>NC_137281.1:137800000-147800000 GCF_054371585.1 Giraffa tippelskirchi | reverse complement strand
GTCTAGAGGAGAGGCCAATACAGGGCCTAGATTACTCTGCATAATGAAGTGAGGGAGTTGAGTTTCTGGGAGAAGGTGGAGGAAAGACATTGGGAAAGAGGGCATCCCGGTGTCTTAAGTGAAGATCCATAGAACTTGGTGTTGATTGGCTATCAGTGATGAGGGAAAGGAGGTGTCCAGGCTGGATCCTGGGCTTCTGGCTTGAGAAATGGAATGACTGCCATGCTGTGAGATGGGGAACTTTAAAGGTGACCAGGTATCTGGGGAGGAGGGGAGATGATGAATTTGGTTTTGACCTTGTTTAGTGCCTCGTGCCCTCACAACCTCAGAGTGGGAGTGTCAGATAAGAAGCTGGATACACAGCACTCGGACTTGGGGGAGAGGGTGGGCTAGAGTCATCGGAGTGGGGATCACGTGTCTACAGGGGCAGCTGGGGCTCTGGGTGCAGGGGATTGGCTGAAGGAGATGAGGTAGGGTGAGAAACAGAGGCCCCTGGATGGAGCCTTGAGGAGCGCCAGCAGAAGGAGGAGCTCAGAGCCAGAGCATCCTCTACCCTCCTGCACTGGATGCCAGGGCCCAGCTCTGAGCCACTGAGGCCTCCCAAAATATGGGCAGCCCAGGCAGCACCATCTCCTTGTTGTCTCTGTGCTAACAAGCTGGGGCTAATCAGTTTTGTGTGTGTGTGTGTGTGTTTAGTTTCCATGAGCGTGTGTGTACCTGTGCTTTTTGGCTTCCATGTACAGTTGTGTGTGCGCTCTGGCTGCCGTCATTATGCCGCTAATGGAAATACTGCCACGGATCGCAACTCTCAATTAGCTCCCGGGGCGATCGCTGTGACAGCCAGTTACAGAACAGCAAGGCCTAAAGGAATGAATTAATTTGTAGTACACGGCAGTTAGAATCACCGTGTTAGCCACGGACTCGACAGCCAGAGACCCTGATTAGAGGAGCTGGGACCACTGGTCACCAGCAGGCACCCGGGAGGTGCCTCCCCTGTGGGCCTGGCCTGGGGAGGGGATCCGAGGGACATTAGGGACTTTTGCCAAGCTCAGGTTCATGTGGCCCGTTGACCACTCTAGGACTGTTCCATGAACTCCCTGGGAGGAGGGCGCTGGCTGGCACATGGCCAGACCAGAGACACGGGGTGCCACGAGCTTTAAGACAGGGGTGAGGCCTGTTCTCTCCCTGCAAACTGGACCTTCTGTTGTCTCATTTTGGCTGCTGTAAGGTCAGGGGTCTTCAAGGATGGAGTCTTCAGCGAGGGTGAAGCACGTGGAAGGACAGAAGCCGCCCTCTCCCCACAAATGTCGCTCAGTATTCTTTCTTTTTTAATTTTTCATTGAGGTGACACTCATATAACACAGCTGACCATTTAAAAGTGTACAATCCAGTGGCATGTCGTGCGTTCACAGTGTTGTACAACCACCACCTCTCTCCAGCTACAAAACGTTTTCATCACTCCAGAAGGACATCTCATATCTTTTATGTAATCATACCCATTCTCCCTTCCCCCAGCCCCTGGTAGCCACGAATCTACTTTCTGATAATGTGGATTTACCTTTTCTGGATATTTCACATAGAAGGAATCATATAATACATGACCTTCCTTTGTGTAAAAATTCTCAGGGCAATTTAATTGTTAATGTTTATAAATCTCATTATCAAAAATTAGCCATATAATACATGACCTTTTATGTCTGTCAGTATGTCAGAGTTACGGGAAAAGATACACACACACACACACACACACACACACACACACACACACACACACACACACACACACACACACCCCTACCTGAAACACTTATCATGTGTGATGCACTCTGTCATCTTTATTTTATTCCCTTTCATTAAAAAAAAAAAGTGTGGCTCAACCACCCCCAAACTGATTTTATGGTTCACATGTGGGTTGTGAGCCACAGTTTGGAAAGCCCTGGTGAAATCAAAGCAGAGCCTTGGAGGTGCCAAGGGCTTGTCCTACTGAGCAGGGCATATGCCTTCTTCTAGGCCCTGATGGCCTCTAAGGTTTCTTTAAAGCCAACTCCCTATGCATTTATTTAGAAGCTAAGTTGCCTGTCTAGCCTGTCTGAGCTTAAGGAACCAAGCTTAAGACAATCCTCATTGCTTGTGTGCACAGATACTCATGGCCATGTGGTTCATGGGAAGCCTAGGGGTTTGGTATTTATGATTTTTATTCTGATGTGTCAATTTAACTACGTTATTGTTGTCCTTGTTGAGTCACTAGGCTGTGTCTGACTCTTTGCGACCCCATGGTCTGCAGCACGCCGGGCTTCCTTGTCCTTCACCTTCTCCTGGAGTTTGCTCAAACTCATGTCCATTGAGTTGGCAATGCCATCCAACCATCTCGTCCTCTGTCATCCCCTTCTCCTCCTGCCCTCAACCTTTCCCATCATCAGGGTCTTTTCAAATGAGTCAGCTCCTCACATTGGGTGGGCCAAGTATTGGAGCTTCAGCTTCAGCATCAGTCCTTCCAATGAATATTCAGGGTTGATTTCCTTTAGGATGGACTGGTTTGATATCCTCCATTATAGTCCCAAGTTATTCTAACACTAATCGAGGCTTTGCTCTGATGATATTGTATAGATGTGATTAAATGCCGTAATCAGCTGACTTTAAGAGAGACTTGGGGATTCCATGGTGGATCCCATGGACCTAACAGAAGCAGAAGATATTAAGAAGAGGCGGCAAGAATACACAGAAGAACTGTACAAAAAAGATCTTCATGACCCAGATAATCACGATGGTGTGATCACTCATACTCACCTAGAGCCAGACATCCTGGAATGTGAAGTCAAGGGGACTGTAGGAAGCATCACTACGAACAAAGCTAGTAGAGGTGATGAAATTCCAGTTGAGCTATTTCAAATCCTGAAAGATGATTCTGTGAAAGTGCTGCACTCAATATGTCAGCAAATTTGGAAAACTCAGCAGTGGCCACAGGACTGGCCCAAAGAAAGGCAATACCAAAGAATGCTCAAACTACCGCACAATTACACTCATCTCACACGCTAGTAAAGTAATGCTCAAAATTCTCCAAGCCAGGCTTCAGCAATATGTGAACCATGATCTTCCAGATGTTCAAGCTGGTTTTAGAAAAGGCACAGGAACCAGAGATCAAATTACCAACATACGTTGGATCATCGAAAAAGCAAGAGAGTTCCAGAAAAACATCTACTTCTGCTTTATTGACTATGCCAAAGCCTTTGACTGTGTGGATCACAATAAACTGTGGACAATTCTGAAAGAGATGGGAATACCAGAACACCTGACCTGCCTCTTAAGAAACCTGTATGCAGGTCAGGAAGCAACAGTTAGAACTGGACATGGAACAACAGACTGGTTCCAAATAGGTAAAGGAGTACGTCAAGGCTGTATATTATCACCCTGCTTATTTAATTTATATGCAGAGTACATCATAAGAAACGCTGGGCTGGATGAAGCACAAGCTGGAATCAAGATTGCCAGGAGAAATATCAATAACCTCAGATATGCAGATGACACCACCCTTATGGCAGAAAGTGAAGAAGAACTAAAGAGCCTCTTGATGAAAGTGAAAGAGGAGAGTGAAAAAGTTGGCTTAAAGCTCAACATTCAGAAAACTAAGATCATGGCATCTGGTCCCATCACTTCATGGCAAATAGATGGGGAAACAGTGGAAACAGTGGCAGACTTTATTTTTTTGGGCTCCAAAATCACTGTAGATGGTGATTGCAGCCATGAAATTAAAAGACCCTTACTCCTTGAAAGGAAAATTATGACCAACCTAGATAGCATATTAAAAAGCAGAGACATTACTTTGTCAACAAATGTCCATCTAGTCAAGGCTATGGTTTTTCCAGTAGTCATGTATGGATGTGAGAGTTGGACTATAAAGAAAGCTGAGTGCCGAAGAATTGATGCTTTTGATCTGTGGTGTTGGAGAAGAGTCCTTAGGGTCCCTTGGACTGCAAGGAGATCCAACCATTCCATCCTAAAGGAGATCAGTCCTGGGTGTTCACTGGAAGGACTGATGTTGAAGCTGAAACTCCAATAGTTTGGCCACCTCATGAGGGAGCTGACTCATTTGAAAAGACCCTAATGCTGGGAAAGATTGAGGACAGGAGGAGAAGAGGAAGACAGAGGTTGAGATGGTTGGATGGCATCACTAACACAATGGACATGGGTTTTTGTGGACTCTGGGAGTTGGTGTTGGACAGGGAGGCCTGGCATGCTGCTGTTCATGGGGTTGCAAAGAATCGGACACGACTGAGCAACTGAACTGATGACTGATGATGATGATGGTGGTCCGGTGGTTACGACTTGCTGCTTTCAATGTGGTGGCCTGGGTTCAGTCCCTGGTAGGGGATACTAAGATACCGAAAGCTGTGCAGCACAGCCAAAAAAAAAAAAAGAGAGATCAGCTTTGAAAATCTGGATGAATCTTTAAAAAAAATTTTTTTTGAGTTCTCTCAGAGTATTTATCCACATTATTTTCATTTTCAACTTCTTTTTTTAAATATTTATTTTATTTATTCTTGGCTGTGTTGGGTCTTTGCTACAACACACAGCCCTGCTGCACACTGCTGCTGCTGTCGTGGCAGCGAGTGGAGGCTACTCAAAGTGTGGTCTTCGGGCCTCTCACTGCCACGGCCCTTCTCGCTGTGGAGCAGGGCTCTAGGGTGCTCAGGCTTCAGTAGTTGGGGCACATGGGCTCTAGAACACAGGCTCAATAGTTGTGGTGCACGGGGTTAGTTGCTCCGTGGCATTGTCCCCTGCAATGGCAGGCATATTCGTAACCACTGGATCACCAGGGAAGCCTCCATTTTCGACTTCTTATATTTAGTCTTTTTTTTTTTTCCATTAAAGATTCAACAGACACACGCACAGTTATATGAGAAGTAAACTACGGACCATCGTGCTGGAAGCAAAGACACTTAAGAATTAGCAAAGGGTTTGTCCAGAGAGCCAGAGAAAGAAGCAGTCTAGACCAGGAGTCAGCAAGCTCCAGCTTCATCCTATTTTTGTAACACAGCCACACCATCGGTTTACCTAACATCTTTGGCTGCTGTGCCCTCCTCCACAGAGTGGGTAGTGGCAACAGAGATTCCGTGGCTCAGACAGCCTAAACTATCTGCTGTCTGGATTTTTACAGAGAAGTTTGCCAACCTGTAGTTTAGTTGAACAAATGCTGAGAACCCAAACCAATAAACTTACAGAAATAAATGAAAATCTCGTTGCCTGTTAATTCAGGGGCCCACATGGAGCTACTTAGAATGGCTTTGCTTCTTTTATTTATTTAATGTTGGTTGCACTGGATTTTTGTTGCTGTGCTTTCTCTAGTTTCAGTGAGTCTGGGCTATTCTTTGTTGAGGTGTGTGGGCTTCTCACTGGGGTGGGTTCTCTTGTTGCGGAGCACAAGCTGTAGGCACGGGGGCTTCATAGTTGCAGCTCAGTAGTTGTGGCTCTTGGGCTTAGTTGCTCCACGGCTTGTGGAATCCTTGCAGACGAGGGATGGAACCGATGTCCCCTGCGCTGGCAAGCGGATTCTTATCCACTGCACCACCAGGGAAGTCCAGAATGGACTTGCTTCTTCCATGGGAGTTAGCTTGTGAAGTCAACATGTAAAGCAAAAATCAAGCACAAACTTATCCTGGAAGGTCCTCTGAAAGTTGCCATGTTGAAGATTGATCTACTATTTCCCACGAACTCCAGCACAGCCAGTTTGCCAATGTCTACAAACCCATTGTGAGCATTTCAACAGTTATTCATGTCAAGTGCAAGGAAGTCCTATAGGCAGCATCACCAGTCCTGAGAACTGTGAGCTCACATCTGCAGTGGAATCAACTGCAGTTCTGAAAGCAAATCACATATGGGCTGGCAATGTTTACAGGAAATAAATGATTAAAAACCCTAGACTAGCATTCCCCAGAAGCTCTCTCATTTGGAAAATTGCAAAAGGAAATGAAGAGAAGTGGGAAATGGTTTGCCAACAAGAAAGCCAGGGAAAAAAATCCTCTTAAACATATGTTGAAAGAGACTTTATATTTTATATCTATATCTTTGTAAATTACTTCAATTATTAGTGAGTGCAATAAACATCATCTAAATATGAGTGATTAGAAAACTGATTTGAAAGAACAGTCCCAGTATCTTTGAAATGCTCTGATGTGGTTAATGTCAAAATGAGACACTAATTCGTACCCACTGTATTGGCAAAAGGGAAGTTGGATTACACTAAGTAAGGACCAGGATATGGGGAGCTGAGAATGTTTACTCATTGCTGGTGGGAGTAAATAAACCCACATGAAGAGTGACTTGGGAGTGACAAGTAAAGGTGAGATGTGCACGTCCAAAGTGAAAGTGAAAGAGTTATTTACTCAGGTGTGTCTGATTCTTTGTGACCCCATGGACTGTATGTAGCCCACCAGGCTCCTCTGTCCATGGAATTCTCCAGGCAAGAATGCTGGAGTGGGTTGCTATTCCCTTCTCCAGGGAATCTTCCCGACTCAGGGATCTAACCTGGGTCTCCCACATTGCAGGCAGATTCTTTACCATCTGAGACACCAGCTCAGTCATCCTAGCAATTCAGTTTCTGGTTAGATACTCTAAAGCAACAATTCTCAAAGTCTAACCCTAGAACTGCTTCAAGGGGATCTGCAAGGTCAAAACTTTTTTCAAAATAATATTAAGCTGTTATCTGTCTCTTTTTCTGTGTTAGCATTTGCACTGATGGTATAAAAGTAAAAGCCACAGTGGATAAGGCTGCTGATACCTTAGCATGCATCAGTGTGGTGGCCCCAAACTATACCCAGCCATGATTGCATTCTGCATTCTCATGCACTTTGTAGGGGAAACCAGTTTCACTAAAGAATGTTCTACCTAGGACAGTAAAATTTTTAATTTTTAAGAATCTTGACTCCAGAGTCCTTGACTTTTTAAAATTCTGTGTGATGAAATGGGACTTGCACATAAAGCCCTTCTGCTGAATACTCGAGTACAGTTGTCTGGAGGGAAAGCACACCTGCAACTATCTTGAGTTGAAAGATCAGCTGGCCGGTTTTTTTCATGGAACATTATTTTTCCTTGAAAGAATAATTCACAAACTACAGTTACCTGGGGGATTCCCTAGCAGTCCAGTGGTTAGTCCAGTGGTTAGGTGAGGTTTCACCACTTGGGACCCAGGTTCAATCCCTGGTTGGGGAACTAAGATCCCACAAGCCTTGCTGCATTGCCAAAAAACCCCCACAAAAACCACAATGGTTATTCAGATTTGGCTATTTGGCAGACATTGTCTCAAAAAGTGAGTCTCTCACATTAAGGAAAACAATTGATAGCATACATTGCCAATGATAAAATTGGAACTTTCAAATTTTAGGAAACTTATATCTGCCTCCATGAGCGAGATAGCTTCCCACACTTGAAGACTTTTGTGATAAGATCAGAGGTGGTATTAACGAACTTTATTGTATGCTGAAGTGTGCCAACATTGGAAGATACACAGAATGTATTTTCCAAACAATCAATGTGTGATGTTACAAATATCATGAGTAAAAGATCAACTCAGAGTACCAGATAGACCATTGCATTTTAATGTAAAGTGAAAGTCACTCAGTCATGTCCAACTCTTTGCAATCCCATGGATAGTCCATGGGCTTCTCCAGGCCAGAATACTGGAGTGGGTAGCCGTTTCCTTCTCCAGGTGATCTTCCCAACCCAGGGATCGAACCCAGGTCTCCCTCATTGCAGGCAGATTCTTTACCAACTGAGGCACCAGGGAAGCCCTGCATTTTAATGTACAAAAACTTAATTAATATGGTTTCAGATTTCACATTGCAGCTGATCTTTAAGAGATAACTATTTGTTGGATTTTGGCATATTATCAAACAATATCCACAATTATCTGAAATGGCTACTAAATTACTCTTTCCTTTTCTAACTATGTATCTGTGTGAGGCCAACTTTTCTTTATAGACTTCAACCAAAACCATATAATACAACAGGTATTAGATTTGTAAAAATGAATGCTACCCATCTTACTATATTTATTTTGAAAAGCATTATTTTTATAAAAATTTATTATCTAGGTAACGATGACCCTATATGCGAGACAGCAAAAGAGACACAGATGTAAAGAACAGACTTTTGGACTCTGTGGGAGAAGGCAAGGGTGGGATGATTTGAGAGAATAGCATTGAAACATGTATATTACCATATGTGAAACAGATCGCCAGTCCAGGTTTGATGCATGAGACAGGGTGCTCAGGACTGGAGCACTGGGATGACCCTGAGGGATGGGATGGGGAGGCAGATGGGAGGGAGGTTCAGGATGGGCAACACATGTACACCCATGGCTGATTCATGTCAACGTATGGCAAAAACCACTTTGTAAAGTAATTAGCCTCAAATTAAAATGAATAAATTAATTTTTAAAAATGACAGAAAAATATTTATTATTTATATTAACACCGAATGGCTTATTATTGTCTTAATTAATGAGTACCTATTTCTTTAATTCTCAGTTTTATTTCTAAACTGGTAGCTCTGATACCTACTGACAGATGTAACACCCTCACAAAAAATCTCTTAGGGTCCTCAAGAATTGTTAAGACTATAAAGGACTCCTGAGGTCAAAAAGTTTGAGAAGTGTTACCCGAGAAATCAAATTCTCCCACAAATACACAAGGAAATCTGTATAAGGAATTTCATGTGTTACTGTTAGAAATAGAAAAATTGGAAAGAAACTAACTGTACTTCAGTTGAAGAATAGATGAACTGTAGTTTAAGGATTTAATGTCATACTAGTTAGCAGTTGAAATCAATAAATAAATGAAATCAATGAATATATATATGTGTGTGTATGGACAAGTTAAAAAAATCACAAAATTTAAAAAGCAAATTGCAAGAGACTATCAAAACAATTTGATATAATTTGCAATTTTTAATTGCAAGAAAAATTGTTTATGGAAGCATATGTATAGTAAATACAGTAAAAACATGCATGTGAATAACTTACATTGCCTTCAATATACTGATTTTTTTTAAGTAGAAGTAGGAGAGAAAATGTAAGAAAGTAAGACTTATACTATAGCTATAAGATCACAATATTTCTTAGAAACTAAAAGTTCTACAGCAAATAAGTTAACATTAGGTATTTAAGAATTTGTTTATATTGTTTTCTATAATATTATGCATGTTTCAAATATGTTTATGTTTCAAATAATTGAAAACAAAAAGCATTTTTCATTTCAATAAATAATTTATTTTGAAATAGAAATATAGAATTTTTTGCTGTTGTTCAGTAGGTGTATTTCTCTTCATTCCTGCTAAATGGCTGTTGAATGTGTACTTAAGTATTATTAGCATTAGTTCAGTTCAGTCAATCAGTACTGCAGCATGCCAGGCTTCCCTGTCCATCACCAACTCCTGGAGTTTACTCAAACTCATGTCCATCGAGTTGGTGATGCCATCCAACCATCTCATCCTCTGTCATCCACTTCTCCTCCTGCCTTCAATCTTTCCTAGCATCAGGATCTTTTCTAGTGAGTCGGTTCTTCGAATCAGGTGGGCAGGAGTTTCAGCTTCAGCATCAGTCCTTCCAATGAATATTTAGGGTTGATTTCCTTTAGGATTGACTGGTTGGATCTCCTTGCAGTCCAAGGGACTCTCAAGAGTCTTCTCCAACACCACAGTTCAAAAACACTGATTCTTTGGCGCTCAGCTTTCTTTATTGTCTAATTCTCCCATCCATACATGACTACTGGAAAAACCATAGCTTTGACTACACTGACCTTTGTCGGCAAAGTAATGTCTCTGTTGTTTAATATGCTTTGTTTGTCATAGCTTTTCTTCCAAGGAGCAAGTGTCTTTTAATTTCAGGCTGCAGTCACCATCTGCAGTGATTTTGGAGCCCAAGAAAATAAAGTCTGTCGCTGTTTCCTTTGTTTCCCCATCTATTTGCCATGAAGTGATGGGACGATGCCGTTATCAGCATAACCTGTATTAAGTCCAACTCAGCCTGGGGAGCCCTCACACCTTTGTCTGGCCTTGTGACGGGGAAGTAGAATGTATAGAGAGAATTTTCACTTTCTCTGTATTGTTTTAACTTTTCACAATAATGTTTTATCAGGAAAAAATTAAATACATTTCTATTGTGAAATAGCACAAAATTATGTCCTTCTGTTTTCACTTTTTAAATAATATTGAGACCACGTTCTTCATCCCACCGTGAAAACTGATTTTTCCCATTTAACCTTTAATCATATTCTACATCATTAATTTTTAATATCAGTATGATCATGGCTGCCTAATATTCCACCATACAAACTGCCATACATTAAAAAAAAAAATCACTTGCATATTTAGTTACTTTGGCTGTTTCCAGCTTTTTGCCATTATAAAAAAAATGTTGTGATGCATCCTTTTACATGTAATTTTCATTTGTATTTTTGATTATGAAGGAGCTTAGAACGTTCCATTCCAAAAGATGCCTCTCTGGCATATTGACTATTTTGAGTTAAAGGCACGTGAAAAATAGCAAATATAGGAAAAACTCTGATATTCCTTCTTTTTCTTAAAAAGTGAAAGTGAAAGTCGTTCAGTCATGTCCAGACTCTTTGAGACCCCATGGACTGTATAGAATTCTTTAGGTCAGAATACTGGAGTGGGTAACCTTTCCCTTCTCCAGGGAATCTTCCCAGCCCAGGGATCAAACCCAGGTCTCCTGCATTGCAAGCGAATTCTTTACCAGCTGAGCCACAGGGAAGCCCTTCTTAAAGGTAGGAGATAAAATTCTCATATGAAAAATGTCCTCCCTGGGAACTTCCCTGGTGGTCCCGTGGTTAAGACTCTGAACTTCTACTGCAGGGGGCGCTGGTTCTATCCCTAGTCAGGGAACTAAGATCCCATGTGCCACAGTGTGACCCTCCCCACCCCCCAAAGAGATGTTTTCCTTATACCAAGGAAAGTAGCATTCTTATGACGGACAAAAAGTTGAGACTAAGAGAATGCTGTAAAAAGAGACCTTGTTAAAATAATTATTATCTTTCATTAGCCTCCCTTCATAGTTAAGTCACTTTTTCACAATGGTCCCTCTTTGTTCAATCTAATATAAAAGCAAGGAAATTTTGCCATTTCTTTGGGTCTTCCCGTGTCACATAAAATATTTATTAAGTATCAATTTAGTTCAGTTGCTCAGTTGTGTCCGACTCTTTGTGACCCTATGGACTGCAGCATTCCAGGCTTCTCTGTCCATCACCAACTCCGGAGCTTACTCAGATTCATGTCCATTGAGTTGGTGATGCCATCCAACCATCTCATCCTCTGTCGTCCCCTTATTAAGTATATTTGTATGCTTTATCTCTGTTGATCTGTCTTATGTCAATTTAGGGGCTTCTCAGGTGGCGCTAGCAAAAGATATAAGAGGCGGGTTTGATTCCTGGAGGAGGGCATGGCAACACACTCCAGTATTCTTGCCTGGAGAAGCCCGTGGACAGAGGATCCGGGTGGGCTACAGCCCATAGGGTTGCAAAGAGTCAGACATGACAGAAGCAACTGAGCATGCACACAGCACATGTCAGTTTAAGCATTATGCTCGGACAAAAGAACCCTAAAGAGTAAAGGTGAAACTTGGCCTCTCCAGTGGGTTTCTGAAATCTTAGCTGTGTCACTTCTCCCGGGCCAAGAATTTAGCCTTTCTGAGCCCCAAGCAGGACTGGAATGATTCCTGATGGGGGAATCCAGAGGATTTTGTCCTCTGGTGGACAGCTGGCAATGTCTGGAGACAGTTTTTGGTTGTTTCTGGAGGAGGGAGAGGTTGCTGCAAGCATCTAGTGAGTAGAGGCCAGGGATGCTGCCAAACATCCAGCCCTACACGGAACAATCTCCAGAACAGAGAATTATCCAACCCCAAATGTCTATAGCACCCAGGTTGAGAAACCCTGAAATAGAAAATCATGAGTGTCCGTTCCTGCCCTGAAAATCACAGAGGACTGGTGGAGGGCCTCAGAGATTGGCTAGGGCTGGGAAAAAAAGTGTGATCTCATTTTGAAGCCCTCGAGAGGGGATGAGCACAAGGAGTGTTCCCAAACTGCTCTGACTCCTCCAATCACTGGAGGCAATTGTTAAATGTTCAGAGCCAGCCCTAGAGCGTTCAGGGTGGAGCCCAAGAATCTGTGCCTTGTTAACATCAGAATCTCCCCAGGGCTCTCTAAGCAAGGTTGGGGTGGGTCCAGGAATCTGGGTGGTTTGTCGCTTGTCTGAAACTCCAAAAGTGATTCTGAGAAATGTGTCTTGAAAGTTTATACCTTTAGCTTTGAGGGGTTTCTGTGGGAGTTACCTGCATATACATTTATTCATTCATCATTCATCCATTCACTGTTGTTGTTCAATTGCTAAGTTGTGTCTGACTCTTTGCATTCCCGCAGACTGCAGCAAGTCAGGCTCCTCTGTCTTCCACTATCTCGCAAGGACTATGTGTGTTAGTCACTCAGTCACGTCTGACTTTTTGGGACCCCACAGACTGGAGCCCGTCAGGCTTCTCTGTCCATGGAATTCTCCAGGCAAGAATGCTGGAGTGGATTGCCATTCCCTTCTCCAGAGGAACTTCCCAACCCAGGGATTGAACCCTGGTCTCCTGCCTCGCAGGCAGATTCTTTACCATTTGAGCTATAGGGAAGTCTACTATCTCGCAGAGTTTGCTCAAATTCGTGTCCATTGAGTCAGTGATGCCATACTATCCACAGGGTTCTCTAAGCAAGAATATTGGAGTGAGTTGCCATTCCCTTCTCCAGTGGGCCATGTTTTATCATAACTCTTCACTGTGACCTGTCCATCTTGAGTGGCCCTCAAGGGCATGGCTCATAGCTTCATTGAGTTACTCAAGCCCCTTCACCGAGACAAGGCTGTGATCCATGAAGGGGTCATTCATTGTTGTTGTTGTTCAGTTGCTAAGTCGTGTGTGACTCTTAGTGACCCCACAGGCTGTAGGACACCAGGCTCCCCTATCCTTCACTATCTCCTGGAGTTTGCTCAAACTCATGTCCATTGAGTTAGTGATGCCATCCAACCATCTCATCCTCTGTTGCCCCCTTCTCCTGCCCTCAATCTTTCCCAGTATCCGGGTCTTTTCCAATGAGTTGGCTCTTCGCATCTGGTAGCCAGAGTATTGGAGTTTCACATGATCTTTGCTTTTTGAATGTTGAGTTTTAAGCCACCTTTTTCACTCTCCTCTTTCACTTTCATCAAGAGGCTCTTTAGTTCTTCTTCACTTTCTGCCATAAGGGTGGTGTCATCTGCCTATCTGAGGTTATTGATATTTCTCCTGGCAATCTTGATTCCAGCTTGTGTTTCACCCAGCCCAGCATTTCACATGATGTACTCTGCATATAAGTTAAATAAGCAGGGTGACAATATACAGCCTTGACATACTCCTTTCTTAATTTGGAACCAGTCTGTTGGTCCGTGTCCAGTTCTAACTGTTGCTTCTTGACCTGCATACAGGTTTCTCAGGAGGCAGGTAAGGTGGTCTGGTATTCCCATCTCTTGAAGAATTTTCCACAGTTTGCTGTGATCCACACAGTTAAAGGCTTTAGCATAGTCAATAAAGCAGAAGTAGATGTTTTTCTGGAATTCTCTTGCTTTTTCTATGAACCAACGTATGTTGGCAATTTGATCTCTGGTTCCTCTGCCTTTTCTAAATCCAACTTGAACATCTGGAAGTTCACGGTTCACGTACTGTTGAAGCCTTGCTTGGAGAATTTTGAGTATTACTTTGCTAGTGTGTGAGATGAGTGCAAATGTGAGGTAGTATGAGCATTCTTTGGCACTGCCTTTCTTTGGGATTGGAATGAAAACTGACCTTTTCCAGTCCTGTGGCCACTGCTAAATTTTCCAAATTTGCTGGCATATTGAGTGCAGCACTTTCACAGCATCATCTTTCAGGATTTGAAATAGCTCAGCTAAAATTCTATCACCTCCACTAGCTTTGTTCGTAGTGATGCTTCCTAAGGCCCACTTGACTTCACACTCCAGGATGACTGATCTGGAGTGAGTGATCACACACCTAGACTCAGACGGTAAAACATCAACTTTCAATGCAGGAGGCCTCGGTTCGATCCCTTGGAAAAGGGAAGATCCCCTGGAGAAGTGGAATCTTCCAGAGGAAGACTGTGGTTCATATGGGGAACCGCAGTGGCATTTTAAACAAGATTCCCTGGGGTGAGTACAGGTTCTGGGCAGAAGAGTTGAAGAGGCCTGCGGCTGGAAGCCTCCCCTTTTCCACCGCACAGGCACCACTGCTCTTCTTTGAGCTTGATTCTTGATCGCTTAATTCATCAGTAATATTTGCTGAGCATCCACTATGTGTCAGGCACTGTTCTATGCACCAGGGACACATCAGGCCAAAATAGGCCAAAATTCCTGCCCTCATAGAGCTTACATTCTTGTAAAAGGAGACAGATCCTAAGCAAAATAAACAATTTATGAAACATGGCGGAAGGTGGTCAGCACTCTGGGGAGAATGCAGCAGAGCCAGGGACCACGAATGCTGGACAGGGGTGACCACGGCGTGTGTGTGCACAGTTAGGCGCTCAAATTTTAAAAGACTGTCCTCTAAGACCTCACTGAGACTATGACGTTGGAGGGTTTCCTTTAAATCTCACGTAGCAGTCTTAAGTCACGAGTACACATGTGTTGACTGAAGGAGCCTTGTGCTAACAAGGTTATACACCCCTCTAAGGGGCAGAGTAGCGGCCAGAGGAGCTGTGCTACAATTCACGAGGTTGAAAAGTGAGACATGACTTAGTGACTGAACAACAACTAGGGACAGAAGCCACCTCGCTGGCCTCTAACCTTGTCCATGGGGCCCAACAAAGAGCTGGACCCTCGTGGGCATTCAAAACTACTTTTTGGATGAATGAAAGAAAAAGAAATGAGTACATAAATTTAAAAAAAAAATGGAATGAATGAATGGAAAGGGAAAGGAATTGTGTGCGCTGGAGTTTGGCTGTCTGGTCCAGATGTTGTAGAATCTTTGCTGCCCCCGCCCAGCCAGCCAAAGAACCTCCCTCTTCTGGGAAAGAAAAGGCTGAGACTTGGGACAACGAAGGGTCCCCAGGGCAGGGAGGGTAAGGAGGAATGAGGTGGAGGGAAGTGGAGGGGGCGGAGGGGAGATGGAAGAGCTAGAAGAACAGGAGGGGAGAAAACAAAAGATCAATAAGAATAGTGGGAGGTGACAGCAGCCAGCCAGGGAGCGCTCCTCCCTTGATTAGAATTCATGAACTCCCCTCTTACATTAAGGCTTTATATGACACCTGGCCTTTAATGCAAAGCTGGCTGCGAACATTAAAAATTAAAAGCTGAAGGTAGGCTACATCCATCTCTGATAGCGCAGCTCCCCTCCTATCTGAGGTCTGCACAAAGCTATTACACATTGATAAATTATTTGGGGTAATAGCCGAGATATTACATTGTTTCTGAGTGAAGGTAAAATCTCTCCCTGACACGGGCATTTATCAGGAGCGCCTTTCATCCTATTTATTATGGGCCAGGTGAGCAGGGGCTGCAGCCGCCTGGGGTGTGTGGGCTGGGCCCTCTTCCCTTCCCCCGCCTCCCCTCCTTCCCTCTCTGCCACTCCCTTGATGGGGCATTGATGAGGTTGTGACAAGCTAATTATTAACTTAAAGATCTGCACTTCACCTTAAAACAGGCAGGGGCTACTAGGGAAGAGGGAGGTTTGGTTAGTGAACAAACACAGCATGGGTCCCTGACCCCACTCTCGGCCCACCTCAATCTGCTTACAGTCACTGGGAGGAAATACATACAGCTAGTGCTCCATCTTGCCACAGCCTCAGCCTCCCCCTCCCCATTCTGCAAGCTGGCAGCCAATCAGAATTGCTGAATTATTGCTCTGCTAAGATTGAAGGCGGGAAGAGAAGGGGATGATAGAGCATGAGATGGTTAGATGGCATCAGTGACTCGATGGACATGAGTTTGAGCAAGCTCCGAGAGTTGGTGATGGACAGGGAAGCCTGGTGTGCTGCAGTCCATGGGGTCACAAAGAGTCGGACACAACTGAGTGACTGAATTGAACTGAAAGGGATGAGGGCTCCGAGGTCTTCATCCTGAAGCCCCCACCCAAGGACACACACCACAGGTCCATCCTGAGTCTAGGCTGGAAGCCCCGCCTCCTGCTGGTTCCCAAACTGGTAGTATCGGCTCCTCCTGCCCTTCCCTAGGCTTTTCCAGCCTCCACATCCTCACTCCAAACTCCCTGATAGTGTCCTCTGTGCTGGCCCTCCGGGAAGACAGCCTTTGGAAGTTGGTGGTAGTGGTTTAGTTGCTAAATCGTGTCTGATTCTTGTGACCCCATGGACTGTAGCCCACCAGGCTCCTCTGACCATGGGATTCTCCAGGCAAGAATACTGGAGTGGGTTGCCATCTCCTTCTCCACTGGAAGCTGGGTGTGATGATAAGCAAGTAGTTTAAACTTCCTGAGTCTCGATTTCCTCAACTGGAGAAGAAACATCACCATCACCATCCAACTTCTTGGCATTGCTGTTATAACGAGTCACATCAGGCCTGGCTGGGCATTGGTACAGAGCCTCATGCGTGGTGTCTGTGTGTGTGTGTGTGTGTGTGTGTGTGTATGTGTATGACACACCACCCTGGAGAGAAATAGCTGCAGATGTGGACCGTCTGGTCTGAGACACTCAGGAGCCATCTACCCACAAACGCTTTTGGAAGAAGTGTCTCCTCCAGGAAGTTTTCTGAGTGCCTTCTAGTTTCCAGGCACTGTGCTCACTGCTGATGCAAAAACAACGAACAGAAAGCCCTGTTGCTGTTCTCCAGCGGCTCCCAGCTATTGGAATTGGCCTATTGTCCCCGGAGGGGAGAAGCAAGTGCTCTGGGTGGTTTTTTGTCTCCAAAGCTCACTGGCCTTCCAACTGTGGATCTGAGTCAGCTCCAACTCCTATCAAGGGCTTGGCGCCCGATCAGCGCTTAGTAACCATCTTTGGAATGGATGAATGGCGGACTGAAGTGAATTTCGAGTCCCAGGTGGACCAGTGTGAGCTTGCTAAGTCTCACGGGGCCCGAGGTATACAGTCAGTCTTGCTTTCTAGCAATCAAAGGCTGCCAGCTCTGCTCAGGGGAACTGCTCATCTTCAAGCCCAAGCCAGTAAGATGACCTCCAGCAAAAAGGAAAGTGCCCTTTGTGGTTGGCTAGAAACTGAGAGCCCAAGTCCTCACTCTTGCTGGAGGAGTCAGATGCGTCTTCTTTCTAGAATGCCCGCCTGATGGCCAGACGCGCAGGGAACCCACCAACCAGCCAGAGGAGAAGGGTAAGGTCGCCACAGGGTATGCACTCCCTCTGAAGCCAGCTTCCCACTCAGGCTGGGAGGTGGCTGAGTTTGCAGGACAGGTGGGGCCTGGAGGAGGTCTGTGATGAGGTGTATGATGGCAGTCATTCTCTACAAACCCGGCCAGCACCCCTCTAGGCTCCCTCTCTCTAGCCAGCCCTCTTGAACTTAGATGGGACCATCTGACAGCTTCCCGGTTTTGGCAGCCCTGCTTGCTGTCTCTCCAGTTCCCTGATTCTGTTCTCTGTCAGCCAAGACCAGCCCCTCCCTGCCCTGCACCCAACCACGCTTCCCAAAGCCCAGGAAGGACACCTGAGCCCTGATGATGGATGAATTTGGGCATCTGCCAGAGTGCCAGACCTGTCTGACTACGCTGGGGTTGAACTAGCTCCTTCCTGATGGATGTTTTCTTATTAGGGGAAGCAAGAGTGACTCTCCGCCACTATTGGGGGCTGTTCTGTCTTCCTGCCGTGCCATTCTGATATCCCTGCTGGCTGAATGGAGAATCGCCTGTCCACTACGGAGAGTGGTCTTATTGAACAAGTGTGATAAACCAGAATAAAGACTGAGACGTTGCTCTGAAAGGTTGATTGTGTAAACCTACATGAAAGGGAAAGACTTCCAAGGGTTAGCTCAATGACAGAGTGATGGTAAGTCATCATCATATTAGCAGCTGACGCTGAGGGTTCACTGAGTGCCAGGCACTGTGATATGTCCTTTGTAGTCAGTCTTTTGTTTAATCCTCATAAAACACCAGGAGGTCAGTTTTATAGAGGCTCAGTCGGGTGGAAATGGGGTGTGATCCTGAGCCTGACTCCAAACCACATTTCTCAAACATGACACCGGAAGGGATCTTCATGACTAGTTTATTCATCTCTTTACTTCTACACATGGAAACTTTATTTATTTCCCAGAGAGGGAAACCCATTGCCTAGAACCAGTGGCAGAGTTGGGGAATGGATGCTAAGAGCCCTGATTCTAAATCCAAAGCCTTTCTCTACTGCTCTCCACTGGCCTCTTCCCCTCTCCCCAGTCCCTCCAACGCCGAGGGAAATCACCAAGGTGGAGAGGGGACCCAGAGCCAGGAGAGCTGGGGTCTGAATGTGAGTGAACATTGCCAAACAATCCGGCAGTGTAGACGTGAGCCCCAAGGGAGCTCTGGGAAACTGGATTTAAAGATAGAAGCCAGAGTCAGGTGCCAACTGGAGGTAGGCAGTGTGCAGGTACCCAAAGGCCCAGTGGTGCAGGAGTCAAGAAATTCAGAGAAGACAGTGGCCATGAGGCCCCGGTGCCAGGGGTGCTTTGGAACGGAAGTTGGCAGAGCCAGGGGTCTGCTGATAAAGGAAAGATTTCAACAGACCTGAGATAGAACCACCAAAGGAAGGCAACAATGATGCCAACGGCAGGTGAAGGCAGAGATGGAGGAGGCAGCAAGGCCCCGTGGCGAGAAGGAGGAGGGTATCTAGTTACTAACAGGAGAAAAACTAGAGGCAGCTGAGTTTGAGGGATGAGTGTTGGTGATAAGAAGGGAAGGGCTGGGCCACTGCCTGCACAGCCCACCTGGGGCCACATGTGGCAGCTTGGAAAACTTCGTAGTTTACTGTTGATCATTTTGGAAGGAAAAGGATGTCAAGAGCATCTTAGAAATTTTTCCTGAGTGTCAGATAAATATTTTTCCTTTGTTATTTTCACAAGCAACTGTTATAAATATTTAACTGGCACAAATCACTTTTTTTGTCAGACTGCTTCTTTTTTTCTTCAATGGAAATTTGTGTTGAGACTGGATCACATGGGAGCCTGAGTTTTTGAAGGTGGTATATTTTTTCAAGAAAAAAAAAATTTGATAATAAAAAACATGATACTGGTAAACCTAGACCTTTTGCACAAAATCAATTTTAAACTGATTAAACTGAATTTTTAAAATGTTGGCCAAGAGGGGTAGCTGGTGTAGGACATTGTTTGTCTTGATTTCTCTCTCGTGAAGCTTGCCAGGGTCCTCAAAAGCCTTTCCATCTCCAAAAGGAGGGTTCCAGCCAGGTGGAAATTGTGCTCTCGACTTCACACTTTTAAGGACAGTAGACGGGTCGGGAGACTTTTCACATCAGATAGCAGAGGAATCACCATCCTTCAGTATGCACAAGCAGGCCAGCCTTGCCTCCAAAGTCTTTGCTAATTCTGCCTGTTCCTAATCTTTGTAATATTTCAAGTGGTTTTAGACTTGGCTGTTCAGAGTTAATATAGCTATAGGGAACGGGGGTGGGGGTAAGGAGGAGGAGTGACGTGTTTCTACAAAGCCAGTGCCTCTGCACCCAGAACCTGGTAAGGGGACAGTGGTCAGAGGGAAACAGAGGGAGAGAAAGATATCAAGTGTAGTAATCAGAATGAAAAATGGAGCCACGGTTACTTTAAACAAGAGCTAATTCATCACAAGAACGAGTGGATAAGTAGCTGAGTTTCAGGCGTTCAGTAAGTTCCCCGTTATGCTCCAAAAATTATTCCACCCCTGTCTGCATGCTCCCATAAATCATCTCTTCTTCACATCAGCTCCGATTACCAATTACTCCTGCCTGTAACACGCTTTCCTTGCCCAACACCATCTGATGGGGCCTTGCCTTTTAATTTTTCAAATGCCTTCCCCCACCTCTCTACCGCTTTTCCTTTCTTCTTTCTCCTCCAGTCTCCCCCCTCCCCACCCCCATTCTCCTCTCTTTCTCTCTCTCTGCCATCTCTTCCTTGCACAAAGCCCCTGCTCACATCCCAGGCCCCTGCCCACCTGGCCATCTGCACTGGTCCCTTGGGAAGCCGTGGGGAAGAGCCTCCCTGGGTAGCAGCGGCCCTGGGAAAGCCTTCGGAAGGTGTGAGAAGGACACAGCTCCTAGCCCACTGTCGGTGTCCATCTTCAGCTTGCTTCCTGGCCTGTAGACCTGGATGGAGTTTGAGTCTAGGGTTCTGACAACCTGTTGGAAAGGGCTGTGGATTGTCCCTAAGAGGAGAACTTTACACACCCGCTGGCAGCCAGCATGATGACAATGGTCGCTGCAAATATTTATCATGCCATTTATGGGCTGCTGGCCGTGTTTGATGCACAGAGGTAGTGAGTATCTGCAGGGCATTAAAAATTCCTTTAGAAGCAGCCCTCCCTTCCAGCTTCATTTCTGTTCCTGACATAAAATCACCCAAAGCTGTGTTTTCCATGCTGTAATCGCTGTAGTATCATTTTCACAATTTTGGTCAAATTGCAGTACTATATGTGCCATATTTTCTTAACATCAACTTTAAATTGATTTCAAAATTTAACTTTAAGCAAAAATTCATGA
Organism: Giraffa tippelskirchi; assembly: GCF_054371585.1. Classification (NCBI taxonomy): domain Eukaryota; kingdom Metazoa; phylum Chordata; class Mammalia; order Artiodactyla; family Giraffidae; genus Giraffa; species Giraffa tippelskirchi. Next base: position 147,779,326 of record NC_137281.1, on the reverse strand, counting down.
ACTTGTGTACTTAAGGTGGCAGTTATATTTTTCCCAATATTATCAAAATACATGCTTAGCTCCTGTACCAATGGACTTATAACTTCGTACAAAGCAGCATCCATAGTGCACATGCTACAGGCTGGTAAAGCATCATTCTCTCCTGGACACCCAGGTATGTGGTGTGATGGCTGACATGGAACCAGGACACAGAAGTCAGAGAAGTTAGGACCTCCATGAGTGTCTCTGCGCATTCCAGCCCCATCTCCAGGGACTGCATCGGGAGGTCTGGTGTACCTCCCAGGCCCAGAAATCCAGACCTGGACAATTACCCCTAGCGGTCTCTGACTGCTTTGAGAAATACTGGTCTTAGCCTGTGCTTCAAATCTGATCCACTTGGGGACCTTATAGAACTCACTCATTTCCTTGTCTCTAATTGCTTTAACTGGGAGAACCCTAACTAGGCTTCCTACCTCATGGAGATGAGAGAGGTCCAAACCTAACAAGCCAAGGAAGGAATAGATTATATTCAGGTGGGACTGCGAGGTGTAGCATGGGCCCTTCAGCAGCTGCATGAGGACAGGAATCCAGCCCTGCCACCCTTGGGCTTTTGTGTGCTGAGCTAGCATCACCACTCAACCATGTTTTTTAAGCTATTCATTTATGTATCTTTTTTGGCTGTGCTGGGTCTTCTTTGCTGTGCACGGGCTTTCTCTAGTTGTGGCGAGCAGGGGCTACTCTCGAGCTGCGGTGTGCGGGCTTCTCATTGTGGTGGCTTCTCTTGTTGTGGAGCATGGGCCCCGGGGCATGCAGACTTCAGTAGTTGCAGCATGCAGGCTCAGTCATTGCGGCATAGGGGCTCTAGAGTGCAGACTCAGTAGTTGTGGCCCTCAGGTTTAGTTGCCCTGTGGTATGTGGGATCTTCCCAGACCAGGGATTGAACCTGTGTCCCTTGCATTGGCAAGTGGATTCTTAACCACTGGACCACTAGGGAAGCCCTGCTGTCTGATTTGATTAGATCTGAAAACTATAGATTCTAGTAGGTTTGAGAACCCCCAAAGGAGATTCCAAGCCAGTTTCATGATGGTCATTTAAATTAAATTATGTACAGGGTTTGGAGATACTAAAAGTCAGGCAGAAGCCATGGTGGAGACCAAGGTGCTGCAAACAAGGTATCTAATGAGTATCATTTAAGGAGGAGGTGACTCTCTGGGCTGACCCCCTGTGCTTGCACAACCCTGAGAGTTAGGATCTCCTTAAATGCTGCTGGTGTCTTGCCTGCCTCCTCCGCCTCACCCTACTAGCCTGGCTCTAGGGAAGCTGCAGGGTGGGTGGACCCAAATCCTTACAAGCCCACAGTGGAGACATCATTAATTTTGCTTTGCACCTCAGGACCTCAAGGCTTAGCGAGGTTGAGGACGCTGCCCATTAAAGAGAGACAAGGGAAGGAACTGGTAGATTTGAACTCGTGACTCGCAGTGTTCTTTTCTTTTCACTATTGACTTCCCTGTTCTCATCCAATGTTTAGTTAAAATAGAATTGATTCCACCTCACAGATGAGTCCAGTGAGACCCAGACTCCTCATGTTTTCTATGCATTTAATAATTTACTCCTTTAAGTCACTCATTGCTCCGCAGGATTTTAGGTCATTCATATTCATTTAGGTCTCATATCCATCCACCATCAAGCATGACTGAGTGGCCATCCAGTGAGACACAGCAGAGAATGGCAAGGCTTCTTTGGGAGATCTGAGAAGCCAGTGGAGAGATGAAATTAGCTAGTGGTAATGAATGAGACTGAGGTAAGTAATAGGAGAGAAACATGCCAGAAAACTTAGGCTAAAGATGATTGTCAAAACATCACAGAACTGGGTTCTGAGCTACCCTGGTAAACACAGCAGCTGTTGTTAACCAATATGAGTGCCCCCACTAATCGCATGAGACAAAGGTTCCCTCCACTAAACTGTAAGCATAATTCATTGCTGAGAATATTTACTCGAGGGGCACCGACAGGAGCAAAGCCAAGAATTATCATATGGGATTAATAATAGTAATAATGATAGCTGCCATTTATTGACTGCGTGTCTCTGCTCAGTCATGTCCAACTCTTTGAGACCCCATGGGCTGTAACCCAGCAGGCTCCTCTGTCCATGGGATTCTCCAGGCAAGGTTTTCTTGAAATGGGAAATTCTAAGAATTTCCAATGGGCAGAGTAGGATATCCCCTGCCATTTCCTACTCTAGGAGATCTTCCTGACCCAGGGATCGAACCTGCATCTCCTGCATCTCCTGCAATGGCAGGCAAGGATTCTTTACCACTGTGCCACTTAGAAAGCCATGCACCCCACTTACTGAGTAGGCACTTTCAAATGTTTCTTCATCTAAGCCTCACAGCTCTAGTAAAAGCAAGCATCGTTATAACCCTCCGTTTTCAGAGTGGGAAACTGAGCCGTCAGCAGCTTGGCCACAGTCCCACCATCAGAAGTGGCAGATCTGATTGAGAGCAGATTTTTCCAACGTGGCCTGTCTTCCTCGGCTGTGACCAAAGCTGCCAGTCACAGGATAAAAATCACCTCTCACTATTGAAGGGATATATTAAATAAGTGACACAGACATTCAAGTTAATTAACTCTTGTGCCCCCTGCCCTTTCATTTCATAATCAATCCAATTTATCTGAGGCCGAATTTCCTCATGTCTCCTATTTTATTGAAGTCCTCTCTTCCTGTATGTACAGGGTCTGTATAGAGCTCTGGGGGCAGGGGTCTCACCAGAGAGGGGTGATGCAGAGGGGAGACGCACAGCATATCGGGTACCCAGGAACATCTGCGTGATTGGGTGAGATGGGAGTCAGGCCATTGAGAGCAGTGGTTCTCAATATGTGGTCCAGCAGGGCAGCGCCTGGGAACACATTAGGACATGTAATCCTTGGGCCCCATCCCAGAACTACTGAAAACCTGGGATGGACCTAGCAATTTGAGGGCTAGTAAGCCCTCTGAGTGATTCCAGTTTACTCCAGAGCTTGAGAAGCACTGGCGAGAGAGAGTAGCTTTTCAGCTGTGGCTGCAGGTTGGCAATGCCCGGGAAGCTTTCAGAAATAACTGATGCCTGGGTCCCACCCCAGAGATTCTGATTGATTGGCTCTGGGATATGACCTGGACATTGGGATCTTTTTAAGTTCCCCAGGCGATTCTAGAGAGCAGCCAAGGTTGAAAAGTCCTGATTTGGAGAGTCAGTGAACTCAAGATTGCATGCCAGTTCACTGCCCCTGAGGGATAAGGCAGGTGGGCCCCCATGGGCGCAAGAGTTCAAAGAGGTTTCTTTGCCCTAGGATTCTCCACAGCCAGAAGGCTGAGAACTAAGGCCCTGGGAGCTGGGAGGTAGGTAGTGTGCTATCAAGAAAAGAACTTGGAATTGGAAACCAGGTGATGGTATTCCGCTCTGTACCCACCCCCTCTTCAACCTGGCTGGATGCTAGAATCATAGAAGTTGCTCAGAAAAGAATGAATTAGATGAGACTATTTAAATGAAAGAGAGTTTCTCTCTCAAAGCATAATGTCTACAAAGCATCAGTTCAGTCGTGTCCCACTTTTTGCAACCCCATGAATCGCAGCACGCCAGGCCTCCCTGCCCATCACCAACTCCCGGAGTTTACCCAAACTCATGTCCATCCAGTCGGTGATGCCATCCAGCCATCTCATCCTCTGTCGTCCCCTTCTCCTCCTGCCCCCAATCCTTCCCAGCATTAGGGTCTTTTCCAATGAGTCAACTCTTCGCTTGAGGTGGCCCAAGTATTGGAGTTTCAGCTTCAACATCAGTCCTTTCAATGAACACCCAGGACTGATCTCCTTTAGGATGGACTGGTTGGATCTCCTTGCAGTCCAAGGGACTCTCAAGAGTCTTCTCCAACACCACAGTTCAAAAGCATCAATTCTTCGATGCTCAATTTTCTTCACCGTCCAACTCTCACATCCATACATTACCACTGGAAAAACCATAGCCTTGACTAGATGGACCTTTGTTGACAAAGTAATGTCTCTGCTTTTTAATATGCTGTCTAGGTTGGTCATAAATTTCCTTCCAAGGAGTAAGCATCTTTTAATTTCATGGCTGCAATCACCATCTGCAGTGATTTTAGAGCCCCCCAAAATAAAGTCTGACACTGTTTCCACTGTTTCCCCATCTATTTCCCATGAAGTGATGGGACCGGATGCCATGATCTTAGTTTTCTGAGTGTTGAGCTTTAAGCCAACTTTTTCACTCTCCTCTTTCACTTTCATCAAGAGGCTCTGAAGTTCTTCTTCACTTTCTGCCATAAGGGTGGTGTCATCTGCATATCTGAAGTTATTGATATTTCTCCCGGCAATCTTGATTCCAGCTTGTGTTTCTTCCAGCCCAGCATTTCTCATGATGTACTCTGCATATAAGTTAAATAAGCAGGGTGACAATATACAGCCTTGATGTATTCCTTTTCCTATTTGGAACCAGTCTGTTGTTTCATGTCCACTTCTAACTGTTGCTTCCTGACCTGCATACAGGTTTCTCAAGAGGCAGGTCAGGTGGTCTGATATTCCCATCTCTTTCAGAATTGTCCATAGTTTATTGTGATCCACACAGTCAAAGGCTTTGGCATAGTCAATAAAGCAGAAATAAATGTTTTTCTGGAACTCTCTTGCTTTTTCAATGATTCAGTGGATTTTGGCAATTTGATCTCTGGTTCCTGTGCCTTTTCTAAAACCAGCTTGAACATCTGGAAGTTCACGGTTCACATATTGCTGAAGCCTGGCTTGGAGAATTTTGAGCATTACTTTACTAGTGTGTGAGATGAGTGTAATTGTGCGGTAGTTCGAGCATTCTTTGGCATCACCTTTCTTTGGGATTGGAATGAAAACTGACCTTTTCCAGTCCTGTGGCCACTGCTGAGTTTTCCATATTTGCTGACATATTGAGTGCAGCACTTTCACAGCATCATCTTTCAGGATTTGAAATAGCTCAACTGGAATTCCATCACCTCCACTAGCTTTGTTCGTAGTGATGCTTTCCAAGGCCCACTTGACTTCACATTCCAGGATTTCTGGCTCTAGGTGAGTGTGAGTGATCACACCATCGTGATTATCTGGGTCGTGAAGATCTTTTTTGTACAGTTCTTCTGTGTATTCTTGCCACCTCTTCTTAATATCTTCTGCTTCTTTTAAGTCCATACCATTTCTGTCCTTTATCAAGCCCATCTTTGCATGAACTGTTCCCTTAGTATCTCTAATTTTCTTGAAGAGATCTCTAGTCTTCCCCATTCTGTTGTTTTCCTCTATTTCTTTGCACTGATCGCTGAGGAAGGCTTTCATATCTCTCCTTGCTATTCTTTGGAACTCTGCATTCAGATGGGAATATCTTTCCTTTTCTCCTTTGCTTTTCGCTTCCTGTCTTTTCCCAGCTATTTGTAAGGCCTCCTCAGACAGACATTTTACTTTTTTGCATTTCTTTTCCATGGGGATGGTCTTAATCCCTGTCTCCTGTACAATGTCATAAACCTCCATCCATAGTTCATCAGGCACTCTGTCTATCAGATCTAGTCCCTTAAATCTATTTGTCACTTACACTGTATAATCATAAGGGATTTGATTTAGGTCATACCTGAATGGTCTAGTGGATTTCCCTACTTTCTTCAATTTAAGTCTGAATTTGGCAATAAGGAGTTCATGATATGAGCCACAGTCCGCTCCCGGTCTTGTTTTTGCTGCCTGTATAGAGCTTCTCCATCTTTGGCTGCAAAGAATATAATCAGTCTGATTTTGGTGTTGACCATCTGGTGATGTCCATGTGTAGAGTCTTCTCTTGTGTCGTTGGAAGAGGGTGTTTGCTATGACCAGTTCGTTCTCTTGGCAAAACTCTATTAGCCTTTGCCCTGCTTCATTCCGTACTCCAAGACCAAATTTGCCTGTTACGCCAGGTGTTTCTTGACTTCCTACTTTTGCATTCCAGTCCCCTATAATGAAAAGGACATTTTTTTGGGTGTTAGTTCTAAAAGGTCTTGTAGGTCTTCATAGAACCGTTCAACTTCAGTTTCTTCAGCATTACTGGTGGGAGAATAGACTTGGATTACTATGATATTGAATGATTTGCCTTGGAAACAAACAGAGATCATTCTGTCATTTTTGAGATTCCATCCAAGTACTGCATTTTAGACTCTTTTGTTGACCATGAAGGCTATTCCATTTCTTCTAAGGGATTCTTGCCCACAGTAATAGATATAATGGTCATCTGAGTTAAATTCACCCATTCCAGTCTATCTTAGTTCACTGATTCCTAGAATGTCGACATTCACTCTTGCCATCTCCTGTTTGACCACTTCCAATTTGCCTTGATTCATGGACCTAACATTCCAGGTTCCTATGTAATATTGCTCTTTACAGCATCAGACCTTGCTTCTATCACCAGTCACATCCACAGCTGGGTATTGTTTTTGCTTTGGCTCCATCCCATCATTCTTTCTGGAGTTATTTCTCCACTGATCTCCAGTAGCATATTGGGCACCTACCGACCTGGGGAGTTCATCTTTCAGTGTCCTATCTTTTTGCCTTTTCATACTGTTCATGGGGTTCTCAAGGCAAGAATACTGAAGTGGTTTGCCATGCCCTTCTTCAGTGGACCACATTCTGTCAGACCTCTCCACCATGACCCGTCCATCTTGGGTGGCCCCACACGGCATGGCTTAGTTTCATTGAGTTAGACAAGGCTGTGGTCCATGTGATCAGATTGGCTGTTGTCTGTGATTATAGTTTCAGTGTGTCTGCCCTCTGATGTCTTCTTGCAACACCTGCTGTCTTACTTGGGTTTCTCTTACCTTGGACGTGGGGTATCTCTTCACGGCTGCCCCAGCAAAGCACAGCTGCTGCTCTTTTCCTTGGACAAGGGGTATCTCCTCACGGCCACCCCTCATGAACTTGAAAGTGGAATAGCTCCTATCGGCCCTCCTGCACCTGCGCAGCCGCCACTCCTTGGACTACAAAGCATAGTTAATGTTTACTAAATGCTTGCTATGTGCCGGTACCTAGACAGCTTGCCCTGTCTCACTGAGTCCCACCTTGAATTTTTTTTCTTTTTTTTTAAATTTGGGCGTGTCAAGTCTCAGTTGCAGCATGCGGGATCTTTTGTTGCAGCACATGGACTCCAGTCGTGGCGTGGGGGCTTAGTTGCTCCGAGGCATGTGGGAATCTTAGTTCGCAGACTGGGGATGGAACCTGCATTGCCTGCACCTCAAGGCAGATTCTTAACCACTGGACCACCAGGGAAGTGCCCCACCGTGAGGTTTTTGGTTCCACTGTCCTCCTTTTACTGCTGAAGAAACTAGACAAGAGACGTTCAGGTAACATCATGCAACCTAGATGTGGTGGAGGCAGTACTTGAACCAGACCCTGTGCCTGTACCTCGGCATCTATCTGCCACTCAAGTACAAACTCCAGACCTGTCAGGTCAGGGACAAAGAAATATTAGCAAGAAAGGTGATCCATTCCTGAGTGACTGGGAGGTGAGTGAAATTAATCAGGGCCCTTAAGTGGCTGAGAAATGAACCACCTATTAAAACCTGTCTTTAATAAGAAAAATAAAGTCAGGAAATGGGTGCAATTAGTAAGTCATAATAAAAAAAAAAACAGGTAAAGGGTCACTTAGAAAAATTAAATGCTAGGGAGATGCATAAATCAGAGCACACGAACTGAAAGGTCTGGCCAGAATTAGCTAATGAACTTCAGGAACTCTTGACATCTACTTTCAAAAAGAGAGTGAACCTCGGGAGACTGCATGGAGAGGAAAAACGTGGAACTGGGCTTGAAAAACGGGAAGAAAACCGATTCCAGCAATTTCACCCCAGGGAAGCCATAAGTTCTGTTTGTAGGCAAGCCATAGAACAAATTTTATGATTAAAAATTTACGATAAATTTTACGAGTAGAAAATCCAGTAAGCAGCTGGAGGGCAACGGAGGCCTGAGCCATAAACTGAGATGGCAGGTTTACACAGACGTCATGCCGGGAAACCATAATGCTTTTTTATTCTAACTAATTTGTAATATTAGTGGGAATAGGGTCCACTGAAGATTTAGTGCTTTTTGATTTTTAGAAAAGCTTTTGATTCAGTGTCTCATGAAATCTGACTGGCAAAATTAATTTAAATTGGCATGGACAGGGACCATCTCTGGGATAGGGCTTGACTGAAAGCCTATAAACAAAGGTGTGATGAATGGAAGCCATGAACTGCAGGGGCGAGGGGCGGGCCCAGGTTGCTGCTGGCAGAGGTGAACTCAGCAGAGGCAGATTTCTGATCATGTTGATGGTCTCCACGAAGGTGAGGTTAATGACTGATCAGTTAGAGCTGCATATATAATTCAGCCAGAGTGACACCAACAGGGGAGGGTGGGAAACCTGAGAGACAGGAAAAGGACAGAATTATCCCCAGGAAACAGTGTGTGCTTTGCAGTAGGTGCCCAAGACCTGAAGAACCAAGGTCCACCTGGCCGGAGAAATCAGTCCAGGTCAATATCTCTCAAGATCCCCAAGGAATGGGGACAAATGCAGATGGTCAAACCTGGAAGGGGTGCATGTAATAGAAAACCTGCCTTGACTGACAAAGGAACTTATCTCACATGTAGGAAGTAGAGAGGTAGTGTTAGCTTTAGGCATGGAGTGATGAAGATGCTGACTTTCTTTGCCCTTCATTGGCTCTGCCTTCTCCCAACATGTTAGCATTGTCCTCAGGCTGACTTTCCTCAAAATTGGTAAATGGCTGGGGTGGGGTGAAAGAGGTCCCCACAAAAGATATGTCCATGCTCCAGAACCTGTGAACATGACCTTATTTGGAAAAGGGTCCTTTGAGATATAGCTAAGTTAGGGATCTTGAAATGAGATCATCCTGGATTGGCCTGCTGAGTCCTAAATCTAATGACAGGTAGACTTATATCTTACAACTTATAAGATCCCCTGGAGGAGGAAATGGCAACCCCCTCCAGTTATTCTTGCCTGGAGAGTCCCAGGGACAGAGGAGCCCGGTGGGCCACAGTCAATAGCGTTGCAAAGGGTTGGACAGCGACTTAACATGCACACATAACAGACAGAAGAGGACATAGACACAGAGGAGGAGGCCCCGTGAAGACAGAGGCGGAGACTGGATTGGATTATACAAGCACCAGCCAAGGAACGCCTGGAGCCTCCAGAAGCTGGAAGAGGCAAGGTGCTCCCCTAGAGCTTCCCAATCCTGCCAACGCCTTGATTTCGGACTTCTGGCCTCGGACCTCTAAGAGAACATGTTTCTGCTTTTTAAAAACTAGACTTGTTACAGGATTTGTCTCAGGAAACAAATGCAACACTCACTAGGGAGCTGTGTGGCTTTTCTCTCGAGCAGCCCATCTTTGTGGCGCCGTCTGCCTGGTGAGACTGAAGAAGTTCTTTCCCCCTGAGCCCCAAGAAGGCTCTCCTCACATCTCGTTGGCTGAAATTAGCCCAGCCTTTTCCCTGAATCAGTCATGGGCAAGGGGCTGAGAACACATTGTGTGGCTTCCATTCACCACCTGGGTAGAATGGGTGACACCCACCAGCGGCCTTCTAGATGGTGGAACCTGGCTTCTCCTGTGAGGGTCCTATGGAGCAGACCGTGATGAACCTGCAATGTGTGTGAAGAAGGACCCTTTCCTATGCACTCACATGTCGCTGAGACCTAGGGGCTATTTGTTACTGAGGCCAACCTGACCAACACAGAGGGGAAGATCACTGACGTTACCTGGAAGAACTGGCAGAATTCTGATGGGAAGGTATGAGAAATAGTCCAGGCAGGCAGAATTGCACGAACAAGAAATGAAGGTCCAGTGTATTCAGGGAAAGATGGATGAGGAAACACGTGCTAGAGAGGAGGAGTAGGGTCCGATCAGGGATGGACAAAGGTCCCCCAGAACAGAGTTTGGATGTGAAGAGGAGGGAATACTGGTGACAAGATAAATTTAAGCAGCTGTTGCCAAAATCCAAAAGTGCTAAGGACCTGAGCCAAGGAGGGGCAGTGAATATAACAATAGTAGTAACAGTACTATAGTAACAGCTGCCACTAATTAAAGCCCCACTGAAATTCCCTAGGGGTCTAGTGGCTAAGACTCTGCGCTTCCAATGCAGGAAAGTGAAAGTCGCTCAGTCGTGTCCAACTCTTTGCGACCCCATGGACTATACAGTCCATGGAATTCTCTAGGCTGGAATACTGGAGTGGGTAGCCTTTCCCTTCTCCAGGGGATCTTCCCAACCCAGAGATCGGACCCAGGTCTCCCACACTGCAGGCGGATTCTTTATCAGTGGAGTCACAAGGGAAGCCCAAGAATCCTGGCGTGGGTAGCCTATCCCTTCTTCAGCAGATCTTCCCGACCCAGGAATCAAACCAGGTCCCCTGCATTGCAGGCAGATTCTTTACCAACTGAGCTATCAGAGAAGCCCTGTTCCAATGCAGGTGTTTGGGTTCAATCCAAGGCAGGGGTTTGGGTTCAATCCCTGGTCAGGGAACTAAGATCCCACATGTCTCATAGCACAGCAAAAAAAAATTTTTTTAACTAATTAAATAAAGTCTCATTATGTGCCAGGCACAGTGCTGAGTGTTTTATCTTGATATCCTAGTGGAATAGAAGGTTAGGGCTGAGGTGGAGGCAGCCAATGCAGACATGACACAGGCTAGCTCCAGCCTAGCCAGACCCTGTGTATGGGGCTGAAGCATGTCTGCTCTGCCTCTGAAAGCTCCCACCACAAGGCCTGCAAAGGACAATGGCCCTGGACTCCCGTGAGCCTGTTGTCTAGGCTGAGGATTCACCAGGGAGGAGACGGGTCTGGGGACCAGCGCCACAGGATCACAATCCAGGGAGGTGAGCCCTCCCCTGTCCTGATCAGAGGTGCATTGCTCAGGGGTGATGAGGAGAGTGTGCTTCTCTCTCCAGGGGACCGCTGGGCCGGCGTGGGTTTCCTGCACTCAGCCACCTCGGAAGCGGCAGACCCGGAGAGACAGCACAAGAAACTCCTGTGTGTCCTTTGAAGAACAGCACCTCCGCTGGGGTAAAGAGGTACAAAGCTGTAAGCCAGCTAAGGGCTTCACTGGCTCGTGTCACAGAAAGGTCCACGGGGAGGTGTGGTCCCATATGGAGCCGAGTCCTTGCATTCCTCCTCCCTTCTCTCAGCCGTCTTGGCCTTGCTCATTCTCTACTTGGTGGCAAGGCTGACCCTGGTAGCTCCAGGCCTTCCTGGTCTTTGCAGACGATGATCCCAGTGAAAAAGACAGTGCCTCCTTCACTATGCTTTCAGCAAAAGTCCCGGGGATGACCCTCAGTGGCACTGCTTGAGCCAGGTGCCCACCTCAAGGAAAGGGGTAGGATTAGCTCCACCTCAAGTTTGTGAACCAAGGATGGTGAGAAAGTGGGGTCTTTGGTTAGGTTTCCCCAAAGACAGACCCTGAGATAAGGGTTTGGGGGGAGGTGTTTTATCTGGAAGGTGACTCCAGAAAGCATCTTTGAAAGTGAAAGTGGTAGTTGCTCAGTCGTATCCAACTCTTTGCAACCCCGTGGACTGTAGCCCGCCAGGCTCCTCTGTCCATGGAATTATCCAGGCAAGAACACTGGAATGGGTTGCCAATTCCCTCTCCAGGGTATCTTTCTGACCCAGGGATCAAACGCAGGTCTCCTGCATTGCAGGCAGATTTGTTACCGCCTAAGACACCAGGGAAGCCCCCATCATTAGGGGCGTGGAAAAGGCAGATGGGGAAGTGAAGAAACAATAGAAGGGCGTTAATGAGCAGGTTACATTGAGGGCCACTGGGGCTCAGCTCCACCAAGGGCCCCGGAAGATTGTGTGGAAGCAGCTTTGAAGTTGTTCCACCTGACAGCTGAGGAAGTGGGGCATTTACCCACCAGTGCACAATTGATGTTCAGCTAAGGATTGCTCCTGGGGATGTTAACTCCCCAGCATGTCTTACCTGCTCCAGGCACGTGGCCTGAGCATATTTCTGTGGGCAGAGAGAGCCCTCCAGCAGGTGTTCACAGTGACAAGTCACTGGTGTGTTTGAGAAAATTGGTCCTCTCTGTTGTAATTGGTCCCCAAGGGGAGGTAAGTAGCTGTTATCAAAAGCAGAAGATGGGCCCGCAGGGCAAGCATAAAAAGCAGATGTCCACTACAGCCAAGCTCCTGAAAGACTGCACCCTGGACAGGGCAAGGAAGCTGGTTTATGATTCCACCTCCCCAAATTTGTACATGTTTCTGGATAGAGCATCTATAGATTTCATCAGACTCTCGAACTAGGTCTGGTCTTACTTCCAGAAATATTAACAACCCTTTCTCTAAGGATAACCTGATAAAACTAAAGATATCACCACTCCCAAAGGATTCATGCTACTATAGGATGATGGTAGATCCAAACAAGTACATCACTAATGGTGGAATTTCAGGCTCCTCACAGCTGTTCACAGTGGAGAGAGTCTTGGGAAGAGGGACCTTGTCTTGTATCGATATCCTACAGGAAGTCATCCTCTAGGGCTCATTAGATTTGATGATTGAATCACAGCTAGTAACAATCATTACAAACTTGTTGAGCTCTTTTAACAATCTTTGAAGCAGAAAAAATAAGAGTTATCTCACTTTATGAAACACAAAACTGAGGCTCAAAGAGGGCACACAGCAGAGCAAGACTCTAACCTGGCTCAGCTAACTGCAAATGATTCCTCCATTGCTGTCCTACAGGTGACAACAGGCACAGGCAGGGAAGTGCTTGCTCATTGGGCTTTATGCCTGCATCTCAGAGCATTTTCCTTTAAAGGAACAGTCCTTTAAGACTTTTCCCTGTGGTCCTAAATCTTCCCCCAAACTCAGACCCCACAGGGGGCTGAATGGGAAAAAAAATCAGAGTGGTAGAAAAACATGGGTCTTCCAGGAGCCAAGTGCAGAAGAAGACTCAAGAGAACACCATATAATAATAATAATGGCAAACAGTTACTAGGAAGACAGAAAAATAAAGGTCTCAGAGTCTCTAAAAGCATCTGGTTGTTGATTTTTCTGTCATTTGATTATTTTTGCCCTGTCTGTGGCCTCTTATATATGCACAGGGCAATGCTCCCACATGTCCAGGGAAGCAGAATCTTTGTTGGTAATTGCTGGGCACTCACGCCAGCAAATTGTGCCCTACCCTAAACCATGAAATTGACAGTGTTAGTCACTCAGTCGTGTCCAACTCTTTGTGACCTCTTGTAGCTCACCAGGCTCCTCTGTCCATGGGATTCTCCAGGCAAGAATACTGGTGTGGGTTGCCATTTCCTTCTCCAGGAGATCTTCCCCACGCAGGGATTGAACCTGGGTGTCCCGCATTGCAGGCAGACTCTTTACTATCTGAGCCACCAGGGAAGCCCCAAATAACTCAAATCAACTCTCCAACATTCGTATTCACAGTACACACACAGCTCAGAGAAAACTAACTTACAGTACTCATATATGCCCAGGAGGGTTTGCAGGTGTCCTGTACACCTATGAAATACAGGTGTTGTATATGTCCTCTGTTACAGCAGAGGGCAGAACCCTTGGCTCTGAAGTCTGACTATCTGAGGATGGGCCCCAGCTCTAGTGCATCACGGAGAAGGCAATGGCACCCCACTCCAGTACTCTTGCCTGGAAAATCCCATGGACGGAGGAGCCTGGTAGGCTGTAGTCCATGGGGTCTCTAAGAGTCGGACACGACTGAGCGACTTCACTTTCACTTTTCACTTTCATGCATTGGAGAAGGAAATGGCAACCCACTCCAGTGTTCTTGCCTGGAGAATCCCAGGGACTGGGAGCCTGGTGGGATGCCGTCTATGGGGTCGCACAGAGTCAGACATGACTGAAGCAACTTAGCAGCAGCTAGTGCATCTAAGTTTTGTGACCTTGGGCAAGATTCTTAATTTCTCTTGTCCTTTTGTTTCCTTATCTATAAAAAGTGGATAATAACATTATATACCTCTTAGATTGTTTTGAGGATTAATTGAATATATATATGTGTGTATATATATATATATACATATATATATATGATACTTAAAACTGGCACATAGAAGTAGTCAACAATTATTGATTCTATGGATTATTGATAAGTGAGTGAGGATGTGAGAGGTGTCTAGCTCTGGAAGAGAGCTGCTATTTGTAGAAGTGTTCCTTGAGGCACAGGACCTAAGATTCTGCACTTCTAACAAGTTCCCAACTGATGCCCATGGTGCTACCAGTCCAACACCACACGTTTAGTAACAAGAGTACAGTATAGACTAAGGCATTCTTATTCCTGCACTATCAACATTTAGTGAGCTGCCTGAAAGAAACATCACTGCTATTTTCCTGCCCAGCTGTGGCTAAGAGGTGCCAGGCTGTGGAGTGGGTGTCTTGTATAGAGAAGCTTTAGATTTGCTTGAATTTCACTCCTAAAAGGAAAGAGGGCAGGTGGCCTCCCTTAGTTCAGCTGGGGACATTAGAAGACAATGGCCAGCTACCTGCACCGCTCCACCTCCAAGGGCTTATTCAGAGGAAACTGCCCTGAGCTGAGGATAGAAGTAGATTGACTATGGGATCAGGCATATTTCAAGGTCTTCTCCCTGAGAGTCTTGAAGATGAATGTGGAGGCTTCCTGTCTGCAATGGGGTCAGCCAGTTTTATTGCCAGAATCACTGCCCTTCCTAACTCTAATCACCCCTGTGAATCTTGCTTGCCAATATTTTTTTTCCAAGGCAGAATCTCACTATTTTATTTGATCTTCACAACAGTTCTTGCAAGATAGTGAGACAGGTACTAGTTTATCTCTATTCTAGTGTTAAAGAAACAGAGACACAGAGGGGTTAAGCAACTTGCCCGAGGTCACACAGCTGTTAAGTAGAAAAGTCAAGTTGCAAACCCAGGTCTCTGAACCCCATTCCAGAACCATGCTCTGAACGACTGCTAACAGTTGCCAAGGAGAAGGATGTCTGTGACTCCTTTCTGTGTGGCCATCAGTGATCTGCTCTGAGCAGTTAGGACATGCGCTGTCTTATTTAGATCCCTAATTCTTGGCTACTCTGGCTCTGCCCTTGTGTGTTGCTATGATGTCCAACGACCCCAGAAGAGGAAGCGTGCTAAAGTTCCTGCAGGGTTTTTTTGTTTGTTTTTGAGGATGTTAGGAGTAGTGGTTTGGGGCTTTCTTTTTTTAAATTAATTAGTTAATTTTTGACGGCGCTGGGTCTTCATTGCTGTGTGTGAGCTTTCTCTAGTTGCAGAGATCAGGGGTTACTCTTTGTTGTGGTGGTGTCTCTTGTTGCAGAGAACAGGCTCTAGACACTCCAGCTTCAGTAGTTGCCATTTGTGGGCTCAGTAGTTGTGATGTGTTGACCTAGTTGCCCTGCGGCATGTGGGATCGTCCTGGACCAGGGATCGAACCTGTGTGCCCTGCATCGGCAGGTGGATTCTTAGCCACCAGACCACCAGGGAAGTCCCTGTGTCTTGTTAATGGAAGAAAAGATCAAAGAGCTTGCCCTAAAAGTTCCCAGCTGGATGACCCAGAGACGGGGGTGATGCCAGGGAGCGGAGAATCAACTGCGAAAAGAGAAAGCCAGAGGCAAGAAAACCAAACTTCCCGTAAATTCTCAGTTTGTCAAAGGCTGGCTCTGCCTGGCACCTTCCACCCCAGGCACCCCCTCCCGGGCCTCCCCAGCCCCCAGCCCCTGATCAGGACGCAGTGTCACAATGCGCTGTTTTTAATCCTTGCTAGATCTCTTTTATTTTTTTCCCCCTTTGCTGGGCTTCCTGGGCTGTAATTTTTCCCTCTGTGCCATCCATCACAGACACAACGTCGCTTGTGCAAATTAAAATGCACCTCGGAATAATAAAAAAGGGGCCTTCTTTCCCCCCTCCTTTTCCTTCCCAGCAGCAACTCCTCAACACAAAACATTTGTCTCTGGGCAAGAGCCCAAGCATTAACCCTACATGTGCCATCACCAGACCCCTACAGCCCCAGCAGCCTTGTGCAACCAGTGATCAGGGCTGGAGGTTGGAGGGGGTGGGCAGCTGGAGAACCGCAGAGAAATGAGCCTGGTGCTTCGCCACTTCACTGCGTGCTGACTGCATCCTGGATGCTGTTCATACATCGCCACTTCAGTCTGCACTGTAACCCGACAGGGCAGGAAGTACTGCTGTCTTCATTTTATAAATGCAGAACTGACTCATTGGTAAAGACCCTGATGCTGGGAAAGATTGAAGGCAGGAGGAGAAGGGGACGACAGAGGAAGAGACGGTTGGATGGTATTACCGACTCGATGGACATGAGTTTAAGCAAGCTCCGGGAGTTGGTGATGGACAGGGAAGCCTGGTAGGCTACAGTCCATGGGGTTGCAAAGAGTCGGACACAACTGAGCGACTGAACTGAACTGAACTGAGGAAGGTTTAAGTGCCTTGCCTCTTTCATTGGTGCCAGAGCCAGTATTTGAACCCTTTGACTCCAAAGTCTATACTGTACTCTTGTTACTAAAAGTGTGGTGTTGGACTGGTAGCACCATGGGCATCACTTGGGAACTTGTTAGAAACGCAGAATCTTAGGTCCTGTCCCAGACCTACTGACCCAGAATCTGTGTTTTAACAAGATACTCTGGTGACTCACATGCACATTAAAATTTAAGAAGTGCTGCTATAAACTATTTTGTTAGAGCTGCTCTCACCTGCTCCTCAGTTCAGTTCAGTTCAGTTGAGCCGCTCAGTCGTGTCTGACTCTTTGCTATCCCATGGAGTGCAGCACGCCAGGCCTCCCTGTCCATCGCCAACTTCTGGAGTTCACTCAAACTCATGTCCACTGAGTCGGTGATGCCGTCCAACCATCTTATCCCCTGTTGTCCCCTTCTCCTCTTGCCTTCAATCTTTCCCAGCATCAGGGTCTTTTCCAATGAGTCAGTTCTTTGCATCACATGGCCAAAATATTGGAGCTTCAGCTTCAGCATCCGTCCTTCCAATGAATGTTCAGGACTGATTTCCTTTGGGATGGACTGGTTGGATTTACTTGCAGTCCAAGGGACTCTCAAGAGTCTTCTCCAACACCACAGTTCAAAAGCATCAATTCTTTGGCGCTCAGCTTTCTTTATATTTCTTTATAATTCTTTAATTTCTTTGGCGCTCACCTGCTCCTCACTCCCAGGAATTTGATGTCCCCACCTTGAGCCTCCAAGAATGGGTCTTTCCTAGAGATGGGCCTGGAGCTCCAGTGGACTCAGCTCAAGCATCTTCTCCATGAAGCCAGGCACCAGGAAGATTTCACCAGACTCTTTCCTGGGGTCTATTTCCATCACAGCAAGTGTAATAGGTCCTGTACTTATTTACCTATGTGCTGGCTTCACCTATCCAGGGTGAGCTCCTTGAGTCTAGAGTTGTCTCTTATTTTGTTCTGCCCCAGTAGTAGTACCAGTGCAGTGCCTGGCCCCTAACCACAAGACTGGTGGTGAGCCTTGATGTACCTGCATCTGAATGCTCCCAAACTCACACACACCCATACACACTCACTGTTTTTTTCCAATTTTAAAAGTCATACAGTAGGACTTCTGCTTCTGCTTTTACTTCCACTGAGTAAAACTAGAAACCCTGGACATTCCATGTAGAACAATCATTAAAATGCTCTGAAAGGTGAAGAGAAGACAGCAGACCAGGTAAGGATGTTGAGGCCCAAAGCACAACACGATGGTGCATTCTCTGTGCTTTTGTTTTGTCTCATAACCCCCCAGAAGGGAAGCTGAAGAAGCTGACAACCTGTGGACACCAACAAGCACAGAATTTTAAAAGCTCATACAAAAGCCTGCTCTTCCCATCCAAAGGATCAGGAAAGGCAAGACAAAAAACTTTTAGATGATGACTAATACTCTAGCCAAATACCACAGGAAAACGGAGGCCACACCCCCTCTCCCAGCAGCAAAGGTCAAGTGCGAACCTAGATGTCCGTCCTTGCCAGGCTGTGATGAGGCTCCCTAACCCCTCTCCAGGGCAGTGTCAAGGGAGGCCATGTAGGGAGCTGGGAATTTTATCCCCATCAGTCAGTAATGAGGCCCCTCCCTCCCTCCCTCTGGAGTGTCAGTGGAGGCCACATGGAGAGCAATAATGAGGCCCTCTCACTCCTCCCAGCCAGGGAGGTGTCAGGGGATGCCTAATGAGGAGCCACCCAGGAGTAATAAGAAACCCTGTCTTCTGTCCCCATCTGGCAGTTCAAGGCTGTACCTGCCTCATCCCCTCCTGGAGTGGTGTCAGAAAAAAAATGCAGCTAAAAGAGAAGGCTTAAATAAGACCCAGAGTTTCATAATATAATACCAGGTCTTAATGAAAAGGTATCATATCAAGATTCAGGAAGATCTCAAACTGAAAAGAAAAAGGCAAGCAATAGATACCAACATCAAGATGACACAGATGTTAGAATTAGTTGACAAAGATTTTTAAAGCAGCTAACATTAAAATGCTTCAATAAGCGACACGCGTGCTTGGAAAAAATGAAAGAAAAATGTCTCAGAAAGGTAATAGAAAATATAAATAAAAACAAGGTGGCAATTTTAGAATTGAAAAGTACAATAACCAAAATTAAAAAAAAAAACCCTCAATGGATGGGTTCAGTAACAGAGTGGAGCGGGCAGATGAAAGAATCAGTAAACTTGAAAATAAAACAACAGGACTTCCCTGGTGGTCCAGTGGTTGAAAATCCACCTGCCAATGAAGGGGACATGGATCCCTGGTCCGGGAAGATTCCACATGCAATTAAGCAACTAAGCCTATGAACCACAACTACTAAAGCCCGCACCCTAGAGCCTGTGCTCTGCAACAAGAGAAGCCATTGCAATGAGAAGCCCACACACCGCAACAAAGAGTAGCCCTTGTGCACCACAACCAGAGAGAGCCCGTGTGCAGCAATGAAGACCCAGCGTGGCCGAAAAAAATAAATATAAAAAAAGAAAATAGAACAACACCAGACTTTAAAATGAATGGTCTTAAGAATCTTCAGACTATAACAAAAGAGCTAACATTTGCATCATCAGAGTTCTGGAAGGAGAGAAGAAGGGTGTGGTTGAAAAGAAATCATGATGAAAACTCACTGAATTTGACAAGAGACATAGACCTAGAGGTTCAAAAGTTAAGCAGATCACAAACAGGATGAACCTAAAGAAAGTCACACCAACACACAAAATAGTCAAACTTTTAAAAACTAAAAACAAAGAAAAAATCTGGGAAGCAGCAAGAGAAATGACCCATAACTTACAGGGAAAAAATAGTTTAAATAGCAGCAGGCTTCTCATTAGAAAGCATAGGTCCAGAAGGAGGTGGCACAGCAGTTTTCAAGTGCTCACAGAAAAGCACCATCAGCCAAGAATCCCACAACCAGAAAAAAAAACAACACAAAAACAACTCTTCAGGAAAAAAGGAGGAAGTCAAGACATTCCAAGATGAAGAAAAGCTGAGATAAGTCATTGCCATTAGAGCTAGCCTTAAAAGAATGACTAAGGGAATTTCTTTAAACGGAAAGAGTAAAAGAAGGAACTCTGAAATGTAAGGAAGAAAGAGAGAATACAGTAAGCAGAGATTTGGGTAAATATTGGTACAACAGATTTTCCTAAATTACATTTGACAGTTGAAGCAAAAAAACACAGTCTGATATGGCTCTAAATGTGTGTGAAAGTGAAAGTCTCTCAGTCGTGTCCTACTCTTTGCGATCCCATGGACTATAGAGTCCATGGAATTCTCTAGGCCAGAATACTGGAGTGGGTAGCCTTTCCCTTCTGTAAGGGATCTTCCCAACCCAGGGATCAAACCCAGGTCTCCCACATTGCAAGCGGACTGTTTACTAGCTGAGCCACAAGCAAATATTTAAAGCAATTATATAACGATAGAGGAGGGTAAAGGAATATAAAGGGGAGTAAAGTTTCTACAATTCCTTTGAACTGATAAAATGATGATACCAGTAGATTGTGATTTGTATATATAAAAATTAAACTTTGACTCTCAAGGGAAAGGTCAAACAGAAGATTAGACACAACTGAAAAGAAGAAATACTAATAAATGTGGAAGATAGAGATTCAAACATTTTCCAGAATTTAGTTCAAAGAGGCAGAGGTTTGTAAAATATGAAAGATGTTAAAGGCATGGACGGTGGTGTGCGATCTAGGATACCCCTGTCTGTGGTCCCAGAAGGAGAGAAGGAGAATGGAGAAGAGCCAGTGCTTGAAAGAGATAAGACCTGAGGATTTCTCAGAGCTGTTGAGAGACATCAACCCTCACGTCCTGGGTGTCCAACAAACTCTGAGCACAATAAATTCAAAGACATCCATTCCAAATACATCACCGTAAAATAGCATAACATTAAAGAAAAAGAGATTATAAAAGTAGCCAGAGAGAAAAGACAGATTACTTACAAAGGAATAACAGTTAGGCGATGCGTCACTTATCAATAGCAGTATTGAAAACTAGAAGACAGTGTTGATATTATCTTCAATATGTCAACCTAAGATCTATACCCAGTGAAATTATTTTCTAAGATCTAAAGTAACACATATGAATGAAGACTCAGTTTATCTACAGTTAATATTTTATTAAGTGCCTACTATGTTCTAGGCACTCTATATGAATCATCAGTTTGATGAGGTAAGCATGATAATTCCCATTCTCGTATACGGTAAAACTGAGGCTCAAAGAAGCTAAGAGACTTGCCCAGATCCTCCTGATTCTAGAGTCCATGCTCTTTACCCTCCACTGAGGAGGTACATCTTAGATTAACAGCAGACTTTCCAGAATCCTTCCATTTCAAGGCTGGATTCAGGATGGACATTTTGAAGACAGGAAGCTATCTATTTGAGGAGATGAAGCTTTAACTCCCACAAATCAAGTTTGCCACTTCCACCTGGCAAATCTTGGCAAGCCTGTGCAAACAGGTGATCAGGTCTTGGGTGGAAGAGCTTTCTACACTTGGTAATGTCCTGTGAGTATGTGTGTGTGCGAGGCTGTTGGGGGCAGAGGGGCTAGGGAGAGCAATTCAGCTCTATTCTCCTTTTTCTGTCCTTTATTTTTACCTCTCATACCCATCTTGCGTGTCCAATATTGCCCAGCTTGGACAGTCCTGCCATGATGTTGTAATATCATTTATCCTGCCTAGTTGCCATGAAAAAGTGAGCAAATGTCCAGAAGAGCACCCTCCCAACGTGTCCACTCACTCCATCGAGATTGCCCTCCTCTCTGTGCTGTCTTCATTTCTATTGGCAATATCTGATGCCACGTTCTGTAACTGGCAGCGAGAATCCAGTGACAAAATGCCAGAATGAGATGACCACTGTCATCATTACCCAGCCAACATTCTTCCAGTCCCCAATAGAAAAAATAAAGTCAAGCAAAAAAATCATAAAGAAGCAGATGTTGCTTTTCTGTGGGAGGAGAGGAAAAAAAGGTGGGGGAGGAAAGGGGAAGAAAAGTGGAAATCACCATTATTCTTAATCATTACATGGTGTATTAGAATAATATGATTATTCTTGGCGTTCTAATTAGGCTTAATAAAGAGGAATGGGTATGAGAGAAGGCCTGGAACATGTATGGTTTTGTATGGTACACATACCCCACGCTGCCAGGGAAGCACAGGACCCACACCAGGACCCGAGGACTCAGAGGCTAGAACAGGAAGTAACTCAGGTCAGCTGGTGCCCAACCCTAGCTGACGGTGTGTGGGTCTGTCTTCATGGTGGTGAATTCACCACGGACTTGACAGTTCTTGAGGCCATGCCTCCAAAGTGGCCGTTCGGCTGGACTCCTGGTTAATGGTAATGATGGCTTTGCTTCCTCCCTCCCTCTCTTCCTTTCTTCCTTCCTCCTAGTTTCCGGGCAAGATGAGGCTGGCTAGACTGTGGCCAGCATGGGCAGTGAACTGGCCCAGAATGAGGATAAAAGGATAAAATATAGCTTAAAGTCCTTTGAGCCCTAGGGGCTACATGGATGTGTTAGTTGTAATGGGTTATACTGGTTTTAAAAAAAAGGTCAGAAACTTATTGTAACAAAGGCTTCTTCTTATTTATCCTGCAAGCTAATCACAGGTCAGCAGGAGGCTCTGCCCAGTGATGTCAGTACTCTAGGATTCTGACTGATGGAGGAGCCACCATCTGGATCATTGCAGGTTTTCAAAGTAGATGGAGGGAGAGTTCTGGCATTAAACGCTTCAGCCTAAAAGGGATGCTTGGTAATCCTGCTTATAGCTCACTGACCAGAAAAATCACACGGCCCCTACCATGAGAGGGGGGTGGGCTGCAGCACAGGGAGACAGAGGAGTGCATTCCTGCTGTATGCTCAACAGGTGGGAAGATGGTGGTATTTCTACCAAAATAGAAATATTTGGTGAAAAGCATTAATGAGTTTAAGAGGCTCCATGGTTCCAAGCTCATTTCTCACGAGCTTCCCCAGGCTTGTGGTCATCAGCTACTCAGTTGTCAAATATCTGCTGAGGGCCTATTCTCAGTCCATCATTGGGTTGGATTCTGGAGATACGAAGGTGAATAAGCCATGACCCTGCCTTCAAAGACCTTACAGACTTATGAGGCAGGTAGACAAGTAAACAAAAAATTGGGGCTCATTATTGTAAGTACTATGATAAGTAAATGCAGTTGCTGTGAAAACACATAATCTAGACTGAGAAGTCTGGGCTGTCTTCTCTTTATTAAATTTTTATTTGTTTATTTTATTTTTGGCTACACTGGGTGTTTGTTTCCATGCACCGCTTTCTCTAGTTGCAGCGGGCTTCTCATTGACGGGGCTTCTTCTTGTTGCAGAGCGTGGTCTGCAGAGAACAGGCTTCAGTAGTTGCAGCTTGCAGGCTCTAGGGTGTTGGCTCAGTAGTTGTAGGGCATTGGCTTAGTTGCCCTGTGGCATGTGGAATCTTCCTGGACCAGGGATCGAACCCATGTCCCCTGCACTGGCAGGCAGACTATCAACCACTGGACCACCAGGTATGTCCGGGGCTGCCTTCTGAAAGGAGATGAAGCTTTAGTGGATCCTGAGGATTAAGGAGGAATGAGGAAGAAGAAGAAAGGAAGGGCATTCCAAGCAGAGGGATTGGTATGTGCAAAAGTATAGACGCGAGATGCTTTCAGAGAAAAATCAAATGTGGCTGGTGAGGGGTAAGGAATGCAATTAGTTAGAGATGATATTGGAGAGGCAGGCAGAGGCCAGGTCACGAAAAGCCTTGTCTTCCATTCTGATGACTGCGAATTCATCCCCAAATTCATATCTCACTTACATTGCTACATACTTAATATCTTGGGCTTCCCTGGTGGCTCAGAGGGTAAAGCGTCTGCCTGCAATGTGGGAGACCTGGGTTCAATCCCCGGGTCGGGAAGATCCCCTGGAGAAATAAATGGCAACCCACTCCAGCACTCTTGCCTGGAAAACTCCAGGCACTAACCCATTACATTGTTATCCCACTTATATTGTTATATATAATTCATATCCCACTTATATTGTTACATATTTATATCTTTATTCAAATCACCTCACTTTTTTAACCTTACGTACCTACTTTAGCCTCTTCCTAAGCAAAATATCTGTAGATAATATTTAAATAGGTTAGTGATATTTTCTCTAAGACACATTGAAAGGAGCAGCAGGAAGCCATCAGGGTCTGGAGGAAACAGCAGGAAGCCATCAGGGTCTGGAGCTGCATTTTGGAAATAATCCATTGGTTGCTGGGTAAAAAAAAAAAAAATGGAGTATATGGGGTAAGACTGGAGACAGGGACAACAACTAGGAGATAGAAGCAAACAATATTTCAGGTGAGATATGTTGGTGGGCTGACCTGGGCAGTAGCAATGGGATGGATGACAATAGACAGAAAGGCTGGTTTTGAGGTGCCTAATGGGTGGTCTGTGGTTGACCAGTTGGACAGCATAAGTATATTGTGAAAGAAAGGCTAGAATTTGCATCATGCTTTGATTCTGCACAAGTCCACTCTGTGTTGGCTGCTTAGATTGTTTTTTAGAACAAGGCAGGGCATAAAACTATCATTCAATCTGTCAGTGCTTCCTATTTGCTGGCCGTGCACTGGACACTGAGGATTCGAGGTGAACGAAGCCTCGCCCATGCCTGGAGGATCTCAGATACTCAAGACAGCTTCCTCAGCCAGCCTCGCAGAGGAGGAACGGTGTGGCCTGGAGGCAGTGCAGGGGCAGGGTGGGAAGTGGGGGGCGGCTCGGAGCTTCTCTTACAGAAGTGCTGCCTAACTTCATTATTCTAACTTCCCTTTCACAAAGGTCACCAAATTCACATCCCACTTATATTACATACGTAATATCTTTATTCAGATCACCTCACTTTTTTAGCCTTATGTACCTACTTTAGCTTCTTCCTAAGTAAAATATTCAGAAAACTAAGATCATGGCATCAGGTCTCACCAGTTCATGGCAAATAGATAGGGAGACAGTGGAAACAGTGACAGACTTTATTTTGGGGGGCTCCAAAATCACTGCAGATGGTGACTGCATGAAATTAAAAGACACTTGCTCCTTGGAAGAAAAGTTATGACCAACCCAGACAGCATATTAAAAAGCAGAGACATTACTTTGCCAACAAAGCTCCATCTAGTCAAAGCTATGATTTTTCCAGTAGTCATGTATAGATGTGAGGGTTGGACTATAAAGAAAGCTGAGCACAGAAGAATTGATGCTTTTGAACTGTCGTGTTGAAGAAGACTCTTGAGAGTCCCTTGGACTACACGGAGATCCAACCAGTCCATCCTAAAGGAGATCAGTCCTGAATATTCATTGGAAGGAATGAATATTCATATTCATTCATTCATGCTGAAGCTGAAACTCCAATACTTTGGCCACCTGATGCGAAGAACTGACTCATTGGAAAGGACCCTGATGCTGGGAAAGATTGAGAGCAAGAGGAGAAGGGGACGACAGAGGATGAGATGGTTGGATGGCATCACCGACTCAATGGACATGAGTTTGAGCAAGCTCCAGGAGTTGGTGATGGACAGGGAGGCCTGGCATGCTGCAGTCCATGGGATCACAAAGAGTCAGACACGACTGAGCGACTGAGTGACTGAACTGACTGACTGAAGCAAAATATCTGTAGATCATATTTGGGCAGCTTAGTGATATTTTCTCTAATACACGTTGAAATAAAGCAAAACAAAATTTTAAAATAAAAAAATTTAAATATCCATATGCCACCAGAAGACATTCCATATTCATGCTTGGAGAAACACGGTCCTAGATGAGAGGGACTAAAGTCCAAAACCATATTCCTGTGTTCAGGTCTGCTGCCTAGGTGCGAAGGTGACCTCCCTTCACCATCTTCATACTCAGATCTTTTTAGCGAGGATGAAGCTTCTGACCTCCACTCTTGTTCAAGCTCTTTTCTTTCCAGCTACTCAAGGTTTCAGACATTCAATAACACACTTGCTAAGGGTTTCTTATGACCAGACCAGCTCTATGAGCCCATGGAGGGCACTCAATACCTCCTTCCTTGTTAAATGCTATTGGACAGTGTTGGATCAATGGCAGTTCCTGAAGTTATATGAACTGCTGACTTACCTGGCCTTGCCTGCTGGCTGGGAAGCAACATTCAGGTCTGAGGTGCACCCATGTCTGGGCTCAGGCTTGGAGGAATTTCCTTGGTGTGAAACACCTGGAGTCACTGGCGTATATGACATTCTCTCAAGGGAGTGTAGAGTTTTCTCAGAATTCTCCTAGGGATTCATAATTGCTAGACATATGTCCTTTACTCCCAGGAGCAGACAGTAAAGTCTAGCAAGATTACTACCTCTTTATTAAAATTCTCCCCAGGCAGGAGGCAGCTTTCTTGATAATTCAATCTGTGTCATCTCCAGTCACTTTTTGATTCGGGATTCTAACAATTTATCATCAAGGTCACTGATTGTAAGCACTAGACATTGACCCTGAAGAAAAACGGATTTTATTGGAGCAACACAGGACAGTAAAGAACTGAGGTGATGGGGAATCTGACCTTAGGAAGGGCAGCAACTGGGCAACTGGGTAGCTGGACTGAGCGCAGGTCCTTTAGGGGGGCTGCCATCTGGTGACCCTGCCTCAGAGTCTGATTGGCTGAGCTCGGCTCCTGGCCCCATCGCTTGTTGGGGAAGGCAGTATGATTGACAGCCTTGCCAGGACCATGTGGAAAGGGAAGGGTGAAGTGGGGTGCTCTTATCATAAAGAGAGAAAAAGGTTGAGAAAACCACAGATATCCATTGCTGAGTTGCACAAGGAATAACAGAATAAAAAAATTGGAAGGTGGTTTAGAGTTCATTTACTCAACCCAACAAATTAGGGGTTAGGTAATCAAGACCCAGAGAGGTTAAATAACGTTTCCATGGCAAAGTTAGGCCCCAAATCCAGGGGGGTTTCTCTGACTCTCAGAGCACGGCTCTCCCACTTCACACTCTAAAATGAACAAAGGAAGAAAATACTGCACAGTTAAGTCTCTGGGATCTTCTCATCACCCCCAGCAGGTGTATTTCAGTCTGCTTATTCTTGGAGTATCTTTAATGTTTTAGTTGCTGTATAAAAGAGAGTGGGACAAATGCCCTGCAACACTCGTGGAAGCCAACACCATCTGGTTGACCCCAGGCACGTGTGTGTGTGTGTGTGTGTGTGTGTGTGTGTTAAGTTGCTCCAGTCGCATCTGGCTCCTTACAACCCCATGGACTGTTGCCCATCAGGCTCCTCTGTCCTTGGGATTCTCCAGGCAAGAATACTGGAGTGGGTTGCCATGCCCTTCTCCAGAGCATCTACCTGACCCAAGGATCGGAACCGCATCTCTTATGTCTCCTGCACTGGCAGGTGTGTTCTTTACCATTAGCACCATCCAGGCATGGAAGGGAGCAATAGGGTCACATGAGACCACTACTGCCCAGGAAAGGGGCATTGAGAAGGACAGCTGGCTCGGGTTGACCTCGCTCCCTCTCACCAACCCCAGGGTACCCATCTCCCCCTAGTTTCAGAAGACACCCCAAGGAAGACGAATTGGGCTGTTGACTCTGAGCAGAAGGGTACTGAGAGCCTGCGCCTCTTCTGAAAGCAAGGCACTGCCTGGTGCCTGCGACTTGGAATGTGCTGGCTTCATTGCTCTGACAGCATGAAAGATGTTTGGTTTTGTTCCCAGCGCTGTTATCATTTATCATCCTCTTGTAAAAGTTGGCACCCTCTGCCTTTTCCCCCTTCCTTCCCTCACTCTCCCCATCTCCATCTCCAACCCAACTTCCTCATTCTGCCCCTGAGGGGAGCCCTCTTGCATTTACCCCAGAGGAAATTCTCCCACACTGGCTCCCAGGAGTGTCCCAGGAGACACCCCAATTGAATTCAGCTCATAAATATGTCCTGAGCAATTCCTCTGGGCAAAGTAATGTGCTTGGGGCTTTGGGTGATAAAACATAAGTAAGACAAGTCCCTGACTTCAAAGGACCTTGCTTTCAGGCCAGGAAATAACTAGGAAGTCCTGGGCAACAGAACACAGGCCTGTGAAGAGGGAGGGAGAAGGACCACACGTCTGGAAAGTTTGGGAAAGGCAGCACTGACAGCCTTTCAGGGAGCAGAGGCTGTTGGGTGGGAGATGGTGGAAGACAGAAGGCGTAGGGGAAGAGAGAAAGGAGAAGGGAAGATGAAGATGTCAATATCTTCAGAACAAAATGGCTGAGAACACAAAGAGATGAAAATGGCAGCTGGATGCAGAGCTATCAAATTTGAGCCAATTTGAAGGTGTAAGAGGAGGAGCCAGTGGAATGGGCAAGGTTGAAGGTACAAGAGAGAGGAAATAACTGATGAAGCAAAGGCCCCAAAGGGGCTAGGGGCAGGGCTGACTGTGGAGGGAAGTCAGAACTCATCTTATTTCAAGAACAAAAGTGAAAATCACTCAGTCATGTCCAACTCTTTGCAACCCTATGGACTATACAGTCCATGGGATTCTCCAGGACAAAATACTGGAGGGGGTAGCCTTTCCCTTCTCCAGGGGATCTTCCCAACCCAGGGATCGAATCCAGGTCTCCCTCATTGCAGGCAGATTCTTTACCAGCTGAGCCACCAGGGAAGCCCAAGAATACTGGAGTGGGTAGCCTATCCTTTCTCCGGGGATCTTCCCAGCCCAGGAATGGAACCACGGTCTTCTGCATTGCAGGCCAATTCTTTGCCAACTGAGCTATCAGGGAAGCCCTCAAGAACAAAGAAAAGGAAGAAATTGGTGTGTGACCATGAAGAGAAACTTGGTGATAAAAGGAAGCTGCATTGACTTCATCTTCTTAATGAAGCAAGAGCTGAGGTCACCTGGTTAAAGGATGAAACTGACTTGGGGCCGGCCTTAATAATACTGGAAATCAGAATATCTAATGAAGAAAAAAGAAAAATATAAATTAAAATGTAAAATAAAAATTCTGATCAATGACAGAGTTGTCTAACATTAAGCCCCACGCTGAGATGCAGTCTCACCCCAGGGCCTTTGCACATGATGTTTTTACTGTTTAGAACACACTGCCCTTCACTCTGTGTGGTTAATGTTTTCTCATCTTTCAGAAAGTGAAAGTGAAGTCGCTCAGTCGTGTTCGACTCTCTGTGACCCCATGGACTGTAACCTGCCAGGGTCCTCCGTCCATGGGATTTTCCAGGCAAGAACACTGGAGTGGGTTGCCATTTCCTTCGCCAGGAGATCTTCCCCAACCAAGGATTGAACCTGGGTCTCCCGCATTGTAGACAGGCGCTTTACCATCTGAGCCACCAGGGAAGTCTTTCAGAGCCTGGCTTAAACATCATTTCTTCAGAATGACCCTCCCCAGGATTCCCACCTGAAGTAACTTTCCTTCCCATCCCTTAACTCTCCATCTCAGCTCC
Organism: Giraffa tippelskirchi; assembly: GCF_054371585.1. Lineage (NCBI taxonomy): Eukaryota > Metazoa > Chordata > Mammalia > Artiodactyla > Giraffidae > Giraffa > Giraffa tippelskirchi. Next base: position 147,750,477 of record NC_137281.1, on the reverse strand, counting down.
TTTATTCTTTTCTATTCCTCACACTTATAGTTACTTTATTAACTGCTGCTTCTTTTTTTAGAAAATCTGTCTAACCCAAGTAGCGTGGAAGCACCAGTGAAGCGGAGACCATGCTTATCTCTACTGGATCCTTAATGTCTACCCATGCATCAAACACAGCAGGAACTCAACAAATAGTTGTTGAGTAGAGAAATGAATGTGTGTTTGGAGTGGAGCTAACAGCAAGCCTGAGTGGTTTTCCCTAAGGTTGAGGACCACAGGCAGAAGCTAAGATGGGATTGGGTATGCAGGACATGTATCAGTGGTGGGAGGTAGGGGGAACCTGTGAAAGATCAAGGGAAGGAAGCAAAGTTGTTGCAAATGGTCCAGAAGGCAGAATCAGGATGGGGCTGAAATGAAAATGAAGGCAGAAGGTTCAACCCATAACTTTGCGATTAGATGTGTGCAGAAATGGCATGGATTGTCTAAGGTGTAGGGTTGCCAGATTTAACAAATGAAAATACAGGACACTCAGTTAAATTTGCATTTCAGATAAACAACAAAAATCTCATGCAGTATTTGGGACATGCAATGTCTCCCCAGGTGGCTCAATGGTAAAGAATCAGCCTGCCAATGCAGGAGACGCAGGAGATGTGGGTTCAGTCCCTGGGTCGGGAAGATCCCCTGGAGGAGGAAATGGCAACTCACCTCACTTTAACAATATATATAAAGCATGTAATGATAGATGCATTTTATCAAGGGCAGTGTTACAGAGGTCATTCTGTATTTCAGTGTTTGCAGCCCATGAAAATTTCATGGACAGAGGAGTCTGACGGGCTACAGTCCATAGGTCACAAGGAGTCGGACACAACCTAGCACGCATGCATGCTATGCTAGAAATTATTCCTTACTTGTCTGAAATTCAAATTTAACTGAGCATCTGGGATTTTTTCTGATAATCCCACCAGGACAGTAAGTTTTTGTCCTTGAAGGTATACAAACTGAGTCTGGAGGACCACATAGAAGACCATTGGTTGAGATAACAGATGGTGGGCTTGGGTTGAAGAGCCCCACCCCCCTCCAATCGGGCTTTCAGTTTCCCCAGTTTTCCTGGGGCAGAGTGATCAGGCATGGGGCATCCTCTTCACTCCCCGAGAAGGATTTAATTCCGTCCCTGAGCCTGGCAGCTCCTTGTTTAGAGCTTGTCCTTCAATCCCCTGCGGCAGCATCCCACACCCTGTAACCCTATCCAAGAGCCGCTAGCCCTGGGCAGGGGTGTGTGTCTGAGTGTGTGTCTGTGTCTGTGTGTGTGCGCGTGCATGCACATGCTGCCTTAGCTCATCCCTACTGCTGGGCACAGACGTGGACCCACTCACCCACCCCTCCCACACCAGGGCTGGGCTCCCTCCCCCAGTGCACCTGATCGAGCCCCTCTCCTGGGTGGCGAGCTGTCACCCAGCCCTGGGCTGCCCCCTCGGCCTGCCATCACCGCGCACTCGATTAGGGGATCTGAGTGACTTACAGGGGCTCCTCTTCCCCAGGGTCGGTATTTGCATCGGGTGATGGATGTTGAGATGTCATCTAAACACATCTGCACTTTGCATTTTAAACAAAGCAATTTCCAGAGGAAGCTGGGGGAGCTTTGTCTCCTTCCAGGAACATTTCCTGAGTCAAATTCTTTTTTATTTTTTTGGCCAGTACTTTTCACATCTGTCCCAGGTCCCTTTCTTCTACTGGTCTCCTGTTTACTCCCCTCCCCCACCCCACCCTCCTGGTAGTGACCTTGGTGTGGAGCAGGGGATTACTTGTGTCATAGGATGCAGAGGACATAGGATGAAGAGCCAGGCAGGGACCACCCACCTCCTCCTCTGTGCCAAACACTGACACCCACTCCCTGTGTCCACACTGCAGGAGACCTGCAACCAGGAAAGTGTCCTTAGACAGAACCAACCACACACCAGGCATGATTTGAGGGACACAAAACACCTGCCCCCCACATCACTGTCCACCTCCACCTCCCAGGGTACCCTCAGATCCTCTGGGTTTTATTTGGGGACATAAGATCCCTTCTGTCTAAACTCTGACCTCTGATAGCATATAACCAAGGCTTTTCCTCTGATAAATGAGTCTATGGCTTCCATCCAGGGACCTTTAGGATGATGATAGAAGTATCCCTACAATATTGGCCCATGAGGCTAGGCAGAAATTTTTCAAAGCCAAGTGGAAAAGAACAAGGTATGAAGTTCCCAGAATTTTGTCCCTAGTAGTGTGGCTTCCCTGGTTGCTCAGATGGTAAAGAATCTGCCTGCAAAGCAGAAGACCTGGGTTTGATCCCTGGGTCAGGAAGATCCCCTGGGGAAGGGATGGCTACCCACTCAGGATTCTTGCCTGGAGAAGTCCATGGAAAGAGGAGTCTGGCGGGCTACAGTCCATGGTGTCAAAAAGTGTCAGACATGACTGAGCAACTAGCACATGTTCACACACACACAATGTGGTCTGAAGGCCAGCAGCATCACCCCAGCTCAGTGACCTACAAGGGGCGTGATTTTGGGCAAAGTCACTTAACTGGCATAGCAAGGCTCCCTCCAGAGGCCCCACTGCGATCGTACATGTGAGCTGCATGGCACAGAAGAAGCCTTCCTGTCCAGCTGGAATTATTGAATATTAGTGAGCTGACCTGGATGAGCAGCAAGCTGGCCCTGGCAGGGGAGGGAGCAGACATCTGTGGTTCACGTGGCTCCTGTGAGGTCTTGTGGCTCCCTGATGTGGGAGAGATCAGGGAAGGGACACTTACTGAGTGCCTGCTATGTGTCTGGCCCTTAAATAATTAGTCTGAAATATGGGGTGGTGGTTAAGAGGAGGGATTTTAGTTGAACTCTATACAGTGAAAAGTGAAAGTGAAAGTCGCTCAGTCCTGTCTGACTCTCTGCGACCCCATGGACTATACAGTCCATGGAATTCTCCAGGCCAGAATACTGGAGTGGGTAGCTGTTCCCTTCTCTAGGGCACCTTCCCAACCCGGGGATCGAATCCAGGTCACCCGCATTGCAGGCGGATTCTTTACCAGCTGAGCCACAAGAGAAGGCTCTAACTCAATACAGACTTGGATTCAACTTTGAGGTCTATGACCTTATATGAGTTGATGAACCTTTCTGAGCTTTAGTCACCCATAACATGAAAACAGCAGCATTCACTTCAAACACCCATCATGGGGAACAAACAGGATAATATGTGTAATTGTCTAGGATATAGCTGGGGTCCCACGAACATGTAACCTGTTAGCCTCTTTACAGGGTACAGCAAGCTTCATTGTGCAGATGGAAAGGGAGGCACCTAGCTGTGACCACACTGCCAGTGAGAGCGGAGCAGGGACTTCCGAGCCTAGGCCAGTCCGAATCCAAAGCCTGTGCTTCACGTCCATTACCGGTCCATGGAGGATGGAAAGCTTGACCCACTGTCTGTAGATGGGAGAGACAGATCTGACAATGGCCCTTCCCTGCTTGGAACGCTGCTGGACTTTCCCACTTATTCTGGGATAGACAGCACTGTCCTCAACTAGGCTGACAGCGGCATGTGCAGTCTGGCCCCTCTGATTTCCAGCCTTCTCTCTTCTGCACCTTTGCCATCAACTAACCAATCAATCCCTCATAGCTCAGTGGGTAAAGAATCTGCCTGAAAGGCAGGAGACCTGGGTTCGATTCCTGGGTTGGGAAGATTCCCTGGAGAAGGAAATGGCAACCCACTCCAGTATTCTTTCCTGGAGAATCCCATGGGCTGAAGAGCCTGGCAGGTTACAGTCCATGGGGTCTCAAGAGTTGGACACGACTTAGCGACTAAACCAACCAACCAACCAACCAATCAAATGGTTTCTTGGGCAAGCCCAGAGCATATCAACCTCTCTCTGTGTATGTCTCTCTCCCGTAAATGCTCTCCCCAAACTCACCTGGCTTTCTCCTCTCCTATAGATCTCAGCCTCTACCTGCTCCTGAAGGATGATTACTTATACAAACCCTGCTCCTCCAAAGACCAGGTTGGTTGCCCTGTTACACATGCTCATATGTTGCTGAAAGTCTCCTGGATAAGATGCCCTCATAAAGCACTAGTTCGATGTCTATCTTCTCTGCTAAACCAGGGGTCCCCACCATACCCCAAACTCTAGTCCTGTGCCAGGTGATGAATGAATGAGTAAAGAGAGGGGGCCAAAGTCATTAGAATTTGTCAGGCCTCACTAAGAAAAGATGGTACATCCTGGATCAGAAAAGATTTGCCTTTCTGGGTGTTGCCCTAAAACAGTCATCAGCCTTTGAGTCTGGAGGTGGGTCCTTGGAAGGGCACTTCCTGGGTCTGTGGAACCACAGTGTGCACAGCGGAATCTCAGGGCAGCTTAAGGGGTCAGCTCTCTGGGATTCCAGGTAGCATATGTTCTTTGGGAGTGAAGTGAATTTGCATCCGAGGCAAAATGAAGTATATGACATGGTGAGGTTTTCAGTCTTCCTCCACTGCACTCTGCCCATGCCCTCTGCTCAAGAAGAGATTTGCTTGCTGGATCAGCTTCTCGCTCCTCTTTAGCTTGTGCAGGAAAGTGGAGAGAAACTGGAGAGGCTGAGCTGATCTAGGTAACAAAGAGCTGAATCAGGGACAGGACAGCTGAGAAGGAGCACCCCGAAGGTTGAGTTGGGGGAGCTGGGCTGGGACAGAATGCACAAGAAAGATTTCCATGAGCAGGTGCTGCCTAGGAGAGAGAGAGAGATGAAAAAAGAGGTTCCTGATGAAGTTTTGCTGTGCATTGATCATCTAACATTCCACTGGTGGTGGTAAGGGTATGCCAAGGGTAACACTAATGTCACTTTTTAATTATTTGTGGTTGCTGGACTGTTGTTTCTTTGGAAGTGACCCAAGAGCAGACATTGAATGTGGTATTGTGGCTTTATCTGGAACATGTCATTTAACGAGTCTTGAGAATGGGGCCCAGTGTAGTCCGTGTGGCCCATGTGTTGCTCTGGAATCTTCTCTCCTTTATGTCAGACCCTGGCTCAGCCTTGCTCCAAACTTGACTGTAGGGCTTGTCATGTGCGTCTGTGGGAGGAGGGGATGGGAGGCCCTTGTGGTCCGTCTTTGCCATAGGGGAGGTGGAGAGAGACTCCTCAGTAGCTGAGTGAGAGCCACAGTGGTTTTGGCTTGTGACAGCTGCCAATGGGATCTTTGCACCAATGAGCTAAGGACTGGGGCTGAGAAGCGGGGAAAAGGTTGCAGAACTTCCTGGAAAAAATAAGTTGGAAAAAGGTCTCTAAAGACTCTTAACCCTTCCTCTTGTAGAGAAAAAAGACTTGGCTTCCGACCATAAGACATGGGATGTTGAATGGCTATGCCCCAGGATCCCAGCCCATCCCAGGCCAGGGAAGAAAATAATAAGAGAAAGCCTACAAACAGAGCCAAATATGTAAGGACAGTCAGGGGGAGGCTCACTTGGGGCCAAGAGGAAGAGGAGGTGGAGGCATCTACGTTCTTGTTCTTAGCATCCTCTAACAGGGAGCACGTGGTCTACTACAAGGGCTCCCCACTGCTTCCAGAGGTGAAGCCATAGATGCTATCTTTCTTCCCCCCATAATGTTTGCATATAACTGGCAACCAGATCGGCCTGACTGCAGACACTGCAGAACTGAAGCCCTCTCTCCTCATACCTCTAGGTTGAGTCTGAGTAGGAATGGTTCACATAGAGTGTGGGATGCTTGCCCCGGACAGACCTATTGGGGTCAGAGCAAGACCAGGTGAGGGAGAGGTGGCATCTTGGGACGGAAAGAGCTTGGGAATGACAGTTGACACCTCCAAATTCTGTTTCCTGCAACCCTAGGTTTATTTTTTTCTCTGATAATGCCCAGAATATATGTAAATCAGGGTTTCTCAACCTCAGGACTCTTGACATTTGGGGTCAGATTGTCCTTTGTTGTGGGGCTGGCCTGTGCAATCTGTGATGTCCAGCAGCATCCCTGGCTTGCACCCGAGATACCAGTAGCGCCCCCAGTGTAGCTACAAAAGATGTCTCCAGATATTGCCAGGTATACACTTGGGGGCAAAATTGGCCCCATTTGCCAACTTCTAGTCTAAATCAAGTCAAGCAGTCCATCACCCCACAGTTTTTGAGACTCAAGGGTGAGATTATAATTTAGGCTCATTTCTTACAACTGTCAAGCAGGGATATAAAATGGTAATTGCTAAGCCCCTTCTGCTCCCCCAAATCTGTGTTTCTAAGATGAATTCTACTTTACTGCCTTTGAAGCTAGGTCGAGAGTGAAGGTGGCTGGTGGCTAGATGAAAGAAAGAGTTCACGGCTGGTGAAGATGGTCAGTGCTAACATCTTCTCTCTAGGGAGGCTCATTCTTTCTTCCCTATTTAGCTGACCCCACACCTGGCACTTTCTTGATGGCTCCCCTGGATCATCAATAGCCTCTCAAATTAACATTAATTCTCCCAGCCAGCCCCTAGAGTTGCCTTCACTGAATATTCTCACCTCATTGGATGACAATGCTTTGTTTCTAGTTGTTGGGGCTAGAATCTCTGAAATCATATATGTCCCCTCTTCCCCCTACACACTCCATATCCAACGTTATCACCAAATTCTGGTGGCTTCAAAACTGATCGAAGACCCAAGCACTTCTTAGCCCCTGCTCTTCCCCTATCCTGGTCTAAGCCATGGTCACCCCAACTGTGGCCTCCTAATTGGTCTTCCTGCTTCCATCTTTGTCTTTCTCTGACCTGTCATCAACACATCAGCCCAAGGCTCCCGTTGAGATGAGATCATAGCTCTTCTTTAATTGAAATCTTCCTCTTAAAGTGAAGGCCACACTTCCTGTGGCCCCAAGCCCCTAGTGGTTTGTGCTCCCTCCCCCATTCCCTCCACCACCCTTGTTTTCTCGATGTTCACTGAGCGCACCAGTCATACTCCTGCCTCAGGGCCTTTGTCCATGCTGGTCCCTCTGCCTGGAGAGCTCTTCCTACAGATGCCCACGTGACCCTCACCTTTCAACTTACTGTCCACTGAAACATTCTCAATGAGGCTGCCCTGACCACTCCTTTTAAAAATGACATCCCCACTTCCTTTTCTTGTCCCACCCGCCCCTCCCCTCCACAGCCTGTCTTTTTCCCTGCATGGAACTTACCAACTATACATGGAACCAGCTATACAACCTGGTTATTTTTTGTGCTCATTGCCTCTCTCTTCCTCCCACTAGACTGTGTGCACCATGAAGATAGAGATTGTGCCTTTTCTCTTTACTAATGTAGTTTCTTTGCCTAGAAAAGTGTCTGGCACAGGACAGACCCTCAGTAAATATTTGCTGAATGAATGAATGACCCTCAGTTATGTTTTTTTCCCCCTTTGATGCTTCAAACCCTTTGTTAACACAGAGCGGGGATGTTTGAGAGAAGGAGCTATTAGCTAATCTGATCACAATTATCTAGGCAAACTGAAGTACAGAAAATCCTAAAATTCAGATAGTTCAATAAAAATTCCTATTTTTATTACATTATATAATGCTATGGCTGTTTTTCCTGTTTTTTCTTAAGGCAATAGCATGAATACCAGCTGTGTGTGGGAGGGGCGTGGGTATACATACATGTATACATGCGCCAGATGTAGGTGAATTGAGAATTTACCTAAAATAATCCACATTGGGTACTTTCACTTCCACGAATATTTATTTCATGCTCAAGACTTGCTAGATGTTGAGTTCAAAGACTGCCATGTGTCTTTTCTCTGCCAAGAGCTTCAGGGAACTTATCTGCTCACTGAAAGTTGATCAGACTTGAGCTGTCTAGGTGTGTGGGTTCTGTGTGTATCATAGCTGGTTGGTTGCCTCCTAGGCTTTCAAACCAACTCTTTTTGTGAGGCAGCTAGACTGATGTCTGGGACTGGCCCCACCCCAAGGTGGTCACAGTGAGGATAGGCACAAAATTCACTGGGATTCAGAATGAAGCCCAGATATTTCCCATGGTTGTAGGAAGAGACTTTTTTTCTCTCTACCCATGATGCAAAATAAAAAGTTGGCAGTCTTCTTGTTACTATTAAAGAGGCTAGTTTGAAGACAAAGCATACAGACAGAGGGCAGAACTGAGAGAATCAGAGGCATAGAGCCAAAGTCCTATTGACTTTGTGAACCTCTGGATCAAACCCTACCTGATGCCTGCCCCCTTTTATAGATTTCACATCTATCCAATGCAATCAGTCCAGTAAGCCCATATAAGCTGGGGTGTTTTTACTTGCAACAAAAAGCATCCTGACATAGTCCCCTTGATTTCTTTCAGGCCCTTCCTTCTGCCTCTCACAGGACCTGAGTGTGCGCTGGTACAACACGCGGGCATTCTGCACTGTCTGTGTCGTGTGCATACATACAGAGACGAACTTCAAAGTCCTAAGGCAATGGATTGTGTCTGGTTCACATATATCTGATGCTCCATTTCTCTGACACTAATGAAAATAATAAAGGGCCTCACTTTTATTGTTTCAAAGTCTGAAACGTAGAAGGGATTTTCAAACTGCTTAATTTACATCCCTGAATTTTGCCACTGAACACACATTTTAATGCCCATTTGAACCCCCAGAGAACCCTGAGGCCGAGCTGGTTCTCCCAATGGCCTCTCCTAGCATCAGCCTGAGACCTGTGGGCAGTGCTGTCCAGGGGACAGCCAGCTAGCCAAGATAATGTGTTAAGAGACTCTCTTGATAGGCCGTTCCTTATTTATTAGATTCCAGATACATGGGACCAGGATGGGAAGACTCCTAGGGCATTTGGGAGAACACATACAGAGGTGAGAGTACGTACAGGGGGGTGATGCAATGAGGGACCGTCATTTTAAAAAATATATACATCTTAAGAAGCCATTCCAGCCACATTATCCTTATTAGAAAATAAAACAATCTCCACATAGTGCTTTTCTTTGGTGCTCTTCCGTGGGCACGGGCCTCTGTCCCCTCGCCACAATCCCCTCCGCCTTCTGTCTTTGAGGGGCTGGGGGGAGTCTGGAAGGAAGGGTGACCCCTACCCAGGGGGCAGGTGCACGCTGGCTCCTCTAAGGCCCTGCCATGGCCTCCCACCCAACATCCCGCTCTGGTCTTCCTACTTGGTTCTTAAATTGTGCCCTGGGGAGTCACTGAAGCTTCCTCTGTACCAAAACTGCAAGCCCTTATCAAGGTTCACATGTACCAAAGCCAGTCTAGAATCTCGAGAAAGTGTGGGGACACGGGCACCAAACAAAACCCAGCCAATACCACCTTCTCCGTGGTTGGATTTTTTTTTTCCATTTTATTTCTTGGTTCATTTCAATGACCTGTATCATGAGAGTACAACTGAGAAGGGCTATGTCCTCTTTACAGATTTTCCAGGAACAGTGGATTTGGGGGGAAAACTTCAGTTTTGTTCTGTTTGGGGGGATGGGGTGTCCTAAACTCTCCTCGCTTCACATCCTCCACTAAGTCACCCCCTCCCCACCTCCCCACTTCCCAGTGAGGTCCCAAAAGCTGGCTAGGCTCCCAGCTAAGAAGTTGGCCTGTAAACTTCTTCTCTGAATGCCAACGGATTCATCAAGCACACACCAGGGCCTTCCCCACTGAACAGATTTATCATCGTTACTGGTACATTTCCTGTTGCCATGAGAGTTTTTTAATGTAAAAGCAGCAGCCACCTCATTGGCACCAAGCCATCAGGGCCATGGCTCCCTCTGCTATAAAGGTGCTCTAACACTGGCACACTGGCAGATGCATGAGCTCTGGCAAGGCAAAGCTGTCCTATATATGCAACACCCACCCCCCACAAACCACTTGTTGCACTGTTAATCAGAGGTGCTTTTTCTAGAAAAGATGGACAGGGAAGACCAGCTGTGAACTAACCCCTGCAGCGGCTCACAGCTCAGGTCCTCACGCTTGAGCAGTGACCCTACACAGAACGGGGTGATGAGATGCGACCCTCTGCTCCCCGCCTCCTTGAGCACACAACACAGCGAGAGGCTAAGGGAGTCATCCTCAGAGCAGACCCCCATCTCTCCAGGCCAGATGTCAAGGAATGGCCCCCAACAGCTAAGTAGGCCTGGATTTTACCCCTGGTCCCTTAGAGGAGCCTGTGCATTTATCTGCCCAGATCGGAGACCACACAGGATGCTAGCAGCACCCTGGATCATTCCAGTGCTGTCTGACAAGTGACTGTGGCCTTGAAGACCCCACGGGCAAAAAAGGGAGGGGGCCTACTTCGCTGGTCTGTGAAGTCTCTTGGAACCTCTGACATTTTCTCCATGAAGGTATCTGAGAGCAGCAGATGGGATTTAGCCAGCTCTCACGCCTGGGGTGACCTTAGTGCATCCTGGCAGAAAAAGTTCAGAAGGAGCCGTGTTTGGGTGTGGAGAGGTGGGACCAGCAGTAGCTGCTTCCCTCAGAAGGCTGCGAGGCTGCAGAGGAGGACGCCTGGCCTCCTGGTCCTGGGGCTGGGTGCGTGGGAACTGCCTGCCTCTCAAAGTGACGAGAGGTCGGGGTAGAATGTGTGTGGACTCCCCGGGAAAGTGTCCCTGGCAGGATTGCTCCGATCCCTGCTTTAGAAGGCAGTTGATTGAAAGGATGTTTGAAACGCCTTCGGCCACGAGAGGTCCTCTAAGCTGCCCTCAGCCAACCCTATGAGCCCCAGATGGCGTGTTCAAGGTGCCTTCCCCCCAACTTAAGTGGGTTATAATGAACTTTCATAGCCACTCACTGAAATGGGTGACCCACTGTTCCCATTCGGCCAGGACTGGAGGGTTTCCTGGCAAATAGACTCTCAATGCCAAAATGGGTCCTGGGCAAACTGGGGTGGTTGGTACCTTATGCAGCAGCCTGATGGACTGGTAGGGGGTGGGGGTTGTTGTCCTGCCAGAGAGCTGGCATCTAAGTGCACCCAGGGAGCTACGCTATACCTCCTTAATCCAAGGACAGCAGGTGCAAGCCCTCCTGTTGCGCTGATTCACCCTGCCCTTTGGAAGGCAAGGGAGGGGGGCATCCTGGTGTCCACTGCCCCTGGAAGCCAGAAAAGATCAGGCAGGCTGGTGACCTCTGTGGAGCCCCTGTCTTCAGAGTTCCCTTGCCTGCTCATCTCTGCTTCTGGGCCTTTCTGTGCTCAGCAAAGCTTGGTCTGGGCCTCTCCCTATCCTCCCAGAGCTGCCAGCCTAGAATCAAGTGCCCGGGGTACCCTCGGAGGGGCGAGGTCCCTGCACATCCATCAGTTCCCCAGGCCCACCTGCTCTGGATTGCCCCCAGGGACCTGGAGAAGCCTCAGAAGAGGGGGTGCTGGGGCGTGGTATCTTGGACCCTGCTCTGCTCTGAGCCAGCACCATCCCCACCTGTGGGCCCTGAAGTCTTGGCTGGTGGAACCCACAGTGGGGGTGAGCTCTGAGGTCGGGCAGGAAGTAGCAGCGGGGTTCCTGGGTGGGGGCAAAGAGAGGGGGCCCTGGGGCAGCAGTGACAGGCAGGTGGGGGGCGCACCAGGGGGCGGGGTGACCAGGAAAATCCATGAGCTCTGGCGACTAGTCCCCTGATGGTGAGCTGGGCTGGCCTGGGAGCCTAGATGAAGGATGGAGGGAGGAAGCCGTCTGGACTGTGGAAGGCATGGGGCCTCCTGGGGGGCAGAACCTCAGAGTAGGCAGGGCCTCTGGAAGAAAGTACCTGCTTTCTGGGAGAGGAAAGCCTCCAGAAGGCATGCCCCCGCCTGAGTATGCCCGAGTCCTGGGCGCTAAACACTGCCCGCCCAGGCCGTGGGTGGAGGCGGAGGGGATGGGGGGGATGTCGGAGAAATGGTTACGAAATGTATGTGCTTCCTCTTGGTGATCAGGTGGGGAGAAGGGGCCTTTCCTCCTTGGTGGTCTCCAGCCTCAGGGGGGAGTCAGCTCTGGCCCAGGCCTCGGCATTGCCCGTGGCGGAGGAAAAAAAAAACAACATACCAAATGAATAAAAAAGAGCCAGTTACAGATGAGCCCCGCACCTGCCTTCCCATCCCCGTACCCCCCGCCCCTCCAGCACCCGGGACTCTGCACACAGCCGGAGGCGAGGAGCCCCTTCCGCCCGGACGGCTCACGGCCATGATACAGGACTTGAATGTTGAGGCTGGTGGCTGTGGAGGTGTTCGCGTCGGTCCATCCGTCTGTCCTTGGGCGGGAGTCCATCCGTGGGCCGGGCCATCAGACCTTGGCCTCCAGCATCTCCAGGAAGAGTTTGTGCATGGGCACCTTGCCTTGCAGTTTGATGCTGTAGAAGTGCTGCACCGCCTTGGCGGCCGTCTGCCGGAGCAGGGGCAGCGTCAGCAGCAACTTGCCCGTCCTCCGCGGCTCCTCGTGGCGCTGGCTCAGCTCGTAGTCCTGCAGCGCCTCGTGCAGCAGATCCTGCAGCTTCTGGACCGCCTCCAAATCCTCGATGTACATGGAATCTGCGGACACAGAGGGGTGGGCATCAGCGGTACGACTGCGGAGCGCAACCCTGGGTGTAGGGGTCCCCATCACTGCTTTCAGAGCCTTCCAGACCCTCACGTTACAGAGAGAAAAACCCAGGCTCAGAAAGGTTAAGATGCCGGTCTGAAGTCTCGGAGGCCAGTGACGGAGCTGGGGTTCACACCCAAGGAGAGATCTGTGTCTATGGAGGACTTTTCTTAAAAAACCACCAGGAGGTGGCAGTGAAGGGTTTGAACAGGAGCAGACCTGTTATTGCCCCAGAGGTGCTGGGGGGACTCTGGCGCCCAAGTGGTGGAATTGTGATCTTGCGCCCCTCACTTGCTAGCTCTGTGACTTTTAGCAAGTTGTTTCATTTCTCTGCACCTCATGTTACTCATTTGTGAAAGGCCATAATAGCCAGATCTACCTCGAGAGGCTAAATGAGTTAATACCCATCAAGGGCTTAAAACAGTACTTGTCACAAAATAAGTGCCCAACTATGGTACCATCATCACCATAACCATCAGCATCACCATCATCATCTTACACCATCACAATCGTCAGCTTATCACCACTGTCATATCACCACCACTACCATACCATCATCACCGCCACCACTGTACCATCACCATCACCATAACCACCACCACCACCATAAATGACCACCACCATCACCATCTTATCACCACCATCAACTTATCACCATCATGATCATCAGTTTATCACCACTGTCATATCACCACCATCATCACCACCAGCACCACCTCCATCATCACCATCACCATTGTCTCAGCATCATGATGTCAGCTTATCAGTCATATGATGTGATCAGTCATATCACCGCCATCATCATTATTATAGTCATCATCATGATTTTATTGTTACTGCTGCCACGAGGCACCAGCTCAAGTCTTCAGTGCACCCGCTAACCTTACAGAATAGTTGTTACAGTTGTATGTACACAGATAAAGGGGCTGAGTACTGCATCTGGCTGCCCTGAGGTGGGGCATATGGGGGAACTGAGACAACATGGCTGGACAGGTAGGGCACAAAGAGGGGAGATGCTATTGGCAGTTCTAGAAAATCGTGGGGAGGGCTTTGGACTCAGGCCATGAATTCCAAATGAAATTTACCTAAATCGCAGAGGGGCAAGGAGGTGTCGGCAGATAGCTGGGTTACAGGTGGGTCTGAGTCAAAGCAAAGTGGAGCCCACTTCCCGGCCTTGGGGAAAATAACCCGCCTTCTTCTGACAGTCCTAAAAGATATTGAGCCTCTACCCTGAACTGCAGCAGCCAAGGCTAGTCCAAGGTGGGAGGGTAAGGGTGCATGTGGGTCAAGTGAACTAGAAGCTCGGGGTGGGTCACCAAGGAAGGCTGAGCAAGTTTCCTGAATTCCTCAAAGGAGCAGGGCAGTTCTTTGCATGCTGTGTTTGCTAATTTGTTTTTCTTTTTATGCTGTGTTTGTTTAGCTACCAGACTGCTGAGGGCAGCTGTACCAACTGGCTGACTCCAGTGATGCCCTCTGACCTTGGGGCCCCTGCACTCAGCCCATGCCTCCATGGGTCCTGCCTCTTTCTCTTGGGAGAACAGCAGTAGAGTGCGGTGGATGAGACTCTGGAGACTTAGATGCTGTGTGACTTTGGCCAAGTTACTTAGGCTCTCTGAGATTGTTTCCTTGTCTGTAAAATGGAACAAATGAGGGTGCATGCCTCATAGGTGAGGGCTAAATGAGCTAGCACGTCATCAGGCACTTCGTAAGCACCTAATGAACGTCGTTATTATCATTACTTTGAGAACTCAGAAAGCAGGAGATGCCCTTGCAGGGCTGGTCCTATACCTGAGATTCCCCCACAGTGTTTTGCTCCTTGTTGCTAAGGCAGTGAGGACTCTTCCTTTTCGCAGTTGGGGAAGAAGCCTGGCTCCATTCCTACACTCTTGGCTGATTTCAGAGCATGTTTCCTGTAAGGCTGCGACCAGTCCATCCAGACCCCATGCCTCCTGCCAGCTTCCTCTTCCCATCACCCTGCCCTCCCCAAGGAGGCCAAAATTGGCAGCTGCCTTCGACCGAAAATGAAATAAAATAACATTGCAAGATTAATTTCTTCGCAATCTATCAGCGAGTCTGTATCAATGGCATTGATAAACTGTTAATTACAAAATCAATGGCTATGAATTTTTTTCTGCTGTCAAGGAGCCTTGGAGAGGCCAGGGAGGGGCTGAAAGACAGCCAGCAAGCTCCTGAGGGGCCATGTTTTGGGGCAACAGCCTCTGAGGTGCTCCGGCCCACTTAACCTCAACAAGGCACCCACAGTGGGTTGCCTCCAGGACCACTCCAATGATCTCCTAGCCCATCTCTCCTCCAGCTAACATACTATCTGCCCGGATGACTTTCCCCTCGCTGCTGGGGACAGGCCATGTCCCCGGAGTCTTTCAAGGCTTCCTATAGCAACCCCATTCCACCCTACTCCCTTCACAGTCCTGGAGCTTCCAGTCTAACACCAACAGCTTTTCTAGCCTAATCTCTCAACAGGCCTGTTCTTTCTCTGTTTCCTGCCTGCACCTGATCTCTCCATGACTCAGCCAAGGTCGTGGGCATCACAAACTCCTCTTTTCCCACTTAGAGCTCTTGGATCTGCAGAGAGCTGCAGGATGGCCTGGTAAACACCATGGGGCCAAGAAGTCCAGGTTCCTGGCACTCTGTCACTCACGACAAAGCATGTACTCAGGCAGAGCTTGATGCTAGCCGAAGTTCCTGATGGGCTCTATTAGTCCTTGCTCTTCAGTCATGTCTGACTGTGTGACCCCATGGACTGGAACCCAGCAGGCTCTCCTGTCCATGAGATTGTCCAGGCAAGAATACCGGAGTGGGTTGCCATGCCTTTCTTTCTCCAGGGTATCTTCCTGACTCAGGGATCGAACCTAGATCTCCTGTATCTCCGGCATTGCAGGCAGATTCTTTACCACTGAGCCACCAGGGAAGCCTGTCAGTCCTTAGGAGTTTCGTATTTGTTTGTGTGTGTGTGTGTGTGTGTGTGCGCGCGCGCATGCATGCATGCACTTGGGTATGCATGTGTGCATGTCTGTCTATATGTATTGGGATCAAGACAAGAGCAGCTGGCAGAGCTGAAGAGTCCTCGGAGAGCCCTTGCAGTTTGTCCGTGAGGGGGTGAGGTGACTGCTGAGCGGCCTCCTACCTCTTTACACTCCTGGTCCAGGCAAGCGTGAGCTCCAGGTCTCTCTCATGAGAAGCGGTCAGGAGACTCCAACAACAAGGACGTGCCCTTGGGGGTCTGGCCAGCCTTGCTGCGTCTCCCTGTGCTCCCTAGTGTCCTCTCCTCTTACTGGTTTCCTCTCCTCCTCTGCCCACCCAAACCCCCAGCCCCTCTGTGACCGCTGACTGCAATGCCTCCCTTTGAATAGGAGAGCATGCAGGATCGTGAGGGTGTGAAACTCGGCTGTATGATATGTGATGACCGAGATCTGTCTCCTGCATTTGTCAAAATGGATAGAACCGGACAACACAAAGAGTGCGCTCTGCTGGCAACTCTGGACTTTTGTTAGTAATAATGTATCTACATTGGCTCATTAATTGTAACAAATTACCACACTAAGCAGAGATGTTAATAATAGGGGAAACGGTGCACAGGGACTGGAGGACGTGAGTGGGCTGGTGTGTGCAACTCTATAGAACTCTACCTGATCAGTTACTCTGTCAACCTGAAACTGTATGAAAAAACCCCAATAGCATTAGCATTCTCTAACAAAGCTGCTAAGCTAAGTGGCTTCAGTCATGTCCGACTCTGGGCGACCCCATAGATGGCAGCCCACCAGGCTCCCCCGTCCCTGGGATTCTCCAGGCAAGAACACTGGAGTGGGTTGCCATTTCCTTCTCCAATGCATGAAAGTGAAAAGTGAAAGTGAAGTCGCTCAGTCATGTCCGACTCTTCGAGACCCCATGAACTGCAGCCTACCAGGCTCTTCTGTCCATGGGATTTTCCAGGCAAGAGTACTGGAGTGGGTTGCCATTGCCTTCTCCACTCTAACAAAGACTACATTGCAATTTTGGAATCCTAAGGTGTGGGTAAATGATCTCTACAGAGGTATGTAAAATGCTTAATTCTTATTTTGCATTAGTTTTTTTTTTAATAAAAGGGATTTGAACTAAAAAAGAAAAAAAGAAAAAGCTTCCTTCTGCCTATTAGGTTGGGTTTCCTAGAAACAGAGCCCGACACAGAGGTTCAGGTGCATGGGATTTGTGGAGAGTGTGCTTTCAGGAGAAAGAAAGGTGGGAGGTAGGACAGAACAAGGTTAGGAGCAAGCAAGGGAGGGAGGCAGCCTGGCTTGGTTCTGATCCCACTCCAGGAGTCCAGCCTTTTGTTCTCCTGTGTGTGTCTGTCATTGGCTGAAGGGGTGTGTGTGTGTGCGTGTGGTTGGGGGGGGGGGGTAGTTGATGGAATCCTCCAAGCAAGGCAGGTAAGGGTAGGTGTCTGGTGAAGGGAGAAGCTATGAGCTATTAATGGCAAAATTCAGCAGCTGGGGCATGGATGCCCCCCTAGTAAGCTGGGGGTCTGAGTGGGGTACCAACAGCAACCCCCGCATTCTCCATGAAGCCATTTGTTAGGGGGCCAGCTGTCCTGATTTTCCAGGAACTGCTGTTTCTCAGGACATGGAACTTCCAGTGAAAGTGTGACAGCATCAAGCAAACCAGCTGGTTATCCTGTCTGTACATCTGGAACCAGCTCTCCTTCTTCCACACACTGATAACACTTGTTTCCTCAAATATTAATAATAATGATAATAATTAATATTTATTGAACATTTCCTCTAGGCAAGGCACAGAGCTAAGTGCTTATCTTCAGTCAATCATTTAAAAAACAAAAGTGCTCAGAGGAGGGACATAGATGTTCCCACTTTACACACAGGACAGAACCAAGGAAGGTTGCCACATTGCTACTAAGTATCAAAGCTAGAATTCCAACGTGGGTCCCATTTGAACTTGACTAAGACTTGAGCAATTGACTACTGCATGAGCCCAGCAGCAGAATTAAGTGTCTGCGTGTCTGACACTCTTTCTTTAGGACAGGGAGCCTGCCTTTCTTCTTCTGCAATCCCCATCCCACCCCCCTGCACCTGGCCTGGTACCTGCAGAGGGTGGACACCTTCTAAGTGTGGACACAGGTTACATTTAAGCTCCCAGATAGTCTAGTCAGAAGTTGGTAGGTAGAGGCTAAAACAATTGGAGCGAAGCCTGCTTTTTAATGCTAGGAAGGTTTTTGTCTCTTGTGCCTGAGCAATTTGAGTAGGAGATTTAAGGAGTCTGTATAAGCTTGTTTTAGGTCCTAGGTTCAGCACTCTTTGACTGTGTGACCCTGCACAATGTGCTTCAGCTTTCCAAGCCCTGGTTTCTCCATTTGTAAAGTGGAGTTAAAATGACAAGAGCGTTGCTCATAGGGTTGAATTGTAAGACAAAATCGGTTCATGGCTAATTGATTTAATAGGCTGAGTACATATGTGCCAGGCATGTTGTAAGCATAATTTTACAGAAATAAATCCCTTCCATAGTCTTCTGGGGTGGATTCTTCTGTACTGTTTGTTATTCCCATTTTACTGATCAAGAAACTGAGGCACAGAGTGAAGTGAGGCACAGACTTGCCCAAGTGGCAGAAGCAGGATTTGACTCTTAGCAACCGGGCTCTGGAATCTGTGCCCTTAACCCTCATGCTGATCTGCATGGCAAGGGCCCAGCAGAGGGCTTAGGAAATACTCAACCAATGCCAGCCATTGTCACTATCTTTGCAACTCCGGGCCACCCCGTGCACAACCTTTGGTGGCAAGCAACTCTAGCATCATCATGCCACTCCTGCTCCTTAGAGCCACCCTAATCGCTGGCCCCAGAGCTGTGCGTGCTCCCCCGGCCTCAAGAGCTCTGGGAGCTCCCCCTGCAGGCCCCACCCCTGCCCGTACCTGAGTTGGCCAGGGCCAGGGCTTTGAGCGTCACGAACTCCTCCTTCTCCACCTTGAGCTTCTTGTACCTGCGCACCAGCTGCAGGATGGCCCGGTAGAGCTCCAGCAGCCCCGCGAGGCGGGAGTGCTCCTCGTCCATGATGTAGTCCTCCGCGTACACCAGCTTGTCGTCGTAGGGCAGCGAGCGGTACACGATGCCCAGGATAAGGATCTCCATCCAGGCGCTCTGCAACAGGCTCATCTGGTCCCCCAGCGAGAGGTTGGAGAAGCCTGCCGGGAAAGGGGGCCAGCAGGGCGGCAGCTGTCAGGTGGGCGGGCCGGGGGGCGGGGGGAGCAGAGGGGGAGGGGAACCTCTGGGTCTTGCCCCTCCCTTCCACCTGCTGGACTCACGGTCCTTCCTCGGTGAATGAGTCAGACGTGGAATTCATGGAAAAGACTTACATAAGGAGAGCTCAGTCAACGTTGACAGTTATTATCGTCCTTATCCTTATTAGTTCTACAGTATTTTTCAAATGTGCGAGGAGGCTTTTTGATTAACCAAAGGCATTTGTAATTTAAGGAGCTCCTGAATACATAATAGAATCAGGAGGTGGCAGGACAGGGTCCCCTCCACTCTGAGAAGCTTCCAGATCCCCCTCTCTGCTCAAAGCAGGGGAGGTGTGGGGGTTTTAGAGAGACACCTGATCCTTAAGGTGGAGTCTCAGCTGTACGGAAACGAGGGGTCCAACCAGGAAGGAGGACATCACCTTCTCCCAGCCAGTGACCCCCCTAGTGACCACAGCTGGGGCTGCTAATTGCTCAAGAGCCCCCGGAGTCAGGGGGCACTTTATCATGGGCAGCCTGTCCTCCCAGAAGTCAGAGCCTCGCTGGCCTGGCCATCACTCTTCACCTAATGATGTCCTAAGCAGTCCTGTATCCTGTGAGCTTGAATCATGGCTGTTTCCCCTTTGGAAAAAGACCCTGATGCTGGGGAAGACTGAGGGCAGGAGGAGAAGGGGGGACAGAGGATAAGATGGTTGGATGGCATCACCAAACATGAGTTTGAGCAAAGTCTGGGAGATAGTGAAGGACAGGGAAGCCTGGCGTGCTGCAGTCCATGGGGTTGCAAAAAGTCAGGCACGATTTAGCAATTAGACAACAATAAGCATGGAAGTTGCGTCCAGAGTGAAAGAAGGTTGGGGGTGGGGATGGCTCCAGAATTATGACACCGTCTTGTTCAGTGTGCTCTGGAGATTGCCTGGGCTTGAATCCCAATTCCTAATTTACTACCTGTAGGCTGACCTTGGAGGAGCTGTGCTACTTCCCCAAACCTCAGCCTCCTCATCTGTGAAATGGGTATAACAGTAGTGCCTGCTTCAGAGAGCCGCTGTGAGGCCTGAATGAGACAACAATTATGCAACATACATTTACTGAGCTCTTGCTATTATTAATGATGAGATGAAAAGTCTTCATCTGTGAAATGAGAATGATACACTGGAACTGCGTTACATGTGTACTTAACTTAGATGAAGTCAATTAACGATTTAAGAGAAAGAAAAACTAAAGGAAGAAAGAAGGAAAAGAAGCAGGCAGGGAGGGAGGAAAGCTGATTTTCAAATATCTTGATCACTAAACACAAGGCAGTAACTTCCACCAGAAACTCGGGAGGTGGATTCCAACACCAACTGCACTAGACACACCAAAAAGGAAAGGTACCCACAGAGTCATTGCACCCCATGTCTGTCATGGACAACTTAGATTAAGAGATCTCCCCAGGGGTAACTCTGCTTATGTAGGGCTCTTGCTGACCTAGAACCTAAGCCCGCTTAGATGCAGGGTTCTGATTTGGGGTGGGAGGAGAACAAAGAGAGATGGCATGTAGGAAACACTTAGCACCTGGCCCCTGTACCCCCATCTTCCCCTGCCCCACCCCAGCCACACACACAGTCAGTGCTCAGCAAACCTGAACCAGGAAGGTGGCGATGGCTGTGGCTGTGTCTTCTCCCCCACAGACTGGAGGCCCTGGGGGTCCCAAGCTTCCAGACTGGCCCACTGCCCTGGGTTTCCATGGAGTCTACCCCACCCTCATCTGCTGTCCTGTGTCTCTGAGAGCCACTGGCCCTCCCTATTTTCTAACCAGTGCAACCAGTGTTCAACTTTAGGGGATTCCCAGGGGATGAAGCCCCCTTCACTAGCAGGCCCCCCTTTCCCAGTGAACACCCTTCTTAGTCTGATCATTGCAGTTCACAGGCTGATCTGTCCCCCCTGGGGCCTGGGATCACCACCCAGCCGCTGGCACCCCCAGGTGACCGCCCACAGAGCTGGAGCGATTACACTGTGGCCACAGGGCCAGCGTGGATGGCTGCGCCTTCTCAGGGGACAGGCTGTGCCACAGAGGGGTCAGGGGTGTGTGTTGTTGTCTAGATCCCAGCGTGGGAGGAGAGGACGTGCGGCTGCCTGTAGTGGTGGGGAGAGCCGGGAGGTAATGAAAGATAGATAGAAATGGACATCCAATTTCCCTTATCGAGCCTCTGAGCGGGAGAGGCCTGGGGCGACATTAATTAACAGATACCAATCAGCCAGCACGGGTGTGTGTGTGTGTGTGTGTATGCACGGACGTGTGGACTGCACTGGGAGTGCGGGTCTCAAGGCAGATAGACTGGGGGGGAAGCTGTAGGAGGTGGATGGGGCGAAATTAATAGACAATTGAATTGGAAGGTGGCAGAGAAGGAGGGCGAGCTGGGCTTCTGGAAACGAAGGAGAAAAAGACTCGTGCGAGGTTCATCACTAGGACATCATGAGTGGCATGCCCTGCCCCTCTGTTCACCCCACAAATACTTACTGAGCACCTACTAAGTGCCAGGCCCTGTGCTGGGCACTGGGGACAGAACGGCCAGCTTGAACCAGGGCCAGTCCCTGCCTTCATGAGCTCGGCCAAGAGGGAAAGACACACCCCAATGTGTGTCTTGCGAGGTTTAGAGCTGTCAGAAGAGCTACCCCGAGAGGAAGGGCTGAGGACATGCAAAGAGGGAGTTTGGACCAAACAAGAGAGAGTCTGGGCGGCTTTACAGAAGAGGAGCCTTTGGGGCCGAGCTCTGAAAGGCGAGTGGGGTGTGACTGCATGGACAGCTGTCACCTCTGGGCTCCTGGGAGCATGGTCACCCCCACTGCCAAACACCTGGCCTGGGGCAGAGGGGCTCCACAAACATACCCAGCACAGAGGAGGGAAAGGACAGACGCCACTGGGCCTCCCGGGTAAGGAGAAAACAGGCCAAAAGAACAGGGTCGGACCCTCTTAGTCCTCTAGGCAGGATTCCAGGTTGAGCTGCCTTTGCTGATCCTGTGTGAGTCAGAGACAGGCCTGCAGGGCAGGGGATGTGGTGGAGGTGTGGTGAGGGGGATGAGTGCCTTCCGGACATAGGATCACCACCTGAGGGTGCCCTGGGGCCTGTGCACACACCCCCGGCAAGGTTGGTTTGAGGAGTGACTCAGTCCCTGACTCTCTTCCTCCCAGAGCTTCTTCAGAAGGAGCTGAAAATAGTGTTGAAAATCCAGCTGCACGCTCCAAAGTGCTGCCCGGCGGATAGAGGTGGCTTCATGTTGCAGGGGTGCGGGGAGGGGGAGATAGATTGGATATTTTGTAATATTTGAAGCAGTCCGAATATTTTCTAATGTTTGACAAAAGAAACACTAGAAGAAAAAAAGAGAAGTAAAAATGACCTCTAGGAGAAAGGAGGGGGAGGGGGTGGGGATGGACCTAACAGTTAGTTCTCCATACACCTTTTGCCTAGTTTGATTTGCATGTTGAAGAAGTAAGATTAAATTAACTGTAACATGAAAGGCATGCTCCTATCCACCTAGCCATCTCACTATTAGGAATTTCTTCTAGAAAGAGAAGTATGTATAAACACACAAAGATACACGTGGAAGGAGTGTTTGCTAGATCCATTTGTAATGCCTCCCAAAGCAGCCAACAAGCTACAAGTAACCAACGTCCTTAAATAGAAACATACTAAATGTAATCATTAGCTAGGTGAATGGTACATTAGAAGCCACTAGAGAGAATCATTTGTGCAAATGTGGAAAGATACCCATTGTCCAAGAAGGATGCAACTATTAAGGGCGCAGCTGCCTGAACCAGCCGGTCTGTTGGAATCCTAGCTCTGCTGACCCCCTGGCTGTGACCCGGGGCACATTCTTCTGTGCCTAAAGTGGGAATAATAATAATACTTACCCCATGGGTTTGTTTGGGTTAAGTGAGCGGATGCACAGACCACTTAGAACACATCTTAGCACACAGTAATTGCTACTAGTTTGTATAACTAAATGAACACAGCAGAGTGTAAAGCAATGTTACAGGATGAGTCATGGTGGGGAGGGGACACACACACAGTGGCTATCCACAGACAATGGTGCTTAAGAAAGATGGATATTTGGAATACATCACTTCCACCCCTCTGCCACCCCTTTACTGGAAGCAGTATTCTTTTATTAAACCCAAACAAAGGAGCTGAAGCACTCCTCCCTGCCCTTCAGCAATGCACCCTTCACTTCTGCATTTCTGTGCTGGGCTGGGTCTGCCTCTGCATCAGGTGACCAGCAATACTGAGGCAGAGGGGGCTGCTAGGGGAGGCTGCCTGTGGCCCCGGGCCCTGGGGGCTGCCCACTCCCCCTCTCTTCCCATCTCTCCCACCCTGAGCTCTGCTGCCCCCCGGAAAGTTGCTTTATCGGCACCAACTGATCTAATAACATTCAGGCTCTTCCCAAGACCCCATCCCCCAGTGATTTGACAGCATGAGCTCCTAGAATTAAAAAAAAAAAGAGCACATAATTTGTGGCAAGTGGAGTTCATAATCTGTTAATTTATTATCGTTTCTGTCGACCTGGAGGGCCATTAGCAGAGGTAATAAAGGGAGATATAATTATAGGATCTGAGGCCACTCCAGACACAGCTGCTGTCACTCGGCAGCCCATATTTCATCGGCCGCTGGCGTTCTCTCCCCAGGGTGAGCCAGACGGTGGCTACCTGGGCGCAGGGCCACCCAGGGACCCTCTGTGAGGAGGCCTCTGGGGGAGGGGGGTCCCCTGCAGAAGCCAAGCACATGTCAACCTGGGCCGGGCAGGGCTGGCTGGGGGGAGGCTGTCTGACTGGGGCACCCTTGGGGCTGCCTGAGCTGGGAGGATAATAGTTAATAACATCTGGGGGCAGCAATCCATCAAGTGATACCCACTGCCTGTGCTGCCTCTTGTTCTCACTCTCCCTCCTGGGGAACCAGAGGTGGACACTCTAAAGACTCGGGCTTCTCCTCTGGGCAACCTAATACTTGGAAAATTCAACTCAAGGGGAAAGCCTGTGTTAGGGATGGGCAACTTCAGACTGACTCAAACAAAAGAACAGCTGCTATCCTGAAGGAATCCCAATCACCCCCAACTACTCCATGGAACGCACCCTTGCAGAAGAGTGTGTTCAGAACCATCACTTCATGGCATATAGATGGAGAAACAATGGAAACTGTAGCTCCAAAGTCACTGTAGACGGTGACTGAAGGCCATGAAATTAAAAGACGCTTGCTCCTTGGAAAAATGCTATGACAAACCTAGATAGTGTATTAAAAAGCAGAGACATATTTTGCTGACAAAAGTCCATCTAGTCAAAGCTGTGGTTTTTCCAGGAGTCATGTATGGATGTGAGAGTTGGACTATAAAGAAAGCTGAGTGCCGAAGAACTGGTGCTTCTGAACTTTGGTGTTGGAGAAGACTCTTGAGAGTCCCTTGGACAGCAAAGAGATCCAACCAATCCATCCTAAAGGAAATCAGTCTGGAAGGACTGATGCTGAAGCTGAAACTCCAATACTTTGGCCACTTGATGGGAAGAACTGACTCATTGGAAAAGACCCCGATGCTGGAAAGATTGAAGGCGGGAGGAGAAGGGGATGACAGAGGATGAGAGAGTTGGATGGCATCATTGACTCAATGGACATAAGTTTGAGCAAGCTCCGGGAGATGGTAAAAGACAGGGAAGTCTGGCGTGCTGCAGTCCATGGGGTCGCCAAGGGTTGGACACTGAACTGAACTGAAACTGAAAACTATGGAGGAAACGCAGGGGGGTTAAATGAGTTTATGCTCAGATGACCCTTCCTTCTGGCTAAGCTGGTGGCTCAGTGCCGCATGAGTATGTGTGCTTCCATGCATGGCACCTAATGCCCTTCTGGACTTTTCCTCCATGGCCACTGCCCATCAACCCTGAAGGCCTAGTTCAACTCATGAGCTGAAGCCCATGGCATCCCTCCTGCCTCTGTGTTCCATCCTGTGGTTTTTCCTGCTGCATTTGATAACTAAGCCTCTTCTCATGAGTGAGATACAGGAGGTGGGAGATGGGTGGGTAGAGAGAAAACAAGATTGGTCTTGTTGAAACAAGGTAATGAAGGTTCATCATACTATTTGGTCTACCCTTGAAATTTTCCATGAAAAAAATCTTTTTAAAATTATCTATATTATTCCCAAAGAAGACCCTTAGGGCAGAAATGAATCGAATTCTTTGGATCAGCCACAACTCCAAGCAAGAAAACTTGTGCATGCATGCTAAATTGCTTTAGTCGTGTCCGACTTTGTGCAACCATCTGGACTGTAGCCCACCAGGCTCCTCTGTCCATAGGGATTCTCCAGGCAAGAATAGTAGAGTGGGTTGCCATGCTCTCCTCCAGGGGATCTTCCTGGCCCAGGAATCAAACCCGAGTCTCCCGCATTGGCATGTGGGTTCTTTACCACTAGCGCCATCTGGGAAGCCCTCAAGAGAGCTTACATACAGTTCATACACAATGTGTGTGCATGCTATTTTGCTTCAATAAATGCATGCAAAAGCAGATATGAAGCACCCTTTGTGTGCCAGGCTCTGGACCAGACGACACTGAGGCATGAGATATAGTTTCCTGTGCTTAATTCAGGGCAGCGGCTTGGGTTCCTCTCCAGAGCACTACACTGAGCTGATTTAAGAAGCCAGTCCTTCTGTCTGTCCAGGAACCAAGATAGACAGTTGATGACTCAAGCCCCAGGATGGGGCCTGACTTGTATAATCCTGCTCTCTTTCTCATTTTCTCTTTCTAAGGGCCAGTGAGCAGGTCTTCAGATAAGTTCTCCATATAATCTGAGATGGGATTAAGTCAATTAGTTTAAACTGTATCAGGCACTTGATTATGTCATCACCCTTAATATGAAGTTTACATGAGGTGGCAGGAGACCTTATTAATTAATTTTACCTTAAACACTAGAAGGTCAGGCCCAAATAATTCAGCATGCAAATGTATGCAAAATAGGCAAATTAGCATTTGAGATAGACAAATGAGCCCCTATGTTTATTTTATTTTTTAATCAAAAAGAATTCAGCTTTGGACAAGGAGAAATGATAGTGTGAAAGGGGGCTTTTAATATTATTAGCAACGACAACAACCATGGTCACAGTCTCCACCATCTATCAAGCGCCCACTATGTGTCGCGGCTGGGCTAAATGTGCCATAGCTTCCCAGCAACCCAAAGGAGTGGGGGAGTAGGCGGCTGTTATTCACAGGTGGGGACTCTGAAGCACAGAAAAATGAAGCATCTCACACCGGGGCACCAAGTATCTCTCTCTAAGCCAGTTAGGACAGAGCTGGGAGGAGGGCCCAGGTCTACCTGAATCCTCAGCAACCATTCTGCTCGGCTCACTGCCCTCTTGGCTGGGCACAGGCAAGAGATGGAGCTGGGGGGTGGGAAGGAAAATGGGTGCAGGGGACGCAGTGACTCCTGGTTCTTCTCCACCCCCTAGGAGGCACTGTGGGCATGAGGTGGTCAAAAAAGGAGGCAGTGACCTGCAGGTCCACCAGGAGCCACTCCTGAGCCATTGCTGCAATGCAGTTATCTGCTCAGCTTGGAAGAGGAGCATGTGATGGGAAGCGGGGTGTGCGGGGCGGGGTGTGCCCCATTTGGCCCTGGGTTAGTGGAGCAATCCAGGCTGAGGTGTCTTAAGCAGTGGCCTGACCCCACATTGTTGCTGAATCAGCACAGGGCAGATTCAAAAACTACTGAGTGTGTAATCCTAAGAGGCTGAGCTCCTTAGTAAGGGCACTCCAGCCCAGATCCCCAGGGAGCCCAGCCCTGAGTCAGGGAGTCCCTGCCGAAGGAATTCTAGGCTTTCTGCCAATGGTGATACCAGCACCATCTCTGAGCCATAATCTACAGGAAGGCTCACTCCTATAAGTGGTGCACATAGCATCTTATATAAGGACTTTCTGACCTGCCCCAATCAACTGTGGCCCTTGGCATCTGAGGTTTAGGACACCTTTGCTTCAGAACCACGAATGCTGTATTCATCTTTCAGAGCCAGTGGCAGACACAAAAGGGATCTATAGACAGGAAGATAAACTGTCCCATGTCACACAGCTAGGAAGAATCCGAGTCTACCATAGGTCACTGCCAGAGGGGAACAGGCTGTCTCCCCGACACTATGAGCCAAGCTGTTAGAACTGTAAAGGAGCAAACTGCACAGACTTTAGAAAGCCCCTCAGCAAAGGTGTGATGTAGAAGGTGTGGGTATCTATGTCTACATAAACACATGATAAAAGTCAGCTCATTCCCTTTATCCAGATTGAAAAAGGCTGACGGAGGGGTCTGGGGCAACAGGCAATGAAGAGAAGTCTGGATCACCCAAAACCTGTTCATTACATATACTTCTCATGCCAGAAATGATCTTAAAATCATAGGATCCAAATTAAGAGACTGGCCTCCCTTAAGATCAGGAAAAAGGCAATAGCAAGCATATGGCTGACCTCAAGGATGTTATCAAAAGCATCCCACACACACTCGCATTTCAAAGTGCATGAAGGAGGTAGTTCTGGTATTCCCTGTGTGCAGAGAGGTCAGATGACCTGCCCTGGGTCACGCAGCTAGCAAGTTGCAGACCTAGAACTCGGACCCCAACCTGGTTCCCAAGTCCATGTTCTTAACCACTCCACTTCACTAATAGGAAACAAGAGAGTCAATGCCTCTTCTGTTATTTCTCAGTATATGACCAATAAGGTTTAGGAGAAAACCCTGTTCTTTGGCCTTTAAGGATCCAAAGAACTTGCTTTGATTGCTACCTAATGTAGAAGGAATCATAGCCCCACTAGAATGCTAATCAGTTCAGGAGCATCACTGGACCTTCCAAATGCCTGCTCACCTCCAATCCCACAAAGAGAGAAAGGATCCCAGAGAAGAACAGATTTTCCAAGATCCCACATGGCTCCTGGGTTCTGGGCTCCCATGCATCAGAACCAGAGCCATGGGGAGAAGAGCTGCTAGTCTCTGCCTACACTCTCCCCTAGTCCTGTGGGACTCACCTGGGATGTGCTTGGCCCAGCCAATGATGACCACGAGCTCCCTGTCTGCCAGGTCACAGAGAGTGGTCAGAGCCTTGATATCACCCTCTGGCATGCCGGGGGGAGGCATGGCATAGAGTTTGTCCGGCTCAGCCACCAGCAGGTAGGAGACGATTTTAGTCACTGCAAAGACCAAAGGGAGAATGTGAATGCCTAGGAAAAGAGGAAAGAGGCCAAGGTGGAGCCTGAGATGGCTCTGGAAGAAAAGTTGGGTCCCAGGGAGCCCTAGGAAGGTCAAACATGTCTAAACCCCACTCCTTCCCTTCCACCCTGCCTCCCTCACTCCCTTCCACCCTGCCTCCCTCCTTCCCTTTCTTCCTTTTCCTTATTTTTTTTTTTATTTTACTGATATATAGTTGATTCACAATGCTGTGTTAATTTTTGCTGTATAGCAAAATGACACAGTATTATATATACACACACACACACATATATATATATACACACATATACATACATAGATACACACACATTCTTTTTTATATTCTTTTCCATTATGGTTTATCCTAGGACATTGGCTATAGTTCCTTGTGCTTACAGTAAGACCTTGTCATCCATCCCCATTTGATGTGTAATAGTTTGCATCCCTACCAACCCCAAACTCCCAGTTCATCCTTCTCCCACATCCCCTCACTTTCTGACTCCACAAAGTTGCTGGCAGTGATGATTTGGGCTGCTGGGAAATATCCCAACAAGGGAAGCTGCCTGGTGAATTCTCTTGAGAGGACCCTGATTCAAGTGCGAGGTGAGGGAACATGCTCTGGAGATTGGAATCATGCTGCATTTAGAATCCTATTCTGTACATCCTGGTGACTCAGATGGTAAAGAATCTGCCTGCAATGCAGACCTGGGTGCCATCCCTGGGTTGGGAAGATCCCCTGGAGAAGAAAATAGCAACCCACTCCATTATTCTTGCCTGGAGAATTACACGGACAGAGGAGCCTGGTGGGTTAGACTGAGAGACTAACACTTTCACTTTCTGTAAATCCCATAGGAAAGATCTTCTGAATGAAGCCTGAAGTACTTGATATCAAGGCCAGACCCTGGTATCCCTCCTCGGTGGTCCTCAGCGCCCCCATAACCCAGCGGTGCGAAGGCGGCATTTCCCCAAGGGACACCAGATGTTCCAGCAACAGAGGCTGGCAAAAGGGGCACAGACTGCCCTGCACTCACATGGCTTTTTAGCAGGAGGAGAAATCTGTAAGCTCAGGTATGGGCTGCTCTCTGAGTCCAGCCGTCGCTTGTATTTCTGGCGGCCTCCACGCACTCGGTCGAGGCGCACACCTGTTGGAAAGGAAAAGGAGAAGGTCTCAGAGTTGTTCAACATCACCAGCGGTGTCAGCGCTGACTTCAGAATACCAGCAATGGCTAAATCTTTCAGGGCTACACCCCGATGGCTGTTTGTACCTGCGCCATGGCCAGCCTCAGGCCAGGTGGTTGGACAATCCTAAGATAATCATCTTCACAGTAATGACCCATCCTGGTTTCCCCTAGGCCTGGCCTGCCTTTCTGGAGTCGGCATCCTCCTGAAATCTCTCCCAAGCAAACTTCAGCTCTTGAGTCTTTCTGTTTTCAGAAGGCAAAGCACAGCAAAAGCACTTCTCCAAGTGTTGGGGAAAGACGACGCATCATTTTAGATCTGCTATGAATCCAAGCAGGACTGAGTTAGCTTGCCGAGAGAGGAAAGAAATCCCTGCCATGGGCGACACCTCCAAAGAGCTAAAACAATGACTTTCCAGCTTTTCACACAAGAAGCATCTAGATGGTGGGCACTCATCACAAGTGTCAATTTCTGGATTCCACCCTCAAAAATTCTAGGGTTCAGTTCTAAAGTCTGTCTTCTACATAAATGCAGACATAAATGTCTTCTACACAAATCCCACCGGATGGGAATCAGGTAGTCCTTGTCACACCTGGAACATCAGTGTCTAGAAGGATGTCAACAGCAAGTGCAAAAGCAGTTGTGGTCACACCACATTGACACGCATTTCCAGTGGAGTAAGGCCCGATCCTAGGGAGCCCCTTTATTGTCACTGAGTCCGTACCACCTTCAGGAAGCCCGCCCCACTCCTAGCTCCTGCATTCTGGACACACGTATTGTTACCACTTAACACCCCCACCAGCAGGCAGGGTGGACAGGACCTCCTGTGGGTTCCTCACCCAAGGGCACACACATACCTACTTGTAGCCACCAGCTGGTATGGCCTGCTCTAAAAAGATGGCTGGAGCCCGCCGACTTTGCTCCAAGTGAGGACACCATAAGCAAAGCGGCTCTCCTTGCCTCACCATGAGATGGACCTTGACTGAAACATGCAAGAAGTCAAAGACAGAGTCAGAGTCCCCAGAGGAGCAAGCTCGGTGGCTTCACCTCCTCGTCCTTTCTCCAAAGGTCAAAAGCATCACAGTACAGAGCTCCAGCCAGTTGGTCTTCAGGGCCCTGTCTTTCCCTGGCACTTCTTCCTGCCGGTCCTACCTTCTGCCATCTTCCTGGCCCACAGGGGTGTGCCAAGGGCCTAGAGGCTGCTGTCAGCAAACCCAGCCAGGCTGCCCAAGAGGGAATGTCTTTTGGGGGGCCAGTCACTGCTCGCCATTTCATCAGCAGTGTCCATTTTACCCCACAATTGGCGCTTTTGTATTTGATGCTGAACATGGCTGCAGTAAAGTTTTTCTTTTCCAGAACAGGGTCTACCCAGCGTCCTACCCCTGCTTCCTATTTCAAGGCAGCTCCCCTCTTGTCATCTTATTAAGGAGGCCAGCAGTACTGCCCTCAGCCGCATGGGTGTGGGCAGCCCTGGGCCAGACTCTTGGTTACGGCCATCTCCCATGCCTGGGCTCTCAGGGGCTTTCCTTGGTCCTTGTCTGGCTATGTGTGGTCCTTAAGCCTCCTTATGACAATGAAATTCCCTTCTGCATTGAGTGTCAGAATGGGTTGCAACTGGCCACCTCTGCAGTGGGTGCTCCAGGACCAGATGCTGAGATAACGTGGGCAGTTTATCTGGGAGGTGATCGCAGGAAGGAAGTCAATACGAGTGTGTTCCTGAGTGGACGACTGCTGTGGACACTGGCTCAGCCTCACTGTGGACCCGGGGAGGCAGTGTAGAACATGCCTCAGCTACAGTGCTGGGGACAAGGGCCATTGGGCCATTTAGCCACTTCTCCCACAGTCATTGGCACTTTGCAGGTCTGGGTTGAGCAGGCTCTGGTGGCCAGAGAAAGCCCTGGGCAGAGCTGCAGTCACGAGGTGGCAGGTCAGCACACACTCGATAGAACCCTACGTAGGTATGTGCGGGGCACCGACCACTGCCTCCTTCTCAAAGTATGGTCCATGAGCAGCAGCAGCAGTAGCATGGTGGAGTTTCTTCTGCAAGGTCTCAGGGCTGGCCCCGGGCGGAAGCTGAGCTAGCATTTCAGCAGGGTGATTCGTATGCACAGGAAAAGTTTGAGCTGGGCTGCACCACAGCCTCCTAGCAGACGTGGCTGAATAATCCACTTCCATCAGCACCTCCGGAACTTGAAGGGGCAGCCAAATCCCATTCAGCAAAAGACCGAGACCCGTGTGCCGATGGGACTCTGGCTCACCCCTTCCAGCCCCTTCTGTGAGGGCAAAAGGAGCAGGCATGTGAAGGCAGGAAGGATGGTCCCCCATTCCCTGAAGAGTCTTCCTGATCCCGTCTTGTGACCCAGCCTGAAAGCAGTTCAGCCCTGCCTACTACCCCTGAGGAGAGTCCAACCCTCCACCAGGCTTCTCCGCCTGGAAAGCTGGCAAGACTGTGAGTGAAAATGCCAAGCAGCAGGCATAGAGGACCACGAGGACTCCAGTTTCCTGAGCACCTACTATGTACCAGGGTCTGATCTGGAGTCCAGAGTGGGCCCCTTCCCCACTTCACTGGCTTTCTCTGCTAGAAGCCAGTCTCATGAACTCCCCCCTCCCACCCAGGCTGCCTGATCCCAGACAGCTGTCAACAGGACAGAGAGCTGCTCAACAAAAGGTAAAGGAGGCACCCACCCCTCAGCAGGGCAAGGAGATGGGCATATGCCACCTCTGTCCCTGCCTCCCCGTTTAATACACTCTGTTCTCACACAAGGTCTGGCACTTCGTGGGTGTTCAAGAAAATCTTGATACATGCAGGAATGGACTTGCCTCCAACCCCCTCCCCAGCCCCCATCCAGGCTGGGTGCTTCTTCCCGGGCTCCAATAACACACTGGGCTTCTCCTAATTAGGCACCCCTTACGAACAGGGGCCGCTTACTGTCCTACTCTGGGGGTGCTGTGGCACCCAGTGTGCCACGTGGGTGCTTAGAAAATGGAGCTGTTACTAAGATCACCACCGTCACCATCATTAGTACTCTTCCCCCAAGTTGTGCACAACCCTCCAGTAAATCACATTGACAATGAAAATGAGAACAGCCAACCTTATGGGGGACTTTCTGTATGTGTTGCCGTATTTAGTCCACAAGGTATACGGCAGGGGCTATTATCCCCATTTTACAAGATAAACTGAGGCTCACAGAGATTAGTAATTTGCCCAATAAATGAACCAATACCCAAGCTCTTTGCCATTCCAGGGTATGACTTCCCAGGGCACAGCAGGTATAAACTCTCTAAATTTTCTCCTCTAGATCTTGACAGCACAATGGTCAATAGCTCCAATCAATAAGTGTATTGATTATCAGGTTATTATGTTTAAAAAAAAAAAAAAGGAGACTGTAGGGTTTGATTATGCACAAATTGGTATTTGGCATTGAGGTTTGTTTGCTCTCCTTGCTTCCCGTTTGCTTTTCCAAGTCACGCTCAGCTCACAAACCCAAATCCCTCCAGCCCACAGGATACAGTGATTGAGGTCCCAGGCTGGCTCCGCCCTTACAGGTTGTGCGGCCTTGGCCAAATTGGCTCACGGCCTCGGTCTCAGTATAGAGATGGAAGCTGTGGTTATACCAACTCTGCTTGCCGCATGTGGCTTTTGTGACAAAAGACAATATAGTGGGAAAATGGTTGGTAAATTGGAAAGTGGTTCCAGTAGCCGAGCGAGGCCATCACGCTCACGGCTCTGTGTCCAGGCACTTCACATGCCACCTCCAACTTAGAGGACAGGGTCCAGTCTGCCCCAGTGCTGAGATCTCCCTTCCCCGTAGCACTGCCCCACAGTCAGGGTTTATCAATGACCATTTAAGGTAGAGCTGTCCAGGATCATAGATCCTGGCAGGGGTTGGGCAGATGGGCCCCCACCTAAATGGATAGCCCAAACCATCCCCAAAGGCAGTTCATCTCCTGGACGCACTTTTGAAGGCCCAGTTCAAGTATTGTCTCTACTGGGAAACCTTTCCAGACTCCCCTGGCAGAGCTGACCATGCCATTCTTGGGCTCCCTTTGTCCTTTCTGTGTTACAGCCACCAAGGTCAAAACAACTCTTCACCATTGTACACCATGCGCCCATCTCCCTGGTGGACTGTGGGCAACTCCTTGACAAGGACTTTCATTTATCATTGCAGTCCTGGTTCAGCACCCAACCTGTGGGAGGCAATCAAGTGTCTGAGTAAAGTGATGTGCCCGTTAAAATGAAGCCCTTCCGACTAAACAAACAAAAGACTGTCCGGGTCTGATCCTTTTCTCAGCTTCCGTTTGTCTCCCCAGCCTCCAGAAATTCACTCTCTCAAGGCAGCACATTCCTCCTGAAAATTTCCCCTGGTATTGACCTAAATTCTGTCCCCAGATCACTTCCTACCCTGAATTCCATCCCACAGGATTACTTCCCTTCCACAAGACAACCCTTTATGGACTTGAACATCCTTAGACACCCTCCTTCCATAGCCAAGTACCCTTTATTTCCTACATTTGTACAGTGTTTTCAGGCCAGTCACCTCCTCGCTTCTATGCATTTATCTTTATTGATGTGATCTGCTCTGCCCTGAGAAGGTTCAGCCCCTCAAGGGCAGAGACAGTGGACAGGATCTGAATTCCTCGGCGCTCGACCTAAACAGACATTGATCTATGTTTATACTTATTATCTGACAATGTGTGTGTTTTTTCCCTTGACTCTGCTGCACATATTTAGTGAAGAAGAAGCAGCCCCTTCCCAAGAGGTAATGGTATGGACTGGGTTCTCATCCAGAGAGCTACAGCAGCATGTTGTATTGTGAATCTTTTAGAGGTGGATCACCAAATTCTAACCATTGGGTCTAGCAGACATTATTAGTTGTCTACCCAACTTTCATTCCATCCCCCCTCTTCCATGCTAACAGGACCCGGATTTTCTTCACAGACACAATGAGCCCTAGCTAATCTGAGCACTTTTGTTTCCCAAGTTTCGAGTCTCCCTGGTAACCAAGGCTGGTCATATGGCCTGGTTCTGGCCCATGGGATATAAGGGAAAGCCCATGATGGGAGCTTCTGGGAATGGTTTTGCTTTTCTGATCAAAGAGACAGACATTGTTGGTGCAGCTCTTTTTGCCTTTTTTCTGCCCTGACCTGAAAGATGAAGCCTAGAGCTGTGGCAACCACTTTGCGACCATGAAGCAGCCACGTGAAGACACCAAACACTAGACAGGAAAGGCAGAGCCTGAGCCCCTGATGCTGTGACCGAGCAGGCTGTGCAATCGCCCATCTTCAGACTTCTTGTTTGGTGGGGAAATCAATCTCGTTTATTGATGATTAAGCCACTAGCAGTCAAGTTCTCTGTAACTTGCAGCAAAAAGCAATTTTCACTGATACGATGCACAATTACTTTTTAAATTAGGACACTTAAGTCTTTACAAACAGCAAATGGAGAAAAAAATAAAGACAGAGATTTGAACCTGAAATGAGAGTAGACTTATTGTTTGCGTTCTTATATTAGTGAAATATCTAAAAGGCAGACTCAGGGAGCATATTAAAATACTAATTAATTTACAGTTACTGTGCAGGATTATTAGATTGTATCATCTTATTGATACTTTCTGAATTTAAAAAAGCATCAATAATATTCTCAGGTAAAGTGTACCAGATCTCCAAATACTATAAAATTACTTATCTTTTGCTTTCATGACTGTTCAGTACAGTTTAATCCCTTAATATGTACAGACCAAAATTTAAGTATTCATTAGTGTATCATTTAAATACAAAAAAGGTTGATAATTACTGGAACACACGTACCATGAAGACTGAGGCCGTTAGCTGAGCCCAGGCCCAGATAAGGACCTGTCTCCCTTCTTGGCCAACATGGTAACCCCTTTAAATCTAAAAGACAAGAGTATAAGCTGAAGTTCACCTCTACTGCCCAGCTGCTCCCTGGTGTTGCCCCTACTCTAAGCGCTGCATGTGTATTATTTCATTTAGGGATTGCAACAACCCTATGAGGGAGCTTCTATTATTATCCCATTTACAGATGGGGGAAAGTGAGTCACTTGCCAAAGCCTCATAGGAAGGAATGCAATCAGACGCCAGAGCCCAGGCTCTCGATCACTCGGGCATCCTACGTCTCTCAAAGGGCCCTGAGTCACTGTGGTGGTGGAAGAAATGCAGCAGTGGGGGGCCAGGGCCACACTGCACACCCCTGGGGACCATTCACCTGGAATTCCATCTGAAGGGTGCCCTGGAGCTGTGCCTCCCAGCGCCCTGCAGTCTGTGTGGCCTCAGCTGAGAACAGACTCCCTCATCGCTGGTGGGGGAAATCCTGCCCGGAGGCGGTTTGAGAACCACCGGTGTATAACGGGCAGAAGACCCTGTGTGTCAGAGCCAGCTACACCTCCGCACCAGCAGCCTGTGTGCTGCTGTCCTCAGCTGGCTCCTCTAGTCCCACGTACTACCCATGTCAGCCCTGCCCCATCGCCAGGGATCTCTAGTCTCTGGCTTCCAGCTGGGTTTGCAGTGCCTCGATCAGAGAGCTGGGAAGAGGGGTACTTAGCCCTTACTCCCTTCCTGCTCAGCCCGAAGTGTAACTTTGGCCTCTAAGTACAAGCCTAGCTCTCTCTAGCTTCCTGGAGCAACTCATCTCTGGTCTCTTAAGGTTGAGATTATTAAATGCTCCCTGCTATTGCTAGTCTCAGGGTGTATCACCCCCTCTGGTTGGTTCCTTGGATCCCACCCTCCCCTCTATAAATAGTGCCTTCATAAAATCCTGTTTGGCGGCTCTGTGAGGGGACATCTGTTCCTGCCTGGCCCTGAGCAAGACAAGGGGAAGGTGGGCTGTGCTTGGTCACCCTTCCCCAGGAGCAGGGGGCAAGGACCGTGTGAACAGAGGGAGTGAGCAGGTCCACGCTGAGACGCTCCTTTATAAAGTTTGGATGCAGAGACTTCCCTGGTGGTTCAGTGGTTAGGACTCCACGCTTTCACTGCAGGGAGCACAGGATCAATCCCGGGTCAGGAAACTAAGATCCTGCAAGCTATGTGGTACGGCCAAAAAAATGCCTGGTTACAAAAAGCCAGGGGCCTAACCCGGCTGCCACTTGCTGCTTGGCCTGGAGACTGTGCTTGTTTTGAGAGTGGCAACTATGTAGAGGTCCAGAGGGGTCTGTGCCTTAAAAAGAGGAAGCACGAGGCTTAGGGTCAGACCTGACTCTACCCCTTACTGCCTTAATGACCTTGAACACGTTTCTTCACCCCTCTGTGCCTCAGCTCCTGCACTTGTAAAATGAGGATGACAGTAGCACTTACCTTTATTGTGGTGAAGATTAAATGAGTTAATGCATGCAAGGTACTTAAAATATTGTAGATGCCACATAGTGAGTGCTCAATAAATGTTAGCCAACAGCATCATTATTAAAAATACTTGATCCTTGAAACTGTTCCATATTGTGACTGTATCAAAGTAAATATTCTGGCTGTGATATTGAACTATAGTTTAGCAAGATGTTACCATTGGGAAAAACTGGGTAAAGGGTAAACATGAGATCTCTCTGCATTATTTCCTACAACTACATATGAATCTACAATTATATCAAAATAAAAAGATTAATTACAAATTTGTTTACCTACTTGTGGAAATCCAACCCAGCAATTCCACTCCTAGGTCTGGACTCAAAAGAACTGAAATCAGGACTTTGAACAGATACTCATCTGCAAATGTTCTTGGTGACATTCTTCACAGTAGCCAAAAGGCAGAAACAACACAAGTATCCATTGATATGATGTGATATTACGCATACAATGGAATATTATTTGGTCGTGAAAAAAGAATGAAGTTCTGACACTAGCTATGACATTGAGAAACTTTGAAAACATTATGCTAAGTGAGGTAAGCCAGACACAAAAGGAGAGATGCTGTATGATTTCACTTATAAGAAATAACTGTAACAGACAGGAAGTAGATTGGAGGATCCCAGGGGCCAGGGACAAAGAAAGGGGAGTTATTGTCATTTCTATTTGGGATGATGAAAAAGTGTTGGAAACACATAGTGGTGATATTTACAAAACAATGAATGTGCTTAATGCCAACTGAATTGTATGTAAAAATGGTTTTTCCCTTAAAAATCATTTTTAGGGAATTCCCTCATGGTCCGGTGGTTAGGACTTGGCACTTTCACTGCCGTGGTCCAGGTTCAATCCCTGGCCAGGAAACTAAGATCCCACAAGCAGACGGTATAGCAAAAAAAATTTTTAAAAGGCTTTTAAAAGGTGAATTTTGTTGTATATATTTTGCCACAATTAAAATAATGTAATATACCTAGAACCATTGAATTGTACACTTTACCTGGGTGAATTATATCTCAATATAGTAATCATATATAATTATTACCTGATGCGAAGAACTGACTCATTTGAAAAGACCCTGATGCTGGGAAAGACTGAAGGCAGGAGGAGAAGGGGACGACAGAGGATGAGATGGTTGGATGGCATCACCGACTCAATGGACATGAGTTTGAGTAAACTCTGGGAACTGGTGATGGACAGGGAAGCCTGACGTGCTGCATGCAGTCCATGGGATCGCGAAGAGTCGGACATAACTGAGTGACTGAACTGAACTGAACTGATAGTAATTATATCTCAAAACAGTAATATGCCCAGTACACAGTAGGTGCTTAACAGGAATCTCTTTCCTTTCATCTGCCTAGGAAAGTGGTAGAGTCTGCCTTGAACTGCCAGCTCGCCTCATGGGAAGAGAGAGAAACACATTCTCTTAGTTATAATTACTGTGGTTCAGATGTGTTAAACAAAACCTCTCAAGAAACCAAGATTCAGAGACGCAGAATACTATGCCCAAGGGCACATGGTGCCAACACAGGTACCCCCCTGAATGTGCTCAGCTGAGGCCACACAGTCCGAAACCCCCAGGAGCCTCATCACTGGGCTGGTCTCCCTATACTTGTAATGCCCAACCCCACTTCCCAGCTCAGAGTGCAGGAAAGAGCAAAGAAGCTGCTGGGCTGCTCTGGGAAGAAACTGCTTGGAGGTGGTGGTGGGGTGGGTAGGGGGGGCTCCCCGGGGTGGGTAGGGGAGCTCCCCCAAGTCCCTGTCCCATCTGCTGACCTCTCCAACCCACCGCAGGCACGTCAGAGCAGCCAGGGCTGACGGCTGCTGCGCCCTAGATCAGATGTCCACTTGCTGACTTGATAAGATCAGGCTTCTGACTTTTTTCTTAATGGAAGTAAATAATTCCTGCTCCCCTCAACCCCTCAACTCCCGGCTTTCTTCTCCAATGCCCTCCCTAAGCTGGCAGAGATCCCAGCCTTTTGGAAGTAAAAATAGCAGAGTATGCAGGGGTGGCAGCAGCTGGGGGGTGGGGGTGGGGGGGAGTTTAAGTTTCTTTCTTTTATCCCAGGCACTAAAAATAACCAGGTAAAGCTGGGGAAAGTACGGCCCTGCACCTGGCCCACAGCCTGTCCCTGTGACAGGCACTGCCGGTCACATTTCTCTTCCCACAGGAAACGCTCAGGCAAGGTTCTGAGCCTGGGTCTTCTCCTGTCCTGACACTGCAAAGTTTTCATAGTCCAGACCCTTCTCTTCCCCCTAGAAATCCCCACCCCGCTCCCACCCACACACATCCAATTTAACATCCTTGGTTTATTGATGATGTGTATAACACTCTGCAGTTTGCAAAGCTCTTTCCACATCTCATTTGATCTGTGTCACAAAATTGAGGGAGAGAGAATATGTGATTATTACTATGCCCAAGTGAAAACTGAGGCTCAGAGAAGTCAGGTAACTCTCTCAGGGTCACACAGCCAGGAAAGGTCAGAGGGAGGATCTGAACCTTGATCTCCAAGTCGTATCATCTTTGCTCTGAACTTGAGACCACCTATCCTGTATGACCATCAGAATGTCCTGAGAGCCTTTGAATGACACAGACCTTAAGGATTTACCCTCTTCAAGGTTCTGAGTCAACTGGTTCTAAGTCGATAGGAGAGATATACAGGAAAGGGTAATTTTGCAATACTCTTCTAGTGACTCAAATTATCTACCAGGCCCAGGAAGCACTGCAATAAACCTATTTTACACGGTACTTTTGTCTAAGCAGTGTTCCTTCCAGGAGACTTAGGTGCTGACTCTCTACCTATAAGTTCTACCGAACTATAGCTGACACCTCTCCAGAAAGAGAAGCAACCCCCTCTAAAGGTGATAGGAGTAACCTGGGCTCCAGAGTGCCCAGGGACTGTGGATCACGTGGACGTGCTGATGCCCACCTAGCAGCCTAGCAGAATGCCCTAAACACTCATCCACAGCCCCTGCACAATCTGGGCTTCCTTCAGCCACCTGTCCTGCAGGGGTTTCTGGGTGACAGGTGAGCTCACCTTGCTGTCTCAGGCAGGGCAGCTATCTTGGGCTGCCTTTCACCCTGCTGCCATATCATAATATGAAGAGTGCCTTGCACTTGGCCCCCTACAAGCTCAGAGAATGAAACCTTGCAGGTGGATAAACACATATGCCATCTAGTACTCCAGGGCTTGTGCCAGCTGCTCCAGAGTGGGTAAGATGGTACTGGGTGATGAGGTCCTAGCCTTCTGCCTTTTAAAGAAGTGTCCACTCTCTTGCTGCTCTCTCCTCCAGACCCTTCCCACCCAGAGCACTATGTCCAAAAGGACATTTCGGCAGGGCTGAGTTATCCTTGCATTCCCAGCTACCGAGAAGTCTCTAAAACTGAACACCTAACCAGGAAAAGCTGTTTCAGCCCAGTCTCTCTTTCCGTTCCCTTCCTCTTCTTCCCGAGTGAGGACAGACTCTAGGCTACTGGCCAAGGCATCTACAATGAGTTGGACTGGGCTTCTTAGAAGGAATTCTTGGGACTTCCCTGGTGACCTAGTGGTTAAGAGTCT
Organism: Giraffa tippelskirchi; assembly: GCF_054371585.1. Taxonomy (NCBI): domain Eukaryota; kingdom Metazoa; phylum Chordata; class Mammalia; order Artiodactyla; family Giraffidae; genus Giraffa; species Giraffa tippelskirchi. The sequence goes on along the minus strand of NC_137281.1, from coordinate 147,710,504 downwards.
GCCATGCAATGCAGGGGACAAGGGTTTGATCCCCGGTTAGGGAAATAAGATTCCACATGCTGCGGAGCAACTAAGCCTGCTCACTGCAGCTACTGAGCTTGCGTACTCTGAAACCGGTGTGCCACAGCCAGAGAGGGTGCGTGCCACAGCTGCTGAAGCCCAGGCCCTATGGACCCCACACGACGCAACTAGAGAGTCCGTGAACTGAAATGAAAGATCCCACACAACGCAGTGAATATCTCACATACCACAACCAAGACCCAACACAGCTAAATACATTGTTTAAAGACAAATGAATTCCTGTATGACCAAGGAGGCTAGATCCCTTGCAGCTTGATTATTCACTAGCTGTGTGGCCTTGGGCAAATCACTTGAACTCAGCTGCACTAGATCAGTCATGGCAAAAAGCTGTCAGCTATGCCACCACCCTCCATTTCCTAGTCTGTGGCATACATTGCTAATCAGTCACGGCACTCTTGCCTACTGATCCCGGGTTCTGCCTAAGAAGCCTTTCAATCACGCATTCTAGGCAGTTGCCCCCCACCCTAGAGTTGACAGTTCACCTAAAAGCAGTTTGCCATCCCGGAGCCAGCTCACTGTACTCAAAAGTCAAGTCCAGCAGAATCCAAGACCAACAGGGGGAAGGCAGATTAGGAATGTATCTTTACAGTAGCAGGTTAAGAAAACAGGTTTTTAAAAAAAATATTGACACAGAAGTGCAAACCGTAAAGGAAAAGACTGATACATTCAATTTATTAAAATTACTAACTTCTGTCCATCAAAGAACTCTATAAAGAGAAGAAAGCTACAAATAAGATTTTTATAATGCCAACAACTGCAAAAATGACTAATGAGATGGCCAGAATATATGGAAAGCTTGGGGACAGGCTCAGATAAGCACCTCGGGGAGCACAGCCCTGTGCTGGGAAAGATTGAGGGCAGGAGGGAAAGGGGATGACAGGGGACGAGATGGTTGTATGGCATCACTGACTCAATGGACGTGAGTTTGAGCAAGCTCCAGGAGATGGTAAAGGACAGGGAAGCCTGGTGTGCTGCAGTTCATGGGGTCACAAAGAGTTGGACACACAACTGAGCGACTGAACAATAAGAATAGCATATTGTCTGAGGTCATGTTCACATTGCAACAGCACAGTTAAATAGACAGAGACCTTTTGGCCCACAAAGCCAAATTATGTATCCAGCTGACTCCTATAATACAGAAATGAAAACAAATGAATTACAGAACCACGCAACAAGAAGCACTCATCTCGGAAATACCGACTAAAATAACCAAGATGCAGAAGAATATGTATAGTGTAACTTCATTTAAAACTAAAAAACACGATATGATTCAAGATACAAACCTATGATAAAACTACAAAGAAAGGCAAGGAAAAATAATGTGAAATCAGGATAATAGTTGCCCCTGAAAGTAATGAATGGGGGCTCAGACACATAGGTAACATCAAAAGTTTAATTTACTTTCACAATAAACTTCTGTGTAGTGAAAAAAAAAAAAAAAAGTAAAGGTAAAATTTCTTTTTCTTAGTATGGACGGTACCAGTATTTTTCCTACTTTACATGTGTTTTTGGCAAATAACAATGCCTGTCCTTTAAGATATGTTCTTTCCTTTTTCCATACTGACACAGTTTGAGTTGGACACATGGCAGTCCCAGATATAAAGACTACAATTCCCAGACATCCTTGCATAGATGTGTGGCCATGTGACTAGACTCCACCAATGGGCTGTAAATGGAAGGAACTTGTACCACTCTGGCTCCTGCCAGATTTGATGTAGGGTTTTCTTCCTTTTGGTTGTCTGGGAGATGGGGATAACTGGGTACACAAGTGAAAACCACTTGCTAAGGATGGTAAAACTGCCTAAACAGTCCTGGATCACCCTTGACCCTTTGGACTATTTTATTTAATGGGACGTAATTAAAATTCCATCTTGCTTAAGTCTGAGTTTTTTGTTTTGAGGGAGGGAGTCTCTTTGTATAGAAGTTTAGACTTACCTTAACTAATATAATACACTGTAAATATTTCTCTGGATCTACTCAATGCTTACTTTTTAAGGGAGTGTTTTGCTTGTTTTTGTTTGTTTTTATTTTTAAAGTGGATGGATATAGTAAGTGCTGTCAATTCTTCAGGAAAGTTTCATTGAGAAAGGCAACAGGGTAAGATAGCAGTAGCTGAACAGAGATAAAGTTTGGATCAAAGTACATTTGTGAAAGTGAAATTCTCTCAGTTGTGTCCAACTCTTTGCAACCCCATGGACTATACAGTCAACGGAATTCTCCAGGCCAGAATACTGGAGTGGGTAGCCTTTCCTTTCTCCAGGGGATCTTCCCAACCCAGGGATTGAACCCAGGTCTCCCACATTGTAGGTGGATTCTTTACCAGCTGAGCCACCAGGGAAGCCCAAGAATACTGGAGTGGGTAGCCTATCCCTTCTCCAGCAGATCTTCCTGACCCAGGAATCAAACAGGGGTCTCCTGCATTGAAGGCAGATTCTTTACCAGCTGAGCTACCAGGGAAGCCTTAAGTACAGTTGTGGGTTTTTTAAATTAACTTTTGTTTCTGTGCTGATGAAAATGATCCAGCAGTGAGGAAGGGCTTGATGGGGCTGGAAACAGACATGATACCATAGGAGTGAAGTCCCTGATAAAGAAGAATGCAATTTAGAGCAGAGGTGGGGAGATTGACTTTTGATAGGAATAGAAATACTTCTAACAAGAGTGAAGATGGAAAACAAGTGGGAAGGTTTGTGGATTCAACAGCAGGAAGTTTAGAAATTCCCTACTTAACTGTTTCTATTTTCTCAAGCAAATATGAAGCAAGGTCATCAGCCAAGGAGCAGGGAAGGAGGCTATGGGACATTCAAAACTGCCCTTTGGAACACAGAAGAAATCAATGATTTAGCACAACGTGGAGTCTCTCAAATCAATGACCGACATCTTACTTTGCAGTACAACTCTAGGAGCTTTCCCAGTGAGTGGGGAGCAAGATGAATCAGGCACTATTATCATTTCCCTTTTACAGAGGAGGAGAGGGAGGCTTAAGAAGTAAATCACCCAAGGAGTTGATAAATGTTCTACTGGGGTGTTATAGGGTCTATATGACCATTGAACCTGTTATCCAATGTCTGATGAGCCAAAGCCCTGAATGAACAGTAATAAGAGCTCAGTACAGACAAGACCATCTTCTGTGACTTCATTCAATCAACAGTTCCTCAACCAGAGTCATCAAGTCATTGAGCCTGAGTGGCCCCACGTGTGAGGCCACATGGGAAGATATTGGAACCATCAGCTAGCTGTGTGTGCCTGTGCATGTGTGCCTGTAGGGTGGAAGGTGGTTCAGGGCGATACAAACATCCATCAGAGTTCTTGGGCTCTAGTTCAAAACTGTTCTGTGAAGTGCTCAAGGTTGTTTTGTTTCAGAACACTAATGTATTTCAGAAAAGAAAGAGAATTTTTAAAGGCAAGTCATCTCTCATCCTCTTTCTTCATTCATAGGGCCAGAGAAGTGGTATTTCTGGCATGGGCTAGAGGCAGGAGACTCTATAAATACAAAGCCATTAAATCCCATGCAGCGGGAACCTGATCGGGGCCGCCTTTTAATTTCCTGACATGAGCTGGCCACTAACCCAATTACCCAGAATCCCTGGAGGAGCCCTCTGCCTTCCCAACAAGCACAAAGAGAGTGAGAGCGTATTGCATGGACGGCAGCCCAGCTTTCACGGAAATCAAATATCTTTTAGAAAACACTTGGGGAAAGGCAGGCCAGGGGCTGAGGGGAGGAGGAAAGGGAGCGGGCCCAGGAGGCTGGGGGCCTGAGGGAGGTAAAGTGAGGTGAGGAGAAGGAGAAGTTTGCAGGGACAATCTGTGCAGGGTGATTTGCCGAATTTCCAGATGTGGGAGTGGGGGGTGGGGTGCTGTGAAATGCAGCAAATAGTTTTCCAGGTTCTCCTGGCTTAGGGGCCATCAGGCCACACCCTCGCCCAATCAGGGGAGACTGTCTCCACGGTCCTCCTAAGGGAGCCCCTCTCATCCTCATTTTAGACCCCAGATGGGGTCCGCCCAAGGCAGATGCCACCTCCAAGACTCCCGCCAGCAAATCCAGGAAGAGAATCAGGGCAGCTGGACACCAATATGCCCCGCCTAACACAGTGGTTGGATTGCCGAAAAGTTGAGCCCAAAACGAGACTATCTTTGAATCAAATACTGTTTTAATGTGCCGGGGAAGCTGATCTCTTAAAGCAAGCCCACAGTGGATCTTACTAAGGAGTTGTCCCATCTGGGCCTCACCTTGGCCTGGTGATGGAGAACAGGTTTCAGCATCAACACCCCTGCTCCACAGGTGAAGAAACAGGTGTGTGAGAAACAACAGACACGGCAAGGACACCTCAGAGTCAGGAGGGGACATGGGCACCAACTCCTAGCCCAGAGCAGATTTTGTATTCGGTTTCTTACAAAGAGAATCATCACCCTTTCCCCTGAAGACACAGATTTTCATACACTGGGTTAAAGTGAGACAGACCCTTGGACGTCGCCTAGGTTCCACAGCTGAAGCTTCCAGAGCCAACAGCAGCCTCGAGGCAGAGGTTGAGCCAAAGAAAGCCCCACTTCTGACTTCCCTGGCAGGTGCTAGGCACCCCCCAAATCACATGGCAACCTCTCAGGTCATTTTACTTAAGAAAAGAAAGACTGTAAAAGGCAACCAGAGCTGCTAGATTGAAGAGGGAACCGGGTGGGGAGGAGGGGGAAGGTGGCCTTCCAGTCTCCACTCCCCGGCCCCCTCCCCGAAGACCCAGGAGCCCAGAGCCTGGCTCCCCAATGCCCGAGGCCCACCATGGAGCCTTGAAGATGGCAGGCCACCTCGGGGGAGACTGGAGTCTGCATTTCAGGGTCAAGTCAGAGTCTGAAAGGAGACAGAGGGAGGCAGGGAGTCTGCTCTGACTCTGGGGACCTGGGCTCCCTGCTCATGGTGGGGGCCAAGGTGGAGGGGGGTGGGCGGTGGCTCCCCCAAACAAAAGCGGGAGCCAGGGCAGCTGCCAAGAGCTACTGCCTGGCAGAGACCCAGGCTTGGCAATAAGGTACATTCCTGCTAAGGGGCCAGTCCCCGTGGAGCTCCTGATCCCAGCATCTTGCCAAGGCTCGGTACCACGGGACGAGCTCAGTGAGCTAAACGGAAGCCTTAGAGCCTTTGTGTCACCTTCCCCCGCCAACTATGGGGGCAGGGCTGGGCCGGGGAGGGGAGCGTTCTAGGGTCCGCGCCTCCTCCTGGGGCCCGAGCTCCTGAGGGACCTTGGGGGGGACCCGGAGAAGCTCACCTAGTGCATGCAGCCGGCTCCTGCCAGCAGCCTCAGACACCCACTCTGCATGTGATCTCAGGTCCATGCTCCCCCCACCACCCAGCATCCCATGCCAGCATCCTGGGGCATGCAGCATCCATCTCACTCCTCTTAAATGGCTGGGCTGCTGTTGCCGATGGATTGCGCCCTTGGCCATCTGCTTCCTGGCCTCTGTGGATCTCCCTCATCATTCCCCCTTTCTGGGAGCCACTAGGAAGTACCCCGACTCTCTTCCCATCACTAGGTAGTCCCTAAAAAAAAAAAAACAAAACTCTGTTCAAGTGTTGCCAGGTGGTCTGGGGATTGAGTGGCCATCCCCACTTTTTCCTTATCTCTCCCTCCCTGGGACTGGCAGCCTCCCCAGGCCCTGACCTGTGCCGTGGGGAGGAGACACAGCAGAGCACGGAGAAGCTCCAGGCCCCAGGCTCCTGGATGCACACCCCTCAAACCAGCGTGAGTCCTTACAGGACTCAGTTTTTTCCCCCTTCAAATTCAGGAGTATATTGACAGCAATTAGCTTCCTTCAGCTCCCAGTTCCTTGGATGCTGTGAAATATGCCAAGAAAGGCTACACGCTCCAACCAGGAAAGGCTGCTGGACATTTGGTCCCCAGCCTAAGTCAGGATCCTCACCCACCTTCCCAGAACATCCTTACAAACTTAAGAGCAAGGAGTCTCTCCAAGGCTGAGAAAGCCTCTGGTTGGCTCCTAGCAGGATGCAGGAAGGAAGTCAGGAGACCAGTGCTAAGGCACGCTTCTGAGGACATTTGTTCACAGTTTCCTCATCTGTGAACCCCAAGATGGTCTGGAGGAGCAGAAAGAAACTGGTGCAGAAATCAGGGGGCATGGTTCAGCCACTAGCTTGAGTCCCCCCTACGGAGGGGTGGACCAAAATTGGGTAGAATCAAATAAACAGACAAGTCTTTCAGCAGGTCCAAAGCAGCCTGTTTCTAATCTAGAAAGAGGACTGACTTTTTGGCCGATTCCTCCACTCCCACTTCGCAGAGCAGCTGGCCTAGGAGTAAGAGTTGAGTGGCCTTCTCCATCTCAAAAGCGTTACATGAAGCGACGACACGCAGTTGAAAGTCCAATGTGACATGTTGACACCGGGGTGGTGGAAGAACTGAGCTGAGCCGAGGTGAAGGAGGAGCCCAGATTGGAAGACAGAGGGAGGGATCCCCAATTTCCACATCACAACAGCGTCCAATTCATCCTACTGACAAAGCACCTCAAATTTGGGCCCTCTTCTCCAGGGCGCCTGGAGAAGGGCCTTGGGCTCCTCAAGGCTGGGCTGTAGAAGCCTCTCCCAGCGAGGGCCTGCATTCTAGTCCTGTCCCTTCCTCTTCTCTCCCAGCCCCTCAGGATCAGATCATCTGGTCATCAGCACACACCTTTTTTCCTGCGTCTTCCTGTTTCTGGAAGGATCGCAGGGCCCCAAATCATAAAAGCTAATCTGTAAGAATTGTCACTGGTTCCCCTTGAAAGCGGAGAAAGGACAGAAACACACACACACACACACACACAACCCATTTCCAAGTATGCTACTCGATGAGAGTCATCAGCCTGAGCAGGTGGATGGGGAAGGTGGTGGAGAGACCGAGAGCTGCGCTGTCCTAATAACGAGAAGCACAGTCACTTTAAATTTTCTACTCACCACCTAAAAGAAGGTAAAAAGAAGCTGGTGATGTCAATGTCATAATATGGTTTGTTTAATCCAGTATACCTGGATTATCATCATCTCAACACGTAATCATTTTTAAAATTATTACTGCCATATTTCACGGGCCTTTTCACCATCCCAGTAAGGTTTCGAAGTCTGGTGTGTGTTTTACACTTAGAAGGCGTGCTCCCGTGTTGGAAGGTGCGGCGCTAGAGGAGAAACGGAGACACAGGACAGAGAAAGGAAAGGGGGAGGGCAGGGGACAGGGGAGGAGGAACACACTCGCCAGGTGACGGCCACGTCCGGGGTACCTGCCGAAGCAGAGGCCGACCCTGGCAGGTGAAGAGCACAGGGCTTGCCATCCTCGGTCTTAAAGTCTCTGCACCCCCACACTCCATGGGCCACTGAGCATCTCAGGCCTTTCTTCCCATGGAGGAGAGAGAGGGTGCTTGTTCCAGAGGAAATCCTTTCCCAGAAGCACCAAGCCAGCTTTCTAAGGGCCGAGTGGGGCTGTGATTCCCCAAAAGACCCTTGGTGGAGAATTTCTAACCCCCTGCCTCCCAAATCCCCTTCCCAAGGGCATGGAGAGCTCTGCAGAGGCTGGGGGCTGCACACCTGCCTGCAGTGGGGTGTGAGATGGCAACCCCGGGGATGGGGCCCTCACTTGGGCTGGAGGGAGAGACCTGTGTCTGGGCACTGCCAGGGGAGCAGGTCCAGAGCTTGCTGGCATTTCCGGGGGCAGGTCTGAGCCTCCCCAGGGGAAGGCGAGCTCGCCCGGGACCTGGGCCTCGGTTCGGCCCCACATGGCCGAAGGGGGGCTCTTACCTTCCTTCAACATCCCCACTTTGAGGCATTTCATGAAGCGACAGGCCTGGCAGGACTTGCGCCTCCGTTTCGTGATCTCACACTCGTTGGTGGCCGGGCAGCTGTACTCGATGTTGCCTGGAAGCAGACACAGAAGGGTTGCCGGGTGCGTCCGGGCCCCCTCCACCCCACCCGCCAGCCACACGCTAGATGGGGATTCACTGACCAGCTCACCGTTCCCCCCCACCCCGAGGTCCCCACGGGGCAGTGGCTGTCAAAGGATGAGGCACTTTTCAGGGTGTTTCCAACTCTCTTAAACACAGAGACCCCAGGGCCAGAGGTCAGGTCGGCCAGGTAGCCACAGCTTTGAAGAACGGTCACCCGGTTTGAAACAAACTCAGTAGAAGATGTGAGGTTTTTTTTTTAATTAAAAAAAAATTTGTTTTGACATGCACACAGTGCTCTATTTATTTATTTATGGCTGCGCTGGGTCTCCACTGCTGCGTGGGGTTTCTCTAGTTGAGGTCAGCAGGGGCTACTCCCTAGTTGTGGTGCAGAATTCTCATGGCCGTGGGCATGTGAGATGGCCTTCTCTGTTGCAGAGCACAGGCTCCAGGCACAGGGGCCTCAGTAGTTGTGGCACAAGGGCTCAGTAGTTGTGGCTCATGGACTTAGGTACTCCGCAGCACGTGGAATCCTCCCAAACCACGGCTTGAATCTGTGTCCCCTGCACCGCCAGATGGACTGTCATCCACTGTGTCACCAGGGAAGCCCTGCTTACCCAGAGTCTTGAAGCCACCACTGACCTGGGACCTCAAAACTCACTGAGCTGACATTTTATCCAAGGCAGAGAAATTTTATCCCCCTGCTGACCAGTCCTCTGCCCTCCAGCCTGGGCCCCAACTCATGGGAAAAGCCTCTTGGCAGCTCTGAGCCAAGGGCCTGGGGCCTGGGGCCTGCCAGGGGCCCAGGGGCCTGCCTCCTACATCCCACGGCTGAGGCCCAGGCCACCCAGCTTGGCTGACCTTGAGAAAAATGACTTTCCTGTCACCGAGTCACAGGTTCCTCATCTGCAAAACAGTGTAATAACTGCTAAATGAAGGGTCAGGCAAGACCGTGGATATAAAACTGCTTTAAAAATTGTAAAGCGCGATCCAGCGGGAGCTGGTGAATTTATAAGCACAGTTCCTCGCTGCAGAAGGAATTTGTGATTAATTTTCCATGTCACCCCTTAAATGGGTGATAATGATGAGTTCCATGAACCTGGCCCCGTGCCGCGGAGGCTGTGAGCCCCAAAAAGACAAGAGGTGTACTGTTTACCACGTCATCACGATGGCCTGAAATCAGCTCCTGCCTCAAAGAAGGCGTGCAAGACAAACCTGCACGATAAACGATCTACCAAACGCTCACAGCAATTCCGTGAAGTAGGTGCTCACACCATCCCCAGTTTATAGATGAGAAATCGGAGGTTTCCAGAGTGGTTCTGAGCCACGTAACTGTATAAGTCTTGCTCAAGATGAAAGTGTCTGACTCTTTTGTGACCCCATGGACTGTAGCCCACCAGGCTCCTCTGTCCATGGAATTCTCCAGGCAAGAATACTGGAGTGGGTTGTCATTCCCTTCTCCAGGGGATCTTCCCGATCCAGGGGTCGAACCGCAGTTTTCCGCATTGCAGGTAGACTCTTTACTGTCTGATCCGATGAAATGATCTTCAGATGCTCTGGGAAGGCCACTATTCCTCTTCAGGCCTCTTCCTGGGAGGACTGACAGCACGATTGGGAGAGGCTGCAGCTGCCTTTCTTATTTTTTTTTCTTAAATTTTTTTTTTTGTTGCTCATCATGAATTTTTTTTGCATCATTTCTTATTTTTATCTTTTGGCCACTTCCCGCGGCATGTAGGATCTTAGTTCCCCAACCCGGGATCCAACTCATGCTCCCTGGACTGGAAGCATGGAGTCTTAACCCCTGGGCCACCAGGGCAGTCCCTGGAGCTGCTTTTCTAACATTGAGGGTGCAGCCTCTGTCCTGAGCACCCTCTCCGGTCCACATTCATCTCACAAATGTGCACTGTGCAGCCGTAACAAGTCTCCAGGCCAAAGGAAAGGCAATGGGGTTGCGGGGAGGGCAGGCGGGGGAAGGGAGTGGAATTGTCAGAGGAGCAGGGAGACAGGCAGGAGGAAGACACAGTACAGGACCGCGGACCGCAATGCTGTTTTGTGTTTATTTTGCCTCCTCAGCACTCGTACCCCTTCCTAGTCAGTGCAGTCTGCTTGAGTCTGTGGTTTTCAGAGAACAGAGTCTGAACTGGTACAAACCGTCCGTCCCCACCCCCGTCCAGGTGCCACCTCCTCGGGGAGCAGGGATAAGTGATGCCCATCATGCCACCTGCCCGGATTTCCCTCCGGAACCCAGCTCCCCCAGCAAGGATGCTGCCTGGCACAGAGCAGCCTCCGTAAGGCCACACCCAGCCCAGGATAGGGCTCAAAAGGGCAACTCCCAGGCCTGCCTGTCTTCAAATCCCCCACACATAACCCCTCCATTTTAGCAGTAATAATAGCCACCTTTATTGTGCACCTACTAGGTGCTCCCTCCATCCTCACGACGACCCTCTGGGACCCACCGGTGCCCCATTTCACAGATCAAGAAACTGAGGCCTGGGGAGCTGAAGTGAGTTACCTGAGGCCACACAGAGCCCCTGTGCCACCCCTGCACCCCACAAGGAGCTTGAGGACCTCAGACAGGCCCCTGCACCAACCCAGTAACTGAGGTGGTCTAGAGGAAGGGGGGGACTGTCCTCAGGTGTTCCTGTGCCTCAATCTCCCCAGGTGGCATTTGGAAACCACTTACTACTGGATTTTCTGAGAACAAGCATGAACCATTTCCACCACCAAAAATTGCTTTGAGTAATGACACTGAATGAGCAAAACTCGCTCAGCCATGTCCAACTCTTAGCGACCCCATGGACTGTAACCCACCAGGTTCCTCCGTCCATGGGATTCTTCAGACAAGAATACTGGAGTGGGTTGCCATTTCCTTCTCCAGGGGATCTTCTCGACCCAGGGATTGAACCCGGGTATCCTGCATTGTAGGCAAATTCATCATCACTTAAGCCACCAAGGAGGCCCCCCTCCCCCAAGTAATGACATTATTGAGCCCCAATTACAGAGTATTCACCACAGCTCAGTGAGGATTCTGATCCTTATTTTTCACCAGTAAGAAAACTGAGGCTCACAGATGTCTATTTGCCTGGAGCAACTTACAGATCCCTCTCGTTCTTTTTTTTTAACTTCTGGCTCCAATATACAGCATGTGGGATCCCAGTTCCCTAACCAGGGATCGAACCTGTGCCCTGTGCATTGGAAGCATGAAGTCTTAACCACTGGACCCAGGGAAATCCCTCTCTTTCTCATTGTTAAATCCAGCCAGCACCATCTTTCTGCGGGGAGGGGGTCCGGAGGTCATCCTCTGTGGAGGATAGGAGGTAAAGAGAATAAAGATTTTGTGTGTCCCTCCTTTCTATGACCTGACCCTAATCATCTCATAGGTAACTTGTGTAACTTCAGGGGAAATAACTTCAATATTCACATAAGCATGATAAAAGAGAAACAAGGAAGGGATAAATTAGGAGCTTGGGATGAACAGATACAAACTGTTATATATAAAACAGATAACAAGGGCCTGCATATAGCCCAAAGGACTATATTCAATACCCTGTAATAACCTATAATGGAAAAGAATATGAAAAAGAATATATTTATGTATAAGAATCACTTTGCTGTATGGCAGAAATCAACACATTGTAAAAAAAAAAGAGAGAGAGAGAGAAAGGAGGAAACCCCATACATAAGCCAATTCATCTGTCCTGGCTTAAAAGAATTTGCCCTGCAGAATTTGTCCCTGGCCTCCACCCCACTTCCCCACCTCATCTCCAGCTTCACCTTCCCCATTACTCTACCTAACTATCAGTTCCTGGAACTCGGGGACCTCCTAGGCCCCCAGGCCTTTGCGCCTTAGAACAAGCCCACCCTGCTCCCTCCACCTCCTTGCCTCACCTGCCCTCACCTCCAGGTGCCCCTTGGGAAGGTGCTCCTTCTTTCCATCACCCGGATCACCACTGTCTGTCTCCTCCCAGACCACTCCTTCCCGTAGTCCCAGTGCCTGACACACAGTAGGCGCTCAATGCACACTGAGACCTGATGCTGACGAGGGTTTGTTATGAAGCGGCTGCTGCTCTGCTTTTCATATGTCAAGCGTTTCCCTTTCCCAACAACGCTGGAGGTGAACCTCTTCCTCTCCTATAGGTGAGAAGGTTGAGGCTCTGGTTCTGCTCCACTCCACTGGGCTGTGCGCTCGCGGGGCCTGGGGCACGGGGACTCGGGCCACCTTAGGATGTCATTTCCAGGCAGCTAAGTGTCTGCGCTCACCGGCCCCTCGGCCAGCCCCGTCAGTCCCTTGAAGGACAGATCTTGGGTTTCTCGGGGCTGTCACTCTAGCCCGGGGTCAACAAGTGTCTGTTGCTTTGGTACGGGTGTTCTCCCTGGACAAGAGACTAAGCATTAACAACAGGAACCTAGAGATGTTCTTGACCCTGTGTGTATGTGTGTGTGTGTGAGAGAGAGAGATCTAATTTTATTTATTTATTTTTGTTCCCTTCAATTTGTTTTATGGCCCCAGCGGCTGGCTGCCAGCAAACCCAGGCTGGTGGCCTTGCCTTGTAATTTCCGTAAGTGCCTTCTCGATAAAGTGATGAGATTAATTCATCAGAATTCTTGTGGTCTCTGGAGGGCAGTCTAGGAGAGCACAGGAGCAGGGAGGGACACACACACACACTCATCATGGCTGAGGGGTGGCAGGGTTGGGGTGGGCTCTCCCAGGACAGGGACACAGCCAGCATCTAGCATAAATCCAGCATTCTAACTTGGGAGTGTGCCCAGCATAGACGTATGCAGACTCCACCTCTGGCAAAATTACTCAACTTCTCTGGGCCCCAGTTTTCTCATCTGTCAAATGGGCACAGTATGTTCCCACCTCCTAAAGTCCTATGGATTCAGTGACAGAAAGCACATCAAGGGCGTGCTGAAATGCACACACTGGGTAGCAAGCAATCAAAGTGAACATGCTCATTTTTACGTCCATCAAGGCTGTCAGGGTACTTGTAGACAGAGGACTCCAGGGTGACTCCTTTCTAGGTGTCAGACCTGAGGCCAGCCACCAGCTCTGACATCTAGGAACATGAGGACCAGGTCTCCCATGGATAGACCTCAGAGCTGATGTTGTGTGTCCCTGTGGGAGGGAGCCAGGAATGATCTGGATTTTCAGTGAGACCTAGAGGTGAAGGGGGACCCTCCACCATCAACTCTCTTTGTGCCCCAGGAGACAGAAAAGCCCAGGGGCAACCCCATCAGCTGTCCTTAAACAGTTGCAGAAAAGCGAGTAAGATCTCTCCTGGGGCTCAGGGATGGGGGCTGTAGGGCTTAGATAAACAGTTCTTGAGGAATTTATGGGCTCTGAGTCTGCTGGCTAACATCAGAGCCTGAATGGCCACCATCTTCAGCTCTGGAGTGATGGGGCTGGACTGGTAGTCACTTGGTCCCACTCCCTTATTTATATGACTCCTGAGGGACAGAGATTATCCCTGCCATCTCTGCATGGTCTTCAGCTCTCCACCCTTCCCTCCTCCTTACCCTCAAGCTGATGATCTGATTCATGCCGCTGGCTTCAGCTGACATAATTGGCAAGGACAAGACAGCATCAAACTCTTACATATACATGCCTGCTGGATCCCTCCACCTGGAATTCCCTTGGATTTCTCATACTTCCTCCAGCTGAACCCATCCTCATCCAGACTTGCTCGTACTCTGTCTCTTGTCTCAGCAAAGCCATCACTAAGCCACCTGCCACCTGGGTCAGAAACTGAGGGGGCATCATTGATGCATCCCTCTCTGTTACTTCTAAGGTCTTTTTCATCCTACTTGCCTGATATTTCCTGCCTCTTTCCCCTTCTGCTGCAGGTCATTTCCACAACTGTCATCTCTTGCCTCACCTTTAATGCACTTGCCTCCTTTTTTTGGTTGTGCCATTTGGCATATGGGCTCTTAGTTCCCGACCAAGGACTCTACTTGTGCCCACTGCAATGGAACTGCAGAGTCTTAACCACTGGACTGCCAGGAAAATCCCTTCACTTGCCTCCTCTTGTTTCCATTGTCCTTTCCAGGCTCTCTTTGGAGGAGAAAATGGCAAACCACTCCAGTATTCTTGCTGGAGAATTCCATGGACAGAGGAACCCGGCGGGCTACAGTCCACGGGGTCGCAAAGAGTCCGACACGAGTGAGCGACTGTCACTCACTCACTTCCAGTCTCTCTACCCGTACGCTGACCCTGGAGAGACCCTGCAAAATGCCTCACTGGACCTCTGGCTCATCACACACACCAGCACTTAAGTCTGCAGGCCTTCCCAGGAGCCCACTAAAGGGCAGTAGGGGAGTGGGAACTGTCACCAAAGAATGAAGGAAGTTGAAACCAAAGAAGCCAGAGGGGATTCCAGATAAGAAATAAGCCCTTTGTACTGCAGGACTTCAAAAGCCTCAGGTGTTGAAGACAGAGCAGAAGATGGAGGGAGGTATGGGATTTTGCTGGAAGCTGTTATTTAAGGAACATCACTCCATGTGGCCATCAAGAATCTCCCCACAGCCTGCACAAGAGAAGCCAACCTAATCTTTGGAGAGTATAAGCAAGTGAACTGGGACTTGGGGACACCAGGCTCAGCTGAGGGCAGAGGGAAGCTGAAGCTGAAAAGAGGATGACTGAATATTAAATACCAAACAGTGAGCCCACTCAGCCTCACTCCCTAAGCCCACTTTCAAAATTCTAGCAGCCAGATGGATACTCTGCCCACCACTTCCATCCTCCACCTCCTACTCCCCAACCTGAAGATGGGAATTTATAGTAATATTCTCTGGAAGAACAAACAGCATCAGAGGAAAGACCAGCAGATAAAAATAAGCCAAAAGAGAACTCCTTCTATACTTTTCATCCCTGTTGGCCAAGGATTATCACTACATTTTCGGAAAGCCGTCACTATAAAAACTAACCAGAATAAGCAGGAGGAAAAGTACGTGGAAAGAAACCAGGACAAAGCAAGGAGTATTAAAACCTCTACAAGCAATCATCAGTATACTATTGACTTGAGAAGGTAAAAATACTGCACTCAGGGATTCCCTGGAAAAGGAAATGGCAACCCACTCCAGTATTCTTGCCTGGAGAATCCCAGGGACAGAGGAGCCTGGTGGGCTGCCGTCTATGGGCTCGCACAGAGTCGGACACGACTGAAGTGACTTAGCAGCAGCAGCAGGGATTCCCTGGTGGCACAGTGGTAAAGAATCCACCTGCCAATGCAGGGGACATGGGTTCAACCCCTCATCGAAAAAGATCCCACATGCTGTGGAGCAACTAAGCCTGCATGCCACAAATTTTGAGCCTGTGCTCTAGAGCCCAGGAGCTGCAACTACTGAAGCCTGAGCACTTCAGAGCCTCTGCTTGGCAACGAGAGAAGACACTGCCATGAGGAGCCCAAGCACCACAACTTGAGCATAGACCCTGCTCGCCAAAACTAGAGGAAAGCCACACAGCGACAAAGACCCAGTACAGCCAAAAATAAACTGATTAATTTAAAAAATACTGTACTCAAGAAACAAGAACAGCATGCAATAAAAAGAAAATATAAAATGGAGGTTATAGAAATTAAAAACACAAAAAATTCTGGACTGTAGGTTAGAAAAGTTGTAGGAATTAGAAGATTGATCCTAGAAGCTCAATATCCAACTCTTAGGAGATTTTGAAAGAGCAGACAGTGGAGAGGAAGTTATTACCAAGGGAGAAAGGGAGGGAGAGAAGGAGGGGAGGGATGAAAATGTTTAAGACCTAAAGAATATGTGTTTCTAGATCAAAAGGCCTGCTGAGAGTCCAAGAATGAATGAAAAAAGAACTTGAGAAAATTATAGAGGTGGAGAACAAATTAGTGACTGCAAGGTCAGGGAGGGGAGAAAAGGGAAGGTGGTGTGCCTGTAAAAAAAACGGGTAGTGCCAGGAACCCTGTGAAATGGAACTCTTTTGTATCTTGACTGCATTGGTGGTCATAGGAATCTGCAGTGATAAAACGGCATAGAACACGCATGCACACACACCCACTAGTAAGTACAACTAGTAAAATCTGAATATGGTTGATGTTTATCAATACCAATTTCCTGCTTGTGATATCTTGCTATTAAATATATATAGTTATGTTACATAACCCATATATGTTATGTCATACAGCTACAAACATTTATGTATGGTACACACAGTTATGTAAGATGTTACCACTGGAAGAAACTGGATACACACAGGATCTCTCTGTATTATTTCTTACAACTTTATGGGAATCTACAAGTACCTCAAAACAAAAAATTATAATAACAATATTATTACAAAAGACCTACACACACAATATAGATTTTTTTTGTCATGAAAGACAAAAAAAAAAAAAGATCCTAAAAACTTTCAGTGAGAGAGTAAAAACAAGTCAAATACAAAGGATCAAGAGTAAGATTGGCCCTCATATCTCAAACCACAAGGGAGAAAAAACTCTCTGTGCATACACAAATGCACAAAGCTCATGTGCATATTCACCACTCTTTTTTTCTACTTAGCACTCATCACCTTTGTTTATTTAGGATGTTTATTGTCAGCTCTGTTCGCTGCTATTTTCCAACACCTAGAACCATATCTGGGAAAGAGTGAGGCTCAATATACGCTTTCTAAGCGAATGAATCAAACTTCTTGACAACAGCACCGGAAGCTAGAAGAGAAAGCAGCAATGGTGTCCGAATTCTGGGCAGAAATTAGTTTCAACTAGAATGTAATGTATGGGTTGAAGGATTGAGGAAAGGCACTCCATACATCCAAGACGTCAGCAATCTTCCCTGTGCTGTACCTTCTAGCACCCACCCCCACCCCTCGCCCACCTCAAAAGGGAAGAACCAAAAAGAGGAAGAGGTACGATCTGGATAACAGAGGGTCTAAACGGAGAAAAGTCAAGGGGACATCCAGGAGGAATAGGCAGTAGGCGAGCAGATTTAACCAAAAAGTGTGATATAACCATATTCAGACAATGGGAAGATGGGGAAATGTATGTGTGTTGGGAGGCTTTGTATAATGGGAACTAACTCTTCATCTTCCATAACAGGAAGTCAAGAAAAAATGTGAAATTGCTAAGTCAGTAAATATAGCTATAAAGTCAAACTACTAACTAAGAAGATAAAGGGCTGGAAGAAAGATTTTCTTAAACGGCTAACTTTGGATCACAGGGGGAGGGGAGAGAAGGGGTAGGGTCAGGGACTGTTATTTTTCGTTATGAGTTACACCTTGAGTCTTTTTACACTATATCCACTCATTATTTGGATAAAAGTTAAAAATTAATTTAACATTAATGGTAAAATTAATTGTAAAGATAAAATATAACCTCCAGGGAAAAGCACACGAGGCACTTTATGGTCTGGCTACCTCTGACCAGTCCTCTCTAACCTCGCTTCCACCTAGACCCCAGTCTTTCGGCTCCAGGAGACCACACAGAGCCTCTGAGCCGACTCCTCCTGGTAAAGCCTTCCACATCCTTGGAGCCTCCGCACTCCTGGGTGACACCCTCTTCTTTTCTGTCCCAGGCAGGTTTATATGCCTTTTCCTATTTGCCCCCAACAGGCCTCACCTCCCCACCCCACCCTCAGCTGAAAGCAACAGCTTAATGTTTCATCCTCAGGATTTTGCAAGCTGTCCTCCCTTCTGAACTGTGTGCTTACTGGGGATAGAGATGCATATGTCTTTTAATTCTGTACCTCAAGTACAGTGCCGGCCACCTGAAACACCTGTTAATCAAATGAATTTAAAGCAAGAGCCCCCATGCAGAGAAACCTAGAATTCAATGGTGACCTCCCAGTTGTCAAATGCAATCCCCTCCCCTGGGCCTTCCCTTCCTGGTCCTTCCTGAAGCAGCAGATGCCCATCGCACCTCTTAAAACCCACTCCTCTGTTAGATTTCATCTCCCTTCTCTGCAGGGACTCTTGCAAGGTCTCTGACCGGTTCTGTTTTTATTGCATAGAATCTAAGATGCTTTCAACGGTAAGATTGCACCATTATTTTATATACCACAAGAAAGAGAGAGAAAACATCTGCCAATCAAAGTTTGGCTGTGCTTCCTTGCCACTAGCATTTTCTTCTTTTCTCCCCCCATAATTGAAAGAGCTTTCTGAGACTTAGGTTCAGATTTAATTATATAGCATTCTTGTGCATACGTGAAAGGGAAGAGAAAAATAAATTGAAGATACTGCTAAATTTCTCAGTGTGACTCTCTCGAATGAATCATTTTTGATCGAAGTCATTATTTTCATGTTTTTCCACGGAATCGTCACCTCTGCTAACAAAGGAGCTGATAATGCTGTGCTTTTCAAGTGTCCCTTGTTGTCTCGGGGCTTTCATTTCAGGTCACTGGCCCCTTTCTGCAAGTGTTTAAGGCGCTTGTGAAGGCAGTGACAACCACGTACCGCTGTCATGTAGCAGACAGTGATCGGCCCAATTCAGAGACGTAACATGGTGAGAGGGCTTCCCAAGTCATTCAGTGGTAAAGAATCCACCTGCCAATGCAGGAAATGCGGGTTCAGTCCCTGGGTCAGGAAGATCCGCTGGAGAAGGAAATGGCAACCCACTCCAGTATTCTTGCCTGGGAAATCCTATGGACAGAGGAGCCTGGTGGGCTATGTCCATGGAGGTCGCAGAAGAGTCAGACACAACTGAGTGACTAAGCAACAACCAAGTAGGCTGTTAACTAGATCTCTTAACTGGACTGTTAAAATCACCTCTTAACTGGTTTGCCTGACCTTAAACTCTCCCATTTCATTGCCAGAATTACCTTTCTAAAAGGAGATGTGATTAATTCCCTGCTCAGAAATCTTCAATGGCGTCTCACTGCCAAATATAAATAACAAAGAACAAATCCTATTTATTTAATACCAAGCACTAAGCTGTCATATACCAGGCACTAAGGTACACACTGTACTTGGATGTCTCATTGAATTTCTACAAGAATATTCTAGAAGCAGGAGGTATTTATCAGCCCCATTAATCCCATTTTATTGACAAGAAAATTAAGGCCCAAAGAAACTCAATAACTTGTCCAAGTTGACACCACTAAGAAATTATAAAGTTGGGAGTCTAAACCAACTGAAGCAGCTCATGCTGAAGATTTCCTCTGTCCTCTTCCTTCACACAGCTTGTGAAGCCCTTCGACATCCAGTCCCATGCACTGTTCCAGCCCCTCACCTACTCACTTCCTGAGCGGAGGGCACTCGACTCCCGTGGGCCTGTTTTGCTGTTCCTTCTGCTGAGCACAGTCACTCTTCACTCCTGCTTAGTTGCCCCTTCCTCTGGGAAGTCCTCCCTGCTCTGCATGGCTGACTTTCACCCTGTGTCTCACCTGACTTTCACCCTGGCTATGCCTCTGAAAAGAGGATCTGTGATTGTTCTTCCTCTCACTCCCCCAGTGCCTTGCAGATAGTAACATTTTTGTGGGTTTAATTGATTCTTTTTGTGCACCTGAGGAAACTATGGCCAGAGTACCCTGGGCCCTGCTCAAGGTCAGCTGCTGGCTGGTGAGTGTCAGGGCTGGGACAGCACCCCACTCCCAGCTCCTACTTACTCCTGGCTTTGTCTCTGTATCCTTGTCATAGTCTCTTTCCCCTGGGATTGCAGGCCTCCTTCTCCAGGACAAAAGGCCTGGCTGCCATCCAAGGCAGGGTAACGCATCAATCACCCCCACCCTCCCCTCCCAGTCTCCTCGGGGAGTTTCCTTCCAGGCTTGCATCTGGGCCCCAAGTGAACAGAGGAAGCTTGGTTCCAGGGCCTCTTTCTTGTTCCTCCCCATCTTAAGGAGCTGCTCCAGGGGCCTCCTGGTGACCCGCAAAGTTGGCCACACTCCCTGGGAACGCAGGGAGGGGGACAGGGTGGTCGTACCCTCCACACGTGGCCGAGCAGCGTGTGCTGTCAACGGCTTCCATTCCATCTAGAAGGAAATTCAAATGAGACTCTCACCAGGGCCCAAGACTGTGTCAGCCTTTCAGCCTCTTCTACTTGGCCTTTACTCACTCACAACAGCCACCACGGCCCTCCTCCTGGTCCTGAAACAAGCCTGCTGTTTCCTCTGCCTGGAATGCTGGCTCCAGGATTCAAGTCACCTTCTTAACATGGCCTTACCTAAATCCTCTAACTAAATTAGGCCCCCTCTCTCAGCCACCTTGGGCTTCCCCAGTAGCTCACATGGTAAAGAAATCTGCCTGCAATGCAGGAGACCCGGGTTTGACCCCTGGGTCGGGAAGATCCTCTGCAGAAGGAAATAGCAACCCACTCCAGTATCCTTGCCTGGAGAATCCCGTGGACAGAGGAGCCTGGTGGGCTACAGTCCATGGGGTCGCAAAGAGGAGGACACGACTGAACGACTGACGCTCAGCCCCCTTGGCTCTCATCACTGGCTTTTCTCTTCCACAGCGACTGTCTGGGTCTGTCATTTTGCTTCTTTATTTGTTACCGTAGTTACTGTCTTCCTCACCCTTACCTAGAATACAAGTCCACAGAGTAGGGCCCGTGGCTCTGTCTTCAGCTCCTGGCACAAGGGCTGGGACTCCACCAAGTTTCACGAAAGAAGCGAACAGCTGCTTCACAAGCTTCGATGGAAGGCAGGAAGTCCCCTCAAACACTGCTCTTTAGAAAATAGCAAGTTGCTTTATATCTGGGTCTTTGTGAGGTGTCTCTCATACCAGAGGTGCTGTGTCAGTCACTTCATACTGAACAACAGCAATTCGAGGAGACCCATTGCCCTGAGAAGACCCCAGTCGAGGCCTGTCACCCGACTGAATCAGTAACAAAGGCAGGCAGAAATTGAAAACAAATTTAGTTATTCCCAGGAATTTGAGTCACAACAGCAAACACTGAGAGTCGCAAGCAGTATAGTACCTGATAGGTTGTGGAAACCACAATTATAAATTGACCCAATTACTTTTTTGCGTGCTAAGTCACTTCAGTCGTGTCCCACTCTTTGCGACCCCATGGACTGTAGCCCGCCAGGCTCCTCTGTCCATGGGATTCTCCAGGCAAGAAAACTGGAGTGGGTTGCTGAGCCCTCCTCCAGGGGATCTTCCCAACCCAGGGATTGAACCTGCATCTCTTAAGTCTCCTGCATTGGGAGGTGGGTTCTTTATCACTAGTACCACCTGGGAAGCCCTAACTATATAAAATACGTAAATGACAAAGAATTACTACCTAGCACAGGGAACTATACTCAATATAATCACCTATAATGGGAAAGAATCTGAAAAAGAATATATGTGTTTAACTGAATCATTTTGCTGTACACCTGAAACTAACACAACATTGTAAATTAACCATATTTCAATTTTTAAAAACTGACACAACTGAAAAAGAACTATCCTAATGATCTAGGAAATGTACTTAGGGCTCCAAATAGAAATTTGAGAGACGGCAGCATATCCAGGCTCACAAAATCTCCCATAACAGAGATGGAAGTGTGTGGAACAGCGATGGAAGGCAGTGTGCTCTGAAACACCGTGCTAAGCAACTCGACTTGAAAAGTGGCTCTGGAGAAAGCAAAGATACTTTCATCAAAGAGTCGTGTGAAACTTTGGGTAAACCCTGCCTTTTGAAAAAGAAAAGGTTTTTCAAGAAATAATGCATGGTCTTACAGAATGTGACTGAAAGTGTGCAAGTATAACAAGCATGCTTATAAGTAAACATGTAACTATTTTATCTAGATCCTAAAGGTTTACTTATAAATTAGCCAAGTGTCTTTGGTTTGCCCTCATTGGGAAAATGAGAGATCACTTTGGGGATCGCCTTCAACTCAGACACATTGAGAACTTCCTATGGGCCAGGTACTATGGGAGGGCATGCATGGGGCTCGGGGGAAAAATCGAGATAAATGTAATGCCATCCCTCAGGAGATCCTGGGGAAGCAGATGAGCAACGGCAGTGACGGTACAATGTAGGAAGTATTATCCACGTGCAGAAGCTTCGCAGGAGCACACGGGAGGGGCAACCAGTGGAACAGAAGGCAGGGTCCTTGCTGAGAGAGTCAGGGCTTGGGGGTACAGCTTGGCATGGATCCCTAGGTGGCCCCTCAAACGGCCCCTCTCATCACTGCAGTACTCATGACAAAGGTTTTCACTACTGTGGGTCAGTATCACAGCCCAGAAGCCTGTCTGGGCCAGCCACAGAAAGGGGCTCCATCTCTCACAGTCTGACTCACATTGTCCAAATTCAGGGACCTGCTAGATAAGCCTGGGGATGCCAGCACACTCAAGGATGAGGAAAAATTGATCGGTCCAGTCCGCATTCTGCCTAACCATCAAGTTCACTCCAAGCAGAAGACCTATGAGGGACCTAACGCCAAATTGCAGGGGGTTTTAAGTTCTTTCCCAGCCCCCCCCCAAAAAGCCATAAAAATGTCAACCCTTTATGCTTTGCGGCCTGAAAGTCTGACTACTACTCCACCAGCACCAACACAGAGACAATATGTAAACAAATAGGTGTGGCCCTGTTCAAAGACAACTTGATTTACAAAAGCAGGAAGCTGCCTGCAAACTGTACTTTGCCCACCTCTCCCATCCCCTTTCCCCATCCCTACAGAGGCAGCCCCCAGCGCGGTGCAGAGCACTGTGAGCCCAGCAAGCAGTGAGCGCTCAATAAATATTTGTAGGCGGGGAATGGGGTTCTGAGGGCTTTCTCCTTAAGTCTCTTGTGACTCCTTGGTTCCCATAAATTTCTTCTCCTATTAGTGTAACCACTGAATGGAGCAGATGGAAGGAATTTAAAGAGGGAAGGGAGACTGGAGGTTGTGAGCTAGCATGATTTTCAGAGCTGTCCTGGCATTTACTTTGCAAATGGATTATTATTGAATGTGAGTGCTGAAGAATTGATGCTTTTGAACCGTGGTGTTGGAAAAGACTCTTGAGAGTCCCTTGGACTGCAAGGAGATCCAACCAGTCCATCCTAAAGGCGATCAGTCCTAGGTATTCATTGGAAGGACTGATGCTGAAGCTGAAGCACCATTACTTTGGCGACCTGATGCAAAGAACCAACTCACTGGAAAAGACCCTGATGCTGGGAAAGATTGAAGGCAGGAGGAGAAGGGGATGACAGAGGGTGAGATGGTTGGATGGCATCACCGACTCAGTGGACATGAGTTTGAGCAAGCTCCAGGTGTTGGTGATGGACAGGGAGGCCTGGCATGCTGCAGTCCATGGGGTCACAAAGAGTTGGACACGACTGAGTGACTGAACTGAACTAAGCTGACTAAAAGGTCTTTTTCAAAATGGCCTGAATATCCTCCTTAACTGGGGAGGTGCTTAGGAGACTGTGCCCTGGGCTGGAAGCCTAAGGCTATGCCTGTAGCCTCGCCTGCTTTAAGCCTTTGATTCCAGCATCTCGAGGGCAGGTACTCTGTCTTTCTTTCCCTGAAGCACCTTACTCAGGGCAGTTCAGTTCAGTTGCTCTCTTGGTTCTAAGCTCATCTCTGAGGTTTTCCAATTGTACATTAATTTGTTTCCTCTTTATATTTTCCCCATTTTCTCCAAATTTCCTACAACTATTATGCTCAGAAACAACAAAATCAAAATCTTTGTTAGAACAAAATCAAAGAATTGATAAAATAACCAGAGCAATCCATCAGCTTTAGATGGATATTCCCTGTTCCAGACAGATATGTCTTTGTGGTTGTAAATGAATAACTCTTCTTGTGACTAAGAAAAGAGACAAGAGCAGGCCAGTTCCGATGGCACTAAATGCTGCTGTTTGTCTTTGGGCTTCTAGGAAAAGATCGTTATCCTATTCGTGGGAGCCAATAATGAAGACTATTTACAAATCCTTCCTGTGGGCTCTTGCTGAGAATGTTCTCAGCACCCAGGTTGCTGTCAAGGGTGTAGCATGATTCTTGAGTCGACACCAGCCTCTGCTTTCAGAAAATTTGATCCAGAATTCTCCAGCACATCAAAGAATAAGGAGAGAAGAAAATGTAATTGTCTCTTAAAAGGCAATTTTTTAAAAACTGACCTTCAGGAGTCTAAAATAGTGGCAATCTTACCAAGATTACTTCCCAGTTCGAGAAGAAAAACACTGCTCTTTCAGTGGCTTAAACTGTTTTAAACATCTCATGTTTATTCGTCCAATATCCAATGATATTGATTGGATATTGAACTGGGGGTTTTCAAGCCTGGCTGAGACTTAGAACTCCACACAGTGCTTTTCACATCTAGAAATTCCAGGGCCTCTTCCCAGACTGGGGGATGTGAAGCTAGCAGGGACCAGCATACATCCATTCACGGTGCTGAAGGCTAGTGCAGGGCCGGACAAAAAATGGCTCCGTCAGAATTTGCTGAGAGAAGTTGGTACCATGCTCCTCCTGGGAAAGGTATAGGGAACTGGGGCCTGGGGTTCTAGGAAAACTTACTTTTTTACTGTTTTATTCCTTTGTACTATTTGCATATTTGCCATGCTTATATTTTTAAAGAGTCCATTTAATAAATAAATTTATCTATAGCTAAAATGGTTTAAATCCTGCTAAGTCAAAATAATAATTGTACCCTTTAAATTAATGAGATTACAAAAAACCTGCTTTGTAAGATAAAACAGATTATGTCTGTTGTCTAAGTAATAGTGTCTTAAGGGATACTGCGAAAGTGAAAATAATAATTGCAGACATTTATTTAGTGCTTACTAAGTGCCAGGCCAAAACATGAGCGCTATATATATATATAAAATGCATCATATATAATGCATTTTATATATATATGATGTACATACAATGCATTATATATATGTAGTATATAATTAAGCCTCTTTTTAACAGCTCTATGTGAGGAAGCCATGACACCATCTCACCTTTCCTGGGAACAAACTAAAGCAGAGAGAAACTGAGGTAGCCCCCAAGGGCATGTAAGGTAAGGGCAGTAAGGTAAGAGATGGAGCTGTGCAACCTGGAAGCCCACCCAGCAGCTGGACAGGTCAACACACCATTTCAACTAACATGTAAAACTGGAAACATAGCTAATCCTAGGACCCTTAATTAGTTCAATAAATAACTTCTCACAAGAAATTTAGGCAAATATTTGTTGGGTGAACAAGCCAAGAATCATCCATGAAGCTCAGCCTGCCTCTTCTAAAAGCGAAATAGGGGAGGGGGGCAGGGAGGATACCCTCGGACCGCCAGGCAGGGCAGGGACAGGAAAGCACCCTTGAGTTTTCTTTAGTCTGGTTTGCAGTCTCTGTCCCCAGGGGACAGCATCTGCTCATCTCAGTGACCTCCACGAGCAGGGCTTTTGGTCTATCCTAGCGGCAGGCTGGCACTTAGTAGGAACTCACAGATACTCGATGAAATGCATGAAGCAAGGGCTCTACCTGTGACCTACTGTAGTAAGAATCTTGGCTACCCTGTGCAGCCATCATTATCCCCAGTTTACCTAGGACTGACTTCTCTCTTTCCCACCCACTGAGAGGCAGCCACCCCATGGCCGTCGGAACATGACTCGGCCGATACACACACGCTTTGTGAAAAGCCCTCAAAGATGGGCCATTCGGGAATGGGACAGGATGAGTGGTTGAGGGGAGATTCCCCTTGCTCTTCCCTGACTCTTTAAAGATAAAGAGAATTAGTCACAGTCCATTTGTGCAATTACAAAGTGAAAGTGAAGTTGCTCAGTCGTGTCCGACTCTTTGCGATCCCAAGGACTGTAGCCTACCAGGCTCCTCCATCCATGGGATTTTCCAGGCCAGAATACTGGAGTGGGTTGCCATTTCCTTCTCCAGGAGATTTTCCAAACCAGGGATTGAACCCGGGTCTCTCACACTGTAGGCAGACGCTTTACCATCAGAGCCACCGGAGAACAAAACGAGAGACCCATTACAGTTCAAGAGGTCTGGAATTGCAGAGCAAATAGGGCTGCTAACATTTTCCCCCTAAAATCAGCTCTTTAGGTTCACACATTTGACAGTGTTTCCCATCCTAGGCACACCTATGCTAAGGCATTCATGCAGATCTTCCGGGGTCCCCTAAGGGGCAGAATACCATTTCAACAACAGGCCAGGAATTACAGCCCACATCCAGAATCCCAGGATGAGAAGCCCCAAGAGACCGAAAGGAGAGCCTCCGGAACCTGGCATTCAGAGGCACCCAGACCTGCGCCGACAGCTCGCTCTGGGGAGTCACTGGCTCCCTGCCAGACCGCACCCCCACCCTTCCCAGGCCCGCCTGGTGACCACGCACCTTGGATGGTCCTCTTGAAGAAAGCCTTGCAGGCCTCGCAGGAGGCCACGCCATAGTGGTAGCCGGAGGCGATGTCCCCGCACACGAGGCACAGGCGCTTGGGGATGGCGTTGAGCATGTACTCGCACTTGATGGCCGAGTCCTCCATGAGGCCGCCGGCACAGTCCTCGTAGCCCTTGCGGCACGGGGTGCCTCCCAGCCCGGCGCCCGCGAACATGGGTGGCGAGTCCAGACCGTTGGCGTGGGTGCCCAGGGCTAGACCGAAGCCGCCGCTGGCGTCTGACGAGCCGCTGGGGCTGTGGTGGCTGAGGGCATCGATCCCCGAGGACGGGCTGGACGGCTCGGTCTTGATGAAGGAGCCGCAGCTGGAGCCCAGGTGCCGGTCGTCCACGGACATCCTGTTCAGCAGCCTGCGGACACAGAGAGCTGGAGTCAGCTCGCAGAGGGTGCGGTACGTGTGACGTCCCCAGGAATTAGCTTTGGGCTCCGGGCACCGGGTGGGTGGGGTGGCTGGGAGGGGCCTTATGCTAAGGTATTGGTGAGATAAAATGCTGGCTGGGGTGGGGGAGAGGTCAATTGGGCTGGAAAAAAAGAGTGAGTTTCTGGCATTACCCCCCAGAACCTTCTGAGTCCTCAAAACGAAAATTATATTTGATCAATAAACTTCAGATGAGGCACCCCAACCCTCTGCAAACTGCTGGCCTAAAGGGTGACAAAACGTGGTAACCTTCAGCCAAAATATCTGGCCAACCGTTCCGCGCAACAGTAATAGATTTGATCCCGCGCAACAGTAATAGATTTGAAAGTCCGAAGGTGACAGCCCTAGGACCAGACACCCTCAGAACCATGACCCGATGACCCACTTCACCTGACCCCCTCCCCACCCTGAACCCGGGGCAGCCGGTAACCCAACCTTGGAGCTTCCCCTGAAGGCCACCATCACTGAGACTGGGAGCAGAGGTGCCAAGTCACCTGGCCAGGGCAAGAGGCAGGGCCTGGGGCCAAGGCATCAGCCAAACTGGCTGCCCTCTGTGGATCCCCTCTGGCCGGGGCACATCTGGAGGGTGGCCCCCAGACTCCCTCTCTCATTCCCCTCTGTTGCCCCAGAAGAGGTTGGCCTCCCCCTCAAGAGACCGTGCCTCCATCATGCACCACGAGGGAGCCCTCCAACTCCAAGTCTGAGCATCACCCTACTGATTCTCAACCTTAAGTTCCCACCTCTAAGCACCCCTGCCTCACCGCAGAGTCAAGGGAGCAAGAACAGCAAGGCAGGATCACCACAAAGGGTCATAAAACATTTCCCATTAGGAAAATAACTCCTCCCAGAACCACGATGGGTGGGTGAGAAGGCAGACAAAGTACGACCCCCAGGACCAGGGGAGGGGCTTCTCTCCCATGTAAGCAAGAAGAGTGAAGGGCAGGGAAGTGCACTCAGGGAAGCCCAGCTACAGCCCACACTGAAGATCTCTGGGCCAGGCAGGCCCTGGAGTCAGGAGGCTGGGTCAAGGTCCACCTGTCCATGTCCTGGCCTCGCCTGGTGGGGGTACAGAGGAGGCCACAGTGGATGCCTGAGCAGCAAGTGGAAGTTATTACTTGCTCAGCCATTAAAAAATATACATTTGAATCGGTTCTATTGAGATGGATGAAACTGGAGCCCATTATACAGAGTGAAGTAAGCCAGAAAGAAAAACACCAATACAGTATACTAATGCATATATATGGAATTTGAAAGACGGTAACGATAACCCTATATGCGAGACAGAATAAGAGACACAGATGCATAGAACAGTCTTATGGACTCTGAGGGAGAAGGTGAGGGTGGGACGTTCTGGGAGAATAGCATTGAAACATGCATATTATCATATGTGAACAGAATACCATTCCATGTTCGATGCATGAGACAAGGGCTCAGGGCTGAGGCAATGGGATGACCCAGAGGGATGGGATGGGGAGGGAGGTGGGAGGGGGGGTCCAGGAAGGGGAACACATGTAAACCCATGGCTGATTCATGTCAATGTATGGCAAAAACTACTACAATATTGTAAAGTAATTAGCCCCCAACTAAAATTAATAAATTTATTTAAAAAAAAAAAAAGAAGGAAAGGTCCTGGAGAATGAAGGGGGCTGGAGAGGGTGGGAGTTCAGCCCCGTTCATGGGAAGATGACCCTGGCTGGGAAGAAGGGAGGGTCCCATTGCTGGATTCGTACCTCCAATGATGCTCAGAGGCAGCCCCCTGTTTTCTGAGCAGCTCATTGAGGAAAGCATTGGTCCCCAAGTGGGGAAGGGGCTCTCTTATCACACCCACAAAGCCCACCCTCACAACACAACCTTGGCCACACTTACCCACACCACTCAAGACAATCACAATGGGGAGGGGCCTCCCCTGTCCCAGGTCCCACCAATGATTTCATAGTCACTGCCCCTCCCAGGGGGCTGTCCCATCCATCTACACTTGAACGTGTCCGGAGGCATTGCCCCGCAGACAGTTCTAATCAGAAGTTGGGAGCTCTCTCTGATAAGAAGGATAAAAGATCCCTAAAAGGCTCCTACTGTCAAGAAGTTTATTATCTACTGGAATGTAGTGTTTGAAGATAGAGGCTCCCAGGTCTCTCTGGTTTCAAACTGAATATTTCTGAGTCTTCTGAGACACCTCTTCTGCTAGCCCCAAGTTTCCCTTACATCGGCAGAGGGTACCCCGTTGGAAGTCTCCTCTGTTTTTTTTTACACCTTTGACTGGTGCCCTATCATGTCCCCAGTCTCCACACGGTCACCTGCCTCCCGTCCATCCATCAGTAGGCTCCTGGCGTGTCCTCAGGAAACACCATCATCCTGAGCAGGTACAGAGGCGCCTGTGGGTTCACCCCCTACTATGGCCTTGCGCTGGACCTGCAGGAAGAGTGGACTAGGTGCTCTTACATTTATAATCCCCTCCCACTGTCTGACTTTGTGACCCCATGGACTGCAGCATGCCAGGCTACCCTGTGCTTTGCTATCTCCTGGAGTTGGCTCAAACGCATGTCCATTGAGTCAGTGATGCCATCCAACCATCTCACCCTCTGTCACCCTCTTCTCCTCCTGCCCTCAATCTTTCCCAGAATCAGGGTCTTTTCCTATGAGTCAGCCTTTCGCCTCAAGTGGCCAAAGTATTGGAGCTTCAGCTTCAGCATCAGTCCTTCCAATGAATACTTAGTGTTGATTTCCTTTAGGATGGACTAGTTTGATCTCCTTGCTGTCCGAGGGACTCTCAAGAGTCTTCTCCAGCACCACAGTTCACAAGTATCAATTCTTCAGTGTTCAGCCTTCTTTATGATCCAACTCTCACATCTGTACATGACTACTGGAAAAACCATAGCTTTGACTATATGGACCTTTGTTGGCAGAGGTCTGCTTTTTAACGTGGGGTCTAGGGTGGTCATAGCTTTTTTCCCAAGGAGCAAGAGTTAGGGCTCTGGAGTTCCCAGGAACATCCCAGGCCTGCTGTGACAAGTCTGCTCTCAGACCGAAGCCCTCCTCCCTCAGGCTTTTGAGTGCTCCAGAGATTTTGGAAGAGACACTTGAGGTCAACAGTAATTATTGAAACTGCTATTCAGTGAGCACGTATTATATGCCACCCACTTCAGATCTGTCCCTCGGATGTATAAGTAGCTTGTGCCTGAAGGAAGCAGTTGGAGAGTCCTACAGCTACGTCCAGTGAACAATTTTCCAACTGTCTTCCCCAGCCTCATGGCTCAGCCAGCCCTGACGGACACCCAGGCCAGGCAGTGGTTTCATGCCCTAAGCCTTGGTTTTCCCTTCTAGCCCTCTCCTTGAAGGCTTCAAGGGGCACAAACCATTCTTTAGTGGGCTGAACAGCCAAGACGCACCCTGTCCAGGCCACTGCCTCCAGGCCCTGGCCAAGGACTCTAGGACTGAGAAGGAAGCAAACTTGCCCCTCACCTCCGAGTTGGCACAGAAATTCAGCTACTAATTTAGTGCCTGGGCTCCAGCTGAGAGTCTGATGATTTCATTCCTGCAGGCTTCTCATTTTGGTGACTATTATTTTGGCCCCACTAGAATGTCTATTCCAAGGAGTGTCAACACATACTCCAGGCACCAGGGTACCAAGGGCTGACCAGATAGGAGGACATTTCCAGCACAGCTCATGATGTCAAAAAGCTCATCCTCTCACCAGAAGGACAGACACTAAACAAACACATGTATGCAGAGCCCCAGCAAGGCAGGGGGTGGGGTGGGGAACACTACACTAACAGGGACTCACCCGCCTTGCCCCTCCTGTCTGGTTTCATTCATTCACTCATTCATTTGTATTTGCATTCATTTTCCCTCCAGGAAACCTGCCCCCACCCATCCTTAACCTCTGGACATCACTCTTTAATTCAAAAGCAAAATGTAAGGACAAAGGGAAAGAAAGGGGCTAAGAAGTAGTGGCCAGAGGAGTTGAGAAGAGAGAGTGAGTTGTGGATGTGCAGTGAAGACAGTCAACGAGAAGGGGGTGGCGGCCCGCAGGTCACGTGCAGCCGCAAAGTCAGGGGAAGTCAGGAGGGCCCGTGTCCCCTTCAGTGAGCAGTCAGGAGGTGGCTGGTGACGTCCACAGAGCAGTGCCCTGGCATGGGGGGAGGGGCGGGGGAGAGGGGTGGTGGGATGGGGGTGGGGAGGGGGCGGGGGGGCGGGGGGGGTAGTGGGAGCCACATGGCCAGGGCTGCAGAGGCACTGAAGGCAGACAATCTTTCTGGAAGGCCGGGCAGAGGAGAGGGTAGGGGTGGGGGCCTCCTTGCACATCTTTACACAACACCGTCCACTTGAACTCAGGGGTGGTAGAGGCAGAGAAGGAATGTTTTTGTTGTTATTGGCGGTAATTTATCTGCTTCTTTGATGAGGAGGAGGTGTGTCAAGAATGTAAGGAACTTAAGAAATTTAAAAATTACTTTCCAGTTTGCCCAAAGCAACCCTAATCCCACCTACTGACCCAATATAATTATCCACCACTCCCCAGGTCTCCCCAGAGGAGACAATGAATTCTATGGTGACTCTATGTTATGTGCTAATGGTAAAGAGCAAATCAAGATGGAGAGGTTGAGATGACCAAAGATGAGTCAGCTTTTCTCAAATTCTGGTCCAACCTTCATCAGAGTCAGCCAAGGTGCTGGTTGAACTGGTAGCTTCCTGGACCTGACCCCGTTTTGTTGCTTTGTCGATAAGCCGTGTCTGACTCTTTTGCGACCCCATGAACTGTAGCCCTCCAGGCTCCCCTGCCCATGGGATTTGCCAGTGAAGAATACTGGGGAGGGTTACCATTTCCTTCTCCTGGGCATCTTCCTGACCCAGTGATCGAATCTGTGTCTCCTGAATTGGCAGGTGGATTTTTTTTTTTTTTTAACCACTGAGTCACCTGGGAAGCCCAGTCATATTTTGAACATTCATCCCTGTAGGTGGGGCCCAGAAATCTGCATTTTTGGTTCTGTGTGTTGGTTTGTTTTTAGCACCCCAGCTGTGATTCTCAGGGGAGTTAAGTTCGAATCCTACAGGAATAACACAGGAGGTCAGGGGGCCCGGTGGAAGTCCGCAAGGAATCGATGCCCCCGAAGAGAAATGAGCCGAAGCAGTACGAAGGGGAGGGAAGTTTGGCTGTGCAGAGGGGAAGTTTGGAGGTGGCCTCTCTCATCCCCCAGGCAGCCTCTCCTCACTCCATGGAATGGGAGGTGAGGTCAGGAAATCTACCAAAAGGAAGGAAGTTTGCAACAGCAACTGCGGGAGGAGGAGAGAACAGAAATCAGGGGCATAGAGGCTTACCAGGCTGGCCCCTTAACTCAGCCTGCAAGGCAGCAACACAGGGAAGCTTCGATCTGCATTTTTCAGCCCGAGCACTAGTGACATTTGGGGCTGGTCATTCCTCACTGTGGGCCAGCCTGTGCACCACAGGATGGTTAGCAGCATCCTTGCCTCTGCCCACTAGAAGCCAGTAGCACCCCCACCGCCAGATACAACAACCCAGACCTCCAGGCATGGCCAGATGGTCCCTGGGGAACAAAATTGCCCCCAGTTGAGGACTTGGCTGTTGGAGGGAAGGGGGAAAGCAAGGGGCTTGGAAGCTGAGGGTGTCGTTCGGGGATGGAATAATGTCAGAAAGCATGGAATTGGGAGAAGATAGAGGGCCTAAGGGTGTTGTGGGGGGGTTCCCAGGGGGTGGAGGCTGAAGTAGAGCAGGAGGAAGAAGTCGGACAGCTGGAAGAATAGGAGGCTGGGCCAGGGAAGATCTCAGAGGTTGGAGCTGGGATGCAAAGGCCCAGGAGGATGTGGCCACGGGGCGAGTGGCCGGACGGGATGCACGAAGAGTGTTGGGATGAGGCGGAGGTGTTGACACTTGCGCCCTAGGGAGGAGAGGGTCACGTGGAGTCCACCATCTGTGGTTGGCTGGGACCCAGTTCCCAACTGGTCGATGACTATTGACTTTATGGGAGGGGCCCACTGCCCCATCTGAGCTGCCTTTGAAAGAGCAATAGTCAGTGGTCTAAGTCCCCGCAGGCATTCTCTTCCCTCTAATTCAGTTCGTTTCAGGAGCACAGCCAGAGCTGCCCTGGCCTCAATGTCACCACCGTCTGATTAACATGGCCCTCCAGCGCCAACCCAGGCCTGCCCCTCTTTGCGTCCAGTGTGGGGCCCTTACCCCAGAGGGGCCTGACCTCCTGGGATGCCTAAGCTTACTCTCTGCCTCTGCCAGATAATCACTTTGCTGGACAGTGAAGTGGGTTGGAGGTTTTCCTAGTACAGAGACCAAGAGCATCTTGGAAGTTCTGAAGGAAACTCAAACCATTCAGCTCTTCTGTTATGAACCTAACCCTAACCCTACAGGAAGAGAAACTCCAGGGCATCAACAAGAAAGCAATCATCAATTTTTTAAGCTGGAATCCCAGGGGTTTACCCCCCTCAAGGCCACTTGCTGGTAGGCAGGCAGAAGAAAAGAAGCTTTTGGAGGAACAAAGTGTCCTGCAGGGAAGAGGGATGGGCCAGCCTGATGAGCCTAGGGCCTGGCTTTCTGTCCTCTATGGAGCAGAGTCCAGCAAACACACGCCAAAATTGGGGTCACGTGTAGAGGGGCTGCCCTCAGAATCAGCTTTTGGTTCTGTGCCAGGCTGCCCTGTAAGAGCAGAAACAAGCCCCCAAGTCACTCAATGGTTACAAGCCATTGCTCTGATGTGAGCCAGTCATAGAAGCTGTTGACTTTGAGTAAACAGGTCAATCTCTCTGGGCCTCAAGTTTCCTCATCTGTAAAATGGCTCCATCACAGCACCTCCTTCATAGGGCTGTTCTGGGTGAGCAGGAGCTAGATTGCGGGCAGGAGGAGAAGGGGGTGACAGAAGATGAGATGGTTGGATGGCATCACCAACTCAGTGGACATGAGTTTGAGCAAACTCCGGGAGATAGTGGAGGACAGGGAGGCCGGGCATGCTGCAGTCCATGGGGTCACAAAGAGCCAGACACAACTGAGCGACTGAACAACAACAATAATGTAGGCAAAACATTTAGAACATGCTGGGGCCCAGCAAGTGGACTGTGTCTCTCTTGTGATTCTCCCAGGAAACCCCTCCCAGAAAATCCAGCAGCTGGCAGCAGCCTGGGGTTAGACCCAGCAAAGCTCTTCCCTCAACCAAGTCCCCATTTCTAGAACTGAGGATAATTCCACAAGGAACTTGCCATTAACCAGGAGAGAAAAGTAGTGGGTTAGGAAAATTAAGAGGATAAATAAGCCTGAAATGGGAATCCACTCTACAGAAGAAAAATAGCTTCTGAACACTTGAGAGACTCTTATGTACATTCCCATAATTAATTTGCTAACCAGAAGCTACTGAGCTGTTCATTAAAGCAGACCCTCAGACCCTCCAGCAAGGCTTTATTTGTTATGAATCAGCCCCCCAGGCACTTGAAAGTATCAGAGCTAAACTTCCTTTACAAATAATGTTAGAGAATGCAGAGTGAGCCTTTATTGGAGGGGTAAGATGAGGAGGACCATGTGGCTAAATGTGAGTAACTGACAAGGTCCGCAGCATTCCTGTTGGGACATGGATTCATGAGGACTTATCACATGAGAGGGAGGGAAGAAAGGAGGGAAGGAGGAAGGAAGGGAGGGGCGGAGGGTGAGGAGGAAGGAAGTATTGTGAACCAAGGCTTATAATTAATCCAATTTCATGCATCTGAGTCCGTTCTTCATATATATATATATATTTTTTCCCTTACACTTATATATTCTTTAATTCAAATTGACCTTCTCCTGCAGTAGTCTGAAACACCCATTTCAATACACAGCGTTTTTATCTCTCATGAAATCTTGCAAGGCATATCTTTCAACATTGGACCCATTTTCCTGGACAGACACCAACACAGCGGGAATCAGCGCTTCATAAATGATCAGAGATTCTCCTGCCTGA
Source organism: Giraffa tippelskirchi (assembly GCF_054371585.1). NCBI lineage: Eukaryota > Metazoa > Chordata > Mammalia > Artiodactyla > Giraffidae > Giraffa > Giraffa tippelskirchi. The sequence continues at coordinate 147,675,908 of NC_137281.1, read as the reverse complement.
CCTGGTGACTTTCAGAGGAGGAGCTGAAGACCCCAGAAGTTGTGACTCACTCAAAGACACTTACTAGAGAGCCAGGCTGGCTGGGGTCTGCCTGGAGACACATCGGGGAGGTGACCTGTGCAGGGGAACAGGCTGACTCCTCCCACCTGTTACCCTCCGTCACCATGTCGCTACCGCAGCACTGGTCCAGCATTGTGCTGGTTTGATTTTTGTCTGGTCGCCTTAGGAATGCTTTCCTCATGCTCTCTTTCTCTCTTCCCTTAAGACTGGGACTTTAGACTACAAAATGACCCAATTGCAAACTGGCTTCAGGAAGAGCCTGCCTCCCCACGTATGCTGCAGCTCAGGCAAAAATCTGTAATTAAGCATCTTGTCGCTAGAAAGATTAGTCAAAACCAGGCTGATCCCAGACAACTGATTGAAATCTCGTTCCACACAAATTACGGCACGGAAAATAATGATGGGTAATTAGTGCCTTTCAATCGGGGTTTTTATCCATGATGTCCCAGGCTGCATCCATCATCATGAGAAGAGAGGCTTCGCCAAAGCAGGAGGAGACTGCCGGGCACTGAGGGGCTGCCCCGAGACACCAGGAGGGCCAGGTCCCCTGGCAGAGCTCCAGCCCACAGTGGACAGCCGCTGGCTCTTCTTGTGGCTGTGTGCAGATTAGACAGAGGGGCCCCCTCTGCACAGTCCAATTCAAAACTTCAGCCTTCACCCTGGTCCTCTCAGGGGCGTGCCCTCATGCAGGACCCTAAAGTACCTGATGGCTCTCACTTTAGCCCATTTGGCTAAACTCTGGCCTCTGACACCACAAACAGATGTGTCTGGAGGAAGGACAGCTCAAAATTTCAAAAGATGCCCCCAAACACACCTTGAGCGATCTTCCTTTCAATTACTATTGGAGATCTGACATCCAAGAATCTAAACTCTTCTTGAATCTGTTTTAATTTTCAGCCCATAATATGCAGTGATATGGCATAAATATCCCACCTTCTGTCACTGAACAGATTCAGCAGTTTTTAGATGACATTTAATCCTAGAGGTGCCATGGTGTTGGGCCATAGAGCTTAGTGGTTGGAGCTGGATTGCCTGAGTTTGAATTCCAGTTCTGTCTCTCACACGTAATTTAATCTCTCTGAGCCTCAATTTATTCATCTGTAAAATGGGGATGGTGATAATTATCATATGTATCTCATACAGTAGTCTTGAGGATTAGTGAGTTAATTCAGAAAAGAGCTTAGAACTATACCTGGGGAAAGTGCTTAGAAAACACTGCTAGCAGTTGTTATTAGCACCCTTTCTGGTAATGAGGAGACAGTTTCCATTCAGTCTCTAGTAAGTTCTGTCCCACAGCAAGCAAGTCTGTCTTGCTCCCTCTCCCCTTCCCATCATTCATCCATCGTGCATGCATCCATCCACCATTTAATCATGCATTTGTGTGCTTCTCTGCATGCTGCAGCTTCCACCGAGAAAGTCCCTTTTCAGACAAAGGGTTTCCCTTATTCAGGTGCTACTAGAACCAACTATTAGAACTAACCAGCCTCTCTTTTGGGAGCTGCCAACCAGCTCTCTCTCATTCCCATGTGTACACCAAAATGCCATAGGAATTGCCACATTTGTAAGGATGTCTACCTGCTGGCCCAGCAGAGTGACCCAGAGCTGTGCACTTGACCCACGCTGGGCAGTGTCGCTCCCTTGAGACCTTGGTGTCACGGCTGCCTCTCCAGGGACAAAGGCAGTAACACAGCTCCAACTGTGAGTGAGGTCATACTTCACACCATGGTGCAGCGAGAAAGAATATGTAAACTGGCAGTAGAGAAGGGTGCCGGCCAGGGACAGAGGCCTGGGATCCTCAGTTGGCAGCTACCAGACAGCATGGCAGTGCCTATGCTCAGGGGAGCAATGAGGTCTGATTCCCTGGTGTGGCAGCTCATATAGGGGGTTGTGACAGCTAGCCACTCCCCCGCCATCTCATCCATTCATCTACTCCTTTATTCATTTCAAATATTCCTTGAGCATCCATGGTGTGCCAGACACTGTTCTAGCCCCAAGGATGGATTGGTATCCAAGGTGAACAGGTTTCTGTCCTCAAGGAGTGGCAGCACTGTATTTCATTGACTTTAAGCTATACCCTTTTATTATTTTTTTTATTTTTTTGGTCTAGTTTCCCTTTTTTTTTCTCACATTTTAACACCTTGGCAATCAGAATACATCTTGAATCAATGGCATGCCATAGTTTCATTTAATTAGTGGTTATAAAAATAATGGTGTCTGCGATGTCATAGATTCAATGAAACATGATAATAAGCATAGCTGAGACGGCCGTGAGTTCACCAAAAGCAGTTTCACGTACTGCATAGACACAGGAAGACCACACTTCCCAGTCTCCCTTGCAGTCAGCTGTGCCCATAGACTGGGTCCTGGCCAAGGGTATGTGGGCAAAGAGATGTAAGCCACTCCCCCACCTGGCCCATAAAGATCTCCCCTGGCCACTCCCCGCCCCTACCCCCCTACTCTGTCCTTCCCTGTCTGCAGGCCACACAGGGTCCAGGCAGAGTCTCCAGGAAGGGACTCCAATGCCCTGGGGCACAGCAGAGCCACAAGTTGGAAGGAGCCTGGGCCCATGAAAAACTTCACAAAAGGCTATCTGCCAAGCAGCTTCCCTAAAATGTTAGGTGGGCAAGGTATCACCTGTCACACTAAGCCACTGTAACAGGGGTTGTACTGAATATGTGACGATGACTAGTGCTACCCACTCTAACAAACACAACCAGTGAAACAGTATAAATTCAGTTAGTGATGAGCACTATGAAGAAGGCGGGAGGAGAAGGGGACGACAGAGGATGAGAAGGTTGGATGGCTTCACCGACTCGATGGACATGAGTTTGAGCAAGCTCTGGGAGTTGGTGATGGACAGGGAGGCCTGGCGTGCTGCAGTCCATGGGGTTGCAAAGAGTCAGACACGGCTGAGCAACTGAACTGAACTGAACTCTGAAGAAAGAGAAGGGCTAGGACACAGATGGCAGAATAGAACAGTATCCAGACACAGTGGCCAGAAAAGGTTTCTCTGAGGAGGTGACATTTTAAGCAAAGCTGGAGCAAAGACAGGGCGAGAGGCATGCCGGGAGAGCTCTGAGTTGGAGGAACAGCAGAAAGACATGGAGAAGCCCGGGGACAGGGCCCTCTCCCAGCCGGCGGCACTTGGACCAGGCAGGAAATCAAAGCACCCCTGGTCTGTCCCGGGGCCACCTGCCTTGGCTGAAGCCCCCAGTGATAAGGAGGTCACTAGTTTAGGCGGCAGCTGCTTCCATCTTTAGACAACTTAGATTTTTTTTTGTAAGTTCTTTGTCAAGAGCCAAAATATTTCTTCTCTCTGGAGCTTTCAGTTATAGTTTGTACAACTCCCTCCCTCAGGACCTACAGGACAAGTCTAACCCCTCCACCCGACAGGCCTGCTATGGGCGGCTTCCTGCTCCTTGCTGAGTCCTGTCCTCACCGGAACCCATCTCCTGGGCCTAGAATCACTTCTGCTCACATTTTGCCCTCCTTTGAGACTAATCGATCTGCTGTGTTTACTCCTCATAAAAAGGAACGTCAGAACAGAGCACAAGGACTCCCGTGGCAGTCAAGCGGATAAAAGAGTCTGCCAATGCCGGGGCACGGGTTTGATCCCTCGTCAGGGAAGATTCCACATGCAGCAGAACAGCTAAGCTCTTGCACCACAGCTACTGAGCCTGTGCACCGCAATGAAGAGCCCCTGCTCTCGGCAACTAGAGAAAGCCCTCACACAGCAATCAAGACTCAACACAGCCAAAAATTAATTAATTTTTTAAAAAAGACTTCATCTTCCAATGCAGGGTGCTGAGGGTTTGATCCCTGGTTGGGGAGCTAAGAACACACATGTCTTGTAGCCAAAGAAAAAGAAGCAATATTGTAACAAATTTAATAAACGCTTTAATTTTGGTCCACATCAAAAAAAGAAAAAGAAAAATCTTTTAAAAAAGAAAAAAGAAAAAAGAGCACAGCCTTCAGCTGAGTTCTGACCACTGCAGAGCAGTTCCGACACCTCCTTCATCCTCTGTACTATACTCCTGTTGATGCAACCCTAGATGGAATCTAGGCACTTGGCTCACACTGCTGACTTCTACTCTGCTCCTTGTGCGATCACACACCTGAGGCTCTTTGCGTGCGCCGTTCCTGGGCCTCACTGCCCGCTTCCTATGTGCATTCCTGCAGGGCAGTGTGCAGACCCAGTGAGAGAGACCACACTTCCATCTGCCGCCTGGTCATAGCAGTGGCCCTTTCCATGTGGCCTTATCCACTGCAGGGATGACATAGGAAGCTTAGGGCTCTTAGCATCCATTCTCTCCCTGACTCAGTTTTTCAGTCTTTGTGCCAATGGACAGCCTGGGCAGGTGACAAAGAGATGTCTTAACCCGATGGACAGCTGAGAACCTGCTGCCAACTGGGAACCTGCTCCTGAGCTCGGTAATGGTGACCATAGGAGGGCTCATTCTGTGCTGGTCATGGAACTACATGCACGAGGTTCCTGTCAACAACCTGTTATTCCCCCGTTTTGCAGATGAGGAAACAGAGGCCCAGAGGGGCTAAGTATCTTGGCAGGGAACACATGGCCAGAAAGTGCTGGAGTGAGTTACAAGGTGAAGGGGAGTAAGTCACAACATTCCTTGGCTCGACACAGCCAGGGCGTCCCCATCACAGCCTCAGGAAGGCAGGGGTCCTTTCCACAGCTGCCCACTCCTCCCTGGGGTCACTTCAGGCCAGCTACACTGGCCTCCTGTGCCCTCCCACAACACCCTACCCCGTACATGAAAGCAGGGACTGTGTCTGCTTTCTCTGTTGTGCTCCACAGTCAAGGATACTTCCCGGTACAATAGTCGCTCAGAAAATATCTGTTAAGTGAAGGAGACGGTGAGAGTTGGGTGGGATGTGAGGCTTACCCAAGGTCTGCCCCTCTGGCTGCGACATGAGCAGGCCTGAGCCACCAGACAGGGCCAGAGTCAGGGCAAGGGAGCCAGCCAGCACCTCAGGAGCAGAGATCCAGCCAACAGTCCCACTGGAAGGACCTGACACTTGCCCTCAGTCCCCACCAAATTACACTAGTCCTGGTGGAAAGAATTCGCAAATGAGGTATGAATTTTTCTTACTTTTATTTATTTATTTAAGTGCCCCAAACCATGTAATATGTTTGGAAGCAACTTCGAGAAGCTAGCCTCTCAGATCCACTGATCAAGAAATCTACTTTTGAAATGTTAAAGAAGATATTTTAACACAAGAAGCAATGTAGTCAATAAAAACCTGTGGGATGCAGGGTTGCAAAAAGCCTGCTTTACCTTCGGAGCCAGGACCCTGACTCTTATATAAGTGGGAAAAATGCATATATATGGAATTTGAGAGATGGTAACGATAACCCTATATGCGAGACAGAATAAGAGACACAGATGCATAGAACAGTCTTATGGACTCTGAGGGAGAAGGTGAGGGTGGGACGTTCTGGGAGAATAGCACTGAAACATGTATATTATCATATGTGAAACAGAACACCATTCCATGTTCGATGCATGAGACAAATGCTCAGGACTGGGGTAATGGGACGTCCCAGAGGGATGGGATGGGGAGGGAGGTGGGAGGGGGGTCCAGGAAGGGGAACACATGTAAACCCATGGCTGATTCATGTCAATGTATGGCAAAAACTACTACAGTATTGTAAAGCAATTAGCACCCAACTGAAATAAATAAATTTATTAAAAAAATAAATAAATAAGTGGGAAAAAAAAGCCGTGACTGCTCCCTGCCCTCCAGAGGGGACAGAAGCAGGCCCAGGCACAAGGGTCCTGGGCCCAGATGACCCGGGTTTGAATCCTGGCTTTGTCACTCATTGTCCGTGCTACCTCTCCATGCCTCAGTTTCTTCATCTGCAAAACGGGTACTATAAAGATATTAATACTTATCTCTGAGAACTGTTCTGAGGATTAAATGACACAGTAAATGGGAAACACCAACAGAGTGTCAGGGGAAACACTGACTGAAACTGCCCGCCCTGGCCAGGCACCATAGTAACCAATTGCATGAGTTATTTTATGACCGGAGATCCTGGTAAGGAACACAGAATTAACAAGCCACCACCAACCGGAAGAATTTGGAAAGGTCAAAAGTAGACAGGAAATGCCAGTCCATATACCCTCCCGGAATCTTTGTCGCTGGAATCCATTTTGGTTGTGTGCCGAAGAAGGACCCTGAGTCAGAACGATTGGCCAGAGATAACCTGGAAACTAATCCCATCACCATAAAACTCGAGACTGCGGGCCACAGGGCAGAGCAGCCTTCCTGGTTCCCTCACCCTCCTGCGCTCAGTTGTGCCTTCCCAGTGAGGTCTCTTGCTTCATCAGCACAGGTATCTCCTTGACAAGACCCGCCCTCGGGCCCTGGAAGAGGTCCCCCTTCCCACAACAGCAGTGTCTGTACGTAGTAAGTGCTCAATAAACGTACGCTGTTGCTATGATTCCCCAGAACTTGGGTGCAGGTCCTTCTAGCCACGGCAGGGATGGTCTGATAGTTTGGGTCTCAGCAGTCTCTTCTAAAAACTGGATGTAAGAAGAAAGGGGGAAGCAGAAATGACTCACTCCCAGGCTCCTTGGCCCTCCCTTAATTTGAGCCTTTGGGAGTAAGGAGGGGCTGGATTCACCAGGCTTGCCCTTGGAAATGCTGTCACTTATCAGGAGGACTCCTCCAGATGGGGCATTTTGACTATTGATCTGATAAATAAACAGCCTGCTGGCTCGATCAAAATGTTATTTTGCATTTCAATGACTGCTCACTAATGCAACCTTCATCCCACCAAGATGCTGCTGGCAATGACACCAGCCTTGCCACTGGCTTGAGAGATGGAGCCACCTGCTGCCAGTACCAAACAGGATTAGGGCCCTTCTCCCTAGGAAGTTCAGTTTCCTGGTGGCTCAAGCAGTAAAGAATCTGCCTGCAGTGCAGGAGACTCAGGTTCGATCCCCGGGTTGGGAAGATCTCCCGGAGAAGGAAATGGCAACCCACTTCAGTTTTCTTGCCTGGAGAATTCCATGGACAGAGGATCCTGGCAGCTACAGCCCATGGGGTTGCAAACAGTCGGATTGAGCAACTAATACGTTCACTTTCCCTGGGAAGTCAGAGTGGGGTGGGGAAGACAGCTGCTCCTGGAAGGAGATGAGAGGAAACGTCATTGTCCTTCGTGATGGAGCACTGGAGGGGCAGGGGCTGTTGTCATGCCTGCAGGAAAGGCCCTTGGGGCGGCACGTGTGCCAGACTAGGACACCCCTGGGACCACAGGGTCAGGCCTCAGCGTCCCCAGTGCTTTGTTGAGTGGTCTTGGACAAGCCACTACACTCCCTGCATCTCAGGTGCTGCACTGGTAAACCGGATCCAAGAAAAGCCACCCTACTTTCCTGGCTGGACGTAAAGACTCTGTAAGAAAACAGACATGGAAGCCCTTTAGAGATTAAAAAAAAAAAAAAAAAGAATGCTGCTGTATTATTTAATGCAATAATTATACTAAATTTCCTTTCTTGGGCTTCCCTGGTGGTCCAGTGGTTAAGAATCTGCCTTGGTCCAGGAAGATCCCACATGCTGTGGGGCAACCAAGCCTGTGTGCCCCTTAGGGTCTGCAGGGTCCTTAGGGTCCCTTAGGGTCTTGTTGCTCTGCAACAAGAGAAGCCGTAGCATCCAGAAGCCCAAGCACCACCCACCACTAGACAGTAGCCCCCACTCGCCATGACTAGAGAAAACCTGTGCATAGCAACAGTGACCCAGCACAGTCAAAATAAATAAATATTTTAAAAAATTTTTTTTTCTTGCTTTTCCTTTCTTGTTTCTTGTTTCTGACCAACCAAGACAGCATATTAAAAACCAAAGACTTTACTTTGCCAATAAAAGTCTATCTAGTCAAAGCTATGGTTTTTCCAGTAGTCATGTATGGATGTGAGAGTTGGACTATAAAGAAAGCTGAGTGCCGAAGAATTAATGCTTTTGAACTGTGGTGTTGGAGAAGACTCTTGGGAGTCCCTTGGACTGCAAGGAGATCCAACCAGTCCATCCTAAAGGAGATCAGTCTTGAGTGTTCATTGGAAGGACTGATGTTGAAGCTGAAACTCCAATACTTTGGCCACCTGATGTGAAGAATTGACTCACTGGGAATTGACCCTGATGCTGGGAAAGATTGAGGGCAGGAGGAGAAGGGGACGACAGAGGATGAGATGGATGGCATCACCGACTCAATGGACATGAGTTTGAGCAAGCTCTGGAAGTTGGTGATGGTCAGGGAAGCCTGGCGTACTACAGTCCATGGGGTCGCAAAGAATCGGACAGGACTGGGCAACTGAACTGAACTGAACTGAACTTTCTTGTTTAGCAGGCACTTACTATGCACAAAGTGCTTTGCACATACAAACTTATTTAATCCTCCTAATAACTCTGGGTTCCTAGTCTTGTTTTACAGGTGGGAAGATCTATGGGAGCACAGATGGTGAGCCTCCCAGGCCACACAGCTGCTATGGTACATCGAAGGGTTGGTCTTGAATGCTTATCCATCCTGACACCCACTTTGGGGGATTCAGTCACTCTGCCCAACCCACCTCCTCCAGAAGATCAAGGGCCGTCTCTGAAGAAATGTGATGACTCCAAACACCTACTTCTTCCTTTTCTTGGCCAGACTGGTGTTTAAAGGGGGCAGAAGAGAAACTCTTTCTCCTAGTGAGTCCCAGCTGGGAGGAGGGGCAGAAATTACTGACATCGAGAAAGAGGACAGCAGGTGTCACAGACACAGTGTGTGTCCTCCCCCCAAAATTCATATGTGGAGACCTAACCCCCAATGTGACAGTACTGGGGGGCTCTGGAAGGTGACTGGGTCATAAGGGTGGAGCCCTCATAAATCGGATCAGTGCCCTTATAAAGGAGAACGCAGAGAGCTCCCTCCCCTGAGATCATGCGAGGACACAGTGAAAAGACTGCTCTTGATGAACCAGTCAAGTGGCCCCTCACCAGACACTGAATTATCAGCACTTTGCAAGAAACAAATTTCTGTTGTTCCTAACCACCCAGTCTATGGCATTTTGTTACTGCATCCTGAGCAGACTAAGACAGCAAGCCTCTGCAAAAACACTTCTCTGGACCACCCAGGTACGGGGACCCGTGTCCCAAGGCCAGATACCAGGGCTAAGACAATGAGGTGGCAGGTGAACACTCAGCCTGTTCAGTGAGATGCTAGGCTGTTCAGAGATCTGAAAACTGGGCACAACTCAGTAATGAGGGATGCGCAGAAGAGACATCATATAGAACCAGAATTGCCAGGACCCTGTTGTTTCTGGACAGAGCTACAGGGCAGTGGCTCTGAATGTAGAAAGCGCAAAGTGGATGGAATGGGAACCCAAATATCAAGGTAAAGGCAGTCACAGGCCTCAGAGGCCCCTTTAGACAGGACAGTCCACCCCTCCACCCTCTGTGTGTCATGGTGGAATTGAGGGTAGATGTTATCTTTCCTGATGGCTCAGGTGGTGAAGAACCTGCCTGCAGTGCAGGAGACCCTGGGTTGTGAAGATCTCCTGGAGAAAGGCATGAGTACCCACTCCAGTATTCTTGCCTGGAGAATCCTATGAACAGAGGAGCCTGTTGGACTATAGTCCATGGAGCTGAAAAGAGTCAGACACAACTGAGCAACTGACACTTCAGCTGTTTGACCTAAATGCCAAAATTGCTTTGTTCTTTGTCCTCATAGTACACACACACACATACACACACACACACACACACACACAGCTCCCCTTTTCAAAGGTGGAACATTTTGTAGTTTACATTTCAAGGTTTTAAAGAAATAAACAGCAACAAGGGTCTTCTGAGGTTCTTGTTATGCTGAGTAGAAAGAGCCCAGTGACTGATTAGGTTTCGGCCCCGGCTCCGAGGCTGTGTGTTCTTGAGACAGTCACTTGCCCTCTCTGGTCTCAGTCACTTCATTTCCCTTTCTGGAAAATGGAGACAGCCTAGCCATCTGCTGGAGGGGCCAGAAGACACAAGACACTGGAAAGAGCACTGGTCCCAAGGTGTCCCTGGGAAGCAGGCCCCAGTCATGAGCTTTCTGCTCATCCTAGTTTCACAGGTAGTTCAAGGGTTAAAAATGAAATTGCCCAAAGAAAAAGAGAAAACCCACATTACAAAATGAAACACTGCCTGTTCTACAAGGCCTGAGATCAAGACAATGTGGAAAGACTGGGAATCCATAAGTCTCCGCTCTCTTGCCCTGTTGTGTCCACGTGTACCATACAAATGCCAGTGCGCCTGCTCCACATGACAGACCTCCTCCAGTCCAGGATCAGGGGAGCACAACTTCTGCACCCACATCCACTCTAGGGCTGCCTGCCCTGCCCACCGCCAGCTCGGACCAGGCTGAGCTGGGAGGAACACTAAATCCAGGCTCTCTTAGTTCAAGTCTCAGCTCTGCCCCTTCCTTCCTCCATGACCTTTAGCAGATTCCTGATGGTCTCTGAGTCTCAGTTTCTTCATCAATTCAGTTCAGTTCAGTTCATTTCAGCGGCTCAGTCGTGTCCGACTCTTTGTGACCCCATGGACTGCAGCACGCCAGGCCTCCCTGTCCACAACAAACTCCCAGAGTTTACCCAAACTCATGTCCATTGAGCTGGTGATGCCATCCAACCATCTCATCCTCTGTCATCCCCTTCTCCTCCCACCTTCAACCTTTTCCAACATCAGAGTCTTTTCCAATGAGTCAGTTCTTCGCATCAAGTGGCCAATGTATTAGAGTTTCAGCTTCAACATCAGTCCTTCCAATGAACACTCAGGACTGATCTCCTTTAGGACGGACTGGTTGGATCTCCTTGCAATCCAAGGGACTCTAACAGGTCTAACCCATCTCACTGCCTCATGGAGTTACTGTGGGGACCAAATTATGACCTTATTTTCAAAAGCTTTGCAAAGTGTCCGCTTCCTGAAAAGTTGTCACACCCTCCCTGTCATCCTCCTCACTCTGGCATTTCATAACCCTGGCTCCTGGAGAGGAGTGAACAAGGTCTTCAGGGCCATTGGTCCCACCAGGTCCCCCAAAAAGGAAACCTGAATTTCTGAGCACTTTAGCATCCATCCAGGGAACCATCACTAGGTCCCCCCTTCCCAAGGGAGGCAGCCTCACCCCACTGTAAGCGGAGAGAAACCGAGACACAGAGGGATTCTTCGTGGGGCGGGGGCACGGTCAGGATTTGAACCCAGGCCCTACCAACTCCTGCATTCTGAACTTGACCTCTGCCATTTCTCAGCCTCTCAACATCATGACTCCTGATGGCAAAAGAAAGTTTAAAAAATGCAAAAGCAAAATACCCGGCCAGCAAGCTTCAGAGTGGTCAAGGTCATGAAAACTAAGGAAAGTCTGAGAAGCTGTCATAGACCAGAGGAGATTAAGGAGATGTGACTACGGGATGCAGGGCGGCGAGGTGGGCTGAGTCCTGGAAAAGAAGAGGCACGGCAGTGGGAAGCGGATGAAGCCTGAACAAAGTTCAGCATTTAGTTAATAGTAACGTCCCAATGCCATTTTCGGCATTGTGACAAACGTACGGTAGAAACATCAGATGTCAGTGAGAGGGAATACTGGATAGGGGTATATAGGAACAGTCTGCACTATCTTTGCAAGTTTTCTGCAAAGGCAAAACTATTCTAGTAAAGAGTTTTTTAAAAAACTGGAAAAAATGTAAAAGCTCCAACTTTGCATCTTGAAGAGAAGGTGAAGGGCCATGCGTGCTGTCCTGTCTTTTGAAGACATCTACCTTCCCCCTGCCCACTCCTCCTTCACGGCCAGAGGCCTCCAGACAAACTTTACGCTTCCTGATTCTGCTTCTCCGCACCCAGAGACCTGCTGACTAGAATACCTTCTCCTCGCTCCACCACAAGTCACGGGCTGGCCACACTGGTCTAGTCACACAGGTGATCGATCACACACCAAACCAGTCACCTCAATTCCTACTGCTTTAGACTAAGGAAGTTGACCAGGAAAGTCCCCTGGTGGCCCAGTGTTTAGGACCTGGTGTTCTCACTGCCAGGCCTGGATTTGATCCTTGGCTGGGGAACTCAGATCATGCAAGCCGCATGGTGTGGCCAAAAAAAAAAAAAGAAAAAGAAAGTTCATAAGAAGCCAGAGTCACAAGCTGAAATGTGAAGGTGACACATAATAGTCACTTCAAAAGCACACACAACACATGTACACACACATATACCCCGTTGAAAACAACTTCAATGTTCGTAAATAAAGCCACCGCCACTGGGTTGAATTGTGGATGTTACAAACAACAGGAATTGGAAGACAACGGTGAAAGCTGTTAGGAATAAAACCCAGTCCCTACCACGGTCTGCAAAGCTCTCCGTGCCCTAGCCCTGGCTGCCTTTCTGACTTCACCTTCCATCTTCTCCCCATGATCCATCTCCTTTCTTGTCCCCAAATATGCCAGGGGAAATATAATCTCAGGGCCCTTGCCGTGGAGAGATATACATGTCTATTCACGGTATAAAGAGTATGCATGGAAGATAACAGACAAAACTGAAAAGAGAAATGATATTTGGGGAAATTAGCTGAACTTTTAAAAAACTTTCTCAAACTATTGAACATTGTACATGGTGGGAAACTGCATAAGCAGGACATGCTTTAATATTGTTCAGATGTCATTTACTTGCTGTGTGACCTTAGGCAAGCCACTTAGCCTCTCTGAGCTTCAACTGCTTCTTCTATAAAGTTGTCATTACATTCTGTTAGTCACAGGGGTGTTGTCAGGATTAGAGAAAATGAGAAGAAGGAGATTAAGCACAGTATTTGGCACAGAGGGGTGACCTCCATCAAGGTCACCTCTCTCCATCACAGTCTGTTTTGTTTTGCTGTGGACTGACGTCACCCCCTCTACAGCTTGCCAGAGTTAGGGACGCCCCTCTGAAACTCTGTTGAACTTGGACCACAGGTAAGTTATCAATGCTGCAGTCTGCTGCTTATCGGGCTCCTGGAAGGCGGGGCCCGGGTCTCACTCACATCTGGACCCCATGGCACCTGGCTGAGTGCTGGGCATGGGCTCTCAGTGATGCTGAATGAATGAACGATTCACAGACCAAGGCAGGGGCGGGAGATGGTGGTATTCAGTCATAGAGTTTTCATAGAATTTTTGGGCGGAAAGGGACAAGAAGGCTCATGGAGTTCAATCTCCTTTATACAGAGGAAGAAACACAGGTCCAGAGAGGGTAAGGAGCTCACCCCAAGTCACTCAGCCAGGCAGGGCCAGGTGCCCGTCTCCACCAAGCCATGCCTCTGCCTCTCTGCAGCAGGTGCCCTGGACCCCAACAACCAGCCCAGGTCCTCTCTGGAGGGGATGGTACAGGCTGGAGGCAGGAGAGGGTTACAGAGTATCTCCTTCCAATCAGTGATTGTGCTAATCAATCAACTCAATTAAATCTCGAACACTTTAAAAAAAAAGTAATAAACATAAACAGCAGCAGAAAGTAATGACTAATAATCAAGTAAAATTGGATTACTTCCATGCTGACTGGTTAGGGCGGGTAGGGAAGTGAGAAAGTTCACTGGAGCCAGAGAAGAGAGAGAAATGGCAAGCTCAGCAACCCCGGGGGGCAGGCGGGGGCCTGGGCAGGATCTGCAGGGGCAGGATTCCAGAGTCTTCCATAATGACACCTACCACCTAGCGCGGAACAGTGTCCAGGTACCACTGCACTTGCAGCCCTTACTTCATCTTAGCGGTAACCCTAAGAGGTCAGAACTATTCAACCCCATTTTAGAGATGGGGAAACTGAGGGACATAGTAATTTGGTGACACAGCTGGTGTAGAATAAGGTTTCATTTGGAGTCCTGTGGTCTAACACCAGGGTTTGGCTTTTAAGGACACACTGTTTGCTCCCTGGGTTGTGGGGGATGGGGGTAGCAGTGCTCTATGTGCCTGGGGATGAAGCACGTTTACCTCACATAAAGAAAAAGTTACTACCTGTTTATTTAACTTCATTTAGCACAAACTGACTGAGTCAAACAAATGAACATTGACGATAAAGTGCCCAAGAGTGTTATGACAGAGTCACATCTGCCTGTGAACTGGACCCTTGAAGCAGAAAGCAACGGTGTCTAACCGTCCTCAGGGGAAGGAGGTGAGGGAAGGCTTCCTGGAGGAGGTGTCCTCTAGGCTGCCTTGAAGGACAAGTAAAGTGTTAGCCAGGCCAATAAGGAAAGAGGGTGTGGCATGGCCTCTAGGCAGCCCCATCACCAGGCAAAAATCACAGATAGGAAACAGGGATAGGAATCAGAGGTATCCTGGGATGGCTGGGAGAGGGGTGTGTGGCAGCCAGGCAACTGAAGGCGTGACAGGCGTGATAGAGAGGCGGGCGGGGGCTGTTCCGGAAAAATCCCTGGGGGCTTCATCAGGGAGCCTGGATGTTGGAACATTGGCAGGGGCTGCGGGGCTCGGGAGCATCTGCTGGGCTGACGCTGCACACCCACACCCTCGGGGCGGGTCTGACCCGCCAGACGCAGTTCCAGCTGGGTGCCTTAGCTGTGCAGCACAGCCCTGACCCAGCGGTTCGAGGTCCTCCCGCCGGCACCTCAGGGCCGCAGCTCCTCTCTCCCATCAAGGAAACTGAGGCTCCCCGAGGTAAAACGACCATCACCCGGCAGGCAGGCTCAGAAGTCCTTCTGCCTCACAGTCCCGGCCCCTTTTTTGGCCCACCCTCCTTTCTTTACAGTACAAATGCATGAGCAAAGCCGGCTATTTAAAGGAACCCCGCAGCTAATCCTTGGGTAAGCGGAAAATCTTTAAGCAAAGCTAATAATCGTCCCGTAATCCAGCTGTTGCATAATTCTGAGTTTTACTCTACAGCATCAGAGCTGAGGTCCTCTGGTGCCTGCAAAACCTTCCATGTGGGAGGTTTCACCCCTTTTCCCCACTCCTTTCCCAATCCCTGCCCTCCCCCCGTCCCGCCCCTCCGGACTGCATTGATTTTCCCTGTTCTCCTTCGCCCTTGGAGAAATTAAAATTCAGAATGGAGACTTAACAGAACCAAGATCTTGATTTAAAGCTGGTAAATGGAAGGGAACAAAAATGTGAGATCACATTTCTTGAGCGTTTCTTGTATGCCTGTCATTACACTAATTCTGCTTTTAAAAAACTCTACTATGTAATTGGGCTTTCCAGGTGGTACAGTGGTAAAGAATCTGCCTGCCAATGCAGGAGATGGGGGTTCGATCCCTGGGTCGGGCATATCCCTGGAGAAGGAAATGGCAACCCACTCTAGTATTCTTGCCAGGAAAATTCCATGGACAGAGGAGCCTGGCAGACTACAGTCCATGGGGTTGCAAAGAGTCAGACTGAGTACAGCACTGTGTAAATAGAATTATATTTTAAATAATATTAGCTATGAAATAATAGCATAATAATATAAGAACAGTACTATTCTTATATTCTGGTTGTACAGAGTAGATAAATAATATATGATGAGTTACCTAGCTAGTATTACTAATAATTGCTAATATTTATTGAGAGCTTACCACAGGCCAGGTACCATGCCATCATAGCATTCAGACCTCCCAAGAACCTTATGAGGTTGATACCATTGGTATCTATAACCAACTGGGACCATCTGTAATCAACTGGGAGCTGATCTTAGGTTCTAAGACCCACAGGTATTTTATAGCACACACGATCACTCAAACACACCTTCATCCCCCTCCGCACACACAAGTGCCCGGCAGAGAAGAGGACAGAAGGAAGACACCCATGAGGTCCTGATGAAACAGAGAAGGATTCACTCAGCACCCTCTCCTGAGGGCTGTTGAACTGAAGGAGTCTCCCACCAAGATGCCCTTGTAAATTTCCCTCTTGTTTTGGACTTTCTTGGGCACATGTGGGCAAAATGGCAGCACAGCTCTTCAGGAGAAGAGTTGGAGAAAGATCCAAGGGCTTAGGTTTGAGCAGTCCTCTCTCTTTTCAGGACTGGCACGTGATGCTGTGAAAAGACCCCAAGACTTAAAGCCAGACCACCGACAACTTGGATCCTGGCCCCACCACTCACCAACTGGCACTTTACTAATCCTAGCCTCCGTTTCTCCATCTGCAAAATGAGGCATCCAGGCTTCTCCTGCAGGCTTCTGGGAGGGATTAAGAAAGCTGTTTATGCACACTGAAAACCTGAGGAAACATACAAGGTTCACAGAAAACTTAGTAACAGCGGTTACTATGGGAAGGCTGACTGTGGGACCAAGGACTAAGGAAGAAAGAATAACTCACTAGTCATTGCATGTGCTCTCAAAGTGTTTGACTTTTTTGGTTATGCATATGAATATTAGCAGGGTTCCCTGGTGGCTCAGAGGGTAAAGAATCTGCTTGCAATGCAGGAGACCCAGGTTCAATCCCTGGGTCGGGAAGATCCCCTAGAGAAGCGAATGGCTACCCACTCCAGTATTCTTGCCCGGAGAATTCCATGGACAGAGGAGCCTGGTGGGCTATACAGTCCACGGGGTTGCAAAGAATCAGACACGACTGAGGGACTAACACCACCACCACCATCACCTCCCTGGTGGCTCATCAGTAGAGAATCTGCCTGCCAATTGAGGAGACGCAGGTTCGATCCCTGGCTTGGAAAGATCTCCTGGAGAAGGAATTGGAAACCCGCTCTAGTATTCTTGCCTGGGAAAAATCTCATGGACAGAGGAGGCTGGTGGGTACAGTCCATGAGGTAGTGAAAGAGTCAGCCATGACTTAATGACTAAACAAAACAATTACTTTTTAGAAAAATTTGAAAAATGAAAAAAAGATACATATAGGGGCTTAATAAATTGGCAAGGAATGCAAGTCCCTTTAAAAGTTTGCTTCATTCTCCTGGATCCGCTAAAAGCAACAGAAATGCACTCCCTTGGCAATCCTGGGTACAGCAACACCCAGGACCTGGGCAGAAAGCACCTCTTTCATTTCCCCAGCCTTTCCACCATCTCCCTGCCCCACCCTCCCCAAACCCTCTCCCCACAGAAGCCCCCTCAGCTTGTTTGGCTAATGTATTCGCAAACCAAATTAGGGGCCCTGGCTCCCCGGGAGGTCCCCAAGCCAGTTGCTAGATGCAGGGAATTAGATACCATCTAGTGCTCAAATCCGATTAGGTCCCCCCTTACCCCCACCCCACATGCAAAAGCCCACTTTCTAATCAATTTTACAAAGGGCCCTCTGCAGATAGACACTAATGGTATTGAGCTGAGATCTTTAAACCAAGTCTGCAAGAAGTTTGCAGAGATAAAATGTACACATTGTATAAGGAAAAGGCCTGTGGCCCCAGTGTCCTTCCCCTCAAAGGGGGTGGTGGTGGGGGGAGTGGTCACGGTAGGGCGGGTAACTGTCCACTACAGACAGATGCCATCCCTTCTTCAGGGACACCAGCCTCAACTTCTCTTTTTCCTCCCAAACTGAACGCTCAACCCAACCCAACGGTAAGGTTCCTTGTCATTTAACCAAACTAGAGGCCCAACAAGTGATCCAGCGACTGATCTATTCTCCTCTCCTAATTCTTGGGCCCCTACTCAGCCTCCCCACGGTAACTGCTGCTACCAAGTTGTCTGTGAATCTTGTCTCTTTTGACAAATTTTCCATGTGTATTCGTGCATAACTTTCTTTATTCCTCTGGGAAACCCTGCAAGAGAAGCCTGGCTATCCCATTTTACAGATGGTAAAATCAAGGCTCAGATTGATCAAGTACCAATTCGTGAATGGTGTAACACCTGGCTCTACCATTTACTACCTGCATGCGGTGAAGCACTAACTTAACCTCTCTGGGCCTCAGGCTATGCAGCTGTATAATGGGGTGATAGCAATCCCATTATATAGTTGCATCACCTGAGGGTTAAGAGCATGTGTAACGTGCTCAGAACATTTCCTGGTTGGGACTCAGTGTTTAATAAAAGTGAGCTCTTACTTCTTTCCTTTACATCGCCACCCTCACCAAATTTCTTGACATGCCTCAAATATTTTAAAACTCTGACCCCTTTGTCTGGAATGCCCTTTCCCTCTTTCCTTGAGAAACCTTCCCTTGCACTGTTCTCACTTCTTCCTTCTGCCTCCTCAATGTTCTCCTGCACCTTGCGCTCTTCAAAAGAGATTTCCTAGGCACCTAATGTGGGCACTGATGCTGAAGCTGAAGCTCCAATATCCAGACGCTGGGAAAGACTGAAGGCGGGAGGAGAAGGGGACGACAGAGGACGAGATGGTTGGATGGCATCACCGACTTGATGGACGTGAGTTTGAGCAAGCTCCAGGAGTTGGTGATGGACAGGGAAGCCTGGCATGCTGCAGTCCATAGGGTCGCAAAGAATTGGACACGACTAAGCGACTGAACTGAACTGAACTGTGTGCAGCACTCTGCATGTAGCGGCTGCTTGCAGCTCTGTAAATGCTTGTACCTCGGGGCATCATTTATTGGTTAAGTCCCTTGAGGACAGAGACTGTCTCCGGCATCTTTGTGTCCTCATAGAAGGTGCCTGATACATCTCTGTGGAATGAACAAAAGAATGAACCAGTGAGTGAGGCCAGAGGACTGGCAGCTGCCACCTGCACTCTTTTGGGGCCAAGGCCTGATGGTGCCTCAAACCTGCCTCCTGACCTCGGGATCTCAAGTCTGCTCTGCAGATGTAACCGCGCCTCGATACCCTGTCTTCACAGGTGCCTGGTACGTTTGTGACCTGCACAGTGTCTGCTGCTTGGAGTCTGTCAGAGGCCTGGGCGGCCCGGTGTCAATAACCACCCAGCCAGGGGTTGTACCAGAGGAATTCACAGGCCCCTTTGCACAAGCACATCAGGTTGGGAGGATCTGCCCTGCTTCAGAGAAGCAGCCAACCGGCTGCCTCTATCCACACTGGGCTCATTAGCTTTGGGCTGCTTCAGCTTCCAATGTCAGCAGCTCTGTGCCCTGTGCCAAGGTCATCAGGCAGTCACCAGTTACCCCTGCCCTCCTGAGGACACTGAGACCCACTCTTCCCAGATAGCACAGCCACTGTCAATGCTCAGAGATGAAGGCTGCAGGCTGATGTAAGCCAGGCTGGCCCTGCAGGACCTGATGTACATCCATGAGCTGCCTGTGTGACTGGCAGCGCCTCGATCCTCTGGTCTAAAAAGAAGAAATAGGGAGACTAGGACTAGGGATGCCCAAACCAGTCATAGTCCTCCATGCAGAGGACTCAGTGCCCCTCGAGAAGGGCAGCCCCCCAGCCCCATCAACCACTAAATTTGGAACCATGGGCTCCAGGGTCACACTACATTCCAGCTTGAGACAGCCCAGGGGCTCTGGGTTCTTGTCTTGATCTGCAAAATGAAGTGAAAGTTACAACTGGTGCTCGGGGAGGGCTTCACTCAGTGTGGTCTAGTGACCAACAGCACCAGTATCATCCAGAGGGTTTGTTCAATTCAGATGCCAGGGCTCTGCCCCAGACCCACGGAATCAGGATCTTTGGGCATGAGGCTTCAACCTATACTTTAATATGTTTTCCGTGTGTGCGTGCTTAGTTGCTCAGTCATATCTGACTCTTTGTGTCCCCAAGGACTCTAGCCCACCAGGCTCCTCTGTCCATGGGATTTTCCAGGCAAGAATACTGGAATGGGCTTCCTTTCCCTACTCCAAGGGATCTTCCTTACCCAGGGATCGAACCCAAGTCTCCTATGTCGTCTCCTGCATTAGCAGGTGGATTCTTTATCACTGCACCACCTGGGAAACCCTAATATGTTCTCCAAAGGACTGTTACTGAGACAGAAGTTTGAGAACTGCTTTTCTGTGAGCCATGTAGTGAACACCTGGAAACCTCTCTGCAAATAGAAAATGTGTTCTGACTCCTGGGGCTGCTGGCACATTAGTTTATCATTTGAAGAGTGCATCTTTCTCACCTGATTCTCCCAATGGCCACTGGAGGCAGGCAGACAAAGATTCTCGCTCATTTAAGGGGTCAACAAGTAGTGTGGAGTTACTAGGTGCCAGACACTGTCCAAGGTGCTGGAGACACCACCGTGAAAGAAACACAATCCCATTCGGCAAGAGGCTCCAGACAGATCATGTGCAAGTAAACTAATGATAACAGAGGACACTCCCTACTCCTTTGCCTTCATAGTATTAATGGGTCCTTAATATTGCATCATGTACTGGAGAAGGATGAAGGGCCATTTTAACTAAGATGACATTTTTTTAAGTTGCTTTCTTTTTTTTTCTTTTGGTATTGGGGTATAGCCAGGTGGCACTAGTGATAAAGAACCTGCCTGCCAATGCAGGATACATAAGAGACATGGGTTTGATCCCTGGGTCGAGAAGATCCCCTGGAGGAGGAGATGGCAACCCACTCCAGTATTCTTGCCTGGAGAATCCCATGGACAGCGGAGCCTGGCGGGCTACTCCATGGGGTTGCACAGAGTCAGACACGACTAAAGTGACTTAGCAGCACCAGTGGCATAGCCCATTAACAATGCTGTGACAGTCTCAGTGAACAGCAAAGGAATTCAGCCATACATACGCATGTGTCCATTTGAGTAGGGTCTTGAATGACAAGAAGGAGGGAGATAAATGAGTATCTAGAGGGCTAGAGGAGAAGCACCCCCAGGCAACAGAACAAGGCATCAAAGCCCTTTTACACATGAGCTCAACTAAACATCAGAGAAGAATCCAGAACACAGCCCCCAACTCCTAGCCCCAGCTCCAGCCACCACCCTAGTTGGCTCTCTGGAGACCCTGGGCTTCTCCAGGCATCACCTCCTCCTTCTTCACCTCCCCCTTCAGCCCCTTCCCTACCCTGAAACTCCCCAAGGTGGAACAGGGTTGGTTTGTCCACTCAGTTCTATATACACAGAGCCCCTGGCCTGTGAACTTTTTCACAGACCTTCACATGTTTGAAATATGCAAGACATTATTAATCCCCAATATGAAAAGGATAAACATACAAAATCAAAAAGTTTTACTGTTTAATTAAATGCCCACGAAACATAACATGATGTAAACTTGCCTTGTTAATGATGTATTCATAAACATTTCATCACATCTGAAAATAATCGGTAGGTTAGTTTTTTATTTAGTAAGAATTTCTGAGTTGACTTAATGATTTGCAAGAAATCAGAGGTTATTGTAAAGTCAATGAATTATTTGCATCACCAAAATTCCAAATGGTTTTTAACCTTTCCAAGTAATTTTTACAATAAAAATCATTTTAGTGAGGCATTTAATATAGATGCTTTGATATAATTTGTGAAGATTTTAAACAGCCTTGGCTGGGAGCATGCAAGGCTATGTTCTAAGCTATAAGAGCAGCAAGGGCTCCAAACCTGGCTTATCGCCCAGGGCCCCCGGATCAGGGCTCCCAGAGCTTGAGCAGGAAGTGGCAATGCAGCCCAAGAGTAGACAGAAAGGAGGCCTGCCCTGCAAGAGGTAGTCCGGGAGGCAGGACACCGCATTCTATCCCACTCCAATTATGCCCAGGGATAGCAGGGCGAACCCCCGGGAGAAAGGCCACCCTCCACCTCTGCAGGGGTCCATTATCACAGGGAAAGGGCTGGCCTCCTAGGTAGCTGCTCTCCCAGGCAGGTAGTGAGCACATGGTAAAATTAGATGCACACACAAGAAAAAGAGAAAATCAGAGTGGGAGGAGTTCCTGCCAAGGCCCCACAGAGACACGTGAAAAGCAGAGGAGAGACTTGGCAGAGAAGAGCTAACTTAACCTTGGTTTACCAACCTGACCACAGGCCCTTGGAGATGCTAGGCTTTGTCTGTTTCCCTCTCCCCTCTGGGATCTGTTTGCTAAAATTCATTGGTATCTCACCCTGGGTTCACTAGGAAAAACTGCCGGGCACACACTACCTTCTCCGATCATGCTTGTAAACTCAGCGTGTGTGTGTGTGTGTGAGTGTGTGTGTGTGTGTCTGTCACTCAGTCATGTCTGACTCTTTGCGACCCCATGGACTGCAGCATGCCAGTTTCCTCTGTCCATGGACTTCTCCAGGCAAGAACACAGGAGTGGGTTACCATTTCCTAAACTCAGCATTTAAGCTCCCAAAGCACCTCACAGTAAAACTTAGAAGGCAGTTTCTCCCACCCTCTGGGCACTGAGCCATCTTCAAAAAAGTATTAATATTAAATATATATATATTAGTCTGATTACTACACCTCATTTATCATCTCTGGGTTAGTGATCAACTCGGCCAACAACCCAGCTCATGTGCTTGGTTCCAGATGACTTTTGTCTCTCGGTGGGTGGGGGGCACGGCGGGAGGTAAAAATCATTAAGGATATTCAAGAGGCTGGGATGGAGCCAGAGATGACTCTGAGCACCAGGGACCTGGAGGGCATACTGAGCAAGAGGGAGGAGAAGAGGGGGAGGGGAAGGGAGAACTAAGAGGGGGAGGGGGAGGAGGGGCAGGGGAGGGAGACCTAAGAGGGGGAGGGGAAGGAGACCTAAGAGGGGGAGGGGGAAGGGGGGAGGGAGACCTAAGAGGGGGAGGGGGAGGAGGGGGAGGAGCGGGAGGGGTGGAAGAAATGAGAGGGAAGAGGGGGAGGGAAGGGGGAAGGAGAGGGGAGGGGAAATGAGAACTAGAGGGAAAGGAGGGGATGGGAGGGCAGAGGGAGGGAGAGACAGAAGGGGGGAGGGAGGAGGAGGTGGAGGAGGGGAGGAAGGGGAGAAGGAGGGGAAGAAGGCTGGGAGAGCTGCCTGAAGTTTCCTGAGTGTGTATATGCTAAGTCGCTTCAGTCCTGCCCGACTCTGCGACCCCATGGACTGTAGCCCGCCAGGCTCCTTTGTCCATGGGATTCCCCAGGCAAGAATACTGGAGTGGGTTGCCTTGCTCTCCTCCAGGGGATCTTCCCAACCCAGGGATCGAACCTGTGTCTCTTACATCTCCAGCATTGGCAGGCAGGTTCTTTACCACTAGCAACAGCTGGGAAGCCCCAGGTGAAGTTTCCTGAGGGGCTCTGTTAAAGGGGTGTAGTTCATACGAAGGTGTTAATTTTTCAAGGAATTTACTAAAAGATGACACTGACTGGGCTGTCCATTCATTCCTTCATTCATATTTATTGGGTACCTAAGTGCTCTGGATACTGCCTGGCAGTGAAAATAGGGTCTGTGATCTCAGGCAGCTTTTATTCTCTTGGGAGAGACAGATGATTCACAAGGATATAATACAATTTAAAAAATATAATACATATTTATAATTGAAATAATTTAAAAGTACTGTGCAATGCAGGAACACATTTACACGTGGTATGTATGTACACACCTATGCAGACACACTCCCATGGGCACCTGTGTGGCAGGAGCCAGCCCCTCCCTGATGGGCACCAGCTGCTGAAGATAGACGTGGTCACATGCGTGAACACACACACACAGCTCCTCCTCTGTGCATCGTGTGTGTATGCTCGGTCGCTTCAGTCGTGTCTGACTCTTTGCGACCCCATGGACTATAGCCTGCCAGGCTCCTCTGTCCATGGGATACCCCAGGCAAGACTCTTGAGAATCCCTTGGACTGAAAGCAGATCAAACCAGTCAATCCTAGAGGAAATAAACCCTGAATATTCATTGGAAGGACTGATGCTGAAGCTGAAGCTCCAATACTATGGCCACCTGATGCAAACAGCCGACTCTGGGAAAGACCCTGATGCTGGGAGAGATTGAAGGCAGGAGGAGAAGGGGACGACAGAGGACGAGATGGTTGGATGGCATCACTGACTCAATGGACATGCATTTGAGCAAGCTCTGGGAAATGGTGAGGGACAGGGAAGCCTGGCGTGCTGCAGTCCATGGGGTCGCAAAGAGTCGGACACGACTGAGCGACTGAACAACAAAATGTGCTTACATTTCAGAGGTAAAGGCAGAAGAGCATTGACTTAGAGTGTCCTGGCCCATGGTCCCCCTTGCTAGTGATAGACCCTGCTCAGCTATGCATTTCACTTGGTGCATGAATGGCCCAGCACACCCCCAGGCTACAGTCCATGGGGTCTCAAAAGAGCCAGACACTACTTAGTGACTGAACAACATATATGCAACATATGTATACAACATATATACATATATGTATATATACCTGTGTATATATGCATACACACACACTATTTGTTCTGATTCTCTGGAGAACCCGCAACCACAGAAACCTTTTTCTCTTGAGAGCATCTTGCAGCCCTTAAGTTTCACAAATGCTTCAAGGAATGCTGCAGTTGAGGGTCAGAATTGAAGAAGGCTATAGGGCCTTGGCTCCCTCCCACTGCCCAGAAAGTGAGCCTACCCTCACCCTAAACCCTGGGGTGCTCTCTGAAGCAATGTGTCACTATGGTCCCTATTCATCAGGATCCTTTAATCTGAAGTCTTCCTTGGTGGCTCAGATGGTAAAGAATCTGCCTGTAATGTGGGAAACCCAGGTTTGATCCCTGGGCTGGGAAGATTCCCTGGAGAAGGAAATGGTAACCCACTCTAGTATTCTTTCCTGGAGAGTCCCATGGACAGAGGAACCTGGTGGGCTACAGTCTATGGGGTTACAAAGAGTCAGACAGGACTGAGTGACTAACACTTTACACTTTCCAGGCTGAAAAGGCTGGAATGGGGATTAAGAAGGTGTGCTCTTTCATGGGGCTTCCCTGATAGCTCAGATGGTAAAGAATCCACCTGCAATGCAGAAGACCCCCGTTTGATTCCTGGGTCGGAAGGATCCACTGGAGAAGGGAAAGGCTACCCATTCCAGTGTTCTTGGGTTTCCCTTGTGGGTCAGCTGGTAAAGAATCTGCCTTCAATGCGGGAGGCCTGGGTTCGATCCCTGGGTTGGGAAGATCCCCCTGGAGAAGGGAAAGGCTACCCACTCCAGGATTCTGGCCTGGAGAATTCCACAGACTGTACAGTCCTTGGGGTTGCAAAGCGTCGGACAGGACTGAGCTCTTTCATGAATGACAATTTCCAGTCTGTTTCAGATTTTCCTTTTCTCTTTTGACACAAGGAGTTGAGTGCTTTTCTCCCCTGGATCCTCTCACATGAGCATCTTGTACAGTGGCCTGGCCCTGAACTGCCATCATCACAACTGGTAATAGGAGCCTTTCTTCTCAGACATGCAGCTTAGACATGCATCTCCCCCCACTCTTCCTTGCAGGAGGCCAGGGGTGGAATCCAGGGAGGGTGAGGAAAGCAGAGAAGAGCTCTCCCCTCTCTGGGACTTCCAATCAGCTGCCATTTGAATGTCATAGAGAGCAGAGTTGCAAGGGGGGAAGAGCTTGCCTGGGTGGACGGAGCCCCATCTCACAGGAGCCTCTCGCTTGAAAAGTATTAGCTAGGAGCGCTTGTACCTTATGTCCAGCACTTGCTGCCCAGGTTCCCTAAAAAGCCTGTGGTCTAGCTGGTGGATGTCTGGGGTTTGGGTTCTGGGTCCCAGGCCAGTGGTTCCCCATCATTCAGTCTCACAGAACAAACCCCACTCAACCCCACTACCACCAAATTTGGGAACCAATACAGAGTTGACTATTTCATCAAGTAAGAAGTTTAATGGGGGAAAAAAAAAGAACCCAGAATGACCATCATTTCATAAAAGAGAACCAATTTTTAAAAAGAGAAAGAAAGAAAAGCCATTTTAGCATCCCAAATGAGGAAGGCCATCATCTCAGAATCATGGAGACAACCTTGCCCTTGAAGTGACTGCCTTTGGAAGGCTCCGGTGCTACTCTTACTTGGCTCATTTTGTTCTGATCTCTAACAGTCTTCAGACCAGCCTCTGAGGTCCGTCTGCTGCTTTTCGGGGTTCTCTGCCTTTCTCCCCAAGTTATGTTCTTAGCTTGCCATTTTCTTATTCAGAACTTTTGAATTTCTACCTTTTCCAGAAGGGCTCCTCTGGAAATTTTCCCAGAAGCAAAATGCCAGGGGACAGCAGTACAAGAAAAGGAGATTTAAACGTTCACTTTTAGGGCTCCCACTGCCAGGCTAATTCTCAAGAGCAAATGATGTTCCAGCGGTTGGGAGGGGGTGGGTGTCCTTCTTCCCTTTTGCCTCCAGCTAGACTCTCCAAAGCTTTGGCTTATTTGGCCCTCCTGGCCGAAGCAGCATGGGTTCTGCTGGGTAATTTGCAGATTTAGCTGGTAACACGGGAAAGTTACAGGCATCTTGCTGGGACATGACTCATTCTGCACGGAGCAGGCACTGAACCTGACCCGTGGCTACCTGGCTACCGCAGTTACCCAAGTTCCCCTGGACACCTTCACGAACCAACTCCCTCCGCCCCCTGCCTCCGTGCCCCAAGTCTGCTCCACCAACAGTGGCAGCTGGTCAGGAGCAGCGGGCGTGACTGTGAAGTCAGCAGACCACTTGTGACCAACTGATATTTATACACCCGGAGAGTGCTGTCCCCCTCCACGTGGTCACCTTGGGCATCTCTTCCCAATTCCTGGCGATGCTGTCTTTGGTCAAAGCATTATTAAAAGCTCCTCTTGGGAACTGCCTTGAGAGCCAGATTATCTGAGAAAGAGAGTCACACACTCACTTTTTCTTAGTAATCAGAAATCGCTTTGTCACCCAGCTAATTCCCCACACTTGCCTTCCAACGACCTTGGTTGCGTTGAAAATGAAATCCACCCCCATGGGAAGAAGACTCGCCAGCAGCAGACATACTCAGGGAAGATGATGCAGATTTTGAGGGCCCCCTGAGGAGGAGTGAGGGATGGAGACACTGCTAGGCTGTGCCTTGCAGGGAGTCAAGTCTCACCATGGCTGGAGACTTGACTTCACCCAAACCTCCCAGGTACCCAAAGAGCTGGTGTGCTATTATCCCCATTAAGGCTTACTGCTATAAAGGCTTCCCTGGTGGCTCAGACGGTAAAGCGTCTGCCTACAATGCGGGAGACCTGGGTTCGATCCCTGGGTCGGGAAGATCCTCTGGAGAAGGAAATGGCAACCCACTCCAGTCCTCTTGCCTGGAAAATCCCATGGACAGAGGAGCCTGGTAGGCTGGAAAATCCCAGGGATGAAGGAGCCTGGTAGGCTACAGTCTATGGGGTAGCAAAGAGTCGGACATGAATGAGCGATTTCACTTTCACTTTATCCCCATTATCCAGAGGCTAATGTTAGTTATGATGACAGATATAGCAAAGGGGCTAAGCTAGGGCCTCAGACTCCCACACAGGGAGCTTCCTGTTGGACTGGTCAAAGCATTCCACCTGTTTAAATCAAGATGTGAGTGCCAATTTTAAAAAAATTAAGTAAAACATCTAGCCGACAGATCATCCAGTCTCCTCACCTTGTGCACAGTCATGTGACCATTTCCTCCCAAATGATCAGCATCTGCTGATTGGACATCTCTGCAAGGAGGAAAGACTGGAGCCAGGGGACACAGAGAGGCCCGATGGTAGGTTGGGTCCCCAACTTCTGTCCCCAACAAGACACTCTGGGGCCTCGGGGTCTGCACCTGCCAAAGAGGGATTAGGACGGCCTTCATCCACCGATGTAAATGCTCCCCTTCAACAACACAGCAGAGGCCGAGCTGTATAAAATGCAGGACGGCAGTGGAGAGATGGAGTTAGGAATCAGGTAGACCCTTATCTGAATCTGACTCCACTGTCCACTAGCTGATCAACCATGCAGCCAGTCTGGGCCTTGGTTTCAGTGTTTGCACAGCAAGGCACCCTGGGTTGTTGCAAGGATTTGGTGAGCATGTGGGTCTGATGCCTGAGAAGGTTGTCTCTGAATGAGATGCCCAACCCTAAGCACCTCCAGCCCCAAGTGAATACCCCCTTACTGCCAAGGGTGAGCCCTTGGGTGTCCTCTCCTGCAGCCCTGCTCCCCTCCCACCCCTAGACCTGCCAAGGCAGTGAGCAGCAAAGTGGAGACCACCCAGTTTCTTGATTGCCTCTAAACTCTGATAGTATAAACAGTGACAAAAGGGGAAGCAAACAATTTCCAACAGGGAGCAAAGAACACAGGGGGAACCATCTGTCACCCACGACGGTGTCCAGCAAAGCGGATGGGGAGGCGGATCTGGGTTCAAATCTTGGCTTTGCCTTGTTATTAGCTCTGTGACTTTGGGGATACTACTCAACCTCTCTGAGCTCTGGTCTCCTCATCTGTCAAATGAGAAGAATATGTGTGCCTACTCTGCAGTGCTGCGGGAGTGCAAAGACAAAAAGTAGTAAAAACATGCGGTGCTGTGCTTGGCACACAGTAAACCTTAGATATGTGTTAGCTCTTAGAGTGAGTGAACCAATTTTCCAATAAGTGCAAGTTAGCTCAGGAGTGCAAGTTAGCTGCCTCATGCTGGAAAGGTCAGAAGTAAAAAGGTGAGATGCTGTCCAACATGGCCCCGTGAAGATCCACCATCTGCTCCCCACTGATGTGAAATGAAGGATTTTTTTTCCCCTAAAGGGCAAAGTGTATAACAGTGAGCTCAATCCAAACAGGTTCCCCTTCCACTTACATACCCCTAGTGATGGAGAACTCACTGCTCAGAAAGATAGTCCACTTCTGAGTATCAAACATCTAGGTTAATCAAAGACATTCTCCTTTGCCCCAAATTACCCTACCCCCAATAATTCTATTTTGGAATGAATTAAAGCCAGCAACCTCTGGCTTCTTAAAGCAAATAGGGATCTGAGACTAAAGCTGAGATTCCTGTGCCAGTGTCAAACTCTGCACAGTGTCACAAACTTTGCTGACACCCCAGATTGGGCACCTGATGCTTTGGCTGTTTTGTGTGGGAAGAGGTCAGGATGCTGGGAAGGAAGCACAGAGCTGGTAGCCCCAGGAAGTTCTGGTCCCTGGCCTGGCCCTGCATAGACTTGTGGTCCCGAGTCTCCCAGTGTAAACCCCCACCCCCACCCCGAGGAATCCACAGCAGGATGGGCGGCCCTAGGCCCCCCAGGCAGCCCCTGGAGGCTGCATCTACCTGCATGCGACCTTGAATCCGAAGGCCCGGCCCAAGGAATAACAATAAGAAATGTCACCAGACACCGCTCTCTTTGATGGGTCCCGACATGGGGAATTGGTGTGAGAAGACACGCAGAAAAGCCAGATGGTATGTTCCAGGCTCACTGTCCGCCACAGAGAGAAGCCCAGGGTCCCTTTCATGTCCTTTCTTCAGTCTGTCTGTGCCAGGGCGGCGGGGTGGGAGGCCGAGGAGACACAAGATTAATGGTTTCCGAGGCAGGGGGGGCAGCCACCCGCTCATCCAATCAAGTTCCTCTAGCGACTCCCCCAACCTGGCTCTCCTGGGCGTGAAGCCGAGAAAGACTCTGGGAGTGGGGGGAGGCCAACCCTTGCCTGCCCAGGAGAGCTGGGCTGCCTCATCCACCGTCAGCTCTACCCCTGGAAGCCCAGCCTGCGGGCAAACCTGCACCAGGGTTTGTCTCAGCAGTTGCTGCGGGCGGAGGGACGACCCACCCTGGCGTCCTGAGCTGAGCACCACAGGGGCCAAGGGGGAGCAGGTGGGCAGGGAAGCGGAGAAGGACAGAACTCTTGTTTCTGGAAGTCCGTCTGTCCAGAGCAGTTGCTTCCAAGTCTGTAGAGGATCCTTTTTTCATTTTGATGCTTTTCTTAGGTGCATTTGTGAGCGTACTTGCTTAAGTCAGTTCCCTTAACTTTTAAATTAAAACTGTTTTCATAGAGAGCACATACTTCCATACAACCAAAAGGGTAAGGTCAAAATAAAAACATCTTTCCCAATTCCAGGATTCCTAAGAAGGTTCCCCAGAGGTAACTCAAAGGACAGTTTTTTGTGTCTCCTTCCAGAAATTCCCAAAGCATATGCCCAGGATTTGGAACTTTAAAAACCCATACCTATGATTTGACTATATATGCTACACAGCCATCTGCTTTTTTCCACTTAACTCTATGCTGTCTGTATTTCCATGGGATTCCCTGGTGGCTCAGGGGTAAAGAATCTGCCTGCAATGCAGGAGACCCAGGTTCGATCCCTGGGTTGGGAAAATCCCCTGGAAAAGGGAATGGCAACCCACCCCAGTATTCTTGCCTGGAGAATTCCATGGGCAGAGGAGCCTGGAGGGCTACAGTCCATGGGGTCATGAAGAGTCAGACACGACTTAGCAACTAACACTTTCACACTTCCTATATGAACCCAGGGCTTCCCTGGTAGCTCAGTGGGTAAAGCATCTGCCTACAATGCCTAGGAGGGTTTTTTAACATCAAAACATTTCTTGATTCCCCTCTATCATAATTCTGGTACCTCTATTCTTCATCAGTTGTAAAATACATAGTAAACTCACAATTCAGTCATGAATTTGCAGGTTTCCTTTCAATGATCGCAGAATGTTTACAGACAACGCTTGGGCATCATGGACTTTGTGAGGTCCTGACAATATCCCTGTGTGAGCATTTTTTAAGTATTATTGTAATAAAGTTTCCCATAGCCCTGTAAGGGAAGGGTTATCATTTCTATTTTTTAGACGATGCCAGTGTGGCACAGAGATGTTAGGTGACTCACTCAAGGCTGCACAGCAGGGGGAGGCAGGGGTGCTGGTGAATTCAGCTCAGTCTGACATCAAAGGCTCTGCCCTCTCCACCGCATCACAGAAGAGCAGTCTACTCCTGCGGGTGCACTAGCATGAGTCAAGTGTCAGAAAAGGATTCCTTCTCCTTCCTCTGTCAGAGGCCTCGCCAGCCAGCCAAGTATATTTATGAATACTGCAGACCCTGACACTGACCTCAGGTTGGGGCTGGCCATTTAGGTGCTGACCTTGGCCATGGACTGCTGCAGCTGGGGTGCTGCCTGAAAATGCCCACAGGGTGGGCAACGGGGCAACACGTTCTTTTTTGGGGTTTTTTGGTGCTACCCATGGAGTGAGACACCAGGAGGGCCCGTGGGAGCCAGACAGAGCACATGGTCTTTACTGTCACGTGGCTCAAATCTCCCACCTTCTCCTCCACATGTGCTGGGAGGGGAATTCCTTGCCGTCTCCACCTTGGTCACCAAGAGCAGAGCACCACCTAAGTGATGCACCAGGAAGGAAGCGTGAAGGGGCCCATCGGCCTGCGTCAGGGACGGATGGCAGGGGAACCACGTGGAGGGGGAGGTCTCCTTGCCTAGGTCCGTCAGCTCATCTCTCATCCTGCAGGTTTCCATCTATTGAAACTCTCAATTCTCTGATATTTTTAAAAGATTGGAATTGTTGAGTCTGTCCAGCATCCCTATGATTCTCTGTCTGGCTCCCGCAGTCTTGTTGCCTGACCTGGGCATGGGTACACAGTGTGACGGCAGAACAGAGAGACGGTGACAAGCTCTGGTTGGCCCTGAGGCTCACAGATCAGGTCTTCCCGACCATGAGGCCTGGAGGCCCTCCCTGAAGCTAGAGGACAAAGAGGATTTACATTCAGAACATCAAGCGTGGGGCAGGGCCTGGCCTGGGTTCTGCATGTGAGCTACAGGACTGTAGACAAGGCCCTCATCCGCTCAGGGCCTCAGTTTCCCCATCTGTCAAATGCGGGCTAAGGCGGCCCTGAGTCTCCTGGGTCTCCCCCAGCCCCCAGGATCTGCCTTCTCCCTCTGGGAAGTAGGGAGTCCCACCTACTACCCGTGCGGGGCACTCAGGGGCTGAGTGGGTCTGGCCTGGCTGCCACGGGTCCCTAATTTTCTGGGACCCATCTGATCCAGGTAACTTTAATCTCCTGCCATAAAGGTATTTCATGCAATATCTAGATGTCATAATATGCAACCTTTTTTAGACAAATACATTTACAGACCCCTTTCAAAAAAAAAAAATCCATTTCAGACCACTGTAATTATTATTATTATTATTATTTTACTATTACCACCATAAAGTACTGGCAGAGTAAATGACTTAGGAGGTTAGGAGGGGCAGCAAAGGGGTGAACAAGGCTGACGGCCGTGAGCACACTTGGGGCGTCTAATCAGGACAAGCTGGGGCCCTTCCCAAGGTGATGAGAGCCTTTTTGCTGAGGGGGTGCCCGTTCCCGGGCGGCGGGCAGGGTGGGTCCCCTACTGTTGTTCCTAGTCCTTCCTGGGATTGCTCTGCGGGTCAGAGGTGGAGCTGGCTAGGGAGGGGGATGTTGGATTTACACGGGAGAGAAAACCTCAAAGCCAATCCCAGGCCTGCTAAATACCAGCCACAGCATCAGACAAACAAAAGCTGGCTCCCTCTCCCTGGGCCCCGAAGGCCACGTGCAGGAAACCGGCCCTTGGCACGTCCCCTCTGCACAGGCTGCATGGAGGCCCTCGGAGGCACCAGCCAGAGGCCCGAGCTCCAGCTCAAGCAGGAGGACCGCTCTCATCCGCTCTTCCCCACAAAGGCTGACGCAGTCCTGGGCGGCTGAGCTGGGAGCAGCGAGGGGGTGAGACTTCACTCCTCCTCTTGCCCGATGGGCACCGAGGTCCACACTTCTGGAGGCCCTGACCCTCTTGCTCAGCTGCCCCGGGGGCAGCTCAAGAGCCACGTGCCCTTCTCAGGGCTGTGCTTCCCCTTCCTGAGGCGGCTTGGGACCACGTTATCGCGGCGGGGGAAATGTCAGGAAGGGCAGGTCTGGAAGGCTGCGCTGTTTCAGCCAGACCTGGAATTGCGGCCTGGCTCTTCAAGTGGATCCCCTTGTCACCTTGGGCAAGTCACTCAACCTCCTGGACCTCAGGGTCCTCTTCCATAAAAGGGGGATAGGGACCCCTAATTTACTGAGGCATCACTGATAAAGAGATCATGCCGGCGAGCCCTCGATCAAATGCCAATAAAGCAGCTCCCTTCCCTTCCAAGTGGCTAAGATCTGGCACTCCCCGAAATCTACTCACCTGGCCCAGGGACCATGTGACATTCTCCCTCCAACATCCCTGAAGGCCAAGGTTCCTGCCCGCCCACACCCACACCCACATACCACCAGGCCCCTCGAGTCTGGGAACACAGGGGTCCAGCCCGTGGCTGCTCACAGGCGTGCTGTAACAACAGCAGCTAGAGCAGGGCATGGGGGCCCCTTCCCGGTCCCATCTGCTTGCAGGCACCCACTCAGAACTGCAGTGACACAGGGAAGAAAGCCTTCCGAAGATTTTATCAGGCTCTAAATCCAGGCTGCGAGGATGGTGCCGGGCAGACAGAAACGTGGTGGCCTTCAGAGAACCAGGGCTTGTGTTAGTCAGTGGGCTGTTCCCAGTGTGTGTCAGGGCCTGGGACTCCTCAGCCCCTCTAGGCCCTGAATATTCACAGCTTAACCCCCTGCCATGTATACCCTGCAGTGAATCAGAAAAACTAGCTTTAGACCTCACCCACTCCCTCAACCAGGCACTCTTGGTCAGTGAACAACCTGTACAACTGTACGGGTGGCCCGTTGTCCAACGCACAGATTTTCTCAAAAGGTATCCAAGCTTTCGTTTCATATTTATTGAAGGTTCCTCCACCTGGCCCTGTGCTGCAGATTCACAAATAAATTGGACTCAGGCCTTTAAGGGGCTCAGGGTGATGGGACAACACTCACGGAGAGGTGGGAATGAGGGTGTAATTCTCAAGGCTGCCTCCTCCATGGCAAAGTGATTTCTCAACAGACCAGGGATTCAGAGAATGAAGCGAGCCCCCAGTGATGAGATGCGCCCTTGGCCTGCAAAGCTGTGTGGGTCTAGCCATTCCCGTGTCTGCAGGCTTGCGGTCCTCTCACTGCTGAAAGCAGGCTGTCTGTGACTGAGTCTCTGAGCTGGGCCTCTCAATGCCAAAGGTCTGAGCCCAAAGCAATTTCCAGGGAACTGCGAGTACAGAGAACTTCTCTGAGGCCAGAGAGGGCTGGGGCCTGAGAAATCGGTTGAGATGGAGTCCAGGAGAGCCTGGTGAACTCTGGCCCTCTCCTGGGCTGCTGCTGCACTGGGCGCCGTGGACCACAAGCTCTCAACTTCCCACTTTCCTGCGGCTTCCCCAGCAACTGCAGCAAGGCCAGTGTAACCCCAGAGCAAGCTGATTACAGCATGTGCACTAACATGGAGATGCTCTGGAATAAATATTCCCCCCAACTCCCCAAACCAGAGGAGCCCTTGTCTCCTCTGGCATGGCTACACTCCCTGGCATTTCCAGGAAGAGGAGCCACCCCCTCATATGATCTAAGGGACCCACAGCAGCCACCACACAGGCTGTCTTAACCCTGGAGTTTGGTTATCCTTAGCATCTGCTCTGTTTCTCTCCTGACCTCACCTGTGCCCGCCTCACCCATTCAGCCACATTAGTGACTGCGGGGGTCCCAGTTCCTCTCCTGGACTGGAGGCTTGAGCGTGCCTCTCCACCAGGGCCTTTCCCCCAGCACAACGAGTGCTTTCTGCCTCCTGCTTTAGACTACTACAGTTAAACCCCATGGGCAAGGGTTCAGCAGGGAAAAAGCAATCATCTTACAGTCTAAGGAGAAAACTCACCTTCTGCTATCCGGGAAGGTCATGAGTTTTGATAAAATTTCAACAGGGACATGCCTGGAGCCCTGGGAAAGAAATACTAGAAAAACAGCCAAAATTTCTTGAGCACTTACTGTGTACCAGTGTCTGCTTTAAGTACTTTATATTGATCAACTTTTAATCTTTACAGCAATGAAGGGGGTCACTGATAATGAATCTGAGGCACAGAGAGATTAAGTAACTTATCCGGGGTCACAGAGCGGGGATGTCACAAAGCCAGACAATGGTGTGATGGTAAATATTTAAGAACTGGCTGGAAAAGGTATAAATACTCGTTCCCGTGGTATAAATACTCCCATCGTGGCCAGTGTCAAGCTACCAATGTGACATGACAGGTGCCGAGCTGCTGTGCAGAGATGGGCAGTAACATAAAGTATTCCCACCATCCAGACATGTTAGAGGCAAATTTAGTTCAAGTACATAAAGGCAGCAAAATATTGGAAGTAGTGAGTTTTGCCTTTTCATACTGTTCATGGGGTTCTCATGACAGGAATAATGGATATGTTAATAACTCAGATGACCACGATGGTGTGGTCACTCACCTAGAGCCAGACATCCTGGAGTGAGAAGTCTAGTGGGCCTGAGGAAGCATTACTGTGAACAAACTTAGTGGAGGTGATGGAATTCCAGCTGAGCTATTTTAAATCCTAAAAGACGATGCTGTTAAAGTGCTGCACTCAATATGCCAGCAAATTTGGAAAACTCAGCAGTGGCCACAGGACTGAAAAGGGTCAGTTTTCCTTCTAATCCCAAAAAAGGGCAACGCCAAAGAATGTTCAAACTACCACACAATGACCTTCATTTCACATGCTAGTAAGGTTATGCTCAAAATCCTTCAAACTAGGCTTCAGGAGTATGTGAACCAAGACATTCCAGATGTACAAGCTGTGTTTAGAAAAGGCAGAGGAACCAGAGATCAAATTGCCAACATTCTTTGGACCATAGAGAAAGCGACAGAATTCCAGAAAAACTACTTTTGTTTCATTGACTATGGTAAAGCCTTTGACTGTGTGGATCACAACAAACTATGGAAAATCTTAAAGTGGGAATACCAGACCACCTTACTTGTCTCCTGAGAAACCTGTATGCGGGTCAACAAGCAACAGTTAGAACCGGATATGGAACAATGGACTAGTTCAAAATGGGGAAAGGAGTACAGTCAAGGCGGTATATCGTCACCCTGCTTATTTAATTATGCAGAGTACATCATGCAAAATGCTGGGCTGGATGAAGCACAAGCTGGGATCAAGATTGCCGGGAGAAATATCAATAACCTCAGATATGCAGATGACACCACCCTTAAGGCAGAAAGTGAAGAACTAAAGAGCCTCTTGATGAAAGTGAAAGAGGAGAGTGAAAAAGTTGGCTTAAAGCTCAACATTCAGAAAACTAAGATCATGGCATCTGGTCCCATCACTTCATGGCAATAGATGGGGAAAAAGTGGAAACAGTGACAGATTTTATTTTCTTGGGCTCCAAAATGATTGCTGACAGTGACTGCAGCCATGAAATTAAAAGACACTTACTCCTTGGAAGGAAAGCTTCGAGAAACCTAGACAGCATATTAGAAAGCAGAGACATCACTTTGCTGACAAAGGTCCGTATAGTCAAAGCTATGGCTTTTCCAGTTGTCACGTATGAACGTGAGAGTTGGACCATAAAGAAGGCTGAATGCCAAAGAACTGATGTTTTCAAATTGTGGTTTTGGAAAAAACTCTTGAGAATCCCTTGGAGAGCAAGGAGATCAAACCAGTCAATTCTAAAGGAAATCAAGCCTGAATATACATTGGAAGGACTGATGCTGAAGCTGAAGCTCCAGTACTTTACTCACCTGATGGGAAGAACAGACTCACTGGAAAAGACCCTAATAGTAGGAAAGATTGAAGCCTAAAGGAGAAGAGGGTGGCAGAGGATGAGATAGTTGGATGGCATCACTGATTCATGAGTGGATATGAGTTTGAGCAAACTCCCGGAGATGGTGAAGGGCAGGGAAGCCTGGTGTGCTGCAGTCCATGGGGTGGCAGAATCGGACACGACGTAGGGACTGAACTGAACAACAAAATGAGTTTTGAGTACTTATCATCTTTGTTTTTAAGACAATGTATTAACTAGTAAGTTTATGTGATTTCATTTTTAATAATGATTGTGTTTAACAATCAGCTACAAAATTCTTGAAAATTTAATGTTTGACTCTCCCGAGCCAGTTTGAGCTGGTTCCTCCACACTACTGGGGCCAGGATTTAGACTCAGTCAGTCTGGAGCCAGGGCATTCCCTCCTACTCTTTACACTAGACTGCCCCCAAGAAGGGCACAGAGGTCCTCCTAGCCAGCCAGGTCTGCCCTCATCCATCAACAGGGCAATAGCTGCTGTGGGGCCAGGGTCCTCCTGGCCACTGCTGTTCCTATAGCCATCTACTTCTCTCTTATGCCCCCAGAATGCCCCTTTACCTATATCTGATCTCCCTAGACTAACCCCATCAACATGCATCAAGCACCTACTCCATGCCAGGTGCTGCTCTACGCAGTGGGGACGGAGATGAAGCTGGTACTCTAGGGGCTGATGATGTAGTGGGAAAAGATAAGCAGATATTCAAATCCAACAAGTTACAACCCAGGCAGGGGCAGGGGCCAGACTGTCGCTGCAAAAAGAGAGATGCCTTCCCCCTGGAAAGGGTCAGGGATGGCTTCATCAGGAGGGGAACATATGAGCAGGGTTTTAAAAGATAAATAGAAAGTCGCCTGGCAGACTGAGGGTTGGGGATATCCAACAGCACAAATAGGGGAGAGTAGACCTGAGGTGTCTATTTAGATACACTTCAGCCATAAAAAAAAGAATGAAATAATCCCATTTATGGCAACATGGATGGACCTAGAGATTGTCATACTAACTGAACTAAGTCAAATGGAGAAAGACAAATGGCATATGATATCACTTATATGTGAAAGCTAAAATATGACACAGATGAACTTATTTACAAAACAGAAACAGACTCACAGACATAGAAAACAAACTTATGATTACCGAAGGGGGAATGGGGAGTCGAAAACAAAAAAAGAAAAAAAAAATAGACAGATGTGTTGTCCAGACTAAGGAGGGGATTGGATGATGAAAGAGAGGTGGAGGAACCGAAAACACGCTCTGTATCCTGGCTGAGGGTCTCTGCATCAGCGGAGGGCGAGACAAGGAAGACACAGGGAGAAGCAATCCGGAGGATGAGGCTGCAGTTCTGTTTTGCATGTGCTGGCGGGAGGTCCACCCGGAAGCCCAAGCTGGACACAAGAGTAGGATTCTGAGATTGAGACTTAGGAGTTATTGGAGAGCAGGTGATGAGAGAATGGGTGAGGGTTTGAGATGGGAGAAAATACAGCTTCAGCACGTGTTGATGACAGACTCAGAGGGAGGCATGGAAGGGTACCTCTGGAGGTTGCCCATGGCCGCTTGGAGGATGAGGTCAGGAAGACCAAAAGTTCCTTTCTCTAGCTTTCCTTTCCGCCCATGACACAGACCGAGGGTGTGGGGGGCGAGAACAGGGTCCAATCCACTGTGGGCCTTCTGCCTCTGCCTTTTTGGAATAAGACATGGAGTCCAATTTTCCTCTTCTACCTCCTCTCCAAACCTTACCTACGTGTCCAACCCACACAGTTAAGAAGGGGTGGTCTGAAAGCTGGAGTTAGAAGGCTAAAACTCTAGACCCAGTGAGTGACATGTAACGTGTGTAACACTGGTTAGACTGCAGGTACACAGCAACCCAGCCCCTGAGCAAATCCCAGCTTTGTCAGCTATGTGACCTTGGGCAAGTGACCTAGCATCTCTGTACCTTAGTTTCCTTCCCTGTGAAATGGGGATGGTAATAGGACCTAGTTCCTATTTTCCAATTAACCCCAATAGGGTTATTGTGAGGAAGCAGTGAGTTAACACATGAAATGATCTTAGAACAAAGCCTGGTACCCAGTAAGTGCTCAATAAATGTTAACAATGGTACTATTACTATTATTACAATTGTCCACCTCTGACTCTGCAGTTTATTTTCAGCTCTCTCCTCTTCCCCAAGACTTTTCTTCCAGAAAAACCTAAAATGATCCTCAGTGAGTCAGGTATCTTGGAGAAGAGAATTTGCACAGCAAGTGTCAATCAGGCTCTGAAAATAGCGCTGGTCGTGGTGGTTCTGCACTTCCAGCAGCTGGAGGGAGGGCTTTCCTCGGGCTGAGTGAGGCCTGAGCACTGCCCAGCCTGTCTGGAGGTCACGGCAAGCCATGGAGGCGGTGAGCGTCCTGCGTGTGTTTGTGTGCATAGCGGGAGGTCATTGGCATACTAGACTGGGAAGTAACTACAGTGCTAAAAAGCATGGAGTGTGGCTCCAAAAGGCAGTTCTGAAACCAGAGCTGCTTTCTGAAGCTGGGATTCTACACCCAGTCCTCTAGGATCCTGCGTTTCTACAGGTTCACCTTTTGGGATCCTCCACACTCCGTCCCACCCTCAGGAGGCTCTGTAGTGGGACGGTCGCCCATGAGGTGCAGTGCCACTGATGGCCCGCAGGGGGCTCTAGAACTCTTCCATTCCCCATACTCTGGGCAGTAAGGGTACCACACTTAAAACAATGGTTGTTTCCCCGGGCTGAACCACTATGCTGCCCTGGGAGGTAGGCGAAGAAAAGCTGGGATTCGCTGGTCCCCCGTTGGCGTGTCCCAGTTCACCCATGCCTTCAACTGGCTTTATCAGGTTCGGCCTCTTGTCCTTGTTACATTACCACCTAACACTGATTGGGGCTGTTTCCTTCACACCCTCTTAGGGGATGTCTCCAAAGGGTCAGCCTCCTGTCCCTGTCTGGGAAGGCAGGAAGAGGTTGTTGCTGCTTTGGCCTTCAAGGTGC
The DNA here is from genome assembly GCF_054371585.1 of Giraffa tippelskirchi. NCBI lineage: Eukaryota > Metazoa > Chordata > Mammalia > Artiodactyla > Giraffidae > Giraffa > Giraffa tippelskirchi. The sequence continues at coordinate 147,636,595 of NC_137281.1, read as the reverse complement.
AGCAAATGTAGCTTCCAATTGGTGGGGTATCAGCTTCTAGTAATCCAGTCCCTCAACCTGCTTGTCAGAGAAACATCATGCAGAGACAAGTTCCCTAAAAGACTCTGCTTACCCTGATCCTCCCTAAGGCAACATTCAGTAGCTCTGGGTGCTACGCTAGAAGACCTCATTCAGCATACATGTTTACCTGATTGCTACTCTGTCAATATATCTGGATGATGGAAATGACTTGTACCCACTAACGTCTAAGGACATGGCCAACCTAATAAGTTAATGTCGGCAGAAAGTTTAAGATAGTCATTTAAAAAACAGTTTGAAAAAACTGTATATAATCGTTCTTTGAAGCTTTGTCAAAAGTAGAAAAAAATAAGGCAAATGTGTTTCTCGATCAGATCAGTTTAAGAAAAACATCCATGGGTAGGGTTGCCAGATTTAGCAAATATCACATGGGACATACTTACAATAAAAAAAAATTTGTTGTTTATCTAAAATTCAAATGCAGCCGAAGGTCCTGTATTTTACCGGGCAACTCTACCCACAGTCCAAGGATAGCGGGATTCATTCAGAGGAAATTTCCTATTCATCACCTCGGGTCCGAGTCATAATTCCTTCTATAATCCCCTTGTGTTACATATGGAAACCCAAGCCACATTGATCGCATTTAACGAAGTAATCAGTTCAAGCACCCCAGTCTTGCTCCTGAGCAGGAAGGACTCTCATTGTGAAGTTGTATCAAAGGAATGAAAAGTAACTTCCAATAGATAACATCAAAAAATTAATAAGAACATCAAATGTTTAATGTACACCCACAATGTGCCTGACACTTGTGAATTACCTCTGTTTAATCTTCACAGCCACCCTGGGAGGTAGATACTATTCTAGAAACTAAAAAAAGATATCTACAAGTCTAATTTCCTTACATCTTGCAAAGGCATGTAAATTTCTGGTCAATTACTTCGCAGGGAAAGAAAGGGGAGGGAAACAGAGAGACAGACTCCACTCCATCAACAAACCAGCTTATTCATAATGCAATGCCAGGTCTATTGGTATTTGATGATGTGCCACTTCCACAGGAAACTGTCTTAATTTCAATGAATTATCACTGATTTGTATGGGACTGCAGGAGAGAATTGGGTGGGAAACCCGTGTAACAACCTTCAGTAAGTTGGCCTTACAACTGAGGAAGACGTGTTACACTTCAGGATAATAAACAGCTCATTTGCTGTGAATAAAGGCACACTCATGCCACCCCGAACACTCGGTGACAACGAGACGCAGATTCCAAATGTTCTCTGTAAGAAAAAACACCCTTTCTCCTAATCCTTCTTAAACTCAACAAGACTGATTGGTTTTTATTATTCATGAATTAATTTTTTACTCAGGGTCCAACAAGGGAATTGAAGCTATAACGTTTCTCACCGATGAAGAGGGGGAAGAAAGCAGATCTCAGCCTGAGCAGCACAGCCAGAGTGTTGCTGGGATTCCTTGTGGGGTAGGACGTTTTGTTTGTTAAATCAGATAATAATCAATTAATAACCCAAAGCTTTGGGTTGTTGGGTATTTGGGGAGGGGGTGGAAATTGAGTAAGAACATGAGTAAGAATATTGAAGTAGAAAAAAATTACAGACAGTCCTGGGACCTTGGTATATTCAGGTGGCTCCGATTATGTTTGGCTGCTAGTATTAGGTGGGTGTCTGAGGCAATCTCCTATTTCCAAGGCACACAAACAAAAAAAAGGGTGCAGGGATGAGAGAGGAAATAACAAAAGCCAAGCCAATTTCAAAAGTAATGCATAGATGAGCAGTTTGCACATGAGCAGGTCCAGGTCCAGGTATTGCCACGAAAAGTCACAAAAGGGCCACAGGGATCCAGAGGGGTTGGTTTCCGGACATCACCCCTCCGATCTTTGCATCCAGGGAGCAAGGTGACGTATCCAGGAACAGAGACAGAAAGCCCTGGGAGACGCTGAATGGCCGAGAAGGCGATCAAGGATGGCAAGGTGACTTTGCCTCTCTCTTCACCCAGCTCTGTTCCCAGCTATTCACATGTGCCAAGTCGTAACCCCCTTGCCCTCTGTGTGCCTTTGGTCTGCAAACTTCTCCTGAGATCGCAGCCAGAGGAACCAAGGGATGCTGGGGGCATGGATCTCAGGCGATTGTGACACGAGGGTCAGAATCCTTTATAAGAAGCATCTCTGCCTTCCCAGTTCAAAGGCAACACACCTGGGATTTCTCAAGGGGGCCGTGTGTCGAACACAGTATTCTCCTTTACCTGTCTGTTCATATGTCAGACACCAGGCGTTTTCTTTGCTCCTGGATGAATTTAGACATGCAAACCTGAAGCCTTGACATGTTATGCTTGCAGAAAAACATTTGTGTTTGGAGGTAAGACACAGCAACCCTCATCCAGTTACTATGAGGGAACTGGTTATGAGAATTGCTTGGTGCTTTTGGGGAAGAAAAAGCTGCAAACTGTTATTACTGTTATAATTATTACAACCATCACATTTTTGCTATTACTTCTGTGAAAGAGGTGTTCTTTCTGCCAAAGCTTGTTAGCCTGACTGCTTAGGTAGACAATGTCAACATACCCAAGGGACAAATGACAAAGAGTGAGGCTAAAGGAAAAGGATAAATACTGCACTCTGCATGAGGGCTGAAGAGATGTCTTACCATCAAAAGGAATGTTTCCTCCTGATTGATTAGGATGGCAAAAACAAAAGCATACACCAGCTCGTTCACTCACATCACCAGGATCCCAAACTAGAGCTCCAACTGTGAGGAAATGAGGTGAGAGAGTGGAGAGATGGAAAAATTGGCTTCGAATAAAGTGTGGGGCATCCTGATACCCTCTCACCTGTACCTCCTCAGGTAACAGACAGTCAACCTAGAATGTGCTTTCAACAGGAGGTTTTTACCCTCTTTGCTGTCCCCATCAAATGTAACCAGTGGGTCAAGGTTTTAATGGCTGAATTAGAATGAGGTGGCCCGGAACAGCCACTCTGCTTTGGGACTTCTCTCAACTAATCGTGGTCAGCACCTCAAAACAGTTGCAACACACCCGAGCACTCACACACTCATACTCAGGTAGACACACACACACACACACACACCCTATACTCCTTCCTCTAAAACATATAAAACCAAAGAGGGGTAAAAGGTAAACTAGAGCAAGTTGGAATGAAAATAGATGAAAAAAATAAGTAAAGACAAAGGAAAACATTAAATTGAAAGATAGGACAGAATTTCATTTGAAACATCACTTTTCACATCCTCAACCCCCCAACTAGAGCATTTCCTTCGGATTGTATTTTCTTGTTCTCTGTCTTTTGAAAAAACCAAGAACACAGGAAAAAGCAGTGATGCTCAAAAACCTTTTGCTGGGTATCTTTTTAAAAATACAAGCCAGGTAAAAACACCAAAAACATAAATGTAAGTAAATATAATACTTTAAGAATTGTGTAACAAGAAGAGGAAAAAAATTATGAATGCAAATTATTTCAAGCAGTTAAAAAAATAAAGTTAAAATAACACTTAGCATTGGGGTTTTGAAACTCACAGCTTCCTAGATAGGAAGGCTTGACTCTTAATTGGGCACTTCACATTCGTGCAATTTTAATGCAGTGTTTCAGTAAACACTGACGGTCAGGCGTGAGGCTGGCTGCTACTGTAATTGGCAGGACAGGATTCTGATATAGTTTAAAATGAAAATTGATCACATTTAAAACCAAGAGATAAAAACAAAACCTTGTTGGAGTTTGTTTAACTGCCTTTTGACCTCTGGATGAAATGACATTGAGAAACAAAATAACATTATCCAGAAAACCATTCCCAGAAAAGGCTCAGTCCCGGAGACACTGAATGACTGTGTTGAAAAGATGAATATTTTTAAAGTCATAAGGAACAGAGGAGAGAAATTTAAAGGTGAGGGCGGGCGGGGGTGGGGGGGAGAGGAAGAAGGAAAACAAAATTCTTTAGGTCTAAAACGTGTGTAGGTTAAAAAGTATGGCAAATGAAGATGAAAAAAAATATTATGTCCCTAACTCCCAGGAAAACTTTTATTTGGGGCTTATTTTAACCTAAGACCACACAACCATAAATTTAAGGCATTTAGCCAACAGATTTTTTTTTTTAACCTCATCCAGTTTCATATCGAAAGTCCCACGGGCAAATGAAAACTAGTCTGATTTTCCTTGACGTAAGAATACATTTGACCTTTAGCGATAAGACTGTCGATGGCCATATCCAGGGAGAGAAGGGTTAGCCGGGGACCTGGGGAAGAACTGCCTGCCGCTTTGAGTGTGGCCATCTGTTCTCCGGGAGAAGGGCAGCCTGGCCTGCTCGCCCTCTCCGGGGTCTGCCAGCCCTACCCAGGCCCAGAAAACTGAAGACAGCCTCTTAGGAAAAAGACTGAACTCCTCCGATGGCAGGGACAGCCAGCCCCCTTGGGTCGCTCTGGGCTCCCTCCCACACCACGGAAAAAACCCAAGGCGCACAGCCCCTCGCTGGAATGTGGCCACTGCCTGACCTCAATCCAGGCAAGGGGTAAAAGGCAGGCCAGCAGGGGCCGGGCTTAAACAGCAGAGCTCCTGCCGTGGCTCTCACATACGTGCACACACAGACACTTTCCTAGGAACGGATGCGGCTTTTAACGCTTCGGGGTTTAGAGACATCCTCTGTATCAGGGGTGTTAACGACAACAAAAAAGGGCTTGACACTCCCTTAAGCCAATGCTTATAAGCAGAGGGGCTATTAAAATCCTTTCTGTTCTAATCCTGATCATACAGAAAGGCACTCTAGGTAGGCAGACACACCAGTACACTCACAGGAGGGGTGGGGGGTGGGGGTCATACGTGGGCTCCAAATTTCCCACTTGTCTGGTTGTCAGTGTCTTTTGTTGGGTGGTTGGTTGTGGCGGGCGGGGCGGGGGTGGTCTCTGCTCCCAGGGACAAATTGAGCCCGTGTTCTCCTGCAGTCTCCCCTCAGACACATTGGGAGTGAGGGCACCCCAGCAGAACCTGGGAGCCAGCCGGCAGTCACAAGGTACAAGGGGGCCCCTCCAGAGCCCTGCTTCCCCCAACGAAGCTCCCTAGAGCCACTGACCAGCGTGCACCCACAGTCTTCCAGTGATCTCCTTCCAGTGTGGCCCAGGAAGTGTGCCAGGAAATGCCCCAGCCTGCCAAAGGGAAGAGGGTCACACTGTCACAAGTGGTAAGGGTCACGTGCCCAGTGGCCTAGGGAAGAAACACACCCCCAGTGACTGACCTCTCCCAGGCACTTCCCTGACAACCTCTCCCAGGAAGCAGTCTGGCCCTGCCACCCCCTTCCCCGGGTCAGCCCTGCCATTATCAGGGAAAGGTCAGCGGCCTCACTAGAGGCGGGGGGAGCATGTGCGGGTGGGTGGGCATGCTGGCCCGGGAAGGGTTAATCTGCCGGCCAGCCAGCACAGGGGTCACTCTGATGTGCAGAGAAGTTGAGCATCCCAGTCCCCCAGAGCTGGTCTGCTAATTACATTTGCAATTATAAACACCGCAACCTCCCTGCGCAGGGACCTGGCCACACCAGCGGATGGGACAACCAGGATGTGAGCCTGCAGCAGGCCACCCCAACCACACCGGGGGACACCGGGGCCAGCAGAAGCCCATGGGGCCTGTGGACCCCTCCTCTGAGGAATGACCACGCATATGACAGTTCCCCGGAGGGCCAAGGCTGCTGGGCCTGAGAAAGGGGACGGTCACCAGAGAGGAAGTCCAATCAGGGGTCACCAGCACTTGGACCTTTGGTTTATCCCTAGAAGTCAGCAAATGGCCTCAAGGGCAGGAGGTAAGCTCAGATTTGTCTGCTTCCAGCCCATTTCCAAGCTGAGCCCTTCGGGGCTTCCTGGTCTGGTCTGTGGACCCTCTGTTCCAGCCCACACATCCTCTGGGAACCATGGCCACAGTGGAGGACATCGGAGGCTCAGCACTCAAGCCGTGCTGGAGTTCCCCAGAAGACTGTTCAGCCACCCAGCTTCAAGCCAGAAGCTCCCAGCAAAGCTGGGAGGAGTCCTGACTAATTCTGGGCAGACTCCTGGTCAAGCTGGAAGAGACTGGAAGGACTGGAGCTTGCAGAGAGACAGAGCTGGACGATGGCCGGTAGGTGTGAAAAGGCACCAGCCTGGGGTGTTCAGGGTGTGGGCTGGACTTCACTTTGAAGGAGTGGATTAGGCTCTGCATCTCTGCTATTCTGTCCTCTTAAATGAGAACCACAAAAAATCATACCGACAAAACAACCAACAGCGTCTGGAAGACACGTTCTAGGGAAGGGCGCTGCAGAACCAGGTCAAAAGCATTTCGGCTCTTGTCTAAATGTTTGACTGAACTCGCTTTCCTTTTGAATCCTGCTCATTCACACAGCCAACTCCATCGCCCACCCCCCATGCAAACGCACTGGCAAAGTCTCTCCACCCCACACCTTTCTTTGGGCTCCCAGACTTGTACAGAGCTTCCCAGTTCCTGTGCGCATTTCGAAAGAAACTGGGCATTTTGTAGAGGACCAAGGAAGGAGACAAACTCTCATTGAGTTTAGATTGTCTTAAAATAAAAAAAAAAAAAAGAAAAGAAAACATTTGGCAATATGTCCCATTATCAGGAACTTGAATCAAGCAGACAGAGTCACAAGGGCCCCCTGGGCTAGAGCCGGGACACTCCGAGAAGGCAGGGTTGTGACATGAAATCTCTATCACAGCCACTTTCCTCACAGAGCTTTCCCCCAAAGTCCCCTCTGCCTCTCCTCTCTCGGACTAAATGGAATATGTATTGATTCCTCCAAATCAATAGAATGAAAAGGTTCTTGTTTGGCGGGTCAGTCTGTTTCTTCATATATGTTTGTTTAAGAAACATCTTTTTCATATATTCCAATCGTTGGTAAAAATCGAGGACTGTTTCTAAAATGGAGTTGCGGAAATAAGCTCCAAGAGGAAATTTCCAGTTGATGTCAAGATCTCATTCAGCTGGAAAGGGCCTTGCCCAGGACTGGGGCCCTCCACCTCGACCTCCTGCTTCCTGCTAAGCTTGTCGCCCTCAGGCCTGAACAAGCCCATCCTCTTCCACGGCAGCCCACACCTTCCAGAAAGGGGGGCAGGCACCGAAAGGTTTATTTCCTAGAGCCCCTCCCTCAGAAAACCAAGATGAATGTCCTCCCGCTGATTTATTTTTAAATGTACCATTAAAAATTAATTTCCCCCTTTGTTTTTCTCTGGGTCACTGATTCTGAATTACCATGTGGCATTTTTCCTACGTGTGAACCCACATATTTTATCTTCAGGACAGGTTGTTTTCTGTTTCTTTAATATCAGCAAAGTGGTCATCGGATGGTGGTAACGAAGCCCTCCCCCTACTCCCCGGATTGCCTGCCCAGGGTCTCCATCGGGTCCGTCCCTGACGCATTTGTACACAGGCCCACACAAGCCAGCACGCTCACTTTGACTCTGGCTGATTATATATGTACATAAAATATTGATTAGAAATGGTAATGGAGTCACCTACAGGATTGGCTACAGGAAAATGAAAATGAAGGAGAGAAAGGTATGAAGGTCCCAGTATATCTGTGTGTGTGTGTGTGTGTGTGTGAGTGAATCTCTCACCTGGGAAGTGAAAATAACACTAAAATATTAAAGATCGCTCTCTGTATATTAGCAGGTGAGAGGGAAGTCTGGGGAGTTCTTCCTCGATGGACTGTTATCCCTGCGCCCTTGGGTTTTTTTCACGTCTGGGAATGTCAACTAAGGCAATAGGTAGAAACTATCTGTATAGAGCACTCGAGCCCACCCACTCTTGTATATGTTCCCAGAGAAACCTCGGCACCATAACGGATGGATTCCTTCTCCCGTCCTTCCAACAAACCAAAGAATGCAGTCCTGTGTCTTGTCACTTTGCTACCAGGGGGGCTCTAAAGCTACTTGTTATGAAGCAGAGAAACACCGGGGGTAGTGGTCAGAAAGCTGCCTCCCCCAACAGCAGCCTCCGACCTCTACAAGCTTGTCCTTGGCAATTTTGTACCCCAGTGACAACAGCAGAGGTATACTTTCTCCAGGAGGCACGCACCTGTGTTTGGGGGCCTGGCTCACTAATGCTTGGACTTCTGCCCAGCAGGTTTGGGGCTCTGAGAAACAGCATCTCACTGGGATGCTTAGATCCTCGGTAGAAGAAGCAGGTATGTTTCTGGCTTTTCCTGTGCCCCATGGAGTGAGAAGCTAATTCTTCGCCAAAAACAAAAACAAAAACAAAAACAAAACCAAGAAAGCTAGGGAGTCCGAATCACTATCAGGCTTACTTTATAATTGATTTCCACTTCAAACCCTTCCCAGACACCCAGGACCTCGGTTCTCTCACTCCCCTTTGCCGCTTCCCTGACATTCCTTCTTTGCCCATATTTCTCCTCAAACTCAAGCCAGGGTTGCCGTCAACTCGATGAATTACTCAGCTGCTAAATCCCCCATCTCTCCTTGCTTTCCTGGTCAACATAATCAAAAGATGTACTTCCCCATACGAAATTTCATATTTATTGACTGTGACTTGAGCCAGGGACAATACATAGATATTTCAGGCTCAACTAAAGAAGTCACCTCTGGAGAGAGGAGAACTAAATAATTTAAATATCCAATATTTGTCGTACTTGGTAATTTTATGTGAGGAAATGCCCCACAAGCATCATACACAGTTCACAGTCTCACTCACCCGGGAGGTTTCTTTGGGGGCTCCCCCTCCCTTATGCAGGCAGCACCACAGTGTGGAACAAGCCCCGACCCCACCCGCAACAGCCATAGGAGCTGGGATCAGTGTACCCTTTTAAGAGAATTAAAAGCCACTTTTCACACTGATGGAAATCTGAATCCAAGATGCCCCTCATCTCCTAATCCAATCGCCTTCTTTGGACACTCTGTTTCAATTCTGGCGGCACCTAAAGGACCCTCTGCCCAGGGAAACGCCAAAACTGGAACTGAAAAGGTCAGCGTGGAGGCTGGACCGTGCGGTCGCCCCCCAGGAGACGCAGCTGTGAAGTTGCCTTCTCTTGCGCGCGCGGTCTACCTGGGGTGGAGATATTCTGCTCAGCGCGGGGCGTAATCACACTTCCTGGGACCCCACGTTATCCAGAGTATTGTTTTAGGGATGTCGTGGTTCCTGGGAGGAGGGGGTGGTACAAAAAAACGAAAGGATGACCGAAGGAGAACTGACTTTGGTAGTTCACCTTGCTTCGGGGGGGGGGGGAAGAGGAGGAAGAATAGCAAGAAGTTAAGCAGATCCACGAGAATCTGGAGTTTTCATTGTAGTATTATTTGAAGCCTTCCGGGGGAACCACATGGAGTGCGCCCACACCCAGACGCCCCGGACACCTGCCGAGAGCGCGGCGGCGCCGGGAGCGCTCGCGGGTAGCCCGGGACAGGTACATGGGCAGGTGGGGCGACGATCGCGGAGGGCCCTGGGAGAGGAACGGTGGGTGGCCGGAGCAGGAGCGCTCAAAGTCAAGGATGGTCGCGCGGGGCAGCGTTCCACTGTTCGGGGGATCAGTTGTGCGCTTCCCCACTCTGCGCGCTCGGCAAGCTGCCCAAGTCTGGGGACCTGCGGTTACACAGTGTCTAACCCCGCAGCCCCCGCCGGCCACCCGCGCGCAAGCGGCTCAGACGACCCCAGGTTCCAGGGAGGCGAGCGCAAAGCCGCCCCGGGGCACGGAAATCACCCGGCACCGCCTCGCCTAAAGCCGCGAACCAACTTTGCCTCTGCTGCAGCGTCCAGCCGATTGTCCCCACTTCTGGCGGGAGGCGGGCATCCCGTGGCTGGGCGTACGGGGCGCAGTCTAACCCGGCCGCGCCGCCTGCACTCCAGGGGGCGGGTGGTGCGGGGACTTGGGTCCACCGTGCCGCGTGCGCGCCCTCGGGAAGCCCCTCTGGGACCGCAGCGCGGGACCGCGCTAGCCGCCCACAGTTTCCAAACCTGCGCGGCACGTTCAATTTCGCTCCCTTGCCCGGACCGTTTCTGGTCCCCACTATGAAAATAAACATTAAAGTCAAGGGGCCCGCAGGGACGCTTTCCCGGGTGGGGACAGGACATCCTTGAGACATTCCCGCACCTGTTCTGAGCTCGCTCCTCCCCATTCCACAGAAACTCAAATATTTTCTCCCCGCGGGGGACGATCGGAGTGAATGCGAAAAGCTCTGCTCTTACCTAAGAGTGAAGGTTTGTCAAGGGGCGGGGGGGAGGGGGGTGAGGGAAAAGTTAGAGTCGAGTTCACCCCCAGAAGGAAACCCAGAAAAGCGTGTGGTTTTCCCCTTCCGACGTCGCCCCCAAGTGCCCTCACTTCCCCCCGCCCCCGGGGTCCCTGCCACTTCAAGAAAGCCTAGAAGAAGAACTGCGACACTCAAGACCGAGGCGGCCGGACAGGCAGAAGGACAGACACAGACGAAGAAGCCGAGCACCTACTGGTTGTGGTAGCCGAGGGGGTCAGGGACGCAGAGTTCGGACACGTCCATCAGTCCCGTTTTAGCATCCCCAGTTGGTAGAGAAAAGGCGGCGGGGAGATCACGCAGAAGAGCGAGTGAAGGGCACCGGCGAGGTGCGAGTCCGGGCAGGGGCACGGCGAGCCGGCCGAGGCGGAGTGGGTGGATGGAAGCGCCGCGGCGGGGCGCGAGGGAGGCCGAGAGCGGTGCGCGCCCAGCCCAGCGCTCCCGCGATCGGGCACACACTCCTGTGCGGGCAGAGGGGATGCGAAGCGGTGGAGGCGGCTCGGGCACCAGAGACTTGGAGCCCACTAACCCTACTGTAGCTTTAAGGCTGGGAGACTGATGTATGGTTTGGTTCCTATTGGCTATCTCTCAGGGGCTGGACTTAAAGTGACAGAATCGAGCTGGGGTGGGGGGAGGGGGGAGAGCCAGAGAGACTTCAATGGAAGCAGGCGCTCGCGCGAGGTCCCCACCTCCGGAGGAGTAGCAGAACTGTGCCGTGGAGCCGCAAGGCCTGTCCTCTCGCCATTAAAGAAAAAAAATTTTTTTTCTTTTTTAGCCCAACTGGCTGGTGGGGCTGGGGACTTCAAAGGTGTGCCCCTTATATATCCTCTCCACCCCCAACCCCCAGTCTTATCTTTTAACTGGCAGGTCTAGCAAACTCCCCTCTCAGCCTTTTGGAAGGGGTCTGTTTTTAAACTGAAAAACGAGACCCATTTCTCCTCCCGCCTATCAAAAAGAACAGGCCAGCTCCTTAGAAATTCAGAGCCTCACACCTGGTGTTTGGTGCCCAAAAGTGCAAAGGGTCAGGCCCGTAGGTGAGGCCCAGCAAGAGAGAACGGGTAGAAACTGATTTCTTTCCCAGCTCTCATCACCTGGGCCAGTGGATTCTGAACAGCTCTCATACGACTAGACGGCAGGGCTTGATGCTATAAAACACTCTCAAGATGTACACAGTGATGCTCTCTTCACTGGCAACCCTCAGAAACGTTCCCAGGACACAGATACAAGCAAATAAATTCCTGTCTGCTTAGAAAAACACAATTATGGTTAAAACAACCAACTTACCAGCCACATCCACTTTAAGGCACAAGTAGACACTTCAACATACACACCTGAATCCCCAGCTACAAACATACCTGCATCCCTGTCTGCTGCTCCCTCCATGAACCCTAATATTACTGTACCAAAACCAGCTGTAAGTCGAGCCCCAGTCCTTCTTCTGGGGCTTGTCGTCTTTTGAGATGTGCCAGCCACAGGGATAATAATCAATTTGATGATTCAAATGAGTGTGGGGAGGATATAGGTATAGAATTATTTAAAAGGGAGGAAAAAAAGCCCCCAAGAGAGACCACCACCTTATTCTCCTATATTCTACAAAAGACAATGAGCAGTAGGGGGAAAAACATCATTTTATCATCAGAATAAAGTCTAAATGGATTGTAACTGCAGGCAGTGTTCAAGCACTTCAGGAATAAAAGCAGGAGGGTTGTGAGAAACCCCAGGAGGGGCCGGCCGCCCGGGAGGGGCTGGGGAATGGGCGGCAGGACGGCAGATGATACTTGACTTGGATAAATGGAAGCTCGTGCAGACTGGGAAACCGAGCTGAGGTTTTTCCTGTGTGCTGAAGTGGAGGACCGCGTGGGATTCTCCAGGCTCGGGGCGCTGGCAGGTATCTCACAGAGAGATGGATGAAGATGTCGGCTCTGTCAGTAGAGCCCCCAGCAGCCCTGGATTTTTTTTTTTTTAATCACATAGGTACTTGGTTACATTGGAAATGGAAAGAGGGGTGCAGAGATCCAACCACGATGTCTTGCCAAGTCTCTGCATCCTTTCTGGCCCCTGGAAATCCACTCTCTAAGCACTTAGCAGCCAGGGAGCTCTTTGTAAGATGAACATCCAAAGTCCCCTTCGCAATTTGTTGCAGTTAAGAAAGAGACCACAGTCCTTCCCTGTGGCCAACCAGCACGCCCCAGATGACAAGCTCCTATGTGTCTCCACACCCTGTCTCGGCTTATGAGATGGCCCCCTCAGCCTTTGTCCCTGCCACCTAGGATGTCCCAGCTTCCAGATCACATCAGAAGCTTCTGCTATTTGCCTTGCTTCAGGTAATTTATTAGTTTGCAATTACACATATATTGGTATGACTAATACCACCCCCTGCACGCACGCGCACACGCACCACTAGATTGTAAGCTCTATAAAGGCAGGGACCTTGTCGGTTTTTGTTCACTGGAAAATCCCCAGTGCTTACCAGTGCCTGGCACATGGAAGTTGCTTGATCAAAAACCTTGTTGAATGAAATGTCAGACATAGTAGTTTAGAGTGGGGCGGGGGCCATCTGCTGTCGGGACAGGCTGGCTGCCCCGCAGGGACTTAGCTCCTAACAGGTTGTATGAGATCCACTGGGTCTTTGCCGTGGGCGCACCTTTTGTAAACTGGAGATAGAGCACACTCAGCGGAGTGTGAAAAGAAAGACAACTTCACAGCTTGGAGTGGAGGCAAAGCCACTGGGTGCAAATGAGGGAAACCAGGAAGCCTGTGTTGGTTCAAAACATAGACACACTGCTGTATATAAAATAGGTAACTAGTAAGAACCTACTGTATAGCAGAAGGAACACTGCTCAATATTCTCTAATGGCCTATATGGGAATAGCATCTACCCAAAAGTGGGTATATCTATAACTGATTCACTTGGCTGTACAGCAGAAAAACACAACATTGTAAATCAACTATACTCCAATAAAAATTAACATTAAAAAAGCTAGGCTCATGCCCGCACAACTACTGTCTGCATCCAAGGCACAGGGACTCAGGTAACTAAGGGCCTCACCCCTGGGCCCTAGCTGATTGTCCTCCAGGGCGAGAATGAGGTCCCTGAGATCCAGCCCTCTTTGGCTGTCCTCCTCCTCTGCAGTGACTGTCCAGCCCCATCAGACACAGCCCTGGAGTAGAGTTCTTCCTTCCCTTCCCTCCCTGGCAGCTGTGTGTACCTGCAGACTCCACTGCAGGGGAGGAGAGGACCCACCAGCACGGATGCCCTGGGGACCTGATCCAGCCTGGCAGGGCCCGGCTTCTGTGGTTTCCCAGGCAAGTGTGGCCAGGACGAACACTCTTTGTGGGACCAGTTTTTCTCCTTCCCTCTGTCCCCAGCCAGCTCATGGGGGATGGGGTTCCTTCCCAAAGCCAGGGTGGGTTCCGGGCCTCTGGCTGGAGGGCGAGTGCCAAGGACGCCTGGGCTCTGGTCCTGACCGTTTCTCATTGCCGGGCCGAAGTCATCTCTTCTCCAGAAAGCAAAGGTGGTACTGGGGGGTAGAGTCGGGGTGGGCAGAGCTCTTGGGCTCCCGCAAGCTTGAAAGTCATTCAACCCATCATCTTCTCAATCTTCTGCTGCTCGCATGGAGCAGGTGCTATTTGTAGTCCACCCCTACCCCAGCAAAAAGCTCTAAGCCACCTCTTTACTCTCCTCTGTCCCCATATTGGCACCCCCAGGTGGGCAAGTCTGCCCAAGGAGAAGGGAACAAAAGGCATCAGACACAGGAATTGTGGAGGGTAGAAGGGGAACAGCAGCTGACATTGTTCTTGTGACAAACTCCTTTAAAGAGACATTTCTTACATTCACAAGACCTTCGGCTGTCGGGGGGCGGTGGGAGTGGGGAGGGTTCGGGGAACCATTTAGAACCATCGTCAGACTTTATAAATATGGAAATTTTTAAGTGGCCCTGTGTGGTGGAGTGACCTACCCAAGGTCACACAGCAAAGAACTAGCAAAGCATGGATTTCTACTTATTCTACTCCTAATTCTTTGTTGGCATGTCTCTTCACTTTCCCTCCTCCCTCCTTCCCCAAGTTCAAGTTCTCTCCTAAGGAATATGAAGCCAAACCAGAACCATGCCCCTGGCAACACACTGCGCGCACGCACACACACACACACACACACACACACACACACACACACACCACCTGGGAGATGGTGGGGACCCACACACACACACACACCACCTGGGAGATGGTGGGGACCCAGGCTTCTGTGTCCATACACTTAAGGGTGTGGACCCTCCCCCAAGTGGTTTCCTTGGGGTTGGGTTCCAGGAGGCAGATAAGTAGGAAAAGATTCCCAGACACCGCTCAGCCTGTTCTGTCTCCCAAACCTATGTTTCCCTGGGTACAAAAAGCACCCAGTGTCTCACAAATAGCCGAACCCAGGTCCACACTAACCACCTACTCTTTCCCATCCCAGTCTGGCTAAGTCCTAGAATGGGCTGTCTGAATGCCTGCACCTGGATCTTGAGGGCCACTCAAGCTGCCTTGCCATAATCTATGCAGCTGAACCCGGAGCATCACCCTTTGCCGCAAGTGTGGTGAAGATTCTGCCATTGAAGTGTGTGTCCCTGTCTCGAGGCCCCTCCCCACCCTGCTCTGACACTGGTCTTTTCTGCACAGGAAACAACAGCACAAGCAGGGTCTCTCAGATTCCTGAATCCCCTCCCTGCACCGGCTGCTCTCCAGCCCAACAATGAGGAGACTTCTCTCCTCTTTCAAGCCAGACAACCCAGCAGGAGGACCTGATGGCCTCATCACAAAAGACAAGACCCCACAAGAATTTCTGGAGGTCCTGCCACTTTCTCCCTAAGCACAGTGAACGCGAAACACTAATTGTTTACAGCATCCCTGTCCCTCGATCCCTGTTCATCGCCCCAAGTTTCCAGGTGAGAATGACGCCTACGAGGTGTGCAGTTATGCCTTACCACCAGCCCAGGAAGGAGAGGGTGCCTCCGTGGAACTGTCTGAGTCACAGTCCAAGCCTGTTCCTGTTCCACCCCAGGGTAAGCACTGGCAGAGGTGAGCTGGGAAAGTGCATCCACTGAGGGTCCATGAGGACTAAGGTGGGCCCAGCCTGGACAGTGAGCCTGACCTGGGCATCTCTGGGGATCGTGCTGAGCAACCAGGGCTCTGTGAACTCCTGGCCAGAGAAAATGTCCCCAACCACACACCCCTGTGGGCCTGCTGTCTTCTCCAGCCTTGAATTTTGGGATGTGAAGTTATAACCCCCCGTGCTGGTCAGCAGACTGGCAGCCCACTGGCTGGCACACGTCCCGAGGATCATAATGAACTGATAACGCTAATACAATGAGAGTTTGTGCTCCCATAATAGTCTCCTGCTGACAGATAAATGCTGCGGAAACATGATGGCTTTTCCTGAAGCTGTAAGGGGCTATTATTGGGGCAAGAAGGCTCGTGTCCTGTTGGCACTGCTGCCGTGACACCAAAGATGAAATGTGAAGGGGGCGACGTCTTGAGTGGACATCTATCCACTATCCACTTCATTATCTGAAATCCCTACCAGGGGTCTTGGAGGAATAACTTCCAGATATTTCAAAGCTCTGTGATTATTATTTTTTTTTTCTGAGTCTCAAGATTCCATTCTCCCCAACACAGCTGAATGGCATATTGAAGTTCTCTGTGTGCCCAAAAGATTCCTTTCCCCGTGCAAGATGGTGACTGCAGTGAGCAGGCAGGAAGGTGAGCCGTGTCCCTCTATGGAAACAGAGATCTTTCCCCCTCCTCATCTCCAGGAGAACAGGAACACATCATGACTCTAAGAGCTTTGCCACCTGCCGAATTTTGGGAGGAAGAGAGAGGAACATGAGGAGGAGAACAAAGAGAGGAAGAAAGAAGAGGTACAGAACGAGGAGGACGGTCAGTGGAGAAGAGGAAGAGTGTACCTTCATAGTGCCTGGCACCTAAGAGGCATTAAACAACTTGCTATTGACTGATGAATGAGCTGCCTAATTAAGTATTTTCCATGACAGTGGATGGTGGGTTTTTATCAAAACTAATAACAAAGAAATTTGACCTTCTTTTCATCTGTGTCACATATTAACTGACCATCCAATTTCTTGTGACTTTTGCATCAGTTTGTGCATAAAACACGGTCGATTTCAAATATCAAGCAAACAGTTTGTTTCTAGGGCCTTATCATTGGTAAAAGGCCAATTTTTCTTTGATGATAGCTTCTTTTTATAGTTGCTTTTTTTTTTCAGAGTTATGTTTTATTCGGTGGGAATCTTTAGGACTGCGAGCCCCTGAGACAGCATCTCAAGTGACTCTGACAGAACTGCTCTGAGGAGGCGAGGGAAGGAGCCAAAACATACAGAAGTTTTGCAACGAAGGACAGGTAGGCTGAACATCACAAGATGATTGTTAATTAAAGGAAGTCAGATATCTCCAAGTTAAGGAATTTAGCATTTTTCTATGTATGGGAAGATGTAAGAGTCTGGGCTGACTGAAATCATTCCCTTCCTATGCCGGATGATAGTTTTAACTGCCAAAATCTCATGGTCAACACTGGCCACAGAAAGAATGAAGAATTTGTTTGGCAAACTCAACAAATTATGCCTCCCAGTATATTTCTACTCTCAGAGATAATTACCTCAAAGAAATTATTAAATATGTGAAACTTTGGGAAAATTAATTGTAAGCTAACACACACATGTTAAGTGTCGCCATTTAATGGGAAAAAAAGAAGCATGTTGGTTGAGCCTGTCTCCCTAGCATTAATGATATAAAAGTCAATACCAGGAACACGGAAATGCGTTTTCATTTCCTAATGGCTCAATTAAGGTAGAACTTCTTATTTCATTATTCTTTAGAATAAAATGCATTTTATTTTTGCTCTAGTAAAATGTTTTATGGAGAGGGAAAAACAGCACACGCTTTTAGGGTTTAGGAAAAATCAAATGTAAGTGTTTTATAAACTGTAAAGTGCTCGAGCTATGTAACACATGATCAAGATGAGAGCTTTCGATTGTGTTTTTACATGAGAAAAGTGCTGGCCAACGGTTACCTTCCCAAATGTATATTGTAATGAAGCCAGTCCCATCAGTGAAGTCCGCACTGCTCAGAAAGAGGTGATTATGAGGGTGTACGTGTTAAGTCACTTCACTCATGTGCCACTCTTTGTGACCCCATGGACTATAGCCTGCCAGGCTCCTCTGTCCATAGGATTCTTCAGGCAAGAATACCAAGAGTGGGTTGCCATGACCTCCTCCAGGGGATCTTCCAAACCCAGGAATCAAACAAACCTGCCTCTCTTCCGTCTCCTACGTTGGTAGGTGGGTTCTTTACCACTAGCGCCACCTGGGAAGCAATTATGAATGGGTCAGTACCAATTCCATATGAAGGCTCCAGCCTTGCAGCCAGGGCCTCCTCTTACAACTTCATTCTTCGTAAACAGTTAGCAACAACCTTCACTAGAATTCCTGTCTTAGAATGCTTTGCCTTTCCAAGAAGGGCGAGGCAAGGCAGGAAGGGAAACTGCAGGAGGACCAAAGAGGGTTTAGAGAAATACAGAAGAAGGCAGTCAATGGTACAAATTTAATATGGATAAACACCGGTAATACACTTGTCAGCAATGACCCTAGAATGAGCCAGACGGTAGGAGAGCTGGTGGAAGGGCAGCGATGCAGAGAGAGATCTGGGGTCAGGACAGATAGCACATTAACCATGGGCCTCCAGTTCGATGGCATGATAAACACTGCTTTGGGGTAATTCTACAAAACCCAGCCAAGCAAGGAGCAGCCATAATTCCTCTTTACTCTCTCTTACTACAGGCACTGATGGAATTGTATGTGCAGCCCCGAGGGACTTGCTTTGAAAGCAGACTGGAAGGGTGATGAGGAAAGGACTGGAAGAGCGGTGAAGAAGGTGTCAAGGCCTCCCGAAGGCTGTCTGAGCCCCACACGGAGAGGGACAAACGTGGAACCAGGTGGGATGGGTTGCCCCTATGCACTGAAGGTCAATACCTGCGCCTAGAGCCTGAGTCACACGCGTACACTATAGGTGTCGCCGCTGGTCCCCTCGACTGCCTCCTTTTTCTCTCTGGTTCAGCACCCTACTCAGGCTGAGTCTCACCTCCACGTCCAGTCCATGAGGGCTGGTTTACTGAAGGTGCCAGACGATGCACCCTAGAAGTTCAGGAGGGTAGCTCCCGGAATTCTTCCCTTTTTTCCCCTGCCCTCTGAGCGCTGTTTCATGGTGTGATTTCTCTTTATAAACCCTCTGGAAGAGACGTGCATGCCAGACACCCTGCGAGGTTTTTGTGAGACCAGCTAGGCACGTGGTGGCCAGCACAGTACACATCACATCACTTGGCTTGGCATCTGACCTTGCCTCCCTCCCCTTTCCATCACCCTCTGTTCCCAGGCCTTATACTTCTCCAATGAAGTGTCAGCATTTTTTTTTTTTTTGGTGTTTCTTCTTTTTCTGTTTTTTAATTTTATTTATTTGAATTGAAGGATAATTAATTTACAATATTGTGATGACTTTTGCCATACATTAACACAAATCAGCTGGCCTCCAGCTCTGTTTTCTAGGGGACTAGGGCTGAGATCAAGACTGAATCAGCAAGTGGCTCAGGGTCACTGACTTTCTCGCAGTTCACACTATTTTATTATTTACTACGCCTTGCTTGGTTGGGGAGGAGGAGCGTAATGAGCGCGATGATTGATGAGTTATGACCGGTGGGCACTGCACTAGTAACAGCCTCACTGGCTTACGAAGGCCTAGGTGGACCTTGCCGCACCTACCCATTCGCCCATCCATTCAGTCAGCTTGGTTCCGGTTCAGTTGCCAAGACGTCCAGGTCAATGGTGTCGTCTGAAGCCACCCGTCAGGACCCCCGGCACAGTGTCCCTTCTCCACCTCCCTCTCTTCCAGTACATACTGTGTGCTCTCCCTTCTCCCTGGTTTTCTTCATCCTGAGCTGAGCCACTTCCTTGGGTGACTGTCTTTTCCCACGTGTGCACCCAGCCAACACTGTGCTTCATTTTAGCCTCAAGCACGAGGAGATCCAGTGGCTTCAGGAATAGGTCTGTGGTCTCACGTGGCAAAGACTCCAGGGGCAGGTGGTTTCATTTTGGGGGTGGGCTGTCCTTAGCATACTGGCTGTTACCTTCCCCTCATCCCCCTAGAGGTGAAGCTTGCTTCTTGGGGCCTAGGTACCACTTCCTCACCCAACCTGTCCGAAGCCGGGAAGGGGGTGTATGCATATATGAGTTTATGCTGGGAGAAATGTTCCCCCTGTGTCTCTGTTTTTGTTGTTTGTCTTTATTTGATTTGATTCCAGAGGAAAACCTTTCTCCCCATTCCCACTGCAGCAGACTTAATCTTACATCTTCTCTGCCAGAATCCAGAACCACACTCATCCTAAACCAATCACTGTCAGAGGAGAAATGGTTGCCGTGATTGGTTTAAAATACATTTACTCCCTGAAGCTGAGGGAGAGGCTCTCTGCTCCTGAGAACATTAATGTTCAGTGACAAGCAAGATCCACTTCTGTTACAGGAGGAAGCAGGAAAGGCTATTGGGTGAGCAACCAACAGTGTCCACAACACCTGGGCCATACCATCGGCAGGTTGGTGGCGATTGGCTACCCATGGATGCAAGCAAGAAGGGGGTCACCGTCTGACAGGGTGTAAAAACAGTGTAAAGCCAACTCTTAAGTCAGGCTACATTATGTTCTCACCTTGCTCCAGCAAGTCAAAACAATGTCAGTGATAAAACACTTCCCGGGACTTCCCTGCAGTCTAGTGGTTCAGACTCTGGTTCTAGTGCGTCCAGTGCAGGGAGTATGGGTTCGGTCCCCGGTCAGGGAATTAAGAACCCACATGCTGTGTGGCATGGGCCAAAAAAAAAGCAAAATGAAACTGTTGCAGTTGCTGTTTTAATAATATATGTAAACTTCAAATTAGCATATTCTTATTACTTGTCCTTTAATACAAATTGCATTTCACCTGAAGGTAATAAGTCAGCCACACACACACAAACTTAGCTCCCCTTAGCTCTAGGGGTGTTTCAAGAGTCCATTCTTAAAAGCATAGGATCATCCAAGCTCTCTTAAGGCTTGTCTGTGTCTTGACCCCTGTGGTACTTCCTAAACACATCCTTGTGTTTAAATGGTAAATTCAAAGTAAACAATGACAGCACAAGGATTTCTAGAGACAGGAAAGAACTGGACTTACTTCAGTCTTGTTATTCTATGTGAAATTTTTATTTGCATTTAAAATTTAAAACAGTGAAACACAACTGTGAGATGTAATATTTGTAAGCTCAAATATTAGTTTTTACATGAAAAATCTTACTGAATTGGAATAATAACACTAAAACATTGAAATGTGTTCATGATTTTGAAGTGTTTATTTTTAGATTATCAACAGTCAGGAAAATAATGATTATTATTAATGACTACTTGATTATATCTCAGTGCAAATTGGTTGCAGAGGATGGGAGATCCATGTATCAAATATTCAGGGTCTGCCCACCCTATTGTCTGTTGTTCTGTCTCTTCCTGCCCCCAGCTGGGCTGGCAGTCCTGAGAAACAGAGAAAGGTGACTGATTACATTTCCTAGGGTCCCTTGTGGCTCAGCTGGTAAAGAATTGGCCTGAAATGCAGGAGACCTGGGTTCGATCCCTGGGTTGAGAAGATCCCCTGGAGAAGGGAAAGGCTACCCACTCCAGTATTCTGGCCTGGAGAATTCCATGGGTTGTATAGTCCTTGAGGTCGCAAAGAGTCGGACACAGCTGATGGACTTTCACTTTCACCTTCATCTTTAAGGGACCATTTCCAAATAGGTCATCAGTAACCATTCCTGGTGCCTGTGGGCTTCCCTGGTAGCTCAGCTGGTAAAGAATCAGCCTGCAATACGGGAGACCCTGATTCGATTCCTGAGTCTGGAAGATCTACTGGAGAAGGGATAGGCTACGCACTCCAGTATTCTTGGGTTCCCTAGTAGCTCAAATGGTAAAGAATCCACCTGCAATGTGGGAGACCTGGGTTTGATCCCTGGGTTGGGAAGATCCCCTGGAGGGGGGCACAGCAACCCACTCCAGTATTCTTGCCTGGAGAATCCCCACCGACAGAGGAGCCTGGCGGGCTACAGTCCATGGGGTCTCAAAGAGTCGGACATGACTGAGCGACTTTCACTTTCACTTTAACCATCTCTGAGCCCAGAAAGTGTCCACACAGCCCCTAAGCACCTTCAGCTTGTCTCCATTTACTCTATCTTCCTCCAATTGAATAATTCTGCCTGTGATCTCATACCAACAATAGAGACAGAAACTCTATTTCTTATTCATGATATGATCAGCTTCTTGTTTTGGTCCATCACTAATATTGTAGCATTTTCATTTTCTTCTCTTTTTCCATTGTTCATCGAAGAACACCAACTCTATGACTCTTCAGTGATGGGGGTGGAGGGGGGTGGGGAGGGACCATTTACTGAGCATCACTCTGTGCTGGCACTCAGCACTGTTCTATTCTAACTCAAGGTTATCCACACCACTTTACATCTGAGCTGGGTGTCATTACTCTCATTTTATCTGTTGAGGAGGGACTGGCTACCCACTCCAGTATTCTTGCCTGGACAATCCCATGGACAGAGGAGCCTGGTGGGCTACAGTCCACAGGGTCACAAAGATGCAGACATGATGGAAGTGATCGAGCATGCACACACAGCCGATTAACAATGTTGTGATAGCTTCAGGAGAACAGAGAAGGGACTCAGCCATCCGTATAAATGTACCTATTCTCCCCCATCTATTTGCCATGAAGTGATGGGACTGGATGCCATGATCTTAGTTTTCTGAGTGTTGAGTTTTAAGCCAACTTTTTCACTCTCCTCTTTCACTTTCATCAAGAGGCTCTTTAGTTCTTTGCTATCTGCCATAAGGGTGATATCATCTGCATATCTGAGGTTATTGATCATGATCATGGCATCCGGTCCCATCACTTCATGGCAAATAGATGAGGAAACAATGGAAACAGTGAGAGATTTTATTTCTTTCGGCTTCAAAATCACTGCAGATGGTGACTGCAGCCATGAAATTAAAAGGCACTTGCTCCCTGGAAGAAAAGCTATGACCAACCTAGACAGCATATTGAAAAACAGAGACATTACTTTACCAACAAAAGTCTGTCTAGTCAAGGCTATGGTTTTTCCAGTTGTCATGTATGGATGTGACAGTTGGACTATAAAGAAAGCTGAACAGTGAAGAACTGTGATGCCTTTGAACTGTGGTGTTGGAGAAGACTCTTGAGGGTCCCTTGGACTCCAAGGAGATCAAACCAGTCCATCCTAAAGGAGATCAGTCCTGAATATTCATTGGAAGAACTGATGCTGAAGCTGAAACTCGAATACTTTGGCCACCTGATGTGAAGAACCGACTCATGGGAAAAGACCCTGATGCTGGGAAAGATTGAAGGCAGGAGGAGAAGGGGATGACAGAGGATGAGATGGTTGGATGGCATCACCGGTGTGATGGACATGAGTTTGAGTAAGCTTCTGGGAGTTGGTGATGGACAGGGAGGCCTGGCATGCTGCAGTCCATGGGGTTTGCAAAGAGCTGGATACAACTGAGCGACTGAACTGAACTGATTCTCCCCAAACTTGCCTCCCATCTAGGCTGCCACATAACTTTGAGCAGAGCACCAAAGGGTGAATTTTAACTTTTTATGACTTGGAGAAGGTGAAGGCAGCTGTAAGAAAACAGAGGAAGTGGTGAAAAGGAAAACAATCTACTTCCAAGCCCCACTTTGGCCCCGTTAGGGCTAATTTGCTTGGTTGGAGCAGGTTCAAATCGACAGCAATTCTGAAACCACGTGGATGCATGCGAATAGCTTCTGCTAACATCCAAGATATCAGGAGGTCTCCTCTGGATGGAGAATAAAGTCCCTAATAAAACAAGGAGGGCTCCTTACCCCATATTCCTTCCCTTTCCAGTCTGAAAGGCCATCATGAGATCAAATAGGTGGACTTATTTTCCTGTTTCTTCCAACATCCACCAATGCGTATTCCCTTGGATCCTAGTTACCCCAGCCGCTCCACTGGCAAGACTCACTTTTTGCCCCAGAGAATGGGCCTGTACAGAGATTTAGATTTAGAAACTCTTAACTGATAGGGGACACGGAGAGGGACTTGCCCATCAGCAGGAATGCTTTTGCCTTTGGGATCACAAAAGCATCATTTTAAAGCAGTGGTTTTCAAACTTCAAAAAAGAGCCCCAAAGAGTCTTTCATGGGATGGAACTGTATGCAGAACTGTAACATAAAGCAGCCAAAAAGTAGCTTGTTATGTTTGATAAGTTGGTCCCAGTCTCAGTCCTTCACCAACACCTCCAGGAAGTCCATGAACCATCTCTATGGAGCCTCCAAGCCCCCTTGGAATATTCTTTGACAAAACAATCTCTCTAAAAATCAGTGTTCGCTCCCGTTCTACATTGTTGGTGGGAAGGTAAATTGGTACAGCCTCTATGGAGAACAATACGGAGGTTCCTTAAAAAACTAAAAATATAGCTACCATATGACCCTGCAATCCCACTCCTAGGCATATATCTGGAGAAAAACATGATCTGAAAGGATACAAGCACCACAATGTTCATTGCAACACTGTTTACGATAGCCAAGATGTGAAAGCAACCTAAATGTCAATCACCAGAGGAATGGATAAAGAAGATACACACACACACACACACACACACACACACAATAATATTACTGTCATTAAAAAAGAGTGAAATAATGCCATTTGCAGCAACATGGATGGACCTAGAGATAGTCATACTGAGTGAAGTAAGTCAGACAGAGAAGGAGAAATATTGCATGGCATCCTATATGTGGAATCTAAAAAGAAATTGTACAAATGAACTTATTTACAAAAGAGACTCACAGACTTAGAGAACGAACTTATGGTTGCTGGGGGAGGGGAGGCGAAGAATGGGGGAAAGGGATAATTAGGGAATCTGGGATCGACATGTACACATGGCTATGTTTAAAATGGATAACCAACAAGGACCTACCGTATAGCACATGGAACTCTGCTTCACGTTATGTGGCAGCCTGCATTGCAGGTGGATTCTTTATCGCTGAGCCACTGGGGAAGCAACTTTGTAGCATACCTGATTTGAAATCCGCCTGTACATCATGACACTGTTTGAGAACCAGCCGTGGTTCTATACTCATACAGCACATGGTACCAGTACTGTACCCATCATGGGAGGGGGAGTTTTAGGGAGAACGGATACATGTATATGTATGGCTGAGTCCCTTTGGTATTCACCTGAAACTATCACAACATTGTTAGTTGGCTATGGTGAAAGTGAAGTTGCTCAGTCATGTACGACCCTTTGCGATCCCATTGACTGTAGCCTATCAGGCTCCTCCGTCCATGGGATTTTCCAGGCAAGAGTACTGGAGTGGTTGCCATTTCCTTCTCCAGGGGATCTTCCCGACCTGGGGATCGAACCCAGGTCTCCCACATTGCAGGCAGACGCTTTACCCTCTGAGCCACCAGGGAAGCCCCCTGTTAGTTGGCTATACCCTGATACAAAATAAAAGAACAGGAAAAGGTATATTTAAAAAAAAAAAATCACTGTTCTCCAAATAGCATTGAATCAATCAATCAACGAATAAATAAATAAAACAAGAAACATCACTGCTACAAATCAGACCTTGGCCCAGAATGGCATCCCGTTTGGAGGGGAAGTTAGAGGAAAAAGGTGCAACCTGCCTAAACACCCTTGCTTTTTTGTATCATTGCCCTTTGCCACTCAGAATGAGACCAACCCCATTCAGGTGTCTGGCCTTGCAGCATATGTGAGCGAGGACCAAACTTGTCATCATGGGTAATACAACTGGCTGGTTCTGAAACAATGTCATGATGTACAGATGGATTTCAAATCAGGTGTGGTATGAAGACGCTTCCTCAGTGACTCAGCGGTAAAGAATCTGCCTGCAGTGCAGGAGACACAGGAGAGATGGGTTCAGTCCCTGGGTTGGGAAGATCCTCTGGAGGAAGAAAGGGCAACCCACTTCAGTATTCTTGCTCGGAAAATCCCATGGAGAGAGGAGCCTGGCAGGCTACAGCCCACTGGGTTGCAAAGAGTTGGACATGACTGATGGCTGAGCGCACACACACACACAGGATGAAGTCAGTTACTAGGAATGCTAATATTGGTAAAGTCTCCAAATTTGCAAGCATAATACTCTTAATCATTTAGTATGTAGTACTATTAAATGGCAGTTAATAATATCACTTGCATTCACTTGTGTGGGAAATGCTTTTTTGAGTAAGAGCAGAGGGTGTGAATCAAACTACAACTAATGCTTGTGAATTACAAGGAATGCTCTGATGCTGACGGGAAACAACCTCCAGGTAAATGTCTCCTGCTGTCTGTGTCGGGGGAAGCAGTTAAGAAGCACCAGGAAAGAGTCTGCCATTGGCGTCTGGCCGATCAAACTCTCACTCTGCCCTTCATTAGCTCCGTGATCCTGGGATAACATGTAACCTCCTTGTCCACGTTTCCTCTGTCTTTAAAATGGTTTGTTGCATGGTAGTATGGGTATACACTTCTGTGGTGGCTTAGACGGTAAGGAGTCTGCAGTATGGGAGACCTGGGTTCCATCCCTGGGTTGGGAAGATCCCCTGGAGAAGGAAATGGCAACGCACTCCAGTTTTCTTGCCTGGAAAAATCCCATGGGTGGAGGAGCCTGGCAGGCCCCAGTCCGTGGGTTCACAAAGAGTTGGACACGACTGAGTGGCTTCACGTTCAGGCTTTCAGTGTGGCGTAATGCTCTTTGCACAGTAGCTGGCACAGAATCTGAGACCAACAGACACTGGCTCCACCCTGTCCTTTCCTGAACGGGAGTCCTGACCTCAACTCTGCCTCTCATAGAGATATCTTCTCCCCCAGAACACATTCACTGTCCACATTGCATTTAGCCCTCCAGAAAAGACGACAACTGAGGCTAAAGTGGTTGCTGTTGTTTAGTCGCTAAGTCATGTCTGACTCTTTGGGACCCCATTGGCTGTAGCCCACCAGGCTCCTCTGTCCATGGGATTTCCCAGGCAAGAAAACTGGAGTGGGTTGCCATTTCCTTCTCCAGGGGATCTTTGCAACCCAGGGATTGAACCTGCTTCTCCTTTCATTGGCAGGCGGATTCTTTACCACTGAGCCATCAGAGAAGCCTGAGAATAAGTTAGCCAGTGGCTAACCTTCTTCACTGAGCCAGCCCGTACGAGTCTGCTCACAGCGTCCCTCTCTGCCCTACTGCTGCTCCTGATCCCGTGGGTCTGGAGATGGGAGGCTCTGCAGCAGCATCTTCCAAGCTGTGCTGGGAGCACGGCTCCTCCTAGCCCAGCCACCCTCTGCCCACCTCACCACGAGCCTCCCAACCGCAGAATCCAAGTGTAGAATGCCTGGTCTATCATGGTGAGCCGTAGACTCTCACGTGATATCAAGATCAAGGCTGCACAGTTACCTGCTGGAGATGCCTCTGAGTCTGCTTTTAATCTTTGCTGTGATTCGAACCTGGAATTTCATGCTGACCCAACACTCCACTGGAATCTGAGTCTTTCAACAGGGGTCAAAGGAACTGTCGTTCCTATAGCCTCTGAGGCTTACTCCATCCTTGGAAATCCTCTTACACACCTGTCAATAGCATCAGGTGTCGCCCAGGCAACCCTCAGAAATGTGCATGCTACTCTCACTTCTTAATCTTGGAAGAAGAGTCATCAATATGTGAAAATCCACCTCCTGGCTATTCCTTCTCCAAAGGACCAGTTAGGAGGTAATGAAGAGACCAGAGTTGTGTAGTCTCCCACAGCTGGACTCACCTCACCTCACTGAGTGGCAGGGAGGGGACCAACTACCTGAGCTGGCTTTGCACCCCAGCCTCTCGTCTCAAGGGACTTCTCAATGAGGCCACCTTGAATGGGCTTATACAGGAGCCCAGGCAGAGAGGTGTGGGAGCCCCTGACCCCACCTGTCTGGGCCCAGGGTAACCAAGCCGTCTTGGAGATGTGTTGGGACCATCTCCAATGGAGGAAGGTCTTACTGTAATGAAAACACAGGAATGGCTTCTTAAATGTGTCTTTTCAGGATCCTATGACCAACAATGTGAGAGAGTCTGCAGGAAGGCCGAATGGGAGCCACTCCAAGCAGGGTGCAAGCTGTGTGTGGGGTGGGGGTGGGGTGGGGGTGGTGAGGGTCTTGCCATCTCAAAGCCCCTGCTGGACACTATCTCATGGCTCTAGTGAGGTCATGATCAGAGGCACAGCAGTACCTCCCATCTGGTGAGGGGGAAATAAAGAAAGTCAGGCCACCTTCTGGGTAACACTCCTGGGTCCCTTCTTGCTGTGGTGTGTGTGGGGTGGGGGTGGGGGTTGTGGAATAAACAGATAATAAAGATTAATAGCATGTCCTTGCAGTTCAGAATGGAACAGCCCAGAAAAGCAAGTAGGTCCGAACAGATCTGAGACTGGGGGACAGAGCCAGAGTGAATCTTTATCTTCTGTTAAGGCTGCTTCCATGAAATGCCAGCCAATGTAACAGAGCTTCATGATACAGCAGTCCATGAAGCACTAGACTGGATGCGGCGCCCCACAGTCTCTGGGGTGCCTCGTAGACTCGATGAGGTGCCCTAAAGAGGAAGAGAGGCAATCAGCCCCTGCCTGCACGTTCGCAGGTGAGCAGGCCAGGGTCTGCTGCAGAGACCCAGGTGTCTTGGACTCTCGGGGAGGGAGCAGGGGTGAAGAGGGAGCACCTACAGGAGGAAATCTGGGTACCAATAGGAGCCCTGCAGAGTCATGTAACCATCAGGCGGAGCTGCATGGGGCAGGATCGCCACCCTCACACTCCAGGCGGCCCCCAGAGAAGAAGAGCAACATGACAGAGTGACAAGGACGCCAGCAGCGCACTCTCAGCTGGCCACCCTCTCCCAGAGGAGGGAGGAAGAGCAGCCTCTGGAGTGCCTCCCACCCAAGAGGCCTCAAAGAGCTTCTGCAGCACCCCCAGGCCACCCTAGCCTGACCCCGGGCTGCCTGATCTTCAGTTCAGTTCAGTCACTCAGTCTTGTCCGACTCTTTGTGACCCCATGGACTGCAGTACGCCAGGCCTCCCTGTCCATCGCCAACTGCTGGAGTTTACTCAAACTCATGTCAGTTGAGTCGGTGATGCCATCCAGCCATCTCATCCTCTGTCATCCCCTTCTCCTCCCGCCTTCAGTCTTTTCCAGCATCAGGGTCTTTTCCAAGGAGTCAGTTCTTTGGACCAGGTGGCCAAAGTATTGGAGTTTCAGCTTCAGCATCAGTCCTTTCAATGAATATTCAGGACTGATTTCCTTTAGGATGGACTGGTTGGATCTCCTTAGAGTCCAAGGGACCCTCAAGAGTCTTCTCCAACACCACAGTTCAAAAGCATCAATTCTTGTGCACTCAGCTTTCTTTCTAGTCCAACTCTCACATCCATACATGACTACTGCCTGATCTTAGCCACTCCTTTTTTCCTAATACATCCCTTGTAGAAAAATCAGAAAATAAGGAGGGGTGGAATCCTGGTGGCCCTGGATCCAGCCACACCTGAGGACAGGATCTGCAGAGAAGTGAGCCTTTGCGGCTTCTGCTTCTCTCATTTGGGTTTCTTCCATTCCATCTGAGCCACCAGGGAAGCCCTCCTTCATCCCCAAGTCCCAGCACCCCCAGCCCTTGGTGTCTTGCTTCCTAGATCATTTCCCCCACCCCTGTGTCCCCTCCTCCTCTCTTCTCCAGCCTGCCTTCCCCAGGGACTACCTCCTCCACCAACTCCTCCTACGAAATCCATCCTTTCCCTGGGCTGCCCATGCAGCCTGCCCTGGCAGCTCTACTCCGTGGCCACTGCTGCAGACAATGCCAGGAAGGGGGAGGGTGGCGACTGGGTGCCCACCAGCTCTGCCTGCACAGGGCCACATCCACAGATCTGCTCCCCAGCCTCCATCCACACATCCATGTATAAGCCATGGGGCTTTGGGCGGGCCACAGGGACAGTGATCCTACTGACCTTGGAGGGTGGTTCTGAGGATGAACTGAGACAAGGCACACACAGCTCTCAGCATAGTGCCTGACCTAGGATAATTCCTCAATAAACTGTTTATCGTTCTTTCACCCCCTAAAAAGGCACTCACTTGAGTTTAAAGATACAATGCCAGGCATTCTAATTTGTACCTCCCTCACTCTTGAATGTTTTTGCCTCTATGTCCCTTTCACACCTGGCAACACCAATACCAGCTTTGGCTAGAGTTTTTGGAAGGCATCAGTAAGGCCAGTTAAAATCAATTGCTTCCGCACAGAGCCGAGCGCCAGATGACTGGAGGCACTAACATCTTCTGGTGTGACAGAATTATTATCGGCAAGACCTAACATCAGCTTTGGTTTTGCAGGAGGAAGGCTATGCCTTGACACTCACAGCCCTCCCCTACCATTATGCTTGGAACTCCAGAGGGTTATCTTACGGCAGTGATTCTCAAAGATGATCCAGCAGGATCATCATCATCTGGGAACTTGCTAGAAATACAAATTCCCAGGCCCACCCCAGACCTAGATGGGACCCAACACTACATGTTAACAAGCAGTCAAGTCATCCAGAAGATTCAGATGCATGTTCTGGTTTGGAAACCACAAATCTGAGGTTTCACAGCCTTTAGGTACTATACATTCTTAAATCAGCCTTCCTGTTGTCCAGGTCTTTGGCTTCAAACAAGCCCAGAGAAAAGGACTTTTAAAAACAGTGATTACTAATTTTTAACAAGAGGAAATTTTAGGAGAAAAAGAAACCCTTACTAATTATTAGGCTACAGCTCAGAGTGTGTCCAATTAAACATGAAGTGATCAGCCTTTCTGTTTTTTAATATATCATTTTTCCTTTTCGTTTTCAGCTTTTCATTGAAGTAGCATACATACAGAAATGTTCATGTATCCCAAGTGTACACAGTACAAGGAATGTTCATGAAATGAATACCTCTATGTACCCACCCAGCACCTGAGTGCAGACATTGAACACTGCTGGAAGTCCAGATGCCCCTTTCTGGTTACCATCCCTGCCTAAGTTTCTTTCTTTTTTTAAATTGTAGGAGTAGTTCAATCAAAGAAAATTATTTTAAAGAAAAAAAGAAAAGTGAAGTCGCTCAGTCGTGTCTGACTCTTTGCAACCCCGTGTACTGTAGCATACCAGGCTCCTCTGTGCCTGGGATTTTCCAGGCAAGAAATTTTAAATTTTAAAGCAATTTTAAAGAAAGTCACCACCTTATCACCGCACACCAGAATTATTACAGTTTTCGCTCATTTCCGTCAACACATACATTTTATGTAGTTTAATATTTTAGTTACAATGTATACATGTTCCCAGTTGTTACACACGCTTCACAAGCATCACTTTAAAAGAGTCCAAGAACTTTCCTGGTGGTCCAGTGGTTAAGAATCCACCTTCCAATGCAGGGGACTTGGGTTGGATCCCTGGTCAGAAAGTTAAGATCCCACATGCTGCAGGGCAACTAAGCCCATGCACCCCAATGAAAGGTCTCATGAGCCACAACTAAGACCCACCGCAACCAAATAAATAAATAAAAGGATCTGACATGATACCATCACATCAAAGTCTCCATTTATTTCACCATTCTCCCATATTTAGGTTGTCTCTAACTGCTCACTTCTGTAATGAACCTCTCTGGGCCTTATGCTTCCTTCTTCTCTGGAATGAGACTGCCTTAGAATCAGCTCTCAGCAGTGAAATTACTGAGTCAAAGGCTCTGAATATTTTACTGGGGCTCTTTATTATTTGTACTGTTTTTTAAATACAAACTCCATTTCATTTTGGGTAATACTTCTGCATATTTCCGAGCTCCTCCCAGCATCTTACATTTCTGGATAGAGATTCTTCTCTCCCACCTTCTTGTGAACTCAGAAGACTTTTGGTAACCATGGGGAGGAGTGGGGAATGCTAGTAAATTACAGCGCCTTCACATTAAGCTGCTGTGCAGCTGGGCAGGGACATCAGGCAGGAGCCCAGACCACCCTCTCCCATGTACATGTGGGGAGGAGGGGGCTTTCAAGGATAGTTGAAGCCTTTCCTAGGGACCATCCCCCCTGGTGGCTCAGACAGCAAAGAGTCTGCCTGCAATGCAGGAGCCCTGGGTTTGATCCCTGGGTTGGGAAGATCCCCTGGAGAAGCAAATGGCAATCCACTCCAGTACTCTTGCCTGGAAAATCCCATGGATGGAGGAGCCTGGTAGGCTCCAGTCCATGGGGTCGCAGAGTTGGACACCACTGAGCGACTTTACTTTCACTTTCCCCGGGGAGCCCCACAGGAAGCTCTCAGTGGCCACTGGAGGTTGAACAAACCTGTTCCTCTTCTCGGGAGAGACAGAGATGGTGATGGAGACAGTTGGACAAAGATGGACAAGGGAGGAGGACCCAGTTACAGCCACAGAGTCCAGCCGCCCAGAGCGATTGCAGGGCTGTGTGTGGGCCGGGCAGGACAGGAGTGTTCCTTATCCAGGTGCTGCTTGTTCTCATTCCCGAGGACTCTCCTCTTCCCCTGGAGGGATGGGCAGGGCCAGGAGGGTAGGATGAGTCTCAGGGGAGCTCAGAGCTGGGAGGTCTGAGCGGAGAGCACTCACCTGGGGCCATGAGACACTGGCAGGTCCCCCCGCTGCCCCCAGGCCATGAGCCAAAAAGGTGGGATGGAAAAGACATCAGGCTGCGGGGTGTAAATGAAAATGTTCATTCTGTCATCTTGGAGACAGAATAACAGTGGTGGAGAGCACAGTTTCCAGAGTTAATTCCCTGAGTTTCCTTGTGTATAACATGCGGGACATACAGAACCCAGCCCACAGGGTTCTTACGAGGATGAAATGAGTTAACACAAGGAAACAACTTAAGGACTTCCAATAAACCCACCCTGTCCACACCATGGGGGCCTGTGCTTTGACTTGAAGACACAGCCCGTGGAGAAGGATAAGACATGTCTGTCATGACCTTCCCGCCATCACTCATGAACCCAGTGAGAAATCCTAACTCTGTCCCCGGCTCCCCTGCCTCCTCATTCATTCATTAGTCCATTTCTGGTGGTGGTGGGGGGACAGGGGCCCTGGAGCAGATTAAGTCCATGACTGCCACACTGGCCACTTTTATCTCAGTCAGTCTCCTTGGCTCCAGCTGGATGTTGAGGGGACACTCCACTTTGCTGGGGCCCAGGGAGTTCCTAGCCCTTCCCGCCTTCCAATCCCCTGAGGGCGCAAAGGAGAGGCCATCTGAACCTCTGAACACAAGCCACCAGGGTCCAAGGTGGTAGGTTCTACTTGCCCCCAATCAGAGCAGGGAGCCTGGGGCTGAGCCAGCCAGATTTGACAGGGAGAGCTTCCCTGGTGGGTCAGCAGTAAAGAATCTGCCTGCAATGCAGGAGATCCTGGGTTCGATCCCTGGGTCTGGAACATCCCCTGGAGAAAGGAGTGGCTACCCACTCCTGTATTCTTGCCTGGAGAATCCCTTGTACAGAGGAGACTGGTGGGCTACAATCCATGGGGTCACAAAGAGTTGGACATGACTGAGCGACTAACATACCCACCCACCCCCCGCCACACACAGACACACACACATGGGAAATTAACACTGAACATTTGTTTCCCATGTGCTAGGCTCTGTGCTAGGTATTCTGATGCAGGCGGTCTCACACATATGGATATATTATTTCCATTTTACAGAGGAGGAAACTGAGGCTAAAATAAATTAAGCAACTTGTCTTCTCTTGAGCATCCACTATTGCCCAGCATGGTGCTGGCCACTGAAGGGAAGCAAAAAGAAGACCTAATTTTTCTCTTAAAGAAGTGTCCACTAGGGCAGGAGAAACAGGACTGGCCCAGAAATTCCTGCTGTGGTCCACATGGATACCAACTCAGTGCTTAGTGACGTGGCTCAGTAGAGTACCGTGGGGATGGAGTGGAGGAGTGGTGAGGCTTGGACTAGGAGGGAGAAGAAGGAGGCAACCACTGCAGTCATTAAGGGGGACAGGGAGTGGGACACGCCAGGGCCCATCTTGCATCCCAGACCCCCAGCTGCCCTGGGTTCTCAACTCCTCCAGCCCCTACTTGGCCCCCTCCACTGCCTTGGTCATGTGGCCCCTGCTTCAGCCTGCACAGAAGTCTACTGGAAAGGAAGGAGGATGGACCCAAAGGATGAGATCTTTCAAGAGGAGACCCCGGTGAATGAAACAAGTGCTGATTTTAAATCTTCTCCTCCCTGGCCTGGCAGACAAAGCCCAGGACCTCTCCCCACAAACCCTTCCACTCTCCATCCTTGTGAGTGACCCACGTAACAGGTTCTCATGGGCCAGCTCCTCACCTTATCCTTGTCTCTCACTCATCCCTGGTCTGCGAAGCTGAGCACAGAACAACAGACTGTGTAAGCACACCTGTTTGGTTCAGTCTGTGGAGTTGGTTGGACCCTTCAAGGGCAATACCCCTCAGTATTTCCATCTGTAAAATGGGACTAATGTGCATTTCCTCGCACTTCAGAGGCAATGGTGAGACACATCCCTGGAGAAGGCCGCTGCTGTTTGAGCCTGGCTTCATCCAGTGAGCACCTGCTGTGTGTCTGGCACTGATAGAGCAAAGATGAACAGCAAATGATCCCAGCTGTCAGCGACTCCAGAGCCCAGGAGCAGAGGCAAACAAGTAACATGGTGACAGGCACATGGAGAGATGGGGCCTGGGGTGGGGGCCTGGGGGCCAAAGAGAGTCAGGGAAGAACTCACAGGAGAGTCTGCCAAGTGGGCGTCCTAGGGGTGAGGACGGGCATTCTAGATGGAGAGGTGGGGGCATCCATATACAAGGGCAGGGGTGCAGTACCACACACAGAATTCACCAGGGGGGGCAGTAGGACCCTGTGGTGGTGACATCAGTCTGGAGCCAGACTGCTAGGATTCCAAACCCTCCTTCTGTCTGATCTTCTAGACATCTCTAAGGTCTCTGAGCCTCAGTTTTCTCCTAGGTGTTACTATCCCTCCAGGTCTGACTTTTTTTTTTCAGGGTAAAATGAGTTATGCACATAAAGCCCTTAGAAGCCTGCCTGGCATGGGCTCGCTGCCAAATAACATTAGAGATGATGATGAAATCCGAGGCTGGAATGCCCAAATAGGTCCACATAACAGACAGGGCATGAACTTAGGGGCTGGAAATGGCTAGATAGTCCAAGATACGTGGGATGAACCCCAAAGGGGCAAATTTGTAGACATCAGACCCTTTTAGCTGTCCAGTCGATTTCATCATCATATTAAGGAAAAAAGTATTTGGATGAGCAGGTGTGTAAGAGTCATTCCTCAGTTCTACTCCGCTCTCTCGGCAGAACCGGGAAGGCAGTCCATGGTGCTGCCTGGATGAGGAGATGGTCCTCTGCCCGAGCCCGAGGACTCGCCCAGCAAGGACTCTTCAGCGCGGCCGGCCCGTCCCAGGCCGAGCGCCACCAGAGGGCGCGCTGGATCTCAGCGTGCGCGGAGCTGCGGGCGCGGGTGGGCTGGTGCGCGCCGTGCGCGCCGGGCAGGCGTGGAGTGGGCCCCCGGGACCAGAAAGAGAGCCTGCGTCCCCAGAAGTCAGCCCGGGAACTCAAGGGCCACATTTTCCAGGGACCTAGTCCGGAGCAATCAGGACAGAGGACTTAGAAAAGTGACACTGATCATACTAAATGTACATATTGCTCACTATGTACCACACATTGCAGTTAATCTTCACTAGAACCCTAGGAGAGTGATGCTACTGCTGCCCCACTTTAGAGATGGAGAAACTGAGTCTCTGCACAGCTGGGATTTGAACCCCCAGGGACGGTCACAGACAGAGCCTGTGTCCTTATGGATCACTCTGTACTATCTCTCTAGCAATGCCTTCTCCTCCTTCCACCTGAGGGTTCATCTCTTTCTCACTGGCAGGTCACTGGTTAAAGCAACTCAACCCTTCCCTGAAGGAAAGAAGTGCAGAGCTACATTTCCACTCTGCAGGTCAGCATCACTCCAGCTGTAAAACTCGAGGACCACACCACCGCCTCTAAGAGATTCTGATTTAATTAGCATTTACTGAACACTTACTGTGTGCCTCACTGTGGGTTTCCCTTATGGTTCAGCTAGTAAAGAATCCGCTGGCAATGTGGGAGATCTGGGTTCGATCCCTGAGTTGGGAACATCCCCTGGAGAATACTCCAGTATTTTGGCCTGGAGAATTCCATGGACCGTGTAGTCCATGGGATTGCAGAGTTGGACACAACTGAGCGAGTTTCACTTCGCTCACTACTGTGTGCCAGGAAGTGAATGAATGCCTCTACATCAGTCCCACACCACACTCCCAATAATGTGTGGATTGTGTGTCCTCATTTCCATTTCACGCTTGAGTCAGGGAGGTAAGAGACTTTCATGTGGTCACACAGTTACCCCGACTGCCTCTGCTGCTCCCACCACCAACACGCATTCGTTCAGCAAACCTTTATCGAGCACTTACTCTGTGCCAGGCACTGTTTAGATGCTGGGGAATCAACGGGACTGATGAAAACTCCTGCTTTCTTGGAGCTGACCTTCATCAGCTCTTGGGAGTCCCCAGGGGCATTAACTCAGCTCTTGTTTCTAGATGCCTCATGAGAAGAGGCCATGTGGATCGAACAGAAAGGAAACCAAGCTTTCTGCATAGGGTGACATCTATGAGATAATACTCCTGAACTTCTTCTGGAAGGAAAGGCACCAATGCTTATTATGGGTAGAATTGTGTCCCCTCAAGATGATATATAGGCATCCCTGATAGTTCAGTTGGTAAAGAAACTGCCTGTAATAACAAAGATCCGTCTAGTCAAAGCTATGGTTTTTCCAGCAGTCATGTATGGATGTGAGAATTGGACTATAAAGAAAGTTGAGAGCTGAAGAATTGATGCTTTTGAACTGTGGTGTTGGAGTAGACTCTTGAGAGTCCCTTGGACTACAAGGAAATCCAACCAGTCCATCCTAAAGGAGATTAGTCCTGAATATTCATTGGAAGGACTGATGCTGAAGATGTAACTCCAATACTTGGACCACGTGATGCGAAGAACTGACTCACTGGAAAAGACCCTGATGCTGGGAAAGACTGAAGGCAGGAGGAGAAGGGGACAACAGAGGATGAGATGATTGGATGGAATCACTGATGCGATGGACATGATTTTGAGTAAGCTCTGGGAGTTGATGATGGACAGGGAAGCCTGGCATGCTGCAGTCCATGGGGTCACAAAGAGTCGAACAAGACTGAGTGACTGAACTGGAAGATGATTTATGAAAAGCTAACCCCCACGATCAGGAATGTGACTTCATTTAGAAATATGGCTTCTGCGGATGTAATCAAGTTAGGATGAGGTCATAGCGGAGTACAATGGGCCCTCATCCAATGTGACTCATGTCCTTATAAGGAGAGAAGAGACGGACACACACATTCACACACATGCGGGGCAGGGCCATGGGACAGTGGGGACACAGGCTGCAGAGCTACTGCTGTGTGGCAGGGAACTCCAAGGACGGCGGGCTATCACCAGAAGCTAGGAAGAGGCAAGTAAGGCTCTTGCCTCTAGGTTTCAGAGAGAGCGTAGTCCTACTGAGACCCTGATTTCAGACTTTTCTTCCAGAACCGTGAGACAGTACATCTCTGCTGTTTTAAGCCACCCAGTGTGTGGTAGTTTGTTACGGCTGCCCTTGGAAACTAATGGTATTAACTTTTTTTCCCATCAATAGGGATAAACCTGGCTTATCCACCCACCAGTTTCCTCACCCCATGCCCACAATGGTCAAGGTCAGGGTTTTCCTGGTGTAGAACTCGCGGGGCACGACAACATCAATCCCCAGTCTGTGGTCTCAGCACAGCCGTCCTCTACCTGTCTGAACTAGCCCATGGTTCCCACCAGGATGACAAAGGTGCCTCCGGTTGGCAGAGGCAGGGCAGACAGCAGGCAGGTGTGCCCAGGCCCCCACACCTCACCTGCCAGCCTGGCTCTGCCAGCCGCACTCAGCATCGCCAAAGCCCCGTGTTACTACTGTACTGCTTGTGGATTCCTGGGGAGGGGAGAGGCAAAGAGAGGGGCAGCCTCACACCAGTCCATCCAGCTGTGTCCAGGTGGCCCACGACAGTGGCAGACAGAGGGCACGAGCCTCGTGGGGAGTCACACGTGGCCCAGCCCCCGTCTCAGCAGCTACCCCACGAAGTGCCTTCAGGTAGCTGTCATTGTGCCTGGTTCGCCTGAGAGCTCCAGGTTCTGGGAGGCAGAATACTGACTCTGTTGGCGTAGCATATTCTGGTTTGGTGATGTGAAAAGTGCCAGGTCTCAAAACTGTAGAGAGACCCAGTTCCTCACGGTGAAGGGGCAGACACATAGGGACCTAGTGGCCTCTGTTATCTTGGGAGATTGGGGCCCTTGAAACACTCACTTGGACTCTCCTGGGCGGTCCTGTAGGCCTCCCTGCCGCCCTTCAGCTCCCTGAAACTACTGGGCAGCCTGGCTTTCAGAGGCAGCCCTGGGAGACTGCTAATTTGGTGAGGGCAGGGGCTCACAGTGACTTTCTCCATCAAAGGAAGCTGGGCACGTGGCCCACCCTGCCCACTGCCGGGTCCTTCTGGATCGTCTGGTCCAGTTTACATGGGAAAGAAAAGAGCAGAGGTTCCATCCAGACGTCCCACCTGGGACTGGGGACAGCTTTTGGCTGGAACGTCCCTTGGGGTGGATATTTCAGAAATCAGAGCAGGTTGGTAGGCGGCAGCAAGGGGAAGGATGCAGAGAAGAGACCTCCATGGCATTTCCTAAGAGAACGCTTGTCTTCCTCGTGAACAGGTACCCAATGAATGGGGTGAAGATGAGGAAGGGAGGGCAGTGCAGGGAAGCTGGCACGGCTCTCGCCAGGCCCTGCTCCTCATCAGGCCCCCCCAGCTGCATGGTTTCCCCTCGCACACTCCTATTCCTTCCCTTCCTTCCCTCCCTTCTTCCCTTCCTTCCTTTCTTCTCTGTTCACTCATCATGTAACGAAACTTTAATGAGTTCTACTTTGTACCAGATGATCCTCTAGGTACTAGGGCGTCAGCAGTGAGAAAACAGACAGGACACTCTGCCTTTGTGGAATTTACGTCCTAGTGGATGCACCTCTCCCTTTGCCTTTTACCAACTCATTGCCTGCATTCTTCTCTTACAACCCACCCAGCTGTTGGCAGCCACGATAACGCCAGTTGGAGAGTCTAAGCCTCATTTTCTCATCTAAAGCTGTCAATGAAGTGCCGACAGTGTGCGGGCACCGTTATAGGCCCTGGACATCTTGGGCACTTGTCATGAGGCCACAGCTCTCTGGGTGAAGAGCAGTTGAAGAGAAGTACCCCTCCCCGCCAGACCAGTCCATCTCGCTGGGCACAGAGAACGCACACGAAATGCTTGATTATTTGTGCAAATTGTGCACAGACTCCAAAGGACAGTGGAAAAGCCAGTGTTAGGCCAAAGTATGGAGGCCTCCCCCTCCCCACTGGCTTCCTCTCTGGGTCCAGACCAGGATCACACCTTTGTGACCACAGCCCCCTTGCACACTTTGGAGACCAGCAGACCACAGCCAGAAGCTGGGCTGCACTGGGCCCCGTGCCTCCTGGGAGTTATCTCCCCGCCGCTTCAGCCAGGCCGCTCTGGACTCAGGCAGCACCCCCCATTCCTCCCTCCCCACTTTAATTAACTCCGCCCGGATGCGCTGACTCACTCGTGGGCTCCGTGACCCTCCTGGTTGCAGAGGACACCTCCTCAGACACAATTACATTTGAGGATGAAGCATTTCCTCTGGGCACAGAACAAGCCCGTGAAAGCTTTTGCGGGGGGAGCGGGGAGGGGGTCTGTTTGGAGATGACTCACGGAACAGGCCTCGAGGTGAGGGTGCATCTCACTCAGACATTATCCGACTGGTGGCTTCATTACTCTACGAGAGTTTCTCTTCTTGGGGGGAAGAAGGAATGTGTCTACCTTTCCAGACAAAAGGGGCCTAATATACGCATTGACGGGGTCACATCCAGCCCCAGTCAAAACACCTATGCTTAGAATTTCCAAAGCTCCAGGTGGCAACCAACAAGTCCATGTGTATTTAACACACTTTGTGTGCCCTCCCTAATATCCCTGAGATATTCTTAGTCCCATTTTCTGGATCAGCAAATCAAGTCTGGGAGAGACCAAGAGAACTGCTTTCTCAGGAACCACACTGCCCTG
This sequence comes from Giraffa tippelskirchi, assembly GCF_054371585.1. Taxonomy (NCBI): domain Eukaryota; kingdom Metazoa; phylum Chordata; class Mammalia; order Artiodactyla; family Giraffidae; genus Giraffa; species Giraffa tippelskirchi. The sequence continues at coordinate 147,597,034 of NC_137281.1, read as the reverse complement.
AAGAATGAAATTAGCTAAGAATGATTCTGGGGTCTAGCACTGGTGACTGGAATAGCCCAGAAAAAATAGCCCAGTCCCCTTTCCTGATTTGTATTTTGAAGACGCAGGAGAGAAAAGTAAGAAATCAGCCTGCAGGGCTGTGATGGGACAGTGTTCTGGTGGGGGTCTCTGTTGCCTTCGAAGTCCAGCCCCTTGCAAGTCTCTGGGGACCAGCCAGCCAGACCCCATGCTGGGGCCAGTCCAGGTCTGTGCCTGGCAGCGTGGTGGTGGTGGGGGGGGAAGGTCACTGGTGTTTCCTTTGCTGTGAGCTGGCATCTCTGTCTAAATTAAAGCAGAGGGTTTGCATTTTAATGACGATTTTCCCAGGTTTGTTCCACTTTGAAGTGGCTGTTATTAAGAATACCGGACAAGAGAGGTCCAGTGGGAGATGTGGCACATATTTAATTCGAAATACACTCAGACACTTTTCCTATGAAGCTGATAGGGATGTATCCATCCACCCATCCGACCACCCAGGTACTTCCTGCCCAGGATTCAGGTGTGGGGAGATCAGCGAACTAGACACACACAGTGCAAACCCTCCACAGCTAACCGTCTGATGGGCATGCTGTAAGTCATAGAGATACTCTGTACAAAAAGGCAAAAATCCAATCCACTCCACCCCTAACCTCTTACTAGCTCTGAGCAACAAGATCAGGGTTTAAGCTCCACGGGAGGAGAAATGTCCCTCTGAACAGACCCTGCACGGGCAAGAGAGAGGGAGAAAGGAGGAAGGGGCCACTGCTTTGGCCATTAACTGGGTGGCGACTCGGTGGGGGAGAAAGGCTCCTTCTGAACTGTTTGCTTGGAGTCCTTGACCTCAAGTTTGGCCTAACAGAGATACCCTGGACCTTGGGGCCTGTTGGGGCTGGCTTTGTGTCCTGCCTGGCTCCATCACTTAATAGCTGTGCCGCTTTGAACAGATTACTTAGCCTCTCTAAGCCTGGAGTTCTTGATATGCAAAATGGAGTCATACCCTCCTGGAAGAGTTGCTGGGCAGATCAGTGAGTTAGCTCAGTACCTGTGCTATGCCTGCAGTAGCATTAAGCATCCATAATAATAGCTAATAGTATGTAGCCTGTACTGAGGGCTTCACCTGAATTCTTATTTAACTATCCTTTTCCCGATCTTCCCTGGTAGCTCCGTTGGTAAAGAATCTGTCGTCTGCAATGTGGGAGACCCCGGTTCGATTCCTGGGTCAGGAAGATCCCCTGGAGAAGGGATAGGCTACCCACTCCAGTATTCTTGGGCTTCCCTGGTGGCTCAGATGGTACAGAATCCGCCTGCATTGCGGGAGAGCTGGGTTCGATCCCTGGGAAGATCCTCTGGAGAAGAGAAGGGAAAGGCTACCCACTCCAGTATTCTGGCCTGGAGAATTCCATGGACAGAGGAGCCTGGACGGCTAATGTCCATGGGGTTGCAAAGAGTCGGACACGACCGAGCGACTTTCACTTTCTCACTATCTTTCTTCCTCTCTCTCTCTCACACACATTCATGAATGGATGCTATTATTACTTCACTTTACAGATGAGGAAACTAGGACTTGGGGAACAGGTAGCCAGCGCACAGGTAGTTGCACAGGTAGTGAGACAGCTCACTGGGATTTAAGCCCCATCCCTCTGGCCCCAGGGCCTGTGCCCAATATTAATCCTTCTCACCACCTGCATGCACAGCATAGACTGACAGCAGGCTAGTCTAGAGGCTGGACTCCTCCTTAAACCCATGGAGAATAACCCCTAGTTGGATGAGTTAAAAAAAAAACATAGTCTAAATGAAACCATCTCCTTCCTGAGCGAGGCTGCTGCCCAGGCAGCCAGCCCTCTAGCTTGTTCCAAGGGGCGGGGGCCGTGGGGGCGGGAGACGGGAAGGGGAGGCTCCCTCCCTGCTGTCTCCCCAGCAGTGGCACCTGGAGACGCAGCACAGGGGCGCTGCGGGCAGTGTGTGTGCCAACACGTGCCTGTGAGCGTGTGTGTTGGGGGCGATGTTATTCACAGCCGCTGGCCAACAGTAAGTAAGACAGTGGGGCTTGATTCATGAGGTCTGACAGGAAATCTATAGCATGTGGTGTCTATAATCCGCACGCTACGACGTGGCAAAATGAAAGAACAACAGTCCAATTACGGGATCCTGGTTGATCCCAGGCACTCTCCTCAGACCATGCAGGGCCTGGCTCAGCCTGGTGGGGGGACAGTCTGTAGGAACGGCCGGTCTGATGCCCCCAGGGTCTGGCCATGTGGACCCCGGCCCCCCAGAAGCAGCAGAGACGGTTGCCTGGGACACGGGAAGGGGTGGTCTGGGGGTCGATGTTCCCAGCCGGCTTGCTGAGCACCTAGTGCCCTGGCATCCTGAGGCCTCGCTCCAGAGGAGTGCCTCAGGCAAACAAAAAAGCTCCTATCCTCTCTGCCTCCTGTTTTAGAACCCAGGAAGCCCAGTGTGTTGCCCTGGCTGGGTGGAGTCATTTCAAGTTCTGGCCTTTAAAGTACTGAGAGAAGGCTGGGTTCTAAGGGCTCAGTGGGCTGGGGGTGTTAACTCTCCCCTTAAGGGCATATAGCAGTTCCCTACCAGGTGTGACGATTATCCATGTAGTAGTTTTCCTTCACCTTTAGGGCAGAACCTGTAGCTCTTCCACCCTTTCAGCGCCGATAATGGCCCTGACAATGTACTGCATCCAATGAACATCCACGAGTGAATGTGACCTTATTTAGAAACGGCATCTCTGCAGATGTCATCAAGTTAAGGTGAGGTCATGCTGGATTAGGGTGGCCCTAACATCCTTATATATGTAGCTCAGCTGGTAAAGAATCTGCCTGCAATGCGGGAGACCTGAGTTCAATCCCTGGGTTGGGAAGATCCCCTGGAGAAGGGAAAGGCTACCCACTCCAGTATTTTGGCCCGGAGAATTCCATGGACTGTATAGACCAGGGGGTCACAAAGAGTCGGACACAAACGAGCTACTTTCACTTTCACTAACATCCTTATAGGAAGAGGGAAATCTGGACGCAGAAACATAGACACACAGGGAAGGCCACGTCAGGCAGAGGCAGAGATGGGAGCGATGCATCGAGAAGCCAAGGAATGCCAAGATTCTGGTCACCACCAGGAGCTAGGAGAGAGGCACAGAACAGACCCTTCCTCAGAATCTGCAGAACGAGCACGGCCCTGCCAGACACCTTGATGTGGGACTTCAAGCCTCCAGAATTGTGAGAGAATAAATATCTGTTGCTTGAAGTCACCCAGTTTGTGGCACTTAGTGACAGCAGCCTCAGGAAATGAGCATAGGCAGTATCCTGCACACAGTAAATACCTAAGCAGACAAATGTGTGCAGAGCACCTGAAAGGTCTAAATTCAAGTCCTGGCTCCACCATTTAATTGGGTCTCTCTGATCCTTCTCAAGTCGTCCTGCAAGGCCTTCCCCACACGGCAGCCAGAGCAAGTGTTTAATAGCATAGATATGATAGTAACAGGGCAGGTTTTGAGCACATGCTATGTGCCAGGCACTGTTCCCATCCTTTACAGGCAAAAGTTACATTGATTTCATCCTCACAATTACCATTACTAACCCCATTTTACAGATGAGGAAACTGAGCCCAGAGAGGTTATGAAACACTCAAAATAACACAGCTAATTAGTACAGGCACTGAAATCCAGGCAGCCTATTTCCAGAATCCAGGCTATCACCCACCACATTTGTTGTTACCCCGTTTAAAATCACCCAGTGTGACTTCACACCACACATAGAATAAGATAAAAACTCCTTACAGTGACTGACAAGGCTTTGTCTGATCTATCTTTGACTGAACCTACCTCCCCAATCTCCCCAGTACATGGTTACAAATTCTTTATTATTCCTCCTGTTATGAAATGGAGCCTAATTCCTGTCCTCTTGAATCTGGACTGGCCCCAGGGTCAGGAAGATCTCCTGGAGAAGGAAATGGCAGCCCACTCCAGTGGAGAATCCCCATGGACAGAGAATTACCTGGAGAATTACTAGGACATGGAATTACGTGGAGAATCCCCATGGACAGAGGAGCCTGGCGGGCTACAGTCCATGGTGTCGCAGAGAGTCGGACACGACTGAGCGACTAAGCAGCAGCAGCAGCAGTGGCTAGCTTAGTCAGTAGAATGAGGCAGAAGTGATGACACGTAATTTCTAAAGCCAGATCAGAAGCAGCCATCGGCTTGGAATATTCACTCTTGGAACCCAAGCGCCATGCTGTGAGAGTGCCCAAGCAGTAGAGACTCACGTGGGGAGGACCTGAGGCTGCCAGCTGACAGTCCAGCCAATAACCAGCACCACTTGCTAGATATGTGGAGGAGTCATCCACTCCAGCTCAACCCCAGTTTGATGTTTGCAGAGCAGCCACAAACCATTCTCTCCAAGCCTTAAACCCATGTTTCAGATTTGTGAGAAAGATGAGTGATTTTTGCTGTTTCAAAACACTATGTTTGGGGAGGGGTTGGTTACACAAGACTGGGATCCAGACACCTGGCTTCGGACTCCATGCTCAGAAGCACTGCATCACACCATCTCGCCCTCCCTTAAAACCACTCCAGGAGTTCACATCAAGTTCAGAAAAAAACCACCAGCCCCTCACCATGACCTCCAAGGCCCTGTGGATCTGTCTGTCCAGTTTCTTCTTGGACCACACTCCTCCTCACTGCCTTCCATCTGTTTCTGTCCCTTAACCTTCTCAGGACCCCAGTCCTTTGCACAGGCCATTCCCTCTACCTGGGCTGCTCTTGGCACCCCTGGATCATTCTCACACTTCGTGCAGATGTCAAAAAGTCCCAAACCGCCTTCCTTGCCCACCCTGTCTAGATGACCCCTCTATCTCCCCAGCCCCTATCTCCCATCACCCTGTTAGATTCCTTTGTTGCTGTTTATTCCACTTTGCAGGGATCTCACTCTGTTTACTCAGTCCCTTTCCCATCTCCCCACTAGAACATAAGTGCCTCAAGTGTAGGAACTTGGCTGTCAAGTTTGCTGCTGCAATCCCAGGACCTGGCACCATGCCTGGCATGGAGTAGGTGCTTGGCAAGTATTTTCTTGATGGGTGAATGAGCGAATGAATGAATGAAGAATCCAGGCAGTTACTATTTATGAAGTTCTTACTCTGTGCCAGAAAACATGCTAAGTAATGTGTTTTCTAACATGTAACTGACAGTTCTGGGGCATGGATGTTACTCTTGCCATTTAACAGATGAGGAAATTGAAACTCACATGGACCGAATTCAAATCGGGATGCTATGGTCCCATAGCACATGCTCCTAGGCACTTGTTTCCTCATCTGAATGAAGGGGGATGATCCTATCACTTACCTCTCAGGGTGGTTGGTGATAGGGGAAGGACGCAGGTGGAGGTATGTGTCAGGTGCTGTGTGTCAGGTGAAGGGATGCCTTTAGTGATCGGCAGTGTTTTCCTGATCTTGGAAAGGCCAGGAGCTCAATGGGCTTCTCCCCCAGGCCTGCTTAGGGCTCTCGCCAAGTTTCCCCTGGTCCCCGATCTTGCTCACGATGTTCCTTCTTTCCTGCTAGGATGCCACCTCTTCTGAAAGGTGTGTGATCTGGAGAGGCAGAGGGGAGAGGGTGGCTCACACCCACCTGGGACGGTGTGTCCTGGCTCATGGCTCACTCCTTCTCGTGAACACCCATTCTGCCGCCCAGCAAGCACTTCTCTGTTCTCTGGCGGGTCCGTGTGTTAGCTCCTCCTCCGCACATACACCCTGATGTGTCTAAGGTGAGGCTGAGGCTTACCCCACTGTACACCTTCATGGCCTCCTCCACCACCTGTCCTCCTGTGTCCCAACCAGCCTGGCATTCCGAAATGCCACCCTGGGGTCCCAATCAGCCCATGCCCAGGGTCAACGGCCTCACAAGGTGCCCTCAGGGACCATGAACTCTGCCTCCCAGAGCACCACCTCCTACACCATTCTCCAACAGATTAGGGGCTGTCCCTTTAGAGAAAGGTGAGTCTGGATTTGTTAAAAGCATCTCCCAAGAATTATCATCTAGTGACATTCTCAGATTCTCCCCAAACCCAGCCTCTTTCAGTTTTGAATGTTTGCACTTGCTTATGTGAGTGGTTTAAAGAAGATAACTTGACCACAAGAGGTAGGTTCAGATTCTGGCTCTGAGAGACAGTGGGTGAGTTTATTCACCTCTCTGAGCAGGGATTAAGATCTCTGTCGAGAAAGGCAATTTTGATCAATTAAATGCTTTGTAAAGAGCTAGCATGGAGCCGGAGAAGGCAATGGCACCCCACTCCAGTACTCTTGCCTGGAAAATCCCATGGGTGGAGGAGCCTGGTAGGCTGCAGACCCATGGGGTCGCTGGGAGTCGGACATGACTGAGCGACTTCACTTTCACTTTTCCCTTTCATGCACTGGAGAAGGAAATGGCAACCCACTCCAGTATTCTTGCCTGGAGAATCCCAGGGACAGCGGAGCCTGGTGGGCTGCCGTCTCTGGGGTCGCACAGAGTCGGACACGACCGAAGCGACTTAGCAGCAGCAGCAGCAGCATGGAGCCTCTGTTCTCCACTCTACTGCAGAACCCCGAACCCATTCCTTCCGGGGACCCTGCAGGCTGGAAGCACTTGAAAGCTTTTAAGCCAAGTCTGTCTGCCTCTCAATCCTGACCGAGGGGCTCAGAAACAAGTTTCCAGTGGTGTCAGAAGAGCTGGGAAGCCTTGAGGGACAGGAGGCCACAGAGAGTGATCTCAGGAACTGGTTATCAGGGGCCTGGGCAAAGGGATGTGAATCTGAGGTATCTGTGAAGGAGGCTGCAGTGTGGTATGTGGGGAAGGGGCCAGCCTCAGCCCCCAGCCTGAGAACCAGTGAATGAGGACCTGGGATGTTGTCTATACAGGTGAGCGCCACGCAGGCTACTCTTCTGAGAAACGCCAGGTCTTAAAAGGTGCTGGGCACGCGTGGATTAGAAGGGGGGGGGGGTCGGGCAATCACAGTCAATCTCGATTAACCCAACCAGCAGCTCTCTGGGTGCAGGGCCGGGCCGAATCTGGGTTCTTCACGTGCCACCTCTCCAGCCCCGAGACAGAGCAGTGATTACACCCATTCTCGTGAGGAAACAGAGGCTCAGAGAGAATAAACCAATCAACACACTCATGAGAGTGCAAGCATCCCCACTTAGGTCCCCCCCACTGCCTGTGTGATTTCTGTCACCTCTGTGCCAGCGGACCTCACCCAAGGCAGGAGCTGTCAGCCAGCTACTCTACACCTCATTTTCCACCCCCCAGGTCCATTGTCCCTGATGATTTTCAATACTGCTGAGCAGAAGACTCACCCCAGAAGGGCAGGCGGCTTCATCTTTAGCCTTTGATTATGTCAGCTGTCCCCACTCCCTAATAAAAGCTGCTCACCAGATGGATGGGAGGGGCAGGAAGACCGGCAAGGAGGGAAGCACACACACCCGCATTTCAGTTCACGGCCACGGCCATCCCACGAGTGGGCCTGACTCTCCCCATTTTGCAGTGAAGGTCACTGAGCCCAGAGAGGTCAAGCTTCTTGCCTAAGGTCACAGGAAGTGATTGACGTGGAACCAAGAAGCCAGGCCACAGCCTTCAAACCGAGAATTCCCTCGCTCTTTCTACTATGTCATTAAAAACACTGAGAAAAAAAAAAAAGAAATTCAGAGTTAAAGGAAAGAAGAAGTGTGTCAGGAGCTCAGAGGTTGGAGATGCGGACACTGACGTCTGTCCATCTCCTGGCCGGGCCTGCAGTTATTCCAAGGGCTGTTATCTGAGGCCACGTCCCCCCCAACCCCTGGGTAGCAGAGTCAGAGCCATTCCTTCCAGGTCGTTTGGGAAAGATGCTCTCCTTGGGGGGAACGGCCACTCGCCAGACCCTGCTGTCCTTTCCCTGCCTCCTGGGCTCCCCAACATGCCCCCCAATTGTTATCTCTCAGTACACGGTAATTAGAGATGAGGCACGCTTGATAAAGATTGCCGCCTGCCCCGAGACAGAGCTGCCCTCTCGGACGTGTCTAATTAAAGTCCTGATTGATAAGATGAAGAAATCCCACCCAGATGGACGTGTGCCGGCCTCTCCCCTCCTCTGTGCGTGCAGCCTCTTCATTATGGTGGCGAGGGAGAGAGATATAAAGGACCCCAGGAAACGCTCCTACAAACCAATCAATACGTCCTTTTGTGCGATGTGGTGGGGCTGGGGCACGCGGCTCAGCCTTTTGAATCCTTTCTGGGGCCCTGGAGGCAACTGCACAGCTGGAAGTGTCCCCGTTGCCTCTGGCTGGTTGGGCTGGGAGGCTGTTCCTCCGATCAGGCCTAGGTCTGCTCCGGGGACACCTGGCCCAATCCTCCCACTTAGCCTGCTTTCTCTGTACAGCGAATCATAGTTTCTAGGATTCCTTGCAAAGCATACCCATGTCCACACAGCTGGACACTGCACATCCTTCAGCAGCCTCGAGCTAGGTGGGCGTGAACCTGTACACCGGGGGTGGAGCCCAGAAGCCACACGGGCCCCTCGACAGTGCAAGCAGAGTGCAAGAGAGAGGATGGCAGTGACAATGTCTTTCATCTGTTGGCACTCACCCCCTGCCAGGCACGTGCTAAGTGCATTTGTTACATCTCACTTCCTCCTCAACACACATCTTATCAGGTGGGCGCTGTTATTATTCCCAACTTAGAGGTGGGGAAACTGAGGCACAGGGAAGGTAGGTGTCTCGCCCAGGGTCACAGAGCTGCAACCCACCAATTTGATGCCAGAATCTATGCTGACTGACACCCATGATGCTATGGAGAGGAAATAAGCGATTACACCCAGGAGACTGTACTGTCCTTGGATACACATATGTTATTTTAAAGAATTTTTAAGGGCCTAGAAGGATGGATAATAAATTCATGATACTTGTTACTGGCAAGGAAGGGAAATAATGGAGCTGGGGGTTGGGCACAAAGGAGTCTCTGATTTACTTGTGAATTCTGTTATTAAAACACAGAAACATAAATAACAACACAGTATCAGTTGTCAGTTTGGGGTGGTATAGATACATAGTATTTTCTGTATTCTTTTCTTAAAAATATTATCTTCTGTTTTTAAAGAAAACCTACTGGCCAAAGGGAAACAAAATATTCTGTCCTCTTCTCTCCCAAAGTAGGGGAGAAAGCATGTGTTACACGCAATAGACTGCAATTTCCTTCTCAGCTCTGCCAAGAACAGGCAGTGTGGGGCTGAGATGCGCCCTCTGTCTATGAGAACACGCAGGTACCTGTGAGGGGCCATCACTGCTGAGTAATAGATGGATGACTAGGGTTAGGTGTCCCAATAGCTCATCCTGGCTCTCTTGTGGGGCCAGGATGGTGCCAAGGTGCCAGCTGGGGGCAGAGGGGCTGGGCCGCAGGCCAGGCAGCCAGCACTGCCCTCCTCCAGCAGTCAGGGTGCTCTGTCCCACCCCAGGCCTCAGCTCAATGGGATGACACAGTGCTGTACCAGCTAACAAACAGAAGTAATTTGATCAGCTTTCTCTAACTGGTGATAAGATCCTGACAAACCCTTTTAAATGCGTTTCTGGAGCAGGATGAAATCGTTTCATTTGGAGAGTAGAGGCCCCCCGGGAGTCGCCATGAAGCTCCTTTAGTGAGAGGTAAAAATATGCCAATCATTAATGAGGGGAGAATTACGGAGACTTTAATACAATCAGAAAGAGGAGCCCTCAGGCAGCTCGGGAATAAAACCTGCCCTTAAATCTGAGAGAGAGGAGGCGGCTGGAGGCAGGAAGAAGGAGGAGGCAACATAAACACAGAAAGCAGAAGCCTCAGGCTCCATTGGGCAAAATAGCCCATCGCCCTGTGGCTGGTGTCCCCATGGGACCCCGAGTCACATCAGGGACTCCTACCTCCCGGCAAGCAGGAGACGTAGGATGGGGTGGTAAATAATGAGGTTGTGTTCACTGAGCGTCCCCCTGGGGACAGTCCCCTCAAAACAATGACCAGGAGCTCATAAGTTCCTAGAAAAAGTCAGTGACTGACTGAAGCCTCCTTCCCAGCACCGCTATGGTAACAAGAGCTTTGAAAATTCCTTTTCTGGAGTGAAGGAAAAGATGGTTTCTGGTATCAAGAATTCCAGGTGATGGAGCTTCAGTCAGATGAAAAAGCAAGCACCTGCCTCTACCACAACACACTCCCCATCCCCTAGAAAGTTCTCTGCATTCCACCCACAGTACCATGGAAGGTGAGAGGAGGACCAGGGGTGTAACTAGACCAGTCTTCTAGAACTCCCTTGGTCAAGAGGCAGGGGTTGGAAAGACAGGAACTTTCCAAACTTTCAGAAAGTCTTTCATAAAGACTGTACTTTTTCTACCTGCCAGTGGTTTTCACAAACCCTCTTGTATACCTTGAGCCTCTCACTAGGGGCAGCTCAGTGAGACTGACTCAATGGTGAAAGTCCTCCACCTCCACCCACTGGACTGGCAGCCTCAGTCCCACTCACTGGATGGGCAGCCTCAGGGCCCCTGCAACTGATTCCTGTCTCTCAGGGACACCGTCAGTCAATAGCATCAGATGGGGTCTTTGCGACCCCATCCATCCACGCTTGGAGGTTCCTTCTCTCACGGCATCTCCTTCTACACTTCTCATTTGCTTCACAGCAGCTACCAGCCTCCTTGCAGTATATTAAACACACTGGGCCCGTTTCTACCTCAGGACTTTTGCACTTGCTGTGTGTTCCCTATGCCCGACACACTCTTCTCTGGACTTTTGCAGGGCTCCCTCCCTTACCTCCTCAGGTCTCTACTCAACCATAGCTAGGGATCTCTGGGTCCCTTGCTTTCCTAATTCTCCATGAACTTACCTATGTAATATACTAAATGCATTTATTGTCTTAGGTTTGGTTCTGTTTTGTTTTTATCTGCCCCCCTCAACACACACAAATGTTAAGATCCACGAGAAAAAGGACTTACGTCTGTCTTGTTGGCTACTGTATCCCCGTGCCTAGCACAGGCTAGCACATGTATTGGGATGGATGAAGAGTGAGGAGGGTCTTTGGGGTAGACTCCCTACTCCCATTCCTGACTTTGGCCACATGGGGAGAAGCACAGGCTGTCTGGCACCCCAGGAGGAAGATGATGGAAGGGACGGAGGAGATGCCAGCTATGAAGTAGGGGGTGTAGGGTGAGGAGGGCAGAGAGCAATGGGCCCAAAAACCCAGGAATAATGTCGGTGGAGCTCAAGGACTGCTGAGAGGTAGGGGTAGACTCAGGGGGTCAGGGACCGCTCACAGGCCTCTCTGCCCCTCCATCTCAGACCAGCTGTCTGCCACCCAGTCTCTACAAGCCCCTCTAAAACAACGCTCAGGAAGTCATCTGAAGCCTGGGGCTAGCCGGGGCAGGAGAGCTGCTCGGTCAAGACTTGGTCTTGGGCCCTTGGGCTGGTCCCTTCCCATCGCTGGTCCTTGTTTCCTCTGGCAGGGCATGAGAGCGGGGCAGGAGGGGACCTCGGAGGCCCCCTAGCACTGCCTTTTGTGACTCCTGGAGGGTGTGGGGAGGCCCCCTAGCATTGCCTTCTGTGACTCCTAGAGGGCGTGGTACACAGCCTAGCTGTCGCTAGCAATAGCTGCCAACTAAAAGGCAGCAAGCTTCTGCCAATGGGGTCAAAAAAAGGTCTTTGTGATCTATTTTACATGTGATAGGAGGCAGATGCCAGGTGACACAGTGTAGATTAGAGCACAAACTTGGGTCAGAATGTGTTTGTGTGTGTGTGTGTTAGTCGCTCAGTTGTGTCCGACTCTTTGTGACCCCATGAACTGCAGCCCACCAGGCTCCTCTGTCCATGGGATTCTCCAGGCAAGAATACTGGAGTGGGTTGCCATTCCCTTCTCCAGGGGGTCTTCCTGACCCAGGGATTGAACCCGGGTCTTCTGCATTGCAGGTGGATGCTTTAATGTCTGAGCTACTAGGGAAGCCCAATGCCTAGGTTTATATCCCAGCTCTGTCCCTTACTTGCTGTGCAACCTCAGACAAGTGGCTTAACCTCTCCGTGCCTGATGTTCTTATTTGATAAAAATGGGTTGAATAATAGTACCTACTCCATGGAGTTGTTGTAAAGATTAAATAAGATTGTATTACCTGTACTGGCAAAGAGTTTAACACCTGACACATAGGAGAACCTAATAAATGTTGGTGGGTGCCATTATTAATTTATCACATCTGAGATCAGAGCTAGCTGAAGCAGGACAGGGGCCCCATGACAGGACCCAGCCTCATAAATGTAAAGCCAGGGGGGTAGAATGTGGCACAGTTCGAGTATTAGGCAACTTAGAACCAACCAGCCAGCAAGCATTTATTGAGCACCTGCTGTGTACAAGACACAATGGCAGATACAAAAGGAAGCATGGGACATCTGTTGATTTGTTTCATCTTCTCCACCGAAGTGTAAGCTCTGTGAAGGTGGAGATGTGTTTTATTCATCACTGTAGCTGCCGCACCCAGCACAGTGCCTGGCACATAGTTGGTCCTTCCTAAACGCTGGTGAAAATAATAGCAGGTATGCATGAAAGCATACTGGCCCCTGTGTCCCCACAGCCTCTTTTTCTGCCTCCTGCTATAGCACCTCCCATCTAGTGAAAAGGTTTATGGCTGACCATTTGACTTCCTCACTAGATGGAGTGAGCAGGCAAAGCACCTGGTGCATACTGAGTGCTCAGAGATTGGGAGGATGGACAGAGGGATGGTCAGAGGACAGCAGAAGTGCCTAGGGAGTGGTGCAGACTCAGGTAATGTGTTTGGAGAGGAGACCAGGAATTGGTTGATGGTGATTGTTGTTGGGGTTGGGCAATCAGGGAAGGCTCACTGATGAGATGGGATGAAAGCTGGACTCTCAAAGATATCAGGAAGGGTGAAGAAGAGCATTCCAGACTGACCTGGTGCAACGCTAGTCACCAAACAGGATGGGCTAGGAGGGCAGAAGGTGATCCAATAGGGAACTGAGGTGCCGCCTCCATCGGAGAAGGGCCAGCCAATCACCAGGTACCACCACGGTGAGGTCAGCCCAGAAGGCCAGCTCCGTGTACCCACCCCCAAGCCTGCTAGAGGCTCAGAGAAAGAAGAGTGACTCCAGGCCTGAAAGGATGAGCAGGTTGAATCCTCTACAGCCTCCACACCCATATGGTCCCTCACCACCCCCATGGTTCCTTGTCCTTTCTGTGAATCAGCTGAAATCCTTAGGGAGATGGTCAAGTCTCTGTCACCCCCAGCTTCTACCAGCCATAGCTGATGGGCACCCAAGTGTTTCTGGTATCCCCAACCCCATGGCCTGCTTTTGGAAGAGAGTCACAGCCCAGAGAGAATGGCTTGCAGGGCATGGCACTGTCAGAGACTGGCTCTCTCTGAAGTCGGGGAGCAGTCCTGGCAGCAGAATGGGGACTGTTGTGGGCTGGGAAGCCAGCTCCCCTCCCCCCAAGCAGACCCTTCAGGGGGGCCAGCCAGCAGGGGCTGCCTTGCTGCAAATGACTCCCTTTGTCATTCTGTTTTGTTATGATTAAAAATGCATGTCGCAGGCGAGGCCCTGGAGTGGAACCCGGTTGAAAATTGAATCATTAATATTCCCCCTCCAGCTGATGCCCCGGTGCTTCCCAGACGGCTGTGAGTGGGAGGTATGCAACAGTTTCAGAGTCGGAGCAAGATGGGAAAGACTGAGGGCTACACCAGGCCCCCGACCCGAGGCTCACACCCCAACTCTTGAGATGGGAACAGGTGTCAGGCCAGATCTCAGCACCTAGAATTTTCTCTCCAATACTTTGGCCACCTGATGCAAAGAGCTGACTCATTTGAAAAGACCCTGATGCTGGGAAAGATTGAGGGCAGGAGGAGAAGGGGATGACAGGATCAGATGGTTGGGTGGCATCACCGACTCAATGGACATGAGTTTGAGTAGACTCCGGGAGTTGGTGATGGACTGGGAGGCCTGGCGTGCTGCAGTTCATGGGGTCGCAAAGAGTCAGACACAACCAAGTGACTGAACTGAACTGATCTCAGGCTCTGCTCATGGAGCTGTAAAGGAAACCAGTCTCTTCAAGACTGGACATGATGGCGGCCGCCCTGCTGGCTTCCTCTGCTGCCCCTCAACACGCTGCCTGGCCACCAGCCTTTCTACTCTTCCTGCTGTTCTTCGTTTTCTGCCTTGACCACTCTTCCTTCTGAGATTTATTATTCTCAGTTTTCTAATTCTTCTTATTAATAGCTAACATCTAATAGCACTTTCTGCCTGCCAGGCATTGTTTTAGGTCTTTATGAGCTTAATTCTCATAAGAAATTCAAGGGACAGAGTCTATGGACTGCTTCATTTTGCAGATAAAGAAACCTAAGCACAGAGTGGTTTAGCAACTTGCTCAAAGTCACACAGCTAGCAAGCAGCTCCAGACTTTGTATCCTTAATCCCTGGACTTGCGCTATCAAATTTGGCAGCCACACACTGAGTCCTTGAAATGCAGTTAGTCCAAACTGAAAAGGGCTGTGAGGGTAAAACAGACACCAGAGTTCAAGGATATGGTGCAAGAAGAAGAATCTAAAATATCTCGGCAATAGTTTTTACACAGATCACACGTTAATAACATTTTTCTATATTGAGTTAAGTAAAATATAAAATTAATTTTACTTGTTTATTTTGACTTTTTAAAATGTGGCCACTAGAAAATGTTAAATGATCCCCGTGGCTTCCATTCGTGGCCTGCATTCTATTTCCACTGGACCGCACCGCTCTAGCCTACACGGATCCTAATTTAGCTCTCTCCCAGTTACTCAGGCTGAAGCTTAAATGACACCTTCTAGGAGTGGCGGTCTCCATCCTCAGATAGAGGGTGCCCCAACCATCCTCTCATTTACTCGGGTAGCACTGGTTCCTCCCACTAGTCACATAATAGATGCTCCATAAATATTTGTGTAAAGAATGACCTGTAAATTGGTGGCGGGTAAGGGGGGGCAGCACTGTAGGCAAAGCTTTTTGATTTTCTTGACTCTTAAGTTGAGTTGAGAGGCAGGGGACCAATGCTACCTGCCCCAAGGCAATGACCATTGAGAGGTCTGGGGACTGGTCGCCTGTGGGCCAGACCAAGTTTAAGAGCAAGGAGACGCCTAGTCAGCACAGCCAGGGAGGCACCCCTCTCGGCCTTCAGGTCTAGGAACCAGCCGCGGGGCCCCCCCTTCAGAACTGCACAGACGGGGGCAGGGCTGAGACGGAATAAGGCTGGGTCTCCACCTACAGGTCAATGTGGAGATCTCTAGGTTAGCCCCTGGACAAGAGGACAGGCTGCTACAGAGCCCACCCCACCTCACCTCACATCATCCTTCAACCTGAGAACCTCGGAGGGCCCAAGTTCAGTCTCTATCATCCCACTGCACATGGAGGGGAAAAAAAAGTTGAAAGCAGGATCTTGCCGCTCTGAAACCCCCTCTCCAGCCCCTCACACCTCCTCCTCTCCGCCCCCATGTGGTTTTCCATTGAGCTATAGCTGACTTACAATACTGTATGTTTCAGGTATACAACATAGTGAGTCACAATTTTTAAAGATTATACTCATAGTTATGATAAGTGCACGGAGGTCAAACCAGTCAATCCTGAAGGAAATCAGTCCTGAATATTCATTGGAAGGACTGATGCTGAAGCTGAAGCTCCAATATTTTGGCCACTTGATGCGAAGAACTGACTCATTGGAAAAGACCGTGATGCTAGGAAGGATTGAAGGCAGGAGGAGACGGGGATGACAGAGGATGAGATGGTTGGATGGCATCACCGACTTGATGAACATGAATTTGAGAAAGCTCCAGGGGTTGGTGATGGACAGGGAAGCCTGATGTGCTGCAGTCCATGGGGTCACAAAGAATCAGACACAACTGAACGACTGAACTGACTGATACTTATTATGAAGTATTGCCTCTCTTCCCTGTGCTATAATATATATATCCTATTAGCTTACTTATTGGTGGCTCAGACAGTAAAGAGTCTGCCAGCAATGTAGGAGACCCGGGTTCCATCCCTGGGTGAGGAAGATTCCCTGGAGAAGGGCATGGCAACTCACTCTAGTATTCTTACCTGGAGAATCCCATGAACAGAGGAGCCTGGCGGGCTACAGTCCATGTTGCAAAGACTCAGACACAACTGAGTGACTAACACTTTCACTTCACTTTTCAGTCGGTTCCTCTTAATCCCATCCCGATGTCTTTAAGAGCAGGCACTAGGCAGATGGAGCCCTCCTCACAGCTGGCTCTGTGCTATGAACCTCACGATGTTAACTCATGAGAGCTAGGGACTCTTTCATCTCAAATTTACAGGTGAAGAAACTGAGGCACACAAAGGTGCCTAGCTGATGGAGCCAGGATATGATCTCAGGTCTTCTGATTCTAGAGCCCCCAATCCTAACCACTGGGTGATCACCACCGGGCACTAAGGTCAGGGGAAAACACTCAGCTCAGAGACAGGCTGTGAGGAGTCAGGAAAGGGCTGGTCCATTTCTAACGACCCCTCACAAGTTCAACCGGGTGGATTTGAGATGGCAGCTACAGGGGAGAGGGAGGAGGCTGGGAAAGCCTAGCCCTCTTGCGTTAGTCTTTGGAGGTCCATGCTCCTGTCTAGGCCCTTTTCCTTGAATTCCGAGCTGAGGTTTACCCTAACACCTTTCCTCTGGGGCAGGGCAAAGCCACCCACGGACTCGCTAGCAGGGCTGTGTCACTGTTGATCTGGGGGCACAAGAGATGAAGGCTGCAGTCCACGCAGTCCACGGGGTCGCAAAGAGTCGGACACGACTGAGCAACTGAACTGAACTGAACTGAGATGAAGGCTGAGCCCTCCATTGCCAGTCAGGCCCTCTGCGGGCCGGCCAGAATCTCCCGTGCGCCCTCAGCCTGCCCCCTCACCCACTCCCACCCCACAGAACCTGCCTCCTTTCGCCCCCCCTAGTCCTGGAATTCACTCTGCCTTTGCTTGTGCTGTTTCCCCCACTGGGGACACCCCCCCCCCAACTCCTGCCTCTCCTGTATTTGGTTTCAGATGGAAGCTCAGCTGGAATTCCGAATGCCTCACAGAGTCACCTGACAACCGCACCTGACTGAGGACCCACAGCCGCCAGGGGACGGAGGGCCTCTCCAAACGTTGACTCCCAGGCACCTGCTTGACTGCGGGAGAAAAGGGGCAGGGAGAGTGCCCCACACAGAGCAGGGGCGGCCCCGGCCTGGGGCTCCCTCAGCCTCACTTCAGGGATGCACTTAGCCGCCTGTGTGGCCCCTGCAGACTTGGAGGGGTCTTTGGGTGGTCACCCACACCGTTCTGCCAACTGAAGTACAAGGCCGTTCTTTGGGGGCATTCTGAGTGGCCACCTCCATCACCATGTCCAGGCTGGACGCCAGTCAAGGTGCAGGGGTTCGGCCCTCGGGCAGACAGAGACCTGGCTTCGGGGACCCCACTTGTAAGATTTCTGGGCCTCAGCCCCTTAGGCCCTGGAGGGTCATAGAGTGTAGGCTTCTCAGAGCCCAGAGCCTCTTCAGAAACCCAGGGCCCCTCCCTGCACCATGGAAAGTCCGGACGCCTTGCCACGGGGTGGCTGCCGCCCGAGGGCTGGCAAGCCGGTGTCAGGCACCCGCCCGCCCGTGGGAAGGGGGTGCCCAGCCAGTGGGGGAGACGGGCGCGGGCAGGGGCGTCGCTCATTCGCTCCTCCGGTCCCCACCCCTTCGCCCCAGACCCTCACCCCGCCCCGCCCTCGGCCACGCTCCGTCCCCTCCCTGCCTCCCCCGCCCCCACCTCCCGAAGGACGAGCCAAGTTATTACAATAATGAATTAGCCAAGCCGCCTACTGCCGCCACTGGCGAAGACAATTATCCCCCCGCACATCCCTAGCCGCTGCCGGCTCCCTCATAAAGACAGGCTTTTGGGGCCGCTTTGTGCTTTGATTGGAAATGAAGAGATTGCTAATTAGGGAACACCTGCTGGGACCCGGGCTGGCTGGAACAAACGGCAGGACCGGGACGGACTGAACGGCCATTTAAGGCAGGGGCTGTGTGTGCTGAGAACACTGGGGTCGGCTCGCCCTCCGCACCCCCGGGGTGGGGGTGAGAGGAACCAGGAGAGCCCGAGCCACATGGGCACCCCAGCAGTTTAACCCCACCCC
Organism: Giraffa tippelskirchi; assembly: GCF_054371585.1. Taxonomy (NCBI): domain Eukaryota; kingdom Metazoa; phylum Chordata; class Mammalia; order Artiodactyla; family Giraffidae; genus Giraffa; species Giraffa tippelskirchi. Next base: position 147,578,870 of record NC_137281.1, on the reverse strand, counting down.
CCGTCACCCCCACCTCGGAGCCGTAAACAAAATCTAGACATTTTATGGAGCTTTTCACCTTTTAAAGGATGCTAATTTGTTTATGGGCGACTGTAATCCTGCTTGGGTTTGCATAGGTCAGTGCCTGGCTGGTGCCAGACATGGTTTGAGCTGTGCACAGCTGTTTCCAGCTGCGCTGGCCAGTGTGGAGGGGCGCAGCGCCTCCAGCTCCCTGCAGAGGGACAGGGTTGGGGAAGGGGCGCACAGAGGTGACCTGCTGGCACCAGGAGGGCCTGGTGGCGGTGACAGTCAAGGACATGAGGTCAAAAGGGGATTAAACCTGAGCCTGACTCGATTATTTAGTCTTCAGCCGGCAACCACCTTCTCCTCACTCAGTCCCCGGCCCTGGGAAAAACAAGCCCATCGGTGGCCCCTTTCCCAGAATGAAAATCCAATTTAACAGTGGAGTTAGTGGGACCCGGTGGCCAAACAGATACCCAATTGTTTTTTTCCTAAATATTGTAAATACTGACTGGGAGGGGGAAGCCCCAGGGAACTCAGTGGTAAAGAATCCACTTGCCTAAGCAAGGAGATGTGGGTTCAGTCCTTGGCTTGGGAAGATCCCCTGGAGGAGGGCATGGCAACCTACTTCAGTATTCTTGCCGGGGGGAAAATCCCAAGGACAGAGGAGCCTGGCAGGCTGTGGGGTCGCAAAGAGTCGGACACGATTGAGCGACTGAGTACCCAGGCGCTGAATACGAAACTCCCAACTCTCTCCAGCCATGCTGAGCAGACAGGTCCCTTCACAACCTGACTTTCCAGTCGTTGCTGTCTCTCTGAACTGGACTCACAAAAGTGTTTTGAGTAACAAGTGTGTGCACTGAGGATTACACACACACACACACACACACATTCCTTTAGAACATTCTTTTGAATGTTCACAACACAGTTTCAAGAGATCTCAGCTTTAGCAGGAAGACACGTAGCTGTAAGTTTCCTGGGGGACTGTAGAAGGGGGTTCAAGGTCCAGGATGACCCGGGCTCGAGAGGTGACTTCTAGTAGAGGGAACGTGAGAGAAGGCTTCTCTGAGAAGGGGATAAACAGTCGTAAATATGTCTGTGGGAGCCGGGACACGGGACACAGGAGTGCCACCCAGCCTGGCCTGTGTTCAGGAAAATAGAGTGCTTCAGCGGAGCTAGCGCCTGGGGCTGAAGGGCAGTGAAGGGCAGGAGGGAGGTGGAGGTGAGGGCAGGGCCTAGGAGGTGTGCTGAGGGCCCGGGGGGATCTGGCCACAGTAGGGTTTGCAGACACCCACTTTTCCAGAGATGGTGGTTGTGGACACTGACTCAGGGGTTGGGGGGGTTCAGTGGCCTCCCAGCAGCACGCTGTACTGCTGAGCCAATTCTACATTTGTGGTTCCTAAAACACATGAGTGCGTTTGGAGCACTTATGAAAATACATGAGAAGTATCTCAGTAACCCCTTTGCTCTCTCCAGGAGGTGAGGATCCTCACAAAGTCCTGTATTGGCGTGAGCACTGGACCGACAGTCCTGACTACTGGCCTCAGTTTTTCCACCTACAGAATGGGGAAGTATTTGTTACTCGTTTGGGGTCTCTTACAGCTTTGACATTCCATAATTCTACTAAGAATTGCACAGTGTTGAGATGCAATACAAGAAAGGCAGTTAAAAGTGTAAGGGTTACCAGAAATAAATCCTGGCAAATATGGTCAAATGACTTTCGACGAGGGTGTCAAGACTATTCAATAAGGAAATAGTCTTCAACAAACGGTGCTGGGAAAACTGGATATCCACATGCAAAAGAAGGAAGTCGGACCCTTAGCCAACACTGTACACAAAAATTCACCTGAAGACCTAAATGTAAGACCTAACACTATAAAACTCTTCGAAGAAAACATAAGCAAAGCCTCATTACAATAGATATGCAATGATTTCTTGAATATGACACCAAAGGCACAAATGGGACAAATGGGGGAAAAAGAAGACAAATTGGAATTCATAAAGATTAAAAACTTCCATGCATCAAAGGACATCATAAGGGGCTTCCCTGGTGGCTCAGTAGTAAAGAATCTGCCTGCCAATACAGAAGACACAGGTTCGATCCCTGATCTGGGAAGATCTCACATGTTGCAGAGCAACTAAGCCAGCGCACTGCAATTATTGAGCCTGTGCTCTAGAGCCCAGGAGCCCCAACTACTGAAGCCCTCACACCCTAGAGCCCATGTTCTGCAGAAGAGAAGCCACCGCAATGAGGCACCTTCACATCGGAACTAAAGATTAGCCCCCCACTTGCCACAACTAGAGAAAAGCCCACGCAGCAGCAAAGATGCAGCACAGTCAAAATAAATAAATAAAATACTACTAATAATTTTTAAAAACCAAAGGACACCATCAACAGAGTGAAAAGGCAACCTACAGAATGGGAGAAAATGTTTGCAAATCATATATTTGATAAGGGATTAATAACCAGAATATATAGAGAACTCAAAACTCAACAGCAAAAAGCGCTAAACAACACAATTGAAAAACAGGCAAAGAACTTGATTAGCTATTTCTCCAAAGAAGGTGTACAAATGGCCAATACACATGTGAAAAGACCATCATTATTAATCTTTAGGGAAACACAAGTCAAAAACACAGTGAGATAACACCTCACATCCATTAGGATGGCTACTGTCAAAAAAACCCAAAACAAACAAATTTGAAAAATGGAAAAAAATTAAGTGTTGATGAGGATGTGGAGAAGTTAGAACTTTGTGCACTGCTGGTGAGAATGTAATATAATACAGTCACTATGGAAACAGTATGACAGTTCCCCAAAACATTAATAATAGGGTTACCATACAATCAGGTGATTCAATTTCTGGGTATATAATTCAGAAGAATTGAAAGCAGAGTCTCAAAGTTATCTATACATCATTGTTCATAGCAGCATTATTTACAATAGCTAAAATGTAGAAACAACCCAAGTGTTCACTGGCAGATGAAGAGCTAAACAATTAGTGGTATATATACACAATGGGATACTTTGTCATTGTTCCGTGTCGGACTCTTTGCCACTTCATGGACTGCAGCATGCCAGACCTCCCTGTCTTTCACGATGGAATACTATTCAGCCTTTAAAAAACAAGGAAATTCTAGTTTATCCTACAATATGGATGAACCTGGAGGACATCATTTTAGTAGAATAAGTCAGTCACAAAAAGACAAATAGTGTATGATTCTGCTTATATAAAGTAATCAAGGCAGTCTTCATCATGGAGACAGAAAATACAAACATTATCACCAGGGGCTGAGGTGCAAGAGGATGGGAAGTATTGTTTGGCCACAGAATTTCAGTTTTACAAGATGAGAAAAGTTCTGGAGATAGACAGTTGTGAGAGTTGTACAACAGTATGAATGAACTTAAAATATCACTTAAAGAGGGTTAAGATGATAAATCTTATGTTATATATATTTTATAATAAAAAAAGCTGGAAAATAAAACAAAGCAAGAAAGGTGCAACATATACTATCAACCACTTTTTAAAAATTTTAAGTTTTTGAATATATATATATATATACTTGTGGTTCAAATATTGAAATATATATAAAAGTATGCAAAAAAAGCATACATTTTAGAGAGAGAGACTAGTCTCAACTCCTATTGCTGCCACTCAGCAGCTGTGTGGCTTAGAAGCATTGGTCTAACTCCTCTGGGCCTCATCGTTCTCATCTGTGCAATGGGGAAATTTTAGCACCTGCTTCCTAGGGTTGCTGAGCTTGAGAAGGAACAACAGGACGCTGGAGCACCAAGCATGGTGCGTGCTTGCTCAGTGAGGGGACTGCCCCTTCCTCCCTTTCTTCCTCTCCCTCCCTTCCCCATCATCATCACGAGCTATGTACTTTTACATGCAGTCAGGTTAGAAAAAACCCATCCCTAGATTAGTGTCAATATCCTTTCAGTACAATTCATCAAGTATCTCTGCTTTGAGAGTCAGCTATACCATTATCCCCTTTGACTCATGTGTGAATGGATATCTTCTTTCAGGAGCTTCTAGACCTGTCAGGGGCTTTCTCAGATGGCTCAGTGGTAAAGAATCTGCCTGCCAATGCAGGAGATGTGAGTTCAACCCCTGGGTGGGGAAGATCCCCGGGAGAAGGAAACAGCAACTCACTCCAGTTTTCTTGCCTGGAAAATTCCAGGGACAGAGGAGCCTGGCGGGCTGCAGTCCATGGGATCACAAAGAGTCAGACACCACTGAACGACTGAGCACACGGGCACGCAGAGCTGTCAGAGAGAAAAGGAAAAGCTGGTAGAGCCCCTCCCTGACCTGGGGCCTGTGCCCCCGGTGGGACATGCAGGGTCTGTGCCCCCGGTGGGACATGCAGGGTCTGTGCCCCTGGTGGGACATGCAGGCAGACAGGGGTGTGAGAGGGCCTCCCGGTTGAGGGTCCTTCGCCAAATGCTGGCACAGGCCAGGCAATGTGAGCCTCTGGTATTGAAGGACAGTGGGCCCTCTGCCAGGCAACTGGGATAGGCCCCCAAGAGACACAGAAACATAAGCCCCCCGATGGGCTGAAGGCACAGCTGTGAGGTCACTCAGCCTGGGCTGTGTGAGCCCAGGCAACTGCCAAAAGTTGCGGCTGGGGTCCTGGAGACCAAGCTGGTGCTGGGCCCGGGCACAGTGACTTCGGCAGATGGTGGCTGTGGACCCCAGAGCCCTCCATCTACCCAGGGAAGCAAACATGCCAGTGCCAGGCTCTGGGAAGAGCTGCTGGCAGGAAGGTGCATTCTTCTCACACTCTGTGGCTGGCCCAGCCAGGGATGAAACCTGTGTGGCCTTTGCAATGTGTCATGGGGTCCTGAAGGAGGAGGAGGCTCGAGGAATCCCTTGGCAACGTTTTCCAAAGCGAACCTCATTCCTACTCTCTTCCCATGTCTGTGATCACATTCTGGAGTCAGCGGAAGTTCAGACTAGACTAATTCTGTTATCATCAGGCCTCCCCCAAACCCCCTGAAGGGTTTGTATCCATGAAAACCTTGTGGTACTTGCATGCATGTGCGTATGTGCTTGCTCAGTCATGTCCGACTCTGTGCGACCCCATGGACTATAGCCCAACAGCCTCCTCTGTCCATGGGATTCTCCAGGCAAAAATACTGGAGTGGGTTGCCATGCCCTCCTCCAGGGGATCTTCCTGATCCAGGGATCGAACTGGGATCTCTTGTGTCTTTTGGACTGCAGACAGATTCTTTACCACTGCACTACCTGGGAATTCCCACAGTAATCATGGTCCGAGAACTTTAGACGCTGAGCCGTGAGGAGGGCAGAGCTCCTAAGCCCAGTCCCGAGCCCACGCTTCCTCCTGCCTCACCTCACTTTATCCTCACAACCTCCCCACAAGACTGGACTTGATCACCCCCTCTGCACATGTGAGAAAAAGTACAAAGAGGCACATGAACTTGCCAGAGACAATGAACCAAAGACAAGGCAGAGCCAGCCCTGGAGCTCAGGTTTGCCCTAGTCTAAAACCTAAACAACACATGAAATAGCACAGACATCACTTTGCAGACAAAGGTCCATATAGTCAAAGTTACGGGTTTTCCAGTAGTCATGTACAGATGTAAGAGTTGGACCATAAAGAAGGCTGAGCACCGAAGGATGCTTTTGAATTGTGGTGCTGGAGAAGATTCTTGAGAGTCCCTTGGACAGCAAGGAGATGAAACCAGTCAATCCTAAAGGAAATCAACCCTGAATATTCACTGGAAGGACTGATGCTGAAGCTGTTAACTTCGATACTTTGGTCATCTGATGGGAAGACCCTGACACTGGGAAACATCAAGAGCAGGAGGAGAAGGGGACAACAGAGGATGAGATGGTTGTATGGCATCACCTACACAATGAACATGAGTTTGAGCAAGCTCTGGGAGGTAGTGAAGGACAGCAAAGCCTGGGATGCTGCAGTTCATGGGGTTGCAGAAAGTCAGACATGACTGAGCGACTGAACACCAACAATGCTGACATCAGGCCACCAGGTAGGCTCCTTCAGCACAGGGGCGTCACTGTGTCTTGAAGTTCTCTTTTTGTTGTGATAGTGCAGAATGCAGACCATGCTGGGGACAGAATTGTGGGTGGCATTCTAGGTGGATATGTAAGGAAGGGCTGAGCAGGGAATTCCCTGGTGGTCCAGGGGTTAGGACTCGGTGCTTTCACTACTGAGGCCCAGGTTCAATCCCTGGTTGAGGATCTAAGATCCTGCAAGCTGTACGGCCAAAAGGGCTGGACAGTTGGCACACAGAGTGAACACCTGTGTCCATGAGCACAGCCGTGAACATCTTTATGCTCTGCGTGCACGATACCATGTGGAAACCATGATGGGTGCTGAACATTCCGGATGGGGGTACTTTCCTGTTGGGCTTTACACCATTAGGGCAGTTCTAGGGTGGAGGTGTCTGAAAATATCAGAGAAGATGTGTTTTGGCATCTTCTCGGGGAGGGCTTGGGGAAGGATGTGCATGACAGTGGGTGGATGAGAGGAGGAGATGGAGGAGGGCAGAGGTGCTCACGGAGGAGAAGCATCAAGCCCTTGGGGACTGTGTTGAGCTGGGCAACCTGGACTTGCTGGGCCAGCATCCCCTCAGGGACCTGACCTCAGTGTCCCCAGAATCGGGTACCCAAGCCCTGTTGGTTTAGTAATGAGATAACATGGACTAAGGAGGGAACAAAAGATGATTTGAAACTCATATTTGCCATTTGCAGGTCTGCAGTGCTCTCAGGTCGGCTGATGTGAGAGCCTGTGTTCCTTCAGCTGCACATTGGAGATAACAAGTCCTTCAGGGTTTGCGGTGGCCATCAGATGCAGTAATACACAGAGACCCTGCCCCGTACTCTAGGCATGGTCCCTCAGCATACAAGGTTTCCTCTTTCTTTACACATCCCCTGGTCTCTCCGCTGAGGCAGCCAGATAGGCTGCAACCAAGTACAATATGCAGGTGACCCCTCTCTCCTCAAGCCTCCTCCAACGAATTTCAAACTCAGAAACAAAATCCAAGAACTGATCTTTCCATATGTTCTCCACACAGAACCAGGCATATGGCCATTTATAAGTATGCTGCTCGGTAAGTGGGCTTCCCAGGTGGCGCGGGGGTAAAGATTTCGCCTGCCAATGCCAGAGACGCAGGAGACGCAGGTTTGATCCCTGGGTCAGGAAGATTCCCTGGAGTAGGAAATGGCAACCCACTCCAGTATTCTCACCTGAAAACTCCCATGAACAGAGGAGACTGGTGGGCTACAGTCCATGGGGTCACAAAAGAGTCGGACACAACAGAGGGACTGAGCTCAGCACACACACTGTAACAGGCAGTGCCTACGTGCCCCATCCTGGCTTTTGGCGCAAGGCAAATCATAGGCCAGAAGTCTCTGCTACAAGGAGACTCTTAATTTCATCCAAGGGACCTAGAGGGAAGCGGTCCTCTGAGGAAGAGGAAGAGAATATTTCTGAATCTCTTTCCAGCTCCCACAGAGTGAAGGCAGGAGGTGGCGAGTGACTCCCTCTTCCTCTGCCTTTGCTGAGCAAAATCAGCCGTGCAAGAGGTGGAAGGCAGCTCCGAGCTTCGGCATCTTCAGAGTCCCTGGCTTTGTAACCTGCCACCTTCAACCCCCAGGTGCTTTGCAACGGCTCTTCCTGGAGCTCCGCCAGGGTAGTGATGAAATCCACCATCAAATTCCAGAGTGACCCACAAGGAGGTGCCGAGACTGAGGCCCACACGTACCGCGTCTCTGCAGTAGACGCTGCTGGTGTCCTGCTCAGACCCGTTGGCCCCCACACCCGTGGTGTGCCTGCCCATCTCTAGCTGCTAAGGACTACGGCCTTCTCCTGGGAATTGCCCTTGAGCAGTGGGAGCCTTCTTGGTCCAGGGGGTCTGGGATGTTATTCCCTCACCTTAGGACAGTTCCCAACCAATGACTGACTTATATGGTGGTGCAGCTGGCCAGTACGCTTGCCTCAAGGTGGGACAACCCTGGAGTGTAATTCATGCTCCAGAGCTCCCCGTGGGGTCAGGCTGAGCTAGATCTCAGCTGAATTTACACCCTTACTCAGTCCCTCCCCAGCCCTCTCCTTCCTCACTCCCCTACAGGTGTCTCCAGGCAGCACCCTCTCAATACATCTCTCTCCCAGACTTTCCATTCGAGGCTCTGCTTCTAGGGACACTGACCAAGGACACTCTCCTCCCCGACATCTCTGGAATCTTCCCCAAACAGCCGGGGTGACGGTGCTGTTGCAGGAAGGCGGACTCTTTCCAGGCTCTTGTCTAACAGTCAGAAATGAATTGTCTGAGGAGACACACAAGAGACTGACAAAGCAAGCGACTTTATGGGGAAGGGACACCCGGGCGGAGAGCGGCAGGGTGAGGGAACCCAGGACTACTCTGCTACGTGGCTCACAGTCTCAGGTTTTATGGTGAGGAGATTAGTTTTTGGGTTTTCTTTGATCAATCACTCTGATGCAGAGTCCTTCCTGGTGGTGCCCACATCGCTCTGCCAAGTTGGATGCCAGCGGGAAGGGTTCTGGGAGGTGGTAGGACATGTGGTGTCTCCTTTTGACCTTTCCCAAATTCTTCCAGTTGGTGGTGGCCTATTAGTTTCATGTTCTTTACCAGGTCCTCCTGTTGTAAAATAACTCATGCTGATGGTTACTATGGCACCTGGCCGGGATGAGTGGTTTCAGTCAGTGTGGTTCCCCTGACAGTGGAACCACAAACAAGGCAAATGCCAAAGTATCTAGAAGAGACAGCTGCACACCCATCAGATGAAGAGGCAACAGTTTAAACAAAAGACTCACCCAATCTGGGGAAAATGCTGGCCTTGGATCTGCAAAGGCCCCAGAAGTAGGAGACAGCACTATTGGTGTTCTCTGTGTCACTGTTATTGGGGAAGGAGAGCCTGGATCAAGGCCATGATTCAGGAGACCAGCAGATTCTGCAGTTCATACTAATAGTTTGTCTGACGCAGCTGGGGAGCCAGTGGCCTCCACCAAGAACAACCATAGTCCCTTCAAAAAGCAGCTCCCTCCCCAACACACCCTAAGAACCTCAGACAAGGTGGGAAACAGAGTCCTCAAGGCAAGCAAGTACTTCAGAGAAATTCTCTACTGGATTGTCTAAGCAACTTCAGTGGAGGTTCTCAGGGTGACACCATGGCCTGGGGACAAGGGGGAAGCGAGAAACATCAGGAATCACAGCAGCGACTAAGACATCCGTTAGCATTTCACTGCAAAGGCCGGATGACCACCCATCACCCTCCACCCGCTGTATTCAGAAGGCAGATGGCAGGCTGTGAGCGCCCCTTAAGGATGAGGGAAACCAGAGGAAAGTCAGAAAACCGATGAACCTGTACCCACAGAAGCGCATGGACAGGGAAATGATAAACTCTTTGTCCCAAACAGTGGGCACATGCTGGACTTCACCCAAGGTGGGGAGATATTATAACTCTGCTCCGGGATGTGATTAGTATCCCAAGAGCCAACGTGAGTGGATCAAAAGGAGCTAAAATTCACAGGAGACTAGGCAGGAAGTCCAGCCATCCAAGGCTGTGGCATTGGCACTGGTGAGAGACCTCTCCTCCCTTGTCTTACTCCCTCAATTAAAAAAAAAAAAAGAAGTGTGGATTACAGATGGCGCAGCCCAGACAAGAGGGAAGGTGAATAGCAACCGACAGGAAGGCAGGAGCAGGAAAGGGGTGCAACTCAAGTGTCAAGTTTACAAAGCAGATGTAGCTCTCGGAAGACAAAGGCAGGACAGATGACGTGCGGCTAGAGCAAGGTGGGGAAAAAGACAAAACGGGAAACATAAGATGAAAACACTCTTGATGGGCCAGTTGGAGGGAGGACATAAAGGCAGAAGTGGGAAAGGTGATGGGGGAGCAGGCAAGCAACAGTCAGAATAAAGCAGGAGAAAGAAAATGTGCTTTCTAAAAGAGCATACTGCATCATGGGAGCCTTTAAAGTCTGCCCATTTTAGCCACAGGTTAGGTCTACATGTTACCAATATAGTTACCAGTTCCCTCGAAGAGGTTTAAAACACTGATGTAGGGGAAAGACTGTTAGCAGTGTCAAAGGAGAGCTAAGGGGTAATCAACAGAGGTCTCCCTTGACAGAAGCATCTGCGTTGTAATATTTACAAGGATGTAGGGACTTGGGGAAGAAGAGCTAGAATTGTAGGCTCTTTTTTCAGGTCTGTTAAGGGACACAGCCGACACTTTTCAAGAAAATGAATAACAACTTCAAAAATGGTGGACCAAGTTCAATGTATCAACCAAAGGGTACTGCTGTGGTTTTCACTGGTTGGGTGCTTGCACTTAGTCCTGCACTATGTTGTGATACTACACAGGGTGATAGCAGACCCTACAACTTACTCCCTGGGTCACCTTAAGTAAGGTCCTCAGTGCCTCTGTCTCCTCTTCTGTAAAATGGGAATAATAATAAAACTTTCAGCTGTTACAGGGACAAAGTAAGATAAGCTATGTAAAGTTTCCAGCATATAACAGGCCCTTGATAAATGCCTTTTTCCTTCTCCCATACTCTGAAGAGTAGTTGCAGAGATGGAACACGTGGAAAAGTCAAAAAACAAAGCAAGCAGTAAACAACAATGCAAGGAAACTGGAAAGGAATGTTTCCAGGAAATGTCATGTTTAGGTACCAGGTAATGGTACTGTTAACATTCAGTGAGATTGTTGTCAGGAAACAAAAAATATGGAACCCTTCACAACATGGAGCAAAAGAATGATGCTGAAGATTTTTTTAAGGCTTTAAATTCGTAATGTGGTTCATCTGCAATGGGAAAACTGCTGGTTAAAGGAAATATGAGGTTTTAGGGGATAGAGAACAAAGCATGTCCCCAGGCTCAGTATGGAAATGACAGCGACCCAAGACCACCTGAGCTGTGAAAGTCCAATTGTCAGAACCGTCCTTCTGGGAGATTTTGGTGGAGGACTCGGAAAGGGGCCTGAGATCAAGGGTCCAGGTTATAAAGGAATCACTTTATAAGTTTCATGAAACGGCAAAGACAGAAGTGAAAGGGGCACAAGGGATCAATGGAAGTAGAGTTGGGGACTTACGGGAGACTATTTTAGAAATAAGTTAGAGAAAAAGAATTGTCACACAGAGATTAATGATAAAATCAAGGCCATTTAGTAAAAAAATAAGAAAAAAAATCTGTATAAGGAAGCACATAGGGACCCAGAAAATGGATAAGGGATATTTTGTGCTCTGAGGTCTCTTTATTTAGCAAGTCTCCAAGTTTAATATTTTTAAATTAATAGACTATGATGGAGAGGGGGGAAAAAAAGAACAGAAACAGACAGCAGAATGGTCATACAAAGAAGTAGGTATGGCAGTTGGGAAATCATGTCATTCCTAAAAGGTGTTTTCAGTGGGTTGGTTTTCAACAGCTCAATTTATATGTTGCTGAAAGATTTTCCAGTTCACACCATGAAGGCACTAACCACCGCCCCTGACCAATGAGGGAGGACACAGAGGGGGGAAATTCAAGCCCTGGAGAACTGTGGCAATTCTGGAAGCAGCCAAGTCGATACTGGGGTTGGGGGCGTTGGCATTCACTGTCAGTTCTTTCATTAGTACCTTCAAAGGCAAGTTGGGTGCTTGACTTGTCCAGGCACAGTGCTGGGTAATAGCACCAGCAGTCCCTGCCCACGGAGGCTTCATGCTGAACGGGAAACCACCACACAGACAGCTGTGGTTCAGGATGACCGCTGCCCGGGTGGGACACAGGGGAGCTTCAGAGCCACACACCCAGGGGGGCACTTGGAGGTGATCCAGTCCACCCATTCCTTTTACACGTGAAATAAACAGAGGCAGAGAGAAACCAAGCGGCTTGTACACAGTCATCAGGCAGTGGCAGAGTTGGGAACAGGGCAGTGGCTTCTGGAAGAAAAATGTAAGAGCTTGCTCCATATACTGCCGTAGAAATCAGTTTTATTTCCATAAATGGTTTGGTAGCCTCCACAACAGTGTCCAACCGCATTGGTAGAGCGTCACATTTCAAGGTACTATATCAATCTGATATTTTTAGCAGATGGATTCCACAGGTCTTGTTATAACGCATCCACCTGGCTTCCCTCTGCCCCCACTCCCCACCTTCAATGATCGGGCAAATTCACCACCCCCCTCCCTCAAATGCTGAGGTACAGCATCTCTGCATGTTTTCAACTTTATATAAATGCTACAATCCTATCTCTAGAAACTCCTGAATGCCTTTCTCCTTTATCAATGCTGCTGACTCTTCAAATCCACCAAGACGTCCCATTAGATTAACGGTTGCTTCCGTCCCTAAGGGCAGAGAGCCAAGGGGAGATTCTGATGAGAAAGACGCCACCATCCTCAAGAGCAGACCTTGAACTTGCAGGGGCCAATATCCATCTCCTGATCCTTTTCCACGTGGTGCTTGGTTCCTACTGACTTCCAAAGGAGCAACAGCAGATGGGCATCTGAAGGCAGAATTAACTCAAGAGTCATTACATGAGGGTGTTGTCAATTGAGTGCCCTGGAGTAAATAGTAATTACATGTTCCTTGAAGATTGCTCTCAGCCTGAGACGGGGAAAGAAGAGAGTCATGGCTGACTGACCACAATACCCTTAACATGCACACATGCGCACAAGCACACAGGCCGGTCACCAGTCTGGATTTGGAAATTTCCCCTAAGATTACGTGATGTCGCTTCTACAAGTTCCTTGAAATGTACCAATTGGGCCCCCTTGGAGACATCAAAAATTACTCTGATCTATTCCCATTTTTCTTTCCTCGCTAAGCACTCCCTAAATATGCACCATCAAATATGTGGAAAATAAGCTATTCCCACTCCGTTACATTGTACAGGAAGAGGAATTGTCTCTGTGACATCACCGCACTCCTGGACACACAAAACAACCCATCTCGGAGACTTCCCTGGTAGTCCTGTGGTTAAGACTCCATGCTCCCAATGTAGGGGGCCTGGGTTCGAACCCTGATGAGAGAACTAGATCCCACACCCCACAAGGAAGGCTACGTGCTGCAACTAAGAGCCTGCAGGCTGCAATGAAGATCCTGTGAGCTACAAGTTGACCCAGTGTAGCCACACACACAAAAAGAAAGAAAACCCATCTATTCCAATCTCACAGCTGGACTTCAGCAGCCATCTATGCTAGGCCATGGAGAACAGATTTCCCTGAGGGAGAACAGGTTTGGCCAAACCACACCAAAGCCCAGGCAGACACTGGGAGGATGCCGACTTGATTATGGGATATGACAATGCAGGGAATTGCGGGGGGCCAGGGATGTATTGAAAACACCTCTAGAGTAGCATCTTCTGCTGCATTTGTAAGCTGCTTGGGCAGGGGTCGGGAGGAATGTAGGGACTTTGGAAGTTTCCACCCTCTTGACCTTTTTGGCACAGGATCCAGAAAATGATGACGACAACAACCAAAATGTCATCACCCTCAACAACACCTTTCCAAATTTGCTATTGAGCAGGCACTGTTCAAGGGCCTTTATAAGGGTCTCCTTAAATCTTTACAACAGCCCCACAAGGCAGGTGCTCTTAGCACACCCATTATACAGATGAGGAAACTGAGTGTGGAGTGGAGAAGATGGGAAGCTTGTCCAGGTTGCAGCAGGTACGAGGTGGACATGAGTCCAGCAACGTGGTCCTAGCACCCGTTTTGTCTAACACCACCCAAACCATTGCATGGAGGTCACTGTGCAGGAGAATAAGTTAGTCTAAAACAGGTAAGCACTTCCCTTTCTTAAGGAACTCTTGCCCTCTGATTCTTTTTCTTTTTTTCTTTTGCCCTCTGATTCTTATGTTAGCTTCCCACCAGTCTTGTGAGGCCCTCGGCCCAGGGTTCAGCCCCTTTTGCTGGTGAAGGAATGAAGGTAGGTAGGGGTTAGGGACTTGCCGAGGTCACCATGCTTGGAAACTCTCTTCCCAAATCTCAACCATGCTCCCACCAAAGGATCTGAGTAAACCTTGAGGAGCAGGCACCCCTCCCCTGGGGCTTCTCCAGATGCCGAGAGGCCCGGATGCAACTTCTGGGGCCAAGGATTGTGAAGGAGGAGTATCAGGACCACCGAGGCATAAAACCATGGTGGCGACAAATTGAAAGCAAAATTAAAAATGCAGAGTTTATATAATTGTTTTTGAAAAAGAAGGCCTGACCAGTTTTCTGCTCACTGCCCAGGTGTACTTACAGATAGAGGGAGGTGAGGAGTGAAACAGGCCTAGGAAGATGCTAGACGGTAGGGACTGAGTTGGTAAAGGCACAGAGCCCCCCAGAAAGCCATGTCTGGGCCCAGGGTTTTGTATTAAAGGATGGGGCGGGGACTTCCCTGGTGGCTAAGTGGTTAAGAATCCACCTGCCAGTGCAGGGGACGTGGGTTCGATCCCTGGTCCGGGAAGATCCCACATGCCTCGGAGCGACTAAGTCCGTGTGCTGCAGCTACTGAAGCCTGCTCACCCTGGAGTTCATGCTCTGCAACAAGAGAAACCACTGCAACGAGAAGCTTGTGCACCACAGCTAGAGAGCAGCCCCCATTCACCGCAACTAGAGAAAAGCCCACTTGCAGCAATGGAGACTCAGCATGGTCAAAAATTATTTAATTTTTTTAAAGGAACACAGGCAGGCTGAGCTGTAATTATCAGTTACGTCAGGAGTACCATGAACCAGGTTCACCATGAACAATAGTTTTAAAATGTAACCTTTTAGAGCTGGAGGGCCTAAGAGATCTCCTCCACTCCTTCATGTTATGATGCAGGGAACTGAGGCCCTGAGAACCTGTGCACCTTAATTATCGCTGACATGGGGGTGAACCGGACTGAACCCACCTGGCACCTGCCTCTGCCCCGGGTACTCAGCTGCTACCTCCATCCACTAGAGACACAGACGGAAGCAACCCTCCACAGTGGACTTCCCTCCCGTTGACTTTGGTTTTTAACATTTTTTTTTTCTTTTGGCCACGCCACACAGCATGCCACTTCTTAGTTCCCCAAGTGGGGATCGAACTCAGGCCCCTGGCAGGGGAGGCTTGGAGTCTGAACCGCTGGACTGCCAGGGAACTCCCGGTTTTTTATTAATAACTTCGTATTTCGGAATAATTCTAATGTCACAGGAAGTTGAAAAGAAAGCGAACAGGAGGTTCTGTGCACCATTCAGCCTGCCCTTCAGCTGACTCGTACCCACACAGAATTGTCAGACAACTACAGATACCCATGGGGTGACAGGTCTCTTCCTGAGACTCATTACGGAGCAAACAATCCCTAACATTGCTTTCTCAGATCATATGCTACTCCCCTCACAGCCGTGAACCCTAACACACACACAAACACACACACACACACACACACACACACACGCAGCCTAATCAGTAATATTTCGCTCCTGAATATTGCTAGAAAGATCACTAAGCCAAGCTAATCAATTGTCTCAGCCAGCAACCAGTCCCCGAGAGATGCCTCGGACTTTTCACTGTTCTCCTTTAACCCTCGGCAGCCTGAGTGTTTCCTCCCCAGCCTTCCCAAAGAGCACAAATGCTGTTCCGGGAAGAATCCAGTATTGAAGATGATGTTCCCCAGTTGCCACCTTTCCAAAGCCTTGTCTCTGCTAATGGAGGCAGACACTCTGAAACACTTCAGAAGGAGGGTCTCCCTCGCATGGGCACCGCCCGGGACTAGCGTGGTTAAAGCAAAGAAGAGGGACATGGGGCCCCACACACAGCAGCCACAGGAAGCAGGTACTACCCAGAAAGGGAGTGGGGAGGGAAACCGTCACAGGAGAGATACCAGTTTAGCAATTACATTTGACATCGACTTAGACAAAGCGTCTTTACTGAACAGGATGAAATTCCAGCGAAGGTTTGCCCACATGTGCATAAAAGACACATCTCATTCTCTCTCTCTCTCTCTCGCCCTCTTTTGTTTTTCTTGGATGGAGGAATGTGAAGAGGGACAGAGAAGGGTCTGGGCAAGACCACAGTCAACAGGTCATGAGCTGATGTAGTTAAGGCAGCTGAACATTCATAGCTTCAAGTCACTCCCCCCTCCCATGATTAAGGGATTGGGAGGGCCCCCTTGTGAGGAGAGACTCCATGCAAGTTATTCCACATGCATTTACTGAGCACATACTCTGTGTCTTGGCACTGGGGCCTCCAAAGCTGATAGCGAGGAGGCAAAAGGGAGACTGTGACAATTTTAGTGTTTAATAGCAGTACCTCCAACTCTAGGAAGGAGAGCAGAGGGGAGGCAGGGAGAGGAATATGGGAGGCACTGAATTCCTACTCCGATCCCCTGATCAGTGGGGGGAAGGAAGAAGAAGAGGAGGGCTCACTGCCTTGAGGCATAGAGTCTCTGCAAAGACACATAGGGAGGGTCAAGGGCATCGGCATTGGGTGCAGCCCAGGAGAGGACATCTTATGTGGTGAGGCCCACGTGGCCTTTGGATTCACTGGTCAAGCGACCCTGTTGAGAGAGAGGACCGAGCAGGCTCCTGCTGCCTAGAAAACACAGCCTTGTGGGCTTCCCAGCTGGGATTGGTCTGCCCTGCTCTGGGGGTCAAGCCTGAACTGCCATCTGAGAATGCAGGATGGAGAGGGTGCAGGAGAGACTTGGAGAGCCAAGAACAAAAGCTGCTCGTTGGAATGTGAGTGGGGCCAAAAGAGTTGACCAAACTCTGATCCTACAGAGCAGAAAAGAGTCAGGCCTTATTCCCTGACTTAGGACTGTGGTGCAGCCCACACCCTCTGCTCTTCACCGTGATTTAAAGCCCCAGGTTCCTTCCAGGTTGGGGCAGGGTGTATTCGCAATGTGCCTTGAACTCTGGTTTCCAGTTGGAATAGCCCGCTGAAGGGTGAAGCTGGAAGTCTTGCTGACACAGGACTCTGCTCACCAAAACTCAGGGAAAACAGCCTGTTATGGACTGAATGTGTCCCCACCCAGATTCATATGTCGGAGCCCTGGTTCCCAATGTGATGGTACTTGGAGGTAGGACCTTCAGGAGGTAACTAGGGTTAGATGAGGTCATGAGGGTAGAGCCCCCATGATGGGGTTAGTGTCCTTTTGAGAAGAGGAAGAAAGCAGAGCTCTCACTCTCACTTCCATGTGAGGACACAGCAAGAAGACCGTCCACCAGGAGAAGGTTCCTCCCTGGAACCTGACCATGCTGGCATCCTGATCTTGGACCAGCCTCCAGAACTTCGAGAAAATTAATTTCTATTGGTTAAGCCACCATCTGTGGTGTTTTGTCATGGCAGTCCAAGCTAAGATCTGCCTTAGTGGGAGGCATAGGGACCTGTTTCTAGTGGTGTGACATGGTGTGGGCAGAAGTGACTGCTCTGTCCTGAGCAAATAAAAAGGCTAAGACTTACTGGTTAAAAGGCTAACATACCACATACATTTCATCTTCCCAACAACTCTATGGGGTAGGTTCTATGTGTGCGTGCATGCTAAGTCGCTTCAGTCGTATCTGACTCTTTGCGACACTATAGTCCATAGCCTGCCAGGCTCCTTTGTCCATGGGATTCTCCAGGCAAGAATACTGGAGTCGGTAGTCACTCCCCTCCTCCAGGGGATCTTCCCAACCCAGGGATCGAACCTGAGTCTCTTAGTCTCCTGCACTGGCAGGCAGGTTCTTTACCACTAGCGCTACCCAGGAAGCCTCGGTTCTAGAATTACCCCCATTTAAAAGATGAAAAAATGGAGACCTTAAGAGATTAGGTAGCTCAAGTCTCACAGCTGAGAAAAGGTAACATTGGATCATGAACTCTGGCTGTCTGACTCAGAATGTACACTCTTAACCATAGCTCTGTTCCATCCACGGAGGCACTTGTCAGGACAGGAGGACAGGAATGATCGGCAGTGAGCTGGGTTTACAAAGAGGAATGCTATGTAGCCTAGGGGGGTAGGGGGTTCCTGATGCAGTGAGGGAGGCCAACAGGAGCAGTGCTCCCGAGGGGGTGAATGAAATGATGGCAGGACATCAACTGGGGCCCCAAGAAGAGGAAGATGCCAACCAGGTAAGGAAGACTTCACAGAAGAGCTGGTGTAGACACGTTACAAAGGCCACCTTGACCCGAGGCCTCACGGCCACTGAGCATGAAACATGCAGAGAAAGAACAGTGCCCAGGCCAGAGGGAGACAAAAGGCCAGAGGAGCCTGCGACAGGCAGGTAGCTTTTGGAGCCTCTGCTGACCTCATGGAGCAGGGGGAAAGAGCCAAGCGAAAGGACTAGAAACTGCTCACTTGACTGGTGGAGAAAAAAGGCCAAGTGTACAGAGCACTCAGAATCCTCCAGTATCAGGGATTCCTGCCCTTATCCCCGAAGCTGGAGAAGGAGACTACAGTCCAGGGGAGTCATATGGCTTCAACATTTCCCTCTCCTCTACTGCACACTTGCCCAGAACTTTGACTCCTGACCTCAGCTTGGCCTTGACCTTGCTTGACCTTGGCCAAATTGCTCCATGCCTTCTCTGGCTGGAGATGGGAGTTTTCCACCTGCTTTCTCCTAGGCACAGTGAACCAGATGGGTTTTGAGGTCCTGGAGTGCAGTAAGTGGAGCTGAGGGACTCAGACTGATCATGGGGCAAAGGGGAAGCCAGTGGGGGTGCCAATTTGCTCTTGAGGGGGAAGCCCGCCCTCTGCATTTCAGAGACAGGGCCAAAATGAGGGAGACGCTCCCCACCAGCTCCACCAGGCAGCTGGGGGAACTCTCCCGCTGCCTGTAAATTGAGCCATTCTCCTGTCTCCACGTGCTCACCTCCGGACTGGAAGAGAATTGATTTGGGGAGCTGAAGGCACACAGCCCCTCCAGGCCCTCAGTGAACCCAGGATCCGTGTCTGCTTCCGGGGGGCTCTTTTTCTGAACACAGCAGAGCTTCTGCCATGGATTCCATCTTCGCTTTGTGAAATGATCCTCTCTCTCTCCTCCACCTTCCACTTTGCCCAAGTTGTACAGCAGCCTGGAAATGCTGATGGCTTAACTGGTTTAATTTTTTTCCCCAGCAGCCCTGAGGGGTTTTAACTCTTTCCTCCTGCAGAAACCCTGCTTTTGGAGTTGAATGTTTAAATTCTCACTGGGAGACTCATAAATATTCGGAGTCACTCTCTCCCTCTCTGTTTGATTAGGAAATGAGCCTTTAACTCAATGTAATCCCCAAGCCATTAACAAAAAAGCCCTCAACAGCTCCACTATTAGAATTTCACTCTTAACCCGCTGAGGATTGAATTAGATTAACATAACTACCCACAATCTGAGTTTATTTTCTGTGCCAGATAGAAATGTGTTTTTCAGGGAAGGCAAGAAGAGGGAGGGAAGGGAGGGGGGAGACAGAGAGCGCAAGAGAGCACAGGAGGATAATGAAATGTAAAAATAGAGATAAGAAAAAGATGGACAGATACACTGTAGAGGTGAAGTGATGGGGAGAAACAGCTGTACTTGGTCTTTCGTTGAAAAATCCTGCCAGCTGCCATTTTTTATTTGTGGGATATTTGGAGGGGAAATCCGTTTGAATGAGGGGAGTGCTTTCCAGGTATTTGCAATTCCTTCTTCCTAGAGATTGATGGCCCTGCACCTGAGCCTGCTGTAGTCCAAAGCACCTGCTCATTGGCCCCACTGTCCCCAATTTGGGAAGAGGTCGAGGCTGGGTTTCTACGAGCTAGAGGGAGGGGGTGACGCATAAAACAACAGCATATATGCAGGCGACTGTGAATTTACATCAGAGAAATAAACAATGATGAGGATGGAATGGGGGAGATTTTATAGACTTGAAGTCACAGACAGCCCCGTGACCAATTACATGTAAGAAATCAGTTTGGAAAAAAAAACAAATGAGTTTGACAGGAGCTTGGTCCACATAAAATTAATCGTTATTGAAGCAGAAACTAAGTAATCAGAGGCTGCCTTATGCAAAAGCATTGCAGTTTCCCCGACAGCATCTCTATACATAAGTCCAAAGGGGCAAAACCACATCCTGAATTTGAGGGGGAAAGCCAGGCCTTCCAGCACACTGCCAAACAAGCCTCCATCCCACCTAAAAGCGTCCACAGGTGGCCAAAGGAAGGAGCAGTTCTTGTCTACATATGACAACAAATATTCTCCTGTCTCAACCGCTAATGCTAATGAGAACACAGGACTTGTTCAGAAACGCGGGACTCACCTCCACTGCATTTAATCAGGGGCCGGCAGGCTTCAGGGTGTGTGCTAAGGAGGGGAGGGAACGGCTTGCTCTTGTATGAAAAGGTTTAGAGAATCTCACACTTTTCCTAAAAAGCCACTGAGATCAGACAGTCCCAACAGTTCAATTTTGCCAACAGCTGGCTGCTGAGGTTTCTGAATGCAATGTCTCAATCACTTGGTTCACTTGAGCTTTAATTAACAATCACCCACCAAATCCCTCTTCAGTATTATTATGGGAAACCTTTGCAGGATATGTTTATCAAAACAGAGTCTGTGGACTAGAGAAAGTAATAATGCTACATACACAATATGCCCAATTCCTTTTTTTTTTCTCTCTTGATTTCTGTGACTCTACTTTCCCTACTAGTTTTGAAATAATGACATTTCTCCTGATTTTACACAAAACTCTTTCCTCTAATTTCTCTATCAGTGAATATAGTGAACATGTAAATTTTACTTTCAAATCCTAATGGGTATCAGGAAGGAATAAGAGATTAGAAAGTAAACTTCACATGTTCTGTCCTCCAAAATAATAAATGAATGGATTAAAGGCATTAATAATCTTAAATAAACACTGATAAAAATACAGAACCAAGAGGAGGAAAGTGAAAGTTTCATAAAGGTCGAAATAAAAATGAGATCAAACCGCCTCTCTAAACATATGCGGGCATCCATATTATTTAACTTTATTCAAGTCAGTTTTGCTGCTAAAATGATTTTGTTTTTAATCAAAACAGTCCAGACATATCTGTTTTGTTTATTCCTTTTAAATTGTTGGAAAGATTGATGAGTTGGGATCTTGTTTTCCCAAAGAAATCAAGAAGTAGTGCTTAGCAATGTAGCTTATGGGAAGCATTGTATTAGTAAATAGAAACTCAGGTATTATTTGTCTTGTAAAAAAGGATGCATTTTAAAGTTGTATAGCATATATGTTAAGCATCATCACTTTTTTATTCCCAAAATTTAGGGCTTCTATTTCTTCATAAACAATATATAACAAATCTCCCCAACTGTAGCATTTTTAGCTAACACTATGCATTTTCCAGAAACTAAAGCCCCAAATGTTCCATAGGAAGCTGGTGTGGACCAGCCGAGGATACCTGGGGACTGCCACCTCTAGGAGTTGCCGGCATGCTCACAGAGTCTGTGCTCTGCTTGTCTGAAACAAATATAGCTTTGACAAGGACCCTCATATTAACTTTCTTCTTTCTCGAAGGATGAGGAGCGGTGGCTCCCCAGCACTCCACACCGGGCTTCTGTCCTTTCGGATGCTCTTCCATTCCCAGCCCCCTACCCCAGCTACCCTTTCAGGATGAAGAAAACACACCAAGTGAGTGAGCCAACAAAAGCCCGCAAGTCAAGACAAAGTGTCAGCTGTCATCCCAACTTCTCAAAGCAAACTCCGCGCAAAAAAAAAAAAAAAAGTCATTTTCCTTTAAGGCGCTATAGAAAAGCTGGCTATCGGGACTGTCACGATTCCCCCCCGAACCAGGAAGCTGCCGGGCTGAAGCCAAGTCTGCCGGGAGCCCTCCATCATCACTTGTCCTGTGTGAACTGGGTCTTCCCTCTGTAACCTTCCCAGCTCACCCAGAGCCAGAGCTGCCAGCAAATGAAAGTTTTCACGCTGGGAGACATAACCACCCCGCAGAGTCGCATGTAAACTTTCCCTTGCCCTTTTGATTTACTTACTTTTTTCCCAGTGAAAACAGATAAAAAACTAAAAGAGGACTTACTGATTTCCAAATGAGTTTGTGTAACTGTCCCTCCCCACCCTTCCTGGTCCCTCTGACCTTCCCAGGACAGTCGGCGCGAGGCAACATTTTCCTCTGGGTCACCCAGAGATGCTCGAGGGTGCCGAAATCCAGGATGAGAGAGCAGGCAGGGGGAAGATATTTTCATCCATGAAAAAGACAGAGGGAGAGAGAGAGAGAGAGAGAGAGGAAAGCAGCGTGGTGTGGGGCAAAGGACCGAAAGGTCCAGGGCAGAGTCAGGGGCAGAGGGTAGGAAGAGTCTGGTACTTACATGCTTGGGGCTGGGGAGGGGACAGGGTGGCGGGGAAGGGGCTCCCCTCAGCTGTTTCCAGTCGCTGATGACTCGTCGCTCAGCTCCTCCAGCACCAGCTGACAGTCCCCTGTCTGTGTCTCTTTGTGACTAAGGACACAGTACTCCCAACCTATAAATAGATCTCGACTCCGTGATTGATATAACAGGCAGCTGACAAAAAAAAAAAAAAAAATCCCACAACCATAACCAGGTCTTAAACAAAACAGCAAAAAAGCTCTAGACTTTCAACCCCACCGAGTTCCATGCAGAGTCCATGCAGATGGGCACTGGAAAGCCGGGAAGAAAAATATACAATGAAGGGCAGTAGGAAATGGGGGGAGGACAAAAACCAGGGAAAGTGTGAAAGGCAGTTACTTCTCCAGCAGAGGACTTGGGGTCACTGGAGAACCAAGGGGTGATGGTCGGCCAGAGAGCAAGAAGGGAAATGGGTAGGAGGGTCTGACCCCACCCCCCACCCCCATCCCCATCCTGAGCTCCTGGCCCCATCAGGGCTGGAGTCAAAGTCCTGACTTGGGAGCATTCGTCAGCCCAAGTGCTTTCCACGAAAGTTTCCATGCCTCCTGCCAGATCAGGAGGCAGGGAGGGAGCAGACAGAGCTTTCCTAGCTCAGAGGCCAGGCAGGCTTTTCGGGGGGACACACAGGACGTTCCTGGAGTGGGGAAAGGGGAGAGGACGTGCAGGTGAGGGGCTGGGACTGGAGTCACCTGTGCCTGGCGTGGCAGGGCCCAGTGCGCCGCCTGCAGCCCCTGATGGGTTTTTAAAAGGATGGGGGTGACATTCCGGACAGAACTGCCCAAGGTTGAAAGGCCATGGGGGGCTTGCTGTCTCTGCTTCTTCCAGAAAGATTTCTTAGGAGACTGAATTGTTTGACAAAGCTTCTTCTTGGGGAATAGAGTCCCAGTCTTTGGGAAAGTAAGGAGTCTCTAAGAAACACTGGCTGCTCCAGTTTGTGCAAAGGTGGGGCAGCTGCCCAGGGCAGTCCAGCCCAACTCTGAAAGCTGAGGCATGGGGCAAAGTTTCCAGAAAACAGGAGAATAATGGAAAAATGATGAAAGTGTGGACCGTCCACACTCACCAGGTGAGCTCCTGATCACCCCAGGGACTCCTGCCGTCTGCAGGCTACCTCCTTGGATCACACAAGAGTCCTCTGTCTTGGTGCTCTGGTTACCTGTACACATAGATTTAGGTGGAATTCCAGATGAGGCTTCCTGTTCAAGAAGGGTCATGGATGGGCCCAGTCCCTTGCTGGGTGTGATGGGGGATAGGCATTTTATCATCCTTAAAAACATCTTCACCTCTAAATTTTTAAAAAGTGAAGTGGCATTTCCTCCTCATGTTACATCTAATTCTTTACTCTCCAGATTAGCAGATAATCTGAGGCTGGGGGTACCCAGTCTGTTAAAGTCAAAGCCTATTTAATATACAGGACCCCAAACATTTGCAGAACTAGTCTGCCATTGGAATATAAGCTCCCAGAGGGGAAAGGCATGTGTCTGTCTTATCTACACTGCATGTCCAGCTCTACCATGATACCTGACTGACACTTAGGAAGACTTTCCTGAAGTATGGATGGACTGACTGGTTGAATGAATGCGTGAGTGAAGAGTGATGCCTAAGACACCCACCATTTGAATCACTCATTTGGACCAAGACATGCACTCTACAAACTTCTGTATTATGAGAGTGCCCTGGGGAAGGGAGAGAATTAGGAATGGGACAATAGGCAGATAGAGTCTGAATGACCTACCACTGAGCCATAATTTCACCTGCTCTGAGTACCAGGCCAGTGTGGCCCCCGAGTACTTCCCTCCAATCAGGCCTGAAGGGCTTCCCTGGTGGCTTAGGGGTTAAGAATCCACCTGCCAATGCAGGAGACACGGGATCCCTGGTCCAGGAAGATCCCACATGCTGAGGGGCAGCTGCACCACCACTACTGAGCCTGTGCTCCTCAGCCTGGAAATCGCAACCACTGAAGCCCCCGAGCCCTTGAGCCCATGCTCTGCAACAAGAGAAGCCACCACAATGAGAAGCCCATGCACCGCAACTAGAGAGTAGCCCCCACTTGCCACAACTAGAGAAAAGCCCGTCCAGCAGTGAAGACCCAGCAAAGCCAAAAATAAATAAATACCCAGGCTTGAACACTCATGGGGTTCTCAGTGAAAATAGTTGCTAGGAAGGCAAATAACCCAGCCAAGAGGCAGGGAGCTGTAGACCAGTTCCCGTGCTGATGACTGGGGCTATGGTCACTTGGGCACACGTTCATTCCAGGCTCCTTCCCAGGGGAAAACCTTTCTCTTCTGATGCAGACTTACCTGCTTTCTCTTCCAATCCTCCAGCTATGTCCATTTGGGCTCTCGTTGACCCCTCCCTGACTTCCAGCAGAAATCACATGTGAGTCTTTGTGGCTGCATCCTCTCCTAGCACCTCTCTCCCTCCAACCCCCTGCCACCCACTGGCTTCCAGCTCCATGCCTTGTCTGTCATAAACGCTCGGTGGATGGGGTGAAAGCCATGCCTCCTTCAAGGCACCCTCCTTAGAAAGCCCCTGTATGTGTGTGTGTGTGCTCAGTTGTTCATTGTATCTGACTCTCTGCAACCCCTTGGACTATATTGCCCACCAGACTCCTCTGTCCATGGAATTTCCCAGGCAAGATCCTGGAGCGGGTTGCCATTTCCTACTCCAGGGGATCTTCCCGACTCAGGGATTGAATCTGCGTCTCTTGCATCTCCTGCAATGGCAGGCAGATTCTTCACCCCTGTGTCCCCTGGGAAGACCAGAAAGCCCCTGTGGCACCTCGATTTTGGCTTTTCACTGTCAGGCCCATCTCTGAATCACTCCCAGTGATTCAGCTCTCCCAGCTGAACCAAGTCTTGGTGTCTGCTCCCAGCTAAGTGGCCCGGGGAGACCAGCTAATAACCAGCGGGCCTCCCTCGGATCACACAGGACTCCTGTGAAATGCTAGTCATTATCACGGGAGGCCACAGGCCTTTACTTTCAGGAGGCTTTTTATAGCCCCATTTTCTCATTGTAAAGCATCTCCAGCTTCCAGAGCCAGGCCCCCTGGGCAGACGCACACACAGATGCACATACCAAGTAGTTAAAATGCAGACACGGGATCAGGACTCCCAGGGTTGGAATCTTGCCTCTTCCACTTAGTATTGGGAAACTGGTGAAATCCCGTAACTTCTCAGTGCTTCAGTTTCCCATCCGCAGGGTGGAAATTCTAAGTGTCAGCCTCTTCAGATTGTCCCTTGGACAAAATGACTTAATGCAAGGAGGTGCTTAGCACAGCGCCTGGCCCATGAGAATCCTCCATCAGTGTTTCAGGGAGCATTACCAGCCCCCATGGACGCCTCTCTGCCACCTTGCTGGAGCTTGCTTTGGCTCCTCCGCACAGCTTGAGGAGGGAGAGCTGGAAGGGCCAGCACTTGACCACAGAAAGGGCTCTGCCTGCAGAGGCTGGCCAGAGGTCAGAGGTCAGGAAGACTGTGTGGAATCTTTGGACGTTTAGCATGCGAGCCCAGGGGCAGGTGAGGGAAAGAACAGAAGAGTCCAGGGGACCTAGACGCCCTTACACCCAAAGAGCCAGGTGTATAACCCCCTCACCCCTCCCTTGACCACCCCTTCCCTTTCCCCAACAGATTCTCTGGCCACCTTGGGTATTCTGAGCGTTCTGTATCTCAGTGTTCCTGAAGACTTAGGGTCCCTCCTCGAGCTACTATCCAGCAGCTGACCAGAATGTGGCTTTGAAAAAAGTGACCAAAGTGTCACTGAAACCCCAGTCACTGAACCTATCATTCTATGTGAGTATGAGCTCTACTCCTTCCTTCAAAGGTGACTTCAACTCTGGAATTTCTTGAGTTTTCGGTACTAACTTTTTAAGCACGCAATATATATATATATGTACTTTTTATTAGTATTTAAAATTCACATGCGGTGTTGGGGAAGACTCTTGAGAATCCCTTGGACTGCAAGGAGATCCAACCAGTCCATCCTAAAGGAAATCAGTTCTGAATATTCATTGGAAGGACTGATGCTGAAGCTGAAACTCCAATACTTTGGCCACCTGATGCAAAGCGCTGACTCATTGGAAAAGACCCTGATGCTGGGAAAGATTGAAGGCGGGAGGAGAAGGGGACGACAGAAGATGAGATGGTTTGATGGCATCAACGACTCAAGTTTGAGTAAACTGCGGAAGCTGGTGAAGGACAGGAGGGCCTGGCGTGCTGCCATCCATGGGGTCGCAAAGAGTCGCACACGACTGAATGACTGAACTGACTGAAAATTCACATGACACAAAGTTTACTCTTTTACCCACTTCACAGTGCACGGTTCAGTGGTGTTGAATACAGTCACAAGGTGATGCAACCATCCCCACTGTCTGGATCCAGAATATTTTCATCACCTGCAAAGGAGACACTGTACCCATTAGCAGCCACTTCCTATTTCTCCCTCCCCACCCCTAGCAATGACCAATCTGCTTTTCTTTTTCTAAGGAGTTTTTTGATGTGGACCATTTTAAAAGTCTTTATTGAATTTGTCACACGACTGCTTCTGTTTTCTGTTTTGGTTCTCTGGCCACCAGGGAGATGGGGTCTTAGCTCCTCAACCAGGGTTCTCACCTGCATCCCCTTGCATTAGAAGGCAAAGACTCAACCCCTGGACCACCAGGAAAGTCTCAAATCAGCTTTCTGTCTGAATGGGTTCCCTATTGTGGACATTTCCTATATATAAATGGGCTCAGATAATATGTGGCCTCCCCCTAACCTCTTGCCCCCACATGTCTGTCCTAAGAAACAAGGAGCCTGACCATTCAGCACCTCTTGTTTTACATGGTCTCTATCTGTCGGCCTCTACCCTGATCTTGGTCCCTGTGGCTAGGAGTGAGCCTCCTGGCCTAAAGACCTGATAACGCCCCAGGAGCATCCATGATGTGCCACTTCCTCTTATGGGGTTCCTGGTGACAGTGGCAGGCAATTATTATTTCCTGTATTAGTTTGCTAGGGCTGCCATATCGAAGTATCCAAAATTGGGTGGTTTACAACAACAGAAATTGATTGTCCCACATTCCTAGGAGTTAAAAGTCCAAGACCAAGATGTTGGCAGAGTTGGTTCCTTCGGAGGGAATGTCAGTCAGTTCAGTCAGTCAGTCATGTCCAACTCTTTGCGACCCCATGGACTGCAGCACGCCAGGCTTCCCTGTCCATTGCCAACTCTGAGTTTGCTCAAACTCGTGCCCATCGAGTTGGTGATGCCATCCAACCATTCCATCCTCTGTCGTCCCCGTCTCCTCCTGCCTTCAATCTTTCCCAGCACCAGGGTCTTTTCCAATGAGTCAGTTCTTTGCATCAGGTGGCCAAATTATTGGAGCTTCAACTTCAGCATCAGTCCTTCCAGTGAATATTCAGGACTGTTTTCCTTTAGGATGGACTGGTTGATCTCCTTGCAGTCCAAGGGGGAGGATCTGTCCCAGGCCTCTCTCCTTGTTCCTGGCGGTTTGCTAGGAAACTTTGACTTGTAGAAGCATCAGCCCAACCTCTACTTTCTTGTTCATATGGCATTCACCCCATGCACATTGTCTGTTTGGGGGTTCAAATTTCCCCTTTTCATAAGGACACAGCCATATTGGATTTGGGCCCACTCTAATGATTTCACCTGGACAGGATCATCTGCAAAGACCCTATTTCCAAATAAGGTCATGTTCACAGGTCTTGAGGGCTAGAACTTCAACATCTTCGGGGGGAACACAATTCAACCTGTAACATTGCTTCTTACAGAGGAGAGCTGCATGTCTTGCACTCCACAGTATGAGCCACAGCTGAGTGAGCATCACTACAGGAGAGACACGGGCAGACGGAGGTGAGGCCTTGACAGCCTGTCTCCATGCCACAGGCATACAGGTTGCCGCCCTGGCTCAGCGCCACTGGACTCCGTTTGGCTTGCTCCAGTGTCATTAGTCCTGGCACATCAAGGTGACTTTACACTGTTCACAAGGTCCCCTGAAGGTACAGTCACTGCTGCCCCACTGGCTTATCAACTCATTTACCTTTCAGAGTTGCCTCCTGTCATCGGGAGGGGCAGGCAGGGACCCGCAGCCCGGAGAAGGGCTGCCTTCATTTGATCTGGAAAGAAAAATCTATCTTCTCAGGAATAGACCTAAATACAACATATCAGTGCAGCTGGGTCATTAATCATCTCCCGCTGGGATACGGAGACCAGGGAGCAGCCATCGAGGGCAATGGCGTTCCACACGAGGGCCGGGTGGAGTTGGGGACAGCCTGCTCTTCCCTCTGGGAGCCTTCCACAGGCATGCAGACTGGGGACAAACCCAGCTCTGGTCTGGGATGTCCTGCAAGGGAGGAACCGGGAGGGGGGTCGATCCCCTCCTAGACAGTCAGGCATGAAAGGAGGTGCCCCAGTGAAGCAAATACCACCCTCCCCACTGGAAGCAGAACCTCTTGACCAGGACCTCCACTGGTCTGGGAACTGCCAGGCCCAGGATTTTGACCTGCCACCGTCTTGGGGGATCCTACACTCTTAGAGGAGGGGCACGTACCAGAACAGGGATGGGGAACAATGGGAGAACTAACACGGGGCCACGTTAACAAATCAAAGCCCTCCAGGCCCAGCCCTTCCCCCAGTTTCTCCCATTTCTTTACTCCAAGTGACCCCACCCTGCTGCTCATCCAGCCTGCTTGGGGTCCCATCAACAAGCTCTCCTTGCGGGGTGCATTCCTAGCTCCCTCGGTTTCCCTCTCTGTTCCCTAATTTCTGTTCATTCTTCATGGTCCAGCTCACATGTGACATCCTGCCTGTCCACTCCCTGCCCACCAGGCCCCTACCTGCAGGTCGCCTACCACCAACTGTGCATCTCCTTCCAGCCACCCCCTCATCCCACTTTGCCCTGAGTTGTGTGCTGTCTTCTTGAGTGTGTTTGCCTCATGCCACAGCAAAGTGGGGGCTTCCCTGATGGCTCAGCAGTAAAGAATCCACCTGCAATGTAGGAGCCACAGGGGACACAGGTTCGATCCCTGGGTCGGGAAGATCCCTTGGAAGAGGGCATGGCAACCCACTCCAGTATTCAGGCCTGGAGAATCCCATGGACAGAGGAGCCTATGGCAGGTTGTAGTCCAGAGGGTCACAAAGAGCCAGACATGACAGGCAATTTAGCATGCATACACTACCTAACTGGAAAGGCTGTGCTCCTATCTAGCCACTGTCAGAGCCATCTCTGCCATGGACCCCTGCTTGAATGGCTCTCTATGTTCCTTGGGATAAAATTCAAGTCCTGGGACTTCCCTGGGTGTCCATTAGTTGGGACTCTGTGCTCCCAATGCAGGGGTTGCAGGTCTGGGTTCGATCTCTAGTCTAGGAATTAAGACCTCACATGGCATGGCCCAAAAATAAAGACATGAAAAAATTTTAAATCATGTATTTAAAAAAATCCAGGTCCTTTGCCTGGCTCTAACTATACTGAATAATTCTGCTCTAGACTGGATAAGATGGTTGGATGGCAACACCTACTCAATGGACATGCTGCTGCTGCTGCTAAGTTGCTTCAGTCGTGTCCGACTCTTAGCGACCCCAAGGACTGTAGCCTACCAGGCTCCTCCATCCATGGGATTTTCCAGGAAAGAGTACTGGAGTGGGGTGCCATTGCCTTCTCCGCAATGGACATGAGTTTGAGCAAATTCCAGGAGATGGTGAAAGGTAGGAAGGCCTGGCATGCTGCAGTCCACAGGGTTGCAAAGAGTCAGACACACCTGAGCAACAAGACTGGTCACATTGCTCATTGTACCCTGCCGTGTGGAGCTTTTTCCTCTACAACATTGCATTCTCTTTTATCCCTCTGCCTGAAACATGGCATACAACCTTCAAAATCCAGTTCCAATGTCACCTCCTCTGGAAGCCCTTCCCAACTTCAGCCACTCCTTCCTCTGTACTCCTACAGGACTGTGTGGCATGCTTGACCACAGCATTTATCACACTGTCAATATTTGTTCACGTATCAGTCTCCACCCCTAGGATGCAGCTTCTAGAGGATGAGGATTTGCTTTTTGCATGTTTATTTCATCCTCTGTCCCACCACCAGCTTCCTTGGTGTCTCAAACAGCAAAGAATCCTCCTGCAATGCAGGAGACTCAGGTGCTATCCCTGGATCAGGAAGATCCCCTGGAGAAGGGAATGGCAACCCACTCTAGTATTCTTGCCTAGAAAACTCCATAGACAGAGGAGCCTAGTGGGCTACTGTCCGTGGGGTCACAAAGAGTCAGACACGACTAAGCAACTAATCCACACATTTCATCCTCTGCATGGCCACCGAACAATGCCTATCCCAGGTCCTAGCATTTATTAGGTGATCAATAAATGCTTATTGATTACATGAATGAAAACTAATGAATTA
The DNA here is from genome assembly GCF_054371585.1 of Giraffa tippelskirchi. NCBI lineage: Eukaryota > Metazoa > Chordata > Mammalia > Artiodactyla > Giraffidae > Giraffa > Giraffa tippelskirchi. The sequence continues at coordinate 147,548,203 of NC_137281.1, read as the reverse complement.
GGAAATTAGTGAGATGGTGAAGGGTGAGGTCAGAGATCAATGTAGGATGAGTGAGAAATGGTCCACAGGCCTGCCAGTGGAGCAGTACTCAACGCCAAGAGGCACTGTGTGTGACAGTCCACATGATCTTCCTGGAATCAAGCACATCACGACCTGTGCAGGAATATGTAGCAGCTCCAGACTTAGGAACTTATAGACCCTCTGCCAGGGAAAAAATAACCAGCCAGGTAACGTGAGTTGGAAGGGACTTTGGGGAAAGAGAACATAGATGAGAATTGTAGAAGAGGAGCTTGAGCGATTGGTTGGCTACAGTCTTCTCCTACTGTGTTACATCGCTGGCTGGACCCATCATATACTATAAGGTCTGAAAATGCCACTTGTTTTTCCCAACCCCCCTTACAAGGCTAGAGGTTGCCCTGTGTTCCAGTTAGACAATGAGACTTAAGAGTGAGTCTGTTTGGGGAGAAGGGACATTTGGGCAATATTTTCTTCTATGATCGAGAGAGAGAGGGAAGGAGAGAGGGTTAGGAAATGCTGCAAAGGCCATCTTGCAACCATGAAGAAAGAAGCTTGAAGACAAAAAGCCAGTATGCAGAGGATAGCAGAGCACAAGAAGGGAAAAGGCATGGGTCCTTAACAGCATCGGTGACCTGCCAAAATCAACCCGGGAATCACATACTTCTCATTATAGGGAATGATGTGTGTTTTAATCACTTACATCATCATTAGTTATTACCTAATAACTACATCACTACTAGTAATATGTATCCACAACCTAAATCCCAAAGTGTTCTAAGTGAGGTATTGGGAGGGGAGAGTAACATTAAATATGGCAATGCAAGCTGGGAGCCAGTCAATGTAAACTGTATATAAATGAGCAGAAAGTCCTGAGACCTCACAGGTTAAGAATCCCTAAACACAAACATTAGTCAATATCAATGGTGTGAATTTGATTTCATATTTTTGGTTATTCCAATACTCTGACTTTGATGATAAGTTGTCACTGTTTTCCCCTAGTTGTGATTCAAGTCCCCCACCTTTACCTTGCCCCACATGGTTAGTCTTTGTGCCAGAAAAAAAGCCTGTATATTTTTGTAATGCTTTACAAAATGATATTCATTTAGTTAAGTCATAATAGCCAGAACAATACAAAGAAATAGAGGAAAGCAATAGAATGGGAAAGACTAGAGATCTCTTCAAGATAACTGGAGAGATCAAGGGAACTTTTCATTCAAGGATGGGCATGATAAAAGACAGAAATCGTAAGGACCTAATAGAAGCAGAAGAGATTAAGAAGACATGGCAAGAATACACATAGTTCAGTTCAGTTCAGTCGCTCAGTCGTGTCCGACTCTTTGCAACCCCATGAACTGCAGCACTCCAGGCCTCCCTGTCCATCACCAACTCCCGGAGTCTACCCAAACCCATGTCCATCGAGTCGGTGATGCCATCCAACCATCTCATCCTCTGTCATCCCCTTCTCCTCCTGCCCCCAATCCCACCCAGCATTAGGGTCTTTTCCAATGAGTCAACTCTTCGCATGAGGTGGCCAAAGTATTGGAGTTTCAGCTTCAACATAAGTCCTTCCAGTGAACACCCAGGATTAATCTCTTTAGGATGGACTGGTTGGATCTCCTTGCAGTCCAAGGGACTCTCAAGAGTCTTCTCCAACACCACAGTTCAAAAGCATCAATTCTTCGGCACTCAGCTTTCTTTACCGTCCAACTCTCACATCCATACATGACCACTGGAAAAACCATAGCCTTGACTAGACGGACTTTTGTTGGCAAAGTAATGTCTCTGCTTTTAAATATGCTATCTAGGTTGGCCATAACCTTCCTTCCAAGGAGTAAGCGTCTTTTAATTTCATGGCTGCAATCACCATAAGCAGTGATTTTGGAGCCCAAAAACACAAAGTCTGACACTGTTTCCACTGTTTCCCCGTCTATTTCCCATGAAGTGATGGGACCAGATGCCATGATCTTAGTTTTCTGAACATAAGAACTATACAAAAAAGGTCTTAATGACCCAGATAACCATGATGGTGTGATCACTCACCTAGAGCCAGACATCTTGGAATGTGAAGTCAAGTGGGCCTTAGGAAGCATTACTAAGAACAAAGCTAGTGGAGGAAAAGGAATTCCAGCTGAGTTATTTCAAATCCTAAAAGATGGTAGCTTAAAGTTAAAGTGCTGCACTCAATGTCAGCAAATTTGGAAAATTCAGCAGTGGCCACAGGACTTAAAAAGGTCAGTTTTCATTCCAATCACAAAGGAAGGCAACCAAAGAAGGTTCAAACTACCATACAGTTTCACTCATTTTGAATTTTAGTAAGGTTATGTTCAAAATCCTTCAAGCTAGGCTTCAGCAGTACATGAATCAAGAACTTCCTGATGTACAAGCTGGGTTTAGAAAAGGCAGAGGAACCAGAGATCAAACTCATTGGATCATAGATAAAGTAAGGGAGTTCCAGAAAAACATCTACTTCTGTTTCATTGACTATACAAACACCTTTTACTGTGTGGATCACAACAAACTGGAAAATTCTTAAAGAGATGGGAGTACCAGACCACCTTACCTGTCTCCTGAGAAACCTGTATGTAGCCAAGAAGCAACAGTTAGAACTGGACGTGGAACAACAGATTGGTTTAAAATTGGGAAAGGAGTAAGACAAGGCTGTATATTGTCACCCTGTTTATTTAACTTATATGCAGAGTTCATCATGCAAAAGGCCAGTCTGGATAAAGCACAAGCTGGAATCAAGATTGCCGGGAGAAATATCAACAGCCTCAGATAAGCAGATGATACCACTCTAATGGCAGAAAGTGAACAGGAACTAAAGAGCCTCTTGATGAGAGTGAAAGAGGAGAGTGAAAAAGCTGGCTTGAAACTCAACATTTAAAAAACTAAGATCATGGCATCTGGTCCCATCACTTCATGACAAATAGAAGGGGAAAAAGTGGAATCAGTGACAGATTTTATTTTCTTGGGCTCTGAGATCACTGCAGATGGTGACTGCAGCCATGAAATTAAATGACACTTACCCCTTGGAAGGAAAGCTATGACAAATCCAGACTGTGTATTAAAAAGCAGAGACATCACTTTGTCATATAATCAAAGCTATGGTTTTTGCAGTAGTCATGTACGGATGTGATAATTGAACCATAAAGAAGTCTGAGCGCTGAAGAATTGATGCTTTCAAATTTTGGTGTTGAAGAAGATTCTTGAGAGTGCCTTGGACAGCAAGGAGATCAAACCAGTCAATCTAAAGGAAATCAACCCTGAATATTCATTGGAAGGACCAATGCTGAAACTGAAGTTCCAATACTTTCCCACATGATGTGAAGAGCTGACTCATTGGAAAAGACCCTGATGCTGGGAAAGACTGAAGGCAAAAGGAGAAGAGGGCAGCAGAGGATGAGACGGTAAAATAGCATCACTAACTCAAAGGACATGAATTTGAGCAAACTCTGGGAGATAGTGAAGGACAGGGAAGCCTGGCGTGCTGCAGTCCATGAGGTGGCAAAGAGTGGTACACGACTTAGTGACTGAACAACAACAAAAAACCCCCAGGCAGATGGGACAGAGGTGAGGAAACAGCCAAGGGACAAGTGGCAGCAATGAACATCACCGTCTAAATCAGCTGGGCCTCATGGATGAGTTTCTTGCAGAGTTCCTTTTATACCTGAGCACTTATTCTAAGTACCTGTTCTAAGTACTTTATATGTGTTAGCCTCTCTGATCCTCATAGAATCCTATGAAGTGGAGGCACTATTCTCACCCCCACTTTACAGGTGAGGAGACTGAGGCAGAGGGAAGCCCTGTAACATTCCCACCTTGAAAGAGGCAGAACTGGGATATGAACCAGGTCAGTTCCCCTCCAGACCTACACTTCCCCAACAACTTGCTCAATGAAAGAAAAGGAAGTTGCTCTGTGTTTATGAATCTGTGTCCCTCCAGGAAGAACCCTTGAGTTTTGGGAGGAGCTAAGCATCCCTCCATCTTGGCTGGTCTTTATATAAGGGTTCTGCCGTCCCCCCTGCTGACATACTCCAAAACGTAGACTTTTCTACTTGGGTTTCCCTCCCCCAAAGGGTAGGTATGAGGGGTGAGGTTACCATTGCCACCCCAAGGACTACCAAGGCTTACTTAATAAATAACCTGGAACTCCATAATCTTTCCCTGTAGATTGCTTGGTATTTGCCTTCGGTAGATTCAGAAGTAATTAAATTACCATGCAACCAGCCTGCAAGTCTCAGGAAAAGACCTGAACTAAAGTAAAGCTTTACTAATTCAGACAAATGGGAGGAGGGTGGGGGAAGAGCCAGGAGGAACTGCGGCTTTCCTTTGAAAAGAAACACATTTTTTACATTTCTAGTACTTACAGTAAATCACGCTAAACATTAACAGCAGCCAAATGGGGTTCTTGCTGAGTTTGCATGAATGAATAAATAAAACTAATTTTAATTAACATATTCCTTGTATGCAAATATCTTCTATTAATACTCTTTTGAGAGCTTGTTGCTTGAAGGTTAAACATTCATTCATTCATCCAACAGGCATCACAGAGAATCATTATTGAGAATCTACAATGTGCTACTATGTGCTCTGTGCTAGAAGCCAAGGATAAAGAGTTGAATGAGATTCAGAGGATGCCTTGGAAGAATCTATACTTGCAAACAAATAAACTACGATACAATATGCTAAAAGTTATTAGAAATATACAAGCAATGTACTGAGTAACCACTATCCATAGAACATCTGACTCTCCTTAAGATGAGGTAAAAGGCTTCTGGGGACTTCTCTCTTGGTCCAGTGACTAAGACTCCATGCTCCCAATGCAGGGGGCCTGGGTTTGATCCCTGGTCAGAGAACTAAGATCCCATATGCCGCAATTAAGACCTGGCACAGCCAAATAAATTCATTAAATAAATAAAAAGAAAAAAAATTAGAAGGCTTCTGGAAAGGTGTTATTTGAGCTGGGTTTTGAAGCATGAATAAGAGTCTGCCGGGAAAAGAAGAGGAGAAAGGCTTGGGCGGCCACAAGACAAGGGTCAGAGAATTATTCAGGGACCTAGTGTGGATGCTTCAAGGTGTCTACTCATCATTCATATGAGCTACAGCTCACGTGTCACAAATTGTGAATTGTTGAAGTAGAACTTTTCAGTTAGACGATTTCATGCAGAAAGTTTTTTTGACACAGAAAAAAATGCAACAGTATTTATTTATGCAAAAGTAAATACCCATGTACTCATGACCAAAAGGAAGAAAAGTTAACTTTACGTCATTAGTTACTGATTCTTTTTTTTTTAGGAAACAAACGTTTGTATCATTAAGGCACCGACCCTGCTTATCAGGTGTTCTGGCACCCCCTCCAATGGCCCCTTCCCCGACTGCCCTCAACAGAGCAGACTCCCTTCTTCTCCCCTTCGTCAGGGGCCTCTGCTTATTTCCCTTCGAGCATCTCCCAAGATCCGAGGTCACCACGTTGACTTGTCGACTCGTGCCCCTCCCCCCCCCACTGTGAGGTCATCACTGTAGAAGAGCTGTCTGGAATGACTTATTTACCACGGGCCCCTCTGTGCCTCACATATATTAGACGCCCACTGAAGGAGAGGAGGAAAGAAAGGTGGGCAAGCTTCTAGGTTAGTGTGATCTTTTCTAGGAGACAGAAACAAACCATCTTTGAATGAAGGAAACTTAGCAGAAGGGACAGCAATTTGGTTTAACTCTGCTGGCATTCTTTGAGCACCTCCAGTGTATGAGACGCAGGCCCTGCTCCCAAGGCTCTTACCCTCAAAGAATATCTAAGGCTCTTAGAAGCTGGCCCCTGGGTAAGGGTGGTTTGGGGGGCGTGTCTGGGGGATTTGGGAAGTCTAGCCTTGGTCAGGCTCCTGGGACTGGAGACAACCTGTCAAAGTCCCTGTCAATCACAATGAAGCCTAGGTGGCCAGGCTGGTAAAGCATCTGCAGGGGATCTGGAACTGTGCATTGTAACCAAGGAGACCGAACAAGGTGAACGTGTTACTGGCAAATAAAAGAAATTGACATTCAGGAAAGGTGACCAGTTATACATTAAACCATGGAATGGGAGAGGCTAAACCTCCGCTGCGGTGTGTCGCCTGCTTTTGTGCTCAGCACGCAGAAGAAAGTCTCTCCCTTTTCAGGCATTTTTACCATTTCCCTTCCTGGTACTCCTGGAGATGAGGAGCTGGGTGAGGGGTGTGAGGACTTGATAGCAGTGGCTCAGGAAGAGGAACCAACCCTGGCTCATTATCCTGACCACCTGCCCAACTTACTGATGCTTCTTATGGGCCAAATTTTTATTGAGCACCTACTATTTGAGCTGGAAGTCTATAGAGGACATTTCAAGCATATAGGAGGGTGAGAGCTGTTTTCCAGGTCCAGACAAACAGAAGCATAAAAAGCTCTGGCTTGCCCAGGAAGGAGTAGGGAGGGGAAGGGAGTGGCAGGAATTGGTCCCTGTGCCTAAAACATTCAGCCTTGCCCGGCAGGCTCCTTCTTGTCATTTAGATCTCAGCTTCGTGTTTACCTCTTCCAAGACACCTTCCCAAGCTACACACCTGTCAGAGAGTCTGTAAGGTACCTTAAGACCCCAGAATGTGACTATGGTATTATGTGTATGAGACTTCAGTTAAGACCTAGGGACTGCTAGCATTTCAATCAAAAATGCACAGTGTGGGATGAGGATTGCCAGTTAGCCAGGAAGCCCATGGTCAGAGCACCTGGTATTTATGTCTAGATCAACAAGAAACACTTGGCTAAATAGCACAGTGAATGTCAGAAATGGAATTTTATTAGTAAATTAGAATTAAGTTCTGCTGTGAAATTTTCAAGATCCCTGTGAGAGGGTGCCCCTCCCCATCACCCTTCTGCCCATTTGGGTTCATCTGCATCTGAGGTTGACAGTGGCCAACAGCTTGGCCACCTCCCACCTGAAGCCATTGTGTCTTTTTCTGCTTGACTCTCGTCTGCCGCCCCTGGAGCTTTCTCTGCTAAAAGCAGGTCCAGCCAGGACAGTCAGTGTCCCCAGAGGGAATCCTCACCTGATAGGAGATGAGAGTCATTGGATAAATACCCTAGTCTCCCAGTCCTTTGGTGGAAAGATTCTGAAGTTTGCTCTATGTGATGTCCCAGAGGGTCCCCGATGGGTTAAGGTCCAACCACTCACAGCAATGGACATGAACCTGGGCAAACTCCAGAAAATAGTAAGGGACAGGGAGGTTGGCATGCTGCAGTCCATGGGGTTGCAAGGAGTCAGACACGACTTAGAGACTGAACAACTACAATACTCACAGCAATAACTCCCTCCTTAGCAAAACCTTAGCTGTCTTTCCTCTCTTCCCTCTTCTACTTTCCCTACTTCCTCACTTGTGCTTCCTGAAATCATCTTAGAAAATAACATACCTGTACCCAAGGCTTTGTCTCAGGGTCTGTTTCTGGGAGAACCCCAAATAAGACAACAGCTGCGCTAGCTAAAATGTGTGAAAACATTCTCCCTCCCTTGTAGGTAGAGTACAGAAAACCAGTGGAGTCTGTAGGTTTTACCCATCGAGTAGACTCTCTAAGTCAAATCCCACGTTAGTCTATCATTAGCCAGCTATGAACTGTGGAAAATTCTGGTTGCTATTGGGCTTTCAGGGTAGCAACAATCCTGACTCTGGAATCTTGGTATTTTGGGGAGCATTTAAAAGGACAGAGGGCTGGGATTTCTTTGACCCTACAGAATAGGTATATGACATTTAGTGCTTGACTCCTGGTAGAAGTTTAGTTCATGAACGTCTCTATCAGGGTGTGGTTAATCTTATAACATGGTTGTGAGATCATGGGGGATAGCTAACACTCATCCTCTTCAAGCTGCTTTTTACTCCATTAAAAATAACCTAAGAGTTATCATTGACCAACTGACCTAGTTCAGTTTACAATACCACCTAAAGTAACTTACCATTCATACAATCCTACTTCCATTTCCCAAGGGGCACTTACTGTTTTATTTTTTTTTAATATATTATTCTTTTTATGCATCTATTGTTTTCTGTTTCCATATCCTCTCCAATCTCAGCCCTTAATGAAAGGTGAGTTCCATCTGTTTATCCCCGTTTTCTCCAGCACACACAACAATGCCCAGCACTGAGTACTACAATACTACCTGGCTCAAAACCTGTTCTGTCAAATATTGAGGTGTAACAGCAGGTACAGCTGAAGTCAAATAACAGCGGACCTTGTATTCTAAAGAAGGGAGACAGCGTGTTACCCTTCAAGCCTATGATTCTTAGCCTGCGGAGGTCAAGGACACCTCCAAGAATCTGAACAAAGCTATGAGCCAATGCCTAGGAAAAAAAAAAATGCATGGACAATGACACACATTAAATTGGACCTGAGATTTCAGGGATTGTGTAGGTCCTAGGTTCAAAATTCCTCCTTTTAACCATGCACAAGCCAGAAAAGGCTTTTAAACAGATATATGAAATATCCAGCTTTGTTTTTTAAGAGGATAACTCCAGTGGTCCTATATTAATGGAGGAGCAGAGGGAAGAGGGGAGGGAGACCAGTAGGAGGTCTTGAGACAGACCAAGAGGAGAAAGACGTGGATGTGGATTTAGGCAGTGCTGAGGGAGTGGAGAGGAATGAGGATTTGGAGTAAACATCTCTGAAAAAGAACTGACAAGATTTGATCACTGACCAGTTGCTGGAGGTGACCGAGGGAAAAGAGGCAAGGTAGCTGTGAAAGTTCTGACCTGGGGCCCTGTGGGGTGATGACCGCCTGAGCCAAGGCTGAGATGGATGTGCTCCGCGCTCTGTGATGGCCTGACCTTCAGGGCTGAGTCATAACCGCAGACTTGGGTCTCCCCTCAGGCTGCCTTGCAGTTCCTGGGAAATAGCCCGAACCAAAGGACATGGGCAGGAGAGAAGGAACCTGCTTCTTCTGTTCATGAAGGTGCCACCTTCCCTTGACACTAGTTTTCCCCCCCTTTTGTTGACTCTTTGCTGGAGGAGCCAATTATTTAGCATTGAAATGCAAGTGAAATATAGAGGTCATAGGGTGATCACATCAGGAACCTTATTCTTCTTGGATTTCCGTGGCCTGAAGCAGCCTTTGGTTTCCACCACGCGACTATTGTTGAAATGTCTGTGTTCCTTTCTGAGACAGCCCACCTTGCACAGTTCCCGGCACCCTTTCAAAGACATTGCTACTGTAATTCTCCCCTCTTTCTCCTGCATCATCACTTTCCCCCTCCACTAGACCATTCCAACCAGCATAGCAAACATGCCATTTTTTTCCTCTAATTTGAAGAAACTTTCTCTAATCTCTTCCCAGTCCAGCTTCTGTGCTTCTTCTTTCTCCTGCTTAATTGCAAATTCCTGAAAAGAGTTGCCTATACTTACTGTCTACAATTTCCCTTCTGTCCATCTCTCTTGAACCCATATATAAGAGGCTTTCCTCTGGATGGGAGAGGGGTTTGGGGTCAAATGGATACATACCTATATGCATGGATGAGTCCCTTCACTGTTCACCTGAAACTGCCACAACACTGTTAATCAGCTATACCCCAATACAAAATGTTTTTGGTGTTAAAAAAATTAAAGAGAAATGGGTAGTGAATGAATGATCACTTGAAGGGCAAGTTCATTAAGTTCTCTCTTGTTAATAGATTCTTAGTCTCTCTGCACTGCTTAATTGCTTATTAAATGTGTGTGTGTTAGTCGCTCAGTCGTGTCCGACTCTTTGCAACCCTATAACTTCAGCCCACCAGACTCGTCTGTTCGTGGGATTCTCCGGGCAAGAATACTGGAATGGATTGCCATTTCCCTCTTGATCTTTCTGACCCAGTTCTCCTGCATTGCAGACAGATTCTTTACCATCTGAGCCACCAGGAAAGCCATTAAAAGTTGAGTCCCTGAAAAAAAAAGGGGGGGGGGCTTTCCTTCCTACCATGACAGCAAAAGGCCCTTACCAGAATCACCGATTGCTTCCAGGTCACTGAATCCAGTCATCAGTGGCCCTTGTTATCTAATTAGGCCTCGGTGACATAGTTGGTCGCTCCTCCTGGACATCATTCTCCAAATATGTCTTTTCATTTCCCTAATATGTGTCTGAACATTCCTTCCTAGTCTCCTTTGCTGATTTTTCCACATCTCCTGGACCTCTAACTGTTGGAGGAGTCTAGAGATCAGTCTTTACCTCTTTTCTGCCTGTATCTCTCTTGGAGACGTTCTCTAGTCTCATAGCTTTCATTACTAGCTATATGCTGATGCCTCCTAAATTTACATTTCCAGCCTAGCACTCTCCCCTGAACATGAATATTTTTGTATTGAACCATCTGATTCCACTTGAATATCTGACAGACATTTCCAATCATCATTCAAAGCTGAGCTTCAGCAGTCTCCCTTCTGGCCTCTGCAAACCTGCTCGTCTCATCTTAGTATATAGTTTTCCCATTCATTCAACATCTCAGGCCAAAAATCTTGGATGTCTTTCACCTCCCTCTTTCTCATCCCAGATCTCATCCTGTGGGCTCCATTTGTGTACTTCTTTACATCCTGATCCAAGACCTTTTCTACTTAGATGATTGCCTTCTGACCAGTCTCCTTGCTTCCTTCGTCTCCTTTATCTGTTCACTACAGAGTAACCAGAGTGAACCTGTTCAATCATAAATCAGTCGTATCATGCTTGTGCTTAAAACTCTCCTATGGCTTCCCAACTTATTTAGAGTAAAGCCAAGGTCCTTACCTCCTTTGCTGAAAAATCAGCAAAGGAGACTAGGAAGGAATGTTCAGATCATGGAGCATGGGCTCTGGAGCACCCAGGCTCAGGAGTTATAGCATGTGCGCTTCTCTGTAGTTGCAGCTCATGGCCCTGGTCTCCCTGTGGCGTGTGGAATCTTAGTTCCCCCATCAGGGATCAAACCCATGACCTCTGCATTGGAAGGCAGATTCTTAACCACTGGACCACCAGGGAAGGCCCTATATATTTTACTTAATAATTTCACCAATTTTCTGTCATTCCCACTAAAATACAAGCACCACATGTACAGGATACCTTGTTTTATGGTGCTTCATTTTCTCACACTTTGCAGATATTTCATTACTATTATTAATTTTTTTTGACAGATTGGAGGTTTGTGGCTGCCACGCATCGAGCAAGTCTATTGGCACCGTTTTTCTAACAGCATTTGCTCGCTTTGTGTCTCTGCATCACATTTTGCTAATTCTTACAATATTTCAAACTTCCTCTTTATTGTTCTATTTGTTATGCCGATCTGTGAGCTTTAATGTTACTGTTGTAGTTGGAGCACCAAGAACCCCGCCAATATAAGACAGTGAACTTGGCTGATACATGTTGTATGTGTTCTGACTGCACCAAAGTCTGGACATTTACCATCTCTCCCCCTCTCCTCAGGCCCCCATGTTCACTGAGACACAACAATATTACAATTAGGCCAGTTAACAACCCTACAGTAGCTTCTAAGTGTTCAAGCAAAAGGAAGAGTCGACTGATTTACTTTAAATCAAAAGTTAAAAATGATTAAGTTTAGTGAGGAAGGATATTGAAAGGTTAGATAGGCCAAAAATTTGGCCTCTTGCCCCCAACAGTTAGAGAAGTTTTCAATGCAAAGGAAAAGGTCTTTGAAGGAAATTGAAAGTGCCACTCCAGTGAACACACCAAAGATAAGAAAGAGAAACAGCCTTATTGCTGACTGGGAGGAAGTTGTAGTGGTCTGGTTAGAAGATCACACCAGTCACAGAATTCCCTTAAGCCAAAGCCTAATCCAGAGCAAGGCCCTGACTGTCTTCAATTCTATGAAGGCTGAAAGAGGTGGAGAAGCTGCAGAAGAAAAGTTTGAAGGTAGCAGAGGTTGGTTCATGAAGTTTAAGGAAAGAAGCTGTCTTTATAACACAGAAGTGCAAGCTGAGGCAGTAAGTGCTGATGTAGAAGCTACAGCAAGTTATCCAGATCTAGCTAAGCTAATGAATGAAGGTGGCAACACCAAACAACAGATTTTCAGTGTAGACAAGACAGCCTCATAGTGGAGGAAGATGCTGTCTAGGGCTTCCATAGCGAGAGAGAAGTCAATGACTGCCTTCAAAGCTTCAAATAGACTGATTCTCCGATTAGGAGCTAATGTACCTGGTGACTTTGAATTGAAGGCAATGCTCCCTTACCATCCCCCACATCCTAGGGCTCTTAAACTTATGCTAAATCTACTCTGTTCTATAAATGGATGGTATGGAATGACAGCACATCTGTTTACAATATTTTATTGAATACTCTAAGCCCACTGTTGAGAATTATTTCTCAAAAAAAAGATTATTTTCAAAATATTATTGCTCACTGACAATGGACCTGGTCCCCCAAGAGCACTGATGGATGTACAAATAGATGAATATTTTCATGCCTGCTAACATAACATCCATGCTGCTATCATGGATCAAGGAGTAATTTCGATTTTCAAGTCTTACTATTTAAGAATACATTTAGTAAGGCTTTAGCTGCCATAGATTGTGATTCCCCTGATGGATCTGGGCAAAGTAAGTTGTAAACCTTCTGGAAAATACTCACCATTCTAGAAGCCAATGAGAACATTTGTGACTCATGGGAAGGGGCCCAGATACCAACATTCATAGGAGTTTGCAAGAAGTTGATTCCAGCCCTCGTGGATGACTTTAAGAAATTAAAGACTTCAGTGGAGGAAGTAACCACAGATGTGATGGGAATAGCAAAAGAACTAGGATTAGAAGTGAAACTTGAAGATGTGACTGAACTGTTTCAATCTCATGATAATCTTTTCTGAGAATTAATATGGTTTGGTTTTCAAATTTTTTTAACATTTGCCATTTTGAATTTTCTTATTGGAGGATAATTGCTTTACAATGTTGTGGTGGTCTCTTCCATACATCAACACAAGTCAGTCATATTTTATACATATATACCTTCCCTCTCTCTAGAGCCTCCCTCCCCCCATTCCACCCTTCTAGGTCATCACAGAGCACCAGGCTGGGATCCCTGTGTTAAACAGCAACTGCCAGCTAGTTATCTAGTTATTTATTTTACACATGATAGTGTATATATGTCAATGCTACTTTCTCAATTTGTCCCACTCTCTCCTTCCCCCACTGTCCACCAGTCTGTTCTCTACATCTGAGTCTCCATTTCTTCTCTATAAATAGGTTCATCGGTACTACTTTTCCAGATTCCATATATATGCATTAATATATGTTATTTGTTTTTTTCTTTCTGACTTACTTCACTCTGTGTAACAGGCTCTAGGTTCATCCACCTCCCTACAACTAACTCAAATTCATTCCTTTCTATGGCTGAGTAATGGTCTGTTGTATATACACACCACAACTTCTTTACAATCTCATGCTAAATTTTTGACAGACGAAGAGTTGCTTCTTATGGATGAGCAAAGAATGTGGCTTCTTGAGATAGAATCTACTCCTGATGAAGATATTGTGAAGACAGGTGAAATGACAACAAAGAATTTGGAATATGACATAAACTTGATTGACAAAGCAATGGCAAGATTTGAGAGAACTAACGCCAATTTTGAAGGAGGTTCTATTGTGGGTAAAATGCTATCAAAGAGCATTGCCTGCCACAGAGAAATCATTCATGAAAGGAAGAGTCAATCAATGCAGCAAACTTGATTGTCATCTTATTTTAAGAAATTGCTGCAGCCACCCCAGCCTTCAGCACTAATCAATCAGCAGCCATAGTATCACAGCAAGACCCTCCATCAGCAAAAAGATAGCATTTTTTAGCAATGAAGTATTTTTAGTTTGAGATATGTGCATTGGTATTTTTTTTAGACATAATGCTATGGCATAGGCTACAGTATAGTATACACGTGATTTTTACATGCACCGGGAAATGAAAACCTTTGTGACTCGACTTGTTGTAACATTAGCTTTATTGTGGTGGTCTGGAACTAAATCCACCATATCTCCAAGATACACTTCTACAATGATTTTTGCTCTTTATTTCCTGCTGTAACTCCAGCAAAAAACAAAACAAAACAGTGCCTAAAATTAAATAGAAACTTGATAAATATTGTTCAGAAAATGTATGAATTCTAGTCTTGGATCAGAGCCTAAATGTAGTTTTAGAGATTATAAAAAGAGTATTTGCTATATTTTGCTTCTCACTAGGAGGCAGTGGCTTGTATTAGACCAGTGTCCCCACCAAGAACAAATAGAAAAGCTGGATAAAATACAAAATTCTATTTGAGGGTATTGGAGAGCTTCTGAAACAGCTGGGCATTGGGGAGGGGCCTTGAAACATCCTGAACTCCCAGTTAGAACCTTTGAAGGGCCACACCCGAGGAGTAAGAAGCATTAGAGGTAGAACAAAACTTTAAAAATCTAAATTCAGCTTTGTGTCATCTCAGTCTCTAATTGAATTGAGGTAATCTGCCTGCCCTAGCTGCCTTCCAGATGATAGAGTTAAACCGTTCTGTAAGAAGTTAATTTTGCCCAGCGCCTCCATGATTGTTCTTATACAAATCTGGTATTGAATAAAATATCCTGGCACACGAAAGAAAAGGCCAGGGGACTCCCTGGCAGTCCAGTGGTTAAGACTTCACCTTCCATTGCAGAGGGTGTGGGTTCGGTCCCTGGTCAGCTATGATCCCACATGCCTCACGGTCAAATAATCAAAACATAAAACGAACCTATATTGTAACAAATTCAATAACTACTTTAAAAACGGTCCACATCAAAAAATATTTTAAAAAAAGAAAAGGACAAGACAATAGAAGCAGATCCACAGGGGAGCCAGGTATTAACATTATTAGACATGGGTTTTAAAATAAACTGAGAATAAATGAGAACTTCCTTACTGTGTAAATGGGTATCCATCTAAAGTTTACAAAAAACCTTCCTCCCTCTGTGAAATTGAGAATGAGGTAGGATTCCACTAAAATTACTTCTGTTTAGTATTGTGCTGGGATAATAGAGCAGTAAAGGCAAAGAAAAGAGAAGAAATGTAAGAATTGGAAGTGAAATAAGAATGTCACTATTTGTAGGTAACATGATTATCTATGCAGAAAATACAAAAACAATACAGATAAACTATTAGGATAAGTGAATTTGGCAAGGTCTTTGGATACATGGCCAATCCATGAAAGTTAATCTTGCCTTTGTATACTAGAACCAAACAATTAGAAAGTGTAGTTTAAAAATATATCATTTATGGACTTCCCTGGTGGTACAGTGGATAAGAATCCACCTACCAATTCAGGGGACATGGGTTCGATCCCCAGTCTGGGAAGCTTTCACATGCTGCAGAGCAACTGAGCCCATGTGCCACAACTGCTGAGCCAGCTCTCCACAGCCTGCATGCTGCTAACCACGGAGCCCACGGGCCACAGCTACTGAAGCTCATGTGCCTGGAGTCTGTGCTCTGCAACAAGGGAAGCCACTGGAATGAGAAGCCCATGCACCACAACTAGAGTAGCACCAGCTCACCACAGCTAGGGAAAGTCTGAGCTGCGATGAAAATCCAGTGGAGCCAAAAATGAATAAATAGACAATTAAAAAATATGCATCAATTACAATAGGATTTTCCCTGGTGGCTCAGATGGTAAAAAAAATCTGTCTGCAATGCGGGAGACCCAGATTCGATCCCTGGGTTGGGAAGATCTCCTGGAGAAGGGAATGGCTGCCCACCAGTATTCTTGCCTGGAGAATCCCATGAATAGAGGAGGCTGGTAAGCTATAGTCCATGGGGTCACAAAGAGTCGGACATGACTGAGCGACTAACACACACACACACACACACACACAATAGCATTTTAAAAATCAGATACTTGAAATATAATGAAAGATGTGCAAAACGTTTTTACATAAAAAATTACAAAGTTATTGAGAGAAAGTGAAATACAAATAAATGGAGGGATAAGAAATATTCATGAACTATAAAGAGGGTAATTGTTCACTGATTGATGTATATATTCAGTGTCATTCCAATGACATCCCAAACAGTATTTTTAAGAAATTGACAAGCTGATTCTAAAATTTATATGAAAATGCAAAGGCTCAAAAGAATCCCCTAATGTTGAAGGAAAGCAAAATTTGAGGACTTATTAAAAGATATGAAGAATTTTTACAAAGTTCTACTAATAAGATAGTAGGCACACTTCCAAATAACATATGGGTCAAAGAAGAAATCTCAAGAGAAATTTTAAAATATTTTGAATGAAGTGAAAATGAATACATAACTTATCAATATCTGTGGGATGCAGTAAAAATAGTGCTTAGAGGGCAATTTATAGTATTGAATCCACATGTTAGAAATGAAGAAAAGATCTAAAATCATTCATCTAAGCTTCCATCTTAGGAAATTAGAAAAAAAATAAGAAATTAAATCCAAAGCAAGCAGAAGAAAATAATAAAAGTTTGAGCAGAAATCAATGAAATTGAAAACAGAAAATTGATAGAGAAAAATCAATGAAACCAAAAGCTGTTCTCTGAGAAGATCAATAAAATCAGTAAGTCTCTAGCCAGAAAAAAAAGAAACTAAGAAAAAAAATACAGGGCACAGATTACTAATATCAGAAATGAAAAAGAATATATCATACAGATCTAATGGACATTAAAATGTTAATCAAAGAATACTATAAACAATTCTATACTCACAACTCTGATAATCTAGATGAAATGGACCAGTTCTTTGAAAGACACAATCTGCCAAAACTCATACAAGAAGAAATACACAATCTGAATAGGCCTATACTATTAAAGAAAATTAATCAATAATTAATAACTTTCCAAGACATAAAGCACCAAGTCCAGATGAATTCTAGTGAATTGACTGAAGCGACTTAGCAGCAGCAGCTACCTAACATTTAGAGGGAAATTATACCAACTCTCTACAATCTCTTTCAGAAGACAGAAGAAAAGGGAATTTATCCTAATGCATTCTATGAGGCCAGCATTGCCCTAATATCAAAACAATGACATTATAAGAAAAGACAATATGGTATTCATACAAAGACAGAAAATGAGACCAATGGAACAGAATAGATCCACACATGGGTTTCTTGATTTATGACAATGATGTAGCTGCAATGATGTAGGAAATTGCTAACCTTTTCAATACACGGCATTGGGTCACTTGGATATCCATTCACAGGAGCCATCTCCAGATTTAACAACTAAAAGTGAAAGATACACTAATAAGGCTCTTTGAAGAAAACAGGGCAATATCTTTATAACCTTGGAGGAGTAGGTAAAGATGCCTTAAAGATGGCTTCATAGAAAGCACTAACCATAGAGGAAAATATTGATAAGTTGGATTGCATTAAAATTAAGAGCTCTGCTCATGAAAAGACACCATTCAGAGAGCATAAAGTCTCACACCAATCAGAATGGGCATCATCAAAAAGTCTACCAGTAATAACTGCTGGAGAGGGTGTGGAGAAAAGGAAACCTTCCTACACTCTTGGTGGGAATGTAAATTAATTGGTGCAGCCACTCTGGAAAACAGGATGGAGGGTTCTTACAAAACTAAAAATAGAGATACCATATGATCCAGCAATTCAACTCCTGGGCATTTATTTGAGAAAGACAAATACACTAATTTGAAAAGATACATGCATCTCAATGTTAAGGAGCACTATTTACAATAAAGGAAGCAAGCTAAATGTCCACCAACAGATGAATGGATAAAGAAGATGTTGTACATATATGAATATTATTTAGCCAGAAGAAGAATGAAACAATGCCATTTGCAGCAACATGGATGGACTTAGAGATTATCATACTAAGTAAAGTAACTCAGACAAAGATAAATATCATACGATATTACTTGCATGTGGAATCTAAAAAAGTGATACAAATGAACTTATTTACAAAATAGAAATAGTCTCACAGACATAAAAAACAAACTTATGGTTACCAAAGAGGAAACAAGAGCAGGTGAGGGGTGAGAGTAAATTAGGTGTTCAGGGTTAACACATATATACAACTATACATAAAATAGGTAAACAGCAATATTTACCAAAGTCTAATTCTCAATTATATAGTAAATCTCTGTCTAACTTTATAAGAAACTAGTTATTTTCCAAAGTGGTTGAACATTTTGTACTCCCACCAGTAACAAATGAGTGACCCAATTGGTTCACCTTCTCATTAACTCTTGGTATTGGCAGTCTTTTCAATTTCAGCCATTGCAATGATCATGAGAGAGTATCTTATGGTTTTAATTTGCATTTTCCTGATAATTAATGATATTGTGCATCTATTTGTGTGCTTATTGGCCTTTTGTATATCTTCTTTTGTCTGTTTGAATCTTTTGTCGATTTTTAAATTGGGTTGTTTGTCTTATTATTGAGCTATAAAACTTTATGTATTCTTGGTACAAATCCTATGTGTGCGTGTTTTCTCAATGGTATCTGTATCAGTTTTCTATTGATGCTGTAACTAATTATCACAAACCTAGTGGCTATTAACAACTCAGATTTATTGTTTTATAGTTTTGGAGATCAGTTCCACAGGTCTAAAATCAAGGTGTTGGCAGGGCAGCATTCCTCCTGGAGGTTTGAAAAGAGAACTGATTTGCTAGTTTCTAGGGGCTGCATACACTTTTTGGCTGGTGGCCCTGCATCATTGCAACCTCTGGTTCCATCATCACATCTCCTCACTGTCTCTAAATTTCCTGCTTCCCTCTTAAAAGGGTCTTTGCAATCATATGAGGTGCACTGGATAGCCAGGGAACATATCCATATCTCAAAATTCGTAATGCAATCTCACCTGCAAAGTCTCTGTTACCATGTAAGGTAACATATTCACAGGTTACAAGATTAGGACATGGACATTTTGGGGAGGCCAACATTCAATCTACCGCTGTGTCTTTCAATGAAGAAAATTTTTGTTTTTGTTTTCCATGTTAGGGTTCTCCAGAGAAACAGGACCAGTAAGAGATATAGCTGTATCTTTATGGAAAGAGATTTATTATAAGGAATTGGCTCTTGGAAACATGGAAGCTGACAAGTCCCAAGATCTGCAGAGTGAGTTGGCAAGCTAGAGACCCAGGAAGAGCCGATGTTTCAGTCAAGTCCGAGGGCAAGACAAAGTCAATGTCTCAGCTCAAAGGCAGGAAGTAGAAGGAATCCTTTCTCACTCAAGGGAGTATAAGCTTTTTTGTTGTATGCCAGCTTTCAACTGATTAGATGAATCTGCTTTACTCAGTTTGCTGATTTTAATGTTAATCATATCCAAAACATCCTCACAGAAACATGCAGGATACTGGCTGACCAAATATCTGGGCAGCCCAGTCAAGTTGACACGTAAAATTAGCCATCACAAATCTATAGTCCATTTTGAGTCAATTTCTGTATATGGTATAAGGTAAGAAGAATTGAGGTTTTGTGTTTTTTCCAAATGGATATCCAGCCATTCTAGCATGATCTGCTGAAAAGACTATGCTTTTCCCATTGAAAATCTTGGCACTTATGTAGAAAATCACCCCAAAATATCTATAGGTCTACATTTAAACTCTCCATTCTAATTCATTCATCAATATGTCTGTCCTTACACCAATACTTTACTGCTGTAACTTTGAAGTCTTGAAATCTAGTAGTATAGCTCTTTCATCTTTGGTTTATTATGAGGACTTTGCATTTCCATATACATTTTGGAATATGCTCATCAATTTCTATTTTTTAAAAAATTGGTAGTTAGATTGGGATTTCGTTAAATCTATAGATCAATTTGAGGAAAATTGGCATCTTTAATTTGAGTTCTTTTTTAAAGTAATATTCTGTTAGTAATCTGAAGTTCCTCCCTATTGATGCTGTTCACCACAAGTGATAATAAAAAGAAAAATAGCTCTAATTTACTGAACTCAGCATTGTACAGGTACTCTCTATGTATAATTTCACTTAATAATCGCAACAATTTTATGAGATAGGTATTGTTATCCCCATTTTAAAATTTTTTATAGGAATTTCCTTAGTGTCCAGTGTCTAAGACTCCATGCTCCCAGAGCAGGGGGCCTGGGTTCAATCCATGGTCAGGGGACTAGATTCCACATGCTGCAACTAAAAAAAAAACAAAAAACTCCCATGCCACAACAAAAATGGAAGATCCCGCATGCCACAAATAAGACCTGGTGCAGCCAAATAAATAAATGAAAATAAACATTTTAAAAAATTTTATAGAGGCTCAAGAAGGAGGAGATGTGTGTATACTTATGGCTGATCCATGTTGATGTATGGCAGAAACCAACACAAAATTGTAAAGCAATTATCTTCCAATTAAAAAATACATTAAAAAAATTTATAGAAGACAGTGATTCTGACAAGTGATTTGCCTGAGGTTACAGTGTTAGCAAATACTGAGTTAGGATTTGAACTGAAGGCTTCCTAACTCCAAAAATCCATCCTTTTTCTTAAAAAACGTGATGGCTGTTTTATTTTATATTTCTCACTCCCTGCCTCTTCCTGCCCTGATTTCACTCCCACCCAACTGACTCCCTAGTTAACATGTATTATGCACCTACTATAGGTGCCTGGTGCTGGGTGAGGTCATTTATATACCCCTCTCCATCAGAGAGATACCTATTCTTACAGAGCTATGGGCACTTGTTTGTATATATATATATGCCCTTTCCACTGAACTCTCCCGTGACTGGAGTGAGGTTCTGCGCTCCATCACCTGTGCCGTAGAGGCAGGAGGAGAAGTTCCTAGGCCTGCCTGCCTGCCCCCAGCCAGTCCCAGGCCTCTGGCTTTCAGAAGACTTGAGCTCAGCTGCTCTGTCTGGTTGCTCATTGTAGAAGGGGTTGTAGATTTCCATCTTCAGGTGAATGATTTGATTCTTTTCTCTGACCCTCAGTAAATAAGCAAAGGTGCACAAACCAGGCGAGATGATTCACAGAAGACCCATCTCCAAACGTGGGAAACCAACGCTGCTACTTATAGGTAACCCACTCTCTCTGCAACCTCACCCCTCTGTGGATAGAATCCTTCTGTTCACACACGACTCGCTCCGAGGAAGCAGGTTTTCTGGACACTCTTTCGTTTCCAGCCACTCTGATGTATCTCCCTACTCCAGCCATCGGTCTCCCCATGCCAGGCCCTTAGGTCTGGATCTGCCTTCAAAGGCTCAGCAGTGCCCGAACTCTAGTCACCATCTGCAGCAGTAGCAACTCCTCTGTTCAAAAGTCCAAGCTCTTTCAACGTTTAAGAGGGAACTTGGATGCGCACAGGGTAAAATGGCATCTTGGGGCGCTGTCATCTTCCTGCCATACTTACTTAGCAGAGAATCCTTAGACGCTCCAGTACTGGTGTCTGCTGCAATATTACAAATTAGGGAAACGTTTGGAGGCAGGCTGGATGTGAGCCAAATAAGAGTGGTCCAGGCATTCACCACCTCATTAGGCAAACATTCATGGAACACTCACCACGAGGTCCCTGGGACAATATTACATTCAGGGAACACGTAGGTGAACTGGACAGAGCCTCTGGCCTCAGGACACTTATCAACTTGTCCACAGGCTGTAATTGTTGTTGTTGTTCAGTTGCTAAGTCGGGTCTGACTCTTTGCGACCCCGTGGACTGCAGCACGCCGGGCTACAAAGAGCTACTCGAATAGCAGGAGGAGCTCGAAGAAAGAAACAACAGGGCACAGCAGAACTCACCAGGCAGGAGGTTCGACCAGAGAGCAGAAGGGTGGTTCCCTGTGGTCCCACTCTGCTCACAAGGAAAGGGTGCAGGGTGGAGGATGGACCGGCCCGGAAGAGAACAGAGCCATGAGCTACTTTGCACAGCAGCTGATTCACTCTCTGCCCTGTCTGCAATGAGAGAATGTAAGGAAACAATGTAGATGACCTGATGGTGCTGCCAATGGAATGGGTTGGCCAACCTCCCTGTTCAGTTCTCTGAAATAGGGCGCTAGATGGTGGCTTCAGGCCTCGGGAAACACGGTGGTTGCCCTCCAGCAGTACATTCAAAGTTCCCACATGTGACATACGGAAAAACATGCCTCGAGAACTTGAGGATAGAATTAGGGAACTTGAGCAAAGGAAGACAATGTATTTGTTGAATGTGCATTATCCATTGAACAGTGATGAAGGGCAGGCAGGACTGGAATCAAGACCACTTGAGGCTTGAAATTCAGTTTCACTACTTCTTATTTGCTGTGTGACTACGGGCAAGTAACTTCACCTCTCGGAGCCCCAATTTCCTCATCTATGCTAACTACTGCTGCTAAGTCACCTCAGTCATGTCTGACTCTGTGCGACCCCATTAATGGCAGCCCAGCAGGCTCCGCCGTCCCTGGGATTCTCCAGGCAAGAACACTGGAGTGGGTGGCCATTTCCTTCTCCAATGCATGAAAGGGGCTAAAATACTTTCTCCCTAGTTATGAGAAATGACGAGGAAAATGAATGTCAATCTCCCATCCTTTCCCCATCCCTCATTTCATACTCGAATGAATGAAGTGCTACAGGGAGGTAGTAAACGCTCAAAAGGCACCCATTGTCATTATTGTCGTATTCAAATTCCCACCTAGAGCTTCCCAGTGACTCGCCATTCTACGCATATTTTCAGAGTTAGAAAGCCTCACACAATGCAAGCCCAAGCGCAGTTCTTGGCCAAGTGCTGTGTGCTAATCAGAGAACTGCTTCTCTTCTGTCATCTCCCCTTTGGGTTTTGGACCCAGGTCTCCTTTGTAATTTCAGCCAATAGTTTCCTACAATGAGCAGAGAGGATCCTGGCCTGTACCTCTCTCTCTGTCTCTCTCTCCCCTCCTCCCTCCTCCTTTATTTTGGCCCAGGAACGTGTCCCCAGCATGTCAACAGCAGTGGGAAGTAACCTAATTAGTAGTTAGTTGATAGACTGCCCACCCTCGTGTCCCACTGGCAATCCAGCAGCCTTTTTCTGCAGACAGGAAAATATTTCCTTGCTAATTAATCTGAGCACAGGGATTTGAGTTTGGACCAAGGCAGGGAAATCCATCTCCAGGAGTCTTGTTCAATTGCATCTGTTTCTCCAGCAATCATTTCCTTCCCGCCCCCACCCCCGCCCCGACTCCCCCTGTTCCAGCTCACCCCTCTGGCCTTTCATCTTCTACCTTTATTAAGGCTGGTTACCCTGATGACTTTCCCGCCTGCACCCCCCTCCCCGTGGCCCCTCTCAAGAAGAGGCAGCCTGCTCTCTGAGGACTTGCTTTGGGCTGATTTTGTTCCAGCGCCAGGTGTTGCCCAAGGAGAGGAGAGTTCATGCCGATCGGCTTGGGGTGGCTGAGACCCCGACGGCCCCACTGCGGCACCCCCTGCCCCCACGATCCACACTGCCAAACAAATACAGACATCTCACTGTCGTTTTTAAATAAGGCTCAGCGTCTGTCCCTGGGCCCTGCCCTGGTCCTCTGCAGAATCGTCGCTTTGCATCCGAAGTGGTTCCTGAGAAAGGGTAACCGTACCCATCGTTTTACGTTTGCTTCCTCCCTCGTCTCTTCTGCCCGGTCCTGTTGTGTCTCCAGGACACACACTGGACACAGGAAGGGGGAAAGGGACTGGGTGTGGATGGGAGTCCCTGAAGGGAAGGAGGTTCTCCATGACACAGGGGTGATGATCTCGTGTCTGTGGGGTAAGCTTGGGCTCCAATGTGAGAGAGGTAAAGGACCATATCCCTGTTGAAGACAAGTCCTGCCAGCCCTTGAGTGCTTGTTAAAGACCACAGGAGGAAAGCAATGGCTTGGAAGCATTCTTGAGGATGCTATCAGAGATTCCTCTCACCAGGGCCCCCTGATGACACCTCCTTTCTTACAAAGGCAAGCTCTTTCCTTGCCTGCATGCCTGCTAAGTCGCTTTAGTTGGGTTCGACTCTCTGTGACTCTATGGACCATAGCCCATGAGGCTCCTCTGCACAGGGGATCCTCCAGGCAAGAATACTGGAGTGGGTTACCATGACTTCCTCCAGGGGATCTTCCTGACTCAGGGATTGAACCCGTTTCTCTTATGTCTCTTGCATTGGCAGGTGGGTTCTTTACCAGTAGCGCCACCTGGGAAACCCCTTTCCTTGCCTATCAGCCGCCTAAAGAATAAAGCTTCTCTAGACCTAAACAATATATATTTTTCCTCTTTCTCTTGGACAGGGTTAAATTAACTCTAAGGGGCTAAGGGAGAGGAGACATTGTCCAGGTGGTGTTTGCAAGTTACTTCTCACCAGGACACTGCTTTTTTTTTTTTTTTTTCATTTTAATTGGAGGCTAATTACTTTACAATATTGTGGTGGTTTTTGCCATACACTGACATGAATCAGCCATGGGTGTACATGTGTCCCCCTGTCCTGAACCCCCCTTCCACCTCCCTCCCCACCTCATCCCTCTGGGTCGTCCTAGTGCACTGGCCCTGAGTGCCCTGTTTCATGCATCGAACTTGGACTGGTCATCTACTTCACACATGGAAATATACATGTTTCAGTGCTATTCTCTCAAACCAGAACATTTCTTTAAGAGCAGTCTGAATCTGTGACAACATGAAAAGCCATGTGAGCTCGCTTGCCCATCTCAGACAGGACTGAAGAACTGAGTGGCTAAGCTCCAGAGAACTCCTCAGAGTCCAGGGAGCAAAGTGGTCAAGAGCCCAGGCTCTGGAGTCAGGTTGCCCAGGTCCAAATACGGACTCAGCTATTATGAGCTGTATGGGTTCTTTACCGCTGCGTAACAAATTCTCCCCAAACTTGGCAGCTTAAAACATTTATTATCTTATTGGTTTTGTGGGCCTGGGACCTTCCCGGTTGGGTCCTCTGACTTAGCATCTCTCACAAGGTGACCTTCAAGGTGTGTCTGACTTGGTGCTGCAGACACCTCAGGGCCCCACTGGGATGACCTGCATCCAAACTTACTCCCAGCATCATTGGCAGGTTTGGGCTCTGCATGAGCTGTTAAACCAGAGGCTGCCCTCAATTCCCTGAAGCTTCTCCAGACAGCAGCTCACAGCCCAGCAGCTGGCTTCCCCAGAGCAAGGGACCTGAGCGAAGCTAGAAAGAAGAGACTGAGCAGTTGTCACAGTCTTCTAGGGCCTAATCTCTAAAGTGGCACCCATCACTTTGTCTTACTCTGTTCACTAGAAAAAGGAAGGAACAAGTCCAACCCGCATCCAAGGACAGAGGATGGGTGTGAATGCCTGAGGGCATTCTTAGTGAGGCATCTTAGTGAGGGCATCTTAGAGGCTGCCTACCACATTAGCCATGTGGTTTTGGCAAATTATCTAACCTCCAAGGGCCTTGGGTTCCTCATCTGTAAAATGGGTATATTAATAATTACTAGCACACAGCCTGTGGGGATAAAGTTTCCCTGGTGGCTCAGAAGGTAAAAGAACCTGCCTGCAGGCTGATTCATGCTGAGATCTGACAGAAAACAACAAAATTCTATAAAGCAATTATCCTTCAATTAATTAATTAATTAAAAAAAGAAACTGCCTGCAATGCAGGAGTTCCGGGTTTGATCCTTGGGTCAGGAAGATCCCCTGGAGAAAGGAATGGCTATACATTCCAGTATTCTTGCCTAGAGAATTCCATGGACAGAGGAGCCTGGTGGGCTACAGTCTGTGTGGTCACAAAGAGTCAGACACGACTGAGCAATTAACACCTCCAGTTTTTCAGCCTATGGGGATATTACCTGGATTAAATACTGGTGAAGAACCTAAAACAGTGGCTGGGAAGTGTGTGTTCAATACACATGAGCAGTTACGAGGATTAGAAGGCAGAACTACCAGAAAGTGGTTCTGAGCTAGTAACATGCACCCATCAAATCAAGCACCTGTCTGCTTTCTGCAGCTGCAGGTACCAGGACATACTAGAGAGGGGGAGGGGAGCAGGAGGCTGCAGGTCAGCAGGATGAGGATGCTAAGGGTGGCAAAAGGAACCTGGCAAGCAGAGCTATTCCTGGAGCCCAGGTCTTTATCTCCTATGTGGTGTCCACATACATTAGGTCTTTCCTATATACAGGGAACTCTGTCAAGTGCTCTGCATACATTATCTCATTTAATCTTTATAACACACCTGTGAAGCAGGTACTTGGTCCTCTCCTCAATTTACAGATCGTGTACACTCTTAGGGGAAGGATTGTAAATTGGAGTTTACGGGTTGAAAATTAAAGCCCAGAGAGGTTCAGAAACTTGCCTGGGGTCACACAGCTTCAAAGTGGCAGCATGAGGAGTCAGATCAAGCTGTCTGATTCTGTAGCCACTGGGCAAGCAGGCAGGGCTGGCAGAGAACAAAGAACACAGCGGCAGCATCTCTGTTCTCTCATACATAGAATCCCACTCCCTGGCCTCCCAAGATCTGCACAAGCTGTGATGCCGCCTCCTTCCCCCACCCCTGCAAGCCAAATGTGGTCCTTAATAGGGTCTAGCTCTGGACCACCCGACTCAGCCTCCTTAAGGAGCCCCTCCACCAGAATCTCAGCATCGTTCTCAGAGCCCTAGTCTGCTTCTTGGGCTCCCTCACAGTTGGCACAACCTGACTCCGCGCGCCTCCCAAAGTCACCTTTCTTCTCCACTCTCACATTAACCTCTTTCTTCAGATTGCGTTCATCTGTCTTGAGCTCACAAGCCGCCCTTGCTGACCCCTGATTCTTCCAACATCACCGAGAGACTCCCTCCCACTGACCACCGCATCAAGACCCCTCATCACACAGCCTCCAAGCCACACCAGAGAGAGGCCCACCGCCCTGACAAGAGGGCCTCCTGGAAGAGAGGAGAATTCTCGCTGCTTGTCGCCAAGACGCAAGAGAAGGCCAAGGCCCCAAGGAGGGACGAGAGAATGATGGAGCCCGGGGTGTAGACGCCAGGGGAGAGAGTGTGCTTCAGGGGGGCTATAAATTCCCTTCTAATTCCAAATAATTCCGATTACATGGATGAGTAGTTTTCAATCAGGAAGATAATCTCAGAGATAGATGGCAGGATAATTGTTCGTAGCGCCGACGTAAATATTGTGTCCTTTCTATTAATCTCCGCGAATCGGCTGTCAGAGGTGTCACTCATTCATCACAACAAATTAAAAATAAAATTTTAAGAGAGAAAATCATGCCTGGGGGTGGGGTGGAAGAGGCTGGGGTTGCCGTGAGAACTGTGAATAAGAGGGGGAGGTGTAGCCAGCAAGCTGTTGCTGGAAATAAATTTGGCTTCCCTATTTAATATATTTATTTATGAAAGCAAATGGTAACGAGGGCTGTAGATCTCTATTAACCTCCCCATAGGGTGTGCACACATGTGAGCCTGTGCATATGTGCACACACATGGGGGGCCACCCTGCTAACATTGCCCGGAGGTGAGCCAGGTCCTTCCTCAGACCCACCTGGACAGAGTATATATTTATATATCCCAGAGGTAGGTTCTCTCTGCGTCCTGACACCCCAGCCTCACTCAGCCAACAAAGGGTGGTGGGGTAGAGGGTGGATCTGGGCAGTGAGATCCCCTTTCACAGCAAATATCAGCCATTGAGAGAAACAGTAACTGGACCTAAACTGTCACTCCTGAAATAGGCTGGCAATTTTCTGTAACACCCTGGTCTTGCAGGGTAACTCAGGCACCTAGGAGCCTAAATTCAGAGTAAAGACTCTCCTGAGAGATACCTGAGAAGCGAGACTGTGCGCCCATTCCTTTGTCTCTCTCCTATTTAAATTCCTCAAGGTGTGGGGTCCCTCTAGGAGAAGGCACACATTTCCCGAACTCACCGCTCCCTAAACCATGCACCACCACCCTCCCCTCCCCCCCGCCTAACCATCCATGGTGGCAGGTATACTAAGACATCACTAGAATTTAGCCCCCGAAATGAGGTCTATTCTCCAGCATCACAGTGGAATAATCAGCTCTAATTTTGTATATGTTCATTTCTATCGACCATACGCCTGCATATACTTTCAAAATAAGTTTGAGGATATCTACCAAAATGCACACAGTGCCAGCGTGTAGGTACAAGAGGAGCAAGTCCGGGACCCCTACACTGATTCTACTGTCTGGTACACAAAGTGCTTTCAGTCCACCTATGTTTGCTGAAAGAATGACTGAGTGGATCAGTGGATGGAAACCAGGGTGGTATTAAAATAAGGTGGCATCGTAATGTGCTCAGTCGCTCAGTTGTGTCTGACCCTTTGCAGCCCCAAGGACCACAGCCTGCAAGGCTCCTCTGTCCATGGGGTTTTCCAGGCAAGAATTCTGGAGGGGGTTACCATTTCCAGGGGTCTTCCTGACCCAGGGATCGAACCCCCAACTCTGTGTCTCCTGCATTGGCAGGTTGATTCTTGACCACTAGCACCACATTGGGAAGCGTGAAATCAGGAAGGAATTTAGTGTCCAGAAATATATACCAGAGTGCTCCACACAACTTCTTGAGCTAGGCAGAAAATTTGGAGTTACATTTTCCAGAGACAAAGCAAAGGAGGACGTTCCCTTCATTACAAGATTCACAATGTTCGTAAGACGGTGTTCTGGGCTGTTCAGCAGAAGCACAGCTAAGGTCCAAGAGAGGGCACCTTGCCATAAAGGAAACAGCGAGCTCCTGGAGGTCTCTTGGTCTCATGGGTTTGCTCAGAGAGGACTCTGCCGCTCTCCAGCTTGGTTTATGTAACAAACCTGACTGCTGGAGCTCTAGGAGCCTGTTGGGGAAGGCCTAGAGGGGTTAACTCTCAGTGTCCTGACCTGCACTTAGTGCCTCTGTTGTCCATGGAGGACCTCTGCCCTAAGGGGTGTCCAGAGGCAGAAGTCCAGAGCCTTTCCGGCTCAGTTTCTGTAGAAGATAAACCTCTCTTCTTTTGTTGGGGTGGGGTAGAGAAATTGGTTGTCCACGTGTCGGGGAGGGTACTTTTCCAAATTTAACCCAGTCCTTCTGTTTTTAGCACCATCTGTCTGCTCACTTTCCAGATACTATCTTGTGCCTCTGACACCTAAGCCTTTCTGGAATTGGGCTTATCCTGCCTCTGGGCTCCTCTCTCAAACTCCTACCTCTACCCCCACTCCTGACTTAGGCTTCAGCTTTCCCAGAAGTAGCCAGTAACCACTTGTTTGTCCATTTCCAGCTTCCAACATCTAATTGCTATTGTCTCCTTCTCATTCTCTTTGTCCTTAAGGGTTCATAGCTTTCGAAAATCCATTTACCATACTTTGAGCTGGGTTTGGGGAAGGACTAGCAATAAATGCATGTGTTTCTATCTGTTATACTTAATCCTATGTCTCAACAGCCTTTTCATAACAAATAGGCTTGTGCTTTTCCTACACCTAATGTGACAGCTGAAGCTGAAACTCCAATACTTTGGTCACCTGATGCGAAGAACTGACTCATTGGAAAAGACCATGATGCTGGGAAAGATTGAAGGCAGGAGAAGGGGAGGACAGAAGATATGATGGCTGGATGGCATCACTGACTTGATGAAATTGAGTTTGAGCAAGCTCTGAGAGTTGGTGAAGGACAGGGGAGCCTGGCATGCTGCAGTCCATGGGGTCGAAAAGGGTCGGACACGACTGAGCGACTAAGCTACAACTGAATGTGACAAAGACAATGTTCTAGGCTCACCAACCTGTTTTCTCCTCCAGGGCACTCAGGGAGATGACATTTCCCAGACTCCCTTTTAGTTTGGGATCATGCAGCTGAATTTTCAGGGAAAAAAAAAAAATATGTCAATGAATTCTACTCACTGTTTTCATTCCTTTCAGCCTCTTCATCCTTAAGAATGAGAGAAAAGAAATCAGAGACAGCTGAAGCGCCAGGTAGAGGCAGTTTAGATTCCTGAATCTCTCTGGGAGAAGGATCACCTGACTCACGTCCGACTGCAAGGTGAACACAAAGTCAACCTTTATTGTGCTAAACCCCTGAGGACTCAGGGTTTATTTGTTGTTGCATCATGGCCTGGAATATCCTGACTAATACAACAGCTTTTTATAGCACACTTCAGCAAAAGCCAAGGGTATGTTCCCAAGAGATGGTTGTACAGGGGAGCCAAAACCATACAATTGAAGTAGCTGTATGGTTCTTGGGTAGTTCTGGCTAGGCCCAGGGCTGCAGTCTGGAATATCTGGGGAAGCAATCACACTGTAAGTGCTCCAGTCTCCATATGAATTACATTTTGAAATAAAAAATTTTTTATCAGAGTTGGCCAGTTAAATCTTTGGGGTTATATTCCTTATCAAGAATATATCATGCAGGTACTGTGTTTCCAGTTAAGTGCTGAAACATACACTTTGAAAATGAACCAGGTGAGAAGTAGGATTAACATTCTCTTAGAAAGATAAAGTTGCTAACCGGTACAGAGGCTTGAATAAGAGAACAGCTTTGGGGAAAACAGCAGACTAAGGAGATCTATCAAACGGGGCCAAGGAGTTCCCCAAATAAGAGTTTTATAATTTCTCCAAGACCTGCACAAGGAAGGTAGAGAGGGCCCAAGGTGGATGGTCAGAGTGGACATCTATGTTTTCTTTGCCTGTTTGCTCTTCTTTCCCCTGGTAAGAATTTCTTCGTTTTCCTTTGAGGGACCTCCCCTCCTTCCCTTTCCATCAGTGTGTGTTAGGTGGGGCTGACTTCACCTACCCACAGACATGTGACCCCAGTCTGACCAATCAGCACACGGTGTTCCCCAGGCCACAGCGACTGGTTCAGGATGCACGTGAAGTCTAGGTACACCAAAGGACAGTGAACCTGGGGGTTCTGCTGAAACTATTGGGGAAGAATTATAGTTCCCCTGGGGTTGTTAAGCTGAATGATTATGAGCCTGGGGTTGCTGAAAACCTTGTTGTCACCATGAGAGGGGCAAGCTTCCTGCGAATAAAACTAACAAGAGGAAAGCCAAGCTAAGAGGTATAGGGCCCAGGATCAACTTCATTTGAGACCCCAGATCCAGACAAACTTAAATTCCAGTCTATCTCTGGATCTGGGAGCTGTACTGCCTTTTTTTTTTTTTTTTTTTTGCCAGTCTGCATTGTGTTTCTGCTCTCGCAATGAAGAGGGTGTTGGCTCACAGAAAGATCTTTTGGGCCCACCTGTGGCTCATAGTAAACTTCAAAGACATTCCTGGATTCATAAATAAGAATGAAGAGCTGGAACAAAAAGGGCCACTAGTCACCACCTGGACCCCAAGGGTTTCCTACGCTTTCCCTTCAGCATAATTCACCCCCCTTGCTGTCAATATTGGTATAAGACCTGCATCTCCATTATGCTTTTGGCTGGTGTCAGTTGGTTTTTTTTAAACCAGCCTCCTTGGTATTCAGAGAAACATTTAGGAACATATATGGGGACAAACCATTAAAAAAAATTCTACCTAGTACAGGGAGAGAAAGTAACATCTCAAGTCCTCAAAGTCTGTAATTTCACTGCTACCCATGATTCTTGGTATCTGTCTCTATATTTTTATAAATCAAATCATTTAAAAAAAATGAAGTAGTAGTAAGAGCTGCTATAATTTTTTTTAGCCATGTTGGGTCTTCATTGTGGCACACACAGGCTTTCTCTAGTTGTGAAGCCTGGGCTTTCTCTAGCTGAGAACTACCCCACTGCTTGCAGGAATCTTAGTTCCATGACCAGGGATCAAACCCATGTCCCCTACATTGGAAGGTGGATTCTTAACCACTGGGCCACCAGGGAAGTCCCTGAATGCTCGTTATAAATCAGGCCCCTTGACTTTGACAATGAGACTATGGGGTTGGGATCATTATCCCCATTTTACAGAAGGGGATACTCAGTCATAAAGTAACTTGTCAAGATCTGTCAGCTAGTGAGTGGCATAATTAGGATTTCTGAAACTGCTTTACTGAGATATAATTTACATGCCATAAACTTACCCACTTTGAGTGCACAATCTAATGATTTCTAGTAAGTTTATGAAGCTGTGCAGCCCTCACTGCTTAGTTTTAGAACATTTTCCACCTCCTTAAGAAGATCACCTTTGTCCCCCCTTGCAGTCACTCCCTGTCCACCCCCTACCCCTTGTCCTTGGCCCCAGGCAACCTCTCATCTACTTTCTGTATCCAGATATTTGCCTTTTCTGGAACTTTGAGATAAATGAAATCATGCAACTTGGGAGCTTTTGCATCTGGCTTCTTGCACTCAGCTAATGCTTTCAGGTTCATCCACGTTGTAGCATGTGCGAGCACTCTACTCCTGCGTGTTGTTGAATTGTAGTCTACTGTGTCAATACATCAGATTTTAACTGTCCGTTCACTGGTTGAGAGGCATTTGAATTGTTTCCACTTTTTTTTGCTGTTATGCATAATGCTACTATGGATGTTTGCATACGTGTCTTCGTGTGGACAGGTATTTTCATTTCCCTTTGGAAGACATCTAGGAGTGGAATCACTGGATCACATTTGGATTTCAGTTCCAGGTGTGTTGGACCCCAAAGCTTTAACTTACTACCCTGTGCTTGCTCTGTTTCTCCTCCCTTAAAATCAGTCTCTGGCAGTTCACACCCTTAACCAGAACATCCCCTTCCTCTCATCACCCTAATCCTACCGTGGGAGCTATGGTTTCTGCTGGGCGAGACGTTGACAAGACATACTCTGATGGTAGGTCCAGGGAAGAAAACGACCCTCTTCAAAAGCACAGGCAGAAAGGACTTTCCTGTGGCTGAGGTCCAATAGTTGAGAATCCACCCACCAATGCAAGGGATGCAGGTTTGATCCCTGGTCCAGGAGGATTCCACGTGCCAAGGGGCAGCTGGGCTCGTGTTCCACAATGACTGAGCCCATACGCCACAACTACTGAAGCCTGCACACTCTGGAGTTTGTGCTCTGCAACAAGAGGAGTCATTGCAATGAGAAGCCCGCACAATGCAACAGGAGAGTAACCCCTGCTCGCTGCAATTAGAGAAAGCCTGTGAGCAGCAATGAAGACCCATTGCAGCCCCCCAAGGATACAGCATGGGCAGAGAGAAGAGCCGCAGGTGAGGGACCTGTGACCCCCACTCCCTTCATCCTCAAGGTGGGGGCGGCAACACGCCCCTGGGCTGTTTAAGCACAGCTGCCCGTGTCCTCCGGCCACATCTGACCCCCATCCCTGGTCAACCGGCAGCCTGATGCCTGGCTCCTCTCTCCACCTCCCTCCGTCCATGCTTTCCAAGCCGAAGTGACACTGGGAGGCTGTGTGTGCGTGCTGGGGGTGGGGGTGGAGGGAGGAATGGAGGGCTGAGAGATATCGGCTGTCAAGCGCTGTCAAAACATTGCTGACAATAAGCTGTGCTCCCCAGGTCAGGTTCAGGACTAACACTGCTGCTTTCTGCACACGGGGACCAGCTCTCAATGGAGTCTTTGATGAGCAGCCCAGCATTTGTCATCGTGATATCTGGCCTGCGGGGAGGATTCAGGGGCTCCTGCCGTAGGCACTGGGGGACGGGTGGTGAGAGAGAATAGCACGGATGTCTGCGGGTTGGGGAGCTATAGCAGAGAGCAATTTGTCTTCCCCACCAGACTGTATGTTTCTTGAGGGCAAGGACTGCTTGCCAAACCCGTGGGGACAGCATGGTACCTGGCATCTGGCAGTGCTCAGTGAATATTTGTGGGATGAAGGAATGGGTGAGGGAATGAATGACTGTGTGGATGCCTTCAGTGAGGCAAGTTTAAGGAAGTCCAACATCGGAGGTGGTAACTAGCCCAATGATCACGGCCACACTCCAGTTAGCTGGGGATGTCCTAGCCTCAGGATGGGGTGTCTCTTCCGAACACACAAAACATGGGAAACCAGGGTTGGAGGGAGAAACCACTTCTGCTCACAGATGCCCAGTGTGAAGAAAGGAGTGCAGCCAGCTCCACCACCAGAATCCAGGCCTCTCTGCGACTCTGCCAGGGCTGTTTGCTTAGAGAAAGGGGCCTCGGTGGCTTAAGTACCGATCAGTTCACACCCATCCTCCCTCTTTCCACTTCTCTCCTGGACCATCCTCATAGGGTGCAGCCATCAGTGTGGTTGGGAGGAGGCTCCAGGCCCTCTTCTGCCATCAGGAAGGATCTGGCCTGAGAACCTGGGCCCTGAGGGCAGCTGGGACACATTAATGACACGGTTGCTCTGGCACTCAGTTGTGTCCAACTCTTTGCGGCCCCATGGACTGTAGCCCGCCAGGCTCCTCTTGTCCATGGAATTCTCCAGACAAAAATAATGGAGTGAGGTGCCATTCCCTTCTCCAGGGGATCCTCATGACCCAGGGATCAAACCCGGGTTTCTTATGGCTCCTGAACTGGCAGGCAGATTCTTACCACTAGGGCCACCTGGAAAGACCCAAGACATGAAGAGTCATCATTAGAACCTTCCCTCCCTAGCCCCATAAGACTGACCTTCTTTCTTTAGGAATTGGGATCCCAGTGCTCACCCTACACTTACCCTCAACCCTACCACATCATCACTGCACCACACAACATATAATGCATTCTTCTTGGCATCCGTACCCCTGCCAAAACTTAGTCTTCAGTCCTTCCGTAACCCAATCCAATGGTTCATATCAGGTGCCAATACAGTCTGAAACAGAGATGCCTGTGACTCCCTGATGCTAAATATATAAAATTTATATGCAGAGTACATTATGAGAAATGCTGGACTGGATAAAGCACAAGCTGGAATCAAGATTGCCGGGAGAAATATTAATAACCTCAGATATGTAGATGACACCACCCTTATGGCAGAAAGTGAAGAGGAACTAAAGAGCCTCTTGATGAAAGTGAAAGAGGAGAGTGAAAAAAACTGGCTTAAAACTCAACATTCAAAAACTAAGATCATGGCATCTGGTCTCATCACTTCATGGCAAATAGATGGGGAAACAATGGAAACAGTGAGAGACTTTATTTTCTTGGGCTCCAAAATCACTGCAGATGATGACTGTAGCCATGAAATTAAAAGACACTTTCTCCTTGGAAGAAAAGCTATGACAAACCTATACAGCATATTAAAAAGCAAAGACATTACCGACAAAGGTCCAAATAGTCAAAGCTATGGTTTTTCCAGTAGTCATGTATGGATATGAGAGTTAGACCATAAAGAAAGCTGAGCACCGAAGAATTGATGCTTTGGAACTGTTGGATAAGACTCTTGAGAGTCCCTTGGACAGCAAGGAGATCAGTCCTGGGTGTTCATTGGAAGGACTGATGCTGAAGCTGAAGCTCCAATACTTTGGCCACCTGATGTGAAGAACTGACTCATTGGAAAACACCCTGATGCTGGAAAGATTGAAGGCAAGAGAAGGGGACAACAGAAGATGAGATGGTTAGATGGCATCACAAACTCAATGGATGTGAGTTTGAGCAAGCTCTGGGAGTTGGTGATGGACAGAGGAGCCTGGCTTGCTGCAGTCTATGGGGTCTCAAAGATTTGGACACGACTGAGAAACTGAACTGAACTGAACTGAAAGCTATAAATCAAACCTTTGACTCTCCCCAACAGCATCCTCCAATCAGCCTTGACCACCACCATGATCATTACTATTTTTATAGTTTTCTCAGGCACATTTCACTCTGCTACAATAACAGTCATTAATGTGATGAATAAATCTTCTGGAAGTCAGCAGGCAGCCCTCCAAGAACTCAAATGGCATCTCTTCAGGTGATTCTGCATTTTTAAAATAATAAATGAATGAGTGTTTTTCCAAATATCAAAGTGGAAAATACTGAGACATTGTCCCCTGTTCTCTCTGAGGGCTTTTGTCTCTCTATCAATTTAAGAGAAGACTTGGCTTAACAGACTCTCGCATTTTTTAGGCTTCATTTACCAAATAATGAGGATTCCTGGCAATAAGTTTGAACATCTTCCATTGCTCAAAACAGACCTAAATAGGGAATTTGTCATTTTATTGACTGTCCAGCATATAATCCCCTTTCCTGTTATCATCCCAATATGGAAAATTCACATGGGATGCCTTCTTGGGAAAGAGAACTCCTGCCCATCTAAATGGGGA
This sequence comes from Giraffa tippelskirchi, assembly GCF_054371585.1. Taxonomy (NCBI): domain Eukaryota; kingdom Metazoa; phylum Chordata; class Mammalia; order Artiodactyla; family Giraffidae; genus Giraffa; species Giraffa tippelskirchi. Next base: position 147,512,310 of record NC_137281.1, on the reverse strand, counting down.
ATCACCCATGGGGTGACATCCTGGGGGTAGAGGCGGGCCTGCCCATCATTGTTTGTTGTTGTTCAGTCACTAAGTTGTGTCCAACTCTTTGAGACCCCATGGACTACAGCATGCCAGGTTTCCCTGACTTTCACTATCTCCAGGAGTTTACTCAAACTCATGTCCATCATTAAGGAAGCTCAATCTTGACTCTTTTGACCCATCCTCAAAGATGGGCAAAGATGGGTGAGTTCAAATTGTCCAATGGGACCCTCTCTCCCTGGAGCAAGTGATTCAAGTATGTGGGGCAGCTGGAGGCTGTGTTTATCTCAGCAGTCACTTCGGGGCACAGACCTGCCAGTTCCTGCTCAGGTGGCCTTGGCCGGAGTTCCTGCTGCAAAGTCCCTGGCTCTCCTGGCTCCTAACAAATTTGTGAGCCCTTGATATCCCTTTAGAAAATTCCCTTTTACCCGTTAGAGGGCCACAGCCAATTTCTGTTGCTTGCAACCAAGAATATTCCCTGACACAATTTGCATAAGAGCGACCATTCATTCAGCACCTTCTGAATATGGAACACTGTACACTTTGTAGTTTGACTACAGCTACCTTTGTATGAATTACAAGATACCCCCTCTGTGGGGGGGACTTGAAAATTTCTCCCTCTGGCAGACAAATTACCAAAGATGCCCCTTCCTCTATGGTGACACAGCCCTCCATGGGGCGCAGGGTGGGCTGGTCCCTTTGGGTTTGAGCAACATGCATGGTCATACTTGGCTGCCTTGCTGTAATTCCTGTAACTACCCCTCAATGTTTTCAACAGTTTCCAGGAAACCGAGGCTCAGAGATGTTAAGCAATTGCTCGTTTCACTCAGCTAGTAAGTGGCAGAGGCAGAGACGGACCAAATCTGCTTGACTCCAAAGCGTGCCAATTATACAACAGCTCCTGCCTGCTATATGAGGAGCAGACACGTGGAGATGGACCTAACCTAACCATCCAGTTAGAGACCTGGACAGAAGGGGACTTCCCTGGCGGTCCAGTGGTTAAAAGTCTGCGCTTCCAACGCAGAGAGTACAGGTTCCATCCTTTGTCCGGGAATTATGACCCCATGTGCTGCAGTGCAGCCAAAAGGAAAAAAAAAAGAGTGGATAGGAAATGAAGCCAAGGAAAGATGATTTTAGGGTGAGAGCCAGCCCTTCCAGTCAGAGGCACCCTACTGAGCAATGTCCACAAGCATTTGTTCAGGGCTGTCTGATCAGCACCACCAGAGTAGGGGCAGGACCTAAATACACTACACCCACTGAAGTTTATCGGAAAAGACAGCAAAGCCATGAGCGGGTGAGAGTCCAACTCCCCACCGCTTCTCCTTCCACTAGAAGCCAGAGTAAAGGTACTTAAATTTCCCTATGACCCAGCACTTCCACTCCTAGATAATTACCCAAAAGAAAACAGATCTATAAAAAGGTATTGACACATATTCATAGCAGTTTGCTCATAACAATCCCAAACTGGAAACAACCCAAGGTCCACCAACTAAAACTGAATAAACAAATTATATGCATTCATACAGCGGAATTCCGTTCAGTGAATGATAGCAGCCAAACACAAAAGACTACATAGAGCATGATCTCATGTAACTGAAATCCAACCTGTGGTGACTAACCTATGGTAACAATACTAACCTATGATGACTGAAGTCAGAATATCGGTTTGCTATGGTGGGGTGGAGGGCAGGGGAATAAGAGAACTTTCTGGAATAACGGAACTGTTCTCTAACATATCAATTTCATAGGTGTTGTTGTTCAGTTGCTAAGTCAGGTCCGACTCTTTGTGACTCCGTGAACTACAGCACGCCAGGCTTCTCTGTCCTTCACTATCTCCCTGAACTTGCTCAAACTCATGTCCATTGAGTCGGTGATGCCATCCAACCATCTCATCCTCTGTTGCCCCCTTCTCCTCTTGCCCTCAATCTTTCCCAGCATCAAGGTCTTTTCCAAAGAGTCAGCTCTTTGCATGAGGTGGCCAAAGAATTGGAGCTTCAGCTTCAGCAGCAGTCCTTCCAATGAATATTCAGGGTTTATTTCCTTTAGGATGGACTGCTTTGATTTTGCCATTCAAGGGACTCTCAAGAGTCTTCTCCAGCACCACAGTTGGAAAACGTCAATTCTTCAGTGCTCAGCCTTCTTTATGGTCCAACTCTCACATCCATACGTGACTACTGGAAACATATGGTCATAATCCATGGAGCTGAGCTTAAGAGCTACTTACTTTATTATATGTAAATTATACTTGAATTATTTTTTCAAATGTCAGTTAAAAAGAAAAAAAGAATAAAGGTCAGAGCTGCTCTTCTCTGGGGCTCAGAAGGCCACGTCTCCCCTCACCCCCAAAGGTGTGGCCATCCTACTGACTCTTGGCATTTCCTGACCTGCTCTCTGCCCCCCAGGCGAGTCCACTGATCCTCAGCCTCCAGCCTTATCGCTCCTTCCCCCAGCTGGTGATGGAATTATCTCCACAGGATTCTAGCTGGGAAGAAAGACGCTATAAAGAAACCTCTCAACATCCAAAGGAACTCCTCAGCTTTGGTTACAACTGCCCTCTGTAAACTCCCCATCCATGTAAGCTACCTCGTGGACAGACAGCCTCAGAGGGGGAAGTGATAGCTCGGGTCTTGTGGTCCAAAGCGTTCCTTGGGGAAAGAGAAAGACCCATTGTCTCAACGCAAACTGCAGAAGGCAGATGAAATTCCAACCTCCTGCCCAGAGGCCCTCGATGAAGTGTTGGAAATATAAGTGGGGGAGAAAGTGCCTCTTTTCTGAGAGGCTTTGTGGTATGAGAGAAAGAGCGTGCACTCTGAGACAGGGACAGGGGTTCAAACCCCAGCTGTGCCACTTATCAGGAGCGTCAGTGGGAGCAGGTGACAGCCTCTGAGCTGGGAATGATGCACACTTAGAATCCTGCCCAGAAAGCTCCATCCCCTCACCTGAGCTAAGCTCATGGTATGTGAGAATCGTTGCAACCTTCCTGCAGATATGCAGTAACACACGTGTGCAGAGGTAACCTGTGTACATGAACAGGCAAAGTCCTCACCCTTCTTTGCATCTCAGGCTGAAGGTCAGTTCCTCAGAGATGGCTTCTCAGGCCTCTTGCAAACCAAATTAACACCCCTCTTTCCAAATTCCCTCTCAAGCACTTATCCCAAATTATTATTACATATTCATCTGGGCTCCTTTCTCTCATATCTCCCTTGTCCCCAGGCTACTATTTTCATGAAGGCAGAGACTGCATCTACTCTCTTTATCCACCATTCCAGTAAACACATAACACAGAGCTGGGCACGTAGTGAGTGTTCAGTATATATTGTGAGTGAACAAACTCAGGTCCACGGTAAAAGGTGGTTTGAAATGTATTCTCTCCAGAATCTGGAATGTGACAAAACCTGATATGTAGCTACATATTACAAAAGATATGAGACGTTTCTGCACGAAGATATGTGTTCATAGAGATTATCATTAAAGTGAAACCCACAAAACTCTATTCCTGGTTGGGATCCAGCTGTAAACTGGCATCTGGCAAAAGCATCATTTTTCATTCTAACAACCTGCATCTGTAACTGGCACGTGCTCACAACAGAGCATATGCCTTTTCACTTTGAAAAGCTCAGTAAATCATTTGTGATATTTTTAATGGAGATGAAATTAAATTAAAACTATCAGCTTTTATTTTTTATGCAGTTTGCATTTTCAACATTTATTTTAGAGTAGTTCAAGATCTGTAAAACCTAGGGCTTTGTCTGTAGTTTCAGGGTTAATTTCCATATTAGTTTAAGCTACAAATATGATTTGGAAGTAAATCTACTGCCAAATACATATATACATACATGTGCATTCTGAAATCAAAGGTGCTTTTGGGATTATCAGTGGATATAGACTTCCAAGGCAAAGGAGCCTTGGAACTTAATTAATATTGTGGGGGGATGGGGTGTATAAAATTGCTCCTTTTTTACCAGTTAAATTTTTAAGGAGGTCAGCTTCTGAAGTTTCATGCCACCCTATTAATCAACAACTTTCCTTTCTTCAGATCATTCCCTATGACTCACTTCTTCTGAGAAGCCTATTCTAAGCCCTCTTCAAGGAAAGTGAACTCAGATGTAACCCTGACCACCTGCCAGTGAGCTCTCCCCTAAAAGAGGCAGTAACTCTGAGTTGAGTTTGCAGGAACGCTCTGAACAAGGAGCCTGCTCACCTTTGCTCACCAGGGTCTTTGCTCTGGGCTGGACAGCCCCCACCCAGCCAGGCTTCTCTGGCTGAGTCAGTTATACCTGGCATGTTTATTTCTGAGCACATACAGTGAGTGGAACACTATGCTGAAAAGTTTTAGTAGCTTAGCTATGTAAGATCACCCTTTCTCTCCTCATCTTACACATAAAGAAATAGAAGCCCAGAGAGATTAAATAACTTGCCCATGGCCACATAGCAACTAAGTGACAGAGCCAGGGAGACCACCTCCAGGCTTTTCTAAGCACTCCATTCTACTATAGTGAGCTGAGCAATCTCTAATTTAACATTCCAGTGTTCAGAAGTCTGGAAAAGCATCTATGAAGAAGAAGAAGAACAAAGGGAGGGATCTGAAGGAGCCAGTAGACCCACGCTCATTAAAAGAGCAAAACTCAAGTCTTAGAGGGAAGAAATAGGAGGTAGGTCTCCCAGGAGAGCCCCGCGTACCTGGCAAAGCTGTGGGAAGTGAACTATACTGGATACACTCACTGACCTGCTCCTGCGGGTCCCTCCCAATTCTCTCCTTCCTACCCCCCTCACTGTCTCTCCCCAGAATTCCTCAGCTCACACACCCTCTGTTCCCAGTCCAGAGCCATACCTGCCCCCACACCAGCCCCAGGCTGAACATACCTGGCAGCACATCCAACGTTCAACCAACTACCACCCCTCTGGCCTCTGTCATCTCTTGAGCACCTATGACGTCTTGCTTCCCTGATAGCTCAGCTGATAAAGAATCCGCTTGCAATGTGGGTTCGATCCCTGGGTTGGGAAGATCCCCTGGAGAAGGAAATGGCTACCCACTCCAGTATTCTGGCCTGGAGAATTCCATGGATTGTATAGTCCATGAGGTTGCAAAGAGTCAGACATGGAGTGACTTTAAAAAAAAAAAAAAAAGACTTCTTGCAGCTGGGCCAATTGTGGAAGAAGGGGAAAGCTAAGTCCCAGCCTGGAAGTTGAGGGACATGGTATAGTAGAGAGTTTGGAGTCAGATAGATCAGTACTTATATCTAGCTCTCAACCTACCAGCTACTTGACTTAGCTTCCCTGAGCCTCCATTTCTCTATTGTGAACAGGAGAATAAACAAAACCTACCTCTTGGGGTTAATGTGTGGATCAAAACAAGATGGATAGGAAGCTGGCTGAAATGGATATTTCTTATTTTCTTACTCTGCCTCCTGTTGCCCTTCTTCTATAACAAAGTTTTGGCTTTTCTACAGGGAACCACTGTCCCCTTCAATCTCTGTCATTTCATCAGGTTAACTTCCACCTTTTGTGTGTGTGTGAGTGGACTTTGCCAACAAAGGTCCATCTAGTCAAAGCTATGGTTTTTCTAGTAGTCATGTATGGATGTGAGAGTTGGACTATAAATCAAGCTGAGCGCCGAAGAATTGATGCTTTTGAACTGTGGTGTTGCAGAAGACTCTTGAGAGTTCGTTGGACTGCAAGGAGATCCAACCAGTCCATCCTAAAAGAGATCAGTCCTGGGTGTTCATTGGAAGGACTGATGATGAAGCTGAAACTCCAATACTTTGGCCACCTGATGAGAAGAACTGACTCATGTGAAAAGACCCTGATGCTGGGAAAGATTGAAGGCGGGAGGAGAAGGGGAAGACAGAGGATGAGATGGTTAGATGGCATCACTGACTCAATGGATACGAGTTTGAGTAAACTCCGGGAGTTGGTGATGGACAGGGATGCCTGGCGTGCTGCAGTCCATGGGGTCACAAAGAGTCGGACCCGACTGAGCGACTGAACTGAACTGAACTGAACTGAGTGGAGCAGGAGGTGGTTGGGGGATGCCAAGGTCAGGCTAATTAGAATCTTAGTGATTGGTGAAGAGAGGGGTACGTAGTCAGTGCCAATGAGAACTGGTCCTGGGATTTCTCCTGGTACCTCTGAGATAGAAGATTTCTTGTTCCTAGAGTTGTTGAGAGTGCAGAAGACAAGCCAAGAGCTATGACAGCTATCTTGCCACCAAGGAAAGGAATGAGGTCAGCACAGAAGACATGGAGATGAGGAAGGGAAGGCACAAGGTTCTAGACAGCATGGGGTACCCAGACCTAGTTCTAACAATTTGACCAACCACAACTTTTCAGATACTAGGGGTGATCACTTCTCTCTTTGGCTTTATCCACTATGAGTTGGCCACTGTGCTGTGCTTAGCCACTCAGTCTTGTCTGACTCTTTGTGACCCTGTGGACTACAGCCCACCAGGCCCCTCTGTCCTTGAACTTTTCCAGGCAAGAATACTGGAGTTGGTTGCCATGCCCGTCTCCAGGGGATCTTCCCAACCCAGGGATCGAACCCAGGTCTACCGCACTGCAGGCAGACTCTTTATCATCTGAGCCACCAGGCTAGCCCCAGTTGGCTGGCCACTGTTACAGGCTAAAAGGTGTCTCCCTAAATTCATAGGTTGCAGCTCTAACCCCCAGTACTTCAGAATGTGGCTGGATTTGGAAATACGGACTTTTAGAGAGAGGTGATAAGTTGAAATGCAGCTGTGAGGGTGGGCCCTAACCCAATCTGACTAGTATCCTTATAAGAAGAGGAAATTGCGTGTACAGAGAGGTCCCACAGTCTCATGCAAACAAAGAAAAGGCCTTGTGAGGACAGTGTGTAGGTGGCCATCTGCAAGCCCAGCATAGAGGCCTCAGAAGAAACCAGACTGCTGACACCTTGACCTTAGAATTCTAGCCTCCAGAACTATGAGAAATAAACGTCTGTTGTTTAAGTCAGTGGTACTTCGTTGTTGCAGCCATGATGGTTAATTTTCTGTGTCATTTTCACAGTCCTAAGGGGATGCCCAGATAATTGATAAGGCAAGATTCCTGGGTGTGTCTGGGAGGGTGTTTCTGGAAGAGATTAGCATTCAGTTCAGAATACAGTAAAGAGATTCACCTTCGCCCGTGCGCATGTGTGCTTAGTTGCTCAGTCGTTTGTGCCCGACTCTTTGTGACCCCATGGACTGTAGCCCACCAGGCTCCTCTGTCCGTGGGATTCTCCAGGTAAGAATATTAGAGTGGGTTGCCATTTCCCTCATCCAGGGGATCTTCCTGACCCGGGGATTAAACCAGTGTCTCTTATGTCTCCTGTATTGGCAAGCGGGTTCTTAACCACTAGCACCACCTGGGAATCTGTTGGGGGCCTGAATGGAACAAAAAGGTAAAGAAAGGTGAATTCTCTCTCTTCCTGAAAGAAGAATATCCATTGGTTTCTGCCATAGACATTATAGTTCCTGCTTCTCAGACCTTCAGACTCCAGGACCTAGGACTGGAGTTACACCCCCCAGTTTTCCTTGTTCTGGCTTGCAGATGGCAGAATGTAGGACTACTCAGCTTCATAACAGCCTGAGCCAGTTCTTATAGTAAATCTTCTCTTATCTATCAATCTATAGGATGCATCCATCCTATTTGTTCTGTTTCTCTGGAGAACCCTAACTAATACAGTTGTTCAGTCGCTAAGTTGTGTCCAACTCTGGGACCCCATGAACTGCAGAACCCAGGCTCCTCTCTCCTCCAGTATCTCCCAGAGTTTGCTCAAATTCATGTCTATTGAGTTGGTGATGCTATCTAGCCATTTCATCCTAGCAAACTAATACAGCTACCAAAAGAATCTTGACTAATACGGCTTTCCTTTTGCTCAATCAATGGAAAGAACCATAAAAAGCAACTTTTCAATACTGGATAAAACTATGGGAAGAGTTTCAGAAATGAGAGGGAACAGGGTCCTGAAATAGTCAGAAAGGACTTGAGCTGGGGGAAAGATGAAACTGGGGTTGGAAATGAGCATTTTGTGTGTGGTAGATAAGCACACTAGCCAGGGCTTCCCAGGTGGCGCAAGTGGTAAAGAACCCGCCTGCCAGTGCAGGAGACAAAAGAGACAAGGGTTCAATCCCTGGGTCGGGAAGAGCCCCTGGAGGAGGGCATGGCAACACACTCCAGTATTCTTACCTGGAGAAGCCAACGGATAGAGGAGCCTGGCGGGTTATGGTCCACAGGGTCGCAAAGAGTCAGACGCAACTGAATCGACTTAGCACACGTGCAAGCAAACTAACCAGAGAATAGTTGGGAGAGAAAAGGAAAATTGGGTATTTAGGGGTTAGATTATGGAAAGGTTTCAAGTCCAATCTAAGGAGTTTGGAAAGTATGTTGTAAATGACAAGTGCTAGGGTAGAGGAGTGACAGTTTGACGGTGGTGTCAGGGGCAGGGAGAGACCAGAGTCAGGGAAGTCGTGACTGAAATAAGGATCGCTCCCAGAATCGCACTGGGAGATGGAAAGGAGGCATCCCATCAGTTTGCTTGAGACAAGGTCCAGTTCCAGGTAAAGGAGACCCTGTGAGTGGCCTGGAAAGCTTTGGGGTTAGATTCGGTGAAAACTTCAGTCTGCAAATGCTCTCTACATTTGTACACTGTGCCTCCCCCCAGGGGCACAGATGGAGGCCATTGTCACTGCCAAGAGCACGAAGCTAACTCCCCCCACCATTTTTGCCCCACCCTAAATGCCAGTCACTGTCAGAGCTTCCCAGTTCCACTAACCCCCATGGCCTTTGTGCATATGCCTAATATAGACAATAAAGTCTTACTACCCCAACAAAACACCCATGGGTCCAAAACACCCTCTAGATCCAGCCTCCATCCTGGAAGAGGGGTGAAACCATCCTCTTCCCATAGCCTTCCACAGTGGCAACTCTGCAGAAACCAGTGCCAAAGCCCTTTCACTTAACAAATACTTACTGAATATCTATAACATGCCAAGCCCTGTGATAGGCATTGGGCACCGAAATATAGGATTCAGGTAAGATCTGGGTGGGAGTTCATCCACTGAGTAAAAGACGTTACAAACATTATTAAGATTTTATAGAATTGGCTCAAAGATAGGCAAATGGGCCAGTGGAACCAAATAGGGTCCAGAAACAGACCCATATTTATAGGGTCATTTGATTTACAACAAAAGTGATATTACAGAACAGTGGGGAAAAGATGGTCTTTTGAATAAATGGTGCTGAGTCAAATCAATTTCAGTAAGGAAAATAAAAAGAAAATTAAGACCACCCATACCTCACATCATACACAAAAATCAACTCCAAATGGACTATAAGGAAAACAGAACAGCAAAACTTTTAGAGGATAGTAAACTTTTAGAGGATAGCATGTAAGAAAAAGGCACTACCTATAAAGAAAGCGACTGATATATTTAACTTTGTTAGAATTAAGAAACTATTCTCCAATTTTGATCAAAGACCCCATCGAGACAGTGAAAAGCAAGCAACATGGCAAGAGAAGATTCTTACCAAGAATCAACCATATAACCAGCATAGGACTTACATTCAAATATATAACTCCCTCATATCAGTTATTTTAAAAGACAAACACAAAAAAAGAAAAATGGGCAAGATACTTGAACAGGCAATTCAGAAAGAATATTCCAGTGAGCCAGCAAAGATGAAAATGTTGACCTCATTACAAACCCAGGAGATGCAAATTAAGGCCAGAATGAGTTACCTCCATCTATTCAAAAACACCTGACATCTTTGTTCTAGAGAAATGTGAAACAACAGGGACTGTCATGCACTGTTGGGGGAGGGAAACTGTAGAAACAAAGTGAACACTTTGATTCAGAAAGTCCTCTCTTAGATCCACAGCTAAGAAAAATGTGTGCACAGGAACGCCAAAGACGTAGACACAAATGTTTATAGTTTATAGCAAGCCTTTTCATAATATTCGAAAGCTAAAAACTGCTCAAATATCCATAAACAATAGTTTAGATAAATAAACTGTTGCGCAATTTCCTACAATAGAGTACATACTCAAGTGAAAATAAATGAATTACAGCTAACTGCAACAAAACTGAGCTGAGCAAAACAGACCAGGCACAAAAGAGAATTTATGATCCCAAGTTGCTCTGGTTCAGAAATAGACCAGACTAACTGTGGTGCTAGAGGTCAAGGGAATTGTTACTTGCGGGGAAGAGGAGGGGTAAGGATTGAGAGGGGAATGGAGGGAATTTTCTGGGTTGCTGGCAATGTCTGGGCAGTGAACACAGCATTTTGTTTTACAATAATTCATTGTACTTTATCCTTTACGTTTTGTGCAATTCTCTGTATATATGCTGTATCTTATAAATTGTTTTTTTAACTGAATGTTTATACAGTCAACAAATTCACAATCGAGCTGGGAAAGCAGAAATGTAATCAGGTACTTATAACACAGTGAGATAAATGTGCTGATGAGCCAGGCCTGGCCTCCCCTCCCAGCTTTGCCACATCCTATTCATGTGATGACAAGTGAATTAGCCTCTCCTACTCTTTTCCTCTTGTTTAAATGGGAATGATTATTATGCTTGCCTCATGGAGTTGTTTGCTGCTGCTGCTGCTAACTCACTTCAGTCGTGTCCGACTCCGCGACCCCATAGACGGCAGCCCACCAGGCTCCACCGTCCCTGGGATTCTCCAGGCAAGAACACTGGAGTGGGTTGCCATTTCCTTCTCCAACGCATGAAAGTGAAAAGTGAAAGTGAAGTCGCCCAGTTGTCTCCGACTCCTAGCGACCCCATGGACTGCAGCCCACCAGGCTCCTCCATCCATGGGATTTTCCAGGCAAGAGTACTAGAGTGGAGTGCCATTGTCTTCTCCACATGGGGTTGTTTAGATGAGTAAATATAGGTAATACGGCTAGAATATACCTTGTATATAGCAATGATTGACATTTCTGTTAACTATTATCATCACTGGGCTTTCCTGATGGCTCAGATGGTAAAGAATCTGCCTGCAATGCAGGAGACCCGGGTTCGATCCCTGGGTCAGGAAGATCCCCTGGAGAAGGGAATGGCAGCCCACTTCAGTATTCTTGCCCGGAGACTTTCATGGACAGAGGGCTATAGTTGGTGGGCTATAGTTCATGGGGTTGCAAAGGGTCGGACTCAACTGAATGACTAACACTTTCACTTTTTTTAAAAAAAATTATCATCACAACTAGTTTTACCTTCACTATACCACAGGAGCTTAAAAAGGAGCACATAACCCATACAAGAGGCAGTTGAGTTTCCTTCATGTCTTCTGTCTGCTCTTGATCACTCTTCAGCCAGCTTTGGTACCCAGATGGTTTCCCTGGTGGCTCAGATGGTAAAGAATCTTCCTCCAATGCAGGAGACCTGGGTTCAATTCCCAGGTCTGGAAGATCCCCTGGCGAATGGAATAGCTACTCACTCCAGTATTCAGGAAGGTGGAAGAGAAAGGCATGGCATTATATTCCCCTGCCCTGTCTGCAAGTTCTTGGAATCAGCCACGGCAATCAATTCTCAACCTCACTTGCCTCAGAATCAGGCGGAGGAATGCCAGAGGAACACTACTAATGCTTGAGACATCATGCCAGTGCCCTGTGCACAGCAGATGCTCAAGAAATGTTTATCGAATGACTGTAAAATAAGGAGAGGAGCATGAATGGGAAAGCGGGTGAGTAAGTGAGCAAAGCAAACTGAAAAGCAGGCAGGAAACCCACATGTACCAACAACTGTGACTAGAAACAGAGGTGCCACCTCCTTTTCCCTCCTTGTAGCCAGAATCTTTGCTCTTCCCTGTCCCTCATCCTGCTCAAACCTGCTGCTCACCCAGACTAGAGGTCACATCGTGATCCACCGAGCCACCTACTGCTCAGATGGCCATGCAAGGGAGTCGCTATTTATCTTTGTTACCGCTGCAAGTGTCTGAGAAAAAACAGCTTCAAAGATCACGTCTGTTGGGATAACCTATTGATTTGTGTCACATTTCTCCCAATCCCCATTTTATTGTTGTTCAAGACGGGGTCAGGGTAGGTCAAAAATAACTCTTTCCAATGGAGGCAACAGACTGGGGAATTCTAACAGGAATTCTGAATTCTCGAAAAGGCGTGGGCTGCGGAAGTAATGGAAGACCAAGGTAACCCAGTGCCAAATGGGTGGGTGGGGGGGTCGGAATGAGGTCTGTGACATTCAAGCTTAGGGAGAAAAGACAAAATTAACTAGGAAGATAGAATGGATTTACAACTTAGGATCGATACCCAGTACAAGCTTTTAGAAGTTTTTTTTTTTTTTTTTTAATTAGTTTTTCATACTGGACACACCAGATTGCTGAATATAGTCTAAGTATTAGCCAACTGTTCTATGACTAGTGAAAGGGAAGGTATTTCATATTTATGAATACCAGATCATCTGCCAAATACTTCATCTATAGTAGCAGTCAGCAAAATATGACCACATCCAACCACTGGCTGTTTTTGTAAATAAAGTTTTATTGGACCACAGTCATGTCCATTCATTTACATATTGTCTATGGCTGTTTTGCTACAGTAATATAGTTGAGTATCAACTCTAAGACCATATGGTCTGCAAAGCCTTAAATATTTACCATCTGGCCTGTTGCAGAAAATGTCTACAGGATCTTGGTTAATTGCCACATCTCCATTTTACATAAGAAAACTTTAACTCATAAGAGTTAAATAACTTATTCAAGATCAGATTTAAGGGTAGTCCTGGGATTTGAATGGGCTTCCCTTGTGGCTTAGCTGGTAAAGAATCTGTCTGCAATGCTGGAGACCCTGGTGCGATTTCTGGGTTGGGAAGATCTGCTGGAGAAGGGATAGGCTACTCACTCCAGTATTCTTGGGCTTCTGTTGTGGCTCAGCTGGTCAAGAATCCGTCTATAAGGCAGGAGACCTAGGTTTGATCCCTGGGTTGGGAAGATTCCCTGGAGAAGGGAAAGATGACACACTCCAGTATTCTGACCTGGAGAATTCCATGGACAGTCCATGGGGTCACAGAGTCAGATACAACTGAGCAACTTTTTCACTTTCACTTGGGATTTGAATACAAGTCTGCTTCATGCCAAAAAATTTCCCATAGATGTGTGCTGTTTTCCAAAGAAGAAAATATTATGTCCAGTCTTCAGTTCAGTTCAGTTCAGCCACTCAGTCGTGTCTGACTCTTTGCAACCCCATGAACCACAGCACACCAGGCCTCCCTGTCCATCACCAATTCCCGGAGTTTACCTAAACTCATGTCCATCGAGTTGGTGATGCCATCCAGCCATCTCATCCTCTGTCGTCCCCTTCTCCTCCTGCCCCCAATCCTTCCCAGCATCAGGGTCTTTTCCAATGAGTCAACTCTTCGCATGAGGTGGCCAAAGTATTGGAATTTCAGCTTCAACATCAGTCCTCCCAGTGAACACCCAGGGCTGATCTCCTTTAGGATGGACTGGTTGGATCGTCTTTCAGTCCAAGGGATTCTCAAGAGTCTTCTCCAACACCACAGTTTAAAAGCATAAATTCTTCGGTGCTCAGCTTTCTTCACAGTCCAACTCTCACATCCATACATGACTACGAGAAAAACCATACATAGCCTTGACTAGACAGACCTTTGTTGGCAAAGTAATGTCTCTGCTTTTTAATATGCTGTCTAGTTTGGTCATAACAATGCTATTTATTTGTCAAATATCTATACAAATCACAACTATACAAGTTAAATTTGGCCCAAGACCCCACTCTTTCACTAACATCATTCAACTGAGTAGTTTTTGAGGTTAAAGAAGATACCTTCTTAGGTTTAGAAATCTTTTGATTATGCTGAGATTTCAGGGTAATAGTATTTGTCATTGAGTTAACTCATGATCCGTCTCATCTTAGGTTCCTCCTTAGTCCTGACCTAATTACTAACCAGTTGGAGGGGGAACAAATATGAATCCCCTCTTAAAGGAGGCTAGGTAGGGGCATGAAAAGGCAGTGACAAGGCATAATCAGTAGTGATTTAGAGACAACTCAGGTCTTCTCTGTGTTTGTCTTTCATCTTCACTCCCTCCCCTGGCAGAAGAGTCATCCCCTCAGACACTGGGCATGGCTGTCATGATATTCAGGATGGAGGAGGTAGAAAATTGTAGAACTTATTCAGAATGCAACACTTTCCAAAAAATCTCTGATTCTCTCAGATAACTAATACAAACAGATAGGATAACTCATAGGAACTGATGACTGATAACTCAGAGGGGGGAAAAAAACCCTTGCTGCAGTCAGAATGGAATGAGGAAATATGCTACTGTTTGAAAAGGAAAAAAAGTATTACGTGAGGAAGAAAAGGCAAGTTCAGAGAGATTCTCAAAGGACATGACATGACATCAGAATCTTTTTTTTTTTTTTGACATCAGCATCTTGAGAGAGATTATTTAGGAATAACTGAGAAGAAATGATTCATAGAATGTGATTTTTTAATAGATCCAAAGGACATTAATGTAAAGCCCTGGTCCCCTGTTCTCTGTGGCTCTTTTGGAACGATTTTTCCAGTGCTGTGAGTAACATGGTCATGGAGTTTGCAAAAAAAATGATGCCTGGGAATTACAGAAGGATCTCAAAGGAAAGGAAAGAAAAACTATGGGGGTATTTTATTGGATGATGTAGAATAAAATCCATCAATGCAATTGATGGCAGTTCCCCATCACTGCCAACCCTAATTCTGAAGCAAAGTATCTTCAGGAATGTACCTCTATTCAAAGTCAACCTGGGGACCTCTGAGAGACACTAACCTTACCGATCTTTGGAGAAGGGATGCTCCAGGGTTAAGCCTGCCCTTTTCCAGCTGCCCCAGACATCCTGGGTCTCATCCCACAGCTGGATCGCTTCCTCAAATGTTCTTGGACCAAACTTTTCTTCCCACCTCCACGCTAGCTACAGGGCGTGGACCATATGACCATGTACACACCCTGCTCTTGCCACACAGCTTCCCTACCTAGAACTGTTTGTGGGAGAGCAGCCCTATTGATACTCCAGAGAAAGTTTAGAGAGAACGATGGGAAAACCAGAAAGGCCCAGGCATAGACAAAGCCCATGAAACTGACAAACACACCAAGAAAAACACAGAGATAGGACAGTGGGGAAAATCTCGGGTTATTTTGTTGCTTCAGACTTCCCACCTAAACACTAAAAGGGAAATGACAAAAAACAAACCAAACATAAACTAAAGATGGAAAGTGATACACGTCTTTAATATCAAATCTAACCCTGTTTTCATTCCCCCTCAAGACCACCTTTTCCAAGGGAGGAACTTAAGCCCCATTACAGTCTTTGAACACTGCTGGGGATCGCAACTTCAGATCCGAAGCAGCTCCGGTCCCAGGCCGAGGCACCTCAGGAGTTAACCAGGAGTATTTATTTACAGGTTAAAGAGGCCAGCTCCAGAGTGAGTGCTGTGCTGAGGAGACGCCGAGCGTGAGCTAACAAGACGCTCTCTCCAGCGGCATTCTGGGCGATTACTCCCGAGCACCCAGCCATACCAAAATCAATAAACAATTTCAGCGCAGCCCAGGGAACTTTGCCACACTTAATAAAAGTCTCCAGCTGCAGTTATGGCTTCATTTCACCTTAACGTCTTCTTTAACTGTCCCTTCTTTTCAAGATCAATTAGAGGTACATGCAAAGAGAATAAAGAAATCCGCACGTGCAGACGCCCACACGCTAACACACATATGGCCAGCAAACAAGGTCAAAACTGGTTATGAGGGCAGATGGACTCTCCCCTCACCACTCTAATTCCCAGCTTTAGGGTGAGCAATGGTGGATATGTCTAGGCACACGGTTGGGGGAGTGGAATTGGGTTTCGGGGGAGAATGGAGAGGGAGAGAATGGGGGACTGGCCCCCTAGTTCCTAAGTACATATAACTAATCTAGATACAGAATGCACTCCTACTCTATAGGTGTCCAAGTGAAAGTGTTAGTCGCTCAGTCGTGGCCAACTCTTTGCGACCCCATGGACTCTAGCCCACCAGGCTCCTCTGTCCTTGAACTTTTCCAGGCAAGCATGCTGGAGTGGGTTGCCATTCCCTTCTCCAGGGGATCTTCTCAACCCAGGGCTTGAACCCAGGTCTCCTGCATTGCAGGCAGATTCTTTACTGTCTGAGCCACCAGGGAAGCCCATATGTGTCCAAGGAGCTCTGCTTTTCTGAAAACCGCTCATGATGTTTTGCTTTTGATTGTTTATTGACTCCCCAGAATATCAATTTAAGAATAGATAGAAATGGAACTTCCCTGGCAGTCCAGTGGTTAAGACTACGTGCTCCCACAGCACGGGGTTAGGGTGTACATCTCTGGTGGGGGAACTAAGATCCTGTATGCCCCAATGTACGGTGTGCAAAGGAAAGAAAGAAAGAAAAGATAGAAAAAGAGAGAGGAAATGAGGCCAAACTGTGTTGATTGTATTGGTAGTGACTCGAATTAAAGAGTTAAGAGACGTTGCTTGGAGCAGTGAGGCTGTGTGGAGAAGAAAAGCTTCAGTCTATGGACTAAAATGATGTGTGTTGTTGGGGTGTTTGTCTCACACACATGAGAAGCCCACCGTCACACTAGCTCTGGCACTAGTATTAGTGTCTGCTTAACTGACCAGAGTTGTTAGCCATTTTCCAGGCTTGATTGGATATGTGACGAAACTAAATGAGAATCTGTTTAATTTTTTAAGCATGGTCCCAGTGTGTGGTACATTCTATACATTAGAAAGTTCATTACCAATGCACATGTCTACATGTACAAACCCTTTCCTCTCACTTTGGAAAATTACTGGACTCTGTGAGATGAACTGCTCACGCTTTTAGGAAGTCAATAACACTAATTAATTCATCATCTTTCTTGGATTCTTTGCCACGGAAGGGTGGTTAGAAACAGTGGAAAGGTTTATCTGCAAGAGGCATGAAGATAAAGACCTTCCATGAAACATCCTTTACAAAAACAAAAGGAGCCACTTAGATGATGGGAATAGAGATAGTATTAGGACTTTTAGGGTGAATAGTTCCCTTTTTCTGACTATAACTCTGAGCAGTAAGTGCCAAGAGAAATCAAGTTGACTATCTTCCTTCAGGTAGGGAAGTCCTTTTGGAAGAAGAGATAGTGACTCTAATCGCTAGATGCTCTCGCCTTCCCCTAGACTGCAAAGGCACCCTTGCCATTGAGTATGTGAAAAGTGGACACACATGTTAAGAAGAAGGCTTTTTTACCAAGGACTCTTGATCCCAGAATCCTCTCTACCTCAACGTGTGTCAGTACACTGGTGTTGGTTCTCTGAGCTACAGGCTTTCTCCACTTCTCCAAGGATTTGACTCCATCATCACGACAACGTCATCCTTTACTCAATTCTCTGCTTCTTTCTCCAATTCTACACATTCTCATTCCTGCCTGCCACTCCCAATAGACTCTCAAACCTCACCTGTCACCTTCTAATCAAGCTTTGGGAGACCCCAAGCATTTGGAAGGGTACAAGACATTTAAGTGGCAATTATAGAAAAGTTCATATTTCCCCCTGCCAGTATAGGAAGTGGCTCTGTGTAAAAGTTCTGTTCCTAGGGGTAGAAAGAATTAATTGTATTTGAAAACTTCTAATGCAGCTACAACAGGTTGGAATGCTAAAATTTGCAGTTTGGGAGAATATTCTTTAGCACTTCAGAGTAAAGTATAAAGACATACCAACCACAGAAATAAAGCAGACTTTCTAAATTTGTCTATTTTTGTTCTGAGGCCAAACTAGATATGTCGACAAGTCAATTACAGAGCTGTCCACACACTAGGCACTTCCTCAGGTCCCGGTGGCCTTCCATCACTTACTAGCATGACAGGTCCCTGACATCTAGTTAACACATGAGGCAGGAAATCCTAAGCCTACTGGTAGCTAACATAGGATAAACCACAGGTACACCTACCTTTCTAAAACTCAGTCAATAAACACATTTGTAAAAATATTCCACAAAATGTAGACGGATCTGCAGGTTCTAGTGGAAAAGCCCAACTACAAAGGTGTGTGTTCTTATGCCTTCCTCATGCCTCTAGCCTATTTAATATTTTCATGGTGAGCACAGAGGGGGAGGCTCATGTCTAATTCTGTCTTTTGATTTCCTGCAGGAGCTCAGGATGTGCAACTATCTTTATAAGCAACCTTCACAAGCACACTCGTTTAAAAAATAATCAACTGGGAATCTGGTTAGAGTAATGCTTCATGGTTGAGGACTAAGAAAGGCAAAGTGGAGATTAATGCAAAATATATTAGGTAGCTAAAAAAGAGAGAAATTGGACATCTGGGTATCTGAAGGCCTCCTTTATCTTGAGAATACATAATACTTGTAAGCTAACACACCTTCAAGTGGTGATTCAAATAGTATAATTCACCAAATTCACAAATGACAGGATCTGATCTTTGTATATTTTCTGATCTCTGTATGGTTCTGTATATCATGCAGAGCTTTGAAATATATATTTGGAACCAAATAACATGGAAACTGACTTTAGCTATAAATCAATTCCCTGCTTACTGATTGCCTTTTAAGGAAATTATTTGACAATTAAGTGTATATATGAGCTATGACAGGTGATTGAAAATCACCTAGAGAGAAGATTAGAAATAATGAGACAATGTGCTGACCAGGCCTCTGCCAACCTAGGCTACCCTCAATACCCACACTCACCCTACTATAACATGCATGATAATTGATCACCTCACACCCAAGTCTCAACCAAACTCACTTGGCTGCTGATACTGGGTTTCTGTGTGGACATAGCTAGCACTGCACTCTGTGCTCTTGTAGGGCATGTCTCTTAACCCATCCCATTTAAACTTCCGCGCGAAGAGGACTGGAGCTTCCACTCCTATTTCCATAGCAATATAGGACTCTGATTCTCAGAAGGTCTACATCCAACTGTTGCATTGTGTGGGGTTTTCCCTTTGGGCCAAGAACTAGCACGAGTTCTTTCTTGGTTCTTCTCAGGGCAAATATGAACAATTACAAAGACTTTTTTTTTTTTTCACGTGACTAAGGGGTGCTATTGCTCAGCGGTAAAGAGTCTGCCTGCAATGCAGGAGACACAGGAGACATGAATTTGATTCCTGGGTCGGGAAGATCCCCTGCAGGAGGAAATGGCAACCCACTCTGGTATTCTTGCTTGAAAAATCCCATGGATGGAAGAGGCTGGTAGGCTAATAGTCCAAAGGGTCACCAAGAGTTGGACATGACTGAGCACAGCACACATACAAGGGGTTCTTACTAGTAACCCCTTAAAAGTGAAAAGTGAAAGTGTTAGTCGCTCAGTCGTGTCTGACTCTGTGACCCGGTGGACTGTAGCCCGCCAGGCTCCTCTGTCCATGGGATTCTCCAGGCAAGAATACTGGAGTGGGTTACCACGCCCTTCTCTAGGGCATCTTCCCAACCCAGGGATCAAACCCACATCTCTTATATCTCCTGTATTGGCAGGTAGGTTCTTTACCACTAGAGCCACCTGGGAAGCCCGAACATGGATGTATAAAGTCCCACAGCTTTTTAAAAGGACAATTTATTATCAGTGTGCCGTCAGTCATCAGTGCTATCCTAAGTCGATCAGGGTTTTTAAGACTCATTCTTCTTTCTTTTAAATTATTAATGACTTGGTTTGTTTTCAAAAATATCAACTTTGTTATGAATTCTGTTATATTCTCTGATACACATGTGCAGATCTGCTTGGAATCTGCAGTTTTTGCAATTACTTGACTTAAAGACCTGCAATGTTGCCATTCAGTGTGAATCACCCATATCCCTTACGAAAAAAGGTAGATTGATGAATCCCCACCACATACACACAATTTCACTGTAAGAGATCCTGGACTGTGATTATTGAGTTCTATTTTCTAATAGAAACTGAAAACAGGTAGGTGGTTAGCCAAAGTCGCAGATTCTAGCCCTTTTCATAAGCACACAGGGTTCCTGGATACTAACAGCTTAAGAAAGAGATTCAGTATCAATGCGAAATAATATGTTTCTTAGCGACATTAAATTTGTGCATGAGAACAGTCAAGATGGAAGAAAATTACACTACACATTTTAGAGTTCTCCTGTGATTAAAAAAAAAATCCTCCAATGTTGTAATATTTCCATTTATAGAAATTCTGAAATTTGTTCCTAGTTTTGGAAGACAGTTCACAGAAGAGCTGTGCCCATGTCACTGTACACACCAAGTCCTTTCTAAAGCTTGAATCAGAAAACACATTCAGGAAAGGGTAGTTTGTTGAAATGAAAATGATTCTAAGAAAATCAATACACCATCTAAGAGCCTTGGCTTGGAAACTCTTTACTGGATTGTTCCCTCACCAAAGATCTCGTTCCTCGTCTCCAAGCATCCTACCATGGCTCTTTCATTCCCATTCCAGCACTATGGGGGAAAGATACCCTTTTTCTTCATTAACTGCACTTCCTTCCAAAGGTTTGCTTCCATTTGGTCAACTAACACAAGAAAGAAGTTGTACCAACTTCTAGAATTCAGACAAAGGGCAACTGCAATACACCAATGAATGAATCCTTTGCTGACCCAAATTTCAGGTGGGAATGGGGACTCCCCTAGTCACCCCCAACAGACCTTGCATCCTTTGTGACCCCAGCATAGCATGTTTGACTGTTGACTTACTAGGGTTATTATTATATTTAACCCTACTAGATACAGCAAGGAAAGACATAGATATAGATATAGACACATATGTAATATACCTGGAGAAGGGCATGGCAATCCTCTCCAGTATTCTTGCCTAGAGAATCCCATGGACAGAGGAGCCTTAAGGGCTACAGTCCGTGAATTGCAAAGAGTTGGACACAGCTGAGCAACTAACACACACACACACAAACACACACACACACGCAATATACAATATTATATAATGATTCTTTTTTAAGCATCCATTGTGTGCAAAGTAGGTTCTTTGAATGGAGAAAGACAAGAGGGTGAGAAATGTAAGTAGATGACTAAGAAGACAACATCTGAAAAACCATTTGGAGTCATAGATATCAAAACTGAGCATACACTTTTAAGAGGTCACTCTATGACCCATCAACCTAGCCCTGATGTATGCATACGTATACTCACCAGAAGAATGGATAAGAATGTTCACAGCAACACTCTCTGTAACAGTCTCAAACTGGAAACAACCTGGATGTCCATTAATAGTAGAATGAACACAGAAATTGTGGTATATTTATACAATGTAATGCTATTGCAATGAGAACAGACTACTGATCCATATAATAAACTGAATGAATCTCACAGACATAATAACAAGCAAAAGAAGCCAGACAAAAAACATAGCACTAGACATAGAGAACAGACTTATGGACCTGGGGAGAAAGGAGAAGGTGAGATGTATTGAAAGAGCAACATGGAAACTTACATTACCATGTGTAAAATAGGTAGCCAACAGGAATTTGCTGTATGGTTCAGGAAACCCAAACAGGGGCTCTGTATCAACCTAGAGGGGTGGGGTGGGGAGGGAGATGGGAGGGAGGTTCAAAAGGGAGGGGACATATGTATACCTATGGCTGATTCATGTTGAGGTTTGACAGAAAACAACAAAATTCTGTAAAGCAATTATCTTTCAATAAAAAAGTAAAAAGAAAGAAAAAAACATAGCACTGTATACTTCCGTTTGCATGAAATTTAAAAATAGGCAAAACTGATCCATGTGTTTAGAAGTAAGGGTAGCAGTTACCCTTGAGAGGGGCTGGTGATTAAAAGTGGATAAGGAAAAGAATGAGAAAGGGAAAGTAAAAACTTTACTTGTATTTACTCTTTCGAAATAAAAATTGGATATATTTAAGATGTACAACATGATGTTTTGATATGCACGTACATAGTGAAATGGTTACTAGAGTCAAGCTAATTACATTTCTCTTTATAAGGTTATCATTTTTTTTGTATATGGCAAAAGCCCCTGAGATCTACTCTCTTACCAAATTTTCAGTATACAATACAGTATTATTAACTTTAATCAACAGTCTGTACATTAGCTCTCTAGACTGTTCAGCTTACATAACTGCAACTTTGGACCCTTTGACCAACATCTCTGTTTTTGCCCTGCCTTCCCTCCCTGGTTCTACTTTTGGCTTCTATGTATTCAACTTTTTAAGATCCCGTATATAAGTGAGATCATATGGTCTTTTTCTTTCTGTTTCTGGCTTATTACACGTGTACAATGTCCTCCAGTTTCACTTATGATGTAGGAAATGGATACATATATATAATTCAATACATTCCTTTATCTGCTCATCAGCTGATGGACACTTAAGTTGTTTCTATATCTTGACTACTGTGAATAATGCTGCAATGAACACAGACATCTCGTCAAAGTGCTGATTTCATTTCCTTTTGGTATATACCCAGAAGAGGGATTTCTGGGTCATCTGGTAAGCTTTATTTTTAATTTTCTGAGGAACTTCTATACTGTTTGCCATAATGACTGTACCAATTTATATTCCTATCAACAGTGTACCAGGGTTTCCTTTCCTTCACATCCTAACACTTATCTTTTATCTTTTGATAATAGCCACCCTAATAGGTGAGGTGATAGTTCATTGTGGTTTTGATTTGCATTTCCCTGGTGATTAGTGATGTGGAACAACTGTTCATGGTGGTCATCTGTAGATCTTCTCTGGGAAAAATGTCTAGTAAGTTCCTGTGTGGTCAGACCCCTCAAGAGGGCTGTTCTCTTGCTCTTTGCACATTCCCTGCTTGGCCAGTCCCGGGTTCACCTACTCTCTATTCACAAAACACGCTTGCCCCCTACCCCCAGCTAGTGATTGTTCTAATCCTCAGGCCAGAATGGCTGCACCTGCTAGTTTATTAAAGGGAAATATCTGACCTCATGAGGGTCGTTAATCTGAGGGGCTGAGAAATGTGCCCCAGCTGCTGGTTTCCCTGGTAACTGATCAGCCAACCTGATGTCAATTTTCCCTATAAATGTTAGTAGCCTCTTTCCCCGGAGAAGGCAATGGCACCTGACTCCGGTACTCTTGCCTGGAAAATCTCATGGATGGAGGAGCCTGGTAGGCTGCAGTACATGGGGTCGCTAAGAGTCGGACACGACTGAGCGACTTCACTTTCACTTTTCCCTTTCATGCACTGGAGAAGGAAATGGCAACCCACTCCAGTGTTCTTGCCTGGAGAATCCCAGGGACAGGGGAACCTGGTGGGCTGCCGTCTATGGGGTCGCGCAGAGTCGGACACGACTGAAGCGACTTAGCAGCAGCAGCAGCCTCTTTCCCCACCAAGTAGCAACAGTGGCCGCCATGGTCTGTTTGCTGGCTGTCGCACACAGTGTGGTGTCACTCCAGGAACGTTTGGTACAGACCGGTAAGATCCCCATCCAATAATCCATTGATGTCTCTTTCGCCGACTCCGGGCTCTGTCTTCAGTCCCCAGGCTGGGCAACTACAAGGCTTGCTGGCCTGTAGGGTGTGGCCCAACAATTGAAGAGCCAGTCAGGAGGCCAAGGAAACTCCCGTGAGCACTGAGATGTCGAGAAATACGGACAGGACTGGGAAATGGCAGGGGTAATCCTGAGGTGGCCGTCCATCAGCATGTGGGGCCCTGTGACAGCTGACCACCACGGGAGATGTCTTTCTCTTCCATTATATTGGTGGCGTCCTGTTAAACCTCAGAGTCTCTTTCTAGCTTAAAAGTAGCAGCCCCAAGGTCCTGGCTCATCTGACTGCATGGGGGTGGCTGGTGAACACAGACAAAATCTCAAGGATTGAGATTATCTGTCAAATACTTAGGTGTTATCTGACCCCTAAATAGTTACGGACACAGGCTGTAGGGATATTGATTCAGGGATAGATTCGTCAGTTGGACGTGGCCCGTTACCCGGAAGGGCTTGCTTGGGGCTTGTGGCAACAGCAAAGTAGTAAGAGCACCCTCGGGCCTCTGGGGCAGCTATGGGTGTGGGCAGAGCTGCCATACAGTGTGATGGGCACCAGCCCCGCGCATCTGAAAGCATTACAGCAGGTGGAAGACCTTACAAATGGTCTACATGGGTCATCGAGTAATGCAGAAAATCACTATTCAGGGTCTGAAACAGCTGTGTATGATGTAAGGACTCCCCATGGACATTGGATAGCAACCCAGGAATCCACTTTACCAGCCATGAAGTTCAGAAATGGGCTGATAAAAATGACAAACACTGGCACTTCCACCGTCCACAGCCCCACCACTGTCTGGCTAATTGGAAGAATGAACAAACTACCTAAACCAGAGTTGAGATGGGAAACCCGCTGTCTTAACATGAGGACCAGGGGGCTGCCTGGAGCCCTGCTGCTGTAACTGAACATCCCAGGAGCAGTCATCCCAGTGTCTGTGCCATGGTAACCAGCTGGGGTCAACCATTAACCATGCGGGGACCCCTGTCAACTATCAGTCAGGACAGCGACTCAGGCTTGCCCTTGCCACAGGACCCCCCGGGGGATCACATGATAAAAAGCTGTGGGACCGGAGGATAGGCCCCTGGTGGTTTGGGTTTGCACCCCGTGGGGAACAGGCGTAGAAGAGAACTTGGATTTCACCTGCCTTCTGCCTGCCCCACTCAAGACCATTAAGATGATTAGTCCGGGCCCTCTGCAGGAGGAAGGTACCGTCATGTTAACCCCGTGCTCTGCTGTCAAACCGCCTCTCCAGTACTTGGCATCAGCTGTGGGGACTGAGGGTGCCGGCCAGGACAGAGACCTCAGGTAGGGGCGGTGTTATCTGAGTGCTGCCGTGGCTTGTGTTCTGCTTGATGATCACGATCTCCCTTGTACTGTGCCTGTTAAGCATCTTCCATTTCATCCCTAGTCTGAGTAGAGGGAAATCTGTTTGCCTCACTGTGAAATGAGTCTGACGGCTGGGTCTGCAGTGAGATGCCGTTGTTTTCCTACAAAGCTTGCAGGCCTGCAGGTACAGCCCAACAGGTCCTTTGATCATTTTTTTTTTTTTTTTTTTAGATTGGATCGTTTAGCTTTTTTGCTGTTGAGTTGTATGAGGTCCTTTATATTTTTTAGATATTGACGGTTCATTAGATACATGGTTTGCAAATATTTTTCTCAGTCCGTAGGTTGCTTTTTCATTGTGGTGATTGCTTGCTTTTTCACTGGGTTGATTGTAGATGCTTTTTTAAAATATATTTTTATGTGTTATTTATGTTTGGCTGCGCTGGGTCTTTGTTGCTGTGTACAGGCTTTCGCTAGCTGCAGTGCACAGCCTTCTCATTGTGGCAGCTTCTGTTGCTGCAGAGCAGGGGTGCAGTAGTCGGGGTGCACAGGCTTAGCTGTCCTGTGGCATGTGGAATCTTCCCAGACCAGGGACTGAACCCATGTCCTCTGCATTGGCAGGTGGGTTTCTTAACCAATGGACCACCAGGAAAATCCTGTGTGGATGCTTTTTAGTTTGATATAGTCTCACTTGTTTATATTTGCTTTTGAGGTCATATTCAAAAATCATCACCAGGGCAATATCAAGAAGCTTTTCCCATATATTTCCTTCTAGGAGTTTTTATGGTTTCAGGCCTTATATTCATTTCAGGTCTTTAATCCATTTTTAAGTTGATTCTTGTTTATGATGTAAGATGAGTCTGATTTAACTCTCTTGTATGTAAATATCGTCTTCCCAGCATCATTTATTGAAGACATTGTCCTTTTACCATTGTGTATTCTTGGTGCCCTTGTCAAAAATGTGTTGACTGTATATGCTTGAGTTTATTTCTGGACTCTCAATTCTGTTCCATTGACCTGTGTATCTGACTTTATGTGGTACCATACTGTTTTTTGGTACAGTGGACATGCATTTATTTAGAAATCTGTATTTTCATCAATACAAATGAGACTACATAGAAAGATATAAAGTGGGGGGGGAAGGGAGGGGAAAACTAACAATAGCAACAGAAATGGTAAAATACTTAGGAATAAGATTACAAAAACTGCATATACTCCTATAAAAGATGTAAAACGTTAGAAAAACACAATGACTTGAACTGGAAAGACATGCCATGTTAGGGAGGAAGAAATTTTCCTCTACCCTTCTCGATTCTTCTGGCTGATCTAAGAATTAAACTGACATGAGACTGATTAACAGGAGAAAATCAAACTTTTAATAACATCTCCCCAGGTTGCTCAGAGGTAAAGAATCTGTCTGTCAGTGTGGAACACAGAGGAGACACAGATATGATCCTTAGATTGGTAAGATCCCCTAGAGAAGCAAATGGCAACCCACTCCAGAATTCTTGCTGGAAAAATCCCATGGACGGAGGAGCCTGGTGGGCTACCGTCCATGGGGTTGCAAAGAGTTGGATATAACTGAACACACACACAACAGCCAAAGTGGCCAACTGCCCTAGGAATGCAAGGTGTTAGGTGGCTGAAAAATCATGTCCCTGCATGCTCTTTGTCCTCTCTAAACCCTCTTCAGTTGATGAAACTGGCCAGACTCTGGCCAAAATGAATGCTGACTAACAAGTGCTTTTAGTTTCAGATGACAGTATTGGGAATAGAGCCTGGATCTTTCCTCAGCAAATTAAATCTTTCAGCCTGCCACCTGTATTGACATATTTTCCACACATGTGGATAATGTTTATCTCATTTTCACAACTTTCTCTAGCATCTGAGCATCATCATGTGGCTTTTTGCCCAATGAGAACAGTGGAAAAATCCAGCACTAGTCCGTACAGAGTGTGTATGACCACAAGGTCTAAATCTGTGCCCCTGCGACTCCAGAGGGAGCTACTCTAAACTGTGTCCAAACAGAGTCCTAGTTTGGGTTAAGAATAAAGCCGGAAGATGGAGGCTATTTTTGGCTGGTTTTCCCTTTTTCATTTTGAACATGAAAAAAATGGGATGGGAACCCCCAGATGTACATTAACTGGCTGCCTAACTTAGGATGGCTTAGGGAAAAGGAAGTTTTTCTAGAACAGTGGTTCTCAAAGCTTGATCCGTGGACAAAGAGCAACAGCACTAACTATTAGAAACAGGAGGAATGCAAAGTCTCAGATCCACCTGGACCTACTGAGTCAAACTCTGGAGGTGGAGCCTGGCCATTTGTGTCTTAACAAGCATTTTAGGAGATTCTGATACATGTTCAAGCTTTAGGAAAATCCTACTCTCAACTTACAGCATGTAACTGATAATCACTTGGTTAAATAAGCTGGACTGGATACTTCTCATTTACCCTCATTTGTGCACAAACAATGGTAGGAATACACAGAGATTAGGATGTGTGGCTTGTAGTCAGATAACTGCTTAGAATCAGCATCAGAGCCTAGGTTCCTTGATTTCCAGAAAGTAGGAAACGTCTAGTCTTTTAAGAAGAATAAGGCAGTGTGAAGGAGGCAGAGAAGAAAAGGAGAGGGAGGAGGAAAGAAAAATCATGTATCTCAGCCCTGGTTCCCTAAGACATCAATTCTTAAGACAATCACAGAATTCAAACACCAGTGATCTTCAAGACAGCCTTAAACATTTTCAACAATCCTATGCCCCACAACACTCAGTATTATTGAGGGCGTTGTTCACATCTTTGAAAGAACAAACATCCCACCAGAGATGTGTCTGGTACTTCAGAACTTTCTCCCAAACAACTCGTTTGCTTTTATCTCCTAGACACTGAGAAGGGAATCGTTGATTATGCTTCCTTCTTCTGGAAAACTCAGAATCAAATTAGCAAGTGCACATCAATCGGCCTTTGGTAGAAGAGCCTCATGTGGCTGTCTTATTTTCATGCCTTTATTTCCCCTGCCTGATGTTGCTCCCTGACTGTCTACCTTGCTGCATTGTTTGTAGTTTTGTCAGACATCTCAAATCCTTTTAGGAACAAGACTGGCGATATGAATTCAAAAGGTGGAGGGATTCTTTTCCCAAGCAAACTGAAAACCTAGGAGGAGAGAAGGGTGACAAGCCACTGGTCCAATGGGAACTTCCCTGACCCCCTCCAGCAGTGGTGGCCGAGGGCACAGCAATCGGGATCAGCCTTTGAAAAAGCAAGAGCAAACAGAGGGAAGGACAGCTGTTAGTGGCAGAAAAGCTTCGTGCAAGTTGCTTTCTAGAGTTGAGAAAGGGGGATGCGGAGAGGAAATTGAGTTCTAGCTTCTCCATCTCATGAAATGAACCTATTTCGGTCTTCCTTCATCTAAAGACTAAGTCAGCATCCACACAAGACTGGCCTACCTTCTGGACCCAAGCCTTTCTCCCTTTGGGTATAACCAACCAGCTACAGAGACAGACCACCCTGATTCCACTCGGCTCAGCGTACCCAGGGAGACGGGCTGGCTTCAGGACAGGGAAGCATAGACAATTAAGGGCCTCTGGTTCAGGCTTATTGCAAAACTGAAAGAATATTGCTTTGATTTCCTATCTAGTTTGGAACAGGTCAAGGGTATTTTCCCTGGGTAACTATCTTGGAGGGACTTATTTCAGCTTCAAGGCAGGCTGACTGGAAAGGACTCGGGAGTCAGCCACAGAATAGGATGGTGGGGGCTGTGTGGAGGGGCCCACTCCCCCAGCCAGGAAAATTTCCATCCTAGCTCCATCAGAACTGCAGCGTCAACCTTGATCAGTCCCTTCGGAGACCAGTTACATGCATAATGACACCTCTGCACCTTCCCCTTCCCCCAGGGGCATGACAGATGAGAGGCTTCATGGAACAGGTCCCCGAGCTGCGATGGGAATCCGTCTCGCTCCACTGCAGGAAAAATGTATATCCCTGAACAGCTGGGAGGAATTTTTTCATTCTTCATCTGCGGTCTTACGGCTAGTTCTCACTTCCTCATTTTATAAGAAAAAAATGAAAACCGATTGAATGGCATATTCTGACCAGGCTTGTTTTTAAACACCAGGCTGGATGGAATAGGGGAGGTGGTAGAGAGAGCACTAGGAAAAGAGGGTTTCTGAAGGAAGCCTGGGGCCCTGGAGACAAAGAGGAGAGCTGCCCTGTAGGTGGGAGGCAAGGAAGCTTCCCAGGGTGGCCTGTATGCATGGTGGGCACACAGGGTCAGCTCAAGGATGCAGGCTTATGTCCCCCTCAAAAGCTTTTTGTTGGGAGCAGTTCACAATCATCCAAAAATCAGACTGGGAAACTGTGTAGAGAGAAGAAGACAAATTATATCAAAGGCAGAGATAGTCACAGGGTGAATAAAGTGCAAGGTATACACCCAAAAACCACACACTCAGTGTCGTCCACAACAGAAGAAAGTGCGGGCATATTGAGAAGGTAGAAATCCTTAGAGCTCTCATGAGGGTGCTTACCCTCCTGAAGCTCATCCTAAGGTCAGGGGAAGCAGGCCAAGAGGAGATCATGGGGGAAGGAGCAGGGACAGCAAAGTTGGGTGGAGTATACCACAGTCATCCTGGCTAGGAGGAGGACCTGGCCAACTCAACCAGTGCCCATAGGGGTCACACAACCACCTCCAAGGCAAAATGGTGGTGATGGTGATATTTGACCATCTGGTCAAAGGCTGGAAGACTCATTCAGCTAAAGGCAGAGTATCTGACCAGTTCTTAACTAGCCTTCAGTATTAAACTGAGGCTTAGCAAATACCCACCATATTCATTTTCTATGCCATTTAACTAATTACCACAAACTTAGCATCTGGGGGCTCAGATGGTGAAGAGTCTGCCCACAATGCAGGAAACATGGGTTCTATTCCTGGTTTGGGAAGATCCCCTGGAGAAGGAAACGGCACCCCACTCCAGTGTTCTTGGGAAATCCCATGGACAGAGGAGCCTGGCGGGCTATCGTCCACGGGCTCACAGAGAGTCGGACGTGACTGAGCGACTTTCACTAGCATCTTTAAAGACACATTCACAATGTATGGTCTCTGTGGGTCAGAAGTCTGCACACAGTTAGTCTGAGTTCTTTGCTGAAGGGCCTCACATCCAGGTGTCACCTGGGGCTGTGCTCTCATCAGAGGCTCAACCAAGGGACCTACTGCCAGGCTCCTTCAGATTATTAGCGGATATCATGTCCTTGTAGTTGTCAGAATGTGGGTTTTAGTTTCTTGCTGGAATCTACCCTCATCTCCTAGCGACTGAGCACTGTCCCTTTTCACCTGACCTGCTTGCTTCCTGCAGCTCGCTTCTCCAAAGCCAGCAAAAGAGGGTGGGGTGGTGAGGAGAGGGAGCCAGAGGAAGACAAAGGTGGCCAGCAAGATGGAGTCTTACATAGCATAGTCATGGGTGCGACAGCCATTGCCTTTGCCGTATTCTATTTGTAGAAGGAAGTCAGTCAAGAGGAGGGGGTTACGCAAAGGTATCAACATCGGGAGGACAGCCGTGAGCAAGCCATGTCTTAGAGGGAGGCGGTGAAGGAGACGGAGGCAGAGAAGTGGGAGGGGGAGAGAGAATCTGGAAATTAAAGAACATGTGAGACTTAAAACTATACCTGCAAACCTCAGTATCGGGACTGCATTTGGATCCTGATGTTTTTAATGTTTAAAAACCTGATGATTATGAAACAATTGGAAAATTGCATATCAACTGGATATTTGAAGACATTAAGAAATTCTTAAATTTTGATATTGTATTTGTGGACTTTTACCTCCTAGAAATTCATACTGAAATATAAAATATAAAATAAAGTGATAATATAAGAGATTTTCTTTATGCAGCTATGAGAGTGAGAGAAGGTAGAGCTATGAATGAGGTAGGAGCCCCAGAGGCTGATGGCTGTGGGGCTGGGATGATGGGCACATGGGAGTTCATTAAATTATTAAGCTTTCATAGATACTCAAAATCCTGTATAATAAAAGCTTTAAAATAAACATGAGTATATACCCTCATTAGTAATCATTATTGGTAATTTCCAGGGGATCTTCCTGACCCAGGGATTGAACCTGGGTCTCCTGCATTGCAGATTCTTTACCATCTGAGCCACCAGAGAAGCCCCATTAGTAATCATAGACAAGCAAAAATCATGTTAGATCACTTTGTGTCTATCAAATTGCCAGAAATTTTTTTACGTGATGGTACCCATTGCAAAATGAGGGTGCGATGAAACAGGGGCTCGATGCGTTGCTGGGTGGGGATGGAGAGGGGGTGGAGTGTAAGAAATCATCTTGATAATATGTATCAAGAGTCTTAAATGTTCAATATCCTTTGATCCAATAATTCCATTTCTAGGAATTTACCCTAAAGAAATAGCCCTCAAAATGGACTAAAGTTATGCATAAAGATAGTTATTACAGGACGTATACCAAAGAGAAGTCCAGCCCTGGCCACTGAAAAGTCTAATGCTGTGATTTACGATGGGTGCTTCGGGCCAAGTAGGGGCTTCTCTGGTGGCTCAGCTGGCAAAGAATCTGCCCACAATGTGGGAGACTTGGGTTTGATCCCTGGGTTAGGAAGATCCCCTGGAGAAGGGAACAGCTATCCACTCATGGGGTAGCAAAGAGTCAGACATGACTGAGCAACTCTCACACTTTTTCTCAGGGCAACTGGTGTCCACTCTGTGTCTGGGGGGACTGGAGACTAAAGGGGCATTCTCCCCGGGAACCTTTGGATATGGTTTACCTGTAATCTCTAGACATCAAGGCTCAGGTGAGCTTCCTTGGTTGGCAGTACTGATTCATGTTACATACATTTGCCAGAAGAGTAACACTGTCTGTGACTCCATGGGAAGAGGATTCCTGGAAGCTCCTCCCCTGGCTGATTTTCATCTTTATTTTGCGCTGTGAGAAACCGTGGCTACAAGTATAACAGCTCTCAGTGAGTTCTGTGAGCCCTACAGTGAATTATGGAAACTCCAGGTGGTCCTGAGGACCCCTAAATTTACAAGGGTGTCACAAGTGAGGGTGGTCATGTGAACTGTTCCCTAACTTTGCAGTTAGTGTCAGAAATTAGGGCAGTCTTGTGGATTGTGCCCCCTCTAACCTCACATGGGGTTATCTATAAAAGAAAAATTCCCAGGTATGACTTTGGTGTTCCATAACAGAACAGACTTATGCAATAATATGCAGATATTAAATGTAGCACTCATAAAGAATCTGTATGAATAAGAAGGAGGGTATGTTACATGTCCAAAACTAAAAGCTTGATGTATGGTATTTTTACTACACACATGTAGATTTTGAAATACAGGTAGAATAACGTGTACATGAAGTACACCAAAATGCCAATGGGTAGCTGTTCTGGGCTAGTAAGATTGCGATTTTTTTTTTCTACTTCTCTGAACAATTGATGCTTTTGCACTGTGGTGTTGGAGATTTTTCTACTTCTCTGAACTTTTCAAATGGCCCATAGTATGCCAATAAGTATAACTTACTTTGATAATCAGAAATGCGTGTTTAATCCCTCAATTCTAGCCATGATTCCATAGCATAAGGTAGTTGGTGATTGGGAAACTCTCAAAGGCTCAAACCTGACTATAAAACTAAAAATGTCACCAAAAGGAAAGAAAGGGAGATGGACTGTAAGGAAATGTAAGCAGCTGCAAGAGGAGCTCTGACAAGCACAAATATAAAGGGTAGAAAAAAGAAACACGAAACCAGGGACCTGCATAACTCTGCGAACAGTGACAGGCAGTGCTACAGAAGAGAGGTCCGTGATGACAAGGTGATGTGTGTCTATAATGGGGGCTGTGCCCTGGCAAGCCCTTCAGATCACTTCCAGATTAACACTAACAGCAGAGCCTTCAGTCCTTAGGTGAAGCAACTGGGCCTTGAATTGACACAGTACTCAAAACACTTTCCCAAACACCACCTCTATTCTCAGGCACTTCTGTTCTTCAAAATCTTAGCAGAGCTGAATGTGAATAAAAACTTTAATAAACAAGATGAGTTGTGGTTAAAGGGTCAGATGGCTGAAGCCAGCAAAGAGGGGAGACTTGCAAAAGAGCCAAGGCATTAAAAATGGTTTCTGCTGTTTAAGTTTAGGGCAAGTCAAGGAAAAAGATGCCATGGGCACTGTTGTGGAATGGTAGTGATTTTTTTTTTTTTGGGGGTAGTGATTTTTATCAGAAAGAAGCCAGAACTTCTACATCCCCTAATTTGCTTTCCTCTTTACTGTCCAATAAAATCTTTTACCATGAAATGGGTAACACAAATGTTGATAAGAGGGAATTAAAGCCCTGAGTGAAGAGATTATAAAAAGTGCACCCGTTTTCTAGCTACTCTAATGAATTAAAGTCGCTTACCTCAATGAGTTATTCTCCTAGATGCTGATAACTCTTGCAAATGGGATTGCTAAATTATTGTCAAGGATCTTGGATGTAAGTGGAAAAACAGAAGATTCTAGAAGATGGAGGTTGGGGCTTTTATAACAAGTGCAGCCTAGATCTAATGCATTATGTGTCACTAAGTGTCTTCATACAAATTCTTGCTTGTTCTTTGCAGCAAACAAGTATAGTTGGATTAAGTGAGAATAAATGCTAAATGGTAAAGTTGCATACAGAAGCTTGAAATCGTAAGTGGGATGGATTTAACTATTCCATTCATCTTACAGATGAGGATGCTGAGGTTCTAACAGACCTGCTAAATGTCCTACTGCTAGCCTACTTTGCAAATAAAGGAGCTTATTACTGCCACCCAAACAAGAGTATCAAATTCTAAGTAAGCTCCAAGCACTAGAATACAAAATGGTGAACCTCAGGATGCTGTATGGATTCATGTATAAACACACCCATGAAACATCAGATTGACATCATTTCTGTCTTTGTCATGATTGTTAGGCTCTCAGATATGGCATATCTGTAATTCAACAAAGGGATTTCCTGATACCCTCCCTTCAGGCACAAGGCTGACTGTCCTTATGGATGTGGATATGTGTCAGAGGCATCACCCAGGAAACTTGGAAAGTTGTGTTAATGGGGCCAAAAGCTGGATCAGAGAAAGCTAGGTCAGAACCTGGTAACAACCAAAACCTGTAGTTTATTTCTCTTGTTATATTGCAACAAGCAATAGACTCTCATACTTTTAAGGGGAACTGTGGAAGAAGTATGGGAAGTATGGTAAGTATAGGAGAACTTATGGAATTAGTAGGAAGGTGGAGAGGCTGGGCAAGGATGAGCAGGACTCAATTGGCAGGAGCTGTCTGGTCAGGGCACTCCTGCTGGAACGCGTGGATCTGGTGTTGTCTCTAGGGGAGGGAACGCTGTCCTTGTTTCATCACTCAAGATGGCTAGCAGTGGGACTCACTGTCCCAACCTTCCATTTAGTGGGCCATCCCTTGAGCCTGGAGAAGGGGAAGAGACATTTCATCTAAACTTCATGAAGTGAGAGCAGAGGAGGACAGATCCCCAAAGAGCAGAAATGTTGCTGGAAATAAGGTGAATGAACTACGTTTGGACCCCTGGGGTAATCTGCCTTCTGTGTCTATGCTAACATGTGGAATATTCTAGTGAGAAAACACTCCTCTACCCATGAGAGAGTTGAGATAGGACTGAACGAGAGAATGCACAGCAAAGTGATTCATAAATGGAAAGGTGCCATAAAAGGCTTAATATTATTAATTGGACAGGAGGAGCAAAACTTCTCTGGTGCACTTTGAGAAGGAGCAGAGTGTGTCCATCAGCCCCCTCCGGGTTCTTCTGAAGCCGGCCTGCCCAGTGGGAGTCGCTGCTCTGTTAGGCAGTAATGTGGTGGGGTGGGCTAAGCTGGCATCTTGGTCTCCGTCTCTCTGATAACTGGGTCTGTCTCTCAGTTGGTCCTCAAGTTGGGAAGGAAAATGGATCTTAATCATCCACTTCCACCCCCATCAAACCCAGTCTCAGGGAAATCAGAAGAGCCAATGAGCAAGCCGCAGTGAAGGCGGTGGGTGGGAGGCAAGCTGGAACAGGTCCCCAAGGTGGGGCTCCATGCTCACGGTGACTTTAATCCAGCTCTCACACTGGCTTGGATAAGTCTGCAGCTGCTGAAGGGCCCAGAGTACCCACACATGACAGAATTTCACACTGCAGTGGATGAGATATTGATATAAGAGTGGGTAACAGTATGGACTCCATCAGAACACTTGGGTCAAATTTTGGCTCTGCTCTGTGGTCTCAGGCAAGTTAATTAACCTCTTTGTGTCTTGTCTATTTAATGGGAATAGTGACAGTACCAACCCCACTGGGTTATTTTGCAGATTAAATGAGACAAGTCTGGCACATAGTAAGGCTCGGTAAGTAATCGTCATCATTAAGAAAACAGCATATGCAACTAGAGATTATCACACTAAGTGAAGTAAGTCAGAAAGAGAAATACCATATGATATCACTTATGTGGAATCTAAAACATGACACAAATTAAACAGAATCAGGGACATAGAGAACAGACTAAGGGTTGCCTATGGGGAGGGGATTGGGGAAAGGAGGGGTTTCAAGGTACTAAAGTATAACACAAAGGACTAGAATCAATATTCCATGATAAACCATAATGGAAATTTTTTTTTAAAGGAATGTATATATACGTACAACTGAATCACTTTGCTGAACAGCTGTAATTAACACAGCATTGTAAATCAACTATACTTCAATTTAAACAAATAAAAATTAAAAATATAGCACAGCTGCTAGTTTAATTAGGGGAGTCAGTAACTACCATACCCAGTGGGATTACCTCAGAGATATTAACTAAAGAAAGTTTCTAAAGGTTATTCAAGGACCCTGTCCTGGGTGCCATCCTCTCATTTTCGCCAGTGATGGAGAGCAAGTCAGAAAAATGTATGCTTATCAAAGTGCAGGAAAACCAAAGCTGCGAATGAAGGTACATGCTCGCAATGGCAGGATCTGATTTTCAGGATCTTAAAAAGGTGGATCCACAAACCAGTCTAACAAGACAAAATACAATAGTAATAGTTGTACTGTTGTTCATATAGATCCAAATATAATCAAATCATATGAGCATAGGGTAGTAAAACGGCTTTGCAGCATATATTAGAAATGCAGAGATTTTAGATTAGAGCTATTTTAAAACAAATCCAAAGGATGTCTTCCAAAGCCTGCTTTACTGACTGCAAGTATAGAAAACGGAAGCGGATGCCTCCCACTTGACTCTGGGCTGATGATGGGGGATTAGGCGGGAGCAGGAAGGATACCCAAGGAGTTTGAAAGGAGAAAGACCACGGGTATGCTTCCAAACCAGACTCTTTAATGAGTAACCAAATATAAGGGTTAAATCTAAAGGAACGTAACAGGATTATGAATGGGAAAGAATCAGAAGAGGTTGGGAACCAAGTGAGAATAGGATCTAAGTGAAAGCAGAGGGGAATTTGAAGAGGAAATTATGAGTGATGTCCACGAGCAGCATAGAATAGATTTGGGCTAGTGTGAGAAAATACTTTCTAAGAGTTGAGTTTTCTGAATGGATGAGCAACACTGGGCGGCAGTAGTATTCAGGAAACCTTTGGGTTTACCTGATGGGGTAAATTACATAAATGTCATAAATCAGATGGGGAATAGGGTCGGACCACAGATTTAAGTCCCTGTCAATTCTGAATTTCTGTGATTCTATCATGAAACTGTGAATACACAGCCTTGTTCTGATGGCAAGCATAGCATCTATCATATTAAGGGACATCAATCATTATGTAACCCAGAAATTAAAGTTCAGTAAAGCCACTCCTAAGCTGCCATGTTTGATAGTTAGCTGAGCTTCTAACCCAAGAGTTCAAAGAAATTGAAGTCATGTTTTTTCTTGATGCCCGTAGAGAGTTTGCAATCACCTGGCTGCGGGCTGCAGCCCTCTGGATGGAAAGCATGTCTGAGTCAGTGCCTGTGTCAGGAGACAGATGGAAGCTGGCCACATGACCTCTGGTCCCACATCCATTCCACCAAATGGAGAGACATGACAAGCCTTTTATTTTCAGGACAGAGCACCATTGATTATTCCCTGTTAATGCTTCCCTGTCGATGGCGGGCAGGGGCTAGAGGGAAATGGAAGGATGTGATATCCGGGCCCCCAAAGGGAAAATCAATGTGATATGGTTTGTATTTCATCCTAGGATAACCTCTTTCTCTGAGTTCCAACCCACAGGCCACTGTTTTTCTCCACCAACTCCTCCAGACACTGTCATGTCCTTTCACGCTCATCAAAGGACAGGAGGAAGGGGAGAGGAGATGAGGAACGGGCACTGGGAATTATTAAACTCAGCTTTCATTTTCTTTTTGGAATTCACAGTCACTAAACAGGCTACAGGCTACAAGGAAACTTCCTCAGCAGGTTCAGATCAGAGGGGAAGAGCCAAGTAAGTCAGCCGAAGAAACCCTTGTCTGACTCATTACTGATGCATCCAGCAGCCAGTTAGTCTCAGAGGATGACCTTGGAAAACTGACAGCCTAGAAACTGCATGGCCCCTGGCACAATGCTGAAAGTTACAAGTTCAGAGAGAGAGCCAGAGACTTGTAATGTGGGGAGGTGAGAGGGAAGCAGCAACCTTTCTTTGTGTACACACACACACAAACACACACACACACACACATACACATACACAAATCAAACACCAAAACTGTTTATGTTCCTCCCTCCCCAAAAGGAACTCAACATTTTGAAACAAAATGCTTAAGATTCTGGGATCTAACAGAGGGGAACTTTTGTTCCCTGTGGGGTCTGGGGGAAGAGAAAGCAACACTACCTTACTGTCTTTTAAGTAGAGATGCAAACCAGAAATATCCTGATACCTAGAGCTTATACTTACCTTCTAGTTTCAGACAGGGCTTTTGATTAGCATTTAACCTCCTCAGAGTTGAAGCCACAGAGACCCATAAGGCCGTGTTGCTTCTGGAAAGCTACAGGATTATCTACTGCTATTTTCCCCTTTCATGTAAGAATTGACCCAGGAGAGCTGAATAGACATTTTAACTCCACTTACTTTATGTCCTAGGTCCAGGAATCATGCACCAAGCCCTCTGGTTGGGGGAGGCTGGACCAGGTGACCTCCAATGAGCTTTCCAACTCTCAGCCTCTATGTAGGGTCTCTGTGGTGATGGCCAGAGTGGCCAGGACTAGGAGGCTGTTCTCTGTTTGTAGGTAGAATTGAGTAGCCCATGTTTTATAAACCTACACATGTGGATACCAATTCCACTAGTTACAGGCAGTACTTTTCCCACTGCATTTCTACATGTATAGGATCATATCTGTGTTACAAACATGAGCTGCTTATAAATAACTTAGAGAAAGCATGTGTCCCTAGCAGGAACATGACTCATTTTATGTTACTCAATTCACAAATGACTTGCAAGCGATGCCACCAGAGAGGCTGTGGATCATGAGTATCCTAGAATGGTCTTGAGGCCATGTCTCCACATGTCCCTGGATACAACTCCCCATAGTGGGTCAACTTCATCTCTTGGGTTCTAACCCTGTCAGCTGGTCACAGTCACTTCTGCCCGAGTCCTTCTCCCCTGGGCTTTGGGGCTCCATCCATCTCATTTCCCTATTGCCTGGGTGCTTTCCCCTCTACTCCACACTGACCAGATAGGTGCTTTGAAGTTGGGGAGAGGGAGACCTAAAGACATCCATGGGCAATTGCTTAGTCGCACACCAGAGATAATACTTTGGCCACCTGATGTGAAGAGCCAACTCACTGGAAAAGACCCTGATGCTGGGAAAAGATTGAGGGCAGGAGGAGAAGGCAGTGACAGAGGATGAGATGGTTGGATGGCATCACCAACTCAACGGACATGAGTTTCAGCAAACTCCAGGAGATAGCGAAGGGCAGGGAAGCCTGGCATGCAGCAGTCCATGGGGTCGCAAAGAGTTAGACATGACTTAGTGACTAAACACCACCACCACCAGAGATAGTCCTACAGGGAAAGCAATTATCCTAGAGAAAGATGCTGGCCAGAAGCCTGGGGTGCTGAGTCCCAGCATGGCCTTTACTGTGGAAGACCTTTTTCAAACAGCATGGAGAATTACATATGGCCCCATGACCTACTCTGAAAGGAAATGCCAGAGCCCCTCAAGGATCCCCAAATGGCAGGGTGGGAGGACCCCTCACGTTGGTCCAGGAGGACCTCTGAGCAGTACTTCCTGCCCAGTTCCTGAACGTCAAGGGGAGGTGAGGTCTCTAATGCCCTGCCCTGGCTCTCAGACATCCCCCTACACTCAAACACACTTACCTCTGCTCACATACATTGTTTGTTTGTTTTGTGTTGTTTTTATTGACTATAACATAGTTCCAGAAAAATGCACATTACGTTTCTGAGCTGTATTCATGTTGCTGCATGTCGTTTGTTAATCTTTGTACGTATTAATAGTATTCCACTGTATGACTATATCACAATACATGAATTCATTCTGTTGATAGATTTTTCTGTCAGTTTGGGCTACTGTGTATAGGGTGGCTATGTCCCTGTGTTTTGAGGCGCATATGTACACGTTTCTATTTCATATATAGCTAAGAATGGTATTCCTGTGTGGCTAGGTTTGTATACGTTTAGCTTTAGTGGATATTGTCAAATAATCATCCAGGTGGCTAGACCAATGTACACCTTTACCAGCAGTTTAGGGGATTGTCTGTTGTTCCACATCCTTATTGTTCCACATCCTCATCGTTGTCAGTCTTTTTCATTTTAGCCATTCTGTTGAGAGTGTATGGTTTTGTGGTTTTAATGAACAGTTCATGAATCACTAATGATGTTTAACCCTCTTTCATACACTTACTGGCCATTTGGATATCCTCTTTTGTGATGTTTTCTGCAAGTCATTTGCTTGGTGTTGGATTATCTGCTTATTTAATTGATCTGTAGCCATTTCTAAAATAGATTCTGGATGCAAGCCTTTTGTCAAGTATTTGTATTGCAAGTATAATCTCCTACCCTGTGGCTGACTCTTTTTTTACCCTTAATGGGGTTCTTCGAATAGAAAATTTTTAA
Organism: Giraffa tippelskirchi; assembly: GCF_054371585.1. NCBI lineage: Eukaryota > Metazoa > Chordata > Mammalia > Artiodactyla > Giraffidae > Giraffa > Giraffa tippelskirchi. The sequence goes on along the minus strand of NC_137281.1, from coordinate 147,472,470 downwards.
TTTTAATTTAACCTAATACATCAGTCCTTGTTGGGTAGGGCTTTTTATTTTGCATAAGAAATATTTACCTACTTCCAGGTAATGAAGACATTTTCCTGATTTTGCTTTTGTTTTTTTTCTGGAAGCCTTATTATTTTATGCCTTGACCTTTATAATACAATTTTTTATGGAACTGGTTTTAAGTGGTAAAGATAGGGTCAAGATTTACATTGCAAGTAAATATTCAACTGAATGAGCACCTCTTATGAAAGATCATCCATTCCTCACTGTGCTACATAGTCATCTTTGTCCTTAGCAAGGGACCATATGTATATGGATCACTTCTTATCTATATTCTATGCCATTGATCTACTTGTCTATGTGTACATCAATACCACATAGCACTATAGCTTTATAAGATGGATGTATAAGTCCTCCAGCTTTGTTCCTTCAAGACTATCTTCTCTAATCTTGATCCTTAACATTTTCATATAAATATTAAAATTAGCTTGTTAATTTCCACCACCTCCCCACCCCCCAACCCCCGCCAAATGTTTTGATTTTGACTGGACTGCACTCCTTCTAAGAACTGATATTTGAGTCTTCAATTCATGAACACAGCAACTTTCTCCATAAGGTCTTTTTAATCTTCTTTCAATGTTTTCTCAGTAAAGGTCTTATATATCTTTCATTAGATATATTCCCAGGTATTTTGTATCTTTGATGCTTTTATAAATAGTATTTTAAATTTTAATTTTCAGTTTATTGTAGATATATAGAAATATATATTTCTTGAATCCAGAGACTTTTCTAAATTTATTTTTAATAATTCTAGCTATAGATTCCTTAGAATTTTCTACCTTAAGCAATAATTTTATCTGTGAATAAGCACAGTTTAATTGCTTCCTTTATAGTTTTTCTAGAATCTACCTGCAATGCAGGAGACCCTGGTTCAATCCCTGGGTCAGGAAGATCTGCTGGAGAAGGGATAGGCTACCCACTCCAGTATTGTTGAGCTTCCCTGGTGGCTCAGATGGTAAAGAAATGCCTGCAATGCAGGAAACCTGGGTTTGATCCCTGGGTTGGGAAGATCCCCTGGAGAAGGGAAAGGCTACCTACTCCAGTATTCCGGCCTGGAGAATTCCATGGACTGTATACTCATAGGGTCACAAAGAGTTGGACACGACTGAGACTTTGACTTCTAGTTTTTATAACTTTTTTTTTACAATGGTTAGAATCACTAGAATTCCTAACCTAGTACAATATTGAATAGAAGGAATATTAAGAGGTATTCCTAATCTCAGGGTGAAGGCATTCAATATCTCACTATTAACAATGATACTCTCTGTAAGATTTTTATAGATGATCTTTACTAGCTTAGTGGAGTTTCCTCCTATTCTTAGTGTGTAAAGAGTATTTGTCATGAAAAGTATTTGATTTTATTAGATGCTTTTTCTATATCCATCTATATCATCTGGGGCTTTCCAGGTGTCACTAGTGGTAAAGAATCTGCTTGCCAATGCAGGAGATGCAAGAGACATGGATTCAATCCCTGGATCAGGAAAATCCCCTGGAGTAGGAAATGGCACCCACTCAAGTATTCTTGCCTGGAGAATTCCATGGACAGAGGAACCTGGTGGGACCTCCCAACCTCTGGTGGGAACCAGAGGGACCTCAAAGAGTCAGACACGACCAAGTGTCTTATATATTTCATTCTATTCAGATGATCTTATTCTTTTTCTACTTTTTTAAGGTAATTTGGCTAAATGGACTCATTTCTAAATTGAGATATAATTCATATACCACAATAGTCATCCTTTTAAAGTGTACAGTTCTGTGGTCTTTCAGGATAAAGTTGTTCAAGCATCTATGCTATGCTATGCTATGCTAAGTCGCTTCAGTCGTGTCCGACTCTGTGCGACCCCATAGACGGCAGCCCACCAGGCTCCGCCGTCCCTGGGATTCTCCAGGCAAGAACACTGGAGTGGGTTGCCATTTCTTTCTCCAGTGCATGAAAAGGGAAAAGTGAAAGTGAAGTCGCTCAGTCGTGTCCAACTCTTAGCGACCCCATGGACTGTAGCCTACCAGGCTCGTCCGTCCATGGGATTTTCCAGGCAAGAGTACTGGAGTGGGGTGCCATTGCCTTCTCCGTTCAAGCATCACCAGTATCTAATTCCAGAACATTTCAATCACCCCCAGAAAGAAACTCCCTACCCATTAGCAATCATTCCTCATCAACTTCTCCCTCCCCGACTGTTGTGGCCACTAATCTTTCTGTCTCTGTAGATTTGCCTTTTCTGGATATTTCATATAAGGGGAGTCATAATATGTGGTCTTTTGTGTCTGACTTCTTTCACTTAGCATAATGTCATCAAGTTGCATTCACGTCGTATTATGAGTCAGTGCTTCACCCCCTTTTGTGGCTGAATAATATTCCATCATGTGGATAGACCACATTTTGTTTGTCCGTTCGTTAGTCAGTGGACACCTGGATTGTTTGCTTTTCTATTATTAATCATGCTGCTATGCACGTGGGGACATAGGTTCATAGGTTTTTAGTTCTTGAGTAAATACCCGGGAGTAAAACTGCTGGGTCCTATGGTAACCTGTGATCAACTTTTTGAGGAACTGTCCACTCTTTTGCAAGGTGGCTACACCGTTTTACATTCCCACAGCAATTTGTGGGAGTTCCAATTTCTCCACATCCTTGCCTTACTCACTACTGCCTCCTCCTCTCTCTCTCTCTCTCTCTATATATATATATATATACATATGTATGTATATAATTTATTACTGTATATATATATATATAATTTATTACTGTCTTCTTCATGGGTGTGAAATAATGTATCGTGGTTTTGACTTACATTTCCCTAATGACTAATAATGTTGAGCATCTTTTCACGACTTATTGGCCGTTTGTATATCGTCTTTAGAGAAATGTTTATTCAAGTCCTTTGCCATTTTTTTTAAGTTGGGTTGTATGTCTTTTTGTTGTTTAGTTAGAACTTAAATATTCTGAATTTAGACCCTTATCTGATATATGAATTGCAAATGTTTTCTCCTACTTTGTGGGATATCTCTTCATTTTCTTTATAGAGTCTTTTGAAGGACAAAAGTTTAAACTTTTGATGAAGTTCAATTTATCTCTTTTTTTTGTCTTTTGCTTGCTTGTGTTTTTGGTGTCATATCTAAGGAACCATTGCCTAACAATGTCATGAAGATTTACACTTGTATTTTCTTCTAAGAGTTTTATGTTTCAGCTCTTACGTTAAGATTTTTGATCCATTTTGAGTTAATTTTTGCATATGGTATATGAAGAAATCCAACTTTTTTTACATGTGGCTATCCAGTTGTGCCAGCACTATTTGTTGAAAACAGTTTGATTTTGTAATGTTCAGCCAAACTTGTATTCCTAAAATAAATCATACAATTGGACACTACTTGCTACTGTTTTGTTTAGTAAATTTGTAAATATGTTCATCAGAAATACTGGTCTATAATTCTGCTTATTATAGCATACTAGTCACCTTTTGGTATTAAAGTTATGAGTTGAAAATTGTCTCTTATTTTTCTATTATTTGGAAGTTCGTGTAAGATTATGGTCATTTCTTTAAATATTTAGACAAAATTGCTAGTTTCAGTTACAGATTCAACTTCTTAAACAAATATAAAACATTTAGATTTTTTCCTCTTCAGTTGGCAACTGTGCTTTTCTAGAAATTTCATGTAGATTTTCAGATTTATAGGCATGAAGTTCTTTGTAGTATATACTTATGACACTGATAACTTGTACTTTCTTTTTTCTTCATTTTCTTGATCTGGCAGTTTTTCCCTTGTTAGCAGTTATTAATCATATTGGTCTTCTCAAAGAACCTACCTCTGGATTTGTTGACTTTCTTTTACCTATTTTTCTGTTTCATTACTTTCTGCTAGTATTTTCATATCTTCAGTTTTTTCCTCCATTCTTCTACCTTTGGATTTAATGTACTATTATTTTTCTACTTTTTGAGATGGACACTTAGTTTGATTTTTAACGTTTGTTATCTTTTATTATATGAAATTTTAAAGAAACAAATTTCCCTAGAAGTACAGCTTTAGATTTGTTCTTCAAATTTTTATATGCCATATTTTATTGTTGCAACCCACTCCAGTGTTCTTGCCTGGAGAATCCCAGGAACTGCAGAGCCTGGTGGGCTGCCGTCTACGGGGTCGCACAGAGTCAGACATGACTGAAGCGACTTAGCAGCAGCAGCTCAAAATGCTAATGTTCATTGTAATTTCTTTTGAATTATTGTTTATTTAGAAATATATTGCTTGATTTCCAAGTATGTGAGGGTTTTCTAGTTACCATTATGTTATTGATTACTACCTTAATCCCACTTTGGTCAAAGAGTTTATTTTGGATGGTTTTACCTTTTGGAACTTGTTGGAACTTACCAGCATATGGTATATGTTCCATGATTACTTAGAAAGAATACATACTCAGATAAGGTTGACTGTAGTATGGTATGTATGTTAAATAGATTAAATTTATTACTCATGTAGTTGCAATCTCCTGTGTGTGCACTCATTTGCTCAGTCACGGCTGATTTTTTGTGACCCCATGGACTGTAGCCAGGTACCTCTCTCCCATATTCTCCTTTTTTTTTCACTCTTTATTCCATCAGTTCCTTATAGTTCTGTGATTGTGCTTTTAAAGCTGAATTAAGTGCATCAAAACACAAAATTATTATATCTTCCTGATAGACTTGTCTTTTTATATTTATGAACTGATCTTCTATCTTTAGTAATACTTCTTGACTTACATTTACCTTGATTGCTATTTGTATGGCTACATCAGCCTCCTTTTGGTTAGTCTTTGCTGGGTGTATTTTTTCATTGCTTTGCTTTCAATCTTTCTTTGTCTTTACACTTAAAAGTGTGCCTCTTGAAAGCAGTATGCAGCTAGGTTTTTAAAATGCTTTTACATGTAGTAAGTCGTTTTTTTAAGATGATTCCAAATGATCCTTACCTCTTGTCATTCAAGCCCTTGTATAATCTCTTCCCCCTTGCACGTGCACTGAACCTGACACACCTCTAGCGAATTCTAATGACCAGCAAAGTCAGAAGTTATTTCACACATACGCAGTTGTATGTTAGGAGTAAAGCATGGCTTCAATTTTTTCCAGAATACCATTCAGTGGTCCCCACCTCCTGAATACTTTCCCCACTGAATGAAAAGCTGCCTTAACCATCCATATACTCAACTCCCATACATATTTAGGTCTATTTCTGAACTGTTTTGTTATGCTGATCTATTTATAAAGTATGACCACACTGTTTTAATTGCTGTAAATTTACAAGTTTTAAAATATCTATGGAGTTAATCTCCTTCTATCACCATCCCTTTCTTTTCTGTATATTCTTGCTTATTTGTTTTTCCATATGATCTCAGAATCAGCCTGTGTAAATCTTTTTCTTTTTAATCCTATTGGTATTAATATTGGGTATCACATAGATTAAGAAGAGGTAAAAATAAATAAATAAATAAATAAATAAAAGAGGTGACATCTTTATGATACTGATTGTTCCTACTCAAGAACATGGTATGCCTTTCCATTTATTCAGGTCTTGTTTTATATCCTTCATTAGCATTTTAAAATTTCCTATAAAATAATGTTTCTTAAGTTTATTCCCAAGTATTTTATATCTTATGTTTTCGGCTATTATAAAATGACCTTTTCTTTCCAAAGTGCACAAAGGCTATTTCCTGAAAATTAGCTTTGTACCAATTTAATTTATTAAATTCTGATTTGTTTTTGGTTGGTCTTCCTTTAGTTCCTAAGTAAACAACCCAGTCATATCATCTACAAATTATAAGCCTGTCCTCTCTTCCTAATTTCTATATCTTTAACTTCTTTGGTCTAATTGTTTTGTCTAAATCCTAGAGAACAATTTTAAATGATGGTAATGATTAGTAAATGTCTTTGTCTTGTTTCTGACTTTAATGAAATTGCATCTCTAATTCTCATTTAAGCATGATGCTGGCTTTGGATTGAGATAAATATATTTTATCATATTAAGGAAATACTCAGTTAAATATTAAATGAGCCTTGTTTTCCTGAAATAAGCCTCATTTTGTCATGGTGAACTACTCCTACCTAGAGCCGGCTTGATTGGGTTCAAATCCTACCACCATTATTGATTAGTTGAGCATTTATTATGACATTTGATCTATTTTGACTCAGTTTTATTGTCTGTAAAATAGGGATGTTAAGAATATCCACTTCACTATGTTGCTGTGAAAATCAAATAACTATGGAAAGTTGAGCATTTTTTTCAAGTGTTTAAGGAGCATTTGCATTTTTTTCTGTGAACTGTTCATATCCTTTCCCTATTTTTCCATAGGATCTCCTCCATTTTTAGAAGCTGTTTATAAATTAGAGGGGTTTCCCTGGTGGCTCTGGTAAAGAATCTGCCCGCAATGAGGAAGACCTGGGTTCGATCCCTAGGTTGGGAAGATCCCCTGGAGAAGGGCATGGCCACCCAATCAAGTATTCTGGCCTGGAGAATTCCATGGATTGTATTGTCCATGGGGTTGCAAAGAGTCGGACAGGGCTGAGCATCAGTTTAGCTATAAACTAGAGAGACTAGCCCTTAATCTGTGAAATAAATTGATGATGTTTTCCTAGTTATCACTTGTAGTTTACTTTACTTTGGTATATTTGAGATGCAAAAGGGATGTTTTTGTTTTTCAGCATAGCCAAATATATCTCTGTTGTATCTAGATTTTTAAGTTATCCTTAGTCTGGAGGATACATTAGCCCCAATTCTTCACCCTTTATTTGTATCCCCATGCTTTACCATGTGAACTTACAATCCCTTCCACCAAATGGGTGGAGAATATTTTCCTACTGGTCCAAGGAGACTGAAAGACATGTAGTGTTATTATGCAATAACTACTCAATACTGTTAGGAAAGTTTCCTCACTCCCAGGTTATAAAGCAGGGATGACAACTTTTAAAAAATATTTAAGTAAATAATTTAGAGTTTACAACCAGATATGTTCATGTATTTTTCCTTCTCCTCCTTATTAAACCCTTCAAAAGTGAAAAAAAAAAAAATTCTTACTTAGCTTTCAGCAGTCCAAAACTAGTCTCACAGATTTGGACCAGCCTGTCTACTGAGGAATTCATCTTATTTTTTCCAGTATGTCTTAATATTGTACAGTTAAATCTCTGATCAATTTGAAAATTATTCTGGCACATAGTATGAGGAATAGATCAATTTTCATTTCCATATGACTATTGAGTTATCCCAATACCTTTCATTTCTATAGTTCATCTTTCCTCCCCACTGAATTAAGGGAGCACCTTTTATTTTCTTTTTTATTGTATAAAAAAATAAGTATAGTTGACTTACAAAATTATATTTCAGGTGTATAGCACAGTGATTCAATATTTTTATAGACTATATTCCATTTAAAATTATTACAAAATAAGGGCTACACTTTCCTGTTCTGTACAATATATCCTTGTTGCTTATCTATTCAATATATAGTAATTTGTATCTTTTAATCCCATCTGTTTTGAGCTCCTTCCCTCTTCTCGCTCTCCACTGGTATTAAATAGTTTGTTTTCTATATCTGTGAGTCTGTTTGTTTTGTTATATACATTTTTTTTTAGATTCCACATATAAGTGGTAACATTTCAATAAGTATAATATTTTCTAGGTCCATCCACATTGTTGCAAATGGCAGAATTTCATTCCTTTTTATGGCTGAGTAATTTTGTTGTTGTTTTTCAGTTGGTTGGTCGTGTCCAACTTTTTGCAACCCCATGGACTGCAGCACACCAGGCTTCCCTGTTCTTCACTATCTCCCGGAGTTTGCTCAAACTCATGTCCATTGGTTCAGTGATGCCATCCATCCATCTCATTCTCTGTCGCCCCCTTCTCCTCCTGCCTTCAATCTTTCCCAGCATAAGGGTCTTTTTCAATGAGTCAGTTCTTCACATCAGGTTGCCGAAGTATTGGAGCTTCAGCATCAGACCTTCCAATGAATATTCAGGGTTGATTTTCTTTCAGGTTGACTGGTGTGATCTCCTTACAGTCCAAAGGACTCTCAAGAGTCTTCTTCAGGACCACAATTAGAAAGCATCAATTCTTCAGTGCCCAGCCTTCTTTATGGTCCAACTCTTACATCCATATATGACTACTAGAAAAACCATTGCTGGCAAAGTGATGTCTCTGCTCTTTAATACGCTGTCTAGGTTTGTTCATAGCTTTTTTCCAAGGCTTCCCTGATAGCTCAGTTGGTAAAGAATCCGCCTGCAATGCAGGAGATCCTGGTTCAATTCCTGGGTTGGGAAGATCCGCTGGAGAAGGGAAAGGCTACCCATTTCAGTATTCTGGCCTGGAGAATTCCATGGACTGTATAGTCATGGGGTCGCAAAGAGTCGGACATGACTGAGCGACTTGCACTTTCACTTTCTTCCAAGGAGCAAGTGTCTTTTAACTTCATGGCTGCAGTCACCATTCAGAGTGAGTTTGGAGCCCAAGAAAATAAAGTCTGTCACTGTTTTCATTTTTTTACCCATCTATTTGTCATGAAGTGATGGGACCAGATGCCATGATCTTTGGTTTTTGAATGTTGAGTTTTAAGTTAGATTTTTCATTCTCCTCTTTCACCTTCATCAACAGATTCTTTAGTTCCTCTTCACTTTCTGCCGTAAGGGTGGTGTCATCTGCATATCTGAGCTTATTGATTCTCAAGATTCTCCTGGCAATCTTGATTCCAGCTTGTGCTTCATCCAGCCCGGCATTTCGCATGATGTACTCTGCATATAAGTTAAATAAGCAGGTGACAATACACAGCCTTGACGTACTCCTTTCCCAATTTTGAACCAGTTCATTGTTCCATGTCAGTTCTAACTGCTGCTTCTTGACCTGTGTACAGGTTTCTCAGGAGGCTGGTAATATCTGCTAGTCCCATCTCTTTAAGAATTTTCCAGTTTGTTGTGATCCACACAGTCAAAGGCTTTAGTGTAGGCTGAGCAACACTCCATTGTAAATATAGAGAGAGCTATAGATATAGATATGCACCACATCTTTATCCATTCATCTGCTGATAGGTGCTTGGGTTGCTTCCATATCTTGGCTATTGTAAATAATGCAAGTATCATTTCAAATTAGTATTTTGGGGTTTTATTTGTTTGTTTTCAATAAATACCCAGGAGTGGAATTGCTGAACCATACGGTTTTTTGAGGAACCTCCATACTGTTTTTTTCAATTGAGGTATTGTAGATGTACAATATTAATTAAGTTGCAAGTGTATAGTATATTCACAATTTCTAAAGGTTATAACCCACTTATAGTTATTATAAAATATATTCCCCATGTTGTATCATATATCCTTGTAGCTTATTTATTTTATATAGAATACTTTGTATCTCTTATCCCTAACTGCCCCTCGTCCTTTCTATCTCCCCACCGGTAACCAGATTTTTTTAAAAATAATTTTATATTTATTTTTTATTGTCCTGGGTCTTTGTTTCTGCGTGCAGCTTTCCCTAGTTTACAGCAAGTGGGAGATACTCTCTAGTTCCGGTGTGCAGGCTTCTCATTGTGGTGGCTCCTCTTGTTGCAGAGCATGGGCTCTAGGGTGCCTAGGCTTCATTAGCTGTGGCACACAGGCTTAGCTGCCCCACACAGGCTTAGCTGCCCCACAGCATGTGGAATTTTCCTGGACCAGGGATCGAACCTGAGTCCTCTGCATTGGCAGATGGATTCTTAACCACTGGGGACTACCAGGGAAGTCCCAACCACTAGTTTGTTCTCTATATCTGTGAGTCTGTTTCTTTTTTGTTATATTTACTTGTTGTTATATTTTTTAGTTCCACAAATATAGTATTTGTCTCTCTGTGACTTACTTCACTTATCATAAGATCCTCCAAGTCCATCCACACTGTTGGAAATAGCAAAATGTCACTCTTTTTATGGCTGAGTAGTAGTAATAGTTCATTGTGTATATATACCACATCTTCTTTATCCATTTATCTGTTGATAAACACTTAGGCTGCTTCCTTATCTTGGCAATTATAAATAATTTACACTTTACTGGTATATTTACTACTATATTTGAATCCTTTTACCATCTTGTATACTTTTTATTTTTCTTAACTTTCTAGTTTATTTTATTGTTTTACCTTTTATCCATTATTAGTTTAAATGCTAAATTCTTTATTCTTTTAATAGTTACTCCAAATATTTTAACATAATTACTTACTAAAGTCCCAAATTAATAAGACTCTTTAGTCCCCTCTTGAACAATTAAAGGGCGGTAAGACATGTTAACTCTCATCAACCCCTTTCAAAAGTATATGCTTTTGTTGCCTGGTGTTTTGAAGCCTCCTTTTGACTTCCTGAAATATATTTAAAACATGTATAACATGTTTATATTTCGTGCTAATAAGTGCAATATCTATGTTGTTTATGAGTCTGATTCTCCTGTATATTGTTTCTGATGATTTTCACTCATGGTATCTTATTTCCTTCTTGGGTTTGTGGTTTTTAAGTGTGAGCTACCCAAATTCTTTGTAATTTTATCTGTGGAAATTTTTCTGATACCTAGATTGGAGTTTCATTCTTCCAGGAAAGTGTGTGTTTGCTTCTGCCAGTCATCTGGAGTTACCACCTACCTTGGTCCACTGTAAATTAAATTCCTACTTGCAGTATTTTGAACCACCCAAGTAGTATAAATGTGTCCCTCTATAAGGGACAATTTGTTAAACATTTTTAGGTTAAATTAAAAGTCCTTCCTCCATCCAGGGCTAAGGTCAAGAAAGGTATGTTCCCTTGCTGTTATTTCTGCTTGGTGTGTTTATTTAGTATTTACCCTTACACTGCAAGTGTAGCACTTCTGAGGTCCTCACTCTGGGAGATCTCAGATCTTCCTGCCTTGAGCAGACCCTGCTTTACCTCCTGCATTCATCAGAGTCATGAGGACAGAGACTCAAGGAGACCAAGTCTCAGCAGATACATTTGGGGTTAAAGATGGCTTTCGTCTTACTTGACTCCCAAGTTTCGAGCTTTCACATCCCTTTTGACCTCTGCAGATTCTTTCATTTCTTGCCTCTGCTCTGTGCATGTAGAAAGCTATTTTTGACCCTCAACGATAAAACTAACACCAAAAGTAAAAGTACTAGGTAAGTTAGCAGGATAAAAAATTAGCATATAATAATCAACAGCCTTCATATATAAGAACAATAACCAAGTAGAAGACATAATCGCAGAGAAAACCCCATTTACTAGCAACAAAGATTAAATATGTTGCCTTAACAGGAAGCACTCTAAAGCTATTCAAGGAAAATTTTAAAGCCGTCCTTAAAAGGCACACAAATAGACTTGAACAGTAGAAATACACCCCCTGCTCTTGGATAGGATGATTCAACATTGTAAAGATGTCAGTTTTCCCTGTTAGTTAATTAAATGTAATATGATCTCAAAAACATCAACACATTATTTTTATGGAGTTACACAGGTTGATACTAAAGTTTATACAGAAAAACAAACATGTAAGGTTAGGAAAACACTGAAAAATTATGACGGGGGACTAGCTCTCCCAGACATTAACATATACTACAAGTTTTCCATAATTGAAACAGTGTGGTACTGTGCACAAGTAGACAAATAGACCAATGGAACAGAAGAGAAAGTTCAGAAAGAGATACAAATGCATGTAGATCCCAGATTGAATCCTTAACCAGAGAAAGAACGTTATTGGGAAAAGCGGTAAAATTCAAATGAAGTATGCAGTTTAGTTAATAGGATTGTGTCAATGTTCATTTCCTGGTTTTGATACTTGTATCTCGGCTATGTAAAGCTGCGAACATTAGAAATTGGGAGGAGGGCATATGTCAATTCTTTGTCCTATTCTTGCAATTTTCCTTCAGTCCAAAATTATTTGAAAATAAAACGTGTGTTTTTTAAGGTTTTGAATCACGGGCCCCAGAGAATATAGAGAGAAGACTGAGTCACAGTAATATGGCCCACTAGAAAACAGGGCACTGGTCACCACTGTTGACCAGAAACACTTAACTGGCTTTGCTTTACACAGTTTCAAAGGGTTTAGCTCGCTTTATTTACTTATAGCATGGTATCAGTAAGATGAAAATTACAGATCAGCACTTAGCGTGGGCCAGCTGCATTGTTTCAGCCTATGGATGTTTTCCATCGCCTTGAAACTGCAAAGATTGTGAAGGTCCCTGATCTGAAAAGTGGGAAAGGATCAATACATTTACTGTCACTACTGAGAAATAAAGCCTCAAATGCATACCTGGTGGTTGACAGCAACAGCTCTGTTACTGAAGAACAGTACTAGGAATTAAGACCATCACACTGTGCTTTAAATTCTACCAAGATAAGATGATTCAAGGGGAATAACTTCAGACCGGTATCACCAATAGAACTAGCGAGGGAACCGGTCAGCCATGGTATAAACTGGTTATTTCCAATTAGGTTCAATGTATGTCCTAAGTATGTCAGTAGCTCTTACAAATAGGGGGACCTGATTATATTTCCCAGAAAAGTAATTAAGGAGGTGCAAACCAGTTCCAGGTACATCTCAGTTTCAGTACTTTGCTCACACAATGGGCCAGTTGCTGTAGGGTTTCCGTAACTGCACAAAGAAGACTATCACAGCTCTCCAAATCAACAAGCAAGCCTGTGTCCACAGAGCCCTCTATTTTCTGTCTCCTGCCTACCGTCCCCTGCCGTCTGTATGCTTTGTATGTCAGCCATGCCAAAATACTTGCAGTGCCCTGAACAGATCATGCTCTCTACCTTTGGATGGCCTCATCCTCTCTTAACGCTTACTTATCCTTCAAGATCTGTTACAGTATTTTTTGAATCCTCCCTCTGTTCACTTTGAGTTGAGTCACTTCCTCCTTGATGCCAAAATACCTTATCTCAAAATCACTCCACATTGTAGTATTTGCTTTCCTTGTCTCTTCTTCAGAAGACCATGAACTTTGTAACAGCAGAAATGCCTTCCCTCTTTGCTCCCAGCAGAATGGTTGGCATACAATGTGTTCTATACACATCTATAGGGCTTCCCAGGTGGCACTAGTGGTAAAGAACCAACCTGCCAATGCAGAAGACATAAGAGACAAGGGTTCGATCCCTGGGTCAGGAAGATCCCCTGGAGGAAGGCATGGCAACCCAGTCCTGTATTCTTGCTGGAGAATCCCATGGAAAAAGGAGCCTGGTGGGCTAGTCCATGGGGTCGCAAAGAGTCAGACATGACTGAAGCGACTCAGCAGGCAGCAGGCCTGCATACACATCTACTTTTTGAAAGGACATGTATGAAGGCCAAGACTTTAAAGACAGCTATTTGACTAGCAGTTCCATAAGGTTAGCAAGATGTTACAGTCCCTCACTACCCTTAACAACTCAAAGCCATGTTCTCCTGATTTAGGGATCAGTTTTGCTTTGGCACACAAAGTACAGTACCTTTTTATAGCCATTGATTTGTTACGTTTTATTGACCTGTGCTCTTGTCACTTTCAAAAACAAAAGTAGGTCAATGTAGGAGGTGCCACAGAAGCTGGCTGTCTTCTTTCAGGGTTATAAGCACAGAGATTAGACCAGGCCGTGTACAGATGCTCTCATAGAGAAACAGCTCACCAGAAGCAACACATTAAATGAAGTAAAGGAGCCTCACCAGACCCCCAGCCCTGGGCCCAGTGGCACAAAGTTGATTTCAGATATACACGCCCACAGTTCATTAGTATTGTAAAAAGGGGCAGCATAGAGTATTGGTTGGGAATAGAACCTCCAGTATCAAACAGACTTAAATTTGAATTCTGGCTGACACTTATTAGTTATGTGACTTTGAGTAAGTTAATTAAAACTGTATTTCGCTGCTTTAAAACAGAGATAAAAGTCCCTATCTTAAGAGTTGCTGAGGATTAAAGAAGATGCTGTTTACAAATAGCACTTAATACTCAGTAAACAGTCACCATTATTAGAAGAAGGGGGATGATGGGCCCTGAATAGTATTCTACTGGTTTCCAGCAGAGTATCTAAGGGACCCAGGAATGTCCTGCTTTGTGGCAGCCACCACCTTCTCCAAGAAGTCCCTGACGAAGCAAGCTTAGTGAGTACTCAGTAATCACCTGTTGAATCAGTGAACAGGGCAATGGTTCTAGTGGACCTTTATCATTCCTATCAGCTGTTCAGTATCTAAACTGCCCTCCTGTGTTTGGGGAATTCATTCATACTCAACAAAAGCTCAACATTCCAGATAATCTCATTCTCCCTTCCTGCAGTCAGGACACAGGCACCTGACTGCTAATCAGACCTACCTGTCCCAGATTTTAAATCAGAAACTAGTGATATGAAGAAGCCAGAAACATATGAAGTCCCTTCTGGTGAGGGTGGGACCCCTACACAGAGATCCAGAGGCAGCACGCAGTGATGTGGAAAGTGAAGTTCCACTTCATTATTAGCAGGGATAATGCCTGAGACTCCAACAAGAAGTTCTCTGAGAAAGGAAGCTCCAACATGGCACCCAAGGTCAAAAAGATGATGAAATGGGCCTGTCTCATCCCTGAAACCCAAACTAAAATCTTACCAACAGTAGCAAGTAAAAAAAACTAAAGCAAGCACTAGATGAGGGGGTAGCCTCCTTATTTGTAAAAGTGGGCCCAGGCCTCCTTGACAGTCCAAGACCCTGGAAGGGAGAAAGCAGAAAAGGGACCACAGTTCAGCCCGACTTTTCAAGAACAGCAACTCTGCCGACTAGTTAAGTAGGGGTGGTCCATCATCGAGCTTGACTAGAGTGGTTAGCAATTCTTCCTACTCCAGTGGGTGTGAAGGAGGAACAAAGAGAAGTGAGGAAAGGAACAGACACCTTGAGTTGGCTTTCCTTACGGATGATAATTATCAATGAAAGAAAGTGCTTCCCTCCAATCAGTGCTTCAAGCCAGCACATTACGGCAGCGTGGCAAAGGAACTCATCAGCACATGGGTATTAATGAAGTACAGGAGGTGAGGGCAGAGGCAGATTTTCAGTCTGTGGTGAATTGACCTACCGACCAGTCTGCCCGTCTATGAAGGCTGAGACAGTAAAGATGTAGGAGAAATATCAGGAGAGCTGGGTCAGAAAAGGCAGAATTCCAGAAAGGAAGCAGTTATGTGGTATTAAGACATCAAGAGTGTCCCTTCACATGTACCCCAATGTTCACTGGCAGCACTGTTTACAATAGCTAGGACAAGGAAGCAACCTAGATGTCCATTGGCAGATGAATGGATAAGGAAGTTGTGGTACATATGCACGATGGAATATTACTCAGCTATAAAAAAGGACAAATTTGAGTCAGTTCTAATGAGGTGGATGAAACTGGAGCCTATTATACAGAGTGAAGTAAGTCAGAAAGAGAAACACCAATGCAGTATATTAACACATATATATGGAATTTAGAAAGATGGTAACTATGATTCTATATGCAGGGCAGCAAAAGAGATGTAAAGATGTAAAGAACAGACTGTCATTGGACTATGCGGGAGAAGGCAAGGGTGGGATGATATGAGAGAATATCACTGAAACATGTATTTTACCATATGTAAAATAGATGAACAGTGCAAGTTCAATGCATGAAGCTGAACACTCAAAGCTGGTGGTCTGGGGCAACCTAGAGGGATGGAGTGGGGAGGGAGGTAGGAGGGGGTGTTCGGGATGGGGGAGGGGGCACAGGTACTCCCGTGGCTGATTCGTGTTGCTGTGTGGCAGGGGCCACCACAATAATGTGAAGTGATTGTCCTCCAATTAAAATTTTTTTAAAAAAGCATCTTTTATGTCTCCTGCAGTGGCAGGCGGGTTCTTTACCACTAGCGCCACTTGGGAAGCCCAAAGATCAACCTAAGGACTAAATTTTGGGAACTAGACGTCATTGGTGAAACAGATAAGAACAATTATAACTGTTCAACTGGTAAGGGTGGCAGCCAGGTTTTAGCATGTTTGCTCTCAGCCCCAGGGGCACGTTGGCTGCAGAACGTTGTTTTAAAAAGACTGTCCCACCACCACCCCATTCCCGTGTAACTGGCCTGTGGTTCAGTTGAGGGAATTAGGGGGTTTTTTGTTTTTTAATCTCCCCAGATGATCCCAGTGTGCAGCCAGGGTTAAAAACTACTGCTTCAGTGGATTGAGAATTAACAGAAAGTGCAGGAAAGGGCAGTACTTTTAGTGCTAGTCAAGAGGTTCAAAGAGTTGAGGAAAGGTATTTTTGCTTGAAGGGGAAGTCTTTGAACGTGTTTAAATGCAAAGCTGTACGTGTCAGGAGTGAGAAGTTGTATTGAGCAAGGCATCTGATCTAGGGAGAGGCCCTGAGTGTAGAAGGGATTCTTTAGGGGCAGGACAGGCATTTCCAAGACCAAGAGGAGGCGAGGAAGGGTGTATGAGAAGGTGTGTAAATAGGCTTTACCTCTCTAATGCTCTATTATCTCTTAGGGGAGGGTGGGATTCCCAGCTGGGAGTGAGTGGGAACTGAAAGGGTTTAAAATGGTTTGTGTGAGCTGCTGACAACAGGTGGGAGACTGAGTAAGAAAAATATTTAGAGCAGTTGAAATTGTCACCATGATTTGGCAGTGACAGATGTTTCATGGAGAACTACATGGCCCACTGGCTGGGGAGAGCAGTCCAGGGAGCAAGGTGTAGAATCTATACCCAGTGAAGTGAGTTGACTTATGTCACCAAGGCCGTTGGTAAGTTCTTGGATAATTTCTTTCCTTTTTCAATTAAACGTTTGCATGAGAGATCTGCAAGGGTCACAACTCACTTCTAGGGAAAGAAAACATTGATTTTCATAACTTTTATGTCTTAAAAATTTTTTATACCCCCATACCTTGATAAAATCTAGTAAAACTACCATTTTTAGCCAGAGGTACTTTTTAACTGGTCTTCAAGATGGAAAAGAAAAATCATGTGATGTTTTAAAACACTACAAAATTTGAAAGGAGAGCTAAACAGTCTATTATGCATGTGTACTAATCATGTGTTTATTTTCTATGTATTATGATGTTTTGACATCTTAAACAATGTTTCTGGATGGGGAGACTGCCCCTCCCAGGGCTGACCAGTTTTTAGAGCCCGCAAGGGACTCAGGTCCCAGCATGCATCTGATGTGCAAACTAACCAGGTCCATGGAGACATACCTCCTCCCTTTGGCCTGCACATCTCAGGTTGCAATCATCCCAGGCCAGGTACCCGGCAACTGGAGCCCACAATGTAGCCTTAAGGACCGGGAATTATTGGGAATTATTCACTAGCCATTTCTAAACTGTTCTCCCCGCCCTGTTTCGCCTTTCCCAAGAAAACCCCCATCAAGGCTCTGGCCTAAAACTATCACTTGCTCCCATCCTCTGCCTTCTGACCCAAACTTGGTGTGGCCCTGCCTGGCAAACTATGCCTCTTGTTTCTAGGGGAACTGTAACATTAGACTTTTCTCTTAATGGCACTGACCTCTCTCCGTGACATCACTCAGTTGCATTTATAAACATCCAGGCACAAAACATGAGCATCGGAGGAATGATACTAGAGAACTCCTCCGTAGCTACACATATTCCCAGAAAGAACTTTGGTTCACAGGCTTTAGTAATAAAGTCAGACCCAGGCCAATTCAAAGAAATAAAATCTAAAGGAAAAATGGCCATGACTTCATTTCAAAGCTTTAAGATTGTCTTCTGAAACACCGAATAGGAAGTCAGCCAAAGAAAACGTGTAACACGCAGTTACTACTGGTCCCCAATCCCCGTGGAATCACTAGGTGAAATGTAAAACAAAGACAATAGGGTGTGATTAACTGGGATCACGGAAAATTGATTTTTACATGCTCTGAAGTACTGAGATTAATTCCCAGGAAAAGACTACCAATAACCCAACAGGTATTTATTACACAATAGCTATGTATTGGAGGTGGGTTTTTTTTTTCTCCATTTTTGTGAGCCACACTTTAAAGGCTTCATCAATATGATGCTGGAAAATACATGACATTTCCCTCTGAAACTAAGATGTAATGAACAGGTATCATAAAATCATGAATGGCAGTATCTTACACAAATGTTTTACTGTCAATGGCGAAAAACAACTTATCACTCACAGACTAAAAATCCACTGTTACATTTTAATCCACTTTTTAAAAAAGCTGTTTTCCATCCATCTAAAAACGGCCTCGACAGCATTTTTCTCCACATCATCCTATCTCAGTATTTCCAGATCTTTTAGGACCTTGAGGGGAAAAGTATGGTGAATAAAGACATTTAATAGTTTCTGCAAAGGACCATACACAAAACATTTCTATACTTATGGAGGAAAGTATAAGAGCACCTCAGAGCTCAGGGGGATACTGGTATATTAAAACACTTCTTTCCAACTATGGCAAAGCCTACAGTTCTAACACATCATGTGCAGTCCCCTGGAGGGCTTTGGAAGAGTGCTGGGCCTCACCCTCAGCTTCTGATTCAGCCCATCTGGTCAGCAAGAGAATATGTGGGTGCTGTTGGTCTCAGGGTCCTAGCACGCCTGTTCTAGGCATCTCCTGCTCTTTCGCCTTCTCACTCTGGATCTTGCCAATATTCCTTTCCTTGGTGAACATCTTCAGGATCTGCCCCACTCTTCAAATACTGTGCTTGAAAAATTTATTCCCCACATTTGGCA
The DNA here is from genome assembly GCF_054371585.1 of Giraffa tippelskirchi. NCBI lineage: Eukaryota > Metazoa > Chordata > Mammalia > Artiodactyla > Giraffidae > Giraffa > Giraffa tippelskirchi. The sequence continues at coordinate 147,453,796 of NC_137281.1, read as the reverse complement.
ATTTTACCTAGTGCAGTGGCAGGAAAATGTCTTCTTTGGGCCATTAAGTTTGTTTTGCTGAGCTTCTTACAAACTTTATAATCCACACTCTCCAGCCAAGATTACTCGATGTCCTTGTTTCTTCTCCACGTTGCTATTTGTAGGCATTTGATGTTCATCTGTTTTGTGACCTTAACGTAGATGAAGGCATCACCGGACCACTTGCGTTCAGTGCTAACAGCAGAACCCACCCATTTCCTCACCTTCTCCCTCTGGGCCAGTTTTCTAATGGGGTAGAAACCCAACCTGAATGCTGTCACTGTCAGTCACCATCGGGAGATCGGGAGATAAGGAAATACTGACAACTAAAACGGGCATTAACCAAGGAAGCAGCTGACAGTAAGAGCAACCTGCTTCCACCACCCCTCCCACCATCATACGAACCATGATACAGTCTATAAGCTATGCCCCAACTAGAATGTAGCCACAGCTGCCAGAGAAAGTCACTCTGCTCTCATCCCAGCTCAAGGTAAGGTTCACCAAATATACAGAATGCTGAATACAGATTCTGACACTGAGATTTTTACCTAGCCTGAACCCCAGCAAACAAAAGCTTGTTGTGGCTCAGAATCACATAGTAAAGCCAAAATAAAGCAAAGACTTGACATGAATCATGCATCACCAGGAGCCTTTGCCTTGAGCCAAAGTGGGGAACCCATCACACCAGCCATGACAGTGCTCACCTGGCTCCCTCACTCAACATTCTGCGACTTGTTTGACTCTAGATGACTTTCGTGATAACTCTGCTCCTGTACTTTGAGCATCAAAACTTGCTGTGCTGTGGTCTAGACTGTACTTCTGGTTGCAAAATGCAGCGATATCTCAGATTGATCCATTTGGGATTCAGAAATAGTTTAATTACCTGTCTGAGGTGTTGAGTTTCACTTAGCCAAGGATGCCATAAGCATCACAGATTAAGAATCGTTTATTTCAGCTTTTGGTCATTTTGTTGCCAAAATGGCCTTTTTTGCAGTCTGTCTGTACAGCCCAGCAAAACAATGTCACCTGAAATTTCCAATTACGCTTGATTTCTATAGAATTCAGGCCTATTTTTCAAGAACACACCACTCAACAAAGATCATACTCTGCTCCTCCAAATTTGGCACCAAAAAACAAATACTAATTTCTTCTGAACAGTTATCAAAATGCAACAAAAGTTCTGAGGCAAATGAAGTTGTTCCCTTTAAGACACTGAATCTGAAATATAATCTCAAATTCCCTTGAACCCATAAGCAGAATTATCCTTTATGAAAGATGCTCACGCAAGTAGACAATGTCTTGACTTTCGTCTATTGTGAAAAATACTCAAGACTAGAATCTAGACAGGCAGACTATATAGCATGCTGGGATAAATCAGAATCCTGAAATAAGGAAGAACTGTGGAACTCTGCTTCAGTTATTACTTTTGAGCAGACCATATGTATTTGGGCTCAAAAATTATTCTCAAAGGAAGTCAAGCATCAGGTTTTCTTCCAAAAGATTACAAAACTTGATTTTGAAATTATTTTTTTGTTGAAAGGTAACAGATTTTTCTTAATTTGTAACGTTACACACTTTGCCATATAACAAGGAAATTTAAAGCTTAAGATTCAAAATACACTTGATTCTAAGGTTAGTCCTCTGGAATGGACTCATATAGAAAACAACTGGAGTGAAGTCAGTGAGTCTTCTATAAGCATGCTCATGCAGCAGCTTTAAAGAAGGAGCACAATTTACAACCCTGTGTTGGAAATGTACTTGTGTGCTTAATGGCTCTTCTCTTAGGCAATTAATTTTCTTTCCTGCTTATTACAGGTAGATATGGCATTTTGGGGCTTCCTGGTAGATCAGCTGGTAAAGAATCTGCCTGCAATGCAGGAGACCCCCGGTTCAATTCCTGAGTTGGGAAGATACCCTGGAGAAGGGATAGGCTATCCACTCTAGTATTCATGGGCTTCCCTGGTGGCTCAGACAGTAAAGAATCCAGCTGCAATGCGGGAGACCTGGGTTTGATCCCTGGGTTGGGAAGATCCCCTAGAGGAAGGCATGGCAACCCACTCCAGTATTCTTGCCTGGAGAATCCCTATGGACACAAGAGCCTGGTGGGCTACAGTCCATGGGGTTGCAAAGAGTCGGACATGACTGAGCAACTAAGCACAGCACAGCATGGCATTCTGGGGTGCTCCCTGCTGAAAGTATTCAAAATATGAAGGAAAGATTGATCAAGAAAGATGATATACAGCTTGTCTGGCATACTGTTTCAAAAATATGAGTCTCAGAGTGACTCAGTTCTATCAATGAAAAACAAAAGATTATAACCCAGGACTAAAAAAGTCTGAAAAGTCTGAGATTTTAGTCTTGGCTTGATTATGTGATTTGGGGCAAGTCATGAAGTTCTGTGACTGTTCTTAACCCTATAAAATGGTAGTAATCACCTAATTTTTCATCACAGAGATATTTAAAATGTAAGTAAAGCTTTTCATATAAATGACTTTTAATCACAGGTAAAAAGGAGAATTATTAGGTTATGTGTCATGAAGAAAAAGATGCTACCCAAACTACAGAGGTCTCAACAGGCCATTATCATGAGACTGATCTCTGCATGAGCCATGGAGCTTACTGCAAAGAAAATACAAGTATTATGTTTGTGGATTTCTCCCAGAAATCCAACAAATTCTAGTAGAGATGTGTGCCTCAGGACACTACTGGGACTACGTAAGAATGTACATGTGACAACAAAAAGCTAGCTTCATCACTGAAACACCAGAGTAGAACCACTTTATAGTCAGTGTTCCCTACACTGGCATGGGTGCGGCCTGTGGCCAGGAAGTACACGCGCCACTACAAGAGCACCTGGGTGGCTCCCAGGGAAGCTGGGCTGGCTTGAGCACTACTCACTCCATCACCTCCACCTGCCCCTCGCTCCACGGTATCCTTTGTTACGGGCAACGGCCAGGTTCTCAGTCTTCGATCAACTGCTACGTAAACTTAGCTTCCGGTCCCCCTTTCCCACCGGATTCATACCCACCTCGCTGACACGGACATTCTGTAGCTACCACTGATGAGGATGCCCGTTTTCAAAGGACTCCGACAGAGCGGCCCAACGTTACGTTCTGTGTGAGAAAAGAGGCCCCACTGTGCTTCCGGGAAAGGAGGCTCTTCCCACCAGGTGCCGGAGTGCAAGCTGCTCCAGAGCATCACCAGGGCAGTGGGCACTTGAGAACGGCTCCTGTGTATTTCAGAGTAAAAGCACTCAATTTATACCAAAAAAGAGCCCTTCTGCCAACCAGGTCCCAGGATGACAGACACTCTTGATGATCCTTTTTTAGAAAGGGTGGCTTTTCTCCAGTAGCTGTAGGCAGTCACGTATTCCTCATTTTGACAAAGGATCATCCAACTACAGGCATGGCTGTATATATAACTCCACAGGCAGCTAAGCCATCATAAACACGCCAAGTATAAAGTCACGTCGAAAAGACATTTTTCCTCCCCAAAGTATGGCCCCAAGAAGCCATTATTATAATAGAGTATGAATTTCTGCTACAGGTTACTGACCTATAATACTAACAATAAGTCTCATTTAGTACATAAAGGCTTACACCGTGACATGAAGTATTTAGACACAATCCACAGACTATTTTAAATTTGCTGTACACCTAAAGGACCTTCTTCATTACACTAATCTGTATGTATATAGACAGATCCTCTTTTGGTAGAATACAGACTTTGGAGATGAGGCAACATACAATGCAGCTGCTGGCGACTCCAATAGGCCATCTAGAAAAACGGAGGAAGTTCCCAAGGCCCATGCTGCTGGTGTCTCTTCTGAGGCTTCAAATTAAGAACTTTCTGGATTTATCTTTTTGGCACTATGCTTGAATCAAGACCAGGCTCAAAGGCAAGCCTTATCTCCTGCAAATTAATTCCACACACAGGTCTTAACTCTGTGTTTGGAACTGACTGCAAATTTAGAACTTCCTCAAATGGTATTAAAAGCACTACACAAAAAATACGCAAAAGCAGTTACTAGTTTTTCAAGAAAAACAAGACATATCTGCAAAAAATCAACAGCTCTGTAAACAGAGCTGTAGGTAACTGTTGGGACAACAATAGCAATTTAACATATACGGCATCGGATGACTTTTTTTAAAAAAAAACTGCAGTCTCAATACTTTATAATAACAAAAAAGATTTGCACAACATGATTTTCTAAGAGAACGAGTTCACTTCTTTGTTTGAAGAGGAGTCAGTCCCGATGGCGAAAGGACTGGGAATGTCAATTAAGATATGCAAGACAATATAATACAAAGTCTAATATTTGTTTCAACAACATCCAGTCAGCTCCTGGTGGGTGAAATACTGCGGTCTAGCTGTATCCAGGGCTCTTTTCCTGTGGCATTTTAAAAAATGTAGCTGCAGCTGAGTCAGTGGCTTTCTCTGCGGCAGAGGTCCTGACCAGCCACTCAGAGTCTGGAGGTTTGGGGGCCTGTGACGCTGGTGTGGCTGACTCCACTGCATCCATGTGAACTGGTAGGCGTGTTACGAGTAAAGTAAGGAGGAAAAGTCAAAGAGAGACAAATTAGAATGAGAGACACGTCAACACAAAACTTTCTTCATCCTTATATTTTATGTCCTATTAAACCAAGCAGCTACATAGGGTTTCTTTTTTTTAACCAAAAACTAAAGGCAAGATTTAAGTATGATAAGTATTTCTCCACATCAGAAAACAGGTTTAACTGAACAAATGAATAAATTCAGGAGTACAAATTCTTAATGTACTAATAACCACTTATGAAGCATTTACATGCCAGGAACTGTACTCTTTAAACACTGCATACTTACAATCTTATTTCTTAATGCAAACTCTTAGAAATAGGTATTGCCATCTCCATTTTTGGGGTCAGAAAACTGGGGCACAGAGAAAGCAGATAATTTGTTCAGAGACATGGATGTTTAAGCAGCAAGACTGAAACTCATATATTAGATTCCAAGCCCTCTGCTCTTTCTATAATGTTCCAAGCCTCCAGTATGACAGTGTTACCAGTAAACACCAGACAGCAAGGCAAATGGTAGAAAAATTCAACAGCCGAGCCATCTGTTTTTCAGCAAGGACATTAAGACATTCTGGACAGGATAACCACTGCTTGTCAGGGCTGTCCTGTTTCTTTTAGGACACCTACCCTTCTGGACCCTAACCCTGAACGCTCAAAGCATTTCCCAGTCACTGTGACAACCCAACACTGCCCCCACATTTGCCAATGCCCCCTGAGCAGAGTAGCAAAAACCACCATCACTCCACTGAAAACAGACATACACTAAAATAAAGCAAAACATTAAAGATTTTCATTTTTATCCTGTCACAATAATTCTACTCCCAAGAATATAATCTAGAAAAGTAACTTTCAAATTATGGGTCACAAAACCAATGTAGTAGGTCGTGACAAATACTTTTTTTTTTCCTTAATGAAAAAGAACAGAAAGTATCAGAGGGCACCCAAAGGTTTATTTCAGATTTTCCAGGTACACCCAATATATATTCAAACATGAATTTCTTACTGTGAGTTATCAGGAAAAAAATTGAAAGCTATTACTCTATGGCATATATACAAGTTTTTTAGAGGGCAGCAGTTTTCAAACATTTCAGAACCTCAACCCCAGCAGCAAGAAATACATATGACATCACCACCCAAATCTCTCTTTTTCACACACAAGTACGCATGCTCATTCACTCTTATTTAAGTGAAAATAAATTTCATTAAAAACTATACCTACCATTACTACAAGGTCATCAACCATGGGGAAAACACTATTCAAGAAAAACTTTTTGTGTTGGCTACATATATATATATTTTTTATCATGGAAAATATACATAAAATGTACCATTCTAATAATTTCTAAGCATGCTCCTCAGTAGCATTTAGTATATCCACACTGTTGCACAACCATCACCACCACCCATGTCCAGAACTTTTTCTTCATCTCAAAGGGAAATTCTCTACTCATTAAACAATAACTCCCCATTCTCCTTCTCCCCCAGCCTGTGGCAACCACCATTTGTTTTACCTTCTGTTTCTGTGAATCTGATTTTTTTTAGGTACCTCTTCTAAGTGGAATCATACAGTAGTCATCCTTTTGTGTCTGGCTTATTTTCCTTAACACATTGCCTTCATTCATATTGTAATGTGTGTCATAATTTCATTCTGATAATGAAAGATTTCAGGTTGAATAATAACTTACTGAAGGTATAGATCACATTTTGTTTATCCATTCATCCAGTGATGAACATTTGGGTTGTTTCTACTTTTTGACTACTGTGAATAATGTTGCTATGAACACAGGTGTACAAATACCTATTTAAATCCTTGCTTTCAATTATTTGGGGTGATATATACCCAGAAACAGAACTGCTGGATCAGAGGGTAGTTTCATGTTTAAGTTTCTGAGGAACCACCAGATCTTTACAGCGGCTGCACTATTTTATATTCCCACCAGCAATACACAAGGTTTCCAATTTCTCCACATTCTCCAAACAACGTACGCTGGTTTTTGTTTTGGTTTGTTTGCTTGTTTTGATACAGCCATCATAAGAACTGTGAAATGGCTGGCCAAGAAAAACTTTTGCGTATGTTCACCCACAGAATGGTGCAATACTTTCCCCAGTAGCACAAACCAGCATGAGAATATGACTGAAATGTTTATCAAGAATGATTAACTGTGATATATTCATCATGCTCAGAAGTGGAGTACTGTACATATGGCAGTAATGAATGGATTCTGGTAGGATAAAATGTGAATGAATCAAGAACTAGGTGAAACTTGTAACTTATATGATATTCCATTTACAGAAGCTTCAAAAACATGTAAAACTAGACCATATACTGCTTAGAGATACACATGTCTGTCAAAACTATTTGAAAACAACAAAGAATGACAAATAATTAACCAAAAATATATATTAGGATAATATATTCCCACTCTCCTTCAGAGAGTGGAAAGAAAATTTTTAAAAAAGACTTTTTTTTTTCTCCAAGGGAATCTTTTTGTTTGTTTCAATATTTATTTATTTGACTGAGCCAGGTCTTAGTTATGGTACTCGGGATCTTGGGTCTTTGTTGCAACACACGATATCTTTAGTTGCAGCATGTGAGATCTTTAGTTGCAGCATGTGATTTCTTGCAGTTGTGGCATAAGAGATCTGGTTCCCTGAGGACTGAACCCAGGCGGAGTCTCAGCCACTGGATCACCAGAGAAGTCCTGATGCTCTTTTTTGTAAAGTAGATGGTGGGTACATGGATACTTGTATTGTTTTTCTTTATACCACATATATATTCTATAAATGTTCTTCTGCGGCCATTCAATATTTATTTTCAAAAACATTTTTAACTTTAAAAAACATGTAAACCTAATTAAAAGGCATAGTAGGCAATAAGAATCTGCCCTATGACTCCTGAGACAAGGGCCAACCTAAAATGGAACTACTGAATCCAATCACAGGGTTAGAATAATATTGAGAATAACTCTGTTTTAAAGATTCTATTCACTTAATTCATACATTAAGTATCTAATGAGATTGTTCTATGTGTGGAGTACTGTTTTTTAGATGCTGGGGGTGTGGCAGTGAGTAAGACAGGTAAAATTCTTGCCCTGGTAAATGTATTGCTAGCATGGCTGGCTTGCCACCTGAAATCTTATACAACTAATTAACAGGTTAATTGTTGGGTAGCCTTTCAAGGACACATATCCTATCCCAAGAAGGTCAAAAAAGGCTCTTGGAATGGCCAGTATAGTCAGGGCTTTTGGTACTTCCCTGGAAGTCCAGTGGTTAGGACTGTGCACATCCAGTGCAGGGAGCACAGTTGGGAAATTAAGATCCCCACGCCCCCACACACACACAAAAATAAGTCAGGACTCTCAACAGAACATCTTGTCATCCCAATTCTCCATCACCTGAAAGCTATGTGTTTACTTTTTGAAAAAAAATGGAATTTGCACACCCAAAGCTCTGATTTGCCACTCTAACAAAGAAAATCATCGCAAGAAAAAGAAGTCTTGTTTTCATCTGAGTTCCTTATCCTTCTTGTAACTACTTAGTCTCTCAAATTTTCAAGAAAATAACCCTTTTTTCTTTTCCAGTTGCATTCTTTAAGAACATACACAATGGCTGGTTGACTTCAGCATGGGGTAGACAGTGCTGGGCATTCCCTGTTCTGGTGTATCAACCTTAAAAGCAGGTTAACACACTTACTCACTAGGATCCAGGGGTGGATCCCTGTGCACTAAGCACAGAATGTTTTAAAGCCACAGAGGGAAGAGGAGTGGAGATGGATCTACCCAATGACCCTATGACAAGGTCCTTCTCCCTGGTCTTTGTTAATATTAATACAAAACGACAGGAAGGCACGTTTTCCCTTTTTGTTCTTCACCTTTCTAGTCTTATTAATATCTTTAAATCCAGTCAATTTCAACTCAAAACTTTCCACTAATGGGGGAGGGGGAAAGGGAAAAGATTTGTGGCTGCATGTTTAAGAAAGAAGCTGAATTCATCACGGTGACAGGGGAGAGTGTTGGCAGAGATCTGAGCTATTTATTCTTTTAGGAAAATCCTATAAAGAATGACACAAGGAAGCCTCTATCTGCAGTCTTGTTCATCACACTGGTGAAGAGTCCGATAACAGATGTATGCAGGAGCGTGATTTAGTGCCAGGAGCTGGCCCCTGATGTGTATTAATACAGCGGCAAAGCGGAACGCACCTCTCTTCATCACTCATTTCTATAAAAGAGGTGGAATCCGAGATGGCCCGATGTTAGGCAGAGCAAGCCCATTTGTCCTACTGACTGATGGCGCGGGCTTGGGCTATGTCCTTCACCTCCATGGGGCACTCAGGTTGTGGATAGGAAAAAAAAAAGAAAATGTTCAGTGAAGCAGGCCTTAGTCAACAAGTGAGAGGAGTTGGGCTCAGCAGGGGAAATGTTTAAGGCTCAAGTCTTCTTGATACTTCCCAGTACACTTCCTGATTTGAATATGGAATAAGGATTGTGAACTCTTCTCAACAGTTCTGCTCTTATCAGCAATTAAAAGCTAAAAACATAAGCAAGATATTAAGGGGGAAAAAAGAACAAAAAGATAAAAGAGAGGAGACTATGTTTCACTGCTTCTATTAATTCCATAGACTGGATGAAGACCTGGGTTTTGACGTGGAGTCATGGTTTGGAAGCAATCCTGTCATATACGAGACCAAACACCTGCAGTGTCTAAGACGGCAGCTTGAGAGTCATAGGGAAACTGGACTGATTCTTGGTCTACAATTTATCAACCATGTAACCTCAGTGACTATTTTAACCCCTCTATGCCTCAATTTTCCTGTGTGTAAATTAGGAATAAAAAACAGCATCTCCCTTATTAAGTTGCTGCAAAGATTAGGTGAATTAATTCAGACAAAATGTTTAGTTCATGGCATAGCCATGTGAAAAGTCACTAAAAAAAAAAAAAAAAAGCTTCCTACAACCATCAGAACTGTGATTGAGACTGTTCAGTATGAACCACTATCAAGTAGGCATCCAAACAGAAGCTTACACAGGTCAGTTTCAGAGAATGCTGAAACTTACTAATAAGTGAGAGAGATAAGAGTTCCTATCTGTCTGAGGTCTACTCTTTTACTCAGGTATCAAGTGCTCTGATATATATATATTATTGGGCTGCACAAAAAGTTCACTTGGGTTTTCCCTTAAGCTATAATGGAAAAATCTGAATGAACTTTTTGGCCAACCCAATATCTATTTTCTGAAGAGAATAAAATAATTTATGATATACTTAATTCCCTCAGAGTGAATTCACCATCAGCACAAAAATAACCATAAGTACTTCTGGTAGGTCCTACAAGCAGATATGCTCTTTTTAACCAGACTAATTTATCCTAAAATGTATTGCAATATATAAAGTATTTCCCATGATTACTAATTACATTTAATTATCATAACTCCAAGGAAAAACATCAACAGACATCCAATATTCTTGATGATATAAATATATAATCATCCCTTTTGTCATTTAAGGATGACATACATACAGAGCACCTAAATCAATGAATCTTTATATGTGCATATACTCATGTAATCCCCACCAAGTTCATGATATAAAGCATTTCCAGCATCGCAGAAAATTTTTTGTATCATCCTCTGGTCACGACCCTACAGTGAACGTAATTACTATTTTGGTTTCTATAACTAGTTTTGCCCAGAAAACTTTTAAGTTTTAACTTGAAAACTCAATTACAAATTTCATGACTAGAAAAATATTAGCACTCTGCTGGACATTAAAACAATGATAATGTATTGTACTGTACATCAAACATAAAAGTAAATAAACCCATGTGGCTCCTTTACTGCTGACTAAACTGCCACCCTACCAGGGTTTTCATTACCACACATCTAACTTCCTCTCTGTGCTGCAGCAGAAGTGCAGATGACTCCAGATTGCTGATGGTGAAATATAGGGAATTCAAACTCAAGAGGGCAGAAGACAGTGAAAAAGCACAGACTTTAGGGTCAGAGAGACTTCAAGCAAATTACTTTTCACATTCTCAGTTTTCCCATATAAAATGGGAATAAAATGACCCACTTTCTCATAAAGGTGAGATGAAAAGGTGTATAAGACATATAATTTAGTGCCTGGCACTCAGTAGGTGGTCAATAACGAATGACTACACGTATAATCACCGGCATGTGGGCTGGACAGAGACGCTGTGGCCGCAGGTCTCCGCTTCCTCTTGATGTCACGTGAACACGGAGGCCCCAGGTGTGTGTTTGCCTGTCTGCAGACACGAGGAAGAGAAAACACGGCTTTAACTGTGTCATTCTTACTGTGAGACATTATGTTCAGCCCAGATGAACCCCCTCACCCATTACAGACATATACTAACAAAATGGGCACCACCCTTTGCCATCAAGTGTCAGTACAAGATTATTCAGAATTAATCCTAACTTATTCTTTACACACAACATATACCCATTTGAAACTTATTACCTGAATTCAGAACAGATATTCAAGATTAATTTTAATAAATATGTGCTTCATTACATGCTGGTTTTGTACAATTATTCTTCATAAAAACCACAATTGTTCTAAACTTGTTAATGAAATACTTACTCCCAAGTGGTAATATATTGAAAAGTTTAATGCTGCATGAACACAGATATTTGCATAGAATTTTAATAGCAAGTTTAACCCTTCTATCAGTATAAACCTGGATTTTTAATAATGACTATATCACAAAATAAGTTTAGGTTCTGTGATTTTTAAAAATATTTATTTATGTGCTAATAATAGGTTCCCTGAATCAAGGCAAATTGGAAGTGGTCAAACAGGAGATGACAAGAGTGAACATTGACATTCTAGGAATCAGTGAACCAAGACGGACTGGAATGGGTGAATTTAACTCAGATGACCATTGTATCTACTACTGTGGGCAGGAATCCCTTAGAAGAAATGGAGTAGCCATAATAGTCAACAAAAGAGTCTGAAATGCAGTACTTGGATGCAATCTCAAAAACGACAGAATGATCTCTGTTCGTTTCCAAGGCAAACCATTCAGTATCACAGTAATCCAAGTCTATGTCCCAACCACTAATGTCAAAGAAGCTGAACAGTTCTTTGAAGACCTACAAGACTTTCTAGAACTAACACCAAAATAGATGTCCTTTTTCATCATGCAAAAGTAGAAAGTCAAGAGATACCTAGAGTATCAGGTAAGATTGGTCTTGGAGTACAAAATGAAGCAGGGCAAAGGCTAACAGTTTTGCCAAGATTATGCCCTGGTTATAGCAAACACCCTCTTCCAACAACACACGAGACGACTCTACACAGGAACATCACAAGATGGTCAATTCTGAAATCAGATTGAATATATTCTTTGCAGCCGAAGATGGAGAAGCTCTATACAGTCAGCAAAAACAAGACTGGGAACTGACTGTGGCTCAGATCATGAACTCCTTATTGCAAAATTCAGACTTAAATTGAATAAAGTTCGGAAAACCACTAGGCCATTAAGGTATGACCTAAATCAAATCCCTTACGATTACACAGTGGAAGTGACAAATAGATTCAAGGGATTAGATCTGATGGACAGAGTGCCTGAAGATGGAGGTTCATGACATTGTAATAGGAGGTGGTGATCAAAACCATCCCCAAGAAAAAGAAATGCAAAGAAGCAAAATGGCTGTCTGAGGAGGCCTTACAAATAGCTGAGAAAAGAAGAGAAGCAAAAGGCATAGGAGAAAAACAAAGGTATACCCATCTGAATGCAGAGTTCCAAAGAACAGCAAGGAGAGATAAGAAAGCCCTCCTCAGTTATCAATGCAAAGAAATAGAGGAAAACAATAGAATGGGAAAACACTAGAGATCTTTTCAAGAAAATCAGACATACCAAGGGAATATTTCATGCAAAGATGGGCACAATAAAGGACAGAAATGGAATGAACCTAACAGAAGCAGAAGATATTAAAAAGAGGTAGCAATAATACACAGAAGAACTATACAAAAAAGATTGTCACAACCCAGATAACCACGATGGTGTGATCACTCATCTAGAGCCAGACATTCTGGAGCGTGAAGTCAAGTGGGCCTTAGGAAGCATCACTACTAACAAAGCTAGTGGAGGTGATGGAATTCCAGCTTGAGCTATTTCAAATCCTAAAAGATGACGCTGTGAAAATGTTGCACTCAATATGCCAGCAAATATGGAAAACTCAGCAGTGGCCACAGAACTGGAAAAGGTCAGTTTTCATTCCAATCCCAAAGAAAGGCAATGCTAAAGAATGTTCAAACTACTGCACAATTGCACTCATCTCACACCCTAGCAAAGTAATGCTCAAAATTCTCCAAGCCAGGCTTCAACAGTACGTGAACTGAGAACTTTCAGATGTTCAACCTGGATTTAGAAAAGGCAGTGGAACCAGAGATCAAACTGCCAACATCTGCTGGATCATAGAAAAAGCAAGAGAATTCCAGAAAAACATCTGCTTCACTGACTACACTAAAGCCTTTGACTGTGTGGATAATAACAAACTAGAAAATTCTTAAAGAGACAGGAATACCAGACCACCGTACCTGCCTCCTGAGAAACCTGTATGCAGGTCAGGAAGCAACAGTTAGAACCGGACATGGAACAATGGACTGGTTCCAAATTGGGAAAAGGAGTACGTCAAGGCTGCATGTTGTCACCCTGCTTATTTAACTTCTATGCAGAGTACATCATGCAAAATGCTTGGCTAGATGAAGCACAAGCTGGAATCAAGATTGCTGGGAGAAATATCAATAACCTCATATATGCAGATGGCACCACCCTTACAGCAGAAAGCGAAGAACTAAGGAGCCTCTTGATGAGGGTGAGAGGAGAGTGAAAAAGCTGGCTTAAAACTCAACATTCAAAAAACTAAGATCATGGCATCTGGTCCCATCACTTCATAGCAAATAGATGGGGGAACAATGGAAACAATGACAGACTTCATTTTCTGGGCCTTCAAAATCACTGCAGATGGTGACTGCAGCCATGAAATTAAAAGACACTTGCTTCCTGGAAGAAAAGCTATGACAAACCTAGACACTGTATTAAAAAGCAGAGACACTACTTTGGCAACAAAGGTCCACATAGTCAAAGCTATGGTTTTTCCAATAGTCATGTATGGATGTGAGAGTTAGACCATAAAGAAGGCTGAACACCAAAGAATTGATGCTTTTGAATCGTGTTGTTGGAGAAGACTCTTGAGAGTCCCGTGGACTGCAAGGAGATCAAACCAGTCAATCCTAAAGGAAATCAACCCTGAATATTCATTGGAAGGACTGATGCTGAAGTTCCAATAATTTGGCCACATGATGCAAAGAGCCTACTCACTGGAAAAGACCTTGATGCTGGGAAATATTGAAGGCAGCAGCAGAAGGGGACGACAGAGGATGAGATGGTTGGATGGCATCAGTGACTCAATATACATGAGTTTTAGCAAGCTCTGGGGGATGGTGAAGGACAGGGTAGCCTGGCGTGCTGCAGTCCATAGGGTCGCAAAGAGTTGGACACGACTGAGTGACTGAACAATAAATGATTTACAATATTGTGTTAATTTCAGGTGTATAGCAAAGTGATTCAGTTATACATATACACATATCCACTCTTTTTCAGATTTTTTTCATATAGCTTATTACAAAATACTGAGTTCTTTGTGCTATACAGTAGGTCCTTGTTGATCATTTTATATATAGTAGTGTTTACATGTTAATCCAAAACTCTTAAATTTATCCCTCCCCCCAACCTTTCCCCTTTGGTAACCGTAAGTTTGTTTTCTATGTCTGTGAGTCTGTTTCTGTTTCGTAAGTATAGTTCATTTCTATTGTATTTTAGAGTCCACATATAAGTGATATCATGTATTTGTCTTTCTCTGACTTACTTGACTCAGTTTGATAATCTCTAGGCCTATCCATGTTGCTGCAAGTGGCATTACTGCATTCTTTTTATGGCTCAGTAATACTCCATTGTGTGTGTGTGTAGTACACGTGCATCTTCCATATCCATTCCTCTGTCGATACACATTTAGGTCGCTTCCATGTCTCGGCTACTGTAAACAGTGCTGCAATGGACACTGAGGTGCATGTATCTTTTCGAATTACCGTTTTCTGCAGATACATGGCCAGGAATGGGATTGCTGGGCCATATGGTAATTCTAGTTTTCGTTTTCTGAGAAACCTCCATACTGTTTTCCAGTGGCTGCATCAAGTTACATTCCCACCAACAGTGTAAGAAGTTTCCCTTTTCTGCAAACCCTCTCCAGCATTTGTTATCTGTAGACTTTCTAATGATGGGCATTCTGACTGGTGTGAGGTGGTACTTCACTGTAGTTTCAATTTGCATTTCTCTAATTATTAGTGATGTTGAGCATCTTTTCATATGCTTTTCGGCCATCTGTATGTCTCCTTTAGAAAAATATCCATTAGATCTTCTGTTGATTTTTTGACTGGGTTGTCTGTTTTTTTGATATTGAGCTGCATGAGCTGTTTGTATATTTTTGAGATTAATTACTTGTTGGTCACTTCACTTGCAAATATTTTCTCCCATTCTATGGGCTGTCTTTTCATTTTGTTTATGGCTCCCTATGCTATGTAAAAGCTTTTAAGTTGAATTAGGATCCACTTGTTTATTTTTGGTTTTATTTTCATTACTCGAGAAGGTGGACTTAAGAATATATTGCTGTGATTTAAGTCAGAGTTTTCTGTCTGTTTTCCTCAGAGTTTTAGAGCATCTGGTTTTACTTTAGGTTTATAATCGATTTTGAGGTTATTTTTGTGCATGGTGTTAGAGGATGTTCTAATTGTACACGTAGTTGTCTAGCTTTCCCAGCACAACTTATGGAAGAGACTGTCTTTTCTCCATTGCATATTCCTGCCTCCTTTTATCACAGATTGATCACAGATGTGTGGATTTGTTTCTGGGCTTTTTATCCTGTTCCACTGATCTATACTTCTGTTTCTGTGCTAGTACCAATACTGGTTTGATGAGTATAGTTTTGTGGTATAGTCTGAAGTCAGGGAACCCAATTCCTTCAGCACTCTTTTTCTTTTTCAGGATGGCTTTGGCTACTTTGGGTCTTCTGTACTTCCATACAAATTAAAACTTTTTGTTCTAGTTCTGTGAAATGCCATTGGTAATTTGATAGGGATTGAGTTGAATCTACAGACTGCTTTGGGTAGTACAGTATTTTGACAATATTGATTCTTAAGAACATGGTATATCTTTCCATACGTCATGTGTCATCTTTGATTTCTTTCATCAGTATCTTATAGTTTTCAGAATACAGGTCTTTTGTCTCCTTAGGTAGGTTTATTCAGAAGTATTTTCTTTTTGATGTGATGGTAAATGGGACTGTTTCCTTAATTTCTCTTTCTAATCTTCTGTTGTTAGCATATAGAAATTCAAGAGATTTCTGTATTAATTTTGTATCCTGCAACTTTACTGAATTCTCTGATGAGCTCTAGTAGTTTTCTGGTAGCATCTTTAGAATTTTCTATGTATAATATATGTCATTTCCAATTTGGATTCCTTTTATTACTTTTTCTTCTCTGATTGCCATGGCTAGGATGCTGGTATGCTATTTTAGTTCCCAGCTTCCTCCTTCCTCTCAACCTAGACAGATCCTACCCCTCATTAAGGACCAAGCTGAGTGATTCTCACATCTGCACACAGCTTTCCTTGAACATTCTAGGCCTTATCGCCCATGCATCATTATTTAAATGGCTAATCTCCTTGAGAACAAGGACCACGTTTACATTTCTTTCATAATTTTCCAATGATCTACCAGCTTCAACACAAGGCACATAGCTGACCCCCACTAAATATCTGTTGACTAAAATGGATATGAATGAACAAAAGTTTTACAAACAAAATACTCAACTGTACACTTACGGGGATTCAAATGGTAATTTTTTTTTTAGCCATGCCACACAGCTTGCAGGATCTTAGTCCCCTGACCAGGGACCAAACTTGGGCCTATGGCAGTAAAAGCACTGAGTCCTAACCACTGGACCACCAGGGTATTCCCTAAAACAGTAAATTTTATGTTATGATATTTTACCACAACTTTAAAAAACACTGCCAGAGTATAAAGCATATACAAAAGATTCTAATAAAATTATATCAGATGAACTCCTAATTGGTAGTCCTAGCTGGGGAATCAAGTCTCATGGCCTAATAGCTTTAAAAATGAAACCTCAGTCAAATTTAAGAGAATCTAGTTATCACGGCAACAAGACTACTGTTGAATAGGCAAATTTTCCTTATTCAGAGGTCCCCAATCTGTCAACCTCCACAGTTCAAAAGCATATGGGCATGTGCACCCACATGCTTCCCTCTCACCCTCACACACATACATATATGCTCTCTCTCTTTAAACAGCAAAAGCTTAAGAGTCAATTCAATTTATAAACAAGAAAAAATAAGAATCTGACTGAAATCATAAGAAATATTTTAGAATGCAAAGAACACTACAAAAGGCAGATATTTACAATATAAAGCCTATGGTCTGAAAAATTCTACCTAAGTCACCTTTTACTGATCATTCACATCTATATGGCAAAAGACTGTAAGTTAGGTACTCCATGAATAGTTAACTCTGAAACCCCAAGTGAAATATAAGCATAAATGTGTAAAATAGCAGAAATGATCCATTTTTTATACCTTACAGAGTTCTGGGAATAAGTCTAAATCAGCATGCTGATTTAATAATAAGAAACACAGACAACAGAATGTCAAAGGTAGACAGGTCTAAATGTAGAGGTATTAATTCCCTTGGAAGCCAAAGACACAGGCAGAAAAGAAAGTGACACTACAAATTTTGTTTTTCCTTAAAACAGAGAAATGTACAGAATAGAGCTTCCATCTTTTCCACAAGCAAGTGCTTGAGTAAATACTATCCAAGCCCTTTGTTCTAGTTCAATCAAAAGTGAGAGTGAAAGTCGCTCAGTCTTGTCTGACTCTTTGCGACCCCATGGATAGCCCATGGACTTCTCCAGGCCAGAATACTGGAGTGGGTAGCTGTTCCCTTCTCCAGGGGATCTTCCCAACCCAGGGATGGAACCCAAGTCTCCCGCATTGCAGGCGGATTCTTTACCAGCTGAGCCACCAGGGAAGCCCAGTTCAATCATGCTTCTCCTAAAGACCTAGAGAAAGAGAAAAGTCAAGCAAAGGGTAACAGTTTACAGCCACGCTCCCTTCTTCTTTACTTTAAGCTCACTAAAGGACCCTATAAAACATTTCAGATTAAACGTTAACTCCATTTCTTCAAACTAAACTATGTTATTGGATATGAAGACAGTGGCTACCCTTGAGCTGTAGATAGTGGAGGAAGAGGGACAGCGACTAGGAAAGGCTCAGGGAACTTGTGGGATTCTTTCTGGGAATGTTCCATTTCTGGATCTAGATGCTAGGTTACTTGGATGTGGCTTCATGAAAATTCATCAGGTGTGTATTTCTTTGTACACTTCTCTGTAGGTATATTATCCTTCAATAAACAGTTTAATTAAAAACTATTGCTTCTTCAAGGTCAATGTTTATGAAATGCTAAGTTTTGACAGATACAAAGTAACAAGCATAAGAAAAACACTCAAAAGGGTTTTAAGGTAGTAACTTTCAAAGTATCAACTTGAGCTAAACAAAACAAATACTGCCTTTTATTTACACACCATCTATCATTTCACAGCTCTGCGTGCTTGATATATACCAAGAAGATGGCTGAGGGCACATATTATCACTCTTTATGGACCTAGTCAGTAACATTTATCCCACATTTTCAAGAATGACACATTTTAAATAAAAATGTTTACATTTTAAACCATTTTAAATGGAAATGTGATGGTTTTTTAAATGCTTATTTTAGTAAAACAAAAATAAGTATTACTTGCCTACTGTTCTGCACAGTTATCCACCTCACTATACGGTGCAACATCCCGAGGAGGCTGCTGTGTGCTCAAGGTGGTTGGTCCCTGAACCACCTGCCCCTGGGCCTTGCTTCCTGGATTCCCCACTGGTCTCTGCTCAGCGATGTGGAGGGCTTCGGGGTTAACTGTCCCTACGTTAAATGACTTCCGACTGCTAAAGCCTTCAGCCTGTCATTTCTCTGCAGTAAACAGTCTACTTCTACCATCCCATTCCCACTCCTAATTGTTACACCTTCAAAATTCATAAATTCCTCTTAGGAAAGAACTGGAGGCTTTCTGAAACCAGATAACACAGTTAAATCAATAACCTTATTTTATCATAAAAGTATGTAGTTCTGTGTGGACCATTTCCTTTCTACTCAGGAGGGGAGTTTTGCTCCTTTCACTGTTCACTGAGTTTCTGCCTGGTGGGGGAGATGATATGGTGGTGAACAAAACAGTCTCTTCCCTAACGGGCTTTATAGCCTGGGCCCACTTTCAGAAGCACAGCTTTCCCAGTTATAGAACCTGTATAGAAAGGAACTGAGGCAGGCCTAAAGAGACGTCACGCTCACTCCTAAAATTCAGGTTAGTGCTTCTTCCCTCTTAAAACATTTCTCTTAAGATCATTTCCAGGTTGGAGAGTTATTTCATAAGAGGCAGAATAACTTCACAACTTAGGGCTGAGTAACAACAACAAATATTGTGTTGTTTTTACGCTGACAGTGTCACTGTCTCACAAGACAGAAACTGAAAAGGGACCGCACACAGGTTAGGAGGCATTACAAAGGACCGGGGAAGAGCGTAAGCTCCCCCTTCTCACGGGCACACAGACCCTGATCCTTATCCGTTGAGTGGTAGAAAATTTAACTAGATTTCTTTTTTTTTTAACTCTTTTTTTTTCTTTTAAAGAGCAGTACAAGTTGCTCTTGTGTGGTGAACCATGTACTGTGCGAGGAGGGAGGGGATCTTTCAATTATGCAGAGGCAAAAAGGCTAAATATTAGTTAAACTAAAACCACTACCAAGTTAAGACTTCCTTCTCAATTGAAGTGACATATGGTTAACACAATCATGTAAGGAGCTTTTACAGAATACACATCTCCCACCACCCTGTGGTGAGAGGGATGGAAGAAGAATCTGTAATATGTTTATTTTGAAATTCTACCTCAGGTAATTCTGATAAGCTTCTTCCTACTGTGAAAATTACTGAGCTAAAAAAAAACAAAACTCCCAAGGCCAAGCTAGTCCATAAAATAGATCTAAATATTTAACTTAAAGAATAACAGAATGACTCAATGAATATAAATGTAGATTAAAAAACATATTTATTATTCCCCAGTACGCAAGCAATTAACCCAGAGAAAAGACAGGCTACACTCGTTCTGTTTTGTCTGACCCGGGCCTCAGTACTCTCCGGGCACTGCTTCTTTCACAGCATGAGCGCTGGGTCAGTACTTCTCCTAAAAGCATCATATTCAGCAGCATTTGCTGAGAAGATCTGGGGGAGGTGGGGGTGGAATGAACATTAAAAACATTAAATACACTCTTTAAAAATTCTTACTTCAGGAAAAATCACTAAATTCACATCGTAACTGTGAAGGTGAATGTTGAAGATTAAAAATTAATTGAAAGAGTATTCTGTATATTCGCACATAAACACAACACGTCTATTTTATTTTTTACTGCAGGTAACTAAAAAGATCAGGTGAGTTGTTAAAACTGCAGTGTTACTTAGGAAACTGGGCAGGTCACTATGTCCTTGGGGCAGGAATGTACTTTTAGGGGAAGAAAAACTTACTTTGAGAAATACATGCATGTTTAATAGAACCAATGTTGGCAAAAAATAAATAAATAACTGAAGTGACTGCTTTAGATTTAGAACAAAGATGTTTAAAGTCATTCCTAAGGAAAGAAAACAGTCTTCTTCTGTCAACAGCAAGCTAATTTTTAAGGAATGGTTCACCTTCAAAAAGCACTCATTTTTAAAACTCATTGAAAAGTTCATGTTTTGGTATGAAATAAAAATAAAATTTATTGTAAAAAGATATTTATTTGCTGTACTTTTCCTTTAAAACACACAAATAAGTAACATCAGGAAAAAACTATTGATATTTCTAAGGACCAAAGGTCATCTACATCATATATTCCAATTATTCTCCTTAATTACTAATCTATTCACCTCAATTATTTTTAACAAAAATTTATAGAGGCCTACACTGTGCTGGGTGCAGAGGTTATATACAAAATGACTGAGCCAAGGGCCTGTCCACCAGAAGCTCGCAACAGAGGGAGGGAGGCCGACACATCAAGAACTAAAAGATGATACAAGACGCTGAGCTGTAATCAAGGAGCAAGGAAAGTGAGAGGGGAGAATGAGGAAGAAGAGGATTAAACCTCAGGAGTACAGACCCCTTCCTCACATGTGATTTTACCTGCAGGGTTAAGTGACATTTACTAAACACCCAGTCAGGGAAATATATCTTCACAAACTTGCACATATGACAGGATCCAGGCCTATGACACTAGAAACAGGAGTGTCGTAGGAGAGAAAACCACCTCACGATCAGAGGACACAAAGGAGGTTTTAGGAAGAGATCCTGGCAATCCCACTCATGTTTTCACTCAAACCTAACCCTCAGCCGTTTGTGACAAACTGCTCACCAGCACCTGAACATTCTCTGTAATCTACTTACTTCCCTTTGCTGGGCGAAGGCTGGCATATCATGAAGCTGTCTCATGCCACCCACAGGAGCAGAACAGTTCCATATCCGTTGGAAGGATGGGTATATTACAGTAGCAAAACAAGAGAGAGAGAAAATGCTTTCATCATTCCATACCTGGCAGTAAGATTCTAGCTGGCTGAGAGCTGCTATAAACAAGACTGTCCAATGGAGGACAAAAGATTCCAGAACTGTGCACTATAGAATGGGAAGTTCCGCTAGGAGTGGGCAGCCTTATGGACAACATTACAGCACAAACATTTCCTAACACGTGACCGAAACCAAGCACTAAAGAGGTGAGCGAGAGCTGCTGTGCAGCACAGCGTCCCCAGCAGATAGAGGACTAATAAAGGGTTCTTTCCCCTAAGCCCTGAGGTAAAACCTGAGGTTGTTTACTATGGCTCCAAAGGTCAAAATTAATAGCATGAATTGAGTCTTCTTTTTGCTCTTTGAAACTGCTTGTCAAGTGGCACAGCCAGCTGGGCACACAACTCTGATATGCAGATCACAGTGTTTGTGAACAGATAAAATGAATTACAATGAGTGCAGCCTATCATATTTCAACTAACAGGAAGGTCTCTCTCTTTTTCACCCAAGCAGTGTCCAAATGCCTTCTCTTATAGTCCACTTGGGGTCATTTTAAACACCTCAATAATCTATACTAAATACTCATTAGCAAATGACTCTGGAAGCCAACTCAAAGTTTGTAAAACTGCAGTTATCCTTAGAACAGGGTAGTGTAGTTAACTATGTAACAAAAATAAACATTAGCTACCAGTATGCTAAATATTCAAGTATATTATTTCATTTTGATCCCGACCAGCCCCCCAAATAATGATATTTTCATTTTCAAGGTGAGGAAATTGAAGTATGAGGAGGTTAATTCTTTTGCTCAGGTAAAAGCCAAGACTCTTACCTGAGTCTGCCTCAAACTAATATGAGATTAAAAACTTAAAAGAAGGGATAAAAGAAATGGTGATATACTACGAAGTGATCACCCAAAATAGAGGAAAGATCAGGAAAGTTGGAGAAACTCAAA
The DNA here is from genome assembly GCF_054371585.1 of Giraffa tippelskirchi. Taxonomy (NCBI): domain Eukaryota; kingdom Metazoa; phylum Chordata; class Mammalia; order Artiodactyla; family Giraffidae; genus Giraffa; species Giraffa tippelskirchi. Next base: position 147,431,562 of record NC_137281.1, on the reverse strand, counting down.
ACTGCCGCAAGATATTCAAAAACTACAACAGGCGACTTGTGCATCATACAAAGAGATGTAGCAATTTATAAGTTCCAGTTATGGTTCTCTAAGACAATAATGGTTTTAAAAAAAAAAAACTACCTTTCAATCAATAAATCTCTCATTTTGGAAAAAGCTGCCTACAGCACTAGTTCCTTATTACCATTCTGGGACTGTGTCCTTGACAGCAATACCAGAGCTTCTACCAGAACACCAATCACACCATCTGCTGTTTGAGCAGCAGCAATTCTTAACACCAGCACCCGGTCTTACTAATTTAATAGCAAAAGCCCAATACCAGCAAGCAAAACAACCAAACCCAAACAAACAGCTGGCTTACGAATTTTATCCATATATACCCTGCACATGAGCCAGCTACCCACACATCCACCCACCAATTCTGCCCATTTGCCCACTGCTAAGTGCTGGGCACTGTGCTGGACCCTACCGCTCTCCTCCTCACCTGCAGCAATTCTCCAGTGCTAACAGAAGCCCAGCATTGTCCCTTCCGTACAGAACTGTGCTCACAACACCCAAGCACAGGCCAATTATGAAATGGGCTTTCCTGTTTAGTAAATTACAAAGCACCAGTCATAAAACCATATGCATTTAGGGCGATAGTTCCCAACCCTGGCTGCGTATTAGAGACACCTGGGAGCTCCAAAATACTGCCAACGCCTGGGCCTCATCCCAGGCCAATTAAATCAGAATCTTGCAAAGTGGGGGACCAGCCTGGATATACATTTTTTTTTTAAAAGCTTCTCAGGTGATTCAAAAGTACAGCCACGGTTGAAAACCAGCAAACTTCAGTATTTCTAGGGTGGTATTTCTGAAAACCTCTTAGCCCACAAATGAATTAGGTGGTACAAAGACCACAAAGGTTCGTTCTCACTGCACCCGCCATCTGGGTGGTATTAAAATGACACATTGATCAAATGTTCTCTTAAAATCACGTCCCCATTATGTCTTTGTTTATGGCAATGGAATGCTAAACAAGAGAGTACCCTGAGGTCACTCACCGCCCCCCAGTGGCCCCCAGGCCTCACTTGGAGAATCGGAGCTGCGTAAGGCTCTAGCAGTGAAGAGGTGCTTGAGGAACCCTCCCTCTCTCGCAGCTGAGGGTTTGGGGGGGGAGTTGAACCAGTCTCATCCAGGCAGGAAGCAGCCTCAGCTCAGTAACCCGACAGGAGGAAACCTTCACAGCTCAGGCATGATTATCCAACTCTTTGTGCTCTTACAGGAGAGTAATTATAGGCACGTGAAAAAAGGGAAGCACTCCCCGAGGAACTCTTCCTCACATGCTTCCCAAGAGGCAGTAGGGCCATTAAAAATTCCATGATGAAGAGGAAAAACAGCCTGGGAACAGCCAGGAGGCAATACAGCAAATTAATACACCAGGCCTCCTCGGGGAAAGCTGTGATAAAGCAGGAAAACACTTCTCTCTTTGCAAAATAAAATTATACCGCTAATGATAACATAGTCACCACACACACACGCACAAATCGTTCTAATGATGGGTGTGAAATTCCCAATGCTGCCCAGATGCTTTGAAAGGAATCTTTACGGCAAATAAAATGGAACAAGAAAAAGACAAAATTTCCATTCGAAACAGTTTTTAATATGGTCATTCACCTGCCTCTTCCCTACCACCACTGCTCTTTAACAGTCCTTCCCTAGGTGCCAGGTTTTGTTAAATGGTCCACTCTTTGCAAAGCCCACCATCCACTTCTGAATCCAATAGCATCTGTCAGCCACACTGGAGCTAGACTGCTCCTTCTCTGCTGACTCCTTGCCAGGCAGGGACCTCACTATTAAGGAAAACAGGGAGCCCCGAGGGAAGCGTCTCATCTCCCACATTTCCTAAAACCTGTGAAGGTCACTTGTGCTGACCATTTCCCACGGATGGGGGGTTCCCAAAGTTTATTGCTCGTGCGCCCTCATCAGTAAAAAATCTGAACACTCCTTATACATGTAATACATACACATAAAATAAAAATATGTGCTGCTAGACTAATACATGTATAACTTGAAAAAAATTTTAAGGCTAAAATAAGGAATAAATGTAAGTTTAAAAATGTTCTTCCCTTACCCCAAAGAACCTTCATGTTTGCAACCCCACTTTGTATCCACTGCCCCAGGAATGATGTCAGGCAGGACAAGGATGAGCTATAAGTGTCCACACTCTCTCATCCTGCTTTCAGCAAAAGTCTGAAGCAATAAGCACTATTTCCACATAGCTGAGTGCGCCAGAAACACAGCCTCGGCTTCCTTACATTTCCAAGTCTGGCCACAAGCACGGCTGGTAAGAGAACAAAGATAATGATGTGGATAATGAGATACACAAAGAAACAGGAAGCTCACACCCACTCCAACCAGGATGAGGCCTTAAAGGCAATAGGAAACCTGACAGAAGCATGGGTATACCAATCTTAGCACAGCTCAAGGTAGCAGAAGTAAGGGGAGGAGGACGAATAATCCACTTTCAGTATCTGACATGACACGGTGTTACTCATATAGTCTTGCTAAAGAGCACACACATTTCCACACCTGACCCTCCCATGAGGATATAAGCTTCTTAAGGATAGTATTAAATATTTAAACAAAGTACCTGGCACTCAGTAAGGTGAAAGTATTAGTCACTCAGTTGTGACTGACTCTGCAACCCCAGGGACTATAGCCCACCAGGCTCCTTTGTCCATGGGATTTTCCAGGCAAGGATACTGGAGTGGGTTGCCATTCCCTTCTCCAGGGGATCTGTCCCACCCAGGGATTGAACCCGGATCTCCTGCATTGCAGGCAGATTCTTTACCATCTGAGCCACCAGGGAAGGCTTCCCAGGAAGGCACATAGTAAGGAGTCAGCAAATGACGAATGAATGATGGCTAAATAGCATGCGACTAAGAAAAGGCCTTACGGTAGTTTACTAATGTCCCCTAATTTTCCAAGCTCTTAGTTAACACCATGCATGACAGTCTCTCTTTTCAAAAGATTTTCCCTACTGAAATACTACTTTTCCAGTAGAAGGTCAGGTAGGTGGTTATAGTGCAAGAGTTCATTATTATAGGCCATAGCAAATACCCTAACTATATCCATGAAAGAATCATTTCTTTGTGCAGCCTGCACCCCAAATCTGTGAACATATCCACTTAACAATGTGTTAAGAAGAATAAGGAAAAAAAAAATCATTGGAATCTTGGAAAGAAATTCTTTGTGTCATGAGAAACAACAAAAGTTCTATGGTTCAGCCTATTAGCTGCTCCTTGTGTGCAATAACCCACTAGGGCATGCCATCATAGAAACCATATTTACTTTGCATTTCACCCTACTTGAGAGAATGTATATTCAGAAGCACTGATTTCATTCTGCCATGCAAGTGCAGGATTTATCCTGACAAATTCATACTGAATGCCCCGTAAGTGCCAGACACTGTGTTAGGCGTGGGGGACGTATCAGGGAACAAGACAAGGTCCAGGCACTCTGAAACTTATAGTCTAGTGAGAGACAAGGGGAAACGTAAGAAGAAAAACAAAACAACAATAAAGTCATTACAGACTATAATTAAAGCTCTAAAGGAAAGAGAGAGATAACAAGAGGTGACAGGCGCGGGCCAGTACTTTTACACAGGCTAGGCCGAGGGGGTCCTCCCTGTGGAGGTGGCCCGAGCTGGGGTGAGAAAGAGCCAGCCACGGGAAGAGCTCTAAGACGGCAGTTCAGCAGAGGGAAAAGGTGTGAAGGTTCAGCGGCAGGAGAGAGCTATGAATCTGAAGAGTAAAACAGAGCTCAATGAGGAGGAAGAAGTCTATGAAAGGAGGTTGGACAAGAAGGCAGGAGTCAGATCACAGAGGATGAGTCAGAACTTAGGTCAAAGCTGAGGTTTTAAATCATACAGTAAACCATGGGACCACAGGAAAGGTACTTCAACACTCTGCCTCCGTTTCTGCCTCTCTAAAACAACTCCTGACCTCAAAAAGTTGTTGAGAGATCAAAGTGGACGGTATACACTAACATACTTTAATCTCAAAAGGGTTATAAAAGGACAATAGTATCATCTAGAAAAAAACAGTCACTAGGACACAATTACCTGGCAGAGCAGTGTGCTGGTGAGCATCTTCGGTGAGAAGCATCAGCAAGAACATCCAGGGAGTAAAGGGGAGAGAGAGGATTAAACTGCAGGAATAAATGAGATTATTTCAGCAAGGCTTATATGAAACAGACCTGATCCTAAAGGGCCACCTGATACTTGCTTACTTTTCCCCTTTGACTAGTCAACTCTCCTGCCATTCCACAGACACCGTTCCATCAGTTTGTGCACAGTCAACAGTGTACCCGCAAATGTAGCGTAACTAATCTATCCAGCCTCACAATAGACTATTCCTTGGTAAGCAGCAATTTTTCAAAAACTTCTGATACATAATAATTACTTAAGTGGCAGAATACAGTACTTTCTAACTGACATAAAGGGAACTTATGCCTACTGATTTTCAGCCCTTGTTCCCAAGAATACTAGCATGAAATTACCTTGTCCTTATCCTGGCAGATGTTTCCAGTGAATAACTGGTTAGCACAAACCAGCAGCAGTGTAGTGGAAACAGAACTAGATTAAGAATTAGAATATCCAGTGTTTAGTTCCAGCCTACCACTAAGTTGTCATATATTAAAAACTACAAAATCTCTTTGAGCTTTACCATCCTCATCTGTAAAACAGATGTATCACTATCTGTCTTACCTATTTCATGGGATTACTGTGAGGGCTACATAAAATATTGTTTTTGGTTTAGAAAGTAATTTCAGTTTCTCATCTGTAAAACACCTATTCACCTCAAAAGGGGGTTGTAAGGATCAACTGGGACATATATAAAAGTACCTCACTTTATGTTGGCTAGCCTTCTTTGGATTTTTTTCCACAATAAATACTCCCCCCACACATATTTCAGAAATAAATATATATGAATACTAGAAGAACAGTGAATGGTGTTAATAATTTCAAAAGAACTTAAAAAGGACACAAATTAAGCAACTGTCTGTCATAGAGGTTCCAGTCCCAGTGCTGTATGACTTTGGGCAAACAGTTTAAACCTCGTTTGTAAATAATCCATCTCATCTGTAAATAACAGATCTGGAAGAGATGATCATCACAGGTCTCTTTGCCTTTAGATTCTGATGCAAACACAATGAATACTATAGCACAGCAACCCCCCACCTGTGGTCTCTCACATTCCACCTGAGTGACTGTCTGCCCACTACCTGCTCTACTACTTACTTCGTATTTCCCTTCGTATCAATTTTTACTCAGCATTGTCATCACTATATTTCTGTGAAATAACGAGTTTGATAAAATGATTACATTTTTCTAATATAAATTATTGTAACTAAAGTAAAAACTGTATATTCACATGCCATCTAAAATCATATAAATTCATACCAGTTAGGTCTATATCACTGTTCTAGTTCATTTTGAAATAGTAACTTCAAGAAGAAAATTCCAAGTCTAAAAAGTATTATCAACTTATTAATAAGCTACTAAGCAGAAAAACCAAAAAACCTATCAGTATAAAAAGTATTATCAACTTATTAATAAGCTACTAAGCAGAAAAACCAAAAAACCTATAGTATTCATCTATTTTGCAACTAATCATCAAGATGAAGCAAACTCTCTCCCAACAAAGCTCAAAAAGCTCTCGGACATTAAAGGAACACATTGAGAGCCACTGTCAGTAACTTCAAAATCAGGACCCTTATAAAGGCCTAGATATGCCACGGGCCCCCTCAAGAGGAGCTAGAGAAAAGAGCAAGAGGCTCTGAGGTCTCAACCTCATTTCACCCAAAGCAGCTCCACCTTCCTCTGCTTCATGTGTTTAGGATTCAACATTGCATTTCTCAGCACGGGATGCTAACACTGAACTAAAAAATTGGCAAATAAGGTTCATTCTGATTTCTTACTGCAAAGTTCAAAACCAGAATAAAAACTGGATTCCTATGAAATATGTCACAAGTAATAAACCAAAGATCACAGTTGAACCTAAAAAGGGGAACTGGCTCTTGTTCTTATTAGTGAATACTAAGATATTTTTGGAAAACAGTTCTCCAAGAAAATCAGAATAACATAAGGAACAGGAACCTTACCTCATGTGCACAAGCAGAAATGTGAGGAAAATCAGAAGCCAAGGCTTTATTCTTTCTAAAGAAAAGGAAATCAAATGATAAAGATGACAAAGAAAAATAATCTTACCTGATTTCGTTCTCTTTTCCCAGCTGATGGTAACCAGAAACTAGAAAGAGGGAGAGAATAAGAGGAAAGAAAACAATAAAAGAAGTGGTAGGAACATTATTAGAGACGAGAAGACAAAGAAGATATTGGGTTAATGAAGGGAAGAAAACAGAAATGAGAAAAAAAAATGGAATGAGAGGAGAAAAGGAGATGTTAAATGTATATGAGCTTTTTGTTTTTGCAGAAAATGACTCTTCAAAGTAAAAAGTCAGAATACAGAAGACTAGATACTAAAACAACTCAAGATGACGGTGTGAGACCAATGCACTCTCAGCTGTGCGGTGAGAACAAGATCCCGGTTCAACAAGGGCACAGACCACACCTTGTCAATTTTATAACAACCAGGCTGGATGGATATAGGATCGTAACTGGACACTGACCATGACAAAAACTAGAGACACCAAAGAGCCAATCGTGTTGGGGGCAAGGCTGTCACAAGAAAAGGTGGAATGATTCTTCTAGAGCTACACACAGGCTCTCCAGCAGCACTTTTCACAGTAGTTAGAACAAAAAGATATTTCTCTGTCTAGAGGTCTAAAACTGGGAAGTGCATATAGAAGAGAATACAGAAGCAATCACACATTTTGAACGAAAAAATTTTAAGAGATGGAAAAACTGATTTAAAATACAACATTCTCATTAGAGGCTACTTTTACAATGTAGCACCTAGAGACCTAAAACGCAAAGAGATAAAAACTAGTCTAGAAAGGAAAAAAAAAAAAATCACTCTCATGAACTTAGCATGTTAGCCATGTTATAAAGTACCAATCTTTAAGATGACCTCATTCAGCTCTACAACAGAATTTCCAGGTTTCTTCATAAAACGTTCTTCTGCGGTCCCCTCCAAGGAACAGGCTAGGGGAGCGCCGGTAAATACAGAAGCACTTACTCTTTCTGCCGAGGGTCACTAATGAGGTGGCCTATCCTCTCGGTACCCAGAGTACTTATGCTGGACTCCTGGAAAGGCAAAGAAGGTAAAACAAGCATTAAGTATGATCTGTCACCAAACTCACGCTTTCCTATGATTATACCAGCAACCCCAAAGCACATGTCAGATGTCAATCTTAAAATCCAATAGCAACTAGACAGCTTTTTGTGGAACTCTATTGTAAGAGTATTGCACGTTATTCTAGACTTAGTTTTCTTTAGTGCTCAAACAAAGTCTTTTTTTAAAACTATGTATAGTATTTTAATATACCTCCTGGACTTATTAAAAAATGTCAAAATAGAAACAGTTTTTAAAAAATCCAACAGCAGCCAATTTTTAACAGGCCAGCACACCAAGATCCCTAGAGTCATTCACTTATAGCCTCAAGAGCCTTCATAATGTGACATTTACCGAGTCCTCACTAGGAACACCAAAGTATCTACTGACTAAATGTATACATGTCAAAAGATTTTTGTAACTTACAAAAATTGTCCCTCTGTATTTTGTCTGTTAAACATCACCTCCTAAGGTAAAAATACAAGTTTGTATAAACTGGTTCTTAAATTAGTGGTTCTCAAGATTGTAATACAAAATCATACCCATAACACCACAAGCAATTCAGAAACTAATCATCTCAAAAAAACTGGAAAATGGCAGAAGGCACTCACCCTTCATTTAACTTGAGTACATTTACAGTGAATATCTATCACAGAACTTGGGCAAGCGTATTGACAGTACATGAGCAAGAGTTACACGCATATGAGGACATGTTAAGATGAAAGAGCATAAGTCATGGGCATGAATGTCAAAAATGTCAAGCCTGTTGCTCAAACACATTTGTTTCTGGGCAATCACTATTATCTGTATTCATCTGTGTGTGGATTAGCCTAAATATGAGGGTATACACATTTTAGCAGAACTGGCTGTAGAAAAATTAACTTGGAGGTCAGATTTTGGGTGGAGTGGAGCTAAAGGAAAAGGCTTCCCATACTGTATTCTTCATATTTTTCACTCCTTACACCTATACCTCTTGGTCACAGACAGCCATGGTAATGGGGCCAAGAGAAAAGATAGGTGAAAAATGAGCTATTTGTTACAGCAGAAAAATTATTAACTTAAAGTGCCGTAATGTTTAAATTTACAGTTTATTACTGTGTAAATTACAAGCAGTACTTTGCGTAATTAGCAGCTCGCTGGCAGGGAGCTGTGAATGAAACTCATTATTTATGATTACAATTTAGAAAAAGAAGAGAGAGAGAAGGGAGGGAGAAGAAGGGGGGCAGAACAGTGACCTCTGCTAGAAATGACAAATATCCCTGTAAGGTGATGAAGATGAATTAACCAAGTAAATATTATCCTATTCATTTGAAATCATTACAGACACAACCAACAGGCCCTACTTTCCTTCCAGGCAAGCTAAAGGGGGTCTCCAGGATGAAATTATTTACTTCCATGGGCGTGGAAGGCTGTTATTTTATAGGAGCTGAAACAAAATAAGGTAGGTGTTAGGGAGAACACCATGTGTCAAGCCTAACCATTAAAGAAAAAAAATCAAACCATTGCTCTGTTTCCCACTCCCAACATCCTGGGGCCTCCCTCCACTCCAGGTATTCCTACCTGCTAGCTGTCCTGTTAGAATAAGCTCCCACAATAGCAAATGCAGCACTTTATTGCCTATAGAATGAGTAATCCAAAAGAAAAGGTATTCTTCCAATAATCAAATATTTTTCTAATTAGAGATATGAAATAGAATTTAAAGACAGATAAAAATATGAATTCATCTGAAAATAAACAGACTAATTTCTTTTGCAGAAATTAGTCCTCTGATTAATCTATAAAAACAGTAGCTCTCTGAAGGCAGGAAGACTGTGGCTCTGATCACTACATACCTGGCTGGGCATAGGGCCTGCCACACTCAGGTACTCTAGATACTTACTGAATGAACAAACATATTAATGCTCTAAAAATGCCTCTCCCACCCTTATTCTTTCTCCACCACAATCTTCTCTGACTGGTACTGAGCCCCAGTCTTATTTTCAGTCTCAAAGCCAGAGTGAAAAATCAGTAATTAATTAAATTTAAATTGAAAAAGATAAAAGAGAATTAGTTCAGTTCAGTTCAGTCGCTCAGTCGAGTCCGACTCTTTGCAACCCCATGAACTGCAGCACGCCAGGTCTCGCTGTCCATCACTAACTCCCTGAGTCCACCCAAACCCATGTCCATCAAGTCGGTGATGCCATCCAGCCATCTCATCCTCTGTCGTCCCCTTCTCCTCCTGCCCTCAATCTTTCCCAGCATTAGGGTCTTTTCCAATGAGTCAGCTCTTTGCATCAGGTGGCCAAAATGTTGGAGTTTCATCTTCACCATCAGTCCTTCCAATGAACATCCAGGACTGATCTCCTTTAGGATGGACTGGCTGGATCTCCTTGCAGTCCAAGGGACTCTCAAGAGTCTTCTCCAACACCACAGTTCAAAAGCATCAATTCTTCAGTGCTCAGCTTTCTTTATAGTCCAACCCTCACATCCATACATGACCACTGGAAAAACCATAGCCTTGACTAGATGGACCTTTGTTGACAAAGTAATGTCTCTGCTTTTTAATATGCTATCTAGGTTGGTCATAACTTTCCTTCCAAGGAGTAAGCGTCTTTTAATTTCATGGCTGCAGTCACCATCGGCAGTGATTTTGGAGCCCAGAAAAATAAAGTCAGCCACTGTTTCCCCATCTATCTGCCATGAAGTGATGGGACTGGATGCCATGATCTTAGTTTTCTGAATGTTCAGCTTTAAGCCAACTTTTTCATTCTCACTTTCATCAAGAGGTTCTTTAGTTCTTCTTCACTTTCTGCCATAAGGGTGGTGTCATCTGCATATCTGAGGTTATTGATATTTCTCCTGGCAATCTTGATTCCAGCTTGTGCTTCCTCCAGCCCAGCGTTTCTCATGATGTACTCTGCATACAAGTTAAATAAGCAGGGTGAAAATATACAGCCTTGACGTACTCCTTTTCCTATTTGGAACCAGTCTGTTGTTCCATGTCCAGTTCTAACTGTTGCTTCCTGACCTGCATACAGGTTTCTCAAGAGGCAGGTCAGGTGGTCTGGTATTCCCATCTTTTTCAGAATTTTCCAGTTTATTGTGATCCACAGAGTCAAAGGCTTTGGCATAGTAAATCAAGCAGAAGTAGATGTTTTTCTGGTACTCTCTTGCTTTTTCGATGATCCATTGGATGTTGTCAATTTGATCTCTGGTTCCTCTGCCTTTTCTAAAACCAGCTTGAACATCTGGAAGTTCACAGTTCACGTATTGCTGAAGCCTGGCTTGGAGAATTTTAAGCACTACTTTACTAGCGTGTCACATGAGTGCAATTGTGCGGTAGTTTGAGCCTTCTTTGGCATTGCCTTTCTTTGGGATTGGAATGAAAACTGACCTTTTGCAGTCCTGTGGCCACTGCTGAGTTTTCCAAATTTGCTGGCATATCGAGTGCAGCATTTTCACAGCATCATCTTTCAGGATTTGAAATAGCTCAACTGGAATTCCATCACCTCCACTAGCTTTGTTCGTAGTGATGCTTCCTAAGGCCCACTTGACTTCACATTTCAGGATGTCTGGCTCTCAATTCTCTGTGTTTTGACACTTCTATCTGGGTAACATCAGACATTTCTTAACACCTTTGAACCCATTTTACTCATCCTTTAAAGAAAATATCACCTTTTTAACAAGAGTTTTGGGAGGATTAAATCAACTGAGTACCTAGCACAGTCCCTGGCAAAGGCAGTACTGAGTAAATGGTACAGTTCTCCCTTATGTCCAAGGAGGGACCTTTGAAATTTGATAACAGGTCTTGCTTCCCATTTTCTTTTTAATGAATTCTAGAATAAAAGACCAAAGTTAGAACAAAAGAAGCATTTGTGAATTCAAGAGGAGTCATAAAGAAGCCAAGAGCATTTCAACTTATATAATAATAATAATAATATAATCAACAGAGTAGAAGGGACAGAGATCGGGCCTCTAGGTTTACAGACCACCGACAGTGTCATGACAGTGTTTGCTTTGTCAGAACTTCTGTATGAATCAAGCTTCATCTTTCACGTATGTATCCACTCATGTCCTATATAATGTTCACTCTTGTGAATGTGCAAAATACATCTGGTTTAATTAACCCCAGGGAGTTCTTCAGCACCTTTGATTACCAATAGGGTATACAAATCTCTTGGGCAATATTATCCTCCCAGTGAGCCTAGGAAATAGTAGGAGCTATCACCTTCCCCACAAGCCTTCTTCGCCCTTTTCTGAGGCATCGAGCTGCAGCTCCAGGCAGACGATTAAAGCGAGCGTGGTACCCTAAATAAAAAAGAAGAAAGATCTCAGTAACTGAATGCACAAGATTCATTAGTAGTGATATGCTTCTAATACACAAAGGCCTTTCACCTGGGATCTTACTTACTAGATTGACCCTTAAAACTAGTATCATTCGGCTATTTGCCAAGGATTTACTTATTCCTTTGTCTTTGTCACCAGTGGTATGATCTTAGGCATGTCATTTACCTGTGACCAGGGATCCTTGTTTATAAAAAGGCAATAATCATTTGCTCAGTCCTCTTTTACAGGACTTCAAGACTCCATGAAACAGCACATGCAAGGTACTTTATAAACTGAAAACACTACACAAATATAAGGTATTATCAACAATTTCTAATTACAAATTAAATGTTAGCTATCATCTCAAAAACATTCTAACTCAGGGGCTCCCCTGGTGGCTCAGTGGTAAAAGAAACCACCTGCCGGTGCAGGAGACATGAGTTCAATCCCTGGTCCAGGAACATCCCACGTGCTGCAAAGCAACTGAGCCTGTGTGCCACAACTACTGAACCTGAGCTCTCACGATCTGCAGCTACTGAGCCCACGAGCCGCAACAACTGAGGCTGACGTGCCCTAAAGCCCAAGCTCTGCAACAAGAGGAGCCACGGCAATGGGAAGTCTGTGCACCACGGTGAAGAGTAGCCCCCACTCACTGCAACTAGAGAAAAGCCCACACACAATGAAGACCCAGCGCAGCCAAAAACATAAATGAACAAAAGTATTTTAAAAAAAATTTTAAAAGACATTCTAATTCACAAAACAGGTAAAAATAAAAAAAATAGCATGTATAATATAATCCCATTTTTCTAATTGCTGTATACGTTCTATACACTGGAAGAATCCACATGAAAATGTTATCAGTGACTCTGAGTGTGGTTTACAGGCCATTTAAAGTTTCTTCTTTCCAGTCTTGCTTATTTGTATCTACTTTAAGTGGTCCATAAAGAACTTTTAGAAATGGTCATTGATGTCTTTATGAAAACTATTAAGGTATCAAATGATGTGCCTTGGCCAGGCATCCTTACCAAGAACCGACTGCTTTGAGAAGGCATTTCAATCACCCAAATTCACAACAAAACACTATAGAACAGGAATTTACAACTCTTAGTGCAACGCTGCACCAACAGACGCTCAACATATACTTAGAAACTGGATGACTACTGGTTTCTGGGGATCTTTGCATCATAAATTTATAGAGCTAAAAGAAACCTCTGAAACAACACTGTTCAATATCACGATATCCTAAGTCATCACTCTGATGCCCCAAGGAAATGAAGTGACTGCCAGTCACAGAGCTAGGAAGGCAGTACCAGAGAGTATTCCCACATTTCCTTCCCCTGTCCCAGGCTCTACCCACTCCACTTTGTTACATCGTAATCAGTGGAAAAGCTCAGGGAAAAGATACTCATTTGTGTTAAAGCCCACAGTAACAGAATTATTAAAATAAAAATTTTTTTAAAAATATTTAAAAATCATCCATTTAAAAAATGTCATTATGCCTGTTGTTATGAATGTTGTTACTGAAATCTGTTCTCTTCCAAGATCCACTGCTTGAGGCCTCCACTCAGCACTCAGGAGCCCACTGGTTTCACAGCAGGATAAGCAGCAGTGACACACCGCTAGGCCTCTTACATCTGGCACAGACAGCAACAGCAAGCTGAAGGCAGGCCCTGCTGATACAAATTCTGAGAGTCTCCATGGATTGATTCAGGTAAGAATGGAGAGAACGTCAAGCTTTGAGACTGACTGACCCTTGAACCTTCTGGAAAACTCCCTGGCCTAGTTCTAAAATTCAGACAGTCAATGCATGCTTACAGGCATGAGTAGGCTGGCCATGGAGGACTCCCCCCAGAGAGAACATAAAAGTGTGAAGTGTGTTTTGGTCTCCTCAGAACTCACCTCTTTGAGCTGGTCGAGAAGGTAAAAGGAATGTGGAATCAGAAAGTTTATCCAGTCCAGAATCCATTCTCTCTACTTCGGAGCAGTGGTCAGGAGCCCATTTGGGCAGCAGATTAGGGACAGTGAATCCTGGGACACATTCTCCTTCATAGAACCAATCGCTCTGCTCATCGTCCCCTAAAGGAAAGAGATTCTGTCATAAGCTGCAATTTTTAATGTGCTCTAAGAGAATCCAAATGAGAAGATAATGTCTCAGTGCTATAGGTTTGATTATATATTTATTTTAAATAAAGCCAAAGTACAAAAAAAAAAAAAATGCTTGCTACTTCTTGATCCATATTACGACAAAACCCGGGACATCAAACTAGTTCCACACAAATGTCACATTAAGGCACACTGGAATGCTTTTGACGGTAAAAGCTAACAAAGCTACCGCTTACTAAGTCCTGTCCACCTACCAGAATCCATGCTAAAAAAATCTGTAAATTTGTTATCTCTTCCAAACATTACACTAACTTCAACTTATCAATTAGGCAACTAAAGCCCAGAAAAATCAAGACAGAGTTAGTAAATGGTGAAGCCACGGTATGAATCCAAAGCCTGAATAACTCCAAAGCCTTTAACATAAAAATAAACTGCCTCTCATGTACCATTGTAAGCGGCATAAATGAACTTGGAGGTTAAAAACCCACAAATATTTCTCAATTCGAAACTCATTATTTCTGAAGGATTTCTTGCTGTTATTTCTTATAATAGGTGAATAAAGAATGTATATTCATACCTTGTTTCTTCCTTGATACCTCATTAATGGGACAGAAAATCATCTTGACAACAGCAACGCAAGCTACCAGAAAAAAAAAACTAACCACAAAGACAATATAACCCCCCAAGGCTTTTCGAGAAATTATACCATTTGCCCAAGGCCATACTCAATTATTGACAAAGTCAAGACTAGAACCACACAGCGAGACTCTTGGTTCAAACTTCTTTCTACCGGCTACTATGATAGCATCTCAATTTCCAAAAGAGCTTATTCCTGCCCACAAAGAGTATGATGGATAACTTTCTGTCTGCTACCCCTCACCCTTTTCAAACAGCAAAGATGAAGGAAATTATTACTAGAACATCTAAAGAGTTCACATTGCATTCATTCTCTGATGGATACTGGATCTCAAGGAAGCTGCTCAGATCTGTTAATCACATGAAGTATCAGATTCATGGATCACTAATGATAACTCTTAAATCACTGCAGAGATCCTTAAAAGGGAAAAGAAGCTGCTCCAAATATTCCCTTATAAAAACACAGCATCAACAGCTGTTTTTCAAAACAATGGTTCTCAATCTTTAGTGTGCTTCAGAAGGATGGGGAAAGGCTACTAGGACACAGACTGCTAGGCTGCACTGCCAAAATTTCTGATTCTGGCCTAAACAGGACCAAAAATGCACATTTCTAACAAGTTCCCTGGTGATGCTAAATTAATCTGGAGACCACATTTGGAGAATCATTACTCTAAAAGCATCTAACCTAACCAGATACAAGAATGAATAAAAGATGGGCATCAGAATTAACAATGATTAGTTTCACTGCAAGTCAATACAGTGATTCCTTCCTATTCATAAGCATTCCTTGGGCCCTTTATTAATTAGTATATTTACCTATATCATAATTTTCTGATAACAAATGGCAGACTATAAGGGAATTTTTGGTTTGTTTGTTTTGGTTCTCAAGCATTCACTCCAGATTTTTGATAATACAAAAAGGGACTCACTGAACTGGAAGGAACCCTGTGACATCATCTAGACCAGTAGTCTTCAACCTTGGTTCATGAGGATGCCTGATGCAGGAGCTCCTCAAAAGAGGGCTGCCAGAGAAGAAGGGAGAGGCTGAGTGGGTCAGGCTCTGACCTCCTGCTCCTCTAGGAACCTGCTTTAACCAAAGTGAGTTTAGTTGTTTTATAATTTGAGGTTCTGTGTACAATTTTGTTTCAGGAAGAGAAAGGAGAATTTCCCCCTTATCTGTGTTCCCCAATAATTATTAAGAGCTTATTATATGCCAGGTAATGTGTTACTACTGTAGTAGAAAATAAAAAACAACAACAACAAAAAACTCCTGCCTCTGAAAAGCTTCAATGGAAAAGGCATGCATCTGTTAACAATAAAGTAATACGGTTAGTGAAGAAAGCAGTAAGTTCAGGGAACGAAAAAGAGTTAAGATGATGTGTACACTGATTGTATCAGAATCCCTTTAGGGAACATGTACCTTTAAACGGGGTATTTGAAACTTCAGTGATTATTTACAAAGATGTAGACAGTATTAGGAGAAGCCAAAGGGATGGTGAAGCATCCCGGAGCCAGCACAGCAGTCTCTATCATTCCTAGACCTGAAGAAGCAAGGGGAAGAATGGTTGCCAGAGCATAGGGAACCATGGATATAGGAGGAGGGTCCAAACAGGAGTGGTAGCCTTCAGCAGAACACAAACACGAGCAACCAGGAGAAAGGGAGCCAGGGACAGTTCTACCCCCGTGTGGTACCCTGCATTATTGTTTCCACCTCTTCACTGCCTCCCCATAACAGAATGATACATTCACACCCTTTTCCCTTTGCCCTGGGATTCCACAGAGCCTACCCCTTGAGGAAGAGCACACTTTTTCATCCCACAGACATGGGGCTTAGTCATCTGACTGGCTTCAGGTAGAACATTAGCAAATGTGATTCAAGCAAAAGCTTTAAATATTCATGTATGATCTGGCTTGGTCACTTGGCATTCACGTCCTCTGCTGTGAGAAGTCCAGGTCACGTACAGCCATTGCGCCTTTAGCCTAGGTCCCAGAATAAGAAAAAAAATGAGTAGATACAAACCTAACTTGAAGCTTGGAGACAAGTTGAGCCTAGGCAAGAGCAGCTGAACCACAGCCAACCCCCAGCCCCATAACAAGAAATGAATGTACTGGATTGGCCACAAAGTTTGTTCAGGTTTTCTCATAGCATCTTACAGCAAAACCTGAACGGACTGTTTGGCCAACCCAACACTAAACCACTGAAACCTCGGGGCTGCTAAATAGGATTATCATAATAAAAACTTGACTGATACAACCAATCTCATTCACCTCCCCCACAAACACACACTTCCACTGTTGCCTCCTGAACAGCCAAACCCAACCAGAAGTTGAGAGCAAAACAACCCATGGATGTAGTCCATAAATATGCCCCAGACAAGCAAAATGAGAACAGTCTTGGAAGATGACCAGCCATTCAAGGAAAGGTAAAGATGAGATTTCAGGCAGAGAGACCAACATAAGGAAAGACACAGAAGCAAGAAGAAATATACCTTTGTGCTGAGAACTCTAAGCATCTAAATATCACCAGAATGTGTAAAGTTGAGGCAGAGACAAAGGGGAAAGCTGGGGCTATAAAATATTCTATGACCTTCCATAATACACCAAGGATTCCTTGTCATTGGAGGGCTTTCCAAAGGCCCAAAACTTAATCTGTTGTAGTAACTCCACACTTTCTTACACTTCTGTATACACATCATAACCTTTAAGAGATGCATTATGATACGATAGTAAAAGCAAAGAAAAAGAGCAAATATTAATATTAGTAATTCTGAAAGTATGCTCCAGTTCATTCATGAAAAGACAATCAAACTTTCCCAGTATGAGATAAGAGAATCAAAACCCTAGCTACAGGCTATGCAGGAGTATACACACACAGTTTCTAATGACACCCAGTGCCCTCAGAACCAGAAAGGGATAGGAATGCACTCACAACAGCCTCCATTAGAGTGGGAAGCTCAACAACTCCACTTGTGCCCACAACTCTGAGGCATGGATGACACACCTCCTCATGGTCTCTTTCCAAAATGAGGATTTGGAACCTAAGTCCCACAGTCCTAGTTCAGTCGCTCAGTCGTGTCCGACTCTTTGCGACCCCATGAATCGCAGCACGCCAGGCCTCCCTGTCCATCACCAACCCTGGAGTTTACCCAAACCCATGTCCATCGAGTCGGAGATGCCATCCAACCATCTCATCCTCTGTCATCCCCTTCTCCTCCTGCCCCCAATCCTTCCTAGCATTAGGGTCTTTTCCAATGAGTCAACTCTTCGCATCAGGTGGCCAAAGTATTGGAGTCTCAGCTTCAACATCAGTCCTTCCAATGAACACCCAGGACTGATCTCCTTTAGGATGGACTGGTTGGATCTCCTTGCAGTCCTACGAACTCTCAAGAGTCTTCTCCAACACCACAGTTCAAAAGCATCAATTCTTTGGCACTCAGCTTTCTTTATAGTCCAACTCTCACATCCATACATGACCACTGGAAAAACCACAGCCTTGACTAGACGGACCTTTGTTGGCAAAGTAATGTCTCTGCTTTTAAATATGCTATCTAGGTTGGTCATAACCTTCCTTCCAAAGAGTAAGCGTCTTTTAATTTCATGGCTGCAATCACCATCAGCAGTGATTTTGGAGCCCAGAAAAATAAATCTGACACTGTTTCCACTGTTTCCCCATCTACTTCCCATGAAGTGATGGGACCAGATGCCATGATCTTAGTTTTCTGAATGTTGAGCTTTAAGCCAACTTTTTCACTCTCCTCTTTCACTTTCATCAAGAGGCTCTTTAGTTCTTCTTCACTTTCTGCCATAAGGGTGGTGTCATCTGCATGTCTGAGGTTATTGATATTACTCCCGGCAATCTTGATTCCAGCTTGTGCTTCTTCCAGCCCAGTGTTTCTGATGATGTACTCTGCATATAAGTTAAATAAGCAGGGTGACAATATACAGCCTTGATGTACTCCTTTTCCTATTTGGAACCAGTCTGTTGTTCCATGTCCAGTTCTCACTGTTGCTTCCTGACCTGCATACAGGTTTCTCAAGAGACAGGTCAGATGGTCTGATATCCCCATCTCTTTCAGAATTTTCCAGTTTATTGTGATCCACAGAGTCAAAGGCTTTGGCATAGTCAATAAAGCAGAAATAGATGTTTTTCTGGAACTCTCTTGCTTTTTCGATGATCCATTGGATGTTGTCAATTTGATCTCTGGTTCCTCTGCCTTTTCTAAAACCAGTCCTAAGATCCCTTCAAATACTAAGGAGCCAACCTGGATCACCCTAGACATATAGCCACCATGTCTCTGGCCTTCAATCACTTAACCCTTGGAGAAAAATCACTGGATTTCAGAAGGGACTTTAGAGATCTACAAATCCCTCACTCAGATCAAGAAAACCACAGTCTAAAGGAGCTATAAAAAATTCTTACTGTTACACACTTAGTATAGCACAAAAGTGTATAGGACAAGATCAAACTACTGTTTAAATAGCAAAAAATAAAAGAACTGATAATTAACACACACAAGCCTTCCTCACAGGAAGCTTCTATTAAACTTCAGAAAAAAGATCTTTTCTATAATCTATTCACCCAGAACACTATGGTCATTTACTGTTGTTGTTTAGTCGCCCAGTCGTGTCCGATTCTTTTGCGATCCCATGGACTGCAGCACATCAGGCCTCCTTGTCCCTCACCATCTCCCAGGGTTTGCCCAAGTTCCTATTCACTGTATCAGTGATGCCCCCTTCATGGATCACTGCCTTGTTGTGGTGAGGGGGCTTGCATAACTCAGTGAAGCTATGAGTCATGCCGTGCAGAGCCACCCAAGATGGATGAGTCATAGCAGAGTTCCACTGGAGGAGAGAATAGCAAACCACCCCAGTATACTTGTCATGAGAACCTCATGAACTATATAAATGGTCATTTATAAATAAGGTTAAAAAAGTAAATTCTCTCCATGTGAAAATAAGAATGTCTTACCATCCAGTAATACAATGCTACAAAATAACCTTATGGTTATTTTTTGGTTTTAATAAAAAGCAACTTACCATCCAGTAATTACAATATTATTTTTTGGTTTTAATAAAAAGCAACTTTCCAAAGTTCCATCCTTGACACTATAACACCCCTGGATCAATGACCGTCAAATTTTGAACTACCTGCATAAAAAAAAAAATCACTACAGGTACTTACAGAAAATGCAGACTCCAGGGGCTAACTCCAGACCAATCTGAGGAGCTCAGGAACTTGCAGTTTTAACAGTTCCCCACATGGTTTTTATGCCCTGAAGTTTGAGAACCACTTTCACAGACAACCATCATACTCACAGTGAGGCACTCCTAGAACCATCCGAATCCTCCCAGAAATGCTGAACCAACGTCCCAAAGCTAGGATCATGATTACCTTGCCGGCCTTCATCGTTGGTAAAGAGCCCCGTGTCACTGCTGCTACACACACTGCTGGTTTCACTGAAAAAAAGAGTAACCACAAGAGAACACATCAGGTCAAAACAAAGTGCTGTCCATTCATCTTCTGGTTTCAAGTCGAAAGATCCCAAGTTTCCCTCATTTCACTCTAACTCATTAGCCAATCAGAAATATAAATTTCACAATTAAGTACAGGGGTAAATTTATTTTCCCCCAAACAAAAGAAATGTAAGAAGAGGAGAATTGTAAAATTGTTACTTATATTTTAAAGTACTTTCAAGAGATCACAAGTCACTTTGTTAGTTTACCAAGAGGAAGTTATTTATAGATGCTCATGGAAGTAAATTTCAACCTGTTTTGGTATATTAAACAACACAAATTTATCAACCAATTTTATTTTTAAACATTGTCAACTATCAGTTTCAAATGAAGCCATGCAACTTAAAAGATTTCCAGCATCTTTCAAGTTTTCCCATTTACAAAGCAGCAAACAAAAATCCAGAAAAAAAAATCAGTATGACAAAAATTATATTTTCTAAATTTAATGTCTCTTGATATCAAGTGGATACAACAAAATTCACTTTAAAAATAGGGTTAAAAATGAAAATGTAAAAACAAATCCCATTTGAATTCACCGAAATAAAAACTTTGGCCCCACAGAATGCTGTCCAAGTCAGCTTCATCCTGAGCTACTTCCAACAACTGATTCTGCCTCTTCGGATGCTGCCTTTCTCCCACCTAATCATTAAATTCCATTTATCTGGCGCAAGAAAAATTTCTCTATTCTTTACAATACTAGCCATTTCCTTGATAGGGATGTTTCCTTCCAAGCTAGTCAAGTTCGTTCACATACTCTAGAAGACAGAAGAAGCATCCTCACCCTGCTGCATAAAGAACAGGCTGGGCAAAACCCCGGTCTGCATTTCTGGATCCAAACTCTGAAAATATTTTGTATTTTGCAACGTTTCCAAATGTCTTGCCAACACTAAATCCTAAAAATGCCAGTTAAATTATGTAGCAGTGTTTCCTCACTTAAGCTTGTCTCTGGGTAACAGATCCAAGAAATTTGTTGCAGTAAGAGCCAATAAAACATACCTGATTTCTTTAAAGCTTCTTTCATTTTCCTCTGCACTTATAAATGGGAACATTCTCAGGTGTCATTATGAGAAATGTCTCACAAAACTTAGCACCACTGGATTCTGATGGATTTAGAATCTTCAAAGCGCCCTGCAGTTAAATCCAGAAGACATCCTCACGGAGTACCGCATTCTACCTACTTGTGAGTTTAAGGAACAGTGCCTGCTAACCTATGGTGTTGTTTTTGTTTTTAGCAAGTTCCTGAGAGTATTAGTGGTATACTCTAACTCCACCGAGTCTTACTACACATTCTCTCATATCAACTACTTTATTACTATCACCTTATCTCAAAGGTAAAGCATATTTTTTAGCTCCTCTAGATGTTAAGGAGGGCTTAAGAAGCACATCAGACCATAAAACAAACATTCTACTCCACCACTGTGTAATATGCATTCTTGGTTAGCATATTACTGAGATGTAAGGGTCATCAAACAACAGCCTGCCAACCATTTTTGTATACGCTATGAGCTAAGAATGGTTTTTACAGTTTTGAATCACCAGGTAGAGGGGGAGATCAAAAGGAGGCTATTTTGTGACATAGAGACAGGACACAAAATTCAAATTTCAGTGGCCATAAATAAAGTTTTATTGGAACAAAAAGTTCCAGTACAGTTTTGCTCATTCATTGACTCACAGATTCCGGCTTCTTTCACACTACAACTGCAGAGTTGAGGAGTTGCAATAGAGAACATATATCACCCACGAAGCCACTAAATATTTGCCAGCTGGCTTCTTACAGAGGAAATTTGCTGCTTCCTGCTCTATGTGTGTTACAAGTTCTACCCTGCAATGTCTATGGGCTCCTCTATTTGAATATTTCCAATTAAGAAATTAAAACTATGGCCTTATTACAAAGTCTATGGACTCTGCCCCCATTCATTTCCAGCCAACTGTAAGCACTACAAGATACCATGTTTCTTTGATCCTTTTTTGTATGGATTCCATTATCTCCTCAGGCTCTAAATAAAGGGAGTGATCTGCTGGATCCAGGAAGGTATGGGTAACCTAAAACCTTCCTGTCCCTGTATATTTTCTATTTCTGTCAACAGTATTTAAGGAGACTCACTGTTCTTGAAAGAGCTTGAACTAAACTTGTCTGTAAGTTTTCTATAAATAGTTAATTAGAGTAATGGCAATGATGTCATAGAAATATCACTAGGATTTTAAGATTGTGTTCAAGGGAGATATGTATTTTCTTCACTGAGAAAATAATGTGTGCCTTACAGACTATTTATTCCATAAAAGTATCATCATTCCACCAATATCTAGAAATGACTATTTCATCTGATAGCATCTGCTAATTCTATCTATGTCCCCAGAAGAACTTGCATTGTTAAAATCTAACTACATGTAAAAAAAATTGTTTGCATAATTTACTGAGGACAAAAAAAGGGAACTTCATGCATTATTTGCACATAGATACTATGATACAGAATACAAAAATGTAGGACTAGCTATGAAATAGAAGCAAATTTTTCCTTTTCCAACTTATAGGCCAATTCATATTGGCCAATATAGGCCAACTCATATTGGCCAACTTATAGGCCAACATACATCCAATATTCCAGCTTATTGAATGTGGCCTTCATTCACTTCTGATTCAGAGATTACCATTAAAAAAAATCAGATTAGTAGGATTTTAATAATGATTCAGTCAGCTGTAAAATGTTAATTCAGCTAATTAAACAGAATATTTAATATTCTGTTAAAAATAAGCACTTATCTTCCAATAAAAACAAATGTCTTTTAGTACCTTTATAGATCACAAGGTCAAAAAGTTAAAAGATGGTAGACTACTACACGTTTTTTCCTATTACAAAATCTTGAAAAGAGTTTACATCTTTTTTTTGCTATGGGCAATTTTACTAGGCAAGGAAAATAGCTCTGCTCCTCATTTTTATAAGAAAAAGAAAATGAGATCCTACCTCTAGTATCCACTTCACTATAGTTCTCTGAAGCTTAGTCAGGAAGACAGAAACTCAGCCTTGATTAATCATCGAAAAACTAACAAGACAAAGCCCACAAAGATGGCAGGCAGTGAAAATCTTGTCTTTTCCTAAAATGACAGCAACTCCTAGAGGCACCACACCTCCTGCCTTTGCCCCGGGAGCTGTTCTGTACTCCTTGTCTCACATGATTCTAATCTATAGAGAGTTTGCATATAAAAGTCTTCACTGAATATTTCAAAATTATTTTGGTGCAGAAATGTATCAATCCTACAAATACACTATTCAAAAATATTCTATTGTAAATTGGGGCAATAAAAAGTCTCTAACAGGAAAAACAGAAGGAAGGATTTTCCCCACTATTTCCCCTAAATTTTCACTCATTCACTTAGTAAGCATTTATTAAGTTTTACTTTATACCTGACCCTGCTATAACCAGCAGTAAAACTAACAAGAAAGCAGGCCAACCACAATTTAAATGCATGTATTTTATTAAAAAAACAAACAAACAAAAAAAACTTAGTCTAGTCTGTGGGAGAAGAGTGTGAAAACAAAGAAAGAAGAGTGCTTTCCAATGAAGAAAATTCTCCAATGAGGGGTGGTGCAAGCTGAGAATTTAACCTTATAATACTGAGAAAATCACCCCATCTTAGAAGCCAGAAAGTATCTCAAAAATATTCATGTGAGTAAAAATAGTAGTAATACATCACACTCCTCTGGTTTTCACTGAAAAAAAAGTTTCCACAATTCAGCAGCATAGCAGCTATTTAAAATAAGACCAAAAAAAAAAAAAATTAAGGCCTCGATTTTGGATGACCAATTAATTGTATCAATATTACCTACTTATTATAATATTGTTAGAAAAACAACCAAACCATATACAAAGGAAATAACATAAATGTAAAGAAAGTCAACCTAACCAGCAGTTTCAAAGGCTTTCCTCTCTCAACATTTTATTATGAAGACATCCAAGCAAACAAAAAAACTGAAAGAAGTTACCACTCACATTCTATCACCTAGATATTGCAGTTAACATTTTGGTTTTTTTATCTTGTCACACATCTGTCCACCTAACCTTACCCAATCATCTTGGTAATTCAAGGCATTCTGGGTAAACCAGATGACTGGGCATGGCATCCATTTTCACACAGGTAGATTATTATAGGAATCAAGCCTAATAAAATACTATTGATATTTCTCATCCACTTAAATAGCTAATTCCAGGGTGGAGTTAGCTAAACATTGTAAATTTTGGTACAAATTTTTAAATGCTTTCATCTGAACTGCTCTACTTTCCAAGTTCTGAAAATGAATTGCCTGTCCTTTTCAGGAACAATTTTAAAATGTAAGGTTTCCAAATTAGGAAAAACTCTCCGTTTTTAAATCACAATATTTTTATTCTACAGAAGAAATCAATGTTTTGGTCTTACTGAGTTTTCTAATTTGAAAGTCGAGTTTGTTGGTAAAAGCAGAGTCAATGAAGCAAAAACTCCATCTCAGTAGCAGAAACATCGAGAGCAGTGGTTCTCAACTGGAGGTCATTTTGTCCCCCTTCTCCTACTTTCCTGCCCCACCCCAGCCCTTAGGGTCATTTGGCAATATCTGGAAAAAGCTTTTTTCTCAGGACTTGGAGGCAGGTAGAGGGAGCTGGTATTCTACTGGCATTTAGCATGTAGAGGTCAGCGATGCCACTAACATCCTACAACACACAAGACAGCCCTTACAACAGAGAATTATCTGGCCCAAAACTGTCGGCAGCACCAAAGGTGAGAACCCTCATCTAGAGTGATGAATAAAGTGGAGGGATGAAGGGAGTGGGACATCACACTTAAGGAGGGAAACCACTTCGGAGGAGGGGCAGAGGTCAACATCCTATAGGAGAAACAATGTCATTCTGTCGCCAGGACTGGGTCAGGGCCTCAAACAGTCTGAGGTTTAGCAGATCCCACCACGAGCAGGTAGCTGGACCTTCAGGCAAACTGGTCTGAAGAACTGAAACTCCTTACGAGTTGTATAGGTCACCCTTCCCTGCTTAGCCCAGACAGAAAGAATATCCTACAGCCATGGAAGAGAAAGATCCAGCCTGGGAAAGAAGGAAATACCTCGCCCACCTCAATGTCCCCAATGCCTAATATAGCACCTGGCACACAATAGGCATTCAGTAAATGTTGCGTAAATGAAATGAACTCATTCAAATCAGCTCTGTTGCCTCCCCTTGTATGGCTTTCGTGTGATGTCACTGCACCTCTCTAATCCTATTTCCATGCACGTTAAAATGTGGATGGATTGTTCTGAGGATGTGATACGAGGATGTATCATGTGCGTTATCACGTATGGAGTCTAGGATGTATCTAGATTCGGAGTCTAAAGCTATTATACAAAGGCAAACGATGAAAGACTCAAAGGCTACTTCTAGGGTGATAATTTTTGTATGTTTCCCAATAATATTATTTTAGAGGCTAATAGTACTAGTAATTTCCTCACTGGCATCTTATTAAAATAGTCATCTAAATTAAATGGGACTCTCAATTATACCTCAACCTAAAAATTCTAGAGGACTCAAATCTACTTTCACTTTGAATGGAAAATTAATATGTGACCTATGAAATCTAGCATTTTTCCCACACTGGGTTTCACCCAAGAGAGGGAGACACTGCTCTCAGCAGATATTAGACAAGTGTCCCAAGAAGGGGTTTGTCACTTGAATTATTAGGAAAACTATGAATACAGAAAGCTACTATTCTGTATGACTCAGGGAACTCAAACCGGGGCTCTGTAACAACCTAGAGGGGTGGGCTGGGGAGGGACGTGGTAGGGAGGTTCAAGAGGGAGGGGACGTAGATACCTATGGCTGATTCACGTTGATGTTTGGCAGAAACCAACACAATATTGTAAAGTGATTATCCTTCAAGTAAAAATAAATAAATTTAATTATTAAAAAAAGGCTACTATTACTTATTGACACCAATAACATCACTTACTGAGTTCTACTATAGACCCAACAAAGTACTAAGTGCTTTATATTCATTATTTCATTTCGTTTACCCTAAAAGTCTGTAAGATAACTATGTCAACCTCATGTTACAGATGAAGGAATGTGGCTTAGAAAGATTAAGCAACTTATCCCACACTGCACAACAAGCATCAGAACCAGGGTAGTATATCTCCACAGCCCAGGTACTCACTGAATGGCCACTAAAACACAGGTGATGCCGAGTCGTCTCATTTACTGAAAATCAATTCATGTTTATTCTGAACATAATTATGAATTTCAGCACTTCTCATTTTCATTTACCTGAAAACGCAAACAGACTGACTGAACTAGGGAAAGAGTTTACTCTCTGCTTTTTGCTACTTAGAACATTCAGATACAGCTGAAATTCTAGCTGTATTTTGATGAATACAGCTTATAAGCTAAAAATGCATCATACGTGCTGAATAGCATGAAAATGAATTACAAACTCACTTCAGAAAAGACCCTCTCTCCCTTTGTGTTACATCTTAAAATTTAAAACATAAACACCCATTTTCAGTATACTTAAAATACAACATGGGGTCGCAAAGAGTAGGACACGACTGAGTGACTGAACTGAAAATACAACAATATATTCTCAGGACTACATCTTGCCTGCCTTTATAGTTCCTAAATGTCCTTTCTTTGAAATCAAAGTAAAAACATTCTCTTAGTATGTACTGGGGAAATAATTACTCTGAGAATATTATTTCTGAATTTAGCTTCACGTTAAGTAACGAAAAATTTTCAGAAGACCAGTAGCCACCTGTGGTAACCAGACTCCCTCTTGACTCCCAATGATGCCAGCCTTCTGGTATTTCACACCTTGGTTGGCCTGTGTAACCAACAGCACAGGCAGATGTCATGTCTGAGATTTGGGTATTTAAGGGAGAGCCTGCTCTCTCCCTCTCTCCTTCTCTCTCTCTCTCTCCTCCTTCTCTGTCAGACCATCTGCTCTATGGGAGGCCAACGACCATTTCTCAAGGATGCTAACAGCCCTGTAAGAGGGGCCCATGAAAAGGAACTGAGACTCTCAATCCAGAAGGTTTTAAGGAAATGAGATCTACCAACAGCCCTGTGAGTGAGCACGGAAGTGGATTCCTCAGCCCCACTTGACCCTTGAGACAACGAGAGCCCTGACCAACAGTAAGAATGCAAAAGAGACTCTGAACCAGAATCACACAGCTAAGCTGCTCCTAGATTCCTGACTTCAGGAACTGAATTTGAAGCTTATGTTTTATAAAGCTACTAAGTTTTAGGGCAACTTTTTCTGTAGCAATAAATACAGCATCTTTATGAACTCTCCTTGCTTTCGGGCCCTAATGAGAAGCTTCTAACTTCGAGAAGTCAAATCTCTCTGAATTCCCACAACTAAGAGCTTGTTCTCTGACCTGCACCGTGTTTAGTCACTCAGTTGCGTCCGACTCTTTCTGACCCCATGGACTGTAGCCCTTCAGGCTCCTCTGTCCATGGGGATTCTCCAGGCAAGAACACTGGAGTGGGCTGACATGCCCTCCTCCATGGGATCTTCCCAACCCAGGGATCAAACCCAGGTCTCCCGCATTGCAGGCAGATTCTTTACTGTCTGACCCACCAGGGAAGCCTCTGACCTGAGAGCTTACTAATTCTACCATATTCCTGACCACAGAAAACTGTAAATTTAGACCTGAATAGGAGTACTTTATACCTGTCACCATTACAGTAAGGAGGTACAGAATTAGTGCTATCATTTATACTCAAAAGTTGGTATCAGTAACTTCACCAACTGGGTTTCTCACCTACTTAATATTATTAACCAAGTAGCTTAAGTAAGATGTATCTTTTACAACTAATTTTAAAAGAAATAAGCAAGATGGAGTTAATGGCTTACAGTATCATGTTAAAAAATAACAGGCTTCATTTTAATTTTTATTAAATAATAATAAATACTTTTTTTTTAAAATTTTAATTATCTTCGAATTTACAAAAACAGAAAGGTCACTCCTGGACCTATCACCTGAAACACTTCCCCTGGATTTCTTTTCCTTCTTTTTCCTAAAGTGGTATATTTGTAATCATATGTAATCAAACTTCTGATTATGAAAGCAAACATGACTGAGGGACAGGTTTTTCAGAGAAGTATCTGCCACCAACTGCAAAATTATTTCCACAGTAAGTTATGAGAATGTGTAATGAAGGAGGTTATTTTTTCAGTTTCTTCAGATGGCACCCATGAAAGAAGGCAGCAACATCTCCAGTTTCACAGGTCATGGCCACTGTAATCAGGTATACTTCGTGGAGATAATCATTTGTGTCAGTATTTTGCTACTGAGCTGTGGTAGTGACTTAGAGAAGTCCACCCCCTCCTTTTAAGGCTTTGTTAACAGATTCATCCTCAGTAAGACGAGATGCCTTTTCAGAGTAAGTTTTTAAAAAGCATATATTTTGAGACTTGAATACCTGAGAATGTCTTTCTGGTGTCTTCCCACTATCTTAGCTATACATAAAATTCAGGGTAGGGAGGGGAGGGGAGCAAGGGAGCAACCTGTCCCTCTCAAAATTCTACAGGTAAGTCTATTAGCCCCTGGTGTATAGTACTCCAGGGATGAATACCAACCTTATTTTCATCCCTTTAAAGATTTTCTTTGTAACTGTTCCACTTCCACCACCAATGCAGAATGCAAAAATATTGCTAGGATACGTCTAGGTAGAGGTCTCTTTTCATTAGCTTTCCCCTTTAATCTATATGCTTAATTTGTTCAACCCAGGAACATGTTCTCTCTTCAGCTAGATTTTTTAAATCATTCTTCTATCCCAATGCTTTGGTTTCTTCCTTGGGAGTATTCACATACCTGCAGACTGGTCCATTCCTGTGCTCCAGATCTATCACCTTCTCTCTCATTTTTATCTCCTCTGTGCATTTTGGGAGGGCTTCCAAAGTTTTCCACATCATCAACTCAATTTTCTGCAGAATGAATTGTCCTTCATTTTAACATTACATTTCAAATCTCCCTACACTCTTTCCTCCCATACTGCTGGGTTGTCAAATAGCTATCTTTCTGTCCTTATGACTTACTGCTTCTATTTCAAAGTGATTATACTTCCTTGCATCCTTATGAAGATTTTCTAAAATGCTCTTCTGGTTTTCACTGGCTGTCATTTTCAAAGATGTGTTCTTCCTCTGAACACTCAGGAGGGTGTGCCCTTCCCCTTATTCTGCAGAACTTGCTCAAAAGCCTCTTGCTGAGAATTGGTTTACCTAGAATTTGGTATCTGCCAACAGAAGGAGTAGCTAAATTACTCCTGGTCCCATTCTCTACTCCCTTGGATACAGGTAACACGCTCTTTTCACATCTACAACAAGCCAGGAAGATAGGCAGAACCCCTGGCCTAATTCACCCATAGACTTTTATCTCATACAGCTATGTGGGAGATTGAGATGGGATCTTCTTCTGATCCTCACTGCCTGATTCTGACCCCATTCCAGCAGTCTGCAATAGATGAAAGTATATAAAATACTACAGTCTCCAGGATGCACTACTACTAGGAGTGCTTTTTCCTTCTCTGTCTATGCCGACAGTAAACTACTCTTGGAGACTCTTATTTCCCAGGACTCAATATGCTATGACTGCCTCCTACTCCCAAACATATATACACACAGAAAACCCTATGATTCCCTATCCAAGTACATTCTGGGAGTTACAGCCTCCAAATAGAAAGTCAAGGATACTGACTGGGAAGTTAAGGGTGCAAAAACACTCTGGCTAAAACTACAGCTGCCCAATTTCCTGACTGAACCAGATTCTGCCTTTCTGAACCGAGGGTAGACTATAGGGAAAGAATGCAGGGCCTCACTACCGACAGTCAGGGTGGGCTCAGCACTGCTGTGGGCTTCCTACTGCACTCTTCAGTGCAGTTCTATCAGCTTTGGAGTTTGACAAAATCTTGGCAATAAGTCAGCTTTAAGTCCTGGTCTCTGGCAATGTGACTTTGCAATGTTTCACGTCTTCGTAAATATTTTAGGGGGTGGCTGAAGTTACTTATCGGATGCTTTTTAAGATGTGAAGTTATAATGATGTGAAGGAGATTGTGACAAAACAATTACAGAATCTCAGTGTTATAAGGGACCTTACAGATCATTCAGTTCAGCCTCTCCAACTCTACAATTCAATAAGTGGTCATCGAGCCCGGGCTTGAAGTGATCTACCTGGTAAAACAACTCAATTTTTATGGAGATTTAATTTTCAGAATGCTATATTTTATCCTGAGGCAACACTTCACACTCTGCACTTTCTATCTATGAATTCTAGTTCCTTCCTCTAGTCACAGAATAATCATAACATTTAAGAGACAGATCTTCAAATACAATACTGTAACATTAAATCCACCTCCCAAGTTGTTGTTCTTTTTTTCAGTTATTCCTTAGCATATAAAAGCAGAGCTTTGAATAAATCTATATAAGCACACTGTACCAGCTATGCAAAACTCTCAAATGTGACAGTACAACCGCAACAATGGTAAATACCCTCTTGGTCAGCATCCCTATTTACAGAATAGAAAACAGAACATCCTCAACCTACCACATATAGTTTTTTCCACAGCTCCAGTAGACCCCTGATTAATGACCTCCACTTGCAAAGGAGGCTACTTACCTTAACCATGAAATAATGAATGCTATTGATCCGACAAGCTACTGCTATAGAGTGTTATTGATCACCCAATCTTTGGTTAAAATGGTCCTCATTTAGCAATTTCACTGTTGCAAACACCTGGAGCAAAGCATGCTCATAATTAAAAAGAGTTTGGGAGAGTTAAAGTGAGAGGTGATGGACAGAGATCTCAGCTTTCCACCATTTATTCTTGCTTCTGAGCTATTATTTGTGTCAGAAGGGATATTGATTTTCTATAAAAATAAGAAAACAAGAGGCACCAAGGGGCCGCAGAAGGTCAGCTTGGGCTAGAGAAGGAGGGGGGAGGTTTAGCACTCTATCTCTGTCATTTGGCTTCCAAGAGAAGAGAATATTTTCTTTCCTGTGAGATTGGCTTCTAATACATCACCTTAGGAAGGCTCCTGACTGCGACTTCAGGCCACCACCAAACCAATTCACTTACGAAAGAAAAGAAGCTAAATTATATTCAAGGGGGACAAATGAATGATGTTAGTGAAGAATAAAGCAAAATTGGGCTATGACTCACCTAATTAATAGTCACTATACAGACAATTTGAATAAAGATCAGTAGGAAGTAATTTTACAAAAGAGTCGATCCATTCTAGAATGGAACACACATGGAGAAAAATATTAAAATAAGAATTGAGCTTTTTACATCATAACCACTTTCAGTCCCTCAGAACTCTTGAAGGATTGGTTGGTACAGAATGGAAGGAAGAACAGAAACAGAAAAGCAAAAAGAATTATAGGTTAAATTTAAAACAACTCTATGTTTGTAAGCAGAATAAATTTTAAGGAAAGTAGAAATAAAGTTCTCTGATCGAGACATAGATTTTCAAACCTAAAACACCTAATATATGCTTTTTAAAAGATCTACTTACTAGGCAAAGTAAAAGTTAATGATCAACTTTATCCTAATAATTTTACAAACTGGATCATATATTCTGCCAACTCTCAAATACACTGATAAAAAGTTCTACACTTTGATCTGTATGCAAACTGGCACACCCAAGCAGATTTATGAAACAGTAATAACCAAGAGGATTCTTACAAGGATTTCTTTTAATGCAGAAAAAAGGTTGAAAAATTTTAACAGAATCAACTCACCAAGACAGTATAACATCTAAATCATAAACTACTGCCTACTTAAAACATATGCTAATGCTAGTCCTGCTTATAGGGTGTATTTAATAATCTAAGGCAGAGATTTTGGTTCCAATTTACTGTTGACAGGCAGAACATAACGTGCAGTCAAAGAATAACCAAGAATCACCATGAGACTTTCCTGGTGGTCCAGTAGTTAAGACTCTGCACTTTCACTGCAGGGGACGCAGGATCCTGTTCAAGGAACTAAGATCCTACATGTCACATGGCATGGCCACCCCCCCCCTCAAAAAAAATCACCTTCCTTCCTCATAGAGTATATTTAGGGGGAAAAAAATACAAAGCACTCTGCTTGTAACTAAGATGAATCAGCATCAGTCAAGGTGAGTTGAAGACTTCTAAATACACTCTGAAGAATTTTTCTCATTCTATGTCTGCTACTTCTCCACCCAATATTCCCTTAGCTACAAGGATTTTGGTGTCCACCAAAAAACTCTTGTTCTTTGAAAGAACTCTGAAGTTATGGGCCAGGAAGATAGCCCCAATGTGGGAACAGGCCTCCTCAATTTGAAAAGAGAAGAATTTCCTAAGAACTGCTGCCTACTTCAATTTACCCAAGCTCTCAGATAACTAGATGTGTATTATCACAATCTGACTATAATGTGTGACAGAAGTATCTGGGGTAAGAAGGACGTAGAAAGACTGAACTGCCTCACTGCAAAGTTACAGGCTCTGTATCTGCAACCACACTTGGGCTGTGATCTTAGAGAAGACAGAGTTAACAGTCACTCACATACACAATTAAGTCACAGTTTAACAAGAAATCCAGGGGAAGAAATACATACACCCGAAAATATCATCCCAAAAAGCTGTTGTTTTTTTTTAATTGTCATTCTTAATAGTAAGATGATTATTATTTGGTATGTAAGCTTGATATTGAAACAAACTTGAACACCTCAATTGAGGGTTTCACCATTATGAAAGGATACAAGTTAACTAAGCATTTCTTGTCTGATTAAATATAGCATGATGAGAAAAAAAAAGGGTTTATAATCCAAAATCATACATTTAAATTGGGTAAAAAGGCCCTAGAATATACAGTAGAGGAAAATCAGGAAAGCCAAATTATAAGCCTACCAAGTCCGACTCTCTGCAACCCTATGGATTGTAGCCCACCAGGCTCCTCTGTCCATGGGATTTTCTAGGCAAGAGTACCGGAGCGGGTTGCCATTCCCTTCTTCAGGGGATCCTCCTGACCCAGGGATCGAACCCGTGTCTCTTGCATCTCCTGCAGTGGCAGGGGTGTTCTTTACCACTGAGCCACCTGGGAAGCTCCACCTAGTTGCACAGCCTGGCAAACATAAAGTTAGTAAAAAAAATTTTAAAGCTAGATTAAAAACCACCCATGAAAGGTACAGGTATACAGACCTGAACAGCTTTTCCTATTCCTGACCAAGTCTCACCATGAAGTTCCTAAGATTTACGCCTTTGTTTTTCAGACAAATGTCAGAAGAAGCAAAACCCTAAGAAAGGTCATCTGATCTATTAGTTGTAAAAGTTAAGCTGAGACAGAAAAGTGCCATGGAAAAAGCAAGCTCAAAGAGCAATCAAACACAGTGGTTACCTATGAGCTATGGAATTAGGTTTGATTTCCAGTTTTGCTACTAAATGACCTTGGGCAAATTATCTCCACACTCATAAGCTCTATTTCCTCATCTATAAAATACAAACAGTGGTCCCTACCAGACAGGGGAGTTGTGAACATTAAAAAAGAATATACGTTCTGCACAATAGTACAGGGCCTAGCACACAGTTAGTGCTTAATAAATACTAACTAACACTGTTAAGGGCTTCCCTCATAGCTCAGTCGGTAAAAAATCTGCCTGCAATGCAGGAGACTTGGGTTCGATTCCTGGGTCGGGAAGATCTTCTGGAGAAGGAAATGGCAGCCCACTCCAGTATTCTCGCCTGGAGAATCCCATGGACAGAGCAGCCTGGCGGACTACAGTACATGGGATCACTAGAGTAGGACACAACTTAGCGACTAAATCACAACAGTAACAGTAATATACTGGTCCTCAATTGGGAGTACTCAACCCATCGAGTGAGCACCCATGAGGCATTTGTTTTGATACTATGAAAGGTGATGGGAACTACGTAGGATGCCAAACATGGGACATCCCTCATCACCAAGAACTGCCTCACCCAAAATACCAACAGTATCAGCATGGAGAAACAGACATCACACATTAACATTCATAACAATATTAAAGCATCAAGCTGGGGAGTATCGATGTTTCTAGGACTATCTGTTTGACATGTAAAAAATTAAAAAGTCACCCAGAACGACACTGATATTTTAAGCATGCACCCATCAGAGACAAATTTTGCTGGCTCAATGACATTTGGTGTAAGACTAATGGGATTCAGTACTGTTATTTTCAAAGTCTATCATGTGTTCCAACAACTTGAATGTCAGCCATTAAAATAAACTCAATACAGTTAAACTGTAAGTAGTAGAGAACACAAATAGAGCCCAGAAATATTACTATCTAAAGCCATGATTCTTAATGGGTAAAGGCAGCTTACCAAGAACATTTACAAATTCCATATGCCTGGCACCGGCATTTTCTCTCCCACGCACACGTCTCTGCTGAGGCGCACACACACACACACACACACACACACACACACACACACACACACACACACACACACACACACACACACACACACACACACACACACACACACACACACACACACACACACACACACACACGTCTCTGCTGAGGCCTTGGTTCTAAAGAATAGTTATGTATGTATGAACTGCGTGGCATAAAGAGCAGCAAAATGTTTTTAAAATAAAACTCTCTGTTATGCATTTGAGGTACACGTTTTAAATGACTTTGAGAAACAAATGTGTTGCTATAAAATATAGCCTTCTTGATATAGGGTAACAGGATCATGAAGCCAGAGATAAACACAACCTGACTGGTTAAAAGAAAGCTACAAAGACAGTACATCAGAGACTAGTCTGAAAGAAAGTTGAAATCATGAAGACTGGATTTGTGCTTTGGGTAAAATTAACCAGGAAAATCTTTTGACTTAGTAAGGGAGATCTCACCATTCTGACATGTTCTCATCAGAGCCCTGTTTTTGTTCATCTGCTTCACACTCCATCCTTTCTTTCCTTCCCGTTTTGCTTAGGAAAGTCCTGTTTTCTGCTGATTCACACAACCCATGACCTGACGAGGTCCAGGGAGTATTCTCCTTCCAGCGGGACAGACGCTGCTTCTTGGCCGACTTGAACCTGCAGCCTCTCTCATAGCTCCAATCGGACACCTTGAGCTTCTGCTGAAGGCTGGCGGCCACCTCTGACGTCACTCGCTTCACCTTACGCCGGCGCCTGAGTGGTCGACAGGGTGCATTTTCAGTAAAGGAGTCAGATTCATGCCAAGAATGCTGCTTACTCTTAACAATGGCGTTGAGAGCTGGGTGCCGTTTGGCTACCATCGTGTCATCAGAGTCACTGAAATTGGTAACTGGGGCCATTTCTCGACAGTCCTTGAGAGCCTCATCCAGACTGGACTCGGAGGCCTCACTGTAGCAGCAGGTATGCTCTGCCAGGTGAGTGAAGTCTGAACGGCGCTTTCGGCCTCTCCGTTTGCGAAGCTGCCGCCTCTGCTGCCGCGGGCTCAGGGCCATCTCCTCCCAGAGCTCACCAAGCTTATTCTGCTCAGATGTCTGCTCTAAGGCTGAGGCTAAGTCATGAACCAGCTCATCCATGAGGCCACATCTACCTACAGGAGGTTCAGAAAAAAAGAAAACAAGAGAAAGACTAAATAGAATCTGTTGCTTTAGGATAATTTTTTAAATAGATCGTGGCACTGCAGAGTCCACTCCATCTATAGAAAATTCACCTGCGTTCACCTGGCTACACTTAAGATTCTATTCCTACCATCCATGCTCAGTTAAGTCACTAAAAATAGGTGTGTGGTCCTTGTTAAATGCCTATAGCCATCATGTTCTTAAGCACAAAAGTTCAAAATACTCACCAGATGACAAGTGGGTTATTAGTAAAAATAAGCAAACTCAGGGGAATAAATGGCTCCCTTTTCCCAATTAAACTTGCTCAACAAAATTACCTGATGATGAGATCTAAAAGGTTTAGAGAATGTCTCATTAGACAGGAGCAGAAAAACACTCAACTTCAAAACCATAGATGAAAAGACTGTTCTACACTCTTGGGTCACTAATAAGAAGTGTTCTGGCAGGAAGAGAGAAGCAACTTAGTGACACACTCTACAGAAGGCTGCATGGAGCTTTGGTGATCCAAGAATTTGTAGTGACCCAGGTTTGTACTGTGCACGGAAGAAAAAAAAAAAAAAAAGACAGTTTGTACCCACTCTGGTTCCAGCTACCACCCAGAGGCTAGGAAGTCAAGAGCTTTAAAGAGTATGTCATAAACTTGTGAATAATTAGCAACTTTTAAGTTCTTCTCACGTTCCTTCAGAAAATAAAGTGATCATCCAAATTCTGTGCTTCCATGCCAGACAATCACACAGAAACAGGATATAACTGAGGCTGAAATGACAATACATGGAGTCTCTAAGATTTCTAGGTAACAGCTTTCCAAAATTTCCTATTTTTCAACTCATTATTGTTAAACCATCATACTTCAGGGATCACTTCAGAGGCAAACCTTCCTGAGGCAGAGAGTAGGAGGAGCAATTTTCAAAATGCCTTTTTAAAGGGAAATATGTAATATACTTCATACACCTAATTAAATACATGTTAAACTAGCACTTTTTCCCTAGCCCTTAAGTTCAACCTGGAGAAGGAAATGGCAACCCACTCCAGTATTCTTGCCTGGAGAATCCCAGGGACGGCGGAGCCTGGTGGGCTGCGGTCTATGGGGTCGCACAGAGTCGGATACGACTGAAGCGACTTAGCAGTAGCAGCAGTAAGTTCAACCTATTTCAAGACCGTAATTAGAGTTTAAAACTCAGTGGTGCCACTCTCAGACCATATTTCCCTTCACAGTTTACATTTTGCAAAAGACTTTCTAAAAATCTATTTTCATGCTATCCCCATGCCAATCAACTCAAAGGCAGGAGGAGGAACGGCGACACCTTTTTCCAAAATTACCAACAAACAAAACTTCTCAAAGTGTCAAAAGCCACACTCACTTAAGCAGTAAGTAGTTTAAAATGCCATGACTGGTGTTTGGGGAGACAACTGTCCCTAAAAACCAAATAGAGAGTGGGGACGCACGTATCTAAATCTACTTCCCTCATAAAGAACTACTGCTTTAAAAACTCGGGCAAAACTGTACAAACTTTAGCACGGAACGAAGTTACCAAACAACTAGAACTTGAATGCCTTGCCTGTGCAGTCGAACGCCAGCCTTTCAAAGACTGCAAAAATTGGAACAGCAGGTGACAGAAGAACCCTGGAACTCCCACTCTCCCTGGATGCACCGTCCGAGAGGATCCGGGGCCAGGCAAGGAAGCACTCGGGGAGAGGAAAGGCTGTCCGAGTCACGCAAAGGAAAGGACCAGAAACCAGAAGAAGTAAAAAGAAAGAGGCAGGCAGGCGCAGGGTCGTGTAGGTGGAGACCGGGTTGGGGAGGGAACTTCTCAGTTGGGCCGACCTAGGAGCAGGGAGTCAGCTCTTCCAGGGCAGAAACTGCCAAGATGCAAGCCCTGGCGATCTAAACTCCCTCCGTGCCAGGGGTCGCAACGTGACCACATCTATGAGGGAAAAAAAGTGTGTTTCGAAGGGCTCTCCCCCCACGTCCGGGGCCCGCCCCCGAAGAAGAGGGCGACCACAGCTCGGGACACCAAGCCCTTACGCTGTCGCCAGCCCCAAAAGAGCCAGAAAGTAGAGGAGAGAGAAGGTGACTGTCGCCTGGCAGATGGCCCGAAACCCTCATCTCCCCCGGGATTCGGGGGGAGATGGGCCCTGAAAAACAAGGCCCGCCACCCTCACCCCCTCCCGCCAGCCTCTGCAAGGCCCCTGCCGCCCCCCGGTCGCCCAGCCTCGGCCCAGAGCCCGGATCCCCGCTGGCGACGACCCCCGGGACCCCGACTCTCTCATTCCCAGGCCCCCTCACCCGCTGCCGCAGCCACCTCCAAAGGCCGCTGCTTGAGGGGCCGAGTCTCCCCGCCCGAGCTTTCCTCTCTGACCTCATTTCCGGTCTGGGCCGGAGGGGTGGGGCGGCGGCGGGATGGGAGGAACTTGGCGGCGCAGGAGGCCCCGCCCCAGCACGGCGCTTCCTGCCAGCAGCCCCGCCCACTTCCGTCCCGTGGGACGCTGTGGGCCACGAGAACCCGGAAGGAAGGCGAGGGGGTCAGCAGCTGTGGTATTTTGGGGGCCTCCCAAGGACCGGGGTTGACAGGACCGTGGAGCTGAGGTGCCCATCTTGGGGAAGAGCCTACCCCGTGCAAGCCTCGTCTGCTTTGGAGACGTCAGGAAATTGGGCCCTAGGGAGGGGCGTGGGCCTTGTTCTTGCTTGCTGACCGGCTTTATACAAGCGCGTGGAAGTTAGGGAAATGAATCTTCATTTCCTAACTATGGGAGTTGTACAGCCTTTGGCAGGATAGCGTCGTAGTGAGTTAGACTACTAAAGATGCACTTTGCCTTGAGTAACAAAAATGTAGAACTGGATTATAACTTGAAGTGTAGAGTTGATGCTTTTGAACTGTGATATCGGAGAAGACCCTTGAGGGTCCCTTGGACTGCAAGGAGATCAACCAGTCCATCCTAAAGGAAATCAGGCCTGATATTCATTGGAAGGACTGATGCTGAAGCTGAAACTCCAATACTTTGGCCACCTCATGCGAAGAACTGACTCACTGGAAAATTTCCCTGATGCTGGGAAAGATTTGAAGGCGGGAGGAGAAGGGGAGGACAGAAGATGAGATGGTTGGATGGCATCACCAACTCAATGGACATGAGTTTGAGTAAACTCCAGGAGTTGGTGATGGACAGGGAAGCTTGGCATGCTGTGGTCCATGGGGTCGCAGAGTCTGGTGCGACTGAGCAATTGAACTGCACTGAAAGGTAACAGCCATAGTCAAACTGGGGTAAATCAATCACTTATACAAATAAATGTATTAATGGGGAAGGAGAGATAAGTCTTTGGTGCAGAACACTAAACAATTTTATAGATACTCCACCATGAGGCCTAACTCCTCATTCTAAATGTAGACTGTGCAGTGACTTCCTTCTGAAGCATACCATGTGAAGAATGGGGGAAGGAGAGTAACTTTTATAGTGGAGAAACTAAACAAGCACTGCCTCAGTCAGGTGATC
This sequence comes from Giraffa tippelskirchi, assembly GCF_054371585.1. NCBI lineage: Eukaryota > Metazoa > Chordata > Mammalia > Artiodactyla > Giraffidae > Giraffa > Giraffa tippelskirchi. Next base: position 147,392,660 of record NC_137281.1, on the reverse strand, counting down.
AAGGTTAATATCAACAGTGATAAATCATGTTGATAGTATGTGCACTAGCGAGGATATGACAAAAATGGCCTTTTATCTCTGTGATACTTTACTTCTAAAGTTCATAATCCCAGTCTCAATAAAAGGGAAAAAGTGGACAGCCCCCACATGAGGGACATTCTACAAAATGTCTAACCAGTATTGCTCAAAGCTGTCAAGATTTTCAAAGATGAAGAAAGTCTGAGAAACTACCACAGCCAAGAGGAGCTTATGGAGACGTACCAAGTAAATGTAATACTGTATCCTGATGTGACACTGGAATAGAAAAAGGATATTTGGTAAAAACTAAAGAAATCTGGATAGATTTTGGGCTTTAGTTAATAATAATGTACCAACATTGGTTCATTAATTGTGACAAATATTGTTTACTAATGTGAGATATTAATAATGGAGGAACCTGAGTGTGGGGTATGTGGGAACAGTTGTACCTCTGAATTTTCCTGGAAACCTAAAGCTATTGTGAAATTAAGTTTATTTTTAAATAACTTTTGACCCTGAAAATTCTGCCTCTGAATTTTGTCTAAAGAAAAAATTAGAAATGGACAATGTAAAGTACAGGTAATTAATCTTTATAGTGCCGACGTAAAAAAAAAAAAAGCCTAACGTAAGAGTTGTGAGTTAAGTTTTATTGGGGCAAAATTAGGACTATAGCCCAGGAGATGGCATCGCAGATAGCTTTGAGAAACTGCTCCAAAGAGGTAGAGGGGAAGGTCAGTGTATATGTGGTCTTGGTAAAGGGGGAGCACGTGCAATCAAGCACGTTTAATTTTGTTTGGCAGAATGTTTCTGCTAGTCACCAGAAGCAGTCATCACCATGAAGGACTTTAGGACTTCTCTGGGCTCATAAAATTGACTCTGAAATTATTTAACCATTGGAAGACTTGTTCTGCCAGTTTTTCCCAGAGTACAGAGTGCCTCATTTTTGCCCTCCATCCTGAATTCCTTTCAGGGGTTGTTGAAAGTCAGCATGATTTAATCCTTGTAGAGGTGGATGGCAAGTTCCAATTTGTAGTTGACAGGAGCACTGTGGGAGGGAGGCATGAGAATACTAGAAGAAAACCAGAAATCCTACAACAGGGGTTACTTATCTAAACTACAGTATGTCTATGGGATGGAATACCTTGTAGCCTTTTGACAGTGATTATAGAAGAATATTTAATTTCATGAAAAGTCATCAATTTCTGATTGTGTACATTTCTGTACGATGGTTGTGCTTTAATTAAAACATTCCTTTGAAGAAAGTTAAAAAAAAAAGTTCCTTTAAAAATGTAGAGTGTGAGACTGTTCATGCATAAAGGAAATTAAATCTATACTTGCATAGGACTATGACCAGAATAATACATTACTTATCATCCAAAATAGTTCCATTATAAGTTATTGTATCTCCTACATGTTATTTTTATGGTTTTTCAGAATTTTCTATAGGTGAAACATTGTGTAAAGAATTAAGGGAGTAGACAAAGATGAAGTTTTGAGCCAGAGTGACTAACAGCAAAGTGAAATGAAAGTCAGTCGTGTCCAACTCTTTGCAACCCCATGGACTGTAGCCCTATGGACTGCAGTCTGCCAGGCTCCTCTGTCTATGGAATTCTCTGGGCAAGAATACTGGAGTGGGTAGCCATTCCCTTCTCCAGAGGATCTGCCCAACCCAGGGCTCAAACCTAGGTCTCACACATTGCAGGTGGATTCTTTACTGTCTGAGCCACCAGGGAAGCCCAAGAATGCTGGGCTAACAGTGGTTGGTGCCATTTGCACAGCTAGAGAAGTGAAAGAGAGAAAAAAGTTTGGTAGAAAGATGATTAATTCCATTTTGGACATGCTGAATTTGTGACTCCCACAGGACAAAAAGATGGAAATGTTCAAGAGGTGTCCGCAGCCATCAGCCTCTTTTCTTCTTAAGTGAAGTTCTCTCCCATAAATCATACCAGCTCCTGTAGTGTCACTTCCCTCCATCAGCACTGAATGCTCCCAAATTTCTTGAAATCCAGCTTTTGGTTTCAGATTTATGCTAGATACTCCCACTTATTTTCTCAACCAGCACCTCCAGGTTAAGATGTCAAAACAAATCTTAGTTTCTTCCATAGTCCCTATCATATTTGTCCTTCCCTCACTGTTCCCAGTTTGGGAAATGTCACCACCATCATGCAGTTACCCAGGTGAATTAGCCTTTAGACCCTGTTTTTTTCCTTAATACTTCTACATCTAAATGAATGCCAAGCTTCAAGGATTCTACTTCGGTAGTATTCTTGCATCCACCCTCCCCCTTATGCTTTCTATCTGCCATTCGCCACATCTGGGTAGGCAACCACTCTTCTGGATGGCATAGCAGCCTCCTTAACTGGTCTTGCCACTTCCATTTTCTCCCCCAAAAGTCATCTCTACACTGACACCAGAGTGAGATTCCTGAAACACCATTTCACTGCAACCATCTTCCACTATCTCCTGCATCACACTGGGCACACCAGACCACTTGCTTTTTCTTGAAGACCCCTGGGGTTTGAGAGGATTTAAAGGCTCAGTGTCTGTGTTACCTCCACGAGGTCTTCACTGTGCTTACCCACTCTTTGGGCTCTCTCAGAACTTGCTGGTATCTTTATTTTTTCCCTTGCTGGTATCTATATTACACCATTTCTTCATTCAACCTTGAATCTGAGACAATTCTGTGCAAGTTTGCCTCCCCAGCTAAATTACTCTTACAACAAATATTCACTGAGTACCTGCCACACGCGTGGCCTTACGCTAAGCTCTGGAGATATAGCTGGGTGAACAAAAATGAAGCCTACTCCATTGCCCCAGATACCGTCTCCTAGCCATTGTATTCCGACCAATTCCAAGCACGGTGCTCTGTACATGTACTCCGTAACTACTGTCAGTTGACAGAAGTAAATACTTGTTTACTATGCCGTAACAGAAAATTAGAATTGCTTGTCTCAATCTTAAGAGAAAATTTAAATGAAAGCTAGTGATGGTGGGAGCCATGGGCAGGGTCACTCAAGGAAAGAGTACAAGAGAAGAAACCCGTGGAGGGCAAAGCAGTCAACGCGAAGGACAGAGAGCAGTGGAAAAGAACCAGTGTATAGAAGCCAGAGAAGGGTGATGCTTACAAAAAAGAGATCAAGAGGACAACTAGGAAGAAACAGGTCTCAGGAAAGGTCATCACACTTGCTAAGTGAAGCAAGCACTGATGATAGGGTTTATGTAGACTTGGAGCAGGTAAAGTGGAGGTGGGAGAGAAACCAAGAGTGAAGCTCCATACATGATAAGCTGTGTCCTGCCCTGACGGCTTAACTTCCTCATCTGTCACAAGAGACAACAACAAAACATACTCATCTCTTGGGTGGAGGTTAAATGAAATAATGAATGCAAAATGTTTCATTTAGAGCCCAACACAAATTAAGCACTCCAAAAATGTTAGTAATTACCATTCTTAGAGGAAGTCAAAAAGTTTCCCTCAATTGACTATCAGGATGGAACTTCAAGTTGAATGAGCAAATCACCAGCTGAAAAGGATCTGCACACAGTAAGGAACAACAGGCTTCTCCCTTCTTTGTTTCCCACTGAGGAAAAAATAAGTACCTCCACTGGCTGATTCATTGGATTCCATGCAGTTATAATAACCTCGAAGTCCTCTGCATGTCTGCACAACCTAGGATATGGTCCCTGCCCCATACTCCTAGTATCAGCCCATAAACTCTCCCTCCATGCCTCCCCACTCCCACCCCAGGGCCTTGGCATATGCTGTCCTGAAACCAAGAATACCTGTCTTTTAGGGCTTTGCAGGTGAGGGTCATGGAATATCCTCATTTTTGAAGTTTTGGCTAAAATGTCACTTCCACAAAGAGGCCTTTTCTAATACTATCTTACTTAAGAAATCCTACTCCCCTAAAGCCATTTTCTATCTCATTGTCTTCTTTATTAAACTTATGGCCTATTTCATAATCCAACATTACCTTATTTTGTATGTATTTGTTTATGCTCTGTCACCTCCCACTAGACTATAAATATCATAAGAACAAGGAGATTGTCTTTTCTTATGCTTTTGTGTTCCTCCACAGTTCGTCTCATCAAATCTATGGTTTTTCCAGTAGTCATGTATGAATGTGGGAGTTGGACTATAAAGAAAGCTGAGCACCGAAGAATTGATGCTTTTGAACTGTGGTGTTGGAGAAGACTCTTGAGAGTCCCTTGGACAGCAAAGAGATCCAACCAGTCCATCCTAAAGAAAATGAGTCCTGAATATTCATTGGAAGGACTGATGCTGAAGCTGAAACTCCAATCCGTTGGCCACCTGCTGCGAAGAACAGACTCATTTGAAAAGACCCTGATGCTGGGAAAGATTGAAGGCTGGAGGAGAAGGGGACGTCAGAGATGGTTGGATGGCATCACCGACTCAATGGACATGAGTTTGAGTAAACTCTGGGAGTTGGTGATAGACAGGGAGGCCTGGTGTGCTGCAGTCCATGCGGTCTCATGGGCCACTGCAGTGGTTTTTCTTGTTGTGAAGCACAAGCTCTAGGTGCACAGGCTTCCAGTAGATGCCTAGGCTCAGTTCCAGCACGTGGGCTCAGTAATTGTGGCTTGAGGGCTCTAGAGTACAGGTTTAGTAGTTGTGGTGCATGGACTTAGCTGCTCCATGGCATGTGCAATCTGCCTGTACCAGGGATCAAACCCACGTCCCCAGCATTGGCAGGTGGATTCTTATCCTCTGTACCACCAGGGAAGTTCCCCACAATACATTCTTATTTGTTTGCCTTAAACAATCACTTATCATTTAGAGAGTTTGTTTTTTTTTAATTAGGTAAAAGTTATAATTTCACAAATGCCATTTTTGGTGCTTTTCATTTCTTTGTGTAGATCCAGGTTTTTATGTAGTATAAATTTTCCTTCTACCTGAAGTATTTTCCCTTAACATTTCTTCTAGTTCTGGTATGTTGTTGATGATTCCTTCAGGTATGTCTGAAAAAAAAAAAAAAGCTTTATATCATCTTCGTTTTTGAAAGATAGTTTGCTGAGTATAGAATCTTAGGTTGATGGTGCTTTCAGGACTTTCCAGATATTGCCCCATTGTCTTCTGGCTTATGTTATTTCTGAGATAAAGTCTGCTGTTACTCTTATCTTTGTGCCTTTTACAGAAAACACCTTCATACTGTTGCTGCTATTTTTTCTCTGTATCTCTAGTTTTAAGCAAGTTGACTGTGATGTGTCTTAGTATTATTTTCATCATGACTATCGTCCTTGGGATTCATTGACCTTTTTGGATCTATGGGTTTATAATTTTCATTCAGTTTGGAAAGTTTTTGGCTATTATTTCTTCAAATATGATTTTTCTCCTCTCACTGGCTCTCTACTTCTGGGACTCCAGTTACACATATTTTAGATTGCTTCAGGTTGTTCTTTTGTTCTTTCTTTTTTGTTATTGTGTTCTGTTCCCCCCCACCCCCCACCATGTGCTTTATTTTGGATAGTTTATATTGCTATGTCTTCAGAGTCACAATAGTTTCTTCTATATCATCTGATCTATTGTGACTCTCACCCAATATATTTTTCATCTCAGACATTGTTTATTTTTAGAACTTAGATTTGGGGCTTTAAAAAATCTTCCATGTTTTTCCTATTATATGCTTATATTTTTCTCTACCTTGTTAAACATGAAATATAGTTATAAAAGCTGTTTAATGTCCTCATCTAATAGTACTGTCATCTGTGTAATTCTGAGTCTGTTTTTATTGATTGTTTTTTCTTTACATTACGATTGTATTTTCCTGCTTCTTTGTGCCTGGTAATTTTTAAAATTGCTTTCCAGACATAACTAATTTTACTTTGTTGTATACTGGAAAATTTTGTATTCCTTTAATTATTTAAGGTGGGAGTAAATACAGTCCCTGGCTGGTACAGTGGTAAAGAATCCGCCTGACAATGCAGGAGATGCAAGAGATGCAGATTTGATCCCTGAGTTGGGAAGATCCTGTGGAATAGGAAACGGCAACCCACTTAAGTATTCTTGCCTGGAAAACTCCGTGGACAGAGAAGCCTGGTGGGCTACAGTCCATGGGGTCTCAAAGAGTCAGACACAACTGAGCACACACGCAGGCACAAGCATATACTCCGCTAATGCCAGAAAAAGAAGTCCCAGGCCCTGTATTACACTGAAAATATTTCACTGGCTTGGGAGACTAGAGATTATTTTTCAGTTCAGAAAGCTCTACTCCCTTTATATTCCCTCTAAATTCTGTTGACAAGCTAGTTGTTTCCTTATGTAGTCCACCTCTTTCTTAGAAAGAGCCAGCTGATCATTTCAATACTCTACCTGGAAATTTCACTACTCAAATCCATAAGTTGGTTAAGTACTTTTTCTACTGTCCAAATTAGCTCAGACAAGTTTTACTGATTGTTTAACCATACATAATATGGGCTACCTTTTTTCCAACCTGCTATAGCAGTATCTTTATCATCTTTCCCAGCCTACCTACTTGCTTTCCAATCCCAAAGCCAATGTTTGTATCTTTGCCTTGGGTTTTGATTTATTTTTATTTTTGGCAGCATCAAACTTCTAAGTACCAATTTATGTGTCAGTTATCCACTTCAGAAGAATACTGCATAACAAGTCACTCCAAAATTTGGTTGCTCAGTTTTCATTCCAATCCCAAAGAAAGGCAATGCCAAAGAATGCTCAAACTACTGCACAGTTGCACTCATCTCACACGCTAGTAAAGTAATGCTTAAAATTCTCCAAGCCAGGCTTCAGCAATACGTGAACCGTGAACTTCCAGATGTTCAAGCTGGTTTTAGAAAAGGCAGAGGAACCAGAGATCAAATTGCCAACATCTGCTGGATCATCAAAAAAGCAAGAGAGTTCCAGAAAAACATCTATTTCTGTTTTATTGACTATGCCAAAGCCTTTGACTGTGTGGATCACAATAAATTGTGGAAAATGCCGAAAGAGATGGGAATACCAGACCACCTGACCTGCCTCTTGAGAAACCTGTATGCAGGTCAGGAAGCAACAGTTAGAACTGGACACGGAACAACAGACTGGTTCCAAATAGGAAAAGGAGTACATCAAGGCTGTATATTGTCACCCTGCTTATTTAACTTATATGCAGAGTACATCATGAGAAACGCTGGGTTGGATGAAGTACAAGCTGGAATCAAGATTGCCGGGAGAAATATCAATAACCTCAGATATGCAGATGACACCACCCTTATGGCAGAAAGCGAAGAAGAACTAAAGAGCCTCTTGATGAAAGTGAAAGTGGAGAGTGAAAAAGTTGGCTTAAAGCTCAGCGTTCAGAAAACTAAGATCATGGCATCTGGTCCCATCACTTCATGGCAAATAGATGGGGAAACAGTGGAAACAGTGGCTGACTTTATTTTTCTGGGCTCCAAAATCACTGCTGATGGTGACTGCAGCCATGAAATTAAAAGATGCTTACTCCTTGGAAGGAAGGTTATGACCAACCTAGATAGCATATTAAAAAGCAGAGACATTACTTTGTTGACAAAGGTCCGTCTAGTCAAGGCTATGGTTTTTCCAGTGGTCATGTATGGATGTGAGAGTTGGACTATAAAGAAAGCTGAGCGCCGAAGAATTGATGCTTTTGAACTATGGTGTTGGAGAAGACTCTTGAGAGTCCCTTGGACTGCAAGGAGATCCAACCAGTCCATCCTAAAGGAAATCAGTCCTGGGTGTTCATTGGAAGGACTGACGTTGAAGCTGAAACTCCAATACTTTGGCCACCTGATACGAAGAGCTGACTCATTGGAAAAGACCCTGATGCTGGGAAAGATTGAGGGCAGGAGGAGAAGGGGACGACAGAGGATGAGATGGCTGGATGGCATCACCGACTTGATGGACATGGGTTTGAGTGGACTCCGGGAGTTGCTGATGGACAGGGAGGCCTGGCATGCTGCGGTTCATGGGGTCGCAAACAGTCGGACATGACTGAGCGACTGAACTGAACTGAACTGAAAACAACATCCACTTATTGTTTCTCACAAGTCTATAGGCTGACTGAAAGGACTGCCCATCTGGGGAGGATTGGCAGATCTCGTCTGGGCTTGTTCCTGTACTTGCAATCAGCAGGGAGACAGTTGCTCTAGTAAATCTTCATCTGGGACAACTTGACTGTCTTCCACATGCCTCCAGCACAGTCATGTTCTCATGACTGGTATATTCTCATCTGTGTTAGTCACTAAGTCATGTCTGACTTTTGTGACCCCATGGACTGTAGCTCACCAGGCTCCTCTGTCCATGGAATTCTCCCGGCAAGAATACTAGAGTGGATAGCCATTCCCTTCTCCAGAGGATCTTCCTGACCCAGGGATTGAACCCAGGTCTCCTGCATTGCAGAGGTGTTCTTTACAGTCTGAGCCACCAGGGAAGCCCATGTCCTCATGACTGCGGTCGTATTCTAAGAGAGGTACACACAGAACTATACATTCTAAGATAGAAACACTCAGTGATGACTCTGCTCCAACCAAGCTTATAATTGACACACTGGCCAAAGATAGTGGTGTGACTAAGCCCAGAGTTAGCATGGAAAAGCATTAACAAAGGGAGATATGAAACACAGGATGATAATGCAATGAGCTATCCTACCCCTAAGTCTTATCATTGTCCCCATTTTATAGATAGAAAACCAAGGCATAGAGAAGTTAAATGACTTGCTCAAGGTCTCAACTCATGTGTGGTGGAGCTTGGGTTTGAACCCAGGTGATCTGGCTGTGGACTCCGTGTACACAGTGCCGAACTACCCTCTGGGAATAGGCATTATGGAGGGTCTCTACCCACCCGCCACCCCCACTTGGATAAGGGGTCATCTAGCCTCCTCTTGGGGCCTTCCAGACAGATGGAAGCCACTGCCTCCCCAGAGGTCAGCCAGAAGTCACAGACCTACAAGGTCTGGCTAGCAGTGGTCAATGGGGTTGGCCCCTGCCCGTCTCTGTTTCCTGGCCTCCCCTCCCCCCGGTGCCTGTGGCCGCACGGTGAAGTCTTTCAGGGGTTAAAGGCAAGGAAGATGGAAACAAAAGCAGAAATAAAGTCAAGAAATGTGCCATGAAGCTTCTTGCGGCGGCGGCGGCGGCGCAAAGCAGAGAAAGTCATTTCCAACTTCTTTCATCTCCTAGATGAAGCCACTAAATAAAGGGGCAAAAGCGGCGAACACAAGGGCTTTTAATCTGTCTCATCTCCTTCATAATAACTGCAAATTCTCCCCGGGCCCCTGGGAGTGAGCCTCTTCCCTCGGCTCGGCCTTATCTCCCCCCTCCACATTTCGCGGGCGCCGCGCCGCTCCCCGCGCGCGCTGCCCGGGCCGTCCCGGCGAGGCCTGGGGGAGCCGGCTCTCCCCGCCTCATTGTTCCGGCGGCCCGGGGCTCGGAGGAGGGATGAAGACCGGTCAAAGGGAAGCGGGCTCGCCGCGGCTTCATTAACGGCGGCCTTTCAGCGGCGCGCATATCAGAGCTGGGCCTTTTCAGAGGCGCTAATTAGCAATTTGGATCCTTCCCCCCTCTGGAGAGGCGCCTTCAATCTAACAAGTGGGAACAGCGCGGCGCTCTCTCTCTCTCTTTTTCTTGCACTTAATATTTATTGTTTTGCGTTTCTCCCTCTCCTTTTCTTCCCCTTCCCCACCGGCCGCATTGTGCGGCTCCGCCACCAGATAAGACCTGCAGGCTGGGGGGGCGGGGGGAGGGATGCATCATTAACCGCTCTTAATTTCTCTGCGATGATAACTTCCTCTCTCTTACGGAGAGAAGTTAATCTTTCTGGGATGTTGAGAGAAAAAGGAGAGTTGGGACAGGATGGAAGTGGGGTGGGTGACCACAGAAGGGCGGAGATGACAGAAGGGACTACTCTCCTCGAATCCTCCCCACGCACCCGATTTCCCAACTTTCCTGGCCGACTCCTTGGCCTTAGAACTGGATACTCGCATTCTTTGGCCCGCCCCGGTTTGGCTCCGCAGCAACCTTTCTCAACCTATAGAAATCAACTTACTCTCCAAAGGTCAGGTCGGCTGCCACCGCCTCTGTGACGCCCACCTTGATTGCCCCGTCCTGCCAGAATTTCCCTCCCTCCCCCTTCCGTAATCCCATAGCACTCGGTACACCACTTTTATATGGTGAATTCTGCCCACCTTCTGGTTGTTCACGACTCAAGTGCAGGGATCACCAAATCTTTAAAATGTCTATAACCTCCATAGGATCAGCATGCAGTAAATGTTTGTTGAATGAATAGCCAGGAATAGCAAATTCCTGACTTCCACCAGAGTATAGGTTTGTCTCCTCTATTTGTGTTTTTTTACTTCCTTACCAAACATATAAATAGTACCTGCTACCTCTCAGGTACTATTCTAAGTAAATTACATTAAATTAAAATGTCATTAAATGACATTCAGTCATTTAATCCTCATACAGCCCTAAGAGGTAGGTGTGATCTGCATTTTACATATGAGAAAACCAAGGCATAGAGAGATTAAGTAACTTGCCTATGATCACAGGGACTTCCTCGGTGGCTCAACAGTCAAGAATCTGCCTGCAGTGCAGGAGACATGGGTTTGACCTTAAGTTGGGAAGATCCCCTGGAGGAGGAAACTGGCAACCCACTTCAGCATTCATGCCTGAGAAATCCCAGGGATAGAGAAGCCTGGCAGACTACAGTCCATGGGTCGCAAAGAGCGGAACACAACTGAGCAACAGTATTATGGTCACAGAGCTGTTCAGCAGAGTTGGGATTCAAACCTAGGCTGCCTTGCTTCAGACTCTGTGTTCTTAAAACCACGTTGCCAGGATATGATCTTGGCTTCCACGGAGACCCCTGCCTCTCTTGCTGGATGGGAGGGAGGCCCAAGCCAAAAGTCCAGGCAGGCACAGAAGGGATGGGTAAAGGTGGTAAATTAGCAAGGCCTTCACCTGGAAAGTCCACACTACAGCCAGATTTGACACCTGGTGTTTGGCGTTTGGCCACTAAGTCAGCGATATCAGTGATGCCCAAAGCCCGGGTCCCCTGGACCATGCCGATACCCCTCCCCCAGCTAACCTGATCTCCTTGCTCATCCCAGGCCTGCTCTGCTCACAGAGGTGGCAGGGCAAAATCCCCAACAAACTCGGGTTTCTGCTATTCCGAAGTGCACGGAGTGGAGAGGGAGGGAGGGCAGGAGAGCCCCTGAAAATCCCCTCCGAATTATAAACATATCCTCTTTAAGTACATTTCTAAGGATAACATTTGTATTACTCTGTCCTGTGCCTGCAGATAGAGCCATGCCTATCTCCTCCATCTCCCCTCCTTTCTCTACACTCTGCTGGGAACGGTCCCTATCTGAAGCGACGCTGGCAATCCGGCTTCCCTGCAATTGTTTCGATCGAGGGAAAAAATTAATTTCTGCCTATCGTTAATTGAGAGAATTGTGTGGAGGGCGAGGGAAGGGGAGGGGGGAGGAGAGGAAGGAAGAAGGCGGAGGAGAGCAATCGTGTTATTAACCGTGTCCCTTTCATAAGCAAATATTCTGATTGCCATCAGTGAGATGAGAGGCTCATTAATGCAGGAAGCAGAGAGGTGATTAGAGAACTTTCAAGAGCTATTGAGCTAAGCGGGAAGGAGGGTGGCAGGGATCTGGAGGCCGAGGGAATTTGGGAAGGACTGGGATGTGGGGGGGGGGCGGGAAGGAAAAGCCACTGGCCTTTTAGATGGGCTTTCCTGCTCTTCTGCCCCCTCTTCCCCTCTTCCCAGTACTCACTTCCAAATGGTCCCCAAAGCCATCAGCCAGAGTTGGCAAAAATGCAAAACGGTAAGTGAAAACTTTGCAAAAGACACACCTTCTCCAAAGACTCCATACATCCTGATGCTAGACTGGTAGTCCACAGGTCAAATTGTCTAGCCCCTTACAGGTTTGTCTAATAGCCTGTGTTTTAAAAATTATGTTGTTATCTTTACGAGATTGCCTCTACACTCTGATGCCAGTCCCCACCAGTTCCTGTTTATTGCCCCCCATTCTGAATCACTTGTTTACATCCCTCACTTGTTTCCTGCTAGTCTGTGACAGTATTTGTGTCCCACTGGAGGCCCTGGGGAGTGGGGATTGAGAGAGAAGGGCTGTTGAGAAGAGGTGGGCATGTGAAAGGGTGGCAGGGTAGATGCTATTGATGTCGCCTCCCATCCTCCTGCCCCCCCGCCCCTGGTTTCAGCCATAGCTGTGCTCACCAGGCACACGTGAACCCACCCCAACCAAACCTACCTCCAGCCTGAGCCTCACATTTCTCTCCAGTTTTCTGTCTTAGGGACTTCTCCCGGAAGAAAGTGCTTAGCAGTGCCCATCACCAACACACAAGCATGCTGGAGAAGCAGGGGAGAGTCTAACTGAATACCTGTGAATGACTGAGTCACTTTGCTGTAGAGCAGAAATTAACATTGTCAGTCAACTATACTTCAATAAAAAAAATTTTTTTTCTAAAGCGTGAAAGAGTTTATAGCCCCAGGGCCAGCCCTTAGCCAATGGGGCACAGAGGCCAGTGGACAAATACCCCAGCCTTTCCAGAAGCACAATTCTGGGAGGCATCCTGAACCCAGTACAGAGCGCCTGATGGAGCTGAACCCCACTCCTCATAGCGGCCCTCTCAATAATCACCCTTTTATTTTCCTCTTTATCATTCTCGTTTTCTTCACCCTTCACTCCTGCTTCCTGACCTCATCTCTCAAACTATTCCTCAAGTCTATCCAAGCTCTGCTTTCAGGGAAACACAAATGAAGATGGTGGCCATGTGTGTCCCCAACACAAAGGACAGGAGATGATCACCAGGGAGAAGTGGCAAGTGCCTCATCAGTGATGGCTCCATGCGGCTCTGGGCGGCAGTGGTGTTAAAGACAAGAGCGTGTGTGTGAGGCCAGGAGAGCCAAGACCAGGAGCCAAAGAGGACATGGAAGCTATACACTGTGCTCAGGTACTGAGACAAAGCCACATGGGGACGCAGAGATGGGAACACCTGGAAACTGACACTCCGCCTTGGTCAGGAAGAGCCATGTATGCAGCCCCATGGCAGCACAGCTCAGTGGCCAACCTCCCAGGCTGTGGCCAGCCACTGTACCAGGGCTCAGCATGCTTCAGGACACTGTGTGACCAGCTCTCGGTGCTTCCCAACCCCTCCCAAGCCTCCCTTCCAGATGTGGATATGACAAAGTCCCCATGACAAATAGGAAACCTGCCCATCCTTCCTCACACTGCGGTACTTTACCTCCCAGAATCAATGCCAATGCCTGTTTTGACAGTAAGATGGTCCCAGCTGGAGGCACAGACAGGCAGAGGCTGCCTCTGGCCAAGGAATCTCAGGGAGAGACAGCTGGAGGGTCAGACAGCTGTGGTGGTTCTGTTCCCAGCGCCCGCATCCAAAGAACATTTGGATTCTCTTCCAGGAACCAAATGTTCTCCTCCATCATATCCTGACTCTAAAAGCCACCAGCAAAGAGACCAAGACCAAAAAGAGGCCAAGGAAAGAACTGGAAAGAGGAAAAGCAGAAAAGGGTGAAATGTGGGGGAGAAGCGAGAGGGCCAGGCACTTGGAGATTTTCTGAACAATCTCCATTCTCTACGGTGCTTTCTGTTAAAAAAAAAAAAACGAAAAAGGAATGATGGAAAAGGGGAGAGAGTCAGACAAGTTTAATGATGTGTGTTCAAAGCTCAGATTGGAAAAATGACAGAGAAAAGCAGCCTGTTTCGGCACTAATAAATTGTTCTCTGCCGTAAGAAGCGCCTGTCGCGGCATTAATACAGGCCCCTAATACACGGGTCAGGGTTAAGTAATTCTCTCCGGCAACTTAAGCGAATAATGAAGCTGGCAGCGGCTGGTAGTGCGATGGGAGAGATGGTCTATGCCGCCGGCACTTTGTCTTCATTTATTATGCCAGCGGCCGCCCGGACGGGAAGCCTCCGCTGAGGAGATATCGCTTCATTTCGGCAAGGTAATGAAAGCCGGGTTGGGGGGAGGATAAACCAATTTGCCGGCTGACACTGGAAGGAGTGATTTGCAGACTCAAGAAGGGGAGAGGAGGGCCCATGTACAAGGAGGCACAAGGCTAAACCAAAGTGGGCCAAGGCCCTTCCACTGTGCACAGAACAGGTAGGGGTGCTGAGTGGGAAAAGCGTGCCAAGCTAGGGGAAGGAGAAAGCAAAGTCAAGGCCCAGGCCAGTGGGAAGGTGGCTGGAAGGATCCACTAGGAATAAGGGGAAGGAACAGAGAACAAGCCAAGGAAAAGAAAGGTCTCAGACAAACTGGGTGGAGGCTTGGGCATGAGGCATTGTGAGAAGAAACCAGAAAGTGGAGTACAAGTAAAAGTCAAGGCTAGTTTGGCACGGAAAGCCAGATGAGAATGGCAGGGGGAAAAGTATATGTTGGCTGATGACAAACTTGAACTATCTGGAGCTAAACTGTCTTTGAAGGGAGAGTCTGAAGTTTCCACAGAACACCCTGATGTTGAGTGACTGCTTCCTCTATGGGCAGCATGGCCCAGCTCGGCCATCAGAATCACCTTTGGCAGTTTCTATTCTCCAATGATATCCTCAGGTAGCAATCTGAATTTGGGGACAGAGGGTCTGAGGTTGTTATTAAAGAGGAGCAAGTTGGAGGTGTGATCTAAAATCTGGAGCATCTCTTCAGTCTGAATGTGTTCAAATCACAGCAGAAGCCCCTCACACCCACACACACCCCGCCATCAGTTCTGTCTTAAAAGTCGGGGGAAATCCTCCCCTGGGTCAGGTGTTCAGCTGAGTCTCCCTTGCACTTGAGTATCTCCCTCAAGCAGTCAGGCCCAATTACAAGATGCCATTCTTCTCTGCCACACAGGAGGTAGGCAAGAAAGCAAGGGAGAACTGGTAAAGAGACCCAGTCCTGCCAGTCCTCATGGAATGTTTGTAACTGGGTGTTACCAACTTGCATGTGCTTCATCTGAGCCAAGTGAAACACCTATAGGAGCAGGCATAATCCCAGGGATCTAGAAAGGGTCTAGTAACGTAATCTCAGGGATCTAGTAACATTGCCCTGTAATCTTCCCAAACATTATCAACTTTCTTTCATCCTTTCAGCACCAAGACTTTTGGACAGCTCCAGGCTAAGCTAAAGCCTTTGACTGTGTGGATCACAGTCAACTGCGGAAAATTCTGAAAGAGATGGGAATATCAGACCACTTGACCTGCCTCTTGGGAAATCTGTATGCAGATCAGGAAGCAACAGTTAGAACTGAACATGGAACAACAGACTGGTTCCAAATAGGAAAAGGAGTACATCAAGGCTATATATTGTCACCTTGCTTATTTAACTTATATGCAGAGTACATCATGAGAAACGCTGGGCTGGAGGAAGCAGAAGCAGGAGTCAAGATTGCCAGGAGAAATACGGATAACCTCAGCTATGCAGATGACACCACCCTTATGGCAGAAAGCGAAGAAGAACTAAAGAGCCTCTTGATGAAAGTGAAAATGGAGAGTGAAAAAGTTGGCTTAAACCTCAACATTCAGAAAACCAAGATCATGGCAACTGGTCCCATCACTTCATGGCAGATAGATGGGGAAACAGTGGAAACAGTGGCTGACTTTATTTTTCTTGGCTCCAAAATCACTGCAGATGGTGACTGCAGCCATGAAATTAAAAGACGCTTACTCCTTGGAAGGAAAGTTATGACCAACCTAGAGAGCATATTAAAAAGCAGAGACATTACTTTGTCAACAAAGGTCCATCTAGTCAAGGCTATGGTTTTTCCAGTGGTCATGTATGGATGTGAGAGTTGGACTATAAAGAAAGCTGAGCACAGAAGAATTGATGCTTTTGAACTGTGGTGTTGGAGAAGACTCTTGAGAGTCCCTTGGACTGCAAGGAGATCCAACCAGTCCATCCTAAAGGAGATCAGTCCTGGGTGTTCATTGGAAGGACTGATGTTGAAGCTGAAACTCCAATACTTTGGCCACCTGATGCAAAGAGCTGACTTATTGGAAAAGACCCTAATGCTGGGAAAGATTGAGGGCAGGAGGAGAAGGGGACGACAGAGGATGAGATGGCTGGATGGCATCACTGACTTGATGGACATGGGTTTGGGTGGACTCAGGGAGTTGGTGATGGACAGGGAGGCCTAACGTGCTGCGGTTCATGGGGTTGCAAAGAGTTGGACATGACTGAGCGAATGAATTGAACTGAACTGAGGCAGACATTCAGGTTACTAAACAGGCTTTCTGCCCCCTATATTAACTCATTTTCAAGTTACCCAATAAGATCTGTTCTGGGTTTCCCAGGTGGCTCAGTGGTAAAGAATCCAGTGCAGGAGATGAGGGTTCAATCCCTGGGTCAGGAAGATCCCCTGGAAGAGGAAATGGCAACCCACTCCAGTATTCTTGCCTGGGAAATCCCATAGACAGAGGAACATGGTGGGCTACAGTCCGTGAGGTCGCAAAGAGTTGGACATGACTTGGCAACTGAGCAGGCATGCAAGATCTATTTCTTCTCCCTTGCCCCAAGGTTAAGGTGATCAGATCTTCAGCAATCATAAATGGAGAAGAATCAACTTCCCTGTCCTCCCCTTGCCAACATGTATTTCTCTCCCTCTTGCCCTACACCCAGTCCTCCTTCCCATCCTCCCACTCACACACTCCCAAGTAACGCTGCCACTTTTCTCCCCTGATGTGGGTTAAGGATTTCCAATAAGGACCAAGTATTTGAAGCTTAGCACTGCAGTCTCTGGAGGAGCCAGGCCAATTTCACACTAATCTAACCCATGAAGGGAGAGAGCATCGGAAGCAAAAATTACATCAAAGAGAAGTTAATGCTGAGAAGCAGGCGACATAAAAAGGAGCTGCTTTCAGTTTCAAATGACTACACCAATCTGGATTAAGAGATCAGCCTGCCGAATGCTTGTATCACCATTTCTGTGCCCAGGCACCAGGCAGAATGAAGTCTTGTCCTCAGGCACTTCTTTGAATGGGGGTCAGAGGAGAAAATAAAACTTCCAACTTACCTGCACATTCAGTGAGATAGGACATGCCCCGGGCTAGGCACTTTTGATGGAAAAAAAGTTAAAGATATATAAGAAAAAAGACTAGAAGGAAGCACACACTACTGTATATAAAATAGATAATCAACAATGACCTATTATATAGCACAAGGAACTCTGCTCAATATTCTGTAACCACCTATAATGAAAAAGAATCTGATAAAGAGTAGCTATATGCATAATGGAATCACACCTGAAAATAACACAACATCGTAAACCAACTATCCTCCAATATAAAATAAAAAAATTTTTTTAAAGACTAGAAGGAAGCATATCAAAATGTTTGTTTTGGAGTGATTTTTTTCCCTCTCTCTGTTGCTCCACATGTTCTGTAATGAAGTTACGTTATTTTCACAGTGACAGAAATAAAGTAGATGTTTAAACAGCAATGGAAACTCAGTGTTTTCCTCTCCAGCTGGAATTTTTATCTCCAGGTATTTTCCTTGGCACAGCATTTGGCATAGTTATGCTTATATGTGAAAAAAATCACTCTATAAAGGACTACACTGAGGATTCTAATGGTGTGGTCAGTGATGGAGGGGAACTATAGGTTCCCTAAGACAGAAGCGGCAACCTGAGAAGTTCTTAACACTTTAATTTTCCCCTTTCTCATAGAATCTGGGGGCTCTGTGTTTTTGAATTCTCAGCACTTCACACAGAGCCCGACTGAATATCACTTATTAAATGAGCAAAAGAACAAATAAATGATAGGAAAACTAAAGATCTTTTCCATTTCATCTGACCACAGATAGAATTGCTCCAAAGTAGTCAATTTAAATCTATCCCCTATTTCCCTCAAGGCCATGTGGCTCCCTCCCAAACACACAACCTGGTGCCCAGGACAGAATTCTTGTTTGCCCTCAGATGCTCTCAGCCTGACCGAGTCGCTTGGGCAGCCACTACGCCTGACCCAATGGGGTCCATCCGCCCTAATCGTCCCACAGTTGGGTTTCTTCCCATTCCTTTAGCCTGAAGTCCACCGATCCCCCAGGGGGAATGACCCAGAGGATGAAGTGGAAAGTCAGCAAAAGCCAGTGGACTCAGTCTGCCCGGCTCCCCGGGTGAGAAGCCGGCAAAGCCACGAGTCATCCCATCTTAAGTATGTGGAGCTGAAGTGAGACCAGCCTGCTGCCCACCCCTCCTCCTGCCCACCCTCAGGCGGCAGCCTGACAAGTGTAAATCCCAGAATGAATGAAGGCGCCCGGCCTCGGGGAGCCGGTGTCTCCGCGCGCATCTCCGCGCTGATTGACTTGTCGCCTCTGTGAGGCTGACTCTATCAGCTCCTCGGCGCCTCCAATTCCAGGTGTGATTTAGTTTGGAGATGAGAGGTGACAGTTAACATTGGTACTCGTCACTGTAGATCAGACGCAGTCACGCTGTCTTCCCCCTCCTCTCCTCCCCGGCCCGCCCGGCCCTCCTCCGCTGTCAGCTCACGGGCTCCCGCCGCGCCCACCCACCTCCCCGGATCCGCCTGCTCCCGCCTGACTCCTTTCCGCCCTCTGCCTTCCCAAGGGTTTCCTCCAAGCCCGGGGCCTTCCTGGAGCCTGACCCCGGACGGCCCACATGCCCTGTCTCCCCCTGCGAAGCCTGAGAGGCTTTTTGGTTCTTTCACCTCCTCATCTTCTCTCTTTCCTGGTAACCCCAGCCTCTGGGTGCCCTCCGTACCTGCTGGCATCATACTTATGACATCAAAGAGCTGGCCTGGCACTCACCGCTAGACGGTGGCGCTTTCCTGCGGATTGTAAACAATTTCACAGAACACCAACGTCAGACAAAGCCACTCCCTGACCACGGCGTGGAGAAGGAAACGGCAACCCACTCCAGTACTCTTGCCAAGAGAATTCCGTGGACAGAGGAGCCTGGTGGGCTGCCGTCTATGGGGTCACACAGAGCCCCACACGACTGAAGCAACTTAGCAGTAGCAGCAGCAGACCACGGTGAACCAGGGAAAAAACAAGACCACTTCAAGATCACACCTGAACACAGATAAAAACAAGAACTTCATCCAAAGCACAAAATGACCAGCCACCCCTCTAACCTAGCCAATAGGATGACAGCTGCTTCTTTACTGATCATAGCTTTAGCCTAGGTCTATTCTTGTCTTCTGGATAAGATTCATGAAAATACCCCAATCACAGAATTAGCCCATCTTCCTGTGAGCATCTAACCCAGAGCACAGCCCCACTTCCTTGAAGCCTCCCTGGTATCACCTACCCTGAGTCCAAATCCTGTAATAGTCTATTCCTAACACCTCCTTATCCAGACATCCTACAGTGCACCACGGCATGCATTCTGCACCATGACAGCAAGTTAGTACGTTCACCTTTGCTCACGTTCAACTTTGCTCAACTACAGGTACACTCCTGAGGGCTTTGGCTGGGGAACATTGGCACACACATTGTATTTCCCCCATTCACAAACCTTAATGCAGAGGCCCAAAGACGGAAAGTGATGTGTGTGAGTGAGGGAAGTTGGCAGGAGTATGTGTGTGCTGGGTCAGCAGGGAGCAGGGTTCAAGTCAGGAGGAAAATGGAACTCATATGTGTAAGTCTTCCATTTCTCATATGGGTGTTTCAAAGCTCTCCACATTCCAGGGAAGTGAGGGAGGCAAACCCGATTTTTACAGCTGAGTAGACAGAGTTTCAGAGAGAATAATGCTTTACCAAAGCCACATAGTAAATGGCTGGGATTCTAACTCAGGTTTTATAAAATGAATACTTGTGACTCTCCAAATTCATATGTTGAAGTCATAACCCCCAGTGTAATGGTATTTGAAGGTGGGGACTTTGGGTTTAGGTTTTGATGAAGTCATGAGGGTCAGGCTCACCCCATGATGGGACTGTGTCCTTAGAAGGAGAGAAAGATAAGCCAGAGAGCTCTCTCCCTCTCTCTGTCTTGTGAAGATGTTGCAAGAATGTGGCTCTCTACAAGCCAGGAATTGAGTTGTCACCAGGAACTGAATCAGTTAGCACCTTGATCTTGAACTTCCCAGCTGCCAGAGCAATGCGAAATAAATGTGGTTTAAACCACCCAGTCTACTGTATTTCGTTACTGTAACCTGAGCAAACTAAGACATCAAGGTCTACATCATAGAAAGCCACACCCGTGGGACTTCCCTGGTGGTCCAGTGGTTAAGAATCTGCCTGCCAAATTCGGGGACATGGGTTTGATCCCTTGGTCTGGGAACTTAAATCCCACGTGCTATGGGGAGATTAAGCCCATGCACCACAGCTCCTGAGCTGCATGCCCTAGAAACTGTGCTCCGCAACAAAAGAAGCCACTGCAATGAGAAGCCAGCGCACCACAGATAGAGAGTAGCCCCCACTTGCCACAACTAGGGAAAGCCCATGTGCAGCAGCAAAGAGCCTGTGCACCGCAAGGAAGACCCAGCACAGGCATGAATAAATCAATTAGTAATAAATAAATAAGAAAGCCCCACTCCCCGATAGATTCCTCCCATTTTAGTATTAAAATTTAATTATAAAAGTAATACAATAATAAATTATCATTGTAAAAATATATATTACTGCTAATGTTTGACCAAACTGAAGCCTTGGTATCTTCTTGATCTTTCAGCGGTATTGCCATTAGCAGTTTGGTGTATAAACTTTCAGTTCTTTTTCTGTGTACTTACATCCATATATAAATACCCACAGAAAATATCTATCATTGTTCTGTGGTGTGGCTTTATCTTTACAGAAAGTCTTTCTATGTGTTGTTCCATAACTTGCTTTTTTCACTCAGCAGTGATTGGAAGCCCCACAAACTCAGGCATTTTTCTCTTGATCTTGAACTTCTATGTTCACAGCTGCATCTCCAGGACTTAGAAGAGTGCCTGGCACATAGTAGGTGCTCAGTAAACACTTGTTGGTTGGACAAATGAATGAAAAATCATGGAACTTTAGAAAGTCTTTCATGTGAAGGCCTCTGGAACTACCACATTCTATTCACCACCTCCTGGCACTCCATGGTGGGCGGGGCAGGATGTGGTTCTGTTCTTTGTGTAGCAATGCCCTGTTGATGGGCACTTTGGTTGTTCCTGGTTTGTCACTACCATGGTGCAGCAGTGGGCATCGTGCCCATCTCACCTTGCGCACACGTGCACAGGTTTCCCTAGAATAGGCACCAAGATGTGGCACTGTGGGTCATAAGGAATGCATGGGTTTAATTGTCTCTTCCAAACAGTCCTTTCCAAGAGGCTTTACAATTTATTCTCCCTCCAGCAGTATGTATGCCCAAATTCCTGATAATACTTGATATTGCATGCGTGCATGCTAAGTTGCTTCAGTTATGTCTGACTCTTTGCGACTCTGTGGACTGTAGACTACCAGGCTCCTCTGTTCATGGGATTCTCCAGGAATACTGGAGTGGGTTGCCATGCCTTAACTTCAGGAGATCTTCCAGACCCAGGAATTGAACCCCTGTCTCTTATGTCTCCTGCATTGGTAGGCAGTTCTTTACCACTAGTGCCACCCAGGAAGCCCCAATACTTGATATTACTACACTTTAAAACCTAGTGAAATTACAATAGCCGACATTATTAAATACAGCCCTGTGTAGATGCTAAATCCATACCTGGGAGGCAGACACATCTGAGTTTGAATCCTGGGCAAGCCCCATGCTAGCTGTGTGATCTCAAGGGAGTCACTTAGCCTTTCTGGGTCTTGGGCCTCCCTGTCTGTTAAATGGGGGAAATAATGGTAGCCACATTACAGGCGTGAAAGAAGAATTAAATGAGTTAATATTTGTCAAGTTCTTAACATGCCTGCCCATCATGCTCTATAAGTGATCATTGGATAACTAAAAATGGAGAGTTATCCATTGGATAACTAACATGTCAGAGTCCACATTTTTTTATATGTATTGACTCATTTCAGTCTCCCATCAGTTTTAATGAGGCAGAGACAATTCTTAATCTTGTTTCAAGGGCAAAGAAAAGAAATCTGTCCAAGGTCACATAGTTTTGTTGTTACGGGCAGAGCTAGGATTTGAACCCAGGTTTCTAGCACCACTTAACCACTGCATTGTATGTCAATGTTGGAAAAGGGAAGAGGCAGAGCTTTCCTTTTGCGGGAGCTGTGAAAAGTGGAGGAAAACTCTGAGGCATTGAGGAAGAGGCCACCATAGCCTCTATCAGAGAACACCCCAGTCTTGTCCAGGGCACCCCAGCCTCTGGACCAGGGACCACTCTTCCCTCCATCCTGACTAGTTCTGGAGTCCAGAGTTCAAAACCTTGTGTCCACACTGCAGCCCCAGCACTACCTTGCTCTCTGAGCTCAGGCAAACCTCCCACCCCGGAGAGCCTCCTGTCTTCCTCTGTCAAAGCTCTAGCAGACAGGCTTCCCAGGTGGCACTAGTGGTAAAGAATCTGCCTGCCAATCCAGGAGATAAAACACCGGCAGAGTTCCCCTGAGGATTAAAAGCAATAATACCCACAAAAGCCCCGAGTCTAACAGAGGCCCAAGAAAACCTCATTGTCCTTCCTTCCTGGGGCTCTAGGGCCATTTCTCTATTCGACCTCTTCTCAATTCTCTCCCCTTGAGGCTCACATCATCATGAGGGTGGACCAGTGACATTCCAGGTATGGAGCGCTGAGCACAGTCTACTCCAGGTACCACAATAAAGGGCTGCATTGTCATAAAGAATTTAAAGACAAATCACTGAAAGTCTTTCCTGGTAGCTCAGTCGGTAAAGAATCTGCCTGCAGTGCAGGAGACCCAGGTTCGATCCCTGGATCGGGAAGATCCACTATAGAAGGAAAGGGCAAACCACTCCAGTATTCTTGCCTGGAAAATCTCAAGGACAGAGGAGCCTGGCGGGCTATAGTCCATGAGATAGCAAGAGTCAGACACAACTTAGCAACTAAACCAACGACCACATTGAAAGTCAGTCTGCTTTTTATTATTAACATGCTCTAGTGATTTTAAACTATACCTGTGATAAAATACTCCTCCCTGAAGAAAAAAAAAAAACAACTTTTGTTTTAAATCAACATTTAAAACTTAAATCGTTGTAAATGCCTGCACTCGGGGTGGACCAGCTTCCCACCCCGCCCTTAGTACGCCACTGGGCAGGGATTCTAGTTGGTTCACGTGCATCTGCTCCAATAATGAGTCTTCTCCTGGACCTCTTTGGGGGAGGGTAGCAAGAAGCAAGGAGCTGAGGGAGGATGACTCTATGGACCACAGACGAGAGTCCTCTATTGCTGCATAACAAACCATTCCAAAATAACATGGCTTAAGACAAGCACCATGTTATTGCTTATGATGCTGTGGGCTGGTTGGGCAGGGCTCAGCGTGGATAGCTCATCTCGGCTCCACGTGGTTCGCCTGGGCTTGGTCTGGGGCTGCAGTGTGGGCTGAAAGATACGAAATAGCCTTCCTCTCCTGCCTGGCCCCTCAGTGGAGATGGCTAGGACACTGCAACTTTTCTTGACTCCTAATTTTTCATCTTCTAGACCCTTCTCTGCATGTGATTATTCTAACTGTATGACCCAGACAGTTCTTACCCTGTGGTTCAGAACTCCAAGACAGTGAAAGTATAAGCTCTCAAGGACCTCTTTGGACCTGCGCCTAGAACTTGTACAACCTTCTTTTGGCCACCAGTCAGGGACCAGTCCAGGTTCGGTAAGACCGGAAACTGCACAAAAATGTCAATCAGAGAGGCTCAGTACCCCACCCAGCAAGGCACCATCTGGAGGCTGTGACTGTTCTGCATTCAGGGAGTGGTTGAGCCTGGGTGACAGACTGAGGGTGCAGCTGAGGCTTTCCCCTGAAGCCTCTACAGCCCCACCCCAGGACAGTCTCTGGGTAAGGCCTGGTCTCCCCAGGACCACCCTCCCCCCAAATCCACCCGCTGGAATAACCCTTTCCAACTCCCATGAAAACTTACTCTTAGGATTGAAGTGCCCTACTGACCTGTGCTGACATGTCATGCTGTGTGAATAAGCCCCGGGCAGTCCTGGGCCTGGCCCTCCCATCTCCCAGGAGGCCACAGCAGTCTTCTGGAGTAGTGAGTGAAAGTGTTAGTCGCTTAGTCATGTCCGACTCTATGCGACCCCATAGAGTAGCCTGCCAGGCTCTTCTGTCCATGGGGATTCTCCAGGCAACAATACTGGAGTGGGTAGCCATTCCCTTCTCCAGGGGATCTTCCCTATCCAGGGATCGAACCCAGGTCTCCTGCAATGCAGGCAAACTCTTTACAGTCTGAGCCACCAAGTCCCTTGGTAAAACTCCAGGCACTTCAGCAAGTGGGTGCAGGAGAGGTTCCTGAGCAGGTGGGGGTGTGATATCTCCCAGTTGCCCATGTCCCTGACTGACTATATGCCACTGGGAATTGCCCATCTGTCCAGAAAATTAGAGCCCCCTCAGTCCAGGCCATTTGGGGGAGTTTTCTGTCCATTACCTTCTCAGCTTGTTCTCTGGGTGCCTTTCCTTAATCATTTCCTTCAGAGCTAACGGCAATCACTACCACAACGGCAAGAACTGCTTCTCTGTCCCAGGCTTTGTGTTGCGGTCTTGGGGAACTGCCTCACTGCATGGAGGGGGCTGCTGTCTGGGGGGGGGGGCCCACTGACGCTCCTCCATCCCCTGTGCTCTAAGCTCACGTGCGGGGCCCACTACCCAAGGCCCCTTCCGGCAGGCCCTCCTCTTGGCATCGCGCCCTCCCCCTCTCTCTGAGCGGCACCCGCGTGTGTGTGTCTATTACAAGAAGGGGGAGAACAACCCAGCAGTATGTCACGCGAGTAATAATTACATCCCCAACTCCCATCATGCCGTCTGCTGCTGACCTTTCACCCTTCCTCTCTTTTAATCACCCCCCAGCATCACTCACTCTGACAGAGCAGCAGCACGGGCCCTGTGACCTGTCAGCCCGGGGACATGACTTATAGGGCCTCGCAGGTGGACAAAGGGAAGGGAGATAGGCCACATAAATCTCCCTGGTGAATAAAGGAGAGTAATGGAGTGCGCTCCCCAGGCCCACGCTAGCAGACTCCCGTGGTCTCGTTATTCGGCACAGAATTTCGGTGATAAGGAAGTGGCCCCGGCTGACGTGTGGGTCCCAATCAACCTTGCCAAAGCCAGCAGCCTCTACAGGAGCCCCAGCGTCACATCCACCCTGATGTCCCCGGAGAGGGCAGGACAGGAGAGGGCAGCTGGCTCCCAGGCTGGTTTATTGCATCTGCAAGTGGAAGAGTGCTTAGTCACTCAGTCGTGTCCAACTCTTGTGATCCATAGCATGTAGCTGGCCAGGCTCCTCTGTCCATGGGATTCTCCAGGCAAGAATACTGGAGTGGGTTGCCATTTCCTTATCCAGGGTATCTTTCCAACCCAAGGATCGAACCTAGGTCTCCTGCATTGCAGTCAGACTCTTTACCGACTGAGCTACAAGGGAAGCCTGCAAGTGGAGGGGAGGAAGGGAACCCACCTCAAGCCAAGCAGCCCCTGCCCTGGCCTCTCCTTGGGTGGTGGTCCCTAAACAGCTTGGTCAGGAGCTTCTTCCAGGAAGGAGAGAGGGCAGGAGCATCCCCAGGCCTGGAGCTCTCTCTCTAGAGAGAGCCCATAGTGGTGCCCCTTACCTGGGAAGAGGTCCCCTGGACAGAGAACACTGAGGGGGTGACTTGGCAGATTGTGTGAAGGATTCACTGGGATCCTTCCAAGCTTCAATAATTAGCATGAGAGAAACTGTCCTCACTAAGGCATCTGAGAAGAAATGGGTACCAGATGGCCTGGAACCCTGAACTGGGCAGGAATGTCCCCTTTCCGGGGCAAACCCTTGAGTGGGGATGAGTTGCTGATTCTGAAACTCACTCATTCATTAAGACACCAGCTTCCTCCCAAGATTTTCTATACCTGTTCATTTAGCTGCGGGCCTGCAAGCTGGGGCCCATAAGCCAAACATGGCCCACAGGTGTCTTTTGTTTAGTCTGGGGTTGTTTTATCAAATTAGAATTTGCAATTCTTCAGACAGTACTGGCTCACTCCAGTCCACACTCCACAGACACTTGTTATCACACTTAATCCTGGTTCCAGTCATCTACATCACCTGCCTCTTCCCTGTAGACAGCTTGACCCCAAGGAACCCCCTGCAGCCCAGGCCTGGCTTCTAGGTGGTCCCACTCAGACCCTCCGTTCTTCTGGAGGACTGTTTTCACCTCACCTGCTACATCTGTCTGGACTGCATGTTAACTTCCTTGGACCTTTTACAGCTTTTACTGCATCTGAGCTTCAGAATAACTCCCTGAGACAGCAAATGGCATCATCCCCATTTGGACAGATGGAGAACATGGGTAAGAAGAGGAACTGGCTTGCTTTAGGCCACACAACTGGTCAATGGAAGACAGAGGAGGACCCAGAGATTCTGATTCCAGATGTCTTTTTTCCACCAGACCATCAGTTCAGTTCAGTCCAGTCGTGTCCGACTCTTGGTGACCCTGTGGACTACAGCACTCCAGGCTTCCCTGTCCATCGCCAACTCCTGGAGCTTGCTCAAACTCATGTCCATTGGGTCGATGATGCCATCCAACCATCTCATCCTCTGTCCTCCCCTTTTCCTCCTGCCTTCAGTCTTTCCCAGCATCAGGGTCTTTTCTAAGGAGTCAATTCTTCACATCTGGTGGCCAAAGTACTGAAGCTTCAGCTTCAGCATCAGTCCTTCCAATGAATATTAGGACTGATTTCCTTCAGGAGTGACTGGTTTGATCTCCTTGCAGTCCAAGGGACTCTCAAGAGTCTTCTTCAGCACCATAATTTGAAAGGATCAATTCTTCAGTGCTCAGCTTTCTTTATGGTCCAACTCTCACATCTGTACACGACTACTGGAAAAACCATAGCTTTGACTATATGAACCTTTGTCGGCAAAGTATACCAGACCATAATTCTACTGAATTTTTGCCCCACCACAACCAACTACACATTTATAGTTGGATCATCATATCTCAGAGTTCAAGGCCTATTGGGTCCAATTCTCTACCTTTATGCACAAACAGCTTTCATGATAACTCCAACACAGGTGGTCCCACAGCCCCTGCTGAAACCATCTGGGGCCAAGGGACTTACCATCTCAGAGGGATGGTTTATTCCATCATTGTGGAGTATCTGCCTTTAGAAAATTCTTTCTAATCTTCCTGGAACCCAAATCTGTGAGGTCCTCTTACCACCACCATGGACTCCGTCTGCTCTCAGTATCCATGTGGGGAAGCAGCCCCTCCCTCTTGGAGGATTTGAAAAGCCTTTGTCAGGTTCAGCAGGCTCAGTTGCTGTATTAGTCAGGATCACAAGGGACAAATACTGACCCTAAAGGGAATTTATTGATTCATGAAATGGGTAAGATCCAGGATTAGGCATTAGGGGACCCAAGGTACAAACAGTGTTTTGAGGAACCTGTCCCCATTTCTCAGCTCTGTCTTCCTCTACACTGACATCAGTGCTCCTGATGTGGAGGCACCTGGGTAGACTCAGCCTAAATCCCACCAGCTCAGTAAATGCCACGAGAAAGAGTTCCCCTTTCCCAAGAATTCCAGAAAAAGCCATGGGTAGGATTGTCTTTGACCAAGCTTGGGTCACATGTCCACCCATGAACCAGTCCCTGTGTCCAGGAAGATGGAGATCTCTGAATGGTCAGGCCTGGGTCATACACCCACCTCCAGGGGTTGGCCCCACCTATATGACATGCCCAGCGAGGTGGGGGGAGTCCCCAAAGGAAAATCATGGAGCACTTTCCAGAACATGGGAAGATGGAGATTGGCCCACCGTAGTAGTCATGGTTTCAAGGCCTATGCCATCCTGATCATTCTCTCTCTGTGCGTTCTCTGGTGTGTTTCTTTCTTTGTGGGGTGTAGTGGGCTGTAGTTCAGAGAATAGAACTGAGACTCCCACAGGTGGTATCAACTGTGAAAAGTGAGTTCCAAGTGTATCCCACCTGACTCCTGGACACCCCACTTCTATAAGACATGAAGGGTCCCATTTGGGACCACATTGCTGTTCTGGCCCCCTGCGCCTGCAGGCAACTAACATGCCCAGGTCTTGTACTGCCCTTTAGCCACCAACCTCCACCTCTGGGTTAATACAATGGGGATTTTAAAAACAAAGGTGTAACCCTATTCAATCAAGCTTAATCATTTCAGCCCCATCATTGCAGCTCACTGGAATCATTTAACATACATTAGTTCTGGCAGTCCGAAACTATGGCCATATTTTTTTTTTTAATTCTAGTCCTTGTCATAAAAAGCTTAGTAGGACAGGATTAAGAGCATAGCCCTATGGCCTGTCTCTAGAGACTCCATCCAGCCTGACATCATTTCAATGATTAGACCTCTTTAGTGAGAATAACAATAGAACCAATCTCAAAAGATTGTCATGATGATTAAATGAGCTAATATTTGTAAAGCCCTTAGAACAGGACCTAGCACATGGTGAGTAATATGAAAGTGTTGGCTAAACAGACAGCTGGGCCTTGATTAATCAAGAGATATGAACTAGAGCTGTGCTATCATTCAACCCCCATTTTCTGTACCAGGCCCCACGTCTCTTGTGATAGGTTTTATCAAATGCCTTGACATACAAGAATGATATCTCTGCCTTTCCCCTCATCGGTATTACGAAGCACAGAAAGTGAGGTTTGGCTGGTATAAACAATGATGACCCCTTGTGATCCACATTCCTTTCTATGAGCTCCAAATCCGTCTACTTGATAAGTGTACTGTTCTAAAACTGGGGACTATCAATCTTTCCGATCAAGAATGTGTGGTACCATACATTTTGGAAATTTTGGACAACATGGTATTAGTGTCTCTGTTCTTGGAGTCAAAGTTATACTCAATCAAGAGGAGTAAATTCAGTTTCCTTGAGCCCTGAAATAACAATCCTCAAAGTCAAGACCCTGCCCTTGATCACTCACCAAACCAAGCTAAGCAATAAAGGAAGGTACTTGGATCAGTTAAAAATGCTGTGATCGGCAAGTAACAGAACACACAGACACCATAGCTTGGTCATAAGGATTGGTATAACTAAGAATTTCAGAGGTGGCAGGTCTTAGGATTGGTTGAGCATTGGTTAACCGTGTATTGAGAACCCAGACTCTTTCTGTTTCGGTTCTGCCATCCTTAGCTTTTGGTTTGTGCCTCATAGTATAAGATTGCTGCTGAAGCTCCAGATACAATCACCTTCAAAGAGGCACAAAGAAAGTGGATTCTCTTCCTTTTCCTATGCGGTAACAAAATATATTATCTAGAAGTCCCCAGTGTACTTCTCCCTTGTACATCATTAGCCCTAAGAAGGTTACATGGTTTTCCCTAGCTACAAGTAAGGCTAGGAGCTGGAGCACCTATATTGTACCGAGAGTGGTGGCAAGGGATAAGTAGGTTAGGAATGGCTGTTAGGTAGCCAACAAACAAGGCCTACCATGACTTTCTAGCCAGGATGGTAGCCCTATTTATCCACCACCATGCCCCAGAGCCCCTGGAGGAGAGAGAGCGTGGCAACCCATTCCAGTGTTCTTGCCTTGAGAATCCCCATGGACAGAGGAGCCTGCCAGGCTGCAGTCCGTGGGGTCGCAAAGAGTCGGACACGACTGAACAACTAAGCACAGCACAGCACCCCCTAGACCATATGTTAGCACTAGAAGTAACCTTCAATTCATCTTGTCCAGCTTCACCTGGCGATGATAAAACAGAGGCCCAAAGAGAAAAAGACTTGTCCAAGATCACATAGCTAGTTAGTAACTAGTTAGTAGCTGAACAGTGTTTTTATACATAAATGAGGATAATAATGTTTTAGTCAAGGCTAGGCTCTCTCTCAAAGAGAGAGAGTGTAAGGCTCCTGTGATTGTGAGGGTTGACAAGTCTGAAATCTATAGGGCAAGCCAGCGGCCTGGAAATTCAGCCAAGAGTTGATGTTGCAGTTTTGAATTCCAGCTCTTAAGGGTGGCAGGCTGGAAACTCAGGCAAGATTTCTGTGTTGCAGTCTTGAGAATTTCTTCAGGAAATCTCAGTCTTAAGATGTTCAACTGATTAGATGTGGCCCATCCACATCGTAGATCTGCTTTACTCAAAGTCTACGTGTTAATTATATCTAAAATTATACCTTCACAGCAACATCTAGACAGGTGCTTACCCAAACAACTGGCTACCAGAGCCTCACCAAGTTGGCACATAAATGAATCATCACACAATAGCATCTATCCCATAAGGTTGTTATGATGGTTAAATGAGTTAATACGTATAAAGCTCTTAGAAGTACAGAGTCAGTACTTGAAACTGCACTAAATAAATAGATATGTAAATAAGCAAACAAACAAACAACTGGGACTTGAACCCAGGTCTTCTAGCACCATGGTTTCCAAACTGTGTTTCCAAACTGAAGCCACATGCACAGGAGCATCACAAGATGTTATAAACTTTCCCAGCAAACAGTCAACATCTGCCAGTGTTGAGGAAATGCTTGATATCTGCCAAACACGATGTGAATTACCAACATGAGGTAGTTCACAGCTTCAGCATTGGATCATACTACATTCTTTGCAGTGGTCGCTTATTTTCAAGAAGCTGGATTTTCAGTGGTTGCTACAATAAAAGTCAAAGCAGAACTGGTCAATCTTATTCCAAAGTCTGAGAAGATGTTCGGTGTCCAACAAGCACGTATGTCCCATCAGTATGTGATTACAGTTAACAGTGAAATAAAATCTTTAAGTTTAAGTTTATGTCAGGACCTCCCTGGTGGTTCAGCGGCTAAGACTGTATGCTTCCAATGCATGGGGCCCAGGTTCGATCACTGGTCAGGGGACTAGATCCCACACACCGCAACTAAGAGTCAGCATGGTGCAGCTAAAGATCCCACGTGTTGCAACAAAGATGGAAGACCCCACATGCCTCAGCTAAGACCAGGTTCAGCCAAATAAATTACAATAATTTTCAAAATTTAAGCTTATGTGTCCTTTTTTTTTCTTTTCAAATGGCTAATCAGTTGTGAAAACACAAATATTTAAGCTGTTTAGACCTAACTACTTAAGAAACAGAACTTTAGGTATTTCCTTTGACTCAGGGGTATCGCGAAAAAATGATGGAGACCCTAAGAGTGTCGTGAACCAAGAAAGTTTAGGAAACTTTGTTCCTTCTATTTCATTACATGTCTCGTGATTGCGCCTAATACTTGTCCACCCCAAACATCCTAAAAGACAGCAGGAAGGGTAAGGAGTTTGGCAAGGCTTCATTTGCTCAGTGACTGAAAAAAGCCCTGGGTGGGGGTGTTCCAGGTGAAACCAAGAGCCTGGCAGGTGGGCCAACGGGTCGCCCTGTGTGGCCCTAGAGACAAACCCAAACCCTGGCCCCCTGTTCCTCTGGGGCAGCATCTGGATGCTAAGCTGTGTTCCCCTCATCCCCTCTCTGCCAGTTTCCACCCCGACTCCAGCAGGGTGAGGCTCAGCTGAATGGCTCCGTTCTTGCTAGAAAGGGCGCTGCCACACAGTCCTGGGGCAAGGGAGGGGAGAGAAGACCCTCCCTGGCCTCCCCAGCTGGGCGGTATCTCGGAAGAGCTGCAGTGCACAGCACCCCTGCCCTCCCCCCATCTGCCGTTTAACAATGATGGAAGCTGCTGTCAGTGCGCTGCGACAGTAATAAACACTCTTCTTAATAACACAGGGTGTACCTCTTATTAAAATGAATGGACTCCCACAGCGCAGCCTGGGGCTGCATGGCTGGCAGCCAGCCGGGGACAGCAGCCCTCAACTGGAGCCGTTTATCTGCTGTAATTACTGGCAGGACAACACAGTAGGGGCTTCTGGGGGCAGGCAGGGAGTGGGTCCAGGCCTAGATTCAGCTTAGAGTTACAATCACACACTTGGAGATGCCCCACACAGACCTCATACTCAAGAGCCCACGTTCCCCATCCAGGGGTGTAAAGACACACCTATCCAGAGTCACATGCATACACCTGGAGTTGACACAGGAGCTCTCTGATGGGATCCGTGTACCTGATGTGGCAAAAGGCAGCAAGAGGAACTGCCGTGTTCTCACCCAATACCACAGGGATGGGTGAGAAATGTGCGCTGGGCTTAGTCGCTCAGTCGTGCACGACTCTTTGCAACCCCACGGACTACAGCCCTGGCAGGCTCCTCTGTCCATGGGGATTCTCCAGGTAAGAATACTGGAGTGGGTTGCCATGCCCTCCTCCAGGGTGAGAATTAGGGCTCTGCAAGTAAATAAAGCTCAGAGAGCACTCACAGAGCTTCAAGGGGTGCAGGAACCATCTGGTAAGCTACTTGGCAGTGCTCAGGATCAGAGAGACCTACAGAGCGCTCTGAGCCTATGACATCACAGAATCATGGGCATATGCTCTCATGGCACCATGGGAGACACTTAACAGAATTAGAATTGACCATTTTAAGATTTGTTACTTAAGAGTGTTAAAGGAATATGTGACTGGATGAGTGAGTGAGTTACTGAAGTAACCAGAAGTTCTGCAGGGAATGTGATGAACGTGAGGACTTTTCTGGGCACATGTGCACAGATACACACATGAACACACATTCAGGCACAGACACACACACAAAGGCCCACACAGACACATATGCATGTAGATAGATACACACAGGAACACAGAGTCACACATGCACACACCTGCACAGACACATACACGTTCACAACTCACATCTGACACACCCCTTTTTCTGGCTCAACCAGTGCTAGAAACACACACTGTCAGCTCAGGCAGGTGACCTCAGACCCATTATGAGAGACTTTGCTTTTTAAGTTACTTTTCTTTTGAGAAGTGAGAGAAAGGTGTTTTGTGAAAACCCAAGAGAAGGTGAGACAAAGGGACTCGGGGACCCACAGCATTCCTTCCTTGTGGCCTCCAGCTCAGCCCAGCCTGCCCGTGATGAGGTTGAAGGCCCATCAAGCAGAGGCCCCACCCTGCCTTCCAATGAGCCCAGTGTTGCCCTGTTTTTATAGGGACCTAGACTCCCCTCCAGGACTCTCCACAAGGAGGGGTCTTCCCACAAGGTGAGAGAGTGAGTGAGTGAAAGTCGCTCAGTCATGCCCAACTATATGGTCCATGGAATTCTCCAGGCCCGAATACTGGAGTGGGTAACCTTTCCCTTCTCCAGGGGATCTTCCAACCCAGGGACTGAACCCAGGTCTCCCATATTGCAGGCGGATTCTTTGCCAGCTGAGCCACCAGGGAAGCCCTCCCACAAAGCAGTGGTTTCCAACTCCATTCCTCCCCGGGCTTTGCGGGAGTTCCACTGGAGGAGGCAGTGGGGAAGCTGAGAGAGAGAGCGAAAGGGAGGGACAGAGTGAGGGAGGGAAGGCACATGTCTGTAGGTGGGTGTGCATGCCTTCAGCACAAGGAGGGCCAGAATTTCTACTCCCAGGTGGAGCAAGTCTCCTCTTCCATCCTAGTATGGGGCTACACAAAAGAATTTGCCCAAAGGACTCCATTCTTTACAAATATACAAAAATTGAAAACCACCAAACTAGCCTGGGAACAACTGTATCTTGCTCATGTCAGTCCAACCTGGACATCAGAAGCCATGGAGATGAAGCTTTAATCCATGAGATGTTGATAAAATCAGTCATTTCCAGCTTCTACCAAGCATTTCCCCTGGGCCAGGCCTCACTGTGCACTTTAGAAAGGCCATCTCATCAACTTTCCATATCAAACCTGTCATCATCTCCACTTTATAAAGGAACACGTAGATAGGAAGTAACAGTACCAGTATTCACTCCCAGGCTGCCTGATCCCAGAACTCATGTTCTCCATCAGTGTACAACACTGCCTTTGGAGGTAGCAAGCATGTGAACTTGAC
Organism: Giraffa tippelskirchi; assembly: GCF_054371585.1. Classification (NCBI taxonomy): domain Eukaryota; kingdom Metazoa; phylum Chordata; class Mammalia; order Artiodactyla; family Giraffidae; genus Giraffa; species Giraffa tippelskirchi. The sequence goes on along the minus strand of NC_137281.1, from coordinate 147,358,798 downwards.
CTCAGGAACCAACACTGCAACTATCAGCATTTTCCAGTTTCTTGGAAGCTATTCTTCATGCTAGGTGGGAGGTAGCCTCTCACACTAGCCTCCTACAGGTGATCGTGGCTGCAGTAGGGGAGCTGGTCCTACACCTTATAGCCAGGGAGTGCACTGCTTCTAAATTTGGACAACTAGCTTGTGTCTGGCCAACCCCAGCTTCCAAGAATAACTACTAAACCTGGGCTTAAATATATACAAACATGGATGTATACAATATCTACAAACATGGATGACCCTTGGGAACATTGAAGTGAAGTGAAGTGGCTCAGTCGTGTCCGACTCTTTGCAACCCCATGGACTGTAGCCTACCAGGCTCCTCCGTCCATGGGATTTTCCAGGCAAGAGTACTGGAGTGGGTTGCCATTTCCTTCACTAAGTGAAATAAACCAGTCACAAAAAGACAATGCTGCAGCATCTTTTCTGGTCACAACTGTATGAAACTAGAAATCAATGACAAGAAGAAAACTAGAAAAGTCACACATATGTGGAAATTAAACAACATGCTATTGAATGACTAATGGGTTACCATTTCTTCTCCAGAGGATCTTCCTGACCCAGGGATTGAACCCGGCCCTCCCTCATTGCAGGCAGACTCTTTACCAACTGAGCTACAAGGGAAGCCCTTAATGGGTCAATAAAGAAATTAAAAAATACCTTGAGGCAAATGTAAATGGAAATACAACCTACAAAAACTTATGGAATGCAGTTATAAGAGGAAAGTTAATAGAAATAAAAATGCTTACTTGAAACAAGAAAAATCTCAAACAACCTAACTTTATACAAGGAACTAGATAAAGAAAAAATGAACCCCAAAGTTAGTAGAGTAAATAACCAAGATCAGAGCAGAAATAAAAAAGACTAAAGAGGAAAAATATCAGATCAATGAAACTAAGAGCCGTTTCCTAAAAAAATTCAATAAAATTGACAAAACTTTAGACTCACTCAGAAAAAAAGAGAAAGGACTCAAAACCAGAAATGAAAGAGGAGACATTACAATTGTTACCACAGACATAGATGATCATAAGAGACTATTACAAACAATTTTATGCTAACAGATTGGATGACCTAGAAGAAATGGATACATTCTTAGAAACATAAAGCCTTCCAAGACTGAATCAAGAAATAGAAAATCTAAATAAACCAACTACTAGCATGAAGATTGACTCAATGATCAAAATCCTCCCAATAAACAGAAGTCCAGAACTAGGCAGCTTCATGGTGAATTCCATCAGTCAGAGTAGAATTAATACCAATCCTTGTCAAACTCTTCCGAAAGACAGAACAAGAAGGAATACTTACCAACTCATTTTATGAGGCCAGCATTATTCAGACATAGGAACCTGAAAAGGACACCACAAGAAAAGAAAGTCACAGGCCAATATCCTTGATGAATGGGCTTCCCAGGTGGCTCAGTGGTAAGGAATCCACCTGCCAATGCAAAAGACACAAATTTGATCCCTGGGCCGGGAAGATCCCCAGGAGAAGGAAATGGCAACCCACTCCAGTATTCTCGTCCAGAGAATCCCATGGAAAGAGGAGCCTGGCAGGCTGCAGTCCATGGGGTCACAAAAAAGTCAGACATGACTTAACAACTAAACAACAACAACAGTCCCTGATGAATAAAGATGGAAAAATTCTCAATAAAATATTAGTAAACCTAATTCAACAATATATTAAAAGGATCATACACCTCAATCAAATGGCATTTATTCCAGGAATACAAAGGTGGTCCAACATATATACACACATTATTATTATTATTATTATTATGAGTATTATTCAGCCATAAGAAGAATGAAATCTTAACATTTGCAACAGCAGGATGGACCTTGATCACATTATGATAAGGAAAGTGAGTCAGACAGAGATAGACGATACACTCTCAATTATATGTGGAATCTAAAAGAAAATAAACCAAGCTCATATAGGCAGAGAACAGACTGGTGGTTGTCAGAGGTAGGGGGAAGCATGAAAGGGGTAAAGGGAGTCAAAATGCATAAACTTCCAGTTATAAAGCAAGTCTTGGGGAGGTAATATACAGCAGAGTGACTATAGTTAATAATACTGTATTATATATTTGCAAGTTGCAAAGAGAGTAAAGCTTAAAATGTCTCAGCACAAGAAGAAAATCTGTAACTATGGATGATATGGATATTAACTAAACTTAATTGTCGTGATCACTTCACAATACATACAAATATTAAATCATTATGCTGTGCATCTGAAACTAATATAATATTGTATGTCAATTACAACTCAGTAAAGAAAAAGAGAAGGCAATGGCACCCCACTCCAGTACTCTTGCCTGGAAAATCCCATGGACGGAGAAGCCTGGTAGGCTACAGTCCATGGGGTCGCTAAGAGTCGGACACGACTGAGCGACTTCACTTTCACTTTTCCCTTTCATGCACTGGAGAAGGAAATGGCAACCCACTCCAGTATTCTTGCCTGGAGAATCCCAGGGACGACGGAGCCTGGTGGGCTGCCGTCTATGGGGTCACACAGAGTCGGACACGACTGAAGCGACTTAGCAGCAGCAGTAGCAGAGAAAAAGAAGGAAAAAAGGAAAGTGCTTAAAATGGTTAAGATATGTCTTTTCCCACAAATACAAATGAAATGAAGGGTTTGGAACGCTAGGCCAGCAGGAAGTGTCCCCAGAGAGGGCTGCAGGGGATCTGGGTGTCAAGTCTTCAGCATCCATCTCTGGTCCTCCTGCTACTGCCACCCATCCTGAGCTTCCCACACTCCCCAGATGATGAACAGGTCAGTCTTCAGCTGAGGGTGGCCCTGCAGCAACCTCTCCAAAATTAACCCCTTGTCCCATTCTCCTCTTTTCCCTTCTTCTCCCTCTCCCCACAGTTTGCCCTCCTGAACTGAGCCACAGCTATAAACAGCTCGTATGCTCCTCTCATTCCACAGGCTTTGTGTTTCCACTGTGCTTAACGTGGGTCCAACTATGGGAACCACAGTGAAAGTGGAGAGTGAAAAATTTGGCTTAAAACTCAACATTCAGAAAACTGAGATCATGACATCAGGTCCCATCACTTCATGGCAAATAGATAGGGACACAATGAAAACAGTGAAAGACTTTATTTTGGGGGGCTGCAAAATCACTGCAGATGGTGACTACAGCCATGAAATTAAAAGACACTTGCTCCTTGGAAGAAAAGCTATGACCAACCTAGACAGCATATTAAAAACCAGAGACATTACTTTGCCAACAAAGGTCCGTCTAGTTAAAGCTATAGTTTTTCCCAATAGTCATTTATGGATGTGACAGTTGAACTATAAAGAAAGCTGAGCACCAAAGAATTGATGCTTTTGAACTGTGGTGTTGGAGAAGACTCTTGAGAGTCCTTTGGACAGCAAGGAGATCCAACTAGTCCATCCTAAAGGAGATCAGTCCTGAATATTCATTAGAAGGACTAATGCTGAAACTGAAACTCCAATACTCTGGCCACCTGATGTGAAGAACTGACTCAATGGAAAAGACCCTGATGCTGGGAAAGACTGAAGATGGGAGGAGAAGGGGAGGACAGAGGATGAGATGGTTGGATGACATCACTGACTCAATGGACATGAGTTTGAGTAAACTCGGGAGTTGGTGATGGACAGGAAGCCTGGCATGCTGCAGTCCATGGGGTTGCAAAGAGCCGGACACAACTGAGAGACTGAATTGAACTGAACTGATGGGAACCACCAAGTTAAAGCAGATCCCGTTCAAAACCACAGTTCCCAACACAGTTCAGGTGGTTCTAGGACCAGCTTTTGGTGGTGGATTAAAGGGATGCAGGGTCCAGAATTTAATGATCATAAAATGACTTGCCTTTGGTGCACACCATGTGAAAAGGGTTTCACATTCATTGTTTCCTTTCATGCTCACAACAAATGGTAGTGTGAGCCCATTTTACAGATGAGGAAACTGAAGCTCTGAGTGATTACACAAATTGCCCAAGGTCCCAAGCTTTTAATCACTGAGCCATGCTGCTTTCTCTGCTCTTGGAGGATTCCAGACACCTCTTTCCCTCCCATGAGGAAACAGGACAGCAAGTGTCTTCTTTTGGGATGAAAGGTAGGGACAGTAATGACTTCTGTCATGCCTTTGGGCAGCTGTGATGACAGGAGTGCGGAGAAGGCAATGGCACCCCACTCTAGTAGTCTTGCCTGGAAAATCCCATGGATGGAGGAGCCTGGTAGGCTACAGTCCATGGGGTCGCTAGCAGTTGGACACGACTGAGCGACTTCACTTTCACTTTTCCCTTTCATGCACTGGAGAAGGAAATGGCAACCCACTCCAGTATTCTTGCCTGGAGAATCCCAGGGATGGTGGAGCCTGGTGGGCTGCCGTCTATGGGGTCGAACAGAGTCGGACACGACTGAAGCGACTTAGCAGCAGCAGCAGATGACAGGAGTGAGAAAATGGCTGGGCAACAGCCACTGCCAAGGGCTCCAGTGACTAAGCTTATCAGATTCTGGATCTAAAGACGTCTAATGAACAGGCTGGCCACTGAGCTACCCATGGTGGGGTCCTGCAGGTGAGGCTTTCAATAAACCCCACTTTGGGCCCCTTCAAAATTTGTGTCCAGGTGTCCTAAAGGGAGACCTTAAATGGAACAGGAAGTTGTAAAGAAGGACGTGGCACAGAAGGGGAAGTCTTACCTGATTCGTGTTGGCAGTGATGACATCACTGCTGGCAGTGATGACAATAATAACCAAAGCACCACTGTCTGAGTACCCACCAGGAACCAGGCACTTGCTCTGATCGTCTGCGTCCTTGTTACTAAAATTGTGATCCATCGGCATCACCTGGAAGCTAGTTACAAATAAAGGCATTCAGGCCCTACCCCAGACTTGCTGAGTCAGAATCTCCATTTTTCACAAGGTCCTCCGGTGATTCATAGGCACTGCCTCACACCTTGTCTTACACAGTCCTAGTGCCATGTTCCCAGGAAACTGTGTTTTTTCTGTTCAGATTTTACAGATGAGGAAGCTGAGGCCCAGGGGGCTGAATTTCATTGTCCAGGAACAAGAGGAGGAAATAGTTGGAATCTGACCTATGGTCAATGTGGCTTCAAACCTAAGAAAGAGGCAATGGGAAGTTTATGAGCTGTTCTCTGATTCTGGGCTTTTGATTCTTGTCTTTTAACCAGGCTGCCCCCGGAAGGACACCTGAGGCTCCCTGCAAGCAGGAGGAATTACTCGAGGGCTGCTCTGGACCTCAGTCTTGCCCCTTCCTCCTGCACCCCAAGTGGGGCTTCCCCGAACTTGGACACAACAGCCCCTTGAGGGAGGCGCTTGGGAGGGCAGTGCTCAGAGAGAAACAAGGACGCTCTCTCACCTGCCACTCCAGCTTGGTCCTCCTGACACTCACAGGCAGCCAAAGGGGGCCAACATAGGGCCTGCCGGGTTAGCCCAGCTTCCAGCGAGCCAGAGGCATTCTCTCCCCTGCCCAGGAATGTGGCGCCCACTCCCTCCTTCAGGAAGCCCATGAAGCCACGCGACCTACGCCAGCAGCATCTTGGCCCGTGGGGCTGTGGCCCACGCCGCATCTCATTCCGAACTCCTCAATCTCTCCCATTAGCTGAGATTGCAGGTTCAGAGCACAAACATCGCTGCCTGTCACTGCCGCAGCACCTCCTCCATCAGCCGGGAATGGTCTCGTCTCCTTCAATCCATCACAGAGGGTTTCTATCATTCTCCCTCGGTGAGCCCTGCCCCCAGTGCCTGGCCCAGGGGAGTTGCTGGGCTGCCAGGTGGGAGGAGAGAGGCAGCAGGAAGCCCAGGGCAGGGAGCTCTCAGGCCCTGAGCCCGGTAGCACCTGGAGAACCCAGCCCCGACCACCGAGCAGGCCTGCTTCAGACCCAGAGGAAGCAAATGAGGAGGTGGCGGGAACAGAAGTGTTAGTTGCTCAGTCGTGTCCGCCTCTGCAACCCCACGGACTGTAGCCAGCCAGGCTCCTGTGTCCATGGGGATTCTCCAGGCCAGAATACTGGAGTGGGTTGCCATTCCCGTCTTCAGGGTAGCTTCCCCACCCAGAGATCGAACCTGGGTCTCCTGCATTGCAGGCAGACCCTTTACCATCTAAGCCACCAGCGAATTCCCTGGCAGGAGCAGAGGCCTTCCCTAACACTCCTGAGGCCTGGGATGTACACTTGCTGCCCCCGGAGAGGAAGTCACTGTTTATAGAATTGTGAAACTGGGGGCCTCATCCCTGGGCATTCTGACTCTGGGTATCTGGGGCAGAGCCTGAGAATCTGCACTTTTTAACAGAGCTGCTCCCTGTGATCCTGAGGCTGTAGGTCCCCGGACCCAGAAGTTGAGCAACTTGGCTGATGGAGCCTCTTATCAGTAGGTTAGGCCAGATGGTGCTGTCGTAACAAAAAACCCCCACACCCTCAGGGGCTTAATACAATAACGATTCATTTCTTTCATCTCCAGGCCCAAAGCTGTTGGCTGGAGGTTCTTTTCACTGAGGTTATTCAGAGATCCATTTGAGGAAACTCATCTAGACCAGATTTCTGTGACTGCCGGTGAGGAGCAGAGCTGGGGGTCGAGCCCACAAGTGCTCCAGCCTGAAAGTGGCACAGAGCACTCCTGCCCACAACCCACTAGCCAGAACCAATGCCAGCACCCTGCCCAGCTTTGAGAGGATGGGGAGAAATAACCCCCCCACAGGTGCCAGGAGAGAGAGAGAGGAGTGGATACAGGGGAACCATCTGGGCATCCCCCCCTGGACGGCACTGAGGCTGAAAGTCCAGCCCCTGCCTGCTGACACCTGACCCACTGGCTACAGCCCAGCAAAGGCAAGAAGGACTGCATGAGGTGAAGGCCTGGGCCTGCCGACTGTTTCCACGGCACTTAGTCATCGCCAAAGTTTAGTCCATGCGTTATTGCGTTCACGATTCTTGCTGCAGCAGAATTACTTATACACGTATATTATTTGTTATGTTGTGTGTGTGTTAGTCACTCAGCCGCATCCGATTCTGTGCGATCCCATGGACTGTAGCCCGCTAGGCTTCCCTGTCCATGGGATTCTCCAGGCAAGAACGTTGGAGTGGGTTGCCATGCCCTTCCCCAATGTTTTATGTTACATCATTTCACTTAGTTTTTAGAGCAGTTGAGCACATAACCCTTGAGGCCACAGTCAGTTACAGGGGAGGACTGAGGTTAGTGCCAGGTGTTTGGGATCCTAGGCCAGGGCCCTTCCGATCAGGCTCAGGCCAAGGCAAAGCCAGGGCAGGGTGGTCCCATGAACTTCAGGCTTGTTGGTTTGGGTTGGGCCTCCCCCACTGGACAGGGTCCTCTGCCCTTGGAAGTCTCACATGAGGTCTGCAAGGGTCCAACTCCACTCTTCCACCCCTATGATGCTCCTGTCAGCCCCAGAGCTAACCAACTTTTTTTCTCTGCCATCTGCTAGGAAAAGGGAGACTCCATCAGCCCCCAACCACCAGCAGTCTCCCTATTAATATTTAGGCCCACCTCTCCAAGCCTGGGGCTTCCCCCGTAGCTCAGTTGGTAAAGAATCTGCCTGCAATGTAGGAGACCCTGGTTCAGTTCCTGAGTCAGAAGATCCCCTGGAGAAGGGAAAGCCTATCCACTCCCGTATTCTGGCCTGGAGAATTCCATGGATACAGTCCATGGGGTTGCAAAGAGTCGGACACGACTGAGCGACTTTCACTTTTCACTTTCACTCCAAGCCTGGCAGACAACACGTGCCAGGATTCAAGTTTAAGGGTAATGGGGAACATGCAAGTGAGTGGTGTAATGAGACTACGTAGGTTTTCTGTGGGAAGTCAGGGCAGGAGGTTGGGGGCAGGGAAGACTTGTCCAATCTTTGGGAAATTAAAGAGATGAAAAAATTAGTCTAATCAAACTCTTATTTTACTGCCTAGCTGTGAAACCCCGGCTAGAAAAGACCAGTGAAAAGAGGACAATCTGGTTACACAGTCCACATTCTCAAATGTTCCCAGGGCCCCAGGAAGCTGTGGAGGGCCACAGAGGTCCCGAGGCTGTCTTCAGGTGGGGCTGAGTGCTCGCCACTGCCAGTGCAGCGAAGCGACTCTTGTGAACACAAGTACTGACATGTGGCCACTTCTGTACTTTTCATCTTAAAATAGGTTTGTGGCCCCTCATACATGCCTTTTATTTTCTCCTAAGAAAAATACAACATGGGGGTCGGGGTTCCCAGATCCCCTGAGAGAGTGTGTGCTGTCACTGAGCCTCTCCACGACCTTCAACCCACACCTCCTTTTCCCCTGCCTCATTGTTTTGCACCCACTCTCACCCAAGATAGTCAAGGGTGGGGTAGAGAAGAAGGAGCTTGGGCCCGCTGACCCTCCACTTGGGGTGTATGGCCTCAGATCATGAAACTTCACAGAGGCTAGGAGTTGGGGTGGCAGGGGGAAGGGATAATTTTCAAGTTCAAAGACCTGGGATGGAGTTCCTGGCTCAATGATTTCCTATCTACGTGATCTTGATAAATCTCTTATTCTTACTGACTTCCTTATCCGTAAAATAGGACAATAATAACCGTGTGTTTTCTGAGACTTTTCAGTTCTTTCCTCCAACAAATATTTATTGAGTAGGTGCAACAGTTGGTGGGGGCAGGAGGGAGCACTAAGGAGGTAATTACTGTCATGGTAAGTGCCATGAAAGAGGCAGCCAGGATGGTGAGATAAAGGGTAACAGGGTGAAGTTGGGAGATGGCTGTTTAGACTAGGAGATCAGAGAATGTCTCTCTGAGGAGGTGGCATTTGATCTCAGACTAAAGTGCATGTGAAGATCTGGAGCAATGCATTTCAACTGAGGGAAGTGCAAAGGTCCTGTGGTAGCAAAGGGCTTGGCGGGCTGGCAGGCACTGGGACAGCCAATGTTTTGGGAGAAGACAAAATATACAGTGAGGCCAGCCCTTGGAGAAAAGTGAGCTCCAATTCAGGCTACAGTGAACAAGGCCTAGGGACCAGTAGGTGGAAGTTCAGGCTTCTGCCTTGTCATTTCTCCCCTCAGACCTGTCCCTGCCTTGTAGCTGCCCCAGGGGAACCAGAAGTGGTTAGGCAGCTGGCTAGATTGCCCTAGGATCAGAGAAGCTTCCCACCTCACCTGGGCAAGCTCACGCATTCAGTTGGCCTGGCTCATAGGAGGGGAGCTGCTCATGACCCCTCAGGCCCAGATATTGGGAAGGGCTGGTGCTCTCACTCCTGGCCAGGTAGGCCTGGATGGTCATCCCAGGAGACGCCTGGGCACCCACTCAGCAGCCCTATTTCTGCCCTCCAGTCTACACACACAGAGGAAGAGTGACCTCTAGTGATGGATGCCTGGCAGAGAGCTCAGTTGCCCAGCTGGCTGCCACCAGGCCCTGCTTCAGAGCCCTAAGTGGGCAAAGGTGGGACAAGGCTTCATGGGAACCGAGGAACCCAGGGCAACTGTGGGCCCAGAGCACAGGCTGTTCTCTGAGGGGTGAGAAACAGCCTCACATGCTGGCCAGGGCACTCAGCTGGGCTAAGGAGCCCTAAACAGAACCCAAGGCTGGGTAATCTAGGGGTCTGAGAGTCCCCCAGCCTCAGTTTCCCCTTCTAGGCTGTCCAAGATCCCCATGAGTCTCCTATCAAGACTCTATGGTAGGTATTGGTCTCTTCATTTTAGAGATGAGGACACGGAGGCACATATAGGGATAGAAAGTACCAGAACCAAGATTCAAGTCAAGATCAGTGACATCTAAAGCCCACCCCTTTCCATTGTGCCTCACCCTCCCTCCGCCTGGACCTCACCAGGGGCCTGCACTTCTCAGGACACTGGGGAGCTCTGGGACATGGTCAGCCCTCTGGGGACCCATCGGGGGCTGCCTGGTATGGGACGCAGAGACAACTCAGTGTGCATGAGCAGGAAGCCTGTGTGGGCAGGGTACTTACGTGTGCAGGGCCCATGTGGATACAGGGTCCACGCATGTGTGCAGGGTCCTGTATGGAGGAGACAGCTTGTCCAGCAAGCCATGGGCCTTCCCAGGTCCACCAGGCATCCTCCTTTTATTCTTACCCGGGAACTTGCAGAGCCCCCCATCTCAGGATTGAGGGCAGGGGTGGGGGGTAGACGCTGAGGATCCCCTCTCTTGTGTCTTCCTGTTCATTTGCATTTCCATCCGCACAACTGAAGAACTTGACAGACAGACCCTCAAAGGTCCTGATGTCTGAGTCTTCTCTACAACATCCAGCTTCAGGAGGGATGCCTCCGATGGCGGAGACCCACTGCCTCCATCACCACATCCCATTCCAATCTGCAGCATCCATTAGTCACAGAAAATTCCTCTTTATGCTAAGCTGTCATCTGCCTCCAATGAACTTTGAACTATCAAGTCTGGCTTTCTTCCTAGAGTCATATGAGATAACTCCATGGAGCCTTCTTACGATATCTTTGAAAACACCTATTAAAAACTCTTCTAAGAGAGCTCCTGCAACTTGCAGAGGGATTCCCTCTAGTTACTGCCTGAGAACTGGTCGGTACATGTGTGAGAAGCTACTAGAGGTTGAGAAAGAACCACCGCAAAGCAGTAAGTCCTCAACAGATTCTGGATTTCACACCCGGCTGGAACTAGTTTGTGCTCCTCCCAGCCCAAATGGAAAGACCTCATAATAAAGTGGGCATGGGGTAAAATCCTTGGAAGCGGGGACATATTAGATCTAGATGAAAGACTATTCTGGATCAGCATAATAAAGCATAGAAGTGATGAAACCTCTTGGATGAATGATTGCAGCGAAGAAAAGGGGAGTTGAGGACCAGGGTCAGGGCTTGAAGTATAGCTTCCTGTTCACTACACACCTTTTTTCACTGTTTGGAATTTTTACTGTGTATATATATTCCTTTTAAAATACTTTTTTTTTTTTTTAAGCGGGCAGGCTCTGAAGTCAGATGGTTTGAAAATCTGGCTCCACCTCTTGTAAGATGGTTAAACTCAGGCAAATCACTGAAACACTCCAAGCCTTGGGTTTCTCATGGATGAAATGAATTTTTTCCTTTTGTTTCAGGTGACCATGACCATCCCTCAGTTCCAGAGATGGGCATATTATTATGATCTTAGGTGGTGGGGTCTCTGAGGGTGATTAGATCATGAGGGTGCAGCCCTCAGGAATGCAGTTAGTGCCCTCATATAAGAGCCCCTGGATTTGAAAAAAAAAATTGAAAAAGAAGAGATACATGTTTATGTATAACTGAATCACTTTGCTGTACACCTTGAACTAACACAACATTGTTAATAAACTATTCCAATATAAAATAAAAAGTTAAAAAAAAAAAACTCTTCTGCAGGGAAGATCTAAATAGACATTTCTCCAAAGAAGATATACAGATGGCCAACAGACACATGAAAAAATGTTCCATATTGCTAATTATAAGCGAAATGCAAATCAAAATTACAATGAGAATTATACTCCAATTAAAAAAAACTACAATGAGGGGTCACCTCACACCAGTCAAAATGGCCATCATCCAAAAATCTGCAAATAATTAATGCTGGAGAGGGTATGGTGAAAAGGGTACTCTCCCACACTATTGAGAATGTAAGCTGGTGCAGCCACTATGGAGAACAGTATGGAAGTTCCTTAAAAAACTACAAATAGAGCTACCATATGATCCAGCAATTCTACTCCTGAGTGTATATTTATATATATCCAGAAAAGACCTGACCACCAATTCAAAAATATACATGTACCCCAATGTTCACAGTGGCACTATTTACAATAACTAAGACATGGAAACAACCTAAATATCCAATGATGACTTCCTTGGTGGCTCAGACGGTAAAGCATCTGCCTATAATGCGGGAGACCCTGGTTTGTTCCCTGGGTCTGGAAGATCCTTTGGAGAAGGAAATGACAACCCACTCTAGTACTCTTGCCTGGAAAATCCCATGGACAGAGGAGCATGGTAGGCTACAGTCCATGGAGTTGCAAAGAGTCGGACATGACATCTATCCATTGATAGATGAATGGATAAAGAAGATGTGGCATATACATACAGTGGAATACTACTCAGCCATAAAAAAGAGTGAAATAATACCATTTGTAGCAGCATGGATGAGCCTAGAGATTATCACAGCAAGTTAAGTAAGTCAAAGATAAATGCCATGTATCACTTATATGTGGAATCTAAAAAAATTATACAAATGAACTTCTTTGTAAAATAGAAATAGATTCACTGACATAGAAAATGAACTGATGGTTATGAAAGGTGAAAGAGGGGAGATAAATTAGGACTGATAAATTTTGATTAACAGATATACACTACTATTTATAAAATAGAAGAACAACAGGGATCTACTGTATAGCACACAGAACTATATTCAATATCTTTTAATAACTTATAATAGAAAAGAACCTGAAGCAGTACCCCTGAAACTAGCACAACATTGTAAATCAACTAAAGATTAATAAATAAAATAAAAATGAAAACATGGAAAAGAAATGAAAAAGATTCTCCTCTGTCAGAAAAATAATCTGGGTTCCTTTGACCATTCCTAATCATCTAGCTTCTCTCCCATCCTGGGCCCTTCCTGACAACTTATCTCTTCGATGCAAGTCAAACACTTTGGGAAACTGTATGTGAAAAGGACTCATTATGGTAAAGAAACCTGGGGGGGAAAACCCATGAACACAACCCAATTTTACTATATATGCTATATGTTCCTACAAAACAGGAGGAAAGATTGGAATCAATCACTTTAGAAAGAGCAGAAATAGTATAGTTTCTTGTTTATGTTTATTCAACAGCCACCCTAGAGCTATCAACAAAAACCCCATATATTTAGTCAATATATAGTTGCTTAATGGCACCCCACTCCAGTACTCTTGCCTGGAAAATCCCATGGACGGAGGAGCCTGGTAGGCTACAGTCCATGGGGTCGCTAAGAGTCGGACACAACTGAACGACTTTACTTTCACTTTTCCCTTTCATGCACTGGAGAAGGAAATGGCAAACCACTCCAGTGTTCTTGCCTGGAGAATCCTAGGGACGGCGGAGCCTGGTGGGCTGCAGTCTATGGGGTCCCACAGAGTTGGACATGACTGAAGCGACTTAGCAGCAGCAGCAGCAGTTGCTTAATGAAAAGAGAAGGGAGACGAGAAGAGAGAAACATACCATTGCCTTATTTTCCCCACCCCATCTCCTTGCCATCAACCACTGGGCCCTAGAGCATGCTGTCAATTCAATAAATATTTACAGAGACTTTGGAGGCCTCAGAGCTCTGGCTCAGCTTCCTGTTGGGGCATAAATTCTTTTTGTTTGCTTGCTTAGGCTGCACCGGTCTTTGTTGCTGTGCTCAGTTCCTTTGTTAGGGCATGTTGCCCCATGGCCTGCGGGATCTTAGTTCCCCAACCAGGGACTGAATCCATGTCCCCTGCATGGGAAGGCAGGGAAGTCCATGGGAATAAATTCTTGAGTTGCCCTTATGTGAGGTGACCGGATATTCAGAGTGGAACAGAAGCCAGTGTGTGAGTAATAGAAAATTTTTTAAAAAGGAAAGTTTTTTTTCCTCCAGTTTGATATCTGTACCCCAATTCCCCTCTGAGGAACTGTTTCTCCACCAGTCTCAGCCCTCTCCAGCCCCAGATCACAGCTGGTAATCTAGACCCCAGCCAATTCCAGCTTCTGTTACCCTGTTCGCACAGCTGGTTTATAAACAGGGACCTGCCTCAGTCAAAGCCAATGGGACACACTGAGCCTATTATTTCTGGGAATCTGAAAAGAGGCTCCTCTCGATAGATCTGAGGACCTAAAGTCCGGAGCTGCTGCAGCCATCTTGTAACGATGAAGTGAACGGGCTGTAACAAATTTAAAAATGTAAAAATGAACACGTTGGTTTGTCCCCAGAAGGATCTTGCTGTCCTGCCTCTGTATGTTTTGGTTTATATGGTATGGGGGACAATCTCTGTTCCCTCCATCTAGCCCACCTTTCCTCACAGCCACCCACCTGGATCTCTGAGCTTCCAGAATTGGTGTGCGTTCCAGGGTCACTGCCTTCTGTGTTACCATTCTCTGAAGACACTCTCTTCCCATGATGGCCAAGAACAGCAGATCCCTTCACTGTCCACGACCAAAGTTTCTAGATCAAAAGTCAGCACCTGCATCTGACCAACCCGGGTGCACTAATGGCTCAGTCAATGGGACCAGGGATTTGCTACCTCTGCTTTCTGGGAAGGTCTGGAAAATGTTTTGCCTACAAAGGGAGCTGGGTCTTGATTGAACACACACACACACACAAAACCCTGAGCAGGGTCCTGGGTCATAAGTGAGGAGAATCACCCTGAGCCTTAAAGGGCCAGGGGCACAGGCCCAAATGTAGGCTGCCCAGCCTCATTTCAGTTCAGTTCACCCGCTCAGTCATGTCCGACTCTTTGCGACCCCATGGACTGCAGCACGCCAGGCCTCCCTGTCCATCACTAACTCCCAGAGTTTACTCAAACTTGTGTCCATTGAGTCGGTGATGCCATCCAACCATCTCATCCTCTGTCGTCCCCTTCTCCTCCTGCCTTCAATTTTTCCCAGCATCAGGGTCTTTTCAAGTGAGTCAGTTTTTCCCATCAGGTGGCCGAAGTATTAGAGTTTCAGCTTCAGCATCAGTCCTTCCAATGAATATTCAGGACTGATTTCCTTAAGAGTTTCCCAGCATCACCACTGTCCATTTATTGTTCTTAGTACTGGAGAAAAGAAGTCAAGAGAAAAGATAAGGCAGGTCTGAGGTCAAGTGCCTTGGGACCTGGAGGAAGCAGTCTCTGGGCAATCCTTATACCTAGTGCTGGGAGGTGGCATCCTGAGGGGGCTTTTGGACCCTGGAGGGGACCCAGGCCCTGCTCTCTGCACTCTTGCCCCTGCCTTCTGAGTCCCACAGCCCTGAGTATCCTCTCCAAGGTTGGCCCTGATCTCTGCGTCACCCTAACTCAGGTTCTGGTTCGTAGGGTCTTCAGGAGTGGGGACCAAATCTCAACAGCTCCCTGGGGCCTCTCATAGCATTAGGCACACTAGAACCAGCTTTCCGGCCCCAGGGGAGGGATGGAGAGGATTTGCAGGGCTGGGTCAAAACAGGAAGAGTGTGGTTGCTGTGATGGTGTTTTGGGAAGGGCTGGGGGACAATATGAGGCCTCCAACATTTCTGGGGCTTGGAGACACAAGCAAAGGTCTTCCTAGCCATTTCTCAGATGGAAACACCTTCTTCCCCATTTGCCCATCGCAAGGAATGTCAGTGCACAACAGCCATGTCAGGCCATTCTCAGGCTGGAATAGACCTCATTTGACTTCATTCATGTCACAAGTCAATGAGCTACTGTGTGCCCCTTCTAGGAACTGGAGAGAGAGAGTGCACAAAATAGAATCTCCATTCTTTTGAGGACTGTGTTCTAATGGGGGCAAACAATGAATAAAGATGAACAAGAAAATATCTAATAATAAATACATGCCATACAAAAGATTTAAATGGGGTGAGGTGACAGGAGACTACGTCAGTCTGGGTGGCTAGGGAATCTGAATTAAAAAGAGTCAGTCTTGGACGTCCCTGGTGGTCCAGCATTTAAGAATCTACCTGCCAGTGCAGGGGACACGGGTTCAATCCCTGGTCTGGGAAGATCCCACATGCTGCAGAGCAACTAATCTCCAGCACCATAATTACTGAAGACCCAGCGCCCTAGAACCCACGCTCCACAACAAGAGAAGCCACTGCAATGGGAATCCCAAGCACCACAACTAGAAAGTAGCCCTTGCTCGCTGCAGCTAGAGAAAGGCCCACATGCACCAATGAAGACCCAGCATAACCAAAACTAAATAAAAATTTTTTTAAAAAGGAGTCAACCTTAGGAAAATCTAGGGAAGAACCTTCTGGATAGAGGGATGGGCTAGTGCAAAGGCTCTGGAGTGGGAAGATGCTTGGCCTATTGGAAGAAGAGATGCCAAGTAACAATGCTTTGCCTTTTATCGAGCACTTATTAAGTGTCAGGCAATGTTCTAAGACATTTACATTTCATTTCATTCTCACAGTCACCCTATGGGATAAAGGACTTCATCATTGTCCTTTCAAAAATGGGAAGCCCGATACATACAAAGGTCACCCAAGGTCTCATAACTAATAAATGGCTAAAGTGAAAAGTGAAGTCGCTCAGTCGTGTCTGACTCTTTGCGGCCCCATGGAGTGTAGCCTACCAGGCTCCTCCGTCCATGGGATTTTCCAGGCAATAGTATTGGAGTGGGGTGCCATTTCCTTCTCCAGGGGATCTTCTCGACCCAGGGATTGAACCCGGGTCTCCTGAATTGTAGACAGATGCTTTACCATCTGAGCCACCAGGGAAGTCTAATAAATGGCTAAGTTGAGACCCAGTTCCAGGCAGTCTGACTGCGGAGTCTGTGCTCTTGACCACCATGGAAGTAAGCCCGAGGCAAGGGCAACGCTGCAGAAATAGACGTGAGAGCCTCAGACATGGATGACACTTGAAGTGCCAGAGCTGCACTGGATGGCTCAGGTTTAAGTCGAGAGAGAGGAAAGAGAAGAGTGCTGATAGGAGCCCTCCAACCCTAGGAGGTGGAGCAGACAACAAGGAACGGAGACGGAGCAGCCAAGAAGGTGGGAGGGAAACTGGAGCCTGTGTTGTCATGGCAACCAAGGAGGAGGCTGTCTCAGAAAGAAGAGTGAAGTCAGTGGTACCTGTGTAATACGCTGTGGAGAGGCCAAGTGAGTTGAACACAGAGAAGTAACCATAATTTTGTATCAAGAGGGGTCACTGTTGACCTAGAGAAGTACAGCTTCAATGCAGTGGAGGGGTCAGAAACCCCAGTGGAGAGGTCAGGAGAAAAATGTAAGGTGAGCAAGTGGAGACGGCAATTTCAGTTGGCTCTGTGATGTAGGAAGACCAGGAATCCCAAGACTCCCCAACGACTGGGCGTGTGGTCTTGAACCAGGGGTCTAACTTTTCTGAGCCTCAGTTTCCTCATCTGTAAAATGGGGATGACGGTAATACCTCTTCTGTGGGACGGCAATGAGGAATCAAACGAAAGAGATGAAGATGCTTCAAAACCCACAAAGCCCTGGGAAGATGTAAGATATTTCAGGGCTCTCGAATGCCTCTCTGTGTGTGAGTTGAGATTTGCTCCCTCCCCCCTTTTTCTGCTTTAACCATCTGTCTCTCCAATCTGAAATCTGTTCTGCTTGACCCCTAGCTGACCAGAGCCTTCCTTCTCCCTCTGTCCTGCCACAGTCTCCTCTTCACAATCCTGGCTTGGCTCTGGGGGGCTCTGTTGAATATGCAAATGTCTCCCCAGCCAGCTGGTGTCTGCCTCCCAGAAACACATGTTCCAAAGCCCCTCTGCCTCACCAGGGAGGGGGGCCAGAGCCTCTGCCGCCTCCCCAGCCCAGAGAGGACACATGGCTGGGCTCGACACAGCCAGCAGATGGGGAAGGGCTGCTAGGCACAGGCGAAGATGCCAGGAGAGGGGCTGGGGATGTGTACCAGTGGGCAGGGAGGAAGGGACAGAGCGTCAGAGGCATGCCCACACATCACGAGAGCACACTATCCACCCGATGCATCCGTCCCTATTCATCCATCCATGGGGCTTCTTGGTACATTTTACAGCCTCCAAAATTCTACTGGGTTTTGCAAATTCAGCCTTGCCTACATTAAAAAAAAAAATATATATATATATGTCATAAAATACTTGAGACCTACAAAAATGTATCAAGAATAACACGAAAAGACAAGTATACACTGCAATATTTAAAATGTTTAACCAACAAGGACCTACTGTATATATAGCACAGGGAACTCTGCTCAATGTTATATGGTGGATGAAAGGGGTGGGGTTCAGGGGAGAATGAGCTTCTCTTTGTGGTGTCTTTTCTTGTTGCTGGGAAAGACTGAGGGCAGGAGGAGAAGGGGGAGATGGAAGATGAGATGGTTGGAGTTTGAGCAAACTCCGAGAGACTGTGAAGGACAGGGAAGCCTGGCGTGCTGCAATCCGTGGGGTCACAAAGAGTCGGACATGACTGAGCGACTGAACAACTACAATGCCTAGTACAGCTTGAATGATGAGCTGGCTGGAACAGGACCGCTAATCACCACCAGCCCCACTGACACTCCACACAACGTGCCAAGCCCCATTCCAAGCACTTGTTAAAAAAATTTTAATCTATTTACTTTCGGCTGCACTGTGTCTTTGCTGCTGTGCAAGGGCTTTCTCTAGTTGCCGTGAGTGAGGGCTACTCTTTGCCGCAGTGTGTGGGCTTCTCATTGCAGTGTCTTTTCTTGTTGCAGAGCGTGGGATCCAAGTGCACGGGCTCAGTTACCCCGCAGCATGTAGAACCTTCCCAGACCAAGGATCGAACCCATGTCCTCTGCACTGGCAGGTGGATTCTTAACCACTGGACCACCAGGGAAGTCCCCATTCCAAGCCCCTTATATGCACTGATTCATTTAATTTTCATACAACCCCATAGGGTAAATATTATTATTTCTCCCATTTTCCAAGTGAGGAAACGGAGGCACAGAGTGTTGAAATAACTTGCCCAAAGTCACAGTTATAGAGCCAGGACTTGACCCTGCATGTACCACAACACTGTTGCCCCAAGCGTACCCCAAGTTTCACCATGTGCCTCTCCTCATCAGCCAGGTGATGGTCATGTCCGAGCCCCAGAAGTTGGTGCCCAGAGGCTGTAAACTCCTGAGCCTGGGGACACAGCTAACTTGGTGCCTAAGGAGCCCCAGGAAAGTATCAGGCATAGACAACAATGGAGAAAAGAGTCCTTCTTTCCAGGGTATAGGTGGTTGTGAGCCCGGCTTCCTGAGAGTGGGAGACCTACACCTGAGGGCAGCCTGGAACAGCTGGTCAGATGCAACAGGCGTTGTGCAGGTTAGGAAAATGGGTGGACAGAATAAGAGAGCATCAAGGTTTTTGACTCTAGTTTCTAAAATCTCTTCCATCTCCCAAGTCACATGACTCTACAACAGAAGCTGGCAAATATATCTGTGGTATATGCATGCCTGACTCTTTGTGACCCCATGGACTATAGCCCATCAGACTCCTCTGTCCATGGTATCTCCCAGGCAGGAGTACTGGCCGTGCTCGTGCTAAGTCGCTTAAGTCGTGTCTGACTCTTTGCGACCCCATGGACTATAACCCATCATGCTCCTCTGTCTGTGGGATTCTCCAGGCAAGCATACTAGAGTCGTTGCCATTTCCTTCTCCAGGGGATCTTCCCGACCCAGGGATCAAACACATGTCTCTTTGCATCTCCTGCACTGGCAGGCGGATTCCTTACCCCTTGTACCACCTGGGAAGCTCATTTTCTACAAAGGCCCAGAAAGTAAATACTTGAGGCTTTGAAGACCATACAGTCTGTGTCACAATCAACAAACTGAAGGGTGAAAGCAGCAGACAATACATAATAGATGGGTGCGGCTGTCTTCCAATAAAACTATGAATATTAGAAAGTTGAATTTTACATCATTTTCACTTGTCCTTAAGTATTGTTTTTTTCTTTTCATTTCCCCCTAACTATCTAAAAATGCAAAAACCTTTCTTAGTTCACAGGCCATGTGAAAATGAGTGGCAGGTGGCAGTTTGCCAACTCCCTCTCTAGAAGAGCCTGGATCGGGAGACTAGGAGTCCTGGATTTGAATGGCAGGTCTGCCATTCTCAGCTGTGCCATCACGAGCAAGCACATAACCTCTCTGAACCCAATACCTCCTAGATACAATGGAGATACCACCGTCTACCTACCCCCACCAGCTTGGACTAAAATGAGAAGATTCGATAGCATACAATCAGGTCTTGGCAGCAGAGGCAGTCCTCCGGAATGTCAGCGGGTCCATGATTTATCCCTGCAAAGCCCTTCCAAGCTGAAAAGTTGAGGACACGGCTGGTCCCTTTCCACCCTTTGCTGCCGCCTCTTCCTCCATCCCCCAGCCCTGGGTCACCTCGGCGGCCCAGCACCTGCTCCTCTGAAGGTCCAAGCCAAGTGTCACAGAAAGCCCAGGGTCATAACTTGCTCCGCTGGCCATCATGGACCCTTTGGCCACAGGCCTTCCCTGAGAGGGGCATGTCCATCATGTCAGGGTCCTTGGGAGTATTCACACACATTGCTCATATCAGACATTCAGACCTTGGAAAGCTGTTCATTCGTGCCTCCTTTTTTTTCTTTTTAAGCAGCTCTTTGCTCTAGAATTTTATTGACTGGGTGGTTCTAGTTGTACCAGGAATCTGACTTCTGCAAACGCCCTTGTGCCACCAACATGGGATATTGTTTTCTGAGCAATGGCAAAAACGGATGAGGCCTAAGAGCAGAAGCAGGGGATGGAAGCTGGACCTCACAGATCTTTGAGCATCCCATCCCCAGGTCCTGAGGGTGGGCAGAACTGAGCCTCAGAGGAAGGACCAGGAAGGACCTAGGCAAAGTCTGGCATGCACATTCCCTTCTGGCAGTCACGTGTCATCTAGATTCTGCCCCATCGGGAAAGGGAAGCAGCTAGAGTTTCCATCTTTGGTACTTTCAGGCCCACATTATGTATGTCTGGGCCAGGGAGGGAGGGCACCCAGGGTGAGGAGCATCACAGGCAAGGTTCCCCCTGCATCTCACCCTCTGTGTTAGCTTGCTAGGGCTGCCAGACCAAAGTACCACACTGACTGGCTGGCTTAAGCAACAGGAATTTAGTTTCTTACAGTTCAGAAGGCTGGATGTCCAAGATTAAGGTGCTGACAGGGTTGGTTTCTCCTAAGACCTCCCTCCCTGGCTTGCAGATGGCCACCCAGTGTCCTCACATGGACTTCCTCTGTCAGTGAGCATCCCTGCTATCTCTCCCTCTTTTCCTAGGGACACCAGTCATTTAGGCTTAGGGTCCCCTTTTTGGACTTCCTATTACCTTAACTGCCTCTCAAAGATCCCCATCTTCAAACACGGTCACAGTCTGAGGTACTGGGGGTTGGGACCCCCACACAGGAATTTTGCGAGGCCCCAGTTTAGCTCAGAGCACTGTCTCTCCACCTCCAAGCCTGAGCTCTTCAAACCCTCCCCCACCCCATGATGATGTGGGCAGTGGGGGAGCCCTTGAGATCCCCAGCCCTCAGGTTCTTGCAGACAGGAAAGGGCAGCCTTACAAGGGATGGGGTAAATGTTTTTGGAGGTGGCAGTGGAGGTATGAATAAACAGCACGTGAGGTGGGTAGGAAAGTGGGTTGTATCCATGTAGAAGTGGCACATTCCTTGAGGACCTGAAGGAGGAAACAGACAGAACAGGCTCCATCTTGAAAGCAGGACTCCATCTTGGGCAGGACTGTGGACTTTGAGCTCTATGCCCAGTATCTATGGAAACGACATACCAACTGGAAAACCAGACCCCCAGATGGAAGAGCCCCAGGGCTCGTACCTAGACTCTCCGTCTAAAAGAATACCCTAATCATCTATGTAATTGAATAGAATCATAAATTCTATTATGCTTATTGGGGTATGACCACAGGCCTATTGATAATTGTCCACTGTTAACTACCTAGGCTTAAGGCATATGAATCAGGGGTTAACTTCGATTGTATCTTTCTTTTCCTTTGTTCGGACTAATTTCAGGGAATTTGGGGAGGTGGGTTTGGGCACGTACATTTAGGGTATATAAGGTTTTCACAAAAACTGGTTGGGGTCCTTGGCTAAGAGGAGACTCTGCCTTGGGCCAGGCGGTGTAATAAACTGCCCTCCACTATCTGCATTGTCCTTCTGAGTGAGTTTGTTTCCGGGAACGTGTGGCTACAATAGACCAACGTGACTGTCTGTGATTCCAGGGACTAATGGGTTGGAGGGCTCCCAGAGGACACTCTTGACGCCAGCAGACCCACAGCCTGGAGGCTGCATCTGCCCCCTGAAGGGCTAGCCCAGACCAATGCTTTTGATCCAAAGAGAGTCCCTCTGCAGCCTGTCCAAAACCACTCCATGGCTCCCCTGAGCTCCGCCCACCTCGCCCTCCGGCGGGCGGAGGGTGCAGAAGGGTGGGAAAGGAGGGCACCCAGCACGTTGGCACGGCCTTCATCTGAGCCTCTCAGGCCAGCCCCAAGCCGTGCCCTCTCTCCTGCCCCCGCCCAGTGGAGAAAACCTTCTCCAACTTGTGTGCTTCCTTCCTGAGCTCTCTCTCCCCGCCTCCCGGCCCCGGGAGGTGGAGGGAGGGCGGCTGGTGGGGCTGGGAGCTGGCTCACCTGCTGCCTCTCCCCGTGCGGGACCTTCTGGTACGATTATTAAACGCAAATTACAAAAGACGTGACCCACGCGATCTTTATTTCTTCTTTCAACAAGTGCTGCCTGCAGGGCCCTGATTCTGAATTCCGTTTCAATTATCTCGGCTATTTTAGACACAAAGCGCCCGGTGTTTGTGATCGGCCAGAGACAGAAGGAGGCGGAGAGAGGAAGGTCCGGTGGCTCAGGCAGGGGATGCCCGCCTCTCTCGTCTGAACTTGCATTTGCGGCGATTAAAGGCACCTAAAGCCAAGGGCGAGACCGGCTGAAACAAGACGCATCCCCGCAGGACCCGATGCCCTGGGGGTGAGGTTACAGACCCACAAGCCCCAGTGGCTCCCCGGGCAGGAGAAGGTGCTAGAACAGCCCTCCTGGGGGCTTTCCCTAGTGCTCCCTGTGCTTCTCCGTGCTGGTGGCACCCTCAGTGCTCCCCACCTCTCATCACAGCTCCCCTGTATACGGCTGGTGGAGCCGGCAAGAGGACCTTTGCAAAGCAGAGAAGGAAACCAGTGGTGAATCCATTATCTTCCAGCAGGACCCACAGTGCCCTCCGCACGACATCAGAAACCCCGGAGGAGGGAGATTACATCTTGCTCCCGGACATGCCCAGCCCTGGGCCACGCACACAGGACACAGTGATGAAGAGGCCTGATTCCTGAGTCCCAGGTCCCCGAAGAGCCCTGAGTCCCGGAAGTCTGCCCTCCCAGCTTGCCATTTACAAGCTGGATGACCTTGGGCAAGCTGTGTGACCTTGCTAGACCGACATCAGGGTTTTCATCTATGAGAGACAGGGACAGTCATGGTAACTACACCTCGTAGAGTTTTGGGGAGGATTAAAGACAATTTGATGGCAAGCCTCAGCGTGGTGCCTGGCACTTGGAAGCGTGCAGAGTGCCAGTGGAGCTCTGGCCCAAAACCAGTGGAAGTCTGAGTGGCTCCAGCCAAAGCCACAGGTGTAAACATGTCAGGGGTCCCTTCCCTCCCACCTGCTACCCTGCCCCCTCCCGGACGCCTGTGATCTTGGGAAGGCCTGGGGGTGCTGGCCAAGTGCTGGTACGCTGGCCGCCCATCCCTACTGCCCGGCTGCGGGAGGGCCAATTTATAGCTGCGCTTAGATGGTTGGCGAGCCATCTGTCACACGGGCTCGGGCACCTTGTTCCACCTGTGTTGAGTGTGTTTTATTGGTGTTGAGCAGAGTGAGGCCAGAGTCGAGTCGGGGATAGGAAACCCACTCAAGTGAAAAATGAGGAGCGCCAAATGGGATTGAGAGAGCGATAGGGGGAGAGCCAGCGAGAAGGAGGTGAAGGGGTGGATTGTAAAACACAAGACAAATGGGTGCTGTGGCCTTGGGGTTGCTGGAGACGGGTACTGAAGGCTGGGGCCTTCTACACCTTCCCCGCTGTCTTGGGACCCCATGGGGGCCCAGGGAGGCATGAGTAGCTGCAATGGCAGGCAGGTCAAAACCATCGAGAGAGAGGGAGAGAGACATAGACACAGAGACAGAGACGTAGGGGTAGGGGCTGCAGGCTCTGGACTGATGGAGCCTCTGAGCCTGCAGGCCACGGTACCAAAAAAAAGAAAAAAAAGGTTTTAAAAAGAAAAGCAAACCATCTTGGGGCCCGGGGCTCCCCAGTCCTCTCCCGGCAGAATCTTGCTCCCCAGCCTACTCTGGGAAAAGGAGGCCGGGCTGATCAGCTTCCAATTTCATCCCACTGCCTCGGCGTCCCTCAGCACGGAAGTTTCAAGTCCAAAACCATGAAAAGGGCTGCGGTGAGGCAGATTTAGAGGTCTCCCTGTTAGGAACAAGAAAGGAAAGAGAGGGAGACAGAGGCAAAGGAAGAGAGGGAGAAAGAGAGGGGGAGAGTGAGGGAGACGGAGAGAGAGAGACACTCGGCTTTGTGCCTGCAACAAGCCACTGAAGGTGCATTTTTAATTAAATTTATACAAAATGTGTCAGTTTTATCTCTAGGTTTCAAACCTGACTCTTTTTCTGTCAAAGAGGAGTATTGATCTCCATTGCCCCGGAGCTACCTGACTGAATTAAACAGAATAAATAGAAGGAGGAGGACTGAAAGGGCTCAGAAACAACTGCAGAGAGGCAAAAATCTAATGGCTCCACAGTCATTTGCTGCAATTAAAAAACAAAACCATTTAGAGAGCCTGTTAACACCTTGAAGTCAGAAAACTCTCAGTTCAAAAAAAAAAAAAAAGGCTCCAAACAGCTCCCAGGCAAAACATTTTAATTGCTCTAAATCCTTCCCTCTTTGGTGGGCACTTGGGTATCTATGCATTTCCCTGTGACACCCAGGCACGTGCGTGGTTCTGTCCCCTGGCAGTCCCCCCACCCCACCCAGCATCGATGCCTAGTTCTCTGGTTGTTTGCACTGAGCCACTCCCAGCCCCAGACGCACACTCAGGCTTCAGCAGCTGGCTCCCTCCCTCACTAGGTGAGTGACCTTACCTCTCTCCACCTCAGTTTCCTCATCTGTAAAAGACAGACAATAATACACACTTTATGGGGTAGTTACAAGGATAAAGTAATATAGGAAAGGACTCTCTGTGCAATGCTTGGAAAGGGTAAAGGCATAATTACTGGTCATCCACAGACCTCAGGTTCTCAAGGAGGTGACTTTGCATAAATACTGGCCATGGTACCCTTTCCTGTGTCTTACCAGCAACTTCTTTGAGGTATTATTACCCTATCGTGTTTTCCTAGTTGGGCCTTTCTTCTCATAAGACGCTCAGTTGTGATTCTTGGGCCCTGTGACCTCTCATTTAGTCTCTGTGGCATCGGGAGTGGACGTTCCCATCACCGAAGAGACTGGCAGTGACCGACAGGCCCCAAGATGGTGGCGGTTCTGTGTGGCTACGACGCTGCTGTGGGGAACCTCAGACGGGGCGGCTTCCTGGCGTGTGGTTGTGTAGTCCCACAGAGCTCTGCACTTTATTTTTAGTATTTTTATTGGCGCATAGTTGTTCTACAATGTTGTGTCAGTTTCTGCTGTACAGCAAAGTGAATCAACTCTGTGTTTACATGTATCCCCTCTCTTTGGGTTTCCTTCCCATGTGGGTCACCACAGAGCACTGAGGAGAGTTAGTTCCCTGTGCTCTACAGTAGGTTCCCATTACTCATCTCTTTTATCAGTTGTGCTCTGTGGTCCTCATCTTGAAATTCTGAATTTTTGAATAATAGGCCTCGCATTTTCACTTTTCACTAGGCCCTGCAAGCTCTGTAGCTTGTCTTGACCTCGGCATATCCCCACCTCACCCTCACGTGTCCCCTTTGTACTTATTTCTGTCGAGTAGCACCGTGCTGCCATTTACTCAAAATCATGGAGGAATCGTCACGTCTCTCCTTCACGGCCCCTTCCGTCACTGGGACCCTGCTGCCGCTCTAGGCCAGGTGTCGACTCCACGTTCATCCCTTTCCTTTCAGTCCGAGCTCCCCTCAGCTCAGTCCCTCACCCCCTCACATCTGGGAACTGCAGGAATTTCCCCCTACTCAAGTCTCTTCCTCTTCAGTCCATGCCCATCAAGGCACACTTGGGCCTGGCCAGGGTCTGTCACTCAGCTGAGGTCAGCCCACTCAGCCGGGGCTACTCGAAGTGTGGTCCTGACACCTGCGGCAACAGCACCACCTGGGAGCTTACTAGTAGCAATTCAGATTCATGGCTGCCTACCAAATTAGAATCCCTGATGGGGTACAGGAATCTGCTTCTTAACAGGACCTCCCAGTGATTCTGAGGCTAAGGTTTGAGAAAAGTGAAGGTGAAAGTTGCTCAGTCGCGTCCAACTCTTTGTGACCCCATAGACTATACAGTCCATGGAATTCTCCAGGCCAGAATACTGGAGTGGGTAGCCTTTTCCTTCTCCAGGGGATCTTCCCGACCCAGGGATTGAACCCAGGTCTCCCACATTTCAGGTAGATTCTTTACCAGCTGAGCCACAGGGAAGCCCATGAATACTGGAGTGGGTAGCCTATCCCTCCTCCAGCAGATCTTCCTGACCCAGGAATTAAACTGGGGTCTCCTGCATTGCAGGTGGATTTGAGAATCACTGCTTTAAAATGCTTTAAAAGGTTTGAGAAGCACTGCTTTAAAAAAAAAAAAAGAATCTTTTTATTTTATATTGAAGCATAGCCGTTCAGGAGCCTGGTGGGCTACAGTCCATGAGGTTGCAAAAGAGTCAGACATGACTTAGTGACTAAACAACAAGAATAACATATTTGATCAACAATGTTGTGATAGTTTCAGGTGAACAGCAAGGGGACTCAGCCATACAGATAGATACATGTATTCATTCTCCCCCAAACTCCCCTCCCTTCCAGACTGCCACATATTTAATAACACTGAGCAGAGTTCCCTATGCTATACAGTAGGATTGTTGGTTATCCAGTTTAAACATAGCAGTGTGTACATGTCGATCCCAAACTCCCTAACTATCTCTTCCCCTCATCCTTGCCCCTGGCAACCGTAAGTTCGTTCTGAGAAGCACTGCTTTTTGGTGAGTATTGGTCATCAACCAGCCATGCCTCCCCAGCCTTCCAGACCCAATGTGGCCCTGCCTGGGATGCATGCCCCTGCCCTCAGGCCCCTCTGGGAAAGTGGAATGTCCCGGCCACCGAGCCCATCAGTCCCCTGACTATCAGGAGAACCGATCATGCCCATCTCCACGTGGGCAGTAGTGGGCTGCCCAACATGGCTTAATTAAACAGGAGGAAAGATCAGGTTAATGCCAGATAAGCAGGCAGGATTAAAACAGACAGAAAGAATGGACAAAGGGGGAGTTGTCAGCACCCTGGCCTGTCTAGAATGATTATTAATAATGATAAGCTGGAGAACAAGAATAATAAAGGAATAATGAACTGGTTCTGAAAGTGACAGGAGATGGGATCTGATAGAGGGCCAAGCCCTGGGGGCCTGATGCCCTGGGGGTGGGGAGCAGTGTTTGTGGTGGAGGCTCAGGGCTGGGGAAAGGACTCTCTTCCTTCAAGGAGGCCAAAGGCCCAGGAGGCTGATCGGACCCAGGGCCCAGTTAAAGCTATATTCACTCTCCTCCCTCTAGATGACTGCAGGTCTTAAAGCTGTACAGCGCATCAAAATCACCTGGGGTATCACATTGAAAATGCAGATTTCCAGGCACGACCCCACACGTGCTGATCCCCCAGGTCTAAGGTAAAGGCCAGGCATCAGCATTTTGGACACCTTTCCAGGAGGATCTGTTGTGGTGGTCCATGAACTTTGCTTTTAGAAACACTGATCTTACATGCCAGGGATGGTATCTACCTGGAGCAGGGGGTACGTTTCATGTTTGGATCATTCTGAAAACACATCTGGCTGCTGCGGCCAAAGGAGAGAGAGAAGGGGGTGGGGAGGGGTGAACTGCTGCCTTCCATGTGAGCTCTGCAAAGCGGGACCAAGGCAGGCCTACATCCAGGGAGGAAGCTGCACCAGCTTTGGCCTTGCTGTCACACCCTGGTGCCTGGCCTTGGCACTGACAGATACAAGCTCTGCCATCTCCTTTGGCCAGGGGTCACAAACTCACTGTGGCCATAGAAGCAGAGGAAGAGACAGGCCTGGGGGCGCCTCCAGGGGTTGAGGTAAGGGAAGGCGGTTCGGCACTACCGGATCTTTGCAAGAAGCAGAAGTCTGTTTGCTTTTTCCTGTGATACTCCTGATTTTTACATGTTGTCAGGTTAAGGCATAAATGTCAAGAAAACTGTTTCAGCCAATATACTGTGAGCGCAGACTTCAGTCTTCAGTCCACGTCAGGTGGCAGAAGTATCGGAGCTTCAACTTTAGCAATCCTTCCAATGAATATTCAGGGTTGATTTTCTTCAGGATTAACTTGTTTGTCCTCCTTGCATTCCAAGGGATTCTCAAGAGTCTTCTCCAACACCATAGTTCGAACCAGTTTGCATGGTTCTTGAACAGGGTCGGAGGTTTGGCAAGGTGATAGTTTAAAATGCATATACTCAGGTGCCCCCTGCCAGGTCTCTAATCTTGCAGGTCAGGCTTGGGAACCTGTATGTTTGGTAAGGTCTGTGGAGTCCTCAGAAGCAGGCGGGCCATGCCAGCCACCCACCTCTGAGAAGCCCTGGCTTGCAAGTACTGTCGTTTTGCCTCTAGACTCTAGGGTAACACTTTAAACAGCCCACTGAAAGGTGGGCAGATGGAAAACCTGATGTTCTTGTTGTCCTGTGCCCAGTGCTCCTGTCCTGCTGAGTGATGGGCAGAGCTTCAAGTCTCTGGCATTGCTGTGGTACGACTACTGCCCTTCATGGAGGAGACCCTGGTGTGCAGTCAGAACCTTGCCGCAGCCCCAGTCAGGAGAAGGAGCCAACAGAACACTGGATGTACTCCGAACAGGAACAGACACTTCCCCCACTCATCTAGTGTTTCATGAAGATGAAATGAGAAAGCCCTGGGTTTAAGCCTTACTTTCTGTAAAATGGGCACAATTGCAGTACTGCCTCATTGAGATGATTGAGTGAGATACTCTACAGACAGCATTGCATCTGTTGCCTGAAACCTGGTAAGGGCTTCATAGCTAGTATTGTTGTTGTTCAGTCACTAAGTTGTGTCTTCACTCTTTGCAATCCCATGGACTGCAGTCTGCCAAGCTCCCCTGTCCCTCACTGTCTCCTAGAGTTTGCTCAGATTCATATCCATTGAGTCGGTGATGCTATCTAACCATCTCATCCTCTGTCACTCCCTTCTCCTGCTCTCAATCTTTCCCAGCATCAGGGTATTTTCTATTGAGTCGGCTCTTCACATCAGGTGGCCAAAGTATTGGAGCTTCAACTTTAGCACTCCTTCCAATGAATATTCAGGGTTGATTTCCTTTAGGATTAACTTGTTTGTCCTCCTTGCAGTCCAAGGGACTCTCAAGAGTCTCCTCCAACACCACAGTTTGAAAGCGTCAATTCTTCGGCGCTCTTCTTCTCTTTTTTTAATGGACCAACTCTCACATCCGTACATGACTACTGGAAAAACCATGGCTTTGACTATACAGACCTTTGTCGGCAAAGCGATGTCTCTGTTTTTTAATATGCTGTCTAGGTTTGTCATAGCTTTCCTTCCAAGGAGCAAGAGTCTTATAATTTCATGGCTGTGGTCACCATCTGCAGTGATTTTGGAGCCCAAGAAAATCAGCTCTGTCTGCTTCCATTTTCTCTCGACCTATTAGCCTTGAAGTGATGGGGCCAGATGTCATGATCTTAGTTTTCTGAATGTTGAGCTTTAAGCCAACTTTTTCACTCTCCTCTTTCACTTTCATCAAGAGGCTCTTTAGTTCTTCTTCGCTTTCTGCCATAAGGGTGGTGTCATCTGCATAGCTGAGGTTATCGGTATTTCTCCTGGCAATCTTGACTCCAGCTTGTGCTTCCTCCACCCCAGCGTTTCTCATGATGTACTCTGCATATAAGTTAAATAAGCAGGGTGACAATATACAGCCTTGACGTACTCCTTTTCCTATTGGGAACCAGTCTGTTGTTCCGTGTCCAGTTCTAACTGTTGCTTCCTGACCTGCATACAGGTTTCTCAAGAGACAGGTCAGATGGTCTGGTATTCCCATCTCTTTCAGAATTTTCCACAGTTTATTGTGATCCACACAGTCAAAGGCTTTGGCATAGTCAATAAAGCAGAAATAGATGTTTTTCTGGAACTCTCTTGCTTTTTCGATGATCCAGCGGATGTTGGCAATTTGATCCCTGGTTCTTCTGCCTTTTCTAAAACCAGCTTGAACATCTAGAAGTTCAACTACACCCTAGAAGGTGGCTTTCTTGTTCAGTCTTGGTTCCATTGTCTTTGTCCTTAAAGTTGCATGAGCACCCTGGAGAGCACGTGTCTCAGGTACAGTGTAGGACTGCCCGCTGGGCTTCCGTCAGAACAAACCTGGCCCTTCCCAAAGCCTCCAGCAGCCTCCTCTCTGCTGAGGGAGAGCACATCATCTCAACAGCTATGTGCAAGGGTGGCTTGTCTACCAGGCCCCTGCCCCGGAGAGGTCTGGGGCACAGTCGTCTAAGTGGCATCTCTTCTCCCACCTTCAGCAATGACCACCCCCACCTCAGACTCCAGAGAAGGGCACACCCTGTCTCCTGGCAGGCCTGGTATCCATGACACCCCCTGTTCTCTGCCCATAAAGCCACCAATAGAGTCTTCAGGCCTGACCTCAGCAAAAAAAAGGGAGCTGTTTTCTCCTCTGGCCGAGAGGACACCAGATTCTTTCGTCAAATGCCTGCTGGGGGTATCAGCTCCTCCTGGGTTGGACTAGGTTCTACGCTGGCACTTAGAAGAGTGAGAGGGACTGAGCTCTGGCCAACCTCTTCCCGTCCCTCTCCAGGAATCCCAAACCCACCCGCACCCCAGCCAGGCCACGGGGTTCTGGGAGGCGTCTGGATTTTGGAGAAGCCGTTGCCGACTCCCCTAACAGCTGCCTCCTCTCAGCCCTGCCCTGGGGTCTCGGCTGGACCACTACGTCTGGCTGGACCACCCCAGGCCCACTGCTTGGGCCCTGCGGGAAGCAGACACCCAGACTGAAAGATAAAGAGGAAAGGAAGCAGGACGTAACAGGAAGAGGCTTCAGGCAAGGATGAAGGGCTGACAGCTGTGGAGAGAGTGGAGAGGAAGGAGGATTGGACAGCAAGGATCTCAGACCGCTGCGCAGCTCTGACAAAGCTGCTGCCAGCCCCAGGAGGAGGTGGAGGAGGTCTGGTGGGAAGACTGCTCTTGAGGAGTCCTGTGCTGGCCTGGATTGGCGAGCCCCGAACCACATCAGGTTCAGCAACGGTCTGGGAAGCTCATAGCCTGGACCTGGAAGCAGATCCTGAAGGCACATCACTTCTTGGGGAAATTTCCCATAAGGTTCAAACGACACTATCTGTCCTCCTGAACTCGGCATGGAGACCCTGGTGGCTGGCAGCCGGGGTGGGCTCTCCTGCCCTGAAGGCCTGGAAGCCAGACATATCCCCGGCAGCCTCATCTCTGTCACACCTCTGTAGCATGACTGAGGCACTGGTAGCAGCCACAGAGAGAAGGCAAACCTGCTAACGTTCTTCTGCTGAGCTGGACCTTTATAGGAGCAGATGCCATCAGCTCCAGGGCAGAGTTTAAACGGTTCAATGGAGGCAAATGACTGAGGGTCCAGTTATTGGCCCTGGACATATCCCAGGACTCTGCTCAAACTCTCGTCAGACCCATGCTGGACACCAGATTAGACTTCCTGATCAGAGGAGGATAACCCCAGAGTAGGCAATGCTAGACCTTCTCCAGAGCTCATGTGGTTTTAGCGTGTCCGTCAGGCAGGGGGCCTGCTTACTGCCAAAATGACACTGGTCTGCAAGTCAGGACTCAAGTTCCAATACCCATGACCTTGGATGAATGCCCTTGGGGGACAGGATTTATTGTTGTTCAGTCACTCAGTGGTGTCTGACTCTTTGCTGACCCCATGGACTGCAGCACGCCAGGCTTCCCTGTCCTTCACCATCTCATCCTCTGTGGTCCCCTTCTCCTTCTGCCTTCAATCTTTCCTAGCATCAGTGTCTTTTCCAATGAGTTGGCTCTTCGGATCAGGTGGTCAAAGTATTGGAGCTTTAGCCTCAGCATCAGTCCCTCCAATGAATACTCAGGATTGATTTCCTTTAGGATTGACTGGTTTGATTTCCTTGTAGTCCAAGGGACTCTCAAGAGTCTTCTCCAACACCATGGTTCAAAAACATCAATTCTTCGGCACTCAGCCTTCTTTCGGAGAAGGCAATGGAACCCCACTCCAGTACTCTTGCCTGGAAAATCCCATGGATGGAGGAGCCTGGTAGGCTACAGTCCACGGGGTCGCTAAGAGTCGGACACGACTGAGCAACTTCACTTTCACTTTTCCCTTTCATGCACTGGAGAAGGAAATGGCAACCCACTCCAGTATTCTTGCCTGGAGAATCCCAGGGACGGTGGAGCCTGGTGGGCTGCCATCTATGGGGTTGCACAGAGTCGGACACGACTGAAGCGACTTAGCAGCAGCAGCAGCAGCAGCCTTCTTTATGGTCCAACTCTCATACTCACTGGAAAAATGAGGAGATGGGGCAGGGTCTTGCAGTCAGTGCCTAGAGTGTCTGGTCAGAAATGTAAGTGAGGGTGGGGTGGGGTGTGCTGACCTGCCCCTATTCAACAGAGCTCTGGCCTCTCCGTTCATGGCAGTCTCTGCCCCAGGGACTGTGGCCTGGTGGACAGATCTCCCAATTTCATAACAGAAGCTGGAAATCAGGGTTTAATATGAAACCTTTCCATTTAAAATGTTGATAATTAACCAAACAATGAAAAAACTCTTGCGTTAGCCAAATCAAACACGTCCTGTGGGTCAAAATCAGCCTGTGGGCCTCCCGCTCATGACCTTGGGGTAGACGCCCACGTGTAATCAGTGCCGAATATGCAGTCATCAGGGCAAGGGGGCACTGTCTGTCTAACCAGTGTGATCAGAGCTCAGCTCCGTTGAGTGCTGGCTTCATGCTGGACACTGTTAAAACAACACAATAACGCTTTGAGACAGGAATTGTTTTCTACAGATGAGAAAACCGAGGCACAGGGAGGCAGGGAATCTGCCTGAGGCCTTGAGGCTGTGATGGGAAAGCGGAGGGATTTGAACCTGGGATCGTCTCCATTCTCAGCCTCTGTACCGTCTTGCCTTGCTCCCTCCGTGCTGACCTCTGACTCCCAAGGGACAGTTAAGCACCAAGCAGGCCAAAGAGTACTCAGGGGGGTGGGGTGGGAGCGGATTCTGGGACTGGTACTTAGGAGGGTGCCCCATCCCTGTGCCCGCTTTCCATCCAGGGCTGTGGGTCCCCTGCCCCCGCCCCTCCCAGCACCCCGCAGCGGTCTATCTGCCAGCAGGACCTGTGGCTGGTGGGTGGCGTCTACTGCAGCCCGAGAGAGCTCTGAAGAGACAGCCTTCCGCGGGGCTCTCCCTTTCCAGCAGGTGTTCTCTGGCGGGGGAGAACTTCCCCCACACAGTGCTGTTTGCTGCAGCTGCGGCAGATGCTGCCGGGCTGAGTTGGCCAGCCCTCGTTCTGTGGGAGCCAGGAGCCTCTGCGGCCCCAGGGAATTCGGGGCTAATGCTTGGCCCTGGCACGGTCCCCTCTCTTGCTGACCCTTCCGGTCCAGGTCACCACGACAGATGCTGGGAACATATGCCGGGAATTAATTCACTCCGGCTCAGCCACGAGAGGGGCGGCCTCTTCCTCTGCTTGCTCTCGACACCCTTCCTCTCTGATGTCTGCTTCACCAAAGGAAAAAGAAATCAGGCTTTCCCTTCCTCCCTTGCTCCTAACCTCCTGCCACTGGGCTTTCTCACCAGTATTCTGAGCCTGCTACCCAAGGTATCTGAGTTCTGGAGACTGGCCCCCTTCACCCCACTCCCCCGCCCCTGCTCCTGTCTTAAATAGGACCAAAGGCCAAGGAGCCCAGTTGATCTCTCCAGCTTTTTGCTTCCTGATAGATTCTGTCCCAACTGGAAATGATGAGGGGTTTTTTTGCTTGTTTTTTCCTTTTCTTAAGGGAAGTTTGTCTCTCTCTCTTAGGAGCCCAGAATCCCCCCATCCTTCCAGGCTTTCTTTCCATCTAACTCAGCTCACTCTTGCTGTGATTGCTTTTCTGGATGGCGACAAGCAGCTGAACTTTGGAAGCCTGCGGCTCTTGTTATTTCTCTTTTCATCTAAGGAGGGATTGCCAAACTTTTTCTGTAAAGGGCTAGAGAGTAAATAATTCAGGCTTTGTAGGCCACACGGTCTCTGTCACAAATAAGTTCTGCTACTGTAGCCCCAAGGTAGCCATAGGCAGTATGTAAATGAAGGCGCATGGCTGTATTCTAATAAACTTTACACGAGCAGGTGGCAGACTGGATTTGGGCCACGGGCTGCAGTACGCTGACCCCTGCTCTAAGCACACCAACCCCCCTCTGCATTTCTTGCTGGACAAACCAAGCTCCCTCTCTCTTCCTTCATCTGCACTGCACAGTGGATTATTTGGGCTCCTGCACTCATCCGGAAAGCCTCTGTGTTTTTCAAAACCAATGCTTTGAGAACCCAGAGGAATCTTGTGTCTTTCTTTACTAGCTTATGAGCTATTGAGGTCAGGACCATGTCTTATTTGATTTTGAACTCCTGGAATATGCAAAAGCCTGGAAAGAAACTCAAACAACATCTGTTCTTATCCTGGAGAAGCTTACAGGCTGGTGGGGAGAGTGGACAGATGAGCTCTGTGTTCTCAGCAGAGATAAGCTCACTGACAGGAAGAAGGCGGGGAGGAAGGAACCAGGAGATTGTGCCTCCTATAAACTTGGCAGTGACTTTTGAAAAAAACGTACAGGAAGGAGACAAGAAAAAAATCTTAATTTTTACTGAATTAATCCTGATATGATAAAGCACTGAAAAACCAAACAAATAAAACTGATGCCCTGGAAAAGTTTGGCAGTTAAAAGTTAAACATAAATATACCATAGAATACCGGAGTGGGTAGCCATTTCCTTCTCCAGGGGATCTTCCCGACCCAAGGACCAAACCCGTGTCTCTTGAATTGCAGGCAGTTTCTTTACCATCTGAGCTACCAGGGAAGCCCTAAATATACCATATGATCCAGCAATTTCACTGCTAGGCATCTACCTTGGAGAAATGAAAACATTTGTCCACACAAAGACATGGACATGAATGTCCACAGGGGCTTTATTCTTAAGCCCAAACTAGAAATGACTCAAATGTCCAAGAGCTGTGGGATGTCAAGCATAACATGGTATGTGTCCATATTAAGAGGAGAACGTTCAGTAATCCAAAGGATGAACCATGGCACATGGTATGACATGGATGGACCTTGAAAATACGGTAAGTAGAAATAGCCAGACTCAAAAGACCACATGTAATATGAGTTCCATTGATATAAAATTCCCAGAAAAGACCATTTGAGAGTGAGCAAGCAGACGAGTGGTTGCCTGGGGCTGGGTGTGGAAGAGGAGGTTAACTGTAACCAGACACAAGGGAGCCTTAGAGGATGATGAAAATGTTCTGGAGACAGAATTATGGTGATGGTTGCATAATTCCATCAATTCACTAAAATCACTGAATGGCATACTTTCAGGGGGTAAATTTTAAGGCCTGCAAATTATACCTCAATAAAGTTGTTATAAAAACAAAACAACCCCATTGCCAAACCATTATCCAGCCATGGCTGAGAGATGATGCAGGCGGGGGAAGGCAGGGTGGGAGCCCCTCGCGAGATGCAGGTGCTTCTGGTGGCAATAAAATATCCAATGTGACTTTCCCTAGGTTCACTTTCCTACCCCGCTCATTTCCAAAATCTAACAGCCGTCAGCTTTCACTGGGCATCACAATCCTAAGATTATCCCCATTTTAGAGATGAGAAAACAGGGTCAGAAGGGGAAAGGAGCTCGCTCAAGGATCCACAGTGACTAAGCGGCAGAACTGAGCCTGGATCCTAGAACTGCCTGACTCCAGAATCTGTGTTCTTGGACACCGCTCCCTGCCCTCCCCCTTCCATTCGTCCCCTTCCCCACTGACTCTTTGCCTCCCCCCTCCCCCCGCCCACCCTGGGTAGGGGGAAGCATAGCACTGCTTGGAGAAGCAGGCAAGGATGTTAAAGCTTCCTTATCTCAAAAATCCTTTCATTCAAGCCTCCTGCACCCATGCTCCCAGGAGCCACCCTCATCAAAGGCCCTGACTTCCATGAGCAGCAGTGCTCCGTGGTCCAGCAGCCCTGGACTGGCACTAGCAGTGGTTTCCATTTGGAGCCTGTAGCTCTAGAAGCCTCTCTGGGGGGTGTCCTGGGGTTTAGCAAAGAGGAGCCAATAATCAGGGGTAGCGATGAGCTCGGGTTTGGCCACAGGCTGGCCCAGATAAATTTCTTGCTTGAGCTTCTCATCAAAGCTACGAGTTTCCAGGGAGGGTTCCAAGCAGGGGTCACACAGGGCTGCCATCTGCCCTGCACACAGCAGGCCCTGGGCTGGGGGACCCGACCACAACCTCTGGACCTCTATTCCATGTCCGAAGAGCTCATGGTTCCTCTCTCCCTTGAGGTGGCATTAACCCTTCTCTCCAGGCCGAAGGCACAAAGGGGTCCTGCAGGCGTTTGAGGAAACTTTTTCCGAAGGCTGCCTGGCGAGCCCACGGAGGCCTGAGGGTGCTCGTGTCACTGGAGGGAGTGGACCCCACATGTGCAGAGGCCTTTTCTGTGATGAGCCTGGCCCCCCCAGCAAGACACAGCATCTCTCCGCTGGCCCCCTCTTTTCCAGGCACATCGCCTCCTGCTGCTACTCAAAGCAGCCAGGCCTCCGCCCCACTCTTGGCTTTCGCAAATACTGCTCTCTCTCCCGAGAACATTCTTCCCCAGGTACCAGTCCTGCTACTTCCTTCACCTTCTTCAAATCTGCCTGCATGTCATCTCCTCAGTGAGGCCTCCCCTAACTGCCCCACCTAACACTGCATCCCCTGAGCCCAGCACCCTCTTCCCTGGCCTGCTGAGTTCCTCTCCCCAGCACCGACGACCAGCTGACATCCTCTTTTACCTACTGGTCCATCTCCCCCACCAGAACAGAAGCGCTTTGAGGGAAGAGAATTTTACTTGTCCAGTTCCCTGTCTGTAGAGTCTGAAACAGCACTTGGCATGTATTACTACACAGTCACCAGAATCTCACAAATGAAATTCCCCACCAGGGCCCAGCCTATGAACTGCTGCTCTGCGGCTACCTGCTGCTGCTGCTGCTAAGTCGCTTCAGTCGTGTCCGACTCTGTGTGACCCCATAGACGGCAGCCCACCAGGCTCCGCCGTCCCTGGGATTCTCCAGGCAAGAATACTGGAGTGGGTTGCCATTTCCTTCTCCAGTGCATGAAAGGGAAAAGTGAAAGTGAAGTCGCTCAGTCGTGTCCGACTCTCAGCGACCCCATGGACTGTAGCCTACCAGGCTCCTCCATCCATGGGATTTTCCAGGCAAGAGTACTGGAGTGGGGTGCCATTGCCTTCTCCGCTGCGGCTACCACCCCATGCCAAATTTACCCGGGCACCGGCTGGGGCTTCTCTGACATGAACCAATCTGAGAGAAACTGGAAAGGAATCCATCAATCCATCACACGCAGGAAGCCCACTCCATGCCTCCTCCCCCCGCCCCCCTCGCCATGTCTGCAGAAAACCATGCTGGGGTACCTGTCAAAGCTTGTCTGGCCTATCGGCCCCTTGTGCCATCTTCTTGGGAGGCCCTTGAAGTCTTGGGTGGGCTGGCTGGCACATAAAGAAGGTGTCTGAGAAGTAAAGGGAGGGAGTTAAAACTCAGCTTCTGCGCGAGCTGCTGGCCGAAGACCTCCAAGGTTACCAGGGTCCCAAGGCACTTGAACTTGCCAGGGATTAAGGTACTAGAAATAGACAGCCTTTCCTCCTTTGGGTTTCAGAATCTTGCAGGCTCAAGAAAAACCAGCCTGGACAGAAACTTCTCAGTGACCATGGGAATTATTCCAAAGAGGGGCTGTCTGGGCTAAAAATGTGACTCTGGAAAAGGAGGATATGGGACCCCAAAGCCCCTAAATCCCTGAGTTTATAATTAACAGACAGGTGTTCTCTTTGCCTGCTCGAGCCAGGTGGCTCACCTGGAGAAGGGCACCGTAGTCAGACAAAATCACCCCCCAGTGGGTTTTTGAAGTGTTGAGCCTCTTTGTTTTCCTGAATTTTAATGAAGGGCTTTCCAGGCAGGATGAGAGCAGCACTTAGCGCTCCCCACAGCCAGGAGTGGGTCTTGGCTAGCGGCCACCAGCCTGCACGGGCCTGATCCAAAGTGGCACCTAGGAGAAGCAGGCAGCAGACGTCCTGTCCTCAGATGGGATGTCTTGGAGAGAAAGAGAAAAACAAAAACAAAAGATGCCTTTGTTTCGAACAAGGGCTGGGCTCCGCTCCAGATCTTAGTACACTTTGGAAATAGGCGGTGATGATGCTTGGAGTAGGGGAGAGCAGGGCAGATAAATAGCTCTGCTTTGGAAAGGTTGGGGGTAGTCAGGGGAGAGGCCTGAGCTTCCCTGGAGAGTTCCTGTGGACATCTCAGGGCTGCCGAGCTGCCCTCTGCTAATGAGAACCAGAAACGAGGCCCTGGGAACCTGGGGGTGCAGAAGGGAAACACGTGCTTTGGGAGCTCCAGGTCTGGGCTGCAGGAAGCAGGAGGGAAGGCGCACGTTGTCAGAAGAGCCACTAAACCCTGACATGGGCAACGGGGTCACCTTATCATGCCTTCTACTGAGCTGTGCTGTCTCCTAAGTGGCCCTGAAAGCACGAAGGACAGTGCAGCGTCACCGACGTCACTGACCATCCAAAAGGAGAAAGGCATCCAGCCAGGCCCTCCCCAGGACCCCAGCAGGCAGCTCTCTGCCCCCACAGGTGTCCCTGCATCCAGGCGTTCACAGGGAGATGCTCCCTGGAGCTGCTGTGGCCTCTGTGAACAGAATGGTTTCCAGGAGTGCAAAGCCTTCTCCTCCCCCACCTAGCTTTCCCTCCTGCTCTTCAATGATGGGGCGAGTTCCCATCGGTGGCTCGAAAGATGCCTTCCTTCACTCCTGATGGATTTTTCCAACAGGGCGCTGCAAATGATTGGAAGAGAGGGCTACAGAACAAAAGCAATTTCTTGCCACAGAACGATGCAATTGCTTACCAGAGAAAATATTTTTATTACAAGATAGTCCATATATAAAAATCCTGAGCCACTTGTGAGCTTCTTTAGGTTTATGGCCTCTTCCTCGAGTCCAGAGCAGAGGTGTGCGTGTGTGGGGAGAGCAACCCCCTGGCTCAGGTGTGTGCGGGCTGCCCCACAGGGCCCTCCTTGTCCATCTGAAGCGCGTCCCACTCGCTGAGGAGCTCAGAGGACACCTCCGTGTACAGACGGTCCCAGTCCCAGCTGACGTCCTCCTGCCAAGAGAGGCCTCCTGGGGTGAGACGGGAGAGGCCCTCCCTTCAGGCATGGCCAGCCACCCACCCAGGTCAGCCTCGGGGCCCGCTGCTCATGACCGAGGGGCAGGACCTGCCGCTGCCACCTACCTCTCGAACCTCGTGCTCCGGGGCCAGGACCTTGGTGAGGAGCTTTAGGTCAATCTCTCCATCCTGTGAACATGGTCGGGGGGTAAGGGGTTATGTGTACCACAAGGGGCCTTTGGACAATGACCTCAGGGGACCAGGTTGAGTGGGGTAGAATGTTCCAAACCCAGGCCTGCAGGAACACCTTGTGAAACAGCAAACTTGTGGGTGGACCACATGGCCGCTGGGAGTTGGTGGGGACACCACGATGTCCTACGGGCTGAGCAGTCCTTGGGGGAAAGTGAACACCAG
The DNA here is from genome assembly GCF_054371585.1 of Giraffa tippelskirchi. Taxonomy (NCBI): domain Eukaryota; kingdom Metazoa; phylum Chordata; class Mammalia; order Artiodactyla; family Giraffidae; genus Giraffa; species Giraffa tippelskirchi. The sequence continues at coordinate 147,319,172 of NC_137281.1, read as the reverse complement.
GGAGGGGCAGGCATGATGCAGCACATCTACTGATGCCAACGGGGCAGGCAGGGGCATGGGGGAGACTGGCTCTGAGAACACTGGGATAGGCTGGGTCCAGGGATGCTCTAATACTCGAGGAGGATGTCTCCGGCAAAGGGACTGTTGCCCGGCAGCCTCAGAGACTCGCAGAGGAGGGGCTGCAAGGCCTGGGAGAAACTGAGAAATCCCCGCAGATGTCGATGGGAGCCTGCCCCTCTGTATAGCAGCTGTCCACTCACCAAGGTCTGAAAGGCTGAGTACTTCATGAGGTCATTGTCCAGATCTCGGTAGGTCATTACTCGGTTCACCTGGATGCTGTGGGAAAGACAGAATGTGGGCAGGAATCTATGCCAGCAGTGCTGCCAGGCCGCCATCCCCAGAGCCTCTTGGGCAGCTGGGAAGGACCAAGATGGGGGAAAAAACATGCAATAAAATGGGAACCCTGGGATGGGGCCCATCATTAGAGACATGTGGCTCTCCCCAAGGGGGCAGCATGACTGCTGAGGGCGCCTGGCATGTTCCCCAGCCTCCCTCCAACTTCAGGTGAATATAACATACCTGGGAGGGGCTGCCACCTGCAAGACGAAGTCTTCCTCCTGTACTTCCTCCAGGTCCGGAATAACAGGGATATCTGCAACCAGAGGGTAGGCAAAACTGGTCAGCAGCATGAGCGGGGATCTAGCCTGCTTCCCCACTGATGACTTACCAGCTTCAACACCCTGGCCACGGTGAGGGCTACAGGCTTTGGGGAGAATGGACACTCAGATGGTCTCTGGCCTCCAGGCCTCCCCCACCCCCATTCAGGGTGGTGGAACTGAACTTGAGGTGTGCATGAGAATCGAAGGCAGAACTTCAACAGTTTCCGAATCTCAGGCTTTACCCCAAAACCTGCGGGAATTAAAGTCTCCTGGGTGGGGCTTGGGAGACTGAATTTTTCCGTAAGATTTCTTGGGTGGTCCTGACATTTGGTCCATGTTAGGAGCCACGGGAGTAGCTCTCCAAGGAGAAATGTAAAGAAATGAGAAGAGAGTCCTGGACAGCCCTGGGGGGAAGCGCTTAGAGGAGAGGAAAGAAGAGAGGAGCCGAGTGAGCCTGGCACGGTCAGAGACGGAGGAGCGGGGAACACGCCGTGTTACCACGTGGATGTCTCCACGTGGACGTCTCCACGAGCGCAGCTCCTCACGGCCGAGGCCCACACGCGCATCAGCTTGTCCTAGTCTTCGCAACCGTCACAGCCCAGAGCCTGGATCTGCAAGGTCACTTTACACCTAATGATGTGACCTGGCTTCCCGGCAGTGTCCAGGATCAGAGTCTCCAGTGAAAATGAAGGTCGCTCAGTCGTGTCCGACTCTTTGCGACCCCATGGACTATACAGTCCATGGAATTCTCCAGGCCAAAATACTGGAGTGGGCAGCCGCTCCCTTCTCCAGGGGATCTTCCTGACCCAGGAATCAAACCAGGGTCTCCTGTATTGCAGGCAGATTCTTTACCAACTGAGCTATGAGGGAAGCCCGAGTCTCCATTGACCAGGTCTAATATCTTAAACAATGCTGATTCTAAAGATGACATTTCCCTTGCTGTCTCCTGGAGATTCTTCTTTTCTGAATCCTCTGTATGAGACGGACATACAGACATAGGAGGAGACACAAGGCCTTTCCTTTCGTCCATCTAACAAGCTCATGCAAAGGGAGAAACAGAGAGACGGAGCATCACTTAATAGTGGCGACTTGCTTACAGCAGAAAAACCATCCATCTTCTCGAACACCCTAAAGAAGGACTGCCTTCTCTCAGTGAGTATCACTGACTGGCAGAGGGGGTTTCTTTGTTTTAACCAGTCTGCACAGAGATAAAAAGAGATGGGGCAGAGAAAAAAAAAAAAAGGTGAAGCTGGGAGAGACAGTCTTGGAAGTCTCAAACCAACTACGAATATTAAAAGGAGGAAAAATTCTAGAGAGGCAAGAATAGTGAAGACACCCTTCCTTTTTGCTTCTATGGATTAAATTAACTTTTTTTTTTTTTTAAAGAGACACAGAATCATTCCAAGAGCAGCTGGAAAGGACCCTTCCCACTTTCAGGCTATTCATTATTTAGACTTTGCAATGGTTCTAGTCAACCCTAGCCGGAGTATATATAAATGTCAGTTCCCAGCCTGGTGTCTTTATTACTCCTTCCGATGGCAGAGTTACAGATGTTGTACCTGGAAAGAGAGAGAGAGAGAGAGCATGCAAGGGAGAGACGGAGACATGGAAAATAAGACAGAAAGAGACAGGCAGAGAAAGACAGTGAGTGAAAGGATGAAATAAAAAGAAATGGCTGATAAAAGGGAAATAAAGAAGATGCACACACCAGCCCTGAAATAATGAATCACACTCAGCAAGTCCTCTATCCAGAAAGACGCTGTTCAGAGCTTAGATGCTATCTCTCTATCCTGCTAGAGAATTAGATACAGAATTCTCTAATTTTCTATTTCTTATGCTAATAGAAATTCAGCTCGCTCTGAGCGGATCCAGTCCACTGCTGGCTGACAGCACCATCCCTGAGTCTAGGGCGAGGGGCCTCCCAGGCTGGTGAGACCGCATGGGCCCTGCAGTCGGGCCGGGAGGAAGCTGGCCACGCCATGTGCCATCAGCACGGTGACAGGCCTGGTGTGAGCCAGCAGGCTACTCTTGGCTCTGCTCGGCGTGGGGCCCAGCCTGAGATGAATATTCAGAAGCTGGTAAGAAAATTCCCCCCTTGCTGAGCTTCAGGCTCAGGACTGGGCCTTCCCCAGTCCTCCCTTGCTCTGCAATGTCAGCCTCTGGGTCCTGTCAACCCTGCCCAGCTTCTCCCAGTGCTGAGGAGCTGCACTTCGGCCCGCAGATCGCACCGGGTCCCCAAGGGCTTCCCCCGTTCATCCCCGCCTCCTTCCTCCAAATGCGCAGGAAGACCAGTGGGGCTGGCCCCATCTGCGCCAGAGCGGAGGTCAGCGCAGGCCTTGGCAAAGGGGCCGCTCAGAGGGACGCGGGTGACGCTGGCCACACAGTGGGGTCTCTCTCTAATTGGAAGCCTGGTGCCCGACAGAACCCAGCGAAGCGCCGGAGTGGGATGGAGCCAGCGATGACAGCCAGGCCGAGCCAAGCTGGAGCATTCCGGTGCAGTGACAGCTTGAGCTCATCGCTGCAGAGCCCGGCCATCCAACTCCCGGCCCCGGAGGAACAGGTGGCCGTGGAGCAGGTCTTGGGCAAATTTCAAAGAACTTCCTCATCCTACAGTTTCTGATTTACAGTCACAGACGGGGGCTTGCTTATGAGGACGTGACATGTTCCCAACAGTTTCTGTCCTCTTTGCCTCTTTCTCTCCCCTCAGTCCCACTCCCCCCTCTCTCACACACACATACGCGATGAACCAACCTAGAAAAAGAAAATGGGCTTGAGAAATCAATCTGCTTCTTTACAAAATGACCTGCATGGGACGATGCAGCCGCGCCTGCAGTCAGCGACGTGACCTGTAGGCCTGGCCCGGAGACCCGGTCTGATTCAGGGTGTCAAGTTTAACATCCCGAAGCGTATGATTTTAATAGCGATGATAAGAGGAAGAAAGGAATCTGCTCTAGCACCACTGAAAGTTCAGTCATTCTATTGACTTTAGTCTCATTTTCTTCCATGCTGCTAACAATAAGAACATTAATGGAAACAGTGGGTTTGTTAAGCATGTGGGTAGGACTGCTGTCCAGTGGTTAAGAGTGCAGGCATTGGAGGCATTCACATCCTGGCTCCCCAACAGACTAGCTGTACTCAGGGTCCTCTGTTTTCGGTTATTCCTCTGCCTCCCAGGAACCATAACTAAGCTAAGTCTCTCCCTCACCATACGCCCCACAGGCTACTTCCCTACAAGGCCGTTGGAGCAGAGAGGAAAATGGACCAACACATGAGAGCCCAGAGACTTCCTCCCCTGCTGGCCCTGTGGCGTTAAACCAGCCATGAGGAGAAGGAGGTGGCTGAGATACCTCAGACACCCCCAGGAAAGGGGCTGGCGAGGCAAGAGGGTTGACGTGCCAGCGCCCTGGGAGTGGAGCCCTCATCCTTGATCTTGGTCCCCAAAGAGGGCGCCCCCTCCTCCCATAGGTTACCTGCCACTCTCTTCCACTTGGGCTCCTTAATAACACGGGCCTTCCCTGCTGGGCATTTGCTCTAGGCCTCTCATGTCAGCCGTCTCACTTGCTGTTCACCTGCTTCTGGGCCCCACATGGTGCCCAATTAGCCACATGGTGGGGAAATTGCATTTGTGTGACTCCAGGCACTGTACGGTCCATGGACTTCTCCAGGCCAGAATACTGGAGTGGGAGCTGTTCCCTTCTCCAAGGGATCTTCCCGACCCAGGGATTGAACCCAGGTCTCCAGCATTGCAGGCCGACTCTTTACCATCTGAGCCACCAGGTAAAAGTAACATCATACGTGGTAATAAATTCAAATGCTACAGATAAGTTTGACACAAAAACATCCTTTCCTTATATGAACCCCAGTTGTCTCCCTAGACGTGATCGCTATTAATCATTTCTCATATGTGGTTACTGAAAAGAATTTTTGCATATACAGCACATATGTCCTTTTAAAAATGTTTGCAAATGGCATGCTACATATCCATGGTTCTGTGACTGATTTTTATCTTTCCTTTTCAGTATACAGATTCATCTTATCCTTTTAAATGGCCATCTAGTATTCTATGGGTTTCCCTGGTGGCTCAGATGGTAAAGAATCTGCCTGCAATGCGGGAGACCCGGGTTCAATCCCTGGGTCGGGAAGATCCCCTGGAGAAGGGAATGGCTACCCACTCCAGTATGGTTGCCTGGAGAATTCCATGGACAGAGGAGCCTGGTGGGCTAGTATTCTACTGAACAGATGCTGCATAATGCACTTATTTCAGTCCAGAGAGAATCTAACTTGGGATTTTGTGGGGTGGTGTGAGGGGTGAGAGGAGGTCTCAGAACTTGGACAGAGCAGCTGGAGGATAAATAGCACTAAGTTGGGCAGGGGACAGTGTGCCCAAAGGTGCCAGGAGATGAGGAGCAGTTCGCTGAGGGAGGCTGGTGTGGCTGACGTGGAGGGCGCGGGAGAGAGCCGCACAGAGCGAGGCAGGAAAGAGGGCGTCGGGTGCCTGGTGGGGCAGAACCCGCATCGACCAGCCAGGAGACACGTGCCTGATGGGTGCCTGCTACAGGCAAGATCCCTCCGGAGGCACATTAGGGGAAAACCAAGAAGGACTAAATAAACGTGGACAAGTTGCAGTGGGAGGGCCTGTACACTTACAAAATGATGACAAATGAGCAGAATAAGTAAAATGCACATCCCTTCCTTTGTAGATCATCTGGGAAGTCAAAAGCAGAATTCAGAGCTTCCTACTCTGTCTTTCCATAATACTTTATTCAAGGCCACAGGATGGACCTGATTACCTTGCTGTAGGTAGAGTAAGTGAAATTTGCCCTTGGCCTGCCTCCTAGATGATGAACTATTTTGAGGGTGAAGACCGTGTCTCAGTCACTCCTGCATTCCCAAAGATGGGCAGACTAAAGGACAATCGAACAGAACTGACATCAGTAAATGTCTCTCAAATCTGAAAGCCATACCCATAGAAGGATGCCATGTTCATCTTCTCTAGATCATTCCGGTTGTAGTATAAGTGCTATTGAGTCTCAGAGCTGCTTAAGCAGGATTCATTTCACAAGAACAACCAAGAGCCATCCTTAGACACTTCCTGGGTTTGATGGCATCATAGCAAAGGCTTTGCCTTACTTGAGAGCTTCAAGGCCTGCTGGGAAGGGCCTGTGCATATACAAGAAACGACAGAGCAGTGGGGACAAAGTTACAGAGGAAGGGTCATTCAAATATAGTCCCTATGGACCCCTCGGCTTCCATCCCGAGGCTGGGTCACACTGCCCTTCACCAATCTCCCTGAGCTTCCTCTTGATCTCTGGTGTGCCCCAGTCTTACTACTCTGCTTTCTGGGAGTCCCAGTAAAGGCTTGTTAACGTACAGCAACAACAGTAGGAACTAATTCCAAAGGGAGAGGTTGCGAAATGGAAAACTCATCATGATACGAGTATACCAGTCTGCCAACAGGCCTACCAACCAACCAACCACCAGATGAAACCACAGAAATAAATGAGGGGTGCTTAAATAAATAATAGAAATAAATAATAGAAACACGTGGGAACACTAGCAAGATCAATTACGACTGATTTCAAAGATGTGAGAAGCTGCCATTTGCCCTGAAATCCATTCATTATGGATAATACCATCACACCCGCACACTAAAATGCTAAGTACCCAGGAAGTCCCAGTGGGATCCTTTTCAGCCCCTGTGGCTTGACAACAAGAAGACTGCCTGCCTCTTGCACAAACTTTGGCCCCAGATCGCTGTGATGAGCCTGCCTTCACATCTGGCTGTCGTCTGCTTGTTTTGCTACAAGAACAGAAGGTGATTTCTTGGATTGGACTCCACTTGCGATGAGGGCACCCTGAGCATCACTCAGGCTCTTTCCCTGGAGCATAAATCTTCCTGCAGAGGAAGGAGAGAACAAAGGAGACACCCTGACCTGGCCCCTGGTCCCATCCAGGCAAACATGGTGCATGCAGGGAGCTGCTCCTCTCTGCATTTCTTTAGCTTCTACTCTGTGCTGATGTCCTTGGTTGGGGATTTCTGAACGGGACTCCGTAGTCATGGCCAGAGGGTTTCTAGAGAGCTACATGAAGTCTCTTCTAAACTCTGGCACATTCTGACCTTGATGCCTTAGTAAATGGTACTGGGGTCGGCCTACCTGGCTTGGTCCTTCTAGATGCTCACTGATGACATCTGTCCCTCTTGCTTCACTCACTAACCTCACCCCAGCTCCCCAGGGTAGAGGACCCACACAGCCCCACAGCTGCTCCTCTGGCAGTACCCCGGCCACTGCAGAGCACTCGTGGGCTGCTGAGGGCTCAGGTCCACCCTTTAAGGCACAGCCATGTTCAACAACCAACCCACCTGAAAGGGACCTGACACGCTGCAGGGGGACACCCCAAAAAGAGCAGTCGAGACAATCCCCAATGGTGTGTTCAAAGTCAACAGACCCTCAGCAGAGCTCATGAGTTTTCGAAAGAATGTCCACGGTTCTAGGAGATGGCAACTTTACGCCCGAGATCATTATCATTTTTCTCTGCAGCTGCAAAACTTTGTTTTACTGAATACTGTTACCTTCTGCATCACGTATGGGGAATTTTAAACAGGGAAATGGAAGAAGGTCTGATTGAAGATGAAGTTAAGTGAAAGAAATTGGTCTCATTTAGCACATGACAGGATTCATCTGTGTTCCCAAGTCCACTGAGGTGGCATCATGGGCGTTTCATATTCATGAGCTGCTGCGACACTGTGTCCCCTCATTTACAAAGAGCCGTGTTCAGCAAATTCTGTCCCTGTGGACACTCTATGCATTTCATGGTCTTGTCAGAGAGACATCAAACGCTCCAGTAACCAAATACCAGAAAATGGCTTTAATTAGTGGATCTCAATCGTATAAATAATTTTTTTTTCTAAGTGAAAAAATGGAGCATTTTTTTTTAAAGGGAGAAGAAAAGGGGAAAGCAGTAGGCAACAGGCTTCAAACACCCGAAAGAAGAAGGGGAAGGGATGCTCTCAGAGGAGCTCTGGGCCCTTGCAGTCCCCAGGTGGACTCGGGTCCCAGGGCAAAAAAGCACCTGCGGATCCCAGGCAGGTCTGCTTCATGAAGACGGGTCCCCAGTGAGTCAGCTGGACTCAGCTGGGCCACTGGGCCGGGAGGAGACGGGCAGCCTTCCGAGAAGAGAGGCTGAACACTGTGACACCATTGGCCAGAGGGCCCACTGCAGGGGCTGAGAAACAGGTTCTGACTATGAGCAAAAGATGCACAAGCAGGTCCCTGAGGAAGTCAGTGCCAGGGACAGAAAGAAGATGCCCGTCTCCTGAGGGGCTGGCTAGTGGGGGTGTGGAGGGGGCTTCATCCATATCCCGTATGTGCTGAGAAGCCTCGTGCTTCTACCCAACCACCCCCCTTCCTCATGCTGCTGGGGAAAGAGATCACCGACCTCAAGAAGAACATCAAAACAGCTGGTGTTGAACCTACGTGCAAAGCAGAAATAGAGACAGGGACGTAGAGAACAGATGTACGGACACCAACGGGGGAGGAGGGTAGGATGAACTGGGAGATTGGGACTGACATATATATCAATACATTACTGTGCCTAGAATAGATAAGTAGTGGGAACCTGCTGTATACACAGCGAACTTTAGTCAATGCTCCGTGGTGACCTAAATGGGAAGGAAATCCAAAAGAGAGGGGATACATGTATACATATGACCGATTCATTTTGTTGTACAGCAGAAACTAACACAACACTGTAAAGCAATTATAGTCCAATAAAAACTAAAAAAAAAAAATGGAGCCAGTTGCTCCATCCAGCCCCCCACCTCCCCCGTGGCAACTGTCCTGGCTGACGATGGGCTAGGAAAGCAGGGCTGGGACTGAGTCTGTGTCTGAGACAAGCCGAGTCTCAGCAGGTGTGGTGCTGGTAGGCAGATGGGAGGCTGTGCTGAGTGGTGACTCAGCTTGTGGCCTGCCTCCGGCATGCAGGCCCGGCCTCATTGTATCACCTGCAGGGGGACAGCAGCGCATTCCAGAAGGCGGCTCGAATGCAACACCCCAGAAGGAGATTTGCCCCGTCATCCCAGACAGTTCACCACGGGCTACAGAAGAGTCCATATCGACCACGTGAAGGGTTGTCAACCAGGACTGACCCTTTTGCAGCAATTAAAGGTGGTGTTCCTGAGAGACAAAGCAGACCCAATGATGGTTCTCCACAGGGAAACGCCCCATGCAGCCCAGGAGCCTAATGCAGGGAAGGAGCCGTGTCACCTGAGAGGGTTGACCTCTAGCGAACGCTATATATATGACTTCCCTGGTGGCTCAGATTGTAAAGCGTCTGCCTACAATACGGGAGACCCAGGTTCGATCCCTGGGTTGGGAAGATCCCCTGGAAAAGGAAATGGCAACCCACTCTAGTATTCTTGCCTGGGAAATCCCATGGATGGAGGAGCCTGGTAGGCTCCAGTCCATGGGGTCGCAAAGAGTTGGACTGAGTGACTTCACTTTTGATACACTGGTTACTATCAGTTGAAGGAAATGAAAACAATGAACAGGGAGGCTCCCGGAGCTTCACGGCAGTTCCAGCTTTGATCCGGAGAGACGTGCTAAGCATGAGGAGGGGTAAGGGCCTTTAAAGGTGACGAGGGATGAAGCGGCTGGAAGGGACGGAAAAGGGAGGACCTCTCCGCTCTCTTCAACAAGGCCCGAGACGAGCGAATACGGAATGAATGTGACAGAGAGCGGCCTTCTCAGAGCCGCCCCTAGAAGTGTGTTAGAAACCCGGCATATCTGATTCTATTTCATCCTCTTCGTGTTATGCTGAAAAAAAACAAGACAAACTCCACTGCTTTTATTCTAAATCCTTAGGTTTTGTGTTTTTCCTTATATATATTTATTAAAAAAATGCTCCTTTGATCGGTGCCACCCGTGACACCCCCACATACGGAACAGCTTCTGAGTGGTTTCCTCCGTGCAAGGCCACTGCTGGTGACAGCCAGCTGGTTTTGATCACAGCCATTCCGAATCGGATTTTCATAAGATAGATGAGGAGTCTTACCGCTGCTCTCTCTTATCAGATGCGAAACAGAGGGGGAGGGGGGGCGACGGGTCCTGAGGGAACAGCCCAACAATCAAGGGCTGCCTGGTTCTTTCTCTGTCCCTCCGCTGCTGCAATTTTCAAAGGCGTTTGCCTCGGGCACTTTTAAATGATGGTGTCTCAATTCTGTAATCATCTTTCAAGAGCTTTCTCTTAAAGGGTCTTTTAGGTAAACCCAGTCTGTCAACCACACTTATGGACTCAGGAATCATTTTCCCAATATCTGCCCTCCTGCGTGTGCGTACGTATAGGCGAGTATACCCACACACACGGCGGACATCTGGGCATGTTTAGAAAGCTGGGAGGACCTGAAACTGGAAAGGAAGACCCTACCGGTTGGCCATACCAAGTTCATCTCTTGCTAAGGTAAGAGGGTCCCCTATGACCGCTTCCCTGGATTTCTGCTATACCTAGGCTTTGCTATCTGCAGGTGTTGCAAGGGAAGACTTCTCGCACTGAGGCCCAAGTGATGTGCTGAGTCCCAACCTCAGATGCACAATCAAGCCTGTTCCTTCCCGTTTCACCTAAGTGCTGTCTGGCCATCAGACTTCAAGACGAGTAAGGGCACCACGGCCACCTGCTTGGAGAATACAGTCCCCAGGCCACAGCTGACACTGGCTTTAGTTACAGACTATTTGGAGCAACTCCTACAAATCCATTTGTCTCTTTTAGTTGCAGAGAACACCACGCCTCTTTCCTATACAGTCCCCATCGCTTGAAACAGACATCCTATGGCATCGAGCCTCAATTTCTTTCTAATCACATAAAAATCTAAGGAGCGTAAGATGTCTCCGGGCAGTGGTTCTCACCAAACTGGCTTCATCTCCTCTCTTCCCTCATCCATCATTCCCATCACAGCTCTGTGGAGAAGGACCTGTGTTTCTCCGCAAAGCTGGACTGTGGCTCACAGTCACACCTAGGACCGTCTCACACAGCTAAATGGGATTAGCTTTGTCCTACCCCAATCCTGTCTTTTGTATTCAATGGGGAAAGACCCCAAGGAGTTACAGAATAAATACTCAGGTCTCTATAGTTATTTCAGGGAAGGTGAGCTCTCTTTTGCTTTTGTCTGTGCTTAATGTTGGAAAATTTATTATTAATCACATTCCTCCAAACAGACTATGGCACCACGGGATGCTGATGGAGCCTTCCCTGTGTTCTTGGAGGAAGATCAATACAGGCTGCTTCGTTTACGACAGTCGTGCATGTGTGGTCCAAGACTTGCTTCATCCTCCCCATCCCACCTCTTCAGACAGGGACATCCCAGAAAGCTGCTCACATGAACAAAGAAACTGGCGCCCCAGACACTGGTCACTGTCAACTGCCTTTTGGGCAGAGATGTTCGTGATGGAGAGTTTGGGAAGGCTGGTGTGACCCAGAGATGGCAAGGGACCACCAAGGGGCCTACAGCATGTTGTTCCAGATCTGCCAGTGAGCGGGAGGTCTGGTCAACACTCCAGGCTGTGCTCTGCAGCTGGACCAGGGGAGGTAGGGGACAACTGAGGGGACAAAGCAGAACAACCAAAGTCTGGTTCAAGCTTAACTCCATTTCCAAAACCTGCCCTGACACTGCCTTTTTGAGCGGCAAGGAGAACAGAGCCAAACCAGTCTCTACTAAGCTTGCTGAGTCAAGACATTCCATCAACTCCCAGATACCTACTCTGTGATGGCGTATGCTTTTCCCATAGTGGGATCATGGGACCTTGAACACAAAACCAAGTTAAAACAACTTCTCTTGCTGCATTAATGAAACTTCAGGCAAATTCCCTGTAACTTCTCTGGTGTCTCACTGGCTCTGGGGACCAACCCTGGCCAGACCAACCCTGGCCAAACACACAATGGGGAGCTGTGAAGTCAGCCACTGGGGCCTCAAGAGTTTCCATCTACTGGAGTTCATTTCTCTTTTCTCACAAAGAGTGTGGCTTTCACTGTCTGTCATGGAAGAACCAAATCCAGACTCTTGCTGTGCAGAGCTCTACCAGAGGGCGGACCCAATCAGGAGTCAGGAAACCCGGGTCCCAGGTCTGCCCTTTACCTGCTGACCTTGTGCAATTATTTGTCAGCTCTGCTCCTAAGTTTCCTTATCACCAAAATGAGGTGCCTTCTGTCTCAAAGACATCCTTATTTCTGGGGTGTCCACTGGAATACATCTCATGGTATAATTTTTAAAAAACACCTTACTGTCACATTGGCCTGTGGAGCAGTCTTCCCAAATATTCCAGCTACAGACACCACCTACGTGTCTGTAAGGCAAGCCGGGTCTTTTGTTTAAAGAGTCACTGTATAGGAGACTTCCCTGGCAGTCTAGTGTTTAGGAATCCACCCCCAAGTGTATGGGACCCAGGTTCAATCCCTGTTCGGGGAACTAAAATCCCACAGGCCACGGAACAATGAAGGCCCATGTAAGATCCCTCATGTTGCAACTAAGACCTGATGGAGCCAAAATAAACAAATAAATATTAAAAAAAGAGAACTGCTGTATGGAAAGTTCATTTTCTCTAATGCAATGAGCCTACACAGATTCCTCCTGTGGCCCGCAGTGAATTCAGCTCAGTATTCGCACCATAATCCGACACCCCTGACTGGGGAATCTCTGACGTCCCATGCAGTGTCTGTGATGTCCCAAGTCTCCGTGACGTCAGTTTGTTCACCCTCAGCTGCGTCTCAAGGATGAGACTGGTGGGAGAGCTCCAAGCAGAGCCCTCCACGGCCCAGGGAGCACCCTGTGGGGTCTCTGTTCTTCTAAATGTCCCACGCTCCCTGGTGCTCACACTTCCACCCTCACAAAGCTCTCTTTCCTCTCACCCTAAAACAGGAGCTCCTCTCCGGAAGACCCAGAAGAGGCGCAAGAATTCCTTATTTAAAAGCAATCCCAGGACTTCCCAGGTGGTCCAGTGGCTAAGACTCTGTGCTCCCAATCCAGGGGGCCCGGGTTTGATCCCTGGTCAGGGAACTAGATCCCACATGCCACAACTAAAGATCTCGCCGCAGCAAAGAGTGAATGAACGAATGAATATTTTAAAATGTAATAATAAAAAAGCAATCCCAATGGATCTGATAGAAAATAAAACATAAGATGGGGGAAGAATGGTCCAACCTGAAGATTCTGGTTTATGTCACAGAGCTTTAAAGACCTAGCTTCTCTGGCCGTTCTCTACTCAGCCCAGGTGTTGCTGACAAGACTTCACAGAGAGACGATCAGCAGAGCTGAGGACAGGGGCCAGCGGGTTAATCTGAGAACCAGGAAAGGAGAGCAAACCTGCAACAGGGCGCTGGGAAGGTGAGTGGAGGCCAGCCTCCCAGATAAGCAGGCTGGAGAAACAAACCTAGCGCTTTGACAGTAAAGAGGAAGGTGCTGCAAGCAGGTGATTGGGAGTCATGAAGGCCACGTACTAGCGGTGATGTTCTGGAGCAGTTCGGGCTGTCTAAAATGTTCAGGAATTTCGCATGCAGGTTGTTACATAGAAACATTAGTAAAGATTAAATTACATATTATTGTTGCTGTTCAGTCCCTAAGTCCTGTTTGACTCTCTGTGACCCCATGGACTGCAGCACACCAGGCTTCCCTGTCTTTCACTATCTCCTGGAGTTAATTAAATAGGGCTTCCCTGATGGCTCAACAGGTAAAGAATCAGCCAGCAATGCAGGAGACACGGGAGATGCAGGTTTGATCCCTGGGTTGGAAAGATCCCCTAGAGGAGGAAACTGCAACTCACTCCAGTATTTGTGCCTGAAAAATCCCAAGGACAGAGGAGCCTGGTGGGCTACAGCCCATGGGTTACAGAGAGTCAGACGTGACTTAGTGACTAAGCAGAGTGCCAACACAGCGTAATTAAATAAATCACATTAAAAATAAAGGTGATACTTAGAACTCGCCACTTTCTAAATTTTACTGCGTTTTACTTTACCTATGCTTATGAACTTATTTACATCCAAAGGACTGGTGTGGTGGAAACATGATATACTGGTGTGCTCCTGTTGATCTCTTCCCAGTTTTGTAGTCGCTGGTGTCATACTGGGACCTTGAAACCAGCCATGGTAGGAGTATGTGTGTGTTCAATCACTCGGTCATGTCCGACGCTTTGCGACCCCATGGACTGTAGCCCACCAGGCTCTTCTGTCCATGGAAATTTTTAGGCAAGAATACTGGAGTGGGTTGCCATTTCCTCCTCCAGGGCATCTTCCTGACTCAGGGATCGAACCTTGGGTCGAGTCTCTTGGGTCTCCTGCACTGGCAGGCGGATTCTTTACCACTGTGCCACCTGGGAACTCGACCCAGTGAGGACTTGGCCCCCTCCCCGCCCTGGAGAGCTGGTTGTTAAATCAGCACATCTCTGCTTATTAGTCATGTGACCTCTGTTAGCTATTTAACTTCCCAAGGCTTCAATTTCTTTCCCCGGAAAAGGGAAATGATCACAGTGTCTCCTCGTAGAAATGCTGAGGACTGACTAAAGTATTGCAGGGAAAACCGCACAAAGCCTGGCTCTTGGTAAACACACACGTTAATTATCAATCCCATTTTCCTGTAAGAAGGACTTCTTTTTCCAATCTCATACTAACTATACTATAAACAAAACCAAGCTTAACAAGGCAGACACCAGAGAGGACAGTTACTCCTTAGATTAATGAATCCCACCCCACCCCACCCCACCCCTGCCCTCTTTCCTGCTCTGTTTAGCTAAAAGGAACCCTGGTTAGAATAGTTGTTGTTTTTTTTTTTTAAATCAGGGAGGCAGGACTTCTCTGGTGGTCCGGTGGCTAAGAATCCACCTGCCAACGCAGGGCACTCGGGTTTGACCCCTGGTCCAGGAAGATCCTGCAGGCTGTGGGGCAACTAAGCCCATGTGCCACAGCTACTGAAGCCCAAATGCTCTGGAGCCCATGCTCTGCAACAAGAGAAGCCACCGCGATGAGAAGCCTGCGCACCACAACTAGAGAGTGGTCCCTGCTCCCTGCAACTAGAGGAAGCCCGCGAGCAGCAACAAAGACCAGTGCAGCCCCAAATGAATAAATAGATAAAATTAGGGAGGCAAAGGGACTAGGTTTGGGTACCACCTAAAAGTCCGATCCGCTGTGTTAAGTCTAAGGAGCGAATGCCAATATAATGGAACATTCTGCCTAAGCAAGAGAAAAGAATTGAGACATCAGGGTTCCAATTTATCTGCACTAAAAGAATTCTGCCCACTCTCTCTTTCTCCACATGAAAACTGCTTGGGCTAAGACTGACTGCTGTTTGCACGAGAATGGATGAAAGATACGGTGGCAGAATTAAGCAAGGAACGAGAAAGAGCCCAAAAGAGCCACAGAAAGCCTGGGGACAGAGATGAACAGGGAGAGGGGCAACAGAGCAATAGCCCACTGCAGAGAGCGTTTTTCTAATTCTGCTGACAGTCCAACATCTCACATCTCATCCAACCTCATTGCTGGGATGTGTTCAGCCACTTTTACCTATTTTCCCTGTTGACATGGATAGAAAATTGAGCAATTACCCTTAAACTCAGAGCTCTCAGATCATCCAGATTGTTACACTCGCAGAATTAAGTCCCCAGTTGCCCCTGGCTAAAAGTGGCTCAACTCAGCCTGTCCTTTAGTAATTACACACTTTTGGGATGGCCATGAGGCTTTGAGTATTTTGATTCTGTCAAGACTGGACCCCAGGATACGAAGAGCGCCACCCTCTCCAGTGAGAAGGTGGCATGCCCCAGAGGCGTGGGAGCTGCCAGGAAGAGGTATTGAAAATTCCACCTGCAGTCCTGGATTACACCAAGATGCGATGGTTACATGCAAGAAAGAGCTAATTCTTTTTTTTTTTTAAAGCTCCCGTTTTCAGAGACTCACCAGTCCATTGTTCCATGTCCAGTTATAACTGTTGCTTCTTGATCTGCATACAGGTTTCTCAGGAGACAGGTAAAGTGATCTGCTATTCCCAACTCTTTATGAGTTTTCCACAGTTTGTTGTGGTCCACACAGTCAAAGGCTTTACTGTAGACAATGAAGCAGAACAGATGTTTCTCTGGAATTCCCTTGCTTTTCTATGATCCAGTGGATGTCGGCAAGGTCTTACAAAGGATTTACAAATCGCTTCCTAAAGGCCTAGTCCAACCTGAAGATGCATTTTGTTCTGTTCATGCAGTGACGTTTAAAACTTGTCATTATTTGAAATAGGAATTTGACAACTTTCAGGTCATGCCATCTCCCCTCCAAGCTCACCACAGGCCTCACCATTCTTTATGGTCAAACACACCTGCTGTTTCAAGTGTTTCTATTGTCTGCTGAGCCCCTAGAAACATTTTAGTTCACAGCCTGCCTTGGTCTTGCAAACAGTCCCTCTGCAATACATTCTGGTTAAGCAACAGATCCCCACACCACCTCTGCACAGCACTTGCTCTCTGCTTCTCATTCAAAAAACACGTCCCACCCCAACAGCTCCTTCCTTTCTGTTTTTCTGTTCTCTTCCCTCAGAAGCCTGAGGGAAACATCAATAAACAAGAGGATGTGTTTCTCTTCTCTCCCTCAGCTTCTTCCCCAGGGAAGGAGGAGGAGCACCAGGTATCAAGAGAGATCTAGGACTTCTCTGGAGCTCCAGTGGTCAAAACTCCATGCTTCCATTACAGTGGATGCAGGTCTGATCCCTGGTCAGGACAATTAAGATCCCACATGCTGCCCAGTGCAGCCAAAAAAATAAAAATAAAACAGAAGCAGAAACATTTTTGAAGAGTGATCTAGGGAGGCTGAATGGTGAGAAATGTATCTCAAGAGACATGGCTCCTCAAAGTCTTCTATAAAAGAGGAGGAGGAAAGAAGGCCGGGCGTGTCTCACTAGATCAGAGAATCCTGGAGGGCAGGGGCTGTCTCACTCACCACCATTTCCAAGACCTGGAGCAGCACTGGCCACAGGAGATGCTTCATGAAGACCCCTTGGCTTTCCTCAGTGAAGATTCATCTCCAAGATGCTCAGAGGAGGCCCTGGACCTTGGCTCCTCACTTCTACTCCTGGAGATTCATCTTCTCCTTTGAGATGGCTCGTCAATCACGCAGCCCTACCAAGTACCAGAAGACGGGTAGCCCCTTCCCAGGTGAGAATACACCTCAAAGAATCTGGATGTGATTTTATTAATTAAAAGAATGTATTTATTTATTTGACTGTGCTGGGTCTTGGTTGCTGCATGGGCTTTTCTTTAGCTGCAGTGAGCAGGGGGCTATTCTCTAGTTGTTTTGTGCAGGGTTCTCATTGTGGTGGCTTCTCCAGTTATGGTGCATGGGGTCAAAGGTGTGCAGGCTTCAGTAGCTGCAGCACATGGGCTCTGTCATTGCAACTCCCAGGCTCTAGAGCATAGGCACATGGCCTTAGCTGCTCCAAGGTATGTGGGATCTTCCCGAACCAGGGAGGGATCGAATCCATGTCTCCTGCACTGGCAGGCAGATTCTTTAACACTGAGCCCCTGGAAAAGCCCCCAGATGTGATTTTGTTAAGGGAACCAGTAGGTTTCCTTACAGGTGCCCAGAGATCTGTTTAATGTCATTGCTGAATGAGCATCCATGGACGGTTCAGGGCAATCATTCATGGAGTTTCCCCACCCATTGGTTATTCTAAGTTCAAAGGAGCAGCCTTAACTAGCCAACCAAGTAATTCCCTGAGCAAAGATAATTCTAGAGACTAGTTATATGTAACATATGATTCCTACAGCAAAATGGATTCTAAACATTCACATACAGTGAAATGGACTAAGTCGAGTGTGAAGTGTAACATATGAACTGATTTTCCATTAAAGGACCTGGGATAACTGCATGGAAAACAGATTTATGCTAGGGCAGAGACATACCTCCTAGAAGGTAAAATCAAGTGTACTCTGACAAGAAACGCTTTTTTTTGCTTCAAACTCGCAGAGCCAAAATAAAGGTCAAATCACAAATTTCATATTCCCAGTTTACGAAGGGGAAAAAAATGCCAGAGGTACCGTCTGAAAACAGCAACTTTCTTCTCTCCTTCCTTAATGGAATTGTATCAAGCATCCTATCAATCATGCCAGCACTCTATTTTACACACCGGGGAGCTGACATTGACACAACCGACCTGTGCAAGAAGATGCCAACACAGCGGAGGTCGGGCTATTTGTTATAGCCCAGAGGCCAGGAGCAGGGACTCTGGGCCAAGACATGCATTCAAATCCTGGTGCTGGGCTAAGTTGTGCTAGTAATACATGGTGAACACAGCTGCCTTCCAAATCCTGGTGTTGTCACCTACTAGCTGTGTGACCTTCGGCAAGGCTGCCTTTCTTTGCCTTAGTCTCCCCATCCTTAAAATGGGGATGATGACCGATTAAAATGTCCTTTAACAGGTGAACAGATAACCAAGATGACCAAAACGTGCTATGTATCCATGCAATGGAATATCATCAATAAAAATGAACTGGATAATGATATATGCAACCAGCTGGATGGATCTCAAAATCGTTCTAATGAGTGAAAAAGTCAACCACAAAAGCATACACATGTACGACTCAGTGCATAAAGTTCTAGAAACTACAAGCCACTCTATCATGACAGAAAAAAAAGACATCACAGTTGCCTAGAGACAGGGGCAGAAGGAGGATGGACTGAAAAGAGCGAGAGCAACTTCCAGAGGTGACGGGAATGTTCTGTGTGTTGATGGTGGTGGAGGTTTCACTGGGTATACACAGCTGTAAAAATTCACACTGTGCACTTCGAATGAACGCAGTCTATCGTATGCACATCAGACCTCAATAAAACTGATACTAAAAAAAGCTCTCCCACAGATTTGAGAATTAGATGAGAAAAAAATGTGTAACACTAGGCTTCATAGCTGGCACATGGTAAATGTTTAGTAATGCTGGTGATGGCAGTGGTGCTGGTAGAGGCCATGGCACGAGAACAGAAAGCTCCCCTGGGAGTCAGGACCGGAGTCCCTACTAAGCCCGATGATTCCGTGTAATAGTCCTTACGCCCCAATCTCTCAAAATGTCAAACGGTAGGCCCGGACGACGTGGCATATAGAGACGCCAAAAGTGCAACAATTTGCTTCTAACATGATGACGCCACAATGGCAACCAGCACCACCTTCTAATGATGCAGGTGTGATGTATGTAAACTTCAGTATTCAGAGGGTTTTGCTGTGATATAGTTACTCCTTGAAATGGAGCATTTTCACACAACTGAGGGCTTCCCTGGTGGCTCAGGTGGTCAAGAATCAGCCTTCAATGCAGGAGACCCGGGTTCGACCCCTGGGGTTGGGAAAATCCCTTGGAGAAGGGAATGGCAACCCACTCTAGTGTTCTTGCCTGGAGAATTCCATGGACAGAGGAGCCTGGAGGGCTACAGTCCATGGGGCTGCAAAGAGTCAGATACGACTGAGTGACTAACACTTTCTTTTTCTCCCAATTGAAAAAATGGAGAAGGTAGGATTTCAGAAGTCCTTTGAGGGGAGTTGAAAAGAAGTCCAAGCTAGGGTGGGAAGAGGTGTGAAGAGTTCCAGTTGAGTAAACCCTCTGCAGATCATGAATTCATTGAGCATCCCAGTGTCATCAGCATCACAGTTTTCCAAGCACACTGTATCCTGACCACCTGGTAGGGATCCTGCCTCCTTGAGTCCATTGGCACATCCTCCTGAGTGGTTGCCCTGCGGCCCTCTGTAACCAACAGCTGAAGCAACAGAGTCTCTGAGGACAGGCTGACCCAAAACCAGAGGCTGAAGCAACAGAGTCTGCAAGGACAGGCCGACCCGAAGTGTGGCAGAAGCCACCAATCAGTGAGAATCACAGCTGTCACTGTAGCGGCAGCAGAGGATGTCTCAGGAACACGTCTGGGAAGACAGACTCTGGGGACAGAAGCGCAGGGTACCTTGTTGACCAGCACCACTGGGAATTATTAGTAGGTTGAATAGCTTGGCAGCAGAGAGGAATTGAGTGAGAAGAGCTGAGGGGGAATATCTGGCAAAAATAAATGAGCCTGTCGATGAGAGATAACAAAAAGCAATGCAAGTGCTCAGGAATGATGGGAGGAGACTCAGGGGCTCTTACTAACTCCTAGAGCGAGTGCAGACTCAAGTCCTGACCTCTAGCAACTACCTTTGAACTGAACTGAACTGAGCGACTACTTTTCTACCTTCATACCCCTTTGAGATGAGATGAGACCAAAGTACTTGTGCACACGACTCCCTCTCCAGTCCTCAGTCCTGGCTTTGGAGGCATCACAGCAGGGTTGTCAAACTTCAGTGTGCAAAATATTTATCTGGGGAGCTTACTTAAATCAATGCAGATTCCCTGGGCCCCAACTCCAGCTTCTGCTTTGCCAGTGGCCTGGGAATCTGTATTTTTAAACTTTTTATTTTGTACTGGGGTGTAGCCATTGACAATGTCATGATGGTTTCAGGTGAACAGCAAAGGGACTCAGCCATACACATGCATGTATCCATTCTCCCCCAGGGCTTCCCCGGTGGTTTAGGTGGTAAAGACTCTGCCTGCAATGCAGGAGACCTGGGTTCGATCCCTGGGTGGGGAAGATCCCCTGGAGAAGGGAACAGCTAGCCACTCCAGTATTCTGGCCTGGAGAATTCCATGGACAGAGGAGCCTGGCGGGCTACAGTCCATGCGGTCGCAAAGAGTCGGACACGACTGAACAACTAAGCACTAAGCACATTCTCCCCCAAAAGCCCCCTGCCATCCAGGCTGGCACTTGACATTGAGCAGAGCTCCCTGTGCTGTACAGTAGGCCCTTGATGGTCATTCACTTTAAATACAAAAGTGTGCACACGTCCATCCCAAACTCTGGTAATCTGTATTTTAACCACCCTCCTAGCATATTTCATAATTGTCCTATAAGACTCTCACTCTAATCCTGTGCGGAAGCTATGGCACAGAGAATCATCTATGTTCTACAGATTCAATTCTCTCCTTCACCTTAGTCACATGCAAAAGTTAGTTAATAGAAGGCTTTGAAACTCCACTTCTAACCATGAGAGAGTAACTGGTACCAGACTTGCCTTCCTGCTATAAACAATCAGAAAACTAGAAAAAATACAAGAAACAGCTGCTTTCACACAGTGGACAAGAGGTAGCACAGAACTGAGATCCCTGAGGGCAGGGAAATGAATGAAGTAGGCCCTGCAGTCACCCTAGCTTCACCTTAGAGGTGCTTCCTGGGCACTGGTACAGGGTAGGGAACCCCAAGTGGAGCACGGGGAGGTCTGGCGGGGTTGAGGAGACACAGGTCAAAGTTTAGGTGGCTGGGATTTGAGAAACAACCTAAGTGTCCACTGATAGATGAATGGATAAAGAAGATATGGGGTGTGTGTGTGTGTGTGTATACACACACACACACACACACACACACACACACACACAAGGATTCCCAGGTG
This sequence comes from Giraffa tippelskirchi, assembly GCF_054371585.1. Lineage (NCBI taxonomy): Eukaryota > Metazoa > Chordata > Mammalia > Artiodactyla > Giraffidae > Giraffa > Giraffa tippelskirchi. The sequence continues at coordinate 147,298,049 of NC_137281.1, read as the reverse complement.
GCGCTAGTGGTAAAGAACCCACCTGCCAATGCAGGAGACTTAAGAGACACAGGGTTCGATCCCTGGGTCAGGAAGATCCCCTGGAGGAGGAAATGACAAACTCATTCCAGTATTCTTGCCTGGAGAATCCCATGGACAGAGAAGCCAGGAGGGCCACAGTCGAAGGGTCGCAGAGTTGGACATGACTGAAGCAACTTAGCACACAGCACACACATACATATATACATGTATGTGCATATGTGTATATATATATGTATGTGTATATATATGTATATGTGTGTGTGTGTGTGTGTATATATATATATATATATATATATATATATATATATATATATGGGGCTTCCCAGGTGGTGCTACTTGTAAAGAACCCGTCTGCCAATGAAGGAGATGCAGGAGATCCAGGTTTGATCCCTGGGTCAGGAAGATCCCCTGGAGAAGGAAATGGCAACTCACTTCAGGATTCTTGCCTGGAGAATCCCATGGACAGAGGAGCTTGGTGGACTATATTATAGTCCATGGAGTTGCAAAGAGTCGGACACGATTGAAGCAACTTAGCACACAATATATATATACACACAAACATATATTTGTGTGTATATACATATATATATATATATATACACACACACATACACAGTGGAATGTTGCTCAGCCATGAAAAAATGAAATCTTGCTGTTTGTGATAACATGGATGGTCCTGGAGGGTATGAGGCTTAAGTGAAATAAATCAGACAGAGGATGACACATACCATATGATTCTCACTTACGTGTGGAATCTAAAAAACATAACAAATACGAAACAAAAACAGACTTATACACACAGAGAACAAACAGGTGGCTGCCAGAGCAGGGGGTGGGGTGAAATTGGGGAACAGGATTAAGAGGTACAAACTTCCAGTGATAAAGTAAATAAACCACTGGGAAGTTCTATACAGCATAAGGAATATGGTCAATAAAATCGTAATAACTTGTATGGGGACAGATTTATCATGAGATCATTAATGGATGCAAACATGAAATCAATACATGGCACACCTGATACCAGCATAATACTGTACATCAACCATGCTTCAATTAAACCAAAAGAAACGATGGCCACAATTATCCGAATCTGATGAAAACCGTAAGTCCACAGACTCAAGATGTTCAAGTAGGATAAACACAAAGTAAACCACAACAAGGCACATCATGACCAAATTGCTGAAAAGAACTGATGAGGGAAAGTAAGTCTTAAAAGCAGGAGAAAAAGACAGTGCATACAGGGGAACGAAGATAAGGATGACCACTGACTTCTCAGCAGACAAAGCAAGCCGAAGGACAGTGAACTAAGTATCTAAAAGACTAAAAGGAAAGACGGAGTCGTCAGCCCAGAATTCTTTATCTGGTGAAAAGTAAAGACATTTTCAGAGGAACAAGACTGAGAGGATTTGTTGCCAGAGGACCTGATCTACAAAAAAATAAAACATTACACGAAGTGCTTCAGGCACAAGGAAAAGGATACTAGATGGAAATGGAGTTCTACACAAAGGAACAGACTGAGGAAATGGTAAATATGTGAGTTAAAAAAGAGGCTTTGATCATTCAGGTCCTGAAGATAACCTCCCCTCCAGTAGGCTTCCTGCAAAAGGTACACACAAACTTCATCTCTTCTCGAGTTCTGAACACGGGCCTCAGCTGCAACATGGCTGCTGGCCACTGAAGTGCGGTTTCTCCCTCATTTACAGCGTCAGCCTTTAACCAACTATGTGCCATGCACTAGAGATGCAAAGATAAATAAGGCATGGTGTCCACTATCAAGGAGCTTAGAGCCTGGTGGGAAGAACAACCGAGCCAGTAAAGAGTTAAAGCAGGGCGGTCACCTAGCCCTGTGACCACAAGCAACTTAATCTCTCTGTACTTTAGTTTCCTCAAATATAAAAGGGGGATAATAACAGTACTGCCTCGTAGGGCTGCTGTGAAAACGAAATGCTTCAGCATCTATAAATTGGGAGAACAGTGCCTGAGACATAATAAAGAGGCAATAAGTACCAGCTATTATTGGTTGGAGGTGGTCGTTACAATGGAGGTTTTCCCAGGAAGTTGTGGGCGCGTGGAGAAACAACGTCTGACTCAGAGAAGGGGTGGGGGTGGGACGGGAAGGGAAGACAGTTCAGAGGAGGTGATGCTTCTGGCCGAATGCTGAAGGACAAGGAGGATTAATGGCTAAGGAAGGGGGGAGGGACCCCAAGCAGGGGCAGCAGCACTCGGCCAGGCACAGAGATTCAACCCGCAGGCCAGGACGAGGCCACAGGGATGTGTCCAGTAAAGCCTGCAGCAAGTGGCACCTTGGCTGTAGCCTAGGAGATGCTCCGGGACGTCTCTGGAAGCCCTTCTGACTACCTCCATGGGCATCTTACCTCCTCCGTCATCTGATCTATCCAGGCTCTGCTGTCTGAGGCGGTGGCTGCCCCCCAAAAAGAAGGAAAAGAAAGGAAGAAGTGAGTTTCAAACACAGGAAGGAACAACCGATTACATTTTGACTGCTTCCATTCCTTTTCCTCGGTGAAAACGTCTCTGGACCCACTTTCCCCCACCAGCTTGGTCAGACCTGCTTCGTCAGTTGGTCTGACGTGCACGGCGCACAAGCTGTACCATCCCACCAGCAGCGTCACACGGACTGCGAAAGGATGCTCCTCCCACCCCACAGGTGTGAGACTGGTGGCCCTACCTGCACACTCCGTCTTGACCTAGACACCTGCCTTCTTTCTCTTTGATATGTCTGGGGAGGAGGCTAGGATTAGAAGGCTGGTGTTACTTCTGCCCATCTGCATCGATACAGCAGAACCTAAGGGTCAGTACTGTTGACACCGTAATGTACCATCTAGGAACCAGGGGGTGGGAGACAGGACATGGGCATCGACGCCAGAGTCCAGCCCTTCAGCTGCAGAAGCAGCATTCGTGAGCCCTTGACTAGTGCTCCAATCTCCAGCCCGAGCCCAGCCCACTCCCTACTGTCTATTTTCAGATGCTGTGTTCAACAAAGGCTGAACTGACGAGGACCACACAGACCGCATGGCTGACTAGAGTCACACAGGATGCTGTAAGAATACTGGAAACATACTCTTCTATTTCTTCAGAAGCCCTCCTTCCTGACCTGAAAAAGAGAGAGAGACAAAGTTTATGAGAACCTGCTAGTCTCTGCACTGGCGTGGCACACCGGAGGGGTGTTTCAATAATGGGGTAAAATGAGAATAACTCGAGTGATCTATCTGTCTGGATTCCTCTTTATAGACCAAGGCCCACAGCCGATGAGAGACAATAACGGTAATGCCTTCTTATGTCGTTTTTTCAGCAAGTCTCCAAATTAAGTTGTTGAGCTCAAGGGCTTCAGTTGAAGGAGAAGCTCAAAACTCAAAAGCTGTATGGATGATACCATGCCTTCTTTTTCTTTCAACAATTAACTGATCAATTTACAGGTGCACGCTCTTAGGACTGAGGCTGTGGCTGTGCGTTTCGTTTGGAGCTGTTGTGCTAACACACGTAGCTCCCCGCGAGCAGAACGGGATGAACCAGCCGTGCAGTTTGGGCCTGACTTCTTGCCTCCCCCATGGGAAGGACCGCAAGGCCCTGTGAGTGATGGTGGCCTGTTCACACGCTTATGTGAGGCCCAGGTTCTCCAACCTGAACGTGTGTTAGAACCATCTGGGAAGCTTGTCAGACATGCGGATCGCTGGGCCCAGCAGTGAGAGATTTCTGGATCAGCAGTCTAGTGGAGGGGGACTACATCTTAACATCAACAATCATCAGCATTTAGCCAGTCTTACTTAGAAGACTTAAGACCAGGGTTTCTCAGAGGCTCAGTAGTGACCTGTTTGGATTAGAATTCCTGGAAATTTGAGCGTGTGTTACACAGAGATTACTTTTCTGTATGTGTGACGATCTCTGTGATAACAGAGTATTTGTTTTCTTTATGAATTCTTTTAAGTCAGAAATCAATCACCATGATCCGTGCGGGCATAGGGTGATGGTAATGCCTTAATGGCTGGGAGGCAGGATGCCTGAGAAGGCCCTCCCCAGGAAAAGGGACCTCGGAACCAACCGGCCCCTTCTGCAAAAATGCAAATAATTCTCCCCAAGAGGGGAAAGGTAAAGTAAACCCTGGGACCGCTGCTTCTGACTGTTGTGGTGAAGTTGAACACTCAAGACCCGCTGTCCAAAGGACCCGGTCCTCTGTCACCAGCAGTAGGAGGGCTTGAATGGAAACCAGGATCAGAGGAGAGGAACAGGCTTCAGGAGGGTGGTCACCCAGGCCAGCGCCTCCCCGCTCTACAGAAGGGGCAGCTGTCTCCTGTTACCCTCAGGGGTCTTTACAGAATCGTTCCTTCCGAAGCCCTGTGCTGGGGGAAGCAGCGGCAGTGATTCGGTCGGAAGGAAACCATAATGATAAGGCTACTCTTCGGGGGAAGGCTGATTCATTGCCACTTATCCACTCATCATCCAAATCGGGGCTGAGTTCCATATTCGGTGTAATTGCTGCTGAACCCACGTCCTGCTCCGTCCCACTCTTGGGGCAGCCCAGGATCTTCTCGCATCTCGTTGCATTCTGCAAGGAAGGAGTTGGAACTAGAGACCACGGCCCCCAGGGATGGAGGGCAGGGATGTCCTCAGGTGGCATTCTGTCTGTCTGTCTGTCTGTCTCTCCATCTCTCCTGCCAGAAATAGCAGGTTCCAGGCGAGCCTTCTGCTCGGGAGATGGAAAGCCTAGTGGGAACCTGGGTGGGGCCCCAGAGAAATGGCATGAAATCCTGCCTGTGGGACAGTGGGCCACTTTCAGGCCGTACTGAGCTTCAGGTAAGTTTGGGCTGCGCCACACCACTGCTTATTTCGGTCTGGTTTCATTTTGTTCTGTTTTAACATGAATTTTGTGTCCAAATTGGTATATTTTGTACAAAAAAAAAAATCTGGATTTTTGAATTCTTCAAATATGAACCCTGGCGATACTGTACTTACATTCGCTTAAGGAAAACCTGGGGAAGCTGGGCTGTTCCCAATGCCTTCCCCACTGGGAGCCTGAGCTCCGCCCTCCTAGAACTGGGGGTCCCTACTAGCTGAGGCTGGGAAAGATTGAAGGCGGGAGGAGAAGGGGACGACAGAGGACGAGACAGTTGGATGGCATCACCGACTCGATGGACGTGAGTTTGAGTAAACTCCAGGAGTTGGTGATGGACAGGGAGGCCTGGCGTGCTGCAGTCCATGGGGTTGCAGAGAGTCGGACATGACTGAGCGACTGAACTGAATTGAACTGAACTAGCTCTTCATCACTGAGCCTGTGGTGCTGGTTTTCCAACAGAAGTGAAAAAACAAGTGAAGCATTTCCTGCAGCTGTGCAGCTACTAAAAGTGAAAAAGCAAAAGGCAGTGCGAACCATGCTTCAGGAGAACAGGCAGAGGGTATATTTCTTTACAGAACTGTGACTATGCAAGTAACTTCTGTACCTCAGTGATATAATTTAAGGAGCTATTCTGAAATAATCCCCACTTCACAGATTTACTATACCTGCCCAGTCAGTCCCCAGAGGCACCTCAGGCCATGCAGTGATGTGGGATCTAGCACAATTTTCAAACCACAGGTCGTGACCCATTAGTGAGCCATGAAATCCATTTAGAGGATCACCCCCAGCCTTTCTTTTTTAATCTTTCTTTTTTTTCAATAGCAAAGAATAGTGAAGAGAGTGTATTGCAAATCGTAAAGATAAATATTATGTACTTTTTTTTTTTTAGGTTTATATACAGATATACCCAGTCATGATGTAGAGTGCATTTTTTAAATTGCTGCTGACAGGTTAAAAAAAAAAATAGAAAACGTGGTGTTCTATCACTGCCCAGTAGGTAACCCGAGAAGGAAGGACGTGGGGTTGCAGTCCTGTCTCTCCCAGGCTGTGTGGGTGGGTGGAGCCTGACAGAGGGGACAGCGGGTTCTGCAACATCTCTTCCTAGCAGACACATTTCCAGGGACACAGTGTGAGCCGGTCCAACCCCGAGGCGGGAGGACTGCAGAGCAGCGGCCAGCTCCGCCCCGGGCTTTTGGTCTCTCACCGCCCTTGTAGCCCACACGCCTCTTTCCCCAGAAGCGCTGTGAGACGGTTTTGGAGCCTGGCAACTATCATACTGGTGACCCCACTGTATAGAGATACAGCACGCTTTGGGATCTTCAGAGACTCTCGTGTCTATCAGCAGTAGTTCTGGAAAAGAGGCAGCTGCAGGCTCCAGGAGCACCGTGTTACACACAGACTGGGACTGTGGGCGCTGCGTTGTGTGCTTTTGTCCCCGTCACAGAGCCGGGCGGTGGGGAGGCTGAAACGAGACTCCCCATTGCCCACCTTCCACCCCAGAGTCCAAATGCGCTGCCCCAAGCCCTTGCAAAAGCAGGTACCCACTGATTCTTAGCTGTCCCCTGGGCTCCTCGAACGCTGCTTAGATTTACTGGGCTCGCATGTTTTCCATACTTACAGGAGACAACAGACAGCTCATTGAAAGCTTCAGAGAATCCTTTACACGAGGAGTTCTTAACCAATGGACCACAAGAGAATCACCCTGGGAAGCTTTTGCAGTGTCCATGTGCTAGGCGTCACCCCAGGCCCCCCGAAGGAGTAATTTCTAGAAAAGGAACCCAGTCATGTACATGTGAATCACTGCCTGAAACCTTATGTCAGAGAGCAGGCTGAACTCGCTAGTTGCCAAGCAGCAGGAGGTAAGCCTTTATGCCTTCCGAGTTGCCTACTTTCTTCTCTCTGTGTTAGTCGCTCAGTTGTGTCCAGCTCTTTGCGACCTCATGGACTGTAGCCCACCCGACTCCTCTGTCCATGGAGTTCTCCAGGCAAGAATCCTGGAGTGGTTGCTATTCCCTTCTCCAGGGGATCTTCCCAACCCAGGGATCAAACCCAGGTCTCCTGCACTGCAGGCAGATTCTTTACCACTTGACCCACCAGGGAAGCCCTTTCTCCTAACACAAGTGACAGGCTGAGGGGAGGAAGGAAACGTCCTCACGGACTAAGGCTCCATTCTCAAGTGACCCTGAACTGGCTTTCCCCGAGACTCAGCTGGGATTCCCCAGTGTTTGCAAAAGCTCAGCAGGTGCCCTCCATCCAGGGAGGCCCAGAAGCAATTCAGATCCGATTAGAGATGCTTGTTCAATATTCAAAATGTAAAACACAGAGGTTGCTGAACCAGCACTTTGAAAAGTTAATTAAATGCCAGGTTTCTTTTTAAGAGCTACTCCATCACTTGCTGATTGCTTTGGCCATTTTGCAGAATGAAGCTTTAACTCCGGACAATGAGAGTACATGTTCTCCCTCACCTCCCACCTTGGGGAGACAGGGTGACGGGAATAAGGGCACCCTGGTCTCCTGCTCTGCAGCGAGGGATGGCTGGACCTGGTCGGTAACTTGCCAAGAAGGGAAACCATGGCCCTCTCTGTGTGGAGCTTTACAAATCACTAAGATTGCTGAGCTCCATGCGAAGCTGTCCTTTAAACACTGAGTTCCCAGGGGGAGACTCGAAGGTTAGGGGCATTGTCTGGTTTTCCCTATTTTATTTTGCTTATTTTTAAATTATTTTTATTTGTTTTTATCTTTTTGCTGTGCCACACAGCACGTGGGATCTTAGTTCCCTGATTAGAAATCGAACCTGTGTCCCCTGCATTGGAAGAGAGGAGTCTTAACCACTGGACCAACAGAAACGCCCTTGGTTTTTCCCTACTTTTCTTTAAAGCCCAATCCTTCAGCTCCACACTCAATCAGTCCACTCCTGGTGTTCACCCCTGCTTCTCTACCATCCACACTAGGGGTTTCCTCCTTAGCTCCACACATTCACCCTCAATTCTCAGGGAAAAGACCCTTCCCAGGCCCTCACCCCCACAGACCTGTAAGGCTGATGACTGATCATAGCAACAGTTACCATTGATAGAGCTTGCTGGGTGCTAGGCACTCTTATTTATATATCACTGTTACATAACACTATATAAGCATTACACATTTACATATTACCTTATTTATTTATCACATTATCTTCTTTAATATGCCCCCTTTTATAGATGAGGAGCCTGGAGCTCAGAGAAGTAAAGTAATTTGACTAAAATCACCCAGATAGCAAGTGATCGGGCCAGAATACAAATTCCAGTTCTTAACCCCTACATGATACAGGCACTCAGGCAGCTCTATGGACCAGGGGAATGGCTCATTCTACATTCTGCTTCAAGTTCAATTCATATTTTTCACGATGAGACGAGGATATAAGACTGTAAGACTTTTGATTTAGAGTAGCATGACAGCTTTGGACCACGGGGTACTTAATGTTGGCTTAATTGTTTTGTGTGACTGTTCGTGTACTTTTATTTACAATCTGACAGCTCACGTAATGGCAGAGAGGAGACCCCATCTAGCCAGGTCACCCTTCCCTCCACGTCCTCGCCTTTCCAAACTTCCTCTGCTCAAATGCAATTCCTTTCTTTTGACATTTAGAGACCACGCTGACATGCACTGGGCATGATTTTGGTCAGCAGAGGACAAGCTTGATGGCTTCTGGCACATCTCATGCCTGCAGCCACACAGAACCACGGCCCGATCCCCGATGCTCGGTTTTACCCTGGGGCTCAGTGGCAGAGAAGGACCTCAATGTGAAAACCCTCCCCATCTGTGCAGCCCATCTCCTCTGCCCGCCCTCCCGCATCAGGCAGAAGGCCTCAGCTGCTGCCTACATGGGTCACGTGCTGAAGGGTGAAAGGCGGCCCTAATGTAGACATCATCTCAGTTAAAATGTTGCTCTCGAGTTTAATGGAATACCGCAGAGATCTAAATGGAGATAAAGTACCACGGCTCAGAGAACAGCCAGGATGCTATCTTTATGCAGCATGACAATGTTCAGTGGTTAATTAGACACCGTTAACCTATTTTAGCAGGGGACATAACTGGGATAAATGGGGGGAAGTGTCCTTGAAGTCTCTTAATATCCACAGCGCATATTGGACCCTAGACTCACCTCCCAGCTGCAAGACAGCACAGGCTTAAAATAGATCAAAGAGCTGGACATGGAAGTGCCCAGCGGAAGATGCTCTACCGGCCCACCCCGCCTGGGCCACAGCCTCTAACCGGCACGGGATGTGAAGGGTTTGGACAAGTGGTTACTAGTACAACTTGTTGCCTATGAGAGGAGCGCTAAAGCCACTGTAAGGGGCTTACAGGGCTCGCGTGACAAAAAGAAGAAACTCTGCAGCCAGGGACCAAATTCGTAAATACTTAGCAAGGGCAAGAGCAGGAGTGAGAGACCAGCTAAAGTGAAGCTAAAGCTACCTTATATTTTCAAAACATATCACTCCTCTGGAGGAAAAGCAGGCAAAATACCACTTTCCTGCGAGGTTCTCAACTCTCATAATTCTTAAAGGTCCAATAAAAATCTCACAAACCTCGCTGAGGTCAGTCTTACCAAGATGTGAGAGGGGAGGTCATTTGTCCCAGGTCATATAACACATCACCAGTACATCCAGCACCAAGGCTCTACTTTATAAATTGTATGACCCAGCAAATGAGCCTTCACAGCAAAAACCCAAATCTGAGCAGACGGGAAATCTTCCATTGTAATCTCGGCTACCAGGTCCATTCAGCATCAGGCAGTGGACTGCTAAACTGGGGTCCCTCTGCTCTAAATGTCCCCACACCTACAATATTGATTAACAACCAGATATTTCTCATGAACTGAAGTTTTCTTCGGCTAAAAGATTTCTCCTCATTGAAAATCTCTCCTGAAGGTTGAAACCCCCACTCTTTCCCGCTGGGTTCCTAATTCTTGCCATTCATGTATTTAGTGTCTAGAATGTTTTTCTAGGTATTGTTCATTTTCCTTTCTTTTTAAAAACAAATGAGAACTCCCCAGCACCCAAATTCTGGCACTTTGGGGTTTTAGATCACCTTAGAGTACAGATAGCTCCTACTGGCATTATCAGCAAGCGAGGTGTCTAGTAGAAAGACGAAGAACAACCTCCAAATTCTATCTGTAGATTCCCAAACCCTATCAAGTAGAAGGGATAGGGAATTACAAGGCAATTCCTGGGTGAAGTTTGCCCTCTGCTGGTCAGATTCAAAACAACATCTTTGTTTCGATTCAAACTCGAAAGAAGTATGTATTTATCAGGAGGAAAAAAAAGATTGAAATATACAAAACAGTCTTAGTAGCTAAAAATAATTATGGGAACATATAATATGTATGTATATGCCTGATATGAATAAACTAAAAAGTTGAAGAGTTCACACCTCTAGATCTTAGGTACCTTGAATGAACACTATTTTATTCAGAACAAACGGTGGGTGTTGGGATTTGTGGATCTTTTGCTCAGGATTTTACAATTTGGCTGCAGAAAAAGAACATTATAGAGATGGCAGTAATGCCTCAGAAGTCTTACCTACCACAGTGCCTGAAAGACTGCGGCCACCATCCCACCTGTGCATCTTGCAGGTGAGGAAATAAAGAGACTAGGAGATGCCAAAGCAACCTCATTACAGACCCAAGACGAGCTGGACACACAGCTGGAACTGGACACCAACATTCCCTCATCTACTGCTGGTTCTATTACGCCTCAGATTTAACAGAACAAGTGTGTTGATCATTCAATTGTATCTGACTCTTGAGACCCCATGGACTGTAGCCCAACAGGCTCCTCTGTCCATGGGATTCTCCAGGCAAGACTACTGGAGTGCACAGCCATTCCCTTCTCCAGGGGAATCTTCCCGACCCAGGGATCGAACCTGGGTCTCCCGCACTGCAGGCAGATTCTTTACCGTCTGAGCCACCAGGGAAGCCCCAAAGAACAAGTGAGGTCAGAGCAAAATATCATGGTAGCACTAAAGACAGAACTAATCCTTCCGGTTGGGTGATGCTGGAACAACTCCCTAGAAAATGTGCTTGAGACTGGCAGAAAAGTTGCAGGAGGAAAAAAACCTGAATAAAGGCAGGAGGCGCAAAAGGGCCAGGTGTGCTCAGAAAACGGCAGGGGAGCTGGTGCGTCTGAAATACAGAGTGGTGGCTGAAAATGAGAATGGCGGAGGAAGTGGCTGGACATACTGACAGACTGGAACAAGATGCTCTTCCACGTAGGTATCAACTCCAGAAACACAGACACTGATACGGCTCAGGGATGGAACGAGGGGGCTACCCATTTTCACTGGGCTCCTTTTTTCCCCTTCAAGTTACTAAGACAATTGAGGGGGGGTACGATGAACAATAGGCCACCTACCACATATCTAGCAACACAAAAGCAGCACACAGGGTTAAGTAGAAGACACTCAGTCATCCTTCCTGCTGGAGAAGGATGAGGAGGAAAAACGTCTGGGAAGAAGTGCTGTTGAAACATCTGCCACGCTCAAATGCCACCGTCACGCATTTTGCTGTAAGTGGACTTCCTGCAACTGCTTTATACATTGACTCCTTACTTTTACTTTAATAAATTTCCTTAAAAGAAAACTTTACATTCTCAATTGAAATTCTGCATTACCAACCATAGAGAAGGTAGTTACAAAAAAAAATACAGCTTAAATAAAACACAAAATTTACTATAGCTACGTAGTGCTATTTGCCAAAGTCTGAGCCTATGGCATATTCCTGCTTTGTTAAAAAGGTAGATTATTAGCAAGGTTAGAAAGGTATTAAGGAAATACTAGGTGCAAACTGAGACTTTCCCACTGATACAATTGGAGGGGGCTGAAAGCCGATGGGAGAGATAGTAACTTTGAGACTCAGGGCTGGTCTCTGGGAAATGTGGCCACAAGGACGAAAAGTGAAATGACACAGGTGGTAACCAAAATAACTAGAAATCATGGCTCCACAAGTCAGTTTTTGTTGTTGTTCAGTTGCTCAGTCATGTCCGACTCTTTGTGATCCCACGGACTGCAGCACGCCAGGCTTCCCTGTCCCTCACCATCTCCTGGAGCTTGCTCAGACTCATGTCCATTGTGTCTGTGATGCCATCCAACCAGCTTGTCCTGTCATCCCTTCTTCTGCCTTCTATCTTTCCCAGCATCAGAGTCTTTTCCAATGAGTCAGCTCTTTACATCAGTTGGCCAAAGTATTGGAGCTTCAGCATCAGTCCTTCCAATGAATCTTCAGGGTTGATTTCCTTTAGAACTGACTGGTTTGATCTCCCTGCAGTCCAAGGGACTCTCAAGAGTCTTTTCCAGCACCACAGTTGAAAAAGCATCAATTCTTCGGTGCTCAGCCTTCTTTATGGTCCAATTCTCACATTCATACATGACTACTGCAGAAACCATAGCTTTGACTAGATGGACCTTCGTCAGCAAAGTCAGGGGGCAAACTTTCATCAGTGCTTCTGAAAACCTTTATTTCAGTCCATTTAAAAAAAAACCTAGAGTTGATTTACACTGAATGGGTTGTGTCTTTTACTTCTCCATAATAAAGAAACCTGTAGAGATTTCCTTCTAGTCATTCATTAGTTGTTTCCTCTGTCTTTCCGTTGCATCCTGTGGTCCCCCATAGGCCCAAAATCACACTGGGACTCACCCAAGTGAGAAGCTACCCATAGGGAAGGTGGTGCAGTGGTACCTGCCGCTAGAGGTGGCCCCCTTCCACTGCCAGCGTGTGAGGCCCTCCCGGGGCCTGGCAGGGTGCTGTGTGGGGCAGCCTTCTGGAAGGCTCCGGATCCAACCCAGTGACTCCCTGGTACAGAACCGAGGACACTCTGTCACTTCTCAATATGGTCTCTTGTGCAATGACCAATGGGAAACCAGGAGAAAGAGGCCTAGCCCCCAGTAACCAGCAGTGGTGAGGGTAGACAAAAAAGTAAAACCACCAGCAGAACCACCAGATCAGAAAAGAACCGAGCTTATCTGAAAGGGGTTCTATTTCGTGTGCATAACTTATACCTATGTCTGCCCAGGCTGTGGCTTCGACAATGAAAACTGCTTTCAGTTACTTCTCAATAAAGGACTAAAAAGAGAAGGGAAAAGGCAGGTATGATGTTCACAGATGCATTTTATTTTTGAGAGACTGAATCCATCAAAGGGAGAACAAGGAGATCACGTATGCCGGGAGAATTCTAACCAATGGCGGGTGCCCCCATCGCTCCCTGCTGGCTTTCAGCTGGCTCACTCTGCGAGGCGGCGCATCCCCCTTTAGCAGATGGGCTGGCTCAGGGGACACAACTTCTCTTCCTTGAAAGTTTTTTTTTTTTTTTTTTTGTTCAGTAAGATTGCTTCATATGATCAACATCTCATTTCTGCGAGGGTCCCGGAGGACCACAGTAAAGACAGGTTTTGTTCTCACAGACGCGCTGTTGCACAAATAGTGTAGTGCACGGCCTTTTCATGAACTTGAGATGAATGCCTGCCGCTCTCCAGGTTTGAGGATGGCATGGCTGCAGAACGAGAGGCACATTCTACTACACTAATTAGCTGGATGACCTTGGGCAGCAGGGCAAGGTGACATCTGCCGGCTTTTCTAAGTCTTAAGAGTCTACCCCTGAGCCACTTAACCACCCCAGGCCTCATCTTTTCCATCTCCAAACCGAAGGGGCTCACCTTGTGACCTCTCAGGTCCCTCCTCGGCTCTGTGAATGACACTGACCCTGCCTCTACTGGCCCCCACCCCCCCAGTCTGTTCCCATGAAAACCATTTCCTACTCTGACAACCTCCCAAGCCACCCCTTTCCCACATCTGGTTTGTGTGCTCAGTTGCTAAGTCATGCCCGACTCTTTGTGACCCCATGGACCGTAGCCCACCAGGCTCCTCTGTCCATGGGATTCTCCAGGCAAGAATACTGGAGTGGGTTGCCATTTCCTTCTCCAGGGGATCTTCCCGATCCCCACAACTGGTTTAATCCAGCCCTAAAATTTCATTTGCTGTCATGTACTGGTTTGCAGACTCCCAAAGTCAACCCCTAGGGAAAACAAAACCAAAGAGGAAAGGGGAGGGAGGGAGGAGAAGGGCAGGGAAAGAGGAAGGGAACAGCAGGAAAAGGAAGCGGGGGTGGGAGGGGGGACCCTTCTCCCTTATTCAGTCATTTCTAGAAACAACAAAGTTAACACAAACTCTCTTCCTATTGGAGAACTGAAGACATTTTCCTCCTTGGTCCTCCCTTCCCTTTTCCTGGGCGCTCAGTCGCTTCAGCAGTGTCTGACTCTTTGCAACCCTAGGGACCGTAGCCCACCAGGCTCCTCTGTCGGTGGGATGCTCCAGGCAAGAATACTGGAGTGGGTGGCCATGCCCTCCTCCAGGGGATCTTCCCGACCCAGGGACTGAACTCACATCTCCTGTGTCTCCGGCATTGCCGGTGGGTTCTTTACCCACTGAGCCCACCTGGGAAGCCCTCTTTTCTTGAAGAAGTGAAGTGAGGTCACTCAGTCGTGTCTGCCTCTTTGTGACCCCATGGACTGTAGCCCACCAGGCTACTCTGTCCATGGGATGCTCCAGGCAAGAATACTGGAGTGGGTTGCCATTTCCTCCTCCAGGGGATCTTCCCGATCCAGGGATCGAACCCGGGTCTCCCACATTACAGGCAGATGCTTTACCGTCTGAGCCATCAGGGAAGCCTCTTTTCTTAGGTGTTGTCAAAACCTGCCACACTCTCCCAGCTTCACAGGGAACCTTTACCTTCCCTTCCTACTCCTCTGCTAACTGCCCCGGTGGCTCTCTTTCTCCAGACTGTGACCCCTTTCTACTTCCTTTCCCTCTAAGCAGTTGGAGAGAAGGACCTGCTGACCCTCCGGACCTCCCAACAGGGGACCTCAGAAATCAACCCTCTGCTCTCCCGGTCCCGGAGGGCTGGAAGCCCTGGGGCTCAGCTGGCTCTGAGTATCGGCTCTGGAGTCAGAGGGTTCGAAGCCAAGCATCACCATTCACTGTCTGTGTGCTCTTGGGCAAGTCACTTAAACTCTGCAAAACTGGTAATAGTACCACATTTCGCTTCACGGGGTTGTCATTAGAATCACGTAAGTTAATTTACATCATGTATTTAGTATAGTACTTGGCACATAGGATGAGACAGGGAACAGCTGTTGCTACTGCCATTACGGTGATAATGAGGATGCTTTTAACTCCAGTCTCCACTCCCTGTGCTCAAGACACTGTCTTTCTCCTCCTCAATTCTATAACCGAACCTCTGCTCAGAGATGGGTGCTGGCCACGTGTGCACAACTATTGCTTCATACTTTCTGCTTCTAACCCCCTCGCTCCCCTGCTTCCCAGGTTACTGCTGCCTCTGGCTCAATCTGTCGTGAACTCCTCAGCCAACATGCCCGGCAGCCTACCCTGGAGGAATGGGACACACCCACCCTCCCCTGGTGGCCGGCAACCACCCCAAGCCAGCCGCCCAGCCGCCCGCCACTTCCCACGATGCTGACTCAGTCTGCAGGCTCATCCTCGGCCTTCTCAGTGCACACCCTTCTCGTGCCATCCATCTCCTGCTTTTCACTTTTTCTGCCTCTTGGCTCCCTTCCTTCACTTCAGCCACTTTTGTTTATCCCTGTCTCAAAAGCAACTTTTTCTGCCTTTTGAGTACTTTCCAAACGATTCCCCACTTCTAAGAAGAAGCTTCCAGCATTAGGTGAGACTGTTTTTATGCTCCTTAGCACATCCGACTCTCTACATCACATGACACAGTCTCAGCAGAAGAATCCTATCCAGTGATTTCTGTCTCTCGGCCTGATGGGGTCGACCAGAGAAAACAATATGGCACCTACTCAGAACTCATTTCCTCATCCTCTCAATTCAAACCCTAATTCTGCTTTAGTTGATAATAAGCCTAACTAAAAATATTCCACTCCCCAGCCTCTTTTGCACTGAGGGGTGAGCATATACATTCCTGATCAATGAGAAAGGTGCAGCAGTCCCTGGAAAGCATATTCTACCCCCTCACCTCCAAAAGACAAATTCTTGCTAAGAAAGAACCCTTTGTCTTCTCCTCCATATCATCTGCCATTCTTCTTGCCTGGAACACAGAGGTGAGGTCTGGAGGTACAGCAGCCATTATACCACTATGAGGCATGCACATGATGACAAACACCCACATGCAAAGAACGGTGGGCAGGAAGATGGAAAGAGTTCCATCCCTGCCGTCACCACAGAGCTGCCACATCAGCCCTGGACCACAAAGTTCTGGACCTCCTATTTTCTGAGATAAACCTCTCTTCATTTAGATCTCTGCTAATACGGTTCTCTGCTGCTTGCCAATGCAGGAGCCTCAGGAGACAGCATTTCAATCCCTGGGTTGGGAAGATCCCCTGGAGGAGGAAATGGCAACCCACTCCAGTATTCTTGCTGTGATAACGCCATGGACAGAAAAGCCTGGTGGGCCCGAGTCCATGAGGTCACAAAGAGCGGGACATAACTGAGTGACTGAGCACACATGTACGCCGCTGCTTGCAGATGGATTCAACCTCAGATGAATGCAACCTCACTAATACAACAAAACTAGCCGCAAATGAGAAGTCATTCCAGGTAAGGAGGAACACATACCCTATGGAAAAACCACCCTCATGAAATCATAATTAGGTAACCTTAATAAATAGTCTCATAAGAGAAAGCAATGATTTGAAATGGATACATGAGGAGAGCAATTCACAGGAAATGGATGAGTGACATCACCAAAATCTGCTGGAAAAAAAAGGGATGTCAAACTCAAGGGAAAAGCTGAGCAGGCCTCTCTGCAACTCCGTCCAGCCTAGAGAGAGAAGCACTCCCTATACAGAGTGGAGCTGGGGCAGCCCTTAAGAAGAGGCCTCTATGAGAGAAACGGGTGTCTTTTTACATCTGCAAATACCCCAAGATGGTGCCACTGAAAGGCATTCAGAAGAGGTGTGATCGTGTGTCCCTTGCACCACTGGTCACAGCTGTCAACACATCCAAAGCTCCTGGTAAAGCACATGCCTGGAACTCACGGCCCTGCATGCATACCCTTCTCTACCTTGTCTACCTGCTTCCTTCACTTTTCCAGGCAGACCGCGGGCTTCTGTCTCCCGGGCTCTGCCCACTCCAAGCACACTGGGGCACATCCAGGCCTCCTCCACCGGCCCCTGTGGCCTGGCAGGCCTGCCGCACCTCGGGGTCTGTCAACTGTTCCATTTCAAGGCTGTGGTTTATGTACCCAGATGACTTGTCTCTAGTGGCTGTCCAGAAAGCACAGTTCAGATGGGCAGACACTCTTCCCGAGTTGTGCAGAGCCTTAGAGACCATTCAGCTCTAAGAGACAGAGCCCAAAGGTGCAGAGCTGGGGGCACCAGGAGAAACTGGACTGCCCTGCTCTCTCCCAGACAAAGCTCGGTGGGAAGAAATCCTGGGGCCACAGGGCTTGAACATCTGGGATTTCCCAGGATCATGACATCCTACAGCTGAACGGGGGAGCTTCAAGATCATCTAGTCCAAACCCCTTGGGAACCTCAGCCCAAAATGTCCACATGACCCGCCTGCGCCAGAGTCACAGGGGAGTGAGTGACAGACAGGGCGACGGGGCTAGACTACCGGCAGATGTTTCGACTTCCAACAGGCACGGGGAGGGGTGGGGGGCGTGGGGTAGGAAGGAGTGACCCTCAGAAGGAGGGTGATGGTGGGGGGAATTATGGGGGAGGTGGGCAGGGGAAATAGCCTCCCAGGCAGACGCCTGCCTTCATTTCATGAGCGCCTGGAGAGCCTGCTCTGGGCTGAGAGCCCATGGACCACTTGCCCTCGGCCTTGGCAGGAGTCACGGCCGAAACCTGTAACTAGAACCGGCTCCCGAGCTGGCTGCCTGGGGACGGATCCAGTTCTTGGAGGGCACAGTAGGCTTAGAAGGAACGAACGTTTCTAATGCCTAACTGGACTGAATCATGAGCCCAACTGGGCCTGTTGACCGTGTGACTGGAGTGGCCTTGGCCTGTGTAGACTGCACCCTTCGCGCTCACCATCTCTGCGGGCAGGCGGCCGGGGAAACCGTGCGTCACGCGTTCACCGCATGCTGCTCTGCCCTCAGGGAACATCTGCTGAGACTCCCACCAGTACAAACACACAACACCAGGGATCAAGGGCACGAAACAGAAGGTGGCAAGGCCCAGAGAAGAAGAGCATGACCCACGGTCAGACTCACCTGGTTCAAATCCTGCCGGCCTCTTACTGGTTGTGTGACCGTGAGCAGGTTAGTCAGCCTTTCTGAAGCTTCGTTTCCTTGTCTTTTAGTGAGGATAACAAGAGCACCTACCTAATGGGGTGGGGTGGGACTTTGAGGATAAATTAAGACAACTGTGCTTAGCACAGCAGCCAGCGCAAAAGCCACAATAAACATCGTGTGTGTGTGTGTTTTCCCATCCATACAACAAGAGGGCTGGGCATGACGTGTGGGTTGTCCACACACAGTTCTGCAGTGTGGCCCTAGAAGGTGAATCTGGATCAGAGGATGGAGTTGCAAATTTCCTAAAGAGGAGCTGTTTAACAAAACATGGCGGGGGGGGGGGGGTGTTGTGTGTTTGTATATATGTGTGTTTATGTGTAATAAATGTGTGTACACACACACACACACACACACAGAGTCCTCCCTCCATATCCATGGGTTCTGCATCTGCGGATTCAACCAACCGTGGATTGAAAATATCTGAAGGAAAAAAAAAATCTCAAAAAGCAAAACTTTAACTTGCCACACCCTGGCAACTCTTTACATAGCATTTACATTGTATTGATAACTATTTACATAGCATTTACATCGTGTTAAGAATCATAAGTAATGCAGAGATGATTTATGCAAATACCACGCCATGTGATACAAGGGACTTGAACACTGATGATTTTTGTTCCTATGGGTGTCCTGGAAGCAGTCCCCCTTGGATCCCAAGGGACAACTACATATATATATTTCTAAAGGTGTATCTATTGTGCAAAACTATATAATATATCTATTGTTGGTAAAAGATACCAATGAACTGTTATGAGTAGTTACTTCTAGAGAGAAGACTAGAAGGAAATGGCAGTTTCAGGCAAATTTAGCTTCATGTTTTGTTTGCATTTTTATATCATTAAAGTGTCGTTGGTTTGCTTGTACAACTAAAAAAGATTTTATAAAAAATATGAATGTTTCCCCTGAATCCCCCAGCAACGGAAGGAGTTCAGGCAGACCCAGGCCAGCACTTGTAGAGACAACAGAATCTGACAGGATTGGGACAGAACCTTCTCGTTTCAAGATCTCTGCACTAAGTGATAGTCCAGAGAGACACAGGAACATTCCATAGGACGCTGTGCTTTTTCGGCTAGTGTTAATTAAGGGACCCCTCTGTGGGCATGTCAGTCCCTTCCCAAGCCTCAGAGACTCCCTCCTTGACGATCCTACCCCCGGTTCCCAGCTCCAGTCACACGAGAATTTGCACCTCTGCAAAACTAGAAACTGAAAAGGACCAACAGTCAAAGCCTTCACAGGACACGAAAAGGACCTCTTCTAGAATTGCTCCTGGCTTTCAGTCATAAAGATAAAACTCAAGGGTAGTTTAACTAGTCAAGAAAAGCTGCAGGTCTGAAGGGAAGCTGGGCGCAGGCTCTGGGCAGGGTGGGGATCGGAGCCTGTTACTTTGCAGTCTTTGGCAGCCTTTCCAACAGGCCTCCCCATAGGCGACTGGGAAGCAGGACTGCTGACATGGGTTCTAGAATCACAGCTCCTGGGCACTGTCCCCTCCCGGGTGCACAAGCACAGGCAGCGGGTCCATCTCAAGTCACTGCATTCGGCCTCCCCACCTGCCTGGGCATCAGGTGCTCACCTCTGCTCCAGGGAGGGCCTGAGCAGGGCTGCTTGTCAGGAAGACTGCTCCACCTTTCAGAGTGGGAAGGGAAGTATCCAAATGCTACTCCACGTGGGGCTTATGGGAACAGACTGCTATCACCTTCAACTGGGAGGCACTTGACAGAATTGCAAGATTCCAATTATTTCATATTTAGTCATTTGCGTAAGTAAACTGGGTTCTGTGACACTAGACGAGCCATCCAGGCCCTTAAACTGCAATGAATATAACACAGAACACCACTTTTATTGATCCAAATGGCAATGCATGAAAATGCTCCTCCCTCAGTCTTCAATGAAAAAAACGATGTATGCTTCCTATTTGTTCTCCAGCCTATAGAATTTATATGTACCATATCTGAAGCCTTTGATATTTTCTAAAGAGTCATGTTATGGCTATTACATGAATAAACTCTGAAAGTCTACTTTTACAGCCCAGGAAAATATCATATCTATTGTCTGCTCATGATTAGTTTTATTGAGATAGGAAATTTTGTAGTACTATGCAGCCCTTAAAAATGAGACAGTTTTACTCTGTATTGAGATTCAGAAAGATCACCAAGAAAGACTGTTATATGATAAAAGAAAAATGCAGAATAGACATGCTACCGTTTATTGGGGGGGGGGGGTGCGTAGTATAGAACACATTAACTTATATTTTTTGTAAATGCACAGAGTATCTTTGGCAGGAAACTCAATAAAACTAGTGAACAGTGGTTGACACGGGAAGGGAATCTGAGTATCTAGGGGCATAAAAAACAGAGAAAGAAACTTTCCTTTTATATCCCAGCCTCTTTTTTTTTTAAGCTTTAATGAGGCATAATTGACCGAGATTATATATATTTAAGGTGTACAATGTTTACCACAATCAACTTAATACATCCATCATCTCACACAGTTACCATTTGTGTGCATGTGTAGTGGGAATATTTAAGATCTACTGTCTCAGCAAATTTCACAATCCCAGTCTCTTTAATCTTTTGAATTCTATACCATGATTTTTTAAATACAGGGAATCTAGAAAAATGGTACAGATGAACCTGTTTTCAGGGCAGGAATAGAGACACAGATGTACAGAATGGAATGTGGACACAGTGCTGGGGGGAACAGGGAGGGTGGGACGAACTGGGAGAGTAGCTCTGACATATATACATTGTCGTGTGCAAAATAGCTAGCAGGAGGCTACTGTACAGCACAGGGAGCTGAGCTCGGTGCTCTGTGATGACCTAGAGGGGTGCGATGGGGGATGTGGAAGGGAGGCTCAAGAGGGAGGGGAGATATAGATATATATATTTATATAGTTGATTCACTTTGTTGTACAGCAGAAACTAACATAGCATTGCAAAGCAATTATACTCTAATAATAAAATAAAAATAAGAGTTGAAAAAATAAAATTTATTTAAAATGAATAAAATTAAAAATTCAGAGTTCTAATGTCTCAAAAGATGGCGTGCATTGATACAGTGTCTAAAACGTAAGGATCTGCATTGTCTCTGAATCCTGCTCTTTCTCTATCTCACAGTTCTCTTCAGGAAATGAGCCACCTTCCTCAACTTAGTTACATTTGAGTTTTAAGGTCAAATAGACCTTATTCCCATAAAAAAGGCGGAATATCATCATTATGAAAAGGGGTTCTGTCTACCAAAGGTAGCCCTGGGGGCATGCGCTGGCCAAGGTGCAGCACTCTGTCCACATGTCTGCAGGATGAACCAACGCTCTCCTTCACCTCTGCCCGTGGACAGTGACCTGCAGTGAGTACTTCATGGCTGCGCGCACTTCAGGGCTGAATCGGAAAGGACAGTTCAGCGGAGTCCTGCCTTCGTGCCCCCTACCTACCAGCCACCAACACAGTACAAGCGTTTGAAGACAAGAGAGTGTAAGGACAGAATGAGCTCAACAAGTCACACACTCTTCCCTACTTCCTGAGGATACATTTTTTACTGGTTATTTCAATGGACGCAGTTTTGTACCTATTTCATCTTCAGGTCCGATTGAACATAAATGATTTACAGCGATAAACAATGCCATGAAATTCTCAATGGTCTACAAAAACAAATCAGCAAGCCGAAAAAAATCCCTGTGAATTCTCTAGGTTCATTAAAGTAAAAAACTTATCTAGATCGTCCTTTATCATCTTTCCATCCAGGTTCTGAACATAGCTTGAGAGCAAGGCAAGAAATTCCTTTTTTGGGAGCCCACACAGATCCAACAAATGGAAGGTGTACATTAAAAAGGTATGTTGTTGCTTGGCCCTGAAGCCACCTTTTCTGAATCTGTCGCGTCTCAGAAGCCACATGGAGAAAAAGCACATGTGCAGGCAGAAGCAGTAAAGACAAAGATGAGACAGAGGTTCAAGCAGGGGCTCGCATGGGCATCTCTAAAAGCCTCAGTAACAGGGACATAGTGCCCGAGCCCTGGGCATAGCTTTTGGAAATGGATGCACAATAACCTATTAAGACTTCCCTTCTCAACCATCTCATCATGTGCAATGGCCTTATCTGATTTCATCCAACACTGGACATTCATCTCTGATACCTGACCAACCTCACTGAGAGCTAGATAAATGTTCACTCATGGTGCCCAGGACCCCTGCCTTGTTATACCAATTCTAAGATCTCTGTGGCTCAGGGCAGCATGTGGAGAAGAAATTCTCCATACTGCTAAACAAAGTCATATCTATTGATGAAAATTCTGAAGGTCAAGGGCTCAAGGATACTTGGTCCCTTTTTAAAAATTACTGGAGCTCTGTAAAAAATGTCCAAAAGTCACTCAATGAACACGTATGTACTGAGAACCTGTATGTGTCAAGTATTAAGTAATGCAAATGCAAAGGCAGCTGCCACTCTCAAACAGTTCAGAAAAAATAAAAAAAAGAAAATAGGAAATGAGGAAAGAGCCACGTGCAGTAAAACATTAGCAGTGGGAAGGATGTTTTGCTGTACTATTCTTGCAACTTTTCTATAGGCTTGAAAATTTTCAAACTAAAAAGACTGGAGTAGGGGAAAAAGCAGGATGACAGGTATAATAAATTGTATTTCAGGAAACCAAACAGTTGGAGAGGAGGTATTTTATGGAAGAATTTCTGTTATGAGTGAAAATTGGAAAATTACCATATGACACCTGTTAATGAAATCACAGCTCAAGGCAACAGTCATCAGTGGAAGCTCTGACCAGTAGGTGGGGGTCTGGTGGGTAATATAACATGGACGCCACACCCCTGACCCCAGGGACCAGCCCCTGACCCCAGGGACCAGTCCCAGCTTCACTTACAGTGGGACGCGGGACGAGATGCAGCGGAACCTACCCAGCACGACCTCCAAAGCGCTTCTGCCAGATGGTGAGTCTGTATCTAACCATCAGCCGACCTAGATCTAACTCCCAGCCTCACTGGGAACATGGGGGCCAGAGGAGCAAGTCAGATACCACGACTAGGAATCAACAGGCCATGTCCAGAATGTGAGACACTCTGTAGGACATGTTTCTCAAAAAATAAAAATAAAAAAATCAACGGCGTGGGAGAAAAAAAGAGGCGGGTGTGGGGTGGGGATGCCTGCACAATGAAAGAGACTAAAGCCATCTAATGACTACATACAGGTGAGGACCTTGCTTTGCCCTTTTTGTTATACAATCAGCTATAAAAAGACATTGAGACAATGGAAGTGCTCGCAAACATACTCTGGCTATCAGATGACATTAAGGAACCATTATTAATTTTGATAGGCATGATAATGGAATGATGGTTAATAAACAAAAACAGTCCCTATCAGTTAATAAAAATTATCTTCAACAGGAAAGGAAGGAGGAAGGAGGGCAATGACATTTTAATATGTTGTCTAGAGCCTCTGCTCATCCTTGGCGTCATAAGGGATAAAGGATTTTTCATACCCACAGGTACACCTTCTTAAGATGAAGTAACTATATACCCTTATATATATCTAGCCCAGCACTTCCCCATCTCTTTAAAGACTTGGGGGCACTTAATAATAGCTGAATAGAAAATTGGGGTTGGACAGAGGAGACTGCTTATGGCTGCTGGTGACAGCTTAGGGTCCTTGGCAGCTCTAAGCCGGGCCCCAAAGGCCCAAGGACAGAGCACCTATATCCTGCACACAGCATACCAGTGGGCATGCCCCAGCTGACCCACCTTCGGCGACATCTTTCTAAGAAACTGACTTCTATGGGGATGGACAGCCTGGAACAGAGCTGCCTTAAAGAGGACAAAACACATGTCTGAACTGTGCTCACAGATCTAGGAGCCCGGCAGCTCTGAATTTTTTGCCTTTCACACTTTGGTAGCCTAATAAGAATTAACTACTCGCTGCTAACAAGAAGGTAAAGAGACTCCGGTATGGCAATGACACCGAGGGAGAGGACAGAAGCCCTTTAGTATTCTTGGAACATTTATGCCATTAAAAAAAAAAAAGCAAGAGGGAAAGAGAGGAGGAGGAGGGAAGGGGGCAACCTCAGGACCAGCACACGGGCTGTTCTACCGCCATCTTGATGTCCTTGACGCGTGCAGATGGTGTGGAAGCGGCTGGCACCAGAACGGCCCATGAGAAGGAATGAGCGGCCAATGGAGATTTATGCGAGGAGAGTAAGATGGACAAGGTAAAATTGTCAGGAGGAGTTGTTAGAAAGTAAAATATATTGTGACAATTCCACTCCTGCCGTTCATCAATAAACTGACAGATCATTTAGTGTCAATTAGGAGTGATAGATGGACAAGTCCCCATGATCCTGGGCCAAAATTAATGGCTGGGAGGGAGAGGGTGATTGAAAATGACGGCTGACATTGAGAGCAAAGTCCTCAAAGTCCCCGAGGGGCCATTACTTGCCTCATTCCCTTGCAGATCAATGCAGGGACAAACCCAAAAACAGACACTTTGAGACAAAACTTAATCAGACTACCTTTCCTTCCTCTCTTTCCCAGGTCTGGCTGACTCTTGTTCAGCTCTATTCTGCACCGGGTACAAGCGCCCCACCTTGGACAACTTCAGAGCCAAGGCCAGCCTGGCTCCAAGATGGATTCTTTGGCATAGCTATGTCCATGGGGGTGGGAGAGGGAACAGTCAGTGACTCCAGGTCCTGGGCCATTCCTGAATACAGCCCTTTCCTAAGGGGCTCAGGGGTGAGTATTTGGGTGTCAGCAGCCAACAGCTCTGGCCAGGGAGGTGGGTGACACATGCCCTGGTCTCTAGCTTGGACAGGTTTATGCAAACAAAACAAAGGTATCCCAGAAATTCACACCCCTGTGGCTGTGGGCTGTGAGCCTCTCAGTAAACAGCTTTCCTATTTCCCACTGGGGACAATGCAGACCTCGTCCTTCTCCCCCACCTTGTACTGGGTGGGATACCTTAAAAACTAGAATCTACCCAATGTGGTTGGTGTAATGCACAGGTAAGGTGCAGCTATGGACTGAATGTTTATGGCCCCCCAAAGTCAAACGTTGAAACCCTAATCCCCAATTCAACGATGTTTGAAGGTGGAGCCTTTGGGAACTAATTAGGGTTAGATGACGTCATGAGGGTGGAGCCCCCATGATGGGATTAGTGCCCTCATAAAATGAGGAAGAGACATGAGATCTTTAGTCACGCATGCACCAAAGAAGGCCATGTGAACCCAGCCATGCTAGCATCCCGATCTCAGAATTCTAGCCTCCAGCACTGTGAGAAATAAATGTTTGTTGTTTAAACCACCCTGATTATGAGACTGTTGTAGAAGCCTGAATTGACTAAGACAGGTGCCTAGCACATCCCCAAAGAGTTTACTGCTACTGCTACTGCTAAGTCACCTCAGTCGTGTCCGACTCTGTGTGACCCCATAGATGGCAGCCCAGCAGGCTCCGCCGTCCCTGGGATTCTCCAGGCAAGAACACTGGAGTGGGTTGCCATTTCCTTCTCCAATGCATGAAAGTGAAAAGTGAAAGTGAAGTCGCTCAGTTGTGTCCGACTCTTAGCGACCCCCTGGACTGCAGTCCACCAGGCTCCTCCTTCCATGGGATTTTCCAGGCAAGAGTACTGGAGTGGGGTGCCATTGCCTTCTCCGCCAAAGAGTTTAAGGGCACACTATTTTTAGTGTGACTTCTCTGCTCTAACCAGACTGACAATATGGTAACTGCTCCCCACCCCCAACACTTAACGCCTACATTAATCCTTGAACCAAAACCTTTCCCCATGATCCTCTTTGCCCACCAGAATTCCTCCCGCTTGACCCCCAGCTCCTCTTCAAGGGGGCTCCCTGACCACCGTGATTACTCTCCTCTGAAGTTACATCATTGAGGTTGGACCACTCCATTAGTTTCTCACTTACGATGTGCTCCAGGCGATCCTGATCTTTGTGCATGAAAATGCCTCATCTCCCCAACTGGAACCCAAGTTCTTAGGGGCAGAAAGCCCACTGACACTCTGGACTCCCTGGGGCACCTGCAAAGAGCAGGAGTTCATGTTTCCAGCCTCATGGGGCAGACCCTCAATGCAGCCCAGCAACTGCCTCTCTTACAGCATCTGTCCTACTAGGCTCCAGATGCCAGCTCTCCTTTGCTCAAACAAGTTCAACACTCAAGTTTGCCCTCCCACTTTGAAAAAAAGAATTAAAAAAAAAAAAAGAGGTCAATTCAAAATGAAATACCCTCCAACTCCTTACCTCCCCCAGCCTTTCTTGATAACTTACAGGCCTTTCCAAACACCCTCTTGTCCTGAAGGAAAAAATGTCCCTGCCTCTTCCTGTCCAAGGCTAGTTAGTCTTTCTTGGAAGGTTTTATCTCATCCCTCAGGATGCTACTTCTTCACACCACCTCCCTTTCATCTGTAATCACTCTTTGCCAGGTATTACACACACGAGGCTCAGAACAGATTCCTCCTTCCAAATACTGTCCCATTTGTGTCCACTCCTCAGAGTAGGAGCCTGTACCACTGTTTCCATCCCCTCACTTCCACCTTCCTCTTCCACATGCTATAACTGACTCTGGCTCCAACACAAATCACTGTGATCACTTTCTCAAAGGCCCCTAGTAATCTCCAAACAGCCAAATCCTTGTCTTCTATTTGTACAGATGGCTCAAATTGCAACTGCTTTTCAACCTCTTTCCTAGACTCCTATACTGAGGAAATGATCTATATTCTCTGCCACCGTCTCCCAAGTCAAGTCTCTCTTTCTGCCTTCCTCTTCTCATGACACCACTACCCAACCAATCACCAAGATCAGGCACCTTGCAATGACCTTAAACTCTGCCCTCTGCCCTGTATCCAATCAATGGCACTTCTGTTAACTCTTTCTCCAAAATGTCTCCAAATCTCCTTCCTGTCCACGGTCACACCACTGCCTTGGTTCAGGCTCTTCATACAGAGCATCACCTCCCCAATAGAGCTGCCAGCCTCCAGAGTTCAGGTCCCATACCGACACAGTAAGTGACCAACCAGAACTACTGATCTCATCATTCATGTGTTCAATAAATAGTCACTGAGAGCTCATTATGGACTGGCACTGTTTGAGGGACCTGGGGGTATGTGAACAAGTGTATGTCTCCTCTCACAGAGCTAACAAGACAGTAGAGAGAAAAAGACAATATGTGTATGTGTGTTTACACATGTGTGGGCTTCCCTGGTGGCTCAGATGGTAATGAATCTGCCTGCAATGCAGGAGATCTGGGTTCTATCCCTGGGTTGGAAAGATACCCTGGAGAACGGAATGGCTACCCACTCCATTTTTGCCTGGAGAATTCCATGGACAGAAAAACCTGGCAGGCTGCAGTTCACGGGGTAGCAAAGAGTTTGAGCAACATATGACTGAGTAACTAACACACACACACACCATACACATATGTATGGACATGTCAGGTGGTGACTCTCACAGCAGGAGGTGGGGAATACAGTGATGAAGGGCGCTATAGACAGTGAGGTCACGTGGAGCCTGGGAAGCCATGGTAAAGACTGTGCAGTTTACTTTTTGGGGGAGATGCCCCTGGAGGGTTCTGAGCTGTTAAAAGTGAAATGACCTCACCTATGCTGTAAAGAGGTCATTCTGGCTCCTGCAGTTGAGACTGAAGGAGGCAGAGGTAGGCAGGGAGGAGGGCCTGGCTTGAGTCAGCACCAGGAACGATGCTGGCAGTGCAGACAACAGGTGTGCTTCAAGTGTAGAATAAGCATGGTTTGCTGACAGACTGAACCTGAGGGGAGAGGGAAGGGTCCAGCGTGATCCCAAAGTTCAGAGTCTGAGTGAAAGGGAGGGTTGAGCCCATTTATGGAGACCTGAGGGGACTTGGGGAGGTGCAGGCTAGGGGACAGGGTGGAAGGGGCGGAAGGGGCAGAAGGGGCAGAAATTAAGAGGATCAGTTTGGATACGTTAGGATTGAGTTGCACATTCAAGTAGAAAGGATGTGTGGACAGCTAGATGCTCAGCGGACGGGTTGGGCTAGAGGTACAAACTCTGTGCAAGGGTCATCAAGTGTGCAGGTGATGGGAGAACACCCAGGACTGAACGGCGATTATGCCAAGAGTGAGCGCTGACAGAGAAGAGGAGGCTGGTGGATAAGCCCTGGGCACGCTGCCATTGAACGGTCAGGACTGGGTTATGGACCAAGGTAGCCAGACAAGGAAATCCCTTGAAGAGTAACACGGGAAATGGAAAAGAGCCTCCCTCCCAGGAGAGACTGACATGATCTGGAAAAATCTTTAATATATTCATTGAGGACTTACCATGAGATTCCCTTTTTTTTTTCCCCTCTAAGAAGCAGATATAGGATTTGTCTCATTTCCATATTTCAAAACAAATTCCAGATAATACAAACACAAGAATCCCCTAATAACTTAGTAGCTTCTCATTAGAACTTCTCGTTCCTCTTCTTCTACTTGGTTAACATGAAAAAGGAATGTTATATTCAGCAAGGAACAGTGTGGTGTACTTAATGATACACAAATAGAAAGACCACTGGAACAGAATCATGAGTCCAGAAGTAGACCCAGGTACATGAACAGAAGTAGACAATGGAGAAGGTGGGAAAGGATGAATTTTCAAATAAATGATGCTGGGACAAAAGTCATTTAGAGAAAAGAAATAAAACTGGATCTACACCTCATATTATACACCAGAATTAACTTCACATGGAAAAGAGATCTAATTTTTAAAATGTAGATTTACATACCAATGTTCTCTTATGTCAGTCTCCCAATGCAATTAAAAAAAAAAAGGGACTTAATCAAACTTACAAGCTTTTGTACAGTAAAGGAAACCATAACCAAAATGAAAAGACAACCCACAAATGGAAGAAAATATTTGCAAACAATGTGACCGACATAGGCTTAATTTCCAAAATATACAAACAGCTCACATAACTCAGCAACAAAAAAACAAACAACCCAATCAAAAGATGGGCAGAAGACCTAAATAGTCATTTCTCCAAAGAAGACAAACAGATGGCCAGTAGGCACATGAAAAGATGCTCAACATTGCTAATTATTACAGAAATGCAAATCAAAACTACAGGGAAGCCAGATGGTGAGAATGGCCATCATTAAAAAGGCTACAAATAATAAGTGCTGGAAAGGGTGGGCAATAGGGAACTCTCTGACACTGTTGGTGGGAACATAGAAAGCAGTACAGAGGCTCCTCAAAAAACTAAAAACAGAATTACCATGTGATCCAGCAATCCTACTCCTGGGCACATACACAGACAAAACTATAATACAAAAAGATACATAGCAGAACTAGTCACACTAGCCAAGACATGGAAACAACTTATGTCCATCAAAAAGAGGAATGGAGAAAGAAGATGTGGTACTTATGTACAATGGAACATTACTCAGCCATAAAAAGAATGAAATAATATTTGTAGCAACATGGCTGTAACTAGAGATGATCATTTAAGTGAAGTTAGAAAAACAAAGACAAATATCATATGGTATCACTTACATGCAGAATCTAAAATATGACTCAAATGAACCTATCTATGAAATGGAAACAGAATCAGGGACATAAAAACTAGACTGGTAGTTGCCAAGGGGGCGGGGGGTGGGAGAGGGGTGCAGTGGGAGATGGGGATTATCATCAGGCTGGTATACACAATGGTATATACACTGGTCCTACTGTACGGCACAGGGAACTATATTCAATATCCTGGGATAAATTATAATGGAAAAGAATATGAAAAAGAAGTGTATATACATATAAAACTGAGTCGCTTTGCTGTACAGCAGTAATTAACACAACACTGTAAATCAACTATACTTCAATTAAAAATAAATAAAATTTAGGTTTATAATGTGGTCATGTTCCAAGAAAACGTGATCTACAGGTGGCTGCGCACTTACGGTCAACTGCCCTATGGCAAGGGATGCACGAATATACAATGGAGAAAAGCCAATTTCTTCAACAAGTTGTGATGGGAAAACTCGATAGCTACATGTGAAAGAATGAAATTACAACATTCTCTAATACCATATACAAAAATAAAGTCAAAATGGATTAAAGACAGGAATGTAAGACCGGATACTATAAAACTCACTGAGGAAAACATAGGCATAACACTCTTACACAAATTGCAGCAACATTTTTTTTTTGGATCTCCTAAAGCAAAGGAAATAAAAGCAAAAATAAACAAAATGGGACCAAATTAAACTTAAAAGTTCCTGCACAGAAAAGGAGACCATAAACAAAATGAAAAGACAACATACTGAATGGGAGGAAATATTTGCAAATAACAGGACCAATAAGCAGATAATATACAACACATATAAGCAGCTCATATAACTCAACATCAAAAAAAAAAAAACCCCACCAAACAACTCAATTAAAAAATGGGTGGAAGAACTGAACAGATATTTTTTTTAAAGAGGAAATGCAGATGGCAAACAGACACATCAAAAGATGCTAGATATCACTAACCATCAGGGAAATGCAAATCAAAGCCACAATGAGATACCACCTCATACCTGTCAGAATGGCTATCATCAAAAAAAAAAAGGGACACAAACAAGAAATGTTAGTAAGGATGTGGAGAAAAGGAAACCCTTACACACTGTTGGTGGGAATATAAATTGGTGCAGGCACTGTGGGAAACTGTGGAGGTTTCCATAAAAAAACTAAAAATGGAACTATCATATGACCCAGCAACTATACTCCTGGGTTTATACTCAAAAAACAAAAACACCAGTTTGAAAGGTTACATGCACCCCAATGTTCAAAGCAGCATTATTTACAATTGCCAAAATATGGAAGCAACCTAAACGTCCATCAGCAGAGTGAATGGATTAAGAAGAAATAGTGTACACACACACACACAGATATACAGAATGGAATACTACTCAGTCACAAAAAGAACACAATTTTGTCATTTGTAGCGACACAGGTGGACTTGTAGGACATTATACTAAGTGAAATTAGGCAGAGAAAGACAAATACTGTATGATTTCACTTATATGTGGGATCTAAAAGAAATACAACTAGTGAATATAACAAAAAAGAAGCAGACTCACAGAGAAGAAACCAGTGGTTAGCAGTGGGGAATGGTGGTGAGGAAGGGCAACACAGGGCAGGGGAGTGGGAGGTAAAACTATTGGGTGTAAGACAGGTTCAAGGATGTATTACACAACACAGGGGCAAATAGTCAATATTCTATAATAATTATAATGGAAAGAAACCTTTAAAAATTGCATAAAAAGCAGAGGACTGGCCTGTGGGCCACAGTTTGCTAAGTCTTAATATATATAAACAAATCAGGATACATTAAAAATTTTATATATACACTTATTTTTTTTTTTGCAAAAAGATGTATAGGAAGGATAAACCAGAAACTAATAAAGAAGTTACCCACAGGAGATGGGCAGAAATGAGGTGGAAGGAATAAGGATGGGAGTAGGATATCTCTGAGTATATTTTTCTATACCATTTTGAGACAATAAAAAGTATACAGTATCATCTGTTCTTGCCAAAAACCTTTAATTTGAATCTAATCATGAGGAATCAATCAGCAAAATCCAGAGCGTGAGATGTTCTACAAGTGA
This sequence comes from Giraffa tippelskirchi, assembly GCF_054371585.1. Lineage (NCBI taxonomy): Eukaryota > Metazoa > Chordata > Mammalia > Artiodactyla > Giraffidae > Giraffa > Giraffa tippelskirchi. The sequence continues at coordinate 147,266,285 of NC_137281.1, read as the reverse complement.
CCTGGATTCCTCAAAAAAGTCAATACACTGGGTGAAAGTGTGGTAGCGGGGAAGGGGAGCTGGAAATATTTTAGAGAGTAAAAGATCCTAAAAAGAGATAGAACTATCAACACAATATATGAACTCTGATTGGATCCTGGAACTACAAAAGACATTTTGGGGACAACTGGGGAATTCAGACTATATTTTGACTATATTTTAAATATTATTAAATCATTATGAAATTTTTTAGATATGACAATTATACAGTGATTATTTGGAGAATGTCCTGAATAGAGATTCATGCTAGAGTATTCAGAGATTAAATATCATGATGACTGCATCTTGTTTTCAAATGCTTCAGGAGAGAAGAAAGCATATGTGTGGTGTGTGTGTGTCTATGTTTAGAGGTGGGGAGAGGAAAAGAGGAGGAAGAGGGGAACACTGGAAAAAAATATTTTTGATAATGCTATTTTCAAGGCAACAATTGCTGAAAAAAATTCAGAACAAAAGTAATACCTATTCTTTGAGAAAAGGAAATTCCTCTCCTGCTGCTGCTGCTGCTAAGTCGCTTCAGTCATGTCCAACCCTGTGCGACCCCACAGACAGCAGCCCACCAAGGTCCCCTGTCCCTGGGATTCTCCAGGCAAGAATACTGGAGTGGGTTGCCATTTCCTTCTCCAACGCATGAGAGTGAATAGTGAAAGAAGTCGCTCAGTCATGTCCGATTCCTAGCAACCCCATGGACCGCAGCCCACCAGGCTACTCCATCCATGGGATTTTCCAGGCAAGAGTACTGGAGTGGGTTGCCATTTATCTTTAGTTAAACTTTATTTTTGGCCAAGTGCAGTAAATATATATACATATATATGTGTATTGGTTTACCATTCATCTAAGACTTAGTACAAGGGAACTGAAGACCGAAATGATTTGTAATCCAGCAGTAACTAACAGGCAATTCCAATCTGTTTAGAAAAGTAACTTGAACAACACCGAATGTCAAAATATGGATGAACTTTTTTTTAAAAATAAATTTATTTGTTTTAGTTGAGGGCTAATTACCTTACAATATTGTAGTGGTTTTTGCCATACATTGACATGAATCAGCCATGGGTTTACATGTGTTCCCCATCCTGAACCCCCCTCCGACCTCCCTCCCCATCCTATCCCTCTGGGTCATCACACTGCCCCAGCCCTGAGCATTTGTCTCATGCATCGAACCTGGAATGGTGTTCTGTTGCACATAAGATAATATACATGTTTCAATGCTATTCTCTCAGAACATCCCACCCTCACCTTCTCCCTCCGAGTCCATAAGACTATTCTATGCATCTGTGTCTCTTATTCTGTCTCACATATAGGGTTATCGTTACCATCTTTCAAATTCCATATATATGCATTAGTATACTGTATTGGTGTTTTTCTTTCTGGCTTACTTCACTCTGTATAATGGGCTCCAGTTTCATCCATCTCAATAGAACTGATTCAAATGTATTCTTTTTAATGGCTGAGTAATATTCCATTGTGTATATGTACCACAGCTTCCTTATCCATTCGTCTGTTGATGGACATCTAGGTTGGATGAACTTTTAAAACATTATGCCAAGTGAAAGAAGCCACTCATAAAGGACCACATAATATAGTAAGTCCCCAACAAACGAACCTTCAAGTTGCAGACTTTCAAAGATGCAAACCTGCGTGCCAGTCCCTGTATGCCAGCTGCTGAACTGTACTACTGTACTTTTCAAGGTACTATATTGTAAGATTAAAAATGTTTTGTTTTTGTGTTTGTTTTTTTATGTATGCACTATTTGTGTGAAAAATGTTATAAACCTATTACAGTACAGTACAGCCAACTGTGTTACTTGGGTACCTAGGCTAACTCTGCTAGACTTCTGAATGAGCTCTCAGAATGGAACTTGTCCGAATGCATATACCGTACAATATGATTCCATTTATACGAAATGTCCAGAATAGGCAAATCACAGAGTCAGAAAACAGGTTGGTGGCTGTCTGGGGCAGGGGAGCTTGGGAGGAAAAGGGCAGTGATTGCTAATGGGTATGAGGTAAGAAGGGGTGGTAAAAAAAATGGTCTAAAAGTGATTGTGGTGATGATAGTACAACTCTGGATATACTAAGAATGACTTAACTGTACATTTCGAATGGGTGAATTGTCAGGTATATGAATTACATCTCAACAGAGCTGTTATAAAAAAACAGAAGAGCAACACAGGAGCACAGAGTGCCCCGTTCCACCCCCAACCCTGAGCTGCTGGCACTCACTTGGAAACCTTCACGGAGTCGTCTGCCCAGCGTCCTTGCCGGCGGGGTGGCTTGGGAGGGGGAACCTGTAAGGGACAGAAGCCAACGAAACAGTCACTCAGCATCAGCGTTCCAGCAAACTGGGGCCGAGATTAAGGTCACCTAAACCGACCTTCAACCTACCAAAAGCTTCTGAATAAAAATACAATACTATGAAACCTGGGTGCTTTCATACCTTTCATGCCAGGAGGGCAATCTGGTCTTGTCAACTGAAAGCCCTAGAAATGCTCACACTTTCTGAGGCAACAATTCTAACCCCAGGAATTTATCCCAAGGAAATAATCAGAGAGAAATGTAATGTCATTTTTTAATATAATGAATAACCAGAAACAATCAAGTGGGTTAGTAGCTCAGTCTTGTGTCCGACTCTTTGCAACCCCATGGACTATAGCCCACCAGGTACCTCTGTCCATGGAATTCTCCAGGCAAGAATACTGGAGCGGGTTGCTATTCCCTTCTCCAAGGGATCTTTCTGACCCAGGGATTGAACTCAGGTCTCCTGCATTGTGGGCAGATTTTTTACCGCCTGAGCCACCAGGGAAGCCCTCAGAAACAATCAAAATGGACAACAATAAGGAATTAAGTAAATCATGAAATACACATGTGAAAATACTATACAATAATGAGAAACTGTTAAAAAAGAATTATTAATGATATGGGTTAATGATATAAATATTATATAATGTTATATTATGGTATAAATGTTAACTTTTTGAAACATATTGCAAAACAGTAGGTACATGCTTCTGACTTTGTGAAAGAAAATCACATACATAATATCATACATGATTGAGAGGGAATCCAGTGATAGAATTAAGGCAATTTTTCTCTTTTCTTATGTGTACATTTTCTAATTCTTTTTTAACCAGTCAACTTATACCACTTTTATAAACAGAAAAGTAATAAAATAAAAGTATAAGAGACAGGCTTGCTTCAAAGATACAAACTCAATCGGTGGGTTAAAAATCTACTTAAGTTATTTGGGCAGGAAGCATTCACTTGGAATAGATACATCCAGAAACCCAAGTCCAGGAATTCTTGTCTAACTACTTCAACTAAAAATACCAAGGTGGGAATTAACCAATCTACTGAAATACTCACATTGGACAAAAGAGCAAAAGCCTTTCCTATTTTGAATCACCCAGGACTTATCTAGGACCGCTGAGTTACCAACTTTCTTTTTCCAAGAACCTCACATAATCATAACTGTTGTTCTCAATCTAAGGAGATTCTTAGGTAAGTGGACTAAAATGGTGGTTGACAAATTTTTTCTAAAAGGGCTAGATGGGAAATATTTTTGATTTTGTGGGTTGCAAAGGCTCTGTTACAACTACTCAACTCTGATATTGCAGGGCAACAAGCAGCCACAGACAAGAATTAAACACCTGGGTGTAACGTGTCCAATAAAACTTTATAAAAACAAGCATGTGTGTGTGCTCAGTCACTCGGCCGTGTCTGACCCTTTGAGACTCCATGGACTGTATGTACCCTGCCAGGCTCCTCTGTCCATGGGATTTTTCCAGCAAGAACACTGGAGTGGGGGACTTCCCTGGTGGTCCAGTGGTTAAGAATCCGCCTTGCAAAGAAGGGGACGCAGGTTCGATCCCTGGTTGGGGAACTAAGATCCCACAAGCTGCAAAGCTATCGCACCCACGAACTGTAACTAGAGAATCCATGAGCCGAAAGGAAAGAGCCTCATGACACAATTAAGACCTGACACAGCCAAATAAATAAGCAAATAAATATTAAAACAAAACAAAACAAAACACTGGAGTGGGTTGCCATTTCCTTCTCCAGAAACAAGAAGCGGGCCAAATTTTGCACGAAGTATGTGGTCTTCAGTCTCTGGCACTAAAATCACTGCAATATCCTTTCAATTTGTTGCTTAAAACCTAACTTGCAGCTTTAAAATTTTTATTTATTTATTTTAATTGGAGGCTAATTACTGTACAATATTGCGGTGTTTCTTGCCGTACTTCGACGTGAATCAGCCACGGGTGTACATGTGTCCCCCATCCTGAACCCCCCTCCCACCTCCCTCCCCACCCCACCACTCTGGGTTGTCCCAGAGCACCAGCTTTGAGTGCCCTGCTGCATGTATTGGACTTGCACTGGTCATCTATTTTACTTATGGTAAAATACACGTTTCAATGCTATTCTCTCATATCGTCCCACCCTCACCTTCTCCCACATGGTCCAAAAGTCTGTTCTTTACATCTGTGTCTCTTTTGCTGTCTTGCATATAGGGTCGTCATTACCATCTTTCTAAATTCCATATATATGCGTTAACATACTGTATTGGTGTTTCTCTTTCTGACTTACTTCACTCTGTATAATAGGCTCCAGTTTTGTCCACCTCATTAGAACTGACTCAAATGCATTTTTTTTATAGCTGAGTAATATTCCATTGTGTATATGTACCACAGCTTCCTTATCCATTCATCTGTCGATGGACATCTAGGTTGCTTTCGTGTTCTAGCTATTGTGAACAGTGCTGCAATGAACACCGGGGTACATGTGTCTCTTTCAATTCTGGTTTCCTTGGTGTGTATGCCCAGCAGTGGGATGCTGGGTCGTATGGCAGTTCTGTTTCCACTTTTTTAAGGAATCTCTACACTGTTCTCCATAGTGGCTGTACTAGTTTGCATTTCCACCACCAGTGTAAGAGGGTTCCCTTTTCTCCACACCCTCTCCAGCCTTTATTGTTTGTAGACTTTTTGATGGCAGCCATTCTAACTGACATGAGATGGTACCTCACTGTGGTTTTGATTTGCATTTCTCTGATAATGAGTGATGTTGAGAATCTTTTCATGTGTTTGTTAGCCATCTGTATTTCTTTGGAGAAATGCCTGTTTAGTTCTTTGGCCCATTTTTTGATTGGATCACTTATTTTCCTGGTATTGAGCTGCATGAGCTGCTTATATATTTTTGGAGACTGTCAGTTTCATTTGCTATTATCTTCTCCCATTCTGATGGCTGCCTTTTCACCTTGATTAGAGTTTCTTTCATTGTGCAAAAGCTTTTAAGTTTAATTAGGTCCCATTTGTTTATTTTTGTTTTTATTTCCATTACTCTGGGAGGTGGGTCATAGAGGATCTTGCTGTGATTTATGTCAGGGAATGTTCTGCCTATATTTTTCTCTAAGAGTTTTATAGTTTCTGGTCTTACATTTAGATCTTTAACCCTTTTTGAGTTTCTTTTTGTGTATGGTGTTAGAAAGTGTTCTAGTTTCATTCTTTTACAGGTGGTTGGCCAGTTTTCCCAGCACCACTTGTTAAAGAGATGGTCTTTTCTCAATTGTATATTTTTGCCTCCTTTGTCAAAGATAAGGTGTCCATAGGCGCGTGGATTTATCTCTGGGCTTTCTATTTTGTTCCATTGATCTGTATTTCTGTCTTTGTGCCAGTACCATACTGTCTTGATGACTGTAGCTTTGTAGTGTAGTCCAAAGTCAGGCAGGTTGATTCCTCCAGTTCCATTCTTTTTTCTCAAGATTGCTTTGGATATTCGAGGGTTTTTGTGTTTCCATAAAAATTGTGAAATTATTTGTTCTAGTTCTGTGAAAAATACCATTGGTAGCTTGATAGGGATTACATTGAATCTATAGATTGCTTTGGGTAGTATACTCATTTTCACTATATTGATTCTTCCAATCCACGAACATGGTATATTTCTCCATCCAATTGTGTCATGTTTGATTTCTTTCATCAGTGTTTTATAGTTTTCTATATATAGGCCTTTTGTTTCTTTAGGTAAATTTATTCCTAAGTATTTTATTCTTTTTATTGAAGGAGACTATAGCAAAAATCAAAAAAACTAAAAGCTGGTTCTTTGAGAAAATAAATAAAATAGACAAACCATTAGCCAGACTCATCTAGAAAAAAAAGGAGAAGAATCAAATCAATAAAATTAGAAATGAAAATGGAAAAATCACAATGGACATCACAGAAATACAAAAGATTGTAAGAGACTACTATGAGCAACTATATGCCAATAAAATGGACAACTTGGAAGAAATGGACAAATTCTTAGAAAAGGATAACCTTCCAAAACTGAACCAGGATGAAATAGAAAATCTTAACAGACCCATCACAAGCATGGAAATTGAAGCTGTAATCAAAAATCTTCCAGAGGGCTTCACAGGTGAATTCTACCAAAAATTTAGAGAAGAGCTAACATCTATCCTACTCAAACTCTTCCAGAAAACTGCAGAGGAAGGTAAACTCCCAAACTCATTCCATGAAGCCACCATCACCCTAATCCCAAAACCAGACAAAGATACCACAAAAAAAGAAAACTACAGGCCAATATCACTGATGAACATAGATGCAGAAATCCTCAACAAAATTATAGCAAACAGAATCCACAACATATTAAAAAGATCATACATCATGACCAAGTGGGCTTTATCCCAGGGATGCAAGGATTCTTCAATATTTGCAAATCAATCAATCTGATACACCATATTAACAAATTGAAAGATAAAAACCATATGATTATCTCAATAGATACAGAGAAAGCCTGTGACAAAATTCAATACCCATTTATGATAAAAAAAACTCTCCAGAAAGCAGGCATAGAAGGAACATACCTCAACATAATAAAAGCCATATACAACAAACCCACAGCAAACATTATCCTCAATGGCAAAAAATTGAAAGCATTTCCTCTAAAATTAGGAACAAGACAAGAGTGCCCACTCTCATCACTACTATTCAACAAAGTTTTGGAAGTTCTAGCCACAGTAATCAGAGAAGAAAAAGAAATAAAAGGAATCCAGATTGGAAAAGAAGAAGTAAAACTGTTTGCAGATGACATGATCCTCTACATAGAAAACCCCAAGGACACCACCAGAAAATTACTAGAGCTAATCAATGAATATAGTAAAGTTGCAGGATACAAAATTCACACACAGAAATCCCTTGCATTCCTATACACTAACAATGAGAAAACAGAAAGAGAAATTAAGGGAACAATCCCATTCACCATTGCAACGAACTTGCAGCTTTTTAAGAGAACATTCCTTCAACGTGTGCCGAAATACATTTCATTTCTGATGTTTTGTTTTACATCAAGATGCATTCACTTTCCTGCTTCTCTAGTAGCTGCCAAGGATGAGCTCCATCTGGAGACTGGGCCTTTCTGTGGGGAGAGGAAGAACCTGCTGGAAAGGCCTGATGAAGGAGAAGCCAAGACTTGGAAAGCCTGTATCCAAAAGACTTAGCTCCCAAGAAACCTGGGCAGTACTTTAGAGAAAACAAACTTGGGTAATGGCGCTTTGTACTCTCAAAAATGACAAAAATGTAGGAGTAGAAAATGAACTATTGCTTAGGTTCTCAGCAGGGAACCCACAGAAGGTGAAGGAAGAGATCCCACCATCGATTCACAGTCCACACATCCTTTTGTGGTGTCTCTGCCACCCACAACTCACCTGTTCCCAGACTGGATGGAGAAGCCTTTCATCCCAAGACCCCTCTTTCCTTAGACCTAGCTGATTGAACTAGGATGCACTAGTCAGACCCAGTCAGAACCAACTGAGTTCTTGGTCCCAGGAATTTGGAACTGAAGTTCAGAGGTTAGGCTGCTCAGACGGTACCAAGTGTTGAAACTGTAAGGACCAGCTGGAATCAGAATAAAGCCAAATGGACACAAGCCATAGTTGTGTATAAGCAGAGACCAAGAACCTTGTCCTGGTCAGCTCTTACTGTGCTTGCAAAAGTTAAACAGATCAGAACCGAACCATATCAGGTGCCTCCAGGAGGTTTTAAACCAATCTGGCTCACAGCTTTCTTCCCTATGCTTTTGCAGATAACATCCCACTTTCCTTTACCCAAGGGTAGGACCATCTTGTGACAAGGAGCATTAATGAATTCGGAAGTCACAAACTAGGAACCACAAATTTTGTCTGGCCATACAGTGGATTTTGTCTGTTTCTAAAATTTAAATTACCATTTTAAAAACTTGAGATTTCTGCAAAAAACAAGAAGTTTCCGGCTTCTCTCAGAAAACTGGAAGCTCTAGTGGTTCTGGGGCTGAGCAGCAGCCGCCCTCTGGTGACTAGACATGTGCCTTCCAGTTTGCCACAGTCCCCACCCGCCCTGCCTGTCTCCTTCCTGCCCTGTCAAGTGCCACTGGACGTCTATTACAACGGCGATCGTGCTGCTGTTTCTCTTCCAGTACAGAATTCCCTCCAGTTCCTACGACAACAGGAAGTGGGAAAATGAAAGCTGTGTCGAGTGTTTTGACAAAAACAGGAACAAGCATATCTACCCTGGTTGGAAGTGGGATCTCTTCTTTACCGCATCAGCGCACAGACCACAGGCGTGCCTGTGTCTAACCCCAAGGCCCGCTTCACTCCCCCAGGTGCCCTGCCTGCCCCTGGGGCATCCGGGTGTTGGAAGGACAGGAGGAAGCCATGTGAAATCCATGGTGCCCACAGGGTCAAGAGGCCCAGGTCTACCCGGCACTTTTCCACCAACAGCCTGCAAGAAGAAGGGAAGGGACCCTGCTGCCTCGGCGAGGTTCCTCAACCTGTGTGTCACGGCCCTGCCTCTGTTTTGTGCCATGGGGTGTGGGTGACAAGAGGGCAGGAGAAGCAGAGACCAAACTGGGGAAGGACTGCGAGAGACTAGGCAGCAGGGAAAAGGGGTATAAGTGACATCAAATGAGGTCAAGATGCACTCATTCGAGTAACCACTAACCTGCTGAGGGATTAGACGAGTGACTATACGGTAAGTGCTCAGAGCAGTGCCTGGCATATAGTAAGTGCTGGGTCTTTACTGTTAGCAGCAGCAGCAGCAGCATCACTAATGTCAATATAGGAAAGGTTAGACCACATGTAATAAAATACACTACACCATCTGGAGAAGGAGGTGGGGGCAAGCTTCCTCTGAGCCTGGCCTGAGCTGTCATTTTGATGATTAATCCATCATATGGTTAATAAAGTTCCCTAAGATTCCCAAGGCTTCCCTGGTGACTCAGCTGGTAAAGAATCTGCCTGCAATGTGGGAGACCTGGGTTCGATCTCTGGGTTGGGAAGATCCCCTGGAGAAGGGAAAGGCTACCCACTGCAGTATTGTGACCTGGAGAATTCCATGGACTGTATAGTCCTTGGGGTCGCAAAGAGTTGGACACAACTGAGCGACTTTCACTTTCACAAGATTCCCAAACCCAAAATGATCTGCTTTATCCTCTTTAACCACAAACCTCAGAAAGTCACAGCCATTGGGAGGATGAGTGAGAATCCTTTCTGCCCAGAGGTCACACAAAGACACGTTTCCTCTCATCTTCTTTCCATTCCGAAATGGTGCCAGCTGCTAACACAGCAGCTTCCAAACAGAAAGACCACCACCCAAGAGTCACTCCTCCGCAGCCAGAAGACCTTAACACCTTGTCCCCAAATCAAAGGGGCTTGTGTGCTAATAACTGAAAACTTCAGGAGCTGACATAATGCTGTAAAAACTGTGTAGGCTGCTTTTCCTTGAGATCACTAAGAGTTACAAAGACCTTCGCTACACCAAATGGGCAGGGTTTAGCAGCCTTCTCTGCTCCCTACCAGGAGTCTTGGCCACACTTGGGAGACAGCATTGAAGTGGCTGGGAGATGGGGGCAGGCAGAACTCAGCTCTCTGCAAGGTAGGGCTTGGGTGTTTAGCAGGGGTTGTCTTTTCTGATGGGGAATCCCTACGCTCATGATTTAGTACCCTAAGTCCAAGGGTAAGAAAAATATTGTTTTGTAAATCTTCCTACTATGAATCTTGTCATGGCCACCCACAAATACCCTATCTGCATGAGACAGATGTAATTAACCTCCACTCAGTCAGTTCAGTCACTCAGTTGTGTCTGACTCTTTGTGACCCCATGGACTGCAGCACGCCAGGCTTTCCCGTCCATCACTATCTCCTGAAGCTTGCTCAAACGCATGTCCATTGAGTCGATGAGGCCATCCAACCATTTCATCCTCTGTCGTCCCCTATCCTCCTGCCTCAAACATTCCCAGCATCAGGGTCTTTTCCAATGAGTCAGCTCTTCGCATCAGGTGGCCAAAGTACTAGAGCTTCAGCTTCAGCATCAGTACTTCCAGTAAATATTCAGGGTTGATTTCCTTTAAGATTGACTGGTTTGATCTCCTTGCTGTCCAAGGGACTCTCAAGAGTCTTCTCCAGCACCCCAGTTCAAAAGCATCAATTCTTTGGTGCTCAGCTTTCTTTATGGTCCAACTCTCACATCCATACATGATCCAGTGATAAAGGTTCCTTCCCAGAATTCAACTTTGCTCCTCTGTGGAGAGCTGAGCGCTGCCCTACACATACCAGGTGAGTTAGAGAAAGCAGAAGATATCATCCCTGTTCTCAAATGAGACCCCGGTCCAGTGAGGCTGGGAAGATGCAGAACTCAGGGTGGATCAGGTCTTTGTGAAATCTACGTGACGGACATCCAGCTTACTCTGAAACTACAAAGGCCACACTGGAGAGGGGATGTAGGCATCAGGGATGGAGGAACTGGGGGGTCCTTCCAGGGAGAGGCTTCATCCAGGGTCCAAAGGTGAAGCTGAGGAGGAATCCCTCGGCTGTGGGGTGGTTCCACTGAATTTTGCCGTTTTCTCATCACCTGTGGTGGTTTTTACTGGGCCACACTCTCCTGGGGCATCATTCAGGCAGTGCTCTGACAAGCATGCATAAGCTTGCAAGACAGGACTGAAGGCTACATGGAATCGTAGCATCGTGGGCAGTGCTGAGGACAAGGAGACTGACAGAAGCTTTATGGAGTAAGTGGGGCTTGCCCTGGATTGGGAAGATAAGCAGAAATGAAAAGGAAAAGCAATCCAGAAGCAACCCGAAAAGGTGCAATGCTACCAGGACAGCACATAACACATGGGCTGTAGCTGATGCTTTTCCCTGATCATCATCCTGGTGGGGAGCCAAGGTCCTCAGCACCCATTATATACAGTGCAGGCTGGAAGTGAAAGCTGATGCGACTTGATCATAATGGAGTAGTTTAAAAGCAGGTGCAAACGATCTGTTTGAAAATCTGAGTGATGACTGGCTTTTCACAGAATGATTTAAAAGGCCTGGTGGGTTCTTCTGTGCAGACAGTCTAGCCCCTGAAAGCCTGGCTCCTCTCCCTAAAAGCTATGATGATGTCATGGAGACACCTGTTAGCAGTTTCAGAAAGAGCCCCGCGCTCTCTCCCCGGGATGATCTGAAACACAGGACACACTCTAGACAGAGATGCTACCGTTGCTCCTTTTAGAATCAGCTGCCAGGACTGCTACGTTCTCCCGGCCGTGGTGACAGAGAAGATGCTGGGGACACTCTGGAAGCCGGAATGCCTTCCCCAGAGCATGGTCAGAGCCCAGGGAGCTCTGAGAAATTGTCACCCTTCATTATAGGGCCCTCCATTCGGACCAGGGGAGGTCCTGCCCACCAGGTGTGGGCAGGACAAGAGGAGACACGAACGTGCAATTTATTATTTCTCAAATCGTGTGTGTCTGAGGTCTCGGTGCAAAGGCCTAGGCATTTAAAGAAAAAGGAATTGACTCTTGCCCCATCCTTGAAACTAGAAACTTAGTCTAAGACAGTGGTGACCTTTTTCACAGGGCCCACAAACACTGCAATCCTCCTTGACCAAGCACTTGGGAAGACATTACCAATCTGTATGAAGCATGGCTCTGGAAGAAATCTGTTTCCTAGTCCTGTGTTAGGAAAGAGGTGGGGGGGCGGGTGGAAAAAAACCCTGGATAGTTGAGAGAGTGTTAGTCATTCAGTCATGTCGGACTCTTTGTGACCCCATGGACTGTAGCCTATCAGGCTCCTCTGTTCATGGAATTCTCCAGGCGAGAATACTAGAGTGGGTTGCCATTTCCTTCTCCACGGTGAGAGAGAGTAGAGCTCAAATGGATCTTAAAAATGAAGAGAGGACCTAGACCTAGAATTCAAAAGCCCTGGTTTATTCTTCACATTGCTCCGCTTCTGAAATTCAGAGGCACAGCCCCAAGACATCTGCTGGGCAAACGATTTCCAATTTTGGCAGATTTAGTGCCAGGTAACATTACCCAAACTTGCTTTTTTTAAAAAAAAAAAAACAAAAAAAAAACCACAGAAAGAGTCTTAAAATGTGCAACACCAGGAGGGACAGAAATAGGAGTGGGTGGCGGTAGCCCTGAGGCGGTGCATCCCTCGCGTTCTCTCCTAAAAGCTGGAGTCATGTCTCGAGTGTGGGAAAGCAGCACAGCCTGCTGGGGCTGCCGCCTGATGGACGGAGGGGCCAGGACCCCGCATAGCTCCTGGAGAGAAGCAAAAATGTGCTCTCTCCAAAAATAAACAGGGGCAGGAATGACTGCGAGTAAAGGGTTGGCAGCACGTGACCAGTGGTTGCGGTCCTGAAATACCAGCTTTCGACAAAAAGGAGGCAGAGAGCAGGAAATTCAGGAAACGGCCACTTTATATGGTCTCATCCGAATGGGCAAGGATTCAACTAACTGGAATTACCCAGTCACAGGGAGCCTTGAGGGCTAGACTTGTTTCTGATCTTTATATGGTTCCCCCAGATTCTTAAGATGCCGAGATAGAAAAGACACTGCAGTGCCAAAAAAGGAGCCTTTCGAGTTTGGAAACTTCTCACACACTCTCAGAAGTCCTGGAGAAACCCCACAGTGTGAAGCAGTCCAAAATCCAAACCGCATCCTATTTCAAAAAAGCCAGTCCAAACATATGCGTGAATTTCCAACAGAAAAGACATTCAGTTCAGCAAGGATCCACTGCACACCTCACATCTCCCATCTTCCAGCTTCTAGGGGCCATAAAGCTCCCATGTTCAACCCTAGCTAGAAACAAACTTCGTTTCTCCAGCAACCTGAGAAAAGATGCAGGAAAGCTTACGTGCTTCGTAAGAGAGAAGACTAACCCTTATTAATGCATGCATACGTTGTAGAGGCGGTGTGTGTTCTTCAAATCTGTCCGCCATGCACAGTTCCATCTCTTTTTAAAAAATTTTTTTGATGTGGACCATTTTAAAAGTCTTTATTGAACTTGTTACAATATGGTTTCTGTTTCATGTTTTGGTTTTTTGGCCACGAGGCATGTAGGACCTTAGCGCCCCGACCAGGGATCAAACCCACACCTCCTGTGCTGGAAGGTGAAGTCTTAACCAGTGGACCACCAGGGAAGTCCCCCACTGCTTCATCTCTGCCAGTTTCTCCCTCTAGCCTCACACTGGGTCTGACAAACTAATTCACCACAGACCTGAGTTTTCCCCTCGTGGGTTTAAGGTCATGGCAGGTAATGGGCCATCCGAGCTTCTAACTGAACCCTTATGAGGAAATGTAGCTCTTTCAAGCTGTAACGGACCTAATAAAATGCAAGATCTATTTTAAGCATGAGACAGAAACCTGACCATCAAGAGATGCTAAAGCCGCAAAGTGATTGATGGAACCATACATTCTCCTGGTGCCCAAGAATCACCCCAAGTGTGTGCCAGGTGTGAGGGAGAAAATGTTTCTTAACAAGAGAGATCTGTTGGCCTCCTAACTCAGGGATCAAACTTAGCCTGTAAACGGTGGGGACCGATGTCCTGCCACTAGGAGCACATAGTGCCACTCAGGAAAAGCTACTGCCACAAACCTTCACCGGGAATGCAATCAAGCCTTCTGGTCTGGTTACTTCCAGCCTGCTTACTGCAGGTCAGGTGAGACAGGAGGAAGTTTAGTGACACTAAGGAAGAAAGAACCAGAAAAATCCAGCGCGAGGGAAAATAAGGGGCTCCAACTCTTCAAAAAGTCAACACCATTAAAAAGAAGGGATGAAACAGGAGACTATTCCAAAACAAAAGAGACTTAAGAGAAACTTAGTGGAGTGGTTCTTGATTGGACCCTAGTTTGAAGAAAAAATTAGCTGCAATAGATTATTTTGGAGACAAGTGGAGGAAATGAACATGGTCTGGGTAACAGATGGCATTAGGGAATTGCTAATATTGTTGGGTGTGGAGTTGTGGATTTCGAGGACAATCTCCCTATTTCTCAGAGCTGTGCGCTTAAGTATTTAAGTGACATTTCATGATGGTGGTTCTGAAATAGTTCAGCAAAAAGTTACATGTAAAACATGTAAATACATATTTTTAGGTTTTTTTTAAAAATTATCATTTAAGGAAACATGGAAAATGTTGAAAACAGCTAAACCTAGGTGGTGGGTGTATGTTTTCCACGGTACTATCGTTTCTACTTTTCTAGATGCTTCAAATTTTAACGAAAAGTAAAAGCTAAAAAAGAAAAACTGGATGCATGAAGTTTACGCTAACAAAAGAGAAAAAAGACAGGGGTAGTGAGGAGGAGAGCTCCAGTATGAGGGTTGTTCGTGGGTAAATCTACTCAAGGAAGACCCATGTCAAATAGGAACAGAGACCTTCTCCACTTTGGAGCAGGGAACTCCTAACACCAGCATCCTGAAGGCCAGAAAATAACTCTACACCCAAAAGATCAGGTCAGATCCCTGCCACGGCTAGATGTGATGGGAAAATGAGTTTATAAATTAAAATGCCTCCCCGCGCCTCCTACCCCCATCCCCAGTCTACTGGGTTTTAATTGTGTATACATGCATACATGAAATTTGGGTAAGGAAAAAAAAATGTGGTAGAAAGAACACGAGGCCAGACTGCTTCTAATCTGGGTTCTGTTTCTGCCTCTGCCACTAACTAGTTTCATGATCCTGGATTTTAATTCATAATAGAGGTGATTCCCCCCAGTTCTATAATTCTGTGATTCTTTGAGTCTGTGAAATTGTTATTTTTCACTTTGGCGAAAGGGTATCTAGGCAAAAAGATGTAAACGATGACATGAAATGTTTACCATCAATTTGAACCTGTATGAAGGGGAAGGGGACATAAAACAGAGAACACAAGGTTACAGAGAGAAATGAGAATATGTAAGCACAAAGACTTCATCAGTGGTGAGACAACCGAGGCAATGAGAAACAGCACATTAATCTATAGCTAATCATTATAATTTGATTAGGACAGCAAGGAGATCAAATTAGTCAATCCTAAAGGAAATCAACCCTGAATACTCATTGGAAGGACTGATGCTGAAGCTCTAACACTTTGGCCACCTGACGCAAAGAGTTGACTCATTGGAAAAGACCCTGATGCTGGAAAAGATTGAGGGCAGGAGAAGAGGGTGACAGAGGATGAGATGGTTGGATGGCATCACTGACTCAATGGACATGAGTTTGAGCAAGCTCAGAAGACAGTGAAGGACAGGGAAGTCTGCATGCTACAGTCCATGGTGTTGCAAAGAGTCGGACATGATTGAGCAACAGAACAACAACAAATAATTATAATGATGGCCAACACCTACTGAGGGTTTACTCCAGCTCAGTTGGTAAAGAATCCGGCTGCAATGCAGGAGACCCTGGTTTGATTCCTGGGTCGGGAAGATCTGCTGGAGAAGGGATAGGCTACCCACTCCAGTATTCTTGGGCTTCCCTTGTGGCTCAGCTGGTAAAGAATCCACCTGCAATGCGGGAGACCTGGGTTCGATCCCTGGGTTGGGAAGATCCCCTGGAAAAGGGAAAGGCTGCCCACTCCAGTATTCTGGCCTGGAGAATTCCATGGACTGTATAGTCCATGGGGTCGCAAAGAGTTGGACACGACTGAGCGACTTTCACAAAGCTTTAGTAGGATTACTTGGCAGAATCCCTGTGACCCAATGAACTGTCCATCACTACATAACAAATTTACTCACGAGGAAACTGAGGCTTAGATAACATTAACTCACCTAAAATCATTTGAGCGGTAAGAAATGGAGCAAGGGTTCAAATCCAATTTGCTTTCTGACACCAAAGCTTCACCCTGAACCTGATGGTATCTGACTTCCTAGACGCTCAGTACATGCCAGCTAGCACAGGCTTGAAAGGACACAGCGGCTACAGAAAAGAATCTGTCTGGACTGCAACAAAGTGCCCAAGTACAAGAGAGACTAGATCAATGACAAGGATAAGACCTGGGAAGTCTAAACCAAAAGCAACATCTGCTTCATATATCTTCTGGGCATGAAGTCCAGTTAACCGTTGAACTATACTGGTCTGAGCTGTGCAGGCCTATTGATTTGCAAATTTTTTTTTTCCAATAAATACACAGCAACACGATCCATGGTTGCTTGATTTCATGGATGTGGAACCATGGATACGGAGGATCAACTATGGGACTTGACATCTGTGGATCCGGATATCCATGAGTGGGAGAGGGGTGTCTTGGAACCAAATCTGTACCTACTGGTAATATAAATATGTTCAGTAAGACAGAGAGGCTTGGTCTGACCCTTATCTCTTTAGTGAGGCAAGGGTTAAGGGTAAAGTGAAGTGAAGTCGCTCAGTCGTGTCCGACTCTTTGCAACCCCGTGGACTGTAGCCTACCAGGCTCCTCCGTCCATGGGATTCTCCAGGCAAGAATACTGGAGTGGGTTGCCATTTCCTTCTCCAGTTAAGGGTAAAGTCAGGATTAAAGCCAAAAAAAAATAAACTACAACAGCTTGAATTCAGCTTGACTAAGGCTGAATTCAATATAAATCTCTGCCTCCCTACTGCACATCACAGATATTCTCCACATACCAAGAGTCCGGCGCCCCGCCATGCTAAGTCGCTTCAGTCGTGTCTGACTCTGTGCGACCCTATGGACTGTAGCCCGCCAGGCTCCTCGGTCCATGGGATTCCCCAGGCAAGAATACTAGAGTGGATTGCCATTCCCTTCTCCGGGGGATCCTCCCGACCCAGGGATCGAACCGATGTGTTCTTCCCTGAACAGGGAGGGTTCTTTCCACCGGTGCAGTAGCTTTGAAGGATGAGTGACTAAGTGGAGGACAGGAGTTTGCCAGAAAGAAATACAGAGGCAAAGCTATAGTTTGAAAGGGTTAGTTTAAGGGGGAGGGGAGGAAGGAGAGAGAAAGGAGGGAAAGGAGGGATGCTCCTGGGCTCAGATTTTAGAATCATCTCTCTCTAGCTACATAGCCTTGGGCTAGTCACACCTTCACCAAGTCTCTTTTCCTCTACACAGAACTAAAGTGGTCTGTGCTCTTTTATGGACCCGCTGTAAACATGGGAGACAAACTTGGGCATAAAGCAAATACTTAGTAAGTGGCTGCTATATTATTTATCAGGATAAAATAAAAGCAATGAAATGAAACCTTTGGGGCCTTCCCCGGTGGCTCAAACGGTAAAGAATCTGCCTGCAGTGCAAGAGACACGGCTTCAACCCCTGTGTTTGGAAGATCCCCTGGAGGAGGAAATGGTTACCCATTCCAGTGTTCTTGCCTGGAGAATCCCATGGACACTGGAGCCTGGCAGGCTACAGTCTGCAGGGTCACAAACAGTCAGACACAGCTGCACACATGCAGCCTTTGGAGGAAACAAACAAACAAACACTTCATTAATGCCCAGGGTTGAGACAACCCTGGAAGTCTGGGAGAGGTAAACATGGTAGCTTCTCTTATTTGGGACTGCCTTGCACAAGTTCATGCCAGGGGTCCAACTCTTACTTAAGTCCACCTTCCCTGAACAGAGAGAAATGCTTGAAAGTTGCCTGAACCTAGGAGGCCGCCACAGTTCCTCTTTGCACTGGGAGATCCGTGCAATGTTCAGACAACCACAGTGTCTGGCGGTGACTCTCGTGGTGTCATACTTCCCCCAATATTCCCAGATGCCCCATCGTAAAAAGGCCCAAGTCCCATATCTCAGTACAGTCATCAAACTGCCCACTTCAAATGACTCATGCAACAGGGCCGCCAGCCATGTGTCAGAGAGGCTGATCCAAAGAGAACAGATTTCAGCCCGAAAATCGTTCTTGAAATTCATCCTGGCTGTTCCTAATTTGGGTGGCATCCTCTTAATCTCAATTATACCCCTTCCGGTCATTCAAAATCAGCGTTCTCAGGTCTGCGCCTTCCATACACTTGTCAAGAAACGCCCTTGTTTCCCCCAGACTTTCCTCTGTTCAGCCAGAATAAACATTCCTTTTAACTTTCATCATAAATCAAGACCTGTATGTTTGTGTCATTCTCTTAACGCCTGTCAGTTTGTTAAAACCCATCCGGCATGTATGTAACCGGAAGGATGCACAGTGCTGTGGGTGGAAATGCCCAGCCCTCCAGGAAGCGACCCCTCCCGACACCTGTGACTTTGGATAAGCAGCGTCCAGACTCACTCCCTCAACGAAATCCAGACTGGGATGACCTGGAACAAGTGGAGAGCAGAGGAGGAGACGGTAACCTCGCTGCTTTAGGAAACCTGATCTCTCATGACCCCTCAAGGGCGATGATGGAGAAGAAGTGGGCAGAGCGAGGAACCAGTGTTAACCTGTGCGTCGTCGGAAGGGGGCAGTTTGAGGATGTGCACTGAGATATGAGGCTTGGATCTTCCTACGGTAGGGTATACCGGAATAGTTGGGAATATTCCCCCTGCTGTGAGAGGCAGAGAGGCATGCCAGTCTGCACCCCTACTCTGTTCAGTACCTTGAGACCACAGACATCACAGGCCTCATCTTACAGTTCTTCATCCTGCTGTGGTCCCGGAGGTGAGACGAGATTCTCTGGGTGAGCGCAAGGTCATGGCTGGCAAATTAGCCCTACGACCCCCACCCCCATGACATGGCGAGTGACTCCGGCAATCTTAAAAAGATGTTTTAACCTTCTACGACTGTGTTTCCTAAACTTTGAGATTTCATGGACAGTCAATATTTCAAACAACAAATTTTGTTTGGGGGGGAGGACAGGGGGGTGGGATATGGTTGGTGGTATCTGGTGGCTCAGATGGTAAAGTGCCTGTCTGCAATGCAGGGGACCTGGGGTTCGATCCCTGGGTTGGGAAGATCCCCTGGAGAAGGAAATGGCAGCCCACTCCAGTACTCTTGCCTGGAAAATCCCACGGATGCAGGAGCCTGGTAGGCTACAGTCTGCGGGGTCGCAAAGAGCTGGACACGACTGAGAGACGTCACTGAGTTTATAGCTTTTAATTTTGTTAATCTTAAAACACACACACACATACTATTTCCTCTCACCATTATTTCATTAAAGAAGGGATCTTTTCAAGTTCCCCAAATTAGGAAGGACATAAACCAGAACAAATAATGTTCCTTTAAACTGAATAAATTCAGTTTATGCAAAACATGCTACATTGTTCTTGGTTTGCTCATTTGGGGGTAAAAAAAAAAGTCCTTCTATGGACCAGTGTTAAGAAGTGTTATGCTCTCTCTCTTCTTCAGCTTTTCAGGCCAAGCCTGAGGGTGACTTCTCAGGCTCCTTTCCCACCCTTTCTCACACAAGAAAGGCTGAAAGCCATCTGTTCGACTGCTCCCAGATGACAGCGGCCTGACGCGAAAGGCACGGCCTGAGTTCACTTACCCCATAAATCTTCCTACTTGGCTTGAGGCTTTACATGAAGAACCCCTGCCCTTGACATAGCATCCTGCCAACCTCTCCAACTCTAGAGGCCTTCCTTTTTTTTTCCTTCCAGTTTTATTGAGATTTAATTGACGTACAGCACAGTATAAGTTGAAGGTGTGCAGAATAATGATCTGATTTTCATATATCATGGAGTGATTACCACTGCAAGTTTAATGAATATCTATCATCTCATATAGATACAGAATTAAATAGAAATTTTTTTCTAGTGATGACAGCTCTTAGGATTTACTTGCTTAACAACTTTCATATATAACATATAGCACTGTTCCTTTTATTTATCATGTTCTATGTGATAGCTCAGTTGGTAAAGAATCCGCCTCCAATGCAGGAGACCTGGGTTCTATCCCTGGGTTGGGAAGATCCCCTGGAGAAGGGAAAGGCTACCCACTTCAGTATTCTGGCCTAGAGAATTCCATAGACTGTATAGTCCACAGGGTCGCCAAGAGTCGGACATGACTGAGTGACTTTCACTTGCACTTTTCATGTTAAATCCCTAGTATTTATTTATAACTGGAAGTTTGTACCTTTTGATTGCCTTTTTCCAACTCCTTCTCCCACTCCCACCTTTGGTAATCACAAATCTGATCTCTCTTTCCAAGAGTTTGTTTTTTGAAGTATAACTGACTTATGTTAGTTCCTGTTATACAACGTAATGATTCGATGTTTGTATACATTTCGAAATGATCATCACAATGAGTCTAGTTATCCTCCGTCATCATACAAAGGTCTTATGGTTACTGACTGTACTCCTCACACTGTACATTTCATCCCCACAACTCATGTATTTTGCAGCTGGAAGTCGGTAGCTTTTCATCTCCTTCACCTATTTATTTCCTTGCCTGGCTCTCTCCCCTCAGACAAACATCTCCTTGTTCTCTGGATCTATAACTCCAGAGTCCCTTCCAGACTGACTTTTCAGAGTGCTCAGTACAGCATATGCAAGGATGAGTGCTTACATCTGGGAGATGGAATCCCAGGTCTCTGGGCCTCTTTTCTACCCATGTTTCTGATCATCACTACCAATTCACCACTGATATCAGAATACTTCCTGTCCCAATAGCTAACATACCTGAATGCCCCTGTCAGTTATCTCAAGAGAAAACAGACACAATCTATTTCTGCAACAACCATTCTCATTCTTTTCTTGCCAACAGTACCACTCAAAAACGACCACAGTGTATTCTGAAGCAATCTCAAAGTAATTTGCAGCTTCTGGATCCAATAATGCAGGAGCAGTTTGTGTTCAACTAACCTTCACATAGATATCAAATATAAACCCTGGACAAAATATATGAAACAACTATTTGAAGGTACTGGAGGGCAAACAAAAGCCGTAGGGGAAACTGGAGGGGATCTGACCCTTGAAAGACAAGAACTGCACTGGGTAAAAAAAAATCCGTGTTTAAATGGACTTTCCCTTTGAAAGTGCACTCTCCAGTCTGGGCAGTGACTGAGCAGCTAGAATTCAAGCAGAAAGCTATAGTTTTATTGGTTTGAGGACAAAGTTGGGGCTGCCAGAGTCACTAAAAATAGACCAGGAGAAATCCTGGGAAGGAGGGAGCCCCAAATCTGCATATGAACTTCCCTAAAATTAAAAGATGCTTACTCCTTGGAAGGAAGGTTATGACCAACCTAGACAGCATATTTAAAAGCAGAGACATTACTTTGCCAACAAAGGTCCGTCTAGTCAAGGCTATGGTTTTTCCAGTGGTCATGTATGGATGTGAGAGTTGGACTATAAAGAAAGCTGAGCACAGAAGAATTGATGCTTTTGAACTGTGGTGTTGGAGAAGACTCTTGAGAGTCCCTTAGACTGCAAGGAGATCCAACCAGTCCATCCTAAAGGAGACCAGTCCTGGGTGTTCGTTGGAAGGACTGATGTTGAAGCTGAAATTCTAATACTTTGGCCACCTCATGCGAAGAGTTGACTCTTCGCATGAGGAAAAGACCCTAATGCTGGGAAGGACTGGAGGCAGGAGGAGAAGGGGACGACAGAGGATGAGATGGTTGGATGGCATCACCGACTCAATGGACATGGGTTTGGGTAGACTCCGGGAGTTGGTGATGGACAGGGAGGCCTGATGTGCTGTGATTCATGGGGTCGCAAAGAGTCGGACATGACTGAGCGACTGAACTGACTGAACTGAAAATCCTTCAGTCAATACCTGAACTACACATTCATGGAGAAGACTCCAAGAAACTCAGTGAAAAGCAATTGCAGTAGGGCTTTAAAAAAAAATGAATGGAAGTAAGATTTCAGCTGCTGTAGCCTGTAGGCAAGACAGAGATTGGAATACGAGCTTCAAGTTAAAGGTACTTGGTACATACCTCGGGTTTTCCACTTAAATTCCAGAAAAACCACACCTTAGGAGTAAAGTCTATGTCCTGGGTCTATGGCATTCGCTCTAGGGCTAAGGCCAAAACCAAAATAGACCTGACCTAGCAAAGTCTAAAACCAGTCTTCATAAATTCAAGGTGATCTGCAAATAATTAAACCGCCTGCTCAAACAAAAATCAAAACTTTCCAAAGAAAGTTAACATAACCCAGAGTTTCTATACTTTATTATCCACGACATTCTGCATACCAACAAAAACTACTTGACATGTGAAGAAACATGAAAACATGACCTATAGTCAAAAGTAAAAACAATAAAAACTGATCCCAAGATGATCCAGATACTGGAATTAACAGACAAGGGTTTTAAAACAGCTATTATAATAAATATGTCCAAGGATTTAAAAGATGGCTATAATGAATGAACGAATGGGAAATCTAATAAAGAAATAGAAGCTATGGAAAAAAAAATATGGAAATTTGGAATTTAAAAGTTCAGTATCTGAAATGAAAAGTTTAAATTGGAGACAGCAGAAGAAATAATCAGTGAACTTGAAGCCAGATGGACAGAAAATACCCAATTTGAAGAACAAAAAGATAAAGGAAAGAGGAAAATGAACCATGCCATGCTTCAGGGACAAAAAACACAGGACAGATCTATGGGACAATAGCAAGCAGGTTAACAAACAGGCAACTGGAGTCCCAGCAAGGAGCGAGAAAATGGGGCAGAAAAGATATTGGAAATAGTCATGGTCTAAAACTCTCCAACCTGGTGAGACATACTGATTTACTAAATCTACAAACCGCAGCAAATTGCAAGCAGAATAAATACAAAATCAATCGCCTAGGCACATCATAGTCAAACTGCTGGAATCCAAAGATAAAAAGAAAAGTCTTTAATGCAATCAGAGGGAGGAGAAAAGACTTACATAATGGAGAACAATCATCAGAAACAACAAAGGCAAAGGAATGACAACCTTGAGTGCTAAAAGGAAAAAAGATTCTCAATTCAGAATTCTGTACTGATAGAAAAGATCCTTCAAAAATGAGGGCAAGATAAAAATATTTTTAGTAGAGCAAATAGAGAAGTTGTTCTTGGCAAACCTGTACTAAGAGAAGTTCTTCAAGCTAAACAGAAATGACACTGTTGCAGTGAAAAGGGAAAAAGAGGAATGGTTTTTCTTTCTTTTCTTTCCCTTTCCTGAGAACAAAGATAAAAAGAACACCGAATAGGCCTGATCACTCCTGATTTTTACTTTAACTATTTCTAATCTGTAGTTGCTAACTAAATTTGTTTACTTCAAAACTACCTGACACTAACTAGTAAGTTACACCCTGCACCCTTTAACTCTATGCTAATTACACCCTGTGCCTTCATCCAGTTCTCTTCAGACCACCCCTTGTAGCTCTTTGTGTTTCAGAAAGGAGGCTGCAGTGCAATAAACCGGAGACA
Organism: Giraffa tippelskirchi; assembly: GCF_054371585.1. Lineage (NCBI taxonomy): Eukaryota > Metazoa > Chordata > Mammalia > Artiodactyla > Giraffidae > Giraffa > Giraffa tippelskirchi. The sequence goes on along the minus strand of NC_137281.1, from coordinate 147,242,751 downwards.
AATGGACCCAATTACCTGGCTACCGTGACTGCCAGACCCAATTACCGGGAAACCTGACGCCAGCTATGACTGCTCTAAAGCAGTGCAAGACGAAGAATGTAAGATTCTTACTACTCTGTTTCTCATCCCTTAGCCCAGACTGTGCTGCTGCTGCTGCTAAGTCGCTTCAGTCGTGTCCAATTCTGTGCGACCCCATAGACAGCAGCCCACCAGGCTCCCCCACTCTGGGATTCTCCAGGCAAGAACACTGGAGTGGGTTGCCATTTCCTTCTCCAGTGCATGAAAGGGAAAAGTGAAAGGGAAGTCGCTCAGTCATGTCCAACTCCTAGTGACCCCCCGGACTGCAGCCCACCAGGCTCCTCCATCCATGGGATTTTCCAGGCAAGAGTACTGGAGTGGGGTGCCATTGCCTTCTCCGGCCCAGACTGTGAGCCCTATCTATAAAATCTCTCAGTTCCCCTAGGGCAAGCAGGGGGCACAGTTCTTGAGGCAACAGTCTGCAGTGTTCTCCCCTCCACCGGCTGTGGATTAAAGCCATCTTTCTATTTCCTCCAAACTCTGTCTCTGTATTTTTTTATTCAGCTTTGGTGGGCAGAGAAAGCCAAGGTTTGGGTTGTATCAACACTTAGATGGAAATCTGCATTTACAGGAGGAAATGAAGAACGATTGTAAAGGTAAGCATTTATTATATATATATCGGTGCTCAGTCATGTCGAGCTCTTTGCAGCCGTAGGGATTATATAGCCTGCCAGGCTCCTCTGTCCATGGAATTTTCCAGGCAAGAATACTGGAGTGAGGTGTCATTTCCTTCTCCAGGGGATCTTCTCGACCCAGGGAATGTGTCTTGGATTCTTTACCGCTAGTGCCACCTGGGAGGGAAGTCCATATGGGTGAATATAAAAGACTATCTTTTTTCTTAATTTCTCTAAGTGACAACTGTTTAAAGTGAAATGGAAATTGTACTGTGGGTTTATAAAGTATGCAGTTTTTTAAAGTATGACATTACTAGTACAGGGAACAAAAGGGGACAAATGGATTTATTCTGTCACAAGGGTCTCGCATTTCATGTGAAGTGATATAATACCATCTAGCCAGTGATAAGGATGCATAGTCTAATCCCTAGAGCAACCACTAAAAAAATAGTTTAAAAAGCTATACCTAAAAAGCCAATGGAGAGATTAAAATGGAATATAAAAGCAATCGGCCAAACACAGTGACATAATTCTCTATTACTCTGGGTAAAGGCATGTGACCAGAAATGTTTCAGTCTATCACCAGTGACATACAACATTAGGCAGAACCCTTTTCCTGTAAAGTATCATTATTAAAAGAATATTTTATGGCCATCCTGCTCCTTTTCAGTAATTATTGACATGTTACATAATGAGAAGAAATTTAGCCTAGCTAATGGTTTCAATGAGGCTTTCTGACCACAATCCTATGGTTCCCAAGCAGATCAGACGTTCTGTATTCACAGCCCACCCTTTCCATCTCCTTGACTCTCTTAAATCCTGGCTTTCCCCATAGACTTCATTTCTCCTGCAGTTCTTTCAGGTAGGGCCAGCTCATTCTTCAAAACCCCACAAATCAGGGTCCCAAGATAACCCTATCTCACTCCCCAAAGTTCCTCTAGAGCATTGCTCTTTCAAATTATTATGGAACATTTCCTTTGAAACTCATATTGTTCAACTACATCACTTCTCCCTTCTTCATTCCCGTCACTAATAATTGCCTGAGAGCACACTGAGCAAAAATGTGGGCATTCCTGGGCCACAACTAGTCCCACTAATGTTCACATGTAAAGTCAACCTTCCCATGAACTATCCATCTAATGCTTAGCCTCATAGTTCCTGGACCCTTTAAACGCCAATGACCTTGCTACTGTCCCAAATTCATTATCATCTGAAACTGCTCCAATCTGAAATATCTCTTCTTCTCTTCCCTTCCAGATCTAAGAACTTCCTTCTTGGTTTCTCTTCCTTCCCTATCAACCCAGCTCACTTCTATGGTCCTGACGGTGTTCATGGCCTCCATGTCCCCTAGAACTGCCCCAAACTTGGATCAAGCCAACCCTCTGCCTTCACTGTGTCAATACTCTGCTGGGGGGTGTTGGAGCGACATGCACAACCACGCAAATAAAGGCTTCAGAAGCTCAAACTCTGCCTTCTCTCAGATGGGTCCCACCTGGGCTCCCTGCTTCCAGTCTCTCCTTTCTCCAATCTATACACTCCACCTATGCCCAGGTCCCTAGGGGTTACAGAGAGTTCCAGATGAAGAAGAGAAGCTAGCTCTCAATCAGGAGCCATATCTACACAAGCATTTCAGATACACTGCCTAATAAGAACTCCAAGAAAGAAATCTGAAAATCCAAGGCCTAGTAACTTGGCTGTGAATTCTTTTCTCATTACAAGTAAGTATTCACTTTCATATCTATTTTGAATTCATAATTTTCAATTATATTCCTTAAAGAAGGTCTCTAAATTGTGTAAGTTTCAGGACCCACAAAACCTGGATCCATCCTTGACCAATTACTGTTAGTGTGCTCCTTCTAAAATGCACAACTGATTGTACCTCTTCTTGGCTTCAAATCACACATTTGCACCTAGAAATAATAAAGGGTCTCTCTGCCACACAAAAGAATCAGAAGTTCTTTCTATATGTTCCTCTTAGAGACTCCAGAATGTATGATATTAATATATGCTGGTCACTCCCACATCTGTTAACACTCATTTCCAACTTTCTCTCTTAAGGTCCAGACCGAATTTTCAACTGTTTACTCAACAGGTCTCTTTGAAAATCCTGAAGGCGATTCATATTCAACAGGCCCAAAATTAAAATAATCATCTCTTCTTGCTCCCCCTACTCCTGAGACTCTTAAATTCTCGGTCTCAGAAACATCATTATCCGTTCAGCCTTCTCAGCTACACATGGAGTCCACACGAGACCTGCCTTCCCCTCCTACCTCCAACAGTCAATCTGTTACCATGTCTTAACCATCTTCCTTGAAAAATGTCTCTGAGCACTGCCCTCTCCTATTCACTTCTCTGCCAGGCTTTGATTTTTTGTTTCCCAGAGTAGGGTATCTAAGCCAATGGTGTAAGCAAGATGATTGGGGGTGGTACACAAACGTGCCTCTTAAAAATTGCCACGTGTGTCTCCGACATAAATCACAGCAGGATCCTCCATGACCCACCTCCCAGAATATTGGAAATAAAAGCAAAAATAAACAAACGGGACCTAATTAAAATTAAAAGCTTTTGCACAACAAAGGAAACTATAAGCAAGGTGAAAAGACAGCTTTCAGAATGAGCGAAAATAATAGCAAACGAAGCAACAGACAAACAATTAATCTCAAAAATATACAAGCAACTTCTGCAGCTGAATTCCAGAAAAATAAACGACCCAATCAAAAAATGGGCCAAAGAACTAAACAGACATTTCTCCAAAGAAGACATACAGATGGCTAACAAACACATGAAAAGATGCTCAACACCACTCATTATTAGAGAAATGCAAATCAAAACCACAATGAGGTATCATTTCACACCAGTCAGAATGGCTGCTATCCAAAAGTCTACAAGCAATAAATGCTGGAGAGGGTGTGGAGAAAAGGGAACCCTCTTACACTGTTGGTGGGAATGCAAACTAGTACAGCCACTATGGAGAACAGTGTGGAGATTCCTTAAAAAACTGGGAATAGAACTGCCATATGACCCAGCAATCCCACTGCTGGGCATACACACCGAGGAAACCAGAATTGAAAGAGACGCGTGTACCCCAATGTTCATCGCAGCACTGTTTACAATAGCCAGGACATGGAAGCAACCTAGATGTCCATCGGCAGATGAATGGATAAGGAAGCTGTGGTACATATACACAATGGAATATTACTCAGCCATTAAAAAAATACATTTGAATCGGTTCTACTGAGATGGATGAAACTGGAGCCCATTATACAGAGTGAAGTAAGCCAGAAAGAAAAACACCAATACAGTATACTAATGCATATATATGGAATTTGAAAGATGGTAACGATAACCCTATATGCGAGACAGAATAAGAGACACAGATGCATAGAACAATCTTATGGACTCTGAGGGAGAAGGTGAGGGTGGGACGTCCTGGGAGAATAGCATTGAAACATGTATATTATCATATGTGAAACAGAACACCATTCCATGTTCGATGCATGAGACAAAGGCTCAGGGCCGGGGCAATGGGATGACCCAGAGGGATGGGATGGGGAGGGAGGTGGGTGGGGGGTCCAGGAGGGGGAACACATGTAAACCCATGGCTGATTCATGTCAATGTATGGCAAAAACTATTACAATATTGTAAAGTAATTAGCCCCCAACTAAAATAAATAAATTTATAAAAAAAAAAAAAATTGCCACGTGTGGAACTTCCCAGGTGGTCTCGTGGTAAAGAATCGGCCTTCCAATGTAGGGGATGTGGGTTCGATCCCTGGTCAGAGAACTAAGATCCTATATGCTGGGGGGGCAACTAAGCCCACGCACCACGACTAGAGTCCGCACGCTGCAACTATGGAAGCCCGTGTTGCAGCTGGAGAAAGCCTGTGCACCACAGTGAAGACCTGACATAGCCAAAAAACAACAACAAGACACACAGCCATGTGTGTATTTTAATACGTATCGGGAAAAATATAGCTTTCACAAACTCCACTTTCTGTTCAAAAATAAATCTATTTAAATATAAACAGGGAGCTGATTTAAAGAAAACTGTTAACACTCATGCGAGTGGTATGTGAATACCCAAAACTACCAAAACCGTCTGGGAATGCCTGAAGTTTGGGAACCCTGCCTGCTTCATGGCTCATCATCATCTCAGGAGGAGATGCTCCAACTGCCTCCCTCCCACCAGACTCCCTGCCAACAAGCCCTCCCCCCTCTAAACTGTCCTCCACGTAGCTGCCAGACTCACCTTCCTAGAAAACAAAGTCAGCAACATCATTTGCTGCTTTAAAATCTTTGTGGAATCCCCACAACATAAACCCAAACTCCTCCACTTGGAATGTCAGGCCTTCATTCCTAAGACACTGAGTTGTTCTCTGTGCTCTGGAAACACCAGGCCCCTGAGAGACACAGGACTTAGTATAGCTTTTTCTGCTGCCCTTTCCTCTCACTGGCAAATCTCTCCTCGTTTACTGCAACCCACCTCCCAGGTCACCTCCTTCGGGACACCTTTCCTAAGTCCCAGGCAGGGTCAGTTGCTCCTTCCATGCTCCCACTGATGCCACTTAAATATATTATAATTCTTTTGTCTGCATAAAAGCCAGACACCAAATTGTAAACATCCATTGGATTATAGAAAAAGCAAGGGAATTCCAGAGAAACTTCTACTTCTGTCTCATTGATCACACTAAAGCCTTTGACTATGTGGATCACAACAAAGTACAGATGTTTCTTAAAGAGATGGGAATACCAGACCACCTTACCTGTCTTCTGAGAAATCTGTATGCAGGTCAAGAAGCAAGTTAGAACTGGACATGGAACAACAAACTGGTTCAAAATTGGGAAAGGAGTACGTCAAGGCTGTATATTGTCACCCTGTTTACTTAATTTCTATGCACAGTACGTCATGTAAAATGCCAGACTGGATGAGGCTCAAGCTAGAATCAAGATTGCAGGGAGAAATATCAATAAACTCAGATATGCAGATGACACCACCCTACGGGCAGAAAGTGAAAAGGACCTAAAGAGCCTCTTGATGAAGGTGAAAGAGGAGAGCGAAAAAGTTGGCTTAAAACTCAACATTCAAAAAACAAAGATCATGACATCCGGTCCCATCACTTCATCACAAATAGATGGGGAAACAATGGAAACAGTGAGAGACTTTATTTTCTTGGGCTGCACAATCACTGCAGATGGTGACTGCAGCCATGAAATTAAAAAACGCTTGCTCCTTGGAAGAAATGCTATGACAGACCTAGACAGCGTATTAAAAAACAGAGACACCACTTTGCTGACAAAGTTCCATATAGTCAAAACTATGGTTTTTCCAGTAGTCGTGTATGGATGTGAGAGCTGAACCATAAAGAAGGCTGAGCACTGAAGAATTGATGCTTTTGAATTGTGGTGCTTGAGAAGACTCTGGAGAGTTCCTTGGACTGCAAGGAGATCAAACCAGTTAATCCTAAAGGAAATCAGCCCTGAATATTCACTGGAAGGACTGATGCTGAAGCTGAAGCTCCAATACTTTGGCCATGTGATGTAAAGAGTCGACTCACTGGAAAAAGACCCTGATGCTGGGAAAGATTGAGGGTAAGAGGAGAAGGGGGTGACAGAAGATGAAATGGTTGGATGGCATCATCGACTCAATGGACATGAGTTTGAGTAAACTCTGGGAGATAGTGAAGGACAGGGAAGCCTGGTGTGCTGCAGTCCATGGGGTCGCAAAGAGTTGGACACAACTGAGCGACTGAACAAAAGTTTGTGGGTCTATATAACTAGAATATAGTTATCTTACCCATTTTTGCATTGGAAAGTGTATATGAAATGTACGAATAATAAGTGAATAAATGAATGAAAGAATAAAGTGCTCTTATAAATACATCAATAAAAATATGTACAAATGGATGGGCAAAAGGGGGTATGGGGGATGGAGTTCTGTTATCACTGATAAAGAGTAAAAAACAGGAAGAGATATGGGAAAAAGGGAGAAGCAGAGGAATGCTCAATAACAGAAGAAAAGGCGAAAAAAGATCTGGGAAGGAGATGTCATGAGTGTCATAATTATTCATGCAATTCTTTCAACAAATATTTGAGAACCTCCCTGGTGTGGGACTGCCTCAGGTGCACGCCGCCCCTCTCTGACTGCTTCCCTGTAAGTACAGGGAATCCCTCGTTGCTCAATCAAATAAATCCTGCTCCAGAGGGAAGGTCTGGTCTTCCTGGACCCTCTTAGTGGCGTGAATCACTCTCGACCCCTGAGTCCTTGTCCCTCTTCTCTTATCTTGGTTCTGGACGCCACAGGGACCTGCTGTTGCCCTCTCCCCTCTGGCCATCCTCCTTGGCCTCCTCTTGTGAGCTCTTCTTTGGCTGTGTGTGCCTTAGACGTGGGTGTCCCTCGGGTTCTACTGATTCCCTTTTAACAAGAGTTGGGCTCTCATTCACCACCTCAGTAGGAACGACTCCCAAACCTTTAGCTCCAGCTCGGAGTCCAGTCCAAAGCACAAGTTCCATAGTCAAAGCCTCCTGGACTGACCTCTAGCTAGTGGTCTCACAGGCTCCTCAAACTAACTTTACCCCTGAACTGAACGCATCACCCCCCTACACACACCTGGTCCTCATTCACTGGACTGGGGACCTACAAAGTGTAGCTCACGGGAGCAGAACAGGCCCTCCTAGAAAGTGCAGGTAGTGCGGGAGACGGACCTGAACAATGACAAAGACATACAGTGACCAACTGCAGGTGAGATGATAGAGAAAACACAGGAAACTGAAAAAAAAAGTACTATGAGAGAGTACAATACAGGAAATAATAAGATTATTCTCATTTAAATAAAAGAAAGGATACACAAGCTGAACCCTTCGAAGAAGTTGCAGCTGATAGGGACAGAGTGGAGGGATAATGTAGGTGATGAGTTAATCCCACTAGGGGATTATAAGTATTAAAAAAAAAAAAATACGGGAGACCCCTGCAAGTTAATGATGACTCAAAAGAACAGGTTTGCTTAAGCACAAAGCCATGCAGCAGAAGCATGGGACATGCTCCAAAACAATAAAACAATGGCATGAGACCCACATTCTGCCCAGTAAGCTCAGCAAGTTAATGATCCCTAGGACATGCTCTCTGCAAACAGAAAAAACAGTACTTTGTGGACCCTGCTTGGCTGTGTAGGGACCAACAAACCCCCCTGCTCAACCTGGAGGAGGAGCTGATAATGGAAGCATGACATCTACTCAAGAATGACAAAGACGTTCTTTTCCCTCTCCCTACTTTTTCTTTGACGGTAGCCCAGTACATTCTCAGGGCACAGCATCCTCTCACTGGTCTGCTTGTCAGTCTCTCAAGTGTCCCAGTCTGATAAATTACTTATTATCCACCACTTTGCTCTTGCTGAATTCTTCTCTGAGACATGAAAGACTATGGTACTGGAGCTCTTAGGAGCCCCGCAAACACCACCAAATGGTTTCAGAGTCAGCCCAGCAAAGAGTCTAGATAAGTACTCCAGAGAATTCTATTCTATGGAATTACAGTGCTCTAGGGAACTAGAATCATCCAGCAAAGTAAAGACTCCCTATGACTGCCACAAGGGAGCAGGTGTGAGATGGGGGTGGAGACACAGGAAGGCACAAATCACAAAGGGGCAAAGTAAGCATTTGGGATTTTTTGCCCTGAGGGCAATGGGTGTCCTTTAAATGGCTCTGAGTATGAAATGAATTATGCACATTTTACAGGACCACTGCAGCTGACCTGGAGGAGGACAAGAAAGTTCAGTTCAGTTGCTCAGTTGTGTCCAACTTTGCGACCCCATGGACTGCAGCACGCCAGTCCTCCCTGTCCATCACCAACTCCCAGAGTTTACTCAAACTCATGTCCATTGAGTCGCTGATGCCATCTAACCATCTCATCCTTTTATCCTAAAAGGAGAGACCAGTCATGAGGCAAATAACTCAGTCCAGGAGAGTTTATAGTGGTTAAGTTTGAGCAAGCTCCAGGTGTTGGTAATGGACAGGGAAGCCTGGCATGTTGCGGTCCATGGGGTTGCAAAGAGTTGGACATGACTGAGCAACTGAACCGAACCCATTTCTTTACTTCTCGATTTATTTTTTCCTACCAGAATGCTATTTACAGTCAAAGATTCTCTGAAGTCGGCTCTGGGAACTTTGCTTGAAATAAAAATCAATTCTCATTACAACAAAAGTATTATTACTATGAAAATTTTCATGTACAAAAAAAAGAAAAAGAAAATCTCTGAACATAAGCCAGTAGTCTACTCCTCCAAGGAGTCAAACCAAATTCCAATATTACAATAGAGTGTGACCCACAGCAAATGGGTCAGATATGACTGATAAATAGATTATTTCCTGCCATATCAGTAAACAAGGATGTCACAGTCATCAGTGATTGCAGCCCTCCAATACTGAAGGCGGGAGAAGGGGACGACAGAGGATGAGATGATTAGATGGCATCACAAATTCAATGGACATGAGTTTGAGTAAACTCCGGGAGCTGGTGATGGACAGGGAGGCCTAGCATGCTGCAGTCCACAGGGTCGCAAAGAGTCAGACACAACTGAGCGACTGAACTGAACTGAAATGGCTGAATATGAGCTGGTGAGCCCTAAGGGCACTCAAGAATACCTGCCATCTAGCAGCCATCAGTCTGTAGCCACTTCCTATGGTGAGCCACAAGGATGCTCCAGATGTCAAAAAACACAAGGTACTGGCCCCAGATAGCTGATGTGTTAAAAAAGGAATGATTTCGGTGAGCCCAGACTCTTGCATCTTCCCATACACAGAAAAGCACTAAATTCCTTAACTTGGGTTATCTGGTTTTAATTAACAATAATTTTTGATGTTCAGACTCCCTGCCCTTTGTTGCAAAACTTCTATATAACCTGGGTCCTCCACTTGCCACCTTGGAGCCTTGTCTCAGGGCTATTTAAGATGCTGCCTCCCAGGCTTTTAAGCCCTAAGAATTTCTGCTGAATAAACTATAACTTTTTAGGTTGTGACTGAACTTTTAGGTTGTGACTATTTTTTAAGTCAATTCGACCTATGGTTGATAATCATGGATGTGCAAATTAGGAATGCTAAGAGGACAAAGACAAGGGTTCTCATCTTTCTTGAGGCAACAAAGTAGTAAGAGGTCACAGGCACTAACTGGGCTTATATCATTGGTTCATTTACACATGTTTTTATTAAGCAGCTAGTATATACCTGTAATTAGCAGAATCTAGTTGACTTAGTCTCTTATTTTGTGAAATCAAAAGACATTTTCTAAATCCTATCAGATCACGACTAATTCAATATTACTCCCATGATTTCTCTCCTAGAGTTACCAGGATCTAACACACACACACACACACACACACACACACACACACACACACACACACAATCTATCCTCATAGGAAGCTAGGAATTCTTAGGATATAAATTAAGTATGAACACTGCAAACTACTGGTCTATTAAGCCCTTCCTTATAAAGAATGAGCCAGAAGAGTTCCAAGTCATCAATATTATACTTGAGCACATCTCAAAAGTTCAGAAAACATATATGCATAGGGAGAGAAGTGTAATGGCTACATTGAAGATGCATCAATGAACAAGAAACATTGAAAAATATTGAGATGTCAGAGTCTAAATCTCATAATATTGCCAATTATTTCAGTGTCAAACAAGAAATGCTGGCCTCATATGGTTCATTTTCAAAAAAGGCAAGGGGGCTATTTTTCAAATACTGGAAAAATGTGACATTGTTTGCACAAGTCACTGAGGACCACTTCTCCATCGCCTACATGGTCAACTGTTCCACTAACAAATCCAATGTGCCATGCTCTCCCTCACCTCACCTTGGCATGTGCTCATGCCTCTACTTGAAGTATTCTCCCTTCCTTGGCCCACTCTTTCCCTTGGCTAACTTCTACTCATCCTTCAAGTCTCAACTCAAACATGATTTTTTCCTAGCCCACCTTTCCAGATGTCTGTAAGAGTAAAAGGGTTCAGTGATAGCATTCCCATATCCTTCTGTGCTCACCCCAACCTGGTGTTTAGTTCTCTGCAGCTCTGAGAGGAAGGTTCTAAGTGGACAGGGAGCATGTCTGGTTTATCATCAAACTGCCAGCTTCAAGCACAAGCCTGGCACACAGAAAGCTCTCAATCAAGTTTCATAAGTGAATGAATGAAGAAATGAATAGATGTCATCCTCTACTCCAAGGTCACTGAGATCACCAAGGTCACTCCTGCCCTCTTCATTTTTGACGCATGTGCCCCAGAGTAACAAAATATTAAGTCAGCAATGAAGGATCATTCTTTGGAAAGACTGCCAATCTCTAGACAGAAGGTCAGGTTTTGAAAAGAAGATGAAAAGGTGTTAGCAAATAAGAATATCTCTGTATCATGAACAGAACTGCACCTGAGGATAAACTGATAATACTTTCTAATTCTCATATGACACAAATGATGACAATAATAGTTAGCATGTGGCAAGCACTGTCCTAAGAGCTTTATACATTCTCTTATTTAATCTACCAGCAACCATAGGAGATAGTTATTACTATCAGCTCCGTTCACCAGATGAGGAATGGGTTGAGAGTGGTTAAGCAAACTGTCCAGGATAGACACTGAGGAATTGGCAGAGCTGAAAATAAAGATAAAATGATCATCGTTTCTTCTTCTCAGGTTGTGTAGATAGTAACAGTAGCTAACTTATTGGAGCACTGAGCTAAATAAACTCTCCCATGTAGTTCTGACTTAACCCTCCCCATAGGTGAGGGAAGGCATTTTAGGTGCTCTTCAAGCACCACCTTTCTGGAAGGAAGCTGGCTTTACAAATAGTAGAAGGAAACATCTACTTCTGCTTTATTGACTACACCAAAGCCTTTGACTGTGTGGATCACAACCAACTGTGGAAAATTCCTAAAGAAATGGTTAATACCAGACCACCTTACCCGCCTTCTAAGAAATTTGTATGCAGGTCAAGAAGCAACAGTTAGAACTGGACATGGAACAATGTATTGGTTCCAAATTAGGAAAGGAGTACGTCAAGGCTGTATATTGTCACCCTGCTTATTTAACTTCTGTGCAGAGTACATCATGTGAAATGCTGGGCTGGATGAAGCTCAAGCTAGAATCGAGATTGCTGGAAGAAATATTAATAACCTCAAATATGCAGATGATACCATCCTTATGACAGAAAGCAAAGAGGAACTAAAGAGCCTCTAGATGAAAGTGAAAGAGGAGAGTGAAAAAGCTGGCTTAAAACTCAACATTCAAAAAACAAAGATCATGGCATCCAGTCCTATCACTTCATGGCAAATAGATGGGGAAACAATGGAAACAGTGAGAGACTTTATTTTCTTGGGCTCCACAATCACTGCAGATGGTGACTGCAGCCATGAAATTAAAAGACGCTTGCTCCTTGGAAGAAAAGTTATGATCAACCTAGACAGCATATTAAAAAGCAGAGACATTACTTTGGTGACAAAGGTTCATCTAGTCAAAGCTATGGTTTTTCCAGTAGTCGTGTATGGATATGAGAGTTGGACCATAAAGAAAGACGGGCACTGAAAAACTGATGCTTTTGAACTGTGGTGTTGTAGAAGATTCTTGAGAGTCCCTTGGACTGCAAGATTAAACCAGTCAATCCTAAAGGAAATCAGTCCTGACTATTCATTGGAAGGACTGATGTTGAAGCTGAAACTCCAATATTTTGGCCACCTGAAGCGAAGAGCTGACTCATTCGAAAAGACCTTGATGCTGGGAAAGATTGAGGGCAGGAGGAGAAGGGGACGACAGAGGATGAGATGGTTGGATGGCGTCACTGACTCGATGGACTTGAGTTTGAGCAAGCTCCAGGAGTTGATGAGGGACAGGGAAGCCTGGCGGGCTGCAGTTCATGGGGTTGCAAAGAGTCGGAGACGACTCAGTAATTGGACTGAACTGAGCAGGAGGCGTGAGGCACTGTCCTGGGGCACTGACAGAGCCCGAGGAAGTGCTGTAGGGGAATTGTGAATGCTATTTGCAACCGTGTGATCTACATAGGGAGCAGCCCCAGGGATGGGTCGGTGAAGCATATGGGCCCAGCTCCGAGGGAGAGTTGAAAAGTCGGGGATACGGAACGTGACCTGAAGACAAAGTGTAGAAAACACATTCCTTGTGAACGAGTCCATGCTGGATTCCCCCGCGTCCCTCTCTGAACAACGTTGTCAGAAGCATCATTCAATCCAGCCCGTTGGAGAGGGACTACGAAAAAGGCTGAAAAATGTGACTAATCTAGGAAAGTTATTTTTGTGAGAAACAAGAAAAAATGTCACCAAAAAGGGTCAGCAGATAACCCTAGCTGGGCTGAAAATAACTGCCCGCTGGCAGACCAGTCAGGAATAGGCGGAGGGCAAGAGACGTAATACAATGTGCCAGGGGAGCTCCAGCTGAGAGGAGCTGCTGGGGGATGAGGAAACTGGCCTAATTTGGGAACATGAGCCCAGCAGCATTGCTCAGATTCCTGCAAGAGAATCTGGCTGAATTTCAGTTCTGCGTCCTAGGAGGAACACCAGAGGGATAGGGGGTGGGGGCGGGCGGAGGAGGAAGAGAAAAAGAGAACAGCTGTGTTGCAAACGTTTTTCCAGACAAGTGGACGAATAAGGATGATCAAGTGAGAACTCACATCCTCGCCAAAAGGATTCCAAGAGGAAAACCCAAAAGGTCTCTCAGCTCCCTCTGAAAGCCTTTCTCTATACTGGGACGTCTGTGCATCTACCATCCGGGAGGTAGGAAAAGTTAGGTGGTGATTAAGCACCTGCTTGGAAGGAGAGAGAGGAGAGTCACGTGTTAGCTGAAGGACTGTGGACAGGTCACTCAACTCCTCGAAGGCTCAGCTAAAATGACACCTACTTCAGGAGTGACCACAAGGCTTAAATAGGACAGTGCGTGTAACTGGCAGCTGCTCCAATGTCAGCTATCGGTATTATTATTACAAGGACAATCTGCAAAATGGAAGCTAAGCTACAAACTGGTCTAGACCCAACAGAGAAATACTCATGCAGAAGACAGGCAAGAGAATTCCCTGGCAGTCCAGTGGTTAGAACTCTGTGTTCTCACTGCCGAGGGCCCATATTCAGTACTTGGTTGGGGAACTAAAAATCCCACGGGCCTCACCAGGCAGCCAAAAAAAAAAAACCCCACCAAACAAAAAACAGGCCAGCCCTGAGAGGCTCTGTAGTGAGATTCCTCTTTCCCAACCTCAGTGTACGGCAGTGCCACTTCACAGGAGAAAGTGTCCAGGTCTTTTCTTGAGGTTGAGTAGGTGCAGCATCATTTGAACTGACACCCAGTCAAGCTCAGGCACAGAAACCCAGTTTAATGCCCAGGGCTGCTCTTCCAGAGAAAGTTATTCACTACAGATGTGGAGATGCTTATCAGGGCACCAGTTAAAGTGTCCACAACTGTAACACCAACCTGAATTGCTAACTGAACCATGCATCTAGTGATCTAAGCTTGATTGGTGACAAGTGGCAAACACACACACACACACACACACACACAAAGAGGGGTGCAGTCATAAACCTTCTAAATACTTACAATTTCTTGAGAGGTGCCTGTGTGCAGGCACCTTTATGTGCATTACCAAATCTGACCTTTACAACAACCTGAAAAGCAGGCAGGACTCTATAGTCAACTCTGAGCTAGTAAGACTACTGGAAGAGCTCATCCTTCTGGTCCATCAGTATGATCAGACAGGTAAATTCTTCCAAATTATTTTAAAATTTATAGATTGACCAAGCAACTAAAGGGATCTTTCCTCTTCTTTCAGAGAGGGAGGAAGAGTCTAATTACCTGGACTGAGTCACAGGTACCCTACAGGTAGAAAACCCTGAACGGTTACAGATAAAACAGGAAGAAGGAAAAGATGGAGGAGGGACAACATTGCCAAGTGCAGTGTTGGAACTTCAGGGAGTATAGATTTTCTCTGAACTCTATACAACCCCAAATTAGAAAACTGGAGAGGAATGTGGATTATTTTTTCTTTTTTTGGCTACTAAAAATAATTCTTTCCTTTTATACCCAAGCCTACAAGAAAAAAAAAAAACCTTTGCATACATTTTTTTTTAATTGATATGTCATAAATTGCCTACTCAGTGATTCCTCTTCTCCCTAACCCCCCAAGCCCCAACATGATGGGTATGGCAACGTGCCCAGCTGAAAAACTTCTTTGAAATTTAAAGTGGTTTTAAGATCTAGTTATGACCAATGACATGTAACTAGGAAAGTCTACTTGGTGAAGTATCTGGCTATCGTTTTCTTGTTAAGAAGGCACATGGTTGGTAAGAACCCTGGACTCTTCCCCTCTTCCCTCTCTCATCTAGAATACAGATCAGATCCCTGGGGAATAACCGACTATGATGTGAACAATCACGAGAACAAGTTACAAGCTCCAGACGGCAGAGCAGGTGTCTAGAAGGGGTGAGGGTAACATAGGACCTTCTCCAGTGACCGCACCTGCCCTATCCTCCACTGGAGTTCTTGCTGTGAGAAAAATCATTTCCGTCTGCTCCAAGCCCTGGGGCTGAGTTTCTGATGTGTGTAGTCAAATTTAATACCCATAGATACACAAGGATGCCTGAAAAATCAATCCATCCTAAAAGTGCAGGAGTTTTACACTCAAATGGAAACAGGAGCCAGGCAGATCAGATGTGAGTAAAATCTGACCAGGTGTATTCAAGTAAGAAAGGGTGAGCTGGAGAGGGCAGGCCGTGTGGAAGCAAGCACCTTAATCAGCTCTGGCCACCTGCTGCCAGGGGGAATGCCAGCCCAGCATTCCCGTGTGCCAGAACGTCTGGTTTCAAAGAGGAGCCCCAAATCTGGATTTTTCACAAAAAGTTTCCTAATTTACACAAGATAACACCCAAGTTTAAAAAATGCTTAACTCTGTCCGGATCAAAGAAGACTTGAATATAGGCTAAGGTTAGCCTGAAGCCCACCAGCTTTCAACCTCAGTAGAGAGGGTTAAGGCACAATAATAGAATACCCAAGCTCTGGAGAGATAATAATATAGGGAGCACTTATGTGTCAGACTGGGTTAAGGGCTTACTTTACACATGTTTATCTTGTTTTTTCTTTCTGGCCACCTTATTCAATCCCAAAGAAAGGCAATGCCAAAGAATGTTCAATTGCGTTCATTTCACATGTTAGCAAGTCGTGTCCGACTCTTTGTGACCCCATGGACTGTAGTCCATGGAATTCTTCAGGCCAGAATACTGGAGTGGGTAGCCTTTCCCTTTTCCAGGGGATCTTCCCAACCAGGGATCGAACCCAGGTCTCCCACATTTCAGGCAGATTCTTTACCAGCTGAGCCACAAGGCAAGCCCAAGAATACTGGAGTGGATAGCCTATCCCTTCTCCAGCAGATCTTCCCAACCCAGGAATCGAACCAGGGTCTCCTGCATTGCACGTGGATTCTTTACCAACTGAGCTATCAGGGAGGCCCATATGCTAGCAATGTAATGCTCAAAATCCATCACACTAGGTTTCAGCAACATGTGAACCAAGAACTTCCAGATGTTCAAGCTGGATTTAGAAAAGGCAGAGAAAGAGAAGAGAAGTCGCTCAGTCATGTCCGACTCTTTGCCACCCCATAGACTGTAGCCTACCAGGCTCCTATGTCCATGGGATTTTCCAGGCAAGAGTACTGGAGTGTGTTGCCATTTCCTTCTCCAGAGGAAGAGGAAAAGGCAGAGGAACCAGAGATCAAATTGCCAACATCTGTTGGATCACAGAAAAAGCAAGAGAATTCCAAGAAAAGTCTTCCCTTGCTTCATGCTGCTGCTGCTGCTGCTAAGCTACTTCAGTCGTGTCCAACTCTGTGCGACCCCACAGACGGCAGCCCACCAGGCTCCTCTGTCCCTGGGATTCTCCAGGCAAGAGTACTCGAGTGGGTTGCCATTTCCTTCTCCAATGCATGCATGCATGCTAAGTCGCTTCAGTTGTGTCCGACTCTGTGTGACCCCGTAGACAGCAGCCCACCAGGCTCCTCTGTCCACAAGATTCTCCAGGCAAGAATACTGGAGTCTCTTGCTTCATTGACTACAATAAAGCCCTTGACTGTGTGGATCAAAACAAACTGTGGAAAATTCTTAGAGATAGGAATACCAGACCACCTTACCTGCCTCCTGAGAAACCTGTTTGCAGGTCCAGAAGCAACAGTTATAACAGGATGTGGAACAACAAACTGGTTCAAAATTGGGAAAGGAGTATGTCAAGGCTGTATATTGTCACCCTGATTATTTAACTTATATGCAGAATACATCGTGTGAAATGACAGGCTGGATAAATCACAAGCTGGAATCACGATTGCCAGGAGAAATATCAACAATCTCAGATATGCAGATGATACAACCCTAATAGCAGAGAGTGAAAAGGAACTAAAGAGCCTCTTGATGAGGGTAAAAGAGGAGAGTAAAAAAAGGTGGCTTAAAACTCAACATTCAAAAAACTAAGATCATGGCATCCATTCTCATCACTTCATGGCAAATAGAAGGGGCAAAAGTGGAAGCAGTGCCCAATTTTATTTCCTTGGGCTCCAAAATCACCGGGGATGGTGACTGCAGCCACAAAATTAAAAGACGCTTGCTCCTTAGAAGAAAAGCTATGAGAAACCTAGACAGCATATTAAAAAGCAGAGACATCACTTTGCCAACAAAGGTCTGTATAGTCAAAGATATGATTTTTCCAGTAATGTACAGATGTGAGAGTTGGGCCATAAAGAAGGCTGAGTGCCAAAGACTTGATGCTTTTGAATTGTGGTGCTGGAGAAGACTCTTGAGAGTCCCATGCACAGTAAGCATATCAAACCAGTCAGTCCTAAAGGAAGTTAACCCTGAATATTCATTGGAAGGACTGATGCTGCAGCTGATACAGAGTCAACTCACTGGAAAAGACCCTGATGCTGGGAAAGGTTGAAGACAGGAGGAAAAGAGGGCAGCAGAGGAATGAGATGGTTGGATGGCATCACCAACTCTATGGACATGAGTTTGAGCAAGCTCTGGGAGATGGTGAAGGACAGAGAAGCCTGGTGTGCTATGTCCATGGGGTCACAAAGAGTCAGACACAACTTGGCAAATTAACAACATTTTACCAATGAGGAAACTGAGGTTTGAAAAGGTTAAGAAACTTGCTGAGCCCGTGAGCTAACCTGTGGCACAGGCAGGATTTCAGCCCATGGCTGTCCAACCCTGAGGCCTGTGTCCTTGTCCACCCTGCGGGAGGAATGCCCGCTGCATCCGGAAAGCAAAAAACCTGCTTCACATCGTTACTCGTCAGCCTTGGAAAGACTTCCAAATCAGTTCTAAAAGAGACCAGGCTCACATCCTCCTTCTCTGCAGCCCTTCCATAACAAGAGCAAAGCTCTGTCCAAATATTCTTATTCACCACTCACTGAATGAATGAACGTTTGTTCTGTGCCTTTCAGTTTATTCAAGTGCTTTTAAACGCATATCTCACTTAATCCTCACATCAACCTGGTGGTGTTGTTACCACTGTTTGACAGATAATGAAACGGAGGATTAGAGAGATTAGTGGGTTTGTTCAAGATCCAGGCAATTAGCAGAGTCCAGGCTCGAGCCCTGGTCTTTCTGATGCCAAGCCTGCGTTCCCTCTATTTCAGCAGACCGCTGCCAGACGTCCGTCCTTTATGAGTTCCCCGCCTGCTGCCTTGCTTTAAAGTCTTCATTTGGAATTTCTCTGATGGTGCCGTGTCTAAGACTCCACACTCCCGATGTGAGCCCTGGACAGGGAATTAGAGCCTGCATGCCCCAACTGAAAGTTTGCTTGCCATAACTAAAAGATCTCACACAGGTTGCAACTAAGACCAGGCGCAGCAAAACAGATAATAAATAGTGTGTTGAAAAATTAATAAAATAAAAAAAAAAATCATCATTTGTTTGAACTAATTCCTACATGACTCTAAAGTAACTCCAGGACTTCCCTGGTGGTCCAGTGGTTAAGAATCTGCCTGCTGACACAGTGGACAGGAATTCAATCCCTGCTCCAGGAAGATTCCACATGCCACGGGGCAACTAAGCCCATGTATCACAACTACTGAACCTACATGTCACAACTACTGAAGCCTGAATGCTCCAGAGACCGTGCTCTGCAACAGGAGAAGCCACCGCAATGAGAAGCCAGCAAACCACAACCAGAGAGTAGCTCCCTGCTCGCTGCAACTAGAGAATGCCCGTGTGCAGCAACAAAGACCCAGTGCCAGTGCAGCCAAAAATAAAATAAATTAAAAAAAAAAAAGTAATTGCAGTATGTCTGACAGCCCCCAGGTACCATATTTATGTTTTCATGAATAGCTTCATCCTAGAATATACTCAGTGAGAGGACAAAAATAAATATATCAAGTAATATATTCAGAACTGGAATGCAAATGGGCACACACACAAGTCTTGGAAATCTAATTTTAGAAAGAATCAGTCAAAAAGTCCCACACAGCACAGTGTGCATCTGGCCTGAGGGAGGCTGCCCACACTGCTTTAAACCTCAATTAACTCAGGGAGAGGAGGAATCCTGGAATTCTTACTGGCATTTTGCTGTCAGAGGCACCAGGTAGGTGAAGAACAGAATGACTTTTCATCATGTTCTCCCAGAAAAAATACTAAGGCCCAGAGGGTTTGAAAAAAAAAAAAAGGTACATGGCTTGGTGGAAATAAGTGGGTATTCCAAAAAGGCTGACATGCTGATAGGTGTATTATTATGGAGTTAGGTGCTCACAGCCCTCACTCTCACCTGAGCTAAGGGGAAGGGAATCTGCCTACTGACCCCAGCCTGGGGGCCAGATCTGGAATGTGGGGGGGGGTCCCCACACAAAGGACTTCAAGGCCATCAGGACATCTCGGCCCATCTTGGGCTCACTCACCTCGCCCCTAAGGTGGCTATAACCTCCTTCACAATGGGGTTGGCTTGTAATTAGCCTTCGTGACTGCCAGTGATCATGCGCATGTAAGCTCCATTACCGTATGGGATTTGTCTCTTGCTCTCTGAAATATGCCAAGCCGCTAAAACGGTGCCTGGCACACAGTAAGCATCAATAAATACTTATTAAATAAATGAATTAATGATCTGGGGGTGGGATGGATCTTCCCTGGCCCACAGGCTAAAGTGGCCAAAGGCCAAGAGTAGACTTCTATTACGCTGTTCACTGGCTGGCTCATCTTCTCCTCACAGACATACACCACTGCAGTTCAAGCTCCTTGAGATCCAGGGTTGGGCCTGGTATCTCTTCTTTCACTGTCTCCCCTCCATTGTATCCCTTTCACTATGCCTCCAATGTGCCACTATCTGCCACCCCAACCCTGTAACACTCTTCTTCAGCTTCCAAGGGCCCTCATCACACACTATGAACTTCACCCCCCTCACCCTCTGCATGCCTGCTCTGTGCCAGACATTGTGATAAACAAAGGGGATAGGGATTTCCCTGGTGGTCCAGTGGTTATGACTCTGCGACTCCACTGCAGGAGGCACAGGTTCGATCCCTGGTTGGGGAACTAAAATCCCAAATGCCAATGCAGCATGGCCAAAAGAAAAAAATGGTTTTTTTTAAACACCCCTCACCTTTCAAATGGAAACATCTTCTGAGGGAGCCAAGAACATAAACAATTAGAATACAATACTTTGGGTTGGCCAAAAAGTTCATTTGAGTTTTTCCGTGTGCGCCTATGGAAAAATCCGAATGAACTTTCTGGCCAATCCAATAAGCTCTATAAAGGAGGCACTATGGTCAAAGTCACAAACTGACAACCTTCAGGCCTAATATAGCCCATATAGTGATTTAATGTTTATAATTAGTCACTGATGTCTAAAAATGTGTTGCTTTTACGTAAAATTTTAGACTGCCAGAGTTTCTTGGAAAATCAGAAGAGCTGGCAGTACAGGACCTATATTCTCCGGACATCAGTGGCTGTGACCAGGTAGTGGTTACTCCAGGTAGTGGTTACATGTGGCCTCTCACAGTCCCTCCCCAACCTCTCTCTACTGACTTCAGACTATGAGGCCAAGGGTTGGCCCCCAGTTTTTCTGTGTTGGCATGGTTGTTATCTGGGGTCACCCTGGTGGCTCAGTGGTAGAGAATCTGCCTGCCAATGCAGGAGATGCAGGTTCAATCCCTGGGATGAGAAGATCCCTTGGAGAAGGAAATGGCAGCCCACTTCAGTATTCTTGCCTGGGAAATCCCATGGACAGAAAACCCTGGTGGGCTACAGTCCATGGGATTGCAAACAGTTGGACACAATCTAGCAACTAAACAACAACAACAAATAATTGTTATCTGAGAGGAAAACTGATTCTCTGTACCCATATTTCTACCATCAGTGAGAAAATAGAAGAGAAACTGAAAGGCCCATGTGGAGCACTTGAAAGCATGGTAGAGAACTTATTTCTGAAGAAAGTGAAGGATATTCCTACTTATGTGATATGTAAGTCAGCTGTGTCTGTCTTGTCCGCAGCATGCTGTGCTCACGTACCTATCTGGTCCATCAGGCCTCCCAGCAGAGCTGCCCTCATAAACCCACTGTAGGCTAATGAGCTGGGCAACTGAGTAGCCATGTTCCCTGTTGTTCAGAAACTCACTCTCTAGTGGGCCAGACATGCAAACAGAAAATGAGTGCCTAATGTGAGTAGTTCTCTAACAGGTACGATGGCAATTGAGAAGTACGAGCCCTAAGTCAGCCTGGAGAAGTGAGGAAAAGCCGACAGTGAGAATTACCCTGAAGCCAGCTCTAGAAAAGGGCAGAAGTTTCTTCAAACAGGGCAGAGGAGGGTGAAAAGAAGTCCTGAGTAAACTGCCAAAAATAGTGCTCTGGCATCAAAAGCATTGCTCATCAAGATTACCCACCCTCCGCAGAGAAGCTGGATAAATTCCCACGATTCCAGGCCACTTGGAAAAGCTTCCAAGAAAGCAAGGCCAGTACCAGTTACGGGTTCCCTTCCCGCCTGAAAACTGTAGAAAGCGCAGGTCACCACTGAGAACAAAACGTCCAGTTGTGTAGTTCAACTTTACGTCACCAGCATGCCTCACTGGCTTTTATCTGGCAGGAATAAAAACCCGGATTTTGGCTGGATTTTGAAAGCTCCCAGTCCCTTGCTTCAGTTAACGTACAAAACTTCTTCACTGGGAATATAAAGCAATGCACAGAAACTACTCTGGCATCAAAAGAAAAAAGTTACTCTTTCATTTCTTGCTAATAGGACAAAGGCTGGGGAAGGGAATTCCCAAATCAAGATAGGAGAAAGGCTGACATTAAAGAAAAAGAAAAAAAAAATTATATGAAAGGCCAAATCCTTGCTCATTGAGTAATCGCTAACTGTTAAGAGCTGAAAACTTTTTCAGAATTTTTTAACACCCACCTCTGCAGTCAGAGTCGAAGAGGAATTCTTGCCACTGAGATGAGTCTCGGCTTGGGTGGACTCCTGTTGAGCTCGGCGCCCCATCTTGGCCCCCTGTAAGGAGAGATGAGGGGTGCTGCTGACTCAAACGTCTCTGAGCCACTATGAGGAAGACAATTCTGCCAAGGTAAGCAAGGACTGGATTTCTGATGACATGGGGTGGATGGGATTTGAGCAACTCGAATATACTTAGAAAATGCTCCAAACCCTTCAAACAAAAGTGCCTAAAGTCAGTTCTATATGGTAGGGCAGGAAACCCATGCGTTGATCACTTAGAAAATGCTCCAAACCCTTCAAACAAAGTGCCCAAAGTCAGTTCTATATGGTAGGATAGGAAATTCATGCGTTGATCACAATGTTTTCTTTTAATGGCCATAGACCTATTCTACCCAAAGAAATGCAGCTAGAACTTCCTCTAGAATGGACAGGGAGCTCCTGCCACAGCTCAGGCAGAGTATGGTCAAGGCTCCCATGTCCCAACGTGGGATTTTAGGAGGGCCTAATTTCAAAGCTGCAGCTTGGCATGAAAATAGTTATCAAAAAGGCGTTTGGTGGGAGAAGAAATTCCATGGAAACTGAAACCAGAGAAACACAGACAGCATTTCCTTTGACGTATATGCTAATTGGATTTGCACTTACAGACTTTAAAGGAAAGCTCTTACAAGAATTTTTTGAGACATCAGCTTTGGGAATCAGAACACTTCAAATTCTGAGTCATCAAAGGAATCATTTGCAGGTGTTTCCCAAAGCCCTCCTAGGGTGGAGGGCTCCATCTGTGTCTCCAATGCCTCCCAGCACACACAAACATTATTTGGGCAGGTTGGAGGGTGTTGAAATGTTTATATTTTTCTTTTTTGCTCTTTAAAAAAAAAAACAGCATTACTGTAAGCATTTTTAGATCTCATCTGATGTAGCTTCATTTGATTTCACAATAATAGGGACTGGGACTGAGGCCATATTACAAATGATGTAATTGAGACCCAGGAAACAATAAAGTGGCAGATAAACATAAGAGCAAAATCTTCTGCCTTCAAATTCTGAAGGCTTTTTCTGTGCCCTGCTGGAATTTCAGTTTTAAGATGTTCTAAGAACTGAGTGCATCAATAAATTGAGAGAAGTTACATGAGAGCTGCATAAAAACCCTTATGTAGTGTTTATACATGAAATTCTAATCAATTCATTCAGATTTCAGGAATGAGAGAAACAACATTTTGGACAATAAGCAGCTCACTTTCTTCCCAAGGCAGACAATTCTACTCCTTCACCTGTGCCTGCCCTTTCCCGTGTATGATAACATTGGGTATCTATCTGAATATGGCATATTACATGGAGTGACTGTGCTCAAACTAAACTTCAAGGATCTTGTCTCTGCTGTTTATAGATGGTTTCTCTAGTACATTTGTCAAGTATTTTAAGGTTTTAAACTTTTTGAAGACCCTGTATAAATCCATAGGAATGACTGGTAGAGAAAGTACATTACTACCTGGTTTTATATATTTTAAATGTATGGTCTCTTTATTGCCCATCTTCCTCCACTGGAACATAAGCCCCATGAGGGCAGGAGCTTAGTTTTTTTTTCACTGTTGTATTTCTAGCACCTAGGACAATCAATGCCTGATACACAGAAGGAGCTCAGTAAATATGTGTTGAAAGAATAACTCAATAACTACACTCATTTTCTCCCGGTACTAAAAAAGTACACCTATCAAGAAAGGCCTGATGACATAATATTCTCCTGGGTCAGTCAAGCAACCTGCTTCTTTCTAGAACAATTTGCTCCCATTCCTCATATCTCCTCTCTAGCAATTTGTAGGCTATCCGATGTTACTAGGGCACTTCAAAACATGTAGTTTCCACAGCAGAAACTAAAGACTTCTGGGCCAATCTTTTAGTGACTGTGATCTTCAGTAATTTTAAAGGTAAAAAGGCTTGGTGAGGCCGTGATGGAATTAAGACACACACAGACACACTGAACTTGGGTCTTGAATCTAGCTCAGTTATTTATAGATATGTGCTAAGCCGCTTCAGTTGTGTTGGACTCTTTGAGACCCTATAGACTGCAGCCCTTCAGGCTCCTCTGTCCATGGGATTCTCCAGGCAAGAATTCTGGAGTGGGTTGCCATGCCCTCCTCCAGGGGATCTTCCCGACACCGGGCTATAACCTTGGGTAAATCACGACCTCAGAAGCAAGAGCCGCTAACCTCTTCTAATAACTCAGCATATGCCAGTTACTGTGTTAAATGCTTTCCAGGCACATCTCATTTCATCTTCACCTCCTTGAAGGAGACATAAATCTCCACTCTAGAGATAAGGAAATCGAGGTTCCGAGAAGTTAACTTTCTTTAACCCATGCAACAGCTTTACACTCCCTCTGACCTCTGGGCTCCCCACCTCGCCCCTGGCCACGCCCTCGCTCTTTAAAACTGAGGTAACGCCCACCTCCGCTGGGGATGAGTGGAAAGAAAGGCCCTCCCTAACTCCTTTCCCTCCTTCCATGCTTAAAACAGTACGGTTTTTACATCAAATCCTGGCATGACACGGCCGAGGGAAAAGCTCCAGCATGAGGGCAAATGTGACCCTCGCCAGGGCTCCTCCAGTCACTCTCAGATCTATCTGTCCATCCCAGGGAAGTTGGCAAGTTGGAGCTCCGGAGAGCGGAGAGAAGCTGGGAAATTTCCCACCGTTCTCACAGGCCGGCAGGGGCAGGATCTGTTTTCCAGTCTTTGAGAATTTTAAAGAAAGCAAAGCCTAGGCCAGCAGCGGAGCTCACCGCTGCCTCAGGGGCGGGGCGAGGGAGGCCGCCTCTTCGCCGGCCTCACCCCCGCAAGGCTCAGAGCCCGCTGGCTCCTGGCGCCAGGGACAGGCTGGGCAGAGGCGGCTCAGGGAAGCCAGGGCCGGCGGGGTCGCCCCTCCCCACCCGCTAATTCTTGGCCCCGGTCCCCGCCCCGAGTCGGTCCTCACGGAGGTGGCCGGGCCGCGACGCCGCTCCTCGCCTAGGTCCAGCAAGTCCTCCATCTCTGCGGCTGCCTGACGTCACTTCCTGGAAACCCAGACGCTCAGTCGCGTCCCTGACGACGGCTCCGCCCTTTCACTCCAGTACTTAAAGGGTCCGCTTCACAGTTCCCCGGAGTGTATGTGCCATCCTCAAATTTAAACCAAATCTTTCCTAAACCTACCTTTTCTGACATTTGGAAGGAATCTCCACATATTAAATCCTGATGAGGGTGCTCCTGTGGGACAGTGAAAAATTTTAGTCTTTAGAAACTGCCTACCTCTGTTCAGTTCAGTCGCTCAGTCCGACTTTTTGCGACCCCATGGACTACAGCACGCCAGGGCTCCCTGTCCATCACCAACTCCCAGAGTTTACTCAAATTCATGTCCTTTGAGTCGGTAATGCCATCCAACCATCTCATCTTCTGTCGTCCCCTTCTCCTCCGGCCTTCAATCTTTCCCAACATCAGGGCCTACATCTGTAGCTCTGTTCAAATAGGTAAGTTGTAAAGGGCAAAGCATTACTATTAATAGTAGTAATTATTCTCATCCTTTTCATGTGTATAGCTCTTGTCAATGTACAGAGGACTTTCACAGTTATTAGCACATGGAAATGCATAACAACTTTGCAGGAAGCAAGATAAGTTATATTGTCTCCATTGGACAGACATCCTGAGGGTCAGGTGCTAATAAATGGTTTATGATGAAAAGTGCAATATACCTAATTTCTGCCTTCAAGAAGTTGATAGAGCAGTTGAACCAACACATCAAATATAAGTTTCAAAAGTACAAATAACCCCTTCAACACCCCATGAAGTGAGCAAAAGTAGTATTTCTATCCAACAATTGAAGACACTCAGGTGCAGAACAGTACGTTGAGGAAAATCACCTGAGTATTAAGCAGCAGAGCCACATGCTTTTCTGACACCAGGTCTTACTGGTGTTTTTCTCTGGCGTATATTACTGGGTGCCAGCCAGCCAGCCTCCTGGGCCAGTAGAGGAAGATGGCCCCCAAATTCCCAGCCTAATGGGACTATCGAGTCTTCATTGACTCTACAGGTAAGGTTCCCTATGTCAATAACACTGACCAATCCTTGGTACTGGGGACTCCCACCTGGGACCCCAGAACTTGAGTTCATGGCCCTGAAAGTGAACAGTGTCCCCAGCATCATCCTAGGGGTAAGGCTTTAGATGGCTTCTCAAAAGCAAAGTCGTGTAAGAGGGATTATCAACCCTAAAACTGGAATGTAGGATTTCTTCAATCCCTAGTAAATGATTAGGTCCAATCATTTATCCACACGTTTACTGGGTAGGGCTATGTGTTAGCATGCCTGTGACAACAACAGTACTGCCTGGATGTCAGAAGAGTTGAAACCTTATCCTAGCTCGGCTGATACCTACCTGTGTAGCCTGGCAGAACTTTCTCAGCTTCCTCCCTTGTAGTGATTCTTAGAGATTACCCCTAAAACCTTTTACTCACGAGTTCTGATTCTCAGTGAGAGTAATACGCTGTTAGATTTTAACCTGAATAAACATTCACTGCCAAAGATCTAAGATGGATGAAATATAAGCTCCAGTGAAGCCCTTGTTCTGTTCTTCCTGGTGCCAGATGAGGAAGAAGGGATTAATCTTAGGATTTTCCCATTTCTTGTGATTGCTGTCAAACAGTAATCAGTATGGAGGCTGCAAAGAATAAAGAGCTTTATTGAGGGGGCAGGGATCTGAAAAATTGCGATTCGGGAGACACAGATTCTGGTAAAATCAAGAGTGTTCCAGGGAAGAGGAAGGGAAAGGAGATTACAAAGGCAAAGGCCATGAGGCTGTTCTCTGATGCAAGAAAGGAAATATTTGTCCTTAAGGAATCAAGAGTTGTTTTAGAGTAAGGGTCTGAGGCAAAGAACTGATTCATTGAAAAAGACCCTGATGCTGGGAAAGACTGAGGGCAGGAGGAAAAGGGGCTGACAGAGGATGAGATGGTTGGATGGCATCACCAACTCAATGGACATGAGTTTGAGCAAGCTCCAGGAGATAGTGAAGGACAGGGAAGCCTGGCGTGCTATAGTCCATGGGGTTGCAAAGAGTCGAACAGAACTGAGTGACTGAAAAAGAACAACTGACAAGTAGACAAGCTGTCACAAGTTATTATAAGATAGGGGTCTGATAAGTATCTTGAATTTCTGGCAGATCTTCTGGATGTCTTCATTAGGACAGCGAGTGGACAAAAGGTCAGGTTTTACCCAGGCTGAGACTCACATAATTCATACTTCCTTAATGGCCTCCTGGTTCCTTTTTAGAGAGCTCTTTTAGGAATATCGACTCCATTTCTATTTTCTTTCCACTTTTTATAGCCACACCACCACCACCAGTTTCCAAACCTTCACTCCCACTTCTTGAATTCCTGAAAGCAAAAGGTGCTCACTCTGGGCGGAAAGAAGCCCTGGAATAGTGGCTTCCAAACCTTGCCGGGCACCTGAATCACTTGTGAAGTTTGTTAAAAATACATGTGCCAGAGCCCCGTCCCTGTAGACTCTGATTGGTAGAGGTGGTATCCAGAAGGATGTAACTTTAACAATTTTCCCTCCCATTTTGCAAGTATTTACTTAAAGGTCTCAGTAAGGCCTTCTCTGATTTTAAATTGCAACATCCCCTCAACCTGGGCACTCTGTCTTCTCTGGTTTATTATCCACCATGGCACTTACCTTTTATCACACCACATTATTTATGTATTTTAATTCACTTATTGCATTCCCCATGGTCCTACCTCCACTTCTAGAATGTAAAGTCCTTAAGGGAACGATTTGGTTTGTTTTGTTCAGTGCTGCCTCCACAGAGCCTAGAACAGTGCCTGGCATATAGTAGTTGTCAAAAATATTTTTCAAATGATAGCTGAGTTCCAGAGGAAATAGAGCATAATATTTAAGTGCACTGGAGGACGGCATGGCAGCCCACTTCCATATGCTTGCATGAAGAATCCCCATGGACAGAGGAGCCTAGTGGGCTACAGTCCACGGGGTCCCAGGGAGTTGGAAACGACTGGGCGACTAAGCACACTACATTTAAGTGCATAGATGCTGGCAATAGACTTCCTGGGTCCAAATCTCAGTGTCGACTCCCCCTGATTATATGACCTAAAAGTAATTCAAACGAAAGTAATTCAAATTCAAGCTTTTTAAACCTAGGATCCCTCATTTCTTATGGAAATAAAAATTATGTCTTCCCAAACCAGAGAGCCCGTGTTAAATATCACCCCACCACTCACAAGCAGTGAAGCCTCTTAAACAGGTCTGTGTCTCCATTTCCTCAAGTTAAGCTGATCAACCACAGCCCTGGGGATGCAGAGAACGTCCTTTCCGTTACTGTCCTAGGATCCAGGGTCAGGAAGGCTGGGGCGAAGTGGGATGGGGTGGTGGGGAGCAGCACCGATTCCCTGGAAAGCGGTCAATTCGGAGATCATCCCGTGTCGGAGCAGGGTGGGGTGGTGGGGGGGTGAGTGGGTAGTGGTGTGGAGGGGGCGCGGACATTGTGGTTTGCCCTCCCGAAACTTTTGGTGAGAAAAGACCTAGAAACTTAGGCTGAGAGAAGGAACGAAGGCGGAGGAAAAACCCCAAAAAACCCCTCCCCTCACCCATCTGGGAAATGGGCTCGGGCCAGCTGCTGACTCCGCGCTGGCTGGCGCAGCTCCCCGCGGAACCCTCGGCCGGGGAGGGAGGCCGCGCACATCTGGAGGACATTTCTGCGAGAGAGACGGCGGAGTGGGGCTCGGGGAAGGGAGAGGTGCCCGTGTGCGCACGTGGGGCCCAGAGAGAGAGAGAGAGAGAGAGACAGAGAGAGAGAGAGAGAGAGAGAGAGGCTGTTCCCCAGGGCACCCCGTCTTGTTTTTCCTCGCCCTCTTTCGAGCCCTTATCCCTAGGTTCCCGGCATCACACACCTCCCCAGCCACCCCCCAGCACCCCCCAACCAGCCCCTAACCATCCCCCCACCAGCCCTCCCTCCAGCTCCCTCCAGCCCCCCCACGACCCCCAAACTTCCCCAAGCCCTCCCCCCGCCCCCCAGCTCCCCCCGCACTCCAGCTCCTCCGCATCCCTCCCCCCCGCCCCCCAGCTCTCCCCCATCCAGCCCTCCCCCCATCCCTCCCTCCCGACCTTCCCGGCTCCGACCCAACGAGCCTCAGTCACTGGCGGTCTCGCCTCGCCAGAGGGCACCCTCGGTCTGCTGGAAAACGCCACCCCTTTTTCAATGCCCCTGGAGCATCTCCAAGCTTCCGGGAGCCACCCGACTCCACAGTCTTGTCAATGAAGAGTCGGGGCCAGGATAGCTGCGGGGCTGAACCCAACTCCAATCCTGCTCCGAGGCCGGGCGTCAACCTCCCCCACCCCAGCCCCGAGGGGTGGGCACGGCGGCCGTGCCCGGGCCCCTGCCTGGGGTCCTGCCAGGCCGGGGGACAGGGGACGGGGCGGGGGGGCGTCTAGGAGGGAGCAAGAGACCCGCCGAGGAGAGGACCGACTGACAGCTGGCGAGAGGGCGAAGGAGTTGGGGGAGAAGGAGGGGAGGGGATTCATCGGCCGTAACTTTCCAGAAAAACAGTCAACGTGTAGCCGGAGTGACTCCAAGAAGGGGGGGGGGGGCGAGAAAAAGTTCAGTTACCACGTCGATCAAGCGGGACTCGCAAAGTATTTTTCAAATGGGCTCGGCTTTTCCTGTGCCTGTTTAAAACATTAAAATCGTGCAGCAAAGGAGCCTGCGTGGTGCTCGGGTCCCTCCCCCCACCCACTCCACCCTCCACCTCTCTTCGCCCCCTCCTCGCCGCTCACCCCCCCCCCAGCCCCCCGCCCCGGGGCCAGAAACGTCATGGGAGGGAGGTATAAAATTTCAGCAGAGAGAAATAGAGAAAGCAGTGTGTGTGCATGTGAGTGTGTGCGAGAGAGAGAGAGAGAGAGAGAGAGAGAGAGAGAGAGAGAGAGAGAGAGAGAGAGAGAGAGAGGAGGGAGAGAGAGAGGAGCTTGAGCGAGAGGGAGAGGCAGAGAGAAGCTGGAGGGAGAGAAAGGGAGGGAATCCGAAAGCCAAGTCCAAGGGCATGAGCAAGAGAGGCGAGAGATAGGGGAAGAAGCCTGAGAAAGAAGGAATAACAGCTTTCCGGAGGAGGCGTGCAGTGAACTGGCTTCTATTTTATTTGTCTTTTTTTTTTTTTTTTTAAAGAGAATCAGGGAACAGAAGCAGAGGCCGAGGGAGAAGACGAGGTGCTGGTGACCTGGGCGTCCAAGTGGATTACTGGGGATGCTCTCCAGGGGCTGTACCCCCCTGCCTTCCAATTGCAAACATAAGCCCACATCCCAGCCAATGAAGATGAGAGGCAGCGTGAACAAAGTCATTTAGAAAGCCCCCCCGAGGAAGTGTAAACAAAAGAGAAAGCATGAATGGTGTGCCTGAGAGACAAGTGTGTGTTGGGCTGCCCCCCACCTTGAGCTGGGCCAGCAGCCGCCTAGCCCTGCCTCTCCCCACCTACTCACTGGTGATTTTTATTTTTTAATAATTTTTTTTCTCTTTTCTTTTCCATCCTCTTTTCTTACTCTCCTTCAGGGCAAGGCAAGGATTTTGATTTGGGGACCCAGCCATGGTCCTTCTGCTCCTTCTTTAAAATTACCCACTTTCTCCCCATCGCCAAGCGGCGTTTGGCAATATCAGATATCCGCTCTATTTATTTTTACCTAAGGAAAAACTCCAGCTCCCTTCCCACTCCCAGCTGCCTTGCCACCCCTCCCAGCCCTCTGCTTTGCCCTCCACCTGGCCTGCTAGAAGTCAGAGCCCAGCAGAACCTGTTTAGACACATGGAGAAGAAACCCAGAGCTTCACGGCACACAGTCGGCTTCTTCGCGCTCAGGGTTGCCAGCGCTTCCTGGAAGTCCTGAAGCTCTCGCAGTGCAGTGAGTTCATGCACCTTCTTGCCAAGCCTCAGTCTTCGGGATCTAGGGAGGCCGCCTGGTTTTCCTCCCTCCTTCTGCACGACTGCCGGAGTCTCCTCCTGCCAGGCCTTGCGGCCTTTCTCCCCGGCCCCCGCCTGAAGATGCACTTGCAGAGGGCTCTGGTGGTCCTGGCCCTGCTGAACTTTGCCACGGTCAGCCTCTCCATGTCCACTTGCACCACCTTGGACTTCAACCACATCAAGAGGAAGCGGGTGGAAGCCATTAGGGGACAGATCTTGAGCAAACTCAGGCTCACCAGTCCCCCCGATCCCTCTGGGTTGGCCAGTATCCCCATCCAGGTTCTGGATCTTTACAACAGCACCCGAGAGCTGCTGGAGGAGGTGCATGGGGAGAGGGGAGACGTCTGCACGCAAGCAAACACCGAGTCGGAGTACTATGCCAAAGAAATCTATAAATTCGACATGATCCAGGGGCTGGAGGAGCACAGTAAGTCCAGATTCCCCGCTGGGGGTGTCTGCTCTGGAGGGTCTGAGCTGGGGTGGGGAGCTCCACAGAGGGGGGGGGCAGCTAGTGATGACCACAGGGCAGGGTGCCCTGGGTATGCCCCGCACCAGGGATTGGGGGACACACGAGGTGCGATGCGCAGTTGGGGCTGGGTGGGTGAGGAGGGGGAGACAGAGCCGTTCTGCTCAGAGCCCAGCGCCACTGGGAGGCCAGGAGCCCTGGAGTTGAGCAGCGTAGCGGAACTCACATCACATCGCTGAGAGATTTTAATTTGGAGTGACACCGTCCCGTTTTTGTGCTGTGGCACGTGTGGTCAGACAGGTAACTGGAAGCGCGCGGAGCAGTAGAGTGGCAGGGCGGTGCTCTTCTAAGAGAGCCCGCGCGGTTCCAAGAGGCTGGAGACCTTGGTCTCCTCCCTGCTGTACACTCCTCATTGTGACACGTCTCACGTTCCGTTTTTCCAGTTCTGGGAAAGAAGCGTATACCTGCCCCCAATTCATGTCTTGTCCAGCTTCTTGAAGCCCAAGCAAGAAGCAGCTTCTGATTGTTTAGGCCCTTCGGTCCACGCCACGCATGCGACCCACGTGAGCTGTGTGCATGGGGGGAGGGGACGCACCTATGTTCACATGGCTGCGTGCTTGACAGCGATGCGTCGTCCGGTTTTGTCCCATAGATAGACTTGTGTGGGCAACATGGGCATCCTCTGGGCCCGTGGTTGTGGGGGAAAGCGAGGATGTGGCTCTGGACATGTAGATGGCTGCTGGCAGCCCTTTTGTGTCTGCGTGTCAGGGGAAGAGAGGGTGGGAGGTGTGGCCGTGGGTGCACAGGGGACATGTGTCTGGGAGCGTGTCTTCCCAGGAGGCTCCTGTCTGTACGGAGAAGCTGGGAGGCTTCTGGGTGAGCCGTCTGTGTGTGTGTTTGTACACGTGTGGAAGTCATGTGTGTTTACTGAACGGGGATTTAAAAAAACCTCAATACAAGAGAGAGAGATTTGGCAGATGCTGAGAAACTGACAGCCCAGGAAGGAGGAATGTGAACCCGTTCACAGGCCCGGGGACTCTGGAGCAGCTCTGTTTGCTTTTCCTACCAGCAGGTGTCCTCGATGCCCAGGCTACCTCGGCCAAGTCTCATCTGGGAGGGGGGCTGTGTCCCGAGTGGGGGTGGGAGAGTGGGATGGAGCGAGCCAGGTAAGGGTGGTCCCCTGGGGCACCTGGATAGAGAGAAGGGGGAGTGGGCAGCCCAGGGGTGCACCAGCTCTGGCGGAAGGTGTGGAAGGCCTCCCTGGGAGCTTGTCTGTGCCAGGCCCAGGAGCCTGTGGTTACTGGCGAGGGGCTCCCACTCCGGTTTCCTGTGGCTGCCTTGGGAGGTAGCTCCCGTGTGGGGCAGAGGCTGGAGAAGGAGGTGCAGCTCGTGCTCCCTGCCCAGGGTCCTCCAGGCCGGGCTGACTCCCAGTCTCCCAGGGCCTTGTGGTTCCCAGCGGTACCAGCAGCTGAATGCCTGAACAAACCCCCAGCGCCCTGGGCACCCACAGAGGAAGGAGATAGTGGTCAAACGTGGGAGGAGGGTGGAAAGCTGAGACCTGCAGTAGAGGTGTGAGGAAAGTCCAGGGCAGGAGGGAAGGACTGGGACCTTAAGGATCCGGGTCAGGAGGAGGAGTCCCAGGGAGGAGGAATTCTGAGTCACCCAGGCCCACCCAGCCTGGAATCCCAAGCTGAGAACAAATGAGCCAGAGACGCAAGGCACACAGGTGCCAGTGGACATGTGTGCAAAAATTCAGGGCACAATTAGTGGACAGCCCTGGGGATCAGCCAGGACAGGGCGGCGCAGATGCTGGGCAGCTCTGGGCTGCAGCAGCAGGACCTTCCTTGAAACTGTAGTAGGTGAGGGTGGCCCTGGGGCCACGGAGCTATGATCAGGCCGGGAGGAAACCTGGCACAGTGAGCAGGAGACTACGTGGGATATCATGGAGGATCTGGGGCCCCATGGGACCCGAGTGATGCCAGCGAGGCTTGCAGGTGCAAACAGGAAGCAGGCCCAGACTATGCAGCTGGTGGAGGTGACACAGAGGCTGAGCAGACGCAGGCCCGGCCCACCCTGCAGCTGGTCAGGTGCTGAGCCAGCCCCAGAGAGGCGGACGCAAATGCACACTAATTATAAAGAAGGAAGTAGGCAGATGCAAACATCTAACAGATGCTGAGAGGGAGCAGAGAGCCACCATCCAAGGCCTGGAGTGAGGGAAGCGTGTCTCGAACTCACGAGGGTGGGCTGGGGTCTGAGTGCCAGAGCCCTGGCTGCTGGGGTGATGGGATTCCATTCGCTTCCACATCTCATCACTCCCAGCCCCTGCCAGTACCCAGTGGGACAGGCTCTCAGAGGAAAGTGGTGGCAGGAGTTGGGGCAGGCAGACAGAGGTGCCTGCAGAGCGAAGTGGAAGAAGGACTAACCGCCAGAGGCACAGAAAGGGTGCCAAGGTGAGAGCAAAGAGGATAAGACCGTTCTCTGGCTCTGCCTGTCAGATGGGCACCCTGATGTCCCTATTTTCCAGATAAGAAGACTGTAACATGCATCAGTTAAGTGAACTGCCCCTAAAGAACCAGGGCTGTAACCTAGACATTCTGCCTACAGAATGCATGCTGTCAAGCACTAATGCAAACTGTAAAAATACATATTTTAAGTCCTACCCTTAACCTTTAGGCTCCAAGAGAACTTTGGTTTATAATATGAATGAACTGGGCTTCCCTGGTGGCTCAGACAGTAAAGAATCTGCCTGCAAGGCAGGAGACCCAGGTTCTATCCCTGGGTTGGGAAGATCCCCTGGAAAAGGAAATGGCAACCCACTCCAGTATTCTTGCCTGGGAAATCCTGTGGACAGAGGAGCCTGGTGGGCTACAGTCCATGGATCACAAAGAGTCAGACATAATTGAGTGACTCTCACACACACACACACACACACACACATGAATGAATCACATTTTGGACCAAGCAGGTAGGCATAGGAACCTGTAACCCTGGTGGCAGATTGCATAGAGGGATCACTCGGTGTTTTCTTTTTAGCTCTGCCTATTTTTGTGGCTGGGAGATTCGTATAGCCACGGACATTCTCCTGGAAGTGTTTTCTTTATCTGCTGAAGAATCCCAAGCAGGTTAAGCAGCAACACTGTGTGGAAGTGAGCAAATCACCTCTCTGACCCTCAGTTTCCTCATCAGTAAAGTTAACCTCTAAACTCCCTTCCAGCTGAAACAATTCTATTGGATTGGCCAAAAACTTCATTCGGGTTTTCCATAAGATGTTACAGATGAACTTTTGGCCTACTCAATATATATACATCTGGGATGATTCAGCAGATTTCTGCTGGGGAGTGAAGACAAGACTCTTACATATATATCTTATTCCTTTATCATTCCCCAGGATTTAGCTATGGGAAGTGGGTGGAGGCTTTCTCTGACCCACATGGTGGGGACCCACACATCTTTTTCAGTTCTTTTGTCATCCTTGTTATCAAGATTTACCAGTGTAGGTGTTGTTTTAACTTCTGGCTTGTAATTATCTGTGTCTGGCTAGAGACTCTTGTTTTTATCCAAGGTCTGGCGCTGAGACAACCAGCAAAACCAGAATTCATAAGCAAAGAGAGAACTTGATATTTTAGCATGTCTTTTCTGGATGCTACTTTTAGATCATGTCCATTCTGAAAATTTAAAGATATTTCCTATTGAAAGAACCCATTTGTTCTAAGTGCCAATGCCCTTGGCACACTAGGTCAGTGTTTCTCTAAGTGTGGTCCAGAGGTTAGGTAAATGTGAAAAATGTGGATTCCCAGGCCCCAAGCCACCTTTACAGAGTCAGAGTTTCTGGGGTGGAGGGTGGGGGTTGGTGTCATCTTGGAGAATCTGTATTTTTAACATGCTTCTTGCTGATTTGTAAGTGCACTGATGCTTAAGACTCAATGAAAGAGGGCAAAACCCTTCCTTAGAAGGCCTGCAAACACAAGTGCCTACAGAGGCCAGGCAGCTGATGCAGATAATCTGGAGGAAACGCTGCAGCACAGGGACCACAACAAACTGCACAGGGCACTTGGCCTCAGGGTCACAGAGAGAACAGGCTGTACAGAGGAGGCTGGTGAGAGGGGGGCCTGGAAAATCCCATGAAAAGATGGCACCTACTGCTCAGCTCCTGCAGATTTTTGAATTCAGGAATGTGGGTCCAGTTCGACTAGATCTTAAGTGCTTCCCAGAAGAGAGAAAATCTGAATCTTGCCATAAAATTTCCATTTTTAACCTACCTGGGCTTAAAACATTTGTGGCTTCTAATTCAAAATTTTACAAAATGATGCATTGGCCAAACGGTATTTTAATGGGTTAACATTTAAAGGGTAAATCCTTAAAGTTGTGGCTTATCAAACTTCCAGGGCATCTGGATGCCACGGTACCCTTTGCAGAGCACTATAAACCATGGTTCTCAGTCCTGGCTCATCTTAGAATCATCTGGAGGTCTTTGAAAAAAAAAGAAGCTCTGGACCCACCCACACTCCAACGAGGTCGTCAGAATCTCTGGAGAGCAGGTCCAGGCATCATCTGTTTTTAAAACTCTCCAGGTGATTCTTGGGAACAGCTGGGGTGGAGGAACACTGCCACACTGATGTATGTAGTCCCATCATTGGAGCCAGCAGCAGTTTTACTAGCAGGAATGGTGGACACAGCAGAGGTACATCTAGGAGCCCAGGTGTCTGAAACATTAAAAATAAAAAAGCACGGTCTAAACATGGTCAGCTGTTTCCAGGTTTTTCCATGAACACTCTGCATGAATATTCTTTGTTTATTTTTCTTTCCCTATAGCAAAAAAAGAGAAAATGGCACCCATTAATACATATACTTTGTGTGCAATGGAAAAAGTTGGTCATAATTTAATTTGTCAAGCTGGACCCCCTCATCCAGCTTTCAATAATACTAGTGTTCTGCAGAAGCAGGGCTCAATCACCAAACTGACTGGGAACTGGCTTCTGTCTGAGGCTTAAGTCGGTACTCTAGGCCCATTTCATGGGATCCTGCTACGTTTTGTTGGTGAAACCATCCCTCCACTAGATGATCTCTGAGGTCCCCTCCAACTTCTAGATTCTCTGTTTCAGTAAATGAGGTCAGAAGACCTGGGTTCAAATCCCACCTCTGCCACCTACTAGCTGAGTGACTTTTTAAAAAATCTTTATTTGTCGATTTTTGGCTATACTAGGGCTTTGTTGCCGTGTGGGCTTTTCTATAGTTGCAATGAGTGTGGGCTGCTGTCTCCTTTTGGTGTGTGGGCTTCCTTTGTCTCGGAGCACAGGCTCTAGAGTACATGGGTTTCTGTAGTTGCAGCACATGGGCTCAGTGGTTGTGGTTCCCAGGCTCTACACCACAGGCTCAGTAGTTGTGGCACACAGGCTTTGTTGCTCTGTGACACGTAGGGTCTTTCCGGGCCGGGGATCGAACCCGTGTCTCCTGCATTGGCAGGCGGATTCTTTACCCACTGGGTCACCAGGGAAGCCCTAGCTGAGTGATCTTGGAAAAGTGATTTAATCTTCCTGATGCTCACTCTTCTCTTTTTAAGATGGTAAATTTTACTTATTCTCCTCAAGGATCGTTAGAGGGTCAGGTGAGTTAATAGAAGTTCTATGAAACGTAAGATAGTGTTATTAAATTTTATTTATTTATACTCTGGCTCATTCCACGAAATATTTAAAGCATTGTCAGCATTCAGTGGATTTAACGGTCAAGGAGATTGTGTTTACATTTTATTTTCTCTCCCACTAATGATTGTGTCTGAGCTTTGCTTGCTAGTGTCAGTTTGTGTGTGTCAACTAATTCATGTGTCACCCTGGCCAAGACCCCTCTTGGCATGAATTTCTTCATCTGAAGTGGGTTATACTAGATCAGCCGTCCTCAGCCTTTTTGGCACCAGGGACCAGTTTCATGGAAGATGATTTTTCCACGGACAGGGGGCGACAGGGGTGAGGTGGAGCTCAGGCAGTAATGGGAGTGATGGGGAGTGGCGGTAAATACAGATGAAACTTCACTGGCTCACCCTGCTTCTCACCTCCTGCTGTGAAACCCAGTTCCTAGTTCCCTGAGGAGCTAGAGGACCCCTAACATTCCTTCTGAGTCTGTTAGAAATCTGTAGATCCCAGGGAGTTAAAAATGACCCTTCCCACCTCCTTGAAATCTCCCTGAAATTCCCACCAAGAGGAGTCTATCTTGGGGAACAGTAGCTGATGGATGAACTGGAAGAAACAAAAAAAGAGAGGTGACTAGGGTGTCCTGAAGATCCTCTTGGCTCCTCATTCCCCATCTCCTGGCTCCCCACTGTCTTGTCCCCAGTCTGACTCACCTTACTGGCACAGACTATCTTGTTTCCCTTTTCCTTTTTATAGCAATGTGCACACCGCGCTGCGATATCTTTTATCCCCTCTTGCAACAGTTACTGGAGATACTAGTCTTGTTGCTTTCCTGTTCGGTCACTCAGTTGTGTACGACTCTGCAACCCCATGGACTACAGCCTGCCAGGTTTCCCTGCCCTTTACCATCTCCCAGAGTTTGCTTTCAAACTCATGTCCATTGAGTGGGTGATGCCATCCAACCATCTCATCCTCTGTCGTCCCCTTCTCTTCCCGCCTTCAATCTTTCCCAGCATCAGGGTCTTTTCCAGTGAGCGAGCTCTTCACATCAGGTGGCCAAAGGATTGGAGTTTCAGCTTCAGCATCAGTCCTTCCAATGAATATTCAGGGTTGATTTCCTTTAGGATGGACTGGTTTGATCTCTTTGCTGTCTAAGGGACTCTCAAGAGTCTTCTCCAACACCACAGTTCAAAAGCATCAATTCTTCGGTGCTCAGCCTTCTTTGTGGTCCAGTGCTCACATCTGCAAGGAGCTTATGTATGTCCAGGGGGTTACAGACTTTCAAACTCAAAAACTGAACTGCCATCATGATCCCTCTTTCTGGTTCTATCTGAAATGGTTTAGGGGAATCGTTGGCAGTATTCATTCTTTCAAAGCCAGTTATTAATCAGGGCTTCATTAGCTGGCATTCACACATTTGTTTTCCCAACATCTGTTCCATTAATTTTCTAAGAGCCAGTGTCAGACCCACCAGATGGCAATTTCCAGAAACACTCATCCTTTCCTAAAGCTCAGTAGCGTGTGTGCTTGTGTCCAGGCCTCTGATCCTCCCGCCCTGTCCATGACTTCCTAAACCACCCCTGGGGTGATTATGGGCTTGTTCCAGCCATGTTCATTATGTGTGGAATCTGGGTCTCTGAGCTTGAATTTCAAGTTCTGGCTGTTGTTACCATTTGTGTAGAAAGTGTTTCTCTGGGGTGTTAATGCTGCTCAGACCTTGAGGTTGTAAAGTAAAGGCAGGATCTTTTTGTCTCCCTTGTCTCTCTCTGATAGGAGTTGGAAAGAGCATGTGCTGCCTTCTGTGTGTGGACAGAGGTGCAGAGGCCAGCAGGGTGCAGAGGCTGGCGTAGCGTGTGCACACAGCGAAAGTAATCCTCAGGAGCCAATGGTGATGGACCCCCTTCATGCGATGAAGAAGCATCTGGGGGTCTGCCAGGCTCTAGATGTGGGCTCTTTGTCACCCCTGTGTTATCTTGTTAGAGCTAAAGTGTCACTTTCCACGACTCCCTACTGTTCATGATATAAAATCAACCCCTCGGTCTGATGTTTCAGCCTCCCTGCAGGGAGATCCCAATCGACTGTCTTGACCTTGTCTCATGGGCTCCAGCTCGGCTGCTTCAGGTCCCTCTTACTCACTTGCATTTTCCTCTCCTTACTTTTGCTTCCAGTATCCTTCCACGTAAAATTTCTTTCCTTTGCATCCTTAGACCCTTTCCTCCCGTCGGACCCAGATCAAATAATCACTACTTCTGCGATGTGCTGTCGCTCTCTCCCTCCTCTGACCTGTTCACAGCAACTTCCAGCATCTCCAAAGGCCCTTAGTGCTTTCTCTCCAGTCCTGTTGTTTGGTCCACACACTAATAGCCCCGCCTCTGAATGTTAATCTCCCTGAAGGCAGGGCCCCTGTCTGTCCATTTTTAAACAATGTTATTTATTTATTTATTTGGCTGTGCCACGTTTCTGTTTCTGCACACAGGATCTTCACTGCTTCATGTGGGATCTTTCGCTGTGGCTTGTGAACTCTGGTTGTGGTGCTTGGGCTCAGTAGTTGTAGTGCTCTGGCTTAGTTCCTCCCCCAGACACCTGAGATCTCAATTCCCTGACCAGGGGTTGAATCCATGTCCCCTGCCGTAGACCATGGATCCTTTACCACTGGCCCACCA
This sequence comes from Giraffa tippelskirchi, assembly GCF_054371585.1. NCBI lineage: Eukaryota > Metazoa > Chordata > Mammalia > Artiodactyla > Giraffidae > Giraffa > Giraffa tippelskirchi. The sequence continues at coordinate 147,202,900 of NC_137281.1, read as the reverse complement.
GGGAGTTCCCTTGTCTATTCATTTTTGCTTCCCAGCGTTAGCTTGTGCCTGGCATGTAGCATTTGCTCAACGCATGCCTGATGAATGAATACATGCCAGAGTGAACAAAGGTGTGAATGAATCAGCTGGCTATGCATTGATTAAACTACTAGGGGAAATTGCTGATGCTGTTGGAGAATCTATATTTTTTTAAAGGAGTAAGAAAGCAGGTTGGACAGCCTGCCAGAGTGGAGATAATGAGGCGAGGGGTTGGAGGGGCCAGCTGTCAGTGCCATGTCCTGGGTGGGGCTCCATGCCTTGCTTCTCCATCAGGCCTGTGTATAGCTCCGGGCCACCGAGAATCTTCCTCCCATTTCTTACCTGTAGGTCTGAGGCCTGAAGGCTCTAGCTCGGTCACAGGTGGGCCCCCAGCCCCTTGATGAGCGTCTGCTGGCAGCACACTGTCCCCATGGGTGTCGCTCACTCTGTGCTTCCCTCCTCCCCCAATGCTCTGCCTCCTAGATGACCTGACCGTCTGCCCCAAAGGCATCACCTCCAAGATTTTCCGCTTCAACGTGTCCTCAGTGGAGAAAAATGAAACCAACCTGTTCCGAGCAGAATTCCGGGTCTTTCGGATGCCCAACCCCGCCTCCAAGCGCAGCGAGCAGAGGATTGAGCTCTTCCAGGTGAACCTCCTCCCAGGACAGACACCACGTGGGGGGGGAAGTCAGTTCCTTTGCCAGACTGAGCCTGCGCTCTACTCAGAGTGCAGCAGACCTGGGTGTGAATCCCGCCTTCTCTGAGCCTTAGTTTCTGTACCTGTGTCTGTCATTAAGAACAGGGGTCCCTAACCTCTGGGCCACGGACTGGTACCTCCTGTCAGATCAGCGGCCGGCGGCATTAGATTAGAAATAAAGTGCACGATAAAGGTAATGCGCTTGAAACATCCCAAGACCACCCCCCTCCTTCCCGATCCGTGGAAAAGTTATCTTCCATGAAACTGGTCCCCGGTGTCAAAGAATTTGGGGACTGCTGCTTAAGAGGATTAAGACTTAACTGAGGAGCTCAAAAGAGCATTTCAGAAGTCTTAGATTGCTCCTGTTCCCCTCCCCGTCCTGATGCACCATGACACTCAGGTGCCCTGGCCTGGCCTCGGGACTTACTCCTTCCTCTGCCCTGTAGATCCTCCAGCCGGGTGAGCACATAGCCAAGCAGCGGTATATCGATGGCAAGAACCTGCCCACGCGGGGCACTGGCGAGTGGCTGTCTTTCGACGTCACAGACACTGTGCGTGAATGGCTCTTGCGGAGAGGTAGGTTGACTCAGGATGGGCATTTTGAAAGGAACCTCTGGTCCCTTCTTTCTTCATGACACAGGGAAGGGGATGGCACTAGGGGAGACAACAGATCTGAGTTCAAAGCCCAGCTTGGCCATTAACTTGCTGTGTGTCCATCATTCATTCATTCAACTGACACTGAATAAATGCTCTGAGCCAGGCCCTGGGGATTCAGCAGTGAACCAGACAGGCAGGGTCCCAGATCTCATGGGGCTTTTGTTCTGGTGGGAGAGACACGTAGTGAACAGATAAACACTGAGGAATAAGACTTTCCAATAGTGATGAGTACCAGGAAAAACAGAAAGAGGGCCAAGTGATAGTGCCTGGGTGGGACCCATCATCAGATACTCAGCGAGAGTCTCTATGAAGAAGGAGTTGGTACACTGAGAGCTGAGGGATGGGAAAGAGCCAGTCTGTGAAGGTCAGGATAAAGGATGTGCTAAAGCAAAAGCAATGAAACCCAGGTTCAGTTTGTCTTGGCAGCAGACTGCCTGGTGTGACTGGAGCTGGGGGGTCAGAGAGGACCGGGGGCCAAGATGCAGGGCCCGCAAGGCTGTGGTTGGGCATTAGAACTCACTCCAAGTTGTGATGAGATGTCCTAGGAAGGTTACAAGCGGGGCTGGGAATGTAGGCTGAGGTGATTTGGTTTAAGATCCTCTGGTTGTCATGAGGTCAAGAAAAGAAGTTAGGGGCCACTGCAGCAGCCCACGTGAGAGCGCTGTGGGCTTTTGCTGGGGCAGTTTGCTCTGTATTTTGGGTTTGTTCTGTATTTTGGAGGTGGAGCCAATAGGATTGGCTGGGCTCATTAGGTGTGGGGTGAGAGGACACAAGAGGAGTCTAGATGACTCTGAAGATTTGGGACTGAACTCTCAGATAGGAACTCTTACTGAAATAAGGAGGCCTGGGAGATGAGCAGGTTTGGAGGTAGGTTCTATTTTGTTGATTAAGTGTGAAAGGCTTGGTAGTCAGTCATACAGGTAGGGCTGTCTAGTAGGCATATCAGACTTCGTATGGTCCAGATCTCTCCTCCACCGGTTCTGCTTCCTGACCTTCCATGCATGCCTCACAGAGCTATTTTAAGGATCCACTGTATTTAAGAGACCCTCCAAGTTTTCTGCTCACTATGTGAGTGCTGTGTGTGGTCACTCAGTTGTGCCGACTCTGCAACCCCATGGACTGTAGCCCTGCAGGCTCCTCTGTCCAGTGAATTTTTCAGGCAAGAATACTGGAATGGGTTGTCATTTCCTACTCCAGGGGATCTTCTCGACTCAGCAGTTGAACCCTCTTGTGCCTCCTGAATTGGCAGGTGGATTCTTTACCACTGCGCCCCCTGGGAAGCCCGTTATGGGAGAGTAAGCTTCTATTACGTCACATGAGGAAATGGAGGCCCAGAGAAGTTAAGTGGCTTGACCAGGGTCACTGAGCCTGGATTAGAACTTGAATTTCCTGGCTGACAGTCATGGGGACTCAGGGCATCACACTCCACTATTTCTCCTCTTCTTTACTTGGTGGTACTTCCTGGTCTGGTGCTCAGTGGGGTTAGGGTACCTAAGGCAGTCTGTCTGTTCCTTGTATCCCTCTTGAGGAGAGTTTTCTGCCTTCATCAGCTGCTGTGGATCCACAGTCCACCCACATATGGATACCCAGAGTCCCTGGGACAGGTAGGTCCTTCCTTGTCCTCCGATGGTTTAGGATATTAAGGGTTAACGCTCGAAGTCAGAGATCACAAACATGTTGGCCTACATATTGTTTTCAATTTAACTAGCGGTCAACAGTTTTAATTAACGTCCGGAGATTTCACATAAAACCTAGACATTCGACTTTTCTTGACAAATGGGTAACGATCCATCAGAGATGAGTAGGACCACCTCTTGAAGGTGGGGCATGCGGTCTTCATGTCACCCCAGGCCCCACCATTCCCCACTGTTCCCCACGAGTGAGGCTGGGAGTCCCAGGTCAGCATGACGCACTGGCTCACTTTGCTCACATAACCTGCTGGGGGCTCTCTCGCCATCTGAGTGTGCAGGCCCCCATCTGAGGGGCATAACCTGGTGGCTGAGCTGACAGACAGTGGGCTGGAGGTCCTGCCTCAGCTCCAAGGGTACTGGGAACTCCATTGAATCTCCCCAGCTGCACACGAAGGGAGGAAACCTCGGAGAACCCAGGCGCATCAGCTGACAGCAGCACCGTGGGAAATCTGACTCAGCCAGCACTCTGCCTAGAACTCAACACGGCTACAGACAAGAGAGGCTGGGGAAATTCATCTCTTAGCTTCCCTGTCTGATTCTGATCAGCCCCACTTGGATTTCTTTGAAGCCCTGGGCACTTAGAGTTCTTATTTTCACAGCTGCGGAACTCAATGAGAAGTTTGCATTAAGAATGATTTCCATCCTCCTTGAGACATCAAAAAAGATAATTTCGTAATAAAACCTATGGGTGTCCCACCCAGCATCCACACCGCTGCCAATTCTGAGGTTAGTCCTTCCCTGGAACCTTCCGTTCCCGCTCCGGCAGATGCTGCCCACCCCGTGTTCGGGAGAGTCAGACACAGACCTTTACTTTGCAGAGTTCCTGAGTCTCTTGAGGGTTCTTGGCGCCAAACAAAGTGGTGAATGGACTGCAAATGGAGAAGTCAGCAGTGTGGACTGTGAGGAAACTGAGTCACATGTCCAGTCTTGTATTAGTTCAGCAAACATCGAAGAGCCTGCTCTGCACCAGTTCCCTTCTGGGCTAGGAGCCAGCTGGAGCCCTCTCCAGGGTTGGGGGCCCAGTCCTCACACCCTTGTGCAGTTGGTCCAGTGTGTTGGCTTCTCTGTGTGCAGAGCCAGGCCTCCCCGAGCAGGCCGGGTGGGGAGCACGCCCAGCTCAGGACAGGGGGTGCACTGGGAAAACACAACTGTTTTGTATCTCAGTGACTGGGTGGGCATCTTCCTTGGTGGTCCCTGCTGGGCCCTCTTTGTTCCTCTTTGTCTCAAACAGTCAGGAGTGTGGCTCTGATGTCAGGCTGCTTGTGTTTGAATCTTGGTTCTACCACTTACTGGACACCTCCATCAAGCCATTTAATTTTCCCTGAGCCTCAGTGTCCTCATCTGGATAATGGGAGGGGAGGAATAACAGTCCCTGCTCTGTAGGATTAGTATGGAGATTTCATACATGAGTTAAGGCATGCAGTCTTCTAGAGCATGCATGCAGCAACGCTCAACAAATGTTGGTGACTGTCCCCATCATTCTCTGAGCCTTCTACCTAGACGGAGCCTGTTAGCTAAGCCAGGCCATCTCACATTCACCACCTGCACCCTAACCCTAACTCTCCCCAACACATCTGCATCTCAACCTTCTAACTCACAGACCCATGGGACTTTCAGTCTCTCTTGGACTGAAAATTCTTCTGGATAATAGAAGTGTACTATGTTTTATGTAGTTTTATGTTTTATGTAGCCCATTTCAGCTACTCCAGCTCCTTCTTCTACCTGCCTTAAACCAGAAAGAGTACACTCCTTATTGCCTCCCTCTCTGTTCACTTCTAGTTCTCCATCTGGGGCTCAGCATCCTTATTATATTGGCTCCTCCCCTCCCTACCAGAGCTCACCTGGAACAGAAAGCTCAGCAGGTCTCAGTGTGTCCCAGATGCTGCCATGACTGATGTGGGATAGATGAAGCTGGGATCTAGAGTTTATGGAAGAAGGGACTGAGCTGGTTTTTTTTTTTTTTTTAAGTATTTATTTATGACTGTGCTGGTCTTTGTAGCTGAGTGCAGGCTTTCTCTAGTTGGGGACAGCAGGGTCTACTCTCTAGTTGCAGTGCACAGGCTTCTCATTGCAGTGGCCTCTCTTGTTGCAGAGCATGGGCTCTAGGGGCACAGGCTTCAGTAGTTGTGGCCCACGCGCTTTGTTGCTCCACAGCATGTGGGATCTTCCCGGATCAGGGATGGAACCTGCATCTCCTGCATTGGCAGGCAGATTCTTTCCCACTGAGCCACTGGGGAAGCCCCTTGAGCTGGTTTTTAACCAGTAGAACCGGGACATCCAGGTCTGCCCAACGCTGACTGCAGTCTCTGGGGTTGGGCCATTCTGCCCATGAGAAGGATGCTAAGCTGGCCTGGACTCTTTGGGGTTTTCCCTGATGACATCAGATTTCTGGAAGACTCCAGGTTGGCCCCAGGGCTGGATGCTCACACAGAACTAGGGTGATCTCAGAGAGCAGGGCATCAATCAGCTCCCTGAGAGGCTGACCTTGAACTCAGAGGTCATCGCCCATGTCTTCCCATACCTGATCACTGCCCTGATCAAGAGAGCTTCCTTGGTTCTTACCCACCAGAATTGGCATGATCCTAGACTCTACCTGGTTTCCCTGTACAAAACTACTGGATTCAGTTCAAATTTTTCATTTATTTTTCTCCCTTTCTTCCTTTCACTTTATATTCAACCCCTTTTACTAATTTCCTTGCTTTTCCAGTTTTTAGTTACCAAAATACCTAATCCCACAACCAATAGGAGAAAGGGCCAGAGCTGGCCTTTTAGCCCCAGAATATGAGTCACCAAACCTGGCAGTCCAGGCTTCCTCACACTTGTCATCTCTTGTTCCTCCTCTTCTCTGCTCTGTCCTTTCTCAGCAGGTTGGTTGAATGTCTCCTCTCCCAGCTGACACGTTGGGGGTGTGACTGTTTTCCTGCTCCTTTCCTGCACCCTCATTCTTTCGCCCCTACTAGGCTGGTTATAACTTTTCCCTAATACCATCCTTGGAAAAATAGATGACTATTAAAATCTCTTGCATGAGGCCCACTAGTTTATGCCTCCATTTGGTGACACGTAACACAACAGAAATACGTGGAACGAGGCAACATGTGCATAAAGGTCCTCGATATCTTTGGGAGCACTTTCTGTCTCCTGTGACCCTCTGTCTGACTCTGGTCCCGTGACTGTGTGTGGTGGCAGAGGCCTTGGCTCATCCATGTGTGGCTGTGGGTATCCTGCTTCATCACGCAGACTGCTTTTCTCACCAACTCTGTGTCTTATTTTGCAGAATCCAACTTAGGTCTGGAAATCAGCATCCACTGTCCATGTCATACCTTTCAGCCCAATGGGGATATCCTGGAAAACATTCAAGAGCTGATGGAAATCAAATTCAAAGGTAACAAAATGGTTGTTTATGGTAGGATGGGTGGGGGGAGTTAATAAAGCTAGATAAAACAGGAGACCCCCTGGCCAGATCCTGAGAAGAGGAAGCAAGCTCCCTCACAGAGATGGCTGACTGTTTTGTATCAGGTTGGCCAGAAAGTTCACTTGGGATTTTTCCATATTCTGTTTTGTCCTCAAAGCAAGAACTCCCTATTCTATAGAGAGGGCATGAGCATCTGGAAGACAGTGTTGTGCTGTTAAGAGCCTTGAAATCATATAGGCAAGCTGGTCCACTTCTCTGAGCTCAGTAGGCAAACTGGGGGTGAGGGTACCTCTTTCACAGGGCTGTCGTGAAATTATATGAGATGACATATGTGAAATAGTGCTTGGATACTCAGCAAATGAGAGTTGTCTTCACTTCCCCTACAAGAAATGGACTTTGGTGGTCCTGAGCATAAGCGCACTGACTGCTGGGCTTTTCAGATGTTGCAGAGCCCACCCAAGGCGTCATCTGGTTTTGAGCTGCTTCAGGCCTCAGGGTGCTTGCATGGAGAGGGCAAAATAGTTGAGAGACATTTCTGGTTTCCCAGTATGTTTTCAAGCTGCTTAGCCTAGACAGTCTCTGAATTTCAGAGAAGTTCTGTTTTCTTTTCGAAGCCCTGTTGTGGGTTAATGGAGGCACTCCTGAGGCCAAGTGGTTTGTCAAGGTCAAACTAAGAATTTAAAGCCTAAGGTCAGAGATGTGTCTGGAAAAAGGTACCTGTTTCAGGGCCTCTCTTGACCCCCAGCCCTGGGAAGTCCTTCTTGAACTTTATTTCTGAGCCTAATTTTTTTTTTTTTTTGGCTGTACTGAGAGTCCCTTGGACTGCAAGTAGATCCAACCAGTCCATCCTAAAGGAGATCAGTCCTGGGTGTTCATTGGAAGGACTGATGTTGAAGCTGAAACTCCAATACTTTGGCCACCTGATGCAAAGAGCTAATTCATTTGAAGAGACCCTGATGCTGGGAAAGATTGAGGGCAGGAGGAGAAGGGGACGACAGAGGATGAGATGGTTGGATGGCATCACCGACTCGATGGACATGGGTTTGGGTAGACTCCGGGAGTTGGTGATGGACAGGGAGGCCTGGAGTGCTGTGGTTCATGGGGTTGCAAAGAGTCAGACATGACCGAGCGACTGAACTGAACTGAACTGAGTCTTTGTTTTTGCACTCAGGCTTTCTCTACTTGTGGCATGCAGGGTCTTCTCTAGTTGTGATGCAAGGGCTTCTCACTGAGGTGCAGGCTTTTCTTGTTTCGGAGCATGGGCGGGCTCTAGAGTGTGTGGGCTCAGTAGTTGCCATGTGCAACAGAGCCTTTTTTTTTTTTTAAAGCAAATCATTTGACATTCTAATCACAGAACCTCAGAGCTCAAAAGACCTTTGAAGTCCTTACCTATATCTTGAGTTGGGATGAAATCCTCCCACTTCAGTCAATAGTTATCTTGTTCATAAAGCTTTTCAGAAAAGGAAACTTGTGATCCAGCTTGCCATTGATCTCCCAGTCCTAGTGCCTATGCGTGAGGTCCATGTCCCTCCTGCAGTTCAGTTCAGTTCAGTTCAGTCGCTCAGTCGTGTGACTCTTTGTGACCCCATGGACTGCAGCACGCCAGGCCTCCCTGTCCATCCTGTCACCATGCAAATCCTGCTCCTCCCGTTCCAGTCCCGGGTGGAGATGGACAACTGCTGGCAGCCGGCCATCAAAATAGAGCTTCTTGTAGTTGAGACTCGAATTCAGTTTTCAGGCTTTGCAGATGAACTAGCAGCTTTCCTTTTGGAGTTTATCTGCTGTTTTCATACACTTCGTGATCCTGAGTTTTATAGAGAAAACACTTTGAAACTCTAAGTGCAGTGTGAATGCTGTGTGTGTTAGTCCCTCAGTCGTGTCTAACTCTTTGTGACCCCATGGACTGCAACCTGCCAGGCTCCTCTGTCCATGGGATTTTCTGGGCACAAATACTGGAGAGAGTTGCCATTCCCTTCTCCAGAGATCTTTCCAACCCAGGGATCGAACGCAGGCCTCCCGCATTGCAGGCGCATTCTTTACTGTCTGGGCCACCAGGGAAGCCCTGATGCGAACGTTAGCAATTGTTGATTCTTGTTCCTCTGGCTCCCATTCAAACTACCTTAAATTGTGACATCTGGAAATCATAGGGGGACTTAATGCCATCTTGACCAGTTCAGATTATGAGAGGTGGCTCATACCCCAAGCTCTAAGTCTCGGGATCTAAACCGACAACTCAAAGGAATGTGTTGAGCCTCGTAGTGACAAGGATGCTTCAGGAATCTCTGTAGATTCTCTAGGAAGCATCCCGGGAAGGGCTGTGTCCTCTGGAGGATTACCCACAGGAGTCACGAGGGCATCTGACCACAGGCATCTTGCAGGTCCCTTGATACCAGTTCTTCCATTGGGTCTTCCTGTTCCTGCAGCTGGACATTAGCATGAAGCTGTGTCTTACCCATGCCTTCCTTGCAGACGCCACTGTCCTACCTCCTGAACAGGGTGGGGATGGGATGAGAAAGTAGCATCCACCCTGCCCTCCCCAGACAGGAGACCATCACCTTCCTTCCTTCTGCAGGTGTGGACAGTGACGATGATCCAGGCCGCGGAGATCTGGGGCGACTTAAGAAGAAGAAGGAACACATCCCTCATCTAATTCTCATGATGATTCCCCCAAACCGGCTAGACAGCCCAGGCCACAGTCAGAGGAAGAAGCGGGCCCTGGACACCAATTACTGCTTCCGGTAAGTCTGGGCCCACTCAGGACCCGTGAATTCCTGAGACAACATTGACTGCTCGCCTATTGCCCCAGACCTAGGGCTTCTGCAACTGAGGGCCCTTGATGCTTTTCACAAACACCTCGGGGAATGGAGATTTAGAACCTCTTACAAATCTCTGTTTTTCTGGGAGCCCCACTGTTTTTCCACAGCCCAGTTCTGTAAAGGCCTGGACGAACTAAAGGAGGAGGCGAGTGTTGCTAAGATGGCTTGGATTAGAGGCTTGGTCTTTCCATGGTTTTCATGCTTTAAAATAGTCTTAAGGTCTGCTTGTGCGGCAGGGAGATTAATGCAGAGGTTTCCATTAAAGGCTCAGTTCCCTAGGGAGGGTCCAAGGATGCTACTGGATGAGGGAAAATAAGACAAGTTTCCCTTTGCAGTGGGAAAGGTGAGCTAGAGAATTTATGACAGTTGGACAGCCATTGTAAAGAGATTAAAAAAAGAGCATCCATTTTCTCTTATTTCAGAATAGTTTCTCACTTATAAGGAAGGAGGATAAAGAAAGCACAGACAGTGATTACTTAAAGGTAGGCAATGACCACATCCATGAGAAGGTCTGAAGGATAAAATGCTTTAAGAGTTTGGGACAGGCGACTTCCCTGGTGGTCCAGTGGTTAAGACTTCACCTTCCAGTGTAGGGGGTGCAGTTCAATCCCTGGTCGGGGAGCTAAGATCCCATGTGCCTCTTGGCCATAAAACCAAAACAGAAATAACAAGTATTGTAACAAATTCAATAAAGGCTTTAGTAGTGGTCCACATAAAAAAAAATAATCTTAGAAAAGAATTTGGGACAAGGAGCTCATCTGTGGATGCAGGGAAGGCTTCAGAAGGGTGTGGAACTGGAGCTGGGTCTTCAGGGATGAGTGAGGCTCGGGTATGTAGGGTTATGGGAGGAGGAAGCACTTCTGCTAAAGAAAGGTGCGTGAATGGGTCATTTTGGCTGGAGAGGAGGACACCTGAATGGAGCTAGGGAGAATGAACTGGGAGATTTTTAGATCTAAAACCAGGTGTTTTGAGGAACAACAGAATGAACTGGGGATGTTGAGTTTGAGGAACGGAGCGTATAGGAAAGGCAGCATGGTTGCCTCCCACTGTCTGAAGGCTGGCATGTCCATTTGTTCTGTGTGGCTCTCCCATCAGTTCAGAATGGATGATCTTGGCTGCAAGGGCCAGTGGCTTAAGCCATGGGGGATTTCCTGTTCATAAGAAGTATGTAGCAGCAGCCTCAGGGTTGGTCTGGCTTGCTTAATGCTATTGAGGACACAGGCTTTCTCTCTTTCCAGTCTACCATGCTAAGTACATTGGCTTGTCACCCCCTTGGTTATGGTCACATAAGCATAAGCAAGACTGCTAGAGCTCTTGGCATCTTGTCCATGCTCAAGACAAGAGGAGGAGGGAAGTAGCAGAACCAGCAGCTTTCCTTTTCCATCTATGACTTTTTAAAAAAATATTTATTTATTTATTTGGCTACACCAAGTCTTAGGTGCAGCACATGGGATCTTTGATCTTCCTTGCACCATGTGAGATCTTTAGTTGTGGCATGTGGGATTTAGTTCCCTTACCAGGGATTGAACCTGTGTCCCCTGCACTGGGAGCGTGGAGTCTTAGGCACTGACCCATGAAAGAGGTCCCTCATCTTTGACTTTTATAAAGAATCAAATATCTTTGCCAGAACTTGCCCTTGCCTACTACATACTTCTGCTTCTGTCTGATTGGTCTATGCAGGGTTGTATGACAATCTCTACCTGCAAGGGAGGCCAGGAAAACAAGTATCTGGTGTTCCAGACTGTAACAGGAGGCGGCAAGAAAGAAGAGGAGTAGGAATGGCTCTTGAGTATAAAAATAGGAATGTCTACCACAGTTCACCAGGGAACCCAAAAGAAGCCAGATTTTGGCCAATAGCTGCCTTTGGAAGTAGCAAGTGTCTAGGTCTCAGCACAGGCTAGATGCTCACTTGGCAAGGGGTATTGCCAAATGGAATCCTGCAGGCAACAGAACTGAAGTGGCCTGATAGTCACACTGGGGGTAATCTAGGAATCATGAGTCTAATGGAAGGATATGTCTCATTTTGATTCAATAGACTCTAGAATTAGACTGAGCAGTCATTTACTATAGCGTATAAGTGCCTGAGCTTAGAGTTCATTTCTGGTTGCGTGCACATTAGGGAAGTAACAGTAAAACCAGCTCAACAAAGTCAAGTTGGCTAATAACACTCAGGGCTTGGTTTTAGGTGGAACACTTCAAGTCTTTGATTCATGACGTAAAAGGGACAGGACCACTTTTGCCTTTTTTCTCTCCATCATATATTATTTATGTTTGTATCTATGCCTTCTATACCCTTGGGATTCTGGTCTTCAACAGAGGAAATGCCTTTATAGTTAATACAGCTCAGGGCACTTGAACCTGGGATTCCACTGATTGGAGCCACCTCTCATGATGACCAGGAAGGACTCCAGGTGCCCAGAGGAGGGTCATTTGTGAAGTTTTTATGTTAGTGATTTCCTTGTCAGGTTTTTTTTTTTAGTAATTAATTTTTCTGTTGTTGTTGCAGCAATTTGGAGGAGAACTGCTGTGTGCGCCCTCTCTACATTGACTTCCGACAGGATCTGGGCTGGAAATGGGTCCATGAACCTAAGGGCTACTATGCCAACTTCTGCTCAGGCCCATGCCCATACCTCCGCAGCTCAGACACAACCCACAGCACGGTATGGTACAGGGTCATGCCATATGGGGTGCTGAGGCTGAGCTGACCAGGTCACTTGTTTAAAAAGGATGCATGACGGGCTGCATGTTGAATGAGTGGATGGATGATGATCTGGGGTGTAAAATCCCTTATGGCGAAGGTTCTGATTTTGGCCTAACTCCAGTGGGCAACATTCTACCCTTTATAACTTTCTTGCATAGTTTCAACAAGACTTTTAAGTTGTTTTTTTGCTCTTGTACTATGGGAATTACTTAGCTGTCACATGCCACTCCATATGTCAGAGAATTGGGGGGCCAAAAGACTTCTATGATCAGATGCTGCTGCTGCTGCTGCTGCTAAGTTGCTTCAGTTGTGTCCGACTCCATGTGACCCCATAGAAGGCAGCCCACCAGGCTCCTCTGTCCCTGGGATTCTCTAGGCAAGAATACTGGAGTGGGTTGCCATTTCCTTCTCCAGTGCATGCATGTATGCTAAGTTGTTTCAGTTGTGTCCGACTCTTGTGGAACCCCATGGACAGCAGCCCACCAGGCTCCTCTGTCCACAGGATTCTCCAGGCAAGAATACTGGAGTGGGTTGCCATTTCCCTCTCCATCTATGATCAGATAAAGAACTCTAATAATTCTTTTCTCTTGAATGTAGAAGTTATTTTAAAAGATAATGTAAAACACACAGAAGAAGCCAACATGAAACAAAGGGAAGAGACGAGAGAGAGAGGGAAGTCCACGACTGAAGCTAGCTTGTCTTTCTCTCCAGGGGAATCCGAGAGAGGGCAGTCCTTATAGCTTCTCACCAAAGTGACCAGTTATAGTTAGGAGGAACCAATAAAGGCGTGTTTCTTCCCAGCCAAGAGAATTTCATGATCAGTTTGCAGTCCCCTGGTTATGGCGGTCATGCTTAAACCAATAATGCTCAGACCAATGCTGTGTGTTGCATTCTCTGTGGATGAGTGGCAACCTGCCACTCACCCAAACTGGGTTCTGCCAGGTCCTCTGAAATACCATCAGTGGCCCATTTTGGTAGCTCAGATGGTAAAGAATTTGCTGGCAATGCAGGATACCCAGATTTGATCCCTGGGTCAGGATGATCCCCCTGGAGAAGGGAATGTCAACCTACTCCAGCACTGTTGCCTGGAGAGCTCCATGGACAGAGGAGCCTGGCGGGCTACCATCCTTGGGCTCACAAAGAGTCGGACAGGACTGAGCGACTAAGCACGCAGACTCTGGAGCAGCCCCAAGACCTTGTAGAGTCCCTGGGCCCCTGGCTTGAAGCTCGGTTTTCCCAGCCTCTCTGATGCCTCCCTCCCTAGGTGCTGGGCTTGTACAACACCCTGAACCCTGAAGCCTCAGCCTCCCCTTGCTGCGTACCCCAGGACTTGGAGCCCCTGACCATCCTGTACTATGTCGGGAGGACCCCCAAAGTGGAGCAGCTGTCTAACATGGTGGTGAAGTCCTGCAAGTGCAGCTGAGGCCCGACTGCCACAGGGAGAGAGGAGGGATTACCACTGCCTGCCTGCCTGCCCCTCGGGAAACACAGCAGCGACAGACCTCACCGCGAGGCCTGGAGCCCGCGACCTCCGGTTCCAGGCAGATGATGGCTGAGACGGGGGTTCCCCTTCTGGAACATTTCTTTTTCTTGCTGGCTCTGAGAATCACTGTAGTAAAGCAAGTGTGGGTTTGGTTAGGGGAAGGTCGATTTCTTCAGGAGACATGGATTTTCCGTGTCAGAGGTTGTGGGGGACGGAGGAAGAGGGGTGGTTGAGTCGACGCATCGCAGGGTTCACGGGATTCGGGACACCCTACGGGGGAAGGTGGGGAGGAGAATGGCCTGGACAGGGCCAGACTGGAAGACACTTGGTGCTGAGGTCAGATTGCTCATCCATCGCTGCCCCACATCTGCTCGAGGGGCATCCGGATCACGTCATACCAGGCAAGCATCTTTCTTTAGGCAGGTTCCCAAGACAAAAGTCCCAGAATTGTATCTTGTACTTACCTGGGATTAAGGACAAGTCTGTTAGTTTTGCAAATTGTCCCCTGGACGTCAATCAGCATCGAGGGTCATTCCGGGAGAAGATCCAGGTAACGCAGGTCCCGGGGGTCATCAACTATATTGGGCCCAATGGATATGCAGAACTCTGAGGGAGAGGGTGGGAACTGAGCCTCTCTGGTCTGCTCCTTGGGTTCCTCCTCTCGCCTTCTTCCTTGATCGTTATTTCTCCTTGGACATTTGGCTAGACACCTTCCAGGTCAGGGCGCACATGACTGGAGTTTGGGTCTCTGCAGCCTTGGGGTATCATGGGTTGCCCCTGCTGACCCCAGTCCCCCCCATCCCGAGACCCTGTGCTCATCTGGTGTTCCTGGAAGCAGGTGCTACAACGTGAGAGGCATGCAGGGAAGTTGCACACGTGCCACACAATGACTTGGCCCCAGACGCATAGACTGAGGTATAAAGACAAATACAAATATTACTCTCAAAATCTTTGTATAAATTTTTGGGGAATCTTGGATCGTTTCATCTTCTGGAAGATTGTTTCTAAACAATAAAAGCCTTATTCTAAGGTGTAAGTCTTGATTCGTGAGGTCTCCTTAATCTACCCTCTTCTTAATTCCATATCCATATCTAATGATCAGAGGGAACTGGAATCTGAGGGCTGAGACTCTCAAACACTGAGACACTGCTGACCGTGAATTCCCTGGTTGCGCGCTGCGCTGCCCTCTGCCCGCCGTCTGCACTGTTCAGGGAATTCACAGGGCGGTGGGGCGTGTGTGTGTGCGCTATACTTCTGTTTGTGTTTTGTTCCTTCTCGCGGCGATTATCTTCAGACACCCAGAGGCGGTGGCTGAGATTCGGGCAGAAACCATCTCCATTTGACCCCCATTTAACTGTGGGCAAAAATCACTTGGTGTGATTTTTGCATATGGAAATGTGTTGGCTTGTACATTCACTATAAATTCAGGTCAGAACTAGAGAAACTGTGGCAAATGGCCTACGCATATGAGGCCAATTCTGTTCTCAGGTGGACCCTAGAAGAGCTCCCCAGGGACTCCTTTTCGGAGGATGGGCCTCTCGTCAGGGACTTTTGGAATGGAAGAAGGCAAGAAAAGCACAACCCCATAGTTCTCATGTGAGGTCACGGATGTCAGAGCAACACACAATTCTGCTGTGGTTTCATGTCCACCTGAAGCAACCAGCTACACTAAGTGAGGAACCATCCAGCATGTTCCTCTGTTGAAATTACCACTGGTTAAAAGTCTTTCTGAAGCTAGAATTTGAGGGTGTAGGAGGTATACAGTATGTCCGTGCCGGTATGTACGTGTCTGTCTCTGTGTGTGTTCACCTTGCTCCTTCTTGAGTTGTCCCAAATTAAACTCCTGAATTTGGTCACTAAGTCTCTCTTCCTGCTTTGTCTACGCCCAGCCAATTCTGAGGGCTCCTCGCTCACACTCCATCCCATGTGACACCCATTTACTTCCACTCTATTTCAGGAACTATGTCCTGGTTGTAAAATCAGAGCTGGTGGGACTGTCTTCTGTCTTACCCAAGGGAGCCAATGGGTCTGGAGAGGAGATGCAGCATGCCTAGCTCATCAGCCATGGCCATAGCCAGCCCAGGTTTCAGTCTGTTCATTGATGGCAGTCCTTCTCAAATTTCAGTGGGCATAAGAGTCACCCAAGTGCTTATTTAAAACATGTAATTTCAGGCTGCAGCTTTAGAGATGTCGTTAACGGCTGGGTTAGGTCCAGCCTACCTAGAAACTGTATTTTGAGAAGTAGTGCCTTATAGCTGATGTTGTTGGTCCTTGAGGCTTAACTGAGAAGAGGGAAATAATCTCACAGGCCCTAGAATACTGCCTCCCCCATCCCTGGCTATTTACTGGCCGTACCATGGCATGTGGGATCTTAGTTCCGCAACCAGGGATCAAACTCAAGCCCCCTGCAGTGGAAGCATGGAGTCTTAATCTCTTAATCACTGGACCACCAGGGAAGCTTGAAACCCTCCTTTTTATCCAACCTCATTAGAACATTGGCCTCTGTGTTCATCCTAATGAACCAAGGCCATGAGCAGTGTTTCCTGAAGGATCCCAAAGGAAACAGCCCTGCTGTGATTCCAAATCTTCTTTCTGTGTTAGGGCTCTATTCTTATCTTAGCTGACACAAATATGGGCAGGGGTCTGAAGCTCAGCCTCCCCATTCCACATGTCACATAATTATAGGCACTACCGAAACCTAAACCATTTTTCTGTCCATCTTTTGAAATATGTGCCTGTTTGGGGGAAGGGTAAAGAGGGGCTCTGCTCTTTACCTTTAAGGGTAAAGAGGGAGGATCATATGATTTGCTCAGTTTGTTACCAAGAGAAGTCCAGTACCAATTATAAGGACATTAAAGTACTTGGGTAAATGAAGGAAGAGACCCGGAGTTCTGGTTTTACACTTGATCAGCACGTGGTGAATGCAATAAGCAATTAGCCTGAGGAGTCAGTTCTGACGGTTACCTAGGACAATTCCAAACACTCTAGTTGGCCTAAAAGTTCTTTTACTGGACTCATACCTTCATATGCTCTTTTACAAGAACTGTATGGTATGTCTCCCCAAACACCTTATTTCCCAATTCTACACATGAGCAGGGGACTATGGGGGGATTCTAATTTGTCTACTAATCAGTTCATAACCAAATTAGCAAAACAGTTAAGATGGTCCTCAAACTACTAACCAGAGGTCTCAGAACATCTGGAATGCATTCTCTCTTCTCTCCTGCAACTGACAGACTTCGTCCCTCACGACGAAAGAGAAGGCTTCCATGTGCTCAAACCTGTTTTCATTTACCAAGGCAACGGAGCCCCTCTTCTCTCCGCCTTTCTGGGTGTCCTTTTTCTTTTAGGATTTCGGTGCTGAATCTATAGCACCTTGTTGTGGAAACCCCAGAAGCTGGATTCTCCTCCAATAACTTCCTGCAGCAGCTAAGTCAACCTTTAGTGGGCTCTGCAGCCACTTTTCAACCTTTTCTCCAGCAGAAGCCAGAGAGAGGATCTAGGATGCATAAGGAAGCATGAAAGCAAAGGTTAAGCAGGAAGCAGCCAGGGGGCTGAGCTGTATCGTTCTGATGAACTGTTTAGGTAAACACTGCGCAACTGGATACAAATTCACATGCCATGGGAGGACTCATCTGCTGTGGTCTGCTAATGGAGACATGTGCACGCACCAGCATCCCAGGTGCTGGAACTTCCCTTGGGGAAAAGCCTGGACCCACCATCTGTTGAAACCAAATGTAAGAATAAAACATCTCTTTAGAGCTCACATTTCTTAACCAAAGTTTAAAAAATTGCCCAGCAATGAAATAAAATGAGAAGTTGGTCCCATTGCAGTCTTGTTTGTGAATATTGATTGTTGGGAAATTAGTAAATGGGAAAAAAAAAAAGAAAAGAAAAATAGACTTACTTTATTAAGTTTAGAAATCAGTTAATTCCAAACGGTGCATTTACCGTGGCTCATGTGGTCAGCGGCACACCGAGTTTGTCTTTACGCCCCGGGAAACTTGTGATGCAAGCTTCCCCTTGCCCCCAAACCCTCCGGAAAGGGAAGAACAGCTTTGGTAGATAACATTGTTGGGATTCTAGGCTTGTAGGGGGTAAAGCTTAATACTGCAAAATCTGGAAAAGAAGAGGAAGCAAGATGCAACTAGCCAAAGAGCCTCTTTTATATCATCTGTGTGGTAGCAGGAAAGGGGCAGAAAAGACCTAGGCAGGTGGGGAAGGTGGGACAAAGGGGGGAAAGATACACATGTGCTCGGAAGGGGTATATATAGCATCCGCTGAAGGTCCCTGCAGCCAGGTTCCATCGAAACCCAGCTGATACGTTTCCCTGTCGTCTCAGGAAAAGCCTGGACTGGCTGAGAGGCAACAGTCTACTGCCACTTCTGCTGGAAGGCATTGGGGACGGAAGCAGCAAAAAAATACTCTGGAGCCCTTGCAGCGCTGGTGAGTGCTTCACTGGAGTCAGGCACCCAGGGGTAGTGGAGCAGTGAGCAGGTTCCTCCTCCACAGGTCTGCGCTTCATCTTTTAGTGTAAATGGGATCTGGAGGAGAGGAAGTCAACCACTGAGTATCTGACATGAGCACGTGGGCTTGTACTATTCTGTGGCAATGTCTGAGTAAGTTAGCGTTACTGAAGAATAAAGTAGCTGTGGCCCAGATAAATGAAGGTCACTTGGAAGCAGAAAACTATTCAGTTAATAATTTTTTTAATTTATTTTTTAATCGGAGGATGACTGCTTTACAATGTTGTGTTGGTTGCTGCCATACAATACCATGAATCGGCCATAAGTATACATGTGTCTCCTCCCTCTTGAACCTGCCCCTCCCACCCTTCTAGGTTGTCACCGAGCACCGGGTTGAGCTCTTTTTAACTACTTTTGTTGGAAACCGTTCTAAAACACTCTCATTTTGCTGCTGCTGCTTTTTCGTGTAGTCCTCTTAGTTTCTCCCCGTCCCCCACAAGAACACTTATCCCTTTTGCTTCTTCAATAAAAGATGCTAAATACAAGTTACCCTTTTCTTGAACCTCAGAGTCAGCATTGTTAGCATTTGATACTGAACTGCATGGAAAAACTATTCTATGTATGCTCCAGTTTGTCTAAGTCTTCCTTCCATGTGGGGTTATCAGCTAACACTTGGCCTTGTATCCCCTACGCTAGCCCCTACACTCCTCCAACCAGTTTAGGAAAAGGAACATTACCACTCCCTCAAATCCCCTGTGCTGCTGCTGCTGCTAAGTCGCTTCAGTCATGTTCAACTCTGTGCAATCCCACAGATGGCAGTGCACCAGGCTCCTCTGTCCCTGGGATTCTCCAGGCAAGAATACTGGAGTGGGTTGCCATTTCCTTCTCCAATGCGTGCACGCATGCTAAGTTGCTTCAGTCGTGTCCGACTCTGTGCGACCCCATGGACGTCAGCCCACCAGACTTCTCTGTCCCCGGAATTCTCTAGGCAAGAGTACTGGAGGGGGTTGCCATTTCCTTCTCCTGTGAAAGTGAAGTCGCTCAGTCGTGTCCAACTCTTTGCGACCCCATGGACTGTAGCCCACCAGGCTCCTCCGTCCATGGGATTCTCCAGGCAAAGATACTGGAGTGGGTTGCCATTTCCTTCTCCAGGGGATCTTCCCCACCCAGGGATCAAACCCAGGTCTCCCGCATTGCAGGCAGATGATTTAGCCTCTGAGCCACCAGGGAAGTCCTTCTCCTGTGAGACTCTCTTAATTCTTTCCCATCCCTACTACCCTGAATTTTGAGTTATCTTTCCCTTGTTTGCTTTTTAAAAGAACAGGTTTATTTACTATATATATTCATATCCTAAACATTATATTTCAGCTTTACGTAGGTTTGGATTGTACAATGCTATTTTGTTATGTGACTATTCTTACATGTGACCTCAGCACACAACTGGAAGAATTTCTTTAGATAGATACTTAGCAGTGGAATTGTTGGGTCATAAATACTTGTATCTTCAACCCTCTAAAAATAATGCCAGATTATTTTTGAAAGCAGTTGTATCAATTCACACCCCCTCTGACAGGGTAAGAGCTTCCCCCAACTCCTGACCTTCTCTACATGTGGAAAAGTGGTATTGCCTGAGTATAAGATTTTTGTGAATCAACTGAGATACGGTGGTATCCTACTGTGACATCTGCCTCATTAGGAATGACGTTGAGCATTTTTTCAAGTTTATCTAGTATTACACATACATGTTTTTTCTTCTACAAAATTCCTGGACATGCCTTTTGCTTATTTTCCAATTGAGTTATTGCTTTTTAATGTTCTTAAATAGCTCTATTGGGATATAACTCCATACCATTCAATTTATCCATTTAAGGTGTAAAATTCAGTGGCTTTTAGTATATTCAGAGTACATCCATCACCACAATCAGTCTAGAACATTTTCATTGAAAGGAAGTGAAAACCCACATCTCTTAGCCATCACCCCCATACATCTCATCCCCCTAACCCTGCTGCTGTTGCTGCTAAGTTGCTTCAGTCGTGTCTGACTCTGTGCGACCCCAGAGACGGCAGCCCACCAGGCTCTGCCATCCCTGGGATTCTCCAGGCAAGAACACTGGAGTGGGTTGCCATTTCCTTCTCCAATGCATGAAAGTGAAAAGTGAAAATGAAGTCGCTCAGTCATGTCCGACTCTTCGCAACCCCGTGGACTGCAGCCTACCAGGCTCCTCCGTCCATGGGATTTTCCAGGCAAGAGTACTGGAGTGGGTTGCCATTGCCTACCATTAATCTACTTTCTATCTCTATAGATTTGCCTATTCTGTGGTTGTTGTTCAGTCTCTAAGTTGTGTCTGACTCTTTGCAGCCCCTTGGGTTGCAGCACTCCAGGCTCTTCTGTCTATTATTACCTGTCTAATATTGCCTATTCTGTGTGCTCAGTCACTTCAGTCGTGTCTGACTCTTTAGGACTCCATGGACTGTAGTCTGCCAGGCTCCTCTGTCCATGGGATTCTCCAGGCAAGAATACTGGAATGGGTTGCCATGTCCCCCTCCTAGGGATCTTTCCAACCCAGGGGTTGAACCTGCATCTTCTGCAGCTCCTGCCTTGCAGGCAGATTCTTTACCGCTGAGCCAGCGGAGAAGCCTATTCTGGACATTGCATATTAAGTGGAATCATCATATGTAGTCCTTTGTGTCTGGCTTCTTTCACTTACCATAATGTTTTCAGGGGTCGTTCACATTGCAGAATGTATCAGTATTCTATTCCTTAAATGGCTGAGTAATACTCTCTTGTGTATATATACTATATTTACTCACTCATTAGTTGGTGGATATTTGGGCTGTTTCCATCTCTTGGATATTATTAATAATGCTGCTATAAACATTCAAGTGCAAGTTTTTGTTTGCACATATGTCTTCATTTGGGTTACATACGTAAGAGTAGAATTGCTGGGTTATAATGGTAATTCTATGTTTAATGGTTTGAGGACCTGCCAAACTGTTTTCCAAAGTAGGTGCACCAGTATGGATTTCCACAAGCAGAGTATAAAGCTTCTAATTTCTTCACATCCTCATCAACACTTGTTATTGTCTTTTTTTGAATATCGGGCCATCCTGGTGGGTATGAAATGATATTCTGTTGTGGTTCTGGTTTGCATTTACTTAGAAACTAATGCTGTTGAGAATGTTTTCATATGCTAATTGGCATTATGTCTTCTGTGGAGTAATGTCTTGATTAGATCCTTTACCCATTTAAAAAACTGAGTTGTCTTTTCAATTAATGAGTTGTAAGACTTCTCTACATAATCTAGATATAAGTCCCTTATTACATACATAATTTGCAAACATTTTCTCCCATTCTGTGGTCTGTCATTTCATTTTGATGGTGTCCTCTGAAGCATAAAATATAAAAATTTTGATGATGTCCAGTTTGTCTATTTCTTTTCTTTTTGTTGCTTATGCTTTTGATGTCATATCTAAGAAACTACTTACTGATTTTTAAAGTTCTTTGCTTAATACCAGGACACTGATTTTTTGAAGGTATGTTACAAACACCCTCACTGAGTTTATGACTTGTTTCTTCAATCTCTTTCGAGTATCTTTTTTTGCAGAGGTTGTTCCATGATTTATTAATTTATAAGTAAAGTCCTATTCCGAGATAAAAATTAGGTTGCATTTTTAGATATACACTTAACAAGTGACCTTTCCAGAAAATGACTTTGTTTTAAATGTTAAGACTTCCAGAATATCCAGGGCAGTCACCATAAAAAATAGATGGTTTCTTTAAAAAAACTTCTTAAAATTAAAAATTTCAAACATCCACACAAACTAGAAGAGTATCAGACACTTTCCTGTTCACATCCTCTAGCTTTGATCATCATCAGCATCTTACAATTCTTGTTTCATCTCTCTCCTGTGCATGCTTTTTCTTCTGGAATACTTCATAGAAAACCCAAGATAAACACATCATTTCATCCATACATACTTTTTTTTTCTTACACAATAACAAATTTTCCTAGCATTATTTATTGAAAAATCTACCCTTTCCTCCTTTAACTGCAATATTTCTCTACCATGCACTGTTTTCATAAAGAAGAAACATAGTTTACTGTGCCAACACCACATTTTCTTAATTTCTTTACCTTGATAATAATCTTGATAATAATTCTGGTTATGTGGTAAGACAAGTCACACATGGCCCCCTATCTTTCATTCCTATTCTGTAAGAGTATAAGGGTTATACTTGGCCTTTTTCTCTTCCAGGTAAATTTCAGAATCAACTTAAGTTTTAAAAAAATGAACAACTAATATCCTGTTCTCCAGTCTACAGATCAATTTTGGAGTGAACCGACATCTTACCAAACTGATTTTTAATCTATGAACAAGTATCTCTCTTCACTGTTTTGTTTTTTTTTTCCTAAGTGACTCTACATAGGGTTTTATAATTTTTTAAACACTAAGTTTTAACTATTTTTGTTAGATTCTTCCCTAGGTATATTATATGTTTTCATGATTATAACTTTGATACAAAGGGGGGGGGTACATGCTAAGTTGCTTCGGTCGTGTCTGACTCTTTGTGACCCCTTGGACTGTAGCCCGCCAGGCTCCTCTGTCTGTGGGATTCTCCAGGCAAGAATACGTGAGTGGATTGCCAAGCCCTCCTCCAGGGGATCTTCCCAATCCAGGGATGGAACCCGCGTCTCTTATGTCTCCTGCACTGGCAGGTGTGTTCTTTACCACTAGCACCACCTGGGAAGCCTGATAAAAAGGGTATCTTTTCTATAATCACATGTTCTTCTACCTGTTTGTTGCTGATGTACAGAAATGTAATTGATTTTGGAAAACACTTATAAAGCTAATAATTTACTTGAACGCTTGTTTTGGGTTTCCAATCAGACAGATGCATTATGTGAGAGTAATGACAGATTTTCTTCAGTCCTTTCTTCATTTTTTTCCTTGTGCTAGTTTATTGACCAGGACTTTCAGTATAACACTCAATAGAAGTGATGGGTTCCCTTGTCCTGCTCTGCACCCTAAAGGAAATATTTTCAAGGTTCCCCAACTAATAGTATGAGAGTTACTATTGACTTTTTGTAGAGATAGTCTATTATTAGGTTCTCTTCTCTTCTGAGTTAGCTAGGAATTTTTTTTATTTAAGTCATGAAGGTACTGAATTTATCAAATGCTCATTCTGTATCCATTGAGAGGAGCATATGATTTTTTTCCCTTTGATCTGTTACTGCAGAAAATTATGAGTCAATTTTTAAATATGACACAATCCTTGAAGCTCTGGGTGGACCTAACTTGATCATGATTTTTTTTTTAACACTGTTGGGCTCAGTTCGCTAATGGTATAGCCAGATTTTTTTTGCATTTATATCCACAATTAAGAAATTATAATTTCAGAACTTTTGGGGTAGACTGTCTTTGTTAGGTCTTGATATTAAGATGATAATAACAATTAGGGTGTTCCCCCTTTTCCTTGACTCTGGAACAGTTTATAGAAGATTCATATATGTGGTTCTTGGATGTCCAGTAAAACTATAAAAGCCTAGGGTTGAGCTTGTGAGAAGACTTGTTCCTGACTCAATTTCCTAATAAGTAAAAGAATATTTGGGCTTTATATTTCTTCTTTAGTAAATTATTATAAGCTAAATACTAAAATTGTATCCATCCCTGGTAGCTCAGCTGGTAAAGAATCTGCCTGCAATGTAGGAGAGGCCAGTTCGATTCCTGGGTCAGGAAGATCCCCTGGAGAAGGGATAGGCTACCCACTCCAGTATTCTCAGGCTTCCCTGGTGGCTCAGATGGTAAAGAATCTGCCTGCAATGTGGGAGACCTGGGTTCAATCCCTGGGTTGGGAAGATCCCCTGGAGAAGGGCATGGCAACCCACTCCAGTATTCTTGCCTAGAGTATCCCCAGGGACAGAGGAGCCTGGCTACAGTCCATGGGGTCAAGAAGAGTTGGACGCGACTGAATGACAAGCACACACATCCATTTCAACAAAGTTTTAAAAATGTATCAAAACAAGGTTATTCATAGTATCTTCCTACCATCTGTTTTATCTCTGAAGGATGTATAATGTCTTTATTTGTTCCTCACAACCCTATGTTTATTTTCTATTTTGTTAATTTCCTCTTTTATCTTTATTATCTTTGAATTTATGTTGTTCTTTTTTTAACTTCTTAAGTCAGACACTTAGCACATTAACTTTCAGCCTCTCCCCTTTCCCTAGCATAAATTTGCCTTTAATATTCCTTAGGTTTTAATAAACAGTGTTTCCTAACTACGATCTTTTTGATGAATTAACTCTTTCTTAATTTCTAAACACGTGAGACTCTTCTACTTATCCTTCTGTTATTGGATTGTGATCAAGGAAGATGGTCTTTGAAATGTGATTTAAAGCCTACTACATAGTTTCTACAAATACTAATGTTTATTATGCTCTTACATAGCATGATGTTCTATACATATCTATTACGTCAAGTCTGTTAACTGAGTAGTTCAAACTTCCTAAAGTGTTTTCAAGAATTTCAGACTGCTTGATGTAGCACTGAGTCACATTAAAACTTTGCATAATGAAGATGGATTTGTCTGTTTCTCTTTGTGGTTCTGTTAATTTTTGCCCAATATATATTTTTTTATAACTATTCATTTTATTTAATTTTAAAAATCAGTCAATATGCTAGTTAAAATAAGTCCACAAGGAAAGGTTAAATACTTTCCTGGCGAATCTTTAGAACTTTTTGCCAAAATGTAGTGATCCTTTTTATTTTTCAATATACTTTTTGCCTTAAAATCTATTTTGTCTGATGACTATAACTGCACCCTCCTAGTATATCTTTTTCCAACTTTTCCTTTCATGCTTTATATACTTACGGTTGAGATGTATCTCTAATTTTAAATAGCCTACAAGTGGCAGCTTAAAACCGAGGCTGACAACATATCCTCTTCTGGTTGACCACTTCTCCCCACCTCCACTGCTACTATCTTGCCCCGTCTGGTGCAGCAGCCACAGAGATAATATTAGATCCAAAATCAGCTTCTGCACGCCTCTAGCCCAAATGCTCTGACGGCTCGCACTTCCCTCAGAAGGAAAGTACAAGTGCTTTCCTTAGCTTGTGGGGTCTTCGTGATCTGACCCCCATCATCTCTGAGGCCCATCTGTGCCCTTCCTTGCTCCCTACTGGCCTGCTTCTCTTTCCCAGACACAGCAGCCACAATCCCTTTCAAGGCAGGTGCTCACGCTGTTCCTTCTGCTTGGAATTCCCTTCCCTCATAACCACCAGCTCAGGCCCTCACCTCCTTCAGGTCTTCACCCAAACGCCACTCTTGCTGACTACTCTGTTTAGAATAGTGCTTCTCCTCATTCCCTATTTTCTTTCATGGCTTCACTTTTTCTCGAGAACACTCACCACTATCTAACGTACTATTTGTGTTACTTATTTGGTTTCCTGTCTCTCTCTCCCATTAGGGATTTTTGGTTGTTTTGTTCACCGCTCTGAGCTGTGTGCCTAGTGCTGACCATAGTGTGTAAGCACATAGTGTGGTTTAGTGCAAAGACCCTTTGGCGACCCCAGGAACTATAGTCAGCCAGGTTCCTCTGTGCATGGAATTTTCACATAGTAGATGCTCAGGAAATATTTGTCCAATGAATCAGTCTCTGACTTTCATTGGAACATTTAGTTCATTCACATTTCCATAATTATTAATATTTTTATTTATTTCTACGATCTTAAATCATGTTTTCTATTTGTTTCACCTTTTCTGTGTTTTCTTACGGATTTATCATTTTTCTCATCTCATTTCCGCTCTACTATTTTGGAAGTTTCACATTTGTAATCTTTTAGTAATTACTTACTCTACTCACTTCTGCATTTGTATAAAGAATGTGTGGCTGAAGTTAATCAATATCTTCACCTTTTCATTGTACCATGTCAGGTTAGATGCCTCTGACTCTGGTCATACCTTCTCTCTTGATTTATATGATATTGATGTTGGATATTTTCATTCCCTTCCTCTACCTTTTAACCTCACAAGAACATCATTATTACTTCACTGGTTATTATGTTTATATTTGTCCATATTTTTACACAGTCTTTGCTCTTAATTCCTCCTTGCATCTCAGACCTTTTTCTGGTATCATCTTTCTCTATTTGAAATACTCTTTAGTTTCTTTCCTTTTGTGGAGGTTTGCTAGGGGCAAATTCTTCAGGGCTTTATATGTTAAAAAGTGTCTTTTTTTTCCATCCTCATCTATGAAATGCTTTAAACATGCTTTAGGTTTGGTAATTCTTGTCGTCAGTGGTAGGGTTTCAACTATCTCTGTTGAGAAGTATGCTGGCAATCAAACTGGCATCCTTTGGTAAGGCTTCTTTTCTAACGGCTTTTAACATCTTTCCTTTGTCTCTGATATTCTCAAGTTTAAGTATAGTGTGTCTAGGTGTGGATTTCTTGCGATTCACTGCAATTTGTGTTATCTTTCATCAGCTTTGGAAGGTTTCTAGCCATTAACTCTTCAAATATTGTTCCTGTCCCATTTTTCTTTCCAGAACTCCAATTAGATATCTACTAGGGTTTCTCACTTGGTTTTCCACCATTTTATTATTTTTTTCTGTACCACATTTCAGATTCAGTTCAGTTCAGTTGCTCATCATGTCCGACTCTTTGCAACCCCATGAATCGCAGCACACCAGGCCTCCCTGTCCATCACCAACTCCCGGAGTCCACCCAAACTCATGTCCATCCAGTCGGTGATGCCATCCAGCCATCTCATCCTCTTTCACCCCCTTCTCCTTCTGCCCCCAATCCTCCCAATAATCAGGGTCTTTTCAAATGAGTCAACTCTTCGCTCATGGCCAAAGTATTGGAGTTTCAGCTTCAACATCAGTCCTTCCAATGAACACCCAGGACTGATCTCCTTTAGGATGGACTGGTTGGATCTCCTTGCAGTCCAAGGGACTCTCAAGAGTCTTCTTCAACACCACAGTTCAAAAGCATCAATTCTTTGGCGCTCAGCTTTCTTCACCATCCAACTCTCACATCCATACATGACTACTGGAAAAACCATAGCCTTGACTAGATGGACTTTTGTTGGCAAAGTAATGTCTCTGCTTTTAAATATGCTATCTAGGTTGGTCATAACTTTCCTTCCAAGGAGTAAGCATCTTTTAATTTCATGGCTTCAATCACCATCTGCAGTGATTTTGGAGCCCCCCAAAATAAAGTCTGACACTGTTTCCACTGTTTCCCCATCTATTTCCCATAAAGTGATGGGACCAGATGCCATGATCTTAGTTTTCTGATCTTTAAATACAACTTCAGCTCATTGAATCTCTCTTCAGCTGGATCTAATCTGTACTGAAGCTCATCTGTTGATTTTTAAACTTTAATTATTATATTTTTTTCAATTCTGTAAGTGTTACTTAGTTCTTTTTCAAATCTGTTGGTTCATAATTTTAATCTCTTGGTTTTACTCATAGTTTCACTCCCTCCTTTAATTTCTCTAAACATATGAGCAAGTTTTTTTGTTTGTTTTTAGCTATTTAAAAAAAAATCTATTTATTTTTAATTGAAGGATAATTATAATATTGTGGTGGTTTCTGTCATACATCAACATGGATCAGCCATGGGTATATATATATGTCCCGTTCCTCTTGAGCCTCCCTCCCACTTCCCACCCTTTCCCACCCCTCTAGGTTGTCCACAGATCCCCAGTTTGAGTTCCCTGAGTCATACAGCAAATTCCCACCGGCTGTTTGACGTATGTCAGTGTACATGTTTTCATGCTACTCTCTCCATTCATCCCCACCCGCTGCCCGCCTATGTCCATAAGTCTGTTCTCTATGTCTGTGTCTCTACTGCTGCCCTGCATTTAGGTTCATCAGTACCATCTTTCTAGATTTCATAAATATACATTAATATACAATATCTGTTTTTGAGAAAATATTTTTTTAATTGTACGTCTGGTTATTTCAATATCTTAGTTTTTACAAGTCTGATATTGTTAGCTGTTACTTTTGCTGACTTTTACTTATGGTGCCATGTCTCCTTCTTTGCTAAACTGTGATACCATGGTTCTTAAAACGTTACCTGTGGGAATTATTTGAGATTTGAATGAAGGAGGATTTCTCCAGAAGAAAAAAAAAGTATTTAATTCTATTGGGTGCCTAGGGTCACTACTAGCTTGCTGCTGCTGCTGCTAAGTCGCTTCAGTCGTGTCCGACTCTGTGCGACCCCATAGACGGCAGCCCACCAGGCTCCGCCGTCCCTGGGATTCTCCAGGCAAGAATACTGGAGTGGGTTGCCATTTCCTTCTCCAGTGCATGAAAGGGAAAAGTGAAAGTGAAGTCGCTCAGTCGTGTCCGACTCTTAGCGACCCCATGGATTATAGCCTACCAGGCTCCTCTGTCCATGGGATTTTCCAGGCAAGAGTACTGGAGTGGGATGCCATTGCCTTCTCTGCACTACTAGCTTAGGACTACTTTAAACGAAATTCTCAGTTTGAAGTTTTTTGGAGCAGGGAACAGGGTTGTAAATGAACAGGGGAGAGTCCCCTACTCCATCTCACTCACCACCAAGGTTTAAGACAGGCAATTTCTTTCAGCACCTGAGCAGTAGAGGTCAGGTGGGAGGGTTGTTTATTTCTGGTTAAACTTTCCAGGGAGGATACAGCCCTGTGGGGTCCCATCTTTATGTGCAAGGTCTCTGGATAGACTCTCATCTTGAGATTTGCCTGTTGTCCCTTACGTCTGCCATAATTCTGGTCGAGGGCTGCTTCCATCCCTTCTCCTGCCTGGTGACCAGGTGCTGATAATTGGGGCAGGAAGGGTATAGAATGATAATGTTACTGCATTTTCCCCCTCCCTGCTTCTGTGGCCATGATCACAGCCCAGTTCTTTTTTGTAGGACTTAAAAAAATAAAACAAAAAACCCCAAAAACGGCCATTGAAGTTATCTCATCTTCTTTTTTGCTTTGATGTCCTAGTGTGGAAATGCTTTCTTATTTTTTGGTCAAATGTCTATGGATCATACTATCTATTGATACACTTGGCTTTTTATCAAATAAAGTTACATCTTATTAGGTTAGTTCTAAAGTCAAGAAGCAACACAGGCATAAAATCAGTTACTATTGAAAACTTAAAACTCCTATAAACTACATTATACTGGTTTGGCAACTATCAGAGTCCAACAAACACAATTTTCCTTCCAGCCTAGCACCAGATTAAAGTAACTGCCTTCTGTTGCTTTAATACAGTGAATAAAAATATTTTTAAACATGGGGCAACATTTGCTAAGGAGAAACATACCATTAGAGGTACCTGGGGGTAGAGGAGGCACAGCAGATCCACACTCCATGCTCACGTTAAGCACAGGTTCCCCGAGCAGAGTGGCAGACAGACTTCCCTAAATTGCCCCAAACAGTTTCTTGAACCTTTTTTTGGGGGGTGGGTAGGGGGAAGGGACTGTGTCTTGCACGTGTCCCTCATTTCCCCTGAGATGCTCTTGTAAGGGCAGAGACCATGTCTTACAATCTTTATGTATTTTGGTGTGCAAGTATTTACAGGGGGACTGCATGGTAAATACTCTGTTGACTGCCGTGGAAATGATCAGTAGCACAGTTCCCAATGGGAAGTAAAAGGCTTCCAACAATACAGACTGTGCTTCTTCAAGCGGCAAAGGCCTGGTGTGATAAGCAACAATCACGCTCCAGATCAGTGCTCTACCACTTATCAGCTGTCTGAAGGAAAGGGGTGCAGATTTCCAGTGAGATCTTCTGATCGTGGCTTTTCTCATTGAGAAAAGACAGAGCATCATCACGACTTCTATTCCAATAAAGACAGCCTGGACCTCCACCAACATGATTTAACTGCAGTGATCTTTCTCCCTCCAAGGTCTGAAGTGAGTAACAGAAAATTACTTTTTAAAATTACCTACATGCAAAAAGTTTTTTAAAGCTGTGCCTTAGACTTGTCCCTAAGGCCTTTCCAAGTGATCTGAGTCGCCCTGGTAGTACCCTGGCAGCATTCTGGTTTGGTAAGAAAGAGAGTGAATGAATCACTTTATTTTTATCCTGAGTGACACAAGGAGAAAGGGACAGCTGGGGAGCGAGGGCCAACCTGCTGGCCTCCCCCCTCTACCTTCCTGGGCACAGCTCGAGTATGCAGGAATGAACAACACAGGACAAGAGCGAAAGATCCATTTCAGGAAGCCCTGCCTGGGTGACACAGAGGCACCGGGCACAGCTGCGAGGGGTCTGTTCAGAGCAAAGGCAGCCCCTGAGTGACGCCGAAATGCAGGCACATGGGAGAGGGGAGCTGACCGACCACAGCAGCGCCATCAGACTCACACGCCCTCCCAGAAACGCTCCTGGATTTCTAAAAAATACAGGTGCTTGGTGTAACTCTCTGATGCCAAAACCAACATGGGCTTAAGAGACCGTCCATGGGCGGGAGATGTACTTCCTACTTGCAAATGAGCATTGAATTGTTTTTAATTGCCACTTAAAGGAATTCTACTGTAAAGAACTAAAGTCACATAGACAATAAGCCTAATTCTTCTGAGAAAATTCTACCCAATGAATCTCTGAAAGTATATTTCATTCTTACAGACCTGTAAAAACCATATTACCCTTATTCGGGTTCATTTTCTTATCACAACAAACCCTAAGATGAGCGTGATAAAGTTACAACATGGAACAGAAAGATACAAATTTATGAGAATGACTTTCAGATGTCACTGAGTCAGAAGTGTTTCTTTTTTTTAACTATATTCAAGTGAAAGTGAAAGTCGGTCAGTCGTGTCAGACTCTTTGTGAACCCATGGACTATACAGTCCATGGAATTCTCCAGGCCAGAATACTACAGTGGGTAGCCTTTCCCTTCTCCAGGGGATTTTCCCAACCCAGGGATCAAACCCAGGTCTCCCGCACTGCAGGTGGACTCTTTACCAGCTCAGGCAGTGGCTATACTAAGGGCAGACTATGTTATATATACCTGCTGCTGCTAAGTTGCTTCAGTTGTGTCCGACTCTGTGCGACCCCATAGACGGCAGCCCACCAGGCTTCCCCGTCCCTGGGATTCTCCAGGTAAGAACACTGGAGTGGGGTGCCATTGCCTTCTCTGACATACCTGCATAGAGCTTTTCTTTTGGCACGCTCATGCTGCTTGCTCTTTTGCTTCAGTTGTGTTCTGACTCTTTGTGACCCTATGGACTGGAGCCCACCAGACTCCTCTGTCCATGGGATTCTCCAGGCAAGAATACTGGAGTGGGTTGCCATTTCCTTCTCCAGGGGATCTGCCTGACCCAGGGATTGAACCAGGGTCTCCCGCATTGCAGGCAGATTCTTTACTGTCTGAGCCACCAGGGAAGCCCTTTTTTGGCATGAGCATGTAATAGCTTCCTTTTTTTGAAAATTAAAAATTGCAAGGCTCATCTAAATAAAAGTCCTTGGGATCTATTAATAATTCTATGACCTATCTACAACTGTACAGTTGTGAAGCATATTTCAAAAGCATATCTGAGATACATATATATATTTATACATGTTTACATATTTTTATATGTTTATATATAATGTCTATATGTTAAATGTTTATATATAATATACCTGTAAATAAATCTGGATTTATAAAATAAATCACTAAATCATTAAAAGGGAAATGATTTCACAAAAAGTTTTTACCTTCTTGAAAATAATTAATTTCTTATGCAAATTTAATGATGGCCATTCTGACTGCTGTGAGGTGGTACCTCATTGTAGTTTTGATTTGCATAAGAAAGTAATTAATTGTATGCTGCTGCTGCTACTGCTGCTAACTCGCTTCAGTTGTGTCTGACTCTGTGCGACCCCATGGACAGCAGCCCACCAGGCTCCTCCGTCCAAGGGATTATCCAGGCAAGAATACTGGAGTGGGTTGTCATTTCTTTCTCCCAATTAATTGTATAAGAAATTAATTAATTAAGTAGGCTTTTTAATGATGGTCATTCTGACTGGTGTGAGGTGGTATCTCATTGTAGTTTTGAAAACATACTAATAATAAAAGTTGGAGAGGGTACAGAGAAAAGGGAACCCTCTTACACTGCTGGTAGGAATGTAAACTTGTGCAGCCACTATGGAAAAAAGTATGGAGGTACATTAAAAAACTAAAAATAGAGTTGCCACAAAAAGTGAAAGTTGCTCAGTCGTGTCCAATTCTTTGCAACCCCATGGACTGTAGCCCGCCAGGCTCCTCTGTCCATGGAATTCTCCAGGTAAGAATACTGGAGTGAGTAGCCATTCTGTTTTCCAGGGGATCTTCCCAACCCAGGGACTGAACCCAAGTCTCCCACATTGCAGGCAGATTCTTTACCATCTGAGCCACCAGGGAAGCCCAAGAATACTAGAGTGGGTAGCCTATCCTTTCTCCAGCAGATCTTCATGACCCAGGAATTGAACCAGGGTCTCCCGCATTGCAGGCGCATTCTTTACCAGCTGAGCTACTAGAAAAGCCCCCCAAAACTGCCATATGGTCCAGCAATCCCACTCCTGGGCATATACCGAGACAAAAGTATAATTTGAAAAGATATACGCACTTCAACGTTCACAGCATCACTATTTACAACAGCCAAGACATGGAAATAACCTAAATGTCCACTGACAGATGAGTGCATAAAGAAGATGTTGTATATATACACACAATGGAATATCAATCAGCCATACAAAAGAGTGAAATAATGACATCTACAGTAACATGGATGGACCTAGAGATTATTATACTAAGTGAAGTCAGAAAAAGACAAATACCATATAATTATAACTTGTATGTGGAATCTATAATATGACACTAATGAACTTATCTACAAAACAGAAACAGACTCACAGACATAAGGGAACAGACTTGGGGTTGACAAGGGGGAGAGGGCAGGGGAGAAGGATAGGACTGGGAGTTTGGAATTAGTAGATGCAAACTAGTATATATAGGATGGATAAACAAAAAGGTCCTACTGTATAGCACAGGGAACTATATTCAATATAGTATAATAAACCAAAATGGAAAAGAATATGAAAAAGTATATATGTGGGTAAGTGAATCACTGCTGTACAGCAGAACTTAATACAACATTGTAAATCACTATACTTCAATAAAATTAAGAAAAAAATACAGTAACAATAAAAAGTTAAAAAAGGATTTAATTTCCTTATAGAGAGTTCCAGAAATGAAGAGTGATCGAGTAACACAATGCTATGAACTTTAATCTGATTTCTTCTATTTACTAACCTTCTAATCTTTGGAATTTAATAATGATTATTGTTTTCTGACTATAGGATAAATTCATGATCCCTATGCAAAATCTTAGGTTTAAGAACAAAGTTTTATATAGCTTTGAGTTCAAAAGCACTGATGTATAGAAGGATCTTTCCTATTCTAGAACAATTATTTTTAGCCTGATAAAACTTCCGTCTCATTCCTCCTACAGTAAATGCAGCATTACTTCAAAAAGGCTACTGGATACCAAGGATCAGGAGAACAGCAGATGTTCAGTTACCTGAGGAAAGCCAATGAAGGGGCCCTAAACCAGTGACTTTCAAGCTTTTTAAAAATTGCAACGCATAGTATAAAAACTACATCTCATGTGAACACAAGTAGCTTTATGACTTAAAGTCTCAGAGAACAATTCTTACTTTTACCATAGATGGAACTGGGTGTTTTTCCTTTCTACTCCATTGTGTTCCATTGTGGGAGCGAGGGGTGGGGGAGGAAGAATTGACCATTACAACCAGTGGTATGCTAGTAAATGTTTAACAACTGGCTCTTTGCGGTAAAATAAGCAAACAAAAGCCCCAACTTCGTGTTGCTGGCTGTTTTCCACCACAGCTGAGTTCAAGTAAGCAACGTGAAGTCACTGAAGGCCGGACTAAGAAGAGGCAGGCACCGCGGGCTCTCATGAGTCTGGCTGTGACCCACTAAATTGATTTGATGACCCACTCATAGGTCATGACCCACAGTTTAAAAACCACTGCTCTCGAGTCTAGACAATCAAATTCCTTAGCAGTTCACAGGAAGCTGAGAGAGGCCGGCAAACACTGTTCCCAGGAGGTGCTGAATGAGAGCACAGGCGCTGGGATGACAAGCCGCCTGGGCACCAGAGGGGAACAACCTCCCGCCCCGGGCATCTCTGAACCAGCCTTCAGCTTCCCCAAGACTGATCACATGGAGAAAGTAAGTGGTACCAGCAGTAACCTTAGGAAAATCACCATCTCTCTGAGTTTCCTTTTCCTTATTGTTATACAGAAATTGTGTACTTCAATGGATTGTTGTAGGATAATTCACATGAAGACATTCTGAAAATTGTAAAGGGATCTACAGGACAGTATTCATATGAAAATGACCACATTTAACAAACTCTTATTCACAGGGAGTTAAATATCACTGGTCTTAGCATGTGAGTTCATTGATCATTCCCACCTTCTTGACCTCTCCTACGTGGTTCTCTGCGATTATGAAATATCCAGGTGCCTCCTCTAGAGGCTGGTCCTTGGACTCCTCCACCGGCTCCTTTTCTCCTTTGTACTCTGTTCCTCCTTTCCCTCAGGAGAATTTGTCCGCTGACAGGTAGCTCCAAGGACCACTGCTAAACTCTACATCCAGTTTTGACTTCTCCCTGGCTTTTGAGAAGGCTTTTCTGAATTTAATGTTCAGCTATCATCTGAATTTGACTTCTAAAATACTATCCAGGAAGTACAGACTCTCCCAAACAGAATCAATCCAAAGAAGGTCACACCAAGACACACTGTAATTAAAATGGCAAAAATTAAAGATAGGGAATATTAAAAGCAGCAAGGGAAAGGCAACAAGTTACATACAGAGGAACTGACTTTTCAGCAGAAACTTTCAAGTGATGAAAGGGAAAAACCTGCAACCAAGAGTACCTGGCGAGACTTTCGTTTAGATATGATGGAGAGATCAAAAGTTTTAGAGATAAGCACCGCCAAAAAGTTTAGTACCACCAAACCAGCTTCACAAGAAATATTGAAGGGACTTCTCTAGTGAAAAAGAAAAGGCTACAACTAGGAAAATGAAAATTATGAAAGGAAAAATTTCATTGGTAACGGCAAATAAACAGGAAAGGTAGTAAATCAGCTGTGCATATAAAGCTAGTGCTGTGCTTGCTTAGTTGCTTCAGTCATGTCCAACTCTTTGTGACCCCAGGGACTGTAGCCCACCAGGCTCCTCTGTCTGTGGGGATTCTCCAGGCAAGAATACTGGGATGGGTTGCCATGCCCTCCTCCAGGGGATCTTCCCAACCCAGGGATCGAACCCAGGTCTCCCACATTACAGGCGGATTCTTTACTATCTGAGCCACCAGGGAAGCCCATAAAGCTAGTAGGAAGGTTAAAAGACAAAAGTAGTAAAATCATCTGTAGCCACAATAAGTTGTTAAGGGATACACAAAGCAAAAAGATGGATGATGTGATGTGTTGTTCAGTTGCTAAGTCGTCATGTCCGACTATTGCAACCCCGTGGACTGCAGCACGCCAAGCTCCCCTGTCCTTCACTATCTCCTGGAGTTTGCTCATATTCATGTCTATTGAGTCATGCATGATGCTAATCATCTCATCCTCTGCCGCCCCCTTCTCCTTTTGCTGCCTTCAATCTTTCCCAGCATAAAACAGGTAAATGTGAGGGTGGGGGAGTTGAAACATGTACTGTGTGGGGAATAAAGCAAATAACTATGTAATATCTTCGTACGGTGACATAACTAGACTTCTCATGGTGATCATTTTGAAATGTAAAGAAATACCAAAATCACTATTTTGTGTAACAGGAACTAACACAGTGTTGTAGGTCAGATATACTTCAAAAACAAACACGCACATAGAAAAAGATATCAGATTTGTGGTTATCAGATGCAGGAGGTGGAGGGAAGGGGAATTAGATGAGGGTGGTCAAAAGGTACAAACTTCCAGTTACAAGATAAGAACTAGGGATGTAACACACAACATGATAAATACAATTAACACTGCTGGATGTTGCACATAAAAGTTGTTGAGAGAGTAAATCCTAGGAGTTCTCATCACAAGAAAAAACTTTTTCTCTATTTCTTTAATTTCATTTCTATATGAGGTGATAAATATTCCCTAAACTTATTATAATAATCATTTCATGATGTGTGTAAGTAAAATCATTATCAGTTCAGTTCAGTCGCTCAGTTGTGTCTGACTCTTTGAAACCCCATAGACTGCAGCATGCCAGGCTTCCCTGTCCATCACCAACTCCCAGAGCTTGCTCAAATTCATGTCCATTGACTCGGTGATGCTATCCAATCATCTTATCCTCTGTCGTCCCCTTCTCCTCCCGCCTTCAATCTTTCCCAGCATCAGGGTCTTTTCCAATAAGTCAGTTCTTTGCATCAGGTGGCGAAAGTATTGGAGTTTCATAAAATCATTATGCCATATACCTTAAACTTGTCCAGTGCTGTATGTTAGCTATATCTCAATAAAGCTGTTAGAAAAACTCTTATATGAAATTCATAAAAATAAAATATGAATAGTATTATCTGTCCCACTCATCCACAATGCTGGGTGCTCTCATTCTTTCAATGGCATTTATATTATCTCAGTTATCAAGGTTCAATTTAAAACGGCTTACATCGGGCTTCACCGATATCTCAGTTGGTAAAGAATCTGCCTGCAATGCAGGAGACCCCAGTTCAATTCCTGGGTCAGGAAGATCCCATGGAGAAGGGATAGGCTACCCACTCCAGTATTCTTGGGCTTCCCTTGTAACTCAGCTGGTAAAGAATCCACCTGTAATGCGGGAGACTTGGGTTCAATCCCTGGGTTGGGAAGAACCCCTTGAAGAAGGGAAAGGCTACCCACTCCAATATTCTGGCCTGGAGACTGTATAGTCCATGGGGTCGCAAAGAGTTGGACACGACTGAGTTTGAAGGCTTTTATATAACAACTTAAATTTCATTTCTTCAAGGTCTTTTTTTCCCCCTTTGGGGGCACATCATGTGGCCTGTGGGACCTTAGTTCCCTGACCAGGGATTGAACCTGAGCCCATGGCAGTGAAAGCATACAGTCCTAACCACTGAACCACCAGAGAATTCCCCAAGGTCTTTCTCTTTAAAACACTGCTTTTATTTGTGCTTTTAAAAAGCAATCTGTGCACAGGTTTTAAAAAAAAAAAAAAACAGTACAAAAGGGTATAGAGTTAAAAGTGTCTCTTCTACCCTAGACTCTGTTATTGCTATATATGTCTATATCCTTCTCAGAATAGTCTATGCCCACACAAACAAATGAGGGGCTTCCCTGGTGGCTCAAATGGTAAAGAATCCACCTGCAATGTGGGACACCTGGGTTCAATCCCTTGGTTGGGAAGATCCCCTGGAGAAAGGAACAGTTACCCACTCCAGTATTCTGGCCTGGAGAATTCCATGGACAGAGGAGCCTGGCAAGCTACAGTCCATGGGGTAGCAAAGAGTTGGACATGACTAAGCGACTTTCACTTTTATGATAAACATATATTCCTTCTCCCCTTTTTACACAAATGGGAGCATAATCTACAGTAGAATTAAAAAAAGTTTTTCACTTAACAATACAGTTCTGAAATTGTTCCACAGCATCAAAAACATCTATTTTAGGAGAACTCTTTAGGTAACCGATAGAAATATTTTTCAAATTCCAAGACGCCATTTCAGCATGGGTCATCTTGTGAGATCTTTCCACTGTCTCACCCTCTGGTTCCACAGCTTTTTGAAGGAAAACTGAAATGGACCCTAGAACCAGTCTGTCATCTCGTTATCGTGCAACCAAGAGATAACAGGAAACAGCCTCTTCCTCTCTTAAAACAAAGGGCCACCCACAGGGGAGTTCCAGCAAAGTAGGAGCCAAATTATCGGAGCTTAATATTTGGAGATGTTACTACAAATGATAGCTCTTAGAGTCCTTTGGAAGGTAAAGGGAGAGTTTAGCCTCACATTAGCATCATTTTAGAGACCAAAAGAGGGCTGCAGGTGAAGAGAGGTTTGATCTTGGGTGGGAATAATGACAGCTTTGCCACCTAGATGCTGATGGTTAGACAAACATGAGACAATCAAGCTGACAATGCTATTAATTTTAGAGGCTAAAGCTACTGGAAACTCAGTGTGCTTTCTGAGGAATCAGATGTCAACTCGCTATCACCACAAAGCAGATGTCCCTTGCATCCTTTGAACTAAAGCTTGAGTTTTAACTATCATCCTTCCTTCTCTTGTAAAGATCTTCCTATTAGTTCTTGAAAGGCTCCTGAATATGTCTGTTACTTTATGTTTATCTTCTAAACTAATCCATACCTCCCACTAATCATTTTTATTACTTTTCACTGAATTTTCTAAACTGTATCCTCTCTCTGGGTTTTATGGTTCACTGCATGCCCATTTCTAAGCTACTATCTTGTATCCCTCTTTTTGTCTATTAACAATAAAAGAGTGATTACAGCAGTTTCTCAACCTTTTATAACCTATGCTCTGCCAGCCAAGAAGATTTTACTTTCTGCAGTTTGTTTTACGAAAGCCATAAATTTCCTATCACTCTCCATACATAAAATTATATTATAGTTTGACATGCTTTTTTAAACTTATGGTCGCTACCCTCCTCTTTCCCCACGGATATGCACTGCTGGTTGAGAATCACTGTATTAGACTTAGACTTAAGGCTCCACTGTACTATTTCTCTTCAATCAAGTCCATAAAGTACTCTTTTTCACTCCCAGAAAAACTTGTCCTAAATGTCAAAAATTTTTATCTGCCAGATCAGAACAATCTTAGCTTCACAGAATGGTAGTATGGCCTAAAGACTGCATCAGTAAGAGAGTGTTCATGTATTTGCTGAAGTTGAATCTACCATGTAAAAACCACCAATTTGTCCATCTCCTGATTTTTTATTTTTCCTTTACTAAAGACAAAACAAAACTGGTGTGGTAGGCAGCCTTTACAGTGGCCTCCTGTGATGCCTGCCTGCTGGTACTCTTGCCCTTATGTAATTTCCTTTCCGGAGTACAGACCAGACCTCCTGACTCATTTCTTACAAAGAGAATACAGCAAAAGTTGTGGGATATCACTTCCAAGGTTAAGTTATAAAAAGACAGTGGCTTCTGCCTTGGGAGCTTTCTTATTCTCTCCCGTATTGCTTGTCAGGGGAGGCCAGTTGCCATGTATTAGTCTGCCCAGGCTGCAATAACCACAGAATGGTTGGCTTAAATAATAGAAATTTATTTTCTCACAGTTCAGGAGGCTGGAAGTTTAAGATCAAAGTGTGGTCTGGTTCTTTCTAAGGCCTTTCCCCTAGACTTGCACATAGCCATCTTCTTCCTGGGTCCTCAGAGGGTCTTTCCTCTGCGTGCATCCCTGATGATTCTCTGCGTGTCCAAATTCCCTCTTCTTATAAAGACACCAGTCGGATTGGATTAGGGCCCATCCCAAGAGTCTCCTTTTAACTTAACCACCCCTGTGGAGGCCCTATCTCCAAATATAGTCACATTCTAAGGTACTGGGGGGTTTAATGTTTCACATACAAACCTGTAATGGGGTCACATTTCAGTTCATGCAGAGGTCCTTTGGAGAGGACTGAATGGAAACAGGTTTGCCCGTTACCACGTGAGCATGCCTGGAAGCAGATCCCCCAGCTAAGCCTTCAGATGAGATCACAGCTCCCACCTGACAAGCAACCTCACGAGAGACCTTAGGCCAGAGGTTCCCTGCTAATCTAGGAAGCCTGACTCATAGAAACTGAGACAATAAATGCCTGTTCTTTCAAGCCATGATTCTGGGGTAAAATTTGTTATACGGCAATAGATAAAAATAACAATAACCTCATGTACCAACAAAGAAAAACCAGTCTTAGCTGGGTTGCTTGGGCAAAAAATATTTATGCTACTTGAACTTCTTTGTTAAATGGGGTTAAGGCCCAATTTTTCTTTGCTTCAAACCTTACTGCAAATGAATCAGTGTACTTTTCTGCCCCAGTCTCTGATGACTAAAGACTGAAACTGTTCTATGTGTTGCTTGATTAAAAAACAAAAAAATAATATTTTGACAAGCAATATCTCAGCTAGTTTTCACAGTGAGCCCATGAAGAAGATGCAGCAGCTGTTTTAATTCAGGTGCCAGGCAAAGCACCTGATACATAGTAGGCATTCAAAAACTACTTCTAAATGAATGTATTTCCATTTTACAGATGATGAAACTGAGCCTGTAGGAGTTAACTAATTTGTTCAAGATTGCACAGTTACTAAGTGGCAAGTATGGTAATAGAATCCAAGTCTAGGATTTCCTACAGTACCATGTCACCTGACATATTTACTATCTGCATCTTTCTTCCTTGAAGTTATGGGTAAAAATATTAAAAAAAATAAGAATTTCAGTTAACTAACACTTTATTTTACATTTTCCCCCTCTGGGAGCTGTGTAGGTATAAGCAAATAGCTACATTCTGAAAATGATCAATTCATAAGGTATGGGCACATACTCCCCTGTAGTTTGCTACTGAGTCAATCCTAAATTTAAATCTCCTTATCTTTTTAAAATTAATTTATTTTTAATCAAAGGATAATTATTTTACAGAGTTTTGTTGCTTTCTGTCAAATTTCAACATGAATCAGCCGTGGGTATACATATATCCCCTCCCTCTTGAACCTCCCTCCCCTCTACCTCCCCATCCCACTCCTCTAGGTTGATACAGAGCTCATGTTTGAGTTTCCTGAGACATACAGCAAATTCCTATTGGCTATCTATTTTACATATGGTAATTAAATCTCATCTTTTTAGAGTTAACAAGTAGTGGATTTAACATCTTAAACCTATTAAAGACAGGTACTCTACCATCTGTCTGTTCTATTCCCCACATGGTTTTCTGGGTGAGGGAAAGAACATAGCCCTGGAACACCAGGAAAAAGGTGATTGAAGCTGATGAAGTTTCATGAAGTCTTTTCTCTTCCTCTCCAAGAAGTCCAAGGGACAGAAAGAAGGATAGAAATAGTTATTAAAATATTCCAAATTTACAAAATCTGAACATTGTATAGTTGATCTAACATTGTCCAGAGACTTATTTGGTGAATGTTACATTTTATAATAGTAACAGAAACTGACCATTTATCCCAAATTCACTTACTGAATACCTACTAAGTGCCCAGCACTATGAAAAGCATTGGTGATAAAGAGGTGAATGATATAATTTCTAATTCTCAGGTTTATGATAGTGATAGAAGTCAATGAGTAAAATAAAATAACATATTTTAGAAAATTCCATTACAGAG
The DNA here is from genome assembly GCF_054371585.1 of Giraffa tippelskirchi. Taxonomy (NCBI): domain Eukaryota; kingdom Metazoa; phylum Chordata; class Mammalia; order Artiodactyla; family Giraffidae; genus Giraffa; species Giraffa tippelskirchi. The sequence continues at coordinate 147,161,685 of NC_137281.1, read as the reverse complement.
GAAGGCAAAGGGTATTACAGGAGTGGATGGTAAGAGGAGGAAGTGGGTACTGTGGTCAGTGAAGGACACTGGAAGAGATGACAAGATCTGGGAGCGGAAGCATGGCTGCAGTTAGCCAAGGTGAGATTGGGTTTCTGCAAAGAGGAAACATTTTGTGCAATGGCATGGAAATGTGCAGCAAAATAGTTTAGAATGACTGGAATTTAAAGGTATGTGTTGGGAGAGTAGTGGAAAACATGTGTAGAGAAGAGAGTAGACCACGAAGGGCTTTGGTTACCCACTGGATTTTGCACTTGTAGGAAAGCTTTTGAAAAACTTTTAGTGGGGAAGTATCATAATTATAATTGTTTTTAAAAGACCACTAAGAACAGTGTGGAGGATAAAAGCAGAATGAGGTTGAGGGCAAAGAGACCTGTGTGGAAAACACTATAGTAATTCAAACAAAAGTCATACGTCAAGTCTGAGAAAATGAATGAGATTAGACATAAGCTCTGAGAGGTATTTAAAGGGAAAAGTATAATAATTGATAACCAGTGGGATGTGTGGGTTGATAGGAGTAGCTGGAATGATTCTTAGGTTTCTGGCTTCACTTTAATGAAGGTAATTAGGGAGGGACCATAAGGGGAGTGTGGCCAAGATGATGATGAGCACAGTTTTGGATGTTGTGGGTCTGCGATGACTGCGAGACATTCAGGAGAGACATGTAGAGGTATCTGGGATACAGACATCCAGAGAGAAGTTTGGGGTGGAGAAGGGCTGCTACATACATGCTTTATGTATATGGTATTTCCAGAATTATGCACTGTACAACCCATCTGTGAAGCCATACCTGAAGGCCCTGGCTGGAGGTACACATTTGGAACTGTCAAATGGAGGTCAGCCAAAATTACGGCAAAGAACTAAGGCCCACATCCAGGTGGAGGATGGTAAGCTCAGGATGAGCACAAGATTCCTGGAGCACCACCTTCTTACCTCACCACCAACCAATCAGAAGAAAGTCATATACCTGCAGCTCCCAAATTTTGCCAATAAAAACTTTTCCCCCAAAACCATAGGTGTTTTGAGCATAAGCCACCCATTCTCCTTGCTTGGCCCTGTATGAAACCTCCCTCAAAGGCAGGATTCCAAAGAATGAAAATCCACAAGTAAGCAAAGGATGAAGAGCTTTATTAAACTGATTAAGAAGTTTTCAGAGATGAGAAAGAGGAAAGCTAACCTTATCTAAAACTCAATATTATTAAAGATGAACACTTTAAAGATGTGGATATTTCTTCAAACTGAGTGATTAAGTGATTCTTATGCATTCCTTACAAGGTTTATTATTAGCTGCTTTTTTTTTTTTTTAACGATGTTAGTATTGTCTGGTTATAGCTGATCTTAGTCAGAACTTAATTTCAGTCCCAGGTGAGTAATTGTATATCAGGTGAAGTCACTACTTTCTTAAGTTACTAAAACTACTGCTTTGCTTGATCCTATTTTCACATTTCTCTTTCATATATCTTCTATTTGACCCCTGATCCAGTTATTCCTTGAATTTTGGGTTTCATGTTTTACTTACATTAATACACCTTAATACACCTAACCTACTGAACATCATAACTTGGCCCGGCCTACCTTAAACATGCTCAGAACATTTACATTAGCCTGCAATTGGGCAAAGTCAGTGAAAACGAAGCCTGTTTTGGAATAAAGTATTGAATATCTTGGGGCTTCCCTGGTGGCTTAGTGGTAAAGAATCCACCTGCCATTGTAGGAGATGCGAGTTTGATCTCTGGGTCAGGAAGATCCCCTGGAGAAGGAAATGGCAACCCACTCCAGTATTCTTGAGAGGTAAATCCCATGGACAGAGGAGCCTGATGGGCTACAGTCCATGAGGTCGCAAAAGAGATGGACATGACTTAGCAACTAACAACAACTGAATATCTCATGTAATTTGTTCACTAACTGTACTGAAAGTACAGTACAACAGACTGTTTGTCTAGGTACAGAATGGTTGGAAGTGTACCAGTTGTCAATGCTCATGATCAGCTGACTGACTGGGAGCTGTGTTCACTGCCGAGCCTCATGAGAGAGGATAATATCTAGCCCAGGAAAATACCAAAATTCAAAATTTAAAGTATGGTTTCTACCAAATGTGTATTGCTTTCAGACCCTTGTAAAAGGAAAAAACTATAAGTTCAATCATCTAAAGTTGGGGACCATCTGTGTATATTAACATTTGTCAAAATATGAATTTGCATTTTGCTTCACTCTGAAGTTGTTTTTCCTTCTGCATATATTTATTCTCTGAATTAAGCTTGAGAATCTTGTGTTTCACTTAGTTTATTATTCCTTACATGCACTTACTAGTGTGTTGAACATAATTATTCATAGAAAGTTCCCACCACACACTTGAAGGCCACATTAGAATGCTAAACATCTCAAAGGTAGAAAGAGAAAACAGGAGTTCCAGAAAACGTTTTCAAAACTCTATTTACAAGCGTGTGTTTCTTTGAGTAATTGCTTTGGCCCTTAAGTTCAGTTTTTAAAACTAGAAGTCACCTTGCCACATATGAAACTGTTTTTCGTTTTCCCATAAATAAGATTTGAAAGTTGAAAAGTTATTTTATTGAGGTTGGTAAGCATAACATGTAACAGATTATAGACTTGAAGCATTTTGGAGTTGAACTTCATTTCTCAGTGTCAAGATATTAATCAGCATCATAGGAAAAACAACTTCAGGTCAGATAAATTTGAGAAATGCTGAGGGAAAAAACCCAAGTTTCTTTACTGAAAGATTCTTCACATCCTTTAAATAGCCTAATATATATTATGCCTCTTTAAGAAATGACATAGAATAAATGGCATTTCTCAAATTTGTTTGACCGTGACAACCTGCCTTTTGCAGAGCACACGCTGGGAGACACTGCCCTAATTCCACAGATGGGGGCTTTGAGTCTGAAGAGGTTTGGTGACTTGCTCAAGATCACACAAATAGTAGCCAAGGTGAGATGACAGCCAGTTCCTTTGATTTTTAAATTGGGTCCTCTTCCTGTGTTGTACCACACTGCTGGTGTGCTCCGCACTTTTTCTCCCAAACCCTTCCTGGAGAGCACAGCACAGAACTGATACCGCTGACCCACAGACATTCTGACTTCAGAATGCCCTCAGAGATGCCCTCCTGCTCTAGCAATGACAGGATGATTTCTTGGGGAGCCTGTCAGCTGCTCTGTGGCCATGAAATAAACTCTAGGGGCAGGGAGGGTGCTCCGGGAGGGGGAGCTCCCCGGGATGCTTTAGGATGCTTAAAAGAAAAGTGGATTTATGCCGGGGATAATTCCTGGAACAGATGTGAAACCAAATACTTCATATCACAATCCTGCCCCCACCCTTTCTGAAAGGGAAATGAAATAGCAGGATTAACCTGCTCTTCATCAGATCGTGCTTTGTTTCTTTCAAAAAAAAATCCCGTGACCCGGGCAGATTCCATTTCCTGCTACTCGCCTTCCGACTGCAGTGAGGGGAGAACCCGCGAGGGGTGGAGAGGCTTTCCTTAGGCTCTGCAGGCACCAGGAGCATGAGGGTGGGCGTTAGAGAGGCACGCATGTCAGCAGTGGCCGGGTAAGGCCCAGCACCAGCTCTTACCCCCCGCCAAACCCTGCTGGATTTCTCCTTCCATAAGCCATCAGGAAGCATTCTTTTGCAAATGTAATAAACATCTTACGGTGCTGATAAACTCACCAGTTTGAGAAGAGGGAGAAATTAGAATTCGTTTAATTCTAGGGCTCTGTGAAAAAAGGACATATAGACTGAGAAGTGACTCATTTTTTTTTCCCTTTTGGTCGTCAAGACTCAGTTCAGTGCAGTGCAGTTCAGTCGCTCAGTCGTGTCTGACTCTTTGCAACCCCATGGACTGCAGCACGCCAGGCCTCCCTGTCCATCACCAACTCTGGACTCAAGGTTTGTGAAAGAGATAGACAAACTTTAAAATAAACTATAATGTCTTGACTAGGGAATGACACAGCAAAGCAGGAATAAAGCATATAATACACACACACGTACACATATGTGTATAATCATCACAAAGCCAGTTGTTCCATGCTTAAAGTGATTTGGAACTCAAGTATCATAAACTCTTCTGTAAGAACCAAGAGACTGGAGGCGTCTCACTGTTTACACTTTGCATTGATATGCTGCTCCCTCTCGCGACCCCAGCACTGAGGCCAGGACCGCAGGGGAGTCAGCGGCAGCTACCTTCTTTCAGACCAGGCTTGACTGCAAGTGGTATCTGCCCACAGAAGATCTTTGGTGCCCCATGGTAATGAACATCAAGAGCATCCCTGCAAGCCAGGGTGGTGGGTCACTTGAGGTGTCTCTAAGAATCACCTTTCAGAGCCAAAACCACTTGCTCAATCATATCACAAGTGGGCAACAGGACAGTGTGAAGGGAGGGGTGCCTGTGGAAGGCGGAATTAAAGGGATTAACAATGGGGGAGGAGCAACTGGCGGCATGGCTAGCCCCATTCTCAGCTGCTCTGTCTTGGATTTGGAGCATGAGGTGAAGCTTAAGGCTCTGAAACTACAATCAGGGTCCTCCTTGCTCCGTGCTGACTAAGGCAACAGAAATACCCGACACCTTTCCAAACGGGGAAAAAGCAAGTGAGGCCAGGCCCAGAGACAGCTGTTGTCCCCCAGGCATACCACCTTCCTTGGAAGCCTGAAAAAGAGGAGAAAAAGCTAAGCCCAGGCATCTTTCTACCTAGGATCTGACAGCGCACCTAGCACAAGGAAGGCAGTCAATTAATTGCTGAATTAATGAACATGAATAAATATTTTGTGTATAAGGTTTTATTAAAGAATTTTGTTAAATTCTTTATTAAGAAGTCAATACAGTTTGACTGCTTATGCTGAAGGCTTTTTGTTCTGTTTTTTACTTTTTAGGTATCAACTACTAACTTTTCAAAGGTCTGAGATCTATTTCACACACTAATAAAATTCACCCATTTAAAGTGTATCTCAGGGTATAGTGTACCCATCACCCCACCTACTTTCAGAACATTTTTATTGCTTAAAAAAAAACACCCCCCAAAACAAAACCCTGTGACTATTGGCAGTCACTCCTCAGTCCCCCTTCCCCTACTCTAGTCCAGGGATGTATTGATCTACTTTCTGTCTCTACAGACTTGTTCTAGAGATTGCACATACACAGAATCTACAATATGTAGTCCTTTACTTAGCATTACATTTTCAAGGTTCATCCATGTGGTAAGCATGTACTAGTACTTCATTCTTTTTTATGGCTGAATAATATTCCATAGTACATACACATCACATTGTTTATTCATTATCTGATAGACATTTAGGTTGTTTCTACATGTTGGTTACTGAGTAATGCTGCTGCTGCTAAGTCGCTTCAGTCGTGTCCGACTCTGTGCGACCCCATAGATGGCAGCCCACCAGGCTCCGCCGTCCCTGGGATTCTCCAGGCAAGAATACTGGAGTGGGTTGCCATTTCCTTCTCCAGTGCATGAAAGGGAAAAGTGAAAGTGAAGTTGCTCAGTCGTGTCCGACTCTTAGCGACCCCATGGGCTGTAGCCTACCAGGCTCCTCCGTCCATGGGATTTTCCAGGCAAGAGTACTGGAGTGGGGTGCCATTGCCTTCTCCAGTAATGCTGCTAGGAACACTCATATACAGATTTTATATAAACATATGTTTTCATTTCTCCTGGATATATATTAATTCTTAGGAGGAGAACTGCTGGGTCACATGGTAATGCTATGCTTAACTGTTTGAGAAATCAACAAACTCTTCCCAAAGCAGTTGTGTTTTATATTCCCACCAGCAAGACTCTAGGGTTCTCATTTCTCTGTATCCTCACCAACACTTATTACCTGACTTTTTATTGGGTGTGAAGTGGTCTCTTTTTGTAGTTTTGACTTGCATTTCTCTAATGACTAACCATGCATCTTTTCATGTGCTTATTGGCCATTTGTAAAAATTCAAATTCATTGTTCATTTTAAAAATTGGGTTATCTGTCTTTTTATTGTTGAGCTCTAAGAGATCCATATATAATCTGAATAGAGTTTACTTGCCAGATAAATGATTTACTAATGCTTTCTTCCATTCTGTGGGCTGTTTTCACTTTCTTTATGGTGCCTTTCAAAGCATATACATTTTTTCACCTTCATTCAATTCTTTTTTTTCAAATTGAAGTATAGTTGATTTATGATGTTACGTTAGTTTCAAGTGTACAGCACAGCAACTCATTATTCCCATTGATTATACTCTATTAAACAAAATAATAGCTCTAATTGCCTGTGTTGAAAAATATATTCTTGTTGCTTATCTAGTTTACACGTACTAGTTTGTATCTCTTAATCCCAAACCACTATCTTGCCCCTCCCCCTTCTATCTCCCCTGGAACCACCAGTTTGTTTTCTGTATACATTTGTTTATTTTTAGATTCCACATGTAAGTGATATCATATGGTATTTATCTTTTTCTGTCTGACTTATTCCACTCAGCATAATATTCTCTGGGTCCATCCACATTGCTGCAAATGACAGAATTTCATAATTTTTATGACTGAGTAATATTATACATATATATTTATGACTTTATGATTATGAGTCACAAGTCATATGATTTATGAGATAAATCTCATATGATTATGAGATTATATTCTTATAGTCATAATCTCATATGACTATGAGAATATAAATTATGAGTATATTTATATACATATTATGACATATATATTTATGACTGAGTAATACACACATACACATACACACACATACACACACACACACTCTACAGCTTCTTTATCCACTCATCTGTTGATGAAAAATTGGGTTGTTTCCATATCTTGGCTACTTTAAGTAGTGCTGCTATGAACAGTGGGCTGCTTGTATCTTTTCAAATTAGTGTTTTCAGTTTTTATGGATATATACCCAGGAGTGGAATTGCTGAGTCATATGGTATTTCTATTTTTAGATTTTGAGGCATCTCCATACTGTCTTCCATAGTGGCTACAGCAAATTATATTCCCACCAACAAGTATATGAGGGGGTTCCCTTTTCTCCTCATCCTCACCAACATTTATTATTAGTGTTCTCTTTGATGACACCCATTTTGACAGGTGTGATGTGATATCTCTTTGTTATTTTGATTTGTATTTCTTTATAATCAGCAATGTTTAGATCTTTATATGTGCCTGTGGACCACCTGTATGTCTTTGGAAAAGTGTTTATTCAAATCTTCTGCCCATTTTTCTTTTAATTGGGCTATTTGTCTTTTTGTTGTTGAGTTGTATGAATTGCTTATATGTTTTGGATATTAATCCCTTGTTGGTCATAACATTTGCAAGTATCTTCTCCTATTCAGTAAGTTGTCTTTTCATTTTGTCAATGGTTCCCTTTGCTATGCAAAAGCTTTTAAGTTTAATTAGGTTCCATTTGTTTATTTGTGCATTTCTTTCTTTATCCTTAGGGGACAGATCCAAAAAATACTACATGATTTTATGTCAAACAGTATTCTGCCTATGTATTCTTCTAGGAGTCCTATGGTTTCCAGTCTTACATTTAGGTCTTTAATTTTGAGTTGACTTTTGAATAGAGAGTGAGGAAATATCCTAATCTCACTGTTTTACATGTACTTGTCCAGTTTTCCCAGGACGTACTGAATAGATAGTCTTTTCTCCATTGTATATTCTTGTCTCCTTGGTTGTAGATTAATGACCATAGGCGCATGGGTTTATTTTTGGGCTCTCTATTCTGTACGGAGAAGGCAATGGAACCCTACTCCAGTACTCTTGCCTGGAAAATCCCATGGACGGAGGAGCCTGGTGGGCTTCTGTCTATGGGGTCACACAGAGTCGGCCACGACTGAAGTGACTTAGCAGCATTCTGTTCCATCGATCTGTTTCTGTGTCAGTACCATGCTGTTTTGATTACTGTGGCTTTGTAAGTATAGTCTGAAGTCTGGAAGTACAATACCTCCAACTTTGTTCTTCTCTCTCAAGATTGCTTCAGCAATTCAGGGTCTTCTATGGCTCCATATAAATTTTAGGGATTATTTAGTTCATTAGTTCTTTGAAAAACTGTCATGGGTAATTTGCTATGGATTTCATTAAATCTGTAGATTTCTGTGAGTAGTATGGCATTTTAACAATATTAATTCTTCCAACCCAAGAGCAATGGATATCTTTCCATCTCTTTGTATCACCTTCAATTTCCTTCATCAACGTTTTATAGTGTTAAGAGTAGGTCTTTCACTTCCTTGGTTAAGTTTATTTCTATTCTTTTTGATGCAATTTTAAATGGGATTTTTTTAAACTTTTCTCCTTTTGATAGTTATTAGTATATTAGAAAAAAAACAGAGTTATGTATATTATCTTGTATCCTGCAATTTTTACTGAATTCATATATTAGTTCTAATAGTTTTTGGGTGGAGACTTTAGGGTTTATATATAAAAGCATGTCATCTGCAAATAGTGACAGTTTTACTCCTCTGCAAACAGTGACAGTTTTGCTCCTTCCCTGTCAAATTTGGATGAATTTTATTTCTTTTTCTTGTCTGACTGCTGCAGCTAGGATTTCCAATACTATGATAAATAGAAGTGACAAGAATTGTACCACACCGATTGATTTGCAAGTGTTGAACCATCCTTGTGTGCCTGAAATAAATCTAGCTTGATCATGTTGTATGATCATTTTTATGGATTTGATTTGTTAATATTTTGTTGAGATTTTTGCATCTATATTCATCAAAGATATTGTCCTGTAATTTTTCTTTTTTTAAATGTCTTTGTCTGGTTTTGGTATCAAGGTAATGTGGCTTAGTAGAATGAATTTGGGAATGTTCTGTCCTCTTCAATTTTTTGGAATCGTTAAAGAGGAATAGGTATTAGCTCTTCTTTATGTGTTTGGTAGAATTTTCCTGTGAAGTCATCCAGTTCTGGACTTTTATTTGCCTGGAGTTGTTGTGTTTTTTTTTTCAGTTACAAATTCAATACCACTACTAGTAACTGTTCAAATTGTCCATTTCTTCTAGATGATTCAGTCTTGACATGTTCTTTGTTTCTTGAAACTTGTCATTTCTTCTAGGTTGTCCAATTGTTGCCACATAACTGTTCATAGTGTTCTCTTACGATTTTTCGTATCTCTGTGGTAACAGTTATTTCTCCTCTTTCATTTCTTATTTTATTTGGATCCTCTTTTCTTCCTGGTGAACCTGGCTAATGGAGTATCAGTTTCATTTGTCTTTTTTAAAAATCAGTTCATGATTTCATTGTTCTTTTCCATTGCATCTATTTTTTTTTTTTTGTCTCTATTTTACTTATTTCCTTTCTGATCTTTGTTATTTCCTTTCTTCTGCTGACTTTGGGACTTGTTTGTTCTTCTTTTCCTAATTCCTTTAGATGGTGGGTTAGATTGTTTATTTGAGATTTTTCTTGTTTCTTGAGGAAGGTCTGTATCACTATAAACTTCCCTCTTGGAACTGCTTTTGCTGTATCCATAGATTGTGGAGTGTTGTGTTTCCAGTTTCAGTTGTCTTGAGGTAAATTCTGATTTCTTCTTTGATTTCCTCATTGACCCATTGGTTTTTTAGTAGCATGTGGTTTAGTCTCCATGTTTGTTCTTTTCCCATTTTTCTTTCTGCAATTGATTTCTTGTTTCATAACACTGTGGTCAGAAAAAAATGCTTGATATAATTTCTGTGTTCTTAAATTTGCTGAGACTTGTTTTGTGGCCCAGCGTGTGACATATCCTGGAGAATGTTCCATGTGCACTTGAAAAGAATGTGTATTCTGCTGTTTTTGATATAATGTCCTGTAGATATTTATTAAGTCCAATTGGTCTGTTGTGTAATTTAAGACCACTATTATCTTACTGATTTTCAGTCTGGATGATCTGTTCATCGATAAAAGTGGGGTATTAAAGTCCCCTAACATTGTACTATTGTCAGTTTCTCTCTTTATGTCTGTTAAGTATCTGCTTTACATATTGAAGTGCTCCTGTACTGGGTGCATATATATTAATGAGTATAATGTCCTCCTGAAGCATATAAACTTTTCTTTAAGTGAGACAGGGGTCATTAATAAACTCTCTCAGTTTTTAAAGCAGCTGTACTGTGATTACAGTGGTTAAGAGCAAGGGCTTAGAAGTCAAATCTAGGTTCAAAGCCTAGATTTGTCATCTGTCAGTTATGTGAACTTGGGCTGTTTCCTAGTGTCTACACCTTAATTTTCTCTGTTAAGTGAAGAAGAAATTTCTAACCCACTCATAAACACCATGGCAAGCTTTCTCTACAGTTTCTCTGCTCAACCCTGGGCATGAAAGGGTGAATAGTACAGACAGTCCTTGTCCCCAAGGAACTCAGAGTCTAGTGAGAAAGACCAACACTAAGAGGAAGTCACAAAGGAACTGTAGCAAATGCTACAAAGGAGAAGCTATACAGTTGTTGTAAAAGGGCAACATGCCCTAATCAGAGAGACCAGAGAAAAGAAATTCACCTGAGGGTAAGGGAAGAACATTTCAGGTGGAACAGCATCCTCAAAGGCTCTGTGGACTGAGGAAGTGTGGGGAGTTCAGAGAAGACCAGGATGGTTAGTGTGGAGAAAGCATGTGGGAAAGGTGGTGTAGGGAAGAATGGAAGGTAGGCACGTCATGTAAGACTTTTTATCCTGTTTTGTTTTGATCCTAAGAACAGTGGTAAGCTTTTTTTGAAGGGCTTCAGGTAGTGTGTGTATGTGTATGTCAGAAACAGTTTGTATCTAGAAATGCTCACAATGATGTGAGAATGGAAAGGAGGAAGAAGAGAGATGACAAGGCCTGATGGACTAAGAAAGCAGTACAGTAGATCCAGGTGAGAATGTTTGGTGACTTGACTTCGAATCCTTGCAAGTAGGGAGATATAACCCATGTTTCAAGCTAGGAAGTCAAGTTGATGATTATGAGTATTGGCGTTATTCTGAGAATACTATCCAAAAGACACAAACGCAGCACACCTGATATTCTGTATACAATTTCAGGGGATTCATAGATCAACTGAAGCTATAACCATAGCTTGTACTTAGGTCATTCTCCCCAAATTAGACAAGAAAGCTTTGTAAACCCTTTGAATGTATCATGACCCCTTTGTTTTACTACTACTTCTTTCCTGAAGGACATGCTCTGTTTGTCAGACCTCCTTTCCCTGTCCTCTTATCTCCCTACTCCTACATCAAATGTCCCAAGAGGATTACATGAAATGAGTCACTTTTCCTAGTCCCAGGAATAAGATTCCTGATGACTCTTATTTTATTTTGTTACACAAGAAAATAGTCTGTTCCTTTCAACCACTAGATCCTTGGGTAAGTAACGGCCTTAGAACTACTTATACCTGGAACCTGTGATGCTGATGGTGTTCCTAGATTCAGGCCGGGCTTGAAGAGAATCATGGATTCCCCAAGAATAGCAAAAGACCTGATCTCTAGATTGAAGAATAAAACTCACTTAATCCATATATTGGCAATGTCAGTTTAGAAGGACATCAATGTGGCTCTGCCAAGCAGGAGATGCAGGTTCAACTCCTGGATCGGGAAGAGCCCCTGGAGAAGGAAATGGCAACCCACTCCAGCGTTCTTGCTTGGAAAATCCCATGGTCAGAGGAGCCTAATGGATTCCTTTGCAGTCCACAGAACTGCAAAAAGTTGGATACAACTCAGTGGTTAAACAGCAGCAGCAGCAGCAACAATGTTTTGTAAGAATCCTGTAACCCAGAATTATTTAGAGTGAAGTCCCAGATTGGTACCAGTTTTGAGAACTCTGTTACTAGGCTACAATGAGACAAGTTTAGAAATTGAAAGAGGGCAGTTAAAACCTTTATAGCAAATTGTCACAGCAATTTTATGTCTGATGAATCTGTTGATAATAAATTTGAGCTTATCTGTTATATGTTTTCTTATTTATCCAGTACATTTTTTTGTGTGTATGTATTTTATTAAAGTAACAGTCCATGTAGGACTTGAAAAGGAAAATAACTAGTTCTTAACCACCAAGGATTTGAAAAGAAATGGTATACTCAATGGAAAGTTCCCTAATTATTGCTTTAACAATGTGAATGATAACATGGGCATTTTACTCATGAATACAGAGGACTAGAAATGAGCTTGAATGGACTCGGAGGCACTAAAACCTGAGTTTTACTTCTAAATTTTTGCTACAGTAATGCATGTTCACTCCCCTCCTCTGCAAGAATGAAAGACATTCCCCACTTCCACTGCTACCCTCAGCCCTTTCTAGGGACCGCCCCATTACTCAAGGTTATGTTCTCGTCCCAGGCAGCCCATATCCAAGGACGGACCAGCAGAGAGTACGTATGTAAACTGTGCCCTAGCCCCCTCACCATGACTCACAAATCTGAAAGGTCATTTCAGTTCCACAGCATCCTTGGGGGCCAGTTGAGGACTCCTTTCTCACTGCATCACAGTGTACCTTCTCCCACTGTCCAGTTCTGCTTCCTTCCATTCCCTTTCCTTCTATAGGTGCTGATCCCAAGAGCACTCCTTAATAAACTTCCTGCACAATAATGTACATCTTAGAGTCTGCTTTCTAAGGAATCTAACTTTTTTGATATTATGATGCTGAAGCTGAAACTCCAGTACTTTGGCCACCTGATGTGAAGAGCTGACTCATTTGAAAGGACCTTGATGCTGGAAAGGATTGAGGGCAGGAGGAGAAGGGGACGACAGAGGATGAGATGGTTGGATGGCATCACCAACTCAGTGGACATGGGTTTGGTGGAGTTGGTGGACATGGGAGTTGGTGATGGACAGGGAGGCCTGGTGTGCTGTGGTTCATGGGGTCGCAAAGAGTCGGACACGACTGAGTGACTGAACTGAACTGAACAATAATATGACTTCTAGGATCATAGTGAAGCCATGTGCCTTGAATGGTGACACCATAGTAAGAACTACCATTTATCAAGAGCCTATCATGTACCAAACACTACTAGGTGCCCTGCATACAGAATCTATAGTTTTCTTTAATGTGGAGTAAAATACTCATAAAATGAGATTGGATCAACAATCAAAAGCCTCTCAACAAACAAAAGTCCAGGACCAGGTAGCTTCACTGAGTCTATGAAACAAGAATACCAATCCTTCAAAATTCTTCCAAAAAACAGAAGAGGAAAGAACACTTCCAAACTCATTTTACAAGGGTAGCAATACTTCAATACCAAAACCATGTAAGGATGCCACAGAAAACAAAAATCATAGGCCTGTTGAACAGATAAAAAAACACTCCTCAACAAAATATTAGCACACAGAATCCAATAATATATAAAAAGGATCATACACCATGATCAAGTGGAATTTACCGCAGGCATGCAAGGATGGTTTGACACTCACAGATCAGTGTCTATATCACACTTAAAAAATGAAGGATAAAAATGATATGACCATTGCAACTGATGCAGAAAAAGCATTTAGCAAAACTAGCATCCATCCAAGTTAAAAACTCTCAATAAAGTGACTACAGAGGGAATATACCTCAATATAATAAAGGCTATAGCAGGAGACTCCAGTTCAATTCCTAGGTTGGGAAGATCTGCTGGAGAAGAGACAGGCTACCCACTCCAGTATTCTTGGTCTTCCCTATAGCTCAGGTGATAAAGAATCTTCCTGCAATGCAGGAAACCTGGGTTTGATCCCTGGGTCAGGATGATCCTCTGGAGAAGGGAATGGCAACCTATTCTAGTATTCTTGCCAGAAGAATCTCCATGGACAGAGAAGCCTGGTGGGCTACAGTCCATGGGATCACAAAGAGTCAGACATGACTGAGCAACTAACACTACTATGCCAAGCCCATGTCAACAGTGAAAAGCAAAAAAATAATGACAGCTTTTCCTCTAAAATCAGGAACAAGACAAGGATGTTCACTTTTATGTGATATAATACCATCCCTAGCCAGAGCAGTTAGACAAGAAAAAAATAAAAGCCATCCAAATCAAAAAGCAAGAATGAAACCATCACAGTTTGCAGATGACATATTGTATATAGAGAACCCCAAAGATTTCACCAAAAACTATTAGAACTAACAAATGAATTCCATAAAGTTTAAGGATACAAAATCAATATACAAAAATCAGCTGAATTACTATACACTAACAGTGAATCAACGGAAAGAGAAATTAAGAAAACAATCCAATTTACAACAGCATCAAAAAGAATAAACTACCTAGGAATAAACTTAACCAAGGAGATGAAAGACCTGTACAATGAAAACTATAACATGTTGATGAAAGAAACTGAAGAAGACACAAATGAATGGAGAGATATTCTGTGCATGGATTGGAAGAATTAATACTGTTAAAATGCTCATATTACCCAAAGCAATCTTCAGAATCATTACAATCTATATGATAATTTGAATGCCATTTTTTTCACAGAAATAAAACAAACAATCCTAAAATCTGTATGGAGCCACAGAAGACTGTGAATAGCTAAAGCAATCTTGAAAAAGAGCAAAGCTGGAGGCATCATGTTTCCTGATTTGAAACTACATTACACAGCTTCAGTAATCAAAACAGTGTGGTTCTCGCATAAAAACAGACACATAGATCAATGAAACAGAACAGAAAGCCCAGGAATGAATTCATACAGATATGACCCAATTAATTTAGGACAAAGGAGCCAAGAATATACAATTGGGAAAGGATAATCTCTTCAATAAACTGTTATGAAAACTAGACAGCCACATGCAAAAAAAGACACTGGATCACTGTCTTATACCATACAGAAGAATTAATTTAAAATGGACTACAGACTTGAACACAAGACTTGAAACTGTAAAACTCCTAGAAGAAAACATAGGAAGTAAGGTCCTTGGCATCAATCTTATTGTTGTTGTTTAGTCGCTAAGTCATGTCCAACTCTTTGTGACAATGGACAATGGACTGCAGCACGCCAGGCTTCCCTGTCCTTTACTATCTCCCAGAGTTCACTCAAACTCATGTCCACTGAGTTAGTGATACCATCCAACCATCTCATCCTCCTCTGTCACTCTCTTATCTTCCTGCCTTCAATCTTTCCCAGCATCAGAGTCTTTTCCGGTGAGTCAGCTCTTCACATCAGATGGCCAAAGTATTGAAGTTTCAGTTTCAGCATCAGTCCTTTCAATGACTATTCAGGGTTGATTTCCTTAAGGATTGAGTGGTTTGAGCCCCTTGCTGTCACAGGGACTCTCAGGAGTCTTCTGCAGCACCACAGTTCAAAAGCATCAATTCTTTGGCACTCAGCCTCCTTTATAGTCCAACTCTCACATCCATACATGACTACTGGAAAAACCATAGCTTTGATTATATGGAGCTCCATCAGCAAAGTGATGTCTGTGCTTTTTTAATACACTATCTAGGTTTGTCATAGCTTTCCTTCCAAGGAGCAAGTATCTTTTAATGTCATGGCTGCAGTCATCATCCACAGTGATTTTGGAGCCCAAGAAAATAAAATCTGTCACTGTTTCCACTTTCCCCCATCTATTTGCCATGAAGTGACATCAATCTTGGAGATGATTTTTTGGATTTGACACCAAAGGCAACAAAAGCAAAAATAAACAAGTAAGACTACATTAAACTAAAAAACTTCTGCACCACAAAAGAAATAACCAACAAAATGAAAGCAACTTACGGAGTGGGAGAAAATATTTGTAAGTCATGTATCTGATAAGCAGTTAATATCCAAAACATTCATATACATATATAAAACCTCACACCACTCAATAGCAGTAAAATGAAACAATCCAATTAAAAATGGGCAGAAAATCTGAATAGACACTTTTTCCAAAGGATATATACAAATGGACAATAGCTATCTGAGAAGATGTGGAACATCACTAATCACCAGAAAAAAGCTGGCAACCATCATTCTACTTTCTGTCTCTATGAATTTGACAACTCTAGGTCTTGCACATAAGTGGAATGGTACAGTATTTGTCATTCTGGCTAATGGTTAATTTGGCTTAATTAACTCAGCATAATGTCCTCAAGGTTCATTCATGTTGCAGTGCAGAAATTCTTTCCTTCTTAAAGATAATGATATTATCCTTAAATAGTAACATTCCATTGTATGTGTATAACCACATTTTGTTTATCCATCATCCATTGATAGACACTTGGGTTGTTTCTACCCTGCAGCTATTGGGAATAATGCTGCTATGAATATGGGCATACAAATATATGTTCAAGACTCCGCCTTCAGTTCTTTGGGGTATATACACAGAAGTAAAACTGCTGGATTATATGGTCATTCTGTTTTTAATTTTTTAAGGAACCACCATATGAGGCTGCACCATTTTACATTCTCACCAATGGTACACACAAGATTTCCATTTCTCCAATTTCCTTGCCAAAACTAGTTATTTTCTATATTTTTTTTTGGTAAATAGTTGCCATCCTAATCAGTATAAGGTAATATCTCATTATGATTGTGCTTTGTATTTCCTTTATGATTAGTGATGTTGAGCATATTTTCATGTGCTTATTGGCTATTTGCATATCTCCTTTGGAGAAATGCCTACTTCCAGTCCTTTGCTCCTTTATAAATCACGCTGATTAGTTTTTGTTGTTGAGGTAATCTGTAATCTTTCCATCAATCCTGCAAGACTGATTTTTTTTTTGGTCACATGGGCATGTGGGTTCTTAGTGCCCTCAACCAGGGATCAAACCTGTCCCCCCTGCAGTGGAAGCATGGAGTTCTCACCAGTGGACCACCAGGGAATTCCTAAGGTTGATGCTTTTATGCTTCATGTACAGATGAAAAAAACTGATGCAAAGAGGTTATGTGATTTAGCCCATGGTTGCCAAGTGGGAAGTGGTAGAGCCCAGACAGGTCACTCTAACTTCAGAGTTATGCTCTTTCCAGTTTACTTTGGAATTCTTACAAAAGCTAGGTATTGTTGTTGATGATGCCAGTGATATTGGCATATGGCACTGAACTTGAAGGAAGAGGAAGTAGGGAAGATGAGAGGTAATAAGGGCTGAGAGAACTTTAAGTTTTGGTTTTGAGAATACTATACAAATATAAATAAAAAGTGTAACATATGACTTGAGAACCATAATGAGAAATTTTAAAATATAATCAATACTAAGCAGAGCTCTAATATTATAGTGTCCAGTGTCAGGTATTATACAATTTAAGAGGAGCCTAAAGAATTCATGGAGGACTTCCCTGGTGGTCCAGTGGATAAGAATTCGCCTACCAATGCAAGAGACATGGGTTCGATCCCTGGTCTGGAAGATCCCACATGATGCGAGGCAACTAGCTCATGCACCACAACTACTGAGTCTGCATGCTGTAGAGCATGTGCTCTGCAACAAGAGAAAGCTACTGCAATGAGAAGCCTGCACACTGCGACTAGAGAGTACCCCGCTCATGCATCAGTGAAGACCCAGAGCAGCCAAACTAAAAAAAAAAAAGAATTCACGGAGAGTTCATAAGAGAATAAAAAAGACACTTCAGTGTTGAAAAGCAAAACCTGATCTATGTGATAAAGTTAAAGAGCTCCAATTAGTTAGTACAGAAGAAAAAAAAAGCTGAAGGATAATATTTTTCAAAAACCATACCTCATTTTAATTGTTATAAAGAGATCCTTGATGTATCTAAAACAGAACATCTTTATCCTAAATTCTGCATTGTAACTGAATATAGCAAGGTTATGAATGTGTATGAGGTTGTTATCTGAAAAGTAAGGATTAGTCACTCTTTATTTTGTAGGAAGTAGTTTTAAAACATTGTAAGAAATAGGTTAGAAACACTAGGTAATTTATAAGGTAGGTGATTTTAGTTTTGAAGACTATTTAATAATAAAATGCTTTATTTATAAAATTTTCATTGTAATCTTCTGAGATTAAGCATTTTACTTTAAAGTGAGGAGAATAGAGGGTATAAACTATTTTCCAGAAGAATTTTATGTGTGTTACGTATTTTTTTTCTTAAGGGCTGATACTACAAGGTAATGCATTTTGGATATTGCTAGAAATTTAAGAAATTTACAGAACATAATCCTGCCCTCAAGGATTTCTGGTCCTACTGAAAGAGGCAATTTGCTCCAGAAGTAAGTAATGATAAAAGATGACAAAATACTTGAAGCATTGAACTTTGTGGTATAAAATATAAGTGCTCTAGGGATTTAAAAAATGGCAAGATAAATGTAATTATATGAGTAAGGATTATTGGAGGGGAAAAAACTTAACTGGACCCTTAAAGGATAAGAAACATTTGCATAGGTGAATAGGTACTCGAGATGCTGGCAAAAGAAGACACACAGACAGAAACATGAAATTCCACTTATTCATCTATTCAATCTGAAATTTTTAAGTCCCTACTACTGGCTGGGCATTGTGCTAAGCCTTGGGGTTTCAGAGTCAAATCACAGCTGATCCTTGCCTTCCAGGGAATTATAGTCCAATGGGGGA
Source organism: Giraffa tippelskirchi (assembly GCF_054371585.1). NCBI lineage: Eukaryota > Metazoa > Chordata > Mammalia > Artiodactyla > Giraffidae > Giraffa > Giraffa tippelskirchi. The sequence continues at coordinate 147,143,245 of NC_137281.1, read as the reverse complement.
AACAGTCAAGTGATCCCTGAGGATATCAGAATGTTGCAAGTGTCACATTCTAGTAGAGGTAAACACTGGGTTCCACTGAAGCATAGTCAGCAAGCATCTAAATCAGATGGGGCATGTGAAAGGGCAAGAGGAGGTGGACGGAGAACAAGCAGAGGAAACCACATACAAATAAAGGCACAGAGAAGAAACGTGCCGTGTGATAGGGTGAGAATATCACTTAGCCTCCACAGTGTTCACAAAATGTTACCTGTGCCACCTGTTTTCCAAAGCATACAGAGGCATCTTCAACCAGTAATGTAGAAGACCAGGTGTCTGGGCTTTAGCCTAAGAGCACAACTAGCTCTTACTAAGCAATCAATTGCGAGAAGTTGTATTTTCGGATTGTCTACGGCACATGCAATCCATCCAGTCCTCTAAATAACCAATCCTTTACTCTTGGATTATGTCGGACCACAAAGAAACTTAGATTATATTAGTTTTGTCCTTCACAAAACTGTCTTCGTTAACACACACTGAAATATTTTGCCTTCATTGTTGGTCGTGCCAAGAAATGTTACCTACTTCTGTTATGTTAGGATGTTGAGGGCCCTATTATGTCATTCAGTGTCCTCTGCATAAAGTAAGAAAATATTGCTTTTGCAGTAAGAGCTAGGAAGAAGCTTAATTTTCCCCCAGAGTATTTCTCCCTTTTTGATAATGAGAATTATATACTTTCATTCATCACACTTCTCATTTTGTCCTGGTTGTTAGGAGATTCAGAACCAGATTCAACCTCAGTTAAAGTAATTTTACTTGGTCTGATATTTGAAAAATTTGACATATATACTTCTTGGCCTTGATTTTCTCTTTATATTTTATTATTTTATTGCACATGGTTTTATATTTTTTTAAGACTCTGCTAGAGATGAGAAGTCTATGCTGTATCTGCCTAGCCACAATCTCAGCTGATGAAAACTGCCAGCCGTGCATAACACTGGAAACTTTTTAATCACATAATCAGGCTGACACTAGAGGCAGCCCGACAACTGAAAGGCAGCAGCTACCTAACTTTAGTTCTGTATGCCAGTGACACTTTGCTAGATGAGTGAATGGAAAATATTCTGATTCTGTCTTTTAAAGCTGAATGCAACAAGTGGGGAGAGAAAGAATCACACAGAGAGGTCGAGCCATGAGGAGTGGTCATGAGCCGTTCACCCGGGAACAACGAAAGCTAGTTGCCGAGGAGACAACAGATGACCTGGTTACAGGGATGGACTAACAGACTTGTCATGTAGCCACCGCAGCTGCTAACTGTCCCAGATGAGGCTGCAGGTTCTCATGAGGTCTGGCTCTTGAGACTGTCTCTCCCCAAGCTCACATACAAGAGCTTTCTGTACCAGAGGTAAACTGAGGGCCTCTCTCACCTCGATAATCAAAAGGCTACTGTAGACAACCCAAATCCTCAGCATGAAAAGAGGAGGGTAAGGATAGGTACCATGAATAATGGCGATTTACAGGGGAGAACAGTAGAAAGGATGAGTCAATAGAAAATACGAGGCCTGAGAGAAGTCACATTTCTAGAAATCGCATATTTTCATGTCTGAAGATTAACTATGAATGATTCATTATTTACTAAAATTTGCAGCTCAGCCATAAAAAATTAAAAAATAACTCATCAAATGTCTTGTCATCTGTCTTAATTTCCCTGGGAAGCAAATTAGAAGTGAATGGCAGGGGGGAAAGTCACTTTTTAATCCAACTGATACAAAAAAAAAGAAAAGAGTGATTCTTCTAAACAAGCAACACTAAAATAGCAGCTTCTAACCAGCTGACTTTCTTCTTCACACCCTGACAACCAGGTTGGATTTCTCAGGTATATCCCCATTTTATACTGGCGATACGTGCTATGTTTTATCGATGAAGCTAAAGGGATATTCCACACATTCAAGCTGCTCCTTTTTGGTATCACATAACTAGTTAACCTGGGTATAAGTTTCAAGAGAAGAGGGCTCCCTGATACTTAACCGAAGCCCTAAATGGACATACCTGCATGTCCAAAAGATGATATCAAAGAACTAACTAGTGATGATCTTCATTCTGGGGACTTAAGAGAATCTGAGTCTTTTGCCTTATAATCATAATATGAAAGAATATATAATAAATATAAATGTGAATCATGCCCACAGGGCAATATACTTCAAGCCACCATTCTCCACATCTTGCATTACCTACCTACACACTCTTTGGGACCCAGCTCAAATTCTACAGGTCGGGCAAGCAGAGCTGTAAATATTTCCATGGGCAAAACTTGTTTTTTCCAAAGACAGGCATGGCTTAGCATGCCATTTTTTTCTTTAGAACGTTTAGGAGCAATTATGTCCTAAGGATAAAAGGATGGTAAAGCAAAGGTATGTGCCTATAACAAGCATCTCATTGAAGCCAGGAGCACGATGTGTGGGTTCACTGGATGAATAACCATGGAGTATAGATTGATAACTTATAGTGATAAAGTATAAAGGCTCCCAGGGTAAGGTAACTTTATGCTGGTTGCTTGCCCAATTCAGGACTACAAGAATAAACAGGATCTTTTTCCACCCAAAGTGAATGGATACCACACAGGACAGCACAAACCTGCTACAAGATGCAGTGGTAGGTAGCGCTCACAATCCAGGGTGCTGGGCATTTTTGTTTTCAGCAGGTGACTCTGCTTCCGTAATACAAATGTAAGTTGAGAAAGGAGCCACCGCACTTCCTTCCTCTCTTTATAACAAAGCAGTAATTGTTAACAATTGAAGAATCATCACTCCTCTCTTGGGACTTTGCCAGCTCAGCAAGAGACAATATCCATTTTCAGATGTTATCTCAGTAGTCCATTTCTTAATCCCTTTTAGAAACAGAGTTCCCTGATTTTCTTTAAGGCAAATGAACTCCCTTTGGATGGGTTCTTAGACGCACCCCCCCATTTCCCCTCAAACTGAAAGACGGGCTGTTTCCTACCCCCCATTTCCACCCAGGTTGTTCAGCTATGCCTGAGTTTTGTTGTTGAATGTAGAAAGAGTTACTACATGAAATGAAAGAGGCCTCAGGACAGGAAAGCATGAAATTTCAATGGCTGGCAGCCAGGCGATTTTGCCATGTCGAGGGACCCACATCCTTCTGGTGTGGCTGCAGCCAGATTGAGACTAGCAAAACACCTACTGTTCAAACATCACTTGTGCAATACAGCCTATAATGAAGTACTATGACCAGTTGCTTAGAACTGGGTGATACAAACCTAATTGATTCAGATTTTTTCCTGGTTCCTTGTACAACAAATCAAAGCTATTCTTCCTATTGATGTCTGTTCTAAGAATGTACACGTTGGGTATGGTGTGCTGAAGTCAGCACGGCTAAGGAGGAGGTATAAACCAGGCCTGGCAGGAAGAAGTTGATTTTGGTCGTAGGTCCCAGAGAGGGGGTCATGCCCGCCATCTAGGGGCAAACGCCAGTGTACTCGGAAGACAGAGGTGAGGGGAAAGTCTAGGCCAGAGCCTTATTGGAGTTTCCTTGGGAAAGGTGAGGTGGGGCAGGGTAAACAGCTCAAGATTGGCTAGTTTAAATAATTCTGGCGGGCTTTGGGCTATAGGGGTGGTCTCTATTTGCTTGGTCCCTGGTCCCAGAGTGACTTAGGGCAAGGGAAATTTTGACTTGCCATGGAAGAGTTAGATAAGGAGGTAGTCGGGGATATAAACTTGGGATTGGCCGGTTTGTATATGAAAGGCACACATGTGGGCAAGTTGTCATTATCTTTAGGAAGTAGCTTGCCTGGCGGGGGGAGTCTGCAAGGGACCCAAATGCCAAAGCATCAAGAAAATAGAGTTGATATAATTGACTCTGAGATGAATGGATGCCAAATTGACAATAAAGAATCTAAGAAGACACAGCACAGTGCATATTTTTAAATATGCCACTTGCCTGGGGCAGCATATTGAGGATCTTAAACAGTCTTGAGTCCCCAGTATCCTTCAGCACATCTCTCTCATTTTTTGATAAGAACTGGTATTTTTTCAGCCTTATGTAACAAGCTATGCAAACACACATCAAAATACTTGAATTTAACCTGACTGCCTCTCTAAACCCGTATATGGAGAGATTCTAGGGCTGCCAGAGCTGGTGATGACCTTCCTTCATGACTGTGGCTAAAGGGACCTCTACCTAAGCAGTGATTCTGTCTACACTGCATTTAAATGGGAATAAAGCATGCGTCTGGGTGATGGGCTATGGACTCTGGGGTTTTGCCTCCTCACTTTGTAAACTACCTAAATCCTCTGCTCAAGGAGAGGCAGCCCACTGCCATCTGCTGGGCTGGCGGGCCTGCCCCTGGGTCCCCCTCACAGTTATACTGCACCCACTGTCTTCTGGGCCCATACACACTTGGCGTGTGGTCTCACCCCCTTGGCACAGCACCCCCCTCACCCCTAGCTTATGTACAGCTCACGTTCAGCGGGTCTGTGTTTGCAATGGAGATTTAAGTGTTGGGAGACGAGCTCTTTCCTGGGGCTTCTTTGCTGATGAGCCTATGTTGCCAATGTAATGTTCTGGGTGGACTGTAAGGGATACTAATGAAATAGGTTCAAGGAAAGTGATATTACAACTGAGGCAAGTCCAACTCTCACAGTCCTGGAAATGGAGGGACATTAGTACTTCTTGGCAGGCCGCTGGTTTGGTTTGGAGCTTGATGGCATATTCATTCTCCTGAAGGAAATATTGACCTTCTTGCTTTAGTTTTCTATATTTTATGAGTTGTTCCTCACTGGATAGGCTGCTTAGTATCAGAACTGAAGGACCACTGGGGAAGGATTACCGATAGCACTCTGGTTGTTTTCAGTTTCTCTGGTACCTTTTGGTGGATGACCGAGCCGTGGATTTGGTGTTCCCTCCTCTCTTCTCATTCCTTTTTGGAAAGAGTTTAGATGGGCAGGGGAAAGATATTTGAAGCTTTCTGATCCAATGTAAATGAATCCTGTGGTGGGTAAATAATTTTCCTCCCTCCTATGCCTCTCCTGGGGTAGTTTGATGAATAATGCTTCTCAAATAAGTTTATAAATATTCCACTAGAGGTAAGAGGAGTATTAAGCTCATAGCAGGTGTGCCATTAATGCTTTAGTGTGTAGGGTAGAGCAAAGAGGAAAGGAATCATCAAAATTTTGTGGTTTCATAGAATTTTCTGGAAGTGAGAGCTGGGAACAAAATACTGGGGGGAGGGGGTAGCACTGGCGAAGTGTGGGTATAACCTCACGAGGTCAAGTCAGGCCATTCCTTCAAGGAAGGAGCTTTTTTGGGACAAGTGGTAGGATGGGGTTATAGTTTTGTTTTTCCTTCAATTATAGTATACGTTTATCTTAGAAAGAAGCATAATTAATCAATCTCGTCAAAAAATTACAAAAATTTTTTTTCTTTGCCTATCGCCTATTATCTCAAAGTCCAATTCACAAATTACTCAACTGTAGTCTAAAAGTCTTCTTTAAAAATAAATATTCATCTTCTTTAGATGCTATTGCAATTTGATCTTCAAATATCATGCTTTTCAACATATCCTGTTACATTTTATTTGTGAATAACTCAATTACGGTTGTAGTTTCTTTCTTTGATTGGCCTCAACGTCCCCATATTTTTAATCAAAAGCCTCCGTAAGAGTTAAGGAGATTTCTTACTGCCACAGCGCCACCTACTGGTAGGTCAACACAGAAGCAAGATAGCGGTAGCTTAACTTGGATCCACAATTTTGGAGAGTCCTTCTGAGCTTTGGTTTTTATAAAATGCCAATTTCCTTGTCATTTTGAGAAACTATCACTTCTCTTGATAGCTATTAAGACTCTTGCTGTGGCATAAAGTCAGCAAGTTATAATTAAAAAAAATATGCTCTTATTTCTTACTGTTACCTTAAATTGGCCCTGACTTCACCGACTTTGGTTTTCTGTGTCCTATAACTGTAGCAAGGGCTCCAGATTGTGTGGGCAAGGGTTTGGATCTGGCGAAAATAACCTGGGGAGCTTCCAAAGATCCTGAAAAATGTAAGAAAAAAACCCTCACTTAACACTTTATTTAATCTTGGCTGAAAGGACAAGAGGTCAAATCTAAAACTAGGCTTTAGGGGACCATCGTTCGCCCTGATGCTGGTGCCCCATTTCCTACCAAACATCGAATCTATCCTTTCTCTCTTGGCTTTCTAACCATGTTAAGAGTGGGTAATAAACCCAAAATCTTGTCCCTCTGGCTCTGGGGAGAGAACGTTTGGGAGCAGTGAAGCATATAAGACACTAGGGCAAGAATCTCAAGGGTTTGTTTATTTTTATTATTAATTTATTATACTCCAAAGCCACCCCGGATCTCCAATAACTGTACAATTCATGTGAAAAGAACAAGAATCTGAGAGTGAAAAATAGGTCATCCTGCCGAGAGCGGCCAGGCAAATAATTTCACTTGAAAGCCAAAGTGATTTCTAGATCCTTAAGGTCTGACCTCCACTGGCTTTGCTTTATATTGAAATAAGTTCCTTTCTCTTGTTGTCCCAGAGACAACAAAGCAGGCAAGCAGAGGCACACTGAGGTGCTGCTGCCTTGTCCCCACGCAAAAAGCATAAAGCAACACAGAATTTTACCAGGGTCCCACATGACCAATGCTTAGCAGAAGACATTGCTTCTCACAACTTGTAAATGAAATCCAGCGCTGGTGTTTGAAAGGCCAGGTAAGGTCCCTTTCTCCAGCTATAGATCTACAAGAGCTTTAAAAAAAAAAAAAAAAAAAAGCCTGGGGGAGTGTATATGGAGGCTGGGATCCAGGACAGGAAAAGCTTAGGAGGAAGCGAAGGGACAGGGATGAGGGCAGCTGGTATGGCTTCAGGTCCTACAACAATGGTAGTTTACACCATCAAATCAGCATGAGAGAAATGCCAGTTATCTAATCTGTTGCACTCTGCTATTTTCGTTCACCATCACCACTTCGGAACTCAAGAAGAACACCATGCTTATAAAGGAGGAGGGCCAGTGGCTTTGGCTTTGAGCCAAAGGCCCTCATTCCAGCTTCCTTCTCAAATTTCCAAACCTGCTGACTCTACACCTTCCCTTCTATAGCACACACAGAATATAGCTGGAGGTAGGGAAGTAAAGGAAAAGTAACATTCACGGAGCATTCCAGGCACTCTGCTAAGAGCTTTCACGTTCACTACCTCATTTAACGTTCATAATAAAAAGAATGTCACTAGGTCACCGCCAGCGGGAAAGGACTTTTGAGTGGTTTTTCAACAGCCCCCTGGGATACACTGCTATCTTGTTCAGATGGCCTGACTAACAGGGTCACACAGCTTAAAGGCCTGGTTGGCTAGACTTGGGGAAGGGGCAAGAGGTCAGGAAGCAGACTTTTGCTACATTCATGGACTCAATCACTGAGTTAACTGGACCAGACAGGAGCTAAAACACCCTTCACAGGCAGTTTAGTGAGCCCTGTACAGGAAAACTTCCCAACTCATGGAGAGACGTGCAAACCTTCTGACTTATTATGGGGGTTGTTCTCCCTTCTTGTGGGTTTAAAGAAAAATGCTTTTAATAGCAGCCTAACCTCCTCCTTTTTATAGGATGTGCTTCTCAACCCCCAGAATAATGCCTTTAAATCTACGTGTAATGGAGAAAAACAGATAATTTGTGGGTGAAACACTGAAGTGCCAGGTAGTTATTTAGTTATTATTATATTGCTAAGGTAATACATTTATTGGGAAGTCTGGAAAATGCCTGAACCTTAATCACCTCACATTCATCAGCATTTCTCTAAGGATCAAGAACCCCAAGGAAGTCATGGAAGAGGAACAAATTCAAAGGACTTGAGAGGCCCAGAGTCATTTGGAGACAAAAGCAGTCAACAGAAGGCTATGTAAACAAGGTGAGAAGACAATGCACTGATCTTAAGTTAGAAGCATGGAGAAAAGTATTCATAGATAACAGAAGCTTAGGAGAACCAGGAGTAGGACTTCTCCTTGTTCTGTGGTTTTATATTGATACCAAATTCAGTACAACTGTTACAGAAACTGCTAAGTACCATCGACAGTCAGTCAACACTACTTCATGATCAAGATGCTAGAAGCGTGACCCGCCTGGTTGCTCAAATTTCCAACTTCCTTGGCCAGAGTGCATGCAAAGACTTCAGTTTCATACGTAATGTATCAAGTAGACACGCAAATGAAATAGGCAGGTTTCCTGGATCTCCTGAGCTTTTCAAACCTCTCCAGCCTCAGCAAATGAAGAGCTGCCGAGGCTCTAAGAGCTCTGTCTCGTGGAAATCACTCCAGGTAGGCCATGGTTCTCTTAACCTCCCACTTCTCAGGCCGTAAGAGTTCCAGGTGGAAATTTTAACTTCCTTAAAAATAACTACCATGTTCTAGGAGTTCTTTTTAGGGGGAAAGGAGGGGGGAAGTTATATACCCATCAGCTATTTCTTGAATTTAGGTTTGAAGAGTTTAAGTGGAAAACAAAATCTATACTCTTTTCAGATTATTATCTGACTTGGGTGCAGTTATAGAGCCTTTCTCTATATACAGTAAGCCTATGAGGTATATATATTAATTATCCCCATGATACAGGCAAATGAACCAGATTCCTTAACAATCTTGTCATCATTTTAAGGTGTATTATATCACACACACCCTTGCACCCTGCCCTTAAGCCCCCTGCTCAGAGGCCCTAGTTCCCAGCCACACAGATACAGGGGGGCTCCCAGAACACAGCACCGTTTCACCACCAGCCCCCTTCCCTCGACTGGCCTTCACCCACACTGTTCTCTCTTCCTGAAACTCCTTCCACCCCAGGCCTCCCCTCTCCCGGCTGACCTGTCAGAGTCAGACCCCAGTTTAGACGTGTCTTCCTCTAGGAAGCCCTCTTGTATCCCTAAAGAGCCTGGGCCAAGTTGCTTGGGTTCAAATACTGCTCCACCACTGACCAGCTGTGGGAATTTGGATTATGGTTCATAATCTGTTTGTGCCTTTAGGTCTTCAGCTGTAGAACAGGGACTACAGCTCCCATATTGCATATGAAGCACTCCGAAGTGTGCCTGACACACAGCAACGCCATGTACCATTATTCTCTGTGTCCGCAGTGCCTGGCACTCCTTCCTGCATCCACGTCCCGTCAACCGCTCTCTCCCTGAGCCTCTGAGTTTTCTGACAGCAGGGAAGGCCTACTTCACTCTTCATGTGTCTCAGTTGCCCAGCATGCTACTTTCTCCATAGGAGGTGTGCAAAAATAAATACTTGTTGAATCGAATAGTGGATTTGCTTTCAATTTTCTGACTACTTATGAGTGCGCTTTTATGAACTGTTACTCACAGGACGCTATCCCTGGGCTAGTGCTGCCTTACACGTTGGGAGGCTTGAGGCCCTCAGCTACTACCTGGCGACAGACCATGATGTTAGCGCGCAGGACGCAGACCGGACCACAGCTCCAGATCTGCACCCGCGGATCGCCTCCCTCAGGTCTCTCCACTGTTTGAGTCTCTGTTTGCTCACATGGAGGGGTCAAGGGTGTACCTCACAGGGCTGTGGTGAGGATTGAACACAAGATGCTAATACTATGTGTGGAAATGCCATATAAACAGTAAAACACTGGTCAAATACAGGCAATTTTTACTCAGTGCTGCAAATCTGATAACACTCTGCCAGACTGGGAAATTTCATCTACCCCAAACTAAGCTCAGAAAAACTATTTCATCTTAAAATGTATCATCTCAAAGAAGAGAGTGACCACATGCCCGTTTGCCAATGCTTCAGAAGCCTGGGAGGCTTCGTTCTCTGAACTGGAGCTCTCCTCAGAGGCAGAGGAGAGAAGGGTCGGTCCGGTCCCTCCCCACTGCCCCGCCCGGGACTAACCTGTGGAGCTGGTGATGGGCACAAAGGCTGCAGAGTTAAGGCTGCTCTGGAGTCCGTTCAGCTGCCCTTCTGCGGAGGCCCCTCTGAAACACAAGCGGCTTGGTTAGACCTGAAGACAGAAAGGCGAGGTCAACTACAGCCCTTCAGTGGCGCTGCCTCTTGCTTCTGGGGTTGCCCCCCCACTTTTTTAAAGACTTCTTTCAAGTTCAGATGTCATCATAAAGGATTTCTACTATCAACCTATCCCCTTCTTCTGAAGTGTTACGTATTTTAAAATTGATTGTCCATTTCTTCCTGCTAGAACACAGCTTCAAGAAAACATAGGCTTGGATCATGACTGTGTCCCCCACCCCCCCACTACCTATCATGGCGCCTGCACCTAATCAGCACTCAACAGATAACTTGTTTACTGAATGAGTAAACTAAGATCCTGGTATTGACTTAGATAAATCGTAAGTAAAGACGTTAAAAAAAAAAGTAGTTTTATGCAGAACAGTAGTTCTCAACTGGGGGAGGAAGGAGGGGCGGACTTAGCCCTCTGTCCCCACCCTCCCAGCAAGGGACATTTGGTGATGCTGAGATATTTGTGGTTGTCACAACTGTGGGGCCTGCTGGCATCTAGTGGGTAGAGGCCAGGAATGGTGCTAAGCCTTTCCCACAGTGCAGTGCCCCTGGAAAGTGCCCCCAAAGAATATTCTAGTCCAAGATGTCGGTTGTGGCAAGGTTGAGAAACCACATATAGAGGCACCTCCCCTCACAGCAAGTTTTGACAAGAGATAGGACAGAGTATTTTAGATTCTTCCAGCACAGGTTCCCCAGTCGCTTGCTTTAGAAATTCTTTCACTGGTCTGATGCCTAACAGACTATGCCAGGTCTCCCTGCTACAGATTCTTACAGCTTTGTCATTCTTTCATTGCATTTACCAAACTTATATATATTTTTTCTTCTTAAAAGTTTTTTCCTTGACTGCATCTCATGGCATGCAGAACTTCTGAGGGGTCAAACCTGCATGCCCTGCAGTGGCAGCATGCAGGCTTAACCACTGGACCACCAGGAAAGCCCCTACCAACACCATGGGACTATGGGGTAGCTGGGTGCTTAACATCTGTCATCCTTGCTAGAATGTGAGCTCCATGAAGATAGAGATTGCTTCAGTCCTACCCACTGTTACATACTTAAACTTTCTAGAAGTGATCTGACCCATTGTCCTAGAAGTACACTTATTTGTCGGGTCCATCTACCTCGATTTCAGTTGATGTGTAAAAATTTTACCTGGGAGAGTCAGTAAACACCCTCTGCCAACAACACAAGAGAAGACTCTACATATGGACATCACACAAAGTGGTCAATACTGAAATCAGATTGATTATATTTTTTGCAGCCTAAGACGGAGAAGCTCTACACAGTCAGCAAAAACAACACCAGGCGCTGACTGTGGCTCAGATCATGAACTCCTTATTGCCAAATTCAGACTGAAATTGAAGAAAGTGGGGAAAACCACTAGACCATTCAGGTATGACCTAAATCAAATCCCTTATGCTTATACAGTGGAAGTGACAAATAGATTCAAGGGATTAGATCTGATAGACAGAGTGCCTGATGAACTATGGACGGAGGTTGGTGACATTGTACAGGAGGCAGGGATCAAGACCATCTCCAAGAAAAAGAAACGCAAAAAGGCAAAATGGTTGTCTGAGGAGGCCTTACAAACAGCTGAGAAAAGAGAAGTGGAAGGCAAAGAAGAAAAGGAAAGATACATCCATTTGAATGCCAAGTTCCAAAGAATAGCAAGGAGAGATAAGAAAGCCTTCCTCAGCGATCAATGCAAACAAATAGAGGAAAACAGAATGGGAAAGACTAGAGATCTCTTCAAGAAAATTAGAGATACCAAGGGAACATTTCATGCAAAGATGGGCACAATAAAGGACAGAAATGGTATGGACCTAACAGAAGCAGAAGATATTAAGCAGAGGTGGCAAGAATACACTGAAGAACTATACAAAAAAATATCTTCATTACTCAGATAATCATGATGGTGTGATCACTCACCTAGAGCCAGACATCCTGGAGTGCAAAGTCAAGTGGGTCTTAGAAAGCATCAAAGCTAGTATAGGTGATGGAATTCCAGTTGAGCTATTTCAAATCCTAAAAGATGATGCTGTGAAAGTGCTGCACTCAAGATGCCAGCAAATTTGAAAAACTCAGCAGTAGCCACAGGGCTGGAAAGGTCAGTTTTCATTCCAATTCCAAAGAAAGGCAATGCCAAAGAATGTTCAAACTACCGCACAACTGTACTCATCTCACATGCTAGCAGAGTAATGCTCAAAATTCTCCAAGCCAGGCTTCAACAGCACATGAACCAAGAACTTCCAGATGTACAAGCTGGGTTTAGAAAAGGCAGAGGAACCAGAGATCAAATTGCCAACATCCGTTGGATCATAGAGAAAGCAAGAGAATTTGGGAAAAACATCTGCTTCATTGACTATGTTAATTAAAGCCTTGGACTGTGTGGATCACAATAAACTGGACAATTCTTCAAGAGATGGGAATACCAGACCACTTTACCTGCCTCCCGAGAAATATGTATGCAGGTCAAGAAGTAACAGTTACAACTGGACATAGAAAAACAGACTGGTTCCAAATCAGGAAAGGTGTACATCAAGTCTGTATATTGTCACCCTGCTTATTTAACTTACATGCAAAGTACATCATGTGAAATGCTGGGCTGGATGAAGCACAAGCTGAAATCAAGACTGCCAGGAGAAATATCAATAACCTCAGATATGCAGATGACACCACCCTTATGGCAGAAAGCAAAGATGAATTAAAGAGCCTCTTGATGAAAGTGAAAGAGGAAAGTGAAAATGCTGGGTTAAAACTCAACATTCAAAAAACGAAGATCATGGCATCCAGTCTCATCACTTCATGGCAAATAGATGCGGAAACAGTGGAAACAGTGACAGACTTAATTTTGGGGGGCTCCAAAATCACTGCAGATGGTGACTGCAGCTATGAAATTAAAAGATGCTTGCTCTTGGAAGAAAAGTTATGACCAACCTAGACAGCATATTAAAAAGCAGAGATGATACTTTGCTGACAAAGGTCCATCTAGTCAAAGCTATGGTTTTTCCAGTAGTCACCTATGGATGTGAGAGTTGAACTATAAAGAAAGCTGAGTGCCGAAGAATTGATGCTTTTGAACTGTGGTGTTGGAGAAGACTCTTTAGAGTCCCTTGGACTGCAAGAAGATCAAACCCGTCAATCCTAAAGGAAATCAGTCCTGAATATTCATTGGAAGTACTGCTGCTGAAGCTGAAGCTCCAATACTTTGGCCACCTGATGTGAAGAACTGACTCACTGGAAAATATCCTGATGTTGGGAAAGACTGAAGGGAGGAGGAGAAGGGGACGACAGAGGATGAGATGGTTGGATGAGATCACCGACTCGATGGACATGACTTTGAGCAAGCTCTGGGAGTTGGTGATGGACAGGGAAGCCCGGTGTGCTGCAGTCCGTGGGGTCACAGAATCAGATATGACTGAGTAACTGAACTTGAAGTGGGAGAGTCAAGTTCTCGTATGATCAGTTTTTTATCTGTTGAGCAGCATACAACCCAAGCTTTAGCACCTTCACCCAACACTATTTTTCCACTTATTCACTCATGCAAAAATTACCTACTAAGCATTCTCTACGCTCAGTGTCAGTGAGAAGGTAGACAATAGGCAAATAATAGGATACAAACTGTGTGATAAATGCTAAGAAGGAAAAGCACAAGGTGTTATGAGAGACTATGATGGGGAACCTGATTGAGATGGTGAGGACAGTGGTCCAGGATGGCCTTTCTCAGGAAATCATACTTCAACCAAGTCATGAAGACAGGAGAAGTAGGCATGAACCTAGAGTAGGGAACGGGAAAGAGTTTTTTGCAGAAAAGAAATGGCTATGTAATGATTCTGAGGCAGAAAGGGGCTTCGAATATCCTAGGAGCCTTTAAAGACCAGCATGGCTCACCAACCATTCTTGACAGTAATCACCTGTGGTCACTTGTTAACCACAAAGCTTTCCAGACCCTTCCCTTGAAGATCCTGATTCAGTGGTCTGGGACAGGCCTTGAGATCTTAGGTTTTTTACAGCCCCCAGGGGCCTAGGTGATTGGTACCACCAGAGAAGTCAGGGAAACACTGACTGGTGGATACAGAGCAAGGTGGTATGAGGAGGTCTGGGGACGCCTGGTAGAGGCTTAGGTGCCAGGTGCTCCCTACACGCCCTGATGGAGACAGGCTGCTTGAAATCACACTCCAGGAGTGATGCAAGGATCATGCCGTCTTACAGCCCTTCCCCTCTAGTGAGCTATAACCTGGGCCCTGCTCACCCCTTTCCACTTCTGAGGACAGGGGAACCACAGATGCAAGGAGAGGAAGGGGCAGAGGGTTTTCCCTTCTCCCAAGCTTTAGCCTTGGAGGCCTACATCTGGAATGCTGGTGCATTTTATTTAAGTCCCTTATGGACTCCCCAAAGCCATCCAAAGCATCTGTAGGCTGATACTTGCTCTTCTAGGTCCAAGTGAGAAACAAAAAAGTTTTGGAGGGTCTGGGATGGGCTCTTTCCTTTAAAAATGTTAAAAATCTAAAGGCCCGTTCGCTTGTGTTAGGAGGCGCTCAGTTCAAGAAAAGTTAAGGAGCTGATCTCAGTGTCATGGAGGAAGCCCTGAGTGTAGGAGTAGAAAGGCAAGTGGGCCGGCAAAAACTGGGAGGCAGTAAAAGAAACAAAGAACGGGGACAGAGGGCTACTCAGGAGGCGAGTCCCGGGGGTTTAGAGCTAGTGAGTTCTCTTCCTCCGCTCCTCTCTGGAATCTCTATCCCGCCCTTCATCTTTATAGGCTGCCTCCTGGTCCTCACCCAAGATCCCCTGCCCCTGTCCCCTTCGTACCCAGTTCCATCCACCCTTCCACCCTCCTCCTTCCATCAGCCCCACCACAGGCGGCGGGAGAACACCTCTAACAGTTCTGCTGGGCTTCCCCGGTGGCTCCGTGGTAAAGAACTGCCTGTCAATGTAGGAGACACAGGTTCGATCCCTGGGTCAGGAAGATCCCCAGGAGAAGGAAATGGCAACCCACTCCAGTATTCTTGCCTGAGAAATCCCATGAACAGAGGAGCCTGGCGGGCTACAGTCCATAGGGTCACAGAGAGTTTCAGACACGACTTAACGACTAAACAACTACTGTTTCTCGCATGAGGTTCCTTTCCCCCCAGTGGAGGAGAAGTATGTCCACATACATCCAAGGGGAAGCATAGAGTAAATTCTTCCATGGAAACGCTGGTACACAAAATGGTTTGGGTTTATGTTATCACAACTTTAGGCACATCATGGGTAAATAGGCTTTTGTTGTGATAACATCGCTTCCTTGGAAAATACATTTCAACTTCTGGACAACCCATTCCTAAATAAGAACTTTTAAAACACTGCTTGTCTAGAGCCTGCATGTTAACCTGCACTTGCTGATCTGTTTCTGCAATGATTCTTTGCTGTTTTCATAGGGAGTACTTGTATTTTAGGAAATATTTACATAGGAAGGTAAGTGTATGTTCTCTCAGTTCTTTTTAAGTTAATTACTGGGCTTTACCACTAAGATAACAGGACCTACCTCATAATGTTGTTAAGAATTAAATTAGATGGTGGATGTAAAGTACATCTTAGTACA
Organism: Giraffa tippelskirchi; assembly: GCF_054371585.1. Taxonomy (NCBI): domain Eukaryota; kingdom Metazoa; phylum Chordata; class Mammalia; order Artiodactyla; family Giraffidae; genus Giraffa; species Giraffa tippelskirchi. The sequence continues at coordinate 147,127,673 of NC_137281.1, read as the reverse complement.
GTGTCAGGCATTACACTAAGGGCTAAATAAACATTAATTATTAATAGGCTTCAGCAATACGTGAACCGTGAACTTCCAGACGTTCAAGCTGGTTTTAGAAAAGGCAGAGGAACCAGAGATCAAATTGCCAATATCCGCTGGATCATCAAAAAAGCAAGAGAGTTCCAGAAAAACATCTATTTCTGCTTTATTGACTATGCCGAAGCCTTTGACTGTGTGGATCACAATAAACTGTGGAAAATTCTTCAAGAGATGGGAATACCAGACCATCTGACCTGTCTCTTGAGAAACCTGTATGCAGGTCAGGAAGTAACAGTTAGAACTGGACATGGAACAACAGACTGGTTCCAAATAGAAAAAGGAGTATGTCAAGGCTGTATATTGTCACCCTGCTTATTTAACTTATATGCAGAGTACATCATGAGAAACGCTGGGCTGGAGGAAGCACAAGCTGGAATCAAGATTGCCGGGAGAAATATCAATAACCTCAGATATGCAGATGACACCACCCTTATGGCAGAAAGTGAAGAAGAACTAAAGAGCCTCTTGATGAAAGTGAAAGAGGAGAGTGAAAAAGTTGGCTTAAAGCTCAACGTTCAGAAAACTAAGATTATGGCATCTGGTCCCATCACTTCATGGGAAATAGATGGGGAAACAGTGGAAACAGTGGCTGACTTGATTTTTTTGGGCTCCAAAATCACTGCTGATGGTGATTGCAGCCATGAAATTAAAAGATGCTTACTCCTTGGAAGGAAGGTTATGGCCAACCTAGATAGCATATTTAAAAGCAGAGACATTACTTTGCCAACAAAAGTTCGTCTAGTCAAGGCTATGGTTTTTCCAGTGGTCATGTATGGATGTGAGAGTTGGATGGTGAAGAAAGCTGAGCGCCACAGAATTGATGCTTTTGAACTGTGGTGTTGGAGAAGACTCTTGAGAGTCCCTTGGACTGCAAGGAGATCCAATCAATCCATCCTAAAAGAGATCAATCCTGGGTGTTCATTGGAAGGACTGATGTTGAAGCTGAAACTCCAATACTTTGGCCACCTCATGCAAAGAGTTGACTCATTGGAAAAGACCCTAATGCTGGGTAGGATTGGGGGCAGGAGGAGAAGGGGACGACAGAGGATGAGATGGTTGGACGGTATCACCGACTCGATGGACATGGGTTTGGGTAGACTCCGGGAGTTGGTGATGGACAGAGAGGCCTGGCGTGCTGCGATTCATGGGGTCGCAAAGAGTCAGACACGACTGAGCGACTGAACTGATTAATATAGTATCATTATTTTTACTTAGGAATACATGGATCACAGCCTTGTCATGGCAAAGGGGCTTGTGTAACTTAATGAAGCTATAAGCCATGCCATGTAGAGCCACCCAAGACAGACAGGTCATGGTGGAGAGTTCTGACAAAATGTGGACCACTCCAGTATTCTTGCTGCGAGAACCCCATGAACAGTATGAAAAGGCAAAAAAAATATATGACACTGGAAGATAAGCCCTCTAGGTGAGAAGGTGTCCAATATGCTACTGGGGAAGAGTGGATAGCAATTAGTAATAGCTCCAAGAAGAACGAAGAGGCTGAGCCAAAGCAGAAATGATGCTCAGCTGTGGATGTGTCTGGTGGTAAAAGTAAATGCCAGTGCTGTAAAGAACAATACTGCATAGGAACCTAGAATGTTAGGTTCATGAATCAAGGTAAATTGCAAATGGTCAAGCAGGAGATGGCAAGAGTGAACATCGACATCTTGGAAATCAGTGAACTAAAATGGACAGGAATGGGTGATGTTAATTCAAATGACCATTATATCTACTACTGTGGGCAAGAATTCCTTAGAAGAAATGGAGTAGCCCTCATAGTCAACAAAAGCATCTGAAATGCAGTACTTGGGTGCGATCTCAAAAACGACAGAAGGATCTAGCTTCATTTCCAAGACAAACCTTTCAGCCTCACAGTAATCCAAGTCTACATCCCAGCCCCTACTGCTGAAGAAGCTGAAGTTGACTGGTTCTATGAAGACTTAGATCTTGATCTAAGTCTTAAGATCTCCTCATTTCAAAATTCAGGCTTAAACTGAAGGAAGTAGGGAAAGTAGGAGTAAAAAGACCTAAACCAAATCCCTTATGATTATACAGTGGAGATGATGAATAGATTAAAGGGATTAGATCTGGCAGAGTGCCTGAAGAACTGTGGATAGAGGTTCATACCATTGTACAAGAGGCGATGACCAAAATCATCTCAAAGAAAAAGAAATGCAAGGAGGTAAAGTGGTTGTCTGAACAGGCTTTACAGATAGCTGAGAAAAGAAGAGAAAGGCAAGGAAGAAAGGGAAAGATATACCCAACTGAATGCAGAGTTCCAGAGAACAGCAAGGAGAGATAAGAAAGCCTTCTTAAGTGAATAATGCAAAGAAATAGAGGAAAACAACAGAATGGGAAAGAATAGAAATCTCTTCAAGAAAACTGAATATATCAAGGAACATTTCACGCAAGGATGGGCATGATAAAGGACAGAAACGGTAAGGACCTAACAGAAGCAGAAGAGAGTAAGAAGAAGTGGCAAGGGTATGCAGATGAACAATACCAAAAAAGTCTTAATGACCCAGATTACCATGATGGTGTGGTCACTCACCTAAAGTCAGACATCCTGGAGTGTGAAGTCAGCGGGCATTAGGAAGCAGCTAGTGTATGTAATGGAATTCCAGATGAATTATTTAAAATCCTAAAAGATGATGCTGTTAAAGTGTTGCATTCAATATGCCAACAAATTTGGAAAACTCAGCAGTGGCCACAGCACTGGAAAGGTCAGTTTTCATTCCAATCCCAAAGAAGGGCAATACCAAAGAATCTTCAAACTATTGTACAGTTGTGCTCATTTAACATGCTGGTAAGGTAATGCTCAAATACTTCAACTTAGGCTTCAGCAGTACATGAACCAAGAAGTTCCACATGGACAAGCTGGGTTTAGAAAAGGCAGAGGAACCAGAGATCAAATTGCCAACATTTGTTGGATCATATAGAAAGCAAGAGAATTCCAGAAAAACATCTATTTCTGTTTCACTGACTACGCTAAAGCCTTTGACTATGCAGACCACAACAAACTGTAGAAAATTCTTAAAGAGATGAGAATACCAGACCACCTTACTTGGCTCCTAAGAAACCTATATGGGAGGTCAAAAAGCAACAGTTAGAGCTGGACATGGAACAACGGACTGGTTCTAAATTGGGAAAGGAGTAAGACAAGGCTATATATTGTCACACTGCTTATTTAACTTCTATGCAGAGTACATCATACAAAATGCTGGGCTAGATGAATCACAAGCTGGAATCAAGATTGCTAGGAGAAATATCAGCAACCTGAGATATGGAGATGATATCTGTCTAATGGCAGAATGTGAACAGGCACTAAAGAGCCTCTTGATGAGGGTGAAAGAGAAGAGTGAAAAAATTGGCTTAAACCTCAACATTCCAAAACTAAGATCATGGCATCCAGTCCCATAATTTCATGGCAAGTAGAAGGGGAAAAAGTGGAAGCAGTGACAGATTTTATTTTCTTGGGCTCCAAAATCACTGCAGATGGTGACTACAGCCATGAAATTAAAAGACATTTGCTCCTTGGAAGGAAAGCTATGACAAACCTACACAGAATATTAAAAAGCAGAGGCATCACTTTGCTGACAAAGGTCGGCATAGTCAAAGCTACGTACGGTCTTTCTAGTAGTCCTGTACGGATGTGAGAGTTGGACCAGAAAGAAGGCTCAGCACCAAAGAATTGATGCTTTTGAATTGTGGTGTTGGAGAAGACTCTTGAGAGTCCCTTGGACCACAAGGAGATCAAACCAGTCAATCTTTAAGGAAATGAACCCTGAATATCCATTGGAAGGACTGGTGCTGAAGCTGAAGCTGAAGCTCCAATACTTTGGCCATTTGATAAGAAGAGATGACTCATTGGAAAAGACTCTGATGGTGAGAAAGACTGAAGGCAAAAGGAGAAGGGGGTAGTAGAGGATGAGATGGTTAGACAGCATCGCCAACTCAATGGAAATGAATTTGAGCAAACTCCAGGAGACATTAAAAGACAAGGAAGCCTGGTGTGCTGCAGTCCATGGGGTCACAAAGAGTCAGACATAACTTAGGGACTGAACAACCACAGGAATATCAACAGTCTTTGCATTTACTATGGGCCTATCTACATGAAGAAATATTTTTAAAAATATTTATCTATTTATTTGGCTGCCATGTCTTAGTTATGGCATGGAATCTCTGTCACAGCATGTACACTCTAGATTGCAGGCTCAGTAGTTGTGGATGTGGGCTTAGTTGCCCCACAACATGTGGATCTTAGTTCCCCAACCATGGATCCCACCCTGCATTTAAAGGCAGATTTTTAACCACTGGACCACCAGGGAAGTCCCCTACATGAAGAAATATTAAGTTGGATGACTCACTGATTCTAACTCATATGGATTATTAGTGCTAAACTGTAGAAGAATGACCATGAAGTACTCAGAAGCTGCAACTTAACAGCAATTTGCTATTAAAGTCAAAAGGTAATTGTTGGTAACTTATGAGGCAGAAATCCAGTTAGAATTACTTTCCAACACTCTTTGGAAGACAGGTTTAATCTGAGACTGACAAGCAGTCTCAATAAATCTAACGTACGACTTCCCAATCTCCTGAGAAACCTGTATGTAGGTCAAGAAACAATGGTTAGAACTGGACATGGAACAGACTGGTTCAAAATCGAGAAAGGAGTACAACAAGGCTGTATATTGTCACACTGTTAATTTAGCTTATATGCAGAGTACATCACACAAAATGCTGGGCTGGATGAATCACAAAAGCTAGAGTTCAAACCAAGGAGAGTGTGAGGGATGACTGATTCTTCAGTGTTCCTCAACTATTATTCCTGGAAATGGTGAAAGTTTTGGAGATGGAAGAAGAGTTAGACGTGGGCTTACTACAATCTCAGCTGTGGTAACTGGCTTAGTTCAGACCCTTCTCTGCAGATGAACTGTCTATAATTGTCAAAAACTGCTGAAGGGCAAGATTCCTGATGAACTGAGCCACCTAAAAAGTGAAATAAGATAGGTGCCTACATTAGTAGCAATGATGAATTAGAAGAACTCTATTAACGGGTGACATCTCAACACAGAAAGGAACTTTCCTTGGGACATGTTCAAATTTAGTACCTAAGGAGTTTCCTCAAATATTAGATATATACTTCCTAACCCAGAATTCGATTCACTTGCTCCATTTCTTTCTACTCCTTTTGCCTCTTCCATTTTCCTGAGGTCCAAGAAAGATCCTGGCACTGAGGGGAACAGGCCTTTCAAAGATGTCGTTCAATAATACATTGCAAACAAGTAGTATCTCTGTAAGTGGAAATACTGTCTGCATTTATTATTTTGAGAGATTTCTTCTAGGGCAAGTCTCTACTTAGAGACTAGATGATGATTAAATGGCTGGCTAGGAGTTCCACCACCATTAAGATCACACCATACAGCAGGCCTACCTAACATGCCATCACCAAGGAGGGTTATAACGGGTAAAATCCCCATTATCCATTTTGCTGGTAAGGGTGACTCTGTATTTCCTGTATTTGTGGTTTCCTCTCCCTGCCTCCGACCATTATTTTGATCAATGGAAACTTTTCCTGAAAGTGATATTCTTTCTTTAAGATCTGTTTTGATCGTTACTTCACAAGGTTGACTGTGGTCTGGTGCTATATTTCAAGACTTTCCACATCTCTAACATAGAGGTACTAGTTTTCTATTTCAATGGTTTAGTGAAAGTCTACCTTGGATTCATGCCACATTAGGAATGACCTTTCCATAGAAGGGAACACCCACAAAAGGAAAATGCTCAAGATTTTACAGAAAGAGTAGAGTTAGAAACGCTGATCTCGCCAGGGCTGTGGCAAACAGCTGTGGTGGCATCTGTCAAGGTCCTGAAAAGAAACATCTTCAAACTTGATCAATTTTATAAAGTACTGGTGACCACCACTTTCAATTCTCAAAGGATAGAAGAAATCCTAAGATGCAAATTAGGTTAAAGAATTGAATACCCCCCCGTCGCCCCCCACCAAAAGACTTCAACTTTGCTTAGCAAACATTTCTCACAGATTATCTTCTAATTTTCCATACAACATATCTACATGCAGATAGATGTATGTGTAATCCTGTCCAGGGATGATATACACATTTCACAAACAAATACTAACATTCCAATCCTTAGCAAATAACAATTAGAACATTATTAATGTGAATCTGGTTCCAAAACCAATTCAAGAAACATTTAGTGAAGTCAATTTGTGTACTATTGGTGCACAGAACACATTTTACAAGTCCACTTTATTTCTTGTCACATTTCTTTTCATTCCTAATATTATTTATGTGTGTCTTTTCACTTAAAAAATTATTAATCACTGCAGAGTTTTTATTTGTTGTTTCATTCATTGCTTCACCAACTTTTTAATGGACACCTAATATGTGCCAGACACTGAGTGAGGCACTGTTCTCCCATGTTCTCCCACGTGCCAGGTTGTTCTAAGTAATTTCTGTATTTTTATTATTTGATTTTGGTTAATTTACTGTTGTTTCATTTACAGTGTTTCAAGTTAAATGACTAACTCATTGATTTTCAAGCTTTCCTATCTTTGGAATAAATGTATTTAAGGTTATAAGCTTACTTTCGAGTGCAGTTTTGACTATCCCAAAAATCTGATCTGTCATACTTTCATGGCCATTCAGTTTTAATGATTATTATTTTTGTTATGATTACCTCTTTAATAACTGAGTATTATATACTCTATTTTAAAAAACTTCTAAACACATGGGCCTTTAAAGAAACCATTATATATGTAATTCTTCTCAAGTGGCTCAGTGGTAAAGAATCTGCCTGCCAATGTAGAAGATGCAGGTTTGATACCTGGTCTGGGAAGATCCCCTGGAGAAGGAAATTGCAACCCACTCCAGTATTCTGGCCTGAGAACCCCACAGACAGAGAAGCCTGGTGGACTATAGCCCATGGGGGTTGCAAAAGAGTTGAACACGACTTAGCGACTGAACAGAGAAAGAGAGAGAGAGATTATAAAGTGTGATATTGATATTTTGAAATAGGCAGAGCCTTCATTTATGACACAGTATGTACTGAAATTTCATAAATATTCCAGGCATACTTTACTTTTTTTTAAGTATTTATTTCTTTGGCCGCACCAGGTCTTTGTTGCAGCACTTGGGATCTTCAGTCTTCGCGGCAGCGCGCAGAGTCTTTAGCTGCAACAGTTAGACTCTTATTGCAGCTTGTGGTGTCTAGTTCCCCGATCAGGTATTGAACCTGGGCCGCTTGCACTGAGAGCACAGAGCCTTAGCCACTGGACCACCACGGAAGTCCTCCACATGTACTTTAAAAGAATGTATATGATCCCTTTTGGGCCCAAGAGACTATGCATAGCTATTCACGTTTTCCCATGAGTTGTGACTCATAAGGGGGTGTTTGTAAAATTAATTTAGGGGACACAATCAGCATTTTTAAAAGTATTATGTGAAACTTTAACTTCATACATATATAGATATTTTTACTGGGTTGCATATAAAATGTATTTTAAAATTATGAGTGGTTGTCAAAAAGATTAAAAGCCACTTATTAAAGCAAACAGTTAATTCTGCATTTCAAGGATTCAAAATCCTCAGAAATTTTTGAGTTACTTATCAGTTACCAATAGAATTATATTTAAATAATCACTATGATAATTTGTGGATTTCTCTTATATAATTTGCTAGCTTTTTATTTATATTTTTTGATTTATACACTTTGAAGTTATGTTAAGTGCATACAAGTACTTTTCTTTATACCTGGCAGTGCTTTTTGCTTAACTTCCTTTTATCTATGGCTATACAAGGAATTTCAGAAACAACATCTACTTCTGCTTGATTGACTACTCAAAAGCCTTTGTCTGTAGATCACAACAAACTGTAGAAAATTCTTAAATAGATGGGAATACCAGACCACCTGACCTGCCTCTTGAGAAACCTGTATGCGGGTCAAGAAGAAATAGTTAGAACCTTACATGGAACAACTGACGGGTACAAAATTGGGAAAGGAGTACGCCAAGGCTGTATACTGTTACCCTGTTTATTTAACTTAAATGCAGAGTATATAATGTGAAATGCCACGCTGAATGAAGCACAAGCTAGAATCAAGATTGCCAGGAGAAATATTAACAACCTGAGATATGCAGATGACACCAGCCTAATGGCAGAAAGCGAAGAGGAACCAAAGAGCCTCTTGATGAGGGTGAAAGAGAAGAGTGAAAAAGCTGGCTTAAAACTCAACATTCAAAAAACTAAGATCATGGCCTCTGGTCCCATCACTTCATGGCAAATAGAAGGGGAAAAAGTGGAAGCAGTGACAGATTTTATTTTCTTGGGCTCCAAAATCACAGTGGTGACTACAGCCATGAAATTAAAAGATGCTTGCTCTTTGGAAGGAAAGCCATGACAAACCTCAATAGTATATTAAAAAGCAGAAACATCACTTTCCTGACAAAGGTCCACATAGTCAAAGCTACGGTTTTTCCAGTAGTAATGTATGTATGTGAGAGTTGGACCATAAAGAAGGCTGAGCGCCAAAGAATTCATGCTTTTGAATTGTGCTGGAGAAGACTCTTGAGAGTCCCTTGGACTCCAAAGAGATCAAACTAGTCAATCTTAAAGGAAATCAGCCCTGAACAGTCATTGGAAGGACTGATGCTGAAGCGGAAGCTCCAGTACTTTGGATATCTGATGAGAAGAGATGACTCATTGGAAAAGACCCTGATGCTAGGAAAGATTGAATGCAAAAGGAGAAGGCAGCAGCAGAGAATAAGATGATTAGATCGCATCACTGATTAAATGAACATAAATTTAAGCAAACTCCAGGAGATAGTGAAGAACAGGGAGGTTCGGCGTGCTGTAGTTGACGGGGTTGCAAAGTTGGACAGACTTGGCAACTGAACCACAACATACTAGTTCTCCTTCTAATTAGTATTGCATGGTTTATCTTTTTTCCAATCTTTTACCTTTCTGAGGTTTTCCTTTCAGTATATCTTTTAAGCAGCCTATAAATGAATGTTTTAAAAAACAGAATTAGATAATCTATCTTTTAATAAAGAGTATAATCTGTTAACATTTATTGGGATTACTCATGTGTTTTATTTTATCTTAATTTTCCACTTACTATCTTTTTCCTTTGCTTTTTTCCCATTTCCTGCCTCCCACTGGATTCATAAAGTTTCTAAATCCCCTTCTCTCCCCCTCTGTTGGTTTGAAAGCAGCAGACTGTATATCTACTACTTAGCTACTATTTTCTAAGAAAGTCTAAAGCTATTCAGTATTTCCATCTTGCTCTTGAACTTGACACAGATGTGTTTACCCATTTACTGTCCACTGAATACTCTTGTCCTTGAATCCTGTTGTCTTAAACGTGTTTAAGCCTTTTAAGAAAACCAATTATTTTTATAGTCGTTAATGTGTACAGACATTTTATACAGTTTTTGCGCTTCATTGTTTCATGTTATTCTGTGTTCACATTTATCTTCGCTAATTTTTTCAGTGAGGGCCATGGGTATCCTCTTAGACTTCGAATATCTCAAATTATTATTTTTTGCCTTCTTTCTTGAATGATAATTTAGCTATATGTAGAATTCTAGACTGAAGGTTACTTTCCCTCAACACTTTAAAGCAATTAGTTCTTGTCTCCTGCCACTTATTACTTCCGAAGAGAAGGCTGCTGCTGCTCTCTTTTTCTTTGTAGTTAAAAGCAGGTTTCTTCCAGGTAATATGTTAGACTCCCCATTTATGCTTGATGGTCTGCACTTTCTGTGCAGACACACTATGATGTCTCTAGAGGTGCATTTCTTTTGGTGCAAAGAATGATTTTTTTAGGTGAGGACTCATATCTTTATCCAAGAATTCTGTTATTATTTTTTAAGGAATTGCTTGTTCACCTATCCTTCAGCTCTCTCTTCTGATACTCCTATTAGAGTCACATGTCATAATCCACAAGATACAGCTAGATACATGATCGAATATGTCTCACCATTCAAAATATTAATTTCATCTGTAAGGAATTCATGGTTCAGTTTTGATTCTGCAGGCAATCTTTCTTAATATTAGATTTATTCCTGTGTTTCAGAGTTCTGGTTTGCAGGCTCATTTTGAATAGGAATCAGTTTCCCCCTTTGTCTCTCTACTTGTTCATCCCTCCCTGTATGAAGACTTCACAGTTGCCTCCACCCAGTCCCCCTGACTCCAATCTAGAACCAGACTTTACAGTGGTATTTTGGTGCCTCTGACACAGAGATGAATAGAAATTCAGAACATATTTCATTATCTTTCTAACTCTGTAGGCTCATGGCCTCATATAAAGATTGAGCCTCAGCCAGTGGGTCCATGTCTGCTTTATAAGTCTTTCTGTAGGAGAGCCCAAAGCATTCTTTAGCTCAGGATCTTCCAAGTTTGGTATACTGACATTTTGGACTGGATAATTCTTCACTATGGGAAACTGTCCTATGCTTCACAGGATGTCTTTTTTAGTTTTTTAGTACCACCTCTAGACTCTACTCATCCAGTAGCAACACCCCTTCCCCAACTCACAACCAGTGACTCCAGACACTGCCAAATGCCTTCTGGGGGCAGTATCATCTCCAACTGAAAAATCGCTCTTTTGTTTTCTATGAATGAGTCTCTCCTCTTGGGTAGGGCACTCTCAGGCCCCAATATGCCACGGGAGCTGAGGTCCAGGCTGCCACTGCCTGCTTCCACAGCAGGGCTCACAAAGCTCGTTGCTTCAGCCTCTTTCACTGATTGCCATTTGTTGCAGTACACTTTGGGGCCATGGAGATGCTTCCCTTGTTTCTTTTCTTCTTTAAGCTGTTTATCTGTCACTGCTGTGTTTGAAGCAGAGGGGGAATACTAAGCATAAACTTATGGAGCCAACTTGACTGGAAGTCAGCAAGTCCAAATTCAATCTTTTGTTTTGTTTGAAACTAAGCCTTCGCCTTCAATAGTCATCAGCGTTATTAGTGTTCAGGAAACCAGAATGTGTGTGAATTTCCATAGCCTGGTTAGCTAGAGCCATATCACACTTATGAACATCAGTTTAGTAACAACAAAAATGAGATTTAACAGGGAACAGTAACAGCAGTAGAAATCACAAACCACACCAACCAGCATGCAACAGACACTTACTATATGTCAGGGAAACACATGATCTCCTTTAATCCTAAGAACAACTCCACAATGTTGATAATATTACAGATAACAAGACAGAATCTTAGAGCTATCCCTAAATAAGTCAATTAAGTGAAGGAGCCAGGATTCAAATCTAATTTGAAATCTTGGGCTATTAGCAGTTGTACTCCACAGCCTCCCATACTCTACATGGTCTAAATAATTAATGAAGAGATCTTTGTTACTTAGTGATCCCTGATGCATTCACCCTGATGCAAAATATTAAGTCGCCACTACCTCCACCTTCACCACCGCCTCCTCCACTACCATTTCCTGAGAACTTATCATGAATATAAGCTCTATCAGGGGCTGGGGACTGAATTTCTCTCTCCTCTCTCAAAAACGATCTTCACGAAAACAGGGCTCATGTCTGTCTTGTCCACTGGTGTTATCACCAACATCCAGAGCGATGCATAGCAATGGGCATTCAATATTTATATGATAAAAGGACAAACACAAGACATCTATCCCTAACAGACTTACGGAAAGCAGAACACATAGGAAAAGGAAAAACAAGGCAAGGATGCAGATGGTAGAGTCAGCTGAAGAGTTGACAATGGGGCAGTTGGTCAAGCTGCATTAAGGTGATAAATTAGAACCTGATCTTGAATAAAAGGCAGGACTTCGACTCAAGATGGACAAGGGCATTCCGTGCAGGGGGCATGATGTGGGCAGGTAGGAACAATGAATGGAGCCAAGTAGACTAGAGACAGGATGGCGGGTATACTGCAGAGGGCTTCAATGTCCAGAGTAAGGACTCTCAACTTTATCTTGCAGGCAACTGGAAGCCTCCAGAGAGTTCAGAAGAAAGGTTCAAAGAACTACTTTAGAGATGATATTTTAAAATTGCTTCCTAGGCCTATGCGTGTACCCTATTTCTTGAAGTACCTATTTGGATAGTTTAAAAACTTCTACCGTGTTCTACCGGAGAAGGCAATGGCACCCCACTCCAGTACTCTTGCTTGGAAAATCCCATGGATGGAAGAGCCTGGTAGGCTACAGTCCATGGGGTCGCTAAGAGTCAGACACGACTGAGCGACTTCACTTTCCCTTTCCCTTTCATGCACTGGAGAAGGAAATGGCAACCCACTTCAGTATTCTTGCCTGGAGAATCCCAGGGATGGTGGAGCCTGGTGGGCTGCCGTCTATGGGGTCGCACAGGGTCGGACATGACTGAAGCGACTTAGCAGCAGCAGCAGCAGCAACCGTGTTCTACTTGGGTTTTCTTTTTATTCAAGAACCAATTTTGAGAGTCCACATTTTTCAAAATATTACCTTTTATCCAGTTTTAAAAATTTAGTAGCATATAACTATGTGCAGTGTTCGCCTGATTTTTCCATCTCCCCTACATCTTCTTTTTTAAACTTTTATTTTTAATTCTCTTATCTTTCTGGCAGAACTGTGTGAAAATTATTTTCTGCTTCCCCGTCTCCCTATCCCGAACTAAAAAATGTTTTGGGTTTAGCTAATTTTGCTGCTTGTTTTTCAGTTTATACTGCTTTCTTCTTGATTTCCTTTGATCTGTTTTTCTTAGCTTTGTTTTATTGACCCTTTTCTAGCTTTTAGAGATGGAAGCTTAGTTCAGGTATGACAAATATGTGGCTTGCATATTCACTACTCTCAACATCAGACATTACTAATCTATCACAGCACTCTTTCTTGCTGAGCTCAGAGAAGTCCTCATAATTCTTTTTAACATGACACTGCTGCAATGAGTTGAAACCAGTTTATTGGTTGAAGCTAATTTGCCATTTGTATCTTGGTTAATTCCTTTACACTCTTTCCGTATTTAACACTGAAAATAATGATGAGTTTAGCTTTGAGTACACTGTTGCCTACATTTCAAACATAAGTTTGATATATATAATTCATTTTTTATCTTTAAAAATTATTTCACCTTTATTGACGTGACAAAATTATAAGATATTCAAAGTACATTGTGGTGATTTGGCATATATATTGTGGAAGGATTCTCCCTATCTAGTTATTTAACACATGTATCACCTCATGTAGGGCTTCCCAGGTGATGCTAGTGGTAAAGAACCCATCTGCCAATGCATGAAACGTAAGAGATGGGGTTTGATCCTGGGTCGGGAAGATTCCCTAGAGGAGAGCATGGCAACCTGCTCCAGGATTCTGGCCTGGAGAATCCCATGGACAGAGGAGCCTGGTGGGCTACAGTCCATAGGGTTCCAAAGAGTCGGACACAAGTGAAGTGACTTAGCACACACATATCACTCACATATTTACCTTTTTCTTTCTTTCTCCTTCTTCTTGGTGATAACATTTAAGTTCTACTCTCTTGGAAAACTTCAGTTATACAATACAGTGTTATCAACTACAGTCACCATATGTTATATTAGATCCTCAGGTTTTATTTTTATTCACTTATAGCTGAAAGTTTGTACCCTTTTACCAACCTCTCCCTATTTCCCCCTACCCCAGGTCCTGGCAACAACTTTTCTTTGTTTCTATGAGTTTGGTTTTTTTTTTTCATTGCACATGTAAGCGATATGTGTGTGTGTTTTAGTCACTTCCTCATGTCCGATTCTTTGCAACCCCATGGACTCTAGCCTGCCAGGGTCCTTTGTCCTTGGAATTCTCCAGGCAAGAATACTGGAGTGGGTAGTCATTCCCTTCTCCAGGGGATCTTCCTGACTCAGGGATCGAACCTGGGTCTCCTGCACTGCAAGCAGATCCTTTACCGTCTGAGCCACCAGGGAACTGTGCAATATTTGTCTTTCTCTGTCTGGCTTATTTCTCTTAGCATAATGCCTGAAAGGTCCACCTTACTTCACTTAGCATAATGTCCTCGAGGTCCATCTATGTTGTTAAAAATAGCAGGATTTACTTCTTTCTCATGGTTGAATAATATTCCATTATATACATATATACTACATCTTCTTTATCCATTCATTGATGGACACTTTGGTTGTTTCCATATCTTGGCTATTGTGAATCATGCTGCAATGAACATGGGAGTGCAAATATCTTTTCAACATCCCATTTTCATTTTCTTTGTCCAGGAATGCTAGGGGGTTCTATTTTTAAGTTTTTGAGGAACCTCCATACTGTTCTCCAGAGTGACTGTGCCACCTTACATTTCCACCAACAGTACACACGGTTTCCCTTTCTCCACATTCTTGCCCATACTTGTTATTTCTTGTCTTTTTGATGACAGTCATTCCAACAGGTATGAGGTGGCATTTCCTGGTGGCTTTGATTTGCCCTTCTCTGATGATTAGTAATGCTGAACACCTTTTCCTGTACCTCTTAGCCATTTGAATGTCTTCTTTGGAAAAACGTCTATTCAGGTTCTCTGCCCATGTTTTAATTGGATTGTTTTTTTCCCATTGAGCTGCATGAGTTGTTTATATAACTTGCATATTAACACTTTATCAGCTATATGATTTACAAATATTTTCTCCCACTTGGTAGGTTGCATTTTCATTTTGTTGATCTCCTTTCCTATGCAGAAACTTTTAGGTTTGATGCAGTTCCACTTGTCTATTTTTTTCTTTTGCTGTCAAATCCAAAATATCATTGTCAAGACTGAGTCAAGGAGATTACTGCCTATGTTTTCTTTTAGGAGTTTTATGGTTTCCATTCTAGCATTCAAGCCTTTATTCCATTTTGAGTTAACTTTTGTGTATGGTTTAAAATAGTGATCCAGTTTCATTCTTTTGCATGTGGCTATCCAATTTTTCCAACAGCATGTATTGAAGAGACTATCCTTTTCCCCTTTGTATAGTCTTGGCTCTTTCGTCATAAATTAATTGACCAAACATGCCTAGGTTTATTTCTGGGATCTCTATTCTGTTCCGCTGATCTATGTTCCTGTGTGTATGCCAATACTGTTTTGATTACTGTTGCTTTGTAATATTGTTTCAAATCAGGGAGCACTATCCTTCCAGCATTGTTTTTCTTTCTCAAGACTGTTTTGGCTATTCAGGCCAAATTTTAGGATTTTTGTTCTATTTCTATGAAAAATGCCATTGGAATTGTGATACGGATAGCACTGAATCTGTAGGTTGCTTTAACAATATTAATTCTTTCAGTCCTTAAGCATGGAATATCTTTCCGTTTACTTGTGTCTTCAGATTCTTTCATCAATGTCTTACAGTGTTCAGTGTACGTATTTTCTCACCTCCTTCACTATGTTTATTCCTAGGTATTTTTCTAACTCTGTACACCAATGCACATTATTATTTCTGATGTAATTTAAAAAGGCTCTCTTTTCTTAATTTCCCTTTCTTACAGTTTACTGTTAGTGTATGCAAATTCAATAGGTTTCTATATATAAATTTTAAATCCTAAAACTCTACTGAGCTTATTTATTAGTTCTAACAGTCTTTTGGTGGGGTCTTTAGGGTTTTCTATATGTAATATCATGCCATCTGCAAACTGAGACAGTTTTATTTCTTACTTTCCAAGTTGGATGCCATTTATTTCTTTTTCTTGCTAACTGCTAAATAAAAGTGGTTAGAATGGGCTTTTCTGTCTTGTTTTGATATGTACAATTCTTATTTTTAATGTAGTTCCCCAAATAATTTTGATCTAAACTACTTACAAGAGTATTTTAACATTCTAAATTTATTTGAGCATTTGTCTAGATTTTTATTTTAAAATCTCATTTTATTAGAAAATGGTCAGAGAATGAAGACTGCATAATTTCTGTTTTTTGAGGATTTACACTAAAATCATCTAGTTTTGAAAACGATTCCACGGGAGCTCTGCAGGGCATAAAATTGCATGTTATTAATTTAATCTCATTAATTATACTGTTCAAAACCCTTTATGTCCTTAGGGTTAGCTCTATTTTGCCTATAATAATGACTATTCTATTTTCATTCTGGAATTTATTATTTTAGGTTGAATCTATCTTTTCTCTCATCATTTTTACCTTTGTACACTCTTTTTCCTCAGAATTTTGGCAGAATTTTAACAGTTTGTCCTGAATTTCACTAATTCCATTTCTGCAGCACTCAATCTCTATTCACCGTGTTTAATCCCATTTTTCACTCAGGTGTTCTCATTTCCATTCAGTCCTTCCTGACCCCAGACTACTTGCTCTCAGATAGCTTTTTCAAGCTCTACACACCAATGCACACTAGGGATTTTTCTAAAATGTTTTCTTTCTTGATTAAACTTATTTTGAGGTTGACAGCTCCTCTGAATCTTCTCCATGGATCTTTCTTTAAAGCTATACTATCTATTTCCAGGCCCCAAGATTTTAAAATATTTGCTCATCCTCAGGGAAGAAACTCTTAAGTTTGCCAATAAGGACTGAGGATCACAGAGGAACTGATATGAAGTCTATCAAAGGCTATTTTAAGTTTCTATCGAAATCTTAAAAAAATACATATATATTTATCTATTTGACTGCATCAGGTCTTAGCTGTGTTGCACAGGCTTCTCTATAGTCGTGGCATGTGGGCTCCAGAGCACGCGGGCTCAGTAGTTGCAGCGTTTGGGCTTAGTTGCCCCATGCATATGGGATCTTAGTTTTCTGACCAGGGACTAGAAGACAGATTCTTAACCACTGGACCACCAGGGAAGTCCCTATTCAAATCTTTTAAAAAGGGATTTTTTTATAATCAGATAAGAAAGAAGGGAAGTGAGAGACGGGAAATACCCAACAGTCACATTACCATTTTAACATCTCAGTAAGGATGAATGAAAAGTAAGATTTTAATTTAAATTACCTAAGTATAAAATCACCAAAGGAAGATTCATCATTCTATGAGTCTCATGTATTTCTCTCCCCACGGGACCATACATATTCCAGTGATAACATCTGGTTAGATGTGATTTAGAGTACCTAGTTTTCAGACTGATGTCATTGTCATCATGGCCAAAGCAAATCCTAAGATCTTCTAAGGCTACCACTGAGGTCCAAATGCTGAGAGCTAGTAAAGGAAAGAGAGTCTAAGTGGTGACTCCTCAACTGGCCCTCAGCTCTTTCTATCTCCAGGCCTACCCCCTTAGAGCAAGAGGGCACTGTCTGGTATACTCCAGGGCTCCCAATGTTTTCCTACACTGCACCCCCATAGACAGGCAGTATACAAAGCCCTCAATGCTGTTCTTCAATCCTTCTTGTGCTGCATCTAACAGACGTTTCCCCAACACCTCAGTATGAGGGTGACACTAATTGTTCCTACTTTTGAGCATTTCATTGGCCATTTAAGTGGAAAACTAGTGTGGAAAGGAAGGGAAGTAAGTTTCTAAGTGCTGACATTGCATTTTCCCAAAGGCAATATTTTAGGATGATTAATCTGTCCCTTGCTGCACAGAGTGGATGTGGATAGATTGGTGGGGGATCTCTGAAATCAATGGTCTACTGGGAAGAGTATGGGGTTAGCACAGTAGGTGATATGAATTCTGGCTTTGGTTCTGCCACTGTCCATCTGTGTACCTTGCTATAGCCAAAGCCTTGCACTGTGCCTTCCTCCAGGTTTGTATCTTTCAGCACTAAGAGTCTACGTCTATATTATTTGGGAAATGCATAAATTAGAAATCTCATATTTAAGGATGGATACACTACAGCTTCAATCATATTTCTCAAAGCTACACATAAGACTGAAAAGCTGATAAAGATGGTTAACCTACAACATGACATCTTCAATGCTTACCTCAAGACCCTACTACTTTTGGACCATTTTAACTCCTGATCACTTTGCCTCCTGTTAATGACTCATTTGTTAAAAAGATACAACATATTTTTTTGTTGATCCTTATTTTTACATTTTTCTGACATTAATGTGAGCACCTCCATCACACTGCTGACCAAATGTTGAGGTCACATTTACTGGTTTGGATTAACATGCTCCTAGGTTTGGGACAGCTTTCCTGCCTCCTAATCCCTAGCAGCCTTTAGCAAACACCACTGTCCTGGGTGCTGACACAGAATAGCATTTGGCTTCGAATTCTACCGAGGTCACCCTGATGCAGAATATACTAAAACCTAGCAAGGAAAGGTAACTCCAGCTATTTAAAGAAAAGCCCTTTAGTTGAGTCTGGTGTTTCTCATGCAGTTTTCTTTTCTCAGGGAAGTCCCAAGGTAAACAACTTTGACCCTGCCTTTCCAAATTCATCTCTAGTCTATGAATTTTGCCCACATCCCTGGCAAACATTAATCTTCTCAGATTTCTTTCTCTATATTTCCTGGAGAGTATGTTTCTGGCTCTGAAAAAAAAGTCTTTTACAAGGAAGAGACAGTTCATATGCATGTAGTTGTTCAGCGGCTGTCATCCTTCCTAGTTCAGCTGACTGCTTGGAAGAAATACCACAAATAGTTTTGAAAGGAGGATCTGAAGTTGGTACTAAATTATGAAGTGTTACAAACATTAGAGAGAAAAATCAAAAAAGGGTATTGGCACCGTGGAAAAGGCAAAGAAAAAATCTAAATCATTCTCTTCACAGAATTGACAAGTGAGATTTAGCTAAAGGAAATATAAGTCTATGAATCTGAGAACTGCTGGGCCAAGAAAGGATGGGGAAAATGGCTGTAAAGCGTCAAGATTGAAAACAAACGTGCTCATAAAAAAGCTTTCAACAGGACAGACTGAAAACAAGTTATTTTGGTTAATTATTCAGTGGGGACAGTGAGTTTTGTTTTACAGATAGGAAATTGAAACCTTTAGAGGGAAAGTGACTAGACTATTATCATAAAGAAATAGGACCCCACTGTTTCAATTCTCAACTCCCTTTGCACCAAAATTCAAAAGACATTCCATCTTTTATGTTCTATTGTTTTCTAAATTCAACCCTCTAGGATGTGGAAACTTTGATGCTCTTGGAAATTGCTTCTATATTTGTCCAGTGCCAACTTCTGTGCTAGGAGAGGTTTGAAGTTCAACCCCAAAACACAGGGCTTGGCATGGTCAAAAGCTCATTACAACTTCTCATTAGTTGTGTCTCTTGGGACAACTATGGCATTCCTGAGTGTGACTCAGTATCGCCAGTCATAACTGAGGGTTCCTGATTAATCTGAACCAAGCCCGCATCAGAGTGGCAATAAGCTCAAGCAAATGAAGCAACACGTATTGTAGGAAGAAAGCAAAAAATTATGTGAAAATTTCTTGGAGTGTCATCTTAGTATTACCCATAACACCTAAAACTTCTTTAGTATTTACTATGTACCAGGCACTGTATTTGTGCTTGACATTCATCAATTCATTTATTTCTCTTAATAACCCCATGAGGCAGGTACTACTATCATTTCTGTTTTAAACAGGAAACTGAATCACACGGATGTCAAGTAACTTGCTATGCTGGCTAGGAACAAGTACTTTGGAACAATAATAATAATAATATGTCACCTGATACTTAGGATCCTGATTTCAGAAGCCATGAAAGGTTTCTCTAGATTAAAAATAACTTCAGCAATCTAAATAAAATATGGCGTTTAGTTTATTGTAATGTATGGGCAACAGTTTCTTCATATTGCAAAGTCTTCAAACATGGCAGTATAGGATGTTAACATGGGAAAAACTGGTGTATGTATTTTTATGTGTACTATCTTTACAACTTTTCCATAAATCTAAAATAATTCATACATGAAAACATTATTTCAAAAAACTTTATCTGGATGCTTCCTAGGGAGAACTTTGCACTGAGTCAGTTCAGAGAAAAACAGTGCTATTCTTCTTCCTAAAAGTCTGAGAGCATGTTGAAAACAGGGAGATCCTCAAGCCCTACATCTTATATCTTACATGCAAAGGAGAGGATGTTCAGGTCTCCACTAGTGCTCACTTATTTAGCTTCACAGACTTGTGCTCGAGTTTTCAAGGCAAATTGGAAACTATTTCCTGGAACAACGCCTCAACAGCATGCCTTTTGATACTTGGATTATATTTTTTAAATTCTGAAGAAATCTTGTCCCCGCCCCCCTTTTGTGCTTTTTTGGTGCTGAGTTGCTTCCGGTTTTCCCACACTCCTGCCTGTCAGAGACAAGAAACCACAAAAATGCACCAGAGCAAAGCCTGTCCATGGAGCTGCAATTCCATCTTAGAAGTCTGAAGAGCTCTCCTGCCAGTAGTGAGTTCAGGGCAGTGAGTGGAGTCCTCCAATGTCTGGCCCCGCTCCTGCCAACGGAGCCCCCCACCTCCACCAGCACACGAACCACATTGACCATCACAGGCCATCTCAGCAATAACTGGAAAGACCACGGCAAACAGCACACTTGCAAATTCATCCTTCATTTCTCTGCTTAACTGGAGGCTTTTCAAACCTGGGAAGGAGTGTGTGCTTTGGGAATGCTTATGATGGTGATTAAGACTTACAGAGGTCTGAAGTGTGCCAGGTATTGTTCTATGTACTTTACATATATTAAGTCTGCTCATCTTTATCAACTGTCCTATGAAACAGATATTATTTCCACAAATAAGGGAAAAAATAATTCTAGGGGGTTGCATTAGCTCTTCATTGCTGTCGTAGGCTTTCGCTAGTTGCGGCAAGTGGACTTCTCATTGGGGTGGCTTCTCTTGTTACTGAGCACGGGCTCTAAGCATGCAGGCTTCAGTAGTTGTGGCTCACAGGTTAAGCTGTCCCATGGCAAGTGGGATCTTAGTTCCCGGACCTGGGATTGGACCCGAGTCCCCTGCGTTGGTAGATGGATTCTTAACCACTGGACCACCAGGGAAGTCCCCAAATAAGGAAATTGAAGCCAAGAGTTTAAGTAAATTGCAACTTGTTGAATATCTCACATCAATAAAGTGTGAAGGGGGATGTGACACAGGCAGTCGGGCCCCAGGGGCTGCACCCTTAAGGAACTGAGAAGGGCCACACACCCTTCTCATAGTGCCATCAGCTCTCAACCACAAACTGAACCATCCTACTGCTCCAGAGAGTTCTCTCAAGTTATTACGATGCCAGTTATTCCTAGAACAGTGCTTGGCACTTAGTAGGCACTGAATAAATATTTGCTGAATAAATGAATCTGGCAGCAGTATAATTAAAACAACCACAATGGATTGTTTTTCGATCCAAATTCAGAATTTGATTCATTATCCAAGGGGGGAAAAACGCAAACTGCTTTTTCTGTGCCCTTGGGATTCCTTTTTACAGCTCGAGTTGATTTTGTGACGGACAAATGAATGGGGAACCTCAAGGAGAGCAAGAGAAATACACAAATCTCTCCTAGGTGTTCATCCATCAGGGGTTGCCTCCTCCTCCAGACAGCTTTGGTAAGTCCCCCAGTTTTAAACGGACAGGGGCTGCTAGAACCAACACTTTTTTTGTACCAGTCCATTTCTAGTTTTCTAGGGAAAATGGCTGGAGGTAGAGTGAAGAATGTGACCTAAAAAATGTATGTGATGCAGGTACTGAGATATCTTGTTTTTTTAGGTAAAATAGGAAGATGACAAACGGTATTAGAAACACTTTTGCTACACAGAGCCTGATGACTAATGTCAATGAAGTTAATTCATCTAATGACATCCCAATCCTATGTCTTCCCTTTCAAATGCCTAAACACAAATAAACAAGGGTGGAGGTAAGGAAGAGTGTTGCATTTTGTATGAAATTGAAAAGATCTAACTCTGTAGAATGACTGAAATAAGAATACATCCAGGAGGAAGTTCTCATTTCCCTCCTCCAAGCCCACAGTTCAGCACTATTACCATGTGCTGTGTCTGACTGAGGCTCCTGCTAGAGGCCACAAGAGTTAGCTGGCAAAGACCCTGAACCTGCAAGCTGCAATGCTCACCATTACCCTTGGCGAACTTAAAAGAGCAGTCTCTGCCCCTCTCACGGGGTATAGACTTGACACTGGCCATGTTGTAATAGCTCCCCCGGTGATTCTAGCTTACAGCCAGGGCTGAGAAAACAGTTGGCCTTTATTCCCCATGAGGTGTTCTTTTCAACAGTGTAGTGCACATTGTCTTGAGCCTCCATAAATAAAGAGCATTGTTAGCACAGAATTGATACAACTCAGAAGGAACTGAACTGAAGAATCCCAAAAACTTACTTGGAAGCCCTTTGGGATGTTGCCTTTCTGAGGACTTGTTTGTGATTGGATGGGGGTTTGGGGACCAGGGAGGAGGAAGAACTTGGAGGTGGCATCACTTTTTGTGGCAGAGTCGTTGGCTTCTGGCCACTGGCTGTGGCGCTTGGAATTTTGCAAGCTGCACCGTTATTTACTGTCCATAAATTGGAGTTAGGTAGTGTCTGGCTGCCAAAGATGGCCTAAGAGAAAAAGACAAAAAAAAAAAAAAGATTGATGGAGATATTCTTCACAGTCCGTTTGCTGTAAGTGAATGACTGGTTTGCAATCTTGAGAGGAAACAAAAGGAAAAGGGAAACCATTCAAATGAAGCAATTTTAAAGAAAAAACATCTCCTCCAATAATGCCAGTGCAGGTTTAGATTCAGAGAAGGGAAATCTCTTTTAGCAGAGAGTGGAGATGGTCTTGTTGAAAGTGCCCTGGGCTAGGACTCAGGGCAGCTGGGTACTATGTATTGTCCACAGACGTGAATTAGAGAAGCATTTGGTCTCTCCTGGTCTTAGTATTTCCCTTCATTGTTAAATTCAACAAGAATTTAATGAATGCCTCTTGTCGGGAGTCAAGTACTAAAAATATGCCACAGAACAAAAGTGACTTGCTGCTGCTAAGTCGCTTCAGTCGTGTCCGACTCTGTGCGACCCCATAGACGGCAGCCCACCAGGCTCTGCTGTCTCTGGAATTCTCCAGGCAAGAATACTGGAGTGGGTTGCCATTTCCTTCTCCAGTGCATGAACGGGAAAAGTGAAAGTGAAGTCGCTCAGTCGTGTCCGACTCTTAGCGACCCCATGGACTGTAGCCTACCAGGCTCCTCCATCCATGGGATTTTCCAGGCAAGAGTACTGGAGTGGGGTGAAAAGTGACTTGAACCTGACTCAATTCCAGCCCACTCACAGAACTCTGAACTCCTCTAGAAGGTCTGCACCTTTGAGGAAAGAGAAGGAGCCAGTGTGGACTAGTAACACCTTGATGACCTAAAGATTAATGTTAAGACCTACATTGGAAACATTTTCACAGTAAAATTACAACATGGATACTGGTTATTATACATGAATACAAGATCAAAACAAGGGTATTTTTGCTTAGAAGGTAAGCCTACAGATACTAGATAAAGACCCCCAAATCATCTAGACATCACAAATACCAACATGTACCTGTAGGAAGGATGTACACTAAATTTAATTGTACACTTCCTCAGAGAGAGGCTTAAAACAACTCTTGCAACTTATTTACCTCATTAGAAATAGTATTTTTGTGTGTTACAAATTTTGTTACTCATTCTTGAAATATGTTAACACTGCTTTCATTATGCATGCCTCATAAAACATTTAAATATAAAAGGGTATTAGGAGGAAAATATAACTGACAAGACATAGCACTTTTTATTAAAAGGACTTCTGGCAGTTGACTTCCATTTATAGGCACTACATTTCAAGAGGCAATGGGAGAAATGTTATTTTCTCATGGCAAGGCCTGAAGGAATATCAGATGCTCTCAGGAGACATTCACCGTCTAGGTAAACTACGCTAGCAGTGTTTCTGTACTTTATGAATTTTGGTTTTTGAGATATAAAAGATGAACCGAGTAGCTTTAGTAAAGCAGTGTTAACCAATCCTTCTATACTAACCCCTTGGAATGTCCCATTTCAGGAAAATGTGTCCAAAGGTCCCTGGTTGGGAGGTTACGGGGCAGGGGGGATCGGTGTTCCTGTGTGGAAGGAATGTGTTTGGTTGAGAGGCTTGACAAAGAGCAAAGTGATTCACAGGTGGAAGATCATGGCGGTTTTTTACAGACCAACTGGACTGAAATGGTCCTCATCTCTGGAAACACCTGAGAGGGAGCTGAAGAGTGGCTCACTTGCCTCTATCTCTGATCAGAGGCGGGGAGCCAAGGAAGACCTGAGTCCAGGGACAAAGCCTAGAGTGCAGGGCTGCAGAGCGTGTACACGGGGCTGTGCACGGGGAAGCGGGGAGTGGGAACAAGGGGGTGGGCCGTCTGTAGCCAAGGGCTGCAGCAGAGGCCGGCTTGTGGAACTGGCTCAGAAATAAATCCACTCCTTTCAGGCACCATATCTGAGGACCTAAAAATCTATGGGAGAGATTCAACTGAAGGAAGAAGGGTGGCAGGAAAGGGTGACCCCAGACTTCTATTTTCACCACTACCTCCCAACAAGTGAGCTTAGACTGAAGAGTGCTTGCAAGATGCCTCACTCAGGGTGGGGAGGAAACCAGAACTGACAATGAGGGCTGACGAGTTCTACACTGGCCATCTATAAACACATCCACTGGATGAGAAGTAGAGGAGGAAAACCATTGTTAGTGAAGAACTCATGGAAATAAAAGCATTCTTTATTGAGTTAGGTTTTTCACACAGTGACAGAACTGCCATCAGGAAGAACATCTAGTCAATACATGTTGCCGTGGTGACAACTTAACCATATTTCAAATTTGTTTAAAAAATCTTCCTGGGATATCTAAATACAAATTAAAAGATGAATAAAAAGAGCAAGATCAGAACAGTGAGTACGGTAAGCTTCTATTTGTGTGAAAAAGGAAAAAGGATACTTACAAACATATCTTTATATGCCAATACACATACACAAACATATATACCATGTTGGTATCTGCACAGAACAATTCTGAAAGGATTAAAAACAAAGACTGGCAGCCTCCATGGAAAAGAACTGGTTAGCTAGGGGTTAGGGGAAAAGGGAAACCAATTTTTTACTCTATATCATTTGTGTCTTTTTGAATTTTATACCATCTAAATGTAGTTAATTATTCTAAAAATAAATTATTGAAAAGTCAAGAGTAAGTCAAGCTCTAATAAGATGTAAGCAGACAGTGGATTAACTTTCTAAGTATAAATCAAAATATCAAATGAAGCCCAGCTGGTTCGAGGACTTGCCATTAGACTGTGTTGAAGAAGGAACTGACAGTTCAACACTTATTGTGGCTTCAAAATCAGATTAGGTCATCAGCGAAAGCCAAAGGCTCATGGAAGTGGAAAGGAACATGGCTCTACAGTCAGGTGTGACAAGTGGTTAAGGCGTGATAAGTCGGACATGCTCAGTTCAGTTCAGTTCAGTCGCTCAGTCGTGTCCGACTCTTTGCGACCCCATGAACCGCAGCACACCAGGCCTCCCTGTCCATCACCAACTCCCTGAGTCTACCCAAGCCCATGTCCATTAAGTCGGTGATGCCATCCAGCCATCTCATCCTCTGTCATTCCCTTCTCCTCCTGCCCTCAATCTTTCCCAGTATCAGGGTCTTTTCAAATGAGTCAGCTCTTCGCATCAGGTTGCCAAAGTACTGGAGTTTCAGCTTAAACATCAGTCCTTCCAATGAACACCCAGGATTGATCTCCTTTAGGATGGACTGGCTGGATCTCCTTGCAGTTCAAGGGACTCTCAAGAGTCTTCTCCAACACCACAGTTCAAAAGCACCAATTCTTTGGCACTCAGCTTTCTTTATAGTCCAACTCTCACATCCATACATGACCACTGGAAAAACCATAGCCTTGACTAGACGTACCTTTGTTGGCAAAGGTATGTCTCTGCTTTTTAATATGCTGTCTAGGTTGGTCATAACTTTCCTTCCAAGAAGCAAGCATCTTTTAATTTCATGGCTGCAATCACCATCAGCAGTGATTTTGGAGCCCAGAAAAATAAAATCTGACACTGTTTCCACTGTTTCCGCATCTATCTGCCATGAAGTGATGGGACTGGATGCCATGGTCTTAGTTTTCTGAATGTTGAGCTTTAAGCCAACTTTTTCACTCTCCTCTTTCACTTTCATCAAGAGGCTCTTTAGTTCTTCACTTTCTGCCATAAGGGTGGTGTCATCTGCCTATCTGAGGTTATTGATATTTCTCCTGGCAATCTTGATTCCAGATTGTGCTTCCTCCAGCCCAGCGTTTCTCATGATGTACTCTGCATATAAGTTAAATAAGCAGGGTGACAATATACAGCCTTGATGTATTCTTTTTCCTGTTTGGAACCAGTCTGTTGTTCCATGTCCAGTTCTCACTGTTGCTTCCTGACCTGCATACAGGTTTCTCAAGAGGCAGGTCAGGTGGTCTGGTATTCCCATCTCTTGAAGAATTTTCCACAGTTTATTGTGATCCACACAGTCAAAGGCTTTGGCATAGCCAGTAAAGCAGAAATAGATGTTTTTCTGGTACTCTCTTGCTTTTTCGATGATCCAGAGGATGTTGACAATTTGATCTCTGGTTCCTCTGCCTTTTCTAAAACCATGCTCAGTTTTCTAAAACGGACATGCTCAGTCGTGTCTAACTCTTTGCGACCCCATGAACTGTACCCTGCAAGGTTCCTCTGTCTGTGGAATTCTCCAGGCAAGAATACCGGAGTGGGTAGCCATTCCCTTCTCCAGGGGATCTTCCCAATCCAGGGATCGATCCCAGGTCTCCCTTATTGCAGGCAGAGTCTTTACCATCTCAGCCACCAGGGAAGCCCATAGTCAGGTGTGCCTGGATTCAAATGGAGGCTCTGTCACTTATAAGTTGGGTGACCTTCCAAGTTACTTAACCTCTCTGAGATTTAGCTTCCTCATCAGCAATTATAATCACTTGGCTGGACTGTGGGGGATTAGATGAAGATCAATAAGTAAACGTAGCCCAGGCACTCAGTAAAGGTTTCGTGAAATAAATCAAAGCCCCAGGCACACAGCAGAAACTGAAACAAGTCTGCTTATCTGCCATGACTTGTGAATGGTAGTTGGTTCTGTGTTTTTCAGAATATTTTTCTAGTCTTATGATGCTGCTCACTAGCTGCAAAAGCAAACTCATAAAATGAAAGCACACGTGTAGGTTCCCCAGATTATATTTACGCAATTCTTTTTGGCAGAACAGCCTTTTCCTCTTCTAAACGGTTATAAAAATGCATTCATATCTGTCTTATCACATTTAGCACAATTACCTTGTATTACAGCCACTTATACACATACTTGTTTCTGCGTCTGGACAATACATACTGGAAATGCCTGCCTTTGTACCTGATTAATTTTTGTTTCACTAACAGTGCCAAGAAGACTGCCTTGTGTACAAAAGATGCTTAATAAACATTTACTCCGTAAGTGAAGGAAAAAACACCTCATATTATACCAACTACTAAATTCCTATACAAGAAAATAGACAAGTTTGTGTTTACATGGAGATGCAATCTTGTAGTAGAATCATTCTTTGGAGTTTGAATAGTGAAAGTGCCTAGTGTGTTTGTGTTCAACTTACACTCAGCCACATTATATAAGTTAAGCCCTTCTTCAGATTCCAAGTGAAAATAAATTCACCTTCCTAGATGCACATACTGTGGCAGGACCTCAGACACTTGTTCTATAGTAATAAGATGAGTTTTTATCTCAAAATCACAAAATAAACTAGGAGAATTGATTGCTTAGGAGACTCACTTGCCTGGATACTAATAATTCTTCTCCCCAAAACTGTCCTGATTTTGTCTGGGTAGAAACGTGTGCCCACCTAGAACATTATATTTCCCAGTCTCTCCTGTACCTTGAGATAACCCTGTGACCTAGTTCTGAATGGTAAATAGAGAAGTTTCAGGTGCAGTTCTGGGAAACCTCTTCAAAGGGGGCAGACTGGGTTGGCTGGTGCACAACTGTTGCCCTTTACTATTGCTTTTCTTCACCCAGAACACAGCTATCTACTTAGAGGCGGACAAAGCAGTTCCTTGCTAAGGATTGCAGAGGATAAAGACAGGAGGAGCATGGGTTCCTGACAGCACCATGGACTTTAGGAGCACCTATATCTCTAGATGCCTGATTATACAGGGGAAAGAAAATCAGTCTTTAACTTTAAACAGCCATGGGTGGGAAGTGTTCTATTATATGCAGCCAAATGGAATCCTAAGTGAGCTGAGATATAATTCTCAATCTACCAAAGAGTCAAGCTTGTTTCAGCCTCAATATAGTAAGAATGTAACTGCATCTCAAAAATAGCAGAGAGTCTTCCCAAATACAGTAAAAAGCTTCTAGTTTCTCATTTGTCATTTGGGGATCATACGCTCATAAACTAAATGGATAATGAAATTATTATAATTCTATGCCATCCAAAATTCCCCAAAGTCAGTAATGTGTCAGACAAGTTCCCAAATGTTGCACCAAAGCCAAGGCTAAGTGGAATGAGATTAAAGTAATCAAATCTGATGAGAAGAAAACCAGAAAGTACTCAGGCAAAGATAAAAGCAGACATATAGATGTGTGTAGAATATTGACAGAAATCAGCCTCCCCAAGCCCCCCTCTGCCCCTCCCCTACAGCCTATATTGACCCTAATCCTACAAGTCTACCACTATGACAGATTATGTGAACTATTTTGTCCTGGTATTCATTCATAAATAAACAGGAGCATTATATAAAGTTCTCATCGTGTAATTTCTGAGAACTGTGAGGTCTGGACAGAGTATTAGCACTCTGCACTTGTGGGCTAACCCAGGGATGGGGCCTGCACTGTCATCAGTCACTGTCCTGGGAATGTGAAAGTGGTATCAGCACCAGCCTCCACTCAAGACCTGGTCAACAAACTCAAGCCTTTGCTTCTTTATTGGGTGTGGGAAACAGCAATGCTTTAGCAAGGACACTCAGAGAAAACCACAGTTGGAGGGTTGGCTTGGCCCCAGACAAAAGACTGGAAAGGCCCTCCTTCTCCCACAACAGAAGGGTAATCGTGGGTGGGAAGGAGGAATCTGTGATAGACAGAACACAGACTGCAACTTGGAAGGTCACATGGACGCAAGATCTGGGTTCTCTTACTTGAAAGATAATACTGTTCAGAGATTAAATTCTGGGAGGCTGTGTGGTGTGTGTGTGTGTGTTTTAATTCCTTCCAGAGAAACACCCCTTTCAGTCTTGACTCAGGCTTCTTGGTGATGGAGTATAACTGAATGCCTCCCTGCAGTGAAATAACTCTCTAAATTCATTTTTTTAAAAATTAAGGTAGATGAAGCAGGCAAATATTAACCTCTACTTGAGCTGGTTAACGTCACTTTGTACCCCTTTTTTCTCTATCAGAACAGCAAACATTTTAGGCATTTTTCTCCCCAAGTGAGATTTTATCCTAGTTAGGATAAGTTCCCATAACAT
This sequence comes from Giraffa tippelskirchi, assembly GCF_054371585.1. NCBI lineage: Eukaryota > Metazoa > Chordata > Mammalia > Artiodactyla > Giraffidae > Giraffa > Giraffa tippelskirchi. The sequence continues at coordinate 147,098,284 of NC_137281.1, read as the reverse complement.
AGCTTCTAGTTCTGGCAACTCAAGTACTGGATGGCTTATCTCCCTGAGAAGGTAAGATGCTAGTCACTCATCTTTACTACAACCAGGCTGAGAGTTGCTCAATGCAAAGAACACATGACGTGCAACCATACGATGCTATAAGAAAAAAGGCAGGGGGACAGTGCTGTGCTTAGTTGCTCAGTTGTGTCCAACTCTGCGACCCCATGGACTATGTAGTCTGCCAGGCTCCTCTGTCCATGGAGATTCTCCAGGCAAGAATACTGGAGTGGGTTGCCATGCCCTCCTCCAGGGGATCTTCCCACCCCAGGGATCGAACCCAGGTCTCCAGCACTGCAGGTGGATTCTTTATCATATAAGTCACCAGGGAAGCCAGGGGGAGGGTAAGGGTAACTATCTCTATTTTGGCAAAATCAAGCTTCCAAAAGGCTTTCATCCCATCCTGTATGCAGTTCTTGGCTGTCTTCATTTCACAGTGTTTGTCAGCTGGGGCAAGTCTGAAAGCTGAGCAAGATAAAGAGTACAACTTCTGGTACTGCAACCAGCAGTGGGTAATGCTAGGACCTCAACAGGGATGGGGCAGAAACCCTGAAGATGCTCTGGTTCATACACAGAGAGAGGGATGACATGGGCACTGAGACAGGACTTTGAGATGCCAAAGAGATCTGGAAGTCCTCTGGATTCCCTTCCATTTCTAAAACCAGTTAAGAATTTATTTCTCCTTTAGCAACCAGGAAAGAAGGCTCTTATTAGTTCCAGTGACCTATTCTAAAGGATGTGAATACAGATGCTTACTGGGACAGAACAAATGAGAAGAGAGTATTATTCACCAACCAATTGAAAACACTGCGCTACAGGCAGGCCCTAAATCAGCTGTACCTACCAACATTTGAGAAACAATGCAGGCCATTAAAAAGAGATAACTCAAATATACTTACAGGCTTCAGACTCCTGCAACTAAGCATACAAAGATACCAACAGTGCCTCTTGGTTGATTTCTCAGTAGTATTGAGACACTTGAACAGATCTTGGGCTAGGTGTGTGTTACAAATAAAGTCCAACTATGGGGTCACAAAGAGTCAGACACGACTGAGTGATTTCACTTTCACCTTCATGAGGCAGCTGGCTAAGGCCAAGGCTGCAGCCCATCATCAGAAAACTACCTAGCCCTAAGACATCACATAGACGACACTCCCTCACTAGCAGCCCCATCACCCAACCAAATGACAGTTATACATTGGGAGAGCCTTATATTCTGATGGCAAATTTAGACTCCAATGATTGTAGATTCTGCTTTGCTTTATATTTATTCCTCCCTCAATGCTCAGAAATATCTGTCAGACCAACGGTTTTTTCGAATCACGTTCATTAAAAAAAAAGGAAAACCATTTTAAAAGTCATTTCGAATTCTATTCTCTGATAACCTCTAGTAATATTTCAACTCTTTTCTGTGTATAATCACCTATTTTCCATGTATATTACACATTATTTCTGTGGGCTTACAAAAATTAGTATATGATATCTGATTTTTTGGAGACTTTTTCATTCAAATATCTACCTTGAGCATTTGTTCCATATCTACAAGGGTAGACCTAGGGCACTGTTTTTAACGGATATCTATTTTCTATTGGGCTTCCCTGGTAGCTCAGTGGTAAAGAATCTACTTGCTAATGCAGGAGACGTGGGTTGGATCCCCGGGTCAGGAAGATCCCCTGGAGAAGGAAATGGCAACCCACTCCAGTATTCTTGCTTAGGAAATTGCATGGACAGTGAAGCATGTCAAGCTATAGTCCATGGGGTCACAAAAGAAGTCAGACATGACTTAGCAACTAAACAACAACAACATTTTCTATTATAGTTTATCATAATTTACTTAACCAGTCATTAACAGTAGAATACTATAAACTAACACAGTAGATCTTTATTTGCAATTAAGGAAATAAGTTCCAAATACATTTAAAAAAAATTAATTTATTTATTTTAACTGGAGGCTAATTACTTTACAATATTGTATGGTTTTTGCCATACATTGACATGAATCAGCCATGGGTGTACATGTGTCCCCCATCCTGAACCCCCTCCCACCTCCCTCCTAATACATTTTTATGTGGGAAAAAGTAGGCCCCCTAAAATTTTATACTTTCATTTTGAAATCACACACACACATACAGAAGTTTTCACCAGTTTAATTCTCTATTTAAGAACAGTGTGATAAACATCATGTTATTTCTATCTTTTGATATATGCCAGATCATTTCCGTGAAACAAAATAGCTAGATCAGAAGGCTGCTGCTGCTTCTGCACCTTTTTTTATACATATTCTCAAATTGCTCTCTGTAAAGGTTATACCAATTATATTTCCATCAGTATGTTTGGAAGAATAACTTCCTTAACTTTCCTTGATTATTGTAAGTAAATACTACATGTCCTATGGAAAGCTGGCTCCTAATTTGTTGCTAGCACTGTTTCTCTTTTTCTCTAATGTTTATAAGACATTTATGCTTTTGGACAAGCATATTATTCTTTTAACCATTTTACCATGGTACTATTAATCATTCTTTTTACTCTTTCTCCTCATGTCTCTAGCAATAATTTGCATATAATTTTCTGCTGTCCAAATAAGTAAATATTAGTTTTTAAAAATGTACTAATTAGTATTTTATGAGCCTTGAACTTCTAAAATCACCTTCTTAAATATCATTTAAACCAATCATTTAAACCAAATTTCTCCTTCTGGCACCAGGGGTTTGACTAAAACCCCAAGTTGAAATTATAATGCTATGGATGTGTACATGAATGTTCAGTCGCTCCATTATGTCCAGCTTTGCAACACCATGGACTGTAGCCCACCAGGCTACTCTGTCCATGGGATTTTCCAGGCAAGAAATACTGGAGTGGATTGCCATTTCCTCCTCCAGGCAGTATTCCCGACCCAGGCATCTCTTGAGTCTCCTGCATTGGCAGGTGAATTCTTTACCACTGAGCCACCTGGGAAACCCCAAAGATATGTACATATAAGGTTGAAAGTAATATACAATAGAAGACATGTCTGCATCTTCAGGTTCACTGAAGTCTTATTAGAAGCAGCTAAGATGTGGAAGCAATCCAAATGCTTATCAACTGATGAATGGATAAAAAAAAAATGTATATACATGTAACAGAGTATTATTAAGCCTTAAAAAACAAAGAAATCCTGCCATTAACTACAACAGATGAACCTTCAGGATATTATGGTAAATGAAATAAACCAGTCACTAAAGAATACTATGACATGATTTAAGTGATACGAGGAATCCAAAGTAATCAAATTCACAGGAGCACAAAGCAAAGTGGCGAATGCCAGGGGCTGGGCGGAGGGGGAAGCAGGGAGCTGGTCAGTGTGTGTGGAGTTCCAGCCATGCAAGATGAAGAAGTTTAGTAATCTGTTGTGCAACCACATGCACACAGTTAACACTACTGTATAATAAACGATAATCACTAAGAGGGTAAATTTATGCTCTGTGTTTTTTACCACAATGAAAAACAAAGTAATACATAACAATAAGAGCAACAATTTTTTACTGAGCTTTTATCATGGTCAGCATTGCTTTAAGTGCTTTACATGACGTATCATATAACGTTTCCAACCATTTGTGGTGGGTCCCACCATCACCTCCATCTACCGAAGAAATCAGAGCACAAAAAGGTTCCATGGTCTGTCCACGATGGCACGTCCTGGGAGGAGTCTTATTCCATGGCCCCACTACACTACACTGCCTTCCTCACTGATGCCACAGTGACTCCCTTTTTACAGCAAATCCCCTGAAGTCAAATCTATCTCCCTTCCACAGCAAATCTAAAGCAAACCTAGCAATGTGTCCAATTTTTACCAGATGCATTTAAAAGACAGAGATTTCACTTCATTTATTCCAAGAAGAAAGGGTTGAAAAAAATTTGTGCATAAGCAAATCTTTGTTACTTACTTGGAAAGTTAAAGTGTGCAAGAATATGTGTGTGTGCATGTATAATAAATAAAGGTAACCTCAAAAGATCACCAATAACCCCAGACTGACAGTTCAATTGGTTAAAAAAATAGTTCATAGCCTTACTTTCAACTGTCTCTTTTATCTTTCATTTACTAGTAGTTTTAGGGAATTATTTCTATATCAGGGCCCTTGTTCTCCTAATAAAGTGTTTGTCTCATATCTTCTGATGAGTAAAATGAAAAAATCAGACAAGGTAATCTCTATGTTCCTTTACAACTTTAAATTCAGAGGTTCTAAATAACTAAGTTGCCTTTGTCTTCAAATGTATAGTTTATTTTATTTGGCTCAGAATATCACATGTTGACCTACTGTTTATCTTATATAAACTTTGCTGTCATATAGCTATTAAGTTTTTTCCTGTGGCTGCATCCATCACAGATGGATAGGGTTCTTTATGTTTAAAGATGAAGTCTTTCATCATTTCACACAAAGTTACTGCTGTGAGTCCCTCATATGCCCGCAGAAAAACAGAAAACAGCCAGAGGTCACAGAGTGAGGGGAGGGAATGAAACTGGCCACCAGGCAACTGTAGCAGAACCCACATTTTAAGGGTATACAATAAACAAGGTCAATCCCAAGCAGCTGCTAGGTGAAGAGTTGTCTCTTAACATAACTACAGCCAAGTGGGGTTTTGAGTTTTGATCCATTGTGTGGACCTTTTCTTTTATATTTGTGTGTACAGATGTATAGTAGCAGCAACAATAAAACTGGAATGGCTTAACTGACTGATGACAAATGTATAAAACAAGAAGAAAATGAAGAGTCACTTACTCATGGGGGAGGGGAGTAGAGTGGAAAAGGGCTTTAGAACCCTCTGACCTGGCTTGGCCATTATATCTGCAATAGGCTAGCTGTACAACCTTGTATAAGTTACTTGAAGTCTTTGAGCATCAGTTTCCTCATTAGTGGAACAGAGATAATACTACACCTAGCATACAAAAGGCACTCACTACACTATTTCCTTGCTCTCACTTTCCTCCTTCCAAGAAACAGCTTAGAAAACACTCTGGTAGTAACCAGGGGACTTCTATTACTAAAATAATGAATCAGCATAATGAACTGATGTCTATATTGTACTAGTGCATTAAGAATCAGATTTATATGAAATCTATTGAAAAAGCAAGCATAATACTAATCATGCAAAAGCGTCATATGCGATATTCACATCTGCAGACACCTGTCATGTTTCCTGATAGTCTTCTCAAAAATACTATCATAGAAATGAAAATTTAGAAGTATGACCAATAACAAAAACAGGGTTGAAAGGACAAATTGATCATTGAAGAGATAATTCTTATGTTATTAATCACAACCCACACATTGAATCTCCAAACTTATAGAACATATTTCAGGATGCTGCAAGAGCAATCCCACTACTGGGCATATACCTTGTATAACTCAAAAAGATACACATAGGCCCCAACATTCATTGCAGCACTATTTACAAAAGCCAGGACATGAAGGCAATCTAGATGTCCATTGACATAGGAATGGATAAACAGGTGGTACATATATACAATGGAATATTACTCAGCCATAAAAAGGGACAATATTGAGTCATGTGTAGTGATGTGGATGAACCTAGAGCCTATCCTACAGAGTGAAGTAAGTTAGAAATAGAAAAACAAATATAGTATAATGTATATATATGAAATCTAAAAAATGGTACTGATGAGCCTATTTGCATGGCAGGAATAGAGACCCAGATGCAGAGAACGGACTTGTGAACACAGTGGAGGAAGGAGAGGGTGGGACAAATTGACAGGGTAGCACTGACATATATACACTGCTGCTGCTGCTGCTGCTAAGTCGCTTCGGTCGTGTCCGACTCTGTGCAACCCCATAGACAGCAGCCCACCAGGCTCCGCCGTCCCTGGGATTCTCCAGGCAAGAACACTGGAGTGGGTTGCCATTTCCTTCTCCAATGCATGAAAGTGAAAAGTGAGAGTGAAGTCACTCAGTTGTGTCCGACTCTTAGCGACCCCATGGACTGCAGCCTACCAGGCTCCTCTGTCCATGGGATTTTCCAGGCAAGAGTAGTGGAGTGGGGTGCCATTGCCTTCTCCAATATATACACTACCACCACATGTAAAACAGACAGCCAGCGGGAAGTTGCTGTACAGCACAAGGAGCTCAGCTTGGTGCTTTGTGATGACCTAGAGGGGCGGGAGAGGGGGATGGGAGGGAGGCTAAAGAGGGAGGGGCTGTGTGTATGCATATAGCTGATTCACACTGCTGTACAGCAGAAACCAACACAATGTTGTAAAGCAATTATACTCCAATAAAAAAACAAACTCAGTGGTCCCTGACATTGTTCCTAAATAATAAAAGTACAACGGAAGGTAGAGTGTGGGCATTTCTAAGAGTTTTAAGCCCTGGAACAACTTTTGAAGACATTTCTTTAATTAAGAATTTGAGGTAACTGGGATAACATACATTTAGTAGACCTTTTCTTTTGCAAAAGCGTATCTGCCTAGCAGGAGACTAATTAAATTACCTGAGATTAAGTTTTCAAAATAGTTCTGTAAGTGTCAATATAAGTACCTGTTGAACACATGAGCTGCAATTTAAAATGTAATAATACAAAAAAAAAATTTTAAAAAAATGTAATAATACATCTGGTGTATTTAGTCATGTCCAGCTCTTTGCAACCCTATGGACTGTAGCCTGCCAGGCTCTCTGTCCATGGGAGTCTCCAGGCAAGAATACTAGAGTGGGTTGTCAGTACCCTCTTCCAGGGGATCTTCCTGATCCAAGACTCAAATCCCCATCTCTTATGTCTCCTGCATTGGCTGGTGAGTTCTTTACCACTAGCGCTACCTGGGAAGCCTGATAATATATCTAACTATTGCATGCCTGAATACTGTCAGAGACGTAGCACAGAACGTGATAGCCAAGTGCTTGGATGCTGGAGGCTGACACCCCTGGATTCAAAAACCCCAGCTCCTCCATTTATTTGTTACTTTTGTGAGCCTTGGAGAGCCACATACATGATGCTCTGTTTTTATAAGAGGGCAGTTGTGAAAATTCACTGTGATTACACAAATACCACTGCAGGTTTAGGGCTTGGGCACATGGAAACACCCTGAGGAATATGATCCTCATGAAAACCCACAGATATACATTATCGCCACCATTTTAGAGATAAAGAAACTGAGGTTCAAGGAGTTTAAGGAGCTAGGCGCAGGTCATGGACTTAGGTTGAAACGGGATTATCTGACTCCACAGCATGTCCACAGCGTCTGTTTCTGAACAGTTGAATGCGGTTTTATGTGTATTATCACGTATTTTTAATGGAGTGTCATTACGGAAGAAGAGGTTAGTTTGGGCAAAATCTGCTAAATCGAATGGTTCTGAGACAATCATAATCATAAACAAGCTAGATGAATTCCCAATAAAGGTCAGAAAGAAATATAAAATTGAACAAAAGATCCCCAAGCCAGATGAAAACAACACAGAACAAAACAGAGAAGCGAGAGGTTAGGAAGTTCAAACCGACCTGCCCCAGGAACTCAAGCACCGGCCTGGGGTTGCGCCCAGACCACCCCCTATCCCCATGGCCACCGTCCTCCCAGATACTCTTGTTGGAAAGATGTATAAAGACTGCCCCTGCAGAGCTGGTCTGCTTGCTTGCTCCACCTGGGTCAGGCTGAGGAGCTAGCATGTTATTGCTGGCTGCCTGGAAAAGCCCGGGTGCCCACTGCCTCCTCCTCCCCCACAACACAAACACACAGCGGCTGAAGGCTTGGAGAAACAGTCCTCATTGCTGAAGTGGGGCGGGGAGGGGGTGGTGTGCACAATTTTTCTAGACACATGCAATGAACTTTTAGGAGCAGAATAACAAGACTTGGCTGGGTTTAGATGGGAATCCTTCCCACACCTGTGAGGCTGTGCTTATATACACACATGCCGTTAGCAAAAAGCTCATTACACATGGCACTCAAGATGTCTCATTACACATGGCACTCAAGATGTTGCTATCATACTGAAAGACCCCTTCAAGTGAACACTGAGCTGCCCCCCACGCCCTGCTCACCGCATCTAGCTTTAGGTGAAATTGGGCATCTTAGGATGGGGAAGGAAGGGAGACAGAGTGGAAGAGCCAGAGGAACTGAGGATGCAAGGTTTTCTCCTACCCTGAGTTACTTTGCAAAGTTAAAAATTACATCTACTAAAAATTGAAGGGCTTTGGAAATCAGTGAAAAATTAAGGTATAGTTAAAATCCTCTTTCTCCCCCTCTGTTAAAAGAAATTTCAGCAGTTCTGCCTCAACCATCAAAATATCCTTCATTTTTCAGCTTTCGGGGCTTTTTTTTTTTTTCCAGACTGGAGCATGTAGAGGAGAGAGTGGGAGGGCCAGAGGATGGGGGTTGGGAGCAGAGCTTTAACAAAGAATCACTTTAACAGAAACTACTGAGTAATTGCTCTGCCCTGGGCCAAGAATAACATCAGCTCGATGTTGGCAATTAGAATCAGGTCAGTCGGGCCTCACAGCCGGTGCAGCCCTCCTTGCAGACCCCAGCAGGGAGGGCTACTCATGCTGATGTCACCAGGAGTCACCGCTGCCCAAGAAGGTCCCCCTGCTCAGCTGACAGAGAAGTGTTTTTTTTTTTAATCCTTCTCCTTCAAGGGCAGGAAGCCAGCCTGAGAAGGAAGTGGGAAGCAGTGAGGGAAACAAGAGAGAAGACACACTGGGATACATCAACACGTAGATTCATCCAACCACCCCTAGATGGCCGAGATCCTGCAACTTCCTCAACCATCCCGGAACCCACTTTAAATGAATGACTATATCTAAAGCACATGGAATAGTGCTCGGACCACCATATGTGCTTATTAAGTGTTGGCCATTCTTACTAAAACAAAGAGGGAGGAATCTGTGCCGTTAACTTATCTCTCGTCCCTCATAAAACTGGAATCCTGAGAGCAGTGGTGGCTGGGCAAAATGTACACTGATATGAGGAATGAACGGGAAGTTTTCAAGTTTGGAAAACTTATTCATAAGGAAGCTGTGGTAGATGAAGTGAAAAAGATGGAAACAAAGTTCCTATTAAAAAAAAAAGACTGCCTGAAGTTTTATAAGGGCAACACTAAGTTTAACAAAACCAGCCTCCCTTCCAAAAGACAGGACAAATAATGAAAAGGAGATACTTCTAATCTCTTTCTCTCTAGCTCAGTGGTTCTCAGAAGAAAAGTCTTAGCATCATCTGGGAACTTAGAAATGGAAATTATTGAGACCCATCCCAAACCTACTGAATCAGAATTGGGGTCAGAGAAGCAATCGATGTTTTAACAGACCCTTCAAGGGGTTCTGGTGCTCAAACCCAAAGGTTTGCAAACCAGGGCTTGCAGGCCAAATCCAGCCTGCCATGTTTTTCGTTTTTTAAATAATTTTATTTATTTATTTATTCTATTTTTGGTTGTGCTAGGTCTTTGTTGCTGCACACGAGCTACCCCCTAGTTGCGGTGTGCAGGCTTATTGTGGTGGCTTCTCTTGCTGTGGAGCAGGGCTCTAGAGCGTGTGGGCTCAGCATTTGGGGGTCCTGGGCTCTAGAGCGTGTGGGCTCAGCAGTTGGGGCTCCTGGGTTCTAGAGCACAGGCTCAGTAGTTATGGTGCACGGGCTCAGTTAGTTTTGCATCATGTGGCATCTTCCCGGTCAGAGATGGAACCCATGTCTCCTGCACTGGCAGATGGAGTCTTTACCACTGAGCTACCAGGGAAGCCCCTTGCCATCTGCTTTTGTAAAGAAAGTTTTATTGGAAAACAGCCATACTCATTCATTTACATGGTCTATGGCTATTTTCCTTGGCAGAGCTGAGTAGTTACCACAGATCCTATGTACAGCTTGCAAGGCCTGAAATATTTACTTTATGGCCATTTACAGGAAAAGCTTGCTGACCTCTGCTCTGATTTAGAACCGTGTTTTTATAAACTGCTCATAGTCTCAATTTTATCTTATTTTGTTTATCATGTTCTCCATCAAATGACTGGATCATACCTATTTCCTTGTACCTCTGGCCCTGGAAGCCTCTGCCAATGGCTCCAGGTGACTTTCCTCTCCCAGGTCCATATTACAGGACCAGTCTTTTGTATGAGTGATTCAGTAACACGGCAATTTCTAGACTTATGATTGAAATGCTAGACAGAGATGAGGAGCAAACCTTACACTGCATGAACTGTTGCTGCTGCTGCTACCGCTGCTAAGTCGCTTTAGTTGTGTCCGACTCTGTGCGACCCCATAGACAGCAGCCCACCAGGCTCCTCCGTCCCTGGGATTCTCCAGGCAAGAGTACCGGAGTGGGTTGCCATTTCCTTCTCCAATGCATGAAAGTGAAAAGTGAAGTCGCTCAGTCGTGTCCGACTCTTCGCAACCCCATGGACTGCAGCCTACCTGGCTCCTCCGTCCATGGGATTTTCCAGGCAAGAGTACTGGAGTGGGGTGCCATCGCCTTCTGCGGCATGAATGGTTAGAGATGCCCAATTCCAAACTCATATCCTGAATCAGTTTTCCTTCCTGAAAGCTTCAACAAGTTAAGTGCAAAAAGGATGGAGAACTTCCTTTGAATGCAATGCAAGAAAGGCTGCATGATTTTTCCAACAGTATTTTTAGGAGATCACTATGAAAGATACTGTCCATGTATAACAGTAGACTAGAATACACTATAGTATGTGTGTGTATTAGTCGCTCAGTTGTGACTAACTCTTTGAGACACCATGGACTGTAGCCCGCCAGGCTGCTGTGTCCATGGAATTCTCCAGGCCAGAATACTGGAGTGGGTTGCCATTCCCTTCTCCAGGGGATCTTCCCTACCCAGGGATCAAACCAGGGTCTCCTGCACTGGAGGCAGATTCTTTACTGTCTGAGCCACCAAGGAAGCCCCACAATACAGTATAAGGTCCCTTCTAATGTCCTATTCCATAAACATATTTCTCTTTAGAATGAATACTAGGTAAATCAGATTTCAATTCTATCCACTGCTCTCAAACAGGCAATTAACCAAACTGTTACTTATATCAATGGCTATCTACACTTTAGCAACTTGAATCCAAAGCATAAGAAGTTCATCAGAGAAATCATCTCTATCTACAGGGGTTAACCCAAGGACAGACATATAGGGCACACCAAGAAGGCAAACCATGTTTCAGGCAATCATTTGGTTGTAATTTATAAAGGTCAGGTCTCAAGTGTAATCACAGTTCAGTTCAGTTCAGTTCAGTCGCTCAGTTGTGTCCGACTCTTTGCAAACCCATGAATCGCAGCACGCCAGGCCTCCCTGTCCATCACCAACTCCCGGAGTTTACCCAAACCCATGTCCATCGAGTCGGTGATGTCATCCAACCATCTCATCCTCTGTCGTCCCCTTCTCCTCCTGCCCCCAATCCTTCCCAGCATTAGGGTCTTTTCCAGTGAATCAACTCTTCGCATGAGGTGGCCAAAGTATTGGAGTTTCAGCTTCAACATCAGTCCTTCCAATGAACACCCAGGACTGATCTCCTTCAGGATGGACTGGTTGGATCTCCTTGCAGTCCAAGGGACTCTCAAGAGTCTTCTCCAACACCACAGTTCAAAAGCATCAATTCTGCGGCACTCAGCTTTCTTCATCATCCAACTCTCACATCCATACATGACCACTGGAAAAACCATAGCCTTGACAAGGTGAGCTAAAAGCAGAGGCTTAAAAATCTAATAGGGCTTTGCTCTTTCTGTGGAGTATTTCTAAAAATCCTCTGAAATAAAGTGCTCTAAGTTACTAAATATTCTTCATGTTAGAACATTTAATAACTTATTTGCTATTTTAGTAGTTATAAACTTCAAGTTAATAGAATATAGTTTCTTTCACTCTCTCCCACAGTCCCAAACTTCACCCCTACTCATTTTTACCTAAATCAACTGTGGATTAGAAGAACAGGGGGAAAAAATAAGATGATATTATAAACATATATAAAATTATGATAAATGATGTTCTGTTCCCTCTCCAGGAGACACGAGATTAACTCCCTTCTTGGGAGTTCTGACTTCTCCCTAAAACAGGTATTCTGACAGATTCTAAAAAACATATTTTCCATATACTTCATAGTTCAGTGAAACTAGGTCAGTATAATCCTCAGTGGAAAAAAAAAATCCACACAAGAATAGCAGTACTCTGAGTTTTCAAAGGAATGTGAGTTGCTGGAAGCTAATCAAAAGAATGAGAAGGACTTAGAAATGAAGCAGTTTCTAAAAGTGAAAATCAGCAAAACTGTCTTTTTCCTCAAAACTTTCAGTGCTCTGCAATCATCTCTTTTTTTTTTTAATCATCCACCATTTCAGGGTATGGGAGCATTAAAAGGGACCAACTGTCTAGATTCGTCAGAGCCACAGATTCTACTCAAATAAGGGAAATACGGCTACATATATTTCCACTATCCAGCATCTGATTAAGTTGGCATTCTTAAGTAATCTGAACTGCGTGGGGTTCAGAAGTTTAAAAAGTTTTAAGAAATTTACACAGATTAAAAAAAAAAAAAGCTAAGATATACTGTGGGGAAAAATAAAAAATAAAAATGGAGTTGTTGCTAAGAGCATTCTCTAAAATGAAGCCAGGAGGCCACTGAGGAAGTATGGCTTCTGCACATCTCAGCAGGAACGGAATTTGAACCTTGACTGCTTCTTGTCTTAACACAGGCATCCAGAACATCTGCCCAGTGTTCCAGAAACTCAAGATGCTTAGGGGACCCTTATCCTCTAAGATAACTTGTGAAAGTCTATTTATTTATTGGTCCCTTACCCTAAAATGACTCATAACCACCTATCCTTTAAGGACAAACATTTCCTTCCGTGTGTCAGGGTTGCACAGAACAACTCTAATGCTGTGGCTTTGGCCTTGAGCCCCTGACTCTTTCTCTTCCCGGGAATAATCTTTTGGTATTACCCAAATCTGTCTCCTGAACTGGAATTCTTAAGACCTTGAATAAAGCTCTAGGGAATACCCTGGGGGGGTCCAGTGATTGAGACTCCCTGCTTTCACTGCCATCTCTGATCAGGGAACTAAGATCCCCAACAAGCCAGGCAGTGCAGCCAAAATAAAAAAAAAAGTTCAAAAACTGGCCTAAATGTCTCTGCTATCCCAGATATTATTTTTATTTATTAATTTTGGCTGTAGTGGGTCTTCGTTGCATCACACAGGCTTCTTTTGTTGTGGTGACTAGGCTTGTTAGTTGTGGCACAGGGCTCTCTAGTTGTGGTGTGCAGGCTTAGTTGCTCCACAGGAGGTAGGATCTTAGTTCCCTGACCAGGGATCAAATCCACATCCCCGACAATGGAAAGTGGATTTTTCACCGCTGAACCACTAGAGAAATCCTCCACAAAGACTGTTTAAATAAAGAAATTTCTACATGACAGAGGGTAGTGGGATGATGCTGTATTCCAGCTTTACAGATAAGAAGTCAGAATTTTTCTCCAGTAAAAAAAGACTTCACAAATGCCCGCACTTATGATTTCTTGATTACAAAGAATTAACATAATATACAGGCTTCCCTGGTGGCTCAGACAGTAAAGAATCCACTTGCAATGCGGGAGACCTGGGTTCGATTCCTGGGTTGCGAAGATCGCCTGGAGGAAGGCATGGCAACCTGCTCCAGTATTCTTGCCTGGAGAATTCCCATGGACAGAGGAGCCTGGTGGGCTACAGTCCAGCAAAGAGCTGGACACAACTGAGTGACTAAACACAATATAATATACAGATTATACTACCAGAGATAAAGATTTTCAAGTGATGAATGACACACACACAAAAAAATTCCCAAGGACCTGGGTGGTAGTTGAAAAGACAATAAAGATAGAGAGCATAATGATAATTGCTTTATTAGAAGAAAAAAAAAACCTTTGGGAATGTTACCTTTGAGTGAATACTAATTTTGCACAAATTAATGCACACTACATACTACATTTTTATAAGAGCAAATGACAAGAGATTAAGCCAATATATTTCTTCACACAAATATCAGGGAAGCTCACAGAACCAGTACGGATTCATTCAAGCAGAACATGAAAAACGTGGTGAAGAAAAGGGAAAGTGAAAAGAAAAGCGAAAGTCACTCAGTTGTGTCCAACTCTTTGCAACCCCATGGACTATACAGTCCTTGGAATTCTCCAGGCCAGAATACTAGAGTGGGTAGCTATTCTCTTATCCAGTGGATCTTCCTGACCCACGGATTGAACCAGGGTCTCCCGCACTGCAGGCAGATTCTTTACCAGCTGAGCCACAAGGGAAGCCCATGATACCAGGGAAAAATATGGTAACTGATTCTAATGATAATCCCAAATCATCAAGAAAAATTTAAGTCATCATGACCTGATTTTTTTTTTTTGTGAAGTCATCCTTTCTCTGTAATTGGGGCAACACTGATACATTAGTGCAATATACTTATATAATTTCCTTACAGATATGCTCAGAAGTTTGTAATTTTATAGATAGTGAGTAAGGAATCAATATTTCAGTAGCATGTAAGTTCCGCTGCAACTAGAACTTTTGTGTCTCTTGTCACATCTTTGTGTACAAACTGTTAAACCAGAAGACCAACAACCTAACAAGACCATTTCCTGTAACAACTTGAGTGTTATTCATTTCTTGAAAATCTTGACAGGCCATGAAGGATTAATGTGTGCTTTTATAGACCAAAAAATTATTTTAAAACGCTGGCTTTTAGGTATCTGGGAATTAGATCCTTTGGGAAATCATTGAATAAGATCAGGCAAACAGAAAGGGTAAATATTACAAAAGAGATTTTTGTGCTGAAACTCTGAAATCAAAGAAAGGATGTTAAAACTGGTTCCGCATCACGTTTCGACAAAGCCAATGGATGGCTTCAGAACATTACTTTCCTGTTTGTAGATTTCCCCATGAACCAACCATTCAAGCCATGGTGGCACTGGTAAACTTTTGAGAGACTTTTCCACACTTCTCATGAAGTGAGAAATTTTTTTTTTTTTAACCAACAGAAGGAAGACACTAGCGCATGGAAAAGCCTTGTTTTGAATCACCTGGTGCCGAGCTCGGCTCTGGTCCAGAAGCTGCCGGGACTGAAGCTTTTGCTGTTCCAGCTGTTGCAGGGCGAAATGGAGCTGGTAGCTGCCTGCTGTGGGGTGGTACTTGTGCTGGGGGACCACCCCTGTAGCCTTGCTATATGCGTTGTTCTCCACCTCTCCCTCCCAGGCAAAGCCACCTGTCTGGAGGCTCCTGAAGAGAAAAGAAAGCAGATTTCTTAGAGTGGTTGTGTGAACAATGAAGGCAAGGAGAGAAGCACCTCTGTTATTTTTCCTTGATAGAACTGAATGTAGTCTGGGATTACAAATCTGACTTGCCTACTAAACCGCAGCCCCATGAAGACAAAGGCGGGCTGCTCTGCTTTCCATTCTATTAGCAGCGCTTGTCCTAAGCCTTGGCACGGACTGTTAAATAATTAAAATAGCCACTTTCACTCCCCTGTAAGGAAATGGCAATCCACTCCAGTACTCTTGCCTGGAAAATTC
Organism: Giraffa tippelskirchi; assembly: GCF_054371585.1. Classification (NCBI taxonomy): domain Eukaryota; kingdom Metazoa; phylum Chordata; class Mammalia; order Artiodactyla; family Giraffidae; genus Giraffa; species Giraffa tippelskirchi. The sequence goes on along the minus strand of NC_137281.1, from coordinate 147,082,749 downwards.
CATGGACAGAGGAGCCTTGTAGACTACAGTCCGTGGGGTCACAAAGAGTTGGACACGACTGAGCGACTTCACTTCTAATGGCCAAAAGGACCCCCCAAGCGGAGCCTTGAGAGCTTCAAACACAGGAGGGCAAGTTACTTTAAGGTGACAACAGAAGCACAATCACCCTAACAGCAACATCAAAAGCATACGGGTGAATGATACAAGATTCTTGGTTTTCCTTAGCCACCTATCGTGACATATCTGCTTATATCTTATATTATGGGACAGCATAACTGGTGTGAGAAGATACATTTTTTTCTTATTCTGAATTCATCTCATCTGGGTTCCTGGCCACGTTGACATTTAGCTTGCGCACATTTAAGACATTATTGCTAGCTGAAATAAGCCAGCCAGAAAAGGACAAATATTGCACGATCTATCATACAATAATCAAATTCATGTAGACAGAAAGTTGAATAGTGGTTGTCTGGGGCTGGGGAGACAGGGACGAGGAAGATATTGTTTAACCCGTATTGTGTTTTAGCTTGGGACGATGACAAAGCTTTGCAGGTGGATGGCAGTGATGGTTGCACAACGTTGTGAAAAAGTGAAAAGTGTGAAAGTGTTAGTCGCTCAGTCGTGTCTGACTCTGCTACCCCATGGATTGTGGCCTGCCAGTCTCCTCTCTCCATGGTATTCTTCAGGCCAGAATACTGGAGTGGGTTGCCATTTCCTTCTCCAGGGGATCTTCTTGATTCAGGGATCGGAACTGGGTCTCCTGCATTGCAGGTGGACTCTTTACCACCTGAGCCACCAGGGAAGCACAACACTGCAAATGTACTAAATGCCATTGAACTGTACACTTAAAAGTAGCAAATTTTATTATATGTATTATTTGACCACAGTTTTTTTTTTTTTTTAAGGTCTCCATTTATTTTTACAACAGTCTTATTTGTAAATCCTTCCATCTCCTTAACACTTTTGGCTATTCAACTCTGAACCTTCTTTAACTACCTGGTATTTTTTTTTTTCTTTTCCTTTTCGAATTATAGTGACCAGAAAATTGTACACAGAAGAAACATGAAGAGCCTCATGGTGAACTACCTTATCCCAAAGCCTTGGTGAATGGGGCTTAGAGAAATAAAACAGTGCCTAATTCAAGAAACCTATTCATAGTGATTTAAATCATCATGTTATTCTTTCCTTTGTAAATATCCTTTGGTGTTAATGGTCATTTCAGTGGCAAAGATGCAACAACACTGGGGTGAGTTGACGCAGACCTTCCCGAGTCCTGACCTACCAGCTGCCCGGTTATTAACAGTCTGGGTCCTGGTGACCCCACCAGAGCTCTGGGCGGGGGGGGGGGGGCGGGCGGAGCAAAGTGTGTTGTCTGCTGAGGCCAGAAGCCCACACTCCTCTCTTGCCAGGGATCTCCTCTCGCACAGCGTGGTCATTCCGGTCTCTGCTTTGGTTTCCCTACCTCTCTCAAAGACATTCCAGACACCTTGTTAAGGGAAAGTCTGTGTAGTGTATTATGAAGTCCATGGATGAAAGGCTTTCTACTTGCATAATCTCAGCTCTGATATGTCCCATCCCTTGCACACCTCCTCCCACAGTTTGGCTCCCACAGTGCAGTTGCACAATTACGCACTTTCGGCTAATCTTCCTGGAGAACAGCACCAGAAAGCTCAGAGCTTACTTATTGGCTTTCTTTTTTTTCTTAGTGTGACATTTAATCTTTCTGATTCCTCCTGAATTGACTCAAGGTGCGAGTTGCTAGACACGATCTTTCCCAAGGGGCTTCTGGAGATGTGGAGAAATGTGGAGCCCAATGATCGCATGTAAATAAAAACGCAAGTGTGTGGATAAAATGTTAATGTTATTCACAAAGCAAAGTGTTGAGTGTCAGTCAAATAGGAGTTCCAGAGTTCAGAAGGGAGGGGCCAGAGGAAACGACCATCTCTCTTCTCCTTAGTGAGGGAAGAGCAAAGCTTACTAAAGAAGATACAACAAATAGCGCAGGGCATTGAGGGAGCTCTGAGTGGAAGGGAGGGCAATGGAGCAAGGCATCCAGGTACAATGAAGAGCAGGAGTGAGCCGATCCAGTGAGCACAGGGCAAGAGACAGATGATACTGCAGGAACTGCCTGCTGAACAGCCCTGAGACCTCCATGCCAACTAAGGCAGCAATTGGAATCTAGAGTGAAATGATCTTTTATGATAATTGGACCAAAGATCAGACAATTTATCAATTGTGATTCTGCTTCCATTCCTGGTCTGCTGGTTACAGAAGGTTCTAGCCACAAGAAGCAGTCCAGACTCAGGGATTCAATACTAAAGAGTTTATATAACAATGTAGCTTGTATTTCGGGATTCATCTTATGGGCTAGCTAAATTGGTTTTATTTTCTAAAAACTGTTTTAGGGTCTTCTCTGGTGGTCCAGTGGCTAAGATTCTGTGCTCCCAAAGTAGGAGCCCAGGGTTCAACCCCTGCTCAGGGAACTAGATTCCCCATGTCACAACTAAGAGTTGGCATGCCACAATGAAGATTCTATATGTCACAATGAAGATCGAAGATTCTGCATGCTGCAACTAAGACCTGGTGCAGCCAGATAAATAAACAGATAAATAAAATATTTTTTGAAAATCGGTAACAGCTGGTTATGCCTGGAACCAGTGCTGTTACAATTATAAAAACCGCTTTAATAACAAATATTCCTAGCAGGCATTGACTTTAATGTCTTCTTGTAACCAGAGAGTCTTATTTGGAGATGACCAGGGACAGAGTCTCAGGTGTATGGACATGAAGCGAGGGTCTGTTGATGTATAAGGGGCAGGACAGTAGGTAAGAGAAGATCAAATGAGGGCCTTTGGATGAGAGAAGCCTTATCCATCCGACTGCACACACCGGACAAGCTGCAACAAGATTAACTTTTAAAGTGAAGGCTGTTTTTAATCTCATCAATAACAAAAGCACAGTCTTCAACTCACGAAAAGAAGTTTCTGCAGTAAGTAGAGGTTTTTAGCAAAGAGGAAGGAATTTTTACAGTGCAACACTGGGTACGTGCATGAGTGCTCAGCGGTGTAAGGCTGTGTGGTAAGGGCCATGAGAAACCTGCTTGCTTTGAATTCCAGTGGGTGTTACTCAGACCGCAATGTCTCACAGTTAAAGCACAAGACTTCAGGGTTTCCAATATGCAAGTGTTGTCATCACTGACATGGAGGATGCCAGCTACACTGTCACTTGGGTTTGCCCCAAGTGAGATTATATATCTACGTAGTGCTTTCCATGGCAGCTACAAGTTTCTCAAATACATTTCCTACTTCCACCAAAACTGTGAGATTCCGTCTCTATAAAGTTCAGTTTTTATGTTATTCTTTGCTCAATACCAAAATATAATACATACATCCCCTATAAATAACTTCCTTATACTTTTGTATTATTTATAGAGTAGTATAGACAGAGTTAAAAGAGTTAGCTGTGAGAATGCTCTGTTGAACATTCGATTCGAATTCAGAGATTCAAAGTGAACTATGCTGTATTTTGCCCTGACTATCTATGTAGCTCACAGCCAACAATACAGCAAATTTCTCTAAACCATGCCTTCTTTTATCAGCCTATTCATTTAGAAGGCTGTCTTTCTTACCTTTTTAACACACTGCAGCACTGCAGGACTAAATGTTTCTCACCATCACTGCCCTTCCTGCAACATGTCCCACCCCTCCAACTTCTGGCTAAAAGCGCTGTATCTTTCCCTTTGGTTTGATATCTATTCCATCAAATGGATGTTGGTTGTCAGGAACTCAGAGGAAACTGATAAAATACACATGTCTTTAGCAGAGCAAAATCTCCTGAGCAGGCTGTTGCCCTCTTCACAAAGATATGTCTTCAGTGTCACCATTTCCCAAGAATAATGGGATGTCTCAAAAGAGTGTAGGGTAGGGATGAAATGGAGGAGCTCGACAGTTTGTACAGAGTGTGATTCCGCAGTCCATTGCCCCAGTTTCTTCCACCCAATCCAAGCAAAAGCTGAGCAACCATGTACAAGGATGCCTCTGCCCTCTTGAGAGTGTTGGCAAGTGTGCTTTCATCTGTCCTGATAATGGGGGTGTGGGATTACTGACATTTAATAGGTAGAGGTCAAGAGTGCTAAATGCCCAAAAATACCAGGAAGAGTCAGCCCTGTGCTGGGAAACTATGCCACTGACGCTTCTAATGAGAAACAATGTTAAGACTGAAAGAGGTGCTTTTTGGAAAGAATCTTACTATTTCTTCACAAGAAAGAGTATCTACCCACTTCCATGACACTATACCCACTACAGACAGTAGAATATCTATCTATGGAATGTACAGATATTCAAGGACAGCAGAGGCTCCATTCTCTTTGCCTATAAATTTTCAATCTCAAACAAAGTAGTCGTGACACACAGTTAGTGCTGGAAAGGTGCTGTAAATGCCCAAAATCCTACAAATGATGGAAGGGCTCCCACAAGCTGTCCAAAGCAGTGCTGGCCAGGGACATCCCTGGTGGTCCAGTGACTAAGACTCTGCACTCCCAAGCTGGGGACCCAGGTTCAATCCCTGATCAGGGAAATAGATCCCACATGCTGCAACTAAGAGTTCACATGCTCCAACTAAAGATCCTATGTGTCACACCAAGACTGGTGCAGCCAAACAAATAAATATATTAAAACGAATAATCAGAAAACAAAGCGGTGCTGGACAGAATAAGGATGCTACATGATCAGAGAGGCATTACATACAGTGGTGGGGAACCGCCTTGGCTATGGGAGTTATTTTCAAGGGCAAAATTGGTATGATTCTGCATGGAATGTTGTGTGTCCCATTCCTGATCCTTCCCAGGGCAGTTGGGGTTGGGTCATATTCACAAAGACCAAATGGATAAGAAGAAAATAGACAGGCTACACTACTCTGGCTTTTATTACATCCAACTTCTCTATGCTTTATTATTCTTAAACTTTCATCTGCAAAATGAGGATATGATAATAGTACCTATTAACATTTCATAGGGTTATCATGCAGATTAAAGAGCCAACACAAGTGAAAGTATAGGCACACAGGAAGAGTTCCAAAAATATATCACCACTACGACTACTACCATTATAATTATTCTTCTCCTTCCTAAACAATTCCATTTCTCTGCTGCCCTATAGTTCTTTGAGGTATTATAGTATATAGAAACATAAATTTGATCATTTTCCACCAGAGGATTCTGTGTTACAAAGTTAGCACAATCTAGTCATGAGTATTCATTGTGAGGTCAAAAGTGCTCCTAGTTATTAATACTAAAAAGGAAAGCCTTGATGTATAGTGTATCCAAAGGGTTATTATAATTGTATTGCAGTTCCTTATGTTGAGGACTGAGACAAGTTATCTGGGGAGGGATGGATCCATCTCTTCAGTCCAGTAAATAGCGAAAGTGGGAGACTTGCCTGGTGGTCCAGTGGCTAGGACTGCATGCTCCTGATGCAGAGGGCCTGGGTTCGATCCCTCATCAGGGAACTGGATCCCACATGCTGCAAAACTAAAACCCGGTGCAGCCAATAAATAAACAAAAATATTAAAAAAAAAAAATAGTGAAGGGGGCACCTATATAATCTACCCTTTTAAGCAGTGAGTTTTTTGCTCAAACCAACTTTCCGATCCTACATTAAAGCCAATCATCTCAGAGACTGAACGTGTGATCTATAAGCAGCCATCAGTCTACCTCCTTCTACTCTTCACTGGTGATCTCAAACAGAGGACTTTCTGTTTATACTGCCTGTTTCTGCCCTAACATTCTCCCCAGTTTTCCAACATGGTTTCCATCCATGTAAATACAATGGCTTCCTTTTTCCATTCTAGATGGTGGTCAAGGGAGAGCACGAGTGAACTGGAGAGGCCTCTGGGGCTCCTTAAAACTCATGATCCCAAAGGGGAGTCCTACCTTCCACTTTCAGAAATAACGAAATAGCTCTCTATTTTATTATAGCTCCTGCATTCAGCATCTTGGATATAACCTCTCCTGTAAATAAACAAAGGTAAAAATACCAAAAACATTTAAAAGTTTCAGATGGACTTCTGCTTCTGAGCAAGTAGAAAGTTTTAAGAGATTGTCACTTATACCTTAACAAAAATAATAAGCTGAATACACTGCTAAATTATACTTATTTCAAACCCAACAAAATGCTGAGGATCAGTAAATCTAAATGGATATAACCACAGGAAGTGACAAGCTCTTCAATTTTAGCCAGGATGGTCCCTGGGAGGAGGAGGAATGGAAAGTGGCAAAGATGGGGCCTAAGGCTCTACCAGCTCAATTTCTGACAAGCTTCTAACACCTGCATGTGGTATGTTATTTTAGAAGCCCTAGTCACGGAATGAGTCTGTACCCACCCATTAACTCTTTCATCAATTTCATGGGGACACAGAAGGCTTGTGTGTGTGTGTGTGTGTGTGTGTGTGTGTGTGTGTGTGTGTACAGAAGGCTTGGGGTGTGTGTGTGTGTGTGTGTGTGCGCGCACGCGCAAGGACTGATTAAAGTCCCTTTTAGAGAAATGATGAATATTATTCTTTGACCTTGACCAAAATTCAACAAGTAGTATAGTCTAAAAGTTAATAATGTAGAATCTGAGACCAAATCAATGAGCTTTTCATACTCTTGATCTATCTAGCATTTTGAATGGATTTTTTATCCATACAAGATTTTTGTAATATACAGCATTAATCTTTAGAAATACTGGTTCACTGAGTTATGCAGACCTTCCAAATGTAGACATATTTCATTACACAATATTAAAAAACTGTATTTGTTAGTATCACTCCAATCTCACCAAAAAAAGTCTTTAAGTATTAGGAAGGTGTCATATTCATAGTGGTCAGTATCAGTTTTTCAGAATTCTTTGCACAAAAAGATCTTACTGGTGATCCCATTCTGCCCCCCAAACCAGCCAGAGGTGAAACAAATCTAAAGTTACAACAAAGTCCAGACCCAGCTTAATTATAGTTGGCTAACCCCTTCTCCCTCTGCCTCCTTTCCATACACTGGAAACCTGAGAAAAGGATGAGCATGTTTTTTTGGGGGGTGAGGTGTAAATATTATTTACTTACACCTATGGTTTTACCTAAAATGTCCAGCATACAATTAATAATTATAAAAGGCATGCAGAAGCAAGAAAACATGACCCGTGAGAGAAAAGAGTCAGTAGAAGGACACAGAGAGGTGGTACAGATGTTGGACTTAGCAGACAGAGACTTCAAAATAACAGTTACAAATATGCAAGAGTATTGTGTAAAAGATGGGCAACACCTATAAACAGATGGAGGATTTCAATAGAGAGATGAGATCTATAAAAAAAAGAACTGAACAAGAATCCTAGAAATGAAAAAAATATAAAATCAGAGATGAGGAGTGCATTTGAAATGTTTAACAGCAGACTGGACACAGTAGAGGAGAGTATCTAATATGTACAAAATTGAAATCCCAGTAGTTGAGGATAGAGGATGGGACAGGAGAAATATTTAAAGAGATTAGGGCTGGGAATTTCCAAAACTGATGGTAGATATTAACCTACAGACCTAAGCAGTTCAAAAAACCCCCAAGCAGAATACATACAAAGAAGCCCATACCCAGGCAAATCATAGTCAAATTGCTGAAACAAATCTTAAAAGCAGCCAAGGTGGCAAGGTGCTTGGTGGTAGTAGTATTATTACATACAAGGGAACAACAATGCAAATGATTAGATGATTTATTAAAAAATGACAGCCAGAAATGTTTAGTTATCTTTAAAGTGCTGAAAGGAAAACAAAAATTATAAACTGCCAACCTAGACTTAAACATTTATACAACTTTCTCAATCAATTCAATCTATTTGATAATTATGAAACAGTATACCCAACAACTTCAGAATATGTATTCAAGTACATGTGGAACATACACCAAGACAGTCTAAATGCTGGGTCATAAAACAAATCTGAATAAAAATGAAAAGATCAAAATCACATAGAGTATACTCTAAGCAGAATGGTATTAAATTAAGAACCAATTAGCAAAAAGATATCTAGAAAATTCCCAAATATTTAGAAATTAAATAGCATACTTTAAATAACCTATGGATCAAAGAAGAAATCACAAGAGAAATTTGAAAATGTATCGAACTGAATAGTAACGAAAATACAACCAAACAAAATTTGAATTGCAGTGAAAAGAGTCCTTAGATAGAAATGTATAGTATTAAATGTATAGTATTAATATTATACTGATTTTACACATTGATGTGTAATGTAAAATCAATGTCCTAAGCTGCCACTTTAAGAAGCTAGAAAAATAAAGCAAGTTAAACACAAAGTAGAAGAATAAAAAATAAAATAGTAAGAGTAGAAGCTAATAAAGTAATTAAACAAGGAAGCCATTAGACTGAGGTGGCATTAATGCGTTGGCAGTCAACGTAAGCAAACCAAACCCACACTGAAGTCAGTGCACTGACATTTGAGAAAATGTATTTAAGAACAACCAATCACAAACAGCCAAGTAGTCTTTTCCAAGTAAGGCAACCACTTAAGCTATAGCCAAATAATTTGCTTACTCTGCTTAAGAGTCTGCTCCGTTTAACAAAAAAAAAAAAAAGCTTTCCCTTTAGTCCCTGCCAGTGGAGCACTCCAAACCATTTTCAGTTTGAGTGAAAGTATGTTAGTAGCTCAGTCGTGTCTGACTCTTTGCGACCCCATGGACTGCAGCCCGCCAGGCTCCTCTGTCCATGGGGTTTTCCAGGCAAGAGTACTGGAGTGGCATGCCATGCCTTTCTCCAGGGGATCTTCCCAACCCAGAGATGAAACTGAGGTCTCCTGCATTCTAGGCATATTCTTCACCATCTGAGCCACCAGGGAAGTCCATGTCAGTTTGGTGCTGCCCAATTAAATTCCATGTTTGTTCAAATGAACTCTTTGAAAGTTTATTAATAATGTACTTCAGTTAATCTTTTAATACAATGAAACAGAAAATGGGCAAATAGGAAATACCAACAAAATCAAAAGTTGCCTATATGAAAAGAATTGAAAATTGATATTCAAGCAAACTAATCATAAGGGAAAAATACATACATTATTAATATCAGGAATGAAGAAGGGGAACATCATAGGGAGAATACAGATATCAAAAGTATAAGGTGATATTATGAACAACTCTGTCAAATATTCAACAACTTAAGATAAACTGAAAAAATCCTTGGAAAGAAATCCTTCTTGAAAGGCACATGATGAGAGAAAATCTAAATATATAAATTTGACTTATAGTCAAAAACCTTCTTAACAAAGAAAACTTCAAGTCCAGATGGTTTCAATGAATTCTATCAAACATTTAAAGAAGAAATAATTTCAATCTTTCACAAAAGCTTTCAGTGAAGACAAGGGAAAACTTTCCAACACATTTTATGATGTTAACCTCTCTCTGATATTAAAAAAAAAACTTGATAAAAACATTAAAATTACAGACCTATACGCCTGATGAACACACACACACAAAGTTTTAATAAAACATTAGCAATAATCAATCTATCTGTCTCATATATAGGATATATATTATGACCAAGTGGTATTTACCACAAGAGTGATTTAAGGTTAAAAAAAAAAATCAATCACATAATTTACCACATTAAGAAAATAAAGAAGAAAAATCTTATGAGAATGTGAAAATTCACTGGACAAAATTTATTTATTAAGAAAATAAAGAAGAAAAATCACACGAGAAGATGTCAAAATGCACTGGACAAAATTTATTCATGTCCATTCATGACAGAAACTCTCAATAAACTAGGAACAGAAAGAAAATTGCTCAATCTAATAAAGGATATTTATGAAAAACCTATGGCTAACATGAGACTTACTGGTGAAGCACTGAGAATTTTTTCTCCAAGATTAGGAATAAAGGACAAACATTTGTTCTCATCACTTCTATACAAAATTAGTAATATAAGACCCAGTCAGTGTCATAAGAAAAAATAAAAATGCCATTATTTACAGATATGTTTGCTTACACAGAAAACTCTACAACTTTTATAAAAACACTGCACTGGAAGAACTAATAAATGGAGCAAAGCTGCAGAAATTAAGGTCCATTAACAAAATACAATCATATTTTTATATGCTAGTCATACACAATTGAAATTTCAGTGTAATTATTAATTCAAAATGAAACTTAAAAAAGCAATATAATTTACAATATCATAAAAACATACCAAACATCTCAAAATAAAGATACTGGAAAATGTATAAGGTTTATACATTGATTTTATGAACATTAATGAGAAATCTTACACAAAACCTAAGTAAATATATAGATATCCCACATTCTTGACTGACCAGAAGATTCAACATTGCTAATATATTTATTCTGGATTACAGACATTGGTTTTTCTCAGTTCACAATTTCCATCTAGAAATTTGTCTTGAAATTTTCTATCTTTTATTCATTAAAGCCTATTTTTCTTTATACCCTTGTTCATAGTTACAATGGCCACTTTAAAATCTTTGTCTGTTAATTCCATCATTGGAGGCTTCTAAGGATTGGGGTTGCAAAGAGCTGGACACAACTGAGAATGCACGCACACAAAGAAAAGGGAATCACTTAAGACCAGGATTGATTCATGAAAAAATAAGTCATGCTAGAGTAACCTCAACATTCAAGAAACTAAGATCATGGCATCTGATCCTATTATTACAAGGTGAAGAGATGGGGAAACAATGCAAACAGTGACAGACTTTATTTTCTTGGGCTCCAAAATCACTGCAGATGGTGACTGCAGCCGTGAAATAAAAAGATGCTTGCTCCTTCGAAGAAAAGCTATGACCAATCGAGACAGCATATTAAGAAGCAGAGACATTACTTTGCCGACAAAGGTCTGTCTAGTCAAAGCTATGGTTTTTCCATGTATGGATGTGAGAGTTGGACTATAAAGAAACCTGAGCACAGAAGAATTGATGCTTTTGAACTGTGGAGAAGACTCTTGAGAGTCCCTTGGACTGCAAAGAGATAAACCAGTCAAGCCTGAAGAAAATCAATCCTGAATATTCATTGGAAGGACTGATGCTGAAGCTGAAGTTCCAATACTTTGGCTACCTGATATGAAGAGCTGACTCAGAAAAGACCCTGATGTTAGGAAAGACTGAAGGCAGCAGGAGAAGAGGACGACAGGATGAGATTGTTGGATGGCATCACCGACTCAAAGCATGTGAGTTTAAGAAAGCCCTTGAAGATGGTCGAGGACAGCGAAGCCTGGCACGCTGCAGTCCAGGAGGTGGCAAAGAGTCGGACACATCTGAGTGACTAACACTTTCTTTTCACTTTCCAGGGAAGATGAGGAAGTGGAGGGAAGTCCGGAATGGCAGGACTATGAAATAGGTGGCTCTTCCGGAGAGGTTCAGAGCATTGGAGGAACAGCACTGGGCAGTGACTCAAGGGGAGCTAGCCGACATGACACTGACAGTGAGGACAAGTCCATTAGCCCACGAAGAATCAAATAAACTGGCAAGAAGTTCCGAAGAAGTGAGAGACACATAAGCAGAGTGACAGTAATGATGGTAAACGGCTGAAAGGCAGAAAAAGTCGTGGGCTCTGGGAGCTTGCACCGGAAGATAGATTATGAAATTAAAAGTTATATATAGTCAAGAGGTCAGTGATAATTAAGTTTAGCACTAAAATGGCATAGTGTAGTCGCCAAGAAAAAGTCTGCTTACAAAAGGCTTCCACTGAATGACTGAGAGCTTACTTTCATTAGTGAAAGAATAAAAGTCGAATTGCATGTAGATAGCAGTTTAATAAATACTACAGAAACTGTCTAGTAAGTCTTAAGGCTTGTTGTTAGTAACTGCTGACTGGGAAAAGTATCAGCTGGCCACATGAAATCTGTGCCTCAAATAACTTAAGTGGAATGAATTAGAGATTTTATATTCACGGTGACAGGTGCCTTACTTAGAGAATTTTTGTTTTGGAAAATCATTTTAAAAGATCTCTAAAAATGCAAGTGCTGAAGGCTAAAAATTTATTTTTTTACCTTTGAGTTTTCTCCCTGAGATAAGACTAAACATTTTTTTTTTCCTCTTTTGAATCTATGGAGTTATATTGAGATGGTTCTTTTGCAGAAAGAGCTGAAGTACAATAAAGGCAGTATGAGAGGTACAGAAAAGCTCAGAAATTGTCTGGAAGAACTATGTGAACTTTTGATGACCTATATGCTAGGTCAAAAAGCACAGAACTATATGAAATTATAAATGCAGGCTGATCTTCCTGCTTGAGAACAGGATGAAAAGCTTAAAAACCTTTAAATATTTTGTTTATTTGAGAGGATGAAAGGCTCTTGGGAAAGGATTAAAGAAATAATCCAAGAAAGAAGGCAAGAAGAAATAAAAGGCTTTGGATGCTGGAAAGGAATCAAAAACCAATGCAACAGCTGGGTGGATGACAGAATTCTAGAGGAAGAGCAGAGTCCCTGTACCCCCTGATCCGCCCCACAGGTTCTCAAGTGGACGACCTTCAGGACAGGCACAGCACAGCTTGCTGAGGAAGAGCTGGGCTCCTGAACAAGACTGCGAGGTTCAAATCCTGGCGTTACCACTTGAAGCAACATGCTCAACATCTCTCTGTGCCTTGGTTTCCTGGGCTGTGAAATGGGAGTAAATCTCAATCCCATCTCTCACAAGGCTGGTTCAAGAATTAAATGTAATAATCTGTCTAAAAGCATTGCACAAATGTCTGGCACACACAACAAATAAATGCTCAATAAATGTGAGCTGCTGTTATTAACATTCTTCCTGTGGAAAATCAACCCGAACCTTTGCGAAAACAAGCAACCAGGACACTAAGGTGTGAGCGATTCTATTATTTCTCAGAAGGAAGAGGAGCAAAGAACTATTTGTGATTTCCTTATTGAGTACTCTGTCCACGTGGCTTAACCTGGGTGATAAACGGGGGAGTCAACCTAGTGGATCTGAAAAAAGAGGACTCGGGAGTCACTCAGTGTGTGAGCTGGGTCTCCCCAGCTACAGCCAGCCACTGCATGGCAGCCCCCACTGAAGTCGCTTCCTCATGATGGAGACCTTGCTGCTCCAAACCAAGCCAGTGGGAGAATGTTCTAACCACAGGCAGGGTGCCGCCCCTGTGGGGAAGTGGGTGTTTACTAATAATGCTGTTATGGGAGGACAGCTGTTCCAACACTGACGAAAGATGGAGATTATCAGCACTCTCCTTCCCTCCCTCCACTTCTGTTAATAAAAGCCTAAGTTATCAGCACTGGCTATATATAGTGCCTTTCGCAAAAGCATTTTTTTTTTTAAGGAGCAAAAGCAATATATTCACAAATGTCATAAACCTGAAAAACACAAAAAGAAAAGCAAAAAACAAAAGTCACCTATCTGCACTCCAACAACCAAGGATGGCTACTATAAACATTCTGTCAACATTCTGATATACATAATTCCTCTGTATTTCCCCACACAGAGTGATTCTGTAGTATCTGCTTCATAATCTGCTCTTTCAATCTGGCAATAGGTTGTGAAAAACTTCCCACATGATAGTTTTGGTTTTGACAGTTCTTATTCAATGGTTAACTTTTTTTACACTTAAAGTCAATTTAAACCCTTAAGCCTTCTTCTGAATTTCTGAAACCATGTTTACAGCTTTATGTTTTTTCTTATTAAATTCCATGAATTAAACTCATCATTCTAACCTGTTTAAATCATTGTGAATTCTGATTTTCATACAAGGTACCCAGTATCCCACTGTACTTCATGTCATCTGGAAGTAAGTTTAGTATGTCTTCTAGATATATAAGTGCCTAGTAGGCACCTAAATAAATATGAATGGACAAATTAATTCATTGATTAATAATGGTGGCCTAGTGAGCCAATCACAGAGACTTGGATCTCTGTCCTCAGAGACTTGGTTCTCAAACTAATTTGCTGTTTGGGTATAGCTGCTTATTTAGTTACCAGCGATTCCTAATGATAGTATTATCATGTTCACATTTCTCTTTTGTGTTCACAAGATTTCATTATGTCTTATTGAAACCCAGTTACGGTAATTCTTTTTTTTTTTTTTGTCTCCCAATCTTCTCTTTCTAAAGTAATTCCATCATGAAGGAAAATAAGGTTAGTCTAGCATGACTTATTTTTTTCATGAATCAATGCTAGACTTAAGTGATTCCCTTTTCCTTCTTTTCATGCGTGTGTGCTCAGTTTTGTCAGACTCTTTGCGATCCCGTGGACTATAGCCTGCCACGCTCCTCTGTCCATGGAATTGTCCAGGCAAGAATACTGGAGAGGGCTGTCACTTCCTCCTCCAGGGGATCTTCCCAACCCAAGGATCGAACCTGATCCTCCTGCATTTCCTGCACTGGCAGGTGGATTCTTTACTGCTGAGCCACCTGGGAAGCCTCTTTCCTTCTTTAAGGGCTGCCAAATCACTGGTTTGCTAATCTGTCAGATTTTGGCCTGAAACTGACATCTCAATTACCAGTTTATATATTCAGCATCTAATTTATTTCTATCTCTTCCCTTCTGTTCCCAGAGTATGAGCTCTCATTGCACATGAAATAATATGCTGAATCATAATCACAGGACTAGAACTGTAAATCACAAATTAGTAATCATAAGAACTGCTCCTCTTTGGACATAGTAATTCAATTATTAAATAGAGAAAATAAGATCAATTCAATAGCTTGACCCTTGTGAGTTTCATTTTCTTTGAGGAATAAAGGATTTGGATAGGATAGGATGTGCCCTGAAAAGCAGATAAGGGTTACTCATATCAATATAATGTCAATTGACACCCTTAAAATATATCTATCACCTATTGCTTACTATGGGCTTCCCTGATAGCTCAATTGGTAAAGAATCCGCCTGCAATGCAGGAGACCCCGATTCAATTTCTGGGTCGGGAGGATCGACTGGAGAAGAGAAAGGCTACCCACTCCAGTATTCTTGGGCTTCCCTTGTGGCTCAACTGGTAAAGAATCCGCCTGCAATGCAGCATACCTGGGTTCGATCCCTGGGTTGGGAAGATCCCTTGGAGAAGGGAAAGGCTACCAGCTCCAGTATTCTGGCCTAGAGAATTTTATTGACTGTGTAGTCCATGGGGTTGCAAAGAGTTGCACTGTTTACTAAACATGCTGAAAGTGGAAGCAGGACAACATATTAAAATAAGGTGGCTCAAAATCAATCAGAAGAAAAGAAAAAACAAGCAAGACTCAGAGAGATTAAGAACATGAGCAGGATCCAAGTAAGATACATACTTTGAAATACAGAATTACAAGCAGTTGAGCAGGGAGGTTTCTGACCATTTATTCAATAAGCAGATATACAGAAAAGGAAAAGGAAACGGTAGTGATGTCTGAAAAATGTCTAGGGGGGTTATTCTGGCTAACTTTAACTCTGGTTTTATTAATACTGTGTGACCATGACATATATTTGGGAAGAAGTATCCAGTCGAAAAGCTAAGAGCTGATATGCCTGCCCTTTTAAAGTACAGTGAGATCCCAGCCAGCTGGACTTGACAATGGATTTAGAATGTGAACCAGACTTCTGCTGTCTCCACACTCGTACCACTCCATGATTGATGGAATGATCCCCAGGAGGAGGAAATTAGGACAACGTTGGATTTCTCAGTACATCTGGCAGAAAATCTGGGGGCAAGTTTTATGGAACATAAGACTGGATATAAAACCAACCCTTTTAAAAGGTTAAGTTCACAGCACTGTTCTAGAAGACAACTTAGAATTCTGGGAGTCAGCCGGTTATGTAGATGGTGACTCCTTAGTCCTGTATCTGTTACCGGTCTGGATCTGCAAAGACAGATGGATCCTTAGCCTGATTAACAAGAAATGTCTTTGATCCAGCTCTTTACTTTGGCATAACCAGCATACCACATGAAGCCTGAAAAATGGAGCTGTGAACTAAAAAAGAAGTGAGCAAAGGGTGACCTTTAAGAAAGCCAAAAGAGAACTCCCTGACACCAGTTCATTCAACAAGGAAGACTGAACCCAGCTCAGAAGGATTTTTATCAAATAAAGGAAAAAGTCTGATGCCTTTGTGACAATAAGACAGGTACACATGAGTACAGCTGGCCCTTGTAAACTTGGACTACCATCACCTAGCTTTCACAGCCTGCAGAGACAAGCCAGGAAAAGTTTTCAAAGTGAAAGCTAATGTGCAGATTGTCTAGGGCAATTGACACACCAATTTCCAAGAACTTCTACATTGAATTGTAGCTGGGTTCAAACTTAGTGCACACAAACAGCTTACAAAGTGTCACACATTTAGAATTCCTGCCCCATCACATCAGTTAGGGCTCCTTTCGTTTCTCCTCTTTTCCCTGGGAAGCAAAACAGCAGGCGGCTTGGAACAGTCATGTCCACAGTTTTTCTGGCTTCAGTAACCTGTCTCTGCCCCCTTTCTCAACTGGCCAAGGGAAACGGGAAACAGTTCCAGAATTCCACCTTCCTTCCTTCCTTTCCTCTTCTTTTTCATCATCCTGTTTTTTTTTAAACCTTCTCTACCTGTTCTTTTCCTTTCTTTATAAATAATGATGTTTTTACAAAATAGGGAGAATGCTGAGGAAATCACAAGAAAGGAGATTTTCTTTTTAAGTCATAGGGCCAAAGAGGGGAAAATAAAATGTGTGTAACAGTCAAGACTTCTTACTGCAGTGTGTGTGTGTGTGTGTGTGTGTGTGTGTGTGTGTGTGTGTGTACACTGCATCTAAGAGCCCATTCTCAAGCTACCTACCAAACTATGGAAACAACCCTTCATTGCAAGAGGAATTGGTCTCTGATTCATCAAGTCCATGGCAAGGCTACAATAGCACCTGCTTCTATTGTGTCACGACAAGTCTACTGAAATTTGCTGTCCTCAAGATTTACTAGGGGGGTTTCGTTCAAGGTTACAGCTGCTATGAAATGCAGGCATCTACCTCCGATAAGATCAAATCATTGAAACTCGCTATCCTGGTCCTCAGCTGCTTACACTGAATACTAATTTCTTACCAGCCCCAGGGGAGGCAGCATAGCATACGACAGTGGTTCTCAAAGTGTGGTCCCTGGACCAACAGCACAGCATCACCTGGGAACTTGTTAAAAGCGAAAACAGCTCAACTTCACCCCAGGCCGACTGGAATCAGAAACTCTCAGGCTTGGCCCAGCAACCTCTGTTTTAACAAGCCATTCAAGGGGTTCCGGTCCAGTGGTTAAGAGCATAGCCTCTGCTACCACTTGTTGGGGTCTGAATCCTGACTGCCAGTCACCAAGGTGTCATTTAGGGCAAGTCACTTCATTGTTCTGTGCTTAGTCTCTTCATCTGTAAGACGGAAATGATAACTACTTTTCTCACGGAGGATCCGTGAGCACTAAACCAGTTACTGTGTGTGAAGCTCTGAAAACAGTTGCTGGCACAGGATAAAAGTTAGCTATTAAATGAGTTAAAGTACATAGAGCATTTAGGGCCTGGCAATTCATAAGCACTACAAGTTACCATTAGCTACTCTTATTTCTTGTATATCATCTTATTGTGGAGATTCAATGGGACGTAACCTGGACTTCTCACAAATCAACAGGCAGGCCATATTTCTACATGGTAAATTGCGTCCTCTTGTTATAGAGAAGCTAATCACTTGTAGTATGAAAATGATAAAACCAGAGTGAATCAAAACTCTTCAGAACTCAAATTCCAGACATTACACTTGCTGATGAAGAAATGTATGATTCATTTCTGTGTCTGTCTATGGCCAGATTCCCCACACACTGACTCCATAAATGGTCTGGAGGCTAAAAGGGACATGTTTCTTTATCTCTACTTCTTCTTTACATTCTTTTTATGATACTATGGTTTCTTCCCTCTGCGTTTGATCTTAGCCAAAAGTCGAAGAAGCAATGGTTCTTTTCTAAAATATCGTAGCTGTTAAACATGTGTTGGTTAAACCATAGCTAAAATGGCAAATCATATTTATAAGATGTGTTGAGCAGCACCTGTGTGATCAGGCCATTGTGAGAAACCAAGAAGACCAAAAAAATCTACAACTTCCATCCCCGAGAGTCATGACATTTCCCTTGTATGAATTACCCACCATTCAGTTCAGTTCAGTTCAGTCGCTCAGTCGTGTCCGACTCTTTGCGAACCCATGAATTGCAGCACGCCAGGCCTCTCTGTTCATCACCAACTCTCGGAGTCTACTCAAGCCCATGTCCATCGAGTTGGTGATGCCATCCAACCATCTAATCCTCTGTCGTCCCCTTCTCCTCCTGCCCCCAATCCTACCCAGCATCAGGGTCTTTTCCAATGAGTCAACTCTTCGCAGGAGGTGGCCAAAGTAGTGGAGTTTCAGCTTCAACATCAGTCCTTCCAATGAACACCCAGGATTGATCTCTTTTAGGATGGATTGATTGGATCTCCTTGCAGTCCAAGGGACTCTCAAGAGTCTTCTCCAACACCACAGTTCAAAAGCATCAATTCTTCAGCGCTCAGCTTTCTTCACCATCCAACTCTCACATCCATACATGACCACTGGGAAAACCATAGCCTTGACTAGACAGACTTTTGTTGGCAAAGTAATGTCTCTGCTTTTAAATATGCTATCTAGGTTGGCCATAACCTTCCTTCCAAGGAGTAAGCGTCTTTTAATTTCATGGCTGCAATCACCAACGGCAGTGATTTTGGAGCCCAAAAAAATCAAGTCTGACACTGTTTCCACTGTTTCCCCATCTATTTCCCATGAAGTGATAGGACCAGATGCCATGATCTTAGTTTTCTGAACGTTGAGCTTTAAGCCAACTTTTTCACTCTCCTCTTTCACTTTCATCAAGAGGCTCTTTAGTTCTTCTTCACTTTCTGCCATAAGGGTGGTATCATCCGCATATCTGAGGTTATTGATATTTCTCCCAGCAATCTTGATTCCAGCTTGTGTTTCTTCCAGCCCAGCATTTCTCATGATGTACTCTGCATAGAAGTTAAATAAGCAGGGTGACAGTATACAGCCTTGACGGACTCCTTTTCCTATTTGGAACCAGTCTGTTGTTCCATGTCCAGTTGCAACTGTTGCTTCCTGACCTGCATACAGGTTTCTCAAGAGACAGGTCAGATGGTCTGGTATTCCCATCTCTTTCAGAATTTTCCACAGTTTATTGTGATCCACACAGTCAAAGGCTTTGGCATAGTCAATCAAGCAGAAATAGATGTTTTTCTGGAACTCTCTTGCTTTTTCGATGTTCCAGCAGATGTTGGCAATTTGATCTCTGGTTCCTCTGCCTTTTCTAAAACCAGCTTGAACATCTGGAAGTTCACGGCTCACGTACTGCTGAAGCCTGGCTTGGAGAATTTTGAGCGTTACTTTACTAGCATGTGAGATGAGTGCAATTGTGTGGTAGTTTGAGCATTCTTTGGCATTGCCTTTCTTTGGGATTGGAACAAAAACTGACCTTTTCCAGTCCTGTGGCCACTGCTGAGTTTTCCAAATTTGCTGGTAAATCGAGTACAGCACTTTCACAGCATCACCTTTGAGGATTCGAAATAGCTCAAGTGCAATTCCGTCACCTCCACTAGCTTTGTTCATAGTGATGCTTTCTAAGGCCCACTTGACTTCACATTCCAGGATGTCTGGCTCTAGGTGAGTGATCACACCATCGTGATTATCTGGGTTGTGAAGATCTTTTTTGTACAGTTCTTCTGTGTATTCTTGCCACCTCTTCTTAATACCTTCTGCTTCTGTTAGGTCCATATCATTTCTGTCCTTTATCGAGCCTATCTTTGCAAGAAATGTTCCTTTGGTATCTCTAATTTTCTTGAAGAGATCTCTAGTCTTTCCCAATCTGTTGTTTTCCTCTATTTGTTTGCACTGTTTGCTGAGGAAGGCTTTCTTATCTCTCCTTGCTATTCTTTGGAACTCTGCATTCAGATGGGAATATCTTTCCTTTTCTCCTTTGCTTTTCGCTTCTCTTCTCTTCCCAGCTATCTGTAAGGCCTCCTCAGACAGCCATTTTGCTTTTTTGCATTTCTTCTCCATGGGGATTGTCTTGATCCCTGTCTCCTGTACAATGTCACGAACCTCTGTCCATAGTGCATCAGGCACTCTGTCTATCAGATTTAGTCCCTTAAATCTATTTGTCACTTCTACCGTATACTCATAAGGGATTTGATCTAGGTCATACCTGAATGGACTACCCACCTGAATGAATACCCACCATTAAAACCAGCCATTTTAATCTGTCTTAGCCACTGGTTCTAATCTGTGACAGAAATTAAGTTATATCCAGAAGAATAAGCATACAAAGCAAACAAAAATTTAGTCCAAATTGTAAATGCAACCCATATACTTAGAGTTAGCTTCTTTAGTCTATTGATGCTTTCTGCCCACATACAAAGCATGACATTAGTGTCTGGTAAAAGTAAAAAATAGTACAGATTCACAGACAATGGTAAAGATATCTGTAATGCTGAACTGTAACATTCTAGCTACTACATTTGTCTTCACATTTGTCCACAGGAATACTGTTTCTTACATTTCATCAGTGCTAGTTTATTTTCAGAAATATTTCCACCTCTCCTTTGCACCTTATCATCACTAATAAATGGGTCTAGACTAGCCTGAAATGCCACTGTGAAAAGACTGGTATTGATTTTCCTCTTCCCACAAGTAGGGAAGGTCAAGCAATGAAAAGAGCATAAACTTTCACATCAGAAAGAGCTGAATTCAGGCTTCCCACGTGGCTCAGTGGTAAAGAATCCGTCTGACAACGCAGGAGACAGGGACTCGATCCCTGACCTGGGAGGATCCCACATGCCAAGGGGCAACTAAGCCTGTGCGCCACAACTATCGAGCTTGTGCGCTGGAGCCTGGGAGTCGAAACTACTGAGCCCATGTGTTGAAACTACCGAAGTCTGCACCCCAGAACCTGTGCTCAAGAGAAGCCACTGAAATGAGAAGCCCGTGCACTATAACTAGAGAGTAGCCCCCACTCACCACGACTAGAGAAAAGCCTGCGAAGCAACGAAAACTCAGTACAGCCAAAAATAAATAAATAAAAAGAAAACTGCTTTTAAAAAAGAGAGAAAAAGAGCTGAACTCACATGTTAACATTTCTAAGGCTATTTGATTATCTGAACTTGAGGCTAACAATACCCATGTTACAGCCATGTTTTTAGGAGTAAACAGGGTAAATCATACAAAGCATAGGATCTCGCATGAGCTGGGCACTCAGTGAATATTAGTCCCTTTCTCCTTCCCTTCCTTTTGTTCCTCTCTTTAACAAATGGTAGAACAGAATCTCAACGTTTCAAAATGAGGGAGAAATATTTCTGAATTAATAGCACATTGTAGGGTGCTTTAAGCAATATGAAAATCAATTTAAGGACTTCCCTGGTGGCCAGTGGTAAAGAGTCCGCCTGCCAATGCAAGGCACACGGGTTTGATCCCTGGACTAGGAGGATCCTACATGCTTTGGGGCAGTTGAGCTCCGTGTGCCACAACTACTAAAGTTGGAAGGCTCTAGAGCAGGAGTCCCCAACCCCCAGGCCTTGGACCAGTAGCAGTCAACGGCCTGCTAGGAACTAGGCCACACAGCAGGAGGTAAGTGGCGCCCCATCACTCCTCATTCCTTGCATTACCGCCTCAGCAAGACCCATCTCCTGACATCCGCGGAAAAGCTGTCTTCCATGAAACCCGTCCCTAATGCCAGAAAGGCTGGGGATCGCTGCTCTAAAGCCACGACTACCGAGTCCACGCATCTAAAGCCTGTGCTCTGCAACAAGAGAAGCCACAGCAATGAGAAGCCAGCACACTGCGGCCAAGAATAGGCCCCGCTTGCTGCAACTAGAGAAAGCCTGCACGTAGCGATGAAGACCCAGCACAGCCAAAAATAAAATTAATAAAAATTTTAAAAAATCAATTGAAAAATTAATACATGCTGACCATAAAAATGTGTAAGTACTGACAAGAGTAAAGGAGGAGAAAAAAGTCCCCCACAGTCCCATTTCACGTGGTGAGCACTCTGGCAAGTTTCATACCAGTCTTCTTCCAGTGCACTGATTATACTATCCCATTTTTATCATTTAATGTTAATGCCAACACGCTGGATATATTTTATTTATGCACTTTTAAAACGTGATTTTTTTTTTTTTAATTAGGAAAAAAACTCCCGCCTCTCCCTATACTCTGTATGCCACTGTGCTGGGGATAGGACACCGGCTTTGGAAGACAAGAGGAGGGAGCCACTTCCCATGGGGGAAATCAAGGAAGATGTCAAACTAGAATTGGTCTCAAAAGATGACCAGCACTTTGACAACTAGAAGACGCTGCAGGTAGAAGAAAAGAGGATGTGAAAGAGCAGCAAACAAGAGGAAACCCAATGTGGCTCAACGGTGGGGATAGGGGAGAGTGAAGAGACCCTGCAGCTAAATCTGGTAAGACAGAATTCTCGTTTATTCAGAAACATAAACGCTAGTTGGTCAAAACTGCCATCTAAGCCAAAGCACAGCACAGTAGCTTTAACTGGAATCATTTGTGTTCATGATGAAGCTATTTATAATGAAATAAAAGCAATATAATGAAAAGGATACAAGTTTAGGTTTGGGGAAGGCAAGGGGCATGAGTGAGTATGGCCAAACACAGAGACAGCCGGCCAAGTCTCGCTACTATTACCAACATTAGCTTATGCGAAGTCACTTTTGTTGTGTCTGACTCTTTGTGACCCCATGGATTATAGCCTGCCAGGCTCCTCTGTCCATGAGATTCTCTAGGCAAGGATACTAGAGTGGGTTGCCATGCCTTCCTCCAGGGCATCTTCCCGACCCAGGGACTGAACCTGCATCTCTTACATCTCCTGTATTGGCAGTCAGGTTCCTTACCACTAGCACCACCTGGGAAGCCCAACATCAGCTTGAGGGCTTTCCAAATGTATAATATCAAGCCAAGCCATTTACATGCCTTATCTGAGTTGGTCTTCAGAGCAATCCACTGAGAAACGTATTATTACTATTCCATTTTAGAGATCAGAAAACTGAAGTTTAGGTTAAATGACTGAGGTTTAACTTCTCTCACAATAAGTTAAAGAGCCACTTTTGAACTTAAATCTGTATGACTACAAAGGTGCAATGAAGAACAGAAAACTGGAACCTAAAATAGTATTCGCTAAAGATTTTATAACAGATTATTATTGTTATAGACCTTTGTTTTCTTTTTGCTGTTGTTTAGTCACTAAGTTGGAGAAGGCAATGGCACCTCACTCCAGTACTCTTGCCTAGAAAATCCCATGGACGGAGGAGCCTGGTAGGCTGCAGTCCATGGGGTCGCTAAGAGTCAGACACGACTGAGTGACTTCACTTTCACTTTTCCCTTTCATGCACTAGAGAAGGAAATGGCAACCCACTCCAGTATTCTTGCCTGGAGAATCCCAGGGACAGCGGAGCCTGGTGGACTGCCGTCTATGGGGTCGCACAGAGTCGGACATGACTGAAGCGACTTAGCAGCAGCAGCAGCAGCAGCAGCAGCAGCAGTCACTAAGTCGTGTCTGACTCTTTTGTAACCCCATGGACTATAGCCCGCCAGGCTTTTCTGTCCATGGGATTTCCCAGGCAAGAATACTGGAAAAGTGAAAGTGAAAGTTGCTCACTCATGACTAACTCTTTATGACCCCATGGACTGTAGCCTGCCAGGCTCCTCTGTCCATGGAATTCTCTAGGCAAGAATACTGGAGTGGGTAGCTGTTCCCATCACCAGGGGATCTTCCCAATCCAGGGATCAAACCCATGTCTCACAGGTGGATTCTTTACCATCTGAGTCACCAGGAAAGCCCATAGACCTTTGTTTTAGGAATACTAAAATCATCCAAGACCCACACTAAAATGCTCAACTGATCTGACAAAATAAGAAAAGTCAATACGATGGAGGAAGGATAATCTGTTTAAAGCCATCTGTTAACAAATGGTGCTGGAGCAGTTTTACATTCACAGGCAAAAAATAAAAGAACCTCAACCTAAGCCTCAGACTTAAAAATTAATTCAAAATGGATCATTCAAAACATTTACTTAAATTTAAGATGTAAAACTACAAAATCATCCCAAGGATGATTCTGAAAAACATTTGGAAAAAAGATGTTTCAGTTTTAGCTGTAGGTAACGTGAGGATACCAACGAAGACCAGACAATAGTAGGTGCCAGGCAGGGTGCTAAATGTTCTCTGTGCCTTACACCTTACTGAAATCTTTAACATGCCAGGAGGCAGAGACTGATTATGCTTCGTGCTGTAGCCACGACAACTGCTGCTGGAGAGGTCGGGAGCTGCCCAGTTACCAGCAGAGCCCACACCTTTTCACTCACCCTCCCTAGACCAATGGCAAGGCCAAGGGGCAAGTGCCTATCCTTGCCAATCTGCAGGTCGCATGGTCAGGGAGTGCCCTTCGGCTGCAGACAGTCTTTATATCTCAATTCCACAGTGGCAGGCACAGACTTTCAAGAGAAACAGAGGTCAGGGCCTCTGACGAGCGCCCGGACTTCCACATGGGCTACTGGGTGGACTCTGGACTCCACGGAGGCCTTTCATGTCGTAGAATCATTACCGATGGAGACTGCCTGTCTGTCCATGGGGGTCCTCATCAGCTCTGGATGGCAATGGGAGAAAACATCATCACCCAAAACTGGCAAGCTACTGGTCAAGCAAGCTGCTGCTTGTCTCACAGGAAAGCCTAACCAGCAGAAAGAGTGCTGGAGCCCACTGTGAGGCGCTTCAGCCAGCGGGTGCTCCCTCACGGTCCTACTACTTGCCTCCACCTTCCTTCTTTTTGCCTGATGGCAAGAGGAACACGGGCATCACCCATGTGCCAGGACTTCAAAGCAGACACAGCCTCTGAACAGCTGAGAGGGGGGCTGTCCAGGTATGGAAGGGTTAAGGCGTGTCCTGTGCTGTTGGCCCTCGGTTATTATCACTTTGAAAAGCTGTGGGTTTACAGGAAGAGTGTGAGAATGCTGCAGCTTTCCCGGCCAACATTTGGTTCCCATTACCGTGAATAATCTCTCTCTCTCCGCTCTCTCTCCCCAACCCCCACCCTGCCTCTACTTTTTCCACATTTTATATTAAAAGTACATCAAACTCTTTTCTTCCTTTTTCATATTTTCCTTAAGCTTCCCTTCACTCAGTGTGCCGGCTTCTGTGACTTTTCTGGTTATCCAGGACTGAGGGAGGGGAAAGGGTAAGCCTCCTTGGATGAAATCAGTCGAAAACAAAAGCAGGAGGGAAAAGCACTTCAGCAGTGCAGGGCTCGGGAAAGAAGCTAATGCACAGAATCGGGTTCTTCCCGGTCTTCACGGATACTGACAAAGAGCCCACTGACAGCGCTCGTTCAGTCTCCTGCTTCTCAGTCCCAGCTCAGCTACATTCTTGCCCGAAAACAAAGCATCTCTAAGAAAATATATCTGAAGATAGGTCTTTGCCTAATTTCATCAGCAGAAAGGAGCAGAGAATTTAGAGAAAAGGAAGAAGTGATAGTCCAAGGAACAGATGCTGGCAAGTGTGGGGAGAAAGAGAACACCGCGGGTTGGAGTGGGTAGTGGTACGGCCGTTTGAGAGCCCTTCCTGAGGCCAATTTTATAGGATCTACACACATTCAAAGTGTACGTATCATTTGATCCAACAAATTCCACTTCTTGCAATGTATTCTATAGAAACACTTGCAGGTGTGTACGAAGATATATGTATGAGGCATTCACTGAAGATGCCTAAATTGGAAGCAACTTAAGAGTTCTTTAACAAGAGAATGGCAAAATAAATTATGGTACAGTCATCTTTTGGAAGACTACATAGTTGTTAAGAATATTCAGATTAGCTCATACAGGGACTTCCCTGGCGGTCCAGAGGTTAAGACTCTGTGCCTCCATTGCAGGGGCCACCAGTCTGATCCCTGGGCAGGGAACTAAGATCCTGCATGCTGCCCAGGAGGGCCAAAAAACAGATAAGCTTATAGAAACAAACTGGACAAACATGGCGCCATTTGGAAGGAAAAAAAGTCACAGAACAATATATAGAAAAATATACAAATCAACCTTTTAACTGTGGCTACCTCTGAGAAGATGACTTAATCGCCTCATAATATATATATATTTCTGTTAGATTATTTTATGATGTGGCTACATGTATGTATTATTTGTACAGTTAATTTTTATAAAGTATGAACATAAATATTTCAGTCAATAGAAGATAGGAACATATGTAATATATACATGTAGGTGTGTATGTGAGTATATGTGTGTGTGTATCCTCCCCACCCCCACAAAGCCCTATGTAGACAGTCTTAACCTGGAAGAAATCCAAAACTCAGAAAATTTCTTAACTTCCCAATATATACCAAGACAGACAAAATGACAGAGAAATGGATGAACAGGAAAGAAGACACGATGATTCGAAAAGGCCCCAAAGTTTCCAAGGGCAGAGTTGTGATAATGCAAACAGCAAACACTGGTCAAATTATATGATGTGTTCACCGCAAGGATGGAGGAAGGGAACTCTGTGTGTGTGTGTGTGGTTGGGGTGGGGGCAGGAGGAAGTAGAACAAGAATGCTGAACTTTCATCTTCTGATAGGAATTTAATAACTTATATATAAAATAAAAAGCCCTCAGATGGCAGATAAGCATGATTTAGAAATATGGAAGTAAATAACAGAAGAAATAGCTAAAAAAAAAAAGTTGAAAGCAGTTATCTCTGGAGTGTGGAAATTAAGGTTGGGTAGCAACGGGAGAAGAAGGGGCAGGGGATTCCCATTTTCATTATAAACTTTATAGAATTGCTAAACTTTTAAAAAACTATATACTTGAATTATTGTAGGAACCAGTTCCAAGATGGCCCCCAATGCTCCCCACATCCTGGTATTCATATCCTGGGTAATCCTCTCCCACACTGAATGGAGCTGGCCTGTGTAAACAGTAGGATATTGCAAAAATGATAGTGTATTTGAAAAATCTAAACATAAGAGCTGAAACTATAAAACTCTTCAATGAAAACAAAGGGCAAAAGCTTCAGGACACTGGATTTGACAACGATTTCTTGGATATATGCCAAAGGCACAGACAAAAGAAGAAAAAATTAAAAAAAACAAAAAAACAACGTACTTCATCACAATTAAAAACTTTTGTGCATCAAAGGATACTATCAACAGAGTAAAAATGCAATCCACAGAATGGAAGAATATTCTAAATTTTCAAATCATATATCTGATAATCCAAATATATCCAAAATATATACAGAACTCCTAAAACTCAACAACAAAAGAGCCAAACTCTATTTAAAAATGGGCAAAGGAACTGAATAGACATTTTTTCTAAAAAAAGCTACACAAATGACCAAGAAGTATATGCATAGATGCTCAGCGTCACTAATCATTAGGGAAACACAAATCAAAACCCACAATGATATACCACCTCACACTCATCAGGATGGCCACTATTAAAAAAAAAAATGTTGGCAAAGATGTGGAGAAATTGAAACGCTTGTGCACTGTGGGTGGAAATTTGAAATGGTGCAGTTGAGCTGGAAAACAGTCTGGAAGTCTCTCAAAAACTTAAAACTAGGGACTTCCCTGGTGGTCCAGTGGTTAAGAATCCCCCTTGCAATGCAGGGGATGAGAGTTCAATCCCTGGTCGGGGAACTAAGATCCCATATGTTGTGGAGCAACTAAGCTGGTGCATTGGCCAACTACTGAGCCCACACACCACAACGAGATAGGCTGTGCAATGCAACAAAGATCCCAAGTGCCACAACTGAGACCTGATGCAGCCAAATAAATAAATAATAAATTAAAAAAAATTAAAAATAGAATTGCTTTTCTACTCCAAGGAAACACTAAATGGTGGATGATGCTGGTGTTCTAGGAGGCCAGGAGTTGACCACAGCAACTTCCACAGCGGTATGGGTGGCAGCTATGCTCAGATTGGAGCCAAGGCCACAGAGCTCACTGAGGGGAGGCTGAGGATAAGAAGTGGCTCCCTGTCACCAGGCCAGGCTGCTGGGTCATGGACATGAAGATCAAATCCCTGCAGGAAATATATCTCTTCTCCTCATTCATCAAGGAGTCTGAAACCACGGATTTTTTTCCTGGAAAAAATGTCCCTAAAGGGTGAGCTTGAAGATTACACCAGCGCAAAAGCAGACCCACGCTGGCCAGCAGACCAGGTTCAAGGCATCTGTTGTCACTGAGGACTGACTATGTGTCAATCTGGGTAAGCAATCCAAGGAGGCAGCCACTGGCATTCCCAGGGTCACTGCCCTAGCCAAGCTCTCCATTGTGGCTGTGCAGTAAGGCTACTCAGCGAGCAAGATCAGCAAGCCCCAGACTGTCCTTTGCAAGGTGACGAGCCACTGCGGCTCTGTGCTGGTGTATCTCATCCCAACCCCAAGGGCACTGGCAGTCTCTGGGCTCTTGTGTCCAAGAAACTCATGCCCAGTGTCAATCACTACTATACCTTGTCTGGGGGGCTGCACTGCCATCCTGAGCAACTTTACCATGTCTACCTTTGATGCCATCTCAGAGAGCTACAGCTACTCACCTTGACCTCTAGACAGAGATCATATTCACTAAGTCTCCCTCTCAGGAACTCACTGACCTAAGAGCTACATCAGAGTCTCTGTGAAGAAGACCCAAGCCCAGCTATGGTCACCATGTAGAGTTTTTATACAAGAAAGATAAAAAAAAAAAAAAAAGAAAGATAAAGTGAATTAGTTACGCTTGGGGAAAAAAAGAAGAATTATCATATGACTCAGCAATTCTACCCTGCATATATACCCAGAAGATGAAAGCAGGACCATGAGCAACTATTTGTACATCCATGACAATAGCAGCATTATTCACAACAGCCAAAAGGCAGAAGCAACCCAAGAGTCCATTGACGGATGAATGGATAAACCAACTGTGGGATATACACATGACGGACGTTATTCAGCCTTAAAAGGAAGGAAATTCTGACACACGTCACAACGTGGAGGAAACTTGAGGACACTGTGCTAAATGAAATAAGCCAGACACGAATTTACACAGACATACTGTGTAAATTCCACTCACGTGAGGCACCTAGAGCTCTCAAACTTAGAGCCAGAAAGTGGAAGGGTGCTCGCTACAGGCTGACGCAAGGAGGATGGGGAGTTATTTTTTAATTGGCACAGAGTTTCAGTTTTGCAAGATGAAAAGAGATCCTGAAGTAGATGGTGGGGACAGCTACACAATAATACAATGGAGTTAATGCTACTGAACTGCACACTTAAATACGGTAAATTTTATGAATATTTGTCCTTGATGAAAAATTTTTTTAAAAATGACTGTGTATGAGCTAGGGTCATAAAAGACACGTGGCTTTTGTCTTTCTCTGAGGTCACTCATTTTGGGGGAAACCAGCTGCCATGTCACGAGGACACACAAGCAGCCCTGTGGAGAAGTCCACCTGTTGCAGGACTGAGGCCTGCTGCCAACAGCCAGCCTGAACTCATCATCCACGTGAGGGTGAGCATCACAGAAGGGGATCCTTGGCCCCAAACAAGCCTTCCAACGACAGCAGCCCTCCTGGCTGACATCTAAACTGCCACCTCGTGAAAAGAGCCGGTGCCAGATCCGCATAGTTAAGCTGCCCCTCAGTTCCTGACCCCCAGAAACTGAGAAAAGACATGTTTACTGTTTGGCTGCTACAAGGTTGAGGTAATTTATCATGCAGCAATTCTGCAACTACTTAGATAAATTTGAGAAGGAAAAGAGAAATTAGTTTTAACGCATTATCCTATCAGGGTAGCCTGCTGTCCTAGCAAAGTGTGTGTCAGGGTGCATTACCACGATGGTGGGCTGCTATATTAGGATGCATCTCTTCATTGACACCTTACGAGAGAGATTCTCAACTACTCGGTACTGAGAAAGTTTCACAAGTATGTAACGTGTGACCAGTAGTATATAAAGTATATTTAACGACATATGTTAGCACGGTGTTAACAGCTGGGTTTGGCAGATGAATCCTGAGCTGGCTGCAGCTGGTGGCATGGCGTAGCGCAAGGTATATTTGCAGTACGTAAGAGGAGAAATGTAACATCAAGCTGGTGCCAAGTACAGATACTGTGTGTGTGTTGGACTATGGAGAGACTTTGCCTCATGAGTATTTTCAAATCTATCTGTAGTGTAGTAGTAGTGTTAGTCGCTCAGTCCTATCCGATTCTTTGTGACCCCATGGACTGTGACCCGCCAGGCTCCTCTGTCCATGGGATTCTCCAGGCAAGAATACTGGAGTGGGTTGCCGTGCCCTCCTCCGGGGGGTCTTTCCAACCCAGGGATTGAACCCAGGTCTCCTGCATTGCAGGCAGATTCTTTACCCTGACCTTTTCTCATGAGTATATTCAAGTCTAGTTAGGGCAGTCAGTAAATCATACCACTCACCCCTCCACACAGCCCTGAGAAATGACCAGGAGAGGAGTGAAACCACAGCACTTTCATGGACACCGTGAGACACTGCTCTACTTTACAACTGATTCCACCAGCTGGAATTCACCTGGTTTGAGAGTTGCTTTGAGTCTTTTAACTCCTTCAACTGCATTGAGGAAAATCCTAGCATATGGATGTGTGCTGCAGATGCGAAACAAGTGACAACCACTCTCATAGCAAGTTTTTAATCAGCTTGGTGTTTTTCCTCTCTCTCTGTCTGTGTGTGCTCAGTCGTATCTGACTCTCTGTGATCCCATGAACTGTAGCCCTCTGGGCTCCTCTGTCCATGGCATTTCCCAGGCAAGAATACAGGAGTGGGTTGGTTCTTGTCTAGAGAAAGTGAAAGCTCAAATCCTAAAGATGGCAAGCATGTTGAGCCATGGCTGGTTAAAGGAGAAAGTTGTAACCTAATTCACCTAAATTTTTGTGGCACCAAAGACAGTATTAGGGGAAGAGCTGCCTAGGTGGATGGAGAAGGCAATGGCACCCCACTCCAGTACTCTTGCCTGGAAAATCCCATGGATGGAGGAGCCTGGTAGGCTGCAGTCCATGGGGTCGCTAAGAGTCGGACACGACTGAGCGACTTCACTTTCACTTTTCCCTTTCATGCACTGGAGAAGGAAATGGCAACCCACTCCAGTATTCTTGGCTGGAGAATCCCAGGGACGGCGGAGCCTGGTGGCTGCCGTCTGGGGTTGCACAGAGTCGGACATGACTGAAGCGACGCAGCAGCAGCAGCAGCAGCCTAGGTGGAAGTGTGGTCTCTGATTATCAACCTAGATATTTAAAGTCACTTGTCATATGTTAAACTAGGGATACTATGTGTCAGAACCCTGCAGTAGGAAATGGCAACCCACTTCAGTATTCTTGCCTGGAAAATTCCATGGACAGAGGAGCCTGGTGGGCTACAGTCCATGGGGTCACAAAGAGCTGGACATGACTGAGCGATTGAGTGCACACACGTGTCAGATGCCACATTAAGAGCAAGAAGTATCAAGATGAGTAAGTCGGGACTTCTTTGGAAAATCTGTAACACAATGTAAATGACAGAGCCCCAGGCAAGCAGGCGGCCTCTGTGTGGGATGACAGCAGAAGGTGCAGAGAATAAGGGTTATCCAGAATGGTGGCAAGAATTTGCCAGATATGAATGAGGGAAGGGAAACACAGAGGAAATACTACATACAAAAACCCAGAAACATTAAAGGAAAAACAAACCCCCCAAACTCTGACTTCTTCAGCTGACGTTAATTAAAAGGGCAGATAACGGGATAAAATCCCCTTAGCATGGTGTATCAGGTTCTTGAACTCTTCCATCTCACCCTCAACATCCCCGCGACGTGCACACCACACTCCCACAACACTGCCCTCAGGCATGCTCGTCCGTCCCTCCTTGCCTTCACACAGGCTCTGCGATTCTCTCTTAGTTGAGAAACAATAATCCATTCTCTGGAGAACTGACTCTGGTCTTCCTCTGACAAAGCTTATTCCTTGAAATGCCAGGATGCCTTTCATTGGCAGGTTTTTGGTACCGTGACTGTTCTTCACAACAACTATTTCTTACTCACTGGACCAACCATTTAAGGCTAGTCATCATTCTGGTCTTTGTCCACTCAAAGCCTGGCAGCGTCACAGTCATGCAGCGTTTGCTGAATGAACAAATGCATGAAACTATGAACGTTCCTCTTTCTGCAGGAGTCCCATGTTCCACCCAAAGAAGGGAAACTAGACTTACCCTTTGAGGACTTAGTGGAATCAAACGGAAAATTCACTGGGTGAGAATTAGAAGTGGGTTCTCGTCCTGACTTTACCACCAGGTAGGCAGGAGAATTTGCATGATCCACTTAACTTCTCTGGGCCTCAATTTTTAATACCTTTAAAACAGCGTATGGATAGATTGTGTGGATATGTTTACAGTTAATTCTCATTTACGGAGCACTTACTCTCTGGGAGGCCCTGTAAAAATGCTTTCTTATATCATTTAATTTTCAGTTGCTCCTTAGGACATACCTAGGAGTTTTCAGCATTTTATCCTCATTTAGAGATAAGTACAATAGTTTCAAAGAATCTGCCTGAAGTGACATAGCTGGTAACATTTTCTGGCTAAAAAGGGGAGAGATCCAAATTGGTCTGCCTCTGTAGAACACCTGCTCTCAAACACTAGGTCATAACGTTTAAATGGAAGAGCACAGATATTCTAAAATAAAAAGGTTTGGACCTTCTGAAGCCACACAACAGTAGTAATAAATGGCAGTGTTCTTTTAATTTACTTTTTTCTGGGAAGGAGACGCCTTAAGGTGATATGGAGAGGGTGAGAGGTATGTGGAAATGCACCAAACAGAGTCATGAAAGGGAGGCCATCCTTTCTCGATGAAAGGTCTGAGCCTAGAGCAAAAAAAATGCAAGATGAGATGAAATGGAAAGGGAGGATTAAAAGGATACAGCCTGGCAGAAAGGCAAGGGGAAGAGAGAAGAAAACAGGAAGGGACCCCGAGCCAAGCTGTGGATGAAGATGGGGTCTGGACAGGGGGAGGATGAGGATGGGGCCCAGTGCTGTTGATGGGCAGAGCGGTGGGAGGCAGGTCGCCACGCTGAGAGGAGGACCCAACAGCATGGAAATTCCAGCCCAAAGGGAAAGGGGATGGGATGACTCGTGTTTCTCTGAGAACTGAGGGGGGTTAAAAGAGACAGCTCAGCCTGAGCCTGAGAGGAGCAAAAGGGAGAGACTAGTAAGAAAAACAATGACCCCACAGGTCTGAAAGGAAGAACCCGCAGACTGAAAGAGAGGTGATGACAGAGTGTGCCTGGGATGGACCATTTAATGCTTTAAACTTGTGCCAAGCTGAGTAATGCGGGCTTCAACTGGGGATGTACCTCAACTCTGGGAGAGACTAGACCCTGCATCATCAGCAGCATAAGCAAACATTACAGTTTTATAGCGATAAGAAGCATTAATACTGAAAAGAGCCAGTCGTGTGTAGTGCTCCGTAGTTTCCAAAGCATGTTCACAAGGGTGATGTCACTGAACCCCCAAGACAATCTGAGCATCTTTGCTTCTCACCTGGCAACATGAGGCTGAAGTTCAGTCAAGTGATTTATCTCCAGCTCAGGAAGTTCCAAGTGGGCCTGAAATTGGCACACAGGTCTTCTTGTCCTGGTCTAGGATTCTTTTGTGTAGGAAGAAAACATACCCTGTGCCTTTCATTTACAGTGCTTACAGTTCAGGAGAAGGCATAGAAGATAATTACACAAGGGAGAATGTACTATGCTCCACAAGAGTGGAGTTCAGGGGAAGGAGCAAATTTGGGGACAGCAGGAAAAGGTCTGAGGTAACTGCAGACAGGACAGGAAAAAGGGCTACTTAAGCGAAGAGGCAAGGAGGTAGAAAAAGCTCAGAGTGGGCTTTAGAGGGCGGTTCTGCCTACCCAGTCCTTGCCCCTCATCAGCACAGCAGAGGCAAGTGCAACTCTTTAACAAAAATGAAAACTAATACCTGTAAAACCAGGTATTGTTTCATCTTGGTGAACAAGATATACATTCAAGAAATTTACTCTGAGTCCAGAAGCTGTCAGGATTGCGTGCTGGGGGGTGGGGGGTGTCAGGTGTTCTTTTGGAAAAGGGCCATGTTCTACTGTCAGAGTGATGCTCTAATTCTTCAGACAAATGTAGGAACTCCAATTTTTCAAAACTTACTATTTTCCCAAGATGGAAGAAGACTCTGTTTGCCTCTGCTTTGGCAGGGATCAGAAAAGATTAGAGCTGAAAATGCAAGAGGGCTATTTCACAGCAGTCACAGAAAAAAGGGAAAAAAAGGCGGGGGTGGTATGCTTAGCACCTTACTCCACAATTTTATATTTACCCTCCCAACACGCAAGTTCCTTTGTGTATTCTATGCACACATAGTAAAGAAAAAAATGTGATATGGGAACATAGTGAAGGAATCTGTGAAGTGCTGAAACAGCATACCTGGCAGCTGCTAAAACAAAACTTCAAAGATTTGGCTTCTTTGAAAAGCCATCAGGCAGGACCCCACCCACTCCCTCTGCTAGCCACAGCTTCCCTGGGAGCTGGTACACGTAACCACTTCCGCATGTTTGGCTCTGTTCCCCAGGGCTATAGCAACTCTATAAGCCAAGTCAGAACTGCCAGCCAAGCAGGTGGGGGACTGGGGGCTGGGTAAGTGGAGGGAAGCAAGCCCTCTCCCCACCATCTAGTCATGGGCGTATCTCAGAAAATAAAATGATGATGTTAGGATCTGCTTAAAAAGCCCCTTCCTCTCAGCCAGCCCATCTCTTGGTTAAACACTAGTAATTGGTTAAACACTTGTAATTCAGAAGCTCTGAGCTTTTGAGATTCCCAAGGTATTAAAATATGCCCCTTCCAGTACCACAAATTAGTTCAAGAACAGCATCTGTGGTAAATCTCTAGATCTAAACAAAAGAGCCTAATCAAGAATACGCCTTTCTTTGTACTTTTTTTTTTTTTTTCTGCTGACAAGTTTGTGTCTTTATCACATATTTGAACCTTCTGGGTCAACCATCTTGTCCTGTGCTGCCCAGTATGGTAGCCATGAGCCACATGTGGCTTTTGAGTACGTGCAATGTGGCTAGTATGATGAGGAAATGAATTTTTCATTTTACTTAGTTTTAATTAATTTAAACATTTTTAAATCCACATCTGGCTTGTGGCTACCATACTGGATAGCATTGATCTTGCCACTTATTCACCAAACGATTACTGAGCACTTTTTATAGCAGAGTTCACTTCAGTTCAGCTGCTCAGTCATGTCTGACTCTT
Source organism: Giraffa tippelskirchi (assembly GCF_054371585.1). NCBI lineage: Eukaryota > Metazoa > Chordata > Mammalia > Artiodactyla > Giraffidae > Giraffa > Giraffa tippelskirchi. The sequence continues at coordinate 147,047,502 of NC_137281.1, read as the reverse complement.
TGCGACCCCATGAATTGCAGCACGCTAGGCCTCTCTGTCCATCACCAACTCCCGGAGTCTACCCAAACCCATGTCCATCGAGTCGGTTATGCCATCCAACCATCTCATCCTCTGTCGTCCCCTTCTCCTTCTGCCCCAATCCTACCCAGCATTAGGGTCTTTTCCAATGAGTCAACTCTTCGCATGAGGTGGCCAAAGTAGTGGAGTTTCAGCTTCAACATCAGTCCTTCCAATGAACTCCCAGGATTGATCTCTTTTAGGATGGATTGATTGGATCTCCTTGCAGTCCAAGGGACTCTCAAGAGTCTTCTCCAACACCACAGTTCAAAAGCATCAATTCGGCGCTCAGCTTTCTTCACCGTCCAACTCTCACATCCATACATGACCACTGGAAAAACCATAGCCTTGACTAGACGGACTTTTGTTGGCAAAGTAATGTCTCTGCTTTTAAATATGCTATCTAGGTTGGCCATAACCTTCCTTCCAAGGAGTAAGCGTCTTTTAATTTCATGGCTGCAGTCACCATCGGCAGTGATTTTGGAGCCCAAAAAAATCAAGTCTGACACTGTTTCCACTGTTTCCCCATCTATTTCCCATGAAGTGATGGGACCAGATGCCATGATCTTAGTTTTCTGAATGTTGAGCTTTAAGCCAACTTTTTCACTCTCCTCTTTCACCTTCATCAAGAGGCTCTTTAGTTCTTCTTCACTTTCTGCCATAAGCGTGGTGTCATCCGCATATCTGAGGTTATTGATATTTCTCCCAGCAATCTTGATTCCAGCTTGTGTTTCTTCCAGCCCAGCGTTTCTCATGATGTACTCTGCATATAAGTTAAATAAGCAGGGTGACAATATACAACCTTGACGGACTCCTTTTCCTATTTGGGACCAGTCTGTTGTTCCATGTCCAGTTCTAACTGTTGCTTCCTGACCTGCATACAGGTTTCTCAAGAGACAGGTCAGATGGTCTGGTATTCCCATCTCTTTCAGAATTTTCCACAGTTTATTGTGATCCACACAGTCAAAGGCTTTGGTATAGTCAATCAAGCAGAAATAGAGGTTTTTCTGGAACTCTCTTGCTTTTTCGATGATCCAGCGGATGTTGGCAATTTGATCTCTGGTTCCTCTGCCTTTTCTAAAACCAGCTTGAACATCTGGAAGTTCACGGTTCACGTACTGCTGAAGCCTGGCGTGGAGAATTTTGAGCATTACTTTACTAGCATGTGAGATGAGTGCAATTGTGCGGTAGTTTGAGCATTCTTTGGCATTACCTTTCTTTGGGATTGGAACGAAGACTGACCTCTTCCAGTCCTGTGGCCACTGCTGAGTTTTCCAAATTTGCTGGCATATCGAGTGCAGCACTTTCACAGCATCACCTTTGAGGATTTGAAATAGCTCAAGTGCAATTCCATCACCTCCACTAGCTTTGTTCGTAGTGATGCTTTCTAAGGCCCACTTGACTTCACATTCCAGGATGTCTGGCTCTAGGTGAGTGATCACACCATCGTGATTATCTGGGTCATGAAGATCTTTTTTGTACAGTTCTTCTGTGTATTCTTGCCACCTCTTCTTAATATCTTCTGCTTCTGTTAGGTCCATACCATTTCTGTCCTTTATTGAGCCTATCTTTGCAAGAAATGTTCCTTTGGTATCTCTAATTTTCTTGAAGAGATCTCTAGTCTTTCCCAATCTGTTGTTTTCCTCTATTTCTTTGCACTGATCACTGAGGAAGGCTTTCTTATCTCTCCTTGCTATTCTTTGGAACTCTGCATTCAGATGGGAATATCTTTCCTTCTCTCCTTTGCTTTTCACTTCTCTTCTCTTCCCAGCTATCTGTAAGGCCTCCTCAGACAGCCATTTTGCTTTTTTGCATTTCTTTTCCATGGGGATTGTCTTGATCCCTGTCTCCTGTACAATGTCACGAACCTCTGTCCATAGTTCATCAGGCACTCTGTCTATCAGGTCTAGTCCCTTAAATCTATTTGTCACTTCCACTGTATACTCATAAGGGATTTGATCTAGGTCATACCTGAATGGTAAGGATATAAAGATTTGCAAGACTCAGTCTCTGCCCCTCAAAAGCTTACACTTTAATACAGGAGGTAAGACAAGTATACAGATAACTATAATACAAGAAAGAGTGCTATGTGTGATAGCAGAGGTAAACAGATAGATTCTCTAGGCAAGAATACTGGAGTGGATTGCCAGGCCCTTCTCCAGGGGATCTTCCCGACCCAGAGACTGAACTCACGTCTCTTAAGTCTCCTGCATTGGCAGGCAGGCTCCTTACCACTAGCGCCGCCTGGGAAGCCCAGGTCACTTCTAATACCTAATAAAATGTGAATGTTGGGTAAACAGTTACTGGACTATAGAGAGTTCAAGTTTTGCTTTCTGGAACTTTCTGAATTTTTCTTTCCCTAAATACTTTAATCCATGGATGCAAACCTGTGGATACCAAGGGCTGAATATAAGTCTATCAAATAGAGGACAGAGAGGAGAGAGGAACTACTACAAAGAACACCAAAAATCTGAAACATTACACATATACACATATGCAGTAAACATCACAACTTATTAGTCAACCAATGTGAAAAGCCTGAAAGTAAAGAGACAGCCATCCTATACTGGGCTGTCAAAGATGCTGGATGCCCTTTCACTCCTAAGTACCTTCTAGGAGTGGCTCTCAAGATTCCTGTGGGTCTGGTGGGGTGGGGAGGATGTTGGTAAAAGTAAGGGTCTCTGCCTTTTCCTCTTTCACACCCTGCCTCTTCCAAGAGCACCTCTCCCCACCCCATCCCTCCTAAGGCAGAGGGCCTTTCGCTTGTAGGGCACTTTTGATCTTAGATAACTAGAAAGAACTGAAAGAGGACCTGATGACTTGGGAAGGTGGCTGTGTGAGCTCTGAACTCAATGGAGAAGAAACAGGGCTTCTTTCCCTAGTGTTCAGATCATCAGGCTAGGAAGAGCCACAAAGATCAGTTCTCTGGGAATTAAAATTGGACACTAAGCCAGAGCTTCCTCTGAATTATATCTTTTAGGAACATGCGTTTGGTGGATGAGGAACAGAAGGAAGAGAAAGTCTAATGATATTTTCTTGGGATGTCATCAGGGAAGGTTGCAGAAAGCCTAAGCTGAGCTGAGCCCTATAGGAGGACAGAGTTTGGACATGCAAAGACACAGGTGAGGAGCAGGGAGTCTGTTCATTTATTCGTTCTTTCTTTTACTTAATATTTGTTCATGTTTAAGTTCCTACTGTTTACCAAGGTACTGGGATACAATAGTGAATAAGACAGCTTACACTTTCATCAAGTAATCACAGGAAACTAATAGGATAAGCACTACAGAATGGTATAAGGATGGGAAAATGTACCATTTTTGATCCATTGCGTTTGGCTGGAACCAAATATGTGAAGAATAAAACTGGAAAGGTAGATTGGGGCCAGATACAGGTATTCACCTTGAAAATTATTTTTTGTTCTGTTTTTCTTTTTGTGTTTGTGGTACATTGGAAGGTCCTTTTATTTCTTCCTTAAAAATTTTGTTATCATTATCAGAATTAACAAAATACAAAGAAAATCTTTAAAATAAATAAGACAAATTAGAAAAACTTAGCCTTGAATAGTAGAAGCCCATTTGTACCATATTTTCAAGACATAATCTCCAGCTTATCTTTATCAGTAATAAATCAGTATTTTGCTATCTTTGATTTTGTTTTCTATAATTTCTCACTTACTTGTGACCTGGAGGGATCAGAAAGTATGACTGATGCTTCGTAAGGCCCCAAAATCAATTTCTAGACTTTTTTAGTTGAATGAGCTGAAAAATCTCTTTTACAGTTAGGACCCAGCTTGATTTCAGCTTCTATCACTTTAATACATTTTATCAGCCAGACTGGTTCCTACTGATTGTCCCTTGAAAATGCCTGAAACCCCTTGTACGTTACCTCTCTTTTGCTCCCTCCCCTTTACTGTACCAGTCTGTAGCCTACATATAATCTAGGACTGTATTTAAACCCTTCCCCTGCCGAGGCTGATGGTTCCACCCATCTCTAGTGCCTTTCCTGAATTGCGAGCTCCTCTGAGCTCATATAAGGGCTTCCCAGGTGGCGCTAGTGGTAAAGAACCTGCCTGCCAATGCAGGAGATGTAAGAAACGTGGGTTTTACCCCTGGGTCAGGAAGATCCCTTGGAGGAAGGCATGGCAACCCACTCCAGTATTCCTGCCTGAAGAATCCCATGGACAGAGGAGCCTGGTAGGCTACAATCCGCAGGGTCACAAAGAGTCAGACATGACTGAAGCAACTTAGCATGCATGCACACACTGATCCCATATACCCTCCACTTTAATCACTTGCTCTGTGTTTCATGTGCCAAAAATAATTAAACTCCCAGGGAAGTATTCTCCAGACCGTCCTGCTGAGTGTCAGCTCAAACATACATGAGTATGCCACACGTTTCTTGATCTCATAGATGCTCATATAGAGTCAAGCACAAAGTAAGAGTGTTTAACTTTAGCCTCTCTGCCTACCCAAGCCTTAGCTGCCCTTCTAGAGTCACCTCACACATCTTTCTTTACCATGAAGTTTTTGCCACTTTCTCCAGTCAGAGTGATCTATTTCTCCTCTGAAAGTGTACCACTCACAGCATAGTCCTTGTTGTCTACAATTAAGTACATATTGCCTTACACTGCTTGTATTAATAACTTAAATGACTATCAAATTTCCTCCTTGTGGACAGAGAGACTCTATCTATTACTTCCTTCAGAGTCAGCCCCCTGCCTTGCATTTAGGAGATATTTGGTAACATGTTAACCTTTTTAGGATAACATTGTTTTAACAACTACCAGATGAAGCCATTTCCCAGCTGGAACATTACTTATTACCAGTTTCACCTTTCTTTTCAAGTATTTCAATATACTAAATATTTGGTGAAGAAGGTAACAAAACTCTTCTCTTAGGGTCTTGTATTTCAAATGTCAGTTTTTGGTTCAAGCAGCTAGCAAGATATTTGAGAACACTAATAACATAGGCAGATTTTTTTCATCTACTCAATTTTCCTTGGTGCAACCCAACTTTACAAGAACGTAAGTTGATTTCCTGTAGCCTTTAAGTACAACCTATTTATTACCATCACTCCCCTAAGGTTTCCTTACCTGTGGTACCAGAAAGCCTGATTTTCTCATCTAAAGATTTCTAGATTATCATCACATTACTGAGATGCATCCATATTTCACTTTCATCACATAAAGATAGTAAAACTTCTTTTACAAAACCAGGCAAACATGGTATTGATTATTGGCTTTGAAGCCAAATTAATGCAAGTCTTAGCCTGATAATTCATGAAAGCCAAAAAACATCCCTTTATTGCCTCTAAAGCATAAGAATGGTCCAATTAGGACAAGAGTTCTACTGTTCCTTATTATGAAAACCTGGGCCTGCCATGTGACATTCTGAATTCCTAAACTCTCATATACTGCGTCTCTCACCTCCAGCCCTATTCTCATCTCCCAAAGAACACTTGGTTCCATGTGAAAATGTTACCTTTTAAGTGGAGCTTCTCTATTTTTCCTTAGGAGCATTTTAATAGTTTGTAATCAAAATTTTAATATATGGATCCTCACTTCACAATAAAAGCAAGTAATGTAAACCTCAGAGATTAGGTATAACTGCTTTCTCTACTGTGATACAATATGACATTTCACATGTGTGGTGGCCAGCTGCATCTAAACTCAGTGGTGTAGCAATACTGTATCTTAGGCAAGTCTAATTTTGTGCTACTCTCTATTCTGGAAAAAGAACCAGTACCAAGAATCTACACCCAAACCAGAACTTACACCAAACTTCTGCTCTGCAAAATGGCTGCAGGGATGAGAGAATCTTTACTACTTATCAGACACTACAAGTCTATTGTTTTATTAAAATATAGAATCAAGATGGTTTTTTTTCCTTTTAGCCTTTTAAGCCCTAGAACTTAAAAATAAAGAATTGATATCTTCTTTGTATTTGGTCAGTAACATGCTGAGAGTTTTTTTAACAGAAAGAAGGTCAGGAGGGTAGGTTTCCCTGAAACCTTTATTAATTAAAGGTTTCAGGGAAGCTAGCTGGTTGTCCTAAATGTGTTGAGTCAACATTAAGTAAGCTGTAACATGGATCACCAATGTTTCTCTACAGGAGTCAGAAAGAAAGATACAGTGTTTCTTCACCACTGTGCAGCTTTTCAACTCCGTCAGGGCTGGTAACCAGTTACATGGGAAAGATGATAGAAAAACTGTATGAGAATTAAACTGAAATATGAATTAAGTAACTCTGATAAACCTTCCTAATTCTAAAAAAGGAGTCTCATTCTGTTTGTACATGGACTTTTGTCATTCAGTCCTCTTAAAACCAAAATAATCATCAATTGTGGATGGATATCAAATTACAAAGCGAGTGCCTAAAAAGGAAAGGGTCTTGCCTCTAACAATGACTCTGTACGTGTCTGAGTGTGCAGGTGTGCGCGTCAATCCTGAGGAGCTGTAGTAAGGTGGTTTACCTTAGATGCTTCGGAGGGAGGAGGAAGCTACCTAAATTGGAAACAGGCTACACTGGCAAACCACAAAGCGAGCTGCATTTTATTCTGACTTGTAGATAAGGAAAGATCCCCCGTCTTTCACGCCCGAGCCTGGGCCCAAACATTTCCGAACTTCCTTTGCCTAGGCCCCGATATGAGGTCCAGCCAGAGAGCTTTGACACACTTCCAAAGTTTTTACCAACATTCCTTCAAAGAGGCAGAAGTCCAGTCATCCTGGCCTTGGCACGGACGCCTATGGCGCTCGGCTCTCTGGGCGCGGGAGAAACTGGAGACTCTGTCCCGGGCCTGAACTGCCACAGGGTGTAACGCCTGAGAGGCTGCGTGTCTGGCTGAGCGAGAAAAGAAGCAGAGGACTCCGCGCCTTTAATCACGCGTGTGCCAGGGGCGTGCGAGACTCGAGGCGAAGGAGTGGCAAAAGCTAAGACTCAGGAGGAAGGAGGTCAGGTAAACTTCATTTTCTGGGAAGGAAGGAGGACAAGGAGAGAACCATCACTTCGGCAGCCCTCTGAACAAGAAAGAGTTTCCTTTTGGCTTTTAGGCTGCACTCCCCCGCCCCCCCCCAAAGTGGTTTCTTTTTGTGATTGTGCTTTTTGGCTACAGAGTGTTGTTTATATAACAGGATAAAGTACAAAATTATAAGCTCCAAACTCCTCCAGAGAAAAGCTCTCCCAAAGCTCGACCCCCAGGATGGATGGAAAATATGAGTGTTTACTGGCTGGAACACTGAGCCGCAATGGAAATTTCAACATTGGGGAGAAGATAGCAGAGAGGAAAGGCCTGTTGAGTAGAAAGAAGTCACCCTTCAACAAAGGGGTCAAAGAAAAGAAAGAGTCTCTCCTGTTGGCTCCACTCTGATACCCTCCACTCCTCAGCTGCAACGGCTGCATCTCTGCAACACAGCTCCACAGGGCACTGCCTGGGGCTCATGGCCAGTTTCCTCTAAACTAGATACTAAAACAAGGAGTGGAGGAATCCCATATCCCAGGCAAGTCCAATTTTTAAGTTTCTCCTTTTTTTTTTCCCCACAGGAAGGGAACTAAGTGGTATCAAGAACCTACATGCAAACCAGGCACTACATGGGCTACTTTCACATGCACAACTCAACTAAATCTTGAAACAACTTAATGAGGTAGGTAGTATCATCTGCATTTTTAAGCAGACGGGGAAACTGTGGCTCAGAGAAGCTAGGTTAACTTGCCCAAGGTCACATACTCAGTAAGGCAAATCCTCAAGTGCCTTCTCTTTTCACTACACCATGCCGTCTTGCTAATAGGGGTCGATGGCCCCCTTTCCTATCAAGTTAACATGCTTTTAAAGAATATATCAAAAGAAGCATTTAAAGGACTGGTTCTGGAATAATCTCCCTAAACAAAGAGAGAGAATGGAAGCAAAGCCTTTCCATTCTGGTAATTTTTTTTGCCTAACTATGGGACTCTCTTTTAAAACCTAGTATCTTCCTCCTCCTAGTCTCTTTATCATGGTTTAAAGAAATGTATGACTTTAAATTTGCCATCTTAACCGTTTTTATGAGTACACTAGTGTTAAGTACGGTCACACTGCTATGCAAAAGATCTAACTTTTTCATCTTGCAAAACTGAAAGTCTATTGTCATTAAACACTAATTTCCCATCCTCTGTTCCCCCAGCCCTTGGCAATCACCTTTCTACTTCTCGTTTCTACGATTTAGACAACTTAAGATACTTCATAGGAGTGGAATCCTACAGTATTTGTCTTTTTGTGACTGGCTCATTTCATACAGCATAATGTCCTCAAGGTTCAGCCACATTGTAGCATGTGACAGGGTCAATCCTTACATCCTCTTCTGCATTCCCTTTCTTCTACTTGCTTGTGTCCCAAATTTAAATCTTTGTTATATGCTGCCCGATGCTGCTTCCTAACTGTTCCACGTGTATGTGGCTCCTTCTTGCTGTCGGATGGTAGCCTTTTAGTGATCCAATACCGGTCTTGAAAGTCTTTTTAGATCCTACCCAGTGCCCTGCAGAGCTTCCCTGGTGGCTCAGTGGTGAAGAATCCAGCTGCAACGCAAGAGACCTAGGTTTGATCCCTGGGTCAGGAAGTTCCCCTGGAGAAGGGACTGGCAACCCACTCCAGTATTCTTGCCTGGGAAGAGGAGCCTGGCAGGCTACATTCCATGGGCTCACAAAAGAATCGAGACTAAACAACAATAACAACAACAACAACAAAGCGGTGTGTGCTAGGCTAAAAACAGAAGCGCCTGGGCAGTAAACTCCGCGAGGTGGGGCAATTCTGTCTTATTTATCAGTGCTCCACAGCAGCTTCAAAGTTCTAAAATACAGTTTTTCAGAGTGGAAGCCACCTGGCCAAGCAGCCTAGGTCCACAATGTCACAAAAAGGAGGAACAGACTCAGGGCTGTGCCTTCAACCTCTCCCACATCTTTAACATCGAGGAACAGACAAATCCCCAGGTTGTGTGTGCTAACACAATGCCTAGTACACAGAAAATGAATAGAGGGTTTATTTCTAAAGAAAATAAACTCAGTATTTCTGAAGACTGACTAAAAATGAAAAGGTGGGAAGTCAGAGTCCTGAGTCTCTACCAACATTCATAAAAAAATAATCTAAAAGAAGGGAAAAAAGTATTAGCTGAACTGATATCAAAATCTCTGGAAATTGGTCCCAAAAAATTAGGTAAAAGAAAGGGACCAGACTATAATTTATTATTAAAAAGTAAGTGGGCAGAGGGACAAGGTAATGTGAAATAATGCCCAAATTTCAAGATTTGTGGCTTCATTGTACCCCATTCCCCAGTACTGAATTTAAAGTTCTAAAATACAGTTGTTTTCCAGAGTGGAAGCCACCCAGCCAAGCAGCCTAGGTCCACGATGTCACAAAAAGGAGGAACAGACTCAGGGCTGTGCCTTCAACCTCCCCCGCACCTTTAACATCGAGGAACAGACAAATCCCCAGGTTGTGTGTGTGAAAAAGCCAGAGATGGATAAAAATAATTCAATGACAAATGCTGGAAAAACATACAAAGGGGCAGAAGCCAGACATTCGTGGGATTCCCTGACAGCTCGATCCACAAGGAAGGGCTGGACTGGAAAAAAACAGAGCTTCAGGCTCCTGCCAAGCTGTCTGAGGCCCTGTTCTTCCCAAATCATTCCAAGCAGCAGCCAAAACTTTACAGTAACCCTTCCAGGTCTCCCAAAGAAAGATGCACTCCTCACCTAGAAAGTGCTCCTCCCTGACGTGGTCCAGTTCCATGCAAGGCTGACAATAATGAGGAGGTGCCTCTCAACATCAATTCTCAGCTCTGAATAACTCCCCAAGTGCCCAGAAAAATGGATAATTAAAAGGCAGCCTGAAAAACCCTAGCCATTTCATTGGCTAAAGAAAAGCTTAATACCCAGGTATCAGCATCTAGGGGTTTCCCAGGTGGCTCAGTGGTAAAGAATCTGCCTGCAACAGAAACACAGGTTCGATCCCTGGGTCAGAAGGATCCTCTGGAGAAGGGAATGGCAACCCACTCCAGTATTCTTGCCTGGAGAATCCCACAGACAGAGGAGCCTGGTGGACTGCAGTCCATGAGGTCATAAAAGATTCGGACATGACTGAGCTACTAAATAACAACAACATCATCAGTATATAGACGTCAAATACAACCCCTTTAAGAAAAAAAGAGGTTGCGAACACTTGGTACCTGCATCGCGGATTGTATCATTCTCAATCGGCCTTGTTCAGAGGCACACCTCAGGTTTCTAAACATGTGACTGCATTTGGCCCTGACTACATTCTCTTCTGGAGATTGGCCTGCAATTAATCTCACTTATTACCTCTGAAAAGTAACAACAGAGGAATGGCTGGCCAAGTCCAACTCCAAGTGTCTAGGGAACTGCAAGCTCCACGGCCAGGCCTCAGACTGTCTGGGCAAGGCGTGGGCTCTCTGCCTTCCTCTCCCACAACAAAGCTCCAACAGGGACTCCAGACAGACCAGAGGAACCGAGGGATTGGAGGAGCTGGGCTGAGCTCACACTGACCCAATGGGAGATGGCAGCCCTGGGCTACACTTGGGATGGTTTCAAAACAGCGGGGGAAGAACAAGGTTGTCTGGTGAAAACTTGTGTGATCCATAAAATTGAGAACAATAGCAACACCACAGGGAAATGAAAAATAACACTATTTGCAGAGCTCTTGTGACTCACTAGTTTTCATTCCTGTGGCTACCAAGTCACTGAATCCTCCAATATGCAGATGAAAAGTACAGCCAGCAGTGGATTCTCTTTACGTCTTTTCACTGTTTACAGGGCAGCCCCTGGTCGAGTGAATTATGAGAGTTTATCAGCACTGGAATCCACCGATGCTTTTGTGGATGTACACATAAGAGTACCTTTTATTTACTTAGCACCCACTTCCAGGGAGATCAAAGTGCTTTAAGGACAACCTAAAAGCTCTCAAAACAGGCCAGTTTATGTGTAAGTATGCTTATCCAATAAAAAGATTAAATGAATAATTTAGGGTCACTTAGTGTCAAAACCAGTAATAAAACTCACAACTCTAAGCTACTAAGCCCTTATTCATTAAACTTAGTCACCCTTACTACTAAAGAAGGAACAACAAGAGACTAAATAAATATTCACAAAACAGTGACTTACCAGGTAAATAAAGAAACTGAGGCCTGGAACAGAGCAGAATGCTTGAGGGAGGTCTGGCTGGGGCCCATGTCATCACCAGTTCTGGAAGGACCTCTTGAGAATTCACTTAGGGCTGCTTGTGGGTGGGTATCTCTGGGAATTCCCCATGGAATTAGAACTCACAAGCTGAGCTTCCAGGCTTTCCTGGCAACCAGAGATTGTTTGGGGGTAGAGGAAGATTTTCTAGGGCTACCCTGGACTAGAATGGGGCCTAGAAACTGACCTCAAACTTGAAGAAGAGGTGAAGAGAGGGATGTTATGGTACAACTAACCCACAAAGGGAAAGACCAGGGAACTTTGCAGGGGTTACTTTCTGGTGCCAGTGGTTGTGAAGTTGATTGTATCATGTGCCATTTCTACCACCGCCCACGAGCACAGCCTAGCTGGGAGCAGGCCATTCACAGCGCTGGGCCCTAGGTCCTGCCTCTGACCTTGACAGAGCCCTCCATTGTTCTGTGTCTCAGCATTAACAGGTGTCACCAAGAGAAGGCTCTAAACCCAGCCATAGTTTTTATTCCAAATACAAACTATAAAAAATACGAAAACTCAGGACTTCCCTTGGCAGTCCAGTGGTTAAGAGTCCGTGCTCCCACTGCAAGGGGCACGGAATTCCTAATCCCTTGTTGAGGATCTGATCCCGCATGCCGTGTCTGTCCAAAATGTACAGTCTTGACATTGTTTATCACATGGAAAACAACTGCAGTCCTGGATAAAGACAATATATCCAAGACTGTAGAGAAAATGTTTTCCGTAGAAACAAGGTTCGGATTGTAAAATGAAAATGGAATATTTGGAAATATTTTATATGGAAAATAAAGCTCTGTGGCATAAACAGAATTTCTTTTTTACGACTTATGTTTTAGGAATGTGGTTACTCTGTAACTGTAAATCACCAAAGGACAGACTTCTCCTGTGAAGAGAAGCATGTGGGAGGACGGCCTATCTTCAAAAGTCCTGACTCGTGGTCTTCAACACTTCCTAATTGTGAACCGAGATGATTCTTTTCACCCTTGCCCACAATGATCACTGGTATGAAAGACACTGTACCAGAGCATGATGTAATGTGCTTATGTTTATCTTGCTTCCTGGGCAGAGGCTCTGCGTCCCAAATAAGTTCGTTAAGTCATCATCCTAATGGCAACAGATACCTGGACAACAATTAGGTGTTTCCTCCATGCCTGAGCATGGGTAAGGAGGAGTCACCCCTCCTCACAGCAGGGGAGCATCCAGAGAGGTGGCTGGCTGGCAGAGGCTGACGTGCTGGCCTGGGGGTGGGGACCCGGTGGGACACTTGCGGTAGGGCCTCTTTATTTGGAGGGAACAATATCTCTCAGCTGGTTGGAATACTTGGTTGTAACAGTCACATTACTCTCTAGTTCATCTGACTCAGGGACAGATACAATTAAACCCATATTTAATAGCCATTAGAGCCAAGATGGACTGGGAATCTGTTTCTTCTTCTTCTTTTTTTATACAGGGAGAGACTATATTTCAATAAAGTGGTTTCTTTTTTAAAGTAGAAGTTGCTGAGTTTATGGCCAGAATTTATTTGCATTTTATCCTCCCCCATTTTGCTCAACTACATAAAGGGACTTTCCTTCCCACTTTCCAAATGAACATTGTCCAGAGAGTCTGAGTTTAATTAGACAACCTACATAAAAATACATAAAACAAATACATGCTTCAAAAGAAAAAAAAGAGTCCAAAGTTACTGAAACACAGCATAATACAAGGTATAAAAAAAGAATTAGGAGACAAGGAGAAAATATTCAAAGTCAATACATGAAAATGTTGACTATGAGCAAGGATTAAACACAGTATATGCCACTGGGGTCCCCACGATCCCAGAAGCTACACTACTCCATGCTCGGCCTTCACCAGGGCAGACCTGCTAGAGGCTAGAAAACAATCCCAATAGCACCATATCTCCTGCACCCATCGGCCCTGGCTTCCCTGTGCACCTGGTCCTGCCGGGGTCCATGCGATCCAATCAGCTGCACTACCTCCAGGCCTGGTCCTCACTGGGGCAGACTCAAGGTCTCCAGGGCAGCCTCAGAAGAAAACTCCTGTGGCTGACCCACATGCAGAGGTGGGGATAAAACCACAATTAAGCTCCAGGGGTGGAGTGACTAAGGAAGAGGATCAAAAACCTTTCTAACAGCAGTATAAGCTGTAAATTAAATCCACAAGAACAACTAGGTAGACTCTCTGTCTATGGAATATGTAAAAGGATAATGAGAAAATTCTCGAGCTCTGGCAGCTCTGGACATTGGAGGCAAGCACACGTAGGAATAGGGCCAGATTAGAATCTGAACTGTCCCCACAGCAGGTCCAGAGACCAGTCCTCCTGAGTACTGAAGGGCCTCCTAAAAAGGCGATGGTGGGGTGTGGCTCACAGTGGTGAGGTGGGGTTGGGAGTGAGGATGCTGACAGCTGAGACCTGAGAAAAATACTTATTATTATTCTTATATTTCTATTCCTTCTATAGTTGGTTCTGAATATTCTTTTTTTTTCTGTTGCTGTGGTTATTATTATTATCTCTTTTTTAACATACTTTTTATTTCTTTTATATATTTCTACTTCTATTTTAGCTGTTCGTGTTTTTTTGTTGTTGTTGCTGTTTTTCTTGTTGAAGTTTTACTTTAATATGTATGTATCTTTTTTATATATTTTGACTTAACTTTGCTTTTCTATTTGTTTTTCTTTTTTCACCATGTTTGTTTCTTTTGTTTTCTTTGCTTTATTCCTCAGTTGACACTTTGCTTTGGTCTTGTTTTCTGCTTTGTGTTTTAGTTAGTTTTGTTTTTAATTGGTTGACATTATTTTTGGTTTCCTTTGTTCGCCAGGTCACTCTTTTGAACTTTATTTTTTTTGGTATGTTTTGGTTTCGTGTGTGTGTGTGCGTGTGTGGTATGTGTTGTGTGTGTGTAGGTTCCTTTGTTTTTGTTTTTATTTGTCTAATTTTGCTTTTACCATTTGTCTGGGGTTCATTTTTAGTCTCTTGGGTTTTTGTTTGTTTGTTTTAATCCCTTTTATTGCAGTGTTCTTGCCTGGAGAATCCCAGGGACAGAGAAGCCTGGTGGGCTGCCGTCTACGGGGTCGCACAGAGTTGGACACGACTGAAGCGACTTAGCAGCAGCAGCATTGCCATAACAAACAGCTTGTGAGATCGTGGTTGCCTGACCAGAAGTAAGGCCTGAGCCTCTGGAGTGGGAGTGTTGAGTACAGGACACTAGAGAACTCTTGACCCCAGGGAGTATTAATCAGTGAGCACTCCCACGGAGGCCTCCACCTGTATCAAGACTCAGCACCACCCAATTGCCTGCAGCACCCAGCACAGGATACCTTACCCAACAACAAGCAAAACAAAAACACAACCCAATCATCAGCAGACAGGCTTCCCACAGACACCCCAAAATACACCACCTCACATGGCCCTGCCCATCAGAGGGAAAAACTCACTTCCTCCTACCAGAATGCAGGCACAAGTCCCTTTAAACATGAAGCCTACACAAGGCACTGGACCAACCTCACCCATGAGATGAAAAGCAAGAAGAACTATGACTGTATAGCCTAGGGAAAGGAGACCTCAAACACGGTATTTTACACAAAATGAAAAGACAGAGAAATATTGTGCAGATGAAGGAACAAGACCAAACAAACAAAGAGGAAATAGGCAAACTACTTGAAAAAGAATTCAGAATAATGACAGTAAAGATGATGCAGAGCTTTCATGATAGCTCAGTTGGTAAAGAATCCGCCTGCAAAGCAGGAGACCTGGGTTTGATCCCTGGGTTGGGAAGATCCCCTGGAGAAGGGAAAGGCTACCCACTCCAGTATTATGGTCTGGAGAAACTCCATGGACTGTACAGGCCATGGAGTCGCAAAGAGTTGGACACAACTGAGCAACTTTCACTTTTCAAAGATGATCCAAAATCTTGAAAACAGAATGCAGAAAATGCAAGAATCATTTAACACATTTCACAAGGAACTAGAAGAAATAAAAAATAAGTAAACAGTAATAAACAACACAATTATTGAAATTGAAAATACTCTCAGTTCAGTTCAGTCGCTCAGTTGTGTCCGACTCTCTGTGACCCCATGAATTGCAGCACGCCAGGCCTCTCTGTCCATCACCAACTCCCGGAGTCTACCCAAACCCATGTTCATCGAGTCAGTGATGCCATCCAACCATCTCATCCTCTGTCGTCCCCTTCTCCTCCCGCCCCCAATCCTACCCAGCATTAGCGTCTTTTCCAATGAGTCAACCCTTCGCATGAGGTGGCCAAAGTATTGGAGCTTCAGCTTCAACATCAGACCTTCCAATGAACACCCAGGATTGATCTCTTTTAGGATGGACTGGTTGGATCTCCTTGCAGTCCAACAGACTCTCAAGAGTCTTCTCCAACACCACAGTTCAAAAGCATCAATTCTGCGGCACTCAGCTTTCTTCACCGTCCAACTCTCACATCCATACATGACCACTGGAAAAACCATAGCCTTGACTAGACAGACTTTTGTTGGCAAAGTAATGTCTCTGCTTTTAAACATGCTATCTAGGTTGGCCATAACCTTCCTTCCAAGGAGTAAGCGTCTTTTAATTTCATGGCTGCAGTCACCATCAGCAGTGATTCTGGAGCCCAAAAAAGTAAAGTCTGACACTGTTTCCAATGTTTCCCCATCTATTTCCCATGAAGTGATGGGACCAGATGCCATGATCTTAGTTTTCTGAACGTTGAGCTTTAAGCCAACTTTTTCACTCTCCTCCTTCACCTTCATCAAGAGGCTCTTTAGTTCTTCTTCACTTTCTGCCATAAGCGTGGTGTCATCCGCATATCTGAGGTTATTGATATTTCTCCCAGCAATCTTGATTCCAGCTTGTGTTTCTTCCAGCCCAGCGTTTCTCATGATGTACTCTGCATAGAAGTTAAATAAGCAGGGTGACAATATACAGCCTTGACGGACTCCTTTTCCTATTTGGAACCAGTCTGTTGTTCCTTGTCCAGTTCTAACTGTTGCTTCCTGACCTGCATACAGGTTTCTCAAGAGACAGGTCAGATGGTCTGGTATTCCCATCTCTTGAAGAATTTGCCACAGTTTATTGTGATCCACACAGTCAAAGGCTTTGGCATAGTCAATCAAGCAGAAATAGAGGTTTTTCTGGAACTCTCTTGCTTTTTCGATGATCCAGCGGATATTGGCAATTTGATCTCTGGTTCCTCTGCCTTTTCTAAAACCAGCTTGAACATCTGGAAGTTCACGGTTCACGTACTGCTGAAGCCTGGCTTGGAGAATTTTGAGCATTACTTTACTAGCATGTGAGATGAGGGCAATTGTGCGGTAGTTTGAGCATTCTTTGGCATTGCCTTTCTTTGGGATTGGAACAAAAACTGACCTTTTCCAGTCCTGTGGCCACTGCTGAGTCTTCCAAATTTGCTGGCATATCAAGTGCAGCACTTTCACAGCATCACCTTTGAGGATTTGAAATAGCTCAAGTGCAATTCCATCACCTCCACTAGCTTTGTTCGTAGTGATGCTTTCTAAGGCCCACTTGCCTTCACATTCCAGGATGTCTGGCTCTAGGTGAGTGATCACACCATCGTGATTATCTGGGTCGTGAAGATCTTTTTTGTACAGTTCTTCTGTGTATTCTTGCCACCTCTTCTTAATATCTTCTGCTTCTGTTAGGTCCATACCATTTCTGTCCTTTGTCGAGCCTATCTTTGCATGAAATGTTCCTTTGGTAACTCTAATTTTCTTGAAGAGGTCTCTAGTCTTTCCCAATCTGTTATTTTCCTCTATTTGTTTGCACTGATTGCTGAGGAAGGCTTTATTGAGGCAGAACAGATAAGTGAGCTGGGAGGTATAATGGTAGGAATCATTGCTTAAGAGAATAATAAAGAAAAAAAGAATGAAAAGAATTGATAGTCTCAGAGACTTCTCGGACAATATTAAATGTACCAACATTTGAATAATAGGGAGAAGAACAGAAAAAGAAAGGATCTGACAACATTTTTGAAGAGATTATTGTTGAAAACTTCCCTAACATGGGAAGGAAAATAATGAACTCCAAGAAATGCAGAGTCCCATACAGGCTAAACCCAAGAAGAAATATGCCAAGACACATATTTATCAAACTAACAAAAATTAAACAAAAAGAAAAAATATTAAAAGCAGCAAGGGAAAGACAACAAGTAACATATAAGAGAAATTCCATAAGGTTAACAGTTGATCTTTCAGCAGAAACTCTGTAGGCCAGAAAGGAATGACAAGATATATTTAGAGTAATGGAAAAATCTACAATTAAGATTACTCAGTAAGGATCTCATTCAAAACTGATGGAGAAATCAAAAGCTTTATAGACCAACAAAAGTTAAGAGAATTTAGCACCACCAAAAAAGCTTTACAACAAATGCTAATGGAAATTCTATAGGAGGAAAACACAAGAGAAGGAAAAGGCTTACAAAAACAAACCCAAAACAATTAAGAAAATGCCAATAGGAACAAATACATCAATAGTTACTTTAAATATAAATGAATCAAACTCTCCAACCAAAAGACACAGAGTAGCTGAATGAATACAAAAACAAGACCCATATACATGCTATCTACAAGAGACCCTACCTCAGACATAGGACACATACAGACTGAAAATGAGAGGATAGAAAAAGATATTCCATGCAAAGGGAAATAAAAAAAAAAGCCAGAGTAGCAATTCTCATATCAGACAAAACAGACTTAAAAATAAAGAATATTACAAGAGATAAGGAAGGACATTACATAATGATCAAGGGATCAAGGAAACATAACAATTGTAAATATTTATGCACCCAACAAAGGAGCACCTCAATACATAAGGCAAACACTAATAGATATAAAAGGGGAAATCGACAGTAACACAATAATAGTAGGGGACTTTAACACTCCACTTATACAAATAGACAAATCATCCAGACAGAAAATTGATAAGGAAACACAAGCCTTAAATGATGCACTAGACCAAATGTACCTAACTGAAGTCTTCCGGACATTCCATCCAAATGCAGAAGACATTTTCTTCTCAAGTTCACAAGGAACAAACATTCTCCAGGATAGATCATATATTGTGTCACAAATCAAGCCTCAGTAAATTTAAGAAAACTGAAATTGTATCAAGCATCCTTTCTGACCACAACACCATGAGACTAGATATAAATTACAGGAAAAAAAAAAAAAAGGGGAAAACCACAAATACATGAAAGTTAAACAATACACTTCTAAATAACCAATAGGTTACTAAAGAAATCAAAAAAGACCTAGAAACACATGACAATGGAAGCATGCTGACCCAAAACCTATGGGATGCAACAAAAGCAGTTCTAAGAGGGAAGTTTGTGGCAATACAATCTTACCTTAAGAAACAAGAGAGACATCTAATAGACAACCTAACCTTACACCTAAAGCAATTGGAAAAAGACGAACCAAAAAAAACAAACAAACAAACCAAACAAATAAACCCCGAAGTTGGTAGAAGGAAAGAAATCTTAAACATCAGAGCCAAAATAAATGAAAAAAAAAAAATGAAGGAAACAACAGCAAAGATCAATAAAACTAAAAGCCGGTTCTTTGAGAAGATAAACAAAATTGGCAAAACATTAGCCAGACTCATCAAGAAAAAAAGGGAGCAGACTCAAATCAACAGAATTAGAAGTAATAAAAGAAGAGGTTACAACAGGCAATGTAGAAATACAAAGAATCAGAAGAGACTTCTACAAGCAGCAGGCTGGATGAAGAATGAGTTGGAATCAAGATTGCCAGGAGAAATATCAATAACCTCATATATGCAGATGACACGACCCTTATGGCAGAAAGCGAAGAAAAACTAAAGAGCCTCTTGATGAAAGTGAAAGAGGAGAGTGAAAAAGCTGGCTTAAAACTCAACATTCAAAAAACTTAAGATCATAGCATCTGGTCCCATCACTTCATGGCAGATAGATAGGGAAACAATGGAAACAGTAACAGACTTTATTTTGGGGGGCTCCAAAATCACTGCAGATGTGACTGTAGCCATGAAATTAAAAGATGCTTGCTCCTTGGAAGAAAAGTTATGACCAACCTAGACAGCATATTAAACAGCAGAGACATTACTTTACCAACAAAGGCCCATCTAGTCAAAGCTATGGTTTTTCCAGTAGTCATGTATGGATGTGAGAGTTGGACTATAAAGAAAGCTGAGCGCAGAAGAATTGATGCTTTTGAACTATGGTGTTGGAGAAGACTCTTGAAAGTCCCTTGGACTGCAAGGAGATCCCACCAGTCCATCCTAAAGGAAAGGAGTCCTGAATATTCATTGGAAAGACTGATGCTGAAGCTGAAACTCCAATACTTTGGCCACCGGATGCAAAGAACCGACTCATTGGAAAAGACCCTGATGCTGGGAAAGATTGAAGATGGGAGGAGAAGGGCATGACAGAGGAAGAGGATGAGATGTTTGGATGGTATCACCGACGCGATGGACATGAGTTTGAGTAGGCTCTGGGAGTTGGTGATTGACAGGGAAGCCTGGCGTGCTGCAGTCCATGGGGTCGCAAAGAGTCGGACACGACTGAGCAAATGAACTGAACTGATATGCCAATAAAACGGACAACCTGGAAGAAATAGATAAATTCTTGGAAAAGTTCAACCTTCCAAGGCTGAACCAGGAAAAAATAGAAATTATGAACAGATCAATCAGAAGCACTGAGATCAAAACTGTGATCAAAAATCTCCCAAAAAACAAAAGTCCAGGGCCAGATGGCTTCACAGGTGAATTCTATCAAATGGCTGCATGCTCAGTTGCTTCAGTTGTGTCCAACTTTTTGCGACCCTATGGACCTGTAGCCCACCAGGATCCTCTGTGAATGGTGATTCTTCAGGCAAGAATACTGGAGTGGGTTGCCATTCCCTTCTCCAGGGGATCTTCCCAACCCAGGGATCGAACTGGCATCTCTTATGTTTCCTGCATTGGCAGGCAGGTTCTTTACCGCAAGCGCCACCTGGGAAGCCAATCAAACGTTTAGAGAACAGCTAATGTCTAACCTTCTCAAACTCTTCCAAAAAACTGCACAGTGAGGAACACTCATTCTATGAGGCCACCATCACCCTGATACCAAAATCTGACAAGGGGACATCACAAAAAAAGAAAATTATAGGCCAGTATCACTGATGAACATAGATGCAAAAATCCTACAAAATTCTAGCAAAGAGAATCCAACAACACATTAAAAGGATCATACACTATGATCAAGTGGGGTTTATTCCAAAGATGCAAAGATTCTTCAATATACGCTGATCAATCAATGTGATCACCATATTAACCAACTGAAGATAAAAATCATACGATAATCTCAACAGAGGCAGAAAAAGCTCTGGACAAAATTCAACACCCATTTATGATAAAAACTCTTCAGAAAACTGGCATAGAAGGAACCTACCTCAACATAATAAAGGCCATGTATGACAAATCCACAGCAAACATTATCCTCAATGGTAAAAAACTGAAAGTACATCCTCCAAGATCAGGACGAAGACAAGGGTGCCAGCTCTTGCCACTATTATTCAACATAGTTTTGGAAGTCCTAGCCATGACAATCACTGAAGAAAAAGAAATAAAATTAATCCAGATTGGAAAAAAAGAAGTAAAACTCTCATTGTTTGCAGATAATATGACACTTATATATAAAAAGATACTAAAGATCCTATCAGAAAATTACTAGAGCTCATCAATAAATTTAGTAAAGTCACAGGATACAAAATCAACACAGAGAAATCCTTTGTATTCCTATACACTAACAACAAAAAATCAGAAAGAGAAATTAAGGACTCAATCCCATTCACCACTGCAACCAAAAGAATAAAATACCTAGGAATAAACCTACCTAGAGAGACAAAGGACCTGTATACAGAAAACTATAAGACACTCATGAAAGAAATCAAAGACAACACAAACAGATGAAGAGATATAGCATGTTCTTGGATTCGAAGAATCAAAATTATGAAAATGACTCTACTACCCAAGCAATCTACAGATTCAATGCAATCCCTATCAAAATGCCAATGGCATTTTTCACAGAACTAGAACAAAATATTGCACAATTTGTAAGACCCCGAATAGCCAAAGCAATCTTAAGAAAAATAGAGCTAGAGAAATCAACCTTCCTGACTTCAGGCTATACTACAGGGTTACAGTCATCAAGGCAGTATGGTACTGGCACAAAAACAGATATACAGATCAATAGAACAAGATAGAAAGCCCAGAGATAAACCCATGCACCTATGGGCACCCTATCTTTGACAAAGGAGGCAATATGCAATGGAAAAAGGACAGTCTCTTCAATAAGTGGTGCTGGGAAAACTGGACAGTTATGTATGAAAGAATGAATATAGAACATTTCCTACCACCACACACAAAAATAAACTCAAAATGGATTAAAGACCTAAATGTAAGACCAGAAACTATAAAACTTAGATGAACACATAGGCAGAACACTCTTTGACATACATTGCAGCAAGGTCCTCCATGACCCACCTCCAAGAGTAATGGAAATAAAAACAAATGGGACCTAGTTGAACTTAAAAACTTTTGCAAAGGAAACCAAAAACAAGGTGAAAAGACAGCCTTCAGAATGGGAGAAAATAACTGCAAATGAAGCAACTGACGAAGGATTAGTCTCCAAAATATACAAACAGCTCATGCAGCTCAATATCAGAAAAACAACCCAATCAAAAAAATGGACAGAAGACCTAAACAGACATTTCTCCAAAGAAGACATACAGATGGCTAATACACACATGAAAAAAATGGTCAACATTGCTCATTATTAGAGAAATGCAAATCCAAACTACAAGAAGGTTATCACCTCACACTGGTCAGAATGGCCATCATCATCAAAAAATCTACAAAAAAAATGCTGGAGAGGATGTGGAGAAAAGGGAACCCTCTTGCACAGTTGGTGGGAATGAAAATTGATACAGCCACTATGGAGGACAGTACAAAGACTTCTTAGAAAACTAGGAATAAAACTACCATATGACCCAGCAATCCCACTACTGGGCATATACCCTGAGTGTGTATGCTCAGTCACATCCAACTCTTTGTGAACCCACAGACTGTATCCCACCAGGTTCCTCTGTCCATGGAATTTTCCAGGCAAGAACACGGGAGTGGGTTGCCACTTTCTGCTCCAGGGATCTTTTCAACCCAGGGATCAAACCCATGTTTTTTGTGTCTCCTACACTGGCAGGTGGATTCTTTACCACTAGCACCACTTAGGAAGCCCATATACCCTGAGAAAACCATAATTCAAAAAGACACATATGCCCCCCAAAGTTCACTGCACCACTCTTGACAATAGCTAGGACATGGAAGTAACCAAAATCTCCACTGACAGATAAATGGATAAAGAAGCTGTGGTACATATACGAATGGAATATCACTCAACTATAAAAAGGAATGAATCTGAGCCAGTTCTAGTGAGATGGACAAACTTAGAGCCTGTTATACAGAGTGAAGAAAGTCAGAGAAAAACAAGTATCATATATTAATGCATATATAGTATTTAGAAAAATGGTACAGATGAACCTATCTGCAGGGCAGGAATAAAGATGCAGACACAGAGAACAGACTTGCGGACACAGCGGGGGGAAGGGAGGATGGCATGAATTGAGAGAGTAACACTGAAACATACGTTACCAAACGTAATACACATAGCTAGTGAGAAGTTGCTGTATAACACAGGGAACTCAACCCAGTGCTCTGTGACAGGTCAACCTAGAGGGGTGGGAGGTGGGAGGGAGGTTCAAGAGGGAAGGAACATATGTGTAGTTATGGCTGATTCATGTGTGTGGTTGTATAGGCAGAAACCAACTTAACATTGTAAAGCAATTACCCTCCAATTAAAAAAAAAAAAAACACACAGTAAAAAGTCTTGCTCTTTCAGCCTGGAAGTAAACTTGCCAAACTGTATCAGAAATTTCCTTTTCATTTGTTTTGGCCAAAAACTGTCTTACAAGTAAAACGAGGCCCTATATCCAAGCATCAGAGGATTAGGATACATGGAGAGAGGCATCTGTCTTCCTGGTGTCTGTGCAGGCAACTCAAAGTGGGAATGACTTGCATAGGACAGGCTGCCTCTGTGTGACCCACATGCTGGCTCCATGCCCCTTACATACCTGCTTCCAGGAGGGGTGGAGTGGCTCTCAGGAGCTTGGAGGTCTGACTGTATTGACCATGTTGGGCCACTAGGACTGATGACAGGCCGAAGTGTGGGGGGAGTTGAAGCACTGCTTCTGTTTATGACGCTGCTTGCCAAATTCAGGTTTGTTACCTAGAAATGAAATGAGGGAAATAATCTGACTTTACAGAGTTTTAGGAAAGCATCATTAAAAACATATTGGGGAAATCATGTCGAGTCCAGGCGATGCTGACTCAACTGGGCTGAAACAGTGGTTGTGACAAAGGCACGCGTTAAAGAGTGACTTCGGTGCACATCCAAGAGCAGAGGTGAGGGTACTGAGTGTCAATATAAGTTAACAAATACTTATTCCACTCCTACTATGTGCAAAGCACCATACTATTCTAGGTGCAGTAAAATACAAAGATTAATAACAAAGAGGGTAAGTATTTACTGAGTATTTACTCTGTGTCATGCAAGGTTCTAAGAATTAGGCAGACTACTTAGCCTTTCTGACCCTTGCGTCCTCATATGAAAGTTCTAAATGCTCAATAAAGTTTAGTTATAAATAATAATCAGATAAACTCACTGATTTAGAAAAAAGTTGCACAGCCAATAGAAAAATGGGCACTGACTTCAATAAATGATTTACAAAAATCGAATATTAATTAGCCAATTAAACAATTAAAACTACTCAGTTCTATTGTCAAAGAAATGTAAATTACAAGATAACACTTTTATGTGTTACACTGACATATACTAATAACAAAATAGTACCTAACAATGCCAAAGGGTGATATTAGATGTGTACTTACACTATTTATGAAACTATTCATTGGTAGACTCTTTCTACAAGTAAATTTGCCAACATATTATTAAAAGTATCAAAATTTTTGTACACTTTGATGCTATAGTCTACGTTGTAGGAACTATGAGAAAAAACAATTGCAGATCATTAATGAGGTGAGTATTAATACTAGCAGTCACTATTTAGCAGAACTTAAAATGTGCCAAGCTCTGAGTAAACAAGTATATTACATGTATCTCATTCATAATTCTATTGACAAGTACTACTATAATCCCCACTTTACGAAGAAGGAAGCTGAGGAATAAATGGCAGAACTACAATCTGACCGTAGTCTGAAACTCCAAATTCCCTGTTCTTACTCACTACACTATACTGTGAACAGAAACTGAAAACAAGCATTCTTTTTAATATTGAAAAAGGAAAGATTTAAATGGCTAACAGTATTTAAATACATATGTTAAATAAATTTTGCTCTAAACAGATAAGGAAATGTTATATATCCACCAGAATTTTTTGCAGAATACTTAATGATTTAGGAACATGCCAATGTCTTGAATTAAAAAAAAAGAAATCACAATATGAAACTGTACAGAGAGCAGATCCAAATTTCCTTAAACACACACACATGCAGATACACATTCCTAAAAGGGATGTATTACTTTTATAATCCAAAAGAAAAAAAATGTACATTATATGAAAAATACAGATGTGAGCTGATAAGTTTAAAACCTGGATGGGGAGAGTGGAATCAGAAAAGGCAGCTTCGAGGAGCATTTCAAATAAGCCGCACAGGGGATGCTGAAAAGGGGCGAGGTGGGGGGACTCAAGGCTGAAGGCAGGGTGCTGAGTGGGAGATACAGGGAAGAGAGATGTGAGGAGATTTAAATTCCAAGAAAAGTGTCCCAGGAAGCTAACAATTTTGACACAAATAGAATAATTCAGGATGTTTTTAAATCTGAAAGAAAATAAGTCATTTTTAGCAGTCTAGTGCTTCATTCCCAGTTACAGAATTCAGTAAGTGACAACTGCCCAGGACTGTGTCTTCACACCAAAGACTCAAATATTTTTGACCCCTTTCTGCCGCTACCAGGGGAGAAGAAGGACCACGTTGACAAAAGGGGGAAGACAGTGCAGCAGATGACGGCAGTGCCCTCTGGCCCCTCTGAAGAGCCTTGACCCTCTTCCTGCACCCTACCTAGAAGCAACAAAGGCTCTCAGACAGTCGGACTCCCTGTAGGACTCAGCTCACCCCTGCCTCAACACTAAGCCCTCCTGGCACTAAAGATTAGGCTTTTCAAATTAAACCCCTGGCCCTAAAGATTAGGCTTTTCAAATTACACCGGAGCTTACAGCTTATAAAGACGTTACCAAGTAGAAAGGTCTTTCTGATAACTAACAGCTTCTCCAATTACTGCCTTAGTCAGTTGTGCCAAAAACCTAATAAAAAAGGCTTATTAATAATTCATAGTGGGACAGCAATAAAATAAACAAAATGTACATACTTTACCATTGTTAGTATAAACTTTCTGGCTTGGACATGAGTGAATGGGAAGGAGAAGAGATATTAGACTTGGTGCATTTTCTCTCTTTTGGCCAGACTGCCTTTAATTGAAACATCACTGTCTTCATCATGGGCTTCCCTGGTGGCTCAGCCGGTAAAGAATCTGCCTGCAATGCCGGAGACTGCCTGGATCGGGAAGATCCATGCAGAAGAAAATGGCAACCCCTTCCAGTATTCTTGCCTGGAAAATTCCATAGATAGAGGAGCCTGGTGGGCTACAGTCCATGGGGTCTAAAGAGTTAGACACGAATTAGTGACTAAACCATCATTTCCATCATAATCGCTAACATTTACTGAATGCTCACCATGTGCCATGGGCTTAGTTCAGCAGTCCTCAGCGTTTTGGGCACTAGGGCCTGGTTTCATGGAAGACAATTTTTCCCTGGACTGGGGGAGGGGAGGATGGGTTTTGGGGGTGATTCAAATGCATTACATTTACTGTGCACTTTATTTCTATTTTGTAGCAATCTCAGGATATCCGGCCTTGACTTTAGGGTTAGGATTCATGCCTATGAGAATCTGATGCTGCTGATCTGAAAGAAGGCCAAGCTCAGGCAGTAATGCAAGCCATGGGAAGCAGCTGTACAGACAGTTGAAGCTTCACCCTCTGCTCACCTCCCGCTGCGCAGCCCGGGTCCTGACGGCCATGGACTGCTACAGGTCTGTGCCCAGGAGCTGGGGACCCGCACCTTAGATGCCCTTGCATCATCTTTATGTGCACAATTTCACTTAACCCTGAGCCAGCCTTTCAAGAAGTTTCTATTGTTACTCCCATTTTACAGAAGAGGCAACTGAAGTCTTGAGAGGTAAATAATTAGATAAAAGTAACACATCAACTAGATGGCAGGGCAAAGAGGAAAACAGACACAGTCCTCTTCCAAATGCATGTGGTATACTTTATCCTAATCCTATGGCTTAACATTTGAGTCCTCGCAGGAGAAGTGCCTGGTACTTATAAGTGAGGTTTTTATCTCCCTCCATTACTCCCAGAGGTAGATACTATGATACTCTCTTTTCTCTCTCTTTTTTTTTTTTTTTGGTCACTCCACATGGTTTTCTGGGATTTTAGTTCCTATACCAGGCATTGAACTCAGCTCCTTGGTAATGGGAGAGGGGAGTCCTAACCACTGAACGGTTAGGAAATTCCCCCAGTACTCCCTTCTCAGTTATGGAGAAACTAAGCGTCAGAGAAGTTATGGTAAGTCATTGGTTCAAGGTCACATAACAGTTGCAGAACTGGTACTCTTGTTTAAAAAGCCATTTTCCAGTTTTGAAACTAATAGGGAAACAGACTTAGTTGTCCTTAATTACTAGAAATTTTTGAAAATATAATCGGATACAGACCTCAAATTCTGAATAGTGATTATACACAAATTGATTATACCTAACTAGTCCAGCTTTTTCTCTTTTTCCTTAAATTTTATTTCCCACTTGTCACCCTTCACCACAACATATTAGAGAAACAGAGTAACAAAAAACCCAAAATAAAACCATCCTCAATCAGTTTTGTTTCTTGGCCGATACAGTAACAGATGGTACGAACATAAAACTAATTTTGGACTCGTAGTGAATTTTGTTTTTTCATGTAACATCCACTCTGCATTTCATGGATAAACCAAGAATTGGTAGCCATTATTGTTTCCTTCTACATAAAAGCAAAGCATCCTTAATTTATTTTGAGAAAGACAGCAAAAAGAGACCACTGTTTAAATGTAAGATTATGTAGGGAATAAGAAAAGTTTTGAAGGTTCTCATCTTTCTATGCAAAGGATTCCCGCTAAAGAAAAAAAAAAAAGGAATCTGTCTCTATTAAATAATAACAACTTGCCCCTCTATATATTGAACTCTTACTTCTGTGATTTTTGTCTAGAAGACACTCAGTACCCAGGCCATAATTACCTCCATACCACCCAGCTCTGTCTTCCCAAGACATACATTGCTAATGAGTAATAAAATAATTTGGGGCTGACTTAGCTATGGCCTCAGAATCTTCTTTACACAGTCCTCCAGGCAGCTGTCTCCAATTAATCAGAACTGACAGGGGAGACAACTATTTTCAATCCTTGTTCTAGAACAGTACTATCCAATAGAACACACTGTGATGGAAATGTTCTATAAACTGCACAGTTCAATACAATAGTCACTGGCCACAGATGACTACTGTGCACTTGAAATATGACCAGTGTGACTGAGAAACTGGATTGTAAACTATATTTAACTTAAATTTTAAAAGCCACATGAAGGCCATGGCCATCTTATCGGACAGCACAGCTCTAGAGCCTTGACCAGATCTGGCTGAATCCTATGAGTACAGATTTATGCCTGCCTAAATTCAGTCTAAGCAAATTATCTCCAGATTAAATGAGTTTCGAATGTCTCTAGTTCTTTTAGCTTCTCAGTTTTTTCTAGAACAGGCAGAAGAAGTCACTGAACTAAAACAGACCCAAGCATCAATTCTGGTGGCCCTAGCTACACCTTGTCTTGACTAGGGATCAGTTCAGTTCAGTCGCTCAGTCGTGTCGACTCTTTGTGACCCCATGAATCACAGGACACCAGGCCTCCCTGTCCATCACCAACTGCCGGAGTTTACCCAAACTTATGTCCATCAAGTCGGTGATGCCATCCAGCCATCTCATCCTCTGTCGTCCCTTTCTCCTCCTGCCCCCAATCCTTCCCAGCATCAGGGTCTTTTCAAATGAATCAACTCTTTGCATGAGGTGGCCAAAGTATTGGAGTTTCAGCTTCAACATCAGTCCTTCCAATGAACACCCAGGACTGATCTCCTTTAGGATGGACTGGTTGGATCTCCTTGCAGTCCCAGGGACTCTCAAGAGTCTTCTCCAACACCACAGTTCAAAAGCATCAATTCTTCGGCACTCAGCTTTCATCATAGTCCAACTCTCACATCCATACATGACCACTGGAAAAACCATAGCCTTGACTAGACGGACCTTTGTTGACAAAGTGATGTCTCTGCTTTTTAATATGCTGTCTAGGTTGGTCATAACTTTCCTTCCAAGGAGTAAGCGTCTTTTAATTTCATGGCTGGAGTCACCATCTGCAGTGATTTTGGAGCCTAGAAAAATAAACTCAGCCACTGTTTCCCCATCTATTTGCCATGAAGTGATGGGACCGGATGCCATGGGATTGTCCAAAAACCAGCAGAAACGTCCTAATGGAGTAAGGAACAACATACAAAGCAACCAAAGGGAAGGAGTAGAGAAAACAATTCTATCAAGAACTTTGAGGCTCTACTGTTTCTCATTGTCATTTGGATGTTCAAACATTAACATGCATAATGTCAAGTATGCCAAGGATGCAAAAGTGGATGAAACAACTTGGAACAAGCTTCACGCGGAACTTCAAATCTAGCTTATCATGCTGCCATGAAAAATGGTGGTCATTAAAAATAAACTGACAAGGGCTTCCCCGGCGGCTCAATGATAAAGAATCCGCCTGCCCATGCAGGAGACACGGGTTTGATCCCTGATCCGGGAAGATTCCACATGCCTTGGAGCAACTAAGCCCATGTGCTGCACCTATTGAGCCCGTGCTCTAGAGCCCGGGAGCCGCAACGACTGAGCCCAAGTGCCTCAACTACTGAAGCCTGTGTGCCCTAGAGCCCATGCTCCACAAAAAGAGAAGCCACTGCAATGAGAAGCCCACACGCCCCAACTCCAGAGTGGCCCCCAGTCACCGTAACGAGAAAAACCCAAACAAATAAATAAATAAAATTATATATAAAAAATAAACTACGATATTTAAGCCTCATAACAATCAGCTTGTTAAATATTCTTCCACCCCTGCCTTTCTCTAAGTGAAGGACGGCCTGTAGGAGAGTCCAGTCTCGAGCTTGTGCGTGCGTGCGTGCCAAGTCCCACCTGAGCCTTAGGGTCCGCTGGCAGATGTTTCACCCCTTGCTCTCCTCCTCCCCCTCCTCTTCCTCTGCTCCCACTCTCTCGGAGCGGCTTCTGCAGAAGTTCCGCTCCCGTTCCCTTCCTCATGTCCGCTGCCACGCTGACCTCAGGGTGTTTTTTCTTTCAATACCAAAACTCTGTTTATTTTAGAGCCAACCTTCCGAATAAGGCAGGTGAGCAAATATCTGAATGTGTGGGGTAGGGACACATTGCACGCATTCCATCTAGACAGGTGTTTAAATTACTGCGGGAATAAATACAGGTGATGGATTGAAAAAGGGGTAGCAGAAACAGAGAGGGAGGCCAATTTCCGGTGGCTGGCCCGCCCAAGTGTTACTGCTTGTTACTGCTGTTTGCTAAAAGTAGTGCTACTGCCAGTGCTGTAATTAAAATATGATGGTATTGCCCTGATGGCTTCCCAGAATATACCTACCACCCACTCACACACATAGCCTTTTGGTATCCAAAAAGGATCCGGGGCTAGGCCTAACTAGATCACTGTTGCTCTGTAGGCATGCTGGAGAAATGCTATAGTCCTGAAGGCTCAAAAGAAGTCCAAAACTCAAAGATTTAAGTCCATAAATATTTACTCTATTGCTGCAAAGCCTTGGGTAATGTCCTAAGAGTATAGGTGGCCATACTCTTAAAATGTGGCCTCTGCCCTTAAGCCATGAAAGAGTTGGTAATAGAGTGAGAAAAACATCCAGACAAATAGCAGTATTAAAGGCCTCCAGGATATGGTCATTGCCATAATAAAGGCATTAAGGAAATTCAAAGAAGGCAGTTGAACTGGTCTTAAAATGATAGGTAGGAGGACTGGTATGGGGCTGGTGGGATGGTGGTGGCTCCAAGGAGAAAAGATAAGGCAGGATTAAAAATGCAGAGACAGATAAGCAGAAAGAGTCTCTGAGAAACAGAAAGCACTCTAATTCGGCTAAAGCTTAGAGCAACGTAAGATGGAAACCAATAGGAGAACACCTTGGGGAGGTCACTGAATTCAACCCTCTTCATCTAGTAGACAGCAGGAAGATGGTTCGCAGATGCTGACAGAGGAGGGCTATGCCAGGACTGTGGGGAAGCAGGGAAATCTGGCTGCAAGTCAGCAGGGTCAGGAGAGACATAATCAGGATGGGATGCAGGACACGCTTTGCTGGGCTCCCCTCATTCCCCCTCCCCCTGAGGCTGAAGAAGAGTGCTGGGCCTTGGAACTGGAGAACGGCGTTGTAATAGGATGATAAAAGCTCTCAAGTTCATGTGTTCATGTTTTCTGTTTTGAATCAGCCCTCTTTTGGATTGGTGATGGTGGTTTAGTCACCAAGTTGTGTCCGACTCTTGCGACCCCATGGACTGTAGCCCACCAGGCTCCTTTGTCCATGGGATTCTCCAGGCAAGAATAATGGAGTGGGTTGTCATTTCCTTCTCCAGGGGATCTTCCTGACCCAGGAATCGAACCCAGGTCTCCTGCATTGCAGGCAGATTCTTTACCGACTGAGCTATGAGAGAAGACTTAGGGAAGACTTTTGGATTACATCTTCCCAAACAGCTGGCAAGGCAAGTTAGCACTGACTACCATTTAAGAAGGGAAGGTCCAAGAGTGGGCATCTTAGGCCAGCTTTGTTCTAGGACCTCACGGGAAAATGCGCCTTTCCTTAGATTTATCATTCCATGCCTCCCCTCAACAGGAAAATGGTTTGAGGATTAAGACAGGGAGGTGGGCTGGGAGCGAGGTGCCCAGGAGGCAGACTAGATGGCTTCTGTCTAGGCCTGAAGCCTGGAGACATAAGAAGACATTGGCTCATCCAGCCCATGTCACCAAAAGCTAGGATTTCCACTCAGGAGACTGGAGCCAAAAATCTTGTAGTGATTAAGAGACGCTCTGGCCTAGAAGATTGTCTCTGGGAATCTTCTCTTGATTCTCAAGTTAGCTGCTATGGAATCTGGATTCCAGCCATAGTTCTCTTTCAGTCAGTGTTTAATGACCAATCTTCTAGATCCACCATGGAACAACAAAAACAAACAAACTGACATTTAAGGATAGTG
The DNA here is from genome assembly GCF_054371585.1 of Giraffa tippelskirchi. Taxonomy (NCBI): domain Eukaryota; kingdom Metazoa; phylum Chordata; class Mammalia; order Artiodactyla; family Giraffidae; genus Giraffa; species Giraffa tippelskirchi. The sequence continues at coordinate 147,015,745 of NC_137281.1, read as the reverse complement.
AGGTTTTAGCAAATATTTGAAAAGACAAAACAGGTTAATGAAAAAAAGTAAGTTGCCAGTGCCTACTGCTATACTGAGTCCCCCACCATATCAGCATTAATTAGCATCTACTTCTGTGCATGCATGTGCCGCCAGAGATGCTCAGAGGGCTCAAACAAACCTTGTGTGCACCAAGACCTAGAGACCCCACAGAGACTGAGACAGAACTGTGTTTGAGTGTCTCCTGTGGAGGTATGGGCCAGCAGTGGACTGCTGCAGGCCAGGGGCTCTGGGTGCGGTAGACCTGGGTATGGCATAAGTCCTCTTGGAGGAGGACGCCATTAACCCCACCATAGAGCCGCCAGAACTTATACAGGACTGGGAAATAGACTCTTAGAAAAAGAAAAGCTGTGACCAACCTAGACAGCATATTAAAAAGCAGAGACATTACTTTGCCAACAAAGATCTGTCTAGTCAAAGCTATTTTCCAGTAGTCAGATAAGGATGGGAGAGTTGGAGTACAAAGAAAGCTGAGTGCCAAAGAATTGATGCTTCTGAACTGTGATGTTGGAGCAGACTCTTGAGAGTCCCTTGGACAGCAAGGAGATTCAACCAGTCCATCCTAAAGGAAATCAGTCCTGAACATTCATTGGAAGGACTGATGCTGAAGCTCCAATACTTTGGCCACCTGATGCAAAGAACTGACTCATCTGAAGAGACCCTGATGCTGGGAAAGACTGAAGATGGAAGGAGAAGGGGATGACAGAGGATGAGATGGTTGGATAGCATCACCAACTCAATTGATACGAGTTTGAGTAAGCTCTGCGAGCTGGTGATGGACAGGGAAGCCTGGCGTACTGCAGTCCACGGGGTCCCAAAGAGTTGGACACAACTGAACGACTGAACTGAACCACTGTGCATCCATGTGCCATCAATCCCTCAAGAACAAGACACTCTCCACTTACAGCAGGCCCCAGGGTTCTACATTTCTACAGATATGGCTTGTCTACAAATGTAGGGGCAAAAACCTTTCTCTAACTGGGGCTTATGGATTTTCACAAGACTTTCACCTTTCTTAACATAGTACCAAGGCGTCTCATTGCTGCATGGGAAAACACAAGCAGCAAATACAGATACAGCTATGCCAGGAAAGGCAGGAATTGTCTCCAACGTGGAAAATGAAAAATCAGAGGCTATTCTGTGTTTCGCCATTAGCCCTAGGAAGGTCCTTCACATCACATCAGTAGAGCTGGATCCTGAAATCTTGTTGCTAGTACCTTGCGCTTTACTTTCCAACGTTAGACTTATTTTTCACAGAAGAGTTCCCTCAGCTATAAAGGACCCTTGCCATTACACTGTTTCAAGAGCATAATGGTAGAGCTGAAGAGCTTCATGCCATGTTTTGCATTGTATTCTAATTATAGGTTTATTCGCCTATCTTGCCCCACAAATTACATGCTCCCTTAGGACAAGGACTGCATCTTATTCCCTTTTGTATCCCTGGAGTTTACCCAGTAGGCATAAAAGCATTTATATAAACGAAGTGGGTCTCATCTAGTCTCAAATAACCCTCACACACACACCTCAATCTCCAACTAGCAGCTAGTCTCACCAGTGAGTTAAAAAGTGATTCATGTCACTGGAAGGCTTGCAAGGAAATTAAAGGTTCCAAATTACCTCTTTTTAAAAATACCACAAGGGAAAGAGTGCTTTGGAATAAGGGGAAATGAAATAATCAGTGACTAGAGTGAGAGATAAGTGTTGCTCTTGCTATTATCAACCTGCATAATTTTAGAGATGATTTCTGCCTGGTCTTGAGTTTTGGGCAAAGTTCTCAAATGGGTTGAATAATAGCTTAGACATACAGATTTTATTCCTTGTCTATGAATATACTACATATGCTGTTCATGACACTGAAACAGCAAACAGCTAACACTCCATTTGAGATTCATTTAAGCAACCTCAGGTTCACTAAGGCTATTTGCAAATTTCATGTATTTTATTTATCAAAATGGAGATGGAAAGTCAACATCAAAGACTTAGTAATAGCTTAATATGAGAACAAATCAGTGGCAGAGCATTCCCAACACAGCTTATAACTTTGGCATAGCTCAGTCTCCTCGTTATAGCATGGTCCATAAAATCTTTACTAAATCGTCTACTGAGGTCTAGAGATGGGGTTTCACAAGATTATTTCATTAATCCAACAAATATTTATCGGACACTCTGTGGCATTCTTTTGAGCACTGAGAATAGAACAATCTTTTTTTTTTTTAATTAAAAAAAGTCTTGCCTTCGTGGAGATTATGGCCTGGGTGTTGGGGTGGGGGGGTGGCTGTATCACTGAAATATACAAAGAATGTCTGAAGCTATGATAATCAAAAATTTGGAGCAATCATTTTTGGTCAAATTACTGATATTAATAACTGTATACTACCTAAAAGTTTTCAGAAGTTCTCAACTTGGAGACCATGGGTCCACCGGGCATCATGAAGGAGTCGAGCTGGAGGGGGAGGAAATGTTTACGAACCCTCTGAAATTAATGTACATTTCTAAGTTTGAGTGCACATTTTTTTTTCAGGAGAAAAACTGTAACTTTCATTCAATTCTCAAAGGAATCTCTCACTCCAGAAAGGTTAAGAATCACTCATATTACTGATACGAAGATCAATTTTTCTAAAGCTGTATTCACACTGTACTCAGAACTACACCAGTAGCATCATGAGAACAATGTTCTCTGTGTCATTCATATACAAAGGCTCATCAGAATACAATGGGATCAACTGAGTCTGTCAGGCTCCCTTCATTCTCCGGACCATGGGGCCCTGAATGATTTGGAATAGAGAAATGTAGTGGTGAGTCCCATCTGACTTGTTTTACCATACGTCGCTGGAACAAAAGGCAATCCTTGAGTTAAAAAAAATCAGTGCACCAAGATCTATTTCACTCAAGATAAAACGAAAACACAAACTGTCAGATCTGTACTTAATTACATGATTTTGCATCACTGGATATTTATCTAGGGAATATATCACTAGAGAATATATTCAATTAAGAAACATGAAAAGAATCATCCTTAAACAGCTACTTTTAAACCATTCTTCCAAGGGCACTTTCTGAGCAGGTATTAAATCATTAGCCATGACCACAAACATGTTTTAAGGCATGACCTTCATCTCCAGTATAAGTTCCTGGATACTGATAAAATGAATCTCAAGAAACTTATATTCTAATCAGCAGGAGATAAGAGTAGTTCCAGTGTGACTCTCAGTTTTAAAGGGCTTAGGAAAAGCAAGGAATCTCTGCAGCTCTGCTGCATTAGCACTCAGTTCTCTTGTCATGCCTTCTCTCATAAATGCTGCCACTTACATAACATACATACACACATAGACACCTGGTGCTCCAAAACCTACAGGGTTCCAGATCAAGAATTGCCAAAGACATTCCTAGAAAACCTTACAAGATGGCCAAATCCGTTTCTTGAACTTCTAATTCATTCTTCAGTCTTTGCGTCCAGGGGGGCTGCCACCACCATGATAAACACACCCACTCTCACTGCATCTCCAGGGATTAAGAAGGCTGCTCATTGATGAACCCGAATTCACTACCAAACAATCGGATGGCTTGGCTACAACTCTACAGTGGTATTAAGCTCAGTCAGTTTAGTCTAAGGAGAGGTGAGGGTCCTGTGTGAAAAGAGAAGAGGCAGAAAAACACCGAGGGAAAGAGTATGAAGTCAGAGAGATTTGGGTTTGAATCCTGGTGCAGTCACTTGCCATTTGTGTGACCTCAGCAGAGTGACCTATGCTTTCAGCTATTTTCTTCATCTGTTAAAAAATAAAAAGTCTCTACTTCATAAGGTTAAAGAGATAATGCATACACTTACCACAGTGTCCAGTACAAAGCAGACATTCAACTAATGTCATCTACTTTATTATGAAGGGCAGGTGTGGTATGGTGGAAAAAAAAAATGGAAGAGGAATAGTATTTTAAAACAAATGTAAAAACCAACATAACACAGAAGAGAAATTCTTTTCAATTTATCAAGCATGTAATAAGTGCATACCAAGTGCTGGGTGATGGGTTAGAAAGAACATCATCACACAGTTTATAACTCAATAGAAAAGAAGAGATGCAAAACAATAACAGATTTTGTTACAGGGAATGACTAATGAAGGGCTATGGACATGGACAATGGAAAGATAACGTCTGGCTGGGGTGGCAGGGGATTATTCATTCATTTATTTTAAAAATATGTATCTAATCCACACTATATACCCACGTTGGGAAAACTGGTGAAAAAATGGACATGGTCACTTTCCACCCTTAATCAATTACCTTATAGTCGAGTAGAATTAGCACACTTACTGAGTACTACCCATGAGTTAGGTTCTGAGGCAGCAAAGGATACTGCCTCCAAAGTGCTCACTGTTCATTAAAGGAGAGAGCTATCTGGACAAACACAAATACCTGTACGGCGAATGAAATGGCGTGCCTGTGAGAGAAGCGGCACTTACACTGAGCCTGGACAAATGTATACAGTTACATACGATGTTGTTGTTGTTCAGTCACTAAATCGTGTCCAACTCTTTGTGACACCATGGACTGCCGCAGGCCAGGCTTCCCTATCTCCCAGAGTTTGCTTAAATTCATGTCCATTGAGTCCATGATGCCATCCAAACATCTCGTCCTCTGTCCCCACCTTCTCCTGTCCTCAATCTTTCCCAGCATCAAGATCTTTTCCAATGAGTTGGGTCTTTGCATCAGCTTCAGCATCAGTCCTTCCAATGAATACTCAGGATTGACTTCCTTAAGGATGGACTGGTTTGATCTCTTTGCTATCCAAGGGACTCTCAAGAGTCTTTTCCAGCTTCACAATTCGTAAGCATCAATTCTTTGGTGCTCAGCCTGTGAGAGGTCCAACTCCCAAATCCATATATGACTACTGGAAAAGCCATAGCTTTGACTAGATGGATCTTTGCCAGCAAAGTGATGTCTTTGCTTTTTAATGCACTGATGAGCTTTGCCATAGTTTTTCTTCCAAGGAGCAAGCGTCTTTTAACTTCATGGCCGCAGTCACCATCTGCAGTGATTTTGGAGCCCAAGAAAAGAAAATCTGCCACTGTTTCCATGTTTTCCCTATCCATTTGCCATGCTGTGATGGGACCAGATGCCATCTTAGTTTTTTGAATGTTGAGTTTTAAGCCAGTTTTTTCACTCTCCTCTTTCACCTTCATCAAGAGGCTCTTTAGTTCCTCATTGCTTTCTGCCATAAGGGTAGTATCATCTGCATATCTGAAGTTGATATTTCTCCTGGCAATCTTGATTCCAGCTTGTGCTACAGCCAGCCCAGCATTTCACATGATGTACTCTGCATGTAAGTTAAAAAAGCAAGGTGACAAAATAGAGCCTCGACATACTCAGTTCCCAATTTTGAACCAGTCCATTGTTCCATGTCCAGGCCTAACTGTTGCTTCTTGAGCTGCATACAGGTTTCTCAGGAGGCAGGTAAGATCTGGTATTTCCATCTCTTTAAGAATTTTCCACAGTTCGTTGTGATCCACAGAGTCAAAGGCTTCAGCATAGTCAATGAAGCAGAAGTAGATGCTTTTCTGAAATTCCCTTGTTTTTTCTATGATCCAACGGATACTGGCAATTTGATCTCTGGTTCCTCTGCCTTTTCTAAATCCAGCTTGTACATCTGAAAGTTCTCGGTTCATGTACTGTTGACCGGGGAACATTTCCCAAGAGAAGATAGCATAAATTAAGGGACAGAGACTAAGAAAATTCTGGATGAGCTGCACAAAAACCTCTGTCATGGGAAGGAGACAGGTTGGAGAAGTAACCTGGAGCCAGATTCTACATTAAGGCTTTGAATAACATTCAACAGCTGGGGCTTCACTTTGAAGATAACAGGATTCCATTCAAGATTCTTGGCAAAGGAGTATCATTATGAGACTGGTGATTTAGAAAGATTCCTTTAGAACAAAGGCTAGGGTGAATAGAGGAGAACGGCTGGGAGACCATTTAGGAGGTAACTGTAGTGATCCAGTCCAGAGATAATTAAGTCCTTAAGCAGAACAGTAGATGTGAAACAGAGAAGATACATATCAGAGAAATTATAGAGTCAGACTCCACAAGAACTGGCAACAACTGCCCTGGCATAGAGAGAAGGAGGCAACAAAGAAGCTGATAAACTAAAGGCCCCGTACCTAAGCCCCGAGGAGGACTGCAGTGTCACTGATACAGAGGGAGGAAAGGGGAGGAGAACAGGCAAGTTTTAGATATAGTGAATATTTTTTGAGTATTTTCAAAACGTGCTTAAAAAGTACATTGAATATTCTGAGTTCTTACAATACAGTTAGATGGAGACGTCTAGCAGCCAGTTGGAAATTTGGACATGACACTCAGAAAACAGGTTCAAACTAAAGATGTATATTTGGGAGCAATCTGCAGCCCAGTACTAGGTGAAGCTATGGGAAGAGGAAATTTACCCAAAGTGAGACACTACAGAGAGGCACAACGTTCAGGTGAGCTCTGGAATTCAGATGCATGTTGAAGGATACCTGTGAGAACACGGGGAAACAGATGCCCAGGCATCAACCCCCTTCTTTAATCAGAAAGACTCTGCTGTTGTCAGTTTATACATTTCAGGTCTAAATACCAGTGGCTTTTTAAAAATGTGGAAAGTGGAATCTAGTTTTTGGGGGGGAAGTATAGGATCAGCTCTCAAAGGAATTACTGAAGGGGTGGAGAAGCTAAGGGAAGTTTTCAGGAAGGAGACAGTCAATAATAGTGTCATCTACTAAAAGAGAATGAGGATTAATGATAGGTGACTGAAGCTGGCAATTCCAAGGTCATCAATGACCTTTGAGAGTTACTGTTTTGTTTAGTTGCTCAGTCATGTCTGACTCTTTTGCAACCCCCATGGACTGTAGCCCGCCAGGCTCTTCTGTCCTTGGGATTTCCCAGGCAAGAATACTGGAGTGGGTTGCCGTTTCCTTCTCCAGGGAATCTTCCCAACCCAGGGATTGAACCCGTGTCTTTTGCACTGGCAGGCGGATTCTTTACCACTGAGCCACCTGGGAAGACCTTTGAGAAAAAGTCAAAATGGTAAGAGATAAAAAAAGGTTATTTTAGAACAAGGAACCATCAGTAGGTCAATGACCTAAGGAAAATTCGGAGTTTAAAGCCTGAAAAGACACAGAAGAGCTAGGGAAGTGATGGGATCAACTGGTACTACGACCTAGAGCAGGGAGGCACAAGGGTCCAGGAGACTTCGTCTTAACACTGTAATTACTCCACTTGACACAGAAGAAAACTAAGGCACAGGGAATTTAAATAACGTGTCCAAAGTCTCACTGACCCAAGGGCTTCTGCTTTTTCTATGTACCCTTTTCCGTTTCTAGAAATGGAGAAAAGGAAAATATATGACACAAAGAAGGACAATTTTTCTACCCAGGAAAATACAGAACCAAAGAAGCTACACTTAGGAGCAAAAAAATTAAAAAATCAGAATGCAAATGGACAATAGTTCAAACGTGTCAGATAAGGTCAGGAGGCAGGAAGAGCATTTCCGGTGCTGAACGCCCAAGCATGTGATGACTGGGGGCCGCTGGCGTCAATCCTGGAAAACATCTGTAACCACGTAAAGAAATTGTGCTTCCTCTCTACCAGCTTCACCTTCAAATAGAAATTTCTGAAATAGAGATTTACTCCAGGTCCACCCTGGACCCTGAAGAAATGAGCAGGATCACAATGGAAACTGCTGAAGCAGAAGAAATGATCAAAGAACTCCTAGAGTGCAAATGGATGGGTAAGCGGTGTGAGCCAACGTTCTCGACCTGGGCGGACACCCTTCTCTAGGACTAGGCAGGAAAGGGGCAGGGTGAGGAGCAAAAGCAAAAAGACATTGAATGCTTTTCTTTTCTCTTCTCCATCTAAATGAAAAATGGAAGAAGTAAAAAGCATCTCCTCCCTTCCATGTATCTGTCAGCATATTTCCAAGAGGCCCGGCCACATCCCGGGCACTGGCTGGCCGGGAACAGAGCCTGACACAGCACATTCGCAAGCACCGGAGCCTCGCCTGGGTGGTCGGCTGTTATTCCTTTGATTAAACTCCCAGGCTGGAAGAGCTGGAGCTGCTCCTAGTGATAGCTGGTCCTGCAATCTCACACTGGCCCGCACAGAGAGGCCGGTGCTCCCTCTGTCTCCCCACCTCCCTCTCTTCACTGCAGAGCTGGGCTCCTTTGCCACATTCTTCTGTTCACTGACAGCGGTAACCACAGAGGGCTGGTTCTGTGCGTGCAGAGGGCTGCAGTTGTAAAGCACACCTCTCCTGGCACGGGGGTGAATCTCATAGTCAAGAGAGATCTCATAGTCAAGCTGCTACTCCAGCGTCATGCTATCAGCTACCTACCACAGGGCTCTCTCCCCAACCAGCGAAAGATGCTTTTAGAGCACCCTGCTTTCAGGGACATACTCACTCATTTCCAAAGGATCCCAGCCCCCAAAGATAACCAGCCTCTCACATGCCAAGAGAAAGAACTAAATCTGACCTTCTCTCTGCTCAGATGTGTTAGGTTGAGTAATCCTATGTGGAGAACACGTAACTCTAGTTTCCAAGCACATGCAAACACTTTCACAGTGGCCACGGTGGCCACTTAGTGGTGGCAGGGCAAGTTCAATATTCTTGTATGCTCTAGGCTATAAGTACACTTAAATCATAGCAGAAATAGTAAAAGTAGCTACAAGATAAATGAGGTCCTGTTTTTAGCCAAATGAATTCGTAAGAATCTAGCCTCTAATGGAAATGATGGGCAACTCAAAGTTTTATAATCAAATTTGTAGATTGTCTGAGGACTTTGCTTTCTTTTCTTTTGGCTAACTCACTGTTCCTCAGCATCTTCACCAGTGAGCAGGGAGGAAAAGGGGATGGCACTGCTTCATCCTGCAACCCATCCTCCTCCCAGCTACCTAAGTGAGACAGTTAAAAGGCAAGGCCCATTTGTCTCTGTGGCTCCCGGTCATCGTTGAGATAAAGAGCCGAGTTCCTTCACAGGTCATTCAAAGCTCTCCTTGAATCAGCCCTTGTCTCTTTCTCCAGCATCCATTTCAGCTGCTTTCTGCTGACTCCCTATTCTCCAACATCGATAACCACCAGCTTTCTGTTCCCCAAGTACACACATGCAAGCTTTTACTTTGGAGCCTGCCCCACCCTTCTTTTGACACCCACCTGCCTACCCTTAAGATTCAGTGTAGGGCTAATCTCTTCCAAGAAGGTGGCTTTGGCACTCCCACTCCCACCCACATGCTGGGTTAGGTACTCTCTGGTGGTTTTGTTACTCCCTAGAAACATCTGTGCATATCCCATGCTAGGACATTCCCTAACACATTCTATCATGTGTTATGTGGCTGTCTCCTGTACCACACTGTGAGTTATTTCACACTGAGGTCTGCTGTCTTGTGTCATCCCTATGGCTTAGCATCAAGGTTTGGAACCCTCTTAAGAGTGTAATAAAATGCTTTTGAAGGAATGAGTTAAAAGAATGCATTTGAATAAAAAGTTTTATGGAAAATGCCACTAAAAGCTTTAATGGGCAGGTAGCTGAAATGATAGACAAAATAAAGGAACTCTTTTTCAGAAATCCCCCAAATCTCAATTTTTGGGGGGAGGGGGGCCATGCTACACAGCATGCGGGATCTTAGTTCCCTGACCAGGGAATGAATCCACGCCCCCTGTGATGGAAGTACAGAGTCTCAACTGCTGGACTGCCAGGCAAGCCCCAAATTTAAATTTTTTTATACTCATCTTCCAAAATGGCATGAAAATTTAAAATCAGCATATCTAATTTAGTGGAAGATCTCTTAACACTTTGCCAAGAAAAGTAATATAAAGATATATATCAGGGCTTATGGAATATAATACTTTGGCCACCTGATGCAAAGAGCTGACTCATTGGAAAATACCTTGATGCTGGGAACGATTGAAGGCAGATGCTGGGAAAGATGGATGGCAACAGGAGGAGGGGGTGAGAAAGGATGAGATGGTTAGATAGCATCATTGACTCAATGGACATGAGTTTGAGCAAACTCTGGGAGATAGTGAAGGACAGGGGAGCCTGCATGCTGCAGTCCACAGGGTCGCAAAGAGTGGGACACATGCTGTTGAACAACAACATGGCATATAATTAAAGCAAGACCACGGGAAAATCCACAGCTTTAAATAAAAAAAGAAAAGAAAGAAAGAAATGAGTGAAAATAAAGGAAGTACTCAATTCAAGAAATTGGGAGGAGATAACAAAATAAAGCTACAGAATGCAGAAGGAAGTTAGCAAAGATAAAACAAGAAGATAACCAATTAAAAAACTATAACAGAAAGAATATATCCTATTGAAAAGGGAAAGAGGAAAGAAAATATTCATGAAAAAAAGCCCAGATGCAAAATAGGAATTAAAAATAAGGAAATAATGACCGATAAGAGGAAATAAAAAAACATCTGAAGGGATTACTGTACACAGAGATGCTTCCGGTGAGCTGAGCTGAAGGTTCACGCCCCAAGTCCGGAGGGGAGAGCAGAGCTTTCAGCACGCTCTGACTGGAGGTCCGCCTCTCACCACAGCCACAGACACCTTATCACTTGCCTCAGTGAATAAGTAACCAAGGCACTTTCAAACACAGCTAAGAGCAAAAGGAAATGGCTAGTGAACAGATGTCCCAGGGCTCATATTCACTCATTACAACATGTTATTATTTACCAGTAAAGAACAATAGAAGAATTCCCCAAATTCTAAATTAAGGAGTTACTTTCTCTGAGGGAGTACAGAATGAAGCAGGGCAAAGGCTAATAGAGTTTTGCCATGAGAACACACTGGTAATAGCAAACACCCTATTCCAACAACACAAGAGAAGACTCTACATGTGGACATCACCAGATGGTCAACACCGAAATCAGATTGATTATATTCTTTGCAGTCAAAGATGGAGAAGCTCTATACAGTCAGCAAAAACAAGACCGGGAGCAGACTGTGGCTCGGATCATGAACTGCTTATTGCCAAATTCAGACTTAAATTGAAGAAAGTAGGGAAAACCACTAGACCATTCAGGTATGACCTAGATCAAATCCCTTATGAGTATACAGTGGAAGTGACAAATAGATTTAAGGGACTAGACCTGATAGACAGAGTGCCTGATGAACTATGGACAAAGGTTCGTGACATTGTACAGGAGACAGGGATCAAGACAATCCCCATGGAAAAGAAATGCAAAAAAAGCAAAATGGCTGTCTGAGGAGGCCTTACAGATAGCTGGGAAGAGAAGAGAAGCGAAAAGCAAAGGAGAAAAGGAAAGATATTCCCATCTGAATGCAGAGTTCCAAAGAATAGCAAGGAGAGATAAGAAAGCCTTCCTCAGTGATCACTGCAAAGAAATAGAGGAAAACAACAGATTGGGAAACACTAGCGATCTCTTCAAGAAAATTAGAGATACCAAAGGAACATTTCTTGCAAAGATAGGCTCGATAAAGGACAGAAATGGTATGGACCTAACAGAAGCAGAAGATATTAAGAAGAGGTGGCAAGAATACACAGAAGAACTGTACAAAAAAGATCTTCATGACCCAGATAATCACGATGGTGTGATCACTCACCTAGAGCCAGACATGCTGGAATGTGAAGTCAAGTGGGCCTTAGGAAGCATCACTACGAACAAAGCTAGTGGAGGTGATGGAATTGCACTTGAGCTATTTCAAATCCTCAAAGGTGATGCTGTGAAAGTGCTGCACTCGATTTACCAGCAAATTTGGAAAACTCAGCAGTGGCCACAGGACTGGAAGAGGTCAGTCTTCGTTCCAATCCCGAAGAAAGGCAATGCCAAAGAATGCTCAAACTACCGCACAATTGCCCTCATCTCACATGCTAGTAAAGTAATGCTCAAAATTCTCCAAGCCAGGCTTCAGCAATACGTGAACCGTGAACTTCCAGATGTTCAAGCTGGTTTTAGAAAAGGCAGAGGAACCAGAGATCAAATTGCCAATATCCGCTGGATCATCGAAAAAGCAAGAGAGTTCCAGAAAAACCTCTATTTCTGCTTGATTGACTATGCCAAAGCCTTTGACTGTGTGGATCACAATAAACTGTGGAAAATTCTTCAAGAGATGGGAATACCAGACCATCTGACCTGTCTCTTGAGAAACCTGTATGCAGGTCAGGAAGCAACAGTTAGAACTGGACATGGAACAACAGACTGGTTCCAAATAGGAAAAGGAGTCCGTCAAGGCTGTATATTGTCACCCTGCTTATTTAACTTATATGCAGAGTACATCATGAAAAACGCTGGGCTGGAAGAAACACAAGCTGGAATCAAGATTGCCAGGAGAAATATCAATAACCTCAGATATGGGGATGACACCACCCTTATGGCAGAAAGTGAAGAAGAACTAAAGAGCCTCTTGATGAAGGTGAAGGAGGAGAGTGAAAAAGTTGGCTTAAAGCTCAACGTTCAGAAAACTAAGATCATGGCATCTGGTCCCATCACTTCATGGGAAATAGATGGGGAAACAGTGGAAACAGTGGCTGACTTGATTTTTTGGGGCTCAAAAATCACTGCTGATGGTGATTGCAGCCATGAAATTAAAAGACGCTTACTCCTTGGAAGGAAGGTTATGGCCAACCTAGATAGCATGTTTAAAAGCAGAGACATTACTTTGCCAACAAAAGTCCGTCTAGTCAAGGCTATGGTTTTTCCAGTGGTCATGTATGGATGTGAGAGTTGGACGGTGAAGAAAGCTGAGCGCTGAAGAATTGATGCTTTTGAACTGTGGTGTTGGAGAAGACTCTTGAGAGTCCCTTGGACTGCAAGGAGATCCAACCAGTCCATCCTAAAAGAGATCAATCCCGGGTGTTCATTGGAAGGTCTGATGTTGAAGCTGAAGCTCCAATACTTTGGCCACCTGATGCGAAGGGTTGACTCATTGGAAAAGACCCTAATGCTGGGTAGGATTGGGGGCGGGAGGAGAAGGGGACGACAGAGGATGAGATGGTTGGATGGCATAACCGACTCGATGGACGTGGGTTTGGGTAGACTCCGGGAGTTGGTGATGGACAGGGAGGCCTGGAATGCTGCAATTCATGGGGTCGCAAAGAGTCGGACACGAGTGAGCGACTGAACTGAACTGAACTTCTCTGAGGAGAAATAACACAAATAATACATAACTTGAACTTTTCAACAGCAACATTCGTTTTGGTAACACAATGTTTTATCCAAAAACTGACTTCAAATCAAATCACAAGCCATTTATTATTAAGAGCCTTCCACAGTTGAAAGAGCAATCTTTTCCAAGCAGACAGCATTTAGACTTTACAGAAAGGTTTTTGCATACTGCCCTCATGACCTTGTTGTATTTTCCTCATCAACAAATAAAGACCGTGAGGTGGACACAAGTTGAGTGAATTGCCCAGTATCACATAGCTAGTAGAAGAAGGCTGGTCTTTACACAGCTAACCCAGTCCCTTTCCCACTACAACCCCTCCCTCAGTACTGCACTAACCGCGCTGTTTATCAACCAAAAACTTAAAGCCAACACCTAAGGGAGTTCAGATCCCTATGAAGGGAAGTCTGATGGAATTTTAATTCACTGCCACTAAACTCTTCTTAGATGAGCTACACTGAATGGGAATGGTTTTCTGATAAGGATGCAATCACCTCGGATTCCCACAGGATAAGGATCCTTTCATTTTGGCAAGCTTTGTAGTCTACCAAATGATAGCAGGTGAAAATAGGTAAACATTGATATTGGCTATGTCTTCTACTACAATTTCAAAGAAAACTGCTTAACATCTCAGTGCTTCTCAGTTCAGTTCAGTCCAGTCACTCAGTCGTGTCCGACTTTTCGCGACCCCGTGGACCGCAACACGCCAGACCTCCCTGTCCATCACCAACTCCTGGAGTTTACTCAAACTCACCTCCATTGAGTCTGTGAGGCCATCCAACAATCTCATCCTCTGTCGTCCCCTTCTCCTCCCGCCCTCAATCTTTCCCAGCATCAGGGTCTTTTCCAGTGAGCCAGCTCCTCGCATCAGGTGGCCAAAGTACTGGAGTTTCAGCTTCAACATCAGTCCTTCCAAGGAATATTCAAGGCTGACTTCCTTTGGGATAGACCTGTTGGATCTCCCTGCAGTCCAACGGACTCTCAAGAGTCTTCTCCGACACCACAGTTCAAAAGCATCAATTCTTCGGTGCTCAGCTTTCCTTATAGTCCAACTCTCACATCCATACATGACTACTGGAAAAACCATAGCCTTCACTAGATGGGCATTTGTTGGCAAAGTAATGTCTCTGCTTTTTAATATGCTGTCTAGGTTGGTCATAACTTTCCTTCCAAGGAGTAAGCGTCTTTTAATTTCACGGCTGCAGTCACCATCTGCAGTGATTTTGGAGCCCAGAAAAATAAAGTCAGCCACTGTTTACCCATCTATCTGCCATGAAGTGATGGGACCAGATGCCATGATCTTAGTTTTCTGAATGTTGAGCTTTAAGCCATTTTTCACTCTCCTCTTTCACTTTCATCAAGAGGCTCTTTAGTTCTTCTTCACTTTCTGCCGTAAGGGTGGTGTCACCTGCATATCTGAGGTTACTGATATTTCTCCCAGCAGTCTTGATTCCAGCTTGTGCTTCATCCAGCCCAGCGTTTCTCATGGTGTACTCTGTATATAAGTTAAATAAGCAGGGTGACAATATACAACCTTGAGGTACTCCTTTTCCTATTTGGAACCAGTCTGTTGTTCCATGCCCAGTTCTAACTGTTGCTTCCTGACCTGCATACAGATTTATCAAGAGGCAGGTGAGGTGGTCTGGTATTCCCATCTCTTGAAAAATTTTCCACAATTTATTGTGATCCACACAGTCCAAAGGCTTTGGCATAGTCAATAAAGCAGAAATAGATGGTTTTCTGGAACTCTCTTGCTTTTTTGATGATCCAGCATATGTTGGTAATTTGATCTCTGGTTCCTCTGCCTTTTCTAAAACCAGCTTGAACATCTGGAAGTTCATGATTCACATACTGCTGACGCCTGGCTTGGAGAATTTTGAGCATTTACTAGCATGTGAGATGAGTACAATTGTGCGGTAGTTTGAGCATTCTTTGGCATTGCCTTTCTTTGGGATTGGAATGAAAACTGACCTTTTCCCGTCCTGTGGCCACTGCTGAGTTTTCCAAATTTGCTGGCATATTGAGTGCAGCACTTTCATAGCATCATCTTTTAGGATTTGAAATAGCTCAACTGGAACTCCATCACCTCCACTAACTTTGTTCGTAATGATGCTTCCTAAGGCCCACCTGACTTCGGACTCCAGGATGTCTGGCTCTAGGTGAGCGATCACACCATCGTGATTATCTGGGTCGTGAAGATCTTTTATGTAGTTCTTCTGTGTATTCTTGCCACCTCTTCTTAATATCTTCTGCTTCTGTTAGGTCCATACTATTTCTGTCCTTTATTGAACCCATCTTTCATGAAATGTTCCCTTGGTATTTCTAATTTTCTTGAAAAGATCTCTAGTCTTTCCCATTCTATTGTTTTCCTCTATTTCTTTGCAGTGATCACTGAGGAAGGCTTTCTTATCTCTCCTTGCTACTCTTTGGAACTTGCATTCAAATGGGTACATCTTTCCTTTTCTCCTTTGCTGTTCGCTTCTCTTCTTTTCACAGCTATTTGTAAGGCTTCCTCAGACAACCATTTTGCCTTTTTGCATTTCTTTTTCTTGGGGGTGGTCTTGCTCCCTGTCTCCTATACAATGTCACCAACCTCCGTCCATAGTTTGTCAGGCACTCTGTCTATCAGATCTAGTCCCTTAAATCTATTTCTCACTTCCACTGTATAATCATAAGGGATTTGATTTGGGTCATTCCTGAACGGTCTAGTGCTTCTAGTTGCTCATTAAAAATTAGAAACATATTCTAGTCAGTGACCTAGTGAAAAAAGTGCAGCAGATCACCGGTCCTTCCCCTTCTCGTAGCCACTGCACATTTCACAATTCCTTCTCATTCTATTTTCTTTTCACATCATTCTGTCACTAAAATCTAACTATTAATTCCTTTCAAGTCTCAAAACTTTCTGTACAAGATTCTTCACTTCCTAATTCATATTAGGCTTTCTTATCTACTCCCTTCAAACTATTAGAGATTTGAAAAAGAAAATTCATTACAACCTCACACTCTGGGATGAGGCGGAAGTAAAGCTAAGGCCTACCTTAAATTATGGCCCATAATTTTACACAGAGAAGTAGGGCACCACCAGGGAGCAGTGTGTTGCCTGCTTTTAACATGCACTTGAAGTAGTTATGGCTTCACTTTTTTCCTAGATTTGATTATCAATAGAGGATTGTCAGGCTTCCCAGGTCGCGCTAGTGGTAAAGAACTTGCCTGCCAACGCAAGAGACATAAGAGACGTGGATTCGATCCCCTGGAGGAGAGCACGGCAACGGACTCCACTATTCTTGCCTGGAGAATCCATGGCCGAGGAGCCTGGCAGACTACAGTCCCTGGGGTCGCAAAGAGTCAGACATGACTGAAGTAACTTAGCACAGCACAGAGAGCTGGCATCAGTTAAAGAATGTGACACTGTGAAGGTATAGAAAACTGTAACATTGGACTTGAATTATAATAATTCCTTTGGAGGATTTTGATGCCATTTTGCATTAAGAAAAAGGAAAAAATATGGCTTCTACTTCCAGTTAAATACCATAGACAAAATCAGCAAGAAGGGCTAAAAGAATCCTACCGTTCTTAAAAGTTTCATCTAACTTTACTGTGTTGTAAGCTAGTCAACATACATACACCATAAAAGTCAAAATCCCACTATCTATCTAGCTTGCTGCATGACCTTGATTATATCAGTCTTTTAGCCTCAGTTTCCCCCATCTGTAAAATGGGGAGAATGATATGGTTTGGATGAGGGTTTATTGAAATAACTCATTAATCAGTGCCCAGAAAACATCCTGACATCAAGAGATAAAAGGTAGTACAGTTAAAAAAAAAAAAAAAGTAAAAGGTAATGTTATGGCATTCTGGTAAAAAGATTTATAAGACCAGAACTCACTGGAAAATTTTACCAACAAAATAAGTTATTTTTAAAGATCATTTAAAAGTGTATTTACAACTGAACATTCAAGTCTATTTGTCCACGAAATAAGTACATCACAGCTGGCAGCAAACTTAACTTTGCGATACCTGTGACAGAAATCCTTTCTTTAAAGCTGAAGAGGAACACTTTTAGCTAACATTCTTTAGCTCAAAAAACCAACTAACATTCATTCAATAAGCATCAGCATACGGGCATTAGTAAGAACAGGAAGGACAGAGTAGCATGTAGTAAATCCTACCCACTGGCTAAAAGCTCCACGACACCCCTAACTGCCCATACCTGCTGGGTGAGGAGGTTGATGTGAGTGGATGGAGAATACTGCCTGGCCGCCTGCTTCTCAGCCAGCCGCTGTAGTTCGGCCGTAACCATACTTGGGTTGTACCGTTTGCTGTATGAAGAGCCATCTTCTCCCTCCTTTTGGGTTTTGGCCACTCCTGAATGCTGCTTGTTTGGATGGCATGAACCTGCTAAAGAGAAAAGCTTTCATCCACTTAGGAAAAAAAGATTTGAAAAACTTAGGATGATGACAACCAATAGATACTTCACTGAATCCCAGGGATCTTTGACAACAAGAGGAGCAATGAACTATCTTCAAAAGCTCACAAAAGTAAAAGCATACCCTTATCGTACCCGAGGATCTCTTCCTATCACCACACTGTTACATGCATCCATAACTATGCTTTTGCATAATATGAATCCTTCACAAAAAAAGAATTTTCGTCATATGTAGTGGGGAATTTTCATCAAATTAATGAATAAAAAAAGTGCAGCCTTGAGAATCATTGTAATCCTTGTTTCTCTTGTTATGTGACAGTACTTGTCAGTAGTCTGCTGCGTCCACTGTCAAATCATCTATATCGCAGCCCGCCAGGCTCCTCTGTCCATGGGATTCTCCAGGCAAGAATATTGGAACGGGTTGCCACACCCTCCGCCAGGGGAGCTTCCCAACCCAGGGACTGAACTTGCATTTCTTACACTGGTAGGTAGGTTCTTTACCACCAGCGCCACCTGGGAAGCCCCATAATCCTTCTTACAAAGCTCAAAAAGGAAAAGAAGGATAAAAGCAAAACTGAATTTATTTAGAAAGACAGTAATAATCCTATATTATCAAATTTCAATTGATTTCTCTTTCAGATTTCAGTTTTCTTCTTTCAACTATAATACAGAGAAATCTATTATTTTGAGCACTGAAATTTTGGCAAAAAGAAATTATTTAATAAAAAAATCAAGGTTCATATTTATTCTATGATAAGTCACACAATCCACTGGAAAAAAAATTAAAAACTCAGAAAAATGGAAACACAATGTGTTTCCTTTCTGTCTTATTAATGCTTATATAACCATGATCATCCTTGTATATACAATTTGATGACACTGCTTTATTATATTATTTGACACATATAAAATACTATCTACAATAGATGTAGAAGTTATAAAACATATAATGAACTGACTACCTAAGTCATATTAACATGTATCAACCCATGGGTTCCTTCTCATTCTTAATCTCCCCTTATCATTCATCCCCTTCTTTTCTTAAAATATAGTTTTATTCTTCATTTCTGTGTGTGTAGGCATACCTAAAATAATTTTGCTTGTTTTTGAGCTCTATAAAAATGGTATCTTACTGTAGTAATTTCCTGGGACTTGCTTTTGTTAATACCATACATCTAATATTTATCCTTTCTCAGTATAGCTGAAATTCATTAACTTTACACGGTGCTTGGTATTCCATTTTGGAAATACACTACAAGTTATTTTTCTATTTCCTCATTGATGGATATTTTGGTTATTGCAAGCTTATCGCTATTGTAAACAGTTCAGTTGTGAACACTCTTGCGTACATATCCTAGAGCATGTGTGGAAGAACTTCTCTTGTGTATGTGGCTAGAAGTTGAGTCAGAGAGTATATGAATTTAAAAATTTATGTAATAACAACAAAATGGTATGTTTTACACTATCACAAACAAAATAAAAGCCTTCCTGCTGATCAATATCCCCTCTAACATTTAGTATTGTCAAATATCTTAATTCTTCCCTCTTTTAAGAGGGTGGAAGATCTCACTGTAGTTGTCATTTATATTCATCTGATTAACAATGATGTTGAGCACGTTGCCTCTTTTCTGATACCATTATCGGGTTATCTTTTTTTCTTTCTGAAAGAGGCTTGCTGATGTTTTTACTTTCGTTTCCTACCTTAAGTTATTAAAGATGGTCTAATCTATTCTAGAGTTTAAAGTGTGCATCTGAGATTGACTATACAGATAGTATGAGGCAGATATCTAATTTCACTTTTGTTCCTGTATGGATAACCAGTTGTCCCAGCACCATTTATTGAGAAATGCATCCTTTTCCATCTGTCATATATCAAAGTTTCATCTATCTGTGACTGTTTCCAACTTTCTGTTCTGCTCCACTGCTTCATTTTGGTTGGAACTGTATTGAATTCAGAAATAATTTGATGAAAACAGTTATGATATTAAGTCTTTCCATCCATGCACAGTCTATTTATATATTTATTTACGTTTTCTCTGTCTCTCAACAAAGTCTTACAAAATTTCTTTATAGGTCTTTCCTAAATTTATGCCTAAAGAGCTTATAGTCTTTATGTAAATGCTTTTTAAAAACATCATTTTCTTGGTGATATGGTTGTACAGCAGTGTGAATGTACTTAATGCCCCTGTACACTTAAAAATAGACAAAATGGTAAATTTTATACTATGTGTGCCTTTGTTGCTGTTCAGTCACTCAGTCATGTCCAACTCTTTGCGACTCCATGGACTGCAGCACGCCAGGCATCCCTGTCCTTCACCATCTCCCAGAGCTTACTCAAACTCATGTCCATTGAGGCAGTTATGCCATCCAAATGTCTTGCTCTCTGTCATCCCCTTCTCCTCCTGCTTTCAGTCTTTCTCAGCATCAGGGTCTTTTCTAAGGAGTCATCTCTTTGCATCAGGTGACCAAAGTATTGGAGCTTCAGCTTCAGCATCAGTCCTGAATAATGAACATTCAGGACTGATTTCCTTAAGAATGGACTGGTTGGATCTCCTTGCAATCCAAAGGACGTTCGAGAGTCTTCTCCAACACCACAGTTCAAAAGCATCAATTCTTCAGTGCTCAGCCTTCTTTATGGTCCATCTCACATACATACATGACTACTGGAAAAACTACAGCCTTGACTAGACGGACCTTTGTGGACAAAGCAATGTCTCCGCTTTTTAATATGCTGTCTAGGTTTGTCACAGATTTTCTTCCAAGGAGAAAGCATCTTTTAATTTCATGGCTGCAGTCACCATTTGCAGTGATTTTTGGACCCAAGAAAATAAAGTCTGTCACTGTTTCCATTGTTTCCCCATCTATTTGCCATGAAGTGACAGGCTTCAGCAATACATGAACGATGAACTTCCAGATGTTCAAGCTGGTTTTAGAAAAGGCAGAGGAACCAGAGATCAAATTGCCAATATCCGCTGGATCATCGAAAAAGCAAGAGAGTTCCAGAAAAACATCTATTTCTGCTTGATTGACTATGCCAAAGCCTTTGACTGTGTGGATCACAATAAACTGTGGAAAATTCTTCAAGAGATAGGAATACCAGACCACCTGACCTGCCTCTTGAGAAACCTGTATGCAGGTCAGGAAGCAACAGTGAGAACTGGACATGCAACAACAGACTGGTTGCAAATAGGAAAAGGAGTACGTCAAGGCTGTATATTGTCACCATGCTTATTTAACTTATATGCAGAGTACATCATGAGAAATGCTGTGCTAGAAGAAGCACAAGCTGGAATCAAGATTGCTGGGAGAAATATCAATAACCTCAGATATGCAGATGACACCACCCTTACGGCAGAAAGTGAAGAAGAACTAAGGAGCATCTTGATGAAAGTGAAAGAGGAGAGTGAAAAAGTTGGCTTAAAGCTCAACGTTCAGAAAACTAAGATGATGGCATCTGGTCCCATCACTTCATGGCAGATAGATGGGGAAACAGTGGAAACAGTGGCTGACTTTATTTTTCTGGGCTCCAAAATCACTGCAGATGGTGATTGCAGCCATGAAATTAAAAGATGCTTACTCCTTGGAAGGAAAGTTATGACCAACCTAGACAGCATATTAAAAAGCAGAGACATTACTTTGCCAACAAAGGTCCATCTAGTCAAGGCTATGGTTTTTCCAGTGGTCATGTATGGATGTGAGAGTTGGACTATAAAGAAAGCTGAGCACAGAAGAATTGATGCTTTTGAACTGTGGTGTTGGAGAAGACTCTTGAGAGTCCCTTGGACTGCAAGGAGATCCAGCCAGTCCTTCCTAAAGGAGATCAATTCTGGGTGTTCATTGCAAGGACTGATGTTGAAGCTGAAACTCCAATATTTTGGCCACCTGATGCAAAGAGCTGACTCATTGGAAAAGACCCTGATGCTGGGAAAGATTGAGGGCAGGAGGAGAAAGGGACGACAGAGGATGAGATGGCTGGATGGCATCACCGACTCGATGGACATGGGTTTGGGTGGACTCGGGGAGTTGGTGATGGACAGGGAGGCCTGGCGTGCTGCGGTTCATGGGGTCGCAAAGAGTCGGACGACGACTGAGCGACTGAACTGAAGTGAACTGATGGGACTGGATGCCATGATCTTGATTTTTTGAATGTTGAGTTTTAAGCCAGCTTTTTCACTCTCCTGTTTCATCTTCATTAAGAGGCATTTAGCTCCTCTTTAATTTTTGCCATTAGGGTGGTGTCATCTGCATATCTGAGGTTACTGATATTTCTCCTGGCAATGATTCCAGCTTGCGCTTCATCCAGCCCAGCATTTCACATGATGTACTCTGCATATAAGTTAATAAGCAAGGTGACAGTATACAGTCCTTTCCCAATTTGGAACTAGTCCATTGTTTTATGTCCCGTTCTAACGGTTGCTTGACCACAATATGTATGTCTTACCACAATATAAAAAGGTTTTCTAATTCTTTGTTGCTAATAGATTTTTAATATTGATCTTATAGCCATCTATACTGCTAAAATAATTATTTCTAATATATCTATAGCTTATTTTCAGTTTTCTATGTAGATAACAAATTATCTGTAAATAAATAAATACATTTAAATTCCTGCCTTTTGATGCTTACGTTTTAAATTTCTTGTCTTGTTATGCTGGGTCCTGACCTCCAGTAAAACACTGAATAGAAGCAAAGCCCAGGAGGCACGTCGGCACCCTCCCTTCCTCTTAAAGGGAATGCTTTCAATATCTCCCCATTTACACTAACATCTATGGTGAGATTTTGGTGGATACCCTTTTAAATGAGGGCTTCCTTCTCTTCCTAGTATGCTAAGAGTTAGTATCACGAACAAGTATAGAATTTTATCAAATTCTTTTTCTGCATTTACTAAAATGATGAATACAGTTTTTCTCCTTTAATCTGTTGATGTGACAAATGACACTTATAGATTTTCTACTGTTTTAAACCCTCCAGTATTCTCTGGGTAAACTTGTTCATGGGATCTTATCTTTTACATTTGTTGCTGGATGTGGTTGGCTCATATTTTGATTAGAATTTTTGCATTTGTGTTCATAAATGATTCTAGTCTGTAATTTCCCTGATACTGTCCATAACTGGTTTTGCTATCAAGATTAAACTAGCCATACAGAATAATTTAAGGATTATTATTTCTTTTCCATGCTCTATGACAAGTTTAAGATTGGAATTATCACTCCCTTGGAAGAATGTCAACATTCATCTATAAAATCATCTGGGGCTCAAGTTTTCTTTGTGAAAATTATTGTATAATAGTTACAATATCATTCAGCCTTTCTTTGTCTTCTTGAGCCAATTTTACTTATGCTATATTTTTGGTGGCTTTATCCATTTTGTGTAGATTTTCAATTTATTGGCACACAGTGGTTAACAGTATTCTAATATTTTTTTCACCCAAGCTAATTTGTATTTTCTGTGTGCTTTTCCTTCTTCATATCATTTATCCATTTATGTCTTCTCTCTTTTCCTCATCAGTCTCACCAAAGGTTGCTCCACCACCTTAGGCTTTTCAAAGAATTTTTGGCTTTGATATTTTCTCTACTTTATTTTTGAAATCTGTAATTTTTACTTTTGTCTTTGCTCTTTAACATATCTTTTTTCTTTCTCCTTTATTTAGATTTATAATATTGCTGTTTTTGTAACATCTGAGATCAGATATTTAGCCTTCTTTCTTTTCAAATATAAGTATTTATGGCAGTAAATGTCCCTCCAAATACTGTTTTTCATTGCTCTCCACACATTTAAATATGGAAGTTTTTTCATTATCTTCCAACTCTAAAACTTGTACATTTATTTCCATTATGATCTCTTCAAACCCTCTTTCTTTGCTGACTTATAAAATTTCTTTATCTATTAGTAATAGAAATCATTGGAAATCTCCCACTAATATAGTGGATTTACAGATTCCTCATGTAATTGTATCAATTTTTGTTTTACTTATTTGGAGGTTATTTTGTTAGGCGCAGTTAGAACTGTTATCTTTCTGCTGAACCAAACTTTCTGTTTTATGTAATTACTCTCTATATCTGTTAAGAAAATTTTATCTCTTAAAGCCTAATATAAGTTAATATATGCTAAGTTAGGGCTTCCCTTGTGGCTCAGCTGGTAAAGAATCCAGCTGCAATGCAGGAGACCTGGGTTCAATCCCTGGGTTGGGAAGATTCCCTGGAGAAGGGAAAGGCCACCCACTCCAGTATTCTGGTCTGGAGAATTCCATGGACTGTATAGTCCATGGGATCGCAAAGAGTCAGACATGACTGAGCAACTTTCACTTTTCCACTAAGTAAAGTTAGCATATATTAATACAGCTATACCACTTCTTTTCTGGTTGGTATGCTGAGAGTTATTATCATGAATGAGCACAGAATTTTATCAAATTCTTTTTCTGCATCTACTAAAATGATGAATACAGTTTGGGAATGAGGTTAAGATATTATTTAAACTTAAGACTTTTTGGCATTTCTTTCTTCATCCTTTTACTTTCAACCATTCGATGTCCTTATTTTTACAAGTGTCTTTCTCTGCTAAACAACATATAGTTGGATTTTAAAAAAAATCAATGTGACACTAACAAGTTCAGTCCATTTATATTCATTTGATTCTTCATATATTAGGACTTGGTTTACCATCTTTAAGTTTCCATTTCTTGCATTTTCTAAGCTTTGTGTTTTCTGTGCTTCTATGTCTATAGGTGTTTCCCCAGGCCCAAGTCATTTCTCTTCCCAAATGTTTAAGTTTTCATATTTTAATTTTTTCAGTGGTGACCCCTGAAACATGATACAGCATATATATCATGAAAAAGTCTAAATCATATCTTAACCTCATTCCAAAACTATTCAATCACCACAGAAAAATTTGACTCCGATCACCTATAGGCTATTATTGCAGTCAACTATATAATGTTATCTATATATTATTGTCCAGTACTGTTTAAGCCATTCACAGTATGGTTTCTGACCACAGTGGAAATAAGCTAAAAGGCAATTACAAAAAACAGAGAATGCCAACTATGTGAAAATTAAACAATAAAAACAATCCATGGGTCAAGAAAGAAATCACAATGGAAATTAGGAAATATTTTCAAACTGACTAGCTTCTTCTGTTCCTTACCATTCTCTGGGAAATGTATGAACAAGAAAGGTTTAAAAAAGAAGTTCTGATGATAACACAAGGTATTGGCGACACTGACCTTACTGAATTTTTTTCACATGGGAGAGAAAATTTAAATCAGAACATAATTGAGTACTATTATATTGATTTTATAAGATTAAATCATAAGAATAATCACTCAGAATTAGCAGAAATACACATATTTGTACATATTTGTATTTATGACATTAAAATAGACCATTTAGTATGTGATTCAAATTTCATATTATAATATTCATTTCATTTGAAATCAGATATCAATTAAGAAATATATGCTGGCTATTTATTCAGGGCATGGAAGCAACTTAAATCTCTACCAACAGAGGAATGGATAAAGAAGATGTGGCACAAATATACAATGGAATATTACTCAGGCATAAAGAAGAACAAAACTGGGTCATGTGTAGAGATGTGGATGGACCTAGAGATTGTCATACAGAGTGAAGTTAAGTCAGAAAGAGAAAAACAAATATATATCATATATTAACACATATATGTGGAATCTAGAAAAATGGTATAGATGATCTTATTTGAAAAACAGAAACAGGGAAACAGATGTAGAGAAGAAATGTTTGGACACCAAAGGGGGAAAGAGGGGATGGGATAAATTGGCAGATTGGGATTGATCTATCCACTACTATGTATAAAACAGATAACTAACTAGAACCTACTGTATTGCACAGGGAACTCTACCTAATGCTCTGTGATGACCTGCATCAGAAGAGAATCTACAAAGAGTGGATGCATGTATCTATGTGACTGATTCACTTTGCTGCGCAGCAGAAACTAATGCAACGCTGTAAAGCAACCATATTCCAATAAGAATTAATTTAAAAAAAGGAAAATAGAAATATATATTGGCTATTTCTAATGCCACAGTAATGAAGACAACGTGGCACTGGCATAAGTACAGATACATAGATCAGTGGAACAGAACTGAGATTCCAGAAGTAAACTCTTACATTTAAGATTAAATGATTTTTCACAAGAGTGCCATGACAATTCAACAGGGAAATAATACTCTTTCAACAAATGGTGCTGGGACAACTAAATATTCACATGCAAAAGAATGATAAGACCTTTATGCCACACCATATAAAAAATTCTATCAAAATGGATAAAAGACTAAACTATAAAATTCTTAGAAAAAATAGACATCTTTGTGACCTTGGGTTAGGCAATAGTTTTTCAGATATATCAAATGCACAAGCAACAACAAAAAAAATAAATTAGACTTCATCAAGATTAAAAATTTTTGTGCATCAAGAAAATGAAATGACAAACAACAGAATGAGAGAAAATACTTCTAAATCAAGTATCTGGCAAGGGACTTGTATCCAGAATATATAAAGAGCACTTACAACTCAACAACAAAAAGGCAGCTATCACAATTATCCCTTGACCACACTGTAAGCTCCCAGTAAACAGAAGCCCTATTTTATTCATCTCTTTATCTTCAGCACCTAAAAGAAAGCACTGCATTTTCTTATCAGTGAATGAACGTCACTGGACCAAATGCAAGACTTCTCCTTAGTCACAGCCTGCGCCCCTTTATCTTTCAAAAGAAAAAGCAAAGGGAAGAGATGACATTCTTTTTTCATTGGGGCTGGGGAGGAGCTGACATTGTGGACTCCCTTTCATTTTCTCACTCACCTGCCTTTGCTGAAGAGGGACGAGACAGTTTCTGGCTATAGATGTGTGCAGCACTTTGGAAAGAGGAAAAGGGGCCAATGGTGTAACTGCCTGATCGACAGCGTGGCAGGCCAGCGGGGCTTGGTACGGTCTGTGTCCCAGGATGGATGGAGAGAGAAGCACTGTCAGGGACTGTGCTCAGTAAAACTGCTGGCTGGTGAGGCATGCTGGGGATAGCAGGAGGGATCTGAGATAGAGAATGGCGACCCGGCCCTGGTGAGAGGTCAGAGGTGGTAACAACAGATGACAAGTGGGTGTTGGGAATTTTCTGCAGAAAGGTAGCAGCAGGACCAGAGAAAGAAGTAGAAGAATTGGTATAGATTAATTTAGCCTCTTTTTCTGCTGAAGTGGTAAATCCTATTAAAATAAAAACAAACAAAAACAGATCATGTTAGGAAAAACTAACACATAATCTCTATTTGTAAACATGAACATTTTTAAAATCAAACTAACCTTAGCATGAAACAGATACTATGAAAAATACAAATTTTCAAGAACTTAATGAATTTTGCCCACTGAGACAATCTGGCATTTTAGAAATTGTTCATTTCAAGACCTGTTAAAAGCTGGCGTTGTGACTACCTCCATCAACCACAGTGGGTGTTTTATAAACGTCAGGGCATCAGGACAAAGTTTCTGGTAATGAGAGCTAACTCCTCTCCCTCTGATTTTCACCTTTCTAGAAACAAGTGCTCAGAATTTTAAACATTAAGAAAATGAAAAATTCCTTGGAAAGATGTTAACTGGTTATCGGTAGATAAAAGGAAATTCTAAAAGAGAAGGAAAAACAAAGAAAATGAACTTTCTGCAGTAATGCTGCATGCTCTAAAATCATTTAATATCTGATGAGTTTCCTTTTATTAAGGGATTTATCTGAGAGCAGCAAATCTATGCAGGTTTGAAGTCACTCACGAGATAATTTATCAGAGTGAATTTCTGTTGTCTGTTGCTGTTTGGGCTGCTTTATTTTCACTTCTTCCATCGTTTCAGGGTGATCTGAAATAAATAAATACTGAGCTTAGGTTCTGTCACTAATCAAACACTAGAACACCACTCTACACGTAATTTTGTTTCCAGAATATAATGCAACTAGTAATCAGTGCCAAGAACTATTGCATTTCTCGCTGCACTTTTCCAAGGATGGCCATGTCCATATCCCTGTTGAGTGGCACACCAGGCAAATGATTCCAAACTAGCCCCAAGCCCAGTTCCAGCTGATTGAACCAGGGAAAGATATGGAAACCCAGGGCAGCAATCCATGGACTGCGGACAAACTAGGTAGGACCTGACTGGGAAAGACAATAAGTCAGGGCAGTAAAGGGGCTTCCCCTAGGTGGCGCTAGTGGTAAAGAATCCGCCTGCATTGATGTAAGAGACATGGGTTTGATCCCTGGGTCTGGAAGATTTCCTGGACGAGGGCATGGCAATCCACTCCAGGATTCTTGCCTGGAGAATCCCATGGACACAGGAGTCTGGTGGATTATGGTCCATAGGGTCGCAAAGAGTCAGACACAACTGAAGCTACTTAGCGCGAATGCCAGGGCAGTAAGATGCCTCTGTCAAGAATTCAAATTTGGAGAACTAAGAGACCAAACTGGTTGGTGGTACACACTGGAGCAAAGAAGTCACAATACATACGGACAGAGAACTGCCAAGAGATGAAAATAACAGTCCCAGTATTTGCTGGCATGATACCTGAATACCACAACAGCTCTGTATCTTAATCTCCTCAGTTTTCCTTGAATAAGTTGAGTGAATTTGCTTATTAATCAGTACATTTAATAAGAAAATCTTTCTAATAAAATAAATTTCCACTGTAATAAACCAGGTTTTCTTTTCCTACTACAGAAATTTGAAATAGACATCCAGAGCTAATCATACACTTAGAGAAATGTTCCCAAAATCTTTTCTCAAGGGCCAAGTTCATACAAAAACTTAAGAAAGGCCATTTTACAGATCATCTTTCAGAATGCAAGAATAAAGACATATGAATTCTCTTCTTTCCAGCACTATCAGCAGTGGTAATACTGTCACACAATTGTTTGTTCATGTTTGAAACAAGTCCAAATACTATCAAATGTCATAATGTTGTTCCCTTGATTGAGGCCTTCCTACTGCCTGTCTAGTTAATCTTGATTGGTATTGCTAGGTATAAATGTTACAGTAAGTCTCCTACAGACAAACATTCAAGTTGCAAACTTTCAAAGATGTGAACATACCCCTGTATGCCAGTTGCTGTACAGTTGTTTAGTCGCTAAATCATGTCTAATTCTTTCAAGACCCCACAGACTATAGCCTGTCAGGCTCCTGTGTCCATGTATGAGATTTCCCTGGCAGGAATACTGGAGTGGTTTGCCATTTCCTGTTCCAGGGGATCTTCCCGACCCAGCGATCGAACCTGCACCTCTAGCACTGTCAAGCGGATTCTTTACCACTGAGTCACCAAGGAAGCTCTGTTGTACAGAACTGTACTTTTTCAAGGTACTGAACTATAAGATTAAAAATGCTTTATTTTTGTGCTCATTTTCTATGTATTATTTGTGTAAAAAGTATTATAAACCTATTTAGTACTTAGTTGGGAACCTAGGCTAACTTTGTTGGACTTACAAACAAAATTGGACTTACGAACACGCTGTCAGAATGGAACTCATTCGTTATGTCGGGGACTTACTGTATTATGTAAAGGTAGTCCTTAACACATGAACCCCAGAATCTCTGAGGATCCAACTGTACAAACAGGCGCTGCTAGTACCTGTTGTCAAGGCTTCCCCATTAGTGCCAGGGGAGCAGTTACTATCTGAATGCCAAGCTGGGACCTCACCTCCCTAGGTTAGTACACAGTTCCCTTTCCATTACAAAAACTCCTCAGTCTCCCTTCCCCAACACTGTTATAGGATCTTTTCAGAGATTCTGTCAACCTTCTTCCTGAATTTACTCATACAACTTCATCAAGCAGACAATAAATATTATAAAGTCAAGAATTTTGACTGTCCTGGTCCCTGCTCTCTCTAGCAACTACTATTATCATAATGTCTGACATTTAATAGGTGTCTATTAAAAAATACGTAAAAGGAATGATGAAAAGATGAATAAATTAGCTTTAGAACTTAGATTTAGGGAGGCTCAAAGAAGAGGGCGGACTCAGAAGGATTTTTGCTAATATAATACTTCAATTATACAGTGAGCTAGACAGGCTTTTGTAGACTAGCCTCTGCAGCTAATCAGTTTTGAAAACATTAACACTGCTTCCTCAGGAAAACGCACCCTACATTTTAGATGCTCAATTGTCTTGGCTCTTTCCACATTAGGCTATGATCACCTTAAGAGTAGCGAAGAAGTCTACATCTCTGAGTCTAGTGGTTAGCATACTACAAAATTAGTATATTGATTATCTGTGTCTTATACTCCCATCTAGATTTTAAATGAATCTCATACTTGAAGCACAAGCTTTGTTTATAACTGAGTGTTGCTGCTGTTTTTTTTGATCATATGACATGGGCTGGATAGTTTGGTCCACATCAGTTTGAAAATCCCCAATCCTGGAGTTCCCCAGCAGTGAGAAATTTTTGAAATGTGTGGGAACATTGGGTTATCACAATGACTGAAGGAAGACAGCGGCATTTAGGGCTTGTGACTAAGGGTATGAGACATCCCACCAGGTATGTGGGAATAATCCTGCACAACAAAGAATTCTCATACCCCAAATACAAATGGTGATAAGCTGAAGGAAGCAAAAAAAACTTAACAAGAGTGAGAAGTAATCATCAGGAGAAGCAGAGGAACAGAGATTAGGGGCACAAGCTTTGAGTCAGGAAGACTAAAGTTCAGATTCCTGCCCCACTGGACAGTGATGGGCACCCCTGAGCAAGTTACTCCACCTCTTTCAGCTCTGTTTCCTCATCTGCAGAGAAGTCTTATAATAGCACCTACTCCATATGGTTTTTGCAAGTAAAAAAATAAGATCATGTCCAATAGACAGTAACATGAGTTCTCACAAAATGTTAGCTGTTATTAGTTTGTCTTGAAAACAACTCTCTACCGTTAATTTTCATGGGAAAAAAAAAAATTAGAACATAACCCTCTTCATTTTTAGGACAAAAATACA
This sequence comes from Giraffa tippelskirchi, assembly GCF_054371585.1. Classification (NCBI taxonomy): domain Eukaryota; kingdom Metazoa; phylum Chordata; class Mammalia; order Artiodactyla; family Giraffidae; genus Giraffa; species Giraffa tippelskirchi. The sequence continues at coordinate 146,985,153 of NC_137281.1, read as the reverse complement.
AGGCTTTCTCACTCTCCCACCCCCACAACTACAAAATTTTACCACCTTGGAGTCAATTAGTGTTTAGGCAACACATTATTTTTGGTTCTCCTCTGCGCATCTCACTTTTTCACTTGTTCTTCTTATTTTTCATTAATTAACCAACATACTTACCACCCTTTGCCCCGCTATCAGAAAAACTGTTGCTGTTTTTGGGAATTTTTGAGTGCGTCCCCAGGAAGACACTCGCAGACTTGTTTTTTTGGGTATAAAAAGTCAACACCTCCTCCAGTTCAGCCTCACTGAAATGGGGAGAAAAAGGATGGTCAGAACAGGAAGCTGTTCTGGAAAATCTTTCCACCAGACTTTATTATGGAAATGGAGTACGCTGAAGAAGGGGAAAACGAAAAGCACAAGCTGAAAACTCCCTATTAATAGATAGTTAAAAAGGAAAATAAATGAAGTAGTCTGAAAATTTTAAAGCACAACAAGGTTTTATTTATTCCACAGTGAATTTTCTAGATCTGCACTGTCCAATATGGCAGCCACTAGTCATATGTGACTATTTAGATTTAAATGAATTAAAATTAAAGATCCATTTCCTTGGTTACATTAACCACATTTCAAGTAGTCAGTAGCAACAACACAGAAAGTTCTACCGGACAGCCATGTTCTAAATCAGGGGTCAACCAGGAACCAACTGTGGGCCACAACTGACCAGCAGTCTGTTCTTGTATGGCTCCCAGCTAAGAATGGTTTATACATTTTTAAAGAAGAATATGCTGTAAAGACTACACGGGGTTCACTAAGTCTGAAATATTTATTATGTGGTCCTTGACAGTTTGTCCACCTACCACTTCTAGATAATTGGAGTATATTCACTAAAGGAGTCACTTTGTCATAAACAAGGAGATTCACTAGTGTATCCAGGGAAGATTTCCCTTACCATCTATACAATGGAGATTGAAACAGTCTCTAGGTAACTTCAAATATAGAAATTATATGCACTTTTTATGAATACCCACAAAATGAAAAGCATAAGGAAACAGAAGAGGGCCTGTTTACTAGAATTCCTGCAGTAAACATATTATGCCTGGTTTTTTTTTAACATTTGTAGCAGCTTCTCAATGGCCTTTTGCATTTTTTTTCACAGAGCCTGTCAATGTTCCAGGTAAGTGACCTTCAAATAAGCAAAATACTCCTGCATCATTACAAAGAACCTATATCCCAGCTTCAGAATACACTGCAGTGACAACCCCAGAAACTGCTTCTATGAACCTCAGGGTAAACTCCAAGGTCTCCGAAGTAGCAAAGAGCCAGCAGAAAGCAACTCGAGAAACCATAAAGATCCAAAGCTGAGGGTGCAAACAGATGACTGCCTCTGCCTGTCAGTGTGTTTTATTTGGCCCTTCCCAGAAAAGGGAAAGATTAAGGTTGGCCAAAATATAAACTGCTCTATACCTCTGTCTTACCCTCTGCCCACTTTATAATGTATGTTTTCCTGCCTGACTCCTGTGGGTAAACTGAATTTGCCAACCCTGACAAACACAGGTATCCAAGTCACACTTCAAATGTAATAAAAGAACTGATGCTACTGCATATTTCCAACAATCAGCACAATCCACAATCAGTAGTAAATATGTTCTAAAATATTTTATCTCCAAGTCTGTATCATTGGTTAACAGTATATATAATTAATTTTTAGCAGCTGAATAGGCCTGGTAGGGGTAACACTCTTCACTTCTTAAAAGGTTGCTTTTTAGTTTCTTTTTTTTATATTTCAGAGATTTTGAAGATCTCTAGGAAGAACTAGAAATTAGTGTTTTAACTTTAAAAGTAGAGCCATTTTCTGAACATAATCCAGCCTGTTTTTCTTTTCTATTTTCATAATGGTGAGGTAAGAAACTACTTGCTTTGTTTCTATGCTTGCTTTATCAACCATATTCCTCACGACCTAAGAATGTCAACAAAATAACATTACACAATTATGAACTCCTATAAAATGATGTATTTGTTTGTTGTGTGTTTAAGCACATGATCCTGGGGCTATAATTAGGTGCGTACAAAGTATTACACACAGATCACACTATGTTGGTGGTTGATAAATCACCACCTGACTTAACGTCACAAATCAACAAAGAGTTGATTTTCTACTGCTTTTCTTCCCACTGGGACTTTGATGACTGAAGACTAACTAAGGCAGATTTACAAATGTTTTATGCTTTATTTTAGTAGTTTTGTACAGCCCTCTACTTAAGAAAAAAAGCTCTCCAGGACAAGTCTTATAAAATTAAAAATTAAATGCCTTTATTACTTCTTCTTTTGCAAACATACTGTAAATGGACAAAGTGGTCTGGCTAATTTGTATTAAGATAGAGAGCTGAATGTTGATATTTTCAATCCCTAAAGGTTAACCTTAAGCATGAAGGACTTGTTTTATTTTATATAAATTAGGCATAACCCTCATAGTGCTGAAAAACTGCCAACTCCTCAACCCACTCAATGTAGGCAAAATGTGGTCATCTCCACTCCATCAGTAGGTCAGGAATAAATTCAGATCCAGTAAACACTAGAAGCCTCTAACTTCAAATTTCTAAAGTGCTCCCTCAGCACTTTAAGTGGTGTGTACTTTGAAGGCTGTCTAGAAATATAGCCCAGATACCCAGCAGCAGTGTTTTGATAACTGAAACCATGACAACTGCCAATAATTGGCTGAGATATGGAGACACAAAGACTATGAAACCCTTTTTCTCTTCTTATAAGTGATTGTACTCACATCCATGTTAGAAACAAGAGAATACTGGGAATTCAATGGGGCAGTGTGGAAGACAGAATAAGGTACTATTTTATTAATGAAGAATGTCTTCTACCTTGCTTGTCTGATGAACTCCTGAAAGTTTTCCGAATTCACCCCATCTTCCTCTTCTTCCTCAAGTTTCTTCTTTGATTTCTTTTCAGCCATTTGCTCTGTTTCCTATCCAGTCCCCAATCCCAAAGAAAAACAAGATAAAACTGACTCCTGATAAATGCACACTTCATCATCTAGTTTCTTTATCATTGGGTTAATTTGTCTTTATAGAAAAGACATTCACTTCTTCAATGTCCTTTGGCCACCTATAAATTTGGTATATTATTTTCTGCCATCATTTCATGAAACATTTTAAAGTTTCCAACTCAGAGTTGCAGAATAAACATAAATTTTTATCATGTTTTTATTTATATACTCAGGTAGCCCTGTGAAAAAAAGGGCCTTGGTGATGTCTGTGGTCACACTTGAAGTGTGACAACAGACACACTATATTTTGTCACAGTTAGGAGGAGATAAGCTCAGACTTGGAAGACACTTCTATAGCAGCATCCAAATTGCATAAATTCTTCACTTATATAAGACAAAATTCTCAACAGAGCTTGAGTAGCTATGCAGCTATGGATTTGTTGTGTTGATCTTGTATTGACCATTCCACACATTCTACAAAAGCTATTTAAATTTCCAGGACTCAGATTTCTTATCTGAAAAATGAGCACACTCCCAGCTCCTCCCATTCCAAAATGACATTTCTAAAGCATTCTAAGAGCCTTGGATAAAAGATGCTTTGCAAATCATTCTCACTAAATAGTCAATTTTCTGGCCTTGGTTGTAAAACAAAGTCACTATCTAAAATGTTCTAGAGAACAAAGCATAACTCTCTCAGGAAAGAAGACTGTGTCATTATATTAAATCCACAGTTCAAATGTGCTCTCAAAAAGTCAGTTCACCACTGTCTCCAGACACAGTAACAGTAATGACAATGCAAGTTCACACAGCCCAGGATTCATCTCAGGTGCAACAGCACTCAAAAGGAACATGCTTCCGGATGAGAATGAACCATGGCCTCTGGGCCTTCACAAGTAATAAGTAGCTTTTCAGATGAGCTGGGTTAAGAAGTGAGGTCCTGCTCCCCATAACTGTCACACACAGCACACGATGATGCTAGAAGGGAAAAACACCATCTTCACCCAGCTGGACAGAGGCTTCTACCTATTTCTGACAGTGGGTGGTGATCCAAAGCACAGGACTAACGGATGAACCACCTACCTTGTTGTACACAGTGATAAAGTCACCCAGCTGGTGGGCCAGGATTCTTCTGCGTTCCACAAGTGCCAGTCTCCGACTGGGTAATACCATCCTCAGTGAGTGCTGGAGGTTACTTGATGCTCGCTTGAGGAAACGAACCACTAGCTCCTATAAATTAAAGAGTCATTGGGGAGAAAAAGAGATTGTGCTAAGCAACAGAAGACAAGCTACAAGGGGATTATACAATAGAGAGATAAGAAGAGGTATACTGTACTCTTCAACAAATAAGACCCAGAGCAAACATATGAGGTATAACAAGAATACAGCCACATAAGAACAAAACAAAACAAAACAAACGTAGTGTCTTCCCTTAATAAGCTGACAATGAGAAAATCAAAATCAAGTCTATATGCGAATAACTATGTAATAAAGTAATAGCTGTAAAAGTACCACAATTCACATACACATAGTACTACAATAATCCAAACTGCAGCCATCACTTCTAATAGGGTGATCAGAGAAAAGTGCTTAGGAAAAGACAGAGGTAGCAGAAACTAAAACCATGGGAGCACAGGAAGTCATCAAAGATGAGAAGGGAGAGAAAGAATACAGAAATACTGACACTTCGAGGTAGGAAAGAGGAGGAAGAATCAGAAAACAAACAACCAGCAACAACAACAAACCATGACAGAAATATCAGAAATGTACAAATAAACCCATGAGAAAACAGCGTCATGGAAGCCAAGGGAAGAAGGTACTCGTGTCACAAGCTTCCGAGAGGCTGAGTTGAGAAAGGACCACAGCTACTTTCAGCACAGTAAAGGGAATGGAGGGAAGAGGTTAAGAAATGAATGGATAATGAAGAAAAATGGCGAAGAGGAGAAACTCCTGACTTAAAACGTTTAGTGACAAACAGAATTGTTACTAAGCTTGAAAGGCGATAGCTTTTTATTTATGTATTTTTTCTTCCCCAAGAATAAGGGTGCTTTTAGAGTTGCACGTTGGCAAGGAGAAAACAGTGAAAAGTCATTAAGGGGTAGAAGAGATACATCTCACTTGAGATGGGGCAAAGGATTTTGAAATCTGAGTATCGATCAGATCATTCAACTTGGATCAGACAAGGCAATTCTACACCTACCTTTGTCATAAACAAGACCACTGTCACAATCACCAGGTAATGAGTGAGGTTTTGCTGTCTAGATAGATTTTTATTTGGGAATACACAGAATTGATACTAAGTTCTACAGTGGTGATCCTAAATATTCCTATTAAAAGCTCCATTGAAATCCTGTGTGAATTCTAAGCCAGCAGCTGCAATGGTTATTCTCTTCTGAGCTATATTTCTTTTCTTCTTGAATTTGATTTTGGTTCATTGTTCTTTGGTGCCAATTTACTCCAACATAAAGAAATAGTCTCATAACCAGAGGGTTGGACTTCATAGTTCCACTCTGCTGTCTTTACTATGGGGTGGTTTAAGCTGCTATATTAAAACATTATTTTTTCACAGTGGAGCAGACAAACTGACTCTCAAAAAGGCAGTTTCAATTTTCCACTTGGAAAGAGTAGAGCTAACATTTTCCACTGATGGTTGAAGAATTATCCACAACACACAAGGTTTTATCTCTGGGTTGTATTGGCTACTTTAAATTCACGAGTTGTTTTCTGGGATATCCATCATGTTTTTATAATAAGTCCAGCATATTGTATGCCTCTCATATGCGGAGAACTGAAAAGTACAGTAGGATCACCATGAGCTGGCCAAAGGAGGCAGCTCAGACTTAGAGGTCCCTCTCCTTTCCGTGACAGATCTCTATGGTAAAAAAGTAAAGAATGGCTGTGGCTTCTTCTATAAGCACTGACGCTTCCAAAGAGCTTGAGGCTTCCTGTCATTCTGATCCAAAAAGGAAAACCTTGCTAGAATATTAAATTTTAGGCAGGTTCGAACGATTAATAACAGTAAAAATTATTACACAAGTTTGTTTTCAGTAATCTAAGAATTTTATAAAGTAACAACTAGTAAAGAAAGAAAATGCTAAACTGGAGGATGGTACATTCTCAGAGGGCCCATGATAAAGTGTTGACTTTGAAAGAGCTAACTCTACCCCTTAGGGAAGAAATCAAACGTCTTCCGATCCATGGAAACAGTGCAAGAGCAAATTATGTACAACTCTAACACCTGAGTGTAAGTTCCAGTTTCACCCCATACGAGCTACAGGACAACAGGCAGGTCCCCATTCTCTAGGTCTTTGTTTCCTCATCTGCAAAATGGGGATGACAGTGCCTATCTTAAAGAGTTAATACAATGTGAAGCTGCTTGAGAGAGGACCCTAAAAATTGTTATTCTTTTCTAGGGCTTTGCACAGGCCTGATGTCTAATGAGGAGTCAATTTCCATTTTCAAAATGAAGAAAACTGACACCTCAACACATATTGCAATGAGCGTGGATTCAAGATTTAATTCACAGTAAAGTAAGAGAAATCTATAAGCTACACTGTGGAAGGATTCCTTCTCCAGAAGTATACTGTTCTGTACCCTAGTATAGGGAACAAAGAAAGAAAAGAATAAAGAAAGAAAGAGGGAGGTAAGGGAGAAAGAGAGGAAAGGAAGAGAGAGAAAGAAAAAAGGGGAAAGTAAAAAGGTTACAACAAGAAGAACCTCACCATCTGTTCATCCTCCTTGGCAGCCCAGCTGGCACTGAACGTTTGACCTCCACTGTCTTTCATCAGGCGGATTTGAACATGCTGGAGATAGGCAGAGAATGCTATTCGGGCCTGCACTTTGCTACAGAAATCCAAAACAACACACCGTTATGAGACAGAATTGTGCACCAACCAAATGCGTGCTTGCCTTTCTCAATGTGGCCTTTGACGATCCTTCTATTAGGATGGCTATGAAAAATGAAGCCCATCATACAGTCACTGAATAAAGATTCCTTCTATCTAGCACAAGAGATTTCTGCTTTTTCTATTTAAAGAATCAGAGATGAAGAATCCTACTTATTTTCTCATTATTACCACACTGGGGGAAAAAATCAAACAAGAAAAGAGATTCATCTTTTCTACTCTTAAATCTTATCTCTTTGGACTTTTAAACAACTTTCTTGAGGAAATGGACAAGAAAGTACTAAATTTTCATAAGAACCTTGGTATTGATATAGAAAGGTTTTTCTGCCCTGTGCTTATGTGTGTTCAGTCACTTTTGTCATGTCCGACTCTGTGTGACCCCACGGACTGTAGCCCGCCAGTCTCCTCTATCCATGGGATTCTCTAGACAAGAATACTGGAGTGGGTTGCCATGCCCTCCTCCAGGGGGTCTTCCCGATCCAGGGATCCAACCTGCGTCTCTTATGTCCCCTGCACTGGCACGCGGGCTCTTTACCACTAGCGCCATGGGCCCTTAAAGACATACTTATCAGTTACTACAAAAGGATGGCTTTTGTTATGGGATCTGATTCCGGGTGTGCGAAAGCCTCCAAAGCAGCAAAGAGATAAATCTTACGAAGGAACTTTTGAGACCAAATTTTAAGTTCAGGCTTTTTTCTCAACTGCAAGACGGGACTGGCTGGAGCCCAGAACAAATGAGTGAGGTCCAGCAGACTTTGGCGCAGAGGCACTGATGGGCTAGGACAAGCCCAGATGTTTGGTGGGAAAAAGACACGTGTGCGTACAGTAAATAGCACCTCAGCGACACCTCTGAAGAGCCCAGCTGACTTCTGCTTGGGGCCCTAGGTAGGCAACAAGGAACTCTGACCAAGCCAGCCTTCAGCGGACAGAAGTACCAGAAAAACCACTGATGACTTTCACTTCAGCTGTGAACTGCGGCAGATCTGTTTTCCTTCAGGAGAGCTTTTGGTTACTTCAGCTGCTCGGCCTTCTGACACACTGGCCAAAATTACGTCAGTGAGGATTAGGGCCCAACACCAGCTCTGTTTATACTCCTCACACATGCCATCACTGAAGGCTCTCTACTCACTGTTCCCCAAGGTTAGGACGAAGGACTGGTCCAGAGTAAACTGGAAATCCTAGGAGGGTCTACGTCCAGCTTCTGTGTGTGTGTCGGAAGGGACGGAGGTAGATTTGCTTTTCAAGCTCCTCAGAACATGAAATGTAAAGCTGCACCTTTGTCACTAGTAAGAACAGCTTAGGGGAGCACAATATGATTTTGAAATGTGTATTTTCAAATGTTTCTCATCAAGGCCACACTTAAAATCCTTGTTCTGGAGACCATATATCACTTTCCTCTCAACCACTCCCATAAGCTTTCCCTCCACAACAAATTATTTTCAAGTCAAAGTGAAGGGAAAAAAACAAAAAACAAACAACCTCTGCACTTTGGCCAACAAATTCACTTGCAATATAATGAGCTACAAGTGCCATGTTTCAGACACCTACAAATGGAGCAGAATACCCAATTTTATTGATTATTCCTCTAACATTAAAATATAGAGGTCTTTGGATAAGGGAATTATTGCTTGGAAGTTGAGATTTCAATCATTATTTTGTGGCAAATCATTGTTGTAAATCAAATGAACAAGTATTGCGTTTTCCATTTCTAAAAATCTCACTAAGAGAACTTCCACGGGGTCACAAAAGAGTCGGTGATGACTTCGTAACTAAACAACAACAACAAACCTTACTACAGAGATCTGTGAGATGTTAATCCTGAGGGTGTCCCCTAAGGTACTGGAGATACTGGTCAGCTAGAAATCTGCAACAAACAAGCCAAAAATCTAGAATGATTTACACTGGAGAAATCTATTTTTAAAACATAAAAGCCTTTGTAGATCCTCAGTATGCAAAATATACAACTAGTGGGCTGGGGCTTAGAGTCTTGAAGCCTTGCCATGGACCACCCCCATATCCCTCAGGAGCCAATGAGATGCCCCATAGAATGAGAGGCAGCTCAGGGGAACAGAGTTTGAAAACCACTGATTTATACGAACACACCCTGCAATTATAACAGCTTACTCATTGAAACTGAGATGTGTGAGATTTAGGAATAACTAATTTATTTCTACAACATCTAAGTAGAATGTTACTGCTGAAAAGGACCTTAGAATATAATTCAGTAGTTTTGAAATGTTCCATTTCAATTCAGTGGATTCTTCTTTCCCCTCTAGAGAGCACAGTCTAAAAAACCTGTCTATGTCTAACCTGATAACTTGGCCTAACGGAAAAGAAAACTGAGACACTCTGACTTGCCTGTGATCACACAGCCAGTTGGTAAGCAATGAAAAGTCACAGCCAAATCTTCTGAGCTCAGCGTGCTCTCCACTAATGGAACCACTCTCATTCTCCCCGCACCATTCCAAACCTCAACCCTACCCTCCAACCTCCTAAACACCAATATCACTCTCCAGCCTTGCGGTTTAAGAACTGACCTCTAGCTTAGAAAATAAAGGCCATCATGCATAAACACCTACACTTCCTGACTCTTTAACTTCTAATTACTGCATTCAACCCACAGTGCTTTAGGGGTTTCCCAGGTGGCTCAGTAGTAAAGAATCTGCCTGCCAGTGCAAGAGATACTAGAGACGAGGGTTCAATCCCTGGATCAGGAAGATCCCCTAGAGTAGGAAATGGCAGCCCACTCCAGTATTTTTGCCTGTAAAATTCCATGGACAAAGGAGCCTGGTGGGCTGCAGTCCATGGGGTCACAAAGAGTTGGACATGAGTGGGCATGTACGCACACCTACTACTTTCTTTCTGACTTAGAGGGTGAGGGACCCCTCCACTGGCCTCTTTCTACCTTCCTATACAACAATATATCCATTTCTGTATCTGTTCTGTATCTCTGATTCTTTTACCATCAAATCCTCCCCCTAAACTATAAATCAGCTCCAGAATCCCTATCTTAAAAAATCTTTTTTCTCTTAGCTTGCTCTCTGATGAGTTCTCACCTTCCTTTCATTCATTGTCAAACCCTCTGAAAAAGTCAGTTCACACTTGCTTTCCTATTTACTCAGCTTACAGTTTCTCTTCTATCCACAAAGTCCACACTCATGTCCTAAATGCAAGAGACTGTTCTGAGGCCTCATTCTAAACAGGGCTGCCTGAGGCACTCACTCTTCAGCTTAAAACTCTCATCTTGTACCTTTTACCACCCTGCCTCCTCCCAGTTTTATAAATATCTCTCTAACAGCTATTTCTTGATCTCTTACTATAGAAAGTTGGTTTTCTCCAGGCATCAATTCTCTTCCTTTTCTCGTTGCCCATATTTACTGAACTAAACTGAAATGAACAGGTTCATCTACTCTGAAGCTGTACAGTCCTATTCAACTCTGACTTACAAAGCTGTATTTTCACCTATCTAGTCACCCTGCTTATTTAACTTATATGCAGAGTACATCATGAGAAATGCTGGGCTGGAAGAAACACAAGCTGGGATCAAGATTGCCGGGAGAAATATCAATAACCTCAGATATGCAGATGACACCACCCTTATGGCAGAAAGTGAAGAGGAACCAAAAAGCTTCTCAATGAAAGTGAGAGAGGAGAGTGAAAAAGTTGGCTTAAAGCTCAACATTCAGAAAACTAAGATCATGGCATCTGGTCTCATCACTTCATGGCAAATAGATGTGGAAACAGTGTCAGACTTGATTTTTTTGGGCTCCAAAATCACTGCAGATGGTGATTGCAGCCGTGAAATTAAAAGATGTTTACTCCTTGGAAGGAAAGTTATGACCAACCTAGATAGCATATTAAAAAGCAGAGACATTACTTTGCCAACAAAGGTCCATCTAGTCAAGGCTATGGTTTTTCCAGTGGTCATGTATGGATGTGAGAGTTGGATGGTGAAGAAAGCTGAGCGCTGAAGAATTGATGCTTTTGAACTGTGGTGTTGGAGAAGACTCTTGAGAGTCCCTTGGACTGCAAGGAGATCCAACCAGTCCATCCTAAAGGAGATCAGTCCTGGGTGTTCATTGGAAGGTCTGATGTTGAAGCTGAAACTCTAATACTTTGGCCACCTCATGCGAAGAGTTGACTCATTGGAAAAGACCCTGATGCTGGGAAGGATTGGGGGGCAGGAGGAGAAGGGGACGACAGAGGATGAGATGGATGGATTGCATCACTGACTCGATAGACATGAGTTTGGGTAAACTCTGGGAGTTGGTGATGGACAGGGAGGCCTGGCATGCTGCGACTCACAGGGTCGCAAAGAGTCGGACACGACTGAGCGACTGAACTGAACTGACTGAACATCTTCACCCCAGAGCTCTTCCACCTCACTGTGTCCCAAACAAAACACATTATTTTTATCATGAAACCAACTCCTGTGCCCCTTGTATTGACTGGCTGCAATATCACATGACCAAATTTGCAAAAATTTAGTCTCTGTGAGTTTCTTACATCCACAAAGACCAAGCCCTAGCAACTTTAACTTGCAAATTTCATTATCTCCATCCCATCCTCTTCACTCCTACAGCCATTGCTCTGATAGGGCCTTCATCTTCCCGGCTCTGGGCTACTTGAACAGCCCCTAACTCAGCACTCTACCCTTTGCTGTTGTTCAGTCATGTCCGCCTCTTTTTGACCCCATCGACTGCAGCACACCAGGTTTCCCTGTCCTTCATCATCTCCCGGAGCTTGCTCAAACTCATGTCCATTGAGTCGGTGATGCCATCCAACCATCTCATCCTCTGTCATCCCTTTCTCCTCCTGCCTTCAACCTTTATCCTTAGTTCTCCTCTCATCAATCACTATCCCACAATGCAACCAGAATTTACTTCCTAAATCAAGATCTGACCATATCATTCATCTGCTTAAAAATTATCCAACTAGAAAAAAGTCCAGATGCCTCTATGGCCCTTTATGATCAAATGACATCCAATTTTTTAGTCTCACTTCTTACCACACCCTTTTCTCCACGTAACTCCACACCACTAATATATATTCCTCAGACTTGCCAAGCTCATTTCAATTGCAGGGTTTTTATACTTGCTGTTCTGCCTGGAATATTCTGCCCCTTGATATTCACATGACTTACTCCTCCTCATCATTCAGGACTCACCCTAAAGGTTATCTCTCCGTGTCTGAAGCACCATAATCTAAAGAAACTTTCTGCCCTGTTACACTCTAATGCCACACCCTATTTTATTGTCTACACAGCACTTCTTATTGCCTGAAATTACCTTGTTTCTTTGTTTACTGTCAGCCTTCCCCACTAGACTGCGAGTTTCACGAGCCTGTCTTGGTCTCTACTGTAACATTACACAGTCTGCACAATTCCTGATATAGAGCAGGTACTCAATAAATATTTGTCAAGGGACTGAATGAATGACTGTACTATCACCCCTCTGTGCCTTTATTCCCTCTCCTAGCACTCCCACACTTAGCTGTCATCTCCCAAATCCTGAAAGCCTACTCATCCGTCAAGTCCTGGTTCAGATCTTGTCTCCTCCCTAACCTCTCTCTAGCCCTCCCAGGCAAGACCAGTCACTCCTTTTCCTGGGTCCTAAGAGCCCTTTGTCCATACTGGGGTCATAGTCCCCTCTCTTTAAGTGTCCCCACACTAAGCCATGAGCTCATTTGAGCTCCTTGTCTTAGGTCACCTTGTACTTTTAAGTCACTGACACTAAAATCCCCAAAATATTTGTTAAGCTAGTAAGACCCGGGTTTGATTCATAGCTCCAGACCTTGGACAAGCAACTTCTCTAAGGCCCAGTTTCCTTGATAATAATAATATCAAATCACATCCATTAATTCACAGGAATCCTGTGCATAAAAAATGAAAAATGGCTATAAAGCCACCAGCACAATATCCTGGTGCACGGTACAAATGAGCTGCTTTCAGTTTTACTAGAATGATTAGGAAAGATACATACCTAAGATTGCCATTATCTTGCAGGAACTGCATCAGGTTAAATTTAGGCTCTGGCTCCTGAGTTTCAATTTTGCAGCATTGTTCACCTTTGTTATTCCATTCAGGAACCTTCACGGCATTTTCTTTGGGTGAATTTTCTACCATAACAGTCAGTGAGGGTGTGTATTTGGCTTGATTTTCTCCAAGGAATCCTGCAGACTCCTCCTGGTAAGCTTCCTGTTCTTCATCTTCATTGTCTAATGCAACTTCTTCTTCCTCTTCACTCTCTGTCTCAGTTTTAACATTCATTTCAGCTGGTTGGGTAATCACTAAATGCGAAGAATCACTAATGTTGCTGAAAAAAGGATTAAATTTTCCTCTCTCCCAATACCTTCCTTTTATCCTTTTAGTAAAAACCCATTTCTAAATCAGATGGCAAATAATGCACAAAGTTAACAGCATACACACATCCCTCGCCAATCTTATACCTTCTAAAAACCTACTAATGATCTTCATTAGAGATGATGCTTCTCATCACAATACCAGTGGCTCTCTCACATCTCTAGGCAGAAAGCTTTTTAGTGATCTCTACAGCATGTTAAAGTTTTTAGACGGATGCTTTTCATGGAGGTACACAGAGCAGGGGAATATCTTTCCATCCTATGTTTATCCATTATCCTTCTCCTTCACTGCTTTGGCAGGTCTTTGAGAACAAGGGCCATAGCTTTTTTATTTGTCAGTGAAACTGCAGTGACTAATGTGCCTGACACAGGCACTCAACAAACAAAAGAAGGAGGGAGAAAGAGAAGTCAATTTGTCAGTGACAAATAGATCTGTAACACAGGGGATTCTGGGAGAGAAAGAAATTCCCCCTTTTCTGTTTGTGTTTAAAATACTTAACACCATTCAGCAAATGCCAAAGGATAAATTGGACTTCATACCTAATCATGAAAAACCCAAATAAGAATGCTCAGGGGTTCCAGTGAACTTAAGCTAAGTATCAGGTAGCGAAATGATGCTGGAATAAGAGCAAAAGCCAACATGTGTGTGCTTCGGATAGTCTTCAATACAAATATTATAGAATGGAAGGTTTAAAAAACTGATCTTTTTGAAATGAGTTTCAGAGGAAAAGAGTATATATACCAAAAAAAAAAAAAAGTAAGAGTATGTGATCAGGAAAGTCCTGATTCATTAAGTACTAGTTAAGAAGCTGATCACGTCAGTCTGACAGGACACAGATAACGGAGCTTGGTGAAGGCTCCCCGGCAGGTACCTGGGTATTTTGGCCTCATTGCCCTTAATCTGCCACTCCGTCGTCTACGTTTTCGCACCTCCAGAGACAGGAGCTTCCTCTCATAGAGAGCAGCGTGCAGCTTGGCCCTTGAATTCATACTCTCTACCTTCAGTTCTGGTGCTCCATCAACCGCCATTCTGTGAGGAAAAAACATGGCAGCTAGAGCTTTCAGGAAGTTTTTTTATTCCAAGACTAAGCTTGACAGAACTCTGTCATGATGTCAGACCAGGCATGGTTACTCGAGTGAGTTCTGAAATGTCTGGCCGATAAATGGGAATATTGGAATCAACATTAACATTTCACTAATGGCCTATCTGAATTTGTTAAATGTTCTGAACAAAAATATGTCTAAAGACAATGGTTAAGCATTTTTATCTATCTAACAATACCGGCTGACTATTCAGTGCGGAGATCATAAAGTGCTACCCAACACCCACGCCTTACGAATGACTTGAGATACTGGTAACACTTCAGTTTTTAAGCTGAGGGACGGCTAGAGGTGTACTTATTATTTATTCATTATAACTTAGAATGATACAAACATTCTTTTGAAGTAGGCAGTATTTAATGAATACAGATTTAACAGATGTTGAGGAGAGGAAGAGCTGATCATCTGTAATGACAGCAGCACAGACCTGAATGAGACTCACAGGCAGAGAGCATCCTTGTGAAAAGTCACCAGGATCTTGGGACGTATCAAGTCTCAAACACTCCAGCAGGAGGGACATCTTCCCTCAGAGCACACTGAGTTACAGGAGGAGCTGGGGAGAGGTGGCAGGGACTCCTCAGGTGTTGAGCACAGGTCAAGAGTCAGGCTGAGAGGCACGGACAAGGGAAGGCAGCAAATGGGGGACAATGCCAAATTTAATCAGGTCATGGATGGGGAGAGGGATGGCCACAGCTACATTAGGCATCAGAAAAATCATAAAATTAAGGAAGGGACAGGCATCATCCTCCCTCCAGACAAGGACTGGGCAGAGTATAAGACAGGCAGAGAAATCCAGGTCACCAGAGAGAGACAGGGTTCTTGGGTCACCAAGTCAGAAAAGACATATCCACATTAGTGTTGGAAAGCAGGCAGCCAATGCTGTGCACCCAGAACTCAAGATCTAACTAGTTGGCTCTGAACTCTCTCTCTTGTGAACTCTTTAGAACAGGGCTCCCCAATCTCGGGGATCTAATGCCTGATGATCTGGGGTGGGGCTGACATAATAACAATAGAAACAAAATACACAATAAATGCAATGCACCAGAATCATCCCAAAACAATCCCTTCTACCCCACCTATGGAAAAATCGTCTTCCACAAAACCCGTCCCTGGTACCAAAAGGTTGAGGACCACTTTGAGGTCATAATTCATCATCATTCCCTTAGGAGTTTTCAGTCCCTGAGAATGATGGAAAGGCTGTGTCTTCTGGTCTATTTAAGACTTCTAGGGATTTCTGGTTGGATGGCCTGGATATAAATATTTTGAAGGCCTCCTCTCTAGAGCAGGAAATTGAGCTAAGAACTGGAAATGTCCCGACAATGGGGGCAGAAAAGGGAAGCAAATTAATAAACTTTTAAAAGTAGTTCAACCCCAGTTTATCATAATCTCAACAACTGAATGTTAGCCTGCCCCCTCCACACACAGTTGTGAAAATAGAGTTTTAGATAATTAAATAATAAAGAAAATGAAACAAATCTGATGTTTAAAATAACAACTATAAGCTTCTAAGGAACCCTGAACAGACATACGAATCTCCACTATTACAAGGGAAGGACGTAGTGAGCGCTGGGGGAAGAAACAGAACTGCACGTACAGTTCTCTGAGGGCAAGGCTCACGCTTGTCTTTTCTCACTGATTAGTGACACTTCTGAGACTGCTCAGCATACACCCAACATACTATAAATACTTTTGAATTAACCAACAATTGAACTCCTTATAAATAAATTGTAATAGCTTTTATCTACATCTATTTCATTTTATCTTTCTAACATTTTATGAAATATTTAAATAGAGTTATACAGTGAACATCCGTGTACCCACTGGCCAGTTTCTACAATGAATATTTTATTATATTTATTTCATCACATATATATTTAATCTTTTTTTCTATCCAAATATCAATCCACTTAATTTTTTAAGCATTTCAAAGTTGCACAAAGACATCAGTGCACTTCACTCCTAAACACTTACAATGAAATTATTGGGATCTAGAGGTCAATATTTGTTTTATAGGGCTTTGAACTTTTTTCCCTTCTCTTTTCTGTAAGCTAAAAATGATATACAGTGAAATATCCAAATATTAAATGTCCATATGTCCATTTGATAAGACCTAGAGCTATGCAACCCGAATTCTAACATTCTACCCCCTCAGAAAGTCCTCACGTCCCTTCCTAGTAAACCCCTCCCTCATACTGCCCAAGGAAACTGTTCTGAATTTTTTCATCACATTTTGGATTTACCTGTCCTAGAACTTCAAAAAATAGAATCATACAGTATGAACTCATTTATTAGCATATTTTTGAGATGGATCAAAACTATGGCTTGCCTAATGATTTTCTTAAAAGCATTTTTAATAAAATTTTTAATATTGAGGAAATTTAACTTACTGTTTTTTCCCTTTTTGCTTACTGCTTTCTGTGTCATATCTAAAAACTTCTGCCAAGCCCAAAGTTACAAGGATATTTTCACTCACAAAGTTTTATAGCAATATTTTATGTATATGTCTATGAATCACCTATAATTTTTGTGGGCAACAGAAGTTGAGGTTCATTTTTTACAATACAATATCCAGTTTCAGCCGCATCTGTTAAAAAGTTTCCAAGTTTCCTTTCCCCACTGGATTACTTTAGCCCTCTTGGTTAAAGTCATAAGGGCCCATTTCTGGGCTTTTTGTTCTGTTTCATTGATAAATTTTTAAGTTTTGATTACTACAGCATAATATTCCTTTAAGTCAGGTACTTTAGGTCTTTTCCAAGACCTATCTTTACTTTGGATATTCTAATTCCTCTGTATTTTTATATACACTGAAAAAAAAAAAAAAACAGTTGGTCAATTTCTACCCAAAAAACTACTACAATATTCTTTAGATCATTTTGTGGAGAATGAATACTTACCATATTAAGTTTTCTAAACCATAAACATGACATATCACTGTACTTATTTAGATCTTCTTTAGTCTAAGTAACATTTAGGAGCTTTTAATATATAGATATTAAGTATAGTTGTAAAATTTATCCCTAAGAATTTTGACCTTATATCCCAAGACCTTGCTAAGTGCACTTGTAAGTTCTTATAGTCATTCTGTATATGCCTTAGAATTTTCTACTAACCTGATCATGTCATCTAAGAGGAAAGATTTTACCTTCTTCCTTTCTAATCTGTATACCTCATTTTTTTTTCTATTCCTCGTTTTACTGTTCTGTCTAGGAACTCTATTATAAAGGAAATACAAGTGTTGAGAGCAGACATCTTGCCTAATTACTAACCATAGGGGTAAAGCCTTCAATATTTCAGTTTGACATTAGAAATAGGTTTTTCATAGAAGGCCTTTATCAGATTGAAGTTCTCTTCTATGCCTGATATTACTAAGAATTTTTCTCATAACATGTATTTAATTTCATAAATTCAACATATGTGGGTTGTTTGGGGTTTTTTTGCAGCTAATAAAATGATCATTGGGTTTTTTTCCCCTTCATTTAATATATAGTAAATTAAATGGACTAATTCTCAAACCTTAAACCAACTATGCCTTACTGGGGAAAATCTCACTTTAGCCATCTGTATTATCCTTTTCATAAACTAATCAACTCTATTTGTTATTATTGTTTTAAGAAATTTTGTGTCTATGTTCATGTAGATACTAGCCTATACTTTTCTTAAATGTTTTTGTCAAGTTTTCATGCCATACTCTTCTGGCATCATAAAATGAATTGGGAAGTAACCTTGCCTATTTTTTTGGAAAGAATTTCTTTAAGACTGGTATATATGCTTCCTCAAATACTGATACAATTCACCAGTGAAATGACTTGCAGTGTGCTTTGTAGGGAAGTTTTTGTTTATAAATTCAATATCTGATTAAGCATAGGGTTATTCAAAATTTCTATTTCAGTTTGTGTCAGTTTTACTAAGAGTTCTCTCCCTACAGGCAATTCAGACATTTCATTCAGGTTGTCAAAGTAGTGAAATAAGGTTGTTAACAATACTAATATTCTCATAATATCCTTTTTATGTCTGTAGGATCCATAATGATAGCCTCACTTTACTACCTGACATTGGTAATGAGTGTTTTCTCTTTTTTCTAGATAAATCTACTTAAGAGTTTATCGATTCTGCTATCTTATCCATGAACACTTTTGGATTTTATTAATTTTCTTTATTGCTGTATTTAATTTTATTTTATTTATTGTATTTATTTATCCATGTATTGTATTTTATTCTTGTATTTAATTGATCTGCCCTTTATCATTCCCTTTCTTCAACTTACTTTTGGTCACTCTTCTTTTCCTAGTTTCATAAAACCGAACATTAGATCAGTGATCTAGTCCTCTGTTTCCTAGTACAAGTATTAAAGTTATAAATCACACGCCCCCACACACACATGAGCAAACAGTACTTTAGCTGCATCTCACATATTTTAATGTTCTATTTTTATGATCATTTTGAATTTTCCTCATGAGTTCTTCCTTGACCCATGGATTAATTGGAAATGTGTTGTTTAATTCCAAAATATTTGGATATTTTCTATTGTTACTGATTTCTAATTTCACTGCAGTCAAAGAACATATTCTTAATAATTTTAATCTTTTTAAATGAATTAGGATTTGTCTCATGCTTCAGCATAAGGTCGTCATATGCTACCTTTTATTTGCTTTACCTCTATACCACCAGAAAACCAGTCCTGATGGCAACGTAAAATGTCTTAAAGAAAGAACAAAACCCACCAACATTTAAATAAATATTCTTGTTTTGAAGTTTTTTCCCCTAATTTCCAAATTGGCAGTAGTATATCTATGAAATGTACTCCCTGACTAATAACTGGAGAAAATTTATAAGCTAAGCATGACTTTCATTTAGAAACAAACTATAAAAGTTGATTTCTCTCAGTTTTCCCTAAATTAAATGGCAATCATATTTTCCTCCTTTAAAGAAAAATCAGATTTATGCTTCAAAAGATTTGGATGAGAAAACCAAGTTTATCTTAAATTCTTAAATGTAAAACAAAAAGCTAGATATCAGAGTTCCTTTCTCATCATCATTGTGCTTTTTGAAGAGAAACAGCACAAAGGGGATGTATGTAATCTCTCAAACCAGAGGGTAGGTATTTAGGGTTAAGAGTTTTTATTCTGGCTGCAGTTTTCAGTTGGGCAAGGACATCCCAGTCATTCTTCTAAGACCTTCCTCTCTTCTGCCAAAATTAAGAGCCACAGATAGATATTTTGCATATTTCTAGTTTCAAGGCAAACAGGAAGTAGTTCTGCTCAGTCCTGTATAGTACAAAGTCCCATACCTGTATGCCCCAGGTACGTCAAGGTCAAAACATAACCTTTTCTTTGAATTTAGCCTGAGACTGATCTTGAAATCTCACTAAGACTTTGGGCTCTCTCACATAGCCAAACACAACTACTATCACTGAAATAACATATTTGTCGTTAAAAAAATACAAATCCCAAACTTGGTTTGTAAAAAGTTTGCTGCAGAATAGTGCTTCAATAGAAAACATTCTTGTGTTACTATTTAAGCTGAGTCAAACTGAAAATGGTTATGTAAAGTATCATGCTTAGTCTGCGCATGGTCACATATTATGCACAGGGAAAGAATTTCTCAACATTTAAAAATCAGTTACCGTGTTCTTCCTGTCAATAAGCTTCTTCTTGGGTTTCCCCTACAGGAGTAGAAAGGACAAGTGGGTTAGAGCACTACACAGATACTCTCTCATGAATTCACACACACACACACACACACACACACACACACACACACACACACACACACTCCTGAGATTTGTACTACAGAGATACAACATGGAATTATGCCAGGGAAGGCATCTTGGGGTAGAAGCGGAGAGATGAATCGAGAACGTGCTCAGCAAAGAACAGAGTACCATAACCTTTAGGGAAGATCAATAAAAAACAAAAGATAGAGGACAAATGAATTCTAGAGAAAAATTCTAACAATTACTTGCATTTGTATATATAGCCACAAATCTAATCACATTTACTGTTCACAGTAACAATATGAGCCCTGTTTATAAAAATGAGCAGGATAAGACCATTTGGTGACATGCTCAATGTCAGAGCTTTAAACAGTTTAAATCTGAACCCACAACTTTGGTCTCAGACTTCAGGGCTCTTTCTACTTGCACTGAACTGTATCAGGGAAAGAAATCCATCTCAATTCTCATGGGGGTTCAAAAAAGATGCTCATGATAAATAGATTTTCCACAATTCTCACATTTAAACTGGCTTCTGTTTTTCGTTCAATTTCCTTTCACTTGACACACTTTTAAAAAAATTTCCCCAGCTTTACTTGTACTCATTTGTGAATGTGTATATTTAGTTTGGTACAATTTTATCACTGTGTAGGTTCATGTATCCACAGACAAGATACTGAACAACCCCATCACCATAAGAATCCCTTATATTGCCCTTTTATAACAACACACCTTTTACCCAACTTCTGGCTTCCTTTCATCTGTTCTCCATTCTAAAATTTTATCATTTCAAAATGGTTATATAAATGTAATCATACAACATGTAACCTATGGTAATGATCTTTTAAAAAAGAGATAGATGTAGTCAATGTCAAGATATTCTATCTATAGAAAAAATCAACTGAAAAATCTGTCTTCACCAAAATGTTTTATCTTTTCCTTCCCATGTCTTCTATCTGTGCCAGTGTCCTAATACTGTCAACTTATTATCAGAAAGTCTCAGAATTATTTTAACTTTTTTTTTATCACATGACAGTCACCTGGGTGGCTTTTTAATAAGTACAAGACTTCAGTTTGGGACTGGCTAGGGCACAAATGGACTTCCCCCGTGGCTCAGCAGTAAAGAATCCATCTGCAATGCGGGAGCTGCAGGAGACACAAGTTTGATCCCTGGGTCAGGAAGATCCCCTGGAGGAGGGCATGGCAGCCCACTCCAGTATTCTTGCCTGGAGAATCCCAGGGAGAGAGGAGCCTGGTGGGCTACAGTCCAGAGGGTTGCAAAGAGTCAGACACAACTGAAGTGGCCTAGCATGCACACATGGCACAAATATGATGTTACTAAAATACAGCCAGAGTTAAAACCGTGAGACAGCAGGTAAGACACTGTTTGCCAGGCCAGGATGGGTGAGTGGAGGATGAATGGGGAGGGCAGGGAAGGCAGACAAAATGAAACAATTATGAAATGAAATGATTAGAGAATTAGTTTGAAGGTAGTTTTGACAATAATACAATAGGATTTGCAAGAGAAAAAACATGAATTCGATTGAAGAGAACAGATGTAAGATGTAAGATGTAAGGCTTGCAACAAACATAATTTCATTTTTTTAATGCATGTTTGTGTGTGTGTGCCTGCTTCGTGGTAGGTTTTGACACTGTCAAAGAGGAATATAACCAAGCACCTACTCTTAAAAGCCAACTTGAAAGTAGACAGAGTAGTTAGTACTAACTGGCAATTATCATACAATGTGTACAATATGGTGATCTAAGTCTGATGGCTGGTTAAGAAAGGCTGGGAGAACTTCCTTCTAGCCTGGGTAAGAGGATGAATGACATAGCTAGAAAAAGAATTCAGGGTAAACTGAAGGCCACTCCATGGGAATGTATGGGGATTCCAATGGAATGTAGGGATAAGGAGGCATGAAACAGCAGTAGATATGGTCTAATTGGCCATGGGCTGGTACTGAAAAGTGGAGATTAGGCTAAAAAGGTAGGAAGAGTAAATCATAAGGGCCTTTCTTTGCTAAACAGAAATTCACATTTTTTTGAATCACAGTTTTTAGAATGCTTTATAAGCAGGAGTTGCTACTACAGCCTAAAGAAAGAAGTCAAGGAGGATATCAATTTGGATGGGGGAAAAAAAAAAATTAATCCTCTAACAGAAATTCAGCATCATATACATGTAGGGGATCATCCGCAGTAGTTTAAGTTACCAAAAGAAATAACACAGTTTTTTTCATGTTAGAGTTGTTCCAGGGGTCTCAAAATATTGCCAACACTTACCACGCTTTTTAATTTATGGTGGTTATTAGACCTACTGCTAGGCCTACTACTATTAACACATTATTGAATGTGTAAATTAAAAAAGCATATATATTATTACATCTCAAATGTTTTCATTGTTATGCTCTCCCCTGAAAGAATGCTTCCTAATTTTGGTAGTGGCTTCCGGATTGCCTATTCTACCTTCCTTCTCCCTCACAAGAAGCTCAATTACAGAGCAATCTAGCCTCAAGCATAGACTCCGTTGTCAGTTCAGAAACAAAATGACACAACCTTTAAGGACACTCATGCAAATTACCAATCCTAAGCAAACAGTCCATTACTTATAAATATGACTGGACAATCAGCAATCACCAGATGTTTCAGGAAATACAAGAGCATAAACTAGAAAGAATGAGATAAACAAGGAGAAATAATCCAGAAGAATTCAAAATAGTGCAAAAAACAGAAAAGAACTTTCAATAATCATGCTAGAGAGATTAAAAAAACATTTGTAATACTGTGATTTATAGTGAGAAATATATATACTTACTCGGTTTTCCTCCCTGTTTCTGTCACAGAGCTCCTAAAACCCTTAAAATGTCTAAGTGATGAGTGGTAAAGGCATCGTTTGTCATGCTAATGAGGTGACTTTTAGAAAGTCCTTGGATCACTTCAGGATGGGGGCTAGTCACCAGAGGATTCAACCCTGTGATGAGAGGGTTGAAGCTTTCAGTCTCATCCCCCTGACTTTCTGGGAGGGGAGAGGGGCTAGAGATAGAGTTCAATTACCAACAGTCGATGATTTCATCAATCACACTTATGTCATGCGGCCCCCATAAAAACCTAGAAGTATGGGGTTCAGAGAGCTTCCAAGTTGGTGAGCTTGTGAAGAAGTGGGGAGAATGGTGCACCTGGAGAGGGACCTAAGTGTCTTTTCCATCTGGCTGTTCATGAGTTATATATACCCTCTTATAATAAACTGGTGATCCGATGAGTTGGAATATTCTACTGACTATTCCCCCACAGAAGGGGTCATGGAAATCTCTTACATGCAGCCAGTAGGTCAGAAAAAAAGGTAACAAACTGGGCTGTGATTAGCATCTAAAGTAAGGTGGGGGGATTGGGCAGGGGATAGAATCTTGTAGGACTGGACCATTAAACTGGAATCTGATGCTGATCTCCAAGTAGATAGTGTCAGAACTGAACTGAATTCTCGACAACAGCAGGTTGCAATTGCTTGGTGCTGTAGGGGAAACTCCCTACCTCCTCCACATTGGAACTGGTACCAGAACCAATTTAATATTACGTCCATAAACTATGAAAACTAGTCAGAAAGCAAAAACAGTTCTTGGATGTTAAAATCATACTTGCCAAAATAAAAAGAAGTAGATCAAACAATCCTCTTCAGTGCTGGTACTGAGTAACAAGATAGGTAAGGCTAAAGATCAATTTAGAATTTTTAGAAGACAAAGTTCAAAAAATCTCCAAGAATTTAAAGCTAAGAGACAATGAGATCAAAAGTATGAGAAAAAAATAAAGAAATATGGAGGATATAGCACAAGATCCAAATTTCATCTAACAGAAGGTCCCCAGGAGAGGAAAGACAGGATAAGGGAAATATTTCCCACAGCTTAGAAGACTTAAACCTTCAGACTGAAAGGATTCATCCACTGCAAAAGCAAAATACTAAAAAGTAACAAACCAGAACAAATCTTAGTATAGTGTCTGAACCGGAACTATAAAGAAGGCTGGTAAAAATTTCCAGGGAGGAGGTAGCAGGTAGGGAACTGGGACCAGGTTATATATAAAGAACTGAGTTTCTACATCTTCCAAGTAAATCTCAAGATCTCTTTCACCTGAAGCTACACAATGTAATTACTTCATCAATGGTAATAACCACAAATTTACAGAGAGAAACTGGAAATCCTATACAGTTTCTGATGATGGATAATGAAATCACAAGAAGTGGCTGAAACCTGGATACCTATTTTTAAGAATCCCACCAAAAAAGCACACATACCTTGAAAACAATACAGACTTCTTTAAATACCTAAGGTTCCCTGTTGGTCAATTACTGACCTGTACTGCAGTGCAGTCGTGTCTTGGGGGCAACAGGAGACGTGGGACTACGCGGTCCCTGACTGCGGTGCTATCTGAATTCTGGTGTCTGTTCTCCATCATTTCTGCCCCATTTTCCCTTGTGTTGAGGTTATCAGTTGTCATTTCTTACAACTCTCACTGTATTTATTTTGTGAATTACCTCTCCTGTAGCTTTTCTAATCTGATCCTTTTAATCTCGTCTAGTCTAGAAAGACAGATAATCATGTCTGTGGTAAGTGTGCCTAAAGCAAAAAGGCACTGAGTAAGGGCCTTCCTTTAAGGAGGAAAAATTTTAGGATATGTGTTAAGGGCTTCATGGTTTAATCTGTAGCGTCTAGAAATATTACAAAGTGCTGAGAGTTAATGAGTTCTAAAAAATTGAGGTTTTATGTTGTGTTTTCCATAAAGCTCTTTCTATCAGACATTATGAAGACTTTTATAAAACCTCTTTTCTTCGTCTGCATTTACTTTCTGTTCATTTTGTGATCTAAATTTATAAGATTAGCAAATCTCCACCTGTCTTGAAAGAGACGTGTTGCCAGCATATAGTTCATGGAGGTCTTGTGTTCAAGGTAGGACCTAAAAGACAAAGAGAGGAACTGGTTACTTCTTAAAGCTTAGCTGAAGAGGAAAAATATAGAAATAAAACACAAATCAAGCACAAAAGTGACAGGTTTTCTAAAAATATATATATAGTTTCTAACGTGACAAAGGAGATACTTGCTCAAATTAAAATGATAAAAAAAAAACTAGAATAGCAGAAAATACAATAAAAGAATATAGATGACTTAAGAAAATAAAAAGGAAGAAAAGGCAGGGTTTCTTGTATTAGTAAAAGCTTGTATACTAAATTCAGAAAATAAAACTGGAAAACAAAAATGAAACCACCACCAAAAATCACAGATAGCTAGAAAAGAGGTCAAATGAAGCTGGGACTGGAAGATGCATAAAGGGCATGAAAATACTGACAGATTGTTTCAATCATCTTATTTCTCCAGAGGCTTCAATGGCTCCTTGATGCCAACTGCAAGAGGCATACACTTTCTCTTTCAAGATTTCAAAAGCTGGGTCATCTATACCATCCGTTCATTCACCTTTTCTGCACACAGTTCCCCAACAGGGGTCCTAAAGTCCAGACAAGTCTCCTATAACCTCTCATACCACACCTCCCACGGATACTTTTGCCTCCGTCTGGACACCTTCCCCTCACACCCTCTTTACTTATCCATAATCCACCCTTCAAGAAGCAGCTCAAGTCCACTGTGCTGCAAGAAGCCTCCCCTGAGAGGACTGCTGCGAGTCTACAGAGGCGCCCTCGTCCTGGCCTTCCTCCTCCACCTTCACCACGCGCCACAGGGACCTGTCATACGCTGTCTCGTAAAATAAACTTTCTCTTCTTGGAAAGCAGCATGATGCAGCAGGGAAAAGTAGGATCTGGAGTCAAAACACCTGAGTCAAGTCCCACTGTATGATCGTGGACAAGTCATGCTACTTTACTGAGCCTTATTTTCCTTATCATTAAAATGGGAATAACGACGTATATAAATGAGTGAGTGTTGGTCACTCAGTCGTGTCTGAATCTTTAAGACCCCATGGACTGTAGCCCACCAGGCTCTTCTGTCCATGGGGTTCTCCAGGCAAGAGTCCTGGAGTGGGTTGCCATTTTGTTCTCCAGGGGATCTTCCTGACAAAGGGATTGAACCTGGGTCTCCTACATTGCAGGCAGATTCTTTACCATCTGAGCCACCAGGAAGATGTGTATAAAGTACATTATAATTACAAGGAGCAATACAAATATGAGCTATTTCTATTACATGTATAAATAAATTCTCTCTAATCATACTGCTAACTCTCAAAGGACAGAGATCCCAACTAACACGTGTTTTACACTCAAAGCACCAAGCATACTGCTAGATACTTGTTGATATTCAATAAACATACATTAATAAAAAAGGAATATTTGCTAGTGGAGGTGATGGAATTTCAGTTGAGCTATTTCAAATCCTCAAAGGTGATGCTGTGAAAGTGCTGCACTCGATTTACCAGCAAATTTGGAAAACTCAGCAGTGGCCACAGGACTGGAAGAGGTCAGTCTTCGTTCCAATCCCAAAGAAAGGCAATGCCAAAGAATGCTCAAACTACCGCACAATTGCACTCATCTCACATGCTAGTAAAGTAATGCTCAAAATTCTCCAAGCCAGGCTTCAGCAATACGTGAACCGTGAACTTCCAGATGTTCAAGCTGGTTTTAGAAAAGGCAGAGGAACCAGAGATCAAATTGCCAACATCCGCTGGATCATCGAAAAAGCAAGAGAGTTCCAGAAAAACATCTATTTCTGCTTGATTGACTATGCCAAAGCCTTTGACTGTGTGGATCACAATAAACTGTGGAAAATTCCGAAAGAGATGGGAATACCAGACCATCTGACCTGTCTCTTGAGAAACCTGTATGCAGGTCAGGAAGCAACAGTTAGAACTAGACATGGAACAACAGACTGGTTCCAAATAGGAAAAGGAGTCCGTCAAGGCTGTATATTGTCACCCTGCTTATTTAACTTCTATGCAGAGTACATCATGAGAAACGCTGGGCTGGAAGAAACACAAGCTGGAATCAAGATTGCCAGGAGAAATATCAATAACCTCAGATATGCAGATGACACCACCCTTATGGCAGAGAGTGAAGAAGAACTAAAGAGCCTCTTGATGAAGGTGAAAGAGGAGAGTGAAAAAGTTGGCTTAAAGCTCAACGTTCAGAAAACTAAGATCATGGCATCTGGTCCCATCACTTCATGGGAAATAGATGGGGAAACAGTGTCAGACTTGATTTTTGGGGGCTCCAAAATCACTGCTGATGGTGATTGCAGCCATGAAATTAAAAGACGCTTACTCCTTGGAAGGAAGGTTATGGCCAACCTAGATAGCATATTTAAAAGCAGAGACATTACTTTGCCAACAAAAGTCCGTCTAGTCAAGGCTATGGTTTTTCCAGTGGTCATGTATGGATGTGAGAGTTGGACGGTGAAGAAAGCTGAGCGCTGAAGAATTGATGCTTTTGAACTGTGGTGTTGGAGAAGACTCTTGAGAGTCCCTTGGACTGCAAGGAGATCCAATCAATCCATCCTAAAAGAGATCAATCCTGGGTGTTCATTGGAAGGTCTGATGTTGAAGCTGAAACTCCAATACTTTGGGCACCTCATGTGAAGGGTTGACTCATTGGAAAAGACCCTAATGCTGGGTAGGATTGGGGGCGGGAGGAGAAGGGGACGACAGAGGATGAGATGGTTGGATGGCATCACCAACTCGATGGACATGGGTTTGGGTAGACTCCGGGAGTTGGTGATGGACAGAGAGGCCTGGCGTGCTGCAATTCATGGGGTCGCAAAGAGTCGGACACGACTGAGCGACTGAACTGAACTGAATTGTTAGCAGATAAGTGCATCTTTCCTACGCTACATGAAGGTAACTCAGTTAGTTTACAATTCTTGGGGCTCTCTTTCACGTTTCTCAGAGGTCCCAGGAGAGGTGGAGTGATTTACTGGATTGGTAATTCAGGAAAAGTTCAACAAGCATCTCCCTTATTTCCTGGGGGGAAAATCTCTCCGCAGGAAGCACATATCCCCTGCTGCTCTGTGGCTCAGGTGTTCCTGCTGCACAGTTCAGTCTAACCTTGCCTAAAAATGGGTATGTACATCTGTCCAATTCTGAGGGTCAACAGAAAGAGCATTTGCTTGTAAACAGATATAATCAAG
Organism: Giraffa tippelskirchi; assembly: GCF_054371585.1. Classification (NCBI taxonomy): domain Eukaryota; kingdom Metazoa; phylum Chordata; class Mammalia; order Artiodactyla; family Giraffidae; genus Giraffa; species Giraffa tippelskirchi. The sequence goes on along the minus strand of NC_137281.1, from coordinate 146,956,995 downwards.
TCTTTGGACCTAGATTTTATCAGTATTGGAAAGTGATATTTTGGCCTCCATCTATCTTAGTCTTTGTCTTATCACTGGTTCAAAATCAAACTACTAAAGGAAGGTGTCATTATTGGACTCCCTAGGAGACCGTGACATTATCTGTAATTGGTTCCTGAGAAAAAGGCACTCAGGTTAGGGTCCTGTCTCTCGAAAAGTCAAGAGTAGAGGATTCCACTTTCATTAATTCAAAGCTATGTTTTTTAGGAACTGCAACTATTCGAACTCTTCAAAAACATATCAAAAGATAAACTTCTATTAATTTTGAAAAGACAAGCAGTATCTTTCTGTTGAATTCCTGGGTCTTTATAAGGTGTAACTAAAATATGTGGATGGAATATTTTGCAAGATAAAAAGATTTCTCTGTGAACAGCTGTGTTTCCAAAAGAAAACAGACAGAAAACAGTTCTTTTACTCCTTTAAGGTGTAGCTCTATACTTAGATTCAGTAATAGCCCAACTAGATCAAAAGACAATCACAAAGGAAGAAAAATGTCACTCATAAAGTACAGAGGTTCTCAATCTTACTAGTAATCAGAGAAGTGCAAATCAAGACCAAAATAAAATACCATTTTACATTCAGTATTTTGACAAAAATTAAGAAGTTGACAGTACCACATATTACAGAATATACAAATCAACAGGACCTCCTTCCTAGGCACTGCTGACAGGAGTACAAATTTACAAAGTTACTTCGGAAAACAGTGGAGCATTACCTTCTTTTTTGAGCATTATCTTTTAAAGTTGAACATTCACTTATCTTATTGCCCTAGATACATTCCATTCCTAGATATATACCCAGGAAACACACATAATAATATTTAGAGCACAGCTGTCTTTAACAGCAAAAAGACCAGAAAGCCGTCAAATACCATCAACAAGAGAATGGGAAATTTAACAGCAATATAAATTCATAGAAGAATATAATAAAGCACTGAAAAAGAATGAATTCAAAGGCTAGATGTTAACAAAATAAACCTTAATAATATAATATTGAATGAAAAAAGGAAGAATACATAAAGTATGCCATTTTTAAAAGAAAAAGTTCAAAAGCAATACAAACTAAACAACAGAATTCTGTTTCTACATATGAGATGATAACTGCTGTAAGACTTGCTCTTTCACCATAAACAGCTAGAAATGTGCATATACGAAACAATTGTTTCCACACATGAAACAATAGGCAGTGCAAGACTGTGATACCTGAAAGGAGGAAATAAATGAAGGGAGCCCCCTGATTGTTCCATCTTTCTACCTAGAGGCAATTCCAGACAATGCAGAAAGAGAAGGAATTCAAGGAAAATCCAAGAGTCTCTGTGTTGAGAAGACAGAGATCAAAGTTTTAGAAGTGCTAGAATTTTCAGAGCAATGTCCTAGAGAGGAAGAAGCTATACATAAGAAGAAATCAAAACAAACAAACAAAAAATCATCACAAAGGACTCTTTGAATATTTGGATGAATTCAGATCTACTCAGGCACAGGGTGAAGAGGTGCACGGGCTGTGCAAGGAGCAACTGTCAGAGTAAAGAAATTAAGGAGAAAGTGTAAGCTGGATACTTTCCAGAGTTCATACAAGGCTGCCAATTGGTCTGAGTTCCCACCAGCCAGAACAGAGAGATCTCACTGAACATGGGGGTCATTTAACAGACACCCCCAAAGAGTCTTCAGTAGTGGAATTATCCTACACCTAGACAAAAAGCTATTCTAAACAAACCATAAAAACACTATTAAATGAGCCTGAAAAAGATTAAGCTGATCTACAAGTAACTTAAGTGTCTGGCCTAAAAAAACTTTCAACAGGCTTTAAAGAAGCAATAAAATCCCAACTCAACCAAACAACATTTACAATATGCAACTAAAACATTCAGTTTAAAAGAATCACTGTACATATGAAGAAACAGAAAAGATACAACACATTGACAAAAGGAAAATCAGTCAATAGACACAGACTCAGAAATGACAGAGATAATAGAACAAGACTTTAAAATAGCTATTATAAACATAATATATCCACATGAGTCTAAAGGAAATCATGAAAATAATTTTTAAAAAGAGAAAAAGAAGATATAAAGAGAAACAGATGGTAGTCCTAAAGGTAAAAAATAAAATATCTGAAATGAACATTTCATTGGTTAGAACTAATAGATTAAACATGGAGACTGCATTCAACTTTTAACTCCTTAAAAGATGAATGAAATGAGAACCAGAGAAAGAAAACCATCCAAAATGAAGAAAGAAAAAGAATATAAAAAAATGAACAGAACCATGTAACCATAGTACTGAAAGGAGAGGAGGGAAATGGAAAAAACAAACAAACAAAAATTTGAGGAGATAATGGCCAAAAGTTTTCCAAATTTGAGGCAAACTATATATAACCCCATAGACCAAGAAACTCAATGAATCTGAAGCAGAAGAAACATGAAGAAAATGACACCAAAGCATATATCATAATCACATTATTGAGAATCAGTTATAAAGAAATAATCTAAAAAGCAGGCTGAGAAAATGAGTCACATTATGCACCAAAGAAGAAAGGTAAAAATTACTGCATGTTTCTATTCAGAAAATTGCAAGCCAAAAGACAACAGAACAATACTTTTGAAGTATCAGGGGAAAAGTGCCAGCCCAGAACTCTAAAACCAATGAAAAAATCTTTCAAAATTAAAAATATAAGATAGACTTTCAGATAAACAACATTTGAGAGAATTGATTGCACTAAAATAAATCCTAAAGGAAGTTCTTCAGATGGAAGAAAATGATGTCAGATAAAAACATGATCAACATAAAAGAAAGAAGAGCAATGGAAATGATAGTAAATGCATAATTATGAGACTTTTCCTCATATTTAAATTTCCTTAAACTGTTCAAAGCAAAAATACCCAAAGCACTATGGTACTTACAACTTAAATAGAAATAAAATGCATGACAACAACAGCCCAAAGGACAGGAGGGAGGGAAGGAGGTATACTGGTTGTAAAATTCCTAAATTATACATGAAATAGTGTAACATTGTTTCAAGGTGCACTGTGGTTAAGTAAAAGATGTATATTGTCACCCTAGAGCAACCACAATTTTAAAAAGCACAACAAAGCAGCAGCAAGAATGGATTAATTCAAAAAAGACAGGAGAAAATAAAAAGGGAATAAAGAACACATTAGACAAAAAGAAAACAGACAGTAATGTGGCACATCTAAATCCAATCATATCACCATGCTGTACATTAGCTTCCCAGAGTTTGTTCATCTTATTATTATTATTTTTTTTTACTATTTGTAACTTTTATTTTTTTATTTTTTTTCGTTAGGTGGCTTTAAAAAAATTTTTTTTAATTAGTTTATCTATCTATTTTTTAACTTTACAATATTGTATTTGTTTTGCTATACATTGACATGAGTCCACCATGGGTGTACATGTGTTGCCCTTCCGAAACCCCCCTCCCACCTCCCTCCCCATTCCATCCCTCCGGGTCATCCTGGGGTCATCCTGGTGCACCAGCCCCGAGCACTGTGTATCATGCTGTTCATCTTAAAACTGACTTGAACCCTTTGATCAACATCTCCATTTCCCCACACCAGCCCATGGCAACTATCATTCTACTCTTTGTTTCTATCAGTTCTACTTTTTTTTTTAATCAAGATTCCACATATGAGTGAGATTATACAATATTTGCTGTTCTGGTTTATTTTCAGCTAGCATTATCCCTTAAGGTTCATCCATGTTGCCACAATGGCAGGACTTCCTCTTTTTGACAGTACTCTACTTTAACTATAAAGATGCAGAGAGATTAAAAGTAACACAATAAAAAAAAAGCTACAGCATGCAAACACCAGTCGGAGGAAAGCTGGAATGGGTACAGGTGAGGGGAGGAGAAACCAGGTGAAGGCAGTCAAAAGGTACAAGTCTCCAGTTATAAGATAAATAAGTACTAGGGTTATAATGGGCAACATGGAAAAAGAATTAATACTTCTATATGCTATAGATAAAAATTGTTAAGAGAGTAAATCCTAAGAGTTCTTTAGTTTTACTTTTAGTTCTTCTCTGTTTAACTTTGTGGCTCTATGAGCTGATGGATGTTCACTAAACTTACTGTGATAATCATTCCATAACGTAAGTCAAATCATTATACTACACACCTTAAACTTAAAAAAAAAAAAAGAAAGAAAGAAAGCTAAAGCAAGTATATTAAGCAGACAAACAGACTTGTGGACAAACAGCATTATTAAAGATAAACAAGGACATTTCATAGTGATAAAGAAGTCAATTTATAAAGAAGACATAACAAATCCATTGCAGAGGTACCTAATGACAGAGTTCTAAAATCCATGAAAAGCAAAATTGACAGAACCAAAAGGAGAAATTGACAAGGTCTCAATTACAATGGGAGATTTTAACATACGCTCTTGATGACTGATAAAATTAGTAAAAATAGAGAATATCTGAGCTGTCATATACTTTGACCTAACAGACCTTTATAGAACACTCCACCCAACAATAGCAGGATGTATATTCTTTTCAATGTACATGTTACATTTGCTAGGACAAGTCATATCTTGAACCATAAAACAAGTCTCAGTACATTTTAAAAGATTCAGCTTACACAAAGTACATTTTCTGAGTACAAAAGAAGTAAATTGGAAATCATTAACAGAAAAATCTCTAGAAAAAAACCCAAGTATCTGAAAACTAAATAAAGCACTTCTAAAGAGCCCATAGGCCAAAGATAGAATAAAAACAAAAAATACAACAATCAAAATTTATAGGACTCTGCAAAAACAGTACTTAGTAGGAAATTTATAGCGTTTAAACACATACAGAAAAGAAGAAAGGTCTCAAATCAATGACATCAGCTTCTATCTAGAGAAACTAGGGGGGAAAAAAAGCAAATGAAGTCCCCTGGTAAGTTAAAGAAAGGAAACAATATTAGAAAGGAAGTCAATGTATAAGAAATGGAAAACAATGAAACTAAAAACTGGGTCTCTTAGAAGATCAATAAAATTGATAAACCTCTAGCCAGACTGAATATGATAAAAAGAGAGAAGAATTAAATTACCAATATCAGAAATGAGAGAAGTAACATCACTGGAGATTCTACCAATATTAAAAGGATAGGTAAATATCAGGAATAATTTTGTGCTTACAAACACAACATATATGAAATAGGCAAATGCTTGAAAAGATACCAACTACCACATGTAACTAGAAAGAGATAATCTGAATAGCCCTGTATGTGTTAAAGAAACTGAAATTGAACTTCTGGTCCAGATGGCTCCACTAGTGAATTCTACCAAACATTCAAGAAATAAAAAATACCAATCCTCCATAAATTCTTCCAGAAAATTGAAGAGGTGAGAACACTCTCCAACTTATTCTGTGAGGCCAGCATTATCCTCATACTGAAACCAAATAATGTTAATAAAACCACAGATCAGTATCTCTTATGAATATAGATGTAAAAATCTCATTTTAGTAAATCAAATTCAACAATCTATAAAAAGGATACATGTCAGACCAAATGGAGTTCATTTCAGGAAAGCAATGTTGAGTTTAACATTAAAAAATGGATGCAATTCACTATATTAAAAAACCAAAATAGAAAAAACATATTATGTCAAGAGATGTAGAGAAAGTAATTGGGAAAATCTAACATCCATTTCTTATAAAAACTCTTAGCAAAAGAGAAATAGAAGGGAACTCCTTCAATCTGATGAAGTGCATCTACGAAAAACCTAACACTAACATCACACTCAATAATGACAGACTGAATGCTTACCCTAAGAACAGAAACCAGACTGGCATGTCTACAGTCACTGGTCCTGCTCAGCACTGTGCTGGAGGTTCTTGCCAATGTAATCAGGCAAGAATAAAGCAACAAAACATATCCAGATTGGAAAGAAAGAAGGAAAACTGTCTTTATTCACAGACAATATTTTCAACTAGGTAGGAGATCCTATGAAATCTCCAAAAACCTTCAATAACTGACAAGTGAATTTAGCAAGATTGTGTGTGTGCATGCTAAGTTGCTTGTGTCCGACTCTGTGCAAACCTATGGACTGTAGCCTGCCAGGCTCCTCTGCCCAGGGGATTCTCCAGGCAAGAATACTGGAGTGGGTTGCCACTGCCCTTCTCCAGGGGAGCTTTCCGAACCAGGGATCAAACCCTCATCTCTCACATCTCCTACATTGGCAGGGAGGTTCTTTACCACTAGTGCCACCTGGGAAGCCCCGGGTAGTGCAAGATTACAGGACACACATGAAAGTGAAAGTTGCTCAGTCGTCTCCAACTCTTTGCGACCCCATGGACTACACAGTCCATGGAATTCTCCAGGTCAGAATACTGGAGTGGGTAGTTTTTCCCTTCTCCAGGGGAATCTTCCCAACCTAGCAATCACACCCAGGTCTCCCACACTGCAGGCAGATTCTTTACCAGCTGAGCCACAAGGGAAGCCCAAGAATACTGGAGTGGGTAGACTATACCTTCTCCTGCGGATCTTCCCGACCCAGGAATTGAACCGGGGTCTCCTGCATTGAGGTGGATTCTTTACCAGCTGAGCTATCAGCGAAGCCCCAATCAATATGGAAAAGTCAACTATTTCTGTATACTAGCAACAAACAATCAGACATTGAAATTAAAAAAACAAAATCAGTTACAATCGAATCAAAACATATTAAATACTTAGGAATAAATCTGACAAAAAAATGTAAAAGATCTGTACACTGAACACCACAAAACACTGCTGAGAAAAATTAAAGATGACCTAAATAAATGGACAAATATACCTTGTTCATGGGCTGGAAGACTCAATATTGTTAAGACGTCAATTCTCTTCAAACTGATCTAGAGAGCCAATACAATCCCATTCAAAATCCCAAGCAGGCTTTTTCGTAGAAACTGACAAACTAATTCTAAAATCCAAATGGAAATGCAAATGACCTAGAATAGCCAAAACAACCTGGAAAAGGAGCAAAGTTAGAACAAGATTTTTTAAAAAGCTACAGGAATCAAGACAGTGTGGTGCTATATTGGCACAAAGACAAAAAGATCAGTGGAATAGAATAAACAGTAAAGAAACAGTGGTTTTCCACAAAAGTGAAAAGACAATTCAATGGACAAAAGGTAGTCTTTTCAAAAAATGGTGCAAAAGCTATTGGATATCCATCTGGAAGAAAAAAGAACTGTGATCCATATCTTGTACCATATACAAAAATTAACTCAAAATGGATCAAACTTAAATGTAAAACTTAAAACTATATCTAGAAGAAAACTTGAGATAGGCAAAAATTTCTTAGATGCCAAAGCACAGTGATTAAAAGAAAAAAATTGGACTTAAAATTAAAAATCTCTGCTCCTCAGAAGACACTATTTAAAGTATGAGAAGACAAGTAACATATTGGGGGCGGGAGGGGGGGGAATCTTCTCAAAGCACACATCTGATACAGAAATTATATCAAAAAAAAATATAAAGAACTCTAATAGCTCAATTATAAGAAAACAAACTCATTTTAAAAATGGGCAAAATATCTGATCATCAAATGGCAAATAAGCACATGAAGACATGTTCAACATCACTAATCATTAGGAAAATGCACATGAAACCATGAGATATCACTACACATCTCTTAGTGGAGCTAAAATTAAACTGGCCATACCAACTGGTGATGAGGATGTGGAGAGACTGAAGCTCTCATACATTTATGATAGGAATGCAAAATGGTAAAACCACAAGGCAGATTCTTAAAAAAGTTAAATATGTACAATGATATGATCCAGTCATTCCACAAGTAGGTATTTACCTAAGAGAAATGAAAGCACATGTTTATACAAAAATTTCTATACAGATGCTTATAGAGCCTTTCTTTACAATAACCAAAAACTGGGAGGAATCTAAATGTTAATCAACAGAGGAGAGGATAAACAAATTCTGATATATGCCTATTAACAAAATGCCACTTGACAATAAAAGGAAATCAAACCACTGATACATGCTATAACATGTACGAATCAAAAAATAATCTTGCCAGGTAAAAAAAAGATCAGCAAGTAAGAGGACAATCAATAGAATTCTATATATGAAATGCTAGGAAAAGGAAACACTCTCTTATTGACAGAAAGCAGATCAGCAGCTACCTGGGACAGGAATAGGCAGGGCAGGGAGAGGAGGAATAGGAGAGAGGAATTACAAAGGGGGACAAAGAAACAGTTGGGAATGATGTGTATGTTCCCTGTGTTGACTGTGGTGGGTAGTCTCAGGGATTCATACATATGTTAATTTATGAAATAGTACACTTTGAATATGTGAATCTTATTGTATATCAATTATAACTCAATAAAGCTGCTAAAAATAACATGTACATGAAATACTAAGCAATAAGTTTAATGTGTTCAAGATTCACACTTAAAACCATAAAACACTGCTAAGAGAAAGAAAGCAAAGAAGGCCTAAACAAACAGGGAAATGACATATATCATGTTCATGGACTGGAAAATTCAATAACTGTTAAAATAGTCACTTTCCCAAAATTAATCTATATGTTCAATGTAATACCAACCACAAGTCAGCATAGAAACTGACAAAGAAATTCTAAAATTTCTTTGGAAATACAAAGGACACAACATAGTCAAAATACTTCTGAAAAAGAACAAAGTTAGAAGACTTACATTATCTGATTTCAAGACTTAGTAAAAAGCTACAGATATTAAGACAAACACAGATCAGTGAAACTGAATAAAGTCTAGAAATAGACACATTTATATTTCAATTAATTTTCAATAAAGATTCCAAGTTAAATTCAATAAGGTGATTTCAAAAAATGGTGCTGGAACAAATGGACATCCATATGGAAGGAACTTCAACCCTTACCTCACACCATACACTAAAATTGAATCAATACATATCATAGACCTAAATATAAAAGCCAAAATTATAAAACTTCTAGAAAAAAACAAAAGAGAAAAGGCTTTGTAAACTTGGGGTTGGTAAAGCCTTCTTAGAAAACACAAAATGCAAAAACCTTAAAAAAAATTAGTCAATTGGACTTCATTAACATGTAAAACCTCTGTATTCTGAAAGCCACTGTTATAAAAATAAAAAGGCTAGCCACAGACTTGGAGAAAATATTCACAATGTAAATATCTGGGAAAGGACTTGTATCAAGAATCCTTTATAACACAGAAATAGAAAGATAAAAATCTTAAAATTTAAAATGAAAAAAAAAGATCAAAAATGGCCAATAGCGTGTGAATGCTCAATATCATTGTTCATCAGACAAAAACAAATTAAAACTACAAAGAAACACTACACACACACCTACACACACACACACACACACACACACTAGAATGACTAAAATTAAAAAAGCTTGACAATACCAATTGCTAGCAAGGGCAGGAAGCCAGTGGAACTCCCATACATCACTGGTAAAATGTAAAATGTTTCTTTCTCTTATCCCTTATCATATGACCCACCTACTCTACCCCTAGGTATTTATTCAAGAGACATAAACTCATATATCCACACAGAGACTTGTGCATGAATATTTGTAACAGCAGCTTTCTTCACAACAGCTCAAAACTGGACACAATCCAACTGTTCCACAAAGGTGAAGAGATAAACAAACTATGCTATACTCATACAATGAAATGGTATGTAATAATAATAAGGAATGAACTACCACTGTTTCATACAACATGGATAATTCTCAAAAAAATTATGCCAAACAGAAGAATTCAGACATCAAAAAATATATACTATATGATTCTATTTGTATAAAATTCTAGAAAAACTATAGTGCTATAAAAAGCAAATCAGTGCTATTTGAGGCTCAGGGTAATGAGAGGCACTGACTATAAAGGGGCATGAGAAGACATCTGGAGGTAACGTAATGTTCTATATCTTGATTGTGGTGATTAAATTGATAGCTATATTTGTCAAAATTCATCACCAAACTTAAAATAAAATGGATGCATTTTATTGCATGAAAACTTGATCTCAACAATGATTAAAAATAAACAGTATATTGTTCACGTACACACACAGAGGGTAAAAAAAATTTTTTTCAAATCAAGGTAATAATAACCACAAAATTTAGGACAGTGTCTAACTCTGGGTTAGCGGACTAGTAAGGAAGGGAGCAGGGAACTAGCAAAAAGGGAGGAATGATGCACAAGTAGATTAAATTATCATTAAAGCTTTAGTTCTTGGGAGTAATATTCATATTGTTACAAATAATTAAACAAAATAAGAAAAGCACCACGTGGAGAGCACTGATGATACTATGTCACAATTAATTCAATACTCTGGACCTGAAGTACAGGTTGAAAAAAAAAAAAAAGGTAGTCACCTCACCCATATATTTCCCATGTCTCTGACGTAGGGAATATGCGAATAAATCCACCTCTCCGATCGTTCTCTTCCTTCACCCTCCGTAAAACTTTGATCTACAGGGAGGAAGAGAAAATAAAATGAGCACCTATTTTGATAAATGTAATCCATGTGGTTACAGGACAGAGTTATGACCTGAGAATATGCAAGAAGCATGAAGGAAGAAATTAATTCCATTTAAGATGCTGTGTTTTGAGAGGCTGTATCTCCCATGTTCGGTGTAAGGCAGGACTGTCATGAATATTATGAATCACTAATTTTCACTGAACCCTATGTTAACCCACAAAGGCCTGAAATGGAGTCATCTTTACCTCCTCCATTGACAGACCAAGCACAGAACCACCTAACTTCCCCGGCACCTTCTCCCGTGCTGAGCCCACAAGGTTTTTCATTTCCGCATCACTGGCAGAGAGTGGACGGGAACGCTAGGGAGAAGAAAAAAGAAAAACAAAAATGTATTGCCATCGTCTTTCTTCACTTCCCTCTAGTCAGTCTCTCAATACCATTATGTTTCATAATATGTATAAGCTCAAATCCAAAGCCCATTTTCTGTAATATATCTCTTAGCCTGAAATCCTGGCAAACAGATGAAAGCTAGCAAACTCAAAGAAAAGAAGAAGAGAAAAAAAGGATAGAATGAAAACACTATGGGTTGAAAGAGACACAGACAAAAAAAAGAAGATGCCCACTTGGCTAAGCTAGTCCTTACTCCTAATCATGGTTTTGACACAAATCTAACAGTTTGAAAGATACAGGGGAAAAAATCTGAAAATAACTTCAATGTAAGATTGGATATGTTTATTTCAGGAAGTCACTATATTCTTTTAAGCTGGGGAAGGAGAGCTGGGAAAAGTGAGACATAAGACAGAAAACAGTGAGCAATCTGCTATGTCACAGATGACAAAGCTGGACAGTGGGATGTTTCAGAACTTGAGGGGGAAATATTGAGATGAGAGTTATCAGTGATGCAGAAAGGAAATGTGAGCAAGGCTATGACTTGAGAAACACTGTAGCTGCTGGACTTCAAGCGACTTGTATCTAGGATGACTGCCTTGGGTACTCCAAGGAGGCACCCCAGTGGGTCATGCTCCTTATGGATCCCCAAAGATGATTAGGGCAACTTCAGCTTCTGAATGATGATCAGGAAGGTTGTCGGAGAACAAACGTTTTACGTGATTTTGATGTTATGAGAGCAGAGAAATACAAAGGCAACAAAGGAAGTCAGATGTATGAAACATGAAAATAAACTATTATTTAAAAAAAAAAAAGATGACTGATAACTAAATCAGTCAAGTGGGAATAAGGAATAATCCAAGAAATAGGGGTGCAATTTGTCTCTCTAGGAGTCCAAGAAGTAACTCTGACCAGACAGAAGAAATCTTACTGTCAGGAACTACTGTTTATTTTCCTCTTTGTGTACGCAATCTATGGAAAGGCTTTTTGACAACTCACTTTTGACATTTTTAGCAACACTCAACGGCAGTGGTTTAGTCTCTAAGTCGTGTCCAACTCACAACCCCACGGACTATATCCTGCCAGGCTCCTTTGTCCATGGGATTCTCCAGCCAAGAATACTGAAGTGGGCTGCTGTTTTCTTTTCCAGGGGATCTTCCTGACCCAAGAATTGAACCCAGGTCTCCTGCATTGCAGGCAGATCCTTTACTGACTGAGTTACAAGGGAAGCTCCTCAACAATACTCATTGTTAAACTAAATGTTTGTGTTGCCCCAAAATTCATGCTGAAGCTCTAACCCACACAGTGTGACGGTATTTGGAGACAAGGCTTTTCGGAGGTAAGTAGGTGAGGACATGAGAATGAGGCACTGGTCTGACGAGATAAATGCCTTGTAAACAAGAGTCACCAGGGAGCTTTTTCTCTCTCTCTCTCTCTTGCCTGAATATGCACAAAGAGCACAGTGCAAGATGATGACCCTCTATAAGCCAAAAGAAGAGGCCTCAGAACAAAACCTACCTTGCCAGCACATTGACCTTGAACTTCCCACCTTCAGAACTGTGAGAAATAGATTTCTGTGGTTGAAGTCACCTGGTCTATGGTATTTTGTTATGGTTGCCCACAGATTAATGTATACCTGTATATAAATAACCATGATTGGCTTTATCTTCAGACGCAGGGGAGACCAATATATACTAATCTTCAAAACCAGCATGGAGTTATAAAACACAGATTTTCTGATAAGCAAATCCATGAAAGAAAAACCATGAAATCAGCAGATACAAGCAATGAGTGAAGGCAGGAACTTTTCTCTCTTTAGCTTTTCCTGTGGTATCTTCAGCATCTAGAACACTACTTGGCATGGAGTAGGAGATCAATAAATATTTTTTGAACAAATAAACAAATAATGTGCTGACACACAGGTCAACCATGGTTAGAATTAAACTTTGCAGAGGATTTTGGAAAAAAAATTCAACTCCCTTCTAATCCCTGGAAATACATTACACAGCACATGTTGGGATTACAGGGAAATTAAGAAGAAAGTTTAAAAATTTAGGAAGGGAATCAATATAATCATTTTAAAAAATCTTTAAAGTGTGAGTTCTTATTTAGCATATAATTTGGAAAAGCCAAAATATTAAATGGGTGTCTTGAGGACGTCTGTCATTTTCACACATTATTTACTGTTTGCTAAAAAGACTTATCCACCTCTCATGTCACAATATGGCTTTGATCAGAAAGCCACTGGCAGTAAATCCTCCAAAGTCAAGTTGCCTTATCACCTCACACTAGTTAAAGATATCTTAAAGTCCTCTGAAATTATGAAAGAAGAGAATGTGAAGTAAGCATTCATTTTAATGATATAAATAAAAATAAAGATTAGGCATTTTAGAATAGAAAGAATGTTACTTTAAAATGCTGATTAACTGTATTACAAGGTCACTGATAAAAGCATTTTAAGAAATAGTTATTGCCTATCAGAATAACTTTAAGGAGTGATCATATTTATAAGAACATGGATCAATTCACTACTGATCTAATGAGCACCACCAATTAAAAAAATTTTTTTGTGCTTTTTTGTCTTTGTTTTTGTTGTCCAATCTCTTGTCTTTATTAGGGGTTTTTGCTTGTTTGTTGTTTATTTTTCCTTTTTATCTTTTTAAACTTTTTTTTTGCTTTCCTAGGACCTAATTTTCATCTTTGTAGAACTACTTCATAATAGAGTGATATTGCTGGCTTCCAGAGATTGAGATTATTATGATTCTGTTGCAATCTTTCTCTACTCATCTAAGCCTGCTCCCCCAAACAAAGAATGAGCACCTCAAAACCTTCCCAGTCATTTTTAGAGTTGTCGCCTACCCACATTCACAATACTCACAGTACACAATCCTAAATCAAGCCACTGCATGCCTGTGTGAGGGTTATTTGAGTGGGGTGTGTAGGAATTCAAGCAGGTGCTCCTGGTCGGGGTACTCGGGAGGTTAGAAAAAGGAGGGGGTAATGGTGCTTGTTAGATAAATGCTCCAGCTGTTAACTTCCATGAACCAAGGCCTTTATTCTTTTACTGCCACAAATACCACAAGGCTGCAAAGAAAAGGTCAATGCTACTTCAAGAGAAAAACAAAATGTGGCTGGAAACTCCTTTAATCTCTTCACCCATTTATCTCAGTGTCAACTATTAAGAAGGCTGAGAGGGAGACTTCCCTGGTGGTCCAGGGGCTAAGACTCTGTGCTCCCAATGCAGGGGACCTGAGTTCGATCCCTGGTTGGAGAATATCCCACATGCCACAATTAAGATCCAGCACAGCCAAATAAATGTTTTTTTTTTTAAAAAAAAAGAAGGCTGAGAGGGAGAAATATGAAAAGATCTGGCTCCTGAAGTCTAGGTATCTCAAATGCTTCTCTAACATCCACCCAGGTTTCCTATGTCTCTGGAGAAGCCAATGGAAAATAGTCAGACTAGAAAGTCAAAAATATTTTGCCAACCTCAGCTTTTCAATAAATTTGAAATTAGGATTTTTTAATCTACATAATATCTATTGTATTGTACTGGTTCATAGAGAAATGTATTTATACAGGAACAACAAAGCATTACTATTCTAGACCTACCAATACTTATTAATGAAATGAAGACTTAACAAATGAATTATAGACACAGGTAAGAGAAAAAGGGGAGAAGAAAGGATAATAAAGAAAAAAAGAAGAAAAATGCTTATGAGTACCAAGGAGATACTTAGAAATTAAAAGCAAAGAAAAAAGAAATCAGGCTGACTTGAAAGGCCATTAGGATTGTCAAAAATAAGAGCAAAATAGTTTAAAGCCATTCTGTGGTTTTGACTTTGGACACATCAACTCAGCTTCATTCTCTGAGTAATAGATAGAATAAATTCACATACTCCGATGAATTGACTGACTACACTAAGGAAATAAGGCTCCTCTGAACTTAAAAAGAACCACTGCCTCTGGCTAGATGACACAAGATTTAAACTATTGGGTTCTCAGATACACTTTAAACTGTCACACTAAGAATTCTGCCATGCAACATGCATAAAAATTGTTAAAATATCATTAGCACAACTCAGGATACAGAACTATACCCAGAGAAGAAACATGTATGCATCATTGCTAGGGAAGAACTGAGAAGTACCAGTCAGGAGAAGTGGACAAATGGCAGAAAATAAAAAAATGGTGAGGCATCCTCAAAGATATCAAAATTGAGAGGGTAAAAAAAAATCTGTCTGAAAGAGAACACACACAGAGAATAAAATATCTCCCAATGCAATTTTACAAAGTTTGGAATTCTGTGTTAAAAACACATGAATTAGAAATAGATCAGTTTATATGTGATGCAGCTTGCCACCCAGAAAATAAAAAGTAAGGACAAGTTTAAAAAGCTAAATGAATCACTGCTATCAAATGAAAGAAAATGAACAAAAAAAGACCACGTGTGAACAAATCTGGGTGGAAATAGACCAAAAATGGCTAACAGAGAAGGCTTACACATAATGATAACCAGAAGCATACTACTGAGAATTTAGGGGGGAAAAAAGAAAGCAAGTAGGTGTGTGTTACAGTAAAAAAAGAGACATGTAGCATCTGAAAATGTGTAATAAATCTGAGTCAGCAGGTCTGAGAGACATGCATCTTGTTATTAACAGAACTGGCTTTAAAAACAAAAAAAACTTACCAAAACCACTTACAATTATGTTTGAAAAATCATGGAGAACTGAGGAGGTACCAGAGGATTAAAAAAAACAAATGAGGTACCAATCTTCAAAAATGTAAGAAGTATGCTCCTGGTGATACCGCCTGGTAAGTCTAACTTGGATCCCTAGTAAAATAATGGAACAAATATTAAAAGAAAAAAATCCATAAACATTTAGAGTTTAATGGGTTCATAAAAAATAGTAGTACAAAGACTGCTTTATTTTAAAACATGCTTTAAAATTTTGATTTTTTTTTGGACAAAATAACAAAAAGGAGGAAAAGCACAAATATATTTAGTGTCTCTGGATGTTAGAGAAACATTTGTGAAAATTTCATAGAATTTTTACTTTAACTTTTTTTTTTTTTTTTTTACTTTAACTTTTATTTCCAATCAGGACTTAGTATCATGATATAATAAATAAAATACACCAATAAAAGCTGAACACAGTTAAAAGACAACTATAAGGTACGATAAGTAGCAGTGAATCAAATTAGGAGGTGACTGGATACTGATTAAGCATTATTTAGAATCTGTATTGATGTCTGGGAGGATGAATAATAAATTAATTGGGTTGATTTGCATTTCTTGATGATAGTAAATGTGAAAAGTCATGACTATAGATAAATGAATATCAAAATAACACCAAGATACTGACAATGGAAAAAGGAAAATCAAAATAGGACTCAAAAGTGTGAAGGAGACTAAATCTTCTGAGGGTTACCTATGTGTCCAAAACTACCCCAAGTATTTTGCCTATGTTTGATCATTCCTTTCTCAGCATAACTCCATTTGTGTATTACTACCCTCATTTGTAATGTAATTTGTGCAATACACAAATGGAATTATGCTAAGAAAGGAATGGGAGAAGACTCCTGAGAGTCCCTTGGACTGCATGGAGATTAAACCAGTCAATCCTTAAAGAAATCAACCCTGAATATTCATTGGAAGGAATGGTGCTGAAGCGGAAGCTCCAATACTTTGGCCACCTGATGCAAAGAGCTAACTCATTGGAAAAGACCCTGATACTGGGACAGACTGAAGGCAGGAGGAGAAAAGGGTGGCAGAGGATGAGATGGTTTGATAGCATCACTGACTCAATGGACATGAATCTGAGCAAACTCCGGGAGACAGTGAAGGACACGTAAGCCTGACATGCTGTAGTCCATGGGCTTGCAAAGAGTCAGACACAACTTAGCGACTGAACACACAACCTCATTTGATGGATGAGGGAAGTGAGCCTGAGACATAAAGGAACTTGCTCAAGGTCTAAGAGTCAGTGACTGGCAGAGTTCAAGTTCGAATCCAGGTCTATCTGACTTCAAAGTCCTTGTTCCTTCCACAAAACAATACCGCCTGCCTTGGAACAGTAAAATATAATTTCTGTTGAGTCAAAAATATTAAACCATAGGCCTTTAAGGGAGGAGAGAAATGTAGAAAAAGATAATGGATTAAAAAGGAATTATCAGACAACAAGTAAAAAATTGTATCTGCAACAATCTGACAGCACCAAAAAAAGAAATGTTTACAGTCTATATGGCCAGAACTGAGAGTTTCTTTTCTTTTTTCACTTAGCTCTGATGAAACTATTGTAGACTTGAAAGTGTTTCATTAACAGAAAGACAGGGACAAGGTAGAACATGGCAAAGGACAATAAGAGTTAAGAATTCAATACGTTTAAGACTGCCTGAATAAAGTCACAAAGCCTTTGTGCCATATGAGCAGTGCTGAAATACCTAACCACTAGAGTGAGGCCCTGCTTGTCCATAGGTCGTTTGCAACTTAGGAAATTCAAGCAATAGAGGTAGAACAGAATTAAAATGGGTAATGGGACATTAAGATTAGAATTCCATATCAAAGACACTTTGGAGTTAAGTTCAGAAGGCTATGAAACAGTACTTTAATGTTATATGCAGAGTACATCATGAGAAACGCAGGGCTGGATGAAGCACAAGCTGGAATCAAGATTGCCGGGAGAAATATCAATAACCTCAGATATGCAGATGACACCACCCTTATGGCAGAAAGTGAAGAAGAACTAAAGAGCCTCTTGATGAAAGAGAAAGAGGAGAGTGAAAAAGTTGACTTAAAGCTCAACATTCAGAAAACTAAGATCATGGCATCTGGTCCCATCACTTCATGGCAAATAGATGGGGAAACAATGGAAACGGTGACTGACTTTATTTTGGGGGGCTCCAAAATCACTGCAGATGGTGACTGCAGCCATGAAATTAAAAGATGCTTACTACTTGGAAGGAAAGTTATGACCAACCTAGACAGCCTATTAAAAAGCAGAGACATTACTTTGCCAACAAAGGTCCATCTAGTCAAGGCTATGGTTTTTCCAGTGGTCATGTATGGATGTGAGAGTTGGACGGTGAAGAAAACTGAGTGCTGAAGAACTGATGCTTTCGAACTGTGATGTTGGAGAAGACTCTTGAGAGTCCCTTGGGCTGTAAGGAGATCCAACCAGTCCATCCTAAAGGAGATCAGTCCTGGGTGTTCATTGGAAGGACTGATGTTGAAGCTGAAACTCCAATACTTTGGCCACCTGATGTGAAGACCTGACTCATTTGAAAAGACCCTGATGCTGGGAAAGATTGAGGGCAGGCGGAAAAGGGGATGACAGAGGATGAGAAGGTTGGATGGCATCACCAACTCAATGGACCTGAGTTTGAGTAGATTCCGGGAGTTGGTGATGGACAGGGAGGCCTGGCGTGCTGCAGTCCAGGGGGTCGCAAAGAGTCGGACACGAATGAGCGACTAAACTGAACTGAAACTGAAAGAGATTAGGTCAAGAGATATGTAGAGTATAAGTTCTTTGAAGTCAACAGCCTTGGGTTTTGTTTGGTTTTTTGTTTGCCATGGAGAGGAGCTTGCGCACTTAGATTCCTGCTAAATACAAAACACTATTACAGAGTTTTGAATTCCACCAGTTAAACAACAAAACTTGTATTACAAAACCATGCTCATCAGTTACCAAATATTAGACAACAAAGCCAGTCTTTTTTTTTTTCATTTCTTGAATTCATATATACCATGTAAATCACTTTATCAAAAATAATAGCTAGGAAACTTACAATTCAATCTTCCAAGCTTACCAGAATCTGTATCAGAGAGTACAAATGCCAAAATAAATATATACGGGAGCCTTTTACTAAAGGATTAATAATCGCAAGTGACACATTTATGAATGGGAACATCTACATCCCTCATATCAAAACATCAAATAGCAGGAGCAGTGCCCTCACTAGTATCCTATCACTTCAAAAAGATGCTAAAAAAAATCTGCATAGAAGAAAGCAACAGTTTATCTCACATACTGCTAACAAGAACAGAAAGAAGACAAATGCTGATCATTTAGAGACTGAGATAAAATATTTTGTCTTTATTTTATAGGTAGTATCTAAGATATTAATGATGGCAGCATTTCTAAGATTCATAAGACTACATATCACTACATATAAGAAAAGGCTTCTGTCAAGAAAAAAACAAAACAGAAATATAGCCCAATATCCAATGTGAAAACACTTCCAAAATTAAGCTACTGACAAGGGTATGTTTCATAAGACACCCGAACAAATGAAAGGCAACTTGTGAACGATGATATTTCCTTTCTGGAATATTTTAATCAAAGCCATAGATATGCCTCTAAACTGTGTTCATCATCTGAATTCAGCTGCTTCCATCACAGCATGATCACTATCAGAAAAAGAGGATTCGGAAATTCCTGCAACCTCTACTTTTATATACTACATCTGAAAAGATCTCAGCATTCATTTTCACTTATTCTATTTTACATTGTTAAACTATTCAAAGAGCAGGTGCATGAAATATATACTGTGAAACAGTGAAGCTAAAAGGCTTTCCATTTGGGGAATGGAGATAAAAGTTTAAATGAACTCTTCAAATGATCCAGAACTTACCTGCTTGACGGTTGATGACTGAAACTGTGCAGATACTGGACGCTATAAAAGACAGAAAAATGGAATAAAGCCTTATCTTCTCCTAACATGCCTGTATTTTCCAACTCCTACATCTAATATAAAAAGGAAAAAAATAATCTCCAAGCAGAGGACAAAAGCCAAAGCCCTATATTTTGCACTTGAAAGATTAGAGCATTTATTATTTTTCACACTGCATTCTCCTATGGTATAATTATTCCAGTTTCACCTTCTCACCTCAGAACTCAATCCTACTGTCACATACTGAAGATCCTGAAGTTATTACTTCATCTGGTAAAATGGTCTCACACAGTACATGGAACTAATCTACAGCTTTTTAAGCCTTTAAGTAATTATCCTGTGGACTGCTCATGGATAAAGTCATGCTGCTACCTACCAGTTAGCAGAGCAAATAGCGAATAGGTTCTTCACTATTTGCAAAGTTACCAATAAAAGCTGACAGGCAAGCTAAGAAAAGGGATCTATTCATTCAAGATTGACATACAGCTACTCCTAGCGTAGAACTTGCAGAAACTCTGTTAAAGCTGCACAGAAACATTCATAATATTTTACACACAATCCTGTGACTCTTGCCACAGATACTGCAGAAAACAATTTAAAGGAACATGCGTAACTGCCTAAATTCAGTTTTCCTAGTACACCTAGGTTAACCCTCCACTTTTCTTGTTAAAAGTTAAAGAAAACCCTTTGATCTGTGATGTACTACTGATAAGGACTTCCCCAGTGGCTCAGTGGTAAAGAATTTGCCTGCAATGCAGGAGACACCAGAGGTGAGGGTTCGATCCCTGGGTCAGGAAGATCCCCTGAAGGAGGGCATGACAACCCACTCTGGTATTCTTGTCTGGAGAATCCCATGCACAGAGAAGCCTGGCGGTCTACAATCCATGGGGTCGCAAAGAGTCGGACACAACTGAAGCGACTTAGCACGCGCACACACACACATACGTACAACTGATCAAGTACAACACTGCTGCATGATTTCACTTCTAATCTAATACCCCTTAAAATATACTTCACCTTGTTCTATATATACTACAGCACTGACACTAATAGCGAATAATTTGAAAGCACGAGGTCACAGGCAGCCTGCGAACTAAATCCAGCTTACCAACATACTATGTTTCACCTGCAAAATATTATTTTTTAAATTGAACTTGTTGTCAGTATTTTAAAATAAGATTCCTGATTTCTCTAGAAAGTAAGAATATCTGACAACTCACAGCAGTGATCAGCTAATGCACAGAAGTAAAAGCGTTGCCCTGTTAATGCGAAGCATGCACTACCCACTTTACTGCAGACACACCACTCACGTGTCATACCTGGCCCTATTTACTCTGCAACCCTCAGAGGCATTTTGAGTTTTCAAACCCTGTTCTAATGAAAAGTTATCTGAATAAATAATGGTATGTAAGCTTAGCAAACAGAAGTAGCAGTACTCTAAATGAGACCAGCAAACAAAAGGAAGAGGAGTGGGAGGAAAAAAGGGAGAGATGGAGAGCTGAAGTGGAGGTGGGATGAACATAGGAGGGAAAAAATAAGGGAAAGAGGAGGAATGGGGAGAAATAGCAGCTGTTTCTGCCTTCAAAGAGCTTACAATCTCACAGAGGAGTATGGGACAATTTAAAGGCAACAAATCAATGAAGGCAAAACAATGCAGTTGAGAACCAGTAAATAATGTTACAATGAAAAGAAAAGGCCATGACAGAGTGGAATGGATTTAATAAGAAACCATCTCCAAACTTCTGAGCAGGTAAGGTAATCAGTCCAGATAGGAAGAGAGGAGGAAAGGGGACCTTTTGGATAAAAAGAAAGGTTAAAGGCAAAGAAACACAAGTGGAAACAAGCCAGGTCTAGATGGGCAGGGACTGATCAGATGATGGAATGGATAAACCATCAGATAGCTGACTGGTTTACCTGGAACAAAAATGCAGAGTACACAAAGACTGGAGCAACACTGGGTCAGATGAAGTTTCAGACACGCCTGCCAAGCTCTCTGCAGGCATTTAGCTCATTTAAATTCAATCAGCACCTCATGATCACTGAGGGTCCTTGTGAAGAGAATTGCATGTAGAGAAGATATTATTTCAATCGAACATCTTCTCTGCAAAGCTAGCCTGAAGATCATAAAGAATGCAGCAGAGTAGTGACAAAAAATTTGTAGCATCCCTCTCTGTGCTTATGAGCATATCAATGTGAGCATATCAATGTGAAAAGACTGGGAGCAATTTTTCAAATGAGAGAGAAAGAAAAAAGAAAAGATAATGAAAAAAGAAGCCAAAAGAAAAGAAAGACAAAAAGCAGAGAGTAAGATGGTTTGAAAGCATTAAAAGCGTAAGCTATTAGCCATGGCTGAATATAATTGCCTCCTGTCTAGAATGGTCCCCCAATTCTCCTGCTGTAAGTGACCTTCTAATCATAGTGCTTCAGCTCACTTATTGACAACAGCTGCCACTTTACAATAAGCTTCCTTGGGGCTTCCTGTTGCTGGAACTGCTTACCTGAGGTTTCTGGAAAGGGTTTCGCCTGGAAGACTCAAAGGTGGGGTAAATTGTCCGGGTTGATGCCCGCTGGGCAGGATCTTGACACACAAACCCTGAATGGGGAATGGGAAACATTAAAACTGCCATTTGCTAAGAAATTAGGAGGTTTAGCTGCACCTTTCCTTTCAATGGACAAGCTTGGTTTCACTGCCATAAATCTGATAGAGCTCCATCCTGAAGAGGTTTAGGCATGACTCTCCCATACACATCCTCCACTTGAACTTTGAACTACCACAACTGGAGTGAACAAGAAAGGAAAACATGCAGATCAATCAACCTTCCTTGTTGGAGAACCGAAATGTGATTCTGATGGACAAAGAGATGGAGACTTTTGATGACCTTCAGAGTAAAAGTGCACTAAAAACACACAGTTGTTAATAAAGACAAATTATTTTAAAGTGGCTTCCTGGATGGTGACCGGAAAATAACAGTGTTGGTTTTTACCAGGAGAATCCAGAAGCAAGTGAGGGGTCTTGTCCTGTTATAGGATCCACTTCTGGAACAGCTAAAAGTGGTCTACTACTGGCAAGTTCCAAAATAAGCTTTGTAGATTATCCATGGCTTAAGAAATTAGGCTTGGGCTAATTTCACTTAATTCCTAAAAAGAAGCAGATTCTCATCCAAGGAGAGTGGGGTAGCAGTTTTACAGCATTTGCTGGTACATCAAGTGCTAGTTCAAGTGTGTTTTATTATGTGTTTTGGGGGTACTTAACAACAACCCTAAGCCCACAACATACCCACTTGGCAGCCTATCTCCATCTCACAGTTTTGTTTTATCTACTCACAGAGGGATTTTTTTCCTTGGCTTGCTTCAGTTGTAACTACTACAGAAGAGATTGTGTTGACACCAGTAGAGACTGCATAGCAGAAACACAGCCAGTCTCCTTGGTAACAAAGCCTCTTCAGTGGGTTTCACTATCTCAGCTCGGGGCAAAATATATTTTCTCCAGATCTTTGCTTAATTCTCTTCCTCAGCTCATGATTCCTGTGCCCCAGGAATTAGGTCTCAGCCTTAGCTGTGGTTCAGCCTCAGGGCAGGAAGGAGCCAGAGGGTGTAGAAACATATAAACACTTCCCTGAAAATATAATTTTTGAGTACAAAACATTCAGTATGGCTGAGGAACTGCCGGTTGGCAACACATATAGAGTCTGACAAAATGGATGCTCTACTTCACTTTTAAGAGTCTTCAGAAAAGAATACTACTCACCTACAACCGTGAACATGTCTGAGATCATACTGGCTTTAATCTTTAGGTCCAGAGGTGCATCACTAACAGAATAAAGAAAGAAAATAGCAATGATAATTTTATAGGTTAGGAGAATAGCTGCCCTTAACAGCCCTCAGTATGATAGAGCTACCGAATGTCAGTGAGGAGCAACACATAAAGTACGTAAAATCCACGGGGGAAAATCTGGGCAAAAACTCTAGTAATAAAAGCCTGGTGTCAAGCTCATCCTCCATAAGGCAGGCCCAGCTCTAGGGTGCTGATCCACTGACACTCAACCTTTTTACTCCAGAAGGTCTTGTTTGCACAGGGTCATGAACACTGCTTTATTATCACTATGGATTTTAGAGGTTCAGATTTTTAATATGCTCTTTTGTGAGCACGCCCATCATTCAAATTATTTTTTACTGCTGTGATCATCAAATCACATTCACATGCAAGAGAAGGAACTTGGGCTATCTTTGTACTTTTTTAAGGCTTCATTTTCCATTCTAAATTGATCTCCTTAAGACGGTGTGCTTGCAAATTAAAGCAAAAAAAAAATACAAACTATACCAAAGTATCACCAGCTGATACAGCAGGAACCCACGTGGAAACAGAAACACCAAGGCCTGAACGTGTGGGGCCTCCCGGTGGCGATGATGCCATGCTGGCTTTGCAGTTGAGGTGTTCCCCCAGAAAACAGATTCCTCTAACCCCTTACCCTGCGGCTCTCTAACACTCTACGATGTGCACTGCCAGGAAATCTACAAGACACTGACTTAACCAAGGTGTAGCACAACATCTGAAGCATCTGTATTATCCAGCTCTACACCTTATAACTGGGGTGAAGCCAAACTCCCACCCAATCAAGTAGTCAGTCTGTCTTTACTTGATTACTTGGCATTTTGCCAACATTTTTCATTGTTAAAAATGCAGCAGCTGGGTGGTCTCTGGCATAAATCTCCAGGGTTTTCTAGCTGTTTAGAGAAGCATATAGCTAACAGAAACTCTGGCTGTAGCCACAGATAGAAGCAGAATCTTCTCTGGTATTGGAAAATAAGTTTCTTTCCTTCTTCTAAACGATAGGTTAAAAATAATTTTTTAAAATGTCTGAAGATTTTAGACTTTAATCTTGGATGGATAACACCAGGACATGGACAGGGTAAAAGGACCAGATATTATTTACACACTCCTAGGCCCAGCTCTATACCTTTATGATACGTGTGGGTTGCTGCTGCTGCTAAGTCGCTTCAGTCATGTCTGACTCTGTGTGACCTCATAGACGGCAACCCACCAGGCTCCCCCGTCCCTGGGATTCTCCACGCAAGAACACTGGAGTGGGTTGCCGTTTCCTTCTCCAATGCATGAAAGTGAAAAGTGAAAGTGAAGTTGCTTAGTCGTGTCCGACTCTTAGCGACCCCATGGACTGCAGCCTACCAGCCTCCTCCATCCATGGGATTTTCCAGGCAAGAGTACTGGAGTGGGGTGCCATTGCCTTCTCTGATGTATGGTTAGAGCATGTATAAACTTTTGGAAACAAAGGAAATACATCTTGTGTATTTCTTTACCCTTAGCTGAACATCTACAAAGCCTAAAAAAAAAAGCGTGAGAGCGAATACAGTGGAGATAAAAATGAAAGAAGCATCCCTAGAAGCCCAATAAGACAGTAAACAGAGACTGCAAATTGACTAGTAAGACAGAGGTCCATGGTTGCAATATGGACTCTGATAATATGCCACAAATCCCCCAGATTTAGAAATTCTAATCATCTCAATCTAATATATAAGAGGGGAAAAAAATCTAGTGCCAAGAGAAATGACCAAAAAAAAAAAACTGTTTTAGTGTTGCTTATTGAAGGCTTGTCCTTTCCTAGTTGATGGAACAGACTACTTACCAGGCCAAAGAAGGAGAGAGATTCACTTCCAACAACCATGGCTTCAGGGTAGAATCTATGAGCACGTCAAAGCCATAGAGTTCTAGAAATACAACATAACACAATATACAAAATCATTTTCCATGTCACAACCAAACAAAGATCTGGAAGAGTCAATCCAGTCAACTTCCATCAAAGGCCTAGAAACTTGCTGAGTATCCAGAGACAGCAGATGTAGAGAACTTTCAAGTCCAAGAGAAATTAATCAGGTTCTAGAGATAATAATGCTCCATGGTTTCTATCATCCACTCTTGACATCTCTTGAGTTCTATACAGAAAGTGACCTGACTCTAAAAGTTAACAAGCATGATTCTGGTGCTGTGCAGAAGGCTAAAAAATATGTTAAGAAAAGGAATGCAATAAGTGCATCTACTATCAATGCTGCCTTGGGCTTGTTTTGGATTGTTCTTCCCCACCACACTCTGAAAACAGGAAAATCTACTGAAGGCATCTCTCTAGGATCTTCCCATCACACTTTTTTAAACCAAGACCTTGCTTTTGCAACCTAGGTCAAAAAAAAAAAAAAAGCATTTAAAAAAAAGGCATAAAACCTATTTCTTTCCCCTCTAAGGTTTCAATTCCCCTTTGAAGATAGAAAATAAAAGATACTGGCCCAACATAGAAAGAAGAGAAGGAGGGAGCCAATGGCAGCCAGGCAGGACTACAAGGGGTCACAAGAAGGGAAGGAGCCAAGAATCAAATTTCCTTTGCTAATTCTTGTCCCCTAAGTCCCCAACTGTTACAAAGCCAGAACCAGGAGCTGGCTCTTCTCCCAAAATGCAGGGATGAGAGGCTAACTTGGAACCTCAGCTGGCAACCTTTACTCTCATTATCATCATTAATGAGGGCCTCTCCACAGTCCTCCTCAGTATACAGACACCAAATGCATCAGACTTTCAGAAGTCCCACTCATTCTCCAACACCCCACTCTGTGTCCCTCAAATAAACTGTTTGCACACACCTTCTTTCCAAGAGAAAAGACTAGCTTCCTGACAATTTGACCAGAG
Source organism: Giraffa tippelskirchi (assembly GCF_054371585.1). Lineage (NCBI taxonomy): Eukaryota > Metazoa > Chordata > Mammalia > Artiodactyla > Giraffidae > Giraffa > Giraffa tippelskirchi. Next base: position 146,930,768 of record NC_137281.1, on the reverse strand, counting down.
GTCACAGGCCACACAGCTCACACCCACGGAATACAACCAGGTATTTTCCAGAAATTCATTTGAGGCAAATTTCTTTACTTCAAGAACAACTTCTCCATTTCTCAATCCTCTCAAACACACAGAAGAACAAATGGGAGTTTCTAAAAAGATGATGCCAAAGATTCCCTTCTGGAACATGGAAGTCTGGTGCAATGGGAATCTAGCGACCCAGGCCCTCCTCTCCACACTGCCCTTCACTCCCTGTGGAGCCTGAGAGGATCATCTCTCTCCCTCATATTTATTAGCACGCTCTGGCTTCCCTTATCCTCTTTATCAATCACCATTTGTCAATATCTGTATGCTCAGTTAACCTATAAACAGAATTCCTACTTATGCAACATAGATTCGGGTAGATATGCATTTTTAAATTCTGTCTCAGGACAAGTTTTCAGGAAGGAGTTAGTTTCCATAGTACTTATTTAGGATTCCATTTAATTTACAAAAATAATCACAAACTATAAGAGAGTCTGAGACAGGACTCATGTAACTACACAAAAATCATATATTATCAAAACTTTAAAGGTGTAAAGAAAAGAAAGATCCTTTACCTATCTTTTTTTTTTAGTAGCATACTTGTAGCTTTTATGGCCAGTACATTCTTCTGAATATTTTACCCAATCTTTAATCATTCCACAGAATATTCCCCCTTAATTTGAGAAAAATCTTTCTGTGATACAGCACTAGTAAAGACATTTAAGAAGAAAAATCTAACTACAAAAACTACAAATTCATGTTAACATTACACAAGCAGAGAAAAGTACAATGGGAGTCTGATTCAAGAAAAACATTCTCTTCAGTTTTTGAAAGCTGAAGCCCAGGATTCAACTGTTTCATAAACTGGTAATATTATTATTAATAATAATAGCAGCATAAGGAACAGGACAAGAATAATGACTGATGCCCATATTGATCAGATTTGCAGAATCAGCCACAAATGAACACAAATTGAAATCAGAAATAAAAGCAGTAAGACCCGTTATTTAAACAACTCACAATAAGCAGCTGACATATTTATTTAACTCTCTCTCAAATTCAGAGGCAAATTCCAAGACTCTCAGTTGAAAGGCTGAGAAACCGGTAATGTGGAAAGTAAGAGAAAAGAAAAGAAAAAAAAAAACCCCAAAGAGAGACAACACCCTTTATCAGTTCAGTTCAGTTGCTCAGTCTGTCCGACTCTCTGTGACCCCATGGACTGCAGCACGCTAGGCTTCCCTGTCCATCACCAACTCTGGTGAATTAAAACCCACCAGTGCTAAATGATCTCAAAATCAACTTTGAACCTAACCAACATCTGTACACACAGATGCACAGATGTGTGACAGCATCGTAGCACACTACAAAGCCCAGGTCGCCTGAGAGGCTGGAACTGGAGGCGAGGACCGGGGTGACAAAGAGAGCACTTGTATCAGGCTTATCTCTTACAACAATCAACTCGGCTTAATCAAAATCATTTGGATCCTTGGCAGGCTACGAGAGTCCTTATAGCAAATCTTTTAATTTAGGCTTAGTCTTTTCTCTGGACATTACAGATTTTAAAAGGTAAAAGGCATCAATAAGTTGCACTGAGAATATTAAACTTCCTCACCTTTTGATGTATGTTTTAGCAGCAGTGTCTACAATTTCAAAAATTCAGTTATCCATGATGATATCCACCAGTGTTCCTGTCATTAAAAGATCCAGGCAAGCCAGGCTTCTCCAGTTCTGAGAGCTAACTTTCTTTGTTCCTCTGTGTTCTCTCCATCGTGACCGAAAAACAAGTATTTTCAAAGGACTGTTGCTACCACCTTACTCCACAATGTTTCCCCAAGAAAATTTTCCTTGGTAAGATATAGTTCCTTCAGCCCCAGCCAAAACAAAACAAACTTGCAAATGTGACTGGTGCATGGTAAGAAGAAGCCTGACTCCAGCTCACATTTTACATTAGCGCCCTTATCCCCCTATTTCTTTCAAGCAGTTTCTTAGAAAGCAATCTACACTTAGCTGCATTCACTTTCTTAACGCCTGTTGACTCACCCGCCCAGAGCAATTTGCTTCTGCTGCCATTCTTGAATAACTGACTGTTCTCACTATGATCCCAAAGCCCAAGCATCTGAAAACTGCTGACCGCCCCTTACTTATTGGAACTTTCCTCTCCCTTGGTTCCAGGACACTGCTCTCGTCTGACTGTGCTTCTTCTTTCTCTCTTCCTTTCATCCCTTCTCTTCTGCCCAGCTAGTCACTGGTAGCTTTGCTCAGGGTGGCGTCCTCAGGTCTCTTCCCTTCTCAAGTCTACTGCTCTCATGTATTCTTATAGCTGCAATTAATATGATGATGATGACATTCAAATCTGTCTTTAGTCCAGACACCAAATCCCAGACACCAAATCCATAAATTCAAATGCCATCCAGACAGCTTCATTAGGATATCCCACAGGTACTCAACGCTCAACAAAACACAACTCGATATCTTCTCCCAAAACCTTGTTTGGCTTCCCACTGTTCATCTTGGAAAACCCCACGCACTGGTCACCTATGCTAGAGACACTCTTCACCACCTGCTAAATGCAACACATTATCAGATCTCTTTCTTGGTTTCTCTTTAGTCTATTTTCTATATTCCCCTTTGAGGTGAAATTTACATATTCAATGAAATGGACAGATCTTAAGTGTGCTATTTGATGAGTCTTAATACATCCATAAAACCCACACTCATATCATCACACACAGAACACTTCCATCACCCCAGAAAGATCCCTCATGCCCCTTCCTGGTAAATATCTTGCTCCATGTCGCCACACCATCAGAAACTATCATTCTTATTTCTTACACCATGGATCAGTTTTGCCTATTCTAGAGTTTCATATAAACGGATGCATATAGGATACACTCTTCTGAGTCTGGCTTCTCTCATATAGTATGCTTTTGAGGTTCATCCATCTATCATTATTTCTTATTTGAAGACAGGTTAACTGAGGTATAATTTACACACAATAAAGTTCACCCTTTTGAATTATAGTTTGATGAGTTACTTGCCATCACCAATATGTAGAACAATTCTATCACAAATGTTCCCTTTGTCACTTTTGCAGTCAATCCTCCCTCCCGGTCCACTGGCAATCATGATCTGATTTCTGCCTTTTCCAAAAGTCAAATAAATGGAATCACAAAGTATGTAGCCTTCTGAGAGTGGCTTCTTTCCCTTAGCACCATGCTGTGAGATTTATCTATGTCATCACACATGTCAGTAGTGTAATTCATTCCTTTTACTGCTCAGTAGTATTCCATTTTATAGACCACAATTTGTTTATCTATTCAATGGCCGATAGACATCTGGGCTGCTTCTAATTTTGGGCGATTATAAATAAAACTGCTATGCACATCCATGTAAAGCTATTTGCGTGAACATATGGTTTCATTTTTCTTGGGTAGATACCTAGGAATGGGAGTGCTGGGTCACGTGGCTAAGTGTACAGTGTCACTGTGTTCCTCCTACTGCCAAATTATTTCCCTAGCACTAGTCTCTCCCTACTGTAGTCCATTCTCCACGTGGCCATCAGAATTATGTTCTAAGACACAAATCTAACAGTCAGATGGAGAGACAGGCAGTGAATCGGCCCAGTGATAGACTCTAATGTCAGGCTGGTTCCTGGAGGACTTTAGTCACTTCATGGGGCTTTCCAGGTGGCTTAGCAGTAAAGAATCCATCTGCACTGCAGGAGGATCCAGAAGACATTGATTCAATCCGTGCACTGGGAAGATCCCCTGGAGGAGGGCATGGCAACCCACTCAAGTATTCTTGCCTGGAATATCCCAAGGACAGAGGAGCCTGGCGGGCTACAGTCCCCGGGGTCACAAAGAATCAGACATGACTGAAGCGACTGAACTACAACACAATAATGTTATATAGTATTCCTTCTGTTATAATTCTGTTATACAAAGCTTTGGGTCAAGTCATGATAAAAGTTAAAGGAAAAATAGTAATCCTGTTTTTCCACTGCTCAAAAAACTCCATAGCTGTCCATTGTCTATAGGATGAATTTATACATGCCAGTGCTTAATAAGCAGCAGGAAATGGCAACCCACTCCAGTATTCCTGCCAGAATAATGCCATGGACAGAGAAGCCTGTAGGGCTACAGTCCATGGGGTCGCAAAGAGTCGGACACAACTGAGTGACTGAGCATAGTGCTTCACAAAGGGGCCCTAAACTACTTCTACAACCTTGTCTCTCACCACCTAATCCAACTCAGGCTACATCTAGTCACACTGAACTTTTCATTTCAAAACATGCCACTTCCTGTCACGACACTGCATTTTGCATGTCATATTCCCTCTGCTAGGAATGGCTTTCTCTGGCTCCCCGAGGCATAGAGCTGGTAACTCCTTGTATATTTCAAGGGCACCTGAGTCATTCTACTACTTGTCCTGAAATGTGTCGTTTCATGTCTGCTTCTCTCCACCACTTGAGGGCAGAGGTCATGTCGCATTCACTGCTCTATACCAAACAGCCTGTACTGTACAAAGCACAAGAAAGCAATCAAGAAATAATGATTTAAAACAGAAAAACATTTTTTAAAATGTAAAACACTACAATTTTTGAAAAAGACAAAATAATTTGCAGCTACTTCCTAAAAATAACCCTAACCAGAAGACTTAATACTCATAATGAAGTCACCAGTTACAAAGAAAATAGGAGGAATTCTAATCAAGATTTTTACATATTAAGGAGAAACTTTCCTAAGAGATTACTAAACATGTCATACCATTAGTTCTGGAAATCAACCTACTAACGTTCCCCAGAAAAAAAGTCCCAGCTGAAGCTGTAATCCCTGAAATTGGAAAGTGCTGACATTAGCCAGTGCTCACTGTCAGTCAAATGCTATTGTATAAAGGAAATTCTTTTCACCTTGGCTTTGGATTGGAATTGAAAATCTAAGAAGGAAGACTCTATCTGGGGTCCAGAAGGAAAATTTAGCAAAAAAAAAAAAAGATGAAAACCCCACAGAAAAATGAACTAAGTAAAAGAAAAAGCCCAGAGCCAATTTGTTAACTAGTCCAATAAATCAACATGGTGTCTGGCTACCATATGTAAAGGTGGACTTGAAGGGAATATCTAGAAGGTGGCGTAGTGTTAAAGAATCTGCCTGCCAATGTAGGAGGTGCAAGAGATGCAGGTTTGATCCCTAGATTGGGAAGATCCCCTGGAGTAGGAAATGGCAACCCGTTCCAGTATTCTTGCCTGGAAAATTCCATGGACAAAGGAGCCTGGCGGGCATCAGTCCACGGGGGTCGCAAACAGCTGGACACGACTGAGCACGCACGCATGTACACACATACTGTTGATTAGAACAGAAAGAGGCCTTTTTCAGGCCTGATCTGCTAAAAACGATGATATCATTTTTCCTGAGATCTAGTTACAGGAGAGCAGAGGGAGAATCCAGGATATGGGGCATGCCAAAAATGGCTGGACGCACCAGAACTTGTATTTATGTGGGTGGAGAGTGAGCCAGAGAGACCTGGCTTTCAAACTTGGCTTTGCCATTTATTAACAGCATGACCTGGGACAAATTATTTAACCTCTCTGAATCTTTTTTCCTTGTCTATAAAACATGAGTAATAAATACCAACAAAACTGTTACGAGGACTAAAGGAAATAGCCAATGAAGTGTGCCTGACAAACAGTAGGTACTTTCTTCTAAGTCCCTTCTACAGTAAACTTCCCTTCCCATTTAAACAGAAGCATTCAATTAGCCAGAAAAGAAAATTATGTCAAAAAGTGACCTGTTTAATGACTTTCATTATTTTTTTTATTGGTCAAGTAGTTTACATTATAAAATGTATGCTGCCCACTTTCAATCCTTCAACAAATATTTACGAACAGCCCTACTTTAAGAATGTCAGTTTAGGGGTTTCCCTGGTGGTCCTGTGGTTAAAAAATCTGCCTTGCAATGCAGGGGACATGGGTTCAATCTCTGGTCCAGGAAGATCCCACATGCCGCAGAGTAACTTAAGTCTGTGAGCCACAACTACTAAGCCCGCCCACCTACAGCCCATGCTCAGCAACAAGAGAAGCCAGAGCAGTAAGAAGCTCATGCACCGCAACTAGAGGGTAGCCCCCACTCTCTGCAATTAGAGAAAGCCCGAGCAGCAATGAAGACCCAGCACGGCCAAAAATAAATAATTTTGGAAAAGGAAAAAAAAAAAAAGAATGTCAGCATAATTACCCTGTGAAATAGTCTTAAACAATATCAATAAAAGGCCAAACTAGCATACATTCCACAAAATACGGTATATTGAATATGGTGGTGATGGTTTAGTCGCTAAGTCGTGTCCAACTCTTGTGATACCATGGACTGTATCCTGCCAGGTTCCTCTGTCCATGGGATTTTCCAGGCGAGAATACTGGAGTGGGCTGCCATTTCCTTCTCCAGAGGATCTTGCCCACTCAGGAACTGAACTTGGGTCTCCTGCATTGCAGGCAGATTCTTTACCGACCAAGCTACAAGGGAAGAGCTTATATTGAGCACAGTTCATCCTGAACAATGAAATCACCAGTCTCTGACCTAAACGAGACCAGTCTGATCAGCTCTACAAGTGGCAGGACAGCTGGTTCATGCGCTCTCAGGCTAGAGAGGACCAGGGTCATAGCTTGTTACTTCAGCCATCCTCATACACATAGATGAAACCACTGTCAGCAGCAGCATCTTTAAAGGATAGTTAACATCCTGTTGTTTTTGGCTGCTTTTCTCCAACTGTTCAAAAAAAAAAAAAAAAGCTGTTCTCATAGCCAGTTATCTCACATTGCCAATTTCCTAAGCATATTTAAAGGGTTGCTGTTTAAGCATATATTTCACATGGTACTACATTTTCAAAATCTTAAACGCAGTAAATATTAAGACTGTCAAAAGTCTGTTTTATTGGGAGAGGCATCAAAAATCCTATTGACCATGAGTGCTATGACCAAGATGACTTGATTGCCAAAACTCCTCTTCTGACCCCTTTTCTCTTAAGCTGAGTCTCTTTCATATCTCCAATTCACTAGCTCTAGGGGGAAGGGTCTTAATTTCTCAGGGTCCCAATTTCTTTATTCAGACTAATTATTCCCTGAGGTCCGTTCCAGATGTACAAATTCATTAAAAGGCACCAAGTGGCTAAGTTTCTGGTAGCTTGTGAAGGTTCCTAGGGCTACATTTAAATGCTATTAACACAATGCAGATATTTGTGTATACTGTCCCATGTAAAATCTGGTTTGTGTATATTGTCCCATGTAAAATTTGGTTTGATTAAACCACCACCTTATCATCTACACCTTGAACACGGCAGGAACTGAGAAAAGTTAACTGCATAAGTAAACAAAGGAATGGGAATATTGAAGGTACCTGGAAACATTGCTGGACACTACAAGTGGGAGGGTGGGGAAAAAAATCATAGGCCAGAAACACTTAGATACTAATGGAGTGCTCCTGGCAAGGACTCACATAATGTGGAAGGGCAGAAACAACAACCAAAAGAATATAGTGAACCCCATCACCCGACTATCGGCTTCCTCTAAAACACCAATGCCCTGTTCAAGCCAAATTCTTCTGGGAAGCTCTCAATTCCTGTTTACTCTAAAACAAATGAAAAAGAGAAGAAAAAAAAAGATTATTCCTTGTAACTTAAACCCCAAGGGAGGTTGGGAACCAGTGGGAGGCAAAGAGATTCACACAAATACACACACGTATACAAAATCATTTCTGATGGGGGAAGGTTAATAAGGCACACAAAATCCCAGGGCTGACAGGAAGTGGAATTAGAACCACAAAAGCCAAGAAGATAGTCAACAATTTAAAAAACTCCAGATGCACTCAGTTTATTAAAACTGAACACAAGCAGGGAGTCAGGAAGGAGACCCATGGCTGATGAAATAGTCTTACAGGGTGTTTCACTGAGTCAGAGAAAGTCACTGCTCATTTCTCATCAGAACTGCTAACGCTATTAAAATCGAGAAATTCTTAAGCTTCCAAAAGGCAATCAGGTAATGAAATAAAATAGAAAACATTCAGAAGAGCTTTTGATGATTTCTAGAACAAAGATTTTCACACTAAGAGCTACTAGAAACTTACTCTCATAGAAAAGCCACATAGATATGGAAAAGAAATACTTATTTTTTTAATCTAATAAGGTTTTTGCAGTTGGAATTATATTTCCCATGCCCCCTCCTCAAAAAGTCTGCAATAATTCTAAGAGCTATAAGCCCTGACCACACCAGCTCCATTGGGAAGCCTACCGTCAGGCCACCACAAGGCAACTGAAGTAAGAACCAATCACTCATTCAACAAACATTTTCCAGACACCCTCCAAAAGCAAAAAATGCTGCTGTGCACAGAAGGAGCAAAAGCAAGGGAGACGTTGCCGTCTTCAGGGAGCTTCCAGTCCAGTGTGGGAGACAGACACGTGAACGGGAACCAGAGGACATGAAGGGGCTGCTGCAGACTGAACAGAGGACTGGGGTCAGGGAGGCTAATTGTGGTGGGAAGACTTGGGGAAAACATCACCAAAGAAGTGATACTTGACTTCATCTTGAAAGAAGTCAGTCATCTTTCAGATAAAGTAACAGGAGAAAGATATTTCAGGCACAGGATAAAAGCAGGTGCAAAGGCAGAGGGTGAGGAGAGGAGCCGCAAAGGCCAGGGAGATGGTAAAAGATTTGGTTCAGCAGAAGCTGAGACGGAGGGGAACGGGAGACACGGTGACTACTGAGAAGATAAGCTCGGTGGTTACTGACAGGAGGAGAGCACAGAGGAACAAGGACAGAGCAGCATGAGCGGGGAGGTGCCGCAGGGCACTTGGCTGGGCCAGGATTCCTGGAGGGGGCATGTCAAGCCGAGCCTCAAGATACAAACAGGAGCGTGCAGGGCCGACAGGAAGGGCGTCTTCTAGCTGGACAGCGGCACTTACGCAGAGGCCCAAGGGCACAGAGTCCTCGGAAGCACCACTGGCTTCTGAGGTGTAAGCTGGGAAATGATACTCCAGAAAAGTCGACTGGAGTCAGATCCTTAGAAACTTCAAAGCCCTACCAAGTTTCTATTCGTAAGTTAGGTCTAGGGAGCCGCTGAAGGATTTTAGGAGCCATGAACATATTTGCATTTTAAAAGAGATACACAGACATCGTAACCTCTTCTTTTCCTATATAATTTTAGGTCCTAGTTTATCTTCTATTCTGAGTCTCAACACTTCCCTTTGTTGAATGCCCCTTCAGTACAGACTGCTATGATAATCCTACATTAAAGAGATCAAGAATTATAATGCCTAATTATAGAAATAACAAAAAAAATTTTTACGGAGTACAAATTAAGGGCCGACATGTGCCAACAAATGCTTTGCACACGTCAATTCATTTGCTCTCAGGGTACTCTCAGAAGGTAGGTACCCTCATTACTGCCATTCTACAGTCAAGGAAACAGGATTAGAGTAACTTGCTGAAAATCAGAAGAGGTGCAGATGGGTCTCAAACTAAGTCTGCCAGGCTCTGAAATCCACGTTCTTTAGTTCTCTGGTATCCTGTCTCTGGAGCAAGCTGACACGCTCACAGTCTTACTACTGTATTCCTTTAATTATCCACCCCATCAATGATCCTACTGTGTTTCACTAACACAGCCTGCCATCTGCTGAAAGTCTGTGTGACTGCACAGACACTCATACCAGCCTTCACTAAGGAGTCACGGCCGCACAGAGAGCAAATGGGTGCAGGCCCCCGCGGTGCCACAGTCACAGCTAGCAGGTCAGTAGGCAGCAGGCTCCCCAGTCCGGTAGCTGTGAACTGCTTCCTGCTCCTTCTCTGTGCATTCAGGGAATTAAGGGTGGGAGGGGAGGGGTGGAGGAGGAGGAAGGGAAGAAAGAAGGGGTGGGGTGGGGTGGGGGGGAACTCACTAGAAAGAAGACTAAAACAAAGAGGAGGAGTCATTGGAAAATGGGAGAAAGTACATACTGGTACCAGCCAGAGCTTCTTGGAACAGTTCCCAGTCTGGCTGCCAAAGAGCTCTGGAATATATTTGTTAGAGCTGGATTCCTGTACAGTCCGTTGCAGACTTTTTCTGATTGCACTCTGACAAAGAGACCCACACTTTTAGTTCCAATCCCTGCTTCCCACACAGAAAGCCGGTTAGTCCTCAGGGGACCTCCAACTAAGCTCACCACTGGCCTCTTCGTATGCTCACCACTGGCCTCTTCGTATGCTACGTGAGTTTAGAAAGAAAGAAAAGGCCACCGCATACCTTTGACTCCTGTAGAATCACTAAGCCTCTCTACCCCAGGATCCCATCCCAACTTCCCGAGCCCCTTTTCATAAAATATGTTAAGCTTCTTGAGTCTCCTTACCAAAACAACTGCTCCGATGAGGAACAAAGGTTTTACAGGCTGTGGCAATAGCTAGTTCAGCAGAGATTATAGTCTTAATGATCAGGTCCTCTACATGGGCCATCAATGCTACAAAGGGGGGAAAAAAAAATCACTATAATGCATGGATTAGGGCTGGATTCCAGAACACAGTATAATTATAAAATCACACGTGCTCATTCAAAGAAGTCTCCATGTGGCATGTGAATGGTGCTCCAGGACAAGGCATGTGTGTGAACAGCGGGACACAGGCAAGAATGGAGGTCCTGGGGGATGTACTCAAGTGGCCTCCAATGACAAGAGACAGACACAGACTGGAAAAGGAGCCTCCCCTTCTTCTTATTCTCCTTCTCTCACCCTGCCCTTTGTGGACTGGATCAAGCCGGTAGGCACACTGTTTCTTACTGTGCTCAAGGCTCAGTGATAGTGTCCACTTTGATTCAGAGCCCTTGTGCTCAAACTTGACCCTGTCCATTCTCTAATTCAACAACATGAATGAGAGAGACTGCCTTAGGAAAATTTGAACTCAGGGCCAATACAGAGATAAGACAATTTGTTACATTAATATAAAAAGCTGACAGTAGTTTAGTGAGGGCACTGATATTCAAGAAGGACAAATTCACTAAAGACTAAGGAAAAAGTTGTCTTTCAAACTAGAAACAAGAAAAGGGATTTGGGGAGCCATGATAAGTAAGCCTGTTGTTCTCTGTCTTGTAAAGGGCAGGAAAAATTAGCACCAAGAACAATGATCCCATTAGACATCTCAGCAACACTTTCAGAAGTAGAGAGAAAGACTCCTGGTAAGAGACAATAGTAAAGTTACACAAGAAGAGAAGTCAAGACGGAAAAAGGCCTGGTACTCACCAGTTGTATCTCTGCCCTCTTGTTTCAGATACCGAAGCATAGCACTCATGCTCCATTTGTTCCCATAGTCCTCCACTTCTGGATCATCACAACTAAAACAGATTCATGGATCAAGGTCACATAGGCAACTAGGTCTACCTCTAGAAATAAGATTTTTCAAATAGCATTCTTTCCTTGTAAGTCTTTAGAAAAATCTTCCCTTTGCTGACTTCCATTCACTCATTTTTTTTTTCTTGGTCCTTTTTGTCATATCTGCCTTTGTACCAATTTCTTCCATCAAAATTAAAATGTATATATTAACAGCTCACCTTAATGAAGGAGGTAGGGGAAAAGAAGGCAAAATCCTCCTTAACTAAACATGATGCATCATGAATGAATAGAAGAAATTTGGGAGAGAATGTGAACAAATTTAAGGATGGTCACAGTGCATTAATAGACTGAAATGGTTTGGGATACTAACCTGGCCTTTGAGGTAAATGTCACATGTGCCCACAAAACAACCTCTAATGCCATTTTCAGACCAGAACTTAGTCTCTTGGGGTAGTGAGCTAATCTTGTGTAGAATTTTAATGAGCTAACCCTGAACAGAACTGTGTTGGCATCTGAAGCAAGCTCCCTTCTGTCAAGTGGTAGACGTGGCTTTTTTTGGATACTTTTTCAGGCATCACCCAAGGGAGAACTCTCCAGGGCGACAGCTGAAGCAGTGAAGTACACCACTGCTACAGCCACAAACGGGGTACATTCCCAGACTGCTGGAAGGGTTTTGCAATCTGAAACCTGTATTTTCAGCTGCCCCCTTATTCCTCACCACCAGCTCTCAACCTACCAGTTGCCATCTTGGCCCATCTTCCAAAGTCCAGGATACTGTACCTTCCACCAATTCCAAACACTGGTCACAGGACACTCAATGAAATCTATACAGCTCTGGCAACTATGCCATCACTTCCAGATTCCTTTCTTTCTTTCCTTGGACCTTCTAGGGACCTATTTTTAGTCTCAGTAGAAAGTAACTGTTTGGGTTTCTTTTTTATTTTTCCACTTTCTGGCAAAATTATCAGGATGAAAGAAAACAGAGCAGAAAGAATATTTCCACACAGCTGGGCTGGTACTCTGTTCCACTGAATCCTTTTCTGAGATGGCCTCATTTCTTTTCTTATTTAATTTATTCCTAACATTTTTCCCCTGATCATAAAAATGTTTTAGAAAAACTTAGGAAATACATAAAAGCACAGAGAAGAAGACAGATATCCTGCACCCATAACCCCATCCATTATAGTTAAGGACTATTCACATTTTAAAATCTATCCTAGTTTTCTTCTCTCCCCCACACTCCCTCAAGGGGGAGAAAAAAACAGCTTTAGTTATCCTATGTATTCAAAAAAGAAGTGAAATTGCAGCACTGTATAGTAACCTGCTTCTTCCCCCTGACAATGTACAGTGATGAACATTCTTGTCTCTGAACCTGTGTGCACACCCTTTGTTATTTCTTAAGGTTAAGTTCCTAGAAATAGAATTGCTGGGTCAAAGGGCACAGTATTTTTGAAGCTTTTGATACATTTTGCCAAGTGCTGAAATGACCTAACTTCTTGGCTTCTAAAAAGTTACATATGCCTAGAAAACAATAAGGAAGATGAAACTTGGGAAGGCAGGCATATTTTGGTGGAGAAAGGGGACACTGTAGCCAGGCAATCAATAGAGAAGCCATAGCAGGTGAGCCTCCAAACTACACAAAATGACTCTGACAGCTCTACTCTAAGTTACATGGATATAAAGGTCAAGTTTTCCTCCAGTGCAGTAGGGTGACTCTGCACTTCTCCAGCACCTGCCTCTGAGGCTGACCTCCCTGGCTCCTAGCTCAGGCGGAGTCAATACCTGACATAGTCTCCACTCTTCTTATTGACACTGTAATTGGTCAGGTGCATGAACTGGTTCCGAATGTTCTTGGCTCCTTGGTCATATCGCACGGTTGCAAACCTGATAAAAGAGACACAGGTTAAATATCAGCAATAGGGCTTCAATAAAACATAGGATCAATGAGATATTAATAAAGAGAGGGTGGCATCTTGCTCAAACACTGGGTGCTTATTAAGTGCCAACTCCCATGCTAAGTGTTTCATGTATAACATCACATTTAATTCAACTATTTAAGTAATTCTTTGAAGTAGGGACTAGTATGTCTAATTTTTTGATATGAACAATTAAAATATGGCTTGGAAGATTAAGTAACTTGCCCCAAATCACACTGACTCCAAAATCCATGTTCTTAACCATGGATGTTTTCTGATATAAAATCTTAGTCTGATAGGAAGGATTAAAATGAAAACAAACTTATTCACAATCAGGGAAACTGTATATAGGATGCTATGCTGCTGCTGCTGCTAAGTCGCTTCAGTCGTGTCTGACTCTATGCGACCCCATAGACGGCAGCCCACTAGCCTCCGCCGTCCCTGGGATTCTCCAGGCAAGAACACTGGAGTGGGTTGCCATTTCCTTCTCCAATGCATGAAAGTGAAAAGGGAAAGTGAAATTGCTCAGTCGTGTCCAACTCTAAGCGACCCCATGGACCGCAGCCCACCAGGCTCCTCCGTCCATGGGATTTTCCAGGCAAGAGTACTGGAGTGGGGTGCCATTGCCTTCTCCGATAGGACGCTATAGATGAGGGCATATTAGCTGGTCAAGAAACACCTGAGTGTCTACACAACAGTATCTGGTACTAAGGCATTCTATGGAAAATATTACGCCAAAAGTAAAAAAGGACAGAATGATAACATATAGACTTAGAACTCAGAGCCACAGGAAAAAAAAAACTGATCTATAAAATTATGAAAATAATGGCAGCATTAATAGCATACAAAGGCTAGGTCTACAGAACGGCATAAATGTAAGCATAGAGTGGACTAATTCCTGAATTTGGAATGAAGGCAAAAGGAGGGATTAAACACGGAGGCCACTGAAAACAAAGCAGCAATTTGATATCCTGGACTGTTGTCAAAAGAAGACCAAAGTATAAAATATATGTGCCTCTGAAGGAAGTAGCCAAGGAGAGAGAAAACTTTCCAGTGATGCTCAACATCAACAAAAGGACACTCGAGCTGAATGGTTACGGTAAACATCATCCCTGTTTACATACCACTCTAACCGTATCACCCCCTTCACTAAAGCGGCTGTCCCAAGAGGCACATCCAAGCGTGTGAAAAAAAATCCTGGAAGGCCACAAGTTTATTTTCATATGATTTGCAAATTATTTACATGTGCTTACTCAGACTATGAAGTCAACATGAATTTTTACCACATTAAAGGACAGCATTTAAAGTTTCTCCTTTCCTCTACTTCTTCTCACTCACCCACTATCTCTGTTCCTTAATTCCCCGTACTAGAAATATCCAAGAGCCAAAAAAGAAGAGTGGAAAAAGGAAAAACCCTCAAAACTAAAATAAACAAACATGAGGCCAGGAAGAAGGATGTGGACAAAGAGAAAATGTTGACCAGGCATGCACAGCTAAGGGACAAGAGTGTGATTGCATGAGAAGGACCTCAGATTTTCCAGAAACTTCCAGTAGTATCACTTAACTTCAGCCATGTCATTCTATGGTGAGTAAATCTCACCTATATATCCCAGCCTTCCTTCTTCAGAGATTCTTCAATGAAGAGGGAACCAGTCATTCTCTGAATTCTTGTGCAATGTGAGGGGGGCCCATGCAGGCCCCGCAGAGGCGGCCTGCCTCAACCAGACATTACCTCACAGGGACATACCTCCTGCCATCTCTCCCCCAAAATAATGATTTAGAAGGAGGAAAAAGGTTCTGCTTCAGAGAAAGAGGTTTTTCACCTCTTCTAAATTCAAGTATCTGATCTAATTTGGTCAACAATGTGAAAAGACTGGCAAAGGCCTGGCAGTTAACCGTAAACTGGTACCCAACACGTCTGCCGTCCCTACACTCCTTTTTTCAATAGGAGGACATCTCTAAAAAAAAAAAATAAGTTTTCTTCTTCCTAGTCTTCCTTTTTGATGGGGCATTTATATTCTAAAACTCACCAAGGACAAGACTATTTATGTTACAGTTCTACAGAGCATAAGCAGAAGTAAGAATAAGAGAAAACAAAAATGAAAAACCTGAACCCAGTGCAAAAGTTACCCAAAAGGGCAAAAGTGCTACTTTCTTTATTTCAGTCAGCTGAACAAGGAACAGAGAAGACCATGTAGAGGAAAGGCAGGCGTACATGGTCTCTCTCCTCCTATCCCAGGAAGTTCTTATGGTTCTCACTAAAACAGGATGAAAACAGTTACCTCTGACAACTATCTTCCAACATTTTCTTCTTCTTTCTAGACCAACGGTCCCATTAGTTTCAGATCTGGCATAATAACCAAGTTCTGATTAGCCTACAAAGATTGTTTTTTGTTTTAAAACTTGAATAACTTGGCCAACATTTAAAATTTAGACCTTTCTTCCTCAGGCCCAGTGGCAGCCAGGGCCCACCTGCAGAAGATGGTGGACAGGATGGGAAGGCAGCCCAGAGGCAATACAAGGAGGTTATCTAAGCAGGACGCTGGCCCCACAGGGGTCAAAGTTCACTCAAGGAGGGCATCTGAATGGGGTGGCGACAGGAAGGTTGGAAATTCGCTACATAGGAGAGAACTGAGGAAATAAGTATGTTGAAGATAACAGAAGTCAGATTCCTCAATGTTGGAAAAAAAAGAAACAAAACATACAGAAGGGGAAAAACAAGCATGAATCCGGTAGTTTTGATGTAAAATTGGAGGTATTCACCTGAATTCCTCCTTTTCAATACAGAGATATAGAAAAAAATAAAGATGTAAATGTCTATGTATGTGTACATGTACGTATATCTATACATGTACTTCCTAGGTCTGTCCATCGCATGAATCTAAGAGTAGACATAGCTCAGAACAATGAGCATATCTAGCACCTGCATCTGGATTTCCAAATACTATCCTCCATTAAGGGGCTTCTCAGATGGCTCAGTGGTAAACAATCTGCCTCCCAATGCACGAGTCGCAGTTAGACACGAGTTCGATCCCCGGGTGGGGAAGGCCCCATGGAGGAGGAAATGCCAACCCACTCCAATATTCTTGCGAAGATAACCTCATGGACAGAGGAGCCTGGTGGGCTACAGTCCAAGGGGTCTCAAAGAGTCAGACATGACTGAGCATGTATACACCTGATCCTCCATTAAAAGCAACCACTGCTCCTTGGAGAAAATGGTTGATTCAGGGCTGGGGCAAAGAAAGATGAGCCTGAAATATCTTGTGCTTAAAGAATGAGGGGACATGTCAAAAGAACACCAAAGTCAGCTTACAGGAGCTCCCACTGGCCAAATCTGGGGCAATTTGAGCATCAAAACAAATCATGAGAGTAAAGGATTATAACCCATTAAGTAACATAGGAATCCTTGAGTCCACATTGGTGTACATAAACAAATGAATAAATGAATAGGATGGAAAGAAAACCCTTCCTGGAACTAAAATGCCAAATAATAAAAGTAAAAGTATGATGGGATTAGAAATTCATCACTGGACAACCATCAGAGTAATAATTCATTCAAGCAAGAAACATCAATGAATATTAAAATTGGGTGAAAATAAGATGCTGCTAAGTTGCTTCAGTCGGGATGAGGAATGACATTTTACATGGTCTCAAAGTATCTCTTCATAAGATATTAATATGTATCAATTACAGGGGGAAAACAAAGTAACTTTACAGTGAAGAAATCTGCCAGATGTTGTCCTAAGTGTCAAACACCACTAACTAATTGTCATATACCATCAGATTTAATGCAGTGAGAACACGGCATCACTTCTGTGACATTTTGGCTAAAAATACATAAGCTGAGTCTAATTATGAAAAAATAACAGACAAACCCAAATTGAAGGGCATTCTACAAAAAGATCGGCCTAAATCTTCAAAAATGCTCGTCATGAAACTCAAGGAAAGGCCGAGTACAGGTTCCAGATCAAAGAAGACGAAAGGGACGCGACAGCTGAATACAACGTGTGATCCTGAATTTAGATCCTTGGATTATAAAGAAGACTATTCGGACAGTTGGCCAGATTTGAATGGGGTTCTCAGACGAAAGGGAAAAGGCAGTTCTTTATACTATTTTTACAGCTTTTCTATAACATCAAAATGATTTCAAAATTAAAAGTCTAAAACTTCTTAATTTTCTCAACAAGAATAAGTCTCTCAATAAAAATCTAGATTTTTTCAGCCTCCCTTAGACAGCGAGAAGATTTGGCAATACCACCTGTTCTAGTCCATTCAGGCTGCCATAACAAAATACCATAAACTGCATAAACGGTGAAGCTTATAAACAACAGAAATTTATTTCCATTGGCTGGAAGTCCAGGGTCCAGATGCAGGCAGACAGACAGCACCTTCCTGTTGTGTCCTTACAAGGCGGAAGGGGTAAAGAATCTCTCCAGGACCTCTCTTATAAAAGGGCGCTAATCATATTCATGAGGGCTTCACCCTCATGACCTAATCCCCCTTAAAGTCCCCACCTCCTAACACCTTGGAGGGGAGGGGTTAGGATTTCAACATATAAACTTGGGAGATCACATTCAGACTATAGTACCAGCACTACCGCATATAAGTTACTTACTGCCAATGAACAAACAGTAAATGCCCTTCAGGTGGGACATGTGATCCACATGTGATCCACAGTTTCCACCTAGCCAACTTATTCAGTGAATGTCCTTGTAAGCATTCTGGTTTGTGACTTGTGATTTAGATTTTCACATATCAAACTTCACTCTATTTAGGTCTGAAAGCTTCAACAAGTTTCTTTACTAGAATTAAACTACCCTACTAGATGGGCTTCCCCCGTGGCTCAGAATCCTCCTGCCAATGCAGGAGTCATAGGAGACGCAGGTTTGATCCCTGAGTTCAGAAGATCCCCTGGAGAAGGAAATGGCAACCCACTCCAGTATTCTTGCCTGGGAAATTCCATGGACAGAGGAGCCTGGCAAAGAGTTGGACATGACTTAGCAAATAAACAACAAGTTTACAAATACTTCTCTCCTAACACATACTGAAATTTACATCATGAATTAAGTCTGTTCCTAAATAAAGATTTAGGAACAGTTCTCAAGACAGAACCTGGAGAAGGAAATGGCAACCCCACTCCAATATTCTTGCCTGGAGAATCCCAAGGACAGAGGAGCCTGGCAGGCTACAGTCCATGGGGCCGCAAGAGTCGGATATGACTTAGCGACTAAACCACCACCTCAAGACAGAATTTCATAGCCTTGACTTTTAAACCAAAATAAAGAAAGAGTAGAAAACAAAAAGGGAGGCAGTAGGGTAGGGGGATGTCTGCTTTCTTTGCCAAATCTGAAACCCAAATCTGTACTATTTTACAACCTACTGATGAATAGAGAACTGTATGCCCTTTTCTCTCTCTCCCTTTTTTTTTTTGTGACACTAAAACATATAGAATCTTTATTCTGACAATGCATTCTCAGATCTAAAACATTTCCTTTTTGCTTTTCTAATGTTTCTCAGTAAGAATCAAGACAAGGATAATAATTTGTCTCAAACTCCTGAGTGTGTATGTGAAGGAAAGGGTTTCGGCATTAGACATATAGTAGGTACCTGATGAGCACTAACTAAAACTCCACTTGGAGTTGCTCATTCAGGAACTTGACCAACATGGGACTCAAACGGGAAAAGAAATCACAGAGTTAGTGGGGTCTTTTGCAAACTCTCTTCCCTCATTCAAAAACTACTTTGTTCTTCTATGAACATGACACCATAGTCAGAGTCATAGGGAGTCCAGATGGAGGACAGTTAAAACCGCACCTCCAACCCTGCTTTGATAGCTACATATTCTAACAAACATTCGCCACCACTGTACAAAGTAAGAGGAGGCCAGCTCTCAGGAGACCCTGGCTGTGGCACACGTGTTATCTTTCAGCAGGTGGAACCCGTCTAGAGCCAGAAAGTCCTGGAGGATGAAGAGACGGCACCTCGGGCAGTCTTGCCAGAAGCCACTGGGTTTCATCCCCGCCTGACCCAGAAAAATCTTATGGAAGAGAACGAGAGGCCCACCAGCTCTCTGATCTGCTGTCAACCAGCTGCGGCCGGGAGACTGCCAAAGTGCTGCAATGACTAGGCAGCGCCCTGCGGAGCCGTCTGGGAGGGGATTACCAGCCTGATCCCCTGCTCTTCGGAGCCAGAAATGACTCCAACTTCACAAACAGCCAGGGCCTGCCAGGGGGGGTGACGATGAGCGCTGGAGAGGGTTTTCTCCCCCTGGTTGGTGTCTCTTCCCCCCCTCTCACTGCAGTGGCACATTCTGGACAGTGTGCAGCCTGTGAGGTAATCTGAATTCCTTGGCAACCGGCAAGTACCTGAATTCTTTCAAAACCACAGGAATCCAGCAGAGAAAAGGTAAATATCCCTGCGGAGCCAGTGTTAATTAGCAAGGAAGGCTACTGAAGAAGGAACTGGGGGTGGGGGAGGAAGGGAGAGGCATTACAAATGCTTTGGGATCTTCTCTCAATTTCCACCGAATAATACGGCCGAGGCAGAAGAGGGGCGGTCCCCAGCTTGGACTTTGGCAGGGTGCCCTCCTCCCAGTCCAGAGCGTGGGTGGAGCTCTCCTGGTTCCCTGGATGGGCACCTTCATTTCCCCCCAGTGGCCAGCGCTACCTATCTTTGGGTCACCGGACAGCACATTTGGTTTTCAACTCAATTTGGTTTTAGTTTTTTCAACTTTTTATTTTTCCTGTTTCAGTAAAAAGTTGGCTATTAGTTTTGTCTCCAAAAGGGCCTCGTCAAATCATTTAGACCACATACTGGATCCACCTAAAACTGTAAAATCCAGGACAAAGTCTTTTTGGATTCCACCTCTGACAGGAAAAAGAACCTACACCATTTTGGTAGAGAACAGCACCCCTCTCTGGAAACTTGAGTGTCCCCTGCTGGTGCAAGACAGCAGCAGCACACACATGAAACTCACAAGTAGGAAGGGGCAAAATGCTGGACTCAAATACCACCAACACAGTGTTTTTAAAAACGTCTCAGTAATCGGCTCACTACAAGAAAATGATGAGAGTTCTTCTACTTCCTATGTAAACAAAGCAAGGACAAATCAAATGATTCATCTAGAAAGAACCTACTTAGGGTCTTTTTCTTTAGCAAATTTAAGAAGGTAAAGAATTTACACAAAATTCTTATTTCACAGAACCGTCTTGCGAAATGAACTTAATCTTTCTGTCACTTAAACATCAATTTTGAGGCCCCAAATGGAAGTGATGAGGGATAAAATCATTCTTTTCTAAAGAAGGAAACCAATTACATTGCCACTGGTTCTGTCTCTTCAGGAAAGATTATAGTTTTTCTTGCTGAGCCTCAAAGTAAAATGGTCTAGTGATCTCATCCCGAACTGATTATCTTCAGTAATGTCTATTTAAAACACACGTGACCCAAGATTACTAGAGGCTGCAAAGCTGGAGATGCTGTAGACTATTGTTGAATGTAATGACACAGTCAAACAGCTTCTGAGGATTAAAAAGCAGCAGCTGAATGCCAAGATACACAGTGGTTAAGACACAGGGACTCAGGCACATGGAAGCTATTGTGCAGAGCAATGCACCCTCCCAGAATTAATAGCCTATCATAATGAACCATTGTAAGGATTTTACATACACCTATACTTTCAGGTAAAATAAGCCAAAACCTTGAAAATTCATATTTTTTGGTTCAATTTAATCCAAATTTTTACAAAGTTGTTTTCCAAATTATTCTAAGGAAGAGCATCCATTTTTAAAATATACATATATATACTCAGTTCCAGCTGGAGGCAAGAGACAAGTTACTCAGTTCAGTGGTTTCTGACTTCCAACACACACCCAACAGTTAAAGCACTTGCATGTCTGTAGTAAACTCTATAATAAATATCAGTACTGCTCCCATTTCACATCTGAATGACTGAGGCTTAAAACGACACCAAATTATACCAATAGAGAGGGTGTTAATATTTGGGGTGAAATACCTTTGGAATAATATGCAAAACATAGTATAATGAAATCTTGGAAAAACAGTGAGCATAACCTTGAGGTCTTTTCCCCATTCAAGAAGTCCAGTCTAGACTAGATATTCAGTGCTGATCCTCATGTTCTATGTGACTCCTCCCCCAACTACCAAAGAACAAGAATGTCAGAACATGAAGATTGCTTTGTGTGGCTACAGGTGTCTACCCAGGTCATCTTATCCTAATTCTGCAACAAGCACAATAAATAACATTTAATAGAAATATAATTGTGATGATGGACATTCACAGCTGGTTTAAAATTTACAAATATAGGCTCTCATGAGCGCTCTTAAAAAAAAAAAAAAGAGGTCCAGTTTAGTACATTACCATGTATCAAATAGATAGCCAATGGGAATTTGCTATATGACTCAGGGAACTCAAGCTGGGGCTCTGTAACAACCTACAAGGGTGAGATGGGGAGGGAGGTGGGAGGGAGGCTCCAGGAGGGGACATATGTATACCTATGGCTGATTCATGTTGATGTTTGGCAGAAACCCACACAAGACTATAAAGCAATTATCCTTCAATTAAAAGTAAATAAATTTTAAAAATAAAAGAAGTCCAGTTTAGAACTTACAGTTACAGGGAGAAAGAGATATCCCAGGGAGTTTGGGATGGACATGTACATGCTACTATATTTAAAGTGAATAACCAAAAAGGACCTACTATAGGACATGAAACTCTGCTCAACATTAGGTGACAGCCTGGATGGGAGGGGAGTTTGGGGGAGAAAGAGTTCCTTTGCTGTTCACCTGCAATTATCACAACGTTGTTATTAAACAGCTATACCCCACTACAAAATAAAAAGTTAAAAAAAAAAGAAGTCCAGTTTATGGCAGGACATAATCAGTTCCTGAGAAGGGTACAGGAGACAAGTTGAATGAGGATGAGTGGAGGTGAAGAAGCTCATAACACACACAGGAGGGAAGCTCAGACATCTCAAATTACAAAAGGGAAAACCCTCAGCACTTCATATACCTGAGCAGAAGTAAGGGGCCCATTTCACTGTCTTCTCATTCTAGGTAATATACTCAGCTTTTATCCCTATACATCAAAATCTGAGAGCACAAGTGTCTCAAAACACTACAGAAAACTTTTCCAGGAAAATCTGATTAGAGTTAGTAGTTTGTGCCCATATACCTGCTTCAGCCCTTTATCTAAAAACTGAGAAATGTTTTAGTTTTTCTCCCCCTCAATTTTCAAGGAACCAGAGATCAGAATTAGGGTGCTTCGGTGGCCATCAGTGTTCCCAGAATTTAAACTCAAAAATCTTAGTAAAGAATATGACCAGGCTTATAAATGCTGTCAGTGCCCCCTAGAGGTAAAGGGAAGACATGGCTCAAGCAGTTAGAACCCAGTTAACTGTTCTCACCCTCTGACTCTAGTCACAGGATGTATCAAAAATGTCTGAGTCTAAAAAATAATTAAAATATGATTCTAAAAGAACAGTTATCAGAATACAATAATATATGTCAAAGCACCAATAATTAAATATATAGCTTTCTTTTATTCATGGTATTTCTCATCTTTGAAGTACATTTTCTAAAACACAGAAACACATCTAGGCCATGCTTGTTTACAGATGTAAACCACCTCCTAAAGTACTACGCTATATAAGGAACTTCAGATCAAGCTACTTGGAAAAAATAAATAAATAAATATAAGTTTTGTAGGAGAAAAGAACACAAGCACACCAAAGTTATATCCTCATTTTAAACAATTTAAGGGGTCTAAAATAACACTGTCACCTGTAAAATTCTATGGATACAGGAAGTGAAACTTCAAATTAAGTTGAACTTTATTTTGTAAGTCACACTACCTTAAAACCTAGGAAATACCTCAGGAAAAACAGAAATGTGTGTGTGTGTGTGTGTGTGTGTGTGTGTGTGTGTGTGTAAAATCCCTAAAAATATATTAAAGACTTGTAAGTTAAAAAAAAAGAGGCTAATGCCCCTCTCTTAAATACAAGAGGTCATGAAGCTCTGGAGTCAGATCCAGGGGTTTAAATTCTCTCCCCACTATCAACCAGCTGGAGGCGTCAGGGAAGTGACTTCAAGTTTCCTTAACTCTCTAAGCCTCAGTTCCTTCAACTGCAAAATTACTTCAACTTTAAGGTTGTTGTGAGCATTACAATAAATGTCTGGTATATAACAGCTATATACATGTGGGATTTTTTTTTTTTTCCTTTCTAGACCATTCGTGAAGCACAGTGGCCTGAGAATCTTCCTACCTTATTACCACTGCATGAAAGCACAATGTGATCCTGGATCCCAGCTGGGAAAGGTAAGTACGTACATATACAGGCTTATTCACGTGCGTGGATATGCAGGTGAGACTGCGAATGCAAGTAAGACCGATTTCTGTAATCTGAAGCTCATCTGGGGACACTCCTATTTCCCTGAGTTGACTACAACAGGAACGACGACCTGACCTAAATACACTCTTCAATGGGTCAACTCACATTAACAACACCCTACACCCAAGGTCTCTTACCTAGCTAGTCCTTCTTCATAGAGATAGATGACAAGAGGGTCGTAGGAAGTCACCAGCACATAGAGGCGCACATCAAATTTGAAATCTAGAAAAAAAAAATCAGGGTGCACAGGGAAAAACGAAGCTGGTTGGTTTTCTGTTACAGGAGGAACAGGACAACTGTAACAAAGAAACATGAAGGAGAGAACAGCCCTCCCCCCGTGAAACATACACTGCCCACACACCTCACCTTTGATAAATAATAATTATACCACATAAACATATATATAGTTTTCATACATATTTGTTACTCTTATAACAACAGAAAACACAATTTTTTATTATTTCAAAATAATCCCACAAGGTAAGTAAGCAACCAGCTTCATCTCTGGAGCCACAGTTGCCAAGCATTTCACACTAGCTTAGTAAACACTTACTACAGAAGACTATAAAAATGTTTAAAAAAAAAAAATTAGTGAGATCTAGCCCAATCCAGTCAAAGGTCTAACCACAACTCACCATCTATGAGCAGCGGGTTGTTAATGTAACGGGAGACCAGGATGTTCTCTTCCAGGGAAATCTGGTTTGGCTGTTGAGCAAAGAGAAAAATGAAAGGTAGAAATGCAAAGGAAACCTAACTTACAGTAAAGAAGCAAAGTTCTTAACCTTTGAGAAATGATAATGTAGAAAACTAAAACGCTAAGAAAACTTGTCCTCTAAGCTATCCATATATTAATTGGCCATATAATATACCACTTCCATAAACACTGTGAGAATCCAGTTATGGGGGGGGGAGCAGGATTTACACAGCACCTCTCACATAATAAACAGAATCCTAAACAGCTTTACAGATTTTTATACATGATATTAAATATTTACATACCAAGAAAATAAAAGTTACTTAAAAAAATAAATAAAAATTTGCTTTCGCCCAGATGTAAATAAAGCACGTTGGCTATTTTAAAATACCACCGTTATTCTTACAGGAAGGCTTTCATCAAGTTGCTCAGAGAAATTACAGATCTTTCTACAAAGGATTCTGACATTTTCCCCATGAAATAGGATGGATGTTTCATTGATTCACTTAATAGTGCTTGCTGTGCTGCTGTAGGTAAAGATTGAACTAGATCTCTTAAAGACTTTTTTCAATGAAAAAAATTGTCTATACAATAAATGATAATGAGTATTGATGGGTTCTGTATAAGGCACTGGGGATACAGTGATGAAGAAAACAGATGTGATCCCTGCCCTCACAGAGCCCAAGCCCTACTCCCAAAGAGTCTGAGGTTTGGGGAGAGAGACAGCAAAATACAGAATTTAAAAGAACACAAAGCAGCACGTCTACAGGTGTGAGATGTGAGGTTGCCCAGTGGAAATGCAGCCCTGCTAGGAGGACCAGTCAGGGAAGGCTGGTTCAGGATGAGTAGGTTCAGAAGGGAGTGTTGAAAGCTAGCAAGCACACAGTGAAAAGGGAAGGAGGCTGGTGTGGAAAGACAAAGCCCAGGTAGAAAGGAGAGTGGGCAGATTCAGTGACCTGGGGCTAAAAGATTCAATTGGGAAATAATGAAAAATATGGTTAGATAATTAGGAAGGAAGACCCCACTGGCAAAGGGATTTAAACCCCTGGTAAGAGGAATTTAGATCGAATATAGTGGGAAACCGGAAATTACTGTGGATTCTTGAATAAAGATCTGGAACAGAACGACTCCAAGTGAGATGAAAACACAAAAATCAGCGGTCAGTCACCACAATCCATATAGGACAAAAGGACTCCAAAAGGAGAGTGTCTCTAATGATAATTGTGAAAATAACAGCTATAGTAGCAGCAACAGACACACTATTAACATTATCAGAAAAAAAAATTAATAAATGTACTGAACATCTGCTGTGTGCCAACATTGTTCTTATCCTTCACAAGTATTTCATTTAATCATCATCCAACACCCACGTGGTAGGCATAACACCATCCAAATATTACAGATGAGGGGCGGGTCAGAGAGGGTTAGGAAACTGCTCAAAGTCCCACAGCTAAGAAGTGATTGAGCACCATTTGAACCCAGACAGTCTGCCTCAGAAACTTAGTTCTTAAACACTATTTTCACCTTTTCTCCCAAGTTCTGACCTAAAATAACTGTCCCCCCAATTCAAAAGTTTGTCTTTATAAAAATGTATTTGTTATCCTGAGTACTACGGGGGGGGGGGGTTGTTTGTTTGTTTTTAAAAGGATGATTTTGTGACCCCGGGGTGAAGATGGTAAGATTTCCCTCTCATTTCCCACTGCTGCCATCTCACTCAGAACACAGCTTCACAAGCCATTTCTATGCGTCACACAGACACTACAGCATCACTACTGATTCATACTTTGGCTCTGGTCACCCACACCATTTCCTGATCAGTTTCTCACACAAACTCTCTCTATTTTGAGTCAGCTCAGTGTGTAAGAACTGATGCAATCACAGTACAAAGCAGCAAGCTACAGGCTGTGTTCCAACCCTAAAAGTAAACAATTGCAGCTCTTTTTCTACTAAGTAACACCTACCGGCTACAATAGATACATGACCATCCAACCTGACCACCCAGCTTTCCTCGGCACCAGAGCCGACACTGGTAATGGTCTTCACTCTATGACACTCTATCTAATGTCCATGCTCGTTTCCTCTCTTTCCTTCCTCATCATATACATTTGTCCTTTGAGTTATGCAGAACATAATCTCTTACACTGTACAGATAACTTGTTCAATGGTCTATACCTCTCATTTCTATCTGCATCAGGAATTAAACTGTAAGTTCACAGAAGAAAAGAATGGTTTTGAATACAGTTGTGTTTTTTTTTTGTATACTGTAATATACAGATAAGCAACTAATGAAATCTCTTTGATATCTTCAAGCCTTTTTGATATTTTCATACAAATATCTTCTTGATATTTTCATCCATCCCCAATTAACTCATTTTAAATGATGTAAACTCTAAGCTCAAATTGCCCTCCTAAGTATGCTAAAGCAAGAATCTGAATTGTTGGGAAAGTTGGAAACATATCCATTTTTCTAATTCAACTTTAAAGCTCACGGTATCTGTTAAGTTATTGTAAGATAGAACGGTACAGCGGTCAAGAGGGGAACCTCTGGAATCAGCCAGGCCTGAGTTAAAATCTTCACTTACTAAAGAAGGAATAGTAACGACCTCTTAGGATTCTCATAAAAAAAGACTAAGTGAGATTGTATTTGGGAGGTACAGTGGTAGGCACATAGTAAATGCTCAAGAAATATCAGTTATTATTATTACTGCAAACTCAGTAGTATCTGTGTAGCTCCAGTTACTGAGTGCCACAACTCAACAGCATTCCTCATAGCATGCCATCTACCACTCATATCATTCAGTGCACTCAATTACAATGAAGAGACATAAGAATTAGAAGACAATCCCTATTCCTACAAAAAAAGGGACATAAGAATTAGGAGATGATCCCTACTCCTCAGGCAGGCTGGCACCTGGCACGCAGCAGGGACATCCTAAATATCTGTTCAACAGCGAGACGTATGAGCGTATGGAGAACGTATGAGCAGAGAGAAACAAGAGAGCTGTGGAGAATTAATTCATAAAAAGAGTGGTGAACAGTGACCTAAATACTCTCCTAACCCTAACTCTCCTGATACTTCAAAATTTCAGAGAAGATACGCGTATCGTATTTACCATGGATAATGTGTGAGACAAGGATGACTAAACTTGACTTCCATAATCAAATTCATACCTTAATCAGAGAACACCAGATCTTTTCCCTCCTTGATTTGAATATACTAAATTGGGAAAATATGGCATTTAGTCACGGTTACTGAAGGAGCTGGAGCAAACACGACTCTGTTCCTTTATGCTGTGTTTCCAGAGTTAAAGAGCCCAGCACTGCGATCAGCCAAGACGCTCCCACCTGCGGGAGCTCACACTTCTCTCTCTTCAGTATACCATGAGAGGAATGCTTTTTCTATCCCTTATCCTAGTCTCGTAATGGCAAAAGTTGCTATTTGCAGATATTTTCCAAAAGGTTATGACTATTATGGGGAATTTTTAATGAGAGGCCCTTCTCGCTCCAGCAGGAAGACAGGGGAAGGTGTTTTTACTTGGCCCTCACACCTACCTCTGCCCTACCCTGCCACGCCTCACCCACTCACACTAGTGGGGCTCACAGACCCTCCAGCAGAGCCTTCCCTCTCCATCCCCCTCGAGTCTAAAAGGAAAGCAGGCAGCAGCCTTGGAAAGAGTTACTTCATCCAGTTGGCTAATGGGTCACATATTCCATGGGAAAGGATCCAGGTATGGAACAGAGATGGTGAGGCTGTGTGTGTGTGTGTGTGTGTGTGTGTGCGCGCAGAGGGAGGGAGAGGAGCGTATTAACTGTATGGTCTGGGTAAGATGTGATAAACTTCCAGATCTGGAGAAAAATTGGGAATATTTTCCCATTACATCCACATGCTGCCAGCTCCCCTGGTGCTTGCTGGCATCTCCCCAGGCTTCTGTCTGGCACCTCCACCAAAGACCTCAAAGAATCAGACTCATTCCAAAGCTTCACTGAGGGGGAGCGGGCAGGCAAAGGGTCCCGCCAAGTACTTTGATCTCTGCAGGGGGTCTCCAGGGAGTCAGCCCAGGGAGAGGTGGGAGGCAGGAGGACAGTCTGCCAAACACATTCTCTAAAGGCTTGTCACCCCCTTTATGAGACAGGGAAGAGTCAGGGCACGGGGTTCTCAGCCCCACCAAGGAAAGTTTAACTCTTCTATTCTTTATGATGTTGATTTTAAAATAACAAATCACCAGGGCAAAAGAGCATTCCAAGAGAAAAAAGTCCCAGATGAGCTGGGAATAGATCCTATTCTTTTTGACTCATGTCTAAGAAAATAAAAAGCAAACTTGTACCACAGTTGACTTTCAATAGCAATTCCATTTGGCAGCTCAAATCCAAACCCAAACGAGGGCCGTCTATGAGATTCAAACAACACTGGAGCTCCTGGCGTGGAGCTGAAGGAAAAGCTGTTGGACAAGAGCCTTCACACCAAGGTCAGAACAGAAACAAGAAAAGAGAGCTCTGCGACATATGACCAGGGCCTTCTGTCCACAAGAGACCCTGGGCAGGAGGCCTCCGGAGTGACCCAGGGGCAGGGAGCAGGCCTTGCAGCCTGGGCCTGGGGCTGCACAGTTACTGCATCAGAACCACATCCTGTATTTCTCCAGCATAAAAAGGTCTGGCTATCAGTGTTTACAGTTTTCAATCCAGACTGAATTTGAGGACTTTCCCATGTGAAAGACCCCTCAGAAAATCAGTTTCTGCATATACAGAAAATAGCTCAGATCATGTGCAGAGAAAGAGAATTGGGAAATTTGAGACGGTGTACCAACTGCACACACAACATCCATCTCCTGCTCTCCTCCCTTCCAGGATCCCACTGGAAGGACAGGGAAGATATTTTTAAAAGAATGAAATGATAAATAACAAGGCTAGAAAACAGTTAAAGGAACCAACAAAAGACCAAAGGTTTAAGGAAATCCTGAAAGACAGAAAGCAGATGGGAACAGGTTGAGAAAAGAGAGCAGAGGAAGACCCAGCCCCACATATCACAGAGGAGAGAGTGATCTTCCCAAGAAGGCATCTGAGAAGTTCCAAGCTGGCAGTGAACACGCATATGGAGAGCAGGAGGGAGCCAAGGGACAAGAATTGGATAATTAATTAACAAACAGTGTTTAAAACACTGCGGCCAACAGGCCTTCAACAACCACAGCTTAGCCCTCAGAATGAAACCTAACGGGAGGACGTCTGTGTGGTGGGCGCAGGGATCTGACAGAGGAGGGGAACTCTGCAGCCCCACGGTAGACACAAAAAAGGAAAACGGGAAGGGCAGCACCGCCCCAGAGGGAAATCGCCAAACTCTTCTGTTGTAGCCACGTGTTCCGGGAAACAAACTCACTCAGAAGGACAATGCAGATAGTGGAGGGCAGTTTATTACACCGGCGGGCCCAAGGCAGAGTCTCCTCTTAGCCAAGGACCCCAATCAATTTTTGTGAAAACCTTATATACCCTAAGTGTACTTGCTCAAACCTACCTCCCCAAATTCTCTGAAACTAGTCCGAACAAAGGAAAAGAAAGATACCATCAAAGTTAACCCGTGATTCGTATGCTTTAAGCCTAGGTAGTTAACAGTGGACAATTATCAATAGGCTGATTGGTCCTGGGTGTTCATTGGAAGGACTGATGTTGAAGCTGAAACTCCAATACTTTGGCTACCTCATGAGAAGAGTTGACTCATTGGAAAAGACCCTGATGCTGGGAAGGATTAGGGGCAGGAGGAGAAGGGGACGACAGAGGATGAGATGGCTGGATGGCATCACCGACTCAATGGACATGAGTTTGGGTAAACTCCGGGAGCTGGTGATGGACGGGAGGCCTGGCGTGCTTTTATTCATGGGGTCACGAAGAGTCAGACACGACTGAGCGACTGAACTGAACTGAACTGTGGTCATACCCCAATAAGCATAATAGAATTTATGATTTTATTTGGTTACACAGATAATTAGGGTTTTCTTTTAGGTGATGGAGAGTCCAGGATGAGCCCTGGGGCTCTTCCATCCAGGGGGTCTGGTTTTCCAGTTGGTATGTTATTTCCATAGATACTGGGCATATAGCTCAAAGACCACAGTCCGGCCCAAGATGGAGTCCTGCTTTCAAGATGCAGCCTCTTCTGTCTGTTTCCTCCTTCACGTCCTTTACATCCACCATCAGGCCAGTCCTGTTTTGGCAAGGGAGAAGGAAGAGACAACGATCCTCACCCACATCAACCTAAGGTGCAGACTGACAGTCAACACACCTTGCCCTTGGCACAACGCTCAGTCTACCCTCCTGTCCAGGCAATCAGTCCTACACAACAGCAGAAGAAACCCAGCCAGGCTGTCAATTTCAATCAGTCTAGTCTTCTGTTCATTAGTATGACTCAACACTTAAGGTCACTAAAATTGAGAAAACCCAATAGCAAGAAAAAAAAAAAGCCCAAGAAAAGTCATGGAACAAAAGAGAGCTTTAAAAGGCTTTCAATTTGTATGGTCAGAAAGACTAGCTGGCAAACTGCATCTATTAAGCAACAACAAGGTGTTATCCAGAAAAAAAAAAATGGCAAATTGGAAAAGAAGAGTTTTTGTACATTATGAGAGCCAATATAGAAATATAGTAGATGGAATGAATGATAAAATGGATAGCACTCAAACTGGTGATCCAGAAGATAATGATGGGAAAAGACAGAGAATTTAAAATGGGAAAAAAGTTGACATGAAGACCCAGAATGCTTCAAAAAGGAGTTTCAGAAGCAGAAACAAGACAAAAACTGAATGATTTTCCCTGAATTAAAGAAAAACACTAGTTTCTAAACTGAAAGGGCTGACCAAATGTCCAGGAGGAAGTATGAACAAAGACCCAGACTGAAATATTGATTAAATTTCAGAATTTCCTTCTGTAAAATGTCTATAAGTTTAAATTTTTACTCAACTTATAAAGCAGAGAAACTAAATCACAGTTATTGAAGAGAATGTAAACATGCTGCTGCTGCTAAGTCGCTTCAGTCGTGTCCGATTCTGTGCGACCCCATAGACGGCAGCCCACCAGGCTCCGCTGTCTCTGGGATTCTCCAGGCAAGAATACTGGAGTGGGTTGCCATTTCCTTCTCCAGTGCATGAACTGGAAAAGTGAAAGTGAAGTCACTCAGTCGTGTCCGACTGTTAGCGACCCCATGGACTGTAGCCTACCAGGCTCCTCCATCCATGGGATTTTCCAGGCAAGAATACTGGAGTGGGTTGCCATTTCCTTCTCCAGTGCATGAACAGGAAAAGTGAAAGTGAAGTCACTCAGTCATGTCTGACTCCTAGCGACCCCATGGACTGTAGCCTACCAGGCTCCTCAGTCCATGGGATTTTCCAGGCAAGAGTACTGGAGTGGAGTGCCATTGCCTTCTCTGATGTAAACATGATAAACCTTTAAAATATAAAAACAATAAAAAAGTAATTGAACTTAGAGATGGAATGTGGAAGGGAGGCTAGGAGGTGATATGAGTACAGTGAATAACAAACTGAGAATTAAAAAACAAAATGTAAAGTAGAGAAAAGATAAAACACAAATCAACTGTATTAAGTTACTAACTACTGTTAAAAGTCTAAAGAGTGAGACTGGGGTTTAAGACTTTATTTTATTTACTCTATATCTATTCAACTGAAAAACAACTTTTAATGAGGATCTGGCAAAGAATCAAGATACTGATGACTTCTGAAATAAGAAGCGGATGAGGAGGAAGAAGGGGGGCTGGGAGGAGCAGCAAGGATGCCATGCCAAATTAAATTACGGTTAATTTGCTTGATGATCTTGAGGGCAGGAACCCACAGTTCTCCTCACAATAGGAATTAAATGTATGTGCTACCAGCTAATGCTTAGTGTGGAGGAATCTGCAAGACAGAATGCTGAAAGCAGAAAAAGTACTTCTTTTCTGTTGACACCAAAGGCTGCCCTCCCTCCAAATTCAATCAAGTGACGTTAGCCATAGAGTACCTGCTGGCGTGGGAGGAGGTCACTGCCAGTGAGGCAAGTAGTAGACTCATGCCCGCCCTCCAAGGACACTTCCGAATGCACACTCAGCTAACACAACGGGAAGAACAAGCATAGAGTCAAGTATGCCACCCATGACACACTTACATTGTTGATCAGGTAGACGCCCCGCCCCCTGGAAGAGGCCACTGGTTTTACGATCCAAGGTCCCCGGTCCTTTGAATATGAATCTGCTCAAAATATTGGAAGACAAAAAAAAGGGGGAGAAAGAAAGGACATGAGTTTATTATCTCAAATTCCAACATGGTTATCTACTCAGGTACCCAAAGAATTTTCCAAATTTCTAAGTGAAGGACAGCAGCTAAAATAACCTGTGTTTTCGGACGAGCCTTAAAAATGAGAAGAGGGAGAGAGAGAAGGGAAAGAGATAAGGAGAAAAGAGGAGATAGCAAAATTACATAATATATTTCTTCTATCATTTCCCCTCTTGAACAAGAGGATGAAGATAAAATAAGGCACATATTCAGATGTTAGTCTATTACTGTCACAAACCACCTTCAAGAATCTTGCAGGCCATTCAATCTCTATTCAGTTCAGTTCAGTTCAGTCGCTCAGTCGTGTCCGACTCTCTGCGACCCCACGAATTGCAGCACGCCAGGCCTCTCTGTCCATCACCAACTCCCGGAGTCTACACAAACCCATGTTCATCGAGTCGGTGATGCCATCCAACCATCTCATCCTCTGTCGTCCCCTTCTCCTCCCGCCCCCAATCCTACCCAGCATTAGGGTCTTTTCCAATGAGTCAACCCTTCGCATGAGGTGGCCAAAGTATTGGAGCTTCAGCTTCAACATCAGACCTTCCAATGAACACCCAGGATTGATCTCTTTTAGGATGGATTGATTGGATCTCCTTGCAGTCCAAGAAACTCTCACGAGTCTTCTCCAACACCACAGTTCAAAAGCATCAATTCTACAGCACTCAGCTTTCTTCACCGTCCAACTCTCACACCCATACATGACCACTGGAAAAACCATAGTCTTGACTAGACGGACTTTTGTTGGCAAAGTAATGTCTCTGCTTTTAAACATGCTATCTAGGTTGGCCATAACCTTCCTTCCAAGTAGTAAGCGTCTTTTAATTTCATGGCTGCAGTCACCATCAGCAGTGATTCTGGAGCCCAAAAAAGTAAAGTCTGACACTGTTTCCACTGTTTCCCCATCTATTTCCCATGGAGTGATGGGACCAGATGCCATGATCTATTGCAACTACTCAACTCTGTCACTGTAGCTGAAAAGCCACCAGAAAGAATATGTAAACAAAGGGGCATGGCTGGGTCCCCCAAAACTTTATGGATGGACACCAAATTTCCTATGATTTCCACATGCCACAAAATTTTATTCGTCTTTGATTTTTTTCCCAACCATTTAAAAATGTAAAAACCATTTTTAGTTCATGTGACCAGATTTGACACAAAAGCTGTAGTTTGCAGACACCTGTTCTACATAATGAAATACTAAGCAGACACACAAAATGAGAATGTTATTAATCAGAGGGAATGAGCTCAAAGACAGGCTGTTGAGTGAAAAGAAGTAAAGTGCAGGGCACTGGGTATCATACACTCCCATCTGTTCCCGAACACACTCAAGCCATGTGCTAGTAAGTGCTCAGAATATCTTTAGAAGGATATATATAAATACTATACTGATTACTTCTGGGGAGAACTAGATGACTGAGAAAGAGGTGAGAAAAAAGGCTTTTCACTGATTATCGTTTTGTACTTCTCTTATGCCATGACTATATTACCTTTCAAAAAATATAATTTATGTAATTTTAGAGTCCTGTGACGGATGGCATATTTACAGTTATAAGACAAATTAACCTCTATTAATCTCTATAAAGTGAAGCCACTGAATACATATATATGTATACACTTTGTTTTCTCCATTTTGCCATTTTCTCCAAATTCTGAGATTACAATAGATTGAAAACAAAAGGAACTATTAAAAGAAAAACAAAAAGATTTTTTTAAACTTCATTCATTCAGTACTTCTAAGCACCCAACACATGTCAAGCAGTTCTTGAGTGTGTGGAATGCAGATAGTCTTCACCTTCAGAGAGATTAGCCCAGCAGAAAGGCAGACACTAAGCAAGAAATCAGACATTCACAAAGAGGAAGGGAGGGAGCCACAGGAATGCCACAGAAAATGACCAGACCTCACTGGAGACAGAAACCTCCAGGAACAAATGAATGAAGAAAATGCTCATTTTCAGAATCTAGCTAAATGCAACTTCTGCCATCTAACACTTTTAACAAACCTTACTTTGTGGACTGGCCTTATCAGAAGTTGCTGCTTCTATTGGTGCTTCACTTTTATCATATTCTTGAAATCTTAAATACCAAAAATTTGTCCTTTATGCTAGGCGTTTCTCCTTGATTTGTTGTATTTCAGAACAAGGACTGATTTCTTTCACAGGTTCCAAAAATGTGCATCAGAAGCAGAGGCAGGGCAAAGAGCTAGGCAGTCTGTCAGGATGAAATATATTAAATGAGGGGCCTGCAATTCTTTCCAACGCCTTCTAGCTCCTAGGGTGGCAGCATGCTCGGTCTAACAGAAAAAGCACTGAACCAGGAGTAGGAAGATCTGAGTTCTAATTATGCAGTCTCATCTTTAAAATGCGGGGTTTAAGTCTAATTCAAATTACGAGATCTCTCATAATCCTACTATTAGGATTCTATATAAGTTTACTGATTCCTATGAAATCCAGTCATCTGCAGGTAACTGGCTGAAATCAAAGTTTTGCTCACTCCTTTGAATTATTTCTGTCTCTCTTACAACTAAAGATAGCCAGAGGACACAATTCTGGCCCGTGAGAAGTAACCAGGAATCTGCTGAGGTGTGGGGTAAGGTTTCTGTCTTTCTGGTACTGGCGCCACCCTGTCTTCCTTGCTGTTTCCTTCTTCCTGTTTAGAAAGTTATCCACTGGGGGGATGTGGCTGCAGTTGGCAAGATTTTTGGTTAGGATCTTCGGGGCCACAGACCTCCAACTGTACCACACACCATTACACTAGCAGCAGCAGCACCAGGAATCTAGCAAGATCTGGTCCGTATATTCCAAGCCGCACATTCTAATTACTGGGAACAGTTTGGCAATATCCAGGCTTTCACATCTCCTGAGGCAGTGTTTGGTCTGTGGGCTTGATCTCTGCAAAGATGCATTTCCAGTTTTCCCTTATAAGAACAGAAAGCTACAAATTCATGAGATCCACCCTGACTGGTATCTCTAGCATCTTCAGGCAGCCCTCATGTTCCTTACCAGTTCTCTTTCAAAGGCCCTTTGCAAGCTATTCACATGCCTTTCTGCCCCTCAAACACCCAAATCCATCCCTAGGCCCCTCATTCCTGGTATGTGTCCTCATCACCCTCCTCAGCAAGAAGGCTGGTAATTTGTAACATAAACCCACTCACCTGCTTTCCTCCCATCGAAAAGTGCTATCTGGGTGACCACTTAGCTTCCTTCCTTCCACCTTTCAGGGGAGAGACTCACCCTTCTACTTGCACTCTTGATCAAACTCTCTCCTGCCTCGTCTGGGACCTCATTCTTTTGCTTGTATCTTCAACCTCTTTCTCCCCTCTGATTTCTCTGTGGTTCTTCCTCTCTCTCTTTTTCTTGTCCATGGTAATCATATCCACCTCCACATCTACAACTTCAAGAATCTATATCCCTGGCCAAAATTCAAAACTGCCTTTACAACTGCCGGCAAAACATCACCACATGGAAGCCGGTAGGCACCTCAAATCCACACCAGGTCCAAAATGTGACACTCCTCTTGCCCTTCCAGACTGTAGAGCCCATAAGAATTTGAAGAATATGCTGCAGTAGCAATTCTACTGAAAAACAGGTCAGGCTTGATCAGATGGGGGCACTCTAACTCTCTCCAACCTTCTGAATGACCATCCAGCCCTCAAACCAGCCTCCAAAGGGTGGGGAAGAAGCACAGAATAGGAGCTAGTAGAGAGGAAAAAGGGAATTTTCAACTTAATATCCCTTTAGTGTTCAATACAGAATTATCCTAGACTTTGATTTCTCATTAGGGATTCAACAGCAGGAGGTGTTCATTATCAGGAACCCTTTTACATTGCTGACATAGTAGCTGAGGCATTTTTATGCTATCATGTTGGCTTACTACATAATTTTTTTTACTTTTTTTATGTAACGATGCATCTCAACATAACTTGAAATAGGAAATAGTATTGAACATGTGTTACGTACCTATCAGGCCCCATTCCAAGTGCTTTCCATGTATTAAGCTCCTTAAACATCCCAGCACTATAATATTCATACAGGTAACAGTCCCACTGAACAGAGGAGAAAGGTAAGACACAGGAGGTTCTGGTATCGTGGCTAAAACACCCTAACAAAAACTCCTAACTACAGATGTTCAGCTCTGAGTACACTGTTGCTCTGAAGTACTTAATTCATCTACTGAATTCTCTATTCTGACCCATTCCAGAGCCTGCTGCAGCCCAACACTGAACCACTGGTCCCAGCGCGGGAAACAAGTGCTCTCAGAGGAACGGCCTCTCCCAGGTGCAGTAGGAGACCTGTGCCCATCCCTGATGCGAGTCCCAGAGGATGAACACCCCACTGCGTGACCGGACCAGACTGCAAAGTCCAACAGGTTAACAGAATCAAAGCCAGGAAGTCTAGAGCAAACTTCCTCTTCCTCTTTCCATGCTTCCTCGTAATAGAGGAATAGTCTCTCTTGGACTTACTGAGAAGAAAACTATCTGTCTGTCTATCCTCTCTGTGTCGAATCTGATCTCCCTCACAGAAGTGGCTTCTCTCGAGGGAGGTGTTGAGAGATGGTCATTGTGTGCACACGCCCAGTGTCTTTAGCCACAAGGCACAGCAGTGAGGAGCTTGGCTTCTGAAACCAAACAGCTGTATAACTTACAGAAAGTTACTTAACCTCTCTGTACTTTAGTCTTCTCACCTATTAAGCTGGGAATAGTAACAGTTCCTACCTCAGAGTAAGGCACCACTTAGAAGAGGGCTTAACAGAAAGAAAATGCTCATTAGCTATTATTAGCTTCTATTTCAGTCCAGTTCAATCACTTAGTCGTGTCCAACTCTTTGCGACCCCATAGACTGCAGCACTCCAGGCCTCCTTGTCCATCACCAACTCCCAGAGTTTACTCCAACTCATGTCCATTGAGTCAGTGATGCCATCCAACCTTCTCATCCTCTGTCATCCCCTTCTCCTCCTGCCTTCAATCTTTCCCAGCCACAGGATCTTTTCAAATGAGTCAGTTCTTCGCTTCTATTTAGACTCTCCCAAAAGACCTGCCTCACTCCTTCTCTGTACTTATGCCTCTTCTGTGCACTAAGTCTACTAAGACAGGCACTGCCCACCAAGGAGCAAAACCTGAAATAGCCTGTCTCCTCTGTCCGGACATAAGGAGGTCTAAGTTCACTTTAAGGCAAAAGAAACAATGACACCTGGATGCAGGCCACACATTCCTATCTAGCTTAACCAACAACACAGCAGACATCCACATTGCTATTTCACTCCCATGAATATATTTCAATTAGTCTAAACTCCAAGGAAACAGGGTGACTAACTGGTACCTCTAAACCCTAACACTAAAAGATGCATGATACTTGTACCCCTGAAGAACATAAATCACACACATCCAAAAGTTGAGGTGACAAACATTCCTTAAATGACAAGAGGAAGAGAGATAACAAAAAGGGTGCATCTGTAGTTCATATGCAAAAGTATATCCATCCTTGCATGGGCACTAACTAATCAATGAAAAAGGACTTTTTTGTATTAGACAGGAGCACATTTATATGACACCTCAATGTGTCCTTACATACCTGACACTGACAAGCTTACTATGAATAAACACACCCAGACATACTCAGAATAAAACAGTGTTAAAGTTATCTCTGCAGCTCTTTTACTAAAGAAACAACTTTTTAAGGATTTGAAAAGCCCTGATTGGTTCTTGACGTGAGGCAGCCCTTGAGAGTAAACAACTCTGCCCCAAGTTCAGTTACAGGGGATGGGGATGAGGGATGGGGATGGGGATGCGGATGGGGATGGGGCACCAGGAGTCAAGTACTTACTACAGAATTCCGCATACTCAGCTGGCAGCAGGAAGGTCTGGGGGAGGATGTGAAAAGCCTTGAATCCATGTGTATGCTGCATTCGAATGATGTTTTTGTACAGTCGGTCCTTCCGGGTTAGTTCATATGACCTAAGTTTCATAAAAGCATTTCCATTTCAGTAAACTATGACTCAGAGGTTTTCCTATGTTAGCACATGCTAGAGTTCACAGTTCATGAGCAGTTACTGAGGACAGTCTTATACCCCAAATCTATCACTTTGTCAAGGAAATGATCACCTTAAAACCAGGGCAATGACTGCTACCAATCAGGGATTGGAATCTGGCAAACTACAAAGAGGCACTTCAGTTAGCCACGACCGCATGCATGAGTCGCTGGTTTGTTGCACTATTTAAAGACCATCCAAGAATCTTTGCTGTAACCATTAAGAACACATTTCATCTGTTGCTCAGTTCAAAATTTTCACTTTGATTTCTTAAAATCAAAGGTTTCTTTGCCAGATCTAGGTATCACCAACACTTCTTCCTTACCCACTGTCGTCCTCGGATCTAGAGCAGAGGTCCTCAAATTTTAGTGTGCATAAGAA
This sequence comes from Giraffa tippelskirchi, assembly GCF_054371585.1. Taxonomy (NCBI): domain Eukaryota; kingdom Metazoa; phylum Chordata; class Mammalia; order Artiodactyla; family Giraffidae; genus Giraffa; species Giraffa tippelskirchi. Next base: position 146,891,698 of record NC_137281.1, on the reverse strand, counting down.
TCACCCATAAAGTTTCTTTAAAATGAATGTTCCAAGATCACATCTCTCAAAATTGGAGGATGAAGTCTAGGATTCTGCATTTAAACATGTACCCCCCATGTGATTCGGGTACAGATGGTCCAGAAAACACACTGTAACACTGATTTGGTCTAAATCAGTGATTTCTGAACTTGACTGAGATATAGATCACTCATTGCTTTTAAAATACATAACTTTCTAGGAATATGTTTACCTAGAAAGATTAAGCACCTGGAAGGTGCTTTTTAAATAAACACCTTCTCTGGAAATGGTGATTCCTTGAATCTGCAGTTAACACCTGTGACTGTAATGTCCTCCCAGTGATGCTTATCATTAAGGAATTAGAAACACTGAACCAGAGGATAAGAAAAACAACACATTCTCCTACAGCTGCCCAGTATTAGTGGTCCCCAAACATTTTTGCTTGGTACTCCTGATACAAATTTTGGGAAACCATGTATCTTTTTAGTTGACATGTAAGATTTTTCATCATAAACCTAAATTGTTCCAAAAGATCTAATGAATGGCGAATATAGTTTTAAAATAAAATTATAACAGTATCCTTTTAAGTATATTCAAGGGAACCTCAATAACAACAGGACTCATTAGCCACTGTGCATTTTCAAAGTATTATCAAAGAAAAGGCTCTTCTCATCAGTAAATATTTCACTTTTTAAAATACTATATTTTTTACTGAAATTAACATATAGACAGGAAAATAAACAAGTCACAAATGCAGAGCATGATAAATTTCAGTCTACCTGTGTGACCACCATGGAGCATAGAACATTCCCAGCACCCCAAAAGCCACCCTCATACTCCCACCCAGACATGATTCCCACCTTTCATCCTTGCGTTTACTTCTTCCATTACATTTCCCACAAACAGCTTAGCCTAACATAACAGATTCAATGTTTGTGTCTTTTACATTATATTATATCTTTTCTATATGAAAAATGTGCATACAAATTATATTTAATACTTTTTAATTTCCTGTGATCATAAGGCTGTGTCTGTTATACATATATTGACCTATCATTACAGAAACATAGTACACAATTCATCAAAACACCACAAAGACTATAACTTTTGATTATAATGTATATCATACTAAAATCAATTTCTCCATTTTGATAATTACACTATGGTTATAACCGATGTTAACAGAAGGAAAACCAGGTAAAGAAAACAAGGGAACTCTGTATTATTTCTACAACTTTTCTAAGAGTCTAAAATTATTTAGAATAAAAAATTACATTAAGAGAGTGCACAATAATATTGGAAACATTTTAAGTGTTTGCATTCCTCTTGTACATGAGTCAGCTGAGCTCCTCCAATTCAAAAAGGAGTCAAGAAAACACAGATTAGAATTTATGAATACTGAGTTCAAATTGAGATGGAATTCCTATACACGTACAGCGTATTTCAAAAGCTACTGAAATAAATAATATATTACTAACAGGCATTAGGAATGCAGTCTCTACTGTGGGCTATTTTAAGACAGTTTAAATATCTCTTTAAAATAGCTGCATCCGATTTACTTCAAGTACCCAGTCACCCATTTAGAAAACCAGTCACATCTTCCAGACATTAAGGAAGAAACTAAGGTTTAAACTATTTTCTGCCCATGAAGCTCAAACATAAAATAAAACTGGAACCTGTTGAAAAGATTTAAAATACACGTTTATCTAAGATGATGAAGAAATTATTTGACGTTGGAGACAGCATAAGCTGGGTATTTATACCCATTAGCTGAGTATGAGACAGTAGAAGTGAATGACCAAGAGTAAACTTCATTTTATAAAAATGAGGAGTAAAAAAAAAAAAAAAAAAAATGAGGAGTAAAATACATGAAGTGATTGAAAAGAAAACTTCTTGAGTGAGTAACTGGGGCATAAGTTCTGGAAATAAAATCTAATATAACCACTGAGCAATTAACAAAATTTTTATTAGATTTGCATCTCTTCATTAGATAGATGGGATTACCTGCCCTCTTCCCCAACAGGCCATGTATCTCTCTGTTGTTGAATATTACTCACTGCTAGAATAAAGCAGGGGTTTCAGCATCAACTCTATTCTTGTTTTCTTTTTCATAGATGTAAACACTGAGAAACATAATAGCTAACACTTATATACAGTGTTTACTATGTGGCAGGCGTGTGATGTTCTCAGCACTTCAGATCTTGATACATAAAATCCTCACTATAGTCCTACAAAGTGTGTGTTATTAGTATCTTCTTTTTACAAATGAAGAAGCTGAAGCTCAGAAAGCTCACTTGCCCAAGATCAGTCAGCAGAGCTGAGATCTGGGCCCAGGTAAGCTGGCTACAGAGCTCCTGCTTCTAGCTACTAAGCAGCATTGCCTCTCGAGGCTGACATTAACTAATGAGACTGGAAGAAGTTTAACAGAGCAGTGACCCTCAATTCTTTGAACTATTTACTAATTATAAGTCAAAAGCCATAAGATGACCTATCATTAAAATTTATATTTAATGATTTATCAGCTGACAACTTGATCATATCCTTCTTTAACTCTGTTAAAAAGCAAAGAAACGGAAATCACTAACAGGCTAAAACATTCATTATACTATTACCTGGAGTAAACATCAATTTTTTTCATTCCATGTTTGGAACCCTGGAAATTTTTACATCTCCGCATAATATACCTATTAGGAATCTAGGTGGGCTATTCTTTTATAAAGGGGAAAAACAGTAAATGAAAAAGAAAGTGAGAGGGGAGAATCTAGCCACATTGAGGGGCTCACAAGCAGCTCGATTTGAGGAAAGAGAATCTATGGGATTTGCAATCCAGAGTAGTGTATTTTAAAACCATCCAACCTACAGAGCCCTCGCAAAGTCTTCAGCTACATCCAGGAAGGTGAACACCTCAGTCTGATTTGTAGACGGCTGCCCTGTATCACAGACTTCCTTGTTTTTTTTTTTAAAGATGTTAATTATCTCTGTTGGCTACATGCCTCAATGTCAGGTACCTTTAAATGGAGCAAAGTAGCTGCAAGAGCATTACCTGGGAAAGTGATTAACCTTCTGTGCTTCAGAGAGGGTACGAAGTAAGAAGGGCTTCAGGTGGGATCCTGTCCACATTAGGTTATAGTCAGTGCTGCTCGGATGAACCTAAGGGCAGATAAAAAGACAAGATAAGAAACACCAGAGACAGCCCCTGGAAGAAAAATGGAAGAAAAAGCCATAGAGATTATTCACCCACAGAGCACTCATGGGGGTGGGCCCATTAGGATCTGAGCCTAGTAAGACAAAAAAGCTGAGTGTAAGAACACAGGGATAAGCAAGTTTAAAGAATTGTGAGAGGTAGGCAAGTACTACCTGCAAAGAGTAGAATTAACTCTTTTATAGAAGTCCATGATACCTCTTAATATTCTTGCATATCAAAGTGAGAGATGAGGACTCCCTTATCAGACTGTCGTTGCAGACGCTGAGTATAAAGTGATATCAGATCTAAAACCTTATACCAACTCAGAATTCATTCACTCACTAGAATTCATTTGTTCATTCATTCAACAATTATGTACCCTCTGCCTCTGATGTAGCAGGTACCACTTTAAGCTCTGGAGATAAAAGATCAACAAAGACAGGATATAAACTGGTATCAAAACTTCCTCAAAATGTCTACTTCATATCTCAACCTAAGATAAGAAGTGAGCATCTAGACTTTTATCAATTGTCTCAAAATATCTACAGTGGGAGTCTGTCCAGCATTTTTACCTGTCCATATTGATACCAACATCCCCATTTTCCCAGTTTTCTTTGGGAATAACGTACTCCTAAGATTTTAAAGGATCTGCCAATCACCCGCCCTCCTTTCCCCCAAGAAGTGAACCTTTGACTCAAGCTAGGCCAGTCATTCCATCTCCAGAATACAATTCTTGAGTGGAGAAAGGCACAGGGACAATGAATAGAGTCAATTCATTCCACAGCAGCAAAGGTGGTCCTGAAGACTTCTGTTGCCAGATCCCTGGGGCTATTGCAGTCTCTCTTCTTCCAAAGGCCTGCTTTTTCAGCTGTTCCTCTGCTTCTGCTAGCCATTCTATGCACATCTTTATCATACATTCCTTTTCCTTTTTGATTTAAGTTAAGTAGAGTCTGTTTCTGTTGCTTGTAATCAAAGAGCTTTAACTGAGTATTAGATAATTCCTTATGGGCATCTCTGCCTCTAGCCCATGCCTAAAACTACAGCAAGGGAAAAAAATCTAAAAAAAAAAAAAAATCCCACAAAATCTTGTGGAAATGTTTTCCATGTATTTCACAGTAAAGCCACTCAGAAAGTCAATGCAAATTCTGCATCATCTCTAAGTAGGGGTCCCATGTACTTTCTAGAGCTAGCCTTGTTAGATAATAGTCAGTTAGGTAGCTAGGATTTTCAGCTTTTGAGCAAATCAGGTAAGGTAGTGAAAATGAGCTTACTTCATGAAATCCATGGGCTGTCAGAATGCTGCGTACCAGGCGACTGTCTGTCCGTACAATCTTGTAAGACAAGTGATAACGTTCTAAAGAAAAACAGAATCAAGTTCAATAACAGGAAAGTTAACTGTGGAGAAAGGAATAAAAGAGATAAACAGTAATAAGGTGGCTGCCATAATTACACAAAATAATATTATACTGCTATCCTTATGCTACTAATAAGTGAATCATTTTGGAACAAGGGAATCTTAACCAGAGAACCTGAGATTCATGGAGCTTCACAAAACATGGGGTGGGGGTAGGGAGAGAAATGACATCCTTGTTTTCACTAACTTCTAGTTGCAATTTAACAGTACCTTCAATCAGGAATGTAGGCAACAAAGCAGAATAGTACTAGCAGTGCCTGTGACCCTGCCAACCACAGATAGCAAGTATTCTAATATTCTTTTACAGTTGTTCAGTTATCTTAGAAAATCCCTTATTCTCAGAAGTTCCTTGGTGGCCTAGCGGTTTGGACTCCAGGTTTTCACTGCTGTGGCCTGCGATCAGTCCCTGGTCGGAGAACTGAGATACTTAAAAGCAGCAAGGCACAGCCCCCCCAAAAAATCACTTATTCTCACAGTATTTAAAAATTAATACAGTTAACAGACCTACCACTAAGTCATGTTATTTACCGCACTAATAAAAAGCATACATATCATAAACTTGGTTTTGAAAAATATTCTGAGACTATATTTCAATACAATTTATTTTCTTTGTTGTCTTGTGTATCTTTAAAATACACCTAAAAAACATTATTCTGAGAAGAGACCCACAGGCTTCCCCATACTGCCGACACCACTCACTACACCAAAAAAGGCTAGGAAGCCCTGTTCTAGATAGCCCTATGTGCAACAACGCTGGTCACCGGCATATCTTAGACCAGAGATATGATAAACTGGTGACGTGAGGGCCGAAACCAATCTGCAGACCTGGCTTTTCGTTCCTCATTGTGCTTTAAAAAAAAAAAATTGAGGGGGGCTTCCCTGATGGCTCAGGGATAAAGGATCTGCCTGCCAGTACAGAAGACACAGGTTCAACCCCTGATCCGGGAAGGTCCCACATGCCGCAGAGCCACTAAGCCCGTGCGCCAAAACTATGAAGCCTATACTCCAGAGCCCGGGAGCCACCACCACTGAGCCTCTTATGCCGCAGCTACTGAAACCCTCATGCCCCAGAACTCATGCTTGGCAACAAGAGAATTCACCCCAATGAGAAGCCTGCACACCGCCGTTAGAGAGTAGCCTCCACTCACCCCAGCTAGAGAAAAGCCTGGGCAGCAAGGAAGACCCAGCACAGCCAAAAATTAAAAAAAATTTTTTTTTTAATGTGTTAAAATAAATAAATAAAACTGAAGGACTTCCCCGGTGATTCAGTGGCTAAGACTCCACACCACCAATGCCGGAGACCTGGGTTTGATCCCTAGTCAGGGAGCTATAACAGATCCCGCATGCCACAACAAAGATTGAAGATTCCGTGTGCCACAACTCAGACCCCATGCAGCCAAATAAATGAATTTAAAATATTTTTTTAAAAATTAAAAAAAAAATTAAATTGAATTGCTAACCTTTTGCAATTGGAGGAATTCATATAAAAATATAGATTTTTGGACTTCTCTTGAAAACCCTGGCAACCCTGGGCTCTCCCTTGAGCAAGGCAACAGTCAAGCAGAGACGTGCACATGCTTCTGTCAGTACAGACCCTCACTGTCTGGTTCAGCACCTTCCCCACTTGGCCTACCTCACTCATTTCCTGCCAGGTCCCAGAAAGCACTCTGCGCTTATGACCCCTGGCTAAGAGGAATGTCTGTCATCGTGTGAGGCTTCTACATACCTCGAAAGACTAACATTTTCCCTGGCCCATTATATTCAATTTCTTTCTACACATCACTATAAATTGTTAGCTAAGAATTTGGCAGAATGATTTTTTTAAACAGACTGCACACTGAACAACTGCTGAGTGAGTATAATACAGAAACGTATAAACAGGCCCTGGAACAAAATTCAGCCTCGAGAGTCAAAGATAAGCATTTCTTTTTATAACTTTATGTGAAAACATTCATAAATCCCTGCTGCCACTTGTCTAGCCCTGGCAGGAACACTGTGCCAAGCACACACAGGAGGACTGGAACCATGAGGCCAGACACTCCATACTTCTCATTCCTGCAGCAAACTTGTAAAGCCCAGGTACAGAGTTTTCCTAATGGTCGATCACTATCATGTTGTCTTGACAATATTGCCATAAGAAAAGCAGTGGGAAGTATAATACAAGAAACAGCATGGTGTAATGCTCTAGAGTGTGTGTTCTCAAGTTTCCTAGGGCTTACCTCTATAAAAACGATCAATACGAAGAGGAATTAGCTGAACTGTTTCACTCTAGCAATAAGTGATGTTCAACCACAGATAAATGACCCAACTAATTTTTAAATGCACAATTCATATATTAGGAAATGGATTTCTATTTTTCTACTTTTATGTTTATTACTTACTGAAATTTTAATTTACTCATACTGTTTTGCTCAATCATATATTCATTAAGATTGTGACATAGCTTAATCCAGGGCACATATTCAGCTTCTGAAGATGTAATGATCACAATAAATTTAAAATGCTTTTTTGGAGTTTGTGTCCTGATTTCAGGTCGGGGAAGGAAAGCACAAGGTAAGTATGGAATATGCTGCTATGCCAAGGAAGAGGACAGTCACAGGGACCGAGACCGTGTCACAGGGTCTTACAGGGGCGCCCCAAAGCCAAATTTGAGGCAATCTGAATATAAAAATGAAGGCTGACAGAAACAGATTTTAAACTCACTTATAAAAAAGAAAACCACCAATGAATCCACACTGATAAGAAGGTGAGAAAGCTATACTAGTTTTCTAGGGCAGAAATCCAATACAAGTGTCATCAAGGCACTGGCAGGGCTGCATTTCTTCCTATTGGCTCTGGGTGGGATTCATTTCCTTTCCTCTTCCAGCTTCTGGAGACCGCCCCCATTCTCTCGCTGGTCGTCCCTTTCTTCTGTCTTCAGAGCCAGCAATGGCAGGCCTAGTGCTTCTCACGCTGCATCAGTGTGACGCTTCTTCTGTCTCCTTGTGACTGTCCTCTTTCTGACAAAGCAATATATTTCACATCTATCTTGTAACTACATTGGGCCCACTTGAAGAATCTCCTTATCTTAAGGGTTAGCTGATTAGCAACTTTAATTCCGTCTATGACCTCAATTCCCCTTTGCTAAGTCAGGTAACATTTTCACAGGTTCCGGGGATTAGGAAGTAGACATCTTTGGAAGATTATTATTCTGTCTACATAGAAGGGAAAGCTCTTCTTTACAGAAAAGCCAGCTAATAAATGTAGAAGGACAAACTGAAATATAAAATCACTATTTTACAAAAACTACAATAGTAAGTGATTCAGACAAAAATCAGTAAATACCAATGAGTGAGAGGCTAGTGGAGAATAGGTTATTCAGACATCTCAAAACATCGCTACAGAGAATGCTTATAACAAGAGACAAGAGTACCTTTAGAATGAAGCAATCTGGCAAACACTATCTGACCAAATGATTTAACTTGTCATCACTAATAATGCAATAAAATGTTGCTATATGCTTCCTAATGTGATACACTGAGTGACACATGACTCCATTAAGTGATAGTCCTGAAAATCTCTTTCAACTTTTTTAACCTGAATCTAAATATGTGAAATCAATCTGACAAGCCCAAACTTAAGGACATTCACAAAGCAACTAGTCTGGAATCTTTAAAACTGTCCATGCTATGAAAGACCAAAAAAAAAAATCCACTAAATGGATGAAGATAATAAAGGAGACTAAAGAAATATGACAACTAAATGCAACCTCTGATTGGATACTCAATTGGGAGAGGGGGACCAAGATAAAGGACAAAATTGGAACAATAAGGAAATCTGGGTGGCAACTATATATTAGATAAGAGGGTTTCAGCAATGGCAGATTTCCTGAGGGTTATCAATGTACTGTGGTTATAGAGAGGATCCCTTGTTCTGAGGATAAACATGCTGAATAAGGTATTTAGGCCTGATGTACTCGAGCTAATTCTCAAATGGTTCAGAGATAGAAAGAGAAGGAGAAGCAAACATACAAAATGTTAATAATAATAATAATGTTAATGATTGTGAAACTAGGGAAATACTATACATGAATTCATTGTACTATTCTCATAATGTGGAAGACTTTATTTTTTAAAATAAAATGTTCAGAAAAATGAAAGAAAATCAGGTCTTTTTCATTATAGTAACTGATCACTGACATCCCCAGTTTTGCATGTAAAAAGCCCAAGCCTCAGAATCCGCCTGCAATGCAGGAGACCCTAGTTCGATTCCTGGGTCAGGAAGATCCCCTGGAGCAGGGATAGGCTACCCACTCCAGTATTCTTGGGCTTCCCTGGTGGTTCAGATGGTAAAGAATCACCTGCAATGCAGGAGACCTGGGTCGATCCCTGGGTTGGGAAAATGGGAAGATCCCCTGGAGAAGGGAAAGGCTACCCACTCCAGTATTCTGGCCTGGAAAATCCCCATGGACAGAGGAGCCTGGCGGGCTACAGTCCATTGGGTCGCAAGAGTTGGACACGACTGAGTGACTAAGCACACATCAACTGCTGGGGACCAGGACTGCACCTGGTTCTCTGCCTGCTCTGCAGTGCCTGCCCCAGGCCACAGGGAAGACGATCAGTAAGGTGTATGGAAAAACAGTAGCTCTGGAGTCAAACTGCCAAGGTTCAAATTCTGGCTCTGCTACTTCCTGTCTGTCATGTTAAATAAGTTATTCAAGTTCACTCTGCTCAATTTCCTCACCTATGAAATGAGGTTGATAACAAAGGGACTTATCTCACAGGGTAGCTAAAAGCATTGAATCAGTTAATACATGTAGAGCTTTTAGAATAAGAAAGCTTGCTGATAAGGGAATTTCCTGACAGTCCAGTGGCTAGAACTTGACGCTCTCACTGCTGTGTTCAATCCCTGGCTGGGAAACTAAGATCCCACAAACCACAAGGTGCTGCCAAAAAAAGAAAAAGAAGAAAGTTTGCTGATACATAGGAAAAAATTTTGTATAGTAAAAAAACAAAACACACTGCAAAATAGCTACAAATATATATACTGATACATAAGATACATAGTAAATTATACACTTGGGCTTCTTCTGAAATATCTGGGGCTTCCTTGGTGGCCCAGTGGTTAACAGTCTGCCTTCCAACGCAGGGGACATCAGTTCGATCCCTGGTCCAGGAAGATCCCACAGGCCACAGAACAACTAAACCTATGAGCCACAACTACTGAAGCCCATCCCCTAGAGCTCGTGTTCTGCAACAAGAGAAGCCGCCACAATGCGAAGCCCGCACACCGCAACTAGAGAGCAGCCCCCACTCACCACAACTAGAGAAAGCCCGAGCAGCGATGAAGACTCAGTGCGGCCAAAAATAAATAAATAAAAAAGCAATACCTGGTAAGCCTGGGCTCCCCTGCCCAGAAAGAGTCCAATGGAGAACTACAACTCTAAACTGAATCTAACCAACTGCTCAAGACAGAATGACCTCAGCCATGTTTTCTTCCATATAAAAACAAGAGGCAGGGCTAGCAAACTGCCAAACATCCAACATCTAAGAATCTAACACACATCACATCAATTCTACTTTGAGACTGTAGAGCTGTCGCGTCAACCACTCACATGCATCCCAAAAGACAACCTGAAGTACTAGGACCCCTGGGAAGTTCCAGAACTGACTGCAGCACAGCAAAGATAAACAAGGAACCAATAATCTAACTGCCAGCACAGAAGCACCTACAGACTAGTGACGTGCTCTAAGGAGTTGTGGAACTAGAAGGAAGATAAAACTTAAATTTTTTTTAAATTACTTTAGAATTCAAGAATAACCCTTTCAATGGCAACACAGTATATTTTTGCCTCACTGTCAGAAAACTAAGTCCTTACCTGTACTGTTGACTATGGCAGTCACGAGCCACATGTAACTTGAGCACCTGAAGGGTGACTAGTATGACAAAGGAATTGAATTTTTCATCTTATTTAACTTTAATTAACTTTAAATTTTAAAACTCATACTCAATTCGGTCTCAGTACAAATTAGAAAACTTGGTTGGAACAACTTGAGCATAGGAATTTGCTATAATTCCAACTATAACATTGATGAAATCTAAACACAGACCAAATGCTTCTGATGAAAACTTTGCACCATATGGAGATGTACTAAAAGTGCAAAATACATACCAGATGTAAAATATTGTCACAATCTTTTTATACGGAGCAAATGTGAAAATGATATTTTGGATTAAATAAAATATATTATTAAAGTTAATTCCACCTATTTCTGCTTTCTTTTTTTACTAAAACTACTGAAGAATTACACCATATTTCTGTTGGACAGTGCTAGTCTACACAAACGCAAACTGATGAAACTGACATATTCAGAGGCAAAACATAAAATACTTCAAAATACTTCATTCCAGGAAAAGATCACTTTAAAGTGAAAATATCTGTTGCCTCTAAAATGCAATTCCACTTAAACAGTCAAAGCATGAAATTTTGAAAAAAAACACAGATATGGTGAGTAAAAACATATTCCTGGAATATTTCACAAATAAAGCATATGAAATCTTATTGTATGAAAAATATTAACAGTGAATTCAATGAAACATTTAATAACAGAAAAAACAAGGTTGGAATCTCACACTTTAAGATCAACAGAAGATAACTAATGCCCCAGATACACTTCTCAAGGGGATTTAACCCAGGATTATGATCTGAGCAGATCTATGTCAGCTATATTTTAAGACAGAGGGAAAAAAAAAACAACAGACCAAGAGTGTTTAACAACCCAGAAATCTCAAGGAGCAACTAATGAAACTCATTCAAATTGGTCTTTTCATAAAGGAAGGTGAAGAAAATGATTAAACCTCAAGGAATTGGGAATATATAGAAAATTCAAAAACAGTGTTTGACAAAATAAGTTTAGTGGCTTTTTTTAAAACACAGGAATGTGTACAGGAAAAAAATCTAAAAACTTATAGGTTCTAGAAAATAGTGACTGCTTGAATAATGGCATGATTACATCGATGGAGGCTAATGTCCAATAAATGTTAGGTATTGAAAAGCAGAGACATTACTCTGCCAACAAAGGTCCGTCTAGTCAAGGCTATGGTTTTTCCAGTGGTCATGTATGGATGTGAGAGTTGGACGGTGAAGAAAGCTGAGCACCGAAGAATTGATGCTTTTGAACTGTGGTGTTGGAGAAGACTCTTGAGAGTCCCTTGGACAGCAAGGAGATCCAACCAGTCCATCCTAAAGGAGATCAGTCCTGGGTGTTCACTGGAAGGACTGATGTTGAAGCTGAAACTCCAATACTTTGGCCACCTGATGAGAAGAGTTGACTCATTGGAAAAGACCCTGATGCTGGGAAGGATTAGGGGCAGGAGGAGAAGGGGATGACAGAGGATGAGATGGCTAGATGGCATCACCGACTCAATGGATATGGGTTTGGGTAGACTCCAGGAGTTGGTGATGGACAGGGAGGCCTGGCGTGCTGCGATTCATGGGGTTGCAAAGAGTCGGACACGACTGAGCAACTGAACTGATTCTAGAAAAGATGGGTCTGCCTATTGCCACAGAATACGTGGATTCATTTATGTGACAAGCAAACCAAAAAGAAACATGTTTGAGGGAAGGATTATTTACTTCTGCTGTTTTTAACCCACCTTTGATGTTTTGACTCTAATCATATTTAGAGGCAGATTCTCAGCAAACGTTAGTAAATCTTCAGTGACTTCAACTTCTGCGAATATAAATGAACCATGTGCCTTTAAGTGGTAACCTAGCAACTCACTGAAGGGATTAGAACACCAGGACCCTTGGGGAGGGAGGAAAATTCAAATCCCAGAAGCAGGTGCTAATCATCCTCTGAACTCTGGCTTACTGTGAGGCAAGGGTAGACCTTAAAGTCATCTCAGAATAGAGAAGATCTTGTTCAACAAATAGAGTGAGCAGCACAAATTCTGAGTGCCTACTGTGTGCTAAACATAACGTGATCTCATTCTCACAATGCCTGCAAGGTAGCTATTACCCTCATTTTACTAATAATGAAATGGATTGAAAGAGTGTAAGTGATTGCACAAGATTCACAGCTAGTAAATGCCAAAACTGGGATCTGAAGTATTGACTCAGCACCCATGTAAAGATGCTTTCCACTATATCACACAACAAAAGTTCAGATCCATGGTATGTAACCTTTGCAGACAGCTACAGGCTAATGACAGGATTCAGAGCACTGCTTAAAATCAAAGAGGAGTGAAGGTAAATGAAATAAAGACTATGGTTTTTCTAGTAGTCATGTATGGATGTGAGTTGGACCATAAAGAAGGTTGAATGCCAAAGAACTGATGCTTTCTAATTGTGGTGCTGGAGAAGACTCTTTTGAGAGTCCCTCGGACTACAAGGAGATCAAACCAGTTGATCGTAAAGGAAATCAACCCTGAGTATTCACTGGAAGGACTGATGCTGAAGCTGAAGCTCCAATACTTTGGCTGCCTGATACAAAGAGTCAATTGATTGGAAAAGTCCCTGAAGTTGGGAAAGATTGAATGCAAAAGGAGAAGGGGGTGGCAGAGGATAAGATGGTTAATTAGCATCACTGACTCAATGACTCATTGAACACGAATCTGAGCAAACTCCAGGAGACAGTGAAGGACAGGGGAGCCTGGTGTGTTACAGTCCATGGGGTAGCAAAGAGTCGGACATGACTTAGCAACTAAACAACAAACAACAAGAATAGAAAAACAATAGCAAAAATAAGCAAAATAAGAAGTTATCTCTTTAAAATGATTCTCCAAGTAGACAAACTTTTAGTTAGACTGACGTAAAAAAAAAAAGATTCAAATCACTAAAATCAGAAATGAAGGTGTGGGCATTACTACTATATAACAGAAGTAAAAAGGATTATAAAAGAACACTAAAACCACTAAATGCAAACAAAATTATACAAACTAAATAAAATGCACAAAAAGTCTACAGAAACACATAGATTACCAAAATAGACTCAATAAGAAACAGAATAGACAAGTAGAGGTTGAACCAGTAATCAAAAACCTGTCAACAAAGAAAAGCCCAGGACTAAATGCTTCACTGGTGAATTCCATCAAATATTTAAAGAACTGTGGTGGTGATTTAGTCGCTAAGTCGTGTCCAACTCTTCCAACCCCATGGACTGTAGACTGCCAGGCTCCTTTGTCCATGGGATTTCCAGGCAAGAATACTGGAGTGGGTTGCCATTTCCTTCTTCAGGGGATCTTCCTGACCCAGGAATCGAACCAAGGTCTCCTACATTGCAGGTAGACTCTTTACCAACTGGAACTCTTTACCAACAAAGGAAGCCCATTTAAGGCCAATCTTTTCAAATTCTTCCAAAGAGGAGGAAGAAACCCATTCTATAAGTCCAGCATTACCCTGATATCAAAACCAGACAAAGGCATTAAGAGAAAACTACAAAACAATATTCCTTATGAATATAGATGCAAATATCCTCAATAAAATACTAGCAAACCAAATCCAGCAGCATTTTAAAAGGATTTGCCCAAGTGAGATTTAGCTCACGAATGCAAGGCTGGTTCGGTATACAAAAGTCAATCAACGTAACGCACCACATTGATAAAATGAAGGAAAAAAGACATAGAATCATCCTGACTGATGTAGAAAAGGCATTTGACAAAATCCAATAGTGTTGTATGATGAAAACACTCAACTAAAAAATACAAGGGAACTTCCTCAACATGATAGAGGGCATTTATGAAACCCTGGAGCTAACATGAAACTGAATGGTAAAGGCCTGAAAGGTTTCCCCCTAAGATTAGGAATAAGACAAAGGTGCCCATTTTCATCACTTCTGTTCAACACTGTACTGCAAGTTGTAGCCAGGTAAGGGAGGGAGGGAGGAAGGGAGGGAGGGATTAATAAATCTCCATTTACTGATCACATGATCTTACATAGAAATAATCCTAAAGAATACACACACAAACTTCCCTGGTGGTAAAAAAAAAAAAAAAAAAGAATACACACACACACACAATTAGAGCTAATAAATGAGTTCAGCATGAGTATACAAAAATCAATAGTATTTTATACACTGACAATGAACAACTCAACAATGAAATTAAGAAAACAATTCCATTTATAAGAGCATCAAAAAGAATAAAATACTAAGGAACAATGTTAACCAAAGAGCTATCAGACTTGCACTCTGAAAACTGTAAAATATTGCTAAAGAAACTAAAGAAGACCAAAATCAATGGGAAGATATCCCATGCTCATGGACTAGAAGACTTAAATGTAAGATAGCAATACTTCCAACAGCAATTTACAGATTCAATTATCCTCCCTACCAAAATCTAAACAGCCTTTCTTGCAGAAATGAAAAAGCTGGTCCCAGATTCATACGGAATTGCAATGGACCCTGAATAGCGAAAAAAAAATCTTAAAAAAGAAGAACAAACTTAGAGGACTCACATTTCCCAGTTTCAAAACTTAGTTCAAAGATACAGTCATAAAAATAATATGGCACTGGTATAAGGATAAACATACAGAATGACAGAATATTGAGAGTCCAGAAATAAACCCATACGTTCAATAGTCAATTGATTTTCAACAATAGTCCCAAGATTACTCAAGAAGGAAAGAACAGTCTCTTCAACGACTCATGTGGGGGATATCCACATGTAAAAGAATAAAGGTTGGACCCTTATCTCACAGTACCTAAAAAAGTTAACTCAAAATGCATCAAAAGACCGCTTAGCTCTAAATGTAAGAGCTTAAACTACAAGACTCTTAGAAGAAAACATAGGGATCATGACTTTGGGTTAGGCAATGATTTCTTAGATATGAAACCAAAAGTATAAGCAATAAAAGAAAAAGTAGATAAATTAAACATTATCAAAATGAAAAACTTTGCCACGAAATAAAACTAACAAGAGCATGAAAAGACAAACTACAGAACAGGAAAAAATATTTGGAAATCATTTTCCTGATAAGGTTCTAGTATCCAGAATGTGTAAAGAACTCTTACAACTAAACAACAAAAAGACAAGCAATCCAATTAAAAAACAGGCAAAAACCTTGATAGACATTTCTCCAAAGAACATATGTAAATGGCCAAAGGAGACATGAAAAGATGCTTAATGACAGTAATAGGGAAATGCAAATCATAACCACAATAAGATACCACTTCACACCAATTAGCATAGCTATATTCTAAAAAACAAAATGAATGTTAGTGAGGATATGGAGAAACTGCAACTCATATGTTGCTGGTGGGAATGTAAAATTGTACAGTCACTGTGAAAAATCCTTTGGCAGTTCCTTAATAAGTTAATCACAGAATTACCATACAACCTAGCAATTTCATTCCTAGGTATATATCCAAGAGAACTGAAAACAAACAAAAAATTGTACATGAATGTTCACAGTGGCACTATTTGTAAGAGTCAAAAGATGAAAACATTTATCCATCGACTGATGAATGGATAAACAAAATGTGGTATATCTGTACAATGGAACATTATTTGGGCTTTCCTTGTGGCTCAGCTGGTAAAGAATCCACTTGCAATGCAGGAGATCTGAGTTCGATCCCTGGGTTGGGAAGATCCCCTGGAGAAGGGAAAGGTTAACCACACTAGTATTCTGGCCTGGAGAATTCTTGGACTGTACAGTCCACAGGGTCACAAAGAGTTGGACACGACTGAGCGACTTTTACTTTCACATTTATCCATCAACTGATGAATGGATAAATAAAATGTGGCATATCTATACAACGGAAAGTTATTCAGCCACAAAAAGGAATGAAGTACTGATATATGCTACAACACGGATAAACCTTGAAAACATTATGCTAAGTGTAAGATGCCAGACACAAAAGGCTACAAATTGTATGAGTCCATTTATTAGAAATATCCAGATTAGGTAAAGGTATGGAGGCAGAAAAATCAGTGGTTTCCAGGAGCTGGGATGAGGGGGTTGTAGAATGACCGTTCAATGGATACAGGGTTTACTTTTAGATGAAAATGTTCTAGAATTAGTAAATGATGATGGCGGCACAATACTATGACTGTACCAAATGCCACTGAGTTGTCCACTAAAATGATGAAAATAATTTTGTTATGTGTATTTTACCATAATTATAAAAAACAATTATCACTAAACTTTTTGTGATAATCATCTCATGATATGTGTAAGTTAAATCACCATGCCACACACCTTAAACCTTCTACAGTGCTGTATGTCAATGATCTCTAAAAAAAACAAACATAAATAAACACGTGTACACATAACTCTAAAAACAAAAAAACAAGAAAGAAAAATTTAATATGCAGAAAACAATTTAAGGAATCAAATAATCCTTTCAAGGATAAAACATCATGAGAATCTTCTCCTGACCAAGGCCCTTTCCCTGTCTAAATGTGGTTATCACTTTCTCCAAGGCGAGGTTATCAGGGCCATGACCAGCCCTGCCGTCTCTGGGGAAAATCATACCTACCTCCAATTACTCGAATATTGTTGTCCTTTGTCAGAATAGCCTCAGCATGGAATACCAAAACTGGAATTCTCCTGCAGCCTCCAGTCCACATGATGCATGGATGATCTCTAGAACCGTAAGAGAAGGCTTTATTAATTCACAGCTCAAAATCTGAGTTAACAATTGAATCACTGGGGTCGGCTGCTTAGCAACTTTCCCCTTCTGGAACAGGCATTCCAAAAGTCCTCCAGGAAACCATTCCTCTCCCACTCTCAAGTCACGTGGTCTGTTCAAGATGAACTTCATCTCTGGGGCAGGGATGGGCCTTGATTGACTTCAGCCAACCAGGGTTTTCCACACCCGTTACAGTTACTGGTTCAGGGATGAGGACACAAAGCAGCTGGAGGCAGTGTGTTAGGAGGTATGTCTGACCCTCTAGGAGAGTGAGGCTTTCTTTCCCTTCTGAAGCAGCTGCAGAGAGATGGCTTCCTCTCCGTGATGGTGTAAGAGAATGAGGTCCGGAAGTGCAAGTGTCACTGTTTGACACTGGAAGGAAAGCCTGGAGCTGTGAGTAAAGGAGAAAGTCAGGGGGAGCCCGACTGAGAGAATGAGAGAAATGCGACTGAGTGGCAAACGTGCAGGTACAGAATCAAGTCCTTCCTAAATATGAGTTAACACATTTCCTTTATTGTTTAGGACAATTTATGTCTTAGTCCCCGGCACAGATAAGAATCCTAACTAAAAACTAAAATAATCACAATAACTGACATACCCCTTTTACACCCTACAGTCTCTTTTTAAGCCAATTTGAGGACCCATCCTAAGAGTCTGAGCTAGGAAACCTAAAATAATACAAGTGCCCCAATTAAGACTATATGTTTGAAAGCAAGCCTATACTAAATGGAAAAATATTTTCCTCCCAAAGAGGATCTCTAACTTTCTCTTCTTATCTTCCAGAAATCTCTGTTAAGTCAATCTCAAATGTGTATTTATTCACAGATTAGAAAAATCTTCAACTGCCTTAGTGCAGGGAGGTAGGAAAGGAAAGACATGACCTGGATCCCTATTATGTGTCAAGAATTACACTAAGAGCTATCACATTATCTCATTTAATCCTCTTGTCAGTACTTTGAATCAAAGAAAAGGTGTCTCCGAGAGGTTGTGTAATTTCCTCAGTCATACAGCTGGTTACGTAAGGGAACAGGCATTTGACCCAAGTGTCTGTGCCCTTTCCACTCTTCCATTCATCCATAATTCCACTTCAGTGACATTTTGCATAAACATCTTAAGATGAACCCCTGAGGAATTGAAATTAATCAGTCTCTTATATGGAATAAGATCTATTTATTATTATTATTATCATTAATCCAAGATTCAGGCTGCTCTCAAAAACTCACTTGACCACACCCCTTGAAAAAGCCATACCACAAACCTCAGGGCTAAGTGAGACTCTCCCAACACAGGTTTAAACAGATCCATGCTTTGAAGGTACAGGCTGCCAGCCTGCCATTCTCAGAAGTGAGGCAGCCTTTACACTTGGGATGAGCTGCCCAGGGATTTAGTGAAGGAAGCAGAGACCACTACACCTAGTTCATTTCCTGTTTTCTAGAAATGGAATGTGGATGTTTAATATTCTTGCAATTTGACTTGGGTGACAGTGACTATTTGTGAGAAGTGGTGTTTACAGGGTGCAAGAAGGATTTGTGTGTGTGTCTGTGTGTGTGATTTGCTTTCTTTTCCATCTTAAGCGACTTCCCTGGTGGCTCAGATGGTAAAGAGTCTGCCTGCAATGTGGGAGACCTGGGTTTGATCCCTGGGTTGGGAAGATCCCCTGCAGAAGGAAATGGCAACCCACTCCAGTATTCTTGCCGGGAGAATCCCATGGACAGAGGAAGCTGGTGGACTACAGGCCATGGGGTCGCACAGAGTCAGACACGACGGAGCGACTAAGCACAGCAACACCTTAAACACCTTTAAGGGGTAACAGGTAATCCCTACGATCTCTTTCAACATTTTTTTTTCACTATACATCTAAGTCAGAGGATAGAGGGAAAAATAGGCAAGTTAAACTGTCAAGCTTTAGACAGAAACTTTGGAAGCTAACTAAAGTTCCTTGTCAATCCACCTCTAACTGCAAACTGGCATCACTGTGCCTCAGCACCTACAAATGATGCATTACTGATAAAAGGTAAAAATGTTTGACAAGAGTCAGGAACACAACAAACTCACACAGCTCACAAGAGCCAAGGCCTGACTCATACTGTCTGTAGAAAGCCACATGCCTGACAGAATCTTGTCACTTACAACCTCTGAAAAGAGACAACAGGTAGCAGATGAGTCATTAATTCAGTAGGGCCGCCTAAACACACTTAAGGCGGGTGCCGCAGTGTCACTAGCAGCACGTTCCCATCCGTTGGCGCTAAAGGGAGAAGATTCAAAATAATTAAGAAACTGAAAACTGGGACTTTAAATTTTCATTCACACCAGAAACCAGGACATATTAAGAAATTACGCTTTCACAGACATGAAAGAACAAAAAACTTGGATTAGTAACCAAAGTAGGCTAGTTTTATGGTTTACTTCATTGAGAGCCTAAGAACATTTTGGTTTTTAAAGCTATTTCATGAGGAATAGATATTGTTCACTCTTGGGATCCAGCCTACATAACAAAGCCTCTAAGCCTCGTTCATCCCAATGTCTGTGCTGGAAATGCCTTCCCCACTTTCTCTGTTCACCTAATCCCACTCTCTATAGCCCCGCTCTTCTCACCACCTCCCTGGAGCCTTCCCCAGCTCCTGCAGCCCACAGAGATGTATTTCTCTGAACTGTGGCACTCACTGTATAATCATTTGTTGACAGTGAAAGTAAAAGTTGCTCAGTCATGTCCGAGTCTTTGCAACCTCAAGGACTATACAGTCCATGGAATTCTCCAGGCCAGAATACTGGAGTGCGTAGCCTTTCCCTTCTCCAGGGGATCTTTCCAACCCTGGGATCAAATCCAGGTCTCCCGCATTGCAGGTGGATTCTTTACCAGCTGAGCCACCACCAAAGCTCAAGAACACTGGATTAGGTAGCCTATCCCTTCTCCAGAGGATCTTCCCGACCCAGGAATTGAACCAGGGTCTCCTGCATTGCAAGTGGATTCTTTACCAACTGAGCTATGAGGGAAGCCCATCATTTGTTGAAGATCTTTTTAACTGATATACAGCCAGTTTTTACAAACAGAATTAGATATTTTTTAAGGACTAAAGAACCTATATACCAAGCAAACATTTCTACGTCTATATGTATAAATTTATAATTTGGGATACCCAAAGAAAATATAGAAAAAGAGCCCCTTTACATTTACTATTGCAAAGAATGTCATGTAAAACAAGGATGCCTAGACAGTTTCTAGCTCTAATGTCCAGGAATGCAAAGCATGAATACTTTAATACAGCCTGGGGATCTGACCTGATCTAGCAGATGTCCATGGAGAGACATCTTGGGATCAAGTCAACATCCTAGATGATTTAAGACCTTCGAACTTCCAAAACTTTAGAAATGTAAGCATGTTCCTCCCAGTGTGAACAAGATTGACTTTAAGATTCCTAAAGTATAAAACAAGTGTTTGATAGGTATGAACTGATGGAACACTAACAATCAAAACTCAACAGTAAGAGTTTAAAAGAGGAACAAACATCCATCAATTTGAACTGGGGTGAGGTGGGGTGGAATTACATCTGTATTTTCACTAACTTCTACTAGAAATTTAGCATTTCTCTATTGCAAATACAGGCAACAAACCACAGTACTACTGGCATTACCTGCCCCTTCGACTCTATATGAAATGACAGATTTTTTGTACCATATAACAGTTGTTGCAGACATCTCAAAATAACACTGATATTTATCACTACTTCCAAGTTACGGCAGTTACTAAAATTGCCACTAGATCCCCTGTGATTACAGTCTTCTCATCTGGTGTAATGAGGATGGACCACAATCTGGCAAGCCTCTCCCCTCAAGTAATCATTCAGTTACCAAATGGTGAAGGCTCACAGTGATGGTCCAGTTATCTATGATGTGCCTTTGTATTTTCCACTTACAAGTGTTAATCAGACACTACCCAAGGACAGGGAGCTTATGCAAACTAAGTAAAAACAGTCTTCATGCTCCTGTTTTTAGAAAATAAAATTAAGGTTTTACCTTCTAAATGAATGATCTTGCTATTTAATACATTAACAAATTCGCCATATATTCATTTATTAAGTTAGTCATTCAGGCAGTAAGTATTTATTGAGTACCTACTAAAATAAAATTAGCTTGAGTCATCTAAAATAAAATGAAATTATGTTGAGTCATCTAAAGTTCTTAATATTTTGACTATTTTTGACTTACCAAAATAGCAATTTCATATAGTTCAATCTAATACTTGTTGGGTCCAACCTATAAGCCCACTAATAAAAAGGACAGTCATGAAGTAAAAGAAGATCTTGAATCGGAAAGATGGATGCCTGCAGAAGTTAAATATTTGGAGAAACGACTAAGAGGCAGCACACAGAAAAAGTCACAAAAAGGCAAAGCATCCAGAGGGAATTATCCATTTAATTATCCTGAATGAGAATGACCCAAATACACTAATAGTAACAACTCTCTATTATTTTCTATGACCTAACAGTGATGAAAAGCCTCTCCCCAAAGCATTACTAATGCTTCAATAATTTTTTCTAATTAAATAATATAATCTTCTACTGTATTATAAGAAATATACTTTAAAATCAATATTAAATCCAGCAGGAATAATGCCTTAACACTTGTATGGTCCTTTATAATTTAAAGGTAATTTTATACACATTATTCGACTTGATTCAGCCTGGGAGATATTATCCCCACGTTTCAGATGACATAGCACATGAATCCTAGTGGACTTACACGGAACCTTACAACTAACATTATCTTTAAGCTAGATTCTCTCTTTGCTCTCTGTGTCATGTAATAATATTAAAGGAGGCAAAATGTCTAAGAGTTGCAAAATCCTGGAAATCTAGGTCTAAATCTCAACATATCACTTAATCTCTATGCGTCCCTAAGGAAGTTCTTTGATATTTGTGGGGCTGAGCTTAATTAAGTGGGAATAATAACATCTTCAGATGTTATTGTTAAATGGGATACAGCAGTTAAAGCCCTTCCCATCACCCATAGCAGCTACACTTAGCACTATCTTAATTTATATTCTTGTGAGAATCCAGCAATTAAGAAACTTGACTCTTATCTAAAAGAACTTGAGAAAGCCATGGGTCTCGATAGACAGCACAGGCCTCAGAATTCTAATGGCCTGTCCCACACTTGCTCAAATAACTTATTATTATCATCACTCTATCATCCTAAAGGCTTTGGAGAAAATAACCAATGTCACAGCATTGGGAGACCTACTTTTCTTCAATATCTAAAAATTTCAAAATCTCCTATGTGAGGAGCTCTGATCAAGAGTTGACTAAGACCTACCACCTGTACCACCTAGGGCCGATGTTCACTCATGAGCCCAGAAACAGAGCCTTATCTCATTTCAGGTAGCTGATGGTCACCCCAAAAAAAGATCCCAAATTAGGCCATCTATGGAGACTAAAACCAGAGTCAGATAACACCAAAGGAAGGATATTGGGTAAAAGAGGATAGGAGTAAGATAAAAGAGAACTATCTTGCAATCTGAAGGCAAAGGGTCAAAAGCAGGCTTGCTATTACTTACTCCTGGCTTACCACCTCCTCATCCTCTGAGGATGATGCTGTTTCCTCCAGGTCCCGGGCCATCACGACTGGCATTTCCTTTAGAGTTTGTCATGCAGTCAGCAGACGGGGGCCTCAGAGACCTTTCCTTGCACATTCACTGGATCAAACAATTTGGGTGGCACAGATTCCTGCAAGAGAGACAAAGGATTTGAAACATAATGCAGCTGTCTTTTTGTTCATTATTGATGGTGATCTTTTATGTGACAAAAACAAATATTTATCTAAATAGGGTCCAGCCTCTAGAAGCTTACCTTTTTTCACAGCGCCTCACATATGGCACAATGATCAAGATTTTTTTTTTCCAAACATATTGTCTGTCCTCTGGGTATTTGAAGAGCGGCTATTAAGTTTCTCGTGTTTCCTTTACATACTAAATCTAATGTGCACCAAAATGATAGGCTTACTTAACTTTTAGGGAAATGTGAGATATGCAGCTGATTGCCTAAAACATAGGTTCCTTGCTAGCAAAACCTGACATGAGCTAAAATGAAAAACGCAAGTTTTAAGATCCTTCCAAATATTTCTTTAGACTCTATGACAAGCATAGGTAAAATAAGATCATGATTCCACTGAAATAAATACAAGCAAAAAATGAATATATCCTGAATATATATATATTCTGAATATATATTAAAAAATGAATATATGCTGAATCAAGGTTGTAAATGGCGGGGGGGGGGGGCAGGGCAGACACTGTCCTTCCAAACGCTCTCAAAAATTATTCTCCCTTACTGAAAATCACAAACTATGATCCGAATATCAAACAGACATTAAAATTAGCCTATTTCTAATCAAAATACTTTAATAGAGAAAAGGTACATTTCATTGTGTGTTTGAGGATGGACTAGAAGTAACAGAAGACAGAATGTTTGAATGACCATAATCCTATTACTCAAAGATTACCATTCCATCTTTCCAAACCTTATTTTTCTATGCATTAACATATGTGATAATCTAAATAGGGGGCGAGGAAAGCCAGTTCCGACAAGGATCCCCTACACATGTTCGGCGAAATGGGCAGTATGGAACAATCTCAAGGCTTTCTACCGAGTATCCCCAACAGGATTTCTCAGTATTTCCCAAAATGTTGGGAAGTCCCTTAAATTCATACAAAAGACACTATACCTCCAAGCGACGAAGGGATGCCAACCTGTCCTAGGCTGCGAGCTGGGCAGGAAGAGACAGGGCGATCGGAAGATTGAGGGCACTCGCCCGAGGAGTGTCCTCGCCCTAAAGGGATCAGACTCTCAGTTTCACCCATGCAGACCCCAACCCCAAGGAGATCCTCAGATGCTCCCCGAGGAAAGGACGCGGGGAGCCGCAGCCGCTGCGATTCAGCCCAGCGCGCCCGGAAGCCAACAGCTGTTCCCGGACTCGCAGAGGGAAGTGCAGCGGCCGGCGCCCGCCCAGACTCGGGCGCCCCTCTCTGCGGGGAGGAGGGCGCGGGCGCAGGCGTTTACCTGTTTCATTTTCCCATCGCTCGGGGTGGGCAGGCGGGGACAGCGCTCTGCGCCTACCTCCCTCCTTCCCCAGCCGGGCTCAAGGCCGCAGCCGAAGGCGGCTTCCCCCGTTACTACAACAACCAACCAGCAACCGCCCGCTCGGACCCACTGCGCAGGCGCCAGCGCCCAGGCGCGGAGGACGCTTGGCTTCAGGCGCGTACAATTGTCGTCACCGCCGCGCCAAGCAGGCACAGGTTTCTGCTCTCCACAGAAGTCTTGACTTCCTTTTCCCGCTCTTTTCCCTTCCGCCCAAAAAAGATTGACTCTGAACCTGGAGTTGTTTCGCTGCGCTCAACAGGACGGTTCACTGCAAGGGCGGCGTGCTGGGGGTGAGCTTTGCGGAGCGGCAACCGCTGATTGGCAGTAAAGCAGTTCACGCCCCATCTCCTGCTCGAGCATAACCTAAACAGCCAATCAGAACGAGGACTGACGGCAACAAACCAATCCTGGAGGCGGGCTGAGAGTGGGGCGGGGACAAGTGGCTCAGGTAGACTCAGGTCTGGAGCTGTGCTGGGGCGGTTCCTTTGCTGCTGCTGCTACTGCTGCTGCTGCTGCTGCGCTGGGAGTACTCTCGCCAGGTAGAGTGAATGTGGCTGGGGAGAGGTGGGTGTCTGTGTGGCTTCTAATGGAGAGGATCCGCACAGCCTGAGACAATGCAGATGGGATAGAAGGAAGATATCCGGGCGGCAAGCTTGTAGGGGGAAAGGAGATTTCAGAGACCAAGAGAAGAGGGAGCTGGTAAAACGAAGAAAGCTTGTAGGTACAGAACGAGTGAATCGATGAACGAATGAGTGCCCACCCTGAGTCAGGCACAATTCGAGGAACCTTTGCTTTCTAAAGTTATTCTTATAATAACTCTTGGAATAGGTAATTTTAATCTCCATTTTGAAGGTAAGGAAACCTAAGCTGTAAAGTGTGAATTACTTGCCCATGGTCACACAGCTACTGAATAGTGAGACCAGGAAAGGAAACTCGCTCTCCCGAATCTAGTAAACCACCACACCTTTGCTGGCCTGGGCCTGGGTAAATTTTGAGAATAGATGTTGGATACTCTCACAGGCCCTCAAAAGCTTTGAGGAAGTCGTGCTGAGGCACTGGCAGAGCCGTTTGGAAGAGTACTCAGGCTCTGCCTTCATCACCTATC
Organism: Giraffa tippelskirchi; assembly: GCF_054371585.1. Classification (NCBI taxonomy): domain Eukaryota; kingdom Metazoa; phylum Chordata; class Mammalia; order Artiodactyla; family Giraffidae; genus Giraffa; species Giraffa tippelskirchi. The sequence continues at coordinate 146,866,248 of NC_137281.1, read as the reverse complement.
TTGAGTTTCTGAGAATTTCTGTGAAATGGACATAAGTTCTGTCAAAGAGGGAGGTCATCCATACAGCTTTTCTGACCCTGAGAGCTTAAGTCTCCTACTGAGGGAGGGTGAGAAAACAAGGATGGTGGGGGAAGTGGCGTGTATGTATCTTGGCCCACGATGTAACTGCTTGTGATTCCATTAGAGCTTCATTCTCTCTGGACTTTGACAGAGTCCACTTTTGTTACACATTTGCATTGAGGTGTTCATCCACTGATCCTTGTACCTCTGGAACTTGCTGTGTTTTTTGGTGCATCAGACGTCTTCTGCCATTACTGACTTTAATATTTGTTTCAGCTGAGTAATGTAGGACCATGCCAAAAGGCCTACTATCAAAGTGACAAAGGAAGCCTGATAATTTATCGCCACTTAAGGCTCAAGAAATTAACCAGACAATAGATAAACCATGGGTCACATACCAAAGATGAGAAGAAGCAATACCATGATTAGATTTTTATCTACATGGTTTTTATTTAAACCAAAATGATTGAAGTCAGTGCTCAGCAAGGGTTGATCTAATATTTTATTGTGTTTTTAAAATAAAAAGTACATAGCCTATTGGTATTTTCTATACCACTTGAAGACAGGTGGCTATGGTTTGCTTGTCTCTCACAGAAATGGAAACTTCATCAAAATATGCTCAGTGAGACATCTTAGAGACCAATAGACCATGCTTTTTATCTCAGCTCTTTCATGTATAGACTGTGTAACTTTAAGCAAGTCACTTAACATATCTATGCCAGCCCTCATCTATAAAGTGGAAATATTAATAGCATCTACCAACCTGTGTTTAATATTAAATGAGATAATGTATGATAGGTACTTGACACAGTGCATGGCATATACAAGTACTCAATAACTGTAGCTTCTTTTGCAGCCCAACACCAACATTGCTGTTTCCTTCTCCATCTATTTTTTTTTTTTTACTATTTCTCAAGTCACAACAATTTATTAATTTGTAACTTTTATATTGTTCTCCTAATTTATGAAGCATGATGTCCCTGAAAACCAAAGTATAGAAAAGTTAAAGCATGTAAATAATGCCCTCAAACCGTACATGCCACTCAGACATAGAAGGCTTCTCTGTGCTTGGAAGGATTGGTCACCAGTAGCCAGGCAGGTATCTGTTAGTAGATTTATAGTCACCTTTGAGCTACTTGCAGTACAAAAGGTTGACATAAAACACCAGGTTAAAAGTAAAGATCCCAGAGGACTAATTGTAGCCAAGAGAAGAGAGTTCTGATTTAGGCTAATATTTTGGAGAAATTCCTTAGACAAATATAAGCATGGTGCTACTTGTTTCAGAGTATACTGTTGACTCACCACTATTACTATGATGAAATATTGAGACCAATTTCTGTAAAGTCCATTTTATTTCTTTATAGTGATGTTTGGTCACCTCCCTCTCTTCTGTTTCTTTCTTTCCATTTTTTCCCACTGGGTTTGTCATTTCCACCCTCTGCATTATTTAGCCTTTTTACTCTTGTCAGCACACTCTGATTTAAGACAGATATCCAAAGGCAATGTTCCAACACTGTGAAGAGTGCATGGGGGCAGACGAGCCTCAGGTGCTTGGGAGAGGAGTTTATGAAATGACTGATGAAGTAAGATCAGTACAGCCCTCACGAGTGGGACACGGGTTAACCACAGACCTTATGGTTGAAGTACATTGTCCATCTGTTGTCTCCTGCCCTTTGCTTTTGTTCCCAAGGCAAAAAGCCCTCTCAGGTAGGAGGGGAGCCATGAGCCGATTCCTGAACGTGTTACGAAGCTGGCTGGTGATGGTATCCATCGTAGCCGCGGGGAACTCGCTACAGAGCTTCCGAGACCACACCTTTCTCTATGAAAAGCTCTATACCGGCAAGCCAGACCTGGGTAAGAAAGCAAACACCTCCATCCTTTGTGGGAGTGGCCTAAATGGTGGTCCCCAGACTGGGGTGTACATCACAATAACTGTGAAAAACTGAAACCAAAGAAAGCACAGTTGGCCATTTCGCTCTCTAGACCTAATTACTGAACCTTTCACCCCCTAGATGGGTCACAGTTCTTTTTAGAAACTTCCAAGGTGATTCGGATGCTGCATAAGCTAGCAATCCTAAGCCACTAGAGTAACAGACAAGGTGGATAGATACTTGGTCCTTTCTCCACCCAAGCTTCTCTGAATACCTTTGCCTTCATTTTACACTGCCCTCAGCAGCTGGTCTGTACAAACAGTATTAGAGGCACAAGTGAGGAAACGAGTTCTTGGTAACTCTGATGCCTGATAGGAAACCATGAAGAAGTTTTTCATATTAGCTTCTTTCAGAAATCAGGTCATGGCGCGTATGGTTTATACCCTACATTGCATATGGAGAATTACTAATCCAAGGTCTTCTCCAGCCATGACACAGACCCTGAAAAGATATCCAAAATCCCTCCAGGTTGGTTTCCCAAAGTGAACTTCCGCAGGCCCGTGATGGCTTCCCCAGTGTCCTGAGCCTCTCTGCTGGAGAGCGGTTGCACATTTCAGCTCGTGCTTCCTTGCTTTCATATGTGGGGTGGCTTGAGCTGCAGCACCATTTCATAGTAGCTGACAATTGTATGTCACATTTATAGCTAACCCAGATTCAGGCTCTGACCTAGCTCATTTTTCTGCAACATCTGGGTATAAAATGAAAGTAAATAGGCTAAGGCTCACTTTGAACAAAGCTCAAGTACAATAGGCTTAGAGAACTGGAAAAGTGGGTGGAAGAAGTCCACTTTTCACCTTTCAGTGCTGTCCTCAGGTGGTCCATGAACTCTATAGATTCACAGGTTTGTAGAGGTCATCTCACCTAGCCCTTTGAATTTAAAGTTGAGACAGAAAAGCCGAGGGGTTATGTGATTTGCCGAAGGGCATATAGCTGAGCAGAAGTGTGTTTGTTAGCTTGTGCATGCATGCACACACAGCGCGGAAATAGGTCCCTCAGGACCTCCTGGTACTTTGCTGGTGACAGCAGGACCCTGGAGCACCCAGTAGAAGAATTTTACCTGATGCCTACTCTGGTTAGGGTTACTGAGATACTCCATTATTATATCTCACTCACAGTGAGATATATAGAAGTAGAATAGAGAAAATCTTTCCATCAGAAGAGCTATCAAAATGCTTTATAAAGAATGTAAAAAGAAAAAAAATAGCCCTCCAGGATTAACTGTTAAATATTAGCTTGGGATATGGGAATTTTTCCCAAAATGACTACCATCTAAAGATCTTTGGGGTTATGAATTTGGTGTTGCTGTTTGGTTTTCCAAAGGCTCAAAAATCCTTAAAGGAAAATCCTGAAAGACATTTCGGTTGTGAGTCTAGTCCCTTAAAATTTCTCTTGCTCAGGAGACCAGCAAAGGAAGTATCTTTGCTTTACACCGTAGATCAATGCCGGTACATTAAAATCAAAAAGGCAAGGCTTTAGAAAATACCAGGGGAGTTTGGGCCTACCTCCAGAGTATACGATTTCACTGATTTGGTATCCAGGTCTTGGCAATTTATAAAATTTCTTCAGTTGATTCTAATATATGCTCAGGGTCAAGAACCACTTTTATGATGACTATGATTCATATTCTCTGGACAAGATATTAGCACAGTAGTGCTAGAATGAAACTACCAAGAGCAGAGTGGCCCCAACAAACGCTGGTACTTTGTTCCCTTCCCACACACACAGGAAACCAGCCTAGTTAGGGCTTCATTCACATAATATAGATCGGAATCAGGAGATCCAGGGATTTGGGTCTCTTAAGGTGTGGCTCTCTAGACAGGGCTCAATATTTCTGCGTTCTCTCCTGCATCAGCCTCACTGAAAGTCTGCTGACCTCATCGGCATCTCTTATTGACAGACCGCTTGCCACCGTGTTCCCCCACACTTACCTTGATTCAGACTCACTGGGCTTCACCAACACCAGAGCAGATTCCAGGAAGACCCATAAACCACTAACCCAGGAGTTACTGCTGAAGTGGGCTGTTTGTTGGGTTTCTACTCTTGGAACTTGCCCCCTCAACTGTATGCATTGGAAGAGGAGCTGAACCAGTTCTCCTTCTGGAATTCTTTCTATTCCTTCTAGTTCTCATGTGCAGCATCAGAGCCTGTACTTTGCCCAGCCAAGGGGATCGCAGGCTCAGCTCTCTGGCTTCTCCAGTGAAGTTGGAGGAGTTTGGAGGGAACCCTGACCCACCCTTCTCAACAATCCTGATTTTTTCTGTTGCACAGTGAATGGCCTCCAAGCTCGGACCTATGGAATCTGGACGCTGCTCTCATCGGTGGTTCGCTGCCTCTGCGCCATCGACATTCACAACAAAACGTATGTAAGGGAGGGAACAGCATCTCCCTGTGTTGGCAATGGGTGCTAAGCCAAGCCATTGTGTTCCTCCTTCAGAGACTTATTTATCAATGCCGATACAGTAAAATCAACAAGGCAAGGCTTTAGAAAATACCAGGGGTGGGTCCTGGGCCCATCTCCAGAGAGTACGATTTAACTGATCTGGTATCCAGGTCTGGGTAATTTGATAAAATTTCTTCAGTTGATTCTAATAAATGCCCAGGGTCAAGAGGCAGTTATGATGGACTATGATTCCATCATATGGCCTATGATTTGATACAGTAACCTAGGATGTGAAGATAAAAGATTACTAGTTACCATTCCTTCCAGGGCTAGAAAACATGACAAGCCTGAAGGTCTTTAAAGCTTAACAATTCTTTAAAACACACGGCAAACTGGTTATGTTGTGATCCAGTGGCTTGCATCATATCCCCCTACTTCTTTACTAAAGAGTCAGCCTTTCTTCTACTAAAAAGGCAGTGTGCTTGCTCTTTTTAGAGAGGCCATGACATAGCTTATACTCACATTCCTCCTTGAGCGGCAGGGATGAACAGATTCACGATCCATGACATCGTGAGCCCACCAGTAAACGGTTGTTTGTTTACACAGAGTCATGAAGGGAGAGTCACAGAGAACTGAAGACTCCTCTCTATTCTGCCTCTTCAGGGGACTCACACAGACTGCATGCATGTGTGCGTGCACACTTATGTCCAACTCTTTCTGACCCCATGGACTGTAGCCCACCAGGCTCCTCTGCCCATGGTATTTTCCAGGCAAGAATACTGGAGTGGGTTGCCATTTCTTACTCCAGGGGATCTTCCTGACCCAGGGTAGGATCAAACCTGCATCTCTTGAGCTCCTACATTGGCAGGCAGATTCTTTACCTGTTTGCCACCTGGGAAGCCCCTCATACAGACTGCTGCTGCTGCTGCTACGTCAGTTCAGTCATTTCCAAGTCTGTGAGGTCCCATAGATGGCAGCTCACCATGCTCCTCTGTCCCTGGGATTCTCAGGCAAGAATACTGGAGTGGGTTGCCATTTCCTACTCCAATGCATGCATGCATGCTAAGTCGCTTCAGTCATGTCCAACTCTGTGCGACCCTATGGACACCAGCCCACAAGGCTTCTCTTTCCACGGGATTCTCTACGCAAGAATGCTGGAGTGGGTTGCCATTTCCTTCTCCATCATACAGACTAGTATGGAACAACCGCAGGTAGTCGCAGCCCATGGGCTAGGTAGTGTTGTAATCTGAACTGGCCACTGGAGGGGGCTCAAGCTTTCTTCCCAACACGAATCATCACCACAATCAAGGTGGGAAGGTTGCTCACGTCCCCAGGTAAGGCCACCAAAAGAACTTCGTACTAAAATACTTTTGTGTTAGCCAGACACTCAGCATCTGGGCAAGAGAGGAGATGGTGATATTTGTTGAGCCCCTCTTATTATACCACATGCTTCCACATGACTTTGATTAAGTCTCCTAGTAGCCCTGGAAAGCAGTGATTTTTGTTGCTGATTCTGTAGATCTGCATATTAGAGACTCAACTGATTTAAACTGAGGAGACTAGAGGACAAGTGGGATTTGAGGGCTATTAGCATTGTGATCTCTCCAGCTTTATTTTTTCGTATTTTTGAACCTGAAACTATGGACTACTTGTTCTAGATTGACATGTATTTTTGGAAGCAGTGTGGTTTAGTGGAAACACTCTGAGGCCCAAGAATGAAAACTAGCAAATAGGCTGTGGTCTCATTTCTATTGGTAATAGCTTTGAAACAGCAAGTTTATTATAGACCTTCTCTGCATCTCAGTCCCTTCAGGTATAAAATGAGATCGTGTATCTGTTTTTCCTGTCAGCGTAACTGGGAGGGAGTAAGGACTGCATCATCATTTTAAAGACCTTTACCATGATGAAGAATTACTGACAAATAGAACGGTTGTATCTTTTGTTTGTTGTGCTTTGGGGATGAACAAGGACAGCTGAGACTTATCTTTACGTCTCTTAGCCATTCATTTCCCCTTTACCCAACACAGGACAGCCAGAAATGCTGACTTCTATTTCCAACTGTTTTTTAAAGCCTGGACTTTTTGTCCATGTGCTTCTGATATGCTCTCTGATTGTATTCCCACCCTAACCAGAAACTTGAAATCAATTCCCAGCTGTTCTCACTTTCTGAAACAGTCTGCTTTCTGCCTATTTAATCGGTATTTCTCTAAAGAAGTCAACTTTCACTTGAAAGAAAAAAGACATCCAGGAAGCTTTAGCTGAAATCTGTAACATTTTATTTCTTAGGAAAAAGGTATCTGAAGCAAAAATGTCAAGATACTGAGATTTGATGGAGTAGGGTATTGGTTGTATAGGGGTAAATTCTATTATGTATGATTTTTTGTATGTTTGAAGTATTTCATAATTTTTAAATCTCATATTTAAAGAAGAAAGATACCAGCAGTCAAAGTGGCCCATCATCCTGTAGCTTCTGTCTTCCCCACCTCCTTGTCAAAACTGAGGAACAAGTTATCTTCCTATGAGGTTGTCACTGTGTCCTCCCTCTGACCATTTTGCTAGGTTAAGATGCAAAGTATCTTAAGATGCAGCCCATGTTGCAACATCATCTAAAAGTCCCAGAAAGGCCCTTGCTACCCATTCCACATTCATACCCTTCATTCGGCGGCATCCATCAGATGAGCTCTGACCAGCCCTTGGCCAGACACGTGCAAAGCAGGCTTGGACTAAAGTCAAGCCAGTTTGAGTAACTAGAATACATAAGTGTGATTGGTCCAAAATTGTCTACACTACCTAGGATTGCCATACTCCAGACTCTGCTTTGCTATCGCTGGCTTCACCACCTTGCCAAGACTTGCAAAGCCGCTCCGGATGGCTGGGTCATTCTCATCTCGATTTAGGAGTTGAAGACTTCGATTTTGCCCTAAACGTGAATAAAATTGATGTGATCTAGCAGCCAGGTCTTTCGCGGGACCAAGTCTCCTTTTTCTTTAGCCCTAGTCTTTTCCTGGGGTTTGATTTGTGTATTTCAAGTTTGACCACTTCCTTCTCACTGAACAAGCTGTACCTTCAGTCCCCTTTCTGTCTGTTCCCCTGTAGGCTCTACTACATCACGCTCTGGACCTTCTTCCTCGCACTGGGGCACTTCCTCTGTGAGTTGTTTGTATTTGGGACTGCGGCTCCCACAATTGGCGTCATGGCACCCCTCATGGTGGCAAGTAAGCATCCAGTGACCCTGGAATTCCCACAAGAGACATCCCAACCCTAAGGACAAGCCTTATACAAGCAATCTAAGAAAGCACAGTGCTTATGTCAGCCACTAATCTTATCTGTCTGTATTTAAGGTATCTCAATCCTGGGCATGCTAGTGGGGCTCCGGCACCTAGAAGCAGAACCAGGATCCAGACAGAAGAAGAGAAACTGAGGCCAACATCACCATGTCCAAGACGTCATCTCCTGCCTTTACTCGCCTCCTCTTTCCCTATGCTCTTCAGTTTCATTTCTGGTCCACATCCACTTCTAGCCTTTCACATTTGGGGTTTTTTTTTCTTTAATTAGAATTTTTTAAAGATATTACATGCATAAAGAGAGTCAGTGCCATTTAAATGTATGTAAAGAATCAAATTCTCCAAGCCAGGCTTCAGCAATATGTGAACCATGAACTTCCAGATGTTCAAGCTGGTTTTAGAAAAGGCAGAGGAACCAGGGATCAAATTGCCAACATCTGCTGGGTCATTGAAAAAGCAAGAGTTCCAGAAAAAAGTCTATTTCTGCTTTACTGACTATGCCAAAGCCTTTGACTGTGTGGATCACAATAAACTGGAAAATTCTGAAGGAGGTGGGAATACCAGACCACCTGACCTGCCTCTTGAGAAACCTGTATGCGGGTCAGGAAGCACCAGTTAGAACTGAACATGGAACAACAGACTGGTTCCACATAGGAAAAGGAGTACATCAAGGCTGTATATTGCCACCCTGCTTATTTAACTTATATGCAGAGTACATCATGAGAAACACTGGGCTGGAGGAAGCACAAGCTGGAATCAAGATTGCCGGGAGAAATAGCAATAACCTCAGATATGCAGATGACACCACCCTTATGGCAGAAAGTGAAGAAGAACTAAAGAGCCTCTTGATGAAAGTGAAAGAGGAGAGTGAAAAAGTTGGCTTAAAGCTCAACATTCAGAAAACTAAGATCATGGCATCTGGTCCTATCACTTCATGGCAAATAGATGGGGAAACAGTGGCTGACTTTATTTTTCTGGGCTCCAAAATCACTGCAGATGGTGATTGCAGCCATGAAATTAAAAGACGCTTACTCCTTGGAAGGAAAATTATGACCAACCTAGACAGCACATTAAAAAGCAGAGACATTACTTTGTCCACAAAGGTCCATCTAGTCAAGGCTATGGTTTTTCCAGTAGTCATGTATGCATGTGAGAATTGGACTGTGAAGAAAGCTGAGTGCAGAAGAACTGATGCTTTTGAACTGTGGTGTTTGAGAAGACTCTTGAGAGTCCCTTGGACTGCAAGATCCAACCAGTCCATCCTAAAGGAGATCAGTCCTAGGTGTTCATTGGAAGGACTGATGTTGAAGCTGAAACTCCAATACTTTGGCCACCTGATGCAAAGAGCTGACTCATTTGAAAAGACCCTGACATTGGGAAAGATTGAGGGCAGGAGGAGAAGCAGACGACAGAGGATGAGATGGTTGGATGGCATCACCGACTCAATGGACATGGGTTTGGGTAGACTCTGGGAGTTGGTGATGGACAGGGAGGCCTGGCGTGCTGTGGTTCAGGGGTCATAAAGAGTCAGACGCGACTGAACTGAACTGAAAGAATCATTTTAGGATGACGTACGTCCATCCAAATCAAGGAACTGCCAATATATCTGAAGCCCACTGTGTGCCCTTCCCCACCCACAGCCTCTTCCAGCACTGCTTTTCCAACCTTCTCCTTTTTTCATTTTATTTTTAACTGTCGACTTGCATGGTTGGAAGATGCAAATTGTGAAACTTCAAGCTGCTACTTTGCCCAGAGCTTTGCCACCAAGGGCTGCTATGAGGAGTTGTCCACCCAGGTTGGGCTTCTCTCTGCTGCCGGACCCAAGACTCTGAACCATCCGCGGGACAAGCAGTTCTTCTAAGAAGGGCTCCCCGGCCAGTGAGCATGGCCCCTGCCTACAGGTGGATCAGGGTTGGAAGGGTCTGGGCTATTTTTAGACCTTCCAGTCAGCTGTATTTGTGTAATTAGATTTGTGACCAATAGAGAAACCTTCTGCTCTGATCAGTCTTGGTACTTTGGCCTCCCCTAAGCCCAGAGTGCTCCTGCTCTCCTCTGAGGCCTAGCAGAGGAAGATCTCAGCTTTCTGCAGATCAAATACACCATAATGAGCAGGACAGCACAAGACCCAGGCAAACCTGGCTGCCTTTAGTCTCTTGTTCATTTCTCATGAAGTCAAATCTTCCTCCTCTCTATCCCAACCTTCAATATTCTGAGCACACAACTGAACAGCCAGAACCCTCTCTTTTTTCTTCACAAAGGAGAAACAGGTTCTTGCGAAAGCAGAACCAGACAACATGGAACGGCTGTATGAGCATGAAAAGAGCACCGGAGCCCAAGGTCAAGGCACTGGAGCAGACAGCTGCCATCCAAACACAACCCTGAGCACCTCAACCCTCGCTAGACCCTCACCCACAGTGTATAGATGCAAGAACCCACCCGCTACTTCAGTGTTTATTGAAGACTTACTCCATGCCAGACACTTGGGAAGGAAAAATGAATGAGCCAGGCAATGTCCCTGTAGTCAAGAAACAGACTGTCAACAAGCCCACACCTGAAAGAACAACTCCAGACAGTGATAAGAACTCTAGATAACCAGGTACTGTGTTTCAGAAGAGGAGGGTGGTACACAGCTTAGATCACTGGGAAAAGCCTCTCTGAGGAGGTGGGGTCTGAGTTGAATATGTGTGAGGCAGTATTTAGGGCAGGTGGAGCAGCAGTTAGTCTTGTTCAAAGACTAAGATCAATGTAACTACAGAATGGTGAAGTTCGTAAGTGAAAGGTAGAAGATGGAAAGGGAGCAGGGGGCGTGTGAAGGGCATTCTCAATCATTTAAGGCTCTTTAAGTGAAAGGAACAAAATCTTCCTTAAACTAGCTGAAGGGATAAAGATAAGATTGGCTGACAAAACTGAAAAGAGGATTTTAGGCTTCAGGAATGGTTTGGTCAGGACTCAGTTCCATTTCTCTGGAGTTCTTTTGACTCTGCCCTCCTGTGTTGGCTTCATCTTTAGGCTGGCTTCCTTTATGGTACCAAAAGTGGTTGTAGCAATTCCAGGCCTCATGTGTCCACCTAGAAAAATAGCTCTATGGTAGGAACTATCTTTCCCTTGTCAGCCATTGTAGGAGGCAGTAAGAAAAGCAGTGATCTTACAGAGAGTTAATGTTCAGGTGGAAGTCTGCAGGGAGCCCACCTTAGAAAGGAATGAATGAAAGCACAAGATGATATGGATCTTCTAGGCGTGACTCAAGGAAATGTGATTCCAAATAAATAAAGGCAAGATCCCAAAGGATCTACAGAAACGATACAGTATTTGGCAGATACTCTGGCTATTGGATTTCTCGAACAGCCCAGGCTTGGCTCCCTTCCCAGGTGATTTAAAGTGGAATCCTAATGTCGTTGGTCCACCTAAGGATTGCTGACAGATAGGGTGGCAGAGTGCCCCAGACGCAGTGCAGCTCGCTAGAGAAGAAATGTCCAAGAAAGTGATAAATGCAGCCCGTTCTTGTAAGGCACATAAGGTAAATGCATCACGAAGGGAAGAGTGACAGGAAGGGGAACAATCCAGAACTGCAGAAAACAAAACTGGATTCCGGCCCACACAGTCTGCTGCATGACTGCTGTGTTTGTAGAACAGACATTCCAGCCACCCTTGGAGATACAGCGAGAAACCACAGTGGGCTCTTGGCAGCAGGCACACTCGGGTGAACCGTCCTCTTGTGGACGCTATATGGAGAGCAGTCCCAGTCACGTGTTAGGCACTGAGTTCCAATCCCCTAATAGGCCAGGTGTAACCTCTGCAGCCTCATCTTAAAAATAACCTACAAGGGGGAAAAGACCTAAACAGACATTTCTCCAAAGAAAACATACAGATGTCTAACAAACACATGAAAATATACTCAACATCGCTGATTATTAGAGCAATGCAAATCAAAACTACAATGAGATATTACCTCACTCTGGTCAGAATGGCCCTCATTAAAATGTCTACAAACAATAAATGCTGGAGAGTGTGGAGAAAAGGGAATGCTCTGGCACTGTTGGTGGGAATGTAAATTGATACAGCCACTATGAAAGATGGCATGGAGATTCCTTAAAAACTAGGAATAAAACCACCATATGACCAAGCAATCCCACTCCTAGGCATATACCCTGAGGAAGCCAGGGTTGAGAAAGACACATGTATCCCATTGTTCATTGGAGCACAAATAGTGCTAGAACATGGAAGCAGCCTAGATGTGCATCAACAGATGAATGGATAAAGAAGTCATGGTACATATACAGAATGGAATATTACTCAGCCATAAAAAGGAACACATTTGAGTCAGTTCTGATGAGGTGGATGAACCTAGAACCTATTATATAGAGTGAAGTGAGTCAGGAAAAAAGAGAAATACCATATTCTAGTACACATATACGGAACCTAGAAAAATGGTACTGAAGAATTTATTTACAGGGCAGCAGTGGAGAAGCAGACATTGAGAACAGACTTATGGACTTAGGGGAGAGGGAAGGAGAGGGTGAGATGTATGGAAAGAGTCACATGGAAACTTACATTACCATATGCAAAATAGATAGCCAAGGAGAATTTGCTGTATGGCTCAGGAAACTCAAACAGCAGCTCTCTATCAACCTAGAGGGGTGGGATGGGGAAGGAGATAGGACGGAGGTGCAAAAGGGATGTGATGTATGTATATCAATGGCTGATTCATGTTGAGGTTTGACAGAAAACAACTAAATTCTATAAAGCAATTATCCTTCAATAAAAAAAAATTTTAGTAACCCACTCAACGGCAACGTCTATGTCAGCAGAGGACCACCTCTCATGGTATGGAGCCCCCACCCCCCCTTCCCATTCCCACCCCCAAAGCTGTCTCTGCCCCAATAAATGACAAGGCAGGCCATAATAACTAATTATATTTTAAAAATAAACCAATAGTTTCAGTAAACATTTTGTTTATGCATTTTAAGGGACTGAAGAGTAAACACTTTGGCCACATCAAAAAGTAAAAAACCATCACTCTCCACTTCCTCCCACCCCTAACTCAGTCCTCCTACCAGAAATATGACTTTTCTTGTGAACATCTTATCTGTGCACATGGATACAGACACCCCAGGCTCACCTCGGGTCCTGGCCCAAGCACCACTGCCACGCAGGCAACTCCAATGTGCTGAGGCCAAAGCAGTGGCCACAAAAATCACCACAGGGGTCTTGATTACAGAGCTCAAGGCACATGAGAACTGGCAAAAATGTCTTATTTTGAGGCAATTCTTCCCAAGCCCATGAGTAGAGTCAGATGCAGGCAAGGCAAGAGAGGTCAACTTGGGCTGGTTGAAAGGAGTCCCTTTAAATTCAGGATGTCTGAGAAAGGATTGCTGCTGGAAGAGGGATGAGGAGAGGGTTTGGGGCTGCAAACTGTCCCCACCAGAGGTGGAGGCGGTTATCTAACCGAGCAGACCCGAGTTCCATCAAGGCCCACCTCTCCTTCTGCCCTTTCATCTCTCGGGAGACCCTTGGAGTTCTCGGGGAATGATCCAGGTGAGTTTGCAGTGAAGGACACAGACCCTGTGCTGGGCTCTCCCTTCCTCTGGAGAACATCTCTAGAGATGGGCTGGAGCAGGAAGGTGAGGCAGCAGCCAGGACTGACTCCAGGATTCTCTCTGCCCCCCCGCCCCCGCTCCCAGAACCTGCAGGGGGAGGGCGGGACCCCAACCTGCATGTGGTGAAAAGTGCATCTCCCCCACGGAGACGGGGCAAGCTCTGGATTAGGTTCCAGGAGGCACAGGCGCTGTCCTCCAAGACACAGATGTTCCTCCCAGTTCCCCCAGAAGCTGCTCGGGTGAAGGCAGTGGGGCTGGCAGGCAGAGCTGTGCTGGCTGAAGAGGTGGGGGCGGTCCGACTCCCCCGAGTCGCTCCTCCGCCCCCTCTCAGAAATGCTCCTCCCGGACAGTGGTGGGGGCTTTGCTGCTCTTGCTGTCCTTCTCCTCCTCCCCCTCCTGGGGCTTCTACAAGACAGACAAGGGGACAGGCCTTGGGGTGAAGAGGCAGGGACTCCACCCTGCTCAGCATCTGCCTGCCCGTTGGTCTGGGATCCGGGGGGAAGACCAGAGCCCCAGGCACTCAGCATCCCCGACAGTGAACAAGGACAAGGACAGAGGCTCCGGTCACGCACAGTGCTCCCCAGACACACACACCATCACAGGAGCAAAGGAGGAGCGAAAAGGTCAGCCTTCCGTGACACCACAGCCTCCAGGAACCATCTCAGTGTGGGTGCCACTGAGCTCCGGTCACCCTCCTCCCCTTCTGACAGCCTCACCCCACCTGGATGGACCCCCACGTGCCTGTCGAAGGGCTAGTGACTACCCCCGATCAGGGGCAGCCCCCATGTGAGGAATATGGTTACCATGTGTGTGGAACAGATGCAGCAAAGAACCGTTATAAAGACAGGATGCATCATGGCTCAAAATATGTATATATTAATATTGTTTCCCCATAGAAGAAGAGACTTTGGGTGAGTTTGTCATCAGATTCCTTGCGGGAAGATGGCACAGAATTAGAAGGTATGCAGGGTCACACTTATTAGCTGGGTGGGATTTAAATATGCCCTGAAGTTTATGCTCTGAAGCCCCTAAGTACTAACTGCCAACTTGAGCGTTTGTCTGCTTTTTAGGAAAACTTTGCTTCTTCCCTCAGGGGCTCATCTTGTTCCCAACAAGGCCGAGTCCCACGCAGCTCTGACCATCGAGGCTGCTGGAGCACATGCAGGCCACGTCAGCTGGACAAACAGCACTTCACCCACCACAACCCTCAGGGCAGCCCGTGGCAGAGGCAACAGCGGGACATCCAGCATCCGGTTCTCTATGTTGCTAACTTGTTGACACCAGCTCAGCCTCAGCCCTAAGAAGCCCTCACTCAGGAGCCAGCTGCCGACTTCAACCACTCACCCCTCCTCCTATCTCTGACACATTCATGCACACACACCAGTTTCCTTCAGTGCCATCACCTTGAAGTCACAGTTATATAGGGCTTAGTGTCTCTGGGGCCGAGAACTACCAACTGGAAGAAAAATGGAAACCCAAAGACTGATTGTCATCATCAGCGTCAGTCATGACCCACTGAAAGTTCTGGCCCTTTCTGCCAATGACCCACCTCACTGATCAGAAAGCGCAGCTCTGGCCCGATGCGCTCCCTGCCCTGTCGGCCCCTGGCGCTGAGACTGAATTCCTGGGACGGTCTGCAGGTCCCACTCACACCCGCCACCTTGGTGGGGGGAGGTGACAGGCCCCTTCACGACGCCCTCTGACAGCGCTGGCTTCCCGGGGATCAGCCCCGCATGACTCCGACCCCCGTCCCGCCAGGCCCCCCAGTGCGAGGGAGGTGCGGACACACAGGGAGTATCCAGGGCCCCCCCGTGAGCACAGGCGCCCGCTGGCCTCCTGGACCGACTTGTACTGCTTCCCACAGGCCACGCGGACGGGACTGAGCCCTCACCGCCAACCTGGATGACAAGCCTGGTCCACGCGGACACGGGTCTGCCTGTAACATAGGGAAGCATGGGACGACCTAAGTAGGAAACAGGAGGAAACGGAAATGTGTACGTAATGTGGGGTTGGGAGGGCAGTGGTGAAGAAAGGTTGTCAGATTCTCCTAAGGAAACAAGCAGGGTAGAAAACCCAAAGCACAGTGTACCCAGAGGGAACACACAGGGAAATGACTAAAATGTTACTTACTGATTTATCTCTGGTTGCTACATATATCAGCCATGTATGACTTCCATTTCCCTAAATCTGAAAGGGAAACACAGATTATAAACACAGCAAAATTTGTATCACTTCACACAATGGGTCACATTTCAAATTGAAACATTTTTACTAGAATCGATCCTGTTATCACAGGCATCTTTTACCCAGGCTCACAATCTATTCACCAAAGTGTCCCAAATCACGTTTGCTCGTCTATGGCACAGGGACCAGGCCATCTCCACAGGGTTGATGCCAGGGTTCTCCCAGGCTGCTGAGAAGACCGCTCCTGTCTCAGGCGTCCCCTGTGTCCCCACTGAACGCCCTGTCCTTTGTGCCTCCCTCCACCTCCTCCCTGCTCCCACCTGCCAACTCCAAAGGGTCAGATCAGAGGACAAACAAAGACCTAAAGATTAGCATCCGATCATCACTCCAGTGTTCTTGCCTGGAGAATCCCAGGGACGGCGGAGCCTGGTGGGCTGCCGTCTGTGGGGTCGCACAGAGTCGGACACAGCTGAAGCGACTTAGCAGCAGCAGCAGCAGCAGCATCAAAAGGACTCAATATACCTCTTTCAGATTCAATTTTTCTCGTGGAAATTGGCAAAGATTTTTCAAACTGGTAAGTTCGTCAGTTTTGACCTTACATACTCTGAGAGCAATGTAAACAAGTAGTATTGACAGTACCTTTCTAGAGGACAGCTGAGTAATACATACCAAAGTCTTAAAAGTGGGCATGACCACTGACCCGTTACTCAAGGAAATACTTTGCTAAAGAACATGCCCAGAGATCCAGTTTCCAGGACATTGATCACAGTATTGTTTAAAAACAAAATTTAGAAACAACTTTAATGTTTCTGGACAAGAAAACTATTAAATCGTGTTTATCCATGTGCAGTTGTTAGGACATTGTGTAGTCATTAAAGGTATATTGCAAGTGGGGGGAAAAGTGTATTGTAAGAAACTAATGACCTGATAAAGTGCTGGCAGCAAGTAAAAAATAAAAAGCACATAGAACAAGATTCCATCTCTATTTAAAAATACAGCTATGTACATTATCATATGTGGACACAGACATATATAAGAAATGCAAAACTAACAGCACCTCATCTCTAGCTAATGCTATTACAGGTGACCATTACATTTTTACACTTTTCCATATTTTTTTAAGTTATTTTACAAAGAAGCATGTATTACCTCTGTAATAAGCTTTAGGTCTTTTCTTCTGTTTTTAAAGGAATATATCCTACTATGCTCCTTCTTAGAGCTGAAAATTCCTTTCATCCTGGCTCAGACTTGAAACCTAACAGTTTGATTAAAATACTCCACAGCCCATTAGAGCAACTGGGAAGCTCTTTTCTGTTCTAGATCAAACTCCTGGTCCTCTCCCCTTTCGCCACCAACACCTGCTTCCTGACTTGTCCTTTTAGAGCCCTGCTGGCAACCCACTGGTCTCTCCATCCCCTGGCACTGCCTGAGGGGCAGTCACATGCCAGGAGAGCCACTGCCTGGAGCCCACCACCACCACGACAGGGTGGCGGAGCCAGCCCCCAGCCTTCCTCCACAGTCACAGATCCCAGGATGAGAGGAGAGGAGCCGGGGCCTCGGGCCTTGTCTCAGGACCCCGGGGTGGGTGCTGCTCAGCAGACTGTGACACAGGGACCAGCTCCGGGGACCAGAGCAGGGAGGCCAGGAGCAGGAAAGGAAGTGGGAGAACAACCCAGAGAGGGCAGCAGGAAAGCGGGGCTGAGCCCCACGGAGGAAACCCTTGGTCTCCACGTGTGACGCTGCAGCTCTCATAGCCACCAGTCCGCCTAGCACCCCCCCCCCCGCTTGCCCCCAGTGCCACAGCCTCAGCAAAATCTGTGCCCAATCTCAGCCCAGCAGCTCCCACATACTCACATTCTCAGGAGCCTCTGCCTCCGGAGATCCGCCTTAATGAATGCTAAGACCAAGGGATGACAAAGAAGGGCAACAGTTATCAAGCAGAGCAATGGTCAAGCTCATCCACGAGAGGGAGCCCTTACTCTCCTGCGGCTCACAGGTGTCGCACCTCCTTCAGACCTTCCAGGGATCTGGAGGTTCCACCAGCCAGCTTGACAGAGCCTGGGAACCACTGCTGTGCCAGACAGGAAGAAGCCAGTGACGACACTGGCCTCCACGCATAGACCCCTGATATTTGCAGGGAGTTTGCACACAGTGCTCCAATCCTCACAGCAATCTCCATTCTACAGATTAGGAAAGTGGGGCTCCCAGAGGCTGGTCTAGTTGCCCAAGGTCAAAGAGCTATGGAGGTCAGTGTCACAGTGCAGGGTTCCAACAAGGGTCTTTGGGGGTGGGGTGGGGGCGAAGCCCATGCTCATGCCTCCCAAAGATACCTCCTCATGGGCCCTCTGCTTTGCACCTCTGTACCAGTGTCCTGGATCTGTGTGATCAGTCAGGACACTGGGGTCTGAATCTGCCAACAGCATAAACTCAGGCACAGTCAGAGCATCACGTTGTCCTGAGGCCCCGACTCACCAGTGAGCACTGCTCCAAGGGTCAGGAAGATGTTCCCAGGCATGGTTCCATACTTGTCGATAATCTGGCCCTGGGAGATGGTGAAGGTGATCCCGAATACCTGCAAAGACACGGAGAAGACTGGAAACAGGGGCCCAGCCAAGCAGCCCACAGGGGAGCTGAGCTGCCCTTATGCAGCGCCTGCACCCGCCGAGCCCAGGAGGGAACAAAGACCCACGGCTTCAAGGCCACCACCCAACGAGAGGCCTACCTGGGCAGACACGTTGAGGTGACCAGACGACATGCCTTCTGATTCCGGGTATGTCAGCTCCACGGCAAACTCAAACCCCAGAGCGAGATAGCCGGTTATGGAGAAGCTGATGACCAGATCACAGAAAGAAGGTAATGGAGGACTTCCAGAACAAGGAGGACAGGAGCCCATCTCCTCCGTACCACAACTTTGCCTGCTTTCTTTCTTCCCATCAAGACATTCCAGGCCCTTGAAAATCAGGCCCGGCCAAGGAAAGAGGGACCCTTGCAGGCCAGAAAGAAGCTGAGGCTATTTTCTCAGAGGCCCTTTGGGGGTCCCTGTTCCTTCTGCATCCAACCATCAGTTAGACAGGGTCAGCATTTACAGGAAGGGTTGGGATGCCTGGAGTGTTCAGCCCTCAGCTGAGAACTGCTGTGTGATGGGTACACAGCCCTGGGTTGGCAGGGAAAGTGCTTGGATATTGACCAGCCTCTCTGTGGCTCTCTGGGACTCAAGAGGAGGGGCTCGGAGTCTTGAGTGTCCTCCAGAGAGGTGCCAGCTAAGAAGGACTCAATCTCTCTCTCTCTCTCTCTCTCTCTCTCTCACACACACACACACACACAAACACAAACACACACTCACGTACGGCCCACAGGAAAATAACTGGGAGGTGACAATGAGCAGACATCCCTGTGGACAGGTTCTTTCTCATAGAACAGGTCTAGAAAATGCCAGTTCTATGATCTTACATCTGCACGACACCTTCTGCTGCTTTCACATCTGTTATCACTCTCATTACTTCTAACAACTGCATACATATGGCAGGCCACTCTTATCTTCTGGGTCTCAGAGCAGTTATGTGACATGCCTGTGGTTTTAGATAGTCCCCAGCATAACTGACATTAGGATCCACCCTTTCTGATTCCCAGCCCTGTGTGCTTTCTGTGACCCCTTCTTGTCCCAGGCAGAGCTCATAAAGACAAGACATTTCCTAGCCTTCTAGAGAATTGTGAAGGACACAGTCCATCTCATCAGCATGGATGGGCCTGGAAGCCCCCAGGGAGCCTTCTGAAATCTGACAAGTGAACATGACCTCTGGCTACCATTTCCATTTTTCTGGAGGTCAGTGAGAGGCAGCAGAGGGATTCCGATTGCTTCCTAGGAGGTCAGAGCTCTAGGAGCCATGCGGTGGTGCTTTCCAGTTAACCAGGTGAGAGGTGAAACTTACCCAATTATTCCAGCAGTGATGTATACTATCCACAGGTGTCCCAGGTTCAAGGTCCCTGTGTACCCCGCCATGCCCACCAGAGTCATGATGTAGAGTACCAGGGTGGTCTCCCTACAAAGAGAGGCAAAAGTTCTAAGTGACGGCCCGCAGACTTCACCAGGATCTTTCCTTCCTCCCTCCCACCCTCCTTCCCTTCCATCCTTTGGGCACCTACTATATGTCAAGTCCTCTGCTGTGTGCTGGGACA
This sequence comes from Giraffa tippelskirchi, assembly GCF_054371585.1. NCBI lineage: Eukaryota > Metazoa > Chordata > Mammalia > Artiodactyla > Giraffidae > Giraffa > Giraffa tippelskirchi. Next base: position 146,846,636 of record NC_137281.1, on the reverse strand, counting down.
TCTACTCACATGAACACTGTGTCCATGTGGTTAGTGGACAGAGGACCCATGATCACACAAATACTCCTTGTGCTCAGAGCTAGCAAGGGTCAGACCAGGACAGTATGAAGCCATCTGGAGGCATGTGTGTTCTGCGGTAGACCCCTCTCAACCGGATCACTCTGCACCTGGACTTGACATGTCCTACCTACATAAAAGAAGGGCACAGCTCTTTCGTCTCCTTCTCCTCCACCAAAAAAAAAAAAAGAAGAAGAAGAAAATGGGACACACACATAAGCTGTGGTCAAGTGGCGGTGGCATCAGAGGACCAAGAAGGCCATTCGGCTTGTCTGCATCGCCCCCCGACCCCAGGACAATGCCGGGCGGGGACCTGCCTGTGAGAGTCTCTGTCGTCTCCGAGGCCTTCCTGTTGCCACCTGCACACGTGCAGCACAGCTCTTCCCGCTGAATTGGGACTCCTCCACCCCTGACAGTGCAGCTGAGAGAACAGTCTCCAGCCCTGAACTAGCCCCTGACTCCAAAGCCCAAGGGAGACAGCCCCGCCCACTCCCGGGGGCTTGTCCCTCCATTGGCCCCTCAGAAGGCCCAGCGGTGCTGGCTTCTGTCTCGGGCTCACCCTGCTCGTGCCCCTCCACGCACCTCTCCCCGCAGGTTGCCCACTCAGGACTGCTGTGGCCCTGACTCCTGCACTGGGACCGGCACCCTCTCCCTGTCCTCCTGACTGAGGTCAGGGACTCGGCACCTCCTTGCACACTCGGGCCACGAGCATCAGTACTCAGACCGTGAAAGCTCAGAGCCTTCCTTCATCTCTGCGGGCGCCAGAAACACAGTGGGGCCAGCAGGTGTATACTGTGCTTATGTCAGACTCATACTGCAGTGATGGGATGCCAGAGATTCTGTGAGCCCTTTACATGCAGTTAGTATTTCATTCAACTCTTACAAAAGGCGTGCAAGAAAAGTCTGTACAACTATCCCAAATGTGACCAAAGAGGAAACATGAGGCTCAGGTTACATGTCCAAAGTCACCCATGCAGTAAATGCATAGCTAAGTTTTGAAGCCAGAGCTGGGATTGGAAATCTGTGCTCTTTCTACCCTCCCACACAGGAATACTAACACCCTGTTAGTCTTTGGAAAAGAACAACAGCCTCTGAAGGACACCCCTCCCTCCTGGGTCTTCAAAGCAGCTGCTGAGGTCAGAGGCCCTTCATCTCTTCTCCCCCTGCTCCCCGCATCCAGTCCCTCCCGCTGCAGAACCCAACCCTATGGACACCCATCTCCCTTGCTGACCCCACAAGCTCACCTTTTGCCACATTTCTTTACACACAGCTTCTTCTTAAACCACTAGCCTGTCTGCAAAACTATCTGTAGCCTCAGCCAGAGATAAACGGACCTGACCATCCAATTTCCAGTCTCCAAACCAATGGGGACACACCTGGGAGCCTCAGGGAGAAGGGACAGGCACCAAAATGCCCAGATGACAGAGCTCTCCCACCCTTTCTCTGCCCAAGTAGTGGAGCAGGGAGAAGACTGTCCGTGCTCACTGCAGGATGCAGACATCAAATGACACTAGGAACCAGTGTCAGCTAGACTCTGCAGTGTCCTCCCAGCCCATTCACTGTCTTTTCTGGTTCATCTGAATCATCTGGCTGCCCACATCCCAGACTAGTCAACATTCCAATCCCTTCTTTCTGTTGCCACAGAGCAAGCCTGGAAGAGAGATGCTGCTATTCCCCGGTTCAAGAGTGGCCAGTCCTCACTGCCTGAAACCAGCAACCAGCACATGGCAGAAACGAGGTGGCAGCCCAGCTCCACCAGCAGTAATTAGGTCCAGCCGGGCTCCTCCTTGTGTCCAGCCAGGCAGCCACGTCCCCAGGGAGAGCCTCAGTTGGCCTTTGCAGCCAGAGAGAGCCCTGGTCTGACCAGAGCCTCACAGAAGCGGGTTTGTGTGCAGAGAACAGGTCTGCCGCTGTCTGTCACCTCCAGACACTGGGAACTTTGGAGGCCTTGACAAAGCAGCCCAGAATACTGCCCTGCCCAGCACAGGACAGCCCAGGCAGCTGCCCCACTGAGCAGCATTAACTGAGCACCCAGTGGATACAGAGCACAGGACACGCACAAGTTGAGCCTCTGTTTTCAGAGCACTTTCTCCAAGGCTGGCTGCTGAATCAAGGCATCTGGGTTGATTTTTAAATGCAGACCCCCCTACTGATTTGACATCCATGAGGGGTGGGGCCCAGGGATCTGTATTTTTAGTAAGCATCTTGGCTTAGCCTGCAATCCACTAAAATCTTAGTGGCTCTTAGAAATGCACTGCGCAATCAGGACTAAACCATATCACAATAGTTACCAATGACGTGGAAGCAATTGAAAGGTAATACACTGAACATTGTTGGAAGCACAGAGCACCTTGGTTAACCCCACAGGGTCCATGAAGGAGCCATGGGAACCTGGCAATGGAACCACCTTCTCACCCCCACTCTTTGGCCTTTCCACACACGTCCAACTGCTGATCCTTTTCCATGTTTCTTTCCTCCTTCCTCTGCTCCTTCCATGATCTACTCATGATGGAACTCAGACAGGCCTGATGTCCTCTGTCTCTAATCTTCCTATGGTCCCCACAAGACAGGCACTGCTTTCCTCACTGAGCCTCCAAGAAGATACCTTTGAACTGCCTCCTTGACCACTCAGACCCCAGCTGCTGCAATCACATCCTTGGAGCCATATTCCTAATGAACATGTCATTTCAAAACAAGGTCTCCAATTCAGTCCAAAAGAAAAAGTCACTTACTTGTAGGTTCTGGTCCTATCCAGCCAGATGCTTGAGATCACAGCCCCAAGCATCCCTGCCACGGCGACGGTCAGGCCGATTCTTCCAACTATCACACCTTCCCCCTGGAATAGCCACAGCCCCAAGGATCACTCAAGGATGGAACAAGACATCTGATAGGGCATAGTCACCAGCAGGCAAAGGGGTAAAGGCAAGTAACTGACGTGCAATTAGAGCCAGTTCTCAGAAAGCATTAGAACAAGATGACCTGTAAGAAGCTGTCAGTGGGGACAGAATCCTAGAATAATTGCTCCTCCCAACATAATATAACCCAGTATGGATTATACTGGATCCTGGGGGAAAATAAATTCTATCCTAGGACCACTTTTAGATAGGTTTTTTAAAATGTAATTTTTATAGGAAACCTTTGTCATTATTCCCATTTCTAAGATGGAAAAACAGTATCTATATCCAAAGATTCCATACTTAGATTTTCTTTCAGCCAGCAGTGCTAAAGGGATAGAAAGATAATAATTATATATATTTAAAGTGTTTTTAGAAGCCAGACAGCATGCTGGGGATTTTTATATCATCATCTCATTTAATTCTCCTAATTCCCCACCATAAGGTTAGGAAACAATATCCCCCATATACTCACATGAAGACACCGATGCACAGTGAGATTAGCCCACTAGCCGAAGGTCACAGGGCCTTTATTAAGTGCAGAGGTAGGATTTGAACTCAGAGCTGTCAACCTCCAACACTGGAACACTCATTCATGGTGGCCCACTCTCCCACAAGCATGATACCCCTGATTTTTAAAAGAGGGCTGGGCCTTGGATTCCTGATTCTAAATACTCAGAGTCCCATTCCCAGCCCTCCCTGGTTCTGGAAACATTTACAACATGCTTTCTGTTGAGCCATTAAGTGTTTAAAATTAAACCTTGCCCACATTTCACAACTTACATATTTCATCTGTGATTCTATGTGTATATATATGTTTGTCTACTATGTTGTCTGGCACCATGTTATGTACTTTACATACATATATCTTAGTATTTACTTTCTAAGCCTCAACTAATCTTTCAATAAGTAATTAGGCTTCTTTTGAGAAAAGAGAATGAGAGCTAAGAGACATAAACCAGCTTATCACATATCTGAGTTCCACTGGCGATGGGGCTGAGACCCAGAACCACCTCCCTCCAAATCCTGGAGCACACACCATAGCATGCTGCTGCCCCAGCTCCTGCCCAGACTAGAAATCACCCTCTCCCAGGACCCAGCAGTTTTGGGGAACACCCTTACCACGTAGTGGAAGATCACCATGCGATTCAGCAGGGTGCACAAGGCATAAAAAGCACCAGCATTCAGACCTGAAGGAGGCAGGGAGAAACATAGAGTTAGGGTCCTTCTCCTGCTGGGGCCATTGCTGACTTCTGCCCCCAGAGGTGAGAGGTCAGAAACGCTCACCTCCTTACAGTGGGAATGGTGCCCCCAGAGAAGAAGAAATGCTCCGAACAACCGAAAGTAATCACTTTAATCTCTTCTTAACCACACAGCATTGCCCTCTCATCCCTTTAGCTCTGTCCTGGAAACACAGGCTCCAGAAAGTGCATATTATTCCCAGTCAGAACTGTCTACATCCCTCTTAAGGGTTGGCCTGACCTAAGGGTTCAGTGAAACTACTGGACACCTTCTACCCCCTTGATGACCTATGCCCTCTCCAGAATGCTCCAGACCTCTGACCCCTGACAACACTCCCTCTGCAGGTAGATTGTCACCCTCTTTCCAACATCCTTCTTTCAACTCTCTTCTCAGATTCCATATCACCCCAAATCTTATATTTGAAATCAGAAAGGACCCTAAAGAACATCTAGTTGACTCTCCTGATTCATTGATTCATCCATCAAGTAAATGGAGCACCTAGAATATATTGTAGTGATCGGTGTCATTAGAGAATGAGGCCATTTGTCCAAAACCGCATAGTGACTTTGTCACTAAGATGAGCCTAAAACTGATCCAAAGGAAAGGACCTCCTACCCTCCCTTCATAATAATGATTATGATGGTGGTGAGGCTCACACGACTACCACTGGCATACTTGGCATTGGGTCCACTTAGAAAGATGTAAGACCGGACACAGTGCCCAGGTAGGGCAGCCTCAGGAATTGATGGTGATGGCTGATGGTGATGATGGTGGTAATAGTGGTGATGGTGGCGGTGGTGGTGATGGCTGATGATGATGGTGGTGATGATGATGGTGGTGATGGTGATGCTGGTGGTGAGGGCAGTGGCACATCATTCTGTGCTAGACACTTTTCTAAACACATTACAATCTTAATAACAACCCTAGAAAGTAGGTCATATTCTCTTCCAATTTTATAGATGTGAAAGGTACACTCGGATTTGGAAAACAAATATACAGAGGTCAGTCTGGAAGACTCACTCTGGGTCTTTTTAATTTCAGCTAATTTTGAGGCTCCCATGACTGCCACTGGCACACCTGGCATTAGGTCCATTTTGAAGGATGTAAGAGACAGGACATGGTGCCCAGGCAAGGCAGCCTCAGGTACCCCTCTTCACTGGAGCCAGTCCACAGGACCCCAGGCCACAGAGCCACTCAGAAGCCATTCTCTTTTGCCCCCCCCAAGCCCATGGCTCAGTGCAGGGAAAGGTGGGCATAGCCCCCACCCTTCCTTAACCCCTCCCAGGAGCCACTATTGTTTGTAATTCATGCACAGGCATAGTTGCCAGGATCTCCATAAAGGACAGGCCAGTGGAAAGAGTCACTGTGCTCAGAGAAGGACAATGAACAGCTTCCCAACAAGGGTGAGAAGATGGCCCAGGAGGGGGAACAAGCTGGTAGGAGTAGGACGTGGAGCTCATCTTCTCCCACCAAAACATTAGAAACACACCCGCCATAGAACAAATCACACAGAACAGCTACTGAACACTGACAGAAGCCCTTAGACTCCCATAAAGACAAGAAAACCTCCACAAAGAAGGAATCAGGGTGAGGCCTCTGCCCCAGGAGGGAGCTGTGAAGGAGGGAAGGTTCCTGCACCTGGGGAAGCCTCCTCACCAGCAGGGGGATAAGACTGGATAGAGGAAGAGCTTCTGAGCCCAGGAGGAGAGCAGACTGGTTTGTCAAAGGCAAAAAGGAGAATGACCCATACAGAAGGCCACCGTCTCCCGGCACCTTCCAGCCTGAGATACTCCTCCGTCGGTCCAGGCGGGGACCGGATGATGAAGCTCAGGCTTCAGAAGTCAGACCCGGGGAGAGGACCAGGGTTGGCTGCGTGAAAATAGCCTGAATAGGTGACTGCGGCAACGGAGGATGTACTTAGAAGATGCTTGGGCCTGCCAGAGAGGCAAGGTGCCATTACTGGGGGCACATGAGGAGAGGGACAGGACCACCATAAGAGCTTCTTCCCTGTGAGCACGCCCAGGAAATAGTACACCACTTACAGGAGGTCTAAGGACAGCACAAGTCACCACTGTCCTGGTGGGCTCCAGGGGCAGGCACAGATTGCCACTAGGAGACCCATGAGTAGGCGCCAGGCCCTGTTCCCACTGTTCTGGGGGCACGCAAGGCCTGCTGATACTGCGCATCCCATATCACGGGGCTAACAGCCAGCACATATTGAAGGAAGAGGCAGCAAGCATCTAAACTAAAAACAGCCCCTCGAATCCAGAAAAGAGGGCAGAGCAGAAGGACTTGAGCTCACTTCCTCTGCAAAAATGCCAAACTTGGAAAAAGAATGAAGGCACAGGCTGAGAACTTACAAGAGAGGCTCAACAAAGAGCTAGGAAATACAAAGAACAAAAAGAGGTGAACAATACAGTAACTGCTATAAAAAATACCCCAGGAGGAATCGATAGCAGAATAACTGAGGCAGAAGAGCAAATAAGTGAGGTGGGAGACAGAATGATGGAAATCACTGCTGTGGGACAGAATAAAGAAAAAAGAATGGAAAGAAATGAGGGCAGTCTCAGAGACTTCTGGGACAACATTAAACATACCAACACTTGCATTATAGGGGTCCAAAAGGAGAAGAGAGGGCCTGAGAAAATATTTGAAGAGATTATAGTCAAAAAGTTTCCTAATATGAGAAAGTAAACACTCACTCAAGTCCAGGAAGCAGAGAGAGTCCCATTCAAAATAAACCCAAGGAGAACATGCAGAGACACATACTAATCAAACTGACAAAAATTAAAGACAAAGAAAAACTGTTAAAAGCAACCAGGGAGAAGCAACAAATAACATCCAAGGGAACTCCCATAAGGTTGTCATTGTTGTTCAGTTGCTAAGTCATATCCAATTCTTTGTGACCCCATGGACTACAGCATGCCAGGCTCCCCTGTCCTACACTATCTCCTGGAGTTTGCTCAAACTCATGTCCATTGAGTTGGTGATGCTATCCGACCATCTCATCCTCTGTTACCCCTTCTCCCCTGCCCTCAATCTTTCCCATAAGGTTATCAGCTGATTTTTCAGCAGAAACTTTGCTGGGCAGAAGGGAATGGCATAATATATTTGAAGTAATGAAAAGGAATAACCTACAACCAAGAATACACCACCTAGACAGGTCATTCAGATTTGATGGAGATATCAAGCAGAAGCCAAAAGAATTCAGCACCACCAAACCAGTGTTATAACAAATCCTAAAGGAATTCTCTAGGCAGGAAAAAAAAGAAAAGGCAACTAGAATCAAGAAAATTGCAAATGGGGAAGCTCACTCGTAAAGACAAACATAAAGGTAGGAAATAATCCACACACACATGCGATATCAAAACCAGCAATCATGAGGAGCATACAAATGCAGGATATTGGAAATGCACTTGAAATCAGAAGATCAGCAACTTAAAACAACCTTGTATATATATAGACTGCTATATCAAAAGCGATGAAAACCACAAACCAAAAATCTATAATAGATACACAACAACAAAAACAGCAATCCAAACACATCACTATAGAGAGACATCCAATCACAAGAGAAGAGAATAAAAGAGGAAGGGAAGAAAAAAGACTTTCAAAAACAAATCCTAAACAATTAACAAAATGGCAATAAGAACATTCGAATTGATAATTACCTTAAATGTAAATAGATTAAATCCTCCACCCAAAAGACATAGACTGGCTGAATGGACACAAAAACAAGACCCATATATATGCTGTCTACAAGAGAAGAGACCCACTTCAGATCTAGGGACACCTACAGACTGAAAGGGAGGGGATGGAAAAAGAAATATCCCATGCAAATGGAAATCAAGAGAAAGCTAGAGCAATACTCATATCAGAAAAAATAGACTTTAAATAAAGAATATTACAAGATACAAAGAAGGACACTACATAATGATCAAGGGATATATAAAAATTATATACACATATATACGCACTCAACATAGAAGCACCCCAATACATAAGTCAAATGGTAACAACCATACAGGAGAAATTGACAGTAACACAATAATAGTAGGGACTTTGAAGCTGGTTCTTTGAAAAGATAAGCAATATTGATAAACCTTTAGCTAGATTCATCACGAAAAAAGTTAAAGAACACAAAATCATAAATTAGAAATGAAAGAGGAGAAGTTAAAACTGATGCCTGCTAAGTCAGGTCAGCCGTGTCCGATTCTGTGTGACCCCATAGACGGCAGCCCACCAGGCTCCCGTCCCTGGGATTCTCCAGGCAAGATTACTGGAGTGGGTTGCCATTTCCTTCTCCAACAAACTGATGCCACATAAATACAAAGTTTCATAAGGAGACTACTATAAAAAACTATATGCCAATAAATGAACAACCTTGAAGAAATGGACAAATTTTTAGAAAGACACAACCTTCTAAAACTGAACCAGGAAAAAGTAGAAAATATGAACAGACCAATTACAAGTACTGAAATTAAAACAGTGACTTAAAACTCCCAACAGGGACTTCTCTGGTGGTCCAGTGGTTAAAATCTGCCTTCCAATGTAAGAGGGATGTGGGTTCAATCCCTGGTCAGAGAACTAAAATCCCATATGCTGTGTGAGCAAACAAATAAACAAAAAACATAAAAACTACAATGCAGTACACCCAGTTAAACTTGAATTTCAGGAAAACAATTTTTTAGTATAAAAATGCCCCAAGTCCAGATACATCAGGTCTCTTCTTTCATATTTCCAGTTGAAGTACACGCCTGGACACATCTGCTTCTTACCATACCTGATGTTGTATTGCATTCAGGTAAAAAAGGAGCCCAGTTAGCAGTTGAAGGTTTGGTTGGGGAGTGACTCAGGTAGTAAGACTCATGTAAACATCCATCTATCCATTCATTCAATCACCCATCTAACAACAGTCAGGTTGGAGTACCTACTCCAGGCTATAATACCTGCCACTGCTGAGGAAATATACAGGTAAAGAGACATAAATCCCTACTTTCAGGGAGAAGATAGTTTGTGGGAAAGAGATCTGGAAATGACTTGTGGTATCTGACTATTTGTGACCCCACGGACTGTAGCCCACCAGGCTCCTCCATCCATGGGATTCTCCAGGCAAGAGTACTGGAGTGGGTTGCCATTTCTTTCTCCAGAGATGTACTAAGAAAAGCACAATAAACAGGCACGGGTCACAGCAAACATCCTCTTCCAACAACACAAGAGAAAACTCTACACATGGACATCACCAGATGGTCAACACCGAAATTAGATTGATTATATTCTTTGCAGCCAAAGATGGAGAAGCTCTATACAGTCAGCAAAAACAAGACCGGGAGCGGACTGTGGCTCAGATCATGAACTGCTTATTGCCAACTTCAGACTTAAATTGAAGAAAGTGGGGAAAACCACTAGACCATTCAGGTATGACCTAAATCAAATCCCTTATGATTATACAGTGGAAGTGAGAAATAGATTTAAGGGACTAGATCTGATAGACAAAGTACCTGATGAACTATGGACAGAGGTTCGTGACATTGTACAGGAGACAGGGATCAAGACCATCCAGTCCATTAAAGGACCACAACAATTGGCACGCCAGAACAGGGACTTGCGATACGGCAGGTCGGGCAGAGTGACCCTGGAAAGCTTATTGAAGCTGGTAAGTACTAAAGACATGGGTATTACGGCGAGCCTGTGCAGGCTGTTAAATATTTTCGACATAGATTTTACGGAGGAAAAGCGCCATCACTTTTCTAATTTTCTTTATCAATTATTTAAAGCTCAGGGATTTTCAGTTTCGCACCAGGATATAGAGGCTTGCCTTCAAACAGTGGTTGAATGTAACCCTTGGTTCCCTGAGGAAGGCAGTACTGATTTAGAAGTCTGGCATCAGGTTAGAAAAAATGTTAAGCGAGCCGCCAGGCGGGGGAAAGACACTCCCACAGATTTCTGGCCTCTGTGGGCTCTTATTGAAACTGTGCTTCTGCCACTTAACCCTGGCCCTCCTGATGTTCAGCAACAGGCAGAATACTTAGTACATGAACATGAACTAAAAGATGAAACCTTACAATAGGCCCAATTAGAACAACATAATATATAAACTAACCCTCCCTCGGTTGTTCCAAGCTCTCCCCGTACGCCAGCAGACACCAATTTTAAAGCCTCTCCTTTGCTAGAACCTAATGATGTTAGCAACGACTCCCCTAAGCAATCTCCTTCGCGACAGAGGTTTTCTGAATGGCTGGCTTCTCAATCACAAATCTCCGAAGCCGATAGTTTTTCCGCTTTTCCAGTTTTAAGAAATCCTGATGCTCAAGGGCACGTAATACCTCAACATGAGGCTATGAACTTTTATCATATGCAACAAATAAAAAAGGCTATAACTATGTACAGCCCACATTCACCTTTTACTAAAGTACTTCTAAATTCTATTACATGCACTCGGGGAAATTTTGTTCCCCGTGATTGACGTACTTTAATAAAAGCTCTCCTTAAACCAGGAGAATATCTGCAGTGGACAATGTGGTTTCATGACACAGCCAGAGATCATGCTAACAGAAATGCTGGAGCTGGCGCTCCCTAAAATCAAATTACTTTTGAGATGTTAACTGGTACGGGACCATTTGACGCTTTAGAAGCTCAAATACAGTGCCCTCCGTTGCTATATGAACAAGTAAGAGCATGGCCCTTGAAGCTTGGGAGCGAATAACTCCTCAAGGGGAACCTACAGGTAGCTACACTAAAATATTGCAGGGACCTAATGAAGCATATGCTGATTTTTTAGCTAGATCACAAGCTGCTATTTCCTATACTGTAATTGGAGATGAAGCTAAAAAACAACTAGAGAAACTACTTGCTTATGAGAATGCAAATCAGGAACGCCAAAAGGCCATAGCTCCTATTCGAGAGACAGGGACTGTTATAGATTATTTGAAGCCTTGTCGCAATCTAGGATCAGAAACTCAAAAGATGCAAATGCTAGCTGAAACAATGGTTGCTGCCCTTAAAAAGGGAAATGAAGGATGTTTTACATGTGGAGATAAAAACCATTTTAAAAGGGATTGCCCTAAGAAGGCTGATAAAAAGCCTTTCAATATCTGTCCTCGCTGTGGTAGAGGAATGCATTGGGCCAAAGACTGTAAATCTAAATTTGACATTGAAGGGAAACCTGTTCCGGGAAACTCCAAGCAGGGGACCCCCCAGGTCCCCTTCAACAAAAACCAGGGGCAAATTCCATCTTTTCCCCCAAACCCTCAACATCCGGCAGTGCTGCCGTCGACCTACCAGCCATAAATGACTTTCTGCTTTACCCTCAGGCAGTCCCATCTAGAATACCTACGGGTTTGTTTGGACCGCTGCCCCCACAAACTTTCGGTCTTTTACTTGGCCGATCTAGTTTGACTTCTAAAGGAATTACTGTTCATCCTGGAGTAATTGATTCAGATTATAGAGGAGAAATTCAACTTATGATGTCATCCCAGATTTTATGGCGATTCAAAAAGGGGGACAAAATTGCTCAATTACTTCTTTTACCTTACATTTCTATTAACTCTTCTAAAGATGTACGGACGGGCGGATTCGGCAGTATGGATCAAAAACAATCCTTGTGGACTTTGTTAATATCTGAATTTGCCCGACTGAATATTGATATCAAAATTAATGGTAAAAAATTTTCTGGTCTCCTTGACACTGGATCTGATATTACTATCATTTCCAAACATTTATGGCCCAAATCTTGGCCTATACAACAAATCTCTTGCCAAATTGCAGGAATTTCTCAAACTAAAATACAGGAGGTTTATCAAAGTACTCAAATATATCCATGTGAGGGACCAGAAGGCCAACCTGCAACACTAAAACCTTATGTGATAGATGCCCCCCTTAATTTAATAGGGAGAGACTTACTTATGCAATGGCAGACTCAAATTCATATTCCACATTTTTCCTAGGGGCCACTGCTCATTTAACAAATAATGCATGTATTAAAATAACTTGGAAAAATGACAAGCCGATTTGGACAGAGCAGTGGCCCCTCACGAAAGAGAAATTACAGGCAGCTAAAGAACTTATATATACACAACTAGAATTAAGACATATTGAGGAACCTTGTTCTCCTCAGAACTCTCCTATTTTTGTTATAAGAAAGAAATCTAACAAATGGCGTCTCCTAACAGACCTTAGAAAAGTTAATGCATCCATGAAACCTATGGGTGCATTACAACCAGGAATGCCATCACCTACTACTATTCCTCAAAATTGGCACATTATTATTATTTACAGGATTGCTTTTTTAATATACCTCTACACCCTTTAGATCAAGAGAGATTCGCCTTCTCTCTCCCTTATCCTAATCATATCGGGCCTCATAAACAGTACCAATGGACCGTGCTGCCACAAGGGATGATGCGTTCTCCCACCTTGTGTCAGGACTACGTAGCTAAAGCCCTTGAGCCTGTGAGAAAACAATTTCCTAACTTTCTTGTTATTCACTCTATGGATGACATATCATTTTCAGCTCCATCTGTCTTAGAAACACAACACATGTTTGACATAGCTCAATTATGCTTAAAAGACTCTGGGTTAATTATTGCCCCTGACAAAATTCAAACCTCTACACCTTACCATTACTTGGGGTTCGTTGTTAATCGACAACAGATTACTCCTCAGCTAACCCAAATCCGTCCTGATAAATTATCAACCTTAAATGATTTTCAAAAACTCTTAGGTGATATAAATTGGATTAGACCTTCCTCAGGCATTGCTGATTACCAATTGAATAACCTATTTAATACTTTAAAGTGAAGTGAAGTCACTCAGTCGTGTCCGACTCTTTGCGACCCCATGGACTGTAGCCCACCAAGCTCCTCCGTCCATGGATTTTCCAGGCAAGAGTACTGGAGTGGGTTGCCATTTCCTTCTCCAGGAGATCTTCCCGACCCAGGGATTGAACCCGGGTCTCCCGCATTGGAGGCAGAAACTTTTACCTTCTGAGCCACCAGGGAAGTCCAATACTTTAAAAGGAGATCCCGATTTAAATAGCCCTTGTTCAGTTTCTCAAGAGGCACGAGAGGAACTCGATTTAGTACAAAATAAATTACAACAACAGTTTCTTGCTTGCATCAGACTAGATTTACCTCTAGATTTATTTATACTCCCCTCTCTCTCCATTCTCCCACAGGGCTTCTTGCTCAACAAGAGCATCCAACAGAATGGATCTCTACCCGTTTTAGGGGAATAAAGTCACTTACACCCTATCTTGATCTAATTGCTCTAATTATTATCAATGGTAGAAACAGGACTAAAACTCTAATTGGCTCTGATCCTCATAAAATTGTAATACCTATCAATAAATCTCAATTTGAGAATGCATTACAAACTTCTACCGATTTCCAAGTAGCTTTTCTGGAATATTTTGGAGAAATTTCATTTCATTATCCTTCTGGTAAGCTGTGGAATTTCTTCAAAAATACTGAATTTAATATTTCCCGCGTTATCAGCTCAGCCTATACCACAAGCTGAGGTCTTTTATGTAGATGGGACTAAAAATGCCAAAGTTTCATTCTGGTCTCTTAAGGAATATAAAGCCTTTTATACTACATTTCATTCCGCTCAACAAAATGAATTGTATGCTCTTATTCAAGTCATTTGCCTGCATCCTTACCCCATTAATATAGTCTCTGATTCCTTATATTCAGTTTCTGTATTAAAAAAATATAGCAACCTCCACCATAAACTCCAATCAACCTATTATTCAACAACTTTTTTTCGAATTGCAATCCTTAATCAGAAACCACACTTATCCCATTTATATTACCCATATGCGAGCACACTCCTGTGTCTTCCCGGCCCTATGACTTATGTACAAGCTGACAAACTTGTTTCTTTTGCTACTCCAGAGGAACAGCACGTTCTGTTACATAATAACGCTGGCTCCCTACACCAGCTATGGAAAATCCCATACCACCAGGCTAAAGAAATTATTAATAAATGCTCCACTTGTAGACCCTTATATCTTCGACCCATCACACAAGGAATTAATCCTGGCGGTTTGCAACCTCATGAATTATGGCAGATGGATGTCACCCAGTGCCCTGAGCTTTCTCCTTCTTCTTTCTTACACGTCTGTATTGATACCAATTCTTCTTTTATTTGGGCCACACCTCTTTGGGGTGAAGCTGCACAACACCTCGTTACTCACTTACTAGCTTGTTTTGCGATAATGGGAACTCCTAGTTCTATTAAAACAGACAATGGCCCTGCCTATATTTCTAGGCACTTTAAACAGTTTTTACAATCATTCTCTATTAAACATATTACAGGTATTCCTTATAATCCACAGGCACAAGGTATAGTTGAATGAGCACATCACACACTAAAATTGCAAACAAAAAAGTTAAAAAGGGGGGGAATACACAGACACACTACTTTCGTCCTTATCTAAAGCAGACGTCACTAGATTCCAGCATAAGATATTTTCTAAACCTGTAACTATTGTTAATACAGCTTTATTTGTCTTAAATTTTTTAAACTTACCACAGGGAGAGATTTTAACAAGAGCAGAAAAACATTTTGAGGAATTGAAGGACACTTCTCAACAAAACAATGGAAATCCGGGAAACTAATTTTACAGGGAAAGGGGTATTCTTGTGTCTCCCCAGATGGATCCAATGAGCTCACATGGCTCCCCCTTCGGAAAATTCGACCCAAGGGGGCCCCCAGCCTTCAATACAGAAACGAAACAACAAAAACCCCAGGAGGAAGAAATTCCAATACGGGCCATGGCAGCTCTAAAGATCTCCAGGAAGCGCCACCCTAGGCAACATCAACCTTATAACCTCCCCACTTGGGGACAAATAAAAACCCTTACTAATTGAGCTAAAAATTTGTTCTCTCCACAGGGAATGCCGCAGAATCCAAAAAACATTTTCCTAGCCATGCTTAGCTTGGGTGCTTGTGCCACCCCTTCGCCCGAGGAAATTAATCATTCATACCCAACCCCTTTTTTTACTACAGGTGATAAAATGGATGAAGAGAAGATCAATTGTTCTACCAATGGCTCTATACATATGTCCTCTTCCTAGAGCATTAAAGGGCCCTCACACCCTGAAGTAGAAGAAAAACTAATTAACATTTCTCTAGGGTATGAAGTCCTTCCTTCTCCTTCGTGCATGGGACCAATAGAATTCCGACAAACTTCGGCTTTCGCCCTGCCTCCCAAAAAAGACTTTGCTTAAATTGTAAACCATGGTTACACTACAAAAACCTTAGGGAAAGAATTCATTACCATGACAAAGGACTTCTTGAGTGACTTAACAGAAAAATCTCCCCACCTCGCCTTCAAATCAATAAACAGATTGGGCGTAAACTACAAGACACCTGGAAACCTGTTGCGAGCACCTAAAACCTGAAACTTGGAACGGACATTTTACAAGGACATGCTAATAAGACTTTATCTTCCGTAACCTGTAGTAATTGCTAACTATATACGTCTTAAGAAATGATTCCCTTTTGATTGTGATTGTGATTCTACTCAATATTGTGTTACTCCTGTTCAATCTAATTATAGTACCTACAGCTGGGTACAAATCAAAATTCATTTATGAAACAAACATAATAATGTCTCTCTGTATGTACAAAAAGAACGCCTTGTTAAAACGTCTGCCTTCTTCCACTAATCTAGAGACTTCAGCTGAGCAACTAGCAGTTTAATTATCTGGGCTAAAACCACAAGGTTGATTTCAAAATATTATTCACAGTATCGGGTCTCAAACTGTAAATTTGGTGTTTGTCTTGGTGACTTTATTTGTTGTTTACCGTTGCCTTTCTATAAGATTCAGTTCAGTTCAGTCGCTCAGTCATGTCCGACTCTCTGCGACCCCATGAATTGCAGCACGCCAGGCCTCTCTGTCCATCACCAACTCCCAGAGTCTACCCAAACCCATGTTCATCGAGTCAGTGATGCCCTCCAACCATCTCATCCTCTGTCGTCCCCTTCTCCTCCCGCCCCCAATCCTACCCAGCATTAGGGTCTTTTCCAATGAGTCAACTCTTCGCATGAGGTGACCAAAGTATTGGAGCTTCAGCTTCAACATCAGACCTTCCAATGAACACCCAGGATTGATCTCTTTTAGGATGGATTGATTGATCTATGATTGATCTATAGATCTAGATCTATAACTATATATAGATCTAGATCTATAGATATAGATGATTGATCTATAAGATTGGTTTATACTAAACAAACTCATATGGTCAGGACCTTTTTTACCAATATAATAAAACAGGGGGAGTTGTCAGGATACATTTAACAGGAGGCTTCCTGTGTGCTGTTTTCAGTCTTGCATGAATTCTATGTTCCTTAACAGCACCTGAATACAGGTGCTAGAGAGCTGGCAAGCCAGCTTTCGGGGATAATAGAAATTCGTGTATCTCATTCGTATGGAGATTCCATATTGTGAACAGCAGCCGTTTACAACTCTCTTCCCTTCTGATATGTAAAGTAATTTTTACAAACCCTCTCTTGAGAATGATTCTAGCCTCTGGCTTTCCAGATGACTTGTTAGATTTTTGATCCCTGTCTCTGCTAAAAAGGGCTATCTGTAAGAGAATATATATATGCCCACAATATGTTAAATAAATGCCTTTGTTCCATCAGAGCACTGGTCCCCGTGTTCTGCCTCTCTCTCTCTCTATCCCCTTCATGCGGCTCAGCCTTTTTTTCTTCCTTCTTTCACTTTCTTATGGGTTGACTCTGTACCCCCAAGTTCTGGTCCATTAAAGGACCTCAACAACAGGGAATCACAATCAACTGTGAAACAAATTGTCTTTTCCCTTAAAAGATAAACCCAAACTGAAAGGAGAGAATGTTCCTGGTTGTACAGAGCAGAGCAACTTGCCCTACTCTTGGAACTCCTAAATGTCGATTTCTTGCTCTGACTGCCAAGCGCTGGGGTAGCTGATGATGCTTCAGGGAATTTTGAAGGGAAGATTATCAGGACAAGTGGTTCCAGCAGCTGCTCGGGCCTTACCTGAAATTCTTCAACCAGGACCAGCTGGCCACAAGCAGCAGGGTTCTTGTCTGGCTTTGCTGAAATTGTTATTGAGTCAAGCTTGCTCTGCTCACCACATGACAGGCCAATACATCGGGAAATGATTTGTTGGGGCAAGGAATAACAACTTTAATCAGAAAGCTAGCAGACCAAGAAGATGGCGGTCTCATAAAACCATCTTCCCTCTGTCCCAACCCAGGCTCCTTTTACAGAAAGGAAGGTGATGGGCAGGGGCCCAATGCAATGCCAACCAATCACTGAGAGGGACTGTTAGTGGTCACTCGTTAACAGTTGCTCACTGATGGTTGCTTGCTTCGGGGAGGAGCCTGCCGCAACACTGACCACTGGCTGAGGGAGACTGCTGATGGTAGCTTACTAACACCTGCATACCTGCCCCTGCCCTATTACACAGCTTGTTCCCTGTGTTCCCATCTCCTCTGTTTATTTTGTTTGTCCTTCTCTTTCCTGAGGTGCCTCCCCTATGGGAGTTGCCCACTGCCTCCATCTCATGGAGACCATGGTTGGGGGGCACTCCTGTGCTGAGTCTGAATATGGATTCCTCTCCTCTCTAGGGCCCTCAATACAGAGAGTCTCCCAGTCCATCCTTGAAGGGGATGTGGACAGGGCCTGCTGAGGCCCAAGGCAGAAGGGAGACCCCTTCTTCTTAGAAGAGAGGATGGGATGAGAGCCTCCTGCCTGAATGTGAGGATGCCAGGCTCTGCCCTGGGGACATGGTTTTGTTACGAAGCCCAAGCCCAAGCAGTTCCGCTCCCTGAAGGACAGGTCAGTAAAGCAGAAGAAAAGGTCTGGGAACAAGGAGTAATGATTGTAATCAGTAAGCTAGCAGACCGAAAAGATGGAAGACTAACATCTCAGAAAACCATCTCTCCTCAGACCAAATTTGGGCTCTTTTTATACAAAACACTGAGAGGGGGAGGAGCTCACTGTAGCACTGACCAATCACTAAGCAGGACCACAAATGGTCACTGCTTGACAGTTGCTCTAAAATGGTTGCTTGCCTGGGGGAGGGGCCCACTGGGGCACCAACCAATGGCTGAATGGGACTGCTATAACTCCTGCCTGCCCCAGTACTATTTCAGTTTAAAATCAATTTTTCACTTCCCTGGAAATCAAGGCTGTATCTAGAGAGGCCACAAATGGTACCAGCCCCTCTCTAAGGAAAATGTCCATTTATCCATCTGGGTCCCATTTTGCTTCCTTGTGTATGTTTGTGGGTGTCCACTCTGTTGTTTTTCAGGCATTTTGATATATTTTGAGTACTTCCTAATCATTAGAAAATTTTAAAAGTTGCTCCATTAACACAAGACCTAACTATAAAACATGAGACAAGAGGAAGGTGATATTAAAAAGGTTTTTTTTTAACCTTAAAGACTACACATAAAAAGGGCTAGAACTGATAAAAGAATTCAGCAAGGTAGCAGGATATGAAATTAACAAACAGAAATCATTTTCATTTCTTTACACCAACAATGAAATATCAGAAAAGGAACAACAGAGGATGAGATGGTTGGGATGGCATTACCAACTCAAAGGACATGAGTTTGAGCAAATTCTGGGAGATAGTGAAGGGCAGGCAAGTCTGGTGTGCTGCAGTCCATTGGGTCGCAAAGAGTCGGACTTAGTGAATGAACAACAATAACAACAATGTTAACAAAAGGAATATCTTTTAACACTGCTCCAAAAAAAGACCAACATTTAGGAATAAACCTGACCAAGGAGGTGAAAAACTTTGTGGTGAGAACTATTTAATATAAAACATTAATAAAGGAAGATGTTTCAAAGAAGTGGGAAGTTGGATGCACGATACAGGGTGCTTGGGGCTGGTGCACCGGGATGACCCAGAGGGATGGAATGGGGAGGGAGGTGGGAGGGGGGTTTTGGAAGGGGAACACATGTACACCCATGGTGGATTCATGTCAATGTATGGCAAAACAAATACAATATTGTAAAGTTAAAAAATAAATAAACTAATTTTAAAAAGTAAAAAAAATTAACAGCAAAAAAAACAAAGAAATGGGAAGATACCCCATGTTGTTGGAATGGAACAATTAATACTGTTAAATGGCCATACTGTAATAGCACTGGCACAGATCTGAGCTATAGCAGCCCTGCTCAGCCATTGGTTGGCACTACAGTGGGCCCCTCCTCAAGCAAGCAACCATTTACAAGGAACTATACTTCAATAAACATAAATAAATAAAAAAGACTTGTGTGTGTGTATGTGCATAATCTACAGAAAGCCCATGGTGTGTAGGAACTGACATCCAGTTGTGAGCAAAACAGATGTCCTCCATGCCGAGAGCTTACACTCTTGGGAGGACAGCCAGCAGTCAAACAGTCACACCTGTAAATAAAATTGGGATTAAGTACTATAAGAGTTAATTGTAAGAATTTATAAAGAAAAACAGGTGAACTAGATCTCAAAGCAGATCATAAGAAAGACTGAGAACTAAGTAAGTGAAAGGGAGGGTGAGGATATTCCAGGCAGAGGAAACAGTGCATGCAAAGGCCCTGAGGCAGGAGGGAGCTAGTTCTTCATGTAGTTAAAGTCCATGTGACTGGAGCAGAGTGAGAGTGAAGATAAGACTGAAAGGAGGCAGCCATTAGTGCTGCAGGAATCATCAAGGACTTTTCGCTTTATCCTGAGAACACAGGGGAGCCACCGAGAGGTATGAGGCAGAGGAGGGTCAGCTTTGTCACTGGGAGAGGCTGCTCTGGCTGCTTCCTGGAGAAGCCAGTTGGGGTGGGCGGTGACCGAGGGGACAGAGAGACCTCTCCTGAGGCCGCTGTGTCACCCAGGTGAGAATGGAGCTTATGAACGGAACACGGGCAACAGCAGTAGGAAGGGGAGCAGTGGGCAGTGAGAGCGAGGGCTGGACGGGATTGGATGGGGAAAGGGAGGCACAGGGAGGACTCAGGATGATGCCCTTGGAGGGAGGGGAACGGCCTCCTCCTGGAAATCTTGCAGAGACAAATTGTACAGGAAAAGCGCCTGCATTATACCCGCACCTCCTGTTTCTCTCTCCTGCTTCTCTTTGGGCCTCCCACCCCTTCCTGAAGCTGCCTCAGGCTCTGCAGGGTCCAGAGGCTCCAGAAGCTGGCTGAAATCAGAGTGTGATTCCCATGAAAATCCAATAATGAAATTTGAATGGACAGTAAATCCTCTCAGGTTTCACTCTCTGGCTTCACACAACCTCGAGGCTTCAAGTGGGACACTTGGCTCAGGTTCACCTTAATTCTGGGAGTAAATGAGTAACTAGAAGAAACAAACAAGTCCAAAATGAAACCCAAGGATTTACGGATTCCCTGCAGCTTTCCCAAGTCGATAGCTAGGTGAGGTCCCTGCAGTTAATGCCACCAGCTACCTTGAGCTCCAAGCAGCCTTGAAAGTGCCTCCTGGCATCTCAAAAGGGAGACCAAGAATGCTGACTGCAGCCTAATTTTTGCAAGCATCTTTTCCTTTTACTGTTACTTTGACTGCAGATGACAGAAGCCCAACTTGAACCAGCTTAGGCACAAGGGGAGTGTGTTTTGAGGGCAGTGGGGTAGCTCAGACTTCAAGGAGGAGGTGACCAGGCAAGGGGCAGAAAGAGCAGAACATGCCTGATGCCCTGGGAACTGCCCCAGCCAGGGCTGGGTGGCACTCAGGACTCTTTCCTTCCCTCCGTCTCCCTGTGTCTCAGTCCCTCTGAGCTGCTGTAACCAACATACCTTACACATGGCAGAAACTCATTTCTCACAATTAGTGCTACAGGCTGGGAGGTCCCAGGTTCTAGGTGACGGCAGATTCCATCTCTGGTGAGGCCCAATTCCTGATCCTAGGAGACTTCTCTTGCTGTGTCCCCACATAGAGAAGGGGCGAGGAAGCTCTCTGGGGTCCTTTATATAAAGGCACTAATCCCTCAATGGGATGACCCAGAGGGATGGGATGGGGAGGGAGGTGGGTGGGGGGTCCAGGAAGGGGAACACATGTAAACTCATGGCTGATTCATGTCAATGTATGGCAAAAACTATTACAATATTGTAAAGTAATTAGCCCCCAACTAAAATAAATAAATTTATTTAAAAAAAAAAAAAGGCACTAATCCCATTCATGAGGCTTCCACCGTCATGACGCAGTCACCTCGTACAGGACACACCACCTAACACCATCACATGTGGGGGGAGTGAGGTTTCAGTTGATAAATTTTGGACACACAAACAGTTCATAGCATCCTGCGTGTCAGCTTTCTTTGTCTCTCTTCCTGAAGACTAGTTTTCTGCATGCTGAAGTTTCACCTTTTGACATCTTCAGCTGCCTGAGAAAGGCTGCCATGATGTTCTGACTAAATACAAACTCACAGAATACTAGCCCAGTCCTAGACTCATCAACCATGACCATGGGGTCAAGGGAGCCAATTCCATGGGGGCCACATTGGATTGGAGGAGGGCCAGTTCCCTTAAGGAGAGGGGCAATTAGCCAGGAGATGAGTCCAGCAGCATGTGAAAGTTAACTCATATATCCTGAGAATCAGGGGCCTGTAGAAGTGAGGGACCTGCTTCCCCTCTTCCTGGGGCTGGGAAGCATCCACATTTTCCTAATAAACACCATCACGTTTTCCACGGTAATGATCGGGACCATGTTGGAGGCTGCCTGTGTCAAATTTCTCACGCACGACAACTTGCGGATACTGCAGATGCCTCTAGAGTCTAAGCACAGCCCCATGTCTCTGCTGTTACAGATGTCCCTGTGACAACTCAGCTTCCTGGTCCCTCCGCCTCTCATTTCTCACTCTTTAATGTGCTTCTTAGTCCCCAGTGCTCCTAATATCTCCTTTACCTGCCCAGCGGGAGAGCACAAATGGCTTTCTAGCCTGCAGACTCGCTGACTGATCTCCTTTGGGGTATGAACCATGCACCAGGGGTGAGTGAGCTCATTTCAGACATGAGCAACACAAGGGCAGCCACCCAGCCGAGGCTAGCACGCACGCTGTCCAGTCCCAGGAGGACAGCCAGGCCCCTCCGGGAAGGGGTCACCCAGCCCCGTCTCTCCCCATTACTGCCCTTCCTCCAGCCCCTTTTCTGGCCAACCCCAATGGGATCCCTTACCCGCAGCTTGCTCCTCTGCATTCCTCCCTTAACTCTTAGGGCCGCCCTCACTGTGCCCCCTTCCCCGCAGCCCCTTCCTCTGTCTGCTCTTGTCTCAGCCTCCCCCATTAGCTCCCCCACCCCAACACCCTGCCCAGGGCCCCCGTCTCTCACTCACATCTCACCCCCCAACCCCACAACCACAGCACCTCAAAGTCAGCCCCCACCTCCCTGCCCCTCAGATTCCCCCGATCCACGTCCCCAGCCCAGCTCCCAGTCCCAGGCTGCCCCCTCCTCCTGTCCCTCCTCCCAAATAGCTGGGAAAAGAAGAGAAGTGAAAAGCAAAGGAGAAAAGGGAAGATATTCCCATCTGAATGCAGAGTTCCAAACAATAGCAAGGAGAGATAAGAAAGCTTTCCTCAGCGATCACTGCAAAGAAATAGAAGAAAACAACAGATCGGGAAAGACTAGAGATCTCTTCAAGAAAATTAGAGATACCAAGGGAACATTTCATGCAAAGATGGGCTGGATAAAGGACAGAAATGATATGGACCTAAAAGAAGCAGAAGATAGTAAGAAGAGGTGGCAAGAATACACAGAAGAACTGTACAAAAAAGATCTTCACGACCCAGATAATCACAATGGTGTGATCACTCACCTAGAGCCAGACATCCTGGAATGTGAAGTCAAGTGGGCCTTAGAAAGCATCACTATGAACAAAGCTAGTGGAGGTGATGGAATTCCACTTGAGCTATTTCAAATCCTCAAAGATGATGCTGTCAAAGTGCTGCACTCGATATGCCAGCAAATTTGGAAAACTCAGCAGTGGCCACGGGACTGGAAAAGGTCAGTTGTCATTCCAATCCCAAAGAAAGGTGATGCCAGAGAATGCTCAAACTACCACACAATTGCACTCATCTCACACGCTAGTGAAGTAATGCTCAAAATTCTCCAAGCCAGGCTTCAGCAATACGTGAACCGTGAACTTCCAGATGTTCAAGCTGGTTTTAGAAGAGGCAGAGGAACCAGAGATCAAATTGCCAACATCCACTGGATCATCGAAAAAGCAAGAGAGTTCCAGAAAAACCTCTATTTCTGCTTGATTGACTATGCCAAAGCCTTTGACTGTGTGGATCACAATAAACTGTGGAAAATTCTGAAAGAGATGGGAATACCAAACCATCTGACCTGTCTCTTGAGAAACCTGTATGCAGGTCAGGAAGCAACAGTTAGAACTGGGCATGGAACAACAGACTGGTTCCAAATAGGAAAAGGAGTACGTCAAGGCTGTATATCGTCACCCTGCTTATTTAACTTCTATGCAGAGTATATCATGAGAAACGCTGGGCTGGAAGAAGCATAAGCTGGAATCAAGTTGCTGGGAGAAATATCAATAACCTCAGATATGCAGATGACACCACCTTTATGGCAGAAAGTGAAGAAGAACTAAAGAGCCTCTTGATGAAAGTGAAAGAGGAGAGTGAAAAAGTTGGCTTAAAGCTCAACGTTTAGAAAAGAAAGATCATGGCATTTGGTCCCATCACTTCATGGGAAATAGATGGGAAAACAGTGGAAACGGTGTCAGACTTTATTTTTTGGGCTCCAAAATCACTGCTGATGGTGATTGCAGCCATGAAATTAAAAGACGCTTACTCCTTGGAAGGAAGGTTATGGCCAACCTAGATAGCATATTTAAAAGCAGAGACATTACTTTGCCAACAAAGGTCCGTCTAGTCAAGGCTATGGTTTTTCCAGTAGTCATGTATGGATGTGAGAGTTGGACGGTGAAGAAAACTGAGCGCTGAAGAATTGATGCTTTTGAACTGTGGTGTTGGAGAAGACTCTTGAGAGTCCCTTGGACTGCAAGGAGATCCAACCAGTCCATCCTAAAGGAGATCAGTCCTGGGTGTTCATTGGAAGGACTGATGTTGAAGCTGAAACTCCAATACTTTGGCCACCTCATGCGAAGAGTTGACTCATTGGAAAAGACCCTAATGCTGGGTAGGATTGGGGGCAGGAGGAGAAGGGGAGGACAGAGGATGAGATGGTTGGATGGCATCACTGACTCGATGGACATGGGTTTGGGTAAACTCCGGGAGTTGGTGATGGATAGGGAGGGCTGGCGTGCTGTGATTCATGGGGTTGCAAAGAGTCGAACACGACTGAGCGACTGAACTGAACTGAACTGACAATGGCTGATAAGGGAAAGATAGTTCCTACCATAGAGCTATTTTTCTAGGTGGACACATGAGGCCTGGAAGTGCTACAACCACTTTTGGTACCATAAAGGAAGCCAGCCTGTAGATGAAGCCAACACAGGAGGGCAGAGTCAAAAGAACTCCAGAGAAATGGAACTGAGTCCTGACCAAACCATTCCTGAAGCCTAAAATCCTCTTTTCAGTTTTGTCAGCCAATGTAATCTTTATCCCTTCAGCTAGTTTAAGGAAGATTTTGTTCCTTTCACTTAAAGAGCCTTAAATGATTGAGAATGCCCTTCACACGCCCCCTGCTCCCTTTCCATCTTCTACCTTTCACTTACGAACTTCACCATTCTGTAGTTACATTGATCTTAGTCTTTGAACAAGACTAACTGCTGCTCCACCTGCCCTAAATACTGCCTCACACATATTCAACTCAGACCCCACCTCCTCAGAGAGGCTTTTCCCAGGGATCTAAGTTGTGCACCACCCTCCTCTTCTGAAACACAGTACCTGGTTATCTAGAGTTCTTATCACTGTCTGGAGTTGTTCTTTCAGGTGTGGGCTTGTTGACAGTCTGTTTCTTGACTACAGGGACATTGCCTGGCTCATTCATTTTTCCTTCCCAAGTGTCTGGCATGGAGTAAATGTTCAATAAACAGTCATTGAAGTAGCAAATGTGTTCTCGCATCTATACACTGTGGGTGAGGGTCTAGCGAGGGTTGAGGTGCTCAGGGTTGTGTTGGGATGGCAGCCGTCTGCTCCAGTGCCTTGACCTTGGGCTCCAGTGCTCTTTCATGCTCATACGGCTGTTTATTCCATCTTATCTGGTTCTGCTTTCTCAAGAACCTGTTTCTTCTTTGCGAAGGAAAAAGAGAGGGTTCTGGCTGTTCAGTTGTGTGCTCAGAATTTGGAAGAAGAGGAAGATTTGACTACATGAGGAATGAACAAGGGGCAAAAGGCAGCCAGGTTTGCCTGGGTCTTGCGCTGTCCTACTCATTATGGTGTATTTGATCTGCAGAAAGCTGAGATCTTTCTCTGCTAGGCTTCAGAAAAGGGCAGGAGCACTCTAGGCTTACTGGAGGCCAAAACACCAGGACTGATCGGAGAAGAAGTTTTCTCTATTTATCACAAATCTCCTTACACAAATACAGCTGACTGGAAGGTCTAAAAATAGCCCAGACCCTTCCAACCCGGATCCAGCTGTAGGCACAAGGGTAGGGGCCATACTCACTGGCCGGGGAGCCCTTCTTAGAAGAACTGCTTGTCCCGCGGATGGTTCAGAGTCTTGGGTCCGGCAGCAGAGAGAAGCCCAACCTGGGTGGAAAACCCCCAATAGCAGCCCTTGGTTGCAATGCTCTGGGCAAGGCAGCAGCTTGAAGTTTCACAGTTTGTGTGTTCCCACCACACAAGTCAAGTCGACAGTTAAAAATAAAAGGAAAAAGCAGAAGGCTGGAAAAGCGGTCCCGGAAGAGGCTGTGGGTGGGGGAAGGGAACACAGTGGGCCTCGGATATACTGGCAGTTCCTTGATTTGGATGGAGGTACAGAGTACTCATTCTGAAATGATTCTTTACATACATTTAAATGACACTGACTCTCTGTATGCATGTAATATATTAAACATTTTTTAATTAAAGAATAAAAATCCAAATGTGAAAGGCTAGAAGTGGATGATGGAGCAGAAATGAAACTGAAGAGCATAGAGAAGGAGGAGGCGAGCAAAGGCGGGAGATGACATCTTGGACATGGTGATGTTGGCCTCAGTTTCTCTTCTTCTGTCCGGATCCTGGTTCTGCTTCTAGGTGCCAGAGCCCCACTAGCATGCCCAGGATTGAAATGCCTAAATACAGACAGACAAGATTAGTGGCTGACATAAGCACCATGCTTTATTATATTGCTTGTATAAGGCTGGTTATGGCAGGGATGGCTCCTGTGGGAGTTCCAGGGTCACTCAATGCTTACTTGCCACCATGAGGGGTGCCAGGACGCCAGTTGTGGGAGCCCCAGTCCCAAATACAAACAACTCACAGAGGAAGTGCCCCAGTGCGAGGAAGAAGGTCCAGAGCGTGATGTAGTAGAGCCTACAGGGGAACAGACAGAAAGGGGACTGAAGGTACAGCTTGTTCAGTGAGGAGAAAGTGGTCAAACTTGAAATACACAAATCAAACCCCAGGAAAAGACTAGGGCTAAAGAAAAAGGAGACTTGGTCTTGTGAAAGACCTGGCTGCTAGATCACATCAATTTTATTCACGTTTAGGGCAAAACCGAAGCCTTCAACTCCTAAATCGAGATGAGAATGACCCAGCCATCCGGAGTGGCTTTGCAAGTCTTGGCAAGGTGGTGAAGCCAGCGATAGCAAAGCAGAGTCTGGAGTATGGCAATCCTAGGTAGTGTAGACAATTTTGGACCAATCACACTTATGTATTCTAGTTACTCAAACTGGCTTGACTTTAGTCCAAGCCTGCTTTGCACGTGTCTGGCCAAGGGCTGGTCAGAGCTCATCTGATGGATGCCGCCGAATGAAGGGTATGAATGTGGAATGGGTAGCAAGGGCCTTTCTGGGACTTTTAGATGATGTTGCAACATGGGCCGCATCTTAAGATACTTTGCATCTTAACCTAGCAAAATGGTCAGAGGGAGGACACAGTGACAACCTCACAGGAAGATAACTTGTTCCTCAGTTTTGACCAGGAGGTGGGGAAGACAGAAGCTATAGGATGATGGGTCACTTTGACTGCTGGTACCTTTTAAAAAACTATTTAATGATTAATTTATCTAATTAATCAAATTAATTTATTTAATCAAAAAATTTAAAATTATGAAATACTTCAAATGTACAAAATTCATACATAATAGAATTTATCTCTATGCAACCAATACCCTACTACATCAAATCTCAGTATCTTGACATTCTTGCTTCAGATACTTTTTTCCTAAGAAATAAAATATTACAAAGTTCAGTTAAAGCTTCCTCCCCATCCTTTTTCAACCCTGATCCCATTCTCCTGCCTTCCTTCTCCCCAGAGGAAATAATATCTTAAGGTTGATTTTTATCATTCCTGTTCATATTTTTACACATTTAGTAAACATGTATGTAAGGGTTGATTTTTTGTTTTTGAAGGGAAAGTAGGTTGTTTTTTTTTAAGAGAAATACACATTAAATGGGCAGAATGCAGACTGTCTCAGAAAGTAAGAACAGCTGGGAATTGATTTCAAATTTCTGGTTAGGGAGGGGATAGAATCAGAGAGCATATCAGAAGCACGTGGACCAAAATCCCAGGCTTTAAAAAACAAGTTGGCAATAGAAGTCAACATTTCCGGCTGTCCTGTGTTGGGTAAAGGGAATGAATGGGTAAGAGAAGTAAAGATAAGTCTTAGCTGTCTCGGCTCATCCCCAAAGCACAACAAAAAAAGATATACCCCTTCTACTTGTCAGTAATTCATCATCATGGTAAAGGTCGTTAAAATGATTATGCAGTCCTTACTGCCTCCCAGTCACCCTGAGAAGATACACGAGTCTCATTATATATCTGAAGGGACTGAGATGCCGAGAAGGTCTATAATAAACTCGCTGCTTCAAAGCTAGTTACCAATAGAAATTTTCCAGTTTTCATTCTTGAGCCTCAGAGTGTTTCCACTAAACCACAATGCTTCCAAAAATATATATGTCAATCTAGAACAAGTAGTCCATAGTTTCAGGTTCAAAAATACGAAAAAATAATGTTGAACAGGTCACAGTGCTAATAGCTCTCAAATCCCACTTGTCCTAGTCTTCCTCAGTTTAAACAAATTGAGTCTCTAATTTGCAGATCTACAGAATCAGCAACAAAAATCACTGCTTTCCAGGGCTACTAGGACTTAATCAATGTCATGTGGAAGCACCTGGTACAATAAGAGGGGCTCAACAAATATCACCAGGTGCTGAGGGCCTGGCTAACACACAAAAAAATTTATTATGAAGCTCTTTTGGTGGCCTCACTTGGGGACCTGAGCAAAGTTCCCACCTTGATTGAGGGGATGATTGGTGTTGGGAAGAAAGCTCGAGCCCCCTCCATTGGCCAGTTCGGATTATAACACCATCTAGCCCAGGGGCTGTGATTGCTGGCTATTGTTCCACACTAGTCTGTATGAGGGCTTCCCCATGGCAAAGAGGTTAAGAACCTGCCTGCCAATGCAGGAACACAAGAGATGCAGGTTTGATCCATCTCTGGGTCTGGAAGATCCCCTGGAGTAGGAAATGGCAACCCGCTCCAGTATTCTTGCCTGGAAAATACCATGGGCAGAGGAGCCTGGTGGGCTACAGTCCATGGGGTTGCAAAGAGTTGGACATGAGTGTGTCCACACACATGCATGCAGTCTGTGTGAGTCCCCTGAAGAGGCAGAATACAGAGGAGTCCTCGGTTCTCTGTGACCCTCCCTTCATGACTCTGTGTAAACACACAACCGTTTACTGGTGGGCTCACGATGTCATGGATCGTGAGTCTGTTCATCCCTGCTGCTCAAGGAGGAATGTGAGAATAAGCTATGTCATGGCCTCTCTAAAAAGAATAAGCACACTACCTCTTCAATAGAAGAAAGGCTGACTCATTAGTAAAGAAGTAGAGGGATATGATGCAAGCCACTGGATCACAACATAACTAGTTTGCTGTGCCCATTTCAAAGATTTTTTAAGATTTAGAGACCTTCAGGCTTGTGATGTTTTCTATCCCTGGAAGGAATGGTACCTAGTAATCTTTTATCTTCACATCCTAGGTTACTGTATCAAATCATAGGCCATATGGTGGAATCATAGTCCATCATAATAGTGCTTCTTGACCCTGGGCATTTATTAGAATCAACTGAAGAAATTTTATCAAATTACCAAGACCTGGATACCAGATCAGTTAAATCATACACTCTGGAATGGGCTGAGGAACGCCTGGTATTTTTTAAAGCCTTGCTTTGTTGATTTTAATGTACCAGAATTTATAAACAAGTCTCCAAGGGAGGACCACGATGTCTATGCTTAGCACCCATTGCCAACACAGGGAGATGCTGTTCCCTCCCTTACATACATTTTGTTGTGAATGTCAATGGCGCAGAAGCAGCGAACCATTGATGAGAGCAGCAACCAGATTCTGAAGGTCCGAGCTTGGAGGCCATTCACTGTGTGGCAGAAAGAAGCAGAAGTGTTGAGAAGGGTGGGTCAGGGTTCCCTCCAAACTCCTCCAATTTCACTGGAGAAGCCAGAGAGCTGAGCCTGTGATCCCCTTGGCTGGGCAAAGTACAGGCTCTGATGCTGCATGTGGGAACTAGAAGGAATAGAAAGAATTCCAGAATGTGCCGGGAGCCAGCTCACGAGATCCCACCCATGACAAGGTCATGAGGAGAAGGACTGATCGAGCAAGGCTTCTCAGGCCTCAGGGATTCTCGAAAGGCTGCCTCGGCGCTCACCTTAAAGATGATATCTGTCTTTCTAATGTTTGCTATAATAAACCTCTTCTTATTTTCTGTGACTTAGACAAGAGGCCTTTCCTTGATTCTCTTCTAAAATAGATCAATCTGAAACCTCAATCGACAAGGCCCCTAAATGGTAGCACCTTAATAAAATTATCTAGGATATAGAGTATGCTAATCTAAATTCCTCTTGCTAGCATATTGGTTTGTTTAATAAATGTACCTGTGCCTTTAGAACTAGTGTGCATGACTGCTCCTTAACAATAAACAATACTGAGAGCCTCCACACAAAAAGCCCCAATGGGCACAGAGCCCTTCGTAAAAAAAAGGGCTCATTAGAAAACATAAAAAGCATTACTTTATAAAACTGTTACTTAGTCTACATTTACTTACTATGTTTTTGTTCTTAACATATTTAGCATATATAATGAAAGCATAATAGTTAGAAATTTATATAAATAAAAGTTTAGCTTTAATACAAATAATAAGACGATTGTTAATTCAGCTGGTGATTTTGCTAAGCACTGACCTTGGCGCTACATTGTTTTCAGCTTGCTGTGCCATGACTTTATGAGACCACATTCTTCTCTGTTAGGCTCAAAGCATCAGATAGAATACAGAAAACAGGTTTTACCTTAAAACTCTGAGTTTGTGAATTCTTTCTTTGTCACAATCTGCTGTGTCTGTATTCTTTAAAAAAAATGTACCCCTGGTACTTTCTGTGCCTGATGCAAAAGTGTCCTGGCTGATCAACCCTTATCAATAAAAGAGCCACCAGATGTTAGCAGGCCTCCAGGCCAAAAGAGGATGTAAACAACTTTAAACTTTTCGTAACTAAAAACACAAACAGTGTCCTGGTTCCGATAAGGGTCAAAAACTGCTGACCCATTGATTTGATTTGGCATGACTTTACACTTTACATTTGTCTCTATGTACAACTAAAGATATAAAAGCTGTCTTGAAAATAATAAAGTCAGAAGACACTTTAAAACACCAAGACTCGCTGTGTCTTCTCATTCACATCGCAGACGCCGTCCA
Source organism: Giraffa tippelskirchi (assembly GCF_054371585.1). Lineage (NCBI taxonomy): Eukaryota > Metazoa > Chordata > Mammalia > Artiodactyla > Giraffidae > Giraffa > Giraffa tippelskirchi. The sequence continues at coordinate 146,815,636 of NC_137281.1, read as the reverse complement.
TCCTGAGGGAACCCCTGGACCAGCTGGGGCTAGACTCCGACAAGATGAAAACTGGTTCACCTCCTTTTCAAACACTTACTGTTGGATGTGCGAGTTACTAGAAACCCAACAAACAGCCCACTTCAGCAGTAACTCCTGGGTTAGTGGTTTATGGGTATGCCTGGAAGCCACTCTAGTGTTGGTGAAGCCCAGTGAGTCTGAATCAGGATTAGTGTGGGGGAACACGGTGGCAAGCGGTCTGTCAATAAGAGATGCCAACGAGGTCAGCAGACTTTCAGTGAGGCTGATGCAGGAGAGTACGCAGAAATACTGTGCCCTGTCTAGACAGCCACACCTGGTCTTTAAGAGACCCAAGTCCCTGGATCTCCTGAATTCATATCTATATTATGTGAACGAAGCTCTAACTAGGCTGGTTTCCTGTACATGTGGGAAGGGAACAAAGCAGCGGTGTTTGCCAGGGCCACTCTGCTCTTGCTAGCTTCATTCTGGCACTGCTGTGTTAAATATCTTGTCCAGAGAGTATGAATCTTAGTCCATCATAACAGTGTTTCTTGACCCTGGGCATTTATTAGAATCAGCTGAAGAAGTTTCATAAAATTACCAAGACCTGGATACCAGATCAGTTAAATCATAGTCTGGAGGTGGGCCCAGGACACCCCTGGTATTTTCGAAAGCCTTGCCTTGTTGATTTTAATATATCGATATTGATCTATGGTAAAAAGCAAAGATACCTCCTTTGCTAGTCTGGGGAGCAAGAGAAATTTTAAAGGGCAAGACTCACAACCAAAATGTTTTTCAGGACTTTCCTTTAAGATTTTTCAGCCTTTGGAAAACCATAGAGTAACACCAAATTCACAATCCCAAAGATCTTTAGATGGTAGTCATTTTCAGAAAAAATCCCATAACCCAAACTAATATCTAGCGGTTAATCCTGGAGAGGTATATTCTCTTTTTTTTCTTTTCATATTTTTTATTAAACATTTTGACAGCTCTTCTGATGAAAAGACAGGACATTTCTCTATCCTCTTTCTATATATCTCTCTATGAGTGAGATATAATAATGGAGTATCTCAGTAATCCTAACCAGAGCAGGCATCAGGGTGCTGCTGATGCTGGGTGCTCCAGGGTCCTGCTATCAACAGCAAAGTACCAGGAGGTCATGAGGGGTCTATTTCTGGGCTGTGTGTGCATGCATGCATGTGTAGGCTCACACACACAGTTCTGCTCAGCTATATGCCCTTCGACATATCACATAACCCCTGGGCTTTTCTTTCTCAATTTTAAACTCAAAGGGCTAGGCTTGATGACCTCTAAAAGCCTGTGAATCTATACAGAGTTCCTGGATCACTGGAGGACAACACTGGAGAGTGAAAAGTGGAATTCTTTGACCCACTTTTCCAGGTTCTCTAAGCCTATTGTACTTGAGCTTTGTTTAAAGTGAGCCGTAGCCTTCTTACTTTCATTTTATAGCTAGATGTTGCAGAAATGTGAGCTAGAGCCTGAATCTGGGTTAGCTATAAATGTGACATACGATTGTCAGCTACTATGAAATGGTGCTGCAGCTCAAGCCACCCCACATATCAAACTAAGGAAGCACGAGCTGAAATGTGCAACCGCTCTCCAGCAGAGAGGCTCAGGACACTGGGGAAGCCATCACGGGCCTGAGGAAGTTCACTTTGGGAAACCAGCCTGGAGGGATTTTGGATATCTTCTCAGGGTGTGTCATGGTTTGAGAAGACCTTGGATTAGTAATTCTCCATATGCAATGTAGGGTATAAACCATACGTGCCATGACCTGATTTCTGAAAGAAGCTAACATGAAAAGCTTCTTCATGGTTTCCTATCAGGCATCAGAGTCACCAAGGAACTCTGTTTCCTCACTTGTCCTTGTAATGCTATTTGTACAGACCAGCTGCCGAGGGCAGTGTAAAATGAAGGGAAAAATATTCAGAGAAGCTTGTGGGCAAAAAGACCAATTGTTATCCACGTTGTCTGTTACTCTAGTGGCTTAGGCTTGCTAGCTTAGGCAGCATCAGAATCACCTGGGAAGTTTCTAAAAAGAACTTCTTGTGACCCATCCAGGGGGTTAAAGATTCAGTACTTAGGTCTGGAGAGGGAAGTGGCCGTCTGTGCATTGTTTGGTTTCAGTTTTTTGCAGTTATTGTGATGTACACCCAAGTCTGGGGACCACCATTTAGGCCACTCTCACAAAGGATGCAGATTTTTGCTTTCTTACCCAGATCTGGCTTGCCACTGTAGAGCTTTTTACAGAGAAAGGTGGGGTCTCGGAAGCTCTGCAGCGAGTAACCCAGAGCTATGATGGATGTCATGACCAGCCAGCTTCGTAACACAGTCAGGAATCGGATCATGGCTCCCCTCTAACCTGAGAGGGCTTTTTGCCTTGGAAATAAAAGCAAAGAGCAGGAGACAACAAATGGTTATTGTGCTTCAACCGTAAGCTCTGTAGTTAACCTGTGTCCTACTCATGAGGGCTGTACTAATCTTCATCCGTCAGACATTTCATAAACTCCTCTCCCAAATACCTGAGGCTCATCTATCCCCACGCACGCTTCATAGGGTTGGCGCACTGCCTTTGTTTATTTACCTGTATTCAAAGTGTGCTGACAAGAGTATAAAAAAGGCTAAATAATCCAGTGGGTGGAAATGATAAACCCAGTGGAAAAAATGGAAAGAAATGGAACAGGAGAGAGACAGTGAAAGTGAAATCACTCAGTCGTGTTTGACTTTTTTCGACCCCATGGACTGTAGCCCACCAGGCTCCTCCTATCACTATAAAGAAATAAAATGGACTTCCGGCACCTCACCCTCTCCTTGTTTTCCCACCCTCTCTCAGCAGGAGACTTAAGCTCTCAGGGTCAGAAAAGCTGCATGGATGGCCTCCCTCTTTGACAGAACTTATGTCCATTTCACAGAAGCTCTCAGAAACTCCAGAAGAGAGCCGGTGAAGGTAGAGCCTGAGCACTCTTCCAAACGGCTCTGCCAGTGCCTCAGCACGACTTCCTCAAAGCTTTTGAGGGCCTGTGAGAGTATCCAACATCTATTCTTAAATTTTGCCCTGACCCAGGCCAGCAAAGGTGTGGTGATTTACTAGATTCGGGAGAGAGTTTCCTTTCTTGGTCTCACTATTCAGTAGCTGTGTGACTATGGGCAAGTAATTCACACTTTCCAGCTTAGGTTTCCTTACCTTCAAAATGGAGATTAAAACTACCTATTCCAACAGTTATTATAAGAATTACTTTAGAAAGCAAAGCTTCCTCGCATTGTGCCAGGCTCAGAGTGGCCACTCATTCGTTCATCGATTCACTCGTTCTGTACCTACAAGCTTTCTTCGTTTTACCAGCTCCCTCTTCTCTTGGTCTCTGAAATCTCTTTTCTCCCTACAAGGTTGCCTCCTGGGTATCTTCCTTCTATCCCATCTCCATTGTTCCAAGCTGTGCAGATCCTCTCAATTAGAAGCCACACAGATACCTACCTCTTCTGCCCCCCACTTACATCCTACCTGGCACGAGACATCCTACCTGGCACGAGACATCCTACCTGGCACGAGTACTCTCAGCACAGCAGCAGCAGCAGCAAAGAAACTGCCCCAGCAGACCTGAGTCTACCTGAGCCACTTGTCCCCGCCCCACTCTCAGCCCAGCTCCGATTGGTTTGTTTCCATCAGTCCTCGTTCTGATTGGCTGTTTTGATTCTGCTCGAGCAGGCGACCCTTTGCTGCCAAACTGTGGTTGGCGCTGCCCAAGCCCTGATGCTGAAGCTGAAACTCCAATACTTTGGCCACCTGATACAAACGACGGACTCATTGGAAAAGACTCTGAAACTGGGAAAGGTTGAAGGCAGGATGAGAAGTGGATGACAGAGGATGAGATGGTTGTGTTAGGTAGTTAGAATAGGAAAAAGGAGTCAGAATGGTGCTGGCTAAAAGAGAAGGAAGCGAAAAGAGAACAAAGGAAGGTCCGTGGGCCGGAGTGAGGACCTCAGATAAGACAAACAGCACTCCTGGCTAGCCCTCAATTTTCCGATCGCCCTGTCTCTTCCTGCCCAGCTCACAGCCTAGGACAGGTTGGCATCCCTTCGTCGCTTGGAGGTTTAGTGTCTTTTGTATGAATTTAAGGGACTTCCCAACATTTGGGGTAATACTGAGAAATCCTGTTGGGGATACTCGGAAGAAAGCCTTGAGATTGTTCCATACTGCGCATTTCGCTGAACACGTGTAGGGATTCTTGTCGGAATTGGCTTTCCTCCCCCCATTTATGTTATCACATATGTTAATGCATAGAGAAATAAGGTTTGGAAAGATTGAATGCTTATCTTTGGGTAATAGGATTATGGTCATTCAAACATTTTCTTATGTTATTGCTACTCCATCCTCAAACACACAATGAAATGTACCTTTTCTCTATTAAAGTATCTTAATTAGATAATGTCTATTTGATATTTGGATCATAGTTTGTGATTTTCAATAAGGGAGAATAATTTTTGACAGTGCTTGGAGGAAAACTTCCTCCACCCCACTATTTATATCTTGATTCAGCAGAATATATTGTTTTTGGTTGACTTTATTTTAGTGGAGGAGAAGGCAATGGCACCCCACTCCAGTACTCTTGCCTGGAAAATCCCATGGACGGAGGAGCCTGGTGGGCCGCAGTCCATGGGGCCGCAAAGAGTCAGACACGATTGAGTGACTTCACTTTCACTTTTCACTTTCATGTATTGGAGAAGGAAATGGCAACCCACTCCAGTGTTCTTGCCTGGAGAATCCCAGGGACGGGGGCGCCTGGTGGGCTGCCGTCTATGGGGTCGCACAGAGTCGGACACGACCGAAGCGACTTAGCAGCAGCAGCAGCAGCAGCAGCATCTCCATTTTGCTGGTAAGGAAACCTAAGCTGTAAAGTGTAAATTACTTTCCCATGGTCACACAGCTACTGAATAGTGGGACCAGGAAAGGAACCACTCACTCCCAACTTGAGTAAACACCACACCTTTGCTGGCCTGAGTCAGGGCAAAATTTAAGAATAGATGTTGGATACTCTCACAGGCCCTCAAAAGCTTTGAGGAAGACGTGCTGAGGCACTGGCAGAGCCGTTTGGAAGAGTGCTCAGGCTCTGCCTTCATCAGCTATCTTCTGGAGTTTCTGAGAGCTTCTGTGAAATAGTCATAAGTTCTGTCAAAGAGGGAGGTCATCCATACAGCTTTTCTGACCCTGAGAGCTTAAGTCTCCTGCTGAGGGAGGGTGAGAAAACAAGGAGGATGGTAGGGGGAGGGGAGTGTGTGTATCTTGGCCCATGCTGTAACTGCTTGTGATTCCATTAGAGCTTCATTCTCTCTGGACTTTGACAGAGTCCACTTTTGTGACCCATTTGCACTGAGAGGTTCACTCACTGACCCTTTTACCTCTGGAACTTCCTTTGTTTTTTGGTGCATCACACTGTCTTGAGCCATTACTGACTTTAATATTTGTTTCAGCTGAGTAATGTAGGACCATGCCAAAAGGCCTACTGTCAAAGTGACAAAGGAAGCCTGATAATTTTTCGCTACTTCAGGCCCCCAAATTAATCAGACAATAGACAAACCATGGGCCACATACCAAAGATGGGAAGAGGCTATTCCACGATTAGATTTTTACCTACATGGTTTTTATTTAAACAAAGATGATTGAAATCAGTGCTCAGCAAGGGTTGATCTAACATTTTGTTCTGTTTTTTAAATAAAAACTACATAGCCCAATGGTATTTTCTATACCACATCTATATAATAGGTGGCCATGGTTTGCTTGCCTCTCTCAAAAATGGAAACTTCATCAAAATATGCTCAGTGAGACCATATTAGAGACCAATAGACCATGCTTTGTATCTCAGCTCTTTCATCTATTGACTGTGTAACCTCAAGCAAATCACTTAATATCTCTGTGCCAGCCCTCATCTGTAAAGTGGAAATATTAATGGTGTTTACTGACCTTGTTTAAGGAATAAATGAGATATGATAGGTGCTTTGCACAGTGCATGGCATATATAAGTACTCAATAACTGTAATTTCTTCTGCAACCTGTCAGGATACATTTACCAGGAGGCTTCCTGTGTGCTGTTTTCAGTCTTGCATGAATTCTATGTTCCTTAACAGCACCTGAATACAGGTGCCAGGGAGCTGGCAAGCCAGCTTTTGGGGATAATAGAAGTTCATGTATCTCATTCGTATGGAAATTCCACACAGTGAACAGTAGCCATTTACAACTCTCTTCCCTTCTAGTATGTAAAGTAAGTATGTAAAGTAACTTTTACAACCCCCTCTCTTGAGAATGATTCTAGCCTCTGGCTTTCTGGATGACTTGTTAGATTTTTGATCCCTGTCTCTGCTAAAAAGGGCTATCTGGTAAGAGAGTATATATATGCCCACAATATGTTACATAAACGCCTTTGTTCCATCAGAGCAATAGTCCCCGTGTCTCTCTCTCTCTCTCTCTGTCCCCTTCAGGCTGCTCAGCCTCTTTTCTTCCTTCTTTTACTTTCTTATCGGTCGACTCTGTACCCCCAAGTTACGGCCCATTTAAAGGGCCACAACACAACCCAGCACCAACATTGCTGTTTCCTTCTCCAACTAATTTTTTACTATTTCTCAAGTCACCACAATTTATTTATTTTTAACTTTTATATTGTTCTAATTTATGGAGCATGGTGTCCCTGAGAACAAAAGTAGAGAAACCATAAAGCATATAAATATTGTCCTTAAACCACACATGCCACTCAGACGTACAAGACTTCACTGTGCTTGGAAGGATTGGTCACTAGTGGCCAGGCAGGTATCTGTTAGGTTTAACCTTTGAGCTACTTGCATTACAAAAGAATGACGTGAAGCACTAGGTTAGAAGTAAAGATCCTAGGGGATGGATTTCAGCCAAGAGAAGAGAGTTCTGCTTTAGGCTAATATTTTGGAGAAATTTCTTAGACAAACATAAGCATGGTGCTACTTATTTCAGAGTATACTTTTGACTCACCACTATTACTATGATGAAATATTGGGACAAATTTCCATAAGTATTACACCAAAGTCCATTTTATTTCTTTATAGTGATATTTGAACACCTCCCTCTCTCCTGTTCTATATCTTTCCATTATTTCCACTGGGTTTGTCATTTCTACCCACTGGATTATTTAGCCTTTTTTTACTCGTCAGCACACTTTGATTAAAGGTAGATAAACAAAGGCAGTGTGCCAACCCTATGAAGGGTGCATGGGGGTAGATGAGCCTCAGGTATATGGGAGAGGAGTTTGTGAAATGACTGATGGATTAAGATTAGTACAGCCCTCATGAGTGGGACACAGGTTAACTACAGAGCTTATGATCAAAATACATTAACTGTCTGTTGTCTCCTGCCCTTTGCTTTTGTTTCCAAGGCAAAAAGCCCTCTCAGGTTAGAGGGGAGCCATGAGCCAATTCCTGAACATGTTATGAAGCTGGCTGGTGATGACGTCCATCATAGCTGTGGGTAACTCGCTGCAGAGCTTCCGAGACCACACTTTTTTCTATGAAAAGCTCTATACTGGCAAGCCAGACCTGGGTAAGAAAGCAAAAATCTGCATCCTTTGTGAGCGTTGGCTAAATGGTGAATCACAGACGTGGTGAATAACTGTTGGTCTTTTCTAAGGGAGCCCACCTTAGAAAGGAATGAATGAAAGCACAAGATGATATGGATCTTCTAGGCGTGCCTCAAGGAAATTCGATCCCAAATAAATAAAGGCAAGATCCCAAAAAATCTACAGAAATGATACAGAGTATTTGGCAGATACTCTGGCTATTGGATTTCTCGAACAGCCCAGGCTTGGCTCCCTTCCCAGGTGATTTAAAGTGGAATCCTAATGTCGTTGGTCCACCTAAGGATTGCTGACAGATAGGGTGCCAGAGTGCCCCAGACGGAGTGCAGCTCGCTAGGGAAGAAATGTCCAGGAAAGTGATGACTGCAGCCCATTCTTGTAAGGCAAATAAGGTATATGCATCATGAAGGGAAGAGTGACAGGAAGGGGAACAATCCAGAACTGCAGAAAACAAAACTGGATTCCGGCCCACACAGTCTGCTGCATGACTGCTGTGTTTGTAGAACAGACAGTCCAGCCACCCTTGGAGATACAGCCAGAAACCACAGTGGGCTCTTGGCAGCAGGCACACTTGGGTGAACTGTCCTTGTGTGGACGCTATATGGAGAGCAGTCCCAGTCACGTGTTAGGCACTGAGTTCCAGTACCCTAATAGGCCAGGTGTAACCTCTGCAGTCTCATCTTAAAAATAACACACTCGATGGCAACATCTATGTCAGCAGAGGACCTCCTCTCATGGTATGGAACCCCGATTCCTCCGACCCATTCCCACCCCCAAAGTCATCTCTGCCCCAACAAATGACAACGCAGACCACATGGAGAATCTATTACTGCCTTGAAACATCTGATATTAAAAAATAGAAAATAACTAATTATGTTTTTAAAATAAAACAATGGTTTCAGTAAACATTTTGTTTATGCATTTTAAGGAACTGAGGAGTAAACACTTTGGCCTCCTCAAAAAGTAAAAGACCATCACTCTCCACTTCCCTCCTACCCGTAACTTGGTCCTCCTACCAGAAATATGACTTTTCTCATGTACAAAGTATCTACGCACACGGACACAGACACTGTGGGCTCACCTCGGCTCCTGGCCCAAGCACCACTGCCACACAGGCACCTCCAACGTGCTGAGGCCAAGGCAGTGGGCACAACAAAACAGCACAGGAGTCTTGACTACAGAGCTCAAGGCACAGGAGACCTGGCAAAATGTCTAATTTTGAGGTAATTTTCCCCAAGCCTATGAGTAGATTCAGATAGCAGGCAAGGCAGGAGAGGTCAGCTTGGGCTGGTTGAAAGGAGTCCCTTTAAATTCAGGATTTCTGAGAAAGGACTGTTGCTGAAAGAGGGGTGAGGAGAGGGTTTGTGGCTTCAAACACTGTCGCCACCAGAGGTGGACGGGCTTACCTAACCCAGCAGACCCAAGGCCCATTCAAGGGCCGTTCAAGGGCCATTCAAGGGCCACCTCTCCTTTCCTTTCATCTCTTGGGAGACCTTTGCAGTTCTCGGGGGCAATGATCCAGGTGAGTTTGCAGTGAAGGACACAGACCCTGGGCTGGGCTCTCCCTTCCTCTGGAGAACATCTCCCTAGAGATGGGCTGGAGCAGGAAGGTGAGGCAGCAGCCAGGACTGACTCCAGGATTCTCTTTGCACCCCCAGCTCCCAGAACCTGCAGGGGGAGGGCAGGGCCCCCAGCTGTGTGGTGAAAAGTGCATCTCCCCCACGGAGACGGGGCAAGCTCTGGATTAGGTTCCAGGAGGCAGAGGCACTGTCCTCCAAGACACAGATGTTCCTCCCAGTTCCCCCAGAAGCTGCTCGGGTGAAGGCCGTGGGGCTGGCAGGCAGAGCTGTGCTGGCTGAAGAGGTGGGGGCGGTCCGAGTCCCCCGAGTAGCTCCTCCGCCCTCTCTCAGAAATGCTCCTCCCGGACAGTGGTGGGGGCTTTGCTGCTCTTGCTGTCCTCCTCCTCCCCCTCCTGGGGTTTCTACAAGACAGACAAGAGGACAGCCCTTGGGGTGAAGAGGCAGGGACTCCACCCTGCTCAGCATCTGCCTGCCCGTGCATCTGGGATCCGGGGGGAAGACCAGAGCCCCAGGCACTCAGCATCCCTGACAGTGAACAAAGACAAGGACAGAGGCTCCGATCACGCACAGTGCTCCCCAGACACACACACCATCACAGGAGCAAAGGAGGAGCGAAAAGGTCAGCCTTCTGTGACACCACAGCCTCCAGGGACCATCTCACTGTGGGTGCCACTGAGCTCCGGTCACCCTCCTCCCCTTCTGACAGCCTCACCCCACCTGGATGGACCCCCACGTGCCTGTTGAAGGGCCAGGTCTGCACCCCCCTCAGGACTGCTGACTACCCCCGGTCAGGGGCAGCCCCCATGTGAGGAATATGGTTACCATGTGTGTGGAACAGATGCAACAAAGAACTGTTATAAAGACAGGATGCATCATGGCTCAAAATATGTATATATTAATATTGTTTCCCCATAGAAGAAGAGACTTTGGGTGAGTTTGTCATCAGATTTCTTGCGGGAAGATGGCACAGAATTAGAAGGTATTCGGGGTCACACTTATTAGCTGGGTGGGATTTAAATATGCCCTGAAGTTTATGCTCTGAGGTCCCTATGTGCTGACTGCCAACTTGGGTGTTTGTCTGCTGTTTTAGGAACACTTTGCTTCTTCCCTGAGGGGCTCATCTCGTTCCCAACAAGGCCTCCAGCACAGGCTGAGCCCCACACAGCTCTGACCATCGAGGCTGGCAGAGCCCATGCAGGCCATGTCAGCTGGAGGAAAATCTTTCTTTCCCAGAACATTCTAAGGGCAGCCCATCCAGAGGCTACAGCAGTAGATCCAGCTTCCAATTGTCTATCTTGCTAACTTTTTGGCTGAGAATCTCAGCCCGAACCCTGAGACACCCTCCTTCAGAAGCCAGCAGCTAATTTCAACTGTTTAGTCCATTTCCTCTCTTTGACACACTCATGCACACACACCTGCCTCCTCCAGGGCCATCACCTTGAAATCACAGCCAAACAAGGCTTATGTCTCTTATGCCAGAGAACTATCAAATGGAAGAAGACGTAGATTGTCTTCCTCAAGGTGAGTCATGAGCCCCCAGCCAGAAGTTCTGGCCCTTTCTGCCAGTGACCCACCTCACTGATCAGAAAGCGCAGCTCTGGCCCGATGCGCTCCCTGCCCTGTCGGCCCCTGGCACTGAGACTGAATTCCTGGGACGGTCTGCAGGTCCCACTCAAACCCGCCACCTCGGTGGGGGAAGTGACGGCCCCTTCACGACGCCCTCTGACAGCGCTGGCTTTCCAGGGATCAGCCCCGCATGACTCCGACCCCCGTCCCACCAGGCCCCCCAGGTGCGAGGGAAGTGCGGACACACAGGGAGTATCCAGGGCGCCCCCGTGAGCACAGGCACCCGCTGGCCTCCTGGACCGACTCGTGCTGCTTCCCACAGGCCACGCGGACGGGACTGAGCCCTCACCGCCAACCTGGATGACAAGCCTGGTCCACGGGGACATGGGTCTGCCTGTAACACAGGGAAGCGTGGGACGACCTAAGTAGGAAACAGGAGGAAATGGAAATGTTTATGTGGAGATGTGGGGTTGGGGGGGCCATGGTGAAGAAAGGTTGTCAGACTCTCCTAAGGACACAAGCAGGGTAGAAAACCCAAAGAGGAGAGGGCTGCCTGGGCAGTTCAGTGGTTGAGATGCTGTGCTTCTACTGCAGGGGGCAGGGTTCTATCCCTGGTCAGGGAAGTGCTGCATGCTGGGTGGTATGGCCAAAAACAAAAAAACCCAATGGTACAAGCATATCCATAGAAAACACACTGGGAAATGATTGAATGTTACTAGGCTATCTCTGGCGGTGGGACTATAGGCAACCTTTACTTTTGTGTCTTTGCCTATATCTTCCCAGGAAAACACAGACTATAAACTAACGATAGTAAAAGCTTATCACTTGACACAATGCATCACATTCCAAATTGAAATATTTTCAAGAGAAGTCTAACCTGTTTTATCGCAAGTACCTTTTCCCCAGGTTCAGGATATAGTCACCAAAGTTGCCAAATCACATGTTTCCTCATCAGTGGCTCAGAGACAAGCCCATCTCCACACGGGTGATGGCAGGGTTCTCACAGGCTCCTGAGAACACCGTTCCTGTCTCAGGCTTTCCCTGTGTCCCCACTGAATGTCCTGTCCCAGGAGCCTCCCCCCACCTGCTCCCTGCCAACTCCAGAGCATAAGATCAGAGGACAAACAAGGAACTAAAGATTAGCATCCATGAGCCAGCACATATCCTTAATACACCCCTTTCAGACACCATTTTTGCCTGGGGAAATTGTCAAGGATTTTCAAAATTATATATACTCAGCATTGGCCTCATACATTGCTGAAGCAATGTCCACTGGTAGTATTCACAGTACCTTTCTACAGGACAATCTGGCAATACACATGAAAGTGTTAAAAATGGGCATGATCAGCCCGAGTCAACCTCAGCCAGGGGCATGGAGCTGGAACCTTAGCCAAATTTCTGCAATAAACACTTCTGAATTGGGGGGAAAAAAGAAGATGCAGGTTTTCTTGTTTTTTGCTTTTTGGCTCTAGGTAAAGCAAACTCGATGCTCTAACAGTGGATCACCAGGAGTAAAGAGGAGTAAATGTCACTAACAGGTGCATTAAAATAATCGTGTTCATCTGAGACACTTAGACTTTCAATTTGGATTGCTGGCTGAGATTCCATCCTGGACCTTTCCATCTCGGGCAGCTACAGGGATGAACAGCAAACTGACTGTCATTGAACAACTCAGATTCATGGTCAGTAGACCTCTAACAGCAGCTGTTGGAATCAGCCAACCAAAGTTGGCTGCAGGAGAAAGTTCATCTCCAGAGAATTCACCAGAGTCTGCTTCCCAGGGAATCCAACCTGTGACAGTTTATGCCAAGTATGTTTCATAACAGCAAACACTAAGAGATCTGGAAGGTGGCTCACCCATCACTTGGATGGCAATAAAGACCCCATCAGTGGTACCTGGGGTGCAGATATCTCCAGGCAAAAGATAATGCATAAAGTCTAAATTTAGAACATGATGAAAGTGGTTTTTCCTTCCTCCCCAATCTCATCCCTTCAATCAATGAGGTGCTTGCTCTGGGCCAAGTCCTCGGCTATGTGCTAGGATATCTGCTGTCATAGAACATTCTGTCCATGTGGTTTGTGGACACAAGACCAATGATTATGCAAATATTCATTTAAGTACACTGTGCCCAGAGCTATGAAGGGTAAGACCAGGACGGCGTGAAGCCACCTCACGGCATGTGTGTTCTCTACAGAAACTTCTCAGCAAGTCAACACTGCACCTGAACTTAGCACACCCTACCCACAAACAAGAAGGGCACAGTGCTTTCCCCTCCTCTTTCCCAATCAAAACAAACAAACAAGACACACATCAGCTGTGCCAGGTGGCAGTGGCACACAGACAACCCCAGAAGCCCATTTGGCTTGTCTGCATCACCCCTCGACCCCAGGACAATGCCGGGCGGGGACCTGACTGTGAGAGTCTCTGTCGTCTCCGAGGCCTTCCTGTTGCCACCTGCACACGTGCAGCACAGCTCTTCCTGCTGAATCGGAACTCCTCCACCCCTGACAGTGCAGCTGAGAGAACATTCTCCAGCCCTGAACTAGCCCCTGACTCCAAAGCCCAAGGGAGACAGCCCCGCCCACTCCCGGGGGCTTGTCCCTCTGCTGGTCCCTCAGAAGGCCCAGCGGTGCTGGCTTCTGTCTCGGGCTCACTCTGCTCGTGCCCCTCCACGCACCTCTCCCCCCAGGTTGCCCACTCAGGACTGCTGTGGCGCTGATTCCTGCACTGGGACCGGCACCCTCTCCCTGTCCTCCTGACTGAGGTCAGGGACTCAGCACCTCCTTGCACACTCGGGCCACGAGCATCAGGACTCAGACTATGAAAGCTCAGAGCCTTCCCTCATCTCTGCGGGCGCCAGAAACACAGTGGGGCCAGCAGGTGTATACTGTGCTTATGTCAGACTCATACTGCAGTGATGGGATGCCAGAGATTCTGCGGAAACTTAGGATGCACTTAGGATTTCATTTAACCCTTATAAAAGCCCTGCAGGAAAAGCATGTATGATTTACTATGTGACAAAAGAGGAAACTGAGGTGCAGACCAGTTAGATTACATGTCCTAAGTCATTCATGCAGTAAACGCAGGATGAGATTGAACACCTGTGCTCTCTCTATTCCCACACACAGAAATACGAACACACTGTGGGCCTGTGTCTTGGGAAAAAGTTAAGACGCCCTTCCCTCCTGGTCTTCAAAGTACCTCCTGAGGGCAGAGGAGCTTCCTCCTGTCTCCACCCACTCCTTGCTTCCAGTCCAGGGCCTCACAGAAGCAGGTCTGTGTGCAGAGAACAAGTCTGCCACTGCCTGTCACCTCCAGACACTGGGAACTTTGGAGGCCTTGACAAAGCAGTGCAGAATGTTGCCCTTCTACAAGGCTGCCTACTGAATTGAGGCATCTGGTTGCCTTTTACAAATGCAGACTCCTCTCCTGAATGGGTATACTAGATTGGCCTGGCATCCACTAAAATCTTAGTGCCTCTTAGAAATGCCCTGGGCAATCAGGACTAAAGCACATCACAATATTTGCCAATAAAGTGGAAGCAATTGCAAGGTAATACACTGAAAATTGTTGGAAGCACAGAGCACCTTGGTTAACCCCACAGGGTTCATGAGGGAGCCATGGGGACCTGGCCATAGAACCACCTCCTCGTCACCCCTTTTGGCATTTCCACAAACTTTCCAGTTGCTGATTTTTTTCCATATTTATTTTCTTTTCTCCTTCCTTTGCTCCTTCCACAATCTACTTGGAGGATGGAACTCTGACAGGCTTGATGTCTTCTGTCTCTAATCTTCCTTTGATCTCCACAGGGCAGGCATTGCTTCCCTCATTTTATAAATGAGGAAACTGAGGCTCAGAGAAGGTACATTTGAGCTGCCTCCTTGACCACTCAGACCCCCAGCTGCTACAATCACACCTTTGGAGTCATGTAGCTAATGAACATGTTATTTCAAAACATGTGTCTCCAATTCAGTCCAAGAGGAAGAGTCACTTACTTGTAGGTTTTGGTCCTATCCAGCCAGATGCCTGAGATCACAGCCCCAAACATTCCTGCAGAATCGGTCAGGCCGATTCTTCCAGTATGCACTTCCTCCCCCTGGGGAAACCACAGCCTTAATGATCATTCAGTGATGGGACAAGACACTGGACAGAACACAGTCACCATGAGGCAAAGGAACAAAGGCAAGAAACTCAGGCTCCATTAGAGCCAATTCTCAGAAAGTACCTGGGCAAGATGACCAGTAAAAGCTGCCAGTGGGGAGAGAATCCTAGAATAATTGCTCCTCCCAATATGATATAACCCTGGATGTACATTCAATATTTAGATTTTTTGAGTTATCACTGCCAAAAGGCATAGGAAGACAAAAATTATATATTTTAGAGTGTTTATTAGAAGCTGCACACCATGCAGAGGATTTTACATCATCAATGCATTTCATTCTAATTCCTCACCATAAGGTTGGGAATCAATATTACCCATTTTCCAGATGAAGACACTGAGGCACAGTGAGATTAACCTACTAGTCCAAGGTCATGTGGCCTGTATTAAGTGCAGAGGCAGGATCTGAACTCAGATCTGTCAACCTCCAACACTGGAACACTCACCTGCGGTGGCCCACCCCTCCCACAAGTGTGAGACCCTCAACCTTTTAAAAGAGGGTTGGACCTGGGATCCCGACTCCAGGATTCTCAGTGTCCATTCCCAGTATTCAGCCCTCACTGGTTCTGGAAATATTTGCAATATGAATTCCGTTGTGCAAATAAGAGTTTCGAATTAAACCTTATCCATATTTCACAATTTAAATATTTCATGTGTGATTCTATTTGTATATAAGTATACCTACTATGTGGCCAGGCAACATGCTATGCATTTTACACATATAAACCTTATTATTTTCTTTCTAATTCTAAAGTTAATCTTTCAGTAAGTAATTTGGCTTCTTTTGAGAAAAGAGAATGAGAGCTCAGAGGTGCTAACCAGCCCTCACACCGCTGAGAACCACCAGACCTGGGGCTGAGACCCAGGGCTACCTCCCTCCAAATCCTGGAGCACACACCATACCACACTGCCTCCCCAGCTCCTGCCCAAACACTAGAAATCGCCTTCTCTCTGGCACTGGTCAGCTTAGGGAATGCCCTTACTGGGTATGGAAGATCACCATGTGATTCAGCAGAGTGGACAAGGCATAAACAGCACCAGCATTCAGACCTGAAGGAAGGAGGGGGAAACGCAGCATTGGGGTCACTGTCCCGGTGGGGCCATTGCTAGCTCTCCCCCTAGCAGTGAGGGAAGTCAGAAACCCTCCTCCTGGTTGCCACTGGGAGTGGTACCCTCAGAAAAGAAGAAATACTCCAAAACAACCAAAGGTAACCCTTTTAACCTCTTTTAAGCCACACACCATTGTCCTCTGATCCTTTTATCCCATCCTGGTAACACAGGCTCCAGAAAGTATTACTGGAAGGTACACTGTATCACTTATACACTAAAGTATTACAGGTCAGAACCATCTACATCCCTCTTAAGGGTTGCCCCAACCTAAGGGCTCAGTGGAACTGCTGGACACCTTCTACCTCCTCCTGATGACCTATCCAGTCCCCAAAAGGCTTCCAGACCTCTGACCTCTGACAATATTCTCTCTGCTGGAGGTGTCTCTCCTCTGTCCTTATCCCTCCAACTTTCTTCTTGGATTCAAAAATCACACAAAATCGTCTATTTAAAACCAAAAAGCACCCTAAAGAACATTTAGTTGCCTCTCCTAATCACATCGATTCATCCAGCAAATGAATGGAGCACCTAGAATATACGGTAAGAATCTGTATCCTTAGAGGATGATGCCAGTTGTCCAAAGTCATACAGTGACTTAGTGACTAAGAGACAGAAACTGATCCCAAGGAGAAGGGCCTCCTACCCTCCTTTCATGTTAATGATGTTAATGACGATGGTGGTGAGGATGACAGCAGCAGCCGATATTTTTTATAGAGCTCAAGTTTAGGACCAACGGGTTCAACTAAACTCATGTAGTTTATCAATAACTATCCCCTACTCCCTTGGAGAAGGAAATGGCAACCCACTCCAGTGTTCTTGCCTGGAGAAACCCAGGGACGGGGGAGCCTGATGGGCTGCCGTCTATGGGGTCGCGCAGAGTCGGACACGACTGAAGCGACTTAGCAGTAGCAGCAGCATCTCCCACTCCCAGCCAGACAGGAGACTGAATCAAGGCTAAGGCAGGAAGGGGAAGAGAAAGATGGTGCGAAGGATAGCAAGCAGGAGACAACTGGGGCTCTCTCAGGTACAAAATCCTTTCTTTGTCCTCTGCGTGTTATTTGTAGTGAAAAGGCTTTGTCTCCTAGGCCTTCCCTGAGTTCCAAAGAGCAGGCACGAGCAGTTACTAATTAGGAAAGTGGGGGAAGGCAGAAACAAAGGAAAAGCAGTCACGAAACAGTAGCTGAGTCCTAGTTCCTCCTCAAGTTCCTCTCTTACAGGAATGTTGGTGATGTGTTATAGTCAGACATGATTAACCCCAACAAGATAAACCTGCCAGGTTAGGGCCATATTCCTGTGAGAAAATGTGATTACCCCTCGTGAGAGAAGTGTGGGTCACTAAGGGGGTGGGCTTTAAAAAGCAGAAGGGTCTTGTCATCACCCTTTCTCTCCTGTGTGAAAACCAGTTTCTTTAAACTGTGATCCAGTGATCACTGGCATTAAAAGGTCTTAGAGTCTAAAACTGCAGATTCTGAAGCTCTACCCTGGACCGACTAAATCTGATTCTCCTGAAATGAAGCCAAGAATCCACATTTTAACAACAACAACAACACACACACAAAAACCCTTTGCATTTCTTAACCTTCGGAATGAATGGCCTTAGAAATAGGGAGATCACTGAGCAAGCCCAGGCTCTGAGAGGCCAGGGTTAATGTGAAGGCAACTGAGATGGGAAGGGGCTTCAAGACCCTTAGAATCACCTACAACCCACCCGCATTAGAGGTTCTCA
Organism: Giraffa tippelskirchi; assembly: GCF_054371585.1. NCBI lineage: Eukaryota > Metazoa > Chordata > Mammalia > Artiodactyla > Giraffidae > Giraffa > Giraffa tippelskirchi. The sequence continues at coordinate 146,797,887 of NC_137281.1, read as the reverse complement.
ACTTTGCTGCAAGCTAGAATCTCCCGGAATGCTTGCAAAGGCAGATTCCCAGGCCCTTGCAGACTATCTGAATCTGACTTTCCAGAAGAGAGGCAGGGAATCCAGGCTCACACCACCCACAACCCAGGGGACTCTACCATCAGGCCAGTGTGGGAAACTGATCTCAGATCTCATCTCTGGGTTCTGGGTACTCTGTGCTCATTTCCCTTTTGTCCTTCCTGAACCTGGAGTAAACTCTTGATTTAAAAGGCCAGTCTGACCTCAGCAAAGCTCCAGGGAATCCCGGAAGGATTTGCTGCCCACCCTGAAGCCAGCATCTTGAGAGGGCACACAGCCCCTCTGAGGCCCATGTAGGGCGGTGTAAAGGCCTTGAGAGCACCAGGGACAGGTGTCCTCAGAACATGGGTTGAGGCTCTGAGTTCAGATGCCCAACCCTGCACAGATTTTTCAGAAGCATAGCTGGAGGGTAGGCATCGGGGGTGGGTAACAGGGGACCCTTTGAGGACCCTCTCCAGAAGAGGAGCCTTTCACCAGCTCCCTTAACATGGCAGTTGGTAGCCATCGATGCAAAGATGTAGAGGAAGCCACAGGAGAGCAAGGCCTGGACGTGCTCAGAGAAGAAGCCAAAGAAGGTTCTTACTTACCCCAACCACCCCCCTGTGGCTGATTCTCATCACAGGACCTATCCAACCCCAGACTCTGGTAGACCCACGGAGACTCTGGTTCCAGCCCTGTGTCTTCCTGCAGTGCCAAACTTGGAGGAGGGAAGGTATTTTACTAGAGCAGGAGGCAGTTGATTACTCTTGTGATGCTTCAGCTACATCAAACACAAACACTACCTTTAAACTCCATCCCCTCTAAATTAATCTGCCAGATTAAGAGTAAAACAAAAACAAACAGCGCATCCAGTTAAATTTCAATTTCAGATAAACAAATAATGTTTACATAAAAATGCCCCTAATACAGACACATCAGGACTCTTGTCTCACACTTCCAGTTTAAGTACACTCCTGGACACATCTGCATCTTACCATAGGTGATGACAAGCAGGAGGAAGTTGAGATTTTTGAAGAGTCGGAGGATAGAACTTAAGTACGATGCATCAGGGGATGCCAAACCATAGCTCAGGGACTGGGCCCTGATAGGGACATATTTAGGCTTCTCCTTGATTACTGAAAGGAAAGAAACAGAGGGATCATTTCAAATCCCTTGGTCCCACTCCTGCAGAGCTGACACATGGACGAGAGCTGATTCTGTCTTCCGAGAAAGAGCTCAGACTCCATAAGGAAATATTACTTATTCAATTAAATCCTTTATAGCCTCCTCTGTTGAAGCTGCATTTCACAGCCTGTAGCTGAGTGACTGGTCCTTTGATTACTTTTTTCTTAATGGTCTTTGGATGGTTGTGATCACTGAGCCTCCCAGACAGTGTCCAAGGATCAAGGAGTCCCGAAATAATCAAGGAATGGTGGTGGTGGTTTAGTTGCTAAGATGTGTTCGACTCTTGCAATCCCATGAACTGTATAGTCTGCCAGGCTCCTCTGTCCACAGGATTCTCCAGGTAAGAATACTGGAGTGGGTTGCCATTTCCTTCTCCAGAGGATCTTCCCGACCCAGGAATCAAACCTGGGTCTCCTGCATTGCAGGCAGATTCGCTACTGACTGAGCTCTGAGGGAAGCCCTGAATTAAGGAATAATGTACCTCAAACGTAGGAAGTCAAGAGACGCCTGGAGTAACAGGCAGGTTTGGCCTTGGAGTACAAAATGAAGCAGGGCAAAGTCTAACAGAGTTTTGTCAAGAGAATGCACTAGTCATAGCAAACATCCTTTCCAACAACCCAAGAGGTGACTCCACATGTGGACATCACCAAATGGTCAACACTGAAATCAGATTATATTCTTTGCAGCTGAAGATGGAGAAACTCGATACACTCTAAGACCTGGAGCTAACTGTGCTCAGATCATCAGCTCCTTATTGCAAAATTAGGCTTAAATTTAGGAAAGTAGGGAAAACCACTAGATCATACAGGTACGACCTAAATCAAATCCCTTATGATTATAAGGTGGAGGTGATGAATATATTTAAGGGATTAGATCTGGTAGACAGACTGCCTGAAGAACTATGGACAGAGGTTCGTAACACTATACAGGAGGTAGTGACCAAAACCATCCAAAAGAAATGCAAGAAGGCAAAATGGTTGTCTGAGGAAGCTTTACAAACAGCTGAGGGAAGAAGAGAAATGAAAAAGCAAAGGAGAAAGGGAAAGCTATACCCAACTGAATGCAGAAGTTCCAGAGAATAGCAAAGAGAGATAAGAAGGCCTTCTTAACTGAAATGCAAAGAAGTAGAGGAAAACAATAGAATGGGAAAAACTAGAGATATCTTCAAGGAAATTGGAGAGCTCAAGGGAACATTTCTTGTAAGGATGGGTGTGATAAGGCCCTAACAGAAGCAGAAGAGATTAAGAAGAGGTGGCAAGCGTACACAGAAGAACTATACAAAAAAGGTCTTAATGACCCAGATAACCATGATGGTGTGGTCATTCACCTACAGCCAGACATCCTGGAGTGTAAAGTCAAGTGGGCCTTAGAAACCATTACTATAAACAAAGCTAGTGGAGGTGGTGGAACTCCAGCTGAACTATTTCAAATCCTAAAGGTGATGCTGTTAGAGTGCTACACTCAGTATGTCAGCAAATTTGGAAAATTCAGCAGTGGCCACAGGACAGGAAAAGGTCAGTTTTCATTCCAATCCCAAAGAACAGCAGTGCCAAAGGATGTTCAAACTACTGCATAGTTGTGCTCATTTGGCATGCTAGTAAGGTTATACTCAAAATCCTTCAAGATGTGCTTCAGCAGTATTTCAACTGAGAATTTCCAGATGTATAAGCTGGGTTTAGAAAAGGCAGAGGAACCAGAGATCAAATGGCTAACATTTGCTGGATCATAGAGAAAGCAAGAGAACTCGAGAAAAACATCTACTTCTGCTTCATTGACTATGTTAAAGCCTTTGACTGTGTGGATCACAGCAAACTGTGGAAAATTCTTAAAGAGATGGAAATACCAGAGCACCTTACCTGTCTCCTGAGAAACCTGATGCAGGTCAAGAAGCAACAGTTAAATCATTACATGATACCACAGATTGGTTCAAAATTGGGAAAGGAGTAAGATAAGGCTGTATATTGTCACCCTGTTTATTTAACTTGGCATCGTGTGAAATGCCAGGCTGGATGAATCACAAGTTGGAATCAAGAGAGCTGGGAAAAATATCAATAACCTCAGATATGCAGATGATACCACTCTAATGACAGAAAGTGAAGAGGAAAAAAGAGCCTCTTGATGAGGGTGAAAGAGGAGAATGAAGAATTTGACTTAAAACTCAACATTCAAAAAAGAAAGATCATGGCATCTGGTCCCATCACTTCAAGGCAAATAGAAGGAGAAAAATGGGAAGCAGTAATGGATTTTCTTTCCTTGGGCTCCAAAATCACTGCAGACAGTGACTGCAGCCATGAAATTAAAAGATGCTTACTCCTTGGAAGAAAAGCTATGACAAACCTAGACAGCATATTAAAAAGCAGAGACATCACTTTGCCGACAAAGGTCCATATAGTCAAAGTTATGGTTTTTCCAGGAGTCATGTGTGGATGTGAGTGTTGAACCCTAAAGAAATCTGAGCACCAAAGAATTGATGCTTTCGAATGCTGATGCAAGAGAAGACTCTTGAGAGTCCCTTGGACAGCAAGGATATTAAACCAGTCAATTCTAAAGGAAATCAACCCTGAATACTCATTAAAAGGACTGATGCTGAAGCTAAATCTCCAACACTTTGGCCACCTGATGGCAATAGCTGACTCATTGGAAAAAATCCTGATTCTGGGAAAGATTGAAGGCAAAATGAGAAAAGGGTGGCAGAGGATGAGATGGTCAGATAGCATCACTGACTCAATGGACATGAATTTGAGAACACTCCTGGAGATGGTGAAGGACAGAGAAGCCTGGTGTGCTGCAGTCCATGGGGTCTCAAAGGGTTGGACACAGCTTAGCAACTGAACAACAACAATGTATCACAGAGAACTGAAGACATTCTGTAGTAACAGGAGGATGGAAAGGAAATGAGAGCTGAGGCTCTGGGATTGGTGAGGCCAGATGAGGACTCAGCAGCAGAGCTCCTCCCAGGGAAAGGGCTGGGCTGCCCATGCTGAGCACAGAGCCTGGCACATGCTGCCAATAAACACTCCCTGACAAGGGAAAGGAGCTGCTGCTATTGGAGAGAACACGAGTCCATCCCTAGTTTCTCAGAGTGGGAATCAGACATCTGCCTCCTGAGAAACCAGAGGACTAACACATGCTCCTGCAGGACTGGGCCTCTGATAGGAAGGACCAGGGAGGGACAGTGGGAAAACCATTCTCTTTATGTTCTAGTTCCAGTCCAGCTGGTACAATCCATTTCACCGCACTGACTGCTGTTCTGTTCTCTGGGGGCCAGATCAGTTTAACGAGTTGTTTGATTGGGTCCACATAACCATCATACTGCCTCATCCAGCCTCCATGAGAATGCTCCTGAAAGGTCAGGAGATGGTCTCCGGCTAGAGGAACCTCTAAAATAGGGCTTATTCTCTTGAACATGAAAGGAGTCCTCACTCCACCTAGAAAGACCTCCAGCCCAGACTTCAGAGCCCTGCTTCTTTCTTCTCTGGAAATAGTCCTGGGTAACTTCCCACTGTTATGAAACTTTCATCCAATGTCTTGCCTGTTTACCTCTCCTTCTATCAGGGGAAAGAAGTCAAAGAAAGAGGATTTTTAAACCTCTGCAACAGCATCTATTTCCTCAGGGATTTGGCAACCATGAGCCAACGGTACAGGTAAGATTTTTCAATTCATTTCAGTCAGCTACTATATTTGCTTAAGAGTAAAATGCCAAAGAGCAGAAATGTCCTATCTCCAGGATCTCAACTGCAAAGAACCCGGCCCTCATCTGCTACAAACATGAGAAATTGGAGCTGGGCAGACTGCAGTTTGAAACTTCAAGTCTGACCAAGTAAGAGGGTCCCTTTCAGATTGGTCTTTCCTGTTCTCAACCATAGATTCAAAGCTTGTCACCTTTCCAGGAACACCAATATCTCTGTCCAAGAGATACTGTGAGTTCTAAAAAACCATCAGGGGACTTCCTGGCAGTCCATTGATTAAGACACTGCGCTGCCACTTCATGGGGCACAAGTGTGATCCCTGCTTGGAGAACTAAGATCCCACATTCCATGCAGTGGCCAAAAATGAAAATAAAACTCATCAGGTAGCCCTTCCCCACCTTGGAGCCCAGGAAGCGAATGACACATGTGAACAGCTGGATGAAGTACATGATTATAAATCTGTTTGATTCAGGAGATGGGGCTGGCAGGAAGGATTGGAACCTTTAATGTGTGAGGAGGTGCTTTCAGATATCAGGAAGACAGCTAACCTGAAAATGAAAAATTTTACTACCCTCCTTCTGAATTTACCATAGTCTGTGTAATATCACTCAGATGATAAAAGAGGACATAAATTATATTAACCAAATATCTCAGTGATTAAATACATATGCATATAAAATTAATAGCAGTTCCCTGGGGTTGGTGGTTGGGATTGACTGGTATAATAAGTAAGTAAGTGTTAGTCGCTCAGTCGTGCCTGACTCTTTGCAACCCCATGGACTGCAGCCCACCAGGCTCCTCTGTCCATGAGATTTTCTAGGCAAGGATACTGGAGTGGGTTGCCATTTCCTTCTGCAGGGGATCTTCCCAACCCAGGGATTGAACCTGGGTCTCCTGCACTGCAGGCAGATTCTTTACTGACTGAGCTACAAGGGAAGTCCATTGACTGGTATAAGGTTAAGTAAATGGTCATTCTTTATGCTTTTTTGTATTTTCTAGATCTTTCCATAATAAGTCTATCTGATGTGTATTTTTAAAAAGCATTTAAAAAACATGGGCCCCAGACATTCTCAGATTAGTGTTTGTGGAGAAATCCTGCTTTATTTTGTTTTATTCCAGAAATTAAAGCTAATTTCTTTAACTCCACTCAAGTCACTGTTTCCTCTTGGTTGAGTAAGACCGATACTAGTACCTCCCTATAGGAGTCAGTGAGATCAAGTACACTCAGCACAGGGCCTGTGACATCATCAGTGCTCACTGGGGTTTCATCAAGGGGATAAGCAGGCTCCCCATTAATTCTAATGAGGTCATACTGGGGAACTGGTGAGTTTCAATTAAACCTTTACAAGGCAGTGAACAAAGTGCACAGGACCAACTTGCCCTGTATCAGCAACAACTACTTAGGCTAGAACTCGTAAAGACCATTGGAAGCCAGGCCTGCCGTTTCTACAGATATATTTTATAGACTACATGGCACCCAGAATGGTGTTCTAGGACCATGTTCACACAGTCCTCACACAAGCCAACAGAACCTCCCTGCCTCCCCGCCCCCCATGAATCAATCAATGCCCTTACCGATGATGACAAGGATGAAGAGCAGAGTGGCCACGCCTGCTGTTATGTAGAACAGGATGCTGATGTGGTAGGCAAGCTCATCAGGACTGTTGATGTTGGGTACCAAGACAGGAGGGACCAAGAGCCCAGGGGCAATTCCAAGCTATAGCAGAGAGTCAATTGTAATATCAATGACCAAGTGGTAATAGCATATATTTAAGACACTTCTAATGAGAAATATAATCCCCATCTTTCAGTTCTTAAAACCCAAACAGGGATTATTTCCCCACAAAAGACATCAAAGAGTGTTCTTTTGCTTCACAACTTGACTCACACACCCTTGATCACCCTCCCTATCAATAACCATTGAAAAAGTTATTTTTCTCAGTGCAGACTTTTCTCCAGCTGCAAACTACTGAAAAATGGTTCCTTTAGTCCCATCTCTATGGTATAATAAAACAATGTTGATTTTTTCCTGCCACTTAAATTCTTGATTTCACTGAATCTGTTAACATGGAACTGAGAGACCAGTTGAGGGCAAAATTCTATATACTACAACCCCAAGAACTTGCATTCAGTGAGAGATGGAAGCCTAGACTGGTTAACAGATTTACAGAAAAAAATGCTTAAGCTCATTGTGTAAGTAACCTATTAATTTACAATCTATAGTGTGAAGTTACAAGCTTCCACAAAAATTTACACACAGAGGATAAGGGACATGCAAACTGGCTGTAAACACACATATGCACACACACACGTACAAATGAATTGAAACATCTCACATCTACACTGGAGTTCAAACTCTAGTGAGCTGACAGATAATGTGCCTTGGGTGTTTCCAAAGTGAGAAATGTCTTGACTCAGGAGGAATTAGCTGTGATACAACTCCCCAAACCCTTCTGCCATGTGAAATAACAAGGCAGAAATGGGAAAACAGCATGGCAACTCAGGCAAGTCTCAGATTCTGAGTGAATGAAGTTGAGTAAGTCTTGTGTTAAGGTCCCACTTTCCCCTTACTGAACTTGAAAGCAACTGCAGGTAGAGAAGAAATTGGCTTTCAGGCCAACTATAACACCACTCATCAGCTGCCAATATGCTGATCATCACGATTGGGTTTCCAGCCTATTACAGCCACTACTGATTTCAGCTCTGGGATATTCACAAAAGTCATCATCAGTAACCTCAGTGTAGGGTTCTTCCAATGTACAGAGTATACAGCCAACAAATCAAATAGACCTTTTTGTATCTACTGTGTGAAATGTATTCTGCTAGATATCTTAGGGAGTACTGAGATACATATGAGAGATCTTCTGCCCTCAAGGGGAGAACTACATAATCTAGTGGGAGCAGGGAGATTTAAAACAAAATATGAAAGGTAACACAAATGGAGATATTTGTGGGTTGAAATGATTGAATGTTAATAGTTTCAGAGTTCCTTTGTCATTCTCTATTATAACCCCATTATTAGAGGACCAAATGGAGGCTAAGAGAGGTTAACATCTAGAGGTTTTGTGACTTGGTTGGGGTTACACAGAGTTGAGAAAACAGATCTCCTGGCATCTCCAGGAAGTGACTCCTCCATGGGACCTGGATTGCCCTTCAGGGCTGAGTCATGGGAAAGGTTCTAGTGAGAAGGCTCCTCCAGGAGAGAAGGTATTTCATGTCCTTAGCACTTTATCTGATCCTCACTTACATCAATCTGTCAGAGCTGAGTCCCGCTTCTTAACTGCTGATCTCCAAGACACTGAGCGTAAAAACTAACCAAAGACAGGCGGGGCAAATGTACCCTTCACAGCTGGGAAGCTGGGCCACTGCACATCCTCTCTGGTTTCCTAAGCACTCTGAAGTTGCAGATCTAGAAGTTAAATGGAATCCCAGAGGGTCCCTTTTGCAAGAATGAGGGAAGATATGGGACATCACTCAAGGTTCTGGGATTCTCTCATTCTCAAAAGGACCCTGATATTAGGGACCGTATTTCTCAGTGATCTTCTGCCTTGACAGGTAAGTTCCCCCAGCTGGTTCCACACTGCACACCTGAACCCTCAGAGACACCACTCCATCCTCCATCCACATTCTAAGCCTGGGTGAGTGCCTTTCCAGCAGCCACAGGATACAGCAGCCAGCACAGGGGCCCGAGGTAGCCCTGGCCAGAGACAGGTAGCAATGCTGTCCCACAGTGACCTTTATCCAGGAGGAAGTCAGCTTTGGTGGTACTTTGATGCCTAGTGTGGAAATCAAAACATAGGTATTGCAATGGACATGTTTTTTCCCCGCTTCTTGAGAGCTGTGGTGAGTGATTGTGTAGAGCTCTATACCCAGATCCTAGTTCCTAAACCTGTCCCTTAGCAGTCACGTTGACTTGCTGGACAGATAGACGAATGGATGTTGGTAGCAAATCTTGTCTACAGAAAGCTGGCAGAGTCACGTAGGTCTGCCCATTAGGGACCAAAGTCATTCTATAAGTCACCTTATACTCCCAGTGGTAAGGGAAGAAGATGGGTGCAGTGGGAGTGGAAAGAGAGTAGGATGGCTGGCTGGTTTGGAGTATCTACTAGGCACTCATCACTTTGCAGAGAAAGGTCCACATAGTCAAAGCTATGGTTTTTCCAGTACTCATGTGTGGATGTAAGGGCTGTGCTTAGTTGCTCAGTCATGTCTTACCCTTTGCAACCCCATGGACTGTAGCCTGCCAGGCTCCTCTGTCCATGGAATTCTGGACACTGAATAAGCATACAGATATACAAGCACCTATGTGGGGACCCAGTGGCAAGAATACTGGAGTGGTAGCCATTCCCTGCTCCAGGGGATCTTTGCAACCCAGGGATTGAAACCAGGACTCCCACATTTCAGGCAGATTTTTAACCTTCTGAGCCAACAAAATATAGTCATAGATAAAATACACAATTACTTTGACAACCAAGTTGTACTCTCAATTCCTCGGGAACTTACTTTGTAGAAATTCCTTTAAAGTGGTGTTAATTTTTCCTCATTTTTACATCACCCGGAGTAGTGTTTCCCAACCTGGCCTGGTGACAAAGGTCACCAGTCCCAACCCCACTATGACCCCTCAGATCTAGGGTGGGTCCTGAGTACCTAAATTTTCAGCTGCAGGGAATCCATAACACATGTCAAGGGAATCTGGGAGACTATGGCTTCAAAAAAGGTTGGCATGGGCCTTCCTATGGCTTCAGTGTCCCAGCCTCTCTCCTCTCTCTAGCCAGTGAGATTTGGAAAATGTGGTCAGATTATGTACCTTCTACTCCAGTGACTTCCCTGGGCTTTTCAATCAGGGATAAAAATCCTAAACACACACACACATTTCTACATGTGGAGTCATCTGCCCTTAGTCAACTACTTGTTCCCTGGACTCTGTCACACAGGCCTCCTTTCTGTGTTTCAAGCACCCAAAGGGCTCCTCTGTGCCTGGGGACCTCAGGGATTTTTGCACCAGCTCCTCTGCTCAGACTAACAGGCCTCACAGCTCTGTTTCTCCAAGAAATGCAGACATCCTTCAGGCCTGAGCTCAAGTCCCACTTCCTTAGGGAAGCTTCCTCTGGTCCCCCAGCTCAGGTTGGGTCCCCATATAGGTGCTTTTATATCTGTATGCTTCTTCAGTTAGCATCTATCACCCCAACGAGACTATCAACCCCATGAGGGCAAGTCTCACATTTACCTCTAGAGTCTAGCGCACAAGCATGCTAATCAGTTAAATGTCTGGAGCTTTCCATGGAGTATCACAATCCTCACAGCAACCCCAGAAGGAGGGACTTAACACTAATCCCAGTTTCAGAGATGTTGAAATTGAGGTGCAGAAAGATGACTCGTCCAGGGTCACATAGCTATAGGGCTTGAGTTTAAAACACACTGTAGTTCTGAATCCAGAGCCTATGACACTAATCAGTATGGTTTATTTTCCTCATAAGAAAGCGTTGAACTGAAACAAAGTGAATGATGATGAAAAACTGTTATCCAGCTAATTTGATCAAGTGCTAATTTCAGATTCTGAGTTGAAAAAGTTAAAGTATCAATATTTACATACACAGGTAAAGGTTCTTATTAAAGTTCTTAGTTTTGTTACTCTCTTACCTAAAAAAATGGGGTGAATGAAGGATGGAGATGCAGATGAGGATACTCAATACTTATTTTTGATTTGATTTTTACCCTTTCTGCAAACTCAGGGGTGATATCCTAACACTGTTTCAAGAGCAGTGGTCACGAGCACTTCCAGATGAATGTCCCAGTTAAATACATCCCTATGCAGCCTGAGGGCTTCAGGTGACAGGAGGAAACCATACCTGCATCATGCATCGCTTGTCATTCCGGCTCACACACTTGGCAGAGCAAAAATAAACCCAGAAACCACGAGGCTACAACTGGGGTAAGACGTCCACACAACTCACTACACAACACAGAACAGCACAGCACAGCCGTGTGATGTTGGCTCTGAGATCTACAGAACTACTGTTCCCAGCCACACCGTCCACTCCGGCATGGGATTTAGGGAGTTCCAAGACCTACTTACGTGAGGTGACCTGCCCTCCTACGTGGCCTGACACTTCTACCACTGGTCACTCCATAAATGATGCCTTACAGTCTAATTCTGAAATGTAAAGAATTTGAGATTCTCTTCCAAAACAGAAGGGAAGACAAAGGATTAAGATATGAGCTTGCCAGGCCTTTCCATGGTTTCTAGGCATTGGATATTAAGAGTAAGAATTCTACTCCATCCTCCTGGACTTAACTCTAACCCCCAGGGAAGGAGTTAGGCACCAAGTACTGCTCCCACTGTCCTGGCTTCAGCTGTGTATAAAGAAGGTGAGAGCAACACCAGGGCCACCAGGGCCACCAGGGCCCCACTCTGCCTTTCCATGTGGTATGGGAGATGCTGCACTTTAAGAAAGCTGGTTGGACAGGCAAACAATAACTGCCAAATTCTAGTGACACAGAATAGTCTGACGTGAACAGTTTTTCAGAAATCACAGGTCCAACCCACTCCTCTACCCACCTGATTGCCGAGGACAGCTATGGAGCAGGCTGTTGACACCTCATCATCTCCGAACCAGACGGAAGCAATGCGGGAGGGCATACCCAGGATGAAAACCTGGGCCACGGAGCAGATGACCTGGCCCAGCACCATGACTGGGAAGAGATGCGGCTGCAGGCTGCCCAGCTTCACCCAGGCCCCCAGGCAGTTGAGAGCGGAGCCAGCAAGGGCAATGGTCCGCAGGCCGAACTTCTCCAAGAGTCAGGCCACTGGCAGGAGCAGAGGGATGTAGGTCAGCATGTAGCACATGGACAGCCAGTCGATGGCAAAGGCACTGACCCCGTAGAAGTTCATGAAGATGTTATTGATGGCAGCGTACTGGATCCACTGGAAGGCGTTGCACATGGAGTAGCCGCTGAACACCAGGAGCACCGCCCACCGGCGCTTGCTCACCTTGATAACAACCTCTGCCTAAGTTCCTGAACTGAGTTGAGCCTCTGTCCTCTGTCCTGAGTGAGGGCGTCTGTGAAGGGGTACCACTGTGCCCCCGTTGGTTGGGATCTTCATTCTCCATGACCACAGCCTCTACTGGAGCCCTGGGCAGGTGCTCCAGACTCCCGCAGCCTTAAATGAGAGTGGTCTCAGCTGGTCTTCTGAAGCCTTCAGGGCACGTGCCCCAGACCCACTCCAGAATAAACAGAATCCCCAGCACCCGCCTAAAAGCCCTGAGTGGGGCTCCCTGAGCTAATTTCCAAGCTCCTGCTCCTACTTTGCCTTCATGTCCTCAGACCGCTGTCTCCGAGGTCGGTAAAAAATGTTTCAGGCCAGTCATGGCCGCAGGTGCTTGGTGCCTGGAGGCCTCCCAAGGCATACTGGCCAAGGTCAGCACCTCCATCCTAGAGAGAGTTATCTCCTTGTGCAGCTACTTTGCAGGACTACGATAGCTCCAGGGCAGGCTTGGGGCCTTGCCCAGTGGCTGCCACTGCCACCCCACCTCCCCACCCCAACCACCTCCACCCACTCTGCCTCCCAACTTCTATAGCCACTGGCACCACAAAACTCTAGTTTTGCCAATGCTTGTGGGTACATTCCTCCTCCAAGATCAGAATGCCTTACAGACAGGCCGTTGAACTCCCATCCATGCACTGCACCTCAAATTCATTTGCCCCTTTCCGGTGACTCCACAAGGAATACCCTCCATCATTCCAAGGTAATCCTCTGCATAGAGTCTCCTAGGGGCCCGTGGGAATGCCCTGTGCACCCACATGGATGCCCAGAAACTCCAGACTGCTCTGTGGTACTCAGGAGGAATTCCCGAATTTACCTGCCTAACCCTAACCCTAATTTTTTTTTTAATAATTACCTTTTAAAAAAAAAAAATTACCTACCTTTTTTTTTTTTTAATAATTTACCTCCCCAGTCTTTGCTGGACTTTCAGTATAAAGACAGATTTGTAGATTTCCTGGGCTGGTTACACTTCTAGGGTAAAGAAGAAATGCAGAAAATTCACTTCCCTCCTTGTTTTCCCTGCGAACCTGGTCTTACATTGGGGAACTCAGATTTGAACCTGTTCGGTAGGGCTCTTCTTTCTTCATGGATCCCCGGGCAACCTCCTAGGCGACAACTTGAGGGTGGAAAAGAGGGGAGTTCTGAGACGCTGAAGATCCAGCTCAGAGTCTTTTTTGTGATGAGGTGCCCAGCACAGCGCACGATGTTAAGCGGTCTCTGCACGCATGTAGCCCTACGCTGCCCCCTGCTGGTGCACAGCCCATTCTGCGGCGAAGCGTTCAAGTCAGGGCCTCTAGAAGGTCAGGTCTGCGGTGATTGCAGCCCTGGGGAGGAACAAGGGCCCAGATTTTCCCTGGGCATGTTTAAAGAAACACCGACTTAGCTGCTCCCAGGCCTGCTTAGTAAACTAAGATATCCCAACGCTCTGTGCCTCAGCAGCTTGGAAAATCAGTAAAACACAGATGATGAAATAATAATACCTACCTCACAGTGTTGTTCTGAGACTTGAATGAGTTAAGGCTTGAAAGCACTTGGAACGTTCCTGGCAGACAGTAAGCATTCCAGGAGTGTCAGATATCCTAACAATTAAAAATTGAACATTTCTATTGTGCTAGAAATGTATACTATGTTACCTCATTTAAGCATCCAAGAATTCTGTGATGTAAGTGCTACTGCTTGTCTCCATTTTATAGATCAGAAAACTGACCCTCATAGAAATAAAGTCTCAGCTGACCTAAAGAGCCATAATTCTCGTCTCATATTCATTCAAGCTACAGCCTAGCTCCTCAGGCAGAGTCTGGGAACAGCAGTGTGGGCATGCCCTGGGAGCTTGTTACAAAGCCCAGGCTCACCCTGGACCTACTGAACTAGAGGCTGCATTTTAAAAGACATCTAGGTGATTTGTTGGTTTTCACATTAAAGAACCATTGGGTGCCTGTGCTTTCTTGCTTTCTTTTTTAATCTTCACCCCCAAAGTGAAGAATTCAAAGCTCTGGGGCTATGGTTCTAAACTTGAGCTGCACATTAAAATCCTATGGGGAACTCTTCACATTCCCAAAACCTGAACTGCATCTTAGGTGAAGATCTCTGAGAGTGGCCCCAGAATCTGCATGTTTAAAACTCCCCTGGTGATGTCAACTTGCGGCCAGGTTTGAGCATCCCTGAGAACCAGCTTCTGGTTCTCTACAGAAAGGTAGCACAGTCTGCCCCCTAGAGGCCAACAACTACTCATGGCAATAGGAATTAAACTTGCCAAATGTCATACACTGGTTTACCATCACCTCCAAAGGGGCTGTAGATGTGGAAGCATGGAGCATGAGGAGGGACTGGGAAGGCTAAACAGCTAACACATCAGGTTGAGACCCCGGATGAGTCCCCCTTAGAAAGTATTGACACTTGGAATTTGTAAAAATGGTGCCCTTGGACATCTTGTATTTGTAATTTACATGCGTAATACTGCACAGTCGCCCACGCCCTGTCTGCTTCACCTCCCTTATTTCCCTTATATTTTAGTTCCAAGTTCTTGTGAACATCTCCGTACAGACTGGAATCCTGAATGAAAGAAGTTTCACTGCACATGCCTATCTGGATACCTGTCCATAGAGTTGAGTTGAAATCCACATCACCACAGAATTTCAGAAAACTGGGACAAACAGGAGATCCAATGAGTTTTCAGAGAGATAAGAGCAGGTTCATAAAACACTTTCAAGAAAACAGGTGCAGAATGTCAGCAGGTTGTCTTCAAGCTGGACAACTGGAGCTTCGTAGAACAATGTGCTCTGAAGGAGGACCCTTTCCTGCCTAGAATCCTACACTCAAACTACCGAAGAAAAGTGTGAGTCAAACATCTTCACACTTCCAAACTTCTGAAAATAAACTGTCTCCGTCTATGTCCAGAAGCTGCTAAAGGATATGCTCCACCAAAACAAGGGAGGAAACCTAGAGAGAGTAAGAGATAAGATTCAAGAAACTGGGTCATGAGGGCAGGGGATGGGAATCACCGAGACTGTGGTAAAGGAACTTCCCAGGTGGACAGCTATGAGTCAGGCAGGAAAACAGCGTGTTCTGATGGAAGCTGATCAAAGACTCCAGGAAAGATTCTATCAATAAGATGACACTGAGGAGGTTGTATTTGAAAATATAGAGTGGGGTAAACAGAACTCGGAGAGAATTAGGGGCTGGTCTAGTGATAACTACCACAAATATAACCAAGTAAATGGGGAAGGGAGTCAATTTAAAACTTTGGTGGAATGTAAGAAGCTGTGTGGATCACAATAAACTGTGGAAAATTCTGAAAGAGATGGGAATACCAGACCATCTGACCTGTCTCTTGAGAAACCTGTATGCAGGTCAGGAAGCAACAGTTAGAACTGGACATGGAACAACAGACTGGTTCCAAATAGGAAAAGGAGTACGTCAAGGCTGTATATTGTCACCCTGCTTATTTAACTTATATGCAGAGTACATCATGAGAAACGCTGGGCTGGAAGAAACACAAGCTGGAATCAAGATTGCCGGGAGAAATATCAATAACCTCAGATATGCGGATGACACCACCCTTATGGCAGAGAGTGAAGAAGAACTAAAGAGCCTCTTGATGAAGGTGAAGGAGGAGAGTGAAAAAGTTGGCTTAAAGCTCAACATTCAGAAAACTAAGATCATGGCATTTGGTCCCATCACTCCATGGGAAATAGATGGGGAAACAGTGGAAACAGTGTCAGACTTTACTTTTTTGGGCTCCAGAATCACTGCTGATGGTGACTGCAGCCATGAAATTAAAAGACACTTACTCCTTGGAAGGAAGGTTATGGCCAACCTAGATAGCATGTTTAAAAGTAGAGACATTACTTTGCCAACAAAAGTCTGTCTAGTCAAGGCTATGGTTTTTCCAGTGGTCATGTATGGATGTGAGAGTTGGATGGTAAGAAAGCTGAGCGCCGAAGAATTGATGCTTTTGAACTGTGGTGTTGGAGAAGACTCTTGAGAGTCCCTTGGACTGCAAGGAGATCCAATCAATCCATCCTAAAAGAGATCAATCCTGGGTGTTCATTAGAAGGTCTGATGTTGAAGCTGAAGCTCCAATACTTTGGCCACCTCATGCGAAGGGTTGACTCATTGGAAAAGACCCTAATGCTGGGTAGGATCGGGGGCGGGAGGAGAAAGGGACGACAGAGGATGAGATGGTTGGATGGCATCACCGACTCGATGAACATGGGTTTGGGTAGACTCCGGGAGTTGGTGATGGACAGGGAGGCCTGGCGTGCTGCAATTCATGGGGTCGCAGAGAGTCGGACACGACTGAGCGACTGAACTGAACTGAACTGAAGAAGCTATGGAGGAAAGGGGAACAAAGCCATGGTTACTTTAAGTGACTTCAGTTGTGAACAATGTGAACACAATCATAATGTTGTGAAAACAAAGTTGATATAATCCAATATGGCATAACTATACTGGGAGGATGGGAGAATGGGAAGTGGGCACATGTATGAGGTGGAGATGAGGGTAGAGTGAGCAGAGCTAAATCTTTGTCTAACACATTGGAAAATCCACAGAAATGCCTAATGTGGACAAAATCAGGAAGTATCGATAGGAAAAGTGAAAGTTGCTCAGTCGTGTCCAACTCTTTGTGACCCCATGGTCTATACAGTCCATGGAATTCTCCAGGCCAGAATACTGGAGTGGGTAGCTTTTCCCTTCTCCAGGGGATCTTCCCAACCCAGGGATCAAACCCAGGTCTCCCGCATTGCAGGCGGATTCTTTACCACCTGAGCGAGAAGGGAAGCCCAGAAGTATCTATATACCAATGTTATTTAGAGCTATGGAGATAAATACCAAAAAATCACCTACTAATAACTGAAAGTATTTACCCCAGAGGACCAGGAAAGCAGGGTAAGCAATGATATTTTTGATAGATGACTATTTGGTTTTTTAAACTATATAAAGCTTTGGTTAAAAAAAAATCTCTAAAATTTAAAAATGGAACAAATTGAATGGAGATTGAGCTGCTTCACTGAAGCCCACAGGTGATATCCAGGGGTGAGGTCAATTCCATCCTGGACTTTATAATGTTGGTTCTAAAATGAACACCAAGTCTCCAACCCTGGAGCCGCAGGGAAGCCTCTTCAGTTGAGCTGTGTCCTCCCAAGCTGTGCTGGGTGTCTCCTCAGAAAAGCAGGTGTGTGGTCAGAGGCCCTGCTACCTCTGTCTTCACCCTTTCTTAGTTTCCACCTGCTTCTAGTGAGTTTCAGGCTTGTAGACTCTGTGGAAGTTTAAACTTTTCTATTTATAGCTCATCTACTACCCCAGCATCCAAAGGCCAAGCCCAGGTCTACTTCTCCCCTGAACCCTGTGTGTCAGTGAGTAGCTCTGTCAGCTCCCAGTCAGCCAAACCCAAGTCCTGAGAAGCGCCATCACTCTGTCCATTGGGTGCGGACCTCCTCACCACCTTCCCCATGGACACCACTCTAGTTCAGATTCTCACGGCTTCTCACCTTGATCCTGTGATGCTGTATTCATTGTTCTTACGCCTCTCATTCCCCATCACACTCTCCACAGGGCTCTTCACTTCTGTCCGGGCCTCTGTCCTGCCTTGAGTCCTCCAGTGGCTGCCCCTACCTTCCAGAAGGTTCTCACTCCTTGGCTTAGCACACAGGAGGTTGTGATGTTGCTCTGGCTGCCCTCTCACCACTGCCCATTCCCAGCTTTCCCTCCATGTGCTGGACCCGCCTGCAGTTCCCAACCAGCACTGTGAACACATCATGTCTAGTGTCCTGTTTCACTGCCGGACAAGCATCACCTCCTCTAGGAAGCCTTCCTTAGAGCCCAAGTGTGATTCAGGGGCTCCCCTCACATCCTGCCTGTCCACCTTTCTAGCAGCTCCTGTCTCACTGTAGCATGAGTGTTTATTTGCTTCTTTAAGTCCTCCATTTACCGTGGTTTCTTCGAGGTTATGAATCATTTCTTTCATATTAATCCCCTGACCTCTCAGCTTGCTGACTGGCCCCAGAAGGGACAGGAAAGTGTGATTCAAGTGACTCCTGAGAGGAAATTCCTGATGTATTACCCTCCAGAGGTGTCAACATGAAAGCATATCCGGCTGTTAACCAGTCCAAGCTTGCTCTGGGTTAGGTTATCATGTTCCACAATACAGGTTAGACAGGTTAGGTTAATCATGTTCCCATTATGGCTGGCAATTGTAATTATCTTTTATTTTTCATGTGGCTATTGATTGTGAAAATTGATAAACATCTTTCACTATTGTGATTATGAAAGGGTAACAGGTAGGAAGGCTAGGGGTCCCCAAGAGGCAGGAGGAAATAAACTGTAAGCCGCAGATGTTCTTTTTCTTTTCTAATCCTGTGTTGTCATGACTACACCCGGTTCTGCCTGAACTTAACTTTTCTCAAACTTTAAGCTAACCAATGCGTTTTTCTTATGGAAATCTTTTTCTTAAGCTGTGTTAGTGAAACTATGTATTTGCCTTGGAATCGGCCTTTCTTCAAACTGGTTCTGCCTAAGACTAAGCTTTTTCTCAAACCTCAACAAACCAGTACATCTTACTCATGGAAATGTTTTCTTCAGCTATGCTAATGAAACTATGTATTTGCTTGGAAATCCGCCTTTTTTCAAGATTCATGTCAGTTGTTTGACGGCCCTGGATGACCCAGCTTGTGCCAGTGCTGTCTCAAAATGCATGTGGTGGGAGAGGGGCCTGGGGCAACTCTCTCAGTTTGGAAGTGTTTCTTTTATCTGATTAGCAACTTGCTAACAGATATATAACTCCTTGCTAAAAACTAGCAAGGGGGCACTCTTTCTGTCCCCTTCTGATGTCCAATGTCAGAAGCTTTATCTATCCCTTCTATACTTGAATAAAACTGTTAGGGGAAGCACACTGACTGAAACCACCCACCCTGGGCAGGCTCTCTGGTAACCATTTGCATGAGTTGTTTTAGGACAGGAGGTCCTGGTAAGGAATACAGAACTAATAAGCCACCACCAACCGGAAGAGTTCGGGAAAGAACAAAAGGAGACACCGCGTGGCCGTCCACCTCCCAGAATCCCTCTCACTGGCATCCATATTGGCTGAGCGGTGCGTGCGCCACCAGGAAGGACTCTGAGTCAGAATGTTTGGTCAAAGACAACCCAGAAAGTAATCCTATCACCATAAAACCCAAGACTGCGAGCAGTCCTCCTGGGTTCCCTTACCCTGCTGCTCTCCGCCCAGGTGCTCCTTTTCCAATAAAATCTCTTGCTTTGTCAGCACGTGTTTCCTCAGACTATTCTTTTCCGAGTGTTAGACAAGAGACCTCTCTCGGGGCCCTGGAGGCCCCCCGCCCCCGCCCCCCGCTTCCTACAACAAAACTTATGCTACACAAAATGTCCGAGTGATCAAGCCTCGACTTTGGCTCTGGATCAAAATTCTTTCTGCTGGAGGTCATGAATCCCAGCATAGCACATGGCTTGCAGCGGCAACCTTTCAATTATAAAACTATTACTCAGTTAATACCATGTTATCATGATTGGTTTTCAGAGAAATAACAGAATTCTATATTATCATTTAATAGAAAAACCTGTAATCTCTTTTTAAATCCAGATGCATATCAGAATTATCTTGGAGCTTTTTGAAAAATACAAATGCCCAGATATTGCTTTTCTTCACCAGAGCTCCAGATATGTTTCTAATGAGCAGCTCTGTTTAAAAATAACTGGACTCTATGATGATCTTTTACTTTTATTTAGTTTGTTTCACTTTTCCTATTTTATATTCAGTGCTCCCATTTCATTTAGTTTATGTGTTCTGGTTTCTCCATCTCTTCCTTTTTTTCTTTTTGATGTTATCAAGTGTAGTAGAAAAGCTCTTATATATATATATATGTATATATATATATATATAAAATATGTGTAATATATATATTTTAGAAACCTTATGAATTTTTGCCTAACTGAAAAAATGTATGACATTTTGATTCTACTTGTTTGACTTAGCATGAATAGAATGCTAGATTTCTAATTAAAAAAAAATAGACGTGCAACAAGCATAGGGAATGATAGTCAGTATCTTATAATAACCTCTGATGGAAAATAATATAAACAGATCTATTATATTTAAATTATTAATGACATCATTCAAGATGCTCCTATTCTTATTTTTTATGTACTTGATAAATTATTCTCAGAGAAATGTTTATATGTCTCACTTTGATTATATATTTTTTCTTTTCCCTTATATTTCTTCTGATTTTTGCTTTTTGTTTCTTTGTTTATGATGTCTATCTTCTTAGTGAGTTGTACCTTTTAACATTAAAAATAGTTATCTTTGTTTCATTAAAAAAAACTTCCCTCAGTGTGAATTCAGTTCCTTTTAAACAGAGGAAGTAGGGGGCCATTCGGATTCTAACCAATGGCTGGGCAGGACCTCTAACAGTCACCTGATAACAGCCGTGTGCTTGCCCTGCCTCTATTGCAATTCCTATCTATCAATGTCCATTCCACAATCTTGTGGGAATCAGGGGTGATGATTGTTCTGGCTACTTCCTGCTGAACAGAGGCAATGAGGGGGTGATCATGAAATGGAATTGATCAGCTTTGGGTCAGGAATATTCCTTAATAATTTTAGTAAGTAAAACAATTCTCTCAAACTATTTGAACTGATGAAATTCCTTCTGCAAGGAAATTTTATTCTCAATACTTATCCTTTCTGAAAAGCAACCTTAAATCTTCTAAGGGTTCACAAACACACTGCTCTCTAGGACTTTGGGGAGTTGGGTCATTTTCTGATGACGGTGAGGCTGCTTTTACCTGACTGGGATGTATGCGTGGCTTTACTCCAGCTACTCCAGCTAACCTGACAGATGAATGTGTGATAAGTAATACCACAGGTGGTTCTGTCCACTTTGCAGTCAGCTGGTGCTCAGGCCCTTGTTCTCCACATGTTTTAAGAGGATGTAATGTCCAGGCTGCAAAGGATGTAAGGAAGACTTGCTAGAAGCAAACTCATGAACAGAGGCTTGTATTGTGCCTAGAGTTTTAACGTAATTGGCAACTACTAAATCTTTCAAAGTATTTATACATTCTCCCTCCTGGGCAGACACATGGAATGGCCTACCATACAATATTTCAAAGAGGCTAATTTTAAGCCTGCTTCTGGAAGTCACTCTGATCCATAGTAGGGCAATTGTTAAGCCTTGACCCCAAGTTAAATTAGACTCAACATATATTAGCAATGCTATTTAATGTAGAATTCATTTTCTCTGTTATTCCTATTGAATGTGCACTCCAGGAAGAATATAGCTTTCCATTAATCTGCAGTGGTTTAGACATCTGTTGGGTTATGCTAGAGAGAAAAGCAGGCCCATTATCACTTGGAAGGGTGCTAGACTATCCCAATTGGGGGAAATTTTCCTTAAGCATGGCTTTCACCACTTTGGAGGCTTTTTCAGTCCTGGTGCCTCCACCCATCCTGAAAAAGACCACCAATACTAGCAGAAACCTGAAATTTCCTGCGGCTCAAGGCTTTTAAGTCAAGTCTATTTGCCAGTCCTTGGTGGCTCAGGCTTCTCTGTGTTGGGTCCCTATCCGGGGAGATCTAACAGCAATCTTGGGGTTATTTTTAGTACAAATCAAGCAATTTTGAGAGATCACTGGATGGTCCTTTGTAGGCTGATGATGAAGCTCAATCACTCAGTTTTGTCCAATTCTTTGTGATGCTATGGACGTTAACCCACCAGGTTCCTCTGTCTGTGGAAATTGTTTTTTTAATATATATTTTATTGATGTATAGTTGACTTGCAATGTTTCAGGCACACAGCAGGGTGATTCAGTTACATATATACATACACAGATAGTACATATATTATTTTCAGATTATTTGCCATTATAGGTTATGACAAGATATTGACTGCAGTTCCCATTGCTATACAGTAAACCTTTGCTGCTTTTTTGGGTATCTGTTCTTTAAATTAGAAATCTAGCATTCTAACAGCCTCCTCCCGGAAATCTTGCAGAGACAAGTTGTGAAGGAAAAGTGCCTGAATTATCTCCCCGCCTCCTGGTTCTCTCTCTTGCATCTCTACTGGGCCTCCCACCCTTTCCTGCAGCTGCCTTGGCCACTGCAAGGTCCAGAGTCCACGGAAACTGCTCTAGTTCATAGTCTGTAATCCCTTCCTCCCTTCTGTGAAGGTTACTGAGAGGTGGGGGAAGGCAGAGACGGAGATGGTCTGGGGGTGGTGGTACCCACTCGTTCAGGTCTTCCTTCAATAGTGCATCTGGAGCCCTGACTACATGCCTGGCACTGGTCTAAGCACAGAGGAAGGAACGGTGAACACAGTGACAAGGTCCCCAAAGTGAAGTTTACAGTCCCGTGGGGAAGACAGTTGGTGGATAAACAACAATCACAACATCATCTAAGGCAGCAAGACAGAGTGAGGTAGCAGGTAGGGAAGGCCTCTCTGGGGAGGTGATATTTGAGCTGAAGTGAGGAAACAAGTCATATGGACATCTGCAGCCAGTGAACCCCAGACACAGGCATTGGCAGGTGCAATGGCCCTGTGGTGGGAACACGCTTGGTACATTCAAGGCACGGCAGGGAGGTCGCATGGCTGGAGCCGAGAGACTGAACAAAACAGTGGAGGACAGACGGTCAGACAGGAAGGTGGGGGCCATAGTGCATGGGGTCTTGTGGACTCTGGTGAGGTCTGGGCTTTGGCTGAGGTAAGAAGCTAGAAGAAGGTTTTAAGTGGAAGAGTGATGTGGTTGACATGCACTGTAAAATGATCACTCTGAATGGAAAGTTGTTGGAGCCACAGATTTGGCCTTGAGTTGCAGTCTCCACATGGACAGACAGTAACGTCTGCAGATTCATCTTTAAAAAATAACCCACTAGCATGGTAACATCTATGTCTACAGAGGACCACCTTCCACAGTGTGGAGGAGTGCCTCCTCTATTCCAAGCCCCCACCCTTCAGCCTGTTCCCACCACCAAAGCCATCTCTGCCCCAACAAAAGGCAGACCACATGGAGGATATTTTATTGCTTTAATATATCTGGTGTTACAAATAGAAAATACGAATTATGATTTCAAATAAAACGATGGTTTCAGTAAACATTTTGTTTATAAAATTAAGAGGCTCAAGAGTAAACACTTTCTGCTTATTAAAAAGTAAGGCACTTTCGTTTTCCACCTCCTTTCCACCCCTAACTCAGCCCTTGCAACAGAAGTGTGAACTTCTTCTTTTATGTACAGAGTACTGTACACACACACACACGCACACACACAGACACACACACACACCAGCTGCCCTCGGGCAGTGGCCCAAGCACCCAGCACCACTTCCACGTGGGCAGCTCCAATATGCTGAGCCCGGGGCAGTGGCCACAAAAAAACAGCCCAGGGGTTGTGATCACGGAGCTCAAGGCACATGAGAAACAACCAAAATGTCTTCTTTTGAGGAGATTCTCCCCAAGCCAGTGAGTAGAGCCAGACAGCAGGCAAGGCAGGAGAGGTCAGCTTGGGCTGGTTGAAAGGACATGAATGTGTGTGCGCGCTCAGTCATGTCTGACTCTATGACTCCATGGACTACAGCCTGCCAGGCTCCTCTGTCCATGGGATTCCCCAGGCAAGAATACTGGAGTGAGTTGCCATTTCCTACTCTAGGAGATCTTCCAGACCCAGGGATCGGACCTGTGTCTCTTGCGTCTCCTGCACTGGCAGGCAGATTCTTTACCACTGACGACACCTGGAAAGCCCTTGGTTGAAAGAGAGTCCCTTTAAATTCAAAATATCTGAGAAAGAATTATAACTATTATAGAAGAGGGTGGGGAGAGGGGGTAGGGCTGCAAACTCTGTCCCCACCTGAAGTGGACGTGCTTACCTAACCCAGCAGACCCGAGTCCCATTCACGGGCCACCTCTCCTTCTGCCTGTTCTCCTCATCTCTCAGGAGACCTTTGGAGTTCTCAGGGGAAGAGGACCCAGGTGAGTTTGCAGTGAAGGTCACAGGCAAGAGAATATGAGCCCCTGAGTAGCGTCTGGAGGAAGGCAGCAGAGGTGACAGTGGTGCACACAAGGCCCTGGGCCAGGACGTCTTCTCTAGAAAAGAACCTTTCTGTTCCCAAATCAGGCTACCAGACTCCCCAGATTCTTAAGCACCATCACCTCCCAAGGAGGTCACCTCTGAAACTGGCTTACTCTTCTCAGTCACAGCAATGTTTTTATCAAGTTTATTGATGTTTGGTTTGATCAGCTCTGAGGAGAGAGGGTTTGCAGACAGACACCAACATGAGCCGGGAGAACCTGGTCCCAGCGTCCTGAGGGGTGTGTCCTGAGGGTGTTTTCTCTCCCACAGAATGTCAGTGGTCAGTCTGGGGCCCCAAGGATGACCCTTGTCCAGAGCAGCTGCTGCTCCTGAGAACTGGGCTCCTAAGGGTCTTCAGACACTAGAAAAAGTTAATCTCCCGAATAAGCTTTCTTTCGTGATAATTTGCAGGCTTTGTCCCGAGGGATGGGCTGGAGCAGGAAGGTGAGGCAGCAGCCAGGACTGACTCCAGGATTCTCTCTGCCCCCCCAGCTCCCAGAACCTGCAGGGGGAGGGCGGGGCCCCCAGCTGTGTGGTGAAAAGTGCATCTCCCCCACGGAGACGGGGCAAGCTCTGGATTAGGTTCCAGGAGGCAGAGGCGCTGTCCTCCAAGACACAGATGTTCCTCCCAGTTCCCCCAGAAGCTGCTCGGGTGAAGGCCGTGGGGCTGGCAGGCAGAGCTGTGCTGGCTGAAGAGGTGGGGGCGGTCGGAGTCCCCCGAGTCGCTCCTCCGCCCTCTCTCAGAAATGCTCCTCCCGGACAGTGGTGGGGGCTTTGCTGCTCTTGCTGTCCTCCTCCTCCTCCCCCTCCTGGGGTTTCTACAAGACAGACAAGGGGACAGGCCTTGGGGTGAAGAGGCAGGGACTCCACCCTGCTCAGCATCTGCCTGCCCGTGCATCTGGGATCCGGGGGGAAGACCAGAGCCCCAGGCACTCAGCATCCCCGACAGTGAACAAAGACAAGGACAGAGGCTCCGGTCACGCATTCCCCAGACACACACACCATCACAGGAGCAAAGGAGGAGCGAAAAGGTCAGCCTTCTGTGACACCACAGCATCCAGGAACCATCTCAGTGTGGGTGCCACTGAGCTCCGGTCACCCTCCTCCCCTTCTGACAGCC
Source organism: Giraffa tippelskirchi (assembly GCF_054371585.1). Lineage (NCBI taxonomy): Eukaryota > Metazoa > Chordata > Mammalia > Artiodactyla > Giraffidae > Giraffa > Giraffa tippelskirchi. Next base: position 146,772,739 of record NC_137281.1, on the reverse strand, counting down.
TCACCCCACCTGGATGGACCCCCACGTGCCTGTTGAAGGGCCAGGTCTGCACCCCCCTCAGGACTGCTGACTACCCCCGGTCAGGGGCAGCCCCCATGTGAGGAATATGTATATATTAATATTGTTTCCCCATAGAAGAAGAGACTTTGGGTGAGTTTGTCATCAGATTTCTTGCGGGAAGATGGCACAGAATTAGAAGGTATTCGGGGTCACACTTATTAGCTGGGTGGGATTTAAATATGCCCTGAAGTTTATGCTCTGAAGCCCCTAAGTACTAACTGCCAACTTGAGCGTTTGTCTGCTTTTTAGGAAAACTTTGCTTCTTCCCTCAGGGGCTCATCTCGTTCCCAACAAGGCCTCGAGCACAGGCCAAGTCCCACACAGCTCTGACCATCGAGGCTGGTGGAGCACATGCAGGCCACGTCAGCTGGACAAACGGCACTTTGACCACCATGACCCTCAGGGCAGCCCGTGGCAGAGGCAACAGTGGGACATCCAGCTTCCGGTTCTCCATCTTGCTAACTTGTTGGCACCAGCTTGGCCTCAGCCCTGAGAAGCCCTCACTCAGGAGCCAGCCGCCGACTTCAACCACTCACGCCACCTCCTGTCTCTAACACACTCAAGAACACACACCCACCTCCTTCAGCACCATCACCTTGAAATCACAACCAAACAAGGCTTATGTCTCTGGGGCCGAGAACTACCAACTGGAGGAAAAATGGAAACCCAGACACAGATTGTCATCATCAGCGTCAGTCATGACCCACTGGAAGTTCTGGCCCTTTCTGCCAATGACCCACCTCACTGATCAGAAAGCGCAGCTCTGGCCCGATGCGCTCCCTGCCTTGTCGGCCCCTGGCGCTGAGACTGAATTCCTGGGACGGTCTGCAGGTCCCACTCACACCCGCCACCTCGGTGAGGGAAGTGACGGCCCCTTCACGACGCCCTCTGACAGCGCTGGCTTCCCGGGGATCAGCCCCGCATGACTCCGACCCCCGTCCCGCCAGGCCCCCCAGTGCGAGGGAGGTGCGGACACACAGGGAGTATCCAGGGCCCCCCCGTGAGCACAGGCGCCCGCTGGCCTCCTGGACCGACTCATGCTGCTTCCCACAGGCCACGCGGACGGGACTGAGCCCTCACCGCCAACCTGGATGACAAGCCTGGTCCACGGGGACACGGGTCTGCCTGTAACATAGGGAAGCGTGGGACGACCTAAGTGGGAAATAGGAGGAAACGGAAATGTGTACGTGGAGATGTGGGGTTGGGAGGGCAATGGTGTAGAAAGGTTGTCAGATTCTCCTAAGGAAACAAGCAGGGTAGAAAACCCAGCATGCACAAGCACATTTCTGCATCCACAGAAAACACTGGGAAATGACTAAAATATTACTAGGTTATCTCTGGGCATTAGGTCTACAGGCAACCTTTACTTTCTTCTGTTTGCTTTTTCCCAGGGAAACACTGATTACAAAGTAAACAGCAGAATCTCATATCGCTTGACACAATGCATCGCGTTTCAAATTGAAATCTTTTCTCGAGAAATCCATCCTGTTATCACAGGCACCTTTTCATAGGCTCACAATACAGTCACCAAAGTGTCCCAAATCACGCTTCCTCATCTGTGGCACAGGGACAAAGCCCACCTCCGCAGGGACGATGCCACGCTTCTCACAGGCTCCTGAGAAGACCGCTCCTGTCTCAGGCGTTCCCTGTGTGCCCACTCAGTGTCCTGTCCCAGGCATCTCCCCCTCACCTCTCCCTGCCAACTCCAGAGCATGAGATCAGAGGACATAACAACAAGGGAATGGAGATGAGCGTCCATCTGTCAGCGCATATCCTTAAAGCACTAAATGTACCTCTTTCAGATACCATTTTTGCCTTAGATAACTGGCAAAGATTTTCAAAATGATAAATACTCAGGGTTGGCCTCATACACTGCTAGAGCAATGTGCATTTGTAGTACTGATAGTGCCTTCTTTCTACAGGACAGTCTGGTAACACGTATCAAAGTCTTAACAATGGGCACAATCACTGATCTGTTTCTCAAGAAAATACAGTGCTTAAGAACATGCCCAGAGTCAGCTCCAGAACAGTAAACACAATGTCATTTCTAACAACAATCAGAAAGAATCTTAGTGTTCCTGGACAGGAAAATTGTCAATCAAATCATGTCTATCCATGTGCAGTTATTAGAACACTGAGATGTCAAGTATAAGACTAATGACCTGACAAAGTGCTTGCAGAAAGTACAAAAACACATAGAACAAGATTTTACTTTTGTTTAAAAAACACATACATATATCTACACATATATATTATATGTGTACACAGACATGTGTGAGTAAATGCAAAAAAACAGGACCTCATCTCTGGGTGATGCTATTACAGGATGACTTTTAAATTTTGTATACTTTAAAACAAACAAAAAATAAAAAAAATTTGTACACTTTGCTATATTTTAACATTTTTCTACAAAGAATATGTGTTACCTCTGTAATAGGTTTTGGGTGTTTTGTTTTTTTAAGAAATATCCCACTGACTCCTGAAAGCTGAAATTCCTTTCATCCTGATTCAGATTTGATACTTAACTCATTGGTTAAAGGATTCCCTGGTAGCTCTGCCTGCAATGCAGGAGATCCCAGTTCGATTCCTGGGTCGGGAAGATCCCCTGGAGAAGGGATAGGCTACCCACTCCAGTATTCTTGGGCTTCCCTGGTGGCTCAGACGGTAAAGAATCCTCCCACAATGCGGGAGACCGGGGTTCGATCCCTTCGTTAGGAAGATCCCTTGGAGGAGGGCATGGCAACCCACTCCAGTATCCTTGCCTGGAGAACCCCCATGGACAGAGGAGCCTGGCGGGCTACAGTCCGTGGGGTTGCAAAGAGTCGGACACGACTAAGCACAGCACAGCATGATGGTTAAAATAGTTCCCAGCCAATTAGAAAAGATGGGAAATACTTTTCTGTTCTCGATCTAATTCCTGGTCCTCTCACCTTCCACCATGATCCACTCCTGCTTCCTGACTTATACTTTTAGAGCCCTGCTGGCAACCCATTGGCTCTGGTCCCTCCCTGGCACCTCCTGAGGGCCTGCCCCATGCCAGGAGAGCCACTGCCTCGGGGCCACCACCGCTATGACAGGATGAAGGAGCCAGCTCCCCCCCTTTCCTCTCCATTCATGAACCCCAGGCTGGAAAGGAGAGGAGCCAGGGCCTCGGGACTTGTCTCAGGACCCCGGGGTGGGTGTTGGTCAGCAGACTGTGACGCAGGGACCAGCTCTGGGGATCAGAGCAGGGAGGCCAGGAGCAGGGAAGGAAGTGGGAGAAAAACCTGGAGAGGGCAGCAGAAAAGCAGGGCTGAGCCCCATGGAGGAAACCCTTGGTCCCCACGTGTGTGACGCTGAGCGGCTCTCACAGCCACCAGTCCCCCTGGCGCTCCCCTCGCTTGCCCCCAGTGCCACAGCCTCAGCAAAGTCTGTGCCCACATCTCAGCCCAGCAGCTCCCACATACTCACAGTCTCAGAAATTTCTTTGTTTGCATCCTGTCTCCGGAGATCTGCCTTGATGAATGCTGAGGTTCAAGGACACAGAAGAAGGACAACAGAAAGTTATCAAGCAGAGCAATGGTCAAGCTCATCCACAAGAGGGAGCCTTTAACTCCTCTAAGGGTCATGAGTATCCCACCTCCTTCAGACCTTCCAGGGATCTGGAGGTTCCACCAGCCAGCTTGACAGAGCCTGGGAACCACTGCTGTGCCAGACAGGAAGAAGCCAGTGACGACAGTGGCCTCCATGCATAGACCCTTGATATTTGCAGGGAGTTTGCACACAGTGCTCCAATCCTCACAGCAATCTCCATTCTACAGATTAGGAAAGTGGGGCTCCCAGAGGTCAGTCCACTTGCCCAAGGTCAAAGAGCTATGGAGGTCAGTGTCACAGTGCAGGGTTCCAACAAGGGTCTTTTGGGACCAAAACTGAAGCTCATTCCAACAAAATATGCTACTGCCTGCCAAAGGTACTTCCTCATGAGCCCTCTCATCCGCCCTGCTGCATGTGAGCCCCTTAGCTGTATGCTCAGTCAAGACATTGGGTGCCAAATTGCCAACAGTCTAAACTCAGGCACAGTCAGAGCATCACGTTGTCCTGAGGCCCCGACTCACCAGTGAGCACTGCTCCAAGGGTCAGGAAGACACACAGGAAGATGTTCCCAGGCATGGTTCCATAGTTGTCGATAATCTGGCCCTGGGAGATGGTGAAGATGATCCCGAATACCTGCAAAGACACAGAGAAGACTGGAAACAGGGGCCCAGCCAAGCAGCCCACAGGGGAGCTAAGCTGCCCTTATGCAGCGCCTGCACCCGCCGAGCCCAGGAGGGAACAAAGACCCACGGCTTCAAGGCCACCACCCAACGAGAGGCCTACCTGGGCAGACACGTTGAGGAGACCAGATGACATGCCTTCTGATTCCGGGTATGTCAGCTCCACGGCAAACTCAAACCCCAGTGGGAGGTAGCCAGTCATAAAGAAGCTAAAGCCCAGATCACAGAAACAAGGTGATGGAGAACGTCCGGAAAAAGGAAAAAAGGGTGCCCATCTCCTGCCCCACAACTCCTTTTTCTGTTTCTTCCCATCAAGACATGCCAGGCCCTTGAAAATCAGGCCACCCCCTAGGTGGTCATTATACACACATGCTCACATACCCTCGCATGTACTGTCCATAGGAAAATAATTAAGAGGTGAAGCTGAGCAGAGATCCCTGTGGAAGCGGTGCCATTTCCTATACTTTCTCATACAACAGGGCTAGAAAATTCCAGCTCTGATCTCTTACAACTGCACCACACTTCCTGGTGCTTTCACATCTGTTATTTCTCTCCTTTCCAACAACTCCACAAGGGAGGCCACTCATCTGCAATTACGGATGAAGACACTGAGCCTCAGAGTGAGTAGGCAGGTGCCTATGATCTAATAAACAGTCAGCAACAGAGCTCAGGACCCACCCTTTCTGATCCCCAGCCCTGTGTACTTTCTGTGACCCCATGTTGTCCCAGGCAGAGCTCATAAAGACGCTCAACATTTCCTAGCCTCCCAGAGATTTATGAAGGACATAGTCCATCCCAACAGCATGGATGGGCCTGGGTGCCCTAGGCAGCCTTTTGAAGTCTTACAAGTGAACATGACCTGTGGCCATTTCCATGTTTACAGAAGTCGCAGCAGATCCCTATCGCATCCTAGGATGTCAGTAGGTCTCGGAACCATGGATGGTGCTTTCCAGTTAAGTAGGTTCAAAGTACAACTTACCCCATTGCACCAGCCGTGATGAACACCACCCACAGGTGTCCCAGGTTCAAGGTATACGTGTAAACCACCATGCCCACCAGAGTCATGATATAGACCACCAAAGTTGTCTCCCTACAAGCAGAGGCAATGAAGTTGAGTCACAAACTGCAGACCTTAACAGGATATTTTCCCTCCCTTCCTTCCTCTTTTCCTCCATCCCACTTTCTATCTATTGGGCAACTGCTGTGTGCCGAGCAAGCCCACGTCTGTGTGCTATTTGCTCTCATAGAATTTTCTGTCCACGAGGTTGATGGCCACCAGACCAATGATCACACTGTGCTCAGAGCTACAAAGGGTCAGACCAGGACAGTGTCAGGCCATCTTGCAGCATGTGTGTTCTCTAGCAGAAACCTCTCAGCAAGTAAATAATGCACCTGGACTGGGCACATCCTACCCACAAGCAGGGAAACAGCCCTTTCCTTTTCTCCTCCACCAGGAAAAACAAAAAAAAAACAGGGGCACACATCAGCTGTGCCAGGCAGCAGTGGCACACGGACAACCCCAGAAGCCCATTCGGCTTGTCTGCATCACCCCTCGACCCCAGGACAATGCTGGGCGGGGACCTGACTGTGAGAGTCTCTGTCGTCTCCGAGGCCTTCCTGTTGCCACCTGCACATGTGCAGCACAGCTCTTCCCACTGAATCGGAACTCCTCCACCCCTGACAGTGCAGCTGAGAGAACGGTCTCCAGCCCTGAACTAGCCCCTGACTCCAAAGCCCAAGGGAGACAGCCCCGCCCACTCCCGGGGGCTTGTCCCTCTGCTGGTCCCTCAGAAGGCCCAGCGGTGCTGGCTTCTGTCTCGGGCTCACCCTGCTCGTGCCCCTCCACGCACCTCTCCCCCCAGGTTGCCCACTCAGGACTGCTGTGGCGCTGACTCCTGCACTGGGACCGGCACTCTCTCCCTGTCCTCCTGACTGAGGTCAGGGACTCGGCACCTCCTTGCACACTCGGGCCACGAGCATCAGGACTCAGACCGTGAAAGCTCAGAGCCTTCCTTCATCTCTGCAGGTGCCAGAAACACAGTGGGGCCAGCAGGTGTATACTGTGCTTATGTCAGACTCATACTGCAGTGATGGGATGCCAGGGATTCTGCGGAAACTTCAGATGCACTTAGGATTTATTTAACCCTTACAAAAGCCCTGCAGGAAAAGCATGACTGATTTAAGAAAACTGAAATCATATCAAGCATCTTTTCTAATCACAAAACTGAGATTAGAAATCAACTATGAGTATGACTGATTCATGTTGATGTTTGACAGAAAACAACAAAATTCTGTAAAGCAATTATCCTTCAATTAAAAAATAAGTAAATTTTTAAAAATGTAAAGAAATAAAAATAAATATTTAAAAAAATCAACAATGAGAAAAAAAACTACAAAAAACACAAACCCATGGAGGCTAAACAATTATCTACTAAGCAATCACTAGGTCGCTGAAGAAATCAAAGTAGAAATTAAAAAAAAAAGAACACCTGGAAACAAATTAACAAAAAACACAATACAAACTATCCGGGGTACAGGAAAAGCAGTTCCAAGAAGCAATTTTTTAGTGACACAACTGTATCTCAGGACACAAGAAAAATCTAAACAGTGTAATCCAAGGCAGTCGGCATATTTAAAGCAATTCCTGTCAGAACACTAATGGAAACTTTGCAGAATTAGAACAAATAATTCTAAAATTTGTATGGAAATACAAAAGACCCCAAATAGCCAAAATAATCTTGAGAAAGTATAAAACTAGAGGTATCAGTTCTTCCAGATTTCAGACTGTACTCCAAAGCTACTGTAACCAAACCAGTATGCTACTGGCACAAAACAGACACATAGATCAATGGATCTGAAGAGCGACTCAAAAATGAACCCACATTTATGTGAACAATTAACCTATGATGAAAGAGGCAAGAACATACAATGGGGAAAAGACAGACTCTTCAATAAATGGTGTTGGGAAAATTGGACAGCTATACACAAAAGAATCAAACTCAACTGCTCTCTCACACTATGCTGAAAAACAAACTCAAAATGGATTAAAGACTTAAATTTAAGACTGAAACCACAAAAATTCCAGAATAAATTTATAGGCAGTACACTGACATCAGTGTTAGTAACTTCTGGGGGGAAATGTCTCCTCAGGCAAGGGAACCAAAAGCAAAAACAAACAAATAGGACTACATCAAACTGGAAAGCTTTAGCACAGTAAAGGACACTACCAACAAAATTAAAAGGCCATCTACTGAATGGGAGAAGATATATCTATAAGGAGTTAATATTCAAGATATACAAAGATTTAATACAACTCAACATCAAAAGAAAAAAAAAACCAATTGAAAAATGGGCAGAAGATCTGAACAGACATTCTTCCAAAGACATACAGATGGCCAACAAGCACATGAAAAAGGGAATCCCTGTGAACTGCTGGCGGGTATTGTAAATTGGTACAGTCACTATAGAAAACAGTATGGAGATTTCTAAAAAAAGTTTCAAACTAGAACACCCAGGGGGCTTCCCTGGTGGCTCAGTGGTAAAGAATCTACATGCTAATGCAGGAGACATGGGTTTGATCCCTGGTCTGGGAAGATCCCACGTGGGGCAGAGAAACTAAGCCTGTGCACCACATCTATTGAGCCTGAACTCTAGAACTGCAGCTACTGAAGCCCAGGCACTCTAGATACTGCACTCCACCACAAGAGAAGCCACTGCAGTGAGAAGTCCATGCACCACAACTAGAGAAAAGCCTGCAAAACAACAAAGATCCAGCACAGCCAAAAATAAGTAAAATTATATGTACACATATGAAAAACCAGAACACTCGGATGATCCAGCAATTCCACTCCTAAGCATTTATCCCAAGAAAATGAAAACACTAATTCAAAACAATATATGTACCCCTATGTTCATTGTAATATATACAAAAGCCAAGATACAGAGGCAATCTAAGTGCCCATCAATAGATAAATGGATTAAAAAGATGTGGTATGCACACATATGTATTTCAGCCATAAAAAGGAATCAATTCTTGCCATTTGCAGTGACATGTATGGACCCGAATGATCTTATGCTAAGTGAAATAAGTTAGAGAAATACAAATACTATATGATTTCGTTGCTATGCAGATTCTAAAAGACAAAACAAATGAACAAATGTTAAGTCAGAAACAGACTCATAGATACAGAGAACACACAGATGGCTGCCAGAAGGGAGAGGGTGGCAGGAGAGGAAAGAAACAGGTGAAAGAGATTAAGAGGTACAAACTTACAGTTGGAAAATAGATGAATCAAAGGGATGAAATGTACAGTCAATGAGTAATAATATCCTGGTATGGTAACAGACCATAACCAGACTTAACTTAGGGGTCATTTTGAAATTTCTAGATGTTATGTAAAGGAACTAACATAGTGTAGTAGGTCAATAATACTTCAAAAACCAAACTCAAGCATGCAAACTCACAGAAAAAGAGATCAGATTTGTGGTTACCAAAGGTAAGGATGGGGTACAGGGAGGGAAAATAGGAAGAAGGCAATCAAAAGGTTAAAAACTTCCAGGTGTAAAATAAGTAAGGACTAAGTATGTAATGTGGGCTTCCCTGGTAGCTCAGATGGTAAAGAATCTGCCAGCAATGTAGGAGACCCAGGTTCCATCCCTGGGTCAGGAAGATCCCCGGGAGAAGGGAACGGCTACCCACTCCAGTAGTCTTGCCTGGGGAATTCCATGGACAAACCATGGGGTCGCAAAGAGTCGGACACAGCTGAGCGACTAGCACACACACACAAGTATGTAATGTACAACATGAAAAATATAATCGACGTGGTATATGTTATATAGGCAAGTTGTTAAGAAAATAAGTCCTAAAGGTCCTCATCATGATATTTTTTTCTATTTCTTTAATTTTGTATCCACATATGATGATGGATGCTCACTAAACTCTTTGTGATGTCAATTTCATGATGTATGTAAATTAAATCATATACTGTATACAGATACAGTGTAAGTCCATTATATCTCAATCAAACTGGTAGGAAAAAAGAAACATATGACTATCTCCAATTTGACAAATGCGGAAACTGAGCTTAGACTAGTCCAGTTACTGGTCCAAAGTCACCCACTAGGTAAATGCAGACTAGAATTAGAAACCCGCGCTCGCTCAGCTCCCACGCAGGAATACTAACACATGATGGGGCTACATCTTTGGAAAAGACCAAAGCCTCTGAAGGACACCCCTCCCCCCTGGGTCTCCAAAGCAGCTGCTGAGGTCAGAGGGCTTTCATCTCTCCTCCCCCTGCTCCCCGCACCCAGTCCCTCCTGCTGCAGAATCCAGCCCCATGGACACCCATCTCCCTTGCTGACCCCACAAGCTCACCTTTTGCCACATTTCTTTACACGCAGCTTCTTCTTAAACCACTAGCCTGTCTGCAAAACTATCTGTAGCCTCAGCCAAAGATAAACGGACCTGACCATCCAATTTCCAGTCTCCAAACCAAAGGGGACGCACACCTGGGATCCTCAGGGAGAAGGAACAGGCACCAAAATGCCCAGATGACAGAGCTCCCCCACCCATTCTCTGCCCAAGTAGTGGAGCAGGAAGTAGAATGTCCATGCTCACTGCAGGATGCAGACATCAAATGACACTAGGAACCAGTGTCAGCTAGACTCTGCAGTGTCCTCCCAGCCCATTCACTGTCTTTTCTGGTTCATCTGAATCATCTGGCTGCCCACATCCCAGACTAGTCAACATTCCAATTCCTTCTTTCTGTTGCCACAGAGCAAGCCTGGAAGAGAGATGCTGCTATTCCCCGGTTCAAGAGTGGCCAGTCCTCACTGCCTGAAACCAGCAACTGGCATATGGCAGAAACAAGGCGGCAGCCCAGCTCCACCAGCAGTAATTAGGTCCAGCCGGGCTCCTCCCTGTGTCCAGCCAGGCAGCCACGTCCCCAGGGAGGGCCTCAATTGGCCTTTGCAGCCAGAGGGAGCCCTGGTCTGACCAGAGCCTCACAGAAGCGGGTTTGTGTGCAGAGAACAGGTCTGCCGCTGTCTGTCGCCTCCAGACACTGGGAACTTTGGAGGCCTTGACAAAGCAGCCTAGAATACTGCCCTGCCCAGCGCAGGACAGCCTAGGCAGCTGCCCCACTGAGCAGCATTAACTGAGCACCCAGTGGATGCGGAGCACAGTACACACACAAGTTGAGCCTCTGTTTTCAGAGCACTTTCTCCAAGGCTGGCTGCTGAATCAAGGCATCTGGGTTGATTTTTAAATGCAGACTCCCCTACTGAACTGATATCCATGAGGGGTGGGGCCCAGGGATCTGTATTTTTAGTAAGCATCTTGGCTTAGCCTGCAATCCATTAAAATCTTAGTGGCTCTTAGAAATACACTGGGCAATCAAGACTAAACCATATCACAATATTTACCAATGATGCGGAAGCAGGAGGTCCACAAGCAAGCCATGGGAATTTGGCAATGGAACCACCTCCTCATCCCCAGAGAAGACACATCTGAACTGCCTCCTTGACCACTCACACCCCAGCAGCTGCAATCACATCCTGGGAGCCATGTTGCTAATGAACATGTCATTTCAAAACATGCGTCTCCAATTCAGTCCAAGCGGAAGAGTCACTTACTTGTAGGTTTTGGTCCTATCCAGCCAGATGCCTGAGATCACAGCCCCAAGCATTCCTGCAAGGACGATGGTCAGGCCAATTCTTCCAGCATTCACTTCTTCCCCCTGGGGAAACCATAGCCCCAAGGATCACTCAAGGATGGAACAAGACATCTGACGGGGCGCAGTCACCAGGAGGCGAAGGGGTAAAGGCAAGTAACTGAGGTGCCATTAGAGCCAGTTCTTGGAAAGTAGCATAACAAGACAAGCTGTAAGAAGCTGCCAGTAATTCTAGGGGAGAAAATCCTAGAATAATTGCTCCTCCTAATATAATATAATATAACCCTGGGTGTGGGTGCATGATACTGGATGCTGGGGGAAAACAAATTCTATCCTTAGAAACCACTTTTAGCTAGATTTTTCAAAAATATAATCCTCATAGGAACCCTTTATCATTATTCCCATTTCACAGATAGAAAAACTGAAATATGTATATCCAAACATTTCATACTTAGGCTTTTTTTTCCAGTTATCACTGTTTTAGAGGTAGGAAGACATTACATATGCGTGTGTGTTTATTAAGAGCCAGACACCATGCTGAGGATTTTATATCATCATCTCATTTAATTCTCCTGATGGCCCAGCAGGGGGTTAAGAGTCAATACTCCCCATTTTACAGATGAAGACATCAAGGCACACTGAAATTAGCCTACTAGCTGAAGGTCATGAGAACTTTATTAAGTAGAGAGGCAGGATTTGAACTCAGACCTGTCAACCTCCAACACTGGAACACTCACTCACCCATGGTGGCCCACCGTTCCCAAGCTGAGACCCTTGACCTTCTGAAAGAGGGTTGGGCCTGACATCCCGACTCCAGGACACTCAGTGTCCAGTTCCCAGTATTCAACCCTCCTTAGTTCTGGAGACATTTGCAACCTGCTTTCCGTTGAGCAACTAAGACTTTAAAATTAAATCTTGCCCACATTTCACAACTTAATTGATTTCATAGGTGATTCTGTGTGTATATATGTTTACCTACTATGTTGCCAGGCACTATGCTATGTACTTGACACATATAAATCTTATGATTTACTTTCTAATTCTAAAATTAGTCTTTTAAAAATATAAAATTAAATCAATCTTTCAATAAATAACTAGATTTCTTCTGCAGAAAAGAGAAAGAGAGCTCAGAGGTGCTAACCAGCTCTCACACCACTGAGAATCACCAGACCTGGGGCTGACACCCAGGGCTGCCTCCCTCCAAATCCTGGAGGACATGCCACACCACCCTGCCTCCCCAGCTCCTGCCCAGACACTAGAAATCTCCTTCTCTCTGGGACTGGTCAGCTTAGGGAATGCCCTTACCGGATAGTGGATGATCACCATGCGAGTCAGCAGAGTGGACAAGGCATAAAAAGCACCAGCATTCAGACCTGAAGGAAGGAGAGGTAAACGCAGCATTAGGGTCGCTGTCCCGGTGGGGCCATTGCTAGCTCTCCCTCCAGTGGTGAGAGAGGAAGGAAATTCTCATCCTTGTTGTCACTGAAGGTGGTGACCTCAGAGAAGAAGAAATACTCCAGAGCAACCCAAGGTAACCATTTTAACCTCTTTTTAGCCACACACCATTGCCCTCTCATCCCTTTATCCCGTCCTAAAAACACAGGCTCCACGAAGTACACATTACTCCTAGGTCAGATTCATCTACATCCCTCTTAAGCGCTGGCCTGACCTAAGGGCTCAGTGAAACTACTGGACACCTTTCCACCTCATCCTGATGACCTATGCCCTCTCCAGAATGCTCCAGACCTCTGACCCCTGACAACACTCCCATTCTCACCTGTTTTCACATCTCTCCAACTTTTCTTCTCAGATTCAACACCATACAAAGTCTTATATTTGAAAACAGAAAGGACCCTAAAGAACATTTAGATGACTCTCCTAATTCATCAATTTATCCAACAAATAAATGGAATACTTAGAACATTCTGTAAGAATCAATTTCCTTAGAGGATGAAGTCATTTTGTTCAAAGCCATACAATGACTTCGTAACTAATATGAGACTAAAATGAATCCAAAGGAGAAGGACCTCCTGCCCTCCTTTCATAATAACAATGATGGTGACGATGGTGGTGGTGATCGTGGTGATGATAGCGGTGCTGATCATGATGACGACCGTGGTGATGGTGGTAGTGTGGTAGTGGTGATGGTGATGGACATGGTGATGATGGTGAAATGGTAGTGGTGGTGATGGTGATGAGGTTCACACAACTACCACTGGCACACTTGGCATTAGGTCCACTAGAAAGGATGTAAAACAGGACATGGTGCCCAGGCAGGGCAGCCTCAGGAATTGATGGTGATGGTTGATGGTTGATGGTGATGATGGTGGTGGTGATGGCAACAGCACACTCTTATGTTCTAGGCACTTTTCTAAACACCTTCCAGTCCTCATAACAATCCCAGAAAATAGCTAATATTCTCATTCCCATTTTATAGATAAGAAAAATGCACATACATTTAAAACACAAATACAGAGATCAGTCTGGAAGACCAACCAGGGATCTTTTTAATTTCAGCTAATTTTGAGGATCACATGACTGCCACTGGCACACCTGACATTAGGTCCACTTTGAAGGATGTAAGACAGGACACGGTGCCCAGGGACGGCAGCCCCTGGTGCCCCTCTTCAATGGAGCAAGTCCACAGGACCCTAGGCCACAGAGCCACTCAGAAACCATTCTCTTTCACCCCCAAGCTGATGGCTCAGTGCAGGTAAAGGTGGGCATAGCCCCCACCCTGCCTTAACCCCTCCCAGGAGCCACTATTGTTCGTAATTCGCACTCAGGCATAGTTGCCAGGATCTCCATAAAGGACAGGCCAATGGAAAGAGTCACTGTGCTCAGAGAAGGACAATGAACAGCTTCACAACAAGGGTGAGAATACTGTCCAGCCCACTTGCAGTTATTTTCATCAGAGGTAAAGTCGCCTAACTGCAGGTGACTTCCATTCTTTATCAGGTTCCTGGAGGAGTGAGATACAAAGTTAAGCAAAGGTCAAATTCTCCTGCAAAATGGGGAAGGGAGTTTGGTTTGCCCTCCACACCATCACATGGGTGGTAAGAGGCAGGGCTGCATTTGAACCCAGACTGTAGGGTTCCAGGTCCTCTATCTTTAACACTCAATTTTATATCCTTACTGAACTGATCCTCAAAGATTTCCCCAGCTCAGGTCACTGGTCGTTTCATGCCCATACTCTCCGAGCAGGTCACCTCAGGGATGCAACAAGGCTGAGCTCAGTGCCACCTCCTGAGGGGCACAGGGCCACAGTCAGCGCCCCAGACGTGTCATCAAATATCACTACAGCTGCCACACTCAGGCTCTCAGCAACTTCTTAGATAACAAGCATACCTACACCTCACCTTCTTACCACACACCCAGCCACTTGGAAATTCCATGCCCAGGTCAAGAGAACCCACAAGGAGACACATTCCTGAAATGGTGTGCAAGAAGGATATAACCAGTCTCCTTCCTGCCTCTCAGTTTAACAGGGCCGGAGGCAGGGCACACACCAGGTCAAGTTCAGCTTGGGCCCACTTGGGCTGAACAAGGAGGGCAGGATCCCCAGGCAACTGAGAAATTATCCAAGAGGACTGGGAGCAAAAAAACTCTGAACACCAGCACTTTCGTGACCCCAAAAAACAGAGAAAGAAACAGTGCAGAGGGGGCTGATCCAGGAGGTTGAGCAGCTTTGTTGAGGCTCAAAGGTTTAGGGAAATCTCTTCCAGATCAACAACCCCTGGGAGCTTGTTAGAGATGCAAATCGTGACCCCACTCAGACCTCCTGCTGTAGAAACTGGGAGTGGGCCTTTGGGTGGTCTGTGTGAACAAGCCCTCCAGGTAATTCTGATAAAGCTCATGAGTATGAGACCCACTGACTAGACTAATGTGATCTACCAATAACCATCCCTGGCTCCCAGCCACACTGGAGAATCAGGGCCAAGGCGGGGAGGGTGTGGAGGGGAGCAGGGGGTTCACCCTGGAAGTTCTTTTCAATTTTTTCTACACTCCAACCCTAAAGGAATTCGAAATTTCGAATCCTTTTTGAATCTAGATGTCCCTCCCCATATTGCCAAAGGTTGCCAGATACAGTTAAATGACGCGAGTCTACTCCACTGACTTCCCTGGTGGTTCAGACGGTAAAAGCATCTGCCTGCAATGTGGGGGACCCAGGCTCAATCCCTGGGTCGGGAAGATCCCCTGGAGAAGGAAATAGCAACCCACTCCAGTACTCTTGCCTGGAAAATCCCATGGCTCTTGCCTGGAAAATCCCATGGATGGAGAAGCCTGGTAAGCTACAATTCATGGGGTCACAAAGAGTCCGACACGACTGAGCGACTTCACTTTCTTTCCACTCCACTGACCGAACCAAGGGGTCCGGCATCCACACTGAAGGGCAGGAATGAAATTCATGCTCTGTCCTGCGCATGACTACCTCTCACAGGAATGCAGGTGACTGTGTTATATTTGGGTATGATTGTCCCTCAACAATGTAAGCCTGCCAGGTCAGTGAAGTGCTTGTGGGGAAACATGACTGCCCCTGAAAGGCCGGGTCATTCTTGCATCAGCCACCTGGGAGAGGTGCGGGTCCCTGAGGGGGTGGGCTCTAGGAAGGCAGAAGGGACTCTGAATTTCCTATCTTGTGTCAAGACTAAATTATTCAAATAGCGGTCTAGAGATCACTGGCATTAGAAGGCCTTATTTTTTAAAATGCAGATTTCTGAGCTCTACCCTGGACCTACTTAATCTGATTCTCCTGGAATGAAGCTAGGAATCTGCATTTTAACAACAACAACAAAACCCCCGAGTATTTCTTTTTTTTTTTTTTTTTAACAGGCAAAATAAATGTTTTTATTTAGCCCAATTTATCACTTCGGGTAATTAATATTAAAAAATTACTAATGAGCTATGTTACTTTCTTTCTTCCATACCGTCTTTGAAATCTGGTGTGTATTTTACACTCAAAGCACATTTCCATTCAGATTAATCATACTTAGGGTACAGGTATAGACAGAACTGGAGTTGAACCCCAGTTCAGTTCAGTTGCTCAGTCGTGTCCAACTCTTTGCGATCCCATGGGCTGCAGCACACCAGGCTTCTCTGTCCATCACAATCTCCTGGAGTCTGCTCAAACTCACGTTCATTGAGTCGGTGAACCCCAATTCTCATGCTTAAATAACTAGGTCATCTTGCTGCTGCTGCTGCTGCTAAGTCACTTCAGTCGTGTCCGAATCTGTGCAACCCCAGCGGCGGCAGCCCACCAGGCTCCCCATCCCTGGGATTCTCCAGGCAAGAATACTGGAGTGGGTTGCCATTTCCTTCTCCAATGCATGAAAGTGAAAAGTGAAAGTGAAGTCACTCAGTCATGTCCAACTCCTAGTGACCCCATGGACTGCAGCCTACCAGGCTCCTCTGTCCATGGGATTTTCCAGGCAAGAGTACTGGAGTGGGTTGCCATTGCCTTCTCCAGGCCGAGTATTTCTTAAACTCACGGAAATGGTGGCTAAATGGCCTTGGGCACAGGAAGATCACAGAGCAGGCCCAGGCTCTGAGAGGCTGGGGTTCACTTGGAGGCGGCTGGGAGGGGAAGGGGCTTCAAGACCCTGAGAATCACCCGTTACACACCCACATTAGAGGTTCTGAACTCTGCTGCAAACTAGAATCTCCCAGAATGCTTGCAAAGGCAGATTCCCAGGCCCTTGCAGACTATCTGAATCTGACTTTCCAGAAGAGAGGCAGGGAATCCAGGCTCACACCACCCACAACCCAGGGGACTACCATCAGGCCAGTGTGGGAAACTGATCTCAGATCTCATCTCTGGGTTCTGGGTACTCTGTGCTCATTTCCCTTTTGTCCTTCCGGAACTGGTAGTAAACTGTTGGTTTAAAGGGCCAGTCTGACCTCAGCAAAGCTCCAGGGAATCCCGGAAGGATTTGCTACCCACCCAGCATCTTGCTGGCATCTTGAGGGGGCACACAGCCCCTCCAAGGCCCATGTAGGGCGGTGTAAAGGCCTTGAGAGCCCCAGGGACAGGTGTCCTCAGGACACGGGTTGAGATTGGGAGTTCAAATGCCCAACCCTGCAGATTCTTCACAAGCATAGCTTGAGTTCCAGGGAACTCAAAAGGGAAGCAAAGGTTATTACTCTTTTTTAGAGAGACAAAGGATGGACCCAGGATGGACGAAAGTGGTACACTCAGTAATTAGCAGAGCTGACACCAAAAACTCAGACCTTATATTCCTTACGCATCAACTCTGAATTCGCTGTCCCATCAGTCAAGGCTATTACTCCAAGACATGCCCACCCAGATCCAGCACATTTGTCCATGAAACTCTATCAACTGCTTGATTCCCAAAGACATGGTCTTAAGCGTTTATAATTCAGAGGAAAATATAAACATTATGTATTCTATGGTTATGTGTGTCCTCAGTTGCTCAGTTGTGTCCGACTCTTTATGATCCCGTGGACTGTAGCCCACCAGGCTCCTCTGTCCATGGAATTTTCTGGGCAAAAATACTGGAGTACATTACCATTTCTTACCCCAGGGTACTCAAGGGGATCTTCCCGACACAGGGATCAAATCCGAGTTTCCTGCATCTCCTATATTGGCAGGCAGATTCTTTACCACTGGGCCACCTGGGAAGCCCTACACTAAATGGTTATACATGTATATAATTAAAGTATGAACCATTTCCCTTTTCAAAGCTTAACCTGAGGGATTCTGGGAGGTCTCAAAGCATTTAGTTGAATTTGTAGAGGGTCTTTTTTTTTTTTTTTTTTTGGTTGTGTGTGCCTTTTCAATTTGGAGCAAAGATTGGAGGAGAAGAAAGCAGGGATTCTCAGGCAGACTGAGTGTCAAACAGTGCCTTTACATGACCTGTAACCCTTAAAAAGACACATTAAGACTGAAACCTCATCATCCCCATGTCCCAAAGATGGCTGGTCAGTGTAGGTAGGTCCTGCTTCTAACCCCCAGAACTCCAGATCCTCCTCTTCAAAGAAAGCAAGCCCCAGGCAAATGGTCTGAGGACTGAATCTGAGGAAGGACATCCATCACCACCACGCCTGCAGGACAGATCCATAGGCCACTCAGGGAACTGAGGCTGAAAACAGACCCCCGGTTCTGTCTCCAAGAGGCTCCCTTCTTCATGGGGAGACAAAGTGGTGTGGTGGTTAGGAAGACAGGCTTTAGTCTCAGACAGACAGAAGTTTATACTAAGCTCTCTTGCTTACTACTGTTTAATCACAGGCAAGGAATTAAATCAGAGCCTCAGTTTCCTTAGGTATCTATGGAGCAGTTAAGCACCTAAGTCATGGAATTCTTTTGAAGATTAAATGAGATAATGCATATAAAGCACTTTACACGGTGCCTGACACACAGTAATGGCTCAATAACATTTTTTTCCCAAATCTGTGATCAGCCTAAGAATCATTTCCTAGTTGGCAAAGAGCCCTGTCACCAAGTTCAACTCTCTATCAAGAAAATAAGGCTTGTTTGACGCATGACACAGGGTGCTCGGGGCTGGTGCCCTGGGATGACCCAGAGGGATGGGATGGGGAGGGAGGTAGGAGAGGGGTTCTGGAAGGGGAAAACATGTACACCCATGGTGGATTCATGTCAATGTATGGCAAAACAAATACAATATTGTACAGTTAAAAAAATAGATAAATAAACTAATTAAAAAAAAAGAAAATAAGGCTTGTGTTTTTCTGACTATAATGAAATGTGTGCAAACAACCAGATTAGTTCAACTCCTTTTCACTGGGATTGCCCCAGACTTTTGAGAAAAATGTTAAGAAATTCTATTTTTTTTTTTTTGAAACTGGACATTTTTAATATAATGTCATCCCTACAAATGAGATTCTTCTCCTTTCCCAAAATGTGTTGCCATTGCTGTTTGTTCAATAACTTTCTTGGATTCATTTTATGACCTCTGTGTCCTTTGTCATGTGCAACCACTGGTTTCTGCTCTACTAACTTAGTTTAGGGCTAATGATTAGACAGAGATTTCCTTAAATACCTTAAGCCCATAAGTCTCCCCACTTGGCTGAGGACCTCTATGTACTCATTGGGATTCACCTGTGATGCTTTAGCAGGGTGGTGCCGACTCTGCCCTAGCCTTCACTGTCCCCTTACACAGAGCTTCATGTGCAGCCAGAGGTGAGACTTTAGCACTTCCCTGGGTCTTTCCTGGGCATATGCACAACTCTGGGCATGCAGATTTCTAGACTGCTAAGAATATGTCAGAGATTTCCAAAGCCCCCTGGTAATCTCATTCTCCGGATTTTCCTTTCAAGATCTTTGGCCAGCCTCTTGATGACCCCAACTGGTATTGCAACCTCAAGCAGTTGTGATGTTAAACAGTGACTGCTTTTAATAAATACCCTGGACATAGCGCTTTCCCACTGAGAAAACTCTGAGGCAGGTCAAATATAGGCAAATCCTCTGAATGGAGCCTTTCCAGGGAAACGGAAGTCAAATAAACAGTGAGCTAGGCATGGGACTTTGTTGGGGGAGAGCCTCCAAAATTGTTTGGCCCCTCCAGTGGCTATGAGGTTGCTAGTTTTCACAGCTATCATGTCTGGGAAGCTGCTGGTTTTCAAGGCTACCAGAGAGTCTGGAAGGGAGGATTGGCATAGGACAAGTTAAAACACAAAGCTTGCTACTTTACCATTATTTAGCCATTTGTCTTGAACAGATGCTCGTTGGGTTAAGCCTTTAGTCAAGAACCCTGAAATAACTGATGCTGATAATGTCTGCCAGTGTTTTTCTTTTCATGAAGGATCAGAAGATCTACAGTCCTCACTGCACCATCCCAGAAGTGTTAACCCATTTATTCTCTGTGTTATCACTTAACCAGATAGATAAGGAAGAGTATCCAGAACCACAGAATTAAACCATTCTGCCAGACTGAAGACCATGGATGCAACCAGCTGTGCAAGATGGAAGGAAAAGAAGCCACTTTGCCCCACAGTGTGGCCCAGAGCCCATATCAAACAGGGCTGCTCCTGGTACATTTTGTTCTTTTTTCTTACTTTCATGGGTCAGTGACCTCACCCTGCCATCAACAGCCTCTAGCACCGAAGACCAAAACCTCTGGAATGAGGCCACTGCCTGGTTAATACCACCATCACCATTCTCACTCACAGAAGATATTTATTAAGCAGTTATCTGCCCTAGAATTCCACGGTAGGTCTCAAATGCCCTGTTGTCAGACACAATAAGGTTTATAGTGGTCAAGGGCTGATGCACTCAAGACATTTAATTCTATGGAAAAGGGAAAAGTTCTTAGAAGCATGGAATCCTGAGTCTGGAAGGGAACCAAAACATCATCACGTTTCAGTTCAGTTCAGTTCAGTCGCTCAGTCGTGTCTGACTCTTTGCGACCCCATGGACTGCAGCACGCCAGGCTTCCCTGTCCATCACCAACTCCTGGAGTTTACTCAAACTCATGTCCATTGAGTCAGTGATGCCATCCAACCATCTCATCCCCTTCTCCTCTCGCCTTCAATCTCTCCCAGCATCAGGGTCTTTTCTAATGAGTCAGTTCTTCACATCAGGTGGCCAAAGTTTCACTATCACTTTATCACCATTTTTATCACTTTATCACCATTTTTACCTTTAGCTGGCCACCCTGAGAATTAGAAACTTTGTTTCGTGAATGAATGCAGAGACACATTCAGAACTGAGAGGGTGGAGAGAGGGAGGATTGGAGACCACAGACCTTGAAGACCAACATGGATACCTGGGGCTATTTCACCTGACCTATTCATATGCCTGAAAACCAGGTGCACCTCTCTGCTGTGGCTGATACAACCTCTTATCTAATACCTCAGCAGGTGAACACTTTAATTCAGGTAAAGGGCGTTGATAAGCTTAAAATGAAGCCCTGGCAAAATTCAAGGAAGGAGTACAGGCCATCATGGTTCAGGCTTTGGAGTCTGACAAATCTGTGTGTGAATCCTGGCTCTGCCCTTTAAAAGCTGTGTGTTCTTGAGGTATTACTTAATCTCTCTGAGTTTGTTTCCCCATCTGTTAAAATGGGAAAAATGATACCACTCACCACTCACATAGTAAATGTTATTATTGTTGAAAGACACATGGTTTGGGAGCCTAGGGAAAACCTAAGGGTATAGCCAACTCATTGGAAAAGACCCTGATGCTGGGAAAGAGGAGGAGAAAGGGATGACAGAGGATGAGGTGGTTGGATGGCATCACCGACTCGATGGACATGGGTTTGAGCAGGCTCCAGGAGACAGTGAAGGACAGAGAAGCCTGGCATGCTGCAGTCCATGGGGTTGCAAAAAGTCGGACATGACTGAGCGACTGAACAACAAATAGCCAACTGGGATTTCACTAAGAGTAAGTCATGTCAAACCAATCTCACATCTTTTTTTCTCCTGGTTATTGAGCATGATATACTCTCATGATTTTAATCACACCAAACGGGAGGGTTAAATGGGCAGAGTGGGCAGCAGCAGAGTTGGGTGGATCTGTAAAGACACCTTTAATGGAACGCCCTGAGGTTGTGTCCTTGCCTGGGTCTAGGACAACGTTACTATTAATCATTAGAAAGAAGATGCTGCAAACACCTTGCTGGAAAGGTAAGCCAAAGTGCCAGCAGAAAGACTGACATTTATCTTACCAAAGCCAAGAAAATTACATGAAATTTGGATTTTGTCTTCCATTCAGGTAAAAAAGGAGCCAAGTTAGCAGATGAAGGATTGGTTGGGGAGTGATTCATGTAGTAAGACTCATGTAAACATCCATCCATACATTCATTCAATCAGCCATCTAACAACTGTCAGGTTGGAGTACCTACTCCAGGCTATAATACCTCCTACTGCTGAGGAAATATACAAGTAAAGAGACATAAGTCCCTACTCTCAAGGAGTTCCTAGTTTGTGGGAAAAGAGATCTGGAAATGACTTGTCCTGTCTGACTCTTTGTGACCCCATGGACTGTAGCCCACCAGGCTCCTCCATCCATGGAATTTTCCAGGCAAGAGTACTGGAGTGGGTTGCCATTTCCTTCTCCAAAGATGTACTAAGAACAGCACAATAGTCACCTAAGGCTTGGTGGCTCAGAGGGTAAAGCTTCTGCCTGCAATGCAGGGAGACCCGGGTTTGATCCCTGGGTTGGGAAGATCCCCTGGAGAAGGAAATGGCAACCCACTCCAGCACTCTTGCCTGGAAAATCCCATGGACGGAGAAGCCTGATAGGCTACAGTCCATAGGGTCGCAAAGAGTCGGACACGACTGAGTGACTTCACTTTCTTTCTAATACTGCTTTATCGCAAACATACTGGGAGGAGATTTGGAGGATCAGCAGGCATGTTGCGGTGACTTGACAGGGGAAGGAATGGTTTCCTAGGTAAACTTAAAGGAACAGGGAAGGCTCTGAGGTACACCTGGCTCTTCTGCTTAACCCGAAATGATGACTTTACATATACATTTGGGATCTGGAAACAGTAAGATGCACAGAAACCTCAGGTCTCTTGTCTCACATGCCCAGTTCCAGTGCACCCCGGACACGCGTGCATCTTACCATAGGTGATGACTAGCAGCACAAAGTTGAGGTTTTTGAAGAGTCGGATGATGGAACTTAAGTACGAAGCATCAGTGGATGCCAAGGCATAGCTCAGGGACTGGGCCCTGCTGGGGGGATGTTTAGGCTTCTCTTTGAACACTGAAAGGAAAAAAAACAGAGAAATCATTGCAAATCCTTTGGCCCCACTCCTGCAGATCTGACACATGGATAAGAGCTGACTCCTTCATCTGAGAAGGGGCTCAGACGCCAAAAAGAAATATTAATTCTTTGATTAAATCCTCTCGAGTCTCCTCTCTTGAAGCTGCATCTCACTGTCTGTGGGTGAGGGGCTGGTCCTTTGATTACTTTTTCTTAATGACCTTTGGACATCTGTGATCATTGGACTTTCCAGGCAGCGCTCAAGGATAAAGGAGTCCTGTAATAAATGGCAAATACCAAATGGCACAGCACTGAAAAATCCCATGGTAACCAGTGGACAGAAAGGAAGTGAGAGCTGAGCTCTGGGATTGGTGAGGCCAGATGAGGACTCAGCAGCAGAGCTCCTCCCAGGGAAAGGGCTGGGCTGCCCATGCTGAGCACAGAGCCTGGCACATGCTGCCAACAAACACTCCCTGACAAGGGAAAGGAGCTGCTCCTATTGGAGAGAACACGAGTCCATCCCTAGTTTCTCAGAGTGGGAATCAGACATCTGCCTCCTGAGAAAGCAGAGGACTAACACATGCTCCTGCAGGACTGGGCCTCTGATAGGAAGGACCAGGGAGGGACAGTGGGAAAACCATTCTCTTTATGTTCTAGTTCCAGTCCAGCTGGTACAATCCATTTCACCGCACTGACTGCTGTTCAGTTCTCTGGGGGCCAGATCAGTTTAACCAGCTGTCTGCTTAAATTGGTCCCCCAGCTGAAGCACCAGCTTCACCCTCAGCCTCCATGAGAATGCTCCTGAAAGGTCAGGAGATGGTCTCCAGTTAGAGGAAGCTTTGGAAACGAGGTTTACTCTCTTGAACATCAAAGGTCTTCCCGCTCCACCCAGATAAATCTCCAGCCCAGACTTCAGAGCCTTGCTTCTTCCTTTCTGGAAATAGTCCTGGCCAACTTCCCCCACCCCCTGGGAACCTCTCAATCATTGTCTGACCTGTTCACCTCCCCTTCTATCAGGGGAAAGAAATCAAAGCGAGGTTTTTTTTTTAATCTTGGCAACAATAGCTGTTTGCTGAAGGATTGGGCAAACACAAACCACAATTTGGATAAGATTTTTCAGTTCTTTATTCAGTGAGCAATGGTCAGTGCTTACTAGTAAAATGTAAAGTGAAGAAAGGTCTCAACTCCAGGATCTCTGCAAAGGACCAGGCCCTCACCTGCTACAAACACAAGAATTTGGAGCTGAGCACATTATAATTCAAAACTTCAAGGCTGTCTGAGGATGTTCTTTCCTGTTCTCAACCACAGCTTCAAAGGAATACCTTTCTCACCTTTCCAGGAATACCAGGTTCTCTGTCCAAGAGATTCTGTGAACTCTGAAAAGCCCTTCCTCTCAGTGTGGACCCCAGGGAGGTAATAACACAGTGAGATCAGTTGGGTGAGGTCCATGATCATAATACTGTGTGACTCTGGAGGTGAAGCCGGCAGGCGGGAAGGAAACCTTTAACGTGTATGGTGGAATTTTCAAATATTAAATGAAAGCTGGTTAACCTTTAATGACAATTGACTCACTGAAAATGAAAACTTCTTCTACACTCTTTATCACAGCCCATCTGATATTACTCAGATAATAAAAGATGATATAGATTATATTAACCAAAAATCTCAATGATTAAATATATATACATAGAGTAATAGTAGTTCTCTGGGATTGGTGCTTGGGATTAACTAATTCTAGGCTAAGTTAATGGTCATCCTTTTGTGTATGCTTTTTTGTATCTTCTAGATTTTTTCATAATGAGCATTATCTTATACACAATTTTTTCAAAACATTTAAAAAATGTGGGCCCCAGGCATTCTCAGGTGAATAAAGGAGAGTTTTAGTGTTTGTGGGTCAATCCTGTTTTGTTTTATTTCAGAAATGTAGATTATGGAGTTAGAAGCTTAGGCTAGAATTCAATCTCTGCCACTTACTATCTAATCTTGAATAATTTCCTTATCCCCTCTTAAGTCACTGTTTCCTCTTGGTTAAGAGACACTGATACTAGGACCTCCCCCATAGGAGTCAATGACAGGTACACTCAGCACAGGGCCTGTGACATCATAAGTGCTCAGCAGAGTTGCATCAGGGGGATCGAGGCTGCCCATTAATTCTAGTAAGGTCATACTGAGGAACTGGTAATTAGAACTAATCTTGACTGAGCATCTAACAAAGCACATAGGACCAGTTAATACTGTATGGGCAGCAACTGTTCCGGCTAAAACATTTGAAGACCATTGGAAGCTTGGCTTCCAGTTTCTATAGACATGTTTTATAAAATACATGATACCTAGAATGGTATTCTAGGGCCATACTCACAAGGTCCTCACCCAAGTCAGCAGGACCTCCCTGCCTCCCCACCCACCATGGGTCTATTAATGACCTTACCGATGATGACAAGGATGAAAAGCAGAGTGGCCACACCTGCTATTATGTAGAACATGATGCTGATGTGGTAGGCAAGCTTGTCCTGGTCTTTAATGTTGGGTACCAAGACAGGAGGGACCAAGAACCCAATGGCAATTCCAAGCTATAGAAGACAGAGACAATCAATTGCAGTATCAATAACCAAGAGGCACACATTTAAGAGACTCCTAATAAGAAACAATCCTCAACTTCCAGTCCTTAAAACCCAAACAGGGGTTGTTTCCCCACTCAAGACACCAGAGATCTTTCTTTTGATTGACAGCTCAACTCATACACACCCTTGACCACCATCATTATCAATGGTGGTTTAGCTGCTAAGTCATGTCCGACTCTTGTGATTCCATGGAAGCCATGGACTGTGGCCTGCCAGGCTCCTCTGTCCATGGGATTCTCCAAGCAACAATACTGGAGTGGGTTGCCTTTTCCTTCTCCAAGGGATCATCCCAACTCAGGAATCGAACCCAGGTCTCCTGCATTGCAGGCAGATTCTTTACTGACTGAGCTATGAGGGAACCACTGAAAAAGATTGTAGTTGGTGTTCTCATTGCAGGCTATTTTTTTAATTAATCAATGAAGAACAGTTTTTATATTCCCATCTTTATGGTAAAATAAAACAACGCTAGTCTTGCTTTTGGTTCCAGTTAAATTCTTGATTTCAATGAATCTGTTAACCTGTAGCTGAGAGACCAGCTGTGGAATAAATTCTATACACTACAACCCCAAGAACTTGCATTCAGTGAGAGATGGAAGCCAAACATTGTGACCACACTGACAAACATAAATGCTTAAGTTCACTCTGTAACTTTGTCATTTAGAAAGCATCTGTGGTGTGAATTCACACAACTGCATAAATTTATATACACAGGACATAGGCACATGCAAACTGGCTATAAACACACACACACACATATGCAGTTCCAACTTCAGGGACCTAACAGTTGGGTATTTCTGACAGCAGAAACACCATGATTCAGGAGTGACCAGCTGTGATACAATGCCCCACACCCTTCTGTCACATGAAATACCAAGGTGGAAATTGGAAAATAGCCTGAAAACTCATGCAAGATTCAAATTCTAGAACTGAGAAGCTAACTCTTTTGTATTAAGGTACCACTTCTCCTTTATTGAATTTGAAAGCAACAGCAGGTAGAGAAGCAATTTGCTTTCAGGACGGTTATAACATCATCAGCTGCCAATGCACTCATCATCCCACTTGGTTTTCTAGCCTGTCAATTACAGCCACTCAAGGTAGTCACTAGTGATTCTTAGCTCTGAAATAGTCTCAAAAGTCATCATCAACAGGTTCAGAGTAGCATTCTTCCACTGTATACTGTATACAATCAACAAGTCAAACTGATCTTTAAAGCATCTGCTTTTTGAAATGTATTCTGCTAGATTTCTGAGGGAGTACAGAGACATATATGGCAGAGTACTGCTTCAAGGAGCTTTATAATCTAGCGAGGGCAGGGAGAATTAAAAGAAAGATACAAAAGGTAACACAAATGGAGAGATTTGTCGGTTGAAATGATTGAACAATAGTTCCAGAGTTCCTTTATCATCCTCTATTATAAACCCATTATTGGAGGACCAAATAGAGGTTTAGTGACTTGTTCAGGGTCACACAGAGTTAAGAAACCAGATCTCCTGGTGTCTCTAAGAAGTGCCTCCTTTACAGGGCCTAGATTGCCCTTCAGGGCTAAAAGTTATGAGAAAAGTTCAAGGGAGCAGGCTCCTCCATCAGAGAAGGTATTTCATGTCCGTAGAGCTTTATCGGATCCTCACTGACATTAATCTATCAGAGTTGAGTCCCGCTTCTTAACTGCTGGTCTCCAAGACATTGAGGGTAAAAACCAGCCAAAGATAGAGGAGCAGATGTACCCTTCACAGCCGGGAAGCTGGGCCACTGCACGCCCTCTCTGGTTTCCTAAGCACTTTGAAGTTGCAGATCTAGAAGTTAAACAGGATGCTAGAAAGGTCCCTTTTGCAAGAATGAGGGAAGATATGCGACATCACTCAAGGTTCTGGGATTCTCTCATTCTCAAAAGGACCTTGATGGAGGGAGACCTAATGCACAGTGATCTTCTGCCTTGAGAGGGAGGTCCTCCCAGCTAGGTCCACGCTGCATACTTGAACCCTCGGAGGCCCCACTCCATCCTCTGTCCACGCTCCGTCCACACTCTACGCCTGAATGAATGCTTTTCCAGCCTCAGGATGGGGCAATCAGCTTAAAGGCTTGAGGCAGCCCCGACCAGGTTGCAAGTCTGTCCCACAGGGACCTTTCTCCAGGAGGATGTCGGCTTTGGCAGTACTTTCATGCCCAGTGTGAAAAATAAAACACAGGGATTGCACTGCAAGCTGCTGCCTCTTTTGTTTTTCAGAACGTATTTTTTCCTGCTTCTTGAAAGCCGTGCTCAATGAGTGTGCAGAGCTCTACACCCAGCTCCTAGATCCCAAGTCTGTCCTTTAGCAGGAACTCAGTCATGTTGGCTGGCTGGGTGGATGGACAGATGGATATGTGTAGAAGGTCTTATCTACACAAAGCTGGTAGAATCACACAGGTCTGCCCACTAATGACCATGTTCTTTCTACAAACCATGCTGTACTTCCAGGTAAGGGAAGAAAATGGGTGCAGGATTCGGGGGTTGGGAAGAGGATAGGATGCCAACTAGCTTTTGAGCATCTACTAGGCATTGGGCATGTAATACAGCTTATCTTTTTCAGTTAGTCCATGAACTCTTACAACAAAGACAAAAATGAGAAAAATTGGTCAGTACCCAGCCAATGTCACACTGGCTGGTAGCATAAGAGTTGGGCTCCCAAACCAGTTCTGTCTGACTCTGGGCCCCAGCTCACCTCCTGCCTCCAGGAAATGTTGCTGGTGTGACATCAGTCAACATAGAAGCCTATATTTTCACTCCTTTGAGTTCTGTCACACATTCAGTAGGACACCCACTAGGGTAAAAACCAGAGACCTGCAGCCCAAGTGAGGCCAAGAAAAATGTGAAGAGTTGAAAGCATGCTGCTCCCGAGGGTGGGATCCTCATCTTTTCCATGCTCACAAAAAAAGCAAAGACCCACACCATAAATGTAAAGGATTGAAAATCACTGTTAAAAAAAAAAAAAGAAAAAAACCACTGCTAACTGGTTCTGACTTGCCCTTTGCCCCAGCATTTGTTCTAGTTTTATCTTCCTCAACCAAATAGTCACGGGCAAAGTACACAACACACAGACAAACCCAGTCACAGTCTCCGCCCTTCAGAGCCTAGGAGCCTAATTACAATGGTGCACTTTGCCCCAGAAGAAGACGTTTAATCCAAATGGGGTGAATGAAGGATGGAGATGCAGACTGGGAAGATACTCTATTTTTATCTTAGATTTGATTTCCTTCCTGCAAACACAAGGATGACATCTAAACACTGTTGCAAGAGCTGCAGTCATGAGCACTTGCAGAGTAAATGTCCCAGTTAAAAACACGTCTGTGCAGCCTGTGGGCTTCGGGTGGCAGGAGGAAGCCATACTCGAGTCATGCGTCACTGGTCACTCCGGCTCACGCACTTGGCAGAGGAAAAATAAACTCAGAAACAGCGAGGCTGCATCTGGGGTAAGATGTCCACACTTAACCCACTGCACAGCACGGCACAACACGTGTTATGTTTGCTCTGAGACCCACAGAACCACTGTCCCCATCACCATCCACACGGGGCACTCGGAAAAGCCCCAAGTCAGACTGAATCCGAACCCAGGCACAAAGCTGCCCCCCAAAGCTGCCTGGTCATGAACATGCCCAGACCATCCGAGGAAGACCCTGAGGCTTTCGCAAAAGGCAGAGAGCTCTGTGTCAATGAAGAGGGAATTCATAGGGCCTGGACTCCATCTTAGGCCTGTTCATGCTGATCATGCTCGGCCACCTCTCCAATGGACTCTAAACTCTGTGCTTAGTGCCTATGGAAACGACAATAGAAGGATAAGACCCCCTCCGGACAGGGGAACCTTGAAGATCGTATCCAGGTTACTCATCGCCTAAGAGAAAACATACACTAATCACCCCTGTCTCCGGACAGGCCATAAATTTTTCTGTACCTATCGGAGTGTAACCTCGGGCTTACTGATTATTGGCCAATTGTTTAACTGTTTGAACACATAACACATGAATGATGGGATTATTGTGATTGTATTTGCCCTTCCTTTTTTAATGTAAGTCTCAAGGAATTTGGGGTGGTGAGTTCGGACACGTATACATGGGGTATAAAAGATTTTCACAAATGCTGGTCGGGGTCCTTGGCTAAGAGAAGACTCTGCCTTGGGCCCGCCGGTGTAATAAACTGCACTCCACTACCTGCATTGTCCTTCTGAGTGAGTTTGTTTCCCAGAACGCGTGGCTACAACATCAACACCACAGTGAGGGCTCAGTCCTACCGGAACCAGGACAGACCGCTGGTCCCCATCTGAACCCTCTGCCAGGGCCTCAGGCACCTCATCCTCCAGACCCAGGTATTGGCCAGGAGGGTGCCGCTCCACTTGGTAGGAGGCAACCGCGTCAGCAAGCAGGTTCTCACCTGCCGAACCTCATTCCTCCTCAGCCCATCCCTCCCCCAGGCAGACTGGCGGTTCAGAGAAAGCCGGGCCCACTCTCAGCCCCACGGCTAGGCCCCCACTGTCTCATTCTTCCCCTTAGGCCAGAGTCACCAGATCAGGACAGCACATCTCTTGGATTTCAGGGCTCCCAAGAGCCAGCTCCCTGGGAACAAGGATCAGAAATGTCCCCTTACTGGGTCAGCAGTTTCCCTGCAGCAGAAGCCCCGGGCTTGAAGGCTCCCTTCAAACTCGGTCTCCTTATATCCTCACCAGGAATCACCTTGCTCCTCAAGGAGCTCACACCCATGAGGTTCATTTCAAGAGTGAACACTGTTCATCTCAAAGCAAACCTCTCCCCCTTCCTCCTTTCTACCCCAGGGTCCCTCTGACTTGTCATCACGCTATGCAGGGGTTAAGGGCTTAGGCTCTGGGGTCAGAAAGGTCTGAGTTCACACCCCAGCTCTGCCAGTCACTAGAAGGCTGACACTGATATGTTATTCCCTTTGTTTTGCCCGTTTCTTAGCCCACAGGAAGGTACTGTACTGCCTATTTCATACCCTCTAGCTCAGGGGGTTGCTCTGAGGACTAGTGGGCCCATCTGAATGGACTTCCCAGCAGGATGCTTTATGTCAGGAGGCTTCACTCCCTTCCCACCCCCCATGCTCTCCCACAGCACGGGCGACAGGCCTGGGAGGAGAGGCCACCTGGACAAATGAGACGCGCTCAGTTGACCGATGCAGCCCCTCAGCCACCTGCCCTGGTTCTCCCCTCATCCTTCTCTGCTCCTTCTCTCTGCCTCTCTCATCTCTCGGTTGCCCTGGCCTCTGCCCTCTCACATCCATGCTGTCTAGACCCTCCCCAGCCTCCCTGGGATGCCCACTTTGCCTCCGTGTCCCTTTCACAAAATCTGACCTCTCCCCTACCAGCCTGCTCAGCGTGTTCAGAAGCACCTTCCTCAGCACTGTTCTGACCACGAGGTCCAGCTCAAGGACCCTCAAGGACCCAGCCCTCTCCCAGGGAGGACCATGTCTACACCCCTCAGCCTGATGTTCCTGGCTTTCTTCATCTCCAGTCCCATCTCCATCTGCTTCCCTGGATGTCCCCGGACTGGATGATTCACAAGTCCAACCCTTCATCATCTGTATCCCAGCAGATTCATTGCTTGCAAAGGTCTCCCTCCTTGAACCTTTTAGAGCCCATCTCACCCTCAGTTCCTTCTCTGAGTCCTTGATTATTTCAGGGAGGCCTGACCTCCTTGACCTAACCCCTTGAATTCTTTAAATGTCACCCTTTCTTCTGAGATGAGTCTACTGCCTGGTAAACAGGACAGGGGTTTATTCGATAAATGGGCATTAAACGAAAGGGCTGCAGTTTACTGGCACGTCAGGAAACATCACTTCCCTTCCAGACTAGCTGTGAACTCAGACCTGGGGAATGATGTGGCTGGAAACTTAAAACCGTCTAGACAAGGCTCTTAGAGAAAGTGTGCTTTTTAAAATAACATAATTGAAGGTTCCTTTTAAATTAGCACCACATGAAAGACAAATCTGGGTTCAATCTAGATTTCCATACACCAGGTTTGCTTAAAGCTGATCTACCCCCACGAATAATCTTAAAGCACACAGCACGATGTCACCCCCACAAGGCTGTTTTTATGCGATGGGTGACCACGAACAGGTGTGTATCTACACATGTCTATATATATTAGCGATGATCTTAATGATCTATTAATCATTACAGATTAATCAGAAACTAAAGGTCACGGAGAACAACAGTTGAGAAGAATATACATAGACAAACGTGTGAAAATGTTCTTTCATAAAGGGTCATTTAAGTCCATACAGAGTTTACGGGCACTAAAGTGAAAGTGTTAGCTGTTCAGTTGTGTCCAACTCTTTGCCACCTTATGGACTATAGCCCACCAGGCTCCTCTATCCATGGAATTTTCCAGGCAAGAATACTGGAGTGGGCTGCCATTTCCTTCTCCAGAGAATATTCCTGACCCAAGGGTCGAACCCAGGCCTCCCGCACTGCAGGCAAATTCTTTACTGTCTGAGCCACCAGGGAAGCACTAAAAGGTGCTACAAAAAGCAGTGTGTCAAATTTCCATCCCATACACACATACCCACCCACTCCTGGGCTGCATGTCTGGACTCTGGTACCTCAGACATGGACAGCAGGACCACCCGCAGGGAGACCACCACTACACCCTGTCTGGACAAAACCCAGAAGTGAGTTAACACTCAAGGTCCATCCCTACACACTGCTGTGTGCATTTAAACACCACAAAGTGGTGCTGCTAAGGCAAGTCGGCACACTCAATACAAAATTCTGCTACTATTAATACCTCTCTCTCCCCTTGGCCAGGGTCACTCAGATCATTGTTTCCACCTTAGTGAAAACACTACACATCAGTGATCAAGGCATAACTAATCTGGGCAAAATGATGCACAGAAAAGGCTCCGGGTCCCCAGGGCAGGACAGCACACTGCAGGAAAGCCACCTTTTAATGTGAGTGGGCTCAGAGGGCGGTCCTGGGACTGAGTCTTGGATGCCCTGGAAAGGAGCGAGGCAGCTGCCAGGCACTGAAACACTGAACACGAACAAACGGTTTAATCATGAGGACGAGCCACCCAGGACCACCTGGCAGCTCCTAGGAACACATCACAGTCAGCAATAATGTGCAGGCAAAGCCTGCTCACATGACTGTATTTTTGAAATTCCCAAGCCCAAGCCCCTGGCCTCTTCTGAAAAAGCCAACTCACGATTGAGGGTGGAGCAGACCTTCAGGAACAAAAACAGTCTCATTGATTTGGGGACAAATCACCCATGAAAGAGGTTTACGGATTTAAAAGGCTAAGCTTAGGTCCCTAAGAACTTGAGAAGCGGTGTCACAGCTGGTCAGACTCTAGACTCCCTTAGAGTCCCCTCCCTGATCACAGGGTTTGTCCTCAAATCTGTTCTTGTGCTGGTGGCTTACATAACTGCGACACTCTTGGATTCCCTCAGTCCTTCAGGTGGCGCTAGAGATAAAGAACCTGAGGCCAATGCAGGAGACGTAAAAGATACAGGTTTGATATCTGGTCAGGAAGATCAGAGGAGGGCATGGTAACCTACTCCAGTACTCTTGTTTGGAGAATCCCATGGACAGAGGAGCCTAGCAGGCAAAGAGTCAGACATGACTGAAGCAATTTAGCAGGCACTTGAGGAACCAGAGATCAAATTGCCAAAATCCGCTGGATCATCGAAAAAGCAAGAGAGTTCCAGAAAAACATCTACCTCTGCTTTATTGACTATGCCAAAGCCTTTGACTGTGTGGATCACAATAAACTGTGGAAAATTCTGAAAGAGATGGGAATACCAGACCATCTGACCTGCCTCTTGAGAAACCTGTATGCAGCTCAGGAAGCAACAGTTAGAACTGGACATGGAACAACAGACTGGTTCCAAATAGGAAAAGGAGTACGTCAAGGCTGTATATTGTCACCCTGCTTATTTAACTTATATGTAGAGTACATCATGAGAAATGCTGGGCTGGAGGAAGCACAAGCTGGAATCAAGATTGCCAGGAGAAATATCAATAACCTCAGATATGCAGATGACACACCACCCTTACGGCAGAAAGCAAAGAAGAACTAAAGAGCCTCTTGATCAAAGTGAAAGAGGAGAGTGAAAAAGTTGGCTTAAAGCTTCAGAAAACTAAGATCATGGCATCCGGTCTCATCACTTCATGGCAAATAGATGGTGAAAGAGTGAAAACAGTGTCAGACTATTTGGGGGGGTGGGGCTCCAAAATCACTGCAGATGGTGATTGCAGCTATGAAATTAAAAGACACTTACTCCTTGGAAGGAAAGTTATGACCAACCTAGACAGCATATTAAAAAGTAGAGACATTACTTTGCCAACAAAGGTTCGTCTAGTCAAGGCTATGGTTTTTCCAGTGGTCATGTATGGATGTGAGAGTTGGACTATAAAGAAAGCTGAATGCCGAAGAATTGATGCTTTTGAACTGTGGTGTTGGAGAAGACTCTTGAGAGTCCCTTGGACTGCAAGGAGATCCAACCAGTCCATCCTAAAGGAGATCAGTCCTGGGTGTTCATTGGAAGGACTGATGTTGAAGCTGAAACTCCAATACTTTGGCCACCTGATGCGAAGAGCTGACTCATTTGAAAAGACCCTGATGCTGGGAAAGATTGAGGGCAGGAGGAGAAGGGGAGGACAGAGGATGAGATGGTTGGATGGCATCACTGACTCAATGGACATGGGTTTGGGTGGACTCTGGGAGATGGTGATGGACAGGCAGGCCTGGCGTGCTATGGTTCATGGGGTTGCAAAGAGTGGGACACGACAGAGAGACTGAACTGAACTGAGGAAAAGAGGTTAGGTGAAGGCAGGAAGAGCACCAGGGAAACCAGGATGGCCTGTAAGACCTGCCTCCCAAGGAAGGTCAGAAACCCCATCAAGGCTGACTCACTGCTCGCCACGCCACAGCTGCCGGCCTAGGTGCTATTAAGTGCTGTACATATATGCACACACACATCCTCTTTTAATCCTTATTTTTTGTTGTTGTTTTGCTTTTTATGTTGTTTTGGCTGTGCTGGGTTTTCGTTGTGGCGTGTGGGCTTAGTTGCCCCATGGCATGTGGGATCCTAGTTCCCTGACCAGGGATCGAACATGTTCCTTGCATTGGAAGGTAGATTCTTAACCACTCAACCACCAATGAAGTCCCCAAATCTCTATTTTAAAATTGAGAAAACTAGCATTTAAGTAGCTTGTCCAAGGTCAAACAACAGCAAGTGTTCTATGCTAGGCTTCAAGTTCAGGCCATGAGTACTAGAGTCCGTAGCCTTAACCATCTAGCTGAACATTCCACTCCTGGCTGTTATTCAAAGCAGAAGGAAGGAAATAAATAAAAACATAATGAGCACATCCTGTGTGCTAGGCAGTTGCTAAATGATTTTTCATGCTGTTTCATTTAATTCCTTACAACAACTCCCTTAAGTCGGCAAGATTATCTCTGGTTTGGATTTTACAGAAGAGAAAATCATAACTTGCCCAAGGTCACCCAGCTTCTAATGGCAGAACTGAGATGCAAGCCCGTGGCAATCTGATTCCAAGTCCCTTGATGAACTGGGCAAATTTCATGGAAGTAACTGCCTCAGAGACCTGATACTATCTCCAGTCTTACGTGTGTGACACTATCATTCAAGCGCCTCCCATGAGTCTAGCTATTGAAGGAAGCAATCAGGAGACGTGGTTCCAGCTACGGTCTGACTGTTGACCACTTAGTCAACCCCTATGGGGTTTCTAGTTCTTATACGCTTGACTTCTGATTGTCTTCCATGTAGGCTATTTGTCATCTCTCCAGCAAGATTTTAGCATCATGAGGACAGGGACATTGACAAACCTTTCCTTGTGTGACCTCTCCCCATACCATGCCCAGTACTCTGCCTAGAACAGAGATGAGGCTCAGGAAATATCTACTGAATAGAGAAGACTTTCAGAACTCCACAGCTCAAACCTAAATCAAGTATTGCCAGTCTCTGCTACAGCAAAGAAGCAGAGTAGCAATTTGCTGAACTGCAAGAGTTTACCACCAAAAGTCAGCAGATGCAAGGTGGAATGACACAGGGAAGACCCCTAGTTTGGAGCTCCCCAAGATCAGACACAGGGGTCACTGGAATGTAGGCTGATCAACCACCCACCCTCAAACCCTCACTTAAGATTTACTGAACACCCACCAATATGAAGCACCACACTAAAAGGTAAGGAGGAGATTAAGTGCAAGACGAAGAGCATTACCAAGCTTCTAAGTAGCCAACACACCTTGACCTTGACCTACAGACTTGGGGATGGGTTCCCTCCTCATTATTAGCAGGGTACAGGTAGCAGAGGTACCTGGGCTCTAAACAGAGAAGGTGCTAAGTTTAGGGGGGGAGTTCTACAGGGAAATTTTTATCAATTTTTTTGACAAAGGGCTTGATTTTGTTTTTTTTTTAGCTCAGCTTCATATTTGTGCTGCTTTCAGTCATCCCCTCGGGAGGCTCCTGGTGCACAAATGCCTCCTTTTAAGGGTAGGTGTTCCTCCCAAAATTGTGCTTGTGGTGACATCAGCAAAGGCTCAGTCCTGGTCTAGGGGAGAGCAGTCTTTGCCCACCCTTCCAGCCTCTGCTTGCCTTTTCCCAAGTGCCCGACTCATGGCTGACTTCTCTACCCAAAGGTCCCTCTCATGACAGAGCAGACAGCCAGTGACCACAGGCTCCTAGAACTTCCCCAGTGACTCAGTCAGGGAAGAGGAAAGAAAAGGGACATGTTTCTAACCACCAGGTCAGGAAAGGGGCAGATGCAGACCTCACTTTCTCCAACTCTTGGAGAAAATAAAAAGCTCCATTGAGATGCTTTGGCACTTCCACCAACCCCCAAGCAGATGCCAGCCCACAGCGGCCAACAGTTGAACTCACAGGTCTCGTGTGCTGTCCCTGTGCTCAACCTCACCACTCCCTGCCTAGTGACAGATGGTGAAATAGTCAAAAGCAGAAGAACTGTTTCCTTTGTCTGATATGTCACATGCTGTCATTCCTGAAAGCAGTTCATGTGACCATGTGTCCATGCTTAGTCACTCAGTCGTGTCTGACTCTGCGACCCCATTAGCCCGCCATGCTCCTCTATCTATGGAATTCTCCTGGCAAGAATACTGGAGTGGGTTGCCATGCCCTCCTCCAGGGGATCTTCCAACCCAGGGATCGAACCCAGGTCTTCTGCTTTGCAGAGAGATTCTTTACCAGCTGAGCTACCAGGGAAGCCCCTCATGTGACCATACATGTTCCTAATACTCTCAAGTTTTCTTCCGAGTCTGACTGGGCTTTCTTGGTGGAAAGACCCCCACTTCTGACTTTCAGAGGTGAAACTCAGACCAGAGGGCTTACTCACAGGCAGGCCCTGGAAGAGTGGTTTCTTAAAAGGCTCCCACGAGCCAGACCCAGTTCCTCCCACTTCAGGGTGAGCCTCCAGAAAGAGAGAGGCTGGGCCCTAGGTAGTTTTTTCCTAAGATGCCAACTTCATAAGGTAACTGGCCCTGCCTCATGGTCCCGGAGAGATCTGGAAAGAAAAAGAAATCTAAACCTTGCACCAGAAAAACTATCAATTACCCATATCTACCACCATCCCCGGAAAGCAACACCATGAGCTCTGGCCTGGGATTTAGGGAGTTACTCAGGACCTACTTACATGAGGTCAGCTCCCCTCCTACCTGGCCCGCCACTTCCACCACTAGTCACTCCATCAGCCTTAGAGTCTAATTCCTCTTCTCTTAGATGTGAATTCGGGAACTTTTCTTTTCTATTGCTAACTTCCATGGGGTCTCCAAGAGTCGGACATGACTGAGCGACTAAACAACAACAACTCCTTCTCAGAGCTCAGAATGTGGGTTGGCACAGAGTAGATATTCAAGAAATATTTGTTCAGTCAGAAAATAAAGGCTGTGGTGCATTGTCTCAAAGAAACCATAGCTCCCAAGAACTGAGATAAAGATCAGAGTGCTTGGCCCCGTAAATGGAGAGTATAGCTCTTAATGGGCTTCCTGGGTGGGGCTAGGAGTAAAGGAACCTGCCTGCTAATGCAGGAGCTATAAGAGATGTGGGTTTGATCCCTGGGTCAGGAAGATCCCCTGGAGGAGGCCATGGCAATTCACTCCAGTATTCTTGCCTGGAGAATCCCATAGACAGAGGAGCCTGGTGGGCTATGATCCATAGGGTTTCAAAGAGTCAGACGCCACCAAAGAGACTTAGCACACATACACACAGGCCTTAATGGCTCCCCAGGTGGCTCAGTGATAAAGAATCTGCCTGCCAAGCATGAGACATGGGTTCAATCCCTGGGTTGGGAAGATCTCCTGGAGAAGGAAATGGCAACCCGCTCCAGTATCCTTGCTTGGGAAATTCCATGGATGGAGGTGCCTGGCGGGCTACAGTCCATAGGGTCACAAAGAGTCAGACATAACAACAAACCAACCAGCCAATGTAACCTTAATCCAAGGTTATACCACATGAGATAGACAGCCAAGGGGGTTAGAGCCTTCATTCACTGACTTTCATTTGTTACATTACCTGCGGTCTGTCTACTGGGGAAACACCCAGAGCCTGGCCGGAATGGATGCAATCCAGTACAAATAGAATTCAAAGAGAAACAAAGACTGATGGTCAGGGGCCTGTGTTGGTTACCTGCAAGGGACAGAGATCTGGCCCACAGTGGGGAGACCCCAGTAAAGGATGTAGATTTTTGTGGAGTAGCATGAGAATACAAGGCTAGCACTCCTGGGGCAAATAATGGGGTCCTCTCTTCCCCAAGGAGAGACAGAAGAATTCTGGAGAGAGAAAAGTCAATTATCACAATCACAGGGATGGTCTGAGCCTCACCAGTCCCCGCTTATTACCATGGATCAGCATCACCCTTGGGTGGTTGGTGGTGGTGGTTTAGTCATGTCCGACTCTTTGCGACCCCATGGACTGTAGTCCTCCAGGCTTCTCTGTCCATGGGATTTCCCAGGCAAAAATAGCAGAGTAGGTTGCCATTTCCTTTTCCAGGGGATCTTCCCGACCCAGGGATCAAACTCGGGTCTTCCGCACTGCAGGCAGATTCTTTACCGACTGGGCCACCAGGAAAGCCCAACTGGAAGGGGCCTGGGAAAAAATGTGCAAACACCAGGACCATTAGGCCCTGAGGAAAAGACATCTTACTCCCGGGACCCGTCTCCTGACAGTGAGGACTAAGTCAGCTCTGTGTTCTGCCACCACGGCTACTGCCCACATTGAAGACAGGAGCCAACCAGGGCATACAGAGATTGAAAAGCTGCTCTGTGCCAGTCCTCAGCAAAAGGCCCTTCTTGGAATCAAAAAGGAGTTAGAATGGTCCATAGGACCTCAGGAGCTGCAACAGGGCTCAAGTAAAAAAGACCAAATCAGCAGGGATGCTCTGGAACCCAGGAGCTCTGGGAGAGATGCCGACAACCAGAATGACTGGAACTTTTTCTGAAATCAACGGCTGACTCTAAAATCAAGAATGGAGAGCCCTGTAAACCAAGGGTGTGGCCCCTAATCCAAGGTGGCTCTTTACCAGGTGGCCAGGACCCGATCTGTATACAGGAAGCCTTTTACTTTCTGAGAGTCATGGGCAAGTCCAGAGACATTTTTTTATAGGGCACTTAAGGGGCTTCTCTGATAGCTCAGTTGGTAAAGAATCTGCCTGCAATGCAGGGGATGCTGGTTTGATTCCTGGGTCAGGAAGATGCCCTGGAGAAGGGATAGACTACCCACTCCAGTATTCTTGGGCTTCCCTTGTGGCTCAGTTGGTAAAGAATCCTCCTGCAATGTGGGAAACCTGGGTTTGACCCCTAGGTTGGGACGATCCCCTGGAGAAGAGAAAGGCTATGCACTCCAGTATTCTGGCCTGGAGAATTCCACGGACTGTATAGTCCATGGGATCACAAAGAGTCAAGCACGACTGAGTGACTCTCACTTTCACAAGCCCACATTTGCACAGAATTTCACAGTTTTCAAGGCACCTGCACATCCAGCATACAAACAGCATCAAAACCATCCAGTGAGGTGAACAGCAGGAAGCCCACTGCACAGATGAAACATAGAGCCCCAGGAGGGGCCCGTCCTTCTCTCCACTTCATAACTGAGTTGGCTCAACTCGATGAAGTCAGCTGATCAGCAGTAACATCAGGACTTCTGTTGGTCCACTCCCAGCCCTGCTCTCTTCCCACAGAGCCTTGCTGAGCCAGGTTTCAAGCAGCCACACAGCCCAGGAACACGTGGTCTGAGACCCAAGATGAGCCAGGGACCAATGGGGTCCTTTGCAATGGGGTTTGTTACATAATTAAGAAATGTGTTTGAGTTATTATAGAATGGCTAATAATTACTCTGTACCTCTTATTAAAGTTCTTTCTAGGGGCTTCCTTGGTGGTCCAGTTGCTAAGAGCCCATGTTCCCAATGTAGGGGGGCTGGGTTCGATCCCTGGTCAGGGAACTAGATCCCACATGCCCCAACTAAGACCTGAAACAGCCAAGAAAATAAATAACTTTTTTCTTAAAGTTCTTTCTGGACAGTGAGTCAGAGGCAGTATAGTAACTGGAGAAAAATGTCAATATCTCTGGGTGTCTCTCAACAAAATAACAGTGGCAATCTGATCCCTGCAAACACAACTTCCTTTCCCTCACGGTAGCCTTGAGAGAACCAAACATTTCCAAGGAGAACTGTCATTGCTCCCTCTTTTGCGATCCATAGACTGTAATCCGCCAGGCCCCTCTGTTTGTGGAATTCTCCGGGCAAGAATACTGGAGTGGGTTGCCATTCCCTGCTCCAGGGGATCTTCCATACCCAGGGATCAAACCCACATCTCCTGCTTGGCAGGCAGATTCTTTACCACTGAGACACCAGGGAAGCCTTAGGGCTGTCTTTACTCTACAAATAGAGCAAGGCATTATCAAGATGCTTGTCCCAAGGCTAGAGGCTGAGAATGTCTCTTGGCAGCCAGGTCTTCCCATCCCTCACCCCTCAAGTCAGCCAGTCTCAAAGAAGGAGGAGCTTCCCCACCTGCCACTCTTCCCAGGACCAGCTTCCAGGGCTGCTGAGGAAGCAGGTGGAGGGGATTTTCTCAGGAGGCCCACATACATATAAAGTGGAAAAGATTAGTAGGAGGGCTGGGCCAAGCTGCATTTTTCCTCCACCCACCACTCCCATGCTCTTGAGGCCCCAGGTGACATGTTATTTGATGGCAAATATATGCTCTGGAATCTCCCTTCAGCAATGAGAAGACAATGCCCCAAAGATAAAGGGTAAAACCAGAACATCAGTCGTCCATCTTTCCATCCACATGTTCTCAGCCCCCACCGCATGCCCACCAGGGCCTCTTCTGGCCTGTTTTCTATAAACAAGGTCTTGTGGAGGTGACCTGTTTCTAGAAGGGTGGTGATGCCAGCACCAACCTAACATCAGTGGAGGGAGTGGACAGGCAGGTCTGCTTAAGTTCCTTCCTGATCTACGCGTCAGGGAGGAGGATCGGTGAGCGGTATTCCTGGAACAGCAGCTGAGATGAAAGCAAGGCCTAGATCCAGAGACACCTGAAGGAGTGCTGTGAACCTGAGTTTGGTGGGGACAGAGAAGATGGATGTGCACTCAACAAATGTCTATGGAGGCTCCTCTGGTTCAGGGGCTTTCACATTTTCTTCAACTTGGGTGTCTACCTGTGAGGCTGGCTTCCTTGTTACAGATAAGGAAGCTGATGCTCCAAGAGGGCAGGTGTCCAACCGGAGGCCCCAAAGACAGGGGCTGGCAGAGCCGGCTCAGGGTCCCATGGCTCCCACATCAGGAGCTCTCAAATTTCAGGGCATATCACAGTCCCCGGTGGAGAATCAAAACCACAGATTCTAAAAATCCCATGGCCAGAGGAGCCTGATGGGCTACAGCCCATAGGGTTGCAGAGAGTTGGACATAACTGAAGTGACAGCACCCGCCAAGGAC
The DNA here is from genome assembly GCF_054371585.1 of Giraffa tippelskirchi. NCBI lineage: Eukaryota > Metazoa > Chordata > Mammalia > Artiodactyla > Giraffidae > Giraffa > Giraffa tippelskirchi. The sequence continues at coordinate 146,731,503 of NC_137281.1, read as the reverse complement.
AGAAATCAAGAGCTAATTCTCAGCTGCTGCCTCCCTTGGAGTCCCGGGCAGGGGCAGATGGTGGGACCACAGCGTGCTCCTGCCTAGCTCCTTGACAGAGAAGAAACAGGCCTCTGAGTTCATCGAGTGGCTCCACAAACATGTCGAGTGCCAAACAGGAAGCCCGGGTCAAAGGTCTGAGGAGGCGAGGATTGCTCAAGGGGGAGCCGCCACCCCAAACAAACAGCTCATTGGGACGGACCCTGCTTTAAGGCCATGACTCACGGCACCTCACTTCCTACAGTTCTGAGTTGGTGGGCACGGTAAATGGCCCTGAGCAGAGATAGCTGTGTCCAGAGCCAGAAGGGCAGATGCAGGCATGCCAACACAGCAACGTGGGGGTAGAGATGAGGAATGTCCAGGGGAGAGGAAGAGGAAGAAAAATAACCCCCCAACCTTGCTCCAGCTCCTATCCCCCTCCCTCCTGGAGTCAGCAGAGTTGTCCAATCAAGAGTGATCTCCTGGTACCGAAAGGGGTTTATATTCACCTCCTCTCTAGAGAAAGAGTCAGATGGGAGCCAAAGCAAACACCCCTCCACTCATGGTTCTGGGACACTCTGTCTAATCCCGAGAAGTTGATGAGCAAGGAAAAGCCAGCCCTACCTCCCAATACCCTCCTGCAAACACACAGTGCCCTGGTCCTCGCGCTGGGGCAAGGCCTCATCTCCAGCCGTGTGGGGCTCAGAGGTCAAGCTACAGATTTCAACAGCAGAGAAAAGGAGAGATGCTTGGAAAAGGGGGACGAGGCAGAGGAGTCCGGATGGGCCGCCAGAACCTGCAGGATACCTCCCACACCTGAGTAACTCAGCAAAGACAAAGGCCTTTAGTCCTGAAGAACCAAGAGAAGGGAGATGCTCCCTTGGGTTAAGTTTGGGATAGTGCTAGACAGACGCGAAGAGACAAAGAAAGAAAGAAGAGCAAACACCCACTCGCAGTGAAGAGGGAATTCATAGGGCCTGGACTCCATCTCAGGCCTGTTCATGCTGATCATGCTTGGCCACCTCTCCAATGGACTCTAAACTCTGTACTTAGTGCCTATGGAAACGACAATAGAAGGATAAGACCCCCTCCGGACAGGGGAACCTTGAAGATCGTATCCAGGTTACTCATCGCCTAAGAGAAAACATACACTAATCACCCCTGTCTCCGGACAGGCCATAAATTTTTCTGTACCTATTGGAGTGTAACCTCGGGCTTATTGATTACTGGCCAATTGTTTAACTGTTTGAACACATAACACATGAATGATGGGATTATTGTGATTGTATTTACCCTTCCTAGTTTATGTAAGTCTCAAGGAATTTGGGGTGGTGAGTTCGGACACGTACACATGGGGTATAAAAAATTTTCACAAATGCTGGTTGGGGTCCTTGGCTAAGAGAAGACTCTGCCTTGGGCCCGCTAGTGTAATAAACTGCACTCCTCTACCTGCATTGTCCTTCTGAGTGAGTTTGTTTCCCAGAACACGTGGCTACAACAGCACCTTAACACTGTGGGTCTTTATCATCTCTGATAGTGTTAGTTGCTGAGTCGTGTCTGACGCTTTGCGACCCCAAGGACTGTATAGTCCACCAGGCTCCTCTGTCCGTGGAATTCTCCAGGCAAGAATATCGGAGTGGGTTTTCATTTCCTTCTCCAGGAGAGTCTTCCCAACCGAGAGATTGAACCCGGGTCTCCTGGATTGCAGGCAGATTCCTTACCGTCTGAGCCACTGGGGGAAACCCCTGATAGGGATCTTTGATAGGGATCCAACCAATTCACAGAAGGCCATTTGATGTCTGGGGTGGGGGGAGGTGAAGGCAAGGGAAGGACATCCTGTTAACAGCTTTGTTGGATAAACATCAAGAATCAGGCAGTGGAAAACAGCTGTGTCCACCTGATAAGCCTGGGTGCCATTCCTCCTTCAGTAGGGTCTTAGGTTTGTAAGACTGAGGTCTGATATGTGGGAGTTGGCCCCGTACCTGTATCATCCCTGAGACCCTAAAATCTTCACCACAGATGACAGGTTCCATCAACCACACACTGGGAAGGTAACACTGTCTCCCGGGATCAGCACAGCTTTTAGTCTGAGTAGTTCTCAAGAGGAACAAGTCCCCATCAGGATACTGCCTGGAAACTTCTAGAAAGGCCCACTCTTCCCTGTTGACCCAATTCCTGGTTACTTCATTCATGGAGAATCGGCTCATAACCATCACCTCCTTGGGGATGCTGTCCAGCCGGGTCCCCCAGACATTCACTCTGGAGCGTGTCCTCCCACAGAGTGAGCCCTGAATGTCCTGTACACATGGACCCTTAAACCTGCCACATGGTGCTATAATGAGCATTTAAGTGTCGGTCTCCCTTTCCAGATCAGCAGCCAATTATCTGTGTTGAGGATATAATAGTGATGGCATCTGTTCTTCATTTGGCAGATAAACTCTGCTCACTAAATGCCCTCATTACTCCTCTCATCCACCTTTTGCAGTTGCTGTTCAGTCACCCAGTCATGTCTGATTCTTTGTGACCCCTTGGACTGCAGCACACCAGGCCTCCCCCGTCCCTCACCATCTCCTCCAAGTTTTCCCAAGTTCATGCCCATTAGCCAATATTATCTCCTGTGGACTTCCTAGATGGCTCAGATGGTAAAGAATCCGCCTGCAATGTAGGAGACCTGGGTTCAATCCCTGGGTCGGGGAGATCCCCAGAGAAGAGAATGGCAACCCACTCTGGTATTCTTGCCTGGAGAATTCCATGCACAGAGCTTGGTGGGCTACAGTCCACGGGGTAACAAAGAGTCAGATACAATTGAGCAACAAATGCTTTCTTTCAATATTATCTCCATCTTACAAAAGAAGAAGCCAAAAGTTAGAAAAGTTAAGGTCTTGTCCAAGAGTACACAACAGGGCTAAAGATGGTGTTCTAACCATTGTGGGCCCAGCAGAGTTCAAGGCACCCTGTAAGGACTGAATAGATTTTTCCACTGAAGGAATAAGATTAAGTCATATGAGGAAGACAGTCTGGGCATGAGAGTCCCTTTTGACAACCACTTGAGCTCTCAGCTACCTGAGTGGTCACCTTACTTCCGTCAGGAAAGGAATACTTGTTTACTAATAAGTCTGACCATTCATAAGCGCCTGTTATGCCCAGAGGCCTGAGACATGGGAGAGATGTATTAGTCAAGGTTCCAGTCCTTTGGCAAGTTTCCCGTTTAGAGGAGGTGGAGGAAGAGGGGAAGAGAACAGGAGAAAAGTTAAGGGAGCAGGGAAACACAAACCATGGAAAACAAAGGCCAGTATCCGTGGAAACTCAGCAATTACACATAAGGGCAAGGACCTACTTCCTCCGACACAGAGACTGACAAGATGACAGTAGGGGTGAGCAGGTATCAGGTACCCAACCACAGGAAACACCTCCCAAGCAGTGTGTATCTTGTTTCTTTGGTAGTTGAATACATACATATATATACACACACATATATGGCCTAACCTTTACTATTTTCATTGTTTCTAACCGGACAGTTCAGTGGCATTAAGTGCATTCACATTATTGTGCAACCATCCCCTCCATCCATCACCAATACTTTTCATCTTTCCAAACTGAATCTCTGTATCCGTTAAACATGAGCTCCTCACACCCTCCTGCCCCAGCCCCCCAAAAACCACCATTCTACATTTTGTCTCTATGAATTTGATTACTCGCAGTACCTGTGGTATAATAAAAATTTAGTCTTTGTCTCTGGCTCCTGGCACAGAGCTCTAAACCCTGGACTTTCCTGAGTGATAGGAGTGTCCTTCGTGATTCATAAGGACCCTGTTTTTCCATCACACAGGAGTTTATGCTATAAGGTGACTTAGACTGGGGCCCATCTAGAGCCTTGGGATGGAGCTGGTCTCCAGAAGCTCAAGTGATTAGAGTTTGGGAACTCTAGCAAACCCCTCTCCCCCTCCATGAGAACAGGAGGGCAGCTGGGAATTGAGCTCTAGAAAAACTCTTGAACCAGGCAAGTTCCGTGAGGCTGGTGAACACATGACATCAAAGTGCTAAGAGGGCGGCACCCCTCAGAGGCTCTGGAATCTCCTCCACTTGGCTTTTCCTGACTGTACCCTTTATAGTAAACCAGGAAAAACAGTGAAGTAAACTGTTTACCTGAGTTCCCTGAACCATTCTAGCAAATTACAGATCCTGAGCAGGGCTCATAGGAAACCCATCTTATAGCTAGTCAGTCAGAAATATAGGCAGTCCCTAGGACTTGCAAATGGAGACAGTCTTGTGGGTCCAAGCACTTAACTTCTGGGGTCGCATTAACTCCAAGTAGTTAGTGTCAGAGTTGAACTGAATTGCGGGACACCCAGTTGGTATCGGAGAGAGTCAGAATTGGTTGGTGTCAGAAAAAAAAGACAGCTCAGTGCCTCACATAAGTAGAATTCCAGAATATCTATTTTTGTGACTACCGTATTTAACTCAGCACAATGTCTTTAAGGTCCACCCATGTGTAGCATGTCAGAATTTCCTTTCTTTTTGAGAATGAATAATATTCCATCATGTGTATATTTCGTATTTTAACACTTAGCCATAGATGAACACTTGGGTTGCTTCCACCTTTTAGCGATTGTGAAGAGTGATGCTATAAACATGGGTGCAAACATGTGTTCAAGTTCCTGCTTTGAATTCTTTTGGGTATATACCCAGAAGTAGAATTGCTAAATCCTATGGTAATTCTATTTTTAATTTTTTGAGGAAGTGCCATACTGTCTTCCATGTAACTGCACCATTTTACATTTCCATCAGCAATGCACAAGGGTTCTAATTTCTCCACATTTTTACCTACATTTATTACTTTTTTCTTTTTGACAATCATCTTAAGGGGTATGAAGAAGAGGCATCTCATTGCAGTTTTGATTTGTATTTCCCTAATGTTGAGGTTTTTTTTTCAAATACTTATTGACCATCTATGCATCTTTTTGGGGACAGAAATTTCTATTCAAGTCTTTGACTTATTTTTAAATTGGGTTGTGTTTTCGATGTTGTTCAACTGCAGGAGTTCCTTATGTATGCTAGCTATGAACCGCATATCAGATACATGATGTGCAGATATTTCCTCCCATTCCACAGCTTGCCTTTTCATTCTGTTGAGAGAGTCCTTTATACATGAAAGTTTTTCATTTTGATGTAGTCCAGTTTATGCTATTGCTGTTATAGATGCTTTTAGTGTCACATCCAAGAAATCACTGCCATCATTACCAAATCCAGTATCATGAAGCTTTCCCCCTATGTTTTCTTCTAAGAGTTTTATAGCTTTTCACAATACCATTTGTTGAAAAGACTGGTGATGATCATGTGTCCATGTTCATCAGTTGTAACCAATGCACCACTCTCGTGGGGGTTGTTGACAATGTGAGAGGCTACAAAAGAAGCAGGTGCGGGGAATATATGGGAAATATCTATCTTCCTCTTGATTTTGCTGTGAACCTAGAACTGCTCTAGAAAACAAAGTCTATTAAAAAAAAAAAAAAGGCTGTCCTTTTCCTCTTAAATGGTCTTGACACTCTTGTTGAAAATCATTTGACCATATATACATGAGGGTTTATTTCTGGACTCTCTACTCCTTTGGTCTGTAAGCCTGTCTTTACACTGATACTACACCTAGATAGCATATTTAAAAGCAGAGACATTACTTTGCCAACAAAGGTCCGTCTAGTCAAGGCTATGGTTTTTCCAGTAGTCATGTATGGATGTGAGAGTTGGATGGTGAAGAAAGCTGAGCGCCAAAGAATTGATGGTTTTGAACTGTGGTGTTGGAGAAGACTCTTGAGAGTCCCTTGGACTGCAAGGAGATCCAACCAGTCCATCCTAAAGGAGATCAGTCCTGGGTGTTCATTGGAAGGACTGATGTTGAAGCTGAAACTCCAATACTTTGGCCACCTCATGCAAAGAGTTGACTCACTGGAAAAGACCCTAATGCTGGGAAGGATTGGGGGCAGGAGGAGAAGGGGACGACAGAGGATGAGATGGTTGGATGGCATCACCGACTCTAAGGACATGGGTTTGGGTAAACTCCGGGAGTTGGTGATGGACAGGGAGGCCTGGCGTGCTGTGATTCATGGGGTCGCAAAGAGTCGGACACGACTGAGCAACTGAACTGAACTGACACTGTCATGATTACTACAGCTTTGTTATTAGTTTTGATATCAAGAAGTGTCAGATCTCCAACTTTGTGATTCTTTTCCAAGATTGCTTTGACTACTCAGTGTCCCTTAAACTTCCACATATGAGTTTTAGGATGTATTTTTTTCCCTTCATCTGTAAAAAAAAATCAGGATTTTGATACTGATTGTGCTGAATTTATAGATTTATACTACTGCTTTGTGTAGTATTGACATCTTAACAATATTAAGGTCTTCCAATCCATGAACACAGGATGTTTTTACATTTATTTATGACTTAATTTTTTTCAGTAACTTTTTACAGTTTGCAGTGCACAAGTCTTTCACTTTGTTGGTTAAATGACTCAAGTGTTTTCTTCAGTGCTACTGTAATTGGAATTGTTTTCTTCCTTTCCTTTGGGGATTGTTCACTGTTAGTGTATAGAAAAAATTGACGTAAAATGTTGCAAGTCTGGTCTGCTTTGGCTCTCAGGTTTGCAGGGAGGCACAGGATAAGGGAGAGGGGAAGGGCAAGCTTGAGCAAAATGAGCATGAAACTTTCTACCATTTTGAATGTGACTTTTTCCTCAGTTGGGTGTTTGCTTGGTTGTTGTAGATCTTTGATGTACAGAAATCCCATAGGGAAGGTTATTTTAGCCAGTTTCTCATTTATTTAATGTTTCTGTGGGAGAACAAGAGTGTGGAGCTTCCTGGTCCACCATCTACTGATGTCACTCTCCAAGGTTTTAGGCTTAATCTCTAAGTAGTGTATCTTCAAGGATAGAACTAATAAGCCAGAATGTTCAGAGCAGGGAAAAATTGGGAGGGAACAAGAGACAGGCAGACTAGGAAAGGCAAGGAAGGAAGGGCCCTGGGTGCTAAACTGAAGATGTAGACCTGATTCCACAGAATCATCAGACCCTCAAGACTGCCTGCCAACACAACATGGCCAAGTCAGAAAGTCAGGCCAGGCTACCAGAGCCTCCTCCCAATCAGTGCACTGAGCTGAAGGTCAAAGAAGCAGGATTAGGAGCTTCTGCTGTGGTTCCACCTCGCAGGCCTTCAGGGCCTCCCCATCCCCCCAAACCCCGAGGGCTTTGAGTTTATTTTCAGAACTTTAAGTGAGTCAGAATTATGAGCCCCACCCAAGCCTACCCTCACCCGTCAATCTGGAGAGTAAGCTCCCAGCTCCTCCACCTGGGAACTGGACCCATCCTCCAGCAGCACAGACACACCAGCCCTTACGTGAACCCGGCCCCAGGCAGGAGGGTGCCTTCCCAGGGCACGGTGCTCCTCTCTCCTGGTGATTTCACGTCTGATCACAAACCTCTCCTGGGAAGCCAGGTGGAAACACAGGCGGCTGGGCCTCTTCCCTAGAAGAAGTCCAGGTGAGGGCCCAGGCATCTGCAGTTTGTCCTGGACCCAGAGGTGAGGTAAATGGGCACCAGTTGAGGGAGCACTGGTCTAGTTTCCTTCCCAGAGTGACCAGCCTCTGAGCTCACCCACCTGCCTGTATCTTTGGTGAGGGCTTTGCATGAAGGAGAAACCAGAACTGGCATTCAGTTCCTCTTTACCCTCCCTAGAAGTCTCACCCTAGAAGTCTTATATGACCCACAATCTCAAAACATGGACAGTAACAACAACAGCATAATTTTGGAGTTTTATCAGAATTAAAAAAAAAAACAGATTTCATAAGCTAGACTCCAAAGACAAAATATTGCATGATTTGGGTTATATGCAGTACCTAGAATAGGCAAATTAATGGAGACAGAAAGTAGAATAGAGTAGCGATAGAATAGAGATTATAGAGGAGTTACTGTTTAATGAGGACAGAGTTGTTGGGAATGATAAAAAAAAAATATTTGGGTATAGATACTGGTAATTCTTAAACACACTGTGAAACTATTTAATGCCATTGAACTGTATACTTATGAATGGTTAAAATTATGAATATGTTATAATTTTACCACAATTAAAAAAATTTTTATGTAAAAATCTGGTTTCTGGCTTCTCTTTAAAGGCAACAACAAATGAGATGGTCTGATAACATGAGATGGTCATGCTGTGTATCTGAATGGTTGGCGGAGGCTGAAGCAGCTCCCAGTTCAGCTCGGACACGTGCTCTCACGATGCCGTGACCCCACTCCTGTGTCACTTTTCCTCCCACGACCTGGCTGCCCCTATGAGCATTAGAGGGTTGGTCCTGGCCTCACTCCTTCTCATGTCAGTCTCCACCAGCCTTGCCCTGGCTCTCCCAGCCCCTGCCTGGTCCTCTCTCCCAGCCAGAAGGGGAGATCAGCAAGTAGCCAGCCACGTGGGCAGGTACTTTACATGCCTTGACAATGACCACAAACAAAAGCACACAGGTGCTGGCCTTCACCTCCCCCCAGACGTCACTCAGACCTTGAGAGTTCCTCTGAAACGGCAACAGCCAGACTGATAAGCCTGAACTTTCACCCACCCATGTGCTCGGAAGTCTGGAACAAGATGAGGCTGACCAGCCACCTCTCCTGACCTTGACTCCTGAGTCAGCCTCAGGAACACTCAGTCTCCCTGGGCAACAGATGACCAGCCAGTCCAGGGAACCCCACTTCCTCAAGATGGGACTCAGTTTCCTAGAGCCTGCATTTATCCATGAGAGCCTGATTTCCAAATGCTTGAAATATGATGAGATTCAGGACCTAATGCCCCCAAATATGGGACCTTGGCATAGTGAATATTTTAAGCTGAAGGAGTTTGAGAACTGCAAAGCAGGAAGGTTACTCTGACCTCCTCCCCCCTCCTCCCCCTTCTTCCCCAAAACAAGCCTTAAAACTCTCCTGTGGGAGGTACCCTCCTGGCACCCAGAGGAAGGGAGCATCATTGTCTCTGAAGATAAAGGGACACTGCAGAAAAGAATCCTGACAAACAGGCCTTGACAGTGCTCCCCATCTACAATGATCTCAGACCTATCCTATCACACTCCTCTGAGTGTCCACTCTTATCAAACATGGCACAGAAGTGCACAAGCCTGGACTTCCCTGGTGACTCAGTGGTAAAGAATTAGCCTGCCAGTGCAGGAGACACGAGTTCGATCCCTGGTTCAGAAAGATCCCACGTACCGCAGAGCGACTAAGCCCATGCGCCACAACTGCTGAGCCTGTACTCTAGGGCCTGGGAGCCACGACTGCTGAAGCCCACACACTCTAGAGCACGTGCTCTGCAGTAAGAGAAACCTCCGCAATGAGAAGCCCGCACACAACTGGAGAGTAGCCCCTGCTTGCTGCAACCAGAGAAAAGTCCATGCAACAACGAAGACCCAGCACAACCAAAAAAAAAAAAAAATCATTTTTTTTTAAAAAAGAAGTGCATAGGTCTAACTATTGCTTCATTTCCTCACAAACACTCCCATGTCACCTAATATTTATAGTAAATAATTATGCACAATTTGCTTTTATTAATCTGACTTTGTCCATTTAATTTTTAGCTGGAGACTGTCAAGGAAAACTTTTTCCTCCCCTACAATTAGCATCATCGTTTCAGATATAGTGGAAATGTTGCTAGTCTGTAGGTCTAAAATACATGCCAACTTCTAAAGACTCACCATGGAAAAAGAATGTAAAACACCCTCTCAGTAATTTTATTATATTGATTATATGTCAAAATACTATGTTGGATATACCGAGTTAAATAAAATAGAGTTCTAAAACTAATTTCACTGTTCTGTTTACTTTTGTAAACAAATTTACATTTTACCTGTTTTTCATGTGGCTCCTAGAAAATTTGGTTACGTATGTGGCTTGTGTTTGTGGCTTTCATTATATTTCTATTGGACAGGGCTATTCTCCACAGCCCACAGCCAAGGCTGCTGCAGAACTCTAACGTGGACTGTATTTTCTTCACGTTGAAAAGCAAACTGATTCTCTCTAGTCTTTTTCTGGGTGGCGCTATGCTGGGAGCTGCCCCAGGGCCCTGGAGGAAATACCTTCTGGTCTCAGCACTGGAGGCTCCTCATCGGGGCTGCGGTCGCCTTGAAGATCTCATCCTGCTCCCACATCTCCCTCACCCCCGTGCCACCAAGCGATCCCAGATCTCACACAAGGCTTTCCTCCCCGCCTGGCTCAATAACAATGTGTCCACATCACTCAAAACCCCACACAGATGGTTCTCCCTGGCAACAATGGAACCAGTGTTGTGAACAGTGCGGGACTGCTACCACCTGTGCAAGGGTCACGGGCAAGTGCCTCAGCTGCGGTCCACGACTCCCTGTCCACTCTCACCCCAGTTCAGATCCACTGGTTTCGTCACCCTGGAGCTTGGAGCCCCACCTTCCTGAGGCTCAGGGAGGCAGAAACAGCCCCTCCACAGGCAGCAGGTGAAGTGTACCTGCTCAGTCATGTTCCACTCTTTGCGACCCCATGGAATGTAGCCCGCTGGGCTCCTCTGTCCATGGAATCTCTCAAGCAAGAATACTGGAGTGGGTTGCCATCTCCTCTTCCAGGGGATCTTCCCAACCCCGGGACTGAACCCACATCTCCTGCGTCTCCTGCATTGGCAGGTGGATTCTTTTACCACTGAGCCACCTGGAAAACCCACCAAGTGAGGAAGCAATGCTAATGCCTGGAACAGAAGGCAGGTGCTGGCTCACAAATTCTAGACAAACTGCTAGACACTGTGCCACCACCAACAAACCTTGAGACACAGGGACAAAACTTAAAACTCGGAATCTTGCCTTTTTTATTTTTAAATATATGCTTTGCCCCCATGAAGACCCAATAATGGCCCGCTGACAGGGGCTGTGGAAGTGGAACTGGCTTCAAAACTCCTTTTTATCACTCAGGGCCTGTAGGGCCCTGGAAAAGGTTGCTCCATTTATCTGGGTCTCAAGTTTCTCACCTGTAACAACAGAGACAATCCCACTCACCTCAGAGGCTAAAAAAAAAGAAAAGAAAGCATGTGGATGAAAAAGTGCTTTGTACATCATAGGTGTTTGATACATAATAGCTTCTTTCTCCTTCAATCTTTCTATAGCAATGACAAGCAGATAGTAAAAACCTCATGAAGAACTGAAAACAAATCCTCTATACTCTCATCTGGTTGCTTCTTGTGTGTTTTTTAAAAAATCTGGATGTTGGTGCCTCATACAGTTTAAAAGCTTGGGAGGAGAACTCTGTGAAGGCAAGGGATTCTCTGTAGCCCCAGCACAGCACCTGGGCCAAGGCATCCATTTCTATTCTAATACACCAACCATGGTGGTAGCGGTTTAGTCGCTAAGTCGTATCCAACTCCCAAGGACTGTAGCCCGCCAGGCTCCTCTGTCCTTGGGATTTCCCAGGCAAGAATACTGGAGTGGGTTGCCATTTTCTTCTCCAGGGGATCTTCCCCACCCAGGGATCAAATGCAGGTCTCGTGCATTGCAGGCAGTTTCTTTACCGACCGAGCCACCGCAGGTTCTGGGTAAATGCCTATTGAGTCAAGGAATGAATGAGGTCAGAATTACCAGGGAACAGAAGTTTGGCTGATCAGTGTGAAGTCTGCAGCCATGCAAAGTAACTCTCTGAAAAGACACCTATAGTCTGTTTAGGCAGCTTCATGGAATCTTTTTTTTTTCCCCTAAAAAAAGAGCTCAAGGTGTTCTATTAATATTTCTCCACCACTTCATCATGCTTTACTTAGCTAAAAAGGTTAAAACACATGCCAAGAGCCAAACAAAGTCACCTCTACGTGAGGAAGCATAAGCAATTCAGCTTTCCATAATTTTCTTTTTAAACTTAGCACAGTGGGTTAAGCCTAAAAGAACACACTAAATTGATGGCTCCATGACAAGAATATATGCTGTTATGGTGTTTTTCAGTGTGAAATTCTTAGCATTTTCTGACCTTGGTGGAGAGTAGCGGTAGGGAACGGTTAACTATTCATACCAAATTTTAAGGATATATTTGGCTTTAAGTTAGGGCTTCCCTGGTGGCTCAGATGGTAAAAAAAAAAAAAAAAAAACTGCCTGCAATGCAGGAGGAGACCTGGGTTTGATCCCTGGGTCTGGAAGATCCCCTGGAGAAGGGAATGGCTACCCAGGATTCTTGCCTAGAGAATCCCATGGACAGAGGAGCCTAGTGGGCTATAGTCCACGGGGTCGCAAAGAGTCAGACACGACTGAGTGACTAACACTTAAACTTTTCCCTCATAGGTGTGTGTGGAGAAGTCTGAAAACCAATTAGCTTTTGCTCCATGGGTTAACAAAAAAAGTGTTGGGTTCTCTGATCTCACCAGGCCATTTGAGGGTGCATCTCTCTCCTGCCCTCCCCAAACAATGGGTTTGGGACTGCAGTGACCTTGTCTGAATCCTGTTGGGGCTGCAAATAGACAACTTTAACCCTCTGGAGACTTGAAAGATCCTGCCCCCCAACTCCCCAGCTTCACCTTCGGATAAAGAAAACATCCAGTGACGTCAACCCCACCAGCAATGCTGCAATGATGTTCAAATCCGTGGTCACACCACCTTCAAGAATAGGGGGTTGTAAATGTCACCCTCAGTACCTATTTTTTAATTGCCCTGAACAAAAAGATCCAACTGGTTTCTTCCTCAGCCCTCAAATCCATTCAATCTTCTGAACGGTCAAATCCACAGGTTAAAGAAAACTGGTTAGAGGCTTTTATGTTGCCTGCTTGTGCTGAGAAGGCCTGTCTGTTGCTTTATTGATTGCTTACACTATTACCCAAATGGCAGGACTTACCGGCCTGAAAAAAATTTAGCTCAAGTTACCTTTCTGGTGGTAAAGATGAACAGAATGACAATTTACCTTTAGAGAAGTCTGAAAATTTCTCACCCAAATAAGAACTTTCTAAATGAAAGCCTAAATGTTCTAAACCAGCGGTTCCCAACCTTTTGGCGCCAAGGACAGGTTTCGTGAAAGACAATTTTTGCACGGACTGGGAAGGGGTGGATGGTTTGGGGATGATTCAAGCACATTACATTTATTGTGCACTTTATTTCTCATCTAATGCTGCCGCTGATCTGACAGGAGGTACCTGTCCGTGGCCCAAAAGTTCGGGACCCCTGTTCTAAATGTCATAAACAGGGAAGAGAAAACAAGCCTTTAAGAACAAAGGGTTCCTGGTCATTTGTTAGATGTGTAGTCACAACTGCATGTGCTTTGGAAGAAGTGAGACACCCCACCTCCCTCCCCAGGCAGTGGTCCAGACAAAGGACCCTGTAAATAGCTGCCTCAGCCTTTCAGACACAGCAATCAGACTCACAACAAGCCCACCTTTCTGGGTCATATACAGACAGAGATGCAAAGAATTTGATATTCTCCTTCCCAAAAGGAGGAAAAACAAAAGATTAAGATATGAACTTTCCAGGCCTTCCCATGGCTTCTAGGCCTTGGAAATTCAGAGCAAGAATTTGATTCCATCCTCCTGGACTTGACTCTAACCCTCAGGGTAGGTGTTGACACCAAGCACTGCTCCCACTATCCTGGCTGCAGCTGTGTATAAGGAGGGTGAGCGCAGCGCCAACATTGCTCTGCCTTTCCACATGGTGTAAGAGATTCTGCGCTCTAGGAAAGCTGGTTGGACAGGCAAAAAACACCCGCCAACCTCCGATGACACAGAGTAGTCCGACGCCCAGGGGCTATTCCCCGAGAAAGAAGAGTTTTCCTGTTCAAGCTGGTGAAGTAAGTTCAGAACTTCAAGATCATAAAGACATCCTGTGTTCCAGAAGCACGCTTTCTGCTGGAGGAAGAGAAACTGCGGGTGACAGCAAAGGCCCTTCCTTCTGTTTCCCCACTTCTCTTACATACTCCCTCAGTCACAATCACTCACTCACTCACGCAGTCACACCCAGCCACAGTCAGCCAGAGCAACAAACACTGCTGAAGTCAGAAAGCTAGTCTTCACACAGTGAAGCAGTTCGGTACAACGAACACCCTCAGTCCCACAGTGACCGCCACCCACTCCTCTACCCACCTGATTGCCAAAGACAGCTATGGAGCAGGCGGTTGACACCTCGTTAGCCCCGAACCAGACGGAAGCGATGCGGGAGGGCATACCCAGGATGAAGACCTGGGCCACGGAGCAGATGACCTGGCCCAGCACCGTGACTGGGAAGAGATGCGGCTGCAGGCTGCCCAGCTTCACCCAGGCCCCCAGGCAGTTGAGAGCGGAGCCAGCGAGGGCGATGGTCCTCAGGCCGAACTTCTCCAAGAGCCAGGCCACCGGCAGGAGCAGAGGGATGTAGGTCAGCATGTAGCACATGGACAACCAGTCGATGGCAAAGGCACTAACCCCATAGAAGTACATGAAGATGTTATTGATGGAGCTGTACTGGATCCACTGGAAGGCGTTGCACATGGAGTAGCAGCTGAACACCAGGACCACCGCCCACCGGCGCTTGCTCACCTTGATCATGCTAAGATCTTCAGGGCCCGAGCTACTGGGTTGGATCAAGCCACTGGGTTGAGCCAAGGCACTTGGGTGGGCTGAATTACTAGGGTATACAGAGACACTGGGGTGTATTGAGACGCTGGGGTGTATTGAGACGCTGGGGTGTATTGAGACGCTGGGGTGTATTGAGACGCTGGGGTAAGCCGAGACGCTGGGGTGGGCCGAGACGCTGGGGTGGATCGAGACGCTGGGGTGAGCTGAGACGCTGAGGTCGACTGAAAGATTGGGGTGCTCCTGGAGCGCCGAAGTTTGCGAAGGGGTGCCATCGTGGTCCTGTTGGTTAGGGTCTTCATTCACCATGACCGCAGCCTCTCCTGGCGCCCTAAGCAGGTGCTGACAACTCGAGTCGACTTAAAGGACTGTGATGTCGGCTGGTCAGCTGGAGCTGACGTGGCACTTGCCCAGCCTGCCCCGGAGGAATAAACTGAGTCCCCAGCTTGCGTAAAAGCCGCGAGTGGGGCTCTTTCGCTCAGCCCCAAGCTTCGGCTCTCACTTTTCCTTGGTGTGCTCCGTCCCTGACAGCTGTCCCCCAGGCCGGCTGCAGACCGGCCTGAGCCAGGTCCTGGCAGCTGGAGCCTTTGAGTGTTCCGGAGGAGTCCTGCCCACCTTCAGCCCCTCGGTCCTGTTCGCAGTTGTCTCCCGGCGGCGCAGCCACTCGGCTGGAACTCCGATTGCTCCCCAGCGGCTTGCGGCCTCGCCCCCTCCGCACACGTGATCGCCCCGCCCCCGGCGCGCACGGCTTCGCCACCCACGACCCCCCCACCCCACCCCACCCCCACGCCACCCCACCCCGCCCCCACAGCCTCCAGCCTTCTCTAGCCGCTGGCCGGACAGTACAGTTGTTTCGCCACCGCTTGCGGATGCATTCCTCCCCCCCACGCCCCAGGCACCATGGAAACCGTCTGGTTAACCCCCCCCCCCCAGCCTGGCACTGCTTTCTCAAATTCATTTGCCCCCTCCCGGGGCACTCTGCAAGAAAATGCCCTCCGCCTTTGCGAAGGTAGTCCTCTAAAGAGAGTCTCCTCCCTGTCGGTCCGCATTCCCTGCGCGCCCACACGGATGCCCGGCGCCTCCAAACGGCTCTGTGGTATCCAAGAGGGATTCTCGACTTTTGCCCACTTGGCTGAGCTCCCCAGCCCTTGTTGGACTTTCGGAATAAAGACAGATTTGTAGATTTCCCGGGCTGGTTGCGCTCCTGGGGTAAAGGCGAGAAGCGCAAACTCGCTTCCCCTCTTTGCTTTCCCTGCGAACTTGGTCTTAACATTGGGGAACTCAGATTTGAACCTGTTCGGTAGGACTCTTCTTCCTCGATTGATCCTCGGGGCGGCCTCCTAGGCGACAACTTGAGGGCGGAAAAGAGAGGGGAGTTCTAAGACGCTGAAGACCCAGCGCAGGTTTTGTGGTGAGGTGCCCAGCACAGCGCACGATGTTAAGTGGTCTCTGCACGCATGTACCCCTACGCTGCCCCCTGCTGGTGCACAGCCCATTCTGCAGAGAAGCCTTCAAGTCAGGGCCTCTAGAAGGTCAGGCCTGTGGTGATTGCAGCCCTGGGGAGGAATAAGGGCCCAGATCTTCCCTGGGTTCAAACACCGACTTAGCTGCTCCCAGGCCTGCTTAGTAAACTAAGATACCCCACCTCTCTCTGTGCCTCAGTAGCTTGGAAAACAAGTAAAACACAGATGATGAAATAATAGTACCTACCTCACAGTGTTGTTTTGAGGCTTGGATGAGTTAAGGCTTGAAAGCACTTGAAACACTCCTGGCAGATGATAAGCCTTCCCAGAGTGTCAGATATCCTAACAATTAAAAATTGAACAACTCATTGGAAAAGACCCTAATGCTGGGTAGGATTGGGGGCGGGAGGAGAAGGGGACGACAGAGGATGAGATGGTTGGATGGCATCACCGACTCGATGAACATGGGTTTGGGTAGACTCCGGGAGTTGGTGATGGACAGAGAGGCCTGGCATGCTGCAATTCATGGGGTCGCAGAGAGTCGGATACGACTGAGCGACTGAACTGAACTGATTGTGCTAGAAATGTATACTATGTTACCTCATTTAAGCATCCAAGAATTCTGTGATGTAAGTGCTACTGCTTGTCTCCATGAGGGTCAGAAAACTGACCCTCATAGAAGTAAAGTCTCAGTTGACCTAAAGAGCCATAATTCTCACCTCATATTCATTCAAGCTACAGCCTAGCTCCTCAGGCAGAGTCTGGGAACAGCAGTGTGGGCATGCCCTGGGAGCTTGTTACAAAGCCCAGGCTCACCCTGGACCTACTGAACTAGAGGCTGCATTTTAAAAGATATCACAGATATCTATCTGTGATTTGTTTGCACATTAAAGGACCACTGGGTGCCTGTGCTTCCTTGTTTTCTCTTTTAATCCCCACCCCAAAAATGAAGAATTTGAAGCTTTGGGGCTGAAGTTCTCAGCTTGGCCTGCACATTAAAATCGCATGGGGAACTCTCCACATTCCCAAAGCCTGAACCACATCTCAGATTAGGATCTGTGCTGCTGCTGCTGCTAAGTCACTTCAGTCGTGTCCGACTCTGTGTGACCCCATAGACGGCAGTGCCCCAGGCTCCCCTGTCCCTGGGATTCTCCAGGCAAGAGTACTGGAGGGGGTTGCCATTTCCTTCTCCATAGGATCTGTGAGAGGGAAACTAAGCATCAGTATGATTGAAGATGCCCAGGTGACCCCTATGTGCAGCCAAGGTTGAGCACCCTTGTGATTTTAGAACCACTGGTTCTCATTGGAGGCACCCAATTTTGAGGGTAGAAATCATGGAGTCCTGGATTATAATGGAGTAGTTGAAAAGAGAACTCATACCCATTTAAGAATTTGTGTTAATACATTAAATTCACTTCCACTATTCTCAGTTTTCCAATAGTGTTTCTCATCTTTCTCCAGGGAACACAGAACTTCCGTTCTCTTGGAAAGCCTTCTGAGATCTCTGTTCATTGCCCTAGGTTATCATGGTCCTCTCGCCAAACTCCACACATACATTCTTAACTTCATTTAACAGATCTGGAAACCGAAGCTCAGAGTCAGAAAGTGTTTACAGTCCCACAGCTGATTAACATCAGAACCAGTAATAATGAGATAGGTTTCCTGTGTTCATTTCCACATGTCTCTCCCACATGCTCCTTGGGGCAATGCTTCAGTTTGCTGAGAATTCCCAGGGGATCTCACCTGGGATTCAAGTGATATTTGGGGTTGCTTTTTGTGTGGAGGGAGTCAGATCTACTGTGAGCTCTGGATTCAGTGTACTCAATATTTGTTCTGCATTATGAGCTTTAAAAGACGCTTGGCTCCTTGGAAGAAAAGCTATGACCAACCTAGACAGCATATTAAAAAGCAGAGACATTACTTTTCCAATAAAGGTCCGTATAGTCAAAGCTATGTTTTTTCCAATAGTCACACGTGGGTGTGAGAGTTGGATCATAAAAAGGGTTGAGTGCCGAAGAATCGATGCTTTTGTTGGAGAATAACAATTTGAGAGTTGTTATTATCAAGTTCCTCTTGAGAGTCCCTTGGACTGCAAGGAGATCAAACTAGTCAATCCTAAATGAAATCAACCCTGAATGCTCATTGGAGGGACTGATGATGAAGTTGAAACATGCAGAGAGCCGACTCATTAGAAAAGACCCTGATGCTGAGAAAGATTGAAGGCAGGAGGAGCAGGGGACAGCAGAGGACAGGATGGCTAGATGCCATCACCAACTCAATGGACATGAGTTTGAACAAGCTCCAGGAGACGGTGAAGGACAGGGAAGCCTGGTGTGCTGTAGTCCTTGGGGGTCGCAAAGAATCAGACATGACTGAGTGACCGAATAACAACAACAATGAGCTTTGGGATCCTGGGCAAGTTGTTTTACCTCTTAAGCCTCAAGTGTCTGAATGTGTAAAATGAGGATTAAAACCACTTGCCTCATAGGGTTGTTTTGAGATTTAATTAAGATAGTGTATCAATGGTTTTCAATAATGATTTTCTGGCAGCCTCCAGGGTAAGTGCTGTCTTTTGGCTGATTCCCACCAGGGAGAGGACAGGTATACAAATGTCAGGTAGATTTTATATTGAACTATTCTGTGTGTATCCACTGGGGAGACATTGACTGAGCAGTTTACCATATATTCTATTTATCAGTATATCTACCTGTCAGTATCAATAGGTATACCTTCAGGGTGAAGGAGAAGTACATTTTAGGGGTTGCTTCCTGAAAAGGGGCCTGGTTCCTGCTTCTATCTCAGCTGACACGCCCGGGAGATTTGGGACCCACTGACCTGGAACTCAAGCCTTCCTGGCTCTCTACAGAAAGTTAGCGATGTCTGATCCCTGTGTGTGCATGCTAAGTCGCTTCAGTCGTGTCCAACTCTTTGTGACCCCGTGGACTGTAGCCCACCAGGATCCTCTGTCCATGGGATTCTCCAGGCAAGAATGCTGGAGTGGGTTGCCAAGCCTTTTCTCCAGGGGATTTTCCCAACCCAGGGATCAAACCTGCATCTCTTTGTCTTCTGCTTTGGCAGACAGGTTCTTTACCACCACCAGCACCACCTGGAAAACCTGCTCCCTAGAGGCCAGCAACTACTCCTGGACTTGAAGTCAAGCTGTGACATGTTTTTTGATAGCTTACCAGCATCTCCCCTGGAGCTGTAGATGTGGGAATGTGGAGCATGCAGACAGCATGAGAAAACTAAATGGCTAATGAATCAGGTTGTGATCCTGAATGAAAGTGAAAGTATTAGTAGCTCAGTCATGTCTGATGCTGCGACCCCATGGACTGTAGTTCACCAGACTCCTGTGTCCATGGAATTCTCCAGGCAAGAATACTGGAGTGGGTTGCCATACCCTTCTCCAGGCAATCTTCCCGACCCAGGGATCGAACCCAGGCCTCCTGCATGCAGGCAGATTTTTTACCACTGTGCCACAAGGGCAAAGTTGACCCTGGATGAGTCTCCCTTAAAAAGTACTGACACATGGAATTTGTAAAAATGTTGCCCTTACGCATCTTGCATGAGTAACTTATGTGTGTAACACAGCACACTCACCCACACCCTGTCTGCCTCACCTCTCTCACTTCCTGTATATTCCAGCTCTAAACTCTTGGGCATGTCTCTATTCAGCCTGGAACCCTGAGTGAGGGAAGCTCCACTGCACAGGACTGTCTTGATATCTGTGTGTGGAGTTGAGTTGAATTCCACATCACCACAGAATTTCAGAAAACTGGGACAAAGAGGAGATCCAATGAGTTTTCAGAGCAATAAGAACAGGTTTCTTAAAACATTTTAAAGAAAACAGGTGTAGAATGTCATCAGGTTATTCTCAAGCCTGGAAAACTAGAGGTCAGTAGCACAATGCCTTCTGGAAAATTATTTCCTGCCTAGAATCCTATACTCAAAACTATCAAACAAAAGTATTAGAGAAAAGAATCAAACATTTTCACACAAGAATAGTTTTTTAAAAGGTAATTGCACATCCTCTTTCTCAGGAAGCTGCTAAAGGAAGCGCTCCACAAAAACAAGGGAGGGAATCTGGAGAGAGTAAGACATAAGATCCAGGAAACTGGGACGCGGGGGCAAGTGATGGGAATCACCAGGATTGTGGTAAAGGAACATCCCAGGTGGACAGCTATGAGCCAGTCAGAGAAACAGCCTGTTCTGATGGAAGCTGGTCGAAGACTCCAGGAAAGATTGGTCAAAAAGATGACATTGATAGGACTGTGTCTGAAAATATTAAGAAGGGTTTACAGAATTGGGAGAGAACTAGGGGGTTGGAGTAGTGATAAGCACAAATTAAGTGCCACAATTTTGAACTCCGGTGGAATACGAAAAGCTATGGAGGAAAGGGGAACAAAACCATGGTTACTTAAAGTGACTCAGTTGTGAGCAACCTGAACACAATCATAATAATGTAAAGACTAAAAATTGATATAACCAAATACGACAACGGTATTGGGAGGATGCAGGAACGGGAAAGTGGGTACATGTATGCGGTGGAGATGAGGGTAGGGTGAACAGAGCTGAATCCCTGTCTGCCGTATTGGAAAGTCAATGGATACTGCCTAATGTGGACAAAATCAGGAAGCATCTATATACCCACGTTGTTTAGAGCTAGGAAGGTAAATACCAAAAAAAAAAATCATCTGCTAGTGGCTGAAAATAGTTGACTCAGAGGACCCGGAAAGCAGGATAAATAGTGATATTTTTGATACTTAACTGATTTTTAAACCATGTATAACTTCTGTTTAAAAAAAAAAACTACAGAATTTAAAAATAGAACCAAATTAAATAGAGATTGAGCTGCTTCACTGAGGCCCACAGGTGTGTCCAGGGGTGAGGTCAATTCTATCCTGGACTTTATAATGTTGGAGCTAAAATGAATACCTAGACTGCAGCCTTGGAGACTCTGGGAAGCCTGTGCTGGGTGTCACCTCAAAAAAGCAGGTGTGTGGTCAGAGGCCCTGTTACCTGCACTCAAGTCTTGACCCTTCTCTAACCTTCCATCTGCTTCTAGTGACTTTCAGGC
Source organism: Giraffa tippelskirchi (assembly GCF_054371585.1). Taxonomy (NCBI): domain Eukaryota; kingdom Metazoa; phylum Chordata; class Mammalia; order Artiodactyla; family Giraffidae; genus Giraffa; species Giraffa tippelskirchi. The sequence continues at coordinate 146,710,387 of NC_137281.1, read as the reverse complement.
TTGTAGACTTTATGGGGGTCTAACGCCTTTTATAATATTTATGACTCATCTGCTGTTCCAGCATCCAAAGGCCAAGCCCAGGTCTACTTCTCCCCTGAATCCTTGTGTCAGTGAGTAGCTCTGCCAACTCCCAGTCAGCCAAACCCAAACCCTGAGAAGCACCATCACTCTATCCACTGGGTGCTGACCTCTTCACCATCTTAGTTCAGATTCTCATGGCTTCTCACCTTGGTCCTGTAATGCCCTCCTCGTTGTTCTTATGCCTCCCAGTCCCCATCCTGCAGCTCTTCAGGGCTCTCTACTTCTCTCCAGGCCTCTGCCCTGCCTCGAGTCTGCCTTGAGTCCTCCAGTGGCTGCCCCTTGCTTGCAGAAGGTTCTTACTCCTTGGCTTAGCACACAGGTCTTTGTGATGTCGCTCTGGCCACCTCTCCCACCACTGCCCACTCCCACCTTTCGCTCCAGGAGGGTGGGCCTGCTTGTAGCTCCCAGCGAGTATTATGAACTCATCATGCCTAGCATGTGATTTGCTTCACTGCAGGACAAGCATCACCTCCTCCAGGAAGCCTTCCTCAGCGCCCAAGTGTCATTCAGAGGCTTCCCTTACATCCTGTATGTTCCCCTTTATGATGGCTCCCGTCTTACTGTAGCATGAATGTTTATTTTCTTCAGTAAGTCATCCACTTACTTGAGTCCCTCAAAGTCCCTCAATAGGAATCTTGCCTATTCAAGTTCAAACCACTTGCTGTCCTGACCTAGAAGGGACATGACGGCCTGTCTGAAGTGACTTCTGAGAGGCAGTTCCTGACGAATCCCCCTCCAGAGGCCTCGGCATAAATGAAAGCAGGTCTAGGTTGTTCTGAATCGTCGCATCTTCTCCGTTTGCTTTGTTTGCCCATTTCTTTCCTAAAGCGACTCCCCCATGGGTGTTGTCCATCCCCCACCCCCATCTCATGGAGCCCATGGTCAGGATGATAGGGGGGCACACCTACGCTGATGGGGAGTCTGAATTCCTTCCCCTCTGATTCCCCTCAGAGAATCTGAATTCTCTTCCCCTCTTCCTTCCGTCCAGAGAATCTCCGAGTCCATCCTCAAAGGGGATGTAGGCAGAGCCTGCTGAGGCCCAAGGCAGGAGGGAGATGCCTTCTCCTTAGAAGAGGACGCCCTGAGAGCTTCGTGTCTGGATGTGGAGGTGCCAGGCTCTGCCCTGGGCACAAGGCTCGAAATCGATTTTTCAGTTCCTTGGAAACAAGACTGCAACCAGAGGGGCTGCAAATGTTATCAGCCCTTCCTTAAGGGAAGGCCCTTGTGCCCATTTTATTTTCAGCTGTACTAACTGGGTTGTGTCCATGGGTATCCACTCTGCTGTTCTTCATACCTATTTATGTCTTGAGTACTTCTTAATAATTAGAAAACCAAAAAAAAATGTTAATCCACAAACATGGAAAGCCCTAACTAAAAAAACATGAGTCAAAGAGGAAGGAGATATTAAAATGGCTTCATTTTTAAAATTTTTTTGCATAATCTATAGAAAGCCCAGAGGTGTGAAGCTTTTTTTTTTTTGCATAATGAAATAGAGGAACTGCATTAGCAGTGAGAGTTGTTGCTGCCTGGGCAACAGTTAACAGCCCATGGGTGACAAAGCAGAGGGGTGCTGACCTGGCAGGGTTATGTGATGTTGGAACCGCAGTGTAGGCAAGAGATAGAATCATCTGGTCCAGCCCCGTGCTGTATAGAGATACTCTCGGGCTTGTGGAGCTGTCTTCACAGTCATTCGTTTATTTTCACAGTCATCACCCCAGACCCAGTGCTGTGCTGGGTGTCAGGGGAACCAACACAACAAAGACCATGGTTCTAGGGCACTTCCCGGGGGGCCCAGTGGTTAAGACTTCACCTTCCAATGCAGAGGGGTGCAGGTTCAATCCCTGGTCAGGGAGTTAAGATTCCATATGCCTCACAGTCAAAAAACCAAAACATAAAACAGAAGCAATATGGTAATAAAGTCAATAAAGATGTTAAAAATGTTGATTATGTCACTGAGTCATGTCCAGCTCTTTGCGACTCTCCAGGCCAGAATACCGGAGTGGATAGCCTTTCCCTTCTCCAAGGAATCTTCCCAACCCAAGGATTGAACCCAGGTCTCCCACATTGCAAGCAGATTCTTTACCAGCTGAGCTACAAGGGAAGCCCAAGAATACTGGAGTGGGCAGCCTATCCCTTCTCCAGGGTTGGGAAGGTCCACTGGAGAAGGAAGAAAGCTACCCACTCCAGTATTCTAGCCTGGAGAACTCCATGGACTATACAGTCTATGGGGTCGCAGAGAGTCGGACAGGACTTTAAAAATGGTTCTTATAAAAAAAATCTTTAAAGAAAACAAAACAAATGAACAACAACAAAAAGACTGTGGTACTTACCCTCAGGAAATCCACAGACTCATGAGACAAATCTGTGAACCCATCATTGCAGGGCAATGTGGTGAACGCGTGGTGGAGATCCATGCTGGTTCACAGTTGACAAAGCAGGGAGCCAGGAGGGGGCTTCTCAGAGAGATGTTCCAGCAGAATCTCAGGGGGCAGGTAGGACTTGGCCGGACTCTGTAGCAGAGTTGGGGTTCAGTGATGAGCAAAACACATGTGTTCCCTCCCTCCCTGCACAGAGTTAAAGGTAGAGTTGGGAGGACAGCCATCAGTCAAACAGACACGCCTGTAAGTAAAACTAGGATAAGTACTATGAGGGTTATTTGTAAGAATTTATAAACAAGAACGGATGAGCTAGATCGTAAGGCAGATCTTAAGAAAGAGTGGGAACTAAGTAAGAGAGATAGGAAAGGCATTCCAGGCAGAGGGAACAGTACATGCAAAGGCCCTGAGGCCCTGGTAGGAGCAGGGCCTTTCAAGGAGTTAAACAAAGTCTGTGTGTCTGGAGCAGAGAGAGGGTGAAGATAAGACTGGAGAGAGAGGCAGCAGCTAGTGGTGCAGGAACCATCACAGGCTTTTCATTTTATCTTGAGAGCAAAGGGGAGCCACCGAGAGGATTCAATCAGATGAGGGTCAGATTTGTCACTGGGAGAGGCTGCTCTGGCTGCTTCCTGGAGAAGCGATTTGGGGTGAGGGGTGACCAAGGGTACAGAGAGACCTCTCATGAGGCTGCTGTGTCACCCAGGTGAGAATGGAGCTTGTGAACTGAACACAGGCAACGGCAGTAGGAAGGGGAGCAGTGGGCAGTGAGAGCGAGGGCTGGACGGGGTTGGATGGGGAAAGGGAGGCACAGGGAGGACTCAGGATGATGCCCTTGGAGGGAGGGGAATGGTCTCCTCCTGGAAATCTTGCAGAGACAAGTTGTATAGAAAAGCGCCTGCATTATACCCCCTGCCTCCTGTTTCTCCTGCTTCCCTGCTGGGCCTCCCACCACTTCCTGCAGCTGCTCTAAGTTCAGAGTATGATTCCCATGAAAATCCAATAATCAAATTTTATGGAAAGTAAGTCCTCTCATTTTTCACTCTTTAGTGTCACATGCCCTCGAGGCTTCAGGGTGGGACACTTGACTCTGGTTCACTTTAATTCTGTGAGTAAATGAATAATTAGAAAGAAACAATCAAGTCCAAGATGAAACCCAAGGATTTATGGATTCCCGGAAGTTCTCCCAAGTCGATAGCTGGGTGAGGTCCCTGCAGTTGATGCCATCAGCTGCCCTGAGCTCTGGGCAGCCTTGAAAGTGTCTCCTAGTGTCTCAAACACGGAGCCCAAGAATGCTGACTGCACCTCACTTTGTTCAGTCACTTTTCCTCTTACTGTTACATTGACTGCAAGTGGCAAATGCCCAACTTGAACAAGCTTAGGTCCAAGGGGAGTGTGTTTTGAGGGCAGTGGGGGAGCTCAGACTTCAAGGAGGAGGTGACCAGGCAAGTGGCAGAAAGAGCAGGACACGCCTGATGCCCTGGGAACTGCCCCAGCCAGGGCTGGACGGTGCTCAGGACTCTTTCCTTCTCTCCGTCTCCCTGTGTCTCAGTCCCTCTGAGCTGCTGTAACCAACACACCTTACACATGGCAGAAATTTATTTCTCACTGTTAGTTCTACAGGCTGGGAGGTCCCAGGTTCTCGGTGCCAGCAGAATTGATGTCTGGTGAGGTCTAATTCCTGTTCCTAGAAGGCTTCTCTTGCTGTGTCTCTGGGGTCTCTCTCTTTTTTTTTTTTTAAATAAGGGCACTAATCCCATTACTGGGGGTGCCACCCTCATGTCACAGTTACCCGCTAAAGGCCCCAGCTCCCAACACCATCACATTCCGGTTTAGGTTTCAGCATGTACATTTGGGGGCCACAAACAGTTCATAGCATCCTGCATGTCAGTTTTCTTTGTCTCTCTTCCTGAAGACTAGTTTTCTGCATTGTGCTGTTTCACCTCTTAAACTCTTCAGCTGCCTGAGAAAGGCTGCCCTGATTTTCTGACTAAATACAAACTCCAGAGTAATGATCAGGACCACAACCACAATGGAGGCTGCCTGTGTCAATTTCTCATGCACGATAACTTGTGGATACTGCAGATGACTCCAGAATCCAAGCACAGCCCTGTGTCTCTGCTGTTACAGATGTCCCTGTGACAACTCACCTTCCTGGTCCCTCCCCCTCTCCTTTCTCATTCCTTAACGTGCTTCTTAGTCCCCAGTACTCCCAAGATCTCCTTTATCTGCCCAGCGGGAGACCATAAACAGCTTTCTGGCCCACAAACTCGCTGACTGATCTCCATTAGAGTGAAAGTAAAAGTGGAGTCGCTCAGTCACGTCCGACTCTTAATGACCCCATGGACTGTAGCCTGCCAGGCTGCTCCATCCATGGGATTTTCCAGACAAGAATACTGGAGTGGTTTGCCCTTTCCTTCTCCAGGGGATCTTCCCAAACCAGGGAATCTTCCCAACCCAGGGATTGAACCCAGGTCTCCTGCATTGTGAGCAGATTCTTTACCATCTGAGCCACCAGGGAAGGGACAAGTGGGAGCCATGTACCAGGGGTGAGTGAGCTCATTTCAGACACCGAGCAACACAAGCAGATGCCCAGCCGAGGCCAGCACGCTCCCTGTCCAGTCCCAGGAGGACAGCCAGGCCTATCTGGGAAGGGGAACACCCAGCCCCATCTCTCCTCATCACTGCCCTTCCTCCATCCCCTTTTCTGGCCGACCCCACTGTGATCCCTTGACCCCACTGTGATCCCTTACCCGCAGCTTGCTCCTCTGCATTCCTGCCTTAACTCTTAGGGCCGCCCTCACTGTGCCCGCCTCCCTGTAGCCCCTTCCTCTGCCTGCTCTTGTCTCAGCCTCCCCCACAAGCTCCCCCACCCCAACACCCTGCCCAGGGCCCCCTGCAGCCTCCACTCTGTCTCTCACTCACATCTCACCCTCCCAACCCCACAACCACAGCACCTCAAAGTCAGCCCCCACCTCCCTGCCCCTCAGCTTCCCCCAGCAGCCTCCCCAGCCCAGCTCCCAGTCCCAGGCCGCCCCCTCCTCCTGCCCCTCCTCCCACGGTCCTGGGCCCCTCCCCTTCCACCTCCTCCCACCTCTGCTCAGCCCCCGGGACCTGCCTCCCCACCCCCCAGCCCCTCCCTGCCTGCCCTGCCAAGGCCTCTCTGCCTCCACGGGGCAGACAGCTCCTCCTGCCGGCAGGCTGCTCTCACCTTTCCTGTTGGCCTCCCTTGTCTGCTAGTTTCCTTTTCAGATCCATGGATTCAAGTAAGAAAAGCGAGTGGATTTTTAAAAACGAAGTCACACCATCTCTTTGGGAAGTGGTATTGGGAAAGCTGGACAGCTGCATGTAAACCAATAAAGAGCCCATCAGGTTCTTCTGTCCATGGAATTTTACAGGCGAGAATACTGGAGTGGATTGCCGTTTCCTCCTCAAGGGGATCTCCCCCCACCCAGGGATCAGACCCGCATTTCCTGCATCTCCTGCTTTGGCAGGCAAATTCTTTACCATTGAGCCACCTGGGAATTCCCGTGACATAAATCATACCAATTTTTTCTTTTTAGGTGAGTCTCCCAAGGCGATTGAAATTAAAACAAAAACAAACAAATGGGACCCAATTAAACATAAAAGCTTTTGCACAATAAAGAAAATCATAGACAAAAATGAGAAGACAACCTACAGAATGGGAGAAAATATTTGCAAATGGTCTAACAGACAGGGGCTCAATTTCCAAAACATACAAATAGCTTATACAACTCAACAACAACAAAAAACAGACAACCAAATTGAAAAATGAACAGAAGACCTAATTAAACATTTCTCCAAAGAAGAAATACAAAGGCACATGAAAAGACATTCAACATCCTTAATTATTAGAGAAATGCAAATCAAAACAGCAATGAGGTACCACCTCACACCAGAATGGCTATCATAAAAGCCTGCAAATAACAACTGCTGGAGAGGATGTGGAAAAAAGGGAACTCTCTTAACACTGTTGGTGGGGATGTAAATTGGTGCAGCTGCTATAGAAAACAGTATGGAGGTTCCTCAGAAAACTAAAAATAGAACTACTACTATATGATCCAGCAATTCCATCCTGGGCATATAACCAGACTATACTCTAATTCAGAAACATACACGCACCTCTATGTTCATAGCAGCACTATTCACAGTAGCCAAGACATGGAAACAACCTAAATGCCCATCAACAGACAAATAGATAGCGAAGATGTGGTACATACATACAATGGAATACTACCCAGTGCTGAAAAGGAATGAAATAATGCCATTTGCAGCAACACGGATGCAACTAGAGATGATCATACTAAGTAAAGTAAGTCAGAAAAAGAAAGACAAATACCGTATTGTATCTCTTACATGTGGAATCTAAAATACGATACAAATGAACTTATCTATGAAACAGAAAGAGACTCAGAGAACAGACTTGTGGTTGCCAAAGGAGAGGGGTTTGGGGGAGGGCTGGAGTGGGAGGCCAGGGCTAGCAGATGTAAGGTATTATATATAGAATAGATAAACAGCAAGGTCCTATTGTACAGCACCAAGAACTATATCCAGTATCCTATGATAAACCATAATGAAAAATTATTTAAAAGAACGTGTATATGTAAAACTGAATCGCTTTGCTGTACAGCAGAAATTAATACAACATTGTAAATCAACTATGCTAAGTAGCTTCAGTTGTGCCCAACTGAACTATGGACTGTAGCCTTCCAGTCTCCTCTATTCATGGGATTCTCCAGGCAGGAATACTGGAGTGGGTTGCCTTGCCCTCCTCCAGAGGATCTTCCCAACCCAGGGATCGAACCCGCGTCTCTTACATTGTCTCCCACATTGGCAGGCAGGTTCTTTACCACCAGCGCCTCCTGGTAGACAGCTCATGGATGCTACAAACGTGGTGGTGGTGGTACCTGGGTGACTGCAGTGTGGGAACTGCCGGCTGAGAGGAATGGGTACAAACGCAGGTGGAATACATCCAGGGGACACGTGCAGTGACAATGCCGTGTCGTGTCATTTCAGGGTTGGCACGCCTCCTCTCTGTGAATCAGGTAACCACACATGAAACGACTGACACACCCTGTTTCCATCCCCCACAGCCTTCATGGTACACGAGCCAGGACTCAGTGTCCCCTCAGAGCCTGACCCCAAGTCCCGTGACGGAGCTTGCTTCCCTCTGTCTCCCAGACACTCACTCCCTTGGAAGCCGACAGGTCCCCAGCATCTCCGCAGTCATCAAAACCCAGCACCCAGCTAGGGTGCTGGAAAAGTCTGAGAGATCACAAGGAATCTGTGGGGTCTAGAGATCCAGGAATCCTTTCCTCCTCTTTGTAAAAGTCAGTGAGAGGTGGGGGGAGGCAGGGATAGAGGGTGGTCTGGGAGTGGTGATATCCACTCACTCATTTCTTCCTTCAACAAGTGCATTTAGAAACCTGACTACATGCCAAAGACTGGTCCAAGCAAAGAGGAAGAGGTGGTGAACACAGTGACAAGTTCTTCAAACTGCTGAGCTTTTCAGTCTGTGGGGAAGACACTCAGTGGATAAACAGTGACCATAACATTATGTAAGGCAGAGTGAGCTGGAGGGTAGGGAAGGCCTCTCTGAGGAGGTGATGTTTCAGCAGAAGTGAGGAAACAAGCCACAGGGTCAATATCTGTACTGAGAAAACTCAAGACACAGGAATTGGCAGGTGCAAAGGCCCTGTGGTGGGAACATGGTTGGTACGTTCAAGGCACAGCAAGGAGGTCGTGAGGCTGAAGCAGAGAGAGAGAAAAGAGAGACTGGGGGACAGATGTTCAGCTATGTAGGCAGGGGCCGCCTTGCATGGGGTCTGTGGGCTCTGGTGAGCACTTGGGCTTTGGTTGAGGTAAGAAGCTAGAGAGGGTTTTAAGTGGAGGAGTGATGTGGTTGACTTGCACTGTAAAAGGATCACTCTGGCTGCAGGGTAGAGTAGTCAGGGGGCCAAAGGTAGAAGCAAAGAAGCAGCTAGGGAACGCCGACAAGGGATGAGTGAGGTGGGCAGATATATCTGCTTTGGGGTAAGAGGCACTGATGGTGGGCTGAGTGGGTCATGGCACCAACTGTCAAAATGGGGGACCCCTCTGTGACAATGTGACTCAGCACAGAAGAGTCACGTCTTCAGTTATTTGGGTGTCTCAAGCCACAGACACGTACATACACACACACACACGTATAAACACACACACGTACACACATATATACACACCACACACACACAGGAGTAACAGCAGTGTCTCTTGCTATGAAGCCTAAAGATACATTGATAATATAAAATCTCCACTCAGGACATTTACTCAAATTGGAGCAAAAATAGAGACTAATATTTAGATGGCCACAATTTGCTCTTGAGGCAAATGATTCAATCAACTCAATCATCAGAGCAACAGTTGAAACCAGAATCAATCCTGATAGGTAGCATGGCATGTTCAACTTTGTTTCATGCCTCTAGCACCTGCCATAACCCTTCCTCCAATCTCTAGTATTCTTATCCCTCCCTAACTTCTTGTCAATCAAAAAAGACCTTCAGAGAAGGAAGAGGCAAAAATTCTGTCTACAGTGTAAATGACTGATAAGACAAAGTATTGTTCATACTGGGGACATTTGCACTTTGGATGTAATAAATGCCTTAAGCCACAGGAACAAAGTCTGGTGTTCTTCTTGTGATAATATTCTATCAACAGCCACCTGAATCACAAAAGTTGTCCTAATCTTTCATTCACCGTAGTTGGAAGATACTTGACATGACTGTTTAAGCACAAGAGCATTTTGTCAAAGGCATATTTTTTTCCAAAAGGATATTTTTTATATATTACTTTAAAACCCAGTAAGTTTCTAACTGTTTTAAAATTCTCAAGTTAAATACTTAACGTGCATCTTCATTGCATCCTTGAACCTCATCCCATCCTCATCTTCACTCTTTCCTTCAGTCCATTTACGATCCATTGTATCAGACTTGCCAGGTCAAAATGGCCCTTGAGTCAAACATTCTGCTTTACTTCAAGTTGGTTGACTTCTTGCAAGTATGAGGCTGTCCTGGCTCACTACATAGTGATGACTGATGAGAACTTGTGACTGCCAATGGGATGCTCCCTGCCCTTGAACACCCTGTCAACCGGTAGCCATTTCTTGAGGCTTGAGTGCTTGCTGTGTCAACTGATGAGTTGTTTTTACCTTGGAGAGGGTCTACAAATAGGTTTCAAGAGTCTATGAACCCCTGAAATCATATAATCTAGATTTGGTGAGTACATGAATACAAAGGGAAGGGGGAGTCCCTAGTTTTCATCAGATCTTTGAAGTAATCCAATGGCCACCAAATGTGAGAAATAGGTAGGAGACAGATGGGCCCGTGGGCTGGACAGCTGGTGTTTGTCAAGTGGAGTAAAACTGAAGTTTTGTTCTCATCTTGACACTCCAAGGACAAAGCTACTGGCAGAAGCTGAGCTCTGTTGAAGTAAAGAGATAAGGTACCCACTCCTGAGGTCGAGGAAGACTTCCCTGTCTGCACATGTGTAGGAAGGCTCCTTGGGGGTCAAAAAGGGAGGGGTGCCAAGGCATAATAAGTGTAGACGTACCCTCACAGGCCTCAACAGTGGAATCTAGCTTAGAAGAAAGTTGAACACGCATCTTGGGGAGGGTCCTAGGACCAGTCGGAAGTGAAATAAGTAACTGGCCAAAGGTAAAGGAAGCCCCAGGGGAGCTGGCCTATATAAGTGACTTAAATCATCTGGAGAGGACATCCAGACCCTTTCTCTCGGGGTGCATATTTCTGCTTTGCTTCTGTCTTAAATAAACAAACTGCTTTTCTGCGTGCTCTCCCAGATATTATGCTGGATCTCTAACAGTAAACTTTGTACCTGTTTTTACAGTGTTTGCCTCCTTGAAACATTCTTGCTTTCAATGGAGGTAAGGGTCATGGGAACTTTGCTTCGAGACTCTAGCCCCTGCTGGTCTAGTAGCTAGGATTCCTGGTTTTCACCCAGGCTACCCAGATTCATACTGTTCATAGGGTTCTCAAAGCAAGAATACTGACGTGGTTTGCCATTCCCTTCATCCAGGATGAGATGGTTGGATGGCATCACCGACTCGATGGACATGAGTTTGAGCAAGCTCCAGGAGTTGGTGAAGGACAGGGAAGCCTAGTGTGCCACAGTCCATGGGGTTGCAAAGAGTCAGGCATGACTGAGTGACTGAACTAACTGACTGACCCAGATTCAATTCCTGGGCAGGGAACTAAGATCTCTCTTTAGGACCATTCACCGCCGTCTCTCTCAGATCAAAATCACCAGTTTAGATTGGTACTCAGATATTTCAGGTAAAAAGCAAAAACAGTCAACTTTTGAGTATGCCACCTAATATCTGCCCTCACTAGATACACCGTGTTCAGGCCTCACTCTTCTGTTACGTTTTTTTTTTTTTTGTCACTATGGGCAACTGGATCATGTAGTCCAAATATTAAGTGAATTTCTTAACATAAATTATGCACTTTGGAGGTAACCTTTGAGGACTAAACAGAGAATGACTAAGCTGTATTAATTCTGGGCAGACTGGAGCACATGTTTCATAAAGCAATTCCTGCCTTCTAGAAGGTGACCCTTTTATTCTCTCTCTGTTTGCACCGAGATTCCAAGAACCAGGTCTAAAAGGAAAATGTGAATTCTGGCTTCCATGTTTCAGGTGACTCTGGGTTTGGGAGAAGACCCAGAAAGAGCCATGGGCACTGCAGGAAGTGGGAACTGCTCCTGCTCACCTGCCCAGCTAAGATGTCCTACTACGGTTGAGACGGAAATCTCTCAGCAGCCACACGTTTCAGATTGAGGTAACTCCCTGCTACCTTAAAGGTCAGGACAGCCGCTGTGCTGACAGAGGCCTCCTCCCCCTGGCAGTCTACCCCACAGCTCTTGAGTCATCAAGTCTGGATGACTAGGCTGACAAAAACAAGGTTTCAGGGGCTGAGTCGAATTGGTGGGAAGCAGGGCTGTAGGGCAGGGTGGTGGAGCAGGAAGAGCACTGCCCTTGGAGTCCAAGGTTCTGGGTTCCAGTCCCTGCCCTGTGAACTTGGGTGGGACTGCCACATTGATCTCTTTGGCTGTCAGATGCAATTAGATAATGCAAGACACGTTGCATGAACTTCCCAGGAAGTGGAAGGTGCTCAGTGAGATGGATTGTGCAGGACTCACACTGAAGCAGAAGTCTTGGCCCTAGATCAGGCTATGGTCCTCCTGGTTCACCTCACAGGAGAGTGTTTTCAAAGCTTGTCTTATGGAGATCAGGTTGGTCCCCAGATCTGCAGAGATTTGCATCCCTAACCATTCATTTATTCAACAGATGTTTCCACAGAGCTATGCTGAAGCCCAATGAGGCACCAGCTTGCAACTAGAGGTCACTTCTTCTTATCCCAGAAACACAAATGGTTGGCTGCCAGAGGTAGAATGCAAACTGTCTGGGTCTTTCCTAAGCTGGGACGTGGGACCGCATCCAGGAATGGGAAGGAAGGAGGGGGGTTTGTCACCACAGTTCTCCGTCTTGTCACTAGGTGGCAGCACCAACACAAGACTGCCGTCCCCATCCCGTAACCTGGGACTTCAGAAATTCCCTCGTGGGCACTCAAGCTTGGTAAACAGCTCCAGCTTTGGAGGCAACAAGGGCAAGTTTGAGTTCCATATCTGCCCTTAGCTGTGTGACTTTGAGCAAACCATTTAAGCTCTTTGGAGTCTGTTTCTTTATCTGTAAAACAGGGATAATAATAGTCCCTACAATAAGGTAAATGTTTAAGTGGCAGACATTGGTGTCCTTGCCCTCGGCGAGAAGATTAAACAGCATAGTTCCCTTATTCTTTTATCACTCTTATTTTGTGCCTTTTTTTCCTCTTTCAAGCGCACCCCTGATGCTTATTTCAAATGAGCATGTAGATAAACATTGGGCTAGGGGAAGGCAGGGGAAGGTCCAGTGTGACTTTCCTAGAACAGACTCAGCTTTTCCCCTACCTTCCCTCTACCCCTTCTCTTCATTATCTTTCTTCTACCCTGGGATTTTTATTTTTTTACTTATAAATATATGTTAACCACTTGCTCTGGGCATCTGTAAAGCCCTGGGCTAGGTGGGACAGGTAGGGGTGGGATGTGCAAAGGGAGCAAAGAGGACAAATTTTTTTTTTTTGACTACTCCTCAAAGCATGCAGGATCTTAGTCCCCTGACTAGAGATCAAACCCATGTCCCCCTGCCATGGAAGCATGGAGTCCTAGCCACTGCATCGCCAGTGAAGTCTCAGATGGGAGCAGAATTATATACACTCAAGACAGAGCCCTCCTTCAGAAGTGTTCCCAGTCCTCTACGCGCTGAACCAATCACTAGGTGGTGGGCACCCAGCGTAGCTGAACTAATTATTGAAATATTTACATTGTTGCAAGTCAGTAATCCCTGCCCTAGTGCTGTTCCTTGCTGCAGTGCAGAGAAGGCTCCACTCTGTTCCAGCACCAACGTCCATGCTGATTGGCCAGTGCCTGGCCTGAATTTTGAATATTGCCCCTGAGCAGGTTGGTTGGACTCCACACAGAATGAACTATGGAGGATGGAGAATGTAGCCTGGAGGCTGAGCTGCCAAGTGCCATCCCAGGGGTAGTTTTAAAATCAGAGCCTGGGGTTCTCGCCAGAGGCAGTGATGGGTCTGAATTCAGGTCAGGCACACCAGAGGCTGGTGCAGTGCTGGCTGAATGCCCATTTCTCATGGAGCGTGGGGCATCCCAGAACCATCTCAGAAAACAATCTATTCCTATTGGCCCCTGAGAATTAGGATCCAGCACTTGCTGCCTTCCTGGGAAACCCAGGTATGAGTCATCGTTCCTGAGTTTAGGGTTCCTTAATAGAAGCTGACATTAGCTGATTTAGGGGCTTGGATAATAAAGAATTCACCTGCAATTCAGGAGACCCGGGTTTGATTCCTGGGTGGGAAAGATTCCCTAGAGGAGGGTATGGATACCCACTCCTGTATTCTTGCCTGGAGAATCCCATAGACAGAGGAGCCTGGTGGGCTACAGTCCATAGGGTCACAAAAGAGCCAGGTATAACTGAAGTGACTTAGCATGCATGCACTAGCTGATTTTTAGGAGAAAGTGAATTTGTTGAAAGGAGATTGTGTGGCTCACAATATCCAAAGGAAGGCTGCAGAAAAGACTCAGAATAAGGCAGGATTCAGGTCATTTCTCCAGCACAGAATTCTCTAGTCAGGGTTCACAATGGGAGTGGAGGGCTAACCACTCACTATCTTTTGGGTCTTCCTTTGCTCTACTCAAAAGTCACTCCTAGGACACAGTCTGATTGGCCCAGCCTGGGTCACACCATTGCACCTCAGCCAAATAAGGCGAGGTGCCTGATTGATAGCTCTACACATGGGAAAGAAGCAATGCTTTAAAAGGAAATTAGGGTAATTTACCAAAGGAAGGAGGCATGGATTCTGGGTGGTGAAAAAATGACCCTGCTAACCACCTGCATCTCAATTCTAGGTCACAGTTCAAGCGACACCCTGTCTAGTTCTGCCTAGGTCTAACCCCTGGGAGTTAGAGGTCACCAGATCAAGCCAGTCAGCCTGGGTTTCTCAGGACTTCGGGTTCCTACAGCCTTGTTCTTCCTACCCTCTGGGGATAAACAATAGACCAGCATCTGAGGGGCCATAAGGAACTTTTACCTGAAGTAGACAAACCTTAAGACTGTCAGAACTCTTTCCTTCCTTCCCTCCTTCCTTTTTCCCTTCCTTCGTTTATCAAACAAATAATAAGGGTCTCCTGGGCTGGGTACTAGGGATACAGAAGAAACTAAGACAGAGACAGTCTCTGATTTTGCTTATGGGCTACGAATGGCCTATGTAGACAGCCGTTTGACTGTCTACCATTAGTCACCACTGGCGGCTTTGTCCATGATATGGGTGGATGTCTTGTCTTTATCATTTACCTCTCGGGAGACGCCGACATGGCTATCATGTTTGAGTCTCCAATGGAAGATGCTGCCTAGGGATGTGTCCTCTTTCTTTCTGTCAGAGGGCTAGTTTATAGAGTGTGTGTGTGTGTGTGTGTGTGTGTGTGTGTGTGTGTGTCTGTGTCTGTGTCTGTGTCTGTGTAAGCAGTGAGGGCATGGAGAGCCCGCTGAGCAGGGAGGCAGGCCGACTTCCACTGTATATTATCATGGACTTTGAGGAGCAGAACAGAAACTGAGGAGGGTAGACAGGGGCAAATGTCCTTTTAGAGAGTCCTGTTCAGGAGGCCAGTTTGCTTTGCTTTGATCTTGGTCCTTGGCTCTGTCTAACGGATGACATCTAAATACAAGACTAAAAGCTAGGCAACGGTGTGACTCAAGAGACACAGCTCACCTATGTTTCCTGTGGCCCCAGCTGGGGCACCTGTCCCCAGTCTCTACAGACTCTATAGGAATGAGTCCCCTCTCTTGATTCCTTTTCTTTAAAGATCTGACCTGTGCTTACTCTCCATATGTTGGTTGAATGGAATTTTGTTGCTTGTAGTCTATTGTCAGAATAAGAATTGTCTTGGATTCAGTTCAGTCGCTCAGTCGCATCCAACTCTGTGGGACCCCATGGACTGCAGCTCACCAGGACTCCCTGTCCATCACCAACTCCCGGAGTTCACTCAAACTCATGTCCATCTAGTCGGTGATGCCATCCAACCATCTCATCCTCTGTCATCCCCTTCTCCTCCTGCCTTCAATGTCTTGGATTATACACTCCTAAAATGCAGGCACTGTGTGAGCTGAGGGGTAGAGGATGTAAGGTGTCCAGGGTCCCATCAAAGATTTGAGTCTTCACCCTAATAGTCATCTGGAATAACTTTTACCCTCTAATCATGCCCTGTGCCAGCAGACAGTTGATAAGCAACTGATATGAATAATGCTGACTTCACTCAGAGAAGATGCACCAATAGGGATGGGCAGGACCTGCTGCTGATGAGACAACCTAATTTCACCGTTCCAACAGCACAGCTATGAACAACCAATCTCCAAAGCTGATCACTGACTGCACACAGCAAGATGGTTCGAAAAGTTTAGTGTCAGTATTTTAAAATGCCTCGCGATGGAGAAATGAGATATGTTGCTTTTCACTTTTCAGACTTGGATGCATCTCTAGAGAAAGCAGAAAGGGAAAATTTCAGAGATGCTTCTGGGCTTCTAAACTTTAGTATTTATACTATATATTTGCTGGTTTTAAAATTTTAAATCTATTGATTTTATATATATGTATATTCACACACACACATATATATTCAGTTTTGGCCAACATAGAAGTTTTATTCATTTCTCTTTTATCCCTTTATTCTTGTGTTCAATGCATATTAAAAAGCAACAACATAGAAAGCATAGCAAATGTTTATTAATACATACCATGTACATTAATCAGTGATGTTTCTTAATCAACTATAGTTTTTAGCGTATTTCTTTAGATCATTTCACTTTTTATGAAAGTATATTTATTTGTAAAGGAAGATGTATATGATCATAAAAGATGGAAAACCACTAAACTCATTGAAATAAATATACACTGACTAAATAAGTTTTACTTGAGTATCATCTAAAATCATCCTGCATTCTAGGCAGGCACTGTGGCAATTGGGTGGAACTTTGAAAAATGGGTAGAATTTCAAAAAGCTAAGGTGGCATAATAAAGTGAGGTATCTATGCCATTTAGATCAGATTCACCTCATGTTACTTAAATCAGAAATGACAGGGAAACTTATTAAAAATGAGGATTCCTGGGTTCTGCTTACAGACTTACTGAATAGATAATAGTTAGATGAGCAAAGGCTTGATGAAAGGAAAGTTTGAGATGTGGTCAAGGACATGAACAAGGACTGTGAACAGCCTGGCCAGTTCACAGGATTTGCTTCCAAGAGACGAGGGGTGGACGAGAGTGCCAGGGCAGGTTAGTAGGCCATCCTAGACAAAACGAGGGTTCTGCAGTTAGGTAAAAGGGGAGAATGGCCTTGAGAGGTCAAACATCAGTCTCTGCCACTGTTCTTAACCTTGGTCTTTCATCAGGAATCCTCCAGAAGAAGCCAGACAAACCTCCTAAGCATCAGTGAAATTTGTCTCTATAAATTTCTCCTCTCAAGAAGGGGCTCTTTAGCTCTGCCTGCTGGTAGATTCTTTAAACCGGGACCAACTTTTTATTCCATCTTCCTGGAAGTAGATTAACTCAAATCACATATCAAGCAGTTGAGAAACAACATTTTCAGGAGGAAGGGACTTCTCTGGCAGCCCACTGGTTAAGACTTCACCTTCCAAAGCAGAGGGTGAGGGTTCAATCCCTGGTCAGGGGGCTAAGATCCCACATGCCTCGCAACGAAAAAAACAAAACACAAAACAGAAGCAATATAGTTACAAATTCAATAAAGACTTTAAAAATAGTCCACATCAAAAATATTAAAAAAATTTTAAAAAAGGATTTTCAAGAGGAATATGTCTCTATTCCTTTCCAGCCCCCAGTCCCCTGGTACCCACAATAGTAGCCAGTCATCCACATGGCAAGGATTCCATTACATACACACTGGCCACCAAGTCTAAAATGCACCATTGGGCATTATTCTTTCAGGCCAGGAACCTTGAGTACCTCTTAAAATGCCAATGTCCCTGTGACAGAGGTAAAGATGATTTAGTCTGTCCCACCTTAGTGTTGGTCTTAGTTCATGTAGCCATCGTTTTCCCCCTTGGAATTCCTAGGCCGCTTGGGAGCACCGACTCCCGTGAGGGAGAAGGAGGCCAGGGCAGCACAGAGAGCCGGCCTGTCTGTCCCAGAGAGAAATGGTGTCCCCAGCCGGCTGGGGAAGCTGCAGGCGAAGCTGCAGCTGCAGCTGGGACATTGACTGGAGGTATGAATAAACACTGCTGGGAAGTTTGGGTCCAGCAGATGGCAACCCCGTGACCTCTGAGCTGACTTTACCTCCCTCTCTCTCCCCACCCACGCTTCTCAGCCCAAAGACAAAAATTCTGGCTTTCCTGTAATTTGTTTTGACACTATCTCAGGGAAGAACGCTGCAAGTAAGAGGCCAACACTGAGGACCACAGGAGCCCTCCGTCAAACTGACAGATAACAATGTGCCCATTTCTTGCTGCACAGGGCATTCACCTCGCCTGGGCGTTCCGCGGAGAGATGGTTAACCCAGATCAGAGTGACACACCGGCAGGCCTCTGCAGGGCCACCCTCAGACCCGGGCAAAAGAGGTCCCTGCTCTGGACTCCCCACATTATGGGAACTCCCCTCCTCCTGCTATACCCCTTCTCATGGAGCCCTGAGTCCCAAGGACCGAAGGGACGTGCCTACCCAGAGCCCTCTGTCCCTTTAGACCATGCTCCGTATACCCAGTAGGTTGCAATCCCCTGTCAGTGTCCCTAGCTGTCTTCCAGCACCTGTAACCTTCTTCCCCGGATAACTCTTCACCAGAGTAGATCAGACCCTGGGAGGTGCACCCCTGGACCTGAGGGAGTGGCCCAGGGATGGCCTCTGTGGAGGAGGGGTGTGGGTGAACCGGTCTTGTAGGCTGGTTATGTCCACCAACATCCACATGAGGCTTCTGTGCAGGAGCCGGAGGAGAGACAAGAAGAGAACAGGTTGCAGTCTCAGGGCTGTTTCTCCCTGTGCTGCCTTGTGCTAATATAAAGTTCTGAAGCATCGAAGGACTTTAAATTCAAACCCCACCTTCCAGGTTGTGAGGAAGATCTGTTTATCAAGGCAAGAGAAAAAAGCATATTTCGTCTAACACAGTTAACATATTTTATAAGTTTGATACGAGTAAATATTTAGCCATAAGGTACGCGGCCTCTGTTTGTACTCTTGCTACAAGCCCTGCAAATATGAGAGGCAAACCTCCTCCACACACACGTTTTGTTTGGTCTGCAGAGGGTTTGAAAAACTGGAGGAATTCATGCAGAAATTCTGATTTGGGGCTTCTCTTGGACAATTGGAAGCTCTGGCCACACTGGTCCTGAATTCCAGGGCAGCGTGGCATGGAACCCAGGGGAAGCTGTTTGCTTTCAGCAGGTAAGCGCTCACCGTTCAGTTTGCCACATTCCCAGCCACTCCCAATTGTCCCGCGTCCAGTGAGTTTCAAGTATTTACACTGCCTCCCTGGGCCCTGGAGGGATTTATGTGTGACTGGTCCACCCACCTGAGGGACTATCTGTCATGGGTAGGAGGCTGAGACAGAGCTTGGATGGTGGGACATCCGAGGTGAAGGCACTGGAAGTTGAGACCTCTCTGCAGCTGCCCCTCCAATTTCCCTGTGTGGCGATGAAGTCAGCTTCGGCACCCACCCTAGCCTTCTGCAGTCTCTGTCAGACTGATCAGAAAGGAGAAGTGGAACTTGCCAGGCTCATTAGAAAGGAGTGAATGAAAGGGGAAGAGAAGTCCTTGCCGAGAGACAGGAGCGGCACATGTGAGACCTGCGTTTCTGGTTATGGCTGAGTGTCATTCAGAAGGTGCCCAGTACTGGTCATGTGCCTTCTCCGGGGGGTTTCTGGGGGGAAATCACAGAGCTAGAGCAGGGGTGGGGACAACACCTCTGATTGGAGGGAGGCCCAAGAGAGGTCTGGTCCAGGAAGGGCTAGCTGGAAAGTTCTGCTTCCTGAGACTGAGAGAGAAAATCGAATTCTAGTCAACGCAGGCCATATGTCAAATGGCCATTGGCGGCTTTGCTTTGCCTGTTAACAGGTGTGGGAAGGAGCTACCCAGAGCATCAGCTACCAGAAACCAGGCCCTGAAGGAAATGGAACAGAGCTCCTTCCTGCCTTAGCCCCTCATCTCAGGCTACACTGAGTCCGTGCGCTGAAAGGGGAGTCTCATTTACCAAGTTCTGTTGGGACATCAAAGGTTAAAATGCAGGATTCTGCAATCACTGCCGATCCTTGGGGGAGGTCTTCCAGCCTCTCTCCAACAAGCTCCGAGCCCCCTTCCCACACGCTAGGCCTCCACGGGGAATCGACTTCAGGGGTGAGGGCTTGATGGTGGCTATGCACCTTCAGAGGCCCTTGGGCTGCACACCTCCCATAGTTAGGCCACAAGGAGATCAGGTGGCCACGTGCTAGGACGCAGCACTTCCAGGCCTCTGCAGAGTTTAGTAGTCACACTATCCAGCACTGGCATAATCCCAGGGGGTAGGAGAGACTTGATCAGGGGAGGTCCCTGAAACCTTGCCTCAAGTCAACCAGAGCCGTCAGCGGGCAGGCCCAGGAGATGCTGGCACAGAGGAGCAAGCTTGTTCCTCCCTTTCCCCTGTGCTCACCGCATCCCAAGACGGCCACCAGCAGGGGGGCCACAGGCAGTGGCTCCGAAGGACCACAGGGTGAGCTGCGGAGGCTGCTAAGGGGCTGCATCCGACACCTTCCATGCCAGTCCCTGTCACTTCGGGCCCCAGCTGGCTCATCAGGGGCCATGTGTGTGTCTGGCGGGCGGGGGACAGGCCCTGCCTCGCTCTTGGGCAGTGGTGTGGATAAGGCCAGAGGGCACTTGGCCTGGTGATTTCTGAGAAGCAGGTGGACATCCGAGCAGGGAAACCAGAGGACACTGGTTTCAGCTCTGCCCAGGCTTGTGGGTTGGAAGCTTTGAAGATAATCCTATGTTATCTGAGCCACATAACAGGACTGATGCTGAAGGTCCAATACTTTGGCCAACTGATGCGAAGAACCGACTCACTGGAAAAGACCCTGATGCTGGGAAAGATTGAAGGCGGGAGGAGAAGGGGATGACAGAGAACGAGATGGTTGGATGGCATCACCGACTGGATGGACATGAGTTTGAGCAAGCTCTGGGAGTTGGTGATGGACAGGGAGGCCTGGCGTGCTGCAGTCCGTGGGGCCGCAAAGAGTCGGACACAACTGAGTGACTGAACTGATCTGAGCCACTGCTGCCCTCAGACTGTGGAGCCCTGTGGAGACAGCAAAGCTGTGCATGCTTTATCCCAGCTTCTCAGGGGAGGCGGAGTCCTCGGCAGGACACTAGCGCCTGTGTCTCTGAACCACGGGTTGCCCCACCAGAGAGGAAAGCCTCGCCTTCATGTGAGGGGCTCCTTGAGTTCCTAGTGCTCCTGGTGTGGGGCCAGGCATGCAGCAGCCCCCAGGGCTGTCCGTCTGGACGGGGCTGAGTCAGCGCAGTCCTGTGAGAGGTGAGTACCTGCCCGAATGACCATCCCACTCCACCTCACCGGCCCTTCTCTCCTGCAGAGAATGACCCTAGAACCATCTAGAGCTGACAATCTAGAAAGCATCATGCAATGAGTCATGGAAAATGGGAGGTCACATCGAGGGGATTTGGGGAGGGAAATGATGGAGATACCTAGAGGGAGAATTGAAGATTCTTTGAGAAAACCCAGCTTCCCAAGTAGATGAGCAAGCCGTGGGAAAGAGCTGTATAAGCAGAATCTCCAGACCTTTAAGGGCTCCTGAGCCCAAGGACCAAAAAAATGACCCCAACTCCACAGAACTTTAGATTTCAAGCTCTTGCCAGACTGGTTTCTTTTAAGACATTTATTTAGAAAAATAACCCTGCCCTACCCTCCTCCCTCTGGGTCACCGAACTTGGGAGTCATGCTTGACCTAGCTCTGGGTCAGCCTCCCATCCAGTTGAAGGTCCAGGCCACCCAGCCCCCGGCGGCCGGCGGCCACGCTGCCGGCGGCCGCACACACTTCCAGCTGCCGCGCGTCCCAGTCCCCGGGCCCTCGATCCTGCAGTCCGGCCTCAGCCTCAGCCCTGAGGGAGGAGGGCTGCCTAGGTACAGTCTGTGCGCCCCTCCCAAGGTTCCGGGAGCAGCCGGAGATGGAAGTCTGCTCTCTGCTCGCCCTCTGGGGAGCTCAGGGCTGGAAGCGCGGGGAGCTGACGTGAGGCTGGTGGAAGGCGTGGGCGCTGTACACCACCTCGGGGGGCGAGGGCGCGCCGGGGGCCAGCACGGAGCACAGGGGCTCGTGGCTGCTCAGCACCGACGTGAAGTACTTCATCTCTTCCGTGAGCTGCTTGATCTCCTTCCGCAGAGCCGCGTTCTGCTTCTCCAAGTCTTCACTCTCCTGTGAGCGGAAAGGATGGACACTGCAGGTTACTATCAGGACGCAGGGCAAGATTGGAGGGGCGTGGAGGAGGCAGTGGGAGTTCCGCATTAGATTTCCACTAGCACGGCCAGGCAGGGCATCGGTGACTTTTTCTGCACACGCGAGTGTGTGCACGCGTGCGTGTGTATTTGTACGTGTCATGTGTGTAGATGGGTGCGGTGCCGTGTGCTGTGCTGTGCTCAGTCACGCCCGACTCTTGGCGACCCCATGGACTGCAGCCCGCCAGGCTCCTCTGTCCATGGAGATTCTCCAGGTGAGAATACTGAAGTGGGTTACCATGCCCGCCTCCAGGGGATCTTCCCAACCCAGGGATCGAACCCAGGTCTCCCGCGTTGCAGACAGATTCTCTACCATCTGAGCCACCAGGGAAGCCTGTGCATCTGCATAAACACATGTATATTTGTATATGTATATGCATAGCTGTTTAGATCAAGCCATATGAAATTGCTGATATTTATTTTGACCTAGAAAAATGGCAGTTTCATCTGGTCCCAACTAAGAGAGATGTGTGTGTGTGTGTGTGTGTGTGTGTGTGTGTGTGTGTGAAGGCATATGTGAATTGCATGAGTGTGCTCCTTTGTGTGTATGTACATGCATAGATTTCAGTAAGTGTATATGAAGGTTGAGAGTGGCAAGCGCATGTTCAGGCAAGTGCATGGCCAGTCAGAGCTGGAAAAATGGAAAAGAGTTTGTGAGACTGCTGCTACTGCTACTGCTGCCTGGAGAATCCCAGGGACGGCGGAGCCTTGGTGGGCTGCCATCTATGGGGTCACACAGAGTCGGACACGACTGAGGTGACTTACTTATACTAATTTCACTCTTTTCCGCTCTGTTACACTAGTGTGTTCATCTAATGTTCCCAGCATTTGCATTTAGTCTTATGAATGGAGTCCTTGGTTAACTGTCTACTTCACCCAGATTCTAGAATGTTTGGGGTCTTCTAAATGATAAATGATCAAAGTCCAGCAGAGTTCTCTGTCCCAGCAGCTTGTCCTGTAGAACTCTGGGTGTGGCCCAGCACCTGTGCTTTTTTTCCAGAAACACCTTTACTCCTTGCTTCAGGGAACCATCAGATTCAGGCTAATCAGAAAAACTCAGGACATCCCTGGTGGTCCAGTGGTTAAAAATCCACCTTCCAATACAGGGGATGTGAATTCAATCTCTGGTTGGAAAACTAAGATGCTTCAGAACCCCTAAGTCTGCATGCCACAACTAGAGAAGCCTAGTTGCAACTACAGAGAAGCCCACATGTACCGGAACAAACACTCAGCGCAGCCAAATAAATTTCAAACAGAAAGAAAGACTCAGAGTAAAGAGCGCTGATTACTGATCACATCATTAATTAATCAAGAATTACATCCTGCTAATTAGCATTTACTGGAAAACAATCCCATCTTCAGAAAACCAGGGGAATTGCATTTCCAACGTGATTTTAATGTTCACATTCCTTGACTCAGATAGACCGTCTTTGCTAATCATTGGTACCCACAGAGGAAGGAAAAATGGCACTGGAGATGCAAATAAATTACATTTCTCTTCAAAAAGTGACCTAATATTTGGATTCCAGGTCTTATTTTTCTTGTTCTGTTTCAGTTAGTTTAGTGTTTTCCAAGCTTGCTGTGACATTAGAACTAATCTGAGGACCTCGTAAAAATATAGTTCCAGGCACTTCCTGAAAACTAGAGGTTTGAACTCAGTGAGTTTGGGATTTGGGATTTGAATTCTGGGAACCTGAATTTTTAACAAATGCCCCAGATTATTCTAATCACCAGACAAGTTTGAAAACAATAGCTAGTAATGTTAAATGTGATAATAAATGTGTTCTAACTATCCAAGCACTTATTAAGTGCCTGGCATGGAGTATGAACTCAAGGGCTTGTTGACTGGCCGCCTGATGACATCAACCGATGGATCAGAAGTTGACTCAGAATTACAGTAGGCAGTGAGCAGATGTGTGATAAACTGACATTTAAAATTTGCTTTAGAAAACCAGCTTCAGGTTAATGAGACAGTTACACTACCGACTGCCCTAACCCCTGCAAATGGGAGTTCTTTTGAAGTGGTAAGGAGAACGTGGCCTTATCCATCAAGGCAGCTTCCGTTCGTTTGTATAGGACAAACGCTAGCGTGCTCAACCTCAGCCCGACATTTCCTGTGTGTGGCCCGGGGCTAGAAAATGTGTCCAGGTCGATACAAAGGAAAACCCAATCTCTAAAATGGGGTTGGGAGTTGGGATACCAAGAGCCACGATGGTAGAGACAGGGGCACTGGCTGCTGCTTCTGCAAGGTGTGACCGGCTCATTCATCTCACCATTCGGTTGTTTCCGGGCACATCCCAGAGAGAGGGCATCCCCTCTCTTTACCAAAAGGTAAGATAAAGCAACATATGAGACTGGGGGGTGTTGGCAAGACGGGAACTGGGGGCTGGGAGTCCTGGCCCCTTCCTCTAGCCCTTTTCCTCGCCCCCTCTGAGAGTTTCCACTGGTGACAACATTTACTGTAAGTTCTGTGCTCCGAAGAGCCTGGGCAAACCCCGAGGCAGAAGGGAGGGGCGGGGTAGGCGGGCTGCAGGGACCAACCGCTCTGACCTTCTCTCCGCCCAGAGGCCGGCCAGCTTTCGGGAAGTGACAGCGGGCTCTTCCTCCCTAAGCCAGCCCTGCTGAGCTCCGGCTTTGTCCCCTCCCTCTCCCTCTCCCCTGGGAGATCCCAGAGCTCTAGGAGAGCGTTCAAAACCACCATGGCCTCTAACTAGAAAGCCACCGGCTGCGACAAGAAACTTGTCTTTACCTTGGGAAGCAAGACTGCTTCCTGCCAGGGCCCCAGAAAAACCAGCGCTGCCAGCCCAGGGCCCCTGCAGCCAGCTAGACGCTTCGCAGAGGAAGAGCCTGACTTCCCTCACAGAAGGAAGCAGCTGATCTAGGGCTCTCACCCCACCTGCCCCTGCCCGGCCCAGGTCCACTCTGACCCTCCCTGGGGCCCGGCATGCCCTGCAAAGGGTTCACACAGGGACACCTGGCTTAGGGCCACCTGGGAGCAGCTCTCCACCCAGAGGTGCCATGATTACAGCCCCCTAACTTCCCCCTGAATTCCCAATAGGGCCTGGAAACCGAGAACTCAGGAGGGGAAAAGGAAAGTAACATTTAGAAAGTCAATTTTGGCTTCTAAAGTGTGTGTCTTCTAAGGTGAGGAGGAGGGGCTGCCCTTGGGCTTCCATGTAACCTGCTTTTTACTTTTTGGAATTCATTTAGATCCTTCAGGCTCTTTGCAATAACCCTCTGCGGTGGCTATGTAAGGCCAGCTCTTATCATTGTCTCCATTTTACAGATGAGGCCAACTGAGGCCCTGGGACAAACCTATTGTGCAAACGCCCACTCCCATCCCTAAAGGACTACAGGCTGGTGGCAGCAGGCTGAAACAAAGGGCTATAGATTCACCTAGAGACACTTATTTTCTAACTATCCCTTCCCCCACCCCACCCTGACCCCCCACACCCATAAATTCATTCTCTAAGTCTGTGAATCTGTTTCTGTTTTTTTGTAAATAAGTTCATTCATATCATCGACATGTACACACTGCTATATTTAAAGTGGATAACCAACAAGGCCCTACCATATAGCACAAGGAACTCTGCTCAGTGTTATGAGGCAGTCTAGATGGGAGGGGAGTTTGAGGGAGAATGTATACATGTATACGTATGGCTGAATCCCTTTGCTGTCCACCTGAAACTATCAACTAAATATTATTTATCAGCTCTCAGTTCAGTTCAGTTCAGTCTCTCAGTCGTGTCCAACTCTTTGCGACCCCATGAATCGCAGCACGCCAGGCCTTCCTGTCCATCACCAACTCCCGGAGTTTACCCAAACCCATGTCCATCGAGTCGGTGATGCCATCCAACCATCTCATCCTCTGTCCTCCCCTTCTCCTCCTGCCCTCAATCCTTCCCAGCGTTAGGGTCTTTTCCAATGAGTCAACTCTTCGCATGAGGTGGCCAAAGTATGGGAATTTCAGCTTCAACATCAGTCCTTCCAATGAACACCCAGGACTGATCTCCTTTAGGATGGACTGGTTGGATCTCCTTGTAGTCCAAGGGACTCTCAAGAGTCTTCTCCAACTAGTCCAATACAAAATAAAAAGTGGAAAAAAAAGAAAAAAAGACACATTTTCTCAGAGGTCCGGAAAGTTTGAGTGGGTGACTGATCCAAAGCCTCAGAACCAGGTAGACACAGAGCAGGCCTGGGCTCTGGGTTTCTCCAACTTCAGTCCTGTGCTCCTTTTAGCCCACCCACTGCTTCTCTTGAGAGACTTGATGACTGAGGGTCTCTGGAGTCACTAAGATCAGTAGCCTTAAAAGAGAAAACTGGGTCTTGGTTTGGTGATCCTTTAAGACAACACAAGAACCTTGAGTCAGTCATACTCTTCCAGACACAGAGCTAATCACCACCTCCTGCCCTGCGTTGGGATGGAGTCTAATGTGCAGCTACTCTATGAGAGGGTTGACTTGGGGCCAGACCATCCCCAGACCACAGCATGGTCTGGAATACATGGCAACGGGATGGAGGGGGTGATGGGCTCCAGCAGGTAACAATGGATAGGGGTCTTGGTCCTGGCTCTGGCTGGGTGACCATTGGTGACATCATTTCCCTCTCTGAGCCACAGTTGCCTCACTTCAAACCAGGAAGACAGGACCAACACAGTGATTCTCAACTTTGATCACACACTAGGATCAGTGGGATCCCTGGAAAGTTTTACTGATGCCTGATTCTGATTTAATCAGGCTGGGGTGCACCTGGGCATTGAGTTGTTAAGGGCTCCCCAGGGGAGTCTAATGTGCAGTGAATGTTGAAAACCACAGGATTGGAAGTCCAAGCCCTCTCTAACTCTTAAATATTTCAGATTTTAAATTGACTACCTGTGTGTATTAGCCAACTAGAACCTCTAACTGTTGGGAAGGCGTAGTTGTACGTTGGAAGCAGAGGTATGTAGACTCAGTGTATATGAGATAGATAGTAGAAACCAAAAATTTAAAAGAATAATCCAGTTTGAATTAATAATGACTAACATTTCTTGGGAGATACCATGTGCCAAGTACATTACTGCTAAGTCGCTTTAGTCGTGTCCGACTCTGTGCGACCCCATAGACGGCAGCCCACCAGGCTCCTTCGTCCCTGGGATCCTCCAGGCAAGAATACTGGAGTGGGTTGCCATTTCCTTCTCCAGTGCATGAAAGTGAAAAGTGAAAGTGAAGTCGCTCAGTCGTGTCTGACTCTTCGCGACCCCATGGGCTGTAGCCTACCAGGCTCCTCCGTCCATGGGGTTTCCCAGGCAAGAGTACTGGAGTGGGGTGCCATTGCCTTCTCCGACACCACTCCTAACAGTTGGTAGTTTTTGTCAAGAAGTTGCTTTTCAAAAAACAAGTACCACAGGTGAGAAAAATAACTGTTACCTTCTACTAACATAACTAAAACAAGCTGAAGTTACCATTATATTTAATCTTTGCAACAACCCTATGTGGTAGATAATATTACTAGCTACATTGTACAGAAGAGGAAAATCTAAGGTACATAGAAATTAAGTAACTTGCTCAAGGTCACACAGATTGCCAGTTGTAGCACCAGTACTTGAACTGAGACTGTCTGCCTTCAGAGCCTGTGCCCACCATCCTCTCTTGCCTTTGAAGTCTGTTTAAATCTTATGATATCTGGTAATTATCTCCTGTGAGGCCTCAGCCTGGTTGACTTTCCTATTTCATCTTCCCGCTCTTCCCGCCTCATGCAAAATGAGATGCTAATGTTCACAATTTACCCTCACCTGTGAGGTTACTTGATGCCACCCTTACCATGAACCACAAGCAGCTTGGGGGTGGCTAAGGAGGAGGCTTCTCGGGGGTGTGGGAACATTCTGGGAAATTCCCTAGTGGAGGGGCCAAGAAGGGGGTCACTGTAGAGCGCTTGAATGATGGGGAATCCCCAGGCAGGTCCCTTACCCACAGGGAAGCCAGTTGGGACCAAGGCTGAGGACAAACTCTAACCCAAGGCTCTAGCAGGGACTCTCCAGGCCTTCTGAGCAGGGCTTGGAACGTCTTCCTGCCAGTTCTGGTTTATTGCCTTGACCTTCTCCTTGAGTTTTCTAATCACACTTTCCAGAAGGGTGAAAATAGTCCCTGTGTTTTTCTCCTCAACAGAACCTGCAGTTATTGGTAGGGTGACCTTTCAGCTCCCACCCACACTTCAATACGAGAGTGGTGTGTGAAGCTCACACTCAGCTCTTGGTTCAATCCCCAGCAGTCTGCAACACCCCACCCCCTGCCCTCCCTAGGCAGGACTAGGGTGGAGCCCACCATTCCCAGAGAAGTCTGTGAACGGAGAGGTAGGGCACGTCCCAAGCCATAGTGGGATCTATGCTATGTCTCCCACCAATCCTGGGAAAATAGCCCCCACTCCTGTTCTTCACCTGAGGAGGAGAGAAGAATCACTAAACCACAGGTCTTTGCACTGAATTCTGGAGAAATCTACACTTTTGAGCCTTAAAGCTGAAGCTCCAGGACTGTCAGCACCTGGTCATCCACTAATATTTAACCTCATCAGCCACGCCTCTCAGGGCCCTGCCTGGGGTCCTCTCTTCTGTTCCTTGGCTTTCAGGACCATGACTTCATTGACCTCATATATGAGAAACACTATAAGATGGCTCACTCAACGTCTATCCCAAACTCCTTACCCCTGCTTTCCTCTAGAGAGGCTAGGGAAAGAATTCCTCAATTACCCAGCTTCCCCTGCAGCTAGATAGGACCATGTGACAGATTCTGACCAATGAGACATAAGCAGAAATACAGACAGGGAGGGGATGAAGCTTCTCTTCCCCTGGAATAAAAGGGAAAGCCTCACCAGGCAAAGGCTACCCTCTCTGGACCCAGATTGATGCCTGGAGATTCAGCAGCCATCTTGCAGCCTTGAGGATGAAAACCACATCCTGAGAATGGCTGCCCAAGAGAGAGAAGAAGCTTGGTTCTTTGATGACATTCTTGTACTATCCCTTGTCTGTCTACTTCTGAACTTCTTATTTGAGAAAAATCTAAAATACAAATGGTGACTTGTTGACGCCTCTGTTTGAAAGTTTTCCTGTAACTCCTGATTGCTACCTTAAGTTAGAAAGGGTATCATTAGCAAGTCCAGTTTTGAAAAACAAACTAATAATTTCCATCAACGTCAAGGTCTGAACTGTTTTCTTTGGTTTTGTTTTAAGCTCCAGGTCTCTGGGACAGAGTGTCTGGGTATATACCCACAAAACTGCCCCAGATTCACTCCACACATTCTACCACATGCATCGGACAGGCTTCAAATTTCACCACTCCCCAATTCTCAGCCCTAGTGCACACTGCAATTGCCTGAAGAGCTTTTTTTTTTTAAATCTTGATTCCTGAATTTCACCACTGAGAGGTTCCAATTTAATTGTTCCAGACTGGGTTCAGGCATCAAGATTAAAAAAGTACTTCCCAGGCGAGTTTAATGAACAACCAGCTTGAGAAGTATGTTCATAGTAGATTCCTCTTGAAAATAATAAAACAATATAAATATATACAATGTTTGATTTAGTTAAATTTATGATATCATATTTATATATTTATTTATATTTTGTTTTATTAAATGCATTTATTGTGTAACATAGTATAAATAATGTAAATATAAAGAACTTTAAAGAGGGAGGAGGACATTTCTAAGTCAAAAATTTTTCTAAAAGTAAATGGCTATTTAAGGCAAAGAGTCTTATAGTTGGTAAAAATTTCAAGTGGCCCAGAATAGTTCATTCTTATGGAAAGGCAAGAGGTAGAGGACTTATTGGAATCTCATTAATGATAACTTCATCCAATTATTTGTCCTATGGATTGTGAAGCTCCATGAGAGCAGGAGCCATCCTTGTCTTCACTGTTTTGTCCAGTGAAGGACAAAACACTGTCTGGAGTGAAGGACAGTGTTTTGTCCTGGGACCGTGCCTGGCACGCAGTAAAGTGATCAGTAAAATGATGTTGCTTGACTGCCAACTTGGAGTCTGTAATAATTTACCAAAATCTGAGACCTGCATTTGAAGAGTCTTCTAAATTTGTGATATCCATGAAATTTCCCAGGGAGTGTTTAACCAAGCATTTAAGTACTTTTATTGCTTCTACTTTTAACTCTATAAGAGTGACAAATGAGTGTGTTGGTGGTGGTTTAGTCACTAAGTCATTTCTGACTCTTGCGACCCCTTGGACTGTAGCCCACCAGGCTCCTCTGTCCATTGGATTTCCCAGGCAAGAATGCTGGAGTGGGTTGCCATTTCCTTCTCCAGTGGATCTTCCTGACCCAGGGATCGAACTCGGGTATCCTGCATTGCAGGCAGATTCTTTACCAACTGAGCCATCAGGGAAGTCCACAGATGAGTGTAAGAGATTCATTTTCTTTTTTTTTTTAAGGCCTGCTTAGCAACACTTTTGTTCCCCAAACTGAAGCTGTGGAGTGGAGGCAGCTGAATTACAGCACTGTCAGAAGTCTGCATGCAGTTTCCCTGGCCTCAACTTAACCTGTTCCAACCAAACAAAGCAAAGGAGACCTGACCAACTGTAGTGAAAAACCCAGCCAGGGAAACAGTGTTCTTAAAGTTTGTATAAACAACTGGAAAGAAAGGCATACATTTTCATATATGATAATACTTCTGATATCATCATGTGATTGATTTACAGGAAAATGCTAGCCTCTCTGAATTAAACAAATAAAATCTTCTCTCCAATGCAAAACTGACAAATGCCCTATTGCTTTCTTTTGACATTTGCTCTTGCATTATTTCACAAACAGCCCAGTGAGGTGTAATTGCTTTACATTTTGTAGATCAGAATTTAGGTTCAGATATATCTGCCCCCTTCCTGTCCCCATTGGATTTTAATTCATTTTACTGAAGCCCCCACCCCCACCACATCTGGTTCCTGCTCCCTGGGGCGCAATGGCCTTTTTTCCTGAGTTCCTCTTCTTGAGCTCACAGTCCTGGGCCCCACAAGGCATCTTTCTGACCCTTGACAGGCCCCACAGAGTTTGGCCTGAAGGCTCTGCAGATAGCACCCTTTCCCAGGATCTTCCCAGGCTCCTTCCCATGACTCATATTTGATTTCAGATGTCAGGGCCTCAGAAAGACCTTCCTTGATCACCATTCCCAGCCCTGTCCTTAAGTCACTGTTAACATTGCACCATTTGGTTTCCTTTGAAGCCCTCCTCACACTGTGTGATTAGTGAAATAATAAATAACAATTGGTCAGTTGATTTTCCAATGTGACTTCTGATTGAATGTAAGGTCCCTGAAATCAGGAACTTAGTCTGTCTTGTCCCTGCTGAATTCTCAGCACCTAGGAAAAAAATGCCCATAGGAGGCATTTCATATATACTTGTACAGCGGAAAGAATCATTTCTGTCGACATGAGCTCCAGTACTAGGAATATGGCTTTTGCTTTTGTCATTTTCTGGACTACCGCATCCTCTTAGCAATAGGCATATTTTTGTGCCAGCTGAGTAACTGGAAAATATTTTAGTAACAGGGTCATCTCTTGCAGGAAATTGCCTTCTAGCACCAGGAATCTAGCCCCTCTAGTTGGTTCTGAACTTAATCTCTACTCGTGAATTTCCTAAGAGCCTTAGGTCATCCTCCTTGGTTCCCCTCAATCTAGTGTGACCAGATGTTTACTGGGACAGTCCCAGTTCATAGTATTGTCCTAGTGTAATTTTTTACTAGTGCCTCTTTTCACTCTCAAGAATGTCCCTGTTTGGAGAATAAATTATAAGATCTCCTACCAAAGCCTTCCTCCTAAATTCTAACTCAGGGATATCCTCACTGTTCTCATCCTCCGTTTCCATCAGAATTCACTCAGTGTCTATTTGATTATTTTCTTATTTTTTTAATAAAAAACATACAATATAAATACATTAAAGATATTTTTTTAAAGTATATCCACCCATGATTCTGGTCCTCTAAACACAACCCTTTTCATTTGTACACGTTGCCATCTTGTCTTTTTTAACAAATAATAGCAACCAAAATGTCCAGCATTAGAAAGCCATGTAAGGCAAACTGTTGATCATCCATTTGTTGATACAACCATTAAAATAATAATTATGGTGATTTTTGTAAGTGTGACAAAATTATGACAGAAAAGAAAAGACAAATTTGTATATATACTTAGAGTACACTTACAAAATCACCATAATTATTACTTTAATGGCTACATCAACAAACAGATGATCCACAGTTTACCTTACGTGGCTTTCTAATGCTGGACATTTTGATTGCTGTTATAAATAATGGTGTAGTGAACATCTTCCAGTCTTTGGTTACTATTTTTATAAAAAGTTGTGTAAGATATACAGTGTCATCGGCCGTGAATGTATATATTAATTATTACAACAATCTTGTTGGGATTTGGGTGTTGTAATTTTAGATGATTTTTTTTTTTTTTGGCCTTGCTGCGTGGCACTGGGGATCTTAGTTCCTCAATCAGGGATCAAACCCATGCCTCCTGCAGTGAAAGCTCAGATTCTTAACCACTGGACTACCAAGAAAGTCCCAGGTATTGTAATTTTAAATAATTTCTTTTGCTAACAAACTTTTTGAAAGTTTCTTAATTTCACTTTAATGTTACAAGTTATTGATTACTAAGAAGAAATAAATTTCTATATATGTATTCCCTAGTACAGCATTCTCAACCAAGGACAATTTTGACCCCCCAGGGAACATTTGGGAAGATTTAGAAATATTTCTGATTTTCATAACCAGAGGGATGAGGTGGTGCTACTGGCATCTAGTGGGTAGATTTTAGATTTTACAATGCTGGAGACCAACCCCCTCCCACACACACAACAAAGAATTGTCCAACTCAAAATGTCAATATTGCCGAGGCTGGGAAACCCATGGTGTGTATTGTTTTCACAATCAGAATAGAAAATTGGGTTATGTTCATTTCAGTAGGAAAAAATGTTACGTAAGCTTTCTGTTCATAGCCTTTGCCCACTTACCTATTGGCATCTTGAGGTTTTTCTTAAAAAGGCTGTTCTTTCTATACTATAAGTATTAAATCTGAATTCATTTAATTTGACAGAAATATTTCCCCTAATATGTCATTGTCCTTTTGATTTTGGATTACACCTTTAAGATCTTTTTTAAAATAAAGGTGCTTTGACTTCCCTTGTGGTTGAGTGGCTAAGACTCTGAGCTCCCAATGCAGGCGACCTGGGTCCAGTCCCTGGTCAGGGAACTAGATCCCTAAGACCCAGCACAGCCAAATAAATAAATAAAATAAAGGAACTTTTAAATTTAGCCCCTTTCAACCTGGGACTCTCTGCTTTTCTGGTCTCTTACTATGTGCTTGGGCTCTGTGGCTGAACAGTGTTGGGACTGTTCACATGTCCTGGTTAATGGCCTACTTCTTGACTCACCCTTTGCAAAAGGATGTGTGAGGGCAACACCATCTGCAGAGCAAAGTCCTGCTCAGCAAAGTGGCACAAAAACAAAAATAAGTGGTGGAAAGGCAAGAGGTTTCGTTTCTTGGGTGTCCTTGAGGAAGACAGCCGTGTCCTCACCAGGAATACATACAGCAGGGTGATCTGGAGCATCTCGGAGTTTCTTTTTAATTCTGCAATTCCATCAAGAAGGAGGCATGACCACAGTTACGGTTATTCCCTCTACGAACTCCAGTATGGACCCACGGCAGGGTTCGCTACAGGTACTCCGCAGTCTGAAAGGGACTTTGTCCTGTGGAGCCAATCTATGGAATCCCCCTAGGACTCGGGGGGCCTGACTGAGTCCTACAGAGGAAACTGAGAGAAGCCCAGAGCAGCTTGGGGTTTGGTGAGACTCCCTCATCCTTTCCAAGAGAAAGTAGTCTGGTAGCCGCTGAAAACAGCTTCATGAGGACTTCAGCTGAGTAGGTGCTGCCATTTCTGACCTCGACATGTAATCACATTCAGACAGAAATTCCTTATAGCGCCAAATACACCTGCTGACCATAACCACACTGACCCCTCATTAGGAGGACAAGCAGTTAGGGGTGGTGAATTCCTCGGTGTGTGTTTCCTTCCCAAATGAGAATCGTCAAATTTTTATTCTAATTTTTAAAACGGTACACGTTTATTATAACAAAAAGAATTACAGAAAAGTACCAGGAGTAAGGTGACTTATTCAAATCTCAACCACATAGAAGTAGCCACGGTTAGCATTTTGAAGACTATGCTTCCAGACATCTCTTTATGCATGCAAACGTGCCCCCAAACCACAAATTTTACATCAAGAGGATTATACTCTGCATATTCTTTGTCACTTGCTTTGTCACTCAATGCCATGTCATTAACATCTTTCTGTGTTGATAAATACAGATCCACTTAGTCATTGTTAGTGCTAGCACAGAATTATAGTGTATGAATGTGTCATAATATACTTATCTCCATAGCTGGGCATATGTCTAATTTTAGAGTATTGATAAAATGTATACTGTTCACAAATAATGATGAATCGGCCATCTTTGTGCATCATTGTTTCTTCAAACTCCTGTAGGTGGAATTGCTCCACCAAAGAGCAGGATGTTAGTATTTATTGCCACACAGCTTTCTTTAAAAATGGTCTCAATGGCTTTGATCTAGTGCTTACTTTCTCTGCTAGGCTTAATGGTGGAGGACGAAAAGTGCCAACTTTGGAGGATGTTGCTTAAAGAACAAAAGGAAAAAATTCAGGAAGGGGTTCAAGGAGGATCAGTCTTCACGAGAGTCCAAAGGAAGAGGCTGTGTTACCTAGTGCTTAGGAAGATGGGTTCTGAAGTCAGACAGACCTAGTAACAAAATGTGTGACCTTGGACAAGTTACTTAACCTAATATAGGAATGACAAAATAAGGTTTTTGTGCAGATTAAATGAGATAACTGCAGATAGAGCACATAACACACAGTGCCTGGTATATAGTTGTGTGTTCAATTAATATGTTTTTAATAAAAAGGAGTTCATAGCAGTAGAGGCACAAGAGAAATGTCTTTTCCATGGATAGTTCACTGATTTTACACTGAACTTATTTAGGCTGGAATTAGCAAGAACATTCTTTCGGTAGTTTTCATTTTGCTTTATTTTTTTACCTATGACTTCTCTATACAAATAAAACTTATGGCATAATCTCCTAGAGGGAGAGAAGAAAAAACCTGATAGAATGAAAAAGAACCATCAACAGCCTTCTTGTCCAGGCCTTACCAGAAGACCAAGAACACTGTCTCCTTCTAAGGAGGCCTGAGAAGTGAACATCTTTGCTGAGCTTTGCTTCTTCCATTACTCAATTTTCCTCCAGTTATAAAAACCTTATTTCTCACAGCATCAGCTTAATTTCAGACATAATTTACCCTCCTGATATTTGCTATATATGACATTAAAGATCTACCCTGAACCTGTAAATCTGTCTCTATTTTTTTTAAACTAGTATGAGATCTTTCACATTAGAGGCAGCCCCAGGCAAACACCCATCCCTCCTCCAATCTAAGTATATGAAGTTCCAGCTTCCAGAGCTGACCCTGTAGCTCTGCTTTGCTTCCAGTTCCATCCTCAAGGCCAGATCTGACTTGTCAACATCATAGCTCTGGGCTAATATTACTGCCTCTCCATCACCTTCTCTACTTTTAGCCTTTTCATGAACACAGCTTCTCAATTGATCTCAATTCTCTTTCCCACTAACCTGGGACACAGACCCAAAATCCTTCCTGCTACAAGGCACCAGAGTATCTCACAGTTACCAAGATAACCACACAAATGAAACTGATTTGCTGTCCCTTGCAGTGGTTTGTTCAGTGCTGGAGACCTTAAGATTACTCATTAGAAATCCCAATTGACTGTTGTCCCAAAGGACTGAGATATTTATACACAACGTTCAAGGGATAAAACAGCACAGTGGAAGACTATTAAATGTTTGAGATCAAATTAGAAAAGAAATCATTCTAATGCATATGTAATAATGATCGATATTGGGAATTTAATATCTACATTATATAAATAAAAGCACATAATAAAAACATCCAAACTATATAAAAAGGTACAAAAATGCAAAGTATCTCTCTTCTGCTTTAGACCTTTTGTACTACTTTCAGAAATATATATCGTTAGCAATTTTGGGGGAAAACATACTTGAAAATTTTTAAGCTTATATGCATATGCACATACATGTTTTTATTTTCGTTAAAAATATGCATGGAAGGAAACTATACTCCAGACTCATACTTGTTCACTTAAGAGTATAAAAGCTTGATAATCTTTTCAGAGTAGCACATTCAGATTTAACTTGTTACTTTAATATTTTCGTGGTATTCCATTGAATAAACCAACTGTAGTTTATTGAATGAGTCTCTTACTGATGACCATTTAGCTTGTTTCCAGTCTTTGCTATGACAAGCAATGCAGCAAGGATTATATCTACAAGTACATAATTGTGTAATCAGTGAATATGTTTGTAGACAGATTCCTAGATGTAAAATCGCCACGTTACCGTGTATGCACGCTAGTAACTTTGGTCAAACTTTGGTCAAACTGCTCTCTAATGGAGTTGCACCGACTTATACTTCAGTAGTACGTGGTGGTACCTGCTTCATCATCATCTTGGCAACATGGTGTGTTAGCAACATTTTCTGTCTTTGTCAGTCTGGCAGAAGGTGTAACTGCTGCTTTAACTGTCATTTTCCTAACTGAGGTCTAGCAGCTTTTCTGTATTTATTTACCATTTATTTTTCTTTTTCTATAAATTGCCTATTCCTGTTATCACTCATTTTTTCTTTTGTTTGTAGATTGTTTTCTTATTCATAAGGGCTCTCATATATTAAGCAAATATGCCCTTTTTTGGTCATATGTGTTGCAGGTATTTTTCCCAGTCGTCACTTGCTTTTGATTTTGCATATTAGGTACTTTGAGCTGTATAGACATTTTCAGTTATGTATAAAATACACTTTTTATTGATAAATGTGTATCAATCTTTCCCTTTATGGCTTCACGGTTTTTCATTTTATCCGGAAGACTTCATTCCAAGATAAATATTTTTAATGCTAATTTTTCAAATTTCTTTAATTTTTCTTTATTTAATCTATATGCATTGTGCAAGAAGTGAAGACGCTAGCTTTTTTTTTCAAATGACTAACCAGTTTTCCCAACACGATTTATTGAGTACTTCATCTTTCTCTTGTTTGAAATGCCATCTTAGACATTTTGCATTTTTGCTTGTGTCTTAGGAACTAACATTTGTATTTGTCTCTCAAATTTGAGTTTGTTTGGAGGTCTAATTCTATGTTATATTCTGTCCAATATTCTATCTTTTCTCCATTGTTTTGATTTCTATATTTATAATTCACTTTAATATCTTATTCAGCTAATTGTCTCTAGTTACTCTCCTTTTTTAGAATTTTCCTAGAAATTCTCACGTGGTTATTTTTCACAAGGTATTTAGAATATCTAATTTAATTTCCTCCAATACCTAGAAAATCCTATTTTATTGAGATCACATTAAATTAGATAAATTTCCAAATTAACTTAAGGAAAATTGCTATCTTTACATAAGACATATTTTTTTCAATTATTTGAAATTTTAAAAATCACCTAGAATAATTTTGAAGCTTAATACAATTACACCCTGGATTTTTTTGTTAAATTTATTCCTTCTTTCCATTTGCTGTTCTTGGTATTGTAAACAGAATCTTTCATCCTATTAAATTTTTTAATCTAGTTTGCATAAGACAAGTTATTACTTTTTGAGTTAACTTTGAAAGCTGACTGGGTTCTTATTATTTTTAAAAGTTTTTAGCTGATTATCTTGGATTCAGTTATTAATGACTAATACCTTTTGAAAGTGAATGGCTCAAGATATGACTTTCTTCTTTTTAATCAATACCTTTTACTATGCTTAACGGACTCTATACTTGACTGTGGGAGAAAATGAACTGAGTGTGCTGAGTGCTGTATGAGACACCAATCAAATGAGAATTAAAACAGAATGTGGGGCAATTCCTTGGTGACCCAGGGGCTGGAACTCTTGAGCTTCCACTGCAGAGGGCACATGTTCAATCCCTGGTCAGGGAAGTAGAATCCCACATGCCACGAGGCACAGCAAAAACAAACAAACAAAAAGACAGAATGTGGATACTGCTGATATTACGATTATGAAAAGGAGCTCCTCCTGACTTGGTTTATGTGAGTGGTAGTCAAGGCCAGAAATGTTATCACATTGGCATGAGGTTAAACCGCTTGTTAAAGCACCAGCTTCCCTACTGTGTTATTTTAAAAGCAATCTATACGCAGAGTGTTGATGCAAACCACTTATAGGATAGATACTGAAAATGCTAAATAATAGGTATTCCACACTATCACTAGAGAAACAGAATAATTTTTTTGCTATTTTAAGAGAAATAATAGTGACAAAGTTGAAACTGAGAAATCAATCGTTACCCCAGCATATAAGAGGCTAGCATATTAATACAAATGTGGTCCTTACTTAGGACCACAGTACTTTCTAAACTCCAGTCTTTTACATCTTGTTAGGTGAGTCCTATGGCTGTGCCAGAGAATGGTTCCAGAACCTCAACATGTGGAGACAAGCATGGAAAGGAATCAAGGGCAAACCAAGCACCCAACTCTAAGAATGCTCGTGGTAAATAGAAGGCTTTCTACCTGAATCACAAACATGATTAAGAGGATAATGGATGCAGAAGATGGGTGATTATTGTCTGAGAGGAAATGAACATTTCACATCACAGTCAAGCTCTCTATTTGATGGTGGCAGATTTGTATGTTGCTGCCAAATTTCAGATCACAGCCAAACCCTCTGCTTGATGGTGGCAGATTTATATATTGCTGCCAAAAACTTCTACCCAAAGTCAAGAAACATAAGTCACATTGGTTGCAACACTCAGGCGTGGTGTATAAACTCTGAGGTGTTCTACTCACTGGTCAAAAAGTGAAGGTGAATGCCATGGTGCT
The DNA here is from genome assembly GCF_054371585.1 of Giraffa tippelskirchi. Classification (NCBI taxonomy): domain Eukaryota; kingdom Metazoa; phylum Chordata; class Mammalia; order Artiodactyla; family Giraffidae; genus Giraffa; species Giraffa tippelskirchi. Next base: position 146,671,815 of record NC_137281.1, on the reverse strand, counting down.
CAGAAGAAAGGAGTGGGGAGGAGTCTGTGTCCAGGTATGGCAAAGATGAGAACATTCTACAGACTGAGGGCAGGGGTTTGAGTGTGGACATGGTGACTACATGACTTGGGTCTCCATGGACCCCCAAACCCCAGAGAGTATCCTGGGATAGTCTTGACGAGTAGAATCAGGTGGCTCAAACTCCTTTCTTGCAAAGAGAGGCAGCAGTCAGTGTTAAAAACCTTGCCATAGCAAGGAGGCATGCGTGTCAACCTCACTGATGTCCCCAGCGAGTTGAAGAGAGACCAGGGGGTTGAGTTCCTAGGGAGACAGTGGCACAGCTTGAGATAGGGAAGACGCCTCTACTCTTGTTGGGAGGCAGGGGCCTCTCCATTGCTAGGAGTGACAGGCATACTTTGGGGACCATGTCCAGAGGATGTTGTAGAGAGTCCTGAGCATCAAAAAGGTGTGTCTGAACTTTCCAGCCTTTAAGAAATCTTTCAGCTCTGAGATCCTGTGATTTATATATAAATATAAATTCATATGCATAAAACTTTAGTTGTAATCATCTTATTTCTTATAATGATAACTATCATTAATATTACTCTTATTATAATTAAAATTTTTGAATATTTATGATATGCCTAGGAGGACTGAGCTTGAACTGTTTATATGCACTCTATCTATGAGGTAGTCATTGTCCTGTTTTCCTAATAAGGGAACTGCAACTAAAGGAGGGAAAGAACCTCTCTACAGTCTAAGGTGGGTCATACAGACAGTGAATGGCAGAACTGGGGTTCACACCATGTCCTTATGACAGCGGCATTGCTGAGCAATACATAGTTTCCTTTTCTTTTTTTTAAATATTGCCAACTTATAAAGCCTATAGCAGATTTCCAGTTTCAGAACATTGTCTACTTCTACTAAAAAGTAGACTTTATTGTTACTGATTTTATTTATTTGTTCATTTGCTTGTTCTAAAGAATATTGAATAAGAATCAGACGCTGATGGAGGCAAAGTTAGCAATCACAGATTTTTCAAGCCTAAAATAGTAAATTGGAGGGTTGTGAGCCCCTAAGCCATGGTGAAATCATGGAGAACATACAAGCAGTAGGGCCACCACCAGCTTAACATTTAGACTACTGATCACAATTACCAAAGAGAACAGACTTAGTGTTCATTTGTTCTTTCTTTTGAGGCAACAGATATTCATGAGTATAAAACTACGTTAGTATGCATTGGAAGACATGTTGAATACATTTCAAATAAAACACGAGCAACCAATCAGAGGTCTTCACACTGCCTGCTCTCTGCTTCCTTACAAAGTTAAAAACACTATCTTTTTACCTAAAACTGCATCTTTCTTTTCCTTGATGGGATTAACACAGTTATTCTTTAACTGGCCAGTTACCAGACTAATCTTTCAAATAAACATAAGCATATTCATTTTTGGTGCCAATCCCCCTTTCTATCATTGGGGTGAATTCCTGGGATGCTAGGGATCTGGGAATGGTTCGGGGTGGGGGTCAGCGGGGGAAGGATGAGAAAGGACAGTGTTGCTAGAGGAAGGGCTGAAGGGAGAGAAGAGAAAGGAGCTAGTGAAATAGAGTTGATTGAAAAAGGAGCAAATTAAAGGGCAGGGTGAAGAGAGGCGAGGTGGTAAGGTGAGGGAGATGAGGAGAAGGCTTTGCTATAAGAAGCACACAGCCACGATTTGTAAACACTGACCAAGATCTTGCGCTGCTGGAGGAAAGGCAGTTCTGATCACCTAAGGCCCCTGCTCAAGCCAGGGGTCAGGGCTTCCCTAGAAAGTGCAAGACTGGAGGCAACTCAACCAGGATGATGACTGCTAGATATGTGCACTTGCAAATGTATCATTCACAGACCTCTTGGCATATCACCAAACTAGAAATTTTGAAATCAAACCTTAATAATGTTCAGAAAAGAAGCTGTGGGGTGCAGCACCCTGTGGACCTCATTGTCCCAAGTGCAGGGCCCGGAGTGGCTGCCCCACTGGCCTCCCAGGGGATGGGACTATATATATATATGTGTTCCTAGCACTGTGAGAAGACAGGCTCCCCCAAAGCACATAACACCTTCTGAATTGCTCCCAAAGGCAGTCGTGACTTCTGTTCTCTGGCTTCATGTGGGATGGGGGTCTCTCATGTTATCCCATCCCTGAGCAGGTGGATCTGCCTTCCACCGGCCTCTGGGCTGCCCACACTCAGCTCCTTTCCTCCTCATGCCATCCTGGGGCTCATTTCTCTTTCAGCCTCCTGGACCATTTCCTGCGACAGAATCTTCTCCATGCACGCACCCCACCTGTACCCCTCATTCTTCCACTGACACCCCTACATACACATCTCCACACAGGCAGATGCAAGGCTCTGTCTGGGTGTCCACAGGCTGGTGGGGAGCAAAGCCTACCGTCCAAGAGGACGAAGAGAGGTCTGAACACTCACCAGGTGGAGGGTGTCGGCTTTCTGTGTCTGCCTCTGCCGGCTCTTCTGAGCGGCGATGCGATTTTTCTCCCTTCTCTGAACCTTCCTTACATCATCAGATGAGTCCTGGGAAGCAGAGATGAAGAGAATTAAGGGAGTCTACTCCTCTCTTCTGAGCTGAAGCCGCCTCTCGTGATGTTTGGTATCCTGCCATCCACCCTTCCATTTCTTCATCGTTATTTGCCTGTCCACACCCTAGTGGCCAAAAGGCTGAACCCAAAAGGGAACTCTTCCCCACACTCTGTTAAGCTCTCTCGGGGCTCTGTAGCTTTGGCCAGAAGATACAGGAAGAGGGCAAAAGAGCTTGAGGCCTCAGGAGGGCTGTATTTGGAAAAAGATGGTTAAGGCGATGAAGTGTGTTTCATCACCTCTCGTATTCAGGGCTGCTCCACCCTTATGCTGTCACTTCAGGCCTAGAACCATCTTGTTATTTTGTTTTCTAAAACGTTGAGCACTCACTATGTGCTTGCTCCTGTGCAGTGTTTTTCCCTGAGGTGCTCTTGCTGAACCCCCCAATTTGATGAAGTTGATATGAGTATTTGCATCTTACGTGGGGGAACGAAGGCTCAAAGAGCTTGCCCAGGAGCTCACAGTACTCTGGAAAGTTGCATCCTCCAGTGCTGAGTCTGATGCCTCTCCAAGCTACTCCCTCACCCACTACCAACTACTTCTTCCCTGGTGTGATCCCTTGGGGCTTCTGTTGTCTCCCCCTCGCCACCAGACTGAGGTCCCCATCCCAGATCTGCCTCTTTGTCCCCTGCATTCCGTTCCTTACGCTCAGTGACCCTGACATCCCCCAGGGTGCCCTGAGTACAAGGCCTAGTGCAAACTGGAGACCAGGAACAGTTTTAATGATGGAGATGACCTGGCCCTGGCAGGTTGGAGACGAGTGCTTAGGAGGACCCGGAGACCTTGGGTGTTGTCTGAGTGCCTCCCACAGATGGGCGTGTGCTCTACTTGGGCAGAGAGGTTAGCTCTGGCTTTGCTCAGACGCTACAGGGTAAGTGTAGAAGTTTGACCGAAACCCTCCTGCACCCCCAGCTCTGTCCCGTCTCACATCCCCGCAGGCTAGAGAGACACAGTTCCCAGGACAAGAATCTGCCTGCCCAAGCATATGTCTCACCAATGTGCCCAGTACTTCCAGGCCATTGCAGTCAGAGGGCAGTGGGTTAGATAGGAAGGAAGTGCTCTTCCTCTCAGGGGGTTGGGGAGCCGGGTTACCATGAAAGCCGTGAGTAATTTCCTTCCTAAGAAGAGCACAGACTTCCAGGCTGTCTGAACAGCTCTGATAGGGTCTCCAGCCGAGGACTGGATTGTGTGTCCTCTAGAGGTCTCCACTAGGACTCCTTCCTACCCGCCTCTCTCTGGTCAGGTATTGACAGAAGCTGTAGTATATGTTTGTATACTTTTATTCCGGCTGCAGCATTTTGAAGACTCTCTCAGACACCCGTACGAAGGAAAGAAGGCAGTTTTTAAACCCCAGAGTTGGAGAAGACATTGTCCTCCACATTCGTATTTGATGAGCAGGGAGAGGGCTTCCTGTGGTGAGGGCTGTCAAGGAATGTGATGAGGAGAAAGCCCCGGGAAATGGGAAGCAGCCAGGATGCTCTTGATATTTTGTTTTGTTTCTTTCTTTTTTTTTAGCAACCCACAAGCTGAAAACTTTTCAGTTGGAAGTCACAATTTTAGACACGCAGAATCTCCACCTTCCTCTCTCTAGTTTTGCCAGAGCTGAGCTACGAGGGAATAATTTCGAGTGCCCAGAACCATCTCCTGATTCATTTCCTTCCTCCTCCAGCCCCCCTCGCCCCGTCCTGTGCCAGCAACAGGTTCTGTGCTGGGAGGTAAGATAGATCCTTCCGAGCTGGCATGGGGTCCTCCTCCTTCCAACTTTCCTCCCCCCACCCCATCCCTTTCCTCTCCTCTTCTGCCAGCTGTCTCCTGGGCAACCATCTAGCTTTCAGGGTGTGCGTGCCTTCAGCCCGCACCAACGCTCCTCCCCTCACTCTGCTACCGCCTTCGAGAGAGGCAGACTCTCTCTTCTGAGAGACCGGAGTTCTTTGGTGCCCATTCCCCTCTCGGCTTCCTAGAAAGCTTCCTGGGATGGGACCCCAAGTGAGGTGAAGGCGATGGGTACCATCAGGGGACTCGGAGAGCATCCTCTGCCTAGAGGGGCGGAAGAATGAGGGTCCCCGCCCGAGATGCACAGCTTCCCTGCATCCCTTGAGTCTAACAGGATGCTCCCGCCACCAGCCATCTCCTGGCCCCTCAGCATCCCTGGGCAGAGGCCCAGGAAGCCTGGCCCTCTCCCTGCTGCCCCGGAGAATCAGGAGGGAGGAGGAGGAAAAGGCAGGACCCTACCTGTTTGCCGGGGGGTGGAGAGCGGCTGAAGCTGGAGTCACTGCTGTCGGAGCTGTGAGGCATGGCCGCGGTCTTCCGGGCTCTCCACGCAGCCCCAGGCGCCTCGGGGCTCTCTTGTCACCAGCCGGCCTCCCTTCCTGACGGCTCCCCCCCGGCCAGCAGCCCACCCCCCTCCGCAGGGCCCTCCTCTGCCCGCCTTGCAGCCGCCTCTGACCCCGGCGTCCTCCTCACTCTGGGGTGCAGAGGCTCTGCTCCCCACAGGGACATGTCGCTCGCCTTGGGGCTCTCTCTTGTGGTTTCTGGTAATCGCGCTGTAAGTCACATGGGCGGAAACTTAAGTTAGAAGTTAAATTGAGAGACAATACATATCTGGGAAAAGACCCACCGAATTATGTGAAAGAAAGAAAAGACAAAAAAAAAAAAGATACACAAAACCCCAGATACCTTCCGACAGTTTGAAAGGCAGAACAGCTCACTTCAATTGATGAAGATAAAAAGAGAAAAACAGCCCAGGGAGGGAAAAACCCCAGCCAGAATTAGTAAGTCCGTCTTCTGTCAACATGGGCAGAAAGGAGAGGACAGCAAGGAAAGAATTTCCACTGTCACCCGACTTGATTTTTAAACCGAAATGAAAGCAACGGGCTGGGATTTCTTTCTGGTTTTTCACCAAAGCAGCTGCCCCTCTTGTCTTGCCGGGGGGGCCTTCTCTGTCTGTCTGTCCTGCCTTGGGGTGGGCTGGGGGTGAAGGGACCCAAGGGCTCGGTCCTCTCCAGACAGACAGAAGGGGTGGTGGTAGGTCTGAAAGCCACAGGGGCTAGCCTGGAATCGATGTTCTAAGCATTTACTCATCGCCTATGCCTCTTGGCATGTGCTCTCTCTAGAGAAAAGATGCCTCCTATGTTGAAGGTCTTTCAGGGGATCAAGGTTAGCCTGGAATCTTAATGATTCATGAAGGTCCCAAGGTCAGAGCCCAGAGTGGAGAAACAGTTGAACACACACACGGACCCAGAAATGAGCACTGTACTTGGAGTCGAAATAATCAGGATTTGAAATTTCCCTCTATCCCTTAGTATGTCTGTGGCCTTGGATAGCTCGCTCATTTATCCGTAAATGAAGGATGATAAAATCTTCTCTGCCTACCTCTCAGGGCTGTTTCAAGAAGCAAATAGAAGTGGATTACAAAGCCCCAGCAGACTGTAAACTATGCCGTGAAGACAATTGTTAGTCGCAGTGCCACTTGTCCTGTTCCATGCATGTTTGATAAGTTCTCGATATGCAATCCCTCACACACTTGGGCATTCGGGCTTTCAAAAAATGTCTTGCCTTATTCCCCGTATGGCTCCAAGCTAAATATTTGTCTTGCTTAGTCCTCACAGGAAGGAATTATGGCCCCTGAAGGATGTTGTGTCCACTGGCTGAATTTCTGCCCTAAGACAATACTGTCCTAGAGGTAAATTGAGCAAAACAAAATCCCTTCCCCCGTGGAAGTTGTATTTGAGTGGGGGAAGGAGACGGTAAACAAAGGAGTTAATATTTAACACAGCAGAAGGTGACAAGTGGCATGGAAGAAAATAAAGTGGGCAAGGGGTGGGGAATTCTGGGGGTCAGTGGGTTGCTGTTTCTGCAGGATGGTTGGGAAAGGCCTTCCTGAAAGGGAAACAAATGAGCAGAGACCTGAAGGGAAGGAGGGAGTGAATGGTGTGGGTGTCTAGGGGAAGAACATTCCAGCAAAGACCTGAGGTGGGAGAGGAAGATCAGGGAGGCCAGTGGAGCTGGAATGAAAAGCTGTGAGTGGGAAGAGGTGAAGTCAGCGAGGCACCAGGCGTTTACGTTGGCCTTGGAGGCCACTGTTAAGGATTTTGGCTTTTGTTCTGAAAGAGATGGGGAGCTCCCAGAGGACCTGCCCTCCCACTTGGACGCTGTGATTCTCTACCTCAGCCACTGTCTGTTCCCAGCATTCATCAAACTTAGTAATTATTTACTTTGTTTTCTCTGGGTATTCCCTCTTTGGAAGGTGAGCACCATTTGTGAGTTTCATTCAAAAAGTGTTTATTGAGCACCTACGTTGTTCCCAGTTCTAAGTACCAAGGATATAGTAAGTATTTTGACTGTTTCTCTGAATGAGATAATGAATCTGTTTGTTTTGCTGCATGACAAACCACAAAAAAAAAAAGAAAGAAATCTCAGTGGCTTAAAACAACAGCCATTTAGTCAGCTTTCGAGTGAGAGGATCATCTGGAATATTCCCCCCGGGAGCAGTTGTGCTGGGCTGGTCTCAGCAGGACCTCATCACGTGTCCTCAGATACCTGTAGGATGGTTGATCATCGGCTGGTTTAGGACAATCTTGGCCAGGACAGTTCTGTTCCACGTGGCTTCTCATCCCTCACCAGGCTTGTTAACACAGCTCTCTGGATTCCAAGAGGAAGGCTGGAAGCATTCAAAGCCTCCTGGGGCCCAGATTTCCCACCATGGTCCTTCTGCCATGTTCTATTGGACAAAGACAGTTACAAGGCCAACTCAGATGCTCTGGGTTGAGAAAGAGACTTCATCTCTTGATGGGAGGAATTTAAAGAATTGTGGCCATGTCTGTGGTCTCCTACAGATGGGGTTTTAGAGCAGGAGTGATGAGCTCTAATTTAGGGTTTTTGTATTTTTTTTAATTAATTTATTTAGTTTTGGCTGCATTGGGTCTTCATTGCTATGCACAGGATTTCTCTAGTTGTAGCTCATGGGCTGTAGAGTGCAGGCTCCATAGTTGTGGCACATGGGATTAGTTGCCTCGAGGCATGTGGGATCTTCCCAAACTAGGGATTGAACCCATGTCCCCTGCACTGGCAGATGGATTCTTAACCACTGGACTACCAGGGAAGTCCAGAATTTGGGTTTTAACAGGATTTCTCTGGAAGCAGTTGAGATTTAGTGTAGAGGAACAAACAGAAGTAGGGAGGCCAGTTAGGATTCCAGCATTCGATTATTGCAATAATCCAAATAAAAAATATTGGTGACAGTGACCAGTGAAGTAGTGATGAAGGTGGTGAGAAGTGGGCCATGTAACAACCGAGGACTGTGTCTCTCTTATTTACAATTATATTCCCAGGGTGTCGCTGGGTTGCTCAGTCTTGTCCAACTCTTTTGTGACCCCATGGACTGGGGCCCACCAGGCTCCTCTGTCCACGGGATTTCCCAGGAAGAATACAGAAGTGGGGTGCCATTTCCTTCTCCAGGGGATCTTCCCGACTCAGGGATTGAACCCTCGTCTCCTGCTTTGGCAGATAGATTCTTTACCACTGCACCAACTGGAAAGCCCATACCCAGGGCGTAGTAGATGCCTAATAAATAGCTGTCAGTGAAATCAATGTCTGAGTAAATTTCCAGAGAACTTTGCCTGTAACTAATGGCTCTTATCATGACCCACCTTGTCCTGTATCTTTTCTCACACTTAGTGTGCTGAAAGCTCTGTAAGGATAAAAGCTGTCTTGTTAGTGTTTCATTCAGTTTAATTTAACACTGATTAATGCTAATTATGGGACTTCCCTGGTGACTCAGATGGTAAAGAATCCGCCTGCAATGCAGAAGACCAGGGTTCTATCCCTGGGTTTAGAAGATCCCCTGGAGGAGGGCACAGCATCCCACTCCAAGTATTCTTGCCTGGAGAATCCCCATGGATAGAGCAGCCTGGTGGACTACAGTCCATGGGGTCGCAAAGAGGCAGACAAGACTGAGTGACTAAGCACACACACAATGCCTATTATGTGGCAGAAATTGTAAGTCTGAGTAAGACAGAGACCCCAACCCCCATAGTAAGAAGGGAAAGAAGTCCAGTAACCAAAAAGGCTATCAGAAGTGTCATAGTGATGTAATAAGTGAAGTTCTTAATTCTTTGAACTTTCTTCCATTCAACAGTAAATACTTATTGTATGAATGACTGCTTTATTCTGCAGTTCCAAATCAATACACTGCTTTAATATTCAACAGAGATTAATGAGGACAGAAATGAAAAATTAGCTCTCATGTAGAAAGATGGTCTCCTTCAATAGTAATGATTACAAATTATTTTTAAATATTTAAAATTAAAGAATAGTAAACACTTGCATATCCACCATTAAGCTTAATAATAAATAAGATGAATAGAACTGAAGGCCCCTATAAATCCTTCTCTAATCCTGTTCCCTCTCCACCCAGGTAACAGTTATCCAGAATGTCGTTCTTATCATTCTTACATGTTTCTCTTTATTTGAACCATATCTGTATGTATACCTAAGTAATACACAGTGCCGCCATGCATTATTTTTAACTTCTTACTTTGTCATATTTTTACATTTAATTTCTAGTTTTTATTACACAATATCTGAATGGTCACAGCAAGACTTGGAATATTGGCATTCCCACTGAGGTTTTTCTGGAGAACACTACAAAACCACCAAGTGACTGATGTAAAACAGCTCAGTCAACATCAGCCCAGAGCCTAAGGATAATGCTAAAAGGTAGCTTCCCTGCTGGCTCAGTGGTAAAGAATCTGCCTGCAGTGCAAGAGACGTGGGTTCAATCCCTGGGTTGGGATGATCCTCTGAAGAAGGAAATGGCAACCGACTCCAGTATTTTTGCCTGAGAAATCCTATGGATAGAGAGGCCTGGCAGGCTACAGTCCATGGGGTCACAAAAGAGATGGACATGACTTAGTGACTGAACAACAACAAAGCATTTGCAAGACACTTAAATCCCTTATGCTGACAACTAATATCTGTCAGAACATTTGTTGGTTCTTTTGTGGTCCTGGTACAAATTAGAAAAGAGTGCCACCTCTTGGTAGGCAATCCCAGGCCAAAAGGCATGGACTGGTGAACCCCTATTTGACTTTTACCGTCAGGGCTCTTGAGCAGTGAACAGTCCAGCACCCTTGCTATGTCTCACTTCCTATGTGTCAGACACATAAAATGACTCATTTAATCTTCACAACAGACACAGGAGATAAGTAGAGTTGACCTTTGAACTACTCAGGGGTTAGGGATGCTGACCCCTGCATAATCAAAAATCCACATATAACTTTTGACTCTCCCAAATCTTTAACTAAATAGCCTACTGCTGACTGAAAGACTTATCAGTAGATAACTTAAACAGATGATTAACACATATTTTGTATGTAATATGTGCTATATACTGTATTTTTATAGTAAAGTAAGCTAGAAGAAAGAAAATGTTATTGAGAAAATCATAAGGAAGAGAAAATTCATTTATAAGACTATATTTCACTTATCAATACTGTCAGTTTACATCATCTGTTTATAAGATGAATCATCCTCAATATTGCTTTATGTGATACAAAGATATTATATATATAACTAACACTAGACATCAAAAATGGAAAGACCATGTGAAAAAGAAATTCATATTTATTACAGGTATAATGATTCATGCACAGAAAATGAAAAAACAAGCAATATGACTGCTTTATGGTAGCCTAGCTTACACTCTGAGTGAATGAATTGTTACAAAATTTTAAGGCATACTGTATTACAGTTGTATTTATAATACTGTATGGGAAATATTGTTCCTTTTTTAAACCTGTGTTGATAGGCTGATCGGCCATTTCTCTGGTTACTTGAGAAAGAGAGGCATACTACAGAGTAGTGTAATTTTTTTGAAAGCAAGTAAGTTTTGAGTAGTGGGATCACAGAGGTGGGAGAGGGGGTGGTGTTGAAGGAGGGGATGGAAAAAGTGGGAAGAGAGGCAACTCTAAGAATTTAGGGCGGCAGCCATTTGCCAATATGTATTTATTTCAGTGTTTACTAGTATCATAATACATGTGCCTATCGGACCAGCCGTGTTTAAAATTAGCAAGGTATGTTGTAAGCAAATGGGCTTCTTACGGTAATTGAAAATAGATATTTTTTAAGTGCCATAAGCTTGCTATATTCACACCAGTCTAGTTCTCCTATTCCTTTGCTGTTTCCAGTGCCAGCACAAATATAGACTTCAGTCCAACTACTACTGAATCAGTTCATTTCCAAGACCCCTGTTTTACGAAAGCTGAGATGCTCTGACCAAATTGTTGAGAAAATGGGTTGAAACTGCGGAACCTAGCAAAGCAGAAACTTCCTGAGTGTCGGTGGTGTGCCCCCAGGGGTTGGGGGTGGGAGTCGGGGGCTGACGAAAGAACTAGGTACTTTTCCTTCAGGATAGTCATTTCAGAAATCAAGCTTCCCTACCTGGGAGGAGGTACAAAATCTCCCAAAGTCGAAAAAAAGGAAGGAAATACTTGCTTGGGACCCCCCTCGGTTATTCCGATAAAACTGGTCTGAGCTCAGGTGTTTTTTTAAAAGCTCCCCAGGTGGTTCTCACACAAAGCCATTGGATGGAGGGGAAACTGTGGAGCCCATTTCTCCAGGAGGGTTTCCATCGTGGCCTCAGAGTCCAGTTAAGCTTCTCCGCCCAGTTCTTTCACCTCTATTCATCCTCTCTCACCTGCCCTGGACACAAAGGCCTCCACGCCCTGGGGTTAACCGGCTCCAAATCCACTTTCCTCACCTGATTTGAGCCGACACAGGGCCTGTATGTGTGAACCCCAGGGTCCAGTCCACCGAAGCAGGCTAAGCAGCAGGGTTGGGGAGGGGGTCGTTGGCCCTGGACGGGGGTGAGAGTCAGGGATGGTTAGGAGAGCTCCCCTCCCCTCGCAGGCACTCAAGGGCCATCAATGAGCACTTGGGACCACTGGCTGCATTTTCCGGCCCCTGTGCCATTTCCTTTGAGAGGAGTTTCACGTTCCTAGAGCTCTCTGCCTCACATTCCCTGATAGCCCCCTGTCTAATTAGTAAGGATGAAGCCCAGGATAGGGGAGAGAAGAATCTTCTGCGAGTGCAGGCAAATGTGCCCCAGGTCCCCAAGGGCTCCTCACTGGTGGCTGGAGGCTGGGGAGTTAGGCGGGAGGCCTTCTCGTCAGCTGCTGCCCACCCTTGCAGGCCACCCCCACCCAGATCAGAATTCCTGGGTTATCACCCCTCTCATCTAGACCATGAATACATTGACACCAAAAACCCACTCTTTTTTCCGGACTGTCTCTGAGCACCTTGCTGGATGTACCACCTTTGAAATCTTAAGAGCTAACTGCTGCTTGTTAGCTATTTGAGTAAAAATAATAAAAATCCCCTAGCTGCCTTATTAAAAAGAAAAAAATTTTTTTTGGTGGTAAAGCACAAAGCACAGTATGGTACATCTTCAATGCTTACAAGATGGCTAAAGGGGATTTTTCTCAAAGTTTCCCAAACAAGCAGGGAAAATATTTACCTGAAGGCAGAGCCCTCCAACAAAAGGGCCAGAGTGGGTGGCCAGGTGAGGGTAGGGAAATTCCCCCTGAAGGCATGGGCAGGGCCTGTAGTCCAACCCTGTTCTTATCTGAGCTTTAAGCTTTAAGCCAAGATAGGCTTTGTAGGAAGCCTCTTAGGAGGCAGTGGCTGCCCTGAATGTGTTGGCCCCAAAGGGTTAAATCAGATTTCTTAACTCTCACATTTTGACGTTTGGACAGATTAATCTTTTCTGTGGGGAGCTATTGTAGGCTGTTTAGCTGTATCTCTGATCCCTATGCATTCAGTTCAGTTCAGTTCAGTCGCTCAGTCATGTCTGACTCTTTGCGACCCCATGAATTGCAGCACGCCAGGCCTCCCTGTCCATCACCAACTCCCGGAGTCTACATAAACCCATGTTCATAGAGTCGGTGATGCCATCCAACCATCTCATCCTCTGTCGTCCCCTTCTCCTCCTGCCCCCAATCCTTCCCAGCATCAGGGTCTTTTCCAATGAGTCAACCCTTCGCATGAGGTGGCCAAAGTATTGGAGTTTCAGCTTCAACATCAGACCTTCCAATGAACACCCAGGATTGATCTCTTTTAGGATGGATTGACTGGATCTCCTTGCAGTCCAAGGGACTCTCAAGAGTCTTCTCCAACACCACAGTTCAAAAGCATCAATTCTGCGGCGCTCAGCTTTCTTCACCGTCCAACTCTCACATCCATACATGACCACTGGAAAAACCATAGCCTTGACTAGACGGACTTTCGTTGGCAAAGTAATGTCTCTTCTGCTTTTAAATATGCTATCTAGGTTGGCCATAACCTTCCTTCCAAAGAGTAAGCGTCTTTTAATTTCATGGCTGCAATCACCATCAGCAGTGATTTTGGCGCCCAAAAAAATAAAGTCTGACACTGTTTCCCCTGTTTCCCCATCTATTTCCCACGAAGTGATGGGACCAGATGCCATGATCTTAGTTTTCTGAACGTTGAGCTTTAAGCCAACTTTTTCACTCTCCTCCTCCACCTTCATCAAGAGGCTCTTTAGTTCTTCTTCACTCTCTTCCATAAGGGTGGTGTCATCTGCATATCTGAGGTTATTGATATTTCTCCCAGCAATCTTGATTCCAGCTTGTGTTTCTTCCAGCCCAGCGTTTCTCATGATGTACTCTGCATATAAGTTAAATAAGCAGGGTGACAATATACAGCCTTGACGTACTCCTTTTCTTATTTGGAACCAGTCTGTTGTTCCATGTCCAGTTGCAACTGTTGTTTCCTGACCTGCATACAGGTTTCTCAAGAGACAGGTCAGATGGTCTGGTATTCCCATCTCTTTCAGAATTTTCCACAGTTTATTGTGATCCACACAGTCAAAGGCTTTGGCATAGTCAATAAAGCAGAAATAGATGTTTTTCTGGAACTCTCTTGCTTTTTCGATGATCCAGTGGATGTTGGCAATTTGATCTCTGGTTCCTCTGCCTTTTCTAAAAGCAGCTTGAGCATCTGGAAGTTCACGGTTCACGTATTGCTGAAGCCTGGCTTGGAGAATTTTGAGCATTACTTTACTAGCATGTGAGATGAGTGCAATTGTGCGGTAGTTTGAGCATTCTTTGGCATTGCCTTTCTTTGGGATTGGAACGAAAACTGACCTTTTCCAGTCCTGTGGCCTCTGCTGAGTTTTCCAAATTTGCTGGCATATTGAGTGCAGCACTTTCACAGCATCACCTTTGAGGATTTGAAATAGCTCAACTGGAATTCCATCACCTCCACTAGCTTTGTTCATAGTGATGCTTTCTAAGGCCCACTTGACTTCACATTCCAGGATGTCTGGCTCTAGGTGAGTGATCACACCATCGTGATTATCTGGGTCGTGAAGATCTTTTTTGTACAGTTCTTCTGTGTATTCTTGCCACCTCTTCTTAATATCTTCTGCTTCTGTTAGGTCCATACCATTTCTGTCCTTTATCGAGCCCATCTTTGCATGAAATGTTCCTTTGGTATCTCTAATTTTCTTGAAGAGATCTCTAGTCTTTCCCAATCTGTTGTTTTCCTCTATTTCTTTGCACTGATCGCTGAGGAAGGCTTTCTTATCTCTCCTTGCTATTCTTTGGAACTCTGCATTCAGATGGGAATATCTTTCCTTTTCTCCTTTGCTTTTCGCTTCTCTTATTTTCCCAGCTATCTGTAAGGCCTCCTCAGACAGCCATTTTGCTTTTTTGCATTTCTTTTCCATGGGGATGGTCTTGATCCCTGTCTCCTGTACAATGTCACGAACCTCTGTCCATAGTTCATCAGGCACCCTGTCTATCAGGTCTAGTCCCTTAAATCTATTTCTCACTTCCACTGTATACTCATAAGGGATTTGATTTAGGTCATACCTGAATGGTCTAGTGGTTTTCCCTACTTTCTTCAATTTAAGTCTGAATTTGGCAATAAGCAGTTCATGATCTGAGCCACAGTCTGCTCCTGGTCTTGTTTTTGCTGACTGTATAGAGCTTCTCCATCTTTGGCTGCAAAGAATATAATCAATCTGATTTTGGTGTTGACCATCTGGTGATGTCCATGTGTAGAGTCTTCTCTTGTGTTGTTGGAATAGGGTGTTTGCTATTACCAGTGCATTCTCTTGGCAAAACTCTATTAGCCTTTGCCCTGCTTCATTCTGTACTCCAAGGCCAAACTTGCCTGTTACGCCAGGTGTTTCTTGACTTCCTACTTTTGCATTCCAGTCCCCTATAATGAAAAGGACATCTTTTTTGGGTGTTAGTTCTAGAAGGTCTTGTAGGTCTTCATAGAACCGTTCAACTTCAGCTTTTTCGGTGTTACTGGTCGGGGCATAGACTTGGATTACCGTGATATTGAATGACACAGACACACTAAAACTAAAATTACAGAAAACTAGCTAATATGATCACACGGACCACAGCCTTGTCTATCTCAATGAGACTAAGCCATGCCGTGTGGGGCCACCCAAGACGGATGGGTCATGGTGGAGAGATCTGACAGATTGTGGTCCACTGGAGAAGGGCATGGCAAACCACTTCAGTATTCTTGCCTTGAGAACCCCATGAACAGTATGAAAAGGCAAAAGGATAGGACACTGAAAGATGAACTTCCCAGGTCAGTAGGTGCCCAATATGCTAATGGAGATCAGTGGAGAAATAACTCCAGAAAGAATGATGGGATGGAGCCAAAGCAAAAAAGATACCCAACTGTGGATGTGACAGGTGATAGATGCAAAGTCCAATGCTGTAAAGAGCAATATTGCATAGGAACCTGGAATGTTAGGTCCATGAATCAAGGCAAACTGGAAGTGGTCAAACAGGAGATGGCAAGAGTGAACGTCGACATTCTAGGAATCAGCGAACTAAGATGGACTGGAATGGGTGAATTTAACTCAGATGACCATTATATCTATTACTGTGGGCAAGAATCCCTTAGAAGAAATGGAGTAGCCATCATGGTCAACAAAAGAGTCCAAAATGCAGTACTTGGATGCAATCTCAAAAACGACAGAATGATCTCTGTTCGTTTCCAAGATCCCTATGCATTAGATGCCAGTAAAATTCCCCAGTTATGAAAACCAAAAATGTTTCCAGATCTTGCTAAGCAGATGTAAACTATTATGTGTTCAGTTGCCCAGTCGTGTCTGACTCTTCGTGACCCCAAGGACTGCAGCATGCTAGGCCTCCCTGTCCCTCACCATCTCCCGAAGTTTGCCCAAGTTCATGGCCATTTCATCGGTGATTCCATCCAACCATCTCATCCTCTGATGCCCTCTTTTCCTTCAGCCCTCGATCTTTCCCAGCATCAGGCACTTTTCCAATGAGTCAGCTGTTTGCATCAGGTGACCAAAATACTGGAGTTTAAGCATCAGTCATTCCAATGAGTATTCAGGGTTGATTTCCCTTAAGATTGACTTGTTTGATCTCCTTGCTATCCAGGGGACTCTCAGGAGTCTTCTCCAGCACAGTTCGAAGGCATCAATTTTTTGGCACTCTGCCCTCTTTATGGTCCAGCTTTCACAACTGTATGTGACCACTGTGAAGACCGTAGCCTTGACTATATGGACCTTTGTTGGCAGAGTAATGTCTTTGCTTTTCAACACACTGTCTAAGTTTGTTACAGCTTTCCTGCCGAGAAATAATCATCTTCTGATTTCACTGCAGTCACCATCTCCAGTGATTTCAGCACCCAAAAGAGGAAATCTGTCACTACTTCCACCTTTTCTCCTTTTATTTGTCATGAAGTAATGAGACTGGATGCCATGATCTTAGTTTTTTTAATATTTAGTTTTAAGCTGGCTCTTTCACTCTATTCCTTCACCCTCATCAAGAGACTCTTTAGTTCCTCTTCCCTTTCTGCCGTTAATTAGAGTGGTATCATTCGCATATCTGGGCCTTCCCTTGTGTCAACTGGTAAAGAAGCCCCCTGCAATACAGGGGACCTGGGTTTGATTCCTGGGTTGGGAAGATCCCCTGGAGAAGGTAAAGGCTACCCTATCCAGTATTCTGGCCTGGAGAATCCCATGGACTGTACAGTTCATGGGATCAAAAAGAGTTGGGCACAACTGAGCAACTTTCACTTCACGTCACTGCACATCCACATCTGAGATTGTTGATGTTTCTCCTGCCTACCTTGATTCCAGCTTGTAACTCATCCAGTCCTGCATTTCTCATGATGTGCTCAGTATATAGGTTAAATAAACAGGGTGACAGCAGACAGCTCTGTCATACTTCTTTCTCAGTCCTGAACCAATCAGTTGTTCCATACAGGGTTCTAACTGTTGCTGGTTGACCCGCCTACAGGTTTCTCAGGGGACAGGTAAGATGGTCTGGTATTCCCATCTCTTTAAGAGCTTTCCACAATTTGTTATGATCCACACAGTCAAAGGCTTTAGCGTAGTTGATGAAAGAGAGATAGATGTTCTTCTGGAATTCCCTTGCCTTCTCCATGATCCAGCAAATGTTGGCAACTTGATCTCTGGTTCCTCTGCCCTTTCTAAACCCAGCTTGGCTGTCTGGAAGTTCTTGCTTTGCAAAATGTTGAAACCTATCATACAAGATTTTAAGCATGATCTTACTAGCATGGGAGATGAGTGCAATTGCCCAATGGCTAGAACATTCTTTAGTACTACCCTTCTTGGGAATTGGGATGAGGATTGATTGACCTTTTCCAGTCCTGTGGCCATTGCTGGGGTCTTCCAGATTTGCTGACCCATTGAGTGCAACACTTTGATAGCATCATCCTTTAGGGTTTTGAATAGCTGTACTGGAATTCCATTGCATCCACTAGCTTTATTAACAGCATATATAGAATGGATATATAAAAAGATCCTACTGAATAGCACAGGGAATTATAGTCAATTTTCTGTGGAAATCCACAACAGAAAAGAATATGAAAAAGTATGTATATAAATGTATAACTGAATCACTTTGCTATACAGCAGAAATTAACACAGTGTAACTCAACTATACTTCAATAAAATAATATTTTAAAAACATGTTTTTTGGCCTTGCCAATTAACTTATGGGATTTTAGTTCCCCGACAGGGATTAAACCTGGGCATGAGAATTCAGAATCCTAATCTCTGGACAATATCACAGTAATCCAAGTCTATGCCCTGACCAGTAACGCTGAAGAAGCTGAACTTGAACGGTTGTATGAAGACCTACAAGGCCTTTTAGAACTAACACCCGAAAAAGATGTCCTTTTCATTATAGGGGACTGGAATGCAAAAGTAGGAAGTCAGGAAACACCTGGTGTAACAGGCAAATTTGGCCTTGGAGTACAGAATGAAGCAGGGCAAAGGCTAATAGAGTTTTGCCAAGAGAACACACTGGTCATAGTAAACACCCTCTTCCAACAACACAAGAGAAGACTATACACATGGACATCACCAGATGGTCAACACCAAAATCAGATTGATTATATTCTTTGCAGCCAAAGATGGAGAAGCTCTATACAGTCAGCAAAAACAAGACCAGGAGCAGACTGTGGCTCAGATCATGAACTGCTTATTGCCAAATTCAGACTTAAATTGAAGAAAGTAGGGAAAACCACTAGACCATTCAGGTATGACCTAAATCAAATCCCTTATGATTATACAGTGGAAGTGAGAAATAGATTTAAGGGACTAGATTTGATAGACAGAGTGCCTGGTGAACTATGGACAGAGGTTCGTGACATTATACAGGAGACAGGGATCAAGACCATCCCCATGGAAAAGAAATGCAAAAAAGCAAAATGGCTGTCTGAGGAGGCCTTACAGATAGCTGGGAAAATAAGAGAAGTGAAAAGCAAAGGAGAAAAGGAAAGATATTCCCATCTGAATGCAGAGTTCCAAAGAATAGCAAGGAGAGATAAGAAAGCCTTCCTCAGCGATCAGTGCAAAGAAATAGAGGAAAACAACAGATTGGGAAAGACTAGAGATCTCTTCAAGAAAATTAGAGATACCAAAGGAACATTTCATGCAAAGATGGGCTCGATAAAGGACAGAAATGGTATGGACCTAACAGAAGCAGAAGATATTAAGAAGAGGTGGCAAGAATACACAGAAGAACTGTACAAAAAAGATCTTCACGACCCAGATAATCACGATGGTGTGATCACTCACCTAGAGCCAGACATCCTGGAATGTGAAGTCAAGTGGGCCTTAGAAAGCATCACTATGAACAAAGCTAGTGGAGGTGATGGAATTCCAGTTGAGCTATTTCAAATCCTCAAAGGTGATGCTGTGAAAGTGCTGCACTCAATATGCCAGCAAATTTGGAAAACTCAGCAGAGGCCACAGGACTGGAAAAGGTCAGTTTTCATTCCAATCCCAAAGAAAGGCAATGCCAAAGAATGCTCAAACTACCGCACAATTGCACTCATCTCACATGCTAGTAAAGTAATGCTCAAAATTCTCCAAGCCAGGCTTCAGCAATACGTGAACCGTGAACTTCCAGATGCTCAAGCTGCTTTTAGAAAAGGCAGAGGAACCAGAGATCAAATTGCCAACATCCACTGGATCATCGAAAAAGCAAGAGAGTTCCAGAAAAACATCTATTTCTGCTTTATTGACTATGCCAAAGCCTTTGACTGTGTGGATCACAATAAACTGTGGAAAATTCTGAAAGAGATGGGAATACCAGACCATCTGACCTGTCTCTTGAGAAACCTGTATGCAGGTCAGGAAACAACAGTTGCAACTGGACATGGAACAACAGACTGGTTCCAAATAAGAAAAGGAGTATGCCAAGGCTGTATATTGTCACCCTGCTTATTTAACTTATATGCAGAGTACATCATGAGAAACGCTGGGCTGGAAGAAACACAAGCTGGAATCAAGATTGCTGGGAGAAATATCAATAACCTCAGATATGCAGATGACACCACCCTTATGGCAGAAAGTGAAGAAGAACTAAAGAGCCTCTTGATGAAGGTGAAAGAGGAGAGTGAAAAAGTTGGCTTAAAGCTCAACGTTCAGAAAACTAAGATCATGGCATCTGGTCCCATCACTCCGTGGGAAATAGATGGGGAAACAGTGGAAACAGTGTCAGACTTTATTTTTTTGGGCGCCAAAATCACTGCTGATGGTGACTGCAGCCATGAAATTAAGACGCTTACTCTTTGGAAGGAAGGTTATGGCCAACCTAGATAGCATATTTAAAATCAGAGACGTTACTTTGCCAACAAAGGTCCATCTAGTCAAGGCTATGGTTTTTCCAGTGGTCATGTATGGATGTGAGAGTTGGACGGTGAAGAAAGCTTAGCACCGCAGAATTGATGCTTTTGAACTGTGGTGTTGGAGAAGACTCTTGAGAGTCCCTTGGACTGCAAGGAGATCCAATCAATCCATGCTAAAGGAGATCAGTCCTGGGTGTTCATTGGAAGGACTGGTATTGAAGCTGAAACTCCAATACTTTGGCCACCTCATGCGAAGGGTTGACTCATTGGAAAAGACCCTAATGCTGGGAAGGATTGGGGGCAGGAGGAGGAGGGGAGGACAGAGGATGAGATGGTTGAATGACATCACCGATTCGATCGACATGGGTTTGTGTAGACTTCCGGGAGTTGGTGATGGACAGGGAGGCCTGGCATGCTGCAATTCATGGGGTTGCAAACAGTCGGACACGATTGAGCGACTGAAGTGAACTGAACTGAATCTCTGGACTGCCAGGGAATTTCCTCAATAAAATAAAAATTTTTTTAAAGTTTCCAGACCTCGCCAGATGTCCTCTCGGAGGAGGATCAAAATTGCCCCAGATAAGAACCACTGGATTAAAGACCACGTACCTTAACGCAGCAATGATTCCCCCCATCAGTCTGGACCTGAAGACCTCCTTACACTCCCTTCAACGTTCAGGAAACCTCTAGACAGATCTGCTCTGTTCCATGCAGCTTCTCAGTCCCCAGGATTTGGACCTCCTTCAGCCGGTAGGTGTAGCCGTACTGACCTGAGAGCCTTGGACGGCTGAGCATCAGAGTTGCTCCAAGCAGGCTCACCTCTTTCCTGCCCCTTGCAGATCAGTGAAAAAGGAGCATGGCCTCTCGAAGGTCAAAGAGAGGCCACTCCATTTTTTTAGTCGGTGACTAGATGTAAAAATGCAGCTATATCAGGATAAGGTAACAAAAATGGTGCTGCATTTTTTTTTTTTTTAACATTTGTTTGGCTGCAAAATCTTTCAATGTGACCTACGGACTCTCCAGTTGTGGCACGTGGGTTCCAGAGTGCACAAGCTTAGTTGCTTTGTGGCATGTGGAATCTTAGTTTCCTGAAAGATAGAAAATGAAGTCACTCAGTCATGTCCGACTCTTGGCGACCCCATGGACTGTAGCCCACCAGGCTCCTCCATCCATGAGATTTTCCAGGCAAGAGTATTGGAGTGGGCTGCCATTTCCTTCTCCAGGGGATCTTCCCAGCCCAGGGATCGTAGCCAGGTTTCCCTCATTGCAGGCAGATAGATGCTTTACCACCAGGGAGCCCATAGCTCCCTGAGCAGGGATCAGACCTGCACTCAATGCCCTGGAAGGCGGACTCGTAACCACTGGATCGCCAGGGAAGTCCCAGTAATGCTGTGTTTTTAAAACAACATATTTGCACTAAAATCAGATAATTATGGAGTTTATACACTTCAACAATGGGTGGATGCCTTGTTGTCTCTGGCCTGAGTCTTTCTGTTTGGATATATGACTTCACTTGGACATAATGTGCTTTGAGAACGTGAGGCCTATCAAATCACTTTTCAGCACCCCTCCCTCATCCACCCAACCCTGAAAGAATGTGTAGAGAGCTCCTTGGAAGAAGATGAGAAAAGGGAAACCCTACTTAGCTTTGGATTTGAATATACAATCAAATGTTCTGACTCTGTTGCTTAATAATCATGTGATCTTGGGTAGAGCACTTAAAACTCTGTGCCTCAGTTTCCTCATCTACGTAATGGAAATTACAATACCCACCTCTTAATGGGCTTCCCATTAAGTGGCTCAGATAGTAACGAATCTGCCTGCCAATGCGGGAGACCAGGGCTCAATTCCTGGGTTAGGAAGATCCCCTGGAGAAGGGAACACCCCTGGAGAAAGAAACAGCTACCCACTCCAGTGTCCTGGCCTGGAGAATTCCATGGACTATATAGTCCATGGCATTGCAAAGAGTTGGACATGACTGAATGTTCACATAATAGTGAACATATTTAAATAACTTAGCACAGTGACTGTGCCTAGTAAGCATTTTGTGTTATTACTGTTGTTATGCTCATTTTATATAGCCCCCAATAGATCTGGTCTTATTTTGGAATAGTATCTCATCCAAAAGAAGCATTAAGGAGAGGGAAGCACATCATGTATCAGCTTTCTGAAGTCTTCTTGACACAGTTTCTCCCCAAAGTCACTCTCCTCAAAGCCATTGTGCCAGGCTCACCTTTCTTTTCTGAGGTTTTTACTCAAATCTCACATGCTTTCTGTGACCTTCACTCTTCTCCTGCTAAGCAACTCTCCTCTCTACTTCCCAGCCAAGTATTCTTTGATTCTGGACTAGACATCCCCAGGCCAGGTCAGTGTCACTTACCTTGTTGCCCCATTGTCTTCCTCTCCACTTTCTCCTGGATCCATAGGGCAAAGGTTCGGTAGTCACTGGCCCCTGAACAAAGATATCTCCTCCATGGGCAGTTTGTTATTTATTTACCTGCTGTTTGAGCTGTCTTCAAGTTTTCACTATTATGAGTAAAATGTCTATGCATATTAATATGAATATGAATTGTGGGTGTATACTTTCATTTTTCTTGAGTGACTACATAGATGAGGATATCTGAAACCTTGCTATAGTCATTTATTCATGCAAGCAGATTTTATGTAGATTTCTTAGGTTTTTCTTAGATGATTATGATTTTTGTGAATACAGTTTTACATTTTCCTTTCCAACCCATTTGCTTTTTTTTGTTTTGCTTTATTGCATGTGTCTTTGTGTAAAATAAAAGTATTGAGAGTTGACATCCTTGCCTTGTTTCTAATCTGAAGAGATAAACATTCAATCTTTTATCATTAAGTAGAAAGTAAGCTATAGGATTTTATATTTTATAGATTTTCTTTTATGATGTTGAGGAAATTCTCTTATATTTCTAGTTTGTTGAGAGCCTTCATCTTGAATTTCTGTTTCTTGAATTTTGCTTTTTCTTAATCTATTGATATAATTCCATGATCTGTCCCCATTATTTCATTTTATAATAATTACATTATTTGATTTTTTGAATGTTAAGCCAACCTTGCATTCCTGGGATTTACTTTATTTGCTCATACTTCTTAGCATATTTACTTATTTATTTTAACTTTTGACCACACCCTCTGGTGTGTGAGATCTTAGTTCCCTGACCAGGGATTGAACTCTCACCCCCTGCCTTGGAGGGCGGAGTCTTAACCACTGGACCCCCAGGGAGTTTCCTTAGCATACTTTAAAACTGAGATATAATTCACACATCATGAAATTTACCCTTCTAAAGTGCAGAATTCATTGCATTCATAGCATCATGAAACTATTGCCACTATCTAATTTCAGAACATTTTTCTTCACCACAAGAAGAAACTCTGTACCTATTAGCAGTCACTGTCCATTCCCTCCTTTCCCCCTTTCCTGGCAATCACTAAGATACTTTCTGTCTCTGTGGATTTGCCTGTTCTGGACATCTTATATAAATGGAGTTGTACAACATGCAACCTTTATGACTGGCTTCTTTCATTTGGCATAATCTCTTCAAGATTCATCCATGTTGCAGCACGTATTGGTATTTCATTCCTTTCTATGGCCCAATAATATCCCATTGTGTAGATAAGCTATATGTTGTTTGTCCATTCATCAGTTGATGGACATGCGGGTTGTTTCTATATTTTGCTTTTATAAACAATGTGGCTAGAAACATCTGTGTACAAGTTTTTGTGTGGACATATATATCCAGCTTTCTTGGAATGGGATTGCTGAGCGATATGTTGCTCTCCCTGTAACTTTTGAGCAACTACTATACTGTTTTCCACAACAGCTGCCTCATTTTACATTCTCCAGCCACATATGAAGGTTTCAGTTTCTCTACATTTTCATCAACGCTTGTTTAATCATCTTTTTTATTATAGTTATCCTAGTGGGTGTGAAGTGGTGTCTCAATGTGGTTTGGATTTGTATTTGCCTGTAACTAATGATGTCAACCTTCTTTTCACATACTTACTGAATATTTACATATTTTCTTTGGAGAAGTGCCCATTCTAATCCTTTACTCATTTAAGAAATAGATTAAAAAAATATTTACAAGTGAAAGTTCTTTATATATTCCAGGTGCTAGATCTTTATTAGGTATGTAATTTCAATTATTTTTGTGAGTTGTCTTTCATTTTCTTTTTTAAATTTATGTCATATGTCATATTCTTACACATTTGGGTATAAAAGACCTGCCCAGTTAATGTTCTGTACTCTAGACTGGATTTTTTAGTGAGGTTTTGGGAGTTCTTGAATAGAAAATAGTCTTTTTATGTTAGCTGGGGCAAGATTATGGAATAATTTGAAATGAATGGTTTTGTTCACAGATCTGTAGAAACATAACTCATCTTGAACTCATCTTTGAACTCATCTTCCAAATTTAATTATAACTACAGCTGTTTTTGTTGAAATTAAAGCTGAACCTGGGTGATGACTTACTTTTCTATTGAAATAATGTCTTTTACTTTCCTGATAGGGTCTTTTTAAGTACAAAAATTTTAATGAAGTCCAGGTTCTGCCTTTTTTTTATTCCTTTTAGTTGCTTGTGCTTTTGGTGTCATATCTAAGAAACTATTGCCTAAACCAAGGTCACAAAGATTTACATGTACATTTTCTTGTAAGAGTTGTATAGTTGTAGATCTTACATTCAAGTCTTTGATCCATTTTGAGTTAATTTTTACATGTCTTTTTGATGCAACTAAAGGTAGAATTTTCTTAATTTTATTTTTGTATCATTCATTGCTGGTGTGTAGCAATATAACTGATTTTTAGAAATTTTTAGAAATCAACTTACTTATTAGCTCTAACAATTTTGTATCTGTCTGTGAATTCCTTAGGATTTTCTATATATGTGATCATGTCTTTTGTAGACATAGTTGTTTTTTTTTTCTTTCCAATCTGGATGTCCTTTATTTCTCTTTTGAGCCTAATTTCACTGCTAGAAATTCCAATGTTGAATAGTAATGGTGAGAGTAGATAATCTTTTTCTTGTTCCCAATCTTAGTGGGAAAGCCTTCCGTCAGTCTTTCACTATTAAGCATAATATTAGCTATGGGTTTTTGATAGATACCTTTTATCATGTTGGGAAAGTTCCACTCTTAGCTTGTTGAGTTTACCATAGAAATCTGTTGGATTTGTCAAATGCTTTCTCTGCATCTATTGAGATGATTGTGTGGGTTTTGTTCTTTACTGTAATAATCATGCTGGTGCTCAGATCCGACTTAGCAACCCCATAGACTGTAGTCCTCCAAGCTCGTTTGTCTATGGGATTTCCCAGGCAAGAATACTGGAGTGGGGTGTCATTTCCTTCTCCGGAGATCTTCCCAACCCGAGGATTGAACCCATGTCTCCTGTCCTGGTAGCCATTCTTTACCACTGAGTCACCAGGGAAGCCCACATTCTAATATGATGTGTTATATTGATTAATTTTTATAAGCTAAACAAATCTTGCATCCCTGAACTAAATTCTGCTTAGTGATGGTGTATAATCTTTTTCATATGTTGTTCTAATTTTTGGAAGGTTTTGAAAAGGATTGATGTTAATTCCTTTTAAACACTTGACAGTATTGTATTCACCAGTGAAACCTAAGTCCTAGGCTTTTCTGGGTGGCAAGTGTTTGATTACTAATTCAGTCTCTTTATTTGGTTTCATTTTATTCAGATTTTTAAATTTCTTCTTGATTAAGTTTCAGTAGTTTGTATCTTTATAGGAATTTTCTATTTTATCTAGATTATCCAATTTGTTTTTATAAAAATTATTTTAGTATTCTCTTATAAACCTTTTTTACTTTTGTAAGATCAATAGTTGGATGGTTGGATGGCATCACTGACTCGATGGACATGAGTTTGAGCAAGCTCTGGGAGTTGGTGATGAACAGGGAAGCCTGGCGTGCTATAGTCCATGGGGTTGAAAAGAGCTGGACACAACTGAACAACTGAAGTGAATGGAACTGAACTGAAGATCAATAGTAATGCCCCTTTCGTTTCTGATTTTAGTAATTTGAGTCTTCTCTCTCTTTTTTTCTTGGTCAGACCAGTTAAGGTTATACAACTATGCTGATCTTTTCAAAGGACCAACTTTTGCTCTCTTGAATTTTTCTATTATTTTCTATTCTCTATATAGTTTATTTCCGCTCTGTTGTTGTTGTTCTGTCGCCCAGTCGTGTCCAAATATTTGTGACCCCATGGACTGCAGCACACCAGGCTTCCCTGTCCTTCACCATCTCCCAGGGTCCACTCAAACTCATGTCCATTGAGTCAGTGATGCCATCCAACCATCTCATCCTCTGTTGTCCCCTTCTCCTCCTGTCTTCAATCTTTCCCAGCATCAGGGTCTTTTCCAATGAGTTGGCTCTTCGCATGAGGTGGCCAAAGTATGGGAACTTCAGCTTCAACATCAGTCCTTCCAATGAATATTCAGGACTGATTTCCTTTAGGATAGGCCGGTTGGATCTCCTTGCAGTCCAAGGGACTTTCAAGAGTCTTCTCCAACACCACAGTTCGAAGGCATCAATTCTTCGGCGCTCAGCCTTTTTTAGTGTCTAGCTCTCACATCTGTACACGACTACTGGAAATAGCGTAGCTTTGACTAGCCAGACCTTTGTCAGCAAAGTAATGTCTCTGCTTTTTAATATGCTGTCTAGGTTGGTCATAGCTTTTCTTCCAAGGAGCAAGCATCTTTTAATTTCATGGCTGCAGTCACCATCTGCAGTGATTTTGGAGCCTCCCCAAAATGACGTCTCTCACTGTTTCCATTGTTTCCCCATCTATTTGCCATGAAGTGATGGAACCAGATGCCATGATCTTAGTTTTCTGAATGTTGAGTTTTAAGCCAACTTTTTCACTCTCCTCTTTCACTTTCATCAAGAGGCTCTTTAGTTCTTGATCACTTTCTGTCACAAGGATGGTGTCATCTGCATACCTGAGGTTATTGATATTTCTCCCAGCAATCTTGATTCCAGCTTGTGCTTCATCCAGCCCAGCATTTCACATGATGTACTCTGCATATAAACCCACTCCAGTATTCTTGCCTAGAGAATCCCGTGGACAGAGGAGCCTGGTGAGCTGCTGTCCATAGGGTTGCACAGAGTCAGACACGACTGAAGCAACTTAACATGCATGCATGCATTGGAGAAGGAAATGGCAACCCACTCTGGTATTCTTGCCTGGAGAATCCCAGGGACGGAGGAGCCTGGTGGGCTGCCGTCTATGGGATCGCACAGAGTCGAACACGACTGAAGCGACTTAGCAGCAGCACTCTGCATATAAGTTAAATAAGCAGAGTGACAATATACAACCTTGACGTACTCCTTTCCCAATTTGGAACCAGTCTGTTGTTCCATTTCCAGTTCTTACCAGTTACTGTTTCTTGCCCACAGTAGTAGATATAATGGCCACCTGAATTAAATTCCCCGATTCTTGTCCATTTTTAGTTCACTGATTCCTAAAATGTCAATGTTCACTCTTACCATCTCCTGTTTGACCACTCCCAATTTACCTTGATTCATGGACCTACTATTCAAGGGTTCTATGCAATATTGTTCTTTACAGCACTGGACTTTACTTTCACCACCAGTCACATCCACAACTAGGCATTGTTTCCACTTTGGCTCAGTCTCTTCATCCCTTCTGGAGCTATTTCTCTTCTCTTCTCCAGCAGCATATTGGACACCTTCAGCTCTGTGTTGTGTGTGTTTAATTGCTCGGTTGTGTCTGACTCTTTGTGACCCCATGGACCATAGCCCGCCAGGCTTCTCTGCCCATGGGGATTCTTCAGGCAAGAATACTGAAGTAGGTTGCCATGCCCTCCTCCAGAGGATCTTCCCAACTCAGGGATTGAACCCAGGTCTCCCACATTGGAGGCAGATTCTTTACCTGCTGCATTACCAAGGAAGCCCAATACAGACGTTATACAGCTAGAAAATTCCCTCTAAGTAATGACTTAGCTGCATCCAGTAAGTTTTGGTATGCTGTGTTTTTGTTTTCATTCATCTTAAATTAGCTTTTAATTTCCTTTGTGATTTCTTCTTTGATCTACATACTTCTAGGAGTGTGTTACTTAGTATCAACATGTATGTGAATTTTTCTTTTTTTCTTTTACATATTTCTAATTCATCCATTGCAGTTGGAGAACATACTTTGTATGATTTCAGTCCTTATAGCTTTACTGAGACTTGTTTTATGGCCTAATAAATGATCTATTCTGGAGAACGTTCCATGGTGTACTTGAGGGAACATACGTCTGCTTTTGAGTGGAATTTTCTGTCAATGTCTGGTTTACTTGGTTTAAGTGTTATTCAGATTTTCTATTTCCTTGCTAATCTTATGTCCAGTTGGTCTATCTATTAATGAAAGTGGGGTTTTAGAGTCTTCAACTATTATTGTTGAATTGTATATTTCTCCCTTCAATTCTGTCACTTTTGCTTCATGTATTTTAAGGAGTATGTTGTTAGTGCATATATGTTTATAATTGGTTTGTCTTCTTGAGGGATTGATCCTATTATTATTGTAAAATATCCTTCTTTGTTTGCCCCCTGCTAATATTTGTCTTAAGTTCTTTTTTTTTTTCTTCTGATATTAGCACAACTACTCTGGCTTTCTTTTGGTATTGTTTACATGGCATATGTTTGCCCATCTTTTTACATACAATCTATTTATTTCTTTGAATCTATCTAAAGTGAATTTCTAAGAAACCACATGCAGTTGGATCACATTTTTAAAAATCCATTCTGCTGATTGCTACGTTTTAATCCATTTGCATTTAATGGAATCGCCAATAAAGTAGAATTTATGTCTACTATTTTGCTACTTGTTTTCTACATATCTTATGTTCTTCTGTCTCTTTTGTGCCTCTATTCCTTTATTATTTCCTGCTTTGGGGTTAGATAGATATTTTCTAGCATACCATTTTAATTTCCTTTTTCTTTTAACTTATGTAGTTATCAATATCAGTGTCCTTTATTTTCTTCATGTGGATTCCAGGCACTCTCTCACATCCTTTCAGTTCAGCCTGAAGGACTCACTTTAGTATTTCTTGTAGGTTAGGTCTGCCAATAATAAATTGTGTCAGCATTTGTTGATCTGTGACTATCTTAATTTTGCCATTATATTTTACTGCTTTATTGAGATGTAGTTTCCATTCCCTGATAGCTTAGTATCTGCCTGCAATGCAGGAGACCCTGGTTCAATTCCTGGGTCAGGAAGATTCCATGCAGAAGGGCTAGGCTATCCACTCCAGTATTCTTGGACTCCCCTTGAGGCTCAACTGGTAAAGAATCCGCCTGCAGTGTGGGAGACCTAGGTTCAATCCCTGGATTGGGAAGATCCCCTGGAGAAGGCAAAGGCTACTCACTCCAGTACTCTGGCCTGGAGAATTCCATGGACTGGATAGTCCGTGGGGTCGCAATGAGTCAACTGAGCCAGTTTCACTTTCACTTTCACTTTACATACCGTACAATCCACCCATTTAAAATGTACAGTAAATTATGTTTACCATACTCACAGAGCTGTGCATCCACCACCATAGTAAATTTTAGAATATTTTCATTACTCCAAAAAAAAATCTTGTACGCCTTAGCCATCACTCCCCAAATCTCTCATCTGTCTCCATCACTTCAAGCCCAGGCAACCGCTAGTTTACTTTCTCTATAGATTTCCCTATTTGTTGATCTATTTGGTCTTTTAAAAGAATGATCTTTTAACTTTATTGATTTTCTCTATTCTTTGTCCATTTTCTCTGTTTATTTGTCCATTGAGTGTAGTTGTAGTTTGTTCCTTCTAACTGATGTTGCTATTCCAATGAATGTATGTAATTAATTTATTTATCCATTGGTTCTTGATGGAATTTTGTATTGTTATGCATATCTTCAGTGGTATATATCTAGCACTCCAATCCTATTCTTTAATTATTTGCATTTCCCCCTTTATAATGGGATGCCCACTGGACTGATTTATACCAACTGGGTAAAGACTTGCTGCTCTCAGCATGCTGAGTGATTTTCACTTCTTAATCTTAGTTACTGTAAGTTGGACTTACATTTCTTGTGATTAGTACCAGCACTTTCACTTTTCCAGTCTGTATTTCTTTTTTAAGGAAGAGGACAATGTATTAGTCAAAGAAACAGAACAGAACCTATGTATATATATACACACACACACACATATATAGGAGAGAGAATTATTATTAGGAAACTGAGTCACACAATTATAGACACCAAGTTTCAAAATCTGTATTTGGCAAGTTAGAGATCTAGCAGAGCCAATGATATGGTTCCAGCCAAAAGGGCAGCAGGCCTCAGACCTAGGAAAACCTCATGCTTCAGTTTGAATCTGAAAGCAGGGTTGGGGTGGCGGGGGGGCAGACTTAATCTGAAGGCCGTCAAGTAAGAAGAACTTCTCATACTCATGGATGGGTCGACATTTTGGATTTGTTCAGGCTTTCAGCCGATTGGGTGAGGGCCACCAGATTAGGGAGGTGTTGTATGCGTGCATGCTCAGTGGCTCAGTCCATGTCCGACTCTTTGAGGCCCCAGGGGCTGTAGCCCACCAGGCTTCTCTGTCCATGGAATTTTCTAGGCAAGAATAGTAGAGTGGGTTGCCATTTCCTACTCCAGGGGATCTTCCCGACCCAGGGATCAAACCCACATCTCTGTCATTGACAGGCAGATTCTTTGCCAGTGAGCCACCTGGGAAGCCTCTAGGGAGGTGTTAGGACTTTATTAAATTCACATTTGTTAAATGAAGCCCTGGGGGCAGGATGGTTAGCCCTGGTTCAACAAAAGACCACAAGAGAAATTGAAATAGAGAAGTTCATTACTCACAGTTCCAGGAGGAAGCATAGGGCACCCCTGGAGGGGAGGTCAAGGCAGGTGCAAGCAGAGAGAGTGGCAGAACTTGGTGCCCATGCCTATATTAGAGTCCTTGGGTGCAGTGCTTTGGGGCCCCCAGGCTAATGGTTGATTGGTCAACTTAAACCAAAAAGAGCAGGGATTTGGTAAGCTGCATGGGGGTCTTATCTAAGGGGGGCACTCAAAGGGAAGGTACTGGGTAGGGGTGGGTTGAGAAGGACTCTTAATCACAGGGCTATTGAGTCATATCAGGAATTCACGTTTACTTCTGACTCAATGGGCTGTTCTCTAGGGCGGGCGCTTGCCTGAGGGGCTAGTGTTAGTTCAAGGCCCCCACAGGCCACTTGGCCAAGAATGTTGAGGCAGCAATATTATGGGGCCACTTAGCTGAACTCTCAACAGAGGGCAATCTGCTTTCTTCAGTCTATTGGTTTAATTGTTAAACCCACGCAGACATACCCTCATAAAACCACCCAGAATATTGTTTGACTGAATATCCGATTCTCCCCCACCCTCCGACCCCATGATCCAGTCAAGTTGACAACCAAAATTAACCACCACAGGCAACATGTGATAAAATATTAAAGTGAACAAAAAGATTAAAAAAGAATATATAACAGCCCCTCTGTGCTCGTATCACCCTCAAGGATCCATCTATGAAGATTCAAAGTATGATTTCTCTCTCATTCCACTGGTCAGGAGAGCCATGTGGTCACATGGTAAGATCAGATTTAGGGGCTGAGAAAATAGATGTACCAGTGGGCTTTCTGAGTCAGTTATTATCTAAAGATTACTTTCAAAATGCCCTTACACCTCTGGTCCAAGATGTACTGAGCACAGGTGCTTGACAGGAAAATCCCATTGAAATGAATTTTAAGTGACTTTTAAGTATCAGTGGGAGATACTGTGAAAAGGACACTATAAAAGGTGATAGACCAAGAAATACAGATTTAAGTAAATTGTTTCAGGTGTTAAAGATTACCAATAAACTAAAAGCAAAAATGTAAGTAAAAATTGGGAGGGGAAAAATGAGGTGACGTATTATCAAATTAAATTCCTCAGTATTCAATCTCCACATTATTTAAAGTGAGGGGGTCTTTAAGTAATGTTTAAAGTAGATAAAATTGAGAGCGAGAAGTATAAGCATATTTTTTCAATTCTGAATGTAACCACTGGAAGCACAAAACCCGGATGTGATTTCAAACGTTCACCTCCAGAGAGTAGGCCTGGGGGGTAGGCGTGGAGAAGTGGAGAAGTTGCACATTTTCTTTACTCTTTTTTAAACTGTTTGAAATGTTATGATCCCATATATGAGCCATTTTTATGGTAGTTAAAAACAGGAGCGATAGAGCAAAAATTCCACCATAGGAACCTCTAACCCTACTTTAGGAACTGCAAGGAAAAAGTTTCTCTGTTTATCTCCTTCCAACAGTAGAACCAATCCTATGGCTTCTCCCATGTCCTTCCTGGTCAGAAAGTACTGCCAGGGAAGCCTACAATGACCAGGCTTTACAAGGTGCCCTCAGTTTAAAATCTTTTTTAAATTTAATTTTTAATTTTTAATTTATTTGTTTATTTCCTTAAGATGAAGATAGATTGATGGTTGCCAGGGGCAGGGGGGTGGTGGGATGCAGAGTTGTTCAGTGGATATAAAGTCACAGCTAGATGAGATGAGTGAGTCCTGAAACCTGCTGTACCACCCAGAGTCTATAGGGAAAGACACAAGATACAGTGGGTGCTGGGAACTTAAAGATTGTTGAGAGGTTGTCTCATGTTAATCGTTCTTAACATACACACAGACCACACAAAGCCGATGGACACGAGGAGTCTTTTGAAGGTGATGCATAGGTTTATTATCTTGATTGTGGTAATGGTATTATGGGTTTTATGGATAGTATGTGTTCAAAGTCACTCAAATGTTAAACATGTATGGTTTTGTGTGTATGTATGAGTATACCACAATAAATCTAAAATTTTTTAAAAATTTTACCATTTCATTTTTTAATTTATTTGACTGTATTTTGTTCTACAGCTCTGAGTAAACACCGTTAGGCCATGCTTTCACACATTCTCCTCTCATCTGACTTGGTTCAGTTCTGACTTGATTAGCAGAACCTAAAACAATAGGAGGTTATAAAAGCACGAGGACAGAAAACAAGGTTCCCAAGCCCAGCCCTTTGAACTTCTACCAATAGGAAGAGCACCCAGAGCCTGGGAGTCAGGAACCTTGACTATCCCAGGTCCCCACAGACAGAGACTCAAGGAGTCAGCCACTCCCAGACCCATTGCTTCGTCTGTAGAGTGGGGCTCGTCAGAGTAGCCACTTGCAGGTTTATTGGGAGAGTTAGATGAGATGATGGCCATGTAAAGAGGCATTCATACAGCGCACGTGGTCACCGCGCCACCTGGGTCAGTGGCGTCGGTGTCTCTATGCTCTTGTTTAGCTGTCACAGCTGTCTCTGGAGTCCTCAGAAAGAACTCAAAGTGAAAGTTGCTCAGTCATGTCTGCCTCTTTGCACCTCTGTGGACTGTACCGTCCGTGACAGTCCATGGAATTCTCTAGGCCAGAATACCAGAGAGGGTAGCCTTTCCCTTCTCCAGGGGACCTTCCCAACCCAGGGATCGAACCCAGGTCTCCATATTGCAGGCGGATTCTTTACCAGCTGAGCCACCAGAGAAGCCCAAGAATACTGCAGTGGGTAGCCTATCCCTTCTCCAGCGGATACTCCCAACCCAGGAATCAAACCGGGCTTTCCTGCATTGCAGATGGATTCTTTACCAGCTGAGCTACCAGGGAAGCCCCAGAAAGAATTCAGGGAGATTCCATTCTGCATCTGAAGCAGCTCAACCCCAAAGAAAAAGTGAGGCCCTAGAGTCCATAGGCAGACGAATGGATAAGGAAGCTGTGGTACACATACACAGTGGGATATTACTCAGCTATAAAAAGGAATGCATTTGAGTCAGTTTTAATGAGGTGGATGAACCTGGAGCCTATTACTAGTTCACAGAGTGAACTAAGTCAGAAAGAGAAAAACAAATACGGTATATTAACACATATATATGGAATTTAGACAGACGGTACCAACAACCTTACATGCAGGGCAGCAAAGGAGACACAGATGTAAAGAACAGACTTTTGGACTCAGTGGGAGAAGGCGAGGGTGGGATGATTTGAGAGAATAGCATTGAAACATGTATATTACCATATGTAAAATAGATGACCAGTGTAAGTTCTATGTACCTAAAGACAGTGCTTTAGGCCAACCTGGAGGGATAAGGTGGGAGGGGGACTCAGGATGCGGGGGATACATGTATACATGTGGCCGATTCTCATTGATGTATGGCAAAAATCATCACAATATTGTAAAGTAATTATTCTCCAACTAAAATAAACTGATTAATTATAAAAATACTAAAAAAATACATAAAAGAGAGGTGGCAGTTGAGGTTTTGAAATAATATTTCACCAAGAAACAATATAGAAATAACAAATAAATACACGAAAAGATAAAAAAAAGTCTTTACTCTCAGAGGCAAGAAAAGCTAATGAAAAGTGGCTCAGTAGGTAAAGAATCCGCTTGCAGTGTGGGAGACCTGGGTTCGATCTCTGAGTTGGGAAGATCCCCTGGAGGAGGGCATGGCACTCCACTCCAGTATTCTTGCCTAGGAAATCCCCATGGACAGAGGAGGCTGGGAGGCTACAGTCCACGGGGTTGCAAAGAGTCAGACATGACTGAGCAACTAAACATAGCACAGCACAGACAGGAAGACAGCAGTCTAGGTGACCGCTACACTTCTCTGCTGTCAGCCCTCAAGCTATAGAGTTCAGCTTTCAGTTAACTTTCAAAAAAGAAAAAGAAAAGACTGTCTTGGTGGTATGCATGTGTGGAAATTCAGACCGGGCAAACCAGGCACAAGGGTTTCTAGAAGTCGAGACTGCACCACAGAGCCCTGGCCTACAGCTGAGGTTTCCTGATCTGAGTCACCTGGCACAGAGGCGGTCAGCTATGGCTGGGACGGCTGCAGGCACACAGCTGGCTGTTTCCAAGGAGAAGCACGGTGCCCCAAACCCTCCATGGGCTCCTGGTCACATCTGCAGAGCCGTTCTCCCACGTGCACTCCCAGGTGTGGAGAGGAGTTTAGAATTTCTA
The DNA here is from genome assembly GCF_054371585.1 of Giraffa tippelskirchi. Lineage (NCBI taxonomy): Eukaryota > Metazoa > Chordata > Mammalia > Artiodactyla > Giraffidae > Giraffa > Giraffa tippelskirchi. The sequence goes on along the minus strand of NC_137281.1, from coordinate 146,636,974 downwards.
CGTGTATTTATTTTTACCCCCCAAAAAAGGTCAGAAGGAAATTGGCTACAGTCATCTTTAACATCTGAGTACCAGAGCAAGTATCTCTTTTGTAAATAAATATACAATACCACTTTGCAAACCATTTAACATAGGCTAATTGTCTAAATAAAACTTTCAGGGTGCTCAAAAAAAAAATCAACAGAGGAAGCACAGCAGTGAGAAGGTTCGGAGACCACAGTTCTGCAGAACAAAGCCCCAACTCCCCCTGAAAAGTCACCCTCCTTCCAGCAAGCTTTCTGGCCAGAACCTGGGGACTTCACCTTCTAGCTGTACTTCACTTGTATTTCTCGGCAGTCACCATCGTCTTTCTCGACTCTGGTCTTCTATTCTTGTTGCTTCCTCTGGTTTGTCCCTTACCCCGCTGACCTGGCCAACTCCTACACACCCCTAGGCATCTGCTTGGTTATCATCCCTGCCAGGAAACCCTGTCTGACGCCCCATGTTGGATATTCTTGGAGGACCGTCCCTGCCCGGTTACATTTCTTTTATCACGACATTGACATCTCTTCCCATTGCTGCGAAATTCTATCCACATGTCCGCCTCACTCACTAACCACGAGGCCGGAAGTTCTTCTTTGGTCTGTGGTCTCCAGGACCTAGCCCAGTGGCTGGAGTGACCACTGGGGGTCTTTCTTCTCCCATTCACACCACAGACTTAGCCAAAAAAAAAAAGGTCTTCTCCAGAGTCCCATTCCTTCTGGAACTTGAGTCAAATTGAGACCACCAGGCCAAGGGTCTCCCTTTTAGAAAGAGAAGAAAGTTCCCCCACTTCAACCACACGCCCCCCTTCTGGAGTGTGGTTCCTTCTGCACGAAGCACAGCCGAGGACTTCCCCTGTCAGAGGCTGGCTGAGTGAGCCCCTTCTGCAGAAACTTGATAACATCAGAGTACGGTGAGGGTTCCAGGCAACAGACGGCCCTTCTCGTGTGACTGGAGGAGGGGCCTTCGCAAGAGGTGAAGGCCTCCTCTGGGCAGGGGCCTCGCTCGGTGCAGGGCTGTTGGGTCTTGGGGTTTCTTGGCACTGCTGCCTGTTGGCATCTACTTCATCTCCTGTCTTTCTGCACCAACCTTCTCCGTGTCTGAGGACGGCTGTCTCCCAGCTCCAGAGTTGACATTGCTTCAGTGGAAACAAGCAGGGGAGCCTGAGGAGCCCCTCAAAGTTGTGATTCCAAATTGAGAGAGAGGTTCGTGCAGGTCCGACTTGAGTCTGGGGTCCACCCTGTGTCTCTCAGTCACTCACAACTCACAGGGTGAGGGAGTGGTCTTACAAATATGACTGCCAGGGCCCATTCACATGGGGGCCAGGAGGCTGGGTGCCTCTTAGAGACTGGAGCTAGACACATACTCTCCAAAGAGTCATCCATCAGAAGGAAGGAAGGGAGCAGAAAGGACATATAAGCTGAGTTTCTATTCAATGCCAAGTGCTTCAGCAATTCTCTTAAAATATGGAGTCGGATCTTGAGTGGCTATGGAGAAGTTGGCCTCATCCATCTCTCCAACAGTCCCTTTGTGCCAGCCCCCGACCAGGAACTCAGAAATGGAGCAGAAAGCGGAAGAGAAAAATGCCTACAACTGGGAGCTAACACCCTGAGTTAGCAAAGCTACCAAGGAGCCTAAAATTGGCATTAGGAAGCCCAGCCCCTCTTCCAAGCCCACCACACCCCATGCATCCTTCAAGGTCCAGGTCATGTTCCTCCTCCTCTGTGTCGCCTTCCCTACACCTCCTTTGTGTAGACCAGGATATAGGGTAGTGGGACAGAGAGAACCAAGCACAGAACATCAGTCTACCCAGCACCGGGTCCTGCCTCTGCCAGCAACTAGCTATGTGACCTTGAGGGCATCATTCATCCAGCCTCAGTTGCCTTGTCTATGGGCTGAGGATGCTCGATCTGCTGAGGGGAAGCCTTTGAGGAGCTTTTAGAGTTTATGAAATTTTTCATACTCAACTCCTTGGAACTTCTTTAGAAGTATGATGTGTATGTGACACCGTCCCTTTTCCAATTGTCATTTTGTGAGCTGTTTCAAGGTGTAAAAATGCATGGGTCTTGAGGATGAGACTTGTACTGTGATCTACCATCTCTTCTCTTTGCAGAATGATCTAGAATGGACTTGCTGCTTCCTGAAGTGTTGCTGGCTTTGTCCCACTTCCAGCGGTTTCATGCACCTGGGAGCATATGGATGATCCAAGTCGCATCTGTGGTTCCTCGGTTACGTCTGGGATCTTGACTGAAGCCTGCAGCCTCTAATGCTGGTACCAGGGTGGTTGTCAAACTTGGAATGGTAATGTTAAAGAAATCCCATCTGTGATGGTATGTGACCAGTTGGGCTGTTGTGGGACTAGAAATCTGCCAACATCTACTACTTCAATGCAGGAAGAGAAATGAGAACAGAAATCCTAACTATTTTCAAACATCTTGATACAGTATGCAGAAGAAGAGGAGGAGGAGGAAGGGGGAGGAGGAAGCAAGGGAGCGGGGAGGAGGTAAAGAAGAAGAAAATGGCACTGAAATCTGAAACAAAGGAATAAAGCAGTCCTAAGTCCTCAGGACCAGGGGGTGACTGCTGCAACCTCATGCAGCTGGGTCTTTTTCGTTTTTGCTGAGTTGCGTGGCTTGTGGGATCCTAGTTTCTTTTTTTTTTTTTATTGAATAAATTTATTTATTTTAGTTGGGGGCTAACTACTTTACAACATTGCAGTAGCTCTTGTCATACATTGACATGAATCAGCCATGCGTTTACATGTGTTCCCCTTCCTGGACCCCCCTCCCACCTCCCTCCCCATCCCATCCCTCTGGGTCATCCCATTGCCCCGGTCCTGAGCATTTGTCTCATGCATCGAACATGGAATGGTGTTCTGTTTCACATATGATAATATACATGTTTCAATGCTATTCTCCCAGAACGTCCCACCCTCACCTTCTCCCTCAGAGTCCATAAGACTGTTCTATGCATCTGTGTCTCTTATTCTGTCTCGCATATAGGGTTATCATTACCATCTTTCAAATTCCATATATATGCATTAGTATACCGTATTGGTGGTTTTCTTTCTGGCTTACTTCACTCTGTATAATGGGCTCCAGTTTCATCCATCTCAATAGAACCGATTCAAATGTATTTTTTTTAATGGCTGAGTAATATTCCATTGTGTATATGTACCACAGCTTCCTTATCCATTCGCCTGCTGATGGACATCTAGGTTGCTTCCATGTCCTGGCTATTGACTAGGGTTTGAACCCGGGCCCTTGGCAGTGAAATCTCAAAGACCTAACCACTAGACTGCCAGGGAATTCCCCCATTGGGTCTTTATACACTGATGATGTTGCTACTTTCTGTGCCTGTAGATAAAAATCTCAAAGTGTCAAATGTCAGCAAACTGGAGAGGCCTTGAAACTCTACTGAGAGGATAAGTATGAAAGGAAACCCTTTTACATCGAGATTTGAGCTATCTTTTATATCCATCTGTGCACGCACTTCATGCGAAATTATGTTAAAAGAAATCAGGAAAGTTTTACTACGTAGAGGAAAAAAAAGGTTGCCCGCCACTCCTGTTCTACAAGGATCAGGCACAACCTGAGCGGAATTCAGGGTGGAGGAAAGCAGGAAGTATTTCGAGTTTTGTATGTATCAACTCCTAGATAGTTAAGATGTATATTTAAGGAAAAATTTCGATGACTCCAGATTCTTGCATCCTCACATACATAGCAAAGCTCTAAAATCATTGACATGAGATGCCTCTTCTTTGTGGTTAGCAGAAATTTTGCGATGTTTGACTACATTTTTTTTTCCAGCCAAAAATTCATATATCAATATATCCTGGCTCCTCCCTTACCTCTTCAGAGCAGTTCCTCAGAGCTACCTGAGAGGCCGTCTCTTGGGCTATAGTCCTCAGAAAGTCCCCGAATAAAACTTAACCCACAACTTTTACATTGAGCGTTTTTATTTCAGTTAACAACTACAACCTCCCACCCAAAAAAGAAAAGTTGGGGGAGGGTTGGTGTTGATCTGGAGTCAGACAGACTGAATTGAATCACAGCTCCACCCCTGGCTAGCCATATGGCTTTCGGCAAATGATTCTGTAGTTCAGCACCTTAGTTTTCTGTCGAAAAATGAGGATGTTACCAATATATACATTATGGAACTTTTTGGAGAATTCCATGAGATTTTTATATTCGGTGCCCTAGGTGAATGGCAGGCGTTGCCATTGCTAACACAGCCACAGGCAACATCTTATCTCGTCTCCCAAATTGACTGTGTGCCCACTAAGGGCAGGAGTCGATCACGGTCGTCCCTGGCACTCACAGCAGCGCCCAGTGTGGTCTAGGCGCACAGCATTCATTCAAAGAATTGAATTGATGAAGCCCTGGACCAAATTGCCCTGGCCTCTCTGAAGTCCCCAGACTTAGATTTGGAAGAGGTGTTACATCATGTGACAAGTCTTGAGAGCAGATATCTAGTGACCTCCCAACTCCTTCCTAGAGCCAAGAATAATTTAACTCCATGGCTGGTCATTTTTGCAGACTAAATTTTGCTAATAAAAGAACTGACTCCCCAAGAGGAAAGGGACTTTAGGTTAACTATCTTGAGTCTTAAATTTCGTATCTACTTATATATATGTATCTATTTCCCCCCATTATCCTGCCAGACACACCTGTAATCCCATTCACCCTTAGGTGGGCTGGGAATGACAGCACAAACACCTGCAATAGGCACAAATCCTGGGGGCCTCAGGCTCATCAAAGCCACACTTCAAATCAAAGTACCCCCAGCAGCCCACGGCCCAGCTCAGGCTCTCATCTATGCAGAGATGCACCAGTGAAGAGTTTCCCAACACCTCCCCTTCTCTGCAGCATGATGAAGAGTCCAGCACTTCGAATTCCCTGCACCGAAGGATAAAGGTCATTTCTCCAAGAACACACAGTGAGTGGACACCTGAGCGGAGATCTCCAGGGACCTTGTGCTTTTTAGTCCCAGATCATCAGAGGAATGGGGAGTGGAATCCATATTTTAAAAAGGCAGCAACAGCATGGCCAGCTACCATCCACTCAGGCCAGAAAAGACCTCGGAGGTACCAGAAAAGGCACTTGCTGATGCAAATCTTTACAGGCTAATTATATTTTATTGTGACCAAACTTCCCTTAAAATAAGTACGTAGTTCCAATTTCCTTTATCACATTAACACATATAAAGAGTTCAGAATTTCTAATAGCGCAGAAGTTATAATGAAAACCAGAGAGATGCTTCCAGAAATAACCACTGTGACTTCCATTTACTGAGCACCTTCTGTGTACCACGCACTTTACAGCCATGATCTCAGTTAAGACTCACATCACTCGTGAGATGTGAGATGTGAGATGTGAGATGTGAGAGCATTGCACGTTGCCAATGAAGATACTGAAACTTGCTTAGTGACACACATGTTAAGAAAGAAAGGAAAGCAGCAGATCTATGATTAAACTATGAAGATTGGGATGGAAGGAAGCCTCCCAAAATGAAAACAGTTGATTTGATGGGGGTGATATGATGACGGGGATTTTTTTTCCTCCTTGATAAACTTCTCTGTTGTTTTCATACAGTGACATGCTGTACTCCAGGATGGAGAAGTTGATTTCAAACACCCTAGGGGTGATGGAGCCAGGAAACCTAGAGGGGAAGATCAGAGGCTGTCAGCCTGGTGACAAGTGCCCCCCATTCCAGCTGCCCCTTTCCCTCCCCACCTTCCTTTCATGCCGACCTCCCAGCACTTTCTCAGCCTCTTTGTCAAATGTTGGGTGTAAGGAGGGAGAGCTTGGGGGAAACCCCTTCTCCAGCTCAGATTGGCTTTGGTTCCTTTTAAAACTGACTGGAAATTTGCTCTTTTGGAACTTAGGGTTTTTTGTTTTTTTTCACTTCTCTTTTGTGAATCAACACAGAATTAGCCTGTGTGGACCAGAGGAGTTTCTGGAATAAAACCTTCCTGGGATCCTAGTGCTCCACGGTCCACTGTCTCCCTCTTTCCTCAGATTCACTGGCCCAGGCTAGCTTCGGCCCAGGCTCTAGGATGCCTCCCATTCCTTCCTGCCTCCAGGAACCTAGGCTCAGAGGCAAAGCTCAGTCCCCCAGTCCCAGAGGCAACCTGGGGGGGAGGGGGTCCCTGTAATCAACACGCCTTAATGAAGGGCGAAGTCATGGGGGAACTGTGGTCCCCCTCCCCAGAACTCAGCTTCCCCTGGGGCATCATAAGACTACTCTGACCTCCTCTCCGGGAAGAGCCTCAGCCAAGTGACCCCACGGTCCCATCCATCCCCTGCCCCCACCGTCCCCGTGCCCCAGCTCATGGCAGGTTCTGAGAGCATAATACCCTTGTTAAGGGGTTCCTCGCAAAACGAGTTGCCCCTCTGAGGCCATTTTGTGTCGTCTGACTCTCACACCCAACCAGGACATCCAGGGTCAGTGATCACATTTCACAGATGAGATAACAGCGACTCAGAAGCACAAAGTGATTTGCCAAGGCCACCAGCCAGCAGGCACCAGGCTGGCACTCTTGCCCATGCCCCTGGCCGACCATCCCCTCTGTCTTGTTAAACTGGGTTTTTCGTTTCATTTGATGACTCTTAACAGCATAGCGGGACTCTCTCCTTGCTCATCGCTTCTACCTTCATCTTAGCTGTAGGCAGTGGAAGCTGGGCCTTGTCGCAAGGGAAGAGAAGTGGGGATGAGCGCGAGGGGTTGGAGCTGAAGGGGGGCTTGGAATCCTGAAAAGAGGGGGCTGTGAGTTGCTCACGGTCCCCTCCTGGATCCCAACCTCAGGTACAGGCCAAGATTTATCATGAGCATACACCCAGGGACAGTGAGGGGGTGAGGAGAACGAACAGAGCCCAACATTTAAAAATTCTAAATGTTGTCCCAAAACAGAGACCTGGATTGTAAGGGGAAAAAAAAAAACTTATCTTATTTTGCTTGGAGTGATCACATTTTCGATTTTGCCTGGAGCGATCACATTTTCAATGACTTAATATCACCAGGACTAGGTTTTCCCTGCTCTTCAGGTTGCTTTCTCTTACCGCCTTTGTTTCGTAAGCTGCTGCAAGGTTCTTTGGGAAGCGGTAGGATATAAATTGTCAACAGCTAGCTAAATGCGCTGAATGGTTTTATCGTTGTGGCGGTGGTTTGTTTCCTAAACTCGAAGCCAGGCCCTGTTGGGGTACAAGTGCAAGAGGAGATGTCTGCTTGGGGTCCTCCCTGGGGGCAGGTGCAGAGGCACAGACGACCTGTGACCACACTCGGTGTCTCAGTTCCATTCTTAAAGCGTAGACGCCTCGACCTCAACCTCAGAGGGCTTTCCAACCCCTGTTCCGGGACGAGCGGTCCATGATTCTGAAACTCAGTGCCATGGGGTGGGTGAGGTGGGGAACCTAAGAGACCACTCCCAACCACTTCCTCTGCCCTCTCAGCTATTTGCGGCAGAGGTCATCCGTTTAGCAATTATTGAGCACCTACGATGTGCCAACTCCATGTAAGGGCTGGAGATTCAGCAGTGGTGGAGATCCGCATGAGCCCTGCAGGATGCAGCCCACAGGATCATGGGGAGACAGGTGATTAAAGAATGTTCATCCATGCACCGGATGACACGAGAAAGGAAGTACAGAGCAGAGGCACTCAATCCAGACTCAAGAGCCAGGGTCTTTTTTTTTTGACTGGAACAACTGAAATTTAAACCAAGACCTCAAAGCTGTGTAAGACATAAGCCAGGTATGGCAGAGAGTGACGGGCCGGTTGTTTCCTCTGCCTCCTGGACACAGAGCAAGACTACACTTCCCAGCCTCCCTTGCAGTTAAGAGTGACCAGGATACTGAGCATTAAGTAAATGGAATATGAACAGAGTTGAAAAGTACCACTTCCGGGCTTGGTCCATATTCTTTGGTCACTCAGCAGCTAAATGCAGAGGACTCCAAAGTCTCCAGGGAGAGTAGAATCATGAGATAGAAAGGAGCCAGGGTCCTTGATGACCACATGGAAGGCCTGCCACAAAATGGGAATGCTCTCATGAGTTATTGCCTTCATGAGAAATACAGTCCTAGTACACAAACCATAAAGATGTGGATTTATCTGTTACAGCAACTGGCATCACCCTAACTTATAATCAAGTATTCCATCACCAACTTGATGGACTTGAATTTGAGCAAGCTCTGGGAGTTGGTGATGGACAGGGAAGCCTGACATGTTGCAGTCCAGGGGGTCACAAAGAGTCAGACACGACTGAGCGACTGAACTGACTGATGACTCCAGAAAAATATATTAGTAAAACATGCCACCTCAGGAAGCTATCTAAGGTAGCTTGATGTCAATCAAACAGACAGGAAAGACCAGAGGTTCCAGAACCAAACGAATGAAATTAAACTTTGGTTCCATATTTCCTAGCTGTGTGATCTTGAACTCTTAATGTCTGTGAATCTTAGTTTCCTCATTTGTAAAATGAAGATAATAACCCTTTCCTTGAAGGGTTACAGTGAGTATTGAATAAAGGGTCCCTAGAATGGTTTCTAAGACATAAAAGGCTTATCAGATAATAAATCCCTTACTACTAGCTATATGCAATCATAGAATGACATTTAACTAGTAGTATGCTTTGGTAACTGGTAACAGTAACAACAATAATAAAAATTTACTGAGAACCATTTATGTCCCAGACATTGATCTAATCATTCAGATGCATTAATTAATTCCATCCTTCCAGCTCTATGAAGTAGACTCTGTTTCCCCCTAGTTTTACAAATGAGGAAATAGAGTTACACTGATGTTAAGTAAGGCGTTCAAGGGGTAAGTGGTAAAACAGGGCTTTAAATCCAGGAGGGTGTGGTCATGATTCCCTTGTTACAGATGGTGGAACAGAGAATTGACATAATTTGCTTAAAGCCACACAATCTCAAAGGGTCCCAGGTTGGGGTTCTGGAATCAGCCATGACTTACTGTGATTCTGTACAGGGTGTTCTCGGACCGTGAGAAGCACCACCCATTTGTGTATCAGCAGGTGTGCCCGTGGCTTTGCAGTAATGATACTGACCAAAACCATATACTGCTTTGATCAACTGTTAGAAAGAAGCAGGTGAGTGTGCACCAAATCATCAGGTGAGTGTGCACCAAATCATCAGGTGAGTGTGCACCAAAGCCCTTCCACTGAAGAAAGTCAGGCCCTCTGGTTGTGCACTCAAGGCTGAGGGGCTTTGGTTTTAACAAGAATGATATTTTCACAAGAGCTTTAAAGAAGCTTACACTGGAACAAATCTCGTCCAGTTTAATAAGAATGCCCAACCTCCAGGGGGAGAAAACAGTTCTAAGAAATGAGACTTAAGGCAAATCTAAAGAAAAGTAAAAAGTGAAAGTGAAAGTGACTCAGTTGTGTCTGACTCTTTGCGACCCCATGGACTGTATAGTCCATAGGATTCTCCAGGCCAGAATACTGGAGTGGGTAGCCGTTCCCTTCTCCAGGGGATCTTCCCAACCCAGGGATCGAACCCAGGTCTCCTACATTGCAGGTGGATTCTTTACCAGCTGAGCCACCAGGGAAGCCCAAGAACACTGGAGTGGGTAGCCTATCCCTTCTCCAACGGATCTTCCTGACCCAAGAATTGAACTGGGGTCTCCTGCATTGCAGGCGAATTCTTTACCAACTGAGCTGTCAGGGAAGCAAAATCTAAAGAAGTAACCCACTAAGAGGATTTGTTCGTTGGACTTGCTGAGGTCTTAAATGACCACCAGAGGGCAGCAAAGACATTGGTCAGAGACAGCAGAGGCCCATTTGGGGTTCTTCCTAGAACCATCCTCAAAGGATGGAGATAGACAAGAAAAATGAAAAAAGGGCCTCGTCTATCATCTAGGAAGCATTCCCTAAACTTGGAACCCCAGCTGTTTAAAAGAGAATGGGCTTGGAACTTCTTCTTCACATCATGTAACTAATGCGTGGTAATGGCAGAGCGGGTGTAGAAGTGGACGACAGAGAATGAGATGGTTGGATGGCATCACCAACTCGATGGACACGAATTTGAGTAAGCTCCGGGAGTTGTCGATGGACAGGGAAGCCTGGTGTGCTTCAGTCCCTGGGGTCACAAAGAGTCAGACACGACTGAGCGACTGAACTGAACTGAAAGGCAGAAAAATTTGAAAATACAGAAATATGTCAATCAAACCATTACAATCCCACCATCTGGAGAAAACTGCCATCAGTTAGTATTTTAAGGATATCCTTCTGGATAGATGTAGAAATCGATGTGGATTTACATATAGATAAAAAGATACATTTACATATATTTTGGCCTTGAAACTGTTATCAGTCAGTAAACTGGCATACCCTGGAGATATTATGAGTTTGGTTTTAGACCACTGCAGTAAACTAAATAACTATACAAGCATTAGAGATCCACTTTAAAATTCAACAAGAAAAAAAAAATGTGTGTGTGTGTATATACATATGTCAATCTTTTGGCCAAGTGTGTCTCACTCGCTTACGTGCAAGTCCCTAGGAGCAGAGGGGTGAGAAATGGCTGGAGCAGGAGCAGCGTCATCCAAGGCCCACTAGTCACTCGGCTTTGTCCCTTCACAGTCCAGGTGTAAGCATGCTGCATGTTCGGGGAGGGGAGTCGCCATACTTTCGAGACTCCCCTCAATGAACAGGTGCTCAGACTTTGCTGAATTTCACCAAAATGAGTCACACGGAACGTGTGAAGGAGTGACAGGTTTGAGTTCCCACTTCCTGGTTCCATTCCCAGCACGTCACCCTTTTACCCCAGATGGAGGGACCATGTGGTACGGGTCCAGGCAGCAGCCACAGACATGCCCATTTTGTCCAAACACAGAGCCTCCACACCATTTCTTTGTCCTTCGGGTGTGACTATCTCTTGCCCCCCCCCCCAAAATCACCAGCATCGTCACTCTGCGACCCCCTTGATCGTTATTAAGTGAGCGTCACAGCTAACAAACCCACCGAAAGTGCAGTGGAGCTTGAATTGAGGCTGAAGACACAGGTGTTTAACCAGGTGAAGGGAGGGAACATCGCAACCCCTGGATTTCCAACACTTGCTTCATTCACAGGAATCGGGACACCGCTGAGCCCCTAAGGGAGTTCTCTCTGGCCTGTGCTTTGGACTGAGACCAGTCTGGTTCTGAATCAACTTCACTTCCTGATCGTGCGATCTCAGACATGTCATCATATAACCCTGGGCATCCTGGGGAAGGACCAAGGGAAGAATTTGTGGAATAGTTTTGGGGGGAAGCAACTGCTCTTCAGTCCAGCTGGAGCCCAGGTTGAGAGAACGCAGAACTAGAGGGAGCCAGGAGGGGGGCCTTGAATGCCATGCCAAGCAAGGCCACCAGGAGCTGTGACCAGATTTTTAAGGAAAGGTCAAATCATGCAATAATATACAATATCACAACTGCAAAGCACTGTGAAATTTGAGGACTCTTTCATCTAATTTAACATATATATATTTAGGGACTCCGTGCTTCCATTGCAGAGGGTCTGGGTTTGATTCCTGCTTGAGGAACTGTGTGGATCACAATAAACTGTGGAAAATTCTGAAAGAGATGGGGATACCAGACCATCTGACCTGTCTCTTGAGAAACCTGTATGCAGGTCAGGAAGCAACAGTTAGAACTGGACATGGAACAACAGACTGGTTCCAAATAGGAAAAGGAGTACGTCAAGGCTGTATATTGTCACCCTGCTTATTTAACTTCTATGCAGAGTACATCATGAGAAATGCTGGGCTGGAAGAAACACAAGCTGGAATCAAGATTGCCGGGAGAAATAGCAATAACCTCAGATATGCAGATGACACCACCCTTATGGCAGAAAGTGAAGAAGAACTAAAGAGCCTCTTGATCAAAGTGAAAGAGGAGAGTGAAAAAGTTGACTTAAAGCTCAACATTCAGAAAACTAAGATCATGGCATCTGGTCCCATCACTTCATGGCAAATAGATGGGGTAACAGTGGAAATGGTGGCTGACTTTATTTTTCTGGGCTCCAAAATCACTGCAGATGGTGATTGCAGCCATGAAATTAAAAGACGCTTACTCCTTGGAAGGAAAGTTATGACCAACCTAAACAGCATGTTAAAAAGCAGAGACATTACTTTGTCCACAAAGGTCCGTCTAGTCAAGGGTATGGTTTTTCCAGTAGTCATGTATGGATGTGAGAGTTGGACGGTGAAGAAAGCTGAGCGCCGAAGAATTGATGCTTTTGAACTGTGGTGTTGGAGAAGACTCTTGAGAGTCCCTTGGACTGCAAGGAGATCCAACCAGTCCATCCTAAAGGAGATCAGTCCTGGGTGTTCATTGGAAGGACTGATTTTGAAGCTGAAACTCCAATACTTTGGCTACCTGATTCAAAGAGCTGACTCATTGGAAAAGACCCTGATGCTGGGAAAGATTGAGGGCAGGAAGAGAAGGGGACGACAGAGGAGATGGTTGGATGGCATCACCAACTCGATGGACATGGGTTTGGGTAGACTCCGGGAGTTGGTGATGGACAGGGAGGCCTGGCGTGCTGGGGTTCATGGGGTCTCAAAGAGTCGGACACAACTGAGCGACTGAACTGAACCGAACTGAGGAACGAAGATCCTGCAAGCCACGTGATGTGGTCAAAATAAATAAATAAACATATTTAATATATCAATATGTATTTATTAATATTTATATTAATTTTATATATTTATATATAAATATATTTAACATTATCTGTTTCACTAATCTCACAAGGGTCTTCATAAAAACCCACAAAATGCATTGGAGGAAGGGCTTTGTAAACTAGAAACATCCTGGTCACTGGCATCTTTCTCTGCTGTTTGAGTGACCATGGCTGGCTCCCAGGTACAGCCTGGAGGGTCCCCACCCTGACTCTCCATCCTCGTCATGCCCGTGGAAGCCTTCTAGTGCATGTAGTTCCTGCCCTCTCGAATCCTCTGCGGTCATATTCGCAGCTCAGAAGGTGTTTGTTAAGCTTTTTCAGTCCTGCTTCAAGCCAAGTTGGGGTGAGTGGGGTGCAGAGGAGGGTGCCAGAAGGAGGAAAGGAAAGAGGCTTCCTGCCTGGTAGTTGGGGACGCCTGGGTGCTGAGCAGAGAAACCACGGTCAAAGGCAGTTTCCCCCAGACCTCAGTGCACCCAGGCCCTTCCCCTGCTCTGTCAGCACCCAGCATTAAGTTAGAGCATTTTGCTGGCATCTCTGCTGCAGCGGGTCCTTCATCCTGCTATCCCCGTTGTAGTTGGGAAGCAGGGCTACAGACAGGGGAGAAACCAAACACGTGGTCTCAGACCTGGCTCAGAATCCTGCCTCATCCCCGACAAGTTCATCACTCCAGCCAAGTGATGTCAACCTTTTGTGCCTTATTTCCTCGCCTGTCAAGTGAAAAATAATATTATTTACAAATTCTTAGGTTATTGTGAGACTTAAATGAGATAAGCAAGCACTCAGTACATCTGAGCTAGAATTATTGTTAATATTAGTCATTCTGTTTTTCTAGCCTCCATTGAACTGGAAGCTTCTTGAAGGCCCAGAATCATATCATATCATACTCAGCTTGTGTGATAAAGCAGCGTGGGCAGTGCCAAGCTCATGATACTTTTAGGAGCCCCTAAAAGTGTTTTAATGTCTTTTAAGATCAGAAAAGAAAAATGAATATAATGCAGTCTGGGTTATATTTGTTTTTGTATCAAAGTAGTTGTAAACAAAGAATTCTTAACTTTTTTTTAATGGAAGAAGGGGCCCGCAGAGGCAAAACACCTTCCACCCAGGAATGTCACAGGGTGGCCCTGAGTGCAAGGACTTGGAATGAGACAGGTCAGGTTTGAACCCCAGCTCTACCACGTAGCTAAGAGAGTGATCTGCAGAAAGGCACTTAACTTCCTTGAGTCCCAGTTTCCTCATGTGAAGAAAGGCTCATCTGGTAAATCCTACCTCCTGGGACACCAAATTCTACTCCTCCTTCCTTTTTAGTCACTTGTCACGTCTCTAGTCATGTATTCAATGTCTGTTTTCCTCACTAAGCTGTAAGCCCCACAGAAGCAGGAATCCTGTCTAATTTTATGATTCCTACACACAACATTTACAGTGCTCTTACTGTGTGTTGTACATTGTTCTAAAGGCCTTAAATGTATGACATCAGTTATGAAGGGTTTTAGCCCCATTTTACAGATGAAGAAACTGAGGCTAACTGGTTGAGTGGCTTGTCCAAAATCACACAGTAGGAAGTGGCAATGTGTGTGTGAGTGTGTGTGTGTGTTTAAACCCCTGAACCTATAATCTTAACCATGCCTCTCGCTGTGATATAGAGCTCAGAGCCTGGCAGACAAAACAGGGAAAGAAGCAGGTACCTAAGGAATGCACGGCCCAGAGAAAGCCACCTCTCAATGCAGTTCTGATAAACTGAAACAAAGCTTTGTTCCTGAGTAGGTGGCTGGGAAATTGAGGAGACAGGAAGTCATTAGGAAGAAGTCCTCCTCACAGACAAATGCTTTCCACTCATGAAGCGGGGAAAGTTTAGGTAGAGAGAATACTCTGACCGCATCAAGCACAATAGTGATTGTCCCCACAGTGAAGCAGCAGTTCAGACACCCTGGGAAGCTGGTCTGCTCAGGTCTCCCTGCAGTAGCGGAACTGACAAGCCCGGAGGCCAAGTGTGGTCCAGGCTCAACCCGAACAGACCAAGCGCTTCTCATCTGTCATCCTACCCCCGCAGCCTGCTCACTTTGTGTGTACAGAACCCACTCCAATATTCTTGCCTGGAGAATCCCGAGGACAGAGGAGCCTGGCAGGCCACAGTCCATGGGGTCACAAAGAGTTAGACAGGACCAAGTGACTTAGCATGCATGCAACATGTACAGAGGAATTGGCTTTTTGTAATAATTATTTATATTGTTTTTATCATCTTTATTTTTATAATTATCTTTTTGATAATAATGATCTTTTCTAATTGCAAAATAACACACATATCTCCATCTTAGAAAAATTGGAAAATGCAAATACACATGCACACACAATAAGTGAACGTCAGTGATCATCTCACCATGTAGGAATAACGTTGTTTAATGTTTTGTATATTTTCTTCCAGTTCTTCCTTATGGCATATAAATACGTATTTATTCTTGCAACACTGAGATCATAAATAATACAGTTGTTTTTATAAACAACTTGGTAGGATCTTTAAGAAAAACAGTCGACAAAACCATCGGTCTAAAATTAAACTGTATACAATGAAATGTAAATTTGAATCTAGCATTCCTTACTTTCTTCTAGATAGCAAAGGCTGTTGTAATGTGCATAAAACAAGCAATGAGTAGTCAAAAGTGAGACCTTTGTCTCTTATCATGACCCAGGAATTAATGGACTTGACTTTTGTCTCTGCCAAGTGGGAGAGGAATCCCAGAAGTTCCATGAAGTAATAGACACAAATTAGCTAATCTATTTCTCTTTTTTCCTGGGGACACACTTAGACTGTATTTCTCAGCCTCTTTTGCAGTTATGTGACCATGTGACTGAATTCTGGCCAATGCAATGCCGATGGATATGTGTATTAGTCATCTATTGCTGCATAACAAAGTATCCCCAGACATGGCAATTTTTAAAAAGCTATTTATTTGCTCTATAACAAATTATTCCCAAAGTTAACAGTGTAAAACAACAAATAATTTTCACCTCAAACAGTTTCTGAGAGTCAGAAACTCGGAGTGGCTTAACTGGTTGGTTCTGGCTCATGGTCTTTCAAGATTTGACTAGGGCTTCTGCATTCAAGATCACTCATGCGATCTCTCACGGGACTGTTGGCAGGGGGGCTTCCGTTCCTCGCTGAATGCGTTTCCACAGAATTGCTTAAGATGGGGCTTCCTCCAGGGTGAGTGAGGGTAGGAAAGAGTGACAGCTCTTGGATCGGAAGCTGCAGTTTTTTTATAACCTAATCTTGAAATTGACCATCACTTCTGAATTCTGTTATAAGTGAGTCACTAATTCCAGCCTGCCCTCAAGGGGAAGAGAATTAAGCTCTACTTCTTGAAGGAAGGAGTATAAAAGAATTTGTGGATATATTTTTCAGTTCAGTCAGTTCAGACACTCAGTCATGTCTGACTCTTTGCTACCCCACGGACGGCAGCATGCCAGGCTTCCCTGTCCATCACCAACTCCTGGATATATTTTTGAACCACCATAATCTGCTGCACATTCAGGTTTGTGTGGTCCTCCCCTATCTTTCTTTCTCTATCTGCTAGCTCAGAGGAAAGTGAAAGTCTCTCAGTCGTGTCTGACTCTTTGCAAGCCCATAGACTATACAGCCCATGGAATTCTCCAAGCCAGAATACTGGAGTGGGTAGCCTTTCCTTCTCCAGGGGGTCTTTCCAACCCAGGGATGAAACCCAGGTCTCCCTCATTGCAGGCGGTAAAGCTGAGCCACAAGGGAAGCCCAAGAATACTGGAGTGAGTAGTCTATCCCTTCTCCAGTGGAGTCTCCTGATGCAGGAATAGAACCGGGGTCTCTTGCATTGCAAGCAAATTATTTACCAACTGGGCTATCAGGGAAGCCCTCAGCGGAGGGGACTCTAAAGTCCTAGAGGAAGAGAGGGGCACAAAAGGAAGGAAATTGGATCCCTGAGCAGGGTATAGAGAGCTCTGTAGCCATGTGGACTGAGAAGAGGGGAATTGAGCTCTCCGTTTGTTAAGTCATTGAGATTTAGAGTGTACAGCAGCTAATTAGCACATAAAATAGGAGATTAGTTTTGTTTTCCTTAGGCTTATGCCTGTGGGTGTATGTTCTATCAGGAAAATCTGCTTTCAAAATAATAAAAAGCCTCAGAGAAATGATCCCGTTTATTGTGCAGAGAGATTGAGAGAGCCCTGACCCCAGAGAGAAGTAATCACATTCTTTGGAGGAAAAGGGTAGGAGAATTGAAAGGCAGAAAGTCAGAGGACACGGGATCCCAGTGCGGGTCTAGAGAGCTGACGCTGAAGCTGGCACTTTAGGGAATCTGTAGTGACTACAGCAAAACCCTAACAGGAATGTGAGCACCTGATCACAGCAGTGCCACACAGTGAGTCCCCATCCTCCTAAAATACAGGGAAGAAAGACAGGAAAGACAGATCGAGAAGGGCGAAGGAGGGGCTTCCCTGGTGGTCCAGGGGCTAAGATGCCAAACTCCCAATGCAGGAGGTGCAGGTTCAATCCCTGGTCATGGAACCAGATCCCACATGGTGCCACTAAGAGTTTACATCCTACAGTGAAGATCTTATGTGCTGCAACTAACACCTGGTACAACCAAATAAATAAATAAATATTAAAGAGAAAAGAAGGGCGAAGGAACGTGAATGGCAGCATCCTCATTTAAGAACTGTATGCTACAGAAAGAAACATATACTTGTAGATGTGTATGTATGAGGATGTTCACTGTGGCCATATTTATAGTAGCAGTGGGAGGGGGCATGGAATGGGGGAGAGGACTAGCCTACATACCCATCAACATGAGAACGGTTGAATAGAGTATGTTCATACATACCATGGTGTGTTGTGAGGGTAAATTTCAGCAGGACTGGAACCGGCACAGGCTGATTTACTGAAATGAGACGTTCATGCATAGCACAGACCCCCGGTCAGGTCATTAACTGTACTGATCAATAGTGTTGTTTTGTAACCATGGGTCTGAAGAATTTTGGGGTGGTTTCTACCAACTTGTCAGCAGGGTTTATTTTTATTTTTCTTTGTTTATCACTGTTTGTTGACAGTGTTGATGTTGATGATTTGTACCTGGTTTTGATGAGACCCCTGAAGGTCTCTGCTGTTGGGGCTGGTAAACCAGGAAGAAACATGCCTACGTGACTGGCAGGGTGGAAGAAACCCTGGAGCATCCTAGGGGTCTTCCAGTGGGGTCTTCCTAGGTCCGAGGTGCTTTGTGATGAACCTGTGACCCAGGAGAGACAGTGAGTCTGATACGGTGCTTGCAGAGGCAGGACAGTTGGAGCTTAGAGCTGGCCTCTCTGGATCTCTTGCTGTCTCACTTGAAAGCTTTTAATGCTTTTCCTGCAATAAGCTGTAGCTTTGCAAGCACTGTCAGTTGGATTCTGTGAGTCTTCTTTAATAAACTCTGCCTAATGACCACAGTTAGTGTCCATGAGGTGGTAACAACTGTAGTCGCCAAGAAAGAGTCAGATCTACATGTACTACCTGGAAAGAGATCTTAAATGTATGTGAAACAAGCAAGTTGCAGACTAATAGGTAAAACATGATTTGTCTTTATTTTTTGATGTGTGACACTAGGTATAAACATCAATATATTTGTAGAAACTTCGGGAAAAAATCAGGAAGCGTGCGCATCAAGTTGTAAGCACTGGTTACCTTATTGGGAATGTGTAGAGTAGGGAATGAAATAGGCTTGAATATCTACTTCTAACTTTATGTGATGAAAAAGATGGGATTATAGACTTTTAAAAAAAATTAATAAACTATTTTTTAGAGCAGTTTTAGGATTGAAAAATTGAGCAGGAAGTATAGAGAGTTCATATGTTTCCTCTTGTTTCCCCCAGAGTCCCCTGCCATACACTTTCTTCCATTATTAATATCCTGTATTAGTGTGGTATATTTATTATAATTGATGAACCAGTATTGATATATTATTAATAGCTAAAGTCTCTAGTTTACATTAGGGTTCACTCTTTCTGTTGTACAGTGCTATGAGGTTGTTTTTTTTGGTCATGTGGTATGGGTGTGGAATCTTAGTTCCCAACCAGGGGTCAAACTGGGGTCCCTATTGGGAGTGCAGAATCCTAACCACTGGACTGCCAGGGAAGTCCCAGTACTTTAGTTTTGACATATGTATAATGTCATATATACACCATTAAATATCATACAGAATAATTTCACCACCTTAATCATGCCCTGGGCTCACCCCTGACAACCACTGACCTTTTTACTGTCTCTTTTGCCTTTTCTAGAATGTCCTATAGCTGAAACTATATATATGTAGCTTTTTCACACTGGCTTCTTTCAGTTAGTAAAATGAACTTAAGGCTGCTCAATGTCTTTTCATGGATTGATTGCTCATTTCTTTTTATTGCTAAGTAATATTCTATTGTCAGGCTGTCCCACACTCTGTTTATTCATTCACCCACTGAAGGACACCTGATTGTGCTCAATTTTTGGCAATTGTGAATAAAGCTGCTTCAACTTTTGGGTTGACATAAGTTTTCAACATATTTGGGTAAATATCAAGGAGGGCAATGGTCAGATCATATGGTGAGAGTATGTTAAGCTTTGTAAGAAACCACCCAGCCATCTTCCAAGAAGCTGTACAGTTTTGCATTCGCACCAGTACTAAATGAGAGTTCTTTTCTCCACATCCTCGCCAGCATTTGGTATGGCCATTGTTTCACATTTTGGCCATTCTAATAGGTGTGTGGTTCTATCTCACTGTTGTCTTAATTTGTGAATCTCTAGTAATACGTGACGTGGAACAACTTTTCATATGTTTATTTGCCATCTGTATGTCTTCTTTGATGAGGTGCCAGTTCAGATCTTTTGCCCATTTTTTAATTGAGTTGTTTGTTTACTTATTGTTGAGTTTTAAGAATTCTTTGTATATACTGAATACAAGTCCTTTCTCAGATTTGTGTCTTGCAAATATTTTCTCCCAGTCTGTGGCATTTTTATTCTCTTAATTGTAGGCTATTTTCCAGGGATAAAGACAATGGGGTGTATAGATATAGATGGGATATATATATATACACACACACACATATATATAGAATAGAATACTATTCAGCCATAAAAAGGAATGGAACTGTGCCATTTGCAGCAGCATGGACCTAAAGATTATCATACTAAGTGAAGTAAGTCATACAGAGAAAGACAAATACCATATGATATCACTTACAAGTAGAATAAAAAATGATTAAAATGAACTTATATACAAAATAGAAACGGAGTCATAGACACAAAAACCAAACTTATGATTACCAAAGGGGAAAGATGGCAGGGAGGGATAAATTGGGAGTTCGGGAGTAATATACACACGCTACTATATATAAAATAGATAAACAACAAGGGCCTACTGGATAGCATAGGGAACTATATTCAATATTTTGTAATAACCTAGATGGGGAAAGAATCTGAAAAAGAAGATATATGTGTATTCATGGATATAACTGAATCACTTTGCTGTACACCTGAAACTAATACAACATTGTAAATCAACTCTACTTTAATAAAAATAGATAAATAAAAATTAGAGGCCATTTTCACTTCTGTGTTTTCCAAGTAAATGTTTAAATAAAGAAGACAACAATGAACAGGAATGACTTAGTTTAGCCTCTCTTGCCTGGTTAGAGGATGAGAACTAAGTCTGGTGAGGAGTAATCCACGCCTACATGTTATGCTTTTGAACAGTTTTGTGTTTCTGTAACTAATTTTAAAAATTCCATTCATTGTTTTTATCTACAGTTTATGAAGAAAGAACCCCCTCCCCAGCCCTTTCTTTTTTTTTTTTTGCAAGGCCTAATTAAAGAACTGCTATTCAGTATGAGGGAGGGGCAGAAACTGGACTCCAGGCCACCTCTGTGGGTCAGCTACTCCATGGTAGGGGCGCCCAGTCAGGGATGGAGGGTGAGCGAGGGGCTGCCTCTCCCTCCACCTACTGGATGCAGAAAGTGGGGGGTGTACCTGACCAGGCCCCTCCAAGTCAGTTCCCTGAGAAGCTGAGTGTTTCACTTTAGCTTATTTCAGGAGAACCACAGCGGTGACCTTGGTTGGACTCCTTTCTTCCCTTTGTAATGAGGAAAGGGCCTCTCTAGAGCTCTGGCTGGAAGCTGCTTAGAAATGCAAAGGTTCAGCTACTTGAAGGGAAAGCATTTGAGGGAAGTCTCCCCTGTGCCTTCAAAGAGGAACAGAGCTTGTTCAGAAAGCTGGTGTAAAGACAGAGAGTTCAGAGGCTCTGGTCCCTGGGCCCAGAGGAGGTTTCTTCCCAGGCAGTGTTATGCAAATCTCACTTAATAGAAGGGTGGACCGACTCTTTATTTCCAGCAAAGAAAAGCAGGGAAGGAGAATTAATACCCTTCACATTTGGGCTATAAATACCACAGTAAATAGGGCTGGAAGGGAAGGATTTGAGGCCTTTGGGGAGCTTGGATCAGCTGTGAGGCCTACAGCTGGTGTGTCAGCGGTATTTCTTGCAGGAAGGGCTGGAGGAGCTGAGGGACTGGAATGGACACTGGTTGGAACGACCGCCCCAAGGACACGGCCACCGCTGCTTGGTAGCCCCTCGGTCACCTGAGAGCAGCAGATGGCTGAGAAGAAAGTGTTCCCTGTCGGCTGACCATCGGGGGTCAAAGGGGCCAGCACTGCTGTCAAAGATTAAAGCACTGAAATGAGAACTACCTTTGGGGGAGCAAAATGATGAAACGGTTACCAAACCAAGATGTGTGTTCAGCCAAAATGGGGTGTTGTTTTCCCTCAGAAGGAAAGAGTGCAGACCCAAGGGTCACCTGACCCAAGGTAGAATCTCCCTACCAGTAGCCCTAGACCTGCCCCCGCCACCTTCCCAAAGGACTGAGACCCCCCTAAAGGCAGGGATTCTATCAGGTCCCTATTTGTTTTCCAGCCTGGCTCAATTGGATTGTTTGGATTGAATCTGGTGGTGCTAACTGCCTCAGTTTCTTCATCATTAAAATGCAACTTAAAATTATAACAAGAAGCTAGCACATGGTAAATACTCAATAAACATTAATATCTGTCTTTTGTTCATTGTGAAGTCATACTCTCTACTGCAATTGTGCAGTAATCTCCTTTTTTTGTGGCCACACTCTGTTGCAGACAGGATCTTAGTTCCCTGACCAGGGATCAAACCCATGCCCCCATGCCTTGGGAGCCCAGAATTCTGACCACTGGATCACCAGGGAATTTGGTAATTTCTTTTTCACAGCTACATAATCATAAGTCTGTTAAACTTTATGATCGTAGTGGTAAAGAACCTGCCTGCCAATGCAGGAGAAATAAGAGACATGGGTTTGATCCCTGGGTCAGGAAGATCCCCTGGAGGAGGGCATGGCAACCCACTCCAGCATTCTTGCCTGGAGAATCCTCATGGACAAAGGAGCCTGGCGGGCTACAGTCCATGGGGTCACAAAGAATCAGACATGACTGAAGCGACTTAGCACGCATGCACCCATTGACTCAGAAAACAGTATATCAAGATAGTAAAACTCAAGTTTTGACTGAGACACCAAAGCACAATAGATGTGAGGCCACATCACCAAGTGCAGACTTTACACATTTTAAAGAACTGGTTTCAAGGTAGCTGGACCTTTATCCAATTTGTGAATATAAAAGGGGCTTTTAGGCTTAGAGAAATGGGGAAAGCATTTATAGAGCCAGTTCTTGGAGAAAAGAAAACTTGTGGTGCTGAGTTCTCATCTCCACCAGGCTGGAGGGAAGACTGCTGCCTCCTTTTCCTCAAGCCAACTGAAGAGGGGGCTGCCCTGGATCCCCTTGAGGAAATAGTTGTACCGGGCCAGGTCTGTGTGCCCCAGTGTCTCTGGGCAAGTAATGACTGAGATCTTCCTAAGGCCGGTGTGGGCTGGCCTGGGTCTGTCTGATAAGGCCGTCTAGAAAATCCTGGATGTATCAGCAAGAAATTGGAGGTGAGAAATAGTCTCCTGAACCCCAGAAAAAGTTCTTCCTGCAAATATATTTGCCCAGGTGGAGGGACATACAGGTGGAGAGGTCCCTGGAGACGTAATCTAGGAAGAAAGAATTAGCTTTAAGTATTTGCCAGACCCAGCACACCCAAAGTCAGCTTAAGGTCCTAACAGTTCTAGGTCAAGAGCGCATTCCTAACCCCTCATCAGAGCTACAACTCCCTGCTCCATCCCTGGGAGGAGCCAGAAACTGGCCAGCCAACCTGGGGTGAAGGAAGGGAGAAGACAGCCATGAAAAGTGTGAGGAGATCCCCAGCTGTGCCTCCCAGCTGCCTGCTCTCAGCCTGAAGCAGGCCTATGCCGGTGTGCAGGGAGAAGACCTGAGCCAACGAAGCTTGGGGCTTCTAAAGAACAAGTTGACACTTAGAATGGCAGAGGACCATCTCTTACCTGAGAATCAGTGGAGAAGCCCCAGGCCTGCTGGAATTTTCACCCCGGGGCAAGGAAAGATGATCCTTGTTGGATACATTTCAAAGAGATCATGGGCTATAACATAGTAAGTTGTATTTTAATTTAGCTTGAGTTGTGCGTTCACAATAGCCAGCACCTTTTGGTCCATAGTACCTCTTAGCCTCACTGGATCTGCCAGCTGCCTATGGTGGCAGCATATATGGTGATATGGTATCTGTGGCAGAGTAGTTGGTGCTGCAGCCTGGCCCTGCTGTAAGCACTTTCTTGCCCCAGGCACCACCCAAAATTAGCAGCTTTCCAAGCCACTGATAAATAGGTTAGAGCAGTATTCCTAGTGAGGAATACTAGGTTAAAATAGTGAGTTAAAATATTTATTGCCTCCAAAATTCTGAAGCGGTCTACCAGGCCCTGTGCCTCGTAGTAATGGAGCGCCAGACGCAATTATCTATCCTTAATCTTGAAGGTGAAAGTCCCTCAATCGTGTCTGACTCTTTCAGACCCCATGGACTCTATACAGTCCATGGAATTCTCCAGGCCAGAATACTGGAGTGGGTAGCCGTTCCCTCCTCCAGGGGATCTTCCCAACCCAGGGATCGAACCCAGGTCTCCCACACTGCAGGAGGATTCTTTACCAGCTGAGCCACCAAGGAATCAAGAAGGGGAACTTTCAAATGCCTCAGACCACAGGACCACTAAAAACACCATCCCAAGTGACTCCCGTGGTGGTCCAGTGGTTAAGACTTCACCTTCCAATGCAGGGAGTGTGGGTTCGATTCCTGGTTAGGGAGCTAAGATCTTGCATGCCTTGCGGCCAAAAAAACAAAATATAAAAAGCAGAAACATTGTTGTAACAAATTCAATAAAGACTTAAAAATGGTCCACATCAAAAAAAAAAAAACAACAACTTACAAAAAACAACAAACACCACCCACATGGCAGGTCCCTAAATCCTCATGGACAGGGCTCTTTCCTATCCTCCAGTGCTCATGCACCTTACAATGGCGTCTAGAGTATTGTCTGCTCTGCAGGTCCCATCAGCACTGTGCCATCCATATAATGGGAGCAGCTGGACTCTCTAGAATGGCAAGGGGATCAAAGCGCCTGTGGATTATATTCTAATGGGGGGCAAGAGAGTTAATACAGCCCTTGGGCTAGACAGTAAATGGGCACTTCTGCCTTTCTCATGTAAAAGTGAGCTGGTTTAATTGATTTTGCTTATTGATGGGAATTGAGTAGAATGCATTTATCAATTAATAGCTGCTTGGGGCTTCCCCGATAGCTCAGTTGGTAAAGAATCCGCCTGCAATGCAGAAGACCCCAGTTCAATTCCTGGGTCAGGAAGATCCACTGGAGAAGGGATAGGCTACCCACTCCAGTATTCTTGGGCTTCCCTTGGTGGCTCAGCTGGTAAAGAATCCGCCTACAATGTGGGAGACCTAGGTTCGATCCCTGGGTTGGGAAGATCCCCTGGAGAAGAGAATGGCTACCCACTCCAGTATTCTGGCCTGGAGAATTCCATGGACTGCATAGTCCTTGGGGGCGCAAAGAGTGAGTGACTTTGAGACTGAGCGACTTTCACTTTCACTTAGCAAAGACCAGGAGCAGTGTAACCTGTTCTAATCATGATAACACCAAAAGCGTGGCAGCTACGGGAGGGAATACCACTTGGTAAGGTTTACTCTGTTCCATCATCACTTACCACCATCCATCTGATTTCACAGAGATCAAACAAGTGAATTCTGCAAGAATATGATATAAACCACCACCACCCTCTTGCATCCTTTAAGTCTTTGCTGGTGGTGCTGTCCCCTGCAGTTGCACCTAGGATGTAGTGTGATTTCTGATTTTCTATCTTGGCTATCGTTTCAAGCACCTCCATTCAGTTTTTTCTACCAAAACACTCTTTATCAGTCAGGAGATGGGGAAAGAGCCATAAGAAGGGTCTGTGGGCCCAAAAATCCACTGGAGGCAGACATGGGCCAGGACATTTCTTATCTCCTGTCCTCCATAAACCCATCTCCAGCCAGAAGAGCATGATAGCAGGTGTCCTGGTATCAGTGTCATCTCATACCCTTAGTTTTAATAGGGGTGCTGGAATTGATTCAATGGTCCTCAAGAGATGTGAGAATTCCCTTCCCCGCTGTATAGTTACTCTTTAAGGAAGGATTGGGAAAATGTTTATTGAATACATGTGATGGTAACATAGGGGTTTTCCTCAAGGGGACCCTGCCTGTCCTTCAATCAGTGGGCTCTGGGTCTGGGAACTGACTTAGATCTAGAAAGTACATGAGGCTCTTGCTGTCCATGGTACCAGTTAATTGCCTTCATCTGGCCTCTGCTGCTGCTGCTGCTGCTGCTGCTAAGTTGCTTCAGTCGTGTCCAACTCTGTGCGACCCCACAGACGGCAGCCCACCAGGCTCCACCGTCCCTGGGATTCTCCAGGCAAGAACACTGGAGTGGATTGCCATTTCCTTCTCCAATACATGAAAGTGAAAAGTGAAAGTGAAGTTGCTCAGTCATGTCCGACTCTTCGAGACCCCATGGACTACAGCCTACCAGGCTCCTCCGTCCATGGGATTTTCCAGGCAAGAGTACTGGAGTGGGTTGCCATTGCCTTCTCCGCATCTGGCCTCTACCACTCTGGAATTCCATAATCCCCACTGACACTAGGGAACTCCAGTTCCATGGTAGCATCTCCTGTTGCCCAGCCTGGCCTATAGAGGTGGCCAGTTCAGGGCTTCTCCAAGATGCCAGTGGCCCCTTCTCCAGTATGTCATCACTATCTTAGTGATGTTCCAGCCCTCCTGAGAAGCATGGTCAGGTGACATCTCACATAACAAATCCATCTGACCATGGCAGATCAGTTCATCTGACCATGGCCCCCTCCCAGGACCTTAGGACCTTCTGATGCTTCCTTAATTCTCTGCCAAGGCAAGTTGAGCATCTCTACCTCATTTACTGTAGGTTCATATCATCTATGGGCTCCCCAGGTGGCATTAGTGGTAAAGAACCTGCCAAAGAGGAGACATAAGAGACGCACATTCAATCCCTGGGCCAGGAAGATCCCCTGGAGGAGGACATGGCAATACTCACTCCAGTATTCTTGCCTGCAGAATCCCCATAGACAGAGGAGCCTGGTGGGCTACAGTCCATATGGTCGCACAGAGTTGGACACAACTGAAGCGACTTAGCACGCATGCACATATCTTGTAAAAGCCTTGAGAAGCCACATCAGTCTTGTATTAACGTACATTCCAACATCAATGCCAGGGCATTGAACCTTGGTCACAGGTGAGTGTTTCCATGTAAAAAAGTTATCCCCTTCCCAGATATGTTCTGGGTCCCTCAAGACCTAATCATTCTTCTCTCTCTCTCTTTTTTAGTGAAACAAGTATTTATTAGGAGGAAAAAAGAGTACAGTATGTATGGATAGACACAGGTAGTCTCAGAGAGAGAGAGTGGCTGAGTCATGCCCTTGTGGCTGTTTAAATCACTTATAAAGACCTGATCATTCTTATATGTCTTCCACTGATGCCTGATAATACAGATCATCCATGCCCTGAAGTTCTTTCAACAGATAAGTGATGTCCTTCTGGAGCAGGGACTGTTTTTCCCCTGTTTGGACTGAACTGAGAGGTGACCCTGTTTATCTGCCTGGCAGTAATGAGTGTAGCAGAGGTGGATCTTGAGAGTAAATATCATGTTGCTCTGAGAGCAATCTTTCCATGGTCTCCAAGCAAGGGGAGGCTGATTTTAAGGGGCAGGGGACTGCTTCTGCCAGTCCAGAGGGCTCCAGGGATTCTAGAGTTTCTGAGTCTCATTTATCCAAAGGCCCCATTTCAGGTCTCAAGGTTCTACATTTTTCCCTTTTAGCATCCTGACTTTGAGACTGAAAATTTCTCAAGGATGGGCATTGCTGCTGCTGCTGCTGCTAAGTCGCTTCAGTCTGTCTGACTCTGTGCGACCCCATAGATGGCAACCCACCAGGCTCTTCCGCCCCTGGGATTCTCCAGGCAAGAATACTGGAGTGGGTTGCCATTTCCTTCTCCAATGCATGAAAGTGAAAAATGAAAATGAAGTCGCTCAGTCGTGTCCGACTCTGCACAACCCCATTGATTGTAGCCTACCAGGCTCCTCCGTCCATGGGATTTTCCAGGAAAGAGTACCGGAGGGGGTTGACAGTTCCAGGATGGACACTGGTTCTTCTTAATGGGCCTGCCGCCCTTACAGTTAGATTCTGGCCCTGACTCTCAGCACAGTGTGCCTGAGACAAGTGTCTCCTTAAATACTACCAAACAATGCACTCTGGTTTTCACAGCACATCTTGAATTTATAGTTGCCTAACTCAACCTTGCGGAGAAGGCAATGGCAACCCACTCCAGTACTCTTGCCTGGAAAATCCCATGGACGGAGGAGCCTGGTAGGCTGCAGTCCATGGGGTCGCGAAGAGTCAGACACGACTGAGCGACTTCACATTCACTTTTCACTTTCATGTATTGGAGAAGGAAATGGCAACCCACTCCAGTGTTCTTGCCTGGAGAATTCCAGGGATGGCAGAGCCTGGTGTGTGTGGGCTGCCGTCTATGGAGTCGCACAGAGTCAGACACGACAGAAGTGACTTAGCAGCAGCAGCAGCAACTCAAGCTTGCTCCTTGGAAGGAAAGTTATGACCAACCTAGACAGCATATTAAAAAGCAGAGACATTACTTTGTCAACAAAGGTCCGTCTAGTCAAGGCTATGGTTTTTCCAGTAGTCACGTATGGATGTGAGAGTTGGACTATAAAGAAAGCTGAGTGCCGAAGAATTGATGCTTTTGAACTGTGGTGTTGGAGGAGACTCTTGAGAGTCCCTTGGATTGCAAGGAGATCCAACCAGTCTACCCTAAATGAGATCAGTCCTGAATATTCATTGGAAGGACTGATGTTGAAGCTGAAACTCCAATACTTTGGCCACCTCATGCGAAGAGATGACTCATTTGAAAAGACCCTGATGCTGGGAAAGATAGAAGGCAGGAAGAGAACGGGACGACAGAGGATGAGATGGTTGGATGGCATCACCAACTCAATGGACATGAGTTTGGGTAAACTCTGGCAGTTGATGATGGACAGGGAGGCCTGGCGTGCTGCAGTCCATGGTGTCGCAAACAGTCGGACACGACTAAGCGACTGAACTGAACTAAACTGAACTCAAGCTTTATATTTTCTTTTTCTGAGGCTTTCAAAATGGTTAACAAAAGGCAACTGACTCGAACTTTCTAACTTATCCCCATACCATCCAGCTGCCCCAGAGATCACTTGCCTTTCTATCTGCATCACATATGACATCTCGATCCACACAGAAGAGTCTGAGGAACTACGATAGGTCAGGGATTCTCGCCACCCCACTGACTGTCACTGCAAATAGACTCAGCTCTGAATATCCCATCCTAAATATCCCTGAGGGTCTGATTTCTAGGACTGCTTCTAGGTGCCAGGCGCTGGGGTTGCCTGTGTACAGATGCCATCCTTATGGCGCTTACACAGAAAAACAGCCTCTCTTTGCCAGGGAAGGAGGAGGGCTGGCGTTTAGAATCTCCAACTCTTAGATTTCTATTGTAATAGGCAGAATAATGCCTTCCAAATACGAAACCTTTGAATATGTTATGTCACATGGCAAGGGGAATGTAAGGTTGCAGATGAAATTTAAAGTTGACCTTAAAATAAGAGTATCCTGTATTATCCAGCTGAGCCCAATATAATCACAAGTGTCTTTAAAAGACGGAAGGGAGAAGGAGGAAGAGTCAGTGTCAAAGTGATTGACAGGAGAAAGACTCAACCAGCCAGTGATGGCTTTTAAGATGGAAGGGGCCACGAGCCCATGGAAGGTGGGCAGCCTCTATCAACTGGAAAAAGCTAGAAAACGGATTTCCCCAGAGCCTGCAAAAATGACGCAGCCTGCTGGCACCTTGCTTTTAACCAGGCAAGACCCCTTTTGTACTTCTGCCCTCCAGAGCTCTAAGATATTAAAATTTGTGTTAAATCTGTGGCACTTTGTTATAGCAGCAACAGGAATTCAACACATCTGTGACAACTGGGTTTTTAAAAGGCTCCCCCTTTGCTTTAAAGCTGCCCTTAAAGGTGGAGTTGCATTTTACACAGGGATTGGGTTGAAAATTCAGGACGTAGCAAGAAAAGTTAGAGTCTGAATTAACCTTGAACATGCCTTCCATGGCTCATTATGTAGAGAACAGGTACCGGGACCCACTGCAGTGGTGCAGATCAACAATCCCCAAGGTGCCCTCACCCCGGGGAACCCTTACCACCAGGCACACGGCTTATTAACTAGAAGGGCCAGCTAAACAAACCATACTCTTTGTATCAACTTTCTCTCCCTCAAGGCATGCAATTAAAATTTGCATAAATTCAAAGAGCATATGCTGCGACTGCTTTGTAATTTCAGATTTTTTTATTTCCTGAGCTTGCCAAGGAAAGGATGGAAAAACAAAACCTTCTATTGGTATTGTTTGTGGCTTATTCTTTTTTTTTTTTTTATTAGGAAATACACCAAGCATACAGAGAAGTGTGGAAAAGATAACCCACATTTGTGTGCCCATCACCCATCTCTGACAAATGCAAACATTATTCTACATTTGATTCAGATTTTTAAAAGTAAATGAAATGTTACACGTACAATTGAAACCCAGTGTCCTCTATAGCCTTGCAGATACCATCCCAAACCCCTTCCTCCCCTTCTCCAGGAGTAATTCCCTGTTACTGATTTTGATATTGATAGTATTCCTATGCATGCTTTTACACCTCTATCACCCAGATCTATGTGTACTCATAAACAATAAAGGATCAATTTCCATGTTTGGAAACTTTGCATAAATGGCATACCACATATATTCTTCTGCAACTTGCTTCCCATCCTCCAGTTCAACAGTGTGTTTCTGAGGTTTATCCACACTGATGCTTGTAGTTCTGATTCATCCTTTTTAGTTACCTGCAGAATAATGCTCAATTTTATGAAAACACAGTTTATCTGCTCTTCTGTTCATCAGTATTTAGGTTGTTTACAACTTCTCTTAAATACAGATGAAGCTTCAGTGAACACGCTTCAGTGAACATGCTTGCACTTTTCCTTGTGCCCCTATGCTGGAGTTCTTCCAAAAATGTATACTTAGAAGGGAAGTTGCTAGGTCAAAGGATGGGTTTAGCTTTAGTGCCGCCGGTTATTGCCAAATTGCTTTGCACAGTCACACCAATTTCCCACTGGTGACACAGGTTAGTTCCCTTTAATCTGAATCCTGACCAGCACTACTGGTTACTGCCCATCTGATTGCTAATGGGTCTTATCCTTCTCAGGCTGCCCAGTTGATTCTCACAGCAACCCTGGGCAGAGGTGGCACACATCTCATTCATGACCACCAGGCAGGAAGGCACAAGGAAGCCCAGGGAGAGGATGATGAATCCAATATAGCTGGCTGTGGCTGTTCAGGAGCCGAGCAAACTCGGGTATCCCAGTGTCCATTGCTATGGAAACCGAATACATGGCCAGAACACTAACCCTGCAGCCACCTTTATGGAATAAAAGATATTCAAGTGATTTGCACTCTGTGGTAATTAACAACTGTTCACGCTAACAGAGGGCAAGAGACTTACCACTTTGTGGAGCTTTGTGTTTCTGAAAACACTTTTACATGCATTCTGTATTTGACCATGACAACAACCCTATTAAAAAAAAAAAAAGACTTAGATTGTTACTGTTCCCACTTTACAGATAAGAAAATTGAGGCTCGTGGCTAGTCAGTAGAAGATTGGATCGTGAACCTACTAGCCTTTAAAGTGGGTCTTCTGTACTTACCCTTGGAGATGGGTGTCTGAGAGCTGGGAATCCTCAACCCACACCATCTCTCCTGGCCCCCGCACACAAAACTGAGGTCACAGCACAAACACAGAGCGTCTCCCCCAGGGGGCAGCCCCGTCCAGGTTTTTACACCTGGAGTCAGACTATAAGAGCATTCTGGCTCTGCCACTCAAAGGACTGTGACCTTTGGCAAGTTCCTTCTTCTCTGCACCTCGGTTTTCTCATCTGCAACATGGGGACGATGGTACCTACCTCCTGACAAGGTCATACAGACTGGCCGCGGTAGTGCATCTAACACGACAGGTGCAGAGGAAACCCAAGAATTTTAGCTCTTGTGAGACAGACGACTGTGACTTCTGGCTTCCCACAGCAGGGAGCAGCGGTCCTGGTGAGGAAGGGTGGGTCTCGGCACAATACGTGTTATTGATTCTGGGAGACAGCCTGTCCTCGGAGGCGAAGGATGATACAGGCTGGCAGGTACAGGCTGGCGGCTCCCAGGACAGGACCAGAGGAACCACGGCCAGGGGTGGGTGGTGGTCCTGCCGGAACTGCCACCAGGTCATGTGAGGGGCCTCCAAGTCCACATCTTCATTTCTCTCAAGGTTTGGCAAATGTCAAAGGATTACAGCCTGGGGGTTTACTGTGTGCCATCACAACTGTCGGGGAGCTGACAGGCCCTGCTTCCAAGGTGAAGCCTGGAGTGGGTTGCCGGGTGGGTAGGGGTGGCATACCAAACGTGTTGGGTAGAGGCACCTGAGACGAGGAAGTAAGGGACCAAAGGCATTTTAATGACCTATTCTTGGCTCCTGTCCATCCTGGAAGTCCTCGTTCAAGACGTGAGAAGCAACCCAAGCTCACTGTTGTCCTTGACATGAAGCCTGACCAGCAGCAACTAGCTATCTAGCCCCGGTGATGGAGGAGAGAGAACACACCAGTAGACGGTAGGAGGCTTCAGCTTCTGGTTCTACCTGTTTGCAGCTGCGTAAACATTAATTAATTTGGGGGTCTTTTTGGCTACACCATGCAGGATATGGGACCTTAGTCCCCTGGCCAGGGATCTAACCCATATCCCCTGCGTTGGAAGCAGAGTCTTAACCACTGGACCTCTAGGGAAGTCTCGAACATTAATTTTTGTAAGCCTCAGCTTGCACAGCTAGTACAATGGAACTGAAACCCCTATCCCATCTACCTCTTAGAGCTGGAATATCGGATGAGTAACACGCATAAAAGTGTCTTGTGAGCCATCATGTGCCACGTGAATGGCAGCTCTTGCCTATGGCATCGAGTCCTTCTTGCTCTTCAGGGCTGGTGTTCAGTTGTGAAGGTGAGGGCGTGGCTGAGTCAGCCACACCATTTGCTCACGTCACTGGTCCACTCCGTGATCGTGGCACAGCCTGGAACTCCATCCAGCCCTCCCAGAAACTGGCCCTGTAACCATGGCCTCCTAGGCCTCCTGTTGTAATCAGGTGAGACGTTCCCTCACGGGGGCAATCACATGATTAGCTGGCCACAGCAGGAGTGTCATGGGCCTTGGGAAGCAAAGTTCAAGCATCAGCTCTGCTCCTCAGTAGCTGGGTGACCTTAGATGAGTCACTTACCCGCTCTGAGCCTCAGTTATTTATAAAATGAAAGGTACTGACACCTATTTCATGTTTTGAGGGAAGTGAATGAGACTATATACAGTAGTCACCCCGTTAAGTCCTCAGCAGGGCAGGTTTTAAACTCCCTGGGCCTCGAATTCCTCATCTACAAATTGGGACCACGGCTGCTCCCTGTCAAGCCTGTTGTGAAAATGAACAGTGTATGGAGCATGTACAAGATCTAGCTCATGACCGTCAGCTCCATAAGTGCAGGGCCCAGCGACTACTCAGCGCCTTATGAGAGTACCTGGCACACTGCCAGCTGGCACTTAGGAAACATGTGTCGAGTGGATAAACGAAGTACTGTGTATATACATAATAACTTCTCTGAGCCTCGACTTCCTCATCTGTAAAATGGGCATATAAAGACTCATCTGGGAAGGGTTGTTGTGAAAACTAAGGGCCCAAGGTAGATGCTCCAAACAGTCTCTGACACTGCACACCCACGGGTGACCAAGTGTGCGCTGTACGCCCATTCCCCAGGCAGACACTACAAGAGGTGGCTGGGTAAGTAAGAGTAACATTTACTGAGTGATACAGGACTGAGTACTATGAAGGGTTTACCAGGATGGAAACTCACCCTACCCCCTCCCCGGCCACCCCCCAACACCCAGAGACTACAGTACTTAGAAGTTACACACAATGACCATAACTGCTGGATATTTGTTCGTAACAAACAAACCATAGCATATTTATACTGTATCACATCGAGTGATTATAGAAATCCATATATATATTGCTTGTATAAAATCTTTTTTTTTGTAAAAAATATTAAAAAAAAAAAAAAAGAAAGTATAAAAAACATGTGCAGTTGAAAGCCCTGCCAGGACAGCCAGTCTGTAAACATTCAGTGAGTATGTGCTTTGGAAGGGCGCCCGCGCCTTGTGCCCACAGCAAACTCCAGCAGGGCCGGCCAGGGTGCGCCCAGCTGCCGCTCCCCAGGAGGGCCCCGCCGGGCCCCGCATCGCGACCCTCTCTCTCCACCCTTGCATCAGGGTCAGGGGTCAGGGCTGGGGTAGGCAGATGGCAGTGTCACTCGGGTCGATCCTCAGCCGCGCGTTTGGTTGCAACTCATGGCTTTTCCTGGCTGCTCGGAGGTCCCTGGGGTGGGTACCCTGGCAGAGAGCCCAGAAATGTGCCTGAGACTGCTTTCTGGCCTGGGTGCCTCTGTCCTGTCTCTCTGGAGCTGGGCCCCAGTGGGACAGCCCCACCCTCGAGTCTACTTTGGTCTCAGCGCTTGGTCCTTCTGGGTTTCATCAGCCTGCTCTTCCCCTTGTGCGGCTGATCTGAGTTTCACAAAAAAAAAAGAAAGAAAAAAGGCCCGGCCAATTACTGGCTATGCTGAGCCTCCGGTGTAAAGTTTTTCGCACACCAAGGAAGAGCCCTCTGGTGCCCTCCTCCTCCTCCTCCCTCTTGCCATCTCCTCCTCCTCGTTCCTCCTTTGTCCTCCTCCTCCCAGCCCACGGTCACTTCTTCTCAAGCTGCTCAAGCAGAGGGTTGCCTTCTGACTCGGGTGTCTTGACGCTGTCGGTTCGAACGATACAGGTGGGACGATGCCGGTTCAGCATCAAGATGAGCTGCTGTCGCTCTTGCTTTAGCTCCTCGATCTGGGTCTTCAGCTCAGCGTTCATGAGTTCCAGCCGCTCAGATTCCTGCATGCAAAAACAGAGACGAGGCTTTAAGCTCTTGGTGGGGACCAGCTCCAGGGAGAAGCTCTCCATCAGGGTAGGCACAGGGCGATCCAGTTTCCTCCTGGAGGAAACACAGAATCTGCTATGGAGTCCCCCAGAGTAACTGACTTTGTTCAGGTCCTGCCCGTCACACCAGCCACTGGCCTGTGTTGTTAGTGGGATGAATCCAGGGTATATCCTAGGGCCAGCCTGGTTCATGTTCCACCTGTCTTCCCCTACTCAATCCACTCCAGCCACAGTGGCTTCCTTTGTGTTGTTGTTTAGTTGCTTCAGTCGTATCCGACTCTCTGTGACCCCATGGACTGTAGCCTGCCAGGCTCCTCTGTCCATAGAATTCTCCAGGCAAGAATACTAGAGTGGGTTGCCATTTTCTTCTCCAGGGGATCTTCCTGACCCAGGGATCGAACCCATGTCTCCTGCATTGGCAGGTGGATTCTTTGCCACTGAGCCACCGGGGAAGACCAGTGGCTTCCTTGTTGTTGCTAAAATATGCCAAATACTCTCCTTCCTCAGGGCCTTTGCACAAGAAACAAAGGGTGGGAGAAGGAATGGAGGCCAAGTGGATCCAGAGCAGATGCATGGAGGGTCCACAGAGGGGTTAGAGGTGGTCCATGACGGCAGTGCCACAGAAAGTGCTTTATGTGTGATAAATGCATGTTGGGGATATATTGGCCTGTGGCATCCACAAGCCCAGTGTGGTCATGTGCTGCTAAGTCGCTTCAGTCGTGTCCGACTCTGTGCGACCCCATAGACGGCAGCCCACCAGGCTCTCCGCCGTCCCTGGGATTCTCCAGGCAAGAATACTGGAGTGGGTTGCCATTTCCTTCTTCGTGTGGTCATGTAATTCCTCCTAAAACATGTGCTTCCTGGTTATCAGTCTATAATTATTTAAGCAGTCTCTTCCTTATCCCCTGTTAGCTAGAATCTTTGCCCACTGGGAGGCAATCAACAGTCATCCTTCTGGATCCAAAATGTAGTTTTAAACAGACCTCAAGTGAGATTTCCAGAGAACTTCCAGTTCAGTCGGAGAGGCTCCAGGGCGAGGAAGGGATGTTGACTTGATTTATGGGGAGTTTACTCATTCGTGGGGCTTCCCTGAGAGCTCAGTTGGTAAAGAATCTGCCTGCAATGCAGGAGACCCTGGTTCAATTCCTGGGTTGGAAAGATGCACTGGAGAAGGGATAGGCTACCCACTCCAGTATTCTTGGGCTTCCCTTGAGGCTAAGCTGGTAAAGAATCCGCCTGCAACGCGGGAGACCTGGGTTTGATCCCTGAGTCGGGAAGATCCTCTGGAGAAGGGAAAGGCTACCCACTCCAGTATTCTGGCCTGGAGAATTCCATGGACTGTACAGTCCACGGGGTCGCAAAGAGTCGGACATGACTGCATTGCTTTCACTTACTTACTTACTCGTTCGTGATGTGGAGAGGTGATGGGCACACCAGTTCAAGGCTTGGAAGTCAACATGGTAAAATACAGAAGCGCCTGAATTGGTATTTCCTGGACTCTATCTAAAAACATATAACCAGTGTGGAGGTTGGAATTCACCCAAAGGATGGCAAAGGTCATTCTCAACTAGAAATGATTTTGCCTCCCAGGAGACATTTGACAGTATCTGGAGACATTTCTAAGATCATGGCATCTGGTCCCATCACTTCATGGGAAATAGATGGGGAAACAGTTGAAACAGTGTCAGACTTTATTTTTGGGGGCTCTAAAATCACTGCTGATGGTGATTGCAGCCATGAAATTAAAAGACGCTTACTCCTTGGAAGGAAGGTTATGACCAACCTAGATAGCATATTTAAAAGCAGAGACATTACTTTACCAACAAAGGTCCATCTAGTCAAGGCTATGGTTTTTCCAGTAGTCACATATGGATGTGAGAGTTGGACGGTGAAGAAAGCTGAGCACCGAAGAATTGATGCTTTTGAACTGTGGTGTTGGAGAAGACTCTTGAGAGTCCCTTGGACTGCAAGGAGATCCAACCAGTCCATCCTAAAGGAGATCAGTCCTGGGTGTTCATTGGAAGGACTGATGTTGAAGCTGAAACTCCAATACTTTGGCCACCTCATGCGAAGAGTTGACTCATTGGAAAAGACCCTGATGCTGGGAAGGATTGGGGGCAGGAGGAGAAGGGGACGACAGAGGATGAGATGGTTGGATGGCATCACCGACTCTATGGACATGGGTTTGGGTAAACTCTGGGAGTTGGTGATAGACAGGGAGGCCTGGAGCGCTGTGATTCATGGGGTCGCAAAGAGTTGGACACAACTGAGCGACTGAACTGAACTGGAGACATTTCGGGTTGTCACAACTGGGGAGGGTGGACGCCCTTGGAATCCAGAGGGTAGGGATCAGGGATGCTCCTAGACATCCTTTAGTGCACAAGAAGCATCTGCCCACTGCCGAGCCCGTGCAACCCGCATCCGACAAAGAACGGGCTGTGGTTGTGATGGGCTGAGTGGCCCCTCCCCGCTGGGGCTCAGAGCTCCCTCCAGGGTCTCTGGCCTCAGGGCTGCTGTCTTCCTCACACCAGCCAGGCTGACTGAGCTGTTCCTTGTCCTAGTATCTGTGGACGCAGCACAGCGCCTGGAGGCTCAGAACTGCTGAGACGTGCAGTCCTCGGGACCAGACGCTGAGGAAGAAAAGCCTCAAGGAAGGAAAAAATGCTCATGGGGGGAAATACCGAAAGCCAGCTAGGGTAGTTTGGGATTCAGCAGGATGAGGAGCAACAGGGAGGCCGGGCTGGTCCACTGTTCTCTAATACCCCAAGAGGAGAGCCTCTGAGGGCAGGAGAGACCCCACGTGGAACCATGAGTCTGGGGCAGGTAGGGGCTAATCTTAGCTGCCTGCTCACTGAGTCTACAAGCTGATGACCGTGGGAATGTCTCTGACCGTCTGGTTCCCCCCAGACACAATTTGAGCTCCAACTTCAAATCCTCTGAGCTGCCACCTCTAAGAGTCTCGGTTCAATCCACCCACCCAGGAGCAAGTGCTGAGAATCTGCTTTGTGCAGTGAACCCTCTAAGGGGCCCCGAGGCCCATGAGCCCCAATACGGATCGTGTGCAGCTTCCACTCAAGGGGGAGAAGGATCCAGACGGCCGGGAAGAGCTTATCAAGTGCCCATCAGCCCTCCAGGGTCTAGAAGACCTTGGGAGAGTGGGCTGAATGACCGTGTCTGATCTTGGGTTTGGAGAAATGGGTTGACTCTGGTTGAGCAGAGAAAGTCAGTGGGAGAGTGGGAAGATGTTTCAAGAAGCAAGCTCTGAGTGAACCAGGATGCAGACATGGGAGAGCATCAGATGTGTTTAAGAGATTAAAAAAATCCTCCCGGGTGACCACATGTCACTTTTGGACCTATTAGGGTACCAAGGTGGGAAGGCGGGTTTAGAGCCAGACTTGGGGTTTGGAAATCAGAGTCAAGAGCAAGTTTCTTAACTTCCCTGAACCCCAGTTATCTCCTCTGTAAAAAAACGACGATCGTGGGGGGATTAAATGACTTCACGTGGGAAAAGCACTTTGTAAACCAAAGGGTTAGGGAGGCTTAAGGAATTTTTGCTTTAAGCCAAGAGCAAGGGGGGATGAAGAAGCAAAGGAGGAGAAGCAGAGGAGGAGGCCATTTCCAAGAAGACTTGGCAGGTCTGGGAGACGGCCTGCGTCTGCAGAGTGGGCGGTGGGTAGACAGCAGCCGGTGAGCATGGGGGAGGGTCCAAGGAAGCGGGGAGGTGGCAGCTGTTCTGGAGAGCGGTGGGGAGAACAAGGAAGGGCTGGGTTGTGCCGGACATGGAAGTTAGAATGGGACATGCAAGGGGCAGGGTCCGGCAGGCCTGCGCACACGTCCTCACCCTTGAAAAGACATCACACCCACCTCATGTCTGTATCACACACAAAAAAACCAAGAGGCGGTGCGCAACTTTCTTCCCCGTGCATTTATCACAGCAATGCCGTGACATTCTGCTGGTTTGAAAATGTGCGGGTACATCATGGAATATCCTGAGCTTTGACAATCTGACTGTCAGGCTGCAACTAGCTGCTCTTTCACTTTATTTTCTCCTGTTTTATTAGTTGATGCTACGTGCTTATAAGCTGAGCTCTGAAAAATCTTTTTTTAGCTGTGATTGTAGAAGTGGTTTGTGGTTTTAGAACAACAATTACCCAATCTGTTTTCCTAATTAATTCAATCAACATGGGCTAGGATCTTTGCACCTTAATTAGGAAGTGAA
Source organism: Giraffa tippelskirchi (assembly GCF_054371585.1). NCBI lineage: Eukaryota > Metazoa > Chordata > Mammalia > Artiodactyla > Giraffidae > Giraffa > Giraffa tippelskirchi. The sequence goes on along the minus strand of NC_137281.1, from coordinate 146,598,426 downwards.
CAACTCTGCTTGCATTTTTGTTTATTGTTTTGCCTCTGGTAGGTATGTACTGCCCGAGAGAAAATGAAACCATTTGTCGTTTCAGAATGGAATTAATGCACGTGAAGGAGGTTCTGTCTCCTCCGTGGCAGTCAGTCAAGGCAGTAGAGAAAACACAGGGTGAGGGGCTGGGATAGCCCGGCAGTGTGCCCTTGACCAAGTCATTTCCCTTCTCTGGGCCTCAATTTCCCCACCCCACCCCACCCCACCCCCCGAAAATATGATTGGACCAGGTGACTTTCAGCATGAAGATTCTCTGACTCTTATTTTTAAAAGTTGCCCTAATGCACTTAAAATACAGCTCCACTTTCCAACATTTTTTTTTCTGTTAAGAAAAAAATAGCCTGATGCAGACTTATAAGCCCCAAAGCCCTGTCTGAATTAAAATCTTGACTCTGCCGCTTGCCAGCTAGGCTGCTGTGAACTAGATCCCCCGGGGGAGCCTGAGCAGAGGGCCAGGCAGCGGAGGAAGCTCTGGGTCCCCATTCTGACTTGGCCACTGTGTGAATCTCTCCGAGTCTTAGAATCTGAGCCAGTGGATGTGGCTGCCTTGCCTCCTCCCAGAGTCACTGTGGCCATCAAGGAGAGAGTGGCCTTGAAGAGCAATGTGCGCCAGGGAGCGTGCAACAGTGTTAACTGCTGCCCACTCCCAGGGAACTGTGTCCGGCCCAGTGGGGTTGCAGAGGCCGGCCCCACAGCAGCCACTGCTCCTGCCCGTGGACAGCAGAGGTGCTCAGGTGGCCCTGGGCCTGCAGGGCCAGGGATTTGACCCACACAAAGGCCTGCCTCTTGCCTCCTTCAGGGCCTTGCCTGGTCAAGGCAGATGACGTCTGAGATGCCACAGGACTCGCCCAGCCTGGATATGAGTCCCCAGGGGTCAAGGATGGGAGGGTGACTCTTTACATTGTACATATACGTGTATACGTGTGTATGCATGCACGTGTGCTCATTCGCTTCAGTCATGTCCAACTCTGTGCGATGCTGTGGACTGCAGTCTGCCAGGCTCCTCTGTCCATGGGATTCTCTGGGCAACAATACTGGAGTGGGTTGCCGTGCCCTCCTCCAGGGGATCTTCCTGACCCAGGGGCCAAATCTGCGTCTCTTACGTCTCCTGCATTGGAAGGTGGGTTCTTTACCACCAGTGCTACCTGAGAAGCCCATATGTGTGTACGCATGTGTGTGTGTGTGCGAGTGTGTGCACATACACATACATATACCTTTGTACCTCTGAGCCTTGCATATATTTTACATATTAAAAAATAAACGACAAGAGAATCCCTCATGTCATCAGGCACGGATTGTCCGCACAGCCATCCACCTTTGTGCCCTAACCCTTACACGTGGCCTCAGCCTCCAAGGTCAGAGGGGAGGAGAGGAGCATGGTGGGGGGCTGGGCGTGGGCCCTGACAGAACTGCACAGGCCCGCCTCCCAGACCCCAAGGCCAGGCACTGCTCTTGGTCCACAGCTGCCTTCTCCTCCCCCCCAGGATAATGTAGTGATATAACCCATCTTCCCACTCCAGCCCTGGGTGCGAGGGAGGGGGTCTCCTAGTCCACGCCCCTCGCTGTAACCACAGCAACAGGGTGTGTCTCTCTCCTCCGGAAACCCTCCCAAGGCTCTCCAGCACCGCACACTTCATTCTAATGGGGACACGGCATGAGAGTGAAAGAAGGTGCACTTAATAACCAGGCCGAGACAACAGGCTTAGTTAAAGCGGGATTGCCCCCTACAAGCTGGCACAAGGACCACCCCACACATGAAGGCTCTGGGCCCCTTTCTCTCCGTGGACTCTGCACTCTAGCCACACCGGCATTCTTTTCAATCCCATCACCGCATCCTTAAACAACACCCTGGCCTCTGGCCTGTGCTTTTTCTGTTCGTGGGACCCCTCCGGCCCTGTCCCTCCCCGAGTGGGCTCCTGCCCCTGGTCTATGTGTCCATCAGGAGTCATTCTGCAGTCTCGACTCGGACGGCTATCCTGCTCCGCACCCCCCAACTGTGCTCACAGCCCCCCAAGGCTTGCCCAACCTCATGCTCAGCACACATCCCATTCCTGTTTTCCGCCTGCCGCCCCCACAGCCATGGCCTGCGGGCCCACTGTGTGGCAGGCGCTCACTCAGCACTGAGGACGGATGGATGAACCCTGACTCCACCGCACACTGGCAGCAGTAACCTCGGGCAAGGAACTTGATCTCTCTGTGCTACAAGTACGTGGGTAAAATGGGGCTCGGCAGGGTCTAGCTCAGTGGAATGAGACTAAACGGGACCCAGGAAATGCCTGGCACACAGTAGGTGCTCAGCCCGTGTCACTGGAATGCGCAGAGCAGCTTGCCTGCTCATCTGGTGCTGACTGTTGGTGGCACTAGTGTGTCACTGGTGTGCATTCACTTGGCACAGCTTGCCTGCTGGCTGGCTGACAGGCCTTGGAAGGCGGGGGTGGAATATGAGTGTTCCCTCTGTGGCCCGCCCAGCTCCACAGGCTCTCAGGGCTGGAAATGAGGTGTGTGACACACCATCCATCTTAAAGGCTTATGTGAGACCCGTGTCTTAGAAATATCTTGAAACCTTCCCTCTTGGCATCGGTCCACCACCCCTTCCAAGGGGCTTCCAGCTCCTGAGTCTAAGTCCCGCCTATACTGACAGTTCCCCTGCTGAGACACTCACAGCCGGAGGTGCATGCACAGCCCCAAGGTGCTGGCACCCGGGACCTCCGATTTGTTCTCTGTTTGTTGCAAGAGTGAGAACAGACCCATCAATCTCCAGAGAAAACCCAGGCCAACCTGGCCTCGTCTCTCCAGCTCCCATAGGAGGGACCATAACTCGTCCTTCCTAGGTGGTGTGTCTCCAGCACACCGAGCACAGGGCCAGGCACTCAGTATATGCTTAACACTGCTTGTCCACAAATCAACAAACAAGCAAAAGAATGAATGAACAAACCCAGGAATGAATGAATGAGAGCCAGTAGAGCAGAGTGCTGAGGACAGATGCTCTGAAGTTAGCCTCAGGCTGGATCTCAGTTCTCCCAGGTCGTTGCTGAGTGACCTGGGCAAGTTACTTAACCCCCGTGCCTTCCTCAGTGTCCCCATCAGCAGACCGAGAATAACACAGGCCCCTACCTCATACAGCTATGATGCCAATAAAACACACACTGCGCTTTGCATAGGGCCGCACTTCACAAGCGTCAGCAGCCACTGTTAACCGCTGCTCACCATAGCAGGTAGCCTGACCCAGGACATTACTATTCTGTAGTGTCACTGTTGTATTTAGAAACCAACAACAGAGTGGGAGTAGGGAGGCTGGAGACCACCAGCTGGGACCAATTAGCGTTTTGGTCATGTCCCTTCAAAGTCATCAACCATTTCTGAAAAGCAAAAATAGGAGGGAAATCCTAAGGGACAGAAGAAGGAACAAATGCCTGTTTGACACATTCCAAATGAAAGGGCAGGGGCGTGCTCTGAGGGCCATGAGGCAAGGCAGCCCTCCACTGGCCTCGGCGTGCAGAGCTGACCTCTGTGGTCCTGGAGGCAGCAGCCAAGAGCTGGGGGTGGGGGGAGGGGATGTCAGCTTTGGTGGGACTGAGTCCAGGCTGATGGGAGTCAGGGCCGGAAGAGCCTTCTGCACTTGAAGGAGGAGGGTTTTTCCGCCCCATGGCTGCATGCACTGTCCCTGTGCAGGGAGCTGTCACTGACTGCATCTGCACCCATGCCAGACAAGTTTGGGAGCCCTCGGTGCACCAGCATGGGGAGTACCTGCCCCCTGGGCCCCTCAGCACCGAGGATCTAAACCTCAGTTGGAGGCGGGGAACTTGGCTCCTCCCATCGGCTCTGGCCTTCCTGCGATCAGGCTGCCCCCCCGGGTCATCTCAGTTCAGGGAGGGGGCACTGGATAGGAGTGGGGGGGTAGGAACAGAGGGGTTGTGGCCACCTGGGCTGATGCCAGTGAGCATGCACTGATTCCGCAGGCCCGGGATGCTGTCTCCCGGTCCACCAGCACACAAGCCTCTAAAGGTTGAGGCCGGGGCCCACCCTGGCCGCTGCCCCCCCTCACCCGCTGCAGAAATTCCGTCCGCTCCTTCTTCTTGTTCCGGCATCGGGCCGCCGCGACTTTGTTCTTCTCCCGACGCCTTTTCCTCCGCTCCTCTTCCTCGTCTAGCTGTGGGGGCAAAGAGCCACGGATGAGACACCGAGGCAAGCCTGGCGGCTGGCTGCCCTCCTGAAACTCAGACAGACGGACAGACGGACAACCTAACCCACATCCCGCCATGAATGAGCCGCCCTGCCAGCCTGCTGGCCTCTCGGCGGACAGGATGCAGCAGTTCCCAGCTGGCCCCAACGATGCTCCTTGCGGAGCAGGTGGGCATCCCGGGGCGGAGCCAGCACCCCAGGAGGGCAGGGCCACGTGGGTTCTGCCAGAGTTCAGGAGGCCTAGAGCCTGGTGATCGCCTCACTCAGAGGTGACACCCAGCAGGCGGTCTGTTCCCTGGCCTGATCTGAGGCCTCTGGGCACTGTTTTCCAGGCCAGCAGCTCCAAGGCATTTCCTTTCAAAACACCTTGAGCATGAGTGTTGATTTTACCTTCTGTTCCACCCATTTTCACTCCCTGTCCTCCGTCTCGGGTGCTTCCGAACCCTCAAGCTCTCTCTCCTGATGATGGAGCAGTCTTCCCACCCCCTCACCAGGTTCGTCCTTCCCTCTGCCTATGCACTGGGGAAGGAAACGGCAACCCACACCAGTATTTCTTGCCTGGAGAATTCCATGGACCAAGGAGCCTGGTGGGCTACAGTCCCTGGGGTGGCAAAGAGTCAGACACGACTGAGCAACTGATCACACATGCACACTGCCTCTGCATTTTCTTTCTCCAGGATACCCACTTGCACCCCAAGATCCCAGGGGCTCCACAAAGTGCCCTTCTCAGGACATAGGCAGAGGAGGTTTCTGAGTCTCTAGACTTACTTCCCTGGTGGCTCAGTTGGTAAAGAATCCGCCTGCAATGTGGGAGACCTGGGTTCGATCCCTGTTGGGAAGATCCCCTGGAGAAGGGAACAGCTACCCACTCTAGTATTCTAGCCTGGAGAAGCCCACAAACAGAGGAGCCTGGGTATAGTTCATGGGGTCGCAAACAGTCGGACACGACTAAGTGACTTTCACACACACACTAGGAACCTTATCATGTGTGAAATAGGGCCCACTGAATGGGAAAGAAGAGGCTCGCTGCCCACCATTATGGACTTTCAGAGCTGTGGTTATTACTGTTTGATATTATTAATAATAACAAGAGCTGCCATCTGTTACCTTCTTTGTTCAATGCTTTCAACATAGGTCTTATAATCCTCACACTCACAGTCTGATGAGGAAGTTCTATGACTGCCCCATTTCACAGACAGTGAGACTAAGGTTCACCCGCTCAGTTTGCCCAAGGCCCTCCAGCGAGGAGATGGTAGAGTCAGGCTTCCCACTCCGATTTCTCTGATTTCACCCTCCCTGATCTTGACCACAACCCCAGCCCATCAGGATCAGTTGGACATGAAGCCTTTCGCAGTCCACTGCCCACTAGGTGATTCTGGAGGACACACAAGATGGGCCGGGCTGGACACGGCCCAGAGTCCGAGGCCACTGGAGAAGTCGTCAGGCGGCCCTGGGCCTGCCAACCCTCTCACTTCTGGAGCCAGTGGGGGTGCTTCTGGCAGCCTGAGGCCTGGAACAAGGTCTCGGCCCGAAAGGGCTGCAGGCCAGGAAAATAAACAGCCTTTCTGCCTGCATTCCCGGCATGCTCTAGGAGCTCAGGACCGAGGGGTGAGCCGGAGACCAGCACCCAAGGCCCCCAGCACAGGCCCTGGCAGGGGCTGCCTCGTCTCCTGGTTCACCACCTTGGAGCTTCTCCCTGACCCACGCCCTCCCGGCCTGGGAGGCTGGCTGGAGAGGTGCCCTGTCAACATGGCCACACCCAAGCACCTCCCAGCCCCTTGGCCTCCTTTGAAACCGAACCAGAAGTGACAGCTCCTCTGGCTGACCCGCATCTGGGGAAATAGAAACCCGGACAAAGTTGATTCCGCCCAACCTCTACCTCACCCCCAACAAGGCCAAGGTAACCGTGACGACAGGCAGAGGGAAGGAACTGGAGGAAGTGGCTGGCAGTGCAACCTCCCCTCGGCCGAGAGGGTTTGCCCACAAACTGCCAAGGTGATGTGTGCAACCTGGGCCGTACCAGGCATGCAGGGCCTCCAGCCCCTCCCCCAGAGCAACTCTGGGGTTCTGGCAGAGCCTGGGAGATACAGCCTCTGTCCCCCAAGAGCCAGCTCCCTCCCCCACCCCTGTGCAGGGCCTCATCCTACATAAAGTTGGAGGCCAAAGGAAGCTGCACTAGCAGCAGATGCAAAGAGGCTCAACGCTGGAAGTTTAAGAGATCGGTTGAGCCAGGATGACACCCAGATGGGGGGCTGCTCCTCCTGCCCTCTGCAGGTACATTGGTCCCCTCCTACCCCCATCCTAGACTCCAAATGTCTCACCTTCTCCAAGTCTGCCAGGCCCTCCTGAGATAACCTTCCTTTCCTATTGGTTAACTCTTTCAACATGCAAGAGAAAATGTCACCTCCTCCAGGAAGGCTCCCTTGACTCCCCAGATGAACTGCTTTTTCCACTGTCTGTGATAGCCAAGACATGCTGTGCTGTGCTGTTCGCAGCTGCTTCAGTCATGTCCAACTCTTTGCAACCCTATAGATGGTAGCCCACCAGGCTCTGTCCGTGGGATTCTCTAGGCAAAAATACCAGAGTGGGTTGCCACGCTCTCCTCCAGGGAGCCAAGACATGTAAGCAACCTAAATGTCCATCGACAGAAGAATGGATAAAGATGTGGTACATATATACAATGGAATATTACTCAGCCATTAAAAAGAATGGAATAATGCCATTTGTAGCCTCACGGATGGACATAGAGAGTGTCATACTGAGTGAAGTAAGTCAGACAAGGAGAAATATCATATGCCATCCGTTACATGTGGAATCTAAAAAGAAATGATACAAATGAACTTACTTACAAAATAGAAAGACTCACAGACTTAGAAAACGAACTTATGGTACCCAGCAGATAAAGGTAGTTAGTGACTTTGGGATGGTCATGTGTACCCTGATATATGTAAAATGGATAACCAATAAGGACCTATTGTGTAGCACATAGTACCCTGCTCAATGATATGTGCCAGCCTGGATGGAATGGGAGTTTTGGAGAGAATGGATACAAGTATCTGTATGGCTGAGTCCCTTTGCTGTTTACCTGAAACTACCACAACATTGTTAATCAGCTATACCCCAGTACAAAATAAAAAGTCTAAAGTCTGGCTTAAAAAAAAAAAGAAAAAGAATTAACTGCTTTTTCAGTGCTACAGCCCTTTGAGTTCCCTGCTGGAAGAACCTCCATCACACCCCACCATAATTCTCAGCTTCTGTAGGTAGCTGCCTTCCCTGCTAGTCTGGAGGATGGAGTACCTGGGTAACCCCAGTATCTGGCACAGAACATGGCACTTAGGAGGGGCGCAGTGAATGTTAGTCAAATGAATGAATGGAATAAAAGATTCGAGAGAAAGATGCCACAGGCTTGAATTCTATAATTACAAAAGTGATTTATTGCCTGTATCCGCATAACCTTTGCTCTAGGGCTTCTAAGGAGCCTTCTCCGCCAGAGATGGCCTCATCTCTCTGCCTGCAGGAGGCCAGCAAAGCTTGGGAATTGGGTGCTGCCTTCCCCAGAAACACACTGGCCTGAAGACGGAGTCAGGATTCAGGGTGCAGGCCGCCTATGGCTGTGAAAGTGAAAGAAAGTGAAAGTGGCTCAGTCATGTCCAGCTCTTTGTGACCGTATAGTTCATGGAATTCTCCAGGCCAGAATACTGGAGTGGGTAGCCTTTCCCTTCTCCAGGGGATCCTCCCAACCCAAGGATCGAACCCAGGCCTCCGGCATTGCAGGCAGATTCTTTACCAGCTGAGCCACAAGGGAAGCCCAAGAATACTGGAGTGGGTAGCCTATCCCTTCTCCAGCAGATCTTCCAGACCCAGGAATTGAACCGGGGTCTCCTGCATTGCAGGCAGATTCTTTGCCAACTGAGCTATCAGGGAAGCCCCTATGGCTGTGGCGAGTGCATGAATCCCAAGCAGGACCTGAAAGCATCAGGCTGTGTGTACTCAAGCCCCAAACCCCGGCACCCGCAGCACCGCCGGCTTCCAAGCCCATGCCTGGGCCTTCCCCATGCCTGTGTCCTGCCTTGGCTTACATGAACCAAGAAAGCAAGAAATGGCCGCACAGCCCCTTCGCCACACTTTCCCCTTTGAAACTGTGCTGCATCTTCCCCCAGCCCCCCTGCGGCTCTTTAAGAGCCCCCCAGAGGGCTCGGAGAAAAGAGACGCTGAGTTCCTGCTGGAAGGAAGACAAAGGTGGAAGGAAGACAAGGGTGGAAGGAAGACAAGGGATGGGCAGTGCCCTCGGGCCCCCTCTGTCCCCACGGGCTCCTTTCGCCAGGCCTGCATGGGCTGTGCCCTCTGCCTGGAGCTGTTTGGAGACCAGCTCAGCCCTCCCCCAGGCTTTCTTTCCTCCCCAGGTTTGAGACCGCTGCCTTCTCCTAGACGCTCCCCGGATCTTCTAGGCATCTGGTCCCGCGTGGGTGAGAGACAGCGCCGTGTTTTCACCGCACACAGCTCCAACACCTAAAACCGGAACCCTGAACGGGAGATGATGACTTTTTCTGCAGACACAGCTGGAGGATCCAGCATGTTTGAGGAGGAGGCAGCTTGAGCTTCAGGACTTTGAAAACCCATAGCCGGGGTGGGGGTGAGAGGGGGCAGGCGGGTGGAGCAAGCAGATCATTCCCTGTCCTCCAACTGGGTTCTGGCTCTGGGTTTCTTCAGTTCCCAGGACGGCCCCAGGACAAAGCTGTCTGTGTTCTGGCAGTGACGAGGCAGGGTGCGGGGTGGGGGGGCCCTTGCACCATCCTCCACCTTGGAGGGCCAGACCTGGGGGTCCGGATCACGGCCAAGGAGGCCCTCACTGTTGAGCAGTTCCTCCTCAGACAGCCTGTTCTCAAGCCCCCACGGAGGCCCAGGGCGACCCTGGCCCCTGCTCTAGCTGACTGCATGTGGTATGAGCAGCTGACCTGAGCTGGGCTGTATTTGCCAACAGGAAATCTGAAACTAAACTGCTGGGCCGGGGGGCATGCAGGCTGGGCAATCGATTTCTACCCAGAGAAGCAGAAGGATCAGGCTGCTGCTGTGTTGAGATGAGCAGAGACCACCCGGCAAGACAGAAATAGACACTCAGCTATAGGAGCGAGGCGGAGGGAGGGAATGGGCGAGAGAGTGAGAGAAGCACAGCCTGGACAGGGTGTGGTGAGCAAGGAGCCCAGGGCACAGATTTAAAGAGGTGCTCAACTCTGGAGCTCGTGCCAGGGCAGGGTCAGCACCCGAGGGTGGGTGTCTCCTTAAATGTCATGCCCTGGGCATCTGGCCTGCCGCATCCTGTCCAAACCCTGAGAGGCAGAGGGAGCTCCAGACAGAGAAAGGTAGAGACAGAGAAGGAAGACAGAGAACCCAGAGAGACGAGATGGGTGGAGAGAGAGACAGAGGGCACGGGGCAGAGCCACAAAGAGAGAAACACATAGGCGTGGCCACAGGCCGATGGTACAGACTGACAGAGGAACAGACAGCAGACAGACAGGAATGCTGATTCCACCCCCAGAGAGGCCTGACTGTGCTTCGTCTCCTCGGGGTCCGTGATGGATACGTCTGAATCTACCTTGGAAATTCCTCCATTGGCCTGCAGGGAGCTGGAGAAGGTTTCTGCCTCTTGCCACTGAAAGATAGGTGGGACACCAGGGTCCCGCTCTTGTGAAGTCAGGTGATGCCAGGTGTGCAGAGGGTGGTCCCCAGGAATCCAGGCGAGAAGGCCTACCCAGGAGCAATGCTCCTAGAACAGCTGAGCAAGAGGCAGAGCCTGGACGCAGAAGAGCTCTTGAGCAAACAGAGGTGTGTCACCTCAGCAGGAAGGAAACCCTGGGGATTTGGGGCCCTCGGGGGTTAAATGGTCTCAGGAAATCAACCAGGATAGGCCTACTATCTTCCTCACTTTCACAGATGCACAAACTCATGATATCACACTTGATATCAAGATACCAAGGCTGCCCAGAAGGGCAGTGACAGCTTTGAATCCAGGCCTTTGGGGCCCAGGATCTGAGCATCTCCTGCTCTTCGAAGGGCGGGTGGTCTGGGTAACAAGACCCGGACTGACCCTTTCAGCTCCATGCCCAGGGATGGAACTATTAAGCAACTAACTGTGAGGACAATGACCGTTTTATTTTTTCCTGCCTGGGTATTTTTTTTTTTTAATTGAAGGATAATTGCTTTAATTGGAGGATAATATTGTGTTGGCCTCCGCCATACAACAGCATGGATCAGCCACAGGTATACATGTATCCCCTCCCCTCCCCGCCCCGAATCGCTCTCCCATCTCCTTCCCCAACCCACCCCCTCCAGGTTGTCACAGAGCACTGGGTTGAGCTCCCTGGGTCACGCAGCAAATTCCCACTGGCTATTTATTTTATATATCTGCCTGGGTATTTTTAAGCAAAGCATATTTGTTGCGCAATTAACACGAGAATGTAGCACGAAAGCAGCATAGTTTACAGGAGGGGGGCCCACCCCCCTCCAGTCATGACTCTCAGGCCCCGTCTGCCAGCCACGTGGCTCTCACACGGTGGCAAGTCACCCAGATGTGATTTTGAATCCTGACATTTCATAAGCATTTCCAAATATGTATCTTGCAGACCCGCAAAGAGACAGGATGAGAAAGAGCAATGACACTTGGTAACCCCAGGCACAGCCAACACAGAAACTCTCACATTGACAAAACAATAAAGAAAAGGACAATGAAGCAGGTGCCCAGCAGAAACCGAGAGGGAAAAATCAAGTCAAACCCCCAGTGCTAAGCAGAGTAGTGAAGGGCTGAAAGACTTGTCTCGGACTGAAAACTGTCTCCCAGGCAGAGAGAGGTAGGCTTACCTGAGACTTGGGGCATCAAGGTTGTCAGCATGAACTTTGGGGTCTGAGAGGCCTGGGTCCACCCTAGCGGCTCTGTACACCAACTCTTCCTGTATATTGTCTTTTTTGCTGGAAAATGTTGCATGTTGAATAAATTTTTCTATAAAACTTTTTTTAAAAAGTGCTCCAGGGCAAGTCACTCAGCCTCTCTGAGCATCACTTGTACAAGAAGGGCACTGAGCCTTGCTGCCCAGGGTCGCCATGAGGCCTTCAGTCCCAGCCCAGAGCCAGGGACACAGGAAGGGCTCTGAAAATGCCAGCTTCTCTGTCTTCCTAGGTGAAGCCAGTGCTGCCCCAGGCCCACCTCCCACACAGAGATAACCTGGCATAAAAGGAGCCCTGGCGGACGACTGCAGGGTGGGGGTGCTTCAGGGCATGCACGTTATCAGTGGGCAGGCCTGAGTGACTGCCCTCATGCCTCCAAGTCGAGCCCTGGCTGGGGCCCGCTGGGAACCTCCCCCTTCCGTGGAGGAGCCACATTTCAACACCAGGGACCCACGAGCACCCTGGGAAGTAAACACCCAGATACCAAACATACCAGACATTCTCCCACATAAACATAGCTGCTCGGAGCCAGGGGCTGCGGGCCCTCCCCACCCTCCTGCCCAGGACCCTCTGTACGCACTGAGTGGTTTCAGCCACCACCTCTTCTCGGATGCCAACCAAGTCTTTATTTTCAGGGCAAAACATCCACTGTCCGCTGGATGCTCGATCCAGACTGTCCTCAACTGGTGGCTTCATCTTCTCTTCTCCACCCTAGCTGGCACCACTGCCCACCCATTTACAGGCCTCATCCCCTCACCGGTCCCTCCCCGTGTCTCCAGTTTTGACCAGACAAGCCATCCAGTTCTACATCCTACATCGTCCTCAGATTTGCTTTCCACTCCCTACCCCCCTGCCACTTTCCAGGCTTTCTCTCTTCTCTCTGTCTCTGTTTCTCTGTCTCTCCATCTCTCTCTCTTCTGCTCCACCTCCCGGGAGGCCTCCTGACCGTGTACAACCATCCTCTACTCCAGCCATTGGAGGGAAGTTTCTAAAATGCAAATCTGATCCAGTTGCTGACCTTCAGGGGCTCCTCATTACCCTCAGGATAAAGCCCAAGCTCCTTAATACACTCAACAAGGCACCCAGTGACTTGGCCCCACCTGCCCTGGTCTCACCTCCCATCTATCCCCATCCTACACACCCTGGTCCTACAACACTGAGCTTCTACTATACCTCACACTTCCCTGGCCTCATGCCTTTGCCTCTGCTGTCCCCTTGGTTTACTTTCATTGCTGTACATTCAGTTCAAGCGTGACCTCCTACAGGAAGTCCTCCCTGATTTTCATCCCCTCCAAATTGGGGAGGTGTTTTCTCTGCTCTGGCCTTCCATAGAACTTTGAGTTTATCCTGGCCTCTACTGTGCTGTATTCTAGCCCCAGTTTCTGCCTCCACTAAAATGGGAGTTCCGTGAGGGCAAAGTCCGTACTTTTTTGACTTCTGTGTGCCCCGCACCTTGTAGAGTTTATGGCCATCAGTAGCACTCAATAAATGTTTGCTTAAGGGAGGCCTGATCCCCAGGGCTGGGGACCTGGACAAGAACCCAGGACTCCTGACTCCCAACCCAGTGCTCTTTCCAACTGCCCCCAGTGTCAGGCTGTAATCCAACACTTTCACCTATAAGCAAACCCACACATCTGGATGCCATGCTCACTCAAAGCTCCAGCCCAGCCAACCACCAGGTGAAGGCTCTGAACAGGAGCTGGCAGAGGCAACGGCTGCACCTGCCAATTCGCTGCACTCGGCTCTCCTGGCTGGGGGTGAGCGCAGGTGGAGAGGCGACTGCTCAGGGCACTGGGCCTCTGCAGGAAAGCGCGGGGAGCAGCAACGGCTGCAAGAAGCTACCCTTCATCCTGAGGTTCTGGAACTAAGAAGACCTAGAGATTCTTGATTCCTGCCGCATCCGAAGGCCTGGAAACTCAAGTTTAGGAAAGCAGAGTGAGTCCACGCAGGTCTCTGGGTCAGACAGTGGTGAGACCACCCAGAACCCCACTGCTTTCTGGAAAGAAGCAGGGAATACCTCCCTTAGGGAATGAAAGCCCGCTCCTATGCTTCTTGTTGCCTTAGAGCCATGGAGGATCCAATCAAACAGACTTCTCTGAGGTCTTGCATCTCAGTAAGACGAAGCATCTCATAATCCCTGCCTCATGGGCCTCAGTCAAAACCTTCTCCAGGGTTAAGAGAACCTCTAAAAAAATAGGCCACCCAAGGCCTGAGGCTGGTTTATATGCACAGAGTAGGAAAGGGTCATTCTCTCAAAAGCAGTGGAGAACAGCCTGTTTCCACTGCTAAGAAAAGGCAGCACTGTGTTTGGAACAAAGCCTGAAATAGCCGGCTGGGCAGGGTGGCACCCATCTGTGGATGGCCCTGCTGAGCGAAGGGCAAACTCTGTTACTGTGAAAGTGAGGGGGAGGCTGGGAGATAGAGGCAAAAATCACCTTGGCTCAGGCAGAGGAAGAGAAAAGGGACAAAGGTTGCCGGGAAATCTTTTCGCGGACAAGAGCTATTTGAAGAATGATGGCTCTTTTTTGGTTGAAATCTGTCTACCCCAGGCCTGTTTCATATTTATGGTTTAGGGAGGTTTGGTTCCCCACTAGGCAATCAATCTGTTTTCTTGCCCAATTGACACTCACTTCAAAAAGATGAGAAAAGGAGAGAAATAGTGGCTTCCACATATGAGATTCTCCCCACCCCCAAAAGAATGGTCAGAAGCAGAATATACCTGACAGGGAAAAAAATCCATTTTCTTCACAAAAAGAGTTAATCATACAATAGAAACTGGGTCTTTAACAACAGCAACAACAACAAGCTGTGTAATACCTTGATTGCACAGGGCAAAAAAAAAAAAAAAATAGAGACAAGAGCCCCTGCAAGTGACTCAATGACAGTCTATAATTAAACGAAAATGCAGCTGTTGCAAGGAATATTTATGAACAGGTCTGTTCTGAAAGTCCCGAGTTGGCCAAAGTAGAAGAACATTTCAAGTGGCATCATCCTATTAAAGCGTTGGAAGTCATTTGTCTTTCATCATGAAGGTGAAAAACAAGGTCCTTGGCTTAATTATTCTCCACCAACACAGTTCTGTTTAATCTGTATGCAGGGTGTACCGCTGAAATACAGATTTCAGCCAATTTCTTTCAGATATGAGGCACAGATAACAAATCACTGAGTGAAATGAAGACCTCTACTTTGAGGGAGCAGAAAGCCAGCTAATAAAAATCCCATCCACATGACAGTGGTCAAAGGAACTCACAACCAGGGATGCCTGGCCTGGAGCATGGAAGGGTGATTTCACCATGCATGACTTATGCAATGAAATGGTTGCAGTTAAAGTTCATAGCGGGAGAAGGAGGGGCTTCGTAGCATCTAGACAGATGACGGGGGCAGAGAGCCCCCCACCCCCACCCCCGCCAGTTCTCAGACCAGAGCTGCTGAGAACTCTGGGCCAGATACAGCAAGTGAAGGCTCCTTTGGCATCAGAACAGTGTATCTGATTCTCTCCCTTCTACAACAATAAAGGAGCTGGCCTATTGACAAGCTCAGCAGCTTAATTAATTGGGAAGTCCCTTTGGGTGTGAATACTGGCAGCAAGAGCATCTCAAGACCTGGAAATAACTGCTTTGGAAATGCTAAGGTTTTTGCAGACTCAGAGAACAACCCTGCCTTACACAGACTCAGATACTACATGATGGCATGCAGGTTCTTCCAGGAAACTTGAGGTAGGTTTAGAGAAAAATGTGGCCTCAAGCCCTTGTACCCCTTCAAGAGAACCATCACCAGTCAGAGCTGGAAGCAATGTTCAGTTCTGAGAACACCAGAACCTACTGGAGGGCTTCTGATATCACAGATTCAAGGGCTCCACCCTCTAGACAGTCTGCTTTAGTAGTTTTAGGGTGAGACTCAGGAGTCTGTGCTTTTCACATACTCCCAGATGCCACTGGGTCTGCGCGCCTGATTTTGAATAGTGCTGACTCATTGGAAAAGACTCTGATGCCGGGAAAGATCGAAGGAAGGAGGAGAAGGGGACAACAGAGGATGAGAAAGCTGGATGGCATCACTGACTCAATGGACATGAGTTTGAGCAAACCCCGGGAGATAGTGAAGGACAAGGAAGCCTGGTGTGCCGCAGTTCATGGGGTCACAAACAGTTGGACAACACTTAGCAACTGAACAAAAACAACAACAACAACGATATACTAAAAAGATAAAGGTGGTATTTTATTAAGGGGCTCAAATTGTATCATATACTTATTAGAGTCATTCAATAAGAATATAAAGATGAGTTCTGGTTGATGCAAAATCTTTAACTCAGAGGTTATGGGGGAAAGTTGCAGGTTTCTGATAGCTTCAGGATCCAAATTATTCCTGTCTTATGTTTCCCCTGCACACCCAGATCGGTAGTTGCAAACGGGTGTGTATGTGTTATATAGATACTCACACACATACATACATAAATAATGGTTTTCCAGCTTGCCCCGCACTCTCAGGGCTCAGCAGTAAAGAGAAGTAGCAGAAAGAGCTTTCTTCTGAACAAAACAGACCCACCTGGCACCAGATGCCACCTTGGCAGTGCTCTCCAAAGTGTCAGATTTGATCACTAACAGGTATGAGCATGGGTGTAGGACTTGCTTTTAAACAAACAAAAAAAAAAAGATTAGATAAAATTATGCTTTAAAAATGAGACTCTGGCAAGTTAATCTCTCTGAGCCGCTGGTTCCCTAACAACTAGTGGTACTAAAAAAACATCTACCTCATAAGGTTTTTGAAGAGATCAAAGGAGATAATCTATGTAAAGCAGTTTTCAAACCATAAAATCCACTGCTCATGTGATCCTTGTGTCCTGAAGGCAAATGTCCTTACTCCTTCAAAGACCTGGGCTGGTTTATAAGGTAACATGGGTTTCAATAAATGGCTACAGATTAGAACCACCTGCCGGCCCCACCCAGACCAACTGAGCTAGAATCACTGGGATGAATTTCAGTAATTTTTTTTTAAACACTCTCCAGGGGATGCTAATAAGTAAGCAGGATTAGCCATATTTCCTCCCAAGTTCCATACAAAACCCTGCCAGGCTGCTCCCATTGCTTCTGCAGGGCCACTAGCAACAAAAGAAAGAGAGGAGAAAACATCCCTCACCAGACCCTGGCTTTTTCACCACTATTGGCCTAAAAGGGGCGGTGGGGGAGTATTAATCACCATAGCTACTAATTCTGGAGCATCGATACGTGCTGTGTGGCATCATGGCTGTGGCATCACCGCATCACACATGCTACACGATTAACATACATCATCCCTTTTAATCCTCTCTGTACCCAAGTGAGGCAGATATTACGCTTGCCCATTTTTATAATAGCTTTGAGATAAAATTCACACATACCATACAATTCAGCCCACTTAAAGTGCACAGTTCAATTGCTTTGAGCAGATTCACAAAATTGTGCAGCCATCACAATTAACTTGACAGCATTCTCACCATCCCCAAAAGAAACCTTTGAGCCATCAACCCGAGTTCTCCCATCTCCCCCGACCTCAGGCACCAGGGAACCAGTTCTCCTTCTTGTCTATAGATTTGCCTCTTCTAGACATCTCATAACAATGGACTCACGCAACATGTGGTCTTTTCTGACAGGCTTCTTTCACGTAACATTTGCACAGTCCATCCACGCTGTGGTATGTACTTTATCCCTTTTTATGGCCAAATAATATTCCATGATATGGATATGGCATGTTTCATTTATCCATTCATCAGCTAATAGACATTTGGGTTGTTTCCATTTTTGAGATATTGTGAACACTCCTGTCTAAGTTTCTGTTTTAATTTCTCTCAATCACATATACCTAGGAGTGGGATTTCTGGGTCATAGAGAGAAGAAAATGGCAACCCACTCCAATATTCTAGCCTGGAGAATTCCATGGACAGAGGAGAGTGGCAGGCTACAGACCACTGGGTCGCAAAGAGTCGGACACGACTGAAGGACCAACACACTTTCACTTCATGGTAACACTATGTTTAGCCTTTTGAGGAACTGCCAGATTGTCTTCCAAAGCATCTGCATCATTTTACATTCCCAACAGCAGTGTATGAGGATTACAACTTCTCCAAATCCTTACATTAGTCATTATCTGTCCTTTTTATTACAGTTATCCTAGAGGCTGTGAAGTGGTACCTCATTGTAGTTTTGATTTGCATTTCTGTGATGGTTAATGATGTTGAGCATCTTTCCATGTGTTTATTAACTATTCATATATCTTCTTTGGAGAAATGTGTATTGAGATACTTTGTCCATTTTTTAATTAGGCTATTTGTCTTTTAAATCGAATTTTAATCATTCTTTATATATTCTAGATACAAATCCTTTATCAGGTCTGTAATTCAAAAAAGTTCTCATTCTGTGGATTGTCTTTTCACTTTTTGTCCTTTGAAACACAACAGTTTTAATTTTGATGATGTCCAAATTATTTTTCATTGCTTGTGCCTTTGGTGTCATATCTAATCCAAGGTCACATAGATTTGTGGCTTTTTCTTGCAAGAGTTTTGTGGTTTTAGCTCTTACAATAGGTCTTTGATCCAATTTGAGCTAATATTTGTATGTGTTGTGAGACAGGGAAGAAGCTGAAGCTCAAATGTCTAGTAACCTCTTTAGAGCCAGACTGTTCTAATCAGCAGTCCTGCTTGGCTACATGGCTTCCAAAGAGCCAAAGTTCTGTACTGGGGTTGGTTCTGGGGAGAGGCAGGTGCACCGTACTTAGTAAAGGGGGACGCTGCAGTCAAGCAGTGGCACCCCACTCCAGTACTCTTGCCTGGAAAATCCTATGGATGGAGGAGCCTGGCAGGCTGCAGTCCATGGGGTCATGAAGGGTTGGACATGACTGAGTGACTTCACTTTCACTTTTCATTTTCATGCATTGGAGAAGGCAATGGCAACCCGCTCCAGTGTTCTTGCCTGGAGAATCCCAGGGACAGGGGAGCCTGGTGGGCTGCCGTCTATGGGGTGGCACAGAGTCGGACATGACTGAAGCG
This sequence comes from Giraffa tippelskirchi, assembly GCF_054371585.1. Classification (NCBI taxonomy): domain Eukaryota; kingdom Metazoa; phylum Chordata; class Mammalia; order Artiodactyla; family Giraffidae; genus Giraffa; species Giraffa tippelskirchi. Next base: position 146,580,245 of record NC_137281.1, on the reverse strand, counting down.
ACTTAGCAGCAGCAGCAGTCAAGCCGCAGAGCACAGCCAATGAGCCCCACAGAGGCCAGCATGTGCACAGGTTCTCAGCCCATCAACCTCACTCCAAGTATCTCTGCAGCCAGCCCGAATCTGCCCCAATGTCCTTCTAGGTCTCCGAGCCCAAGTTCTACTGAAGTTGTCTTGTATCTTTGGGGCACAGTAGAGAGGAAAGAGATCTGGCTGGCTTCAGAGTTGGCTCCCCTGGTGGCTCAGGTGGTAAAGAATCTGCCCACAATGCAGGAGAACCAGATTCAATCCCTGGGTCAGGAAGATCCCCTGGAGAAGGGTATGGCAACCCACTCTAGTATTCGTGCTTGGAGATTCCATGGACAGAGGAGCCTGGCGGGTTACAGTCCATGGGGTCACAAAGAGTCAGACACAACTGAGCAACTAACACTTTCCCTTTTACACTTTCAGAATTGTTCAACCAGAGGAGGACCTGGGGACTCGGTTTCCCAACTCTGAGTCCATACTGCCAGCAGGTCTGGGGACACCAACATAAGATGACCGGCGTTGACGGGGCTGCTAAAAATACCGAGGATTCTTGGGAAACTAGCAATGCCCTTAATGCCACAGGAAATGAGATAAGAGGTCACTCAGGGCAACTTAGTGGAAACCTGAGGGTTGAAGGGCCTTTTCATTAACAGTTGGTGATGGTAACTAAAACTCTGGCTGCCTCTAAACAACATAAACAACCAGAAACAGGAAGGTCAGCTTGCCTCTCTGAAACCCTGGTCATGGGTACAATACGTCGGAAAGACCCCTGCTGTCAGAAACTCTAGTGTGATTCACTGCCAGTGGACTCAGTCCCTAGTAAAAGGTGATGTAAGGGTGTGATGACTACAGTCAGGCTATCTTTACACACAGTACCTCGCTTCACGTTCACCATGAAATTTCAAGAGTTTTAGTTTCCTCCTTTGCAGACAAAGAAACTACACTCCAAAAGACCAGCTGACTCGTCCAAAGTTGTCCAAGGGAGTAGGCGATGGAGCCAATTTTGAAGCCGGAAGCTTGAACCCAAGCCCAAGCCCGTTTGCTTAGGAAGCCAGGTTGCTGCCCCACTCCCCTGACACCTGGACACCTCCAAACACTCAGGCCACTCACCACCTTCAAGGGTAAAATACCACAAGCAAACGAAACCCAAGAATCAATTTTTGAATCAGTGATAAAAACTAACTTGCCTGATTGACTCATTTGAAAAGTCATTGCAGTCATGTCTTACATTTGTTGTGTATCTTCTTAAATGCCAGGCATTATGTGAAGCCCTTCTTTACCTGCATTAGTTCAGTTAATTATACAGCAACACTAGAAGGGAGGAGCTATTATTATCCCCATCTCAAGGCAGAGATCTAAGAAGGTACATGAGACTCCTTGAACTTTTCAGAAATGTCTGATTTCTGCTGCTGCTGCTGCTGCTAAGTCGCTTCAGTCGTGTCCGACTCTGTGCGACCTCATAGACAGCAGCCTACCAGGCTCTGCTGTCCCTGGGATTCTCCAGGCAAGAACACTGGAGTGGGTTGCCATTTCCTTCTCCAATGCATGAAAATGAAAAGTGAAAGTGAAGTCACTCAGTCGTGTCTGACCCTTCATGACCCCATGGACTGCAGCCCACCAGGCTCCTCTATCCATGGGATTTTCAAGGCAAGAGTACTGGAATGGGCTGCCATTGCCTTCTCCGCTGATTTCTGCTAAGAACATACAGATCCAGAAATGACCCCACCACCACCTCTCCAAGGGGCCTGGTGCTAGGATAACATTCTTTTGATGTTAAAAAAGAAGTTTGGAATCAAAACTGCAATGAGTTATCACCTCGCACCAATCAGAATGGCTATCATCAAAAAATGCACAAACAACAAATGCTGGAGAGGGTATGAAGAGAAGGGAACACTACTACACTGCTAGTCAGAATGAAATTGGTACAGCCACTATGGAGAGCTGGAGAAGGAAATGGCAGCAACCCACTCCAGTATTTTTGCCTGGAAAACCCCATGGAGGGAGGAACCTGGGGGGCTACAGTCCATGGGGTCACAAAGAGTCAGACATGACTGAGCAATTTTCACATACATATATTTGTCTGTAAGCCATTTGAGTTCGTTTTGTGGCTCAGCTGGTAAAGAACCTGCCTGCAATGTGGGAGACCAGAGTTTGATCCCTGGGTTGGGAAGATCCCCTGGAGAAGGGAAAGGCTACCCACTCCAGTATTCTGGCCTGGAGAATTCCATGGACTGTATAGTCCATGGGGTCACAAAAAGTCAGACACGACTGAGTGACTTTCACGTTCTTTCACTATGGAAACAGTATGGAGGTGCCTTAAAAAACTAAAAACAGAGCTACCACGTGACCCTGCAATCCCACTCCTGGGCATATATGCAGAGAAAAATACGATCTGAAAGGATATATGCACCCCAGTGTTCACTGCGGCACTGTTTACAATAGCCAAGATATGGAAGCAACCTAAATGTCCATCGACAGATGAATGGATAAAGGTGTGGTACATACATACAATGGAATATTACCCAGCCATTGACAAGAATGAAATAATACCATTTGCAGCAACATGGATGGACTTTGACAGTGTCATACTTAGTGAAGTAAGTCAGAGAAGGAGAAATGTCATATGACATTCCTTATATGTGGAATCTAAAAAGAAATGATAACAAACGTACTTACAAAACAGAAAGAGACTCACAGACTTAGAAAATGAAGTTATGGTTGCTAGGGAGAAGGGATAGTTAGGGAGTTTGGGAAGCTATATTCAAAATGGATACCCAATAAGCACATGGAACTCTGCTCAAAGTTATGTGCCAGCCTGGAGAGGAAGGGGGTTTGTGGGAGAATGGATATATATATATATGGCTGAGTCCCTTCACTGTTCACCTGAAACTACCACAACATTATTAATCGGCTATATTCCAATAGTAAATTAAAAGTTTAAAGTTTGGGGAAAAAAAGTTTGGAACCTTGTGAATGCTCAGGTTATGGTATGAAATAAGAATATATACCACAGGGGCCAAAGTTAAACACACACATGGCTGTCTTTACCTATCACTCATTTGCCCTCAAATTCAATGATTAAAGGCAGGGGGAAGCTAACAGCTTTGGAAAATGTGCTAACAAAGAGTGACGGAACTAAAGTGGAAACTTAGGATTTCAAAGATGAGTTGGGAGATTCTATTCCAAGAAGGGACAGATTGGACCTCTCTGCCAAGCAAGTACGAGACAGAAAAAGCATCTGAGTCAGAGGGAAGAAGGCCAACGCTATTCCAAAGAGCCACAAATTAAAAACCAATTATGCAAGGCTTGCGAAAAAATGTCAGTGGGCTGCCTTTATGTTTTAAATCACTAAAAACACAAGCATGCTCAGGCCAACATTTACCCAGCACATCAGCTGGTTTGGGGCAATTTTTCGCTCAGGCTAAACATGGATGAACATTTTGGTCTTTTTGGTGAGCAAACTCTTAAGAGTCCTTCCAAGAAAGACCACACTATAGTTCATTGATTCAAAGTCCCACTTCTTCCAAAGGGGAAAACCTTCTAAATGTTCTCTAGGGTCCCCTAGAGAAGCTGGGAAGTGACCAATGTGAAATCCACAAACAGGTAAGTCTCCTCTCCTGCTTTCAAGATGGTGAGGATAAGGATCTGGTCACCACATGGACTCTGTGCTGGAAAGGGAGACCATGATGGAATGAAGACACTGATTCCTAGGGAATTAGAAGAGTGCAAGAAGTACAAACAGAAAGTCAGGTGCCCAAATGTAGCCAAGTACTCTCTGGGCCCTCTCAATACACAGATTCCCTGGACCCTGCCCTCAGAGATTCTGAGTGCCTGGGCCTAAGGTTGGGTCTGGCAATCTGGATTCATAAGAAGCTTTCCAAGTGGTTTTGATGGTCAACCAAGTTTGGGAATGGCTGGTTTGATTTTCATTGTGTCCTCTTGCCTATAGCCTGAAGGACCTTATGCTCACAAACAGAAAAACAAATGGACAAATGCCTGGAGGTGAGAACTGGGAGATATAGAAACTAAGGGATGGAAAGTTTAAGTGACTTGCTGAGCTGACACTGCTAATAAATGTTCAAACCACCAAGCATGTCTTAACATACAATCTATAGACCAGGCGGGCTTCCCCTGTGGCTCAGATGGCAGAGAATCTGCCTATAATGATGCAGGAAACCCAAGTTCAATCCCCAGGTCGGAAAGATCCCCTGGAGAAGGGAATGGCTACCCACTCCAGCATTCTTGCCTGGAGAATTCCATGGATAGAGGAGCTTGGCAGGCTACAGTCCATGGGGTGACAACGAGTTGGACGTGACTGAGTGACTAACACTTTCATAGGCCAGGCACTGTCCACCATCTGGTGGAAATAAAAGGGAATGAAAGATGTAGTCCCCATCCTTGGAACCTAAACACAGGACACAAGCTCAAAAGCAGGCTGGCAACATGGTGTGAAGTGGACTGGGTAGAAGGCAATAGGGGGCAGTGGGGACTGCGGAGAACTGAGGCCCACATGCCAACACAGTGAGCGTCTGCTACTCAGTTCCAGCTTCCTGGTGCATATAAGGGTGTGGGCCTAGAGGGGCCACATATTTTGGGTTTTTCAAAGAAGCCAAAAAGTCCACATTTCCTGGCTTTTAAATATAGCAACTCTTTCAATAAAAAAAAAAAAGTAAGAAACCCACTCAGTGAAGGCCAAACAAGATTCATCTGTAGGCTGACTCCTGCCCATGGAATGACAGTTTGCAATCTCTTTCTTAAAAGGTCATCTAGGCTAACCTCCATGAACTTGAGTCCCTACTAGAGCACCCCAGAGTGGCATAGAGGGTGAGGGGTTCTATCCAGCAGGTTGTTAAAGCAGTGCTTGGCGGGGGGCAGGGGGGGGGGAGGTGACAGTTGCAAGGACAGGGGTTCTAGGTTCCCTCCCCCAATACTGGAAATGCATTCCAGGCCCAGAGGCAGGGTGTGGCCACCGCAACCAGAGCAGCCCACTCGGAGATGACCCAGCTGGGAAAGGCCGAGACCTCCAGGACAATAGAGAGTGCTTGGTGGAGGAGTCCAGCTTTAAGAGGCTACAGAACAAACAAATAGAAGAAGGAAGGAAAGCTCTGGATAAAGCCAGGGAGCAAAGCTGCCTTGAAAAGGAGTATTGGAAAGGAAAGAAGAACAAAGAGGCAAGAGAGAAGCATCGCTCTAAAAATGCCATAAGTCACAATATAACTTGCCCACATGCCCTAGCCAACACGCACAACAAGCAATCTGGCCACTGGCCATCCACTTGATCTACTGAATTTGTCTTCATGACACTGACCACTACCTGGCCTTTTATATTGTACGTGAATTTGCTTATTCTTGGATGTCCCCACTCCCAATACATAGTCCAAGAAAAGGTGGGTTTTGTCTACTTGGCTTACGGTTCAGTATCCAGTGTCTGGCCCAATGCGCGGCACATGGTGAGTGCTTAGCAAGTATCCGCTGGACAAACGGACTGCAGGAAAGCAGCTGGCACCAAAATAGTTTCACATGATGTGTCAACCATATAATAACAACAACATCAGCACAACGCACTTTATCATTACAAAACCTGTCCTTTAACTTAATTCCTCCGATTTTCTCTTACACAACTGCTTTGTGTACTTGGACGTGGCCCAAGAGGCTTCTGGCCTCCACAAGGCGGAGAGCCGAAAAGCCAGCTGGGATGGAGCTGCCTGCACAGCAGCTCAACCTGTCCATTCTCTGGGGACCTGGGAGACGAGACGGCTGCAGAACTGCCGGGCTCAGCGCTAATCGGGCCACGTCATCAAAATGATGGAACATTCTGGGCCCAGGTTCATCTGCCTCCCCAGCCTGCTAGAGCACTGATTAGAAGCCTGGAAGGCAGGCAGTGAGCACAAAGGGCAGCAGAGCATGAGGTTAAAGCTTTGGCTGAAAAGCCAGACTGCCTGGGCCTGTTTCCCAGCTGTGTGACCTTGGATGTCCCCAAGACTGGTTGACAGCATCCATACTGTGGGCACAACAATAACAACAGTAATAATAATGACTTCAAAAGGGTTCACAAGAGGGTTCGGTGAGACACTTCACAGAGCGTGCCCAGCATTGTGCCAGGTGCACCCCACCAGTTACAGCAACGGCGTCTTCCCTGAGCAGCTCCCAGCTCTGCCATCCTCCAGCTGTGCAACCCTGAGTGACTTGCTCTCCTCCTCCCTGGATCTCAACTACTTTTTCTTTTTTTATTTTTAAATTAAAAAAAATTTCTTTTGGCCACACCTCTTGGGCTGAGGGATCTTAGTTCCTCGACTAGGGATTGAACCCTAGCCCTCGGCAGCAGAAGCATGGAGTCCTAACCACCGGACTGCCAGGGAAGCCTCAAATTCCTCTTCTTTAAACTGGAGGAGAATCGGGTCACCAGGACCAGGTAAGGAACAAAAGAGATCATACGTGTTAAGCCCTTAGCAAAAGGCCTGCTACATATTAAACGCTTCATAGATGTGAACCGTATCTTACAGTTATTCAAGAAACTTTTACGAGTCCAAAGTGCCACTGTGAAAATTCACCAAAGGCAGTGTGCCATATGCAAATGACTCTTCAGGACGTAAGGTTCCCCAGCGGCAAGGTTCTCTCTCAACCCCCTTTATTTTTCAGTTGCTCTCAGAAGGGACCCCCCATCCACCTTGGGTCTGACCTAGCACATCGCAGGTTGGTTCCCAGGGCAGGGCTGACCTTACTCCATGCCAGCGCCTCTGCGCTCCTCCATCTGGCCTCGTCGCCCCCACAACACTGCAGTCTGACAGAGGGGGAGAGGACATGCAAATATACCCTAAAAAAGGCTTGTTATTTTCACAGCCTGGATGGTGCGTATTGTGGGTGCCTGTGAGGACAGCATGTCACTGTCAGGTACAGGGCATATGCCACCAATTGGGGGAGGCTGTGAAATGTAAAAATATGCAATCCAAATAAAGGCACTTTCCAAAAAAGAAAGCTCCTCTGGTGCCTTTTGTGGAGGGAAGAGGTAGTAACTTCGCCCCTGCCCCCACCCAGGGCAGATCCCAGAGACCAAGGCACCTGGCTCTTCATCAGCCCCAACAGCCTCAGTGCCCCCTGCTCAGCTACTGGTTTTAAATGGTTTTAAATACTGTGGAATGACCCAGAAATGGATGCTTTCAAGTTCTGGGCCTGGGGAAGTGAAATAGCAAAAAAACCCAAAGACAAGTCTCTCCATGGAGAACACAGACCACCGACTAAGCTGGGAAGTGTGATCCACAGCACACGGACGAAGTCAATTTAGAAGAATATCATTACCATCCACTCTTATCTTGTCATCAACAGTCTCCAGGGGGCAACTACCCAGGTGTCTCTGGTACAAATGTCTACAGCAAAGGGCCACATAGCCAAGGGTAAATGAGAGCTGCTGCTGCTGCTGCTAAGTCGCTTCAGTCGTGTCCGACTCTATGCGACCCCATAGATGGAAGCCCATCAGGCTCCGCGGTCCCTGGGATTCTCCAGGCAAGAATACTGGAGTGGTTTGCCATTTCCTTCTCCAATGCACGAAAGTGAAAAGTGAAAGTGAAGTCGCTCAGTCGTGTCCGACTCGTAGCAACCCCATGGACTGCAGCCTACCAGGCTCCTCCGTCCATGGGATTTTCCAGGCAAGAGTACTGGAGTGGGGTGCCATTGCCTTCTCCGAAATGAGAGCTGCAGGCAGCACTGAAGGCCAAGCTGACAAGGGGAAGTGAAATCATCAAGAGTTAACAGGGAGGCGCAGGGGCCCGTGGGAGACGAGAGAGAGGAAAGCAGTGAAGAGGCTCCCTTCAGGGAGCCGTGGCCACGCCAGCACAGGGCCCGGTGTGGCCAGATCGCCCCATTTTGTAATCAAAGGTTAAAATCCAAGTTTTCAAGTGAAAGGTTGGTTCCAGCTTCTTTTAAAACATGGAGCAGGCCAAACCAAACACACCTGAGAGTCATGGCCAGCCCCGCCAATGGCCAGCGTGCCGCCCCTGCCGAGCTCCCAGCAGATCTTCTGTGCAGTTTTATGGTGCTTTTAGGGGAGACAGCACAGCAGAAGCAGCATGAAATACCCAACTCCCCCCGCCAGTACCCAGACACCTCTCTCCACCTCGAGTGCCCCTCTCTGGGAGGTCTAGCCCTGTGAGCTCCATCCTACAGGATGAGCCCCCATCCCAGAGCACGTTTCTGAATGCTCCCTCCCCGAGAGTGGCCCAGCATCTGATACTCAGCTCCCCAACCCAACCCTGCTATCTGACACCTTTCCAGCTTCCCAGGTGGCGCTAGTGGTAAAGAACCCACCTGTCAACGCAGGAGACATAAGAGATGTGGATTCGATCCCTGGGTCGGGAAGATCCCCTGGAGAAGGAAATGGCAACCCATTCTGATCTTCTTGCCTGGAGAGTCCCATGGACAGAGGAGCCTGGTGGGCTACAGTCCACGGGGTCGCCAAAGAGTCGGACACGACAGAAGCGACTTTAGCACGTTTAGCACATCTCCCACCACCAGCTCCTTCTCCCTTCCAGGTGGGCAGCTACTCAGTCTGGCTTCTGAAAACATGGCCCTGACGGGGACCTCACGGGGGCAGGCCTTTGGACAAATCGCCAGCCCTGGGGCAGTGACCTGGGGTGTGCCCAGCACTGATGATCACCCACCTTGGGGACTTCTGCTTCTCACTAGTCCCCAGGGAAATGCTGCTGTTCCACAAGGAAGGCTCATGAGCGCTGCAGCTTCAAGAGACCTGAGGAAGGCATGCTGCATGGTGGGTCCTCTGCAAATACCAGCTAAAGCGGGTGATGCTGGGCAACTGAGGCCAGGCCCGGCTCTGGCAGCGCTTTGGGAAGGGAGCCCACGCCCTCCTCCAAGTTCCTGCTTTCAGCTCCAGCCTGGAGCCAAGAGCAATAAACACAATGATCTGACCAATGATAACAATTTTTTAAAACCAACCCAATATTGGCTTTGTCTTATATACTTTCAAAGCATGTGTACATTTCCATTGTCTCTGCTGACCACCCCCCCAACACTCCAGAGTGATGGCCAAATGTCATTAGTCAATACTTTCATGATTAATCACACTTCCCATGCCCCTTGAAGAACCAGAGACAGGTTTAGCATTCTGCCCTAGCCCAGTGCTTCTCAAACATTAACGTGGCCGTGAATACCCTGGTGTGTGTGTGTGGGGGGGTGCAGTTTGTTAAAAATACAGGTCCTGATTCAGAAGATCTGGGGTGGGGCCTGAGATTCTGCATTTCTAACAACCCTGGGGTGACATGGATGGTACTGGTCCTCAGACCCCACATTAAACAGCAAAGCTTAGGTCACATGGTGAGTTTAGGGCTAGACCTGGGATGCTAGTTCAGTTGGTAAAGAATACACCTGCAATGCAGGAGACCCCAGTTCAGTTCCTGAGTTAGGAAGATCCCCTGGAGAAGGGAAAGGCTACCCACTCCAGTATCCTGGCCTGGAGAATTCCATGGACTATAGTCCATGGGGGTCACAAAGAGTCGGACACGACTGAGCAACTTTCACTTTCACTCTGGGATGCTAACCCAGGCATCCTACCCTCCCCAAGATCCTGCCTGGGGGAACAAGGCTCGCTCACCTCACTCTTCACGGGCTGAGGCCTCTTGCCCAGTTTCACCTCCAGGAAGTGCAAAGGGGCGATCATGGCCCCGATGTTGCGGATGTCGGCGTATTTCAGCTCCTCTGCAGTCAGAGCCGAGCTGGGGAGTCCGGTCAGGGGGCCGAGCCCTGGCAGAGAGCCCGCAGTCATGGAAGGGTCTGGGATCTGCCCAGGCATCATAGCAGGAGGAGTGGCAGTCCAGCCTGGAGTGGACAGAAGAGCAGGACAGGCATGGTCAGCCGGGTGAGAGCTTCCATGGGGGGGCTTAAGTCCCAAGTCTTGCCGGCACCCCGCCCTTTCTTTCACCAGTGTCCCCCTAAACCCCTTCTCCACCCCAAGCTGCTCGTCCTGCCCTTACATCCATTCTGTTATCAAGAAAAACTTGATCAATCAATTCACACCAAGGTTATCATTGGCACCTAGGCAATGCTTAACCCAATCACAGGCCACATGGATTCAGCATTTGCTCTTTGCTAAGCACTGCGGTCATCCTTCCACCAGCCCCAAAAGACTAGGTCAGAGCCCAGAACATGGAGGAAGAGGGAAAGCTTAGAAAGAGAACTCACTCCAGACTGAACACTTTAAAACTGGTAGAGCTGGATTTAGACTGCAGCTCGCCGCCTCCGAAGGGAATGGATCAGAATGGAGGCACATCAAGCACCTTTGCACATGTTTAAGAGGGAGCTATTTTGAGGCTGGCATGGTGCCTCCCCTGCAATCACACATCCCATTCTGCCTACTTGTTAAGACACCCTGAATACGAGATGAAGCAAATTGAAGTTAACAGTGTGTGTGTGTGAGTGCATGCACCTGGCATCTATGAGGAAGTGACTGAGGCAAAGGAGATGGAATTAATTAGCATGTGCTTTCCCCATGGAGCTCAGGACAAGAAAAGTCCTCCACGGGCTCTTAACTCTCAAAGCAAACACATACTCTAGCTCCTCCAGACTCGGAAGGTGTGCAAAGGAAGACAGATTCAGGCATGAAAGAAAGACATAAATTAGACAGGTCAGCACCCAGGGAATTCTCATTTCTTCCTTCCTTTCACTGGGGGAAACTCATGGATAAGAAATGATCACTTCAAGGCACAGATGGCCGCGAAGAAACCTTGTTTGCCAGTAACGCCAGACTTTCCGGTCACTTATGGGGCTCCTACCCATCCATTCAACCATCCATGCATTCATCCAATTGTCAACTACCTACTATGAGCTGAGAGGCACTGAGAATAGTATGGAGATCAGTTGTACACATTCTTGGCTTCTAGGTGGCCTTGTAAGCAGTATTTTAGTACAAAACTTCTTCTGGATTCTAGTCCTGTAAAGAAAATCATTTCTCCCCCGCTTCCTGCCTCTCTGCACAGGGCTATCGAATCAACCCTTCATCTGTCTTAGAAATCCTGGGGGAGAAGCTCTGGCCCATCTCTCTACCTTCCCTCTCTTCCCACGGAGAGGGGTGTATTTAGCGAGACAGGGAAGACGGGACGTCCATCAGACCTCACGCCTCTGCTGGGCAGTTACTCCTGTGGCCACGCTGTCTGGGTCTCTCTGCCTCCCACGAGAGTGGCCCGGGAGGGTGACCCACATCGGTTGCCTTCATTCAGGCTCTCACGTCTAGATTTCAAGGAGAGCAGCATATTAGTGAGGCCACTTGGGTCATGAGCCCAAGTCACCTTCTCCATCTCACTTCTAAAGGTGAAATTTGGTTCCCTATCCAACCCTGTGTTTTTTCCTCAATTGGTTCTACACTTTGAGGGGAAAAACACGTTAGTGATTTGCACCCTGAAACCACCAAGACTTCCACTGGACATCAACTTTCTTGAAAGAAAGGCACTTGTGAGCAGACAGCGGACCTGCCATTTCATCCTCAGTACCAGCCGCATCTGCCATGAAGCCTTCTGCACACAGCGCCCCATCTCGCACCCCAGTTTACACTCAGGCCCCAGGCTCTTTCCTCTGTGCTCTACCTGTTCTGCCTCCCACACCTGGCCTCTCAGCACCCCTGCTTCCCCACCCCACATCCTTTCTCCCCTTCCTCCGCACCCAGTGTCCCCTGGGCCATTCTCAGGAAGGGATCTCAGGCTCATTCACATTAAGTTATAGTCTTAGAGCTGGAGGAGGCCCTGTGCTCATCTAAACCACATCCTCATTTTGTACAGGAGGAAACAAGCTCAGAGGCTAAATGACTTGCCCAGGGTCACACAGATATAGAGGGACAGAGCTGGACTCCTGGTCCCTGGATTTTAGAACCAAAGCTTTCTCACCCCACCCTTTTTGTTTCCCCTCTGGTGGTCCAAGAAATGTTAGTGCAGAAGGAATGACCTTCTAATGGTGGATTTTCAAACATCAGTCCACAGTGGAGGATCATTCTCTTGCACAGAAGACCCTCTACGCTGCTTTCCATGGAGATCCAGGTTCGAGAAGTTCCCCGAAGAACTACATGGCAGGCTAGGCAGAAGTCCAGACATAGAAGAAACAGTCCCTGGGACCTCTTATATGTGATTGGTCAATGTCCTGTGACCCTCCCTAGGCCTGAGCTGGACTGGAATCCAGGTTTGGTGATAAAGTCACTCCCTCCACCCTCTGAGGCTTCCCTGGTGGCTTAGGTGGTAAAGAATCTACCTGCAATGTGGGAGACCCAGGTTCCATCCCTGGGTAGGGAAGATCCCCTGGGTCGGGAAGATCCCCTGGGAATGGCAGCCCACTTCAGAAATCTTGCCTGGAGAATCCCATGGACAGAGGACCCTGGCAAGCTACAGTCCGTAGGGTCACAAAGAGTCAGACACGACTGAGCAACTAACACTTTCACTTTCCACCCTCTGGAGCCAGGCCTACAATGCAGAGGGGGCAGCAGGCTGCCAGGCCAGAAGGCTGCTCCAGGGCACAGTGGGTGAGTCACATGTCTTCTGGGGACTCCTCCAGGGAGAATAAGAAAGGGCCAGTATAAGGACTCACTCCTGTCTGGATAAACCATACCTAGGATCTTCCCAACCCAGAGATCGAACCCACGTCTCTGACGTCTCCTGCTCTGGCAGGCCGGTTCTTTACCTCCAGCGCCACCTGGGAAGCCCAATTTCAGGCTACCTGAGCCAAACTGACAAAGGAAACTCATAGCTTCTTCTCAGAAAAGAAAAAACAAACCCTACAACGCCTCCACCCCCCACCCCCTGTGCCCCTTCTAGACCTGAACTGATGCTACAAAGAGTCAGCAATCCCAGGAAGGATGTTTAACTGAGCAGGTCAAAGTGGACAGGAGATGGGAAACTTGGAAATGTTCTATACTCGGTGCATCAGCTGAACACCAACCCCTAACAGGGGAGGGAGGCACTACGCCTCAGGTATGGAGCAAAGCAAAATAGAGTGCAAGGTCCTCTCCTTGGCCCGAAGCCCCAGAACCTCCCTGGAGTGTAAGGACCCACGCATGTGGCAAAATGTGCCATGTGGCCACTTAGCCAGTGGAGGGTGAGCAACAGGCATGCCTGTTTGTTGCCCCATGGGACCCCATGCCTGCATCATTTATGGCACAGAAACGATAATCCACAAATACTTGTTGAATGAACGAACAAACGAAGGATACGTTCATGGGGGAGCCAAATTCAGTGAGTCGGGTGAGGATCTGTCTCTGGAGGTTTAGACGTTCGTCATCCGCCTCCAGACCATTCGCTCCCACAGTAGTCCCCAAGAAAAATCCGCCAGAGGCTTCTGGATGTTTCCTCGCCTAAGCCATCTCAGGAGATGGAAGCCAGACGCCTCTGTGTTCCGGGAACGATAGGCTCGGCTTGCAGCTTCTGTTTATTTTCATACAGATGGTATAAATGAGACACTAACAAATGATCCCAAAGTATAATGAATTCTCTGCTACCGTGAGAACCCCCCCTCTGGCAGGGAGCACCCCCTGGGAGCAGCAGCCCCATGAATTCTTGCCATTCCTGCTCCCCTGTGAACCCACCCCAAGGACAAGCTTCACTCAGGGCGATCAGGCACCAGGCTTTCCTCTGCAGAAGCGAAAAATAAAAATCTCCCTCTCCTGCCCTTCCCCTCAAGGGCGCCCCTAAATGCTCAGATACAAACCACAAAGTCCTTAACACATGCCATTCCAAGGAGACAACCACAACAGCTGACATCCACCAGTGAGAAGTCATCCTACATGGTTCCAGGGGTGGGGGGGGCAGAGACAGAGGAGCTGGAGCAGCTGCCTCTCATAATTGGATCCCCATTAACTGGAAAGAGCTGGCTGATGAGCCCTGGCTGAAAGGCAACTTGGGTGATTTGAAAACTAAAACAATTTGCAGTGATTTAGGGATCGACTCGGAGAAGGCACCCCACTCCAGTACTCTTGCCTGGAAAGTCCCATGGACGGAGGAGCCTGGTAGGCTACAGTCCATGGGGTCGCTAAGAGTCGGACACAACTGAGTGACTTCACTTTCACTTTTCCCTTTCATGCACTGGAGAAGGAAATGGCAACCCACTCCAGTATTCTTGCCTGGAGAATCCTAGGGATGGCGGAGCCTGGTGGGCTGCCGTCTATGCGGTCGCACCGAGTCAGACACGACTGAAACAACTTAGCAGCAGCAGCAGCAGGGATCAACTAGAAGGTTTGTATGTGGGAGGGGGTGTGAGGTGGCAGGGAACCCACAACAGTCAGGAGGAATTGACCCATTTCATGGAAGACAGGTGGAAAATGACAAGAGGTGAAATCATCTCCCAGACTGGTTGTTCCATAAACAATTTAGTGGGAAAAGAAGAACTACACAGCAGGAGATTTAAGGGAAGAACTCAGAGTGTTGCCCTCGGGTACCAGGGGTCCATATGGAAGATAAAGATCCTCCATGTCTTTCATGACATGGAAGACATCCTCCATGTCTCATTAGCAACTGAGTTGCATAAAGAAAGAGCAGACCCTATATGCTGGCTGCTGCTGCTGCTAAGTCGCTTCAGTCGTGCCCGATTCTGTGCGACCCCATAGACGGCAGCCCACCAGTCTCCGCTGTCCCTGGGATTCTCCAGGCAAGAACACTGGAGTGGGTTGCCATTGCCTTCTCCAATGCACAAAAGTGAAAAGTGAAAGTGAAGTTGCTCAGTTGTGTCCGACTCGTAGCGATCCCATGGACTGCAGCCTACCAGGCTCCTCCGTCCATGGGATTTTCCAGGCAAGAGTACTGGAGTGGGGTGCCATTGCCAGAAGACCCATATTGGCAAATAGCTCTTGCGCCTCAAAAGACAGGCCGAGAATCCAAAGACTGGCAATTTGGGACACTGACCAGGAACGACCTGGAAAGTAGCCAGTGAAGAAAAACTGGGTACTGCGTAGATCCAAGATGAGACAGACAAGCAAGGCATAAATGAGACAGAAAACATTCTGGAGGTCACAGTGGATCCTAAGCTGTTGCTGAGCCTAAGATTTGGGATGGTCTGATGCAGCTCCCTAAAAGCCAGCTTGAAAGAAACAGGGACCAGGTGGACCCAAGGGGAAAAGAACCTAATGAAAAGATCTGCTTTGTCTCTATCCTGACTTCCTCAGGGACTTGTAGGCACATGGTTTGGGGGTGCTGCCTTACACAAGTAGAAGAAAAACCACAAAACACTTCAAGTTCCGAAAATGGGCCCTAATGGGAGACATTAAGATGAAGAGTCATTCCAGCCAAAAGAAGGAAGTGTAGAGATAAATTTTTCCCTCTTATTTTCTTCTCTTGTTTATTGTATGTAAACCTGTAAGATATTATTATACTTTTTTAATGGGAGTATCTGTAAATAAACAACATTCTTGCTTTAATGGATCCCAACTTCTGAAAGGCTATTCTTATTAGAAAGTCCCCAATAACTGGCATCTCCATCTAAAGTGGCAAAGACATATTTTTTTTCAAAAAGACAGGTTAAGAGAAAGTTAGGATCTGCCTCACGAACTTTCTGCCCGTAAAAATGAAAGTTTAAGCACGGCTCTAAAATCCCTGGGGGTTAGCTCCCTTCCAAGCAAACAGCTGGCCTGGGCAGGCATGGGGAGCCAGAAATAGGGGTGCAAATGAGTGCCGCTGGCTCAAGGCTGTGAGGCTTGGTGCAGAAAGTGGAGGTGAGTGAGAGCAGGTCAAGGAGCAACAGAGTTCATAGGGTCAGACCCCAGGAGCACTAGTGGGGTTGGAAGTCGAGAACAAGCAGCTGGCAACTGAAATCAACAAGAGCGACTTGGAGGTCTTGGGAGCTGGAGCCTGGGAAGATTCCCAGGAGGAAGCTGTGGAAGGCAGAAGTCCATGGCAGCAAGTGGGGGCAGAGAGGGCAGAAAGGTGCCAGGCCAGACATCACAGAGCACAGCACTAACGATCATGAATCTTGGAAAATTAAACACCAAATCTGTTCCTGGAGGTAAGGAGCTATCTGGGATGACCCCTCTCCTGGAATCTGAAGTGATGCAGGCTAACCAGCTTCCAAAAGACAAGGAGATCCAGGAGGCAAGAAGGAAAAAGTGGAGAAAGCTCCGAGATGGAGCACAAGAACAAGCAGCAGACTATCTCCGACGGCTGGCTCAGCTCTGCAGGCAGGAGAGTGACACAGGTTAAAAGTGGAAACTCCAGAGCCAGATCATCTGAGTATGAATCCTAGCTCTGCCCATACTAGCTGTGTGACCTTGGGCAAGTTCCCTAACCTCTCTGTGCCTCCCTTTCCTATGCTGCACAGTGGGACTAATCACCCTACTTTCCCTATAAGGCTGAGAAGAAGACTTAATTAGTTAACACTTGGAAAGCACCTGAAACAGCACCTGTGAGCATGACATCAGTGTGGCTTCGAGAGCTTTCCTTCCTGGAGTGACACTAGTGCTGGGCGAGCCCTCGAGGTTCCTTCTGCTCTGTTCCCAGTTCCCATCGAACACCAATCTCCCTATCCTACGGCCAAGAAGAGGATCCACGCAACGATCACCCCCGGCCCGGCCCAGAGGATTCTCTGCTCTTCTACTTCCCATCTTGAAACCTCAAGAGGGCAGGACCATCCTGCATCCAGGCAGTTATTGCAGAAGAGAAACAACAGGTGGTAGATCAGGGCTGGGTACAAAGGTGCGGAAATGAGACCCAGCACCTGCCCTTTGCCTCGGTTTCTCCTAAGTGCTTCTCCATCTCGCAGGCCAGGACAGCTACATAGATCACTGGCAACAGGATGCTCCCATGGCTGGGTTTCCACGCCCACCTCCAGAAGCAGAAGGCCAGCATCTACTGTGTCCTTCAACTCACTCTACCCCTGCATTGCTTAGAAGGGGTCACTCCTCAGATCTTCATAAGAAAAAATGAGGGGTGGTAGGTGTCAGAAGAAGCCCCTGACATAGTGTGAGCCCTGCATAGCCAACCCAGCCATGAAAGAAACTAGAATGTCTCCCCAAGAAAGGTTCTTCCCTGGAGACCAGGGAAATGCTTTAGACAAGCTCTGCCTGTAAGCACAGCTTTCTCTCCTGCCTAATGTAGGTGCTCAATAAATACACAGTAAGTCATTTCTGCCTGGATCCTTATTCTGAGCAGTGAGAAGCAGCTGAGAAGGAACTGTCTCTGGGCCTCCTAGACTCTCTTCCCTCCTCACCCTGTCTTGTTCCTCAGTGCCAGGAGTTCATACTACGATACACAGCACAGACACACACACAGCCTATGACCGATCCTTTGGCCCTTTTTTAAAAAATATGCCATCGGCCAGTTAAAGCTTCAGAAATGGAGCTCCACAAGTGGAATCCCATGGGTAAGAGCAAGAAAACAGACCAAAAAAAAAAGAGAGAGAGAAAAAAAAACCCAGAACGGTGGGCTCTGGCCGGGCCTCCCACAGCCAGCAACGAATGTAAAGAAACACAGGCCGAAAATTCCAACCCTGGGTCGCTAAGGCATTTGTCTCTGCTGAGTTTCGAGAGGCCAAACCACACACACGCACAAGAGCGAGTGCGCACACACACACACACACACACACGTATGTGTGCGCGCACACACACACACAGGCATACAGAGCTTGGCAGCCTGTAAGTTCCAGAGCTGGTAACACAAGCCACGGAACCTACTGCCAAGACAAGCAACAGAATGAGCCAGGCCCAGTTTCATTGGCCACCATACGCTGCATATGGCCCAGGACGCAGCCAAAACAGTGTTCTCACCCTCCTCAAAGGCATAGGAGACCCTCTGTTTTCAAACACACCTCCACAGAGCCTTAATTAAAGGAAAATGGAAAAATAATGTGCCCGCTGCTCTCCCCCTGCCTATATAGGTATGCACACACACATACCCATACACACTCTAGTCTTCTCTTCCTCCCATTTCAGTTTCCAACATAATTCATTCACATGGAAAAAAAGCAAACTGCATCCTGCAGCAGAAAAGCAGAAAAAAATGTAGCTTGCCCTCAGCCCTGGCTCTGACTGCTCAAGTTGAGCTGGGCCTGAATGAATACAGAGCAGGCCAACCTAGAGTCTGCACTGGCCCCTTCTTTCCAGAGCGGAGCTGGAAACAGAGTCACTTGTGTGAGAGACAGCCCCGTTGCAACACCAGCAGCCCCACGACAAACAAGGCCTGGAGAGCCTAGCCCGTCTCAGGGTTCTGCCAAGGGTCTGGCAGGTTGGAAAAGATGCCCACACATCCTACAAACAGGTGGGAGAGGCAACGACAGATGCTGGTGGCTGCAAAAGCTAGGCAGCGAGTGAATGGAGAGATTCTTGTCCAAGTTCTTCCTTGGGAGACGCTGTGACCAGTTATCAACACGTCTCCTTGGAGGTGGCTGCAGCCAACTCAGGAGAAAAGTCAGAAGCCTCTACATCCATGCCTTCTGAGTGAAAGTGAAAGTGTTAGTTGCTCAGTCATGTCTGACTCTTTGCAACCCCATGGACTGCAGCCCACCAGGTTCCTCTGTCCATGGAATTCTCCAGGCAAGAATACTGGAGTGGGTAGCCATTCCCTTCTCCAGGGGGTCTTCCCGACCCAGGGATCAAACCTGGGTCTCCTGCATTGCAGGCAGGTTCTTTACCATCTCAACCAATCCATGCCTTCTAGCTGCCCTTCAAATTTCACAGCACCCAGCTCTTCAGGAAGATTCTGGGGCTACCTACAGCTCTGAACCAAAGCCAGAGTAGAAGGGGAACAGAAGAGTCATTGAGAAATCCATTCTCCGTGTTTTGAACAAGGAGAAATCTTAACCAACCCGAGGCATGAGACTAGATCGTGCTTCTCTTCCCTGGTCGTCAGGTTATATAAAATCAGAGCCATGCTCACACCTGATACCTGGCTAAACTCTCCCCTAGAAACCTGTGAAGAAAGATAAGGCATCCATCCAAACTGCAGCCAGACTGGCAGGGAAGATGAAAGCAATAGGAGGTGTTTTTAAAAACCCTGGGGGAAGGCAGATGACATGTGAACACAGTTTTCTGCAAGGCCTTAAAGGACAAACGGGCACCCAAGCATGGTTCCAAGCTCTAGTTTCTCATGTTCCCCAAACCAAGCCTCTGAGGACAGTCCACCGAGATTTAAACCTGGGAACACACACCGGTCTGCAAACTCTTTTTTGAGAAGCAGACCTGAACCCAGCTGCTCTGAGCACGTGTGGTCAGGCCACAGCCCAGTGCCCTAAATGCGGGGGCGGGGGGGGGGCAGCACAATGGGCAAGGGTCAGGCAACCTTGCCCCTTCAGCTGACCCAAGGGATCAGTCGAGTTCTTCCACCAGCTTCTCCATCTCCAGCCGCAGGGACAGCCCATCCTCCCTCCCTGTCCCACCCCCGACCCCACCACTGACCCAGGCAAAACTTGGGACTGCCACCCCGGGATCAGGGGTCCAGGCCGTGTAAGTCCTAACCGTCCAGGCTCTTTTGAGGGGCGAGGCAGGAGAGAGCCGTCTAAACTGGGCTGGGCCGGAGAGGAGGGGCTGGTTACCTAGCGCAGCCGGCTTGACTCCTTATGTAACCTGGCTTGGCAGTTGGGGGAGCCCAAAGGGGACCCGGCCCCCCCCCACGCCCCCCTCCGAGAGGGGGAATCCCCGAGCAACGGCCCTGAGAGAAATCCTCTTCATTGTATGCAGAGCCCAGCCCTTGTCGGCGCCCTCCTCCAGGTCCTCAGGGAGCCGCGCTTCCTCCCTGCGAAGGGGAGGGGCGGGGACGACCGGCCAGCAGGTCCCTGTCATCCCTCCACCACCGGCACCCTTGCACCTCCCGGGCCTTCAACCCTCCGTCTCCACCCCGAGGCAGTCTTCTCCCCACTCACCCGCCTTCCCCGCCGCGCGAGAGCACCTCCCTGCAAAACGGACGGGGGAGGAGCGCGCGGGAGGGAGGCAGAGAGAGCGCCTCGGCCGTCCCGGGAGCGGACGGAGCCTCCCGTCCCAGGGCGGGAACCAAAGAGAAAGCCACCGGCTCGCGGGCGCTTAGCGGGAGCGGGTCCGGGTTGTAGAGCGCCCCCTCGCCGGGGCCGCGAGGGCTCCCAAGGCTGCGGGAGCCTCCCCGCGGGGCTCGGGTTCCGGGGACTCCGGCGCGCTCCGCCCGCTCTGGGGGTGGGGGGTGTGCGGCCGTCTCAGGTGCCCGCGGCCCGCGCGCCCCACCCCGCCCGCCCGCCCAGCGCCCCCCGGCGAGCGCGCGCCCTCGCACCCACCGTGCAGAAGCCGCGGGCGGAGGCGGCGCCCCCGGGGCCAGGGCCCGGCTGCAGGCGCCGTGCCCGCTCAGCGCCGCTGCCGCCCGGCCGCCGAGCTCCGCCCGGTGCCCAGGCCCGTCCCGGCCCGGGAGCCGCCGCGGCGCCAGCCCAGCCGCCGCCGCCGCCGCCGCCGCTGCAGCGCCCCCCCTCCGTCGCGGCAGCCGAGCGTCCCTCCCGCAGGCTGTGGCGGGCGGCGGGACGGGTTGCATCAGCCCCGGCTATATAGCGGCCCCTGGGCGGCGGGGAGGGGTCGGGAATGCGGAACCGGCCGGGCTGCCAGCTCCAGACGTCAGAGGGGGACGGAGAGGAAGGGAAGGAGGGGACAGGGGAGGACCGAGGCGGGGGGGGGGGGGCGGTGTGCATCGGGCGCTTCACACCCACTGACCTTCACCTCCCCCGCCGCCTCTCGCGCCCTCCTCCCGCGGCTCCTCACGCTCCTCTCCCCCCGTGGGGGCGGCCCCGGCCCCGCAGCGCCTGCCCCGGCTCCATCGCGGTCCGCCCTCCCACCCCCGCCCCAACCCCAGGCTCTCCTAGCCCGCGCGGTGCAGGAGCGCGCGCGAGGAAGCAGGACGAGGCCGGGCGATTATGTAAGAGCATCCCCCGCGCACCGCCGCCCGGCTTCCACCGCGAGACACGAGCTCGGGCCGGGAGAACCGAGAAAGCGGCGGAGGGACAAGTCCACAGCCCCTTGGAGAGCAGACGTAGCCTGTGTTGAACCATCTTCCTCAATCCTTAGTTCTTTTTCTTTTTTTCCCAAACCGGGAGAGAGAGAGAGAGAGACAGAGAGAGAGACAGAGAGACAGAATTTCAACACATCTTCATCCTTGGACACTTCAGCACTGAGTGAGGAAATGATCTCGCAAGCCTGTTTCATTTTTCTACAGAAGGATGGGCAGAGGACCAAGTCGTTTGTTGGGTGCTCTTCCCCCGACCTACTAGCCCACTTGGCCACTTCATCTGTCCTTAAGCCCCAGGGTGGTTCACTGTGAGAGACCTGCCTTCCTTGGGCAGCACCCTGAGCCCCTCTCCCCCACCCCTTTCCCTTCCCCAGCGGCTCACACAGTTTGCCCCCTAGCCTTCTTTTCTGCCCAGGGACGCTCCTGTGAGCAGCCCAACCCTCAGCCCACCCCAAATGGCCTTCTTCCCCATGACAACTTCCATTGCCAGCTGGACTCCTACCTTCGCCCTCCTAGAGTGGCAGATGGTTAAGGGTGACTCCAGAGGAAATGTGTACTTCCCTGTGGCTTCAGTGTGTAAAGGCACAGAGAAGCCGAGCCCTCAAGCACACATGTGGCGCCTGAGACCTTGGCATCGTGGTTTCTGTCCCCTTCCTCCAGACCCCTGGGTGCTCACTCAACCCTCTGCCTTTCTGCCTCAGCCAGAGAGGAGTGACAGTGTTTATATTCGGCGACCTTCAGCCTCCTTCTCAGGGTGATGTCAGATCATCACCCGCAGAAGAAAGGAAGTGAAAGAAAAAGTTCATGCCTTCTTGGAGTGCAGATGCTCAGAGCGAAAGAAACAACAAGCCTTGAGACAGATGGGAGCAAGCGGGCAGAGCCCAGCGGGCAGGTCTCAACAGGAGGACAGTGAGGTCCTATTCTCCTTATGGCCCCAGTGCAGGGAAATTTTTCTGGATCAGAGGACTGGTCTTATGGCGGGAAAGACAGAGCAAGTCCCCATGACACTGACCATTTTCACCTTCACTGACAGCTCTCTCCCTCAAAGCATTGAAGTTAGCAAGAAAAAAGAAAGTACGGCCCTGAAAGAAGGTGCAATGGAAAATGAGTGGTAATTTGATAGTCTTGTGAAAGAACATGACTCTCAGCTCCAGAAAGGTCAACTACACCTTTACTACAGCATAAAGATCAAAGCTGGGTACTGTGAAACCAGCTTACGCTGTTTCCCGAGGCTGAAGTCTGGACAGTTATATGGAAGAAAACACTGAACAGGGACAATGTTACTCTATGCCTCTTCATCTGAGACTTTGGAAAAACAAACTGATCTATATGTTGTTCAGTCACTCAGTCGTGTCCGACTCTCTGCAGCCCCATGGACTGTAGCATGCCAGGCTTCCCTGTCCTTCACCGTCTCCCGGAGTTTGCTCAAACTCATGTCCATTGAGTCGATGATGCTGATCTATGTGTGGGACTAATAATTAGTGTGTGTGGTTAGAGCAGTCCTCTCCAGGGTTGACTGGGCCATTGGCAGGCTAACTGGGCCTTTGCTTCATTCACGAATAAAATACACTACAGGGGTGGCGCCAAGCGGTAACTTGGAGGTCTTTAGCTCCTTCCATCTCCCTATAATATCCATTAGGTCTCCTCCATTATTTGATATGGATGCTTTTAAATTTTAAGACCTCCAGCCACATGGTCCCCTACTAGGCTCCTCTACATAGTCACTGCCTCTGGAAGTCTCTGGAGGGAGAGACAATAAATTGGCCCATTTATGTTCATGTTGGTCTGCTTCTCCTTGCCTTGCTGTTAGAACTGATCTACCACTGGCTCTTAGGGATGGACAAGTGACCCAGCCTAAAGCAGCTTAAATTTAGGCTTCCTATTCCTTGCAACTAAAAAAGTCCTGGTTAATACATCCAGCCCTGGTCAATGCGTTGCCTCAGAGCCTGCCAAGTGTCCCAAGTGAGTCTGATGAGACTAGCAATTTTGTGGACCTGCTGGGAAGAAAAGCTACCAAAAGCTGGACTTAAATCTGCCAGAAGCTACCATGTAAGAGAGTCTACTGAGAGCAAAGCTAATGCAAAGAAGAGTAGAGAGGAGAATACCCAAGCCATGGAGGGCAAGACAGATCAAGTTCAGATGGCATTGTCTGAGTACTTCAATCCAGCCATGCCTGACATTATTCCTGCCTCTGGCATTTTTAGTTATGGAAAGCTGTACCTTATAACTTACCTAAGGCAGTTTGAATTTAGGTTTCCTATTCCTTGCAGCTAGAAAAGTCCTGATTAATACACTCTGTTTTGCTTTTCTGACTTATATAGGTATTGTGTTTTAAAGCTTAAAGGACACTGATGAATCTCAGCCTGTGTGTGCTTAGTTGCTCAGTCATGTCCGACTCTTTGCGACCCCAAGGACAGTAGCCTGCCAGGCTTCTATGTTCATGGAATTCTCCAGGCAAGAATACTGAAGTGGATAGCCACTCCTGTCGCCAGGGGATCTTCCCGACCCAGAGATTGAACCCTGGGTATCCTGCATTGCAGGCAGATTCTTTACTATCTGAGCCACCAGGGAAGCCCTGATGAATCCCAACCTCTTTGCAAACAGGAAGAAGTGAACTGGGAAGGTAAAATAATTAATTGCCCACACCTGTTCCTCCACTGTTAATGAAGGAAGTGGTAATTCAGAATAAACAACCGATTACTAGTCTTCATGCTGAGAATTTATTGAAATCATATTTTGTGCCTGTGAGGTACACAAAGTTTAAGACATGCTTCCTCACCTGTCCCTACCTCCCATCTAGTTAGGAAGGATGACATGAACACTAATAAACCGTTAGACCAAGAGTAACTAAAAGCTACTGAGTGACACTTATTATAAGCAACGTAGGAGTTCAGGCAGGGTGGTTGCACAATAGAAAAATTATTCATTAATTGTTCCATTCTCTACTCAAACTGTACAGACCAAAAATTGCAAACTAGCAGCTGCCAGGGTGAATTTGGCTTTGCTGGCTCAACTTTAAACTCCTTTTTTTTAAAAAATTTATTGAAGATTTCAAAAATCTCGATGTCTATGCTTTTGAAAAAAAATCAAAGGTAACATATAATAGTCAGTCTAAGAAATATACTTGGGTTTCCTTGATGGCTCAGTGGTAAAGAATTCACCTGCTAGTGCAGGAGACACAGGTTCAATCCCTGGTCTGGGAAGATCCCACATGCTATGGAGCAACTGAGCCCGTGCACCACACTACTGAGCCTGTGCTCCAAAGCACAGGAATCACAACTCCTGAGCCCACAGGCTGCAGCTACTGCATCCTGCATGTCCTGGAGCCCGAGATCCACAGCAAGAGAAGTCGCTGCAATGGGAAGCCCACATACCACGACGAAGAGTAGCCCCGCTCACCGCAACTAGAGAAAAGTTGTGCAGCAACAAAGACCCAACTCAGCCAAACATAAATAAATAAAATCTTATACATATATAAAAAGAAACAAACTCAGACTTAAAGAACAAACATGGTTGGAGGGTCGCATAGCAGGGAGGGACAGTTAGAGAGTTTGGGACTGATGTGTACACACTGCTATATTTTAAATGAATAACCAGGAGGACCTGCTATATATCACAGGGAACTCTGCTCGGTAACAACCTAAATGGGAAAAGAATTTGAAAAAGAATAGATACATGTATAACTGAACCACTTTGCTATATACCTGCAACTAACACAACATTATTAATCAACTGTACTCCAACAGAAAATAAAATGCTATTTCCTGGGAAAAAAAAAATCCAAAAACAAAAATATAGGTTAGGACAGGTTATGCTGAAGTAGTAAACATCCTCCAAAACTCAATGGTTTAACATGAGAAGAGTTGATTCTTACTGCACAAGACCACTGTGGATTGAGGTGACATTCAGGACAGCTGTTCTGCAGGTGATGGCTCAGTAGGGCACCTCCATATCAGCAAATATGTCCCTGCTCAAGATGGCATGGAAAGAGAGAAAGGTGGAGAGGGCTGTGTACCAGCAGTTAAATATTTCCTCCTGGAGTAACATACCTCACTTTAGTTTACATCTCTGGCCAAAACAAGTCACATGGCCATTCTTAATTTCAAAGAGGCGGAGAAACTCAGTCCTCCTATGTACCAGGAGAAGGGAGCTATGTACTAGTGAACAGTTAATATATATCCCATCATGAACTGTCTAATGTCAACAATGGGCCACAGCTTACTTGAAGCTGCCCCTTTGGATGGGACTTAAACACCCCAGTTTGCCACAGTTTCCTCCCAGCCTGCTGGGGCATTTACATGGTTTGCCTGGCCTCTGGAGACATTTGATTTTGCTGTCCCTGGTATAAATGAAACCAATCTCTATATCAGTCTTTCAGTGGCCCTGGTGATCCATGGGGTTATCACAAATTTTTCAAAACCAAGGTTTTAAAAAATTTGCTAAAGTAAAGAAATGCCACAGAGAGTTCATAGGTAAAGGGCAGGATGGTATCATAAAATCAAACAAGAAGTTGAGTCTGGCTGTTATATAATCTACAAAGTATGGAGACCTGTTTATGATAGTTTCTTCCACCTACTTTCCCCCGCTCAATGAAATATCTACAGGAGAGACCAGGAGAAGTGAGCCTTCCACTCTCTTCCTTAGGGGAGGAGGAGAAGTTTACATGGTAGTGATTTGGGGTGGGGGGTGTCTGGTTTAAAGTTTTTAAAATTTCCCACGTATATGTATGTATACATATTCATGTTTGAAGTATTTAAGAAGAAAATTTTAGTTGGGAATGTAACATCTTCTCTTCCAATAACCAGCAATGAGAATTTTATAAAACAACATGCTGACAGTTTAGTAATAAATCAGCATCCATAGAAATGCAGCCTTCTCTGGGGGAAAGTCCAATAAATTCTTTTTAATCTGCTAACACAATTCTCTAGTTAAATGCTGGGCCAGGTGGGGTTAGGAAAGGAGCAATGTAGTGAAGGTATATGGTTCTCCTCAGCATTCCATTCTTTGGAGAACCACTACTCTCCCTCTCCCGAGGCCCTGGAAGGATGTCAATCCTGGCACCCCATCATTCCCACCTAAGTGTGGATGTGTGGTCTCAGCAGGCCAATTAGAGCAGACCATTTCTGAAGCTACAGTGATTGGTTCAGGGATGGACACGTGATCCATACAGGGCCAATCATTGTCTTCCCTGAGATGAGATATGTGAACATTAAGGAAGAGGGAAGCTTCTTTCCTTTAAACCCCAGTGTAAGGATGTAGTCTGTGGCTGTTGGTGGCCGTTTTTCTAGTCATGTGACAAGAGCCTGACTGAGAACGAGATCAATACACACAGGAAAAGAGCACCAAGGCACATACAGAGAGAACAACCATAAGATCATCATTTGAGTTCCTGAACCTATCTTGCCATGAGAACATGTTGAGTTGGTCTTTGGACTTCACTGTGATGGAGTCAATACATCTGCTTTCACTTTCTTACTAAGGTAACCGTTTGAGTGTTTTCTGCCTCTTACCACCAAAGAAGGCTGAAAAAAATCATTAAAAACGGCCCAAAGTCAAGCTTATAAAGGACTGCTGAACTGACACTGTGGAACTTTATCTGTTTACTCTTCTAGCCTCATCTATCAAATGCCACTCAACCATCTGAGACCAAGTACAGAACTACACTGAGCTGCCTTATTACAGTTCAGAGTTCAGTTAGTCATTTAAATAATTTAGACACCTTTGTTTGAATGTTTGCTATGAGCCATACACTATATGCCACTCTATTTGAGGGGGCAAAGCAAAAAGAAGATATCATCCTTGCCCATAAAGATGACAGAATAGAGGACCAGGAAGATGGATGATATTCGTTAAAATGGGGAGATGAGGACTTAAGTGATCTAGGGCGGAGGTGATGCATTCTGCTCCCAGAATATTCTGTTTCAACATATGTCTTGAAAACACCTGGGAGAAGATGAAAGGTCCATGTGGGGATGTCCCTGTGTAAGTCAAACATATATAGGTGCTCCCTGAAGTTGACACCAGGATTGTAGGTAGAATCACCAAACTCCTTGAACGGTGATCTTTAGAAATATTGAATTTCAGATAGTAGGTGATTAACAAATTTTGAGTTAATGAATGAGTAAACAGAAGCTGGCCTAGGACTCAGTCTTAGGAGATGATGATAATAAACAAACTAGGGCTATAAGAGGAGGCAAAGAAGCTGGCAGACAAAGAGTACCCCCCAGAAGCACAGAACCTCAAGTTTCCTCAGATCTCCCTTGACACAGGAGTGGGTTCCCCACTCCCATGGAAGCCAAAACAGGTTGTCGGTATGGTCACATGTAACACAGAGAAGATCTGAGATGAGTCCTCTGTATTTGTTCAGATCTGGAAAGTATGTTATAAACATAGGGATATAGACTTTAGAGGCCTCAAGTCATTTTTAAAAGAAGGAGTTTAATCTGAAAGCATTAACATTATGCTATGAAAATGTTGCCAGTTAGCACCCAAGGAATGCTGCTTCTAGAGAGATGGAGGACCCTTCTTCACGTTTTCCTTTCTTCTTAATCCCTGTCCCTTCATACCTACAAAGTGTTACTATGGATTGGTCAGATTCCTCCA
Organism: Giraffa tippelskirchi; assembly: GCF_054371585.1. Taxonomy (NCBI): domain Eukaryota; kingdom Metazoa; phylum Chordata; class Mammalia; order Artiodactyla; family Giraffidae; genus Giraffa; species Giraffa tippelskirchi. The sequence continues at coordinate 146,552,700 of NC_137281.1, read as the reverse complement.
TAAAATCTTTGGACCTCAGTTTCCCTGCCTGCTAAATGGGAACAATAATAGTGCCTACATTAGAGGGTTGATGTGAAGGTTCACTGTGATACTTACAAAGTACCTTATTAATACCTTCCACATGCAGGGTTCAATAAATTTGCCTGTATTCATCATTATCATCTTCACTACCATCCTCCTTATGTTTTAGCTAACTCAAGCCCTACTGCTAAGTAACCTTCTTAGATTTGTCAAAGCCAGAGAGATTTCTCCCTCTTCCAACCTTGAGTAGCTTATCCTCACCCATCTATCAGTAATCATACGCTATTTTAAATTGTTCTCTTAAAAAAAATTTTTTTTATTTGGCTGTATTGGGGCTTAGTTGCTTCATGTCAGATCTTTCATTGAGACACACAGACTCTCTGGTTGTGGCTTGCAGGCTCAGTAGTTGCAGGCTTAGTTGCCCTGCAGCATGTGGGATCCTAGTTCCCTGACCAGGAATCGAACCCACATACTCTGTATTGCAAGGTGGATTCTTAATCACTGGGCCACCAGGGAAGTCCCTAAAAGGGTTCTGTTTATTTCATATACACAGTGTCATTCCAGCGTGCTTGAGGTTACCTGAGATGCAGGGATATCTTACATTTCTAAAACTTCTATAGCACCTGTCATATACTGACTTTGAGGTTGGCATTTAACGGACACTTAAATAAGTGGTGGGCAAGAGTCAGAATATAATTTCTTTTGTATCCCCAATAATGTCGAAAGCACTCTGGGCTCCCAGCACTTAAGGAATATTCATCAAACAGATGCTGAGCAGAATGTAAAAGATCAGTCACTCCTCATACAGTACACACACTTGTAGAATATTTAAGTAAGGAAGGGGCTGTATTTTATAGATGAGGAAATTGAGGCCCACGCTGATGACATAGATCCAGCTGAACAAAAGTTATGATGGGAATAATTCTCGGGACTCTTTTTATGCTCTATGTTTTAAAACAACCACCAATAAAAAAGTTATTTCAGCAACTGTTTATTGAAGGGGAAAAAAAAAACGTCCCCAAGGTTTTCTGCGGGAGGTGGCGTTTCCTCTTACACTCAACAATTTTGGTGGTGTGGCAGCCTGAGGTGTGGGAAGGAGCCAAGGGGAGGGGGGCCCTATGACTGGGCTGTTGTGTGAGCCCCAGTGTGGGGGGAGGGATGGGATTTTTCACTCTAGGAAAGCTCTTCCAGCTCCAGGCAATCCAGGCCAGGTTTTGACACCTGCTTTCCTAAGCACACCGCCCTGAGTTGGCCCACGGGTGCCTTCCAGAGAGCTCCATACCTGTCCCCAGGCCAAGCTCACAGAAATTCAACCCAGGAACCAGAAGAGTTCCCCACACTTGGAACCTGGGGGAGTGCTGCAGTCCCTGGGCAAGGAGGAGAAAACTTGAAAGTTATTAAATAGAACTCACTGCTGTTAGGACACATCTGGGGCTGGCCGCAGGATGAGGCTCTGAGGGAGGCCGCTCGCCCTGCAGCCAGAGGAGTCCTCCGGACAAGGCGCCTTTGGTAGCCCTGGCCAGGCTCACAGGCTCCCTTTCAGGTTTTATGCCCACATTTCCCTACCCTCGCCTCCCGCCAGTGTTTCTCTATCTCTTAAATATACCTCCCTAATCCTCTCCTTCCTCCTTTTTAAAGCCTGCCTTTCCTTTCAAATACTTCCTCAAATGCCAACTGGTTATTTTTGTGCCCTCCCCTTCAGGAGCCTTCCCCAGCGCTCTGACTGAAAGTATACTTCAGACCACAGGGCTGGATTTTCATTCATTCCTTCCTTCATTCATTCACTCAACAAATATTTGATTCCATGTGCAGGACTGTGGCGATACAATCGTGAACAAGGCTGGCCCAGTTCTTTGGTGAATCAGTAATTAGCTAATTAAATAATTACAACTGTGCAAAGGAGAATGAAGGGGTGTTACAAGATAGACAGAGAAACCAGCCTTTCTCTGCCTGGTCAGAGCCTCTTATCCAAATCAGCTTGGTGCCCCAGGCCTCTTCCTCTCATCACAGAAGCAGGTGTCTTATCAACAGCTTCCTGGGAACTTGTTCCCTTCTCGAATAGGTCAAAGTTTCAGTGCTCCAGGGGGTCTGCTCAGACTCCACTGCCCAGCCCTAACTCTCCCAGATCTCTTCATCGTCATGAGGTCTCAGGTTGTCACCCGTGGCCATCCATACACGAGGTTTTCATCTACTTATCTGATCTTCAAAGGTTAGTGCATCAGGCAGGGCAGTAGAGCACAGTGGCAAAGAGCATAGACTCTGGAACCAGACTGTCCCTGTCTCTGATACATACTAACTGTGTGGTCTTGGGCAAGTTACTTAACAGCTCTGTGCTCAATTCCATCATCATTAAAATGGAGTGTGTGTGTGTGTGATAATACCCAACCCATAGGGGTATTGGGAGCTTCTCTGGTGGCTCAGATGGTAAAGAATCTGCCTGCAATGTGGGAGACCTGGGTTCAGTCGCTAGATCAGGAAGATCCCCTGGAGAAGGAACTGGCAACCCACTCCAGTATTCTTGCCTGGAGAATCTCATGGACAGAGGAGCCTGGCAGGCTAGAATCCATGGGTTCGCAAAGAGTCGACACAAATGAGCGACTAACACACACATGTAGGGATATTATGAAGATTTATATATAGAAATTCCAAGAGTTACTGCCTGCAAAGCACTTGGGACAGTGGTTAGCACAAGTAAGGGCTCAGCAAGGGAGTTCTTGGATGCTATAGTTTGAATCTCCCCTAACAAGGTGTCCAGCCTTGGTCTGAACCCAGCTTGGGTCAGAGGCTCAGGGTGCTGCTTGCATGGGAGAAGAGTGTGGACCTTTCTTAAAAAGACAAGATACTGGCAGCAATGAAGACTGCCTGGAAGCAAAATAGACAAGGGTGTTGAAGCCAGCTGGTCGTGGGGCATGTGGGTCTCAAGGATCTCAACGCCCTAAATCAGGGGCCATTCTGACTGTCTGTTGCTTGAGCAACAAGAAGGGAGCCCAGAGACCTGGTTTTGAGCAGGGCTGACCTACCTCTAGCTTCTTATGTGTTATGCACTGTGCTTAGTTGCTCAGTCATGTCTGACTCTTTGCAACCCCATGGACTGTAGCCTGCCAGGCTCCTCTGTCCGTGGAGATTCTCTAGGCAAGAATACAGGAGTTGGTTACCATGCCCTCCTCCAGGAGTTCACAGGAGAATGAAGAAAGCAATAGAAGATTCACTCTGAAAACAGAAACACCATGTAATCATTCTATGCTGTTAATGTTACATATCCAGTAAAGATTTACTAAACCTGTTTCGGAAGCTGGCCAAGGTACTAGGAACTAGGGGTTAATATTCCTTTTATTTTTTTTGGCAGAGAGTCCCTTGGACTGCAAGGAGATCAACCAGTCCATCCTAAAGGAAGTCAGTCCTGAATGTTCATTGGAAGGACTGATGTTGAAGCTGAAACTCCAATACTTTGGCCACCTGATGTGAAGAACTGACTCATTTGAAAAGACCCTGATGCTGGGAAAGATTGAAGGCAGGAGGAGAAGGGGGCGACAGAGGATGAGATGGTTGGATGGCATCACCAACTAGATTGACATGAGTTTGAGTAAGCTCCGGGAGTTGGTAATGGACAGGGAGGCCTGGCTTGCTGCAGTCCATAGGGTGGCAAAGAGTCAGACACGACTGAGCAACTAACACTTTCATTTTCCACCCTCTGGAGCTAGGCCTACAATGAACTGATGCTGCCTGTGTGATCTTAGTCTCTCCCCCAGGGTTGGAACCCCTGCCCCCAAAATTGGGAGCACCAAGTATTAGCCCCTAGACTGCCAGGGAAGTCCCAGGGGGTTAATGTCTATGTGTAAAAGATTAGTTTCTAGTTCTTAGAGGTTTCTCATTTGGGACTTGGCCTCTCAAAGAAGAAAGAGCTTTTCAAAGCCACAGGGCTTAGTAATCATGGTCTCAGAGAGAAAGCTCCCTTAAGGAGGCACCATTGCCCATCACCTCTCCCCCCGACCACTGTTACTGAAGCATCAAAGTAAAGTGCATGTGCGGTCAGGGGGTTGGCTGCCAGCCTCCTCTAAGAGCAACTGGTGGACCCCAGTCCACACATGCTCCCATTTGGCCAGGCTCATCCAGCAGGGACAGCTGCACCCTCTCCCTGGGGGAAGGCTCCCTGCCTTGGGCTAGTGTAGAGCAGTAGCCAGGGGCCATTACATCCCAGACTCAGTCTCTGTGTCAACAGAGATGAGCCAGGGCCCATAGGCCCAGTCAAAGGAAGTTAGTCAGGTGCTCTTTAAAAGATATCATGAGCAGTAAAACAGAAACAAAAATAAAATGGCAGAAAGACAGCACTCTGCCCACCAATTGAAGAAAATGGTTTCTTCCGCACTCAATTTTTAAGGTCAAAAAAACCACTTCCTTAGACACCTCCTTGCATCTCATTGGCCAGATTTAGTCACACACCCATCTCTAGGCCAATCCCTGGCCAGGGTGCTAGGTTGATTGTGATCGGCCTCATTCCTTGGAGACGGCATGGGTACTGGAGCTAAGCAGAAGCTCTACCAGGCGAGAAGGCGGAGGTGGGGAGTTAGACATGCAACTTCCAGCAAAGGGAGAAAGTGTTAAAACTTAAAGGATGAAGCATGGCTTTGAAGCCAAAGAACTGGGTCCAAATGGTTCCTCTTACCAACTGAAAAAAGTTGAGTAGGATCCTTGGTCTCTGAGAGCCTCAGGTTCCTCTAACAAGGCTGTTGTGAGGGTCAAAGGAAATAATTTAATGTTCATGCAAGCCCCTGGCAGACTTTAACAATCACGTGAGATAGATGCCTCTATTACAATTATCACTACCAGTGAAATGGTGATGCAAGTGGATCTTCATGGAAGGGAAGATGGCTGGAGTTGCTTATTAGGGGCACTCACTTGGTTTCTTTGCAGGCTGTGGCTAAGTGACCCTTTTTGGATGAAGTCAACTACTGTATATACTACTCAATCTTAATTACATTAATACCTGGTTCATTCTCTGTCTGAAAGCAATATATACCATTTAAAGTTCTTAGGTCCTTTAAAAAGCCATCTTAGTTGCAGTGCAAATGCGCATGTGTAAATTCCAAATTCAATTATGCTAATAGAGCTATTGGGGAGAATGTCCAATAAACATTAAATGCATTAAAAGTATGTGACAAAATGTCAAAGTTCATCAGCTGTTCTCAACTAATCTCTCAAAGGTCATGGTACTCAAGGGTGTTTGCGATGGTCAAAGATGATAAAACTACCTCAAGCTTGAACACCAATCTTTGTTACTCTAACACAGAGCTTTCTTCCCCAGAGTGATATCAGAAACAGAAGAGTATTTGGCTGGTGAAGGAAAGAATGGAGCCTGGGGATCTGCCAGGTCACTCAGGCAAATGAAATGTAGGTAATTGAAGTTGAAATTGAAGGTCGTTCAGTGGTGTCCAGCTGTTTGAGATCCCATGGACTATACAGCCCATGGAATTCTCCAGGCCAGACTACTGGAGTGGGTAGCTGTCCCCTTCTCCAGGGGATCTTCCCAAACCAAGGATCGAACCCAGGTGTCCTGCATTGCAGGTGGTTTCTTTACCAGCTGAGCCACCAGGGAATCTGAAATGTAGGTACCTTGCCGTTTTTCCCTGCCTGATCCATTGGCTTGGGCCTATTAAGAAGCATCTTCTCTGGGTCTCAGAGCATGTGTGGGCTTGAAAGCTCTGGCTCTGAAAAAGATCTTCTACACCAACATATAATACAGAGAAGTTCCATTCTGTAGGACATCTAATTGTTTCTCCTGAGTACAAGGGATTGCTATGGTCAGTGGTGCCAACAGCCAAACAAACGAAATCAACTCTTAAAAAAGATTCACATTTTTAATAGTAGCTAATATTAATTGAGTACTATATGCCAATCACTGTGCTAAATGATTTAAAATTTATTAATTCTTTAAATCATCACACACACACACACACACACACAAATATGAAGCAGGCATATTATTATCCCCATGTTACAGATGAGGAAACAAAAACACAGAATGCTCAGCTAATTTGCTATAGACCACAGCTCGTTAGAGGGCAGAGCTAGGACTCAAACACAGACAGAATGGCTCCAAGGCCCATGCCCTTAACCATATACATTATGGTGCTTTATTTGTTTCTGCTTTTTAATAGACTTAATTTTCTAGAGCATTTTTAGGTTTATGGCAAAACTGAGCAGAAAGTATAAAGATTTCCCATATCCTTCCTGTCCCCTATGCAAGCACAACCTTTGCCACTAACAACATCCTCACGAGAGCTGCTGCTGCTGCTAAGTCGCTTCAGTCGTGTCCGACTCTGTGTGACCCCAGAGACGGCAGCCTACCAGGCTCCTCCGTCCCTGGGATTCTCCAGGCAAGAACACTGGAGTGGGTTGCCATTTCCTTCTCCAAAACATTTAAGTGAAAAGTGAAAGTGAAGTCACTCAGTCATGTCTGACTCTTGGCGAGCCCATGAACTGAAGCCTACCAGCCTCCTCCGTCCATGGGATTTTCCAGGCAAGAGTACTGGAGTGGGATGCCATTGCCTTCTCCCCTCACGAGAGTGGTACACTATAATTGATGAACCCTCATTGACACATCTTTACCCAAAGTCCATCATTTATATTAGGGTTCAGTCTTAATGTTGTACGTTCTATGGCTCTAGACAAATGTATAATGGCATATACCCATCATTATAGTACCACGCAGAGTAATTTCACTACCCTAAAAAGTCTCTGTGCTCCACCTATTCATTCCTTTCTCCCCATTAACCATCAGAAACCACTAATCTGCTAACTGCATCCATAATTTTGCTTCTTCTAGAATGTCATATAGTTGAATTACACTGTCTGTAGCCTTTTCAGACTGGCTTATTTCCCTTAGTAATATGCATTTGAGTTTCCTTCATGTCATTTCATGACTTGATAGCTCATTTCTTTTGAATGCTGAATAACAGTCCAATGTCTGGATATACCACAGTTTATCCATTCACCTACTGAAGGACATCTTGGTTGCTTCCTAATTTTGGCAATTATGAATAAAGCTGCTGTAAACATTTGCTTGCAGACTTTTAAAAAATGTATTTATTTATCTATTTCTTGGCTGTGCTGGGTCTTTGTTGCTGCACAGGCTTTTCTCTAGTTGGATCAAGCAAGTGTTACTCTCTAGTTGCAGTGCGTGGGCTTCTCATTGCGGTGCCTTCTCTTATTTTGGAGCACGGGCTCCGGGGCAAGCAGGCTTCAGTAGTTGCAGCACGTGGGCTCAGTATTGTGGCTTTTGGACTTCATGGAGCACGAGTTCAATAGTTGTGGCACATGGGCTTAGTTGTTCGGTAGCTTGTGGAATCTTCCCAGATCAGGGATCGAACTGTGTCGTCTGCATTGACAGGCAGATTCTTTACCACTGAGCCACCAGGGAAGCTCCCCCTTGCAGGATTTTATGCAGACATGTTTTCAACTCATTTGGGTAAATACCAAGGAGCTCAATCGCTGCGTCATACAGTAAAAGTAGGTTTACCTTTGTAAGAAATCACCAAACTGTACCATTTTGGTTTCCACAAGCCATGAATGGGAGTTCCTATTTCTCCATGTCCTCACCAGCATTTGCTTTCATCAGTATTTGGATTTTGGCCATTCTAATAAGTGTGTCCTGGTGGCTCAGACAGTAATCAATCTGCCTGCAATGCAGGAGACCTGTGTTTGATCCCTGGGTCAGGAAGATCCCCTGGAGAAGGGAATGGCTACCCACTCCAGGATTCTTACCTGGAGAATTCCATGGACAGAGGAGCCTGGTGGGCTACAGTTCACGAGGTCACAAAGAGTCAGACACAACTGAATGGCTAACACACACACAATAAATGTGTAGTGTTATTTTGTTAATTGTGATATATCTTCTTTGGTGAAGTGTCCATTCAGAGCTTTCGCCTATTCTGTAATTGAGTTGTTTGTTTTCTTATTGTTGAGTTTTATCGTATAGCATTTGTAAGGATGAAAGTGTGGATTCATAGAATATCAGGGATGGAAAGACCTCAGAAATCAACCAGTGCATCCTCCTCACTTTACAGACGTAACAAATGAGTCCCAGAGGCACTCAGATGGGGCAAAGCTGGAACCAGAGCCCGAGTTCAGTGCCTCTTCACCTACAATGCGTGTTATCAGACAGTTTCCTCTGTGAGCAGGTAGCTCTCTAAGGACAGGAGTCACTCCTGGCTGTCTGTCTATCTTTCCCTCATAGCTCACCTGCCACACAGTCAGTGACTATCTGTAGAAGAGAGAAAGAAATTACTTTCTTTTGGCATCTCTGCACCCTTTCCAAAGGGCCAGCCCCTCTGCCCCCTGCTCTAGTCTCGAAGAGGAGTGAAGAGAATTAATGTTTTGGATCTTCCATGGTGCAGCAGGTGAGGGCAGAGGCCGTGTCAGAGTGTAATTCTTTACCTTGACTGTGCAGCAGCATCACCTGCAGGGTTAAAAAAAAACAAAAAAAACTGGATGCCTGAGCCTCATCTCCAGATGTATGGATTCCATACATAATGTTAGTTTATTGCACACCAGGCCCTGGGCTAAGCCCTTCACGTGCAGCATCCTATTTAATCTTTCATTATGCAGTCCTACAACGCAGACAGTATTCTCCTCCTCCATCTGTAAATGAAGAAACTAGGGGCTTCTCTGGTGGTTCAGCAGTAAAGAATCTGCCTGCAATGTAGGAGAAGCAGGAGACACGGGTTTGATCCCTGGGTAGGGAAGATCCCCTAGAGGAGGAAATGGCAACCCACTCCAGTATTCTTGCCTAGAAAATCCCATAGACCAAGGAACCTGGTGGGCTACAGTCCATAGGGTCGCAAAGAGTCAGATAACGACTGAACAACTGAGCATGCACACACGTGGTTCAGAAAGGTTAAGAAACTCACCCAGAGTCACACAGCTAGTATATACTGGAACCACTATGCAAATAAAAACCACCTAACTGCATGCACACAGGCACTGAGGTCTCTCTATGTTCGAGCCTGTGCAAACCCTATGTTTTGAGCCCCCAGAAGCCAAAAGGCAGGGACATGGGACCCCCAGAAGAAGGCTGCTAAGAGAAAGCTCTTCACAGGGTGTCATGGTGGTGCGGCCCATATAGGGGTCCTGAGAGCTGTATGTGAGGCCCCAAATTAGAACCCATCAGCACTACCAAAAACCGGAGCTCACCGACGCCCACACACTTGTTCTAATTTGCACACCATTCAGACAGAGGCCTCACTCTTTTATTTTTCTGATACCGAAGGGAATTTTTTATTGAACTATAACACACAACTCTGGAGCAGGAACTGGCAACCCACTCCAGTATTCTTGCCTGGAGAATTTCATGGACAGAGGAGCCTGGCGGGCTACAGTCCATGGGGTCGCAAAGAGTAGGACACGACTGATCGACTAACACACCTAACACACAAACAAAAAGGCACACAAATATTAAGTACTGCTCAATGAATGTTCCCAAAGCAGACACACGGGGTAACCTGCTCCGCTTATTTTAGATAATGTCTTTAGGCACCTCCAGTTGTCTTAAGGGTTTCATTGAAGACTCTAAAGCAAACATTTTAAGACTGAATTTCATATACAGATAAATGCCCTTTTGCTATTATTGTTCAGTCACTAAGTCTTTTGCCACCACGTGGACTATAACCCACCAGGCTCTTCTGTCCATAGGGTTTTCCAGGCAAGAATACTGGAATGGGTTGCCTCCAGGAAATCTTCCCGGACCCGGGATCAAACCCACGTCTCCTGCATTGGCAGGCAGATTCTTTACCACTGAGCAACTGGGAAAATGCCCTTTTACAAAAGGAATATTTACAATAATAAAGTGGGCAGCAGCATCGACTGTGGAGGTAGGGGGCGCAGGCTTTGAGGGCAGAGAGCTGGTTTCTCCAGGGACCTCGGCAGGCACTCTGCAATGAGACAGTAAATGCATCCGCTGGCAAGGCTCAAGGCTCACTCGGGTTTGCCTTTTTCTCCAGCCATATGTACATTGCATGAATTTCTCGTGTTTTTTCCCTCCCTTCCACAAAAGGAAGCTATGGATAGTTTTTCCGTTCTTTTTCATCTTGTGAGTGATGCCAATGCAGGAAAAAAAAAAACTCAAAGCTCCCCAGATTTGATGTCTTAAGAGAGCTTTTATAGGAAACTAAAAATAAAATTTTTAAAAATAAATAAACAAAAGCAACAGAGCACTGCAAGTCTAAAAAGCCTGAAAATCACTGTGTTGCTATTTTTTTTGTTGTTGTTGTTGTTTTTTTTTACTGTGTTGCTATTTTAAACAAAATGTGAACTTTTAATTTAGGAGTCAGTTTGATATTTCTTCTAGATCATTAAATCCTGGAAGGGATTCTTTTACACTTAGACATGATGATTTTCAATGGCAGTGATAGGGAGGGACCCTCTATCCTGGGCCGAGTTTTTATTTTTTGCATCTCCGGGGCTTCCCTGGTGGCCCCGACAATAAAGAATCTGCCTTCAATGCAAGACACCCGGGTTCGATCCATGGGTCGGGAAGATCCCCCAGAGAACGGAATGGCAACCTACTCCAGTATTATTTCCTGGAGAATTCCATGGACAGAGGAACCTGGCAGGCTACAGTCCATGGGGGTCACAAAGAATCGGACACAACTGAGCGACTAACACTTTCACTGTATATACATCTCACCGTAGACCATACTTCCCCGCTGTGTGTTCTCAGGACTGAGACTGGGAGGCAGCATGCTAGCGATTCCAGCACAGACTCGACAATCAGACAAACTGGGCTCTGATCCAGCCTCTATTACAGCCTGGCTCCATGACCCCAGGCAAGCCACTTACTCTCCTCTCACATCAGTGCCCTCGAGTGTAAAATGAGTCCTCGTCTGCACCTTCTGTGACCGTAGTGAGGGTAAATGAGGCGTGTAAAGTATGATCTCCATGCCTGGCATGGTGATGAACTATTCCTCAGTCCTTATTAGGATAACCTGCCTCCTATTTTCTGAAAATATGCAGGAAGAGAGAACAGTGGATCCAGTACCACAGCAGCAAGGGGAGGGAGACAGTGAAGAGGAGTCCAGGGGATGTTCCCAGTTCAGGGGACATTTGTCATTTGCCTTCAGGTCCTGACTCAGAATGCGGAGGGGCAGGTTAATTTCTGCAGGTCAGTGAAGAGACTTCCGCACCGAGCCAGAAATAAAAATATTGATTCTTGAGGCTCAGTCCTGGAAGCCTGAGGTGTCAAAGCCAGAAATGCAATGGTCCCTTCATCTGCAGGGGCTCTCAGCCCAGTCTGGATCAGCGCTGTCAGCCAGGAAGACTTGCCTTCAGAAACACCCAGACCAACGCAAGATTGGTTGCCATAACAACCCAGGGGCCAAGTGGGCTGGTAGCATTTGAACCCCTCCCCACATGCCTGTTCACACACCAGGCTCACACCCACCTTGCAGGAACCCTGACTCTCTGAGCCGCAGAAGTTGGGTCCCATAGTTGGGAGAGAGAGCGTGGCCCTTCAGCTCCGCCTCTCTATGCAGCACTCCAAGCTCAGGGGTCCTGAAAAACATAGAGACTACTAGATAGCAATGAAGGTGTTCAGCATAACTGGTCTTACTAAGTAGCTCGCTGGAACTGACCACCCTTGGGGCCCCTGGGACTCGGGGAAGAAGGAAGCTAACCTTGGACTCACCAAGCCCCAGGGGAAAGGGGCCCTGAGCCAATTAGACACCTGGATCCTGCCCCTTCCTCCCCATCGCCAGGCCCTCCTTTCCTTGTCCTCCCATAGGACCTGTCCATGAAATGCTCCCTACTCCAGTGCTGTAAAATAAAGTCTTAGGGGGACTATACTTTCCAGGGGCTTTTGCATTTTAATGGAGACTATGGACTCCATTTAATGGAGTCTGGTGGACTACCATCTATAAGGTTGCAAAAACTTGGACATGACTGAAGCGACTTAGCACACACTCATGGAAAATCAAAATGCTTTCTGGCTTAACAAACAGATCTCTTAATGGGGAATCTTCAAGTTCCCTGAGAGTGGTGGTGGGAAGTAGGAAGGAGGTGGTTGAGGGACCAGGTGAGAAACACCCTTACCAAGAAGACTACACTTAGATTTTATTGTCCCACAGGTTTGAATTTGAGTCCTCCCTGTATGACCTTGGAACTTCCCTTGTGGCTCAGCTGTTAAAGAATCCAGTCAGCACAAAGAATCGGACTCGACCCCTGGGTTGAGAAGATCCCCTGGAGAGGGGAACAGCTACCCACTCCAGTATTCTGGCCTGGAGAATTCCATGGACTGTATAGTCCATGGGGTCGCAAAGAGTTGGACACGACTGAGCGACTTTCACTTTCACTTATATGACCTTGGGTAGGAGCCTCAGTTCCCAGGTCTATAAAATGGGGTCATAATCTTAAGTCATATGGCTATTACAGAGCCTGGCACAATGTCTCAAACCCTGAATTAGGACCAGACAAGGAGACTGTTGTGCAGCACAGCCAAAGCCCAGGATCGGTTCTGACAGTCTAAGCCTGGGCTGGGGTGTTTATTAGTAACACTGTGTCCAGCTACGAGGGATAGGCAATGGGGAGAAGAGGGGCCTGAAAGAAGGAACAAGTTAAATAGGCAACATTTTGATGCAGTTATGCTTATAAGTTGGTTTTTCTCAGCAGGAGTGACTGGGAAAGCACAAGGCCCTTAGAGTAGAGGAGAGAGAGAAGAGGGGACAGAGCAGTGAGGACAGAGAAGGGGGAGCAGTAAGGACCACCTGCCCAGGTATTGAGGACTTCCAAGACACAAGGCCTGCTGCAGAAAATACTGGAGCTGTACACAAAGGATCTGTTTCTGGCAGTGGCAGTGACTGTTTTAAAATTAGTGAGGTGTGACCATCTCTACCATAAATGGACTGACATTTATAAAGCTAGGGATGCTGCTGGACACAGAGGATGTTGAGCTAGAAGAATCCTAGTCGACTGGAGGGGAGGTTGAGATTTGAGACAAACCCCTAGGTATCCCCGGTCCCCGTAACACAGGCCTGACTTTGTTAAGGCCATCACCTTCCTCTTCAGGGCCGCAGCAGGATGGAGCAGAGAGAGCCTAGCCCCACCCCAGACCTATCACTGTCAACCGAGGTGATTCATGGGTCTTGAGCCTTCATTGCCTTATCTCTGTAATGAGAGGATACTTCTACTTGGATGGACTGTGAGGTTAAATGTCACAGATATGAAGCAACTAGTGTAATAACCTGGGAGAGATCGCTGATTGTTTGTTGACAGGCACTCAACAAATGTTAACCTCCTTCTTTGACAAAATAAAGAGTATACTCTCCCTACTGTGGTTTTGTTTTACAAATCCACACTTGCATTTATTCACTTTTCAGTAAGTTGAAACCCTCGAAGGGTACAGCATCATGCAGATCCTGTGTCCAAAGACCTTAGCCAGGAAGGCTGCTTCAAATTTGGCACCAACCATGCCACTGCTTCTATGAGCTTAAGTTATCTTCCCCCAGATTACTCTGGTTTTGTTAGGTTTTCCACCAGGAGTTACTTGTTGTTCTTTGCTTTGTATACATAAGCACATCTCTTGCCTAGAAAGAATTCAGTTTCATCTAGAGCATATACACCCTTCAAATTTCAGGAGATCTGTATGCTCCCTCTTGTTCCGTAGACCCTGCTTATAGCCAGCAAAAATGGACTTGGACCACATCCTTCCAGACCGTATTTGTTGATTTAGACATCCTGTTCCCAGCAGGCCTCCACAGGGGCCGAGATGGCTGAAAGAGTTCTCCCCGCTGGCTTTTTCTTCTCCCTACATCCCTGCTGGCAGCCATCAAGATGATTTTATCAGGCATGCTATCAGCTATCAGAAAGTCCATCTAACAATGGACTAAATAGGCACTCATTTTCCTCAAAGAAGGAGAAATCTAGAGACAAGTAGCCACTGTTCTGGTTCTGTGGCTCAGCAACTTCCAGACTATGGTCTCTTTGAGTCTATTAGCCTTTCCCTCATGGTTAAAATACGGCTGCTGCAGCTCCAAGCATACAGCTCAATTCCAGGCAGGAAGAAGGAGCCAGCACCAGCTGGGAGTTCCTTTCACAAACAGGGGGGAAAATTTCCAGAAATCGCCATCAGGTATCTTATTGGCATGACTGTGTCCCACGGTCATTTCTATGTACTAGGGAGGATGGGAAGGCAAAGCAGCCTCTAGAGTAGAGGCAGGCAAGTAAGGAAGAACTGAAGAAACGACAGTTGAGGAAGCCAACCCACAGCCCACAGCTGTACATCAGGTTAAATACAATGTTTCCATTTATTCATTCAACAAGTGAATGCTGAGCTCCTACTATGCCCTGAGCTAGGTGCTGGAGAGGATTGATGAGTCATTTCAGACTTGATGCTGTGGGTGATGAGTCCTTGACACATCTATGTGCAAGGGGTTGTGGGAATAGCACCAGATTTGGGCAGGGAGGGGGCAAAGAAGACTTCCTGGGTGGTGCTGATAATGACTGGGAGTAAGCCAGGTATTTGGAGTGGAGGGAGGCAGGGTGGCTGCCCATGCAGTGTTCCAGGCAGAGGGAACAGCGTGTGCAAAGTCCTGGCAGCAAGACAGATCATCTACGGCATTCAGGGAACTGAAAGAAGTTCCCCGAGGCCACCAGAGGTTATTCAAACAAGAAGGATCAAAAGCAGCCCACACAGATGTGAGTGAGTAAATTTGACTAGCAAGACCATTAAAGCGTGGTCCACCAGTCCTTTCCCACGGGGGAGAGAAAGCACTGGCAGGTTCTTTAAACACAGAGGCTGCAGGAGGCCGAAAGCCTAGGGAGCTACTGTGGACAAACTCTGCTACCTTGCTGGCAAGATCATTTAGAAGAGGAGAGACTCTAGCCCTGGATGGCTGAGTCCTGCTGGCAGGGGAGACTCTACCTTCCACTGCATCATTTACAGAAGGCCTTTGCGCCTGCTGTGTCTCAGGCCTGGAATCGTCTTCCCTGAGTCTGCATGCTCCTCATTTTCATCCCCTCCAAACCCTTCAGATTTCACTTCCAGCCACACCTCCCCAGAGAGACCTCTTTCGACCACCCCGCTCCCTGAAATACCTCAACTTATGACAGTGCATGCACCGGGGACCTCAACTGTGTAACAATTACAAGGTGATAATGATTTTCCATCTATTCGAGTGGATTGCTTTTACATTAAAGACCACCTCTCCCAGTGGACTGTAAGCTCTATGAGGGCAGCGACCAAGGCTAGTTTTGCCAGAAGATATTAATATTTCCACCGGATGCAAAGAACTGACTCATTAAAAAAGACCCTGGTGCTGGGAAAGATTGAAGGCAGGAGGAAAAGGGGACGACAGAGGATGAGATGGTTGGATGGCATCACTGACTCGATGCACATGAGTTTGAGTAAGCTCTGGGAGTTGGTGATGGACAGGAAAGCCTGGAGTGCTGCCGTCCATGGGGTCACAGACAGTTGGACACGACTGAGCGACTGAACTGTATGATGACTGAACTGAATAACATTTCCCCAATACCTAGCTTTGTGCCTGGTACAAAATAGGAGCTCAACAAACGTTAAGAGCTAGACCTTATCAAACTGACAATATTCACCCATTTTTGAATAGCAGTTTCATATGGCTCATCCTAATATCAATGGAATGAATGAATTCGAATTTTTCTGAACACTATTTACTGCAGCATGGAATTCAGTACAGGGAGGGTCCATGCTGGGACTGTTTAAAGAGCAGGCTTTCCTAAAATTATGGAGAGCTGAGTATCTGGTCCCTGGTCATGGTCTTGACCTGAACAGTGCTTCTCATACTTCAACATGCATTTGGAGCCCCTGGGGATCTTGTTCATGTGAAGATTCTGCTTCAGTAGGTCTAGGGTGGGGCCTGAGATTCTGTATTTGTAACAAGCTCCCAGGTGATGCCACAGGGAGGTGGCCAGAGGGAAGGAGGCCAAAATGCAGCATTAGAGCATGTTGGTGAAGGGCCTTTGTTCCACTAAAGAGCCCCCACTAAGGCTGTCCTCTCTTTTCTTTCTCAGCCAATAGGAAATCAGAAAGTCATTTGAAAAGAGATGGGACTCCAGGTCATTACCAGAGTACCTCATTGTATGGAAAAGAAGCCGATCAGTTGTCATGCATAAATGAACTTTCCAGATTACTGAAATGTAGCCCTCCAAAGGCCTCAAACTGTTTTTCTTTTAATAGTTATTGGTGGAAATGTTTCTAATCTTAGTAAATGCTATCTTGCCTTCTTCAACAGAACAAATTGGACAGAACCTAACTCTTGCTTTTTTTCTTGCTTCTTTTAAAAAATAAATTGGTGAATATATCACATACGTGAATAAAGCACACATGTACAGTTTAAAGAATTTAAATCGCGTGAATACCCATGGACCCATCATGATAAGAAAAAGAATACACTACTGTTAGGGCTTCCTCCTTCCTCATCAGAGCAACCACTACACCAAGTTATGTGTTGATCATATTGTTGCTTTTCTTTATGTTTTATCACATGTGAATGTAGCCTCAAACAATATAATCGATTTTGCCTGTGCTTGAACTTCATATTAATTGAACCCTACTTATGTATTATCTTGTGGTTATTTCTTTTGCTGAACATTGTGTTTTTTAGATTCATCCATATCACCTTCTGCAGTTTGTTTGTGTTCCCTTCTGTATAATATTCCATTTCAGACAATGCCACAATGCATTTACTCACTATGCTGTTTGATGGGCACTTGAGGGGTTTTGAATACTATTACAAACAATGCTGCCTTGAATTTTCTGGCATGTGTCTCCCACAACTGTGTGCCCAGGTTCTCTCTATACCTACTCAGGAGAACTGCTGAGTCAAGGGTTCTGCCTGTTCTTGGCTTTGCAAGGTGCTGCCAAACCAGTTTCCAAAGTGATCATTCTCCCATCAGCAGTGGGGGAATTCCTGTTGCTCCACATGTTCACCAACACTGGATACTGGTCCACTTTGTAATTTTCCCTGACTTTTCACAACGCCCAGTGTTTGTTTTCATGAATTGCGCTGTATCGGTCCATTCAAGTTGCATAACAAAATGCCACAAACTGAATGGTTTATAAACAACAGAAAGTTGCTTCTCCATTCTGGAGACTGTAAGTCCAAGATCAGGGTGCTCACGTGGTCGGGTGAGGGCACTCTTCCTGGTTGCAGACCCCCTCGTCCTAGCCTCACGTGATGGAAGTGTCAGGGATCTCCCTGGAGCCTCTCTCATAAGGGCATTAATCTCATTCTTGAGGGCTCTGCCCTCATGAACCAATCACCTCTTAATACCATCGCCTTGGGGGTTAAGATTTAGTATATGAATTTTGAGGGGACACAAACAGTCAGTCCATAGCACCCACTACCCCCCACCCCATACTTGGACTGGACTGTAACACAGAGATGTTCCTTTTATACTAAATGGGCTCAGGACCATCCTGTGCTCTCCTGTCTACTTTTTCTTACAGGTATGTCTCTGCCTTAAACACAAAATAACAACCATCCTGTCATTGCTATCAGAGTGTCAAGTCTCCAGCAGCCTTCCCCTCCTCGCCTTCTAAGGTCCCCTCAAATGTGCTGTGGACTGGGGAAGTCTTCACCCAGATTTTCCCTTGAATTGTGTCTGCACAAAGAGGAATGGACTCTGGAGAAGGGTCTGCATGGCTTGGGTGAGTAAGTATGTAAACTGTAGGGGATGAATCCTGTGACATTTATTTTGACTGTGAGTAGTCTTTTTTGTTTATTTGTTTTGAGAGTGGTTGGTGGTTTCCTTACCTGTTTTTTGGTTTTTGTTTATTTTTGCCTCTTTTCTGGTTCCTGACAGTGTTCCAAATAACTGAGATTGCTGTGTAACCTGCCTCTGGATAAATGAAGAACTGCTGCTCTTTGAATATAATTTAACTTTGTATTAAATTTAATTAAATTCCTGTTTAATTTTGGTTGCTGGTATCCTCCCAAAATACCATAGCTTCAACTAGCAGATGGCATGTGTCCCTGTAACAAGAGACAGCAAATATTCCAAGGAGCCTGATTCAGCCCCCACCAGAAGCATCTTTAGAAACAAGGGCATTGGAAAATTCTGATTCTTATTAGATGAGGTTCATGCCTTATGTTGAGTCTGAGTTAAACTTATTTGATGGTAAAAACCAACCATCTTGGTGAATTCTTATTGTTGAAAAGTATTTTGACTATGGGTTACTGACCAACTCTAGCAGATATGAGCAGGAAGGGGATTGATTGACAAGGTATTGAAAAACTTATAGAATCATCACATGGGCTGGCAGACTGGGTTTGAGATATGCAGCCAGGAATGGTGCCGAAAATCATGAGGCAAAACTGGCCTAGTGAGGACCTGCTGCCACTACTAATCACTGGGCACTTCATCCTACTTTGCCCCCACCCCCAGCACTGGACCTTGGGTGCAAACACTACTATAGGAATTCAAGCTCCCTGCTGAGACTACCTTGACCAGAGAGGCTGCCTTGGTTGAGTCTGGTCATATGCTGCCCTATGGCTGCAAGAAACATTGGGAAGACAAATGCATTATTCAGGCTTGGGTTCCACACCACATAATGGAAAGCTCAAAATACTTGCAGTTTTACAGAAACTACAAAACAAAATCGAAATTTATTACTCCCTATGTAAAAACATTTAAGGCAAAGAGTGCATGCAGGGTGCTCTGAAGCTCCTTCAACTCTGCCTTTGTGTACCGCTTCATGGACCAATATGGCTGCTTGAGCATCTGCCATCAACCTCACATCCCAACCATCAGGAAAGATAAAGGGGCAAAAAAGAATGATTTCTTTCTTTACCACTTCCTGAAACACACACATTACTCATAGCTCAATGGTTGAAACTTGATCATTTGGCCAAATGTAACATAATAGAGTCTGGGAAATGTAGTCTTTGATCCAGGTAGCCATGTGTCTAGCTAAAAATCAGAGATTCTCTTACTAAAGCATGAACTGGTAGTGTCTGCCAAAGCAAGTTCCTAGCCTTTTTGTCATCTGTGCTAGGATATGAGCTCTGTTCCCTATCAAGACACATCAAAATGTATGCATGCAGGATAGGATGTTTCCCAGACTCAGAAAGGGGCTTCAGAGCTACAGAACCAGAAAAAAAAATAAAGAGAGAACACAAAATTCCATTACTGCTGCCTTCACTATAAGTAAGGCAAGCTTGTTAACTGATTCACATAGTATGGAGCCTTTGAATGAAGACATTTGCCAGAGGCCTGTGACATAAAGGAAAAAGAGATTTGGAGTCAAAACTGGAAATAGAAGCATCCAAACCAGGCAAATCTTTGTTTTTTCATGGGTTTGGGGAACCAGGGCAAAAACTCAAAGACCTGCATACCAGGTATCTAAGTGTTTGAAATCTAATAGTCAAGCTAACAACTTGTTAAATAAAATATGTCTTCAAAAATGTACCTTCCTGACATTCTTGGAAGGCCAAGCTTGAATTTTAAATTCTCAGGCTCGGAACTTCCCTGGTGGTCTAGTGGTTTAAAATCTTCCTTCCAGTGCAGGGAACATGGGTTCAGTCCCTGGTCAGGGAATTAAGATCTCACACACCATGGGGCAACCAAGCCTGCCAGCCGCAACTAATGAGCCCATACACCACAGTGAAGAGCCTGTGTGAAGCAGCAAGATCCCACATGCTGCAACTAAGAGTCGACGCAGTCAAATAAATAAATATTTACTTTTTAAAATTCCAGTGCTCCTCAGACCAAAATGTGGTACAGGTACAGACAGTCTCAGGTCAGGGTCTGTTCCCTTTTTGTTCCAACCCTCAGCAGGGGCTCTTGCCCACCTGCATGTTCCTAACACCAGCCTGTACCTCCACATTCTGCCCACCACTTGTGTCCCAAGCAGCTACCCCTTGGCCCCTGGCTGCACATGGCACCCTGGACCAGGGAAACAGGCCCCCATGGGCCCTGGAAGTGAACTTGGGCCATTTGAGCAGAGTCTGCGGTCCTGGGTACCAGGAGCCAGGTCTAGACAAGGGTAAGCATGGGCATGGGCCTAGAAGAAGCCCTGTTTGGGCTTCTCCCTTGGTCCTGACCACTTCTCACCCCAGGGATGCTGGGAGACCAGGGCAGGGATCACCAAAGATCAGGGCCCGCTTGCCTGGGTCTCAGGGTGTCACTGGATCACACTGTCACATTGACCTGGCAGGTCTGTCCATACAGTGAATTGAGAGTAACTGGAAGCTATTTTGAGAGTTTTCCCTACTAGATCTGGGGTTTGGAAATTGCCTCTGGATTACTGACTACAGGAGAGGACTTCTTTTGCTGTGACTGCATTGGGGGCGGAATTCAGCGCTAAATGTTTGTCTCCTCACCTCCAGAAACAAACTCAGACCAAAAAAAAAACCAAAACCAAAACAGAAGAAAACGAAACATTCCCTCCTTGATGCGCTCAGCATATTTCTGTTTCATCCTCCAGCACCCTCCCATCAGGCTCTCCCGCATCGTCGTCTGGCTTTTCCCTGCTCACTTTGTTCCCTCCACCCTCCTTCCCTGGCATGTCTTCATGCCTGCCATAGCGACAGGGAAAACAACATAACACTGGGGCAGAAGAAAGCTGGATTTCAAGAGCCCTTCTGAGAAGCACAGACTAGCGGGGGGCCAGGAATTTCCATGGTGAAACAGACCAGAGGAAAAGCTTGAAATCTTGGAGAGGTGATGAGGAAAATCGTCAGAGGGGATTTGGAGTTGGAAGAACAAGGGGCGTCCCCAAAACCCATCGGAGGTTGACATAAAAGGTATGAGAAAGGGTGCTTGGCAATGTTGGTAAAAGATTAATGTAATTCCCTCCGATGCCCCACAGCCCATGACCATCCCAAAATACACTCAATATCCTATGGGGTGAACTGTTAGCAGAGGGGGAAAGAGTGGGGAGCAGACCTTCAGGAATACCAAGATCCCTCTTCTGAAAGGAGCTACAGGGATAATATTTTCGTGAAGTGGAACCCAGCATTTTATGCTTGGAGGGACGGGAAGGGGTTAACACACCCAGGGAGCAAACCTTCCAACCTGGGGTAGCTTGGAAGGGTGTGGCCCTGAAACTGATTATTTTAGAAGCAGAGGAAGCCAATGAATGTACTTCTGGCCACAAGACACAACAGGTAAGAAAAAAAAAAAAGAGGAAAGAGGCCTGGTTTCTGCTTCCTGGAGAGGAGGTGTTGTTCCAGATCTCCCAGGTAGCACACACACTTCTCACAAAGAAGAACGCGTACAAGTCCTGATGGCTCTCTCCTCCCACCGTATCTCTTCCCAGTGGCTGGCTCCCCAGCATGCTGGCACTGGAGCTGCCAACAACACCTGCCAACAACAAGGAAGCTGGATATCATGGCTGCAGCTCTTGGAGGCTACTTATGAAAAAGATGACTAAGCCCTGAGGGCAAGAGGAGGGTGCAGCTAACACCTAACTCAGCAAGTATTGCTATGCTCTCAACTTGGTCCAATTCAAGGTTGATCAAGTGCCAACCATGTGTCAGGCCGGTCCCTGGGTATATGAAGATTGTTCCAGAGAACCAAGTATGCCCACAAGGAACTGTAATCAGATGCATAGATCCACAAAAAGGGAGAATGAAGAGTCTGGTGGTGGAAACAATTTTCCTGGGATACAGTGAGGGAGGCAGAAGGAGGAAGAAAGAGAGCTTTTTTCATTCGTGTCTCCAGACCAAGAGTTTTAGAGTCTTTCTCAAACACATGTTTGTCCTCAGACCCTCTAATCCAGTCAGTCTGCTCTGGTCATCTGAGCAACCCTCACACTGCTCCCTTCTGCTCTGGTTTTTATTTCTGGACTTGGTCTCGGCTCTTTGCACTCGGCTCCCTGAGTCAGGGTCCTACAGTTAGGTCCAATCAGCTCATCCCCTGGTTGAAAAACTTCCACTGCCCCAAGAATAAAGGCTAAGTACCAAGGTCCCTCACACTGTGGCTCAAACATGCCTGAGTCCTAAGGGTAGAGTGGACTTCAGGGTAGGTTTGACTTGATGTCTCTATATGTCATCAACAACCCTGCTTGCTTCTTTCTGGATTTCCTCTCTGCCATCCATGGTGCTGTATTCAACCCTGGGCAGTCTTCTCTCATGGTGACAAAATGGCTGCAGTAATTCCTGGCCTCACACCCATACGCCATGACCTGTTGAAGGAGAAAGACCGTGTCTTTTCCCGAAGCTGCCAGCGAAGTCTTCTCCAGTCTCTCTGGTCAGAACTAGACTGCTGGTTCATTCTTAGGCATGAAGGGATTTTGCTGATGAGTCTATGTTGGATCTATTTGCCCCACCTTCTGATAGGGTGGAGTCAGCTTCCTCCAGAGTACCTGAGAAGTGGAGGCAGGGTGGATACTCAAAGGAAAATGGGGCAGTTACCAAAAGGGAATGGATGTTGAGGAGGCCACCTCAGAGTCCACTGCAGCACCCTTGTGCTACCTCCTCCCCTCAAGCCCCACTCAGTTACTCCCTGTTCCGAAACCTGTCCTGTGCTTTGATGTCTCTAAATCTTTGCATGCATTGTCCCTTCCACCTAGGATGCTGCATTCTCTGCCACCAATTCCAATGTGTGTGTTTGGGAGGGGGACAAGCATGGGCAGGGGCAGATTTCCATACCAGCTGGGTGTCCTACAGCTCAGCTCAGTGCTAACATTATCTGTCTGGAGACAGCATGAGTTTCACAGGTTGATGGCTCAGTCCTGCAAGACTGTCTTCTGCTTCAGAGGCCAGTCCCAAGACTAGATTGTTACAGGTACTTCAGACTGACTGGCTGTAGGTCAGAGGTTCCCATGACTTCCCCCTCAGGTTCCATTCATTTGCTAGAGTGGCTCACACAACTCTCACTAGGTTAGTGATTTGTCATTAAAAAAAAAAATGTACAATTCGGAACAGCCTGATAGAAGAGATGCAGGGGGCAGGGTATGTGGGAAGGAGCAGAGAATTTCCATGCCCTCTCCAGGCGCACCATTCTCTCCACATCTCCACAGGTTCACCAACCTGGAAGCTCTCCAAACCTCATCCTTTTGGGTGTTTATGGAGGCTTCATTTCATCGGCATGGCCATTTAAATCATTGGCCATTCGTGGTTGATTCAACCTCCAGCCCTTCTCCTTTCCCGGGAGCTCAGGGCCTGGGACAGAAAGTTCTAACCCTCCAGTTACAAGGTTGGTTCTCTTGGCACCCACCCCCCATCCTAAGGTTCGTCCAAAAGTCACCTCATTAACATAACAAAAACACCTTTGTTGTCCTCATCGCTTAGGAAATTCCAAGGGTTTTAGGAGATCTGTGCCAGAAATGGACAAAGACCAAATATAGATTTCTCATTCTAAATCACAGCATCACGGATGCCTTTTCATTCCTGGTACTCAGTGCAGACCCATTCATTTTTCAAGCCCTTGCCCAATTCTTTAGGCACCTTCCCTATTCTTCAGGTATTGTGATCACTGGCAGGACAGAAAGTAGGTTCTTACTCACTCTCGGCATCATGCAGTACCTGGCACACAGTTGGTGCTCAATTAAAAACTTGTCCAGTGAATGAATATTGCTGATGAGACAATAGTATTTCCAAAGCCTACAGCAAGGAGCTAGAGTCTCCTCAAAATCTCCTCCAAAAGTCTAAGATGTAACTAATGGAAGCAGAGTTGTAACGTGGAAAACTATGACGAGGCAAGGATGGAGCCCCCAGGAGGTTCAGATAAAGGAACGTCAAGTGGCAGGAGTTTGTCCAAGTGTCTCCAGCATCATCCCAGAGAGAGGGCTCCCTCGCAGTCCAGCAGGAATGATTTAGTTCACTTGGTAGATCAGTATACTCTTAAATGGAAAGGGGTCTATCAGGCCATCATGCTGCTGTTTAGTCGTTCAGTCATGCCCGACTCTTTGCAACCCCGTGGACTATAGCCCACCAGGCTCCTCTGTCCATGGGATTATCTAGGCAAGAATACTGGAGTAGGTTGCCATTTCCTGATCCAGGGATTGAACCCACATCTCCTACATTGGCAGGTGGTTTCTTTACCATTGAGCCACATGGGAAGCCCAACAGGCCATTATAGCCTGATCCATTAATCTTCCAACCATTTAAATTATCCTACTGGGAAGAGATTGTAACAGCAGCCCCAAGTACACCTACCCCCCTTATGAGATTATAGTCTCATAAACCCCTCACAAATTGGCTTTCTGGTTAGCATTCTAGTCTGTATTTCCTTAGTGTGGATGGTCTGGGACAAACACTACCAGTTGATTCCCAATATCTTTTCTCTTTTTCTTCCTTAATCATAGAACCCCACCCCCTCAAATTTTAGATGGCCACATTGTCACCTAGAATACAGATTACATTTCTCAGCCTCCCTTGCAGCTAGGTAGGGTCATGTGACTACATTCTAGTCAATGACATGTAAGTCAAAGTAATATGTGACTTCTCTGAAGTGCCATTATAGGAGGGTAATGTTTCCTTCTCTTTCCTTTTCCCTTTTCTGCTGGCTGGGATGTGTTGGGTGTGTTGGCTAAAGCTGAAACAGTCATACTGGACTGTTGAGAAATTTGGAAATGAAGTCAATGCAGAGTGGAGCAACAATATAAAATATGTGTTGCATATTACCACAGTGCCATCTAGGACAGCCCTCAATGTCTACTTGAACATTATATAAGAGAAAATGTACTTCTCTGTTATTTAAACCACTTTTGACACTAGCAGCCAAACCTAATTCTAGCCTAACAGCTGTACTGTTCCGTACATGTGACTATTGAGCACTTTAAATGTGGCTGGTACAAACTAAGAAATCCACACTGAATTTTGATTTAGTACCCAAAAAAGGAATGTAAAGTATCTCATGAATAATTTTTATATTGCATACATATTGGAATGGTAACATTTTAGATATATTAGGTTAACCTATTATTCTTTTCATTTTTTTAAATATTACCGCTAGAAATTTTTAAATTATTCTATGGTTCACACCATATTTTTACTGGACAGTGTTTCTCCCGGTCTCGTCATCTTTGAACTGATAATATCAAACTATTTAACCATGTGAAGCTGAGAAATGATCAGATACTGGATCCAGGCTTACTCCCCAAGGTCCAAACTCTAACTTTGCTTCTGATTCTTTCTGTATGTCTTCTGCTCACTGCAGCCCCTTACCCTATTTGTTGAACTACCTTATCCGCAGCCAGAATAGCTGTAAAGCTTGGCACAGAGTATAGCTAAATTTAAAATAAAAAGGGAAAACAGGAGGTGACCAGGAAGTTTAAAAGACATCTTCATCAAGTCGAGGAAGTTGCCCTCTATTCCTGGTATTCTAAGAGTTTTTATCATGAATGGATGTTGGCTTTTGTCACATGCTTTGTCTGCATCAGCAGATATAATGGTATATATAGTTTTTCTTCTTTAGCCTATTGATGTGGTGGATTACACGGCTTGATTTTGGAATGTTGAATCAGCCTTACAAATCTGAAATAAATCCCACTTGCTCATGCTGTGTAATTCTTTTTATACATTGTTGAATATGATTTACTAATACTTTGTTGAAGATGTTTACATTTATATACATGAAAGATGATAGTCTTGCATTGTTCTTTCTTATAATGTCTTTTCTTGTTTTGGCATTAGGGTAATGCTGGCCTCATAGAATGAGTTAGGAAACATTCTCTCTGCCTGTATTTTCTGGAAGAGGTTGTAGACAGCAGTATCATTTCTTCCTTGAATGTTTGGTAGAGTCCACCAGTGAAATCATCTAAACCTAGTGTTTCCATCTATAATAGATATATCTACTCAACTATCTATTTTTCCTTGTGTGTGTTTTGGTAGTTTGTGTCTTTCAAGGAATTGATCCACTTCATCAAAGTTACTAGATTTGTGAGCATGGCCTTGTTCATAGTGTTCCTTTAATATCCCTTCCTTATCCCTTTATGTCCATGGGCACACCTCTTTCATTCCTAATCACTTCCGTCTTTTCTGGTTTTTTTCTTGTTTAACCTGGCTAGAGGTTTATCCATTTCATGATCTCAAGGAACGAGTTTTTGGTTTCACTGATTGTTCTCTATTGTTGTTCTAATTTTCAGTTTCCTTTATTTCTTCTATCATTTTTATTATTTTGCTGCTACTTGTGTTCGGCTGAATTTGCTCTTCTTACTCTGCTGATTTTAGATATTTCTTCTTTTCTAATATTGTATTTAATGTTATAAATTGCCTTCGAAGCTCTACTTTCACTGCACACATTTTTAATACGTAGTATTTCCATTTTCAAATATTTTAAAATTTCTCTGGAGTCTTCTTTGACCTATGTGCTATTTAGAAGTGTGTCATGTAATTTCCAAATGTGGATTTTCCAGCTCTCGTTCTGTTATTTCTACTTTAATTTCACTGTGAGCTGAGAACATACTTTGCATGATTTACATTCCGTTAAACGTATTAAGGTGAGTTTTATGGCTCAGAACATGAGTGTCTTGGTGAATGTTCCATGTCAGCTTGAAAAGAACATGTATTCTGTTGTTTTTGGATTGAGTATTTTATAAACATCAACTAAATCAAGTTGGTTGGTTGTGCTATTCAGGTAAACTATATCCTTACTGATATTCTCCCTGCTTGATCTTAGTTACTGAAATAAAAGTTATAAAGTCTTCAGCTATAACAGTGGATTCATTTATTTCTTCTTGTAGGCCTGTCAGTTTTGCAACACATATTTTGATACTGTTTTTAGGTGCACACACATTAAAAACTATTAGGTCTTCTAGAACAATTGGCTCCTTAATTGGTATGTCTCTATATCCCTGATATATTTTTTTGTTCTGATGTCAGTTTTGCTTGAAATTAATGTAGCTATTCCAACTTTCTCTGATGAATGTTAGTATGATGTATCTTTCTCTGTCCCCTTGCTTTTAACTTATCTGAATCATGATACTTAAGGTCAGTTGTTGATAAACATAGAGTGTCTTGTTTTATTTTTGTGTTTTTTTTAATCCACTCTGACAACCTCTGCCTTTCCCTTATATATTTATAGCATTTACATTTGAAGTAATTACTGATGTAGTTGGATTAAATCTACCATGCTTGTAACTGTTTTCTACTCTTTACACTTGATCTCTTCTTCCTCCCCACCTTTTTTTCTGCCTTCACTTAGTGTTTAGATGAATGCTTTATATGATTCCATCTTATCTCTTCCCTTAGTATATCAATCACACCTCTTTAAAAAACTTTTAGTGGTTGCCCTAGAGTTTACAGTATACAGTTACAACTATTTAAGCCCATCTTCACGTAATACTATAGTACTTAAGATTAGTACAGGATCCTTACAATACAGTATTTCCAGTTTCTCTTCTCATTCCTTATAACATTGTTGTCATTCATTTCACTTATCCATAGGCTATAGCCACACAGTTATATTTTATATCAATAGATAGAAAGAAAAATCAAGTTTTATTTTACACTCATTCATTCATTCCTTCTCTGGTGCTCTTCCTTTCTTGATGTACTTCTGATCATATATCATTTCCTTTCTCCCTGAAGAACTAACATCTCTTGCAAGACTGATCTGCTGGAATTATTTTGCCTCAGTTTTTGTTTGTTCAAAATAGTCTTTCTTTTTCACTTTTGAAAGATAATTTCACTGGATGTAGAATTCTAAGCTGGCATGTGTGGGATGGTGGTTTCTGATACTTCAAATATTTCACCTCACTCTTTTCTTGCTTGCATGGTTTCTGTCAAGAAATCCTCTGTAATTATTACTTTGTTCCTCTGTAGATAAAGTGTGTGTTTCCTCCAGCTTCCTTCAAGATATTCTCCCTATCGTTAATTTTCTGCAGTGTGAATACAGATTTGGCTAAATGTAGATGTGTTTAGCATTTATCCTGCTTGGTGCTCTCTGAGTTCCTTGGATCTGCTGTTTGAAGTTTGAAGACTGTCATTAATTTTGGAAAAGCCTTGGCCACTATCACTTAAAATATTTCTTCTGCTCTGTTCTTTCTTTTCCTTCTGGCATTCTAATTATGTGTATAATTACATTTGAAAATTGTTCCATGATTCTTGAATGTTCTGGGGTGTTTTTTTTTCCATTCTTTTTTTTTTTAACTCTTTGCATTTGAATTTGGGAAATTTATTTTGTTTGGTCTTGTTTATTTAAGAGCACAATGTGAGATCCACTTCCTAACAAAATTTTAAGTGTACAATGTATTGTTGTTGACCAGAAGTCCAGTGTTATGCAGCAGATATCCAGAGCTAATTCTTCTTGTTCGACTGAAACTTGATGCTTTCTCATCAGTTAATTCCTCATTTCTTCCTCCTCCCTGCCAGTAGCAACCACCAATCATTCCATTCTTGTCTCTTTGGATTTGACTAGAGATTTGACTATTTCAGTTTGGGAAATTTCTATTGACATATCTTCAAGTTCCCTGATTCTTTCCTCAGCCAATCCAGTCTGCTAATGAGTTCATTAGAAACATTCTTCGTTTCTGTTGCAAACTTTTTTTTTTTTTCTAGAATTTTCATTTCATTCTTTCGTCGAGTTTCCAAATCTCTGCTTATGTTACTGCTTGTTGTCTAGGTTTTCCATTAGAGCCCCTAACATGTAAGAATTTACTTTAAATTCTCTAATTTCAGGATCTGTTATATCTGATTCTGGTTCTGATGCTTGCTTTGTTTTTTGAGTCTATTTTTTATTGCCTTATTTTTTGTTGAAAACTACACGTGAAGTGCACGGTAATAGGAACTGAGCGAAAAGCCTTTAGTGCGGGGTCTTACATAATCTGGCTAGGAGGTGAGCTGTGTTTAATGTTGGGCTCTAGCTGTAGGCCCCAGAGGCTTCAGATTTCATTAGCGTCCTTGCTTTGTCTCTTCCACTGTCTTTGTGCTTCTGTAAGACCTCCTCCTTAAATAGTCTTCACCTTACAGTTCTTCCAGCTCTAATTCACTGTGCTCACACAGGAGCCCAGTTGATGCGATGATAACATGTGAAGGGAGGGAGTGTTACATAACCTAATGATTTAAGCTCCGTCTTTTTTAAAAATTCTATTTCCTTATTTATTCTGGGCTGTGCTGGGTCTTCGTTGCTGCACACAGGCTCTTAGTAGCTGCACGTGGGTTTTTCTCTAGTTGCAGCGAACAGGGGCTGCTCTCCAGCTGCAGTGCGCAGGTTGCAGTGGCTTCTCTTGTTTTCAAGCACGTGCTCTAGGGCACGCGGGCTTCAGTAGTTGTGACTCACAGGCTTAGCTGCCCCAGAGCATGTGGGACTGAACCCGTGTCCCCTGCATTGGCAGGAGGATTCTTTAAAGACAAGACCGGCAGGGAAGTCCCTAAGCTCAGTCTGTCAGTGGACCTGTGTCTCTGGCTGTGACTTTCCCCCTTCCCTTTAGGTGAGATAGGAAGGCTAAAGGGGGATGGAGTTGGGTAAGCATACTTCCCCCAAGTAGCCTAAGGCTCTAGCAAAGCATTTTCCTCAGGAGAGTATCCTTTGTCACAGAAAATGCTCTGAATGTATTTCAAAATGATTACTTTGCCCCTCTCACTCCCAGGGCCCCAAGCGGATATTTCTTGGCTCCTCACTGTGAGAACCTGGTAGAGTTCCTGGAGGGAAAACCCACAAGAATGTGGGGGTCCCTAAGTCTGTTTCCCCCTAGAATGTTTTACTCTCATGATAGTCCACATTCAATCTGCAGTAGTTCATCTAATTATCACTTAAGTGTTCCCACAAGTTTATGACTTGAGAAACACCTGTTCCAGGTAAGCTGATCACAGCTGTATTCCTCTGCATTCACATCTCTTTACAAATTTCAGGGTGATGATTTGCCCTGAAACCCCAATTTTGATAAATTCAAGGAAAGTCATTGATTTTCAATTTGTATAACTTCTTCTTGTTGTTAAGGCAGGAAAGACAACTTCTAAGCTTTTTACATGCCAGAGCTGATTCTAAAAGTCTGTTGGGTCTTTTTTAAAAAAAAATTATATAAAGTTCAAAATATATAGTAATCTGGGACTACTTAGTGTGGATCAAGTTATCCAATACACAAGATCATAAGGGCAATGAGTACTCTGGTAGGCATACTAAGACATCAAGAAAAGGCTAAGTCATGTTCCAAATACTCTACTAAGCAAAGAAAAGAAGCATGCATACATTTTTAAAGCTCATCAAAATGATTTAAGTTTGGGCACCCAAATTTTAACCCTTTAGAATAACTTATCCTTTTTGGAGTTCCAAATAGCTGAGGTTATAAGGTTCAAGGTAACCAAGTAAAGAGATTCTAAATCAGGTTGAAGTCCTTCTTTCCTTTCCTTAGTTATTATTTAAGAAAACAGCCATACTATAGATATTTATACATAAATCAGGCTCCATGTGAATGGCCCCTGGACAGTATTCTTCCCAGGGTCAGGAGGTTGGGTCCCCCATCCACTCCCTTAGGAAGCAGTGTCCAACTCTGCTCTGACCTGGAAATCTCTTCTTGGCTCCTTTTTTCTCTAACAGATCCAGCTGGCCTCTCAAAAAAAAAAACCCCAGGTATCCTGGGAGCTGGGATGGCTGAAACAACAGTGCCATAGCCAATGTGCTAATGAAGTCTTGAAGCTGCCTAGTGGAGTGAGGTTACAAGGAGGTGTTGGAAATGTTCCTTTCTTTCTTTTCTCAAAAAAAAAAAAAAAAAAAAGGCCTTTCTTTTTGTGAGTGGGTGTATACACACACATACACCAGGCCTCTAACCCAAAAAAGCTTTCAGTTTCCAACTGCCCCAAATTACTTAAGGTAATTTTCCCATCTCTGAGATCTCAGAATGTTCAGGTACTGGACTGATTTCTATTCTTCCCCTTCTGAAATCCAGTCCCCTTCCTTAAATCTCAGTTGTTACTAGTGATCTCACTTGCATGGCATTCCTTCTGTTTGACATTTAGTGTCTTTCTTATTGACTGAGAGAACCTCAAGAGCTGAGCCTACATCTTATTCTTCTAATAAACCCTCGTATCTACCAAAGCTCCTGGCATCCACAATACCTCACCCAAACACTCAACAAATGCTTATCATTTTTACTCACTCCTCCAGTAATAGTAATAGCAAACACATATGGAGCACTTCTTAGGTACCAGACACTGTTTCAGGTACTTCACACGATGAATTCACATAACCCTCCTAAACACCCCTAATATTGTCCCCATTTGACATAAGGGGAAAATAGTGCACAAGTTTGTTAAGTAACTGTACACAGGTCACAGAGCCAGCAAGTCATGGCAGAGCTGAGATGTGAACCCAGGTCTATATCTGGCTCCACTATTATCTAAATGACTTGTCCATATTGCCTCCCCCAATGTGCATAAATCCCTGAAATTATTTATCAATTTAGTTGTTTGCTGTCACAGCAACAGAACAACTACCTGGGGGTTAACTTTTCCGAAGTCTGTAATTGCATCATAAATGAACTCTATGGTTTTGCTCCCAGTCAAGCAGTCTTTGCATCACTGGGAAGCCGTAGGCATTTATGGAAGGTACAAAGGGGATGGGGATGAGGAGCTGTAGTTGACTCCTTTTCAAATTTGAGATCCAGGTTTCTTTAGAAAGAAAGAAAGAAAAGCAAACTTATGACACGGGTAAAAAGCAAGAACACTGTGATGGTTAATTCTATGTATCAACTTGACAGGGCCAGGAGGTGCCCAGAGAGCTGGTTAACCATTATTTCTGGGTGTGTCTGTGAAGGTGTGTCCACATGAGATTAGCATTTGAATCAGTGAACTCTGATAAAGTAGGTTGCTCTCCCCAGTATGGGTGGGCCTCACTCAGTCACTGAAGGCTTGACTAAAACAGGTGGAGGAAAGAGGAATTTGCCCCTTTTCCTTCCCACCTGCCTGTTTGAGCAGGTACATACCTCTTGATGTGGTCTTTTCCTGCCCTTGGCCTGGGACTAACAACATCAGCTCCCCTGGTTCTCAGGCCTTTGGACTCCTACTGGAGTTATAATACACCGCAGTTTCTACCTACTTCTGCTTCACTGACTATGCTAAAGCCTTTGACTGTGTGGATCACAACAAACTGTGGAAAATTCTTCAAGAGATGGGAATACCAGACCACCTGACCTGACTCCTGAGAAATCTGTAAGCAGCTCAAGAAGCAATAGTCAGAACCAGACTTGGAACAGTAGACTGATTCCAAATTGGAAAAGGAGTACGTCAAGGCTGTATATTGTCACCCTGCTTATTTAACTTATATGCAGAGTACATCATGAGAAATACCAGACTGGATGAAGCACAAGCTAGAATCAAGATTGCCAGGAGATATACAAATAACCTCAGATATGCAGATGACACCACACTTATGGCAGAAAGTGAAGAGGAACTAAAGAGCCTCTTGATGAAAGTGAAAGAAGAGAGTGAAAAAGCTGGCTTAAAACTCAACATTCAAAAAACTAAGATCATGGCATCTGGTCCCATCACTTCACAGCAAATAGATGGGGAAACAATGGAAACAGTGACAGACTATCTTCTTGGGCTCCAAAATCACTGCAGATGGTGACTGCAGCCATGAAATTAAAAGATGCTTGCTCCTTGGAAGAAAAGCTATGACAAACCTAGACAGCATATTAAAAAGCAGAAACATCACTTGGCCGACAAAGGTCCATCTAGTCAAAGCTATGCTTTTTCCAGTAGTCATGTATGGATGTGAGAGTTGGACTATAAAGAAAGCAGGGTGCCAAAGAATTGATGCTTTTGAACTGTGGAGTTGGAGAAGACTCTTGAGAGTCCCTTGGACAGCTAGGAGATCCAACTAGTCTATCCTAAAGGAAATCAGTCCTCAATATTCATTGGAAGGACTGATGCTGAAGTTGAAGCTCCAATACTTTGGCCACCTGATCCAAAGAACTAACTCATTAGAAAAGACCCTGACTGGGAAAGACTGGAGGCAGGAGGAGAAGGGGACGACAGAGAATGAATGGTTGGATGGCATCACCAACTCGATGGACATGAGTTTGAGTAGGATCCAGGAGTTGGTGATGGACAGGGAGGCCTGGCATGCTGTGGTCCATGGGGTCGCAAAGAGTCAGACACAGCTGAGCGACTGAACTGAACTGGACAGTTCCCTTGGGTCTCCAGTTTGTCATCCATAGTGTGATTTGGGGAGGATCAGGACAGCCCTGCCCCCAAAACCAATCACTTTGTGTTAGCTCCCACCATCATCAGTTGGTTCTTTAAAGCTCATTGCCCTGTTCCTCTTGTCCTTTTGTTGAAGCATGTGCTTTTCCAGAAGAAAAGTCATGTATGGTATAAGCAAAAAGATCTCAATATGGGGTAGGGAGACCTGGAGTCTGGCCCCAACACACTCACTGTCTCTGTAGACAACAGAGATCCAGTATCCACACAGGCCATCCCCTGCGAAATAAAAGGGTTAGACTTGCCATCTCTGAGGACATTTCCTGCTACAAGAAACTGTGATTCAAGTGTGGATGGGCTCCCTAGACAGCCTTCCTCTGAGATGAGGCACATAGCACACACACACAAAAAAAGCCTAATTAGAAGGCTGGGATCCCAAGACTCTGTTGCCCGAGCCCTAGTTTGCCCCAGAGCTGAATCTGACCAAGGGCAAGGAGAACATGGGGCCGTGGGCATTGCCAGGCTTCAGCCAGCTCCCGCAGCCCTGCAATTCCACATTAGCAAAGCTCTGTTTCAGAAAGGTCCGAGGAGAAATTTATTGATATAAGCTGGAAGTTGGTTAGCCACATTAAGAACTCAGCGTCCCCCTTCCCTTGGTTCCACTGGCTACAAAAGGAGCTTTGTCTGCCATGGGGAAGCCAATCCAGGATGTGACCACCAGACGGAATTCAGACTTTAATAGTCTGCAATGTCTGCTCAGAAACATACAACTCCAAGCTTCTGCACCTCCAGGGCTGGATGCCCTCCACATCAGGCCAGGTCACAAGGTGGAGTCTGGCCTGGCTCTGAAGAGAAGGGCCTGGGCTGCATACCAGCTTGAGCCACCCTTCTTTTCTCATGCTTTCCATGCCCATTCTGAAAATGGACAAAAGTGCCTGGGGGTTGCACTCAGCAGAAATGGCAGGGTGAGTTAAAGGATTTCCCTTTCTCTGCGGTTCCCTCAAAGGTAATATTGCAAGGAGCTGTCCAGGGTCTCACCTGGGTCAGGAGAGAGTATGGCGCATGAATGGGATGGGTAGAACCCTAATTCAGAGCCTGTGTCACCTTCCCTTCCACCATCTCCCCAGCCTCCTGCTTCACCCGGTGACCAGCTGGGCTCCATCACTATTGTTGAATCACTAAGTCATGTTGGACTTTTTCACGAGCCTGTGGACTATAGCCCTCCAGGCTCCTCTGTCCATGGAGTTTCCCAGGCAAGAATACTGGAGTCAATTGCCATTTCCTTCTCCAGGGGATCTCCCTGCCCCAGGGATCAAACCAGGGTCTCCTGCATTGCAGGAGAATTCTATATTGCTGAGCCACCAGGGAAGACCCATCATACCTAAGAGCTAAGCTGTGAAATAGAGAAAAATCTGTCTCAGGTACCCACCCCTACTCTGTGGATCCTCTTTTACCCAAGCCTTTTACTTTAGGGAAACCACCTAGTTGGTGGAGTTAAATCCCAAGGGCAGAGTACTTTCCCAGTGGCTGTAAGATGTCACCAAATAGGTGGTCTCCCTAACGGAAAGTTGGCCCTTCCGTGGGGTGAAGGTGGGGAGAGGCTGTTTATGGGGGAGGAAAGCTGCACTGGCAGGAGAGAGGAAGGAAGCAGTAGTTTTTTGGCTCTCTGAAAATGTTGCCTAGAGGCATCCTGGATTCTGCCCAGCCTGCAAAAAGAGGGTCATTCACTACTGTGGCTGCCCCAGCTGCAGAGAAGTATTGACAGGGTTTGGTCTGTCCATGGGCAGCCAGCCAAGTGTGTGGCCATACAGCTCTAATATCCAGTAGAAAGGGATAAAAGCCAGGGGAGAGTGTTGGGTTGCTTGTAGCTGGAGATCAGGGGAAGATGTATGGTGGCAAGGGTGGTTGAAAAGAGAAATAGGTTTGGACACACAGACCTTATGGGAAAGGCTTTTTGGGCACAGGGAACACAGGGTCAAGGTTCGATGGCTGGAAGACACAGGTGCTGGGAAGAGAGTTTGGCAAGGTGGAAGGCACATGAAGGGAGTAATAAGAAATAAATTTGAAAAGGTCAGTTGGGATCCAATTATGGAGGGTGGGCCTTGGGCCATGCTAAAAAATTTGGACTGTATTCCACGGGCAATGGGAGCCTTTTAAGATCTTAGCCAAAAAGTGGCTTAATTAGGGAAATAAACCAAAATTTGCTCAGCACCAAGGATCAGGCACTTTACCAATGTTATCGCATATAATCCCACAGTGATCCCATGAGGTAGGTGACATAATCCCCATGTTGCCGTTGAGGAAATTGAAGTACAAAGAGGTTAGAAACTTGTCCAAGTCACACAGTTAAATCCTCACATGGGTACAGTTGACCCTTGAACAACACAGGCTTGAACTGTGCAGGTCCACTAAAATGCAGATTTCTTTGACCGAATACGTTCTATAGTACTACACAATTGTTGGTGAAATCTGTGGATGCAGGGGGCTGATGGTAAAATTATGCATGGATTTTCAACCACAGGGAAGGTTGAGGCCCCTATTCCCCACGTTGTTCAAGGGTCAGTCATACCTAATATTTCCTTCTCATGCACCTTACAGATAAACTAAACGAGAGTGCTCTCCAGGAAAAGTGAAGTGAACATCAAGACAATAAAAGGATAATGTGAGAATACAGAAATGGTGGAATGAGCCCAGAAGTCAGCTGTTTAGCAATACTCAAAAGAAATCGGTGTCCAATAAAATGTCAGGAAGTCCCAAGGAGAAAGATTTCTAGAAGAATATAATGGATCCAAGAAACACATAAAATTAGTAAAAGTCTAGATGATAAAATTGGAACATGATGGCAAAAACCTAGCTTTCTGTACCCAAAGAGAAAAAAGGAAGCAATCAAAAGCTTGGTGAAAAACAAACCACTAAACAAGAGTAAGTCATGGTCCAAAAATGAAACAATGTAAGAGGCAAGATGCATTTAAGCAAATGGTGGCACATAACATAGGAAACTCTATTTGATCTCAGGGCTAAGAATATTGCCCTTGGAATGGCACAGGGGTCTGCCCTTGGATATACAGGAAAAGAAATGAGATCATTTACCATCACCAGGCCCTGGGCCCATTTACCCACACAAAATATGCTATTCCAGTCGCTGTTTATTGGTCTTTAATGGACCATGAACAAAAAAAAGGGAAAGGGGCACTATGATTCAGGGACAGGACATGATGTTACCACACTTAACAAATGTAGAAATTTAAAACCCACTGATGGAAGAGGTGAGAGGGGAAAACTAGGATGGTAATGCCAATATCCTACCTTATAGGGTAATGTGTCCAATACAACTGAGAGCTAATGAAACAAAGTTATCAATAGGGCAACTAAAATCAGTGACTGCATGAGTTAAAATTCAATAAAAAAAAAAAGGAACTATTATGGGGATAACACAGTCATGGGACCTGACTAAATAGTCGGTGTAAATCTGTTGCCTCTGTGTCTGGTGTTGGACCTGAGGTCAGCAAGACTCGCAGTGGAGAAGAAAAGATAGGAGCAAAAAAGAAGGACAACCTGGAGCCTGTTTCTGTCTCCACCTCCCATCGCCATGATATGGGTGACTTTCTGGATAAGTGGATGCCCCAGCCATGGAGCTGCACTTTCGTCCAGCCCAGGTCATAGAAGAGCTGAAGCAGACCTGGAAGGAGTGGGAGGAACCTCAGGCAGCAGGCCAACGAGGTAAGCCACTTGTCAGTGACAGGCTGGAGCTGCAATGGCACCCGGCCCTGTGCCAGCCTTCAGAGAGTCAAAATGGCTGTTGCCTCACTTCCACCTTCCAAAATTTTGCGCAAACGTCCTGCATGACTAATCCTAATTTGGAGCCGTGATGGGGAGGGAATTGGGAAAAACATATTAAGAGTTCCTGCTAAGTTGACACAGTACATTCAAGTTGACATTCTCTGAAAATCCAAGAGAAGGACAAGGACAATTGTCACAGGATGAGGTCCCTGGAAATAGACACTGAGATAATTAGAGACACATGATGCTTATTACGATGGACACCTGTGAAGAGGGGGGTAAGGCAGGACATTTGGCCTTCTTCAGAATGTCCATAGGACATTTGATCCAAAGACATTTGGTCCATGCCAAAAGGTCTTTGGAATTTGGTCCTAGCCAAAACATCCATGAACATATTTGGTCCATGTCATGGGGTTTTTGACAAGATCAAATATCAAGGACCTTTTGGCATGGACCAAATGTCAGCTAACCAGGTGGGAAGGAAGCAGGTTGGGTAGAGAGACGAGTCAAACTGCAATGCAGATCCTACAAAGCCTCTTCCCACCAACCCAGAGCACTGAAGTAGGCATTCACCATTTGAGTCCATTGGCCAGAAATGGCCTGGCCTTATTCTCTCATGTGATGCACTGGACATAGGCTGCTGCAGAAAAGGTGTGGCCTGGGCAAGGGTGCTGTGTACCTCTGAAGCTGATCCTAAAGGAGCTGGCAGCTGACGGACCACTATTCATGTGACTGGGCTACAACTGGGTCTTGTGTGTGCGTGTGTGTGTGTGTGTGTGTGTGTGTGTGTGTGTGTGTGTGTGTGTGTGATTTTTTATTTATTTATTTATTGGCCATGCGGCATGTGGGATCTTAGTTCCCTGATCAGGATTCAAACCCATGCCCCCTGCATTGGGAGCACAGAATCTTAACCACTGGACTACCAGGGAAGTCCCTACAAGTTGGTTTTTGTAGGGATCATACAGCATCTGGATGACCTGTCTCTGCCTCCACCCAAGCATATGGATGAGCTAAATCCTGCTTAATCCAAGCAGGGAGACAAGAAGTGAAGTCCCCTCAGGAACCATGAGAACACAGCAGGGTTGGCATATTCTATTACTTAGAGATAGAAGGCAACTGACAGAACCAAGAACCACAGCAGTTAAAAGGCATCGCCTCCGAGGGACAAGACTGACTCCAAGGCACAGCGGAATGGAGATCTGCTGTTAACTAGAAGCCCTATGTACCATTTCATTTTTCTAACCATGTGCATATAGTTCATGGATTAAATATTTGTAAATTTTCTTTTAAATTTGAGGTTATCTGACTCCACACTACATCCCAGAGTCATGCCCCAGGCAGGCCTATTTGGAGTGGGCACAGGGAACCTTCGCTTTCTCCGGGGGGGTAGGCACAGCTGTGAGTGCCTGGCTGTGAGTTCCTGGCTGTGACTTGGCAGGCGGTGCCTGGCCCATCATTCCTGAGGCGGGAAGCTGGCCAAGTCCTTCATCTCGTGCCCTGAGTGGACGGGTGCCCAGGACCAGCCCCCATGTGGTGCTGGATTGGGGGCCTCTCTGTTTCCACTGGAGAGCTGCTGAAATTGCCATCACTGAGAAGAGGGGTGCCCTTTCACATATCCGGACTCTTCCCAAACTTTCACGTCTATGATTCAGACTCCGAGGAGCAGAGCCTGACACCTGGAGAAGGTCAGCAGTCTGGTGGGAAGTACTCCTTAAGGCTGGCTGGACCTGTGGTTACTGCGGGAGGATCACTCGGTCTGAGGATGTCCCTTACTTTTTTAAAAAAAGATTTTTTTAAATTTATGAATGGACTATGACTACTGTATAGGAAGTTAGGAAAATAAAGACAGGTTGGCCATACCTCTACCCCCCGCCAACACAGGCATTACTTCCTTGCCGTATTTCCTCTCACTTCATTCTCCTCTACAGCTACCTTTTTAAAAAATATCTAGCAGTCATCCCATTGTACATAAATTTGGATACTTGCATTTTTTGCTAAATTTATATCAGAAGCATTCTCTCTGTTGTTACTTAAGCTTCATAGCAATTATTTTATTCTTTAATATTTATTTATGTATCTTTAGTTCTTTTGGCTGCATTGGGTCTTAGTAGCAGCATGTGAGCTCCTCATTGTGACATGCAGGCTTCTCTCTAGTTGTGGGGTGCGGGCTTAGCGGCCCCACGACATGTGAGAATCTTAGTTCCGCAACCAGAGATGGAAAGAAACTACATCCCCTGAATTACAAGGCAGATTCTCTCTCTTTTTTTTTTTTCTTTTTTCGTTGCAAGGCAGATTCTTAACCACTGGACCACCAGAGAAGTCCCCATAGCTATCATTTTAAACAGCTGTATAAGATAAGGCCAGGGATTTTATCCCGGAATCTAATAACACAGGATCCTGATGCACAGTAGACAATTCATACTCTTTTTTAAGGAACAGAATGCATGATCAGGCCATAATCTGTTTTACGATCCCAAAAGAACTTTTTGGCCGACCAAATACTGTTCTCATACTGTGAGGAATTTATATTTAAGCAATTCCAGTTTTTCAAACACACTGTCTTATTTCTCTCCTGGAGGGTTTTCCTTTTTCAATCAGTTTCCCCAACCAACCTCTACACTCTGCTCTTTGCCTGCCAATCCCAAATCACACAGACTCTGTCCTTTGTTTATCATAAATCAACCAGCCTTTGTGGAGCAAGCAGAGGTGCCCAGCAGTGGGTTACATGAGAAAAAGCAAATCGTGTTAATAGCTGGGTTAACGGAGTGGGGAGCATGGGTCCCATCTGAGCTGGGGCCCTCCATGTACTTCAGAGGCAGTGAGTTCTGTCAACACTGCTGTCACCATCAAGTACCCTTCGTCCTGAAATAGTGGCCCAGGCCCTGCCAGTTATTTCATCTCGGTGCTTACGTTTTTCATGTGAGTTTAAACATTCAAACATCATGAGCATGAAACATAAACACTCAACCCGCCATGGCATTTTAATGAGGTTCAACTGGGTTCAGCATGTCCTATTACTTACAATTGTGTACAAGCTTTTCGACCCAGATCACTTTCTTAGGCCTGGCCCATTTCAGCCAAGACAAACTTTGTGTTTTCTGAGCACTTTAAAGTTTGGGGAGAATTATTCTGGGCAGATGATGAACACCCACAGGGCCTTCCTCAGCTCTGTGTAGTTGGATCAGCAGTTTAACTGAGCTTCTCAAAAACCCCTGAAGAGGAAATGACTGAGTGATAAACCGTGATCGCTCACTTGCCCTGAGGATGCTCCCCACCCACCTTTGCCTTGCTCCTTCACTTTTCAAATCACAACCACATCTGTGGCCCTTACATGCCTGCTATGGAGCAAGGAAAGGGTTTTTAATGTTCCCATCTGACAAATGTGGCGACTGAGGCCTAGAAAGATAAGGTGACTTGTGCATGACCACAAAACAAAGAAAACTAGAGTTGTCCAAGGTTCCTTCTACTAAACGTATTTAGGTACAGACTAAGCTGCTATCCTAAAGGAAATCAACCCTAAATATTCATCAGAAGGACTGATGCTAAAGCTGAAGCTCCAAGACTTTGGCCACCTGATGTGAAGAACTGACTCATTGGAAAAGACCCTGATGCTGGGAAAGACTGAGGACAAGAGGAGAAGGGAGTGATGAGGATGGGATGGTTGGATGGCATCACCGACTCAATGGACGTGAGTTTGAGCAAGCTCCGGGAGACAGTGAAGGACAGGGAAGCCTGGTGTGCTGCAGTTCATGCGGTCACAAAGAGTTGGACACGACTGAGTGACTGAAAACAAACAACGACAAGCTGCTATAAAGATGCTTAAAACTGTCCCAGCGCACAGACAGGTGGTCCAGGCCGGTAGGCGATCCTGCCAGCCTCAACACTCAGCTTCCATTGCTGTGTCCAAGATGGCTTCTCAGTATCCTCACCCCCTGCTGAGGGAAGGTAGAAAGGGCAGGGGAGTGGTCATGAATTCCTTTTAGGGTCATGCATTCCTTTTATGGCCAAGAGTTTAATGGACATACCAAGCAGCAAGGGTAGCATGTGCCCGGTTCACACTCAGTTCTAATAATGAACAAAGGGGATCAGATATCAGTTGACAACCAGTACACTCCAGTGTGTATGTTATGGGCGACCCTAAAGGTGGCAGATGAGAGAAGCTCAGGGAGGGCTAAGTTTCTGCAGCTCTGATTATCCTGGAGCTATGGGCTAACACACACGCACACAACAAATGCATGGAAACTGGCCTTGCCCACTAGGAGCTCACATTTTAAGAGGCAACAAACATAAACAGGACATGCTGACTAGAGGACAAAGCATGAAACCAACAGATGACTGAATGGCAAAACATAGACACATACCAGGCAAGGATTTCCCTGCCAAGGGACTAGGGCATCTGAGGATAAAGTGGAGATCCCTGAACTGGTCCTCAAACTTTGCCTCCTTCCCACCTTCCGTTACATTGTTTGTATTGTGATCAGTTGGGCATAAATGTGTCACTCCACCCTGTCTAGAATAAAAATTTCACCAAATCTTCTATACCCAGTGCTTAACATAGTACCTGGGAAATAATGGATGCTAAACAAATGAGTGGCCCTTAAAATAGCCCTTGAGACTTCCCTGGTGATCCAGAGATTGACTCTGCTTTCCAATGTAGGGGGCACGGATTTGAATCCTGGTTGGGGAACTAAGATCCCACATGCTGCATGGCACAGCCTATAAATGAAAAATTAATTACTTAATTAAAATGACTTTTACAATTTTGTCATTTTCCACCATACAGCTGGTGCACAATATATGCACAATGCCTGACATTTAGTTGGTGCTCTATTGGAGTTGACTGACTTAACTAGAACTTAATTAAAGAGAAATGCCATCAGGTACAGCAAAGACATCCCCCAGAAGGCACAACACATGGTTGCCAATTCAGTCCAGCTGCACCAACGGGATTTTCAGAGTCTGTAAGTCCCATATGTCCAGCTTGTTCTGCCCAGCAGATGGAGGCTTGTGATGCATTTGGCGAAGGTTGTCTGGAGCTGGGGCCAACCATGCTACACTTTAGGCTCCCACTCCTTTTTTCTCCCCTCACTGACTCCCCAAGTCTCAGTCCTTAACCAGCAGCTCTGATCCCCATCCTCCATTCCCAGGGAAACTCAGATTATCAACACGGCCGCTACTGGATCACTTTGTCTTCAATGCATCTTGGGTACCCAGCACAGTGCTTGGCACTAAGGTAGAGCAGTGAATTAGACAGATAAGGTCCCTGCCCACACGACATGCAACAGCTAGCAGGGGATCAGCTAAGCTAGATGATCCCAAAGTGACACGGTCAGGTGTACCTGTCACCTTGAGAGTAGCATCTGTCTTCAGGACACCAAACACTTCACACTCAGCCTGTCTCCCCTCCTGAGCTGAGATTCAGATAACATGAGCATGAGTCCACCATCGGACCCAGACCCGCCTCCTGCCAGACTTGAGCACATCCTTTATCCTCACCATACCTGTCCCCTCATCTGTGAAATGAGGTCAAGAACAACAGCTGTTCTGCCTTCATTTCAGGGTTAGAGAAGGACTAAATATGGTATGTGAAAGGGCTCTGTAAGCTGTAATGTGTGTGTGCATATGTGCTAAGTCACTTTACTGGTGTCTGACTCTTTGCAACCCCGTGGACCGTAGCCTACCAGGCTCCTCTGTCCATGGGGATTCTCCAGGCAAGAATACTGGAGTGGGTTACCATGCCCTCCTCCAGGGGATCTTCCTGACCCAGGGATCCAACCCGTGTCTCCTGCAGCTCCTGCACTGCAGGCGAATTCTTTACCATTGAGCTACCAGGGAAGCCTTAAGCTATAATAAATGTTGCTTATTACTGTTGTTGCAATTAGTATGGTTACTCCTAAATAATCCTTCCTCCTGATTTTTCCCTCTGGCTGTCAGTGGTGTCAACATTCTCCCCGTCCCCTAGCCTAAGGTTACCTGTTGTTTCTGTCTCTCCAAACCTTTTCTCCCCTTCATCAGAGGGGAGAAAAGCTCAACTGGTTTTCCTATAAAGAGCACATTCTTTCTCCATCTCCCTGGCTACAGTGATTGGCTCAGAGAATGGGCACGTGACCCAAGCCAACCAGTAGGAATCCTTCTGGGATTTTCTTACCAAAGCTATGAAAGAAATGGTCCCTCTCTGCTGAGATTACCTGATTCTGGAGCTCCAGCAACAACTGATACCATCATGTGGAGAAAGCTCATCTGAAGAATAAGCCAAGCAGAGAAAGACTATGTTGAAGCAAGCTGTTCTTAAAGTCAGGAGTAACCCCAGACTTGCTAGGCACACAAATGAAGGTAAGCTCTCTTTTATAAAAGCTGATTGAGTTGAGTTTCTATCACTCAAAAATGGAAGATTTCTGACAAACTCAAGACTCAAAACTTAGGTGATATGTTCTATTTGTCCTTGTTTTTTCAATTCCAACATTTGATCTACTAGAGCTTGTAAACAGAGTCCTTTCTGCTATGTGGTTCTGCCACTGTCCTGGCCAGACTCTCTTTGTCTCACACCTGGAGGCAGTCTGGTGGGGAAAGCTGAAGGATTAGAGTCAGAAAGAGCTGGGGTGGATCCTGGCTGCATTATTTACTCATCATTCATGCGACTTGGGTTTATCTGGACCTCAGCATTTTCCTCTGTAAAGTGGGACAAATAATCCATACCATGCATGGCTGTTGTATGAAGTGTTGTTGTTGTTCATTTGCTAAAAGTCATGTCCGACCCTTTGCAACCCCATGGACTGCAGCACACCAGGCTTCCCTGTCCTTCACCATCTCCTGGAGTCTGCTCAAGTTTATGTCCATTGAGTCAGTGATGCTATATAATCATCTCATCCTCTGTTGCCCTCTTCTCTTCCTTCCCTCAATCTTTCCCAGGATCAGGATCTTTTCCAAAGAGTCATCTCTTCGCATCTGTGACCAAAGTATTGGAGCTTCAGCTTCAGCATCAGTCCTTCCAATGAATATTCAGGGTTTATTTATTTTAGGATTGACTGGTTTGATCTCCTTTCAGTCCAAGGGACTCTCAAGAGTCATCTCACGGCCTGGCTCGATAAGAGACAGCTATTAAAGCCTTAACAATAAAATGGCCATAGCCCAGTCTGAGAAAATGGGACCCAGGCAGCTGTGGATGCTTGGGAGCCACTGAGGCAGAACAAGAGATGATGGAGCTGCTGGAGGAATGTCTCTTGGGCAGGGATAGTCTCTCAGCGTCAAGGAGAGGGTCCTCAGTGACAAAGTCTCCAAACAGCCCATCAGAGGCGAGTGCCTGAAGAGGCCAGCCCAGGTGAGGTCAGGGTTGGAATAAAGGGCTGGTCCTCAGGAATAAGAAGAATCCTCTCCCAGG
The DNA here is from genome assembly GCF_054371585.1 of Giraffa tippelskirchi. Lineage (NCBI taxonomy): Eukaryota > Metazoa > Chordata > Mammalia > Artiodactyla > Giraffidae > Giraffa > Giraffa tippelskirchi. The sequence continues at coordinate 146,508,471 of NC_137281.1, read as the reverse complement.
AGATATTGAGGGTGAGGGTCAATGCTGAGGAACTTAGTACATTTATGACTTGCTATGCATGTATATAGTTTGTAGGCTCTCTGCAAAATACCAAATTTGCAGTCTACCCTTTCCTTTTCTTGACCACTGTTCTGCCTTTTTGTTCCTGAAGGAAGAGAATAGGACTCAGAGTCTGGGGTCTGGGGCTCCCACCTCATTTGCAGCTGATGAGCTCTGTGACCTCGGGAAAGCAGTCTCCCCTCTCTGGGCCTGGGTTCCTTCCCCTGTTGACGGGGGGTGGGATGGGGGAGTGGCAGATGTTCTCCTAGGTCCCTTCCAAAGCTAACTTCGGAGTCCAGGCCGTCCTCAAGCCCTAAGGGGTTAATCAGGTTGGGCCCCGCCTCCACTACCGGAGACCACACCAAGGGCTTTTATTTTCAAAGAATCCGAGGTAGGGCTTGGAAGGGAGCTGCGTTCCCAATTTCCATAGCTGATTAATCCGAGAGAAATGACGAGGTGGGCAATGAAGGTCGACAGCCCTGGGGACATTCTCCCCACTGGACAGGGCCGCCTCTGTGACAGCTCCACACAGAGAAAGGTGAACCAAAAGCTAGGGGGTGACCGTCCCTGTTTAATAGCTCTCCATTTGTTTACCAAAAAAATATTGTTCCATCATAAAAATTCCCAAAATAGTTCCTTCCCTGGCCAGACTGACTGGCGGGCGCCCAGCTTGGGAGCCCAGCCTTGCTGGAGACACACTCTCAGGGAGGCAAAATTAGCAGGGAAGTCGGGGGCTTCAGTCTGAGGACCACCGGCCCTACACATCCTGTGTGGGTCGCGGCCCAGAGGGTTTGAGCCATGAAGTCGTCTCTCTGGGGGTGGGGGGGCACTCTGGGCAGTGACAGGATTTTCTGAGGCTCAGCAAGTTTATTTTTAGCTCAGAAGGGTTTCCTCTGCTCTAAGGGGACTGGGGGGTGGGTTTCATCTGCTGGAGTGGGACAGATGCTTTGCTCTCTGCTGGAATGCTCTCTCCCACACTCAGATTCAGGCACCTTTTCCTCCCACAGTTCTTGACTTAAAACAGTTCCACAGAGAGTGCTTTTCTGAGATCCATCCCCTGAAAATGACCCCGATGAGGATCTCAGCTATCCAGTTCAAAAGACTCTTCCTTTTCTCTTTGGAGAACTTATCACAGTCTGTGCTTACAAATATATGAATGTTAGTCTTTCCCATAGACTGTAAGGTTCTTGGGCAGAGAACCCAGTACCTTGCACATAGTAGGTGCTCAATAAGTATACTTCCCATTTATTGTTGTTGTTGTTCAGTCATGTCCAGCTCTTTGCGACCCCATCGACTGCAGCATGCCAGGCTTCCCTGTCCTTCACCATCTCTCGGAGCTTGCTCAAACTCATGCCCATTGAATCTGTGATGCCATTCAATCTTCTCATCCTCTGTCGTCCCCTTCTCCTCCTGCCTTCAATCTTTCCCAGCATCAAGGTCTTTTCTTATGAGTCAACTCTTTGCATCAGGTGGCCAAAGTATTAGAGCTTCGCCTTCAGCATCAGCCCTTCCAATGAATATTCAGGGTTGATTTCTTTTAGGATTGACTGGTTTGATCTCCTTGCAGTCCAAGGGACTCTCAAGAGTCTTCTCCAGCACTGCAATTCAAAAGCATCAATTCTGTGCTCAGCCTCTTTATGGCCCAACCCTCGCATCCATATATGACTACTGGAGAAAACATAGCTTTGACTATACGGACCTTTGTTGGCATTTACAGAATGACTTAATAACTTGCTTGAGACTTAGAAAAGCCAAATAAATTGCCCAAGGTCATGTAGCTCACAAGTGCCAGAAGCAGGATTTGAACCCAGGTCTGTCTAATTCCCAAACCCAGGTCTTAACTCCATTGTCCTGCTCCACGTAATCGGCAAGGCTGGATAAGTCACTGAGTGAGAGGGCAGGAAACAGCCATGATTGCGTCTTCTCTGTCACTTTCTTCTGCCCCCATGACGGGGAGGAAAGAGGGCATACAGGTGGCCCCCAAGAAGACTCAGTACTTAATCCAGGTGCCTCACATATAACAGGAGATCAATAAGTAGGTGTTGGGTGAATGTTCCCTCTGCCGGGGACGCCAGACATCTCCCAGAAGCATACAGGTCTCGCAGGGATCTGTCTGTATTTGCGGATGAGAGAGTGAGGGAGAGGGACCTATAAAAATGAATCCCTCCAACTGGTCTCTCCTCCTGCCCACCACCCCACCCTAACCAGAGCAGGACCCCAAACAGGAACACGATCCATAGTTAAGAGTTGTCCTTACTAACAAGATGCTGTGGCTGCCAAGAATTTCCAGGCTGAGTTTCCAAGCAAAGGTGAGCAAGCCCCTCGTGGCTGCCTCAAAGGCCCCACTTTTAGATCCACCCCCTTACAAACACCCCATACCATACATAAAGCTTCCTTAATTTCATGTGAAGTGGGAACAAATTCACCTTAGAATTTAATAAATTCAATTCAACTAATTAATTAATTCACCTTAGAATAAAACACCAATTTTATTGAGCTAGAATAAATGTAATGCATATACAGTGAATGTATTTATAATGAATATAAAGAATATAATGGCTTGCTTTGCAAACTGAGCTATAAGACAAGCACTCTCCTCCCCCCGCAAAAAAGACAAGCCCCACACCACCTCCTGGGAGGAGAGAGAAAGATGTAGTGAGAGAGACAGAGAGAGAGAAATCGGAAGAGTGAAGATATTACCTCAGGCCATTCCACTTAGTGAGTAGAGGCTCCACAGAATGAAGAACAAGATGGCAGATACTCCCTCTGCAGCTGGTTTTGGCTCCCACAATGCTTAGCACATTTTTGGCACCTTGAGTGGATTCTGATATATGAAGATGTATATCTTTTCATGTATCTTGAGCCCTAAATTCAAGGTAACTACCTCGTGATACACAAAGTCACATATATCCCATTTTAGTAGGGAAGTTATCTTTAAGGGTTAATTTTACGGGACACGATCTTCTTCTTTACATACTGACTTTAGAACCTGACTTTAACTTAGCATCCAACAATACTGTCATTAACATTCATTGTGAGGAAATCAGACCATAGATCCAAACAAGAAAAAACAACCTCCTGAAATCTTACCACTCGAGGTAACCACTATGTGTTTCTGAGGGGCTTTTTCTCAAGGCAAGTGTGTACAAAAGCGTATTTATTATAACCGTATTTTCTAAAGCGAAAACTGGAAAGAAGTTGGCCTTTTGAAATCTACAGGTTGTGATTTTTTTCAAAGTCTTTTCTTTAAGAATACAATGGGCTCGATTCTTTCCTTTTCAAACTCCTCTTTATACTCTGGGCCAATTTTCCGCACTGTTACTATTTGTACCAGAAAACTCCTTGGCATCCTCAATTCCAAGCAGGTGAGAGTCAGAATCACTCCCAGTGGAAAAGAGGCCAAAGGAACCAGGATGAATCTTTTCCTTCTTCCCGATTTGGCCTCCGGTTAGTCCTGTAGGGAAGCTGGCCCAGGAAGACTGAATCACATCCATAAATCACACCTGTACTCTGTCTCTCCTGCCCCTTGAGGCTGAGCCATCATCACCATGGTACAGAGGATGCCACATACCATTGGGTCCAGATGGTACCCAGTACTTGTGCCATCTGGAAGCAGGTAGGCTCGTCATCATTTCTTCCCGAGACCAGATGACACAGGGAGAAACGGAAGGAACACTTAGATTGAGAGAGAGATTTAGGAAATAAACACCCTCCCTTTGCCCCATTCAAACCATTTCTAGCCTCAGTTTGTTCCTTTGCCCAGTCAAGAAGGAAGGGATGATTTTGGCAGAGCTGAGGATGGGAGGAGAGCAGTGTGTGTGCAGCACCCCCAGTCTCCTGGTCTCCCCCTGCACTTCATTCTCCCTGCCTGCCTGCCCTGCCACCCAGGACACCTCCTGCCATGGCTGCCTCAGCGAGCTCCCACTGAAACAAAGGCATCCATCAGGTTAGCATGTCCCTGCCTCGGGGTGAGAAAGCCCAAGCTATGCATATCTGGATTGACAGCGCCAGATGAGTTGCCTGAGTGGCATTTTGATGGCTCTATTACTTTTCAGTCTGAAGCTCCAACAGGGACATGTATCTTATCACTGCTGCCATGTTCCAGGACCTGTTATGCAAGGACTACCACCTAGGGTTCTGTGAAGTCTTCAAGTACAACTGAAAGGCTGCAAAGACCCATGGAAGGCATACCTGTAAAAGGAACACAGACATGGTGAGCAACCAGCACCCCCGTTTGGACCAAAGCAGGAATATATTCTCATGGGCACAGATAAGCACCCCTTGGGTTGCCCTTCCAACTGCTTTTTTGGGTCCCAAGGTCCATACGACTGTGGTGAGGGAGCAAAGATTGTGGCGGGGATAGCACACAGGCTCACCACCAGGCATCAGGATTTTGAGGATGGAGTGCCAAGGTCGTGGCTGCCCCCTGGGAATTCCAGATAAGACCCTGTGAAGGCATGGATGTCGGACATCATCTGTGGGTGGACCATTTCATCTTGCATCATGTATATGAAGACTTTGGAATGACAGCAACCTTTGATCCTAAAGCCCATTCCCGGGACCTGGAATGGTGCCGGGTGCCACACCAACTTCAGCACCAAGGCCGTGAGAGAGAATGATCTGAAGCACCTTGAGGAGGCCATTGAGAAACTAAGCAAGCGGTACATGCAGCTGAGCCTATGATCCCAAGGGGGACCTGAACAATGCCTGGCACCTAACTGGACTCCATGAAACCTCCAACATCAATGACTTTTCAGCCTGCATGACCAACCGTGGCTCTAGCACCCGCATTCCCAGGACTGTAGACAGAAGGACTGTAGATAGAAGAAGGGTTACTGTGAAGACTTCTGCCAACGGTGACTCTTTTTCAAAGACAAAAGCCCTCATCTGCACATCTTCACTTTTTTCTAAAACCTGGATGAATATTTTTTAATATATTTATTTATTTGTTTGTCTATGCCAGACCTTAATTGTGGCTTGCAGGATCTTTACTTGTGGCATGTGAGACCTAGTTCCCTGATCAGGGATTGAACCTGGGCACCCCGCAGTGGGAGCATGGAGTCTTAGCCACTGGACCACCAGAGAAGTCCCTGCACATATCTTCTCAATGAAACTGGCAGTGGGCTCACCCAGTACAAAAACTAAGTGGACTGACTTGCAGCCATCTAGCCCCTCCTAATTCTGCACCCCACTTCTACTCTCGCCCCTCTCTTATTGTCCTAATAGCTGTAACTTAAAGGATGGTGTACCAAGGTCTTTCTTAATTTCTGAACAAAAATGAGAGAGAGAATTTGGAGAGCAACAGGGTTCAATGTCAAATGATAACTTGGGAGAAAAAAAATGTTCGATACACTGTGTATTTTGTAACGGCCTGCTTCATTTCACTTTGCTTTCTTCAATATTTAGTGGTTGCAAATCTAGTCAAAGATTGGCTGTGGATTTGAAAAATCAGTGGTTTTGATTAAGTATTTGGACTTTGATCTTTGAATGGAATTAACCTTAAAAAGAAAACAGTGCTGCTTAGATGAAAGAAATTACCAGCGTCCTGCTCTCCGGAGCGGAGCGTCAAGTTACTTCCATACCATGGCCAAGTGACTATTAAGGAATTTGATAATTACCTTTCCAGTTAGAATAGCACATATTCACCACTCAGATTCAAGAATTTGTTTAAAAATGCAACTATAAATAGTGCAGGTACTTCCAGTTTCTAACATCAGTCTTGCAAATTTCCTGTCCTTATGAATAGCCTGTTGTTCAAGCCACCCAACCACAGTCAGCAAATGGACTCGCACGAGCTAGCACCCCTTCACCACCTTCGTGTTTATTCAACCACCTTGCTCTCAGGATAATTTAAGATGACTTTTAAAAATTACATGCAATATAATGAAAACAAAACAGTAGGTATATCAGAAAAAATTTAAGGGAAAAACAAGGGAAAAAAAACAGAAGATGAAGACGCTAAGGGTGAAATTTCAGTTTTGCAGGTTGTGGAGGTCTGTACACTGGCTCAAGACTGCTTCATATTTGAATATAAACAGAAAGCAGGGAGACATGGTCAGTTATATGATCTATAGCATCCATAGAATAAAAGCAGGTGTTTGGGAGAAAAACAACTATTTCTGGAATGAAGACCCACCAGAAATGTCTTCCATTGATCCTCATAAAGAAAACAGCATTCTTACCAGAGATATGACAAGGAACTCCACAAATCTTTCTCTTTAAACATTTCTGTGTAGGCTGATGACTTCCTAAGAAATCTGAGTTTATTAAAAATCATTCCTTGAGACCAAAAGCACATGGTTCAGATCCACAGCCTGTGTGGTTCAAGGAGAGATTTTAAGAACCGGGAGAATACATAGACTGTGAAAACTTCAGACCATTCTCATCAAGTTTTATTTCTCTAAACCAAGCATTTGTAAGCATTGTAAGCACAATGAGTTTACGGATCCTTTCCTTCTAGCCAGCGCTTGTGATGATAGTTAAATATCACTCTATTTGCTTTAACTTGAGCCACGTCATGAGTAGCATCAATGTCCCTGGTGGAAAGTGCAGGGAAGCAACCACACTTCATCTTTGTCATCCTTTGTCTTCTCTTACCGGGAAGACTTACAATGTCAAATTCTCTCCTTTGCCCCCTTTACCATCCATTCAAGCTCCAGTTGGGCCATTCTCAGAACAACTTTCTCATGCAGTACTGCTTTTAGACAAGTAGAAGTCATGATCCTCTCTTTTGCCCCAGATCCCACATCTTCTCTTTGGGGTGCTCTCCAGTCCCTCTTGGGGCTTCCCTGGTGGCTCAGATGGTAAAGAATCCACCTGCAATGTGGGACACCCAGATTTGATCCCTGAGTTGGGAAGATCCCCTGGAGGAGGACGTGGCAACCCACTCCAGTATCTTGCCTGGAGAATCCCCATGGACAGAGGAGCCTGGTGGGCTATATAGTCCATGGCATCTCAAAGAGTCAGATATGACTGAGCAACTAAGCACAAGGTCAGTCCCTCTGCCCACCCTATCTTCTTCTCACGCCCCAAACATATGGGTTGATCAGATATCCTGAGTGGTTCCAGAATTCACGTCTCTGGAGCTGTCCTGGGGTTCTGGCCGGGTCCAGGTTGGGGAGGACATCACGTAGATCACACCTACTGGCTAGCAGGGTATGTTTTTCATGGGACTGGGCTTCCAGAACGGGCTCTCATGCTGATTCAGGGTGACTCACTCACATCAGACACAGGGAGATCTCAGGGCTCTGGGCTATCAGGCATCACCACCGACCATTACGTTTGAGCCGTGTCGGTAGGCTGTGCATCACCTTTCTCCTGCTCCTTCCACCTCACCCCACCTACCTCACCAAAAAAAAAAAATCAGTGCCAGGGGACCCACACCCAGTGGGATGTCACTCCTCACGTAGCAAGGCAGCTTATTTGTCCGCTTTCTTTCAACTCCTACCTAGTGATCTCAAGAGGAGCAATCTTTCCCCTCTTTCTCTCTTCACTTTATTCCATTTGTCAGCAAAAGCTCAAACTCTAATCATGTCTGATCATCTTAAACAGTGTAGCTAATAATGCTTTGGGGCTTCCTTGGTGGCTCAGTGGTAAAGAATCTGCCTGCTAATGCAGGAGATTCAGTTAGATTCCTGGGTTGTGGAAAGTCCCCTGGAGAAGGAAATGGCAACCCACTTCAGTATTCTTACCTGGAAATCCCATGAACAGAGGAGCCTGGCAGGCTACAGTTCGTGGGACCGCAGAGAGTCAACTTTAGTTAGCAACTAAACAGCAACAACAATAATGCCTTACAGAAAGAAGAGAAAGCCATAGGTATAAAAGTCAAATTAACCATACTCAAAAACCAGGACCATCATCAACACCCCAACACCCCAAACCCTTAGGATATCTAAACATCCCACTTATAATTCTCACAAAGTCTACCTACACTTGTAATAAAACTATTCACCCTTACCACCAACATTCATGATAATTAAAAATGAATTCTTATTTGGTTTTATAGTTCTTCTATTTAAAAGCATGGATGGTGAAAAAGTAGTGTTCCATACTTGCATTAATTCCAAATGGGCAGGATTTCAAATATATATGAAGTTAAACAAGTTTCAAGGATTAACTAAACCGCATAGCCATATATAATATTGTTTTTATAAGAAAATGTACTCCCAGTTCCCATAACCACTTTATAATTGAACTTCTGGTACAGAAATTCAGGTACTTCCTATTCAGAGTCACCTACATGTACGAAAAGCATGAATCAGGATCACTGACCACCACTAGCAATGAATCATGCCTGAGCATAAGAAGAAGGACAGATTATTCCAGAAATGGTCACTTTTGGAAGTGATGAATTGTTCCAGAAATTTATTGGAGATATCAGTGTGACAAAAACCATTGCAACAAAAATCCCTTGATAGTGTGCACACATGTCCACACATCCACACAGGTATACACATACACCCGCACAAAGACTTCCGAGGGTTGGATCAGGCATGGAAACACTGACAATGACCACAGGTTCAGATTTGTTACATTAAGACTTGTACTTGGGAGCTTGGGCTTGCACCATCTCTCTTGGCAAGTGACCCAAACATTGAGAAGAGTATTCTTTTCTTTGCAGGCTCCTGGAAATATTTAAACCTCTTACCAAAAAAATATTGCTCATACTTTTACTCATGAAAAAGTAGACTGTATGAAATTAAATTACTATTGATGGGTTTGGGATAAAATGTAGGATGAAAGAGCAGTGAATTAAAAGGCAGGCATCCTCAACGCCAGACCAGCTCTTCTACTGACCTGGTGACCTTGGAGAAGTTATCTCGTGTGTCTGAACCTCAGGCTGCTACGCTGTGACAGGGCAGGGTCAGACCAGAGTCACATCAAAGAGTCCTTCCGTGCTGAATGTCCGTAACTTTCCCCTTTGACCAGCCCCAGGTCACTTCAGACTGTCATCCCGCCCACACAAGCCCTGGAGCACCAATGCCGAAACTGGGGATTTCTGAGAGGTCCTAGGTAAGAACTGAATCCCACTGTTACTCAGTCGAACGTCTGCACACTCTCGCCTCCCCCCTCTCTCTCCAGACATTTGGTGGCCTCCTGTGTACACAAACTCACAGAACTTCGTGCTGCCGAGTATAAACAGAGTGCTGTGCATACCCTGAAACTATGAAGGAACAGCTGATGGTATCATAACAAAAGACAGAAAACTCGGCAAGCGGGTCCAAACCACACAGCAAATTCATGGCGTGATGCTCACACACCGCGGGAGGAGCTGGGGGTGTTCTCACCTGCCAGCGCTGACCCCTGCAGCCCCAGAGACAGCAAGTGTGAGGAGGAATCCTTCCTCTGGCTTTCTCCAACCTCCTGGAGCCACGGGTGCTGGGCAGACCCTGGGAATGTTCGCCGGCTGCAGTCTTGGCCGCACAACAGTCAGAAAAAGCCCCTCCTAAGTCCTGGTATTTCTAGCCCAGAAATGCAGCCTCCGGGATTAAAGGGGAAGAGAGGAGAGCTGGGTGAGGTGCCGTGTGTGGTAGGGATCCTCTGGAGGGTTGAGTTACATTGTTATCATGCTAACAAGTTATGGGTGCGTTTCCGCCGAATGCATCTAGAGGTTTAAACCAGGGTAGCTAAGAACCCAGAACAAGGCCTGCGTCGTGAGCTGAATGAATGGTTCTGCTACTGGATTGGAAGATCCAAGAAGGCTGGGGTTTTGTCTGTCTTGACCACTGTTGTGGGTCTGACGTCGCATCTAGGAAGTCTTCAATAAGCATTTGTTGTGTGCTTGTCAATGAATCAAAAGGCAGGTAGCCTTTAAATGAGAGGAAGCTTATTTTAAACAAACAGTGAATGGGGGATCAGGCCAGAGGAAAGGTGACCACAGCCAAAATGTGGAAAGGGGGGCCACTCTGCAGGGCAGGGCAGTGCTCTAACCTTTCCAGAACCATGAACACATTCCCCAGAAGTCTTGTGAGCCACCCTAGGCTGCTGTTTGCCTCCCAAGCTTTTGGTGGGTTTTTTTGGTTGTTTTTTTTTTAACTATTTATTTGGCTGTGCCAGGTCTTGGTTGCAGCATGTAGTATCTTTCCAGCTTCATTATGGCATGCAAGATCTTTAGTTGGGGCATGTGAGTTTGCTTCCCTGACCCTGGGATCAAACCCGGGCCCCCTGAATTGGGAGCTCAGAATCTTACCCACTGGACGACCAGGGAAGTCCTGACTCCCAAGCTTTAAGTACATTACATATGGAGGGGAGGCTATTAGCTCTGGGGATATGACAAGGAGAGATTTGCTGTTTGTCTCAAAAGGCCCGCTGGGCTATCCGTGGGGTAATGCTGACCAGGCCAAAGCCCTCATTCCTGCTGATCCACGGTGGTGGGGGTTAGCAATAAGAGCAGAGGAGAAAGGAGGCTGAGATAACCTCTTTTTTTCCCCCATTCCAAGCCCACTTCTTCCCACCTCCACTGTCTTGAGATGGTCCTTCCCAGGGTCAACAGGCAGCAAAGTCCCTCCAGTTCTGACGTGGATAGCTAGGTCTTTCCTCTTTGCTTTGTTGATAATTTCTAAAAAGAAGATTCTGGGACCTGTGATTACCCTGTACCCCCAAAGACTTTCACATTAAGGGAGGCGTGAAGGTGCTGGCATCAGGAGCTGCCATTAACAGCAGCAAGGGTGGAAGCCCCAAACACCCAGCCTTGTGAATTTCACAGCCTGTCGAGTCTGGTTGACCTGTCCTGAGGGCTTCTGACACCCAGATCCCAGTAGGAGAACACAGGCGGGGGTGGGGAAGGCGGCATGGAACTACTTTATTTGCTGACATTGGTTCTAGGGCCCAATGTGGGCAAACCCAAAGATTTTTGAGGATTCAGTGAGATAATACATGGGCAGAACCAGGCACAGTGCCGGGTAAACAGACATGCATTCAACGAATATTTATTAATAGCCTCTCCGTGCCAAGTACTGCTCTAGACACTAGGGAGACAACTCTGAACAAATACAATCCTGTTCCTCTGGAGCTTCCTTTCCACTGATTGTTAGTCACTCAGTCCTGTCCAACTCTCTGTGACCCCATGGACTGCATCCCACCAGGCTCCTCTATCCTTGGAATTCTCCAGGCAACAATACTGGAGTGGGTCGCCATTCCCTTCTCCAAGGGATCTTCCTGCCCCAGGGACCAAACCCAGGTCTCCTGCATTGCAGGCAGATTCTTTATCATCTGAGCCACTAGGGAAGCTCATTCCATAGAGGGAGGCACCTAATACGTTAACAGTATATCATGTGCCATGAAAAAAACAAAGTAGGGTGAGCAGGTGGGAGGCTTCCATCCAGACTGGAGTGCCCCTGGGTAAGGAGGCCACAGAACAAGAGCTTCCAGCACTCCCAGAGGTGAGGGGGCTGAGTCTAGAATAGGATGTTCACTCACCCAGGGCTGTGCCTGAATGCAGAGTAGGGGGTGGCGGGGAGGGGAGCAGGAGGGAGGCTATCATTAACCATCCTTCTACCTCAAAGAGAGTTTGATGTAGTTTGAATGAGCTTTCCAGAAGCCCCTCCCTCACCTTCTGCAAGGGAGTCACTGTCCTGAAACGCTGTCTGTTAAGGACTGTCTCCAGTGCTTCCAACCAGCATCAAGTCCCCTTCAGGTTGGAGGAGGGGACAGCTGGTGTTCCTGTTCCAACAGCCAGGGTCACCCAGATGCTGCCTCAGTTTCCCCAGGATGATAAGCCTTCGGAAGTCTTAAAAACCAAACCATTCAGATCAAGTTCTTAGTCTCATGCGTACAGCCATGTGTCCCGTGAGCCTCAGTTTCCTTCTCTGCCATGGGGAAATTAGTCATGGCACCTACCTTGCGGTAGCCATGAAGCTAATAAAATGTGATAATCTCGGAAAGCACTTAGCACAGAGCCTGGTACACACAGTTGCCTCAAAAATGTTTGCTACAGATCCCAGGCTGCATCCCTTATCTCAGTGTGTAGCAGACTCTTGACCTTTTCACCTCTCTGGTGCCGAGGTGACTGCACTCCTACCCAAGGACCTGAGAACCGAAGGCCACTAATAGTACATTCCTGTGCTAGAGGAACAGGAATTGGGGAGCCTAACAGACACCTTCAGCCTTCTGAAAGAGCACTGACTCTGGGGAAACACCTGCTGTGTTTGCCACCTAGCTTCTATTCATGCTGTTTTCAGGAACGGTACCTTGATTTCCCCTGGAGAACCTGCTCCCCAACTCTCAGTGCCAGCATCTCAGAGGGAGCCTTCTCCTGGCTCCAGAGTGGAGCACAGGATCTGGGTTCTCAACCCATCCGCACGCTCCATTCTCCTCACTACGGCCACTGGACCAAGGACACATGGGGCCCTGTATAAACCAATGAGCATCAGACCTGGACTTGTGGGGAGGGGGTGGTTCTCTCTTTCCTGCTGAACTGGACCGTAGAAGATGTGAATTAGAGCCCCTACAGGTTTCCTCCTCCTTAAAATTGGCACGCTTCTACTACTGTATACATTTAAAATATAATTTAAATATAAATGTGGCATTTATGCACCAATTCCATCAGCGATTGGTTGAAGACTGCTCTGAGGGGATATTAATTCCCTGGCCCTCTGGCCTGTCTTAAAAGTGTACACGTGGTTTCTGGTGGTCAGAGAAAAGCTACAGCTAAAGAGATGCAGGAGTTAACAATTGGAAATTGAGCCAGCATCCACTGAAATGGGAAAGGACCAAGGAGATAAGGATGAGGAAGCCATGGCATCTGCTGTTGGTGACCATTCTTCCATGTGGTTGGGGTGGAGGGGAATTTGCCCTCTCATGCCATGGCCTAGATCTGGTCAGTGAGAGACCCCAGCTTCCCTTGGTCAAGTTTATAGTTCTAGTAGGGATGGGGAGGCATTGCTCATGACCTGAGCTGAGCCAGTCAACAAACCTCAGCCCTGAGAATTCTGCTAGAAATATTGAGCAAGAGATTTCTAAACTGAGATGATGTAAGCCTGGGATTGCCAGGGACCACCAAAAGGAGAAAGCCTGATGGAAAATGAAAGCAATACAGACAAACCCAAAGCTGAGAAACAGAGTCCTGACGAGATCGTCTAAATATTTGGATCTAGCCATGTCTCCAGCTCATGCCCTTGGACTTTTTAATTAGATGGAACAATACATTCCCTTTTATCTTAAGTTAACTCAAGTTTTATTTCTATCACTTAAAACTAAAATAGTCCTGACTAATGCATGGGGCAATCAAGATTCTCTAAAACATGGCCCAATTCAAGTATCTATTGTTACCTTCTGCAGTTCTTCTACTCACGTCCTGCACTGCTTCCAGACTTGTAACTGACTTGATCTTTTTTATTTTTTAACTTTTTGGCCACACTATGAGGCATGCAGGATCTTAGTTCCCCGGTCAGGGATCAAACCCAAGCTCCCTGCATCAGAAGCTCAGAATCCTAACCACAAGACAGTCAAAGAAATCCCTAGATTTCCTTCATATACATACACCCCACTCCCTCTGAGCATCACTCACCTCACTCCCATCCTCCAAGATTGCCTATTTAAACCCTACCCATTGTTCCAGGACCAGCTCCACTCCCATCTCCTCCAAAAAGCCGTACTGACCAGCCCAAACTACAGCTCTGCCTCATTCAGGTGGTGGTTTTCATAACATGGTTATTTCCGTAACGATGGTGCGAGTACGTTTTCCTGGCTCCCCATCAAGACTAGAAGCCTTGTGTGTAACTGTGTCTTTCACAATGCCCAGAATGAACTAGTACTGCAGTATGCAAAACAACACCCAGGTTGACTCAGATCTCTTTTTGAAAGTGTCTTAAAACTAAACAAATGGTGATGACAGTTTGGGTTGGTCGTATGAAGAGCCCAGAAGGTAAGTACTTCTTACTTCTCTGTTTTGCCTGAGACCAACAGACCAGAATGCTGCCGAAGGAGGCCCACCAGGGAATCTGTCCCTTCACCCACATAGCAGGGCATGACCATTTCCTGAGCACCCCAAGCTACAGCTCACAGACTGCAGGTAGCAGATATCTGCCTTTCCTGCCTTCTCAAAAGGCTTTGCATGGTATATCCACATTTAAGGATATTCATGTTGAGTGTGTGTGTGTGTGTGTGTGTGGGTGTGTGTGTAGACATTTCTCACCTTCCTGGGTATAGATATGTGGCTTAGATTTCATCACTTAGATGCACCTGTAAGAGACTTTGGTTTGGAAGTCAGCTGAGGACACAGGAGGAGTGCAGGCTTATATTTTGGGGGCCCACATGGTGGCAGGTTTCTGGGAGTGGAGGCACATGGTCGCACCCTGCCTGCAGCAGAGACAAGCCTGGTTCCGTGGCTGGTGGTGGCAGCTGCTCTCTGCCAACCCAGCCCTGCAAGCTGCAATCCAGGAGCTGTTCCCAGAGGCTCAGCTGAGAACCTGCTCCTCCAGCCTTTCTGACAATTCCCCCCACTTCCCGATGTCCCCAGATAAACTCCTTCCTGCTTAAACCAGCTAGAGTGAACTCTGTGTTCTGCAACTGTGCACTCTGATGGGCGTGGCCCAGTGGCTTTCCCACTTTCCAGGCAATAATCGAAGTTATATGACCTCTCCTGGCTGATGGCCAGCCCCAATTCTTCTAGAGGTCAAAAAGCCCTGGAGCTGTTGGAATTATCTACTATTCGGCTCTTGGAGGGAGGAGGCAGGTTGACCAGCAAGACCAGGTGGCCTTGGGGAAAATCTGCCTGGGTTCTGTTTGTTTATCCTGGTCTGATTCGAGATTCTCTCATTCATCCCAAAGGTGACTTTTAGTTGATTGGAAGCTTTCACTAAGTAAGGATAAAATCACTTTTGCATCTCTCAAAGATTTTTGTGGCACCAGAAATTCAAGATTTAAAAAAATAAAAGCCCAAAACCCAACTCTTTCCCCCAGTGTGAGGCTGCCTCTGAATCTACAGACCAAGTTCCTCTAGTTTGGGTTCCTCTTGTTGGCTTCTGACTCAGCTCATTTTCCCCTTCTGGGGCCTCTGGAAGACCTTTTTCAGCTCCCTCACCCTTGCTCTTGCACAGCTGCCTAAATCATATTTTCCCCAGAGTGCCTGATGACTTCCCAGTTAAACTTGACCATGTGTCTGCGAGGTTTGGGGATCTGGAGCTGAGGTTAGGGTCGGGGGTCAACTTTCATAAATGCCTTTTCTCCTCTGCCTGATCCTGAATCTTAAGGTAACCCTTTTCTCATCTGCTTCCCACTCTCCACTCCAGCCAGCTCCAGACCAGACCAAGAATTCCCCAGTGAGGAAGTTCGGCCTCCTGTCCAAACTTTATGGTCTCCTTGAATGGTACCGCAGGGAACAAGGATGCCAGTTTATGAGGAGTACCCAATTCTTCTAATGCAGAAACACAAGCGTGCTGGCTTTACTTCCATGTGGCTACCGCAGATCCTCCACAGGAATTCCCCCCTGTTATCCTTCTAGTGTTCATTCATCAAACACTTATTTTATTCCCTAGAGAAATACTCTGGACTGAAACCCTATAAGAGGATAGGTTCCAAATGGCTTGCCAGGGTCTGTCAGAGAGGCTTTTGTGGACAAATCCTGGCCAACAGCTTAAAGAGAAACGAGGTCCTCAGAGGCCCCTGACTGTCTGATCATGTGACCCTCTTGGCTCGATGACAAGGACATCCTGTTCCTCTTGGAGTGATGGCTCTATTGGGGAAGTGACTGTGTCATATCTGGGACAGGAAAAAAGCTATTTCAAGTCTTGAAGTAATCACTCACTTGGTTTATGCAGCCTTTTCAGGAACTGCCTGGACAGTGGAGAAAGACCAAACTTGAGGGAGGGGAACTAGAAGGTGATGTTGCCACAGCCCATGAGGACCACCCGAGAGGGAGAAGAGGGGCAGGAGATTGGCATGGCACTCCAGCACTGTGACACATTTCTGCACAGCCATGATATGATGACAGGTGGGGATCAATACACATGACCCCCAAACCAAGATGCAGAGGCTTCTCTACACTTCCAGGTAGACAGCATCCTTGTGTTCCAAAAGCACAGTGAGGGACTTCCCTGGTGGTCCAGTGGTATAGAATCTGTCTGCCAATGCAGGGGACATGGGTTCGATCCCTGGTCCAGGGAGATTCCACATGCCACAGGGCAACTAAGCCCAAGCATCACAACTACTGAGCCCACTCTCTAGAGCCTGCGCTCCGCAATAAGAGAAGCCACCACAGTGAGAAGCCCACACACCACAACTAGAGAGTGGCCTTCTTTTCGGCAACAAAGACTCAGGGCAGCCAAAAATAAATAAATTTATTTTTTTAAAGTACATTGAACAACAGGATAGTACCTGAGGACTGTGAAGGTTCTTCTGTGGCTGGCAGGGTCTCTCATGTGCAATGAGAGAGTTACGGAGCCTTATTTGTGTGTGTTCTTCAGGAATCCTGGGAGTCAGACCCAAAACTTATTTCCTTATCAGTACGGTAATAAGAATTACATTCAGAAAACTCACGGACGCACACATAGTGACCAGTCAGTGATTTGGCCACCACTCTTAAGGAAAAAAGAGAAGGGAGAAAGGCCATATTCCTGAAGAGATCATCTCTGTTTTCAGCATAATGCATTACCTGGGCCTTCTTGGCACATTGGAAGTGTTCGTATACTTATTGGATGAATGGTTTTATGTTCATGTGTAGAATTTTTATGTCATTTGACATTCTCATTTCCCTTGAGAGCAGACTCTTTGCAGCTGTTTGAGTATCAGAATGGTCAAGACTGAGTCTGGATTTTCATTTCTTAACAATGAATTAGTCAATCATGTTAATTTTCTTTATTTGCGTAATAAATAAAAAGAAAAGGCAATGAAAGGCAGAAAGGTGATTTACTACAAGTCTGTAGAGCTCTGGGTTTACCTCCAGGAAGCCCTGGCCTTACCCAAGTGGTCTCTCCATTATCATGCAAAAATCAAAGAAAAATAACATTGCTCCCAGAAATTTCAGGGCAGCTGCTGTTTTGAACTTTAGATTGGAGATGGCAGATATTTGGCATGCTTGCTACTGCTTTGTATTCTGTGCCCATGACAGACATCACTAATCAATTATTATAATCCTATACCATGGACCTTTGGAGTCTTTCTCGCACGGCATTCCAGGCAGCCACTACCAATCAACCGGGATTCAAACAGAAAAAGAAATCAGTTTGTCAGCTTTGCTCTGGCCCATGACAGGATGTGATATTCTATTATCTCAAAGCAATCTGGAAACCTCACAAGGCTCTTTATAATAACAGTAAACACAGAAATTACAGAAGTACAGATATGAAAGGGACCATAGAGATCATCTGGCTTAATTTAAATACAAGATGAGCCTGGAGCACCTTTTTTATTTATTTCTTCTTTTATTTTTTGCTGCACTGGGTCTTTCTTGCTGTACATGGTCTTTCTCTAGTTGCTGTGCATGGGGCTTCTCAATGCTGTGGCTTCTTTTGTTGTGAAGCCTGGGGTCTAGATCACACAGGCTTCAGCAGTTGCTGTTTGTGGGCTCTAGAAAGCAGGCTCAGTAGTTGTGGCACACAGGCTTAGTTGCCCCCAGGCATGTGGGATCTTCCCGGACCAGGAATGGAACCTGTGTCCCCTGCAGCGGCAGGTGGATTCTTAACCACTGCAACACCCGGGAAGTCCCAGCCTGGAGCTTATTATATCGCAAGTGGGGTCCCTGATGTCCAGAAAGGTTGAGCCACTTGTCCAAGGTCAGAGCATTAGTGAATGCCATTAACATTTCCTCATGTCTATACAGTGTGTTAGAGATAACAAAGTACTTTTACCTGAAGCATCTCATATGATCCTTCATTCATTCAATAAATGATTATTGAATTCTTCTTGTGCTCCATGTACTGTGCTGGAGAATAGGAAAACAGCAATCAGTAAAGAAAGAGGTTTGATTCCTTCCTTCCAGATAGGTAGGGAGCCTTAAAATAACCCCATGACCTGGGCAGGACAGACACTATTCTCCTCAGCATTTTAGGTAGAAGGGGGATGACAATTAAGAGAGGAGATGACACTAATAAAAAATGGTAGCTCTGGAATGTACAAGATCCCTCAGGTGGCCACTTTTGGATGCAGTCACTACTGTGTGACAGGTAGGGACCAAATTTCCAGACCCTCTAGTCATCTGTTAACCAACTCTCCCCCCCACTTCAGGATGCGTAACATATGGAGGAATCTTCCTGGATCTACCTCTCTATTCAGGAAACAGTGGTGAATTTTGCCAACCCTGTTTAAATAATTTCACAGGGCTTCTTTCTGCAGATCTCTTCTCACAGAGTGGTGAGAAAAGCACAGATATGGGAATGTAGAGTCCTGACTCCAGTCCCCATTATGTCTCTCACCAGTGAGTTCATCTTGAACAAGTCACATCATCCCTCTAGGCCTCAGTTTCCCCATCTGGCAGGGAATTAGTTAGAGCCATGATATCTCCAAGCTTCCTTTCCCCTGATACCTGATAGCTCTGCTAGACCAACGAAGAGACAAGCTGTTCAGTCATACTTCTCCTTCTACTAGACATGCCATGTAACAGCTGTCTTTACAGCCCAGGCCCATTCTGCAAAAGCAGCTCCACAGAAAGTACAGCAAAGCCTGAAGTACCAAGTTCTAATCATGAATCCAGCTGATCGCATGACCAGAAGAAACCAATGCAAACTCCACATGTCATGGCTTCTTCTTCCCTTATACAACAGTAATGATGTAATCAAAGGTGAAGCCAGATGTGGAAACACTTTGAAAATATTAAGATGGGATCAAGAGGGGAAAAAAAGAGCTGACCTCAGTAACTTTGGGAAATGATGCTTTGACTGGAGTCCATAAGGCTAAAGACAAAAAAAAAAAGTACAAAGATACAGCATTCTAGTCAAAACTTTGTTTTTCATAGGAATATGGATTAGCAATTCTAAAACTACATGTATAATAGGATTCATCAAATAAGTATATAATTTATAGACAATGGGAGCCAGGTTTCATACTGTCAGAGAAGGAAGTGATGATGAAGAGAGAGGGGATGCTAGAATGAATCTCGCAGTGCTGGATCAGAGCTGGAGATATCAGTATGAACTCATTTTTACTTAAGTATACATGCAGATAGATACAGAAATAAATACAGATATGTACACATGCACAGGTAAATGTGTATGCATGTATATACATGCATATGGGTATGCATACTTACAGACACAGAAATAAATGAAGATACGTGCATATGCATGGGTAAGTGTGTATGTATATTTCCTAACTCTGTCCACCAAGAAGGTATAGAAGCGAATGACACCCCTGTAGCAAAAAGCACACCAGGAGCTCAGAACTTGGTTTCTAAATACCATTCTAAATAAAAGTAACCATGGTGCTTCAGAGGAAGAACTGACTCTTGGGCTTGAGCAGGGAGTAATACATAGTAAGCCTGAAGCATTATATGGCACCAGAAAGTAAAGAAATGGGAAAAAATGGGGAACATGTGAAAGGACACAAGAGTCAAACTGAAAGTTCTCAATGACCAAAACTGCAATGGTTTGAGAAAGTATTGGGTTATCATTCAAAGAATAAAATAAATATCCATGAGTCCATGCCATGAATAAATAAGTTAAGGGAAAGAGGCAAATCTTCTTTATAGAAGAATTCCAAAATATACATGTGGATTCTCCCTCCTCAAGGGAATGGAGCTTCATTTCCTTTCCTTTGAATGTGGGCTGGACATGGTGATTCACTTCCATTAAGTAGAATCTAGAAAGGAAAAAAATAGTAACTTTACAGTCGAGAAAATTGGTAAAGTCACCTTATCCATATGATCAAAGTTAGCCTCACCACTGATTTGTCATACTGGTGTCACGTACCTCCTGACATGGTGTGAAAAGCAAGGGCACTTCACCTCTGTGGTGTTCTTCTAGAAAATCCACAACCCTGGTCTAATCATGAGAAAACCTCAGACAAACCCAAATTGAGGCATATTCAGTAAAACACCTGAAAATGCCAAGGTTATGAAAAATAAAAGAACAACTGAGATATGTTCACAGACCAGAAGAGACTTGACAACTAAATGTGATATGGTATCTTGGAACAGACAAAAAAAAAAAAAAAAAAAGACATTAGTAGGAAAACTGGGGAAATCCGAAGATAATCTGTAGTTTAGTTAACGGCATTATACTAATGTTAATTTCTTAGTAAAGCAACCCAGGGAAATGCTATCTGTAAGGAAGGATCATTACATCTGCATTTAGAGGTAAGACTGGAATTCTAGACCACTAACCACAGGGTGCACATCACAGAGACCAGGGACCGGATATGCCACGGTTTGAAACAAAGTTTCAAAGTTAAGAGAGAGCAGCTTGGGTGAGAGATGATAGCAGTCAGGATGGAAGATAGAAAGCTGTATGGGGCCTTCCCAGCCTTCACTCATGTCTCAGTGAGATGAACAGGCTTCCATAGGAAGTCACTTCTGTTCTACCACTTAGTTCTTCCCTCTAGGCAAAGTCATTCTCTGGAAGCTGTTTCTCTGAAAGGGACCTGGTTTGTGATCCGACTCTATTGTCAGGGAGAAAAAGTTCCTTCTCCCACGCAAATGCCAAGCAGGGGATGGTGCCAAACGGTCACAGGACCCTCATTTTCTGCAACAGTGATTGCTTTGTGTACAGGGGGCAAGGTGCCAGGGCAACTGCTGGGGAAACTACCGGCTGCATTGCAGGGCCCCAAGCTCTGGGGGAGTTTCAGACTAAGATGGGTGGAAGAAGCAGAACTTCACCACGTGGTCCCCGCCATCTTCTGGGAGTCGTTGATGGGGGAATAGCGGAGAGACACTGTCCATTCCTGTTCCACAAATGCAACAGCAACCCTGGTGACAGCAGATCAGAGACCTTTCAGAGGGGACAAGATTTAAAACGAAGCCTCCTCTAGAATGAGTGCCAGACTAGCCAAGCTTTTCAAAGAGGTGGGTTAATTCCTTAAGTGTTTAACTTTGGTCATTTAGGTTTGATGGAGACCTTTTCAACGCTTGTTACTCGCTCCTCCACCTTATTAAATGGAGTTGGAGAACATAACCTTTCCTGGGTGGTTGCAGGTCATTATGGGAGACAGCAGTTATGCCAAGTGCTTTGACACAGAAGAGCATTCAGCATTTGGGACATTTGCTGAATGGGTGGTGATCTCAGCAATGGCCCTGAAATTCGCTTTCTTGAAAGAATCCCTGACATCAGCTTGTTTTTCCTTCAGAAAAGTGCAAGGCATGTTCCCCGTTCTTCACAAAGGCAAAACAGAGAGTTGGCCTCAGAAGCTCTGTGACCTTGGCCAAGTGATGTCATCTCTTAGTGGCTCAGATTCCTTATCTGTAAAATCAGGAATAATGTTATGAAATGAGATAACGCATGTCCAGAACATACACGAGATACATTAGAAAAATGCTTAGCAGAACAGTGCCCAGCACCCAAGAACTATTACTATTGGCAGAGGAAGACAAGTCCCTGGATCGGATTGATTCAGTCTCTACTGCTACATGTTCACCAGCATCACTATCCGGGAAGCCACACTGTTGCTGACTTCATCCTCTGGGCCTCAGGTGGCCACCAGCCCTGTTGTGCAGGTTCTGATCCACGCAGCTCTCCTCCAGCCCGTACCTTATCAAGTGAGAAAGGGCAGAAAGAGATTTCCCTGAGTCAGCCTCTTGAAGTACCAAGGCCTCTGGCAGTCCATCCCAGATGTACCAGAAGGAAGCGCTCTGCAAAAGTGCACCCTGGGTGGTGTCTACCAGCCAACTGGCCATTGAAGAATCCCCGTCTCTGTGCTCCTAAGGGTACTTCCACCGGGTTTGGAAGATGAGCACCTGGCTGAGACAGAATTGTAAAGCATCGCCCTTTCCCCCAGGGAGCTCGAGGAAGGCACACTCTGGCCTCGAAAATTCCCCTCTCTCCCAGTGGCATCGCTGGCAGCGTCTCCAGCTGGAAGGAGGTCGGAGGAGGCCGCACCCGCCGCAGCCGCACCCAAGGCCCACCCCCTGTCCCCGCGCCCCGCACTGGCGTGGGGATTTAGCGGAGGAGATTCAGGATACTCACCCAAACCTGAGGCTCTCCTATTTACCCAGGTCACCCACCCACACCACGCGCAGCTCCTGCCCTCCTAGAAGGGGTGCTCAAGGTCAAAACCAAGGAGGCGGCTCTCCACCCTCTGCCCCGCAGGAGCAGTCTTTCAACCGCATCCTCCACCCTTTGAGCCCAGGGCTCGCCAAGACTAGGGAGACTGCTGCCTGGTGGCCCCCCTCCGAGGGAAGGATCAGCCCCTTCGTTTGTGCAGCCTTCCTTCTCCCTGCTTTGGTGGATGCCATCCTCCAGACAGCACCTCCTCAGCTCTGTCAATGCCCTGGTGCCAGGCCCCCAGCCCCCACCCCACCCCCACCCACCCTGGGCGCTGATGGAGCCCGCTTCCTTTATAGAGACATTCATACCTGCCCCAAACCTCCCTCAACCAACAGAGTAACTCACCAAGGGGATGAGCAAGAGACCAAAGAGGTCTCGGGAAGTCCCTCCTGGAAGCCTGGAGGGCAAAGGCAGCACCCCCACGCCTGGCATGCTGTGGGTGTTCAGTCACCGTTTAATTTTGCTCTCCCCTTCCTCTTTTTCTGTCTCAATATCAGACCCTCTCTCTCCTCCCACCCCCTTCTCTTGGTTTCCTGCTCCATCTCTTCTCCCAGTTTCTCTCCTTTGGACGGATGCCTCCTGCCGGCCAAGGACACCGGTAGGACTGAGGGGGCTCCCCTCGCCCCCCAGAGCTTCTCGTGGCCCCACAGGCTGCTGACCTCTGAACCCACCTCCTACCGGTAACCTTGACATTTCCTTAAATTCACTCTGACTCCTTCTCCCCAACCCACACCCACACCTCCAATCCCAGCTTGTCCAGTGTGCTCTGGCTGAAGGGATCAGGTTTATACCAACCTGAACATCCAAAATTGCTGCCTGAAGCACATTTGTGCATAGTCATAGGATTTTCTGGCTTTACCAAAACCTCTCCAAAGCTTTTTAAGTGCTACTTTATAAAGTTTTCATTTTGTTTTGTTTATAAAGTTTCATTTTACGATAATGATACTACAGTTATATTTTTAATTTAAGTGCTTATCCAAGATATATTCATTTAAGTATTTACAGGTGAAATGATGTGACTGTAGGGGCGTAATCAGATCAGAGGTTGGGTTGATGTTTCCTGGGATTAGGTAATGGGTATGTGAGGGTTCAACATACTCTCCACTGTCTTTCTCCATAGTAGAAAGTTTACAACAATACTCCAGTAATCAAAAAAGAGGACTTCCCTGGTGGCTCAGTAAAGAATCTGTCTGCCGGTGCAAGAGACGTGGATTTGATCACTGGGTCAGAAAGATCCCCTGGAAAAGGAAATGGCAACACACTCCAGTATTCTTGCCTGGAGAAATCCCATGGACATAGGAGTCTGGCAGGCTACAGTCTATGGGGTTGCAAAGAGTCAGACACAAGTTGGCAACTAAACAACAATAACAATCAAAAAAGAGAGAATGAGTGAATGAACAAAGATTGGCAGAATGTTAATAATTACTGAAACTGGGGGATAAATACATGTGAGTTCACTGCATTCTTTTCTCTATTTTTTTATGTGTTTGAAAACTTCCATGATAAAAAAAAGTTTCACATATTTTTAAAATGTCATCTTATCCTGACAAACCTAGACAGTGCATTAAAAAGCAGACACACCACATTCAAAAGCTGACAAATGTCCATATAGTCAAAGCCATAGCTTTTCCAGTAGTCATGTACAGATATGATAGTTGGACCATAAAGAAGGCCGAGTGCCGAAGAACTGATGCTTTCAAACTGTGGTGCTGGAGAAGATCCTTGAGAGTCCCTTGGACAGCAAGGAGATCAAACCAGTCAATCCTAAAGGAAATCAACCCTGAATAGTCATTGGAAAGACTGATGCTAAAACTGAAGCTCCACTACTTTGGCCAGCTGATGCAAAGAGCTGACCCATTGGAAAAGACCCTGATACTGGGAAAAATTAAGGGCAGGAGAAGGGGACGACAGAGGATGAGATGGTTGGATGGCAACATTGACCCCATGAACATGAGTTTGAGCAAACTCTGGGAGATAGTGAAGGACAGGGAAGCCTGGTGTGCTGCAGTCCATGGGGTTGCAAAGAGTCAAACACAAATGAGCGACCGAACAACAACAATCGTATCCTGAACCCTTCAACCACGTAAAGCCACTCTCCTACTTAGAGTGCACGGCTGAGATGCTGACAGACAGGTGTTTCCTCAGGGCCTCCGGTGCAGCTGCCACCCCTCCTATCAGAAGGGCACACTGAAGTTCTCCAGAACCGAGACTTGCTGGGCAAGGCTGCATTTACATCTCCATGCCTTTGCACCTTCTCTTCCTCCCACATGGACTGCCCTTCCCTGACTCTCCTACCTCTCACTCAGTCTTGCCCTCTGCTGTCAAGCTTTATCCAATTCTCCAAGCTTTGTGCCACCACAGAACCTTATACATTCTTTGGTGTTATACCATTCACTTGGAATTCTAATAGTTTTTTATGCCTAGCCCCCACACTACACTAGACTTTTAGTTACTCAAGAGCAGGGATTTTTTTTTTAATTCAACTTTCCATAGTCATGACTTTGAATACCATCTATATCTTCATGACTCCCCAGTTAACACCACCAACCAAACTCTCCTAAGCACTGGAGCCATAGATCCAGATCCGAATGTCCTCTGAACTTCTTCCCTTTGATGTTCTACAGACCCCTAAAATCCAGGGAGTCCCAAACTGAATGCATTGTCTTTCCCTAAATGTACTCCCCCTGCCCTTCCTGAGCAGGTGAGCAGGATCACTCTTCATCTAGTTGCTCAACCCACACACCTGAGCTTCACCTTTTACCCTCCTCCTCTCCCGCCTTCCACCTGTTGATTCCACACCCTACATCATTCTTGAGAATGCACCCACCTCTCTCATCCTCACAGCCCCCTCCTTGCTGAAGCACCATCATCTCTCACCTGATGAACTGCAAAACCTTCTTAACTGTTCCCCAATCTTGCCCCCTCCTTCTCCGTCTCTATAAAAAAGCCTGATCTTTCTAAGATGATCTTTCTGGAATGTCAATATGATCCTTAATGAAATTCTACTGTGTCTCCATAAAGTCCAAATTCCTCAATATTAAAATGGACTACAAGGCCCTTTGTGGCTGGCCTCAGCTTATTTCACTGTTTACAATTTCTCTCCGCAACCCTGCCCACCAGTCCCCAAGACACGCACACACGCATACACATGCACACACGATAAGTTCCAGCTATTTGAAAAGACTATCTGTTTCCCAATGTGCTATATTCACTATCTGTATGGCACAGTGTCACTCACCAAATAGTACATATGCTTGCCTATATTTCTTGTCCTGTAGCAATTAGATGGAGCAATGTGACTAGTTCTGGCCAATGAGGTATGAGCAGAAGTCATATGGATACTCCCAGGCTAAAGCACTTGAATCTCCAACGTACTCCCTCCCTCTCCTTTCCTTTCCTTCTCCTTCTTCCTGCCCCTTCCCCTCCTTGCCTCTCTCTTTCTTATTCCTCAGCCATATATTGAAATGGTGGAGTCTTGAGATGGAAGCATCCTGGATCTCTGAGTCATCCCATGAAAGCAGTTGCCCTGATCTCACATCAGACTTCTCTTGAGTGAGAAGTTTTCTTGTGTTAAGCTACTTGGAGGTTGAAGGGTTTTATTTATTGAAGCATAACCTAGATTATCTTCTCCAGTTCTTTTGTACTAGGTCCCTCCTGTTCCTGCAATAATTTTCCCTCCTGCCTCTCTACACCCACCTCCACCCCTGGCTGACTCCTACTTTTCTACTAGGCTTAGCTTGGCTGTCACTTTCTTCTGAACCCCTAAGTCCAGGTCTGGGATTCTTACTGAGAACTTCCTTAGCACCCTGTGAAATCCCTCTTAGCATTTTGCACTATATATTAGACTGGCTATTCATCTGCCTCTTATTGCCCACTAGGTCTACAAAGCTACAGTGTGTGTCTGTCTTGTTCATAGCTTTGTCCTCAGCATCTGACAGAGGGCCCGCATGTAGGGTTTTAGCAAATATTTGCCCAACGAATAAACTTTGTATTTACAAAATCTAGGGCTTCCCTGGTGGCTCAGAGGGTAAAGAATCCGCCTGCAATGAGAGAGACCTGGGTTCGATCCCTGGGTTGGGAAGATCCCCTGGAGGAGGGAATGGCAACCCACTCCAGTATTCTTGCCTGAAGAATCCCCATGGACAGAGGAACCTGGCGGGCTACCGTCCATAGGGCTGCACAGAGTCAGACACAACTGAGCAACTAAGCACACAGCATAGCCCCTAGCTCAATACAATTTGTTGAATGAATGAATGACTTTACAATCCCTAAAATCAGATAAGCAAAAAAAAAAAAGCTTTGGGTTTTACGAAGTAGCCCAATATTCATAAACAGCCTTGAATTATGGAACTACATTCACAAGCGGTTTTAGATACACAAATTAGCATATCGACCCCCTCAGCTCTGCCCTGACTCCAAATGTCAATTATTTTCCTTTAGTTAGTGTCTAGTCCCTCTTCTGGGGCTTCCCAGGTGGGGCTCAGTGGTAAAGAATTCACTTGTCAATGCAGGAGACGTGGGTTCAATCTCTGGGTCAGGAAGATCCTCTAGAGAAGGAAACAGCAACCCACTCCAGTAATCTTGCCAGGAAAATCCCACAGACAGAGGAGCCTGGTGGGTTATAGTCCATGGGGTCGCAAAGAGTCGGACACAACTGAGCATGCCAGCACAAGGCACAATTCCCTCTTCCAGTGGTAAACTATCAGAAATAATTCAGGGTTTGGGAGTGGGAAGTTCCCCATTTTTAGTGACTTATTCTAAGTTGGGGAAATGAAATACAAATCTACAGTCAAGTCCTTACTCTCCTCCTCCCTCACTTTTTTTATGTTTGTCTAACTTTTTCTCCCCATAACCTACTGGGACCACAGAAGGACCTGCTCTAGTCATTAAAGTAGCAGCTATGTAAATAGAGGACACATCTTAAGCTTTGGTGCCATTTAAGGCCACAGCTGTCCCACAAAGCCACAGGCACTGCTGTTGAGTCAGGTGGCTGGGAGGGCCAGGGAAGGGGGCTGAGTAGCCCGTCTCCTGAGCTGTCAGATGCCTGTGGTGACACTCAGGCCCTTCAGTTTCTCCATTTGTCATTTTCAGCAGAGCCAAGAGCTCAGGTCACAGGGGACTCGGGCAGGCTGCTGCAATTTTCCCCAAGGGTTGTCTCTCAATCTGGGAGAAACCTTGAGAAAGCAACAGGGAAAGAGCCATCAAACAGATGCAGTTCAAGGCAGCTAAGATTTATTGAGCCTGCACATATATGAGTCCCTGGAAGGAATACTAAAGAAGTCTGTGTCCCAGATGGTGCCTTCAAAGGTCTGAGCCTCGTGAAACGAGCCAGAGTTAAGCACCGGAGAAAAAAAAACAAGACGACAATACAAGGCAGTGTCTAATCAAAGCTTTACAAGGATCAAAAGGCCAAGTGATGTGACTGGGAGACAGCAAGGAGGACCTCACTGCAGTATTTGATGTTGGGCGTCTGCTCCGGATCAGCTGTTACATACACTGGTGTACATTAGCTGTACTAAACACCATGAGGTAGGCTCAGAGAGGCAAGGGTGACAGAGCTGGTGACAGGCAGAACCAGGGCCGAACACCCCAAAGCCTGTGTTCTAGTCCACCTCATATATCCAGGCTCATAAAGGGTACTATTTATTATGAGCAAGACCCTGAGCTAAAACCTTCACACGTATTGTTTTTTTACCCCTACATCGTCTTGAAGAGGGAGGTACTGACCCTTGGAAAAACTGAGGCCCAGAGAAGTTAATGAGCCACAAGGAAGGAGGGAACCTGGGAGGCCCCTAATTGCAAGACAATTCAAATTTATTCAAATTCAGGTATCCTGTGCTTTCTATTCTCCCCAGCCATTGATTTTTATTTAAACCACAAAAATTTTAGAGCTGCAAATGTGCTATTTTAGGAGTTGGGCATACTGAGACATTACCTTTTTCTGAAAGACAAACTGATAAGTGGTCTCACTGCTGCAGCTCATAAGTCCTTCCTAGAAAGTGAACCTGGCCTTGGGTCAAGGGTCAGGGAGACACTCACCACCATTCAAGATCACAATTTTTGTCAGCCCCACCCTGACTGATCTTGCCCTGAAATGTCACAAGCGAGCCTTGTAAAGCAAACTTCATGTTATGTGCCTTTGATTTCTTGATGTCTTTCCAACTGCCATCAACATTTGTCAGTCATAGCAAACATTCCTCTATGCTAGGCACAGCACTAACCCTTCTTCCCACACAAATCCCATTTTGTAGACCAGGCAACTGAGGGTCAAGGAGGTGAAGTTCCTTGCTCCAAGGGATACAACTAGTCAGTTACAGAGCCAGACTTCCTGCCTCCAAGACCAGAACATGTTTTCATCTCCTTCTCAGTAAAAATTCTCACCTAAGGAGGCAGTAAGGCATTGCTTAAATCATTGTTGAAAAAACTTTAAACCAGCGAGTGTGTATTTTGTTCTTACCAAAAATGCAAGACTCGGTGTTTGTCCAACTCATTGACTACATTTGTAACAAGTGACATAACCTCTCTGGGCCTCTCTTGAGTTTCCCATCTCTAAAACATGGGTCAGCTCCTGCTTCACAGGATCATTATTAGGACTAAATGGGATAATGCTTACAAAACACCTAACATCTTTCCTGGCATATTGTAAGCACTCAATAAGTGACACTTATTAGCCTTGGTGATATTTATTGCCTACTACCTGCCAGGACTTATGCAGTGTATTATAAAATAGGATATAAAGTAAGACCCAATATGTACATGTGGAAAACACATATATGGTTATACATATATATGATTGGGAATACAAAGAAAAAAATTCTGGAATGGCATAAACCAAAATATTAACAAGTGATTAAGAGAGGTTTTCATTTCCTTTTGTGTCTGTGTACATTTCCCAAAGTTTTCTGTAAGTGAACGAATTACTTTTGTAACCCAAACAAAGAAAATTGGAGGAAATCCATTGGAAGCGCAATTCATTCCGAAATGGGAGGAATACTTTATTTCAAGAAAGCAATAAAAGCTTAAAACCTTTTAAAAGGTGCGTTAGCTTAATAGCCCCAGGAGGGAAGAAGTAGTTATTTCTCAGCAAAGCTGAGCAAACCCTACTGATTTCACCAGCAGTGGCTGTCACCCTTGGTTCCTGAACAAGGACCTCAGGATTAGAAAGGAAATACTTCAGAGGCCACCACGCATCGGGTGGTCACCTGAGGCGGGCAGATGGCTGCTTTTCAAACTTCATTTTTAGCTGTTCTGAGGCCAAACCCAGCTCTCCTGCCCCTCAGTCTCTCTTCTCCATGATAGACACATCCTTCCCGGCTAGAGACTGATGCAGATGCAACAGCAGGGTGTGGTTCCCCCAGCCCACCCAAGCTAGGAAGGCAGATCCAGTGGCCAAGCAGCGACCCACCTGGGCCCCTTAGAGAGCAGCTCCCATAGATGGAAGCAGTCGGGTCTGGGAAGGTGGGGGAGGGGAGAGGAAGTGGAGGAGCAGCACGTGGGAGCGTCCCAAGACTTTCTCACCCAACTTCCACCCCAGCCTGGGGCGGGGGGGCAATGGGGAACTGCATCTTGCAGGTCGAGGGGTCTCAGGGAAGCTGAGAGCCTTACTCGAATCCCACAGCTAGTAGAGGAAAGCTACCAGGCGTGTGCTCTATCTTGGGCAGCATCAAAGCAAATGTTGAAGGAGTGGCAGGTCGGACAGCTGAGCTAACGCAGCGCTGCTTCTCAGCTTGGGACGGTGCGGTACCGGTTCCCTCTAACAACAGAGCCTTTATTCTTTCAGGCTGTAAGTCAGTCGACAGACCTCCCTCAAGCGATGACTGTGCAGCCACTTACACAGTCCTGGGTCCTGAGTTTTGAGCTAGGAACAGAACAGAAAGAAAGCTGCATTCATCGTGTTTACAGTTCAGGGGGAAGAGGCAGAAAATACCAAGTGCGTGATCCCAGGGGGGAAGAAAAGCAAGGCAAGGAAGACAGGCTTGCTGGTCGGGTTGAGGTGCATCTCTGAGTCCAGGGCGCCCTGAGGTTGTGGAGAAGGGAGAGTTACTGATGGGTGGAGGGGGACTGGGGGTTCCCAGGGAATCCAGGTAGGGGGGTGGGGGGAGGGAAAGGAAGGGGCAAGCTGAGTGCTGGGGACCCGCCCTAGAACACTCACCTCCCTCAAGATTCAGGGAAAGCCATATCGCATAGAGACAAACATTGACGAGTTTAATTTCTTGTGGAAAAATAAATGAAGAGGCCGAGATTTGTATCGAGGTTAAAGCACACATGGGCCCAGAAGTGAGAAAGCGTGAGGTACCCTGAAAACTAAAAATGGCTCATCCCCCAGAGCCCAAGGCCTGAGGTAGGAAGTGGGAGAAAGCCAGCCCCCGTGGGCAGGGGGGTAGCAGGGACCCTGCCTCATACAGCTCAAGGCCATGTGCTTCTCTCCCAGGTCCAGTCCCAGCCTCTTTGCCTCTATTCTGTGGTTACTCCGGCTGTGAGTACGGTAACCCAGACCTTGCCGAGTCCCACCTCAGAGTCAGGTCGATGTCCCTGCCACCCAGCCTTCCCCAGGCCCCAGAGACTGTGATGTGGCAGGACTCAGCAGCCTCCTCTGAGAGGACCAAGGATACCTGGCCCTCTGCTAACAATGACCCTTCATGGGCATCAGCCCCGGAGGCAGGACAGCAAGGATTTGCCCCCAGCGGCCACATGCCCTCCCCTTGGACTTGAACTTCACCCTGTGGTGACGGGGCCAGCTCCAGGCAGTGACTAACCTGGGTTTGAGGCGAGTCTTTCCATGATGGGCAGTGAAGCCTTGGAAAAAGCCCACTCCCTCTGCAGGGGGTTTTCTTCCCCATCTGTGGTTGGCTCATCCTGCAGTCATAGATTTTGTGCCTTCCTCTTCCCCATTTTCTAAAGCCCCTTGAAATCCTGTTCCTGTGGGGAATGGAGGGCAGCTTTTGCCAGCCAGAACCCAACTCTTCATCACTCTGATCTTCTGCCCTTGAGCTCCTGCAGGCCTCCTGCCTTCCAGGGGCTGGAGCATCCAGACCTGTCACTGCTACACTCCCCATCTCTCTGGAGCCCTCCACCCAGAGGGCTGGGGGGCAAATGAGAAACAGCTGCAATGCAACATGACACACACCCTAATGGGGATCAGCCCAGGGCCCTGTGGACTTAAAAAATATTCTCAGCCTAATTAAAAGTGAAGAATTATGTTGTATTCGGCAGAAATGTTTAGGACTTAAGCCCGGGAGACAGCATCTGAAGTAACCCTGAAAAAATACTGCTCCAAGGAGATGAGGGGAGTAGCCAAATTACATAGGGCAGGGAGTCTGGACATCAGAAGATTATCATTAAAGAAAAACAAATATCCCAAGTTAAGGAATTTAGTGCTTTTCTACATGTAGGAAGATACAAGAGTCTGGGCTCACTGATATCATTCCTTTCACATGCACCTCAGCTATCTGGGGCCAGTACCCTGTGTTTTTACATCCTGAGCTTCCTTTCCTCGAGGCTCACCGTAGGGAGTGACTGTGAGCTGATGGCTGCTAGATAGCAGATGACCATTATATCTACTGCTGTGGGCAAGAATTTCCTAGAAGAAATGGAGTAGCCCTCATAGTCAACAAAAAAGTCCGAAATGCAGTACTTGGGTGCAATCTCAAAAAAGACAATGATCTCAGTTCATTTTCAAGGCAAACCATTCAACATCACAGTAATCTAAGTCTATGCTCCAACCACTAATGCTGAAGAAGCCGAAGTTGACTGGTTCTATGAAGACCTACAACACCTTCTAGAACTAACATCAAAAAAGAGGTCCTTTTCATCATAGGAGATTGGAATGCAAAAGTAGGAAGTCAAGAGATACCTGGAGTAACAGGCAAGTTTGGCCCTGGAGTAAAAAATGAAGCAGGGCAAAGGCTAACAGAGTTTTGTCAAGGGAACACATTGGTCATAGGAAACACCCTTTTACAACAACCCAAGAGATGACTCTACACATGGACATCACCAGATGGTCAATACCTATATCAAATTGATGATGTTCTTTGCATCCAGTGATAGAGAAGCTCTATACAGTCAGCAAAAACAAGACAAGGAGCTGACTGTGGCTTAGATCATGAGTTCTTTATTGTGAAATTCAGGCTTATATTGAAGAAAGTAGGGAAAACCACTAGACCATTCAGGTATGACTTAAATCAAATCCTTTATGATTACACGGTGGAGGTGACAAATATATTCAAGGGATTAGATCTGGTAGACAGAGTGCCTGAAGAACTATGGATGGAGGTTCATAACATTGTACAGGAGGCAGCGATCAAGATCATCCCCAAGAAAAAGAAATGCAAAAAGGCAAATTAGTTATTGGAGGAGGTTTTACAGATAGCTGAGAAAAGAAGAGAAGCAAAAGACAAGGGAGAAAGGGAAAGATATACCCAACACCCAACTGAATGCAGACTTCCAGAGAATAGCAAGGAGAGAGAAGAAGGCCTTAAATGAACAATGCAAAAAAAAAAAGAGGAAAACAATAGAATGCGAAAGACTAGAGATCTCTTCAAAAAAATTAGAGATACCAAGGAAACTTTTCATGCAAGGATGAGCACAATTAAGGACAGAAACAGTAAAGACATAACAGAAGCAGAAGAGATTAAGAAGAGGTGGCAAGAATACACAGAACTATACAAAAAAGGTCTTCATGACCCAGATAACCACAATGGTGTGATCACTTATCTGGAGCCGGACATCCTGGAGTGTGAAGTCAAATGGGCCTTAGGAAGCATCACTACGAACAAAGCTAGTGGAGGTGATGGAATTTCAGCTGAGCTATCTAAAATCGTAAAAGATGATGCTGTCAAAGTGCTGCACTCAATGTGTCAGCAAATTTGGAAAACTCAGCAGGGGCCATAGGACTGGAAAAAAGGTCAGCTTTCATTCCAATCCCAAAGAAGGGCAATGCCAAGAATGTTCAGACTACCATACATTTGCACTCCTTTCACATGCTAGCAAGGTTATGCTCAAATCCTTCAAGCTAGGCTTCAGCAGTTCTTGAACCTAGAACTTTCAGATGTACAATATGGGTTTAGAAAAGGAAGAAGAACCAGAGATCAAATTGCCAACATTCATTGGATCACAGAGAAAGCAAGGGAGTTCCAGAAAAACATCTACTTCTGCTCATTTACTATGCTAAATCCTTTGACTGTATGAAGTGAAAGTCACTCAGTCATGTCCGACTCTTTGCAACCCCATGGACTGTAGCCCGCCAGGCTTCTCTGTCCATGGAATTCTCCAGGCAAGAATACTGGAGTGGGTTGCCGTTCCCTTCTCCATCCTGAATGGAGGTCTGAATGAAGGTCTGTTGTTGAAGCTGAAGTTCCAATTATTTGGCCACCTGATGTGAAGAGCCAACTCCTTGCAAAAGACCGTGACACTGGGAGAGATTGAAAGCAAAAGGAGAAGGGGGTAGCAGAGGATGAGATGAGGTTAGATGGCATCACTGACTCAGCGGACAAGAATTTGAGCAAACTCTGAGAGACAGTGCAGGACAGAGGAGCCTAGTGTGCTGCAGTCCCTGCGGTCCCAAAGGGTAAGACACGGCGTAGCAACTGAACAACAGCAACAACAGATCGCAGGTATTCTCCTCTTTCCTGAGTTCCCTTAGGGCTCACGGGCTCACATTAGAGGGCTGCAATCACTGGTGCCTGTGACATCTTTGTTTACTGATACAGCAGGAAATATTCCATTTCTTAGCCCTCTGGGGACCTGGACCCTGGGGCACATAAACCAACCTGGGTAGGCTGGGAAAGGCTGCCCAGAGCTGGTGGCAGGTAAGTGTAGAATTAGACCTTTGAGTCCAGTGAGCCTGGCCAAGAAGTAGGGCCAGGACAGTTCAGAGAGATGCATAGACATGAGAAAGAAGGTATATCGGGGTCTGATGAGCAGGCTGGCCTGGTGAACTACACACTTGTTTACATTTCTACACCCTGATGAACTCAGACATGGCTGTGGGACTTGCCTGGTCAATGAAATTTGAGCAGAGGTGACACCCATGTCACTTCCAGACAGAAATGCATGGCTCAAGAGCCAGTGTCCTCTCTCCTCGCCTCTGTATTAGTGGAAGCGCATGTCAAGGCAGAGTTTTCATCAGCCTGTGTCCCTAAGGGACTGAATTGAACAGAGCCCCCTGCTGGTCTGAATGGCCATGTAATGTCAGCAAGAAATGAACTTGCTGGCTCACTTACTGCAGCAACCCCCAGCCTGTTCCTAACTGATATCATCGGCCTGGCTACAGTGGGCTTATGTGGGGAGGTATCAGGGTGCAAGCCTGCATATGTGTGCAGTCAGCTAGATCTCCTATTACTCTTTTTCAAGATCTCACATAGATCGGAATCCCGATCTTCGTCATTTACTAGTTCTGAGTCCTTGAACGGTTTAGTAAAACGTTTGAGCCTAAGTTTATCCGTCTATAAATAGAAAATAATGAAAATAATATTAGCTACTTCACAAGGCTGTTGTGTTTCCTGAGCAAATGAATGCAGGGTTTTCCCTATCCCCCATTATGATGCTTGGACCACCTGTTCCCAGTCACCAGAATACTTATTTAAAATGCAAATCCCTCACCCCTGCCCCAGACCTACTGAATCCGAATTTCCGCGGGTGGGGTCCAGACATCGGTGCTTTTAGAAAGCACTCCAGGTGGTATTTCTCATGCTGGAGTTTAAGAACCACTATCCTTAAGGCTTTGATGGATAGTCCAAACCTCCGCAGGGAGGAAGGATCAGTGAATGAAGGGTGGCTTTTGGTCTGAGGCCAAGAATCTTCCACCTGCCACTGACCTAGGTGGCTGCAGTGCCTTGGATAAGAGCCAAAGGCTTAAAAGCCCTGTATTACTTAGAGATCAAGTCACCCCACTTGAAGCCAGCCCGGTTTGTACAAGTCCAGCATTAGT
The DNA here is from genome assembly GCF_054371585.1 of Giraffa tippelskirchi. Taxonomy (NCBI): domain Eukaryota; kingdom Metazoa; phylum Chordata; class Mammalia; order Artiodactyla; family Giraffidae; genus Giraffa; species Giraffa tippelskirchi. Next base: position 146,473,374 of record NC_137281.1, on the reverse strand, counting down.
CAGCCCTCTGCAGCCAGCCTGGTTGAGCTTTCTATGAGATGTCCTTCTCTAGGCGGAGCCTTCAGCAATGTAGCTCTCTCCTCCTTACCCACCCTCCACTTGGCTTAGGAAGGCTCAGCCTCATGGGGCTTTTGGTACCAGTTCCTTTTCCTTCCAGGCAAGGCTGATTCTTAAGACGCTCTGTAAAATTGAGGCCAGGGAGATGACTGCAAGATTAGACCCCGGGATGTAGCCTTCTGAGTATACAGAGCTATCCAAAGGCCACAGAGGAGAAAGATGCTCCAAGCTCCCTGTATGACTGCCCAGCCAGGCCCAGCTGCTCGCTCTGCCAGCAGCTTCCTTCCAACACATGCCACCGCCGTATGACTCTTCCGAAGCTCTGCTCCACACATGTGCTCGAGAGCTCACGCGTGGCTCCTTGTATCTCCCTGCCCGTGGCATCAGGCCTTAACTTCTTGCTCTGGCTTTCAGGCCCTCCAAGTCACACTGCGCTTTGTCTTTCTAACCCCTTTGCCCCCTACTTTCCCAACCTACTAAGTTCTCTCCTCCCTCGCCCCTGTGACTCACCTGGGCTGATCACCTGTAGCAGATGCTGCCGGTGCCCTACCGAGACCCCCGTTTCTAGGCTGGCACCCCATCCCCTGGTACAAGGCACAAAAGACTGGCCCTCTAATCTCCAGGGAGGCCAAATCTGTGGTGCCAGCCCCACTCCGGAGCTCCTGTTATACCTCAGCAGAACCTCATCTTGCCTGGCCTCTCTTCCCCTCACCTATCCTGTTTTCCTCACTTTCTCATAGACGTTTCTCTAGAGAGAACCCCCTCGAAAATCACTCCCACAAGAATCCCTCGATCCGGCTTTGCTCCCAGAAAGCCTCACCTGAGGCTCCCCTGTCATCTGGGAAGTTACCTTGAGGCGAGGGTAGCCACCAATTTTACCTCCAGGCAGGCAACCCCCAGAAGTCACAGGGCAGGAAGGTTTGCAGACCAAATTACGATGCTTGAATCACATAATTTACTTAATCAGTTTAAAACACAGTGAGCGGACTTCCCTGTGGTCTAGTGATTAAGAATCCACCTTCCAATGCAGGGGATGCAAGTTCAATCCCTGGTCGGGGAACTAAGATCCCACATGCTGTGTGGCAGCTAAGTCCGTACACCACAGCTAAAGAAGCCCGAATGTCACAATGAGGAGCCCGTACACACGCTGCAACAAAGACCCAGCGCAGCCAAAATAAATAAATATATAAAACACAGTGAGAAGCAAGGGACAGGAAAAGACACTTAGGGTAAGTGCCAGCAGGTGGAAGGATCACCTACCTGAATCCCGGATAACACACATTCACATATCGCATCCTTTCTCTGCCATAGCAGCCTTCCCCGCTCATGGTGAAGCTAAGGGTTCAGAGGTGAGTCCAAGCCAAGGGGATCAGCTGGAGGATGGCATGTGGAACCAAGGCACAAACTGCCTCTGTCAGGAAGATGCAGGGGCAGGTACCCCTGGTCACACTGCAGCACTCTACTTACTCCGCTGAGCAGTTAGGGATTTTATCTATGTTTCTTGGACATGATGAGTGTCACAGTTGGACAGCCATCTCAGGAGTAACACTGCTTCCATCTAGAGAAGACATGAGCCAAGCCTTGTAAATATTTAAGGTTTAGTTGGTCTTTTCATTGGTGGGTTTCCCTGGTGGTCCAGTGGTCAAGAATCCACCTGCCAATGCAGGAGATGCAAGAGATGTGGTTTCAATCCCTGGGTTGGGAAGATCCCCTGGAGAAGGAAATGGCAACCCACTCCTGTCTTTTCATCCCTCTGTTGATAAGTAACATTCTCATTTCTTTATCATTTTACCTATATTCAACACATATACACTCTGTTTATTCTCTCTGTGTCTAAGATAACTCATAAGCGACTTACTACTATACATAACGTCTCTAGTTTCCTGTAGCAGAGTTGAATATTCTTAAATTACACAGCAAAGACAAGACAGTTCCTTTTTTCAGAATTACCACCTCCTACCCATTGGTTCCCATTGCTCTTTGTATCACTCCTAATACAAAACTACATTCTTCAGTAACAGAATTGGGCTTCAGGATCTGAACATGGTCTGTCTGGTTCTAAATTGGGTGTACACACCATTGTGCCATGCGATGTGTTATCTGGGAACATGGCTTATCTCCTCTACAAATGGTAGAGAGCCTGTATTCTTGTCTCTGTATTTCCTACCATCTCTCCCTCTGTCTCCCTTTCACATGCGCTGGCATGAACACAGTGCTTGCCCATGGTGGGCCCTCTGAATTATGATGGTGCATTTCAATCGAATCTATTAACATTTAAGAAAAGAGCACAGCCAGTCTGCTTTCCTGCATCACCATCACTTGACTTAAAAAGCCGGAGGACAGACACAGGCTTCCTCCCCCAGCAAAGCTCTGGACAGGATTTAGGGCTAAATCCCAGCTTCTATTTGCCAGATTCAGACTGTGAACACCAGGATCCTGATGTCTCTCCAAATTTAAGAAAGCAGTATCCTGCCCCCATGCAGATTTAAAACCAGGAGCCTCTGTCCCTTTTCAGCTGGTCCCCCATCACAGTGCTAAACTGAGCTTTTATATGTGAAGAAGGGAGAGTCACTCAGTCATGTCTGACTCTTTGTGACCCTGTGCGCCAGGCTCCTCTGTGCATGGAATTCTCCAGGCAGGAATGCTGGAGTGGGTTGCCATTCCCTTCTCCAGGAGATCTTCCTGACCCAGGGATCAAACTCAGGCCTCCCACATTGCAGGCAGATTCTTTGCCATCTGAGCCACCAGGGGAGCCTTATATATGAAGAGCGCTCGCCAAATTTCCAGAAGAGCCACAGCAGGAAACTGAATGGCAAGATAAGAGTGTAACTACTCCCTGAATATCAGAGGAGAGGGGTTGATACAGTCCATTAAGAAACAAAAATCTCAATGCTGGCCAATCGAGTTCATACACAGAGCTCTACTTCAGGTTCAAGTTATCAATCCCAATGCACACAGAAGTCGCTGGAGATGGAGATTTAGGAAGGACTCCCCACTCCTTGAACTGTATTGAACTACTTCTCTAGCTCCTCAAAAAAGTACAGGGTCTTAATAACCTGTAATGGAAAAGAATCTGAAAAAGGATATATATACAGATATATATGTATAAATAAATCACTTTGCTGTACACCTGATACTAACAGAACATTGTGTATCAACCTTCTTTTCCATTAAAAAGGTGTGGGGTCTTTGTTCTAGCAATTCTACACTACAGCCTATGTATGGCCAGCCTCTCCCAGTTAGAAGGGAAACCTCTCCCCTTTGCAGTCTTTTCTCTTGTTTTCTCCTCCCTTAGGATGCTTTTGGATGATGACGATGCCAGTTAACATTGATCAAGTCATAGGTTGGGTTCCAGGAAGCAAATTCTGAGACCACACACAGGATGTGCTGTTTGGATCGACATCTGCACAAAGGGAAGGAAATGAAGCAGGACTGGATGGAGGGAGGAAGGGAGCTGAGAGGGAAGGCCAACAAAGGCCTTCATCAACCTTCAAGAGCTCTAGAGCTGGGGTGTCCTTTTAGAGTTGTCCTGAGTGGAGACAAGGGATCCAGCCTTTATAGCTCTCACAGGTCAGTTGTTGGATGCAAACTGATCCCCTAAAGAGACCATGGGCTTGAGTGACATGATCACCTTCAACAGAGGCAATCCTCGTAAAGGACTGGCAGCTGAGCGCCCCCAGTAGGTGGACAGATAAGTCCTCTATTCCAAAACCATGTTCAAGTGGTGGTGGTTTAGTCACTAAGTCGTGTCTGACTCTGTGACCCCACGGACTGTAGCCTGCCAGGGGCTCCTCTGTCCAAGGAATTCTCCAGGCAAGAGTACTGGAGTGGGTTGCCGTTTCCTTCTCCAGGGTATCTTCCCAATCCAGGAATCAAACCCAGGTCTCCTGCACTGCAGGCAGATTCTTTACTGACTGAGCTATGAGGGAGGCCATGAGCTATGATCAAGTGGCACATCACAAACCAGGGATCGTCTCACACCCTTCACCTTAACCCATTTAATTCTCACAACAATTTTATGAGGTAGACACGACAATTATCTCCTTTTGCTGTGTTAACTGTTGCACAGAGAGGTTAAATAACCTGCCTGATGTCACACAGCCAGGGAATGGTGGAACCAGGATTTAAACCCAAGCAGTCTGACTCTACTGATCATCTGCCCACCATTCCTCCCATGCTAGTCAAAGAAAAGCCAGCAAAAATTGGACAGAAATTTTCCCCAAGCATGTAGAAGAGTGCTTAGAAAACAACAAGCATACATACTGTTTTGAATAAATTGGTTCAGTTCAGTCGCTCAGTCGTGTCCGACTCTTTGCGACCCCATGGACTGCAGCACGCCAGGCTTCCCTGTCCCTCACTATCTCCCAGAGCTTGCTCAAACTCACGTCCATCGAGTTGGTGATGCCATCCAACCATCTCATCCTCTGTTGTCCCCTCTTCCTCCTGCCTGCAATCTCTCCCAGCATCAGGGTCTTTTCCAATGAGTCAGTTCTTTGCATCAGGTGGCCAAAGTGCTGGAGTTCACAACAAACTGATTCACATAGGGAAAAATCCAGTGCCATGGGTTTCAAGAGCAACTGGAAGTCTGGCTCTATTTCTATGCTCTCTGCCCATGTGGTAGCCTTGTCTTCGGGATGGCTTCCATCAAGGTCACAAGATGGACATACAGCTACCTGTATCTGTGTCTATACCAGGAGAGGAGAGAATTTCATTGTCTTCCATCAGAAGACTCAAGAGTCACGCTTCACCCTTCCATCTGAACCAGTCATGGAGGAAAAAGGATTGATATTCTCCAGACTGGCTTCAAACAATCAGAAACCCTCTTGACATCCCACCCAACCCCAGAAGGAGAATCTGGATGCTGTTTGGAAGTGGGGAGAAGAGGAATGAATATTGAGTAGGTAACCAATGAACATTCACTACATTCTTCAGCCCAGGGGTCTCCAAGTCCTTGAAACTTTTTGTTCCCTCCCCAGGATCTGGCTTCACCCTAAAATGTCCAGGACCTACCTCCATTCCACTGCTAAAGGTTTAGGGAAACAGGTAGCCATCAGATCCTGTGGGGAAAGTCAAACAAGAAGAAAGCAGCCCCACTGAGAGTGGGGTCTGGGCTTAGGATGCAATATGTATAAGACAATCAGATTCTTTGTGCAATTGGATTAATCTCTTTGCAGAGCCTCAGATAACAGTCTATGGCCACACTATCTAAAATATGCCTTCCATTCTAGTCACTCTCCTCTTTTCCTGCTTAATTTTTTTCTTAGCCTTATCTCCATCTGGACTTGTATTTTTTGTTGTTGTTGTTGTTTATTCATTTGTTTGAAGTCTCTCTTCTCCACTGGAATAGATGCTCCACAAAAAGAACTACTTTATCTCATTCATCACTGAGAGCTTGCTGGATGGATTAATGGATAGATGGATGGATGGATAATCATCTCCTTTATGTTGCTATAGTAACAGGCTCAGACTCCTCCACCTTGACTGGTATTACCAAAGACCTCTTTCTGTTATCCTCAACTTGAAAGTGACAGGCCCCAGGAAGACAGTTGGAGAAAGACAAGAGGGGAAATGCTATCCTATCTCAAAGAAATCACAGACTGTCCTCATGCCCTAAAGAACCAGGGGCCCTAAAGAACTGGTCTGGGACAACTTGATTGATCTTTCTATGCCTCCAATCCTCCTGCATAAAATGAGGATATGTTACCAGCTACTGCACAGGACTGTTGTGAGGATGAACAAGTTATTATACGCACAGCAATAAGAAGAGCGCCTGGCTCAGAGTGAGCACCAAGTTAGTGCTGGCTGTTGGAATGTCTTGTCTTCAGTATTAAAGAAACTGGTTATCATGCAAGTCTCCCTCACTTACACATAATACACTCATCACCTACACACACAGACAACACAAATGACTGAAGACACAGTACATCCATAACCCATGCAACATACAATATACATGAAACAAAACATGCAAGACGCATGACACGCACATACATAACACAGCCAAGAATTGTTTCATATTCTGTGCTCTGTGGCTCCATCCAACATTAGAGCCAATCCCTGCTGACCCATGATGCTAATGGCTCTCCCTCTTATGTTGATGTGACATCGCATGATGTCACGAAAAAGCAATTTACCAATTCCTTGTTCTAGTTGTTCTCAGAGCAAACTATTCATTATCAATTTTGTTTCATAAGCTTCTCAGTAAGAGCGACTTCTCAGTGTATTCCAGTGCAGAGCTTTAGGGTCAAATGAACATGAGCTCAAATCCTGACATCATGACCTCCCAGCTGTGTGGTTTGAGGCAAGCTGCTATGCTTCTCTAGCTATAACATTATTCTCACTTTATAGATAAGGAAATAAAGAACCAGAAAGAACAAATTCCAGACATAAGCTTCAGGATGTTATCTATTAAAAAAGATTTGCTTTGCAGGGTTCTTATAAGGAATGAAAAGAAACAGTATGTACTATGTTTCCATTAGTGCCTGGCACATGCTAATTTATGCTAATAGAACATATATTGGGTAAGTGGTAATGGTGGTGAAAAGTGTATTTCTTTAAATGGAAAAAAGAAGTTGCTTTGAATAAGTTGTTGACAGTTAATGGGACTCTCTGTGACTTGAGTTCCACCATGTGTTTGGGTTCGAGATCCCACAAATTTCGACCCAGCATTGTGTTGTAACTCCACCATTTCCCTTCGTGAAATTTGAGAGGTGATGTTTTGACATTGTTTCATTTCATTTCCTCCTGATGGGTGGGCTTAACTGGTTTCTCAATTTAAGCAGAGCAAAAGGGAGAAGTATTTTAAATTGCTGTGACCGTCCAAGTTGGTCATACCTTCTGGCCTCTGAGAATGAGCCCAAAATTCTCTTCTCCTCTCCTAAAATATTTGGGCTTTTTTCCAGTTCCTCTGCCAAATATAATTCTTTCCTTAGTTTCCTCAAAGTTCCCCCTTTCTCCTTTCAACTTGCCCCTTGGCATTTGGATACATTAAAAATGAATTTTGAAATAATATCTTAATCACATTTCACATCCTTGTGGTGGATTTCTGTTCGCTAAATACCTTCATGTTCATTCTTCTTTTTTGGCTGAAGATGGATATGTCTCCTTAATGGATAACACAGCAAAGGCTCAGAGAGCTGAGCCAGCAAGCCCTGGGGGTCAGCCTCCAAGCAAATGCCACTGCCGGGTACAGCAAAGAGACAGTCTTTGACAGACAGCTTAAAATGTGTATATATATGGTCAAATATGCATAACATTGGAGAAGGAAATGGCAACCCACTTCAGTATTCTTACCTGGAGAATCCCCATGGACAGAGGATCCTGGCGGGCTATAGTCCATGTGGTCGCAAAGAGTTGGACACAACTAAGTGACTAACACACACACACACACACACACACACACACACACACACACACACGCATAACATAGAATTTACCATTTTGACCATTTTTAAGTGTACAATTCAATGGCCTTCAGTACCTCCTTGGCCAAATGCCATCACCACCCATCTCCAGAGCTCTTTTCATCTTCGCAAACTACAGCTCCGTCCTCATGAAACAGTTAACTCCTAACCTTCCCGCCCCCAGCCCCTGGCCACCACCCTTCTACTCTATCTCTATGAAGAGACTGCTCTAAACACCTCACGTGAGAGGAATCATACAGTATTTTGTATGACAGACACTTTTGCAGCAAGATGTCTGGAGGAAGGTACCAAGATTCTTTCCTCCATCGCATTTATTTTAGCTGATGTCACACTTTAGCCAGAAAGGGAGTCTAGTCTCTTCTGTACCCTGAAGTAATTCACTCTCATGGACGTGAACATCTTTTCAGACCTGCCCTACGCAACAGAGGTTTTCTTATGTTTTGTTTTCACTGAAAGCTGTTCATTCCTCTAGATGATGATTTAAATTGTGATCATCAGAACTAAAGAAAAAGAAAAAAATAAAAAGCTCCCAGAGAAGGATAGAAAACATTTTCACGTGCCACCTCTGAGGTTCCCAAAAGCCTTTCTCCTCTCCACTCTTGCGTATGTATTGCTTTTGTCTTTGTTTTTTTTGTTGTTTTAAAGAACTCTGTGATCTACTTCAATTCATGTTTTGCCCAGAAAGCTAACACAGCTGTAAATCCTCTTCGCCCGGAAAGCCTTCCAGCCTTTCCAGAGGCCTCTTTGCTGATTCAGTGGCCACCTCCCTCCCTCTGAGGCTGGCCAGCCTCTCTGAGCCCACTGCCACCACCGCCCTTCCACAACCCCAGGCAGCCTGCCTGGCTGCTGCGAGAAGAAGCCACTCTCTGAAAGTGACTATGCCTTTTCTGCAGGTTCCTGTTACTTGCAGAAGCACAGCACCCCCCGGGGGGGAGCCCCCTCCTCAGGCTCCCCCCCACCCCCACAGAGAACTGGCTCTGCTGCTAGCTGGTAAACCGGCTGGCCGTCACCATGACAACGGCCTGGCCCAGAGCCTGGATGACGCCAGACCTGACTCCCCTCCCAGCCTCACCCAAGTCTGTTTGGGTTCCAGCTGCTTTTGTTGGGCTTCGTGTTGCTTGTCAGTTTGAGGCAGCTCTTTTGCTGATTGGCTGCAGGGGGCTGGGCTTAGAATCCCTGGGGTGCAGGGAAGTCAGTAGCCTGCCCTGACAGAAATTTCCTGGCAACCTGGGGTATTCCCCCATCATAGTAACAAGATCTACAAGAGGCCTTCCTGCAAGACAGAGCCCACAAGAAGCCTGGGCCTCAGATAATCCACAAATACTCTGACCCCACAGGCAATTTCAATCAAGGGCACTGTTACTAACCCACGTTGCTTTGTGATGCTATGCTCATGATGACAGGCCAACCTGTTCTTTGATCAAATGAAGGAAGTGTTACAACATGTTGGCAGAATATTCTAGCTGTGCAGAAACAACAAAAATGAATAGATCCAGGGCGAATAAGAAACAATCATGAGGATTTTGAGGAACAGTTTAAGTGAATGTGATGATAGACACCCAAGTGAATCTTCGCCTCATCACGGGGGATGGTTTTGCCTCTATTATTTGGATAATGTAGAAGCAAGGATCTGGAACATTGTTTGAACTAATTTGAAAACATACCTGATAGCCTTTGGTCTTTATTGAGTCTTTATCTCTCAAATGATTCCTTTTAATAACTTGCTTGACCTCCAGGGCACCTGAGTTTATCCCGGGTCCTCTCATTTGTGACATAAAAGGTATCTCTTGTTTCACCCTTTGAAGGCATGTCAGGGCTGCCTCAGCTCCTCATCTGTAAAATGGGGGTATGCCAGCCAGGCAGGTTGGACAGTATTTAGCTCAGTCCTGGCACTTACTGAGCTACTATCATCATCATCATTAATTCCTATCTGTGCCTTTTTCTCGAGGACCCTGACACTTTTTATAAGAATAACATCACTGGGAATTTCCTGACAGTCCCAGTGGTTAGGATTTCACTGCTATTCAGCAATTTCACTGCCAGGGCCCTGGATTCCATCCTTGGCCAGAGAACAAAGATCCCACAAGCCTGTGGCAAAAAAAGAAGAATTACATGGACTTTCTTGGTGGTACAGTGGATAAAATCTGCTTGCCAATGCAGGGAACACTGGTTTGATACCTGATCCGGGAAGATGACACATGCCTTGGAGCAACTAAGCTGGTGTGCCACAACTACTGAGCCCAAGCTCTAGAACCTGTGCGTGCAACTACTGAAGCCCAGGTGCCTAGAGCCTGGCTTGTGCTCCACAACAAGAGAAGCCACTGCAATGAGAAGCCCTCACACCACAACAAAGAGTAGCTCCCGCTTGCCGCAACTAGAGAAGAAAGTCCATGTACAACAACAAAGACCCATTGCAACCAAAATTTAATTTTTTAAAAAAGAATTACATCAGTGATTCATTTAACGAATGCTATCTACTAAGTCTAAGTTGGCCAGGCACTGTGCCAGCCACTAATGATAAAATGATAGACAAAAAACAAACACAGTTCTGGTGCTTTGGTAGCTTCTGGACTAGTGAAGGAGACAGCTATTAACCACATAAAATGTTAAATAACATCTGTGTCATATGAGTAAAGCCATCTCAGGCCCTCCAGGCCAGCCCATCCCCCAGCTGAATACCACCAAGGTCATCCATCTTTGCCATACTGAGCAGGAGAATTTTCCAGCCAATTCTTGTCTTAATTCCTGACCCACAAAATCATGAGAGCTAATAGGTGGTTGTTCTTTTAAGCTCTACCTCCCCAAATAAAAATAATGACATCTCTACTAATGCCTAAAGCATTAAGAGAACATGAAGTAGAGAAACTACATTTTAGCTTCTTTTCCTAGTTAGGATACTAGAGTGAAGGGAGGTTTAGATATAAGAATTTATAATGGAATGACTTGACCTCCTAAATCCTAAAGCCAACTGCAAAGCCTAGGGATGCAGATTCTCAGTCCCCAATCCTGAAAAAAGATCCTGGGGGTTTCTTACATCAAACTGTTTCACTGAAGAGCGCCCTCTTCTGGCTCAGGGCTCTTTCTCCAGCTACGCTGTCTCCTGTCGCTACTTTTCAAGGGATTTGTGGGTGTGCCGCCCATGCCTTCACCAAATGCGTGCTGAGCGCCCAGGCCCCCGGGTTACAGCCTGGATCAGGCACAGGCTCCCCATCCCTGTGAGACTGACAGTCATTTGAGCTTCCTGACATCTCTGAGAAGGCAGGGCAAGCTTCATCACTCCCATTTGATAGATGAGGAACTGAGGCAGGAGGATGGAGAAAACTTGACTGAGTTGTTAATGATTCAGGACTATTTTAGAAAGGAAACAAAGAAGCTCTCACTGAACACCAGACTGGGCCCAAGTCCCTCACTCCCCATAGCCACACTCTGCCTCATCACCCTCTGCTTCCGAACCTTGAGTTCCTCCCCACTTGGGACATCTCCTCATGGTCCCCTGAACCAGCGGACACTACTCCCAACATCTCTGTGGCCTCACAGGCCTTTCCCTGCATTTCATCTCTCTGTAATGACTGTTGCTCCAAAGCCAGCCTTCAGTCTCTCTCCTTGCTAAGTCCCTCCAGCTCTCCCTGACATCTTGCCCCTGGTAGCCCTGGTAGTGTAACATATTTGGAAATATATATCTAGGCAGGGACCTCATCGTATATCCTGTCACTGCCTGTGGAGAGGATCGGACAGGCCCGGGGTTCAAATCCCAGATCTGCTAACTACTCTCCTGGGAGGTGAGAAAATGAGGTCGCCTTCTCAGCTCTGGTGTTCTCCAGGGTACAGCATGGATATTAGCTGCTCTGAAACTTAGGAGATATGTTTAAGGCACTTGGCACCTAGTGAACACTCCAGGCACAGTATATGTCTAAGTCATTTAACGTGTTCAATCTGGTCACCTGCTGGCACTGCCCGATGGCCCTCGAGGCATCTAGGACACTCTTGGGCATATGTAGAGAGACAGCACACAAGAATTTTAAAACTCAAACAAAATTCTCAGGGAGCAAGGTCTTCCACTAAAAGCAGGTGGGTACACAGATTCGGACAGCATTGAGAATATGCTCTCTGCCACCTCGTGGAGAACAGGACTGACACAAGAGCATGGTGCTGGGGCCCATGATATTTTTTAGGAACCCACAAAAATATTTTAATTTCGCTTAAAAATCAGAAGAAAAAAATTAACTTTTCTTTCCCAAAAGGACAATCTATTCAAACTGCCTCAGACTATTAATCATTATAACAATGTAGTCATAACATTTTGAATTAATTTTTATAGAGAAAGGGACTTTCAAAGACCAAACTTCCCGGGGCCCATGAAAGTCATAATGCAGCCCTGATTAAGAAAAAAAAAAAGTGGGAAAAGCCAACAGCAGCAAAAGAAGAAAATCAATGAAGAGATGAATGGAAGGGTTCCTCCCAGCCTTAACATCCTTCTGCTCCAGGAATTTCTTTGCTTCAGCATGGCTGGGATCCTTTACAGAGTACATTCTTAAGAGCACATTTTCCTAGTGCTATTAAAATTTGTGTGCTCATATACTTTTAGCAGATCTTGTTCCCCAAGAATTTTATGTAAGTTTTATATTTCTGGCATGCTGTCCTTTTTAACATTTATTATTTTTATTTATTTACTTGGCTGCACAGGGCCTCAGCTGTGGCATGCAGGATCTTTAGCTGATCTTTTGTTATGGCATGTGGGATCTAGTTCCCCGACCAGGTATCAAACTTGGGCCCCCTGCATTGGGAGCACAGAGTCTTAGCCACTAGACCACCAGACCACTGACACGCCGTTTATCTCCTTAGTCAATGACGGTCATGCCCTTGAGTGGCCAGCAGAGGGAGCAGTGACTCAATCTTAGGCATGGGAATAGAAAAGGTAAAGTCGCTCAGTTCTGCCCTACTCTTTGCAACCCCATGAACCATACAGTCCATGGAATTCTCCAGGCCAGAATACTGGAGTGGGTAGCCTTTCCCTTCTCTAGGGAGACGTGGGAGTGATTGGTGGGTAAAACAGAAGGAAGCTGTAAACTCAAAGACTTGTTGCTCAGAGTGGTCCTGGGACCAGCAACATGGGTTTGACCTGGGAGCTTGTTAAAGATACCTGTCCCTAAGGAGGATCCTAGACTCACAGAATCAGAATTAGCATGTTGAGAAGATCCTCAGGTAATTTATACACACATTTAAGTTTGGAAACATTGGAAAAGACCCTGATGCTGGGAAAGATTGAGGGCAGGAGGAGAAGGGGGCACAGAGGATGAGATGGCTGGATGGTATCACTGACTCAATGGACATGAGTTTGAGGAAGCTCTGGGAGATGGTGAAGAACAGGGAAGCCTGGCGTGCTGCAGTCAGTCCATGGGGTCTCAAAGAATCAGACATGACTTAGAGATTGAACAACAACAACAAGCTTAAGAAGCACTGGCTTAAAAGTTTCTAGTCTTAGAAGGGGAAGCCTACTTCCTCAAGGGAGAGGGCAAGAGAGGAACTGGCTAAAGCAGTCCTCATAGCCCCCAAATCTCCTGTTCCTTCAGCCAACAAGCCAGCATCAGTTAGGATGGGTTTGAAGCCACAGAAGGGGGCATCAAGGTATTTTACAGGTCACAAATGAACTGGCTTATTCTTCTGTTTCAGTAACTGTTGAGTGTCAACTATGTGCTGGGCATCAGGGGTACAAGAGTGAGTTTAAAGAAAAAAAAACAACAGACCCTGTTCCTGCTTTCATGGAGCTTTCAGCCCAGTGAGAACACCAAGGGTAAACAGTCACAAACACACAATAACTACAAACTCTGATGTTTCTATGTAGGTATAGAGGCTCAGAGAAAGTAAACAGGAGGAAGGCGGCCAGCTGAAACCAAATGGTCAGGAAGGCCTCCCTGAGGAGGTGAGCTTTAAGCTTGAGATCTGAAGGGTGCCTGGGAACTAGCCAGGAAGAGTGGACATTACTGGCAGGGGGAAACAGAATGTACAAGGCCACCCAACAGGCAGGAACATGGCACGTTCAAGGAACGGAAAGAACCCTGGCCTGGAGTGATGCAATATGAGGCTGAGAGCAGAAAGGCAGAAAGCAGCTTCACGGGACTTGGGGACCAAAGGACACAGGCTCCATCTGGGATCTTACAGAGGTGGCCTCCTAGGTGGTGCAGGGACTGACTGGCACCTGGCTTGGGTTCCAAGCTCCAAATTGTACCATGTGGACATTTCACCCCTGTCCATTGTGTTCTCCATCTCCCTCAAGGACACGTTCTCCTCTGCTAACTTTTCCTCAGCCAACACCAACTCAATGGACATGAGTTTGAGCAAACTCCAGGAGAGAGTGAAGCACAGGGAAGCCTAGCGTGCTGCAGTCTCTGGGGTCGCAAAGAGTCAGACACAGCTTAGTGACTGGACAACAACCCCCTCATCAGCCCCTTCTTGATCACTTGTCCACTTTTTTTTTTTAAATTGTACTGGGTCTTCCTTGCTGTGCACAGGCTTTCTCTAGTTGCAGCAAGCACGGGCTACTCTTCATTGCGGTGCGTGGGCTCCTCATTGTGGTGGCTTCTCGTTGCACAGCAGAGGCTGTAGGCGCATGAGCGTCAGTAGTTGCAGCATTCGAGTTCAGTAGTTGCAGTGTGCAGGCTCTAGAGCATGGGCTCAGTAGTTGTAGCACGTGGACTTAGTTGCTCCATGGCACATGGGATCTTCCCGGACCGGGGATCAAACCTGTGTCCCCTGCACTGGCAGACGGATTCCTATCCACTGTGCCTGAGATGTCCATGTCTCAGTGTCTTCCCCCTTCACCATTTAAACCCACTCCAGTTCTTCCCCCCAACTTTCCCAGGCAACCAGACCTCAGTTTCAAAGACAACTTCTTGCCCTGAAGAAAAGACAGTCCATGAGTCAGAAACAATCACCATTTACTGAAGGTTCATCATGTGCTGTGCCACTTGGACACATTTATTTTTTTCATCCAGTCCCCACAATAGTCTCATTCCAAAAGCTATTATCATTTGAGGAAATTGAAGCGCAGAGAAGGTAAGTCATTTCCTCAAGATTGCCTAGCTAGAAAATGGTTGAGCCAATACTCCCTTCCCATTTGTAACAGGGTCTGCACACTGTCCTCTGTGACACTGTACTGACTGCACAGCTATGTTTCAAAAGCCTTACAAAGGAGCATGCCCTCGGCCCACCTCAAACGAAATAATCTCAGATGTGCACAAAAATTTAGCCACGGAGCTTCATGCATCCTTGTCTACAATAGAAAATCACTTAGAAACAACCCAAAGGTCCAACAATACAGGATTGATTGTTGGATGTTTAGAATTGTTGGATGTTTAGAATTGTTGGATGTTTAGAATCCTATATGACTAGCTATTAAAGTGATCAGGTAGGAAATAAATTGTCGGTACACACGATGTATGGTGTAGAAAAACAAGATTATAAAGCAGTATTCTAGCCTGGTCTTATTTTCATGAAAACTACAGTGTATAAATTTAAAAGTATAAAACTAAAGCCTCCAATATAGGAAAGGGAGGGAGAATTAAAATGGTTGGCAAAACCTCTGCAATGTGATTATAGGTGATTTTTTATTTTGATTATCTGAACTTCCAAAGGTTTCATCAGGAGCATCTATTTCTTCTGGAAAGGAGGGGAGAAGGAAAAAAATCAAGAGGTGTTTTGAGTTCTGAGTCTTTTCATTTATTATTGTTACCCATAAAAAAACCAAACATACTGTTCTGCTGGGAACATTTAAAAAACATTTTTATTACAAAAGTAGTATGTGGGCTCGCCAAAAACAAAAGTCAGAGAGTACAAACAAGCAAAAAGGAGAAAATGAAAAACACATTCCTTCCTCCCCAGAGACAACCAATATTAGCACCTTCGTGACTTCACAAGCCACGTTTGAGCTCTGCTCCAGGCACTAGTCACTGGGGCCTACCCCCTCCCTTGCCACGACTGGAAACCTGAGTTTGAAATGAGGCTTACAGATCCCTCCGCAATCCCCAAACAGCTCCTAAGACTGTCTGGGAGCCCAGAATGACAACTTAGTTAGCTTAGACTCTGGCCTGCCAGGGCGCGCAATTCCTCCTGGGTCACAGGGGACCGTAAAAGTGATTCCCAACATGTTTGCAATTGCAACACTCTAACATCGCTGGATTTTGCAATCCTCCTTCCCCCTTCGAAAAGAACCCAAAGGACTGCATCACAGCTTTTGTATATTCCATTTAGTACTTTTCCATAAATGCGGCTGAAGGGATGAAGGGTAATTTGACTGTAAGACTATCACAACCCTCCTTCCCACCACCCCTCGGATAGCTGCCGGCAATCACTCTGGGATGTCCCAGGTCAGGGCTGGGAAGGGCAGCTTTGAGGAGCTGTGCAGGCAGGTTCAGCCATGCAGATGGCCGTGCCAGGCCTGGGAGGCCAGCTCCTGGGGCAGGAGGTCTCTGGGCCACTCACACACACACACACACACACACACATAGTCATACATACAGTCACACACATACACACTCAACAACAGGTTTCCAAGGCCCACCCTGCCCACGCCCTCTCTTACTTAAGGTCCCGCTCGTGGGAAGAAGGGGCCTCCCACTGCTGGCACCTGGCCTGACTGCGTCCACACCCTCAGTACAGCCCCCAGGCAGAAAATGTTCCTAGAGCAGATCCACAAGCCAAAGCATTCCTGGTTTCTTCAGATGTTGATATCCAGTCACGGTCCAGATCCAGGGCCTAGCCTCCCACCCCTAAGCTCCAGGAACTGAGCTGATCTCCCTGCTATTCACTACATTCAGTGTTTCTGGAAACCTCAAAGATTTTGGAGACTCTGTTCTCCTTTATCTATGGCTCCTCTCATAGATAATAATAACTATAGCTTCTGTTTACGAAACTCTTGATATGCCAGGCTTTTTACAGTCATGTAATGCATACAACGGTCTTTCGAGGTAACCACAATTATCTGCCCCCCTCCCGCTTCACAGATGAGAAAACTGAGACTCCAAGAAGTAGAATCATCTGCCCAAGGTCAAACAACTAGTAACAGGGACAGGAATCCATCCAGACCTGTACGACCACATAGCTCATGGCCTGCTCAGGAAGTCAGTGCAGAAGAGAAAAAGGTCATATAACCTTCCTCCATTCTATCTACAAGACAGCTACATTGGAAAATAATCTAACAAACTGTTATATGGCACTTACTATGTGCCAGGTACTATTCCAGCACTTTGCAAATATCAGCTCAATTTATCCTCAGAATAAGGCCAGGAGACGGGTAGTTTCTTTACAGATAAGAAAACGGAGGCACAGAGAACAGAGTAAACTTGCCTATGGCCACACTGCAAGTGGTGGGGTCTGGACGGGAAGCTGGCTCTAGAAGCTGTGCTGCCTCTCTGATCCCACAAGCAAAGCGCACTCCCCCCACCCCCCGCCCCCAATTTTTCATCCTCTGACCTTCCCGTATTCCCACCTTCCTCATCTTTCAGAGTTCACTTCACACTTCCCCATCCCTCTCTGCGTGGGGTGGTGTTCTCTTGTGAAACTACTTTGTGAAACTCCTTCTTGTGCAAGGCGATCTTTGATTAGATCATTATCTAGATCTCCCCCGCCAACGAACTGATAGGAAAGTTTATCAAAGCAAAGGCCTGGAGTTGCTTCTGGAGAAATTAATCAATTAATCCGCAGGGGCTTGAGAGCAGGTTTTGTCCCCAGCCCTGTGCCGGGCATTATTCTATGAACACAAAAGACACCCAGGACTTGTCCTCCACTCTCAAGGAAATAACAGTAAAGACAGCAAGAGAGCGTGCACTTGTGTGCTGGGTCTGTGCACAGCTGTAGTTCATAAAATATAGAGCAGAGGAGTCAGAAAAGTTGTTATGAAGGAGGTGGAGTTTGAAATAAAGAGAAGAGGCAAGGAAACCTTGTTCACTCTGATGGAAACAGCAAGACTTGGCAGGAGGAAAAACAGCAGTCCAGGAAACAGAAACAAGAGAGTATTTTCTACGTCCAAATCAATCTGATCTTCTAAAATAAACTAAAGAGACAAAAAAAAAAACCTTGGATTTTTTTTTTTTTTCTGTCAAGTTTTGCTATTTCCATCAGCGCAAACAAAGAAAAAAAAAATCTCTTCCCCTAACCATTATGCGGCTTCTGGAATCGGAGAAGGGTGCTCTGCCTCAAATGTCCACCAGGAGGCAGAGAAGCTGCTTCTGTCGCTAGAGCTCCAAGTACAAAACCAGAGAGAAAGGGGAAAAATCCCAGACTTTTCCTCCAAAGAGTTGGCCTGGCCTGAGGCCAGCGGTGGGCACCAGTCTTTTCAGACGGGGTTGCCTAGAATCAGGGAAGAAATAGAACATAGAATGTAAGAAGAAGTCGAGTGAAACTGAAAGAGGAGAGAGAGACATTAAAGAGGATCTAACCTCTGCTGCTGCTGCTGCTAAGTCGCTTCAGTCGTGTCCGACTCTGTGCGACCCCATAGACGGCAGCCCACCAGGCTCCCCCGTCCCTGGGATTCTCCAGGCAAGAATACTAGAGTGGATTGCCATTTTCTTCTCCAGTGCATGAAAGGGAAAAGTGAAAGTGAAGTCGCTCAGTCGTGTCCAACTCTTAGCAATCCCATGGACTGTAGCCTACCAGGCTCCTCCGTCCATGGAATTTTCCAGGCAAGAGTACTGGAGTTGGGTGCCATTGCCTTCTCCATCTAACCTCTATGTACCATGAAAAGATCTTCCAATAGGCAGAATAGGGGTTTCCATGAGTTGAGGCTACTCATGCCTTCTGTTGTCTTGATTGAGAAAACTTCAAGTGAGGCTTGTGTAACTATGAAAAATGACCAACTGCTAGTCTAAGCCTAGTTTCAGGGCAACCAATTCAGGGTCTCTGGACAAGTGTAGCCACTCCAGTCACTAAGAGGAGGAATGCTTTGTGCTTTGGGGATAATACACCTCCTGGCCATCACTCCAGGCCCTGATGTCACACTGTGGGTTGTGTGGGATAGGAGGCATGCCACTGGCACCCTTTAAGGAGCTCTGATGTCGGTATTCAGCTTTACTGTATGTTCCACCATCTGAGCCAGGCAACAGGGTCCTGAAGTCACAAGAGCAGACAGAGGGGGATAGAGGGGAGGTGGGAGGAACGCTAGTTTGAAGCCAGAAATCTTGGCTTTTATCTGTCTCTAACTAGCTGTGCAAACTTGGAGGAGTGAATCAGCTTTTCTGAACCTTAGTCCCCCGTATGTAAAATTGAAAGGCTGAATTAGAGCACTAGTATCTGATGTGCGTTCTAGCTCTGAAATTCTGAAACACACTCCTTTTGTTAGAGGAACTGAGGAATGGGCTGGGGGGGGTGGCGGAGGGGGTGGCGGGGGAGGGCAGTAGACAGGACCAAGCATCTTGAAGAGTTGCCCCCACGCCCGCAGTCGGCTCCCCGGTAGTGGCCACTGCGGCACTGCCCACCCCACCCCCGCCCTCGTGGCCCGGCGGCACACACCCACGGCTCCCTCCGAGATTTCTGGAATCTCGCTGGATTCCTCCCAGGAATGTTTATTGCCCTTTACATCTGCAAATCGCTTTACATCAGCAATCCTGCTGCGCGATATTAATCATCGCCGCAATATCCCTCCTTCCGCCTGTAAGAGGAATTGCGGGGGTCTGGATTTATGAAGGTGAAATCCGAAAGTAATTTGCCTGGGATTCATTCAGTAAGCGGTGAGCAACAGTTAATTAAGCGCCTAATACGACCAAGGCGCAAAGAAACGCACAAACCCAGTTGCTACGGGGGTCAGAATTGCAGGGGGTCCTCAAAGAACTTCACCGGTATTCCAATTATGTTATGCACTGCCCCCCGGCCTCCCCCGACTCCCCGTTCCCCGACCCCCTCTCCCCCACCCTCCCCCGCCCGTAACTACTGTAAAACTAAAAGGTGATGCAGACGATCTCCCCTCCCAAACCTGACGCCGCTGCGCCCCATCCCCCAAAGCTCATTTTACCAGGCTAGGTAAAAGAAAGTGACCTTCCCAAGGTCATTTATCCCCCCGGGGCAACACTTGATTCCCAGAACCACGGTCTTCAAAGCTTTCCACTGCGCCAAGGACGAGGATTTTAAGTTCAAGCCTATAAAATATAAAACAGAAAGAGGCGAAGGATGGCTGTTTCCATGATTTCCGGGCACAGAGGGCGAAAATCATGATCCCAGCTCACCCAACCCCAAACAGACGAGACTGCTCAGCTCTGGGCTGCAGCCTCAACGAGACAAGAAATGTCTGGGACCCCGGGGGTCGTCAATCATCCACGCCTTCCCTCGCGGTCCCTGTCGCCCCCGCCCCTTGCCTCCGCCGGGGGTCGCGGGGTTGGGTAGCTCGGAACTCGGGGCCCGCAGCACCCGCACGGGGGCGTGGCCGGAGACAGAGAGCACGGGGAGGAGGAGGGAGCGGGAGGAGGAGGGAGCCCGACTCCCAGCCTCCTCCCGCTCCCTCCTCCGGGCGGGCAGCGCAGCGGCTGAGCCAAATATGGGCAGAGCGGAAGCGACGGGCAGACGTCACGGCGCCGGGTGGGGGACCGCGCTGCGGGGCTGATGACGGAAGGCACTGACGGCGCCTACGTGTCACCATGGAAACCAAACAGTAAATAGAGGACTTGAGAGCTCCTGGCACCGCCTGGACCCAGCGACCTGGCCTGGAGCGAAGGGCCGGAAGCTGGGAAGGGCCGGCAGAAACCTGGGCTTGGCAGAGGAGGGCCGGGGCGCGGCGAGGGTGCTCAGAGGGCGGAGAGGGGACCCGGAAAGAGAATTGCCTCTGGCAGGTCCTTGGGAAGCCGGCCCTTCCCCAGCCCAGGATCCGGCAGGGGCAGGTCAGGAGTGGAAAGAGGCCCTAGTGGATGAGAAGAAGCCTTCCTGTCCTTTTTTGAAGGGCTTCCTCGGCCTGCAAGATTGTTTGGGATATTGTCTTTTGTTTTCCTTTACTAGAATCTAAGAATTCAGACGTTGGAACCACCCCACCCGGACTGAGATTCCAGCTCTGCCACTCTAGTTGGCTAATCTTGAGCAGACCACAATCTTCTGTGCTCCAGGATTACATTATCTGTAAAATAAGGATAATAGCAGGACTTGCCTGAATTCATAAGTTAATATAAATATGTGTGTGTGTGTGTATAACAGTATCTAGCACATTGTAAGCCCCAATTAGTGCTAGCTGTTAATTTTTATTCCTAAGCCGCACAATTTAGTGGTTTAGTCAACTACTAAATCGTATTACTGATGTACTGGTTTTTCTCTTGCTTTGTTTTTTAGTTTTAAAATAAAAGAATTTTCTATTTTAAAACTGATACTAAAATTTAGTAAAATATTAACTGAAGTGTGCATCTATCGAATAAAAACAACTCAGTTTGCACTGTTTCACTCTTCTAAATTTTAAACACAGAAACTCTAGGCGGTCATAGAGAATAACAGAACTGAAGTTACTCCGGTTCAGTGTCTCTGATTTTATTGTCACTGGCGTTATCTTTGTTTATTTCGCATCTGCTGCTTAAAAACAGTATTGTGTACTACCATAGGATTGGAGACACAGACACACACGGCACCCAAAATGATCTCATCTCAAAGGACTGTGCACTGTTACAGTCTTCATCTTAAAATGAAGACCTGTAGCTAAGTCCATGTTTTGGAGACCAGCTGTCAGTATAACTGGGAGTTTACTTCCATGTAGAATGCACTGCATTAAAGGATAAGGAATTTCTTTAATGAATGCATTATGAAAACTTGACAGTAATCCCAGCAACTGTTTAGAACTTCAAACAACAAAAGATTTTTTCAGGAAAGAGTATTTTGTCACTAATGATATCTAGAATTGACAGTTCATGGTGTTAGCTAAAAAGCAGACCAACTTTAACTGGTTTTATAATTCCTTTCAAATTCTCAGCAAGTAATGTCGCCCCGTATGGATGACAGACCCTAGTGTGACCTCCAATAATTCCTGCCACCTGGTGCCCATGTTGGGAATTTGTGTGGTTCCCTCCCCTTGAGGTGGAACCTGAGACTTGCTTCTAAGCAACAGAGTATGGTGGAGGTAATGGGAAGCCACCTGTAGATTATGTTGCTATAACAATGTATATTCATTTTGCTGGCATATGCAAGTAGGTTCTCCTTCAGCCCTTGATGAAGTGAGCAGCCATGTTGAGGAAGCTCAAATGCAAGGAACTTATGAACAACCTCTAGGACCTGGGGGTGGCTTCTGTCCAACAGCCAGTCAAAAGCTGGGTCCTAGTTGTACAATCACAAGAAAATAAACTCCCACAACCCAGATGAGTTCAGAAGCTGACCTTTTGCCATTCAAGCATTCAGCTGAGAATGAGCTTGGCTGACACCTTGGTTGCAACCTTGTGAGACTGAACTAGGCTGTTCCAGGACTCCTGACCCACAGAGACTGTGAGGTAGTGAATACATGTTGTTTTGAAGTGGCTCCATGTGGGGTGATTCGTTACATGGAAGTTAAACCCTAACCCACCCTCTTTGCCTGTACCTAGAATTTGCTTGGTGTCCCACTTTACACTGCCTACACTGCTCAGGCCTTCCACCCTAAGTGACATGGTGTGGGCCTCTTCACTGCATTGCCATAGTCATCATCTGATGTCATCAATGTCTTGAAGCTGAAGGAGTGGTTTGAGATGTTTGAATCCCACTCCTGGTTTGGTAGAGGAAACAGTCTCAGAGGGGTGAGAGTCTAACCCCAGGTCTTAGACATACATATTTGGGGGCAGATTTAACATTCTTGCTGTTCTTGTTCAGTCGCTCAGTTGTGTCTGACTCTTCACAATCCCATGGACTGCAGCATCCCAGGCTTCCCTGTCCTTCACTATCTCCCAGAGTTTGCTCCAACTGATGTCCATTGAGTCAATGATGCCATCCAACCATCTCCTCCTCTGTCACCCCCTTCTCCTCCTGCCTTCAATCTTTCCCAGCATCAGGGTCTTTTCCAGTGAGTCAGCTCCGCCTCAGGTGGCCAAAGTATTGAAATTTCAGCTTTAGCATCAATCCTTCGAATGAACGTGTAGGGTTGATTTCTTTGGGGATTGACAAGTTTAATCTCCTTGCTGTCCAAGGGACTCTCAATCTTCTCCAGCACCACAGTTTAAAAGCATCAATTCTTCGTTGCTCAGCCTTCTTTAAGATTCTAGCAAAGCAATTAAGAACTTTGGACTTAGCATCACAAAGAGCTGATTTCAAATCTCAGATTTGCTCCTTAGCAGTTGTGTGACCTTGGTTAACTTACTTAGCTTTTCCTAGATCATCTTCCTATGGATAGAATGAGGGTCCTAATCATACCTGCCTTGTATGTTTGTGGTGAGGACTAAATGAGAGCATTCATTCAACAAAATAATTATTGTTTGCCCATTGTGTGCCAGATGCCAAAGGCAAAATGATTAGCAAAGTAAATCTAGTGGTACAGCCTGGCACATAGCTAGCCCATGTGAAATGTTGGCTATTATTAATATTATATCTTAGGGCTTCCCTGGTCCAGAAAGATCCCAAATGTTGCAGAGCAACTAAGCCCATGCACCACAACTACTGTGCCCGAGTGCCACAACTACTGAAGTCCGAGTGCCCTAGAGCAACAAGAAGAGTCACCGCAGTGAGGACCCATGCACCACAACTAGAGGGTAGCCCCCACTTGTGGCAACTAGAGAAAAGCCCATGCAGCAATGAAGACCCAGCACTATCAAAAAATAAATATTTTTTTATTTACTATGATTTTTAAATATATATGTGTGTGTGTGTGTGTATATATATATATATATAATATTCTAGATTCTATCCCAGCCACATGCCTCCAGACAAGCTCCATAAATTGACATCAAAGAACCTCTGCCATGTAATTCCAACCACCCACGTTCCTTCCCCCCACTATTCCACAGGCATCTTGAACTCAACATGTCCAGCTCAGAACTTACCTTCTTATCCCCCAAACCTGCTTTTCTTCCCAGAGGCACAAAGTCACTGGGGAACTCACAAACCTCCTTGTAGGTCGACCCTGGTAAACCTGGGAGTGAGCTTGGATTCCTCCCTCTCGCTCATCTCCCACATCCACTCAATCACCAAGTCCTCACAGTCCTATCCCCTAATTACCTCTTGTTCCCTCCTCATTCCCACCACCACTGCCTGGGTTCAGCCTACACACAACTGAACTAAGTAAATACCAGGCTTTTCATGATCTGACCACAATTACCTCTTCTTGACCTATCTCCAGCCCACTCCAGTTTGATGCTACAGTATTGATGTCGTCAATACAGTTGATAAGTACATCAACTGTACTTATATGATCCTCTATAATTTACATCTCCCACTCTCTCTTCCCCTAGTCCCTCACTTTATAGTCTGTTTTTTCTGAGTCTGTGCCTTTACAGTGTATATTCTTCTGCCGCCTGGAATCCTTCACCTGCCACTTGCTCATCTGGCAAATTCCATCCATCTTTGAAGCCCAACCCAGAGGGAGATTCCCCCAGACAGAGTTCACCATTCCTTCCTTCTCGTAACCCCTGCATGTCTGGGAATTTTCATTGTCACATTGTGTGTAATACCTTCATGTGTCTTTCTTTTGACCAGGAACTCCTTGAGGACGGGACTGTGTCTTCGCATCTGAATCCAGCACCTGATACAGAATAGACACCCAGAAACTTTTTCATTGAATGAAATGAAGTCCATTGCTTCCTCTGGCATGCCTGTGTGCTCAGTCATGTCCAACTCTTTGCGACCCCATGGACTGTAGCCCGCCAGGCTCCTCTATCCATGGGATTTTCCAGGCAAGAATACTGGAGTGAGTTGCCATTTCCTTCTCCTGGGGATCTTCCTGACTCAGGGATCGAACCAGAATCTGTTGTATCTCTTGCACTGGCAAGTAGATACTTTACCGCTAGCACTACCTGGGAAGCCCACTGCCTGGGTTCAGCCTACACACAACTGAATTAAGGATGCTCCAGAGGGTATATATTTTCTCCCTTGACTCCCAACCCCCTAAATTATAAAGATAATAAGTAACAACTCACCCTTCTATGATACTGCTGTGTGCACAGGAACTGTAATAAGCTCCATACATTTAATCTCACAACAACCCCAGGAGGTGGATAAAATTATTATCTCTCTTTCACAGGTGAGGAAACTGAGGTGCGGAGAAGACAGGTAAACTGCCCAAGGTCAAGGAGCCAAGATTCAAAGCTGAGTCCATGCTCTGCGTCACTCTGCTATGTTGGATTCAATTCCTCAAATCCAGATGAACTTATCATTTTTGCTTTGATAAGTTTACTTGCAATGGTAGTGTCATGATTGATTCAAAAGCCTGAAAATGAATCAGTGTCTCTGTAGATCTGACCACAAATTGCTCCCCAAAGAAAACATGGTAGCGACTGGGGCCAGTGCAGTTTACCCTTACAATGGAGGTGCTGCCTTTTGCTCCATATGCTAAAGCATAGACACCCAGAAATGCTATAGCACATGCTATAGCATATCCTGCTAAAGTAGGATCCCCCTTCCTATGAGCCTGCTTCTAATGTAACTGATGATCAAACCCCATTGGATTCTTATTTTCATCAACTGATTGAACCAAACCTCAGCACCATGTCAGTGACAGCTGAAAGTTAAAACATTTTATTAGTTGAGAAGAGCTGATGACTATCAGCCCAGGCAGCCTCCTTGGGGACAATGGCCAGAGTCCTTTCTGTTCTTTGTCCCCCTGGGCAGCTGAACAGTGCTCAAGAAAAGCAAAGGAAAGGCAGTTTAGATTAGTGCATGAATGGGTGTGTGGGGCCATTGAAATGAACTACCTTACAGCTAAACCTGTTTGTTTCTGTTGCCTTCACTTGTGTGCAAAATGGAATTCTATCCAGTCAGCACCCTTCAGGAACTTTGAACTCATTCGTCAGGAGTCAGTTGCCTTTATTCCCACCTGCTTTTGCTCAGATCTGATCTTATTCTTGTAAATGATGGTTGTGATAATGATGTTGGTAATGACCATGAGAGCACTAACCCTATTCTTCTATTCTCATGCAGACTGAATCGTAAGTTTTGTAATTTAGCACACCAACTGCTAGGATCCATGAACTGAAATGGATTTGTGCAATAGTCTGAAAATTTTATATCAATGAGAGTGAAATATATAGTTTTGTTTCTTTGAAGATGATGATACTTTCATTCACATATGCATTTATTCTTCATTTGCTATTGAAACAAATTTCACAATTTGTAATTAGTCTAGAAGTGTCATTGACCTATACAGTATACTTGTATTTTTCTGTACCCCTTAAAATTCTTTCTCAAGCCAGCTAGTTCCTCATCTTAATATTGTAGAACTCTTGCCAAGAATTTTTTTTTAAACAAGAGGCATACTCGTCCACTCTGGAAGAAATCTATGATGAACACAGCTCATCATCACTGTTGAATCCTACTTATCTCTCTTTAGATGTTTTTGTAAATTTTATCTGCCTTCATTCATTCATTCATTTAACAATGAGTCCCTAATAGACCTTGGGGATAGAGAGGTAGGTGATCAAGACAGAAAAGGTCCCTGCTCACGTGGAACTTACGGACAGTGTAAAGGATAGAAATTTGTTTTTTAGAAGAGGAAAGAAAACATAAATAAGGAGTTGCAAAGAGTAATAAGGTCTGTGAAAAAAACAAAGCAGGGTAATGGGACAGAGAGTCATGGGGCAGAAGTGTGCGCTTCTAGAAGTTATTCTGGACAACGACATGGGAAGGCTTCTTGGAGGGGATGTTCTTTGAGCTGAGTCCTGACTGACAGGAAGCAGCCAGCCTGGGAAGAGTCCCAGGCAGAGGGACAGCAAGTGCAAAGGCCCTGCAGCAGGGACTTGCATGTTATGTGTCAGGAATGGAAGGACGGCTGGTGAGCCGAGTACCTGCAGAGAAGAAGGACAGGAAATATCCCTGGAGAGGAGTCAAGAGGCAGTTCTTTAATGTTTATAGCAAAATGGCACAACTAAAAACGCTCTGATAGTCAGCATTCAAGTGATGCCCAAACCTCATTTGTGTTATCCTATTTATTTATTTTATTTTTGGCTACCTTGGGTCTTCATTGCTGTGTGTGGGCTTTCTCTATTTGCAGAGTGGAGGCTACTCTCTAATTTTGGTGCGTGGGCTTTTCATTGCAAGGACTTCTCTTGCTGTGGAGCACAGGCTCTAGGGCTTGGGCTTCGGGAGTTGTGGCACTTGGCCTTAGTTGCCTCGTGGCATGTGGAATCTTCCCAGACCAGGGAACCCGTGTCCCCTGCATTGGCAGGTGGATTCTTTAATCACTGGGCCACCAGGAAAGCCCTTCACTTATTTTTTGAGGAATTTGATTATTCTGTGTTTGGAAGAAGTCTCACACACAGTTTAAAGATTGAATTTTTGTTTTCAATTTTTTTTTTACTTGAAAAACATCAAAACTTCAGCTGATTTCCTTAGAGTAATCATCTGAAAGCTTTTACTTTTCCTCTGTCTCTACTTTGTCCACTAATTAAAGTTAGCATAATTGATTTACTTTCATTCAAACATGGGAAGCTGCTGTTGATACAAAATTACTGTTATTAGAGCAAATTGTTAATGCTACCCTTTAATTTTGATAATTACAGAAGGTGCAGGGATGTGCAAAAATGATGTAGCATCTACAATCCACTATTACATAAAGATAATTTTTTTTTCTACTCTTTTTCATCTAAAATTAATTTGGAGCTGAAAGCACAACAGCAGTGCATTCTCTTTGAAGTTGGATTGGCAGAAATAATCCAAGGGAGGCTGTGGAGGAATTTTAGGAACCAAAGATGGAAGTGGGGTATGTGTTTGAAGCCATACATAAAAGTTATGAAATCCCCATTGCTTCATTTTGTAACAGGGCCTGGAATAGGAGGATTTAAAGAGTACGCATGGAACATATTTCTGCTTGTGGAAATAGTGGAGAATTTATTCATTTATCCACCCAGCAAATATTTGTTAACCCTGTACTATGTGCCGGGTGGGCTTCCCAGGTGGCACAGGGGTAAAGAATCTGCCTGCCAATGCAGATTGAATCTCTTGAGGAGACTCAAGAGACTTGGGTTCATTCTCTGAGTCAGGACGATCCCCTAGAGTAGGGAAAGACAAGACACTCCAGTATTTCTGCCTGGAAAATTCCATGGACAGAGGAGCCTGGCAGGCTATAGTCCATGGAGTCACAAAGAGCCAGACACGACTGAGCATGCACACTTGTGCCAGGCACTGAACCAGGTCTGGGGATCCACTGATGTGCAAATTAGACATTCTCCTTGTAAAAAAACAACCGCCTTGAATCCTTCTCCCATCCCTTGCTATTACACAAGCTTCGTTTGTATCAGTAAACAATGGTGTCCTGAAATAGTCATTTTGTTGAGACCAGTGTAAGGCCATATGGTATGGGTAGGAATCAGGTGGGCTCAGAGTCTTTCCTAAAAGAAAGTTGACATTCCCAGTGTCCATCACCCATGGGAGTTGTTGAATCATGAGTCAGGAAAAGAGGATGTGGAAGGAGACCTCTAGGTAAAAAGAGGGAATTCCTTTCGTCTCTTGATTCCATGAGAATGGTGAGCAGAGATGTCAACCTTATGGCAGAACCTACAGGTCCTCTGAGAAGCCCAGTAAAGAGATTCTCTGTGGGAAGGCCCTCTCCTGGACTTGTTGATGGAGTAGCCTGGTCTCAGTTGGGCTATAGTGAACTAAAGGAAGGGTCTGCCTCCAGGCCAAGACCAGAGCTGTCAAGCAGAAAGCACAGTTCCCTCTCCAATCAGCATGGGGCTGACAGAGGCCATTAGTCAGGTCTCCAGGAGTTCAGTATCAAGGGCTAGAGGTTCAGCCTCCCTTTCCCATCTGAGAAGTCTCCTTCCATGGGTTATTATTATTGTACATGTAGGGGAGCCAGCTGCTTTCCTTCAGATCTCTTCTTGTCATTTCAGATCTGGGTGTTAGTTACAGTAATTATGTATTTAGTTGTGAGTTGGACTACAAAGACGGCTGAGCGCTGAAGAATTGATGTTTTCTCATTGCGGTGCTAGAGAAGACTCTTGAGAGTCCCTTGGACTGCAAGGAGATCAAACCAGTCAATCCTAAAGGAAATCAGTCCTGAATATTCATTGGAAGGACTGATGATGAAGCTGAAGCTCCAGTACATTGGCCACCAGATGCAAAGAGCAGACTCACTGGAAAAGACCCTGATGCTTGACAACATTGAAGGCAAAAGGAGAAGAGGGTGGCAAAGGGTGAGATGGTTAGATCGCATCTCAGACTCAATGGACATGAATTTGAGCAAACTCTGGGAGGTAGTGAAGGATAAGGGAGCCTGAGATGCTACAATCCATGAAGTTGCAGAGTCAGACACAACTGAACAACAACAAAGATTGCAGAAAGTTTACCCCCAAAGAGCAAACAGGGAGTCTAAGGCCATTTTCATCATTGTCTGACAGGCAAAAATAATATGCAAGTGATGTGTGAGAGATCAGTGCTCTTAAGAGTCTAAAGCACGTTGCTTTCAAATGTCAAGTATTATGTGAGGAGCAGGGAGATCATAGGTGAGAACGTCACTCTCAATAGAAAGGTCATTTAATTTTTTGGAACTGTCATTTTAAATTACAACTTTCAACTTGACTGAATATAACATCCCATAACCACCCAGTGATTTTCATTATCACCAAAGCATTAGAAGGCTGACCTCAAAGCTTCTCCTCCCCTTAGCATGGGTGCAAACCAGGGCTCTCACTTCCAGGCTTGGTGCCCGCCCGCTTGATAGCAGAGAGCAGAAGAGGAAAGCGCCACCTCCTTTCTTTGTGGTTGGTACCTGTGCGTGTAAGCGCCCCATTACCGTAAGTGTCCCAGACAAAGGTCATGTTCTTCATTAAGATGATAAAGTTTCTAAGTTAAAGCTCATTCAGTCATGTTGACTTCTCCTTCTCGAGCTATTATGTAACTTTTTATTTACCGAATGATCAACCATTGTTTGCACTCTTTGAGATCTCTTTCAAATTCTCAGAGCCAGCCTTTTCTTCCTCCAGTGTAAACTGAATGTCAGGCATATGTTAAAGAAACTTCAGAAATTATAATGCATTGATTACTAAAGGATAGGCTTCCCAGGTGGCACAATGGTAAAGAATCTGCCTGCCAATGCAGGAGACACAAGAGACTCCAGTTCAATCCCAGGGTTGGGAAGATCCCCTAGAGGAGGAAATGGCAACCTACTGCAGTATTCTTGCCTGGAGAATCCCATGGATGGAGGACCCTGGTGGGCTACAGTCCACAGGGTCATAGAGTCCAACATGACTGAGCAACCAAGCATGCGTGCACACACACACACTGAGGGATAGGAAGAGAACCCTCCTTTCTTTCTGAGAATAAAAAATACAACTAAATGCATATCTGTTAGAGTTAAGGACTGAAAAGTTGTGGGTTTGGTTTTTGTTTTGTTTTCTTTCCAACCAGATGAAAGCTTTTTAAAAAAAAAAAACAAGTGTTAAGAGGCAGTTCAGGCTGATGAATCGGGTCATGAGTCAGAAGTTAAGATTCCAATCCCAGCCATGGAATGTTGAGAAAGCATTATTCTCATCGCTCTTCAGTTTGCTCTCCTTTAAGGGGGGAGTAACTTTCACATGATCTGGTGGCAATAAAAAGTTAAAGTGGTTCATGCAAAGCTTAATTGTTTGCTAAAAGGATTCCTAGACATCTAGACGTTTAAGTTTAGTATTAGCACAGCCAGATTTAAATATCCCTCTCTTTGACTTTCAAAACAGAAAAAGCAGCAGGAAGACATGCTCCCACAAAAGCTATTGCAAAACAGTTTCCCATTCCCAGAACCTGTAGGGAGAGAAGCAGCACTTCAAGGTGAAGACGTGAGTTTGTACAATTTTCCAATGTCAGCTCCAGAGTTTCTCTTGATTTGATAAGGGATCAAACAGAGGGGTGTGTCCCCTTCAAGAGCTACCCTTCTTGACAAGCTGTTCTCTGACAATACCTTCCAGAAACTTAGAAAACTTCCAGAGTGAAAAGAGCACAAGGTGGGTTGCATTCAACTTAAATGCTTTTATTGACAATGTCTTTGAACAATAAGCAAACAATGCTTAAATTTTTCATTCAAGTTCACTTTCCACATGTCAAAAGACCTCAAGGTAGAAAAAAATAAAATAAAAATATAAATATCTGAGAATCCATCTTAATAAATAAATTAAAAACACAATAAAACGTTTTCATGGAAAACTGTTAATGTCAGAACATTCAGACCACCTCAACAATGCATGATCAGTAACGTTACAATGAACATCGATGTTGAAGAAAAAACTACAGTACATGGATATAGCTATTTATTTCTATCTACTAGAAAATAAAGTCATATCTTTTCTTAATTTAATATTGGTCATTGCTAATCAGAACACACTATTGCCAGGAACACAGTAGTTATTGTTAAAATCAGCTGCACTAGATACAATTTGAAAATATCCAGCACCAGGTTAATTCCAATAACGAACCCAATAGATTAGTTAATGCTATGAGAAGACTAAAGAGAAAGAGAAAAGAGACACAGACCCAGGCCTGGCTCCACATGCTACTAACTACCAGCTCTCAGATGTGTCACTGGGAAAAATACACACTCCATGCGTTTTGCTACATCTCCAGAAGAGGTAAGGACTTGAGTCCACACGGGGATGCTCGCTTGCAAGTCCTTGAGGCCCACAGCCTGGTGTGTTTCACGCACAGATAAGGTCCTCCCTAGGTCTACGGGAACCCTCGAGGGAAGACGTGTTTCTCCTCTCTGTAATGCGCCGACTGAGACAGTGGCCACGTGCACGCCCACTGCCTCCCCTCTCTGCCCACTCACAGGGCCAGCAGCGTGGGTGAGCTGAGCGAGTCAGAGGAAGGCTCGTTGCTGCTGCTGCCCTTGCGGTGGGCAGCCGCACAGCTGGGGAAGGAGTCAGCCTCGGGGTAGGTGAAGACGAAGGAAGACGTGTAAGTAGTGCAGCTGGGAGTACAGGTGACCACCGGGGTGCACAGGGGCTCCAGCTCCGTGGCCATAGGCCCCATCCCCAGGGAGCCACCGTGCAGGGGCTCCCAGTCTGCTGCATAGAAGGAACCAGACAGGTCCATGTCTGGCACAGAGCGGGCGGTCTCCGAGCCGCTGGGCCTGGAGGATGCTGGGAACATGAAGTCATCAAAGGGCTCAGCCTTCAGCTCCATGCTCTTGATGGGCTCCACTGATTGCTTGGGCTCAGGGTCATTGAGGAGGGGCAGGGTGAAGGCCTCCTCAGATTCAGGGGTGGCAGCCTCAGGCAGGCCCCCACTCAGATCAAGGGAAGCCACAGACATCTCTTCTGGGAAGCCCAGGTCGTCGGGGATCTTGCAGGCAGGTCGGTGAGCCGCTAGGATGAACTCGAGTTTTTCCTTCTCCTTCAGCAGATTGGCAATCTCTGTCTGCAAAGCAGACTTCTCATCTTCTAGTTGGTCTGTCTCCTGGATGGAGAGAGCAAAGGAAAGCATAAGAGATAGTCTGACTCAAGGTCACAGATCCCTTACATCCGGTCTCCAAGTTTCCCCTTAAGTTTTAAAAAGAAGTGACCCATGGGTTCTACCTACCGCTTGGAGGGTGTCAGTCAGCTCCCTCCTCCGGTTCCGGCATTTGGCTGCAGCCATCTTATTCCTTTCCCTTCGGATTCTCCTTTTCTCTTCCTCTTCTGGGGACAACTGGGGAGGGGAAAAAAAGAGCAGCATTCAGTAACGGTGTCTGCCATCAGCTTCATTCACCCACCCCAGGGAAACCAGCTCCTGCAGCTTCCTAGCTCCTGGCATCTCTTCTGTGAAGCCATTTCTAACCTGCAGTTGCAAGCTGGGTGTGACTTGCATTTAAAATAAGAATCTCAGCAAGAGCCAAGAAGAGCCCAGACTAAAAGCATGAGATGGAAACCTATTAGGGAAGAAACAGGGCATTTCTTAGGGTGAGACTATCAGAGTCTGACTTGGATGGAAAGGGCTTGGAGCCAGGGTTTCCCATTTGGGGTGTCCAGTCAATCCATCAATGGCTTCACTCTGACCCCTATGCTGCCCATCTCCACAATGTCGATCCCCGCCTCCCCCTCAGAAGGTGCCAAAACCTCTCACCTGTTCTACCTTGCCCCTCCGGCCAATGCTCTGAGCTCTGCCTCCCGTCATGGTTTTCATGACTCCAGCCCTGGAGTAAGCCCCAGCTGAGGGAGTGGGGACTCCATAGGGGTGGGGGGCTCTGGTCTGGGATGGGGCCACGGAGGAGACCAGGGTGGGCTGCACTAGCCATTGTAGATCCGGGCTGGTCGAGATGGCAGTCACTGTTGGGATGAAGTTGGCACTGGAGACGGCCAGATCGGTGCAGTAGTCCTAGAATGAAAGAGAAGGAGGAAACTGACGTGAGCGAGCAGGTGGGGGTGAGCAGAGTTCCCAGTGCCGCATGCAGCAGGGAGAGAGGCAGGAGAAGCCCTCCGGCGATGGACAGCTCGCGTCTTTATACACGCCCGTCATCGGGAATGAAAGGTCTCCCCCCTTTCTTCCCAAGAATTCCGCAGCGCAGTGCCTTTCTCCTCCATCCTGCTGCTGCGTTCCCGTTATCCCTTCAGCATCACTCTCTTGAAAGGGGGTTTGTTATAAATATCTCTGACGTCCGCGCTGACGCAGGCGCCGCTCCGGAGTCTCCTGAATGAACTCGCTTTTTATCAATGAAACTGCCTTACACACCCGCCTGCTTCACCCTCCTCCCCTACCCCTCCTTTCCCTGCTCCAGGCTGCGAGGGGAGGGGTGGCGGGGTGGGGGGTGCGGCTGGCCGCTTTTGGCCGCCTCCCCCCGGAGGCGCCAGGCTCTACTTCGCCAGTCTTTTGCTTTGGGACACTTTGGCCCCAGCTAATGTCAGAGATCAGTCAGCGAGCGCGCGCCGGGGGGCACAGCTCAAAGAAGAAGCAGTTCTTCTGATGACAAGCTCGCGGGCCGCTCCGAACAAAGTTCGGGGCTCAAGAGAGAGGGCTGCTCCGGGCCGGGGCAAGCCTCCCTCCTTGCCCCCGGCGAAAGGAGTCCCGGACTCGTCTTCCCGAGCGTCTCGCCCGGGTGATTCCTCCCCAGTGACCCCTCCAGCCCCGCGGCGGCGCTGAGCCAGCCTCACCTGCGCATTGACGGGAGAACCCATGCTGGAGAAGGAGTCGGCCGGTGAGTGGTAGTAGGAGAGACTGTCCCCGGCCGGGGAGGCGCTGCTGCAGCGGGAGGAGGACGCCTCGTAGTCGGCGTTGAAGCCGGAGAACATCATGATCGCGAGCGGTCAAAGCCGGGCGAGAGGCTCAGGGGCGGAGGCAGGTGCGAGCTGCCGGGCAGAGCTGGGTAGGTGTGCGCGGTCGCTGCTCGCTCGCTCGCTCGCTGCGCCGCCGGCTCTGTGTCGGCTCCTTAAGCTTGCTCGCTGCAGATGCGGTTGGAGTACTAGGCGCCGCAGCCACCGCTTTTTATAACAGCATTTTATGAATGAGCCCAACACGTCACTGGGCGCAACCATTGTGGCTCCCGAGGGGTGGCGCACTGGCCCGGCTACTTCTGGGGTCCCCGTTTGCCGCCTCCGCCGCCCTCACAGCGCCCCCGGTTCCCCGCGCTGTCGTGTTTCTTGATCTTGTCTGCGTGTCTCCCCCTGGTTCCTGGGGTCGCGTGGAGCTGCAGAGATGAGGGGCCGCGGGGATGGGTCCCCCCACGACTGCAGCGGACGGCCGTGGAAACCTGCTGACGCAGATGTCCTAATATGGACATCCTGTGTAAAGGGGAGGGAGGGATTGACGGGAACTGCTCGCGAGCTGCAGCCAACACCGAGGGTGCAGCGCCGGGGGGGAGGCGGGGGCCGCGGCCGGGGGGAGGGGAGGCGGAGAAGGCGAGCGAACATTCGCACCTGGTTCAATGCGGACCCTTGTTCCGGGGGTGGGGGAGAATGGGGTTGGCTGGGGGTGGGGGTTGGGGCCGCCCTTTTACTCCTATACGGAAACCCGGGAAAGAGTTCTGAGGCTCAGGTTATAGGCGACACAGGTACACACAGCCAAGCAGGTTAAGCCTCGGCCCCCGAAGGAATGCGCCTCTACCCTCACTCGCCATTCTAGCCCTAATTCAGTGCAAGCTCTGGAAACGGACCCTCACTCCCTCACCTCAAGCTCCCCGGACTCCAGCATTACTAGGATTGTTCCTGCGGTTTGGAAGGATCCAAAATAAGACAATACGATAACCTACTTTATCTACGATGCTGGGTATTTTTTATTCTATATGTTTTGTTTGTTTGTTTTGCTTTTAAGGGGATAGGCGCTTTTGTTTTTGTTTTTTCTTGGTCGTATATGAGATGTTAGTGTTGCTGTCAAACCCCTGAGGAACTAGCCAATAAACATTGTGCAGAATCTCTCTACAAGGATGTCTGAAGGATTCGTTTGCCTGGTTCTGAGCTCGGGCCCCGGGGCTTCGGGGGGGTGTTTTGTGGACAAGGTCGTCAGTTCGGAGCACCGGATGGAGCGAGCACTTGGGCCAGCACAAGTCCATGCTGGGGAGGTGGGGGTGGTTCGGCACCCCAGGAAGCAGGTTATTGGGAGCCTGAAGCCGGTGATTTTCCAGCGCGGACTTGGAGCGGGGGAGGGGGGTTGGACCGGGGGCGCCTGGAAGGACCGTGCCCAGCACCTCCCAGGCCGGAATCTTCGGCAGCTGGGACCTCAGGCACCGCTCGGTGGCCTGGAAAACGGGCCTTTGGAGGGGTCAAGGCCTCTAGAGTGCGCTGAGCCCCCCAGACGCCCCTAGCCTCCTGCTCAGATGCAAAGGACAGCCGGGGTCACACTGCCCCGGCTCAATCTCTGCGCCCCGGCCACCTCCGGGACGCGAAGTCCCAGGTCCCCGCAGAGACACAGTTCCCTGTGTCCCTTCCCCCACTCTTCGGGCCGGGGTGGGGGTTGGAGCGGTGGTCACGATGGGCACCTGGAGAGGGGCGAGGCGGGATGAGGACAGTGGGCGGATCCTTCGGGACTCGCGGCGAGCCGGACAGCCGACCTGCCTCCCGCCGCCGCACCCCGGAGCCAGGAGATCCTGCTATAGATAGTAACAGGGAAGCGGCTGTTTACAGCAACACTGCGCCGCCAGGGCCGTCTCCAGGCGACGCCGCGCGGCCGGGCGCGCCGTCGGCCTGGCGAGGCCGCCCTCCCTCCTTGCACCCCCGGGGGCCTCGGCCTCCCCGGCCCGACTGCGGCCACTCCCGCCGCCTGACCTCATCTGTGGGGACCGGGGGCTGAGTGCGGCTTTCGCGCGAGGCTGGACGCTAACCTCCATTCTTAGAGATGCGAACCGGGTGAGAGCTGCTAGGGCAGGGAGGCGGGGATTCGTGGAACTGGGCCACTTGCTATTTTTGCATTCCCTGTCACAAGCAGAGGTGAAAACAGAGTTTCATCATTGTATGTCACTGGTTTATGTTGGTGGAAATTTAGGCGCTTTTTTTTCTCACTTGAAAAAAAAGGCGGGGAGAGATAAGGAAAGACACATAATACATAAACACAGACTTGGAGCTGCTCTGAATCGTAAAGAAATTCTGCTGCATTCCATTCACCTAGTTCTATCGTTTGTCGGGCTACTTCACTGTCCTTGATTTAAAAACAAAACAAACAAAAAAAACCGTTAAGAAGGCAAATCCCTCTCTCTTATATTAGCTTTGGGCAAAGTAGGTCAAGCTTTGAATTCCTGGGTCTGGCCTTGCCTTCCCTTCATAAATGGCTCTCAGGCCACTTAAGAGAAAACCTAGAATGATTTCATTTACTTCCCCTTAGAGTTTTGAAGCAGCTCAGGCCAACACCTAAAGGATGTGTCAAGATTTTATATCCAGGATTTATGCATATATCATTTATTCTGCCCTTGCCAATAAAAAAGGAAAAAGGTCTTTGGATAAGCCTGTCTCCTCCACATAGCTTAACTCTTTCTTTCCTGGCACCATTATGACTACAGAGCTGGAGACTTAATAAATCCATTCTCTAAGAAAGACAGAACCATGCATTCACTCATTCTTTTATTTATTTAACAAAGAACTTACTTATTGGGGCTTCCAAGGTGGCTCAGTGGTAAGGAATCCACCTGCCAATGCAGGAGGCTCAAAAGACGCAGGTTCAATCCCTGGGGAGGGAAGATCCCCTGGAGGAGGAAATGGCAGCCACTTCAGTATTGTTGCCTGGAAAATTCCATGGGCAGAGCAGCCTGGCAGGCCACAGTCCATGGGGTCACAAAGAGGCGGACACAACTGAGTGACTGAACATGCATGCGATTACTTATTGAGAGCCTTCTATGGCCTGGCACTTGCTAGGGGTTGGTGCTTACTCTAATGAACACAATGGACCTGCCCCTACTGTCAAAGAGATTCCAGCCTTATGGACCGACAAGTCATTAGAGAATTGCAGGACAGCAGTAAGTAGTTTGACAGAGGTAATAACAGGGTGACTTCCCTGGTGGTCCAGTGGCTAAGACTCCAAGCTCCCAATGCAGGGGGCCCAGGTTCGATCCTTAGTCAAGGAACTAGATCCCACAACCCACTAAGACCCAGTATAGCCAAATAAATAAATATTTAAAAAATAAGAAGGTGCTATGAAACATAGAAGAGAATTTGGGGACAGGTATCAAAAGAAGTGATTGCAATACAGAGATGGGATCTGGATCCACTGTCCTCTGGGATATAGCATGATAAAGACTGAAAGGGGCCAGAGCATCATCTAGGAAGTAAAAGCAGGTGCTCGACCTAAAGCAGTAGTATCAGATAATATAATCTCAGACCTCCTCTCCTGCCCCACCAATATCTGAACCTGCAATCATTCTAACATACTCTCACATCTCAATCTACTCATGGTATCCATTACAGAACAGCCAAAATCACATTTTAAATATGGAGCTCATATGATGTAGCCTTAAAATAAAGGGAAATCAGACCCAATCTGTGAAATTATTTGCCACTTGCCAAGGTCAGGGTAACTTTGAGACAGATGTGTGTGTGTGTGTGTGTGTGTGTGTGCACGCACCTCTGTGAGCCCAGTGCTGCCTTCCAACAGGGCAGGGCTTCCATGTTCTGGACAAGTCTGAGCATGGAAAACCAAAACTTACATAGTTTGCGATTATCTATGCGTTGAGCTCCTGCTACCTGAGGATCCAAAAGTGAACAGGAGGGTAGATTCTCATATCTGATTTTAACCCAGATTAAAAACAAATTCATTCTTTCTCAGTAGTTGCTTCTTATCAGATATAGACTCTTCCTATTTTGCACTTCTCTGTCATTTAAGAGACCTGACCCATAGCAAGCTTTTGTTCACCACTCTAGAGGTCAGTGCACATTGTTTAGCCTGGTGTTATTGCAACACTAAGTGAAAGGCTACTGTCTGAGCCGCCTACGTAAATGCTGCCGCACACAACCCATCCTCAGCATGCAGAAGTAGTTATTTATTTGGGGAAGTGTGGTCTATCGGTGAAGGTTTGTGGGCAGAGCACGGGACTAGAAGTCAGGAAGATGTGTATAGCAAATTCAGCTCCTTCAGGGACTTGGGGGAAGTCGCTTCTAAGACTTGTTTAGCATCTGCCTACTTTTGGCCTTTGTCTTTTTCATATACAAATATCCACTTAGCACCTAGCCCAGCGCCTAGCCCATAGTAGGTGTTTAATAAAATCTATTGAACTGATGAATGAATGAATGCTCTCAGCCAAGCAGGGCAACTATATATTCTTGTTCTTTATGGGTACTAAGAAATCAAATAGAGAATGTTCTTTAACTCTTTGAAAAGGCTGAACAAGCTGAGTCTTTTATCCTTGGATATGAATAGGCAAAAACTGGGAAAGAGAAAATAACAAGATGTTTGGGCTATTTTCAGCTGGTGCAGCCTCTGTCAATAAAGAACACCCCAGTGGTTAGTGATGAAAGTCGGAACTTATCCTTGTTATTGAGCCCCGTGAGAGACAGCCAGTGCCCATATATAAATGCCACATTGTCTGCAATGACAATGACTGTGTGACCACCACTCTCTAATTTATCCATTCTAAATGTCTGAACCCCAGCGGGAGAAACATTTCACTATTCCCACAGGACTTACAAACTCACGTGAGCCCAGCGAAGGACTTTAGGGGTCAAGGTTACTCACCCTATGGCTCAGACAATGAACAAAAAGTGTCTCTATTTTGAAACAGTGGGAGGCACGGAACTATCACCACCATCATCACACACACACACACACACACACACACACACACACACACACACACCATCACTACCACCACTCATTAGTACCAGGAATTTTGCCTCTTTGGGAAAAACTGTTTCCATTCTGAACAACTCCTGGCTTTTTGACAGGAGATGATGATTCAATGGGATCCCCGTCCTTCTGCTAATGCAAGCATTTAAACAAAGCTCTGTGTGGTCCCTGGCACACACTCCATCTGGAGCTGAGGAAACTGGGGAACAGCTACAGTGCCTTAGAAAGACACATTTCAGCCCAAGCTCATGGGATCTTTCACCACAACCAGCAGCACTGGATCCCCATTTAGTCAGTAATGCCAAACCTTGCTGCAGTCCCCATCCTCCGACAAGCAAGTCTGTCCAGGCTGTCAGATCCCCAGGTGTCCTGAGCTGACCTTCTTCAGCTCTGGTGGATTTAGCTGCTAAAATTCCAAAGGAATCTCATTGACGTCACTAAATCTATAGGACAACACCACACCCTGATTAAGAAACCTCAACTGCAGGGCTCCCATCAATGGGGAAACCTCATGATCTACATGGGCAGGGCTAAGGATGGCTCAAATGGGCTGGCACATGACGAGCCTCAAAGTGTTAAGACATCTCCAGCATCACTCACACCATTTCATCCACCATCTTACTCAAGAAGAATGGCAAGAAAGATCTTTAAAAGAGACATTAATAATTATAAGGCAAAAAAAATCCTCTTTCCCAAACCAAAAGAATCCCAACCAGTATGTAGGAATTCAGTTATGCTGCCTTCTGATCTACAGATCATAGGTTCATCCTCTGATGTGGACATTTTGTGTCTTAGTTTAGTATCTGATTTGCATTCTGTGAAAAAAATTCCAGTTGCAACTCCAAGCTGAGTTTTTATTTTCTCCACTGCTGTTTTACCTGGAGTGTCAATGAGTTACAGATCCCTTGTGAAAATCCCAAAATTGACTCTACTGAAGAATTCTACCTTTAGACTCTGACCCACCCGAGATTGTGGGGTAATCCATGAAGATAAGGGCAGATCATGCACTAAAAGTCTCTTCTCCCACTTAGTGGGGCTCTGAGTTAAATCCTAACACCAAACACTAAATCCTAAATCCCTCCAAACTTGTTTAGTGGCCAATATACAGAATTACACTCAGAAAAAAAAAAATCTGTACTCCTTACAGAGGTCTACCACAACTGTGTAACTCAGCCCTGCCCTCACCTTCCATCTTAGGCAACTTTCCCTCCTTCACTCCTCTCCAGACACATTGGCCTTCTTTCTGTTCCTCAAATATGCCAAGCTGGTTCAGGAGCTGGGTCTTTCTAATCATTGTTCCCTCTTTTCCCCAGAGCTGGACACGTTGACTTATCCTTATGATGGATATCTGCTCGGTTTTCACGTTCCCCAGGAAGACTGTTCCCCATCCAACACTCCATCCCGCTTTGTTGCCCCTCAGTCACTTTCTGTCACATTACTTGGTTTTATTTTCCTTTGAAGACTGATCACTAGGTTACTTGGTTTATGTATGTACTTTTTCATTGTCTCTTTTCCTCTCCTAAGCCACAAGCTCCACCAAAGCAGGGACCTTATCTATCTTATTCAATAGGTATCTATCCTCAGGGCCCTAGCTTGCTGACACTAGTAGGCACTGGATAAATGTTTGTGGAATGAATGAACATTAAACAGAAAGCTCATCAGTTGTTGTTCATGTGGCTGGGAAGGCAGCATGGATTCTCATTTTGGATAAAGGGGCTTGATGGCTGACTTCCTACCTGTATCTTTCTCAGGTGAGGGAAACCAAAATCCTGATCAGTACCTTCTTTATCAGGCATAATAATTTAGATGCTTATAAACCCAAGTGGTACACCCATCCTTAGAACTGTATGGACTTGTCATATCTGTTTATTAATCATTCTACTAGCTGTCATTCAAGAGGGTATGGGTGCTCTGGTTTTAAACCCACAACCATCCCACCCAGAAATGTGATCAGCACAAGAAGAAATTTCATCTCGGATGGGGTATCCCCCAATCCTTTCTTTTCCACAAACTCAGCCTAATACCACAAGCAACTTTTTAGAAACTATTTGGGTATAGAGGTAAAAACCTAACCAATTTTTTAGTTCAAAAGCACTGTGAATAGGGCCATGATAAAACCTTCATACCAACTGTGACACTAGTGGTAAAGAACACACTTGCCAATGCAGAAGACATAAGAGACACGGGTTCGATCCCTGGGTCAGGAAGATCCCCTGGAGAAGGACATGGCAATCCACTCCAGTGTTCTTGCCTGGAGAATCCCATGGACAGAGGAGCCTGGGGGGCTACAATCCATGGGGTCGCAGAGTCAGACACAACTGAGCGACTAACACTTTCACTTTCAAAACTTTCATGGCACTACTCAAGTGACTATGATACCCTTCCAAGTAATTCAAGATAAAAACAATATCAATTTGCAAAATAAATTTTTACTGAAAAAATAAAACTTACAAATATGCCAAAATAATGCCAGGATGTAAGTTCCATGAGGGATGGAAAAATTGCTGGTTCCCCAGTGCCTGGAACAGTGGTTGGCACAATAGCAAGCACTCAATAAATAGAAAGATGGGTACAGTTTTCCTAATTTCTTCCTTGAGTCTTTCTCCACCCCCATGCCAGCATATACTTCCTTGGCTTCTTGGGCAATCCAGCCATGGTTGAGAATGTGGCTGGGACCAGGTCAGTATTTGTTGATTGTTCAGCATGCACTGGGCAGGACTAGAATATCCAATACCGCAGGATTACCTCAGGCCTGGGTACAGCCCTATGTGGGCCAGAGCTGATCTCTGTGGTTATAAATGGAGTACCACGTGCTCCTGCTCCATCCAGATTGCTGTAAGTGAAGGATGGATCAGCCCTCAGGATTCTTCATTTGAATCATTTGACAGAACCATTCTCTTCCTTTCTCCAGATTAATCAACTAGTTTGGAATGAATCTTGTATCACTTGCCCAGAAGGGTGTCTGTGGGTGAGGAATCTTTGCTTTCCCCAGTCTCTATTTGCCAGAAACAGGAAACTTCATAGTAGGTGAAGATCTGGGATTTCATCTGCTATTAGTACTTTGCCATCCAAGTCAAGTTTATTTGAACCCAGAGCGTCATCCAGCTGATGTCTGCTTAAGCTTTGGAACTTGGAAAAGAGAGAAGCAAGGTGCTGTAAAGAGGCTGGGGAAACGGAGAAAACCTGACGTTATGTAAATGGCGCTCCATGCATTGGCCGCCAAATTCCCAAGTTCACCAAACTATAGCTCCCAGCCATGAACAGTGAATATCCACACTTCTCATTCATTTCTGGCCTACATGCTAAAAGAACCGGAGACTCACATAAAAAAATAAATAAATAAAATAATGGAGAAAACGGAAGAGTTTCAAATTAAGTGATTTTAGATTGTATTTTTAGATAAGAACAGCCCTGAGGTGTTAATTTCTCACATCTGGTTTGAGATTAACTTAGTTATATTCTTATAAGATATCTCTCTCCTGGCTTTTTATTTTTCCGTTGGTTTCAGAATTCCCTCCAGGGAAGAAAGGGGTTTCACAGACCTCAAATTATTATTACCTTGCATAAGAAACAACAACTACCCACAGGTACTAGGGTATGGCCTCTACATAGGTAATCCTTTCATCACTCAAATTGTACAATTATTCTATTCCTCATTCTTCATTCAGTACCTTTATTGGACACCTACTGTGTGCCAGCCAATGGAATCCATAGTAAACAGACAAACTCACATGAAGCTCATGATCTAGTAATAAACAAGAAAACAAATAAACAAAATATATAAAAATAAGTGCTAGGCAAGTAGTTAAAGTGGAAGGATATGTTGTGAGTGACTGTGTTGCTACTCTGGATTGGGTGCAAGGAGGTGACATTTGTCATGAGAAAGACAAGGAGCAGAGCATTCTGGGTAGAGGAAATGCTTCCCCGTGTAAAGTATTGAGAAATATAACCATGGAGCCCAGCAACCCTCTGTCTTTGTAAGGTGCACTTCAAGCCCTAGTGTCTGAGTTACCAAAAACCGTCTCTCTCCACCAGACCATAACACCGACCAACAAACCATCTGTCCCTCCCACAGACTGTAAACACCAACTTTTGGATCACTGCTACCAAATTTGGAAATGTCCCAGCCATTCCCCATTTAGTTTCCTCCCTAACTTGTCACTAAACTTCAAACAGGACACGGAGGGTTCTATTTCATTCTCACACCATAACAACCCATGTGGGTCCTTCTTATAGACGGCTGCATGCTAAAAATCAATGGCTGGTAAGCTCTCTCTCAATAGCTTAAAGGGTCTTACATGAGAGCTCTGAAAAATATTGACGCAAATTGCCCTCAAGCAGTCTGTGAAGTCTTCCAGGGCCCTTTTTTTTTTTACAGGAATTTGAAAATAGGCACATTCCATTTTGCCCTTTGTTAGAGAGCTACTGACAATAAAAAGAGTTCAATTTAGAATCTGTGCTGTAAAACAGAACACCGAACAAACCAAGTTTTCTCACCCCAGGTGACACTCTCCTGTACTCTGCTGATATACAGGGTTTAAGCAAGTACATTTGGGAAATTTATGGGGGACCAAACTCTCATAGTATTCGTTTCTTGAATTCTTTGTTATTTTGTCTGCACTGGAGACCGTCCCACAAGCCATTATCAGAATCCACCCATCTTCAGTTCTCGTAAATGTTATGTCTACACAGAACTATGTGAACTATTTCAGAACTGGAATGCTTTTCAGGCTGTGAAAGCTTGCTAATGGGAATGACAGAAAAAGAGCATTAAAACTTTAATGGGGAAAAATTCAGTGGCAAAGGGAAAAGTGGGCTAGAGGATTACATGTGGGTTGGGAGAAGAGGGTAGCTCAACCCTCAGAAATTGATTGTTCAGCCGGTGCTTGATTATTTAAATCTAGCAGCAAATGTATGCTGACATATTTTCTGGGGGGCACTATGGTGACTTTCCTTACAGCAAGTAAAAGAAGTAGAGTTCAGTTTTCAGCAGTCCTTCCTACTACGGTTGGTACTGATTGTTCCAGAGAATGAGACCAAAGGAAGCTGAGGCAGCGATGGTCAACCGTCAGTGATTCCTGGGAAGGAGCAAACGATAGTGCATTCTGGAGCACAGGGCGAAATTCAGTCTGGGTGAAAATTTCTGATGCAGAGATGTCTTCTGATTTTGGCAGTCCCAGCCTCTAGAACATTTGGGAAAAGGCATCATAACATGGAAAGCATGAATTAAATATGAGCTGCTAGTATTATACATATGTTCTCTGCCCCTATTTCCACTCTGCTTCTCAATTCAATCTACTCTTTATCCAGATCACAAACTTCAGTATCATATCATCATAGAGAAACTCCCTGAGCATCTAGGCTGAATTAGGAACACTTCAGAAACTCTTGTTCCATCCTAGGCTTGGTATGTATAGCACTAGACACCATTCATATATATTTATTTAAAAAACAGTTGGTCTAAAGTCTAAAAGATAAGTTCCACAAGGACAAGAATATTTGTTTTGTTCATTGATGGACCACCAAGCATCTAGCGAAGCCCTGGTGTTGGTAGCTAAGTGTTGATTGAATTTGTTCGGTGTCTAGCTCCCCATTTGAAGAAGGCAGAAACCTTGCCTGTTTTACTCATCATTGGCTCTCTAGCCC
Organism: Giraffa tippelskirchi; assembly: GCF_054371585.1. Taxonomy (NCBI): domain Eukaryota; kingdom Metazoa; phylum Chordata; class Mammalia; order Artiodactyla; family Giraffidae; genus Giraffa; species Giraffa tippelskirchi. The sequence continues at coordinate 146,428,975 of NC_137281.1, read as the reverse complement.
CTCATATAGTGCCTGACCAAGTAAAGGCTGCTCAAAAAGTACTTCTTGAATGCATGGAAATAATAATAACTAATATTTATTGAGTGCTTGTTCAGGGATTATGTTCAGTGCTTTACAGATACTGTTATGTTATTTAATATTTACCAAAATTCAGTAATATAGGTATATTATGCCATTTTGATTGAATAGGTTCAATAATTTTTTTAAACCAATGATCTTATAAACACAACATTGTAAAGCAACTATACTCCAATAAAAATTAATATAAAAAATAATGATCTTATAATTTTCTAATCCACAATGGATAATTGGACTAAATTTTCTCCCCAGTGTAGTAAGTAGTGACTTGGTAACATGAATAAGTGCATTTATTTCCCTGGGTGTCTACTCTCTGGTAGCTGGTGGCTGGTGAGAGAGAAATTCAGTCTCAGGGGTCTTAATTATGCCTAGATTGCTTAGAATTATTATTATAGCCTCAGCTCCTATTCATTTTGGGCTTTTGAGAGAAATATATATACTGTATATCATTCACATGTAGAGAGAAAAGAGAGATAGGGTGTTGGTTGTATTATATTCACATGCAACCACAGAATATAAAGAGATTCCACTTCTGCCAGAGGAAATTGAAATTATGAAAAAAATTACTGGCCAAATATTGCCCAAGATGCTGGTTAAACTGGCTGTGCCAGTGTCTCCTGCACCTGCCCGGGATCCCAGTTGGAAGGTAGGCTTGTTCCCTCCTCTGGGAACGTTGCCAGTCTCCAACATTCACCTCTATCTTATCTGGCTGAATCAGGTATAAGGCAGTCCCTTATCCCACCTCCCCAGGTAAAATCAGAAGTGTTTGGGTGGGTGGGGCATGGTCCAAGCAAGGATCAGACCACCTAGAAACAAACTGACCTGACTTAGAGTGGAAGCAATTCCAAGGGAGTTACTCAATGTATTATAGTCCCACTACCAGGAACCCATCTGGTGAGATTATATTACTCTCCTTTGCCAAAGAAACCGGTGACCCCAAAACGCATAATGCAAGAAGCAGCCAGTCTGATCAGGAAACTCAAATGATTCTTGAGTCAGATTTTTACCTCTCCTTGGTTTCTCTGTCTGCTCTTCACCACTATCAACACTACCCCATGGAGAATGAAGAATGAATAGAACTGTCAAAGGGAGATAAGAAATAAAGACAAAACAAGGAGTTTTCATAAACATACATATACTCAATCCTTCAGTCCACAACCTTTTGAATTTTTGAGTATTGAAATGCCCTGTGGCTCAGTTGGTGAAGAATCCACCTGCAATGTGGGAGACCTGGGTTCTATCCCTGGGTTGGGAAGATCCCCTGGAGAAGGGCTAGGGCTACCCACTCCAGTATTCTGGCCTGGAGAATTCCATGGACTGTACAGTCCACAGGGTGGCAAAGAGTCAGACAGGACTGAGTGACCTTCACTTCAGTCATTTATGAAATGATGGCAACTGTTGTCACTTGGTAAAATTAAAAGTTGGCAACTTATGTCAGTTCACCAGCTTTTTAAAAACTTTGCTGGCCCCTGCTATCCAACAGGGTGGGAAGCCCTGGGTCACGGTGATGCCGTAGTGCCCTCTGAGACTTCGGGTGAGGATGTGGAGAGAAGAGTCTCCCCCTGCAGGTGTGAGCAGAGCACAGGTGTGCTGGGTGGGCTCTGCGGATCCTATCAGCAACCTGCACGCCTGTGACGACCCTCTTTGAATAAGAAGGATGGTCTTCTCTAGGTTCCCAGCAACTTGTTTCTCAGACTCACCCAAGAGCCCAGGGCTCCTGTGTGGTTCCATTTGATAACCTCACTTATGTTCAGCTTTAGGAGGTTTATTACTAATTAAAATATCTGTATTCTAAAACTAAGATCTGAAGAGAGGCAAATACTTACACCAAAGGCATATATGGCTGAAAATGGATAATTTTAGGAATGGTGAGGGAGCATGCCTTGATGTGTGTGTGTGTTTAGTCACTCAGTTGTGTCCAACTCTTTGCAATAACATGAACTGTAGCCTGCCAGGCTCCTCTGTCCATGCAATTCTCCAGGCATGAATACTGGAGTGGGTAGCCATTCCCTTCTCTGGGGGAATCTTCTCAACCCAGGGATCGAATCCGGGTCTCCCACATTGCAGGCAGATTCTTTACCATCTGAGCCACCAGGGAAGCCCAGGCCTCGATATAGGACATATCAAATCACACAGGTGGGGATTCATCCGGCCTGCCTATGAATTACACCCCCTCAAGCCCACCTTGCCACTGATTCATATGCAGATCACTTCATAAGACATTTTTAAACTGGAAAATGCCTTCTGCTTTACAGTTTTCGAAGCTCTTTCACAAGAGTTACCTGGAGTGAGCCTCATATGAATCCTGAGAGGTAAGCAGGGCAGGTAGTAATGTTTTCATTTTTACAACTAAGGAAAGCCAGACTCGAGGAATGTGAACAAGCTGAATTCAGTCATGGCTAGGGTGTGGAAGAGGCCTGGTGTGCATTTGGGCCTGGGAAGGGCATGTAGGTCATTGCTCCTTCACTTTCTGGCCTGGGTCAAGGCCCCTTTGCTATGGAAACCTGATGGGTGTAGGTTCCACTCAGTACTAAGGCAGGAGGTGTTGGGGAAAACTGCACCCACTAATAATGATCAAGCATTTATACACCATTTGGTGTTTCCACAGTGCCCATTAATGATCACTACATCATTACAAAGCTCTTAGGTCAGAGCAAATGGGTGGGGTCAATGAGTTCTCCAGACCCCATTTTATAGATGAGGAAGTAGGCTGGGGAGATTAATTGTCTTGTGGTTTGAAGAAATCAGTAGTCTAGCAGGACATCACGGTCCTTAGGTTGAAATTGGTCAGCTAAATGGAGCAGCTCAGCCAAACCACTGGGCAGAAAGGATCTGTACATGTGTGTGTGTGCATGTAAACTCCTATGAAACAAACTGCTGCTTTCAGTACCATTAAAACTATAATCTACTTGATATTTCCTGAATTACATATCAAATGTAATGGTATTTAATTAAATTGTGACTCCCTGGGCTACATATCATGGCCCATGACTATATTTGGGTCCAAAGAACAACGACACTCTGTGGGAGAAGGTGAGGGTGGGATGATTTGAGAGAATAGCATTGAAACATGTATATTATCACATGTGAAATAGATCACCAGTCCAGGTTCGATGCATGAGACAGGGTGTTCAGGGCTGGTGCACTGGGATGACCCTGAGGGATGGGATGGGGAAGGAGGTGGGAGGGGGGTTCAGGATGGGGAACACATGTACACCCATGGCTGATTCATGTCAATGTACGGCAAAAACCTCTACAATATTGTAAAGTAATTAGCCTCCAATTAAAATAAAGAAATTAATTTTTTTAAAAAAGAACAACAACAACAAAAGAACTAAGAAGAAAAGAAATAAGTCTGGGAGATGGAAAAAGACATGGAAGCTCTAAAGTTATAACTGATGCCCTTGGACAGAAACATAAAATCCAGTTCACATACTGGAGTCAAATCTAGTCACTTGGAGACTCTGTCATCTTCCATCTTCCTCCCCGCTTCCTCATCCAAACTGAGAAAATGCCTTCAGCCACCTCTTCCAGCTTTTCAGGTCATTTTCATTGAACAGTACAAAGATTGTCTCATTACTCCTCTTTTGGTGTAACCCAGATATATTGGCTCTCAGAGACCAAGACACTCTGTATTCCTGGAAACATAAAGAGAGATGATAGAATTAGAAAGAGATGTTTGATCATTTTAAAATGATCTTATATCAGACTTTCAAATAATACCTGGCAGTGTCAGGACAAGAGGGAGACTTGCCTGGCAATTTAATATATTTACTCGGTAAATAGTAAGCACTTGCAGTCCCTGTGACTTAATCAGAATGAAGTTCATTATGATAAAGAGCTGTGCCCTTTGGTCCTATTTGCATTAAGCAGGCTCCCAATTTCATTTAATTTCACTCACATCTCTGAAGGAAATTATAGTCTATGAGGCTGGCCTAGGGGCAGGGGGAGGACAGTTAGCAAGACTATTTACCAGAGGAGATAAAGGGGGAAAGGTAGGTTAAAATTAGAACAGAGAGAATAGGTACCCTCCTTACTCCTTATCAATTCCAATCTACAAAACTACTTTTTCTTGTTTTTAACTTGAGGTTTGCATCAGCGTCTCTCTCTCTTTCTCTCACTCGCTCTCTGGGTTTTGAAAACATATTATCAGGTCATCTAAACCTTTTATGAAACATCCCAGACTTGTATGTGCATGAGCTAGCTGGTGAAGATTTATTATGTTTGACACCATAACTTAAGATTTTAAGGCATTCTTTTAGGCACAACCTGACTGAAAACCCTGAGGCTAGATCACTATCTCTTGCCAGATGTTAACCTGGTTTCACTGATGGGAGCCCAGGGTAGGTTAAAACTGTTTCTGGAGACATTCACGACTCAGAATGTTTAGCTCCATCAGTATACTGCTATTATACATCAAGAAATATGGGATTTTAACAACAGAATTTTCCCCCACCCAGTCCCCCATTTCTGTCCTCAATTTATTTCTGTCTCTTCTGGAAAAGCCAAATGCCCCCCAGTTTTGAATTAAAATGGGCAGGGAGAAAAGCCTAATACTCAACTAGCCCACGAATTGAAGCACCCACGCAGGTCTTTGGGGATCCTGCTCAGGCTACGGGAAATCTGGGCATCTATGGGTGGAACGACAAATCAATGATGTCATTCAACAGAATTAAGACCAGACGGAAAAAAATGTAGCCAAATTCTGCAGGGAATAGCACTGAATCCTGGCATTATGTATGAAAGCCGCCCCCCGCCCCACCCCCACCCCACCCCCCACCCCGCTTGAGAGCATGAACAAGTTTAAGTGTGAAGGCAACACAGTTTGTGGGATGAGGCTGAAAGGGTAATAGCCTCAGATGTAATGCCGATCGGGGGGCGGGGGGGGCGGGGGGGGGCGGTCAGAGGGTGAAACGCCAAATTTTGTGCTGTGATTGACGGTGGGCCTCAGGGCCCTGGACTCTCAGAAGGGACTCGGTCACAAGGGAAACATGCCATCTATTGGGTTCTAATCGGTAGGCGAAAGCTGCACGTTGAGCACGCTTCCTCCTGGTTCCCATCCTTGGCGATGGGAATCTCAGACCAAGCCTCCAGGATGTGTTAGAGAAATAAACAAGCGGGACACAAACAACCAAAACAGCAACACAGCAGAGCGGGCGCGGAAGATGAAGCTCCGCCTTGGGAAGCTGCAGACCAATCAGAAGCCTGTTGCTGGGGTCGGTGTTTGGCCGCCTGACGTTCCCATAGAGACGGAGGAACATTACACACTAAACACTGGGCGACGTTGACGTCTATGCGTTATATCCAAGGAGACGACTGAGTACACGTCATCTCCCCGCCCTCCCGCAGCGCCAGGGGCGGAGGGAGCGACGCAGGCGTCGCCGTCACGTGCCGCTGGCCGGGAGCGAGGCCGGGTGGGCGGGGCTTGTTGCTATGGCTGCAGCTGCTGGCTGTTGTTGTTTGGAGCCGGAATTAGAAAGTGCTGAGGCGGCAGTGGAGCCAAAACCAGATTGTGGAACAGCGGCTCCCGCCCCCGGGCCAGAGAGGGTTCCCCAAGCCCGTGGAAAGCCAGGACACCCCCGAGGCTGCCCCAGCACGCTTCAGCCCCAGGTCCTGAGCCAAGATCTCAGGCTGCCTGTGACTCCAGACTGAGGGCCAAACCCAGACCACCCCCTCCACCCTTAGTTGGCCATAATTGTCAGGGTGACCTCCGGAGCCGCCGTCTCCTCCAGACAGCGGCCCACAAAACAACCACTTGGCCAAACTTGCCTTGCGCAGGAGATAGGAAAAAAACAAACCAGCGTAGGAAACTTTCCCACTCTTGGAGTAAACTCCGGAATCGAGGGGAATCATGCCCCTGATGGCTCAGTTGGTAAAAAGAATCTGCCTGCAACGCAGGAGACCCCTGGGTTCATTCCCGAGTAGGAAAGATGCCCTAGAGAAGGGACTGGCTACCCACTCCAGTATTCTGGCCTGGAAAATTCTATGGACAAAGAGTCAGACACGACTGAGCGGCTTTCACTTTCGTAAAGAAGTTTGGATTTAGCTTTTATACGTTAAAAGAAGCAGAACTTTAGACACTTTGTTTAGAGCTTTGTTGAAGATTAGAGGGAGGGAAGCGTGTTCAAGAGTTCTTCTCAAGGAGACAGAAAATGTGGAAGCCCCTGCCTGCCTGCCTACGAAGTCACTTCAGTCTGTCCGAGTCTTTGCGACCTTATGGACGGTAAACCGCCAGGCTCCTCTGTCCGTGGGATTCTCCAGGCAAGAATACTGGATTGGGTTGCCATTTCCTCCTCCAGGGGATCTTCCCAACCCGGGAATCCAACCGGGTCTCTTAAGTCTCCTACATTAGGAGGCCAGTTCTTTACCAGTAGGCGCCACCTGGGAAGCCGCTAGCAGCCCCTGAGGCCCCTAGCAGCCTGAGGACCCTGATACTGAAAAATGGGAAGGCCCTAATTCACTTTTCCCTTTCATGCACTGGAGAAGGAAATGGCAACCCACTCCAGTATTCTTGCTTGGAGAATCCCAGGGACGGCGGAGCCTGGTGGGCTGCCATCTATGGGGTCGCACAGAGTCGGACACGACTGAAGTGACTTAGCAGCAGCAGCAAAATACCTAGGTCAGTAGGAAGTGAAGCTTTGATTTCTCCGTTGCTTAATTTGGTCTTGACTATAGAAGCTAACTCGAGTGTGAGAAATCTGTGTGCCAGCCTCCTTTTTCTTTACCCAACTCTGGAAACAGTTACAGGAATATTGCGGCAACAAATTGTAAATAAAACCAAATCCGCTAACGGGAGTGAAGGGTTGAGATGACTATGTGAAGGCAACCACTCTGAACAGAATGCAACAGTTGAACGATATGGTACAGCGAAAGGGGCCAGGACTTTGAATTTTCTCCAAGTATCATAATGTTCAAGCTTAGCTGAATTTAAACCGTGACTTTTATTTTTGAGGAAAAGCCAAAGGGGTGTTAGTTGCTGGAATTCAAAATAAGCCATGGCAGTGAGCATGACAGCATCTGTTTCTGATGGCTGAAACATAAAGACGGAGCATTTCATTCAAATGAATGGTGTTTGGAGTTGGTCTGAGATCCCTCTATGCCTGCACCAACACTCATCCAATCCCATTTTCCATCACTGACAAATCAGCCCCTCAGGGTTGCCTCCCTGTTACTCCATGCTAGGCCTCCCTGTGTTCCCATTCAGATATTTACTACCTGCCCACAGAGCATATCCGTTCGCTTTCAACATTCCCTTGCTCCATCCTCTGACCTACCTATTACTCACTTCCCTGACTCCCTTCTCTAAACAGTTCTCCCTCAATTCCCTTCCTACTCTCTTGCCACTCCCCAGGTGTGTACCCAGTTGACCAGCACTCCTCAAACCCTTGCCCCATCCACCCAGCTCTACCGTAATGTTTTTCCTGTCTAGTTCCTACTTACTAAAAGACTGCAGTCTTCTGCAAATGTTGGCTGAACACAGGAGGAAGGCCTTAGTGAGCTGAACAAAGCCATCATCTGCACTTAAAAACAAAAATCCCCAGATAATAATTGAAATCCATGACACATATTCAAGCCTTATGCAGACTCTGCTTATCCCAGTACTGTGGGCAAGGCAGCAGTTTACTAATTCTGACATTTTCAGGGAGGTAATGATAGTTTTTACTTTTTCCTGTTTACTGGTGATCAAACTAGACTTCTTTGAGAGTATTGGTTGTACTCCCCACACCACCCACACCCCCATAATACAACACCTACAGCATAAAGCAAATGGAAAAGGGAGAAATCTCAGGTTAGTCAGTTCAGTTCAGTCTCTCAGTCATGTCCAACTCTTTGCGATCCCATGGACTGCAACAAGCCAGGCCTCCCTGTCCATCACCAACTCCCGGAGCTTACTCAAACTCATGTCCATCTAGTTGGTGATGCCATCCAACCATCTCATCCTCTGTCGCCCCCTTCTCCTCCTGCCTTCAATCTTTCCCAGCATCGGGGTCTCTTCCAATGAGTCAGTTCTTCGAATCAGGTGGCCAAAGTATGGTTAGTGGAAAGGTCCAACTTGTGGATAGATTAGATTGAGTCAGTTTGGGGGTAAGAATGAAGTGATTTGTGCTTTGTTTCAGATGAGAAAGTAAAGCATTGAAATGACTTACCTGCAGACATATAAATAACCTATCTTACCGTCTAGAAAGAAAGTGGAGTAGCAGTCCTTATCTTCCCCACTTTAAACTTTAAGTTAGAATATGACAATTTTGTTTATTGTAAGATTCTATCTCTTTCTAGATCTCTTTTCCAATTCTTCAGGCCAATCAAGAACTCAGCAAGCCACTGACAATGAGTGTGGGGGAAGAAGACAACTGAAGGCAAGGTTGATCTGGTGCTTTGATGTGCCAAACTATGTAGAATGTTCTTTGCTTTCATATATGTGATGTAATCTTATCCTCCCATCATCCTTATGAATTAGGTCTTCTTGTGCCCATCTTGACTACCAAAGAAACTGAGGCTCAAGTAGTTAAGCAACTTGCCCAAGGATGTGGTACAGAGCCAGTCTTCCAACTCAGATGTCCATTTTCAGAGTATCTGCTCTTCCTGTATTCCCATAAGATGAGGTGAAATGCACTGAAAACCTCCACCTGGGTCACTTTACAAGTTTACCTTTCCACAAGGAAACTCTAGCCCCTTTTTTCACAAAATTTATTTTTTTTAAAGGCAGAGAAGAGATTAAAGATCTTTTTCGAGATCTGCTAGAACTTCATGAAAGGGTGCTGACACCACAAAGTAAAAATATGGCTCCATCCCAGCTTCCTGGGACTCACCTCTATTTCCTCATTGGTCTGAGATCCAAGAGGCAAAGAGAGACATGCCCCAGAGCACATGCAGCAGAAAGGTTTGGGCGAGTTCTGGGAGACTCTGACCTGCCCCAGGCTAGGGAGGGCACCACCTAAGTTCATAAGCTACCTGGAGAGCTCCGCCCAGATTTACCTGAAGCTGTCACTTGGACCTGGTCCCTCCTTCTTCTCCTCTCTCCTCCCCCAAGCCTGACCCTTCTGAGAAGCACGTCCTGCACGAATTCCTCCAAACCCACATATGCCTTTAGGATTGTAAGGTGTCTAAAAAGTTCCCTCCTTAACATTAGTCGAATGGGTGGGAAGGGCAATTCCCGGTCCAGAACATGGGGGAGACCCTCCTCCCTCCCATCTTGGCAAGCAGCCCCTGGAGGGATCCATGTGGGTGGCAGTGAGTACAGACAAGTCAGAGGGTTTCTCGCTGGGCAGGAATGCCCATGGGCCACACCTTCTTCAGCCCTCAGAGCACCTCATGTCTGGACCCGCAAAGAGGGTGGCCGTGCCAGGGAGTGGGTTCTCTTGTGTCTGCCTCCAACAACCAGTTTATTGTGACGATTCTATTTGTGTTCTCTGTGTTCTGTTTGACTTGGCAGCTGAGTAGGGAAAGGGCAGCCGGTTCACTCCGGTTTGTACTGGGTGGTTCCTGCAGCCACACCCAGACTTTAAAGCCAGAGGCTTGTGGCAGGGATGCCTTTACCTGGGGGCCTTCAGCGTGCGAAAGCAAGGTGTGGGAAGTATTTCCTTTTTATGGGCCAGCCAAGTGTGGCTGGCATTTCACCTATTCCTGTATTACTAATGTCACCCAGATTCAGGTCAAAGGGCAGGCTTACTAGACTTGCCCTGGGATCCGGGACCAGGGCATGGTTGATTCCGTCCCTTTGGGCTAGATTATGCTAAATCCCTGCTACCCGTAGGCACTTTAACTTCTCTATCTAAAACAAAAATCCAAGGTCTGACAATTGTGTTCTACTTTGGGGGACTCTTGTTCCTGAAGTTGAAATCTGGGCCTTCTTAAAGTATCCAAAGTAAGGATTCTTTTCATACGCAGTGGTAGCATTCAAAGAGAGCAGACTTCAAGATCAAATAGACTTAGTCCTAGAACTCTGGATTTGCCCCATTACTTACCTGAGCCTCTATCTAGAACTAAAATCCCTTGCATGTGGGAAGTAACAACTAACACTTAACCCTATTACATGCCTGGAGGAGGAGGGGATAAGTGTTCTAAGCACTTTTTGGAAAACTCAAGCTTCACAACAACCTAAAGAGGTGTGGAAGTATTATTATTATCATCCTTCTTTTTTACAGATAAGAAAACAGGCAGGGAGAAGTTAAGGAAATTGTCAGAGGGGGACTTCCCTGGTGGTCCAGTCCTTAGGAATCTACCTTCCAATGCGAGGGACTCAGGTTTCATCCCTGGTCGTGGAACTAAGATCCCACCTGCCGAAGGGCAACTAAGCCAAGCACCACAACTACTGAGCCTGCCCATCAAAACTAAGACCCAACACAGCCATAAAAAAACTAAAAATTCTTTTTAAAAGAAGGAAATTGCCAGAGGTCATCAGCTAATAAGACAGTGCCAAGACAGCAGGTTGTCTGGCTCCAGAACCCACATGCTTAACCATTATGTGGTGGTGCTGTTCCTAGAGAGCCAACACCGGGCAGGAGACTAGAGACACCATGGGGATCAGACACAGACTTAGTCCCCAGGCCCCACCCCATCATCTCCACACTTTACTTCCGAGGCTCCCAAGTCAGCTTGAAAAGGGCCTTTCTACATCTAGAAACTTCTGTTGCCCTGGACCCTCAGGCTTTCGCTGAATGCAGGCATTATCTTGGTGATGGTGACGGCCATGGTCATCTAGCCAGGTCAGTAGAAGAACCTACAGAAGTGCACTAGCTTCCATGATATCCTCCCCTGCACCAGAGAGCCTGGCATGGCATGGGAGAGCATTCTATTGGGCAGGTGGCTGTGTGCCTCTCCACAGGCTGGGGGAGTGGGTGGCAGAGCCAGGCTTGGGTGCTCGTTGTAACCAAGCCCGTCCAGCAGACAAGGCCACAGAGCCCTTCCCTGAAGAAAGTGGCCGTGACCCAGACAGCGAGTGATGAAACCCTTTCCTCTTCCAGAGAGGCCCAAGCACATGGCTGCAGGGCCCGGCAAGGCCACAGGCTTTGTTCACCAGGCCTCTCCCTACCAGATGTGATAATGTACACTGTGAGCTCAAGACCGAACTACTTTTTAAATGGACACAGGGTGTAGATAATTACCATCGCCCACGTTTATTGAGTGCTTAGCATGCTTTATATGGCTGATCAGGATTCATTTATTTAATCCTTATGACAACCCTATGAAGCAGGTTCTATTATTATCCCCATTTGACAGACGGAAGGCTGTAGGCACAGAGAGGTTCATTTCCCCAAGTCTGCACAGACCATGAGTGAGATTCAAACCCAGGACTGGGTGACTCCTGAGACTGTGCTCTTACTCACCCAAAGCAAAGTGGAGGCCCTTCCCTCAGAGTCAGTGGAGACGTGGGTCAAGGGTGAAGTCCTGAGACATTTCCATACTGGTCTGGGAGGGGTTCAAAGCCCCCAGATCCAGTTTATGGAGAATGGTCCACCTCTCTAGAAGTGGATTCTGGCCCCCAGGCTCTCACTGACCACTCTGGTTCTCCATGAGTCAGAGATGGCTTCATTAATTCTCTTAGGCTAACTAGGTCCCCTGCTAGAAGTCTAAAGCTGGGCTGGAGACTGGCTGGCTCTACAAGAACAGAAATGGATAAGGGGCAGAGATAGGTGTAAAATTATGTCGTATTTCTGAGTGTTTGTCTGAATATGCCCCTGTCCATCTGTTCAGTGACTGGGACAGCATCATGCCAGACCAAAGCCAAAATCCTCAAGGTATCCTTCTATTTCTGGCCCTTTTATAGCACCTCCTCTCCCTCCACCTCCTCTCAATAAAGCACACACTCCTCGGTAGTGTTTAAGAACACCAGCCCTTGAGCCAGACTTCCTGGGTTCTAATCCTAACTCTGACACTCAGTTGCAAAGTATTTATCTTCCAAATTACTTAATTTTTCTGGGCCTCAGTTTCCTTATCTGTAAAATGAGCATAACAATAGTACCATCCTTATACTGTTGTTGGGAGGACACTGAGATAATGTATGTGTGCAAAAAAAAAAATGCTCAATAAATTGTTGTTGTGATAGTTTATTATCTCTTTGCATCCATCTTTTCCTGGATATATGTTTGTTGAAAACTGACTCTAAACGGTCACTCGCTAAGCAACTATTTATATTCCTCCTCCCCTGTTCTCTGGCTGTCAGTTGTTTTATTTTTTTAATATAGTTTATTTTTATTTATTTATTCATTTTGGCTGCACTGGGCTTCTCTAGTTGTGGCACATGGGCCCTAGAGTGCGTGGGCTTGTAGCTGTAGCTCAGCACGCACGTGGGCTTAGTTGCAGCATGTCAGAACTTAGTTCCCCAAATAGGGATCAAACCCAGGCTGCCTGCACTGGGAGCGCAGGGTCTTAACCACTGGACTGCCAGGGAAGTCCCTGGCTGTCAGTCTTTATGTAGTTCTCCTTGAAGAGATCTAGGAACGGCTACTCTTAGAATGAAGAGAAAAAAAATCTCTTTCGACTAGGTCAGGGTCTTTGGGAAATTCCTTAAAGCCAATTGTCTTGAGAATTTTAATGGGTCCACTTGGGAAGGCAGCCAAAGCTATTAATTTGTAACAGCTGCTGAGAAGCTGTTGTCAACACCTCGATACAGATCATCCCTGTTGGGCACAGAGGTTAGGTTGAAAGTCATGAAACCCAAAATAATTGTTGAGCAACAGCAACTAGGGGATTACTGATGGCAGAATAACCTTTAAAAAAAGCCACACGCCACCATCACCCCCTGGTTGTGTCCCCTGGGGACTTGCACCTTCCTTTTCTTAGATTATCATCTCAGTCTGACTGCAAACCATGTCTTAATAGATTTAACTTCTAACATCACAGCAGTACAAACCCACTGGCCTACTAAATATAAGCTGCTGATGGTATGGGCTCAGGATAGAAAGTGAGCCACTTAATGGGTGAGTTAATGCCACGAAGGAGAGTCAAGGCGGAGGGGTAGCTTATCTCAAATCTGTATTTCCTGTGAAGTCTGATGAAAAAAAGAAAAAAAATTGAGGTTTGACTCCTTCACACAGAGTAAGTTTACAGTGGGTCTTGCCTGCTGTCGAACTTTAAAGCCCTGAGCAGCACATTTGTGGTTTGGTTGTGTTATCCGATTCTGGGGCTGATACTTGCTGCTTTCAGTTCGTGGCTGTAGAGTTTCCAGTCCTCCTTTCGGCTCTTACGTTATGGTTTGGGGTTAGCCACAGACCTCTCTCCACTATTCAGATGGAACAGCCACAGGGTACCCCCACCAAGAGACCATATTCACATGTATAATTCTACCTGCCCCTGAGGGCTTGCCACGTGCCAGGCACTGCTTTATCTGCCTCCTGCACTCACGATGCCCTCTTCACAGGTTAGGAAACTGAAGCTCAATACAAGTAAAGTAATTGATCCAGAATCACACAAGTAGAAAGGTGTCAATTCTGAATTTCACACCTGAGACCGTATCATGTTGACTGCCAAAGCAGAGCACTTACACACCAAATGATGCAGCATCACCATATTCTTTCCTCTTTTGCGTGTGCTGTGCTTTACCCTTCTCTCTTGCACACTTACTGTATTCATCCCTACTCTATCCTTCCCTCAAGATCTTTTCCTTCGTTCTGCTGTCCCAACCACTCCCGCCCAAAGTAGCCTCGCATCCCTCTGAGATTTTCATCTGGACTATCTACTTGGACACTTAATTGTGCATCATCTTATATTATTACTCAAACGTTTTGTTGCATTGGCCTTGTCTCCCCTCCTAAACTACAAGCTTTTGAAAGTCAGGTCAGCGTATATCCCTCAGCACTCAATCTACAACTCTGGACACAGTAAGATGTTCACCAAGTGTCTGAACAAATGAAAGTAAGCTCAAGATAAACATTCCAAAGGTAGCCTCTACACAGAGGTTATTTTCTGCAAGTGAGGATCATTTTGAGCTTAGCTGCTTGCAGCCATAAATATTTTTGCAGTGCTTGGCTCAATAAATAGGTGACCACTAACTACCCGAGGAATGAAAGAAAGGAACTCCAACTGGGTGACTTACAAGTGACTTGGCCAAATCATCTGAACTCTTCCAAGTCTCTTCCAAGTTTTTACCCTGTACAATGGGGATAATTCTTAAAGAGTTTATATGAGGTTAGAGACATGTGAAGTACCTCACCATTATTATTTTCTAACACTTTCGTGGGAAATGGTTCCAGCAGCTTGAACACAGACGACTTTGGTCCCTGGTCTAATGAATGAGTGGAAAGGTGCTGCAGGTGATGAAAATAATCCTGAGCAACTGTGTGACCCACAGGTCTTCTGCATGTGGCTCTTTACCAAGTAGTGGGGGTTACGTTTCTTTGTTGCTTGTGGCCAAATGGGAACTCCCATGGTGTCTTCCTATGGAACTCAGCCTACCGTTGCTGCGGGGGCTGCTTTTCCTTTCTTTATTAAGAAAAGGAAACAGGAAATCAAATGTAAAACCCTCTGACGGTTAGTATCACATCGAAGTTGTGAACTTAACCACACCCCCGCCAGGAAATGAAAATACAGTTCTCACAGTCTTGTTCCCTCTCCTTTCCTGGCCCACATGGTGTTTTTCAGATTTTAGTTAGATAATGTAGATGAAAGGGCTGAACTGTGGGCAGTAGGCTGTCACTGGGCGTTTGTTGACTTCGGCACGGGTTAGCACACAGATTCAATATTGTACAAACAGAGAAAGGATTTGCATTCACTCTGTGACGCTCTGGCTCTTTCAGATGTCACAAATCAAGAGTCCATGGGCAGATTCTAACCTATGGACATGTTTTTCTGTTCCAACCCACATAATGTATTTTTAAATTTGCTTCTTTGCAGATGTTTAGAAACAGAGAGATCTCACATATGTGTGCATGCACGTCCAATCTGGGTTTACAACTTTCCTGTGGGGAGAACAACAAACTGTGGAAAATTCTCAAAGAGATTCAATACCAGACCACCTTACCTGCCTCCTGAGAAATCTGTATGCAGGTCAAGAAGCAACAATTAGGACCGGACATGGAACAATAGACTGGTTCCAAATTGGGAAAGGAGTACATCAAGGCTGTATATTGTCACCCTGCTTATTTAAATTATATGCGGTGTACATCATGAGAAACACCGGGCTGGATGAAGCACAAGCTGGAATCAAGATTGCTGGGAGAAATATCAAGAAACTCAGATATGCAGATGACACCACCCTTATGGCAAGAAGTGGAGAGGAACTAAAGAGCCTCTTGATGAAAGTGAAAGAGTGAAAAAGCTGGCTTAAAACTCAATATTCATAAAACTAAGATCATGGCATCTGATCCCATCACTTCATGGCAAATAGATGGGGAAACAAAGGAAAAAGTGACAGATTTTATTTTCTTGGGCTCCAAAAGCACTGCAGATGGTGACTGCAGCCATGAAATTAAGACACTTGCTCCTTGGAAGAAAAGCTATGACCAACCTAGACAGCATATTAAAAAGCAGAGACATTACTTTGCTGACAAAGGTCAGTCTAGTCAAAACTATGGTTTTTCCAGTAGTCATGTGTGGATGTGAGAGCTGGACTATAAGGAAAGCTGAGCACCAAAGAATTCATGCTTTTGCTGTGGCGTTGGAAAAGACTCTTGAGAGTCTTTTGGACTGCAAGGAGATCCAACCAGTCCATCCTAAAGGAAATCAGTCCTGAATATTCATTGGAAGGACTGATGCTGTAGCTGAAGCTCCAATACTTTGGCCACTTGATGCGAAGAACTGACTCATTGGAAAAGACCCTGGTGCTGGGAAAGACTGAAGGCAGGAGGAGAAGGGGACGACAGAGGATGAATGGTTGGATGGCATCACCGACTCGATGGACATGAGTTTGAGTAAGCTCCGGAAGTTGGTGATGGACAGGGAGGCCTGGCGTGTTGCAGTCCATGGAGTTGCAAAGAGTCGGACATGACTGAGCAACTGAACTGAACTGAACTGGAAGGAGAAATGGTGATAGTGGGTGACAGCTGCCTCCTTCAGGGGTGCGTGTGTCTTGGGTTCCGTGAAGCGGCCCACTGCCCTAGTTTGCTTGCCCTGCCTGTCTCAGGGTCTGTTTGAGATTCCAGACTTACACTCTGTGTTTCTGAAAAGCAGGCACAAAGGTGGCACCCTGAGGAGCCAGGTATAGGTTCCTGACATCCTGAGTGTGATCTTCTCCTGTGTATTCAAGCCTTCACTTTCACCTACTTATTCCTCCCTGCATGAGTCTCCTGATTTCTAGGTCACTAGTGCCAGCCACTCTAGATCTAAACACTTGTTTACAATTTGCCCTTGCCTGAGCAGAAGGAAAGTGTGTTGTTTCTTTGCTCCACTCCAGGGTAGGTCTGAATGTGAGGGATATTGACGAGGAAACGTTCAAGGAAATAAATCAGTTGAAGTGATGATAAATCAGTTGAAGTGATGCGGCCCCATCAGGTCTTCCTCCGAAATGCACGTCTCCCTCAGTTGATGTGGCAGACTTATTGCTTTACCACCCAACACTCTTTCCTGCTTCTCCTGGTGGTTGAACCTCTCATCTTCCTTCAGGGAAATCGCCCCTTCCTACTCTCAATCCTTGTGCTTCACGTGGAGTTGAATCTACCTCTCATTCCATAGGTGAGTCCTGGAGCTTTTAGATGAAGCCTTGCCTAACTCAGGCACCCCTGAACTTTTCAGGTCCACAAGCTGATCCCTGGAAAGTAGTCCTAAACCTTTCTATATATTTATTCTATATATTTTATTTAAACCACAGGATTCATGTCACACATTCTGCTCACTGTTGTCCATCTTAACTACCATCTTTGACATCCCTCCATGTCAGTTCTCTGGTGAGAACTTCAAGTTCTTGGCAGAAGGCTGGGGAAACATTTCTGAACACAAGTGACTTCCAGGATGGTTGCCCACTTGGCCAGTGGTTGAGCTGCCCTAAGGCCTCTAGCAAACAAGAATTATCCACACATCTGAGGCAAGTAACAAATGGACAACAGGTGGTCATTGGCCCTTAGGATATTGTTACACTTTTAACCTGTTGGCCACTGGTTGAGCAATGTCCATGTATTACATGCTCCTTGAGGACGAGGACTATGCCTTAGTCCCAGTTTTATATCCAGAGCCTAGTACAGTGTGCCTGACATGCCTGCCACAGGGTCAGTGCTCAGTAGATAAAAGGATGGCTTGTTGAATGCTTTGGGGGAGGCCATCTAGAAATGAGACTCACTCTGAGGCTTCCATGGGCTTGCTGCTAAGCCCTGAAGGTGACATGACTGACCTGGGTCCATAAGCATGTATTAATAATGATGTCATGCTGTAGTCCATACAGGATTTCCACATAGCTTCTTGCATTCTTTTGCATTGAGGTAAAATGCTTTGCATACCGTTAACAGTTTTAAAAGGACACATGAGCTATTACAAAGATGGTATGGAAGAGCAGTTATAAGTTTAGGATCTGGAGCCAGAATGCCTAAATCCAAATCTTAGCTCTTCCACTGGCTAGCTTTGTGGTCTTGGGCTTGTTACTTAATCTATCTGTGGCTTTATTTCCCCATCTGTAAAATGAGAATATTAAGAGTGAAAGTGAAAGTTAGTTGCTCAGTCATGTCCGACCCCATGGACGGTAGCCCGCCAGGCTCCTCTCTCCATGGAACTCTCCAGGCAAGAATACGGGAGTGGGTTGCCATTTTCTTCTCCAATATTAAGAGTACCCAGCTCATAAAGTTGTGAGGATGACCTTGTGAGGATGAGCTGATGGATGTAGAACATTTAGAAGAGCAACAGGCATGTAGTTGGCATTCAATAAACATTGGCTAATATCTTCACTAGGGAGAGTCCTATTACGTGACTTTTTTAAAAAACACCGAAATAAATTGACAAGCTTGAGATCCTCTAAAATTTCTCCCTCAGAATGCCGCATCAGTCCAAATGTGCTACCGAATTCAAAATATCTTACATATTGAACACAGAATACATTGCTTTAACTTGTTCTCATCCCTGGAAGGTGTTCCAATTCATTATTGGTTTCTTGGCAGTTACAGCACATGCTTTTCTGGGTGATGGTAACAGTGCTTAATACATAATCCTTTAATATCCACTCATGGTGTAAACCGAGTCCCCTCTCCCATCATCGTCATCAGCGGTGGAATCTTCTTTCTCTTCCTTTCCTTTAAGCGGCCCAGCGTCATCTCATTCAGGAGGAGCTACTCTAAGCACCGCAGCTGTTCTAAAATTGTGAGCGTGCCCACAGCCACCCTCCTTTCCTCTCTACTCCCCCGGCTCCCGTCCACGCAGGCTCTCTCTGCTCCTTCTCTGTCACAGCACAGGGTGACTGTCTGTCAGGATTCATGAGCCTAAAAAAGACACTGTTTAAAATTCCGAAAGTTTCCGAGAAAATGCCAGTTATGTTCCCACCTTCCCCATCGCCAGTTTCTTCCTGGGCCCACATCATTTTTATTCTATTATCACGAGGTGACTCTGAGAGCAGGGAGGGACAAAGGACCTAGGACAATGCATGTGCACACACATGCACAGAATCGTCTTTGGGAGATCAGTAGGCAGCTTCCAACAACGTGTTAAATAGAAATGTTTGGGCAGAGAGTGTAGAAAAGGTAGACTTGAATAAAGCCCAATAAATGAAAATGGGAATATTGAAACAGATGAATTAAGTGGTGATTAACCATCTTTTTAACAAGTCCTTCCTATGTGAAGGCTGAATCAGGGATTTAATTAAAGAGCCTGTCTCAGTGCATTTGAGATCTGATATATATTATTATGGAGCCTCCTCCAATCCTGTCTCTGCTTCCTCAGAAATACCAAATGTCAGCTACCACCAGAATTGCTGAGCTGAATTCCCTGACCCAAGGTGGCTTAATCTAATTCCGTCAAGTGCGAGGTGCTCAGCATGCTGGCTTCTCTCCCATGCCCCAGGCCACCCTCTCCAGGGTATGGCAGAGCAGAGGGAGCAGCCAGCCCCCGGGGATGGAGCCATGAGGTTCCAGTCATTGTGGTGGAATCACAGCTGCCTTGATAGCTCTTGACGTAACCACGGGGAGGGCGTGGCGGGAGACCTGTGTGCCTCCATGAGGGTCATGCTAAGTCGCCTCAGTTGTGTCTGACTCTTTGCAACCTTATGGACTGAAGCCCTCCAGGCTCCTCTGTCTGTGGGATTCTCCAGGCAAGAATACTGAAGTGGGTTGCCATGCCCTCCTCCAGAGGATCTTCCTGACCCAGGGCTGGAACCCACATCTGTTACATCTCCTGTATTGGCAGGTGGATTCTTTACCAGTTGCACCACCTGGGAAGCTGAAATCCATATGCAAGTCCTCAACCCCTACCCCACAGATATATGGTGGAGTGGAGGGCAGCAGAGGCAGACCCTGTGTAGACCGAAGGAGAGATGCTGACCAGTGATGGCTGATCACCGTGAGGGCACCAGCCTGGTACTATCTAGTGTGCCCCGAGCAACAGTCCTACCTGCCGGACACAGCAGTGGGCAGGGCAGGCCTCTGTCTTGAGCTTCAGAGACAGTCATGGGCTCACTGGTATTGTTCACGGTCAGATTTCCCAGGACCTGGCCTTTCCTCTTCAACTTCATCAGCATTTCACACCAACCCCATCTCTCATGACATTTGAGGAACTTTTAGTTTTGAAATGTGACTTCAGCTCAAACTCAGTAGTTCGTTCAACAAACACTGTTACAGGCTGAGTGTCAGGCCAGGTCAGGAGATGCAGAGTCCTCATCCTCTAGAAACCCACTGTCTAGGCAGGACAGACTGCAGGGCATTTAAGAACCAGGGCAAGGACTTCCTTGGCGGTCAGGACCTTGGCGATCCTTCCACACGCCCAAGGCAGGAGGCATGGGTGCAATCCCTGGTCGGGGAACTAAGATTCCCCATGCCGTGCGTGGCCAGGTCTAAGACATAAAATAAATAAATAAAGATGAAAGTTTCTTTAAAAAAACAAAAAAAGAACTAGGGCAGAGGTGACCAAAGGATGCAGAGGAGAGACACTTAATCCAGGCATGGGGAGATTAACACAACTTTCTGGAGAAGGTGATGCTGGAGTTGAGGCCTAAGGGAAGCTTGGGTGGGGGGGATGACTAGAAGGGCATTGCAGGTAGATGGAACAGTCCATGATAACACATAGAAGACAAGAGGGTTTGGCCCATGGGGATTAGAAGTGTTTCAGTAAGGTTTAAGGAGTCAAGGAGTGGAATGAGGTGGGTGGGTGGAGGACCACTTTGGGGAGGGTCGGGAGGGTTGCTGTGTGACCTAAACCAGAGAGATAACCAGGCCTCAGGTTGATCTGCTCATGCATTTGGCTGTTCTCTCTAGAGACAGAAATAGAGTCTTTGAAGAAGTTCACGCAGTTGGGGTGACCAGCTTTGCGTTTTAGCAAGGTCACTTGGACACTGTGGGGGCGAGGGCGGGTAGGGGGAGTTGGAGGTCATCAAGGAGACCACCAAGGGGGCCCGAGTAGGGAGCTCCTGCCCCCCAGCCAGGGGTGGGGGGAGGGGCGAGAGTGGGGAGATTCTGCTTAAGTCAATTATTAATAAACTAGACACATGGTGATTCATTTATCCCTTCCCCATTCCCAGCTTCATTTCCCCATCCGGCCCTACAAGCCCTGTTTCTGATTCTGGGACGGTTCCCCTTCCTGCTTCCCTTAGCAGCTCGCTTCTCCGGAAGGCTCAGAAGTGCCCGTTCTCTTCAGCCCATGGTAGCAAGCTTCCAGATTCTTCTTTTCTTCATAGAAAGCGCCTGAGTGCTTCTCTCTAAAATCCCTCAAAGGGCTTTGGCTGGAAGGAGAGAAGGGTCTTCAGTGCCTTTCAAAGAGCAGCTACGAGAAACAGTGCCTCAGTCAGGTTACTCGGAACAGGAGCCCCACCTGCTGTGGTAGCTGCCCGGTGACGGGAAAACCCAAATCAGAAACACGAGCGCCCGCCGGAGGCCTCACATGCTGTCTGGTTCCCAGAGCCAAACTGTGTCTGTCCCTGTGGAATCTTCATTCCCCCGGGGAGTGGATGCCTTGTGGGTTTCATCACGTCAGCCAGAATATACCCTGAGATTATAGATGAGAAACACACAGCTCACTAAGCATAGGCCATCTCCCTTCCCCCCGCTCATATTGGGGGGTGGGGGGGACAGGACAAATACCCGTGGGACGACCTCATGAGGCTCTGTTAGACTTGTTCTCAGCGCATGCTTTATATTTGGGGAAGCCTGCTTCTTTCATATCCATAGACTAATGAGCTGTATTAAATTTGGTTTCTATGTGTTCATCCAACAAAATGTATGTATTTAAAAATATTTATTAAGATTCAGTACTGAGGGAACCAGAGATATGTTAGATATCATATATGACTCAGTTAGCAAGCGCCTATCTTTACACAGCAGTCCCAAGACTGGCACATAAGGGTTTTTTTAAATTTTTTAAAATTAATTTTAATTGGAGAGTAATTATTTTACAATATTGTGATGGTTTTTGCCATACATCAACATGAATCTGCCACGGGTGAACATATGTCCCCCTGCCCTGAACTCCTCCCCCCCCCACCAGATAAGGGTTTTTTGATCAACAAGGAAAATTTTCCCAGCAAAATTTGCACCCAGTGATGTAAGAAATGCCATCTTCTGCCATCCACCCATGCCTAAGCTCAGGTTTTCATCTAGCTGCTTGCTCCTAATTCCAGAGGAAAAAAAATCCCTGCCATTGAAAGGCAGAACTGTTTGTGTATAATTTATGAAACTCTTGGATTCCTTCAAAATGAAAAGAGTTACTGAAATAGAAATTATTCTCATCGCCATGCCAACAGCAGACCCACAACATCATCTCACAAACACGCTGTGACCTAAAGCCCAAAGCACGCGCACTCACGTTTCTCCATCAGAGAGATCTTTCCATTTCCTTCAAAAACAAACCTCTTTCACGTACAATCCCCCCTCCCAGGTGTAAAAGCAGACCTCCTCCTGCAATGAGCCGGCAGGAGCGCAAGCGCGCGCTCGCGCGCGCGCGCACACACACACACACACACACACACACACACACACACACACACACACACACACACACACACACACACACTCCCCCAGCACACACCTCCCTTCTCATTCCCCAAGAGCTCCGGGGGTGTGTGTGTGTGTGAATGTCTGAACTGATGACATATTGTGACAGAACGCGCAAGAGTGAGACACAGCCGCAAAGCAGTGCAGGTCACAGCAATAGGCTTTATATAACCCAGAGCCACGGAGAGACCCAAAATAGCAGCATCCCTGCTGCTCAGTTAGTCTCCTCCATCAGCCAGGGATAAAATTAGAGCGGGCACTGACGCGCACCTGCGTCTGCACTGGGACTCCAGGGAGACAGTGAGAACAGGCCCGATGCTTTGCCATGGGCCATGCAGACTGCCAGATTCTTTGGGCCCAATCTGTCAGCAGACAGATGTGTGCATGTGTGTGTGTGTGCGTGTGTGCTCCTGTGCACCACGTGGAGCCCTGGTCTGAGGAGAACATTTCAAAGGAATGGCTGTAAGAGCTTGTCTGTACTGGGCTTTGAGAAGGATGTTCCAGGCTTTTCTGGAGGAAGTCAGTTTCTACACAGGACCCCATTTTTACCCCCCAGTTCCTCTTCACATCCTTCCATACCACTTCTCTTTGGCCTATATGGGGTCAAATTTGACTGGAATGCCCCCCACCCCTTTAGAACCTCACTCTTCAAGACAAATGAAAACAAAAACGAAATCCTACTGTGTTTATTTAAGCCCAGACACACACACAACCTGGATATGAAAAGGCTGTGCCAAGAAATCAAGAGGAGGGAAAGGCTGGGTAGATCTGGCTGACTGTTCTGTAGACCTTGGGGCTTGATCTCAGATGGAAGGCATGATCACTGCATACAGGGGTAGAGGGCAGAAATGCTGTCCAACTGAGGCAACTGGGTGATTTGTTTTCTTTTTCTGCTTGCAGGAAGGCAGGGCAAAAAACTTGTTTTTTCAAACAACAACACATAATCATGTAGTCACAAGTTTATCTTGATCACTGGGTACCAGATATAAACTCCAAGGGAGGAAGCCCAGCTGACCCCAGGAACCAGATACCAGAGAAATTACATGGATAGTACAGATAAGACAACATGAAACCAGATTTCTTTTTTGAAGAAAGAGTCATCATCCTCTACCATTACCTCTGAAATTCTAGTATACTTTCATTGTTCTAAGGGGTAAGAGGGGAAAGAGGTTTCTGTTCTTGGAGTCCTCTTTTAAATAAATACTTCAGAGTGGTAACATATTAAACTATTTAACAAGGAGGAATCAGTGATGTATCAGATTCTTTTCCTTTCCTGTTTTTTTTTTTCGCTGCACTATAGGGCTTGTGGGATCTTAGCTGCCCAACCAGGGATTGAAACCATGCCCCCTGCAGTAGAAGCATAGAGTCTTAACCACTGGACTGCCAGGGAAGTCCCAGATCCCTTTCCTTTTAAGGTAACCCAAATAAATCCTGAGCTACCATGTGGCCCAAGTTCTGCACAGTATTATCTTCCAAAACAACAAAACCACACATACACAGGAGAACTAATCTAAACTAATTTCAAAATTAATTCCTATTTTATTTAAATACTGAGAAGATCAAAAAAGAAGAAGGATCTGATCAGCGAACATAGCCACACTTCTGAACCTTTCTTCTCCTCTTTAAATGCTATAGCTGCTCTGAGCTCCTTAAACTTCCAGACACCCAGCCCTTGTGGATATTTCTTGCCCTCTCCCAGCTTCTTCTCGATTAGCTCTTTATTTTCGTGTAGATTGTCTAGCGTCTCTGGCTTCTTCTAGACCTCTCTAGTCTGCCCACTGTCTGACTCCTCCATCCACAAAGAAGAAGGAACATCCAGAAGCTGACTTGGTAAGCACGAGTCTTCCCCCATGGAAGCCTGGGTATAACAGTCCAGGGAGAGTGGATATTCATCTTATTAGACCAACAGAACTGTGATGCACTGATGGGGAGCCCAGGAGTCCCTGGAGCAAAACCTCTGGGGAAAGGACTTTTCTAAAGGAGATGGGGGGACTTCCCTGGTGGTCCAGTGGTTAGGAATCCACCTACCAGTGCAGGGGACATGGGTTTGATCCCTGGTCTGGTTAAGATCCCACACGCTTCAGAGCAACTACATCCATGCGCCGCAACTATTGAGTCTGGGTGCCTAGAGCCCAAGCTTCACAAGAGAAGCCACAGAATGAGGAGTCTGTGCACCACAACAAGAGAGTCAAAAATAAATAAATATAATTTAAGAATCAATAGATGCAATTATTAATGGAATGCCTCCCATAATCATTCCTAAAACCAGATATTGTTTCAAATCTCCCTGGTGGCTCAGATGGTAAAGAAGCAGCTTGAAATGCAGGAGACCCGGGTTTGATCCCTGGGTTGGGAAGATCCCCTGTAGAAGGAAATGGCAACCCACTCCAGTATTTTTGCCTGGAGAATCCCGTGGACAGAGGAGCCTGGCGGTCGATAGTCCATGGAGTCGCAGAGAGTTGGACATGACTGAGGGACTTAGCACACACACACAAATCTCCCCTCCAGCTATAATGTTTCTCTTGAATGTTCTAGGAATATCAGATCCTCCGTAATAGAATCTTTAAAATCACATATAATGCTAATCTTAAGTGATCTACAAGCCATTGGAGAGCCTGTACTTACATACTTACATACCTGGGTCTCAACTCTTAGCAAATCTTGTCCCTCCCAGAGGCCTCTGGGACATCCCCAAAACACCAGAACATCTCTGCTGAACTGTTAGCCAACAGCCTTTATATATCACATGAATGGGATCAGTTTCATTGTTGCTATGTTGTCCCCTCAAAGACATTTATACCGGTCAGTCCGTGTGTCCTGACTTTTGATTTAGAAAATGCAGTCACTAAAGCTACACATGAGCAAAGAAACAGGGGACCGTTCTCCAAGGTGAATTTGCCTGAATGCTACCCCACCCTCATACACATGTGTATGTACATGCATAGACACACACCTGCATGCACACACACCCTTTGTTTCTTGGCTCCACCAATAATATAAAATATTTGTAGCAGGGCACAGAGCTCTTTATTTCTCTCTGTGTAAAAAGATTTATGGAGTTAAGCTCCTGAATTGGACTCTGCGTACCCCCAAAGCACACATTTCCTTGGCCACCATTTTGCACCCCTGACCAGAATTCCTGGGCCTGAGAAAAAAAAGGAGAACTTCCCTGAGAGTCCAGTGGTTAAGACTTCACCTCCCAATGCAAGACGTGTGGGTTCAATCCCTAGTCAGGGAACTAAGATCCCACATGCCTCGTGGCCGAAAACTTCAAAACATGAAACAGAAGCAATATTGCAACAAATTCAATGAAGACTTAAAAGAAAAAAAAAAGGAAAGAGATTTCTCGTAGATGAGGGAATCTAAGCCAGGGGCCTAGAGAGTAGGGACAGAAGAGAAAGTGAAGATGGTGTACCAGGCACCTCTCTGTGCCTTTGATTCAGACATTCCTGATGCTTACTGGGTGCACACACCTTTCTCTGAGCCTGTTCCCTTGCATGCAAAATGGATTTAATAATCATACTTATCTCATGGGGTTGTTTTAAGGGTTACATGAAACAATGCATGTAAGGCACACAGATTGACATACAGAAAGCTTAGCCAGTACTCTTAGCCAGTATCCTGATTTGACCGGTAATCAAGCTCAAAAGGGATGTTTCATGGTTTCAAAAATCACGTGGAAGGCCTACGCTCAGAGGTTGCTTGACAGGCCTCAGGGTCTCTGCAAGGTAAGTAGGTCTGACAGACTCCTCATTACAGCCGGTTCCCCAATCACCTCACCCCCGAACTGGGAGTGGCAAGGAAGGCATTTGGCAAGAAACCCAGGAGTGAGACAATAGGTGTACATGATGAAACAGGAAGTCTGGTTAGGAAGCAAGCACTAGCAGAGAATCACTCATGCAGAACAACGACCTGGGCTGCTGAGCCATCATTCAACTCAAGCTTCGACGGGAAGGTTTGTATCAGTGGCCCCCCAAATTAAAGAATGTGGCCCTTCAGGTTCTCAGGAAAATAGCTTTAAGTTGCAGACCAAGGGCTCATTTGAAACAGCACAGGCTTTGGCCTTCTGGGTTCAAATCTTAGATCACCCAGTTATTATGTGATCTTGAGCACATTATTCAACCTCTCTCAGCCTCAGCTTCCTTATCTTTGAATGGGGTAAGGCTCTGGGAGGGTTAATTGAGATAAACGCAAAGAGCCTAGCACTTAGCCTGCCCCATCCATAAATGTGTGATCCCTCCCACTCCCCCTCCCAGGCGTCGGGGACACCCCTCCACCCCTTCCTTGTCTCCTGACGGAAGACAGTTGACCACTACCTGCTACCTGAGATGACGCTGGTTCTTGATTATTTGATATTGCCACACCTTATCACTGATTATTGACTGTAAGACTGTGCTCCACCTGGCTCCTTCCTGCCAGGTGGCTTCCTCTGACACACATGGACAAGGATGAAGGGCTGAGCCAAGTTACCGGTGGCCTCAGACTTGATATGAAAAACTTTCTGTTAAATATTCCAAATGTATGGGAACAAACTACTTTTAAAAATGCATATCAATCTGTGTGCCTGTAATGCACACCTTTTGCCAAGCCCAGCCTCCTTGGGGTGCCCAGGCTCCATTTTCCTTTTAAGAAGAACCAGGCCCCTCCTGGTCCTCTCTCCATCATCTTGTGCTTCCCAGGCTTCTCTTCAGGAATTTCTGTGAGTTCCTCTTCCTCAGTTTAACTCCTAAGTGTTGGGATTCCAGGGGATCCACCCTCAGTCCACTTCTCTCATCCTCCCCACATTCTCCCTGCGTGATCGCAACAAGGACTTCAACCTGCTGTACCTTGTCAATTTCCTAACCTGCCTGTTTGGCTCAGGCCCCTCTTCTGACTATGGATCTGTATATACAGCCGTGGACCATTTCTACCGGGTGGTCCCACAGCCCCTCAGAATCAATCTCTTCAACATCCACTTACTTCTTCTATATTTTGTGCCCCAGTAAATGGTACACCATGCTAACCCAGAAGCCTAAGCAAATCTCCTAACTGATCTCCATCTTCTGTTAATTCTATTTCCTTAGCCTGTCTTGGCTGTATTCCCTCCCTTCCGTCCGCATTTGTCATTCTAGGTCTATCTCCCCTGCAACACTGCAGTGGCTGCTTGATCTGGGACCCCTGCCTCCAGGCTTTGTTCTCCATAATTGCCCCTAGAGAGATCTTTCTAAAATGTAAATCTCTTAAAATCTCTCAAGCCCTCTCTATCAGTCAGGGTCCAGTCAGGGAACTGAAATCACACCAGCTATGATTATAACAGAACTCATTTAAGAGTTGGCATTAATTTCAGATCAATTGTTTAAGTCTAAAGTTGTCACCAGAAAAGACAGGGAGAAGGCTAAGGTATCACTGAGGCAGCAACTATAGGGAGGAGCTTCCACCACCCCCAGAGCTGAGGGAACAGAGGGAAGAATTGGGGATGATCCAAAAAAAAAATATATATATATATATATATATATATATATATATATTTAGCTGCACCAGGTCTTAGCTGTGGCATGTGGGATCTAGTTCCCTGACCAGGGATTGAACCCTGGCCCCCTGCATTGGGAGCATGGAGTCTCAGCCACTGGATCACCAGGAACATTCCCAATTTCCCTTATCTTAATAAGAAGAAACAAACTAGTTTGACATGCAAAGCCTCCACTCCACTGTCTCCCTCTCACCTCCTTGGCCTCCTCTCTAGGCCCAATACCAGTTTCTCCATCCTCAGCCCACGTCTGCAGTCATTCTGCCCTTAAACCTCCAAGCTGTGCTCCCATTGATGCCTGAAAGACTGCTCTCCAACTTTCTCTCAGTAACTCATCCCTCTAGAAAGGCTCATTGAGGCTTCATGTGGTTCTGAGAGCCTTTCCTGACTGCTGCCCCCACTTCCGGCAGAGTTCAGTGGCCCCCTTTCTTGAGGGTTCCTGTGATAGGCTGGTCCAGCCACTCTGTCACTATATATTATCATTGTCACTTTACCCGTCTCTGAACTCTGCCCAGGACAGACAGGACAGAGGTGGTCCTTTTGTCCTCTTTGCTTCTCCAACTTTTGATTTGATGCCTGGCACCCAGTATGTGCTCAGTAAGTTGCTGAGTGTTAAAGCTGGACCCGTGTTGCCTTTCACATCAATAATCTCCTGCCTGCTTTCTCCATCAAATACAACCTTCCCAAGGGCAGCTCTGATCATATCTGTCTGATGATCAAAAACTCATCAGCGGCTCCCCATTGTCTGAGGAATAAAGTCCGAACTATGTCACATACTACGTCTGGTGCTTGTCTCTGACCTTCCTCTCTAGGCTTATTGCCCTCTACACCCTGGCACACACCTGTGCCCCTCCCATGCCAGGCCACCCACTATTTCCTCAATACCTTGAACTCTTTCCCTCCGGAGCAGAGTTCACTTTGTCAGCTCTGCTAAGAATGCCTTCTGGAGCTACTTTTGCCTGTTGCAATTGTCCCCAACCTTCAAAGCCTTGTTCCTAGGTTGCATTACTTCAAGAAACCTTCCAGCATCCTTCTTCAGTGGTGGAGGGTAAAGTCCCACATGTTCAACAGGATTGCCATAACCCTGTGGGGTCTTGTCCCTGTTCACTAGTCCAGACGTATCTCTTTCCACTTGCCTCCATGCTCTGTCTGCTCTCAAATGCTGTCCTTCCCTGGTTCCTGAGATGAGCTGCACTGTCTCACACTGCTGAGCCACCGTGTAAGCTCTTCCCTCTGCCGGGGAGGCTGTCCCTGCCCTCACTTTCGTGAACCCCAGACCAAGTGAGTGCTCGCTGTTACACACTCTCCCTGCATACTGTGTTTGCCCTTTTATGCAGCTCCTGTCCCCACGTCTACAGGCGAGACTTTGTGTTGCACGAAAGCCGGCCCCGCATGTCTCATTTACCATTATACTCCTGGCACTCAGCACTGGGCCTGTTACACACTAGATGCTCGGTCAATGTAATGAATATTCATGTGTGCATGCTCAGTCGCTAAGTCATGTCTGACTCTGTGTGACCCCATGGACTGTAGCCTGCAGGATTCTCCAGGCAAGAATATGGGAGTGGGTTGTCATGCCCTCCTCCAGGGGATCTTCCCGCCCCAGGGAATAAACCTGCATCTCTTATAGCTCCTGCATTGGCAAGCAGATTCTTTACCACTGGGCCACCAGAGAAGCCTGTAGTAAAAGTTCATCTACTAACAAACTCCCTCATTTATCCCATTCCAACAGTCTGTAGTAAAGTAGTTATTTGTTTACACTTCTCTCCATCTTGGTAATAGTTTTTTTTGGTTGTTTTTTTTTTTTAAAAAAAAAAACCTTTTCAAAGATAAACAAAAGTCAAGAAGATAATATGATAACCCCCTCTTTCCCATCATGCTTCCTCAACCATCATCAGCATTAGGCCAGTGTTGTTTCACCTCTTCTCCATCTATCTCCCGCCCTTTAGATTATTTGAAGGTACATCTCAGACAGACATCATAAATCAAACACTTCTTAAGGGTTAATGTGCTCTGTTCATCTTCACTTTTCACATAGCCCTTAGCATAGCATCTGGCCCCTAACAGATGATAAATGTTCACTGAATTAATTAATTAGAGGAAAATGTCATTTATTCGTTCACAGATTCATTGAACAAAGAATTATTGAGCTATTATATGCTAGGCACTGTTGGCAGTGGGGATAGATTCTATTTGGGAGGACACAGAGAATGAATGAATGAATGAGATTTTTATTTATTTATTTATTTTTGTTCCAAACTTTAAACTTTCTATTTTGTATTGGGGTACAGCCAATTAACAATGTAGTGATTGTTTCAGAGGAACAGTGAAAGGACTTAGTCATACATATACATGTATCCGTTCTCCCCCAAACCTCCCTCCCATCCAAGCTAGCACAGAACACTGAGCAGAGTCCCATGTACTATACAATCAGTCCTTGTTGGTTATCCATATAGCAGTGTGTACATGACCTTCCCAAAGTCCCTGACTCTTCCTTCTCCTTGGAAGCCATGAGTTGGTTTTCTTTTTTTTTTTTTTTTTTTTACGTCAGACGGGTAATGTGCCGGTGTCGTAACAAGGTTTGCAGGGAGGCACATGTCATGCAACAGCGTGAACACCCAATCATCACGCTCATGAACTACAAAAGGATCCATGAGTTGGTTTTCTAAGTCTGTGAATCTCTTTGTTTTGTAAGTAAGTCCATTTGTATCATTTCTTTTTAGATTCCGTATATAAGGGATGTCATATGATATTTCTCTTTCTCTGTCTGACTTCCTTCACTCAGTATGACACTCTCTAGGTCCATCCATATTGCTGCAAATGGCATTATTTCCTTCTTTTTAATGACTAAGTAATATTCCGTTGCGTATATGTACTACATCTTCTTTATCCACTCTTCTGTCAATGGACATTTAAGTTGCTTCCATGTCTTGGCTATTGTAACAGTGCTGCAATGAACACTGGGGTGCATGCATCCTTTTGGATCATGTTTTTCTCCGGGTATAAGCCTAGGAGTGGGATTGCAGGGTCATATGGTAGCTCTACTTTTATTTTTGTAAGGAACCTCCATACTTCTCTCCATAGTGGCTGTACCAATTTACATTCCCACCAACAGCGTGGGAGGGTTCCCTTCTCTCTGCAACCTCTCCAGCATTTGTTGTTTGTAGATTTTTTGATGATAGCCATTCTGACCAGTGTGAGGTAATATTTCATTGTAGTTTTGATTTGCATTTCTCCAATAACTAGCAATGTTGAACATCTTTTCACGTGGCTACTGGCCATCTGTGTGTCTTCTTTAGAAAAAAATGTCTATTTAGATCTTCTGCCAATTTTTTGAATGGGTTGTTTGTTTTGATGCTGCTAAATGTCATAAGCTGTTTGTAAATTTTGGAGACTAATCCCTTATCAGTCACATCAGTTGCAAATATTTTCTCCCCATCTGTGGGTTGCTTTTTGTTTATTGTTTCCTTTGCTATGCAAAAGCTTTCGAGTTTAAGTAAGTCCCATTTGTTTATTTTTGCTTTTATTTCCACTATTCTGGGAGATGGATCGAAACAGATGTTGTGATTTATGTCACAGAGTGTTCTGCCTATGCTTTCCTCTAGAAGCTTCATTAGTGTCCGGTCTCATATTTAGGTCTTCAATCCATTTTGAGCTTATTTTTGGGTATAGTGTTAAAGAATGATCTAATTTCATTTTTTGTTTTTACATGTGGCTATCCAGTTTTCCCAGCACCGTGAGATTTTTAAAGTACCCCACAGTGGAAAGTACTATGCAGATCATTAACACAGAATGACGTGATAGCAAGTGATTAAATGGCTACTTAGAACAGGTGGTTGGGGAGCATCTCTCAAAGGAAATGACCTTTAAACTGAGTCCTGAATGACCAGAAGGAATCAGCCGCGTGGGCAGCTGAGAGGAGAGGAGTCCAGAGGTCCAGCCAAGAGCAGAAACAGCCATAGTGTCCTTGAGGAGGGTGCTAGAAGAATGGAGGGGAGAGGGGTGGGAGGTGTGGCTGGAGCAAGGAAGCTACATCCTGTTGGGCTTTATATGCCAAGGCAAAGAGTTGGGGTTTTGAAGATTTGTTGGGAACCTATCAGAAGCTTTTAAGCAGAATGATAAGATCTGTTTAGAAGAGCATTTTGGCTCTGATATGGAGACTAAACCATCAAGCAGTGGGGCTCCTGCAATCGTTTAGGAGAGAATGAAAGTGATTTAGGCCAGAGCCGGAGTAGTGACGACGGAGGGATGAAGGAAGACTGGGGAGATGCTTTGGAGCCCGAGTCTGCAGGTCTTGTGAAAGGCCTGGAGGCCGAGGCAAGGAAAAGAGTCAGGGACATTCCTGGAAGGAGAAAGGGCACTCCTATCAAATGAGGGAGGCAGCCTGGGCAGGGGAGGAGGTGATCAGGAAGTATCTGCGAGTGAACAGCAGTGTGTTCATGCGTAACACCAGGTGTGCTCACAGTTTCATTTTAGAGGCTTCGGCGGCAGCCTCAGTTTCCTCTTCCATCAAATGGGCATGGTGATAGCATCTTGAGGCTTTCTTTTGAAGGTTAAATGAGAAAGAGTGTAAAGGGCCAGCACCGTCTGGCACAGAGTCAAGGCACAATGAATGAGCGCTCTCATCCAGTGCCCCACCCCTGACACACCCTCAACCCACCAGCCACAGACTGTCTGCGGCTCTATCCTGGGGCATGCACGTACACCTCTGCCTCCTCTGGGAGGGTCCCAATTCCCAGGGAGAACCAATTCCCCTACCCGCTTCCTGAGGGATTCTTCTACTTTTGGTGCTTCCTGTAGGAAGGGCTGGGGCAAACAGCAGGGGAAACTGTGACCCCAGGGCTGAGATTTTCTCAGATGAGTGAGACCCAGAAGTCCTGGGGGGGCCTGCAGAGGAGTAAGAATGAGTGAATGGAGGAAGAAGGTAGGCAGTAGACTCTGCTCCTCTGTCCCATGGGGGACCAAGGGTCACAGGACCCCGAGGGACTTACAGTTCTCTGCTCAGGGTCCCTCCCCACCCATCAGTGACTCAGTGAGCACAAAGGGCCCCAGGAACTTGCCTCAACTTGCCTTTACTGGAAATGCTTCTGAATCTTCCAGAACTAGAACCCCTGAGCAGCCCCCAGGACGTCCAGGAGTTACTCCTCCCATCTACTCTCCTCCCCTACATAGCACAAGTGCTATTATTTTTTTTAAGTTATGCATGAACATGTGGGGGAGATATATATACATAAATACATATATGTCATATTTTATAAATATATATATGCATAGAAGGCCTAAAAAGATGTACATTAAAATATTAAAGGTGAATTTTCTCTGGGTGGCTAAACTGTGAGTGATTTCCATTTTTATCTTTGTGCTTTTTTGTATTTTCCACCGTGCAGTGTTTTCCAACAAGGGCAAAATGTTATAAAGAACCTCTAAAATATCTTCCATGACTCTAATCTGTTCCTGAAATGGAGGGGAATGTTGGTGCAGGAGTGATAGAGAACATTCATTTACTTACTCATTCAATTCATTCATTCTTTCATTTGACAAATATTTGAGAGCAAAATGGGTATGAATGCTGGACCCTATGGTAACAGCAGACATATAAGATATAATTCCTGTCCTAAGGAGCTTTTAAATTCATATTTTAAAAACTGAAAGCAGAAAACCACAAGGAAATGAGTGAGTAATGCAGGATATGAAAGGTCCTGAGGAGGATGAGAGGAGTTGCAGCTGGAAGCATCGGAGACAATATGAGAAATGGGGTTTGAACAGAACTTTCAGGGGTGGGTCAGACTTGGACAGGGGAGCAGGTGGAAGGATATTCCAGGCAAGGTGAATGGCGGAAGCAAAGGCACGGAAGCAGGAAAGGATCAGGGATGTTTACAAATTAACAAGTAAAGCACACAGTGTGTCTTCGCCACCAACAGCTAACAAGTCAAGGCTCATTTTGTATATTGAGAGTTTTGCTCAAAGTAATCCTGTGAAGAAACAGGATTCATAGGCAGGGAAACTAAAATCTGAGGAGATAATGGCTTCTGTCCAATGCCTCTAAGTAGCAGTGGAAAGTATGGAAAGAGAAAGTTTTCAGGTCTCCTGACCCCATGGGTGCTCACATCTGGGAAAGAACATGTGGATAGAGATAGAGGGTTTCTCATCAACAGAAAAACTAATGGGACTTCTCTGAGGATCCACTGGCAAAGAGTTTCAATGCAGGGGGCCCAGGTTTGATACCTGGTCAGGGAACCAGATCCTGCATGCCACAATTAAGACCCAGGACAGCCAAATAAATGAATAAAAATAAATATCTTTTTTAAAAAAGAGAAAGAAGCCAATCACTAAGAATGTGGAGCAGCATTCCATTACTCATAAACAAGTGGCCAAACGAATACAAGTGTCCATAGGCTGTGAGTAACTGAAGAGCCTCCTGATGAAGGTGAAAGAGGAGAGTGAAAAAGCTGGCTTAAAACTCAACACTCAAAAAACTAAGATCATGACATCCAGTCCCATCACTTCATGGCAAATAGATGGGCAAACAGTGGAAACAGTGACAGACTTTATTTTCTTGGGCTCCAAAATCATTGCAGACGGTGAAGGCAGTCATGAAATTAAAAGATAGTTGCTCCTTGGAAGAAAAGCTATGACAAACCTAGACAGCGTATTAAAAAGCAGAGATATCACTTTGCCAACAAAACCACATATAGTCAAAGCTATGGTTTTTCCAGTAGTCATGTACAGATGTGAGAGTTGGACCATAAAGGAGGCTGAGCGCCAAAGAATTGATGCTTTCGAACTGTGGTGCTGGAGAAGATTCTTGAGAGTCTCTTGGACAGCAAGGAGATCAAACCAGTCAGTCCTAAAGGAAATCAACCCTGAATATTCATTGGAAGGACTGGTGCTGAAGCTGAAGCTCCAATACTTTGGCCACCTGATGTGAAGAGCTGACCCCTTGGAAAAGACCCTGATACTGGGAAAGACTGAGGGCAGGAGGAGAAGAGGACAACAGAGGATGAGATGGCTGGATGGCATCACTGACTCGAAAGACATGAATTTGAACAAACCCCCGGAGTTAGTGAAGCACCCTGGTGTGCTGCAGTCCATAGGGTCACAAAAAGTCAGACATGGCCCAAGTGACTGAACAACGACAGGCTGTACATCATTGCTTAGGCATAGAGAAAGGTGTAGAAAAATACATACTGTTCTGTCAACATTCATTTGAGTGGAGGAAGGTGCAGGAAAGAGAGAAGAAAGGTGGGAAAAAGAAGAAAGAAAATGAGTTAAAAGTTTTAGAGAAGGCAGTTGGGAAAAGCATAAGAATATATGGACAAATACATTGTTGCAGGCATACTTCATAATGGCAGAAACGTAAATAACTGAAGTGTTTAGCTATAGATTTTGTTGTTTAGTCGCTAAGTTGTGTCCAACTCTTTTGTGACCCTATAGACTGTAGCCCATCAGGCTCCTCTGTCCATGGGATTTCCCAGGCAAGGATATTGGAGTGGGTTGCCATTTCTTTCTCCAGGGGATCTTCCCCACTGAGGGATTAAACCCACGTCTGCTGCATCCCTGGAGGTTCAGCAGTAGGGAATCTACTTGAAATGCAGGAGACTCGAGTTCAAGCCGTAGTTCAGGAAGATGCCCTGGAGAAGGAAATGACAACCCACTCCAGTATTCTTGCCTGGGAAACCCCATGGACAGAGGAGCCTGGTAGCCTGCTGTCCATGGGGTCACAAAAGAGTTGGACCCAACTTAGTGACTCAACAGCAACATAGATTTTACTTGAAATAGTTATGGAATATTTGTACCATTAAAAGCGTGTTTAGTCTTTAAAAATGATAAAGAACATACATGATTATCAACATGAAATAGTGTTTAAAAGACACATTTTTTAGGGGGAAAGTTATATAATAGTATTGCTCAGATAGTAAAGAATCTGCCTGCAATGCAGGAGACCTGGGTTAGATTCCTGGGTTTGGAAAGATGGCCCAGAGGAGGGTATGGCAAACCCACTCCAGTATTCTTGCCTGGGAAATCCCATGGACAGAGGAGCCTGGAGGGCTGTATAGTCCATGGGGTGGCAAAGAGTTGGACACGACTGAGTGACTATCACTTTCACTTTTCATCTATAATATAAGACTAGCTCCTTGTGTTAATTTGTATTCGGAATTTACTTCAATAATGGCTGTCAGTGGATGTGGGATTTTTTTTTTTTTTTATAAAAATAGCTTGGTTTTAAGATGGGGAAAATTAGCAAGAATTCTAATCTTCTGTTATTTACTTTTCTTAAATTACTTTTTCTTATTTACTAGATTTAATCTCAGGCATTGTCCCTTCCTTTACTTCCCTACTTGATCAATGATCCTTCTGGAGCACTGTGACAAGGGCTGTCTGTTTCCTGAGATACCCCACATGTGGGAAGACTTGTCCTGCAACCCATCCTGCAGCTTATTCACAACAGATCCTCAACCCCAAAATAAACATCTGGGGTGTTTCCTCTTCTTAAAGGGGAAGCAGAAGGCCCTAGTGAACAGAGGGAAGGGTGAGCCCTGTCTAGACCATCATCCCAGGGGAATTCTGTCCACACAGTTCCCCCTGGAAATCCCCGAGACCCAGAAAAGCTCCGCTGACTCAGGCCACCCATTCTGGAGGCACCTCAGATCCTAGCCCTTCTCCAGCACCCCACTCCTTCCCATGCCTGCAAGGAAAGGCAGGTTATCCTAGAGGCTGGTGGAGCAGGGTGATCTTACAAAGGAGAATTTGCTCAGATAAGTAATGGATCCAATTAGGGCCTCCTGGGTTGATGGGCCTGTCGAGTCCAGCTTTGAGCCTTGCTTGCGGAAAATCCTCTCTCCCAGCTCTGGGAACACAGCTGGCAGGGGCCTGGTCTGAAGAGACTCAGAGAACACAGAGGCGTTGCAGGGGTGCAGGCTAATGGGCTCCACTTTCATTTCCAAGTAAAAGAATCAAGGAAAGTGATTCTCAAACATGTGCTACTTGCTCCAAGGAGACATTTGGCAAGGTCTGGTGACAGTTTTGGTTGTCACAGCTTGAAGCTGTGTGTGTGTGTGTGTGTGTGTGTGTGTTGCTGGCCTGAGATGCTGCTAGCATCTCAGAATGCACAGAATAGCACCCTTCCCCATCAAAGAATTATCCAGCCGCAAATGTCAATAGTGCTGAGGCTGGGAAACCAGTCTAAGGGGTATTCTCTGCTTTATAGATGCAAAGCAAAGAGACTCTGGTGAATCCCCAGACGGGGACATCTGAAAATCAAGACCTAGTGGGAGAAGAATTTTCGTAAAGATAAGAGCAATGTTTCCAAGCTGTTGTTCCCCCTCAAAATATGGTACAGCTCTATTTCAAAAATATGTTTTAAATAAATGATGAATGGGTAAGGAGGATGTGGTACATATATAGAATGGAATACTGCTCAGCCATAAAAAGAATGAAATAATGTCATTTGCAGCAACATGGATGAACCTAGAGATTATCATACTAGTGAAGTAGGTCAAAAAGAGAAAGACAAATATCACATGATATTACTTATATGTGGAATCTAAAATATGACACAAGTGAACTTATCTACGAAACAGAAACAGACTCATAGACATAAAGAACAGACTTATGATTGCCAAAGGGAGGAGGAGAAGGGGAGGGATGGATTGGGAGTCTGGGGTCAGCAGATGCAAACTATTGTGTACAGAATGGATAAACAGCAAGGTCCTACTGTATAGCACAGAGAACTATGTTCAGTAACCTGTGACAAACCATAATGGAAAAGACCACTGAAAAAAGAATGTATACATATGTATAACTGAATCACTTTGCTGCACAGCAGAAATTAACACAACATTGTAAATCAATTATACCTCAATAAAAAGTTATTGAAAACATGAAATGATAACAAAAATTATTGTCTTATAAATACTTTTTTAAGGCAAAAAGTGCGGGAAAGGACAGAGGACAAAGGAGAAACACCTAGATTCTGGCCACTAGCTTGCTCTGGTTCTGAGCATTTGGTAATTAAAAACAGACTTCTTCGTCAGGAACTCAGAAAAATAAAGCAAAAGAATAAAACCCATATTTGTCATGTAACCTTTATCATTATTCAGAACCCAGGAAATATCTTTGACTGCCCCTGAAACCTATGTCAACATAAATAAAGTGAACTAGAAATTTAATAACACTTGAGTTAACTACCAGATGGTCAAATGTCTATAGATGAAGTTGAATCAGTGAAGATTTGTATAACTACGTCTTTATGGATCATATCTGCCAGATCTTCATTTGGCATCTTCCAGGAAATCTTGGTTACTTCCTTGAATATCTTGAGCCTCTGGTAGGTTGCTATGACATGTCCTCCTTGGACTCATTCCCAAGATTTGATTTGATACACCAAGCATTTACTGAGTCCTTCCAATGTGCCCAGCAGGAAGGCAGCTGCTGTTGTTTAGTTGCTAAGTTGTGTCCAACTCTTTTGCGACCCCATGGACTATAGCCCACCAGGCTCCTCTGTCCATGGGATTTCCCAGGCAAGAATATTGGAGTGGATTGCCATTTCCTCCTTCAGGGGATCTTCTCAACCCAGGGATCAAAATCCGCTTGGCAGGCGGATTCTTTTCCAAGGAAGTACCTGGGAAGCCCTGCTGCTGTGGATACATAATACAATGCATGGATGCTAATTCGGGATTAGCATCTCCAGGATTTGAGACTGAAAGCTTGAAAAAACACCAATGCTTCTAACGGAAGAGGATGCTAGGTAAGTAAGTGGGAACTGGATAGGGCTGCAAGATAATGACTTGGCATCAGATGATCAAGGATCAGTTCAGTTCAGTCGCTCAGTTGTGTCCGACCCTTTGCGACCCCATGGACTGCAGCATGCCAGGCCCCCCTGTCCATCACAAACTCCTGGAGTTTACTCAAACTCATGTCCATTGAGTGGGTGATGCCATCCAACCATCTCATCCTCTGTCGTCCCCTTCTCCTCCCACCTTCAATCTTTCCCAGCATCAGGGTCTTTTCCAATGAGTCAGCTCTTCCCATCAGGTGGCCAAAGTGTTGGAGCTTCAGCTTCAACATCAGTCCTTCCAATGAACACCCAGGACTGATCTCCTTTAGGATGGACTGGTTGGATCTCCTTGCAGTCCAAGGGACTCTCAAGAGTCTTCTCCAATACCACAGTTCAAAAGCATCAATTCTTCGGCGCTCAGCTTTCTTTATAGTCCAACTCTTACATCCATACATGACCACTGGAAAAACCACAGCCTTGACCAGACGGATATCCTAGTGGAAAATGTTCATGAAAATGTTGGAAATGGAGGGTTGGATCTCAGATAGGACTAGCAGCTCAAGATCTAAACGTGGAAATCTTCCACGTAAAGATGAGTCCACTGAGGTGGGCAGAAAATAGAACAGGAGCCCAAGGGCTGGACCTTGAGATGCAATTCATAGTTGAGGGTTAGGAGGGGGAAGAGAATGCCGCAAAGGAGATGAGTAACAGCAATTAGAGAACTAGGAAGAAAACCAGGAGAACGTGGCGCTATTGTAGCTGAGGAGGGAGAGTTGGTTGTGTTTTTTTTTCTTTTAATTGTTTTTTTAAGGGACAGTCAAAAGGTATCAAAACTTCAGAGCATAAACCCTGAGAAAAGGATCCTGGGATGCAGGATGACCAACTGTCCTAGTTTGCCCAAGGCTGTCTGGGTTTTAGTACTGAAAGTCTCACATCCCAGGAAATATCTCAGTCCTGGGCAAACAGGACAGCTGGGATGTGCAAAGCCTGAAGCCAGATACTAAGTTGGGGCACCAAAAATGAATGTTTTCAGCAGCTAGTCATGTAGACCCATACCGTCCAAGAGACCACATTTTAAAAAAATCAGACTCTGTACTTGCCACATCCTCTGAGCACAACCCTGGGCTCGGACACAGGCCAAGGTTAATGAACTGAACTAGTTGGATCCAGTCTTTGAAAACCTTTGATCGCTTTTTGAGGTTTTTGGCCTGGAGACATTTTGTATCATAAAATTTAGTTAGCCAAACTCTTATTTGGCTCAAGTACTGTTTCTCTAAATTGCCTTCACTCAAGTAATTGCTTTTACTGGAAACACAGCTGTCAAGATAGAGTTGTTGGCCTTTCAGAAAAGAAAGTAAACGTAAAAAACGATGTACCAAAACAAATAAACAGCAACAAAATACCTGATGGGCCTGAGAGAAAGATGCAAGATAATGCGCTCACTCCATCAAAGCTATAGGTCCAATTTGGGGAAAACGGCAACAGATTTGGAGAACTACAAGGTGCTTCTCTGGCAACTCCCAGAAGCCCATAGCTTTTCTGAAGACCAAACATATTGTGGTTTTGTGAGCAGTTGTTGCCAAGCTCTTTTTCTAGTAGTATCTTGTGATGTTCGGAACTTAAGGGAAACTGTGAATGATTTTCATGTTTTCTGTTTTTGTTTTTTACATGTGTCTATTTCTGCCCATTTCCTTTAAACTGGAGGCCAAAAGCTGGCAGCCTGTGAGCCAATTCAGACTGTGAATGTGTTTTCTTTGGCCTACAGGCTGTTTTTCAAGTTTTGGAATTACTTGCCAGCATTGAAAAATCAGGAGATATCCCCTCCCCCACTCACACACCAAAAAAATCAGGATTTCCTGCTTTTCTTGAAAAATTGGAGGATCTGGAGACACTGGGTTGCATGTCCACGCTGCAGTGATCCACAGGAGCTGAGCAACAGCAGCCCCCTTTGGACAGGTTATGTGCTGGTCCCTTGGCCCCATCCCCACCTGGCCTGCTACCTAGCTTTGCCTTACCTACCAGGCCCATCTCAAGACTCCACAGAGGAATGAGGCTTCCAAAATACCTAGCTCATTAGTTCTAAAACACTTGCCTTGACCTGCTTTCCATTCTACATCCCAAAAGGTTCCCAAGACTTGGAGGTTCTGAAATCGTGACTGATTTCCTGTTTGTGGATTCGACTCATCCACCTGGTCTAACACCTGGCACAATTTCCTCAGGCTACCTGTGCTTCCTGCCCACTTTGCCCCTGTGTCTCTACACCAGGAAGACCTACTCATATTCCATGCTGCTGGCAGCCACAAAAACCAAGCCAGAGGCTCCCCGTCTGGTTGGCTCTCACCCCGTATCTGTCCCTGCTCTGGTTCCCCACTCACAACTTCTTTCAGGGCCCACCTGGGGGCTGACCCTCCAATTTTGTCTCCTGTTCCCATCCTTGAAATCATCTCTTGGACTTAACCACAGAATTAAGCTCTTGTTTCAACTCTGGGCTTGTCTCTCTCAAGCTTTGCTTGTGACTCTTCGTACTTACAAAATCTTCAGCTAAACCCAGCTCCAGCTCTTGGAAGTGTATTAGTCAGAGTAGTGCTCACTGCTATAACCAACGAATCCTCAACATTTCAAGGACTTAAATCCATAAGAGTTATTTCTCACTCACATAACAGTCAAAGGGGAACTTTCCTGGTCTGAAGGCAAGACCCAGGCTCCTTCCAACTGTGGCTCTGCTATCCTTGAAGATCTCAGAATCCTCTTTATCCAGCTAATGGGCAGGAAAAAGAAGAGAATGGTGAGGAACCCCTGCCTGTTCACTGCTTTCCAGCCTGAAATCGATACCTGCCATTTCCACTCATTTGCTTGATGAGAGCTAACCATGCATTCTCACCTAAATATAGATGATGAGAAGTATAATCTGGGAAAGGCGGGGTGGGGGTGCCATCCCCCAGTAACAGTGTCTGCAAGGGAGGGGAGAGCCTGAGTTTGGGGAGGGCAGTTTGTCTTCTCGGCCACAGTGCCCTGTCCAAGTAGAGACTTGCAGAGCTCTTTCCTGACTGAGCTGGTACTAGTCCCCATTAAGTATGGGAAGGAAATTGCATGTTTTCCTCCAGGATTATAGAACTCTTCATGGCAACTGACAAAAACCCAAATCAGCCTAAGCAGAAAGGGCATTTGCTGGTTCTCATAACTGGGAAGTTCAGGGGAACGAGGCAACCTAAAGTGCAATTGGACCCAGACCCTTAACCATGGATGTTAGGTTTCTTTTTTTCTCTGCGTTGCCATTTCTTAACTGAGGCCCCTCTGTCCTTCTGGAGATTGTCTCAGTGTGGCAGGGAAGGAGGCTGATAGTTGCCCTTGTATCTCACCCTTCCAATTCCATGCTCTAAAA
Organism: Giraffa tippelskirchi; assembly: GCF_054371585.1. Lineage (NCBI taxonomy): Eukaryota > Metazoa > Chordata > Mammalia > Artiodactyla > Giraffidae > Giraffa > Giraffa tippelskirchi. The sequence goes on along the minus strand of NC_137281.1, from coordinate 146,387,183 downwards.
GGCAAAGGCCATTTCTCCAGCTTCAAACTTTCAAAACCACAGAGAAGGTTCCGATTGGCCTGGCAGGGGCTAAAGGCCTGCCAGGGAGACTCACGAACTGTGAGTGCCTTTTCCAGCACATTGGAGTGGAAGAGGAGCAGCTTCCTTAGGGAGGGAGGTACTGAAGAAGGGACAAAGCAATACATGCATGAACCTTTGACCACACAGCCTCTGAGCATACCTCTGTGGCCAGCTCAGATCCCAGGCCTCATGCACGTTCCAAGGAACAGCCCTCTGAGGTCAGAGCACACTCACTCTACACTGTTTTAGTTAAAGCCATAGTTTGCATAAGAGTTAATAGGACCTTCATGAATTTCCATAAATTCACCAGAGTTGGAAAAGGCCTGATGAGTTTCTTGACAAGATCTGAAGGCCTTGTAAGTTCCATCAAGTTCCACCAAAGGGAAATCTTTACATAATGAAATATCATTAGAAAATTTATATTTTTCAGGCAAGAATTCACTTCAAATGCTAAAATACCTCCTTTCCTCATCTGTCCAACAAATAATTATTAATAATGTATAACGTGTTCAGTTAGCAGGCAGGTGCTGGGCATGCAATGATGGATAAGTTCAATCCATGACCTCTCTAGGCTTAGAATCTCCAGAAACAAGCTTAGAGTCTCTTAAGCAAACACAGCTGAAGCAAAATGGGATATCTTGACCAAGTATTTAAGATCATATTGTTACACAAACAAAAACACCCTGAATCCTGAGTATAGAATCAAGAGATTCTCAAGAATGGAAAAATTCCTGGCATGTTGGGTAAATAAAGGTAGGAATCAGGAGCAAACAGCAGGCAGAATATCTTGGAGTCATGGCGTATGGCCAAGGAATTTGGAGGGTAGGTATCACTGGTATGCTACCTTGCAGGTACGCTGTTAGGACCAGCCATCCTCCAACTTCTTCCTTGACTGCTACTGAGTTTTAGAGGGAGATTTTTTTCCCATGAATACACATTACCAATTTTTTAAAATAAAATTTTATTTCATTTTTATTATTTTGGCTGCATTGGGTCTTGATTGCTGCACACAGGCTTTCTCTAGCTGTGGCAAGCAAGGGCTACCCTCCCCTGCAGCGCCTGGGCTTCTCATTGCGGTGCCTTCTCTTGTTGCAGGGCCTGGGCACTATGTGCCCTGGCTCAGTAGTTGTGGCATTCAGGCTTAGTAGCTCTATAAGCAACTAAGACTCTTCCCGGATCAGGGATCAAACCCGTGCCCCCTGCATTGACAGGTGAATTCTTAACCATTGGACCACTAGGGAAGTCCCCCGCCCCTACCAATACATTTTCAGAGACTTATAACACCACTACACAAAGTAAAGAAAATCTATACAGTCTAACTCTTCATTCTTTTAATATACTTTTTACTTATGACTAATTTTTGATTTCCAGAAAAGTTGCAAAGACAATACAGAGAGTTTCTATATAACACTCACCCAGTTTCTCCAAACAGTACCTTTGTCAGAACTAAGGAACCAACATTGCTATATTACTATTCACTAAAGGCCCTACTTCACTTAGGCTTTTTCGTTAGGCGTTATTCTGATTTCACCGGTTTCCAGCTGCCATCCTTTTTCTGTACCAGGATCCAATCCAGGATACCACATTGAATTTTGTGGCTCTTGATTTTTAAGGATGATTATTCGTCAGGCATGGGTCAGCTGTCTCTCTCTCCTTGCTGCCAATGCCTCAGACATTTCATGGTTCATTAGCACCTGCTATAGAGTGTGAACAAGGGAAGGAAACAATTTTGAAATGCAAATCAGCCAAATGTTGTTATTTATTGGTTTGTGGCAGTTAGCTCAGTTGTTAATAAGGCCAAGGTTACTGGCTCCATCTCTGTAAATGAGTCAGCTGGCTTAGCAATGACAGGGGAAATTTTCTCCTGTGGCCATTATTTGTACCCTAAATCTTGTTCAGCTTCTTTGAAACACTAACTTTTTACCACAATGGGATAGTGGTGGGAGTGTCTACCCTATTACCTTGCTACTCAAAGTGTGGGTCATGGGCCAGTAGCATCAGCATCCCCTGGAGCTTGTTGGAAATACAGAATCTCAGTCCCCACCCAGATCTAGGAATCAGAACCTGCACTTTAACAGGATTCGCAGGTGACAAAGAAGCATGGCCATTCTGCAAACGTTTCTTGAAAACCTACGCTATAAAGATGCTGGAGTCTCAAGCGAAAAAAGGAAGCACATCCCACCATCAGAGAACATACCCACCACCTAGTGGGGATTCCAGACAACCCAACTGACAATTATAATGTCATATGTAAGCTGGGAGCTGAAGAATAAGAAGACTTAGCCAGTTGAAAGAGGGAGGAAGGTACAAGGGGTGAAGGTGGAGGAAAAGCAGGCTAAGGGTGGAGAAACTCAGAGGCTGGAGACCATGGTATCTCCTGGGAATTGCACATAGTACAACATGGCTAGAGCATCACATGCCAACTCTGGGAATGTATGATGGGGATGATCCAGAGATTTTCTTCTCTCTGTATTCACCAGCATCATCAACGCATATTATTGAGCACCAACTACATGCCTGGCACCGTGCTAGGTGTTGGGGATATGGGTAATAACTATCCCATTCAATACAGGACTCTAGTCCAGGTCAGTTAAATGTTGTAATTACCCAAACAACTGGAAGGAAACAGTGCACAATACGCCAGAGGCCTTGCAGGTATAGCTCAAGGATCCCTGAGATGCAACTGTCCGAGGGAGGTTAGGCCTATATTCACATAGGGTCAGTAGAGTGTGACAAATATTGAAGGGCTAAGAAAAGGGGTCCCAACTAAATCATCCTTTAACTAAAGAGTACATGAGTCCCATAGGGTCAAAAGGTGATGCCAAGGTCAGTGCTTGCATTCATTTTTTTATTGCTGCATAACAAATCACCACATACTTAGTGTCTCAAAAAGAAACCCACGTATTAACTGACAGTCCTGTAGGTCAGAAGCCCAGCAAGCTCAATCGAGCTCTCTGCATAGGTCGAGCTCTCTGCATAGGTCGAGCTCTCTGCATAGGTTCTCGCAAGGCTGAACTCAAGTATCAGCCTGGCTGGGTGCTTATCTGGAGACCCTAGGGAAGAACCCATTTCTAAATTCATCCAGGTATTGGAAAAATTCAGGTGCCTGTGGCTGTAGAGCTGAGGTCCCTGTTTTCTTGCTGGCTGCCAGCCAGAGTCCACCACTGTCCACTCCTAGACACTATTCACATTCTTTCTCAAGTGGCCTCTTAAATCATCAAAGCCATCAGTGTCAGTTGTTAAGTCACGTCTGACTCTTTGCGACTCGTGGACTGTAGCCTGCCAGGCTCCTCTGTCCATGGGATTCTCCAGGCAAGAATACTGGAGTGGGTTGCCATTTCCTCCTCCAAGGGATCTTCCCGACCCAGGGATTGAACCTGGGTCTCCTGCATTGCAGGCAGACTCTTTACCATCTGAGCCACCAGTAAAACCTCCCTCACGCTCTGAATCTCCAACTTCCTCTTCTGCTGCAAGCTGAGAAAATTCCTTGCTCCTAAGGGACCACATGATATCAGTCCCACCTGGATAATCTCCCTCTCTAAAGGTCACGGAGAAGGCGATGGCACTCCACTCCAGTACTCTTGCCTGGAAAATCCCATGGACGGAGGAGCCTGATGGGCCGCAGTCCATGGGGTCGCGAAGAGTCGGACACTACTGAAGCGACTTAGCAGCAGCAGCAGCAGCTAAAGGTCAACTGTGCTGTATAATGTGCTATAATTAAGAGAGTCATATCTCATCATATGCAGAGGTTCTGGGAGTAGGCTATCTGTGGGTTTGGGGATGGGGACCAGGGACCATTTTAGACATGCTGTCTGCTACAGGAGCTAGGAATCAAATGGAGTTTTGGAATTTTAATTGGCAGGTCTTGGTTCCACATGAGGTTGATGGTGAGAGTGGGAAGAGGAGTGTACCATGCTTCTGATGAACTCCGGGGAGGCGTGTCCTGGCACTGTTCTGACTGCAGACACTCAGAGATTGCACACAGATAAACTGCGTGTTTTATCTGATCTCTTGCAGGATTCTGGTGATCATGGTTATTTCTCGGGCCAGGCTCCTTCTTCCCCTGAATTAGGTCAGCTTGTAAATCTTCTTGCCATCCCCGTGAAGGGTCTCTTCCATTCTGTTCCATGAGAACCCAGATCTGGAGCTCAGTCCCATTTCAGTCTTGGCCCCAAAAGTCACTCGCTGTGGCTTTGGTGGGAGCAGCAGACCCTACCAAGCTTTGAGACATGCACCCTATCATTGCCCCAAGAGTACTAAGCATTTCTCTCCCTGGAGTTCCTTCGTGATGATTGGCCCTCTCCCCTCTCTACTGGCGTGCTGTGGTCCATGGGGTGGCAAAGAACCGGATACGACTTAGTGACTGAAAAACAACAAACTCGCCCCCTCCCTAACTTCCCATCCTGCACCACTTTACCTCTTCCTGCCTCTCAGAAGCCAACCCCATTTCTCCCTTTATCATTTGTAGAGCAATTCCATTTTCCCCAGCTCCAGATTTTCTTCTGCACAGCTGATGACTTGGCTAAAGCTTTGGTGTCACCACTTGTAAGAATCTACCAGATTCAGTCCTTAAGTCAAGACCACCCTCCTCCCAAGTCTTTGTCTTTGTCTTTCCAGGGGAGTGAGGGTGACAGTGGTTTCACATCCCTGTGGATGCAAGTGCCGAGTACAGGGAGAGCGCAGGGTTGCAGCACCTCCCCTCATGGGTCACAGGGAAGGGAAGACCTGAAACAGTGGCTAGGAGGGTGGAAACCAGGTCCCAACTGAGGAGAATATTTGTACTAAAGTGGGAGCAGAGAGAGCGAGAGCATGCAAAGTCTGTTTTAGAAAGTGAAGAAGCACAGAACTGGACCCTGAAGGAAGATTAGGATTCAAGTAAGCAGAGAAGATAAAACAGTTTTCCAAGCAGAGACCTATTGGCAGGAAAGGCAGGGAAGAAAGAGGACGGTAGGGCCTTCTTGTGAATTACCAGACCTTTTTGACTTGAGTGGCGTGCTGTCACAGAACATGCTGGGTGTCAAGGCCAGTTGATAAAAGGCATAGAACATGAGGCTAATATCAGACTTCCCTCCCACAGGCAGTAAGGAGCCAATGAGGTTTTTAGCCTAGCATGTCAATTTATGCTGCCAAACTCACTTTTTATTGACTTAGCCAGACTGTTTGCAAGTGTATACTTTCAGATTACACAAAACCCACTTTTAAACACACACAAACACTTCGATTCACAGAAGAACAACTGTTTGTTAACAACCTGCACTGATTTTGTTTTTTTTCCCTTTGACTTGGTGATTTCTTAGTTCACTGGGAATCAGCAGCAGAGCTGCCACTGACAGTCAAAGTATTAGGTGAGACGAATTGGTGTTCAGCATCCAGTTCCACTTTTTACAAAAGGCTTCCCTGGTGGCTCAGATGGTAAAGAATCTGCCTGCAACACAGGAGATCCAGGTTCAGTTCCTGGGATGGGAAGATCTCCTGGAGAAGGGAATGGCAGAATGGCAACTCACTACAGTATTCGTGCCTGGAGAATTCCACGGACAGAGGAGCCTGGAGGGCTAGAGTCCATAGGGTAGCAGAGTCGCACATGACTGAGCAACTAACACTTTCACTTCCACTTATTACTGGGTCTTCTTAAAAGCTAGAGAACCATAAACTTTGTCTCTCAGAATCCCTTGTGGCTAGCCTTCTGAACGATGCAAATTAGGCTCCATCAATTAAGTGCACTCATGAGATATTTACATGGCAGAAGGGAGTCAGGGGGCACCTTTCTTATGCTTTGGCTATATCTGCTGAAGAGCAATGTTGAAGCCATGTGGACAGCTACAGCAGCAGTCCAGTGTTTAGTTTCAAGATCCGTGAGTGTCAAGTGGAAGTTGTGGCAGAGGTGGTACTTGATCCCTGGATTACAGTCATGGTAGTGAATTCTTAAATTGAGCAGTTTCGTTAGTAGCCTCCTGTTTATGGAGGAGTCATGGTTCCCCAGGCAGGTTAGTTCTGCAGTGCTCTGGTTTTCATTTCAAGAGGGAGCTCAGTCCTCCAACTTTTCTGATAATTATAACATTATTAATTTTATTTCTGGCTTAAAATACCTTAAGTGGCTTCTGTTTCTCACTCTGAACCTTAAATTCTGCAGCAAGAGTATATAAAAGCATAGTTTGCCACTAAATAGACTCTCAGAAAATATTCTTAGGGTTGATACTGTGGTGAATTGAAGATTCTGGGACTACATGTGTCCAGCACCTGGGCTTTTCTAGGATAAGGTTCCCAAAGCATGATGCATCTACCTCTAATGATACATATGCGTCCCTCTACGGGAGGATTTTAGATAGTACATGGGTGAACATTTACACATTTACACAGTTTTTGTGGATGCATATTTATTTTAAAATGTTCTAGAAGAAAATTGATGGGTAGCATATCAGACCTGATTTCGTGTGTCAGTGACTTCATGAATATTATTGTTTATGGGAAGGCTAGAATGGATTGTGGGCACTCCAGAAAAACATGTTAATTAATTTAATGAAAATATGAAGGAAATAACAGATGGCACACAGAATTGGCAACAACCATGGAGATAGTATTCAAGTGACTGAGGTTTGGAAAACCCTTTCCTAGTAACTAATTTTTTCTTTTGTTGGCTGTGAAGCATGTGGGATTTTAGCTTTCCAACCAGGGATTGAACCTGAACCCTCTGCGTTGAAAGGCGAAGTCTTAACCACTGGGCCACCAGGGAAATCCCCTAGTAACTCATTCTTGAGTCCTATCACTGTATGAATGAGGGGAAGCAATTTGAGGCCATAAATCCTGTGCTTCAGCCTCTACCAGACCCCATCCCCAAAACTGCCATTCTTTTCAACTCCAGACGTGACACAAAGTCTATAATTCTTTGGAATGTCACAGAGAGAACATAAAGAACCCTGGAGTTATCATGTGCCAAGGCTGGATCAGCCCATCAGCAGGACCAAAGGGTGGGGTTGGGAGGAGAGATTGTAGAACAGCCCAGCTCCAGGAACAGTATGTAATCAGCATGGAGCTATAAGTTCAGAAATACCAGACTTGGGTGTCTTTGTTATAGAGACTTACTATAGCGAGAGGGAGGTAAGAACCCAGGACTGTTCTTAAAGGGAAAGCTGGCAAAGTCGTCTCCTAGGAGTCCCTATCAGAAGCCACCAACCCCAGAAACAGTAACAAAATAAGAGAACAGCCAGGAGCCACCCTACCTCTCTGTTCTCGTTTTTATCCCTCAGATCTCAGAAAAGATAATGCAGATAATATGACGCTAACTGTAATGAGTACAAATTGCAACTGCTCAAAAGCTATACCTTGATAAAGCTTAACTGCAGCAGCAGGGAGATAAGACGAGAAACTGGACTAGAGGACATTTAGAAAAAACGGTCTAATAGCTCAATGATTTCCAAACACCGGTCTACAGACCAGTGTCCTGCTGGCTACAGATTAGTCACCTGTAAGGAGGATGGGTGTGTGTTTTTAAGTTTTTTTCCAGCTTTACTGAGATGTAATTGACATGTAACATTGTGTACATTGAAGGTGTGCAACGTGTTCATTTATACACTTACATTGCAAAATGATTGTCACCATAGGATGGGTATGTGCTTTAAAATTGTAGGTTTTCCAGTCACCACCCAGAGAGCGTTCTGGTTCAGGTCAGAGATAGACTCTCAGGATTGGTGCCGGGAACAAGCTGCCCTGACAGTTCTGATGTTCAGTCAACTTTTCAAACTACTTTTTGAGCCGTTGTGATGCAGGTCTCATTGCTTCTTTCCATTCCCCATGGCCCCAGCCTAGTTCCTTTCTTCCATATTGGTTGACCTTGACAGCTCACTAACCCATCTTCTGCCTCTCTCTTATCTTTAAACACTTTAGAGCCAAACCAATGACACTAATGAGCAGGAAAATCATACAGTAAAGAGAAGCAGGATTTGTTGTCCAAAAAGAGCTTTCCTTCTTGGGAAAAGTCATCATATAGCCTCTCAAAATTATTCTTCTTTAAAAATAGTGGTTAAGAAATGTACCCACATTATTGGGTTGTTGCAAAGCAAAAACAACACCCAGTTGTGAATGGAACTGGTGATAGAAGCAAGATTTGATGCTGTAAAGAGCAATATTGCATAGGAACCTGGAATGTTAGGTCCATGAATCAGGGCAAATTGGAAGTGGTCAAACAGGAGTGACAAGAGTGAACATTGACATTCTAGGAATCAGTGAACTAAAATGGACTGGAATGGGTGAATTTAATTCAGATGACCATTATATCTATTACTGTGGGCAGGAATCCCTTAGAAGAAATGGAGTAGCCATCATAGTCAACAAGAGTCCAAAATGCAGTACTTGGATGCAATGTCAAAAAGGACAGAATGATCTCTGTTCCTTTCCAAGGCAAACCATTCAATATCATGGTAATTCAAGTCTATGCCCCGACCAGTAACGCCAAAGCAGCTGAAGTTGAACAGTTCTATGAAGACCTACAAGACCTCCTAGAACTAACACCCAAAAAAGATGTCCTTCTCATTATAGGGGACTGGAATGCAAAAGAAGGAAGTAAAGAAACACCTGGAGTAACAGGCAAATTTGGCCTTGGAGTACAGAATGAAGCAGGGCAAAGGCTAATAGAGTTTTGCCAAGAGAATGCACTGGTCATAGCAAACACCCTCTTCCAACAACACAAGAGAGAACTCTACACATGGACATCACTAGATGGTCAACACCAAAATCAGATTGATTATATTCTTTGCAGCCAAAGATGGAGAAGCTCTATACAGTCAGCAAAAGCAAGACCGGGAGCTGACTGTGGATCAGATCATGAACTCCTTATTGCCAAATTCAGACTTAAATTGAATAAGTGGAGAAAACCACTAGACCATTCAGGTATGACCTAAATCAAATCCCTTATGACTATACAGTGGAAGTGAGAAATAGATTTAAAGGACTAGATCTGATAGACAGAATGCCTGATGAACTATGGATGGAGGTTCGTGACATTGTACAGGAGACAGGAATCAAGACCATCTCCAAGAAAAAGAAATGCAAAAAAGCACGATGGCTGTCTGAGGAGGCCGTACAAATAGCTGTGAAAAGACAGGAAGAGAAAAGCAAAGGAGAAAAGGAAAGATATACCCATTAGAATACAGAGATCCAAAGAATAGCAAAGAGAGATATGAAAGCCTTCCTCAGCGATCAATGCAAAGAAACAGAGGAAAACAATAGAATGGGAAAGACTGGAGATCTTTTCAAGAAAATTAGAGATACCAAGGGAACATTTCATGCAAAGATGGGCTCAATAAAGGACAGAAATGGTAGGGACCTAACAGAAGCAGAAGATATTAAGAAGAGGTGGCAAGAATACACAGAAGAATTGTACAAAAAAGTTCTTCACGACCCAGACAATCACGGTGGTGTGTTTACTCACCTAGAGCCAGACAGCCTGGAATGTTAAGTCAAGTGGGCCTTAGGAAACATCACTACGAACAAAGCTAGTAGAGGTGATGGAATTCCAGTTGAGCTATTTCAAATTCTGAAAGATGACGTTGTGAAAGTGCTGCAGTCAATAGGCTAGCAAATGTGGAAAACTCAGCAGTGGCCACAGGATTCGAAAAGGTCTGTTTTCATTCCAATCCCAAAGAAAGGCAATGCCAAAGAATGTTCAAACTACTGCACAATTGCACTCATCTCACACACTAGTAAAGTAATGCTTAAAATTCTCTGAGCCAGGCTTAAGCAATACATGAACCATGAACTTCCAGATGTTCAAGCCAGTTTTAGAAAAGGCAGAGGAACCAGAGATCAAATTGCCAACATCCGATGGATCATCAAAAAAGCAAGAGAGTTCCAGAAAAACATCTATTTATGCTTTATTGACTATGCCAAAGCCTTTGACTGTGTGGATCACAGTAAACTGTGGAAAATTCTGAAAGAGATGGGAATACCAGACCATCTGACCTGCCTCTTGAGAAACTTGTATGCAGGTCAGGAAGCAAGAGTTAGAACTGGACATGGAACAACAGACTGGTTCCAAATAGGAAAAGGAGTACGTCAAGGCTGTATATTGTCATCCTGCTTATTTAACTTGTATGCAGTGTACATCATGAGAAACGCTGGGCTGGAGGAAGCACAAGCTGGAATCAAGATTGCCGGGAGAAATATCAATAACCTCAGATATGCAGATGACACCACCCTTATGGCAGAAAGTGAAGAAGAACTAAAGAGCCTCTTGATGAAAGTGAAAGGGGGAGTGAAAAGGTTGGCTTAAAGCTCAACATTCAGAAAACTAAGATCATAGCATCTGGCCCCATCACTTCATGGCAAATAGATGGGGAAACAGTGGAAACAGTGGCTGACTTTATTTTTCTGGGCTTCAAAATCACTGCAGATGGTGACTGCAGCCATGAAATTAAAAGACATTTACTCCTTGGAAGGAAAGTCATGACCAACCTAGACAGTATATTAAAAAGCAGAGACATTACTTTGTCAACAAAGGTCCGTCTAGTCAAGGCTATGGTTTTTCCAGTGGTCACGTATGGCTGTGAGAGTTGGACTATAAAGAAAGCTGAGCGCTGAAGAATTGATGCTTTTGAACTGTGGTGTTGGAGAAGACTCTTGAGAGTCCCTTGGACTACAAGGAGATCCAACCAGTCCAACCTAAAGGTGATCAGTCCTGGGTGTTCATTGGAAGGACTAATGTTGAAGCTGAAACTCCAATACTTTGGCCACCTGATGCGAAGAGCTGATGCATTGGAAAAGATCCTTATGCTGGGAAAGATTGAGGGCAGGAGGAGAAGGGGACGACAGAGGATGAGATGGCTGGATGGCATCACCAACTCGATGGACATGGGTTTGAGTGGACTCAGGGAGTTTGTGATGGACAGGGAGGCCTGGCGTGCTGTGGTTCATGGGGTCGCTAAGAGTCAGACACACCTGAGCGGCTGAACTGAACTGAAGGATCAAACAAAACTATGGATCCAAGCACCTGGTTATATGTGATCTAAGTTAACCACATTGTTTCTGTGCTCAGAAGCATCCACTAGCTAGTGGAGCCTACATGTCTTGTTGAATCTGGCTGACTGGCATCTCTTCCTTTGGGAACCGTCTCCCTTTCCCTCTTCTACAGTATTCTGCAGGTCAGTCCCAAAGCCTCTGCAGTGAGCACGTGACCCAAGCTAAGCCAATGAGACTCTGTCCTTGGAATCTGAACACTGAGTGGGGACTCAGGGATGAGAGGTTTGAAGTTGAGTCGTGGATTCATCCTCTGGAGATTCCCCTCTCGCTTGGTCAGTTCTCCCTTCAGTTCTATAAACTCCCCAATGTCCTTCCAACAGATTGTCCTCTTTTTCATTTCAGCTAACCTAGAATTGATTCCTGTCTTCTAAAACTAAAGAGCCCTAAATCATACAGCTCCCTATTTTTTACAGAATGAAGCAGCCAAACTTCTCATCCTGTGTTACAAATTCTCCACATTGTATTTGCATCTCACTTATTGGCTCTTCCCTAACCAAGTTTAAGCCCTTGTGTAACAATCCCCTGGGAGCTAGCTATCAGACTGTTTGCATTTTATGGGCAAGAAGAAGGTCTAACTCATTTCTGTCTTATGCCAGATGGCTTGACGTATTCCAATCAGATTTAATTGAGAACTAGCTCTGACATTTTAAAGTAAGAAAAGGCATCCTGTGGCTCAGAGTAGAAATGTTCTCCAGAGACTAAGATTACAAGTATGTTCTAGAGGATATATTCTAATTCTTTGGCTAGAAATTAGATTTGGAAACTTGAGATAGAGGGCCTGACTGATGCTCAATGAGGCCAGATGCTCCTGGATTTATATATCGTAATCCTCTGAATTACGCATTTGGGTGTTCAGAAAGGTTATTAGTACCCTCAGGACATCTCAATGACCCAGGAAATCTTATTCATAAGTGCTGAGTTTTAGGAACTTAAGTCTAGATGACCATAAAATTTTTTTGGAAAAAAAAGGAAAACAAATTCTTAACTGATCACAAATAAAATTAAAAAGTACTGATTTTTGATTGATCTGGTGGCAAGATCCTTAGTAAATTCTCTTTCCCTTCCGTATCTGTTCTGCTCCCTCTGCTAACATTATTAGCTCCAGTTACCAACTAGCCATTGCTATCTGCAGTCACATTCACCAGAGGTCTTATATTTCCCAATAGTGAGGAGAGATAATAATTAATTTATCCTGCAAGAATGATGCAATGAACAAGGTGAGCTTGGAGTCCAATGAACTGGGGTTTATATCCAACTCTGGCACTTGTTAGCAATTTAACTTCAAGCAAGTGATTTCCCCTCTTGTAAGTTTCAGTTTCTTTATCTGTGGAATGGGGACAATAACACTGTCCTTCATCTCCAAGATTCTGATTGTGTTGGCTGTGGATCTTGGGAATTTTGTTATAAGGATCAAATGTATGAAAGCCTAACCTAGCGCCTGGTTCTGAGTCTGGCCGCAGTAGATATTCCTTTCTCTTCTCCTACAGTGCCCTCTTCCCTAGTAGTTCAGTTCAGTTCAGTCACTCAGTCGTGTCCAACTCTTTGCAACCCCATGAACTGCAGCACACCAGGTCTCCCTGTCCATCACCAACTCCCAGAGTTTACTCAGAATCATGTCCACTGAGTCGGTGATGCCATCCAACCATCTCATCCTCTGTCGTTCCCTTCTCCTCCTGCCTTCTATCTTTCCCAGCATCAGGGAAATTTTCAGATGAGTCAGTTCTTCACATCAGGTGGCCAAAGTATTGGAGTTTCAGCTTCAGCATGAGTCCTTCCAATGAGTATTCAGGACTGATTTCCTTTAGGATGGACTGGTTGGATCTCCTTGCTGACCAAGGGACTCTCAAGAGTCTTCTCCAACACCACAGTTTAAAAGCATCTTCCCTAGTAACATCTGTTCATTTCCACTCCAGACCTCCTATCTCGTTATATATAGATGCATGTGTTCATGCTCAGTCACTCAGTTGTGTCTGACTCTTGTGACCCCATGGACTGTAGCCTGCCAGGCTCCTCTGCCCATAGGATTTTCCAGGCAAGAATACTGGAATAGGTTGCCATTTCCTCCTCCAAGGGAAATCTTCCTGACCCAGGAATCTGAACCCTCTCTCTCCAAGCGTTCCCTGCACTGGCATGCAGATTCTTTACCATTGAGCCACCTGGGAAGCCCCCTATATACAGGAATATGTACATAAAACACGAGATTTTAATATATAAACATATTCTATGTACATATGCTTCATTTGTTCAACAAATGAATTATTGAGAATTATTGAGAATCCATTTGTGCCGGGCACTGTGATTAAACCAGTTAGATAGTTTCCCTGTTCTCATGGGACTTACTTTCTAGTAGGGGAGTGATGTGATAGGGAGGTGCAGATATGGGAGAGGAGTGCCACGTGGGCTGGACAGGTGAGGGAAGACTTCCCTGAAGAGGGGGCCTGCGAGGTCCAGAGGACGAGGAGGAGCGAACCTGGAACCAGAGCAGGGAAGAGCACCCCGAGCAGAGGGCAGAGATGCTGGAGTGGGAAAGGAATGGAACCTGATTTTATGTTTAAAAAGTATTGCTCTGGCTGCTGTGTCTCAGTGTATGACAAGAAGCCAAGATGGAAGCAAGTCCACATGATTAGAGCACATCACCCCACACATGTGGACTCCCAGATTCAGAAAGAAGCGCAGAGGAGCTCTGGCCCAAAGATGCAGAAATGCCTGGGGGTTCTCCAGCCTGGGGAACCCTGATCCTCATCTCCACCTGCACCGTGCAATCCCCAGGGGCACTGCTAGCAAAGTTCTGAGTCTCCACAGCCACTGCTTTGGGCCAAAACAATGAGAGTCTCTTAGATGGGGCCAGGCTAATGGGAGTGTTTGTTTTTTTTTTTCCCAAAACTCCCTGGAATATATTCAGAGTTGAGAACCATTGTGTCTGGGTGAGTTCTCCAGGGCCCAAGCTCTCTCTGATGCCTGAGACATAGTTCCAAGTGTTGGACATTCCATAACTATAATGTTCTTTCTCAGAATGGTCTAAAATCAACCTCTGGCTAGCTTTCCTGCACAACTACCCTGTGGGAAATCCCCACCTTCTCCCCCATGTCCACACCCACCATCACCCAAAGCAAATTTTGGCAAAGGGGAGTGAAGGAAATATGGGAAACTTGGACAGGAAAGGAGAAGCTGTCAGGCTTCTGGGCACCCTTCCCACCCCCTGCAGGGTCCCAACTAGCAGGCTCTTGTGCCCAGGGGTACTGTGTGGGCTGCTCAGAGTCTAGGCTTGTGGCAGCAATAGCCAACAGAGCCCCAGGAGGTGAACTGACCGTTGTCCCCTCCCACCCAGTCCACACGTGCTACCAGAGAATTTGAGAACTGGAAGGGGCTTTGACATAAGTAGCTTAATTCTAAGTTTACCGTGGGTGGGCGGAGGAGGGAGTCAGACACTAAATATAGTCAGTCTTGTATTTCTGGGGCATTCCTAGAAGGTTGAGAAGGGGGAAGGGTACCTGATCACCTACCTTCTGGCAGGCTTTGTGCTCTGTAATTTTCAGTCCTCACAAAAGCTCCACAGAGCAGATGCTTTTCTTCTCATTGAGAGATTGGGTGACTGAGGTTCAAAGAGGTAAAGTCACTTACTTGTCCAAGGTCACCTGGCAGATCAGTGTCCAGGGCTCAGTGAAAACCGAGTCGGCCTTTGTCCACCACTGTACCATGCTCCCTCTTGGTGTCCTTCTCTAGAATCTTCCTTCACTGGAGGGATAAACAGCATCACTCCCCCCCCACCCAGGTCACCCCATTTGAGGGCAGGAACCAGTTTCCCAACTCCTGCTACCCAACGCCCATTGCTCTGTGGCCCCGGCCCCCTGGGTGCCCTCTACCAGTGCCCAGCTGATTCTGGCCCCTCTCTCTTCTTCCTCGACAGTGCTTCCTACAAACCCAGGCCAGAGCACAAAGAAACTCTAAAGTGTTAGTGGAAAAAAGCCAAATGTGGAAGCTGAAAGGTTGTCCATTTGGCTTGCAAGTTTTGATGGAAGGGCATAGGGAGGGAACCACTTTCACTCCTGTTTCGACAGGAAGCCGATGCTTTACCTGCGTTGCAGTGATTTTGCATACTGATTCCTCAGCCAGGAGAAATTTCCCAACCACTCCAGGCGTCCTGTGATCTCTGCTTCAAAGGCTGTGCCCACAGTATTAGCACCTACCTGGGAAACTGACTTATCCTCTACCGTTCTCTTGTGGCATGTGGACGTGTTATGACCAACCACTGCCACCACCCCATGTTAAACTGAGGGTTTTTGTTCTACACTCCATCTGGGTTTCCCAGCACCTGAGTTACTTATGAGTTCTTGGTGATTAAGTGATTGGCTGACCTATATGCCGGGACCACTCAATTGAAACCTGAGAGGTCAAAACCACACCTCCACCTAGATCTCAAAAGAGCAGGGACTAGAGAAAGAAACCATTCTTTATGATGTTTTCCTTTCAAAGCAGAAACTCAGTCCCTGGAGGAAGCCATTCCTATAAACATGATCCTTTCCCACCTGAAGGAAGATGGGAACTTCCTCCAACTCCTGGCAGACCCTCCCCCACATCCCCCTGGAACCCAGGAGTTAACATAATTATCTCAGGGGCTCTGCCAGGCCCTTAATCTTATCTTAGTTAATTCCCACTGCAAACCTAAGCAGCATCATTTCCATTTTACAACTAAGACAACTCAGGATCAGAAAGAGTAAGTAACTGTGCTCTATGCTCCGAGGCAGAGACAGCCAGTGAAGAGCAGAAACCAGATCAGCACCCCGGTGTCCTGGGCCACAGAGCACCAGGGCCCCAGACACTCCTGTGTGCTTCATCTCGACCAGATTCAAGGCTCCTTGAGGTGGGGACAAGGTTGGGCTGCCCCACAAGCCTCAGCATAGGGCAGGGGCCTAGTGAGTGTTTGCTCAGTAAATTGTCAGAGGAAGTTCACCCTGATTACCCATTGTGTGAGAGAAAGTATTGGGGGAAGGAGGAAGTGTTTGTGTAGTGATAAGGCCTGTGTGCTTGATGGCGGCCCCATGTCCTGGGCCAGTGACAAGAAGCTGGAGTGTGGGCTGCAGAGTGGGGCCTGGTAAGAGGCCCTTCCCTGACAGCAGCTGAGCGGAAGACCAGGGGGAGGCTGCAGACGTGGGACCCGGTGGACGATGAGAGCCGCATCCCGGAGCCTGGCTGGCTTTGCTTCCCTGGCATCCAGGTCTCAACGACCTGAAGGAGCTACAGGGAAGGAAGAGGGAGGCAGGGTCTCAGTGGACACCAGGGCCACCTGGGGGTTGAGGAAGAAACCAGCTGGAGTGGCTGTGTGTTAGGCGAAGGATTTGGGTTTTGGGGAGAACCTAGGGGCAGAGGTAGGATTGGAAGATGCTCCCCAGGAAAATGGAGGAAAACTATGGTTTGATTCAACATCACTGAGAAGAGGACATCTTCTTGGAGGGCCCGAGACCGAGGAGGCAAAGCCTGGAAAAGCATGGTTCAGAGGGATCAGAAAAAAAGGTGGAGCTTGCTATAGGGAAGCTGTGGAGGGAAGGTTTGCAAGCTGGTTTCAGAGAGACGCCTGGGCCTGATGAGAGTGCAGGGGGGTGCCTGCGAGGGGATCATAGAAGCAGAGTGCATAGGCAAGCAGAGGGAGTGGGGACCCAAGCTGATACTGCGCATCCCAGCCTCACCATTCCCTGACTGCGGCACTCTGGGCAAGTTACTTAACCTGCCTGGGCCTCAGTTTCCTTATCTGCAAAATGGGAGGAAATAATACCATCTGCTTTACCATTGTTGAGAGGGTAACATGAGATAACACATGTACTGAGCTTAGCACGGTGCCCAGAAAAGAAAAAGATTCAATAACATTAGCAGTTAATTGGTGATGATGGGGGACATTCCTGGGAGGGAGGGATCTTGGATTACAGTGAAAAAAAAAAGCCGTGCCATCCTGTTCTGTTTTATGACAACTTACATTTACTGAGTGCATACTATATGCCAGAAACTATTCTCAATGTTGTCAATGTTTTATTTCATTTAATCCTCACCGTAAGGTAGACACTGTAATTTTTCCCATTTACATGAGAAAGCACAGAGAGATTAAGTAACTAGTCTGAAGTCATGCAGTTCATGGGTAACAGAACTTGAGTATTCTGACTCCAGGACTACACACTTACATACTGCCTCTCATCAGCTTAAATACATGTAAGGCATCTAGAGATACAGCAGAGAAGTGGTCATAGAGTGTACACAGCATGGCTTCTCAAACCTCTGCTTCATCAGAATCTCCCAGGGAGGTGATCTCAAATGCACACACTGAGGAGCAGGGCCCAGAAAGCCTGACTCTGGAGGCAAGGGGGACAGAAAGTTGTATTTTTAATCAACTCTGTTGGTGATTCTGATGCTGGTGGTCTAGAGGTAGGAGGGGAAAACATAGTGCAGGAATTACTAGATGGCCCAGTGGAGGTAACAGCTGGGTGATGAAAACAGGCAAGTTCTCCTGGGTAAGGTAGCATTTGACCTGGGCTTTTTTTTTTAATTTCAACTGAGGTATAACTTACATATAACATTGTGTTAGTTTCTAGATCCCCTGGAGAAGGAAATGGCAACCCATTCCAGTATTCTTGCCTGGGAAATCCCAAGACAGAGGAGCCTGGTAGGCTGCAGTCCACGGGGTCGCTAAGGGTCGGACACGACTGAGCGACTTCACTTTCACTTTTCACTTTCATGCATTGGAGAAGGAAATGGCAACCCACTCCAGTGTTCTTGCCTGGAGAATCCCAGGGATGGGGGAGCCTGGTGGGCTGCTGTCTGTGGGGTCGCACAGAGTCAGACACGACTGAAGTGACTTAGCAGTTTCAGGTGTACAGCAAAGTGCTTCAGTTTTATATGTGTATATATAAATATATAAATACATATATTATTTTTCACCTTTTTTTCCCCTTACAAGTTATAAGATTTTTAAATGTTTTTATTTATTTAATTAATTTGTGGCCACACCCTGGAGCAGAAGACCTGGGTCACACAGTGTGTGGCATAAGCCCTCTTGGAGGAGGTCACCGTTAACCCCACCATAGAGCTGCCGTGCAGACGACCCACAAACTGCAGAACAATTATACCAAACAAATTCTCACACTGTTAAGGAAGTTCTAGGACCCACAACAGATTTCCCAACCTGGGGATCTGGCAAAAGGATTGAGAACCACCAGGGAATTTGACTTTGGAGGTCAGTGGGATTTGATCACAGAACTTCCACAGGCCCGGGGAAACAGACTCTCGGACACAAACAAAACCTCATGCACACCAGGACCCAGGAGAAAGGAGCAGTGACCCCACAGGAGACTGACCCAGACTTGCCCGTGAGTGTCTAGGGGTCCGCGGAGGCATGGGTCAACAGTGGCCTGCTGCAGGGTCAAGGGCACTGAATACAACAGTGTGTGCACAAGACCTTTTGAAGGAGGTCACCATTATCTTCATTACCCCTACCACAGTTTGGCCTCAGGACAGGGAGGGAACACAGCCCCGCCCATCAACAGTAAATTGGACTAAAGATTTACTGAGCATGGCCTCACCCATCAGGACAAGACCCAGTTTCCCCCTCAGTCAGTCTCTCCCATTAGGAAGCTTCCATAAGCCTCTTATCCTTATTCATCAGAGGGCAGACAGACTGAAAACCACAATCACAGAAAACTAATCAAACTGATCACATGGACCACAGCCTTGTCTAACTCAGTGAAACTATGAGCCATGCTGTGTAGGGCCACCCAAGACAGACGGGTCATGGTGGAGGGTTCTGACAAAACGTGCACCACTGGAGAAGGGAATGGGAAACCCCTTCAGTATTCTTGCCTTGAGGACCACACAAATAGTATGAAAAGGCAAAAAGACAGGACACTGAAAGATGAACTCCCCAAGTCACAAGGTGCCTAGTATGCTACGGGAGAAGAGTGGAGAAATAACTCCAGAAAGAATAAAGAGACAAAGCCAAAGCAAAAACAACGCCCAGTTGTGGATGTGACTGGTGATGGAAGTAAAGTCCAGTGCTGTAAAGGACAGTATTGCATAGGAACTTGGAATGTTGAGTCCATGAATCAAGGTAAATTGGAAGTGGTCAAACAGGAGATGGCAAACATGAACATCAACATTTTAGGAATCAGTGAACTAAAATGGACTGGAATGGGCAAATTTAATTCAGATGACCATTATGTGTCTACTATTGTGGACAAGAATCCCTTAGAAGAAATGGAATAGACCTCATAGTCAACAAAAGAGTCCGAAATGCAGTACTTGGGTGCAATCTCAAAAATGACAGAATGATCTCTCTTCATTTCCAAGGCAAACCATTCAATATCACAGCAATCCAAGTCTATGCCCCGACCAGTAATGCTGAAGAAGTTGAAGTTGAATGGTTCTATGAAGACCTACAAGACCAAGAACTAACACCCAAAAAAGATGTCCTTTTCATCATAGAGGACTGGAATGCAAAAGTAGGAAGTCAAGAGATACCTGGAGTAACAGGCAAGTTTGGCCTTGGGGTACAAAATGAAGCAGGGCAAAGGCTAACAGAGTTTTGCCAAGAGAATGGACTGGTTATAGCAAACACCATCTTCCAACAACACAAGAGATGACTCTACACATGGACATCACCAGATGGTCAATAGCAAAATCAGATTGATTATATTTTTTGCAGCCAAAGATGGAGAAGCTCTATACAGTCAGCAAAAACAAGACCGGGAGCTGACTGTGGCTCAGATCATGAAGTCCTTATTGCAAAATTCAGAATTAAATTGAAAAAAGTAGGGAAAACCATTAGACCATTCAGGTATGACCTAAATCAAATCCCTTACAATTATACAGTAGAAGGAACAAATAGATTCAAGGGATTAGATCTGATAGAGTGCCTGAAGAACTATGGATGGAGGTTTGTGACATTGTACAGGAGGCAGGGATCAAGACCATCCCCAAGAAAAAGAAATGCAAAAAGGCAAAATGATTGTCTGAGGAAGCCTTACAAATAGCTATGAAAAGAAGATAAGCTAAAGACAAAGGAGAAAAGGAAAGATACACCCATCTGAATGCAGAGTTCCAAAGAATAGCAAGCAGAGATGAGAAAGCCTTCCTCAGTGATCAATGCACAGAAATAGAGGAAAACAATAGAAGGGGAAAGACTAGAGATTTCTTCAAGAAAATTAGAGATGCCAAGGGAACATTTCATGCAAAGATGGGCATAATAAAGGACAGAAATAGTATGGACCTGACAGAAGCAGAAGATATTAAGAAGAGGTGGCAAAAATACACAGAAGAACTATACAAAAGAGATCTTCATGACCCAGATAACCACAATGGTGTGATCACTCACCTAGAGCCAGACATCCTGGAATGTGAAGTCAAGTGGGCCTTAGAAAGCATCACGACAAACAAAGCTAGTGGAGGTGAATGAATTCCAGTTGAGCTATTTCAAATCCTGAAAGATGATGCTGTGAGAGTGCTGCACTCGATATGCCAGCAAATTTGGAAAACTCAGCAGTGGCCACAGGATTGGAAAAGGTCAGTTTTCATCCCAATCCCAAAGAAAGTCAATGCCAAAGAATGTTCAAACTACTGCACAATTGTATTCATCTCACATGCTAGCAAAGTAATGCTCAAAATTCTTCAAGCCAGGCTTCAACAGTACGTGAACCAAGAACTTCCAGATGTTCAAGCTGGATTTAGAAAAGGCACAGGAACCAGAGAACAAATTGCCAACATCCACTGGATCACTGAAAAGCAAGAGAATTCCAGAAAAACTTCTGCTTTGTTGACTATGCCAGGGCCTTTGACTGTGTGAATCACAACAAACTGTGGATATTAAGTATGGACTAGGATTTTTCACATCCTTCTACTCTTCTCCACGTGGAGGCTATATTGGATTGAATTGTGTCCCCAAAAAGATATGTTGAAGTCCTCCTAATCCCTGGAACCTGTGAAAGAGACCCTAATTGGAAATAGGGTCTCTGCTGATGTAACTGAGTTAAGGATTTTTGAGGCGAGATCATCCTGGATTATCTGGGTGGACCCTAAATCCAAATACAAGTGTCTTTATAAGAAACAGAGGAGAGACACAGAAGAGAAGTCCATCTGAAGACAGAAGCAGAGATTGGAGCTTTGCTGCCACAAGCCAAGGAACGCCTGGAGCCATCAAGAACTGGAAGAGGCAAGGGAGGAGACTTCAGAAGGAGCTTGTCCCTGCTGACACCCTGATTTCAGACTCTTGGCCTCCAAAACTGTGACAGAATACACTTTTGTTGTTTTAAGCCACCAAGTGTGTGGTAATGTGTTATTGGCAGAGCTTGGAAACTAGTAATACAGAGGCTTTCATCCTCGGCCCATCCTCTGCCGGTCTTTGCAATTAGAGCTCTTTGCGATTAGATGCTGGACTGTGGAGGTCCTGGCCCGGAGACGGCTCAGCTGTGCTTGCTGAATCCCCAGCAAAGACACCAGGCCCGGGAGGAGGGTAGAGGAACCCGGCTGTGAGCAATGAGGTGGCATCACCTTTGCAAGTCTGAGATTTCTCCACTATGTTTTGGATGCACGCTTTTAAAAAGTCAAAGAAAGGCTCTGTTCTCAGTCTCTGGCTTCACATTTTAGAAAGGAGGAAGTCAACACCTAGATGGCGTAATTTCTAGCCCAAGGCCGCCCAGTGAGTGGGTGGCAGAGCAGAGCCAGGACCCCTGTCTAAAGGACACATCTCCTGCAGGAAGTCCAGTCCAAGGCTCTCACTGTGGGTTTGCCACGAAGCCCTGGTTATTGCAAGGTTGGATGTTGTTACTTTAACTTCACTCCAAAGAGTCACTTCTCTCTAATTTTGCTTGCCCCTGACCCTCATGTGGGTAGTGGCGTTGACCTCTGGCTTAGAGACTCTGATGGTTCCCTTCGCCACAGTTGGGTCTTCTGCTTTAGGGATGCAAGTTGAGCTATCTTCGGAAGCCACTATCTGAAATGCAGAAGTTGACCATCTGTAGAACTGACAGCACTGGCTGTGGTCTGTGAAACACCAAATCTTGGAGAAGTACCTCTTTAGCAATGTTATTAATACTTCCTTTGCCCACGTGCCACAGTGATTTTCTGCAGAAAAGAAAGGAAAAAAAAAAAAAAAAGCCTCCCTCATGTGCCTGCTAGAGAACTTCCTCTTCATCTTAAGTCCTGGCTTCCCATTCCCCCTTTGCTGACACTTGAGCCAGCATAACAAGGCTGGCCCAGGAATGAACCTTGTCCCACAGTTTGGGACAGGATTCCAGAGACTCCCCTTACCAGAGGTCCAGTTTCGTGTTGTGTCCCATGAGAAGGGGCAGCAGTGCTTGGGCAGGAGAAACAGGGGTGGAATTCAGACTGAGAAATATTCATGGAGAGCATGCTCCTTGGAAGGTGTGTAAAGGCCAGGGATGAAAATAGGAATGGCCAAGGGTTAGGTGCAACATTAATTTGCAACTCTGGGTGCCACGTTGGGAAGTTTTAAAACATCTTAAATGCCCAGCCTGCACCTGTACCATTTGCATCAGAATGTCTGGGGGAAAGGGTGTCGTGGGAGAAGACAGGCATCAGTGTTAATTAAAGATCTCCAGATGGGTCCAGTGTGTAGCAAAGTTAAGGAACCACTGACATACGCTATTTCCCTGGACAAGACTCAGATATTCTGCAGACCTGGGACTGCATTGAGCCCCAGGCGGGTCCTAGGCATTGGCAGTCTTTAAAAATCTGCCAAGTGAGTTCAGTGTACAGAGATGAATCAAGTAAATAATAAAAAGAAAGTCAAGTGGGTATTATCAAGGTGTCTGCAGCTTCTGGTCTTTTCCCATCTGTATGGTCCATATCACTCACAGGATAGAGCTTTCGGGGGAGGAGAATAACTTCTGGTAGATCCCAGAGACAGCTGGTGATGGCAGACACCAGATGCTGACCGCTTAGTGGCCTATCAAGGACAGTGTGTTGGAGAGAAAACAAAACCTTCTCAGAATCAGGAGTGAAGGCCAAAACCAGTGTAGTCCTCTGCTCTCGGTCACCAAGCTTTAAGTCTCAGAGGGCTTTTTGAAGAGATCCTGAGCGCTCTTAGGACCTGCATGAGTGCAGGTTCAGGCACAGCTGTTTCCACGGACTTGAGGGTAGATACCATTTGGCTATCAATCCTCCTTTGGGGTGCCTCAACTCTGGAGCTACTTTACAAAGCACTGAGCAATTTCCCCATTTCTGTCTTTCCTTCTCAATACTTTTTTTTTTTCTTCTCAGAAGCATAATTGGCTACAGACATAAGGTAAACATGGGGCGTCTGCAGTTCCATCTTAGCTCCCTGACCCTACATCCTTCTCCCCTAGAGTCTCATCTTCGCAACTCCTTTTTTTTTTGCACCTTGGTACCTCCACTCCAGCTGGCCAGGTGGATTTCTTTTCATTTCATTCTTGCCTTGGGGTTCTGCCTACCTGGCCTCCAGGATGTCACCTCTGCCCTGGGCTCTGGGGCTGGTGTTCTCCGTGAGCAAACAGTGCTGATGGGACAGAAGTGACACCTCCCTTCCACTCCTGCCCTTGTCAGCTTTGGTTTGCTCTCAAGGCATGTGGATAGTTGTGATGGTTCATGTGATGGTTCTTATATTTTCTGAAACTTCTCTGGGAACATATATTTTTATCTTGTGCTTGCCTCATTTTTAAAGTTCTTCCTGAGACTTTCTTCGTGGTCCAGGAGTTTAGACTCTGCTTCCACTGCAGGGGACATGGGTTTGATCCCAGGTTTGGGAACTAAGATTCCACATGTGGATTCCACATGCCATGCAGCACAGCCCAAAATAAATACATAAATAAAAATTCTTCCTAATAATTTCTTGTTAAATCCAGACTTCATAATGTTCTCAACTCACATACAGCACTAGAAAAACTTTGATTCTAGGACTAAGGATTTACAGGATGTAACATAAAGGCTGGGCCCTGATAGGCTTACCTTGACAATGTTCTAGAGACAACACTAATGAAGGGCATTAATTGTGATGGAGGATTAGGGAGGAGGTCATGCTTCCTACTAGGGAGATAAAAATTCAGCATCATGGGAATCTGGAAAGAAGATAAATCTTCTTTTTTAAGCAAAATGAATTAAGGGGAGATGTTCATTGATTTTACAAGTTTCACATCAACTATCAACATCTTTAAGAATGTTCTGAAAGACTTACATTTACTTAAACCCACAAAAGTTGTATTTTGAATATAAGTGAGAGTAGAAAAAGAACCCAGAAGAATCAAAAACTTCTTAGTAGAGTGGGGACTAAATAATATATATCATGTTTTATCAAATGTAATGACAGTTATGTCTGAAAACTGGTCTGCTCTCATTTCTATTCTCAGCTCTAACACTGACTCATCATATGGCTTGAGGCAAGTCACTAAACAACGTTAGACCTCAGCTTCTCCATATAAAAATGGCAATTAAAATACTAGATAGAGGAACTAGCATTTATGGAGCAACTGGTCTATGCTGATGTGCTAAGTGCTTTATGTTATGTTGTAGTATTTCATTCAGCAAACATTTGACCACCCAGTGTGCACAGAATACTGTGCCTGGCCTCAGAGATACATCAGGCACACAGCAAAGATTGCTCTCTTAGAGCTTAAGTTCCAGTTGGGTTGGGTGATAATTAACAAACAGAAATGAAAGAACAAGATACTGTCAAATAATGGCAAGGGCTTCCCAGGTGGTGCTTGTGGTAAAGAACCTGACTGCCAATGCAGGGGATGTAAGAGATTCAGGTTCCATCCCTGGGTCTGGACGATCCGCTGGCAGAGGGCATGGCAACCGACTCCAGTATTCTTGCCTCAAGAACCCCATGGACAGAGGAGCCTGGCAGGCTAGAGTCCATTGGGTCACAAAGAGTTGGACATGACTGGAGTGACTTAGCATGCACATGCACCCTATATAGATAATAAAACCAGATCACATGATAGGAAGTAACCTGGGGACAGGGTGACTTATGTAAGGTGGGCTCCCTGGGAGGTAACATTGGAATTGGGACCTGAACAGCAGGAGCAGCCTGCAGAGTCCAGGGTCCATGGGACAAGTTGTGGAAAAGCCAGTTCCACATAGGCGTTCAGTGCAAAGGCCCTGATGCAGGTAGAAGCTTCAACTGTTTGGAAGGCCAGGTGACTGTAGGAGAATGACTGAGTGAGTGGTAGGAGGAAGTGATCATTGAGTAAGGTGAGATTAGAGAGGCAGGCAGGAGACTGATCGCAGTGGTGATCAGTGGGACGACATGCTAAAGTATTTGGGCTTTATACTGATCGGTCTGATTTACATCTTTTCAGGAAAATTACGAGGTGTTTTAAGGAGTGTGGCTATAGTGGCACAAGAAACAACAGGAGGGAGGCTGTAGTCTTATCTTGGTGAGAGAAGAAAACTTTTCTGTAAAGGGTCAGATAGTAAATAGGTTTTGTGAGCCACATAAGCTCTCTTGCATACATTCTGCCTCTCCCCCCTCTCTCTCCTGACCCTTCTCCTTCATTTGTAACAACCCTCTGCAAGTGTGGAAATCATTCTTAGCTCCTGGGCAATATAAAAGCAGGAGGTTGCCGGATGGATTTGGCCTGCCTAGCTGGGCAGTACTTGGCCGATCCCTAGCTCAGAGAGAAGTGGAAACTGATAGGCATATATTTAGGACACAGAACTCGTAGGACTTGCTGATGAACTGGCTCTGTGTGGATTGCGGGGTAAGAGAAAGAGGAAACAAGGATGGCCTTAATGAAGAAGTAGAAAGTGGTGTCCTTTACTGAGATGAGGAAAGAAGCAGATTTGGGAGTAGGGGGAGAGGGCAAATCAAGAGTTAAGTATGAGCTGCCTATTAGTCATCCAAGTGGAGATGTCAAGTCAGGAGCCTGATACAGACTCTGGAGTTTAGGGGAGAGGGCAGGGCTGGAGATTCACACCTGGGAGTTATCCTCTAAGGATGCATTTCAAGTCCTGGATGGGATGAGATCACCCACAGGGCAGCACAGTTTCCAGGACCAGCTCCCCAGGGGACTCGAGAACTTAGAGGACCCACAGAAAAGATCCTTGGAGTCACTCTCTGGGTCAAAGAGTATGACACATGACAAACTGCTTTCCAAAAGGCTCTCTTGTCTCTTCACAGAACCCATCTTGTTTTAGCTATTCAAATACAGCTTTGTGAGTAGGACTGTACACACAAATGGGCAGGGACACCAGAGTTAGGCATCCTTGACTGCTTTTGCGTGGGAGCCGGGGAGCCTCAAGCCACACCAGAGGATTAGGCTGCTTGAAGGAGGCATCAAGGGGCCGTAGCTCATCCAGAGACTCCCAACCACAGAACTGCCCAGCAAGCTTATTACAAATGCAGATTTTTAATAAGAGCTTCTGATTCACTGTCTGGAGTGAGGTGTGTGTTAAACAAACTCCCTCTCATACAAACGAAAGTTTGTGAAATCTGTGGCTTAAGGACAGACTGGGTGGAGGGTGCATCCTGCTGACATCTCTTCACCTCCAGAGGCTGGGGTGGGGGAGTGGGGTTTTCAGGAAACTTAGGTGAGGCTGGCTGGGGAAGTTTCAGGATGAAACTTCCAGGGGGGAAAAAGAAAACATTTTCTCTAGTTGTGGGACACTTTCCATTTGCTCTCCAATTCAGAATGAGGCCTTTTCCCCAAACAGATGTGAAATGGTACCTTATTTGCCATTCCCTTCTCCAGGGGATCTTCCCAACCCAGGGATCGAACCCACATCTTTTATGTCTCCTGCATTGCGGGAAGATTCCTTACCGTCTGAGCCACCAAATCCTTATTTAACACAGAGGCAGAGTTAAAAAGTTCTCATTGCCTGGAGTATCTACTCTGCCCTCTAGTTACATAGCAGAGAGGGGAATTTTTTGTTTTTTTCTCTGTAACCTTGTATGGAAACAAGAACATGTTTTTCAATTAAAAAAAAAAAAACATGTTGTTGCTGAAACTGAAGTGGTACCCTACACTTTGGATACATTATGGATTAACTAAATTTGTGTGAAAACAGCTAAGGAATAATGGAATAGATTTGCTGTTAGACCTCCTGCTAGGAGTTAAAGAATTAATCTTGCATTCATTGAATCATTATTTATTGTACCTTCTAAGTGCCAGGCACTATTTGAGATTCAGAAAATAAAGTAGTGAACAAAATAGACAAAAATCCCTGCGCCTAACAGAATAGATATCCTAATTAAAGAGACAGATTAATATTAAGACACATTTATCATTAAATTATTAATTTAATGATAAATAAGTAAAAAGTATGCAGCATTAGATAGCGATGAGTACTAAGGAGAAAAATATAAAGAAGGGAAAGGAGGGGCAGAGGGGGCGGGGGACAGGAAAGAGCTGGGGGCCAGGATAAGTGAGACAGAAAAGGACTCGAGAGCTGTGACTGAGGAAAGTAACTCAATTTCTCTAATTTCTTCACCTGTAAAATATAAATAATATTAATGCTGCAGCTAAGTCACTACAGTCATGTCCGACTCTGTGCGATCCCATAGACGGCAGCCCACCAGGCTCCGCCGTCCCTGGGATTCTCCAGGCAAGAATACTGGAGTGGGTTGCTGGTTCCTTTTCCAGTGCATGAAAGGGAAAAGTGAAAGTTAAGTTGCTCAGTCGTCCGACTCTTAGCGACCCCATGGATTGTAGCCTACCAGGCTCCCCTGTCCATGGGATCTTCCAGACAAGAGTACTGGAGTGGGGTGCCATTGCCTATAGCACCTTTCTAAAGATAGTTCAGGCCCTCAGACTGACTTTGTCACTTTTAAACTATGGGACTTTGGGTACAAGTATTCTTTGGGGTCTCAGAAGCTCAGTTTCCTCATCTGTGAAATCAAAAGATTTGCTCAGCCTATGTCACACTAGTTTTCGAAAGTGCCAACCAACATAATTAATATGTGTGAAAATATTTTAAAACATATAAGCTATCATTTCAATGTAAGAAATCTAAAGAAAACATACACATAGGTTTTTTTTTTTTATGGTTTGCAAATCTCTTGCTGATGATCAGCAGAGCCTCAGGACTGTGAGTAAACAATGAATTAGATAATGACTTGGTACTGATTCTATGTACTGGCAAGGAAAAGGCTAATGCAAATTATCAGGATGTACTGGGAAATCCCACGGACAGAGGAGCCTGGTGGGTTACAGTCCACAGGGTCACAGAGTCGGACATGACTGAAGCGACTTCGGACACACACTGAGAGAGCATCCCTTGGGACTCAATCGCTGAAGAGTTGCCAGCAATGCAGGAGACTGCCTGCTATGCAGGAGACCTGGGTTCGATCCCTGGGTTGGGAAGATACCCTTGAGGAGGGCATGGCCACCCACTCCAGCATTTCTGTTTGGAGAATCCCACAGACAGAGGAGCCTGGTGGGCTACATTCCATGGGGCCACAAGAGTCAGACACAACTTAGCAACTAAACCACCAACGAGTAGGTTAGCAATCACATCTCTTTGAAGAGGGATAAAATAATCAAACTAAGTGTTCCTAAGTAGATACCTCATAAAATAATTATTATATGACATTTGTCAAATTTTAAAATGCTTTACAGCTCCTTTACGTTTGTTCTTGTTTTGTTTGTGCAACTTCAGTTCCAGGAAAACAACTAGGTAGACTGAAAGAAGTTATAAATACGGAACAGTTATTTAATTTGCTAAGTGCAGATAGTCCACCTTCTGGGTATTTCTGTAGATGCTCCATAAACATGAATCAAAGTACGATAATTTCAAACTAAGTGCTCTTTTTTTCATCTTCCTATTTTTTTCAGCCTTGAATATTTCACAGCATCCCCATAATGGTTAAATCAATAAACATGTCAGTATGTACGAATGGTATAGAGTCTGGCACACAGTATTTAGTCAATAAATATTTGTTACATGAAAGCATGAATGATTGCTATGTGAATTGTCTTGCTATGACTAGTAAGAAGGCATTTTAAACGTTTAAAATACACCAATACTTGCCCTCCATGTACAACTCTTATCTGATAAACCACATTAGGTCCATCTACAGTGTTCATTCAATTTAAATATTAATCCAAATTTAGCTTGAATACTACCTGACAGAATAGGTGCTCAATATTTACTAAATAAGATGCACATTCAGAAATTAGTTACTACAGCCCAAAGTACCCCCTCTCAGGCGCACGAACTGGACACCTCCAGCTCACATTCACCAGGTGACTTCTACCACTTCTCTGAAGTTCTGGCCCCCACCCGCCTAATAGCCAAATTAGAATCTTTCCTCAGCTTTTCGAAGTCTTCCTCTTAGGTGCTCTACGTCCCAACTGTCACCAGGGTGCTAGGACCGCCCCACCGCCGGTGTGCCTGGGGGGAGGTTGGTGGGCGGGCCCAGCGATAGGCAGTGTGGCTGTTTCCTATTGGGGCTTGGTTGCTATGGTATCACCAACCTTAAACCTCGCGGGCGCTACTTCCGGAAGTTAAAAGAAAATTACTTCCTGAGGTGCCCGTACTTGCTATGGCCGAGTGAGCGGGCACTGAGCTTAATAAAAGTGAAACTTTTCCTGGAAACTTCTGGAAAAATCTCATTTAACCACTTTAGTTTGTGGGCATGACATAGTATCATATCCCTTCTTTCCTTTATAAAGGTTTACTAATACATTGCCCCCGCCCCATCTATTTGCCAGTCTCCAAAATGGCGCCGGCGACTCTGAGAAGGTCAGAGGTGAGTTCCGTGGGCCCTCCCGGTTCCGGCGCGATCGAGGCCCAGGGAAGCGAACAGTCTCCGGCACCATGTCTGGCTCCTCAGGCCCACAGGCTCAGCGTGGCCCTTGCCCGTTCGCTTTGCTGCTGTTACTCCTGCTCGGCCCCAGCTCGGTCCTCGCCATTTCCTTCCACCTGCCCGTTAACTCCCGCAAGTGCCTCCGCGAGGAGATCCACAAGGACCTGCTGGTGACGGGCGCGTACGAGATCACCGACCAGTCTGGGGGCGCCGGCGGCCTGCGCACCCATCTCAAGGTGCGGCGCGGGGCGGGGTGGGGAGGGGAGACCGCAGGCGCCGGCCAGGTGGCCGAGGATCGGGGAGTCGGGCGGGCGGAGGCCTAGAGGGCCGGCCTGGCCGGGCGGAGCGCGAAGGGCGCGCGGTCGAGACCGCCCCCTTACCCCGCTCGTTGGCGGTCGCGGGGCGGGACTGGGCACAGAACCCGTCGGAGGGCCCGCCAAGGCCTTGGCGGATGTGGTGACCGCTGAGCGGCCGCGGCCTTGACTTTGGGTACTTGTCGTGGTCCTGTCCCTGTTTGGGTTTTAGGTACCTTGAACTGGTAACTAGGGGTCTTCAAAGAAGTCTTTGGAGGCTGATTATTTGTGGGGATCAGCATCATATGCGGAGAAGGCAATGGCACCCCACTCCAGTACTCTTGCCTGGAAAATCCCATGGATGGAGGACCCTGGTAGGCTGCAGTCCATGGGGTCGCTAAGAGTCGGACACGACTGAGCGACTTCACTTTCCCTTTTCCCTTTCATGCACTGGAGAAGGAAATGGCAACCCACTCCAGTATTCTTGCCTGGAGAATCCCAGGGACGGCGGAGCCTGGTGGGCTGCCGTCTATGGGGTCGCACAGAGTCGGACACGACTGAAGCGACTTAGCAGCAGCAGCAGCAGCAGCAGCAGCATCATACGACATTGATACCTGCGGGAAAATAATGGAAGCACTCAAGTTTACTGTGAATAATAAAAAGCTATTATTTCTTGATCATCAGCTGTGTTCAGGTCCCGTGCTGCTGTAACACACATTAGCATTTAGTTCGTACACTACCCTATGAAGTAAGTACTGTTTAGCCTCATTTTGCACATGATAAAACTGAGGCTCAGAAAGGTAATAGAGTTGGTGTCAGAGCTGAAGTTGATTCTCAGGTTGGGAGTTAAGTAAGGTGACAGAAAACTGCTGCAGTCTTATTCGCACCGTGTCTTTTGTCATTCCTGTGATTGATTAAAGTCGACTTTTGGTGACAAAACGGTCTCAGTCTCTAGTCCTTTCCTTTCTGGTTCCCCAGAGTCTGGGCTTGGCCAAGTTTTCTGTAAATTTCAGTGATGCTCTTGGATGGTGACAATTATACTGTAGTGCCAGTTTGGTCCCATATTGATTTGGGATGACCAGACCTGATCTTTGAAGCGTTAATGTGTTTGATGCCTGTCATTATTTGATTGTATTTTAGGTGATTTTATTCATTCACTATAAGCACCTGGTTTTTGTTTTTAACAGAAGGGGTCTTGAAGCCAGACAGGAAGAAACATTTTTACACTTTATTAGAGCTTTGGGTGTAATAAGACCATAGTTTATTTTTAAGGTATTGGAACCCAATAGTGGTAACAGATGGCCTCCCAGGTGGTTCAGAGGGTAGAGAATCCACCTGCAGTGTAGGAGACTCTGGAGATGAGGGTTGGATCCCTGGGTCGGGAAGATTCCCTGGAGAAGGGCCTGGCAACTTACTGCAGTATTCTTGCGTGGTGAATCCGACAGACAGAGGAGCTTGGCGGGGGCTACAGTCACAAAGAGTTGGGCATGACTAAAGCGATGAGTATGCACAGTGGTTAACAGATGCAGATTATTTAAACTTTGAGAGATATAAACTATTTTCACCACTGTTGCACCATGACCCAGACTTTTGTTATTCTCTTCAGGCCCCAAACTTCTCTCTGGCCAAGAAAGGAATGATGGCATAATTTTATAGGCTTAGATACACTATTTTGAGGGTCCTACTTCTGGCTCTTCAAAGGGTGTAGTGCATAGAATCAAAGAATTTGAGCAATGGAAGAGAGTTTACTCTCATCTCTAGTGTTGCCCCTCTGATTTGTACTTATGTTTTAAAACCTTAACTATTCTTTACCTGGTAAAGTTTAAATTTTCCACCATACTCTGTAGCACTCTTAATGATCTGTTCCTGAA
The DNA here is from genome assembly GCF_054371585.1 of Giraffa tippelskirchi. Taxonomy (NCBI): domain Eukaryota; kingdom Metazoa; phylum Chordata; class Mammalia; order Artiodactyla; family Giraffidae; genus Giraffa; species Giraffa tippelskirchi. The sequence continues at coordinate 146,355,189 of NC_137281.1, read as the reverse complement.
GCTTTATGTACTTTGTCATCACTCCCCTTTGCATTTTATATATGAGCCACCCCAAACAGTACCATAAACTCAGTTTATTTTCATCTTACAGTGTAATTACTTGTATTTATATCTTGTCTTCCTCGTTAGACTGTTAGCATCGTGAGGGCAGTAATTATTTTCATGTTCATTTTTTTCTGAATGTCAAGCATACTGCCTTGCTTCTAGTAAGCATTTAATACAGGAAGCATATAATATAGCAAGTTCTTACAGGAATTACATTTATATCCAAGGCTGCCGAAGGCACCTCGGCAGCAGGAGTCTGCATATACACGCTAGCATTTTACCATCACACACTTGCTCTCCCCATGTCTGCTCTGTTCTCTTGCTTTGTGGTTGTTTATTTCGAAGTCGTGCCCGACTCTGCGACCCCATGGACTGCAGCACGCCAGGCCTCCCTGGTGTCCTTCACCATCCCCCAGAGTTTTCTCAGACTCATGTCCATTGAGTCGGTGATGCCATCCAACCATCTCATCCTCTGTCTGCTCTGTTCTCTTGCTACTGGCCAGCTTACTCAGACTACTTCTGAGGTCCTTCTCCTGGATGCCAAGTAGGTAACATAAATGAATGAATTGGGCAAGCTATAAGAAAAACAGCAGCTGTGATGATGAATGGGGGATAACTGGGAGTAGTGGAAACTGTCAGTTTGGAATAGTCAGTATTCACCTCTTAATGTGGACCTGTTGCCACATCTGGTTTTTCAAATGAAGTTAGAAATCCAGATTTTGAAGCGAAAGCTCTTGATTTTAAAGTGTCACCAACTAATTCAAGTTGGTCTTGGCATTTGTGTATTTTTTATAGAGAAGAGTACAGTCTGTCCACCGAGTACGCATCACCCAGATTATCGGAATCGTGTCACATTTGTTTCATCTTAACTGCTTCTCCCTTCTCGTTTTATGCTGAATCGTTTTAAACTAAAGTCTAAATATCATGGTGTTTCAGTCTTTCATACTTCAGAATGAATCTCTTTAAAAATACAAACTTAATCACAATGTTATGTGGCTATTTTCATGCCTTGCAAAGTTAACAGTAATTCCTTAATGCTATCTAATAATTGATTGATGTTTAGTCACTAAGTTGTATCTGACTCGTTCGTAACCCCATGTACTGTAGCTATGTGGGTTTCTACGTCCATGGGATTTCCCAGGCAAGAATTCTGGAGTAGGTTGCCATTTCTTCCCCCAGGGGATCTTCCCGAGCCAGGGATCAAACCCATGTCTCCTGCATTGGCAGGCGGATTCTTTACCACTGAGCCACCTACCCACTTCATACTCAAATTTCTCCACTTGTCTCAAAAATAGCTATTTAAAATTAATTCGTTGTATCTCTCAAGTCTCTTTAATCTACAATAGTTCACTCTCTCTTTCCCAGCTCCCTTTTTTTTTTAATATGCTTGAAATTATAATGTGTAAGGACTGCTGAGTCCTTAAATCATGTCCTACATTATAGGTTTGTCTCTGCTTCCTTAAGGTGTCATTTGACGAGTCTGTCCCCCATGTTCTTGTAAAAGTAATCAACTATAACGATGTGACTAGATTCGGGTTTATGTGAGGTTACTCATGAGTGGTATTGCGTACTTCATGTGACATCATGGCACTGCACACAGTACTTTTGTGCCCCTTGGTGCTGCTAAGGTCGATCAGTGGATTTAGTTGTGTGTATTAAAGTCCAACTGCTGCTGTAACAAATTATCATGAACTTAGTGGCTCACTGGTGGCTCAGCTGGTAATGAATCCACCTGCAATGCAGGAGACCCCGGTTCTATTCCTGGGTCAGGAAGATCCGCTGGAGAAGGGGTAGGGTACCCCCTCCAGTATTCTTGGGCTTTCCTTGTGGCTCAGCTAGTAAAGAATCCACCTGCAATGTGGGAGACCTGGGTTCGATCCCTGGGTTGGGAAGATCCCCTGGAGAAGAGAAAGGCTACCCACTCCAGTATTCTGGCCTGGAGAATTCCATGGACTATATAGTCCATGGGTCACAAAGACTTGGACACAACTGAGTGACTTTCACTAGTGTCTCACAGCACGCATTTATCTTCCAGTTCTAGAGGTCAGAAATCCTAAAATCGAGGTGTCAACAGGACTGTGTTCCTTCTGCAGGCTCTAGGGGAGACTCCATTTACTTGCCATTTCCAACTTCTAGAGGCCACCTGCACTCTTTGACTAGTGATCCCTTCCTCCATCTTCAAAGCCAGTAGCATAGTATCTCCAAAACTTTCTCTTCCTTTTCCCACCCAAACCTCTCTCCCTTCTCAGCTTCTGTCATCTCATCTCCTCTGATTCTCCTGCTTCCTTCTTTCCCTTATAAGGACCCTTAGTTTAATCCACATCTGCAAACTCCTCTTGCCACATAGGATCACATATTCACAGGTTCTGGAAATAAGGATATGGACATCTCTTGGGGGGTGGGGACATTATGGGGACATTATCCTGCCTATTAAGTTAGTAACAGTCTGGAGCCTCTAATGTAAAGCTGCCAATTAATCTTTAACTTGTGAAGCTATTGATGACTTATGTGAAGATATTTGTTGCATTAAGATTGTGAAATGATGATTTCCTAATTGTTCCTTTCGTATTTACTAGCTGGAATTATTCTTAAGAAATTCATCACTTAAGGCCATTTGGTTACTCTAAAATTTATAATTCAGGAAGGAAAGCTAGGCTCAGTGCAGAGTTCATTCCTTTTTATTGTTGGTTTTCAGAGTAAGCAGTTGTTGCCTTTGTCATTTCCACTGTAGTCTGAAGAAGGTTGTTGTTGTTTTAAGTATTATACTGAGATCACTTTTTATTGTTGTTTACTTCTATTTTGGAGTGATTGTTTTAGTCAATTGCAGTCATTCTTTATGGTCACTTGTCCCTTTGGCTCCTGTATCCTTTTGACCCAATCCTGTTGGACTTTGATGGTTTCTCTGTTTTGTGGAATAGCTAGGTGGTGACCTTGGCTCATCTTTTGTATGTCGAACCCCTGACCTGGATGCAGCTGTTCCTCCAAGAAGTTGTGGTTCCTTTTTGTGAGGCATGGTATTTTAGAGACCATAAGTCAGGTGTCATTTTTGAAAGTTTAATATATTGTGCAGGCCACAGAACCTATATGTGAGCTTGATCCTGCTCCTTAGCACAATTTGCAACCTTTTTCATAGCCTCTGTCCACTTAGTTCTGCTTTCTCTCAAAGTTTGATCACTCATGGCCCAGACTCTGCCTCAAGAATTCTCTCTATGCATCATTTCACCTTCTGAGGTACAACTCCAGAGTGCAAGGATCTGACTGGTTCAGCTTCTTTTTATATCCCAGGCCACATTCTGGGTCTCCAAACAGCCTGTTAATTATCTTCCTTTTGGTCATATATCCAGCCCTGGTTTAAGCAGCCGCAGTTTGGAGAAATGGATTCTTTCTGCAAAAGTTGGTCACCTGGGCTTGGCATTTAGCTATTGCCCTGATTGAGGCAGTCTCTCTTAGAAGGATCTTTGTGAATGTAGTGTCTTGATAAACCTGTCTCATTCATCATCCTCCTGTCAAGGAGCACCTTAATGTCCAATGAATACATGAGTGTTACCATATATCACTCTGCATTCTAGTTCAGTGTTTACCCATCTCCTCAGGTAGACTTTAAGCTTGAACAGAGCCTGTGTCTGAATTGTCGTTGAAACACCTATGTCTAATACAGTGGATGGTACATAGTAGGACTTCAGCCTAAGGAATGAGTGAACAAATGAATTGGCACCGTCCTAATCTCATCTCTGATCTTTATCTCTTCCTTCCTCTTGGCTTGTCTCCTCCTACTCCTCACTGTAGCCATTCGGAATACCTTGCAGTTCTTTCAACACAGTGTTCTCTTAACCTGGACCAGTCTTTGCCTGTACACCTGTCCTGTGTACTTCCCTAGTAATGGAAAGTAATGTCATGCCTACTGTGTAGACATGATTGTACAACTGAGTTAAATATTTTAGTCTTACTTAGCTTGGGTCTGGAGTCAGACAGATTTGGGCTCAGATCCCATCAGTTCCACCATTTAAAGGGGGTTTGGTCTTAGGGGAATTACTTAACCTTTTTCTTTAAGTCTCTTATATGTAAGATGGGGATGATAGTGTTCATAGAATTATTAGAAGGGCTAATGGAGATGAGCTCTTTATTGTGCAGGGCTTATTGCAGTGGGCCATAGATACTTTGCTTTTCTCTCTAGTAAATGAAAATTGAATTGCTTATCTGACTTCCTCTCCCTGTGTCATTGCAGTGACAAATAAAGAGCATTTTAATGAACGTAATTCTGAGGTTTTGTGATTTTTCCCATTCATTCAGTAAATATTTATTTAATACTTAGTACAAATGCCAGACATAGCTGGGGTTATAGGCATGAATAGCAGACAAGGTCCTTGACCTCTAGTGAGAACAAAGACCAAATACAAGTTTAAAAGGATACACACAAATCTCAGGTAGTAATAAGTATTATAATGAAAAGTCAAGCAATAGGTGGTAAGGAGTGGTTAATACGGTAAAATGTGTTTGAGTGGCCAGCCAAGGCCTTTCTTTTCTTTTAATAATTGATTTATTTTCTGTTGTTCTGGGTCTTCATTGTTGCGCATGGGCCTTTTTCCAGTCGCGGGAGTGGGGGCTACTGTCCGGTTACGGTGAGCAGGCTTCTAGTTGGCAATGGCTTCACCGGCCTTAGGACGCAGGGGTGTGTGGGCTCGGTAGTTGTGGCTCCCAGGCTCTAGAGCACAGGCTCAATAGTTGTGGCCCATGGGCTTAAGTTGCTTGGCACCATGCAGGAATCTTCCCAAATCAGGCACTGAACCTGTGTCTCCTGAATTGGCAGACGGATTCTTTACCACTGAGCTACCAGGGAAGCCCCAGCCAAGGCCTTTCTGAACCGAGAGAGAAGTGGATTGAATGATGAGTGGGACTGTGTTGGAAAGGTTTCTCCTTCAGGCCCGTATTGGGATGTGTTTTCTGTTGAGATTTCCAATTGAGGTTACCCCTTCCCTACTCGTTTCATACAATGAGGCTAAATCAGACTAAATAGTTTCAGATTTAAAGATTGCTGCACAGAATTGAAGCAGGAGGTACCAACTCATCATTCATAGTGCTGTATAGAAGTTTTCTCATTACTTCAGGTCCATAATAAAAGCCTATTGTAGGGACTCAGAATCTGTGAGTTACAAACCACATTTTCATAAAGACTAAATGATATAGATTCCAGTGTCAGTTGCTCTTTGGAATCCGTGTTAATAGTGAAAATTGGAAGATGAATTAATTTTAGGGGATGAGATGAGTTATTGCCAAAGGGTAATTTATACTTTGGAAATACATTACAGAAAAAGAGAAAGCAGTTATGAGGAGATGTCATAATCATCACCAGAAAAGAAAGAAAACCCTAATGGTAATAATTTAGTTCACTTATACATTTTTAGCCTCTTCCAAATAATCTAATTGATCTAACTTTTTTTCTCATTGTCATTCTTCAAGAGTACTGTTGCTATTAATAATTCATTTTGCCAGATGAGATTATTTTTTATTTGGCTGTTACACTCAGATATGGTCTCAGTGTTTCCCAACTAGCTTACAGATGAGAAAGCCAAACAAGATCATTTGAAAAGTTCAGCCTTGAGTCATAGGCCTGTCACAATTTAAGCCTAAAAATGATCAAGAAGAACCTTGGCCATTGGGAAACCATTGGCCTATAATTTTTTTCACCACTAAAAGCTGTATGAAAAGAGTGTGTGTGTGTGTGTGTGCGCGTGCGTGCATGTGTGCACATGCATATGCACTATGCCTTTAATTGATTTTATTTGGAGCAGCTGTACTTCAGCTCATGATTACTGTTGTCTACACTGAGGGCTGATCTTTTTCTCTTAGGAAAAATACATCTTTCTCAAATTTATACTTGGTGTGACTGTTGTCCAGTGGATTAGAAACAGGTCAATAAATAGATGGTTCAGTACAGAAGGCTGATTGGTACGTTAAAATTTAATGATATTAAAATTAGTTTATTTTTGAATTATATACTAATTTCTAGATTTAAATTAAAACCTGGTTGTGTGTTTCCATCTTCATAAAAGTTAAAGAGCATTACTTCATTTAAACCTTTCATTTGACATTTGTCCACAGCCTTGGGTCTTTTCAAGTGGTCTAGAGAAGAGGGCTGCTTAGAATTTGAAATTGCTGTATCATATCTATATGATGACTTCTGAAGTTTCTAGGAAAAGGGAACCAATTTCTAAAGGAAATCTAGTGGGGTGCAGTGACTTCTTTGCTTTTTCTTGTGTGAGTTGCTGACTGGTGGTTGATCCTGAGCTGCAGCCCCCATATGCATATGCAGCTTCGCAGCCTGGACAGTGGAGCCTTCTGTGAAATCAGCCAGCTGGCCACAGACCAGAATTTGGGCTCCCAAACAAGCCTCCGACTTGAGGGAGGTTGATGTCATCTGCTTTATCCTGTGTCCCCAACCTCATTGTTCAACACAACTTGTGGGAAATCAAGGGACTAGTTGTTAAGAAAGAACAAGGCTTTGTTTGTGCCTGAAAGGGTCATGCTGGAGGTTTTTACCGTAAATAACTTTGGAACAGTATGAAAAAAAACATTTGATCTGGCCTCACCCCCGCAGCAGTATTGTTAGGGCAGCAACTGGTCTTCCCTTCTCATTCCCCTTCCCTTCCTCCCTCTCCTTCTCCCCCGCCTACCCTGCACTCCCCCTCACTCCCACCCTCCCACCCCAGTCAATAATGACGTATTGCCTGTGTTGAGTTAATACAGTAAATGCTGATGGAATCAGGAAGAGAGCATCTATCCATTATCATACCACTGCCTGGAAATTTTCCATGTCTAGTTTTCAGTACTTCAGAAGCCTCCTTAAACGTCACTTCTGTGCTATGCTATGCCATTGCTGAATTGTGTTGGAAATTTGAAAGAATTTAGTGTTGCTAGATGCTGCTTATGGCCTTCTAAGTTTGACTTTGTTCTGGGTAAAATCTAGATGTCCTTTGTTTTCAGGGATGCTATTGGTAGAGTTGATACTTAATCTTGTTTGAAAGATCAGAGTAAATTTGTTTTATGACCATTAAATATAGCTGCTAGGCTATCAGAATCATCCATATTCTTTGTATATAAAACTTGTGGTAGCCTCTTGGAAGTATTTCTGATACTACTTTTCTAGTGTAAAACTACAGCATCTTCGGTGATTTGGTGTTCTATCCCATTAGAGTAATAGACCCTAAGGCTTTAGATTCAGCGTGAACTGTTACAAAATGATGGAGAAGGAAATGGCAACCCACTCCAGTACTCTTGCCTGGAAAATCCCAGGGATGGAGGAGCCTGGTGGGCTGCCGTCTGTGGGGTCGCGCAGAGTTGGACACGACTGATGTGATTTAGCAGCAGCAGCTTACGAAGTGAAACGTTATAGACCTGCACCCTCTGATCATTATATATACATCCACAGTCCTCTCTTCTCCTCCCCCAAACTTAATGTTGTTGAGTCCTTCATGTTTATTACTTATCAGTAAAACACATGCAAGAATTGCTGAAGTCGTCTGATATTTCTTACTGTGGCCTGGTAGCAGCTAAAACAATTCATTGAGTACCTGCTTTCTTCAGTTCAGTTCCTAAGTCGTGTCCAACTCTTTGCGACCCCATGGAGTTCATCACGCCAGGCATCCCTATCCATCACCAACTCCCAGAGTTTGCTCAAACTCATGTCCATCGAGTCGGTGATGCCATCCAACCATCTCATCCTCTGTTGTCCCCTTCTCCTCCTGCCTTCAGTCTTTGCCAGCATCTGGGTTTTTTCCAATGAGTCATCAACTGGCCAAAGTATTGGAGTTTCAGCTTCAGCATCAGCCCTTCCAATGGATATTCAGGACTGACTTCCTTTAGGATGGACTGGTTGGATCTCCTTGCAGTCCAAGGGACTCTCAAAAGTATTCTCCAACACCACAGTTCAAAAACATCAATTCTTCAGCACTCAGCTTTCTTCATAGTACAGCTGTCACATCATACATGACTACTGGAAAAACCATAACTTTGACTAGACTGACCTTTGTCAGCAAACTAACATCTCTGCTTTTTAATGTGCTTTCTAGGTTGGTCATAGCTTTTCTTCCAAGGAGTAAGTGTCTTTTTATGTTATGGCTGTAGTCATCATCTGCATTGATTTTGGAGCCCAAGAAAATAAAGTCTGTCATTGTTTCCATTGTTTCTCCATCTATTTGCCATGAAGTAATGGGACCAGATGCCATGATCTTAGTTTTTTGAATGTTGAATTTTAAGCCAACTTTTTCACTCTCCTCTTTCACTTTCATCAAGAGGCTCTTTAGTTTTTCTTTGCTTTCTGCCATGAAGGTGGTATCATATGCATATATGAGGTTATTGATATTTCTCCCAGCAATCTTGATTCTAGCTAGTGCTTCATCCAGCCTGGCATTTCGTATGATGTACTCTGCATGTAAGTTAAATAAGCAGGGTGACAGTAGACAGCCTTGATGTACTCCTTTCCCAATTTGGAACCAGTCCCTTGTTCCATGTCTGGTTCTAACTGTTGCTTCTTGACCTGCATACGGACTTCTCAGGAGGCAGGTAAAGTGGTCTGGTATTCAATCTCTTGAAGAATTTTCCCGTTTGTTGTGATCCACACAGTCAGAGGCCTCAGCGTAGTCAGTAAAGCAGAAGTAGATGTTTTTCTGGAACTCTCTTGCTTTTTCTGTGATCCAGTGGATGTTGGCAATTTGATCTCTGGTTCCTGTGCCTTTTCTAAAACCGGCTTGAACATCTGGAAGTTCATGGTTCACGTATTGCTGAAGCCTGGCTCGGAGAATTTTGAGCATTACTTTACTAGTGTGTGAGATGAGTGCAATTGTGCAGTAGTTTGAACATTCTTTGGCATTGCCTTTCTTTGGGATTGGAATGAAAACAGACCTTTTCGAGTCCTGTGGCCACTGCTGAGTTTTCCATATTTGCTGGCCTATTGAATGCAGCACTTTCACAGCATCACCTTTGAGGATTTGAAATAGCTCAACTGGAATTTCATCACCTCCACTAGCTTTGTTCGTAGTGATGCTTTCTAAGGCCCACTTGACTTCACATTCTAGGATGTCTGGCTATAGATGAGTGATCACACCATTGTGGTTATCTGGGTCATGAAGATCTTTTTTGTATAGTTCTTCTGTGTATTCTTGCCACCTCTTCTTCATATCTTCTGCTTCTGTTAGGTCCATACCATTTCTGTCCTTTATTGAGCCCATCTTTGCATGAAATGTTCCCTTGGTATCTCTGATTTTCTTGAAGAGATCTCTAGTCTTTCCCATTCTATTGTTTGCCTCTGTTTCTTTGCATTGATCACTGAGGAAGGCTTTCTCATCTCTCCTTGCTATTCTTTGGAACTCTGCACTCAGATGCGTGTATCTTTCCTTTTCTCCTTTGCTTTTAGCTTCTCTTCTTTTCTCAGCTATTTGTAAGGCCTCCTCAGACAGCCATTTTGCCTTTTTGCATTTCTTTTTCTTGGGGATGGTCTTGATCCCTACCTCCTGTACAGTGTCACGAACCTCCATTCATAGTTCTTCAGGCACTCTGTCTATCAGATCTAGTCCCTTGAATCCCTTTAACATGTTTTGTTAAAGTGCTGCATTAACACACCAAGTACCTGCTTGTTAGGTACTTGTATCCCTTCAGTTTCTAAATCTTTCTGCTGCTTCCTTTGGGTTTACCTATCTTCTCCTTTTTCATGCAACAACCATATTGGCCCTAGTCATCCCTGGATTTAGTCAATGTAGACTACTTTATCTAGTTTGCCGTCCACTTTTAAATGTTTAATTTTCACAATAACCTCATGAAGTACTTACTCTTGTCCTTATTTTACATTTGAGGCACAGAGAGGTCAAGGAACATACCCAAGGCTTTACAGCCAGTAAGTGGCACAACTGTGACTTGAACACCAACTTGAAGTTTGACTCTAGAACCTTTGCTCTAACTATTATGCTCTACTGTCTTTCAGAGGGAGAGAAGGGTAGGTGTTTCTGTTTTGGTTCATTTTTGTTCAATGTATAGAGCTTCTCCAAGGGACTTGGCTGTTTCTGAATTTCTTAGCTGTTGAGAAGCTACAAGGTTGCTGTTTATCCTTAAAAATGACATGTACACTTTGTGTACTCAGTATTATACCACAGACTGATCATAAACCTGAGGAAGACAGTGCAGGGTAGGAGCTTGTATGAAGGAAATTACATTTTCAGAATTTCACGAACTACACTGAAGCTGCAAGTTGATTGACCTCTGCTGCTATGGGCTGAGTGGTATATGGAGCTGGACTGCTGGGGTATGGAGCTGATTTAGCAAATGAAAGCAGTGTGTGAACTGTGCCAGTAGAAAGACACGGCCTTGCCACCTTCCCCACAGACAATATGTCACTTTACAAGGGTAGGTATAGACTTGTCCGAATTACCTGTTTGTGTTTAAATACATCCTGTTGGTTCAGACAGTGGCAAATCTGCCTACCAGGCAGGAGACCCGGGTTCGATCCCTGTGTCGGGAAGATCCCTGAAGAAGGGAATGGCAACCCACTCCAGTATTCTTGCCTGGAGAGTTCCATGGGCAAAGGAGCCTGGCGGGTACTGTCCGTGGGGTCGCAAAGAGTGAGACATGACTGAGCAACTAACACACAACATAAGTATATGAAAATGTTTGTTTGCTTGCTTGACTTTGATTATAAATTTCTGAAGACTCTGGAGGTATATGTGTATGTATGTGTTTGACTTCATCCTTCTGAATAGTATTTTTAAAATAAGCTTTTTATCTTAGAACAGTTTCAGATTTCCAGAAAAACAGTGAAGATACTGGAGTTCCCAGGTACCCCACACCCAGTTCCCCCTGTTGTATGGTACATTTGTCACAGGAATGAACAAGTATTTATACATCATTATTAACTAAAGTCTGTACTTTATTCAGATTTCCTTAGTTTTTAACCTAATGTTTTGTTTTCCTGTTCCAGGATCCCATCCTTGATATGTAACATTTCGTCATATTTCTTTGGGCTCCTCTAGATTATGACAGTTTCTCAGATTTTCCTTGTTTCTGACAGCCATTTGAGTTTTGAGGCATACTAGTCAAGTATGTTATAAGAGACCTCTCTGTTAGAGTTCATCTGATGTTTTCCCTGTGATGAAACTGGGATTATGGGTTTGGGGAAGGAAGACCACAAAAGTAAAGTGTCATTTTCATCATATCGTATGGAACATACGGGAGCATCCTGTCAATATGAATTATCACTGTTGCATTGACCTTGATCATATGAGGTCGTGTCTGTCAGGCTTCTCAAGTTAGTCCCCTTCAGTACTGCACTCTCTGGAAGGCAGTCCCTATGTACGGCCCACACTTGAGTGGGGAGGTATGCTCGACCTCCTTGAGGGTGTTGTCTTGACATAAATTATTTGAGAGTGTTCTTCACGGGAGATTTTTCTCTTCTCCCCTGCTTGTTTGTTTGATCATTTATATCAGTATGGATTCATGGCTGTGTATTTTATACTCTGGATTACAGTCCAGTACTACTTTATTCTGCTGCTCAGGTTGTTTCAGCTTTGGCTTTTGGGTGGCCTTTCGTTCGGTTCACATGTCCCTTTGACATACCCCGTTGGCGTTTTGTGTCTTGGTTTGTTTTTGAGCCCTTCTCCACCTTCTGGCACTACAAGGTGCCCCAGGCTCATCTTGTGTGTTTCTTGCCCCCGTCCTGGGTTCAGCCGTTTCTCCAAGGGGGCCTTTTATTGAAGAATGGTAATTAGAATCCAAGATCTGGATGGGTAGTATTATTTTAAGATATCTTTTTCTGACATTAAAAACACACACACACACACACTTGTAGTAGCAGTAAGTGGACAAAAGTAGTCCCAGCCTTATTGCAGCTTTTCGTAAGGCTAAGAGTTCCCACGGCAGCCAGAGGAGATAGGATGGTGCTAAAGGGCGGAGGCCTGGGGCTCAGGAGCTTTCACCCAGTTCCTTCAGGTCCTGCCTCTGCATTAGATCAGGCAGATGTTATGGTGGGTCACTAAAAGGATCCGTCTCAATTGTATTAATATTTGTGTCTTTAGCCAGGCCATGGTTGAAAGTGGAGTCTAATATTGGTCACAGTCCTTTCACAAGGACCTTCCTGATAAATTGTTCTTCTCGTTTAGTTCCAGGAAAATTATCTCTGAAGATAAATTTGTGAGCTTTCATCAGTAAACAAATGATGTGTAACCCAACTGGTTTCTTTCTTAATCTTGGCTTCCGGAAAACTGAGGGCCAAATTTATTGTGAAGATACCATGTGCTTAGTTCTAATTGTTAGTACTTTCATTCTGTTGATAGTACCTATTTGTTTCTTCTTCCAGGTGAACTCTGTTCCTTAAATTCTTAATTGCTTTATTTGCCTGGTATTTGGGCCTAAGCTTCTTGATCCTTTTGAAGCTGGCAGGGTATTATCTTGAATGTGTGGTAAAGGAAGAGGGTCAGGCTTCCGGAGCAGGACCTGCCCAAGAACCTGTTTTCTCTGCCCACTACCTAGAATGGTCCAAGAAAATCCAGTTTTAAATGAGTCTGTATTCCCAGTGGACCTGTATTCTCACTTATTTTATGATGTGAGTATTCACATATTCTTGACATCAGCTACTGTGCATGTACAATTAACACTTTCCTACTTTATAAGTTGTGAACTTTGCCTTGCCTTTTTTCTTCAGAAGGTGTTATCTAGAAACAGACCTTTATTACTTCCTATTCCTTGATGTCATATGGACAGATTTTATGGCTTGATACTACTTTTGTTTAATTAAGACCTTCACAGTAAATTTTAAAAATGTTCTTTTATTGTTTAGGAGGGAATCCTTTACGAGCTTGCTGTTTGTCACTTTGTGGACTTGTACTGGCCCATTAAACTCAGTTTATGCTACTTGCTTAATCCTTGTGGGCATACGTTTTTTTGTCTTGTTCTGTGGGCTCTCTGTTCTTCAGATTTCTCAAATCTGGCCCCTGTCTCTCCATACCCAAAGCCTGTACCATTTCTAACCTGGATTACTGGGTTAGTGTCCTAACCCATCTTCTTATCTCTCGTATTCTTCCCTCTGGAGTCTCTTCACAATGTTAGCAGATTTGCAGGTTGAATCACGTTACTCTCGTTTCAAAAAAAAAGTATAGAGAAATCTCATTACTCAAAAATAACTAATGTTATTAAAGTGCTTTAATTAAATATATTTATATGTATGCTACTCAATTTTTGTATTTAAAATCTCACCTATAATTGAATCTTGATTTACAAACAGCATTAGAACATCCAGTTTATTATAAAGAATCCACTCCTTTTGTGTTCTACATCGCAAGTAGCTTCCTGTCTTAGATATTGAAATGTGCCTTCTGCCCAGACAGTCGTGTGCTCTAGAAAAGAAGCCTGAGACCCAGCCTGTCATAGTACTGTGTCAAACCCTTGCTTTATTTGCGACCATTCACTTAGCAATATAGGCCGCTTCATCTGTTACAGGCCTTTCTCTAGGAATGGAGCAGCTTAAGTTTGGAAAACTTAGAAGACCCAACAACTTAGAAGACAGAGCTTGTTATTTGTGGAAAGCAAAGATGTCTTTTTTTAGGAGTAACTTCTTATCCCCACGCCCATCTTCCCACACCTCCTGTAGCCCTTGGCATAATTAACGTGAAATTTGCAGGAGTAGCTCACTCAGACTTGTCCTCCAGCAAGCCGCCTTTTCTGTCTCTCCTTGTATCAGGGGCCCCATTCCCACTCTCCACTCGCACTACATCAAGATTTGTGTTTTACAAGAAATGTGTCCTCATATATCTTTCTACTTTTTGTAGTATATTCTTTTGGTAATTGTCCACTTGTATTTTTGTGACACATCTCTCTCTAGGAAATGATACTGGCCTTCAGTTCAGCTCAGTCATGTCCAACTCCTTGCGACCCCATGAATCACAGCACACCAGGCCTCCCTGTCCATCACCAACTCCCGGAGTTTACCCAAACTCATGTCCATCAAGTCGGTGATGCCATCCAACCATCTCATCCTCTGTCGTCCCCTTCTCCTCCTGCCCCCAATCCTTCCCAGCAATTAGGGTCTTTTCCAATGAGTCAACTCTTTGCATTAGGTGGCCAAAGTATTGGAGTTTCAGCTTCAACATCAGTCCTTCCAATGAACACCCAGGACTGATCTCCTTTAGGATGGACTGGTTGGATCTTCTTGCAGTCCAAGGGACTCTCAAGAGTCTTCTCCAACACCACAGTTCAAAAGCATCAATTCTTCGGCGCTCAGCTTTCTTCACTGTCCAACTCTCACATCCATACATGACCACTGGAAAAACTATAGCCACAATGTATAAAGTGAGCTTTTGCTAATAAAGCCACTTGTATCAACTGTATCAACTGTTAGAATGTTCGAAATTTACCGTATTTGGGTTTCACCTTCTAATCTAATTCTTGTTTTGGGGAGTGTTTGAATCATATCGTCATAATAAACTGTCGTTTACAGATAGTGTTTTCTTCCATTTCTCCAGTTTCTATAAGTTCTCTTCCCAAGTATTATTTGCTACCTGTTCTTACTTACTTTTTACTTTCAGATCACAGATTCTGCTGGCCATATTCTGTACTCCAAGGAGGATGCAACCAAGGGGAAATTTGCCTTTACCACTGAAGATTATGACATGTTTGAAGTGTGTTTTGAGAGCAAGGGTAAGTAAATCAGAGTGTTTTCCCTGAATTAAGCAGCATCTTCCAAGTAAGTTAGAGCGTGAACTTTTTCTCTCCTGGCCTGGGCAGGAAGAGGAGATGAAAACTACATTTGCTGGGGTGCATACACATATCAGTGAAAGTCGGTGAGTGGGTAGAGTTCTGCATGTGCAGGAGTAGGCATGTCTTGAGTGCTATACTTGGCTTGAATAACAGTTAAATTTTGTATAATGCTAGAAAATAGTGCATTTATATGCTAGTGACATGTTTTCTTAGAGGTTAGAAGTAGGGTCTGTCTGACAAATCACATCTTGTCAGAAACACTTTTGATCTCCAGGACACTTGCTGTTTCCCAGTCCTGGTGTCTTGCTGTGGCTTCTTCTGTGCATATCAAGGCCAAGAACCTTTAGAAACTTTTAGGCTGATTGATTACCTGATGGCTTCTTTGCATGGTGGTTGGTGAAAAAGCAGATGCTTCTTCACTCCCCGTTCTTCAGCTGCAAGGACACCAGACTCTAAAAACTGTATGCATTTATACCTGTCATATTACTTGGGACCCTTTGGGGCTGCAGGACAAAAGGAATGAAACTCAAACCGGCTTAAAGAAAGACTGTGTGACTGTGAACCAAGGAGTCTACAATGTGGTGCTGACTTCAGGCACGACAGTATCTTGGGGTTTTAACAGCATCATGGGCATTTTACCTCATTTTTAGTGCTTTTTGCCTCCATTTGACTTTATTCTCAGGCTTTCTCCATAGGGTAGCAAAAGGACTTCTGGCAATTTTACATTTATGCAGTGTTCAGAACGTAATGATCCTAGAAGAAGAGCAAGCACTTTTGCCAACAGCACCAATGGATTCCCAGGAATAGCAAAAGAACTAGCAGTTTTTAACAGTTAACCAAAAACTGACCCCTTGACCTCAAATGGGTCAATTTAGTCTGAAAGCTAAAGGAGTTCTCCCAAAGTAGATGGAATAATAGAATGGAACATTAGAAGACTGTAATAACGATTACATGATTGATACCCTTCTCCCTGCCTCTTCCCCTGCGAGTTCCAGGATGTCTCAATAGTATTCTAGATGGTTGTACTGTTCTTACCTCAAAACTCAGACGTCTAAGACTATATTCATAACCACCTCTTTCAGACTAGTTCCCTTTATTCATCAATATTACCACCGTCCTTCCAGTTATCTGGGCTCACGTTTTTGAAATTATATACTTAGGTCTTTTCTGGTCTGTCATCAAGTTGTACTGATACTTCTTTCAAAATACCTCCTATATCTGCCACCACACAACTCTGAACTCTCAACTATAAAATTGTGGATTATGTCAGTAGCCTTCTAACTAGTATCCCTGCTTTTCATATATCCAAATACTGCCATCAGATTTATCTCCTAAAACTTTCATTATATCACTTCTTTGAAAGCTTTTGCTGCTTTGTAGTGGCAGTTCCTGTTCTGTAGAATGAGCCCCAGAATCATGAAATTTTCAAGCTAGATGAGATTTTAGGCCCCGTGGCTTTTAATAGCCTTTATACTCTTGCTCCATCCAGCCTTATTTCCCTCTGCCCATCAGCCTCCAGCCATTCTGGTTCATTTTTCCCTCTAAACTTGTCACATTTATTCATTTGCTGGAATGCTCTCTTCCTATATTAACATAAGTTTACCTTTAGAATACATACTAGTGTGCTTAATATCTCAATCAACTGATTTATCCATCACTGTTCTAGATGTTGGGGAGATAAGCAGTGAATACAACAGAAGTCTCTGCTCTCAATGGAGCTTACATTTTCATTGGAGCAAATAGACAGTAGGCAAATATAAATCAGATGGTCATGAGGGCTTTGGGGAAAAAGCAAACACCTTGAGATGCTGAGCATGTCTCAGAAATAGCAAGGGAGTAACTGTGGTTTCCTCCAAATAGCGCATCACTTACTACTGGAGATATACGTATCTCACACACACAGCCTTGTGTTGTTTAAATGTCTTGTGTGTATATTTTGCACTCAAAATTTTGAGTTCTTTGAAGGCAGAGATCTTTTGTTTTAAATTTCTTATATGCTGATGCCATGCATGTAAATGCCTAGGAACTAGTTTTAAACTGTGCGTGCATATATGTATATATAAATATGTGTATACACACACATATTATAGTCAACACTCAATTTCTAATTTTATTTGTGTTTATCCATTTGTTTATTCTGACATGAAGACCTGATACCCCGTGGTCTTTGGAGCACCTTTTAAAAGATTATCCATTTGCCAGGCAAATGCAAAGAGAAATTACTAACGGGTCTTTTTACAAAGGAGACCCTTTAAAGCTATGATGTCAGCTAAGGGGATAGGCTGGCTATTCTGTGCAAGAAACTATATGGTCTGGACTCCAATGGTCTGTGGTTTTGTGGTTTTACTTGTGTTTGAATAATGCTGAAGCTGTACTGTGACAGAGAGATTGTGGGAGAAGTCTGTTAGGAGAATATCTTGATCATTTGGAGCAGGTGGAGCTATGAGCTGCTTGGATTTCACTTTTAAATGAGGAAAAAGAAGCAAAAAATTTGGATTTTGGAGAAGAGACCTCTCTGAGGGTCCCTTTTTTGTTTTGCTTTCTTTTGTTCTTGGAAACCTAATTGGTTTAATGCTCAGAAGGGATCTGTGATTTGGCTTAGTTTCTTTTCTTTTTTTTCTAGTATTTATTCATTTGACTGGGCCTTAGTTTTGGAATCTTCAATCTTTGTTGCAGCACGTGGACTTTTTAGTGGTGGTATGTGAACTTTTAGTGGTAGCATGTGGGATCTAGTTCCCTGACCAAGGATCAAACCTGGGGCCCCTGCATTAGGAGTGCAGAGCCTTAGTCTCTGGACCACCAGGGCTTAGTTTCTTGATCCTGCCTATTCAGTCTTTATTGCTTTCAACTTGATCTGTCCAGTTTATCCAAAAGAACGTCTTTACTGTCTTTTAAACAGGCTACACTCTTTTCTTCCTTCCTGGTTATTTATTTTTTGGTTGTGCTGGGTTTTTGTTGCTGCTTGCAGGCTTTCTCTAGTTGAGGCAAGTGGGGGCTACTTTTTAGTTGTGGCAGGCGGCTTCTTATCCACTGTGCCACCAGGGAAGTCCTCCATTCCTTTCAATAGCTGAGTCTTTGCCCATGTGTTCCCTTCTGCCTAGATACTTCATCTGCCTTCAGGTGTTGACGTCTGTCCACAGCTAATCTCTTCCCTCTTCTAACCTTTGCTCAATAGCCAGGATTATCTGAACCATTTTTGGTTTTGTTTTTTCCTTAAAGTTTTAGACTGCTTTGTATTTTCACTGTGCTATAATGCATATTTGTGTCTTAGATGCCCATCAGATTATTTGAAGGCAAAGATTGCAGTCACCACCACAGTCCTAGCACCTTGTGAGTTCTCAGTGAGTTGTTTTTTGAACTGATGTTTCAGAAAATCTCCAGTGTCTCTCAGGGTACAGTACCATCTCTATGGCTTATGATTTCAGGGACCACAATGCTTAAGTGGCACTATTTCCCAGAACTCCTGATTTCATGCAGGTAGTTATTAGTTTTATAAGTAATCAAGTGAATTCCACAGGATGAGTACTGAGCAGTTTTCTGGGGCTCTTTGCAATCTTTCCCTTTCCCCTACTTGATAAGATTAGAATTCTTTTTGATCAGATTACCAGTTCTCATGGGAACGTTGCTCTGTTGGTCCTACTATATCCCAAATGGACTTTTCTGTTTGTAAGAAGTATCTCTGAGAACTGTATTCTTACTATTAAGTTTCTTCTTGGGCTCCTCTAAGGGCTTTGTGGGGATAGTCATGTACCATTTTATTTACCTGTTGAAATGGCCTTACATTGATCAAAACCTTTGAAATAAGTGGAATAGGAGACAAATCCTGTGTACTTCTCAGTACTCATATTTGTGTTAAGTAAATCCAAGCTTAGCATATACCTAGTAAATCCTTCTCTCCGAATTTTGCAGGCCAACTTTTTCAGATGTGGAAATGTGCCTGTTCAGCCTGCGTGGGTGCCCACTGCCTACTGGTCTATATCCACAGTGGTGCACTGTTTTGACTTTGGTTTCCTAATCTCGTGAGCCTGTGTGTGTTCTCTTCTCCTGTTCTGTTCCTCTGTTCTACCAGCTGCAGTATCGTGTGTCCTGCTCCCTCAGAGATGTTTGCCAGCAGCATGTTCTTGTCGCTTTCCGGCACCCCACACACATAGAGGCTTTGTCTGGAATGCTTGTGATTTTTAACCAGAGCCAGGAATTTTCTGCAGCTGAGTAGGGGGAGGAGTTGCGGCTGTTTCCCTCTATTGAGAGGGTAGGGGTTAGGGAGAGGGAGGGCTGGTGGGTGATTTCCCGGAATTTTAAATATTCCTCACAATGAACCCTTTGATTTCTTTCTCAGGAACAGGGCGGATACCTGACCAACTCGTGATCCTAGACATGAAGCATGGAGTGGAAGCGAAAAATTACGAAGAGGTAAGTCCTGCTTAACAGTCAGTGAAGGTAGTAGCTTGCCGTTCCGTGAGGTTTCTGTGACCTAGTCAGGCCAGCAGGGCTGTGCTTTGCCCAGAAGGCTGTGGTTTTCTCAGCAGTCATGTGACAGCCAGCTTGATATAAAAAAGTTGTGTTAACAGCCTTGAACAATAATTCTGGCTGTGCTGTCAGCCAAAGACTGGACCAGCTGTCTCATAGAAATGTTGGTGTGATAAAACACTCATGCACATGCCAGAAGTGCTCTTGAGACAGAAACCAGATATATATTTAGAATTTCTAAAAGCTAGAATTCATTAATGTTAATGTTCAAGGTTAAGAAAAGTGATTTTTTTTTTTCATTTTTTTTATTCCTATGGTTTTTATTCCCAAACTGACAGCTATGTATATATATAGCTAGGGCATAGATTCAGTGCTGTTTAGACTTGAACAGTTGCGTTGTCTTTGAGAAACACAATAATCCAAAGTAGCTTTTAATTAAAATAATTTCAAATTTTTCAAAAAGAGGGCAAGATGGAAGGAAAAAACTGTAAGAGACTTGGAGTTTTGCTGACAGCATGTATTGTAGAGAATAAAAATAGCTGTTTATTTGGGTGGTAGGGAGCTGGAAGTGTGCTTAGAATTAGGGGAAGGGGACTGGGCTCTTTTAATCTATTGTGAGAGACTCTGAGGGCAGCACAAAATGCTTCTTTAAATGAAGAGCACCTGTGAAAACCACAAGACCTATTTAAGACTGGAGGATTGATCTTTATAGAAAGATAAGAGTGTTTTTACAAGGTCAGTCTTTTTATGAAAGTACCTGAAGGCATATAGAAGAGATGGGCTACAGGAAATGTAGATGGATTTTGAAGAATGTAAACTGAATAAACAAAGGAAAGTTGTTTTAAGTGATTTAAGAGAATTTTCTAGGAATGGTAGAACAGGAGAGGTTATTCTATCTTTGGTCAGAATTTGGAAGGGAAATATCCTAAAATGGAAGAAGATTGGAAACCAGTAGCTGGCCCTGCAACAGGAAGTCGTAATACAATAATTGTGGCTCTTCAGGTCTTTCCTCTTTTTTCTTAGTTCATGTGTTCAATTGAACAAAACTAGACTGAATTATTTGTAGGCAGTAAATCGGAGCAAGTGATGCAGTTGTGAATGGAAGGCAATTCCTGGTAGAGACTTTGGTTTGCTTGTTTCTGTCTCCAGGCTAGTTTAATTAAAAGAAATAAAGCCAAGAGCTTTTTTGTTCAATGAACTTAAGAGTAAATTGAAAAATCCTTTTAAACTTTTATGAGCCAGAGGAATCCTAATTATATTTAGTAAGTTAAAGCACTGTTGTATGATATAAAACACTAAGAAAAATGTTGTACTATTAATGAGGTTGAAGAATAGGTAAAAGAAGTTTCAGTTTTTGAATACGGCTGCTATATTCTCACCCTTAGATTAGATGCTAGACATAGTTGCTGCTTCTCTAAAACAGGCAGTATTATTCTGAGTTTACATATACAGTAATGTGGACATCACCACTGTATAGCATTTTAGAACCCCCATACCCCTGTACCTCCTGGAATTTCCATTATCCTTGGACTTCGTTGACACTAGGAAAGGACCTTTATCTTTCCTGACCTTTTACTTAACCCAAGAGGGGAATCCCTAGCAGAAAGGAAACCACGGTGCTTCCTTCGCTGCTTCCTGCTTCAGCAGTCTGGCACGTCCGAAGCCTTTCTTTACGCACATGGTTACAACACAGCTCACAATTCTCTTTCTTAACCAAGAAACCCCTCCCACTACTTTCTTCAGTGACCTACCTCCCTACTCCCCCACCCCTCAATCAAAAAGCAGATCACACTGAGACAGAGGATGACATGTGATTATGACACAGGCCACAGACCAGCCCTTTTCTCAGGCCAGAGCTAGGCCGGCTCCCTTGAACCTTGCTCAGAAATAGCTGTTTCGTTGCCGCTGGTCCAATGCCTGTGACAGGAACATGGATAATAGAAGCACTTGCTGTGTAGTTTATTACCAGAGAGCACTGAGCATATGTAGAGGTTTTGAGGCGTTTAATTTCAGGCCCTTGGGGCAAGGGAAAAGCTTTATCTCCAGAGGATTGGGGCCCTTTGGCATCGGTATTTAGATTCAGGAAGGTAGTATGTTTCTTTTAATGTTTTTTCACATCGAACATCTCTCTCCCTCACATTTGTGGACTTCATAGTTCTGAAATCCCACATGGTCCTGTAAAATTAAGTAGTAATCATTGTCTAAATAACTGGACAGAGTACCACACTACCTACCAAATTGTTATGGAGGTTTAGTTAATGCATGTGAATTGCTATGTAAACAAATTTTTGTTTACAAATTACAAATGTAGGGTGACATTATTTGAAGGCAGAATGGTTGCCATTTCGTAAAGAAATATAGTTTTGTAGTTTGAAATATTTAAATAGAAAGAATGCATATTTCCTCAGAAATAAAACATTTTTAATTCCCTCCAATAGCTTTTAAGGATCTCACACCACTATCTTTTGCCCCTAAGAGGGTCCTATTTTCGTAGAATCAGTATGTAAATTGAGCCATTTCTTTTTAGTTTGTGCTCTGTGAACTAGAATAGCTGTTTGCAGGGACTTATTATCTAATCTTACAGTTGTGGGAATGAAGGCAGTTATCCCACCAGGAAGGAGCTGTCTAACATAATTCTCTAATTTTCTGGGCTGTATATGTCCCTTCTTGCTTAGATGTCAGTATTTTTAGCACAACTAAAATCATGTTTTGCCTAGAGGTTCTATTAGTATGCCATTTGCTACTGACAGATACACAAGAAATGCAGTTGCACTTTTTGAAGCATCAGCTGAAGCCTTTTCAAAAGTTCTGTTTCTCTGAATGCCCTCATGAAGGAGGAACTCTGGTTCTACATACTAGATCCAAAAGCCCTTTCTTGACATAACTTAAATGAAATAACATGGGTAAGCTACTTGACACATAGGTGATCAGTTCAGTAGATTTTAGCTCCCTTCTCCCACCCTGCCTAGAAGCTGCCGCATGGCTAAAACAGAGTGAATAGGATCTTTCTAAATTTAATTCATGTAGTCCTAAGATTGGCAGTCTTTTCTGGGCTTATTTTGGCGTGTTGTTGACCTTCTGACCTTCGTTGGAGAAGCCTGTGATCCATGTGCCCTCGTGCAGAAGTAGACTTGGCTTTGGGTGGCAGTCTGTCTTCATTGTCTTGATTGTGTTAGACTGCATGGTTTCCTCTTTTATTGCTGTGCTTCTAAAATTTGCAGGGGCTGTGGATGGGGATATGGAGGTAACAGTCATTTGCCTGCATCTGGCTCTCCTCATGAAGCTTCTGTCTTGAGTTTCTCAGAGTTCTCCAAGGGAAAGAATCCAGTGATTCCCTGGAGGCTGGTTCCACGTGTGTGTTTCAAGAAGCAGTCTTTCAGATTTACCACCTTCCCTTAGTATAATTACATAGAACTCTACTCTTCAGAATTCAAATCATCATTAGAGGAATGGAAGATTTGGGTATAGTGTAAGGGGTAACTTTACACTTACTTGTGAGGCATTGTAGATGTGCATGGAAAGCTTTTTCAAACAATACCTACCACTACAGATGAAAGTGATAGATACTGTGGTAGAGAAAACTTTCTCCTAGGCAGTGAGCCTGGTGAAAATGAATGCTGAGTGACAGTTGATGCTCTTAACATTCAAGAAGCACTTGCTTCAGGGGACCAGCAGCACTTAATATCTGCTATAGGAAGTTGACTCCTTGAAGAAGGCATAGAATGGACATAATGGATCAGCTTCAAGTAAGTACCATGTATCAGGCATGTGGGACTACACAAAGTATATATCATTCTGATGCTGTTGCATTCAAGATCCAATCTCGTGTGGGAGAAAAGGATAAAAAGCAAAACAACGTGGATATGACAGTGTATGATTGATGTTAATTGTGTGGCACAGTCGTAAGTGTTGTGGGGCTTTAGAGAAGAGGGAATCAGTGTGGACAGTAGTGGTTAAAGGAGGCTTCATGGTTAAGGCTGGAAAGATAGGTGGGATTTGGATACACTGAATGTGTATTCTTTTGGAAGTCAGGGATTCGTTTTGCTTACATTTTATAGCAGAGCTTTGCAGTTTTGATGCTAAATAAATGCTTTGGTGACCCTGAATAGGGAGTCATGAGACTATGGTACAGGTTGGTGGTCTTGGTCTTGCCCTGAGAGGACTGAGTAACTTTATAAAATTGTCAGTTTCCTCATTTGTATAATGAAATCTCTTGAAGCCCTGGTATTTATTTAATGGTTAAATGCAGCCTAAAAGGGGAATGCTACCTCCTAGTGGAGAACCTGCTTTCATCAAACTGTTGGCAAAACACATGACCTCCTTCTAATCATGGAAGAGAAAAGTAAACTAGAATAATAATGGCCTGCCTTCATGAAACAGGTTTAATTTCACATTCTTAAAGACTCTCTGAGCAGTAAATCGGATGTTTAGAGCAGCAGAACAGGCAGTGGGGATATTGATAGAGATTTTCCCGTTAGCTCTTTGTGCTGATGTTCATCCCATTCAGAAGTCTGGAGATAATTTACTGAATTAAGGACAGGATTGAGTAGGGATTTCATTGGGGAAATGAGATTCAACTTGGAGGATATGTTATGAATAGAAGTATAGCGTCTAGAGTAGGATTTATACCAGAAAAGGGGTTAAGAAATTGAATCATTAAACAGTGGCCCGTGTACCATATGGAATACTGTGCAGCAGTTAAGAAGAATGGGGTGAATCTACAAGCACTGAAGTTTTTAGAAAGATTTTATTAAATGAAAAAAAGGAAGCCATAGAACAACATATACATTATGGTCACATTTATAGATATGTTTTTAATTATATTTTCCTTTGTACATTTGTATACACACAAAAGCATAAATAGTGTGTTATCTTCTATCAAGGTCTTGAAAGATATACACTAAATTCATAACCAAAGTTACCTTTAGGAAGGAATGGGTGGATGTATGGATTTTACTTCTGAATAATTTAAATTCTTTAGTAGGAGGAATGTGTTTCTTGTGCAACTGAAAAATTAAGGAAGCACCAGAAAGGAAAAAGACTGGAAACAGGTTTAGGAGACTATCTATTAAGGCTATTCTCAGTACCAAATTTATTTTCATTCCATCTTCCTGTTTTGGATCTTAGGCCTTTGGGCTATTGTCTCTTAACCCCAAAAAAAGATGAGGAGTTAGAAGTAGTATTCAAAGTGATTTTTAAGAATATTATTTTCAGCTGGCAGAGAAAAGTACAGCCCCAGTCTCACTTCCAGCTCCTTTGGTAAGTTTCTGTCTGCTTGTGCTTTGCTTAGTTGTCCAGTTGTGTCCGACTCTTTGCCACCCCAGGGACTGTAGCCCTTTCCAGGCTCCTCTGTGGGGTGATTCTCCAGGCAAGAATACTGGAGTGGATTGCCATGCCCTCTTCCAGGGGATCTTCCAAATCCTGGGATCAAACCAGGTCTCCCACATGGCAGGGAGCTACCGTGGGAAGCTGAGCTACCAGGGAAGCCCAAGTTTCTATCTGGGGAACCTTAAATCATTTACCTCCATAAAGACGTATCATGCTGTTGCCTTTATACTATCACATTCAAGAAGCTTTGAAGGGGAAAGTATATACCAGGAGGGAAAATGTTAAACAGGCTAAGGTTCAGCTTATTTAATTATGTGTCTTGTAGCCTTTTGGGGGGGGGCGGGGGGGAGGTTTCTTTGCTCTGCACTTCTGTGTGAGATCAATTAATAGATATATATTGTAGGTTAATGGTAAAACCTGACATTTGTGTATTCAGCTAGGAGTGTTAGCTCAGTGTATTGACTGTTGTGTAAATCTCATGCCCAGTTAGCTTTATTCTGTTCTGCAGCTGTCAGTCGTGCCATTAACTCTACCCAACCTTTTATAATTATAAGAAAATGTACATCCAGTGAAAGAAAACTTAGGTGGATCATTATAAACCCATCACCATATTTTTAGGTACCTTAAATATAAAGTCAATTTTTTTATATCCCTATCTTAACAGTTTCTAGTTTTGTTTTTTTTAAATAACTTTGTCTTATTCTTCAGTAAATAGAACATAAGAACACCCTCAAACTGTTCCCATTCACCCCATGTTAAGTGCTGTCAACATTTAACAGAGAAAGTATAAGAAAGTTTCACTGGACAAAGAGAAGAAAAAGTAGGGAGTTATGTAGAGAATGTATAGGGAATAAAGAAGCAGATGCGGAAATATTTTTTGAAGAATTCTCTGTGTTAGAAAATTAAGAGCAAATGGTACATGAGTTTTAAGATCTGGAAAGCTCTGATACTATATCCCCATTTTTAAAGCAAATCATAATCTAAGATTGATAAGAAAAAACAAATAGAATAATGAAATCCTTGTTCTGGTCATATGTACCTTTAGTTGCTAGATGCTGTTAGAGGTTTCACAGTGGTCTGGGTTGAAAAAAGAAACAAGTTTATTTCTCACACTCTATATTCCTAAGCACACAGGGATATCCTTGGAGATTTACTTTGATAACTGGCATTGCAGTTTGAGCTATTATCTCAGTGCTATAGTTATCTGTACTCTCTCATTCCTGTGCATTCCCTATTGGGAATTTGGTAGGTTCTTAAAATCACATTTGACTAATACTATGATGCTTATGTCTATGTCTTAGACACTTATATCTAATAATATTGCTTATTGGTGAGACAAAAGTGAAATGGCAAGTAAAATGCTTTATTAAGGTTAGAAATCTTGGGAAGTATAGCCTACCATATTATTAGTATTTCTGAGGAGGTTTTAATCAAAATTAAAGTATAAAAAAGTCTGAGATGGAAACATGTAGACGGTAGGCAAGGGAAGAAGCCCAAATTTTAAAATGTGTTAGAATGATGACAGATTTTAAGATGGTGAAACTTTTAAAAAGACTCCTTGGTTACATAGTGTTCTTGACCAGAGCAATTTTTTTAGGGAATGGGTTCATAATTCCTTTCTTTTCCAGATTGCAAAAGTTGAGAAGCTCAAACCTTTGGAGGTGGAGCTACGGCGCCTAGAAGACCTTTCAGAATCTATTGTTAATGATTTTGCCTACATGAAGAAGCGAGAAGAGGAGATGCGTGATACCAATGGTGAGGGGAGGGTGACTTTTATTTCTCAATGGGTGCACCATAAAGGAGATGAGTCCCCACATTTTAAATTCTAGTGTACCCTTTTCTCAGTTTTACCAAAGGGCGTTTTATGAAAGGGTAATTGCTCACTTCAGTGCTATTACTGTTATAGGTAAATGAGCCTTGTTTGATTTTCAAGGGAATAGCATTTTTTTCTCTAATAAGCAATTGATCGTATCAGTCAGCTTAGTGTATCAAATTAATAGTACTAATCTTTGTAATTTTAACATTTATATATAGGATAATGAAAATTAAAGAAAAAACTATCTGAAGTCCTACTGGAAGTTTTAGGGGCAGAATGAAGCTAATTAATTGCCTTTTTCCATGGCCATTTAGCCTGCTGAGCCTCACTTCATTGTATTTACACTGCTTTTTGTTTTGTTTTGTTTTTAGAGTCCACGAACACTCGGGTCCTGTACTTCAGCATCTTTTCAATGTTCTGCCTCATTGGTCTGGCCACCTGGCAGGTCTTCTACCTGCGTCGCTTCTTCAAGGCCAAGAAGTTGATTGAGTAATAAAGCCCAGTCTCCTCCCACCTTAAATCTTGGCCAGCAGAACATCGCTGGGACGTGCCTGGCAAAAAGCATCCTACCAACAGCACCATCAAGGCACCTTGGAGCTTTCTTGCCAGAACTGATCTCTTTGATGTGGGAGGACGTGGGTTACCACCTTCACCCGAGAAGTCAAAGAGGGACTTCTTTTTAACCTGGTAGGATTTGGACTGGTTTTGCAACAAGACTATTATTAGAGTCACCTATGACAAAAAATAGGGGTTACCTAGATGATGCCAAAGCCAGCATTTGTACTGGGTTTCCTCGTATGATCTGTTTGAACCATGTTTTCTTTCCTTCTCCCACTTGCTCACCAGCTTGGGCTTCCATTCTACTTGTTTTACCAACATTTGTATGACCATGTTGAACTTGTTTCTTTCTGATTGTCCTCTTTGGATTTCTGTGTGACAACACCCTTAACTTTCTCTTGACCCTTAACTGAAATGTTTAGTTAGCTTCTGGTGATAGCCTTTCATAATTTTATGTCTCTTAAAAGGGTGATGGCTGTGACACCTCATAGAAATGAGCTTTGAACTGTAGATAGCGCTTAAAGAAAATTTCACTTTAGAAAATTAAAACATTTGTGCTCAGCTGCTTGAACTTTTCTCTTTTTGTGTATTTATGTGTGTTTAGTTCCATGCAGTTTTATCACATGTATGGATTTGTGTGACCTCCACCATGAGATGCAGAACCATTTCATCACATGGATCCCTTGTGGGTTCCCTTTTATAGCCACAGTCACCTCCTTTTGTAACCCCAAGCCCCAGCCTCTGGCAGCCACTAAACTGTTCTCCATCTCTCTAATTTTGTCATTTCAAGAATGTTATATAAATGGAATCATACGGTATATATATAAAACGTTTTGAGATTGACTTTTTCACTCAGCATAATGCCCTTGAAATTTATCCAAGTTGTTGCATATGTCAGTAGCTTGTGTCTATTGCTTAGTAGTCTTTCGTGGTGTGGGTGTACCATGGTTTCACCAGTCACCTATTGAAGGACATCAGTGTTGTTTTCAGTTTTGGAACATTAATAAAACTGCTGTGAACATTCACGTACAGGTTTTTATGTGAACACAAATTTTATTTCTCTGGGATAAGTGCCCAGAAGAGCAGTTGCTGGGTTGTGTGGTAAACACACGTATATTTTTGTAAGAAACCATCCTGCTCTTTATCCAGAGTTACTGTGTCATTTTACGTTCCCACTAGCAATGTACAACCAATCCAGTTTCTCAACATCCTCCGCAGTATTTGCTATTATTTTTTAAAAAGATTTTTTAGTCATTCTGAGAGGCATGTGGTTTTAATTTGTATTTTCCTATTAGCAAATGGTGTTGAACATCTTTTCATGTGTTTATTTGCTATCTGTATATCTTCCTCAGTGAAATATCTATTCTTCTGCCCATTTTATGATTAGATTGTGCGTTCTTTTCACTACTGAGGCTTTTTTTTTTAAGTATAGTTGATTTATGCTATTGAGTTCGAGAATTCCTTATATATCCTAGATACAAGTCCTTTGTCAGTTTTGTGGTAGCTCAAATTTTAACATAACTTCTACAGAAGAAAAAACAAGTAAAATTTGCCGAGTACTCTTACTTGGTAAGTCACTGACTTAATTTGTGTTCTTATGTGTTCATGAAGAGATTAAGATATATGAAGTAAACACACCTAGAACGATCATGAATCGAGTAAATACTTGAAAATATTTGTTATAAAAGCAAAGCCAAGAATCGCTTTGGGACATTTGCCTGCCTGAAGGCCAATACTAATATGAATAAGAGAAAGTGTGGGCACAGATGACCATGTTCATTGACACTTTGTGACATACAATATCACTTGACACTTACCCCACTTTTCCCAGTAAAGTGGGTGGGAGTTTGTCCTTTCTGTAATCGCTCTCTCTTTTTTTTTTTAAGTCTACTGACTCTTACAGGGCTTGTCCCATTGCAATGACAAGAATTACAAGACTTAGGGCTGTGCAGCTTGCAGTTAAGAATCAGCATATTAGAATTAACAGAACACTGTTGTGATGACCTGGATCAAGTACCAAGGGGGAAGGGGGGCAAATTATGTTGCTGAAATCTCAGCCTGTTCTGTTAATGTTCCAGCTACTGTAAATACAAAAAGCTTTTCACCCTCTTTTGACTCCCTGTATGAATTCTTGGACTTCCCAGATGGCTCAGTGGTAAAGAATACACCTACTAATGTAGGAGACACGGGTTTCCATCCCTGGATCAGGAAGATCCCTTGGAGAAGGAAATGGCAACTCATTCCAGTGTTCTTGCCTAGGAAATCCCATGGATAAAGTCTGAGCCTGGTAGGCGACAGTCCATGGAGTCGCAAAGAGTCGGACACGACTTAGCAACTGAGCACGCACTCACGAATTCCTCCCATGGGGCATGAAAGTAGTTCTTTCATCAGTTTGTGTAACACTGCCATCTGCTGTTGAAAGTAGGTACTGCTTTTGAGAACCTGACAGCCAAATCTCATCATAAGGGCAACAGTGTTTAGTTTCAGTGAAAGTCGCTCAGTCCTGTCTGACTCTCTGCAACCCCATGGAACTATACAGTCCATGGAATTCTCCAGGCCAGAATACTGGAGTGGGTAGCCATTCCCTTCTCCAGGGGTTCTTCCCAACCCAAGGATCAAACCCAGGTCTTCTGCATTGCAGGCAGATTCTTTACCATCTGAGCCACCAAGGACACTCCATAAGAGCAACAGATGTTGAGAAAGTCTGTGGTATTACGTATACTAAACAACAGAGGATACATCCAAATGGATGAGAATAACCCAACTTGTGAGTTAAGCTCCATCTTCAGACATTAAAAGGTGAAATTCTGTTTCGTACCATTAGTCAACAAGATCCTCTTTTCCATTTCTGACTGGTGCCTTTCCCCTTTTTAGAAGCAATGAAAGCTGCTCCATTGGTTATAGTCTTCTGACAGGGTGTCAAAGAAGAAGATAGGAGAGCAAAGTATTTTATTTTGCTTATGTTTTGTTCCCAAATGTGACTGTGAAACTGAAATTCTTTCACGTCCTTTCCTTTACTCATGTCAAGACTGCCAAGTTGGTCATTTGTGCTTTGGGTTTAAAGTTCATTGATATTATACTTTGATTTTATCTGGAAAGTAAAATTATTTGCTTTTGATAAAAGACTAGTGCAAGAGGAAATTAGCTTTAAAAACAAGGATGTTGTCTGTTTTCCTCCATTTTGGGATCTGTTGTTCAACACAGTCTAAATTACTGATCAGAGTGATAGTTTTAAGTAAGCTTTGTTATACCATTGTCATAAGTCCCTGTCATAAGCTGTTTTTCAGTTTGTTTAATGGAAAGAGGCATGTGGGATTTATACAGATTCACTTGTAAGTGTTGGATTGGGATTTTTGTGTAAAAATTCTCAAATAAAGGCTAGCAGAAACCATTTTAGGTGTATTTTTCTGTTACTCATGAGTATCTTTTTGTCTGGATTGGCAATAATTCCTCCATATTCCTCAGTATTAAAAGTATGGCAAATTATATGTGACAAATTAGAGAAGAAAATATTTGTAATGTACTCCAGATGGATAAAGTTTATGTGAGCTAGCAAAACTTCATTATACTTTATTTGTAAATGTATAACTATATAATATGTATATTATAATAATATTAATTCAGAAAGACTAAATAGGGTTTTGTAAGCCAGGAATTCTCTGTAGCTTCTCTGTTTTGGAAACTGCCGTTGAAGTTATTCCTACAGAGTCTTCTCCCTTTCCTTCCATTCTTAAAATACCCCTCCTAATTTAGAACCTCTTGGACTTATTTTTTTTGGACCATCACATCTGTGTAAAACCCTACTCTAGCAGGTAAAGGCAAAATCATCTTTCCTTTTACTTGCAGTTGAGTATTTTCCATAAAGCTTCTTATTGAGAGGTCAACATGAAGTGCTTTACACATTGACTAGCTAGCCTCCTATTTAGCCTCTTTCTCTAATCCTCAAAAAAAGTTAATAAGTCAGTGAATCTCTAGTTTGTAAAGTAGTGGTTCTCAACATATGAGTATAAATACTTTCGAAAATGTCTCATTTCTCCCTAATGCTTTAGAGAACATAAATAGTGAAGGCAGCAAAATGTTTAAGTATGAATTTAAATGTAATGTTATTTAAATTTAAATGTAAATTTAAATGTAATTGTCTCAGCAGTATCATATATGTTAAATGGTTGTGCATGTTCTGCAAATTATTATCTATTCAGTCTGCTACAATCTTCTATAGCATAAGCCCCATGAATAATATAAATTTTTCTAGTACCACATTTAAAAAGTATAAAGGAACATGAAATTTTTTATTTTATAATTTTTATTGAATTATAGTTGATTTGCAGTTGATTTGCAGTGGTGTGTTTTTCTGCTGTACAGCAAGGTGAATCAGTTATACACTTAAACCCCCCCTGTTTTAGATTCTTTTCCCAAATAGATCACTACAGTGTACTGAGTTCCCTGTGCTATACAGTAGGTTCTTCTTAGTTATCTATTTTATACATAGTAGTGTGTATATGTCAATCCCAATCTCCCAATTTGTCCCTCTCCTGCTTTCCCCCTTGATAACCATAAACCATAAGTTTGTTTTCTGCATCTGTGACTATTCGTTTTGTAAATAGATTTGCTTATACCACTTTTTTTAGATTCCACGTATAAGCGATAGCATATTTGTCTTTGACTTACTTCACTTAAGTATGACAATCTCTAGGTCCATCCAAGTCACTGCAAGTGACATTATTTTGTTCTTTTGATGGCTGAATTTCCATTGTATATTGTAACATTCCGTTGTGGTATATGTGTACCACATTTTCTTCATCCATTCATCTGTTAATGGGTATTTAGGTTGTTTTCATGTCCATGTCCTAGTGTGAAATTAATTTTAATAATACACTAATAGATCCAAAATAGAATTTCAACATAAAATTCAATATAGAAATGTAAAAATGACTAAGTTATCTAACATTCTTTTTTCCTTATAGTCTTTGAAATCTGGTGTGCATTTTACAGCATGTCTTCATTCAGACTAGCCATAATTCAAGTGGTCGCTAGTGGTGATCATATTGAACAATGAAGCTATAGACTTTGCTAAGTACTTTGGCAATTTAACTATTCACTTGTTAAGATACAAAATAGAAATACCATTTTTTACCAAAATCATTTTAAAATCAGTTATACCTTTAAAATGTTGAGTATTTCTGGGCTTATGAGTATTCAAAAGTCAGATTTAGTTTCATTTATATCTGATGTAATGAGGTGCTGAGCTTGAGTTTCTGTTTTGTATTGTCTAAGATGGAAAAGGATCATTTGTTAAGCTTTTATCTATGTATTATGACCAGAATAATTCACAATATCAGGCTAAACAAGTTATAGAAAACTGTTTCCACATTGCAAACTTTTAGTTTCCACACAAAGAAAAGTGAATTTTTAAGCTTTGGCTGAAACCTATTCAGCTTCTCTGAATGAAAGTCAACATTTCTGGCTATAACCAACAGTTTTTTCCATGCAACTCAAAAATTTATTGATCATCTGTTTAATGTGCTGAACTAAACTCTGGAGTAGACCCAGAGAAAAAAGAAGCAATACCTGTCCTCAAAGTGCTTTCTAATTCATAGGAGGAAGCAGATGGGATGGCTTCTGTCCAGCATGATCTCCATGCTTGCTTTAGCCACCACTGACTTAACATTGTGGATGTTAAGGAAGCTTTCACTAACCCAGCTAGTTTGTCTTGGAAAGATGCCCGTCCTATGTACCTTTCTAGAAGATTGCACTTTCCTTATAATAGCACTTAGACATCGTTGTAATTGCCTGGTTATTGTCTATTTATATGGACTGTAAGCTCCAGGAGAAGAACCGTGTTTATTTTGTCCTCTGTTGTAACCCAGCACCTGGCACAAGTTGGTACTTAGTGTTTGTTGGATGAATGAATTGAAAATTGAAAACTATCTGTACAGTCTAGAACCCTGGAATGAAACCAATAAAAAATCTAACAGGGAGTTATCATTCAGGCCTTTTGGTTTAAGAGATGTACATATACAATAACAATGACCTGATATCCTTTCAACAAATAAATTTTAGGCCTGTTATATTAAGCACTTTTCTAGGCACTGATGATACATAGTTGTGAACAAGAGGGCAAAAGCCAGGCTTTCATGGAGCTTATGTTCTAATGAACGGAGGTAGTCAAAGTAAACGATAAATAAGACGTCAATTTTAAAGATAAACATTGTGAATAAGGAGTGATGTGATCTGGCGGGAGAGCTGTGTTTGGATCAGATTGGATGTGAAAAAGAGGTTTGCTTAAATACAAGCACAGGAGAAGCAGACCATCATTAAGTCTGGTACACTAATAGAAAAAATAGATCCAGATCAAGAAAGACAAAAGTCCCTCCTATTCAGACCCAATGTGGACTGTTACGCAGTGTCGGATATCATACTTTAAAAGGAACACTGATGAACTCTAGAGAGGTCAGAGGAACGTGAGCTCATTAGCTCTCATACCCTTCACCCCATTCTACCCATTCTCTTCCTCCTATGTTTGCTGTCACTATCCGCCTACTTAAACACCTAGATGCAAGTCTCCTGGGCTCAGATTTGCTTCACCAACCACATCCCAACTGATCACAAAGTTCTAAATGTTCCTCAGATGGATTTCTTAAATCTGGCCCCCCTCTCCACTCACACTGATAGCACCTGAGTGCCTGTCTCTAGGCCTCCTGTCTTTATCTTCCATATTGTCATCAGTTCTTTGTAAAGTATAGCTTTGGTCTTATGCGAGGTGACGTCATTATTTATTGTCTGTGCTGGGCACATGAACAAAAGAAGACTCATTAATTATGCTGTGGGGAAAAGTATTAATTGGGACTCCCCCCAGCAAATCAGAACATAGACACACAGATCATGTACTCCTGTGCTTAAAAATGTCTAATTTTTTCCACTGCCCACAGGAAATGTCAAATTCTACATAAGTAAATATTTGAGACCTTGTCTTCTGCTTCCATCCCACAAATACCACGATCTTCTCCATCCACATGATCTTCTCCTAGCCCCCAAATATCCTGCTCTCTGAAAGAGATCCTGGGCCTTGTTGCTGGCTTTGACTCCCAGCTCCCCTCAATAGCTATGTAACATACAGTAGGTTACTTAACCCTGTATCTCAGTTTCCTTTTGCAAAATGAGAATACTATGATTAAATGGAATGACACATGGAAAGAAAACCTTTAGCATAGTGCCAGGAACATAATAAATATAATGAATGTTAGCTGTTATCTCTGTAGGTCAATAATTTCCATAACTTTACAACTAGAAAGTTATGTTACAGATGTAAAGTTACTCAAGGCACATAACTGATGGAACACACTTTTCCACTGTATTGCAGTTCTCTTAGTGACTTGAGGGCTCTGCAGATTCCCCACCTCCGATTACAGTATCTGGCACTTATGGCATGAAGAATGTTGCATGAGATCATCAGGTGGTCAAAGATTTGGAAATACATTAGGAGGAAGAATGTGAAATCTGGAAAGAGGAGTGTCAGGAGAGTTGACTTCAAATATTCTCTAAGATGTGTGGAAGACAGAGGGACTCAGGGTAGTTCTGGAAGAAATAACTGGGTCCACTGAGATGACAGGAGGCAGGAATTTTCCGCTGGGAGAGGGAAGGGAGGTGAGGTAAACGGGAGTCCCAAGAGACACAGTTCAATCCCTGGGTTTGGGAAGACACCCATTCCAGTATTCTCGCCTGGAGAATCCCATGGACAGAGGAGACAGGCGGGCTACAGTCCATGGGGTCACAAAGAATGGGACACCACTGCGACTTAGCACGCACGCAAAGATATTTTTGCTGTAACAATTCCCTAAAACGAAGAGCGCTGTGCCACACCGGGAAGGGCTGCTCCCCCCAGTCACTGCCCTTGAGATAGGCCTGGCACCAAGATGAGACTGGACGACCTCTGGACCTCAAAACTGCCTGGGCACCGGACTAGGAATCAGGAGAGGGGTCTGTAGACCCGAGGAGGACGCCCTAGCCCTTGCGGGAGCCATGTGGTCCCATTCGGTCTCCACTGGGCGCCGCCAACCCCCACCCGAGGCTTCGTTTTCCCGGCCCGCCTGGAGGGAAAGAAGTTTTGCCCCGGGGCTTAAAGGAACCACGGGCAAAGGAGGAGGAAACCCCGCGGGGCCGGAAGCACCCAGAACTGCTTCCGGGTCAAGGGGGAAGGAGCCACCATGGAGCCTCGCGGGGTGGCGGGGCTGACGGGGCCGCTGGCCGGCGTCTGAAGCGGGAGAGGCGCAGCGCCGCTAGCGCCACCAGGGACACTCAGGCCGGTCCCCTGGCCGCCGCCGCTGCCGCCATGTCGGTGCTGGGCGAGTACGAGCGACACTGCGACTCCCTCAACTCGGACTTTGGGAGCGAGTCCGGGGGTGGCGGGGACTCGGGCCCGGGGCCCAGCGCCGGTCCGGTGCCGCGAGCCGGCGGCGGCGCGGCGGAGCAGGAGGAGCTGCACTACATCCCCATCCGTGTGCTGGGCCGCGGCGCCTTCGGGGAGGCCACGCTGTACCGCCGCACCGAGGTAGCGGCCCCGCTCTCCCCCGCCTCGTCCTCGCTCAGCTATCGGGTCCCGCAGGGGTGTCTGTCTTGGGGTCCTCACCGCTCCTGTACTAGGAGTTCGTAACAGCACTGGTTTTTCTAACCGGTCGTTTTTGTTTACCATGGGGACTGAGCAAGGCATTGAACCTTCCCTGAGCCTTGGTTTTCCCGTCTGTAAATTGGAGTTAGGAATAGCTACGTACCTTAAAAGTAATATTTTTAAAGATTATTTTTAGCATCGAACGAGGATACTTTGGAGACCGTAAGTTAAAGTAGTATATGAATGGGGAGTATTGTCAAAACTTCCTTTCATGCTGTACATCTCTCCAAGGCCGAGGTGGAAAGGTGGGGACAGCTTCAAAATTCCCACATCCGCGGTAGCTCCACTGTCTTTGCCAAATCTTTAAGCTCAGATATGAACACTCAGTTGTGGATTTTTCTTGAAGATCATTGGTAAGATTGTAGCGTGTGGGCTTCTTCCAGCAGCGTTTATGCGTGGGAAATACTCTTTTTTTTGGTATATTTTAAACCATTCGTTCTTAACTTCAGGAGGGATAAAAGGACTTCTTTGAGAATTTAATGTAAAGGTACTTTCCCGCCTATCCACTATTGCACACATACGAATCCTTTGAGGAGATTCTTGGACTGCTGATCCACAGTTCAGAATGTATTCTGATTAAAACCCTAGAGTAAGGAGTCTACTTCCAAAATTGATCATAAACTTTGATAACTAAAGTCTTAAAACTCGAGTTTCAGAATAGTTAAGCATCAGTGAGGACTTGCTGGGGTTGCTGAAGATGAGATCTATCAGTGATCTGTCGGCAGGTCTGGTGTGTGTTCCAAGTACTTTTAAGTGTAAAAGATGGATGTTTATAGTTGAAGAAACTAAAGTAGTATATTTAAGTGACTTGCTCACTTAAATTAGAAGCAAATCCTGGGCTGGAATGGAGGGTCACATCTGCTTGTCCATGCCTTTCCATGATTATTGTGTTGAACTTGATTGCCAAGGTTGTTTTAAGTTAAGTTTGATTACACTTTTCCCAAATATTGCATAGCATTATCCATAACATCAAATGTTTATTACTTTTGAGAGTTTACAAGGGTTTAATTAGAAGCAACATTTTCCCTCAAGAACCACATATTTCAGTGGGAAGACATGTTAGTCCTGTTAGTAACAAATTGCATTTAAGTTGTATGTGTATATAAGTGTAAAAGAATGGACACATGTTTCAGTGGAAGGGAATTAAGGGAATGCACAGTAGAAGGTTCATTGATCTTCTGACAAAGTTTCAAAGGCCCAGCACAGCCATTCTAAAGGATATGGAGGGTTATTTTGGTGGGGATGCTTCTGAGCTGGGGAACATCATCAGTAAAGAATTAGAGGTGTTATAAAATGGAGTGAATATTAGGAGCTGCAGGTAAGTCTTCATAAATAGAGGAAAACATATGATAACATAAAAATGTAGGAGAAACAGAGTCACAAAATGTGACAGAATAAGGAAAGTGAACTCAGAGCCCTTAGACATGACTTATTCTTATCTAGAAAGCATAGATGAAAATCACTAGAGAAATCTGTATTTATAAAACTAGAGGCAACTTTAACATGTCTGTTTTACAAGAAATGTCAGCCATAGATAACCACTCTCCAGTTCTCTTTCTCCAGTAGTTTAACCATACTACAATCCTCATCATGGCTAGCAGTCTTTCATAATGTCCCTCAGTAGAAACTCTGAGATCTACATCCATCCCATATTTTTTACCTGGAATTGACATGTAAATTAAGTGTAGAAACAATGTAACATTTTAATGCTTTCCCTAGTCCTGCAGTAAATTTTGATGCTCAATTGTATGCAGAATTTTAAAAGTCTCTTCATGTTTTATTTAAAGGAGAAAAAGGAGTCAGTTTCTGTCCATCTAGGAAGTTTTCTTTCTAGGCTCAGAGATCTGGGTGTGGATTCATTCTCTGCCAGGCTCAAGGAAAGCACGATACCTCTGTTGGTGTGTTATAGGATGACTCATTGGTCGTGTGGAAGGAAGTTGATTTGACCCGACTATCTGAGAAGGAACGTCGTGATGCCTTGAATGAGATTGTTATTCTGGCACTGCTGCAACATGACAACATTATTGCCTACTACAATCACTTCATGGACAATACCACCCTGCTGATAGAGCTGGAATATTGTAATGGTAAGGTAGAATTCAATGGGACTTCCTCCAGCAAGACATTCTTGTGCTTATACTTACCTTGAGGGGGAGAGAAAAATAAGATCTGTATTTTCAAAGAATAAGAGCTTTAAATGGACTGCTATAGTTTAAGAGAAATAGTTCAGGCTCTGAAGAGTTTTGAAGTGATCTACAAAATGAGGGGAGGGATTTTCCCCCTGCATACTCAAATTCTGCTTTTTGATGATAATTCCATCTTCAAATTATTTGTTCAGTTGAATTTTACACGTTTTTCAAGGTTTTTTTCCTTATGCAGTGACATTAGTCAGGCATTAGAAGCATAGCATGGTTTGACACTTGATGGTGAAATCTTATAGTTGGTATTTATAATCATTTCAACTAAGGCTGTCCTACTGAAAAGTGGTCTCAAGACCATAACTGACTAAAAATGATTTCTTTGAACCCTTTTGCTTGTTTAGAGAAAAAAAGCAGTATAGCCTATTTGTTAAAAAAATAGACCCTGAACCCATATCGTAAGCTTCACTACTTTTTAATCTCTATAATCTTGTACAGACTACTTAACTTCTCTGTGCCTCAGCCTCCTCATCTTAAGTAAGTTTGCTAATAAGCAGTAGTTACCTCCTAGGGTTATTGTATTAAATGAATATGTAAAGCCCCAACAACTTTAACATTTCTATTTTACAGGAAAGTGTACTATTTTATAGTACTTGATATGTAGCAAATTTTTGATAAATTTTGTACCAGCTGTTATCATTATTACCTAAGAGAACGCCCAAAGCCCATTTTTGAGATGCATGCTAAAATGGTCCAAGCATATTCTTCATTTAAATCTCTAAGAGAAAACTCCTAGATTTGTCATTTATTTACTAGATTCTTGTGTATTGTGACTGTTTTCAATCCTAAATGTATGAGATTATATTAGAGATTTTTGAAGTAGCAGAAGCCTCTTAACTTCCTTTGTGGTTAGGAGGAACTAGAACGGATGGTACATTTATTGAAACTTTTGAGTTACTAAATTGCAGAGGGGAAGAACTTGTGAAACTTAACTAGGACTGCAGTAAGTTATAGCTGAGGATAGGAAATAAAAGGAACCATCATCATTTGCCATCTGTGTTACCTGATAATAAAAAGGAGAAGCAAATTCAGACTTAACTCTGAAGGAATGAGTTAGTAAAGGGAGTAATAATTGGAAGCAATCTAGAGTCTACCCTAAATTTTGGGAAACCTTTTCAGTGGAAAGTGGAAAGAAAAAGAACTTGATGGTGATCTATACCTATTTTTGTAAAACATCACCTCGCAGGTATAACCCAAATCTTCTAATAGACTGAGGAAGTTGTTACCAAAATATTGCAGATTCCTTTAATAGGAGTTTTGGAAAAGAAAGTCATCTGATTTTGAAGACTTTGAAGACTTTCAAAGTAATTTCATAAATTAGGGTACTAGAGAAATGGTCTTTACTTTTATCTTTTCTAAAAATGTTGTACTTCCCGTTTTCATACTGAGTCTCTTCTACTAGGGAGGGGAATCTTTGGAGAGTATTTCAGATATAGTCCTTGACAGATGGGAAGTTTTGTACCCATGTGAAGAGCTGGAAGGAAGAGGGGATATCTTTTAAAAGGAAGCAGAATGAGGTGGCTTGGTGGTAAAGAATCCACCTGCCAGTGCCAGGGTTTGATCCCTGGGTCAGGAAGATCCCCTGGAAGAGGAAATCCAACCCGCTCCAGTATTCTTGCCTGGAGAAGCCCATGAGCAGAGGAGCCTGGCGGGATACAGTCCATGGAGTCTCAGAGTCAGACATGACTGAGCACGCAAGCACTCATACAGAGTATTTCACTTGCTATGCCACCTGTTAAAATCCTAGTAGCTTTGATCTCTGTTAAGCAATTCAAACCTGTTTCTTATTTAATTGCAGGAGGGAACCTGTATGATAAAATCCTTCGTCAGAAGGACAAGTTGTTTGAGGAAGAGGTAATTCATATTTCTGTGAAAGGAAGCTAGAACTGTATTGTGATTCTTGCATTCTAGTTCTATATTTACTCTTCCAACAATGAAGAGTGTTTTTTTCCTTTTGTTCATACTCCTTCCAGGCTCTGATTGATATTCATGAGAAAGGAAACCTCTAACAAGGAAGCTGTCTATAGCTGCTTCCTAAACAGTTTACCTCCACATCATGATTCTCTATGGGCTTTCTTTCCCGCTTCTATTACTGCATACTGGTATGCCCAGTTTTCTCTGCCTTTGCATTCTTCCTGGATTTCTTTCCACAAGTCTGCTTCACCATACTATATTTTATAACAACATTCGAACTATTTTATGATAATCTGCTTTTTTTTTTTTTTATCCCTACCACTTTTCTTTGCCTACTCAACCTACAAGCAAGAAATGTCAAGTCATGTTGAATCATAACCTCTGGTTGCAGTTTTCTTTGTTGAGTGTGTGTGTGTGCGTGTGTTTACTTAAATGGCATTTTTTTGTTTGTTTCCAGTCCAAGTATAATTTATTTTTTCTCTGCAGATGGTGGTATGGTACCTATTTCAGATTGTTTCAGCAGTGAGCTGTATCCATAAAGCTGGGATCCTTCATAGGTAATGAGTGAAAGAATACAGGATGGATTCCTTTCCACCAATCCAACCCCCACCTTGGGTACCTCC
Source organism: Giraffa tippelskirchi (assembly GCF_054371585.1). NCBI lineage: Eukaryota > Metazoa > Chordata > Mammalia > Artiodactyla > Giraffidae > Giraffa > Giraffa tippelskirchi. The sequence goes on along the minus strand of NC_137281.1, from coordinate 146,314,842 downwards.
CATCAGCACTATTATTTTCTTGATTAAACAGTCAAGGCTTTTCCGTTGATAATGATTTAGGAAGGAAAGAGTGAGTAATAAGGGGTGTTATCTTCACTTCCTGAAGTTAAACTGTTTGTGATCTAGGAAGAGTCTCCTCAATAGCTTAGTGCTGCTCAGTCATCTCTTTATTTTAGAGGTGAGTTCATTATTTCATCAGTACAGCCTAGAAGACCACTATAAAAGTCATATTAGACTGGTTGGAATTCACAGTAAATGTTTTCTCTGAGCAATAAAATTGGCATTTGTTTTTAATTTAAGGAAAAAGCTTACTCATTGTTTTACAATTAATTATGCAGGTTTACCAGATCTTGGCCAGGGGGAAACCGCTTTCTATTCACTTCTAGCTATAGGAGAGAACCTTTATAAGAACATTTCCACTTCATTATACCCTTAAGTGAGTCATGGACTACTGCTAGAGATTAATATTAATACACTAGTTTTCTTTTTTATTGGTTTGTCCATTTAACATTTATTTCTTGATAGTTGTTGAGTGGCTACAGTTGTATATTTTATTTTTGAAAATTATAAAGAATATTGTTCTGATTTTTTCACATCTTTTAGTAAAGGAAGCCACAGTGTGAACCATGCACAGTTTATTTTTGTTACAAATGGTCAGTTCATCTTTAGAGAAAGATAGTTGGTGATTTTATTTAGGTGATCTGTGTGACCTAATGATTTTGCTGCGGGGTTGTGCTTCTCTTGCCTTAACAGATTTGAAACTTTGACACAACTCAGTGTTAAAATTGTCTGGATACTACTTAATTCAAGGCACAAGTGGTAATTGAAGAGGCAGTGCACCTTATAGGAATTACCTAGGGCACCTTTTTTTTTAATCTGACCTCTCAACTTTTCCTAATGACTTCAGTGTATGAGGGGATGTGCCTATGCTGTGAATCCCTGGAGGATGAAGTAATTCCCTGCCTCTACTCCCCCAAGTTCCCTTCTCAGTGTTAAAATGAGAAAGTAATGAACACTCTTTTGGATCCCATAACAGCCTGAGCAGTGGTAACACACACTTTTATTTTATACTAATTTTGGGTGCAAGGTAGATGAGATAAAACAGTTGAGTGTATGGGTTTAATATACAGTGTTTTTTTTTCCAGGGATATAAAGACATTAAATATTTTTCTGACCAAGGCAAACCTGATAAAACTTGGAGATTATGGCCTAGCAAAGAAACTGAATTCTGAGTATTCCATGGCTGAGACGGTAACTATGTGTTATCATTGACTTAGTTGGGCTTTTTTTATTTTTTAATTTTTTTTCTTTTATTTGGTGGTGCCACACAGCATGAGGGACCTTAAGTGAAGTCCTGATAACCACTGGACCACCAGGGAATTCCCCCTTGACTTTTTTTTTTTCTTTTCCTTTCTTGCACCTTGAGCTATAACTATACCCCCTAAATCTTGCATGCTTTTTCTCAATGTTTTTGCAAGTTCTTCATACTTATAAAGCAAGTCTTTTATAAGTCATACTTACAAAAGGAGTCTTTTTCCTAGACCCACTAACAGGTATTTACATGCTCAGTTGTTTTTTTAAGAGCCATTGTCCACATAACAGCTCAAACATCATTGCCCTTTCCAACCCTAACTAAAGACTTTTCTAAAAGCAATAAAATGCTTTACCATTTTTTCCAGCTTAGGATCTTTAGTAGATCTCACTTTATCTCTCATTTAATGTTTTGAGCTTTGAATGTTAGATGTCTCTTGTGTTTCCTTTGAATTTTTTCTGGTTCAGAAACCCTATATTACAAATAAAGACTGATGCCCAGAAAATAATCTCATCCTTAATATGATACACGGTCTGCACCACAGGGCTTCCTTCCTGCCTGATCCTATGAAAGACTATTGGTAAAGAGTAGACATAAATTGATCTCTGGAGATAGTGATCTGATCCTTTTAGGACTTATAAAACCCAATTATTACTCTTCTGGTTTCACAGTGCTCTGTCTTTAAAAGAACTTGAAAATGTAAGTTACTAAAATTAATTTTGTCCTGATGGTTTTTTTTGCAATATTGAGATATCCCTGCAAGCAATGTAGAAACATCCAAGGATACTGATAGCCAGGGTTGGGAATCAGCTTCAGGGACTCAGTTTGCTTGTATGATGTTGCTGTATTAAGTTTCTGAGGAAGTAGTCATGCCCTTGCATGGATTTTTCTCATCAAGAATAATCCAATAAAATAAATGCCATGTAAGCCGTCTGAAAAATTGCTTTGCTTTGCTCATTAAAGATGGCTATCGGTGTTATTAGAATTTCTTGTGTACTCACTGTCTCTCATCTTGGGAGAGACATGACCTCCATTCAGGACATTTATTTCCTTCCAACACGTTCTTGAACTCAGAAGATCTTTTTGAATTTGGAAGAAATTCACTATGTTAGTATTACAGATGTTAAATTGAGTTATTTACAGAGTTTCACTACTGTGTGTTTCAGTTAGAACTTTTAACCCCTTTATTCAATTACCATCTCCCACTATCAGTTTTTGTTTTTTTTTTTCCATTGGTGAACTTTTACCAAGTATGCTTTTTCCAAGTCTGTGAAGTCTTCAGTGGTCCTTGAATGCCTAAATCTTCTGTGATCCAGGAATCACAGAGCTGTTCTGCCTCCCAAGTTACCACAGGTCTTCACCACAGAGATTGTCTCTTCATAACTGGCCCAGGACATTTGATACGAATAAGATTTCTCCCAAGAGTGGCATCAGCTCAGAATGATGATGGGATATGCTGTTTGATGGGGATGTTTTGAGATATGCTGATGAATGTTTTATAGTTATCACTAACTCCTGGGAAATTTAATTTAGTTGTTAAAATATTAATATAGTTCGCTCAGAAAAAGTTATTTTTTGATTGCTTTCTTTGTTGTTCAGCTTGTGGGAACTCCGTATTATATGTCTCCAGAGCTCTGCCAAGGAGTAAAATACAATTTCAAGTCTGATATCTGGGCAGTAGGCTGTGTCATTTTTGAATTACTTACACTGAAGAGAACATTTGATGCTACAGTAAGTTGATGTATTATCCCTACATTGTCCTTGCAAATGGTACAACTTGGTTGAGAGAATCAACTTCATTTATCCCTGAGCTTCTGACTTCTTGAACAGAAATCAACTGTAGGCAAAATAATAATCAATGTTCAGGCCCTGGCTTAGTAGTGTATTGTAAAGTACTACAGACAAGATTTCTTTCCAACTTGAATTCCCTATTGAAAAATAATCATAATCGAGTAGTTTGAGCATGATCCTTGAATCCATTGACTATAATTTTAAAACTGACTCTAGGATCAACTGTGTGATGCAGTGGTTTGGATAAGCCATTTCATTTCTTATACTTCAGCTACATCGTTTTACAAAAGCTAAGGCAAATTATATAATACTCATTTAAGTGTTTTGGTCTTTTTTTGTGAAAGATGACACACTGACTGTTAGTTTTACTAAAAACTTATTGTTTTATAAACAACAAATACCTTTAAGTCTCTTTTCTTTTTAAAGCCTAGTGTTAAGTAGTGCTTCTTAAGCTTTAATATACATAGGAAATCACCTGGGAATCTTGTTAAAATACAGACTATTTAAGTGTGTCTAGATCTAGTCCTGGTATTCTGCATTTCTGACAGACTCCCAGATGATTCTGATGCTCGTTCATGGACCACAATAAGTCCTGGAGTTTATTTTCTTAAATAATATAGTGGAAGGAAAATGAGTTTTGGAGTCAAACAGACTTTGGTTGTAATTATGGCTCCATTTTTTTTACTGTTTGTGTAGTCTTGGGCAGGTTACTTTACGTCTCTGAATTGGTGATGATAACCTTGTGTGGTATTTACAAGAGTTAAAAAACATATGTGCAACTTACATTACATAATGATCTCTCATAAAGGTGGTGGTGGCATTGTTATAATTTCTTATCACTATCAACTTATTATTCATTGCTTTGTCTTTTGGAGCAGAGTATCACCTGACCATTATTAGGTTATATAAATCAGGAGGCAAATTAGTTGGCAAAGGAGATACTTAAAGCCAAGAAGCATAGCTAACTTTGCTTTCCTTTTTCTTGCGAGTCAGTTGAGGGATCAGATTATAATATACTCTGAGTATTATTCTGTTGGTCACGTAGTCATACCTCCGTGTTGGCCAGTTGGTTTCATTCTCTCTGATAGTAGTAGTGCATCTTCCAGCCATTTCTTAATGAAGTATACTAATAGTTGTAAGAAGAAGTCAGACCTGATTTACAGCTATTGCCGTTTCTTTATATGATAATCACAGACATCTCAAAGCCCCTACTGGTAGATTGTAATGCCATCTTTATATAATCAAGGACAATACAATCATCATTTTCTCATAGAATCCACTCAACTTGTGTGTGAAGATTGTACAAGGCATCCGGGCCATGGAAGTTGATTCTAGCCAGTACTCTTTGGAACTAATCCAAATGGTCCATGCATGCCTTGACCAGGTAAGTGTGATTTGCATATTGATTTCAGTTCACTGTTTTCCCTTCCAGCCTTAGTGTCTGGAGTATGGCACAGAGGAACTTGCACAAAACCATGTCCACGTCCCCAGAGTAGGATGTATTTATGGCTGTATTCAGGTGAATGAAAGGTGAAAGTATCAGTCGTGTCTGCCTCTTTGCAACCACATGGACTGTAGCCCGCTGGGCTCCTCTGTCCATGAAATTCTCCAGGCAAGAATACTGGAGCGGGTAGCTATTCCCTTCTCCAGAGGATCTTCCCAACCCAGGGACTGAATCCGGGTCTCTTGCATTGCAGGCAGATTCTTTACCATCTGAGCCACCAAGGAAGTCCATTCAGGTGAATAGGCATTGGCAATTCATGAGAGTTGTATGCCTCAGCCAACAAATTCTTCCTTTATTAGTTTGTGAAATTGTGCTCCATTTTTTATAATCAAGATTAATTTTTATAAACTGTATAAAATAAGAGGTAATTTAGAATTCCTGATGTACAGAATGTATATAGTTCTAAATGTCACAGTTGCCTTGCAGTGTAGCTCTAGGTCAGTATTATTCAGAGGTAGTCCAGGAACCACAGGCGTGAGAATCGCCAGGGGGTGGGCAAGTTTTACAAGAAGAAAATGAAGATTCCTGGGCCCTACCCCAGACCTTCTGGATCAGAATTTCTGGGAATAAAGCCCAGAAATCTTTATTTGTAACAGGTACTCCAGGAGATTCTTACATTTTATATATATTGAAATTTGAGAACCACTACCCTAACAGTTAAAACCAGTGAGGAAGGTGCATTCTCATTCTCAACATGTAAGTGCTGATGGTAAGGAGCATGAAGCATAGAATGTGACATAATAGGTTTTTTAAATAAAAAGGATGATATATAGTGGTCTCTGAATAGCAAACCTATAGCCTTCTAAGAGGAAGTAAAATGCCTCTTTAGATCCCATTTTGCCCATTTCCTTTAAGTTAAAACTAACCCATTGGTACTTTTTAGGATCCTGAGCAGAGACCCACTGCAGATGAACTTCTGGATAGACCCCTTCTCAGGAAACGCAGAAGGTAAAGAACAAAGAAGTCGCTTTATTGTCTTTCTGTAGATGGTCAACTGACTATATAGGCCTGACCAGAGTACCGCAGAGAGAGGGTGATGTTTCCTGACCTGGCCACTCTGGTGCTATTTTCTTCCAGCATCTCTGCTTTCATCGCTTGACTTCGACCTCCCTCGCCCCTGCTAGTTTGTTCTGAATTGATCCTGATGAGGCCCTAGACCCCCCATCTTCTGTGAGTTCTACTCTATAGAGTTTGGGCATGAGAGTGTAGTAATTAAGAGAGGACAGCTCTGGACTCAGTCATCCTTATGTTTGTATCTGAGTTCTGTCACTGTCTTTGTCAAGTTATTTAACATCTCTGACCCTTAGTTTTCTTCTCTATGAAGTGAGGTTGGCTGAGGATTGAAGGAGGCAATGCATATAAAGGGCTCAGCCCAGGGCCTGGCGTGAAGTGCTCAACAGTTGGATAGGAAGGAGTGTGGGATTGGACTGGGCCATTGCTTTTTAGTGCACTTGTAAAGTGCACTAGATGGTAGGTTGTACCTACTAGATGGTAGGTTGTAAATGGAGGGATCCTCTTCAGATACCTTTTGCCCATTTCCCATAGTCGAGTTGATTGATTCCTGACAGGTTATTTTCTGAGATTTATTCAGTGTTAGAGGTCTCTAGAGGTAGAAGGAAGGCCCTCTATCCCTCACTTTTTGTAGGAGGCTTCAAACCCTAGCTCAAAGGAAGAGATGTTCTTTATGCTTCTTAAATGTCCTAGTCTCTGTTTCATCCTCTTAAACTATTTTTGCCTTAGTACCCTCCTGTCTTCTGCCAGTTCTTTGTGAATCTTCCCAACATTCAAACCTGTACTGTGTTCTTTTACAAGTCTTTCCCTTGGATGCATTAGGTAGTGTATACCTAATTCCATAATCTCTGTTCTTTGGTCAGTACCTTTATTCTGTTGTGTTAAATTAATCTTTTCTGGTTTTCCAGTTGATCTCTAGCCAATGTTTTAGTGCCTAGAATTACATTAACACTCCAGATGCAGCACTGTAATCTTTCATTTATGTTCTATTCATATTCAGGCAGTCACCCTTTAAGGCTGGGTAGGCATATTTAAATTCTTTATCTGGCTTATTTTCTAACAGTATAATCACTGTTTAAATCTCCTATTTAAATATTTCCATTGACAATTTTTAATTGCCATTTTTATTGAGATAATTGGAGTTACATATAGTACTTCCTTAGGACTTTGTTCTTTGGTGGAAAAACACAAGACAGAACTTTCCAGATAAAGCACAGACACAGAGAATTGTGAAAATATTCAGAAAGCACTAAGTCCTATTTGGCTACACTAGAGGTTTTAGACCTGGCGTTCTCAATAGCAACACCACTAGAACTTTCAAAAATTACTGATGCTTAAGCACCACCTCATGTCTTCAGCTATAATTGGTTTAGGGAGAATGGGAACCCTGAGCTGAAACATGGGAATTGATGGAAGGAACCCTGGAAAAGTAGGTAGAGAATCTTGAATGCCAGATGAAGTAATTTGTGCTATAGTCAGGGAATTGTATGGACGTGTTGGATGTTTGAGAGGGCAGTTCATGTGATGAGAGATGGAGCCTTAGGAAAAGTTATTTAGCAATACTAATATCAGCGTTAAGTCAGTGCAGGACTGAATAAAGTGGATTGAAACTTTGGTGAGACCAATTAGGTGCTACTCCAGCCTAGTTGGACAGTTGTATGGATGTGAGAGTTGGACCATATCTAGTTGTATGGCTGTGAGAGTTGGACCATAAAGCTGAGCGCTGAAGAATTGCTGCTTTTGAACTGTGGTGTTGGAGAAGATTCTTGAGAGTCCCTTGGACTGCAAGGAGATCAAACCAGTCAATCTTAAAGGAAATAAGTCCTGAATATTCATTAGAAGGACTGATGCTGAAGCTGAAGCTCCAGTACTTTGGCCACCTGATGCGAAGAATTGACTCATTGGAAAAGACCCTGATGCTGGGAAAGATTGAGGGCAGGAGGAGAAGGGGAAGACAGAGGATGAGATGGTTGGATGGCATCACCGACTCAATGGACATGGGTTTGGGTGGACTCCAGGAGTTGGTGATGGACAGGGAGGCCTGGCGTGCTATGGTTCATGGGGTTGCAAAGAGTCGGACATGACTGAGCAACTGAACTGAACTGAACAGACTAGTTGGAAAGTAAAGCTGCCCAGAGCTAAGGTGGTGAGACTGGGAAGGACAGGTGAGGATAAAGGGCATTGTACAAGTAGAATCTGTAGAATTTGAATATTGAAGAAAAGAAGACTACGGAATCCAAAATCGCTGAAGTTTTAAGCCTAGTTCACTGGGAGGATTGAGGGTGCTGGTTCCAGAATCAGGAGAGTCAGAAAGAAGAGCTGTATGGGGAGAACGATAATGAGCTGAGCTTCAGAGATGTGGAGTTTAGGGAGTCTCTGGGCAGGCCAGATGGAGATGATAGCAGGTTCCTAAAATGTGCATCAGAAAGAAGTTCTCGAGGCTCTCTGGTCCAGCCTAGAATATCCTCAGAGATGGAAAACAAATGAGCCCAGGCTGCTGGCCTCATTGTGGTTAATGAATTGTCTAATGCTAGGCCTGTGTAACTGTTGGAGTTGTATTGAAGTACTTTGCTAAAAGTATTATAGCATTGTATGAGACATATGGTTTACAGAAGATTAAGTTTGTGAAAGGTTTTAAAGAGACACTGGTGCAATAATAGAACCTGTTATTTCTCTCATGTATCTTTGCTTTTCTTTTGGTAGAGAGATGGAGGAAAAAGTCACACTGCTTAATGCACCTACAAAGCGACCAAGGTAATGCTCAGGAGACTCTTGAAAAAAGTAATATATCTTAAATTACCACCAGGGGGTCTTTCTTTCTTGGGTCTGGATGTTGTTTCATCCCAGTAAGAAGCCTTTGGCATCCTTTCAGAAGCCCAGCATCCATTTAAATATCAAATAGTCATTTCAGAGAAAAAGAAAGCTGTAATTTCACCCTTTTGCCAAAGTGGACATCATTATCATGATGAATGTTGAAAAGTTGAAAAGTGTAGGTGTTACGGATCAGACTGGTATCTGATCTGGTTGGGCTGTGATGAAGCCCTGAGGCAAGAATTGCAAAGCCTGCCATGATGGAGGGTTGGAGTAAGTTGTCGAGAAAAAAACATACTTTCTCATACCATAATTGGCAGTTCTACTCAGGGAGCAGACTGAAAGCATTTTTCTTTGATATAATTTTTATGTTAAATGTGCCTTTGTTCTGGGGGTTGTTGGCAGGTCAAGCACTGTGACTGAAGCACCCATTGCTGTGGTAACATCCCGAACAAGTGAAGTCTATGTCTGGGGTGGTGGGAAATCCACTCCCCAGAAACTGGATGTCATCAAGAGTGGCTGTAGTGCCCGGCAGGTGTGTGCAGGGAATACCCACTTTGCTGTGGTCACAGTGGAGAAGGAGCTATACACTTGGGTGGTAAGTGAAAGCTACATACTTTAGAACAATGACGTGCACCCCACTGGGCCCAGGATGCGTAAGAATTTCGTTGGTTGAGTATGTGCTGCAGAAGTGGCAGCATGAGATGATGGAATTTAAGCTCTTTTGAGAGGAGGGATTTTTTTCTGTTTAGTTCACTGATGTATCCCAAGTGCCTAGTACATGTTAGGTCGCTTTTAAGTATTTTTTGAATGAATGAATGAATGAGCAAGAGAAGGAGAGAAAGAATTAAAAGGCTCGGACTCAGGAGACTGGATTCTCATTTACAGATGGGTGACTTCAGAAAGTCACTTGTTTATTCTGTTCTATTAACCATGCATTTCAGAGCAACTCGTATCTGTGAAGTAGCTTTGTAAACAAATGAAGTAGTGTACCATGTCAGGAAAATTCTAAGACCTCCATCAGTGGTTGAAGATAGTATATCTTGAGTAGAATTTTCCTTTGTTCCCCTCTAGATTCTACTTTCTCTCTCACCTTGAACATACTGCATATTTTTGCTGTCTCTTTTCTTATCTCCCACTCATTCCTCATTCACCTGCCAGTCAATTGAAACAACTCTTGACAAAATGACCTCTAAATTATGAAAACAAAACAGATAGGTGCCCTTGAGTCCTTGCTTGACTTCCTCTAGTATTAACATACTGGTCACTTTTCCTTCTTACAGGAAGCCTTGTCCTCCCTTGGCTTCCACGGGAGCATGTTCTCTTGACTTTCCTCCTGTCTCTTCAGCTGTGCCTTCTCAGGCTCACTTCACGCTGCTTTTTCATTACCCAACCTGTCTTAGAACCTCAGTTCTTCCCACTCTTCCTCTTTCTGGAGGGAGCTCATTTTTTCCAGTAGTTTCAGATAAGTTCTCCAAGAGGACAGGCTTTATCCCCAGTGTGTGACAGAGAAGACACTCAACTATTGGTTGAGAGAAAGAATGAGTGATTTGACCTCTGTTACAGAGTTTTAACTTGCTGTTATTTCCAAAAATCCTCTCACTTGAAGAACTAGCTTCTGGGGGTACTTCTAGAGATAGAGTGAAATTAGTGCCTTAAGAAACATTTGTAGAAGGCCTTACAGTTGAGCTATTAAATAGGAAGAATGACTCACCTCTCTGAAACTGCTGGGAAGTCATTTAGGACTATTGTCAGTGCCTTCTAGCAGCCTCTTTGATGTAGCCAGATTCCTTATGACTTGCATATTTCAGGGAGTGAAAGACACTTGTGTCCAACTCTTTGCGACCCCATGGACTATATAGTCCCTGAAATTCTCTAGGCAAGAATACTGGAGTGGGTAGTTTTTCCCTTCTCCAGAGGATCTTCCCAACCCAGGGATTGAACACAGGTCTCCCACATTGCAGGCAGATTCTTTACCAGCTGAGCGACAAAGGAAACCCCCTTGTAACCAAAATTTGTAAAACTTTTGTAAGGATTTCCAAGAGTCTGTTCTTCTATAGAAAAAAATCAAGCTAAACTATATAAAGACATTGTTTTCATCATCACCCATAATTAGTTCACCTTAGACTTGAAGGAAAAAGACAGAATTGGGAATGTGTCCTTTTAGGTCCTGATAAGATATTTTAAAAATCTTTATCTGTTGGCAGGGGATTTTTACTGTCTGTTAAAAGATTTAATGCCCTTACCTTTTTGTTTTGTTTTCATTTCTTAATTATCAGCTGATTTTTTTCCTACTGTTTTTTTTTTAATAAGAAGTGATGTTTAAGATTTGCTTTCACATGAAAAGTTTAAAACTTCACAAGATCTGTTTATTTCACAGAACATGCAAGGGGGTACGAAACTCCATGGTCAGCTGGGCCATGGCGACAAAGCCTCCTACCGACAGCCAAAGCACGTAGAAAAGTTGCAAGGCAAAGCTATCCGTCAGGTGTCATGTGGTGATGACTTCACTGTCTGTGTAACAGGTAAGCCAGCAGCAGAAAGCACCCAGGTGCATTTCAGGTGGAGTGTTATACTTAATTCTATGCAGTTTTAGCTGGGATTTTACACAAAAGACAAGATTCCAAAGAACCAAAGACAGTGAGCAAATATACACTTTAATAGCAACATGCCCAGCTTGATACAGCATTATGGGAGTGATGAGCAAGGAGAAAGCAGGTGGATAACAGAAGAGGTAGGATTAGGAGAACTATATTGTCTGTCTCATTTAGGGGTGCTGGGGAGGAATACCCTCACTACCTAGTCAGGTGTGCTGCTGCTGCTGCTGCTAAGTCGCTTCAGTCGTGTCCGACTCTGTGCGACCCCATAGACGGCAGCCCACCAGGCTCCGCCGTCCCTGGGATTCTCCAGGCAAGAACACTGGAGTGGGTTGCCATTTCCTTCTCCAATGCATGAAAGGGAAAAGTGAAAGTGAAGTCGCTCAGTCGTGTCCGACTCTTAGCGACCCCATGGACTATAGCCTATCAGGCTCCTCCGTCCATGGGATTTTCCAGGCAAGAGTACTGGAGTGGGGTGCCATTGCCTTCTCCGACCTAGTCAGGTGTAGATAACACTAAATCAGGAATCAGGAGCTAAAATTTAGTTTTGATCTTACCATTACTCACTTTATGATTGCTTGGTGCTTCCTTTTTTCTCTGTAAAATAGAGATGTAAAATAGGCTTAAAATTTTAAGCCTTTTTAACATGATCATCCCACCATTTTTAAAAAAACTGTTACATAACAGTATGCATGACCCTCTAAATACAAAGAACTCTAGGCTTCATAGACAGTCTGTCAGATTTCTCTGCTGCAATCATCTGATATGAGCTCATTGTCTGAGGTCGTCCTCGTTACAGTCCTGTCCAGCTTTCTCATTAGACAAAACAAGTAATTCATTTGGTGGGTTCTGCTTTCCTTCCTCTCACAGACGAAGGTCAGCTCTATGCCTTTGGATCTGACTATTATGGCTGCATGGGGGTGGACAAGGTTGCTGGCGCTGAAGTCTTAGAACCCATGCAGCTGGAGTTCTTCCTGAGCAATCCGGTGGAGCAGGTCTCCTGTGGAGATAATCATGTGGTGGTTTTGACACGAAACAAAGAAGTTTACTCTTGGGGCTGTGGTGAATATGGTAGGTGTTGCCTTGACTCTCTCCACTTATTCCCAGGGGCACAACCTGACTTCAAGTTTGTGCACTTCTAAACATGTCATGTAACCTCTATTTAAGTGTTAATTTAGTTAAAGAGAATCTTACAGAACATGTTCGTTGGGACAGGAGCCCTCACATTAATGATTTTCTTTTGCATGTGTGTCTCAGGACGACTGGGTTTGGATTCAGAAGAGGATTACTATACACCACAAAAGGTAAAATCAGAGGCAGCTTCTTCTTAGAGCCTATCTAGGTCACACAGCCTCCAGTGATAAGTCCTTCTTCCCTGCTGCCTCATATCAAGGTGTTTATTTCTGAAGTATTCCCTATCTGGGAGATTGACAATCCAGGATTCCTAATTTAGCACTCTGTGGTCTTGTCATCTGACTAAATCATGAAAAATTGAGAAATGATGTAGCCAGTGTGGACACTCTGGAGTCACAGCTTGCTCATCAGTGAGCACTAAAATCAGCACGTACAGTGAAAAAATCACGTCAAGCTAAACACACCCTGAGTGGGAAGATGCTAGAAAGCAATATGCTATCCTTTCACCTGGCACAGCCATTTCCCTTCCTCCTTCCACAACTGGACACTAGATGAAGTAGTTGTTTGTTTTAGGGGTCATATTGTATGAAGCATAATACCTAATTCCTCAGCACTGTGGAAGCTGGCTCTGTCAGAGCTGGCATGGGAACAGAAACCAGCTGAGGGAGAGCACGGTTACATCCCCACCCTAGGACAGGCTCACTCACTGGAAGGTTGACTGTAACTGGCTATACCACTCACTATTAATGATGTTTATTTACATTTTAAAAATTAACTAATATATCTGTGGGACCATTCTCACTGAGTAGAATTCATAGCAGTTCCTCTTCTGAAAAGGCTATAGTATTGTTAGAAGGTCTGAGTTTTCAGGTTTCACAGGTACACCCGTCATGTCCCCCACCATTCTCCAGCCCTGTCTAGTTAGCTGCAGAGGGCTGTGAGCCTTCAGACATCTTGGGTGCTGCCTCAGTCTTTGGTCACCTCACTTATTGTATGACTGGTACTCCACAGGGCTGAGTTCTTCTGTAACCTTTATGGGATGTTGTATCTCAGAGGACTAAATCAGTAATAGATTGAAGCTTCTCCTTTCCCAGTTTTTCTGAGAAATGTTCCTAAGTAGTAACTAAGTACCTGTTGCTAAAACTTTGACAGGAGCTGTCTGTTCAGCTGACCTGCAGTTGCCTCTCTGTTATAAAACTTAAGCTCCTTATTGAAAACAGTAGCCTCTAAGCTGCTGGGCAAATCTGAAGAGAATAGAGTAACCTTTACTTCCCTGTAGTCATTCTGCTAAATGAAGGACATCACAGTTTTGAAAGAATTTGAGAATTTTTTCCTAATACAAGTTATGTTGGGGAGTTTTTTTTTTCCTAATTTGTTTTTTTCTTGGAGGTGGATGTTCCCAAGGCCTTAATTATTATCGCGGTTCATTGTGGCTGTGATGGGACTTTTCTGCTGACCCAGTCAGGCAAAGTGTTAGCCTGTGGACTCAATGAGTTCAACAAACTGGGTCTGAATCAGTGCATGTCTGGAATCATCAACCATGAAGTGAGTACCCCATTTGGTGTCCTAAATTAACCATCAGAACCTTTCTAGGTTGAAATTTCTTTGGAAATGCCATTATTGGTTTGTGACCACTTAAGAATAAAGTGAGGCTCTCACAGATACTATGCCCAGCAAAGGTAGCCAGCCACAAAAGAGGACATACTATATGATGCCCTTATTTGAAGTTTGTTTGTGCCAAGTCTCTTTAATCATGTCCGACTCTTTGCAACCCCACAGACTGTTGCCCACCAGGTTCCTCTGTCCATGGGCTTCTCCAGGCAAGAATACTGGAATGGATTGCTATGCCCAGGATATCTTCCTGACCCAGGGATCAAACCCATATCTCTGACATCTCCTGCATTGGAGGCAGATTCTTTACCACTAGTGCCAGCTGGAAAGCCCACTGATGCCGATTGTTTGAAGTTTAAAGGCAAAATTAACTTATAGCAGAAGTCAAAATAATGGTTACTTCTGGGAGGAGGAGCATAGGCATTAACAGAAAAAGTAGGAGAGACCCTGGGATGGTGGCAATGGTCTGTATCTTGATCTGGGTAGTTTTTATGTTTATATACCTATAGAAAAATATATCAAGCTGTACAGTATTGTACAGTACATTATACCTCAATAAATTAATTGATTATAAACAATCAAGTGATGGAATTCAGATTCTACCTTGTCCCTGAAATATAAACACAAGAAAATTAATATTATGAAAAGAAACATTTTTCCATGTATCACCTCCTAGGAGAGTTTTTAAGATTACTCTCAAATCACTGATCCTATACAGGCTTATTGAATGTAATTACTATTACCTCCTTCAAGCATGTCGTAAAATACACCTCTAATATTAAGCTCTAGTCCCCTCTTTGTGGTAGCATGATGAGTTTTCGTCATTTTCTAAAGAATCGTATCAAGAGACGAGTTTGCTGACTCGGTGGAAAAGAATGGAATTAATTTTAAGCAATATCTGTTCTAAAGTAGTGGTAGTGAAATGGGAGAGTACAGATTTGGAGCAGGTCTTCAGAGGGTGTCTATGTAGTTTGAAAAGACATATTCAAAATTACGTTACTTGATTTGGGTTTTGTTACTGCATTGTATTGTGAAATTTTAAACTTACATGACAAGATTTACTTTTATGCTAATCTAAGGGGACTTGGGTTTTAACAAGTTGAGAACTTTGTAGGTAAAATTAGATCACAGTAAACTGATAGCTTAATAGGCTAGAGAGAGTCTTCAAGATTCTTTAATTCCTTGCCCTGCTTTTGTTAGCTATGCACAGTGTATAACCAAGACAGATGTCAATGATTCTGTTCTTATATAGATGCATTCTGGGATGGAGAGTTCATGTTTTGCATACCCTAATTTAGGAATTTAAAACTTTTGTTGTCAGAAAGTCCAGTCTCATACTAAATTCTCTGATTACGTATTGAACTATTTCTTTTTTTATTCTGTTGGAGATGAAAAGCTACATGGTACCTTCTTAATAAGATGATTTGCTTGAAAGTCCTTTTGGTCACCCTGACAACATTTTCAGCCTATTTTCCCTCCAATTTTTACCTCATGAGTCTTTGCTTATCTTGTTCCAGGCATACCACGAAGTTCCCTACACCACCTCCTTTACCTTGGCCAAACAGTTGTCCTTTTATAAGATCCGTACAGTTGCCCCAGGCAAGACTCACACTGCTGCTATTGATGGTGAGTTGATTTACAACTGTGTGCACAGGCCTTAGAATTTCAGGTTCTTTTATTCTATCAAGTAGTAACTCTTTTTATCTAAATGTATATTCTTCTTATTTCCCCCCATCATCAAGTATTATCTTATTAACAACTTGGGCATTCAAGTAAATGCTTTGTTGGTAATCATTACAAATGTATAATTAATATATTTCTTAAGGAAATGCCACACCTAAAATTTCTGGCAACTCCTGTCTTTAATTAGCACCATCTATAAGTTTTCTAAGTTCAATAGTACCCATTTTCCACCCTTAAAGTAGAGTATATAGGGCTTCCCTGGTGGCTCAGTGGTAAAGAATCTGCCTTCCAATGGAGGGGACCTGGGTTCCATACCTGGTTTAGGAAGATCCCACATGCCACTGAGCAGCTAAGCCTGTGCACCGCAGCTACTGAGCCTGTGCTCTAGAGCCTGGGATCTGCAACTACTGTGCTGCAGGTGTTGAAGCCTACACACCCTAGAGCCTGTGCTGCACAAGAGAAGCCATGGCAATGAGAAGCCCTCACACTGCAACTAGAGAGTAGCCCCTACTCGCCACAGCTAGAGAAAAAGCCATTGCAGCAATGAAGATCCAGCACAGCCAAAAATACGATAATTTTTTTTTAAAAGATTATATAATATTGAGTCATTCCCTGTATCTGATTGGTCATAGTTCCCCTAGCTGCCCTAGGTCTGAGATTGTGTGGCAGTTTATACTTCTATACTCTAACAACCAGAAGCTAGTCTGTGGGACTCTGCATTGTCTGCCTTGTCTCTGTTTCATGACCCATTTGTACCTGGTTATTTATTTTTGCTTCTGTCTCAGAGCGAGGCCGGCTGCTGACCTTTGGCTGCAACAAGTGTGGACAGCTGGGCGTTGGAAATTATAAGAAGCGTCTAGGAATCAATCTGTTGGGGGGACCCTTAGGTGGAAAGCAAGTGATCAGAGTCTCCTGTGGTGATGAGTTTACCATTGCTGCTACTGATGGTGAGTCTCTTCACATTATTTCAAGCTTGCTGGACAGATGGGAATATTTTAATTTTGGGGTGTGAAAGAGGTGGACTGGTCGTATATAGCTGGGTCATATGTTTACTTTTTTATTTGTGTTAAATTGGTGGTCATGTTTTTATGCTTGTGGAGCCTCATTAACTTTTCATGTGTCCAATATAGTGATTGCTGTAAAAAGGTTAGATTTCTAGGAAATGGCAAATTAGTACTCTTAAATTCCTACTTTTTTTACTCTTACTTTTTTGGTACAATGTTTTAAGAATTATCAAATTCTTATACATATACCTTGCCAGTGCCATGTTGGTTGCAATAAATGTTGGCTGAGTGGCTAGAGAGGTGAATGTGTGTGTGCACATATGTGCCTAGTATTTACACAGGAGAGATCCAGCAATAGTATCAGATAAGTGATCTGTTATCATATTTAAGGAAGTGAACCAGGCTTCAGAGTTGTTTGTCTCAAAACAAGGGGTTTTAGGGAACAGACTGGTTAGTTCATGCTAGATAACTGGAAATATTAGAAATAGAAAGACAGAATCAGGGTGTCATTGAGAATTAAAAATGTTGTAGCAGATTCAGTAGCACTTTCTGATAGGGCCTTAGAGAGGGAATGTTTCTTCAGTAGATCTGTGTACTTCTCAAGTTAAACTTCAGAATGATGAGTTTAGAATTAAGATTCTGTGACTGGGCATATTACCTATTGATGTATGTCCCTCTACTTCACTGAACTGTGCTTGATCGCCTCACTCACATGGCGGACATCAACTGTGTGCCTACTATGCTCCAGATCCTTTTTTAGGCTCTGGGAATGTGGAAGTAAGTTTCAGTAAAAATAGAACTGTGATCCAGCAATTCCACACCTGGGCATATCTCCAACTAAAAGGAAAAGAGTAATTCAAAAAGATAATGCACCCCAGTGTTCATAGCAATGCTATTTACAATAGCCAAGACATGGAAGCAACATAAGTGTCCGTCAACAAATGACTGGATAAAGAAGATATGATATACATATACAATGAATGGGATATTATTCAGCCATTAAAAAGAGTGAAATACTGCCATTTACAACGAGGTATATGGACCTAGAGGGTATTATGTTTAGCGAAATTAGTCAGAGGAAGACAAACACTCTATATTATCACTTATGTGTGAAATTCAAAAATAAAACAAATGGATGAGTATAACAAAGCACAAACAAACTCACAGAGAGAGTGAGAACAAACCGGTAGTTACCGGTGGGGAGGGAGAAGTGGGGAAGAGCAGTTTAGGGGCAGGGGATTAAGAAATACAAACTGCTGCGCAGAAAATCAGCACCCAGGATACGTTGCATAGCATGGGAACATACAGTATTTTATAATAACTTTAAGTGGAATAAAATCTATAAAAACCGAATCGCTATGTTGTACATCTAAAACTAATAAAGTATTATAAATCAACTATGCTTTAAAAAAAGAAAAGTCTTAGAAAGCTGCTCTCCTCAGGGAATTCATAGTCTAGTAGAGTAGGGGAGATGTACATATAAACAGATTAGTGCAGTCAGGTAGGTTCATTGCTGTGCTTGCAGTGTCTGGCTCTAAAGCTTGAAGTGTCCAGGGCTCAATCCTTTCCTCCCTTCATTTTCTGAGTGAGGTTATTACCTTAAATCTTCCCTTGTACACTGATAGCTTTATATTACCATCCCTGACTCCCAGACTCACTAATTCAACAGCCTCTTGACTTAGAATGTCTAAAGATAAGGTGTCTTTATACCCAGTCTTCCCAGATTGGTCCTGATTCATGCCTATTGTCTGACCTTAATCATTAATAGCACCCCCTTTTCATTAAAAAGTATCCTGATTTGGATAAGAGGTAATGAGCATCTCAAACAAACTTACTATATTCAAAAACAAATTTCTGATTTTTGTTTTTGAACTGTTCAAATCAGTTCTTCCTGCAGCCTTCCTGTTTCTGAAAATAGCACCTCTATCCTACACCTCACATTCCATCCATTAGCAAATTCTACAGATTATCTTTGAATATATCCAACCACTTCACTACTACATCAGTTCATGACTACAACTGATCTCCCTACTTCTACCCTTGGGCCCCTGCAGTCCATTCTCCTCATGGTAGCCTGGGGAATCCTTTTAAATACCTACTATTAAGTATCTCTACTGGTCTCCTTTCTCAATAAAAACTAAAGACATTGCAGTGGCCTACGTGACCCAGACTTCAGTTATCTCCTGATTGCTTCTGACTGCATGGAGCTTTGTACTTAGCTGTTCTCTCTGTCTGGAAAGCTCTTCCCCTGTATAGACCTGGTTCCCTCTCACTTCAACAGGTCTGCTCAGGTATCAGCAAGCACTTCTTTGACTACACTATCTAAAGAAATGATACTCTGCTGTTGTCATTTATTTCCACTTTTCCTTATTGTTGATCTTCCTTCAAAGCACTTAATATTACCTAAAGTAATTAATCAGCCTCTCCCCACTAGAAGGTCAGTTTCACAAGGGCAGCAACTTTGTTTTGTTCACTGCTGTCTTCCCAGCACCTCAAGCAGTGTCTGTCATGAAGTAGATGCCCAATAAATACTTGAATGAATGACCAAAAATGTTGAATGAGTGAATGAATGGATAGCAGTATGTAGAAGCGATGGTCATTTTTACCTGGATGGCATCAGAAATTGTCTAGGCTTTATACAGGGGGAATAAACGGGCAAAAAATCTTTTTAGCTCTAGAGCATAAAGGTGGGGACAAAGGAGTTGGGAAGCCAGTGTTCTGTTCAACTTTGTGCTATTTAATTATTTTTTACAGATAATCACATTTTTGCCTGGGGCAATGGTGGTAACGGTCGCTTGGCAATGACCCCCACAGAGAGACCCCACGGCTCAGATATCTGCACTTCATGGCCTCGGCCCATCTTTGGATCTTTGCATCACGTCCCAGACCTGTCTTGCCGAGGCTGGCACACCATTCTCATTGTTGGTAAGGGTTCCACGTGTTGGTTAGGATGGCTTTGACAGAGGATAGACCCACATCTAAGTTACTGAGGGTCACACTCTTGCAAACAAAAGTGTCCTAAAGAAAAGAAGCTACTTCTGTAAGTCTGACCGTGATCAGGTGGTAGGAACAGAGCATTGTTATTTCCTGAGCTTTTTCATTTGCTATCTCATGAAAACTCTGGGCTCTGCCCCCTTAACATAGAATTTGTTACTTCTGATCGTCCACTAATTAGTTTATTTGTAATCATGCTTTTGTGAGAAATATTCAGTACACCTTTAAAAAGAAACTAAATCATAACTGTTTTCTGCATAAAGATTTCTTTGTTATGAACTAAATTATAAAGGCCTGTGTAAAGGTCTACAAGTTCATTGTTTTAGGTCAGTGGTTCTCAACCTTGGCTGCACATTAGAATCCCTTGAGGAGTTTTTAGAAATCCCATTGTCCTGACCAATTAGATCAGAACCTCTGGGTTAGGACCTAGGCACTGCTACTTTCTAAAGCTTTTCAGCTAATTCCAAAGAACAGTTAAGGTGAAAAATTGCTACTTTACATAGTGAATGTAGGTAGAGTTGCTAGTGGTGCTTGGCTTCTAATATTTATATCTAAAATAGTAATTAGTTATGTCTGGTGTGAGAGATAGCAGTTATCGCCTAGATTAAGTCCCTATCCAAGTCTTGTCACTTTTCCTGCCTCTGGCTGTAAACAATGCTTACCTACTGAATATTTTTCCTCAGAGAAAGTATTGAATTCTAAGACCATCCGTTCCAATAGCAGTGGCTTATCCATCGGAACTGGTAAGTAGCGGTATCTCAGGTACCAGTGATTTTCTCAGGTGTGAGTCTTTGGGTTGAATTCCATGCAGTCTCCCCAAAAAGGAAATAGGAAATATCTCTGGGAAATGAGGAGCACAGTGATCAAGAGGGAAGAGCATATTTTGGTAGATTTCACAATAGATTATGACTTTTACTTTGTGGTCGGGGAGTGTACATCTTTGCCACCACACATGTGGGAGTAATTACTTGGCTAGTCCAACACTGTAATGTGACTTGTGTACTGTTCCTTTCCTTAGAATTCTAGGGGCCGTGTGTTCTGTCCACCCTTTACTTCTGTGGTGTTCCCAAAGGTGTTCTAATCTATAGAAATAGTCCTTCACAACAGGCCCTCAGAATTAAAAGTTGGCTTAACTTTCAGTGTGGTCAGGAAAATCAGCCCAAAGGTCTCTAATACTTTTCCTTTGGCTGCTTTCTTCATGGTTCCCTTATTTAGGGCCTTGCTAGGAAACTGAATCTGTGTTCCTTTTGGTTTTCCATTTGCTAGAGTACCTGTAGTCCTTGATGTCTCAAAACTGGGTATTTTGTGGAATCAAAACAGATAAAGACCCAGAATGAAAGCAGATTAATCCTCCAAAAAGACAGCTGAAAATCTGATCCAGACTTGTTAAACTCTAGTTGACACACACGCATCATACCTATTATTAGTTTTCTTTAGTAACTCATTGCTCAGCATCTGTTTGTCCATATTAATATCTGTTACAAATGATGTATCTTTTTGCCAAACACAGCTGTTCTATTACAGCTTTATTTTACTGGAACAGTATTTAAAGGAAAAACATAAGATTAAAAGCACATGTCTGTTATCTGGAAGATGTAAACTCTGTAAGAGCAGGGATTTTTGTCTTTTCTCTTCGATAATTTTATCCACATTGCCTAGAAGAGTGCCTTGCAAATGGTTTTATAAATAGTCAGTAAGTATTTATTGATTGAATGTGTTACAACCATCCAGTGGAATATGTGTTAAAATGAACAACATCCACAAATATTTCCATAATGTGAAATGTAGAAAGCAAGTTGCAGCAGTCTACATGCCTTTTTATAAAGTTCAAAAACAAGCAGAATAAATAATGTATTGTGTAAGGATACATAAGTGTGATTAAAGTGGTTTTTTTCCCCAAGAAGAAATGAAAAATACAAAATTAATCAGAGTAGTTATATCTAGGTAGGATGCCAGAGAAGGAAGGAATTCACAAGGTAGGTAGAGCAATATCCTTGTTCAGTCCTGTCCTGTAACTCTTTCTGCAGCAGTGGGAATGTTCTGTATCTGTGCTGTCTAGTGTAATAGCCACCAATCACATGTGGCTGCCGAGCGCTTAAAAAGTGGCTCTTGTGACTAAAGAACTGAATTTTTAATCCTGTTTAAATTTAAATAACAAAATATGGCTAATAGCTACCATAGTAGAAAGTAGTTGTACTTTCACATGGTAGATTCATGTATGCTTATTTTGTTAGGCATCAAAACTTACACACTAGAAATAGTCTTAATGTATATGTCAATGGTAGTATAACTTTCATTTTTTGTAAATTTTTTTTAAAGCCATTTAAGCCAAAAAAGCAAGCTTCAGAGATTGTCTGCTGCTTCAGTACGAGCCCCGTGTGGCGCAGCGCAGTCCTCAAACCAAGTTAGCTGGCGGTCGTGAATAAATAATCCTTTACATTTAACTTTAGAAGATACCTTGCAGTTCTTTGTGTTGTTGTTTTTTGGCATATTTCTTAGTTATATTTTTCTTTGGCCCATTTGAAAATTCAGTTTTATTTCCTGACTGTGCATCAGCTCATCTTCATTAAAGGTAACTTGGAATCTGCTGCGTGACATTAAAGAACTAGCCATCACATTTTTTGTTTTTGTTGTTATTGTGCTTAGTTGCTAAGTTGTGTCCAACTCTTTTGCAATCCCAGGGACTAGAACACGCCAGGCTCCTCTATCCTTGGGATTTCCCAGGCAAGAATAATAGAGTGGGCTGCCGTTTCCTTCTCTAGGGGATCTTCCCAACACATTCTTTACTACTGAGCCACCTGGGAAGCCCTCATATTTTTAAAATTCTTCCAGATAGTCATTAAAGAATTTGATGAATTTAATGGTTGAGGACTTCTCTAGTCAAATGTTTTCCCAGAAAGGGAATTAATGGTGAGTTTATCTGCTGACTTTAAGAGGTGTTTGGCTCAAATGTGAAAAATCTTTTGTATTCAATATATAAGACGAACCTCTATGGAGGATGTTGGAGTCTGGATATTTAAGGTGTGGATGCAGTGGTTGTGGTGAGTATTCAGTAATGCTGTAGAACATTAAAAATCTGCTGAACATAAGTATAAGCAAGTTTGGGAAATAGAAGTGAATACTGTCATAAAGATACTGATGCACAATACCTTGTGTAAACAACTAGAAATTTAGTCCCAGGTATCTGACTTACACTGTTGCTGTTCCACTTCACGCAACTCTAGGAAACTCTCCAGGGGTTGGTGGGGCTGTCAGCTGGTAAATATTGCTGCATAGCAAAGCTCTCTATTTCTGTGCTGTGTATCTGTCAGTGGTTCAGAGCTCCAGCCCAGGAGGTGGCAGCGGTGGCGGAAGAGAAGAAGAGGACAGTCAACAGGAATCCGAAACTCCTGATCCAAGTGGAGGCTTCCGAGGAACAATGGAAGCAGACCGAGGAATGGAAGGTCTAGTCAGTCCCACGGAGGCCATGCGGATCAGCAGTGGGGCCAGCAGCTCCTGTCCTGGCTGGCTTCGAAAGGTAGTTCCTTTGGTGACGGGAACTCTCTAGGGACTAGAAAGATCTCTGTTTCCCATGTCCTGCTCAAGTGCTTTGTAGCAGGCATCTAGGTTTCTGATTTCTACCTGAGCCAAAATCATCAAATCTCTTATCCTTTTCCTCCTGACAAGAAAAGATAAGGTGTTCTCGTACCTGTATTACAAGTGAATGGAAATTAACATAACCTTCCTTGAAAGAAGTGTTTGTAATGCATGTGTGCAAAGATTAAGCTGATAGATTTTGTACTGTGGTTCGTAGAAGTAGAATATCTGGGTAGTTGGAATGCCTTACAGTAGAAAAATGCCTTAACAGTGGTGTTACCTGTGAGTGATGGAATTACAGGTGATTTTTATCATGTCCCTTTGCCTATCTATATTTGCACATTTTCCACAGTCAGTGTTTACAGTTAGGGGCTTCCCTGGCGGTCCAGTGGTCAACACTTTGCCTTCCAAAGCGGGGGTGCAAGTTCAATCCCTGACTGGGGAGTTAAGATCCCACAAGCCTAGTGGCCAGAAAAACCAAAACATGAAACAGAAACAATATTGTAGCGAATTCAATAAAAAGACTTCACAGATGGTTCACATTAAAAAAGAAAATCTTCTTAAAAAAATTATAGTTAAGAGAAATTTTAAATTTTTTACTCCTCCCCCCCCAACAAAAAAGAGGGAACCTGTAGATGTAAAGCTCCCTCTGTAATAAGATTAAACTTGATACCTACTTAGTGTGAATGAAAGAAGCAGCACACAGCTCTGTCTAAAGCTTCAGCCTTCAGCAGCCTGGCAGGTAGCCTCACTGCCATCACCTTAGAGCTTCCCAACTTACTGACTAGCCTTTGTTGACTGAGTGTGTTGAGGCATCACACTGGGTATCGAAAAGTGTTCTTGAATTTGAGTTTGAATTCGCCTCACTGTCAGCTCCTCAGAGGAAGGAATGGCAGGACGTTGACCCACAGGGCAAGCTGTGTTGTAACCACAACTGTCCTGCTCCACTAGAGGGTGCCAGTGACACGTCCGAGTGAAAGCTATAGCAGGGAAGGGATTCAGACGAAAGTGAATGGCTCAGACGGAACTGATGAGGTTCTTCTCTCATACATAGGAGCTGGAAAATGCAGAATTCATCCCTATGCCTGACAGCCCATCTCCCCTAAGTGCAGCTTTTTCAGAATCTGAGAAAGATACTCTGCCGTATGACGAGCTACAAGGACTCAAGATGGCTTCCGAAGTGCCTTTGGAACACAAGCCCCCAGCAGGAGCCTGGGTAACTGAGCTTTTGCCTTTAAATCAAGACTAGATAAACAGTGGCTGTAAGCTCTACGCCATTCTCCTGGCCTCCCTGTCTCCCTCTCTAGCTTCATTGTTTCCCAGCTGCCCAGCATCAACTCACACCGTCTGTTCAGTAGTGCTTAAGCCTCTATGCAAGGCTAAACTGACTTCTGCAGAAAGTATTTACCCTTTCGTATTTCTGACAAGCCCACATCTTTCAATACCAGATGATTGTCTTTCTTTTCTCTCTGCCTTCAGTTCAGTTCAGCTCAGTTGCTCAGTCGTGTCTGACTCTTTGCAACCCCACGGACTGCAGCACACCAGGCTTCCCTGTCCATCATCAACTCCCAGAACTTGCTCAAACTCATGTTCATAGAGTCGGTGATGCCATCCAACCATCTCATCCTCTGTCGTCCCCGTCTCCTCCCGCCTTCAATCTTTCCCAGCATCAGGGTCTTTTCCAGTAAGTCAGTTCTTCGCATCAGGTGGCCAAAGTATTGGCCAAATTATTTCAGCTTCAGCATCAGTCCTTCCATTGAAAATTCAGGACTGATTTTCTTTAGGATGGACTGGTTGGATCTCCTTGCAGTCCACGGGACTCTCAAGTCTTCTCCAACACCACAGTTCAAAAGCATCGGTTCTTCGGTGCTCAGCTTTCTTTATAATCCAACTCTCACATCCGTACATGACTACTGGAAAAACCATAGCTTTGACTAGACGGACCTTTGTTGGCAAAGAATGTCTCTGCTTTTTAATATGCTGTCTAGGTTGGTCATAGCTTTTCTTCCAAGGAGCAGTGTCTTTTCATTTCATGGCTGCAGTCACCATCTGCAGCGATTTTGGAGCCCCCCAAAATAAAGTCTCTGTTTCCATTGTTTCCCCATCTATTTGCCATGAAGTGATGGGACTGGATGCCATGATCTTAGTTTTCTGAATGTTGAGTTTTAAGCCAACTTTTCCAGTCTCCTCTTTCACTTTCATCAAGAGGCTCTTTAGTTCTTCTTGGCTTTCTGCCATATGGGTGGTATCATATGCATATCTGAGGTTATTGATATTTTTCCCAGCAGTCTTGATTCCAGCTTGTGCTTCATCCAGCCCAGCATTTCTCATGATGTACTCTACATATAAGTTAAATAAGCAGGGTGACAATATACAGCCTTGAAGTGCTCCTTTCCCAATTTGGAACCAGTCTGGTGTACCATGTCCAGTTCTAACTGTTACTTCTTGACCTGCGTACAGATTTCTCAGGAGGCAGGTCAGGTGGTCTGGTATTCCCATCTCTTTCAGAATTTTCCACAGTTTGTTGGGATTCACACAGTCAGAGGCTTTGGCGTAGTCAATAAAGCAGAAGTAGATGTTTTTCTCCCTGCCTTAGAAGTACCAAAATTGAAATTCCAAAATTCAAGTCCAGTTTTTCATGACACTGTGAGGGTAGGTTGGAGTTTTAAGTATAAGTAAGAAATAATACTTGTAGTCTTGTTGGGAGAGCAACGCATTTATTCCCAACTTTGGTAGAAATCAAATTGTGGTAAATATCTCAATAAAACTATAAATTGGGGATCATCAAACTTTTTCTAAAGGACTGCATAGTAATTATTTTAGGCTCTGCAGACTATACAGCCTCTTTTAACCACTCAACATTGACATTGTAGCACAAAAGCAGCCAAAAATAATGCCTAATGAATGGGCATGTTTATGTTCCAATGAAAGTTTATTTACAAAAACAGGTGGTAGGCTGGATTTGGCTGATGGCTATCATTTGTTGACCCTTTTAAAAAAGTACAGTAGAAGAAGGGAGAGAAATCCAGGCTAGCATAATTGAAAAGCTTCCCAGAAGAGGAAATAAAGCCTTTGAAACCTCAAGGTAAACACTTTGATTCCTCTGTCAGTTAGCTGTCTTGAATTGTTTTGGCGATGCAGTTTACTGAACACTTCTTGAATCTCTTCTAAAGTGTGATCCACTATATTTCATAAATATTGACCCTTTGAATCATGATGTCCTCACTGTGATCATACTTGTTCCAAACCAAATTGTGTATTCTCCCACAATTTTAAATTGGGAAAATATCAATGACTTTAAATTTTTTCGGAGTCTCCCAAAATAGATGATTTTTCTTTTACCTTACCATAATGGTGACTGAGGCACTGAGAGCTCCCTTGCTCTGTGATGTTAGAGCCAGCTTCTACAGTAATCCCAGAAGTTTTATGTTTCTCTTACATTGACTTCATGTGTATGTGTATTTTTTCTTGTTACTTTCAAACTAAAATCTGGTAGCACCTAGGACATTGGATTAGGGAGCTGTAGCATCTGGGCAGAACCTTCTATGACCCCTTTCTCCTGTCTCCAGCCACCTCGGCTGAATCCTGCAGGAACATGCGCTGGGAAGGGAACACCCTTGGCTCCTACCTGTGCATGCAGTACTCTGCAGGTGGAGGTTGAGAGATTGCAGGGTCTGGTGTTGAAGTGTCTGGCTGAACAACAGAAGTTACAACAAGAAAACCTTCAGATTTTTACCCAATTACAGAAGCTGAACAAGAAATTAGAAGGAGGACAGCAGGTGAGAGCATTAAAGGAATAATTCAATTTCTAATTTTGTTTTGAAGAATCACAGAAACAAAACACCAGTGACTGAAATAGACTTACTCCTTTGCAAGTACTAATTTTTTGATGGTGTAACTTTTGTAATTAATCCCAGAAGCTCAGTCTGTCTTTAGGCACCTGTATTGAATCATCTCATCACCTAACTTCCATTGTTTTTTTGTTACCTTTGTTTTTTCTTTTATTTACTATGAAAAACCTTAAACATTGCAGTTCAGTGGACTCCCATATATCACCATCTAGGTTCAACAGTCGTTAATATGTTGCTGTGATTGTTTCAGATGTGTATATGTTTAAATATGTGTTGGTATTTTTCTGTATTTGAAATAGGATTGTGTGTATGTGTGTATTTTTTTTCTTTTTCTTTTTTTAGCTAAACAATTTTCAAATAAATTATGAAAGTCATGACATAGCTGCCCTAAATACTTTATTACATACATCCAAAAATAGACATTCATTCTCCTGGAGAACCATAGTACTGTTATCACACTTAACAAAAATAATACTAGTATTCTTAATTCTCATCTAGTACTCAGTTGACACTCAAATTTTCCCAGGTTTCCCATACACAAAAAAATGTTCTTTATAACTTTTTATCAGACCAGCAACCAGTCAGGAACTTCCTTTTACATTATGTTTCTTGTTCAATGTAGAACAGTTCCCTGCATTACTACTCCTACCCACTTTACAAAAAAATTTTTCATGGCATTGGTGTGTTGAGAAAACAGGGTCAGTGGTTTAACAGAATGTCCTACATTCTGGCTTTGTCTTATTTTCTTGAGATGTCGCTTCACTTGTTTTTTTGTCACCTCGTCACTTCTATAAGCTAGAAGTTAGACTTCAGGCTTGATTACATTCAGACAAAGCATTTTTGGTAAAAAATACTTTACTGGTGTTGCAGCTTGCATCATTTTTAAAGGGTCATGGTATTGCTCTGTACAGAGTGAACTAGGATAGGGAAATACTGTGAACCATTGGCTTTTTCCTTCACCGACTTTACATGTTTGCACAAATTAGTTTGTTTCTCTGAGCCCTTGTTTTCATCTAAAAGAAGAAAAATAGTACCACCTACCTTGTATGGTTGTTTTGAGGATTAAATGAAATAATGTCTGTGAAGGTATTTTGGAAAGTAATATACACACTTGAGGTAAGCATGGAGTGATTGGCAGCGGTAGCAGGCAGGAGGACCGTTTTGCCTAGGGCTGTTAGAGTTTTAAAACCGAAAATTCTGCACCCCAGAAAATCCTGCAGCCCTGGGCAGATTGCAACACTTGGTCACCCTACCTGCAACAAGTGTACAGGAGTGGACTTTACATAAAGTCCTATTATTCAGGGCTTACAAAACTGTGACTACACACTCTTAGGGGTTGGCATTGAAAATGTAGTCCTGAACTGCTGTTAACTAGGTGGCAGTTAACCTGGAGCTGTGTTTTATCTGGACAGGTGGGGATGCATTCCAAAGGAACTCAGACAGCAAAGGAAGAGACGGAAATGGATCCAAAGCCTGACTTAGATTCAGATTCCTGGTGTCTCCTGGGAACAGACTCCTGTAGACCCAGCCTCTAGTCTCCTGAGCTTGTCTAGCCTCCAGGAAACTGGGATCCAAAGACCTTCACAGCACACTTACTGAACGCAGAGAGCGCTTTCCTGGCTTCGTTCACTTGCAGACAAGAAGCGCGAGGCGGAGGTTCTGAAGCACTTTCCACATACACTTGGAGAGTAGCACTGCCTGTTAGGATCTAGGAGTGGTTTTGTGTTGGAGAACGGAGGGCCCCATGGCCCTGGCTTTGTCCTCAGTGACTGCCATAGCAACAGCAGCTCTGTACCTCATTTGGTGATCCCACCTTTGAAGAGGAGACACAATGCTCACGTTCATTTTGCTGCTAGCAGCTTATATCCCACTTATCATTTTCACCGTTAATTGGAAGCTGCCTTGGGAATTCAATGCCAGGCATTGCACCTCTGGGTGGAGGAGGTTAAAGGGTAAAGCTGGAGAGGGCTGGAACCGGGTGCGGCCCATCCAGGGTCATCTGGAGAGTGGTGAAGTGTTCTAAGCTCCTCTCTAGGAGCCTTAGTCCAGGAAAGTATGTCTGGTAGAGTCAGTCTCCAGCTTGTTTTCAGAAAGTTGAATTACTTTGTGCAGCTAAATGCTTTAGGAGGAACAATGGGCTTAGATTGCTTTTCCTCTGAGAGTTGAGTGAAACTTTTTCAGTGAGGAGTAGAGAAAGAAGGGCAGGTCCCTCCTCGTCACACAGCAGGAGTGTCAGGGTGGGATTTCCTAGCTTTGGAAAAGCCTTTTGAGAGATGAGGCATCTCGTAGAGAATTGAGTCCATGGGGCAGAGGGAACGGACTTTGGAGGACACCATGAGGGGAGGTCCTCCTTAGCTGCCTCTGCTTGGTATCTTCAAGAGGACCTAGAGTGACTTGGGTCTTCTCCCCTGAGAAGGCTACTTGTGCCTCTGCCTTCGTGGCTCTTAGGGTTCTAATCTTGACATCAGCAGCCCCAGCCACTCCCTTTCTGTATGTCTAGTCAGTATTTTTCCCCTTTTGGTGTTTTATGAAGCCATATCAGTGAATCTGTATCATCTTTCCTATTTGAGTGGCCCAGAGCCAGCACCAAAACCTGGTAGTCCCTGAAGCCTGACAGAGCAGGAGGAGCCTGCCAATTTTGAGAGGAATTTGGCTGAGAGCTCCCTTCTAATCCCCGTGTCTTCATGTCCTTGTAGAAAGGAGCAAGCCAGCTCTTCCAAAGAGAGCAAGTGTCCTAGAAACGTTTGATGGTTTTACTTAAGGAGGTGAGCTTTGTGTTTCCAGCTCGCCTTTACACGAGCTGCCTTGATGACTGTCACATCCTACCTCCTTAGAAAGAGCTAGATTGATTTGTTTCATTTTCCCCAACCAACAAGTAAACAAGTAAATATTTTGGAAGGACCTGTGCAATGGAAATTTTGCCATTTCCCTAAAATTGGTGGTGTGAAGACTGCTGCTCCAGGAAAACCCCACAGCTGGGGATGGGCAACTCTACTCAATGGGATCTTCTTTGGTTTGATATTCCCATTGTTTTCTCAATTCTGGGAAGCCTAGTACAATGGTACTAATGTAATCACCGAAGCCTTTTCTTAAAATAAGGGAAGGGGCCAACCCTGGATTAAAGTTACAAGTTCTGGGGACTTGGGTTTGCAACAAACCTAACAGTGGGTTTTGGTTCATCATGTAAATGCAACTTTGATTTTTTTTTTTTTTTAAAGGACTGACTGGCCTTTCACGTTCCTGTATCCCTTATGCTCACCATCTCAGCAGGCCTGAGAGGCAGGGTCAGTTTGGGTATTAATCATGAGTATTGCTTGTGCCATGGAACCGAGGGACATGGGCACGTTGCTGAGACCGTGGGGTGAAAGAGCACTGAAGGGAGGGTGTGAGCCCTGGCTCCGGAGGGGGAGTCACTCTCCAGCAGTGGAACGCTGGGGTCATTTGCTCTAGCATGTTCCCTTGGGAAATCTTGGTTTGCTGTTAATCTGGCTGAGAATCTAAGTTCTGTGCCTTAGAGACAATTTGCACTTTCCCAAATTGTGCCTGGGACAGCCAAATGATTTTTCCCACCAAAAAGCTATGCAAACAGAAACCAGTTCATAGGTGGCAGCCACACATTAGATAAGAAGTGAAAGGTGAGGCAGCAGAAATGCCTTTAACTGGTTTTCTGAAGCTAATTTTAAATTGTGTCCTACTTTTCTTCTTTATGTAGTGCTAGGTGTTTTAAGTTTTCCAGTAGTATTGCTTTTGCATTATAGTATAACCTGAGTTACTCCTTTGCTCTGACATTGTTGCTGAAGAATTAGCTTATTGTTAGCCAGATGTTTGAAAGATTGAGGGTGGAGTGGTTTGGCATTTCTGTTTTAAATAAACATTTCAACTCTCAATCAGTGCTATGCCTCAGTGAGCCTGCACGTGGACCTTAGTCACTGGGGATCAAACACACAGACTCCAGGCCTTCGTGGATCTTTGAGTGAGTGAGTCTTTATATAAATAAATAAATGCAAGGGGCATTTGCAAAGAAATAATCTTTGCTTCTTTCCAATTTGTTTTTCTTGCTAATAGAATCATTTTTGCTGCTACAACTTTCTTCCCCCCACCCCTAAACTTCTAAAATATAGTGCTTAAAGTGCAGAAGGAAAAAAACGTGAGCCATTAAAACAGGAAGGGTGATGTCTTGTACTTATCTCCTCAGTCACAGTGGGCTTTTTCAAGTGATACTGCCGGTTTATGTTTATAAAACTGTTTTCCCTCAAAAAGGCTGAACTGTATTTGGTCTCCCTGACACAGCACAGCCAAGTTATAACTTCTCTTGGCTGAGCATTTCACTAAAGTTAAAAGCAAGAACAGACCTAAACTCACATTTCATTTGATTTTGCCATATATTTGGAAACATTCATAATAGAACAACTCTGGTGCAAGGATGTATTGTAAATAAATTATTTCAAATGAGCATCCCTGGGCCTCCAAAGTAGTAGTATTCATGACAGTGTCAGGGCAGAGTGGCTGTAGTCAGGACTGTAAAACATGTTCCTTCCAGCCTCAAAGCAAAAAGTCATTTATTGCTGCAATGATTAACCATGGAGATAATTTAGTGTTTCATGCTAATCGTTAAATCTCACAGAATCATGAACATTAAGGAGGAAAACACTATATCATATCTCTGCTACCTCCTGTGTAGTTGTGAAAAGTGACAAATTGATGACCTACAGCAAATGTTGGCCAAAGGTGCTGTGCCGCATTCAACAGACTGCTGATAATACTGTCTCAGCATGTCTGCATATGCTTTTCAACGAAGTGAGTCTTACTGTGAGATTTTTTTTCACATTGCTTAACCTTTTGAACTTTGCCTCTACTTCCTAAAGGTTCTTGGATACAGTAGTGTAACACAGAGACATTAACAAGCAGCATTTATTTATCCTGTCATCCTCTGCTATCCAGGAAGAGACTTAGGTAGAAAAAGGGTTCTTCTTCCCAAAGATCCAATCAAGCTAAATTTAAAAGGCTAATGGATATTCCTGTCGTAATCAAGGCCTAAACATGTTGAGATCGAAGGGAACACTAGGGCATTGACTATTGTTTATTTCTCTAGCAGCGTAAGAAAGCGCTCCCCCCACACACACACACATTTGTTCTCCCTGGAGGCCCGGCCTGTGACCTTATAACATCATCCAGGGGTTCTGACCAGACAGACAAGGCAAATCAGTGAAGCCCGCCAGGCGGGTGGTGGTGCTGTGTGTGCTCCACCCAGTCTGGAAGGAGCAACTGGTTCTGAACCACACTCAGTGCTGAGGAAATCTGCAGGCCCAGGGTTTCCAGAACATCCAGTTTTTCTAAAGATGCGCCATATCACCATTTTTAAATGTCAGATTATACTTTTATTGCTATGTCAGTCAAAACACACCTGTGAAGCAGAGCAGTCCACAGGCTACCACTCATTCTCATCATCTATTGCTTTTACCATCACGTGTGAAACTTACAGTGGGTACCTCATTAAACTTGCCGGGGAACTGTATATATTGGGTTAAATAGCCGGTGTTTCTCTGTGAGGTTTCTTTAAATGACCAACCAGTGGCCCCATTATGTTATACCCCTTTTTCTTTGTAACAGGAAAAGCATAAAGCAATATATGCTATTTTTTAAAATATATATGATTTTGTTTTCAGCCTAGTGTCCAGCAGCTTCACAGCTAAAGCCTTAAAGACAGGCATATCAAATTGGTCTGATCTGTTGGCCCAGCCACTCAGCAGAAGCTGCAGAGGAAATGGAACAAGAGTGAGTGACCATCTGTAGTTAGTAAATATGGTTTTGTGGTCTGCACAGTCCCCTTTGCCCAGATCAGCTTGGTTGACTTTTCTCCAGTATTTTAAACTAACAGTTTGAGTAATGCTCTCAGGATAGTAATCTTACCAGTATTTGAAATCTGTTGTGCTCACTTCATTCTACCTGAACTGATTTTTCCCCCATCAGACACTACCTTATCACTTCTATTTGACAAGTCTAGGACTCACTCATTTTATTGTTTAATTTTAAATTCCCCAAACCCATTTTTTTCCCCAAACCTATTTTTTCAGTACTTAATTATGAAGGTTACTTGCAGTAGGCACAATTCTGCTGGGAAAATTTTAGATCTGGCATCTTTTCCTTCAAAGTTTACTTTCTAGAAGAGAAGTTTACTGTGATATAATCAGTATGGACATGTGACACTGAGATGCCCCAGCTTGCTTTGAGGGTACATTTTGCTGCGTCATTTTAAAAGTCATCAAACCAAACTGATTTGAAAGCAGAGGTCTAGCAACAGCTGAAACTTAAGTTCCTTCTTTTTTTTTTTTTTGACATATGAAATCCATTAGAAAAGAACAACTACAGAGACATAGTGTGCTTTCTCCCATCCCTACCCTGTAAAGTACATAAAGATGAGGTTCCCCTTATTACATAGTACAACATGGGGAGGGTTTAGGACATACTGGTGCCCTAACCTTACAAACTTGTATTGACTTGCTGCCAGGACCATGTACCAGGGAGGTTATTTGCCTTACAGCAGAAGTGTATTTTTTATAAGAGATACCATGCATGATCCTGTGACACCAGTGAGCCAACTTCTTACAAGAACGAGAAGAGTTAACCAGAACCACAGATATACATGCAGAGGCAGTGGCAAGAAGGCACAACAAATGCAGGCACTTAACTAGCACAAACCACAATCAGGCTTGCGAGAAGAGAGCTTTAATGTAGCCTGCTCACGGCTCTTAAGTTTCTTCACCCATCAGTTCTCAGAGCAGTTACATCAGGCACATCAGCCAGAGGTGGTGATTTAGTGGGAAGCTGAGGCTTCCTTTTGCCTCTTGATGCTTAGCAATGGGTCTCTCTTCACTGATCTCAGCTCTGCAGGCAGATCTGGGATATGTAAAAGTTTTAGTTCTTTCTGCTCTGCATCAAATTACTCTACTCCTACTTACTGCTCAAGAGAAGCAGAGCCTTCTGGACCATTGAGGAGGTTTCCACTGTTGTCTGCTCAACTGTAATGCTTTCTTGGAGGTGGAGGACGGTTCTTGATGGTCTTACACTTGGGGATGTGCCGCTCTGCCACCTTGGGAGCAAAGTGGCGGCTACAGTGAGGGCACTGAATATAGTCTGGATTTTCTACAGGCAGGATTGGAGGCAGGTCTGAGGGATTTCCACCTTTGGCAATCACCTGCTGGTACTCTCGAGCCTGACGGAGGGTACGGATGAAGGATTCATGCTTCTGTCTCCAGTTGCTCTTCCGAGGAGGTTCAGCCTGGAAGTTGAAGAAAGACTGCTCATTTAACCTGGTGTCTAGGTCATCCCCTTCCTGAGTCTCTATTAGAATGATAGTAAGGAAGTTAAAAGGGTGTTAATACACAAGGTCAAAGAGAACAGGAAAGGAGCAACAATGATAACTGACTTGTCAGAGTGGAGACACTTAAACCTAAGGGCCTGCAAAGGCGGGTATCACTGAGAGGCTTAATGCTTGGAAATGCAGGTAGTGGAAAAGGGGGAGGTACAGGGCTGAGAATAGGTTGGCTCCCATGGCTCCTCTCCACCTTGTACATCTAAGTGCCCAGCACTTGGAACACCCTCTCTGGAGAAATTGAACCAGACAGGTTTCAGACTCAGGATATCCAGGCATAATGGAGAACAGGGTTAATCTAGGAGCTGAAACGGGATTAAGGGCAAATTGTACATGATGTATTGTGTCCCCCACCATCCTCCAGAGTACCAGACACACTGGCACCCTCATAGGAAACGAGAGTTCTCTGGATGCATCAAGCAGTTGAGAGAGAAGTTGAAATGCTGCCTCTGAGCAACCCCACTTAAAAGGCTCACTGTTTGATAACCCTAATATGAAAGCCCTCAGTCAACAAGCCCCACTTAAGCTTAAATATGAAAGGACAGACAAGGATCACTAGACATTTGAGTAAAGCTCTGACTTTAAACTTTCCTGACTTCAGACTACACTACAAAGCTACAGTCATCAAGACAATATGGTACTGGCAGAAAAACAGAAATTTAAACGAATGGTACAAGACTGAAAGCCCAGAGATAAACCCATGCACCTATGGGCACCTTATTTTTGACAAAGGACACAAGAATATACAATAGAGAAAAGACAGTCTTGTCAGTAAGTGGTGCTAGGAAAACAAGACAGCTGCATGTAAAAGAATGAAATTAGAATACTTCCTACCACCATACACAAAGATAAAACTGATTAAAGATCTAAATGTAAGACCAGAAACTATAAAACTCAGAAAAAAATAAGCAGAATACACTGACATAAATCACAGCAAGATCCTCTATGACCCACCTAGAGTAATGGAAATAAACAAAGGAGATCTAATTAAAGTTAAAAGCTTTTGCACAGCAAAGGAAACTATAAACAAGATGAAAAGATAATCCCTCAGAATGGAAAAAAAATAGTTATAAATGAAGCAAATGACAAAGGATTAATCTCCAAAATATACAAGCAGCTCAGGCAGCTTAATATTAAAAAAAATAACTCAATCAAAAATGGGTAGAAGACCTAAACAGACATTTCTCCAAACAAGACATAACAGATAGCTAATAAACACATGAAAAATTTGCTCAACATTGCTTATTATTAGAGAAATGCAAGTCAAAACTACAATATATCACCTCACACTGGTCAGAATGCTCTGTCTCTGCTCTGTGTTCAGTCACATCCAACTCTACAACCCCATTAACTGTAGCCTGCCAGGCTCCTCTGTCCATGGGATTTTCCAGGAAAGTACTGAAGTGGATTGTCATGTCCTCCTCCAGGGGATCTTTCCGACCCACAGATTGAACGCACGTCTCCTGCGTTGGCAGGTGTATTCTTTACCACTGAGCTACCTGGAAAGCCAGAATGGCCATCATCAAAAAAATCTACAAACAATAAATGCTAGAGGAGGTGTGCAGAAAAGGGAATCCATCCTCTTGTACTGTTGGTGGGAATGTAAATTGATACAGCCACTATGGAGAACAGTATGGAAATTTTTTGTTTGTTTATTTTTGGAGATTTCTTTAAAAACTAGGAATGAAATTACCATATGACCCAGCAATCCCACTGGGCATATACCCTGAGAAAACCACAATTCTAAAAGGAAGCTGAGGCTTCCTTTTGCCTCTTGATGCTTAGCAATGGGTCTCTCTTCACTGATCTCAGCTCTGCAGGCAGATCTGGGATATGTAAAAGTTTTAGTTCTTTCTGCTCTGCATCAAATTACTCTACTCCTACTTACTGCTCAAGAGAAGCAGAGCCTTCTGGACCATTGAGGAGGTTTCCACTGTTGTCTGCTCAACTGTAATGCTTTCTTGGAGGTGGAGGACGGTATGTTACTGTTCAGTGCAGCACTATTTACAATGGCCAGGACATACATCTAGGCCAGGATGCAACTTCGATGTCCATCAACAGATGAATGGATAAAGAAATTGTGGTACATATATACAATGGAATATTTTCTCTGCCATAAAAGGAACAAATTTGAGTCGGTTATAGTGAGGTGGATGAACCCAGAGCCTGTTATACAGAGTGAAGTAACTCAGAAAAACAAATATTGCATATTAACACATATATATGGAATCTAGAAAAATGGTACTGATGAACCTATTTGTAGGACAGCAATAGAGATGCAGACATAGTGAACAGACGTGTGGACACAGCGAGGGAAGGAGAGCGTGGGACAAATGAGAGAGTAGCACTGAAACATACACATTACCGTACGTAAAACAGAAAGCCAGTGGGAATCTGCTGTATGATGCAGGGAGCTTAGCCAGGTGCTCTGTGACAAACTAAAAGGGGTGGGGTTTGAGGTGGGAGGTGCGAGGAAGGTTCAAGAGGTTGGCTATGGTTGATTCACGTTGACGCATGGCAGAAACCAGCACAACACTGTAAAGCAATTATCCTCCAATTAAAAATAAATTATATTTAAAAATCATAATATCAACAAATGAGTATTAGAAGAGATTTTTGTCTATGAAATGAGTATATATATTATGAAAAAGTAAGGAGAAAACCAGAAGTAACTATTATAAATTAATACTGTGATAACTAAAAAATAGAACTGTTGTAAATAATGTCAGAAAAATTACTCATAATGGGAAAAAAGAATTAAGATGGAAAGAAAACATCAGAAAATTAGAAAGCCAATCTAGAAAATCCAACACCAACCAATGGGAGTTCCAAAAAAACAGGACAAGGAGGAAATTATTAAACAAATAAGACACTAAACATTCCTAGAAATAAAGGTCCCTACCCTCGAGATTGAAATGGCCTATGCACTACCCAACACAAGCACTGTAGAATTTCAGATTAAAGAGAGAATCCTATAAACTTTAATAAAAAGCAAAAATATATAGATTTCATATATTGGAGAAGGAAACATAAATGGCATCAGACTTCTCAACAGTAACACTAGATGCTAAAAGCTAGTGGGAAACTATCATAAAAGTTCTAACAAAATAATTTTCCACCTAGAATTCTCTACCTGGCCGATTCATCAGTCAAAAATAAGACTATCATATAGATATTTTCATTCATCCTATGACAAAAAAAATATGCCTCCATTCACCTTTTTTAATAAGCTTCTCCGAAACAAGGAGTCAAGCAAGAAAAAGGAAGACACAAGATGCTAGGAACAGAAGAGCAGCAGAGAGAAGGTCCAAGACAACAGGTCTGCACCAGGCCTGGAGAAGAACCAGTCTGGACTGGAGCAGGAAGAAAAAAACGGGAGGGAGGTTTCAGAATAAAAAAAATCAAATGGATAGACTATGAGAAGTGTTTGAGCAGTCACAAAAACATTAACAGGTGTCTGACGTGGGGAAGATCATTTAGGGGGGAAAAACATTTGAGATAGATATGTAGAAAACCAAGCAAATTAAAACATGAGTCAATTACTAACTCTGGATACATGTGGGCAGGGGCAGATTCTGTTCACTGAGCAGTGAAAAAAATTTATGTGATTATTATCACATAAATAGCTGACTACTTGTTTAACCCAAAATTGTGATTTCACTACAATGGAAGGACAGAAGTGGGAGGAGAGGGGATACGAACCCACAGTGTCCATAAGTGGAGGTGAACAGATCATGTGCAAAACTGATAAATCAAGAAAATAAGTATATTATTTAGAAATATACATACCAGAAGAGTCACCTATCAGAACTGCCTGTGAGGGATAGCTGAAAGGCGAGAGAGGGATGAGGTAGAAGACTGTTGATCTGTACTACAGGTCACTTCGTAATACATGATTTTTTAAATGTATTCAAACATCAGATGAAAATAATATTAAAAAGAAGGGGGG
The DNA here is from genome assembly GCF_054371585.1 of Giraffa tippelskirchi. Classification (NCBI taxonomy): domain Eukaryota; kingdom Metazoa; phylum Chordata; class Mammalia; order Artiodactyla; family Giraffidae; genus Giraffa; species Giraffa tippelskirchi. The sequence goes on along the minus strand of NC_137281.1, from coordinate 146,276,642 downwards.
AAAAGGCAAGTAGCTACTTGGTGATGAATATAGGAAGAGATGTTATCAAAGGGAAAGGAAGGATCCATCAGGAGAGTCTTACTGAAAGAGACAAAGTAAGAGAATCAGTGTTAGAGATGGTATCTAGCAACCTTTAGAATTAGGGGAAAGTTCCTCAACCATATGATACTTACACTTTAGTTCTTCATTGTATTGAAGTTCATTCAGTTAACACTTATGAATCACAGAGCACAAAGATGTAGTCTCTTACACTCAAATGCACGATGTACAGTAGAGAGACCAGAAATATAAGTCTATTGGAAATTATATGAATATTAAAGGAGAGAAGAAAAATCATCCATTCTTGTGAGTACACAGAAGGAATGACAGACAGAAACCACTCAGCTTGCAAAGGCACAAAGCTTTGGAATAAGACTCAGGACAGTTCAAGGAGGGGAGTGCATCTCAATCCAGAGCCTTTCTGCCTTGGTATCCTCAACGTAACATGTTTCCTCAAACAAGTTTCCACAAAGCCAGGGCATCTGAGCTCAGAAATCCAATTGTTTTGCTTCATTGCTATGGTATTTGGGAACTTAAGAAATACAAGATTCTTTTTGGCTCTGGCCAGAAATAAACCACTATAGTGGGACAGAGAATTCTCCAGTGGATTATTGGGTTGACCAGAAAGAAAACAGGAAAGAACAGGAACCTGTGATCATATCATTATCTGCAAGAGCAAAATGTTGACTTCTCATTGGCAACAGGATTTCAGGGAGATCATCGATAAACATAGAAATGACTTTCTTGTAGTCATTTCCCATACTAAAAGAAATAACTCTAACTGCAAAAAAACATCGCTTAACAGCCATCACATAAATGTGAGTTTTTAAAGGCCCCACAAATACACACATAAACTATAAAGTGCTAATGGACAAGAAGTGCTAGCGCAGCAGTGGGGAGGGTTGGAAGGAAATGAGAAGAGAATAATGCTTTCATAGTTTAGAGACAGGGTCTTGAGATCATGTGGTCTAGGCTTTCCCACATTTTGGTCATTTGCATACCACTTTCACTTTATCCTCCTTACTATTTTTCTTTAAAGTCAATATTCCTAGAAATCAAGGGCTTGTTATGGTTTACTTTCCTAATACACATTAAAATTACTAAAATAAAAAATGTTTGTCAGCACGCCATACTTGAGAAACACTTATTTACAACCCTGGTGGTATAACCTTGACAAGGTACAACCAGACAATTTTCTTATGAAGTTCTCCCAAATGTATGGAAGTGTCTCAAAGTCACTTTTTACAACCTAGTTTTTCTGCAGCTAGGAATGTTCACCAAAAATAAAGTCCTCTATCCCAGAAAAAATCACCCCTAGGCATATATCTGAAGAAAACCATAATTCAAAAAGCTACACACAACCCCAATGTTCACATCAGTACTATTTACAATAGCCAAAACATGGAAGCAACCGAAATGTCCACCAACAGAGGAGTGGATAAAGATGTGGTACATATACACAATGGAATATTGCTCAGCCATAAAAAAGAATGAGATAATGCCATCTGCAGCAATATGGATGGACCTAGAGACTGTTATACTGAATGAAGAGAAAGCCAAATATCATGGTACCACTTATACGTGGAAAATTTTTTTTTACATGGTACAAATGGGCTTGTTTGCAGAACAGAAATAAGAGTCACAGATGTAGGGAACAGACTTGTGGTTGCCAAGGAGGAGTTGAGGGGGTATAAATTGGGAGATTGAGATTGAGATATACACACTACTGTATATAAAATAGATAACTACTAAGGACCTGCTGTATAGCACAGGGAACTCAATACTCTGCAATGACCTATGTGGGGAAAGAATCTAAAAAAGAGTGTATATATGTATAGATATCGAGATATCTATACCTATATATGACTGATTCACTTTGCTGTACACCTGAAACTAACACAGCATTGTAAACCAACTATACTTTTACTTCAATAAAAATTAAAGTCCTCCACCTTTAGGTTGTTTACAGTCTAAATGGGGAGAAAAAGAATTCCAAACTTAATCATGTGTTTCATGTATTCACTAAGAAGGTATATCAAAATTAGCCAAACTTGAAAAAGTAGATAGAGTTCCAGGAGTGGTAACAAGTCCTAATTTGGGATGATGGCAGAATATATTATAAAGAATGAGGAATTTTGTCAGGGTAGTGAAATGCTTCATAATATTTTTCTTATATTTTTCATTCTCTTAAATTTTCTACAGTAAGTGTTTATTACTTATATAATCAAAAGGACATATTTTTTTAAGTCTAGATTTTGGAGTCATTCTGACCCAGATTTATATGCTGCCATTTAAAGCTGTTTGTGATCTTAAGCAAGTTAACCTGAGACTTGATTACTGAACTGATAAAATAAGATAATGAAATCTTCACAGGGCTGTAGTGAGGATCACATGAAAACCTCCCATCACTGTGACTGGCACACTGTAGTAATCAATAAGTCAAATGTGAATTCTTTCTCCCTATAAGACACATGAAATCTTTCTAAAGAAAACAGATGAGGACGTAACAGGCTCTTAAAAATGACCCCCACTCAAAGGCAAATCCATGAGGCCCTTGTTACCTTGACTGAAGCCGGACCCTTCCAGTTCAAGTACTGCTCCAGTTCTGTGCCCTTGGCCCGGGCCCTGGAGGAGTCAAACACTTTCCTCTTGGAACCCTGCATCCTGCGGCAGACGCTGGAGTGTCTCTCCAGCCTGAGCAAGAGAAACTTCCGGCCGCAGTGGCTGCACGCGCCCAGTTCTGGCTCTTCGGGGGAACAGCCGGAGCCGGAGGAGCCCGGTGCCCCGGATGAGCTAGGATTGCGGGCGGGTCTCCGCGAAGCGCTGAGCGGTGCTTCTGCAGCTTGAGGAAACCTCTCCTTCACCGGCCCTGAGACTCGGTCTCGGATTTTGTTACTGCTTGCCACCAGTCTTTCCCTTTTGAGCTTCCGAATTCTATAATCAGAGAACTGGAATGGACTAGAATTCTCTTGAGATTGTTCCCAAGTCTCACCTTCTCCTGTGTCTCTGTTGAAGACCTCCTCAGACCGGAATGCTGGGGAGAAGATAGGTCTGTACGTGGCGATGCTATTATCTTTAACTCTCCTCCGGGAGAGCACCATTCTCTGTAGCTCTCTTTTTTCATTTTCCTCAGCCTGTTCTCTTTCCTTCTGGATCCTTCTGAGTTCCTCCTCTGTCTTCTGCAGCTTTTCCCTCAGAAGAGTCTCTTTTCTGCGGATTTCCTCCCCTAAGCTCTCCCCTGCAGCTTCTAGTCTTTGGATTTGCATCCACTCCGTCCTGTTGGCATTTGCCATGATCCTTTCCTCCTGAGTGGCAGCAACTGGACCAACCATCAATGAATTCGCCCAGTTCCTCGAACCAAAGCTACTGTATGAATACTTTCTTGGCTCAGGGGGTCTTGGAGAGCTGTTCTGGTCCCCATCAGTGCCAGCCTCACCTATACTACGGGACTTCCGATGAAACACAGGTTTCAGAGGGTATGCCCGGTCCACCCCCACTCGTTTCTTTGTCAAGGGGATGAATTCCTGGTCATTTGTTTTGGGATACCAGGACTGAGGGTCTGATGGGTAAAACAAACCCTTGGCTTGGCCCTGGGGATTGCTCCTTGAATCGTGCTGGCTCATTCCAGCACAGTGGGGATAAGAACAGCTCCAGGTTTTCGTGCAGGTGTTCCACTTGGGGTGAGTGTAGAGATGATCCAGCATCAGCTCTTGGTTACTCAAGAGCTTCTGCTGGAAATTGTTCCTCAGGTGCCCTGTAGAGGACCGCTGGGAAGAGTCACCTTTTCTATAGGAGTCTTGCTTAGCTGAATGGAGCTCTGGAGCATCCCTTTTATTATGTGGGAGCATAACGCCCATAGGCAGAGGCAACGCCAACTGGAGACCAGCCATTCAGGGCCTGGACTGAAGCCTAGGGGAGATTTAAAGCAAACATATGTGAGGAGTTTGTCTGAGGTTCACCTCCACTGCTCAAGTATAACTGTTTCTACATCTGCCTACCCACATTTTCCCTTAGACTTTTTAGGGACACTGGTGCTGGGTCCACCAGAGCTTTCATTCAATAAGCATTTGGTGAATGCTGACTGTGTTCTGTGGGTGCTTATTAGATCCTGAGGATAGAAAAAGGAATGTGATACAGGTGTTCCTGCCACCTACCTTTCCCTTATATCACTACCAGCCTCTGCCATACCCAGTGATGCTCCCGCATACACAGTACACTCCATAGCAGATGGAAAGAGCTACTGGATTGAAAGTCAGTTTTTAGGCCTGTGACACAGGACAAGCAGCTTCCCCTCGCTGGGGATTCGCCCAGAGTTACAGGACTGGTATTTAGGAGCCGCAGGACTCTAAGTCCAGCCCCATCACTTTATAGGTGAGAAAACTGCAGCCCATTGGTAAGTGACCGGCACAAAAACTCTCAGGGCTTCCCTCCTGCTGGTACCGTGCTTGATTCTAAAGAGCACAGAGCCGATTCAGGACATGCAGCAGGTGCCTGGCTGGCAAACCCTCACCCAAGGACCACACGATCCGGCCACCGCGGGTTTAGATCGGAACGCGGAAGTTCCGTTCTGTCCTGGAGGGTCACCCGGGACGTCCCCGACTTGTGACTCCGCTTCGGGGACAAGCCCTCGGCTCTTCAGTCCGTCGGGGCTTTGGGAGGTCGAGGCGCTGACCCTATGCCTTCCCGCCCTTCCGCGTACCTGAGGCTCTTTCGGAGACGGCTCCCGCTCAGGGAAAGCCGCAGGACTCAGGCTTCCTGACCACACGCCCTCCCGCAGCCGCCGGCCGCGCAGGCGCTCTCAGAGAGCGGCTGTTATACCCGTTGCCTGGAGACGGGGGCGCGTGCGCGCGCCCAGTCCCGCCTCGCCGCGAATTCCGCTGTTGGGGGAGGCGTGCGCAAGCGCAGTCCGCGCACCCGAGGTCGCCGGGGCCTCGGGCGCGGTCCAGCGGTGTCACTAGACGGGATGTCCCGCCAACTCTGCAGCTCCGTCCAGCCCTGCCCTTGGGGAACGTGGGAAGGGGGTGGAAGAAGCTCTTCTGGGGCTCCATCAAAGAGCTTGTATTTTTCTCAGAGTAATGCTCTCCGATCCTGGGGTGTGCCCTGCTCTGGCAAAAGACGGAGCGCCTAGATGCGCCCTCGGGTCGCTCTGCCGCAAGATTCCGGTGTCGGCCCTCCTCTTAGCGGGAGTAGGCATGCTGATCGCCTTTCTTGGCACGCTCGGCTGCTTGGTACGGGCCCCAGGTACGGCTGTCGACTTTCTCTCCATGCTTTTCCTCGCACATAGTTTGGAGCTTGCGTCAGATTTTAGCAACTCCGCTAGGTTTTGCTACGCAGTCTCTTTCCGGGGAAGTTTTTTAGCCCATCTCATTATTTTGATATAATGTTTTCCTCTCATGTGGTAACTCTGGCCCTGTCTTCTTAGGGCCCAAAAATGACTCAGACAAGTGTAATGATAATGAAGTTAACCACCAGATCCAAAATACTCAGGATAACCTGGTTTCAACCCTAAAGATATTCCATAACTTGTTAACATCAGAAGAGAGTTTGTTTTCATACTTCAGTTCATTTGTGCAAGCAGTTTGAAACAGGCAGCTTACTTTTTTTCGCTTGTAACTACTTAAAAAGATTCATGCACATGGAAAATAATGTAGACAGCAGTGGTCGGTGTTACTACTTCAACATGTCATATTGCAGCTTTTACATGTTATAAAGAAATTCCTTGATGGATCTCCAAAGCAGTCCTTTGATGCCCTGTTTTCTCTCCTAGTTGTCTCTCAACTGCCTTCTCTGTGTATGCATTTCCAGACGTTTCTCACTCTTTTCAAGGTCCCAATTATCTCAGCATGGGGCTTGCCTGTCATCAACTCCCAAAGCTCCCCTCTAGCCTGGCAGAATTTCCCAGGGTGCCTCCTTCCATCTTGACTTCTTTCCATCTTGTTTCTGAGGAAGAAAAATCTTTGTCTTTCCTTGAGTGCTCTTGACTTAGTCCCTTTCAGTACCTTCCAGGAATTGACTCACCATACCCATCCATCTTGTTAACTTCAAGTTGTATCCATCCACACACTCTTCTTTGATTTTAAAATATGCTTAGCTTTGCCTTACAAAAAAAAAAAATCTTCCTTTCCCTTGACCTCACCTCTCACCTTAGGGTCTCAGTCCTTTCTCCTCTTCTCCACGAGACTTCTTAATAGAAAGCTTTACATTTGCTGTCCCCACTTCTTTGACTCTCCCTCATTGTCCAGTCCATTGTGGTCTGGTTTCCCCGTCTCAGCTTTTAACTGGCCAGGCTACCAGTGACCTTCCAATGACCCTAAAGACAAAAGCTGCTATTTCTTCAGCCTACTCATTTGACATTATTGATTTTTTCTCTCCGTTGGAACTCTCTTCTCACTTGCTTCTCTGTGCCTTCTTGGTTTCTTTTTTCATGTCCTTGTTCCATCTCCTTTCATATTCTTGCATTTACGTCTTTTCCTCACCTACCTCCCAAAGGTAGTTGTTCTCCAAAGCTTATTTCTCATATAAATGCAATTTCAGACATTCTCTTCCTTAATGATTTCAACCAAACGTTGGAATTTCAGTTCTTACCTATGTTTCAATGGCATCTAGCTTAGTTCTCTCCCTTAGACTCAAGTTTCCAAATGCCCACGTAGCACATGCGCATGAATGTTCCTCAGGTATCTCAAAGTCAATATGACAGAAAACAAACTTGTGATTACCTCCCTATTTCCCAAGCCACTTCTCCAGTGTTCCCTCTCATGCTGAAACATCAGTCATCTTCCACTCCCCCCTATTTGTCACCCCTTCTCTCTAACTGGTCAGCAGGCTCTGTTGAATTTATTCTGCAGTGTCTTTTATATATGTCCCTTCCTTTTCATTTCTCTTACCCTAGGTGAGTTTCTTCTTCACTTCTCACTGGGATGGCACCACTCTCCTAACTTCAAACATCTGCTTCTTTTGGCTGTTCTGAGTCTTCATTGTGGTGTGTAGGAGCGTCTCTAGTTGTGGTGTGTGGATTTTAGTTTCCTGACTGGGGATCGAATGTGCATTGGAAGGTTAACCAGTGGACCCCTGGGAAAGTCCCTATGCTAAATCCTAAATCCATCTGAACCTATCAGTCTTCTACCCAATGGCTTCTTCTTTACCTACAAGATAAAGTTGAAACATGCCTTGCCTCCCCAGAGTCAACCCTAGCTGTGTTTTAGGGCTACCTGGAAAGCAGTTTTTCTGGAGGTAAGACCTGGGTATCAGTCTTTTGTAAACTTTCCCCCGAGGTCCTAATGTACAGCCAGGGTTGATATACACCCAGTAGTATATCAGTAGTATATACTGGATAATATACACCCAGGATCCAGCCACGTCTGACTACTCATACTCTCTTACTTCAGTGGCCTTACTCCAACTCCATGTATTGGGAGGTAGTAGAACATAGCATTCAGTACAGAGTAGGCTCTGTACTCAGACTGCTTGGAACTAAATCCCAGCTCCATCACTTACTCTTTGTGGTTGTGTAACCTTGAGTAATATGCTGTTTCCTCCAAGAACGCTTTCCCAGTCTTGCCAGCCAGAAGGAATCTCTCTGGTCCTTTGTGTTCTCATAACATTTTTTGTCACAGGGCTGGCTCGTGATGAGCTCTCAATGGATGTTCATGGAACTGAATCCGCATGTTGTGCATTGCATTGTCATCATTTGCATGCATATTTGTCCCTTACATGAAATAGAAAAGCTCTTTAAGGACAAAGATTGTATACCATCCATCTTTGTATATCCTACAGTGTGTATACATGTAGATACTCAATAGTTTAATGCTACAGAGAAACTAGTTTTTTAAAAATAAATTTTAAAGAAATAACATCAGCCAGTTACTCTGTTCAGTATTATTTTCAAATATTGCCTAACATGACAATTCAATCCAGTTTCCCACCCCACTCCCACCCCCACACCAGCACTGAGGTTATATGATTCTCCAGGATCTGGACCCTCACTTTGTAGTGGGGAACTAATGGAATAATGAATCTCCATGGCCTGCATTGCAAATCCATCTCACCTTGCCAAGTCTGCCAACCTGGCATATTTACATATGGACTCTTAGGTTATGGAGGGATGTAAGGTACACAGCACTCCAAAGAGCAACAGTAAGCACCACAGTTTACCTTCATTCACATTCTTTATATATATATATATATAATTTATTTTTTTGTTTGTTTATTTTTGACTGCGCTATGTCTTCATTACTGTGCTCAGGCTTTCTCTAGTTGTGGTGAGTGAGGGCTACTATCTGTTGCAGTGCAAGGGCGTCTCATTGAGGTGGCCTCCCTTGTTGCAGAGCACAGGCTCTGGGCACTTGACCTTTGGTAGTTACAGCATGTAGGCTCAGTAGTTGTGGCTCTCAGGCTCCAGAGCACAGGCTCAGTAGTTGTGGCACATGGAGTTGGTTGCTCTGTGGCACGTGGGATCTTCCTGGACCAGGGATCAAACCCAAGTTTCCTGCACCAGCAGGCAGATTCTTATCCACTGTGCCACCAGGGAAGCCCGAAATGCATGCTTAATCATAAGGATATCTGGATATAAATGCCTGCAAGATGAACTTTGGGCTTCCCTTGTGGCTCAGACAGTAAAAAGTCTGCCTCCAATGCAGGAGACCTGGGTTCAACCTGGGAGAAGACCCCCTGGAGAAGGAAATGACAACCTGCTCCAGTATTCTTGCCTGGAGAATTCCATGGACAGAGGATCCTGGTGGGCTACAGTCCATGGGGGTCACAAAGAGTCAGACATGACTGAGTGACTGATACACACAAGATGACCCTACTTTTAACAATCATCACCCACAGCTCCCCTTGACAATTCCCTTCTCCCTAAAGAAATTCATGCAACTTGGTTACTTGGCTTAGGTTGACTGATTCAGTTGTGATTCTGGAGCCCTGGGTTATTTTGTTTGTGCTTGTGATTGGTTGCTTTAGATAAGCATTGTTTAGAGTTTTCTAGTAAGGTAGACTCTGGTGGGCAGCTTCCAGAATCACAGTGGGAGAAATAACCTTGCGTGTGACCTCCTATACTCTTGTCGCTGCTGCTACCAATTCCAAACTTAGGCATGACCCAAAATTGGAGGAGGAGAACGGAGGAAAAGGGCAGAAAAAATTTACGTCTTCTATTTAATTATTTTGTTTTGTTTATGATGTTTAGTGTTTGTCGTCCGTCTCTGTCTCCAGAATTTAAGCTCCTCCGATCCAGGGATCCTTTTAGTTCCTTCATGTGTGTCAAGCACCTAGAACTGTGCCTGGCACACAGAGGCTCTCAGTAATTATTAACAGAATGACTGGATTTATCTCAAGTGCTTCTTCGTCTTCGTCCTTCTCCCCAGGAGAAACTTAAAAAAAAAAAAGAGAGAGAGAGAGAGGTGCGCTTAATGACCAAGGTAGGATGAGGACTCGGTCTGTAGAGTCGTGGCGAAGACCCTGGACAGATCCTCCCCAACCCGAGGTTCGGGCGCTCCTAGACACGGGCCTCCCGAAATCCCACCCTCTAGGCGGGCTCTCGGCCGAGCGCGCCGTGCGTGATTGGCCGGTGGAGGTGATGGACAGGAGAGGCGGCGAAGGAGGAGCCGCCTTCTAAGCTTCCGGGCGCGGCGGTTACGCGGCTGAGGGGTGACTGTTGGCCTGGTGGTCTGCCGGGTAGTCCCTAACGCTTGAGAGGACGACAAGGAGGGTGAGCCTGGGACAGGGGCCCGAGGCGTGCCCATGAGTTCGATTAGCCCTAAAATTTAATAGGAAGGGGTACTGGCGGCAGCGTGGAAGGCAGGTCTGTGGGAAGAGGGAAGGATGGAGAGGGAGCGGGACCAGGGATGGGTGTAGGGAGGTAATTGGATAAGCAGGTAGTTGCCCCAAAAGAGGCCTCTGTGGGCAATCGCGACCCGAAGCTCCCTTGCAGGTGTCTTCCTGTTACTTCAGATACCCGCGCTTACATGTATCTGAAATAAGGGCACCTTAAGGTCAGGGAGAGGTCGCAGTGGTTAAGGATGCAGGGGTACGGGTGTGACCCTTCCTGCCTAAGGATTGGGGGCCCTGGAGTAGGATAATGAGTCCTTCACTTTTCTGCTATCCTGGTCTCTGACAGGTTTCAGCATGAGCATGGCAGAAGGGGATACCCTGATATCAGTGGATTATGAAATTTTTGGAAAGGTGCAAGGAGTGTTTTTCCGCAAGTACACTCAGGTATGTGGCCTACCTACGTTATCAGCATGGGAACAAGAGACATGTTCCCGAAAATTATGCTTTGGAGAAGCTGGCTCTTTGGTAGCTGAATGGCAAAGAGGTGGTTTGTGGAAGAATAGGTATGAAAATGCTTTGCAATGGGTAAACCACAACGCAAATGGAAGCTTTTCTCTGTGCGTGCATGCTCAGTCGTGTCCCACTCTGCAACTAACTCCACGAACTATATATATAGCCCGCCAGGCTCTTCTGTCCATGGGATTTTCCCAGCGAGAATACTAGAGTGAGTTGCCATTTCCTCCTCCAGGGGATCTTCTCCACCCAGGTCTCTTGCATTGGCAGGTGGATTCTTTTACCACTGAGTCACCTGGGAATCCCTACTGGAAGCTTTATCTGCTGTTATTATTGGTCTTTTCTAACAGTGGTATTGAGTACCAACACACATATGGATGAGCTTCTCTTTTACAAAGGAGAAAGGGCTTCCCCAGTTCTCCCTATTGGGGCATCATCAAAACAAATCACAATTCTTATAGGAAAGTTAACATTGATCAAAGAGATGACATTTAAATGAACTTGTGACTATGTAATTTATGTAACTGCTTCCTCTGTAGCTGTTGCATTTTCTTCAGACCTTTTTTTCTCTTCAACCCTCTCCCATTCCCCTTCTTAATTCCTTAATTCTGCTCATTTTAGGTTTTAAAGAACAAGTACCTTTTCCAGGGGAGGACTGCCCAGGTGGCTCAGTGATAAAGAATCCGCCTACCGATGTAGGAGACGTGGGTTCTGTCCCTAGGTCAGGAAGATCTCTTGGGGATCGCTTGGAGAAGGAAATGGCAACCCACTCCAATATTCTTGCCCTGGAAATCCCATGGATAGGGGAGCCTGGAGGGCTACAGTCCTTGGCATCACAAAGAGTCGGACACGACTTGGCGACTAAGCAGCAACACCTTTTCCAGGTGAAGCTTTTCTAATGAAAATACTTTATTCATTCCAGGGTAAGTAATACTAACACTGAACATGGACCCTGGTATTACTATGACATATTAGTAATTGAGGGGATGAACAGACTATTGACAGCCTCTGCCTTAACTTCCCTGCTGCTGCTAAGTCACTTCAGTCGTGTCCGACTCTGTGCGATCCCATAGACGGCAGCCCACCAGGCTCCACCGTCCCTGGGATTCTCCAGGCAAGAACACTGGAGTGGGTTGCCATTGCCTTCTCCCTAATGACAAGATGAAATCTTAGTTTGCCTTCTGTCTTCTATAGGGGAGTATCAGGCTATTGCCTTCCCAGTGTATCTCCAACCCCAAAGATAATGAGTTAAGAATGCAGAACTTGCTAAGTGGTACTCAGAAGTTCAAACCTGAATCTTTGAAATGTGAATGTTAAGTGTCACTACCTCTTTTTCCAATGATTTGCAAATCAGTTCTTCCTGTTCCCTGCTCATATATGAAGTGCCTGTTGGAAGAAAAGAATTACTGAAAGTCATAGGAAGAGCTATGTTCCAGATAGCTTTACTACCAGTTATGTAGGGTAGGCTTCCCTGATAGCTCAGTTGGTAAAGAATCTGCCTGCAATGAAAGAGACCCTGGTTCAATTCCTGGGTCGGGAAGACCCCCTGGAGAAGGGATAGGCTACCCACTCCAGTATTTTTGGGTTTCCCTTGTGTCTCAGCTGGTAAAGAACCTGCCTGCAATGCGGGAGACCTGGGTTCGATCCCTGAGTTTGGAAGATCCCCTGGAGAAGGGATTCGGGCCTGGAGAATTCCATGGACTGTATAGTCCATGGGATCACAAAGAGTCAGACACAACTGAGCAACTTTCACTTTCATGTAGGGTAAGTTCCTATGGTTTAATAAATGGATTAAGAATTAATGAAGATTAAAGTTGTTGAGGGAAAAGGAGCAGATGGCAGGAGAGCCCATCTTTATAGCACCTCCCACCCCCCAATGTAAAGAAAGAATAAAAGAATACAGAAAAACAATTTTTAAATATTTATTTATTTGGCTGTGGTGGGTCTTTTAGTTGTGGGTCACAGGATCTTTGTTGAGTCCTGCAGATCTTCTGTTGTTGAGCAAGGACTCCCTAGTTGGGGTTGGGGGTGTCGTGTGTCTTAGTTGGTCTGGGGCATGTAGGAAATTAGTTCCCCTACCAAGGATCAAACCCACATCGCAAGGCAGATTCTTAACCACTGTACCACCAGAGAAGTTTCTTTATCTCTGTTGTATTTATTAAATCCTGCTCTAATCTTTATTATTTCCCTTTTTTGCTTGATTTGAGTTCAGTTTGCTCCTCTCTTTCTAGTTTCCTAATGTGGAAGGTCTAGGTTATTGGTTTGAGGGTACCTTTTTTTTTAGATTGAGACTAGAATTGGTGATTATAATCCTTAAAATGTTTCCAGATGACTGTTCAAGAGGAAATATGGTTATGAGGGAGAATCAGCTTTTTGGAATTTTCTTAGGAGAGAGCACTACTTGCTTGTTTAGATATATAGTCAAAGCTGAACATGACTCAGCAATATTGTGTTACCATTTAAAAATAAGAACGGAATCCAGTGCACAGATAAAAGCCATAGGAAATCCCCATTCTCAACACCTGTCAAAGTTGGGAGTGTTTTGTTCACTCTCAGGAGTTCAGATAAATCACACTGCAGTTTAAAATGTATTGAACTATTATAACCTCCTGCTCAAAACCTCGACACAATCCTTCTTATAGCAAGTTACCATATAAGGTAGCTAGGAACTAGGCACAGCCCACTCCCCTGGGTTAATATGAAGTAGGAGAGAGTGCAGTTGTTGCACAAAGTCAGTGGGACATGGAGTCTTCTTCAAATCCATTCTCTGTATTCTTTTTTAATGCTTCAATCTACAACCCTTAATCATGATGTAGATATCTCTTATTTTCTTCATTCCTTAATTTCCTCCATATCCTTTAAACTGTTATTTGACCAAAGTCTCTTTTGTTCATTATGCAAACATGTCTTTGCTTTGAACATAACTGATTTGATGAATACTTCAGTTCCTCATCAAACATACTTTTGCTCTGCATAACATTTTCTTTGGCCAACTCCAGCAATTTCCCATATTTACTAGATCACTAGTATTTGGACATGTAGTCATGTTAACTCCCGTTTTCTTTTGTAATCCAACTCCTTCTATTTAGATAGAATGTAACAAGCAATAACTTTTATAAATCCTTAGTTGGAAATTTTACAAAAATAAAATTACCTCTGAAACATTGCTACTTTCCCCCAATTTTCAGTTATTTCACAGTTAATGCTTTATAGGAAAGAACAATAAAAAGTCTAAGAAAAGAGCAGTTACAATGATTAGATGTTTTTCCTAAGCTTATTCAACATTAAAGGCCTTGTGATTATTTAGACAGAAGAAAGTCAAGTGAAAACAACAGTTAATGTTCTTATGAAATGTAGGTGTTTAGAGGTTGATGACCAGCAACTTTTTCCTTCTCTCAGAGGATGAGAAAAAGTGGGCTTTGAATGCAAGGTAAAGACCTTGGATTAGACAGTTTCTCTACAGTGAGAACAATGGAATGATTTGCCCAGGAAATTGTGAAATATTCTCTAATGATCTTTAAAGATATAATGGACACTTAATCATCTGGGTTTATTTAGGTATGGTCTTGGCTAAAGAGAAAGAGAAGGATCAGATAACTTTATGCTTTTTTCTATTTAATATATCTGATAGATTCTTGATTAGAAAAAGGAAAATGAACAAGATATAGTCCAGTATCCTAACAACAATCAGCCTTAGAGAATCATTTTGAAAACATATGATTTGGTCTTAAATCTTTAGTACTTAATCAAATTGACTACACAGTGAAAAATTCTGGTGCCTGGGTTTTATAGGGTGGAAGAAGCAAATGGAGTCAAGTGGTCAACACTTCATGTTAAGATCAGCAATGAGATTCTCCTTGCTGTAGTTCTGTTTTGACTGTTCTGGACAATATCAAATTAGTTTCAGTGGCTTGATTGTAGGCCAAGGTTCTGGCAAGAGATTGTAGTCTTGCTTTGTTTTGTTCAGTCTCACTGGATTTCTCTTTCTTGTCTTTTTCTTTCCCTTAGGCTGAGGGTAAAAAGCTTGGATTAGTAGGCTGGGTCCAGAACACTGACCAGGGCACAGTGCAAGGACAATTGCAAGGGCCCACCTCCAAAGTACGTCATATGCAGGAATGGCTTAAGACAAAAGGAAGTCCCAAATCGCACATAGACAGAGCAAGCTTCAACAATGAGAAGGTCATTGTAAAGCTGGACTACACAGATTTCCAAATTGTGAAATAATGGTCTGCATTTAAATTTTCTAAGACACTTAGCGGTTTTGTTTTTTATTGTTAACAGAGATAGAACTATTCTGTGTTGAATATTAGAATTTGTCAATAAGTTACTTTAGCATCAGTTACTTGATGGTTACTGTGTATTATATGTGTGATGAAAGAATTACAAATGTACACAATTCTAATCAATAAAAACAGAACCTTCTGTGTAAGATACTTATTTTCTTTTTGATGAACTTCATTTTGGGCAAAATAAGAGGCATTTACCCTGTGAACATCTTTGGGAAGAGAATTTTGAGGTAACTTAAGGAAGTCTGAAAGAAAAAGTTAGCAGTTACTTTTAATCATCTCTTGTTAATAGTTTCCATGAACTTTTCTTCAGGAAATTGTACCTAATAAGAACAAAATATGCAGATGACACCAACCTTATGGCAGAAAGTGAAGAAGAACTAAAGAGCCTCTTGATGAAAGTGAAAGAGGAGAGTGAAAAAGTTGACTTAAAGCTCAACATTCAAAAAACTAAGATCATGGCATCCAGTCCCATCACTTCATGGCAGATAGATGGGCAAACTGTGGAAACTGGCTGACTTTATTTTTCTGGGCTCCAAAATCACTGCAGATGGTGATTGCAGCCATGAAATTAAAAGACGCTTACTCCTTGGAGGGAAAATTATGACCAACCTAGATAGCATATTAAAAAGCAGAGACATTACTTTGCCAACAAAGGTCCGTCTAGTCAAGGCTATGGTTTTTCCAGTGGTCATGTATGGATGTGAGAGTTGGACTATAAAGAAAGCTGAGCACTGAAGAATTGATGCTTTTGAACTGTGGTGTTGGAGAAGACTCGTGAAGAGTCCCTTGGACTGCAAGGAAATCCAACCAGTCCATCCTAAAGGAGATCAGTCCTGGGTGTTCACTGGAAGGACTGATGTTGAAGCTGAAACTCCAATACTTTGGCCACCTGATGCGAAGAGCTTACTCATTTGAAAAGACCCTGATGCTGGGAAAGATTGAGGGCAGGAAGAGAAGGGGATGACAGAGGATGATATGGTTGGATGGCATCATCGACTCGATGGACATGGGTTTGGGTGGACTCTGGGAGTTGGTGATGGACAGGGAGGCCTGGTGTGCTGCAGTTCATGGGGTTGCAAAGAGTCGGACACGACTGAGCGACTGAACTGAACTGAAGAACAAAAGTCCTGGGACTCCGTGGTGGCCCAGTGGCTAAGACTGTTACGCTCTCAATGCTGGGGCCCTGGGTTTGATCCCTGGTTGCAGAACTAGATCCCACATGCCACAACTAAGACCTTGTGCAGCCAAATAAATAAATAAAAATAAATATTAAAAAAAAAACACAAAAATCCTAAAGTTCAATTTGTTAGCTGTTCAAATGATATCTGGGTTTCCCTGTTGGCTCAGTAGTAAAGAACACGCCTACCAATGCAGGAAACCTCAGGTTCAATGCCTGGGTCAGGAAGATGCTCGGGAAGATGCTCTGGAGGGGGAAATGGCAACCCACTCCAGTATTCTTGCCTGGAGAATCTCATGGACAGAGGAGCCTGGCAGGCTATTACAGTCCATGGGGTTGCAAAGAGACACGACTGAGCACAGCACATACACAAATGATATCTTGGATTAATTATTTTATGTTTTCTGGAGTTTCTGCTGTCATTTCTGTCCTCCAGGTAAGGAATTCACATAAACTGATGCTATGGGTTAAATTATGTTACCCCCTACCCCTGCCAAATTCACATGTTGAAGTCCTCTCAATACCTCCATATGTGACTACATTTGGAGAGAGGGCCTTTATGGAGGTAATTAAGGTTAAATGGGGTCATTAGGGTGGGCCCTAATCCAATACACCCTAGTGTCCTTATTAGAAGAGGAAATTTGGACACAGGTGTGTGTGCATAGAGGAAAGAACTTGTGAAGATAGAGAAGGAAGAGAGCAATTGACCAGTCAAGGAGAGAGGCCCTTATCATCATGCATCATTTCAACTTTGACCTTCAGATTTCTATCCTCCAGGACTGTGACAAGATAGATACATTTCTATCAAATGCTTACTGGATTTGACACGTTGGACATAGATTCCAATCTTTAAAAATACAAGGTTTTGGACTTCCTTGGTGAGCCAGAAGTTGGGAGTCCACTGGCTAGTGCAGGTTTGATCCCTGCTCCAGGAAGATCTAACATGCTGCTGAGCAACTACCAAGCCCTCACTCTAGAGCCTGTGCTCCACACCAAGGGAAGCCACCACAATGAGAAGCCCATGCACCTCAAACGAGAGTAGCCCCCACTCACTGCAACTAGAGAAAGCCAGCACAGCAAAAAATAAATAAAATTTTTAAAAATAAATAAAAATACTCAATGAAAACAAGACAAAGAAACAACCGAAGGTTGGTTGTCAATTTCCAAAACACCTAATCTCACAATGCCCTTAGAAGTCCACTCTCCATTAGAAAAATGCCAAAAAAGTCAGTGAATGGAGTCTTGTTGTCCTCATCTGTAAATTAAGAAAAGAGCTATATAGATTCTTTATCTTTTCCAGCTTTGAAATAACTATAGATCTTTAAGATGGAAAGCGCTGGATTAATATTTGAGTGCCTAACATAAGCCAAGCCCTGTTTTTGCCATGGGGATACAGCAGCAAATAAAAATAGACAAAAACCCACATTCTAGTGAGTAGGCAGATGATAAGCAAATAAAACATCGTGCTTAGTCGTGCCTCTTTGCGACCCCATGGACTGTAGCCCCTCAGGCTCCTCTGTCTGTGAGATTTTCTAGGCAAGGATACTGGAGTGGGTTGCCATGCCCTCTTCCAGGGGATCTTCCCGACCCAGGGATCAAACCCGCGTCTCCTGCATTGGCAGGCGAATTGTTGACTACTGCAGCACGTGGGAAGCCTCTGTTGAATTAAATGGTAGTATGTACACAGGAGAAATGAGAAGGGGAGACAGAAAAACGAGTAAAAATTGCTAGAAACAGCTTTTCACGCCATGTTAAAACGGGAAAAGGACTGGAAACGTCAGGGTACCAGTAAGAAGAGACCTGAGGGACACGTGCGTTTGCAAACCGGCGACACCTGGTGCGCATGCGCATCGGGGTGTCACGGACTGGAGGGTGTCCTCCGCGCGGCGCCTCAGAAGCGCATGCTCGCGGGCTCGCGCGTGCACGAGCCTCACATGCACGAGCCTCACCAGCCAACGAGCGCGCGCCCGGCGTCCGAGGCGGTTGGTATCAGGGAGTTGGGGAGGTACGATTCCAGGTGACTTGCGGTAAAGCACGCGACCAGAGGACGATTCTGGGAGCTCGTCTACCACCCGAAGGGCCTTCGCGACCGCTGCGGGCCAGCCTTACGGACCCGCTGCGCGAGAGGCCTGGGAGGGCTCCCGGCTTGCCTTCGGGCGGGCGCCCGAGCCTGGGCGGGCTGGGCAGGGGTTTCCGGTTGCCGGCTGGGAGGGGGCGGGGGTGGAGCTTGAGTCTGACGGCCGCGGGGGGTGGGGTGGGGTGCCGGCGCGGTCCTGCTCCTCCTGCAAGCTTCCTCAGCTCTGAACCCGGATCAGATCGTCCCACTGTCGCAGGAACCCCGAAAGCCCCGTAACCAGGAAATCAGAAATCGTTGAGTTTTGGGCACCAGTAGGAATACTTACTAAAACCTTGACCTCTCATTTTTTGCCGGCTGCAGAGTACATTATCTTCGAAACCATCAGATCTGCAATGAGAGCTCTGATTTTCCCCAAGTTTGAAAAACAAGCCCTACCACTCATGAGACGGTCCAGCCCATGCTGCTCTCAGCTATGAAGGGAGGGGACCTTTCATTGAACTGTCATGTTTAGCTGCAAGAAAAAAGTCTCGTTTAAAGATCCCCTTGGCATCATTATTATTGCTGAGGTGGTTTGGAGCCATCTGTAAAGACCAAAAGAGTATTAATACAAAATAATAAATCATAAGTAGTAATAGGTAAGGGCCTTCTGAAAACTTAGTAATACATGTACAAGATTTAAAAATCAAATGATAGAGAAAGGCTTAAAAGGCAAAGGAATTTTCCTGCCCTACCCTTTCCCATTTTTAGTCTCTTTCCCCTGAGATAACTACATTTAACCAATAGTAATTATTATAATAATTATCGCTCCTTGATATAATAATTTGATTTCATTTCCTCCTCTTCCTTCACCCTAATTAGTACAGTGTCTTAACACTTCATTGTAATTTTTTTCTAAAAGTCATGGTTATTGTGTAATGGATAAATGTTATGAAACTAGCTTGGAGATTTTTTTCATGAATAATTGCTAGCTAATGTTTCTTAGCGGAAATTAGGCATCTGTTTTTGGTGAAGTGATTGGCATTTTGAACACTTTAGGGGTCAAATTCAAGTGTGATTATGATTTCACTTAGGGCATTTGGGATTTAGAGAGGAGCAGTAAAAATTATGAAATTATGAATACTGCTTTGGATGTTAAATCTGCTGTGCCAAATCTGAGCTGTTTGATCTGCCTAGAGATCAGAAGTATAATTTTTGTTTTGTTAATAAGAGATTTCATTTACCTCAAATATTTCTTTATAATGCTTGAGAGAAATAGTTGATGCCATGTAACTCGGAACTTTAATTGTGTGTGTGTGTGTGTGTGTGTGTGTTTTGTTTTCCTCCCATAGGCAACTATTTCCAGTCAGAAAAGGGAACCACTGCCCGGCATTCTCACCAGCTTTCTACCTGCCATGATCAAATGCTTGTCAGTTGAAGTACAAGCCAGATTGCGTTCTGGTTTGGCTATATGCTCCTTAGGCCAATGTGTTGAGGAGCTTGCCCTCAACAGTATTGATGCTGAAGCAAAATGTGTGGCTGTCAGGGTGAACATGGAAACCTTCCAAGTTCAAGTGATAGACAATGGATTTGGGATGGGGAGTGATGATGTTGACAAGGTGGGAAATCGTTATTTCACCAGTAAATGCAACTCCATACAGGACTTGGAGAACCCAAGGTTTTATGGTTTCCGGGGGGAGACGTTGGCCAGTATAGCTGACATGGCCAGTGCTGTGGAAATTTCATCCAAGAAAAACAAGTCGATGAAAACATTTGTGAAACTGTTTCAGAATGGGAAAGCCCTGAAAGCTTGTGAAGCTGACTTGACTCGACCAAGTGCCGGGACAACAGTCACTGTGTATAACCTGTTTTATCAATTACCTGTTAGGAGGAGATGCATGGATCCTAGACTGGAGTTTGAGAAGGTCAGGCAGAGGATAGAAGCTCTGTCACTCATGCACCCTTCCATTTCTTTCTCTTTGAGAAATGATGTTTCTGGTTCCATGGTTCTTCAACTCCCTAAAACCAAAGACGTATGTTCCCGGTTTTGTCAAATTTATGGACTGGGTAAGTCCCAAAAGTTAAGAGAAATAAATTTTAAATATAAGGAGTTTGAGCTTACTGGCTTTATCAGCTCTGAAGCACATTATAATAAGAATATGCAGTTTTTGTTTGTGAACAAGAGGTTAGTTTTAAGGACAAAGTTGCATAAACTCATTGACTTTTTATTAAGGAAAGAAAGTATTATATGCAAACCAAAGAGTGGTTCTGCCAGTAGGCAAATTAATTCAAGTCCTCGGCCTCGGTCTAACCCGGAACTCCATGGTATCTACATAATCAATGTGCAGTGCCAGTTCTGTGAGTATGATGTGTGCCTGGAGCCAGCAAAAACCCTGATTGAGTTTCAGAACTGGGATACTCTTTTGGTTTGCATTCAGGAAGGAGTAAAAACGTTTTTAAAGAAAGAAAAATTATTTGTGGAATTATCAAGTGAGGACATTAAGGAATTTAGTGAAGATAATGATTTTAGTTTATTTAGTGCCAGTCTTCAGAAGCAAGTGTCCTCTGATGAGAAGTGTGGCCAGGTCAATTTCCAAGAAGCATGTAATAATATGTTGGATTCCTACGAGATGTTCAATTTGCAGTCAAAAGCTGTGAAAAGAAAAGCTCCTGTAGAAAACGTAAGCACACAAAATTCTAGGGATTTGGAAGCTATCAGAAAAAAGACAAATGATTCATTTTTGTACACTTACAAGTCCGATGGGCTAGCCCATTGTAAAATGGCAGAGTCATCTTTACAAAATGAAGACAGTGCTTGCTCACAGTCAAGGAACTTAGAACAAGAGACAGCTGGAGCATCAGAATCAGGAGAAAATAAGAAACATAAAAAATCTTGCTTGGAACATAACTCTTCAGAAAATCCATGTGGAACCAGTTCAGAAATGTTTAGAAGCCCTTTTCAGACATTATATCACTTTGAGGGGAGTGGAGAAGATCTAGAAATACAGAAAGTAAGTGGTACTGTTAATAGCATGGCTGCCAACATCCTGGAAAATAACAGAATTCAGAATCAACCTGAGAGATTTGAAGATGCTACTGAAATGGAATGCCAACCTCTGTCTTTTGAGACAGTGTTATCAGGAGAACCTGGTGCTCAGAGAGAGGAAGAGAAAAGAAAAAAACCTAGTACTTGTGGAAGAATAAATGTTTTTCATTATGGACAAGTTAAATTATGTTCCACTGGCTTCATAACTCATGTGGTACAAAATAAGCAAACTAAATCAACTGAAACAGAACACTTATTTAAAAATTATGCTCAACCTGGTCCTGTGAGTGCCAAAGAAACATTTGGAAATAGAACACACCATTCAGTTGAGACTCCAAACAGCAAAGATTTAACCAGCACTTTAAGTAAAGAATTTGCTCAACTGCCCAACAAAAGTCTGTGCAGAACAAATCGAAGTTATGGGCTAGAGAACAAACATACAGCAGCTTATAAAAATTTTGCTATTTTTCAGGAAAGTAGTAAAAAATCACACACAGGTGGCTTATTACCTGACACATCCTCTTTATCTTGGGGTAGACATGTTTCAGATGGTAGTAAGAAAACAGACAAGTTGATTGGTCCTGCCAAGCCCATACCTCATAAGAAGCTAAGTTTAAGTTCACAACTAGGATCTTTAGAGAAGTTTAAGAGGCAATATGGGAAGGTTAAAAACACTGTGAATACTGAAGTGGAGGAAAATAATACTTTAGAAATCACTACCAATCTCAGTCCTCAGGTTGAACCTGACATTCCATGGAAAGACAGAAACCACTTAGACCACTCTGATATCTGTGAAATCACTACTATGAAATATAATGATTCCAATAGTAGTTGTCAAACAGTAAATCACATGTTTTCTTCAGAAAAGTTTCCATTCTCCAAGGAAGATGATTGTTTGGAACAACAGATGCTTTGCTTAACAGAAAGCACTGTAACTCTACAGGAGTTACCTCATTTTAACAGGAAATTTTTGGATGTTGAGAAGTCACCTGAATCACTAGCCTCTAAATTATCCAGATTGAAGGGTTCCGAAAGAGAGACTCAAAGGATGGAGATGAATCATTGTAATGAATTGCCACAATTAGATTCCAGTAGGAAAGATGGTGACTTGTCCAGTGGGTTAACCCTAGATTCTTGTAAGTTATTTAAAAATGAGCATAAAAAAACAGCAAGTGACAATATCCCAATGTCAGACTCTGTCACACAAGGTAATCTCTTCAGTAAAGACAGTGAAACATATTCTAACAACAATACCACTGAGAAGATACCAGGAAATCCTTTGGTACTGCCCTATGGCCATGCTACAGTTATCAGTAAGGATTCAGATGTTCTTATAGCTTCAAAACAACAGATTGGAAGTCCAGACTCTCCGAGTAGAATGTCAGTGAGTCGCGTGGAAGATTCCACAGCTGACCAAAATGGAACTTGTTTTCAGAGTGAGGAATCCATAGCAAGAACTTGTTCTGAAAATGAAGAGTCCAACACGTGTTCTTTGGATTGGCAGCAGCATTTTGATGTAATTCTAGGAAGAATGGTTTACATCAACAAACTAACAGGACTTAGCACATTCACTGCTCCTACTGAGGATGTTCGGGCTACTTGTACTAAAGACCTGACAACTATGGCTGTGGATGTTCTACTGGAGAATGGTAAGTATACGGTATTCACTGGCATGAATGCTTTTGAAGGTGGAAATAATGGCTGAGGAGTAAGATAGTCATTATTCAAAGAGATTTTATCAGCAGATAGAACCTTTTGAAGTTTAACTATAAAATGTGTTTTATTATATATGAAAACTCTCTAGGTCCAATATTATTTAAACATAAAAATCACAATGAAAGAATGATATAGAATGGAACTGTAAGTATATTTATCTATGGGTATATGTGTGTGCAAGAGGATCAGACAATGTTTAATGAAAGTGGTGCTATTGATAGTTGAGAAGATCTACAGTGTTTCCCTGGGAACTTCCCTGGTAGCTCAGCTGGTAAAGAATCTGCCTGCAATGCAGGAGACCCCAGTTCGATTCCTGGGTTGGGAAGATCTGCTGGAGAAGGGATAGGCTACCCACTCTGGTATTCCTGGACTTCCCTTGTGGCTCAGCTGGTAAAGAATCTGCCCGCAATGCAGGAGACCTGGGTTTGATCCCTGGGTTGGGAAGATCCCCTGGAGAAAGGAAAGGCTACCCACTCCAGTATTCTGGCCTAGAGAATTCCATGGACAGTCCATGGGGTCTCAAAGAGTCAAACACGACTGAGTGACTTTCACTTCACAGTGTTTGCCTTCCCACTTACCCCTCTCTCCCAAACATGCAACTCTCTAAGAAATTTGTCCTTAAAGACACCTGCAATGCCAGTGTGGTATTTTTCTGGAAGTTGTTCTCTGCACCTCTGCTAGGTAAAGAACTAGAATGATTCTTGTAGTCATCCTAGATTTCCCAATAAAATCTATGGCTCAGTACAGTAGTATATTTATAAACTTAAAAAAAGAAAAGGACTTGACCATAAATTTTTTGGAATGTAGGTTAAGTATGTATTTTTATAATCATACTTTTCAAATGTACTTTATTATAATGCGTATGCTAATAATCTTGGTTTGTATAAGCGGCTGTTATTCAGAAAAACAATAATGTGGCTTTTAGATCAGACCACAAGGCCACATCAGAGCCTAGGCTAGGACTCTGAGTTCCCAGGTCTCAGTCAACATTAAAAGTGACATTGTTTTGGCAGCATGTTGAGAGCCAGATGTTGGGAGATGGTAAAACTGATTTCCATCTGGCAGTAATCTTGGTTTTGCATCAGGAGGATAAACATTAAATGTTCATCTGTATTAAGTCTTGAATGTTGCAAAAGAATGTAAATTGTATGAAGGTAGTTCCAAATTAACTTATCATTTCTCCCTAGGATAAATATCTCTAGCAGGAGGCTCTGATTCATTTAAGGTTAAATAAGACTTTTATTTTTCAGTGGTTTCCAGTTTTTTTCCCTTGTGAAAAAAGTAATCTTTGTAGTAACTTTCAAAGTATTAAATAGAAAAAAACCCTTTTCTTCAGTACTGCTCCTGAGACTATCATGTGGCTCTTAAAGACACACATGTTTTTCAGCATATGTAGTTTTGTGTCCTGATTTATACTGAATGCTAATCCGAGGTAAATCTAAGGCACTGGCACCTCATCTTTCTGAAATACAACTGCTTCTGATATGGTGACAAAAAATAACTGGATATTACTAAACTGAGATGGTTGTTTCTAAAACAAAGGGGGAAATCTTGGGTGGCCATACTGAACATGAACATCTGCTCCTGTTAAGTAAATCTAGATGTCTAAAATGCTTCAAGCTACTTAATTTCTGGATTAGCAGGTCTTGTAGTGAACCTTTGAGAGTCATGTCAAGTCAGAGATTGATAATGAAAAACTAAGTATTTGGGGTCTAGGAGCTAGTTCAAGAAAAGTGGTTTCTGAGCACCCTCCATTCACAGGTAGGGTGAGGGTTGGCTACCATTCTGTAAATGGCTGGTGTGTAGCAGAACATTAGGACATGGTTGAGCCTCATGTAAAAGGTTACATCAGATGAACTGTTAAGAGGTAGATTTAACTGCACAGAAGAAAGGCTCTACAAAGGTAATTTTAAGGAGTGGTTGTCAAGTCTCCAGCCCTGGTAGTTATTGTTCTTTAAAATGTCTTCAACTCTGTCCTTTCTATTGACAGTGACGCAACTTTATTTCACTTCACACTTTTATTATTCTTAATCTCTCTCCATTTTTTGTCCAGCAGATTTATCTTTTTGAAATAATAGTTTCATCATGTTTTACTCCTGTTCAAAACTGTCAAATTTGGCATTGTCTCTAAAACTCAAATCTGATCATCCTCAGAGAGGATGGCAGAATTTGGACAACATCTTACTGGACATTGGAATTTAAATTGAGAACTTTTCATTCATTCATCTCTTTATTTATTCACTCATTTGTGATCCACACCATGCTTGGGGCTGCTATATTGCATACTCACTGGCTTTGCTTTCTACAGTCCACAGACTATTAGGGAGGACAACCATCCAAACGTATTAATAGGATGAGGTAAATGTTATAATAGACACATACGTATTGCGAAAAAGAGTATGTCCATTGGGGATCTTTTCTAGGTCTTCATTCTGTCTGGTATAGATGGGTAATAGGACTAAGATTCCTAAGTTAGCAGAATAATTTCATTAAAAAAAACTTCTGACTCAATCTAGTGTTTACTAGTCTGCCTTATGTCTTAACTTAGTTTGTACAGAAAGAAATTTTATGAAACTATTATTTTAATAGTGTATATTTTGAGTTCAAATGTCTAGATTTTTTTCTTTTTTATATTTAGGATCTCAATACAGGTGTCATCCCTTTAGAAGCGACCTTGTTCTTCCTTTCCTTCCTAGAGCTCGGGAAGAGAGGACTGTGATAAGACAGAATAACCGAGGTAGGGGAATTAACAGAGATTGCTAGAACACCTAGTACATACTGTGCCACCTAGCTCAAAGAAAACAAAGCAGGGCTGTGTTGTTGAGCTTGATCAGTGCCAGCTGTGCCTTCCTGGAACCAGGAATTCCCCGTGGTCCTGTTTCACAGCAGAACTAAGTTAATTCAGTGCATGCATTTAGATCAGAAATTACTTTTCCAGACAAGGTCAATGCTGGTTGATTAGGCACAGTCTGTGGTATCTTGTGATTGAGAAAAATGTTTTCTTATTTTTAAAGATTGGAGTTGACTCCATATTGCAGTAGTTTTATATAAGCAAAATTCTTATCTTCAAAAAAAAACTGCATTTATCATTTTTCTTTTTGTTGTTTCTAAAAATAGATAAGGTATATTTTTACCTAAAAAAGTGGGGCTACTAATTTGAACCAGTTTCCTGTGGACTTATATTCTGAAATATCTCTTGAAAATAGTTTATAGAAAAAGCTGTAATGCCAGAAGAACAGTTATCAAGTCTAGTTTAAGAAATAACAGATAAAAACAATTTAAAGGTAGAGCCAACAATTCACATGTGCAGAATATGGGAACACGGTGTCTGATCTTTGGTCTTGAGGCCGCACTGCACCAAGCATGAGACACCATGTACCCTCTTACCGGAGGCTCTTGATGCCAACTTTACTTGTCCCTTTTTGCTCTAGCTACTGAGGACGATGCCTTTGGTCCCGAATCGCTTCAGTCTTTGTTCTCAGAATGGGACAATCCAGTATTTGCCCGTTATCCAGAGGTAGGTCTGCAGCACTTATCCTTTGCATGTTATTTTGAAATTTGAATTTCATTTAAATTGGGGGTGGGCATGAATGACTATATTGATTTGTAATTATGAAGGGAAAGTGAGCATGTTTCCAAATAATGTATTTGGAGATTAATATCTAATGTAGAGAGGAGGAATCAGAATTCGTAGCAGTTTGGAAGCTTGGACACTTTGGATGATGCTTTAGACCTATGTCATCAGTGTGTGAATAGTGAATGTGTTTACCACTCTCAGAAACCCTGACTTGCAGCTTTGGCCAAGTATTTAGGGTGATGGTAATAAAAACTGTTATTAGATAAAGCAGTGAATCTTCTGCTTTGGACCTGAATCTTCATCATTGGACCTGAATATGCATCCTCTCCTCAGTGGATTATCATACAGTGTGCTTTGTGTGTTATAATGAGGTGCAAAGTGGATGAGCATTTGTTACTGATTCATCAGTTAAGATGTCATTAAGGACATGCTTATGAAGCACAGGCAAATTGTTATTCTGAAAGTATTATGTTTTTGTCAGTAATTTTGTGTATAAACAAAAATTATTATTCAAGACTAAAAATTCATAGAGCCCTTTGAATTTTAATAAGTTCCCTGAATTCAACCCACCTCTAATAGGTTCTGTGAAAATGAATGTTATTAAAGCACTTTGAGATCTTTGGTGAAACAGTTCTGCAGACATAAAAGATTACAACGTAAATGACATTTGTTCTGGGTCTTTCTAGGTTGCTGTTGACGTAAGCAGCGGCCAAGCTGAGAGCCTAGCAGTTAAAATTCACAACATCTTGTATCCTTATCGTTTCACCAAAGAAATGATTCACTCAATGCAGGTAAAAGGTTGCCTTTGAAATCTCATTTATATATATATACTATATATATATAGCCTAAGCTAGGCTAGCTCATGTGCAATTGGATTTATTTAATGATATAGACCACCCTGATCAAGGCACATGTGTTCTTTTTAATCTTACTAAAACTTTTATCATCAGAAGGAAAAGCAAAGGACTAATTATAATTGCTGTTGTTCAGTGGCTAAGTCATGTTCGACTCTTTGCAACCCCATGGACTGCAGCATGCCAGGCTTCCCTGTCCTTTACTGTGTCTCAGAGTTTGCCCAAACTCATGTCCCTTGAGTCGGTGATGCCATCAATTACAAAGAAAAAAGTGTCGTTAGTGGGGTGAGCAAGTTTGGAGTGATGAATTACGGACTCAGGCACACAGTTTCAAGGATTATATATTGACTTTCTATACTGACAATAATTTATAAGTCAACTAAGTAATGTAGTTGACTTATAAATTTGGGCTTTCCTGATGGCTCAGACGGTAAACAATCTGCCTGCAATGCAGGAGACCTGGGCTCGATCCCTGGGTTGGGAGGATCCCTTGGAAGAGGGAATGGCAACTCACTCCAGTATTCGTGCCTGGAGAATTCCGTGGACAGAGGAGCCTGGTGGGCTACAGTCCATAGATTGCAAAGAGTTGGACACAACTGAGCAATGAACACTTAACTTACTTAAGTAATGTAGAGACATTGTCCTTAAATGTGCAATGATGCCCCTTTTTAAATGGCCCTCTATTGAATGAGGCTACAAATGACATGGCTTAGGAGATCCCAGATTGAGAAGTTAACACCAGGGACCCTTTTTCTAGTTTGCTCTCTCTCTACACCACTCAGGCTGTTCTCATCTTCTTACTTTCAGTATGGAAACAAATTAGAAGCTGAGACCAATCTAGGAAGAGGGGAGCTACCAAGGTCTGCAGCCACCAGTGGCTGTTAACTTACTGCCTTAATGTACCAGCTCCTACGAAAATGGGTTTCCATTTCTTGTATACATTTTTTGCATACATTTTCCAAATTTTTTTCAGCCCTATTTGTTAGCAGTCTCTGGTCATATTAATAATTCTCTGGTCACATTACTTGTTATTAAGAGTCCTTCTGTTGGGAACATTTCAAGTCTACTTTGAAGCTTTATTAACATAACCCTATGAGTTGCTTCAGTCTGTTCCCTTGTAGTCTTTCCTTTTGTCTTCTTGTTGCTCTACATGTCTGTTCTTTATCCTTCCTAATGATGAACCTTGAACTCCTGCAGGTTCATCAGCACCTCTCCTCAGTCTTAGATATGAATGTTATAATGCAAACTTTAAATTAAGTGCGATTTTGTCTCTCTCTATGCAGATAAGCCATTGTTAACTTATATTTAGTATTGTACCACTTACTTGAATGTATGGCAGGTTCTCCAGCAAGTGGATAACAAGTTTATTGCCTGTTTAATGAGCACTAAGACTGAAGAGAATGGTGAGGCAGGTAAGAATGGGGTTGGTCTTAGTGACCAGCTGGTCTTCTGACAGTCTCCTTTTAAGGTTATTTTTTATACATGATACAGTTTCAATGATTTGGCCAGATTAGGGAAAAACCAATCTAAATTATGAAAATATATCATGAAACAATAGTTTTAAAGTACATTTAGTTTTATGTATATACACATAGACATATGTGTGTGTGTGTGTGTGTATAAAAATGATACATGTTAAACTATTAAGAATGGTTACCTTGGGAGTGGGAATAGAAATGGGCAAAGGGGAAATTTCATCTTTTACTCTTTAAAATATTTTATATTCTCTAAATTTTTAATAATGTTTTAATACGGTTGCTTTATAATAATAGAAGGTTTATATGATGAACTCTGTTAGGTTTATCAAGAGTTACATATAATCTCTTGGTGACCTGCTTTAATAAAACAATAATAATTTGTAAATAATAACATTAACTCATTCAACAGATATTGATTGAGTACCTACTGCATGTGAGGGACTCTGCTAGAGATACAGTGGTGGGACACAATATACATGCAAGAGGAACAGACAGTTACACAAACATTAACATTTTAACTCTAGTGTTATGGAGGAGAGAAACAGATGCTGTAAGAACCTGTATTAGATTTGATTTGGTGAGGAGGCCAGAGAAGGCTCTGTTGGTAGAGAGATCTGAAGTGTAAGTTACCTGGGTAAAGAAGGGAGGGGGAAGTATTCCGGGAAGAGGGAAAAATGTGCAATTTGTGCTTCCCTCTCCTTCAGTGAGAGGAAGCAGGGCAAGCCCCTCCTTGTATGAGAGCAAGGAGATGGGCTAGAGATGTAGGTCACAGCCAGATCTTAAAGACCATTTACAGGCGTTGTCTTCATCCCAGTACCAATAGAAAACAATTGAAGGCTTTTTGTTTTCTTTTTTATTGTTTGTTTTCACAGTGGCACGTGTCACATCACATTGGCTTTTTTTTTTTCCAGCTGTGCTGGGTCTTCATTGCCATGCACAGGCTTCTCTTGCTGGGACTTGCAGGCTTAGTTGCTCCACGGCATGTGGGATCTTATTCCCCGACTAGAGATCGAACCCGTATCCCCTGCATTGGCAGGTGGATTCTTAACCACACTGGACCACCAGGGAAGTCCCCATATTTGCATTTTGAAACTACTGCTCTGGCTACAGTGTGGAGCGTGGAGCAGGTGTGGGGGTGGAGACCTAGTAGCTGCAGAGAGGGTGTTAGGAGGATGTTGCAATATCTAAGAAATGATGGTGAGGTGGCCTGGAGAGAAAGATATTTAGGAGATAAGTCAGTAGGACTCAGTGATGGATTGGACATAGGGATTGGACATCAAAGAAGACTCCTGGTTTTCTGACCTCTGTAGCTGGATGACGCTACAGGACCAGGTTGAAGAAGAAGCAGGCAAGGAGGGTGAAAATCATGAGTTCGGTCTGAAATACCTTTGAAATATTCAAGAATGTATCAGAAATGTGGTTGGATATTACACCTGTAGCAGAGACTCCGAATCTGTGACATGGAAGAGAGACTACAGAGGGTGAAAGCTTGTTTTTTTTTTAACTGGGAGAGCCTTGAGCTATTTATAAGGAATGCTAGATCCTGTCAGGTTCTGGAAAAGGCCTGAGTGCCTAAGAGTCCTGAGCACCCTTCAGGAGTTGGCATCTGATAAGTAGGCCTGCAGGAGAGAGCTTCTGAAGTTTGAAAGTGGTTCATTCTCTTTGCTTTTCAAAATGTTCTCTTTTATCTTGTTACAGTATAAATTTATTTAATAAATATCATCATAGATCAGGGGTAAAGTAACCAAAAATTGTCATAATTATCATAAATGTAGAATTAGTAAATGTCAAAATCTAGTAGTCTTACTATTTCTAGAAAGTGGATAGATTTTT
Organism: Giraffa tippelskirchi; assembly: GCF_054371585.1. NCBI lineage: Eukaryota > Metazoa > Chordata > Mammalia > Artiodactyla > Giraffidae > Giraffa > Giraffa tippelskirchi. The sequence continues at coordinate 146,246,302 of NC_137281.1, read as the reverse complement.
TTTCTAAATATTTGATTACCTGAAATTCTTTGTTGTTTAATACCAAAGTCTCTACAGTGGCACCTGAGATGGGTATAGCCACCAAATCTCCAGATATTTAAATGTCTCTTGCAATTCCAGGTTGTTACTGTGTTGATTAGCTACCACCAAGGAGTATGTATTAGATTGAAAAAAATTTTTGAAATCAAAATGAGTTTTTATTGCTCATGAATACCAAAAGCAACCTATTCCTATAATTGTCTTACTTTTATTTTAATATTTTCACTAATTTTTGTAATGGACATAGAATTGTTTTAAATTATAGTGAAATTAATGCCATGTGATGACATTTCTATTGCATGTTTCCACCTATAATTATGATACTCTAAAGAATAAGGATTCATTCATTTATTTTGTAAATATTTACTGAGTGCCTATGATGTGCCTGGTGCTGTTGTACATGCCGGGAATATAACAGACAAAAATCTTTGCCCTTATGAAGCTTCTATTCTGTTATTTTGGAATATCAAAAATATAGCTCTGACACAAGTAAATTACTTTTCATATATTCTGCTTCATTCAAGGAATGGAAAATGTCATGAACATTTTGTACACTATAAGTCTTCCCTCCAGAGTAAGGTGCAGGATTGATTTCTTAGGGTTCTTGACTTTTGGTAATTTACACTGGCTGTAGTTTTGAGCTTGAGGTTACTCCCTCATAATTTATTATTTATTCCATTGTTTTGCCCAATACAGCATGTTCAGTATTCATCACAACCAGCTGCAACTCCTCTTATCCTAAAAGGAGCTTAAAATTCAGCATTTGGGGGCCTGTTCTGTGATGGAAAAGGCTGTCAGAAAAATTACATAATCTTTTTTTTTTTTTAAGTCTGAAGCTCTTATGCCATGAATTTGATGGTGTCATAGAAACAGTTTTTTTATCTTATTAGTAGAAACAGGAAAAACAGGCATTATTTCGTTTGATCAAATTCAAGAGGAGAACTCTTGTTTTAGTATAATCAGTAACAATAAACGTCAACCCTTTGGCCAAAAGTAATAAAATTACAAGGTAAAATGATGTACTAATGCCATTGAGAATCAGTCTTCTTGTCAGTGAGAAAAGGATTTCCCTGTAGGTTTGGCTTTGGGGTCAGGACAATCTGTTTCCTCTGTTACACTTGAGAGTGTAAAGCCTGGCTACTCAAAATCAAGGTCAGTAAATGACATCACATGGGAGTTTGTTAGACTTGCACAATCTCGTGTCCCATTCCTAACCTACTGAATCAGAATCTGCGTCTTAGTAAGATCCCCAGGTGATTTGTCTACTCTTCAAAGTTTGCGAAGCCTGAGTCTAAAGCAAGGCACACTGTGGCCTGGGGGCCAGATCCAGACATTAGTTGTTTCTGTAACATCCAGGGTGATAAGAATGGTTTTTATTTATTTTTTTAATTGACATATAGTTAATTTACAGTGTTACATGAGTTTCAGGTGTACTACATTTTTAACTAGTTGAATAAAAGCAAAGGAAGAGTGATATTTTTTAACACATTAAAATTATATGAAATTCTATGGCCGATTCATGTTGATAGATAGCAGAGGCCATCACAATATTGTAAAGTAATTACCCTCCAATTAAAATAAATAAATTTTAAAAAATTATATGAGATTAATATTTCAGTGTCTATAACATTTATTGCATCACAGCTACAATATTCACAGATTGTCTATGGCCACTTTGGTTCAGAATGAATATTTGAATAGTTGTGTCAGAAACCACGTGTCCCAAAAGCCTAAAATATTTACTGTCTAGCCTTTCACAGAAAAGAAATTACTGACCTCTGATCTAAAGTGTAGTAGAATTACACTCTTCATGGGTTCTAAAGTAGCTTGCAAATCAAGATCAGCTGATTAAAAAATATGTAGTTTGATGATCCTTCATTGTATCAAATTTGAATTAAAAAAGCAAAGTCAGTATTTAGACATTAAATTCACACATATTTTAGAAATGAAATACTAATGAACCAAAGAGTTTATCATCAGAGATACATTTGTTTTAGTTTTTCCCATACTTTTTAGGAAATAGAAGAAGCAGTTGTTACTACATAGTTTGTATGCTTTTCTTATGCTCATGTTGTTAAATAGTTTGAATTAACCTTTCCTCCCTCAACACAACATGATTATTTTAATCTTGACCTGAGAATTTGAAACCCAGTGGTGCTTGCTGGTCTTCTAGGTGGAAACCTGCTAGTCTTGGTGGACCAGCACGCTGCCCACGAGCGCATCCGATTGGAGCAGCTGATCATTGGTAAGGATCTTCTGAGGCCTAGGAAAGAGTCAAGACTCCCCAGCAGAATTAATGTACCTGAAGGAGTTTGCCTAATGGTGACTGAAAAAGATGAATTGTACGTTTAAAAAAAATGAAAAAAAAAAACTATAAAAAAATGAAGCTGAAGCCTGTTGGAGTGACTTTTACAATTAAGAGAATGTAGTAGTTCATTTTACTAATTCAAACATGTGGATCTTACTTACATGGTCAAAGGCATATTTGCCATATACTTATCATCAGCCCTAAAGATTAGGCTATTTTATTACAACATTCAGCACAAAGATATGCCCCTCCACATGCCCATGTGATCATGGTTTACCTTCACAGTTCATCAGGCGGAGACCGCCAGCAGCTCAGAAGGCCCAATATATTGTTTCAATTTTAAAATTTAATTTGTTTTTGAATAGGTAGTATAATTGAATAGGTTCCAGTCTGAAAGGTACAAAAGGGAATAAAATAAGTTTTCTTTTCTACCCTTGTCCTTCATCACTCCTAGTTTCTCTCCCCAGAGGCAACCTGCATCACTATTTTGTTACGTATTCTTCCAAAGTCAATATGTGCTTTTTAATTTTTGCTACCTATTTTTCTCATCATGAGGCAGTGTGTCCCCAAGATGATGTAAAATACCCAGGAAATCGTTACTCCTGTGGTCAAATAATAAAAAAACCTAATAGGTGAGGACTTCAGGAGGTATTTCATGGACTAGAATGGCGATGATGTCACTTTTCACTTTTCCTTATAAAATGAAGACCTGAGAGTTAGGAAAGATACAGTAAAAGCAGTGTTAGAAAAACTCGCTTGCTATAGGCCCTGGACCATTTGAGAATAGTAGTAATTCTCATCAGAGACTGGGCAATCCTTCTGAAGGAAAGGAGGCACCTTCTTGAGCCTTGGGTTGTGTGTGCTGTGTGCTATGCTTAGTCGCTCAGTCATGTCCAACTCTTTGCAACCCTATGGACTGTAGCTTGCCAGGCTCCTTTGCCCATGAGATTCTCCAGGCAAGAATATTAGAGTGGGTTGCCATGCCCTCCTCCAGGGGATCTTCCCCAATATTAGTCAGCCTCTGTTATTGAAACCACATTTGTTGACTACCTACAGGATCACTACATTGTTCATTTGAATGTAAGATTTAAGTCTTATAATTCTTATTTAAGAAAATACTGCTAAAATGAGTAGAAAAACTAGATATTTACTAGTTTTGACTTTAATAATGGAAATTCAGAGCCTAAAACCGAACACTGAACATGCTGCTAAGCACTATAATAATCCCATGACTGTGTCTTCATTTTTATCTGAAACTGGAAGACTTCAACTTCTTTCTCTTAACCTATTCATCTTTCTCCCAATAGATTCCTATGAGAAGCAACAGCCACAAGGCTTTGGTCGAAAAAAATTACTGTCTTCCACTGTAAGTCCTCCGCTAGAGATAACAGTGACAGAGGAACAAAGGAGACTCTTATGGTTAGTACCACCATGAGGATGTGATGTAGCTAAGGTGCATCCTCACAATAATTCTGTGAGGTGTAAACGTAACTATCGTTTCTTTTCTCAGATGAGGCTTACATGACTTGTTCAAGGTCATAGCAAATATTAAGTGATGGAGCAGGCACTCAGAGGCAGGTTGTCTGACTCCAAATGCTGTTCTTTCCACTATATCACAGCTGTTGAGTAAAGGATATAGTTTCCCTGATAATTCTTTCCAGAAGTTGGCTTAGAGTACTCGTACCATTCCTTGGAACAGTCAGTATTTATGTTGTGCTGTTTCTGAAAGCGAAGTTACTGCAGTAATTGCTTCCATTCTGCTTTGCCTTGGTGCATTCTAGATTCTTAGTTTTCATCACCGTAATCGTACTGGGAAGAAAGTAAAACCCCAGGCCCCAAGGAAGGGGCAAATCATATAATGAGTCACAAGATTAGGGCATTTTCCTACTTTGGGGCGGCATAGATTATTGGAAATGAAAAAGAGAGAATTGTCTCTAAATTTATTTAATATGGGGAATATGAGACTGCCACTAAATCTTTTTCTCTGGGGCATAATTTATATTAGAGGCAGATCCATTTATTTACATCCCGTTAATCAGAACTTCTCAGTTCCTGGGGCTGTTAATTACCTCCCTGCTTTAGTGCTGATTCAAAACATTCTCAGCCCTTTTATTTGTGCCAAACTTCTTTAAGTGCCAGCAAGGAGTAGTTAGCAATCCCTCAGCGGAGAATGAAAATTCAGGAATAAGACACAGAAGCAAATTGATTCAGTGCAAAAGGAGGGAAAAAATAAAGGTTAGTATAATTCAAAAAGGAAATTTGATAATAAAATCCTAAACAACCGTAAGTGTGAGGGAAACAGTGCAAGTTTTAAAGCTCATGGCAGCTTTTGAGAAACTATCAAGTATTTGGAACCAATACTGAAATGTGAATGAAGTAGCTGTTTTACATTTGAGGTTATCTCTTTAGGTGTTACCACAAAAATCTGGAAGATCTGGGCCTTGAAATTGTATTTCCAGACACTAGTGATTCACTGGTCCTCATAGGAAAAGTACCACTCTGTTTTGTAGAAAGAGAAGCCAGTGAACTTCGAAGAGGAAGATCTACTGTGACCAAGGGCATTGTGGAGGTAAGACACAGCTGCAGATGCTGAGAAAACTGCTGCTTGCTAATAACCTCCTCCTTTGTTTAGAAATTCTCATCTTTTATTCAACAAGCATTTATGAAATACCTACTGTCTGCCAGGTTCCAGAGATTCAAAGATGAATTAGCTCAAGGTGAGGAAGGATATTTAAATTATACTGCAGTGAAATTTGGCCAGCAGAGGTATGTTCAAAAGTGTTATGGCAATAGAGGATATTTACTGTGCCCAGGAGAGTGGAGGTCAAGGAAACTGTCAAAAGAAAAGCCTTTTTTTGTTTGTTTTAGGAAAAGTCTTGTAGAACAGTGGGAGCCTGCCAAGTATAGAAGAGGGGAGGTCATTCTAGACAGATATCAGAGACTTGAAGCAGATCCTGTGCTTAGGGAGCTACCAATACACATGGCTTACATTAAGATATACACAGGATAGTGGTGGGCCTAGATGAGCCTAGATAGGTGGTCAAGGCCAACTCATCAAGGGATTCAGCATATTCAGCTAAATAGTTTGCATTTTATCCTGTAGGCAGCCAATGAAGAAGAGTAAAGTATACTTTAGCATTGCACTTTAGCATTGTAGCAATACTTATGTGTTTTCTTTAAACCAAACATGATTTATTTTGTATTTGTTGTCTTTTCTTTCCTGTTTTCTATTAAAGTTTCCTTTATTTCTCTTGTTTTCCCCTCTCCTGGTTTAGAAGGGGAATTTTAACTTGCATACATAACTCAGTTTAATGGTAATTTGTTCTTCTGTTCTCTTCCTAAACTGTACATAAAATCACCACCCTTTATCTTCCAGCACTCTTCCCCCACCTGTCCTTTTTTCATGGTGTCCTTTTTTTATTCATTGTGATTTCTTAATTGCTTCTTCCACTCTTTCGGTTTGGAACACAGGCAAATCCACATCAACTCAGTCTATCATTTTTTCCAGACACCTGAATTACTGTAGTAACATCTAAAAACAAAAGGTAGAAGATAGATATAGTGGATAAACTGTGGGATAGATGGATATAGGAAAGATTTGAGGTGGAGAGCACTTGAGGGGCTAGTGCCCTGGTGCCAGTAGGACAGGATGAAGATCTGACTTAAGTCAGCAGCAATGGGAATGGAGAAGAGAGACGTATATGAAACATAATCTGGAAGGCAGCATCAAGAGGACCTGGTGATCAAGAGAATATAAAAGAGATAAAGGAGAAAAGATAAGAATGATTCTGAGGGTTCTCACTTGGTCGACTGGAGGGATGGCACTTTTGACAGAAAAAGGAAATGGAGGAGGAGAGTACCCTTGGCTGAGGAGTTAGACCATGAGCCTTCAGATGAAGATGTGCAGTGGAGAGACAGGCCAGATCCAGCCCTTGGGAAAGAATTCGGGCTGTAGTATCTGTTTGGGAGTTAACACTATAGAGTTATATGGCCCTTGAACAGCATGGGTTTGAACTGTGCAGGTCCACAGATACACAAATTCTTTTAGAAAAATACCCCCTACCCTACCGCAGGGTCTGCAGTTGGTTGAATCCCCATATGTGGAGGTGCATCTACGGAGAGCTAACTGTAAGGTCATACAAGGATTTTCTCCCATGAAGAGAGCGGGTGCTCCTAACTCCTGCATTGTTCAACTCCTGTGATGGTCAACTGTTTACATTTTGATAATATCAGAAGCTGGAAAAGCGTCTAACGGACATGAGATTGTTCCAGGAGAATATGAAGAAGAAAAAGAGAGTAAAGTGCGGGGCCTGTGGGACACCAGCATTCAGGGTGTATACGTTTTGGCAACAGTCTGGAACACTAGTGCTAAAAAGCAGAGACCATAAAGGTTGACTGAAAATATTTGGCAAGAGAAAGAGGAGGAAAACCAGGGAAAAGTAATACTGCCACAGCCAAGGGAAGTTTTCAGCAAGAAGGGAATGGTCAACGGTGGCCAGAGAGTAAAGCCTGAGGAGTTGGATTTGGCTTCGGGGGACACTGCCTGCCTTGAGGAACCTGTTCTTAAGGGTGGGCAGGAGTGAGGGGAGGGAGAAGGGGGAGCTATGGAGCCCACTCTCTCAAGGACTCTGGCTACGTACAGAAGAGATGGGGCAACAGCCAAAGGTGAGGGGTGTCGGGAAGTATGGGGCAGGACACCCGTGGAGGAAAGATTTTTGTTTCTTGTCAGACAGGAGAGACTTGAGCAGGTGTGTCGGCTAAGCACGAGAAGACATTTGAGAGGAATAGGCAGCTGTCGGGCCAGCTGTGGGATCACCTTGACTTGAGCCTTCCCAGAATCGCCCTTTGATCAGACCACCTCTGCCCAGCTTTCAGCGGGGGCCCCTTTCTCCCTCCACAGCTTATTTTCTCCAAGGCTTCTCTTCCAAACTGTCTTAAATCCAAGAGATAGGATCTGCTCGAATCTTTTACTGTAATTCAATCCTTAAGTATTTAACGAGAAAATTATAATAAAAACTTTCCCTAAAGTGACTTCAAAGATGACTGGTAAGAACTTTACCTCAGACTGAAACAGGGCTTATGGTTTCAGCAAATCTTGATTATGTTAAGTCAGGCTGATCGGGGGAGATTTTGTCGATTCTGAAAGAAGCTGGAAAAGTTCTGGCATCTTGAAGAAGAGGTAGTTACTTGGATCCTAGCAGTTGAAAGATCAAACTGAGACATCTTTCTATAAAGTTCTACCCTCCAGCTTAATGAATGTGCCTTTTAAATATTATTCAAATTATCTAGCATTAATTGAACCATTGAAATATGAAATGAACAGAGAGTAAGATCCATTTCCCCTTCCCCAGGCTTACAGACTAATGTTTTACAAGTCCCAGATAGATAAGCAAAAGAGAGAATAGCAAAGAAGTTAGGATTTGATCTGTAACCACACTAAATTTTGTTAATGGGTCAGGCATAATGAGACATCTATTTAGGTTTGTTTAGGAAAACACATGGCTTTTAAAAAATACATAATATCTACTCTCCTAGCTCTTGGTAACTGCTCATTTATAAGTATGGTGTCCTAGTGTCTAAATGAGAGAGGCAAGAGAATTTTCTGAGTCTGGTTTAAAAAGAATCTATCATGTTGTAACCTTGGGAAGCTATTTTTTTTTTTTGCTGTACCACTTGGCTTGTGGGGTCCTAGTTCCCCAACCAGGGATTGAACCCAGGCCCTAGCAGTGAAAGCACTGAGTCCTAACCACTGGGCAACCAGGGAATTCCCAGGAAGCTAATTTATACATTTCTAGGAGTAAAGAAATCCTGTGTTTTCTTATAAAGAAATTATTAAATGTGCCATATCGCAAAAGTTTTTAACCTCCAGAGGTTAAACAAATTAGTAACATGAAATAGTGTCTGCTTTAAATTTCTTTAGTCCTTTCGTAAATATTAACATCTGCAGGGATATTCTTACTGCAAAGGCTACCCTAGGGACAGAGATATGCAAAGGAAGAGAAATTTCCCAGCAAAATGCCTCAAAGAGTAAGCTTTTTGACCTGAAGGGAATTATTGCACACAAAAAAATGTCTGTGGGAACTAAGTAACTGCTTATGTTCCTGATACTGAAGCAAGTGTTATACTGAGTGCACAGTTGTGTTGAAGACCTTTGTGTATTCTGTTTATGTGCTGTATTAAACGTGTTCTAGCCAAGATAATAAATACAAACAGACAACCTCGTAGTGAGAAACCTCCCTGATATTTAGTCAAGTCATTAGGCTGCCAGTTACATAACCTCATGAGTTGATGAGCTGTCTCTGGAGAAAGGTTCAGTAGCTAAATATATTCTCCACTCAGTAAGAGTTCTTTCAGTTGTCTTGGTATTTCATATTCAAAGTGCCTTACGACAAATACATTATTTGTATCTAAGTGCTATATTGCTAGAGCTCTTTTCTTCAAGAAGCATATTTTTAAAGAAGGAAATTGGGATATTTTGTAAATGATCAAAGGGCAGTTATAACATAGCAATAGATTAATGTCTGTTGTCCTCTTCTCTTTGTAGGAGTTTATTCGAGAACAAGTGGAGGTAAGCTTCACTCTTATTTTGGGGTTCCACACAGAGGCACCACACACAGAAGGCTCCACTGTTACACTGGCTTTTCCATTAATAGATATGTTTATGCATTAGCTACTCCAGACCACAGGAGGCATCCAAGGGACTTTGCCACTGACCGTCCAGAAGGTGTTGGCATCCCAAGCCTGCCATGGTAAGACTCTCAACACACCAGCTATTGAGTGCCTTTGCATGCTAAGCACTGGCAGGGTTCAGCAGTTATGAAAGAAGTAGAAGGCACGATTATCATCTGGCTCTTGAAAGGTACAACTTAGATCAAGAAATAATACACTAAAAACGAACCCTAGAAAATTATTTTTACAAAGCAAAATTTGTCGTTGTTGTTTAGTCACTAAGTCATGTCCAGCTCTTTGTGACCCTGTGGACTATAGCCCGCCAGGCTCCTCTGTCCGTGGGATTTCCCAGGCAAGAATACTGGAGTGGGTTTCTATTTTCTTCTCCAGGGGATCTTCCTGACTGAGGGATTAAACCCACATCTCCTGCACTGACAGGCAGATTCTTTACTACTGAGCCACCAGGGAAGCCCACAAAGCAAAATACCAACGTATATAGTGGACCATAATGCAGACCGACTTATATGATTAGGGGAGTAACTAACTCCTAGAGGAGATGCATTCTGAGTCAAGTTTTGAATGAGCTGAAGGACATGGATTCAGAGGAAGGAAAGGTTTAGTACAGGGGAGGAAATAGCCTGTGCAGAGGTCCAAAAGCAGAAACAAATTGGTTATATGAGGAGCAGCAAAGAATACCAGGAAATTAGGCTGGTGAGGAAGCATAGAATCCTAGAAGGTCATAACAAAACCTTTAGACCTCATACAGAAGGCAAGAATCATTGAGGGTTCTTGAGTAGGGTAATATGATAAAATAGGGAAAATGGTGTTGGAGGAACTTACTTTAGGGATCATGAATCCCCTGCAACTCTCATTTGACCATAGTGGGGTCTCCACTCCAGACACCCTCCCTCTCCATTTGATCTCCCCCCCAGCCCCCCATTAACCTTCCCCTCTCTTCACTTCCTGTCTTTTCTAGCCTTATAACCTCAGTCCCTCATTAGTTTGTCTCCTGCAAACACCACAGATCTCTTCCCTGCTTTATCCTATCTTTACTCCTCATATCTACTCCATCCCCAATTTGATCATCTCTACCTGCAAAGTGTATCTTCAGTGTGTCTAATGCAATCTGTTTCCACTGCTGCCTCCCCTCCCCAGGACTCAACAATTCTTCCCCTGTTGAGTCCTCTGACTTGGTCTTCCCATATCTATCCTGGTTTCCGCCCAAGCCATTCTTCCCACAACACCCAGAGGAATCTTCTTGAAACATAACTCGGAGCGTGTCCTTCTTAAAAAAAACTGACAGTGACTCCCCATTGTTCTGAGGATGAACATATTACTCTTTACTGTGGCCTGCAGGGCGTTTCAGTCTCTCCACCTTGCCTTTCACATTCCAGCTGGCTTCCTTGGTCTTGGTCTTGTGTGCTAAATTCTGCAGTGTCCTTTTTCCTCTGTCTGAAATGCCCTTCTGCTCATTCTTCAATTAGGCGTGTTTTTCTTAACCCAAGTTCTCAGATTAAATATAATTTTGCCACAAAAGCCTTCCCTGACCCTCCTAAACTGGGTTTGATCTTCCTGTTATATATTCATTGATTTTCTATATTTTATGGTACTTATAACTTTAATTATTGTGTAACTGTTTGTTTAATGTTTGTCTCACCTGTTAGAGAGTAAGCTTCATGGGGGTGGTGATCATCCATCTCATTCATTGCCTGGCATAGCTCCAGCACAGAGTAGATACTTAATATTTGTTGACTGAGTAAATTACTGTAGCCACAAAGGCAGTTTCTGACAGTATGAGAGTTTAGAGTAAGAAGATTATGACAGAAACAAAAAATCAGCAAATAAAATGGACATTGTAGGGAAACAGATATCTTGGTGATAGACTGGCTCTGGATGGAATATGACCTAGATTTCACAAACTTAAGTAGGCAAAAATATTGCTCTTGCCCTCTCTGAGAAAACTCTGAAAGCAAAGTCCTAACAAGTTAAGGAATGCCTGCTGCAGGGATTAGAAAGACAATTGACTCCATAAGGAAAGCTGAGAGACAAGTCAATTCTGAAGCCTTAGTTTCATCCATGGACGTAAAGGCCAATTTCAAGCAGTATTAAAGTCAAATGAAAGAAGCCTAGGAACCACATGTCTCTCGCCAGATATTTAGCTCTCACCCAGGGCCAGCATGGGTTTCCCACTGTACACAACCATACCCCTGGTTTCTGTCTTTTGTTTAGGGGCCATTAAGTTTAATGATGGCCTGAGCTTCGAGGAGAGCTGTCGCCTTATTGAAGCGCTGTCCTGGTGCCAGCTGCCCTTCCAGTGTGCTCATGGCAGGCCCTCCATGCTGCCGTTAGCTAACATCGACCACTTGGAGCAGGAAAAACAGGTACAGAAATGACTAACAGGAGACTAGCTCCTGTGATCCAAATGTAATCTGTCTTAATTCTTTCCCCAATACAAGAGTTTTGAAAAATACTGGAAGTTTTTTTGGAAATCTCACCATTTCATCTTCTAGCTCAAATTCAAAATGGAGTTTAGGCTGAACTATGATTATACATATGACGCCTTCGTATTTTTTAAACTTAACACATGTACAGACCAAAGCATCCTGAACATCCGTTGCCTACCGACTCTAGGTTTTCTGAGATAAAGAAGTTCTCTCTGGGACCACCGAAGGTTGGCCAAAACACAGCAAATTCACTGCTGGCAAATGTAGCCTAAAGAGCCAGTGGCTTGATAGTATTGGGTTGGCCAAAAAGTTCGTTTGGGTTTTTCCATAACATCTTAGAGAAAAACCTGAACAAACTTTTTGGCTAATCCAATACTTGCTGGAAATGGTAGCCATCTCCAGGGATCTCTAGAGTAATGTTTTGAGGATCAGGCAGGGGACCAAGCTTAGGAGATTTTCACATTATGCTTTGGCCCTGGTTACTCAGCAGTCCAGGAACAATGATGTGGATAATTCAATAAAGGCAGCAAGTGGTTTAAATTAAAGAACATTTCTATCCATGTTATAATCTTAAATGAAACAGAACAGGAGAGCATAATAGGAATGTCCGCTTTCCAAAATCTTTTATTTTGCTTACCTTTCCTGCTGAGGGCTCTAAAGTCTTTTCTTGCATGGAGTTTTCAGGTACTAATGTTTTCTGATTCATCTAGTCCATTTTACTCCATTAATAACTTTTTGTTTCATATGACAGTGGAAAAATGAAAGAAGTTTTGTCCCCATTCCTGAAGAGATGTGCCTCTAGACTTAGTTTCCAGTCCCGCTTATCCTAAGGAAATCTAAAATCTTTTCTGAATCCAGAAACTAGAAATCCAAACTAATGTGAATAGCCGTAATTAGGAAATACTTGCATGCTCCTTGGCTTTTCATACTGTTAATTGGAGTTATTCTGTTTCTTCCCACAGACTAAACCCAATCTTGCTAAACTTCACAGAATGGCTCAGGCCTGGCATCTCTTTGGAAAAGGAGAAGGATGTGATATAGGGCAAAGCCTGCAGGCATCCATGCCTCCTTGTGAGCTGCCAAGAGAACAGAATTACTGTCTGTAAGGAACCAAATGGATGCTGACTGTAGGCCTTTGAGCAGAGAGCGTGAGCAACAGGCGCCAGTCGGGTCTTGACTGAATGGGCCTGGGGCCCTGATCAGCATCTCCATCTTCCCTGAGCAGGTGATCCCTCCAGTTGAGGAGCCAGATGGATTTCAAGCCTAAAGATGGGTCTTTCATTGGCATCCATGGACACAGAAGGTTGCCCTCTAATATCTACATTTTGTAATTTATTTGGGGATAAAATTTAATGATTAATTGTCTGATTGTATGGTTGGTTTGTTTGCAGAATTTGGGGGTAGTGGGATGGGGGGTTGGTTTTGTTTTGCCACTTTTTTGAGCCTCATAATTTGCACTGATGTGATCACCTGATGCTGAACTCCCTTCCCCTCTGGCCTCCTCCACTGCCCCCCGCTGCTACTTCACATTCTGCATCTCGGCCTTAAAGAGTTTCTCCATGCTTGTTAAAAATGTGCCTGGCAGTCTTCCACCAGGCCTGTAGTTAGATTATTTTAAGGATAAAAGCAATTGATAAAGAGAGGCAAGGACAAGGATGGAATAGAGAAACTGTAAAGCCCTGCTCCTGGTTTCTTGTTTGTTTTATTGCCTCCTTGAAAGCTTTTAGGCAGGCACAAGCCTACCGTGGCGGCAGCTCGCCTCAGGCAGGCACGGGCCCTCAGCTCTGCAGCCTCCACCTGCCTGCGAGCGAGCTGTGAGCTCCCTCTGTCACATGCTTGTTGATCATATGAAAATTCTAGTAACAGGTCCCCTGACATCTAAAAATGTTGGAACTGTATTGCTGAGGGCTGTAGCCTGTGGTGATGTAATAAAATTACAGATTCAAGTGGATGAAAAGGGGACAATTGTGAATGCCAGGTTTAAGATTTGGCTGTAGTTCTGCAGTTGCCTCCAGCTGGTTAGCCACCCAGTAGGTAAAAGGGAAAACAGTAGAGGAAGCCTTAACCATCAAATACATGGACATGGCCAAGGAACTCTGCCTTCCTCCTGTGGCTGCACTGTTCCCTGCTGGCTGAAGGAGCAGTCCGGGCTGCCCTGGCTGATGACACAGGGAAACAAGAACCCAAGAAGGCAGGGGCAGAAAAGAAAGGAGCTCTTGGCGAAGAAGCCTCAGCCAGGTTGCATCAGCAGTTTGCTCCCCCTCCCCAACAGTAAAAGAGCTACAAGATACACAAAACATTTGCTTTTCATAGTATGGCTCAAATGCCAGCAAAATGCACCATTTAGTTATTCTGAATCCTATGATTTCTTTCAGCCCATGTTTATCACCTTGACCCAGTTCATGAATATTCTGAATTGTCTGTACAATCTCAAAACTGAAATCAGTAATGAAGTTTCAGACTTCTCTGGTGGTCCAGTGGTTAAGAATCTGCCTGCTAATGCAGAGGACATGGGTTCAATCCTTGGTCTGGGAAGATCCCATGTGCCAAGGGGCAACCAAGTCTGAGTGCAACAACTACTGAGCTCACACACCTACAGTCTGGGCTCTGCAACAGAAGAAGCCACTGCAATGAGAAGGCAGCACACTACAACTAGAGAGTAGCCCCCGCTCGCCATAACTGGAGAAAGCCCATGCACAGTAACGAAGGCCAGTTCAGTCCAGTCGCTCAGTCGTGTCCGACTCTTTGCGACCCCATGAACCACAGCACGCCAGGCCTCCCTGTCCATCACTAACTCCCTGAGTCCACCCAAACCCATGTCGAAGGCCAAGCACAGCCCAAAATAAGTTAGTTTAAAAAACTTAAAAAATAACAATAATAAATAAGGTCTCAAGTTTTGGTAGTCCACAAAATGCACAAATAACCTAATTTCACCAGAATCTATTTTGAGGAAGATTACCAATAAGACATTGATAATAATAATAACAACATTGATAATGTTGTTATAATTGTAATAATAATTGTTGTAATAATAATAATAACATTGATAATGTCTTATTATCAATAAGACATTGATATGTCTTCTATATTGAGGAATCTATTTTGAGGAAGATTACCAATAGAAGTCTTTGATAGAAGATGATAGAAGACATAGGTTAGATTATTTGATAGAACCAATTATTGTTCATAAAGCATATTAATAAGTAAAAGAATATAAGACAATAAATAAACCCCCCTCTCTCAAGAGACTGATATTGTTCATATCCCAAACCAGTAAAATGATGAAAATACTGTGAGCTTGTTTTAGAAGAGATTTTTTTGTACACAAAGTATCTCTCTCAATGTGAAAGCAATTTTCATATCAAAAATGCAGCTTTAATTCTTTCGACCTAACCAGATACATTCTCTACACTTTTTCCGGAGACAAGTGTTATTTTGGTCCCTTTCAAATTGCATCTTGGTTTTATTGCGGTACACCTATCTAATGGACTCATAATTTCATTTGGGACCAGGACTGATCTTTCTGCAAATGCTTGTTATGCCACTCTTAATCCATACTTGCCCCACATTTTTAGGTGACTTGATTTCTGGTTAATAAGACTCAAGAGACTAAAGTACTATAAAAGGAGGGGAAAAAAAAAAGCAAAAACAAAGCTAGTAATATGTCTGGGATAGGATGTGTTTTGAATGGGATGCCATATGATGAGAAAGATGTTGTAATGAGAATTTCTACTTTTGTATTTCCTGGCCAGCCTGCTTACACTGGCCTTTGTAGCAAATGGAATGATTTTCTTCCTTTTTTAATACAGGAAACAAATTTGTCCTCATGGAAGACAAATTCGCTTGCCAGCAGCCCTGCAGTGAATCTTATGGGAGTGATGAAGTAGCACATTCACAGGTTTAGGGAAAGCCTTCACTGGTTTTCAAGGGGATCCTTGTAGAATTATGTAATTGGACCCCTGAAGAATAGGTGCCACTGTCTAAAAATGGCCTTTATTCCTCTAAATACGTATAAATGATTTCATAGGCTGGGACGTATGACCTTAGAAAGAGTGTTTTCAGGGCCTCAGCCTCCAGGAGCAGTGGGGTGCTGTGGCCTCTGGACCTCTGCCTCCACTCCCCAGAACTTCATGGAGGTCAGCTGTCCTGGGAGTTTTAAAAATCTTTTTAGGTCAGACCAATCTGTAGGATTAAAAAAAAGTCTTACTATACCTCTTATATGAGGATGATGGGGTGTGATTTCACAAGGTTTTGCTAAAAATCCCAAACTCTGTGTTCTTGAGCAGGAGACTAGAAAAAGTTCTCCAGAAATCATGTAACCAGTCATCCTGGCCAGCCTGACTCTAGCAATGCAAGAGATAATTATTCTTTCTCAGTAATTTTTTTATTAATCTACGCATCTTTATCTTTACACAGCAGAAATGATTTATAATGAAGAGTCAAAATGCTGATTACATAGCTACATCTAGTATCTTTATTTTCACATAGCAGCAATCATAACAAAAGGGTAAAAACACTGATTATGTAGTCACTATATTCATGTTATCCTTACTGTTTTTATCCCATCACATTCAGGTAATAAGAAAGAAAATGAATTTGTTATTTACAAAATTTACCTAAAACAGCCAAGGTTTTATAATTCCACCAAAGTTTCAGAATTCAGTTAAACACACACATAATACAAAGTGTTCTCTATCTTAATAATTTATACACACAGTAGCATGCATCAGCACAAAATCAACCAATTAGCAAAAAAATCATTACTTTTATTGCCTGTTAGCATTCTGTTAAGTTTTTTAAATCAGGTGCCATAAGAGCAGACCTATATTTTAATTTTCAAACAGCACGGTAATCATTATTTCCTATATGGTGTTTTAAGGTTTACAAATAATATTTGCATAACTTACTTGAATTCTTGGCAACCCATGAAATAAGGTGGTAATTATTCTCCCCATTCTACAAAGAAGGTAACTAAGGCTGAAAAATATTGTCTAACATCACACAGCTAATAAGTAAAGGAGCATGGTATCCAAGTTTTCTGGCTCCAAGAACAATGCTGGCTACCAGTTCCTGAGGGCTCACTATATACCAAATGCTTTGTATACATGATCTCTAATCCTTACAAAGTCCCCTTAGGAAGCTAATATCTCTCTCTTGCAGTGAGACTTCTTAGCCTCAGAGATGTTAACAGGTTTGCTGAGCGTGAGAATTCTAGCCCAGGTCTGTTGGACTTCACATTGCACCCTCCTTCCCATTATTACCCTACACTGCCCAATATATTTTTAATTTATTAGGGATTTATCAGATTGTAAACCTGGGGTGGTTCAACTTTGTTCAATTCTGGTTGGTGGAGGAGGCTTCGTTAACTTCAACCTAAAACTTGAGATATGAGAAGTGCAACAAAACCATTCTTGAGAGTTCCTTTGTCAGTAACACTCATCAGAAGTGCATTGGGAAATAAAGGTGTATACCTTCAAGACGCTTAGCTTCAGTCAGGGAGACAAGGAAACTAATGTGTGTGCCATGTGCTCAGTTGGGAATGGCTCTTTGCGACCCCATGGACTGTAGCCTGCCAGGTTCCTCTGTCCATGGAATTTTCCATGCAAGAATACTGGAGTGAGTTGCATTTTTTCTCCTCCAGGGGATCTTCCCAACCCAAAGATCAAGCTGCACATCTCCTATGTCTCCTGCCTTGGTAGGTGGATTCTTTACCCACTGAGCTATCAAGGAAGCCCGAAACTAATGATAGACTATGGTAACTTCCTCTAGGTGTAGGGATCACCATGAGTTATAGCTATGTCTTTATTATTGAAACAAAAGGTGATAATTCTACAATCAGAATTAAGACGGCAATAGAAGCTAGTAAAGAAAGCTGAGCGCTGAAAAATTGATGCTTTTGAACCGTGGAGAAGACTCTTGAGAGTCCCTTGGACTGCAAGGATATCAAACCAGTCAATCCTAAAGAAAATCAGTCTGAATATTCATTGGAAGGACTGATGCTGAAGCTGAAGCTCCAATACTTTGGCCACCTGATGCAAAGAATTGACTCATTGGAAAAGACCCTGATGCTGGCAAAGATTGAAGGCAGGAGGAGAAGGGGACGACAGAGGATGAGATGGTTGGATGGCATCACCAAGTTGATGGATATGAGTTTGAGCAAGCTCCGGGAGCTGGTGATGGACAGGGAAGTGTTGCAGTCCATGGGGTCTCAAAGAGTCAGACATGACTGAGCGACTGAACTGAACTGCGAAGCTAGTATCAGAAAAGCTCAAGGCAGCAATTCCCTGGGCCGTCCAGTGGTTAGGACTCTTTCACTGGGTTTGATCCCTGGCTAGGAAACTAAAATCCCAACAAGCCATGTGGCCAAAAATACATGAATTTTTTCTAAGAAAGAAATTTGGCAAAGCTTAGAGTGTAAGCTAGAAGGAAAATGAGAGGCTGGGGAAGGGGCTAGGGCAAAATCCAGAACCCAGGTGGGGAGGTGGAACTCCTTGAGTAGCTGAAAATGAAGAGGATCTAGCAATCAGACATCAGAGCAAGGGAAAAGGTCAGACACAAATCAAAAGCTGGGATCTGAGCCTAACAGACAGTAAAAAGAACAAGGCAACCCAAACAGGTCAGAGCAGGAGGGGGCTCAAGGCCAAGTTCTGGAGATGTGTCAGGGGCTGAGGAAGCCATGCCAAGTAAGAACAGATGCGGCCCATCATTTCCTAGACAGCACTGACAACCAGGTTCAGCGGAAGCCTCAGGTGGGGGCCCGCACCGCATACCTGAAAGGAGGGAAGAGCATTTTCTGGCACAAAGAACCAGGCTCTCCCTACCTGTGTTCCACTGAAGCGCACCCCCTTTCATCAAAACCCTTCACAAAAGCAGGCTAACAATGAGAACTGACTGCTGTGTTTGCCACTGTATATCATGCCTCTTTTCACCCCTTCTCAGCTGAAGTTGTTCATCAACACTGAGATGGCAAAATGTGGGCTCAGATGAGAGGAAAAGAAGGAAGCCTGGGAAACCAAAAATCTGGATAATCTACACCAAATAAACCCTTCCTCCCCTCTATCCCTCCATTTATTCATTTATCATTCAGTAACCTCTAGTGAGTCCCTTCTAAACGTATTGCTGCAGAAATTGTGGAGGCGATAAAAAAAGTTATCCTACGGTTTAGGATTTTTCAAGCCCTTGAATCACTTTCATCCCATGCCCATTTGTCACAGAACACTCAGTTTTATCTAGAAACATCTGATAAAGTTCAGGCAACCTGATCAAAGTCTGTGGAAATCTGAGTATCTAATATTTTGCAATCTATCGAGCCAGCAAGCTAGCGTGACTCAAGTAGCGGTGTGGAGAAGCTGGATTTGGCCATATTTTCCCTGTACAACTTGCCTGACTAAACAGCTTGCTCATATTTACTTTAAGAGCAAAGAGTATCCAAATGTGATTAAAAAAAGGTAGTCTGGAGGTAGTTTATCATCAGTTTATCATTACTTAAGTAAGCTACCACCTCTCTTTAATAGTAGTTAACTGCAGAATTTTACATATAAATGATGAATCTTGTCAAGTTTTTAAGTAGCTTCCTTCTTCTCTAGGCAGGTCTTAATTCTAAATGAAAATAACATGCCTGCAAAAACACTACTGAAAGGTGCCTTCTCATCATGACAGTACATAATGTAAACATCAGGAGATCATCATTTCAAGTGCGGTTAGGCTTGAAGGCAGCCCCGCACGTTGTGAAGGATGAAAGCTTAGACCATAGCTCTTTATTAACAGTAATTGCTTAGCCATTGTGCAACATCCTGGAACAACTGTTTGGTGAATGAAAGGGTAATTCAGAGCAAAGTAGACCAGATAAGAAAAACACTTCCAAACCATATTTCAAAATAGCTCCTTTGTGTCAACTGGGTGCATGGCTGGCTGCAGAGGGAGTTTTTGTGAGGACAGGTGGATAGTATGAAGCCTTTACAATAATGACATCCCCATCTGGTCCTATCTTTATGGCAAAGCATGCTGTTGTACCGAGGTCTACATATGTGGTATCACTGATTCAGGGAGCTCAGGGGTGGAACTGTGAGCCGGGCAGCCTTCATGAACCCAAAGACTGCTGCAACAGCTCACTTTGAGAAATGGCTTTCAAGCACATCTGTGAAACTTATGATCTTACAAGTACCGGCATTTCTTTTGAGGTATCCCTTTACACTTCAGTTTTTCTTGGTAGAGTATTTTTCAGAGACTTCTCTTAGGAGGCTATATTAGGAATTTCTGTTCCTTATTTGAGTTCCAGGAACTTGTGCCTTTCCTGCCCGCCGTCCAAATTGGAAGATACAAACCGTGGGAAAATGCGTTTTTACAAACTCTATGGAGTGAGTGATCTAACTTGGTTTATTTAGCATATTCAGGAAGACTTTCATGTCCATGGAATCCCTGATTAATTCTAAGCTACCACTGTTTTTAAATGAGCTTCTTCTGAGTTCTGCTGCAAAGGCAGGGGTGGGAAGCAAGTTCAAACAAAGGCTGACAGGTAGTAAGTTGACATGAACACCTTGGTGTCCCCCTGCTTAGATCAGGTTCTCCCTTTCCAATATTTACCCTTCAGGAAAAGGGAGAGAGAGAAACAGAAAAGCGAGGTATATAAATAGTGTAGTGGGATTTACTTAATTGAAGTTCTAAAGTCTAAAGAATCCACATCTGTGCAGCTCTGTTGCAGGCACTGTAAGAGCTGACCACAGAGACAGCGAGCCTCTACCCTGGTAACCTTCGTCCATCTCAGGGATGCCTGGGGAGGATGCTGGTGCTAATTTTAGACCCAGAGACTAAGATGCACAAAGGACAAGTATCATAATGCATTTTCAGAAACAGATTTAAATTCCTTCTGCTCTTCCTCCAGAGCACAGTCGTATCCAGGCGAACCGCTATTAGGATGGGTGCCTTCAATGACTTCAAAGACTGCTCGAAACGGGTAGCTACAAGCCACTTCACTGAGAAAGCATGCAGTCTTAGATGTTTTAAGAAATACTTGACAACTGAGACCTGTGTGAGCCGGGCTCTTCTGGGTCAGAGAGCTTTCAGGTTAGTCCTTTAGACTGACTCTCTTCAGTCTTGCCTTCTCTCTCTCAGGGAAGACACGAGTCCGAACGCAAAGATCTGCCCACGTCAAGTAGGATCAGAGTAGAGGCCTTTCCTTCATTGTCTACCTTCTGGCCAGTGTTTACCAAAACACAAATATCAAATCACCTGGTAAAATCCCTTGAGATGCTTGTTAAACATGCAGATTCCTAGAACTTCCACCTTCTGCCTCATAGACACTGCTGCCAGAGGTTGACTTTGTGACAAGCATCCCAGGGGGGTTCCCTTGCACACTCAGGGGATCTCGGCCCTGAGGTTTGCTTGGCACCATGCTTCCCAAACATGGCATCCAGATCATCTGACCTGAGGAGGCTTTTTGAAAACATAAATCATTAAAGTAGCATACATGAAGAACAGAAACAATATACTAAATAAAATCAGAAGCCATCTTTCTGCTTGTCACTGTTTGGTGTTAATTCTTCCAGATTTTTATCCTGTGCATCCACGTAATTTGTTTTAAGGAGCTAAGTTTAAGGGTCATTTCATGCAGATTGCCCTGCAGCTTGGTTTTTTCCCCAGCTTGTTTTGGTTAACAGAATATAAAATAGACTTGCTTATAAATCTATCCCATGCATTAACACAAGGGTCACAACTCAGATGCCCATAAGGGTTCAGCAGACAATATAAATGAGTTTAGTGAACCTGGCTTGGAATTGCAGAAAATGGGGTTTCCAATTTACTAGAATTAGAAGCTATCCACCTATAGTCAAATTGTTGCCATTTGGGAATGTGGGCCCAGAGTTCACCAAATCTTCAGGAGACAGAAGAAATCTGAGTTTATTTGAAGTGTAACATCCAGATTTTAAAATACTGGTAACTAATTAAAATTAAATACCAGATAAATCAATCAAAATGTCTTTAATGCAGACACTGATCTCAAGTCACCTTTTGAAACCTCTATTGCAATGTATACATTATCAAGTAGATCACACTTAAAAACTTTTCTTGTTTTTAACTAACAGAATACAAAATGCTATATTGCTGGACCCTTAGGATGTGACATTACAGTTGCTACAATGGACATTCTTGCCTATGTCTTTCTGTGCTTGCAAAAATAAATCTAGATGGTTCAAAATTGCCCTGGAAAAGGTTGCACCAATTTGCAATTCTATTAATAGTACATGAGGGGGTCCTTTTCCGGGAGGCTCTAAGCATATTCCCAGGACACTCTAAGCCAACCCAAAGATCAGACGCAGTAGGTCCGAGATGGAGGCTGAGACTGTATATTTTCTTAAGCTCCCAGATGATTCTGATGATCAGTGATTTTGGAACCACTGTCTTGGATTATTAACGAGTTGTTTGGGACCATTTCCAGTGAGTTATAAAGGAAATCATAAATACTTTCATCTGAATTTCTGTTTTAGGCTGTTACCTCTAATTACTGCCCTCTATGAAAACACACCAAAGGGCTCTGCTGCTGCTGTTTCAGGCAGTTCAGTCAGAGAAGAACAATAAATAAACCAACTCAGGAACCTTCAAGCAGCTTTTATTGGCACGGCCTCGGAAAAGGTGTGGCAGTCATTTCTGAGCAAAAACCTGTAGCCCAGCAAGTCTTCGGTGTTGTGTTTAAAACACCACTGAACTGGAAAGTTTAAGTTCCTGAAACAGATGCTCCAAGTCACTAAGAGGCTCCAAAAATCAAGAGATCAAGCCCTGCTGGCTCTGTAAGATCCGAGAGGCAAAGAACAGTCCTGGAGATGCATCCCAGTTACGGGATGACCGAAATGGCAGGAAACAGTATCAGGTTTTCTAAGGCTGACTCTTGTTCGCTCCCCCATTACAAGGAAGATGCATTTCAGTTGTGGCACAGAAATCTCCTCTCCGTTCTGTGTTTGCCTAAGCAGCTTCTGCTTAGGACGAGTGGTGGTTATAGGACGTGATCGTCAGGATGGTAGAGTTCACTCATCAGGCGGTATATGTAGGAAGGTGCATTCCCACCAATGTTGGAGATAAACAGAGTAATGAGCTCTGGAGGGACGTAGTCAAACACGGGGCAGTGGACACTGACCTTCTCCAAGATGTCCCCTGAAAGGCAATCACACGAGCTAAAGACAAAACCGAGGCTCCTGTTCTAATAAGTATCTCATGGATTCCAGGCTCAATAACACAGGGATACGTGCCACCCCAAGGAAGGGAAGCTGTAGCAAAATACAAACAGGAAAAGACGTCTGATCATGATCTGCCCTGTGTTTACGACTCTCCAATACCTTCCCATAAAAAGGCAAAAAAGTTTCAAATTCGGGATTGCAGCCATCAAGATTTGGACCCTCCTGACCGCAGTACACTAGAGTCTGTATCACTCTCCCTCTTGCTCATGACTCTCCAGCCACACAGCCATCGTTTTCCACCTGGCTAAGCATGTACCTAACTCAGGTCTTTTGCACCAACATCTGGAAAACTCTTTCCTTCACCTTCACGTGGCAGGCTCTATTCCTTCAGGAATCAGCTAAAATGCCATCTCATTAAGTCCTTTCCCCAGCCTAAGGTAGTCCCCTAGTCACTTTCCATCACATCACCTGTATTTTCTTCCTAAAACACTCCATGCCCTGACATATTCTTGTCTGTCTTTTGCAACATGATGTAAACTCTGGGGGAACAGGGCCCATCTGTGTTAATCACTGTTATATCTCTAGTGCCTGAAATAGTGCTGGATACACCGTGGGTGCTCAAGAGTCATAAATCTTTTTTGAAAGAATAAATGTTTGAATAAATGGTGAAGTTATTAAATTTCCAAGAAGAATCAGCACTCCAAGTACTATGTTTTGCTCCCAGAGGATGTTAAAGACCATGCAAACTGTTGATGAGGCAGCAAGCTCACTGAGCAAAGTTGCTGCCTTCAGAAGAAGACAGAGAAAAGGTCCCCAATACACAAAAGTGTCCAGGCTACAGGCAAGTTTTATAAGTAACATTTCAGAGCCTGCTTTCTTTGGCAGTCACATCACCAAAATGACTCCCTGCAGCAACCAAAATCAGGTACACTTTCTGATTGGGCTGTTGCCTGTGTCTCAGACAACTTGCAAAGCCAATCCCAGTCAATGCTGGGTGATCCAACCCCCCATGGCCCCCATAACTCAGTTAAAATATATTAGTTTCAGAAGAAAATGAACACAGATTAGGTCAGGTCCGCAAGCACTCTTAAGTTGCTAAAGAGAACAGTCCGCACAAAAAGTATGATTAATAAAACACAGCCCAACGACATTCAATCCCATTGACCACCAAAAGACCAAAACAAACATACAAAAATCCAAAACACACCAACTGCGTGTGCCATACACATTCATGCAACTTCTGTACCTTCTGTGAAAGGCAGGACTTCTTCAGGAGCCACGAACTTGTGAAATGAATCTTCTTCATTGGGGAACTGGAAAAGGAAAAATTAGGAAGAAAAAAAGAGAGATGTGACACTTTGACTTTCAGGTATACACCCAAGAGAAATAAAAAGACATCCAGACACTTGATTACAAAGGCTTACTGCAGCATTATTTACAAAAGCCAGAAGGTAGAAATAACCCAGATGCTCATCAGCGGATGAATGGATAATTAAATTGTGGTATATCCATACAACAGAACATTATTCAGTCACAAAAAGGGAACAAAGTACATGCTATAACTCAGATGAACTCCCAAAATATTTAGAAATCAGAAACAAAAGGGCCCATACTGTATGACTCCTTTTATGTGAAATATCAAAATTAGGCAAATCCATAGAGACACAAAGCAGATTAGCAATCACTAGGCGATGGGGAGAAGAAAGAAGAGAGTGATTACTTAATGGGTACAGAGTGTTTTTCTGGGATGATGAAAAAATATCCTGAAACTAAGGAGTGGTAGTTGCACAATGCTGTGAATGTACTAAATGCCACTGAACTGTACATTTTAAAATGGTTAATTGTGTTATGTGAATTTCACTTCAATTTTTTAATAAGTAGACACCTACAGATAGGTTGTTATTTTCAAAGCAAGTAGTTTCTATCACTGGTAAAATGACTCTTTACTTAGTAACTGCTTGTGTTCAGGCTACAGAACACAGTCCCTGGAACTATGACAAATAAAAACCAATTCTATGTTTCTAGTTTCAACTTGCTTGGCATTTTCAGAAATGGTCAGGGTGACAGGGGAGTGGTGGCAATGTAGACAAAGGGCCTTCCCCAACTATATATTATCCTGGCCTTATAATTTTGACCTCGTAAAGCTGAAAGGTTGTAACTATCAATGGCTCTTCCTGGATTAAGATTACTGTGGCCCTTTCCAGTCTCCACTGGGTCTAATCCACTGAGTAAATGCAGATAAAGAGAAGTCCCAGAGTGAGAAGGTTGAAGGTTAAAGAGTTCAAACCTATACTTTGACTTCCTTCTGTTGGCTAGAGACAGACAGACATACCTGTGGGGAAAGCTTGAACATAGGAGCACAGACAATGAGTGGGGTGGAATGGTGTTTTGCTGCCAGTGCTAGAGTATGAGTTCCTGCCACAGCTCTCAGGGCACCGTTGGCCAGGATGGTCTTTGTGCCAATGATCACCTTTGGGACAGGAAGAAAGAAGCAAGCCATCCTGAGAACAGAGCCTTCAACAGGCCATTGGGCATGACCACCTGAATGCTTAGCCCTCAGTCTTGGCATCCTACAGGGGGTGGGTGTGGGGGCCACACACCAGTTGAGGGAAAGGGATTCTAGGTTCAGACCACAAGTACTAGCATAAAAGTGGGTTCCCAAGGGAAAAATGAACACAGTACAGGACAGAAAACTGCAGTGTTTATTGCTCTTAGCCCTCTCTTCTCTGGAAATCTATCTGCCACACTTCCTGATAAGTGGGAAGCCTTTCTTCTACCATCCACCACTACCAAGCTCTCTGAGCAGAAGTGGGCAGCTCTCTACCAGATCCCTAATATGCTGACATGATTAGCTTAGTCCCATTTCATTCCTTTCAATGCTTTAACCAAAATGAGGTGTCTCCAAGGGAGGACGGAAAAGGCAATGACAACCCACTCCAGTACTCTCGCCTGGAGAATCCCACAGACAGAAGAGCCTGGTAGGCTGCAGTCCATGGGGTTGCCAGGAGTCGGACATGACTGAGCGACTTCACTTTCATTTTTCACTCTCATGCATTGGAGAAGGAAATGACAACCCACTCCAGTGTTCTTGCCTGGAGAATCCCAGGGATGGGGTAGCCTGGTGGGCTGCTGTCTATGGGGTCGCACAGAGTCGGACACGACTGAAGTGACTTAGCAGCAGCAGCCAAGGGAGGAATAAAGAGGAGGGGCTCAATATTAATAGAATAAGAGATTTAAAAGGTCCACGTATGTGTTTTCAAAAGGTACTAGAAACTCTCCTCTCTTCTAATAGATATTGGGGCCGGGGAGGGGGGTGGGTATTAATATTTTAAAGTATAATCGTCATGAATTTGACATAATATAACCCAAATACACCCACCTTGTTGACTCTTGACATAACAGCAAAAATGGCAGCATCAGTCATGACAGTTGTCTCAATACCTGCTTTGGACAAATTGACTGCCATCTCATGACCCTGCATTAGGAGAGAAAAGCTGATGCTGAGAGGAAGAGTGGGAGAGAGAGAAAAAGAGCTTTCAAACGTAACTGGATCTGGGGGACTGTGTGACACTGGGCATATCCAACATGCAACTTCCAACAGGTAACTAACTCATCTGGTAGGTGTTCTCTGGGAAGCGGCAGGAAGCCCAGGGGAAGCTAATTAATGTTTATTACTCCCCAGCAGTGCTGGGACAGGCACAGAACTAGAAATACAACTTGCTTGTGTAACTGAGCAGAGCGCACAGGACAGCTCCTGGCTCATTATTTTACAACATCCTTGCATCCTTACATATTTCCTTTCTGGAGACCTATTATTTACCTGAAGACTGAGTGAGGTCAGACCAAGTATCAGTCATCCCCAAGGTTATTTACCCTATTCTGATTTCTGAAAGAACTAATATTTATTTTTTCTTGGGCCAAGTAGTTCACTCAACTTCCTTAAATGAATATTTTAAGAATGTTCACAGGATCAACAACGTGAAAATCTCTTAAATGTTTTACTCTATCTCCTCAACGTTTGAATCACATCAATTCAAAGATGGCATGGAACCTACCGACCTCTCCTTTATTCTCTCCTCATTTTAAATTTTTGTTAGCAGCTCCAGCAGTCCCCATACCTGACAGAAAGGTGCACACTCTGCCACGATGACGTGGAATTTCCTCTTTCGGGCGGCCTCTTTGAGGAACGCCTCCACTGTCCGGGAGAAGCCGATGGTCATGATGACCTCATTGGAGTGGATGTGCTCCAGGGCCTGGGCTGCGATGTTCTCCGTTGTCCCTTCTGCAAGAAGCCAGTTTTGCATAGAAAATATGACACAGCCATGCTACAACACAGACTTGAGAGAGAACAGAAAGGGACGTGTGCCCTTCTGTACACTGCCCACATTGCAGAGCCTGGGAACACATGGTCAACGGACTAAACGTGAAATGTCCTACTTCCTTAAAAGCCCCCTCCCTCCAGGGTTTTCTATTTCCCAAGCTCTCAGCCTACCCTCTTGCCCAGCAGTACCCCTACTCATCAACTTACTCCCCTCACCCCTACCCCGCCCCAAAACTAGTTCTTTACAACTGACTTTGAAGACTGTGAATTTAGGCAAGAAATGTCCCATCTGAGAAATTCGAAAGTGCTGAGAGTAGGGTAAACAGACTTTCCCTCTAAAAGAACTCCTCCAAAAGGTGGCCACAACGCCTAAACCTGACAGGGAGGACACAGAAGAAAAATAGGGGAGGAATTTGGAAGAAGCAGCTCAGTGCACAGACAGACCCAGTTTCTTCCTTTCCTGGGAACACTGACGGCAATAAATATCTGGTCTCCTAGGTCACAAAGACAGAGGGGATAGAAGTGGCTTGTGTGTATGCATATGGGTATGTATGTGTGTGTGTCTGTAAAATTTCAAGAAGTTTAGTGAGAAAGGGTTTATCAACTGTGGTTTTCCGAGATTCATCTTAAAAATAAAAGCTCTTCCCAAACAGTCTCTGCCACAGTGGATTTGCAGTCTATAAGGGGTTAGTCTGTAAGGAAACGTAAAGAGGGTTATTTTAGTCTTGCCACCTATTCCAATCGTTCTTAATCAGGATGAGGGCAAACCTCTGAGAACCAGAAGACTGGTTCTCTCCCATCTCTGCTTATGAACAACTTTCAGGGTCTTCTGTTCCCTCATCTGCCTGCAACTTGTCCTGTCCACCTAAGGATCAGGACTCACCCAGTTCCACCAGCAGCTCATTAATTGCCTCAATGATGTTGGACTGGAGTTGAGCATAATGGGAACGGAAATCCTCGCTCAGGCCCCCAGATGTCAAGAGTTTGTGCAGAGACTCCTGCTGATCGCTCTCGTCGCTGCGTCCGTGGAGTCTACGAAGGCAACAAGACCCGAAGGAGTTGGGGGAAGAGATGTGGTCATTTAAGTAACGACAGCTGTTCAGCTCCAACAAAGGCTCTAAGCAGGGAGAGAGAGGGGCCCGTGCAAAAAGCTTCACTGGGCCCAAGCCCCAGTCCAGGACGTGGGCCTGACCTGCCATACTCCTCCCGGATGATCCTGAGCACTCTCCGCACCATGTTGCCCACGGTGGTCTCTGAGGGTTGCGCGGCCGTCATCCTCCTGCCTTCTCTGCGGATCAGTTCCATCAGCTCCCCTACCGCCCAAAGAGAAAAGGTGAGCGCGAGAAGGGCGCGGCGTGGGGCCTGGCGACTTTCCGCCCGGGGATCGGGATCAGAAAGGGGCGAGGCCTGCCTCACCTGCATTGCTCCAGCGGTGATCCGTGATGATGCGGCGAAGCAGCCCCAGAGTCTCCCGGGCCATGTCCTCGGAGCTGCGCCGCCCGCCGCCCCGCTTCAGTGCCTCCACGAAACTCTCGATCCTCTCGGACAGCTCCGAGCCCTTGGCGGCTGCCCCTGGCATCTCGAAAGAAGCCGCCTTGCCGGCGGAATCCACACCTGGCAGCCCTCGAGCTTGCACTTCCGGGGCAGGAGAGGTCGGCTTCCGCTCTGCTAGAAAAAACTCCCACTTGAGAAAAGACTGGGCCACGCCCCTCGCTGCTAACTCCCGCCCCCCCCACCTGCCAGAGCCAATCAGACTCTTGGAACTCGATCTGTTCCGTTTACCGCCAAGCGTCCGCGCGCCTCAGAGGTTGGAAGGCTGGAAGTGTCCTTTCCTGGCTTATCGATCGCTGAAGACCTGACGGGTGACGCCACAAGAGGACGGCTAGTCCCGTTGCTGTGGTAACAGCCAGTCTGAAAGACCCCCACCACTTCCCGAGGCTACGCTGGAGAAGTTACAGCCCTACTTCCCTGTCTCTCAGCACCGGTGACGACCAGAGTGCGGCTCCAGTGTCCGCTGCCCCTAGGGCAGACGCCCCATTATAATGCTGTTACATTGCATGATACTGGTTCGCTTGCGTCTCTGTCTCTCTAATAGACTGAGCTCCCTGAAGGCGAGGACCTTTTTTTTTTTTTTTTGCCTTTGCCTTTTCGACGTCTGGCACATCTAATATAAGACCAACGTCTAGCACATCTCCTCAGAGATGAGGAGACCGAATATCCACCAATAAGGAGATTCAAAGTGGCAGTTAATATGGGAGCAAAGATGATGTCCTTCCATCTGGACAGACTAGAGACTGGGGAGTAAAACATATAACACGACCGTTTACTTAGAGTTTACTAGGTGTTGGACACTGTGTATGAATTGTCTCATCTAATCCATCTCTATGAGATAGGTCCTCTTATCCTCATTTTACACATCAGAAAACAAAGCTACAGAATTTAAGCAGTTAGTAAGGGGATGCGTTTATATTTAAATCCAGTTGTGTCTGAACCTAAAATCTGTGTGTAATGAGAATCTCTTATTTCCTTAAAATATATTCTTAGAAATGAAATCCTTGGGCACGCACGTTTCTAAGACTTTTGTTACAGCTGACAAATTGTCTTGCAGAAAAATATATCAGTACCAAAATCAGACAAAGATAATATGAAAAAAAGAAAATTAGAGACCAGTGTCCATCATGAGTGCAGGTGCAAAGAGCTGCAACAAATTATTAGCAAACCAAATTCATCAGTACAATAAAGATTCATGTAAGGACTTCCCTGGTGGCCCAGTGGTTAGGAATCCACCTCCCAATGAATGCAGAGGACACAGGTTCAATCCCTGGACCAGGAGGATCCCACATACTTCAGAGTAACTAAGTGGTATGCCACAACTACCAAAGCCTGCACCCTCTAGGACTGGAGAACCACAACTACTGAGCCCCTCCCTGTGCTGCTAATACTGAGGCCCATGTGCCTAGAACCAGTGCATCACAACAGAGTAGCCCCTGCTCACCACAACTAGAGAAAGCCTGCGTGAAGCAATGAAGACCCAGAGCAGTCAAAAGTAAATAATAAAGTTAAGATTAATGTATAATTATCAAGTATAATTTAAATCTGGAAGGCAAAGCTGTTTCAATATTTGAAAATCAATTTGAGAAACTATATTAATATTCTAAAAAGTAAAACCACATGACCATATCAATTGATGCAAGAAGCATTTGACAAAAATCAACAGCCATTGAATTAAAAACAAAAAACCTTAAAAAACTAGGAATAAAGAGGAACATCTTCAGCATGATAAGGGCCATATACAAAATCCTGTACCTAACATCATGCTGCTGCTGCTGCTGCTGCTGCTAAGTCTCATCAGTTGTGTCCAAATCTGTGTGACCCCATAGACAGCAGCCTACCAGGCTCCACTGTCCCTGGGATTCTCCAGGCAAGAACACTGGAGTGGGTTGCCATTTCCTTCTCCAACGCGTGAAAGTGAAGTCGCTCAGTCATGTCTGACTCTTCGCGACCCCATGGTCTGCAGCCCACCAGGCTCCTCTGTCCATGGGATTCTCCAGGCAAAAGTACTGGAGTAGGTTGTCATTGCCTTCTCCAGTACCTAACATCATACTTTATGGTCAAAGAAAATTTCTCTCTTAAGATCAGAAACAAGGCAAGAATGTCCACTTTTACCACTCAAATTTAAACTCGAAAATCAAGCCAGTGCAATAAGGCAAGAAAAAGAAATTTTAAAAACATACAGACTAGAAAGAAAGAAAACTAACAGAAAACATCATTGTCTTCATAGAAAATCCCAGAGAATCAACAATAATAAGAAAAAACCTTCTAGAACTAATTTAGCAAAGATGCAAGGTCACCACACAAAAATCAATCATATTTCTATATACTGTTAATGAATAATCAGAAACCAAAATTGAAAGCATAATAACTCCCCAAAGCCATAAAGTATTTATCAATTTTACCATGTTTAACATGTCTGAAAAGTTGTATCAGTTTGCAGGCTTGCTAGCACTTATCATGTTCTAGCCAACATTGGGTATTGTCATTTTTCCAGATATAAAGACGTTAAAAAATAAGATATGTACTGTTTTATACATACAAAAGAATATATATGTGTGTGTATATAATATGCAAGTTATGAAATGACAATAAATGACACCTGTGAGCCGATCTGTCAACTTGAAAACTAAAAACCTCAAATTCATAGACACAGAAAGTAGAATGGTGGTTGTCAGAGGCTGGAGGGAAAGATTATTTATTGTTTAATGTACAGAATTTCAATTTTACAAGATGAATTCTAGAAATGGATGATGGATGTGCATTTATATTGTATATCAGTGTAAGTGCATTTAATGCCACTGAACTGCACACTTAAGGGTTAAAAAGGTAAATTTTGTGTGTATTTTACCACAATTTAAAAAATAAATAAATATGTGAAATTTTAAGAAGACACCTAAAATACTGCCAATACCATCACATCAGTGTGTGTGCTCGTCTCCTAATCCACGTCCTTGCCTTCTACCACACTCAAGGGTAACCACAAAATTTTGATTGATATTCCTTTGCTTTATAAAAAAAGTTATATATTTATAACCCCTAAATAACAAAGTGCTTAATTTTGCTGATTTGGAATTTTTTTATACATGGTATTATAATGTAATCTACAAGTTGCTTTTTTTTTTTAACTTGGTATGACGTTCCTAAAATTTCCCTCCATGTTGCTACATGTGTCTATAGTTCTGTTTGCACTGCTGCATAGTGTTCCGTCATATGACTGTACCACAATTTATGTATTCATCCTCCTTCAACAGATATTTGGGTTGTTTCCAATCTTTTTGGAGGGTGAGAGAATACAAACTATAAATATTCTTGTGTATATCTTGGCATACCTACAAGTGGAACAGCTAGGTCATAGGCTATGTGAATATTAGATTTTACAAATAGTGCTAGTATTCCAAAGTGGTTACATCAATGTATGCTCCCTCCAGTAGAGCTTAAAGAGTTCTAGCTGATCTACTCCTTACCAATACTTGGTATTATCAATGGTTGAGGGAGGTGGGTGGAATCAGATAGATATAAAAGGATATATCATTGGCATCTTGATTTGTTTTTCTGATTACTAATGAGGTTGTTCTTTTTTTTCATATGTTTATTGGCCATGCCCTTTTTCTCCTTTGTGGAATATCTGTCTTTTACCTACTTTCTTTAGGCTAAGAAAAAAAAAAACTTTTTCTAATATATTTGTAGGAGTTCCTTATATATTCTGAATACTAGTTTTTTCCCCCCCTTAATTATGGCTTGTCTTTTTACTCATTTTGAGATGTCTTTGAACAAAGTTCTTGATTTTAATATGATTGAATGTATCAATCTTGTCTTTTATAGTTAATGCTTTTTGTGTTTTATTTAGAAAATCCTTCCCTAATCTAAAAGCATAAAGATAATCACCTGAATCTTCTTCTGAGTAATTTTACAAATTGCCTTTACGCATAATTTTGAATTACTTTCTATATAGGATGAGAAATGAGATGTAATTTTATTTTCTTTTTCCATTCTTTCTTCAGTGATTTTCAGTACTATCACAGTAATTTGTGAAGTTTCTATATTTTGAGAGTCTGTTTCGGGGCCCTCTGTTTATTCCTATTGCTAAATTTGCCTATCCTTGAATCAATATTACATTATCTTAATTAGTACTATCTTTTTTTTTTTTAAGTCTTGCTATCTGGTAAGAAAAATTCTCTTACCATATTCCTTTCTTTAAGAGTGTCTTTAGTTTGGGGCCTTTGCTCTTTCATGTATATTTTAGAAATAAATCATCTATTTCTCAAAAAAAAAAAACCACTCTATTGAGATTTTGTTTGGCATTGCTTTAAATCTCTAAACAATTTGAGGACAATTGACATCTTTAAGATACCAAGTCCTACTATCCATGAACATGGTATATATCTGCATTTACTTAGGTCTCTTTAATGTTGTCCAGTAAAATTTTATAATTTTCTTCATTTAGGTCTTGCACATCGTGTATATAAAATTTATTCTTAGGCATTTTATATATTTGTCTGTATTGTAAGTGATTATCATTCTTTTTCATCATTGCCAAATTAATAGAGAAATAACAGAAACTACTTTTAATTTGTACTCTTTTGCTCATTAATCATGAAGAGCCTTTTTTCATATTTATTTACCATTTGCTTTTCTTCTCTTATGAAGTACTGGTGCATGTGGTTTGCCCATTTTTCTAATGTGATGTATAGCAGACATTCTGGTTGTTCATTCAATATCCATTTTTCTCTTTTTTCTTATTAGAAAAAACTGATTTTGTTTGGTTACCCACAGGGAAAGTGGTTTTAGCTTATGAGTAAATCCTGATTGATTTAAGCCAATCATAGTCATTCTATTCTCCTTTTTTTTTTTCTAAACAGATTGGTATAGAGTAACCTATTTTCTAGCCAGTGGAATGCAAGGGAAATCTGTTTGGCACTTCCTGGAAAGGTTTCCCTGTTCTAAAGAAAGAAACAGACAAGACTGCTTAGTCTCATCTATTTCTGGATTTCTTGGGTGAGATTCCTAGAGTTACTGCAGCTATCTTGTGACCCTGAGGTCTGAAGACTGAGAATAATGTTAACATGCTAAGGATTCCGAACAGAAAAGCAGGAAGAACCTGGACTCTTGATAATGTCAACACTTAATGGCTATTTTGACATATATTAGCTCTTCATCCTTAAACCTATGAGATAGATACTATTAATATAGCCATTTTCAAAATAGGAAGCTAAGGCATAAATAGGATAAGTAACTTGCTCAGTGTCCCACACTCAGTAAATGGAAGGGCCGGGATGTAAACCCAACAACCTAGCTTCAGAACCTTTACCATTAGTCTATGTTTTGTGGTGGCTTTTTTTTAAGTTATTGTGTGAAATCAACAAAATAAGAAGTTGCCCTACCTTTGGAGTTATTATATGAAGTCTAAATTTCTCTATTGTTTATATAATTTTAATTGGAATTTTATATCATTTGCAGCCCAAAGCATCTTGATTTGGGGTATTTGTTTTTTCTATTGACTTATAAGATCTATTTAGATATTAAAAATGCTAACTGTTTGACTGTAATTTGTGTTGAAATATAACTGCCTAATTCTTATATACTGCTGTGGGACTGTAAATTGAAATCTTTAGTAGGACAATTTGAGAAAAAGAAAGAAAGCAAAATACTTTATAATGTTCATCCATACCCTTTATTTTTATTTATTTTATTTTATTTTTTGGCTGCACTGCATAGCATGCAGGCTCTTAGTTTCCCAACCAGGGATCAAACCCACGCCCCCCTGCTATGGAAGCTCAGAGTCTTAAACACTGGACTGCCAGGGATGTCCCTTCATTCATACCCTTTAAACCACCATATCTATGTCTAAAAATTTATCCTAAGGAAATAATCAGAAATAGGCACAAAGATTTTTCCACAATATTTTTCATTTTATTATTTATAACACAAAAATAAGAATATTCGTAAAATTCAGGAATTCCTAAAATTTAGATTGGATATTATAGTTATAGCTATACAATGGAATAGCATGTTTTAGAATGTTTTAGAAGTATATTTAATGACGTTGTTGTTTAGTGCTATGTTGTGTCCGACCCTTTTGTGACACCCCCCCCCCGCCCGGACTGTAGCCCAACAGGCTCCTCTCTCCTTGGGATTTCCCCGGCAAGAATACTGGAAGTGAAAGTGAAAGTTGCTCATCTGTGTCCCCCTCTTTGTGACCCCGTGGACTACACAGTCCATGGAATTCTCCAGACCAGAATACTGAAGTGGGTAGCTGTTCCCTTCTCCAAGGGATCTTCCCAACCTAGGGACTGAATCTAGGTCTCCCGATTCTCCAAATTCTTTACTGCCTGGAGTGGGTTGATATTTCCTTCTCTAGGAGATCTTCTTGATCCAGGAATTGAACCCATGTCTCCTGCATTGCAGGCAGAGTCTTTACCACTGAGCCACCTGGGAAGTCTTATTTAATTAAATAGAAAGTGTTTAACGATAAGGAAAATTGTTGACAACATATTGTTAAGTTTAAAAAAGTAGATTGCATACAGTGAGTCTGCAAAATAGTTTGGTAATTCCTTTCAGAACTGAAGATGGACATATAATACAACCCAGCAATTATACTATTGCTCATTTATCCCAGAGAAGTGAGCACTTCTGTCCAAATAGGAAGTTGTACATGAATGTCCATAGCAGCTTTATTCATGATAACCCTGAACTGAAAACTTACCCAAATGTTCTCCAGTTGATTAATGTTTAAACAGACTGTGGTATTACACATCCATTACCATTGAATACAGCTCAGCAGTAAGAAGGAACAAACTATTGGTGTATGCAGCAACTTAGACGAATCTCAAGACAATTACAATGAGTGAAAAAGCCAATCCTAAAAGTATACATACTATCTAATTCCATTTGCTTAACATTCATGAAATTATGGAGATAAAGAATGGGTGCATGGTTGCCAGGAATTAGGAATGAGTGGGGAATGGGATGGGTGTGGCTCTAAAGGAGTGATGTACAAAGGATAGAAGAATTGAGTTTCTTTATTGTGGTGATGTAAGGCTACACATGAGTCCATGTATAACTAGTGAAATCTAAATAAGCTCTATGAACTGTACTAATGTCAATATATTGGTTTTGATATTGACCCACCGTTGTGTAAGATGTTACCTTTGGGGGAGGCCGAGGAAGACTGCATGGGCCTTGGTGTACATTACTTTCAACCTCCTGTGAATCTACAATTATTTCAAAATAAATAAACAAAAACTTCATAAATCAGGACCTACAAAATAAAAACATCTATTATTATTTAAAAGAAATTCATAAAGCATTACATTACTCTAACTGTTTAAATGACTCAGTGCTAAAATAGACTATAAAAGAGACTATTTAAGAGCTGCGATTTCTCAAAAAAACAGGGTAAAAAATAGTATATTTGGTGGGAGCTCAATTTCATTTAGAATATATGTTATTTATATAAATTTTATATAAAAATATGTGCACATATGCACATATGTACTTCACACACATATATGTACCATGTAGCTATATCTACATAGCTACACATATCTATATCTATTAGATTGGTGCAAAGATAACTATGGTTTCAGATTCTGAATTTTAAACCATTATAACTAGGCTCAAACACATCTTTATTAATCGAAATAAGAACCATTGAAATCAACGAGAAAAAAGTTTGCTTATTTCTGTTGCATAAAATCCTTGCTTCAGAATTCGACAAACTCTTGGAAAGCATTTTCTGCCTCCTGCTGGCTGTGGAAGCATTTTTCCTGCAAAAAATTGTTGAGATGCTTGAAGAAGTGGTAGTCGATTGGCCAGAGGTCAGGTAAATGTGGCAGATGAGGCAAAATTTTGTAGACCAGTTCGTTCAACTTTTGAAGCTTTGGTTGTGCAATGTGCAGTTGGGCGTTGTCGTGGAGAAGAATTGGGCCCTTTCTGTAGACCAATACTGGCTGAGGGCATTGCAGTTTTCCGTGCATCTTATTGGTTTGCTGAACATACTTCTCAGGTGTAATGATTTCACCGGGATTCAGAAAGCTGTAGTGCATCAGATGGGCAACAGACCACCAAACAGTGGCCGTGATGTTTTTTTGGTGTAGTTTTGGCTTTGGGAAGTGCTTTGGAGCTTCTCAGTCCAACTGCTGAGCTGGTTGTCCCCGATTGTCATATACAATCCATTTTTCATTGCACATCACAATCTGATAGAGAAATGGTTTGTTGCATAGAGTGAGAGAAGACAACACCGCAAAATGACCGTTTTAAAAATTTCCAGTCAGCTCATGAGGCACCCATGTATTGAGCTTTTTCACCTTTCCAATTTGCTTCAAATACGGAACCATAGAATGGTCAATGTTGAGTTCTTGGGCAGCTTCTCGTTAGTTACAAGAGGATCACCTTCGATAATAACTGTCTGTTGTTGTCAACTTCCAATGGCTAGCCAGCCGCTGGGCTCCTCAACTTCAAAGCTCTTGTCTCCTTCGCAAAAACTCTTGAACCACCCCTACACTGTCTGTTCGTTAGCAGTTCCTGGGCCAAATGCACTATTGATATCGCGAGTTGTCTCTATTGCTTTACGACCCATTTTGAACTCAAATAAGAAAATCGCTCAAATTTGCTTTTTGTCTAACATCATTTCCATAGTTTAAAATAAATATAAAATAAACAGCAAGAAATTCTTTAGCAAAAAAACACAAAGCGAGAAATGTGCATTAAAATGACCTATTACATAACCGCATTTGTTTAGAATGTATTCCAATATCAAATGGCAAATTTCAGCAATGTAAAACCACAATTACTTTTGTACCAATGTAATATTTTTCTGTATGCAGGTATGTGTGTGTTTGTATGTGTATATAAATGACATATACCAAGATGTTAACAGTGGTTATCCCTGGGTGTTATGGTAACAGGTTTATCAGTTCAGTCGCTCAGTCATATCCAACTCTTTGCAACCCCATGAACCGCAGCACGCCAGGCCTCCCTGTCCATCAGCAACTCCCGGAGTTTACTCAAACTCATGTCCATTGAGTCAGTGATGCCATCCAACCATTTCATCCTCTCTTGTCCCTTTCTCCTCCTGCCCTCAATCTTTCCCATCATCAGGGTCTTTTCAAATTAGTCAGCTCTTCACATCAGGGGGCCAAAGTATTGGAGTTTCAGCTTCAACATCAGTCCTTCCAATGAACACCCAGGACTGATCTCCTTTAGGATGGACTGGTTTGATTTCCTTTCAGTCCAAGGGACTCTCAAGAGTCTTCTCCAACACCACAGTTCAAAAGCATCAATTCTTCTGTGCTCAGCTTTCTTTATTGTCCAACTCTCACATCCATACATAACTACTGGAAAAACCATGGCCTTGACTAGATGGACCTTTGTTGACAAACTAATGTCTCTGCTTTTTAATATACTGTCTAGGTTGGTCATTACTTTCCTTCCAAGGAGTAAGTGTCTTTTAATTTCATGGCTGCAATCACCATCTGCAGTGATTTTGAAGCCCCAAAAAATAAAGTCAGCCACTGTTTCCACTGTTTCCCCATCTATTTGCTATGAAGTGATTGGACCGTATGCCATGATCTTAGTTTTCTGAATGTTGAGCTTTAAGCCAACCTTTTCATTCTCTTCTTTCACTTTCATCAAGAGGCTCTTTAGTTCTTCTTCACTTTCTGCCATAAGGGTGGTGTCATCTGCACATCTGAGGTTATTGATATTTCTCCTGGCAATCTTGATTCCAGCTTGTGCTTCTTCCAGCCCAGCATTTCTCATGATGTACTCTGCATATAAGTTAAATAAGCAGGGTGACAATATACAGCCTTGACGTACTCCTTTTCCTATTTGGAACCAGTCTGTTGTTCCATGTCCAGTTCTACTGTTGCTTCCTGACCTGCATACAGGTTTCTCAAGAGGCAAGTCAGGTGGTCTGGTAGTCCCATCTCTTTCAGAATTTTCCACAGTTTGTTGTGATCCACACAGTCAAAGGCTTTGGCATAGTCAATAAAGCAGAAATAGATGTTTTTCTGGAACTCTCTTGCTTTTTCGATGATCCAGCAGATGTTGGCAATTTGATCTCTGGTTCCTCTGCCTTTTCTAAAACCAGCTTGAACATCTGGAAGTTCACGGTTCACGTATTGCTGAAGCCTGGCTTGGAGAATTTTCAGCATTACTTTACTAGCATGTGAGATGAGTGCAATTGTGCGGCAGTTTGAGCATTCTTCGGCAAATGCTGAAGACTGACCTTTTCCAGTCCTGTGGCACTGCTGAGTTTTCCAAATTTGCTGACATATTGAGTGCAGTACCAGAGACCCCTTAATTGCTTCAGTAACAACTCTTCTGTAGTAATATTCTGGGCAATTAGCCACACAGAAAAAAAGACTACATTTCCCAGTTTCCCCAGCAAGTAGATGTGCCCATGTGACTACATTCTTACCACCGGGACAGTATGGATGCTTTGTGTTGCTATATCTGAGAATCTTCCCTAGGAGTAGCTGTCATGGGTCCTTGACTTCTTTATCCTCTTCTCCTTCTTGCTGCCTTTCTGCTCTGTTCACTTAGATTATGAGGTGGCAGGTCTCAGTGAAGAGATGCCAGAATAGTGAGCTGGAAGGAGCCTAGGCACGGCAAAGCCTCTGGAGAGCAGAAGTCCCATGCAAGCCTGGACTTTTGGACTTCATGTAGCTTTGAGCAAAATAGACTTCAATCCTATTTAAGCCATTGTTAGCTTTGGGTTCCTATCAGTTGCAGTCACACCCAATCCTAACAAATACAAAAGTAGTTTTTTTTAAATTTTTGTTTGTATTGAAGAATAATTGCTATACAGGCTTTTATTGTTTTCTGTCAAAGCTCAACATCAATCAGCCATAGGTATACATATATTCCCTCCCTTTTGAACCTCCCTCCCATCTTCCTCCCCATCCCACCCCTCTAGGTTGATACAGAGTCCCTGTTTGAGTTTCCTGAGTCATACAGCAAATTCCCTACTTTTTAAAATTGCTATCTAGTTTACATATGGTAATGTAAGTTTCCATGTTACTCTTTCCATTTCATATGTGTTCTGTTCTGTATTTTCAAAAATTCCTATAATACACATAAACTGTCTATAAACAGAGAAAGTTATTTGTAAGAAAGAAAAGTTATTTGTTAGAAAAAAAAAGTCATCAGGCCCATACTCTCAACCAGGAGTGTGATTATGTTGACCAAATCTTCCAGATTTTTCCAAAGGATCCCAATTTCAAACATTCTGGCTAATTGCATAATTATCAAATCACCATTTTCAAACCTAATTTGGAGAATAACGTGCTGTGCTGTGCTCACTTGTGTCCAACCCTTTTGTGACATCTGTTCACCAGGCTCCTCTGTCCATGGGATTCTCCAGGCAAGAATACTGAAGTGGGTTGCCATTTCCTCCACCAAGGGATCTTCCCACTAGGGGTCAAACCCCTATCTTCTGAGTCTCCTGCATTTCATGTGGAATCCTTACACCTGAGTCACCGGGTAAGCCCCAGAGAATAACGTGATTATGATGATAATTCTCAACTAGGGGGGAGCAGGTGGGGGGGGGGAGGGTGCTGACCAAAATATTTGTGTCTTTCTCCTAGTGTTCTAAAGAATCTCTTTTAGGCCATCAGATCACTTCCTTTTCCTGAAGGGCTTTGACTCAGCACTTGGGCATGTGAATGCACTACTGTTTTTAATCCTTCTCTGATTGTTTTGGTGGATAAGTCATGTCTCTATGCAACCTGAGAACAAGTGCTATTGTAGTGGACACCTGTTGTTTTTATCTCCCCTGCACCTCCTTTCCTTTGGGAATTGCCTCTCCTCATCCCATGTCATTCAGGTGAAACTGTCAATCCCAAGGCCTCCTGGTACCCAGCGTGGCTCCTCACCACAGGGATGGCACACCACCCAGGTCTGGTCAGTCACCCACTTCCATGCTGACTGGTTGTGCAAAGCCTTTCAATTCTTCGCTGTGATTTGCCATACAGACCCCAGAAGAGAGCAGGTTTCCATCTTCCTTGTCTACCGTAGGGAAATTGGCTCATGTCTATCAGTGGCCAGCTTTCCTGCCTCATAGAAAAAGCTTGTCTGCAGGAGAAAGTCAGGCAACTGCTTCAGGAGAAACAAAAGCAAGCAGAACCAAGTCCTAGAGCAAGAGGAGCAAGAGGGGAAAGAGAAAATAAGCTGATGATTTGAAGCAAGCTGATGTAGGCACTTAGATCTAGCCAGGCCTGAAGGCATAGTCACCCTTGGACTTCACAACAAATTCCTCATTGTCTTAACTTTTTGGGTTGCTGAGCCTTGACTAGGTTTCTCTTTCGTCTTCCAACCCTCTTGTCAGCTAAGGTAGGAGTTTATTATTATTTGATTGATCCTGTTAGACTAGAAGCTAATCTTAGTCTAAATGTGAATGTACATTTTTTTTGGAAACTGGCTCTGTTCTTGAGATTCTCTGGCACTTAAACATGATTCATTCCTAGGAATTTGGAGGGAAAGTCTAATGAAGACACAGTAGTAGTCCCAGGGCATGTGATTAGGAAAAAAAAACACCACACACTGTTATTGTTATTAGGACTGGGTATTAACAGTTGCTCTTCACAGAGCAACATATTCAATATGCAACAAACTGTTATTCAGCATATAAATAAATATAGGCACCATGTTGCATATTGGAAAACAGCCCCCATAGTAGGGGAGACTCTAACAATAAACAGCATCACCCCTTACAGTTAGAGGATCTTGTCTTTTAGTCAAAGATATTCATATTCCTTGTCTCTTTTGGTCTTGAAAGAGCCCTATGAAGTGGGCTGGCTCTGGTCAAGAGATTAGTCATTCCACAATTGATAGGTCCATTCTAAGTGAGAATTGCACCAAGCACATAGGTAGACGAAAACAGTCTGTGATTCTGGGGGAAAATATGTGGAAACCAGGGCCCACCATTTTCCTCTTAGCTATGGTAGCAGCATATGGAATGTTAAACTGTTCATGTGCTTGGATTTGGAAGTCATGTAAATCTCAGTTTAGATCTTAGGTCTGCCTCTCTGAAACTAAGTGATGTTATCTGTCAGGGGAGATGATAATGGCAGTGACATTTGATAAGGGTAGTGATTTTAAAGATTAGTGTAACTGCGTGCTAAGCTGCTTCAATCGTGTCTGACTCTGCGATCCTATGGACTGTAGCCTGCCAAAATCCTTTGTCCATGGGATTCTCCAGGCAAGAATACTGGAGTGGATTGCCATGTCCTCCTCCAGGGGATCTTTCCAACCCAGGGATCAAACCCGTGTCTTTTATGTCTCCTGCATTGGCAGGCAGGTTCTTTACCATTAGCACCACCTGGGAAACCCTAGTATAACTACCTATGAGTATTTCAGAACAGCTACAGACACTGCTTGATGGTGTAGCCCAGTCAGGAAGCCTGGGTCCTGGGTCCCAGCACTTCCTACCATTCTTGGTGCATCTGTGACACTCAGCCACTAACCTGCAGGCAGAGGCTACTGGTGGATCGCAGGGGCCCAAGGCCCACCCTCTCCCATCTGACTCCCCTCCTTCTTTCCCTGGAATAGTTTCTATCTGATGGTTTGATGCCTACGGCCAGGAACATCCTTAACAACACACAGTTGGTGTCTAACTCTAGAGGGTAATTTGATTGACTGGTTCCTGGCCAGAGTGGAGAAAGGAAAGGTGAGGGAGCTTCTCAAGCATGCTGTCTACATTGTGCAGAACCTGGTGGGTGGGGAGAACTGAACTGAGTACTGAGATCAGAAAGTTCTTTCTAATCTCAGCTTAGTTTCCTTCTTTGGGCTTGGGTAATAAAAATCAGTGTCCTCCACTTATTAAGCACCACACCTACCTTGTACCAGAGACTATTATTATAATTACATCAAAACCATCCAAGACTCTACAGGGTAAATGCTAATGTCTTTATTTCACAGTGGAGGGAGCCGAGGCTCAAAGAGCTTAAATGCAATGCCCAGGCATGTAGCCAGTGGGGCAGAGGTTAAGTTCTAACCCAGGTTTGTCTTCCCCAGAGATTTCCACAGTGCCTCCTAATTCCACAACATCTGTACCCTTGATGTTAGAGTGGAGGAATGGTCTTTAGGGGGCAGGGTGCCAGGTTCCCATCAGTCACTGAGGTCTTCGGGATCTTGGGGATATAAGTCCTGTGTCCCTACACTGTCATATGTTTGAGGAGCTGAAGGATGAGAGCGGAGCCGATGCTGAGAAAGCTGAGTGGCAGGCCTCTGAGAGCTGTGCCCTGGCCTTGCTAGGATGCCCTGCACACACGTGAGGGCGCTAGGGGGTGGTTAAGGGAATCTCCCTGCCAGCCCCTATACCCTGAAGGGAAGACTGCATGGAAACTTCCCAGGGCTCACAAGCCCTAGCCTGGGGTGGATGGATCCATGAAGCCCAGTGGCCAGTCACACCCCGTGGGAAAGCCTTGGCCCTGGCCTGCCTGGGAGCCACGGTGGTGCCGCCTCCTGCCCACGGCTTGGCTCAGCGGGTTCCCAAGTGGCTTGACTTCCTGCCCACCCCCGTCCACCACCACACTCCCCCACCACCGTCCCCAGGGAGCCAGGGAGGCTACTGGCAGAGTTGGCTCTCAGTCCCGCAGGACTCCTAAAGCCTGTTCTCCCTACACCTTGGAGCCAGATTTTCCCCCAGGGAAGTAGGAGAGGAGACCCTCCAATTCCCCTAGGTCTCTTTAGGGCTGGCAGGCCCCATCCCCACTCCTTGTGCTGCATGCTGAGGCCCCAACTCCGGGCTGCAATAACAGGACTTTGGGTATGGGCTGTTGTTTTTGCAGCTGGGCTGGGGCGGAGCAGCAGGGGGAAGGCTTCGCGGGTACCAAACATCTGAGAAAGCCCCGAGCCCACATTCCCACTAGGGCTGGGACAGCCCTTCAGACTAGTAACTGTACTGTTCCTACAAGAGAGGCCCCTGGGCAAGGCTCGGAGTGTGGAGGGAAGGCAGAGAAAGAGGCCAGCCAAAGGGGAGTGAGAGCGTAAGGGAGACCCCGGGCCTTCTCTGAGCTAACCCTTCCCCAGCAGGCTGTGTTTCTTCCCTCATTTCCAACTGCAGCTGGACGGAGCCTCTCCCGCCACCGCCACCCCCGCGCACATCTGGGAGATGCTGGAGCAAGCTTCCTTAAAACAAACAACAAACAAACAAAAAAAAACTCATTTACTAGGGCAAAATGTCAGAAACTAAAAAGAAGAAAGATCAACCCATAATCCCTTTACTCAAAAATATTCATTAAGGGCATTTTGATGTATTTCCCC
Organism: Giraffa tippelskirchi; assembly: GCF_054371585.1. Lineage (NCBI taxonomy): Eukaryota > Metazoa > Chordata > Mammalia > Artiodactyla > Giraffidae > Giraffa > Giraffa tippelskirchi. The sequence continues at coordinate 146,202,532 of NC_137281.1, read as the reverse complement.
TATGACCTCCTCTTTTTCTTTTTTTAATAGAGGTAAAATAAGATAAAATTTACCATTTTCACCATTTTAAAAAATACAGTCATTTTAAAATGTATATTTATATTCTTGTGCAACCACCATCACTGGCACTTTTTATCTTCTCACATTGAATCGCTGCATGATTAAATAATAACTGTCCACTCCCTCAAGCCCCTAGCAACCACCATGTTTTTCTGTCTCAAAGAATTTGACTACTTTAGGTACCTCATATAAATCATACCGTAATTGTCCTTTCCTGCCTGGCTTATTTCACTTGGTGTAATGGCTCTAAGGTTCATCCATGTTGTAGTATCTTTCAGAATTCCTTTCCTTTTGAACTGAATAATAATATTCTATATATATTTTCAGATTTTGTTTCTCTACTCATAAGAGTTTTTCACATAATTAAGATAATACTTTGTCAGTAGCTAGATATCCTGAATTTTTTTTTTACTCAGATGTTTCCATGTCATAAAAATTTTTTCCTAGACACAACTTTTAGTGCTCACTCTTTAATTCCTTATGTAGATGATACTACATAATATCCTTAACCAGTCTCCTACCACTGGATACTGAGATATCTTCTTTGTATGTTTGCTACTATAAATGACACTGAGAAGAACATCTTCGAAGACACTTTTTCCCGGGCCTCCTACAGCTCTGCCTGACTTCTGACATTTCAGATTATTTCCCAAGATAGAGTACCAGAAGTGGAATTGCTCATAAAGATAACACACACTCCTCAGTCTTCTTGATAAATATCACCCCAAACTTGCCAGAAGAATCCTATCTACTGCTCCTCCCTCGAGCAGTATAGGAAATCCAGAGCCTTTTCCTTCCTTCACCTCACATTTTCCACATTGCCGAGCCCTCATGTGCCTGGCCCCAAGGAGCCAACAATGCTCCTGCTTTGACTTCTCTTTCCTGGAGAAAGATCAAGGCCTCCATTAGCAGGGGCTTCCACGGTGGCCTGGCGATAAAGAATCGGCCTGCCAACGCAGGAGATGCGGGTTCAATCCCTGGGTTGGAAAGACCCCCCGGAGAAGGAAATTGGCAGCCCACTCCAGTAATCTTGCCTGAGAAATCCCGTGGATGGAGGAACCTGCCGGGCTACAGTCCATGCGGTTGCAAAGACAGTGACTAATCACCAACAAGGCCCAATGACTCCTCTCACAAACCCTAGGCCACGGGTACCTCTACTGTCTCCATTTTATTGACAAGGCAACTGAGTTCCACGGCCATTTGCTTGCTCGTTCAAGGCACACGGCTGGTATTCATGCTCAGATGTCTCTAGCTCTGGACCCTGTGCTCTAGACTATTCCTATTTCCTGCTTCTTCTCACAGGGGCACCCCCAAGGAAGAGAGAGGGAAGGGCTGTGGACCAGTGATGGTCTATGGGGTGAGATTTGGCTCTGCCCTCTCCGCCCAACCTGGCCAAATTCGAGACCAGAGACCTCTGGCCATTGGGAATGGGGAGTGCTCTATGCCCCCAAGGGGACCTGGGTGGGGCAGGGATGGGGGCAACCAGCGAGAGTGGCTGGGGACCACACTTCACACAGAGAGTCTGTTGTGTTGCAGCCTCTGCTCTTTGGAAAAATGAGCATCACGCACTCTTCTTGTTTTGGACGATCTGGTGTCCCAGAAACCCCAAACCAAAGAAAACATGGACTGAGGAGCCAGAGCCAGCAATGCTGAAGCCTGCAGGTGAAACCGGCCCTTCCGGGGTCGCCCAAGGGAGCTCTCCCAGGTTCTCAACTGGAATGCGGGTGCTAATGACCAGAACAAACTCCTTGCCTGAGGCTCCTTCAGGTCCAGTCAAAGGGCAAGCCTGGAGCTAAGGGAATTACTCCACAGACAGATGGGAGCCACTGGAAGCTCAGAGATTCGATGCACATTCCCTGGGCTCCGTTGCTCAACCTGGGGAACACGCCCTGAGATAAAGCAGGATAGGGGCCCACCAGGCCTCAGGTGGTCACAGCAACCTACAAAGCAAGGGAAGATAGCTCAGTGAGAACCCCGGCAGGGAGGAGTGATCTTTTTTTTCCAGAACAGGACTCCCTGCGGGGCGCAGAACAGAAGTCAGTAGGCGCTAGAGTCTCGGACATGCCTGCTTGACTTGGCTCGGGTCAAGAGGGCAGCCCACGGGCCTGGCCTCGCCAGCCAAAGCCAACACAGGAAATGCCAAGCAGACCTCAACGGCTGGGTACCTCATTTGCACTGGCTAGCAGGGAGCACCCGCCTCCCCAGCACCGCTGGGACTTAGCCATGGCATTAGCACTCAGGAGATGCACAGTCCCAGGCCTGCCCTGGTAGGCCCTCCACCCCAGGGCCCGGAGAAGCCAGGCAGACACACAGGAGACCAGCAGGCAGTGAGAGGAGTCAGGAGTTAACCTGGATGGCGGCCACCGATTCCTGTTGGATCCAGTTTCACACTCCTACTCCTTGGAGGAGAGCTGTGAGGGGTCATCCCCTCCGAGACGCCCCAGGAAGGAGACTGACGGGCAGAAGTTGTTACTCACGCCACCAGGGTGATTAAGGCCACTGTAATTGGCCTTGCAGACAGGCAGGGGCTGGGCCTGTCCGCCGGCAGCCCCCAGGGTCTGCGGGGCAGGGGAGGGGACCAAAGTGCAGGGAACAGCATGTGCTATAGCTGTTCGTGCTGATCGGATTGGTTTGTGAATTGACATCCAATCCTCCTCTGTGATTTTCTTTCTGGGGCCCCAGTGAGGGCCAGAACTGTGGAGGTGGGTGCGTTGTGGGCAGAGAGGGGCACATGGGTCTTCTGGGGCTCTTTTTACCTGCAAACTAGCTGGGGGAGCCTCCAAGGCGAGACTCTGCATCCTAATTGTGGCCTCAGCTTGGCCAAAGACCACTCTGAGCCCCGCAGGGACTGCTTGGCCCACCCTAGGTGGAGGGGTCTGCTCATCTCTTGCTGGTAGGCCCCCTTCGTTCCCAATGCAGGTGCACTCTGTACTCTCAGGCCCAGCACGGTGCCTGGCACAGAGTAGGTTTGCCAAGGATCTTGGCAAAGTGAGCACATTGGTGTCCTCTTTCCTAGTTGGTCTGAGTACCTTGTAGGAGAATCTCTGTGATCCTCTTTGAGGTCTGGGTGGTCCTTGTGGGCGCATTTTTCAGACAGTCTCAGTGATAGAGAGCTCTCGGGCCACCAGCCCTAACCCTGCTTCTCCAGGCAGCATCCTTTACATCATCTCTGATGAGCAAGTGTGCTACACTTCAGCCAAGTTCTTCCTTTCTACATGAGTGTCTGTGTGTGTGTGTGTGCACAAGTGTGCACATCCATGTGTATGGCTGGGGGAGACTACGTGTGCGGCCCTGGGTATTTTCTTTCCTGTCCATCCTCTATGTTCCCTCCCTTGGAGGTCCCAGGCAGGGAGGAGAAAAACGATGTGTCTGATGCAGAGGCTTCTGGGTCAAGACCTTTTCAAAGCCTGTCTTATTTACACTTCAGTCTGAGGAACAGGTTAGTCTGGCCTCTCACAGGCCTGTCCCCTCAGCCCCCTCCCTGAGAGGGTGTCCCAAGCCATCTGAGAGTAGGAGCTGGTCCTGGCTGCTCAGGGTCTTGGCTAGGATCCCTCTCCACTGGAGGAAATACCAGAGGCCAGGTACCTGGAGCCCTAGAGGGAGAACAGAGGCCCATTAGGTCAGCACCAGTGGGCAGGGGCAGTGGCCAGCACCTACCAATGGTGTTAGAGGAGAAATGCCCCTTTGGGCAGAAGAAAATATGTGCCCCAGGTACATTGGGGACTGAAATGCAATCCTTCGTTGCCTTTTTTAAAATGTATTTATTTTTAACTGGAGGATAATAGCTTTACAAAATTGTATTGGTTTCTGCCATACATCAACATGAATCAGCCATAGGTATACACATGTCCTCTCCCTCTTAAACCTCCCTCCCACCTCCCACCCAGTCCCACCCCTCTAGGCAGCACTATTTACAATAGCTTGGACATGGAAGCAGCTTAGATGTCCATCCACAGATGAATGGATGAGGAAATTGTGGTACATATACAGAATGGAATATTACTCAGCCGTCAAAAAGTACACATGTGAGTCAGTTCTAATGAGGTAGATGAACCTAGAGCCTTTTTAAAAAAAAAATAATTTTATTTTATTTATTTATTTTTGGCTGTGGTGGGTCTTTATCGCTATGCGGGCTTTTCTTCAGTTGAGGAGAGCAGGGGCTAGCCTCTAGTTGTGGTGTGCAGGCTTCTCATTGCAGTGGCTTCTCTTGTTGCAGAGCATGGGCTCTAGGGCTCGTGGGCTTCAGTAGCTGCAACTCCTGGGCTCTAGAACACAGGCTCAATTGTTGTGGCACACAGTTTCTTTGCTCTGCAGCATGTGGGATCCTTCCAGATCGGTGATCAAACCTGTGTCTCTTACACCGGCAGGCAGATTCTGTAGGGAGTCCCCTACAGGGCTGTTGCCAACTTTAAATGTTAAAGTACCTTTGTTGAATGAATGAATGAATGATGGATGAAGGCCTAGTGCACATCTGGCTCAGGGTACGCTTCTCCCACCCCCACCCCTGTCAAGCTAACTCTGACTCCCTATTTATCCACCTTCTTATCCCGAAGGGGTTAAAACAGCAGCACTTCCGAAGCAGAGTAAAGGGAGTCCAGAAGCCCCCCGGCAAGGCCTCAGAGGGATGTGTGGGGTGACATGGAGGTGGCACCGCCCGGCAAGCTGCTAGGCCAGCCCTCTCTGCTCAGCTCAAGACCTGCTTCCAATTATGCATGAAATCTGAGCTGGAAGAGACCTATTAAAGCCCCATTTAGTTTGATCCCCTTGGGGGCCAGGGATCTTTTCCGGCGACATCCCCCTCCTTATCCGACTGGGACTCCAAGCCCTTTGGATGTTATCTCCTCCTGGGTCAATATTGTGACAACTCCAGCTGTGACCCAGGCCACCCTGGAGCCAGAGCTGATCTGAGCCTGCTGCGGTGCAGGAGGGCCGCAAACCCAGCTCGCTTTCTGCCTCGAGGCTCCCAGAGGTAGTGTGCAATCACAGGAAGCTGCCTGCCTCTTGCCAGAACCCACCCCAGCCTGCACCCCTCATTCCCGGCTGGTCTGCAAGTGGCCGGATGGCTTCTGGCCCACCTGGTCAATCCCAAGGGGAGTTCTTACTGGTAGGGACCATCTTTCATATATTCCCAGTAGTGCCTGGTACAAAGTCCCATGTTTCATAACCCCCATTACATAAGAAATAATAAATAATGATGATTAATGACCTCCTCCCCGAGTCCCTGAGCTCTCCTGGGTCAGACCTCCCAGGGATGTCACTGGAACTCCAGGAGGAGGGGCAGGGAGCCCAGGGCGTAGGGGATACCCACCCTCCATCCACACCCTCCCCAAAACTTCTCCCGGTCCTCTCCCACAGTCAGTCCAGAGGAACAAGAGGAAGCCACCAGGAAACACACGGCAGGGGCCCCAGAGCCTCTCAGAAGAGGGGGCCCAGCACGGAGGTGGGAGCCCAGGGCGCAGTCTCATGTTCAGTCTGCTTTGGTTCCCTCGGGGCCACCCTGGTGGGGTGCCCTGTGCCCACCAAGGCCTGCCCTTTCTTGCTAAGGTGCCCTGCCCTCCTGAGACACCCCTCCAAGTTTGGGCCTCTAAGCACTGTTCCTGTGGCTGGGAGGCCCAGGGCTGCACTCCAGGGACCAGGAGGGACTGGGCTGGCCCTTTGGGGGTGGTCTTCTGGGAGATTCTGTGGCTTCTTTCCTGAATTCTGGAGCAGCAGGGAGGGAGCGAGGAAGCCACTTTGAGGGCAAGGCTGGGGCAGCCCCTAGGAGGTGAGGGGAGGGAGGCAGGAAGTGTAGGATAAGGTTTTGGGGGAGGGTTGGAGGGAGGGATATTGGGGGCAGTGAACGAAGCCAGCTGGGCTGATCCTCTCCTCAGTCTCCCCACTGGGCCCCCTCAGAGCTGCCGAGGACTCCCGGCCAGTCTCCTGCCTCTGACCCCCTCCACCAAGTCTTGAATGGATGTGGATGCTGTCTGGGGGATCTTTGCGGATGTGGATTTTGTGGCCTTGGTCAATGAGGGACGCTCCTTCCTTCTGTCTAGCCTAAGCTTCATTGCTGTGCTGTAAACTTGTAGCTCTTCATCCCCCCTAAAGTGGGTTCACACAAACGGATCCTCCCTCAGTACTAACTTGTTGCTTTGTTCCTCTGAAGTTCACTCCCCAGAGGAAAGAGGACCGCGGAGCCCTGGCATTCCCTGGGTACTCTGGCCCTGTCTCTGTCCCCACCTCCAGCAGCCAACATGTGCAGCCCAGGGAGGCTTCCTGTTGCCTGGGAAGAGCACAGAGCCATTACTTCTTTCTCTGACAAATCATGTTATTTATGTATTTATTTTTGGCTGTGCTGGGTCTTTGTTGCTGTGCAGGCTACTCTCCAGTTGCAGTACGCAGGCTTCTCGTTGCAGTGGTTTCTCTTGTTGGGAAGTACGGGCTCAAGGACACGCAGCCTCCAGTAGTGGTGGTGTGTGGACACAGTGGTGTGGTTCCCGGGATCTGCAGCGCAGGCTCAACAGTTGTGGGGTGCGGGCTTAGTTACTCCGCGACACGTGGGATCCTCCTGGATCAGGGATCAAACCCGTGTCTCCTGCACTGGCAGGCGGATTCTTTACCACTGAACCACCAGGGAAGCCCAAGCCATTACCTTTTTGCTGGACGCTTCCTGAGCCCTCCTAGGCCTGGTCACTGGCTATGTGGGGCACAAGGGGTCCCGAGGGCTGGGGGCCAGGGGCCAGGTCATCATGGGACCAGACTCCTGCTGCTCACAGATGCTCGTCACCATGGCTGGGCAACTGCACAGGAATGCTTCATTTATCTCTTGTCAAAAGTCAGGATGCAGTGTGCAGCCCCTCCTCATACTCCTGGAGGTTGGGCATGGGTGGTGTGTGAAAAGCAGACTGTTTGGGCCTTGGCCTTCCTCAGTACCGAGGGCAGGGCAGAAGGAAGTACACCAGGATATGGACACCAGCATGCACAGACAGATTCTCTAGCACACGCCTTCTCTACACACACCCTCAAAGCGCAAGCTCTGGCCCACGAGCACAGGGTCACCTGCACACACCCACTTTCACACAAGCAGAGGCACACTCATTTCCACACATTTCCAAACCCACACATAGCTCCATGTGCTCATGCTGCCTTATATCTTCCCACGAAGGTACAAATATTCATCTCCATACAATGATACGCTTCATGTGGAATCACACGGAACATTAAGGGAAGGTTTTCAGCTGCTGCTTGATTTACAATATGGAATACACCATGGAAGTCATTCCAAAGCCGTTAACTCTAGAGAGCATGGGAAGAGGAACCCTGGGTCCACAAGGGAAGTTTTCTCCCATGCCCTTTTGGGAGCCATCAGCCTCCCAGGGCATGAAGAGACCCCAGGCCTTGCAGAGTGGATAGAATTTCAATAGGTAGGCGTGGTGACATGTTCCAGGAAGAGGGTCTGGTCTGAGCATGGGAGCAGAGAAGGAGGAGTTTCAGGCCAAGATTGGGGCAAGGCCTGGGGACGGTTTGATTGGAGTGGAGGGTTCTCTGGCACAGCCTAGGGGATGATACAGCAGCTAGAGAGTGTAAAAGGTCTTTTGTGACGGAGAGCCATGGCAAATGTTTGAGCTGGAGGGTGTCAAGGTAAGAATGGCTCCTTAGGGAGCTTTACTCACTCAATGCCTTGTAAGATGAGAGCCCAGAGCTGGGAAATGAGTGATTCTACCTGGACCTGATGGGGGGAGTGGGAACAGCTTCACGTCTGACATGGGCTTCCAAGGATGGACAGGAGTGGTCCAGACAAGGAAGGATGGGAAGAAGGCCTGAAGCTGGACCTGGCAGCTGGGGAATGGGGAGGAAGGCTGTGTTATTTTTCACATGCTGCTCATAGCATGTGGTTGTCTTGAGGAGCTGAACACAGCATCTAGGCTGGAATCAGGAGTCCCAGCAGCTATGACCAAGTTCACCAGGACATCCAAAATGAGGCCCCTGAACAGTGCATGATGTTATCCTGGGGCAGGCTGACCTGACCTCGAGAGAAGAACTCTTCTCCTGAATGAGTGAGAGCCCTGGGGTGAGGACACAGAAGGACTCTTCAGGGCCAGTTGGCTGGCCTTCCTGAGGGACCACTCATGTCTCAAGGTCACCTGGATAGAGAACAGGTAGAGCTATGGGGACCACCTGGCTCTGATCCTTTGACACATCCCCTCCCTTGGAAACCTCACTAAAGACATTCTAGCCAACCTCTATCCCACTGTAACCCTGCCATCCTGCTGAGAGCTGTGGTCAAGAGGCCCAGTGCACCAGGCTGCAAACCCACCAGAGCGAGAAACACCACATCCCAGCTGTCTGACCCAAATCCATCCAGAGGCCAGCTAGCTTGCCTGGCTGAAGTTCAACTTAGCCCAGATCCAGGAGACACTGCTGGGAAGAGGCAAGGGCTGAAAGAAAGCTGCTGGGTCAAACCCCTTCTGGGCCCTACAGTGTAGGATTCCCCCTGGAACACCTATGGGCTTGTCCATTGCCACGTATTTCTGAGCCCTGGTCCCCTGGGTTACGGGCTCCAGGCCTTTCTGTGCAGTCTTAAGTGATACAGGTTGCTTGACAGCTGGTGGTTGGACCCCAACCTGACTGCCAAAGGCCTGGAGATCTGGCCTTGAGCCCCACTTAGGACAGAAGTGAATCTGGTTGAAAACCCGTAGTTCCATCATGCAAATTTGGAGAAAGCTTGTCATCATGCAGAGACCCTCACTCTGAGATCAACTCCCTCCTCCCTCCCGGCCCTCCCTTCCCACCCCAGCCCTACCCGCAGCCAACAGCTTGCATCAGCAGCAACAGCTGTTGCAGCCCTTGGGACAGCCTGGGGCCACTACCGCCACTGCAGAAGATGAAAGGAGGCTGGGCGGTTTTTGGGACGGCGGGGAGTGGTCATGCCGGGCTGCTGCCTCCTCCCTAGTTCTGTGGAGTAGGCTCCTCTCATCCTCCAGACACCTGCCCGCTGGGCCCCCAGCCCCTGAGCAGGCCCCTCACTCTCTTCCCTCTGCTTTCTCCTCCATCCATGCAGCTCCCAGCCAGGAGACACTTTTCTGCTGCCCGTGGCCTCTGGTGCCATCTCCAGTCTGCCACATTCCATGCATATTCCCTCTCTGCCCCTTTTGCAGGGAGGAGCCATAGGGTCCCAGAGTCAGAATCAAGCAGCAAGGTGGAGACAGCCAGAGGATACAGCCTCTGAGACAGTCCCCGAGGACATCTGGTCACAGAAGGAGACACAGAAGTGGATGGCGAGACAGAGGCCCAGGGTCAGGTGACTCCCCCCGAGCAGCCCCCATAAGGGTCTTTATGGGTGCTCCTGTGGGGGGCGAGGCCAGTGCTGAGACAACCTCATGAAGGGTGGGCCTGAGTGGGCCCGCCCCTCCCAACATTCCCATTGCTACTTGCCTGCTGGGTCTGGGGCTCTAGATGGATCACCCGGTGGGCAGGTGTTTGGGGTGGTTGAGGAAGCGAGCTTTGCAGTAAGACACTTAGATTCACCCTTCCAAGGCTATGTGACATGGACCCAGAGCCTTCATCTCTCCACACCTTGGTGACTTTGGTGAAAATGGGTCTGCTCTTGTACCCATGATTCCTGTGAGACTCGAATGAGTTAGTGTTGCAAAGTATTCTGCAGAGTTCCTGGCACCGAACAATGTGATCTCGGGGTTATGTGATTATTACCCTCGTTTTCTGAGCTTTGATTTCCTTGCTTGTCAGAAAGAAAGTGAAAGTGAAGTCGCTCAGTCATGTCCGACTCTGCAACCCCATGGACTGTGGTCTACCAGGCTCCTCCATCCATGGGATTTTCCAGGCAAGAATACTGGAGTGGGTTGCCATTTCCTTCTACCTACATACCTCCCAGTGGCTATGGGGAGTGAGCGGGTAGACGTCAACTTGGGGTCCCGCTCTAAGCTTGAAGGCTGTGGGGCCAGGACCCACCCCTGTCCCAGCCCTGTGCCTGACTGGCCACCGAGGCCCCCAGGCAGGCTTCATGCCCAGCTAGGCAACAGGTGCAGCCTTGTTGGGGGATGTGGGGGGGTAGTCCCCTCTGTTTCCTCCCCAGACACGGCTTCCCCCAGCTGCTGGCTGGATGAGCTGTGCCCCGGAGGAAGGGGAGGAAGGCTGGGCGGAGGGAGGCAGCTAACGTGCGTGCGTGCAGCCGGGGCTGAGTAAGCGCCGTTTCCTGCTGCCACCGTCAGCAGCTTCAGCACCACTGGCCAGTGGGCGGCTCACAATGCTTGCTGGGGCAGGTGCTCAGGCATGGGGCAGGGTCACTTCCCTGAATTGTCCTGGTTGCCGGCTCCCCCAGCACACCTGGCAGGCCTGTCTTGGGGAGCCGTGGGGTGCCTAGCCAGGCTGGAGAACATCATACGGAAGGGCAGCCAACCCCCACAAGGCTAGGGGTTGGGGGGCTTGGTTGGGCATGGGGTCCAGAAGAGAGCCAGGGAAGGGGGGCCTGAGTTTGGCCCCAGCCCACTGTGCCCCCTAGCAGCAGCAATAGGAGTGTCTGCACAGAACTCTCCACCAGGATTGGACTTGTCCAGGCTTCTGGCAGCATCTCCCACTATCTTGGTGGGCTCGAGGTATCACAAACACCCCAGCAGAGTGCTCTGAGACAACCGAGAGGGGTGGGATGGGCTGGCAGGTGAGAGGGCGGTTCACGACGGAGGTGACATATGTCTACACATGGCTGATTCATGTTGACGTATGCAGGAACCGGCACAACATGGAAAAGTAATTACCCTCCAATTAAAAATAAATTAATAAATAAAACCCAGCAGACAGTGAGAACAAATGCAAGTGGCTAATGCTCACTTGGAGGGAGAATGTTCAACTCAGCTCCCCAGTAACCAAGGAAATGTATGCAAAACAACCCCGAGTCTTTCCCAGACCTGATGGCAAAGATGTAAAAAAAGAATGATGATACTAATGCCTGCCGAGGTGTGGGCATCTCCTCATTATGGACATGGTAGGGAGGAATGGAATGCCTTTACTCTAGAGAACTTGACAGTAAGCCTCAAAAGCCTTTGACCCAGAAATTCTACTTCTAAGCATGTAAGGGATGCAAGCAATAAATATGTATGTGAAAGTTGCTCAGTCGTGTCCGACTCTTTGCAACCCCATAGACTATACAGTCCACGGAATTCTCTAGGCCAGAATACTGGAGTGGATAGCCTTTCCCTTCTCCAGGGGATCTTCCCAACCCAGGAATTGAACCAGGGTCTCCTGCATTGCAGCGGATTCTTTACCAACTGAGGTACCAGGGAAGCCCACATGTTCATTGTAGCACTGTTAATAATGGAGAAAACATTAGATACAACCTGAATGTCCAATTATAGGCGGATTTGAAAAGAAAAATTTAATCACACAGTGATAAATCTTCTCTGGAACTACAACCATGAAAAATGATGCCAGATAGCAGCATTCTCAAACGTTAATGTGCACAAGAATATCCTTGGGATCTTGTTAAAATGAATATTTTGATTTAACAGGTCTGGGGGTGATACCTAAAATCCCGCATTTCCAGCAAGTCCCTAGGGGATGTCAATGCTGATGGTCCCTGGACCCCACACTTCAAGCAGCGAGACTATAGAATTTTTACTACTCATAGGAGAAGATATTACCAAAATATGATAAAATGAAGAAGAGCATGCTACAAGCAATATGATGCCATTCTTATTTTTTAAAAAATATGCATTCTTAGAAAGAAATCTAGATGAATATCAAACAAAATATTAATAGAGGTTTTCTCTGAGTGATGAGGTTGGGTGGTTTTTATTTTACTCTTTATGGTAATTCATATTTTCTACAATGGATATACAGTCATCTCTCAGTATCTACTGGGGAATCGGTTCCAGTACCACTACCTGTTGATGCTTAGGTCCCTGATATAAATGGCATAGTACTTGCGTATAGCCAATGCATGCACATCCTCCCACATACTTAAATTCTGTAATTTTAAAAATTTCATTATTTATTTATTTGGGGCTGTGCTGGGTCTTCATTGCTGCTTGCAGTTTTTCTGTAGTTGCCGAGAGGGGGGTCTACTCTCTTGTTGCGGTGTTCGGGCTTTTCGTTGCAAGGGCTTCTCTTGTTGAAGAGCAGGGCCTCTGGGACACTCAGGGCTTCAGGGTTTCAGTCATTGTGGCGCATAGGCTTAGCTGTCCCACAGCATGTAGAATCTTCCCGGACCAGGGATCGAGCCCACGTTCCCTGCATTGGCGGGTGGATTCTTCACCACTAGACCACCAGGAAAATCCCTCTCATATACTTTAAATCATCTTTAGATTACTTATAATACCTAATACAATGTAAATGCTATGTAAATAGTTGTCAGTGTGCAGCAAATCCAAGTTTGCTTTTTGGAAATTACTGGAATTTTTCTCCTGAATATTTTCAGTCCGTGGGTGATTGAACCCTTGGATTCAGAAGCCTTGGATGCAGAGGGCTGACTGTATTTGTTTAATTAAAACAGAGTGGCTGTTTATACTGCCAGGCCACACCCTGAATGTAAGAGGTGAGTCTCAGCAGAAGGGAAAGCATTGCTGAGACCAGTTATGAAAGGTGTGTCCCTCGGTGCAAGAGCCCACCCTGAGCTGAGAAGGCCTGGCCGGGCAGAGGCCTGGGAATGGGGTTCTTTGGACCTGGACCAGGAAGAGAATGCAAAGTGTCAGAGGAACTCTAGGTGGTATGCTTGCAGATGAGCTGTCCTCCGCGAGGCAGGTACAGGCCAAGAACCGAGGTCCCTATCCCAGGCCTTTGACATTAGAGGGCAGACATCTCAGACTCCAGACAGTGACCCATCCCACTTCCCTCAGTTTTTGTACCTCCTTTGTCCTTCTTTCCCCTGAGTGCCCACTGGGACCCACAGGGTGGGGACAGTGGGTACCAAGAACAGAGAGATCCCCACCGGAAGGTGAATCCTATTTCAGGGCAGAGATCAGACTCCCAGGATGGCTCTTCCAGAAACTCTTCTTCCAGGACCAGCCTCTGTGGGTCTGGGTTTGCTGCAATGTGGGACAAGCTTCCCACACAAAGTGATGCTGTGTTCACCTACCTGAGGACAGGGTGACTAGAGAGGACCATCAGGCATTTGCAAAGTCTTTTGTGGGATAACCTGCTGGATGACCTTGTGTGGGCCTTGTGACCTCTACTTGAGCTTTCTCAGCCATAATAGGAAAATTACCCAGAGATCTTTTGGGCTGCATAAGGCTTTGAGTTTCATATGCTTGGGGGAAAAAAAAAAAAAACTCTTTGCAAGTTGTAAAAACATGTACCAAAACTGAGAAGCTTGCCTATCCTTTTTGTTCTTTTTAAGAGAGGAAATGACTTAAGCCTTCCATATTGCCCAGTGGAGCCTGCCAATGAGGGTCTGCTCTCCAGACATTACACCTATCCTGACTATGGAATTGGAAAGTTCATTTTTCTGTGCCACTGGTTCTCAAAGTATGGACAGCATATGAGATGATATGAGATGTGTTTGAGATGATTTTAGCTAGCCTTGAATACGATCGAGTCGTAAAGTGGGAAGACTGTTCCCTTTCCAAACCTCTCTCCATGCTTCCAGTGAGTTAAAGAGAAAACCTCAGTTAGGAGTTAATATGTCTCTAACACCTAAATGTCCTTTCCAAAACAAAAAGAGCAGACCTCAGACTCAGAGTCTTCACTGGCAATATCCGGTTATAATTTATTTTTACAGTTACTTTACTATTAAGGTAGTGATATAAAGTTTCCTTTAAAAATATTTTATAAGTTTAAAAAAGTCAATCTAAAACAAACAAACAATAGTGTAGGCGGTACCAGGATTTGGCCAGCTTCATGATCGTGGCACGTGGTTATGAAGATACTGGTCCCTGGAGGGAGGCAGACACCCTTGCAGGGAGTGATCCTTCACGTTGACTCTTCTGAGGCTCCACCCACCCACCCATCACTGCTTATACTGGCTCCGGTCTTAGGGGTGACTTCTCAGCTTTTCCTCCTCATACTGCCAGGTTTTGAACATGTCAGGGGCTGATAGTGTCTAAGTCTCAGAATCTCCCCTAGAACAACCCAGTACAGGGCCTGGAACAGGATAAATGTCATTCACAAAGGGTTAAAAGACTTGAGGTCAGAAGTCAGGCTTCGTGGGGCATAAGATATTTGCCGTATCCAAGTATCAACTGGGATCTGGGGAACTGAGCACTGTCCTGACTCCTACGCTCACATCTGTGGCCCTGGACAAGTCCCTTCCACTCCCTCATCTGACTGCATCACAGTATGTTTTCAGCACACTGAGTGTGGTCGAATCAAATCCAGTGTCATTCAAACCCTTTTGTATATAGAAAACAAGAAGTGAAGATGAAGCTGGAGGAACAGAGGGTGGTAAAATGGGGTGAGAAGCCGGAGGGCTGGAAAGGGAGGGTGCCAAGGACCCACCTTCACAACCTCACCTAGGGCTGGGAAGACCTGGAAACTGCCCTCTGTGACTTTGAGCCCAGGCCTCGGCTGCCAGTGGAGCTCCCCAGGCCTGTCCAGCACAAAAAGCCTGGTCTTTGGAGTCACGTGTCTAGTATCACATGACAAGTTCCAGCTTGGCTACTCACTGGCTAGGTGACCTGAGGCAAATTACTTAACCTGTTGGTGCCTTACCATTCTCAGCACCAACATGCAGTGATGCCAAGTCTCAGGGCTATTGTGAGGATGGAGTGAGATACCACATGTGTACATGCGATCTGACACATAGCAGGTGCTCAGTAAATGTGGGTTCCGGGGAACTCTTGAAGGTTCCTGGAAGAAAGATAGGGAAGTGATTCACAGTATATGAAGTCATCTGGAGCACTTGATTCATAATTGGGGAGAATGGGACTCCCCAAAGCTGTCCTGGTCTAAAGCGAGAGCTGGAAAGTAGAGTGCAGCTGTCAGATCCACCTCCACCCCCATCTCCCAACTCCACTCCACGCTACTAAGGCAGGAGCCAGTTCTGCCCCTTTAGAGTCTCTTGGGCTATAGATTCGAGGCCCCTGTTCTTCTCCAAGATGACTGGAGCTGGAGGAAGAGGAGGATCTTTGGAGAAGCAGCCAAGTGTTCTTTAACTCATTAGAGAGACAGGGGCCAGGGGGCTGGCTGGAGGACCTCTGTCTGTCTGTTAAAAGCTCCGCTAGACTTTCTGTCTCCTCCACCCCTGGGAATCCAACCATAAGAGGAACTAATCTGGCTCCCCTCTGCACCCCTTGCCCCCAACACAGTTTCCTTCCTGTGCTTTCTGGAAGAAGATGAGAGCTGGGAAAAGAAGGATGCGGCTGGGGAGGCAGGTCCAGCTCAGCTGGGCCGCAACATCTGTATGCTTAACTGTGGCCTCCTCATTCCTGTTTCGAACTAACAACTGAGAGGGGATGGGAGAAAACCAATTCTCCCCAGAAAGCAGTGATCTGATTCACTCTCCAGGATAAGCCATGGAAGAATGCAGCCTTTTTTCTATAAGACTCATATAAAACTGTGGAACTCATGCTCTTACCTTTATATGGCAAAATGTGGAAGAGCACATTTGTTAACAGAAAACTCCAAAGTGATGACTTAAACAAGATGGAAGTTTATTTTCTCCTCACATAAAATAATTTTGGACGTTAATAGCCAGGGCTAGTATGAAGACTCTGCAAAGTTTTCAGGGATCCAGTTTCCTTTCAACTCATCTTTAAGGTCTAAGATGACTGCAAGAGCTCCTGCCATCATATTTGAGTTCCAGGCAAAAACTTGGAGAAGCAAAGTACACTTCTTTCTTTAAGGGGACTTTTCAAAATCCGAATTCCAAATTTTCCCTTACACCCAAAACTCTTCAGAAGCCCTCAGGGGCAAGGATTGGCCAGAACTTGGTCATAAGGTCACTTCCAGCTCCAGAGATAGCTGGGAAATGAGCCCTTCTATCTGGGTGACAATGTATCTTATCTCACCTCTTCACATAACCATTGTCCTGAGTCAAACCTCTCTCAGCTCTATCATAAGCACAGATCTGGCCTGCCTGCCTCCAGGCCAACCCTCCACCTCTGGCCATATCACTCTCTTATTCAAGAACATGCAGTGGCTCCCTGGAGCCCTTGGAATTAACTGCAAACTCGCAATATGGCCTTCAAAGCTCTTCACAATCTGACTCCAGCCTTTCTTTCCAGCCTCTTCTTCAGGTACGGATGCACACTCTCCCAAGCCTGCACTCTGTCCAGCCCCACCAGATTCTTCTATGTCCTTCAAATAATCCATTCCTCACCAGGCTACTCCCCTTGACCAGAATGCTCTTTCCACCCTTCGATTCCTGATAAACTTCCATCATCCTGTGAAATGCTACACAAGCATCACCTTCTCCATGTGAAACCTTCCCTGCCTGCTCTGTGGACCTCCTGGCAAGTCTCTGGAACACTCTTCTATGTTAGAATGCCCTCCAGCGGACAGACGTCTAAGGTTAGAGCTGCTCACTTGCATGCTACCATGGGTCTGCAGCAGAGACCCTGGACAGTTTTGTTTTGCATGGACTTTGTGTTATTTAAGACCAGAAGCTCCTCCAGCACCATTGTGGTCTTGGTGTCCCCCGCAGCAAGCCCAGGGCCTGGCTCAGAGTAGGGCTGAATGAGTGAAGGACCCACAGAAGACGCAGCTCCTTCTCTTCTCCATTGTAGCCCAGAGTCTAGCCAATTCACCAGCCTGGCCCCCTCCCTCTGAAGTGTAGAATGACAGCTTGACCAGGGACTAACACTCTAAAGGATGACATTAAAATGGAACAGATACGGGCCCTCACAGCAAACCTCACCCAGATCCACACCATTCCAATTATGAGATGTTTAGTCTATACTGTCTCCACTAACCTTTCGACCCATAACAGAGGCAGCGTCATTCCTGACGAGAACAGAAGCCCCTCACCATCCCCTGGGCTCCCGACATCAGGGGAGCGCTGAGCCAAGACTCTAGGTCCTTTGTGCCCTGCCAACTCCGGGAGGCCGGACGGAGGACAGGCTGGCTGGCTGTCTCCCCAGACTCTGCAGCCTCTGGATATGGTGCTCCAAGGGTGAGGGGCTAGGATGGGTCCTCTGGTTGCTATTTTCTTCTACTTCTCCCCAAGTCCCCCCATTCCTACCAGATGCTAGGAAGTCCTTTGGTTGCTACCAGAAAGCAGGCATGACTTTTTTCCTTTGGGAGGAGTCCCTGCAGAAGACTTTTGTCACACTGCCACCCAGAAGACGCAGCTGGGGCATTCAGCCTCCTTCCCCTAGGAGCATCAGGCCCTGGTTCCAGGGCCCATCTGCCTTCTAGCTTCTGAGTGGAGGCCTCCCCTGGGGGAAGGAATGGTCAGGGTTCCCAGGCCAGGGAGATTCAATATTGATTTTGATCTCTCATCGCTACACGCTTGCACGCGCACACACATAGACACACACACACCAGCATCCTCTTCCCCACTTGGTGTTCCCATAGCACTTTGCACCTGGACTCTGCTTCTTCAGAGGCCAGTTCACAATGATCTGTGATTGCCTATGACCCGAGAGCATCTCTGTTTCCTTAGGTTAATGGCACAGAGAAGGGGCCTGAGGATGGGGGTGCCCTCTCCTCTCCTGACACTCCTGTGCTATGGAGAAGGAGGTCTCTGAGGTTGACTCCACCCCCTTGGAAGTTAGAGGACTAGCCTGGAAGCCTTGCCTCCTCTGGGATGGCTTTCCTGCCATCCATGGTAACCATGGTGACCATGGGATGTCTGCTTGATGCTTAGAGGGAGTAATCCAGCCCACGTTGTCCCCTTCTCCCCAGGAAATGATGATAATGGCCAAAGTTATTAAACACAAGGTACCAGGCACTCTGCTATGTGATCGATTTCCACTTTCTCACTTAAACTGCGCAACCCAGCCACGAAAGACGGGGTTGGAAAGCTGGAAAGATTTGCCCAAGGCCACACAGCTAGAAAGAGACAAGCTCTCAAGCCCTGCCAGACACTGCCTCCTCGTACGAGTCTCCTAGTGCTCGTCCATCCTTCTCCCTTCTGCAGCTTGCCGGGCACACAGGAGGTGCTACACGGGGTGGGCAGGAGCGGCCCCCTGCCCTCTGCCCTCAGGCCTCCTTGGTGGAGTGGGGGAGGAGGAGGCTGACCTGCGACACCAGCCACCCAGCTGTTGTTGCCGGGGAAGGACGGTCCTGAGCTGTCATAGGCCCTCCAGTTCTCAGAGAGCTCTGTTCCACATCACAGCCGATTAGTTACAAATTGCTTCCTCTCCTCCTGTATCACTTACACCCCAGAGAGAAAGGGGAGATTGTTCCTGAGGAGGACGGTCTCCCTGGCCCCTCTCACCAGGGCAGCTGGGACACACAATGGGAAGGAGAGGAGGGGCTGGGAGGAAAAGGAGGCGTCATCACGGGACATGGGACGTGGAACAGCTCGGCAGCTGGGAAGGGACCCACCATGTCCATCCTGGTAGGCAGCAGGCAGGCGGGGGACCAAGGCTTAGCAAGGGCCCTGAGCTATGGGAGCAGGACGAGGAGGCAGTTATGGTGCAGCTTAAGGGCCCAGTTCCAGGAGAACAGCTGGTCAAGGACCCCCATCCAGCCCTCCAGCCCCCTGCCCTGGGAGGATGGGCCCTGGTTGGGTAGCCAGAGCACAGCAGGTGCTGGCCTCTGGATTTCTCGAGAGCTTTGGTAACTCGGGGATCTGAACAAATGCCTTCCCTCAAACCAGTCTGCTGGCCCTCCGGCCCCTCTGGTTGCGATGAAGCCCAGGCTGGAGCCTGGAAGAGCCTAGAAGGAAGGACAGTGTCAGCGAGGCTGCTGGACACAAGGTGCTGGCTGCGGCCCCTGTGTCCCTGCTGCGCCTTGACTTTGCTGTTGCCACTAAGCGAGCTCCCAAGCACGCACAGAGTACCCCTTTGTCATTCCGCTTAGCACAGCTGAGACCAGCTGGCATTTTCACAAAGGATTTTACTAAATACTAAGGGAGAACAAAAGGGAAATAATTACAGAAAACACGAAAAACCCAGCCCTGGCTGCCAAGTTCCCAAAGTACAGTTTTCCGATCCTCTGGTGACGACACGTCACCCCAAAAGCCTGGGCTAAGGCCGCGGGCACCTCGCCTGGCTGCGCTTGTTCACAGTCTCGCCGTGGGTACCATCTTGCTTTCCACTCCTGGGAAACACTCGGTCCCCCGTGGGTTCTAATCTTGTCTCTCTTCCAACTCGGACCTACCCTAGGCCTCCCACCAGGTTCTGGTCTCTGGCCTAAGGCATGAGCCTTGTCCCCTGGGGGCTGGCGGGGCTGTGGTGACCCACCCAGGGCAGGATTACATAGTAACGGGAGGTTGTTTTCCCACACCACCCGACCAGAGGGGCCCACCCAAGTTGTCTTGAGCATGGGGTCTAGGAGGGCTACCTCTGAAGGCTGAAGGACTTTTGGATAAGGAATGAGCAGGCTTGGGACATTTTCCTTGTGGAGAGAGGAAAGAGTGCTCTGAGGATGGGCCCACCTCAACAAACATCAAGGAAGGCCCTATCGTGTGCCAGGCACTGCATAAGGTGCTGGGGGCCCAAGGGTGAACAAGCGTCTGTCTTATAAGCTGAGGGAAGACAGATCAGCACCTGGGCAGTGGTGATGCTGAGGGCCAGGCGCCGTTATGGAAGGGAAATTCAAAGTGCAGAGGGAGCTTGGGTTAGGAGTGATGGTGACCAGGGAGGCCAAGGGAGCCTGAATGAAGTTCATGGAGAGAAGGAGAGAGACTCGGGGTTGAGGCTGGGTTGGGTCCATGAGCCCAGGAGGCAGAATGAGAAGGCAGAGAGGCCAACCAGCCATCTTCTTGCTGCTGACTTTGGCTTGCTGGTGGCGCAGCACACGTCCAGGTTATAAAGGGCAAAGGCCTTTGGCTCACGCTGCCCGCTGCCCCTCTCCCTGCCAGCTAGGAAGCAGGAGATTCTCGTCCTTGGATACTCTGCTTCTCTCTCATCTCTGGACACCATCTGGGGCTCAGAGACAAGGTCAGAGCCACCTGAGACACCACTCCAGAGGCTAATGATCAATGTCATCAAGGGAGAAGGAAGAAATCAGAGTTGGGAAATAGATCAGAGGGTCAAGCCTATGAAGAGGCCAGGCCGAAATGAGAAAATGAGTCATGAAGCCAAAAGCCAAGAAATAGGGATGGGCTGGGGCAAGTGTTTCAGGCTCAGACCATGACTAACGCAAGGTGTGGGAAGCCCTGTGTCTTAGGGCAGTCTCAGGAGGCAGCCCGCATGCAGGACTAGAACCCAGAGCTGCTCAAGGGGACTATCGTCATGGTGCAATCAGCATTCCTATGGCCTAGACCCTTGTGTTTACCTGTATTTACCTGCAACAGGGCCAATTCCAGGACTGGGATGACAGTTTCTCCCTCCCACACGTCAGCCTCCAGAGTTAGTCAAGCAGCCATTCCACTCGAGTAAAGGGAAGATCCAGAAAAGCTTCAGGACATCAGCCCTACCTTCAAAGTATCTGCAATCTGCTTGCAGAGAGACCTCATGGCTCACTGGAAAGAGCCCTGGAGAAAGACCCTTCTCTGTTCCTTCCCTGGTAGCTAAATGTTTTGTGGGCCAATTACTTCAACTCCCAGCACTTCCGTTTTCCCTGGCAGATTAGACGGTAAAGAATCCGCCTGCAAGAAGGAGACCCGGGTTCAATCCCTGGGTCGGGAGGATCCCCTGGAGAAGGGAATGGCTACCCACTCCAGTATTCTTGCTTGGAGAATCCCATAGACAGTAGAGCCTGGCCGGATACAGTCCATGGAGTCGCAGAGTCAGATACGACTGAGTGACTAAGCACACACACATGCACGTATAGGGTTGTGGTGAGAATTCAACGAGCTGAAGTGTTAAAAGCACCAAGCACACTGCTTGACACATAATAGGCGCTCAAAAAATTCTCATTCTCTCCCTGAAACAAAAACAAATGATTGCCACGCTCCACAGCTAAATGTTGAGTTGTGAACATCGATGCTACCCGTGGATCTGCTCAGCACCTGGATCTACTCAGAAGGCCGCAGGGACAGCTGGGGACTGACGGCCTGGATGGTGATGGTGATAGGTTGTGAGTGTTGTGTGTGTCTGTGTCTGTGTGTGGGGGTGTGTGTATGCATGCATGTATGTTAGTCACTCAGTCATGTCTGACTTATAGCCTGTCAGGCTCCTCTGTCCGTAGAATTCTCCAGGCAAGAATACTGAAGTGGGTTGCCATCCCTGCTGGCTCAGGTATGCACGCATGCACACGTGCAAATCCCTGCATACTTTTGTGCCTCTGCAATTCAGAATCATGAGATTCTTCATTTTCTGTCTCACGTCCAGGATGGTGAGGACTCTACTCTGTAGTGTCTTTATATCTCCGATAAAAATAAAAAGCTGAATTAGAAATCATGCCTAACAGCTAATATTTCCTGTACTCCAGGTACTTTAGCAGCCCTCACCTATGAGGTAAGCAAGTCATTATTCCCACTTGAGATGGAGGAAGTCTAGTCTCTGAGAAGTAAAGGAAGTGACTTGAAGTAATATAGCTGATAAGTACTGGAGTCACAATCCTGGGGAGCAAAGCCCCCAGTGCACCTGCCCTGGACTGGATGTGAGTGACAGTAAACCTCTAACTGACCCATGGACATTTTGAAGTCTAATTGGTTTCTGCTAGCCTACCCTAGCCAATTCATCTCACAAAGCAAGAAGCCAGGTGTAGAATGATACGATCTTCAGTTTAGTGACAAAAATCTGAGGTGCGCTTGCAAGAATCACAGACACTGCCCAGGCACTGGGCTCCCCCCAGAGAGTAGAAAGGGAACTGTGGCATTCCCAGCCATCTGAGCGTAGTAGGACTGAAGCAACACCTGTTGAATGAAAGAACAAATGAATGAAAACAAACACATACATACGCACACACAAATATATGCTCCCTTTTACATACGCAAAGGTGCATAAGTGCTCAAAACACTCACTTATAGACAAACATATACAATGTGTGTGTTTGTCACTCAGTTGTGTCCAACTCTTTTGACCCCATGGACTGTGGCCCACCAGGCTCCTCTGTCCATGGAATTCTCCAGGCAAGAATACTGGAGTGGGTTCCCATTTCCTTCTCCAAAGCATGTACAATACAGATACTTAAATACACCCACTCATGCACAAAACACACTCGTGCCCACAGTCACAAATCCAAAATAAAGACACACATAAACACATGCATATGTGTAAACACAGATATTATGCACAAACATATATAATCCAGATATGCCCAAACACTCATCTACTCACCCCTCATACACACGCATAGCAGCAATGCCCAGATATCCTCCATCAAGACCCTGGGCCCAGGAAGGAATCTGTTTGCTCCACAAGCCTCAGCATGTTGGAGCTCATCAGAAAGTTCTTGCAGCCCCCACTTAGCTGGCTGGTGACTGGTCCCTGGCTCCTGGACCTCTGGGCTTGGGGCTGGCCAAGCAGGAGGTAGCGTCTTGGGCAGCCCCACATGGGTGGGCGGGCAGACAGCGGACGCAGAGGTCACTGGGGTGAGAGCTGGGGCTGCCGTGGCCTCTCTTTTCCTGGCTGGAATGTGAGCTGTAGGGCCCGCCTCTCAGACCTCCCCCTTCTCCCACAGCCGCCCACCAGCCCCAGCCTAGGCCGACCCGTGACCTCAAGTCCTGCCAGGTTATTGCATCCAGGAAGCTGTGAGCAGTGGGTGGTGGTGGTGATGAACCCTTGAAGACACACACAAATATGCAGAGAGATGCACAGTCACCCACAGAAGCCGGCCCAGATATTCACATACAAAGACATGGGCAGGCATACGAATTCACAATCCCGCTGAAAGGCACATTCAGACACACTTCCAAACCCAGCAGAAAAATCACACACCACACACACAATCACACAGGCATACAGAGATACCCAGAGAACAGACCCTCACACAAGCGACATTTACACAGACACTCAGACTACACAGAGACTGAGAGCACACGAGGGACCTTCACAACCACACCTAAATGCCCACACACAGGCACAGACACAGACACACACACACACACACACACACACAGACCCCTGCTGCACTGGAACACCTCCTCTTTCTCCTGGGACCTGGAGGAAATGCTGCACTCGGCCACTCTCCAACCCACATGTGGCCAGTTTGCTGGCAAGGCCTGGGAAAACTGCTTCCCACAAGAGGAAATAGTGCTGAAGTCGCAGCGGGTGCCTGCTGTCTGAGTGCCTGGCTAGGAGGATGGTGCTTGGGCTGAAGAGACAGCCACACGGCTTGGCTTAGTTACACACACACACACACACACACACACACACACACACACACACACTTTTCAAGAGGTCATATGTATGTATGACACGTACAGGCAGGGGCACTCTTGGAACCTCGGTTTCTTCATCTATGTGCTGTGTGCTGTGCTTAGTCTCTCAGTCCTGTCCGACTCTTTGCTCTGTCCATGGAGCCTGACCCACTGCAGTCCATGGGGCCGCAAAGAGTCGGATACGCCTTCGTCTATAGAATAGGGTTGATAATTCCTTCACCCTGGAGGATTATGGCGATGGTACAAGGTGGCACCATGAAGTGCCAGACCAAATCATTGCCTTCCTGGGGGGTCTGAAGCGATATCTCTGCAGAGGCCGCTAACATCAGGAGCTTTGGGCACAGGCGTCGAGCTGACCTGGCTGCCCCGCACCCGAGGTGGCCAAGAGCCGAGCTGTGGTCCCCTCTCCGCGGCCCGCGCTGGGTGCTGCCTGAGTCCGATTGTGCCCAGTGCTCGGCGGCGGCAGCAGGCTCCGAGAGTCGCCGGGGAGGATGCGGACACGGGTCCGGCTGGCCTTCTTTCAAGTCCGCGTCGGGATCGCCCCTTCCACGCACTGCGGGCGAGGGAGCTGGGGCTCAGATCCACGCCGCCCGACCGCCCTCTGGCCCCGCTGGGCTCGGCCTCTCCCTGGGACTCGGGTCTGGAGCCTGGTCGGCGGTGGGCGGGGCGACCGTGCGGCCCCGCCCTGTCCGCGGCCCCTGAAACACCGCCGCCAACAAGCTTTAAGTCCCAGAAGGGAGCTGCTGTCTGAGCGAGAAGCGGCATCACTGGCCGGCTACGAGAAAGAGAGAGAGAGAGAGAGAACCCGGGATCGCGCTGGGGCTCCTGACCGGCCCTCCCAGGGACCCGCCTGCCCCACGCTGCCTGGCCCCGCCGGACTCTGCATCAACCTTACCTGCGGGGGCCTCCAGAATCTCCAGGACTTTCAGAGGATGCTCAGGCCGCCCACGGGGACCTCGGGGCAGCAGTGAGGGGGGCATCCAGCCCCCATCCAACTCTGGTCCTGCGCCAGGGGCTCCCCCTGGAGATGAGCATGGTGGTTTTCTCTTGGAGCCCCCTGGCTTGGTACGTCTGAGAAGATGCCTACCATGAGATTGTTCACTTGCTTCCTGCAGCTCCTGACGGGGCTAGCGTTGCCTGCCGTGCCCCCCCAGGTAAGACTCCCACCCCAAGCCTGGGAATGGGAAGGGGCGGGGCTCTGAAATCCCAGACCCACAGAGGGCAATGGCACCCCCAAGAATGTCCACACGCTTCCCAGGAGCCAGGCCGGACCCGGTCCTCTGGGAGGAGACCTCGGGCTGGACTGTCCCAGACTCCAGCCCCTGGGGTCTGTCTTGGCGGGGGCAGGGAAGCCACAGAGAAGGGAGGGAGGTTTCCTGTCTGGGCCCTGGAGCCCCCGGTGGCTTTGCTAAAAGCATCTCTCTGCTAATCCCAGTCAAGTCCCTGGCCTTGTGGTCAGGGTCGAGGCCCTGTGACCAGGCAGGTGCCCCAAGGACCTCTGACCTGGCCTGGTGGAAGGGAAGCCAGCCCAAGAGGCCATTGGTGGGGGAGGCTGGGCCCTGCCCCCACCAAGGCTCTAGGCTGAGCCCAGGGCTCCTGGGTGGGCTGGGGCAGGGGGGTGAGACAAGAGTCCCACTGTGCCCTCTTTCCCTGGGTGAGCAGCCTGAGGTCCTGAGTGCAGGGCCTGGGGAAGTCAGCAGAGCCCTTTTCCCAGGAGCTGGGTGAGTCTGGCTGCAAGCCAGCTGGGGCAGTGAAATCCTGACAAAGCCAATGAAGCTCCCTTCCCACCACGGTACCCCCATGGCCCTATCCCACTGCCCTGGGAGTCCCCGGCCCCAGCCCAGAAGTGGGTGGGCTGGACAAGTCCCACGAGGGGGCAGGAGAGCCATACCACCCGCCGCCCGCCCGCCTGCTGCAGGGCTGCTTAGAGGTGTAACTTTACCAGCGGCAGCAGCTCCTGGCGCCACCGGCTCCAGCGCCTCCGCTCCCACCAGCTGATGGCCTCACCCTGGGCTCTGGCACCTGGCCAAGGCAAGCTGCACAGGACCTAGCCGGGCTGCCTGGGGGCTGGGTAGAAGGGAGACCCCCATAGTCTCACCAGATCTTTGGGACATAGCAGGCAAATGGGTCTCCAAAAGCTTCTCTAGTCTCCCACCCTTTCCAAATGAGGAAACTGAGGCCAGAGAAAGTGGGACCCATCCAGGCTCCCTCAAGTTGTCAGTTGCACCTGGAAAGAGCGAGCCGTGAGATGAGGCAGCGTGTCCAAGCAGTAGGTGGGCAGGAGGGTGGCGGGGGCCTCTGTGCTCTTGCCAACGCACAGGACCCCAGAGCACAGAGGCCCAAGGTGGTCCTCCTCACCTCTGCACCTTTCTGTCCACAGCAGTGGGCCTTGTCTCCTGGGAACGTTTCATCGGAAGGTAAGCTGGCTGGGCGGGGAGGGCATGGTGCAGGGCTCCTCAAGCCCTCACATCCCAGGGCTCAGCAGCGAATGGGAAAGGGTTGGCATGAAGAGTTGGTGCAGGCCGATATTAAGTTGGAAGAGTCTGCAAGCTGGCTGAGGCCCTAGCTGACAGAGTTGGCAGGGCCTGAGAGATCCCCCTTGCATTGTGACCTGGAGGCCTAGAGAGGTCTCTTCCTGGGCCAGGGTCACCGGGCACCCAGAGAGCAGAGCAGGAGCGCATATACCCAGTGTCCAAACAGTTGGCTCAGAGCCCTTTCC
Organism: Giraffa tippelskirchi; assembly: GCF_054371585.1. NCBI lineage: Eukaryota > Metazoa > Chordata > Mammalia > Artiodactyla > Giraffidae > Giraffa > Giraffa tippelskirchi. Next base: position 146,176,448 of record NC_137281.1, on the reverse strand, counting down.
CAGCATGATATAAGGGGGGAGATGGGGTCTTGGAAGGCAGTGCAGTGATGAGTGCCAAGGGCCAGACTGAGGGTCCAGAAGCAGGCTGCCGTGGGCCAGCAATCAAGAGGACCAGGGAGGGGCAAGAGGACTTCCCAGCAGCCACCCTGGAGGAACTTCAGGCATCTGAGGAGGCCTCTCCATTGATTACACACAGACAGAGTGAGTCGTGCCCTCCCCGGCCCCTCCACTCCCCACCCTAGGTTGCATCAAGGGAGACTCTTCAAAGGGCAAGACATTTGCCAAAGAGACATACGTGCAGAAGGCAGGAGACCCATGCCAGGCCCCCTGCCTTGCTCCTCCCTCCCTGCCTCTCCGAGACGTGCAGGCAGGCCACACACCACTTCCCACGGAAGAAAGGGAGCGTGTAGGAACGTGCGCACGCACACGCGTGGTAGCTTCTGCATGCTGGGAACACCCTCCCTCTACCACCTGGTAGCCAGCCTCTCCTGGACTTGGTCATGCTCTGCCAGCTTGAGTCCCAGGCCCCTTGGGCATTGAGAAGGTGGGGGTAGTAGCAGCCATTGATTTCACTGATACCCTCTCCACCGCCCTGCTGTCCCCTCTGGGACTGGCACAATATTAGGCTTTCTGGGATTTGGAGAGGGGCCCATCACCTTTCTCCACCCCATGACCCTTTTGATCTTTTTAGTATATTTTGGATAAAGAAGTCTGAGCCTCAGTTTCATCGTCTCTAAAATGGGAGTGTTAGACCACATGACATCTAAAGGTTCTTCTTCCCAGGTGGCAGGATTCTCTGACTCCATGGAGGAGTCCCAAGAGTATATATATCCCAAGGACCTAGGTGAGGAGGCTTGGAAGTGTCAATCCTTTAGGGCAGCTCCCTTGTCATCATCATCATCGATTAGGCAGCCTGTATTGTGACCAGGGAAAGTACTTTGGACCCCAGTTATCAAAACCCTGAAAATGACATCCCCACGTAACACCAGACAAGAGACAGCATGCTCTGTATTCTGCAGCCACAGACGTTGTTTCTTTTTACTGTTACTATTCATGGTAATAGTATCGGCCACTTTCTGTAACTCTGTGCCTGCCCACAAGCTGTGAACTAGGAAAGCACTCATATTCTCCACGTTTTGTAGATGAAGGCTCTGGGGCTCAGAGAGGCCCTTGGGGTTGCCTAAAGGCTCAGACACCCCTCAGGACATGTGGCAGAGCTGGAGTGCGTGACACCGAGCCTCCCCATGGCTCACAGCTGAGCAGGCATGAACAGGTTGTCTCTCGAGGCAGGCAGGCTGTGTGCTCTGCCGGTGACCACAGAGGGGATACCTGCTGGGTTCCGGCTGGCGCCCCGTGGCTCTGCCTAGTCGTGTTCCCTCACCCCCAACCAGTGGCCTCCCCGGGAGCTTGCTCTCAGGATGAAACATTTCCCATCCGGGAATCTCCTCTGTCCTGGGTGGTAAGCAGCTGGAGCCAGACCAGAAGCTTGCCCAGGGGCTGGCAAGAGGGCCTACTCATAGCCCTGGGGGCAGCCAGGCGCCTGCCTGGGTCATAGGCAACCCACCCCTGCCCCATTCCTCTCCCTGACCCTGGCCTCTGAGCAGGTCGGGGGCCAGAGGAAGTGCTCTCAGGAGCAGCTGAGCAGAGCTCTTTGCTGAGGGACTCAGCCCACATCTGGGAGTGGTCATCTCACTCTCTCAGCCGGCCCCTCGCCCAGCACCCTCTGTTTCTCCCACATCCCCAGACAGCAGCCCCAGAGATGAGCGGCCCTCTTCCTTGATGGCCACCAGGTAAACCAGGCCTAGCCCACCGCCTTCCCCGCCCTCTCCCAACGCTGTCTGGGCCGTGTGGCCCAGGACGTGCCGGGCTTCAGGGCCCTGGAGCCTGGGTCCTGTTGACGCAGTCCATGTGGTGGGCGTGGGGTGAACAGGAAGTCTCTTCTGCCTTCTCAGCCCTGCCGGGCTCTGGTTAACCTGGCAGTGGCCCCACAGCCCAGCTGGGCGGGAGTCTGCTTGTGGGATGGTAGAGGGCTTTGGGGCCCCTCCTCTGTTGCTGCGCTCTTCCTGATGGCTGGTCCCAGGGCGGGACCCTGAACCTTCTATGCCACTTTGGCAGCTGGCTATTCCTCTGCTGTTATTTACGTTTTCCAAGGCAGAGATTAAACGTTGAGAGTTATGTAGTGCTCATAAAGGTTTTAGACTAAACACGCACTCATGGAGTTACATTAGGGAGCTGCTCCTCTGACCTCTCCCTGCAAAGGCCAGCTTCCTGGGGCTTTGGGCTGCCTGGCGGACACGGCCTTGTTTCCTGCTTGGGTCCAGGGAGAGTGGCCCAGAGGCCTGGAGAGGCAGGATCAGGGAGGCCTCTGGTCCCCTTCTCTTCCCCGGACCCAGCCCTAGTGCCCCTGCAACAGACAGGGCAGAATGGAGCTGCAGACGCCCAGATAAGCACGGTTTATTGCTCTGTGCCGCCCCAGCCAGCTCCACGTGGACACACCGCCTCTTGGGTATTTTCCACCGGCTTGCAGCCTTTCCCCTAGCAGAGGGCTGAAGTTTATTTTTCCTCCGAGATTACCCTGAGACTCACGTCCTTGCAGGCTCAGTAGAATGGACTTCAGCCCCTTCTACCTCCTAGGAAGGGCCGTGGAAGGAAGTGAGGGGCTGCTGGGAACGGCCATTGCACCAGGGCAGAGGCTGCAGGGACCCCAGGTGGTCCAGCTCCCCTGTCCTCCCCGACCAGAGGAGAATGACCATCTAGTGCAGGGCAAGGTGACCCAGGATTGGCGATGTGTCTCCACCCGCAGTCTCAAGGCTGGGCTGAGTCGTGTGCGCAGTGCACACAGAGACACAGAGTGACTGTCAGAGCTGGAGGAGCCCTTAGCAACCATCTCTTCCCAGGCTGCTTCTTTTTCCCCAGCTGGAGAAACTGATACACCCAGAAAGATGCAGTGACCTCCCCAAGGTCACACAGCCAGCGCAGGGCCGGGACCAGGAGCCAGTCTCCTGGCTCTGGCTATTCACTTCCTGCGAGTCTGTGTTTGGGTCCAGGCCCCAGGCCCTCCCTGAAAGGAGCAGCGTCTTTTGAGAGACTCCAGATCAGGCCTCCAAAGATCTGGTCACAACCACCGGACATCGTGGGGGTTGGGGATGTCCCTGATAATTTTCAGTGAACTATCATCTACTCAATCAGTAATTACCTAGCCTGTGTTTACTGGGTGTTTGGGTGCCTGTCTTCAAGGAGCCTCAACTCGCTTGTAAAAATGATAAAAGCCACCAGTGACGGAGATAAAGCAAGCCCTTGGGGCTGAGTTATGCTCAAAAGAGGAACATCTGTTCATATCGGACAAGTTGGAAAAGGCTTCGGAGAGGAGGCAGGGAGGCAGGCCCGGAGGAATGGGTGGTGGGCTTTATTTGGTTAGAAATGAGAAGGGGGCAAGGAGCATGGATCAAAAGAAGGAATCTGAGTGATGCAGCCCTGGGCCCATGCGAGGGTGGTCCAACCGAAAATGGAGAGCGGGGATGACACATCGCTGGCTGCAGTCTGGGTCACCAGGCGGAGGAGCTGGCCCAGAAAGGAGAGGAAATAAGGACTAAGGGGAAGGTTCACCCTCCCTGCGGGACTCTCCAAGCCAGTCTTGCGGAACTTGCAGAGCTAACTGTATTCTGCCAATTCCCCAAAACCAAGGGAGGACCAGGTCAGGGACTGAGAAAGATCCAGAGGGCCTGGGGAGACTGCCAGGACATGCTCCTCCGAACTCCAAGGCCCCCGAGGCCGATGCCGGCACCTGAGCTGAGAACAGAGCCGAGAATCGCAAGCCCCTAAGAAGTTCTGTTCCCCTGGGATTTCCATCTAGCAGATGAGTGGGGGCGGGGGGGAGGGGGGCAGCTGTCATCCCAGAGGAATGACAGAAGGAGTTCAGAGCAGGGGGAGAGCTCACGTAGGCTGGGGGCTTCCTGGAGGAGTGGATGTGGGCTGAACCTGGGAGGGCCTGCCAGGCCCCAGGACCTGAGCCGGCTGTCTGCGCCTCCTTGCAGTGGTGCCCTTCCAGGAAGTGTGGAGCCGCAGCTACTGCCGGCCGGTGGAGACATTGGTGGACATCGTGTCTGAGTACCCTAGCGAGGTGGAGCACCTATTCAGCCCGTCCTGCGTCTCCCTGCTGCGCTGCACCGGCTGCTGCAGCGATGAGCAGCTGCACTGCGTGTCCCTGGAGACAGCCAACATCACCATGCAGGTAGGGAGACGCCCCAGCTCGGATCCCAGCCTTCCCTGCCATCCACAGCTGCTCAGAGGGCCACAGAGCCTGCCCCCCGAGAGGGGGGACCGGGAGAGGGCAGGCCAGGGTCACAGGACCCGAACTGACACCCAGGTGTTCTTACCCACAGCACTCTTCCTTTTTGAGCCCCCACCCCATCTTTGAGCCCCAACTCCTCCTCCCTTACCAGCTTTCTCAGGCCCTGGCTTAGCCCTATCCCAGGACACAAGATATCTGATTGAGGTTGGGAAAGAAATCTGTTCGGATTCAAGACATTCCTTTTTACACCAGGAGCATTTTGGTGCCCTGAGCTTTGCTTCCACACTCACACTCACAATGCTTGTGTTTTTTTTTTTCTGAGCACTTGAAACTTCAGAAATTTCTAAGCACTGTGCTTCAGAAATGTTACCTCAGCATTCAATCCTTGGAGCCAAGTGATATTCCCATTTCATAGAGGGAAGCTGAGCTTCAGAGATGATATTTCACCTACTTAGCGAGTGGAAAAGCTAAGATTTGAACATAGATCTTGCTGCCTTCAGAGCACGGGCCACCTTCCTACCATGTGCTTTGCTGATGGCCCTGGGAAGAGGGGGGATGGGAGCCTCCCTCAGGTCCGCAGGCAGGTAGGAGGGCTGTTAGCCCCACACTCCAAGCGGAATGAGGGTGTGTAGTACAGAAGTAAGTAAGTAAGCGTTAGTAGCTCAGTTGTGTCTGACTCTTTGCGATCCCGTGAACTGTAACCCACCAGTATCCTCTGTCCATGGGATTCTCCAGGCATGAATACTGGAGTGGGTTGCCAGGCCCTCCTCCAAGGGATCTTCCCTACCCAGGAATTGAACCCAGGTCTCCCGCATTGCAGGCAGATTCTTTACCATCAGAGCCACCAGGGAAGCCCGTGTAGTACAAAGGCTGGTGGGAAATAGGGAGTCTGGCCCTCCCCAAGGGGTGGCTGGACGGAGCATTGGAAATCTGCAGGCCACCTCCACAGTCCAGTCACCCAACCTTTGTCTTCTCACAGCTCGTGAAGTACCGTGCTCTGGACTCGCCCTTCTTTGTGGAGATGAGCTTCTCTCAGCACGTCCGCTGTGACTGCAGGTGGGTCCTCGGGTGCAGCCAGGACAGCCCCCCACGCACCTGGCGGCATCAGCCAGGGGTTGCCCATCCATGCTGCAGTCTGCGCCTCCTTCCTAGTTGATGGAGACCAGGAAAATCGGGGACCGGTAGCAGCGCAAGGAGCTGGTCCCAGGAGCTGGAGCATAGCTACTGAGAAGCCACACGGACAGAGGGAGCCAGGGTCCCTCCCAAACTGGCCAGGCTTGGGCATGCTGTCTTCCTCCTTGAGCTGGGAGGGGGATGCCAGGGCCCTGAAAAAGGCACTTGGACCCACGGGAAGGGGCAACAGGATTGAGGAGCTCAAAGACAGACAAACCCTGGTAGGAGGGAAGGGGCAGAGGGAAGGAAGCACGGGCTTTCTTTAAAGTCGAGTCTCCACCTGGCAGAGCCTCTCCCCAACACATCTTGCTGCTGGTGCCCAAGGCACTCTTAGCATTAGTTACTGGGAGCAGCAGGCCTGGCACCAGTGACTGGTTCAGGGGCACTCCTGATACCTCTGGGCCATGGGATGGAGGCACAGGACCAGAGGTCCTGAGCCATATCTTGGGGCAGGAAGAGGGGGAGAACCACCGTTTATGGTGCATCTACTCTGTGCCTCACCCAACATGGGCACCTGATCTGAGTGTGTTTTCTGATTTAATCAGCAAACATCTACTGAGCATTTACTGTATGCTAGGTATGGTCTCAGATGCTTGGGATACAGTGATGAGCAAGACAGACCAGGTCCTTGTTCTCCTAACCACCCATTTTACAGATGAGGAAACCGAGGCTTGCTATGGTTACATGATTTGCCACAGCTAGTGGGGTGACCCCAGCCTGTTGACCCCTAAACCTGCCCTTTCTCATGCTACCTCTCATGGCCATTACCACACTCTACAGAAGCCCCAGTACTGCCCTGGGCTTGGTCCTGCCTGGTGTCCGGGGCTCTGGCCACAGCTCTTGGACCTATACCACGGCTAGAGGCCCTGCCTCAATCTGTTTCCTCCCATCCTCCCTTGCCAGGGCTTGGCCATGTAACAACAGTTCAGTAGCAAATCCTCCTTGGCACAGTGCTAGACAGTGACCTTTCACCTTCCCCATCACCTTTGCCCTCATAACCTCTATGTTGGGGCAGACAGATGAGAAGATTAAGGGTCCAAGAGTGTCTCTGACTGGTCCCAGATGGCAGAGACAGGACCAGACAGTCCCAGGAGGTGCTGGTACCCTGCCCTGGCTCCCAAGGGAGACGGCCAGCCTAGAACAGCCTTCCCTGGCCCAAAGCTGACTGTCACCACGCTGTCCCACGCCCCCACCCTGGTTCCCAGGGAAGACTGTCGCCTTCCAGAGAGCTGAGCAACAGGGCCACCTTTCTTCTCTCTTCTGGGCCAACAGCCACGGCCCCGGGAGACAGAGCCGGGACAAGTCTGGTGACTGTGGGGCTTTTGATCACCTCCCGTCATCCCACTCCCTCACCCTGATCCCTGAGATTGCTGCAACGTCATACGTCCCAAGGGTAGGGTGGTGGCACTGTGCCTTGACAGGTGGCCTTGCCCCTCATTCACTGTCAGCGAGGAGACTCCCACAGGGCACTCTGGAAGGAAAGGGCACCCTGGCAGGTGCAAGGGAAGGAAGTGAACAGAGAAAGGCTGCAGAGAGCAGACTCAGTCCCTAGATTCGATTCCAAGAAGCAGAGGAGAGCAGAGGGGTGTGGAGAGGACCCCCAGGAGGGCATTTGCACCTCTCATAGTGGGGTCACCAGGGCCTAGAGTGGGAGTGGAAGCCCCCAGGCCTCTGGGCATCTCTCCCTCACTAGCTCCATGCTACCCCCTAGTGGCTTCATCAGCAACTACAGGGCCAGCCCCAGTGATGACCAGGGGAGTCTGGCCAGGGAACCCCCACCCACGGCTGTCCTAATTCTCCTCCGTTCCTCTCTCTGTTTTTCCAGACCTTGGTGGGAGAAGAGGAAGCCAAAAAGGTAAGCAGCCTGGCAGGGGTACTGGGCTGTTCTCAGGCCTGCCAACCCCTGACCTAGCATGGGGGCCCCCAGCCGCTCTGTCTTGACGCTTTTGGCTTATTGCAGGAGGAGACCCAAGGGCAGGGGCCCGAGGAAGAGAGAGGAGCAGAAACACAAAGACTGTCACCTGTGAGTGCGCGGGGGTGCCCAGGGATGGCAAGGAGGGTGCGGGCCAGAACCTAGAGATTCCAGGGCCTAGGAAGCCTCAGGTGAACCGAGACAAGAACCAGGAGGCCGTCCCAGCTTAGTTCTAAGTCTCTGTGTGGCCTTGAGAAAGTCACATTACCTCTCTGAGCCTAGTTTTTCTGTGTGTAGAATGAGGGTCAGGGGGGTCAAACAAGCATTCAGTCAATCTACAAACATTTACCAAGCACTTACTGTGTGCCAGGTACTTTTGTGGGCAGACCAATAATATTTCTGCCCTTACAGGGCTTACACTCTAGCATTAGAAAGTCCAAAAATTTACGACTGAGGCTGGCGGGCTACAGTCCATAGGATGGTAAAGAATCAGACCCGACTGAAGCGACTTAGCACACACACAGGCCAGGGGTCCAGTGGTTAAGACTCCACCTTCCAATGCATGGGTTGCTGGTTTGATCCCTGGTCAGGAAACTAAGGTCCCACATGTTTCAGAGTGTGGCCAAAAATTAAAAAAAAAAAAAAAGAAGTAAGAATTTTTTTTTTAAGTCCAAAAATTTAGCCAGGGTTACCTCCTGGAGCCAGACATCCTGGAATGTGAAGTCAAGTGGGCCTTAGAAAGCATCACTACAAACAAAGCTAGTGGAGGTGATGGAATTCCAGTTGAGCTATTTCAAATCCTCAAAGGTGATGCTGTGAAAGGGCTGCACTCGATATGCCAGCAAATTTGGAAAACTCAGCAGTGGCCACAGGACTGGAAAAGGTCAGTTTTCGTTCCAATCCCAAAGAAAGGCAATGCCAAAGAATGCTCAAACTACCGCACAATTGCACTCATCTCACATGCTAGTAAAGTAATGCTCAAAATTCTCCAAGCCAGGCTTCAGCAATACGTGAACCGTGAACTTCCAGATGTTCAAGCTGGTTTTAGAAAAGGCAGAGGAACCAGAGATCAAATTGCCAATATCCGCTGGATCATCGAAAAAGCAAGAGAGCTCCAGAAAAACATCTATTTCTGCTTTATTGACTATGCCAAAGCCTTTGACTGTGTGGATCACAATAAACTGTGGAAAATTCTGAAAGAGATGGGAATACCAGACCATCTGACCTGTCTCTTGAGAAACCTGTATGCAGGTCAGGAAGCAACAGTTAGAACTGGACATGGAAAAACAGACTGGTTCCAAATAGGAAAAGGAGTACGTCAAGGCTGTATATTGTCACCCTGCTTATTTAACTTATATGCAGAGTACATCATGAGAAACGCTGGGCTGGAAGAAACACAAGCTGGAATCAAGATTGCCGGGAGAAATATCAATAACCTCAGATATGCGGATGACACCACCCTTATGGCAGAAAGTGAAGAAGAACTAAAGAGCCTCTTGATGAAGGTGAAAGAGGAGAGTGAAAAAGTTGGCTTAAAGCTCAACGTTCAGAAAACTAAGATCATGGCATCTGGTCCCATCACTTCAAGGGAAATAGATGGGGAAACAGTGGAAACAGTGTCAGACTTTATTTTTTTGGGCTCCAGAATCACTGCTGATGGTGACTGCAGCCATGAAATTAAAAGATGCTTACTCCTTGGAAGGAAGGTTATGGCCAACCTAGATAGCATATTTAAAAGCAGAGACATTACTTTGCCAACAAAAGTCCATCTAGTCAAGGCTATGGTTTTTCCAGTGGTCATGTATGGATGTGAGAGTTGGACGGTGAAGAAAGCTGAGTGCCGAAGAATTGATGCTTTTGAACTGTGGTGTTGGAGAAGACTCTTGAGAGTCCCTTGGACTGCAAGAAGATCCAATCAATCCATCCTAAAAGAGATCAATCCTGGGTGTTCATTGGAAGGTCTGATGTTGAAGCTGAAACTCCAATACTTTGGCCACCTCATGCGAAGGGTTGACTCATTGGAAAAGATCCTAATGCTGGGTAGGATTGGGGGCGGAAGGAGAAGGGGACGATAGAGGATGAGATGGTTGGATGGCATCACCAAGTCGATGGACATGGGTTTGGGTAGACTCCGGGAGTTGGTGATGGACAGAGAGGCCTGGTGTGCTGCAATTCATGGGGTCGCAAAGAGTCGGACACGACTGAGCGACTGAACTGAACTGAACTGAACTGAACTGAACCTCCTGGAGGCCTTAGGGAAGGTAGAGGCCCTCACTGGCTCTCAGGCCAGTATTTCTTTCACTCTCCCAGGGAGCCTTGTGGTCTACTTGCTTTTCTTTCTTTGTCCATGTTACCTGTCCATTTGGCTTCACCTCTGGAGAAGGTGGCTGGAGTCCAGGCCTGAGTGTTGGGAGAGCAGAATTGGCAAAGGGCAACTCCAAATCTGTGAGAGTAAACAGTAAAAATAAAGTAGCTCACATGTGCAGTAATCCAGTCACACCGCGGTTCTCCTTCAAGGCCAGTCTCCTCCCAGCAACAGGACTGTCTCCACAGTTCTATCTTTTGCACAGATCTTCTCATGTCTTAGGGCTGGGGCTGGCCAAGTCCTACCCTGTGAGCCTGTCCCTGCAGGAGCAGACACGTCCACCCCACTCCCTAAAGCTAGGGATTCTGGGGAGGTTGGTCCCTGCAAGCATGTAGCCCTTATTTCTCCCCTGGTTCCAAGCAGTGACTAGGGGAAGGGCTGGCAGTCCCCACAGGGCTCCCCAACTGGGCAGCCCCAGATGGAAAGCGTCCTGTCCTAGCTGCTGGAGTAGCAGCCTTCAAATGTTTCTTTCGGGAATCTCTTGAAAGAACTTCCAAAGCCCACGTGCCCCCTTGTTCATTTTTAAGTCGACATTAACCTTTTTCATCAACATTGTAGATAGTTGCAAAGGATGTAATATATTAATATTTTAATATAAAGCCATTATATCACTCTCCAGATGTATCCTGTGGAATAAGCCATCCTAATTTAATACCATCATCCACTTTTTAAAAATCGTTTAACAACATCAAAAAATACACGAACACTCTCCTTTAATAGCTGCATATTTCCATTGCTTCTTTTTTCCTTGAACATGTCTTTTCATTTTACTTTCCCCACAGAATTTCAGCCTAATGTAATATTTTTTAAATAGTCAAACATCTTTTATGTACCACCTTGTCTTACTTATCTGCCACAACAATGGTATATGAGTTTGAATTATTTTAAATTTTTCAGTGAGCAGAAAACTCAAAATTAAATTTTTTCTTGGAATGAATTATCACAGTAATTATTAGTAGCACCCATTGGTTAAAACAGCACAGATACATTATATTTTACTAGATGCTAAGCACAAAAGGACAATCAATCTTACTGGGATTGCATCTCAATGAGATGGATGCAGCTACTTCTTTTCAATTAGTTGATGAACCTGGCAGTGAACGTTATCTCCTGCCAGACTGAGACAGAATTCAACAGTAATTCCATTCCTGTTCACTTTTTGCAGATGAAAAGATTGAAAAACCATGTTCACATAAATAAGTAAATGGAGCTGGGTGTTACTCAATCATTTGAACTCCTTCCAAGTTATCAATATTTGCCGAAAACCTGAAAGTGATCTGCTGTAAGAATTTACTTCTCTTGACATATTAGCTAACAATTTAGCTAATCTCTTCAATTTTGTTGAAAGCAGATGTGGAAACCACCCGACTTGCGAAAGACTTGGTTACCCGATCGCTCACCATATTTCTTTTCTCAACCACCTACACCAATATCTATCAAGTTATTCTTTCATTCAGTGTCCCCCTGAATCCTTTTTACCTTGGGGCAAAGTACTGTAACAGGAGCTTCCTTCCTTTCTGAGGGAGAAGGGCCTTTGGCAACAAGATTATGGGAAATAGACCTCTGTTGCAGACAGTTTTTGGGCGGAATGCAGGTAGAGGGTGGGAGCAGATTCCTTTAACACCACCAATACTCAAAATACTTCATGTGCATCCAGGGGTTCCAGTATCCTCGTTTGAAGATTGCTGCCCCAAAGTAACCAAAGGTATTGGTGCATGGAGCCAGACTGTGTTCAAAGCCGGCTTTGTCACTAACTTGCTGTGTGACCTTGGGCAAGTTTCTTAATCTCTCTGAGCCTCCGTTTCCTCATCTGCCAAAGGATGATCGTAATTGCGCCCTTTCTCCTGGAATATTGTTAAGGGTAAATGAGAGAGTGCTTGGCACAGGGCTGAGCACCTGGGTAAGTGCTTGGTGAAGGCCAGTTCCTAGCTGCTTCTCAGCCTCGTGCAAACAGAGATCCAGGAGCACTGCAGGCTCTCCGTGCTCCCTGTCCAAGCTTCCCCTCCGGGAAGTCCTCCCTCCCATAGGAGGGACCCCACCCTCCATCCTGAGCTGATACCCTCTTTCTGTGTTTGGTCTCTGGCAGGTGCGGTGGTACTGTTTGCCGGAGGTAACCAGTCCCTCGGAGGAGAGAGACGCCCCCACACCTGGCTCGTGTATTTATTACCGTCACATTCTCAGTTACCTCCCTGCTGGCACCTGCCCTCTATTTATTAGCCAATTGTATCCCTGCTGAATGACTCACTCCCTCCATGGGACAGGACCCTCAGGAATTCAGTGCCTTAAACAGAACGTGAGAGAAAGAAGACAGACCCATGTGGCTTCAGCTTGAGAAGGAGCAAGACTTGTGGCTTTGTGAGGGGCAGGCTTGGCCCCAGAGGCCCCAGGGGTCTCCAGGAGGCTGGAGAAGGAAGGACTGGAGACCCACCGCCTGCCCTCCCGGAACCTTGGGCTCCGCACAGACCAGCAACCCTTGCTGGGGCAGCTCCTGGTGGAAGTGGGGGGTGGAGGCCCCTGCTCTGGCCACCCTGGCCCTGCTGAGAGGGTGGGCGGGCAGCCACTCTGCACCCTGGAGGTCGGACATTCAGCTCTGGAGAACAGTGCTTGCCTGGGGGGCCTCTGCCACTCCTCGTCCCCTCGGTCTCGCCTCACCTCTTAACTGCTGCTTGTGCTGGGACGTTGTTCTTTGTGGCCAAGGCATCATCATCCCGCCCCTCTCAAGGACACAGGCAAAGAGTGGGCTCCAAGCTGGACATGGAGCGAGCTGCCCTCGCGTGGCTGTCTGACCGCCAAGCCAGATTCTCTTGAATAAAGTATTCTAGTCTGAAACTGCTTTCCAGGGGAGTGTTCCTGCCAGAGCAGCGGGCGACAGCAGGAAATGGAAGGGGGACAAAGGAAAGAGGACCCTGGGCTCCAAGGCTGCCTGGGGGTGGGGGGCGGGGGTGGGGTCCAGCCTGCAGCTCCCTGCGGCATCTTCTCCAGATGCTTTAGGCAAAACCCTGAGGCCTGCTCTTCCGATAATGAGGGGTTCCCAGAATGGAGGCTTGGCCCTAAACTTGGGGGCCCAGGCCTTAGCCACCCCTGAACACCCTCAAATTCAAGAGTGCAGTCCTCTTCCCCTGGCACCTGCCACCTTCCCCAGGGCCACCCTAGCCCAGCCCAATGCCCGGCTCTCAGGTGCCACAGCTCCTGGCTCCAGGGACCTAAACTGCACCACCTCCAGCCCTCTCTGGCTGCTGAATACAGGGACTGGCAGATGCTGCCTGATTTCTTCCGCCCTGGACCTCCCATCTTCCTGTTTCCTCCTGAATGTCTTGGCATGAAAGGAGGAAAAAAATGCTTCCCCCCCCCCAATCCAAACCACTTATTATCTGACTCTCTTCAGCCTCCGATCCCCAAGGTGTGTCTGTTTTTCTCTTGTGTTTAGGGACAGGGTGCTCCCTGTTCTCTCTGATTGCAAGCTGCTCAGATAAAGCCACAGGGCCCGGGGACGGAGCCCTCCTCAGGCTTTGGAGGGAAGCCAGGGATGGTCTGGGTGGGGTAGCCCTGCCGAGGCAGCTGCCCTTGGTGGTCTATCCACCACTGAGGCCTGGGCCGCCCTGGAGGACACTCCGGTCAGAGTGTGCTTCTGGCCGGCGATCACAGAGTGGGTGTGGGCCGGCCCCACAGGACATGCTTTGTGGGAAAAAGGTATTTTCTCTTCTGCTTCTTCCCTCTTGGGCTACACCCATTCCGAGCCATTGCCTCGGAGGGATGGATAGCTGAGAAAAGCAGCCCTCCCCTTTAGTCAGGCTCTGATGGGGCCCCAGGGACACTACCCCAGCCCTTGTAGCATGTCCCAGGCTCTCAGCTTCACAAGTCACCCACATGGAGGTCTGCCTCCCCACCCAGACCAGCCACCCCTGGAGAGAACTAGACCAGGGGAGCAGCCAGAGGCCAGAAGCAAAACTCTGCATCTGTGGCCAGAACCTCACAGCTGGAGCCAGTAGGAAGGGAGCTGACTGGTGCATCTGACCACCCTGGCCATCCTTTCAGGTCATTCAGGACGTAGCAGGCCCTTTTCTTTTGCTCTTTATCTCTTTGTGGAGCTCCAACTGTGTACCTAGGCACCAGGGACACAGTAGGGAATAAAACAAACAGGACCTGCTCTCATGGATCTCGTATTTGAGTGGAGACATGGACTGTAATCATGGATTCAGGATGTGGAGTGGACTTCATTGTTTTTTACATTGGAGACTGGACCCAGCGCTTAAAAGAAAGGGGTCTTAAGCAACCTCACACTTTTTAAAACAAAGAATCAGCAATTTGGGGCTGGACACATCTGTCTACAGGATTTATGATTAATAAGAGATGGCTGCAGTAGTCCTGCTAGGCTCAAACATCACCCAGCACACCCTTCTTCAGTCTCCATAAGCAGAGGGCCAGGGGTGGGTGGGTAACAGACAGAGAGGGAGGGGTAGTCGTTGGATATCTGGGTTGCTGGTGTCTTCCCCTCCTCTCCCTGGAGCTGGATTTGCCATTCAGATTAGCCCGTGTTCTATCTGGCTGGAGTTTGGAGAGATGGAGAACTGAATGGTGACAGGGGACAGGGAGAGGGGACACTTCGGGACATCCAGCAGTCATTTCTTACAGGTTGGGGGACGTGGGGAAGCTGAATGGCTGTGAGCTGCCTTGCCCATGGTCTCCCAAGAGGGAAACCTGCAGGTGAAGAGACCCCATAGGCTACAGGCTGTGGGCGTAGGTTTGGGGCAATCGCTGAGTGGGGGTGTCAAGTATAGACCTGGAAAAGGAACATAATAGGGAACAGAGTAATGGGGTAACCCTGCAGTGCACCTACAGAACAGTTGGCATCTCAATGCCTACCATACCAGGTACATTCACAGCTAGAGAAGAAATGGCCTCTGCTAAGAGGAATTCTCCCCCTGATTTCTCCTTCCTGACCCTGTAAAAAAGAGAAAAGGACTTTGGACAGGAAAGTGGTGAGGGGTCTAAGGGCGGACCATGCCTCTTTCCGCTCGCTCGAGTTCAGTCCAGGAGTGAAAGGAGTTAGCCTTCAATTAGATGAACCAGCTTAGATGAGGCCAGGCCTTTAATAAATTAAAGTGACAGGAACATTAGAAGATCTGCCCAAGATGCTATTAAGAAACAGGAAAAGGAGAATCAACATAGTTCATCTAGAAGCAAGGATGAGAGAAAGAAACTGGTTTGTTTGTATTCCTGTGGCTTGCTCAATAAGCAATTGATACATGTAAACAGAGAAATTAATGAGAAAACGTTCTTATTGCCAGCGTATGGGTCTGGCACATTAGAGATGGCCCTTTCTTTGAATCTGAGTAGACCTGGGTCTGCTTTGACCAATAGAGTATGGCAGAAAGGACCCTATAATGATTCCAAGTCCTTTAAAGAGGACTGGCAGCTTCTGCCTTGGTCTCTTGGAACCCTGAGCTGCCATGTGAGAAGTCCAACTATGGTGAGGTCACCATGTTGGAAGGAAGCCCAAGCCAGCAATATAGATGTGTGGGGAGGAGGCAGGGGGGATCAGTCAGCCTCCAATTGTTCCAACTCCCGGGCATTACAGTCATCTCAAATGAACCCTCAGATCCCCTAGAGAACAGACAGACTGGGACTTCCCTGGTGGTTCAGTGGTTGGGAGTCTGCCTTCCACTGCAGAGGAAGTGGGTTCAATCCCTGCTTGTGGAACTGGGATCTTACATGCTGCAGGGCAACAGTCTGTGAGCTGCAACTACTGAGCCGGCACACTCCAGAGTCCCTGCTCCACAACAAGAGGACCCTGTGCACCACAACAAAGACCCAGCACATCCAAATAAATAAATAAGGAAATTGTTTCCCACTAAAAAAAAATTAAAAAGAGAGAGGAGAGAGAAGCTGTGCCCACTGTACCTTAATTGATTTCCTCATTGTTGAATTATAAAATAAAATAATAACAGAGTATTTGGAGGCAGTTTTCATGCAGCAATGGAGGCTTCATGGAAATACGGAAAGGTGATGAGACAGTGTCTGGGGAACATTTTCTAGACCAGGAGGTCACAGAAGGCCTCCCTGTGGAGGTGACCTTTATGGTGAAGTTATGGTCATGTGACGATTACTCCAAAGCAGGACAAGAGCCCTTCAAACATAAAACACAGCTGATGCTAAATCCTGGAAGGAATCCCAGTGTGTCTGGAGCCTGAAGGGCAAGGGAGGAAGGGCTGTGAGATGTGATGTTAGAGGTAGGCAGATTGTGAAGGGCTTTGCAGGGTAAGGAGTTTGAATTTTGTTATAATGTGGAGGGAAATTATTGGAGGGGTTCAAGCAAGGAAACAAAGTGATAATCTGCACATTTTTTGAAAGTTCACTCTGCCTTCTGTGTGGAGAATGGACCCTAGGGGCATGAGACCAGAGGTACAAATACCACTGAGAAGGCCAGAAGAGAGTTTGGTCTTAATTATGCATGTGAGCTGGTTACCCTGATCATTCATTCATTCGTAAACATTTTTTGAGTCTACTAGGACCAGGAATTTTGTAATGGATACATGTGTGAAGGGGCAAAATATATTAGCACATGAAAGTCTTTCCAGTTCAGTTCATTCACTCAGTCGTGTCCGATTCTTTGCAACCCCATGGACGGCAGCACTCCAGGCCTCCCTGTCCATCACCAACTCCCAGAGTTTACTCAAACTCATGTCCATTGAGTCCGTGATGCCATCCAACCATCTCATCCTCTGTCGTCCCCTTCTCCTCCTGCCTTCAATCTTTCCCAGCATCAGGGTCTTTTCAAATCAGTCAGCTCTTCAAATCAGGTGGCAAAAGTATTGGCATTTCAGCTTCAGCATCAGTCCTTCCAATGAATATTCAGTACTGATTTCCTTTAGGATGGACTGGTTGGATCTCCTTGCTGACCAAGGGACTCTCAAGAGTCTTCTCCAACACCACAGTTCAAAAGCATCAATTCTTCGGTGCTCAGCTTTCTTTATAGTCCAACTCTCACATCCATATACGACTTCTGGAAAAACCATAGCTTTGATTAGACAGACCTTTGCCGGCAAAGTAATGTCTCTGCTTTTTCATAAGCGGTCTAGGATGGACTTAGTTTCCGAAACTTGAGTTTTAAGCCAACTTTTTCACTCTCTTCTTTCACTTTCATCAAGAGGCTCTTTAGTTCTTCTTCGCTTTCTGCCATAAGGATGGTGTCCTCTGCATAGCTGAGGTTATTGATATTTCTAACAGCAATCTTGATTCCAGCTTGTGTTTCTTCCAGCCCAGCGTTTCTCTTGATGTACTCTGCACGTAAGTTAAATAAGCAGGGTGACAATATATAGCCTTGATGTACTCCTTTTCCTATTTGGAACCAGTCTGTTCCATGTCCAGTTCTAACTGTTGCTTCCTGACCTGCATACAGGTTTTTCAAGAGGCAGGTCAGATTGTCTGGTATTCCCATCACTTCATGAGAAATAGATGGGGAAACAGTGGAAACAGTGTCAGACTTTATTTTTTTGAGCTCCAAAATCACTGCTGATGGTGATTGCAGCCATGAAAATAAAAGATGCTTACTCCTTGGAAGAAAGGTTATGATCAAACTAGATAGCATATTTAAAAGCAGAGACATTACTTTGCCAACAAAGGTCCGTCTAGTCAAGGCTATGGTTTTTCCAGTGGTCATGTATGGATGTGAGAGTTGGACCGTGAAGAAAGCTGAGCGCCGAAGAATTGATGCTTTTGAACTGTGGTGTTGGAGAAGACTCTTGAGAGTCCCTTGGACTGCAAGAAGATCCAACCAGTCCATCCTAAATGAGATCAATCCTGGGTGTTCATTGGAAGGACTGATGTTGATGCTGAAACTCCAATACTTTGGCTACCTCATGTGAAGAGTTGACTCATTGGAAAAGACTCTAATGCTGGGAAGGATTGGGGGCAGGAGGAGAAGGGGACGACAGAGGATGAGATGGTTGGATGGCATCACCAAGTCGATGGACATGGGTTTGGGTAAACTCCGGGGGTTGGTGATGGACAGGGAGGCCTGGCGTGCTGCAGTCCATGGAGTTGCAAAGAGTCGGACATGACTGAACAACTGAACTGACAAACTGACTAGGTTGGTCATAGTTTTTCTTCCAAGGAGGAAGCATCTTTTAATTTCATGGCTGCAGTCACCATCTGCAGTGATTTTGGAGCCCCCAAACATAAGGTCTCTCACTGTTTCCACTGTTTCCCCATCTATTAGCCGTGAAGTGATGGGACCAGATGCCATGATCTTAGTTTTCTGAATGTTGAGTTTTAAGCCAACTTTTCCACTCTCCTCTTTCACTTTCATCAAGAGGCTCTTTAGTCCCTCCTCCCTTTCTGCCATAAGTGTGATGTCATCTGCATATCTGAGGTTATTTATATTTCTCTGGCAATCTTGATTCAGCTTGTGCTTCCTCCAGCCCAGCGTTTCTCATGATGTACTCTGCATATAAGTTAAATAAGCAGGGTGACAATATACAGCCCTGATATACTCCTTTCCCAATTTGGAACAAGTCTGTTGTTCCATGTCCAGTTCTAACTGTTGCTTCTTGACCTGCATACAGATTTCTCAGGAGGCAGGTCAGGTGGTCTGATATTCCCATCTCTTAAAGAAATTGCCACAGTTTGTTGTGATCCACACAGTCAAAGGCTTTGGCATAGTCAATAAAGCAGAAGTAGATGTTTTTCTGGAACTCTCTTGCTTTTTCGATGATCCAACAGATGTTGACAATTTGATCTCTGGTTCCTGTAGCTTTTCTAAATCCAGCTTAAACATCTGGAAGTTCACGGTTCACGTATTGCTGAAGCCTGGCTTGGAGAATTTTCAGCATTACTTTGCTAGTGTGTGAGATGAGTACAATTGTGTGGTAGTTTGAGCATTTTTTGGCAATGTCTTTCTTTGGGATTGGAATGAAAACTGACCTTTTCCGCACTGCTAAGTTTTCCAAATTTGCTGGCATGTTGAGTGCAGCATTTTCACAGCATCATCTTTCAGGATTTGAAATAGCTCAACTGGAATTCCATCATCTCCACTAGCTTTGTTTGTAGTGATGCTTCCTAAGGTCCACTTGACTTCGCATTCCAGGATGTCCGGCTCTAGGGGAGTGATCACACCATTGTGATTGTCTGGGTCATGAAGATCTTTTTTGTACAGTTCTTCTGTGTATTCTTGCCACCTCTTCTTAATATCTTCTGCTTCTGTTAGGTCCATACCATTTCTGTCCTTTATTGTGCCCATCTTTGCATGAAATGTTCCCTTGGTATCTCTAATTTTCTTGAAGAAATCACTAGTCTTTCCCATTCTATTGTTTTCCTCTATTTCTTTGCATTGATCACTGAGGAAGGCTTTCTTATCTCTCCTTGCTATTCTTTGGAACTTGCATTCAAATGGGTATATCTTTTCTTTTCTCCTTTGCCTTTTGCTTCTCTTCTTTTCATAGCTGTTTGTAAGGCCTCCTCAGACAGCCATTTTGCCTTTTTGCATTTCTTTTTCTTGGGAATGGTCTTGATCCCTGTCTCCTGTACAATGTCACAAACCTCCGTCCACAGTTCTTCAGGCACCTTGTCAAATCTAATCCCTTGACTCTATTTGTCACTTCCATTGTATAGCAGGAAGGGATCTGATTTAGGTAAAACCTGAATGGTCTAGTGGTTTTCCCTATTTTCTTCAATTTAAGTCTGAATTTGGCAATAAGGAGTTCGTGATCTGAGCCACAGTCAGCTCCCAGTCTTGTTTTTGCTGACTGTATAGAGCTTCTCTACCTTTGGCTGTAAAGAATATAACAAATCTGATTTCAGTGTTGACCATCTGGTGATGTCCATGTGTAGAGTCTTCTCTTGTGTTATTGGAAGAGGGTGTTTGCTATGACCAGTGCCTTCTCTTGGTAAAACTCTGTTAGCCTTTGCCCTGCTTCATTCGGTACTCCAAGGCCAAATTTACCTGTTATGCCAGGTGTTTCCTGACTTCCTACTTTGGCATTCCAGTCCCTTATAATGAAAAGGACATATTTTTTGGGTGTTAGTTCTAGAAGGTCTTGTAGGTCTTCATAGAACCGTTTAACTTCAGCTTCTTCAGCATTATTGGTCAGGGCATAGGCTTGGATTACTGTGATATTGAATGGTTTGCTTTGGAAACAAAGAGAGATCATTCTGTTGTTTTTGAGATTGCATCCAAGTACACATTTTGGACTCTTTTGTTGACTATGATGGCTACTCCATTTCTTCTAAGGGATTCTTGCCCACAGTAGTAGATATAATGGTCATCTGAGTTAAATTCACCCATTCCAGTCCATTTTAGTTCACTGATTCCTAAAATGTCGATGTTCACTCTTGCCATCTCCTATTTGACCACTTCCAATTTGCCTTGATTCATGGATCTAACATTCCAGGTTCCCATGCAATATTGCTTTTTACAGCATCAGACTTTACTTCCATCACCAGTCATATCCACAACTCGGCGTTGTTTTTGCTTTGGCTCCGTCTCTTCATTCTTTTGGGAGTTAGTTCTCCACTGATCTCCGGTAGCATATTGGGCACCTACCGACCTGGGAAGTTCATCTTTCAGTGTCCTATCTTTTTGCCTTTTCATACTGTTCATGAGGTTCTCAAGGCAAAAATACTGAAGTGGTTTGCCATTACCTTCTCCAGTTTTGTCAGAACTTTCCACCATGACCCATCCATCTTGGGTGGCCCTACATGGCATGGCTCGTAGTTTCATTGAGTTAGACAAGGCTGTGGTCCATGTGATCAGATTGGTTAGTTTTCTGTGATTGTGGTTTTCAGTCTGTCTGCCCTCTGATGGAGAAGGAAAGAGGCTTATGGAAGCTTCCTGTTGGGAAAGACTGACTGAGGGGGAAACTGGGTCTTGTTCTGATGGGTGGGGCCATGCTCAGTAAATCTTTAATCCAATTTTCTGTCGAGGGCTGGGCTGTGTTCCCTCCCTGTTATTTGAGGGAAGCCAAACTATGGTGGAGGTAATGAAGATAATGGCGACTTCCTTCAAAAGGTCCCATGCATACACTGCTACACTCAGTGCCCCCAACCCTGCAGCAGTCCACTGCTGACCTGTACCTCAGGAGATACCCAAACACAGTTCTGTCTCAGTCTCTGTGGGGTCTCTGGATCCTGGTGTGCACAAGGTATGTTTGAGCCCTCTGAGCATCTGTGGTGGGTATGGGGTTTGATTCTAAATGTGATTTCACCCCTCCTACCGTCTTGCTGGGGCTTCTCCTTTGCCCTTGGATGTGGGGTATCTGCTCAAAGTCTTTCCAGTTTCCCACTTACTGAAGAAAACCCCATTCTGGAAGAAAGAAGGATAAAGAGAGAGGTTAGAAAGGCTAAGATGTCTACCTGAGAACCAAGAGAGAGAAGGCACAATGGGAGAGGGAAATAAAAGACATCAGGGTCGGAGCTAGAGAAGGAGCTTGGTGTTCTGTTGGAGCTTCTGATGATAAGTATGGGGTGTGAAGGAAGTGACTTGGGAAATGTTGCTACACTACTTTGCTAATGTTGAAGGCCCTAATTTTTTGTTTTGCTTTGGTTTCTTAGTTCTGTGGCTTGTGGCGTCACAGTTCCCCCACCAGGAATTGAAACTGAGCCCCTGGCAGTGGAAGCACAGAGTCCTAACCACTGTCCTGCCAGGGAATTCCCAAAGGTTCTAGTGTTCTTTTCTTTAAAAATTAATTATTTATTTGTTCATGTTAGGCTTCACTGGGTCTGCATTGCTTTTTCTAGTTGCAGTGAGCAGGGGCTGCTCCCTAGTTGCAGTGGGCAGATTTCTCATTGCAGTGGCTTCTGTTGTTGCAGAACACAGGCTGTAGGCATATGAACTTCAGTAGTTGTGGTGTACAGGCTTAGTTGCCCCAGCACATGTGGAATCTTCCTGGACCACGGATCTAACCTATGCCCCCTGCATTGGCAGGCGGATTCTTAAACACTGGATCACCAGGGATGTCCAGCCCTAATGTTCTTAGGCAGAAGTGGAGCCCAGTGAAAAACCTGGATTAGCTGGGTTGTACAGAGATATATATAGGGCTTCTTATATATATAGATATCTACATAGATATATAGGGCTATATATAGAGATATATAGGGCTATATATTTCTATATATATAGATATATATATAGGGCCAGGGCTTCTATATTTTTCTGTATATATAGATATATATAGGGCTAGGGCTTCCCAGGTGGCACTAGTGGTAAAGAACTCGCCTGCCAATTCAGGAGACATAAGAGACGCAGGTTCGATCCCTGGATCGGGAAGATCACTTGGAGGAGAGCATGGCAACCCTTTCCAGTATTCTTTCCTGGAGAATCCCATGGACAGAGAAGCCTGGAAGGCTACAGTGCATTGATTTACGAAGAGTCAGACACAATTGAAGTGACTTAGTACACGCACACACACACATACAGAGATAGCTAAGACATTTTCCCTGACCCTAAAAAGAGAGTCAAAGGAATCAGATACACACAAATGATCACAATAGAAGGGAAAAAGTCCATGTAGATTCAACAAATCCAGATGGAGTGCTATTAAAGAAATCTGAACCAATGTACACATGGAGAAAATCAGGGTCAGCTTTGCAAAGGCAGTGACACTGAGAAATAGGCCAGATTGAGTGTGGGGAGATGGCTGGGAAACCCATTAACAGGTTGGAGACAACCTATTAACAAAGACTTGGGGTAGAAAAGCCAGGGGTTTTCAAGTGGTTCAGTGTAGCTGATGTGATGCCTAAGGTACCAGCAGATGGAAAAGGCAGGAAGGGGAAGGTGAGCTGGACCCCAGACACCGTCCTACGGAATTAGGACTTTGCAAAGCAGTGGGAGGCACTGAAATGTTTTAAGCATGAGTGTGGTGTGATCTTGGCATTCAAGGTTGAAAGAAAACTTAAAAATAATCCATTTCTGTCTCCTTATCTTGCAAATGAAGAAGCTGAGGCCCAAGGATCAAACTGGGTGTCCTGCATTGCAAGCAGATTCTTTACCCTCTGAGCCACCAGGGAAGCCCAAAGGCTGAGGACCAGGTGTGTCCAAAGCAATGGAAGTTAAGTGAGCCAGAATTTCGTGACTGACCAGTGACTGGAATGGATTTGAATCCAGATCCGAATCCAGAACCTGTGCTCTCTACCCCTCACCATATCATCTCGTCTCAGGATGGAGCACAGAGGAGAGGAGGCGGGGAGGCGAACGGTGTCTGCTCCAAATCTGAGAAGCAGGCCAGACATCTATGAGGTGGGTCCACAGCACAGGCCCCTCCGCACACTCTGGTGGGAAACCAAGGCTCCAGACAGGGCGGTGACAGGACAGGGCCGTGGTGTGGAAAGATGATTCTGTCAGCACTGAAGCCCAGCAGCTGTTTTTTCTAGAGAAAGCTGAACCTCCCCTTTCCTCAGAGGAGCCTGGAGCTCCCCTCCTGGCCCCCCACAGCCCACCCAACACTGGCTGTGACTGAGGCAGATGAGAGCCTGGTCCCTGCTAGCTGTCTGTAGGCCCCACCTCACAGGCCATGAGGCTCCAGGGAAACAAGATGGCATGTTTCTAGTTTCTGAGGTAACTTTGTTACCATAGAAACCGCCAGGAAGGAAGGAGGGTGAAGGCTTCCCCACAGAACTGGGCACCCACCCCCCCGCCCTGCCACCGCCTCCATTTCTCTCACTTGAGAGGGTGTCACCTGGATGACAGGCAGAGGGTCCAGCCCCCTGTCCTCACTGGACTCAGAACAGGAGAAACACCCCCACCCCCACCCCACTCCCAACCCCTATCTCAAAGTCTCCCCCTTCTTCTCTCCCCTCTAAGGCCCCTGTCTCACCCACCCAGCCGTCAGCGGGGGTCCCCCATGAGTCACCATGTGGGCCACTCTGTAATGCGAGCCTCTGCACTCACACAGCCAGGCCAGCAGCGCTGGTTGTTTACAGACATGTGATCGCCTGACGCCCCCAGCGGGGCCTGAGGTTTAGACTGTGATGGTGATATCCTCCCCTCCTTGAGCTCTTGATCCCTCTCAAAGCTGTCTCTGCCACAGCCCTCTTTCTGAAGCCTGTGAAGTATTCTTGTTTGCCAGACAAGCTGGAAGGAAGTACTGAGAGGGTGAGAAATCTGCCCAGGGAATTCCAGCCCCAGAGTCTCTGGAGCGTCAGGGGGGCCTGACAGCTGGCTGCGGCTGCCACGCAGGGTGAGGCAGAGGCCGAGGCCTCGCGGGCTCTGATCTGCTTGTGGACCGGGGGCCAGCCCGGCGGGGTCATGGAAGGCATCACTCAGGAGGGAGGAGGGCCCAGTCAGAACCTGAGGGTGGGGAGTGCCCAGGGGCTACTGAGAAGGACTGAGTAGCCCATCAACATGAAATATACCCTCTCACCAGACCGGGGGAGGTAAGGAGTGGGTAGGACTCTTCCCTCACGACCAAGTCCTGAGTCCAAATCCAGGAAACTCAGGGTGCCTTTGGGATCCTTCTTTAGAATCCAGTCCTGGCTAATCGGGATTAGCTCCAGGACAAAGGCTCCACCTGGGCTGTTTCACTGAGGCCATTCATCTTTATGTACGTGTAGATTGTCCTGTCTCAGCCCTTCTCCCCTAAGGAAATAACATTTCCCATCCTCTTAGGAAGAGATGAATTGCTGAGAATTCCTGGCGGTCCAGTGGTTAAGGCTCAATGCTCTCACTGCCAGGGGCCTGGGTTTGATCCCTGATCAGGAACTAAGGTCTCACAAGCCACGGCAGCATGGCCACACACACACACACAAAGATAAATTGTTAGGTAGCAAGTGACTCTTAACCCCGATGGCATTACTGACTCGATGGACCTGAATTTGAGCAAGCTCCGGGAGTTGGTGATGGACAGGGAGGCCTGGCGTGCTGCAGTCCATGGGGTCGCAAAGAGTCAGACGCGGCTGAGCGACTGAACTGAACTGAACTCTTAACACCAGGTATAAACCTCACTTCTATGAACACTTGCTTCAGTAACCTGGAATCTCGTGCTCAACCAGTAATGGCCCACCCTTCTGAGAACAACCAGGCAGCAGCCGCCTCACTCCATCAACCGTGCTTCCAGAGGATCAACCATTCCTAAACTCCCCGAAAGCTGACCCAGTGCTGCACTCCTCACTTCCCCTAAGTCTATGGGAGATGACCCCTCTGCCTTGCTCAGAAACTGCCTTGCAAGAACAGCGCTCCGTTGCTGTCCACAACAAGCAGTGGACCCAAAGACTCTTGTTTCACGTAGTGAGTGGTCACAGTTTCCTTTAAAACTCCCTCCCCCTCCAAATCTTTCTTTTAATCTATCACATATTCCTCCAAAGTCTAGAGAACAAACGATACATTTTTTTTTCAGCTTTGGTATAAAGTTGGTCTAAGCTGGGACCAGAAGGCCTTCCTTCTTACCCCTCTGCCCTCCCCACAACATCCCAGCTCCATCCTGAACATGGAGCATCCACAAGACAAATAGACTTCTCTTTTGATAAAGTGGATCACTGCCCTTGGTATAATTTTTGCCATGTTTCGTTATGTCAAAAGACCCCTTCCTCTCACTCCATCAGGCATGAAGACGGGGAGAAAGGTAAAGGTGGAGACTTCCCGGTACCAAAATGAGATCATAATATACTCATTATGTTATAACTGGCTTCTTACATTTAATATGCTATAGAACTTAATATGTTCCCCCACAACAATAGATATTCTTCTACAAAATGATTTTTTAAGCACTGAATTGCTTTAGAGGAAGATGTGACCACTCACTGTCTGAAACAAGAGTCTGAGTATACTATTGTTTGCTTTGCATCACTTGGATACTCCATTATTCAATTAATTGAACTGTTGTTGGATATTTAAATTCTTTTTGATGTTGTAATAAACAGTGCTATGGTGAACATTCTTGTGGATGTGTCTTTGGGTGTAAATCTTTCTCATCATAAAGATAACAACAGCCAGCCAAAGTTAAACTCAGCCTTCAATGGCTTGTTCACCCTCCACGTGCCTTTCTTTCCCAGCCTCATCCTTCAGATCCACATGTTTTGAGAGTTGTCGAGGTCAACCCACTCCAGTATTCTTATGTGGAGAATCCCATGGACGGAGGAGCCTGGTTGGTCTAAAGGGTCGCAAGACTCAGACATGACTCAGTGACTGCAACGCTACTACATCTTCAGTCTCTTTCTTGGCATTTTTACCCACTACTGTGACGCAGCCCTGCAAAAATGACTCCAGGGATTTCTGTGGTGCCATCAGTGTCCAGTTTTCACCTTATCCAACAGCACACACTATTCTGAGAATTAAATTCCCAGGCTTTTCCTCAGCCTACCAGCCTCCATGAGGTCAGACGCCTGCCCACCTCTCCAGCCTCACTTCAAGCCATGTTCCCTCTTTCTCTAGAGCCCAACACACTTGCCTTGTCTTAGTTCCGGGGGTGTGTGGTCCCCCCCTCAGGGCTCTTGCTTGTGCTGTTTCCTCTGCCAGGAAATCTACGTGCCCCCCCACCCCCCGCCCACACCCAACTCCTCACCCTTGCTGACTAACACACACACATCATCCACCGCTCAGCTCAAAGACACTTCCTCAGGAAAGTTTCCCAAACACCACTCCCCATCAAACCGGGTCTAGCCCACCATTAGAGGCGTATGGAGCACCGCCTACTGGCGTTAACCACTATATTCTTCTTTTAGAAATATTTGATTATTTATTTGGCTGCATTGGGTCTTTGTTGCAGCACGCGGGCTTCTCTTTAGCTGCGGTGCATAGGCTCAGTTGCCCTCTGGCATGTGGGATGTTAGTTCCCTGATTAGAAATTGAACCTACATCCCCCTACATTGGAAGGCACCAAGGAAGTCCTGTGAATCCCCATGTTCTGAAAAGTAATTCTATAATTTCATGTATTGGGTTGGTAAGAGCAAATTTTTTGGTCCACCCAATATAGTATTTAATATCATTTTAAATACATATATTTAAAATTAATTTATTATCACAAATAATATACCAGTTTACTTTGCCCTTTAAAAACATGGAACATTATAGGTATTATAGAGCTTTATTTGCCTACTGACCATCTCCTCTCCCAAGTCTCGGTCCCTGCCTCCCCCTCTCCCTGAATAACACCACTGTTAGAAGCATCATATGATCAGCATAGGGGTCCAGAGCTTGGTTCTGGAGCCAAACCGCTTAAATTTGATTCCCAGTGCTCCTCCTTCCTAAGTGAGTAAGATTAAGCAAGTTACTTAATCTCAGTTCTATCATCTGTAAAGTAAGGATTAATAATAGTAAATAATATTGTAGGATTAAGATTCACATAAGGTGTTCCTTGTTAAATAACTGGGATAGTGCCAAGCTCGTATTACATGCTGGATAGATGTTAGCTATTACTGTTGGTGATAGTTAACTTTATGTGCCAACTTGACTGGGTCATGGAGTACCCAGATATCTGGTTAAACACTGTGTCTGGACCTGTCTGTGAGAGGGTTTCCAGATGAGATCAGCATTTGAATTGGTAGACTAGGTAAAGCAGATGGCCTCCCCAACGTGGATGTGGGTGTGCATGCTCAGTAGCTCAGTTGTATCCAACTCTTTGCAACCCTATCGACTGTAGGCCGCCAGGCTCCTCTGTCCAGGGGATTCTCCAGGCAAGAATACTGGAGTGGGTTGCCATTTCCTCTTCCAGGAGGTCTTCCTGACCCAGGGAGTGAATGCATGTCTTCCGTCTCCTGTGTCTCCTGCATTGGCAGGTGGATTCTTTACCCCTGAGCACCTGGGAAGCCCCCAAAGTGGATGAGCATCATTCAATCCACTGAGGGCCTGAATAGAACAATTAAGTGGAAGAAGGGAGAATTTACTCTCTCTACCTGACTGAGCTGGGACACTGATCTGAGACTTAGACCATCCTTGAGCCTGGTTCTCAGGTCTTCAGACTCAGACTGGAACTGTGCCAGACTTTTCTAGGTCTACAGCATGCAGACAGAGCAGCAGATCATGGGATAATTGCCTCCATAATTGCACGAGTCAATGTCTTACAGTAAGAGTATCTATCTAGCTACCGTCTATCCATCCTATTGGTTCTGTTTCTCTGGAGAATCCTAACAGTCTGCAAAATATGGATAACATTTAGTATCGTCTTGGTGTGTACTTTAAAAATATAAATATAAATGGCATCAAATTGTAGGTAGCTTTTAGGAACTGACTGTTTTTACTCAACAAAACATTTTTGAGATCTTGCATGTTTGTACATATAGATTTAGTCCTGCCATTCTTTTAAAATGCCGAATAACTAATAACAAATCAATATATAAATATATCTCATTTTATTAATTCTAGTCTACACTGATATTCCACAATACATGAAATTTGGACTTTTTCCCAATTTTTTTAATATTGCAGGCAATGCTGCAATGAATATCCACATATATCCTTATGAATCTGGGCTGGTGTTTTTTATTTTTTCTTAAATATCTAGAAGTAGAATTGATAGGTTATAGATAATTTAGGCTAAGTGTATTTCCACTTATATAGTTCTGATAAATCACCCTCCAAAATGCATTAATTTATATATCCCTCTCCACCAAGAATATTTAAAGGTATTATCTACCTGAAAATCTTGCTGATATTCTTTAATTCTTACAAAATTGTGAAGTTGTTCTCCTTTTTTTAATCTAGAATTTGAAACATGAATTTATTTTTGTATATATTGTGAGGAAGAGATCGATTTTTTTTCCTTAAGTCAATTGTCCTGACAACTCTCATGAAGAGTTGTCCTTACCCCACTGGTTCAAAATGCCTTCCTATCCTAAGTCAAATCCCTCACAGATGCATGAAGTGCTTTTATCTTTTTTTTTTTTTTTTTGGACTCTAGTCTATTCTTACAGAATTGGTTGACCAAAAAAATTTTTTTCCATAAGCAGCCTCTTGTAGCACGTAGTAGTCTTTACTTTCATTCAAAGCAATTTTGTTGGATTGTATTGTGACAGCTGTTATATCAGCATGTGTTTTTAAAAAAACTTATCAAATTTGGTGGATTTTTGTGTAGCCATTTTAATATTGAAGATGGAAAAAGAAGGAACAATTCAGCATAGGCTTTATTATCACAAGACAGGTAAAAATGCAATTGAAATGCAAAGGAAATAAAGAAAAGTTTGTGCAGCATATGAAGAAGGTACTTGTGACTGATCAGAGTCAAAATGGTTTGCAAAGTTTTGTGCTGAATATGTCTTACTGAATGATGCTCAACTGTCAGGTAGACCAGTTGAAGTTGATAGCAATCAAACCTAGACATTCATTGAGAATGATCAATGTTATACCATGCAAGAGATAACCAACACACTCAAAATATCCAAGTCAAGCCTTGAAAACCATCTGCACCAGCTTGGTATGTTAATTGCATGGAAGTTTGGGTTCCACATAAGGTAAGCAAAAAAAACCTTCTTGACCATATTTCCACAAGCAATCCTCCACTTAAACATAACAAAAACGTTCCATTTTTAAAACAAACTGTGACTGGAGATGAAAAGTGGATACTGTAGAATAATTTAGAATGAAGAGGCAAGTGAAATGAACCACCACTAACCACATCAAAGGCTGGTCTTCATCCAAAGGTGATGTTATGTTTATGGTGGGATTGGAAGGGAGTCCTCTATTATGAGCTCCTTCCAGAAAACCAAACAATTCATTCTGACAAGGATTTCTCCCAATTAGACCAACTGAAAGCAGCACTTAACAAAAAGCATCCAGAATTAGTCAACAGAAAACACGTAATCTTCCATCAGGGTAACACAGGACCCTATTTCTTTGATGACCAGGCAAAAACTGTCACAGCTTGGTTGGGAAGTTCTGATTCATCTACAGTATTCACCAGACATTGCACCTTCAGATTTCCATTATTTCAGTCTTTACAAAATTCTCTTAAATGGAAAAAATTTCAATTCTCTGGAAACTGAAAGTCACCTGGAATAGTTCTTTGCTCAAAAAGAATTGGTTTTGAGAAGATGAAATTGTGATGTTGCCTGGAAAATGTCAGAAAGTAGTGGAACAAAATGGTGAATATGTTGTTCAATAACATTCTCAGTGAAAATTAAAAATGTGTCTTTTTTTTTTAAGCTTATAAACCAAAGGAACTTTTTATCCAACACAGTTTTTATGTGCACTGATGCCACCTGCTTTTTTCAAATTTATTTATTTTTGGCCACACAGGTCTTTGTTACTGAACCCTGTCTTTCTCTATTTGCGATGAGCAGGGGAGGAGGGCTACTCTTTGTTGCAGCACAGGCTTTTCATTGCAGTAACTTCTCTTGTGGACCACAGGCTCTATCTATGACCTGTGATCTTCAGTAGTTGTGGCACACGGTCTCAGTAGCCACCTGTTTTTAAAACTGCAGCTTTATAGTAAGTCTTTAGATCTGGTAAAGTGGATCCCAACCCCCATCATTTGTCTTTTTTTTCGGGGGCTAATGTAAGAGAAGACTCTACACATGGACATCACCAGATGGTCAACACCGAAATCAGATTGATTATATTCTTTGCAGCCAAAGATGGAGAAGCTCTAT
The DNA here is from genome assembly GCF_054371585.1 of Giraffa tippelskirchi. Lineage (NCBI taxonomy): Eukaryota > Metazoa > Chordata > Mammalia > Artiodactyla > Giraffidae > Giraffa > Giraffa tippelskirchi. The sequence continues at coordinate 146,146,196 of NC_137281.1, read as the reverse complement.
ACAGTCAGCAAAAACAAGACTGGGAGCTGACTGTGGCTCAGATCATGAACTCCTTATTGCCAAATTCAGACTTAAATGGAAGAAAGTAGGGAAAACTACTAGACCATTCAGGTTTTACCTAAATCAGATCCCTTCCTGCTATACAATGGAAGTGACAAATAGATTCAAGGGATTAGATTTGACAAGGTGCCTGAAGAACTGTGAACGGAGATTTGTGACATTGTACAGGAGACAGGGATCAAGACCATTCCCAAGAAAAAGAAGTGCAAAAAGGCAAAATGGCTGTCTGAGGAGAAGCTGTGAAAAGAAGAGAAGCGAAAAGCAAAGGAGAAAAGGAAAGATATACTCATTTGAATGCAGAGTTCCAAAGAATAGCAAAGAGAGATAAGAAAGCCTTCCTCAGCAATCAATGCAAAGAAATAAAGGAAAACAATAGAATGGGAAAGACTAGAGATCTCCTCAAGAAAATTAGAGATACCAAGGGAACATTTCATGCAAAGATGGGCTCGATAAAGGACAGAAATGGTATGGACCTAACAGAAGCAGAAGAGATTAAGAAGAGGTGGCAAGAATACACAGAAGAACTGTACAAAAAAGATCTTCACGAACCAGATAATCACAATGGTGTGATCACTCCCCTAGAGCCGGACATCCTGGAATGCGAAGTCAAGTGGACCTTAGGAAGCATCACTACAAACAAAGCTAGTGGAGATGATGGAATTCCAGTTGAGCTATTTCAAATCCTGAAAGATGATGCTGTGAAAGTGCTGCACTCAATATGCCAGCAAATTTGGAAAACTTAGCAGTGGCCACAGGACTGAAAAAGGTCAGTTTTTGTTCCAATCCCAAAGAAAGGCAATGCCAAAGAATGCTCAAACTACTGCACAATTGCACTCATCTCACACGCTAGCAAAGTAATGCTTAAAATTCTCTGAGCCAGGCTTCAGCAATACGTGAACCGTGAACTTCCAGATGTTCAAGCTGGATTTAGAAAAGGCAGAGGAGCCAGAGATCAAATTGCCTACATTCGATGGATCATCAAAAAAGCAAGAGAGTTCCAGAAAAATATCTACTTCTACTTTATTGACTATGCCAAAGCCTTTGACTGTGTGGATCACAATAAACTGTGGAAAATTCTGAAAGAGATGGGAATACCAGACCACCTGACCTGCCTCTTGCGAAACCTGTATCAGGTCAGGAAGCAACAGTTAGAACTGGACATGGAACAACAGACTGGTTCCAAATCAGAAAAGGAGTATGTCAAGGCTGTATATTGTCACCCTGCTTATTTAACTTACATGCAGAGTACATCATGAGAAACGCTGGGCTGGAAGAAGCACAAGCTGAATCAAGATTGCTTGGAGAAATATCAATAACCTCAGATATGCAGTGGAGAAGGCCATGGCAACCCACGCCAGTACTCTTGCCTAGAAAATCTCATGGACGGAGGAGCCTGTTAGGCTGCAGTCCATGGGGTCTCTAAGAGTCGGACATGACTGAGTGACTTCACTTTCACTTTTCACTTTCATGCATTGGAGAAGGAAATGGCAACCCACTCCAGTACTCTTGCCTGGAGAATCCTAGGGAGAGGGGAGCCTGGTGGGCTGCTGTCTATGGGGTCGCACAGAGTCGGACACGACTGAAGCGACTTAGCAGCAGCAACAGCAGATATGCAGATGACATCACCCTTATGGCAGAAAGTGAAGAAGAACTAAAAGGCCTCTTGATGAAAGTGAAAGAGGAGAATGAAAAAATTGACTTAAAGCTCAACATTCAGAAAACTAAGATCATGGCATCTGGTCCCATCACTTCATGGCAAACAGATGGGGAAACAGTGGAAACAGTGGCTGACTTTATTTTTTTGGGCTCCAAGATCACTGCAGATGGTGATTGCAGCCATGAAGTTAAAAGACACTTACTCCTTGGAAGGAAAGTTATGACCAACCTAGACAGCATGTTAAAAAGCAGAGACATTAGTTTGCCAACAAAGATCCGTCTAGCCAAGGCTATGGTTTTTCCAGTAGTCATGTCTGGATGTGAGAGTTGGACTATAAAGAAAGCTGAGCTCAGAAGAATTGATGCTTTTGAACTATGGTGTTGGAGAAGACTTTTGAGAGTCCCTTGGACTGCAAGGAGATCCAACCAGTCTATCCTAAAGGAGACCAGTCCTGAGTGTTCATTGGAAGGACTGATGCTGAAGCTGAAACTCCAATACTTTGGCCACCTGATGCGAAGAACTGACTCATTTGAAAAGACCCTGATGCTGGGAAAGATTGAGGGCAGGAGGAGAAGGGGACAACAGAGGATGGGGTGGTTGGATGGCATCACCGACTCAATGGACATGGGTTTGGGTAGACTCCAGGAGTTGGTGATGGACAGACAGGGAGGCCTGGTGCAAAGAGTCGAACACGACTAAGCAACTGAACTGAACTGAATGTAACATTTATATATACTGCATAAAATCATCATGAGATATTAGGTATCTATGTCTGTGTGTTTACTACTGTTTTTCTGCATTAGAATAAGAGCTCCAGGAAGCCTTTTTTTGTTTTGTTTTGTTTTGTTTACCACTGTATCCTCAGTACTTAGAACAAGGTTAGGCCCAAAGTTAGTTAGTTCAGTCACTCAGTCGTGTCCGACTCTTTGCGACCCCGTGAATCACAGCATGCCAGGCCTCCCTGTCCATCACCAACTCCCAAAGTAGGCCCTCCATAAATTTTTGTTAAGGAAATGAATAAATACATGGATTTTAGAAGCATCCTGTCAAGTTCTACAAAGAGTCTTTTTAGTATCTTGATTGAGATTGCATTGAAATTTTCAACTACTTTGAGGAGAATTGACATTTTTATGATGATAGTTGTCCCATTATTGAACACAACAGCTGTCCAGCATTAGTCACTCAGTCACGTCTGACTTTTTGCGACCCCATGGACTCTAGCCCACCAGGCTCCTCCGTCCATGGGATTTTCCAGGCAAGAATACTGGAGTGGGTTTCCATTTCCTTCTCCAGGGAATCTTCCCAACACAACACATCTCTTCTTTTTTTGGTGACTTTCAATTTTATTATTTTCTCCAGGAAAGTTCAAGTGTGTTCTCAAGTGTTATCATTCAGTCGAGTCCGACTCTTTGCAACCCCATGGACTATAGTGGGTCAAGCTGCTCTGTCTATGGGATTCTCCAGGCAAGAATACTGGAGTGGGTTGCCATTTCCTCCTTCAGGGGAACTTCCAGACTCAGGGGTCGAACCTGGGTCTCCTGCATTGCAGAAGGTCTTATATAATTCCAATTAGTTTATTCCTAAGTGTTTCATAGTTTTTGTTACTCTGATGAATGGAATTTTAAAGTACTATTACATTTTCAAATTACTGTTTTTTTAAACTTCTTTAAATTTTTTAATTTATTTTTGGATGAACTGGGTCTTCATTGCTATACATGGGCTTTCTTTAATTGTGGCAAGAGGGGACTACTCTTTATTGCAGTGAGGGTGTTTCTCATTGCAGTGGCTTCTCTTATTGCAGAGCAGGGACTCTAGGCATGAGGGCTCAGTAGTTGTGGTGCAGGAGCTTAGTTGCTCCTTGGCATTTGGGATCTTCCCAGACCAGGGATTGAACCCACATGCATTGGCAGTCAGATTCTTAAAACACTAGACCACCAGGGAAGTCCCATCAAAGTACTATTCTTGATACATAGAAAAGGTCTCTTGATTTTAGATATTGATCTGGTGAACACATCAGTTGTTGCTCTGGGTTTTCAAGGTGGGTAATCACATTATCACAAATAATGGCAATATGGCTTCTTCCTTTCCAGTCTTTAAACCTCTTCTTTGTTTTTACTTTCTTATTGTGTTAGTTGTAATTTCCAGTATACTATTGATGAGTAGAGTTATTCGTTCATTTCTGACTGCATTGGGGGTATCATTCAAAAAAGGTGAAGGTTTGCTGCAATAACAAACAGTTCCAAAATCTAGTGGCTCAACACAATCAAAATTTATTTCTCACTTGCACCTCATATTCAACACAAGTCGTGGGTAAGGGAGGCGTTCCTTACTGTTCTTTCGCAAAGTCTCAGGCTAATGGAGGCTCTTTTCCTCCATGGACGTGCGCTTCCACAATTACTATGACAGAAGGAATTGCACACTGCCTTTGGAAGCCTCTGCCCTGAAGTAACTCATATTCCGTCCACTAGCATTTCAAGGTAAGTCCTATGGCCAAGTCTAACTTCCAAAGGAGTAGGAAGGTGTGATCCTGCCATGTGTCAGAAAGACAGATGAGCCATGGGAATGTGTCTCATGCTCCATCATCACATATGGCGTTTGCTCTAAGTGTCTGGTAGATAGCCCTTTATCAAGTTTAGAAGTAAGTTCATGAGTTTGTTTAGAATTTGTTAAGTGAAGAATTTATCCTTATCATGAATGAGTGTTAAATTTTATCAACTGGTTTTATGCCATCTGTTTTATGTATAAATATTGTTTTTCTGCCTTAATTTGTTAAGGCATTTATACATGATGATTCTCTGCCTAAAACATTCGCCTCCACAGTCTTCTTCAAACACTTTCCTTTCTCATTCTTTAGAGCTCATTCATTCATCCAATCAATACTGATTGAGCAATGCTATGTGCCAGATGTTATTCTAGGCGCTTAGGACAGCAGTGAACAAAGCAGATGAAAGCCTTGCCCATGTGGATCTTACACTGGGGGGGAGGAAAGAAATTAACATATGAGGGTGGGGGGTCCAGGAAGGGGAACACATGTAAACCCATGGCTGATTCATGTCAATGTATGGCAAAAACTATTACAATATTGTAAAGTAATTAGCCCCCAACTAAAATAAATAAATTTATAAAAAAAAAGCATAAATAAAAAAAGAAATTAACATATGAAACAAATAAGTAAATTAGACGCATGCCAATAGTCTTTTTTACTTTTACTTATTTGTTTATTTATGGCTGTGCTGGGTCTTCATTGCTGCGCACCGGCTTTCTCCAGTTGCGTCAAGCTGGGGCTACTCCTTGTTGTGGTACACAGGCTTCTCATTGTGGTGGCTTCTCTTGTTGCAGAGCACAGGCTCTAGGGCACCTGGGCCTCAGTAGTTGCAGCATATGGGCTTAGTAGTTGTGGTTCTTGGGCTCTAGAGCTCAGGCTCAGTAATTATGGAGAAAGGGCTTAGTTCCTCTGCGGCATGGGGGATCTTCCCGGACCAAGGATCGAACCCATGTCCCCTGCATTGGCAGGCGGATTCTTAACCACTAGAGCACCAGGGAAGTCCCTGTCAATAGTTTTGAACACAGCAGAAGAGAAGCAGAGTGGGGAAAGGGAGAAATGGAGGTATAGGGAAGGTGCAGTCATAGTAAGTCTCTCAAAGAGGTGACATCAGGGAAGTGACTCAAAACAGGGGCAGAGTTTACTAGGTAGGTATCCAAAGGCAGACTGTTCCAGGCAGAGGGCAGCTGCGAGCTAAAGGCCCTAGGGTGGGAGTTGCCATGTGGGTTCTAGAATCAGTGAGGAAGCTCGGGAGCTGAAGCTGAGTGAATGAGCCAGGCAAGCAATGAAGCTGGAGAAATAGTAGAGGCGGCTGACCATGAGGGCCTTGGAGGTCATAGCAAAAACTTAAGAGTTTTTCTTGGGCTGATGAGTTTTGAGTTCTGGAAGAGTTTGGCGGAGAAGAGGTACAGAGCCTACTGTGCTTCGAAAGGATCCCTTGATGCAGTGTTGAAAACTGCCTGTAGGGTGGCAAGGGTAGAAACAGGAAGACAGAAGGAATCCCCCTACGGTAAATCAGGTATGAGATGAAGATGTCTTAGCAGTGGAGATGGTGAGCAGTGATCAGATTCTGGGTATATTTTGAAGGAAAAATACCATGATGATATTCTAATGGATTAGATGTAGAGTGTGAGAAAAAAGGCCAACGTGGCTTCAAAACTTTGGCCTGAGTGATGGGAAGGATGGGGCTGAAAGAACAGAAGAGGCTTTAGGTGGATAAAGTTTCAGCTGGGGGAGGATCAAGAATTCAGTTGTTTTTCTTTTTCATTATGATGATTTTTTTTATTGATTATACTTCACATATCATAAAATTCACTTCTTTAAAATGTGGCTTCGATGCTTCTCAGTATATTCATGAGTTGTGTATCCATCACACTATCTAATTCCAGAAAATTCGTTGACTCCCTCAAAAGACCTATACCCACTATCCACTCCCCATTCCCCCCTCCTTGACATCTACTTTCTGTCTTTATGAATTTCCCTATTTCTGGAAATTATATATATAGAGAGAATCATACAACGTGTGGCCTTTTGTGTCTGGCTTGTTTCACTCAGCATTCTGTTTTCAAGGTTCCGGACTTGTTGAATTTGAGGTGTTTTATTAGACTTCTAAATATTTAAGTCTAGTAGAGAGGTGAGAACTAAGGGATACAGAAGATATGCGATATCTGTAAATAGATGCACAGAATCATTAACATATAGAATAACACTATTTCAGATCATGAGATGAAGTGCAATCCCTCATCAAGAAAGTAAGCACAGAGAGAACAAAGATGTCAAGCATCTGGGACACCTGAGCCCTGGGACTCTCAAACATCTGGAAGAGAAGAAGCCATCACAGGAGACTGAGAAGGGGCTGCAATAGTGAGTGGGGGCCCTGAAAGCCTGGGGAGAAACCTCATGGAGAGAAGGCTGTGATCCCCTGGGTCTCAGAGGCTCCTAAGAGGTCAAATAAGATGAGGACTGAGACGTGACCATTGGGTTTAGCAACCAGGAGGTCATGGTAACATAACCAAGAGCTATTTCAGACCAATGCTGGGGAAGAAAGCCTCATCAGAGAGTTCAAGAAAGAATGGGGGAAGAGAAACTGGGGATAGCGAGTAGTTTCCTTCTCCGGTGGGAAGTTTCTCTTCTCCAATTTCTCTGCTCCCCCGGGGTGGTAGAGAGGGGAGAAGTGAGGCCAAGAGTGGGTTTTGTATGGTTTTCAAGATGCGAGAATCATGGTGTTTGTTTCAGATGGGAAAGAAGGATGTGATAGAAGCCAAAAATTAATGGTGGAGGAAAGAGAGGGGAGAATTGCTGGAGGAGGTTCCTTGAGTAGGTGATGGCACAAGATTGACCCCAAGGGGAAGGCTGGCCTTTGATGTGGCACAGACAGGTCATCTACGGAAAGAGATGGGGAGATGGTATGTGGATGCAGACTAGGCCAGCAGGCAGAGCAGGAGTCTGTGTTCTCATGTTTTTGAGGGCTGGAAGAAGCATGCTCTTTGGCTAAGAGTGAGGATGGGGGGAAGGCGCTGGGAATCAGAAGGGAATGGAATGATATCTAGCAGGGAGCAAGTGTACTAGGGAAGGATAGGATAAGCCCAGGCAGCATTAGGGTGCAGGTGAAGTCTGTGTGTCCAGTTCAGAAATCACCCCCTCCTGAAGGTCTTCTGACCCCCAAACTAGGTCACTCCCCTTGCTATGAGTCTCACGGCCCCTATCGTGCTTCTCTCTTACAACTCTGATCATACCTGGAATGAAATAGCAACAGTATTCTTTAGTTCTTTATCCCTGTATCCCCTCACTTAGACTGTAAATCCCAGGAAGACGTGAGCAGAGACTGTCTACCCAGTCGCTGTATCTTGCCATCTAGCTCCTCCTGCACAGTAGTCTCTAAATATATAATATTTAAATAGTTGAATCAGTTCAGTTCAGTTGCTCAGTCGTGTCCAGCTCCTTGCAATCCCATGGACTGCAGCATGCCAGGCCTCCCTATCCATCACCAACTCCCAGAGCTTGCTCAAACTCATGTCCATTGAGTCGGTGATGCCACCCAACCATCTCATCCTCTGTCGTCCCTTTCTCCTCCCACCTTCAATCTTTCTCAGCATCAAAGTCTTTTCCAATGAGTCAGTTCTTCGCATCAGGTGGCCAAAGTATTGGAGTTTCAGCTTCAGCATCAGTCCTTCCAATGAATATTCAGTACTGATTTCCTTTAGGATGGACTGGTTGGATCTCCTTGCAGTCCAAGGGACTCTCAAGAGTCTTCTCCAACACCATAGTTCAAAAGCATCAATTCTTCTGAGCTCAGCTTTCTTTATAGTCCAACTCTCACATCCAGACATGACTACTGGAAAAAGCATAGCCTTGACTAGATGGACCTTTGTTGGCAAAGTAATGTCTCTGCTTTTAAATATGCTGTCTAGGTTGGTCATAACTTTTCTTCCAAGGAGTAAGCATCTTTTAATTTCATGGCTGCAGTCACCATCTTCAACCATATTCAAATAGTTGAATAAATGCATGAAATAACGAATGAGAAAAGTCCCAGAAGTGGCGCATGTGGTTTAGGTTTAGTCGGCCTAAATTCCCGAAGCAACTCTTTCCGCATCCCTGAGAGATTCTGGACCTCCGCTCTTCGCAGCTCCTACCCTACCCGCCCGTCTCCAACTCCATCTCCACCCTCATCCCCATCGCATGCCCATCCCCATCCCCTCCCCACGCCCTCTCGCATAGCTCCGCTTTCCCGGCACTGCTGCTTTAAGAGCACGCAGAAGCCGAGCCGGGCGCTGATTGGTGGTTTATTCTAATGCTAGCGGATGAGCTCATCTGCAACCAATGATCAGGCTGCACCGGCCAGACCCCTGCACCTGGGAGGAGAGCGGAAAGCAGCCGCCCGCGGTGCTATGTTCCCCGCGGGGGCGAAGGGTAGGTGGCCACAGGGCTGAGTTTGGCCGCGCGGACCGAGCTCCTGGCTCGGGCAGGTACGGTGTTAGCCTGGCTCCTCCTCCATCCCCTCTCCCCCAGGAGAGGATGCCCTCACCTCTCATTCCCCCAGTCCCCTTCCTTGGCGACCCTCACGGGGCGGTGCACCTTGCGTGCAGGGGACTTGCGGGCTGGATGCACGTCTTTCTGGGTCCAGACGCAGCTTTGCAGCTCTGCCTGGGAGGACCCGGCCCGGCGGGTGGACCCTGAAGCCAGACCCTGACTCAGAGCAGCCCACCCTGCCGACCTGGATGCCTCTGATCACAGGCCTCCGAGCTTCATGCCCTGGTGACTGGGCCGAATGGGAAGGGCGCGGCTTCCCTTCCTCGCCTCCTCCACCTCCTGGCCGCATCCTGGCCGGGGCTCAGCTGCCCGCTGACTTAGCGATGTGGGTTTTCCTCCCCACCCCACTCCCCATCCTGTTCTCTCTTCCCTCTCTCCACAGAAGTAGAAATGACCTAGGGTTTGGGCCCTGCCCTTTCCCAATGGGGCCTGAGAGCGCAAAGGTGCAGAGGCTGCAGTGAGGGGTAGAGGCAGCTTTCCCGCCTCTCTCTGAGCTCTTTCCTTTCTTTCCGCCACTGCTCTAACACTGGTGGCCACTCATATCACTTGCTGCTCAGGGTGGAGCTGCTGTCCGGTCCTTGGAGGCCACGTGGCTTCCTGAACTTCTCAAAGCAGAGCCAGGGAGACAGAGCCATCCCCTCCCTAGGGCTGGTTGGGCTCTGACCTCATTCATCTAATTCCATCCAGAGTGGTACTGAATCTGCCAGTCAGTCATTTCATTTGCCTGCAGTCTTTAAGGCCAAGCCCTGTGCCCAGCTCTCTGCCTGGCTCCTTGGGGGTCCTCACTCCATGACCACACTCTTCTCAGGACCCAGGGAAATGAAATAAAGCAGGGGCAATCCCTCCTGTTCAGGGAGGTACCATGGAGCCCAACCCTGAAGGATAAGTGAAATTCCCATGGGAGGAGCAGGGAGGGGCTAACAGGACACAGTATAAGGAATGGCCTTTGGGCCCCGGGCTTTTGCTTCAGCCTCAAAGTATGGTGACCTATATGTGTTTAATGTGCACAGAGGCCCTTTGAAGGCAGTTCTGAATCATGAATATCTTCAGCTCTCTCTGATGCTCAGCACATAGTAGGTGCTCCAGAAATACTTGTTGAACTGAATTTGAATGGAAAGAATTCTAAAAACAACTCAGAGCCCAAAGCATGTTTTTATTCTGTTATGACCACCACTTAGGAAAGATCTGGCTTAGTGAAATCCCTCTGATCCCTCCAGCCCTTGGAGGTATCAGTCTCTGCAATACTCAATGGAAGAAACCAGGGTACAGATGGGACGTTGTTCCCGACTGGGTTCTTTCTAATGCCTCTGCTCATTCCAGGTCCCTGACCCAGGGCAGCCATGAGCCTGGTGGCCTGTGAGTGCCCTCCTGGCCCTGGCCTGGAGCCTGAGCCCTGCTCTCGAGCACGGTCACAGGCTCGAGTGTACCTAGAGCAGATTCGCAACCGGGTGGCTCCGGGAGCACCTGACATGACCAAGCACGACTACCTGCTGGATGCAGCTACTCAGATCCGGCTGGCCCTGGAGCGTGACGTCAGTGAGGACTATGAGGCCGCCTTCAACCACTACCAGAACGGCGTGGACGTTCTGCTCCGAGGCATGCACGGTGAGGCTGGGGCTGGGCAGGGGCCGAGGAAGGGCTCATCCCGTCATCTGTCCATCTGTGCTGGGTGAGCAGGGCTCTGTGCTGGCCCTGCAGAACCTCTGCGAAGGACAGTAGTATTGATGATAACAGCCCTCATTTGTAAAGCAGTTCCTATATACTAGGAGCTGGTCTGAGGGCTTTACCTGTATCAATTCATTTCTGATTCACTGTAATACAAACCACTGTGTATGTTCTGGCATGTACTTCCAAATATACAAGAATGATTTTTATTCCTATTTTCCAGATGAGGAAATTGAGGCACAGGGCAGTTAAATAGGTTGATTAAGACTCCACAGCTATCAAGTGACAAAGCTGGGATTTGAACAGTTTGGGCTCCAGAGGCTGTGAATTTGGTCCACTAAGTCCTCCTGCCCCTGGAGCTGGGCTGGGATCCTGCCCTTTGGGTGCTTGCATTCTAATGGTGGAAGATTTGATTAGTTGATGATGGACAATTATAATCCCAGGTGGCAAGGACAAGTGGGAAGGAAGTAAAGGGAGGGAAGAGGGAGACTGAGGCCAGGCAAGCCTGGCACAGGGCATTTTCTAGAAGTCAAAACCCTAATCTGAGCACTGAAGAATGGTAGGCATGCTGTCCAGCTGAAGAGCCTGGAGGGGGAGAGAGAGGGGGCAGGCAGAGAACACAGGCAAAGGCCTGAAGGTAAGAGGGGAGGCCTGTTCAGGGCAAAGGGAGGCATTTCCAAGTTGCGGGAGAGGCTGGCCCTGAGGCCAGTTGGAGACACCCGAGGGCCTTGATGGCCAGCCTGGGGGTAAGAGTCAGGCCCCAATTCACACTTCCAGCCCCTGCTCTGATGAGACCTCTCAACAGCTGGCTTCATGCCTGTCCCATGAACACCTTTACCTCCAGGCCCAATGCCCATTCTGGCCTGTTTCACACTGGGCATCAAAGATAACAGAAGGTGTGTTCTTTGGGGGGCTTCTCTTTCCTCCTGTAAAAAACAGACAAGAAAAACTCCATTCTATCCCTTCCCAGGGTGTGACAGTGGCCAGGAGGTGGTGGGTGCCAACCGTAAAGTGCTGTAGTCCGAGGGGCCACCCTGGCTCCCAGTCTCTCCCACCACCATCCTTCCCCCTCCTCCCCTGCTGGTCTCCCACCCAGAAGAGGACCCAGGAACAGATGCAGGGTCAGAATCCACTGATGAGCCCTAGAAATAGTCCTTGCCCTCTTGCGGGGGGCAGAGTGTGGGCAATGGGAGCCCAAACCCCCACCTCCTCCCAGGGCTGGCGGGGTCCTCTTGACCCCTTCTCCCCACAGTCGACCCCAACAAGGAGAGGTGTGAGGCTGTCAAGCTGAAGATAACCAAGTACCTACGGCGGGCAGAGGAGATCTTTAATTGCCACCTGCAGAGGACGCTGGGCAGCGGAGCCAGCCCTGATGAGGTGAGGAGCCCCCAGAGGCCTGAGGCCCCCACCCCCCAGGCCAGGGAGCTGTCGCCTTGCCATCCCTGGTGGGGCAAATGGTGGAGAACACAGGCAGGCTGGCGCGTGTCCCGGGGCTGCCCCCCTGCCCTCCTCCTCCTGGCTTCCTCCCTCTCTCTCCCACACTCTCCGTAGCTCATTCACATTCTAACACTTAGTGAATCATCTCCAGTCCAGTCTCGCACCCTCACAGAGGAGACACACACACAGAAGCAGCTCCTCACTCTCACACACAGCCCATACACACGGTCACCTGTGTACACACTCAGGTTCCCAGAGTGCTTTTCGGCTGGGCTGCAGTGAGTGTTTGGAGCAGATATGAATACCCACGTGCGTATACACACACGTGAATACGTGCATATACAAATGTGCACAAATCCTCTCCCCACATCCTGACCCAGCGGGCCCCTCAGAGAGGGTTGAGAATGCACGCACACTTCTCAAGCCCTCAGGTGTGCACATACACACTCCTAGGTCTGATGTACCTTGTAAGATGCTTCCCCCACCAGTGAAGGTACCTGGGCCTGCCTTGGTCTTTGAGGCCTGTTGCCTGGGTTATTTCCCCACCCCTGGGCGCATCTGCCTCCTGTGGATGGCGCTTTTGAGAGGGGGTTTCTGAGGACTCCCTGGGCCTTGGAGGAGGGCTGGGTGGGGGCTGAGCTGAGAAGGTGGCCTAGCCACCCCAGACCGAGGCCAGCTTCTCCGCTCGGTCTGTCTCCGTGAGGTGGGAGTCTGCTGCCCATACCCCGGTCCTGCCCTCTGTGGCCACTGGTCTTCTGGCAAGCCGAGGCCCTGCCCACTGCCGGGTGAGGAGGCCGTGATCCTGAGGCCGCTTCGGGGTTCTCTCCCACCGCCGCAGGGTTTCAGCAGCCTGAGGCTCCGGCCCATCCGCACGCTGAGCTCTGCCCTGGAGCAGCTGAGGGGCTGCAAGGTGGTCGGGGTCATGGAGAAGGTGAGCGAGCAACGCCCAAGGTGTGGGAGGACACCGCATGTGTGACCGGGAGTGGCCAGTGTTGGAAAGGGGTCAGGGGGTCCAAACGGAGAAGGGCAGCCGGGTCCAGGGGTGCCCCACCCCTCCTCCAGCCCAGCACACACCACCCCCGGAAAGGAAAAAGTGAGGAAGCCCCAGAGGCAGACAGTGGCTCTCCACAGATCCTTCAGCTCAGACACACAACCGCGCCCTCGGCAGTTCAGGACAGAAGCCACAGGGGCACCGGGCCAGCCTGTGCTGCCTCGCGCCCCCACTTCCCGCTTCCTCCGGGGGCTGCAGCCAAGAGTCTCCCCCGCCAAGCGCAGCCCAGAGGTTCCTGGGGTAGGAATGTGCTCATCGCCAGAAACCTGCCTTGTCCAGGGTCTTGACAGCTCTACCCTCTGTCTCCTGGCTTCTGCCGCGGTCCCCCCATCCAGGATCGGCTCCCTTAATTCAGGGCAGACAGGAGTCGACAGCGCAAACTGGACCTGGACACTCAGCAGAAGGACAGACAGGTTGGGTCAAATGAGATTTGAGCCAATATTCGATTGCTCTCTACCCTGACTCAGAGATAGCTGGAGGCTTAAGTGTTTTTTCTTTTTTTTTCTTCTTCAAACTGAACCGTTCATCAGAATCACCTGGGGGAGCTTCCTAACCACACAAATGCCTGGGCCCCATCCCAAACCCACCGAGTGAGAATTTCTAGGGTTGAACTCAGGCATCTCTCATTTAAGGCACTCATGGGGGATTTGGATGGGTGTGGGAGCCGGCAGAGAAACGAGGACCGGTGTGTGCTCCTTCACACGCCGCTGAGGGTAAAATGCTGTCTGCACGGGCACCACATGGCCACAGGCAAACTCCTTGCCCTCTCTGGGCACTGTTTTCCTCATCTGAAATTGGGGAAGGGATCCTCCCACCCACCCGCACCCTCCCACCCAGGGGGATGTGGGAACTAAAGTGAAATAATTTTTGGGAAAGGCCTGGCACACGCTAAAGGGTTTGATACAAGTTTGATGGCTGAAGGCTGATGACAAGAGTGGGTCAGCGGCAAGCAGGCTTCCCATCCTTGGTCTCACTCCAGCGGCTGCTCCCTGGTCCCTGGAGCAGGCTCCCCGTCTGTCAGCCAAGGTCCAGCCAGCTTCCATCTGCCCAGCCCTTCTCACCCACCACGTTCGTCCATGTGGCTCGGCCGCCCCCATGGGCAGGCCAAGGAGGCAACAGCCACCACTGTTTGACCATGTGGGATCCCACTGAACCGATGGTGTTATGGAGAGAGGGGTTCTGGGTCAAATAAGCTTTAGAAACAGTGAGTTAAAGTTACATTACTTCATTGCTTTAATTCTAGGAAGTTTCAGGCTTTGAGGATGCAAATGTACACAGTGAATCTCCAAGAGGGAGGTCTGTGACAGAATTCCCCGAATTGAATTTGTTTAACCCCAGACACACATGTGCAAAGCATTTTTGGAATCCTGTATTCTGAGGCCTGTGCATATGGGAAAAACAGATTCAGGCCAAGCCCAACCGTTCTGTCTTACGAGTGCCCTCTTTTTCCTTTATTACCCTTTCTTGGGCACTCAACTTAGCCACTCTGCATCCCTCCTAAAATCCTGCGGCCTTTTCCTGTGTCATTTGCAAGCCAGGAAAAAAAAAAATCAGTCTCCCAAATTAGGAGAGATGTTAGGGCCACTGGGCCCAGGTCCCTGCAGCCAGGCCTGGATGGAAGTTACTGCCTTGCATTCCATCGCTGTGCCCAGACAGACCAGGGCAGGTGGTTGGCAGAGCAGTGGCAGTCTGCAGCAGCCCCCAGACTCAGGGCAGCAACGGGCCCCACTCAGGAAGCCTTGAGTGCCCCCAGAGAGGTCCCACTGTGAGGGTTCATGGGGCTGAAGAGGGGTTCCTCAGGGCCGGAAGAGATACCTTCAGGGGTAGGGGTCTGCAGAGAAGAGTGAGGTGGGTGGGTCAAGGACTAGGTGGGCAGCTGGCCAGGATGCCCAGGGTCTGCTCTTGGGGAGCCTTAGGGGGCTTGGGAGACAACACTGGCTGTTTGCTGAGCTTCGTCTGGGAGCCAGGCCCTGAGTCAGGGATGGGGAAGAAAGAGGACAGCCAAGTCCCGTCTGTGTTTTTGGCTCAAATGTGAGGGTGTTTTTAAAATTATTACTATTTATCAGCATTTAGAAATTGGCAGGTTTCATAGAGAAAGTCCAAGTTTCCTACTTCTCCTGAGAAATGAGAGGATCTGGAAATGCAGGCTCACATTCCCGCCTGTCAGCCCAGGCCGAGGAAGGGCTGCCGCTTTAATGAGGCGCTAGCCCTGCCCTTTTCCTGTCCTGCCCACTGACACACGTGAACAGCCCCTGTGGACCTTCATGCTTGAGAACCTATTTGAAACTTCTGGATTTGTTTGCTCCAGGAGGGAGTCCTCCTGGCTTTGACACTGTGGACATTTTAAAAGAAAGGGTTAATGTGTTTTACCAAAGTTTTACTTGTCCTCACATCCTGAGAGCTCAGTGGGTTTTATTTTTTAAAAAAGAGGCTTCCTTTTTTAAAAAGATGAGAGCTGGCACTCAGAACTGCCTTACACTTTCTGGATAGCAATCTCACCTGGCATCTGTAAGGCCCATTGTAGTTGGCACAGCTGCTACATTAAAACCACTCAGTCTCCCTGCGGGGGAAGAAGGGTTATACAGTACGGTCAGATATAGTAGTTACCAGCCACATGGAATGAAATGGAATTGTCACTTCAGTTGTGTCTATTTGCGACTCCATGGACTGTAGCCCACTAAACTCCTCTGTCTATGGGGATTCTCCAGGAAAGAATACTGGAATGGGTTGCCATGCCCTCCTCTAGGGGATCTTCCCAACCCAGGGATCCAACCCAAGTCTCTTGCATCTCCTGCATTGGCAGGCATGTTCTTTACCACTAGTGCCTGCTGGGAAGCCCATAAGACTAAAAAATTTTTTTTTGGTCGCACCACGTGACATGCAGAACTTCCCCAAGTGGGGATTGAATTCACAACCTCTGCAGTGCAAGCGCAGAGTCGTAACCACTGGACAACCGGAGAAGTCCAGTTTTAATAAAAATTAAATATTCTCTCAGTGGCACCCACTATATTTCAAAGGCTTGATAGCTACATGTGGTTCGTGGCTTCTATATTGGACAAATAGCCAATATATCTGTCACAGCAGAAAGTCTTCCTGGGCAGTGCTGCATTTTAATCATTGTTTTACAGAGAATGTAACTGAGGCTCATAGAGGTCAAGTGACAAACCAGTGCTCTGTCCCCCATAGCACAGAACAAAAGAGGAAGGGGGTTTTTTGTTTTGTTTGCTTGGTTTAATGAGGGGCGGGAATGCTCCCTTTGCTACCCTTTTGAAATATGATGTAAAAGAAAAGAGTTTGAAACAGTAAATGGGAATTTCTTCGTTGTCCAGTGGTTAGGACTCTGCAGTTCCACTGCAGGGGGGCACAGATTTGATCCCTGGTTGGAGAACTAAGATCCTGCAAGCCATTCAGTGTGGCCAGAAACAACAGTGACAACAACAAATGTTGCCCATCATCCTACCTCATTCCAAGATAATCAGCATTAATGGTTTGGCCTAATTATTTCTTGATTCTTGTGTGTGTGTGTGTATGTATTTTTTCTTTTCTTTTTTAACACATTGTTTCAGTGTACTGATCAAGTTTTGCTTCTGGCCTCCCTGACCTTCCCTGTTGGTTTTTTTTTTTTTTTCGTAATCTGCAAATGAGAAGCCTTGCCCAAGACAAGGTGGTGGGGAATCCCACTTGGCAAGAGGCAGTGGGGAATTATCCGGGGTGTCAGCACTTGTGGGAAACTGTGTTTTCCTAAATGACCCCAGAGTCCTCTCCTTCAAACTCGGCACACGTTGGGCGGAGGAGCGGGGACCAGGCTGGACTCCATCTCCGGCTGTTGGAGGAGAGACCTCTAGTGGTCAGAAGGGGTACCTCACTCCTGCTGCCCCAGCCCTGAGTCCACGACCTTCATCTCACTGATGACGGGGAAACTGAGGCCCAGAGGGGAAGGCACATGCCCCTGTTTTCAGTTGTGTCTTCAAGGCTCCTGGGTCAGCCCATCGGGATTCGCATCCCGGCTCTGTGGGACCGCAGGCAACGTTACCTCTCTGAAGCTCGATTTCTTCGTCAGTAAAATGAGTCACTAGTAATACTTGGGGCTGCCCAGGTGGCGCAGTGGTAAAGAACTTGCCTGCCAATGCAGGAGACACAAAAGATGTGAGTTCAGTCCCTGGCTCGGGAAGATCTCCTGGAGGAGGAAATGGCAACCCACTCCAGTCTTCTTGTCTGGAGAATCGCATGGACAGAGGAGCCTGGAGGGTCTCAGAGAGTCAGACACGACTGAGCACAGCAAAACAGCACAGAAATACTCACCCGGTAGGGCTGTAAGAATAAAATTAGGTAAACTAGATAAGGTCCTTAGTGCAGAGTAATACTATACAGTATACAGTGTCATACTATCCTATACTATAGTAATACTATACAGGGTAGTACTATACAGTAATAACTATACACAAGTTTCCCTGTATCAATATTAATAATCATCAGCAAAGACTATAGAGAGCGTGTTATATGGCAGGCTCAAGCTGCCACCATACTTGAGTTGTCTGATTTAACAGCATCCTCTTAATGGCCTTCTGAAGGAGGTACTGCTATGATCCAGGGTGCTGGTCTTTCCCTCACGTGCCCCCCTGTCTGGGCTGAATCTTCCACCTTTCTGCCCCGACAGGTCCTCTCCTATGGCTGGGGTTCACCCTTGCCCATAATGGAGATGAGTCTAGGGCCCAGCTCCAAACAAGGCTCTGACCCAGCAATTGGCAGATGACTACCTCCAAGCAAAACCAACAGGAGAACGAATGGGTTGCTCGCCAAAGACAGAGTCCAGAGAAAAAGACCATTTAAAAAAAGAATAAGACCATCGCACCACTGGGGGTGGGGGGCAGGGGGTGTGACTGAAGGAGCGTGCCAAGCTCACATGGTTTCGGGCACCAGTGGGGCCATGTTCTCAGAGCCTTGGCTTCTTTACCTGTAAAATAAGAGTTGAGAAAAGGTGACTGGCCCTGAGGTCCCTTCCAGCCATGACACCCTCAGATTCTGAAGGATGGACCACTCACCGTGTGTGTGGGAAGTTCTGACTACGGCCCTGTGCAGTGCAGGGCTCTGGGAATACAGAGCTGAATAGCATGGTCGCTGCCCTCTCGGAGCTTACAGCCCAGTGGAGAGACAGGAAATCACACACAGTGTGATGGGGGTGAGCCCAGAGAGCACTGCAGACAGATTAGGAGTCCTGGCCCGATCTGAGGTTGGGAGGGCTTCCTGGAGGAGGTGTTGCCTGAGTTAAGACCTGCAGGTCTAACGAGGGTGGATGAGTCGGAGAGGTTCAACATCACATTGGTGGAGGAGGGAATATACTCTGTATCACCAAAGCCTGACGTCCCTGCCTAGCCTGGGTGGAGGAGCATGGGGCCGGGTCGGGGGCGGTGTGGAGCCCCGGGAACTAGCTTGTCCCTTAACTAGTGCTTCTTGGACCTCGGCAGGTGCAGCTGGTCCAGGACCTAGCGACTGGAGGGACCTTCGTGGTGAAGGCAGGTGCCACCCTACCCCCTGCCATTCCTCCTTCCCCTTGGGACCGTCTCAGAGCTCTTGGAAACCCCTGCCCTCTAGGGAACCTCTACCCAGAACCCGTATGGGAAGCCCATGTTCCCTCCAGATCCCACAGCTGCTAGTTCTGCACCCCAGGCATGTGCCCAACTTCCCAGAAACACACACACATATACTGCCTTACCCTTGGCCCAGACAGGGAGGGGAGGGCCTGCCTTCCATGGTGGAAAGAGGGTTGAGGGTCAGAACAGGAACTGGGGGGAGGCAGCTGCTCCTCGGGGGGCTCCCACACTTCATCTGGTTGACCCTGAAGAGCAGAGTGGCCTCTGGCTGCTCCCCAGCTGATCTGCCCAGGCTGCCCCCTCCTCAGGGCCTGTCCAGGTGCCACGTGGCGAGCCGGGAGCGGCTGACCATCATCCCACATGGCGTCCCCTACATGACCCAGCTGCTGCGGTACTTTGTGACTGAGGACTCCATCTTCCTGCACCTGGAGCACGTCCAAGGTGAGCGGGCCCCGGTGTTCCCATCAGCTCCTCAGGCCTTCAGGAGGTTGTCCTGTCTTATCCCCTTAAAATGTCGAGCTCGGAGCCCAGCCACAGGCCCAGCCTTCCTGGAGAGTGAAGGCAGGACCAGCCTGCTGTGGGCTTCTGAGTGATGCCAGGGGACAGAGGACATCCTGGGAGGACATTCATGTCTTGGGTGAATGAGGACATGTATGCAGGTGTCCTCTCTGTCACCATCTCCCCCAGTCTTGGCTCTTCTCACTTTTCTAGTCTGTGCCCACCCCTCTGAGTGGCCACATGGAATGATGGTGCCAAAGCTGTAAGGACAAGACAGGAACTGGGCCACAGCAGATATTTATTGATCAGCTAGGATTTTTTGTTTATTTTCAATGAGGTACACCTCTCTGGATCACGACATATAGTCATCACAGATCCATGCCTAGTCTTCTTTTATTTTACTTAATTAAATTCATGACACTATTCTCCCTTTGTGCTGTGCTACGTCGCTCAGTCGTGTCCAACTCTTTGTGACCCCGTGGACTGTGGCCCACCAGGCTCCTCTGTCCATGGAATTCTCCAGGCAAGAATACTGGAGTGGGTTGCCATGCCCTCCTCCAGGATTCTCCCTTTAAAAAATATATAATATATCAAACGCTGGAGAACCCGCCACAGGACATTAAAGAATAATTTACATCTCCTTAGGGGGTTAAGCACCTATTTTTGTGCCAGGTTGTGAGGCTGGGCCCCTGTCACGGGTGGGTGGAGAGGAGGAGAGAGGGCATCCTGGGCTTCAGGAGGGGAGGGAGCTGAGTGAGGACCTGAAGGCAGAGGGTCTGTGCCCAAGACAGAGGGGGCAGCAGGCGTGGGACAAAGACGTGTCCACACTCATTTCCTCTCCCATCCCCACGCTTGCGGCTCCCTCTGCTCGGACCAGGAGGTACGCTCTGGTCCCACCTGCTCTCCCAGCTGCACCCCCAGCAGTCTGGGACGGGGTCTGGCTCCAGCCTGGAGAGGACAAAGGCTCAGCTAAACTCCCACCTCAGCCTCGGGACCCCAGCTCAGGTGCCCCCGGGACACACCCGTCTGCAGGACGGAATCCCTCTGGAGCTTCCGTGGACTTCTCAGAGCCTCACCCTCACCAGGGAGTCGGCGTCCGTTAAACCCCAGAGAGAGGCTGTGGGTCAAGCCCCAGCCAGGACAAGCACCACCCGCTTCTGGGACCTTCCAAAGGCCCCAGGTGGCCGCCTGCACTCCCAAGCCAGGCGGGGACCTGGCCGGAGCTCAGAGCCCACGCCTCCTTGGGGGCTCCCTTGGGTTCGGGCTGGGGCCGGCCGGGTGCTGGGGGGCTGCAGCCAAGGCAGAGTTCCGAGCCGCCCCTCGGCCTCTGGAGGGACCAGCCCAGTGTCCGGCGGGGGTGCCTGGAGTCTGAAGGAGGAGCAAGTGAGGCAGTGGGCGGCCGAGACGCTCCTGGCCCTGGAGGCGCTGCACCAGCAAGGGGTGCTGTGCCGGGACCTCAATCCCCGGAATCTGCTCCTGGACCAGGCCGGTAGGAGCCCCGGGCCGGGGGTGGGGGGCTGGGGGCAGAGGAGTGGGCCCTAACCCTACTCCACCCCTCAGGTGGGAGGCCCCCAAAGCCTCGAGATTTCCCCAGAGCCAAGAGGAGGCAGACGTTATCTGCTTGTTCCCCTGGGGCACCCCCACCCCCTGCCTTTTTGGGAAGGCCTCAGCCAAGCCCGGCTGGCTGGCCGTGGTTGAGCTTGGAAAGCAGATCTTTTCCCCATCTTGAGCTCTGGGACAGCCGCTCCTGCGAAGACCAGGTTGTCCCGGGGACCTCGGGGGGGGCCGAGCCCCTAGGGAACCTCTGCCTAGCACAGCCCATTGGCTCCTGGGGTCCCCTGCCCCATGCCAAAGGCTCCAAGATGACTAACTGCAGTTCTCGCCCCCTCTGGCTCCTCCCTGCACACACACGGGATGACCAGGCCACATCCGGCTCACGTATTTTGGCCAGTGGTCAGAGGTGGAGCCCCAGTACTGCAGGGAGGCTTCGCACAACCTCTACAGCGCCCCAGGCAAGAAGGGAGGGGCCAGGGCAGTCCCTGAGTGTCTGTGTGTGGGTTGGGCCGGGGGGACTGAGGTTGAGAGAGGCAACAGACACTTCCTGGGGGTGCGGGTGGTGGGGAAGGGGTTGAGGGGAGACCTGCCCTCTCAGTGAGACTGAGGACTCGTGCATCCTTGCTCCTGCAGAGGTTGGTGGGATTTCGGAGCTGACCGAGGCCTGCGACTGGTGGAGCTTTGGGTCTCTCCTGTATGAACTGCTGACTGGGACGGTGAGCTCTCTGTGGGCAGGGTGGGGAGCCTGGCGGGTGTCACTGAGCATAGGATGGGCTGGGGTTAGTCCAACCGGTCAGTGTTGGGGGCTGAGCCTACCTGATGGCTCAAGACCTGGCCATTGGGCCCAGTGTCTTGTCAGCACAGGCCCCCTCTCCCCAGCCCGGAGGCCGTGAGAGAAGGAGAAAGCGATTTCCACGCAGGCCTTGGCCACACTTTGCACCCCCACCCTCATCAGGCAAGTGGCGATAGCTAGGAAGACTGTCAGCTTAGATGAGTGAGAATCGAGCTGTGGTGCTCAGGGAAGGTTCCTGAAAGAGGGCGCCTGGGCCTGGCTCTGGAGGGAGGCTGAGTGTGACACAGCCCTTTTCCTCGGGTCATCCCCCCCAGGCCTTCTCTCCCCACTGCTCACACCACGTCCCCCCATCCACACTCTTCAGTGCTGTGACCCGCCGAGACTTTGGCTAGGAGACCAGAGAGAGGGTCTCCATGATCCCAAGCCAGCAGCTGCCCTGTCCAGCCTGGGTCGACCCAGAGCTTGAAGTTCCCCTCGCAAGCACCTTGCTCAGGGTGGTGGGCTCGGCCCTCTGTCCTCCCCCATGAGCTCAGTGCTGCACCTGGGCCTGGTTAAGTCAGGCAGCAGGGAGAGGCCAAGCTCCATTTGAGCAGGAAGTGCCCTGAGTGGACACGATGTAACTGGAAGTTCAGAGCTGACCGGTCCCTCCTGGCTCCCTCCTGCTTTGGTCCCATGGCCAGGGCCTTTGAGAGCCCTGGCTGCAAACAGCCACCCAGAGTGGTTCTCTCCTATTGGCCAGGGTCCCCCACCCACCTGTCCAGCTCAGGGCTCCTGGTCTTCCTCCAGGTGGCTTCTTGCCTGTCTTCCTGACCTCCAGACACGCCTCTCTGCTCCCCCGCAGCTGCACCCTTCTGGAGCACAGACAGTTCCTGCCTCCTTCTCTCACCGCAACCCTGCCTTGACCCTGGCAGGAGCATGCCATGGCAAAGCAGCCGCCCATGGAGATTTGCTTTCTGTAAGGAGACAGGTTTCAGTGCTATTCCTGATAGAGTGCCTGCCCTGATGGCAACCCAAGACTGATGCTTCTAGTAAGTTTGGAGCCAGAGGGGCCTGGGTTCAAACCCTGAACTCAGCACAGATCCGTCGACCTCTCAGAGCCTGCTTCTTGCCCTTAAAATGGGGGTACTGATGCTTACTTTGAAGGTTGTTGCAGAAACTAGGGATCACGGGTATCAGGCACCTTCTTCAGCCCGGCAGGCAGCAGATGGTGACAGAGTGATGACCGTGCCCGTGAGGTGTGACACAGGGGGAAGAAATAAAATCTCGGCCGCCACTGGAGTGTACAGACTCCTGGGGGCCGCCTCCCCGTGTCTTCCCAGGCGCTGTCCCAGAGCCACCCCTCAGGAATCCAGCCCCACACCCAGCTGCAGCTGCCCGAGTGGCTCAGTGGCCCGGCGGCCTCCCTGCTGACTGAGGTGAGGTGCAGGCGGCCTCCTGGTGGCGCCTTCTTGGCCTGAGGGTGGACAGAAGGGAGGACAGAACCCTGTGTGTGAACAAGTCACCCCATGTACTAGATGTCTGGCATGGGTGCAGGAAGGTCATAGGGCCAGCAAATTTCTATATCTTGGTGGCCAAACACCAATGTCCCCCGCCGCTCCCAGGGTAACACGGGATTCCAAGGGCCTGGCCGGCCTGCCCAGGGCTGACTGGGCTTTTCTCCGCAGCTGCTGCAGTTCGATCCGGCCCGGCGCCTGGGCACCGGAGGAGGCGGTGTCCACAAACTCAAGGCCCACCCCTTTTTCAGTTCCATCCAGTGGAGCAAACTGGTGGGGTAGGAGGGTGTGGCGTCGGCGATGGAAGCGGCTGGACTGGTCTGGCTCTCCTCTTGTCTCTTTGCCTGCCACCTCCAATCAGTGGCCCGTGGGCAAAGAATGCAAGGCAGCTTGCCTTTCCTGGTCAGGATCCCACCCTTGGGCCTCAGAAGTCTCATCGCCACTGACCAGGAAGGGTCTTGTGGACTCCCCCAGCCACCTCTTGGAGAAATGCTTTCTAGTTGGTGCTGAGGGGCAGGGGCAGAGATCTCAGCCTGTTAGGCAGCTTGAACATCTCCACCTGTCCATCCTCTGCCCATGAGTCAACAGTCACCTGCTGTGTCTACACCCTGTACCTTGAACTCGGACCTGCCCTGTTAAAAGGTGCCTTCCTTGGCATTAGCTCTGAGCTACTGACCACCTGCTGAGCCGAGAAGTCTTGTGACTCATGATCTGCCACGCGCCCCACTCAGGATGTCTCTGGAGACTCATCTCAGGATAGTAGTCCCCTGGCTTCATGGTTCGCAAACCAGGGCTGCTCTAGCTGGTCATCTTAGCCACGCAACCAATGTGCCCTTTCCACCAGAGGCTACTTCCCCAGGGGATGGGGGAGGCAGGGAAGCAGGGAAGAAGTCTGTAGCAAACATGGGGTGGAGCGGGAGGGACAGGACAACCCACCCCCTCCTGACCATGCTGCTTATCTTGTGATTACAGACCTCTGAGAGCAAAAGGAAAGGAGGGGAGGAAAATAAGGATGAGGAGGAAGGGGGAGAGAGAGGGGCAGGCATAGCTCTGCCACTTACAGAAGTTTTGAAAACAGAATAAAGGGCTCCCTTCCCCAGCTCACCCACTCATGTGGAGAGAAAGCAAACCCTGGCCCATGGGTCCGAGTGGGAGTTGGGGGTTGGCGCGGGGGACCGCGATTCCGTCTCCAGCCCGAAGCCGCTTGAAGGAAAGCTGTCTCCACTACGATTCCCTTCTTGGACGTTCATCCTGTTTACCATTTTGCATTTCAGTGTTGAGGGTTCACTCAATCCACTGCCCACCGTGGCTTCATTTCCTTTTGAAATGAAACCATGCAACACCCAGAATGACTGCCCAAGCTTTTAGCCGGAAGTTCTGGTCTCTGAAGAGCTGGGATAAGTAGTTACCCCCAAAGATAATTCCCTCCCCAGATTTGGGGGCCCTTTTCTTCCTCTCAGGACTCACCCTGTCACTGGGGTATGGCATCCAATACAGAAACTTCCATAGACCTCTGCCCTCAACTCCTCACCTGAGTCTCCATCACCACCAGGTGGCGCCTCTGACACCACCCTCCAGTCCTGGCTGTGAAGGGCTGGGGACCTGTGTTGTGGGGACGAGTCTGAGGCAAAAAGGACACGGAGGTACTGGTTCTCCCTGGGGCTTGCGCACCTCCTCCACCCCCACTCCAATAAAGCCTGCTGTTCCCTCTGGTGTCCTTGCCTCATTAACGCAATGAGAGGGGCCCTGCTAGAATGGGAATAAAGGAGGGTTCCCCCAGAGGAGCTCCATGATAACCAAGAGTGTGTTCAGAACCTGCTAGGAAGGAGGAAGCAGGGCTGGTAGTGAACAGCATGCCAGCCTGTACCCCACAGAGCAGCTGTGAACCCACAGAAAAGTCCCAGCAGGTAGGGGATACTGGGCTCTGTGGGACATAAACAGGAAAGTCTTCAAAGGTCATGGTGCTTGCGGGTGGGGGTCCAATCCTCACAGTAACCCCTTGACCACATGGTGGCTCCTGAGAAGACTGGAATTCAAGGAGGTAAACGAGAGGACCTGGCCAGAGCCTGGCGGAGTCCGCTCACAAGTCTGTTCCTTCTACTACACTCCCTAAGTCAGGCCAGACTACCTCCAAGCACTGTATGAGCGCGAGTTGCCTCTGGAACTTCTGGGCCTCATTTGTGCAATAAGTACTGCACATCTGGCACTCTGCTAGGCCCTGGGTTTAGAACTGTGGTCCCAGCAGGGCTTACAGTCTGTCTCCATTTGATAAAAACGGGGCTAAATATACCTCCTTTGTAGATTTACTAAAGATATGAAAGCTTGTAGCTCCACGCCCCAGACCTGATCATTCTAAAGTTCTTTCATTGAACCCACGTTTCTTCTCCCTACTAGCTCTAGTTCTACCCTCTAGGAGCCACTCTGATCCTGTGACAGACCTTCATATAAAGATGGTATCACTGCGAGCAAGGTCAGCAGGCGGGCACTGCGTGGGGAACAGCCAGGCTGTTTCAGCCTGGACACTACCAGGCACCGTCACAGGTACTCCGCACACATCAGCTCTCAGGCCCATCTGCTAGCCCTCACAAACCACTGCCCCAAGGAGGTGATCTACCCTCTTTTGTTCTGACCAACCTTGAGTATCTGGGTACCCATGTGGCCATCAACTGCAAAATGTGAAATTATCAGTCGCTCCACCTCTCCCCAGCCCATCCCAGAAATAACAGGAGGCCTCACCAAAATGTAAATGTCAGCATTTGAAGGGGCCTCAAGCAGTGGGGGGAACAAGTTTGTCTTCATTAGTACAACCTCAGTAACCAAAAGAAGTACAGAAGCAGGAACACTGGTTGCGAACATTTGCCCTTTAATTTGCATTTAAAATCAGTTTCTTTAAATATTTTAGTTACAAGTTCTGAATAGTGAAGACATAGTAGCTGCTGCAGGCACTCAGTACTGGCTCCCACCCCTCCCCTCACCCAACCCCCAGGCCTTGCTTCTTCGTTCAAGATACAAATGGGCACTCCACACTAAGTAAATGGCTCCCGGTTGTCAAGGGTCAGCAGCCTCAGGCCTCGATGCAGTTGGATACTACGTGATGAAGCCCAGTAACTTTCCTGACAAGATGTGTGCATTTAACCATGCTCTGAAGAATTCCAATGTCAGTGCCGAGACCCAAGGCAGTACCTCAGAGGTGACACTGGCCTTTTCCCACTGTGTACGAGCATCTTGGGCTGGTTTCCACCACAATCTATCTTCCAACAGACCTGTGTTCTATAGAGGAAGAGCTAAGGCTCCGCTCCTGAAGGGCATTGACACAGGAAGGAACAGAACCGCCTCTGCAGCTCACAGGTTTATACCAACGGAATTTAAAAGCTCAAGAAAATCTGAGCCAGTCCACAGGAAGTCACCTTCACGCCAATCTCTACCAGGAGCCATGCAGCCCGAGGTTGGGACACGCTCTGTCTCCCTGCCAAGAGGCGCTAGCATCTAAGTGAGAACAAGGTGGTAGAAGTGGTTCCTAGCAGCCTGGAAAGGTCGGCACAACCACAGCTGTGTGCGCCTGTGCCAAAATGGGTCTTCCTGGTGCCGAGTTATGACGGAGAGTGTGAGAGCAGGCCTGGGTTCTGCTCCAGTCTCATTTGCAACAACTGCCCTCTCCCACCTCAACGCTGCCTACTCCCCCGTTCTGCCCCTCCAGATCCCCCAGCATGTGCTTCCTGGAAGAGGTAGAAGAGGCAGCTTTTAGACAATGAGAGCTGAGAATGCGGGTGCCACTTAAGCAAGCAGCACCCCGTGGCCTGTGGTCAGTACCTCCACACGGGTGGAATCAAACGAGGACGTGCACAGCCAGGACAGACGCTGCTCCGAGCCTGGGAGGCAGAGCACCCTCCTAGGCGTCTCTGGAGAACAGATGTTCAAAAGATAGAAACTTATCATGTGGTCCCCGGCAGTTTCCCTATAGTGTACTGGACAGGAGGAAAGCGAAATCATCTCTGTGGAGGGCTGATGGGAGGAAAGGCAGGAATAATAACGAGCATTCATTAAGGCTCTCTCTCTCCCTCAAGCCTAAGGAAATCAGATATTTGAGTGTAGGAGAGGGTGCAGAGAGGGAGAGAGCCTGGCAGGAACACCAAGAGAGACCTGCGACTGCTGGTTTCATAGTGCCCTGGTTTCCTTGCTTGAGGCCAACAGCATGTGCCTGTCTGTCACCAGGCTAACCTGGGGCCTGTGAGGGGACAGGGAGAAGACTGGTTTTCAGTTCCTGCATGGTTGTGTAGGGCACAAGGCGTCCTCCTAAAGGTCCAGTAGGAGGACTCTGGGATCCTCTACCGCTGCCTTGATTTTGCGGAGGAAAGTCACAGCCTCTCTGCCGTCGATCAGCCGGTGATCATACGTCAGGGCCACGTACATCATGGGCCGCACCTCCACCTACAGGGAAGAGAGGTCGACAGGTCTATCTGCAGTGGGGCAGAGAAGCCCTGATGGAGGGGGGAGATGACAAAGCACAGCCCACAGGTAGCCCCCAGGTCCGGAGACTTTCCTACTTTGCTTTGTTGCTTCTAGATACAATGTGTTCAAAGACCAAGCCAGACCCCGAGTCCAAGGCTCCATACTCAAAAACAAAAAGTTTAACCCAAGAAAACAGGAGTCTCCTTATAACTGTCTTTAAATAAAAACCATGCTCTGCCCTCTCACTTGTCTGCCATCTACAAAGAAAAGTTCCTCTTCAATTTTGGCTACTGCAGTTTTTTCTTTAAAGATATAATAGTAATTTTTTTTTTTAACCTGGGGTCCACAAATTCTCTGAAACGCTATGCAAGGTTGGGAATATGAGCATTTTCAGCAGATATCTACAATTTTTGGATTCAAGGAGTTAGGGACTTCAAAAGGTTCTAAACACAGGGATCCCAGAAAACATTTTCCTACCAACATATCTTGTGGGGCCAGCTCAAGACCCTCTGACCTCCTTCCCTGACTCCCAGAAAAGCTCTAAGCCTCGTCACTACAACTGGGCAGGCTGACAGTGGCTCTGCACTGCTGTCCTCCTCTTCCCAAGAGAAGGACCACACCTTCAATGGTACCCCCAACACTCCCTAGAGAAGGAAGCCTGTTGACTAGTTCCAGATGAAGGAGCAAGCTTTCTCAGCTCAACGGTGCTCAAACCTTAACGTGCCTCAGAACCATCTGTACTCTCTGCTTCACTAGGTCTGGGAAGGGGCCAAGAGTTTGCATTTCCATCAAGTTCCCAGGTGCTGCTGTTCCACACACAATTTGAGAACCAATGCCTTAGCTATTAATTAGAAACGAAGAGATTCAACTTATGCCTGAAATTACAGCGAATCTTTACTGAGCATTCAGTTAAGACTTCCCTCACCTCATCAGGTAGCTGCTGGGACATTAATGGTGATGGTTCCTACCTTGCCTCCCACGACCACTGGCCTATCAACGATGGCATGCATGCCCAGGATGGCAGACTGAGGGGGGTTGATGATGGGCGTTCCAAAGAGCGAGCCGAAAACACCTCCATTGCTGATGGTGAAAGTACCACCATCCATATCTTCAATGGCAAGTTCATTCTTCCGGGCCTAAAAACAGATTTTATAATTGAAAGGTAATGTCAACCCAGCTTCCTCCACCTAAAGGAAGTCCGGAAGGCTCACATCTGAATCAACAGTCCAAGTTCTATCTTTAACTGAGATGCCTGTGACTAGTTAATAGGCCGGAGGAAAGGACACCGGGACCTTTCCTTTTCTGAGCAGGTTTAACTGGATGAGATGAGATCTTCACTCACAAGAGCACCATAAGCTCCACCAGAGCTGCACTTCAGCTCTCGCTCGTGACTGCGGTTCTCAGGGGCCACGTCCTCCTTTCACAACAAAGGGAGGCTCCAGCTCCCTAAGCACCACTCACTGGCCCAGCCTCCCCAGGCTCTCTTCCCTGACCTGCCCCGCAGCTCACACACACTCTTCCATTTTACCTTCTCTCCCAGTTCACTGATGGTTCGCTCAATATCAGCATAATTCATCGTTTCCACATTCCTGATGACGGGAACCACTAGACCCTGATGAGTGAAAAGCTCTTTTCAGGTATAAATTAATAGTACCCTTTATAGTTACAATGCTCTTGATTCAAGCCAAAGGTCTCCCCGCCCTAGACTATCTTAATTACTCAACGTGATTAATGTAGTCTGAAATATTTAGACTTGCAAAAGATAAAAGAATGTGGTATGGTCAAAAACAGGTTTATTCTTCAAGTACCTCCCTTCTAGAAAAATGAAATCCCAGAAAAAAAATCTCTCAAAGAGGTCTGCTTCTTCAAAGACCAGAGCTCCCCATTTCTTGCTCCAACATACCCGAGGGGTGGCCACCGCAACGCTGATGTCAATATAATCCCTATATACCACCTCTTTGGTTGCATCGTCAATCACTATGAGAGAGAAAACACGCATTACATACAACTCCCCAGGCCGAGGCTAGTGAGGGAACATTTGCATTAATAGAGTGAAAATCTGAGGTGCTTCGTACAGTGTGGACTGACCAGCCAGCACAAAAACCACCACATTACAAGCAGCAGCCGGCACTCCTCTTACTCCCAGGCCAACCAATCATAACTTCTCCCAGGTGTCCTGACTAAGCTTGAGCACAGGAGCATCTGTCTCCTTGGCAGCCCTGAGAAGGATCAGTACACAGGCTAACACAGGGTAAGTATGTGCCCAAGTTCTCATTCACCAGCTCTACTCCAGCCCTCCCTCAGCTAATGGCAGGTTTAAAAGTGCCCCCCAGAAAGGGCAAGTTAGTAAAGGAAGTGGAAGTGGGGGGATGCTGCCCATTCTGCTGCTCACTCGCCACAAGGAGCGAGGGAAGCCTCTTTCCAGAAGACTCGGTAGGAAGCAGTGTGGTCTGTCTTTAATATGCTAGCCTGAGAGAGCAAACCACGAGCTAAGAATTTAGGTCTGGTGCTCATGAGAAAATACAGGCTTGAGAATCTTTTCCATAGGAATTCTATGTTTTTTTGTAGATAAGACACCCCAGAAAAGCATATAAAGTGAGAAAGAGGCCAAGGGAACTCTGAGAAATGCCTACATGTATGGGCAGGCAGAAGAGATGGAGAGAGTCATCAGGAAGCATAAGAATGGAAGAAGTAAAGAGGTTTCACATTTGGATGAAACAAAGCCCTTCCCCTACCTGAGGGCACACCACTTGGAGGAAGGGATTAGGACTTCTATTTCTAGACGTTTCAGGACCCTGCACTGCTGAGCGTTGCAAAAGTGCCCAATGTCCTCTCTCTAATCTTCCAAGGACATGGAGAATTGTCTCAGTGGAGAAAAGAACTGCTTAAGTCAACATTTCAATGGTGTAGGTGAGCAAAAAGTAAGGAAAATGAGCACCAAGCCCACAAAAGAGGGGCCAAGCCCAAGGCCTTCCAGTGAAGTCCACTGACCAGAAATCAAAGGTCACCCTGGAGCTATGCCAAGTATATAAGTCAGGTCCCAAGATAACCGGGCTTGTGACAGGGTGGGCACCAGCCACAACATGAGTTTCCACATTGACAAGAGAAGCTTGGAGAAACAGACTGGCTCAAAACTGCCTGTCGCCAGAGCAGCTGCCAAGCTCTGCACTGGGAAGGGAACCTGTTCTGTCCGGCTGGTGGGGAGGAAGCACTCGTGATGCCCATTCAGGAAGGTCAGTCCAGAAATCCCTCGGAAAGGTACTCAAGTTCTCACACATGTGAAATAAGAAGCTTCAGTCGGAGGACCATCGTCTTTGTGTCTTGAGGACCATCGTCTTTGTGTCTTGAGCGTGGGGGAGCATTTCTGTACTTACACACATACCCCCAGGACCTCTGTTGATTCTGGCCACCACAAACTCACCTGCATTTACCACAGGCTGCTCCTGCAAGGCAAAGGCTGAGGCCTTCACAAATGCTGACATGAAGCCTAGTTTGAGGTTATGTTTCTTCAGAAAAGCATCTTTGTGCCGAGCCCGCATCTCCTGGATGTTACTGCAAGAACACATTACAAAACAAACTGACCACAAAAGAAGCCTCAATTCTGACTTTCACACTGGTTTCTAACTCCAGGTATACAACTGGCTAAAGTTTTCCCTTACTCTGGACCATCTGTCTAAGTTCAAGTTTTGAAATAGTCCACTAGAGGTTAACACAATTACTTCATTCCTTTAAAAATCTGTATCCAAGGGAATCAGATCCACTCTGTGTAAGGACGTTTTCATGCTCCAGAAGTCAGAGATTTTGAGACAGACAAAATGAATGAGAGTTCATACAGTGCATCAACAGCCTCACCCTGGACGAGAAAGTGACTTCTAGCTACACTGAATTCATGAGCTATCTACCCTGGAAGTAGTTTTGTTTTGTTTTCTTAAAAGCATAAAGTCCACAAAATAAGCACCATTCTTTTTATTAAATAGGCTTCCCTGGTGGTTCAGATGGTAAGGAATCTGCCTGCAATTCAGGAGACCTGAGTTTGAACCTTTGGTTGAGAAGATCCCCTGGATAAGGGCATGGCAAGCCACTCCAGTATTCTTGCCTGGAGAAGTCCATGGACAGAAGAGACTGGTGAGCTACAATCCTTGAGGTCACAAAGAGTCAGACATGACTGAGCAACTAACTTTTTCATTAAATATTTCTTGTTTGATTTATTTGCAAAATATCACCAAACCTAATTATGACTTCCTGTGACATTCCTAACAAATGAAAACAAAAAAAACCCCAAACCACACAGGTGCACAGGTTTCATGTGAGCAAAAGCAGTCTTGACTACCTATGGATGGATACAATCCAGTGTTGTGTTAGGCTCGTGAGGAAGTCAGTAGATCTATGCATCTTCCCAGAGTGAGCAGTTCCATCTGCTTAGTCCCTTCAAATGGGCACTAACACCCACCACACATGGTGGTCAATGTAAGGCACTAAGACATAAAGATAATACACAGTTCTTGCCCTTAAAATTGATTTAATGGACATAGTTTCCTTGCTATTTAGAAAAGTGACCATGTGTAGACATAAGCTTTTTAAAGTGTAAGCAGCAAGGCTGCTGGGAAACCTGTACAGTGTGACCAATCTTTGTTCTTTTGGGGCTGGTTTTTCACAAACATACAACACATATACTAGAGTTAGCTGGAAATGGCTTTCCCATCATTTTGCTGCAGAAATCTCCATATTTATGGGAAGACAGTTCCGTGAGGGAAATTGAATTTAACTTTATCTCAGGCCCAAATGCTCAGTTTTCTCTTTCTCCCTATAATGGCCTAATCTGACATTAGCGCGAAAGATAAGATGGTATAACTTTAACTCCCCTCTTTAGACCTCTTGTTTTTTTAAAACGGAAGTTTTCCTAGGGGGACTGATTGGGTTTAGAATGTTTGTTTTCCTGAGTCTAACTACATTTAGTGCTAGGATTACCACCCTAAAGACATTACTGGTTCCCAAGACACAAGAGCTGCAGAAGAGGGAAAGAGAAGTGATAAACATCTCTGCTCTCAAAACTGCCCAAATGCTATTGTCTGGTCATTAAGTAGTTTCTATTTCAGAGTTCTGTCCTTGGAGGCAGAGGCTAGGACAACAGGGGAGAGGAGGAGGCCTCAGAAACGCCCCTTATGGGTTAGCTGATCAGCACAAGACCCAAAGGGCACTCAATCTAAACCAGATTACTGACTGCAGAGGGACCCCAGGCCATCATTAAGTGACACCTCGATTAGCTGCTGAAAGGAGATCCAACTACTGTACTTACTTTTCAATCAAAGCTGTTGGGCCAACTGCATCTTTCAAGGCCACAAATATTTACATGTTTTGTCTTAAGGAATTGGGTAGAATTTCAAAACCCAATTCAATTTGTGTACAATTTGGCCCTAATGCACTGAAACATAAGCTGCAGCCTTTGTGATTCATTAGTCAAGGTCCTTCCCTACATCCTATGGACAGAAGAGAAATCTTTGGCTTGGATGACGTCTAGTCTTTTGGGGAAGCTTCACAATAGAATGGATGACATCCAGTGTAATGGACCACAGAACCCTACTCTGGGAACAATGCTACAGCATGCTGTCACTAAACCATCTCCCTCTCTACACCTTTCAGACCCCTTCCAAAGGAAACCATTTACCCTAGTGAAATGCAGATTAGCACACTAAGCACTTGGGATAAAAAGAAAAGAGATGACCTAAAGACTTGATGATTTTGCTTCCTGTATTAGATATGAACTCTTATCCTGGCCCTTAAAACATTCTGAAATATGGATCCAACTTTCTTTACCATTCTTTCCTACACATCTTCCTCACAGTGATTGTTTCTCAGATGTGTCCTGTACTTTCCTTTCTGTGCCAGGTCCACATTGTTAACATCTTCTGGAATGACATCCCTCCACTACGTCAAAATGTGAATTGTTAAGGCCCCTTAAAGATCTTTTTCTCCAGGAAGCCTCTCCTGACCCCTACCTCCACCTCAGAAACAAACAATCTCATTCTCTTCTCCACCTCACACTTTTTGTATCTTTCTGATACTTGTTTTTCTAGATTTTACTTTGCGTTTATCCAACAAGATGGTAACTCTAGGCTAAGGGTTCTTTTTCACTCATCTTTGCATCCCACCAAAATATAGAGTAATATCTTGTGCACACTAAGCACTCAAAAACTGTCTGTTGACTTTAACTACATTCTCTTCCCTACACCTGTAAACAAAGTCTTGAAGAAGAAAAGTGAGTCAACAATTAGCTCACTATAGAAATGGGCATACTGAATCAGCCCCTTTGGTTAATAGTCTGAGATTTTTTTCTTTAAAAGCAAAACTTGCTTCCCATTTCATTACCAAAGTTGAGAAAGGTGAAAGATATGAAAAGCCTATGCCTTTCTACCCACTCAATCCTGAGTCGCTTTGGAACACACCTAAGGAGCAGTCACAATGAGAAGGAAGCAGGGTATGGTCCCCTGACTCTGGGCATGCTGTCAAATGATTCTCCACCCTGAAGGGGAGCCTTGTCGGCCTGGCTCCCCTATCTCTACTTGGTAACAGTGGTCATTAGAGTTTAAGACTATTACCAGCCTCGTTTATCAGAAATCACAAGATTCAGGTATAAATCTACAAGGCTAAGTTTTTTAGGTCACAGAAGAGGCAGGCATAGTATTAGGAAAGTCAATCAAAGAATGAAACCAGTGGGTCACTCTGTGTAAGTCAAGAAACAGTGCAAAGAAGTACTTCTTTCCTGTTAAGTTAGTTTTGGGAAAGTTCAAGTGTTTTGCAAGAAAAAGAGCACAGGAAGGAGGAGGACTAGAGCTCTCACCTCATGTCAATCTCATTGAAAGTGGTGAGCATCGCACAGGTGTTCTGAGCCTCCTTCAGACGCTGAGCGATGCGCTGCCGCATCCTGTTCATTTTCTCCTAAAAGGGAAAGTGGGACAAGTATTACCAACCTGGTGTCTTTGGGCCTAGTTCTTCCACTTAGTCTGCAGGAGCACTGGGCTTGCTAGGAGGGGATAATTAAGGACTGTAGTATCTAAATACAGGAAGAGATACAGGCTTCCTCTTTCCTGTGGTGGCTTGCTCCTCTGAGCAAGAACAAGGAAACATAGACAAAAACTACTCACTCAGATGTGCCCTGAAGTCTGATGAAGAATAGAGGCCCAGGAAATGGTTTGGTTTAAAAATCAAAACCAACTTATGGAAAGGAAGAGTGTGCTAGCCAGCCCAAGAGTTATTATAGAAAAGGCAATTTCTGGTGATAAAGACTTGCATGAGAATTGCTACTTGTGGAATGGAAACTCAGAAGCAACACATTTTTGAGGCTATAGTATTTTTAGGAGGTATTCTCAGGCAGAGGAACCCACACTCTTGACCATACTTCCTTGAGGTTTTATGTCTGCCCCTGACTGCCACTGGGCAGCCCTCAGCTAAGCATTCCGGAAGGACAGCAATAGAGCTCACTAAACCACCTCTCTGAAGTTTGTGTTATCGTGGAAGGGAAGAGAAGCGTTACTAGGCTACCATCCCCTGCATATACCTTTCTCACCCACAGCACTTCAGTGGTAGCATGACAGAATGGGGGAAAAAACCAATGGACAAGTGTTCAGAAGACCTCCAGTTCTAGTCTTATCATTTGACAGTCATGTGAATGAACAAGTCACTCCCTAAACTGAATTTCCTTGCCAGGCCAAGGGAATCAGCTGCCGGCCACTCAAAGGCAGGTAGAGCATACCCATATTTTATTAATCTCAACACTGCTCCTCGGCTTCTTTCTGGGAAGTGGTCCTTAGAGGCTTACCCGATGTTCTGAACGCAGACCTATACCAGCTCCTGGCTCAGCTCTTGGAGGGGCAGCAGTGGGTTTTACAGCAGACACTGTAAATGAAGAGAGGGTACACTGCATCAGAAAATGAGAAACATTTACTTGAGTATATGCCCATGCTTTCACACTGCACTTGTCACTTAATCTTCAAGGTATGCTGAGATATATTTGTATCATTCCTACTTCACAAATGAACAATCTGGTCAGAGAAGTTAAATAACTAGTCTAAGGTCACACAGCTATACACAGAAAGCTGAGATGCAAACTCAGGTCTTCTGATACAAAGTCTAGAGTTTCTTCTACAACGCAGCTAATGAAGCCTGTCCAAAGCCATAATTAGTCTTAGACTTTGCCCTCTGAGGGAACGTGACATTAGATGAGATGGTCTCCTGTAGAAGACGTGTGGGAGGCAGAGGCTTACCTGGTTTGCTAGTGAGTGGTTGTGAGGGCGAGGGCACTGGTGGCATCTGAGTGGGTATAGATGCTGCAGGGGGAGGAGGAACCGCAGACACTGTGGGTTCTGCTTTTGGGGCTGCGGCAGCAGGGGCTGCGGCTGGCTTGGCCTTAGCAGGAGCAGCTGGAAAACAAGAAAAATAGATGCCATTGGCACTATGTGGAATGGAAAGCAACCAAACTGCAGATACTAAGTAGAATTTAGAAGCAAAAGCTCTCTCTCTCATCAATTAACAAATGCTTCCTGAGTACCCGCTATACGTGTAAGGCTATGAGAGACACAGTGATTTAAGGCACTGTTCTTTCCCCAGGACTCCTAGATGTCCTACATTAGATAACTGACTGAATTCAGCTGCCTTCCTGCTTGCATAAATATCTATTAGTCATCAAATTCAGCCAGTACTTTCAAAGCACCTAAGTCAATGGTAACAGACTTCAAAGCAAAAGAAACCCAGCAATTTTAGATGCTGAAACACACACATAAAAGCAACAACTTTCCAGTTACAATAATACTGATTGTGGAATATCACATGTGGAAGAACTCTCTTAACTATTAAAAAATAAACACTTAAATAATCTAAGAACACATTTAGACTTCAGAGTTCAAAGCATTTTATCTAGAATAACTCTCAGAAACCAATGAGGTGGTCAATCAATGAAATTCACAACTTAAAATATTTTTTTATTTTACCCATTTGGATATCACCATCTGGGTTTATATTTAAATCAGAAGAACACCCTCTTAAGGAATGGTCAGAAGATGAAATTCCCCAACTAGAAGAATCAATCTTATTCCCTAGTCTTCTACTGTATGTTCTTTCCATTCTGGGCTTCTGATCTTATCCTGATCGAACATAATGATGCAATCTACCATCTTTCTGCTTAACTATCTTAACCATGAAATAGACTTTAGTAGTTACAGCATTTAACTAAGAATCAAAAGTTTTCTTTCCTAATTTCTAATATACTGACTATAAGATCCAATATAAATTCATTTCTCATGTCTTCCCAAGAAAAATTCAACCCTCCCTAAAAAATGTTGTGACAGAATAGATGTGAAAAAACTACTCCAAAATTCTCCATAATAGACATGATGAAACACTACTTCTTCTCACTTTAGAATACTGGCTTCCAGCCCTGGCTGTGTATCAGAATCACCTGGAGAGTGCTAAAGACAATAACAAAAACTATGATAGATAACCAGGATCTGAAAACCCCAGATTTAATATATCAGAATCCCTTGGCCTCAGAATCTGGGCATTTGGATTATTTTTAAAGCCCCCATGTTACTCTGCGGCCAGGGTGGGGGGAGGGGATGGGAAAAAAAAACACTATCTCTAGAATCTTCTTCCTTCCTATTTAAGAAAAGGTCCAGCACCAGAAAGAACACTATTGTGAGGTTTACTTTAATACCCTTTTCTTCTAAAACTTGACATTTAAACTTCACACACTATATATATACCTCTCCTCTTACTGCCTCACTAAAAGCAGAGGGAGTGCAAAATGGTACTTGATGTATCAAGGAATTAGTATATTATGCTCAGCCCCAATTCCAAGGGGGAACACTGGAGACCTTGACAACCAGGAGAACTTCTTTACCGCCAGTTTTCCTGAGTGTGAAAAGAGGAGTGCCTCCTTCTACTTTTCCCCCATCAGGTACCAAAAGAGCTTCAATCACGCCATTTGCTGGTGATGGAACCTGCACAGAGGTCTTCAAAAGGAAGACAGATGGAGAAAGAGTCCAAGTTTTTACTCAGCATTAGAAAATTAATTGTATAGAATCTCAAATGAGTCACAAGAGTTGCAACACAGATATACAAGACCCTGCATAAACATCAAGGCCACACTTTCAGAATAAGAGTTATCAATGCTACTGTGAAGATTCATCTTGTCTGTCCTTTCTCAGAAACATTAAAGCAAGATTCAGTTAGTGCGTTTCCAAGTGATACATAAAAAAACAACTGGAAACAGTTCATGTATACACACACAAAAGCTATAAAACTAAAGCTATCAAAGTACACACCACATACACCTAGAACAATCTAAAATTAAACTTTAAATGCTTTTTTTTCTTTTTACTGAGCTATTCCAACAATTTTACAACTGAGGCAGCTAAAAATTATCTTTAAACAACAACTAAGTCTCTGTTCCTTTCATTAGGTTAAGAAACCAAGGGGAGATCATGAAAAGATGGCACTAATAGGGCAAGCCTACCTTGTCAGTTTCAATCTCACAAACCACTTCATCTTCTGCAACTGTGTCTCCAACAGCTGAAAAGAGAGTCAAAGGCTACCTGTTAGGGGTGAGCAGTGGGTAACAAGAAAAGTAGCCATAAAATCCCCTTTGGCAGGTGTTACAGGACCTCTTTCCTACAGGCCAGGGGAAAGTACACTGCATGTAAAGAAAAGGGCAGAGCTACAGGTTCCACTGATTATCATGGAGGTGAGGGGAGTAAAGGGGTCTTTTCAAAGATATTTAAACTTAAGAAGTGAGAAGGCAGTAAATCTTACCTTTCTCCCACCTGACATCCCC
The DNA here is from genome assembly GCF_054371585.1 of Giraffa tippelskirchi. Taxonomy (NCBI): domain Eukaryota; kingdom Metazoa; phylum Chordata; class Mammalia; order Artiodactyla; family Giraffidae; genus Giraffa; species Giraffa tippelskirchi. The sequence goes on along the minus strand of NC_137281.1, from coordinate 146,108,051 downwards.
CTCTGTGACAGATTCTGCAAACGCTGGGGTTTTGACTGTAATCACATCATCCTCTAGGAAAAGAGGGGGGGAAATCATGCAGTCCATATTTCTCCTTTTTTTTCTGCCATTAAATTCAGTCAATTGCTATTCTTCTCATTAAAATTCCATTCCCAAGAACGCAGGGAGCTGAAGGTACTTACTGCACACAGCTGTAGTTCTAAAGAAGCGAACGCTGAAGATATTACTGCTGTTAATGCTACAAAACAAACATAAAAGTAAACTCCTTTAACAGGTGAATCATTCACATTTTAGTCTAGATAAGGCATGACGGATCACCTTCCCTTTGTTTTATGTTTTTAATTAATTTTTATTGGTGTACAGTTGATTTACAATATTGTGTTAGTTTCTGCTGTACAGCAAAGTGAGTCAGTTATACAAACATCCACTCTTTTTTAGATTCTCTCACCTTCTCTTTAAACCAGTGATTCTTGACTAGAAGCACCCATCACTGTTACCTGGGGAACTTTTTCAAAGCATACCTGTCTAGGCCTCATTCCCAGAGACCCTGACTCAGCAGGTCTAGAGTCAAGCCTGGATGACTTGGGTGCCTTAAGCAGTGAGGCCCTTGGGTGAGTGAAATGTGCTGCAGTGAAATGCCAGCTCTTCCAGAACAGACTTAGGTTTGCATCTTTGAAGAAAAAGATAGCATCTTGGTCCTTTAGAAAGTGTGAAGTCACTCAGTTGTGTCCAACTCTTTGCAATCCCATGGACTGCAGCCTACCAGGTTCTTCCGTTCATGGGATTTTCCAGGCAAGAATACTGGAGTGGGTTGCCATCTCCTTCTCCAGGAGATCTTCCAACCCAGGGATTAAACCCACCCAGGGATTAAACCCGGGTCTCCCACATTGTAGGCAGATGCTTTACTATCTGTGGTCCTTTGCAAAACCACAAAAGGACTCAGCTTCCTGATTAGGTTTTTTTTAACTAAATCCAAGTAAGATAAAACTGTGTGCCCTCAGGCTACTTGCCACTAGGCCACGTAAAACAGAACTTCTGTCTATGTGATTACAGATTTAGATAAGACAGCAAGATGAGACCTCTCTCCAAGTAAAACAAGGTGTTATATGCAAAACAAACAAAAAATCCCAAACAAACAAAACCCACTGAAAACCTCATAATCTCCTGTTCTCCTGCCAGAAGGCAGCACATCAGTTCACTCTGGACTCATTCAAGAGGAACCTCAAAAGAGCAAGGTATTCTCTGATATGACACTAACTTGAAATAATGTAACCTGGAGAATGATATGACTTTGTATGCACAAAACCATGAACAGTGGTTACCACTGGAGAGTGAGAAACATTGATATATATGGTATCTGTGGTTATCTGTCATATACACACACATTTTGGAAGAGTTATTTGGACTGATGGGAACTTTCACTTTCTACACTTCAGGACTGTCTGAATATTCTATAATGAGCACCTTTACAATAAAAAGTGAAACAGATTTAAGTTGCCTTTGGTATTTTTAAGTTCTATGTAAAATCAAGGGAAAATATGTATTATTAAAAAAAATACAGAACACAAAGTGTTCTGCATAAAAGTTTCCAACCATGTATAGGTACATGTTCATGGGCAAGAACTAACAGGTAACGTGTCAATGCAGAGACTGCTCTCTGAGGACACCCAGAACCTGGCACACTGACTATCTCTGGGAAGAGGAATATAGTAGCACAGGAGAACAGGATAAAATCTTCTCACGGACACTCTTTTTACTTTTGAACCATGTAAATGTGTAACCTATTAAATAAAAACATAAAACCAAACATATTTTTACAATAAGAGATTTTTAAGTAAAATAGGTACCTTATTCACAGAAAAAAGACAATATGCAATACATAGTTACTAGATTAGAGTAATACCCTAATCTGTGATCCTCATCAAAGTTTAGGAGTTTTTTAAATAATTTACTTTCAAATAGTTATTTGTTGTATTTATTGCATAGGATTTGTGGTCACTCTAATTTTCATTTAAACTGTAGATGAGAAACACACTTTGACTCTCCCTAAATAATTTTTAATTTACAAAAGTATTAGATGTTAACAGCAGAAAACTTAGAAAGAGCAAAAAGAACATTTACAATGGGACTATACCATATAATACAAAAGGAATAATTTTATAACCTGTTTTTTCCCACTTATAGAATGAACATAAAACATAGCATAGCCTAACCAATCCAATGTTGTTTGACCATTCTGAGAAACATGGGTACACTAGGAGTTCCGTACAGATTCCTAGAAAAGGGACTGCAAGATCAAAAGGTACGCACAGGTCAAAGACTTATGAATAATGCACAGTGAAGAAGGAGCAATCGGCTGACCCTTCATTTTGAAGATTCTACCTATAGAGAAAAATAGCTTGACAGCGGCTCAACAGGAAACTAAAGAGCATCCTCTTATTACCACCCTGAAAATACTTGGAATGCAAAGTAGCATTAAGCAACATTCATAAGCAGAAGTTAATCTGAAACACACATGGGTGGCCTCTCTCCAAATTTTGCATTATGCAATAGTAGCATTCATTCCCTCTACACTAGTCAAAGTCCCAGGACTTAAATGACTAGTCTCTTGCTTTTACTATTTCTAAAATGCGTAACTATGCAACCGAAAGGATGCTCTTAATCTCCATAATAAATGTAACCTCCGGTCCTTCAGCTTCACTTGTATCCAACCAGAATATTCAGGAGCACCCTTCTATCTATTCCCATAAAAAGAGGATTCCACCTTCACTTTCATTATAATCTGAACACCTGGTCCTGACACACACACACTTCACATGGGGCGGAAGCTCAAGCTCATATCATAAATTGACATCAAGGTCAGGTCGAGGGACTCAATATAACCAGCTTGATTACTAGGCTTGAAAGACAGGAAAGAAAGCAGATGGTCAGACTGGCGTCTTCAATACCCGGGGTCCACATATCTCTGCTTCCCAGTGATACTTACACAGTCTTCCTGCTGTCAGGGTAACCTGGTCCCTGACATAAGGAGATCCCTGCAAGAAACAAAACAACTCTTAACCAACGACTCTTTATCTCATACAGGATACCTGCTGGGAATGGAGAAGTTGTTCACCCCCTAACTCTGAGATAGAACAGGATCAACAGCAGGCAATAATATAATCTGTATCACACAGAGTCCTGCCTATTAAACTTTCCACCATAGTAATCGTAATGGCAGAGAACAACAGGTGTGTGCGACTTCGGGGAATGGGTTTGAGCAAGAAAGGGGAGAATTCTATAATCTTATTTATCTCAAAATTCATAAACTTTCATTATCTCTGTATGTTTTCATGATAGAATGCCTCTACTTCCCAAGTTTTCAAATACAACTGAAGCCTGAAAAAGACACATGATAGCTTATCCTGTGACTACACACAGCCTAGAGAAGCAGTGCATTTGGTCCAAGTTTGTTTCCCTGGTTACTTAAAATGCACTGAGCTGGAGGTCTTGTTTGCCTGAATCCCAACAGCAAAGACTAGGTTACTTCAGGCCCAAGGTCTCCATCTTGCTCAAGCAAACTAATACATCTCCTTTCCGTTTACTACCTTCCCACTCTTGCCGAGACCTTCCATTCTGGTCACACTCAGCAAGGTGAGAGCTCCTTTCTTCCCCACCAACTGTCCTTATTACAGATAACCACACTGTCTCAACAGACAACTAATTACCATTATTATCTGCTTCACCTGATTATATTCTTTCATGTGTCTTGTTTTTTCAGATCAGAAACAACTCTTTCTGAACCATGGGCACAGGAAATACCAAATGGGAGACAATTCTCTCTTGTCCCAGCTCTCCACAAACATCCTCAAGGTTTCAGTCAAGTAAGTCACCTCTTTACATCCAACAGCCAACGACTACAGTACAAATCCCAAACATAGCATGTATATGAGCTTGCAGCCAGCAAGTAGCCCATACTGATTTTTGGAACCCTAAGTCCACTTTAGAGTTTATCCTACAGCAAGTTTCATTTGTACAGTGCTTTAGAATTTATAAAAAGCTTTCACATAATGACCTCATTTTGATTTTCATCTCACACTCCCTGAAGTGGAATGACAATTGCCATTATTCTCAATTCATATATAAGCAGGGCTTTTGGAGGTTAAGTGGCTAGCCCAAGGAGAAGCCCTGAACCACAACACAAACTGCAAGAACAAGGCTCTTCCCATTGTCCTGCCAGTCTATAAAATGGTGAAAATGTTTACTGACATTTTTCAAAATTCCAAGTTAAAGAGTTTATTACTGAGAGTCCCCTATGAGCTAACACTGTGCTAGGTGCTTATGATCTCATGACTCTAAGGATAAAGTCCAAAAACTTTACACATTTCTGTCCAGCCCTTCCAGACAAGCTTCTTTTCCATTTCTATGACTGGACATGTCTCTTCCTGTCTGAAAACTTTGCATAAGCAATGCCCTTTGCCTACAATATCGTTCTCTTGGCCAACTATATATTCTTTAAGACTTGGCATAAATGTCACTGGGGAAGCCTTCACTGATGGTGTCACCTCACTCTTCACCTTCCCAAGCCTGGCTATATCATCCCACCCTCTACTTCTCTTTCACAGTAATCACAATGTAATCATGTACTTATGTAATTAAGGGTACTTATGTACCCTCCTGGAGGGGAGAGACCACCTCTACCCCTGCCACCTAGCATAGTGTCTGGCATGTAGTGAGAATTCAACAAATAATCTATTCATTATGAGTAAATGATAATATGATGGGTTAGTAGAGTTCAGGCTGAGGAGCAGACCCGGCTTGACCAATTGTTGGCGGAGTGACCTTGGTCAAGGCACTTAACCTCTCTTAGCCTTGAGTCATACATTTGTAAAATAGAGAAAATATTTATTTTACTGTTTCTTGATGAGTAACTGAAAAAATGCACAGAAAGCACTCAGAACAATACTTGGCACACAGAATGCCCACAAGAAAATTAACTCATTCAACGAATATTTATGCCAGGCATATAAAAAACTATTGGGATAAAAACCTGAATTCTTTCCACTTGTCTCTCTCCCATCTTCTATCTCATGCCACGCTTTCCCTCAATCAAAATGCTCTGGCCAAATCATCTCTTTTGCTAGTTCCAAAATATTGACAAGCTCTTTCCTTCCTCAAGGACTTTATACATGCCATTCCCTTTCCTTCTCCTGCTCTTCATCTGGATGGCCCCTGTCACATCCTCTGGGTCACAGCTTCAGTGTCCAGCTTCATCTGTTTCCTTTTCAGCATTCATGATAGTCCATTTGTTTAGCAATTTACATATTGTCTTTACCTAACTAGGTTGTAAGCTCCAGGAGGGTGAGAAACCGCCCCCCCTTCACTGCTGTATATCCCTTATGAGTGTCTAGCAGCAGAGGAGCCGGACACTAAGTAGATACTGAGTAACTATGAACAAACGGCAGCTGTTACTAAATAGCATTTGGGGTGACTTCCAGTGGCTAGGACTCGGCACTTACAATCAATGCGGGGGGGGCCGGGAGGATGGGGGGGCGATCCCCGTTCCATCCCTGGTCGGGGAACTAGATTCCCAAGTGCCTCAACCAAGACCCGTTGCAGCCAAATAAATCAATAACTAAAAAAAAAAATAAAATAAAACAGTCTTTTGTTTGGCTCCTCTCTCTCTCTCTGAACACGAGGCGGAGCAACACAGGCACCCGATTTCCTCACACGCGGCTCTGCCCAGGAGGAGGAGAGAGCATTTTTAGGGGACGGCAAAAGGGCAGAACTTACCAGGCAGGGAACGTCTCCCTAGAGGGCAGTTCCCCTGTTGAGAAAGAAGACGTCTGTCACCCGAGATGAAAAGTGAGGGAAGAAACAGCTTTCTCAAGTACAGACTCAAAGCTGCCCGCGGGACTGGTGACAGGTGAACCTCAGGCCTCCTCCCAAAGGCAAAGGCAACAGCAACAGCGCGGGCGGGACGCCGGGCCTGCCAGACTATCTCAACCTTCCCCCACGGGAGTGGTAACCCACTGGCTTTTTAACAGAGAGGAAAAGAGGCCCCCGCATCCAGTCGGGGGCTTCCGCAGCGCCTACCCCCGAGCTCTAATAGAGTCTGGTGTCCGGGCAGGCGCGGCCCTGGGCGGCTCCTTCGCCCGCGCGGACGGAGGGTGGGGTCCGGCAGGGGCCGCGGCGCCGGCGGCCGCGGGAAAGGTGCCCGGCCGCTGGGCTCCACAAGACGGCCCCGGAGGCGACAGCGGCTCCGGGCCGCCCAGCCCCGCGGCAGCGGCCTCCGCGTCCCGGTGCCCTTGGTGCCCGGCCTGGCCGGCGCGCCACGCCCCTTGTCGTCCCCACCCCACCCCCGTCTGCCCGCCGGCGACTTTCTCACCCGCCGGGGGTCCCGGCCCGGTCGGACCGTACCTTCTGGAAGGCGGAGAGCGAGCGGCTGAATGCCCGGGACGCGCAGCGGGACCGGGACAGCATCACGGCGGCGGAGCGGAGGGCGGGCGGACACCGGATATCGGGCCCGGCAGCAACCGGAAGCGGGGCGGGCCGCGGCACCCGCTGCGCAGCGAGGAGGGCGGATGGGTGTCCGGACCGAACCACTGGCGGGCGGCATGGGGGGGGCCCCGCTGCGGCTCAGGCGGGGCCTCCCGAAGGCTCCTGAGACCGTCCGGCGACAGATCGCCCCCGCCCCGGGGTCCCGCCCTCCCCGTATCTCTCCGCGGAGCGTTTGGATAAATTCGGCGCCCATCTCTCTTGGGAACCGCCCCCCCGCCTCTGGCCAGGGCACCGCGCCATTCCTCCCCAGCATTCCCGGGGGAAAAAAAGCGGAAGGCGGCGTGGGCTTCTTCGGACTCGGACCTTGGTTGACTTGCCTGTGCGATCTTACAATTGTGTGGCCTTGGGCAGGTGACGTTGCTTCCCCAAGCCTCAGGTTCCTCAAAGATAGAGGGGGGGAGGGAAATCACTCCCTCGCTCCCTAACCCCGGAACAAGGAAACGGAACACCGAGGATCCTCTAAAGGGCTCCCGTTGCCCTTTTACTGACCTGAAGATGTTCACCAAGCCGCCTTCTGCATCCTTATCTCCTCATCGTCCCTGCTCAAACTCTCTCCAGTTGAGCTGGTTGTTCCCCATACCTCTTGCGCGTTTTGGAGGCTGTTCACTTGTCATTCTACCCCTAGAATATAAACTCCATGAGATTAGGAACCTGGTCTATCTTGTTCACTTCTTGTATCTCCGGCGATTTATTAAAATTACAGTTTTTGTTGAAATATTATTGACTTGTAGGACTGTATAAATTTAAGATAGCGTAATTTGATTTATGCATCTCATGAAGTGATTATCACAAAAAGTTTAGCGAGCATCATCTCAGCATTCAAAAAACTAAGATCTTGGCAATCCATTCCCATCACGTTATGGCAAATAGATGGGGAAAAAATGGAAACCGTGACAGACTTAATAAAGTCTTCAAAGTCACTGCAGACGGTGATTGCAGCCATGCTATTAAAAGACACTTGCTCCTTGGAAGAAAAGCGATGACAAACCTAGACAGCGTATTGAAAAGCAGAGATATCGCTTTGCGGATAAAGGTCCATCTAGTTAATGCTATGGTTTTTCCAGGAGTCATGTACAGTTGTGGGAGTTGGACCATAAAGAGGGCTGAGGCTCTCCAACTGTGGTGCTGGAGAAGACTGTTGAGAGTCCCTGGGACTGCAAGGAGATCAAACCAGTCAGTCCTAAAGGAAATCAACCCCGAATATTCATTAGAATGACTGATGCTGAAGCTCCAATACTTTGGACACCTGGTGCGAAGAGCCAGCTCATTGGGAAAGACCCTGATGCTGGAAAGATTGAGGGCAGGAGAAGAGGGCAGCAGAGGATGAGATGGTTAGATAGCATCACTGACTCAATGGACATGAGTTTGAGCAAATTCCGGGAAATAGCGGAGGACAGGGGAGTCTGGCATGCTGCAGTCCATGGTGTCTCCAGGAGTCGGACATGACTTAGCAACTGAACAACAAATCATCTCATATAGGTACAAAATTAAAGAAATTTTTTTAAAAAAAATCTTTTTCTTGTGATGAGAACTCTTAGCAGTTACACTCTTTAAAACATTCATATATATTAATAACATACAACATAATTTATCATGTTGTACATTACATCCCTAATACTTACTTATAACTGGAAGTTTATACCTTCATCCAATCCCCCTTCCTCTGGTAACCACAAGTCAGATTTCTTTCTCTATATGTTTGTTTGTTTGTTTTTGTAGTATAATGTATCCCCAGCACTTAGAACAGAGATTGTCATAGTTTAGATGTGCAGTAAAAATTTCTGGGCTGAATTGGACTGCCCTGCTTCAAAGTGAAAGCACATGGCACTCCCTCTATTCTTTAGCTTCCCCTCCCCTTAAAGCCCCAGGCTCCTGAATATTCACTTTCATAGTTCACTTTCCTAATAGAAAAGGTGTTCTACAGGCTTCTGGTTGAATTAAGAATGAATGAATGAGCCACTTGGTGCCTACTCATGTTGGTTTCTTTAGTTGAGTCCTCTTGCCTGGTCTTTAGGAACTTTCTGGTGCCTTCAATGACCCAAACCCTGAAAGCACTGGAATTCTGGAGGGGTGAGCAGAAGCCCTAACTTGAAATAGAGAAAACATCCTTGCCCTGCCCTGCCCCTGATCAAGTCCTCAGCATCCTTCACCTGGATTATTTTGAAAGCCTCCCAAAAGGACCCAGGGGGCCGCCACTCCCAAATTCTCTTAACTCATTCTCCACACCTGTGTCAAAGATGTCTTTGAAATGCAAATCTAATCCTGTCACTCCCCTGCTTAAAGTCCTTAGATTGCTTCTCCCTATCAGTGGGATAAAGTCGAACTCTTCAGCCTGACCAAGTACCTGATAATCTGGCCTCTGGCTACACTGTAATCCTCTCCCTACTTGCCCACCCCCATTCTCACAGGTGCTGAGCTTTAGTAGCTTTAGCTATTTCACTCCTTCACATCTTTGCCTGGGCTGTTCCCAACTCCTGTTCGCCTAGGCACTCCTAATCACCCTCTAAATACCTTTTGAATCCCTTCCGAATCCCATGTAGCAGAATTAACATATCTTTTCCATTTTTCCAAAGCATGTGCCTGTATCTCTACATTGCATTGTAATGTCACTTTTACCTGTCTGTCTCCTCTACTGGGCAGAGTAGCAGGAGGAACGAGTTGACCCTGTTTTCCTGAATGCTCTGCACAGGATACAGTCTCTGGTATTCCATAGGTACTCAATAAATACAAGTGGAATTAATACATACTGCCATGCTGACAACACTGATGGATGCAGCTGAAGAGTGCAAAAACAGTAATCAGGAGTCGTGGCAATCTTTTGCAGGGGTAGCTGTTAATATTTCTTAATAGCTACTTAATTTTTGCAGTTTTCAATAATTAGTTTTTGAGATTCTCACTGACAGTTTAGAAGCTCAGGCCTGGACAATGTGGCAAAGCATTTCGCCTGGAGTTTCAGTCATCACCCAAGTTAATTAGATGTTACAGTATTAGATACCACACACACGTAGGAGTGTACATGGGTGTGTACACATGTATGTGGTAACACACAAAGTTTATCTCACAAGATAAAGGTTGAAACTAATTTTCTTGAAATTCTCACATGAGCTTCCATGGAGCTCAAGGTCCAACTCAATCAGCTTACACTTTCTTCTGTATTTAAAGCCTCCCAGGACACAGCATCATCTATTGGGACAGGAGGTGATGACTACAAGTTCATAAATTTGTGTTTATGGCAGGGGTCATAAGAAAATTTTTTAATTTTTATGGTAAAATATATATTCAAAATGGCTTATAAAATACATGTGTGTGATTTAAAGGAAAGGAATAAAAAGAATACCCATACTCACCATGCAACTTAAGAAATGACAAAGCCCTGTGTGACCCTCCTTGCTGGTCATCCTAGAGTTAACCCCTGCTATACTGGACTATATATTAACCATCTCCTCATTTTCATCACAGTTTCACTAAGCATGTGTCCTAAACTGTATACATGTTTTTGGCTCTTCTTTAAACTGAGGAAAACACGTATTTACTTTCAAATTGTACAAGAAAAAAAAAATATTTCTAGGAAGAATGAATGGCTCAGTTAATTAAAAAAATAAACACCACAGAGAGGACATGTGCGTGCATGCTCAGTTGTGTTGGATATTTGCAATCAAGCCATGTCTCTTGCATCTCCTGCATCAACAGGTGGATTCTTTACTACTGTGCCACTTGGGAAGCCCCACAAAGAGGGCAGCTCAGCCTAAACAATACACACAGCCTTATTTTTCTTTAAATGAAATCCTCCAGTACTTGTAAGTGTGGCCTGAACTACACACTCACATCCTTTCTTACTTTTTTCCTAGTATTTACCAGATGGTAGATGGGGCTAGAGCCTGGGGTCCATAGAGACTATATCCTATATTCTCTTTGTATTGCTCATGATACCCAGATTTCATCCATCTATCTCTTCATCCATTTGTAATTAAAAATAATGGATGGATAAGTACTCAGCAATAATCTAGACTTTTTGGCCTGTTTTTAAATGTATATAAATGGAATCACAGTACCTGTATCATTCTGTGACTTAAGTGTTTCACTCAACATTATGTTTTGAGGACTTATCCATGGTGAATTGAACTTTAAGCTCATCGATTTTCATCGCTGTGTTTCACAACATTCACTTTACTTCCCAAACTGAAGGAGAAGTTGCTAAAATTCAAGTGATGTTTGGGGGAAGTGATTTGGCCAGTGAGTTCTCCCCAGCTCTGCCAGAGAAGGGGGCTTTGGGCCCAGCAAATGACCTCCCCAACGGTTTCCAATAACCGGAAAGGGGAATTCCGGTTATTGGAAATAACTGGACGGGGAAGTCACATAGCTTTCCTGCAGAGCTGAGATGCCGTGTTTTTGGTGCTGAGCTGCTTTCCGTATCCTCAAGAAACTTGAGGGACAGGGAGAAAAATGATCCCTTTGGTGCTGACTCCCTGGAGAATCTGGAAGAAGAGGTCAGGAGCACTATGTAATGGGCGAAGCTGGATAATTCAGTCTCAAAATTTCAAGAGGCTCTGCAGATCCTTAGGCAACAGCAGAAGAGATGGCATTTCAAGAAGGTCCTCTCTGAGCTGGCTCTTCTGCGCATCTGAGTTGGGGTGGGAATGGGAGATGGCAGGGGGTAGCCAACCAGATCTGGCCTCTATCTGCATATTCATCAGCCCTCCCCCGCCCCCCCACACTGGTTGGCTGTGCTAGGCAGCCCCCACTGTCTCCAGTGCCTGCGGCTGCTTCTTCGGAGCTGGGTCTGTCAGATAGTGCCTTGCACTGAGAAGAGGTGGGAGGCTTCCCTTACCCAGCCACAGGCACCAGGCCTGCCTGGGGAGGAAGCAGGGAAACCAAAATCACTTCCTGACCATGGCTCTGTGCCCAAGGCTGGTAAAGGGTGGGCTGCTCCAGCTCCTGGGGTGGTGAACCCCACCTGGCTGAAGAGCCTAGGACCGGACCTCCCCGAGGGCATCTTCTCTGTGAGTAACACCATCTCTTCCGTTCACCTTGCTCGAGCACTTTTTTGTATGACGATGGAATGCTTGCTATGAAAAATTTCAAGTATTCAGAAAAGTGTAGAGATAAGGGTAACTATATCCATCTATACACCCCTCACCTAGATTAACCATTGTTCATATGTTGCCGTATTTGCTTCATCTCCTTTTGTTGACTGAAATACTTTTAAGCAAATCACAGACCTTGAAACTCTTCACTCCTAATACCTCATTCTCTAATACCCTGGAATGCATCTCCAAGCAGGTTTGTTTTTTTGTTTTTTTTTTCAAGATTTGTTGATGTGGAAGTCTTTATTGAGCTTGTTACAATATTGCTTCTGCTTTATGGTTTGGTTTTTTGGCCCCGAGGCATGTGGGATCTTAGCTTCCCAACCAGGGAATCGAACCCACACACCCTGCATTAGAAAGTGAAGTCTTAAGCACTGGACCACCAGGAAAGTCCCTCCAAGCAGTTCTGAAGCTCTTCTTTCATTAGATTTTCAGACAGTCTTGAGTGAGGGGGTGATGATCATCCGTATTTTAAAGAAGCAGATAAGGCAGAAAATGTGGCTTGAGGGCAAATGGCTGGGAGTGGAGCCCAGACCAGTGACTGTCAGCTCAGAGCACCCATCTCAGCCACAAGAAAGGGACTCGCCCACTGAGCTGTGTTGTTCTAGACAGCACTGACACATGGCAGCCACTGTGTAGCCTTGGGCGTGTCACTCCACCTCTCTGGGCTTCAGTGGCCTCATCCATAAAGCAAAGGCCTGGCTTGACGATCCCGGATGGTCAGTGATGTTTTTACTGATTTTCAGAAAAGACAATATAAAGAGTTATTTTTTTATTTTTTTTTTTTACGAAGCTAAATTTATTTGCATATTATGCCAGTCCTCTTTTTTTTTTTCAAACAGGGTGGTTAAGATTCTTTTTTTATGAAATAAAATGAGAGTAGATTTCAGTCTTTGTATACTTATTTTTTGTGCCCTTACCTACAAATAAAAGTGTCAGCAACTCTCAGGCTGATCCTTTTTTTTTTAATTTTATTTTATTAATGATTGAAATCTAAAAGTCTGGAAATACTCACTGTACCAGGGCATCCCTAAGCGCATTCCAGTGCTAAAGTGTCAAGGCTATGGGGCCTTCCAGACCTGCCCTAGGGGGGAAAGGAAGCTTCAGTTTAAGGAACACCTATTATCAGTGCTGGAGAGTGCAAGTTCAGGCACTGGGCATGTGTTAACATCTGCAATCCTCACCAAACCCCTAGGAAATGGCATCGTTATCAACACCATTTCACAGACAAAGAAACTAAGGAAACAGACAAAGTTAACTTGCATGAGAGCTGGTGAATCTGACCCAAGTCCAGCACCAGTAGATGATTCCATAATTCATGAGCACTAGTCACATGGACCACTAGGGCTTCTGAAGTGGTTCTATCTCAGTCTGTCAATGGTCAGGGCTGTGCCTACTGGGCCGTCAGTCTGACCTCCTCTCACCATTTCCACTATCAGCCAGTGCAGCAGGGAGAGCTACTCAGGGCTGGACCAGAGATGAATGGGTGCCTCTGCTCTTGCCCACAGCTACATGGGCCTAATGCAGGGGGCCCCAAGAAGATGAAGCAGAGGTGAGGTCATATGTGAAAACACCTTAGTAGAACATAAAAATGCTGTATGTCCTTGAGATATGCCACCTAGCACGGGTCTTAGGTGACAGCTAAAGTTTGCTGAGCCTGCTAAGGACTTGAATGGAAAGCTGTTCAGAAATACTGTGGGTCAGGCAAAAATGCATTTGTATATAAACTTGTGATTAAGTGATCGTTATTATGAATCACTGGTGGTGGGCCCTTAGATCCCATGATAATCTGCTCAGGAGAGGCTGTTTCAGGATAAGGCACTTCCTTCCATATTTCTTTAACCATATTGGGGCAGTGATCTACTAGGCTGGTCCAATCGAAATCCAACTGAGTCTAGGAAGTGAATGAACAAAATTCTGCAAAGACAAACACTAAATTTTCCCAACCCAAACTTTGCAGGAATATTATCAAGGAAACAACAATAAACCTCGTATAAACCTTGGGCTGAGCATCAGTCACAGGGATGAGGATGAGTCAGTATCTCTTGGGCTTCACATGGTGAAGGACTCCCCATGGCCAACTTGTTTTATTGACTGGTTCTCAGTGGCCCTGCTGGAGTCTGTCAGAAGTGTTTGCTGTTCCATAAGTGTGGACACATCACAGAAGGAGAGACACAGCCTGTGAGCTGCTGGTCTCACCCTAGCCTACCCTGTGGGCAGCTCTTCCCCTTTGTCCTCTTGGGGAAGAGCTTTTGGGAGATCTCGAGAGAGATTCCGTGGAAGGGCACAAACTCACAGGGAGAAAGGTTCTCAGGTCAAGAGGTGATCTGTGTAGTTGAGAATATCCTAGACACTGACTTTTCAGCTGGTGCTCAAACACTTCAACTGAAAAGAAATGACACAGAGCTTCTTTCTTATGTCTGTTATTTACTTGAAATTCAACCTCACCCACATTTCGCCCTTTCTAGTTATAAAATCCTACATAACTTTGGAGTGATCTTATGAGGCTTGAGTTCTGTGCTTGTGTTTGTAGCTGAGTTTGCTTCTCCAGTGGGGCTTTTCCTGTCTGGTGCCCAGAAATGTATGTCTGGGAAAGAAAAATGCCTGTTTTGTTTGTTTGTTTTAATAGATCCCATTTTTTAGAACAGTTTTAGGTTCCTGGCAAATTAACCAGAAAGTACGGAGATTTCCTATATATTCTCTGCCCCTAAATATTCACACCCTCCCCTATAAATGCAAGTTTTTAACTATTTAAGGCAGGGGATCCCTTTTTTAAATTACAAGAGTGAGAACATACCCATTAAAAATATGGAAAATACAGAAAAGTTAAAAAAAAAAGAAATAGAGAAAAAAATTACCTAAGGTTCCATCACCCCCAAAGAACTATTGCTAACAATTTAATATATTTTCGTCTCATGCTTTTTTTCTTTGTATTTTTAATATGTGATTTTTCTCTCCCCCATTTATTATAAAATAATGTCCTACAAACTCTTCTCAAACATGATTTTTTAAATGAATGCATGACATAGCATCACATAGATGATACCATACTTTATAATTTATTTAACCATTCTCTAGTCTTATAAATAATATTAAGGTAATCATTGTTACATAAATGTGTGGGTATCACATCAATTTCCTTTTTTTAATTTTTAAAAATGTATTTTATTTTTTAGTAGTGTCTTGATTTTACTTCTTAAAATGTAGAGTCATGACTCAAATGACATAAACATGCTTAAGTTTCATAATATAGGCAATGTAACTATTTCTCCCAAAATATATGAAAACTGAGCAAGAAATACAAATGATGAGATAACATTTTCACCTATCATGTTGGCGAATATTTAAAAGACTGACACTGACAAAGAACTGACACGCTCAGTGTTGGTGAGGATGAGGTCATATGTGTTCTTTTAAAGATATGTTGGTAAGAGAGCAAACTATTTAAAAGTATATGTACAAGTAATGCATCAGTACCTTCTGATGAAAATTCAATTAATACAGAAATATACAGTTAAAATGGAAAATTCTCCTTCAGACCCTCATCTTTATTCCCAATCAGTTGGTACATTTCTGGAGGGCAGGTGGGTGACAAGTATGAAAGTTTAACATATATCTAGTTTTTCACCCAGAATTTCCACTTCCAGAAATGTAACATAAGAAAATAATATGTTCCCAAGGATATAGATAGGAGTGTTCATCTCAATACCATCAATAATAATAATAACAATAGCTAACACATCAGCAATTTACTATGTGCCAGGAACTGTTCTAAATCCATGACATACGTTAACTCATTGGATCCTTACAACAGCGCTATGAAAATAGTGCATGCTGTGGTTATTCCTGTTTTAGTGAGAGGGAGGCTGAGTACCAAGAGGTCCCAAAGCTAGTAAGTGGCTCTAGGGATTCAATCTGGGCAGGCAGCCCCATGTCTGGGTCACGGAGTGGCCACTCGTGGTCTCCTCTGCAAACGAGCTCCATCATCAAGTGCCCTCATCCCTGCCAGCCCTGACCACGGGTTTCTGCCGAGGTTCCCACCAGCCCACAAGCAAGAGCAAGGCAGCCAGCTCCTCCAGTGGCTCGGCCGGTGGCCACCCATGACCACCAGTGCTACCAGTGCTGCCTGGGTTTCACTTTCAGTAACAACTCCTGCAGAAGTGCCCAGCACCCTGGGGACGCCAGCCCCTACCACCCCAGTCTCCTCAAGGCCAACTCAGGCACTGATGAGCCACCACCTTTTTCGAGAAGTCCACACCCCTTTTCATGGCCACGATGTTGAAGTCCTCAGTCCCCCAGCGTCCAGCGGCATGGTCACCCGTGACCTGGCTTAGAAAACCATGAGGAAGCAGCAGCCTGGTGGCTGGCCAAACAAAAGCAACACCAGGCCCCCATCCAGAGTGGCCACCACCAACTACCGGGCTTCCTTCCAAGGCCCTAGGCGCTAAGAGCCCTGCCCCACCCCTCCGCTTCCCCCAGCTCCCCACCTCAAGACTTCACGGGCAGTAGCCAGCAGAAGCAGCTCCATTCTTTAATATCAGAACAGCAAAACGCCAAAAAGGAAGTTGAGAGAATCTTCCCCTTTACTATTCAAGCCACACGAGAACCTTCCCGACACCCCAGAACTCTGTGCCTGGCACCAAGTGGAAAGTCAACCAGCAAAAAATTAAAAAAAAACAACAACAATTCCAAGCAGACTCCAGGGTCCATGCTCTCAACTCCTCTCTATGGCTATAACAATGAAAACAGAGGAATGAATCTAACTGTCCCTAGAAAGGGGCAGAGGAGCCTGGTGGGCTACTGTCCATGGGATTGCAAAGAATTGGACAGGACTGAGTGACTAAGCACACACACACAGAAAGAGAATTTACCAAATAAGTTATGGTCCATCCATGCAATGGACTACTATCAACTTTTACAATGTTGCTGCAGATTAATGTTCTTTGACACAAAAAAAGGGAACAATGGAAAGCTACAGAACTATGTACTTATGATTCCATTTTATTTTTTTAAATAAATAGAATTATGAAAATTATGGAACTTTGTACACAGAGAAAAAATTCGGAAAAAATGATGAACACCAAAATGTTGGCTGTGATTTTCTTTTTTTCTGGGAGGCAGCATTATAAGTGTCTTTCTTCTCCTATTAACACATTTCTGTATTTGGGAAGTAAAATGATCCTGTATTACTTTCATGACTTTCACTTTTCAAGGAAAGCAGTAAACCTATTTTTAAAGGGTTGTGACAATGGTCACTTCTATCGGTGAGTGTGAGAGAGCTGCTAGTTAATATTCAAACAGAAAGCATCGCTGCTTCAAGCCACACCCAGATCCAGGGCTCAGGCAGCAGGCTGGCCCCAGCATTAGAGGTTTCCTGTTTCTTGGCTGCCCGGATGCAGAGTCTCCATGGCTGTCCTACAGAGATGGGCGTGACCGTCTCTGGGCAACCAGCCACGGCAGGGTCTGGCTGGACTTCCAGTTTCTGATATCAAAACATTCTTGCTGATTTTTGCTTCATCACATACACCGAGTCCTGTCCTTTCCTCTGGCAGTTGTGCTGTCCAGGGCACATGGACTACACCCAACACCAGACACAATACCTTCAATAACCCACAAGGGAGGTTTGGCAGTTGGTGGTTCTACTCTCTTCTGTCTGTCTGTTTCTGTCTCTCGGTCTGGCTGCGTTGGTTTTGTTCCATGCACAAGGCTCTGCACTTGGTGTTGGAGGGATCTGAAATACCGAACCTCTAATGAGGAGACAAAAATCAGTCCAAATAAAGTGCTGAGAGAATATTTAACTGAGCACAAACCTGTTTGGTGACAATTGGTGATCAGCCACTACTTGGGGAACTCAGAGCCTGAAGGTGAGAGGAGACACACTGATTGCTTCAGAAAAGAGTGGGCATTTCAATTGGATTTTAAAAGAGGAGTAGAGGTTCACCAGGTGAAAAAGTAGAAGGGCCTTCCAGGGGGAGGGAACAGCAGGTGCAAAGATCTGGAGGCATGAGGCAGATTGGTGAGCTCAGGAAACACAGCCCAGGACAGAGCGATACAGGTTAACGGTTGAGGGTAGGGGCTCCAGAGGAGTTAGAGTAAGACCATGGTTACCAGGAGCTGAGACATCTGAACCTTATCATAAATAGGAAGCTAGCAAAGGTTTTGATTCCATGGAGCGGATAAGCAGACCTACATTTTGGAAAATTAATGTCAATGACAATGTTGCTGAGAAAACTGAAACCATCAAAAGGGACTTCCCCCACCGAGCTCCCATCACCGCACCTACCCACCTGCTGGCACCTGCCCACGTACCTGCCTTTCTCCTGCCACCACCAATGAACTGAGTGTTCTCCTCTCTAAAGTCAGCCCTCCTCATCTGCACCACATCACACCCCCTCCTTCCTACCCAAAGACAAGGCTCCAGAAATTCTCCCCCTCTTGCCTATATTAACAAATATTATCTTTCAACAACATCATTGCTATCAGCCTACAAATATCCTGTTATGCCTCCTATCCTGAGAAATTCTCTTTTTTTTAATTTAATTTTTATTGGAGTATAATTGATTTACAATGTGGTCTTAGTTTCTGATGTAGAGTTATACATATATATTATTCCTTTTCAGCTTCTTTTGCATTATAGGTTATTACAAGATTTGAATCCAGTTCCCTACACTATGTAGTAAGTCCTTGTTGTTTATCATTTGCTTTGTATGTAGTAGTGTGTATATGTTACTCCCAAATTCTGAATTTATCCCTCCCTCCATCTCCCCTTTGGTAATTGTAAATTTGCTTTCTATGTCTGTGAGTCTATTTCTGTTTCATAAAAAAGTTCATTTGTATCATTTTTTTAGATTTCACTTCTAAGTGATATCATATATTTGTCTTTCTCTGACTTACTTCATTTAGTATGATCATCTCCAGGCCCATCCATGTTGCTGAAAATGGCATTATTTCATTCTTTTGTATGGCTGAGTAGTATTCCATTGTATGTATGTACCACATATTCTTTATTCATTCATCTGTTGATAGACATTTGAGTTGCTTCCATATCTTGGCTACTGTAAGTGGTACAGACATGTGGGGCGCATGTACCTCTTTTTCCACACAGCAAGGAGGATCTGAGTTCCCCATTCAAGGCTGGAATCTGTGCCCCCTGCAGTGGAAGCTTGGAGCCCTAACCACTGGTCTGCCAGGGAATTCTCTGCATATATCTTTTTGAGTTAGAATTTTCTCCTGATATACACCCAGGAGTGGGATTGCTGGATCATATGGTAATTATTTTTAGGAACCTCCATGCTGTTTTCTACAGTGGCTGCACCAGTTTCCATTCACACCAATGGCGTGGGAGGGTTCCTTTGAGAAACCCTCTCTGACCCCACTTCTCTTTCCGGCTACTTTCCCATTTCTCTCTTCCTTACAAAACACCTTGAAAAAGTTGTCACAGTCAATGTCAGCAACTCTTCTTCTTGCTTCTCCTTAAAATTCAGTCCAACCAGGCTTCCCCTGCCCTCCACTCCACCAAAACTGCTCTGATAAAGACCCCAAGTGACTCTGAATAACATCTGGAATTATTAACTTGAATGGTCAATTCACAATCTTTATGTGACTTGACCTCACCCGTCTCCTAGAAACACTTCCTTCACTGGGCTCCCAGGACCTCACACACCGCTGGACCAGACTAGACTAGATTTCTTCCTACTTCGCTGATTGCTCTTTGTGTTTCCTATTTGGGTCCCCTCTTGCCCAGCCTCTTCATGCTATTAAGTCCCAGGACTCAGACTTCAGCCCCCTGCTCCTCTCTGTCTACATTCATTCCTTGATGAGTACATCCATCTATATACCAGCAACTCTCAATTGTATATTTCTAGCCCGGATCTCCCTTCCCCATTGAACCCTAGGCCTAGTCATCCAACTGCTTTCTCAGCATCCTCATTGAGATGTCTAATCATTATTTCAAATTTATCACTTCCAAAACTGGGCTCCTGATATTCCTCCCCAAGTCTGCTTCTTCTGTAGCCCTCCCCGTCTCAGTTCATGCAACTCCATCCTTCCAGGCAGAACACTTTGGAGCCATCATCAGTGATGCTTCTTTTTCTCTTGGGCCTCACATCCAATCTGTTATTAATAGCAAACCCCACTGGTTTCAATTTTGACATACATCCAGGATCTGACACCACTTCCCACTTCTTTTGCTTTCACCCTGGTCCAAGCTATCTCATCTGAATTATTATCATCTAGATGATCACAAGAGCCTCCTAAACCATCTCTCTGTTTCAACCCTTGTTCGCCACCCCTAGTTTATTCCCCACCCAGTAAAGAACAAGCCTTTTAAAACTACGTCAGGTCACGTTGCACATAGCCTTCCTCGTTTATCTTCACGTTGCACATAGCCTTCCTCGTTTATCTCAGAGTAAAAGCCAATATTTTCACAGTTATCAACAAGGCCCTGTATATTGGCCTTCCATTCTTTACTAAGTTATTACATCTGTCTCCCTTTGAATGATTGTTAGCTCCACTTGGGCAGAGGATTTTTTGTTGTTGTTGTCACCACTCAGCCAATATTTGTTGAATGAATAAATGAATGAATGCATAAAAAGGACCAGAGTGAGGAGAGGCTAGATGTTGGGGACCAGTCATGAGGCGTTGGAATTGCCCAGGTGAAAAGTTATGAGATGTGGAGTCAGGAAAACATAATGGGAACAATATGGCAGAATGTAGTTCAGAGTCATTTTATCCCAAAATTTACCAGCCATAGTGACCACATGTTGAGGATAAGAAGATGGGCAGGGGTCAAAGAGGCTCTCCAGCTTCTGGACTGAACAAGAAGATAGGTGGCAGAGAGGTAAGGCAGAGGGAAGCCATAGAGTCTGGGTTTGAAAATGTTGAGTTTAGGAAATGTTCCCTAAGAATAACTATAACCAAACCCTTCTTCTTTTTGGAAGCTGTGCTGTGCTTTGTCTCTCAGTCGTGTCTGACTCTTTGTGACCCCATGGACTGTAGCCCACCAGGCTCCTCTGTCTATGGGGATTCTCCAGGCAAGAATATGGGAGTGGATTGCCATGCCTTCCTCCAGGGGATCTTCCCAACCCAGAGATCGAACCCAGGTCTCCTGCATTGTGAGCGGATTTTTTACTGCCTGAGCCACCAGAGAAGCCTAAGAATACTGAAGTGGGTACCCTACCCCTTCTCCAGGGGATCTTCCCAACCCAGGAATCAAACCAGGGTCTCCTGCATTGCAGGCAGATTCTTTACCAGCTGAGCTACCAGGAAAGCCCCTTTTAACTGAAAATATACATGGTTTGTGTTATTGTTATTTAGTCCCTCTAAGTTAAAATATCAGTTGTGCCAGTATAGTGATCATTATTGCTTAGAAAGCAGCTAATGTATATGCAATGATCCAGTTATGCTTATTAGATGATATGATTTTAAAATAATTTTTTCGTATTATACAAATAGTGTATATTCATTGCCAAATGATCACAAGAAGTTAAATGTTTCTCTCTCCAATAGGTGGTAAACCATCCAAACTGTTGGTAAAACTTGGCAATAGCAAATTCTTTCATTTATATTAATTTGGCAAATCACTGATTTCTATTTTTAGTAATTTACAAATGTCTTACTTATTCAAAGCCAGAATCTTCTAATTGACCAGAGAACCTAGCCTTCTTTCAGTGGTATTTCCCTCAAAATGGCACGCAGTTGCCATTGCCTCCTACCCTTCACCCTAGCGCTGGCATGAAGTTGCCCTCCGAGAGCTTGTGTTGAGTGTCTGCCAGCTGCCAGCCAGCTCCAAGTGGAGGCTGTGGTCAAGTCTACCAACTAGAACCCACTGGCTCCAGAAGAGCTGGGATTTCCTAAAGCAGAGAATTCCAAGCAAGTTTCAAGATGAAAATGGGAAGAAAGCAAAGTCTCTCCCACCAGCATTTGTACTAGAGAAGCAATCAAGAGTGGAACTCTGTAGAGAAAAAAGAAATTCACTTAAATTTTCTAGGAAAGGATGAATCTGCTTAACAGGCAGAGAAGTCAGTCTCTTATACAGGTCTTCTTATCTTTGGGGTGCGAGCTGAAGTGTGTTTGCATTAGAAGACTTGGAACCTTAGTAACTGAGAGCCATTCTTAACCTTGATGAGCCTCAATTTCCTCATCTACAAAATGGGAGAATTACACCAGCTGTCAAGGTTGGTGTGAGATGTAATGACTTTACATATATGAATGTTTCATAAGCTCAAAGTGCCTTATACCTGCTACCCAAAGCCTCCTGCACGTACATTAGCTCCTGGCTCAAGTGCAGCGTACTTCGATATTCATGGGAATAAAACAGCTTTATGCAGCCTTTTCTAACATTGCTCCCTCATTCTCCCATACCTTCATCCCAGTCCCTCATTGTGTTTTTTCCTCATAGCAGTTATCGCGACCTGAAAATGTACTTATTTATTCTCTCTTCCCCTGCTAGATGTCCTACTCTATGAGAGCAAGACTATGCTGTTTTATTCACCACAGACTCTCCAAGTGTCCAGAAGAAGTCCTGATGTACTGCTGCTGCTGCTGCTAAGTCGCTTCAGTCGTGTCCGACTCTGTGTGACCCCATAGACGGCAGCCCACCAGGCTCCCCCATCCCTGGGATTCTCCAGGCAAGAACACTGGAGTGGGTTGCCATTTCCTTCTCCAATGCATGAAAGGGAAAGTGAAAGTGAAGTTGCTTAGTTGTGTCTGACTCGTAGCGACCTCATGGACTGCAGCCTACCAGGCTTCTCCGTCCATGGGATTTTCCAGGCAAGAGGATTGGAGTGGGCTGCCATTGCCTTCTCCATCGTCTTGATGTACAGTAGATGCTTAAAAGCAGCTGTGAGAATGTTGAAAGATAAATGCATGATCCGACTCTTCCAGGAGCAGGACCGCATAGTGGTTAATCAGTAGGTTCTCATACTTCAGATTGCTTGTTTCAAAGGCAGGTGCCCTAACGCAGCACCAAGGACTTCTGATTAAGCAGGACTGGCGGGCCTACTGGATCTGCTATTTTTAACAAGTGCCCAGGGTGATTCTGTTGCAGAGAGTCACTCTAAATCAAGACAAATCTTATTCTGACTCCAGCCTGACACTTACTAACTATATGACCTTAGGGAGGTAACTTCTTAATTCCTGTGAGCCTGCTTCCTTTATCTGTAAAATAGGACTGACAGTATTCCCACGGAGTTGTTATGAGAATTAAATCAGGTAATGGGTGTAAAGTTATTGGCACAATGCCAGTTATGCAACTGGCTGCCACAATCATTATTATGGATTATTTTATTGTTATGTCCTGGCAGGAAAAGAACTTTCTCTTGGGAGGCCTGCTCTTGAGAATGTCTTCAAACTGTGGTTGGGACCAACAGCATCACCTGGGAGCTGGCTGGGGATACAGAATCAATCGCTGCCCCACTCCAGACCTGCTGACTCAGAATCTGCATTTTAACAGGATTCAAGCTGATTCGTTTGCACAGTCAAGTTTGAGAAGCACCGCTCAAAGTCATAGGTCCTATTTTCTCCCGTCTCTATTTTCAGAGTCTGCCCAGGAGGTGGGTGAGCACCTAGAATCCCAGAGTCTGAATCCTTCCTCTAAGTGGAGAGGAGAAAGCCCTAGCTCCCCGGAGGTGCACCTCCAGCTGAGAACCTTCAGAGGAGGAACTCTCTCGCAGAACCCTGACTACAGCATCTGTGGAGCCAAGAGATGGATCCAAACTCCAGCTTGCTTTCAGGTCCAGCCCAGTATCCAACAGAACCTCGTATGGAAGGTGGAAGAAGCCTGTCCCCCAGAGAGCAGAGCAGATGCTCCCCCTTTGCCTGGAGTCAGGTCCCCAGCTCCAGCCTCACCGACCCTGACTGCTTTGGGGATGAGCACATCCAGGCAAAGAGGGCCAGAGTAGAGACCATCGTCCAAGGCATGTTCCTCTCCCCACCCACTCTGGGGCCAGGCAGGGCCCCCGCCAGGGACGGCCCGAGCTGCCCAGAGAAGGCCGGGGGGCGGAAGAGGAAGCAGAGCCTTCCAGCGCAGCAAGGCCCCCTGGAGCCAGGCCCCGCTGGGAACCGGGGCAGTGGCAGGAAGGGGGGCCCTCGGGTGAGAGGACAGCTCCACCTGCTGAGGCAGCAGGTGAGACACCTGCAGGAGCGTATCCTGCGGGCTGTGGAGCCCAGGGCTGCAGCTCAGGGCCCTCCGACGGCAGACCAGAGCAACAGCTCTGGGTCTGGGCCCTGGGGGGTGGACAGCGACTACCACCACTGCCAGGGGTCCATCGGGGACCTCTCCAGGGTGGAGAAACACAGAGTGTCTGAGGTCCAATACCTGTCTGAGGGGCCCAGGTTTCTTCCCTCTGGAGCACGGGCCTTGCTGGAGAGTCTGAAGAAAGAACTGACGGGGGCCATATCCCAGGCTGTGGACTCGGTGTTACAAAAGGTACTGGTGGATCCATCGGGGCACCTGACTCAGCTGGGCGGGAGGTTCCAGGGGCTGGTGCCAGACAGAAGAAGTGAGCCCTCGCCTTCTGAGGGCGGTGGCCATAAAGATTCACTTCCTCTGGCGGCCTTGCCCAGGAGGGCCCAGCCAGCAGCGGGGACTCCGCGGGGAAGCTTATCGCTGGCCAAGCATCTAGATTCTCCCAGGTACCCCGTCTCTCCGAGAATGATTCCCAAACCCTATCAGGTTCCCCCAGCAGACTGTCTCTTGGCAGTAGCACCTGCCCACATCCAGGAGGAGCGGATTCTCGGCCAGCTACTGGGCCATGGGTCTGGAGGCTGCTGGAGGGGCGGTCTTTCTCAGGACCCGTCTACCCGGAGCCAGCCCTCCTCGGAGGTGGCCCTGCGATCTTGGGGAGCCACCAAACTGCGACCTCTGGCCTTGGGCCAGCAGCAGTGCCCCTGGCCCTTCACGTCCACCTGTTTGGAAAGACTGCCCCTCGCTCCCCCGGTGAAAATGGAGCCGGGTGGCCTGCAGGCCGTCACGGACATGCTTCCTTTCTCTGCGGCCCACATATCCTTTTCGGGTAATCGGGGTTCTCGTTTGTCCCAGCCCAGGGAGACAGGAACTCTGGACGCTGAGGGGAGGTTAGGGGACAAATAACTGCCCGGCACAGGGACCTGCTCTGCTCTCCCGGAGCGGCGGGGGAGGGGGGAGGTCTTCTTAATGTTCGTTCTGGGGCTTCCTTCCCCTGTGGCTCATAGCTGTTAGGTTCCTGAGAAAGTGGTGACCACGTTCTGAGAATTAAGGGTTTGGGAGAGTTCCTTCACCTTCTTCTGCAACATAAATTCTACCACTACTGACTTAGTCCTTTGGGACTGAAAGGGTTTTATTTATAAACCCAAATGGGCTCCCAAAATATGACAAACATCCTGTGGAAGGAAGAACCCCATCACTGAGACGTCAGCTGTTCATACACCTCGGCAGAACAGGTCAAAGGAATGGCCTCACCTGAGGCGTGGCTCCCGGAACCTCTTGTCTCTTCAAGCAAAAAGAGACATCTCCTTAATTGAGACATCTCATTAAATTGCATCTCCTTGTGTCTGTGGAGTCACGCAAGCAGGGGTGAATAGTCATGCTCCTTCTACCTGCACCGACTAGATAACTCATGGGCAATACATGAGGGGCCAGAAACTCGTGAGGCCGATGGGTAAAGGGGAGATTTTCTTCAGGGATGAGACCTGAGGCCAGGTGAAAGGGGTAAGAAGACTTCAGTTTAAGGACTAGCTTCTAAGCTGCAGCTGAGGAGAGAGCTGGGTGCTGTGTGTGGGTTGGCGGGGGCTCCCCACCAGGCAGGCTGTGGGGCCCAGGCTGGTCTGCAGGGGGTCTGAATCTTACTGCATCATCTTTGCAAGCCGTAGGAGATTCCACTCAGAAGCAGGCGTTTCTAGTAACCCTCCCTCAGGAATGTAAAAGTTGTTGAAGCAAGAGAAAGACGTTGCTTGGGTAAACGCTGGGTTGGTTCCATTTCTGTGGGACTTCTCAGAGCCTTTTCAATGTGAAGTCCGATAAAAAACGCTAACAGGAGAATGTATACAGTCCCACACGCATATAACCAAAGAATCCTCTTTCAAGCAGCATCTTGTGAGGTTAAAGTTCCTGAGAACATATTTTGGATGTGGCTTTTTTAGTGAGCCAAGTTCAAGCTGCTGCTTCTCAGGGACAGCCTTAAATTTCATCTCCTGGTGTCTGTGGAGTCACACAAGTAGGGGTGAATAGTCATGCCCCTTCTACCTGGCAAGCTGTGGTGAAGGCGGCAGGATGGGGTGGAACCAGCTCACGGCCACACCAGGCTGGCTCTTGTGTCCTAAATGCTATCAGCACCACCTGCTGGTCAGAAGTGATGGAAACACTGTCCAAGCTTGGACACCCCGGGTTCTTTTCCTGGCAGGCAGGGAGCAACTGCTACAAACAAACCCAATGCTGAGAGCATCTTGCCAGCCACCAGTACCCCCTTTCAGGCAGTAGACACGGAGATATCAACGTAGACAGATTTTCTTGTCAGGTGAAAGCCCTGTGTGAGCGAAGCTATCTGTCTGGGCCTTTGATAAGAGGCCACTGGTTAAGACTCCCTGTCCGAGTCAGGTTGTGGAAGAACCTCAAGAACTCAGTCCCCAAAGATTCTCTGCTGATCTTCCCCTGGGAAGGGTATTCTGCTATTTCAGAAAAGCACCTCCTGTGTGCCTGGCCCTGCCTCGTGAAATAAGGCTTGGGCTCCAAGAGCTTCAGGAGGTTTTCAGGGGCCACCCACAGGGCCTGGCTGCCCCGGTCATGTAGTTGGCTACCTTTGGAACGATTTGGGGCCCCCAGGCAGCATCCTGGCCCCAATTATTCCCTCATTCTAGAATTATAAATTTGTTCTTCTGGGCCTTGAAAACCCAGAAGAGCAAGATACTTAAGTATAAAAGAACTTTCCATTCACATGACACCCCTGTGAACCGGTGGAGCGGGTATGATGATGAGACAATGATGAGTGACTGCTGGGCGGCAGGCTTTGGGACCGACACTTCCCCTGTGCACTGCCACCTAGACACAGTTCTGAAACTCAAAACGCTCTGAAAACCTCTATGATTTCTTTCCCCTAAGGTTGATGGGAAATTCCCTTGGTTGCAAAACCTGAGCTGTGCTGTGCTAAGTTACTTCAGTCGTGTCCGGCTCTTTGTGATCCCGCGGACTGTAGCCCGCTAGGCTCCTCTCTCCATGGGATTCTCCAGGCAAGAAGACTGGAGTGAGTTGCCATGCCCTCCTCCAGGGGATCTTCCTGACCCAGGGATCGAACCTGCATCTCCTGTGTCTCCTGCACTGGCAGGCAGGTTTTTTTTTTTTACCACCAGCAGCACCTGGGAAGCCCTACCTGTCCTGATAGGAGGCCTTTTATAGACTATCTCACTTAGCACAATTAGTCATCGATTTTGCTGTGGGGATTTTAAACTATCTGATTAGACAGCTGCCACAGACCCTGCTGTGGGTGGTAACGCATTGTACACGCATCATATCGCCTTAATAAAATAAACTCTGAAACCTGGCATCCATTTGGCCCAGTGTTTCAGATAAGGGGTTGTGAGCCCAAGTTACCTCACCATCCTCAAGTATCCACGCTAGATCAGTATCCGAGAGGGACAGAGAAGCAGGCTAACTTGCCCAGAGTCAAAGACAGACACGTGCAGAGCCAGGATTCAAAGCCAGCATCCGACTGCCAAGCACAAGTTTCAACTACTACACCCCACAGTTTAGAAATGGGGCCCAGAGAAGGTAAGCAGCTTGCCCAGGGTCACACAGGGACTAGGTGGCAAAATCTATTATCTGAAGCCGGGTCTTTGAACTCCCAATCCAGGATTCTTTCCACAGCACTTACGAAGGATAAGAAGTAGGGCTAATGAGGCAGGGGGCAAGGCCTCCTGGGTGCCTGGGCCAGCTATAGTTGTAATCAGTTGTCTGGTTTCCTTCGGGTAAACTGACATGTCCTACTGAGAAGCCTTCATTGTCCTAAAGCTACAGCTCTCAGGCCTCAGCTCCAAGGCTACCCTGTATGCTTTCCACGCAGCCAGAGGATTGTTCCTGGGAATGCTAAGGTTCTAGCGTAAGACTATTTCCCTTATAACCTGGTGCTAGGTTTTCACGCCACAGCCCCCTGCGCTTATTAAAGGGGAAGCGATCTGTTCCCAGAGTGAGAGGCATGGGTTGGAAAAGAATCGTCATAGTTAGTCGTGGATTAAAGTGGACAATTCAATCACTCATTCCTTCATTCACCAAACATTTATTGAGCACCTACTCTGCTCCTAGCACTGGGCTAGGCACGTGGAATACAAAGATGAAAGGGGAAGGCCCTTGCTCTCAAGGAGCTCACAGTCTACATGGGGAGACAAACATGCAATAAGAATCCCAATCATGTCATTCTTACAAAAAACGGCTTATACAAAGAGCATTGGTAGCCCAGGGGAAGGAAGGCCTAATTCGGCAAGGAAGGGTTTCACAGCAGAGGGGGCATCTGAGTTGAGACGGGGAGGGTGAGGGGGAAGTGCAGCCCGGCAATTCCAGCTTCTTGAGCCAAAGCGAACCGTGATCCGGTACTCAGTCTGGCTAGGTGCTTGTTGGCATCAACACCACAAAGGCAACGATGGGGGCCAGAAAGGGGACCGTCTAGTTGACTCCTCTCATTTTACGGACGAGGAAACTGAGACAGAGAGGAGAAGTAAATCTCTACTTGGGGCTTTGAAATGGTTTATCTGGGGGGCAGCTGCCATGTCTTCCCGCCCCTGTTGTGAAAGCACGCGCGCACCCACACACTCACAGAGTACAACAAATTGAATTTGCTATCACATATGCAATAGATCTTTCACACATCAAAATGTTTTTTAAACTCTGCAACTTTACTGTACATAGATGGTATTCAGCATCTGGAAAGAAAGAAGTTTATCTGATCATACTTGCTAGAGACAGAAAAATGGAGCAAAAACATCATTTGACCAGAAGAAAAATAAATAGAAACCATAAGGAACAGGGCAATTTACCATTTGGATCATTTGACAAAATCATTTGATAAACTGGTATTAGTTTTCCTTGACCCTGGGACAAATCCAGGAGGGCCTCAATCCTGGTCACTTGAAGAAGGCCAAACTAATGTTTTTCTTCACACGCTACCCCAGCTCCAACCTCCTGAAGGCCTACTTCCCTGATGTTCAGGTAAAGTCCTTCAACTGAGTTTCAGTCTCTGCAAAACTCCCAAGGGGCCGCAGGTGTTTCCCACATTGAGTCAAATCCTAGGTCATCATCTGTGCACTTTAGCTCCTCTTCTTGTTGCGGCATTTTTGTCCTGGGCGGAGAAACTGTTTGAATAACCAGGGGTGACTTTGGGGGTAGGAAGGTTGGGTCTCTGAATTTAAGCTTCTGAGCTATAGTAAGACCCAGCAACACTAGGGGAGGGAGGCGGGGTTAGAGAACCAAGAGTAAACAGCATCTTTAACCCAGTGTTCTGTCTTGGCTGGGGACACTATAAAAAAGAGCTATCAAGAGCTGGACACGGTCGCTGTTAAATTTACCTTTGAACTTTTGTGTTTCAAAACGGAGTGAAGGTGCATACAAATCAATGTGACAATAAGAATAATCAAGCTCTGATGGTTGGAACAGGCCTTGCGTGTTTCCATAGTTTCAGAGGGCCTCCTTTACCCTGGGTGTTAATACTTTGTCTCTCAATCATCCTTTTTTTTTTTTGCGCTATTTCCCTCATACCCAATCGCTTGCTTCATCCCTGAACCAAGTTCTCATTTTTGATTCATTCTGCAACTCTCAGTTGCCAATACATAGTCCTCCGATCTATACCATTACCCCTTCCCTTGGCTCTTTACCTGGCAGAGGGTACTAGGGCTGCGATGTAATCTACCTGGGTGCTGCAGAAACTGGGACCACACTGACCTTGACCTTGGGCACTCCCAAAGTCACACTTAAGGAGTGAAAAACCTTTATAAGTCTAGGCTATAAAACACATTTGTTTTCTACTGGGCATTATAGCTAATTCAGATTTTTCCATGTATAACTGTATAGGCTTAGAAAACAGCTGTGACTTCTTTTTTAAAGAAAGCCCTGTTTAGTGTGAACTGAAGCCACTCTTGCTAACCCCTGTGTTGAATTGGAAGCTGACAGTTCTGACTCTGAGCACCTCCTGGCAAACGTCTGACTTCATGGATCCTGTTGTTTGCACAGTTCAACCGCTGCATCACCTCCCAGATGATCAAGTGGTTCAGCAACTTCCGTGAGTTTTATTACATACAGATGGAGAAATTTGCCCGGCAAGCGATTTCAGATGGTGTCACAAATCCCAAAATGCTGGTGGTTCTCCGTGACTCAGAACTTTTTCGAGCTCTCAATATGCACTATAACAAGGGAAAGGACTTTGAGGTAAGACCATGCACTTGGGTCCCAGGAGGTCTGATGAGCGCCTTCCCTTTGTGATTGGAGTTTTAGAAAAGATCCCCTTCCATGTCTGTCCTTACGTCACTGAGAGCAGGGCAGCCTGGGACCCATCTCTGTACCATCCACAAAGATGATAGCCTCCACATCTTCTCATAGGCAACAGGTAGATGCCACAAACTGAATCTCCAGCCAGTCTTTATTCAGAAACATGGGCAAGAGGTCAGGTGTTATGCCATTTTAGACAATACTCTGTAATGACCGGGTTTTACACCCTGAAAACCTTCTTGCCTTTGCACCAGGAGGCCCAGGATAAATGCCGGGCTCTACCTGCAGTACTAGTTCTTGGCCAAGGTTTTCTTTACACCAGTTTCTGTTCATCATTTGGTTCTTATCTTTATTCTCCCTTGAACAGTTTTATCTGTGGGCCTTCCATGGCAAGTCATCTCAAATCCTTTCTGGAAGTAATAGACAATACTTAAGCTGCTCAGTCCTTTGGGGATCCCTATGAAGGCACACTGGTGGCACCTTAGAGGTAAAGCATCAGTGAAGGGTAAGCAAGTGGCCCAAGTGTCACAAGTGAGAGCTTGTAATCTTCCTTGTGTGTGGCCAACAGCTCTGTTCTGCTGGCATCTCGTTCTGCAGGTGCCTGGTTTGTCTGGTCACTGACCACACTGCCCTCTTGCATTTCTCACTTGACTGTGCGGTCACAAAGAGCAGCGTATTGACACCTCCAAGAAAGCAAAGAACTGCTGGCATCCGCTGGTCAGATGTCCCATCAGAATATGTTTGGAAACTTAAGCCTACCTGTGGGAAAAATGGAACATGCCTCCTTTGAGAGACTCGTGGGGGGTCCAGGCATGTGGGTGGGGGGCAGCACTGCCATGTCTTTCCATGTGGGGGTGGTCATCTGGCAGGCAGTGGGGGCAAGCCCCCAGCCAGGCTGGATCTGGAGGCCCTGTAGGATGTTCCATCATTAACGGTGCCAGTTTGGGTGAGGTCCTGGAACACAGTCTTGAGCCCTCTCCACCTCCAAGCCAAATGGTTGGCTTTGGAAGCAGGAATGATTCCAAGTCCTTCGAATCCAGTCCCCAAGAAGGTGGAGTGAGGTACGACCGTTCAAATCCAGTCCCCAAGAAGGTGGAATGAGGTACGACCGTCGTAAGCTTGGGGGCAGTTCTTTCCACGTGAGGCACTAAGGAAAAGAATACTAAAAAACTCTTTTGAACCACAGATTTCATTTCAACCAAAGTCAGAATTTCCCACTTGCTAAAAATGTCACCCATTAACGGAATCAGCTACTCCTACAGAGGGAGTGTCCCTAATCCGTTTTTTCCCAAGGCTGTCTCACCAGTATCATCATTTTAAGGTCTGTATTTGATGAGGGAGCAAGGGATTCCTGGGACTGCAAAAGTCAGGGGCCAGTACAGTGGGGGTGCTCCGATCAGTCTGCAACCCAAGGAACTGGCAGCGTCAGGCAGGGAGGTCTGGATGGCGCCCAGGCTTCACAGCCTCACGTTTTTTCTTTCTCGTGGGTCTCTTTGGGAATGCAGGTCCCAGACTGCTTCTTGGAAATCGCCAGCTTGACGTTACAGGAGTTCTTCAGGGCTGTCTCTGCAGGCAAAGACGCAGATCCTTCCTGGAAGAAACCCATTTATAAAATTATTTCCAAACTGGACAGTGACATCCCAGAGATATTCAAATCTTCCAGCTATCCCCAGGAACTGTTTCGGAATTAAGATCCCACAAAGTGAGGAGTGACTGGCCTGGCTTCCCTGGGTTTGCTTCTCAAATAGCAGTCAGTAAAGCTGTAGTCATATAAAGAGGGCATACGGAGAAACCCCTCAAATAGGTACTATGACTGTTTTTTATCATTTATTTCCTTTTCCAGAACTACCAGAGGTTTAACATTAACTGGAAAATACTGTAAAAGGAACACAATGGTTTGGAACCAGAAGAATCTCCACTCCACTGTTTCCAGGTATCATGACCCTGTGAACCTGCAGGTGTCTCTGCATCAGTAAAACGAGGTTGTAAGGATAAAGAGATATGTCTGAGAATGGTCTGTAAAATGTTACTCACTACACAAATGTTCTTTTTCCCCCTTCAGCTTTCAGAAAAAGTTATCTTATTTGGAGTCTTCTTTACAAATTACTGTTTTTAGTTACCTATTTATCAAGTTTCACTGATTTGCAGGACACTTTCAAATACATTACCTTTAATCTATTTATCCTGAAAAGTAGATATTATCTTCATTTTAAAAATAACCAAACAGAATCTTAGAACTGTGAGGTAAGTCGCCAAAGGCTATGAGGCCAGGGCATTTGGGTTGGGAGGGGTGGTCAGGAGCATGGAGGCACCCACGACCTTCTGATGCCAGGCTGCACGGGGACCACCTCGTGTTGCTGCCCATGCTCTCACACAGGCCACTGTCCCCGGTGAGCATGCGGCACTGTCTTCTGACAACCCCTGCCTGGCACTTAGGAGTGCTTCGTCACCTGGATGTCCACCAATCGTTTCTGCAAGGCCAACACAAACTTTCTGCAGGACTTGAGTGTTGTTATACATTCAGTTGTCTGCTGGAAGAGTTTATCAGCAGTTAAATAACCCAAACTGTCTCTAGTTGACCAATGCAATTAATGCCCCAAGCTCCTATGTGCTGAAGAAACTGAACTTCAGGCCATGAAAGCTAGAAAGGGCCTGAGGGGTTCATCTGGCTCAGCTTGCTTAAATGAGGAAGGAGGAAACTGCAACTCAGATGAGAGGCTTGTGCACAGCCTCACAGATGATGAATGGCATTAACTGAGACAAATACGGCATCACACAGAAATGGAAACTCTCCTGCTCCATAAGGACCTTACAGCCCGTGGTCAATGTTTCACAGATAAAGGAATTCAGGAAATCAACTTTTTTTTTCTTTTCCCTCTGCTGGTCCAACATAAATGGTGACTTGCTCTGAGCATATAAGCAAGACCTCTGGAATGCTGGGTAACTGAAGCATCCCAGCTAGTCAGAATCAAGTCTTTGAAAGCATGCCAAAAGTACACAGGCCGGGGCGGGCATCACTCAGAGCTCGTTCCGACTAAGGGGTGTCTGTGATTTCATTAGCTTACTCCTTTCTCCTCAACAGAAGTTACTATATCAACTACCCTACTTCCTTGACTTTTCAGGTCAGCTGGATCAGATAGGATGAAGTTCCTAAATTATTGCTAGATGTATCAACACACAAAGGTAGGAAAGGCGACTTTCTTTTGAATTTTCTCTTACTCCAAACAGCCAAGAGGAGAAACAAAACCAAAAAAAGAAAAATACTCAGTCCGAACCAGTCTTTTGGGGTTGTTTCAAGGTTATTTGTAAGTGTCCTTCAGTACATCCAACTGCACTCAGATGATCTTTGCCCTATTTTCTCCCACAATGTTCCCTTTACAAAAATGAAAGACTCTGCCAAATCTAAGTTTTAAAAGTAGGCAAGCACTGAGTATTCTGAGCAAAGGCAATCAGTTATCTGTGTTTGGAGACAGAAGAACCTGCTGTCCAGAGTGACATTACATAGTTATTTAAGACATTCATGGGAAGCATTTCCAAGTTCACATGATTGTCCAATGTGGAACAGCCACTTTCTGCCCCAAACCTGAAATTCATTAGTGTGTGTTTTAAACACTGAGCCAAGCCACCTCCAGAGCATTGAACTTTGAAATGTACAAGCTCAAATTGAAAACACTTGTGTACTGCAGTCTTTCCAGGAAGTGTTCTCTAACCACTGAGCTAAACACACAAGAATGTACAAATATATATGCTCTGCCAACAGAAAAATTTTCTATTTTATTACATTTTTCTGTTTCTACCAAGAATGGAGGGAACACATTTGGAGTGTAAGCTGAGCTGGTTATTGTGTTCTTTTAGCAGTCATAATATTGCCAAAGGTCAACTGTTTATTCACTTTTTTCTTCCCATTAAGGTGCACGTGGGTACTATTCTCTCCCAAATTAAACATGCTCAGTGTCTAGTCAAATACTGCATAATTGTCCAGTTCTTCCTTGATGGACAGTAGGGGCTGGACTGTGGTTTAAGATGATGGCACTATTGAGGGATTAGTGTCCAATTATCAATTAAAAGCAGGCAGTTAACTGGCATTCCATGCAGAAAGAGGTTCATTAGGACCCTTTATTTCAAACATGGTTGCATTTAGTATACACAGCTCCAAACCAGATTCATACAGTAAAGAGGCCAAAGGCATCTCCTATATAAGAGGCACCTGAACCATTTTCTTTCCATCAGAGAAAGTGCACACCTGGCAGAGATAGCACACCACTCCTTTAATAAAGTTGCATACCCCAGACCCATGGAGGTATATAGGTCTACTTTTTAAAACATGTCTTTGTTTTCAATGATATAGAATCTTCAGAGAAATTAATAATTTAAAATAAGGCTTCCATAACATAATTTCACATGTGCGTTTAAGAAAACACATCTTTTAAAGTCAAATCCTTAAAAAATTTGCTGCACTTTTGGTGACCAGTTTCCTGGATGAAGTGTTATTCTAAATTGTTCATAATCTCTTTTTAAAAGTGAAGTATAGTTGATGTTTGTTAGTTTCTGGTGTACAGCAAAATGTAGATGCTCATAATCATTGATCCCTTTTTTTTCCCAATAGTTTTGAAGCTTTGCTCTGTAAAGCAAATTGAACAGTTTGATGATGCATGCGTCCAAAACAAAATAGAAATTTGAAAAATCCATTGATTTTTTTTTTTTTTTACACACACTCTGTTAGGTACCTGTATAGATTTCATGTTAATGTAAGATCATTTTCTCAGGACTGAGAAAATCAGAAAAGGTAATGAAATAAAGTGATGAGAGAGAGCTCAAGTTATAGTTCCGTCAGGCTGATGCTTTTGACAATATGGCAAGTATAATACTTCTCATGAAAGTATAAAATTATTCCTGGTCAGATTTAAGTATATACCACACACATTGTAAGGAATGAGCTCTGGTTACCTATTTGAGATTACTGATAATGCATGCTGTATCTCTGAGGTAGATCATGGTACCTATACTTAAAAAGATGTACTAAGTGCTCACTTGTAGAATAAGATAATTCATGAAAAGGGCATTTTTAAAGGGTAGACAATTCCTATAGATCAGAAGAAGCTCTTTCAGATTATATAAACTTAAATAGTACAACCAAGTACCCAGGAGTTGATGCTCAATCATGTTGTTTTAGAAAATCAGATGTGAGGCCCCAGAGAAGGAAGGGGAATGTCTGATGAAACGTTGAAGACAGGTACAGATAATGAAAACAGTACAGGAACACTCACCCACCCACCTCCAAACTCCACCAGCTTCACATGTTCATACATTCCCTGAGGAATCTGCCTTCTCTTTTCACTGAGTCCCTTGGGGTTGTTTCTCACAATCTTATCCTTCATACTCATAAACTCTTGCTTTGCCACTTTGGAATTCTCCAGAGTCACCCCTTAAACGTCAGATCCTAGTCTTCCCTTCAGTTCACTCAGTCATGTCCGACTCTTTGTGACCCCATGGATTGCAGCACGCCAGGCCTCCCTGTCCATCACCAACTCCCGGAGTTTACTCAAACTCATGTCCATTGAGTCGGTGATGCCATCTAACCATCTCATCCTCTGTCGTCCCCTTCTCCTGTCTTCAATCTTTCCCAGCATCAGGGTCTTTTCCAATGAGTCAGTTCTTCACATCAGGTGGCCAAAGTATTGGAGTTTCAGCTTCAACATCAGTCCTTCCAATGAACACCCAGGACTGATCTCCTTTAGGATGGACTGGTTGGATCTCCTTGCAGTCCAGGGGACTCTCACGAGTCTTCTCCAACACCACAGTTCAAAAGCATCAATTCTTCAGCACTCAGCTTTCTTTATAGTCCAACTCTCAAATCCATACATGACTACTGGAAAAACCATAGCCCTGACTAGATGAACCTTTGTTGGCAAAGTAATGTCTCTGCTTTTTAATATGCTGTCTAGGTTGGGCATAGTTTTTCTCCCAAGGAACAAGTGTCCTTTAATTTCATGGCTGCAATCACCATCTGCAGTGATTTTGGAGCCAAGAAAATGAAGTCTCTGTTTCCATCATTTCCCCATCTATTTGCCATGAAGTGATGGGACCGGATGCCATGATCTTAGTTTTCCGAATGTTGAGCTTTAAGCCAACTTTTCACTCTCCTCTTTCACTTTCATCAAGAGGCTCTTTAGTTCTTCTTTATTTTCTGCCACAAGGATGGTGCCATCTGCATATCTGAGGTTACTGATATTTCTCCTGGCAATCTTGATTCTAGCTTGTGCTTCATCCAGCCCGTCATTTCTCATGATGTACTCTGCATGTAAGTTAAATAAGCAGGGCAACGCTATATAGCCTTGACATACTCCTTTCTGATTTGGAACCAGTCTGTTGTTTCATGTCCAGTTCTAACTGTTGCTTCCTGACCTGCATACAGATTTCTCAGGAGGCAGGTCAAGTGGTCTGGTATCCCCATCTCTTTCAGAATTTTCCACAGTTTGTGGTGATTCATACAGTCAAAGGCTTTGGTGTAGTCAATAAAGCAGATGTTTTTCTGGTATTCTCTTGCTTTTTCGATGATCCAACGGATGTTGGCAATTTGATCTTTGGTTCCTTGCTTTTCTAAAGCCAGCTTGAACATCTGGAAGTTGACAGTTTACGTACTGTTGAAATCTGGCTTTGAGAATTTTAAGCATTATTTTACTAGGGTGTGAGATGAGTGCAATTGTGCGGTAGTTTGAGCGTTCTTTAGCAATCCCTTTCTTTGGGATTGGAATGAAAACTGACCTTTTCCAGTCCTGTGGCCACTGCTGAGTTTTCCAAATTTGCTGGCATATCGAGTACAGCGCTTTCACAGCATCATCTTTAAGGATTTGAAATAGCTCAACTGGAATTCCATCACCTCCACTAGCTTTGTTCATAGTGATGCTTCCTAAGGTCCACTTGACTTCGCATTCCAGGATGTCTGGCTCTAGGGGAGTGATCACACCAATCTTGGTTATCTGGGTCGTGAAGATCTTTTTTGTACAGTTCTTCTGTGTATTCTTGCCACCTCTTCTTAATCTCTTCTGCTTCTGTTAGGTCCCTACCATTTCTGTCCTTTACTGTGCCCTCATATTTTTCTCCTCATATTTCTTCCACCCAGACTCCTATCTCCTTGATCACTGCTTCTCCTTAACTAAGTTTGAAAAGTAAACAAGCACTGGGTACCTCAGGCTAGAAAACCAGTCTAAGGCCAAAATGTCTCATTTTCCTCCACTTTATTCTCGGTGATATGATCTGCAGTCTCCCTACATTCACTTTCCGCCTCAACCAACATCTTTCCAAAGAAGAGTACTGCGGTTAGGAGCATGAATGCTAGTGTCTTTTCTTTCTGGCTCAAGCACCTACCAGCTGTGATCTCTGAAAACTGTTTATTCCCTTGGCTTCAGCTTTCCCATTTGTAGAACGGAGATAATAAAAAAGGAACTACCTCAGTAAAACTGTTCTAAGTTTTAGGTAAAGTCATACACATGAAATTCTAGGCACACTCCTAGTGTACAGTAGGTGCTCAGTAGCTACATTCTTACTCAGCAGTCATAAACTGCTGGCAAAAATCACGAATTTTACTCCTACCAGGGAAAAATAATTATTTCTTAAGAATGGCACTGATGTGTGACATTACTGATACAAAACATATTCTAAATTTCCTTTTCACTATACCATGCAGTAACATGCACTGATTTAGGGGATGACAGCATAAAACATAGCTTTAAAGTGGTATCTCCTGAGAGGTAAACAAAACCCAGCTTTAAAAAAAAGCCTTGTGCTATGAACTTTATATGCATCCTCCTTCACTCTTTGTAAAAATTGCATGTTGACGTTATGGTTACTAGACATATGACACAATCATTGCTATTTGCTAGTTGGTTGCTAGTATATCAACCCGCTTTTCTTTTTTATAGGCCAATACATTGCCTTTTTTACATCTTTTTAACCATAAACTTTGCGACTGATGTATGGATAGTATTTCTAAAATTATCCTACTTGCTGTCTTTAGCAACTGCTTTTTAAAGCTGTATCAGTGTCCACTGGACAGTTTTTGGCTTGAGTATTTTATGAATTAACTTCTGCAGAGTTATTCAAAACATCTTTGAATTGTTCCACTTGTTAAAGAGACTGTCTCACTGCTTTCTTGATTGGGTGGGTGGGTTCAGGGAGCATTTACTAACATAACCCTAGTTTTCCTCTCATTATTTAAGAGAGGAAATTAATACTTCCTCTCTTAATATTTAAAATCTACATTTCCACAAAAATAAGCTTGCTTTCTTATTGAAAATAATCTGACATCTCTTCTGGTTCTTTTCATTTTAGAGTCATTAAATCTGATTATTTTCTTCCTCTGCTCTTTTATGAATGTGAGTTGGTGCTTACTTTCTTCAGGATATTTAAGACTAGATGTTTTTTGCCTACTGTTTCTAAATAAACTGACTTTTTCAAATCAAGCTTTATGAGACAATTTGTTGTTGTTCAGTCACTAAGTCGTGTCCGACTCTTTGCGACCCCATGGACTGTAGCACACCAGGCTTCTCTGTCCTTCACTATCTCCTGGAGTTCGCTCAAGTTCATGTCCGTTGAGTCGATGATGCTATCTAACCATCTCATCCTCTGTTGCCCTCTCCTCCTTTTGCTGTCAATCTTTCCCAGAATCAGGGTCTTTTCCAGAGTCAGCCTTTCGCATCAGGTGGACAAAGTATTGGAGCTTCAGCTTCAACATCAGTCTTTCCAATGATTATTCAGGGTTGATTTCCTTTAGGATTGACTGCTTTGATCTCCTTACAGTCCAAGAGACTCTCAAGAATCCTCTCCAGCACCAGGATTCAAAAGCATCAATTCTTCAATGCTCAGCCTTTTTTATGGTCCAACTTGCAGATTTGTGACTACTAGTAAAACTATACCTTTGACAATATGGACCTTGTCTGCAAAGTGATGTCTTTGCTTTTTAATACACAGTCTAGGTTTGTCATAGTTTTCCTTCAAGAAGCAGGTGTCTTTTTATTTCATGACTGCAGTCACTGTCCACAGTGGTTCTGGAGCCCCCCTTCCCTTCCCAAAAAATCTGTCATTGCTTCCCCCCTTCCCTGTCTACTTGCCATGAAGCACTGGGACTGGATGCCATGATCTTGGTTTCTTGAATGTTGAGTCTCAAGCCAGCTTTTTCAGTCTCCTCTTTCACCCTCCTCAAGAGGTTCCTTAGTTCCTCTTCACTTTCTGCCATCAGAGTGATATCATCTGCATATCTGAGTTTGTTGATATTTCTCCTAGCAATCGATTCCAGCTTCAGATTCATCCAGCCCAGCATTTCGCATGGTGTGCTCTGCATTTAAGAGAAATAAGCAGGGTGACAATATACAGCCTTGTTGCACTCCTTTCCCAATTTTGAACCAGTTATTCTATGTAAGGTTCTAACTGGGTTTCTCAGGAGACATAAGGTGGTCTAATAGTCCCATCTCTTTAAAGAATTTTCCACAGTTTATTATGACCCACACAGTCAAAGGCTTTAGCGTAGTCAATGAAGCAAAAGTAGGTATTTTTCTGGAACTCTCTTGCTTTCTCTATGACAATAGGATTATAAACTTGGTGCTTTGCTGGACTCTCAGCCTATTAAATCCCTAACAAATATCCCACAATTTTATAGGGCAGAATATATTCTTTATAAATACCTCAAAGCTGCTTTTGTTCAAGATCTTAGTGTTTAGATACTTCATCCCTCATCATATACCCCATTACTTCATCAGGGCTGAGCTCACTGAACCAACCAGAACAAACTCCAGAATTATTCTCTCCTATGGAACTCTTGCCAAAAAGAGTGTCAGAAATAAGAGCTTCTATGGCAGAGAACGGGGTGCAGAGCACACATGTAAACAGTTTTTGCTAGATTGTAGATTATCTGCAAATCCTGGGAACAGAAAGCTTAACACTGGACTTACATTCCTAAGCACCTTAGTTTTGCCATACAGGATGCAAAGATAATTAAAATTCCCATACCATGTAAATGGTAAATATGATCATGTATCATTCAGCTCTGGAGACAGTAATTACCTAAATAATGTGAGGCAGAGTTTAATATGTTGACAATGCTGAGAATATGCTGTTAAGTGACAGTTTTCACTTATTATAGAATCATACCTATTCACTTCAAATATATCAGGGCATTTCTCTGGGAAGTGGACAGTCTTCTCACTGTTTCATGAATTAGAAAGGCACACTATTTATTGAGCAAATCTCACATGTTCTAAAAATTGGCAGGAAAAGAACTTCCAAACATTCAGTCCTTTGTTGTGCCAGAATTGTTGAATCTGCCCCCAAAATGAAGATCAATAGCAGATTTTTATGCTTTGGGGTATATGTACCAGTTCACTCTCTTTAAATAAAAGTGATCACAATTTACCTCCTCAAAGCATAGTAACTGAGACACACATCTGTATTGATGATCCCATGGGAAAAAAAAAAACAGAACAAAGCCATTTGAGGTTTCAAAAGCTATGTGGCAGCCCCCAGCGCTACAAAGCTCTGAACTCAAGTTGGGGATGGGACTACAAGCAAAGTGACTCGTTCCATAGCCCTTAGCAGTTCTTCAGAATCCCTTGTGAAGTATTATGATTATGGTAGTGGTTACACAAAGCTACACATGAAAAACTGCACAGAATTAGACACAC
Organism: Giraffa tippelskirchi; assembly: GCF_054371585.1. Taxonomy (NCBI): domain Eukaryota; kingdom Metazoa; phylum Chordata; class Mammalia; order Artiodactyla; family Giraffidae; genus Giraffa; species Giraffa tippelskirchi. The sequence continues at coordinate 146,067,309 of NC_137281.1, read as the reverse complement.
ATACACACTTGAGTGCTTATAAAACTGGTGAAGTCTGAACAACCTCCATGGAGTGTATCAATGCTGATTTCTTGGTTCTGACACATAAACTCTGCTTATGTAAGATGTTATCATAGTGGAGACTGGGTAAAGGATGCATGAGGACTTCACTGTGCATTTTTTTTAACTTCCTATGAATCTATATAATTATTTCAAAATAAAAAGTGAAAAAAAAAACCCTACATAGAATCAGAATCTTTAAGAAAGGGTTCTACTGAAGAAGTAATATACTCTAAGGAAGACGCATATAAAAGTTCATACCCAGCACAGATTGGAGTGCTTCTAAAAGCACACAATTTTCATTTTATTAGGGTTTATTTGGTTTTGTTCTGAGTACACAGATTAGAACTATTAGCTAGTTCTGTTCTCTTTGGGATCAAAAAGAAGTCACAAAAAAATAACCTGTCCTGCGTGCCCACCTCACTCCTCTACCCAGGCCTCCTCCCTTGTGGGCAGATTCTTTACTGTCTGAGCCACCTGGGAAGCCCCTGTCTACAACGCCCCCCCACAAATCAGATTTCCCCTCTAAACTTTCAAGTTTAAGTAACATTGTACAGCAACTCATTTCTATCTGTTGCTAGGAACCTCCACCACAACTGTGAAAGTCTTGGCTTGTTTTCAGGCCCAGGGGCACATATGTGTTTTAGATTAAAACACATTTTAAACACTGGATTATTTGCTCCCAGTATAAGCCAGATTCTTCCTGTGCCTAAGCTGTTCCTTGGCTATATCAAGCACTTTTGGAAACTACATTAACTCTTTCAGGCTAGGTGGATTTTATTTTTAACTTTAGGAGTTTGTTATTAACAAATAGCATTCCCACACTTCCAAATTCTTCCACACTTGCAAAGTTACTGACAAAGGCCTTTCAGAATTGTGATTAATAAAACTATCTTCAGACAGAGATAAATTAAAGTTTAAAATCTCCTTTGGCCTACCAGTTCTCAAACTCGGCTACCCATTGGAACTACCTGGTGAACTTTAGCCTGAACTTTGGGAGTTTTAACAGATCCCTAGGGTAATTCTTACATGCAGTTTGATAACTACTGCTTTTAACACACAACTCTTTACACAGAACACTTCTCATATTTCGTCATTCTTCCAAATATGCATAAAGAAAACAGTAATCATATGTTTCAGTGCTCATGGAATATAAGCAATTATTTAACTTGAACCATACCAATTCTTGGGTTAGGGCCTCCATTGTCAATACCCTTCCTTGACAATAAACTTTGGGACTGCCTTTTGGATCTTGTAGAGGCCCTACTGACCACACTCAGATCCACATCTAATGAGAGCAGAAGGCTCATATGAAAATTAGGAAATCCCTCACTCTCTCTATATATACATACTTTATTTTTTCAAGCCATTTTGAGCTCACAGAAAAGTAGAGCAGAAGGTATCGAGATTTCCCATATATACTCCCTACCTCCATGTAAGTACAGGCTTCTCCATTATCAACATCCCACCAGAGCGGTGCATTTTTTACAAATGATGAATCTACGCTGATACATCTGCATCACAGTCTAATAAGTGTTCTCTTGGTGTTGTACATCTCATGGGTTTGGAAAAGCATATAATGACATGTATCCAACATTATTGTATCATACAAAACAGTTTTGCTGCCCTAAAAATCCCTCCCTTCCCATTAACCCCTAGCAATCACATTAATCTTACCACAGTTTATTTATCCCCTCATCTACAGAAAGTTAATTGGTTGCTTCCAAATTCTGACAGTTATAGAACAGAGCTGCTATAAACAACCATGTGAAGATTATTGTGTGGTCACAGTTTTCAGCTCCTTTGGGTTAAATACCAAGGAGTGTGACTGCTAGACTATATGGTTAAGAACATGCTGACTTTTGTAAAAAACTGCCAAACAGTCTTCCTAAGTGGCTATACCACTTTGTGTTGCTACCAGCAACGAATGAGAGTTCCTGTTGCTCCACGTCTTTGCCAGCACTCGATATTGTCAATGTTCTCGATTTTGGTCATTCTAATACCTGTGTAGTTGTGGTGATGTTCTTCAGTCGCTAAAAAGTGTCTGATTGTTTGCGACCCCAGGGACTATAGCACACCAGGTTCCTCTGTCCCCCACTATCTCCTAGAGCTTGCTCAAATTCATGTCCATTGCATCAGCAATGCTTTCTAATCATCTCATCCTCTATCACCCAGTCTCTTTTTGCCTTCAATCTTTCCCAGGGTCTGTCCCAGTGAGTCGGCTCTTAGCATCAGGTGGCCAAAGTATTGGAGCTTCAGCTTCAGCAATGGTCCTTCCAATGAATATACAGGGTTTGATTTCTTTAGAACTGACTGGTTTGATCTCCTTGCAGTCAAGGGACTCTCCAGCACCACGATTTGAAAGCATCAGTTCTTTGGTGCTCACCCTTCTTGATGGTTTAACTTTCACATCTGTATAGGACTATGGAAAAACCAGAGCTTTGACTATATGGACCTATGTCGGCAAAGCGAAGCCTCTGCTTTTTATTAATAATGCTCTTTCTAGGTTTGTCATAGCTTTCCTTACAAGGAGCAGGTGCCTTTTAATTTCATGGTTGCAGTCACTGTCTGCAGTGATTCTGGAGCCCAAGAAAATAAAATCTGTCACTGCTCCACTTTTTCCCCTCCTATTTGCCACGAAGTGACGGGACCAGATACTATGATCTTCAAGCCAGTTTTTTCACTCTCCTCTTTCACCCTCATCAAGAGGCTCTTTAGTTCTTCACTTTCTGTCATTGAGAGTGGTATCATCTGCATATCTGAGATTGTTGATATTTCTCCTGGCAATCCTGATTTCAGCTTGTGATTCATTCATTCTGGCTTTTCCTATGATGTACTCTGCTGCTGCTGCTGCTAAGTTGCTTCAGTCGTGTCCGACTCTGTGAGACCCCACAGATGGCAGCCCACCAGGCTCCGCCGTCCCTGGGATTCTCCACGCAAGAACACTGGAGTGGGTTGCCACTTCCTTCTCCAATGCATGAAAGAGAAAGTGAAAGTGAAGTCGCTCAGTCGTGTCTGACTCTTAGCGACCCCCTGGATTGCAGCCCACCAGGCCCCTCCGTCCATGGGATTTTCCAGGCAAGAGTACTGGAGTGGGGTGCCATTGCCTTCTCTGGATGTACTCTGCATGTAAGTTAAATAAGCAGGGTGACAATATACAGCCTTGTACTCCTTTCCCAATTTGGAACCAGTGAGTTGTCCCATGTCTAGTTCTAACTGTTGTTTCCTGACCCACATACCTCATTGTTTTAACCTGCATTCCCTAGACACAAGATGTAAAACATCTTTTCATATGCTTATCATCTGTTTATCTTCTTTGGTGAGGTGCCAAGGTTTTTCGCCCATTTTTAAATTGGGTTGTTTTCTTATTGTTGAGTTTTAAGAGTTCTTTTTGATTTTGGATAATAGTTCTTTATCAGATACATGCAGTTTGCAAGTATTTTCTCCCAGTCTGTGGCCTTTTTATTCCCTTGACCACGTCTTTCACAGAACAGAAATTTTAATTTGCATGAAGTCTGATTTATCGATTCTTTTGTGGGTTATGCCTTTGATCTAAAAAGTCATCACCAATGCCAAGACCATCTACCTTTTCTCCTATGTTCTCTTGTAGAGGAATTATAGTTTTGTGTTTTACAATTAGGTCTGTGATCCACTTGGAGTTAATTTTTGTGCAGGGTGTTAAGTCTGCACCTATCTATAGATCAATTTGGAAAGAACTGACATCTGTTAAAAATTTTTTTCTTTCTTCATTTATTTTTGGCTACACTATGTCTTTGTTGCTGTGAGCAGGCTTTTTCCTCTAGCTACAGGGAGCAGAGGCTACTCTCTAGTTGTGGTACACAGGTCTCATTGCAGAGGCTTCTCTTCTTGTGGAGCACTGGCTCTAGGGTACGCAGGCTCAGTAGTTGTGGCTCATGGGCTCCAGAGCACTAGCTCAGTATTTAAGACACACATATTTAGTTGCCCCACAACATGTGGAATCTTCCTAGATCGGGGATCGAATCCGTGTCCCCAGGATTGACAGGCGGATTCTTAACCACTGGACAACAGAGAAGCCCAAGAATTGACATCTTGACAATATTGAGTCTTCCTATCTATGAACATGGAATATCAGCATTTATTTATCAGAATTCATTTTCTTCATATAGATCTTGTACATGTCATGTTAGATTTATACCACATATTTCATTTTGGGGGTGCTAATGTAAATGGTATTGTTTTAAATTTCAAATTCTACTTGTTTATTGCTGATACACAGGAAAGCAACTGACTTTTATATATCAATCTTGTGTACCCTGCAACCTTGCTATAATTGCTTTAGTTCCAGGAGTTTGTTGATTCAGATTTTCTAGAGACAACCACATCTTCTGTACACAAAGCTTTCTTTCTTTCTTCCCAATGTATATACATTTTGTTTCCTTGCCTTACTGCATTAACTAGGACATCAGACACAATGTTGAAAAGTGCTGGTATGAGGGGACATCCTTGTCTTGCTCATGATCTTAGTGGGAAAGCTTCAAGTCTCTCATCAAGTATGATGAAACATGTTAGTTTGTAGGGTTTTCACATTCTTTATAAAGTTAAGGAAGTTCCCCTCTATTCTTTGTTAACTGAGGGTTTTATCTTAAATGGGTGTTGAATTCTGTTAGATGCTTCTACCACATCTATTCATATGTGCTGGAACAGCCTTGCATAGCTAGTATATTTCCCACTTGGTCATAGTAATTCTTTTCTTACATTGTTGGATTTGCTAATGTTTTGTTGAGGATTTCTTTATTTCATGTGAGAGAGTTGTCATCTGCAGTTTTCTTGTAATGTCTTTGGTTTTGATATCAGGACAATACTGGCCTCATAATATTATGTTAAGAAGCATTCCCTCTGTTTCTGTCATCTGGAAGAGATCATAAGGAAGTGATGTAATTTCTTTCTTAAGTGTTTGACAAAATTCCCAGTGAATTCATCTGAACCTGGTGCTTTCCGGTTTGGAAGGCTAGTAATTATTGATTTTTAAAATAATGGGCTGGCCAAAAAGTTCCTTTGGGTTTTTCCGTATAGTCATGTGGAAAAACCCAAACAAACTTTTTGGACAAACCAATAGATACTGCACAGGTCTATTCAAATTTATACCTTCTTGCTTGAGTTTTAGCTGATTGTGCCTTTCCAGTGATTGATCTGTTTCATCTAGATGTCAAACCTGTGGGCAAAGGGTTGTTCACAGTATTCCTTTGTTATCCTTTTAATGTCCATTGAATCTGTAGTGACATTCTCTTTCATTTCTGGTATTAGTAATTTGTATTAAGGAACATTCTTTTAAAAAGATTTGTAAGGGCACAGTATAAAAACCTACACTTTACAGGATTATTCAAACTAGTATTTTTAAAAATGTGTGATGTGAAAAAATATTTTCACAGCTCCTATGGATCCAGTTGCTGTAATTACCAAGGGAGCAGAAAAAGATTTGGAAAAAAGAACTTCATGATTAAGGGAGATTATCTTCTCAATTGCAAATTTAATTTCCCCACCACTGAAACACATCACTTAAAAGCTTACTAATTTTGAACATGGCTACTTCTTAGAGCCTCTTTTGCTTACCTACATCAATTCCAAATTGATTCAAAAGGCAGACGTCAAATGAGAGTAGTATATAAAACTAGAATTCTAAAATACCCCTCAAAAGCATTTCTTTTGAAACCCTGGACATTAAGTTAGGACTTTCTCTAAAACACACACATATATATAATTATTAGGAGGACATAAAAAAAGAGATTGTTTCCTTGTAGCCCAGTAATTCAATTACTTTTTATCTGGAAAACAGGAATTTATACCCCCAAAATGGGCATTTACAAGGATGTTCAATGCAAAATTGTTATGATGGTGAAAACTGTCACAAATAAGGGAAAATATAATAATCTGTTATATACATATAATAGGATATACACATATATATGTATGTGCATATGACATAGTGGGTCTGCAAAACAATGTGTAAAGAATATCACTCATTGAAAAAAATAAATCCTTATAGATACATGTATATTTGTTGTTGTTCAGTCAATAATTCATGTCCTATTGTTTGCAACCCCATGGACTGCAGCAAGCCAGGCTCCTCTGTCCTCCACTATCTCCTGGAGTTTGCTCAAATTCATGTCTATTGAGTTGGTGATGCTATCTAACCATCTCATCCTCTGCTGCCTCTTCTCCTTTTGCCTTCAACCTTTCCCAGCATCAGGGTCTTTTGCAATGGGTTGGCTCTTCACATCAGGCAGCCAAATATTGGAGTTTCAGCTTTAGCATCAGTCCTTCTGATGAATATTCAGGGTTTGATTTCATTTAGGATTGACTGGTTTGATCTCCTTGCATGTCAAGGGACTCTCAAGAGTCTTCTCCAGCACCACAATTTGAAAGCATCAATTCTTTGGTGCTCAGCCTTCTTTATGGTCCAGCTCTCATATCTGTACAGGACTACTGGAAAAACTGCAGCTTTGATGATATGGACCTTTGTCAGTTAACTTTTTACTTTTTAATATGCTGTCTAGATTTGTCATAGCTTTCCTTCCAAGAAGCAGGCGTCTTTTAACTTCATGGCTACAATCACTGTCCACAGTGATTTTGGAACCCAAGAAGATAAAATCTGTCACTGCTTCTACTTTTGCCCCTTTTATCTGCCATGAAGTGATGGGGCTGGATGCCATGATCTTAGTTTTCTGAATGTTGAGTTTCAAGCCAGCCTTTTCACTCTCCTCTTTCACCTTCATCAAGAAGCTCTTCAGATCCTCTTCACTTTCTGTCATTAGAGTGGAATCATCTCCATATCTGAGGCTGTTGATATTTCTTCCAGCAGTCTTGATTCCAGCTTGTGATTCATCCAGCCCAGCATTTCACAATGTACTGTGCATATAAATTAAATAAGAAGAGTGACCATATATTGCCTTGTTGTACTCCTTTCCCAATTTGGAACCAATCCGTTGTTCCATGTCTGGTTCTTACTCTTGCTTCTTGACCCACATACAGGTTCTTCAGGAGACAAGTAAGGATCTGATAGTCCCATCTCTTTTAAGAATTTTCCTGTTTGTTGTGACCCACACCGTCAAATACTAGGATAGTCAATGATGCAGAAGTAGACATTTTTTTTTTGGAACTTTCTTGCTTTTTCTACAATTCAACAGGCGTTGGCAATTTCATCTCTAGTTCCTCTGCCTTTTCTAAATCTAGCTTGTACATCTGGAAGTTCTCTGTTCACATACTGTTGAAGCCTAGCTTGAAGGATTTTGAGCATTAGCTTGCTACCATGTGAAATGAGCACAATTGTACAGTGGTTTGAACATTCTTTGGCACTGCTCTTCTTTGGGACTGGAATGAAAACTGATCTTTTCCAGTCCTATGGCCACTGCTGAGTTTTCCAAATTTGTTGACAAATTGAGAGCAGCACTTTAACAGCATCCTCTTTAGGACTTGAAACAGCTCAGCTAGAATTCCATCACCTCCACTAGTTTTTTGTTCACAGTATTGCTTCCTAAGGCCCACCTGATGTCACACTCCAGGGTGTCTGGCTCAGGTCACAGGTGAGTGACCACACCATCGTGGTAATCTGGGTCATTAAGATACACAGAAAATAGTTTGGAAAGCCACATTCCAAAATGATAACAGTAACTACTTCTAAGACTTTAAGGTGTTTGTTGCTCAATGGAGGATTTAGTATTATCTCTGATACACTTTTAAAAATAATGAGCTTATATTTTATGGCTGAAGAGAATTTAGAAAAGATAATACCCTAAAACATACTTAAGAAATCAAATATATCAAAAGTATACCCACCTTGACACAGATAGGTGCCAAAGAAGTTGTAATGACATGCATCCTCTTTCCTCAGTGGAAATAGTAGAACACAGTGGAGAATTAAGAAAACGCTCTGGTTCAAATTTGCATCCAAGTATGGCTGCTTAGCTGTTTCACTTAACCAAAGGGAATTCTTGCTGTCTTCTTTCTCTGGGACAGGAGTGTGTGCCCACTATTTAACTGTGCACACATAAGGTGCTTACCTGCATCTTGATAAATGGAGTCATTGGAAGGATGTTAGCCAAGGAGGGGGGCAATTCACATGCTTCCACGTCAAAGCAAGAAATAGACAGAAGTCAACCCCACTGCAAATTCAGCATCAGTACATTATGTATGTGTTACCATCTGGCTCAAGGAAAACAGAACTGCCCCCTTCAAAATGTCAGTTAAAAGGTGTTTGTCAAAATATTTTTATACCATCTATGTGATGTAACTTGATGCTTCCTTTCCTATAGATATCTTAGTGCCTTGCAGGATTCACCATCCCTTATGGTATATGTCTCAAAATGATGGCTGAAGTATGTGACTTCCAGATGTGGTTTGTTTTACATCTACTGTATTGTTCCCACGGTACTTTGACAAGACTACTTCACACAAAGGTCCAGATTTCCACTTCACTTTCATCTGGTAACACTGGGTCTACCTTACTTCATGGCAACCATGGCTGGGGAAGAACTATCACAGTGAGACAAGGCAAGCACGCTGCAACATCCTAGGCCCCACTATGCCCTACTGCCTCTCCAATACTAAGGCTGAGAGTCAGCTGCCCATATCACTCTGCTCTCATTGCTGTTTTTGTCATAGTAGGGTTAGGAAGAAAATACTTGTACTTACATTCCTACCAAATGTGGGAAAGCTAATGATACAGAATGTCAGATGGTTCAAGAAAAATGGGAAAGAGGATATTTTTCTATAAGAATAAAGAATATTTTGACAGGTCCAATAGCAAAACAGTATGTTTCTGATGAAAGAATAGAACTAAACATGCCATTATAAAACTATTGGCCAATTCTCTCACTTATGGTATCTTCCCGTCCATAGTAGGCATTTGAATATCTGATGTCTGATTTATATAATACTTATGCAGATGTCACCCACCAAAAGATACAGAGGCAGTGAAGAAGCAAACAAAATTGGAGTTTTGTGAATTATATTTTTACTGATATGAATTAATTTCATATTTAAAATAAACTATGCTATCAATTCTAAACATGCTAATTGAAAAAACAAAAATAAAAATAAATAAATATGCTTGCTGAGCACCAACTATATCTAACAGGTACTGCATATTTGGTGTTGTAAGAATGAAGATGAATAAACAGTTCTTACCCTCAAGGAGCTTGCATTTGGGAGTGGGGAAAAGGAATAGAGAGGTATATAAGTTACTCTCCTAGAAAGGCAAAGTAAGAGAAGATCAGGGAACAAATATAAATAGAAGCAAAGCCCTATGAGAGCTGGAGGGAGCAAGACAGCAAAGCTTTAGGAAGAAGGCGGCATGTGTGCGGGGCCTTAAGACAGTTATAATTTATAAAAGATAAAATAAAAAGGAGGCAGTAAACCAAGAAATTTTAGGGGATGTTGAGGGTAAGTCACACGGCGCACCTGCAGTGTAGTGTGCATGTGGCAAGAAAAGTGGAAAAGGAAGCTGAAGAGGTCGTTTGGATGATGTTGTTGACAGACTTCATTGCCAAGCTGAATGCATCTGTCCTCAATAAGGCAGGTAGTAAGGAAATTCTCAGTGAAGGAACAACACTTGTCATTGGAGCCAAAGCAAATAGGCTAGTTGCATTATGTAAGCAATTATAAAGTACAGAAAACATACTTACTCCTATAAGAAACAGACCAGGAAAACTAAGATTTAGCCTTCTTTTGCCATCAAGCAACTGAGCAAGTCATTTCTCTTCTTTCAGCCTCAGAAACCTCATCCGTAAAATGAAGGAACTTGACAAGAATGAACTTTTAAGGCCTCTTCAACCTCTTATCTAAATATCAACATACTTGGCAGCCTTTCAGTATGAAATGACAGGTAGGCAGAGTGGGCCAAAGCGCTTACCAAAAAACCAAACAAGAAACAAAATTTCCCTGGTGCTGATATATTGAAGATCTCACATAAAAATCCAGTTTTCTCACTTCTCTGGAAATCCCAGAAAAATCTGGCAACACAAGACCCAAATCCCCAGATGGCCACAGTCTGCTGTGGCTGAGCAGATGTTGTGTACCCTTTAACAGGACCTACCTTGTTCTCCAGTTTGCCACAATCTCCACCCTCTGCCTTACACATCTGTTACCTGTCCGACTCTGAATGAGTGACCACTGCCATACAGATAGGAGACATCCCCTCTATTTATTCACTCTACAGATATATGAGCCATGCACTGAGCTAGATGCTGTAAAAGAAAAGAAAAAATTAGATATGCCAAAAAGGAAGAACTCACTGTCAGAAACAATAGATCTGAGAGTGGGATTTCAAGTCACAGTGGAAGAAAATTATTTTAATTCTTCAAATATCATAGGAAAGGGAGCTATAATCTAGATCGGTACTGTCAAACCTAAGAATGTGAATATCTGGTAGAAAATTCACACTCAGGTATAGAACTCAAAGTCAAGTCTCATCAACTACAAAGTAAACCATTAAGTCTATGGGCTCTTCATAGTATCACAAGTGCAAATTCCTGCTGGCAGGCCGAGGGCTGTCCATAACTCAGTCCTGAGGATGCTCCCTGACTACAGTCTGATGTGAAGACAATAGAGCCTAAGAACTGAGTTCAGATCAGCCACGGAGGTGCAGAAGCATAAATACCTAGGTAAGATGAGAGTGAACTAAGGTCTAAACTCTGTTATGTGTGGACTGTGAACCCATCAGTCTCTGGCCACTCTAAGCCATCAAAGACACGGGGATTCTTTACTCTGTCAGAATCCTATACTGTAGGATTTTCCAGGAAACAAGATTTGCCTTTTTCATTTCGTTATTGTCACCTCCCTTGACAGTTCATCGCTGTGATGTGCTGTGCTGGCTCTTGACCGCCTGTCACCCTCGAGGATGTCTATGTAAATGATGCCGTAACTAGTGCTCCTTCATTGCTAGAAATCAGGCAAGTACAGGAGTGGTGGAATGATAACAGTATATAAAAGTCACAATTGATAACAGCAAAAGACGGCTTAAATATTCATCAACAGAGACCTGGTGAGCTACATTATGATAAAGACATAAAACATTCTACAGCTATAAAAGAGAATGGGATGGAATGCTATTCATTCCATCCATTAATAGCATTTATGAATGCTATCAATAAACAGGAACAAACTACTGATAACACATATAACAACCTGGATAAATGTCAAGGGAATTACAGCAAGTGAAAAAGGCCAAAAAAAACCAATCCCCAAAGGTTACATACTGTATGATTTCATTTACAGAACATTATTTAAATGATAAAATTATAGAAATGGAGAACAGATTAGTGGTTGCCTAGGGTCAGAGGTGGCAGTAGGAGTGGGAGAAAGATGAGAGTCGATACAAAGACCTACTCATGTGATAAAACTGTACAGAGACAGAGTCATACAATACATACATATTCTGTGCCATTTACCTATAAAGAACAGAAATACAGGTAAATTTCTAAAAATTGTCAGTGAAGCTCCTTATAATTAGAAGGTACCTTTGGAAGATTGAGGAGGAGTAAAGAGAAGACAGGGAGAAGAGGGAAAGGAGAGTAGGAGCCGGATGAGAATGGGACTTTCCCGTGTGACCAGAAGACATCCTGGACACTGCAACAAAAAACAGCATGGCAGCGTGGGTAGCACCCTACCATTTGGGTAAAGCGAAATTAACTGCTTATCCACAGAATTTTTCTGAAAGGACACAAAAGAAAGTCAACATTGGTTGTCGCTGTAGACAGGATAGTGGGAGGCTGAGGATGGGGATGCAAAGAAGATGTTACTATACATACTCTTAAACCTTCTGAATTTTATACCATGACTGTATTACTTATTCATAAAAAATTACTATTTTCTTTTTGAATATGTGACAAGGCAAATCAATGCTTCAGTGCCTTCACCTTTGTTCACATGTGTGGTCTGGCAACAGCTTTCCATTAGTACTCATCCCTTCCTGGGTTGGAAAGATACCCTGGAGAAGGGAAAGGCTACCCACTCCAGTATTCTGGCCTGGAGAATTCCATGGACTGTATAGTCCATGGGGTCACAGAGAGTCGGACACGACTGAAGGACTTTCACTTTCACTTTCCTCCAGTGTACTTACTAATTAATTAGCCTATGCACCTCAGTGATTCCTTTAAACAAATCTCCATACTGGTTCTGAAGATCAGTTTCAGTGGTTACCTGAAAATGCTTCTAAATTATTACTCTTCCAACCTACACTCACTGCACTGTTTCATAAGGCCTAGCTCAGTTATGGTAGCTAACTATAAAAGGTGACAATTATCTTCAAGCCAAGTGAAAAATTTTAATTTGAAAAGCACATATGAAAGAACAAGTCAAAAAATAATGATGATGGCCAGTTACCAATTTTTGAGCTTGGTGCTGTGCCAAGCAGTTTTACAAACATCATCTAGTTTGCTCCTCATAGAAACCTTTGATAAGTGACTTTCGTTTATTTTTACTTTCTAACTTGATTAAGTAAATAACTTAAGATCACACAGCTTTTAAGAAAGGAACCTGAATGTGTATTAGAACCGGTCAAGGCTAGAAATGAGGAATCATTTTTCTCTAGCCTAGTAAAATTCATCTCAGTTTTGGTAACTCTGAACTCTAAAATCCAGAATGAAACATCTGAATGGTCTCTTAATAGCTGACAACCTGCTGCTTTTACAGTCCTAGTAGTAAGCTAACTCCAGATGTCTATTATTACCAAAATATCTGCACCTTGCGTAGCTAGAAGATAAAATACTTTACAAAAGAAGTGGAGGTGCCTTCAAAGAAATAAATTTTTAGTCACTCCAATTCAGAATGTAATACTTGGTCTCCAAATGAAATGGAGCTTACTTTGATCTGGCCAATCAACAATCAGGATTTTCACAAGGGACATGAACCCAGTCAGTAAATTTAAGATCCAGCCAGTAAACTTAAGATTTTATCTTTATCCAAAGGAAAAAAACCTTCTGAATTAACCATTGATATCTTAACCAAATACAAACTTCTAGAAAATTATGTGAATCAAGTAAGTGTCAACAAGCAGACTACCCAACAGCTTTCGGTTTCTGTAATCAGTCACAACATATTTTGAACATGCCAGATTAACCCTAAATAAATGATTCCCAAATAGAAAGATTTCTGCATCTCATCCACGTTACTTGCACAGGGAGTTTACAGGTAGAATCCAACTGCTGAAGAGAGAGGTTTTACATTTAGTTTAAAAGATCTGAAACATTAAAAGATAACTGGAACTTTTCCAACATCAGACTATTTTGTATTAAGGCAAGTACCAATTTTAAATAAACTTAATATGCTTAAAATAAAAAATTAAAAAAAACATAACAAGCAGCTTTCTGAGCTAAGGAAAACAATGTTTGTAAAATGCTAGCAAATAAATGCAACCAAAGTTCAGTTCTTTGTATTCCAAGGGCATCTCTTAATAAACTTAAAATACTTGTGTTCTAAGGTAATTTGTGCTCACACCAAATTTCTCCAACATAGTCCTTATCTTTCTCTTCTATTCTGCTTCAAGCGATAAAGTAAATTTAAGAATTTCTTACCAGTTCCAAATCAAACTAGCAAACTCAAACGTCAACAGACTAATACTTGCTTTTTGGTGCCTGATCTTTCTCTTATTAATCCCGTTCACTGGGTTATATTATACCAATTTCCTAAAGCCGGAAACATTCTATGTTCAACACCTAACAGTAATATTAGTCAGTACCTTCTGAAAATCAGCAGAGGCTATTTCTGACCCTGTTCACTTTTCCCTAACACCTCTTGGTGTAAGATCGCAGACACAAAGCCGTGGCTGCAAGGCAAAAACATGACTGATTTCAAGTGATTCGTGAGTGATTACCACTTCTCATTTCACTGGCAGTCTGAATGCTGTCAGAACATAAAAAGGTTAAGAAACTGAAGTAAAGCATCTTCTATAAGAACATATATATACCTACCTCCTGAACTAAAGAGCACATTCTAGAAATTTTGTTTTTGTTGAAAACAGACATTCCGTAGATTCAATAATTAGTAAGTTGGTCTTTGTATAAACAATAGTTCTGTGACCATCTTGTGACGTACCTCCATTCAACATAATAAAGGTGGCTGAGAAAGATCACTACATAGAAATGTACCGTCGGCCGGTAAGCAACCAAAGTGGTTTCTCAAATACTACGAACACCAGAAGTTACTTAATGTGGCAAATTATACATTCAATATTTACTTGTTAATAACATAAAGCCTTTATGTTAAACATTCAGAATTGTAGGAAAGATAAAGAGCATAGAGATTCATCAGAATTTCCCACTAGTCTTCAGTGCTATGAAGTTCTTGAACCCAAAATAATACTATTAATATTTGAATGGCAATATTATCTCTATTCACACAACATTTAATGTAGGTAATAAAACTAAAAGGTTTTTTTGTTTTTTAGACAAAGGTAAACATTTCAAAATATTCAAGCCTTCTGCAAACAAATTTGCAGCTTACTGAGTTAGATTACATAGTGGAAATGATGCTTGAGAAAGAAGTCTCTTCTCAGTCTCTCATGCTGGAAACAACTTTTGTTTTTCTTTGCAGATTGAAAAAGGGAAAGGAGCTCCTTTTCTGTTTTTAAACAGGAATGATACTTGGGTTTTAGCTCTATGTAATGTCTAGGCTCCACCTGGTACCATTCACAAGAGATAAAATTTTAAGCAGAAGGCCATGCTTTCCAATAATGAGCAATCTGGCAAGAACCTGAAAACTTGACAGACTTAAAGGCTGCCTGCCAGAGCACTCTGCATTGCCATATTCCTGCCCTGCAATCTTGACTTAAAAAACCAACAATTCAAGTTCAGCAGTCAGGCAACAAGCTCCAAAGCTTCATCGAGTACATCAGTTTTGTCCACCCAAGAGTCAAAGTCAGATTAGAGAAAAATCAAAACATTAGAGAACATGAAGGGAGAAAGTAAAAAAGAGGAAGGAAAAGAAAATAGGGAGGAGCAGAGAAAGGATCAAACAAACAAAAAAAACAACAATAAAACATCATGATACAGAATAGATGTGCTCCAGGGAACAGATAAATATTTGAAATTGTCTCTATTAGTCTTCAAGACACAAAGACTGAAAAAGAAATCAGCTATAAAACAAAGATAAGTGTTGTGAACATTGCTGAGCCTTGTGTTTACAACATGCGTTATGGAATCATAGATGCGAACGAGGTTTTTAAGATGTTCAACTAGCATGTAATCAGAACACACCATACTAAAAAAGCAATAAAAATAAAATTAAGAAAATAAGAGAAAGGGGCTCATGCTGTGTAGCCCATGAATCTCATGGCTTTATCATGAAAGTTTATTTTTTTTAATCCTAGTACAATCAGCTACCAGTTACATACAGTAAAAAACAAAAACAGCCACAAAGCAATGATGATAGAGATAGTCTGTGACAACTGTACAGTGGAGGAAACACTGTCTGTTGGAGTCCTCCAGCAGCTCTCCACCTGGCTTCAGCAGTTACGCTATCACTCCCTCCCTCCCCAAAGTAGTTAAAAAGAAAAATTAATGTCTTGCTCAAGTAGAGCAAGACCCTAATACCTCTTGGGGACACTGGAGAACTTTAAAAAACTAAAGCAGTAGAAACAAAACAAAAACTGAAACGTGGAAGCAAGGGGACACACAACGAAGCTCCTTGAGGCCGTGGCTTCAGATCACCTCAAAGCGAACCACCTGCAAAGAAGAGAAAAGGCTGTCACGGCAGGAAGGAACAGACAGAAAATACAGCAGACCTCAGCCTCTCATCATGCCACTCCTTCCCAAATCTACAGAATTCAAGCTTATCTTAAGTCTTATATGTTTATAAGTAAGCCAGGTTGCAGAAAATTGCTTCTTTTTCTAATACCCTGTACTATAAATGCTGGCAATTGGCACATACTTACTCTTAGAACCAGCAAATAATATAGGAAGAGAAGCATTTTTAGCAAAGCATGCTGTCTTCTTTATCTCAAACTCTTCAAAACAACACACAGTAGGCTATTTATATGACCGTGTACCCTTACCTTAGAGGAGTAATGACTCCATTCAAAAACTAAGTTTCATATATATTTGGTTCGATTGAGGGCTTTTTCAGCCAGGTGACCACTTTCATCTGTGATCTTCTCCCAATCAGTCTGTCCGACCACAAAACCTATGGCCCTTTTCCTATCTGCATCCTTCTTTTCTTCCAGGTCTGCCCATCTCACCTAAAAAGAACACAGTGTTAGGCTGGGCTTTAGAAAAAAATAAATAGGCAAAGAGTTTCTTAGCTTTCTGAATACTTTAATGGGTACGATAACTAATCTGAGGCCAGGGGTTTAAAAAATTAGAAGTTAACTGGAGAACTGAAGACAGTCACACATCTTAAGTTACAGAAAGAAAACTCTAGTCAATCACAAGTCCTAGCCACAATAGCTCCTGAACAGTTCAGCCCTGTCCCCTCTACCTCCTATCACCCTTTTTCTGTTCACCAGCCTCATTTTTTACCTGAAGTAAAAAATAAAGCACTAACTTCTGTCTAGTCTTCCTACCTTCATTCTCACTTCCTCTGGTCCACTCTGCCACAGCTTTAAATCCTTGCGCAACCTACAGAACAAAATCCCAGCACATAGGTCCCTCTGGATCTGGTCCTGTCCTCCTGCAGCATCTCTGGGCAGTACCTAGACACTTTACGGGTGTGCGCTCTGTCACTATCTTTGCAACCCCCTGGACTGTAGCTCACCAGTTACAAAAGTACTGTCAGCTCTCAGAGCACACTGGGCGATTCCCATCTCTGTAACCCTACATAAACTAGACTCTCTTCCTGAAATGTCTTTGCTCTAACCTGATCCCCCTAGCATGAACCTAGTCATCAAACCCTGCTTTATCCCTCTTGTCCTCTGCCAATCAAATAATCATTGCTGCCCTGGAGTTACTTCCAGACTTGACACGTCTAGTTTTGAACTTTCACATTATGTTGCAATTATCCACCAACAGATCTCCCTTCCCTAACAGATCATAAACATTCTAGATCAAAGACTGAGTCTCATCTCCACATAATAAAAAGTTTTTGAAATTTATTCTTAGAAAACAAGGAGCTGGTATCATTACTTTTACTGATGAGATAAAGAGACCAAGAGACAGACTCAGTTGATATCATTTATGGCAAGATTATCCCTACAAATATATGAATCAGGGATATTTTCTACTGGTATTCTGATATTTTTTAAAAATGGATTTGTATGTATTATAGTAATAATTTTAAAAATATAAACAGATTTAACCTGTAAAAGATAAAATACTTGTAACTGTGCTTTGCAGTTGCCTAGTACCAAAGTCCGCAGAGACTGTATTTTAAATATGGCTTGTGATTTGTTGTGATTGTGATCTATAACAAGGAGAAGGAACCAGAGCACGTTCATCCACGCTGTACCCGGAAATGTGTAACAGCTCTGAGAGGTAAAATGACCCTCCCTATTACTGTCTATGGGAATGGTAATCAAAGGACTGGCTTCTTTTTTATTTCTTCCCCTGACAATTGCTTTTATCAACCACTTGGCTAAAGATAATACACACAGTTAACAGCTGTGGGGGAAAACTGATAATACCTGACTCTTTTTAAGGTAGATTTATTTGTAGGCAGAAAACCTATGGCTCAATTTCCTTCCATGGGGCTTAATAAAAAGCCTAGTAAATAATGTGGGTTTCTGAATACCAAGATCTCTGGGCTTTCTGCCCATTAATGCTGATGTATTTATTCTGACAAATTTACGCACCCTCTCTTCAGTTCTCCTTGGGATCAAGGGTACACATTTTAGCAAAAGATGACTATGGTTAAGGAGGATGAAGAATGGATGGATGGACAGACAGATGAATTGTGGCCACTGAACAAAGAAACAGATTGAAAACAGTCCACAGTACATCCTTAGCACAGACTTAAATACACTAATCAATCTTGCCCTGCGTAAACTAAGTTGTTTTAAATCTGAAGTTTAAATTCTAAGTCTTTAAAACTTAGATAAAATAAAGAATAGAATTAGAAAGAAAAGTAGTTATTTTTTAAAAAAGCAATGTTTCAGCACAAATGCCCAAAATTTTAAAGCTGAAATGAAAATATTGTAAGAGGCCACAGTTGCACAGACCTGACATATAGACATACAATTCTGTAAAAGGAATGAATGATTACAAAAAAATGTAAGGAGCAGAATAATGACTTGCAACTAGAAATGGCTTTGTAAATGTCAAGTGTCCCTCCTAACCTTCCTAGAGAGGTACTTTTATTGAGATTTACATTCTCAGTTTTTTGCCATTTACCTTCGCTGTTAGGAAAAAAAAAAAAAGTATAATAAAACTCTTGACCAATACTCAGAAGTTTACGTGTGTACATTTTATCCACTGTCACCAAAAATATCTCTAAAACGTTTGAGTTCTCAAACAAAACTAGGGAAATGTTCATTTTTCTACAGTTATCAAAGAAACACAAATTAAAGTCATTTTATACAAAATTAAGCGGAAAAAAAATTTTTTAATTATATTTTAAATCCTAGCCATTCTGGTAAAACTCTAGTATGATCAACTCTACAGAACTACTTTTGTGTTTCGGTGTAAATTAATACCAGGAATCTACCCAGTATTTATAAAAAGCTGCATTATAGAAATCAAGAGACTCCAGGAAAGGAATGTGTAATGAGTCCTGCATTCCATACTACCTGCAGGATTTCCTTGTGCTCAGATGTTGATTTTGGAAAATGGTTTGAATCTTAAAAACAATTTGAAATGAGGAAGGAAGGCAGGGAGGGGAGTGGAAAGAGAAGCCACTTAATGAACTGGGATGTGTACAGCTCATGCTTTTGTCCACTCAGCTTACAGAATAAATTATATGGGATTACACACTCCCTACTGAAGAGAGTAATAGCAACCTAGAGAGCATATTTAAAAGCAGAGACATTACTTTGCCAACAAAGGTCTGTCTAGTCAAGGCTATGGTTTTTCCAGTGGTCATGTATGGATATGAGAGTTGGACGGTAAAGAAAGCTGAGAGCCGAAGAACTGATGCTTTTGAACTGTGGTGCTGGAGAAGACTCTTGAGAGTCCCTTGGACTGCAAGGAGATCCAACCAGTCCATCCTAAAGGAGATCAGTCCTGGGTGTTCATTGGAAGGACTGATGTTGAAGCTGAAACTCCAATACTTTGGCCACCTCATGCGAAGAGTTGACTCATTGGAAAAGACCCTAATGCTGGGAAGGATTGGGGGCAGGAGGAGAAGGGGACGACAGAGGATGAGATGGTTGGATGGCATCACTGACTCAATGGACATGGGTTTGGGTAAACTCCAGGAGTTGGTGATGGACAGGGAGGCCTGGCGTGCTGTGGTTCATGGGGTCGCAGAGAGTCGGACACAACTGAGTGACTGAACTGAACTGAACTGAACTAAAAATGAACTAAAGAAAAATATTTCTCACTTGAGATTATTCACTGTTACACCAAATTATTATTCCCAAGAAAGAGCTGTTTCTACTTCTGTTGCCCCAACCTTAAAACTGGAATAAGAGGTATCAAGACATGTAGTCCCTGGGTGGAGCTGGGCCACCCAGATACCGAAGGCCACTAATCAGGTCTCAAGACACACAAACAAGGGCAGGCCCAGGGACTGTCTGCCCTATTTGAAACCCGGAGTCCCCTGTAATGGTATCCACTGGAATGAAGTGGCATTTTTCATTCTCTTACCATAAACATCCTTTAACTATTAAAGTACTGAGGGAATTCATAAAAAAAGAAATGATGTGTAAAAATAAAGAAATGATAAACAACTTCATTCTTGGCGAAATGCAAAATGAGATACCATTTTTCACCTATCAGATTGTCAAAAGTTAAAAAGTTCAGTAACAGCACTGCTGGTGCAAGTGTGAAAAAAACAGGCATTTACTTACATGTGGGTGTATAAATAGGTGCAACCTTTTTGGAAAACAATCTCATAATAGCTGTCAGAATGATACATCATATTCTATGAGTTTGCAGCTTTAAGGCTAAAAATACACCCTAGAGATACACTGTCAAATGGGTGCCAAGACAAAAGCATGCAACTTACACTACAGTATTACATTAGCAATAAAACGAAAACAGCATTAGCATCCACCGATAAGGAAATGGATAAATAACTGATTATTCAGCTAAATGATGGCACACTAGGCAGCCATTTAAAAAGAAGGGTAGGGAATTCCCTGGCGGTCCAGTAGTTAGGACTCGGTGCTTTCACTGCCAAGGGCCCAGGTTTCAAGCCCTGGTCAGGAAACTGCTGTGCGGTGCAGCCAAAAATAAAATAAATTAAAAAGAATGGTAGGTCTATATATACTTAAAAGAAAGATCAAGACAGACTACCTGGAAAAGACTTATGTGGATCATGTACAATATTATACCTCTTACTTTATTGTGTTTTAAAGGATGCATACAAATATCACTTTTATTGAACTTGCCATCTGTGTGGAAGACCTATTCAATATCTTGGCTTCATTATTTTGCTCCCTATCATAGCTAAGCTTCTTCAGAAACTTATCTAGATTTGCTGTTCTGCACTTCCTCACTTCCTGTTCTTCAAATCTGCTCGAAATTGGCTTCTCCCCTCAACTCTCTAAGAAAGCTTGACTTTTTTCGATCAAACATCAACAATCACCATGTTGCCAAATTCAATGGTGAGTTCTCTTTTCTCAGTTTACTTGTCTTCTCTGTATCATTTAACAATTCTTTCCTTCTTAAAACAGTTACCTCTATCTGAACTTCTAAATTTTGGAGTCCCGAGTCCTATTACCACCTCTAACTTCACTGGTACCTTGCTGAACTTCTGAGTTTTCACTCTCAAACTTACGTCTCCCCTACTTTACGCTAACTCAGTAAATGGCACCACATACATGGAATGCTTATGGCCAGAATCCTGAAAAGTCACCTTTGATCCCATCCATCCTGGACCCTCTACATCTGATCCATTAACAAGTTCCATAGATTCTCTTCAATACTCTACTTCACACCTGACTCTTTTGCTCCACGACAAAATGGCACAAGCAGCCATTCCAAACTCCTTTAAGGTTGATAACGTGCTAACCATGTGAGGCTCTGTTCCCCATTATTTATTTGTACATTTTGATCGGATAATTTGTAAGGTCTCTTTTATAAATGTGTAATATGGTGCAGTATAAACCAAACCACTCTAGAAAATAGCATTCGTATTTATCTGACTTTAACTTTCTAAAACCAGACGCCCAAATGGGCCTTTAACTGTTGGTAATCACTCACAGTCTCTTACCCTCTTCTTCCCAGGCTCAGAAGCACGAGTGTCGTAATCATCAGGAAGCTGAAGATAGTCCTCCATTCTGCTGGCAATAGCCTCCCAGTCACGTTTCCTTTTTGTGCCAGTTCTCAAGCCATCCAACTTGTCTGAGGGACAAACACAGAGCCGCAGCATTAAGGAAGAGTGTGAGTTTGCACACGACACACAAACAAGGGAAAAGAAGGCTGGAACACCATCGGAGGGCACATCCGCATTTTTGAGAGCAGCACCACTTGCAGATCCAAACTCTCTTCTTGGCTGAGATAATATCAAGTTCTGTGCAATTTCCACTCTTTATCTGGTGTCCATACCGGCAGCCTTTACATTAACTATACTGGTTTAAGTAACAAATATGGGCAGAGCAAGAGAAGACACTTGTTTCCTGGCCTCCTTATCCTCCCCATCCACCTAAAATCACACTTCAGCTCTCATGTTCTGACGAAAAGCAACGTTGAGTTTTTCCAAAAGCAATTTCTTCCATTCTTTTTTGTTTTTGTTTCTTTAACACAACATTAACACCACCCATTTGATCTGCAATCATGTGTGATAACATGTTATATGAAAAACAGGTAGTACAAGAACTTAATGAGCCAAGTTAATGTTCGGGAAAGTTTTAGATGAACAGTTTCTTGGGATTTTGACCACTGTGACAGGATTTGCCGTAAGTTAATGTTTACGGGTAAGCCGATAATATAAATCACTACTTTCTTTGGTTATACTTTAAAGTGCTGCTGACTATTCTGAGGCTGAGGGCTAGTCAGCCAAAGTGGCTGGATCTGAATTTTCTTTCTGAATCCTCAATCTGAGAGGCTTTCCAGCGGTCCCAAACTGTAATCAATTAACAGGGATTGCAGATTCAGAAATTATGAGTTTAGGTCTCTTCAAGAACACACAATGGAAATGTGTATGGTCTTTTTTATTGCTTATTAGTTGTAATCTTGAATTCTACATGTGTAATATTATGAGTTTTATATATATATATGTTACACACACACACACATTTATGTACATATATATATAAAAGCTACACTGAAGCACTAAATTTTTGGATCATCTACAGTTATAAAAACACACTATTATTAAGTAGGTCAATAAAGGAAAACCTACACAATTCAGAAACATACAATAACCACACTCCATTTAACTCCATAAATGGTGAAGAGTGTATATAGTAGAAACCTTTTAGGCATCAAGGCAGACAGAACCTGAAATAAAAGTACAATGGAAGCAGGAGGCAAGGTGAATTTATGCTTCAAATGTAAAAGTTACACACACAACTAATTGTGCATACCATACAGATCTCAAAAACCAGTAGGATTTTGCATACTTGTCAAAGCTTTTATTTCCTAAGCCCCACCCGCATAAAAGCAATATTATTGAAAAATCAGCAAGGCAAACTACAACACTCTACAAAACTCAAGAAATTTTTTATCATATCACTTTCGCAAATTTTTAACATGGACGAGTGCAACAGAAACAGACTTCTAACCTCCTCTGTAAATCACATGCTGTACCAAGTGGCTCTAACCTACATGTACAGGACAGGCCATAATACACAAGACCTTAGAGGTGACACCTTGATTGCACAGGGACATAGAATATGGTATTAGAAAAACCAACGAAGCCCCACAAACAGTAAAACTGTTCTCAGTTGAACAGTGTAAAGTATCAGCTGCTCCAACACACTTATTGAATAAACGTCAAAGGATTTCCAAACTTAATAAGATCAACTTCGACATTAACATACTTCAAAGGAAAATTTCATATTTCAATTCCAAGAACAGAACATGGTCAGGCAGCAATTACAGAAGGACAGTGTGAAAACTACGAGAACTCTTCCTCATACACTGGGTGTATGACAGGAGTTACACACCAGGAGTTCCGTATTTGCAACACGGAAGTTCAGAAGAGTATGTATTTCTAGTCTGAACACCCTTGTTTGTAATGTTTAATTTGAAATTTTATTGTGCACAAGTTTAAAGTTTCCTTCTTGGAGCTGAAGAAAGGTTCATACCTCCTCCACATGGCATCCTTGAAACTCAAACACACAGATGTATGGCATAAGGTGAAGGAAGAGGAATCTGGGGTATTTGTTAGTTACAGAAGACGACTGGTATCCAATACACTCATACTAATGATTTTCAGAGGTTTGAATTTCAAAAGATGAAGTTTTAAGATGAAGATGAAAGTTTAAATATCCAACTTGGTAGGTCACAGAATTTTACCATATCTTCAAAACAGTATATTATATATAGCACAACAGAAAAAAATTTTTAGATACATCTATATGTTTTCTAAACATATATGATATTTCTGAAAATTTGCTCATGGTGAACACACAAGGGTTACATGCCTATACAAAACAATAATTACAGTCCAACTGGGAAGAGATGAAACTGCCTGGCATATAGAAGGCCAGTACACAGTAACTGCCTGACATGCAGAAGGCCAGCACACAGTAACTCATAAACAGAGACAAATGACACTGAGATGAGAAACACAAAAGTAAGCTCTATGAAGAAACCTAAATTAGGATGACAACAGTCTCAAGTATACTTTTGGTTTTTCACTGTTTGAGAAACCAAAATCAGGTCGGTGGAATTCAAGCAGCTTGAATGCTTAATCCTAGCACCTGATGCGGCATGTAACACCCACCCTTGCCTTAGGGTGCTTGCGTCCCAGCTGGAAAAGAAACAAAGCGCTACTGAGAGTGGGTCACAGACACTCTTCAACAACTCCGTGACAGCCAAGCCAGATGCAACTCAGGCTAGCTTTGAATTCTCCTAAAATTACACTGCTTCTACTTTAACACACACACACACACAGGCTGAACTGAATACTATACTTAAGGAACACAGACCAAGACTCAACAATAAGATTTAACAGTTGCTTGAAAGATTACAAGTGAATGTTTTCTCATTGGCCCCAATTCATTTGTAAGTCAGAATTTCTCAGTTACAGATTCAGCTTGTCTAGCTCAATACATGACACTACTCAAGCTCAATATGTGTCCACCGAGCATAATCATGTTACCAAGAGATATTTAAGAAATGTTGGTAAAGTACTCAGAAAAATAAAGTTGTACCTGGTAGTCAAATCTATTGAATTTGTTATGATAAGGAAGGTGACATGGAAGAACAGAGCCTCGTGCTTTAGGCTCTTCTTCTTCGCAATTGGCTCCATGGACCAATATCAAAGAAGTACTTTCAGGAAGGCTCACACTCCTTCCTTGACAGATGATTTAGCTCTCAAGATAGAGTGGTGCAAGAGGCGAGTCATTATATGGAACATCCCTGTCACCAACAAAAACCCAGCTGCAAACATTTAAGAACTTATTTCCTAGATTCATTACTAGATCTTCAGTGCCTTTAACTGAAATGGTTTATTTAACAACTCTATTTCTGGAATTGTCTTTAAAATAGACTGCATCTGTGGGACTTCTCTGGCAGCCCAGTGATTGAGACTTGGCCTCCCAATACAGGCGGTGCAGATTTGATCCCTGGTCAGGGGGCTAAGATCCCACATGCCTCACAGCCAAAAAAAAAAAAACAAACCTAAAATGGACTGAATTTGTATTAAATGTATTTTCTGAGAAGCAAATAGCAGACAGGCCAGAATTTTTTCTGGAAATTGATATCAAGATTAATGTCATATTATCTTGGATAATCATAACTAAATTATATTTTCCTTTCTCTCTAGATATTAGAAAGGAAAATATGAGTGTGGACTGGCTCAAGTTAAAAAAAGCATTATCCTAGATAATATATTACAAAGGCCTCTAAAGATTATATGCTTAGCTAAAATATTGTATAATTCCCATATCTCTTTAATTACCACTTCTCTTTGCCCCAAAAGATAATCACTACTTAGAGAAGCAAGAAAGAGGAAAATGATCTTACAGTCTTATAGGTTACTCTATAAGTACAGAACTTCAGATTTAAACTAAAGTTAAAATAAACATATCTAAAGCATTATTATTTAAAACTAATTTGTGATTATTATTTTCCTACATACTTAACTGCATTTAAGCACTTTCGAATGCTTTAAAAGTTCAGGGAAGGAGATAGTTGGTTATTATTAAAATGGATTTCCCACAGAGGAAGGACGAATGGAAGAATATGTCATAACCACATAAAATTTTCACATGCCATACACTAGAAAAAAATTCTAGACTTTGCAACAAAGCATCTATCCCAACAATATGGTAATACTACTGTTTACAGAATTATCTTTTAACATTAGATCTGGTCAACATCAATGGCTCACATGATCAACTGGGCAAAATAAAAGGCACAGTCTATGCAACTGTGTGTAAAATGCATCCCTCTGATGTCAGAAACACAGATAGTATATCCCAAACAGTGAAGCAGCTAAATTATTCAAATTTGTTCTATAAATTTAAGGTATGTTTCTATGGTTACTTCAGCTTTGGGGGTTACAGCATAATTACAGAAGAGAAATGCAGAGACCAACAGTCATACTTCATACAGTAGCATGGTCCATCTTTTAAAAAAATCTTACATCACCAGCTGTTAATTTAACTGTTAAATTATTTACTAACACATCTTAATCAACATATTAAATGGTTCTCTTTAGGTGATATTTAAAAAAAAGTTCTGTAATATGACCATGAAATACTGGGGGAAAATCCATTGGATATATGTATTTTCTACTTGACAAAGAACCCCACGTTAAGCAACTCCAATTTTTTATTTATACAATAATTTTCACCAGTTTACCTTGTAACCTGCACTAAAGACCAGCTGGAGGAAAATTTAAATGGAATCTTACAAACCAGGCTCCTCAAAAACCTAAATTATATATCTACCTCCCCCACTTATGAACTTTTATTATACAAAGAAAATAACTGCTTTTTAATTAACTTTTAAACTTCAATATTTATTATTTTTACTACCACTATTATCCAAAATATTCATAACCAAGTTCAATTTTGAACTGCAATTGAATATTCTTTTATAAAGGTAGAAATCTCATCTACACCAACATTTCTGATTAATATAAGTGAATGGATTTTAGAAGTGACATTTCTGATTAATATAAATAAATGGATTTTAGAAGTGACAATATTTTATTACTAAATTTATCACATATTTGCATTTACTCTGTCACAAGATATAAATGAAAGTCAGCAAAACAGACTGAGGATGTAGTAAGGTAGGCCTAAAATCTTTGTTTAAGCAGAGATTTGGGGGAATTTGTTCTTCTTACAGCAGAAAGATCTATGACCATTACCATCAGGTATCACATATAAAAACAGGAAAAAGGAAATACCCACCTAGCTTTGCCTCAGATGTGTCCATCTCCCATTTGCTTTTCGGAATGTAACCCTAAATCGTACACAGAGAGAAGCTCGAAGGGTTAGAAAGAGACACATACATGCATATCACTTTTGAATTGGAAAAGCATTACAACTGGGAATGGATTCAGTTTCCACTCACTATTTATAAATATATCCTTAGGGAAAACAGTCTCATTATCTCTGAAGAAACTGAATTACCAAATTCACAAACTTCACTACCCAGATTTTAGGACAGGCACTTTAGAATAGTATCATGAAGGCGCTTTGAGGCAACTACAGTTCAGGACACACAACTGCAGTCTGAAAAACAGCTATATAGCAAATACAGTAAGAATGTATGGTAGATACTACGCTAAATAACATCATTCAGAGTAGCAGAGAACTTATAATACTAGCCAGGTTATTTTATAAATACAACTGCTATTACCAAGTGATAGTAGCCATGAGGTCCAAGGAGTATTCTTCAAGACAGTTACTTTGTATTCCAGTGTAATTTTAGATACTCAGAAGAAAGGAGGAAACTGGGTATCACTGAACACAATTATGAAGTTCAACCTCATTTTAAAATGATTCAATCCATTTACCAGTTAGATCTTACAAAGACTAATTTTACTGAATCTATTTCAGAGTATTACTTTTTCATCAATTGGAAGCTAGATTATTATTTCTGATGTTTTTTAAAAATTACACTTTTTCTATTATATGAAAAACCAGAAATCTCCACAGGCAATTTATGTCTTATTTAGTAAAATAACTGAGTGGTTTATTTCAAAGTCCTACAAAGATTTGCAAATTTCCCAATGTACCTATTAAACTATGTAGTAAAGCCTTTCAGTTTATTCGCCTAGCAAATGTATGCCTTTTCCATATAATTCACTGATTTATAATTAATTTCCATATAACTCACTGAAGTAAAACAGGTTTTACTTCATTTGGACTCTGTTCTCTATTAGATCTTTATATACAGAACTTTAATATTAGGACTTATTATATATGACAGATTCATCAAAGGTGTCAGCATCTTCTTTTAAGAATTAATGTATCTTTCTACTATTGGGAATGCTGAAGTTCATAGAATAGACTGACACACAGGTAAAGTTGGAAAGTATGTTGAACAGTTCATGACAATAGCTTCTGTGTAAGAGTTTACTAGAGCATTATCAATCTTCCAGGAAATCAACAGGTTTTATACATTTGTAGTCTTTAAGCCAGACTAATAATTCAACTTCAACTAATTAGGTAGTATTTCAGATTATAAATTATATTATCTTTTCAAATACATTTTCAAGAACAAACGAAGACAAAGGTTGAAGTGATGTTGTGCTAAAAGTTTGGTACTGATGGAATCTGTACTGTTATATCTCAAAAATCAGCTGAAAACCTTAAGTGTCACTAGAATAATACATTTTAAAATTCTGAGTCATATCTACAAGGTCCACTGAGGCATTAAAGAAAACAAAATATCATACCAATGATCCCCCCAAAGGAGTCTCTTGACCAAGAAAAGTATGGATTTCACACAGCTATAGTAATCAGTACAGAGTAGAAAACATAAAGTTGAGTGAAAATTCCATTAAAATGGTCTGAATGACAAGAGACTTGCTCTTAACCCTTTTATTAAAATTTTCCAAGAATCTTTTACTCCTGGAATAGAACCCAACAATAGGAGATCTGGATTCTGCATTTTGAAAAAAGGTTAAGAGAAGTTTTATAACATAAAGGTTAAGCAAAATGAGTACGTTACGCTCTCCCTGCTGGAACTACCCTTTTCTTCCTTAAAACTTAAAATCATCTTCTCACTCTATGAAGCATTAGGTTACTTGGAAATAAAAGAGAGAGTTCAGCAGGGTAAAGTTCTAAAGTTTCAATGCCATGTTTCTGGTGAAAAAATATTGTATTACAGTGTGTTTCACTTTCAAAAATAATAGTACATTCAATTAAAAGTTCCAAGCTTTGACCTACACCTAAGCAAGTCAGATGTTATGAACCATATCCTCAACTGAAATCTCTACAAAGGAAGACAGAGTTTCAGAGAGCTGACATTATAGACTTCTCATATGATGGTTTTCTAGTATGCATGCTGCAAGTAACTAAACTTGTCATTAGCCATATTCCAGGACAGCGTGGACCTTTAAGTGAATTTCCTATCTACACCTTAGATCATGTATGTTAAAATACAATCTAATTAAATAAAAAGACTTTGTTTAAAGGAAAAAAAAAACATACTGAGACTCAAATGCCATTAACTTTAAAGCTTATTTTTTAATCCACATACGAAATCTAGGAATGTAGAGGTTGACACCATCTCTATGCAAACACACAGTTTCTATCCAGAGTCCTCTATAACACACATGGGTTGATGAAACCACGTCTTAGCATGTATTCTCTAGGGGGAGAAATCGGGGTTCTCATTTTGTACATTTTCAGAAGAATATGAAAAGCAACTTTAGCAAGGGCTGAAGTATTAAATAAAACAAATAATATTTTGAATTAAAAAAGCAACACTATTTCAAGGCATTGCTAATCTCTGCACCGCATTAGCAAAC
Source organism: Giraffa tippelskirchi (assembly GCF_054371585.1). NCBI lineage: Eukaryota > Metazoa > Chordata > Mammalia > Artiodactyla > Giraffidae > Giraffa > Giraffa tippelskirchi. Next base: position 146,038,101 of record NC_137281.1, on the reverse strand, counting down.
ACTGGAAATAACATAAGTCTGGAAGTCGCATACTCTTGAATGACAGGGTAAGGCAGACATCACAACAGAGGTGTGATCAAAAGCATTTACAGTAGGTACACGGGAACTCTGAATTCACACTTACGTAAGCCTAAGCAAAATGCATTGCCTACACAGTCAAATCATTTTCCCCATCACTTAATAGGATAAAATGCGGAAGAACAAATCCAGGAGTCAGTGGCAACCCTCTGCCTCCTCATTCAGTAAGTTCTTCTGCCTCAGTTTATAGAAACTCAGTTATGAGCTCTTATAGCAAAGAAGAGACAATTATGCATAAGTTGGATAGGCTGTACCATGTATTTGCTGGAATGTAAAAATGCTCTTTCATATGTACTTGATTTTCTTAAAAAGTATATTCCCCTAGAGCCACCCACAAATAGTTGAGTGAATACAAGGGTACGTTTCTTAGCATTCTTAAAATTTCCTTGTTAACAACACAGTAGAGGGTTCTTTTCCTTTGGTCGGGGTAAAAATAAAAAGTATCCAAAAGTCTCCGTGAAGATGATTCTGGAAACTTTTACCATTAAGGTGCATATCAACAACAGTAATCTGACCACAGAGATGAATTTAAACCCTTAAGAATTTTAATAAAGAGACACTTTGTTCAAAGTGGTTGTTCTGTCTCCTACCAGTTCGCTTTCCTCTTCCTCTGCATCTTTCTTTTCATCCTTCTGTTCTTCAATATTTGCATCAAAATCTTCCATCTCCACCTACAACACCACAATAATCACACATAAAATAGACTGAGTTAACATTCAGGAAAAAATGTTGAGTCCCTCACTGAGATCTGAAATGAGCACAGTTGCCCAGAACAAGATGCACAGACTCACTGTTACATACTAAGAAATTTCTAATACCCTAAATTTTGAAACAGAACTGACAGAAAAAGATGATATTCCTGCCTTTTATTTTCCTAGGATATCTGTCTTTATAATTCCATGTGAAGTTGAATATAATGATCTAAGTTGATGGTTATCTGTTTTGAATGACTATAGATTACTAGGATTTCTTTTGAAAACCTTTAGCAAGTATTTTTTCAATCACGTAAAACATGTATAATTCAAATCTCAAAATGTAAGAAAGGTTATAGTAAAAAGTCATGATGAGAGCTTGGCCCAGAATAGTAGCAATGCAAATAAAGAGTAGATAGACTACAGAAGTATTTATAAGATAAAACTGACAAAATTTATAGACTGTATAGACTGACTACATGGTGGAGGGATAGTCAAACAGCAGTATAAAAGGAGTCAAAAATAATGGAGAGTAAAAGAGTCAGAGTTTCAGCAACTAAGTGATTGATGGGTCTAGTTACTAAAAAAGAGATTATTAGAAGAGGAACAGGTTTGGATGAATTACACATTGAACAGGTTGAGTTTGAGATATTTTAAAGTAATACATATCTTTTGGTACAAAATTTGGAAAATAATAGTAGAATTGTAAAAATCACCCACAACCCCTCCACTCAGATATAATTACTGTTAAGATATTGATAAAATTCATTCCAAGCTTTACAATTTAATATTAAGGGCATATAAGTGGCAATTCAAGGTACCAGAAAGACTACCCACACAGAACGTGCAGACTGAAAGCAGGGCCTAGGCTACAGCCCTAGAGAATTCCAACATGTAAGGGATGGATAACAAGAGAGGCCGGGAAAGGAGACTGAAAAGAAGACCTGCATCCTGACCTGAGACGCAAGAAGAAAATCAGGGGAGGGCAGACTCACAGAAGCCGAGAAAAAATGTTTCCAACAAGGGGGACACAGTCACATGTGGCTGCAAAATTATGCAACAGGAGAAGGGAGAATTGTTCATTGTCATGGAACTCTCTGGTGAGAGAGTCTCTAGAGAATGGCTGGGACAGGAGCCAGAAGGAAATGGGTTGATGAGTGGCATGGGAGGCAAAAACACATAAAAATACAGTGGAAACACTGAGTATCGATAACTCTCATTCATACGAAGACGTCAAATAAAGCAGAAGTATATAACTGATTAAAAGAGAAAGATCTCTCCTTTTCCATGATAAAGATTTATTTCTACCGAACAAATAACTGATTTAGATAAGAATTATCAATCTATGAAAATGTGTCAGGGAACGGGATACTAACAGTTTCAAAGTATCTCCCTATAGATCACTTATTACAAAGAGAAAAATGCAGAAAACTTTGAAGATATCACCAAAACCAAGTGATAAACATTTTAATCAACAATAAAATAAGTTGACATCGTATGACTCCTGATACGATGCACTAAGAACATGTCACTTATGTAGCATTCCTGCTAACATTTAACCTAAAGCTAATCATGACAAACCCACAATGAGGGGAGCTAACAAAACAGGTAACTGACCAAAATGCTTCAAGATTTCTTTGTCTTTCATGACAGTGACATAGCTGAGAAACGATTTTTCATATTAAAGGACTGGATCCTGGATTTTAAGAATCTGCTATAAAGCATATTACAGAAACTGGCAAAATATGAATATGGACTGTACATGAAAGAATTCAGGAAATTTATATTACCTAATACAGGATCTTGTCACCCTGCTTATTTAACTTATATGCAGAGTACAACATGAGAAACGCTGGGCTGGAGGAAGCACAAGCTGGAATCAAGATTGCTGGGAGAAATATCAATAACCTCAGATATGCAGATGACACCACCCTCATGGCAGGAAGTGAAGAGGAACTAAAAAGCCTCTTGATGAAAGTGAAAGAGGAGAGTGAAAAAGTTGGCTTAAAGCTCAACATTCAGAAAACTAAGATCTTGGCATCTGGTCCCATCACTTCATGGCAAATAGATGGCGAAACAGTGGCTGACTTTATTTTTGGGGGCTCCAAAATCACTGCAGATGGTGAATGCAGCCATGAAATTAAAAGATGCTTACTTCTTAGAAGGAAAGTTACGACCAACCTAGACAGCGTATTAAAAAGCAGATATAGTACTTTGCCAACAAAGGTCCGTCTAGTCAAGGCTATGGTTTCTCCAGTGGTCATGCACGGATGTGCGAGTTGGACTGTGAAAAAAGCTGAGCGCCAAAGAATTGATGCTTTTGAACTGTGGTGTTGGAGAAGACTCTTGAGAGTCCCTTGGACTGCAAGGAGATCCAACCAGTCCATCCTAAAGGAGATCAGTCCTGGGTGTTCATTGGAAGGACTGATTGTTGAAGCTGAAACTCCAATACTTTGGCCACCTCATGCGAAGAGCTGACTCACTGGAAAAGACCCTGATGCTGGGAAGGATTAGGGGCAGGAGGAGAAGGGGACGACAGAGGATGAGATGGCTGGATGGCATCGCCGACTCGATGGACATGAGTCTGGGTAAACTCCGGGAGTTGGTGATGGACAGGGAGGCCTGGCGTGCTGTGGTTCATGGGGTTGCAAAGAGTAGGACACGACTGGGCGACTGAATTGAACTGAATACAGGATCTTATCAAATGTCAAATTTCTTGAATTTGATAACTGAGATTTCTACTTAAGAGAATGCCCTTGCTCTTGGGAGGTATCTTCTGAAATACTTAGGGGATAAAGGGCTTATGAGGTCTGTATTTTTACTCTCAAATGGTTTCACAGTAATAGGAATAGTAGTAACAGTAACAACAAGAAGAAACAGAAGAAATCTAAGTAGAGAAAAATGTGACAAAATATTAACAATCAGTGAATCTCAATGAAAGTCATGCAGGTGTTCTTATACTAACCATGCAGCTTTTCTGTAATTAAAAATTTTTTCAAAGTAAAAACAGTGGAGAAAAAGGTGGCTTCTGCATCGCTTTCGAGCCAAAGGACACTCACCTCTTCAATAGCAGCATCTTGCAACAAAGAACGAATGTCCAGACGCATCATATGACGAGGTGCAGCTTCCCAGTGATCAGCCATCTAATTGAGAGATTCAGGAGCTCAAATTATCTCTGGAAGCTACTCAAAGAAAGACCAAGAGACCGTGCTATGCCCTCTATGTTTTCTTAAAAAAAAAAAAAAAATAATAATCACCTTATTTATTTCTTTAAGCTTCCGTCCATGAATATTCCTCTTGCCACAAGTCTGGTTATCTGCACTCATTTCAGCCAAATACACCTAAGAAGAAATGAGTAATGATTAAGCAAACAAATGCAGGACTTAGATGATAACACAAAATACTCTGAAGTTCTTTTAAATCTATACCTCAAATCCCTTGGTTTTTGCTGCACTCCAAAACTGGTCGAAATGTCTAACTCTGTCATTGATGGCATCCAGGATGATGAAAGGGAAAAAGCCATCATCCAGAGTCTTTTTGAAAGTTTTGAACATGCTGGTACGGTAGGTTTCCTCCATCTCAGCTTCATATTCATATTCCATTACCTAAGATTCCCCACAAAAGAGATACAAAGTTAGCAAAAGCAGGAATCACCTTAAATCTCTGCCCTGGTTAGCGTTTGGATAAAGACAACTTTCCTTCTTTCTCAGGTGTAGTCTTTTCCTTCACATCTGAGCACTAAAGTTTGTGTTCAAAAAAGTCAATAATTTCTCTCTGAACATGCTTTCAATACTATTTATGAATTAGGATATAATCTGAGAGGAATATACCAAACCTTCTTTTTCACTTTCTTTCCAGAATCTGGATCTTTTTCTTCTTTTTCTACTTCAGTGATGAAGTAATCATCCAGGCTTAGAACTCTGGGTGCAGGTCCTCCGAATTCTACCTCCTTATCCTAAGAATCAGATATTTAAGAAAGTTAAAGAGAATTTTATGGAATAAATTAATAAATGTGCACAAAGTTTTTTCTTATGGCTAAATACCACGCAATCTTCTTGTGGTTTCAAATCAAGCTGGGGCAAAAGTATCTGTCTAAGCAGATCAAAATGAGACAGCACCTACCAGATGGGCCAACTAGAGCGGATCAAACAGGAAATACCTGTGTCAACATCACGCTGCTTGTTCAGAAGGCAAGTGGCTAACAAAAGCAAGTGATGCTTTCACTTTTCCATACTCACTCGAATAAGTTTTGCAACATGTGTCTTTCCACTGCCTGGCAATCCTCTCATTATAACAACAATCTGAAACACAATTAAAAAAAAAATCACTTAGTTTTTTTTTTTTCCACAATGAATTGATCTTAGAGTTAACAATGACCTAATATTCTCCAGGAGAGACCATACTATAGGCCATGAAATAAACCTTAATACATTTGAGAGGACAGGAATAATACAAAGCACACCCCTGACCACAATGGAAAGAAATTTAAAAGTTTGGGAAATGCACAAGCATGTAAAAATGAAACACCATACTCTTAAATAACCAATACATCAAAGAAGAAATCAAAACAAAAATCAAAAACTACTTTGAGATTAATAAAAATGAAGACACAACATAAGAAAATGGAAGGACAAACTAAACGTAAAGCAAGAAGGAAGGAAATAATATTGGAGCCAAGGTTATTAAAATAGAGAACAGAAAATTAAAGAAAAATCAATGGAACCAAAAGGTAGTTCTCTGAAGAGCAACAAAATTGACAAACTTTTAGCTAAACTAAGAAACAAGAGATAGGATTCAAATTACTAGAATCAGAAAAAAAAGAGAGGATATGAGTGCCAACCTTACAAAAATTTTAAAAGGGTTATAAAGGACTACTATGAACAACTGCATACCAACAAACTAGATAACTCAGACAAAATGGACCAATTCTTAAGAGAGACACAAGCTACTGAAACAGTCTCAAGAAGAATAGATAACCTGAACAAACCTATGACAAGTGAAGAGACTTAATTAGTAGTCAAAAAACTGCCAACAAGAAACACCCAGGCCCAGATGGCTTCCTCACTGAATTCCAACAAACATTTAAAGAAAAATACCAACTCTTCACAAACACTTTCAGAAAAAAAAAGAATAGGAAGGAACAATTCCCAACTTATTTTATGAGGCCAGTATTTCAAACCAGCATATAATCTGATACCAAACCCAGACAAAGACATCACAAGAAAATTAGGTATCTCTTATGAATATGGATATAAAACTTCACAACAAAATATTACCAAACTGAATCCAGCAACATATAAAAAGAATTACACAACATGATCAAGCAGGATTTATCCCAGAGATACCAATTAATATCTAAAATCTGTTAATGTAACAATACATTATATTAGTACAATAAAAAACAAAAAAATCCCAATGCAGAGAAAGCGTTTAACAAAATCCAACATCCTTTCACGATTAAGAACATTTACCAAATTAGAAATGGAAGGGAACCTCCTCAACTCGTAAAGGACATCAAATGAAAAAGCACAGCTAGCACAGTACTTGATGGTGAAAGACTGAAAGTTTTCTTTCTAACTTCAGGAATAAAACAAGGATGCCCACTCTCACCACATTGATTCAACAGTGAACAACCAGGAAAGAAAAAGAAAAGAGGCATCCAGACTGAAAAGTAAGTAAAATTATCTCCATCTGCAAGATTATATCATCTCACATACAGGAAAACTTCCAAGGAATCCACTAAAAATCTATTAGAACCAACAAATGAGTTCGGCAATGTTGAGCAATATACAATCAATATACAAAAGCCAACTGTATTACAATACAGCTGAGCAAGCCAGGAATGGAATTAAGCCATCCATATCTCTTTTTTTTTGGTGGCCCTGCTGTGTGGCTTGCAGGACCTCAGTTCCCCAACCAGGGACTGAACCTGGGCCATAGCAGTCAAAAGCACTGAATCCTAACCACGGGGCACTTGAGCCATCAACATCAATAACAACATTACACATGAATGGATTTAAGCAATCCAATTAAGAAGCAAAAATTATCAGACTGCTAAAAAACATCATCTAAACAATATGCTGTCTAGAAGGAACATATCTCAGATTGAAAGACACAAATAGATTGAAATTAAAAGAATGGAAAAAGGTATCAGCAACCACAGGAAAGCTGGAGTAACTATACCAATAATAGATGAAATAGACTTTAAAACAGTGACATATATACATACATACATGGAGTTAAACCTCTGATAGAAATCCCAGTATCAGTTTATTTAAATGGAATCTAATTATTTTGCAATACAGGATAAATGTAAGAATGTGTGTATATATATATATAGATATCTGTATCTATGTATCTACCTATCTATATATATATATATATGGAGGTCACCAGGAAAGTAAGTCTAAACTATTCAAGTTCTTCTAATTCTTCCTTTTAAGTTCCATATGCCATAAGACCAAATTCTCTTTTCCCTTCTTCAAAGTGCAATTAATTGAGTTCTTCTTAATTATTTTCTACAATTTTCAACACTTTTTTTTTTTAAATTTTAGAGGATAATCAACACTTTCTTTTTGCCAAGCAATTAAGCTCTAATTTCTTAGTTTCTAAAGGGTAGGCAGTTTATGAGATTTTATGATGATTTGGAGATGGTAAGATGCCTTGAATCTGATATTAATACTATGCCACACATGGGAACAACCTAAATGTTCACTGATGGATGAATGGATAAAGATACATATACACAATGGAATACTACTCAGCTATAAAAAAGAATGAAATAATGCCATGGATGGACCTAGAGATTATTACTAAGTGAAGTCAGTCAGAAAGAGAAAGACAAATACCATTATTATATGACTTATGTGTGGAATCTAAAACATGACACAAATGAATTTATCTATAGTACAGAAACAGACACACATACATAGAGAACAGACCTGTGGTTGCCAAGGTGGGGAATGAGGGAGGACAGATTGAAGTCTGGGATTAGCAGATACAAACTATTATATATAGACTAGATAAACAATAAGGTCCTACTGTATAGAACAGAGGACTATGTTCAATATCCTGTGATTAAACCATAGTGGAAAAGAATATGAAAATATATATCTACACATGTAACTGAATCACTTTGCTATACAGAAGAAATTAACGCAATCTTGCATATCAACTATACTCCAATAAAATAAATTTTTAAAAATTAAAAAAGGAAAAAAAAAACATGTCACAGAAAAGTACAGAAATTCTGTTCAGGATACTAAAAAGACCTATCAGCTTCTGATTTGCAATAAAACTAGTCAACTACATAGGACTCACTCTCTCAGGCCTGCTCTCTCGGCCAGGTGGTTTCAAAATATCATCCACATTCTTAGATTCGGGTTTCTTCTCAACCCGTGGAGCTGGAGGTGGCTGGTGGCTTATTGAAGGAGCTGGCAGGGGCATTCGCTCCTCTGGGTAACTTCTTCGTTCTCCTAGGATGCCAGCAGTTGAACAAGATTACTATTTATACAATTATTTAAAATTTTAATGCTCTCCACTCCTCCTAATATATATATATGTTAATATATATGAGAACGAGTCACCAGCTTAGGAAAACTTCTTCATATAAATAGGTATGAATTTCTAGTTTATTTAAGTCTAATTTATAACAGTGAAAAACTAAAAGCAATCTAAGTGTTCAAAAATAAGAGTCTTACATCTTATTCACTTGATGAACTATCACAGAGCCATCAATATAATAGATTAACATACAGACAAATGTATACAGTATAGTATCAATGAGAACAAGCACAATAAAGAAACTGTATGCAGACTTTGTTTACAACTTCATTAATACGTATGTGAAGAGAGAATGAGAGGAAATATACAAAATTACAATGGCTGTGGTATGGTAGGTAGGCAGTGGGATTATAAGTGATTTTGTTTCTGTCTTCCAATAATCATGTAAAAAAAGCAATTTACATTTTATTTCATTAATTATATGACTCTTTTTGGTGATAATGTTGCCATCTCTGAGAAATCTGTGAGTGTATTTCACTCTGAAAGTTTAAACCCACAGCTACAATCAAAAGCATCTCCTGTAGTTTTCAATTCTCAGCATCTTTATAGTTAGTAAGGCACTAATCTACCTCCAAACATGGATGGTCCTTCATAGGCTGGTCGGTCAGACTTGCGATCATAGGAAGGCCTATCAAACCCTCCTCTTCTGGATGAGGAATGGTCTTTTTTGTCTCGATATGACTGAGTCCTAGAAAGTTTAACAGGAAGTGCTTTGGTAAATAAAAAACATAAGGTGGTCTCTTATAATGCAACACCATTATATGCCCAATTTTCTCTATGGGCAGTTACCATTCATAGTCAATATTTATATTTTATTTTGCTTTTCCATTTAGATCTGCCTTGCATACACACATCCACAGAGCTCACAAACAGCAAAAATTAATTGTTTGCCTATTAACTAAGAAATGACTACAACTTTGTTGACAATACTCTTTCCTCTCTCCATCTCCCATTTAACTCTCTGAAATTCAAGCTTGCAAAACTCAAGAATCGAGTCTCCTGAAAACTGGTACTCTTCCCTCTCCAAATTATACACACACATGCATGAGAAAAATACATCATTTACTAAATTTCCTTTAACTACACTGACTTTTGCCGAACTTAAGTATATGGTAATTTGCACACCCAGCAAAGATAGTTTTCGTGGCATACCTATCATCTCTAGGTCGGCGTTCTCTGTCAAATCGATCCCGGTCATAGTCAATAACACCACGATCCCGGTCTCGATCTCTATGTGTCTCCCGATCCCTTTTGAAATCTCGATGATCTGCCATGACATTGCTTTGACGATCAAAATAAGGCTCACGATCTCTGTCTCTATCATAACGATCTCGTTGGCCTGCATGCTCTGCAAAAACACTTAATTTAAAGTTAAGAACTACATCCCTTTTTTCTGAAATAAAAGCAGAAAAGTACAAATCTAAATTTAGAACTAGTATAAACTGCTGCCCTAAATTCAACTTATGAATCCTTTAGCTATATTAAAGGGAGGCCCAGATAATCTTACCAAAAGGAAAATCATATGATAAATAGGTCCAAAAAGGTTTAAAAATACTGATCTCCCTGGGACCTCTACCTGTTTCAAAAGTTGATCTTTCAGGTAGTGGATCTGGACGCAGAGTTATTCTTTCTCCATAGGGTATCTGTTCAACTTTATTAGTGGATATGTCTGGTAAACAAAAACAAGGATAAAATCACTGTTAAGAGTGAAGCTTAAGGAAGCCAAAGTTGAAGCTAACAACTCCTCTAGAATCCCAAATACAAGTCTGCCATTTTTACTTACCTCGGCCATGGCCATAATCAACAGTCTGCTGCACTGGTGGTGGTTTGGACATGGGTGGCATACCCATAGGCATTGCGCCAGGAGGAGGGATGGAAGGGTGAACAGGTGGGGGTGGTAACACTGGAGCAGATGGAATTGCTGCAGGTTCAGATTTAAATTCCGAATTCAGTCCCTGCTCATCATTTGTATCCCAGAGGCCGTAGAAAGAATCTTCATCCCAGCGTTCTTGTTCCACAGCTGAAGTTTGTGGCTTTATCACTGGAGGAGGAGGTGGTGGAGGAGGAGGGGGGGGTGGCGGTGGCGGTATTGGGATAGGTGGCCTGGTCACAGGAACAGACGATCTTGCTGGTGGAGCAGGCGGTCTTACAATTGAACCTGGTGGCTTACCCATAGGAGGCGGTGGTCTGTAGGACCCTGGAGGCTGGACAACAGGGTAAATGGCTTAATGAATGAGCATACCATCATATGTTCACGTATCAGTAGAAATCTGGTTCTCACTCCACTGAACTTATTCAAACTTCAAAACTTTCTGTACTTTAAAATACACCATCAGGGAGACAATATATGCAAATCATATATTTGACAATGGACTTATATGGAGAATATAAAAATCTTTTATAAGACAATCAAAAAATATGGCCATAAGATTTGCATGTTTTACCAAAAATATGTATGAATGGCCAATACGCCCATGAAAATACGCTTAACATCATTAGTCAGTAGAGAAATGCAAATTAAAACCACAATGAAGTACCATTTCATACCCAATAGAATGGCTATAATTGATGACACAGGCAATAACAAATGATGGCAAGGATGTAAAGAAACACGAAGACACTTAGGACTTCCAGTAAGAATGTAAAATGGTGCAGCCACTTTGGAAAATGTAGATTAGTTATCGCCTGGGACCTGGGGTAGGAATGAGGATTAACTGCAAACTAGCACAAGGGATCTTACTGGGGTGCTGAAAATGTTATACAACTGGATTATGGTGATGGCTGCACAACTTAGTAAATTTACTAAATATCACTGAATTACACACTTAAAGGTCAGGAAGCAACAGTTAGAACTGAACATTGAACAACAGACTGGTTCCAAAAAGGAAAAGGAGTACGTCAAGGCTGTATATTGTCACCCTGCTTGTTTAACTTATATGCAGAGAACATCACGAGAAACGCTAGGCTGGAGAAAGCACAAGCTGGAATCAAGATTGCCGGGAGAAATATCAATAACCTCAGATATGCAGATGACACCACCCTTATGACAGAAAGTGAAGAAGAACTAAAGAGCCTCTTGATGAAAGTGAAAGAGGAAAGAGAAAAAGTTGGCTTAAAGCTCAACATTCAGAAAACTAAGATCATGGCATCTGGTCCCATCACTTCAGGCAGACAGATGGGGAAACAGTGGAAACAGTGGCTGACTTTATTTTTCTGGGCTCCAAAATCACTGCAGATGGTGACTGCAGCCATGAAACTAAAAGACCCTTACTCCTTGGAAGGAAAGTTATGACCAACCTAGACAGCATATTAGAAAGCAGAGACATTACTTTGCCAACAAAGGTCCATCTAGTCAAGGCTATGGTTTTTCCAGTGGTCATGTATGGATGTGAGAGTTGGACTATAAAGAAAGCTGAGCGCTGAAGAATTGATGCTTTTGAACTGTGGTGTTGGAGAAGACTCTTAAGAGTCCCTTGGACTGAAAGGCGATCCAACCAGTCCATCCTAAAGATTAGTCCTGGGTGTTCATTGGAAGGACTAATGTTGAAGCTGAAACTCCAGTACTTTGGCCACCTGATGTGAAGAAGTGACTCATTGGAAAAGTCCCTGATGCTGGGAAAGATTGAGGGCAGGAGGAGAAGGGGACGACAGAGGATGAGATGGCTGGATGTCATCACCGACTCGATGGACATGGGTGTGGGTGGACTCAAGGAGTTAGTGATGGGCAGGGAGGCCTGGAGTGCTGCAGTCCATGCAGTAGCAAAGAGTCGGACACAACTGAGCGACTGAACTGAACTGAACATACTTAAAAATGGACAAATTAGATGTATGTAATTTATACCTCAATTAGGTTGGTTTACAACAGGGGAAAAAAAAAAACTGCCCTCAAAACTATCACCTCCCCCCTCCCTCTGCAATGAACCACCCTCTTTTTCTTCTTCCAGAAAATTTAGGGTGGTAGTCAATTTGAAGTGGCTGACCTCAAACCTACTAAATTTCTATGGGAGAGGTTCTGGCGTTGGTTTAAAACAAACAAAACAAAACCTCCATGTGTAATTCTCATGTTCACCCCTTGGTTTAAGAATCTCTGCTACAAACTCTCTCTCCACTCTAGTGACCTATCTCCTCTACAAAAATAGTGAACTTCCAGTGAGAGAAACAAACTCTAGCTAGCTCCCTCACTTCTCTCCAGTTCATCTAGTTGACAACAGCTGTCTGTGGCAACACACGACATCAGTGATGGGAAATGACAAAACAAAGAGACCAAACGGACATTGAGCATCCTCTCTGACAAGCACCGAATGTCTGCTGAAACGTGTATTATGGAAACAGTAGAATCTCTGGGCAGATAGGTCCCATCTACTTAATACTGAAACCCAACTGTCAAATTTTATTTTAATCTTTGCAAGTAATCTCTGATTTGAATACTTTTTATCCATTTAGTTCTGTGTTTCTGCTTTGTTTGTTCTATCGACAAACACACTGACGGTTACTTCAGGCCCTGGAGAGTCAATGATGCACATTACTTACATATTTCCTCATACACAGGCTGTGCTTTAAAAACAAACTTTTTGAGTAGCAAAATTACATTTTGGCTAATATGTTAGGAATATTATTTAACAAGAGGCCAATACAGGCTAGAGTTAGGGACAAATGACTACTACCTAAAGATAAATTTTAGATTATGGCACTTTAAACTGTGTTAGAAAATGCTTTTGTATGACAAAGCTACTGCATCTGGAGCACAGCTGTCCAGACATGTTGTGCGTATCTTAGGAACTCTTTGGACTATAAGTAAAAAGTGTTTTCTTCATAGTACCCAGTGATAGCAACACATACATCTGTGAAAAGCAAAACACCCCTACAGTACTTACATTAGAGAGGATTAATATCTATACCATAAATTCATAAGAAAAACCTGAAGAGTCAAATAGATAATAAAAATAGGATTTTTTTTTTACAAGAAATGTAATTAACAAATACTGGAAAATATTCATGTTCACTAATTATCAAAACTACCAAACATATTGTAACATTTTATTAAACTAGTCAATCTACCAAAAATATTAAGTAGCTGATGCTTGCAAGGCTACAACATAGCTTTAGAGAGCTGTTGGCTACATTACGGGAATCATTAAAAATGTCCTTGTTCTGTAGTCATTAAAAGGATCTACTTTAGGAATTTAAAAGTACTTTTAAGAGGATACCTAAAATAAGCATTTGAAGCATAATGCATTGTGGTTTGTAGAAAAAAAGAATGCAGATGTAAGCTTATATGTATAGAATGGGTAAACAACAAGGTGCTACTGTACAGCACAGAGAACTATTCAATATACAAACCATAACACAAAAGAAAATTTTAAAATGTATGTATGTGGGTGTATATATATATGTATACATATATATACACACATGTATATATACGAATCACTTTGCTACACAGCAGATACTAACACATTGTAAATCAACTATACTTCAATAAAAAATACTAAAACTATTATGAATTTGATACAAAGACATTCATTAACATTGCATTAATAAGAGTAGATTAGAAACAAAGGTCTAACAGAAACAGAATAGTTTTAATAAACTATTATGCATCAAAAATATAAAGCATGTAGCAAAACATTAAGATGTTTATGATTTATCGAGTAAATAAAGCAGAAATGTGGATTTATAATCTACAGCTTCTACTGTTTGCTAAGAGATACAAAGATAAAAGACATAGTGTTCCTATCCTTATGAAGAACAGGCAAAATAAGACAGAAGGCAAGACAGGCAAGAAAACAATCAAAATACAGGACGATAAGCGTTCTGGCAGAGAACTTAATCACATGACTCTTTAACATAACTTCACTGCCTGAACTGGGGCATGATGTTCTATCCCTTTCCTTAGCTAAGGACTAGTAGTCTGAAGAGGTAGGGAGACTAGGAAGCTCACATGAGCAGGGCTCACAGGGAAACCTTGTACTGGCCAGATGAAAAACAGGACTATTTGAACAAAAAGGATTACCAAGAAAATACTACAATTTTATGAACACAGAGCCATATATACAGTTCGGATGTGCTTGGTGTATTTAAACTGTAAGGGGAAAAGCATTTCTGTCACACTTCCGACCATACTCGTAACATTCTCAAAGGTCCATCACCATTAGTGTTTTTCACTTTTCCAAATTTTCATTTTTTACAGAGGAAAATTCTACTTATTGTAAACAACAACAACAACAAAAAATCAAACAACATACAAACATACAAAGTAAGAACCATTTCATTTTTCTGAGTATATTATTTTCCCATACCGGATACAATCCAGGTCTTGAAGGTGTATTCTGTAATCTTGAATCCTGTGGTGGTAGATGGTCAGGCATTTGTGGCTCAGACCCATAGTCTTTCATCTTTTGAAGCTGTTCTTTCTGTTCTCTGTAAACAAATAAAATTGCCGTTGTATTTAATGCATGTGTTCTCTGTTCCTAAATAACTATAATTAATATCAAAAAACAAAAAAGGAAACTAAAAACCTTGTTTCAAACTCTCTAGAGTACCCATAAAACATCTCCAGGGTAATACTTTTTTGTCTTTACGAGCTAACTTATCAGTCATCTACAACCTATAAATAATGATAAGTTACTGAAGGTCTAGAAGGGATTGATTCTAGAACCTGCCTCTTTAGTCTATTTTAGTATCTCACCTACTTGTCATGTTTTTCATTCATCCAACCAAAATCTCTTGCTGATTTTTTTTTGTTCAGTAGTCTTTAGGTAAGTGGTTGAAAAATGGTGGCACATGGGCCAAATGTATTTGGATATATATGAATACACAAAAAGCCTTTTTACAATTTGGCTTTCATTATCAGTTTTAAAAATCTGTGCTAGCTGACACTATTTACAAAGCAAAAAAATACATATTTTTCAATATAAATTCAAACTTTAAAGCAATTTGTAAACACTGGGCCTACACTCCCACATGCCAGCAATCAGCTCAGTGGAGTGGTGGCTGCCCGCCTTAGATGAAGCGCTTTGCTACAATCCTCACACTCAGGAGTTATACTGGCCCACTTTCACTCATTTTAGTTACCTGCCTGGTTCTTGTGGGCATTTTAGTTTAAGGCCCCTCTTGTATATGGTGAGAACAATGGTTAGCCTATACCTTTAAAAACAACACTTCATGTTCCTAAAGAGTAGTTATGTAACTCTTCAAGATTCTCTTTAAATGGCTGGTCAAATTCCTTTCACTTTGTCTTACACCCACAATAAACACATACAACATCTACCACAACCTCTTCAGACCTTTTACAATTTTCTTCCTACCTTTTTGCAAAGTGTAATGACCCAAGTGAACACAAAGTAAGGGTCAAGTGTAAGAAAAAGATTACTTTCTGTCTCATGTAACTCATATTATGACTTTCCTGACACAACATGGCTGACTTGTATTCAACTGTGACCATTATTATCCATCACTTCACATATTTTGTTTAATTATGTGGCCTAGAAAGAGCTTTTAAAAAGGAATGATGAAGTAACTTTTATCCAGCATTTCTATACAAAGCAGTAATGGATGAAAAAGAAATTTCAAAAAGGAAAGAAACCTTAGTAACTGAGTAACATCAATCAGCTTAGTGCTCTCCATAAACAAAAAAGACTTTAAAGTTGGACCAACTTCAAATTGTAGGTTTACCAATTCTAGTAGCCAAGTGGTACTCTCTTGAGTCTTAGTGAAGCGAGACAACTACTACTTATCTTTGCAGTCCTTTGAGATAAGGATTTGAAATAGGAGGATTGAGACAATAACACAGTAAATTATCAGCACAGTGCCAGCACACAGTAGGTGTTAAAGGTATCCATAATTTAAAGGTGAAAATAGTAGTAGCTAAGTGTTTCATAACATGCTTTCTACATCTTCATGGGCAATCTGGAAAAGTCAAATCCCTTAGAGCGTATCTTCTGTAGACCACAGAAATTTGTTGTGTTGCCTGAGGCATCTGATTTTTCATTTTATATGTATTTTTCCTCATCATACTTTCCCAGTCATAAAGCTTCAGCTATAGTTTTAATTGGCATAATCCACAAATATAGACCAGAATTGAAAAACCAAAGAAACACAATACACTGGTATATATAAAAGACTAACCATTAATTTATTTTTGCAAAACTTTGCTAATTCCTAAGAAATCATTCAAAAAGTAATTTCTCATTGTAATCTGTCAGTGACTCCTAAATTCTTCTCTCAAGATATAGTTGGTGTAAGGATTAAATGAATCAATACATACAAAGCACTTGGTACAGTCCCTGGTAGATAGCAAACATGCAATAAATGTTAACCTTTATTATTACTGCTACTAATGGGAAGTGTTAAGTAGATACCTATACATAGGTGATTGTAAATCAAGAAATCTAAATTCTATTCTCCATTCCACAAAGAAAATATTTGATTATATAGAAACAAGTAACAACCTCAAGCAGAGACAGCTGCTTCTGGTTATAATGAAAGATAAAACATTCCCACAAGAAAGAATCAATGGTTAGACAAATCTGAGGCTGCTTCCAGGTAAACCATTCTTAGCTTCAAAAGAGAAAAAATGTAAATCCTTCCACCACTTTCCAAAGTTATACCAAAGATTAGTGAATATGAAGTCTATCAGATCTAGTAACAAAGAGGGGGGAATAAAGGACTTTACATATGAGCTCTGTGAAACCCAGAGTACCGGACAGTTGAAGTCTGAGCTTGACATAATCACAGGCATGACATGTCAGCAACATATCTACAGAAGTCAAGAATGGCTACCAAATTTTCATTTTTCAGGACCTAAGTTTATAATTAACACAGTTCCTAAACACCCATCCTGCCCTAAAATAGCACTCAATGACTAGAAATTAAAATTATGTGGTAAGAACTTGAAGTAAAATGATTCTATTCAAATATATCACATCATTTTAAAAAGAGAAGTATGCATGTGGCTTGTTCTAGAAGAAATGATCTTAAGTAGTCAACTTACCGAAGCATTTTCAGCTCTTGTGCAGCTTTCAGAATGATTTCATGCTGCCTCTGACTGAGAACCATTACCCCTCCAAGGCCTTGGTCAGAGTCTAAGTTTGCATCCGACCCCATCATTTCAGAAGAATGATGTGAGGGCATATGTTCCGCCATGGGGGAATGTCTATCCACATCAGATGGGTACCATCTGTCTGACAATCGTTCTCTTTCCCAGTCCATTCTGTCAGGAATATAATCTCGCTTTTCCCGCCAGGCATCTCCTCTTTCTGGATACTCTCGGATCCTCAACTCACCCCTATCACGGAAATCTCGATCATACCCATGGTCTCGGTTTCTTTCTTCTCTCCATCTATCATCCCGGTATCTATCCATAGGTGGGAGAGGTGGGAGGGGTGGTAAAGGTGGAAGAGATGGAATATCTCGTTCACGAAACTGCGATTCTTGTTCATCCAGTGGTCTCCCATAATCTCCGTCCCACTCATTATCCAAATTTCTATCATACATATCCATAGGTCTTCCGATGCGGTCCACATCCCTGTCCATGTCCCTGTCCATTTCCCTGTTGTAGTCCTCATCCATATCCTGCTCTCTCTCCCAATCATCCCACCAAGGGCCTCGTCTATCTCCGTCATGAGATCGAGCTGGGGCTGAAAACCTGTCCTCTCTGTTATATGGATCTAGAGTATCATCTTGATAGTCATGTTCACATTCTCTCCAGTATCTTTCTCTATCCCAATCATCAAGTCTTTCTCGTTCCATTGGAGCATTTCTACCATCTAATGGGAACTCTTCATGCCCTCTCTCTTCTCCATGGTTCCAAGGAGCCCTAGGAGGCTCATCTCGGTGATATGGGTACATTTTTTCCCCACCGTCTCCTGGTTCTGGTCTAAATGGACCTCTGTCACGACCAAATTCTGGTCTTCCCAGTCCCCTCTCCCGACCACCAGGCCCTCGAGGTAGTCCCCTCTCCCTGCTCCCAGCTCTTCGGGGTGGCACTCTCTCTCTACTCCCAGGTCTTCGAGGGGGTCCTCTTTCCTGACTGCCAGCCCTCCGGAGTGGTCCCCTTTCTCGACTGCCAGCTCTACCTCTGTCCTGGCTGCCTTGCAGACCACCTGGCACTTTCTCCCGACTGCTTCCTGGCCTCACCAGCCCTCTGTCCCGGCTGCCTTCTCCTCTGCTCATCTTCTCTCGACTGTCTTCTCTTCTACCCATCATTTTATCACGAAAGTCTTCTTGCTTGATCAACCCTGGGCCGTGGCTAATTGCCTGGCCTCGATCTCTACTGACTAGTCCTTTATCCCGTGTGTCTTCCATTCTGCTTTGCCCAGGACCTCTGTAAGATGAGCTGCTGCCTTGATTGCCTTCTAATCTATTGTCTCTGTTATCTGGCCGAGGTAGCCCTTTATCTTGGTTGTTTTCTGAATGGGGCAGACCAATACCCAAAGGTTTAAAATCATTATCTGCAGTTAGTGATGATGATGTTGCTACCGCTGTTCCTCCCTCCATCCCCCCGGGTTTTGAGGGAAAAGTAGATTGAGAAGGTACAGCTTTATTTGCAAGGGGTACAGGCTGAGTAACAGCTTGGGCTTTGTCCATTTGAGTCTCCATACTTTGAGAATTCTGGTCCCAATCAGAAGGCTCTATGGGCCCTTCCAAGACTTCGCTTTTAGGTGGCTCTTGCTGAGAGTCGCTTAGATTCTCATTTGACTGAGCCGCCTTGGCATCCTTTACATCTGCAGCAATGGGAAATGTAGCTGATTGCATTTTAAAATTCTTCTGCTGGTTACTACTGGTGTCTGCTAATGGTTCTTTGTTTCCTGGTTCTGCTTGTGACTTAGGTTGCTGCTGATGTTGCTGTCCAAAAGTTGGTTTAGGGCCTTTCCACTGTGGTCCACTCTGTCGAGGACTGAGGGATGTATTGGGGGTAATATAGAACTGAGATGCTGGCCCCCGGGGAATCATTCCCCATTTGCTTTTAGTGCCCTCTGCTGGGTGACCTTCATATCTGGGTCTTGGCCCATCGGGGCGATTTCCTTCAAAACGAGGCCCTTTGGGTCTCGGTCCTTCACACCTTGACCCTAAATCCTCAAATCTTCGAGGACCATCAAATCTACAAGTAAAACAAAAGATATTACTCAAGACAGTAAAGCAGAAAAAAAATTTTTTTCCATGTAAAAATATTTAAGGCAGTCTTGCCTTAGAATTTTTTTACAAAAATGACTGTTAGTCATTAAACAAATCCTGAGATACCAATATCTTAGAACCATTATGTTAAGGTGGCAGAGCTCAGAAGGTCTTAGGACAAATCTCCTGCAGCAAGTCACTGATATACTGAATTGTTAAAAAGCAATGATTAATATTGTGCCTTAATAGAAAAGTCCACTCATTTCAAACAGGGAAAAAAAAAAAAGTCCCATAGCTAATTCTGAGAGTACTTTTAGAGTTAAATTATAACTAAAAACTAAAAATGAAACAATTAGCAATGTAACATAGGATGAGTATAAATATTGTTGGAGCTAACATTATCATCTTGACTAACTGACAAAAGTTTAAAAAACAGCAGCCAGCTATGTCTTAAGAGCATGCCCCAACATTTAAAAATCTGGACCAAGATATTCTGCTATGGACCCACTTGCACATTTGATAAATATTTAGCATATATCCTCTGTCAAGTACTACGCTAAATCCAAGAGATAAAAGAATAAAATGTGTTCTTTGCCCTCAAAGGGCTTACAACCTAAGAAAAAGAATCTAAGTGTAAATAACTGCCAAAAGATGCAATGACTAACATCTATCTGCATATAATAAGGACAATAGAGGAGAGAATGGTCAATTCTACGAGAGTGAAGGTGGTGCTGTCCAGTAAAGGCTTTCTATAATAGAAGATGCTTTAGTTAACTCTTGAGAAACAAATTCTCAGAGACCAGGTTAACAGAGAGTACTGGAGGTGATGCAAGTGGGTGGCAAGGACGTCTCAGGCTAAGGAAGTATTATGAGGAAAAGCAGAGAAACACCTACCAGCATAGCATGTTTGGAAGTGCAAACAGTTCGGCATGGCTGAAGGAAAGAGGAGACAAGGTCTAGGACAGCCGGGAAAGAAGGAGGGGAAAAGTAGCACACTGAGAGATAAGGTAAAGGGACAGGCAAGGGTCAACTTCCAGAAGATCCTGTATACCTCAGGGCCACAGACTACTGGCACTCCTCCAATATGCATTTCCATTTTTCTTACTGTAATTGAACCTCTCCATTTTTAGCAAGACATAAGGATAGCCAGACTAAAGACTCTCTTTCCCAAACTCTCTTGCAGGGAGAACTTGCAGCCATGTTCTGGCCAATGAGCTGAGAGTGAAAATGATTTACCCATCCTTCTGGGTGGTAAACTTAAAGGGAAGAACACATTCTTCTCTTCACCATATTCTCTTTTTCATGCTGGCTCTGATACAGTGGTGGGGCATCCTGAACCATGTAGATATGGACCACGTACTAAGAGACGGTAAAGTAACAAATGAGAAGGAATCTGGATTCCTGACACTGTAGAGTCACCACATAAGTCCTGAAAGAGAACAAACCTCCAACTTGTTAAAGCCATGTGACTTTGGATCTCTGTTATAACAGATGAATTAACCTGGCTTCCCAGGTGGCGTGAGTGCTAAAGAACCTGCCTGCCAATGCAGGAGACATAAGAGACGCGGGAAGATCCCCCGGAGGAGGGCATGGCAATCCACTCCAGTATTTTTGCCACGGGAGAATCCCTGTAGACTGTAGTGTCCATGGGGTTGCAGAGTTGGACATGATTGAAGTGACTGAGCTTGCACAAAGAGTTAGAAATTACCTTAAGCACTCAGAGACACTAAATATCTTATTTTTTAAAAGATTGCTCTAGCAGAAAAGTAGCAGATAGATAAATGGGAAAAGTTGACGGTACACTGTCTCTATAGTCTATGTAAGTGAAGGTGAAGTCTGTTCTAAGATGGTGACTGATATGAGGATGAAAAGGAGGAGATTAAAGTGAGAGATGTGAAGGAAGGTAAAGCTGATAAATTTTCTAACAGGTGCCATTTAAAATACTGAAAAAGGAAGAACTAGGATGGTTCCAAGGTTTCTGGCTGAGGTGATAGTGATGCCTTTCATGCCTCTAAAGAGAAATAGAAGGGTTTTTCTTTCATTTGTTAGGGAAATAAATGAGAGTAATAAATTCAGTTTCAGCAAAATATTTACTTCCTATCCCTGTGATGTTAAGCTTTGCTGATCTGGAAGTCTTAGTTTCAAAGGGAGTTTCAAATGCTTCTATTGGGGGACACAACAATGACTCTGTTAAAATTTCAGTTCAGACTGCCATCTGGACACTTCAGGTTCTGAATCGACAGGCAAACAAGGGAGTCATTACTGTACTGGCTGGGGTGATTAATACTGTCTGTCAAGGGGAAACTGGGGTACTTTCTACACAATGAGGGTGAGGGTATGTCTGGAATGGAGGAGATCCTCCAGGACACTCCTTACTACCTTCCATGTCCTATGACTAAAGTCAAGACAAAACTACAATTACTCAATCCAGGCAGGGCTGAGAATACCTTAGACCTTTCAAGAATGAAAGTTTGGGACACTTCACCAGGCAGGGAATCTGGACAAGCTGAGGTGCTCGCTGAGAGCAAAGAGAATATGGATTAAGTAGAGAAAGAACGTAGTTATAAACACCAACTGAAATTACATGACCAGTTGCAGAAATACGGGCTGTGATAGAGTAGTTCTTCCTTAACATTTGCTATGAAATGTTTAAATATATACACTAATAAATATATATTTATTAGTCAAATATTTCTGATTCTTCTTCCTTATCATCTAACATAAGATGTATTAGTACTAGCTAGCTTTATATCTCAGAATTTCAGATACAGACTATCAAAGAGGGGATGTGAGCCAGCTAGGGAGAACAAAGTCGATTTCCCCAAAAACAGAAAAAACAGAGACTTTATCATCTTTTCTGGGAAAATGGTTAGAAAGTTTTTGGTTGTCCAGGGATAAACATTTCATGTTAGATACAAAATCCCCCCCACCCCGTGAACCACTCTAACCAGAAACACAGAAGCAAGAGAACTCTGGGAAATGTACTTCAGCCCAGTCAAGCTGACAGAGTCATCACAAGGAATTTAAAAATGCATAAACTCACTATAAACAGAGAGAAGGGGCCACCGGCAGATGAGAATTTTGTTTTTAAACTCTGGACAACAAAGAACAAACATGAGTGGTAACACATGGAGCAAGAAGAAGCTGCAGTTTAGAGTGCTGGGGCAGAGGAGGATACAATCAAAACGGGGCTGGCTTGCCCACAGAAACCCGGGGAGGGTCGGGATTCTCAGATGCCAGGGATGCTGGAGAAAAGACTAGGTAAGACTTGGGGCTAAAATGATGCAAATTAAAATCCATATTCTAAACCATCGATCAGCCATTCCCTGGGCTTGAACTGTCTCTAAATGCCTGAATTTGAGGATTGCCTAGCATTAGCAGACAATCCTCTGGCCTATCTCCTACAGCAAAGTCTGACAACTGATGAGTCCCCTCCACATGCATAAACAGCTCCCCATCAGTTTCACTGTCTCCCTCTCTTAAGTATAAATGGACAACTAAAGATCACCATATATTTGAGGAATGCCTCCAAAATGAAAGGAAGAGAATATGGATCTGGAAGAAAGAGCAATAATGCAAAAAAGCAGAAGAGAACTTAAAAAAAAAAAAAAAAGAAAAACTCTAAAGTTAGTATCCTCAGAGAGAATTCTTAAGATATAGTATCAGGAAATCAAGAACAATTTGCTATATGTAAAAAGGATCAGAACCAGAAGAACTATAGAAATTATATAATTCTCAAAATAAAAAGGCAATAAAAGGACCAGAAGTATCTCAGAAAGTCTAACAAAATGAGAGAGAACAGAAAGAAACATAGCAGGTTCAAAATCCTACAAATGAGAAGTTCCAGAAAAAGAAAAACAGAAAACAAGAGAAAAAAATAAAGAAAGAAATGAAGAAATAGGACAAAGAAATTTCCCAGCGTTAGTCTCTAATTTCTAGATGGAAAGGGCCCAGTTCACTAAGTATCCAGTACAGTTAATAATACTGAACAAATAAAAGCCACTATAAAATATCAAAATAATGAAGATTAAATAAAAATTTTCTAGTAGTAGGGAGAAACCATCTAAAAAGGAAATTAATCAGAACAGCACAACAGTTATACTAGGTAACAGAAGAAAAGAAAATGCTTGCTGATCCTAAACACTGATCCTAAATTATGTTCAACTTCAATGGACATGAGTTTGAGTAAATTCCAGGAGTTGGTGATGGACAGGGAGGCCTGGCGTGCTGCAGGCCATGGGGTCACGAAGAGTCAGACACGACTGAGCAACTGAACTGAACTGAAAACTATTAAATAGTATGGTACTGGTACAAAAACACACATATCAATGGAACAGAAGAGAGAGCCCCAAAACAAACCCAGGCGCATGCAGTCAACTAATTCATGACAAAGGAGCCAAGAATATACAATGGAGATAGGATAGTCTCTTAAATAAATGTTACTGGGAACAGAAAGCCACATGCAAAAGAATGAAACTGGACTACTACCGTATATCATACACAAAAATTAACTCAAAATGGATGAAAGACAAGTGTAAGACCTGAAATCATGAAACTTCTAGAACAAACAAAAGGCAGTAAGCTCCTTGACACAGGTCTTGGCGATAATTTTTTGATTCTAAACATCAAAAGCAAAGAAACGAAAGCAGGACTACATCAAAAAGTACGACTGCATCAAACTAAAAAGCTTCTGCACAGTGAAGCAAACCATCAATAAAATGAAAAGGCAGCCTACTGAATGGTAGAGAATATTTGCAAATCATGTATCTGACAGGCTTCCCTGGTGGCTCAGCTGGTAAAGAGTCTGCCTACAAAGTGGGAGATTTGGGTTTGATCCCCCTTCCTAGAGAAGGAAATGGCAACCCACTCCAGTATTCTTGCCTGGGAAATTCCATGGATGGAGGAGCCTGACAGACTACAGTTCATGGAATCATAAAGAGTCGGACACAACTGAGCAAGTTCATGTATCTGATAAGGGGCTAATTCCAAAATATAAAAAGAACTCATACAACTCAATAGCAAAACATGAAACAACCAGATTTTAAAATGAGCAGAAGACCTAAACAGACATTTTTCCAAAGCACACACACAGATGGCCAATAGGTACATGAAAAGATGCCCTATATCAGTAACGGAAATGCAAATCAAAACCACAATGAGATGCTACTTCACACTTGTTAGAAAGGCTATTGTCAAAAAGACTAGAAATAACAAGTGTTGGTAAGGATACAGAGAAAAGGGAACCTTTGTGCACTGTTGGTAGGAATGTAAATTGGTGTAGCTACTATGGAAAACAGCATGGAGGCTCTTCAAAAAACTAAAAATAGAATTATCATATGACCCAGCAATTCCATGTCTGGGTATTTACTGGAGAAGAAAACGAAAAAACTAACCAAAAAGATCCATGCCCCTTGGCCCCCTGCCATGTTCACTGCAGCATTACTTACAATAACCAAGATATGGAAACAACTTAAGTGTCCACTGATGAATGAATGGACAAAGAAGATGCAGCATATACACTGGAGGAATGTTACAAGAATGAAATCTTGCCACTTGTGACAATGTAAATGGACCACCAGGGAATTATGCTAACTAAGTTAAATAAGTCAGAGAAAGGCATACCATATGACCTCTCTTAGATGTGGAATCTTAGAAAAAAATTTAATTAAAAAAACCAAGCTCTTAGATACAGAGAACACACTGATAGTTGCCAGAGGTGGGGTGTGGGAGGTGGGAAAATGGTAAACTTTTTATTTTCTTTTGTTTTTTAGTTTAAATAAATTATAATAAAATATATTCAACCTCAACTTATATATTCAAATTATTAATCAAGTGTGAGATTAGATTAAAACATTTTCAGGCATACAAGGGTTCAGGGAACTTACTTCCAACCCACAATTTTTTAGTTAATTGAACAAGCACTCACTAAACCACAAACAGAAAGCCATGAGACTCAACAAACCGTAAATCCAATCTAGAATAACAGTCAAAGGAAATGATGGAATAATATCCATATGACAGATCTTCAGAGCAGCCAACCACCCCAGGTAGAAGCAAGAGGATGCATGAATTTGGGAGAGAGATCTCAAGAGAAAAAAATGTCGCTTTTGGGACTGGAGTTAAGAGGATTATTTTAAAGATGTTGCAAGAACAGCAACTGGAAATTCTAAAAAAAAAAAAAAGGTTATTACACTAAAGAAAATGTAATCACAGCATACTGCTTACCTCTATGAACAACATTACTTACTGATTTATTTAAAAATGATATAAATATGTTGGGCAGATGGGGTTACAGAATAGTATAAGAACTAAATTTTACCTATCAGAACAAGAAGTAAATAAGTAGTATCTAAAACGTATGAATGACAAAAGGAACAGCACATTCTTTAGTAACATGAGGTAATTACCAAAAGAAATAGCTGAAGAATTAGAAGCTGTCCTTAGGAAACACATCATGTGGAGCAGTGGGCAGTTATTTCTCTTGATTTTTAAAAAAATCATATGTATGTATCATTTTGATTAAAATTGTATGTCTTTAACAGACACACAAAGAGTGTTAGCTTTAACCAGGAAAAGGGCTTCTTCTGAGACCACAAGAACAATGAGGATGGCAACTTAAGTAGTGGTAAGGCAGAGAAGTAAGTTTCATTGGGCCTGAAAGCCTTGATTCTCTCTCTGGGGCAGGGAGGAAAATTAAGGATACAAAGAGAAATAATGTTTGCTGAGACAGAGAAGGCAGCATTAGCACAGAATGTCTATGCACAATAGTGAAGGCTTGACACAGCTATTGTTGGACAAAGGGGAAAGGAGCTGACCAAATGCCTGTCAAAGGTACACTGCAGAAAGTACAGGTTAGGACTCCACGCTTCTACTTTGATCCCTGGTCGGGGAACTAATATCCCACAAGCTGCATGGCCCAGCCAAAAAACAGTATGTCTCAATGCTAAGGATAGAGACCACATATTTATGAAGGAAAAAAGTATGCCATTTCAGGCTTTGTGATGATTTGGTTCCTTTTCTTGAAGTCACATTCATTAATTTATTAAAGAGCCTAGAATAACACGTTAGGCCATTAAAGATGTGTAAAAATCATCTGTTCTGTATTCAATTCAGGAATTATTAGTTCCTATCAGTGGTAAGAGAAGACGATACACAATACATAAATCAGTATAAGAACATTCTTTCATATGTTAGGTAGTATTATAATCAACTTCAGAATATGAATGAACTACTTTCTAACTAAACTGTGAATGCCCTGAGAATTTTACCCATAACTGAGATATTTGGCATATGCAACATTTATCAAACACCTACTAATTGTCAAGTATTGTGTTAGTGCTGTAAATAAATTGATACCTAAAGGCAAGGAGTTCAGAGTCCGTAAGAAGAATGAGACAGGTAAATCAACAATCAGAACAGAATTTGATAAATATGGGGGCATGTTGGTCTTGCTCACTGAAATATTCTCAATGTCTGACTCACTGAAGGTTCTCAACACATCAACTGTAGAAGTCCCATCCCCAGGGCAGGAAAAACAGGAATCGATAAAGCAAAAGATGACAGAAAAGGGATTACGAACAAAGAGCAGAGCACATGCAAAGGCCAGAGGAAAGGATAAAGGAGGCAGGAAGCACTAAAAGGTGTGAAGATAAAGAAATGAACAAGGCAGAAGAGCTGTAAAAGGTAATGAAATCACTTCTGTAAACCTCACACCTGCATATATAATACGGTGTCCATGAAAGGGGAGGGTGTTTTGCTTTCACATTAAATTGCTGACCAGTAGCCAAGGATCATCATTTTATTTTTATTTTGGTGGTCAGAAATATGTTAAACCAACTGAAATGGTTGGCAACCATTAATAGTTATCAATACTGCACTTGAAATTTTTCAAAGTTCAAGGATGTTACAAAATGTCACACTATCACAAACCTTTTTAATTTATAAAAGTAAATACCTTTTCGGCTCTTGGAATAAATATACTAAAAGTTACTCATATTAAACATACATACAAAAATAAGCCATCTTCACATCAACACAATGAAATACTATGACCTTTTTAACATATAAAAACGAAATAAAGTACAAACATAGTATACATTCGCTCAATACAATCACACAAAACACATGCATTGTGCACTGGCTAGACAAAATGAAAAACAGACAAATATCTGGTGTTTAAATATTTTGAAAATTTTTGCTTGTATAGTTAGGTATTTCAGAAACTTCTAAAAAATAAATTTAATCCTGTTTTTTTCTCTTAGCTTCATTTGTAAGCATCTATGTCATTAAATATTTACTGTAAACATTAAAGAAAATCCTAAAACTAGGCATGAGACCATTAGAACTAGGAACAAAAATTTCAAAATGTGATACAAAAAATATAATCCAAATTGGGTACAAAAACTTAAGAGGGATATAGAAATATAAATACCCTTAAACAAGATAATAATGTCTGATTATCACAATATTTATATAAATACACTCTCATCAGCAGATCATGGTAATCACAAGATGCTAAATTCAG
Source organism: Giraffa tippelskirchi (assembly GCF_054371585.1). Lineage (NCBI taxonomy): Eukaryota > Metazoa > Chordata > Mammalia > Artiodactyla > Giraffidae > Giraffa > Giraffa tippelskirchi. Next base: position 146,010,129 of record NC_137281.1, on the reverse strand, counting down.
GAATTAAATGCCTGCCCTATGGGTTTTCACGTGAAATGCCAATTTCTAATATATATAACTAATACCTTAAAATCAAAATTCTAAAGAGAAGTAATCATTATAAACAGAAACAGCCATGACAAATGGAAGCATTAAGAAAAAGTACGGTATTAATAGTCTCTTGCTAATCCTAGTAAGACAGCTACAGAATGGAAGAGGTCATAATTCCAATCCTAAGACTAACCACAAGTGGGTAAAACTGATCAGAAACCTTGATATTATAAAAATGTCAGTTCTTCCTCAATATCATCAATAGAATCTATACGATGTTCATCAAAATTCCAGCAGTTTTTTTTTTTTTAACTGACAAACTGCTTACATGATAGGGGAATTAGAAAGGACCAAGAATAGTCAAGATAATCTAGATCAGGGGTCAGCAAGCTATGGCCCATGGGTCAAACCCAGTTAAGAGTAATTTTAAAAATATTTTTATAGGCTAAAGAAAGCAACAAAGAAAAATGTTTGAAAGGGACTAAATATGGCCCACAAAGCCTAAAAACATTTACCATCCGGCCCTTTACAGAAAGTTTGGTCACCCCTGATCTAGAAACACAGAATTGGAGGACTTACACTAAGAGATATCAGGATTCATTATGAAGCTATAGAAATTAAAACTATATGACATTGGTGGAAGGACAGACAAACAAACCAAAGGAAGAGAGTCCACAGACAAATCCACACATATATTCACTTATGATGAAGGAGACACTGCAAAGCAGTAAGAAAGGGATGCTTTTTTTCAATAGATGGTGCTGGGGTCAACTTGATAGCCATATGGAAAACAATGAACTTTATACCCTGCCTCATACCATACGTTAACCAAAAATAAATAAAAAATAAATTCTATATGGATTGTTGATTTTAAAATAAAAGGTAAAACAATAAAAGACAAAAGACTAAATACAATAACATATTTATGACCTTGGAGTACGCAAAGATTTCTTAAACAGGACATGAAAAAGCACAAATCATAAAGAAAAGATCTGTAAATTAGACTACTAAATTAAAAAACCAAGAATATCTATTAACTTAGGGTTCATTTCAGCTCACTGGATCCAATTTTAGTTTTTAAATTTTTTTTAAACAGTTCTGTTTTTAAGGATTGATAGCTCATGACTTTTTCTCTTAGAGGCCTTCCTAAGAACAGAGAGAAAATTTACCTTTTGAAAAACAGAACAAAGCTTATCTTGCAATTACCATATAGGTCCATTGAATTCTTTCATAAATCTAAGATATATTATGGGATCTTCAGTGACTTTTTTTTCTATATAATGAAACATTTTGTGCTTTTCTTATCCCAGAATTCATTACTATTCATCATTACTTATCAATTACCCCCAACTATGCTAAAGGTTACAATATGAAGACAACAAAAGAATGATAGAATTGTGAAATAAGCTGTCACCCCTCCTGTATTGCCCAAAATATTGCAGTCTGCTTTTAGGCTTCATTGAGCACAATTGAGAATTGAGAAATTTTCATATCCTGACAAAGAAAAGTGTCAGAGAAAGTTGTGTCAAAATTATTAGATGAATTAAAGATAACTGCAGAGACAGCTATACTCTAGGTTCTAATAAAAATGTGAAATTAATCATACAAGTGAATCTCTTAAGAGTCCTTGGATGACAATATTCTAGATGAATATTCTCAAACTCAAGAGAGGATCAGTGAATATACTTCTAAGGACAGAAAGGAAATATGGCATTGTCATCCAGCTATTAAACAGAAAAAAGACTTCCTCATGTGTCTTTGGCAAGAACCTAGACCATTTTGTTTTGCTAAAAGAATACATGGCAGAATTATTTCATCTTCTATGATGTTTGTGTGCCAAAATTTACTTGATGCAAGGATTTTTATTCTTTTTTAAAGTTTTATTAAACTTTCTAGTAAGTTGTTTTCCTTATCCATTTATTCTTACTTCTGTAAGTTATTTATAAAGTTACTTTTAAATTAAAAAAAATAAAAAGGTTCCACTGGACCATCTAGATGGTATAGTAAAGACTACTACTTTTCTAGTATCCTGAAGGATAAGAATGCAAAAAGTGCTGCAGAGTGAGAAATAGTCAAGACAACTAAGACATAGGATATACAAAGAACTAATATCAAGTCGATATAAAGAACTCCTACAAAACAGTAAGAAAAAATTTTAAAGTTCAATAATACCAAGTGTTGATGAGGGTATAAAAAAACTGCAATACAGAAACACTGATGATGAAGAGTATAAATTGACACAACGACTTTGGAAAACTGACCATATTTATCAAAGTAGAATATTATTCACACTCCTATGACAAAGCAATTCTAATCCTTGGTGTATACATCTAAACAAAATTAAGTACAAACACACATGCACACATACACACGCGCATTATCTAAAAAGGGGCCCATATATAGCACCAAAGACACACTGCAGTGTTATGCCAAAAAACTTAAATGACCATCAAATTAGAATGGATAAACAGACTGTGGTATATTCATACAATAAAATACTGTACAGGAATGAGAATGAACAACATTGGTGAATCTCACAATAATATAATGTCAAGTAAAAGATGCCAGACATAAAAGAGTACATATAGCATGAGTCCATTTACCAAAATACAAAAGTTCAAAAATAGGCAAAAATAACCTATCACGTAAAAAGTTGGTAGAGTGGTTACCTTGGGAAAAGGAAAAATGGGAAGAGGTATAAGCAAGACTTCTCAGTTCAGTTCACTCACTCAGTTGTGTCCGACTCTTTGAGACCCCATGGACTGCAGCACGCCAGGCCTCCCTGTCCATCACCAACTCTCGGAGTTTACTCAAACTCATGTCCATTGAGTCGGTGATGCCATCCAACCATCTCATCCTCTGTCATCCCCTTCTCCTCCCATCTTCAATCATTCCCAGCATCAGGGTCTTTTCAAATGAGTCACTTCTTCGCATCAGGTGGCCAAACTATTGGAGTTTCAGCTTTAGCATCAGTCCTTCCAATGAATATTCAGGACTGATTTCCTTTAGGATAGATTGGTTTGATCTCCCTGCAGTCCAAGGGACTCTCAAGAGTCTTCTCCAACACCACAGTTCAAAAGCATCAATTCTTCGGCGCTCAGCTTTCTTTATAGCCCAACTCTCACATCCATACATGACCACTGGAAGAACCATAGCCTTGACTAGACAGACCTTTGTTGGCAAAGTACTGTCTCTGCTTTTTAATATGCTGTCTAAGTTGGTCATAACTTTCCTTCCAAGGAGTAAGCGGCTTTTAATTTTATGACTGCAGTCACCATCTGCAGTGACTTTGGAATTCCAAAAAATTAAGTCTGTCACTGTTTCCACTGTTTCCCCATCTATTTGCCATGAAGTGATGGGACCAGATGCCATGATCTTAGTTTTCTGAATGTTGGGCTTTAAGCCAACTTTTTCACTTTCCTCTTTCACTTTCATCAAGAGGCTCTTTAGTTCTTCTTCACTTTCTGTCATAAGGGTGGTGTCATCTGCATATCTGAGGTTATTGATATTTCTCCCGGCAATCTTGATTCTAGCTTGTGCTTCATCCAGCCCAGAGTTTCTCATGATGTACTCTGCATATAAGTTAAATAAGCAGGGTAACAATATAAAGCCTTGACATACTCCTTTCCCTATTTGGAACCAGTCTGTTGTTCCATGTCCAGTTCTAACTGTTGCTTCCTGACCTGCATACAGGTTTCTCAAAACGCAGGTCAGGTGGTCTGGTATTCCCATCTCTTGAAGAAATTTCCATAGTTTGTGGTGATCCACACAGTCAAAAGCTTTGGCAAAGTCAATAAAGCAGAAATAGATGTTTTTCTGGAACTCTGTTGCTTTTTCAATGATCCATCAGATGTTGGCAATTTGATCTCTGGTTCCTTGCTTTTCTAAATCCTGCTTGCACATCTGGAAATTCATGGTCTATGTACTGTTAAAGCCTGGGTTGGAGAGTTTTGAGCATTACTTTGCTAGTGTGTGAGATGAGTGCAATTGGCGGTAGTTTGAACATCCTTTGGCATTGCCTTTCTTTGGGATTGGAATAAAAACTGACCTTTTCCAGTCCTGTGGCCACTGCTGAGTTTTCCAAATTTGCTGGCATATTGAGTACAACACTTTCACAGCATCATCTTTCAGGATTTGAAATAGCTCAACTGGAATTCCATCACCTCTACTAGCTTTGTTCACAGTGATGCTTCCTAAGGCCCACTTGACTTCGCATTCCAGGATGCCTGGCTCTAGGTGAGTGATCAAACCATTGTGATTATCTGGGTCATGACGATCTTTTTTGTACAGTTCTTCTGTGTATTCTTGCCACCTCTTCTTAATATCTTCTGCTTCTGTTAGGTCCATACCCTTTCTGTCCTTTATTGAGCCCATCTTTGCATGAAATGTTCCCTTGGTATCTCTAATTTTCTTGAAGAGATCTCTAGTCTTTCCCATTCTATTGTTTTCCTCTATTTCTTTGCATTGATCACTGAGGAAGGCTTTCTTATCTCTCCTTGCTATTCTTTGGAACTTGCATTCAAATGGGTATAGCTTTCCTTTTCTCCTTTGCTTTTTGCTTCTCTTCTTTTCACAGCTATTTGTAAGGCCTCCTCAGACAGCCATTTTGCCTTTTTGCCTTTCTTTTTCTTGGGGATGGTCTTGATCCCTGTCTCCTGTACAATGTCACAGACCTCCATCCATAGTTCTTCAGGGACTCGATCAGGTCTAATCCCTTGAATCTATTTCTCACTTCCACCGTATAATCGTAAGGGATTTGATTTAGGTCATACCTGAATGGTCTAGTGGTTTTCCCTACTTTCTTTAATTTACATCTGAATTTGGCAATAAGGAGTTTATGATCAGAGTCACAATCAGCTCCCAGTCTTGTTTTTGCTAACTGCATAGAGCTTCTCCACCTTTGGCTGCAAACAATACAATCAATCTGATTTCGGTATTGACCACCTGGTGATGTCCCTGTGTCGAGTCTTCTCTTGTGTGGCTGGAAGAAGTGTTTGCTATGACCAGTGCCTTTTCTTGGCAAAACTCTATTAGCCTTTGCCCTGCTTCATTCTGTACTCCAAGGCCAAATTTGCCTGTTAGTCCAGGTGTTTCTTGACTTCCTACTTTGGCATTCCAGTCCCCTATAATGAAAAGGACATCTTTTGGGGGTGTTAGTTCTAGAAGGTCTTGTAGGTCTTCATAGAACTGTTCAACTTCAACTTCTTCAGCATTACTGGCCAGGGCACAGACTTGGATTACCGTGATATTGAATGATTTGCCTTGGAAACGAACAGAGATCATTCTGTCGTTTTTGAGACTGCATCAGACACTATTAATTTCTATTTCTTGATTTGAGGAGTGATAACATGGGCCCAACTATTTGTGAAAATTTACTAAGGTATACACTTTTGATTGTGTACATCTCTATATGTTACTCTTCAATAAAAAAGTTTTATTATTGAAACTAAAAGACTCTTGGAAACCAACATCCACTAACATGACAGTTTACTGGAGCAGGGGTAGTCTTCTCTAAGACTTGGTGAATTCAATGATACATACACATATACAGTTTCAAAATGCTGCCTCAGATGCTCGACAATGTGGTATGCCATTTACATATAATGCAGTTATGTTACCTGACTTCTTGTAACAACCTTCAGTTTTTAGAAAGCAGTCTAAATCCAGATTTTTCAGAAAACTGTGAGCAGGATTAAGGTAAAAAATGTGAGCGGGATCTAATTCAGGGACAAAAAATGCCATCCTTATCAAAGCTGCAGGTGGTAAACAGCTGGGAAAGGGTATCTCATACCTAAAAGCAATGTAACCTCCATTCACCAAGATTTCAGCAGACTGGAATGCAGGCCCAAACCTAACTAGATAAAATGTAAAGTCTTAGAAAAAGAAAAGAAAAAATTAGAAAAGACAAAAAAACTGTACAAGTTTAGGGTGCGAGAGAGCTGGTTTAATAATCATAAGATGAAAAAGACCTAGGAGGCCAAATTGATGTTATGCTCAACATGAGTCAACACCATGAGAGTACCGAAGCCCCTCCACCCTGGAAAAAGCAGTATGTTCAGCTATATAAGTACATTCTTTATATCAAAGTTAGTAACAGGCCTATGGTCTGCTCCATCTGAAGTAAGTGTTCATTCTGAAGCAGACTGACAAACCAAAAGCTCTTCAAAGGACCATAAACAATAAAGCAGGAGAAAGCTAGGGACCGTGAACATTATAGCAGGAGAAGGCTAGCACCAATGTTAGTGTGAAAAGAACAGAACTTCAGCTTATGTGATGGTAGAGCAGAATGGGTAAGGCCGGTGGACGGAGACAAGAGGATGGTCTTTAAACAATGGTAGGTACACACTGAAGAAGAACAGGATAATTCATTATGTACTGCACCACACAGGCAGATCTAGAATCCACATGTAGAAGTCAAGGTAACATATTTATGCTCAATGTAAGAAATAAAATTTCTAGAAAACTGTCAACACCATACAGGGCAGTGCTGCTTATTGCAGTGGCAACACTGAAGCAGAGTCCATCAACTGTTTGCCACAGGAAGAGCAACAGGCTTAAGAGTGGATCAGAAAGCCTTGGAGTCTAACCCCATCTCAACCATTTATTTGCTATGACATCCAGGGCAATTTATTTTTAACCTCTCCAAATCTCAGCTCCCTTTACCCATTTACTTCATAAGATGACGGAGAAGAACAAGTAAGGTAACATGTGCAAGACCCAGGATGACAAACTAAAATGCAACACCAAGATGAGTTGCTATAGAGGGAAAATTGTACTAGATAATTGCTAAGATCTTCCTAGCACTAAAATTATTAACTGTACCTTAAGGCAAGAAAAAACTTAAAATAGGTCCTAAATTTACAAAATCAAGATTTTGGTAGGCAGAAGAGAGAAAACATTACTATGCTAGAAAGAAAGGGAGTAGGAAACCTGAAACAACATAGGTTACAAGAATGTCATACAGAAGTCAGTTAACAGGTCTGAAAGGTAATGCTCGCAATCCAGGAGTTAAGTAGGAATTCAAATCAAGATGAAACACATGCCAAATAAACCAAGACTACAAATGCACTTCTAATCACTGACAGGATGAACATCATTGAATCACAGCATGAAACACAGTGCTTAACTAGCGCTCTTGCTCTTGGGACTCTCTGAACTCAGCCCCCACTGTTGGATGCAGGTTCACCCCCCCACTTCATGATCCTGAACAAGATACCCAATCCTCTCCAGCCCTAGTTTGTAAAGGGTAAATGTAGGGATAAACCTGTCAAGTTCAAAGGCTATCAAGAAGATTCCATGGGATAATATATGTAACGCCTCTAACAAGGCTTCTGGTAGTCAGAAGAATTCATGTCAAATGCCTCTAATTAGCTTTCATTTTTGGATGGAATTTTATTTTCTGAATGTAAACTTGGGGAATAAATAAGAGACATATTTTGTTTTCAAATATTGAATTTAGGTAATGTAGATCCATCAACACTGAGATGGAAAACTAACCAATACTGATAAGTGAAAAATCAAGTTACAAAATAATATTCCTTAGTATGATTCAATTTTTTATGACATATGTTTTAAAAATTATCTCCAGATGGTAGAATTAGGTGACATTTACTTTTTTCAATACTTTCCTATATGGCAACCCACTCCAGCATTCTTGCCTGGGAAATCTCATGGACAGAGAAGCCTGGCAGGCTACAGTCCATTGGGTCACAAAAGAGTTAGATACCACTAGCAACTAAACAACAACAAAGATTTAATAGATTTAAATAATATCTTGGGCAAGATGGATTGCAATATGAAAGTATATTATGATTCTTCTGTTTGAGTTGTATAATTTTTCCATTTGCTTGTTGTTATTAAAAAATGTATAACCAAAAAATAAAATACTTTCCTATTCTGTCTAAATTTTGTTATAAGGAGTATATATTTCCAGTACAATTTCCAACTGGAAAAAATTCTGATTGAAAATGTTTTTCTATAAGAAAATTATCATTTAGGCCAACTTTGGGGAAAAATATTTTTACAAATTTGGAAAAATAAATAACCCCTTTTAAAAGGTAAAAGAAAAAATTTAGAAACTACTGGTAAATATTTTTTGTGCTTTTCTAAATAAAAATGTGGTTCAGACAAGAGAAAAATATCTCCTAAATAGAGGAAAATATAAAGAATAAAAGTTCCATGGGGGCAGGGATTTTATCTGTTATGTTATATTCACTGCTGGAAGCACAGAGCAGAAACTTAATAAATATTTGCTGAACAAATGGAAAAAAGTCCTGTTTGCCATTACATTAAATTTCACTGCATATTTCACTAGATGCTTATTCATTTTTATCTCCAGCTAGCATATCATCTCACAAAAAGAAGTTACCAATCCACTTATTTGTCAAATCAACAAAAAGTAAAAAAGATCAATAAATAATGATTTTGAAGCTGAAAGTCAAAGTCACTAAGAAATGGGTAAGCATTACTTTAAAACCACCACATTCATCCTGGAATAAAATCTCTACACATATGATAAAAGCAGCGACATCAAGGAAAGGGGGTACATTGCCATTTCTAGATTTTGTTATGCCATGTCTAAAGAGTGAACAATACTAACATTATTCATTGTAAACCAGGAAATGTATATAAAAGTACAAAGACAATGTAAAAGCCTACTCAACCTACACCAGCAAAACAGCCACCATCCACCCCCCATCACTTCCCACCCCCTCCCCAAATAAAAAGGCAGACCTACCTTGGGCCTCTTGGACCTTCCAAGTAACTGCTTCTAGGAGGATCTGGAAGCAGTCCACCAGACCTCCCTGGCATATCCTTAACTGCAGTGAGTGGCTGAGATGGAGCAGCTGAAGACTCTCCAAGTCCTTGCTCGGATGAGAACGAACTGTATGGCAGAGAAGACTTGCTCAGAGGAGCTTTGGAATTCACTTGGTCTGATGGGCCAAGGGCTGACTGCAGTGGAGGATGGTAAACTGAGGACGGGGCTGAACCAAAAGACACAGGGGTAGGCAGCAGCGCTGGTCGAGGTTTCTCAGGAACTTGTGAGTTCTGAGAGCTGGAGGCTGGTGGAACTGGGGCTGCTGTCAAGGGAGGAGGCATCCCTTGGGGAACTCCGGGGGGAGGGATTCCTGGAGGAGGTGTGGCCGAAGAGAGCGGGGCGAGGGGCATGACAGGGGGAGGTGCGGTCGAAGACAGAGAAGGCGGTGGAAGGACCGGTGGTGGCCCCGCGGAGGACAGGGAAGGCGGGGGGAGGACGGGCGGCGGCCCCGCGGAAGAAAGAGACGGAGGCATCACGGGTGGGGGCACAGAGCTCGGTAGAGATGGTGGCATCACGGGTGGAGGCATGCCAGGTGGTGGGACCGACGTGGGCAGGGCCGGGGGCATCACGGGCGGCGGCAGCGACGGCGGCAGTACCGGCGGGGGCATCGTTGGCGGGGGCGGAGGCATCTGAGAGTACGGGACAAACGGGGGCGGCATGGACATGCTCCCCAGGTACTGGCTCTTCACGCTCTGAAGTGCGCTGACTTTGTCCTGGAGATAGGTCTGGGTGGCTTTCATGTGTCCCTGCCACGTTTTCCACTGCTTCTCATACTCCTGGAGCTGATCTTTATGAGGGTAGGAGTGGAGCTGCTCCTCCCACAGCTGAAACTCCCGCTCCCACTCTTGGTAGAGGCGCTGGAACTGCTGCTGCTGCATCTCGAAGTGCCGCGTCTGCATGTCCACGGACATGGTCTACAAACAGAGAGAGGCAAGCCACTGTCAAGACATTCACGGGAGAGAAGTAATTTCAGCTGAAATATCAAGGAGTCAAGGGCGTTTGAAGCCTTAGGAACTCGGAGCACAAGACTAAGGAAGGCTAAGGATAAGCTTGTTAAATCTCTTCAATAATGACCATTCGCCTTTCTCCTTTCAACTTAATTATGTAAGTTATCACAGAGTTGAAGAAAAAAAAATCAACTGGACTTCCCTGGTGGCGCAGTGGGTAAGAAATCTGCCTGCCAATGCAGGGCACCTGGGCTTGATCCCTGGGGAAGATCCCACTTGCCCACAACAAAGCCCACGTGCCACAACTACTGAGCCCGTGCTCCAGATCCCACGAGCCACAACTACTGAAACCCATGCGCCTAGAGCCTGTGCTCTGCAACAAGAGAAGCCACCGCAATGAGAAGCCCATGCATCGCAGCTAGAGTAGCCTCCGTCCTCTGCAACTAGAGAAAGCCCACGCAGCAACAAAGACCCAACATAGCCAAAAATAAATAAATTTTTAAAAAAATAAAAGGATATGCTTAAAAAAAAAGAAACCAACTAATCACTAAAGCAAACACCTATCTCAGCAGTATTTTTCAAGTTTTTAATATTACTATGGATCATTTTAATATTATTACTGAAAATGATCTGTTACGGACATAAGTTTGTACCTCAAAGATACAAGACATACAAGGATCTAAGTCACTTGAACTTTCGTGGAGTATTTGTATAGGCTTTCTGGGGTGGTTGCTTTGATCTTGTTGGTACATTTTTGCTTGTCGTATTTTTTAGGGAAAACACAGGTTAACTTGAAGCAACATAGGAAGTTCTGGTTCTTTTCTCTTTAATTTTTTTGGGGGGTGGGGCAGTCTGCACAGCTTACAGGACCTTAGTTACCTGACCAGGAATTGAATCTACACTCTCAGCAGTGAAAGCTCAGAGTCCTAACCACTGGACCGCCAGGGAATTCCCTGTGTTTCTTTAAACTAAAGTATAGTTAATTGACAATATTGTGTATCAAGTGCACAGCTATACACACACACACATTCTTTTTCAAATTCTTTTCCATTATAGGTTACTATAAGATAGTGAATATAATTGCCTGTGCTCTACATTAAGTCCTCAGTGTTTACCTATTTTACAGATAGTAGTGTGTTGTTATCTGTTAAAATCCACAGGTGACAAATGTGACAAATAACTACTTGGGCACTTTAGGGGGAACATCTGATACTTTTCCTTCATCACACTTAACTCTCTTTCATGAGAAACAAATCCCTTAAACATCTGGGACAACTTCCCACATGTCCGTGGGGGAAGCTCTCACCTGGATGTGTGGTGGATGCTGTATAACCTGCTGGTACTGCTGCAGGATCTGCTGGAGCTGAGTGTGCTTCTGCATTATTCCCTGGTACTGGAAGCCAACTCGATGTTGCTGGTGCTGCTGCCAGTGTGCGGCTGCAGCCTGCAACTGCTTTAACCTGGCATCTTCTTCCGGGTCCTCAGACTGGAGGTGAAAGAGGGGATATGCTTTTTTCTAAGTCATAAACAGCAACCAAGTTATAAGAAACCTGAATATGTAATCAAGTATTATGCTATAATAGTATGGTATCATAAAGTCCAGAATCCCTGCAACTCTGGCTGAGAAAAGCTATTCTATCTTTAGATAAAATACTTAGTTCTGTTAAAATCTTAGTGTCTTATCCTGTGATCATGAATACTAACACAAAGGAATTTACAAATCCCACAGTCTTTGCTAGAATAATCACCTCACTGTTCCTAAATAATATAACCATTTCCCCAGCACAAAGTAATCCACAGTTAGTGTCCTTTCCACTATATGAGAAACTTCTTTTTCACCATTAGTCACTTTTCACCAGCTGACTACAGCTGTAATCATTATGTTTCATTAATGTTTCCACATAAGGCTCTTGGGGAACAATGACCTTTGGACCAATGTGAGGACTTTCCATGTGCCAGTCAGTAGCTTAAGCTTCAAGGATTATCACATTTAATGCTTCAACAGCTCTATAAGAAAGTTACAATTTAAATATGCCCATTTTGTAGATGAGGATACTGAAGCATAGAATGATGAACTAACTTGCTCAGAGTCACCACCAGTAAGTAGCAGTGCCTGGACTACAGCCCAGGCAGTTTGACAATAAAGCTGTATCTCTTAAATTATTGCCCTGTGCTGTCAACATGAAAACATCTACCCTGGCATCCCTTTAGTGCTTGGAGATACTCAATTCAGAAGTGTCTAATTCTTTAATTTCACTTAAACCATGAAAAAGATGTTCTTTCCTAAATCCCTTGAGGCATACATCCGATTATTCCACAAAAGAAATTTTACATGCACTTAAAAAAAATTGAAAAAAATATATCCATTTAAAACAAAGGTATATATACATACATATATATATGAATCAGAAAAAAGCTGAACAATTTAAAAATACCAAATAATTAATTTCATGGTTACCTGGGGCTCCTCGGGTGGGAGAGGAGGTGCTACATCTTCATTAGTGGGTGGTAACGGGGGCTCCTCAGATGCAGGGGGTTCTGGTACTTGGCTGGTGGCAGGTACAGTAACTTCTTCTTTCACTGGCTCAGCTGCATCCTTTGCTACAACAGGACCCTTTTTGTGTCCCGGCAAATGCACTTTTGTCCTCTGCTGCAAACTAAGCAGGTGCTGTCGATACCAATACTGCTGCTGTTCCTACAACAGAAACCATTTTTTTTTAAGAATGGACTCTGAGGGAGAAGGTGAGGGTGGGACGTTCTGGGAGAATAGCATTGAAACATGTATATTATCATATGTGAAACAGAACACCATTCCATGTTCGATGCATGAGACAAGGGCTCAGGGCCGGGGCAATGGGATGACCCAGAGGGATGGGATGGGGAGGGAGGTGGGTGGGGGGTCCAGGAAGGGGAACACAAGTAAACCCATGGCTGATTCATGTCAATGTATGGCAAAAACTATTACAATATTGTAAAGTAATTAGCCCCCAACTAAAATAAATAAATTTATTAAAAAAAAAAAAAAGAATTTTAATTGACAATCCTATATATCTCCAATTTGGTTTTGACAGAGAGCTACATCTGTGTCTGTGTTCACGTACTTATACATAGTAAAAGGCAAAGCTGAACTGAAAAAGGCAAATAAACAAGATCTTTCCATTTCTTCCCCCCAAATGTCTATCAGTATCAGCATCACTTCAGTTGCTCAGTAATGTCCGACTCTTTGCGACCCCATGAACTGCAGCACACCAGGCCTCCCTGTCCATCACCAACTCCCGAAGTTTACCCAAACTCATGTCCATTGCGGAGAAGGCAATGGCACCCCACTCCAGTACTGGTGCCTGGAAAATCCCATAGATGGAGGAGCCTGGTAGGCTGCAGTCCATGGGGTCGCAAAGAGTCGGACACGACTGAGCGACTGCACTTTCACTTTTCACTTTCATGCACTGGAGAAGGAAATGGCAACCCACTCCAGTGTTCTTGCGTGGGGAATCCCAGGGATGGCGGAGCCTGGTGGGCTGCCGTCTATGGGGTCGCACAGAGTCGGACACGACTGAAGCGACTTAGCAGCAGCAGCATGTCCATTGAGTCGGTGATGCCATCTAACCATCTCATCCTCTGTCGTCCCTTTCTCCTCCTGCCTTCAATCTTTCCCAACATCAGGGTCTTTTTCAAATGAGTCAGTTCTTCGCGTCAGGTGGCCAAAATATTGGCGTTTCAGCTTCAACATCAGTCCTTCCAATGAACACCCAGGACTGATTTCCTTTAGGATGGACTGGTTGGATCTCCTTGCAGTCCAAGGGACTCTCCAGAGTCTTCTCCAACACCCCAGTTCAAAAGAATCATAATTAAGTTAAACCAGGAGAAGGGGACGACAGAGGATGAGATGGCTGGATGGCATCACCGACTCAATGGACATGATGAGTTTGGGTAAACTCCGGGAGTTGGTGATGGACAGGGAGGCCTGGCGTGCTGCGGTTCATGGGGTCGCAGAGAGTCAGACATGACTGAGCAACTGAACTGAAGTTAAACCATACATATTAATCCAATATACTTCTCTACTGTCAAAAAAAAATGCTTTTGGAGGTGAAAGCAGGCTTTCTCATAAATGACCAGAGTAAATCTTTCTAGTATTCACAGCTACTTGTTTTTAACTTGCCTTTTAGTTTGTTCAGTTATATCCATAGCAGTCTCGTGATTAACGAATGTAACCAAATAGTCCTACCTCCTTTCTTGGTCTTCTCTTTTGCATTGTCCTTCCCTCTTTTAAACCCCTGCTGTATCATTAATCTTTTTCTTTTAATTTTATTTATTTTTGGCTGTGCTGGGTCTGTGTTGTTAAGCAGGCTTTTCTCTAGCTGCAGTGCGTGGGCCTCTCACTGTGGTGACTTCTCTGGTTGTAGAGCACAGGCTCTAGTAGTTGAAGCACATGGGCTCAGTAGTTGTGGCTCCCGGGCTCTAGAGCACAGTCTCAATAGCTGTGGTGCATAGGCTTTGCTGTTCCATGACACATGGGGTCTTCCTAGACCAGGGACTAAAGTTGTGTCCCCTACACTGGCAGGCAGATTCTTTACCACTGAGCCACCAGGGAAGCCCTGTATCATTAATCTTGCCATACCAAGGGATAAATGCATAAATGAAAATACACTGTTTCAGAATGCTTTCTATATATTTTAAAAGTTTTGTCTTCCAAATATTACTGTAATTTGATTTTCTGTATGCTTCTTTTGTGCTTCCACTTTCTAAAAACTACAACAGTAATAAATTTAATGTGGAAAAAAATTAGAAGATAGTCTATCCTCATTATTCACAGATACTGTATTTGTGAATTTGCCTATTTGCTAAAATTTATCTCTAACTCCAAAATCAACGCTCAAGGAACTTTCACAGTCACTTGTGGACACTCAGAGATGGGCAAAAAATTTGAGTTACCTGAACTGCATGTTCTCAGCTGAGGCAGAAAATGGCCATGCATGGCCTTTTTGTTTAGCTCTTGTACTGTAAATGAGTGTTCTTTCCGAGGTCTCTTTAAAGCCACATTTTTTATATTTCTGTACTTTGTGTTGAGGATTTTTCTGTTTAAAATGCACACACACACACATACACACCCCCACCAAGCACAGTGCTGAACTGTTGTCTCGTGTCCTAAGTGCAAGAACACTGTGATGTGCCTTATGGAGGAAATATATTTGTATTGGATAAGCTTCCTTCAGGCATGTGTTATAGTGTTACTGGCTGTTGAGTTCAATGTTCATGAATCAACAGTATACATTAAACAAGGTGTCTAAACAGAAACACATATGAAACCAAGTTATGTACTGATCCGTTGATGAAATCAACCAATGTGACCAAAGGTCCACAGACACCTAACCCTGTATTTCCCAACTAGGACCAATGGTTCAGATTTCACTAATTCAGTGTTCTTGAAAACTTAATAAAATACCTCAAATAAAGAGGCTCAACTACAAATAAGTAAACAAACAATAATTAAAATCAACTTAAAAAAAACTCAGCACTCAGAAATAACTACAGGATCTTCATTTTCCCAGTGTTATATAATTCCCCATGGTTACAAGGTTGTATAAGGGGGAAAAAAAGCTGCCATAACACTAAAATATTCACTAATGAACCGCCCTATATACTTCTATAATTAACAACAGCATATATTTCTATTACAATTAGAAAGAGGCAGGATTTTATGAAAGTGATATTGGAGAACTTCAGAACTCATTAATGATAGTGGAGGATGGAGCAGAAGTACTACCAGTTAACAACCAAAAAGAATTCTTGTAATAGGAACTGCAAAAGAGAATGACATGACTATCTAAGGTTGAAAAATGTATAAATCCCTAAAATGTTTTTTCAACATAGCCAAAAACAAAATAAATGGTGACAGTATAGTGCTGTCATACAATTTTGTCACAAAAATTATAGTACAGAAACCTGATCTACTTCGTTCTTTATAAACTCTAAGATTCAGCTATTCTTTACAATTTTTGAGCTTTATTTTTCAAGATTGTGTCCCAAATCAAGGGTTTTTGTTTCACTTTTTACAATAAACTTTTGGTTCTGCGTTAAACGGATTCATTTTACTTGAATTCACTGGGATTCATTATCTCTGGATAACCAGAATTTCCTATATTGTTACTATTTTATTGTATATCCTCTCCAATTTTCCACATGCAAATATACATTATTTTCTTTTCTCACTAAACATACTGTTTTGTTATCTGTTTTTTCATTCACAGAATGTAATTTTCTTGGGAGAGAGATGTTTCATGCTTTTCTCATATCCTACCTGGTGCTTAAGCACACTGCTGGAGCACACAGTAGAATGTCAGTAAGTGACTGCTGATCAGCTGAAGACTTCTCTTCTAGGCTACTAATTTCTGTGACCTGAAACTTGCTGCAATCCATTAGGAAGAATAAATCCCATCTCACTAACTCCATCTTGAAGTTTGGGTCACAACTAGATTTTTCTCTTTTTGATTATCATACACATAATCATCAGCTCCTGGAATGTAGTTACTTTTACCATCCAACATGAAAAAAAAAAAAAAAATCACACTGCCCATGACAGTCAACAATAATGTGGTATTAAAACAGTTTCAACTTTCTTCCATTATTCTATGAAAATACTGAAAAACAGGCTTATCTTTTAGCTTTAAAAAATTAACAGTGAGGCAAGGTGGCGGGTTCCCGGTGAGCAGCAGTCCAGGGGTGAAGACTGTTATATCTAGAAGCAGATTCTAAAAGCAATTTCTCTTCAAATCATCTTTATATCATCTGATAAGCATTTTGATTCACCATGGCATTGGCAGCAGTAAAATGGGCAATATCAAGCAGAACTATCTTGAAACACTTATTTCCAATTCAAAACACAGCCTTATATTGTGTTGGTCACAAATCTACGTATTCTTCTCTTCCAGATGACTATAATTGCAAAGTAGAGCTTGCTCTGACATCTGATGCCAGGACAATAGTATGCTATCACCCTTCTGTGGACATTCCATATGAACACACAAAACCTATCCCTCGGCCAGATCCAGTGCGTAACAATGAAGAAACACACGATCTAGTACGGAAAACCAGATTAGAAGAAAAAAGTGAACACTTAGCGCAAGGACCCATGATAGAACAACTCAGTAAAATGTTTTTACTACTAAGCACCATTGGTATCCTCGTGGACAGTATCATAGACATCGTAGGAAACTGAATCCTCCAAAAGACAGATGATATTGATGTTTCAGGAATCAAAGAGGAATGTTACCTTGGATCTCATTTGCCTTTTTTTTTTTAATTGCAATATTTGCTTTATTGTGATGGTCTGGAAATGAACACACATATCTCCAAGATGTATCTCAGTTGCTGACAAATTTTGTTTTACAATTGTTTCTTTTACAATTGTTTCATTTGCCTTTTGAGAAAATACAATTGGAGGTATTCACTAATACATCCTATAGTAAAATAATAATAAAACATCTTTTCATATAAAAAAATTAATAAACTCTTTCAAGTAGAAGTTAAAAGTTTCCCTTTTTAAAGTTGCTTTGAAAGCATTACCAAAAGATACAAAGATGCAAACCATCTTTCATAAAACTAGAAGCCAGTGGCTATAGATATGAAGATTCTTCAGGTCTAGATTCTTTATCAATCTGTACCCACCTTTTTTTCATGCTTTCTATCTTTGTCATAGACCTAGTCTAAGGTTAAGAACCTTGTTAGGAGCTCAAGTACTTGGTTTTACGGACAGCATGCACTGCAGGTCTATTTCCATTTAATATGAACCCAATAAGCAGAACCCAGTTCTAATTCAATCCTAGGACAAGGTTCTGGCACATCTTTAAAGCTCTACAAATGAATGATGATGAAATCATTCAGAAATGTCCTCAGTGATCCCAGAGAAGGCTGCTTTATCTCTATTTTAGAAATGAATAAAAACGTGCCTGGACTTGATAATGAAGCTGAAATAGTAGCCAGTTCTTCTGAATATCCCATTGTATCAGACAACTCCATTTCATATAGGATGTTAGGTCATTCGTAGAGGAAAAACACAGTACATGTCACATTCAAAGAGACTGAATAGAGTTAAAAAGTAAGGATGTATTCATCATAATAACATTACCAAAAAGATGCTAGACTACCTGCTACCAGTACAGTAAGGAACGAGGTACTGAGTGATTCTCCAAGTAGGGAAATATAAAGGAGGAGGAACAGGGACAGAGAGAGAGAATGAATGAATGAATATATGTGTATATGTATGTGATGCTTTTAAGATTAATTCTGAAAGGTTGCCTTTCCTATCCAGGTTGATTAGGATAAATGCCTGTAACACTAAATATTCAATGCCATATCCTAAAGCAAGTGGTTTGGAGAGAGGAGACTTGGTAAAATGATGAAATGAATTTCCATTTTAAAAATTTACTTAAAACATATTTATTTTCAGTATTTTTAAAGTTCACACTCTATTCCAGGAATTAAAGTCACCAGATAATCTTCATCCCATCTTAGGGAAAAAACAAAAAACTCCTTTACTTTCCTTTTCCTCCAGCTCCTGCCCAAATTCTCTCTTTCCTTCAGTCAAACTTCTTAAAAGAGTTGTCTATACTCACCATCCCCATTTCCTCACCTTCCATCACTCCTCAAATCAATGCAATATGGCTTCAGTCACTATGAAACTGCTCCTGCCAAGGTCAACAATAACCTACATGTCAGTAAATGCAAAAGATAACTCCCAGTCTTCATCTTGCTTGACCTCTCAGCAGTGACACAGCTGACCACTCTCTCCTCCTAGAAACAGTCTTCCTCTCACTTCTGTGGCACTTCGCTGCCCTGATTTTCCATCTACTCATTTGGCCTCTCTTCCTAGTAGTTCCCTTAGATACTGTGGTTCTGCAGGGCTAGGCTCAATGTCCTTTAAACTTGATTCTTACTCTGCACACACTCCTCAGGAGACCTCATCCATTTCTGTGCCTTCGAATATCATTTTTATGCTGATGACTCACAAGTCCATCATGTCTCTCAGATCTGACTTCTAGAATCCAAACCCATACCTAACTTCCAACCAGACATCTCCATTTGGAATCTCTTATCTCAAGGATCTTAAACTCAGTAAATCTAAAACTTAAACTCATCATTTTCCTTTCATCCCCAGACCTGCTGTTTCCTCTCCTGTAGGCTATTAGTATATGGAACCATCATCCACCCAGTTTCCTATCTCAGAAACCCAGGAAGCATCCCTGATGCCACCTTCTCCACTACTACTCAATCTCCAATTGGATTCTAGCACCTAAATATTTCTCCAGTCTTTCCGCTTCTCTCCATCTTTTCCATCACCATCCAAGTCCAAGCCACTGTTAACTCCTGCCTGGATCACTCTCTAGATCACTCTTGTTCTTTTCGACTCCACTCTCCCCAAAGCAGAATCAACTTTCAAAAGGCCAATCTGGTACAATGGCCTATATAAAACCCTTCAATGGCTTCCTACTACCCTTAAGATGAAGTCTCACCTTGACCTTTCAGTCAACCTTACTGAACTTAATTCTTTGAACTCGTAACTGGTCATCTCCTACCCCTTCTTCAGATTTCATTTAAATACTACTTGCAAAGGGAGATCTCTTCAATGAGGTTAGAGCTCCCGGCTATATTCAATCATTTGAAAAATATTTATTATTCATCTACTATGTGTCAGATACTGAGCAAGGCACTGTGACTATAATGGTGAACTTAAAAAAGCTCACCTTTTCCTATTCCTATGGCATTGTCTAGTGATATTTTCTATTTTATAATTCCTCAGTACTTTACACTTCTCTTAATTACTTTTTAAATATCTTTTCCTCCCATTGAAACAAATCCACTGAGAGCAGGTACCTTGCCTATTTTGATCACCATCTCATCCCCAGTACTAAGTGCAGTTCTTGGCACACAGTTGTTAACAAATATTTGAATATTAAATAATGGCTAAAAACTCCAATCAAAGTCAACAACTTTACCTAAGTTTTGAGAATAAAAATCTAAATTACAATTCATGAAAACATAAAAGACCAGTATCCATTTACTTAGCTGGTCCTTTAAATTCAGAGAAAAGTTAATTCTACAAAAATCATATTCTATTAAATCAACAACACTTTACAATGAAAACTAGAAATTAAATAGAAGGCTATCAAGCATTTATCCTTTATATGCTAACTGCATTTCCAATCAAATACCCCTAGTTTATGAGTGATAAAAGTTTTTCTTTACGAAATGCCTGATGGTAAATGTAGAAGAAATGGCAGAAAAAAATCACATTGTGACCTCTAACTAAGAAATGATTTACTCAAAGACCATCAATGGATGAACCACTAGATGAAACATTAGATGTGGTATTTATGGGAAGTTTAAGAGCGAAGGAACTGGACTGTCACCCCCTGAGCAATCCTGGCACCACTATGGGACAATCAGGTATTGAGTGCCTCCTGATGGGATGCCAAAGAAGTACACAGCACTACCTAGGTTACAAAATCCCCTTGCCAAAAGGTAAACTTAAATCTAAGAGGGTTTCATGGTTAATGTCTAGTTTACAAAACACATGCGGGAGAGAGAGGAACCAGCCAAACAACACCATGAGACAACAGACAAATTCAGAACGTGGGACATTCTCTAGGACAACCAACATAGATTTTACATCAAGATCAATGGCAGGAGCAGAAAAAGAGAATAGGAGAGACTGACCTAAATCAGGTGTTCTTAAGGGAGAGTGATTTTGCCCCCAGGATATTTGGCAATGTCTAGAAATATTTTTGGTTTTCACAACCAGGTGCTGCTACTGGCATCTAGCAGGGAGAGGCTGCTAAACATCCTGCAATGCACAATACAGCGCTACAACAAAATTATCCTGTCCCCAAATGCCTCAACTGAATCCCAATTTGAACAAGCCCTGAAAACACTATTGAGTCCAGTTGGGAATTTTAACATGGATAGTATCAAGGAATTATTTTGATTAGTATGATGAGACAATAGGGGAAACGTAAATAGGTCAAGTAATAGATGATAGATAGAAACCTGTTAATTTTGACAGGTGTTATAATGTGTGTTTACCTTAGAACAAAGTCCTTTAAAAAAAAAGATGACAATTAATTAAGAGTGCAGGAATGAAATGATGTGAGATCTAAGAGTCATGTAAAAATATTTCAGCACGAACTACAATAAAGGCCTAGGTAAAGCATACATGGCAAAATCTTGACACTGTTGAATCTGAGTGATGGGTATATGGGGGGGAATTATTTTATTTTCTCTATTTTTGTGCATATTTAAAATCTTTCACCATAAAAAAAATTTTAATGACATACTCCAAAAACAAAATATGAATCAACAAAGAAGGGTTAATTGTCAGAGATTGGCACCGTCATGAAGAAAACGTTTGTCATCTAATAAACCAAAGTACCCTAAGTCTAGAACATGACAACTCTTGTATCTTATTCAACACATCTTTGTGGAAAGCCGACAATTTGCAAGGCACTGTCCTAGGTGCTACAGGGGATAAAAAGGTGAACAGAGAAAAGAGGCTTTTGGACACAGAGGGGGAAGGAGAGGGTGGGACGAACTGAGAGAGTAGCACACTTTATTATATACACATCATATGTAAAACAGATAGTTAGTGGTAAGTTATTGTATAACACAGGAAGCTCAACCCAGTGCTGTGACAACCTAGAGGGGTAGGTTGGGGTGGGGGGTGGGAGGGAATTTCAAGAGGGAGGGGACATATGTATACTTATGGCTGATTCACATTTCTGTATGGCAGAAACCAACACAACATGATAAAGCAACTATCCTTCAATTAAAAATAAAAATTAAAAAAAAAAAAAGGTGAGACAGTCTCTGTCTGCAAGGGACTTATAATCTGAACAGAACAGAACCAAACCACATGGGTAAGCTGAGGCATGGCTTCAGAGACAGCCTGATAATCAGAGAATTGGGGAAGTTGGGACAAATTCTAGACAGAGGTTTAAAAAAAAAACAACACCATAAGAGGCTTAGCAAGGGCCTTCTTGTTCTGACCCATTCACACCTCTCAAATCTCATCTTCCACCACTTTCTTTCTGGCTGTCATCAAAAAATTTGAAGCACTGAATAGTCAAAGCACTAAAGATGTTCACTATAGACAAGGGTACAAAAGCAGAAAAGCAGTGTTCACGCTGTTTATGTTAAGGACTGGCTTGATCCGCCCCCCACCACGATCAAAAAAACCCCAATTCATTTGTCTCTCTAAAAGCCCAGAAAAAGTCTAGTAGAGATGAGAATATAAATGTCATATTTTGGCTTGGACTAACTCTGAGAATGTTTGGCAACAACAACAACAAAAAAACTGGAAATTTCAGGGAGGGGTGGTAAAGGGGAAGAAATTCTGTCTCTATTATAATAGAGGAATCTGAGGAAATAACTGATGGGATGGTACTAATATGGTGTAAGCTAACACAATCTCTTACTCCACTGTTTTACCCCAGCATCTCAGCTGTTTTCTCCTGCTGATGTGCCAAGCACAACATTATTACTTACTTAAAACAACTCATTCCTTTTCTTAATCTCTAATGCCAAACCACTGTAAAATTAGAATACTGCATTCCCATCTTTTGGAAATCTTTTACATGTAAATCTGAGCTTGTAGATTAAAAGATTCTCTTTTCATTTGGGAATCTAGGTAGATTAGAAATTGCTGAAAGTGTCTATTTTAAGAAATCAAAACAAATGATTTTTTCCACTTCACCTTCTTTCCTAAGAAATGAATTCATTTATTACTGTTATCTATCAATCTCTGACAAGGCAGCATCACTTCAAAAAGAAGTTGAGAAGGGCTTTCTCATGAATGGAGAGATGTCATGAAAATCTTTTTTTTTACAACGTGGCCAAATTCCAAGGCTGTTACTCTGAAGTAAATGGTAACAATAATGAAATGCAGCAAATTGGTCATGTCTTAAAACTATCTTTAAGTGATGTGAGAAAAAGGATGTATGAGTCAATTCCTTAAATGACCAATAGACTCTCAAAAAGGTCAATAATGTAGACTTCCCTAGGTATGGCATATATATCTATAAACACAGTTAGGATGTTCCTGATTAGAACAAGATTTCCATCCTTCATTTGCTGAGATTAACTCAGGAAACTGACAGCTATTAATGGCCCTTAACTAGGAGCTAACTGGTCATAAGATTTATATGCATTTCAAGTGTCAGCCCTTTGAGAAGCTTTTTTTTACGCTGCCTCTCAAATACAATTTTAAGTTACAATTCGGGGGTGGGGGGGCGCAGGCCCTTTGCAACAGCAACAAAACCTACAAGGCTGGTTAAAGGAAATCAAAGAATGTATCTGGGAACTAACTCTTGATCCACCCAACTACTCTGGTGTCTAGAAACATCCCTAAACACTGTTCTTCTAATAATCCACGTTTAGCGGATTAAAAAGCCGGGATGTCAGATCCCTGACTTTTGTAAAATCCTTCGGAGTGTAAATTTGTTCGGTATTGTTGGGGGCGGGGGGGAGGGGGAGGGAATCAGGCCAAGCACTAGGTATAGCCTCCAGGGCCTGCTCACTTAGGGCCCTCTAGGTGAGAGACTCGGCTCTGGGCAGGAGCTTTCTTACCTGTGGAGTCATCGTAGAGGGGTCTGGCTCAGGGGCAGCTTGCTGCTGCTGTTCAGCGCTCTTGTTCTTGGCCCCACTCTCCAAAGGTTCTTGCTGGACAGTTGTCTTATTCCCAGGAGGGGCGGACGGCGGTGGCGGGGCCAGCAGCTGGGGTTTAGAATGGCCTTGGGGAGGGCGGGAAGGAGATGCCTGAGAAGAGGGCAAATAGGACTGCGAATGGCTCATATAGGACTGCGAGGAGGACGAAGACGAGGAGTAGGACGGGGTGGGCGCCAGGTAGGACTGGGACGGGGGGGACTGGGAAGGGGACGGCTGGGCGGGGGGCAGGTAGGGCTGAGACGAGGCCGGAGTGTAGTACGAGGGCGGCGGCTGAGGCGGGGGCAGGTAGGACTGAGACGGAGGCATGTAGGACCCCGGCGGCACCGGGGGCGACTCCGGGGGGGAATCCAGCTCCATGGGAACCAAACCAGGAGGCCCGTCTCGTTGGTGGTGGAGCATCTGATGTTTGTACTGCTGCTGCTTTTGATAGCTGAGGGCCGGCCCGGGCGGCGGGGGCATCGGCGGCGGCGGCTGCTGCCAGTCCCCGTAGCCGCCCCCCGGCATCCCCGGCGGGGGCGGCAGCGGGGGCGGCGGGAGGTGATGGGGCTGCAGCACGCACTGCATCTGCTTCTGGTGCATCTGCTGCAGCTGCTGGAGCTGAGCCAAGTGCTGCTCGCGGAAGCTCATGAAGCCGGAGGAGGAGGGGGCGGCGGGAGTCGTCGAGCTCGAGTACCCGGGCCCCGGCGAGGCCTCAGGAAGCGCCACCGGAGGCGGCGGCGGGACCGGCGGCGGCGGCGGGTAGTGGCTGCTCCCGCCATAGCGGCCCCAATTCGGGTACATATCGGGAGAAGGGCGCGGCGCTCGTCCCGGCGCCGTTACTCGTCGCAACCGACCCTCCAGGAGCTGCAGCGGCGGCAGCGGCGACAGCCGGAACTCGCGGCGCCTACAGGCCCCGGAGCGTGTAAACGGAGCGTGCCAGTGCGCCGGCGCTACCGAGCTGGGCCCGCGACCGGGAAGGTGCGGGGGGGACGTACGAGCGCGACTACGCCTGCGCAGTGGCCACAGAGCGGAGAACAAAGGCGAGATAGAGCGGCCCCGTCCTCAGCGACTCTCGGTTGCCATCTTTCTTCCGGTTAGGATAACGTCGGGGCGAGTAGAAGGTTTCCGTAGAACCATAGAGTCTCATCGCTGAAAACGGTGGTAGAGATCCTATCGCTCTACGGGTTCATTTTTGAATGGAGAAAAAAAAAAAGGTTCCATTCACAATAGCAACAATCGCAACAACAACAACAATTTAAAAAAAACCGTGAGGCAGGTA
Organism: Giraffa tippelskirchi; assembly: GCF_054371585.1. NCBI lineage: Eukaryota > Metazoa > Chordata > Mammalia > Artiodactyla > Giraffidae > Giraffa > Giraffa tippelskirchi. The sequence goes on along the minus strand of NC_137281.1, from coordinate 145,985,360 downwards.
GGACTAACACTAAAAAGAAATATGTAGAATCTACATGAAGGAAGCTACAGAACCGTAGCGAATCATATCCGAGTGGAATAAAATTAGACTTGAAATAATGGAGAGGTCTACCATGGTTCTGAATGAAAAGAAGAAAAAGTATAAAGATGTCAGTTCTCAAATTAAATGAATAGGCTTAAGTCAGTTCTAACAAAAAATCCGATTGGGAACAAATCTGTGAAGATGTCTTCTGAAGACAGAATGTAAATCTTCACCAATTCCTGCAGGTATTGTAAAAGCGGAGAAAGGGAATTCTTTAGAATAATTCAATGCAGAAAAATCTACGTTGGAGAATATCAGCCAAGGGGAAGAGAGTAAAAGCCAGATAACAAGATTGTCCAGAGAGGACTAGATTGGATTTTGAAAATAATCCAGTCTCATGTAAGACTAAACAGGAACTCCTTTGGCTTGAGTGAATCACTGAAAAGCAAAAATGATACCACCCTGAATTCTGAAAAACAAAACAAAAAACTATGAGACTGTTAAGTGTGTCAATATGTCAGTTGTGCACCACTTAAAGATTTGACATTGCTTCTATCCTAACAACCCAGATCTTCACCTCTCTTAGGAGGTGAATGCGAATAGAAAGTGGGGCAAGTAAGTATCCTTCAGAAGAAAGAGCTTTTCATTCTCAAATAGAAATTTAGTTATGTTCCTTTTAATTTTTATTGAAATGTAAAGTGCATACCTAAAATTACAAATCTTATGCATAGCTTAGTGAATTTTCACAAACCAATCACCCTTGTTTTCAGATCAGGGAACATTACCCAACCCTGAAACCCAGTTACTCGTAATTTTAATATTTTCAATTGAAAGCCTCTTGAAAACTATAAAAATAAATGTAATTTCCTATAGAATAGACAAGGAGAAAGCCAGATTTTTTAGTATTAATGAGAAAATCATCTCATTAGATGCAGGAAAAGACTGCAATAAATTTCAATATCCATTTATGATTTTTTTTTTCTTGGCTGCCTTGGGGCCCACTGTGTGCAGGGTTTCTCTAGTTGCAAGCAGGGGCTACTCTCTAGTTGCCATGCACAGGCTTCTCCTTGCGGTGTGTTCCCTTGTTGCGGAGCCCAAACTCTAGGCGTGCGAATGCACAGTTGTGTCACACAGGCTTAGTTGCCGCGCTGCATGTGGGATCTTCCCTGACCAGGGACCAAATCAGTGTCCCCTGCATTGGCAGGAAGATTCTTAACCACTGAACCACCAGGGAAGTTCTCCATCTATGATTTTTTTTAAAATATTTACTTAATTAATTTGGCTGCGTCAGGTCATAGGTGCGGCATGCAGGATCTTTAGTTGTGGCATGTGGGTTCTAGTTCCCTGATCAGAGATGGAACCCAAGCCCCCTGCGTGGGGAGCACGGCATCTTAGCCACTGGACCACCAGAGAAGTCCCATCCATTTATAATTTTTAAAAAGATTTGCAAGTCAGAAATAAAAGGAAACTTCCTTGATCTTATACACCGAGCACTTACTAAGAAAACTACAGTAGACATCACACTGCTGAAAAGTTGAAAGTTTTCCCACTGAGATCAAGAACAGATGTTCACTACTATCACATCTGTTATGGGTTGAATTTTGTTCCTCCTCCCCCATCCCCAAAAGATTTTTAGGTCCTCACCCCCATCACCTCAGAATGTAACCTTATTTGGAAATAGGGTTGTCCCAGGTGTAGTTTATTAAGATGACGTCATACTGGAGTAGGATGGGCCCCCATCCAATGTCTCCTTATAACACGGCCATTTAAAGACAGCACACAGAGAGAATGCCATGTGATGCTGAAGGCAGAAATGGAGTCATGCAGCTGCAAGCCAAGGGATGAAACAGGTAGAACATACACTGCAGGTGGGAGTGTAAATTGGGATGACCACTCTGAAATACTATTTGGCACTATCTAGTAAAGCTGAACAGCCCCAGAGCCTATGACCTGGGAATCCCACTCCAACAAAGCATATAACCAACAGAAATGCATACATATATATATATATATGTTCACCAAAAGACATGTACAAGAATATTCATAGCAAACACTATCTGTAATAACTGAAAACTGGAAAGCAACACAAATGTCCACTTGCACTAGAATAGATAATCAAATTTGTATATTTATACAGTGAAATACAAAACACCAAAGAGAATGAATGATCCAAAACTACATGAAACAAACTCAGATGAATCTCACAATGTTGAGCAAAAGAAGCTAGACAGAAAAGAATATATACTGTACGTTTGCACATATATACATTCAAAAATAGGCAAAATTGATACACAGTGTTGGAATTTAGGACAGTGGGGGGACAGTGACTGAAAGGGGGCAGAAAGGGACTTGCTGATGCCGATTCTTGATCTGGGTGCTGGTTGCATATCTAGGCTGGGTTTATGAGCGACTCATCAATCTATACTATTTTTTATTTGAACTCTTCGCTGTTTGTGTAATTCAATAATGTACCTCCAGGAAGACTGTGAAAGATGGAAGTTCTAAAGAATATTTACTGTAAAATTGACTTTACAGATTGTTCAAAAATAGACAAAATGAAATCATAATGTTGAAGTGAAGGTAGGGCCTTTGGGGAGAAGGAAAATGTTAGTGACTGGGGTGGGTCACAAGTAGGGTTTTTTGTTTTGTATTTAATATTTACTTATTTATTTGGCTGCATCTGGTTTTAGTGTCGGCAGGTGGGATCTTCCTTGCTGCATACAGAATCTTTCTGTTGCAGTATGTGGGCTTCTCCAGTTGCAGGGTGACTTGTAGGACCTTGTTCCCCAACCAGGGATCAAACCCACGTCCCCTGCATTGGAAGCATTGGAAGGTAACCACTGGACTGCCAGGGAAGTCCCACAGGTAGGGCTTTAAAGGGCTAACAATGTTCTGATTCTTGAACCAAGCGGTAATTATGCAAATGTTTCCTTTTCTAAAACTTACTGAGCTGTAAATTTATTCTTTGCCGATTTCTGATTGTGTGTTTTATGCCTCACAATTTTTAAGTTTTCAAAAGAGTGGGAAGGAGAAGAAAAGTGATGATAGTGGTAAACTGAGAAAGATGAGATTAGGTAGAGAAATGTGGAAACCTTTCTCTTGACCTCTTCCTTTCCTACCTGGCATGGTAGGTTCTTGCTGTCAGGCCATCTGTCTAGAACCCTCCGCCCCTCGCAGGGGTCTTTCATCTCTTCCACAAGGGGAAACAGCACTGAGGTTTAAAACAGGTCCTTCAACATTTCCCTCGTTGTTTTGAGATAAATTTTAGCATTGTTCTAGATGCTATAGGAAATCCTATCCCGTACATTCTTACTCTAGGGGAACTAACGTATAGTTGGCCATTCCAGTCTTGTAGCTTGCACAATTAATTTTCAGAAGTCACAGCAATCTTCATTATACAGAACCCCTGTCTGCAGAAAATTCTTTAAAAGAAGCCTCATTGTTTGTGTGATACTCTTCTCATGACGTTTTAATAACATTGATTTCACATTATATGACCTACCTCAAGCCCATTTTTTAGAGACTAGTTTTACTAATCTAGAATGCAAAAAGTAAAGAACAATAAAATCATGGTGGTGGTGGTTTAGTCACTAGGTCATGTCTCACTCTTATGACTCTATGGACTGGAGCCCTCCAGGCTCCTCTGTCCATGGGATTTTTCAGGTAAGAATATTGGAGTGGGTTGCCATTTCCTTCTCCAGCGGATCTTCTCCACCCAGAGACCAACCCCCAGCCTCCTGCAATCCAACTCCAAGCCCATTTTTTAGAGACTAGTTTTACTAATCTAGAATGCAAAAACTAAAGAGCAATAAAACATAGTTAGTTACTTCAGTCGCTCAGTCGTATCCGACTCTTTGCAACCCCATGAATCGCAGCACGCCAGGCCTCCCTGTCCATCACCAACTCCCAGAGTCTACCCAAACCCATGTCCATCGAGTCAGTGATGCCATCCAACCATCTCATCCTCTGTCGTCCCCTTCTCTGCCTGCCCCCAATCCTTCCCAGCATTAGGGTCTTTGCCAATGAGTCAACTCTTCGCATGAGGTGGCCAAAGTATTGGAGTTTCAGCCTCAACATCAGTCCTTCCAATGAACACCCAGGACTGATCGATCTCCTTTAGGATGGACTGGTTGGATCTCCTTGCAGTCTCAAGAGTCTTCTCCAACACCACAGTTCAAAAGCATCATTTCTTCGGCGCTCAGCTTTCTTCACCATCCAACTCTCACATCCATACATGACCACTGGAAAAACCATAGCCTTGACTAGACGGACTTTTGTTGGCAAAGTAATGTCTCTGCTTTTTAATATGCTATCTAGGTTGGTCATAACTTTCCTTCCAAGGAGTAAGTGGCTTTTAATTTCATGGCTGCAATCACCATCAGCAGTGATTTTGGAGCCCCAAAAAATAAAGTCTGACACTGTTTCCATTGTTTCCCCGTCTACTTCCCATGAAGTGATGGGACCAGATGCCGTGATCTTAGTTTTCTGAACGTTGAGCTTTAAGCCAACTTTTTCACTCTCCTCTTTCACTTTCATCAAGAGGCTCTTTAGTTCTTCTTCACTTTCTGCCATAAGGGTGCTGTCATCTGCATATCTGAGGTTATTGATATTTCTCCTGGCAATCTTGATTCCAGCTTGTGTTTCTTCCAGCCCAGTGTTTCTCATGATGTATTGTGCATATAAATTAAATAAGCAGGGTGACAATATACAGCCTTGACGTACTCCTTTTCCTATTTGGAACCAGTCTGTTGTTCCATGCCCAGTTCTAACTGTTGCTTCCTGACCTGCATACAGGTTTCTCAAGAGACAGGTCAGATGGTCTGGTATTCCCATCTCTTTCAGAATTTTCCACAGTTTATTGTGATCCACACAGTCAAAGGCTTTGGCATAGTCAATAAAGCAGAAATAGATGTTTTTCTGGAACTCTCTTGCTTATTAAAAACATAATCTTATTCAAAATGAAGTAAGGGATGAATTAAAACACAAATCACATGAAAGGTTCTGTGTGGGAGACTCTAGAGTAAGTCAGCTGTTAATGTCAAGGCTGTCAAAATCAACGCAAGAACCTTCTCTGCATTAGGTTTATAATCCAGCTGCACTTCTCTCCTTATGTTACTAGGGTGTCTTGGGTGAGGGCTGGGATGAGGAGGTAACATTTGATTGGTTAGTGGTTTGAAGCCGTATTCTGATTGGCTAGTGGCTTGCATATTATTTTGTGAAATAGAAATCCCTGCTACCCGCCTTGCAGCTTGTACCATTCTAAACAACAGGCTCTAGAGGCAAATTATCTGCTACTGGACTTATGCACCCTTAAGATTTGGGATGGATAGTGTCTATACTCAGGGTAACCTGGTCATACATAACCTTGACAATATGAATACTTCCCCTTCTTATAACCATGATTTTATGCTTTCACTTTATTCTAAAAAAAACCCCATAGGTGTTCATGTGTGCATGCTTCAGTCATGTCTGATTCTTTGCCTGCCAGGGTCCTCTGTCCATGGGATTCTCCAGGCAAGAATACTGGAGTGGGCTGCCAGGCCCTCCTCCAGGGGATCTTCCCGACCCAGGGATCGAACCCCTGTCTCTTATGTCTCCTACCTTGGCAGGCAGGTTCTTTACCACTAGTGCCACCTGGCAAGCCCCATAAGTGTTCATAAATAATCTCAATTGCATGCGGTCTGTCCTTCATTTCCAATAGATCTGAACAGTTTAGGAGAGCCTGTAACTTATATCTGTTACAGTTCTTTGGATGTTGTCCATAACAGCAGCTAAAACTTTAAAAGAAATGTGTTTGCAAAGATATTGTAGAAGGCACAGAATAGACAAGAAGGCCATTACAACTAGGTCTAGGAGCAAAAAGCCAAGCCAGAAGCTATCCAACTATTAAAGCTCTGGATACTGTACAAAACAAGGTTAAGCTCTTTTTTCCCCCTTCAGCTACTCAATGCCTTCTCAGATCTATGGGGTGGTATAAGGAAGGATCTGGAAGAAGGAGCCTCCAATTCTCTCTTCAGCCTCTATGGTGAAAAGATTAGGCAGTCTGATATAAATCCTAATACAACTGCACACAATTTGGGAAAGTGTAACACACCAAGAAAAAAAGTCTAGGTACAGTTAGGAGGAGTGGATATGAGCAAACAAAAGCAAGAAATACCCACTCCCTTGCGGGAAGGGCCTCCATTTTCAGGCAAATGGACTCAAAGTCCAGGCATAAAAAGAATATTAGCATTATCAATCAAATGCAAAAAGAACACCACCAAAAAGATCTTCAGGGAGAATAAACTCGGGCTTTCTGAGCAAGGATAAACCAGGAATGATTTTAAAATATGTATAATATTAATATATTAATTAAGAAGTAGTCTAAACTTCTGTAGCAATGAGAAACTGAAGTACAGTAGGTTAAACAAAAGTTCATTTTCACTCATAGAACAATTCAGAGGTAAGTCCATAGTTGTCATCTTCAGCATAAAGCTTCCATCTCTGGGTTCAAAGTGGCTGCTCTGGCTCCTGCCAGAAAATCTGCCTCTAGTCCGTGGGGAGGTAGAATGGGTTAGGGGAGCACACCTTTTAAGGAGCTTGCCTTTTAAGGAGCTTGCCTTTTAAGGTCATAATCCAGAAGAGATACTTAGACCTAGCTGTCACTCCCTCAGCCTTAGTAAGTTCTTGATCACTTCTTATCCCAGGACTCTGCCATCTTGCTACTCTTGTGGCAAGTGTATCCCTCCCTGCTTGTGTTTATGAACAATTTCTAATCTTGCCATAGCTGTTCAACTCTCCATGTCTTGAGATCTAAATTCCCCAAAGACAGTGTCTGTTTCCTTAACAGACACTGTCTCATGAAGCCCCTGCCAATCTATATGTTAGATGTTTATGGGTAAGATGCCCTACCCTCGACTCAATTAACAGTAGTTGAGTTTGCTGATTATTGTCGTGGTCCATGTGTGGGTTGGAAGAGAATTTCCAGACACAAGGCAGAGTGAGAGGAGAATAAAGTTTATTAGAGTGGGAGAGCCAAACCCTCTTGCAGGCAAGCAGCCAACTTTTATAGCCTGAAGACAGAGAAAATTCCTACTGGAATGGTGGCATTAGGTGACTGGTTCGGATGCTATAAGGTGGATAATAGGGTGGGTATTTTACATAATATGGGATCAGGAAATGGGCTGGTTTAGATCCAGAGGCTCATGGCAACAGTTGATATGGGGCTTGGTCTGTTCCAGAGATTTTTATTGTGTGACCTTGGTACAGGGCTCCACACCTGTGACCTTGGTGTAGAGCTCCACCATCATGAAGTACCAGTTTGGCAATTAATATTGAAGGTGATTGCTCTGTAGGTGTACTATTCACGCTAGCTTTCTGTTCAATACACAGATGGATAACCCACTGAACAATTTAAGCTCAAAGTTCTTTTACCATGTCAGTCTCAAAATCTTTATCACAATTGGTACCCATAATACAGTATTAGCCCTTATCTTTGCTGGAATAGTTCCACTTCTGCTCTCTTAAATTCTAATTACCTATCTCAATCTTTTATTTATATAGGCCTCTCACTTCCTAATTTTTAATATATCTGTTCACCAACCATCTTGAGCCTCCTGTCCCTTGGCTGATTCCCCTTTTCCCAATCAACACTTTTCTCACAGTTTCACTTTCCTATCAATTCTTTTTTTTTTTTTTTAATAATTTTAAAATTTATTTATCTTTGTCTGTGCTGGGTCTTCACTGCTGTGCACGCACCTTTCCTAGCTGCAGTGAGTAAGGGCTACTTCTCTGGTGGCGATGCTCAGGCCTCTCATTGCAGTGGCTTCTCTTGTTCCTGAGCTCAGGCTCTAAGATGTGTGGGCTTCAGCAGTTGCAGCATGTGGGCTCAGTAGCTGTGACTCCTGGGCTCTAGAGCACAGGCTTAGATGCTCACCCTCATATGGGATCCTCCCTGACTAGGGATCGAACCCGTGTCTCTCTCACTGGCAGGCAGACTCTTTACCACTGAGCCCCCAGGGAAGCCCCCTGTCAATTCTGGAACCTGTGTTATATCCATTCAACCTTTCTTGCATGCATCCTCAACTCTTTTTTTCTACTGTCATGCTTGCCCTGTAAACTCCCAAGTATAGTTCATTCCACCCAGGATTTTATTAAATACTTCTGTGGAAACTACATAGTGCACAATTGGTGCCACTACTAATTCAGGTTCTGCAGTCCTGCCTGGGTTTTCAACATTACTTTGCCATTTATGTGTCATTGGCATCTCTCATTCACTGCATGGCTGTTTCAATCCTTCACCACTACCCCAAGCTTTGTCCCTCAGTAAGTGGCCTTGTTTTCAACATCACAGAGTTGAGATCAACATGATCAACATGTGATGTTTTCAACATCACAAAGTGGAGAAAGTTGATATCAGTAGGCACAAACTCCTACTTCTTCTCACACACACTAATTTTTCCTGCCTTCTAGCCTCCAGTTTCAGAGTGGCTCTTCTGTCCCAAGTTAATCCTGGCTTTCATGCTCTAGATCCCATCTCTTGACCCTACTCGGTCAGTTATCTTTTTCTCTCTACTGTATTTTTCACCTATTTTTTTCACCAAATTTTTTATTTTCAAAAATGCCAACCCTGTGGAAAAGTTGTCAGAATAAGTAAATACGGTAACTCCCTGGTGATCCAGTGGTTAGGACTCCACACTTCCACTGCAAGGTCACAAGTTTGATCCGTGGCCAGGGAACTAAGAGCCTGCGAGCTGCAAGGTACAGCCAAAAAAAAAAAAAAAGCACCCTATACCCTTCATCTAGGCATAATATTTGTTGATGTTTCACTGCATTCTGTCTCTCCCTCCCTCTTTCATGTATCTATCTGCTTTTCCCCAAACCATTAAACAGTTACTGAAGATATTGTGACCCTTCACACCTAAGCGTTCAGCATATTTCCTAGGAACGAGGCTATCCTTACATGCAATTACCACATGGCTTCCCTGGTGGCTCAGACAGGAAAGAATCCACCTGCAATGCAGGACTCCTGGGTTCGATCCTTGGATTGGGTGGATCACGTGGAGAATGGATAGGCTACCCAATCCAGTATTCTTGCCTGGCAGTATTCTTGCCTGGAGAATCCCATGGACAGAGGAGCCTGGAGGTTCATGGGGTTGCAAAGAGTCATGACTTAGCGACTAAGCACTCACAAAATTCTACATGCAAGAATACTGGAGAGGGTTGACATTCCCTTCTCCAGGGTATCTTCCTGACCCAGGGATTGAACCCACATCTCTTGCATCTCCTGCACTGGCAGGAGGATTCTTTACCACTAGTGCCACCTGGGAAGCCCCAATATAATATTCATGCTAAAGAAATTTAACATAAATACAATTACATTATCTAACAATCAGCCCGTTATTTTAATTTCCTTAATTGTCCCAATAATATTTTTTACAGTTTCTTATTTTTTAAATTCAGAGTATAATCAAGGATCACACACTCCATTTAGTTTTCATGCCTATTTAATCCCTTTAGTATAAAACGGTTCTCTAGCCCTTTTTTTTTTCTTTCATGACGCTGACATTTTTTAAGACTCCAAGCCAACTGTTTGGCAAAATGTACCTCAATTTTGGGTTTCACAGTTTCCTCACAATTAGATTTCCTTTTTTTAACTTGGGGTGTGGAAATATACATAATGTATCCTTCTGTACCTCACATCATGATGTACATTATGTCAATTTGTCCCATCAGTAATGATATCAAGTTTGATCATTTGGGTAAGGCAATGTTTTGTCAAATTTCTCTATTGTGAAGTTACTTATAATAATCTATGGGGTAATACTTCGAAGATCTGAAAATACCTTGTTCCCTACAGTTTTTCACCAGTAGTTCTGGCATCCACTGATGATTCTTGCCTGAATCAGTTGTAACAGTTATTACAGTTATAATCAGTTATAACAGTTATAACAATCATTGTAAATGATTTTATATTTTTATCATCCCTTCTACATTTATTGGTTGTAAAATTCCTATGCAAAAAAACTCCTCTACCTCTTCCATTTTCTTTATTTATTCTAATATCTTATGGACACGTGGATTCTTTATTAAAAAATCAATGTATCATACACCTTACATTTATACAATGTTATACATCAAATATATATCAATAAAATTAAAAATAGTCATGATAATCCACTACTGTCATTATTAATTTTGATCTTTAAATTGTCTTGAATTTGGCCAACATGAGCCTTTTCAAGCTGGTTCCTGTTTCTCTTGGCAAGTCCCCATTAATTTTTGAGAATTTCCTTGCGTTTTCTATAATTAAAAAATTTCCTTATTATGAAGAGGGACAAAGAGAGTGACAGAAGGCTCCTGAATTTCCTTCCTCCCTTGGACACACAGAATGTACAACCACACACAGAGCAATTCCCTCTGAGAAAAATCCAGAAACTAGCCCAGTGACTTCTGCACACTGAGTAGATAATACCTCAAAATGAGTAGGAAAGGCTGGGATACACTCTCATCATAAATCTCGCTCTCAGCCCAGTGCCGTACAGTTGGGAGGGAGCCCCCAACTCCCAGCTTCTGCCTGAGGAGTGAAGGGTTTGGACTCACATCTAGTACCCCAACTTTTAAGCAATCTCCTGGGATGGGTCCCTAAAACACCTAGTTCTGAAAGCCAGCAGAGCTTGTGTCCATGAGTCCCACAGGACCATAGCAAACAAAGAAACAATTCTTAATGGGCATGTGACTTCATTTGATCATTAAACTTTCGTTTCTCAATGAGCATTGCTTTGATCTTGTGATGAGGTTTTTCTTTTATTGTAGTAAAGGGTATATCACATTACATTTGCCATCTTTATAATTTTTAAGTGGATTTTCAGTTGCTTCCACCTCTTATTTATTGTGAATAACGCTGCAATGGACATAGGAGTGCATGTATCTCTGTGAGATTCTGCTTTGAATTCTATTGTACACACACACAGAAGTAAGATTGCCAAATCATACGGTAATTCTATACTTCAGTTTTTTGGGAAAAACTACTATCTCCCATAGCAGCTGTACCATTTTACATTTCTAGTGCAAAGTGTTCCAGTTAATAAGATGTTGGCCATATCCTCACCATTTGTTCATTTTCTATTCTTTTGACAGTGACTATCCTAATGGGAGAGCTATATTACCTCATTGTGGTTTTGATTTGCATTTCTCGTGATTAATGATGTCAAGCATCTTTTTCATGTGCTTGTTGGCTATTTGTGTATCTTCAGAGAATTGTCTGTTCAAGTCTTTTATCCATTTTTAAAATCAGGTTGGTTTTTATTGTTGTTGAGTAATGCAAGTTCCTTATAAATTCTGGATATTAATCCCTAATCAGATCTATGATTTCCACATATTTTCTCCATTTCCATAGATTGCTTTTTCCTCTCTTCATCGTTTCCTTTGATACACAAAAACTTTTAAGTCTGTTGTAGCCCCATTTGTCTAGTTTTGCTTTTGCTATCTATGCTTTTGGTGTCACATCCAATATATCATTGTTAAATCCAATTTTCTGAAGTTTTCTCCCTATGTCTTCTTCTAGTTTTATAGTGTAGATCTTTAATCCACTTTGAGTTAATTTTTGTGTCGAGCTTAAGAGCCTAGTTTCATTCTTTTCCCTGTGGTCATTCAGTTTTCTGAACACCATCTGTTGAAGAGACTGTCCTCTTCCCATGTGTGGTCTTGGTACCCTTGTAGAGAATCACCTGGCAATATGGTCAGCCCTCCACATCTGAAGGTACTGTACCTATAGATTCAAACAACCTGGGATAAAAATATTTGGGAGAAAAAAGTTCCAGAAAATTTCAAAAAGTAAAATTTGAATTTGTCATGCACTGACAACCATGATGGACAGGGAAGCCTTGTGTGCTACAGTCCATGGAGTCGCAGAGAGTCAGACACGACTGAGCAACTGAACAGACAACTATTTACATAGCATTTACGTTGCATTAGGTATTATAAGTAATCTAGAGATGATTTGAAGTATACAGGAGGATGTGCGTAGGTTATACACAGATCTCCCTTTTATATAAGGGACTTAAGCATCCACAGATTTTGGTGTCCGAGAGGGTCCTGGAACTAATCCCCTGCTAATATGGATTAATATCCAGAATTTATAAGGAACTTGCATTACTCAACAACAATAAAAACCAACCTGATTTTAAAAAGGGATAAAAGACTTGAACAGACAATTCTCTGAAGATACACAAATAGCCAACAAGCACATGAAAAAGATGCTTGACATCATTAGCAGGGATGGTTGCATGTGTGTGGGTTTATTTCTGGGCTCTTTATTGTTCCATTGGTCTATATATCTGTCTTTATGTCAGTGTAACACTGTCTTGATTACTTGGCTTTGTAGTATGTTTTGAAATCAGTAAGCATGAGGCCTCCAAGTTTGTTCTCCTTTTCCAAGATTGTTTTGGCGGTTTGGGATCCCCTGAGACTCTGTATCAGTTTTAGCATTTTTTTCCTTTCTGTTTCTGCCAACAAATGTCATTGGGATTTTTTTAAGATTGCATTGAATTGCTCTGGGTGTTATGGACATTTTATTGCTATTGAGTCTTCCCATTCCTTTGTATCTTCTCTGATTTCTTTTAGCAATATTTTGTAATTTTCAGTGGACAAGCCTTTCACCTCCATAGTTAGGTGTACTCCTAGGTATTTTATCCTTTTTGATGCTATAGCAAATTGGATTGTTTCCTTAGTTTCATTCTTTCTTTGATTCTTTTCTTATTTTTGGATTGGTCTTTGTTAGTGTACTGAAATGCAGCTGTTTTCCACGTTCATTCTGTATCTTGAAACTTTGCTGAAATCATTAATTAGTTGTTAACACATTTTACAAATGGTTTCTTTAGGGTTTTCTACCAATAAGATCATGTCATGTAAAGTGAGATAATTTTACTTCTTCTTTTCCAATTTGAATGCCTTTTATTTCTTTTTCTTTTCCAACTGTTCTAACCCAGACTTCTCAACATGTGCTTTATCAGTTGGTGTAGGCTAAGTTATGCTGGAGTAAAAAACAAGCAAACAAAAAACCAACCCAAATCTCAGTGGCTAAAAGAACAAATGCTTATTTATCATTTACCCTAGTGTTCGCATCATTTGGTTGAGATGTTCTGTGGGACCCAGGCAAAGCAAGGTTGCATCTCTATGTTTTTTGATTGTCAAGGCAGGCCAAAGGGAGCATAGCTCAACACATAGTGATCTTTTTTTTTTTAAAAAAATGTTACTTTCTATTATGATCCTCTGATCACACATGAGGCTTCAATAATTGACGTTTTTACTGTACTGGATCTTCGTTGCTGCGCGGGTTTTCCTCTCTTTGCTGCGTGGGTTTTCCTCTTTGCGGCAAGCAGGGTCTACTCTCTAGCTGTGTGTGGGCTTCTCATTGTGGTGGCTTCTCTTGTTGCTGAGCTTGGGCTCTAGGGTGTGTGGGCTTCAGCAGTTGTGGCTGGAGGGCTCAGTAGCTGTGGTTCCTGGGCTCTAGAGCACAGGTTCAATAGTTGTGGCGCAGGGGCTTAGTTGCTGTGAGGCATGTGGGATCTTCCTGGATCAGGGATCGAACCTGTGTCTCTTGCACTGGCAGGGTGGATTCTCCAGCATTGAGCCACTGGGGAAGCCCCACATAATGACTTTTAAAACTTCTACCTAAATGACATACGTCATCTTCACTCACTTGGCCACGCTTCACTTCAAAGGTGGTGAAGAAAAGCCTTCCTAACCCTGGGTTCATAATGCAGAAAGCCAGAAATATTCGGTGAACAGCACAAACAACCACTACACTCTGCCCTTCCAGTTACCAAATAAATGTTGATCTCACTTTCTCTTCCACAGGTCAGGTATACACCACACAGCCCCCTCCCCCACACAGACACTCTCACAGTTCTGTCCAATCACAACATCATGTTCAAAGTCCAGGATATCAAGGTGCGTGCGGCACAGCAGTCTCTACAGCAAGGGGTGATGTAGTTAGTACCAGAATCGGGAGCTGTGGCTTGTTTTGATCGAGACTTCTGCATCCAGAGGGCAAATTATCTGACCCCATACACCAGATATGGGCTTCCCTGATGGTTCAGGCCATAAAGAATCCACCTGCAGTGTGGGAGACCTGGGTTCGATCCCTGGATTGGGAAGTTCCCCTGGAGGAGGGCATGGCAATCCACTCCAGTATTCTTGCCTATAGAATCCCCATGGACAGAGGAGCCTGGTGGGTTATAGTCCATGGAGTCGCCAAGAGTTGAATATGACTGAGCGACTGAGCATATACACCAAATATACAGTTGGTGAAATACTAACAGGACAACCACAGTGAACACTCCTATTCAGAAATGGAAACAAAACAAAACACATAGAAGTGACTAGTTTCTAGCAATTCTGACTACAAGATGAACCATGCAAGGGCAACTTTAGCTTTTTTGGAAAAGCTAAACATAGAAAGACAGGTAAAAGTATATAAGGCATACAAAATAAAAAGCTTTAAAACAATAAAATTAAAAAATTTTAAAGTATATAAGGAAAATGCATTACAAAAAAGAAAAAGAAAGCAAAAATCCTGTTCTTATTAATATTAGAAAAAATAGAATTCTGGCTAAAGAGCATTAAATGGGACTAAAAGTTTACACTATAATGCTAAAGGCTACAATTCTTAAAAAAGTATATTAGTTATGAGTATACATGCAGAAAACAACACAGTAGCAATTTTCGACAAGTGAAATTTTCGACAATTTTCTAAGAAGAACAAGGAGAAATAGACAAAAATATTAATATTAGAAAACTTTTTTTCTCAGTGTGAGACAGATCAAAGAGTTAAAAACAAATATAAGGATACAGAAGACTAAAACAATCAGGTTGATCTTATGGGTAAATATCAAACCTTTTACCCTGATAACACCAGGTAATACAGAATACATGTCATTTTCAGGTGTACATGGAATTTTCATGAAATTGATCACATGTTAGGCTACAAAGAAAACCTCAATATTTTCCATATTGCATATTTAAGCAGCATATTGTTCTTGCATACCTTTTCCCATCTTTTAACTTACTGATGTGTAATTTACAGATACAATTCCTGCGGATGGTGACTGTAGCCATGATATTAAAGGACACTTGCTCCTTGGAAGGAAAGCTATGACAAACCTAGACAGTGTACTAAAAAGCAAACACATCACTCTGCTGACAAAGGTCTGTATAGTCCTAGGGGTGGAGTTATTGGGTTGTGCGCAAAATGTATTTTCTAATTATTTCCAATAATTTTGTGTCATTCTGATTAAGGCACATCTTATAAATGCCATATAGCCACAAGATTTTAAAAACATCCAATCTGAGTATTTGTCTTTAATAAGGGAACTTTAGTCACGTTCATCATGGTACTGTTTGGATTTCTTCCTACCAACTTACTTTTGTTTTCTATTTACCATTATTTCTTCTCCTCTGCCTGATTCTGCATTTCTTTTCCTTTTAAAACTTACATATAATGAAATATACAGATCAACAGTGGTGTATTATGCTTTTTTAAAAAAATCTATTTATTTAGCTGTGTTGAATGTTAGTTGTGGCTCATGGGATTTTAGTGCCCTGACCAGGGATGAAACCTTTATTCCCTACATTGCAAGGTATAGGGGACCATTAGGAAAGTCCCAGAATTTCCTTCCTTTTTAAAGCTGCATACTTTCCATCGTGTGTATATACCACATTTTGGTTATTCATTCATCTGTTGATGGATGCTGGCATTGCTTTGTCCTCTTGATTACTGTGAATAGTGATGCTAATGAACATGGGTGTACAAATATCTCTTTCAGATCCTGCTTTCAATTTTTTTGTGTATATACCCCGAAGTGGAATTTCTGGATTATATGGTAGCTCTATATAAAATTTTTTGAGGAACTGTACTATTTTTCATAGCAACTGTACCATTTTACATTTCCATCAATGGTACACAATAGTTCCCGTTTCTCCATATCCTTGTCAACACTCGTTACTTAATTATTCTTAACCACAGCCATCCTAATAGGTATGAGGTGGTAACTAGCTGTGATTTTGATTTGCAATTCCCTAACAATTAGTGGTATTGAACATCTTTTCATGTGCTTTTTGGCCATCTGTATGTCTTCTCCAGAGAACTGTCTATTCAAGTCCTTTGTCTTACTTTTAAATCTACCTCATTGTTTTTAAGTGTTTATGACATTCCATGGTATAGATGTAACACAGTTAAAACTTTCAGATGGATATTTACATTCTTTTCAATTTTTCTGTTATAGCGGTACAGTAAATCTCTTTCTATACACTTTCTTGTACACGCGTGAAATTTACACATTTATCATGCATTTATCTCACACTGATGATGTATTTTAAAGGAAATCACCTATATGATACCTGTAAACAACTAAAAAGTAGAATTAGGCTCACATGACATCTGTAGCTTTTATTTTAATGGACCCTAGTGAAGTGAAAGTCGTTCAGTCGTGTCCAACTCTTTGCAATCCCACGGATTATACAGTCCATAGAGTTCCTCAGCGATCAGTGCAAAGAAATAGAGGAAAACAACAGATTGGGATTGGGAAAGACTAGAGATCTCGTCAAGAAAATTAGAGATACCAAAGGAACATTTCATGCAAAGATGGGCTCGATAAAGGACAGAAATGGTATGGACCTAACAGAAGCAGAAGATATTAAGAAGAGGTGGCAAGAATACACAGAAGAACTGTGCAAAAAAGATCTTCATGACCCAGATAATCACGATGGTGTGATCACTCACCTAGAGCCAGACATCCTGGAACGTGAAGTCAAGTGGGCCTTAGAAAGCATCACTACGAACAAAGCTAGTGGAGGTGATGGAATTCCAGTTGAGCTATTTCAAATCCTCAAAGGTGATGCTGTAAAAGTGCTGCACTCGATATGCCAGCAAATTTGGAAAACTCAGCAGTGGCCACAGGACTGGAAAAGGTCAGTTTTCATTCCAATCCCAAAGAAAGGCAATGCCAAAGAATGCTCAAACTACTGCACAATTGCACTCATCTCACATGCTAGTAAAGTAATGCTCAAAATTCTCCAAGCCAGGCTTCAGCAATACGTGAACCGTGAACTTCCAGATGTTCAAGCTGGTTTTAGAAAAGGCAGAGGAACCAGAGATCAAATTGCCAATATCCGCTGGATCATCGAAAAAGCAAGAGAGTTCCAGAAAAACATCTATTTCTGCTTTATTGACTATGCCAAAGCCTTTGACTGTGTGGATCACAATAAACTGTGGAAAATTCTGAAAGAGATGGGAATATCAGACCATCTGACCTGTCTCTTGAGAAACCTGTATGCAGGTCAGGAAGCAACAGTTAGAACTGGACATGGAACAACAGACTGGTTCCAAATAGGAAAAGGAGTACGTCAAGGCTGTATATTGTCACCCTGCTTATTTAACTTATATGCAGAGTACATCATGAGAAACGCTGGGCTGGAAGAAACACAAGCTGGAATCAAGATTGCCGGAAGAAATATCAATAACCTCAGATATGCGGATGACACCACCCTTATGGCAGAGAGTGAAGAAGAACTAAAGAGCCTCTTGATGAAGGTGAAGGAGGAGAGTGAAAAAGTTGGCTTAAAGCTCAACGTTCAGAAAACTAAGATCATGGCATCTGGTCCCATCACTCCATGGGAAATAGATGGGGAAACAGTGGAAACAGTGTCAGGCTTTTATTTTTTTGGGCTCCAGAATCACTGCTGATGGTGACTGCAGCCATGAAATTGAAAGACGCTTACTCCTTGGAAGGAAGGTTATGGCCAACCTAGATAGCATATTTAAAAGCAGAGACATTACTTTGCCAACAAAAGTCCGTCTAGTCAAGGCTATGGTTTTTCCAGTGGTCATGTATGGATGTGAGAGTTGGACGGTGAAGAAAGCTGAGCGCCGCAGAATTGATGCTTTTGAACTGTGGTGTTGGAGAAGACTCTTGAGAGTCCCTTGGACTGCAAAGAGATCCAATCAATCCATCCTAGAAGAGATCAATCCTGGGTGTTCATTGGAAGGTCTGATGTTGAAGCTGAAACTCCAATACTTTGGCCACCTCATGCGAAGGGTTGACTCATTGGAAAAGACCCTAATGCTGGGTAGGATTAGTGGCGGGAGGAGAAGGGGACGACAGAGGATGAGATGGTTGGATGGCATCACCAACTCGATGAACATGGGTTTGGGTAGACTCCGGGAGTTGGTGATGGACAGGGAGGCCTGACGTGCTGCAGTTCATGGGGTCGCAGAGAGTCGGACACGACTGAGCGACTGAACTGAACTGAACTGAGAGTTCTCTAGGCCAGAATACTGGAGTGGGTAGCCTTTCCCTTCTCCAGGGGATCTTCCCAACCCAGGGATCGAATCCAGGTCTCCCACATTGCAGGTGGATTCTTCACCAGCTGAGCCACAAGGGAAGCCTAAGAACACTGGAGTGGGTAGCCTATCCCTTCTCCAGCGGATCTTCCTGACCCAGGAATCGAACCAGGGTCTCCTGCATTGTAGGTGGATTCTTTACCGACTGAAGTATCAGGGAAGCCCAAAGGATCCTAACTGCTGTCCAAAATAGTTTCACTTATTTGCATTCTTGTCAGCACTACAGGACTATCCATGTCCTTACACCCTTATTATATATATCAGAAAATTTTGTCAGTCATTTGTCTTAATTTGGGGGGAAGTTTTTTTTTGCAGGTAAATCCAATTTTAATGTATCCACACTTATCTTTTCTTTTATGGCTTTTACACTCTTCATCTTCTTCAAGAATTGTGCGGCTAAGTCACTTCAGTGACATGACTTCAAACAGTCATGTCCGACTCTGCGACCCCATGGACTGTAGCCTGCCAGGCTCCTCTGTCCATAGGATTCTCCAGGCAAGAATACTGGAGTGGATTGCCATGCTCTCCTCCAGGGGATCTTCCGAACCCAGGGATTGAACCTGCGTCTCTTATGTCTCCTGCATTGGCAAGTGGATTCTTTACCACTAGCGCCACCAGGAAGCCCTCTTTAAGAGTTCTACTAAGAGCTTATATACATTTTCCTTTTTCTTTTCCTAATACTTCCATGTTGGATGGTATCACCGAGTTGATGGACATGAGTCTGAGCAAGCTCTGGGAGTCAGTGATGGACAGGGAAGCCTGGAGTGCTGCAGTCCATAGGGTTGCAAAGAGTTGGACACAACTGAGTGAACTGAATACTTCGATGGCTTAAAAAATATTTAGACTTTGATCCACTTGAAGGATATGAGGATCTCATGAAGGATATGAGGTAGAAATATAAATTTTTTTTTCAAATGGATAGTCAATTTGTTATTATAATACAATCATCACTATCATTTACTGAATAACACTTCTATCAGGTACTGCTCAATTCAGTACTATCTTATCGGGGTTGTTTTGAGGATTAAATAAAACATTTTAATTTTTTTCTATTTTTTGGCTACCGCTGGCGAGATCTTAGTTCCTCAACCAGGGATTGAACCCAGGCCCCCTGCAGCGAAAGTGCAATGTCTTAACTACTGGACTGCCAGGCCAAGTCCCCAAATAAAACATTTTAAAGGGAAGCAAGGAAAGCATCAAATGCTTATGTAATTTGCCCAATTCATACAGATATTAACTGCTGAAATCAGGATCTTAACCCTAGTGGAATAACTCCACAATATTTGGTCTTCTAATGCAATTTCCTTTTCCCATAGATTTTTAAATTTTTTATTTTAATACCAGCTTTATAACATACTAAATTACCATAAATACATAGGTCTATTTATGGACTTTCTAGTCTGTTTCAATGATCTATTTGTTTGTTCTTATATTGTCTTGTGATCATGTAAAACATCTAATCTGATTATGTTATCCATCCTAATTAAAAATTTAATGACTCCCTGTAGACCTCAGGATTAAGTCCAAACCCTTCAGCCTGTCATATAAAGCCCCCTCCCTCCCACCTCCTACCTCTGGAGTCTCAGATGTGAACAGACTCCTCCCCTCTATGTTCTAGCTCTCTTTCAAGATTAACTCAAACATAACTGCCTTCAGTCCTTCTTCTCTCCCCATCCCAAGGAAAAAGAAATCATTCTTTCCACCTGTTTGTCTAGTCCCTCATACTTTTACCCTAGCATCACTATTTTACTGTATTTTTTCATCTAAAGGTCTCTCTTTTACCATAATATGAATATCTTGAGGGTAAGACCACATCTTATTAAATGCCTAGCATAACCTTAATAAATATTTGAATAAATCAATATAAAGTGACCATCATATTATGTGAGCAGTTTTCTGATTTATAAAAAGATGCAGCAAATTTTAAAATGACACAAAATAGAATTTTAAAAACAACATTGAAAAGTGAGTATATTTAACTATAATCAGCTCATTATAGAGCAAGTGAATGAGTGCAATAGTAATTCACGCTATAGCATGTTTTAATGAACTGGCAAAAGAGAAAACGGGTCAAATGAAGGTGGAGAAATTTTCTCTTTTCATTAGAACCGAGGTGCTCCATAATCATCTGGCATCCGCTCAATGTTGTACCTGATCAGGACAAAAAAATTAACACTGGTTAGAAACATGTGTCCAGAACCCACCTTACTGATTATATCACTCTCACCTCCTGCTGTGAATCCTTTTTGTCAGTGGGAACATTTTAAAGGCCTATCATAATGAATGATTTACAGCAAAATGCTGACCATATTATCTTTATTCTTCAAAGTGATAAAGTTAACCAGTTGGAGAGCCAGGTACAGAGTCCAGGTGTGCCCAAGCCCCTCATCTATATTCTTCCCACTTTGCTCTGTTTGTCCCAGGATAAAAAGTTGGCCAATGATAATAGTCTGAGGACTGACACAGGAACATCAAAGAAGATAAAAACCAGCTTTTTTTTTTTTTTAATAAACTTTCAGTTTCCCAGATAAGGTGCTAATCACCTGCACTAGGTTTTCAAAAAAAAAAAGGTATTTCTAGCCGAAAAGATAAGCTTAAGTTACTGCTTTGTATCAATATTTAAGGCCACACACTTCCCTATTCCTTCTAGTGATCTTACTGTAACAATTGAATGTCTGCCTCATTCTTAAATCCTAGCTTTATCTTTTGCCTGTGTTCTTGTCATTAACACTGTCTCATTTATTCAAATAGAACTATGTAAACATTTGATACATCAATTTTTTCCCCCAAATCCTTCTATATCTTGATATCAACTATATACAGTTAATCACTTCTCTAAGAGAAACTTCTCACCTATGGTTAGAAATGTACATGATGGGAACTCCAGGGATCTTCCGGATTCTTCGTTTAAGGTCCCGGTCAACTGTGGCCACAATGTAACACTTGTGCTGGAAAAGACAGGATTCAGGTGTTCACACAGAGCTCACTAAGTGATACTGGATACAATCACTGGTTAATCTGAAGAATTACTCATTTTTACAGTAAACAGGAAAAGAAAGGCTAAAACAAACTGGTGAGTGAGTAGTTTCTAGATTGAGGAGCTCAAATTTATCACATAAAACATAACAAGTTGCCTGGGCTGACTGTAGCTCTAAGAATCTTGAGGGGGAGAAGATAGAAAAACTAGTTAAAAGCTGCAAATTATTTTTTGTCTCATAAGTGGAAGGGATTTTCATATCTAGGGAAGACTGCTGCTGCTGCTGCTAAGTCGCGTTAGTTGCGTCTGACTCTGTGCGACCACATAGATGGCAGCCCACCAGGCTCCTCTGTCCCTGGGATTCTCCAGGCCATTTCCTTCTCCATCTAGGGAAGACAATTCCTCAGTTTTCGGATCAAACCTGTGCCCCCTGCATTGGAAGTGCATAGTCAACCACTGGACCATCAGGGAAGTCCCTGGAACATTATTTTAGATTCACAGGGTGATGGAACTTGATATATTAGTATGTCTACTCTCACCTGCTTAAACCATATTATAGAGGAGATTTGTGGAATAAAGAATCAATAAATGCTCCAAATTACACCCCCAATAAATGCAGATGCCAAGATCTGAAACCATGTCTCCTCCCCAAACCCATGCTCTTTCCATTATGGTTACAAAATACACTTCCAATCCATTCTCTCAAATAAATGAGGACAATGACACTTCCCATGAAGGGATTCTATATAATTTTTTTTTAATCATTTATATTCCTAGATATTTTACATGAACATTCAGGAAATAATAGCTTATCTTTTTTTAATAGCACAGAGTAAATATTAAAAAATGATGATACCTGAGTTACTCTTTGTACTAAGCAGTCATCTGCATAGGTTCCTTTGTGTGTACATGGTAATCGTTCAAATCTTGGATCCTTGGCAATCCTATATGGTTATAAAAGTGGATTAATAAAAACATTCAAGCAACTGAGTAACTTTACAACTTTCAAACAGCAAAATAAGAGTAATGTGATCTATGTGGAGATTTCAAGACACCCCTCTTCCCCTGAAGCTTATCTTCTATAAAAATTGGAAAGACTATTTATAGAGAAGGGAATTAAAGCTTACTGACTGACAGCTGCTGAGCCTTACATCACGTACTTGTTACAGAAATCTGAATTATTGTATTTCCGTTTTATAGATAAAGAAGTAGATTCAGAGAGCTTGATTAATTTGTTCAAAGCTACACAGCTGGGAAAAGCCAGGATTCAAAACTAAATCAAACTAAACCTAACCATTTTGCTTTTAGGAAGCTGTCTTATACAAATACACAATACAGGTGCAAAGATGGTCACTATGATACAGTTTATAGCAGTGGAAAACTGGAGATAATCTGAATATCCATCAGCAAGGTAAAAGTTAAATACATTTTGGTACTTCAATCCTATTTTAAAAAATGAGGTAGAGCTGTATATACTAATGTGGGAGGACATATAACAAACAAAGCAAATGACAGACACGTATATAACATTAAAAAATCACATTCATCAGTGTTTTCACTGGTCTCAATAGAAAGGTCCTTAGCATTGGGAATGTGATTAGCTTATGATTTTCCCGAACTCAAAATCAGTGTCTGTCAGTTGTTTTTTACATGAAAATGGTATTTCAAGAAAAAGCAGCTCGTTCAGCTCACAGCTCAAGCACACAAATGCTTCTCGCTGAGACAACGTTCATCCTTTGCTCTGTTTTCCTTCTCCTTCAGGTTTTATGGAGGTGGAAGTGATGTACAGCACTGTGAGTTTAAGGTCCACAGCACGGTGACTTGATTTACACACGTTATGAAGTGACTGCCATAGAAAGGTTAAGGGAGCACCCACCAGCAGAAATGCTTTGTGGGTACTTCTAATTTCACCACAAGGAATACTGATGTGTATTCCAGGGTTGAGATTTAATACTGTTAATGAATTTTACTGCTCTATTAAGGATATTCTTAAGTAACTCTGGTATTTTAAAAAAAAAATGCCAGTGAAGAATAAAAACAAAACTACTAGCATTATTTGGGCCCAATACCTTGATTTGTGCTAAGGTACTACCATTTTTTTGCATTCACTGCAAATGTCAGCACAGTGACAAAGGCAACACCTTGGTATTATTATGAAAATAGTTTTGCAAACTCCCTGCAAAGGTCTCTGGGACTCCCAGGGTGGAGGAGGGTTCCCACACTTTGGGAACCACTAAACTGAAAGGCACTTTCTAGAGTAAACTCAAAACTTCTTGTAAGTAAACTGAAAACTGTTTTAAGTGTGAGATTCTGAAGGAGATAACCAGATAACAAACTAACAGAAAGACACTTTCTAAGTGAAAATCTAGAGGAACGTAAAAGGAGGCCCAGGAGACCTGTATAACTAAGGAACTTTAGTTCAAAAAGCTTCAGCTTGAAAACTCTAACCTTCAAATGTTTGCTTTCTAAGTCATAAATAGTTAACTAATTTTGTACAATTTTTATTTAAACTAACCAGACAAGAAATCTTTGGAGAGCAAACAGAAGGAGGGTCAAAAGAATCTTCAGTGCGCCAATCTAAAACAATCTAGATCAGCTCCTTCCTACCTTAAAGCCACTCTATACTTCTGCCCCAGTTTCTCAATTTCAGCCATTACGCAGTCAGTTATACAAGGGATACCTGCCAGGAAAAATAAAATTAGTAACAAACTTGTGAAGGAACTGATTTACTCTCTGAATTATATCCTGTTGAGAGTCTTACCACTGGACCACCAGGGAATTCCCTGAATTATATACTTTAAATGAGTGACTTACATGGTCTGTGGATTGAATCTTAAAGCTGTTAAATATCATGAAGATAAAAAAGTAAATAATGCACGATCTATTCTTATGAGGTTATTTATTATGAACAAAAAGACCCCACAGAAACTGTATATGGATTTTTAAAAACTGCCCCTTTCTGAACAGAGGCATAACAGGGAACTTTCATTTTCTTTATGCTAGATTATTAATTTAACAAGTACACTAACTCTCTTGAGAACAGACAAAGTTAAGACATCTTAAACTAAAATACAATGCCCAGGAGAAAAAGCAGTTGTAAAATGGAGGAAAGAAGATAGGAGGAGCAGATAGTCATGGAATTAGAGGGCAATACGTGCCTTAAAAGGGTCAATTTCAGAGCCGTGCAGCACTGAAGCAAGAGCTTGTGTTTGGAGCAGGGAAATGGGTTCAGGAAGATCACTACAAAGAGGACTCTCGGCAGAAAAGAAAGCCCATAGGTAGCTAACCGTCCTCCTCTGCTGGAGTAAATTGAAGGGACCAAGAGCTATGAAAAGGTCAAAGGGGCATCTCCAAGCCAAAAGGAAGATAAAGGCTTTCTTTCATGAATAAAGGCAAGTTAAGAAAAATTAAATAAGCAGAGCTTAAAACAGTTAAGGTATCTCCTAGGTAACTGAACTTGTAATGCACGTGAATGTTTCTCCAGTCTTTGCTCTGATATTATGTCATACAGACAAGTGGCATTTTCCTTAGTGAGTTTTTTCTTTCAGAAAAGGCACTGTGAGAGCATTTAGCTGTATGCATTATAGCTGTACTCTATGGTATCCACAACTGGAGAAAGACCTAACTATAAGACCAACCCTATCCCAAACAATCATCTTTTTGGCCATGCCACGAGGCTTATGGGATTTTAGTTCCTCAACCAGGGATTGAATCTGCATCCTTGGCGGTGAAAGTGCCGAGTCCTAACCACTAGACCACCATGGACTTCCCTTGAACCATTTAGATAATAGTTGTGGAGCTAGAGAGTCAGGGAAGCAATGTAACTACAAAGGGCCATGCTTGAACCCTCCATCCATTTCGTTCATAAACAGGTCACAGTATTCCTGGAGAAGCAGCTAAGACAACTATAAGAAACACCATGGGAATAGAAGAAGTCTACCAAGATTAGTTTCTTCCCTTATACAGGCCACCCTAGTCTACTTTTAGGCATGGTCGTGCTCCAACTTCAGAGTACTCTTTACTATTTCTAAGAGACTTAAGAAATTTGTTTTTAAAGTATTACATGTACACAGCTTTAAAAAAAATACAGAAAGGTCTATATGAAAAAATAATGATCGCTTGATCTTTTTCCACCCCACCAATTCTGAGAGTTGGACTATAAAGAAGGCTGAGCGCTGAAGAATTGATGCTTTCAAATTGTGGTGCTGGAGAAGATTCTTGAGAGGTGACTGGACAACAAGGAGATCAAACCAGTCAATCCTAAAGGAATCAACCCTGAATATCATTGGAAGAACTGATGCTGAAACTGAAGCTCCAATATTTTGGTCACATGGTGGAAAAGCCAACTCATTGGAAAAGACCCTGATGCTGGGAAAGGCTGAAGGTAGGAGAAGGGGGAGACAGAGGATGAGATGGTTGGATGGCATCACTGACTCAATGGACATGAGTTTGAGCAAACTCTGGGAAATAGTGAAGGACACGAAAACCTGGTGTGTGGCAGTATGTGGGGTCACAAACAGTCAGACATGACTGGATGACTGAACAAATTCTGATCCTTAGAGATGACTATTTTAATTTCATTGGCTGTTTTACTCACTTGGTGGTTACATTCATAACTTGATATAATAAATTTATGCAGTTAATTTTTATATTAATTTTAGGCATTTAAAGAATTGACCTCTCTTACCCATCACACATCCCTTATCCCATCTTGGTAATTTTAATAAATCAATAAACAGCATTCACATTACTATCACTCTGTAAATGTTCACTATGTAGTATCTTTTATATATATTAAAGGAGGTATGAAGTTCCGTGAACTTCCAGATGTTCAAGCTGGTTTTAGAAAAGGCAGAGGAACCAGAGATCAAATTGCCAGTATCTGCTGGATCATAGAAAAAGCAAGAGAGTTCCAGAAAAACATCTATTTCTGCTTTATTGACTATGCCAAAGCCTTTGACTGTGTGGATCACAATAAACTGTGGAAAATTCTGAAAGAGATGGGAATACCAGACCATCTGACCTGTCTCTTGAGAAACCTGTATGCGGGTCAGGAAGCAACAGTTAGAACTGGACATGGAACAACAGACTGGTTCCAAATAGGAAAAGGAGTACGTCAAGGCTGTATATTGTCACCCTGCTTATTTAACTTATATGCAGAGTACATCATGAGAAACGCTGGGCTGGAAGAAACACAAGCTGGAATCAAGATTGCCGGAAGAAATATCAATAACCTCAGATATGCAGATGACACCACCCTTATGGCAGAAAGTGAAGAAGAACTAAAGAGCCTCTTGATGAAGGAGAAAGAGGAGAGTGAAAAAGTTGGCTTAAAGCTCAACGTTCAGAAAACTAAGATCATGGCATCTGGTCCCATCACTTCATGGGAAATAGATGGGGAAACAGTGGAAACAGTGTCAGACTTTATTTTTTTGGGCTCCAAAATCACTGCTGATGGTGATTGCAGCCATGAAATTAAAAGACGCTTACTCCTTGGAAGGAAGGTTATGGCCAACCTAGATAGCATATTTAAAAGCAGAGACATTACTTTGCCAACAAAAGTACGTCTAGTCAAGGCGATGGTTTTTCCAGTGTCATGTATGGATGTGAGAGTTGGACAGTGAAGAAAGCTGAGTGCCAAAGAATTGATGCTTTTGAACTGTGGTGTTGGAGAAGACTCTTGAGAGTCCCTTGGACTGCAAGGAGATCCAATCGATCCATCCTAAAAGAGATCAATCCTGGGTGTTCATCGGAAGGTCTGATGTTGAAGCTGAAACTCCAATACTTTGGCCACCTCATGCGAAGGGTTGACTCATTGGAAACGACCCTAATGCTGGGTAGGATTGGGGGCGGGAGGAGAAGGGGACGACAGAGGATGAGATGGTTGGATGGCATCACCGACTCGATGGACATGGGTTTGGGTAGACTCCGGGAGTTGGTGATGGACAGAGAGGCCTGGCGTGCTGCAATTCATGGGATCACAAAGATTCGGACACGACTGAGCGACTGAACTGAACTGAAGTTTTTCCTTTGATTCCAATAATTTATTCTTTATGGCAAAGGGTAAGCTTAATTTTCATTTGTACCTTTAACTAGATGACTGGAAAATGTGTGACTATAAACCCACCACAAAATACAACAGATCTCACTATTAGGAAGTTATTCCCCTGTACTTGTCCTAAACTATCTTTTTCCTCCTCATGGTAGGAAAAGAAGATCATTTGAAAGAGGAGACACCCAAACACACGAGGGAAATCTATTAATGGTAAACCACATATCTAGGTGTAAATAAACTACCTCAGATCCTTTGTGGTACAAATAAACACCAGACTGAATAAACTTAGGAATAGTTGACCATAATCATTTCTAGTTCTGTGACTGTAAATGGCAAAATGTCTTATTTAGCTTTTCCACACTTAAGTGGATAGGAGAATGTTTCCTACTTAATGTAAATAATATATATAGTGAGAAATGAAATAAATTTTCATTTATCCAGAATTTTAAAATCCAAAATCCTAAACAGAAAATTCCCCACCTATTTTCTAAGTTGATGTCTGTAACGATGGTCAAAGCATACTAAGTGTTTTCTCAATTGTGAAAGTTTAATTATTCCCAGTCAAGTTTGTATTACGTTTCAATTCTCTGAAAAGGGTCCTTGCTATGGTGAGCAAATTAAATGGCCAGCAATTCAGTTAAGTAGAACGCCATTTCCCTCTTTTCATGTATTTGGGTAAGTATCATTATTATTTACAAATGTCACAGAAATGGAAAAGTCTGATACTCACACTTGGCATACAGACAATCCATCATTGACTGCACTAAGTCCAGTTTGGCCTTAATGGAAAAGTTGATAAAGTTGGTATCGACGAGGATGTGGTAAGGTGGGCCCAGCTGTGTGTTATATTGGAAGAATAAGCAGGAAGGGTGTTGGGGGCTGGAAGAAAAAGAAAAAAAACACCAAGTAATGTCTACACTGATATTCTGGTATAAACAAACAAAAAAGAAGTCTCTGCTTGGAATAGTTTGCTCCTTTCCCCCCTGTTCATTGAAGTAAATACTGTGATGATATATCCATCACCAATCTAGGGCAAAACGAGAAAAATAAGAAAAATGTGATGAGGTTTCATAAAGTTAAATGTACTTACTTAAAAGGAATAACCTTTATCCTGAAACTATGCCCTTACTACTTTTTGGTGATATACTGTCTCTTTTATGAAAGGCAGGTATATTAAAACAATTAACAATCTTTCAATTTTCTTTTGAAAGATTCTTGGCAAAGAGAAAAAAAAGATATTAGATTTAATCCCCAGGATTTTAGGGAAACTTTTACTGCTCCGTTAAGTCCAAAAACCTTTGAACCGTTAGAACTGGTTTATGCTCATCAATATCACTTCATTTGCATTGCTGTGCCAGACTTACAAATGACTGAGCAAATCAGTTCAGGGGATGCCTGAATTTCTCGGAGGTCTATAGTTTTAGAATCTTTCTTCTAGTTTTAAAGGAAAACTTCAAATTTTGGATTACTCACACTTCTCTTTCCTTGAGTGCACTGGGATCTTTCTTTTCTTTCTTTTTCGGTTTTAATCTATCCTTTTCTTTACTAGAAAAAAAAAAATTCAATGTAGGGGAGAAAAAAATTCACAGCAGTGATTATTATTAAAAGTTTCTTCTTTTTTGTCTACAAAGGAAATCCTATTTTGTGAGATCATCATATTAATATCAGCATAGTATTCTTGTGCACAAATAACTGTGTAGGAAGTAGCCTGGAATTACCACAGTTAATCAGTAAAACCTAATTAAATTTTAAAATCATTAGCTAATGATCCATATAAATTGTTAGTGGATAAATAAATGTTGGTTATATTATTTCTTTCTTTTTCAGAAGCTCTCATATCAAGGATAAAAATTCCATTTCCAAGCAGTGGGTAAACAGGCTGACATTTTCGCCGAAGACTCAGATGTTTCAACAGCAGGAGGAAAAGGGTTCCCCCACATATCTCTTATAAAATGCTAAAATGTGACAATATATATACAGAATTTAACCTTAACTAGAAACAAAATATTATTAGCAGGTCAAATTTCCTTAAAATTACATAATAAATATATACTAAAGGTCAAGAAT
Organism: Giraffa tippelskirchi; assembly: GCF_054371585.1. Classification (NCBI taxonomy): domain Eukaryota; kingdom Metazoa; phylum Chordata; class Mammalia; order Artiodactyla; family Giraffidae; genus Giraffa; species Giraffa tippelskirchi. The sequence continues at coordinate 145,955,858 of NC_137281.1, read as the reverse complement.
ACAATTTAACAACAATGAAGGCTCTAACGACTACTCCTTTGTACTGAGACTCTTCAACACAATGAAGCCCCGTCTTTATTTAATAACCATCCATTCTTAACCAAGTTGGCAAGCTGTTTAGTTCCTCCTCATACTAGGGAATATCGTTCTCCTCTCTTCCTCCACAGTCATAAGTCTTGCAAGATTTATCAAATGGAGACACCTAGGTGCTTTCCCATTTTTTTCTTTCAAAAATACTTGAGTTATCAGGTGCTGGTACACAAGACAATGATAATCTCTGACCTCACTGTCCTTCAAAAATTATAACAAACCTTTTCCCCTCGCTGGGGAATGTAGCAGTGTAATGACAAAAACCTAAAGAAAATCTTACCTACCTCACAGAACAGTCAGGAGGCTTAAAAGTGATATGGCACATACAGTATATAGAAATGGTGATACAAATTGAATACTTAAGAGATGCTGAATTCCCAACCCATTCACCAGTGAGCCTGCTCAGCAGCTAAGCAACTGTTGTACTTTATTACCCTATAATAATCCAAGACATAATAACACCAAAAGTAAACAAAACAACAAAAATAACAACAGAAACTTTTACTACTTATCCCCTCGTGATTTCTATAGCTCTGGGAAGTCTAGGAACCCAGATGATTCCAGACACTCACAGCCTCTGATCTCTGAGACTAAGCATTCGCTTCATGGTCGCATACTTCCGTGTTTTCTTTTGCTTCCCCTTGAAACAAAAATTTTAGAGTTAAAACGAGTTGGAAATACACCGCATATTCCTGAGTTCCTTTTCTTTTGTCCACACCCTTCTTCCCTCAAATATCCAATTCCTCCTATATGCCTCAACCAAGCTATTTTCTTGGGCTCCAAAATCACTGCAGATGGTTACTGCAGCCATGAAATTAAAAGACGCTTGCTCCTTGGAAGAAAAGTTATGACCAACCTAGACAGCATATTAAAAAGCAGAGACATTACTTTGCCAACAAAGGTCCGTCTAGTCAAAGCTATGGTTTTTCCAGTAGTCATGTATGGAATGAGAGTTGGACTATAAAGAAAGCTGAGCGCCGAAGAATTGATGCTTTTGAACTGTGGTGTTGGAGAAGACTCTTGAGAGTCCCTTGGACTGCAAGGAGATCCAACCAGTCCATCCTAAAGGAGATCAGTCCTGGGTGTTCATTGGAAGGACTGATGCTGAAGCTGAAACTCCAATACTTTGGCCACCTAATGCGAAGAGCTGACTCATTTGAAAAGACCCTGATGCTGGGAAAGATTGAAGGCAGGAGGAGAAGGGGACGACAGAGGATGAGATGGCTGGATGGCATCACGGACTAGATGGACCTGAGTTTGAGTAAACTCCGAGAGTTGGTGATGGACAGGGAGGCCTGGGGTGCTGCAGTCCATGGGGTCACAAAGAGTCGGACACGGCTGAGCGACTGAACTGAACTGCCTCAACCCATCCTCCCAACTCGCTAAAACACAACAAGCACTACTCCAGCAGTTTAAAAGGTGAGATTGGAATGAAAATAAGCAAGGAGACTGTCGTGGAAGTCTGGCCAAGGGCCACTCCCTCAATCTCCTCCCAGACGTGGTCTGACAAAGCCCGTTCTCGGGCTCCCCGGGGTCTCACCATGTTCACGCCGCGCTCTTGTTTCTTCCGGAATCACCGGCGGCGCGGCTCGTTTGCGTCATCCGTACGCAGCTTCCGGCAAAGGCTAGCCCGGAAGCGGAAGCCGCTTTGGGAAACGGAAAAGCCCAGAAGCGGGTTCCTAGCCGCGGGCTGGGGAGTCTGTACTGGGTTCTCTTGAGTGGGAGGGTCTGGGGCCGTATTTTCTGCTGGTGCTGCCGCCGCCTCCCAGGGTAGCAGAGCTGAGACTTCGCCGTGCTGCACCCCCAGTTTGGGTAATGTTTCCCTCTTGCATCACTCCAGCACGAGGCAGAGCCCAGAGGACCTGCCTGCACTATAGAGTTCTAGAGAGAAGGGGGACAAGGGTAGAGGGGACGACATTCGGGATTGCCCAGTAGTTTTGGGAAGACACGTTCTCCTCATCCTTCAGCGGCGGGCTCAGCGGAGGCTCTGGTTCCTCCTTGGTTCTCCCAGCCGACATTGTGCTTGGGGTAGCCGAGTGGACGATTCTTGTGATTTCCCTCGAGTGCATACCGTGTATTCGTCTTGGTGAAGCCGTGAGGGATGAGGGATGGAGCAGCATTTGAGGGCTTTCTTTAGACTGTCTCTAGAAAAATCGAGACAGACGCTTGCCTGTGTTACTAGTTACCGAGCCAGGAAAATGTTGGGAAATAATTAGCATTGTGTTCTGAAGCCTTGGTGTGTTATCTTTCATGGAAAAGATGAGAGTTTTTGAGAACAAGAAGGGTAAGATAACTTCCATTTTTTTGAGTACCTTTTTAGGTACTCTGGTGGTTCTTAACCTTTCGAAGATCCAGGGACAGTTCTGTAATAAATGGGTACACGTTGCAACATTTGTCATACAATTATGAGACTGGTGACCTCAAAGCCTATCTGTGAACCCTCTAGGTCTCTGCGCTTGACGTTGAGAACCCCGATCCTATATATTGTATTAGGCATTTTAATTATATTACCTTCTTTGACCTTCACAGTGATTTCAGTACTCTCATTTTGCATATGGGAAGCTGAGGTCCAGACTTTGTTCAGGGGTTTGTTTGGGTCTAATTCCACAGTCTGTACTTACTGCACAAAGCTGTGCTGGTGTTGGAAATCCAAAAAGGTTATGAGGTTAAAGGAAAAAAAGCTGACCATAGCAGCATAAGCCTTGTTATGAAACATAGTGTATTAACATGGACTTTGGAGTCTGACTGATGGGGTTTTAAAAATCCCTATTCTGCCCTCTGCTTACTTGTATGTTATTGGGTGATTTTATCCGTGCTTCAGTTTATTTGTAAAATGAATAGTGTCTTATCTTACAGGAATGTCTGTCAGTAATTAGGACTAAGTGAGTCAAAGCATGAAGTCTCTAGAAGAGTGTTCACGACGAGTAAACCCTATTAAAGTATTTTCTGTTATCATTGTGTGTCTTCTGTCAAAGTATGCCAATGGTATTTTAATATAGCTGCTCAGTTTTGGAACTTGAATGTGTTATAACCTCAAAAACTTTATTACATTTTCGGTTCTTGAAATGCTTATTTGCTGGGTGATTTCTTGAATTGATTTGAGTACACAGTTTTCTTCCGACTTTCCCTTTTAGGCGTGCATGGATGTAGATAGCTTTATAGGGCACATATTTGACTTTGTAGGCTCTGAATTTTTGACATTGAAATAATTTTGTCATGGAAGCATCTACAGATACTGTGTATGCCTCCTGCTTTGCCCCATTTGTGGTTTACTAGAAATTGCTAATCTTTTGGGAACAGCCTTTCTGCCAGGCTCTCATGGTGACAGGATAGCCACAACTTTTTTGATGTATTAGAACCTCATGGTGATTAGGCAATAAGCTTTTTAAGTAAACATGATCGGTGTGTTTATTTTGAACATTTGGAGGCTGATTAGTATTATATATAGGTTGAGAGAGAAAATTGCATATAATTAAATAGTAATTTGCATTTAAATTCAGGCATCGACAGAAAAACACTCTCTTGGTAATGTGTACCCTGAATTTTGAATTTCATGAACAATAACAAATTTAAAAAAACAAGCAGTGTGTAATATCTATTCTGAGACTTTTCTGATTTCCTTGATTGTTAAAGCTTGGTAGGGAGCTAAATTAGTGTGGGAACAGTATGGAGGATGAGAACATACTTAGGAAAATATGGTTTGTGTTTTTTTTTTTTTGCTTTGTAATTTTGTTCCAATCCAAGATTCTTATGTTCTAAGATTAAAGTACCGGGATATCCTATAGAATATTTTGGTAGTGATAGGAGGGACAGATGGTGTTGCTTTGTGTTTGGTGGGAGCAGAAAGTAATTGATTTTGATTACATACTTGTGAGAAAAATAAGTGATTTTAGTCCTCAGCAGTCAAGAGGGTTGTTTGGTTCTTTTCTGCAGTCTTGAAGAGAAAGAATTGCTCAAGGCATTCGACCCACAGTTTGAACACATAATTGGGCTTGGACTTCATTGCATTCACTAATTGGCCTAACTTACTGGTGTAAGTTGTTAACAAATTGCTTTGTAAAATTTTGGATGATGAATCTTGTATGTCAGTGTTAGAAAGTTCAGTGTATATTCACTTTTGTGGCCAATTAATCACATATATTTCAAGTTACAATTTTTACACTTTTTGAAGAAGATGTATCTATTTCTTTACTTACCTATCTGACTGCATCAGGTCTTAGTTGTGGCACTCAGGGTCTTCGTCACGTCATGTGAGATCTTTTGTTGCTGTGAACAGACTTTCTAGTTGAGCCATGAGGGCTTAGTTGCTCCAAAGCATGTGGGATCTTAGTTCCCTGACCAAGGATTGAACCTGTGTCCCATGCGTTGCAAGGTGGATTCTTAGCCACTGGACCACCAGGGAAGTCCCTTTACACTAACTTTTATGTCTCATGTGATAGGACTTTTTTCCCCAACAAACACTCGTTGCTGTTAGTTATTTTTTAGTTAGCTTGACTGCATCTAAATGTGGTAGCATGGTATATGTGCAGCAGTCCCTGTTTGTAAGATATCGATATTGAATTGGTTTGTCAGGATACCTGAGAAGTATGTTACTGCTGCATGTTCATTCATTCAGAAGGCATTTATTGGAGGCCCATTCTGCTCCAGGCAACGTGCTGGTTATTCTTCAAGAACTCAGGCCTGTATTAGAGAAAGAGTTGTGAACAGATAAATTACGGTAGGTGGTTGAACCAAGGTATGCCAATTGAAATATTTTATTTTTTTAAACTATAAAACTTTTAATTTTTTTATTTTGTATTGGGGGTAGCGAATTGAAATATTTTAGAGAAATTATTCTACCTGTTCATCTTTCTGGAAGTGGACCTGGTCAGAGTACTGTTGTGTAATATTTATTTAGTGCTATAACATAGAACAGATAGAATTTTATGACCATAATGGATTCTAGTTTATTAATTTATCTTTTAAATGACTTTAGTCATTAAATAGTTTAGATGTAAATTTTAGTTATCTTTCTTTTGTTTCTTTGTTTTTTGAAGGGTTTATGAATGTTTACTCTTCACTAATGTTCTTTTGCATAGTAGTTTCCAAAGTTCTGAGGTTGTTTAACCTTATTGTAGTGTGTGTGTATAGGTGAGCATGCCTGAGGCTTGATACAGTGTTATGTCTCCCTGACATTTTCCTGATGGGACTCTTGAAGCGCTACAAAATGTGCTTTAACAGAAGGAGATAAGTATTCATTTAGTTACTAGAAACCAAACAGTTATGGTAGGTATATGGCTTGCCATTTAGCCTGAATTGGAACAGTATCATATGATTTTAATATGTATTTTTGTTACCTTGAGTAGTTGAGGAATTTGTACCATGATTTTCAGAGCTTTTAGCTGAAGCATTCATTTCACTGCAGTTTGCGTTTTGGTGCTGAGATGCTAATTGTCAACATCTGTTCATTGTATTTTTTAAAATACTGACACAATAAATTTTATTAAAAGATTAAATGATCTAGTGTATTCACTCAACTAATGGTTTTGAGATTCCTTCTCACTTAGGTACTCTTAAGATCTTATACAGTGTTCCTGTGTGATTTCTACTTTCTCTTCCCAATGCATATCCATCTATTTTTATTCTTTAACAAATGGTAGTTCTTTTTGGACTACCCTTAAAAACAAAGAATGAAATAAAACACTTTAAAAAGCATTTAAAATATATTTCTACCTTGAAAAATTGGGATTGGCTTAACTAGATGACTTGTCTTTATGCTTCTGTATGTCTTCAAGGCCATCTGATTCCACCTGAACCATACAAGGAACATGAATTTGATGCCCCACATAGCCTACCCACCAGACACTAAGCCCACTACTCTTAGGTATCTACTAGCTATACTTCTCTGTGTTGTTTTTTTTTTTTTTTTGCACTTATATAAGCTCCCTTGTCCACCCCAAGAATTTTGACAAAGCAAGAGAAAATACACATGCTAGCAAAAGTAATCGCATTGTAAAAGTTGCTTTTACATTTAAAATTCCTCAATTGCTAGCATACTGTGGTTATAAAGTGCAGAGGGTTCTTTTTGTTGATTTCTCCACCTCCCTACCCCTAGTATCCATTTCCTCCATGTATTCTCTCTCCTCCCTTGCAGCCATGTGCTTCAGGGGAACCCAACCACATCTTCATGCCAGAGATTGGGCCTGGTTGGCTAAGAATAATTCCATCCATCTTTACCAGTCTCTAATTTAGGAGAGGAAATGCGATTCAATTTTGTTCAATGAAATGAGAGATTTAAGTTTGCTCTCGGCTTCTGGAAAAGTCCTTCCTCATGCTTTCATTGTGTTTTCTATTCATTATTCTTTTTGGTCAAAGATTAGGTAAAGGTAACTTAATAATACACAACATTTTCTATTGTGTCCCTCCCTTTGTTTTTATCCAGAGATCCAGCCCAGGTTATTTAAAACCCTGGCTTGTCCACTTAAGGAAGTTTAACTCCGAGGATTGTTGTTGTTGTTGAGTCTCTAAGTCATGTCTGACTCTTTGCGACCCCATGGACTGCAGCACGCCAGGCCTCTCTGTCCTTCAGTATCTCCTGGAGTTTGCTCAGACTCATGGCCATTGAGTCAGTGCTGCCATCTAACCATCTCATCCTCTGCCGCCCTCTTCTTTCACCTTTAGTCTTTTGCAGCATCGGTCTTTTCCAGTGAGTTGACTCTTTGTATTAGGTGGCCAAGGTATTAGAGCTTCAGCTTCAGCATCAGTCCTTCCAATGAATATTCAGGATTGATTTCTTTTGAGATTGACTTGTTTGCTCTCCTTACTGTCCAAGGGACTCTTAAGAGTCTTCTCCAGCACGATAATTTGAAAGCATCAATTCTTTGGCGCTTTCCCTTCTTCATGGTCCAACTCACATCTGTACCTGACTACTGGAGAAACCATAGCTTTGACTCTAAGGACCTCTGTTGTCACAGTGATGTCTCTCTGCTTTTTAATATGCTGTCTGGGTTTGTCATAACTTTCCTTCCAAGGAGCAAGTGTCTTTTAATTTCATGGCTGCAGTCACCATCCTCAGTGATTTTGGAGCCCGAGAAAAGAAAATCTGTCACTGCTTCTGCTTTTTCCTCTTCTATTTGCCATGAAGTGATGGGACCAGATGCCACAATCTTAGTTTTTTGAATGTTGGGCTTCAAGCCAGCTTTTTCACTCTCGTCTTTCACCCTCATCAAAGGCTCTTTAGTTCTTCTTCACTTTATGCCATTAAAGTGGTATCATCTGCATATCTGAGGTTGTTGATATTTCTCCCAGCAGTCTTGATTCCAGCCTGTGATTCATCCAGCACAGCATTTCGTGTGATGTACTCTGCATATAAGTTAAATAAACGGGATGACAACATGCAGCCTTGTCTTACTGCTGTCCCAATTTTGAACCAGTCAGTTGTTCCACGTAAGTTCTAACTGTTGCTTCTTGACCTGTGTACAGATTTCTCAGGAGGAAGGTAAGGTGGTCTGGTATTCCCATCTCTTTAAGAATTTTCCACAGCTTGTTGTGATCCACACAGTCAAAGGCTTTAGTGTAGCCAGTGAAGCAGAAGTAGATGTTTTTCTGGAATTCTGTTGCTTTCTCTGGGATCCAGAGAATTTGTTGTTAATTTTATCGCTGGTTCCTCTGCCTTTTCTAAACCCAGCTTGTACATCTGGAAGTTCTCGGTTCATGTACTGCTGAAGCCTAGCTTGAAGGATTAGCTCCAAGGATACCCCTTGCTGCTAAGTCACTTCAGTCGTGTCCAACTCTGTGCGACCCCATAGACGGCAGCCCACCAGGCTCCCCCATCCCTGGGATTCTCCAGGCAAGAATACTGGAGTGGGTTGCCATTTCCTTCTCCAATGCATGAAAGTGAAAAGTGGAAGTGAAGTCGCTCAGTCGTGTCTGACTCTTAGCGACCCCATGGACTGCAGCCTACCAGGCTCCTCCATTCATGGGATTTCCAGGCAAGAGTACTGGAGTGGGGTGCCATTGCCTTCTGCGAGGATGCCCCTTGGTGTATGTGGTAAAACTGTTAGGAAAAGTTAAAACCTTCCAAGTGTGATCTAGTTTTTCATATCCTGGTGAAGAAGGAAACCCGCTGGACTACATAAGTGGTTAATAGAAAACCGTTTAAACAAATAAAGTTTTGAAAAACATTTTAAGCAACCATTACCTGAATTGGAGCAATGACTTGGGAGGCATGATCAGTGTGAATGGAAAGTGGGGAACCATATGTACTTTTTTTAAACCCAGGTTTTGTTTTGGAATCATTCTAGGTTTATAGAAAAGAAGCAGAATAGTACAAGGAGTTTCTGTTGTACCTTTTACCCAAATCTCTCCCTAATGTTAATGTCTTACATAATCGTGGTACATTTTGTCACATCTAAGAAATTAACATTGGTATGAATTGAACTGCAGACTTTATTTGGATTTCACAAAATTTTCCACCAATATCCTTTTTCAGTTCCAGGATACTACACTGCATTTAGATCATGTATGATTTTGATAAATAGATTGGGATTTTCAGTGAGCTTTTTCTGTGCCATGTATGTGGTCCAGTAATCCTCTCTGACCAGTGCTGAGGAAAGTCATTGACCTTGAGAATAAACAGTACCACATAGGTGGTTTTTGTAGCCTTTGATGCTCAAAGCACTGTTAAGCCAGTGGAAGAGTTGGCTCTGCTCCCAGGAGGGTGGTGTGACGTTTCCTGAGAAGCTTAAAGAGCTGATCCTGATTGTGGATCCCTTCTTAGCCTCTACTAAAACCGTGTGTTTACCTCATAGATTTTACTACACGGAACTATCTCCAATTATTTCTTGTCTTCCTCTTTACTAAATTGTGTGTTTCTAAGGGATCAGGGACTATCTTACTTATTTTGGAATCTAGGAAGCCTGGCTTGCTACAGTCCCTGGGGTCGCAAATAGTCAGACATGACTTGGCAACTGAACAACAACAAGCATCCATATTGCTTGGCGTGTAATAGGTTCTTAATACACATTTGAAGAAATTAATAAGTCCTTGTTTGGTAACATTGATTATTAGTCCAACAGAAGTTTTGTTTTGTTTTGAATGCCACATGTGTTGAGTTTCTCCTTCAAATTAAGCCCTCTTAAGTTGCCTTTTCTGTGGCTAGTTGAGTTTTTCTTCCCAGAATCTTAATCAGAGAAGTATAAAATACTCATTTAAGGTTGCTCTTTCTTCTGATTATATAAACTATTTATTTTCCTTAAACAATAAGAGTAGAATTGAAAGTAATAGGAGTGTGTGTGTATGTGTATGTGTGTGTACACGTGCGTGCATGTGCTAAGTCGCTCCATTGTGTCTGACTTTTTGTGACCCCACGGACTGTAGCCCACCAGGCTCCTGTGTCTGTGGGATTTCCCAGGCAAGAATACTGGAGTGGGTTGCCATTTCCTTCTCCAGGGGATCTTACCAACCCAGGGATCAAACCCACGTCTCTTGGTCTCCTGCATTGACAGGTGGATTCTTTACCACTGTGCCACCTGGGAAGCCCGATAGATGGTAGTAGAGGTAGAAACTGTTAGCTTTTGAGTATATGTGTGACAGTTGCAGTTTCACCCTACTGAGCTGTAGATCTGGCTGTTTGCCTGCCACTTCATGCACAGTTAATGAAATAAAAACTTCCTAGACTTATTGAGGGAGACGGCTTGTCAGATTCAGAGAATTAGTTTAAAATTTTTTCCTGTTACAACCAAGATTCGGTGGCCCAGGGTCACCTAAGCATAAAAGCTGCCATGGTATGGGAACACAGGGGCCTGTTCTAAATCTGTGGATCAGGTACAGTAGAGTCAGCTTGGTAAATAGAAAAAAACATCAGGGTGAGAGGAAGTTGTAAATCAGAGCTGCTGTTTGCTTGATTGAAAGACTGTGACAGCGGCCAAGATGAGCCAGTTTTCTATTTTGTTTCTCTCTAGACGTCCTGTGAAGTTACGAAATGAGCAATGATAATTTCTCATTTTATTTCTCCCTGTTTTAGTCACATTAGCTTTGTATAGCTTTTCTCCTTTCTATGAACTACATTTTATTCCGGGGGCATAGAATAGAAATTCGTATACCCTGTTCATTTAATTTTGAGTCTGAAGAACTCTGGCTTATTTTAAAGAGACTGATGTAATGGAATCCAAGTTGAATTAAGAAATGTAAAGTTACTTTTAAGAACCAACATCAGGGGTCCAGAAGTTTTTTGTCAATTTGAAGAGAACCGAGGGACTAAAATCTTGCCTACATTTAGAAATGCCATTTATTAGATTGAAGAAGGGGAACATCTGTTAAAAGATAAAAATCTTTCCAATTCTGAAATAGACTATAACTTCAATAGCGCTTGGTAATGTGGGAAGCTGATTTTAAAAGAAACAAAGGGATAATAAAATTGTGTGACTAATTATGAGATAAATGAAATGCAGGCGTTTTAAAGAAAAATCTTGTTAAAAACTTTGACGAGATTTTCTTAGGTGAAGCTTTTAGATAAAATTTCTAGAAGAAAATCTTTGTGACCTCGAGTTAGGCAAAGATTTTTAAAGAAATAAGATACAAGAAACGACAAATTATAGAAGGAAGAAAAAATATGTAAGTTAGATTTCATCAAGTTAGGAAAGTTAGGAGCTTTTACTCTTTAAACAACACTGTTAAGAAAATGGAAAAGCAAGTCACAGAAAATATTTGTTGAATGTGCATCTAATAAAGGACTTGTATTCATAACTTAAAAGAACTCTTACAACTCGATAGTAAGAAGACAGCTCAGTTTTAAAAAATGACAGAAGATTTGGATACCAGAGAAGCTTTATAAATAGCCAACAGGCCCAGGAAAAGATACTTAGTATCGTTAGTCCTCGGGGACATTAAAACCACAGTGAGATACCACTTCACACCTATTAGAACAGGTAAAACTTAAAAGATTGATAATACCAAGCTTAGGTAGATTGATAATACCAAGCATAGGTAGATACAGTAACTGGAGCTCTCATACATTGCTGGTGGAAATGCAAGGTGGTACAGCCGCTTTGCAAAATAGTTTGGCAGTTTCTTATAAATTAAATGTATATTTATTACATGACCTGGCAATCCCACTTTTAGCTATTTATCCAAGAAAAATGAAAACGTATGTCCACATTACACTTGCATTTGAACGTTTACCCATAATAGCCCCAACCTGAATGGAATCTAAATGTCCTTTCGTGGGCAATGGATAAACAACCTGTATGTCCATATAATGGGGGACTACTACAAAGGGGAATGAACTACCGATACAATAACAGCATGTATGGAGCTCCAAAGTATTATATCACACATGAAATACTCTATTTGCTATGTGATGTCATTTATAGGCATTCTGCAAAAGGCAAAACTATAGCAAAATAAAGTACATCAGTGGTTGTGCAGGAGGGTGGAGGAGGGGGGCTGACTGCAAAGAGTCGTGAGGAGCTTTTGGGGATGATGAGATGCTCTGGATCATGATTGGTTTTTGTATCACTACCTTATACAGTTGTCAGAACTTAATTGTATGCTTTAAATTGGTGACTTACTACATATAAATGACACTTTAGGGAGACTGATTTTGACAGGAGATTTGACAAAGAGGTTTTTTGTTTGTTTTTTTTACTAGTGATTTATATAGGATTAGAGAATGGGTTTAAAGTTTGGATCTGAATTTGTTACAGGCATTAAAATAATTTTGAAATAATAATATCACTGAACTGAGTTGCAAAGAGCTTACTAGTTATGTGTTGGATCAAGTTTAAATTAATATTATTCATAAAAATAGATGGAGATAAAATATAAATTTTACATGAAGAAGTTGCTATATCAGAGAATGAGAGTTCCAAGTAACTAAGGAAAAAAACTTGGGGGCTGAGTTTGAATTCCCCCCTCTGGCCTAAATCTTTACTTGGTCTAATACAACTGACCATCAGTTTCTAGGAATAGGCACTTCCTTTTGCCTCCAATAAATTACTTAAAAATTTTTTTCTTCTCTGAGTTTCTTCTCAGTTTGATTTGCTAGCTCCTCTGAGGGGGCAAGGGCAGGATATATCTAAAGTTGGCCCCCTCTAGCAGTCTTTCCCCATTCCCCGTGTCTTTTGACTGCCTTCCAGGTCCTGGTATCTGGCTTCAGAGGCTGATTTCCACTCGTCTTGTGGATGTTCTCATCTGGATATGTTCTGTCTGTGTGCCTGCTCAGTCACTCAATCATGTCCGACCCTGGGACCCCATGGACTAAAGGCCGCCAGGCTCCTCTGTCCATGGGATTTCCCAAGCAAGAATATTGGTGTGGGTTGCCATTTCCTCCTCCAGGGGATCTTCCCGACGCAGGGATCAAACCCACATCTCCTGCATTGACAGGGGATATCCTGTAGGTGCTTTAAACTTAAGTTCACTTTTGCACTCATTACCTTCCCTCCATATCTGCTCTGCCTCCTTAATTCTCTGTCATTATTCATCCAGGCTCCCAAGCATAGAAAATCCTGACTTGTCCTTGGCTTCTTGCTCTCCTTGAGCTTTTCTGCCTCGAAGATCTCTGACCCTGTTGCTTCTAACAGAAACAAAGCACATTCTAGTCTCTTCCTGTCTACTTCATGACCAGTGCCTAGAAGCTTCCTTGGACAGTATCCTCTTGTCTCTCAGCTGTTGATCTTTCTCTTCAGAGTCTCACATTCCCTCCAGACTGACTTCTCTTTAAATGTGTGATCCTATTACTCCCTTAGTTAAAGAACTTCTCTTGTGGCTTTGTTGCTGTTGTTTAGAGTCTAATCAAATGAAGTCATATTCCTTTAAAATTCCAAATTAAATACTTCTGAGCTCTCCTTCTTCCTATCCCAAGAATGTCTCTCCCTCCCCACCCCTCTTGGAGGTTCTTGATGCATCAATATTCCTGGATAAGAGGGTAGGCTCTGGGATCACATTACCTGGTTCCTTCAGTTGTCAACTTAGTGACCACAGACATGTTATTTTAGCTGTCTGTACCTCCTTTTCCTAATCTAGAAAATAAGCATCATAATATGGTTACCTTATACGGTTGCTCTGAGGGTTAAATGAGATGATACATGAAATACTTCAAACAGTGCTGGCATGTAGTAAGTTCTCAGTAGAGGTGGATCCTTGTTTTTATCATCATACTGGAAAAAGAATTCAGAAAACTTAGTGTTTTGGATTGTTGCTGTCATTGGTTCAAAATGAGATTTCTCTGGATCTCTCATCTTTCCTGATAAGAGAATAGAAATGAAAACTGTGTAACTTGGCTGAACCGAATTCCCTCAGGTACATTCAGTGCCATCTTCCTTGTTTATTTGGGTTGGGCGGCTTGGGCACAAACCGCCATCATAACCTGGCAGCCCCAAAGCCTAGGTAGCACATCGAGCCATATCCCCTGGGGCTCTCCTGTGGTGCCAAGTCACCTGGGCCTAGTTTCCAGTCTCAACCGGTCTTCCCTTATATTCCAAGTCTTGCTCCCCAAGGGCAGCTCAATTCCTTCCTTTTCTCAGTGCATCTCCATGTTATACCCAAGGCAACAGAAGAGAAGCTAAATAGCTTATTCAAGATCACTTAATTGTAAAATTCATGGTCTTGACCACTGCACTGTGCTGTACTTAGTATCAGGCACCCTGGTTTAGCCCCATGGTTTTCCAAACACTTTGCTTTTGTAATGCTTTTCATCACTCTCTTGACTCAGTACTTTTACTTAGGCTGTTCCTTCTACCTAGGATACTGGTTGTTGTTGTTGTTTTCCTGCCTTGCAAATGGCCTACTCATTGTTAGGTAACAGCCCCATTACCACTCCTGTGAAGACTTCCCCACTCAGGCAGGATTACCTTTCTCCTTCCTTTGCCTTCCACACATTGTTTTTTTCTTCTTTTGTGCACTTGCTACATTGTATTGTCTATCTCTCACACTGGGCAGGGTTCATGGAGGTTAAGAAAGACTTTGTCTTACTTATCCTTGTGACCTTAGCTTTTAGCATACAGTCTTAAAAAAACAATATAAATGAATGAAGAATGAATGATACAGAAGAACCTAAAGGTGTTAGTTTGCCAACAAAGGTCTGTCTAGTCAAGGCTATGGTTTTTCCGGTAGTCATGTGTGGATGTGAGAGTTGGACTGTAAAGAAAGTAGAGCGCCGAAGAATTAATGCTTTTGAACTGTGGTGTTGGAGAAGACTCTTGAGAGTCCCTTGGACTGCAAGGGGATCCAACCAGTCTATCCTAAAGGAGATCAGTCCTGGGTGTTCATTGGAAGGACTGATGCTGAAGCTGAAACTCCAATACTTTGGCCACCTGATGCGAAGAACTGACTCATTTGATAAGACATTGATGCTGGGAAAGATTGAGGGCAGGCAGAGAAGGGGACGACAGAGGATGAGATGGTTGGATGGCATCACTGACTCAGTGTACATGAGTTTAGGTAGACTCCGGGAGTTGGTGATGGACAGGGAGGCCTGGCGTGCTGCAGTCCATGGGGTCGCGAAGAGTCAGATACGACTGAGCGACTAAACTGAACTGAACTGAAAGATGTTAGTAGTGAATTTGCTAAAACTGCATTTAAGCTAAGAGAAAATACAGATGTCTAGGGATGGAGGAACATAGAGAAAATAAAATGTGAGTATATGAACTGAGTGGTAATGGGGTAGTATACCAGTAGTTGAATGGGGGTTGTGGTGCTTTTCAAAATTTTCAGCTCAGGTACCTCTAATGGTAGAGGATAATGGGTGTGTAACCCTTTGGGGGCTGGGAACAGAGCCTGAAGTAGCCTTTCTGCCTCAGTGACAAAAAGCATATTAATGTTCTGAACATGTCCATGTTCATATACATGTTTTATCTTTAGAAATTCATGCATATTTTGCATTCTATTTTATCTAAATGAGTTTGTTACAACATGAAAATACTTTTTTCTCTGCATCCACCTCATCTTCTGATAGCTGGATGCAAGCGGGAATGTGTCCATTTATCCTCTGTCTCCTACCACATTCTGGCATGCCCCAGTGCCCAGATCTAGGAAGCACGGAATGGGTTATAGTCTAATACAGCAGCATTCTAGCTTTCTGTTTTGGGGGATCGTCTGCTTGGAAGTATTATGTCATGGAACCGAGGAGGGTGAGCTCACCCTGTTCTGACTAACGAGGCTGTTCCTGGAGGGCTGCAGTCATTTGGAGGCACCTCATTACCAAATCGCTGGGGAGCAGCTGGAGAGAGTTCACAGAAGACCCACAGGAATGATTAA
Source organism: Giraffa tippelskirchi (assembly GCF_054371585.1). Classification (NCBI taxonomy): domain Eukaryota; kingdom Metazoa; phylum Chordata; class Mammalia; order Artiodactyla; family Giraffidae; genus Giraffa; species Giraffa tippelskirchi. Next base: position 145,940,534 of record NC_137281.1, on the reverse strand, counting down.
GAGACTGGAGGGGCTGATAGATGAGGAAAGAATATAAATGAAAACTATAACTTGGCTGAACCAAGGTCGCAGGAATACATAACTGTATAAATATCTTAAGAGTATAAACTTGACGGGCGAGGGTATTCTTTTATGGTGGGATTTTGGGGTGGGGGGGATAAACCAGGGGTGAAATTTAAGCAAAGGAAAAGGTAAACTAATAATCTCAAGTGTCTGATAGTGCACTTTATTTCTTGGAACGTCCTCAGTTGGGCCACTCTAACTTGTGGGCCTTTGGCTAACTGAATGATTTGTGTTTTTTATTCGACTTCTGCGGACTTGAGGCCAGCGCTTCTCTGTGTAGAGAATGCTGGAGACTAGCATCTTACAAAGCACACATCTTTCTCATGTCCTGACTTGTTCTGTGGGACTCAGGGGTTATTATTTGGTACTCCTATGTGCTGCTTATCCCTTTATCCCTTTATGTACCAGAATTCTGACGTGGACTTTCACATACTTTTTTTTAAATTAATTTTTTATTGGATTATAGTTCATTTACAATATTGTATTAGTTTCAGGTGTACAGCAGAGTGGATCGGTTATACATGATCCATCTATCCACTGTTTCAGATTTTTCCCCATATAGGTTGTTACTGAGTACTGAGTATAGAGTTCCCTGTGCTATACAGTAGATCACAGCTGTTTAGAACAGCGCTTTAAAAGTAGCCACAGAGTCAGTATGTATGGCAGTAATTTTAGAAATCCAGATATAGTATTTGGTCCCTGAGGTACTCGTTGGTTTTAGGAAATTGTAGCCTTGATGAAATCTAAGCATGATTGTATGAAGCACATACTTTGGGAAATGGTTGTATAAAATGCCTGTTTGGAGTATGGAAGGCATAAAACTTTTAAATGACAGTTGAAATTAGCCAGGAGACATATTTGCATAAAATTGCCAGTTTTATAGCTGTTTTCTTATGAGGGGACAGTAGAACTGGAAGGTGATTTTTATGCTTTTTTTTTGATACATAAAAATGAGTTTATTAATACTACACATTTATGTAACTTTAAAACTAAGTCATCTATACCAGAAATGGGTAAACTTTTTCTGTAGACAGTCAGATAGGAAAGCTTTGTAGACCATACATCTCTGCTGCAACTACTCTGTGTTGTAGTTCAAAGGCAGTCAAAGACAGAATGTAAACGAAAGAACTTGGCTGCGTTCATTCTTTCTGACAAAACTTTATTTTTTTTTTTTAAACAAAACTCAGTGGCTGTCTGGATTCGGCCTGCAGGCTGTAGTTTGCCAACTCCTCCTGCTGTAGACCCTTGCTGCTCCTGAAAGCATGCTCTGCAGACCCGCCACGTCAGCATCACTGGTGAACCTCATAGAGAGGTGCAGAACAGTAGGTGCCTTCTCAGGCTGGCTGCTCTAGAGTCGAGGCCATGCTTCCTGAATTTTAACACACATAGGAGTCACCTGGGGAACTTGTAAAAGTGTGGAGTCTGAGATAACTTTGACACCATGTTAGTCACTGGGAGGCAAAGATAAGACCCAGTAAGTGTCTTCAGGGAGTCTACAGTTCATTAGGAGAGTCTACTGTATAAACAAATAATTATAATACAGACTAATTGCTACAATAGAGGTATCTTCAGCGTAAGAGTATCACAAAGGAGGAAGCGATTGGTTCTGTCTGGTGTGGTGAGTCCTCAGAGGGTCTTAGGAATTGGACCAGGAAAGGGGGTGGTGCTTGAATTGAGTCTTAAGGCTCACTAGAAGCACTGAAGCATGGGGAACAGGGGCAAGTGTGGCAGTTCATGGTGGGGCACCATAAAGATGATGTTAGATCTAGGAGTTACTTGATTTAGTAATCAAAGAGCTGATCACAGGGTCAGAGACCCACTGAGATCATTATGAGTAGAAATAAAAGTTCAGCACATTCTATTATACTTAACTAGTTTTAAAATACTGTTTCCTTGGTTGAAAAATAAAGATCTCTTGCCTGTTCTTTCCCTTTTTTAGGAAAAAAAAAAAAGTGTTCAGAAATAGAAACTTCTTATATGTTTTCCTATCATTAAGAATTTGGGGGACTTCCCTGGCAGTCCAGTGATTAGGACTCTGCTTCCACTGCAGGGGGCACAGATTCAATCCATCCCACATGCCACATGGCGAGACCAAAAAATAAGAATTTGGAAAACACTAAAAGGTACAGTTAGAAAAAAACTGTAATTCCAGACACCAAGAGATGACCACTATGAACATTTTCATGTTGCTCTTTCCAGTCTTCTTTATGTAATGTAATATTTTAACAATTGGACTCATGATATGTAAATAATTTTATGCTTGCTTTTTCATTTAACATTTTATTTGTGAGTGATTCACTGTGTTATTATTCCTTAAAAGTGTCACTTTCTTAATGCTTATATTACATTCTGATGGATCTCTTATAGTTTATGTAATTCTTGTTTGTGCCTCATTTAAACTGGTTCCAATTGCTAGTTGACCCAGGTTTTGGCTGATGTACTTGGCAAGTCTATCACCATATTTTAAAATAATAACACATGCTTATTTATTTTTAATTATTAAAGTTTGCCAACTTGTTTGATCTGGTGGTGTTCACCCATTCTATTCTTTTGCTCTTGTTAGCATTTTTTATTTTGTTTCTTGGTTTCCCATTATGGAAAGGCAGTAGAGTGGTCATCCAAAGCATGGAATCTGAGTCCAGGTTGTCTGGGTTTGACTGAAGTCTACTATGTTCTGTGGTAATCTTCAGAAAGTTCCTTGAGAAAATGCCTCGATTTCCTCATCTGTAAAATAGGGATAATTGTATCTGTGTCTGAGGGTCGTGAGTTAATACATGTGAAGGACTGAGAATAGCTCCTGCCATGTGGAAAGGGACTGTCTCTTTTCACTTAGTGATCAGTAGTTTCTTGTTGTACGGTGGCTGTTCTTGCCAGAACCCCCTTTCTGCTACATTTAGTTCATGAATATCTTTGGTCAGTAAAGATTGACTTTACTTAACTTTATTACCCAGTGTCTTTATCTTGAATGTTCACAGAAAATTCCCCCTCACTCATAGTAGCAAAGTTTACTGTTTTAAAGATAAAGTCAGTATTGTTTAACCCTGTCTTGGAAAAGCATACATAGGCACAAAGGGAGCAGACTGTATATAGGCTGACTGATCACGTTTTTTTTAATTTACTTTTTAGTTGGATGATTAGGTTTTCAAGCTCTTAGGTGGTTTCCCCTTTCCAGCTGAGTGTTACCTTGGTGCCTTATTCATGGCTTATAAGGCCCCCTGCAACCCAGCCCCACCTATCATCTCCTTTCATTTCTCTTCACCTTGTTCCCAGCCCCATTAAAGTGAAACTGGTTGTGTGGTTGTGAGGAGCCTCACTCTTAAGTCTGTGATCTAGTTTGCTTCTACTGAAGGGTTGGAATCAACTGAAGTGCCAGAGCTCCTTTCAGGGAAGTGACCAGCTAAGGTGGTGAGATCGCCTCTTGGCTTTTCTTGTGATTTTAATTGGGAAAAACTTGGTCAGAGTTCACCTGCCTTGGGTTATTTTTAGTGCCACAGGGTTTCCACTGCCTATTCTGTACCTCCTCTTTGTTGTTTGCTGGGAGTTCTCTTTGAGAAATAAGAATCTATCCCACTGACTCTTTTTTTTTTCTTTGTAGGATAGGATCCTAAGACAGCAGACCCGATGCACCCTTCTGCAGCTGACTGCACCCTGCATTAGAAAGAGGTCCAGGGATGATATATTTTGGGATTATGTTTCTCTACCCTGGAATTCATGCAGTTCATTCCAGAAACATTGACCCTCTGCTTTTGTGACACACCCTTCCTGAAGATCTGGTGGACACACTTTCTGTTGGCCTTGCAGCTGTTTTCTTTCCTGTGGAAGTTGGAAGACAAGGTGAAAGTGGCCGAAAATTACCTGCTTTGGTGAATAGACGTGCTCCCCTTGGTTCTCAGAACATGGGCCCTCGTTTAAAGGTAAGGTGATAGACTAGTTAAGGTTCACTTATTTTGGGGATGTAGAATATGGACTCAGTGACCAGTTTCTGAGTCCTCTCAGCAAGGGCTAGCATTGACCTGCACAGTTGCAGTTAGAATTGACTTTGCTCCCAGCAGAGCAGATTCAAGTATGAAGAAATCAGTTCTCCATTTCTGGGAATTGACTTTTTCACACCGTATCTTCAATGTTAGGGCTAAAATTTATTTGATATTGTAATTATAAATCTTTGTAATAAAAAAAGGCGAAGAGTTTTAGAATATGTATGTCAGTCAACTTTCCAACATTCCCCTGAGACAAATAGCTTCAAGTATTTCCCCTTTCCCTCTTTTGTAGATAATGTGAGCCAAAGTGCTGTATTATTAAGCAGCTTGCCCGGGATCTTTTAGTAAGCAAGTGGTATTTCTGCATTAGATAATCGGTACTGCATTCCATTTTCCTTTGTAATGCTTTATTTTTATTTCAAAAGATTAAAAAGGAGGCTGTAAACATTTGTCTTTCTAATTTTAGCCTTGGTAAGATTGGGTAATGTTTTTCATACTTTCTTTTACCTGTTTTCTTAAATCTTTTCTCTCCCCAAATACTTCACTATCCGTATGACTCCACTCTTTTTTCACGATTCATGATTCACAGTTATATGAGGTTAAGAACATTGGGCTTCAGAGTTAGACATGGGCTTGAGTCACTTATCCTGCTGGGAGATGTTCAGCAAGTCAACTTTTCCAAGCTTAGCTTTTTTTTTTTTTTTAAGTCTGTAAAATAAGAAGAAGAATGCTCATTTACCAGGTTGTACTGGTGAAAATTACTTAGGCTAACTTGTAAAACACTTAGTACACTGTTGGCCTCTGGTAATGACTCAATAAGGGGGGTTGCATGTTATGGGTTTACTACTGTGAGGTGGAATGGGAAGACAGATGGGGCAGAGAGCACACCACAGGTACAGTAAGAGGACAGAAACTGCCACAGAAGTGAATCTGGAATAAAAGTGATTTGAGAGGTCACCCTGAAAGGAAACCCTGTACCCAAAGGCATGGAGGCTTTGTGACAGCATCCAGAAAGGGAGAAGATGCAGAAGGCAAGTTTAGAATGTGACCATGGGCAAAATTGAGAGCTGGGTAAAGTATTATTGGGGGGTTTTTTGGAGTGGTATTGTAGAGAAGTGGGATAGTTCATAAAGATCACATTAATGAGTGATGAATTGACAGAGCTAATTCCCTGGTCACAAGGCAGCTTCATGGAGAAGAGAGTTAAAAAAAAAAAATTGGTATGCTGAGCTTTAAATAATAGAGGAAATTGGAATAGGAAAGTAGAATTGATGTATTGGAAAAGGCATAGGTGATCTAGATCAGTGGTGATGATTTGGTTGAGCAATAAGTGAATGGGGAGAAGATGGACAAGGTGTTAACAAAGTCAAGTTTATTATTATCAGCTATGAAGACTCAGACTATGGCTGTGGTATAATACCATTCCCCCAGTATCTGGCATAATGAAGTAGGTACTCAATATTTGTTGGATGAATTATTTTAGTATGAATTTTTTTAACTCTTCATTATAAAAATTTTCAAGCATGAAATTAGAAGAGTATAAAGAATGCCAGTGTAGGCAGAGGTTTTAAATATGGTTAGGAAGGCTTAAGGAAGCCTTTCTTTTTGTAGTTCTGATACGTTTCTTGTTGAATAAAGTGTGACCAAATAGAGAGGTTCCCTCAGCTTCTTCTTGGCTCTGAAGCAAAGAAGTAGTGACACTGCTACTACTATTGATAATAGATATAATAATAGTTTTAAAACTGAGAACTCATTGTATGCCAGGCCCCATTCTAGGTTGTTTACACGTGTTAACCCTTTTCATCCTCACAGTACCCCGATGAAGTACACACAGATATTAGCCCCATTTGATGGATAAGGAAACTGGCAGATTATAGAGAGATTAAATAAGTTGTCCATGGTCACCTTGTGAGTGGCAGAGAATGGATTTGAACCCAGGTAGTCTAGCTCTAGTCTAGTTATGCCCTCATCCTCTGTATTCTTTTTGCTGTACATTTTGATTTAAGAGTCTTGATAGTTGTGGAGAGTTATACTGAAGTCCTATCCTACTAAAGGAGATGGTACCATAGGAATTATTAAACCTCAACTCTTTTTACAGCAATGAGAACTGCGAAGCTTAGACAGGTCATATAATTTCAGCCCTGGAACTGGTCTCTGGGCTCTGACTTACTGCTTGTCAGCTGCCTTTCACAGAAATGTTGTTGTAGTTGTCAGAGAGATAGTACATAGAAATTTCCCCAGCCCTCATGATGCGTGCCATAAATTTAGCATTGCTTTTATTCCTCCAAGGAGTAAGAGATTTAAGACCACAAGTCTGTAGCATCATCTACATATACTTCATTTTCTATTGAGTGGTGTAACTTTGCTGAGGACTAAATGTTCACATCCAGGATCAGATTGAATGACATCCAACTGAGGGAGTGTCTGAGACAATTAAACTGCTGGTTTTGGTTCCACCAGGTCACCTAGTACATCTTGTAAGGCACAGACAGATGCTTTTAGAGAGATGATAGCAGCTTTTCAGCCTAGGAGATGAGATACTTATTTGGGAAGGAGACTCACTAGTTGTGATCTCAAATTTTGAGTTAGTATATTGTCTCTATAGACCCTTTGGAGAGCAGTGTAACCCATGTGTGATGATAGTGCTAATGTTCCCTGTGTGGATTTCTTTTCTGGTAGGACTTGAGACACTAGTCTCAATAGGGATTTCTAAGAAACTTGACATGGTCACTCCTCAGATTACCTACTCTCTGTGGTTTCCATTAGATACATTGTTATCAAAGGATCTAATGGCCATTTTCAGCCACTCTTTCTCTTAAATTTTCCTAGCAGGATTAGACATCAAAGCATAAGCTGTTCAAAAAAAAAGTGATTTGGTTCCTCCCAAATTTGAGCATAGAAATTTTCATATGTCTTGTCTCTAAGTTATATATTAGTGGTGATGAAAGGTGCTGGCTTGAGATCACATCGATAACCTTAATATCTGTTGACTTGAAAGAATGATTTTAGTGCATTGTGAATTGGAGAGCACGTATAGCCTGTGCTGAGGTCAGAACTCAGTGATGAGATAGGAATGTCAGTGTGCATTGCATTTTTCCTTGGCAGTACCTTGGATGGTTCAAATGAGTAATAAGATTGAAGTCTTACTCTGGAAATAAGTCTACTAATAGTGAAAGTTTCCCCTCAGACTCTGGCCCCTGTCTGAATTGTTCTGACCTTGGCAGACATCACTTGGGATGAGAAGTCTAGTCTCCTCCTCTGGTTCCTCTTCTTGGCCTCTGCTGGGCTCATCTTTCACAAGGCCCATTAGTTTGTCTGATTGGTAACAGCAAAAAAAAAAAAAAAAAAAAAAAAGCCAGCTTCTCTTACATGCCCACCGCTTATTATTGAGATGACCCAGAGTTCATTTTAATTACATAATGCCAACATGATGATAATAATCCTTGCTTTTAAAAAAATCCACATTTTATATAACTATTTCTACTTAGATGAATTACTTCCAGAAGGCAAATGTAAGGGGAAAGTGACTCCATTATCCTCTTTGCTTGTGTTAATTAGCACTACTTTGCATGGGGGTGGAAAACTGTCTTGGGGCCCTGGATCCAGGAAGATGAAAGCCATGTTGCTGCATTTTGTAATTAGAAGTGGCTGTTTGTGGTATTCCTAGGGTGGTCAGTAGATTGGAAATCTTTCGGGGCAATGATGCAGTCTGTTTCTCTGCAGTGTTGTAGGGCACCTGTCAAGCGAGAGAGAGAGCAGGGACAGAAAGGCCAGAGATGGTTGGCTCAGGCCGCATGCTCTGCTTTGTCTCTCCCTGAGACGGCTGCAGGGAAGAGTCAGGAAAAACTAAACAAGTTTTCTTTTGCAGCTGCAGCTGTGATCCTCGGCTGTCTGTTGGCACTGAAGGGACCTGATGTTTTACGTTATTGGTACGTCACAGAGAGAGCCCTCTCTTTTTTGGGGTTAGGGTTGCTTATATCCTTTTCTGCCTCCCTCTTTGTCCGTGAAAAGAGACTTAGAAATATTTCCAATCATGCCAGAATGTACCTTCACAGAGTTAGCAATGGAATTCATTCATTTGAGAAATATTTATTGAGTAATTATAGCCTTTGCCAGACATTGTTTCCTGTCGAGTCAAAGTCAAATAAGGCAAAAATCTGCCTCCATGAAGTTCATAACACAAAGGGGGAGAAACGTTGAGTAGATGAATGAATGTACAGGAGTTTGAGGGAGCCCAGAAGAAGGAACCCCTAGCTGTGGTAGGCACTGGGGGGGCCGCTTTTGCCAAGTGGACAAGGAAGGGGAGGGCTTCCAACTGGAGAGAGCAGAACACACATTCTTTTTACTACTCTTGTCAGGGCCCAGCACAGGCAGGGAGCTTAGGGGGTAGGCATGGTATATGGTCCATGGTATAGAACAAGGGTTGACAGACTTCTGCTGTGAAGGGCCAAAGAGTAAATATTTTCAGCTTCCCAGGCCATACACTGTGTGTCACCACTGCTGAACTCTGTGGTTTTAGGGCAAAACCAGCCCTAGACAATAGTAAATGAGTGGGTGGGGCTGTGTTTCAGTAGAATTTTATTTGCAAAAACAGGCAGTGGGTGGAATTTGGCCCAAGGACCTTTGTTTTTGACCCTGGTACGGAAGGAAGTTCCTGTCTTCACCCACAGAGGTGGTGACCCGGTAGAGTGGGTCTTTGGACTTCTCCCCTGACTGATGGCTGGCCTGTTCCTTAAGGAGAAGCCGTAATGTGTAACTGGCAGGTGGTGTGTGTTCTCTCTTTCACATAGGTGGCATCACAGTGTCTGTGGTTGCATTCTTCTTCACAATTAAGTTCCTCTTTGAGCTTGCCGCACGTGTAGTCAGCTTCCTTCAGAATGAGGACCGCGAGCGCCGAGGGGACCGGACTATATATGACTACGTGCGGGGAAATTACTTGGATCCCCGGTCTTGCAAAGTCTCCTGGGATTGGAAGGACCCCTATGAGGTGGGCCACAGCATGGCCTTCCGAGTGCATGTAAGGGAATGTTTCTGTCTCCATACGCACTGGGGTTTCTGAGTCAGTTGCCTTCCAGAGCCTGGTCCGGACTGGCCTGGACTGTTAATATTTTCCCTTGAATTGTTAACATCTGAAGAGTCAATTTTTCTATCATTTGGCTTTAATAGGTGCTAAGCTTAGAAGAAGTATAAAGCTTAATGTTACATTTTCAAAATGAGAAAAATGTTACTGAAGAGAGTAGGTGTTATAGATTAGGGGTTGGCAAACCATAGCCCAAGGGTTAAATCAAGCCCACTTCCTGCTTCTATAAATATAAGCTTATTGGAACACAGTCACACCCATTCATCTTCCTGTACTGCCTGTAGATGCTGTCACATTTGAGCCATTAATCACAGTTGAGTAACTATGTATGACCTGCTAACTAACAGTATTACTCTCTGGCCTTTTGCAGAAAGTTTGCTGCCTCTGCAGTGACTCCTGCACTGCAGCCTTCTTCTCGGTTTCATAGTCCGAAACCCCCAGCCTTGCCTAGAGCCTTTGTTCACTCAGTGCCAGTGATACTCATTGACTCCCTTTATGTTTGCGCTAGCAGTGATAAATGTAAGAAAAAAGGCCGAGTAAGACAGGGCAGGTGTCCTCTGTGGTTCATTAAGTGTCAAGTTGAAGTGGATTCAATGGTAGATTTCACCCCTTTCCTCTGAAGTGGTTAAGGATTTGTCTATGATTTTAATGGTTTTCTTCAAAGCATGGAGAGAATTTGTTTCTGCTTGTGTAAGCAGGACTGTAGGATTAGGTGGGTGTGGGGATTTACCAGCCACCCCCTCCCACCCCACACTCTCTCAGGTTGCACAGGAAATGCTGTTGTCCCCCTGCTCACCAATGGGTGTCCCTCTTCTCCCCACCACAGTTATTCTATAAGAACGGGCAGCCCTTCCCTGCACACCGGCCTGTGGGACTAAGAGTCCACATCTCTCATGTTGAGCTAGCAGTGGAAATTCCAGTGACCCAGGAAGTCCTCCAGGAGCCCAGTTCCAATGTGGTCAAGGTGGCCTTCACTGTGCGCAAAGCTGGGCGGTATGAAATCTCAGTGAAGCTTGGTGGATTAAACGTGGCCTATAGTCCCTACTACAAGATTTTTCAGCCTGGTAAGTTTTTTGTTTTTGTTTTTTTCTCCCTCCCTCCATTCCTTCCTTCCTTTTTCTTTTCCTTTTTTCTCCTTTGCTTTTTAAATAATGCCTTTATTGAAATTTAATTCACATGCTTTGTAATTCATTCATTTAAAATACACAATTTAATGGTTTAAAAATGTATTGCTGGGTGGTATTATTGCCTGGTATGAGTATACCATACTTGATTTAATCTTTCACCAGTTAAAGAACATCTGGGTTGTTTTCCAGTTTGTGGCCATTATGAATAGTGGTTTTAGTCTGCATGTCCCTAGTGGTTAACAGTGTCGAACATCTTTTCATGTGCTTATTTGCCATGTGTGTGTCCTTTTCGATGAAATGTCTTTTGTCCGTTTTCTAATGGGATTTTTTGTTTTTTACTATTGAGTTTTGAGAGTTCTTTAAGTCCTTTGTTACAGATGTGGTTTGCAAATATTTTCTCTCAATCTTTAGCTTTTCTTTTCATCCCCTTAATGGGGTCTCTCACAGAACAAGAGTTTTAATTTTGATGAAGTCAATTTATTAATTTTTCATTTTATGGATCATTTTTTGGTATCTGAGAACTCTGACTAGTCCTAGGTTCTGAAGATATTCTCTTTTTTTTTGTAAAATTTTCCAGTTTTACTTTTAGTATTTAAGATTGTAATCCATTTTTAGTTAGCTTTTGTAATTTAGGTCAGTATTTTTTTTCTTATAAATGTCCAGTTGCTCCAGCATCATCTATTGGAAAGGCTGTCTTTCCCATATTACATTGGTTTTGCACCTTTGTCAGGGATCTGTTGCGCATATTTGTGGTGATCTATTTCTGGGTTCTTGTTCTGTTCCATTGGTCTATGTGTCTATCCTTTCACCAATACCAGAGTCTTAATGATGTAGCTGTATAATAAGTCTTGAAATTGGGTAAACTGACTCTTTCCACTCTTCTCTTTTAGAATTGTTTTAGCTCTTCTAGAACCTTAGCCTTTCTATATAAATTTTATATTTTTATTTTTATCTTTTTTGCTTCTCAACCTGTTTAATGTGTAAAAGGGGAAAAAAGAGGCAGTAGGCAGAGTTTCGATCTGAGTACATTCTCGGAATGCTGCCCATCCAGAGCATCATTCTGAACAGCTGATTATCTTCTGTGACTTCAGTTTTAAAAAAACCTAATTCCATGGGATTATGGTGACTCATTTATCGTAAGAATTAAATACAGAAATTTAAAGGCTCCGAGCAAACAGCAGGGGTGGGACTAATGTGACAGTCATAGCTGGAGTTGATGGGGCAAGAGGCAACCAATCATAAAATTACTTTTCCCTTGTAACAAAGGGTTCACACTTTTAACATAAAGAAGCAGAAGATATTAAGAAGAGGTGGCAAGAATACACAGAAGAACTGTACAAAAAAGATCTTCACGACCCAGATAATCACAATGGTGTGATCAGTCACCTAGAGCCAGACATTCTGGAATGTGAAGTCAAGTGGGCCTTAGAAAGCATCACTACGAACAAAGCTAGTGGAGGTGATGGAATTCCAGTTGAGCTATTTCAAATCCTCAAAGATGATGCTGTGGAAGTGCTGCACTTGATATGCCAGCAAATCTGGAAAACTCAGCAGTGGCCACGGGACTGGAAAAGGTCAGTTTTCATTCCAATCCCAAAGAAAGGTAATGCCAAAGAATGCTCAAACTACCGCACAGTTGCACTCATCTCACACGCTAGTAAAGTAATGCTCAAAATTCTCCAAGCCAGGCTTCAGCAATACGTGAACCGTGAACTTCCAGATGTTCAAGCTGGTTTTAGAAAAGGCAGAGTAACCAGAGATCAAATTGCCAACATCTGCTGGATCATGGAAAAAGCAAGAGAGTTCCAGAAAAACATCTATTTCTGCTTTATTGACTATGCCAAAGCCTTTGACTGTGTGGATCACAATAAACTGTGGAAAATTCTGAAAGAGATGGGAATACCAGACCATCTGACCTGTCTCTTGAGAAACCTGTATGCAGGTCAGGAAGCAACAGTTAGAACTGGACATGGAACAACAGACTGGTTTCAAATAGGAAAAGGAGTATGTCAAGGCTGTATATTGTCCCCCTGCTTATTTAACTTATAGGCAGAGTACATCATGAGAAACGCTGGGCTGGAAGAAACACAAGCTGGAATCAAGATTGCCAGGAGAAATATCAATAACCTCAGATATGCAGATGACACCACCCTTATGGCAGAAAGTGAAGAAGAACTAAAGAGCCTCTTAATGAAAGTGAAAGAGGAGAGTGAAAAAGTTGGCTTAAAGCTCAACGTTCAGAAAACTAAGATCATGGCATCTGGTCCCATTTCATGGGAAATAGATGGGGAAACAGTGTCAGACTTTATTTTTCTGGGCTCCAAAATCACTGCTGATGGTGATTGCAGCCATGAAATTAAAAGATGCTTACTCCTTGGAAGGAAGGTTATGACCAACCTAGACAGCATATTTAAAAGCAGAGACATTACTTTGCCAACAAAAGTCTGTCTAGTCTAAGGCTATGGTTTTTCCAGTGGTCATGTACGGATGTGAGAGTTGGATGGTGAAGAAAGCTGAGCGCCGAAGAATTGATGCTTTTGAACTGTGGTGCTGGAGAAGACTCTTGAGACTGCAGGGAGATCCAACCAGTTCATCCTAAAGGAGATTGATCAGTCCTGGGTGTTCATTGGAAGGACTGATGTTGAAGCTGAAACTCCAATACTTTGGCCACCTCATGCGAAGAGTTGACCCATTGGAAAAGACCCTAATGCTGGGAAGGATTGGGGGTAGGAGGAGAAGGGGACGACAGAGGATGAGATGGCTGGATGGCATCACCGACTCTATGGACACGGGTTTGGGTAGACTCCGGGAGTTGGTGATGGACAGGGAGGCCTGCTGTGCTGCGATTCATGGGGTCGCAAAGAGTCGGACACAACTGAGCGACTGAATTGAACTGAACTGATACATTCATTATGGTGTTTAAAAACAGTCAAACCTAAATAAATTCTTCATACCATCAAGAAAAGACAAACACACTGAAAATCTGCTTAAGCATAGAACTTTTCGTTTGACAGCTCTTGGCCGGGGCCACACACATTTTACAGGGAGCTTTTGCTTCTCAAGCTTAGTGAAAGTCTGCCAATCATTTTGTATAAAAATAAGACTTAAATTTAAAACCTTACCAAACTAGGAATCTGATGTAGAAAATCGGTGACACTGGAGCGGCTAAAGCCGGTAGTTGTCAGACATTAGCCCACGTCCCAGTGACCTGCGAGGCCCTGCCCCGCCTGTCCGAGGCCTGGGCCAGCCCAAGTTCCAGAAGGGCTAGCGGGTTCCCCCAGGGATGCTGCCCTGCTGCTCCAGGAACCCTGGCTCAGAACCCCTGGAAGGACATAGCACCGACTCCGCCTCTGCTCAGCGCAGACCGCATCCACACTCTCGTCAGCCGTGGTTACCCTGTGGGCGACAGCGGGAGGCGGTGCTCGGGAGTGACACCACTGCCTGCTGCTTTATGGTCAGAGAGAGAGGTCCTGGGCTTGCGGTCAGGTTGCAGGGAGTGCTGCTCTGCCAGCATGTGATGCGGTTTACAACTAAGGCCACGGACGATGTGTTTGAGCGTCAGGCACTCAGGCACGTCCGACTCTGCGACTCCGTGGACGGTGGCCCGCCAAGGCTCCTCTGTCCGTGGGGGGGGTTCTCCAAGGCAAGAATACTAGAATGGGTTGCCATTCCCTTCTCCAGGAGATCTTCCTGACCCAGGGATTGAACCCAGGTCTCCTGCATTGCAGCTGGGTTCTTTACCATCTGAGTCACCAGGGAAGCCCCCAATATACTTGAAGTGTATATTTAATGCTGGAAATTCACCCTAGGGGACAGACAGAAGGATGTGAAAGGAAAAGGCACCATATTTAAGCCATCCTTGGAAATGATGAGTTTTTTTTTTCTTTTCTCAAATACCTTCACTTTAATGTAACTTCAAGCCCAAACATTCTGGGAGGGAAACAGTCTGATAATTACGAGGGATGAGAGGCAGGATGCACCCCAGGACGACCGGAGGAGCACTGGGGTCTGGCCACTCCACTAACTCTACAGCAGGGCCTTGGACACGAGAGCCCCAGGCGGGTGGAAAATACATGACTCCTCAGGTTCCTGCATGAAGGCACCGTGCCCATCAGGAAAGGGCGCCTCTGAGAGCCTCTCTGAATTCGACTGGGCAGAGCCACGCCAGAGTCTGGCTCAAAACAGCGGCCCAGAGAAGCAGTGCCCGGGCCTCCAGGCCACAGGGGTCCCTCTCGCCTAGCCCAGCGCCTGACACCACACAAGACAAGACACGTGGCCAGTCTCAGAGAAAGAGAGGCTTGCCGCTGGGGTGAGAACCCTGGAAGGAGCTGACCCAGAACCCAGAACTCGCAACTCTCGGTGAACTTCATTTAAAATGAGTTCTTCCAAGTAAAACGCACGGCCAAATTCTAAGCGCAGCAAGAAGCAGCCCCAGGGAGGAGGCTCTGTGTTCTGCCAGTCTGCGCTGGGCCCTATGTCCCCCCTCCCCACCCCAGGCGCCGTGGTGAGCTCCTGGAGGCCAGACTGGGGGGCTACGGGCTCCAAGTGCCACTGCCAGCCGTCGTGGGGAAGCTCAGTTTGGCCAAACTGTTCAACACCAGATTCCTCCCGGCAAGTCCCTATGGATGCCCGTCCCCACCTTCCCCGGCCTCTTCTGCCCGGCCTGGCGCCCTCCGCCTAAAGTGCCACCTGCCTGACACCGAGGGCAGCTGCGGCAGAGCTCAGGTCACGGGGGTGAGCCGGCAGCTGGCAGGGAAGGGCTCGTCTCCGCCCATCTCACAGTCATGTACCACTGGGAAGAAACAAAAAGAACAGGAAATTTCCCGATTTCATCATCATATGCTCAAAACTGAACACTTAAAGGCCAGTCGTCAACTTAAAGTACTATGTTTAGGGATTCAGTTAAAATATACACGTTTTGTCTTCCCCTTGATCGGACTGTTGCTTCTTTAGAAGACCGTAAAAAGAATTGATACCCTAAAAAAAGAACTCGCCTTGTTTACAAAAGCAACAATGGGGGAGGCGGGGCGGAAAAGCGTTTCTTCTCACCCTCCCGCCCACCCCACCCCGTTTCGTTTTGGCTCACAAAGCTTTTTTTTAATCCTTTTCGTTGTTGGTGCGGCTCTCGCGGCGACCGTCCATCCCGGACGCTCCAGGCAGTGGGTTTCAGGAGGCGTCCCTGGATATCCACCCACTCTCGGTGAGGAAATTCAGGATCTTCTTCTTGAGGACTTTGTCCAGGTAGCTGGGCAGGCGGCTCTTGGAGAGGATGTCCTGGCGCTTCTGCAGGTGGTCCTTCATGATGCTGGTCTCCACGGTCACGTAGCGCGCGGGGCTCAGTTTCAGCGAGCTACTCAGCACTTTCTCGCGGTGCAGGAGCTCGAAGCCCGGCAGGTGCTCAGTGGTCGCAAACTCACCGTCCCGGCCGTGCTCATTGCGGCTCTTGGCGCCCTCTGCCGCCGCGGCTACCGCCGCCGCCGCCTTGTTCTCCTTGGGCTTCTCGCGCTTGTGCAGGGCCGCCTCGTACTCGGCAGACTCCTCCGTTGCGCCGGTAGCGCTGCAGCTCGCGGATCTTGGCGCGCAGCATCGTCTCCTTGTGCATGTTCTCGAACAGGTCGTCCAAGTCCTTGTACGACATGAACTGGTAGAGCAGCCGCAGCGTCAGCCGTAGCTCCTTCTCCTCCTTGGTGACCTTGCGCCGCGCTGCCCGCTTCTTCTTCGTGTCCTTGCCCAGGAAGGCAGGCACCAAGTTGAAGTCGTGCGTGATGCTCTTGCGCCGCTGCCGCTCGCGGAGCTTGCGCATGTACATGTCCACGTGGGCACGCTTCAGCTCGATCTCCACGTTGTTGTCGTACTTGATCGAGAGCCCGCTGATGAGCGTCTCGGCGTCCTGGTCGTACTCTATCTCTTAGTCATCCCGCAGCGGCATATAGCCCAGCTGCTGCTGCTCGGCTACCGAGATGTCTAGGGGAGGCAAGGGGTGGTGAGGCTGGGAGAGAGGGGGCCCCCACTGGGGCAGGTGTGGTCGGTCACCCAGTTGGGGATGGTGTCAGGGGTGCAGGCTTTCCCCAGGTTTCCGTGGATGTACATGCTTACGTAATGCTCCATCACTTCCCGGGGGGTCCGGCAAGAGCCGACGAGAGCTGCCATGTCCTCCTCTGCCAGCCAGTACACACAGTACTTCTTGCCAAGCTCTGCCATCTTCTGCTGCCGGGGCCCTGCCACCCTATATAAATTTTATAATAATACTGTCTAAATTTACCAAAAAATCTTTCTGAGATTTTGATAAGAACTGTGTTAAACCTAGAAACAAACGAACTGTGTTAAACCTAATATCATTTGGGGAGAATTGACATCTTTACCATGTTGAGTCTCTGAATTCATAAACATGGTATGCCTCTGAACTTATTTCTTTAATCAGCATTTTGTAGTTTTCAATATACAAGTCTTCCACGGGTGTTGTTAGATTCCCCCTAAATATTTCGAGTTTGTTTGTCTTACAATTATTCACTTATTTTTAAGGCCAGTTTCACTTGTAGGTTCCCAGTGGGATTCTAAGCACTATATCTGTAACTCTCACTTCTGTTTCCTCCAAGTTATTCTGTCATTGTGTTTAGTGCTTGCAGTGGTTAGGAATTTATAAAAATGAGTTCCCAAAAGTTCATTTGAGTTAATCTCTCTTGTTTTCTTTCTCTCTGGCTCATAATGGTATTGTTTATCTGTAGGAATTGGGCAGGCACCCAGCTTTCCAGGACTCACTGACTGAGTAGATCTCTGTGCCCTGAAAATCACCTCTCTGACGTTACCTTCCCTTGTCTTTATTCCAGGAATGGTGGTTCCTTCCAAGACCAAAATCGTGTGCCATTTTTCTACCCTGGTGTTGACCTGCGGGCAGCCGCACACTCTTCAAATAGTGCCCCGAGATGAGTATGACAACCCTACCAACAATTCCACATCCTTGAGAGATGAGCACAACTACAGCCTGTCCATTCATGAGGTGAGCAGGCTCCCATCTAGGTCACTTCGATCCGTCTCCTTCTCCCTGACTGTGGTGCCGGCCTTCTGAGACTTAGATTAGCTCAAGGTAGGAAAGTTCTTTGTAAATTTCTGCGCAAGCAGGGAAAAGTATGTGTGGTTGGTGATGGCTTCGTTTTCCTCCTGTAGCTTGGTCCTCCGGAAGAAGAGAGTACCAGTGTCTCATTTGAGAAGTCGGTGACGTCCAACCCGCAGACCTGCCAGGTGTTCCTGCGGCTCACCCTGCATTCTCGAGGCTGCTTCCATGCCTGCATCTCATACCAAAACCAGCCAATCAACAATGGTGAATTTGACATCATTGTCCTAAGTGGTGAGTTGAGAGAAGAGCTGTGAATTAGTCCTCTTCCCAAGCCACTTGTCCTTTGCACATCAGCAGTCATCTGACCAACCCCCCACCCCAAATATTTGGTATTTGAGCCGAAACTTGGTTTAGAGACCTGTGGACTGAAGGTCTGGTGATGGGCAGTTTCCTCTCTTGTCTTGCGCTTTAAACCTTATTCCTTGTTGTACTTCAGAGAACGAGAGGAATATCGTTGAACGCAACGTGTCCACCTCAGGAGTGAGCATTTACTTTGAAGCTTATCTGTATAATGCTGCCAACTGCACCAGCACGCCGTGGCACCTCCCACCCATGCACACGAGCTCTGCCCAGCGCCGGCCGTCCACAGCTCTGGAGGAGGAAGACGAAGACTCACCCTCTGAGTGTCACACCCCTGAGAAGGTGAAGAAACCGAAGAAAGTGTACTGCTACGTGTCACCAAAGGTTGGCACTCCCACTCTTGCCCCCTGCCCAAGTCTGCTCTTATTTGGTAACAAAACCCACCCAGCAATGGTCTGAGAATCAGGGTGCGATCATCACCTTGTGGAGGTTCAGGGATACTAAGAGATGGCTTCCCATTGAGCAAAGGGCTGTACCTCCTCTTTTGCTGCCTCTTTCTGGTTTGGACTGGATTACACCCCTGTCCAGGGAGTCTGTGCCTTGGTACTTTCGAGCACCTGGGGCGTTCTGCTGTTTGATCGCTCCTGGGAAGATTTTTCAAGGCACAGCTCTAGAGTTTTAAAGAAAGCTACTTTTAACCATTAATAATTTCTCACTAGTGTAAAAATTACTGTTGGCCCTTTGTGCCGTTTGGGAACAATTTGATCTTTCATGCTGTGATTTTGTGAAACCACAAGAGATGTCATCATCAGGGTACAGGATTAGAATAGAGAAATTTTGGCAGAGACGAGGGAGGTGAACTTCCCAAGAACCCTGAGCTGAGAGACGCTTTGTGTTAGGGAGTTTCTTTTTTAGTATTTGTATTTTGCTTATTCATACAGATCTCAGGAAAATGAGACTCGAACCATCCCGTTACATTCCTTTAATCTCATAGCGAAAACTGAGTTCGAATTCTGTTCTACTTCAGAACACTTCACTGTGTACCATTCATCATTTAAACATCTAGCCTTCATTTGTCGTGGAGAATGGCAATGAGGGAAATGGTTAAGGTAGAGATGAAATGAGATTGGCCATGAATTGATTATTGTTGAAGCTGGTGATAATTCGTTGTACTGTTTTCTTTAATATGTGTTTGAAATGTTCTTTAATGAAGAATTTTTTTTAAAAATCAAGAAAAAAGCCTGACGTATTATTTGTTCAGATAACAAGAGGG
Organism: Giraffa tippelskirchi; assembly: GCF_054371585.1. Lineage (NCBI taxonomy): Eukaryota > Metazoa > Chordata > Mammalia > Artiodactyla > Giraffidae > Giraffa > Giraffa tippelskirchi. The sequence continues at coordinate 145,921,600 of NC_137281.1, read as the reverse complement.
GTCTTTTTAGATTAAAAAGTTACTGCATTGTCTTTTCCTTTTTTTTGTAAATGGCAAGAGACTTTTTTATTCTTATATATAGGGTTTTTGTGAACTCTTTTGTATGCGACTCCTCCCACCCCACCCCCACCCCCCCACTGTCATCCCCAGCACATCCTTGGTGGCATTCTGATAGGGATAAAGCAGTGGGCAGGGGCTTCCAGTGTTCCCTGTCCACTGATTTGGAAGAAGTCTCTCTGAGAAGTATCTGGCTAAGCAGGAGAAGAGTCTTGATTGTTTCTAGTGAAATGTTGTTGTGAAATGAAATGTTAATTGTGAAATGTTCTCTACTTGTAAAGTGAAAACCTGATCTCAGATATTTGGAAATGGTAGTAAGACCTGAGTATTAAGGTTATGAGATATCTTTGTGAAATTGCGATGTGACAACAATATTTTAAATTTGCCTGTTTTAAGGTGGAATTGATGTTTTCTATTTGATTTCAGTCCTGACTAAATTATCCTCCTTGTTTAGAGAGGAAAAGGGCTATCATGGAAAATACAGATGGGGACAGGTATTTGAAATACAATACCCAAACAGAACCTGTTAATCATTCATTTCATTTTCTGTATGTTGGTCCTCCAGCAATTCTCAGTGAAGGAGTTCTACCTGAAAATCATTCCCTGGCGCCTTTACACCTTCCGGGTGTGCCCCGGAACCAAAGTAAGTTGAACCTTACATCCCGTTCGTGTAGAACAGGCTTCAGCCTCCAGCGTCTCAACCTTTTATTTTTTCCCAGAGGGGCTTTTGGTGTTTCTGGAAATTCTTGTTGGGCACACAGTATTCATTGCCAAATAAAGAAGCAGATGCTATCTCCTCATGAAGGCTATAGTTGTAGGAAGACACATGCCTACAGAAACAGTAGTTAGTAGAAGTCAGAATACATCAACAATTCTCTCTTGCCCCTAAGACTAAGCTAATAGAGAGGGTATTGGAGCTCTGACCTGAACTTGGCTTCCTAATATGCCAAAACTAACTGTTTCAGCACCAGTAGTCTCATCTATTAAAAAAAAAAATTTTTTTTTTCTAACTTTTCTGAGCTTTTGAAATCTACTGGCAAATCATTTTCCTCCAGCCAATTTGCCCAACCTATTCAGGTATTCATTTGCTGTTTTACATATCCTTATGGCTTTCACACTTCTTATATTTTATGTTTGAAAGTCTGTAGTATTACCTGTGATCCTTACTTACCTTGCCTGTGATCCTTACACGTGGTCTCTGTGACTCAGTTTAAAATAAAATCTGAATCATAGAGCATGCTCAGTCACTCAGTTGTGTCTGACTCTGTGACCCCATGGACTGTAGCCCACCAGGCTCCTCTGTCCATGAACTTTTCCAGTCAAGAATACTGGAGTGGGTTGCCATTTCCTTCTCCAGGGGATCATCCCAGGCCAGGGATTGAGCCCACGTCTTTTGTGTATCCTGCATTGGCAGGTTGGTTCTTTACCACTGGCACAGTGGTAGAGGACAAAGCCTCAAAATGGAATCAATGCCTGGAGGTTCCGGGGATGAAACCCAGGCCTCATACATGCAATGCATGCACTCTACCGCTGAGCTGCATCCCCTACCCCCACCTGAAGTGAAAAACAAGGAAATGTACTCCTGGTAGGTACTTACTTGGAGAAAATGGGCTTAACTTGTTTTTGTGGGTTGGTGCAGAAGGGTAGGGATGTGAAGGGTTTTTGGTGGATTTGAGGGCTTCATAGAGTAACTCTTTTTTTTTTTCCCTTTTGTTAGTTTTCATACCTTGGCCCTGACCCTATCCATAAGCTGCTCACCCTTGTGGTAGATGACGGCATTCAGCCTCCTGTGGAGCTCAGCTGTAAGGAGAGGAACATCTTAGCAGCCACGTTTATCCGCTCTCTCCATAAGAACATAGGTGAGGTTGGACAGGGAGTCTGATGGGAAGGCAGCGACCCCAGATACCCTGAGTGCATGAGGGTGTAGGGGTGGCCTGCACAGGAGGCTTGTTAGGAGGCTGTAATCATGGTGGATCTTGCTGCTCCTCAGGAGGCTCCGAGACCTTTCAGGACAAGGTGAACTTTTTCCATCGAGAGCTTCGGCAGGTACATATGAAAAGACCACATTCTAAAGTCACCCTGAAGGTCAGCAGACATGCCTTGTTGGAATCGGTGAGTAAAGTTTCTTTCATGTCAGCAGTTGAACAGTTGTCAAAATTTTCCAGTTAGAAACCTCTGTGCTATTTGGTTATATCCTGCAGGTTATTGTTTTTATGAAACACACATCTCTGTCTTTTTTAAACATGTTAAGCGCTGTTCTTTGTGTTTGGCTAAACTGAATTTGGGGCAGATTTGTTGGTGGTATGTTAATTGAGGGGAGAGACTAGTTGACACATTGGCTGTAAAATCTGTTCTTGACTAGTTCCCGAACAATCTCATGGACTTCCTATGTAAGGCAGGTATTAAGTTGTTGTTATAGAAGAAAGTTCCTGTTATTGAATCCCAGGATTAAGAAGAGCTCTTACGGGATTAAAAGGAAATGATTTTTGTTGTCACTCTGGTCTGATGGAAAAGGAACACCTGATGTGTTTCTGTCTCCACTACACAGACACTGGCATAGTTCTCACATTCCTTGACAATGAGAAGGCTTTGGTCCCTGTCCAGAAAGTGTTTGTGATGTTTGGCTCTGGTAGGTGCGACTGGAAACCCCTTTTCTCAGCCACTTTCTCCTTGTGGCATGGCTCCCTGTCTGAACCTAGCCTTGTGGATTAAGATGTCTAGTGGGTAGACTGTACTTTACTGAAAACCAAGACTCCTTGGTTCTCTTGCTGACAGCTTACTGATTTGAGCCATTTTTATGTCTTTTAAGAGTTTTCTCATTAATAAAATGAGGACTATTAAAAAAAAAAGTTTCAACTTTCCAGCCAGGCAATGGTGTAAATATGAACTTGATTTTTTTTATCTTAAATTTCTTCTGGAGATATGTGTATTTTAAATTTAAGATGGTATTATTAAAGCTTATTTTTGAGTAATATATTGCCTCCAAATACTTGTGAGTATTAAATGGACAGTGGTAATATTCTTGTGTTTTTGTCTGTAACACCCAAGAGGTACTGGCCAGTGTTCTGACAATTTCTTTTCTTTTACTGCTTTTCAGTCTCTGAAAGCCACTCGTAATTTTTCCATCTCAGATTGGAGCAAGAACTTTGAAGTGGTTTTTCAGGATGAAGAAGGTCAGTTTTGAAATTTCCCACTCATCTTTTTTAATTCTCCTTCCCACTCCTCCCTATTTCCTTACACTACATCCACAGAAACTGAAAACAACCCTCCTACACATGCTTGCCACCCCTGCTCCAGCTTCTTTTTCTCTGGGAAAAAGAAGTCATGAGTCAAGACCAGAAGGGTGATGTTTACTGGCTAGATGGCTTGGTTGAGCTTGTAGAACACAGACGGACAAGGATTTGGAGGGTGAGCTCTTAGGAGTTTGACGCAGAAGGGGAGAGTAGCCTTTGTAGTACCAAGAGAAGCATCAGTTCCTGGGATCTCTGATCTGTGTTCCCACGCTAGAGGGCATCAGCTTAGTGATCAGAATACCTTTAATCCTACAGAATGAGGTGGGATTTCAAAAAAAAAAAAATGTCCACAGTTAAGGTGGGTTGGAATATGGGACACCAAGGTGGTGGAATGGAGGGAGGAAGGATCAGAGAGTATAAAATCATGAATAAATGAACAAAAATGATAAAAGGTGATAAGCCAGTGTCACTTTTTATTTTTATTATACTTTCCAGCTCTGGACTGGGGAGGGCCTCGTCGGGAATGGTTTGAGTTAATCTGCAAAGCACTGTTTGACACCACCAATCAGCTCTTCACCCGATTCAGTGACACCAACCAAGCATTAGTGAGTCTGTGACTTCCCTGGGGGTGGGAGCAAAATGTGGATTGTGTATGATGGAGAGACTAGTAAGAATTTGAACTAATCAGATTACCTCCCTCCTCTTTGCCTTCCTTATTTCATCTCTAAGAGAAAATGCAGACAGATGAATAAAAAGCATTATAGTGCAGTGGCTGTTATACTCCTTAGTATTTTAATAATTAAGCCACTTTTTTCAGAACATCCCTGAATCAATTGAACTCTGTACAAGGTCTTTGACTAGGGGAATAGGGAAGTAGACTCTGGCTGAAAGAGGTTCTGGTTTAGGGAAGAGGCATTGTATCATCCACTGATTGACTTCCGTTTATAGCCAAGGACCACAAAATCAATAGAAGATTCTTTAGTTTATTCAAAGTCCATCTTTGTCCTTTATCCTCCAGTCACTTTGAATTACTCAGTGGTGGCTACCAAACAATGCCATTTGGATGGGCTCCTTGATCCTAACACTGAAATTCTTGCTCCCTTGGGATAGAGTTGTGGAGGGAGAATCTTTCCAGAACTAGACTTGAAGAAAAACGACCCAGGACCTTTTAATCTCTCTCTTTGACAGGTGCACCCCAACCCTAATCGCCCCACTCATCTGCGCCTAAAGATGTATGAGTTTGCAGGGCGCCTGGTGGGCAAGTGTCTGTATGAGTCCTCTCTAGGAGGAGCCTACAAGCAGTTGGTCCGAGCTCGCTTCACCCGTTCTTTCTTGGCCCAAATCATAGGTCTACGTATGCATTACAAGGTAAGGTCTTAGGTATGTGTTTTCTGCTAAGTCCCCTGGCCATTAACTCTGGAATCTCTCCACCCTCTGTTTATTATTCTTGACGTTTGAAGGGGTAAGTGGTTCCAAGTACAAATTTTATTTCTGGGTGAGAGTGGTCATGCTGTGTTCTGTGTCTTTCTGTCTCCTCAGTACTTTGAAACAGATGACCCAGAATTCTACAAATCTAAAGTTTGTTTCATCCTCAACAATGACATGAGTGAGATGGAGCTGGTCTTTGCAGAAGAGAAATATAATAAATCAGGTCAATTGGATAAGGTGAGATAGAGAACTGAAGCCTGTGGGTCCCATTTCCCAGCCTCCTCTGTATCAGGGCTGTCTAGTAGAGCCTTCGCAATGATGGAAGTGTTCTCTATTTGTACTTTTGAACACCCAAAATGTGTCTGGTATGACCAAATACCTGAATTTCTAAATTAACTACCTGTAACTAGTGACAGCCATATCGGACAGCATAGCTTTGGGGCACTGTATCCCACATTATATGGCCTTGGCCTATTTAAATGGAACCAGAGACACATATGCCATCCATCCCACTAGTCCCTCCTTTCCAGTAGAAAAAGAACGAAGTGATGGTGAAGTGTCACTGCACAGGCAGTTTTGGAAGGGATGACAATGTCTGTCTCAACATTAGGGGCAGGGAGGTAGTTGACTCCCATTTTAACACTGTGCTTGTTTATTTTTAAGGTTTTTATTAGAAAACAGCCAAAAGTATTTCTGATGCACATGTAATTTTGTTTGCATTCTGGGGTTAAATAATATCAAATGATCATGACAGACCTGAAGTTGCAGTTATAAATAATTGAAAGCAAAATAGCAATGACTGAAAGTTTGTGATCACTGATAGCACTGAACTGATAATCAGATACCCTGTGAGCCCTGTGAGGATCTTGGCTGCTGGCCTTCACCACCTATGTGGATAGAGCCCGTTTTCTTGACCCAGCACTGCAAGGCATCTTGAGTCAATAGAAGACTGAATTAGGGTCTACAGGCCTAGGGGAGTACTGATTTTAATTGGATTTGATATGAATGCTAAATCTTAGTCATTTACTACTTAGGCTAATAGTTAGAAGTGCTTACACACGTAAAATAAAAATAACCAGAACTGTGCACAATAACAGAAAAAGTCTTACATGTTTAGATCCATTGAGAATCTTTGCTCTGGACCAAAGTTCTGTCCCTCCCATGCCATGGTCAGGACCTTAAAATCTGATCCTGTAACTAAATGGAGGCCTTCATTCACCTGTGAAGACAACCTTGCTAGTTGTGCACAGGTTTTCCAGGGTGGCTTTAGTATATGTGCTGCCGAAGCGAGCACTCCAGGGTGGCTTTAAACTGTGTTTCAGGGCTTCCTCAAAGCTCCCTTACGAGTTGCTTATTGGAGGAGGGTTCCAGTTCTATTTGAAAATCATACAGTTCAGCCTTTTCTTCACAGATAGAAAAACCGGGAGTCCAAATAGCAAGTTAGTCTCCAAGTATCAAGCCATGGCTTTTTCTATTGCCTCACGTTAGAAATAGACGAATGTAGGGGAACATCTGTGTACATCTTGGAATTTCTGAGATTATGCTTCTTTACTACTTATCTGGCTTTATAGAGTCTCAGTTGTCTCAGGGGTTTAAGAGAAGAGGTCAGTAATGGTTTAATTTTGGATCAGAGGAATGTTAAAATGTTGCTAACAAGGAAACATACATATCTTCCTGTTGCATCGCCACTATTTGACCAGGTCAGAGAAGACTCCCTGAGACACCTGCTTCAGAAACAGTAGTGAGTAGAGTATAGCAATAGTGGTTGGAACCCTGAAGTTTAGTTACTGAGTAAAACCAAATGTGTTGAAAACCTGAATGCAGAGCAGGAACGTGTGACCATGGTGCAGTTCAATGATGTGCTGTTTGTGGGACATGTTGGGTAGCTGTCGTCTTTTAAACTCCCATCCACACGCTCTCCCTGTCTTTTGCTTCTTCTTTCAGGTTGTAGAACTTATGACAGGTGGAGCTCAAACCCCCGTCACCAACGCAAATAAAATCTTCTATTTAAATTTGCTGGCTCAGTATCGACTGGCCAGCCAAGTAAAAGAGGAGGTGGAACATTTCCTAAAAGGTGGGATTCTGTTGACTCGTGGCTTTGAGGTGTAAATACCTCTATCACATGGTGTGGATATAGTTTTAACTTGGATATTTTGTTTCAGGCCTGAATGAGTTAGTCCCTGAAAACCTCTTGGCTATTTTTGATGAGAATGAGCTTGAGGTAAGTGCTTACAATTGGAACTCCCTGTCCCTGGCTTGCTATTTTATTATGCCCACAGGAACCAGCTTCCTGCACCTTGTGTTATGAGATGCGGTAGTAAAGCCCTTTCAGAGTTGGTTTCACTTTTGTTACTCTTCCATGCATGGACCCTTTCTCCAGCTTTTAAAAACATTCGAATGCGGAATAACTATTGATGAATAGTAATAATGACTATTTACTCATCAGATATTATTGATACTGGTTGAGTAGTAAAGAATGTTGGTATCTTGTACAGTCTTTGTAAATCCTATGACCTTTTAAGTTGATTTAAGGGGTTAGAAGCATTTATTTGTTCAGAGACTATATCGAGTGCCTCCTACATGGCATGTGCTTTTGAGGAACTGGGGGGCTCATGGAGCCACATTCTAGTGAAGGAGACAATCCAAAGGATGTGAGGCCTGTCATAGCTTTGGGTGACGACACTGCAGAGTTAATATATTCTTCCTTTAGATCTTGTGACAACCGGAATGCACTGTAAGATGGTAAATACCTTGCTATAATGAACAGGCTTGAAGTTCCATGAACTTCGGGTGTAGGCAAAAAGTAAAACCAGTTTGTTTTTACCTGTTGGTCACACGTGATACATATAGTGCAAGTTATTAGCTTTAACGTCCCATAGCATTTATTAAAGTTTCTCTAAACTGTTTCCTACAGTGAGGAAGTTCTTTAAAAATGGGGAGACGGGGCTTCCTTGGTGGTCTAGTGGTTATGACTCTGCGCTCCCAATGTAGGCGGCATGGGTTTGATCCCTGGTTGGGGACCTAAGATCCCACATGCCATGAAGTATGCCCCCTCCCCCTCCACTCCAAAAAAAGGGAAACAGGAGTTTCAGGTAGTCTTGCACCATTTTTATTCTTATTAACTGAACTGGCTTTGAGAACAAGAATCAGCGTCTTACATAATTTTCAGCACGTTTTGTACCTTTAGGTATAAAATCCAAATAATGCATCTCCATCTCTCAACCTGAAGTTTCCAGCAGACTTGTCACCTAGTGCCAGCATTTTCCAGGCTGAGAAACAGCTACCGGTGGATTTTATCCTGAAGCAAAACGTTTGTTAACAGTTGGTAAAGTGCGTAGGAGGAAGGCGCAATCTCTCAGGATTGCTCCCCATCCTGCTGTTAGTTACTCGTTAGCAAGTTCTTTTTGAAGGAACCAAGCTTCTCAGGCTTCATTTGGGCTTCTCTTGTCTCTTGATTAGGACTGCCTTTACAGCTATTGGATGAGTACTCACAGTCTGCTAAGTAACTTGCTGGATCCTGAACCAAATTAGGACATAAACAAGATGTTTAGGGCTCTGATGTCATTAATGTTCTCATTTTTTGGCATTCTTTTTCATTTATCTGATCAAGTGGAGGTGGAGCTGAAGGGACAGTAGTAAAAGTTCAGTCCATGAAAGAAGGGTGGATTTGGGGAAAAGGAAAGGCCACCTAACAAATTCGTAAACGGGGCTTGGGTCTTCATCGAAGGGGAAGGGCCTACTTTCCCCCCTGGTATTCCCAGGCCACATCCAGAGCAGTCAGTAAACACTTGGTTCCCTTTTTGTCCTTTGTTTCATCAAAATAATATATATAGCAGTAATTCTTAATGAGGGGTGCCCATCAGAAACACCAGGGAACCTTTTTCAAAGTACAGAGGCTTGTAACCTGTCCCTAGAGATTCTGATTCACTAGGTCTGGGGTAAGGCTACAGGCATCTATCTATCTATATATGTATATATTAAAGCACTGTGAGTTTTACTGCACTGGTTAGGAACCATTGACCTATTATAATTGATTTTCCTAAAGTAGTATTCTTGGATTATGACCTCATCGTACATCTTTTTATTGATGTTTCTGTATTCCACATTTTGCATGTTAACATATTTTGACCTTATGATGGGACTTCACCCTTCTGACTGTCCCAGTCAACACCTGACTGTCTTCTCCAGCTGCTGATGTGTGGGACTGGGGACATCAGTGTGTCTGACTTCAAAGCCCATGCAGTGGTCGTTGGTGGCTCATGGCATTTCAGAGAAAAGGTAAGTGGGCCAAAATTCTTTCAGTTGAATTTGTACCATATTATACAGAAAAAGTTTCAGAAGGAAAAAGCTGAGAAGCAGACATGTCAGCTGGGAAAAAGCGATACATAGTGGGGAAATGCGGATGGTTGCCCAGACAGACGGGAGCCCTTGTCCTTAAGGGCTGTTCATGCTGCGTCCACAGAGGCAATGACGTTGAAAAGGCAGAGAGAGAGAACCGAGCAGTCAGGGACTGCCCTCCTGGTTGTGTGTCCACGTCACTCCCTTTTAAAGAGGTTGTTGATTCTAGCTGTTCGTACCTGCGTGCAAGTAACCAGGGCCCCCTCCTCCCACTTCAGAACATCCTGTTCCTTCCCCCAGGGCTCAGATCCGCAGCCACACCTGGGTGTGACCCCAGCCTCGTGCTCTCCCCACAGGTCATGAGGTGGTTTTGGACCGTGGTTTCCAGTCTGACGCAGGAAGAGTTGGCTCGACTACTGCAGTTCACCACAGGCTCCTCTCAGCTGCCACCTGGAGGCTTTGCTGCCCTCTGTCCCTCCTTCCAGATTATTGCGGCCCCGACCCACAGCACGCTCCCAACTGCACACACGTGGTGGGTATCTGCTGGCCCGGCGCAGGCTGTCACAGAGGGTTATCTCTGCAGCCCTTGCCGGCATGGTCTGTTCATGTGAGTTAATCACTCCCCTCCCCTTGGCCTTGCAGTTTCAACCAGCTGTGCCTCCCTACGTATGACTCCTACGAAGAGGTGCACAGGATGCTGCAGCTGGCCATCAGCGAGGGCTGCGAGGGCTTCGGCATGCTCTGACCGCTCTCCCTGCTGTCTGCTGGGCTCCTGTGGCCTCCTGGAGCCTCCAGGCAGCACACACCACAGATGCGGCCGCTGACCCCGACAGACACAGAACCATCAGCCAGAAGCTGCCGCGTGCCCCCCCAGTGTGTGGAGGAGTCGGGTCACCTCCCAGCCTCATCCTTCCCTCGCCCCCTCCCTTCCTGCCTTCCCCCCGCGGCCCCCTTTGGCACTTCCCTACCCTGAGCCACTTGCTCAGTTGCAGGAGGAGGGTGGGGGCCCACTGCGTTTGCCCTTGGTTCTCAGAGGATCTCGGTGGTGGGAGCTGCCTCAGCCACCGAGGGAGGCGACACGGAAGCTCAGTCTGGGAGCGCTGGGGTCCTCGCCTTGCTCAGCCTCCTCTGCCGACGCTCCACGGGGGTTCCCTCCGTGTCCCCTTGACCCGGGATTTGTGAGTCCGTCTCGGGGACAGGTGACTGCATCTGCTCGCCAGGAGGAGCACAGACTGGAGGTGGTCCACAGCAACAGACAGCCTTCAGTTTTGTCCCTCTCCACAACGGCCAGTGCAAGCACGGGACTAGCTCGCGTGGTTACTAATAGTACCAAAGTCCTTTTTTGTGTGTGTCGTCAGAACTGGAAAAGGAGCTTTTCCCTGCAAGCGTTTCTGGAAATGATCATTTCATTCATAAAGAAGAACTCCCTAGTAAGCTTTTTTTTTTTTAGTGTAATAAACCTGTGAGACAGACCTAAGAATGTGAAAGCTAAGCCGGGCTACGGCCTCCAGTGCTGAAGGCGATTCTCCTTTAGGGTTGTGGGGCATTTCTTGGCATGTGACTGGCTTGAAGACTACTGATGCTTGTCCCTGAGTTTGTTCTTTACACTGAGATGTGGCTGGCCCTGGCTCCTTACCTCCAACTTGTGCTGTCTGCTAAGAGCTGGGGATTCTTCAGGTTTCCACTGAAGAAAATTTTGGAGCAAGAAATTAGGACGGTTTTATAGCATGCCGCTGGTCCCTGGTTCTCTCTGCTTGGTGTTCCCTGGCAGCACTAAGGCAAGGGAGAAGGGATCAGTAATTTAATTGCTTCTCAGAGCTCCTTAGGGTCAGGACACACATCAAGGAGCTGTGTCAGACGATAAACACCTCGCTGTCCCAGTGACTTCCTGTCACTCCCTCGGTTACCAGCAAGGGCACCTCAGGAGAGAGGAAGACAGACTAGGTTCACTGTGACATGATTGAAGAGAGCCTGCAGCTGTTTCCTGGAAGATGACAACAACCTTTTCCATTAACGATTTGAATGAAGACATTTTCAAGACTCAGAATCTTATCAAATTCCGAAGTTTCTGTTTCTAAGAAGGCTTTGCTGCAAGCGACCATTCCCAATGGGGCATTCGACTCTGAGAATATTAACAAGCCATCTTTGTTGCCAAAACCAGCAAGTGCAAAGAGTCCAGAGATGAGGCAGGACTTGAGGCCATGCCTTGGCCTGCTGGAAGCACGTCTGAGCCCTCCTGTTCCCAGGGATTACGAGGAACAAGCCTTCCTGAGCTGCTACAGTTCCTGCCTGACCTCACTCCTTCGCAGTTGTCATTTGTCCTTGGCTTGGGTGCTGACCTCACTCACCCTTGGGGTCCAGGGTCCAGCATTGGGGCCCTCTGTACCCCGGGGTCCTCCACGTCACATGGTCACTGCTCTCCTCAGGGACCAGGACAAGGTGCTGCCCCATGGGATACGTACAGGCAAGTTTCATCATCCCCCTGGGAAGCATGATGCCGCCCTTTGGGCCCAGAGGGATTCCAGATGGGGGCACGTGAGCTGGCTCTGCTGTCTTTGGCCGTTGTTCCTCTTCCAAATCCTGTGTCCCCCCCACTCCCCTTCCCCGCCCCTCCAGAGACAGATGCTGGAGCGCGAGTTGATTTTCTTGGCTCGATCTGTCTGAGCTCTAGTCATAGCACTTTTCAGAGCATCCTGGGTACCATGGCAGCGCAGCTGCAGCCGGCAGTGGTCCTTAGCCCCAGGGTCTTTGTTTGACAAAACCGTTTGGTACTGTTGTGGTTTCGTATTCTTCCAGTGTTCTCTCTCTCTCTCTCCTAACTATTCAAAAGTATCTTTGCTCTTTTGGCCTTTCCTTTGACCTTCTTTTCTAATCCTGCTTTGGAATTAGCCGGTGTGGGGAGAGGTACACCATGTCGGAGAAAAGAAAGAGTGCCTGTTACTGGAAGTGTTGCCTATTCATGTTTCTTATTTCGGTCAGTTCTTTTATTTATGCCCTTGTGGCCCAGGTACTTGGGCGGCCAGCTAACCTCCTGGCTAGTGAAGGAGACCAGGCACCAAGGAAAGTGTCGGCGTGTTTCTAGAACTCCAGCAGAGACCAAGCCCTGCTGCAGATCTGTCAGGCCAGACCAAAGGGCCACACAGTTGCAGCAGTAGTGTAAATATTTTGTACAGTGAATAAATGAATGTTTAAAAGGACTAAGAAGCAAGTGACTGCTTTATGTGATGATTCAGGGCTTAAGTTGGAGGTGGGGAAGGAAAAGAAAAATGTAGAAATGTTTTTGCATTTCCCCAGTAACCCTTCAGAAGCAGTCAGCTTGGCGTAGAATGGACTCCCGGAGCCCTGGCCTGGTCGAGACCTGCTTGCCCTCTCACCCTTCCCGGACTGCTGTCTGTGGTGCCAGGCAGGGCCTTGGTGCCTCCTTGCACAGAGAGCCAACAGCTGGGACAAGTGCTTGTACTCAGCTCCAGAGGGAGAGACCAGTTTGGCAAAAACAAGAGGATGTCTGTTCTCCTCAGTCTTTTAAATTTTAATTCATTGTTGTTTTACTGCATACGAAACTCAACGTAGAAAATTTGGAAATTAAAAAAGTACAAGAAAATAAGTTACTTGCCATCCAGAGGGAAGAACACTTTGGTGGGTGGTCTCATTTGCATATAATTGCACATGTATTTCTCAATGTCCCCTCAACCCTAGACTCTCCCACAAGTGCTTCGAGTATGGCAAAAAAAAAAAAAAATTCTCCTCAAAAGTTTTGGGGTGGCAGGTGGGATGAATTCTTCTTCCAACCATAGATAAGCTTGACAGAGAAAACCAGACCTCTAATACAGGCCTTGTAGGAGAAGTGTTAGGGACCCTGGCCTTCTTGGGGAAGTGAGCATGTTGTCTTTGACATTGGTTCCCATTCTGGAAAATCAAAACAAATTCCCCTTTGTAATTGTGTTTTGTTTTGTTTGTGTTGTGTTTTGCTTGTTTTGTCTTTTTGGCCACGCCGCATACCTTGCGGGATCTTAGTTACTCAAGCAGGGATTGAACCCAAGACCCAGCAGTGAAAGCACCAAGGCTTAACCATTGGACTGCTAGGGAATTCCCCTGTAACTGTTTTTAAAATACAGATTTTTTTTCCTTTCTGCCCCCACCTCCCAGACTCAGCGAATTGGAATCTTAACTTGAAAATTACTCCTTTAGAGTGTATTCAATCTACTCCCACCTCATCAAGCTCTCCTGAGTAGTATGAGATGTCTTAAACACACAAAACAAAATTCTCTCCCTCTAGCTTTACACTTTTAGGTTATTTAACAGTCTTAAATCTTTTACACTTGCCGCTCTTGTGGCTTTGAATGGATCACTGTGAACATTCATCACTGAGTGATTTCATCCCTTCATGAAGTTACTCATAAGACTCAAGAAGCTGGTAGAATTGTTCTTCAATGAACACAATAAAATACTGCCTTCAGCTTCTCATGCAGTGTTACCTCTGAGCCACAGCAGCTCGAGCTCTGCCCACCCACACTTCTCTTAAGAAACAGTGGAGGTTCTCCAGCAGGTGGCTTGACCAGAGGGCTCCTTACCTCTGCTTTGATTTCACTTAGACCCTCAAGCATAACAGATCAGCTCCAGGTATCCTGTAATATCCTTTCATTTAAAAGTGAATAATTCCTCTTTAATTTGGAGGTGAACATATATACCAAAAAGGCATATAGCATATACACTTTAACAATGATAAGGGAAGTGCATATGTAACCATCATCCAGGAAAGAAAGAAAGTTCATTACGGCACTGCAGAGCAGTTACCTCACCCTTCTGTTTTCCTGACTTTTAGGATACTTTTTCCCACCAATTCCCTTTTCAATGAGACTGTCTCAAAAATCACAGTGGGGGGGGTGGGGCGGAAAATGAGCCCATGTGGTCTCTTGATAAGATGTTAACCAAAGTCAGTTTGTCCACAGTTAGTTTAAAAAGTCATCTGAAACCATCATTACCCCCTGAGAATCTAGTTCAGATTCCTGATGTTGAATCTGATGAATCAGTCATATTCAAAGACCATCAGTTCAGTCGCTCAGTTGTGTCCAACTCTTTGCAGACCCTATGGACTACAGCATGCCAGGCTTCCCTGTCTATCACCAACTCCTGGAGTTTACTCAGACTTAGGTCTATTCAGTCGATGATGTCATCTGACCATCTCCTCCTCTGTTGTCCCCTTCTCCCGCCTTCAGTCTTTCCCAGCATCAGAGTCTTTTCAAATGAGTCAGTTCACATCAGGTTGCCAACGTATTGGAAAAGACCCATTTTCATTCCATCTGACCATCCAAATTTCCAGGTATGATGCATCAGTTCTTCAGCACTCAGCTTTCTTTATAGTCCAACTCACACATCCATACATGACAACTGGAAAAACCATAGCTTTGACTAGACTGATCTTTGTTGGCAAAGTAACGTCTTTTGCTTTTTAATATACTGTCTAGGATGCTCATAACTTTTCTTCCAAGGAGCAAGCATCTTTTAATTTCATGGCTGCAGTCACCATCTGAAGTGATACTGGAGCCCCCCAAAATCAAGTCTGTCACTGTTTCCATTGTCTCCCCATCTATTTGCCATGAAGTGATGGGACCAGATGCCATGATCTTAGTTTTCTGAATGTTGAGTTTTAAGCCAACTTTTTCACTCCTCTTTCACTTTCATCAGTAGATTCTTTAGTTCTTCGCTTTCTGCCATGAGAGTGGTGTCATCTGTATTAGTTCTTTGCTTTCTGCCATAAGAGTGGTGTCATCTGTATATCTGAGATTATTGATATATCTCCTGGCAATCTTAATCCAGCTTGTGCTTCATCCAGTCCAGCATGTCTCATGATGTAGTCTGCATATAAGTTAAATAAGCAGGGTTACAGTATACAGCCTTGACGTATTCCTTTCCTGATTTGGAACCAGTCTGTTGTTCCTTGTCCAGTTCTAACTGTTGTTTCTTGACCTGCATACTGATTTCTCAGGAGGCAGGTCAGGTGGTCTGGTATTCCCATCTCTCAAAGAATTTTCCACAGTTTATTGTGATCCACACGGTCAAAGGCTTTGGCATAGTCAATAAAGCAGAAGTAGATGTTTTTCTGGTATTCTCTTGCTTTTCGATGATCCAGCGGATGTTGGCAATTTGATCTCTGGTTCCTCTGCCTTTTCTAAATCCAGCTTGAACATCTGGAAGTTCACGGTTCATGTACTGTTGAAGCCTGGCTTGGAGAATTTTGAGCATTACTTTGCTAGCTTGTGAAATGAGTGCAATTGTGCAGTAGTTTGAGCATTCTTTGGCATTGCCTTTCTTTGGGATTGGAATGAACACTGACCATTTCCAGATAGTTGACCATCCAAATTTCCAGAAATTTGACCATTTCAGAGACCATCAAGTCTTTGCAAAGGTTCCCCCAGATATTCTAAATTGGATAATTTATTCAGGATGAAGCCTGTGGATTGGTTGCTACTTCCTTGGAGTCCCCAGTTAGCAGGCCAGTATGGCCTTTGTGGTCTTTGATGGCCATAAATGCTTTAAGCTATGTTCGGCTGGCCAACTAGGCAACTTTCTGAGTGAGCAAGGTCTTAGAACTTCATTTCTTAGGGTTGATTCTAGGAAGAAGTCAGTCTTGGACTACTCAAGGAGTTAGGCAGAGATACAAATTTATTTTCTAAATGTTGTTGTGTCCTAGACCAAGTGGCTCTTCCTGACACTGGGAACCTACTTGTATTCTGTGTTTCTGACTCCAGCGCTCCTGGGCCTCCAGCCTCCCCTGTGGGAGAGGCCTCTCCTGTCATTTGGCCTTTTCTCAAAGAAGATGCCCATGAATCCTTTTGCATCAAGTGTGCAGAGTGGAAACCTCAAAAGAATAGACAGCCATGAATTGATTTTAACTCTCATGGTTCAGCTTTGGGCGAGACAATCTTTTAACATTAGTTTTCTGACCTGCAAAGTGATGCTGTTAACTAAAGGAAATTGACTAATAACTTGGAGCCCTTGGAAAAAAGTTTTCCTACATAGGTGTATGTGATACCGTATTGATTATAGCTCAGTTCAGTTCAGTTGCTCAGTCACGTCTGACTCTTTGCGACCCCATGGACTGCAGCACGCCACGCTTCCCTGTCCATCACCAACTCCCGGAGCTTGCTCAAACTCCTGTCCATTGAGTTGGTGACGCCATCCAACCATCTCATCCTCTGTCCCCCTTTCCTTCTGCCTTCAGTCTTTCCCAGCATCAGGGTATTTTCCAGTTCTTCACATCAGGTGACCAAAGTATTGGAGTTTCAACTTCAGCATCAGTCCTTCCAATCAATATTTAGGGTTGATTTCCTTTAGGATTGACTGGTTGAATCTCCTTGCCATCCAAGGAACTGTCAAGAGTCTTCTCCAACACCACAGTTCAAAAGTATCAATTCTTCAGATTTGATTATAGCTCAGGGCCCTTGTAATTGCCACAGTAGGAGGAGATACGGCTCTGGGGGCAGCAGGGGATGCTAAAGTGGATGACTGGTATGAGGTGGGGCTCTTTCCCCACCTTGCCATGTCCCAGCAGGCCAGAGAGAATGGGTGTTCAGGACACCTAGTCCACACACCTGTGACAAAGACCCCAGGTCACAGGAGACCTCCTCTCTGTCCTTCATATGAACCTCCAAAGGGCAGGGGAAGTATCTGAGGGGACTGCATCTCAAACCACATTCTGTGGTAGGCAACCTAATCCCTTTGGCTTTCTTTAACTCTCTGATGACTGAATCATGAAGGCAGCGTCCATTTTTTGAGCTCTTCCCTTACACTCGGAGCTTTAACATATCTTGTCTCATGTTGACGATGACCCTGCAAGGTAAGTTATTTTCTCCACTCTACGTGAAGCAGTTGAGGCTCAGAGAAGACAAACAGCTGCCAGGGTTCCTTAGTAAGTGGCAGAGCGGTATTTGAACATGGGTCTGTTTCACGTCAAAGCCCAAACTCGTGCCATGTGGCTGGTTTGTGTTGAGCTTACACGAAGGTTAGCTTAGACTGAAACAACCCAGGCGCTGGGCCACCTGTCTGTGTTCACTAATTCTGTCTCACGCTTGGTGACACTGTGTGATAGGTGAACACTTTGTTTACTTGTCAGTCATTTGAGGATTTGAGATTTCTGAGGAGAAGGCCCTATTGATTCAGCAGAACTTCTAAGAGATTCAGCTATTGGCAGTAGCTTTAAAATCTTTTGTGTTTGAAAGTTCCATAGAATACCAACTAATGACTTGAGTGAAGTGATTTCCAAGTTTAAATGAATCTTGCGTAAAGTATACATGACACTCATGAGGCTACAACCGAAGAAGAAAAGCCTGAAATTTTAATATCCCCACTTTGGATGAAAATCCATCGATTGCACGCAAATGAAATGTTAGAATGAGGTCAGACATGGTACACAATACCCTGATGTTTATCTCTTGGTAACAAAGTCTGCAGAAAAAGACTCATTTAAATCTTTTGTCTCTAAACTCCCCTTACGTGAAACGTGAAACACAGCACTGTTCGGCAAAGGCCAAATCTCTGGTGGTTATCTTGCAGAGGAAGCAAACATTTTCAGGAACGCCAGAGTTAAAGGGAGAGACACACCTCAAACAAGACTGATTCTGTTGGGACTATAAGCATCATACCTTCTGCAGGGTGAGGGGTCCTGTACCTCTAGGGTGAGGTCACTGTTTCTACCACTGCCACTTCATCTGCATTATGGATTTGCACACAGAGAAGTTTCTGAATGTTCTCATCTTTTGATGGAACAATACTCACTCTCTACTCAGAACTCCCACTCCAAAGAGTTGCCAAGACATTCTTCTATTTGCCCATAGAAGAATGTCTTGGGACAGAGTCAGGGATAGCAGTATCTGCAAGCCAGCTGGAGAGCCTTTGATGGTTTTTATGTTATGTTGAAAACAAAATGTTGTGTTATTGTATGAGAGGAAGATTATGTGTGTTGTCATTTTGTGCTAGTTCTCATAAATCCTGGGTCTAATTCTGCTCTTAAGTTGTCACTTTATTTCCTATAAATGTACCTCCCTTGCCACCACTACCAAAAACAAATCTGATGTTTCTGTTCCTTCCCTGGTTTTATAGCTTTGCTTTTCCCTTCAGTTGTTTGCATCTCTGCATTTCAGTAAACATCTGTGGATCAGGCACTGGGCATGGAGCTAGGGACACATACGATAGAATGTGATCATTACTTCTGAACAGCTCACAGTCTCGTGGGAGAGACTCATATAAACAATTCATTTTCCTTAGAGTTTCCTTCCCTCAAGGCTTAAGCGCCCCAAACCATCACCACCCACTCCCATAGTTTCTGTCATTCCTGTTTAATTTAAGTGGGGAGGGAGGATATTTCTGCTTATGCATTTGGAGGTCTTTAAGTGTCAAGTAACAGCTGTAAGTGAAATTTGTTGAGCTCTTTACACACACCCAAAGGGAGGGAAGTTCACCTTCCTGTTGATTTTCAAAAAAGCAAGAACCCTTGCAACATGGATTCCAAACTGAGAGCCAAGGAGCAAGCCCTTCATTGTGCCATAAACAAGCCATCGCACCTGAGCAGTTCCAGGGAAAGGTTGGGAAAGGGAAGTCCGTCATCTTGGGACCAGCTCCCCCTTTAACTTACCCTCCCAGACAAAGCAGACCTGAGGTGTTGATTTTGGCAGCACGGGGCTGGCCTGCAGATCGGTGAATGAAATTAAAATCTTGAGTGAATGGGAAGGAGGATGTATCTCCAACACTAACAGCAATCAAAGGGTTCCTGCTATGGTCAGAATGACTAGGGGGTGGCAGAGGAAAGACAGTTGTTATTTTCCAGGAACCCAGAGGCTTCACGAGTAGCCATGGAGTTGGCTGTGGCCACAACAGATGGAAACATGGCTTCACTCCAGTTTCCCTTGATGCTTATCAAACCTAGGACATTGGAGTCCTTGGTCATCTCTTTGTAGTGAGCTGCAGCTGATGCTTAGTTCTTTCTGGGGTTTGGGCGGCTCTTAAAGTGGATCCCCCAAGCTTCTGGGCTGGATCACAGCTAGATGGGCCATTGCCTTGAGGAAAAATTTCAGCTCCTTTCCCCAGAGGGATTTCCCTGACACCTTGTCATGATGATGCCAGCCCACATCTCCTCAACAAGTCAAAGCTGCGGAAAGACCCTTAGGTGCTCCCCTCCAGGTCTGACACTCGCTGTCCCAGTCAGGGTAGACAAACGTTGCTGGCCCCTGGCAGGATCATGTGTGCCTGTCTTGGAGATGGCCAGAGGTGAGTGTGGATACTGCAGCCATGCATTTGCCTGCTCCATAAAAGCCTGGTATCAACAATTCCGACTGAGATCCCCCTCCACCTTGAAAGTTCTATTGTTTTAGCATCCAAGCTCTGTCTTCCAGACGGCCTCTCACACCTGGAAGCAGCATGAAACTCTTGTCAGATCATATCTTGAGTTTGGGCTCCAAAAAATGTCATCCAACCATGGGAAGATGAAAAAAAAAAGCCAAACTCCAGTCCTGACTTTTGGGGGGTCAGGCTGGGCTCAAGGGCTTGGCGTAGTGGGAAAGGGGGCCAAGAGAGTGGTTGGCACAAGCTTATGGAGAACTCTGGAAGCAGAGCCAGAGACTGAGGATTGAGGCCCAGGAAAATCTGGCACCAATAGATGCTGGGTATTTAACCAGGAACAGTCGCTCTGTTTTTCTCAGCCTTGGCAGTAGGTCAGGGCAACAAGCAGTTCTAGCGGGGTCCACATCCTTCCTATTGTCTCCACCCCAGCCTCGCTCCTCGTCCCAAACATCTGCTTCAGATTTGAGCCCTTGCCTTCTCGCCATTCCTGTACCAAACCGCAGGTGGCAGGGCCGAGGGGGCAGGTCTGCAGGTGTGGGGCGGGGGAGAAGACAAGGAGAACTCGAGGGAAAGCTGCTGAAAGGTTTTGCTTCACGTGCCGCAGAAGGGTCTGACTTTTTTTTTTTTTTTTTTAATGTGCCTATGTATCGCCAAAATCTAACCAGTTAGTTGTCTTCCTCTCGGGGTAGTGGAGCAACCCAGGGAGGGAATTAGGACCAGCTGGGGAAGTCTCCAGGCATCACATGGACAGTTTTCAAAGGTAGCTCAGAGTCACTCCAGAAGGAACAAGTGATTAGTGCCCACAACGAGCCGTGGGGAGGTGCTAACGAGGTATTAAACGCTTCTCCGGCTAGCAGCCGTGGATGACAGCCCGGGAACCAGAGCAGTGGAACCAGCAGCCTAGGACTGGAGGTGGCAGAAGAGGAGAAATGAGCCAATGCTAGCAGCCACCCCCAGCAGCCTCAGAATCTCACTAAAAGGGATATCAGTTTCTCTGGTACTTGCCCTGAAATCCCAATCCATTTTAAGTGACAGAAACATCCTAAGAGAAAACGCTGGGGCATCTAGGAGAGTAATCTCAAAACTTAAAAAAAAGTAGCATCTAAAGCTATGCCTTTCCCTGCCTGCTATGCCTAAACACTGCCTGTATTAACTCATTTAATCTTCACCTCAGTCTATAAGGTAAAGCCAATTACCATTCCCATTTTAGAGATGAGGAAACTGAGGCACGGAAAAACGACTCACCAAGGGTACATGTCCAGTGATGAGTAAGGTGTCAAGCGGGCCCTGACTCCTTACATCACACAAGGTCAATGAAAGTGGAGTTTGGGGGCAGGACAGTCTAATCCAGAGTGTTCTGTTAATCCTGCAAACCAGAGACAGAGTGTGCGGGCCTCTGACTTCTGGGGCCACAGAGAGCCCATCTGGCAGGGCTTCTCCAGCCAGTGCCCCGCTTCCCCCCTGTTCTGGGCCCTCTCAGGCTTCTGCTGCCCTTGCTACCTTCACTCTCCACCTCTGCCTGCAGGGCAGGTGGCACTCCTCCACCTCCAGACCCAAACCAGCTGCAGGAGTTTCCTCTGGGAGTTGCCCGGACTCCCGGCCCCTAGCGGGGAGTGGAAGAGGAGCTACATACAGGGCAGAAGCTGGCCCCGGCCCGAGGACCAGGAGTTCCATTAAACTCCAAAGCTCCAGGGTGGGTGCCAGGCCCAGTGCTTGACTGGAGAGTTCAGGGCCTCACTGATATATCCAGCTCGCCTTGGTAGGCGTCCATTTTGCATATGACGGGACTCGGGCCTCTTCCAGCTGCTGAGCTGTCTGAGGAGGCCCACCTGACTGGGCTGGAGGCCTGGGGACAGCGGCTCTGCAGCCATGGTAAGTGGGGTCTGACCAGGCTCAGCTCACCCTGCTAGGCCAGTGCAAGGATGAAGTCATCCCAAGGGGCAGGCATAATGCAGGCAGGGGGTTCACCAGCGCCAAAGCCCCCTGAGAGTGAGAGGCTGGAAGGCAGGAATGCCTGCTACAAGTGCCAGCATTTGTAGCAGGTTCTGTGATTCACAAAATGGTGTTCACAACCTTTATCTCATTTGAGGTTCACACTCCCTCTGTGGGGTGCACTGTGTGTTTGTTAGAATCTGTCTTTTCAAGTTAAGAGAGACTGAGCAGTTTATCCAGAGTAGAAGTGGCAAGGACAGAATTTGAACCCAGATCTTCCAAATTCAAATCTACAATAAAGCCAAAGATAGCTGTGGATATCTGTTTACCATTGTTAATCATAACGATGATGTTGACACCTCGCTTAATATGTGTCAGGCTGTGCTAGTGCTTTTCATGAATTTTCATGAATCCTCACATTCTCTGACACGGGTGGGTTTGAAGGACAGGGATGCTGAGTGGGATGAGGAGGGTGGTAGTCCTCTTGGGGCCTAGCCTGGGGATGGCTAAGTCCCTTGATCTTTCTAGTCAACAAAAACAAGCGTGGAATTTTTTTCAGAAGAAGCTTTGGTTTAAAAAATGAAGGAGGTGTATAGCTGATTCATTTTGCTGTTCAACAGAAACTGACTCAACATTGTAAAGCAACTGTACTCCAGTAAAGATTAATTTTAAAAAATTAAGGAAGTAAATGAAACCAAGAAAATGCAAAAGAAGAGGAGTAAGTGGACTTAGTAATATTGATGTCGCCTGCTATGAAGTCCAAACTCAGGGGTCAGATTCACTGTGAGCCCTGACCACAGGCCTCAACCTTGCCTGGCAGATTTGGGATTGAGAGGCAGCAAAGAAAGGAGAGCCCAGAACAACAGCGAGCCACGCTCTTTACAAACACACACACACACTTGGGGTGGGGCTGAAACCCACAGACCTGACACTGTTACGAGAGTCTGGCCACCCAGGCCAGATGTCCTGAGAAGCTAATGAGGCTTATCCTTAGGGCCTCTCACTTGTATGAGTCCCTTCCAAGATTATGTAATTTTTCAAGGTCATAAATTTTATAACACTTGGAAATTAAGGTTTTTATACCGTAGTAGGGTTAGACCATTGTCTCCACCCCAGCTTCTCATCTGTCACACCTCCCTTCACGTCAGGTGAGGGAATGTGGCTGTGGCATTTGGAGGTGTGACTAAGGGAATTTGAGTTGGGAATACGTCAGTTGGGTTCACTTTCATATACTCATTGGTTATGCTGGGAAAATATCCATTTGGGTCATGTGTAGTGCATTTATGTATGTCACGTATTTATTGCTAGCCAGTTTGGTTAGAAATGTCTCTCTCTCAGGGAACTTGTCCGGCAGGCCAGTGGTTAAGACTCCGCAGGGGGCACAAATTTGATCCCTGGTCAAGGAACTAAGATACCGTATGCCACTCGGTGTGACCAAATAGAAGAAAGAAATGGCTTTTCTAGAATATTCCAATCACACACCATGAGGACTCACCTGGCTCAGTGACAGGTGCAGGGGCAGAACCTTATCACATCCGGCCCCAAAAGTGTGCAGGTGAAGGAACAAGGGTTGAGATGGACGGGGCCAGGAGCCTGTCTGGGAGACATTCTTCCACACGACAGATGGTCAGAGCACATTGAGATTTTCTGTTGTCTGCAGCTTGTAAAGTTTGAGGAGCCTGCTTTAAGAAAAACAATAAAAAATTAGGTATGAAAGACGATACTTACTTAGACTAAGAAAAAAAAAAAATCACAAGTCACAAAGTGTTAAGAAGCTAGCAAATACCACAAACATCACAACGTCCAGAAAAATAATCCAGACCAGCATCTGGATCCGCCCCTGCCAGCACTGCATGTAGGTCTGCCGTTTCTCCTCTGATGGATGTGAGCAGAAGGACAATAAAGATATTTAACTTCAGCAGGACTTCTCTGGTGGTCCAGTGGTTAAGGTTCAGTGCTCCCCATGCAAGGGAGCCTGGGTTCCATCCCTGGATTCCATCTGTTGAACTAGATCCCGCATGCCACAACTAAAGATCCTGCCACAGTGAAGACAAACCATCCTGTGGGCCTAGCTAAGACCTGGTTCACCCAAATAAATTAAAAAAAAATAAACATTAAAAAAAACAAACAAGATCTAACTTCAGCTTACCCATTTGGAGTTCCCAGGAAAGAAAGGTGGCAATAATCAAATATGAATTTTAGCCATCTTTTGGCACCCTGTGCAGGCCCCTGGTGGTGGACACAGATACTCCTGAAGTCAGCAGCTCAGACGGTTTCCTGAACTGAGGGCTAAGAGCTACAGGCCTGCTTCCCATGGCCCTGGCCTTTGCTGTGCTCAAATAGAGAGAGCAGAGATCTCCACAGAGTCAGAAGGCTTCTGGGACTGATCCTTAGGAACTCTGGAGGACCCCCTTGGGCCAGAGGGAGGCTCTGCAGGAAGACTGGCTCCCACAGCTCAGGGGACACCTCCTAATGTTTACTTGGCAGTTGGGTGTTTACTGTACCCTGCTTCCCCAGATGCAGGCCACGCAACAAGGATTTGTGTGAAAGTGGAATTCTTCGAGATCTTCCCAGGAGTGGGGGAGGGAGATTGAGAAGAGAGAGAGGCTGAGCAAGCGGGGATGGGAGGTCAAGCAAGAGGCCACAGGAGGTGGGAGGGGAGTGGCCCAGCATGCAGGGAGCTTGGGAGATGGAGGTGTTTGTAGTCCTCACCACAGCTAGGGGTTAGGGGCTGACCACAAGGACCGAGGGTCTTCTAGGGTGGTAAAGAACCCACCTGCCAATGAGGAGACATAGGAGACACGGGTTCGATCCTTGAGTCTGGAAGATCCCCTAGAGGAGGGCATGGCAACCCACTGCAGTATTCTTGTCTGGAGAATGCCATGGACAGGGGAGCCTGGCGGGCTACAGGCCATGGAGTCGCAAAGAGTCAGACACGACTGAAAAACTTAGCACGTGGCACACAGGGACTGAGGGAAGCCACTTCCCAGGCACTTCCCTGACCTCCATGCAGGCAGCTGGGGACAGGTCCCAGCAGCCGGGGACAGGGGCTGACGGGGGTCCTGGAGTGACACAGGGCCCCGAGGATACGCGGACAGGGCACCGACAGCACACGCTATGCTCCCCCCCCTTCTGCTGCTGCTAACCCTTCTAGCTGCCTGCTCCTTACTCATGGTTTGTTATCACAACCAGTCACCATGTACTGATTATCTCGGTGACTCCTCAAAAAACAGCTCCATATTGCCCCCATGTCATGGGTGAAGCAACTCAAGTCAGAGACCACTGCGGTGACCTGCCCCAGACCCTTCCTGCCCACCACCTTGGGCCTCACCGCCCTGTCTGCTTCCTCCCTGAGCCAGGAACTCTGTCTGGTTTGCTCACCTCTCCTACCCATTGCCTAGTGCAGCGTGGGCACAAAATAGGCGCCCAGTTCATAAAGGATCCCAGAACAAAGGGCTCAGCCATCTCACTAAATGCCAGGCCTCTGGGGACCGTGCCTCCTCATACGGCACCGTGGCGATGCCCCTCAGCGCCGGCCCAGGGATGACAGGGCACCCCTGAAAAAGAAAAAGAAAGTGAAGTCGCTCAGTCCCCTGAGCAGAGGCTTGGAGAGTGCCCAGGGGGATGGGCCCCAGATGTATTCTGACAGCACCCTCATTCACATCCTGTAGGAGCATTTGTGAAATTGCCCTCTAACCATCCCGGTCTCCTGGGAACGACAGCAGCCTGTTTAGGGATGGTTTTCAACATGTCCCTCCAGCTCCCACCAAACTGCGTAGCATTCTCAGCCAGTATGTGAGTTTTCAACGTCAGGCTGGGAGCTCGCGAGTGGTCTCTGGAATGTGCCCCCAGTGGTCTCAAGGTCCTGCCTGCGAACTCAGAGGGCTGTGGACGGCCCCTTAAAGGAAAATAAGGCAGCTGGAGGTGGAGCCATAGCAATTGGATAAAGTATTTAGACGGCACACAAGCCAAAGGAAAAGCACATTGGCCTTTGGAGACTGTCTGAGGCCCTGCCGGGGTTGAGAGGGACATGTTGCTCCCAGATCTTGGGAGGGCACTGAGGGATACAAAGCCCACCCCATCCGGTCCTGCCTGCCCCTCACCTGGGTCTGTGTCCTGGGTGGGGGGAGACAGAGACCCTGGCACCTGGCTGTGCCACCTCTCACTGCTGCTGGAGCAGGGAGAGGGGGGTCTGGGCCAGGAGGGAGAGGGAGATGTCACCCTGAAGGGGACCCCGAGCTGGGGAGGGGCCGCAGCCAAGCAGCGCTTGCAGGCCCCCGGGGAGCTCCAGGCCGGTTGCCACCTGCCCTCCCCAACTCAGACTAAATATCCAGCCCTGCGGGTAAGTGAGAAATTCTTGGCCTCAGCCTGCCCAGGCCTCCCTGGCTTCAAATCGCTTTCCTTCATGGAACAGGGGCCGCAGTCTGCCCTTGGCCTGCTCTTCCTGTCCCTCACTCCAGGGGCCCACACTGACTGGCAGACTGGTCCAAGCAGGGAGGGTAGGGGCACTGAGGCCTTGGGAGGCAGCCAAGAAGGGGGCGGGAGGGCGAACCAGAGACTGAGGGCAGACATGGAGTCAGAGACTGTCTGAGAGCAAGACACGGGGTAAGGCAGGCTGTGAAACGAAGGCGACGAGGTGGGATGAGAGAAAAAGAGAAAGTGGGGCGGGTGTGCAGAGAGAGAGGCAGAGGCAGGGAGAGGGACAGAGGAGAGGTGGGGAAAGAGAGACATCCCATGGGGATGCCAGAGAAGGAGAAATGCACAGGAAGGAGAGACAGAGGGCGGGGCCCTGAGCTGGGGCTCCCACTTCTGAGCGCAGCCGCGCCCATCAGACCTCTGCAGGGAAAGGACCGAGCTCTCCAAGGTGGGCCTGAGGGGCTGGCACAGCGACGGCGGCATCTGCTTCCTGTCTGCACCCCTCTCATGGGGGACGGGCACCCCCCAGGCCTTGTCTCCAGAGCTGCAGTCCACTCCAGACAAACCTGGGCTCTGCATTGGGAGCTGCAAATCCACACGGACGGCTGTGGCTCTCGAGTTGTGTGGGCTGGAGTCCCGTAGGTTCTGGCAGTGCCATTGTGGAATCAGGCAAGAGCGGGCAGACAGTGGAGAAGGGGAGGAGAGACAGCACCTCCCTCCCCGGCTCTGAGCTGGAGAGAACTGGGAGTCTGCACTGAAAGGCTTTTGGCAGGTGCCCTGAGACCCCCGGACCTCCCAGGGCCCGACCGCGCTGTGGCCAGCTGTCTTCCCCACATCTCGGGGAGCGATACGTGAGAGCGGAGCCCCCAGCAGTCCAGACTGGCCAGAGCAAAGCAAGAGGCACAATGTTCTTGACAAATGACACTTATATGAGAAACAAAAAAAAAGTTTGAAAAGCTAATAAACGGGCTCTGTAAACGAGTCCAGGCCCAAGCCCGGCGTGTATCCCTCCCAATATTCTGCCCATCCTCTTGCGAGTTTTCTTTCTCTGCTTCTCCGCTCCCTGGGCCCAAGCCCCACCCTCTCTGTAGGAGTTTTTTGATCCAGTCCTACTACTGCTTCTCCTCATTAGTCTATTCATTTAGTCATTCACTCACTCACTTCACCATCCATCCAGTAATTCATGTATTCGGGACTTCCCTGGTGGTCCAGTGGTTAAGACTCTGCACTCCCAGTGCAGTAGGCCTGGGTTCAATCCCCAGTTGGGATCCCTGGTTAGAGAACTAAGATCCCACACAGCTCTCAGCACAGTCGATAAATAAATAAATACAAATAATAATTTATGTGTTCAACCACTGATTTCTTCATTCAGTGTTCCTTGAACAGTCCCCTAGGTTTACAGTCCAGCTGCTGCGGACCAGATGCTTGTGTCGCCCCAGAATTCATATGTTGGAGCCCTAATCCCCAGTTCAATGGTATCTGGAGGTGGGTTTGAGAGGTAGTTATGTTTAGATGAGGTCTTGGAAGTGGGGTAGGGGGGAGGTCTCATGATGGAATCAGTGTCCTTCTAAGAAGAAGAAGAGGCCAGAGCTCGCTCACCCTCTCTCTGTGCCATATCAGGACACAGCAAGAAATCAGGAAGGGGGGGGTCTCACCAAACCCTGGATCTGCTGGCCCTTGAGCACCAACTTCGCCGCCTCCAGGCTGTGAGAAATAGATTTCCATTGCTTGAGCCACCCAGTCCGCAGAATTTCATTACGGTAGCCCAAGCCGATCAAGACCCCAGTCAGTCAAAGAGGATGATAGACAGAGTGAAAGTTAACATGAGAGGGGTTAGAGGCCAGCACAGGAAGTGTTGTAGTCAAGGTATGCTGAAGCAGTTTAGACAGCAAATTCCCGAGACTCTTGGAGAAGGGAGATGGAGATTTTCCCAAAGGAAGTGGAGGTTTGGGTTCCCCTGGTCTGCTCTGGCTTCTACCAGAACTTGGAGGCAGGAGAGCTCCGACGTCCCCAAGTCACAGGAAGACCCCGGGACAGATCAGGTGATGGAAGGGGAGGCTTCTAGGCTGTGAGCCTCAGTGTGCCCCTGGAGGTGGCCGTGGCTCCCTCAGTCCTGCCCTCCGGGCGGGGCTGCAACAGGCAAAACTGAAGGCTGGGAATCCAGCCAGACGCTCCAAGGAGAGGCTTGGGTGGAAGAGTTTGGGGGATAGGAGGGTCTAGGCGAGCATGAGGGAGGGGCTCCAGCTCTGGAAGCAGGTGGAGGGGAGGCTGATTACTATCCTGGGGCAGGGGTCTCCTGGGGAGGAAGCAGACGTGAGCCGGCCAGAGGTGGGAAGTGGGGTGGAGAGAGAGTGTGTGTGTGTGTGTGTGTGTGTGTGTGTGTGTTGGGGTGATGGTGGTTTACACCTTGGGACAAGGCAGGAGATGAAGAAGTGCTCAGACCAAGAGCAGAGGCTCAGAACATCGTCCAGCTTTCTGCTTAGGCATCAGCTTTCTCGGGACTGAAGTAAACTCAGGACTTCCTTGGTAATGAGCAGTAAAAGAGAATGTATTGGCTGCCTGCCTGAAAAGTGCAGAACAGGACAGACTTAAGGTCCGTTCTCAACACCATCTGGACTTGGTTTCCCTCCACTCTTGGCTCTACCCTCAATGGCAGTGGCTTATTCTCAGGCCAAGTCCTCTGCCCTACGGCTCTTTGCTCACAGGTTCTAACCATTAGGAGCCCCAGCGCGAAAGCCTTTCTGGTGCTGATGGGATGTATCCTGGCCTCAACTAGTCCTTGTGGCTAAGGCAATATAATGCTTTGATTGGCTAAGATCTTCATCCCATGACACCACAAGGAAAATTGCTTCCACCAGAAAAGTGTGAATGGTTTTGAAACATAGCTGTTCCCATTGGCCCACTACTGTCTTTAAAAAGTATTATGATATTTATGTTGGGCTAGACTATTTTTATTCCAGGAGAATGTAAACTCCATGAGAACAGAGACTGGTAACATTGCTCAGTGATGGAAACCCAGCACAATAGTGCATGCTACAATGCTCAGTGAAGGACCGCTGAATGAATTCAGCAGGCTGAGTTAACTGGTGGAAACCCCAGATTACTGGCTAGTGATTGTTCACTGTTTAGTGTACCTTAGACCATTCTAAGCAGTTTAAACATTTAAAGTTATTTAGCCATTACACAATTCCATGGCAAGTTACTGTTATCACCTGATGGGGAAATAGAGGCACAGGGAAGCTACGCAGCAAGAAGCAGACCTAGGGTTCTGATTCAGGCATCTATCTGGCTCCAGCACATGTGTTCACAAGCACTACCTCATACAGCTCAACAGATGTGGAAAGTCCACATGTTGGATTTTTAAGGCAGATGAATTTCCCAGACTATAATTTCTATGGACACTGCTTCTTTTATCTTTAGGTTAAAAGTTCCTTCAGCTTTCCTTGACCCTCATAGGGGAGTAGAAGGAAGTGATTCTGTGGAACCTGGGAACAGCTCCTGTTGTTCCTCCCGGCTGCTCTGTGGTCACCTAAATGGAAAGGAAATCCAACAAAGAGAGGATATCAGTGTATCAGTGAATACAGCTGATTTACTTCGCGGTACAGCAGAAATTAACGCAACATTGTAAAGCAACTATACTCCAACAAAAAAAATGAATTGGATATAGCTTCCTAGTTGGGAAATCGCAAAGGGGCTGAGTTTCTATACATGCACCTTCTTTTTCTATCATTCAGTCATTCAAAAATATTTACTGAATCACATGAGACAGGAACATCTCATGGTACTAGAAAAGAAGGAAGTCTTTGGGAAATGATGGGGCATGGCAGAACAAGAAGCCAACTTGTGGGAGGTTCCAGGGGGTAGAGCAATTTGAACAACAAAAGAAAATAATAACATTGGATTATAACCCATAGGATAAAATAAGTAGCCATGAAATCCAACTGAAGTCTAAAAAATACTGAAAAAAATGAGGAAGAAGGAACAGCTCTTTTTTTTATGGAAGAATTCCAATAAATATGGAAATAATGAAGGAAATACAAAATCACCATTAGGCAAACAGTAATAGTAGTAATCATTGGCAAGATCCACCAGTGCCGGATGCTGTAATCAGTGGAAAAAAGTTTGAGGAGAATCAGGATATTTGCATAGTTTCAAAAATTCTCCCCCTACCAAGAAACTTACTAACTACGTAGGGAAGGAGAACAGTAATTTTACAGTAGTGAAACCCAGTGGAGAAACCCAGCAAACATATGCTTAACCATGTGATCAAGTTTAATGTCATCAGTAATAGACATGTTCTCATATGGTGAGGAGGATCCAGCATCACGTCCATGGTATTTTTACCCAAAATGCATAACCTCAATCACAGGAAAACATCAGACATACTCAAGTCAAGAGACAGACTAAAAAAATAACTGAAAGGCGCTCATTGAAAGAGTCAAGGTCATGAAAAACAAGAACAGACTAAAGAACTATCACAGAGTAGAGGAGACGGAAGAGACTCAACAGCTAAATGCCAATAAGGGTCCTAAAAGAGAAAGACACTATGGGACAAACTGATGAATTCAGAAAGGGTCTGTGGTTCTGTTAATGGTCTCATAACTCTTGTTAGTTTACCCATGTTACTTTGGTCATTGTGCCATAGCTACATAAACTGTGACCATTAGGGGAAGCTGGAAAGGGCATGTGTGAATATCGTATTAATTTTGCAACTTCTTAGCAACTTTTCTCTAAGTGTAAGTCATTTGAAAACAGAAAGTTAAAACATATATTTATTGAGCACCTACTTACTGCTGAGCACCAGGGATACAAAAACTTGTACAAAGACAGCTCTGCTGGAAACAAATCCTGTTTCCAAGGAGCAGTGTTTCTCAAACTTCGATGTGCAGTTAGAACCCTGGGGACTTTGTTAGTAAGCACATTCTGCTCCAGTGTGTCCATGATGAGAGTCTGCATGCCTAACGAGCTCCCAGGGGATGCTGTTGCTCCTGGTTTATGGACCACACTTAGGGTGACAACGACTGAAAGTATAACAGGAGAGCAAAACATACACACACCAGGCCACAAGGAAAGCAAGAGAGTGTGCTGTGTGGTGAGACCTGGAGGGCGCACAAGACGGGAGTCATCAGCTTCTCATATGGGCTCCTGCTCAGAGAAGGATCCTCCAGACCATTCACTCCAGGCTATTCACTCCATCTGGCCTCAGCATGTTGCTCAGAAGTGTTGGCCACTTCTTTCCAGGCTGCCTTAGGCTGCAGCCTTTCTGGGCCTGCCCAGGCTGGAGTTCAGTGAGAAGGGACAGGTGTGGCGCTACTGACGCACTCAGAAATTCCGTCAGGTCTGCGAGAGCCAGGCCTGGACCTGGGGTTGCACACATGTTCCTGTTCAGACCTCTGTTGGCCAGCACCGGCCTCACTTTCCCTGGAGCCATCCCCTTAACCAGCTCCTCGGCAAGGAAGCGCTGTGGGGCCCCCTGGATTAAATTCCACTCCTGTGCCTGCCCAGGCCCCACCATCTCTAGGGCTTAAGTGTGAACTTTGAACTTCTCCCTAAGGCTTCTGTGAAATCCTACAGGCTTGTAGGCCCACAGGCCCTTCTGCATTCATACCTGCTGGGGCAACCCTACCACAGTCATGGCAAAATAAAACCACTTCCTCAAAGCACGCCAGTGGTCAGTGTGGAGATGATCATGGTAGGAGTGGTGATCAGTCAGTCTGACTCTGGCCAACCCTCTGCCAAGCTTCCCAGGGGATCTGTTGCCAGCCTGTCTCTCCATCCTGATGCTAGACTCTCCAGGAGGACCTCACAGGTTCCCGCTTGTGCTCTGAGTCCTTTCTTGAACAGCCAAGTTTTTAAAAATGACAGTACTTCAGAGAGGAAGCAGTCCCTTGTGTTCTAAGGATGGGGGACTTCCTGATGTCCCATTTTGGGATCCCATGAGACTTCAGGGATCACCATCCAGCCTAAAACATGTCTCTCTCTCCTTTGAACTGAAGTAAAGCTAATTTACAATGTTGTATTCGTTTCTGGTGTATAGCAAAGTGATCCAGTTACACACACACATAGAAAATATAATATATATGCTTTTTCATATTCTTTTCCATTATAATTTGTTACAACATACTGCATATAGTTCCCTATGCTATGTAGTAGGACCTTGTTGTTTATCTCTGTCATACATGGTAGTTTGTATCTTCCAATCCCAAACTTCTAATTTATCCCTCACCCCTTTCCCCTTTAGTAACCATAATTTTGTTTTCTAAAACATGTCTCTCTTTTGCTTTACCCATCTTGTCCTTTCTTCAGGGTCCTATAGAGCTCACAGCCTCCAGAAAACTTTCTCTGACCACCTCAGCACACAGCGACATCTCCCTTCTCTCCCCTGTAATATAGTCTTATTGTCGGATGCATCATCAGAGGTATAGGGTTTAGAGGTTTTCCAGGCAGGTTCTGAACTTAGCTGTCTGGATTCAGATCTCAGCCCTGCCATCTGGGAGTTGTGTGACTTTGTTACTTAATATTTCCAGGCCTTGGTTTCATCATCTGTAAAGGGAAATGAAAATAATTCCTATCTCATTGAGTTGTTAGGAAGATTAAAAGATATAATGTAGGTAAGCAACCCAGACTGAAACCTGGAGCGCAGTAACTGCTCAGTAAACATTACTCATTAATAGCTATTGGTATCAGCTATTCAATCAGAGTGTGTGTGCATGCCAGGTCACTTCATTCATGTCCGACTCTTTGCAGCCCTATGGACTGTAGCCCACCAGGGTCCCTGTCCATGGGATTCTCCAGGCAAAAATACTGGAGTGGGTTGCCATGCCCTCCTCTAGGGGATCTTCCAGACTCAAGGATCGAACCCACGTCTCTTATATCTCCTGCATTGGCAGGAGGGTTCTTTACCACCTGGGAAGCCCGTTCAATCAGTACCTAATTTTATATTGTTTTATATCAAGTGACTTTGGGATGTGATCACAGGAAGCATTCTCTCAATAATGATAATCACAACAACAACATATCTAATGATGATTTTATGCCCAGCACTGGATTAAAATCTTCACTCGCAGTATCTCCAGACTTCAGGAAACATTGGTCCGACCATTAACCAATGAAATATTGTGGAAACCATAACATGTCATGAGGGTAATTTGAAATGAAGGACAAGTACAAAGGTTTCAACATATTGGCTTGTTTTTGATTCTGCTTTGTTTTGTTTTGGTCGACATAAGTTGGCACTAGAAAACAGAGAAATGAAAGGCACAGACTTGCCAAGGTTTTTCCATCCTTGTCCAGGAGGAAAACAGTTATAATTCTTTTCTGAGCAAGAGTTACAAATCGATCAGAGGAAACAGTGGGGCCAACCTGCAACCCTTCAGTGTAGAGTTTGGGTAGCTTTGTCAAACACCTCCATGAGACCTAAATGAGACCTGTTAGCTGGGAGAGTCATGTCCACCATGCTCATCTTCTATATTTAGGTGGTTAAGTGCAAAGTCTTGTTTGGCTCCCAGCTCTGATGCTTATAAGCTGTGTAACATGGACAAGTTGCTTAACCTCCCTGAGCATCTGTTTCCATATGTGTGGAATGTGGATAATAATAACTGTCTCATCGCTTGCCCTTGAGGATAAAAGAAAATGACATATATCAAGAGCATAGTATAGTGTCGGACACTTGGCACAACTAGTAGCTGTCATTACTTTCCTTATCTTGGAACGTGAAAACTGCTTTATAAACTCCTCTCTTCCCAGATTCTTGGCTTTTTATATTTTAATTTTGTTCTCTTTTCAAGTTTTCTAGATAAGCTCCTTTTGAAAAATTCTAGCCATGTCTTGGCTGAACTTTGGGAAAATGAACATGTCTAGCCCTAGACAGTGGGTGAGGGCTGTCCTTTGAGCCTGGTCACCATGGTGGCAGCTGGAAACCTGGGGAAACTGGGGCAGGTGGTGATGGGAAGATGAGAAGCGTTGGTGGGGGACCATTTCAGATTCTGTTCTCTTCTCTCATGGGGACACGAACGTATAGTCTTGCCTCCCTAACAAATGATAAGCCCCTTTGGTTAAAATTCTTAAGTACCCTATGCCTCCGTTTCTCCATCTGTAAAATGGGTGTCACCTACCTAGGGCTGTTATGGGGATTCAATGAGATAATACACATAAATGCTTAGCACAAAGCCTGGCAAATAGTGTGTACTCAAAAATATTTGCTTTTCCTCTTTTACAGTGTGGTAATGCTGAGCATCGCTGGGCATAGAGTGAGGTCCCCGCGTCGTGGCTTCCATTCCCCGTGCCGTCTGCTCTGATTCCCTGCGGTCTGCCCTAAGTTCAGCGACTCACACCCCCACCCTTGTTGATCCAGCTGGGAGGTGATATCGAAAGCAGGTGATGCTGTCTGTTTGGGGACTCTGAACTGTTTCTGGACCTTGTGTCAGCAGTGTTAAGGGAGCCAGGTTACAGCCACACTTAACGAGGAAAACAGGAGCTCAGTGCCTGCCAGAGGGCAATGGAGCGGAGAACACCAGCCCTTCCTCCGGGGGAGACGCTGTCTGCCCGGGCTCTTGGCTGGGATGTGTTGTGAGGTCTGGCTTCCCTCTTTCTCTTTTCTTTTCCCTACCTCAAGCCCTCACCACCCACCATCCAGTCCAGGCTCTCTAGCTTGGAGATGGGGTTTAAAACCATGGCTAACTAACTAAATATGGCTGAGGTCTTTCCCTTTGTTTTCTCATTAAGTCATTCCTACAGTCCTATGAGGTAGGTCTCAATATTATTATTTTTTAATTAACTCTGCCTACTGGACACCACCTCTTGGAGGTTCCACTAGCATGTCATAGTCTAGAAGTATTCATCCCAATTTTACAGAAGGGAAAGTGGAGTCTCAGAGAGGTGGTTGTGATCTTTGCTGCAGATTGCACAGCTAAAATGGCGAGCAGCAAAGATATGAAGTCAGGTCTCTGACACCTGCTCCCTCCTGTCCTTATACCCACCTTCCCCTAGAGGCAGACAGCAGGATGACAGAAGTCTGATACTCACAGAGCAGGAGGGAGAAGGCTTTTGTGGCCAATTCTGCCATATGTGTGTGCATGCTTAGTTGTTCAGTTATGTCCGACTCTGCGACCCCATGGACTGAAGCCCGCCAGGCTCCTCTGTCCATGGAATTTTCCAGGCAAGAATACTGGAGTGGGTTGCCATGCCCTCCTCCAGAGGATCTTCCCGACCCAGGGATTGAACCCAGGCCTCCCACAGTTCTGCCATACTCCAGCTTTGGCTGATGAAACCACCTTCTAGGCCCAAGAGACCTCTCTTCATGGCTTCTTCTGATCCAGCCTGGGTTCAACTACGTCTGCCTCCCCTTTTACCTTCAGAACCTTCTCACCGGCCTGACCTGCTTGTCCTTTGGCCCCTTGCAGGGCTTCAGAGGGCTTGGCCATGCCTGTGTGCGTGGACCCTGCTGGGGGCTTGGGGCACTGCTGCTGTCTCCCCAGGAATTGCAAAGGTCAGCAAGGGTCTCAGAGAGGCCAGACTCTGGGGTTAATTAGATGAGGACCAACTGGATTGGGGCAGGAAAACCGCCACTTCGGCTCAGATCCCAGACATGCACCCTGTTTACCATCACCAGGTTCTACTTCTACTTCCTCTCAGGCCCCTCCTCCCGAAGCCTTTTCCGCTTGCAGCTTTTCTCCAAGAGACAGCTGACTGCTTTCTTCTATAGCCTGTCTTCGCTGGTAGCTGCCCTTCCAGCCCGGGGCAGTGACTGTACATGTCAGGAGGCGCCTCTGTTCCCCATGGCTTGGGAAAATACCCCACAGCTGACCCTGACCCCCGGGTGGAGAGGAATGTTGAGGCTGGAGCTTGAGCGGGATCTGCCATCCTGGCCAGCGGCCTTCCCCTGACTGGGGATGAGTGATGGGGAGGGGTCTGGGGGG
This sequence comes from Giraffa tippelskirchi, assembly GCF_054371585.1. Taxonomy (NCBI): domain Eukaryota; kingdom Metazoa; phylum Chordata; class Mammalia; order Artiodactyla; family Giraffidae; genus Giraffa; species Giraffa tippelskirchi. The sequence goes on along the minus strand of NC_137281.1, from coordinate 145,885,944 downwards.
GCGGGTCAGGGACTCTGGCTGCAAGCACGGGGGAATCTTCTGAGAGCCCCAGGGGCAGGCAAGGGACAAGATCCCATTCTTGGAGCCCATTCCTCATGCCAGACGCTGGACTGGCTCCTGAGGCTCCTTCTTGAAGCATTGAGATGTGTAGTGTTCTGGGAGCCTGACCCTAGATCATACCCAGCCAGCCTTCTCTCCAGGGAGGCTGGGATAGGTGCCCGGAGTTAAGAGAGAGGATACCGGGGGAGTGGATGACTGTCAAGACTCAACTCTTCTCATCTGAAAATGCCAAGTAGAGCTGGATTAGTGGTTTCCAAGCTGTTTCTGATAAGCTGCGTGGTTCCTCTGAGATGCCTCGGAGGCTACAAGGCAAGGGGATGAGTGTGTGTTGGGGAGTAGGGAATTAGGGTGGGCCGCTTTTCAGCTGGAGTGGCTCCCCAGTTTCAGTGTCATCACTGAGTTGGCCCATGAGGCCCTGGTGGTCTGGTGCCTACATCCCTTCATCTTCATCTGAGCTACCCTGCTTGCCTGGCTCCACCATAATGATCTTCTACAATTTCCTCCAACACAAGCGTTTTCTTGCCTCTGGGATTTTTCTTGTAATGTGTCTTGTCTGGACCATCTTCCCTCTAGCTCTTCGCTTATTTCCTACTTCTTTGGGGATGCCTTCCCCAATGTCTCTCAACTCTGTGATAGGCCACCTAGCTGCATACAACTTTTTCATAGCTCTACTTCAATTGTAACTCATTGTTGATCTACTTACCCAATTATTTGTTCAAGGTCTGCCTCCCCCACTAGACTGTAAACTCACGAGGTTTGTGAGGGTTGGGTCTGTGTTGCTACTGCCATGTCCCCTAGCACAGCACCTAGCACACAGTATCCACTCAGCAAGTGTTTGTTGAATGCTGAAATACTGCACAAAGGTTCTTGCTACTTTTTGAAAAAGTTTGAGAAGCACAGACCTACAGTCTCTAGGCCCTGTCCAGTTTTGCATTTACATCTTTAAAACTTAGGTGCTGCTACTTTCACCACCAAAACACAGTATTTAATGGGCTCTTTCCATTAGAACCTTACCTGGCTTTTTCTTAACTTCCAGGGTACTTAAAAGGGAATGATGCATACAGTAATGGGAAGAAAAATAAAGGAATCCCAAGAAAGACAAGGTAAGAGCCCTCTCTCTCCTCTAAAACCAACACTGGTGAAGCAGGTGGGGGTGGGGAGGACAGCCAGGTACAGGACCCAGTATTGAGTCCCAGGGCACACCTGTCCCATGTTCATCAAGCTGCCTGGTGGGGTAAGGATGGGTAGCCACTCAGGCCATAATGACCATAGCTCTCAGGCCAGTTGTTTGCTCACCTGTGAATTGGTGGCTGACCCTATGCTGTCCCCAGCCTGTTCCAAGCAGTTGGGGAGACTTCCAAGCATGTCTTTTTCAGGCCAGATGTGTGTCCACTGGCTGTGAACTCTTGCATGGAGAACAGGTGGGTGGTAATGATTCTAGCAGGAGAGCTGAGAGTGACTGGAAGCTAAGGAGACAATTCTATCAAGCTGTCAAGAACAGAAAAACAGTGTTCTTTCTCTGTGCTTGCTTTTACAGCAGGGAGGAGATGGAATCCAGGGCTGGAGAAAGAGCCTTGGCCCCCATGGCAGATTCTGGAGTCTCCTGCAATTTCCCATACCCCACCCCACTCATCTCCCTCCTCTGTAAATTGACATGCCATGTGTAGTGAACATCTGTTGTATGAATATGCCCAGCACTCCTTCTCCTTCCTTGGATAACGGAAACTCAATTTTCCTTTAGGGAACTCTGCCTTGCTGATTCCAGGCATTCCTGGTGGGGCTTTCAGCCATGGGGACCCTCCCAACTATCTACCTCAAAGGGTGGGCACAGGATCCCAGACACATCCAACAAACTCTCTCCTAGGGAATTTGAATCTGGGATGGAGTCAGTACTGACCACAGAAGGCAACTGGCTTAGAGCCACCCTGGCTTCTATAGCTGCTCTGGTCCCTGGCTTCCCAGGCCTGGTTGTTGAACACCTCCTTTAGAACCCTGTCTCTTTTGAATAAATTCTTTTTCCCTCCTGAAGTTTACTGGAGTTGGCCCCTAGAACTTACAGTCAAAGCTGATGTGTAGCCCATATGCTTATATCCCCTGTTTTCTAGCCTCTCCCCTTCCTCTAGACCCACATTGAGACCCATTTTCACTTTCCACACCCTGAAAACCTTAGTATTTCCAGACATTTTCTCCTATGCTGGTCTGCTCTCAGGAAAGAATCTACACCCATCATTACACTTCAGAGTGAATGAAAACATTGTTTTGCTCTTCTAGGGGAAGATGGATTTCCAGCCCTGTGTCTAAATGTTCACTGAGAGCCTTTGTCTCTTGTTTTGGGAATGAGAGGTACTCACGAAGAGGTGGGAGAGAGACTTTGGGGACAGAGTAGGCCTTCCCCCAACACCCTGAAATGGGTCCTGACCACTTCCCCCCGCACTCATCATTTGCATGCAGTGGGAACGGCTTTCTCCAGCAGTTGCTTACATCTTGATAATTGCAAAGCTGCTCTGATACTTGTTAAATTTCTTTCCCACTGCAGTTACCTGCTTCAAGCTGTGAGATCTTAATTCAGTGCAACTGAGCACTTACAGTGTGCAAGACTCAACCATTCATATCCAGGATACAAACGTGCTTAGTTGATGTTCGCAGTCTTGTTGAGCAGACTCTACCTGACCATGTCTCCTACACGAGCTGAGTGCTGCTAGAGAGCTGAGTCAATTGCCCTGGGACCACAAAGAGAGAGGGCAGCAGACAGGAGGGGCCCATCATCTCATCCACCCAGCTTTTCTCTTTTGGTTTGTATATAAATAGGGATTCTTTGGTTGCAAGCAACAACAAGGACTCTGACTAATCTGTACATTAGAAAAATAGAATAGAGTTACTGGAAAGATTTTAGGAGCAAACAGAATAGAAGAACTGAACAGGTAAGTATCGAAAAGGTCAGGAATTCAGGCAGCGACAGGGTTCTCAGGCCCAGAAACTCCTTTGGAGTATGTCTGTTTGGGGAGCTGAGATTGAGTGTTCGAGTTATAAAGTGCGGGTCTCTGGGTCAAATCATGGCAGAGAATCTAATTGGCCAGTTTGGGTCATGTGCCACATGGCAGGTATTGTGATTGGCTGCCCCATCAGAATGATCTATAGAAAGGTGGAAGGACAGTTACCTAAAGGAAAATGGATGCTGATAGCAGAATAAGAGAGAAGGGATGCCGGGTAGACGAAATGACAAAGCTCTCCTTAGTCACAAACTAGAAGGTGATTGATACCTTGTCTGCTGGATCCACGTTCTGACTTGGATTGTTCCCATGGCAACCACAGGCTGAGCAAAAGGCTATAACCAATGAAAATCACTTTGCACAGAGCAGATGCAGTCTCTTCATGTTGCAGGTGGATAAACTGAGGTCTGGAGACAGGAGACGCCTCGATTGTAATCTGCAGCCAGTGCTGAACGAGGAGCACACAGAAAGTCACACTGGACCCCTAGGCTTCTGCCTCTGGTAGAAGTTATCCACGCCAGCAATGGAGTAGGGGTGAAGGTCCCTATGGATGCCATTGGGAACGGTCCTAGGATCCTGTATGGGAAAGGCAAAGTTGGATGCTTCGTGAGTATTTGTCCAACTGCCCTGGCCCCACCCTGGTGTTAGGAGGCAAAGTGGGCTCCCCCACTTCTAAATTGCATGCGTGCTTAGTCACTCAGTCGTGTCTGACTCTTTGTGACCCCATGGACTGTAGCCCACCAGGCTCCCATATCCATGGGAATTCCCAGGCAAGAATACTAAAGTGGATTGTCATTTTCTCCTCCAGGGGATCTTCCTGACCTAGGGATCGAACTCGCGTCTCTTGCATTCCCTGCGTTGGCAGGTGGATCCTTTACCACTGAGCTACCTGGGAAGCCCATATCCAGGGTTCAAACAAACATGCAGTGTCGAGTCCCTATATCCTGGATCCCTGCAGGAGGGAACTGTCTGGGGCTGTGTTGAGCTTCTGGCTTTGGTGGGGCTTTCTGAGCTGGCCTTGGCGTTCCCAAAGCGACCCTTCATCCAGGGCCTCTGGACGGCCCACTGCAGAGAATGCCAGGCTCAGTCCTCTGTCCTGGACTTGCCCCTCTCTGCTCGGCCTCGCCAGGTCCCTGCAGACCCAGACAAGGCCCGTCCCCCTTGGTGTTTACAGTCTGTGAACACTTGTGGCCATTTCTGCCGCCCCGGCAGGACTGGGAGGACTCATCCATCCTGCCTGCCCTTATTAAGTCAGTCGACCGTCAGATTTGCCTCTGCTCAGCTACAGCTGACGACCGCCCTGGGGCCTCTTCCCTCCCCAGGGTTGGCAGGGTGCCTCTGCAGCCCCTTGGCTCTCTCTCCCCCTCATGCCACCGCAGCTCGGCATCTTTCTAATCCCCTTTCCCCCAGGAGGTCTCATTTCAGCCTCCCTGATCTGCCCACACCTCCCAAGTCCCTTCTCCTGGAAGTTCCAGGTTCCAGCTTGAGAATTCAGGGTGTGGAGAGGGGTTGGGCCCTGTGCCCACCCTGCTCGGCCCTCTCCCGTCCAGCTGGCATGGGGAGGCCTTTCCCTTTGCTGGCCTTCACATGCTGGGCCATTTCCTCCTGCTTCCAGCTCATTAGCGCAGGTACGCCAGGATCCAGACCTGTCTCCTGCCCAACCCTCAGCTTAGGGGTCTGCTCCTGCCTGGGCGGCTCCTTCCTGCTCTCCTGCCCCTGCCCCTGCCCCTGGGTTTCCCACCCAGTCTGGAGCACTTGGCACTTGGTGTCCAGCCCTCTCCCCTCCCCACCCCGCAGTTTCTCTCTCTGGTTTTCCCTGGTCTGGCTCTCTTTCCAGGGTCTGGAAATGGGGAAGCCTTTCTGCTTGGGGATCCTATGGATCCAGCCCAGTCTTCCTTAGCCAACATGGAAACGGCGTGAAAGTCCAGGGGCAGGTTTTGTTGGGGTGAACATAAGAGGTCATGACTCCCAGGGCTGGATGGGACTGCCTCAAGCCATCTAGCCCATCCCTTGTCTTTTGGAAAAAACATTAAAACCATCCCGCTCCCTTGGCACTTTAGGGGCAGTTTTCCTTGTACTTCAGAATGAATAGACTGCAGGCTCTGTGAGGGGGCCTGGTTTGTAGAAGATGCCCCACAAATATTTTCTGGGCAAATAAATCACCTCTTGAGTGTCTGTTTTGGTGAGTGGGCAGAAATACAGCTTGTCATCTGCTCCAGGGGCTGTTAAGAAGGACTTCTTCCCTTTTGCAATGGAATCAGAGTTCACACTAGAGCAATGCCAGCAGCTACGGTCACGGTCATTGGCAACGGGGGCCATGCAGAAGCTCCACACAGCTTTCCAAGTCCTTTGAAAATAAGGCTCTTCCAACTCCTGGGTGCTGGTTTTTTATCTCTACATCATGGTGGCCATTCCTGGTGGGTAACTAAGGGTATCAAACAAAGCCCTGATTAAGAAAGCTTCATTCAATTCTTCTTGAACCCACTCACATGATGGGTTCACTTTCTCCTTCCCATATTTTACCTCTGGGGGGCGTTGGATGAGAGTGAGGCAGAGACACAAGGGCAACTGTGGGACTGGTCTTTTGGCACGTTTTAAAATGAGCACTGGTCCTTTCTGGCAGTTCAGCTTATCTCCCCCTGGTCTCCCAGGATTACTCAGTTCTCTGCACTAACTGGTGAAACCTGCTGTTGTATGACCACTGACCTCTGGGCTCAAGGGAACTCTCAGTGGCTGAAGAACTCCTGGACGACAGCAGTGGGGTGCCTGGGGTTTCAAGAGTCACTTTCCAAAGTGGCTCTTCCCAAAGGTCAACTCTCAGTGTCTGAGATGAGGAGCCCAAGGCCAAGAGTGGAGAGGAGACCTTGGGCAAAGAGAGGTAATGAAGTCTTTGGAATACCCTGAGTCTTTCAAAGACTGAGACGCTCCTTAGAAGTCTTCCTCCCATGTAGAAATCCTTTCTAAATGCCCGTTCAGCCTCTCTTTGAACACTTCCACTGTCAGAGAGGGTATCACTCAGCAATGGGATCTGTCCTGTTGTTAAACATCTCTAAAGGTTGCATTTACTGTTAAGTGTAAATCTGTTTCCCATGTTCCTATCTCTGGATCTGGAACAATACTGTGAACCCTACTATGGCAGACAAGAGTATCAACCTTCCACTTTAGGTGACTTCTCAGTAGCTTTGATTACAGTTGAGCTGACCATGCTTTTCTTCTTTGAATCTTCTCTTTCCTTGGATTCTGTATCACTTCCTCCTTCCACTTTGAATAATCCTTTGTTATTTCCCTTGTAGGATTATTCTCTTTGCCCCATCTTAAAAAATACTAAATCTTTAACTCAAAAAATAATATTATTGAGGCATATTTTGTCACCATGTAGTTCACCATGTTTAAGTTTACAATTCAATTGTTTTTTGGTAAATTTACCAAGTTGTACAACCATTACCATTAATCAAGTTTAGAACATTTTTATCTCCCCAATAAAACCTCTTGTGCTCATTTAATGTTAATATCTTTCCACCTACTCCCACCCCATCACTTGAATCTACTGCCCTATAGCCTTGCCCTTTTCGGATATTTCACATAAATGCAATCATAAAATACATGGTGTTGTGACTGGCTTCTTTCACTGAGCATAATGTGGTTGAAGTTCATCAATGCAGTGGTTGAAGTTCATCAATGCAGTAGTTGAAGTTCATCCACATATTGGTAATTCACTTCTGTTTATAGTATTTCTTTGTATGGATATACCAAATGTTGTCTGACCATTCACCAGTCTATGGGCATTTAGACAATAGGTAACCTTTGATTTTTATGACTAATGCTGCTACGTCTGTATTGTTCATGTGGATGGAGTAGAAAATGGCAACTCACTCCAGTATTCTTGCCTGGAAAATTCCACAGACAGAGGAGTCTGGCAGGCTACAGTTCAGGGAGTCGCAAAGAGTCCACACGGCTGAGCCACTGAGTACATTCATATGTAAGTCTTTGTGTAAATATACTATAATCCTTAACTCGTCTCACTCCTAAGGTAGTCTCTTCCAAATCTACAATTCTAAAGCCCGCACCCACAGCCTTTTTCTCCTGGGCACACAGAATACATTTTCCAGCCTTCCTTGTTATGGTAATCACCTTGTGATTGAGTTCTAATCAACGAAATGTGGGCAGAATGATGTTTGCTTCTTCCAGACACTACCCTTAGAAAATCTGTGCTATCCTCTGAATTTTTCTCTCCTTTCATTTATTGGCTGAATGATAAGGAGGAAGAATCTCCATATTGGTGCTCCATGATGGAAGGATGGCCCTGCATGACCATGTGGATCAGAGCCCTGCCTGACATGAATAAAAATAAGCTTACTCTTCTGGGATTGTTTCTTATTGCAGTTAACCCGTTATGACTAATGCAAACATAGAACAACTGAAGCCCTCTCTTACCTGACAATCCTGCAACAGTTGAAGATTGCCAGACTCTTCTCCAACAAGATTTCTCTTCTCCAGTATCTCAACCTTTCCTCCTAGGTTATTTTTATCTTCATTCAGGTCATCCTCTCCTAGATACATTTCAGGGCTGTAATAAGCCATTTAAGACATGGCAGAAGAATTAAGCACAAAATTGCCATTGTGTTATAAAATATGGAGTACACTGATACCCTCCCTGTACTGAGCCCTGGATTCTACCCAAGATGGCACTAGACCTTTTAGAAGTTTACATTGTTGGTTTATTTCACACCAGTGGTAAACTAGGATCTTCCTTTTCAACGGTCTTGGTCCACTCCCACCCCTACCCCAGCCCCCCAAAAAAAGTCATTTCACATGAGCTGCTACTGAAACGTCTCTCTCGTTCTCTAAGTACTGCTTTTTTTGGACTAAGATGCAAGACTTTTTCACTTATCTGTATTAAATCTCAACTTATCTGTATCAGTATAAATCTTGCTTCTATCCTCCAATTTTATCGTTTATCCCTCCAGTTCTATGTCATGTGATAATTTGATAAAAATGCTTTTTCTGACTTCATCCAAATTGTGAGAGGTCTTGTACAGGTCCCAGGCCTGTCTCATGTGCTACTATAGAGCTCAAGGACCTCCCATCCATTCTTCAATGTGGGGAATCATCGATTCCCACATAACGGCCTTATTGGAGGCTCCAGATTTTCCCCAACATATCCACATTGAGTAGCTCTTGAATTTCATTTGACTATCATTCCAAAATCTGGCAAAATTTCTCTGATCAGGAACCTCATTGAAAAAGGAAATGGATTTAGACCCTGGTGTGGTTTAATTTTTGCAAACTTGACTCTGGTAACCATCACTGTGCTTCTTTCTCACTGTCCTGTCCACCTGAGACTTGTCTTGACTTACAGACCCTGCTCATATAGAATCCTCTCTGGGAACTTCCCTGACCAGTTGCCCCATATTTCCAGCCTGTGGGGCTTTGTCCTGTGTTCAGTTGCTCTCTGAGATGATCTCAATCACAGCACTTACCATGATAGTTGTTTCTGCCTTTCCTACTACACTGGAAGCTCCTTGAGGATGGGGACTAAGCTTTATTTTTCTTGGTGATGCTGATGCCTGACAAAAAGGTGCTCAATAAAGGATGGCTGAAATGCACAGGGCATTCCCCAGCTATCTGCTTGAAATCAAAAACATATGGCTTATCTCACTTTGGGGCAAAGGTATGAGAGAGGCTGCAGGGTGGATGGACTTGGATATATAGATTATGACATGGGCAAGATACAAGTTCAGCAACATGAGCTTGTGGGATTATAGGAGGGACCTGAGGCCAAGGAAGAGCAAGACTGAGGGACAGAAGTCTAACTGGGGGGCTGAGTCTCCAGGGGCCCAGAGAAAGTGGGAATCAGACAATAGAGGTAGCTGGTGAAAGGGTTGGCAAAAAAGGGCCCAGTTGGGTTGGTGGGTCATGGCATCAGAAGGCTGGGGACCAGGCTCCACCAGTTTTATAAGGGAGGAGCCATGTGGAGGGACAGATTAGTTGGAAGCAGTGCTGGGGACTGATTTTAAGCATGGCAAATTCACTGGCTTTATATTGACTGGTGATAATTTGGAATGACTTTGGATAGGTTGAAGGAGATTAAGAGCATGCCACTTCCTCCCTCACACAAATGACTCCTTGCAATTGACCAGAAGGCATCCGTTTCAGAATCCCAGATAAATATTCTGTCCCCTTCGGGGCCACCTGATAGTTTAGATGTGGGGAACAGGTCTATCTGTCTGAGAAAAGGAGCTGACTAGAACTAGGCATGCCATTCATTGACCCCAGCCTACCCCTCCAGCCTCATCTCCTACCTTTACTCCATTCCTATCCAAACTCCAGCCACCTAAGTTACTTGTAACTCCCTTCAATAGCTCAGGTTTTGTCTTCTATCCATGACTTTCCCTATGAAGTGCTTCTTTTGGGCATGTCCCCTGCTCCTACATGGTGAACTCATCCTTAGCCTTCAAGATTCAGGTCATGGCTTGGGAGGTGGGAGGAAGGTTCAGGAGGGACATATGTATACTACAGCTGATTCATGTTGATGTATGGTAGACACCAACACAATATTGTAAAGCAATTATCCTTCAGTTAAAAATAAATAAATTTAAAAAAAAGATTCAAGTCAAAGTCAGGGCTCTCTGAGAAATACTCCCAAGCCAACCTCAACTGCCTGGTCATTGGTTTTTCTTTAGGGTGCCCACCAGACTGGTAATTCCCATCTCACAGGCAGTGAGGATGGCTACCCACCTCCAGTGCCCAACACAATGCCTGGCATGTGTTAGGTGCTCAAAAAATGTCTGTGGAATGGGGGGGGGGGCGGGCGGGCGCATATGCCAGCCAAATAGGCTAAGTATTAGAAAGTAGGCAGGAGCTCAGAGGCAGCTCAGGCAGCAAAAAGAATTCCAGATCCCACCAAATAATACGCCTGAGAATACCAGTACATATCTTTTTTTTTTTTTTTGAAGTATTTATTTGGCTTCACCAGATCTTAGTTGCAGCACACAGGATCTTTTAGTTGCAGCATACAAACTTTTAGCTGTGGCATGTGGGATCTAGTTCCCTGACCAGGTATCGAACCCGGGCCCCCTACATTGAGAGCTCAGAGTCTTAGCCACTGGACCACCAGAGAAGTCCCCTTGGTACACATCTTGAGACTGAAGTTGCAGGTGGCAGAATGCAGCAGCTAAATAGGGTGTGTGTGTGTGTGTGAGAGAGAGAGAGAGAGAGCGAGCAAGGAGAGGGGCAGAGAGGGAGGCCAGTCCCCTGTGGAGCAATGGCTCAATCAGAAAAGGGGACTGTTTCCCCTCACTCATCACGGACATGTCAATGTTTCTTCCTGCCATCTGGAAGAAGGGAGATGCTGACAGATTATCTCCCATACGCCTTTCTGGCCCCCCGCCCTATCCCTCCCCACCACCGGCTTTGGCACGTGCACCTACCCTGTTAGAGATGTTCTCAGGCTCTGAGGCCCCGCTGCTGACATGTACAGCCATTCTTGGCTCCCCTGGCCCAGACAGCCAAGTGGCTCCCAGCTTCTTGGGGGAGTTGAAAGAGAAAAGGTTGAGAGGCCTGGGGGTCAGGCAACCCCGGTTCAAGTGCTGGTGCTGCCAGTAGCCAGTCACGTGACCTTGGACAGACATGTCTCCTGCTTTGGGTCTCAGTTTCTTCAACCGTAATCGAAGGAATTGGCTGGCTGATCTCTCGGGGAGGTCCCCTCCAGGGTTCACATTCTGTGGATCCTACCGCTTTTGGATCCACTCCCATCGCTTGTCTGTCTGCTCCTCAAATCAAACCCTCAGTGTTGACAGGGAATTTGAGTTCATCCAATAAAACCCTCTCTATCATACACGAGGAAGCTGAATCTGGGAAGGGCCAAGGGCACGACAGGGAGACGCTGGAGGCACAGGCAGGATGAGAATCAGGGTCTGTGCTCCCTGCTGTGACCTGTCTTTGTTCTTTCAGGACTGCCTTGTTCCCAGGCTGCCCAGAACAGGTTGATGCCCGGCACAGCGGAGCCTTGGTCTTTTTCAGGCAGTTAGCTCAGGGCCACTGCTTTCTGAGCCTGTCCCAGAGGCCCACCACCCTGGACCAAAGCCAAGTCTAGAGACCTGAGCGTCAGCCCTCTCTGTGTTACTGACCCCAGGCAAGTCACTACACCTCTTTGGCTTTGTTGTTCCATGGTTATATGGACCCCTTTGGACTGTGAACTCTCAGGAATGAGGATTTACCTGCTGTTTTAAGCCCCGGGCTTAGCTTTCAAAGTCAAGTTGCTTAGTTCAGATTTTCAGGACAGAATCTTGTAGGTCCAGTAACAAAACCACAGAAGTCTTAGATCACTGATCAGCCAATGAAAAGGCTGCCCCTGGGTCACGTGTTCATCCCTGATCCAATCAGCTGTGGCTTGGAGTGCTGGGTTGGTAAATACTGTTGCTTTATCTAGAAGTGAAGCTGCTCGCCTTTGCGATTCCATGGACTATAGCTTACCAGGCTCCTCCATCGTCCATGGTATTTTTCAGGCAAGAGTACTGCAGTGGGTTGCCATTTCCTTCTCCAGGGGGTCTTCCCGACCTGGGGATCGAATCCGGGTCTCTCACGTTGCAGGCAGACGTTTTACCCTCTGAGCCACCAGGGAAGCCCAATGCTCCATCTAGGGGTGGCGCTTTAAAGGACTTCTACTCCAGTCTCCTGTTGGTGAGGAAACTGGCTCAGAGAGGCTGTCACTTTAGGCAAGGACACACAGCTGGTGAACGATGATGCTGCGGATTGGTACTCCAAAGTCCCATGTGTTTCCCACTGCTTCCGACGGAGAGCAAAGAGGGCAGAGTGAGGTCCAGGGGTTCAGCTGAGGGAGTGAGCTTTTCCTGGACTTGGCAGTGGTGTTCTGGGAAGGCTTCTTGAAACAAGTGGGAGTTTTCAGATGGGCATTAAATGACAGGCAGGCAAGGGGTGGGAAGAACATTCCAGGTGAAGAAAATGGTGTGAGCCGAGGAATTGGGGTAAGGGGACGTGGGTGGGGAAGTGAGGGAGTTCTGAGTGGGACTGTGTTGAGTATTGGCAGACAAGAGGGGAAGGGGTGTGAAACCCACTGGTGTTGGGGGCCTGGTCAAAAGGTGGGGCTGGATTTATGCAGTACTGGGGAGCCACTGAAGATTGTTGAGCAGGTTTTTGGCCTCATCAGACCTGTGCAGCCAGAAAAAAAAAAAAGTGTGATTAGTTGTTTACACGTCTGCTTCTCCCTCACTGTTTTTTTTGGACAGAGATGGGGAGGAGTGGAGTGGAGCTCAGGAGGTACTGGTGGCACCCGCTATCTGCAGGCCAGGACCTGAGGAGGAGTGAGAAGAGAGTGGATGGTGGCCAGGGCCTCCCGACTGGAGGTGGAGGGTGAGGAGGAGAGGGAGGAGCCGGAGATGCCTCTCCTTCCTCCCTTGGCCATCAGCCTCCTCCGGCCTGAGGTCTGGTCTGGTGAGGCAGAGCACAGAGCATGCCTCTGCTGTCTGTGTGAGTTCCTGAGAAGTGAGATCTTTAATTTTTGTCTGTTGAGTCCCAATGGGCGAGGGGCCAGCCTGTGTTACAACCTCCCAGAGGCCCCTGGGCCAAGGCACTCAGACCAGAGTGGACGGAAACAAGGAATGAGTCATGCAGACCGGCTGGGGCCCACTGGGATCTGGCTGCCCCTCCTCCGACCCCCCCAGCCTGGTGTCTGTACCCTGTCCTGGGGAGTTTAGGAGTCCAGGCCTGTCCCTAAGGGCCTGGGGTCCTAGAGAGAGGGTAGGGGCACCAGGGAAAACCTCATTGAGTATCTCGATCCTCAACATATAATCCAGAGGAAAATGGGCATCTGAAGATGGTGGCAGAAGCTGTCATCCTTCTTTCTTTGTCTTGATGATGAACAAACGAGCTGCTATGGACTTATTCTGGGAAAGACCCCACAGCGGCCCCTGTCCTCTGTCCCCCCCAAGCTCCTATCCCTTGGGGTGTGACAGATGTCACTGTGTCCCATCAGAAAACTAAAGTGAGGACAGGCTGGGAGACGCCGACAACCACTAAGGGCAATTGCTTCCTGCTCAGCTTGCCCTCAAATTCCTGCCCACCATTCCAGAATCCAGGGCAGGGCTGCATTGTCCTTCAGCCCACAGGGATTTCTCCCTGGGGACTTGGAGAAGATAATACAGTGTGTGATCTGTCCCCACCTGAACAACCCCCTGACCCCTAGGAGAGTACTGAGGCCCCTGAGGTCTTAACTGTTGTTGTTCAGTCATTTAGTTGTGTCTGACTCTTTGCAACCTCATGGACTGCAGGATACCAGGCTTCCCTGTCCCTCACTGTCTCTCAAAGTTTGCTCAAACTCATGTCCACTGAGCCAGTGATGTCATCCAACCATCTCATCCTCTGTCGTCCCCTTTTCCTCCTGCCCTCAATCTTTTCCAGCATTAGGGTCTTTTCCAATGAGTTGGCTCTTCCCACCAAGTAGCCAAAGGATTGGAGCTTTAGTTTCAGCTGATGATATTCTTCCAGTGAATATTCAGGGTTGATTTCCTTTGGGGTTGACTGGTGGTCTTACTGGGGGTGGGGGGCGCTCAATTAAAAGAAGGAGGACTTCCTGGCTGCTCACATCATTTCTTGCTCAGGTCTTCAGAGACTCTGCTTGGAGAGAAGTTATGCTTCAGCCTTCCAGGAGTTCTAGAGCAGGGGTCCCCAACCCCTGGACCTCAGATTGGTACAGTCCACGGACTGTTAGGAACCGGGCCGCACAGCAGGAGGTGAGCAACAGGTGAGTGAGAGAAACTTCATCTGCTGCTCCCCCTGGCTCCCCACTGGTCACATTACTGCCTGAACCACCTCCTCCCAGCCCCTAGTCCATGGAAAGGTTGTCTTCCACGAAACCGGTCCGTGGGGCCAAAAAGGCTGGGGACTGCTGTTCTAGAGGATTCCACTCCAGTCAGGGCTGAAAGGATTTATCCAGATAAATAGGAAATGTGGTCTGAACTTCAGCTAAATGCACAAAGCTTTCAGATCAGCCCACCCTTGTATCAGGGATTGGAAATGAAGGGAAACGGAGTGAACTCAGTTATTTTGAAGAGCTGCCAATTTCACATCATCGCAGGACATCCTGGAGCGAGTGCAGTGTGCTGTAGTGGAAACAGCACGGACTTTGGAGCCGGTCAGACTTTTCAGTTAAATCCTGGCTCAACTCCTGGCGGTATGACCTTGAGCAAGAGACTTCATCCCTCTGGGCTTGTGAAATGGGAATTGCAATGCCTACCTCATAGGGCCACGTTGAGGCTCTGTCTGTGTCACTTCTCTTTTCCAGAGAGAAAAGCTGAGATGAGCCTTACTTGGCGATAGAAAACAACTTGATGTAGGGTGAGCTTATTTCCTTCCTTCTCCTTGGTGAGCAGGAATTGGATGTACCGAACCTCACCACAGTGACTTTTCTCTGCCCTTGACCTAAAATAGATCCCTAGTCGTAAAGAGGCCTGAGAAGGGTAGGTTGGGTTTGATGGGGACCAGCTCGTGACAGCAACTTCATGTGACCATCAGCCCACACCCTGCCCCCCACCACACCACAAACAGCTCTGCATGTTTCCGGTTCCCAGAGAACTGCAGCCGGAGATGCGATTCCAGAGAACTGCTCCTCTGGAAGCTGGCATCTGTATAATATTCACCAGGAAAACCAGGAGGGATTCCACGCGTAGCCACGTACTAGCTTTGTAATTCATTTTACCTCTCTGAGCCTGCATTTCCTCATCTGTTACATGAGGAAGTAACAGTACTTATTACCAGGATTAAAGGAGAAGGACTGGAAAACACTTAGCACAGTGCCTGGTACTTTCTAAGCGCTCCAGAAATATCAGCTGGCAAAGGAAGGAGCAGTAACTGACCGCCTCCCATCCCAGGGCAGATAGGACTGGTTATCTACTTTGCCCTGAAGGTGGGGATGGCAAGAAATGCATCATTATCTCCATTTTCAGATGGGAAAATAGAAGCCAAGCATAGCTGAGCCCTGAGCTCACCGAAGGCAGAAACATTCACGTGTGCCTGGAGCGGGGACAGCACTGGCAGACCAGAGCAGGGTGGTTGTGAGTACTGGGGGGGTGCCAGGTCATGGTGTCTGAAGTGGCATGGTCTTGGCAGCCCCTGCGGGCCTTGGAAGCTTCACGCAGGAGAGAGCTGGGGCCTTTGCATGCAGCCTCCACCTTCCAGACTGGAGGCCAAGGCCGCACGGTGCTGGGTCCCAGCTGCCCAGTCTCTGGACAAAGGCATCAGAGCCCGTGAGCTGCTCCCATCTGGAAGGCCAGGGGCCCAATTAACCTTCCTTCAGCTGTTCCACACACTGATTAACCAGGAAATGTGTTATTTGTTCTGAGCAGGGGAACAAGCTCTCCTAGACAGAGGAATTCAGGACTGGAGGTCCAGTCACTTCCAAGGAAGAAAAATCCCTGGAATTCTGTCAGGAGTCTGGGTCTCAGCCAAGGGAACAGAAATTCGGTCCTCGTTTTTGGTCTTTATTTACCAAATTAGTTCAGGTTCTGGTAGCTGTCTGGCTGCCAGCGTTATCCCAACAAGACGACACAGGGAAGCAATTCAGTTGCCCCGGTGATTAGCAGCCTGCCATCTCCCTTTGTGGTGCATGTGTCCCAGCAAACCTCTCCCCACTGTAATCTTTCTATCAACCCCTTGGGACTCTCTCTGCAGGGCTTTCCAGAGATGATTCCTTTCCCCAGACCCAAAAGAGGCTTAGCATCATTTTGTGCCTCTTTAGGGAGGAAGTGGGAATCAGGGATAATGAAGTTAACACCCGGTGAGTCAGAGACCTTGCTGGAAACAGCTCCCCTTCTTTCACTGAACAGGGACGGTAGAGGAAGACAGAAAATTCTGCTACCTCCACATCCCCTGGGAACTGAGTGGTAGGCTACCCAGCAGGGAAGAGGCTGGGGGGTGTGCAGTGGAGGGTCTTAGGTGGGGACTGCTGCAGAAATGACTGGGAAAAGCATTTCAGTAGTCAGAAGGACTCCAGAGGCTCAAGCCCAGGGAGAAGGCAAGACAGTGCCGTCTTAAAAGCTTGGACTCAGGTGGGAGATAACCAAGGTTGGAATCCTTCCTCTGCTACTTATCAGCTCTGTGATCGTGGGCAAGTCAGTACCTATTCCCAGCCTCAGTTTCCTCCTTTGTGTACCTGGAAATGACAACACCTCCTTTCTTTTGTTGAATGAGTCAATTTATGTGCATGCTTAGCACATAAATGTTGGCAGCTTCAAAAAGGAAAAACAAAGAAAAAACTCAACCATTTACGGGACTGGAGATTCTGAAGAGCTGTATCCACAGATTCCAACAGTTACAGGGAAAGGGAGTGATGGGCAGTCAATGGGAGGCAGGACAGGAGGATGGCTCTGGGATGGGGGAGTAGGAGATGCCAGTCTTTACAGCAGACTAGCCTGGCTGTGGGCCCCCAGGAGAACAGGGTGGGAATTTCCAAGGACCACTTGTCCTCACCAAGGAGTGGGAGGGGCGCCTAGTGGTGAGCGAAGTGTCTGTGCGAGGGTTTTGGCTGAGGTGGAGCAGCGAGAGGCTGAATGGGCGGCAGACTTCCAGAAGTGCAGACGGAGGAGACGGAGCAGTAATAATGACTTGGACACATGGGAGGAAAAAATAGCTCAGGGACGAAGGAGATGCCAAGGTTTCTGGCCTTGGGAGGCTCACGGGGACTTGAGGTGAGCACCAAGGGATGAAGAGGAGAGATCCTAAAGGAACTGGGGAGATAGTGAGGTGAGGAACAGAAGCCAGAACTAAAGAATTGGGTGGATGATGGGGCAAGGAGTGGGAAGTGTGGAGCTGAGGCTTTCCCGTAGCCTCGAAGGAGCAGTGTCTCAGGGAGAGAGAGCGGTGCATTCTGGGAAGTGAGATGGCATTCATCCCAACACGCAAGTGCAGAATTCAAGGAGATCCTGAGGGCCAACCCTGCAGGCAACAAGCACATGAACTTGGACCAGGAATCACCACCAGGAACTCAGTTATTCTCTGTGAAAACGGGTATAATGATACCAGCCCGCCCTTCTTGATGGGATTCTTCTGTGGTTCATTCAGTTAGCCATCCACTGAACACATAATTCCTGGCTGTCTATGAGAGGCAAGCACTGTTCTAGGTTCTGAGGAAACAGTGGTGATCCAGGCAGGCAAGATATCTATTCCTTTAGAGCTATCACTGTGGCTTGGGAAGTCAGACAAGACTTTCATAGGTTGTTGTGCAGGATTTTTTTTCTGTGGTCTTCATATTTCTGCTGAAGCTGCAAAGGCTGAAACAATAAGATTAAATGCTCTCACATGCCAAAGAGAAGTACTAGGCATCTTAGTAAAGGTAGAACTAGTTCAATAACTATCAGGACATATCCCTGGATGTGCTGTGTGCTTAGTCGCTCAGTCGTGTCAGACTTTTTGCGACCCCACAGACTTTAACCCACAAGGCTCCTCTGTCCATGGGATTTCCCAGGCAAGAATACTGGAGTGGGTTGCCATTTCCTTCTCTATATTCTTGGATTCCAGTTTATAAATTAAAAGGGGTTGAAGAAAGTCACTGAGTCAGAGAACAGTTGCCTTGGTAAGCAGGGCTGAGATTTCCCCTGAGGGTACACCCCAAGCTGACCAAGTGAGGAAAACCAGTCACAAAGATTGGGGGCCTCCAAAGAAGAAGAAACTAGCATGACTCCCTATAACTCTGCCTCCACTGATGCTAGCTGAGGTGCTAGAAATTGCAAGCACCCCAGTGCACCAAGGCACAGCAAGAAAGTCCTTGGGAGAACCCTACCTATGTCTTTAGGAATTGGGGATGCACTAAAGGAAGTAAACTGTGTGCATCTTTTATCTGGAGAATTCTGCCTATGGAGCCTGACTGGAGCGGCTCTTGTAGCAGGATGAGATGCGCCAACTCAGCCCTGGTTTGTTGGCAGGGACAGGACAGTCCCGTGGCAGATAGGGGACACAGGGAAGTTGTCCAGAGAGTGCTTTTTCTATGGTAGTGCAGGGCAGAGATCCTGCAGAGAACTTCCCAAGAACCCCCAAATGTGCCCACGAACAAGCCAGAGAGCTGGGCACCTGCTAGCTAAGGGCACCCGTCACATAGAACTTTACCACTTTTCCTCTAACACCTCTCCCCGAACCCTGACACTTGGAGGAGCCACTGCAGAAAAGGAAGGTCAGAAAATCAGACCACACCCCACCCTCCCCAGTACAGGATCTTGAGCCAGGGGACAGACCTGTGGCAGGAGAGGAGGGGTATTAAATTGGATACAAGATTGATTAAATTGGATGAGGTTTTGATTTGGACAGGACCAGACATTTTATTGCCTGAAAAATTGGTCTTAATTATAGAAATGAAACTGTTTTTGTGACTGGTAGGGATGGGCAGCCAAGGACTCTGCTTGAGATGTCATTAAGGGTGGAGAAGAGAAATTTACTACAGTATGAATCGTGGCTGTGAGGGGAGAAAAACAGAGCTGCTTCATGCTTGTCTCTCTTCAAGTTCAGCCCATTCAATAAATCAATTATCCAGGCAAACAAATAAATAATTTCAACTAGTCTAGGGCAATGAAGGTGAAACAGGGTGATGGATGAAAAAGCGATGACTTGCGAGGTGGTTGGGAAGATACCCTGGAGAAGGAAATGGCTACCCACTCCTGTATTCCTGTCTGGAGAATTCCATGGACAGAGGAGCCTGGCGGGCTACAGTCCATGTGGCTGCAAAGAGTTGGACAGGACTGAGCGACTATCACTTCCATTTTTCACTTCACTGGGAGTGGGAAGGCTGCTGCTCTTAGGTTAGGGGGTCAGGGATGGCTGCTCCAGGAGGTGATGTTTGAGCTGAGAGGGGAAATGGTGAGGAGCTAGTCCTGTAAAACATCTTGGAGATGAGTGTTTTGGGGAGAGGAAAAGTGGGCATTAACTTTTAACTTAGTCTGTTCAAGAAGCAGAGAGGAGACCAACATAGCTGCAGTGTAGTGAGCTCTCCAGGCCAAGGTGAGATAGATCAGAGAGGGGGCCCGCCCTGCAGGGCTTTGGAGGCCAGGGTCAAGAGTTGAGGCTTATTTTCAACATTAGATATTTACTGGGTCTGTCCTTTGTGTGATGCGGAATGTTATAAACCGGTGTCTTCCTGCCTGTTGGGTCTCTCTGCCTCTCAAGAAGCAGTGTGCTGTGCGTGTGCTTAATTCCTCAGTCGTATCTGACTCTTTGCGACCCCATGGACTGTAGCCGGCCAGGCTCCTCTGTCCATAGGGATTCTCCAGGCCAGAATACTGGAGTGGGTTGCCATGCCCACCTCCAGGGGATCTTGCCAATCCAGGGATCAAACCCAGGTCTCCCTCACTGCAGGCAGATTCTTTACCATCTGAGCCACCAGGGAAAGCCCCAAGAAGCAGTAGGCTGCAGAAATGCAGGGCGTGGGGGCAGGGATGGTTGCCAGGCCTTAAGACTTTAGGGCAGGGGACCACCGGGGTGAGTGAGGAGCTGATGGTCGGGGGAGGGGGTACTAATATCGGTGGCCTTTGGCATTCTAGCACCCCTGCCCTCTCCCTGCGAGCACACACACTGCATCAGTCAGAAGCAATCCTGAGGGAGGGAGGAGTGGGATGGGAGGCTAAGAAATGGGATCTGAACTCCAGGCTGCAGGACTGGATTTCATTCACCTCTTGCTCACACGCTGTCTCCTTAAGTGACCTTGTTCCAGATCCTCCATGTTTATTCCTCTGTGAAGAAAAAGAGGACACCTTTTGCGGGATCCGCCGCCATCACCGCCTTGGGCTTGTAGGCTCGACGCTGACGCAACAGGAAGGGGATTAAGATCAAGGAGCGAGGGCGGCCGGCAGCGGCAGGTCTGGACAAGCCGCGGGACGGCCAAGGACGCGGCCAGGTCCACCAGAGGGCGCCCGCCTCCAGACGACCCTCCCGCGCTCCCCGCGTCCCGCCGCGGCGGAGACAGGCGAGCTGCCCCGCGCTGCCCCGGCTCCAGCCGCAGCCCTGGGCCGAAGCCCCCAGTGGTTCGGGCGGGAAGCGAAGGGTCCAGGGCCCGTCCTTCGGGTCCGATCTCTGGCATGCCGTTCTTGGTACCTCTCCCGACCGCCTTCAGACCTTCGAGGCTGCAGCCTTGGTCTTCCAACCGTGCAGTTTGTCCCTGAGGTCAGGGGCGGGAGATCAATTCTGGACAGGTCAGCAGTTCAGCTTGCCTAGGACAGCAGAAAGGTGGTTCGGGTGCCCCTGTCCCGACAGTTGTCATCTCGCCTGCCAGCCCTCGCTCGGGTCGGCCCTGCGCCGCCCCCAGCTCCTCACGGGTTAACCCCCCTCGCCGCCCGCTCGCTTCCCGGTGCCAAAGTGGGTGTTGCTGGAATTCCTCTCTCTCCCTCTCCCGTAATAAGGGGGCTGAACTGTCCCTCCGAGGAGGGGGCATGGTGTGGATAAAAGAGACGAAAAATCAGGGGGAGGTTTCCAAAAATAAAGCCCTCCAGTTCTCCTTCCGAAGGCTACAGCGACAGGGAGAAGGCGCGAAGGTGCAACAGCGGTGCGCGCCCAGCTGGAGACGCAGCGCGGCCTCCGGGCTCGGTGCGCGCAGCCCCCGGCCGCTCCCGCCGCCTGGCTCCGGCTCCAGGGAGAGCCTGGCCCGCAGTCTGACTCGGGGCCCCCTAGACGGGGAGAGGCGGGCCACCGGCAGGGGACCAGAGCGCAGCCAGCGGGCGACGGGCGCACCGACTGTGAGCCCCGGGGGCCGTTCCCCCCGCGCGCGCAGCTCTCCAGGCGCCCAGGCGCCATGAGGCCCCCAACGACCGCCCGCTGCCCCGGGCGCGCCCTGCAGAACCCCTGGAGGAGCTTCTGGCCGCTCACCCTGGCTCTCTTCGTGGGCATGGGTCAGGCTCAGAGGGACCCGGTGGGAAGATACGAGCCGGCTGGAAGAGACGCGAGTCTGCTGCGGCGCCCTGGGGGCAGCCCGGTAGCGGCTACAGCCAAGGTGTACAGTCTGTTCCGGGAGCAGGACGCGCCCGTCCGGGGTTCGCTGCCCGCGGAGCTGGTCCAACCTAGCTGGGGGAGCCCCAGGAGGTCCACCGAGGCGGAGGCCAGGAGGCCGCCCCGCGCGCAGCAGCCGCGGCGAGTCCAGCCACCTGCGCAGACTTGGAGAAGCCGACCCTCGGGCCAGCAGCAGCCCGCACCCCGGGCCCGGGCCGCGCCGGCTCTGACGCGTCTCGGGACGGTGCAGCGGCCGCGCGCTGCGCGAGGGCGGCTTACGGGGTGAGCGCTGGAGAGGGAAGGGTGGGGGTTTGAGGGAGCGAGGGTCGGTCTCCCGAACACTCGTTCGTGGAGGGGTGTGTAGGCGAGAGGACAGGGCGGGGGTTCTGCCTGTCTCGCCTCTGTCCTCAATACTGCGGGAAACAGACCGAGGTCCCGAAGCTGGGGCTCGATCTGACCCGCTTTCAAAGAGTAGAGAGGAAAGAGAAACACCGTCCACACCCTTTCGTACCAGCTCTCGCCCAGATCCGACGTTAAATCCTTTCCCAATGCGGCAGTGCATTCGCCCGCGCTCCTCCCGTCCGCCTTAACCGGGTGTCTGCTGACGCCCGCTGCCGGCAGCGGCGTGGGGATCCGAAGGGGATCTCGGAGAGGGCATCGGAGTGGATGTTCCAGGCTCTTAGAACCGGGAGAAGCTGAGCGGCCTTAGTGCGCGGTGGGTGGAGGATGTCGGGGTGGGGGGTGGGGGCTCCAGAGCGCGAGGGCTGATGCATCTCCAGGAACGAGGCTTCGAAGCCTGCGTGTGGGGACAAAGCTGTGCGCTGGGGCACAGGCCGGCCTGAGTCCGGGGATGGCTGGACGAGGTAGTGGGCGTGGACTCGGGGGGCACTTTGGGCAGGAAGCCTGTCCTCGGGTGTGGCTGCGACACTGTGGGTCCGTGGCGGAGTGGGTCTGTGTGTGCGCCTGTGCAGCTAGGTGTCAGCGCGACTTTGCAGGACTACGTCTCCCCTCAACCCTGCCATTTAGTTCCACCCCCCTCCCGATGCAACACCCGCTGCCTGTCGAGGGCCCCCTCGCGGCGTGGGGAACGCTCCCCAGCCATCCCCACCCCCAGATGAGGATTCTTGGGGCGGCGGGGCGCTGGGCCTGGCCGGAGTGGGACAGATGTCTACAGAATGGAGGGCGACCGAGCCCGGGCAGTAAGGGTGCCCGGTATGGGGCACCACTGGGGAGGCTGGGAAGGAACCTGGCGGCCCTTCTGGGCCTGGGCCCGATTTGCCAGTTGGGTTCAGTCCTCCGGCGCATAGCAAGAAGGACGCTGCACCCCCAGGGCTACTCCTGAGGCTGTTCTTACTGCCTCTCCACTCCCTGTTTTCCTTGGCTGCAGCACTGTTCTCCTGTATTTCAGCAGGATTCTCTCCCTTCATTCAAATTTCTGTTTAGAGAGGCCCCACCCTCTCTCTCTTCATCCTGCGTTATGTTTCTTCATGGCACTGATTCCCATCTGACATATTATGTTTCTGCTTTTATGGTCTGGTCTCCCAGGGCACACTAATGTCAGCTCTAGGAAAAGAGAGGCTTTGTATTCTGCATTGCCAGGTCACCAGTGCCTAGAACAGTGCTCGAGTATAGTTGAAGCTTGCTCAGTACCTGTTGAATGAGTGAAGGAATGTCTCACTGTCCGTGCAAGGCCCGGCTTAAGGCAGACGGAGAGGAGACCTGGGCACTGCCAAGTAGTTTACACGGAGGATCAGTCAGTGAGCGATAATGGCTGTTCAAGTGAATACATGCTTCCTAAGAGCAAGTGTGCCGAGCTAGGGACAGGGGATGGGGCCCAAGACAAAGATATTGTTCTTGCCAGGAGAGCAGCTCAATTATTTCAAATCAAATTGGAGAAATGAATACATATGCACTGGCAAACATGCTTTCTAGTATCAGAATCTTCCTGTTAAGAATAAAGGAATGGACGGTTGGGGCTGAGGAGTTCAGAGGAAAAAGAAGCCCTGTAAGCTCGAGCCCCTGGGGTTCATGTGGGAAAGAAGGGGGAGGGTAACAGGAGTAGAACCCCCAAGATGTAGCACTGCCAGAGGACAGCGGCTTTTTTTTTTTTTACTGTGGGCAGTGGTTTAGGGGCAGGACTGCACCTTGGTGTCAGGGAGCCACAGGGCTGAGGCTGGAGGCATAGATTTGGGCCAGACCATGGAGGAGCTTACCCTGTCAGCATTCTGATGGGAGTTGGGGGGAGGAGGAATACTGCAGTGGAGGTGGGAGGGTGCACTATTAGCAGCTGTGAAAAGAGGTGGTGATGAGCAAAGCAGACTGTCACCAGGATAAGGCTGGTAGATGTGCACAGGTGTGTAAGGACCTGGGCTGGGTGCCACCCACAAGCACCTGCCAAACACAGGTGCACACATCGCATCACATGCTGGGTTTGACTCCTCCCCCAGGTTATTTTCTGCAGCTTTGATAAAGAGTGGGTTCCTCAGGCACTCCAGCTAGCCACTCCAAGGCAATTGGGGAGGGACTGAGTGGCCATCTTCCATCGACTTCTTCTCCCTAAGTCCATTCTGACTAATGGCTTACGGCCAGGCTGACCTCTCTGGTAATTGCCTTGAGAATTTCTCAGGTGGCGCTAGTGTTAAAGAACCCACCTGCCAATGCAGGAGGCACCAGAGACATGGTTTTTATCCTTGGGTCGGGAAGATCCCCTGGAGGAGGGCAGCTTGGAGAATCCCAGTATTCTTGCCTGGAGAATCCCATGGACAGAGGGAGCCTGGCGGGCTACAGTCCATGGGGTATAATCGACTGAAGGGACTAAGCTTGCATGCATGCAAGGACTAAGTGCCACCTGCTGGTAAATCTTGGAATTGCACCACTACTACTGGGGATTCTTCATTCATTCAACAAATATTTGGAAGGTCTTCTGTATGCCAGGCACTCAGCTGGACCATGGGGATATAGCAGTGGCCAAGATAGCCTCTGTCTTCGTGGAACCTGCCATGTAGTGGGGATTTATTGCACACAATGAAGATTTTAAGTGTGCGCCAGGCACAGCGCTAGGTGTCTGGGACACAGAGTAACCAGAGCAGAAACAATTCCTGCATTATTGAAATTTACAGTCCACAGGGGAGTTTCTAAGCCATTGTTTCCCAGTATTCAGTGTTTATTAAGCTTAGCCTCACAGCATATCACTTTCATAATATTTTCCTCTTTTTTTTCTTGTTCTATTATTTTCTTTAAATTTATAAACTGTTAAAAATAACAGGATTTTGTGTTTTATTTATTTTCAAGTGTTTTTTATTATGGAGTTTTATACAAGCCTATAAACCCACAAAAGGTATTGGAAATAATACAACTAACAATCCAATTTTTTTAAACTTTAATATTTTGGCATAGTTTGCTTCTGATTTTTTTTAGTTGAAGTATCTTCTGCAAGTTTGTCTCCCCTCTCCCCAGATGTTAACCACTACCTTGAATTTACTAATGATGCCAATCTATGTTTTTATACCATTGGTACGGATGCATGCATCCATAACATACATAACATTGTTTTGCATATTTTAGATAAGTGATACCATGCTGCATTATTCTTCTACAAGTTGCTTTTTCCTCATTAGATTTTTGAGATTTAACTAAGTTAATATAATCAACCCAAGTTTATTTATTTTAATTGTTGGATATTATGCCATTGTCTGAATATACCACAGTTTATTTATCCATCCTTCTGTTTTTGGACAGTTAGATGAGTTACATATTTTGGTATTACAAACAGTGCGTGACTCATTTTTCTAAATAACTAAATCCATTTGCAAGGACACTTTGTATCACTATCCTAAGTTGAAGATAGTACCACTTGTCATAAAGAGAAGGTAACTGTAGGAAAATTGAAGTGAAAACAAAATGTTCTCCAAGTCTAGTCAGATACTATTATCGTAAGAAGTTCAGCCCCGTGGTGTGTTCTCCCTATTGGAAAGGGCAATCGGCAAGTGTTGGGGGGAGAGGACTTGGCATGAAGACCCAACCTTGGATAGAGATTTTTCCTCACTGACCTAGTCAGACTAGAAACATCGCTAAAAAGGGAATCACTTTCTCCCTGTGTGATTCAGCATTGCTGCAAGTTCTGAGGATGGAAACCTCAAATCCCCTTTTCTACCCTCAGTGTTGTTCATTCCCTTTTTTGGGAAACACTGGATTCAGTGAAACAATGAGGTAGTAAAGGTGCACCACATGTCAGGCCCTGTGTTAGACTTTCGGGGCACAAAGAGGAATAAGAAAGCCCCGTGAAGGTACTCGACACATACACCAGCAGCCTGAGACAATCAGTACCACATGGTGTGGAGGTTGGAGAACAGAGAAGGCTGGGTAGATGTCAGGGGAGGGTTTACCCGAAGGAGGTTAGCGTTTGATCTGGAGCGTGCCAAGGATTTCAATCAGCAAAGAAGAGAGGGAAGGCCATGTAGGCAGAGAGAGCAGCTTAAGCAAAGGCATCAAATGGTGCCCAAGTGTCGTACAGGGAGGGGGGAGGATAGCAAAACTTTGTGTCATGGCTTTGGTTGTGGGTGGCCATGGAGATAAGGGAGGGGTGGTGGGGGCAGTTAGACTCTACAGGCAGGTGGGGTGGGGTTGGCTTTGTAGAGGCCAGCGGAGAGCCTGGAGGCGATTGTAACAGAGGACCAGTACGGCCAGATTTGTTCCAGGTGGAACAGCAGCTGTCCTAGGCTGTTAGCCAGATGTGTTCCCAGGGGTTGGGCAGTGATGCTGGACATCGGGCTAATGTTTGCAGAGCAGTGCCGCCCCAAAGGCTGGGCTTATAAAAATCTCTGAATGGTATGTTCCAGAGAGCCAGAACCCCTGAGTCATTTGCCCCAGCTAGTCAGTCTCATCTGCTCTCTCCAGCTAGCCAGAGCCCACTGAACAGTCATCTCCCATCAGGCACCTCCTGGAGCTTGCACCCAAGGCTCTGGCTAGTCTCCTGGACTTCTCTGGAAGGCCCTGTTAGCTGAACATGGCTCCCTTGCTTGGCAGCTTCGATCCTGACCAGTTCTCCCGGTGGCCCTGGTGGCCCTGGTGGCCTCGAAGGCTGTACCCTGGGCAGGCAGGGCAGGGCAGGCCGAGCTGCTGCCCTCCTTCAGTCAGCTCTGTGGCCATCCTGAGGGCATCTAGGGTGACAGCAGGCTCAGGGAGCCTCCTGGAACCGGGCTCCACGCCATGACCTCTTGGCCGGGCAGACTTCTTGGTCTGTGTTCTCTGGCCACCCCCCACCCCCGCCGGGCGCTAGACTTTAGGAAACTCCCAGGGCATGCTGCCTGTTTCCTCTCAAAGACCTCCCAGGCCTCTCAGAGGCCTTGTCACCACCACCAAGGGTAATGACTTACAAATGGGTGGGTCGTTTCCCCTCCCACTGGGGCACACACCTCAGAAGCTGTGGGTAGGAGGATCAGCCCTTTCTGCAGAACCCAGTGACTGACTGGGGCCCTGGTGGGGAGGAGGCCTTCAGGGAACCAGTAAACTGCTGAGGGAAGTGGTCCAGAGAGGCTTTGAGGTGGCCGAGATGGCACAGCCCTCGGCCGAGAGGACATTCTGTGAGCTCCCTGGGAGGCAGCTCCCCAGAGCTTTGGGCTGAAGGGCCAGAAACGGGCCTCAGCATTTTCAAACGGCAGGAATTTATTTTGAATGTTTCGTAAGGTTTCAAAACCCGCACGAGTTTTGGGCTTGACACAAACATCAACCAAACTCTTAAGTGAGACCAGATGCCCCCATGCTGGAGACAGAGGTCACGGGAATGGCCTCCCGGTCAGTCCTTCACCCCGACTCTCGGACTCTGAACCTCTGCCACCTTGTTCACCCTGCATTTCAGTGAGTGCTCGGTAGACAATTTCTGATGGAAACCATGGGATATGTGAGGCCAGAGCCAAGCCCACTCTGAGCTGGGGAGGCAAGACCCCAGAGGTCTTTTCCAAGAAGAGCCCTCTGGGGACATCACTGGGGTCTGGGCATGTGGGTCTTTAGATCGACAGTCAGGGTGGGTGAAAGCTATTGGTGCTGAAGGGCCCCACTGGAAACCAGAGGGCAGATTTTGGGTGAAATGGGTGAATGGCAGCTGCTGGGCCATGTCTCCTGTGGGTGTCCTTAGTGCTGGGGGAAGGACTATCCCACTTCAAGTAAGTTCCATCAGCCTGCCCAAATAAAAAGTATACTCGCCATGCAGAGCTGCTTACCCCAAGTCCCCAGCCCTATTGTCCCACCAGCCTGTCACCTCCTCAGCCCCTCTTAAGGAACATTCTGGAGCCTGGCTCTTTCCATCACCCTCCTAGTTGCTCGGTCTCACCCTGTACCAGCCTGCCCGAGGGCTAAGGCTCCTCCCAGTGTGGATTTGTTGGCAGGGGATGCAGATGTGGTCCTTAAGGCTGTGGTGTGTGTGTGTGTCTTCCAGCTTCCCTTGGATCATCAGCGTTTGTTGGCAAGGGCCATGGTGATTATTTTTCGGTGAGAGGCCACGTGGAGTTGGAGCATGACTTCGAGTTGGGCCAACCTAGGTTTGAATCTGGCTCTGACACTTCCTTCTTATTTAGCCTTGGCAAGGGACTGAGCCACTCTGAACTTGCTTTTTGGTCGTCTTCGTGATCCCCGTGCCAGTGGAGTGCCTTCTCATGTCAGGGGCTCTATGTCCCTATCTTGTTGAATCCTCCCAACAACCCCATGAGGCAGGTATTATTATCTGCCTTGTACAGATGATGAGAGTGATGCTTCCCAAGGTCGTGTCACCAGTGGCAGATCAGGATTTCATCTTAGTGCCTGCCCCTGGGCCATGCTGCCTCCCTCGAGAAGGGGGCAGTGCCTGGCCTGGCAGAGTTCCCCCAGGCCCTGCCTGTAGAGGGCAGGACCATCAGACATTAAGCTTTGTGAATAATCTTGCTGTGAGCATCCCACGCTGACCCTGTCTTGGTGGCTCCACAGGAGGAATGTCTGCGGGGGACAGTGCTGCCCAGGATGGACGACGGCAAACAGTACCAACCACTGTATCAAACGTGAGTGCCTCCACTCCATCCACCGTCCCTCCCTCTCTCTCCATTGAGCTGGGTCGGGTGTGGCATCTCTGGAACCTGGAGCACGAGTCTTCCCCAGTTCGCCTTCTGAGCAGGCAGCCCCCTCTCCAGCGGGAAGCGGTGGAAGGGAGGAGATGAAAAAGTGCCTCCAGGAAATTCCTCGGTAGTCCAGTAGTTAGGACTCTGTGCTTTCACTGCCAAAGGCCCGGGTTCAATCCTTGGTCAAGGAACTAAGATCCCACAAGCTGTACAGCAAAAAAAAAAAAAAAAAAAGCCCTCCAACTGAAAATGACTTCTCAGATAAATCCCCACTGGTGTTTATAAAGCTTCCTGTATGCCTCTTCTGATGCCCCCCTGTGTTGGGGCTCACCCCTAACTTGCCCTGGGGTCTGCAGAACACACCTGGCCCCAGAGCCTCAGCATCACACATTCTGTGGGAAGAGGGTACTCACAGCGCGTGCTGTGGGATCCACCCCTGCCCTGGCCCCCCTGGCCCCTGGCCCCTGGCGGGCATTCTACCAGCACGGTCAGATGAGTCTCTGGTTGTGTCTGGGGCAGTCTTCCTTTGGACCTCTCTGAAGCCTGGCAGGCTGGCCCGACTGGCACCTTTACTACTACCAGCATGACTACCGTTACTACCACTAGTACCATTACTACTCCTACCGCCTCTACTACCATCATTACTACTACAGCTGCTGCTGCTTCTACTACTGCTATTACTGTACTACCAACACCACCACTGCTGATACTGCAACAGTGACGATGACTACTACTAGCTAACAGCTGGGGACTTGCTATATACCCGATGCTGTGCTAAGCTCTTCACATATATCATCTTACTTGAGTCTCTCAATCCTGTAACGTGAGTATTTACTGCTCATCCCACTTACAGCCTAGGACACTGAGGCTCAGTTCGGTTAGGAAACGTGCCTGAGGGGACAGTACTCTAAGTCTGGCTCAGGAGGCAGACTCTAGGCAGTATGACCCAGAACCCCGTACTCTTACCTGTGGGGCTTTGCTTTCTCCCAATACTGACTGAGTTTAGGGCCTTCTGGACTCTGGGAGCCCCACAGGTGATGACTGGGCAGTTTCAGAGAGCTTGGATCTTCCTCCTTCATACCCCGGGGTCCCTCTCGAGCCCTCATCAGCACCCTGCCCCCCACCCCAGTCTTTGTGGCAGTACCAGGAGCTCTGCCCAGCTGTTCCATCCTGGATCCGATTCTACCCTCTGCCCTAAGCCTGGCTGCAAAGCTCTAGTCCCACCAGCACCCTTTCCCGCCCAAGGACAAGCCCTAGGCCCTTTCCAGTGTGAGATTTTCACAGCTAGTGGTCCAGGGGACTGACGAAACCTATGATGTTCCTGTCCCTGATGGATGCCCTCATTTCTGGTCTCCTGATGCCTTCTGAGATAGGGATAGACAGGGATGCAATGGAGTTGCTTCCATTCCTACCGGGCCGGCTCACCAAGCTTCCAGTTCTGCCTCTGACCTTATGGCCTTGACCCTCTCCTGGTCTGATGATGAAGCCTGGGCAGAATCCTAGGTCTCTCTGAGGATCTCCAGATAAAGAAGGCAAAACCCCAATCTCAGAAACAAACAACAAAGCAGATTTCTACCTGAAAATTCTTTCCTTTTCGGGGAACCTGGATTAGTGGGGCTTGCAGAAGCTAGGTACTCAGTGACTAGGGGCACAGTTGGGTGAGGGGCCCCTCTTCATAATTTGAAAGATAAGCACTGTGTGCCTCAGATGACTGGCTCAAGGTCACACAACTCCTTAGTGGAGGATCTGGGACCTGAAATTGGTGACTCCCCTGGGCAGAGAAGCCAAGGATGTGGGTAGCCCAGTAAGTTTATGGTTAGGAGAAGCTCTGGGGCTGGGGGCTGGGCACTGGTATGTTATTAAAGTTCTGTAGGTGATTCTAGCCAGGGCTGAAGACTGCTAAGCAGAGTTTGGGGTCAATCATGGAAAGAGCTGCCTTGGGAGCCCTACTCAAATTTGAATGCTCCCATGAATCGTCTGTTGTTGTTGTTGTTGTTCAGTTGCTCACTTGTGTCTGACTCTTTGTGACCTCATGGACTGCAGTACATCAGGCTTCCCTGTCCACCATCTCCCGGAGCTTGCTCAAATTCATGTCCACTGAGTCGCTGATACCATCCAACCATCTCATCCTCTGTCATCCCCTTCTCTTCCTGCCCTCAATCTTTCCCAGCATCAGGGTCTTTTCCAGTGAGTTGGCTCTTTGCACCAGGTAGCCAAAGTATTGGAGCTTCAGCTTCAGCATCAGCCCTTCCAGTGAATATTCAGTGTTGATTTCCTTTGGGATTGACTGGTTTGATCTCCTTGCAGTCCAAGGGACTCTCCCAGAGTCTTCTCCAGCACTGCAGTTTGAAAGCATTAGTTCTTCAGCATTCAGCCTTCTTTATGGTCCAACTCTCACATCCATACATGACTACTGGAAAAACCATGGCTTTGACTGTATGGACCTTTAGCAACAAAGTGATGTCTCTGCTTTTTAATATGCTGTCTAGGTTTGTCATAGCTTTCCTTCCAAGGAGCAAACATTACTTAATTTAATGGCTGCAGTCACTGTCCACAGCAATTTTGGAGCCCAAGAAAATAAAATTTGTCACTTCGACTTTTTCCCCTTCTATTTGCCATTAAGTGATGGGGCTGGATACCATGATCTTAGTTTTTTTGAACATTGAGTTCTGAGCCAGCTTTTTTACTCTCCTCTGGGATCTTATTAAAGTGCAGACTGTGACTCAGCAGGTCTGGGGTGAGGCTGGAGAGTTTGTTTCTAACAAGCTCCTAGGGGATGCTGATGCTGCTGGTCCTCGGACCACACTTTGAGTAGCAGGCCCGGGGCCGGGGTTGGGGGATGCTCTGGAGGCCTGGGGAGGGATTTGGGGCTAGAGGTGAGGAGGAGGGCTTGTAAGTTCTAGGGAGCTTAGTAGAGAGTGTTGCTGAGGTTTGAGTTGAAGTTGCGGGGGCTGGCTTCAGAGTGGGTGGCCTTCTCCCCAGCTGCCTGAGGGTCTGGGCACGAGCCTCACCCGGGCCTGAAGGCTCTCGATTTCCTGACTTGCTCATGACTTTCCAGCATCATTCTCTGCCAATCTGGAGTTTCAACACTGGAAACTCGAGGTTGGGTGAGTCTGCTGATTGTCAGAACTGACATGTGTGTGCACCCTTGCGCCCTGAGCAGGGGGCGGCTGCTCTGGTGTGCTGTCAGTACCCACTCCAGCCTGGGGGTCCTCAGCCCTGTTATTTCTCTCCCTGGCCTTCTGCTGCCCCTCCAGGTGTCTCTGGGACTCTGGCATGCAGGCTGGCAGCGCTGTGGGAGAACTTTGCCAGTGGGTGTTAGCCTCTCCCACTAGAAGTCGACTTGCCCACTGAAGGTCTGTGTACTAATTAGCTGGGCCCAGTGCTGTTTGCTTGTTGCTATTTTGCTGCTAATGAGCCTAATGAGAACCACGTGGATGGCGGGATGTTGGCCCTGGATGGCTGGGTCCGAAGCTCTGTCAAGTATGGGCTCTTGCTTCCATGCCCTGTCAGCTGGCAGTCCTGCTTCCCCTGTGTGGTTTGCGTCTCTCTATCCCCTCCCCATGCTATACTCCTCTGGCTGGAACCAAGGCTGCCAGTTCTGGGGAGTGCTCATGACTCTGGCCTAGTGGTTTCACAGATGTGGGGTGCCTCTCCTGGTCTGGCAAGGTTGGGGGTGACAGGGAGGGGTGTGTGACATTCCCCCAACTGCCAAGTCTAGGCTCAGAATGGTGCAGGGAGTCAATCCATCCCCTGGTCTCTCCCAGATACCTGTGGGTCCAGCCCACTGCCCACGCACAGGGAGTGATGGCCTTTGGGCCCTGGGTCTCCCCTGACCCCCCACTTGCCTCCTCTCACGGAATCCTAGGTTGCCGTAACATACCAGCCATCTTCCTCACAGCCTCTCTATTTCTGTCTGGTCCCTGGGCCTCGGGGAGCTATGGTGTCTGCAGGTGTCCGTTGCTGGAAGCTCAGCTGCTCTCTGCAGCCTGGCGGGGTCTGGAGCTGGGCCCTCGCCTCCTCCTCTGATCTTGGTCTCCTCCTTCCCTTCTGTGGCTTTGCCAGCCCTGCCACACAATTTATGTGTTTATGTATTTGTGCAGGCAGCTCGCTGGGGCCTGCCGGCCCGCTCAGCTGAAGCAAAGGACTGCAGGGTGTGGGGAGGCTGGATCCTGTTTAAGAGTTAGGGCTTTTGGAATACTGTCCAGGCTTCCCAGACTGACTCACCCCAATACACACATAGCCTTTGCGGGGACTTCTAAAGGCTCATCCTGGGGAAGAGGATTTGAAGAATTCTCTGGCTTCTCCTTTTATCTCAGCCTAGATGCACAGGGGCCACGGATGTTCTGGGGAAGGCAGAAGGCTCTCGGGGAAGGGGCTAGGAGGGTTACCACCCCCACACTCCCACCAGGAGTAAGGCACAGAGTGAGAATATGTACTTCAGATTCCGGTGCCAGATTCATAGAGTCATGGCTTTGAATCCCAGCTCTGTGTCCTCAAGCAAGTGCCTGGCCCTCTCCCAGCCCCAGAGCCTCACCCAGTAAGTGAGTATAACACCCAGTAAGTGAGGATAACACTTCACCCAGTAAGTGGGTATAACAGTCTCTATAGAGCTGCTTCTAATAATAGTAACACACTCAAGCTCTTACTGAGGATCAGAACTTGATTATTAATTTTTCACCCTGACAACAACCCTCCTGTAAACCAGATTTGATCTTTATCCCCATTTACAGATGAGGTTAACTCTTTGTCCAAGTCATGCAGCTGGGAATCGGCAGAGCCTGGGTGTGAATTCAGGTAGCCTGGTCCAGAGGACAGGGCTTGACGCCACGCTCCTGGGAAACGAGTGAGTGCGTGTAGAGAGCCTGGCATGGGGTAACTTTGGCTGTGATCTTAATCTCAATCCAGGAAGCTATGCTGCCTGCCTGGGTTTAAATGCTGGCTCCATAGCTTAGCTGCAGGACCCTGGGCAAGATATTTAAGCTTTCTGTGCCTCAATTTCTTTTTCCGTAAAATATGACTAATACTCATCCCTGCCTCACAGAATTCTAAGGAACAAAGAGATGGCTTAGGGCAAATGTTTAGTTCAAAGCCTGGCATGTTCTGGGTGCTCTGTACATGTCTGGCCTTGATGGTGAGAGCAGGGACTGTATCTCGTGGGCCCAATGCAGGTGTTCATTGGATACCAGGCGAAGGCTCACCGACAATGTGTTGAGCAACACACGGCTTTTCCCAGGCCCGTGCAGAGAGGTCTCCTCCTGCTGCCCTGGGCTCATCAGCCTTTTCAGAAAACTCCCCATGGTGCTCAGGAGACCCTGGAATGGCCTAGGCACTTGTTCTTGTGTTTTGACCCCAAGCCTCTCTACTCATGGGGCCATTACAACAGCATGACTTCTAGACCACATCTCATTGCTGTGAGGACCCCCATCCCTTCTGATCACAGCTTCTCCTGAGTTTCCCTGAAGGAGCTCTTCCAGCCCACCCAGCCCAGCCCTGCAAATGACCCCACCGCAAAGGCCAAGACTCTGGCCGGATGGGGAAGAGCCCCAACTTTGGAGCCAGACTCTCTGAGTTCAAACTCTTGCTCCATCACTTACTAGCACGGGGATCTCAGACAAGTTGCTGGACTGCTCTAAGCCTGTTTGTCCATATGTCAAATGAGGGTCAGACTGGTACCTGTGGTTGTTGTAAGAATCTTCAGAGGAGATACATATAAAGAAATTGGCCCCAGGGTCTCATAATGGTAAGTGCTGAGCAAATGTTAGGGAAAAGGGTCAGGGGACGTGTGCGATTTGCAGGTTCATTACTGATTGTTTAGGAACCAGTAGAACTAGAGGCTCGAGCCTACCTATGGCTCATCTCTGGGTGAATCGTCCAGTGAGATTCAGTAGTTGGTGGGAGAGATAGAAAGGAAAGTGAAAGGCGTTAAGGAGAGTTATCACATGACTGCAGTGGAGACCCAGCTAACACAAAGGGCACAGTCCTAGCAAGAGACATTGCTCATTTCTACCCCCAACATGTGGGGGTACCTTAGATCTTCCTGTTGAGCAGGTGTGTGCCCCCAAATCTTTTTGCTCAAAGGAGTATTTAGGAGATGCTGTTACCCAGGGCCTTCTCTGGAGGCTCAGACGGTAAAGAATATGCCTGCAATGCAGGAGACACAGGAGTCGCAGGTTCTATGCCTGGGTCGGGAAGATCCCTTGGAGAAGGGAATGGCAACCCACTCCAGTATTCTTGCCTGGAGAATCCTTTGGACAGAGGAGCCTAGTGTGTTACAGCCCATGGGGTCACAAAGAGTCAGACATGACTGAGCGACTAACACACACATGCACGGATGTACACACATGCATGCACACATACACACACACACACAAAGAATTCTATGGAGAGAGGAGCCTGGTGGGTTATAGTCCTTGGATCACAAAGAGTTGTACATGGCTGAGCGACTAATGCTTTTACTTTCACTTCCCCAGGAGGGTCCTGAAGCCAGGGGCTGTGTCCTGTCTATGTCAGTGGGGTGCCTTCTTGGTACACGTGTATTAAAGGACTGAGTGGGTGAATGATTACTCGAGTGACCTGATAGTTTCCTTCTGCCATCCCCAGCTGCCTCTTTTCATCTCCTCGGCTTCGCCTTTCCTGCTCAACCTCTTAATGCTGGTCTACCTTTGACTTTCTCCAGATCTTCCAAATCCTTCTCCCAAAGAGGGGGGACCATGTGAAGCAAATCCAGCATTAATTGCTCCCCCTCCATTATTGAGTGCCAGTAGGCACTGTGCCAGACAATTAAAGCACAACAATAATAAGAGTGGCAGTACTCGCTCTGTGCCAGGGACCACACTAAACCCTTCAGCACCCCTCACCCTGTGAGCGGCCACCACGTCGATCTCTGTGCCGGCCCCTCCCACGTCCCTTGGCTGCTGCTTCTCCTCTGCCCAGCAACTAAACATTGGACTGAGTTCTGGGCTCTCTTCTTTTCTTTTTCACTGCACCGTCCTGGAGTGATCTAATGCATTCCCATGGATGTGAACATCGTCTGTGGGCTGATGACACCCAGATTTATGTGCATCTTCAGCCAGACCTCTCCTCCGACCTCCAGACTCCTTTCATCCTGCTGTCTCCTCGACCTCTTGATGCTCTTGATGCCTCCAGACACCACCCCCCACCCCAGATTTACCAAAGCGAGCTCATGGTTTCCCTCCCACTGAGCCAGCATCCCTGACCAGGTCTTACCCACCCTGTTAAAAGGCAACCCGTCCATCTGAATGCTCGAGCTGCACTCTTGGGGACCATTTAGGACACCTTCCTCTTGCTTGGTTTTTGTCCAATCCATCACCAAGCCCTGTGTGCATCACTTCCTAAATCTCTTGGGAGTCTCCCTGCTTCTCACTCACCCACCCCCCACCCCACAACCAGTGCTTCTCCAGTCTCTGGTCCCGGGCACTAGCATGTCCTCCTAGGTGACCGCTGCAGCTGGCTGACGGCTCCCACTGTCCCCCTTACCCTCCAGTTCCATCTCATAAATTGGATAATCACACATGTATGTGTGTTAAGTCACTTCAGTCTTGTCTGACTCTTCGCAACCCTACGGACACTAGTCCGCCAGGCTCCTCTGTCCATGGGATTCTCCAGGCAAGAATACTGGCTGCTGCTGCTGCTAAGTCGCGTCAGTTGTGTCTGACTCTGTGCGACCCCACAGAGGGCAGCCCACCAGGCTCCTCTGTCCCTGGGATTCTCCAGGCAAGAATACTGGAGTGGGGTGGGTTGCCATTTCCTTCTCCAGGGGATCTTCCCGACCCAGGGATGGAACCCGCATCTCTTACGTCTCCTGGAGTGGCAGGTGTGTTCTTTACCACTAGCGCCACCTGGGAAGTCCAGATATTCACCCATCCCTAGTCAAGCCTTCCTGCAGCAGTATGTCTGCCCCTCGCTCACCGAATCCAGTCTGGGTTCCTGGGATGTGCCGCCTCCAGGCTGTTCCACGAGATTTCTCTCATCTCCATAGGTGGCTGCCTCCTCTTTCCGGTCTCTGTTTCCAGCCCCCCCAACCACTCCGTGGAGAGTTGCCCCCAGCAGCCTTGTTTTTCTGGATCTCAGCCCCTTGACTGTTTCCTCCAGCCTTCATATCCCAACTTCTCTTCCTCTGCTTGTTTGTTTACTTGTTTTATGAGTCTTGCTGAGCTGGAGGCTCTGTAAAGAAAAGGACAGTGTCTGTCTTGTTTACCGTCCTAGGCAAAGAGTAAATGTTGGATGCACGACTATTTTCTAGAGAAAACGAGACTGGCAGGGGTGATGAAACTTGCCTGAGGTCACCAGGTTGGAATTCAAATGCAGGTCTCTTTGGCTGTAAGGCTGCCCTCTCTTCCACACGTCTGCCCTGGCCTTGGCTTAGTTATAAGTGGGAATGGTGTACTCCTTTCCTCTCGACCTTCGTGGGTCCTGGGCATGGAGCTGGTGTGTCTTGCAGAAGGGCTTGGATGGCTCCATGTCAGCCACAGAGCTGTCCTCTGTGTCCTGGAGTGGCTCCCCTGGAAAAGACTGGGTCCCGGGGCATATCCCCCATCTCCAGGGACCCTCTTTAAATCCCTGCCTCCTCTAGACAGAGCCCTCGGGGCTGTGAAGGGGGTGGACAGGTGAGGTTCTGCTTTAGGGCAGGAGCTTGCGGCGAACCCAGGCCTCAGCCCTGGGCCCCTGAGTCCTACCCAGTGGTCTCTTCCTCATGCCTGCTGGAGCTGATGGGAATTGAGGCTGCTCTCTGCCCTAGCCCCTGGCCCCCCAACTGGCCCAGGATCTCTGCATTTGCTAATGCAATTAGCAGGGCGGTCCATGCTGAGGGGCTGGGGGCCAAGGTCTGACTCACACCTCCCCTTCCTCCCCTCCCGCCGCCAAACGGTAGAGGCTCCTTCGGCCTGCCAGACGACGACGTCTGCAGAGCGCGCGCGAGGGGCCAAGAACGGCATCTTTCTCTCATTAGAGGCTTTTATGTGAATACAACTGCTATTTTGGAGCCGGGCGCTTGGCTGGCCCCTGAGCCCCAGGGCTGCTTCCAGCCCTCCTTAGCTGCCGCCCCAGACCAGCTGTGGTGGGAACGGCGGAGTCCTTGATGACCTGACTTCTCCCACAGCCTGGCAGTTCAGGGCTGAGTCGGCGTCTGGGGGGACACAGCCCCTGGGCAGAGTTTAGGTGTGGAGAGAACGAGTCCCCCATGGATTCTGAGTGTATGAAAGCCAGTGAGGGATTTCCTGGCCCTGGGGGGGCTCTGACATCAGAGTCCCCTTTCTTTGGGAACCAAAGCTCAAGGCTGTGGAGAAACAGCTCAGGGCCATAGTTACACCCCCACCCCCACCCCCTCAGTGAAGTGAATTCCGAAGGCAAACAGACTCCAGGTAGGGGTCGAAGGTGGGGTGCCGTAGGAAGGGCAGTACTGAGAGTGACAGGAGACTGTCCTGCCTGCAAAGGCCTCTAGGTATGGAAGAGACAGGGCCCTGTCCTGAGGAGGGATCAGGTACTCAGTGGAAGGGGGTCCTAGTGTTCCACTGAAGCAGAGTATAGGAAAGATGGCGGTTTAATCTGAGGGGCTGTTGAGGAGCCTCAGGTGTGTGGGTGCTGGGCCCAGCATCTAATCTGGAAGTTAGGTTTATCTCCCAGACAAGACAGCATGCGGGGGCCTGGAGGCTTCAGAGGAGGGTGCGGGCTTAAGCCACCCACCCTGAAGTCAGTGCCTCACCTAATGGATAACTGATGGGGGGAGAAGGCATCTCTAAGTCCCAGGAGAGAGAGCTGATGACAAGAGGCCTATGTGGTGAGGGTGGGAGGAGGTGGGGAGGGGATTGGCTGTGTTCAACACCCGAGAAGCAGCCCTACCTCTGCACCACAGTGCCTGTTACATCTCTGTAACCAGGGCCCACGATGTCGTTGCCTTTTCCTGGGAAAAAGGTCATGGCAGAGAAATCCACAAGCCCTCTTGCTTCCGTCCCTGGAGGTGTGGATTTTTTTTTTTTTTTTTTAATAAAAGCTTTCTTTTTATTTTTAAAAGCTTTGCAAAATGCTGTCCAATACAACTTCCTGTGGAAACTTCCTGTGGAAATGCTCTGCATCTTGCCGTCTAACACGGTAGCCATGAGCCTCCTTTAGCTGTTGAACCCTTGACATATGGCTAGTGCAACTGAATTTTAAATTTTATTTAATCAGTTTCATTGTCAATAGCTCTGTATTGCTCATGGCTACAGGCTTCCCTAGTGGCTCAGAAGGTAAAGAATCTGCCTGCAATGAAAGAGACCCGGGTTCGATCCCTGGGTTGGGAAGATCCCCTGAAGAAGGGTATGGCAACCCACTCCAGTATTCCTGCCTTGAGAATCCCCATGGGGAGAGGTGCCTGGCGGGCTACAGTCAGGGTCGTAAGAGTCGGACACGACTAAGCCCAGCACAACACAGCTCATGGCTACAGCACTAGACAGCTCTGGACAGCACAGCCTCAGAGAGTACAGAGCAACTTCCATGTCCCTCGTTTCTGCTGAGGCTCACACAACTCTTTGAGGCAGTAATTGTCAGACCCATTTGATGGATGAGACAACTGAGGCACAGGTTGAGGCATCTCAGTGAGACAAGAGGTGCCCAAGGTCACACAGGTGGGGTGTGGCTGAGCGAGGGGTCAAACAAAATCTTCCTGACTCAACCCACGGTCCTTTTGCTACCAAGTCACTGTTCACAGAGGTTCTGAGCAGATGGTAGAAGCAGCCTGCCTGGTGGGAGCTCTTTCCAGACTCTCCCCTCCCCAGGCCTGCCCATTCTGAATTTGGTCTCCTCCCAAATGGAGGGGTTTTGTGTGGAAAATCTGAGCAAACCTCTTCTTGACTGTACTGGAGCAGAGTGAAGGTGGAAGGGGGCACAGCCAGAAGTCGGGGGAGGGGGTGTGGTGGAGAGAACGATATTTTCTATTTCTTACTTTCAAAGCAGTTTCGGGAGTTTTCTTTTTATTCCGTCTCTTTTGGCATCCTGCTTGCTAACTTCACAGAGCTAAACTCCCAAAGCTGAAACTTTCTACATGTCCAATCCTCAGTGAGAAAGAGAGTGCCAGGAATGTGGACAAGCCAGGGTTCAGGAGCCCAAATTATGAATGGCCAATGGCTGGCATTGGTGAGTGGGCATGGGAATCCAGAAGCAGCATCACCTCCGGGTTCTGAGGATGCTGGTCCCCAACAGGGAGGGGCTGGATATGTCTTCGATGGCTAGACATGGGCATGATGGCATCATGCTTGATAACCTGTCACCAATAATCAACAAAGACTCGTTAAAGCCATCTACCCTCTCTGGGTTGATTTCTCAAATATAAGGCATGACCTCTGCTCTTGTGGGGAAAAATGGGAGGAATGAGGATCCAAGCGTGAAACATGAAGACGGCCCAGCCCACCAGGCTGGGAATTTTCTCTCTTAAACTTCCCACAATGCCGCA
The DNA here is from genome assembly GCF_054371585.1 of Giraffa tippelskirchi. Taxonomy (NCBI): domain Eukaryota; kingdom Metazoa; phylum Chordata; class Mammalia; order Artiodactyla; family Giraffidae; genus Giraffa; species Giraffa tippelskirchi. Next base: position 145,846,381 of record NC_137281.1, on the reverse strand, counting down.
TGAAACTGCCTCTCTGGGGGTGCCTCGGCATTTCCTTCTTTGCTTTATGCAATCGCCCCTGCCATGGGCGATTCTGCAATGGCTGCGCCCTAGATACTTCAGTTTTGAAATCTGTGCTCGTTTGACTTAGGAATGCTTTTCACGGTCTCCTTTAAATAAAAGGCACATGACCACTATGGCCCCCTCCTTCCCCAAGGGTTCCAAACTTTTGCATTTCACGCACCAGTAAATATCCAAAAACATTTTGTGTATCAAAGTACAGTAGCCAGCTTTTCATTTCGCCAAGTGAGGATATTAGAAACACCATTTGCCATCACCTTTAAACACTTCAAAGAACATTTTAACACCAGAAAAGGAGACAAGATATAATCTTAAAATAAAAGGCACTTAAATTTTTTTTTTTTATTGGAGTACAGTTACTTTACAGTGTTGTGTTACTTCCTGCTGTACAGCAAAGTGAATCAGCTATCCATATACATATCTCCCCTTGTTTTTGGATTTCTTTCCCATTTAGATCACCACAGAGCACTGAATAGAGTTCCCTGTGCTACATAGCAGGTTCTCACTACTTATATACTTTATACATAGTATCAGTAGTATATATATGTCAACCTCAATCTCCCAGTTCATCCCACTGCGCACTTTCCCTGTTGGTATCCATATGTTTGTCCTCTGCATCTGAAAGACACTTTTTCAATGGGGAAAAAATAGTATTATAAGAAACACAAGAAACTGTTTTGTTTTTCTTGTTTTATGGCAGGCCGGTAAAAACTGACCTAAGACTGTACCCCTTCATGGCAGGCACTTGGAGCCACCATTTGGGACCAGTTAGGGGTGGTTTTGCGGGGAGTGGGGAGGGAGGAGAGGGGTTTACGCTCCGATCCCATAATGCAGATGCTCAGCTCAGAACAAAACACTGTAGCAAGGGAATCTAACCTGCTGAGACTTGTGAAGACAACTGCAGAGGAGGATGCAAATGAAGTCGGTGAGATCTGGCTCACAACCTCTGAAAACCCACCACTTGTTTCAGGAGGACCTTTCTTAGCCGACCTGGCCTCTGTGCTGTTTCAGAAATGACTGGTCCAGAAAGGTTATCTTTCCAAACGAGTTTTTTCTGCCAACACGTCTGGCTGGTTTGGAAGCCTTTTAGAACTTTTATTGACCACAATATTACATGCATACACACATGCCAGTTTTATAGTTTCCCCCAGCCACCCACTTACCGTGAGCTGTTTGTTCATCACACCAGCCAAAGTTTGCCAAGCCCGGTCCTCATTGAAGACCTCACTGCCTGGTGGCAAAGGGCTTCTGTGGTTGTGAGAACCCACCACGGGGCTGAGCTTCCTCCACGCAGGGACCACTCTTGTTGTCTTTGTATCCCTGGCACCCAATCTGACCCAGAGAAGGTGCTCACTAAATGTTTACGGATGTATTGGTGAATGAGGCAGAACCAGGGGCAGGTGAATCACAGGGAACCATAGGCTCATATTGCAGGATGGGGGGTGTTGGATTTTTACAGAGTGTAAGATCTTATTGTTAACATCAAGGACGGGCCATCCTTGGAGCCCAGGAGGGGAAGGACAGAAGCTAGACTGGTTTCGAAGGGCTCTCTTAAGGGCAAAGACCACCCACGCAGAGGTGGAATAGAAACGGAGACTGGGAGGGGCTGTGTGACCTTTCCCTCCCCCAAACCAGGCTTTGCCAACAGAGAGGTGTGGGTGGATCTGAGGGGCTAAGGGTGATGTAGCATCTGTGGCCCACATGGGAAACCACTCAGGCCCTCCCTTTCTACTCCATCCCCAAAATAAACCAGGGCTGACACCTATCCTGCGCAAACCTGCTTCCGCAATGTTCGCTGGTCCTGGTTTGGCCCCAAGCAGCCCGTGTCTCTGATGGTCATGGTGACAAGGGCTTGGTGGCTGATCAGGTGGGGGCTTGCTCCACTTGGGCAGGTGGAGGGGCAGCTGAGTGATAGGCCAAAATCCTGCTGAGGTGGCAGTTTGTGTTTGAGGACGTGCTCAGGGTTACAATTCTCTCGCACAGACTGCTTACCTGGAGGTCTGGGGCCTACCAAGAACGGATGCCCAGGCATTGAGGAAAATGCTCTTGCCTTAGGATCTAACTCATGGTTGGGATCCTACAGTGAGACCTATTATTTCCTTACTTGCCCCTGAGTAGGCAAGCTGCCCTTGGTTTACACTATGCCCAATCTATTCACCCTTTCTGTCTCTGGTCAGCGTCACCACCTCCAGGAAGCCTTCCCTGACTTTTACTTCTTGCCTCAGACTGGGTTAGAGGCTCTGGTCAACACTTATCACATGCCCTATGTCCTGGCTTCCATGTGAGACAGGACACTCCCTGAGAGTGGGAGCCTCTTTACCATTGGCCTCACACCTAGTGAGTGCTCGGTGAATGTTCACTGAATGAATGCATGAGCTGGTAACACATCCTCCCACAATCTCAGATTGACTGTGTGGGCTTTGGAGAGGGATGGGTCTGATGATCTGAGGTCTGCACCACCAGAGCTGACCTGGGATGCACAGCGTCCCGGGGCAGGGCTCCCAAGGGTGCATTCAGTGGCTGACTTAAGGCCAACAGATCCCTTTTGTTGTTTCATCATTAGCTCTGGGCCAAGGTTCAGAGGTGGGTCAGCCCTGCTGGGAGGCAGTGGGGGTGGATGGAGCCTGAGCTTTTCAGTCAAACACACCTGGATTGGGTCCTCCATCCAATACAGACTGGCTGGGTGACCTCTGCACGTCTTTTAATCTCTCTGAGTTTCAGAGGCATTATTTGTAAAATGAGAATCACGATCCCACATGCTGTATAGGATTGTTTTAGGCTTAAATGAGACAGTGTACGCAAAGCACAGTGCCTGGCATGTTGTAAGCACTGAATAGATTGATAGTAGCTGCCATAATTAAAGAGCTTCCCAGGTGGCTCAGGGTTGGTAAAGAATCTGCCTGCAATGCAGGAGATGCAGGAATTATGGGTTCGATCCCTGGCTTGGGGAGAGCCCCTGAAGGAGGGTATGGCAACCCATTCTTGCCTGGAGAATCTCATGGACAAAGAAGCATGGCGGACTACAGTCCATGGGGTCACAGACAGTCAGACATGACTGAAGTGACTGAGTACACACACAGGCTGTAATAAAAATAATATCGGTTGTGTTGCTATGAAGCATATGCTAGGAGTTAAGGAGGCAAAGAGATGTAAAGGACAGTCACTGCACCTGGGGGTGCTGACTGTATTAGTTAGAGAGTTGAAATACATACATAAAAAATCTATCACACTGATGGTGGGTGAGGGGGCTTCCCTGATGGTTCAGTGGGTAAAGAATTCGCCTGCAAAGCAGGAGACACAGCAGATGTGGGCTCGATCCCTGAGTCGGGAAGATCCCCTGGAGGAGGAAATGGCAACCTTGACAGGCTACCGCCCAAAGGCTTGCAAAGAGCTGGACACAACTGAGCACCAGCCCAGACGGACAGACTGATGGTGGCCCGTCGGGCATGAGTGCTGTGCACCGTGGTTCAGAGGAGGGAGCAGTACCTGGAGGCAGGTCATCTGGGATGGGGGGCAGGGAGGCCTTGAGGGAACAGCAGGACCTGGTGGAGAGGAATGGGAGAGAGCCCCACGAGGGGGACACAGCACACACAAAGGCTGAGAGAAAAGAGTAAACCACGTCCGCAGGCCAGTCCCCAGCTGTACAGACCACGCACAGGGAGCACTAAGTGTGTGTAGAACATGGTGTCGGGGCTGACGCCGGTCACACAGTCTTTGATGGGTGGTCCAAACACAGCCGGGCGGCCCTCACCCTCTCCCTGTCTCCGCAGCTGTGTGCCAGCCGCCCTGCCAGAACCGGGGCTCCTGCAGCCGGCCCCAGCTCTGCGTGTGCCGCTCAGGCTTCCGCGGAGCCCGCTGCGAAGAGGTCATTCCTGAGGAGGAATTCGACCCCCAGAACTCCAGGCCAGCACCCCGACGCTCGGCCGAGGGGCCCCCCAACCTGCGCAGGAGCAGTGTGGCCAGAGAAAGCACCACGGTCAGAGCGCGGCCCCCAGCGCCACAGGTGCAGCTGGCCAGGTAAGTCCCCTTCCTCAGAGGGCCCTCCCTTCTTGGGGGGCGGTGCTCAGCCTCTCTGGGGGGGCTTCTGCCTTCGGCCTGTTTGGTGAAGACCTTGATGGAGAAGGCCAGAGTCCCTCTGTCCTGCCCCATCCTCTCTTCCCCATCCCCGGCCCCGCCAGAGGGGTGGCAAGCAGGGCAGCAGGTTTCGGGGTTGGCACAGGCTCTGGCAGACTGGACTGCACGGTGGAGGTGGGAGGGGAGCTCCTACCCTCCAGGTCCTGGGAGAAAGATGAGGAGGGCATGTGCCTGGACCCAGGCTCTCTGCTTTCAAATCCTAGTTGCCACTTCCTAAATGGGTGACCTTGGGCAAGTTACTTACCTCTCTGATTCCTCATCAGTAAGGTGGGGACAACGACGTTGATGATAACCATGGAACTGTAAGGATTAGGTTCGTTAATAAGAAGAAAGTGTTTAGAAAGGTGCCTGGCACAGAGTAAACTCTATAAATGTTTCTCCTCCACTTCCTTCTTTTCTACCTGTGGTCTGTGCGATTCAGGAAGGACTCCTCTGCCAGGAAAAAAAAAAAAAAAAAAACCCTTCCAGGATTTCCCTGGTGGTCCAGTGGTTAAGACTCTGCTTGACTGCAGGGGGCCATGAGTTCGATCCCTGGTCAGGGAACTAAGATGCCATACGCTGTGCTGCCAAAAAAAAATAATAATAAAAAAGAAAAAGTTTTTCAAAAGCCACTTCAGCTGACTTACCACCAGTGCTAGCAGCCTCTCTCCTTGGAGTGGCCTGCAGGAACATGTAGGGGAAGGGAGACAGCTAAGAAGTGGGAAAGGGGTGTTCTCAGGCAGAAGTCCCTGGCCTATTTGCCAGCCAACCTGGCCAGACATTTCCTAGCTCAGGACAGGAAATCTGAACTTTGGTAAACTGGTCCATTTCTGGGGGCTGTGTTTTCTTTTTGGTTTTTCAGTTTAGTTTTTCCATTTGCTTCCTACTTAGAAAGTTCTTTCTGAAATGTTTGAACCTTGTCTTGCTGAACTCAGGGAAAAAAAGGATTTGCCCTCCTGGAGGAGGTTGGCAGAACCAGCGGGAGGAGGCTGACCTCGAGACCATGTCCCCAGTGGGAAAGCTCAGGAGAGAAAGGAAAGGAGCTTGAAGTTGTCCAGCCACTCTGAAGGGAGAGAGCAGGGGCAGACCAGGGTCTTGGTAGGGGTGTTTCGCCACCCAAGCGAGCAGGTGGTTTTCAAGGGCAGCCAGGAGCAGAAAAAAGCAGAAGGGTGAACTTAGGTCAAGGCCTCGGGAGCACCAAAGTCAAAACCAGAAGAGCCAAACTCTTTGGCCAAGGCCTTGGGATGCTGGGGCAGAGAGAGGGGCAGAGCTAAGGGCCAGGTGGACAAGGCGGGGGCACGGCGACCGCCTGGGATTGGCTGTGACCATCTGGGCAGGGCCTGAGCCTTGTTCTAATGGGTCCCAGCTCTGGGTCCAAGGTGGGTGGGCCTAGTGTGAAGGCACTTGGAAGAACCCCAGGGGTGGCAGCTCCAGGGCAGGTCCTGGAAGCAGGGTGGAAGCAGAATCCTTCCAGCCGGGCTTCCCCCCGCCCCTCTCCCCGAAGCTTTTCTTGGCTTGTGGGATTTGTTCATTTTATAGTGCATTTATCCCCCTGTGTTGGTGCTTGCTCAGCAGGTCATTCTGTCCCCCTTGGACCCTTGAGTCGGAACTGTTTGATATTCCCTGCCCCGTCTTCCCAGCCTCTCCGGCTCCTCTTTCTCAAAGCCCAGTCCCACTTCCTTCAGAAAGCACCCCCCCCCATCGTGTCCGCCCAGCTCTGACCTCCTGCAGCACACGCTTGGCCCATGTCCCTGGAGTCTGTGCCCTGTGTCTGCGATCAGGCTGTGCGGCCTGTGCCCTGGAAGTCAGTGCCTGTTTCAGGGTGGATGTCCCCACAACGCCGCTTCGCAGAAATCACTCCATCTGCGTGGCTTTCTGTCGCTTGGTCCCAACTAAAGAGTGACCTCACAAAGGGCCAATTGGCCCTGAGCCCTCACCTTGCCCGGGAACCAAGGGCACCGCCACCCCTCCCCTCAACCCGGGAGGCCATGCCTCCCGGTTGCCGCACTTCTTACTTGGCCTTGGGATGGTCTGTTTATTTGCTCCCTGGACCAGGAGCTCCCTGAGGGCAGAGACCACTGTGCCCTCCTCCTCTTTCATGGACATGTCCGTGGTGCCTCACATCAGCCCCGGCACTCTGTAGTCAACACAAGCTGAATGAGAACATGGATGAGGCACGATGCTGGGGAGAGGAGGAGGCCGGGAGGGGAGGAGGACGAACTCTGCGAGGCTTTGGTCCCTGGGGAGGGTCCCCCGTGAGCGGGAGGCAGTGGAGGACGAAGGCCCGGGATGAGGTCTCGGGCCCCACAGCGGGGCTGTCCTTTCTGAGCTTCACAGGCTCCCTGGCCAGGGGCTACTGTGATGTTTTTAATGAGCTACAGCCTCAAGGCCAGCGCGGTCTCTCTCTCTCTCTCTCTCTCTCTCTCTCTGCCCTGGCTCCTCAATGCCATGAAATCTGGGAAAGTCCGAGCGGCCCGCTGTCGGCCCAGCTGTGTTTTGCTTTGGGAGGCCAAGTCCCGCTTGCCTGGTGGTGTCAGACATTTCCTGTGAGCCTGGCCAGCTTTCCCAAGCAGCCTCTGGCCTCTCTCCTGATGGCAACTTGGATAGGCCCTTGGTGTCCAGATAAAGGGAGTGACATAAATGCAGTGGGCACTCTAGGAGGGAGGGGTGCAAAATGAGCAGGGAGGGGAGACACTGAAGGGGCTGGTGACAGCCAGAGGCCACCATCAGGAGAGCACTAGACAGAGGCCAAGAGACTTGTGTCTCAGAAGGAAGATGCGAGGGGGACGGTGGTGAGGAGGGACACAGGAGAGCCTCGGGCAGCAGGCAGCATGCCCTATGAGAGCCAGACGTGGACTGATGTTGTCCAGCTGTGGCCTGGGCTGGCTACAGAGGCCCAGAGACTCCCTCTGAGACCCAGATTCAGACTTCTTCCCCAGGCTGGGCAGAGAGCCTGCCCCACCTGGGGAGCAGGAGCCAGGCAGCTGGGAAACAGCCTCAGGAGACTGGGGGGAGGAGGTGGTTATGACAACCTAGGACTAGCAGGCCTGGAAAACAGTGCTTCACACCTGTGCTTCTCAGCCTGCAGTGGGCATGTGACTCATGTTAACTTGTTAACATGGGAACTTGTTAACATGCAGCCTCTGATTTGGCAGGTCTGGGGTTAGCATCTCTATTATGATCTCAGGTGATGGTGATGCTGATGCTGTTGGTCCATGGACCCTCTCTCGCCTTGATGCGTGAGGGTCCAAGCCTGTGCTTGGATTCAGAGACTCCTGGAGTCCAGTTCTGGATTTACCAGCTAGCTGTGTGACATCTGCTGTGCTCAGTCGCTCCGTCGTGTCCAACTCTTTGTGACCTATGGGCTGCAGCCTGCCAGGCTCCTCTGTCCATGGGATTCTCCAGGCAAGAATACTGGAGTGAGTTGCCGTTCCCTTCTGCAGGGGATCTTCCTGACCCAGGAATCGAACCCGTATCTCTGGCATCTCCTGCATTGCAAGCAGGTTCTTTACCCACTGAGCCACCTGGGAAGCCCTGGTAGCTCAGATGGTAAAGCATCTGCCTGCAATGAAGGAGACCCAGGTTTGATCCCTGGGTTGGGAAGATCCCGTGGAGACAGGCACGGCAACTCACTCCAGTATTCTTGCCTGGAGAATCCCCATGGACAGACCATGGGTTCACAACGAGTCGGACACGACTGAGTGACTAATACTTTGTGTGACATCAGACAAATATCCTAACCTCTCTGAGTCAATATCTCCTCCTAATAGGATTGCAGAGGGGAGGAAATGAGATCATGTGAGTAGAGCATTTAGTACGGTGCCTAATATGAGTGCTAATAAGATACGGGTTAGTGTTCAATATGTGTTAACCATCAGTGGACGAGTTCTCTTTGCTATGGGGACTTGGGTGGCAAAAAGCAGGCCAGCAACTGGGATGCCTTGTGTGTGTGCGTGTGCAGACCTGCTCTGGAGAGAAACCAGAGCCCAGCCCCAGCCTCAGGGGTGCTGTGATCCAGCAGTGGCATCAGTAGTGGTTTCTGGCTGGTTTGGCTTTTCCACCAGGACCGTTCTCACCAGCCCTATGGGGGAGGGGGAAGGGGAGGCATCACAACATTTCTCAGAATGAAAGGGACCTCCACAGGGGTTGCTTCTTAGTCTGGCCTGAGGACATAGAGGCAGGGCCCTGGGGACATCCTCAGCAGGCTTGGTCAGTGCTGGAGCAACAAGGGGCCTGGGGGACAGTGTTGAGGAGGACAAGGGAGGCCGGGGGAGAAATGTCTGGGAAGCTCTGAGCCCCATGGTGATGGCTGTCAGTAGATGGTTCCCTGAGAAGGCAGCCTTCTTTCCACTGTTCCCATCCATCTCTCCCTCTCCTCCTCTGTCTCCTCCTCTTTGCACGCCCCGCAAAGTTAGATGTTTAAAACAATGCTGCATGTATGATCCTTCAGTTCTATAGGTCAGCCATCTGACACGGGGCTCACCAGACTAACGGTAAGGGGTCGGCAGGGCTGAGATCCCGGAGGCTCTGGAGTGGGGGGGGTGTGTGGGGGGAATCTGTTTTCTTGCTCATTCAGGTTGTTTGTTGGCACAGTTCGCTTCCTTGCAGTTGTAGGACTAAGGTCCTCACTTCCTCGCTGGTCGTCACTTGAGGGCCATCACATCTAGAAGCCGCCCACATTCCTTGGCTTGTCGCCACCTTCCTATCTTCAAAGCCAGCAACAGTGGGTGAATGCTTCATATTTTAACTCTTCCCCTCTGCCTCCCTCTCCAGCTGAATCTCTCACTGACTCCTCTGCCTCCTTCTTCCACTTTTAAGGGCATATATGATTACATGGGCTCCCTTGGATAAGCCAGGACACTCCCCATATTTTAAGGTCAGCTAATTAGCAACTGTAACTCCACCTGCAAACTCGATTTCCTCTTGCCATTTCATGTAAGGAGGGGACAGAGACCATGGGGGCCAGCCACACCCACACGCTGCAGCCCGTTCCAGCTGGGACCTTCTACCTGCAGTATCACAGCTCCTCTTATCAAGGCCTTGCCACAAGGGCGGCCCTACATGAGTGATCGGCCCCCAAACATCTCCAACATCAGCTCTTACCACTCACTTACTCTGCTTCTGCCACACGAGCCAGTGGGTTTTCCCTGCAATATGCCAGAGATGCTCCCACCTCAGGGCCTTTGCAATTGCTGGCCCCCCTCCCTGGAACACCGTGTTCCTTTCCTAGGGCTGCCGTAAGGACCACAAACAGAACGGCTTAAAACAACAGAAATGTATTTTCTCATGGTTCAGGAGGGAAGAGCCCAAAGTTAAAGTGTTGGTAGGGTTGTTCCTTCTAGAAGCTCTGAGGACAATCTGTCCCATGCTTTCCCCCAGCATCTGACAGCTCCCTACAAGTCCCTTGGCTTGTAGTTGCATCACCCTAGTCTCTGCCTCTCAAAATACATGCTGTATTTTGTATGTGTGTGTTGGGGGGTATTCTTATAAGAATACCAGTCACTGGATTTAGGGTCCACCCTAATCCAGTAGAATCTCATCTAACCCTAACTAATGACATCTGGAACCACTCCTCCCCCATAGCCAAATAAAGTTATATTCACAGATTGGCAGTTAGGACCTCAACATACCTTTTGTGGGGGCAGAGGAGCACCCAATTCAACCTACATCAAACCCTCTTCCCAGTCACATACGCACAGGGCTCGCTTCCTTCCCACTCCAAGTCTTTCCTTCTCAGTGGGACTCGTGCCCGTGTTCACCGGATTTTATTTTATTTAAAAAAATTTTTTTATTGGAGCGCTGTTGCTTTACAATGTTGTGTTGGTTTTTACTGTACATCAGAATGAATCAGCTATTGTTGTCGTTGCTATTGTTGTCGTTCGGTCACCAAGTCGTGTCTGACTCTTTGTGACCCCATGGACTGCAACACTCCAGGCCTCCCTGTCCCTCACCATCTCCCGGAGTTTGCCCAAGTTCATGTCCATTGAATCGACGATGCCATCCAATCACCGCATCCTCTGTCGAAAGGTTTTAGGGGTCAGAATCAGCTATATGTATACATATATTCCCTCTTTTTTCGATTTCCTTCCCATTTAGGTCACTACAGAGAACTAAGTAGAGTTCCCTGAGCTATACAGTAGGTTCTCATTAGTTATGGATTTTATACATAGTAGTATATATATGGGGCTTCCCTGGTGGCTCAGCGGTAAAGAATTTGCCTGCAATGCAGGAGACCCGGTTCGATCCCTGAGTCAAAAAGATCCCCTGGAGGAGGGCATGGCAAACCACTCTAGTACCCTTGCCTAGAGAAGCCTGGCAGGCTGCAGTCCATGGGGTCGCACAGAGTCGGACACAACTGAACGACTAAGCAACAGAAGCAGCGGTGTATACGTGGGCTTCTCTGATGGCTCAATGGTAAAGAATCCGCCTGCCAATGCAGGAGACGTCGGTTTGATCCCTGGGTCGGGAAGATCCCCTGGAGAAGGGACTGGAAACCCACTCTAGTATTTGTGCCTGGGAAATCCGGTGGACAGAGGAGCCTGTTGGGCTACAGTCCATGGGGGCACAGAAGAGGCGGACACGACTTAGTGACTAAACGACAACAACAGTCTATGTGTGTCAGTCCCAGTCTCCCAGTTAATCCCAGTCCCCCTTCCCCTCTTGGTGTCCATACATTTATTCTCTTTGTCTGTGTCTCTTTTTCTCCTCTAATTTGAAGCTGCACACCCCAAACACTCCCTACCCCCTACCCAACTATTCTTTTTCTTACCTCCGTAAAATGTCAGGCCCAGGAGGACAGGGGTTTTATCTCTTTGCAATGTATCTCCAGCACCTTGAACACAACTGGCTTAGAGTGGAGTGGAGCCAACAGGGCTGAGGGCAGCTCGACTCTCTCCCCATCGTCTTCACTTCTCACAAACCCTGCGGTGGGTTCCCAAAGTCCCCGTTCTGCTAACAAGGCTTAGGGGTGGGGGTACCAGGCCCCTCAGGGCTCTCGTCTGTGGGGAGAGGGAGGAAGGGCAGGGGCACTGGGGCAGCTCCTGACTCAGGCCTGGCTGTGCCACTGGGCACGTGTGGCTGTGTGTGCCTGCAGGGTGGGCAGGTGTAGAACTCCCCTTCTCGGGAGGACCCCTGGCATCGTTCAGCCCCATGTCTCCACTCTGGCCCCGGGGGACTTCCTGATGTGTGACCTTTAACCTGCTTTGGCTGAGAGTGAGCCTGCAGGCTTCCTGCAGGAGGTGCTGCCTCCCCTCGCCCCCAGGCCTCCTGCAGGGGCTGCAGGGACTCTGCCCCAAGGTGTGGTCCCTGCCAGTCTGCACCATGAACCACCGCAGTGGGGACCCAGGCATCCTTCCTAACAGAATGACAAGGCATTTGCCCAGGAGATCAACGACCTGGAATCACACCAGGTCCCTAGGGACAGGGCAGCAGGTGCAAGGAGGCAACCCCACTGTGTGTGTGCTGGGAAAGTGCTGGGCTTTAGGGTTGGCCAGCATTTAAACCCTAGTGTCCTCGAAAACTAGAAAACTAGTCGTGCAAGTTGCTTTACCTCACTGCAACTCAGGTTCTTTGAAGTGGGAACAGTGATGCCCATCTCCTGGGGTGGCTGTGAGAATTCCTTGGAATAATGCACAGAGAGTGATTAGTGGGGTGTCCAGAAAAAACCTCTTACCGTACTTGCCTACTTCCCATGTTTATGACAAATCAGTGAGATACCCAATTTGCCAGAAGGAGTTTTTTCTCCAACCCACAATCTGGGCTTACAGAAGGGGAAACTGAGGCAGGACAAAGATTGGCAGCTAGATAGCGGGCCTGTCCTGGGGACCCAGGAGATCCTGCCTCCAGGCCAGGCGGAAAGCTTGCCGGGGTCCTCCAAGCCTGGTTCCAGCTGCAGCCACCTCCCTCCTACTGCCTCCCACGTCTCTGGGCTCCAGCATCCTGCCACGTACTTCTGCTTGCTCCTGCGGGCAACACGATCCCCTGTTGGTCCTCTCTCCTCCTTGTTCCAGTCCCTCGGACCCAAGATTAGTCTCTGATACACCCGGGACCTGATGAGAGATGGACTCATGCTAGGAAACCTTGGAAAGGTCCTTTGTCCTCCCCAAGCCTCAGTTTCCATATTTGTAAATGAGAAACAACAAGTGGATTTTCTCTGAGGTCAAGAACTAGTGGTGTCAGACTCTGGCTGACAGCTTGGCCATTTTCTATCCCTGACAGTGAAATGTGCTTATTCCCCCTTTACCCACTTCCAAGGTCGTGACAAGGATAGATGATGCCTTTCATCTGCTAAGGGCAGATCTTAGCTCTCCCTGACAGGAAGCCTCCAGTCCTCCTTGGCAAGGCTGCAGTGGGTTTAATCAGCCTGCATCTTTCATCCTGCATCACCTGCTCCCTCAGGGCCATCAAGTAGTGCCTCTGTGCTCTGTTGACTCAGCCCTGCAATCCTGAGTGAGTCAAGTTTTCAGGACCTCCGGGGGTTGAACTCCTTCCTTCCTTCCTTCCTTTTCTTTCTTTTTTTAGTGTTTTTTTTTTTTCTGATTTGTTTTTATAACTCTGAGCCCCAAGCTTGCCCCGTAGGGGTTTTCTGGAATTCCCCAACCCTTAGTATCTTGACTCTACTATTTTGAAAAGATTTAGAAGCAGGGTATGCAATTTGACTTCCAAGCTAAGCCACTAACTAGCCTCGGATCTTGGGCAACTCACTTAACTTCACTGAGCCTTGCAAATGGTGATTACTGCTATTATTTAGCAGTCCTGGCAGTGAGCTGGGTTATTTACTTATGCTTCCTATACATGCCTGAGTCACATTCATAAGCAGGCCTCCCTGACTGCCTTTGTAAAGTTTTAACCTTTTAAAATTAGCCTAAACCACTGGACACAACACTTGGGAATGTGCTTCACATTACGGTCTCTGTGCCAGGTACCCCACAGTTGTGCAGTGCACAACCTTTGCCACTGTGTATGGTGACCCTGAACTTGGCTCTTTCCCAGAAGGGCGATATCTCCTATTTTCTTACTATTTAATATTGTAATCCCTCACCTTGAGGGTCCCCTCATCTGGTTCACTTTTTAATTTCCACAGTACTTTCCATTTTCCACTTTCTAACAGAATATATAATTTACTTGTTATGTTTATTGTGTATTGTCCATTTTTCCCCAAGTATAGTGTGAGCTGTTTTGTTCAGTGGCATATCCCCAGCTCCTGGAACAGTACCTGGCATACAGTAAGCACTCAATAAACAAATAAATATCTACTAAATGAACATCTCTATCACCATGTATCCTCTGCTGCTGCCTGGAGCCAGGAAAGTTGGTCTCAGGTCCCTTCCCTTCTGAGCTGAACCTCAGCCCATCCCCTGGCACGTTGTTGATCAGAAGGGGGCTCTCCCAGTCCTCCCAGCAGGTGGGTACCTGCTCACCCTGTGCCCCTTGGCCTCAGGGGTCTGGAGCCAGGCAAGCAGAGAGCAATGCTTCTCTCCTAAGGGTGGCTGGAGCGCAGACAGAGCAGAGCTTAACAGACCCTTAGGAGTGCCAGGAGTCTGGTGGGCGCTGCGGCAGCTGTAAAGGGGTCTCCTTCCGGTTTCTTCTATCTCTTAGGCCTTAGAAGAGTCCCATGAATGCTCTTCCCTGGGACTGCAGGTTTGGAAGAGGGAGGGCTCAGAGGGGAGTCTGAGGGAGATGCTCACTCGTGGGCCTCCAGCCAGAACAAATGGAAAGGGTTTTATTTTCTCAAGGCTGAAGTCACAGAAGCCCTGCTGCTGCTTTTTGAAGAGAGTAGAAGAGACCTGTGTCTCAGCTGAAAGCTTCCTTCATCTCCCTGCCCCCCCCCCCACCTCCCTGCTGTTTGCAGAGGGTTCTGAAAACATGGGCCACATTAAGGTTTGTGCACGGTCCCTTGGCACTCAACCCCTGCCAGCCCCATGTATCCCTGCCAGGCAGAAACTGCCTGGAGTAACAGGGTGGGTCTTAAATGCTCTGTTTCTACCACAGAGAGGAGGGGGCCAGGCTGTGTGTGCTGGATCTTCCAGCCTCTAGTCTAGTCACACCCCAGGAGATGTCTGTCACATCATAGTCTCTATGACAGGTACTCCAAGAATTGTGCAGTGCACAGCCTGTACAACTGTATGTGGTGTCCCTGGATCTGGCTTCTTCCCAGGAGGAAAGTAACTCCCATTTCCCCCACAAGGAGGGTTGCTTCAAGGCAGTCCTCTCCAGCTGGGTTTGGCTGCCGAGGCCCCTCCTATATCTCTCCAAAAAGCAAGTGGACCTTTAGACTTTGTAGGGTCCAGACATGCACCTCCCCAACCCACACAAATACCCGAGGGCCACGGAGTTCAGGGCGACGGCTGGCCTTAGGGTACCTATGCGTGAAAACAAAAGGACACAGGCTCTAGGTGGACACAGTCTTGCAAGGCTTTCGCTCTAGGCCAAGGGGGTCCGACAGAGGTTGTGAGGAGGGCGGGGCCGGTGTGCCTTCTCTCCAAGCAGCAGAGCCTGCACGCCTGTTCCTTCCAGCATGCTGGGCCCAGGGCAGACACTTCTGGGTCGATGAAGAGGCCAAGCTCCTTGAGACTCTAAGTGCTCAAGGATGAAGGGGGCCCAGGACCTTCTAACACCTCTTCATTCCCACCCAGGGCAAGTGGACAGATTCAAGGAAAATGGTTTCTGCTTCCTGCACACTTCTCTTCTCTTCTCTTCCTCCCTCTCGTAATGAAGCTTGAAGGTGGACATCTGACCCAAGGCGGCCCTGAAATCTCTGATGAAGACTGCCTGACCCCCTTTTCTAGGATTATCCCAGAGTCGAGGATTATCAGGACCCTCCCTAGGTTGGGTTCCAGAAAGGGTCTCCCTCCTGGCCCCAGCCCTGGCCCCAGCCCTCTGCAGATCTCTGAGATAGGAGCTGTTTACTTCCTATTTGCCCCAGAGCCTGCAGCCAAGTGATGAAGAAAGTACCTTCCTCCTCTAATTCTCCTTTTCATCATCACCACCAACAGGATTTACTGGCCCCTGCTCTGTTCCAGGCATTGTGTGGGTGAGCTACCTGCCTCTCCTGGTTCTCCCCACACCAAAGTCACCAGCTCAGTGACACGCGGGAAGTGGATGCTGCACAAATGTCTTTGTTGAGCCCAGCGAGGGGAATACAGATGGATGGGGTGCAAGGTGTACCGGTCTCAGGGAGGGGGCAATCTCCCAGGCACAGAGAGGCAGGGAGACTTACCAGTGCTCCCCACAGCCCTCATCCTAGCCTCATCCTGAGGGGTGTCTAGCTTTGTGGATATAGTGAGGAATGTTTGGGTTCCAATTGAGTGGGGTGAAGAGTGGTCCTCAGGGGCAAGATCTCCAGCACCTTAACTGGTCCTCACAATGACCCGCTGAGGAGGATATGCCCCAAGGAGGAAATGGACAGGAAGGTTGTGGTCGAGGTGATATTCTAGCTCACGATGGGGTGGTGGTTAGATTGGATCAGAGTATGACTTTAGTGTGGTATTAGAATGCGGTTTCAACCTTCGTTCTGTGGTTAGGGTTGGGCTAGTGTTATGCTGGAGTAGAATTTAGGACTGTGGGTTTTCTGAGTGTGGCATGGTTGCTATTTTAACCTACCATTGACGGAGCCTTATTGAGTCAGCCAGCCCTATCGTGCAAAGCACTCTACAAGCACCACTTCAATTAATACCCATACGGCACAGAGGTTAAGAGCACGGGTCATGAGTCAGACCTCATGTCATCTGGTTCTGTTGCTCACGAGCCGTTCGATGTTGTGCGAATCTCTTCATCTCTGTGAGTCGAAGTGGATAAAGTGCTTGATCCATGAGAGCTGAGACCCTTGTCTGTAACAGTCAGGGTTCCAGCAGGAAACAGATGGCACATTCAAAGGGGACAGTTTGATAAAGGGTCTATTTGCAAAGGCAGGAACAGGTCAGAGGAATCAAGAGTATAGGGAAGCCCTGAGCCCTGCAGGTCTCAGGGGCAAGGGGTCAGTGGTTACCGGAACCCAGAGTAGCCACAGGCGAGGACCACAGCAGGGTCTGGCAGAGGAATAGAGCCCCCACCCCACAGGCCCCGTCCACAGTGGTCCATCAGGAGGGAACTGGAGGGTCAATACGTCCACTCTCTCTGCCTTCTTGCTGGGACCCCATGTGGGCTGAGCAGCACTGGAAGACACAGGGCAAAGGAGCCTTCTACAGCCCAGAGTCGGGTGGAGAGAAGTCCACAGGCGCAAGTGGGAGATACCCAGCCCCTTAGCCAGTGCTCACAATGATCCTATGATCCTTCCCACAAGAAAGAAACTGACAGGAAGGGGCATTCCAGCCCAACTCTGATCAAGACTGGAACTCGTGCTCATGGCCATTTTGCTAAATAGCTCAAGAGCAGGTGAACTCAGGCAAGCACAGAGCAGCCAGCTTGGTGTGGGAGCTGCTGAGGACTGGGCTTGGCAAGGCATTTTGTGTTTTTTCAGAAAACTCAAGAAAGCTGAAGAGAGAGCCTGGAGGAGATTGTTGGGGCCATTAAAACGTTTTAATATATGCAGTTTCCAGCATCTGACTTAAAAAAGTAGTAACAACAAACATTTCAAGCTTGTGGCTGTACTCATAGCATTAAACTGACCAAAGTGCTCTAGGATTTTTGTTTGAAAGGAAAGGTTAGGGAGGGATGAAGCCAGAAGGGAACTGAAAGACAGTCAGTGCTGTTTTTCACATGCCCCAGGGGAATGTCCTTCCCATCCGGTTGCTTTGTACGGAACTGTGGCTGCTCAGGGAATGTTGCCCTCTGATGTGGGGTGTGTGTGTGTTTGTGTGTGTGTGTGTGTGTGTGTGTGAGAGAGAGAGAGAGAGAGAGAGAAAGGGAGAGACAGGGAGTGGGTGGAAAGCTGTACAGAGAGAACAAGCCTCAAAAATCATAATGGAGATTTTTCAGGCCCTGTGAATTCTTCTTTTGAGCTCAAAGTTTTCAAATATATATCAGGTTTCACCTCTTGTTCGGGACGCAGAGGAAGTTTCTGATTTATGGGTCCAGTAGTTTTTCCAGTTATGCAATCTGTAAATCTGCCATCAGTTAATTAATTTGCCACTCTCAGAAAAGGCACTGTAAGCTTCCCAGGTGGAAATCACTTTACCAAAGTACAGCGCTATCATGATAACAGCAATAAAAGAGGGACTTTGAAAATGTATACTTGTTTCCACTTGCGGAATTAACTGAATCGGTGTCTTAGCCTTCCTCTTCCAATCACTGGCATGCACACACATGCGTGTGTGCACGCGTGCGTGTGCACACACACACACACACACATACACACCACACCCCACCTCTGGAGAGCAGCTAAGGAGGAAGATTTAAGCCTTGCAGGGTAATTTCCCAGAAAAGGATTAGAAAGGAAAAATGGGTGAAATGCAAAGTCATCCGATGATGACTGCGGTTGTAAGCCTGGCGACTTAGGACCCAGAGGGGTGTGTCTGTGCGTCCGTCTGTCTGTCTGCAGATGACATAGTGAAGATTGCTAAATGATTTCCAATAACAAGATGTGAAAACACATAGTTCCTTTTTTAGCCACATAGCTGTGGTTTTGTGTTCGTGATTCATTGTGGAAGTGAGTAGCTGTGACAGGCATTTTGTGGGGTTTTTTTTTCTTCTTTTTTGCCCTAAAAAAATATTTGTGAAAGGTCTAAAATTCAAGGAAGTCCAGTGCTTTTTGAAAAAAAAATCCCCATTCCTTGAAAAATGAAAATCGCAAATCAAAACCTCTGGAGCTACCATATTTCTGCTTCCAGTCAGTTACCCTCACTATGGTTTCCTCCTGGAGCCTCAACTCCTCACTGCTACCTGACATGTTCACCCAAGGGTGCACCCAATCAGCAATGGGTAGGGGTTGCTTCAGAGGCCTCTGGAGGATATCTGGTCCTCTGAGGGGTGGGGGCATCCTCTTGAGACCCCAGACAAGTCACACCATTGGGCAACAAGCTGATTCTACATTGTTTTCTTTTTCTGAGGTCCTTGGGTCAAGGTAAGAGCCCATACAGCAGGCAATAATAGTGTGTGAGGGAGCAATCGTGACATAATTTATGTCTTATAACTAGATAAGTCTGGGTTAGAATCTCAGCTCTGCCACTTAACAGTTATGCTGTCCAGAACAAGTGATTTGACCTCACAAGCCTCAGTTTTCTCATCTGTGAGATGGGGATGCCCACCACTAATAGAATTGTCAGGAGGACTTACTAACATGCATAAATGAATCCGGCACCTTTTAGGTGTCCTATGAATGGCTTCCCTGGTGGCGCAGAGGGTAAAGAGTCTGTCTGCAATGCAGGAGACCCAGGTTTGATTCTTGGGTTGGGAAGATCCCCCCTGGAGAAGGAAATGGCAACCCACTCCAGTACCCTTGCCTGGAAAATCCCATGGATGGAGAAGCCTGGTAGGCTACAGTCCATGGGGTCGCAAAGAGTCGGACATGACTGAGCGATTCCACTATGAATGGCACTCATCTTATTTGTCCCAAAACTTTGGGGTTACTGAGACTTTTGTTTATAGCAACAGGAGTAACTGGAAACTCTTGAGAATTTGCCCAGACTACTTGAAGGTGTTTCTGGTCCCGGTGAGGTTTCCCAACATAGTCAAGGGTGAGCAGCAGGTTGGGGAATGCCAGCCACCCAAGGTCCAGAGCTCAGGCTTTGAGACCCCACCCCAGCACCTCCCTGCTATTGGTGCGAGTGAGCAAATAAACCTCTTTTCTCTCTGTGCCGCAGTTTTCTCTTCTGTAAAACGGAAGATGATCGTTTTTATAACCTAGGATTGCACTAATTAAGTAATTCTCAAGCATAAAGGGAGAAGGCAATGGCACCCCACTCCAGTACTCTTGCCTGGGAAACCCCATGGACAGAGGAGCCTGGTAGGCTACAGTCCATGGGGTCGCTAAGAGTCGGACACGACTGAGCAACTTCACTTTCACATTTCACTTTCATGCACTGGAGGAGGAAATGGCAACCCACTCCAGTATTCTTGCCTGGAGAATCCCAGGGACGGAGGAGCCTGGTGGGCTGCCGTCTATGGGGTCGCACAGAGTCGGACACGACTGAAGTGACTTAGCAGCAGCAGCAGCAAGCATAAAGAGCTTAGTAAAATTTTTAAAATGAAGTGCCTCAAGCAGATGTCTCGCACATAATCAGGTGGTAGGTTTGGGATGAGCAAAGGCTTCTTCCCAGGTCTTTTAGAAATCTGGTCCCAGGGTAGAGTTCCAGATCCTGGCAGGGCAGGCTGGCTGCAGGCTGCAGAGACTTTGACCAGCCCCTGAGAAGTATATCCTTGACCCAGGCACCAGCTGCCTCTGTCTACAACAAGCCTGTTCAGGCAGGTCCAGAAGTGGGTAAACTCATCTGAGGTTGCAGGCCTGTGTTTGCTGTCCGATTAGGCAGGCCAGCTAAGCTGTGTGTGAGTGTGTGTGTGTGTGCGTATGTTGGGGGTGGGTATACATGGAAGGGAGATGGGTCCCAGAGACCACAGGCTGGGAGCTCCAGGTTCAGGAGGTGGATATCTCATGGCCAGTTTGGTGGTGGTGAGAGGTCTGTATACCAAGTTCCTCAAGGCTTTGGGAAGAGGTCCAAGCTCAACCTCCCCAGCCTAAAGGTCTCTCCTCCTCCTCTGATCTGTGCCCAAAGGCCCTGACTCATGTTTTCTTTCTCTTCACCTCTTTACCTCCCCAGCCTCTTCCTTTTTCCCTGCGCTTCTTTGGAATTCTTACAACACCAGCTTGTGGCGAGGGTGGAGGTGCAAAGGAGCGTGATGAGCTTTGGAGTCCAGTAGGCCTGGTTTGGATCCTGGGTTTTGCCACCCATGACACCCATGAGCTGGGGGCCAGCGACCTACTGCCTCCACAGCACATGTGCCCCGCAGGTGCTAGGGAGTTAGCCCCACCTCCCAGGGCGCTGGGGACCTTTCTCAGGTGATGTTTGTTCTGTGCCTGGGACACTGTAAGCACAGCAGTTACTTGACCCAAGTGGGTGTGTGTGGAGTCCTGTTGCTCCAAGACTTCACCAGCTCACCCCTGCCACACCCAGGGGGAACTGCAAATGCCCTGGGAGGTGGGGGTGGGGGAGGAGAGCACTCTTGGCCAGGCAGGGTGGGCCCCAGGGAGGAGTCGTGCAAGATTGCCTTCCTAAGAGACCATTTTTAATCTTGTTCCTCCCTGATAAAAACACTTGCCTTCCAGGCTTCCCTTTTGTACATTCCAAACCTAAGTCCTGGACTCGAGGCTCTAAAGCTCAATCCCAAAGTGTAGCTCTCAAGCCATGATGTAGTGCAGAGGTTTAGTGTACAGGCTCCAGGGCCAGATGCAGAGGCAGGTCAGCTGTGTCCGATGCCCAGCTCTATTAGTTATGGGCTGTGTGACCTTAGGCAAGATACCTAGCAACTTTGCCTCACCTGTAAAATAGTCATAATAATAGTACCCACTTCCTCATATAATGATGATTAAATTAATTTATAAAGTGCTTAGAGAAGTACCTGGCAAATACCAGCACTGTGTAGTTACTTGCTGTTATGTATTGTCATCCTTGGGGCTTCCCTGGTGGCTCAGCAGTAAAGAATCTGCCTGCAATGCAGGAGATACAGGAGATGTTGGTTCAATCCCTGGGTTAGGAAGATCCCCTGGAGGAGGGCATGGAAACCCACTCCAGTATTCTTGCCTGGAGAATCCCATGGACAGAGGAGCCTGGTGGGCTACAGTCCATAGCGTTGCAAAGAGTCAGACACGACTGAGCAACTTAGCACACAAGCACAGCTGTGGGCCCAGTGTTGTGAGGACTCCGAGAAGGACACAAAGAGGGTACAATCCAGGCCCTTCCTCTCCCCTCTGGGGGTCTGTGTCCTGGGCTACACCGTAGCCCTTTGGATGGTCCTGCTGGACCAGAAGGAGGGGAGAGGGTGATTGCCTGGCAGGTCCACACTTGGGCAAAATGACACTTGTGTAGAAACTGAGGAGCATGTCCTGGGGCCCTGGGCAGCCTCTCAGGGCACCTTCTCCTCCCCGCTCTGGCCCCCTAAAGTGCCTGAGGTGTGATCTCTGGGCCTGGGCAGCCCTCTCCGGCTTCCTGCCCAGCTGCCTGGCCCCTCCAAGAGAGAAAAAGGGTGATGCAGTCTCAAGAGTGGTGGGCTGGGCAGCTGGTGAGGCCGGCCGCCTGCTCAGTGGTAAAACGTCCACAATTGACCGAGGCATGAGGGGTCCATGGAGTGGAGTGCAGTGAGGCTCAGAGAGGTTTCTGGACCCCTGGGAGACTGAGGCAGCACCCACATAAGGCTGCTCTAGCATCGGGAGCCAGGCCTCATGCCTGGGCTCCGTGACATACAGACAGTCCCCCTGGGCATGCACAGCTCCACCAGCCTCTGCCTCTTGTCTGCCCACAAGGAAGAAGGGCGCTGCGTTCTCTCTCAAACTGCAGGGAGCAGAGCGGGGTGCATTTCTGGGCAGGGGGGCTCCCTGAGTTCTGCCCCCTCCCCATCTGTCAGCCTGGCAGGGGCATCCCCTGGGTGTGTATGTGCACAAGCTCCAGACCTCTTGGACCTGGGTGTGGCCACAGAGAAAGCTCCAGGCTCAGACCTCAGAGCATGGGGAGGTGACTCACAGGCGGCCACCCGGGTGGGGCTGGGTGGGGACCTCAGGCTGACCAGTGGGCCCAAAGGGGTCGTGAGTGGGCACAGCAGGACTAGCAGCAGGGGAGGTCTGGAGACATGTAGGGGGACCTTTTGGGAGAGCAGCGAGGCGTGAGGGTGCCAGTGTTGGTGAGGCAGCATCCTAGGGCCAGACAGTGGGGGCAGCGAGGGCCTGGGTCCCCCGGGACTGGCCCACTGACCACATCACCTCCCTTGTCTCTCAGATGTCATAGACCCAGAGCCCCATCCTGAACAGGAATGCCTGCTGTTTCCTTTCTGGTATGGCAGGAGGGAGCTATTCGATTCCTGGGACAAGATGGTCCTGTCTCTCCAGGGACCACCATGTCACTGGGGCAACCGTGGCTTTTTAGACGTCCTTCCTCAAGCCATGCTGAAACCTGCTCCCTGTGCCATGGTCCTGGGACCATGTCTTCTGGAAACCCCATCTCTTTCCTGCCACATCCTCCTGCCATCTGATGACGGATAATACAGAGTGGAGGCAGGACAGTAAGGTTTAGGAGGGTGCAGATTCCCCCAGGCCAGGTCCACCGGGGAACCCGAGGGCCTGGGGACAAAGAATGCAGTGAGGGTAGCCAGGGGAAACGTCTAACCACATAGCTCCAGGCCAGAGTAGACTTTTGAGGTTCATCTCCCAACTCCTCCGCTTTCTACACCACGCTGTCCAATGCAGTAGCCATCAGCCATGAAGGGACTGTTTAAATTTGTGTGTGTGTGTGCTAAGTCACTTCAGTCGTGTCCAACTCTGTGTGACCCTATGGACTGTAGCTCATCAGGCTCCTCTGTCCGTGGGATTCTCCAGACAAGAATACTGGAGTGGGTTGCCTTTCCCTTCTCCAGGAGATCTTCCCAACCCAGGGACTGAACCCAGGTCTCTTACATCTCCTGCATTGGCAGGAGGGTTCTTTACCACTAGAGCCACCTGGGAAGCCCTCTTTAAATTTAATTTAATGTCAAACTCAGTTACTCACTCACTAGTTGCATTTCCAAGTGCTTCAAATCCTCAAAAGACTAGTACTTAGCATATTGGATGGCACAGACTATAGAGATTTCCACCGTCACAGGAAGTTCTATTGGACAGTGTGATTCTAGTTGAATGATCCTGGACAAGTCCTTAAGCGCTCTGTGCCTCAGTTTCATTTTCTGAAAAATGGGTTAATAACAGTAGCTAGCCCCTAAGGTGGTTGTGAAGATTAGATGACATAGTGCAAATATAACAATTGGTACACAGCACAGAGTTAGTGCTCAACCAGTGTTTATTATTATTGTCTAGAACAAGTCGAACAGAGTTCAAATTGTCTCCCCTCTTTACCGTGACACGTGGGAACCCACCAACCTGGCAACTCTGATACCCAGAGGCTGGGGAGTGGCTGCTGTCTTAGCCAAGCCTGGGCCTCACCTGCTCAGCCCCCTAGACAATACATCATTGTGAATCAGCAGGCTCCTGGCTCTGTGACAAAACCGTAGGGCCCCCTCTTCTTTACCCCCCAGAGCTGGATGTCCCCTTGTTCCTTGTGGAGGCAGGGTAGATTTGCACCAGAGGGCTGGAGTGTGATGTTTGGAAACATTCCCTTTGGTCTCTGGGGATTTGGCACAAGGGTCATCTGATCATGAACTGGGCATGAGGCCTGTTTGACCAGCGAGTAGGAGAGAGGGAGCAAAGCATTGTGAGGGTTTCCCGCTGCCTCCCCAGGACCCAGATTCCCAGGGGAGACTGAGCCCCTTGGGAGGTGCCAAGGTGTGTTCACCCGTAAGAGCCAGGCTTGCAGTCCCGGGAAGGCCAGAAGCATGCCTCCAAGCAGAAGGCCATGAAGTTGGAGCAACACCCTCCTGTCCTGGTCTTCTCTCCTCTCCCCTTCTACCTCTCCAAAGCCAGCATTGTTCCCCAGGCCCCTCCTCTGCCCACCTTTATTCTTTCTTTACTCGAGTGTTTCTCGAAGGGTTTCTGTGTCAGAGGACCTGGCAGTCATAAGCAATACCATGAACGATCAATGCAATCAATTCCATGATTAGAGCTGGGGACAGTTTTATTAGCAGAAACTATGACGGTCGTCTGTGTGTGCTAAATAAAAAACCAGCTCTAGGCTCACGCAGGGAGCCCTGAAAAGAGCAAGCCGTCGAGTGAAGTACAATGGGCTGTTGCCACATTTTCCCGTCAATATTCCTTCACTGCTTGTTCACTGGCTTTATCGTGTGCTAGCAGACAAGCAGTAGCAGACGCCAAAGTTTGGAGACAAATTTATGGAAGCAAAACCCAACACTGAGACTCGTCTGTTCATTAACATATTTCCCTCTTTGAAACTGAGACGTGGAAGCAGACGCAATGCCTCAGTCCAGCAGCAGAACTCTGGACTGGTTTGTTATGCATAGTCTCTCGGAATGATATCATCCCTGAACCTCCAGCTCTCCACCGGGACTGCCTTGACTGTGTCTGCAGCCCCAGCCCTTCTCCTAAGTGCTGCAGCCCAGGTGTTTCCATCGGCACATCCATCCTGAGACACCAGCACTCATCAGGTCCCAAACTGAGCCACTTCTTGGCTCTCTTCTCGAGATCTTGGCTCTTGGATCATCCTCCACCCATCCGTCTGAGCCACAGCTGGGAACTCTTTATGTATTAAATATCCTTTGAATCCATGCCCTCTTCTTGGTCCCGTCCTTGGTCCCTACTAGCCTAGACCACAGCCAAAGCCTTCCAGCTGGCCTCCAGCCCTCCCCTCTCTGGTCTATCCATCAGCAGGCAATCTTTCATCAGAATAATAAACATTCAAACAGCCCATCCCATCATGTCCCAGCCCTACTCGAAGACCACCAGCATCTCAAGGCTGGTATATGGCTTCCCCTGTACCTTCACACCTTTGCTGGAGTGCTGATTCCCTTGCTCAGTCTCCACTGGGCAGAGGGTAAGACAGTCTTTGCCATCCTTGGACCTGGATGCCTGGGAAGTGGCAGGCATTCAGTAAGTGCTTCTTGAATGAGTGAAAGAGGGTGGGCTGCTCCAGAATCTCTAGGGACTCCCCCTGACCCATGCAATGCAGCCCAGACACCTCCCTGATATTTCAAGCCCTCGACCATATGAACCCAAACGTATGCTCACAGCCTCAGTGAAATGGCAATGGAGAAATGACAAGCGGTAGGGTGACTTGAGGATGAACTTACCTGATTTGTTAACCTGGCTTCAGTACTCACAAGTTCTGCGATCTTCAGAACTTCCCTGCCCTCTGTTTTCTTGACTGTAAAATGGAAATAATGAGTTACTCTTAGGGTTGTGGAGAGGCTTTCGTGAGATAATGCATGTGACGTGCACTGTTGGCACACAGCCTGGCACAGAGCAAGCACTCATTAAATTGTAGCACCCGTTCATTCCCCTACCACCCACTTCCCACTGCCCCCCCCACAACACACACACACACACACACACACACACACACACACACACACACACACACACACACAGGAAACCACTTATTAATTCCCAGGGTATCCTTCCAAGGTTGCTTTAGGAATATGCAAATAAATTCAACATGTATCCTTATTTTTTCTATTTTTACACAAAAGTTTACATGCCCCACAGCAGGAGTCAGCAAACGTCTTCCATAAAAAGCCAGATAGTAAATATTTTAGGCTTTGTGCAACATATGGTGTCTGCAACTACTCAGCTCTGCCATCGTAGAGCAAAAGCAGTTGTAGACAATGAGTGTGGCTGTGTTCCAATTAAAATGTATTTATGGAAACTTAAATTTGAATTTCGTATCTCTTTCTCATGTCATGAAATATTATTCTTCTTTTGATTTTTTCCAACCATTAGAAATATAAAAAATGATTGTTAAGTCACAGTCTGTACAAAAACAGTCGGTGGGCCAGATTTAGGCTTTTTTTTTCACTTTTCTACATATCTTTGAGAGCTTTTACTATGGATGTAGAAGAGCTGCGTCTTTCCGTTTTGAGGGCATAGGACTCCATCCCATGGATGTCTCTTAGTTTAACCAGCCTCCTACTAAGGGACACTTAAATTGTTTCTATTCATTACAAAATATTTTGCTCTTAGGAAACAGGGCTACTATGAATGATCTTGTTCATCCATCACTGTGGATATTTACGAGTGTCTTAGGGCAGATTCCCCTAGAGGTGGAGCTGGAACACGAATTGGGGTGCTTGTGATTTTGCGGGGAGAGGGAAACAAAACGGAAAGGTGGACAGAGCCAAGCAAAGACTGGTTCTGGGAAAATCAAGCCAAAGCATAATTGAGGGTGGAGCTTGGAGAGTTGTCCCGCCTTGAGGGGAAGGGGTGGGGCTTTTAAACTTCCAGTTCCTGCAGTCGTTAGTTTCGTGATCATGGTGGTGGGAGGAGCCTGTGAGGTGGTGGCCTTTCGTTCAAGAGAAGCCAGTGTGGGGTGCACCGGCCCTGGAGTGGAAGGGACAGGGCGGCCGCAGGCAGACCTGCAGGGGCAAAGCATCGATGCATTGGAGTGTGGATCAGTTCAGTTCAGTTCAGTCGCTCAGTCGTGTCCGACTCTTTGCGACCCCATGGACTGCAGCACACCAGGCCTCCCTGTCCATCACCAACTCCTGGAGTTCACCCAAACTCATGTCCACTGAGTTGGTGATGCCATCCAACCATCTCATCCTCTGCCGTCCCCTTCTCTTCCTGCCTTCAATCTTTCCCAGTATCAGAGTCTTTTCAAATGAGTCAGTTCTTCGCATCAGGTGGCCATCAGGTGGGGTGTGGATGGGCGTTGCCAAATTGCTCTCGATATAGGCTGTATCGATGAACATTCCTACCAGCAGCATCTGAGAGTACCTGTTTCTGCAGGATCTCACCAAATTAGTCTGTTATTAAACTTTTGGGTTGTTTGCTCATCTGATGGATTGAAAAAGGCTACCTGAGTTGTTTCCATTTGCACATCTCAGAATGAGAGAAGTTGAGCATATTTTCACATATTGAAGAAACATATGGGTCTCCCCCCCCCCCCGCCATGAACTAACTGTTCATATTCCTTTGCTGATTTTTCTTCTAGGGCTATTGCTCTGTCTTTTCTGTTTATAGGAGCTCTTTAAATCTTATGAAGATTGGTTCTTTGTCTGTGATATAAATTGCACATGTTTTTCCTTTTTCCCATTTTGTCATTTGTCTTTTTACTTTGTTTAAAGCGGTTTTGGCCAAGCAGAGATTTTTTGATCATAGGGTTGTCTGGACAAGTAAATTATATGTTATGTAAAACAGCTAGAGTGATGTCTGCTACCTGGTAGGCATTGAAAGGATGTTTTTTCCTTCCCTCCCCTCCATTCTGTGCTTTATCCAACTGTGCTCATCTTCCTTCCTTAAATATGACCTGTGCTTCCTGCCTTCATGTATTTTCTTATGTGGATGTCTTCCTCTTCATTTTGGTCTGTGAAAATCCTACTCATCTCTTAAGCCCCAGCTCAAATGTCATGGTCTTTCTTACATCTGAACTCCTGTACATCTGTTAGTCATCAGAGTTCACCTTGGATCCTAGTAATAAGCACACATTTATCATGCTTTTCCTGAGCCTCAATTTCCTTTTCTCTAAATTGGAGTTGCTAGGGAAAAGACTGATTTGTTTTTATTACTAAACAATACATGTTTACTGTAAAATTGTAAAAACAATTTTTTTTACTGAAAGACAGCTAAAAATATGGAAACATAAAGTTTACACATATACAGGCACTCTCATCCCCAAGGGGCAGCCACTGTTTACAGATCCTTCCAGACCTTTTTCTATCCCCTTATAAATATCTGTAGGGGAGAAAGAGAATTTTTTTTTTCAAACAGAAACCTGGAAGTATACTGTCCATATTATTCCGCAACTTACTTTCTTCATTCAATAAAATAACATAAGATGATGCATTTAAAGCACCTGGCTCAGTGCTCTATCCATGGGAGTTATAACTATTCAACGCACCTTGTAGTGGTGTTTTTAAACTTTCTTTTGGCAGCAGAACACCTAGTAAACAAAATAGTATATGTGTGTTAGTCACTCAGTCATGTCCAACTCTTTGTGACTCCCATGCGCTGTAGCTCACAGGCTCTTCTGTCCATGGGATTTCCCAGGCAAGATAATGGAGTGAGTAGCCATTCCATTCTCCAGGGGATCTTCCTGACCCAGGGTTTGAACCCAGGTCTCCTGCGTTGCAGACAGATTCTTTACCGTCTGAGCCACCAGGGTGGAAGCCCCTTTGAAGAGTGGAGCCACCAGGCTCAGGTGAAAGTGGGTCAAGTGGAGGGCACAGAGTCCCTCGCCCACTCATCTCCCCATCACTGCTAGGAAACCTTAGTGTGTTGGGTAGGATGTGAGGGCACCATATTTACTGAGTGGCATTATTTTGGGTGTACACTGTCCAAGGAGTTTTCACTCAGCTCGGAAGATCCCAGCCAGCTGGGATTGGAAGGTTTTCTTCCCAAATAGGTTGAAAGAGCTCGAGCGTTCTCAGGCTGCAGCAAATCTTGGTAAATCATGTAGCTCAGTGGTTTCTGCTTGGTTCCATGCTGGTCTGTGATGGAGACCAGCATCTGTTTTTGTTGGTTCAGGAAGAAATGAAAAAAAGTCAGTGAGGTGAGATGTCCATGAAGTTAAGCTTATTCCCTGGAGAAGGGAAAGACTACCCACTCCAGTATTCTGGCCTGGAGAATCTCATGGCCTGTACAGTTCATGGGGTTGCAAAGGGTCAGACACAACCAAGTGACTTTCACTGTCAAGCTTATTCAAATATTTCTTATTGCCATTGAAATATATTTTCTTTCATAAAATTATGGTGGTAATAATTAGTAGTTGTATGTGTGTTTTAATGTCTTACCTAAATAAAAAGTTGGCTATATTATGTTGGTCCCCTAAATTTGTTTCAAAATTTTACTGATCCATGGAATGCTGAAGTCTAGAGAGAGCTGTTTCAGTCCATCATGGCAACTTTGCCAGGACCTCCCTAGAACAATCTCAGACAGACAGTCTTGTGCCGGGCAAGTCTGAGAACCACTATCCTTTGATGAAATCACAGCAGCTCTTCCAGGGCTGAGAGCGCACAGAACCACACCCTGCACAGCCGAGAGTGCCCAGTTCCCCCCATCCTGGGGACTGTAGTCCAAGAAAGTCCCTTTCTCAGGAACATTCTCACTTGTCTCATTGCCACCACTCTCTGGGAGCCAGAGTTGAACTGAGAACTCAGATTTGTTGTTGTTCAGTTGCTAAGTTGTGTCCGACTCTTTGTGACCCCACGGACTGCAGCACGCCAGGCTTCGCTGTCCTCCACTGTCTCCTGGAGTTTGCTCAAATTTGTGTCGATTGAGTCGGTGATGATATCTAACCATCTCATCTTCTGTTGCTTCCTTCTCCTTTTGCCCTCAATCTTTCCCAGCACCAGGATTCCTTTTCTCAATGAGTCAGTTCTTTGCATCAGGTGGCCAAAATTGGAGCTTCAGCTTCAGTATCAGTCCTTCCAATGAATATTTAGGGTTGATTTCCTTTAGGATTGGCAGGTTTGATCTCCTTGCAGTTCAAGGGACTCTCAAGAGCCTTCTCCAGCATGATGGTTCGAAGGCATCAAT
Organism: Giraffa tippelskirchi; assembly: GCF_054371585.1. Taxonomy (NCBI): domain Eukaryota; kingdom Metazoa; phylum Chordata; class Mammalia; order Artiodactyla; family Giraffidae; genus Giraffa; species Giraffa tippelskirchi. Next base: position 145,816,995 of record NC_137281.1, on the reverse strand, counting down.
TCTTCGGTGCTCAGCCTTCTTTATGGTCCAATTCTCACATCTATACATGACTACTGGAAAAACCATAGCTTTGACTATACGGACCTTTGTTGGCAAAGTGATTTTTCTGCTTTTTAATATGCTGTAAAGGTTTGTCATAACTTTCCTTTCAAGGAACAGGTGCCTCTGAATTTCATGGCTGCAGTCACCATCCACAATGATTTTCAAGCCCAAGAAAAGAAGATCTGTCACTGCTTCCACTTTTTCTCCTTCTATTTGCCATGAAGTGATGGGACTGCCATGATCTTAGTTTTTTGAACGTTGAATTTCAAGCCAGCTTTTTCATTCTCCTCTTTCACCGTCATCAAGAGGCTCTTTAGTTCTTCTTCACTTTCTGCCATTAGAGAAGTATCATCTGCATATCTGAGGTTGTTGATATTTCTCCCAGGTCGCCTCCCTCCCTGCCCACCTCCACAGACTGGGCTGGGGCTTATGAAGGGAGATCATGGTCTCCTTCTAGGGGTGCTTTCAGCATAAGACATAGGACCTATGAAAGAACCAAGGCTTCCTCCTTCTGTGAGCCTCTCAGAAGTTAAGATTTTGATTTCCGTCATTTAACCCAAAGTCCCCATCACAGCAGTAGATGACAATAGATTGAGCTCAGAAGGCTGTGGTTGTTAAAAATGTGTTGCCACCAGATTAGTCACTTGGCCCTTTGTATGCAAGAATGCTTGGACAGTGTAACAAGATATTTGAGGGTGTCTTTTATTCCCCTTAGATAGAGAAGAATTTTTGGTGGTTTGGGGAGAGATATTTTGTCTGAACTGTAGCTAGAACTTTTTTTTCTTTGTTCACGTGAGAATTCTGACATAGTTTTCAACTTGTGACCACTTATTTATATTTGCAAAATAATCACTTGGTCTCAGTGTGTCTCTTGACCCTCACCACAGCCCAGTGAGGTGGATGTCACCCTTCTTGTTTTACTGATTGAATCTGAGTTTCAGGTGATCTCAGTGACTGCTCACGTGGGAGGCAGAACTGACATCAGCCTAGCCCGAATCCTATCCTCTCTCCTCTGTATAGACAGGCCTTTCTATGACTAGGGATTTTTTTTTTTTTTTTCCCCTTCTCTGCAAAGTTGAACCATTGGCCCTTAAGGGATTTGAACTCAGGATTCTTGGGGTCATTAGCATTGAGTTCCAATTAGAGAAACAAGTGATGGCCACAGTAACAACGGTGACTGCAAACCTCCAAGAAAGGACCCTTTGAGTTTCCACCTCGACCAGATTGGAGAGCTCTTTGTCAGCAGCATCAAGTTCAGAAATGTCCCAGGTGGTCTGGGCAGAACCTGAACTACTGCATCCGCTTCCCGGGGTGCTCTGTGATGCCAACACAATAAGCCACAGCACCAGCCTAGTGCCACAAGGAGCAGACTCCCGCTGACCCACCAGCCCACTTACCTCTCACTCTTTGGTGAACTCTTATAAGCCCCTGGAAGGCTTGTGTTTCCTGCTGCAGTTAATTGTGCTGACTTTCTCCTGGGAGTGAAGAGCAGGTACCTGCGCGTTGGGCTCCCAGTTCTGGTCCATGACAGCTTTCAGAGCTTCTGGGGTGGCGAATGGGCCCTCTCTCTCATTCCAGCTCTCAAACCTGGGGAGCAGGCTGAGGCCTGGTCGGGGCTCTCAGCGTGAGGATGGCAGTCGGTCGCCCTGAAGAACAGCAGCACTGAAGCTCACGGGAGCCAAGTCCTAGACCAACAGGGCAGGGGAAGGGCTGGAAGATGTCAAACTCTGAGCCCTGTCCTGGGGCTTCAGCCAGGAAAGGATGAGAGGGGGATTGCTCATGGCCTGGACCCCTGGGGCCCCTGGACTCCTGGACCCCTGGAGTAGGGATGGTGGAGGGAGAGGGTCCCAGGACCGTATGCTGCTTGGGCAAGGAATCCAGTGGAGAGACTAGGGGTGGGACCTGCTGGAGGAAAGAGCACCACCCCAGGCCAGTGCAGAGGCCTCTTGGCTGAGCTTCTGTTGTGGTCTGGGCTGCCTTATTGGGTGGCACAGGGGTCTAGCTGCCCTGGGTTGGAATCCTGGGGTCTGATTTACTGTTGTATAATCTTGGGCAAGTAATTACTCTCTCAGCTTCAGTGTCTACAATGCGTTCATACCCACCACAGTCCAGACACTGTCGTGTATACAGTGGTTCGTATACATTGTGACAGTGACAGAGTAGTTACAACGGAGGCTGCCTTGTAGAATGGCCTGACTAATAATAGATACGTAAAGAACAGGTTCAGATTTATGAGACCAACAGCTCAAATTCCTCAGGTACCAAAGACACGAGCAGAAAATTTTCACAAATGTTAAATAGATGTATGAAAAATTCAACCTCAGAAATAACAAAAAGGGAGCTAAGGTAACACTGAAGTATCATTTATGATGATTGTTACTGATTTATGAAAAATTAATAATATGTTATGCTGGTGAGGCTGCAGTCCAAATGGTACATGTATACATTTCGATGCAGCTTTTTGGGAGCACTATCTCCAGTGTATACCTAGAGCCATAAATGTTTGTAATCTTTGGAATTAATTGCATTCTAGCCCTTGGAATTAAGCCTAAAATAATAATCGTTTTCAAAATATTTCTTACAAGAAATTTTCAAACATACAGAATAAAAATTAGTTTAATGAACCCCCATACTAAAAGAATATTTTTAATATTTATTTATTTGGCTGTGCCAAGTCTTAGTTGCAGCACGTGAGAGCTTCATTGCCACATGTGGAATCTTCATTGTTACATGCAGTATCTAATTCTCTGACCAAGGATTGAACCCAGGCCCCCTGCATTGGGAGCACGGAGTCTTAACCACTGGACCACAAGGAAGTCCCCTAAAAGAATATTTTAAGTGAAGAAAAAAAGCCATATGAGTCAAGATGCCCACAGCTGAAAATGTAAAACAATCTAAATAGGAAATAGAATAAATATATTGTGATTCATCTTCATACAGACTATCATGTAGCAATTAAGACGATAAATGTGAAAATTGTAGAATTGTATCAAGTACCACCTAATATTAAATGAAAAATCAGGATTTAAATGATCTCTACTGATAATGACAATAGCATTTAAATGATATCTACAGATAATGACAATAGGTGGGGAGACTCCTTCTCCCCACCATTGCTTCCCCGTTTCACTCTCGCAGACAATGACAATGATATTTACAGATAATGACACAATAGATAATAGATAGATAATAGATAATGACAATATACTTGAGCAAAGGTTGAAAGGAAACATGCCAAAGTATTTGCTGTGTTGAGGTGGTGGGTGATGAATTCAATTCTTTCTCCGTGAATATTGTTGTTATATTAGTTTAACAATAAAATTAATCAGGGGGATAGTCAGGTTTTCTTCCCTGAATCAATCTGTGAACACGTGTTTGCTGGGCACCTATTCCGCAGGCAATCTGTAAGCATGATAGGTTGTATTAATAAGAGATAAAGGGGGAACTCCCTGGCAGTCCAGTGGTTAAGACTGCACTTCCACTGCACAGAGCATGGGTTCGCTACTTGGTCGGGGAGTTAAGATCCCCCATGTCGCATGGTGTGGCCAAAATAAGTAAATAAAATATAACAGTTTATGTGTCAAGGTTCATCACTCGTCACTCTTAAAAAAAAAAACCGCGGCAAGGGACAGGCACTGGACTCGGTTTTAAGGTGGGGGCTAGTCCATAAGAGTCTCAAACTCTACAAATGTCAGAGCTACGTGAGACCAGTGTAACACCTTAATTTTGCAGTCGAGGGCCTTGAGGCCCAGGGAGGCTAAGTGACTTGCCCAGAATACCCAGCCAAAGCCTGGTAGTCCCACACAAAGGTGGGCACTCCCATTGAACCAGCCAGCTGGCCTGGACCCTTTCTCCCTGTCTCAGGGCACCTCCATTTTCCTGGAGTTGGGAAGAAGGAAGCCAAGTAGAGAACACTCTCCCAGTGCGGAGGCAGGGGCTGGATGTCTTGAACTGGAAGGGCACAGGGACGCTGCTCCCGGGAATGCCAACCTCATGCCTCGCTTGTCTCCCCAGGACCCTGAGTGGGCTCAGCCAGACCCACTCCTCCCAGCAGCGTGTGGGGCTGTCCCAGACTGCCCAACTTTATCCAGCCCCTGTGGCCAGTGGCCAGCTGACCTCCAATGCCCTGCCCATGGGGCCAAGTCCTGAGCGGAGGCATGGTGCCCCACAGGCAGCATATCTGGACCACCCGTCATCCTCCTGGGGTAAGGATGCCCTGTCTCTGGATCCTCATAGAGCCTCCTGCCCACCACTGCTTCCCCACTTCACTCTCTCAGAAAGGCTGAGGTGTCACCCTGTCCCTCATCCTTTCGGCCAACGAACAGTTGTCAAGCACCTGCTTTGTGCCAGGCCCCAGGGGTCCCAAGCCAGCTGTTAGAGAGACTGTGCCACCTTGAGACACTTAGACCTTGACTTGTCCTTTTCCGCCCTATCTGTCACCCATCCGGCCTTTGCGTCCTTCGTATCCAGCTGTGAATCTCCCTTCCCCAGCCCCAGTCCTTCCCTTTCATCCTTTCTGTAAAGCCTGAGCCTCCTGGACCAACCTGACTAGTCGCTTCTTTAGCCCCTACAGCAGGACCTCTGCTTCCCAGAGAAGAGAACTGAGCATCCCTGAGGATTCCACCTTCGCACATTCTTGGTCGTTGCTCAGCAATCCTTCCTGGGGTGCCCGGACACTTTGTCTCTCTCATTCCTCAGAGCAGCCTCTCCAAGCGGCCCCCACCTTCCCCAGCCCCATCCCACGGCCATGCTTCTCACTCCCCAGAGTCCTCACCTTCCTGCCTCCATATGCGCCCCGCCATGCCATGCACGTCATTCCCTTACCTGAACCCGTGCCTGAGTTGACTGCCTTTCTTTGTTTCCCATTTTTAAAGTTGAGGTGAAATTCACATAATGTAAAATTAACCATTTTAAAGGGTACACCTCCATGGTTTTCAGGATATCCACAATTTTATGCAGCCACCACCACCACTGTCTAATTACAGAACATTGCCATAACTCCAAAAAGAAGCCCCATGCCCGTTAAGCAGTCACTCTCTTCTCCCCACCCCCACCCCCTTGCTGTCCTTAAAGATTTGCCAGTCGTGGGCATTTCATGTAAACACGGTCTTACCATGTGTGGCCTTTTGTGTATGGCTCCATCACTTGGTATAGCATTTTCAAGGTGGATCCGTGTTGCGGACAACACGCATGAGTGATCTTCTTGCTGTCTTGAAAAGGAAGGGCCCTTCCTCTTGTCTAAGGCATGTGCCACTGTTTCTTGACTCCTCTGGACCCCTAGGCTGCCACTTGGCCTCCCCCGACCCTGGTTCTCCTCCCTCTTCAAACTGTCCCACCCTCAGCCCTTCCCCTACAGCTTATACAGTTGATTATAAATCTCCCATTCTCTCTGTCTCTCATAAACACACACACACGCAAAGTTATTTTCCTCTTCCTTCCTTTCTGTCTCTGCTCGCTTCACAGTCAAGTCTACACAGACCTTTCATAGTTCCCTTCTCAGCTCCTCTGCCTCCTGGCTTCGCTCCCTGGCCCCCAGTATGGAATGAATACCCCTGCTTTGTACATCCGCTGTCGCCACTCATGTTGAATGAAGCGCCCTCCTCTTACTCTGCCCTAGTGACCTCCCAACCACTCTTCCTGCCTCCCCATTCACCCACACACCCCAGCTGGGAGGACAAGACACCCCTACTTCCCTTTGACCTCTCCCTGAAAGTTTTCAATGATTTCCCCACCACCAACTGAATAAAGCACCCTATCCTTGTTCTGGCCCTTAGGGCCTCCAAAACCTGACTCTCATCATTCTTTCAGGCATTCTCTTGGAAAACTGTCTACGCTGGCAAGTCTGAGCTACATTCTGTTCTCTGCGCTGGGGTTCAGAGCCCAGCTGCCTCCCTTGCCAGCTGTGTGACATGGGATACAACCCATCCCTCACTGAGCCTCAGTTTCCTTACCTGTCAGATGGGAATGCTAACTAGGATCTAGGAACATGGCCAATATTCAACCGCCTTAACCTACAAAGATGGCAATTTCTAATGGTTCTACCTAAAATAAGACTCCAGAGGGTTGAGAGTGGTTGTGCACGAAGCCCAAACTCAGTTGCTGGCCCATCAGCATCCCTTAGGAGATGTTGGACCGCGAGCTGTTACCCTGCCCCCACTACGAGACCTTGCATCCAGGAGGGACTTAGCAAATGCCCTTGGGATGGATTCAAGCCAGTCCCGTGTGGGCCTTTCTAGCCAGCCTCTGGAGGTCACAGCTGTGCCTCTCAGCCCTGCCCCCTGGACCCAAGCCCTCTCTCTGCAGGGCTGAATCTCACGGAGAAAATCAAGAAGATCAAGATAGTCTTCACTCCCACCATCTGCAAGCAGACCTGTGCCCGCGGGCGCTGTGCCAACAGCTGCGAGCGTGGCGACACCACCACCCTATACAGCCAGAGTGGCCACGGGCATGACCCCAAGTCTGGATTCCGCATCTGTGAGTCCATTCCCAGCTCGGAAGTTTCCTGGCTGGCCCTGGGGGGGTGGGTGTGGGTGTGGCGGCCGGGGTGGGGGTTGGGGGGTTGGTCAGAGGGACCGGCCTGCCTTGGCCTGGAGCCCAGATCTTCTGCAGGAAGGAAGCCCTGAGCTCTCCTACTGTGGCTCCCGTGAGCTGTCTGGGGTCACACAACCCTGAGTCCTCACCCAGCTCTGTCACGTGTGACTTGGCAGGTCACACAACCTCTCTGAGTCCCAGTTTCCTCATAGAGAGGTGAAGGAGTAAATGGGGCCACTCCCCTCACCATCCTCCAGGTCACCGTGGGGCTGAGGAAAGGCAAGGCCTAGTTATTATCTGTCCTCCTTCACTCCCAGGCCTCCTGGAAAGTCCCTGCATTTCCGAGGGGACCGGGTTCCGGAAGCCATCAGACTTGGGGGCCTGGTCACCCCCGCTCCCCCCATCCCGCTGGCCCACATAGTAGGTGCTGCTGTACGCTTCCGCCGCCAGTCACCCTGAGGTCGGTGTTGTAGATTTTTGCCAGATCCCCTGCCTGAACGGGGGCCGCTGCATCGGCAGGGATGAGTGCTGGTGCCCCGCCAACTCCACCGGGAAGTTCTGCCACCTGCCCGCCCCCAGGCTGGACCAGGAGCCTCCAGAGAGGGGCCCCCGCCACCGGGCCCCGCTGGAGGGCCCCTTGAAGCAGTCCACCTTCACGCTGCCTCTCTCCAACCAGCTGGGTGAGTGTGGGGCTGGGGAACCACGTGGGGTGGGTGCTGGCATCCTGATAGAGGAGATGGGAAACTGAGTCTCCAGCACTTCCTTCTCCTCCATCCTCAGGGCTCAGTTTCGTTCCCTAAATTTTTTTCTGCCTTTCCTTCTGAGTTCATCAATTTATTTATTTATATATTTTTTGCCCTTACCCTCTACTGAGTGCTATGAGTAAGACAAAAGAGTCTAAGAGTAGGGTCCTGACTTTAAGGGACCCATGGCTCCTGGACAGGAGAGGGAAGGTGCCTCTATTATTAGGTGCCAAAGAAAGGGTACAAAAAAAATACAGAATTTTGTAGGAGATCAGGAGAGAGACCCGAGCTCGGGGTATTCTGGGAAGGCTGCCTGGAGGAGGTGGACTTCAGTTAGGCATTAAACAATGGGTTGGCTTTGGTTAAGCAGAGGGGAATGGGAGGGCTTCCGGGGCAGAGGGACTGGTCTGAACAAAGGCATGGGGTGGGAAGCAGGCAGGGTTGGTTGGGCTGGAGCCCAAGGGCTGTGCAGGATCGTGGGAGAAGGTGGAATCAGGAAGGTACTTTGGAAGTTGGTGAGGAAGGTTCTTCATAGGAAGGTGTGGAATGAAGGAGTCTGTGCTTTGTCCTGTCCTCCCTGAGAAATTTTTCTGGGCTTTGAGTAGAAAATGAAGAAACAGAGGAGAGATTTGGGGAGACACACAGAGGCCCACCTGGCCCAGGGCTGATGCCACTCCTCAGAGGGTGGGGCCCTGTGTCCTCACCTCTGACCCCAGCCCCTGTGCCCAGCCTCGGTGAACCCCTCCTTGGTGAAAGTGCACATCCGCCACCCGCCCGAGGCCTCGGTGCAGATCCACCAGGTGGCTCGGGTGCGAGGCGAGGAGGCCCCAGAAGAGAACAGCGTGGAGACCAGGCCCTCGCCCCGGCTCCCTGCCGGCCCTGGCCACGGCCACTGGGACAGCAACCGCATCCCCGCCCGGTCTGGAGAAGCTCCCCGGCTACCTCCTCCAGTGGTGCCCAGGACTCCGGCCCTGCTGGGCCGATGCTACCTGAGCACTTTAAACGGACAGGTGAGATTGCGGCTCTAGCCCCAGCCCCGGGGGCTTTGAGACAGTGACTGCTCCCCGCAGTGCCCCTCCCCTTCTCTCTCCTCCTGGTTCATAGAGAATGTGAGCGTCTGCAGGGTCTCCCATTTCCCAGATGGGAAAACTGAGAGCATAAAATTGCCATGAGTGTTGAGAGGTTGGGCAAGCCAACCTGGGCTCCACTGGGTACCTGTCAGTGCCAGGCACATAGAAGAGGACCCAAGAGAGGACCTCTTTGCAGGGGAACCGGCCTCCTCGGGTCCCAGCAAATCCTGAGCTCTGCCAGAGCTGAGTATAGAACCCCCGGGGCATGGATAGAGGGGCTGTTAGACCTGGCGAGGAGTTTGAGATGTAAAATCAGCAAATGCAGGTTAAACCCCAAAGCCTTGGGCATGCGATGATAAAAGACGATCCGTTCCCTCTGCCACCAATGGCATCTGCAGTCAGCGATGGGAAATCAAGTGAGCTTTTCTCACTTTAGGTGCCTGAGTCCAGGCACCTAAAGATAGGGGCTAAGCCAGACCCAGGATGGTTTTCCCTAGGGTTGCCGTTTGGTATTTCTGGAAACCCCTCCTGAGGTTAGGGAGCTGGAGCCAGTGGGGAGTAGCTCAAGGATAGGGTCCTGGGTCCCCGGATCCTCTCAGCTGCAATGTTGCTAACCATGGACCTGCTCGCAGGAGATGGTCCTGGCATTCTCTGGAGTTTGATGGAGGAAAGCCCATCCTTCAGAACCCCTGTGTCTTTGGGTTGGGGGCATGGACGGGGCACAGTTTGCAGATCTCACAGAGAAGATCTTGTCTGGGTGTGTCGCTGCCACCCCGTCCCCTAAGTTTACTGTCTGGCGGGGTGGACCTCGGGTTTCTCTACCTCCTTCCGGGACAACGCCTCCCCTCCCCTCCCTTAGGTGGGGCATCCTCTGGCAGTATGTGAGGGGTGAACTCATGACTCGGGCTCTCCTGGGACATCTCTGTGTGGGAGAGGGAAGCAGGTGACGACTGCCCACGGTCCTTTTTTTTCCAGTGTGCCAATCCCCTGCCAGAGCTGACGGCCCAGGAAGACTGCTGTGGCAGCGTGGGAGCCTTCTGGGGGGTGACCTCCTGTGCCCCGTGTCCACCCAGACCAGGTGAGTGCTGGGTGCCAGGCTCCAGGCTGGTGAGCAAAGCTCTCCCGGGGCCTGGCCTCTGCAGCGGACACCTCCCTCACCCTGCCCGCATCCCCCACCAGGGTCTCAGAGGCCAGGCAGAAACTGGGCAGGCTCTCCAGGTCTGCTTCTGACCGGTGGTAGAGGCTCCTGACAGCTCAGACCCGCAGCCAGGTGCAGCGTGGCCTGCCTGCTCCATCTGATGGCCTGAAAGAGGTTACTGCCTTTCGCCAGTTGTTCTTGCTCAGATTTTAGGAATCCCATCCCAGGCTGGGCCCCCTGGTATACCCCTCAACCCCTTCCACATACCCCCTGCCCAGGTCCCAGAGGCCCCAAGGTTTTTGAGTTAGTGACTCAATGTTTCCTTCATTCTCTCCTCCTCACCTCGGCTTCCTGCCTCCCAGTCTTTGAATCTGGGTTGAGCACCTGCCCCAGAATGTCCTGTGCCTTAGGGTATGCGAAACTCGCTTCCTGCCCTCTTTCCAATGATAGGAAAGCCTAACACGCATTCATTCATTCAGTCAGTCAACAAATACTCACCAGGTGCCTCGTGTACTCTGAGCCCTGAGAATTCAGGAATGCTGCTCTCACAGGCATTGATCTCAAAGTTGGGAGGCGGGTGACAAGGTTCCTGTGCCTGAGTATGGCTCCTGCCCACTCAGCCTGTCTCCCCCTCCCGGCCCCCCACAGGTCTCCCTCCCAGGTCTGGGCCCAGGCCCGGCAGGTATATCTTTTTGCCTGTCAGCAGTCGACTCAGTGAGTCAGCTTTGTGGGGGGCCTGGCCCAGAGCCCGAAGGTGGGAGCGGCAGGACTGTTCCTTACTTCAGACTTGCCTGTGGAGCGGTGATCATATTTTCCAGACTTAAAAGAAATGTGGACAGTTTCACAGTGTGATAGACTCTTTGGTGAAACAGCACAGGGTAGTATTTAGCTTCCAGGCCTGAGTGTCCAACTCATGATGGGTACCAGTCCCAGCTGTTACCTGCTGAGCTCTCTCTGTCTCATCTCCAATCTGTGGAGTGGAGACAGGAACAGTGCCAGCCTCGTGGGGCCGCTGTCAAGAGTCAGTGAGATGGTTCCTGTACTAACCATTAGGGCATTTTGTGGTAGCTGTTATAATTACTGTTAAAAGTATCCCTCCAAAAAGGGTAAAGGGACTGGCCTCCCTGCCTGGTTGGGAAGAGTGTGTGGAACTGCTCAGCATCTCCCCCTGCAGGCCAGAGATGTTTTCACCACTTTTCTTCCTCCTGGTCAGACCCACCCTTGAGACTTCCTCATACCACACTCCATTCAGCCAACACTGATGAAGTACCCATAGTGTGCAGCCCTGACCAAACAGTGAAGAACAGGTAGAAATAGTGCCGCCCCTCTCAAGCGTATAGTCTGGTGCAGGAGCAGACAGCAGAACTGGGGCCACGGATAGTTCCTATAGCACCTTTGTGCAAATGAGTGAAAGGTACCCCTTCCACGTGTTCAAAATAGTCTTTATAATTAGACAAATCCAGGTTGCCAATGATTCTGTCAGATGTCATCCTTTTGTGCAGTGCACAACCTGCACATATGTACACTGTGGGCTAAGAGATCCTTCCTCAAACTGGTGGCTCAGGGAAGGCTTTTAGGAGGTGACTTCCAGGATGAGATCTGAAGAATTATTAGAGTAAGCGAAAGAGGTGGGGAAGTGCTTAATAACCCAAGGAAATTGCATAGGCCGGCAAGATCAAGAGCATGAGAACATTTCCTGGAGCAGAACACGCCCAAGGCCGAGGCCTCATCCCCTCCCTCTACCAGATAGTACCTCCGAACACCACCTCCCTCACTGTGTTCAGCACATCTCAGCAAGCTGGGCACCAGGGTGCAGACCCTGGAATGTTAAGCATTCCCATACTAAGCAAGAAATTACAAAGACAGGGCAATGTCAACATTTAAAATGTGGTAAAGTGCAGTTGGGCATTGTGGAGAGAAGGGGCAGGATGCTGGGGAACCTTGTTTGTATTGACAGGACGCCAGACAGCTCCACGCCTGAGCCTGGGGAGCTGGGATGAGGAGTGTTTCCTTAAGTAGGCAAGACAGGCAAACTACTGTGCAAGACTCAGGAAAAAGAAGGCGAGCAGCTGGGGTGGGTTTGGGAATGGTTGGCAAGATAGGCATGACTCCTGTGTTCTAGAACGTTCTCAGCCCTAGTGGCTTTGCCCCTCTGAACCTCTACTTCTCTTCTGATAAAAACACTGCTGCACCCCTCAGGGAAGGGCTTTGTTGCTCCCAACAAGGTGGTCTAATAGAATCAGGGGGTGAAGGCAGTAATAAGGCCAGAAGCTGGGGTGGGGGAGGAGTCATGTGTGACTTCATAGCTTTCCCCAAATCACCTTTGACTCCTGAAGCTGTACAGGGTGGTTGAAGAAGATCCCTGCAGAATGCTGCTATTTGTGACATGGAAAAGAACTGCCTTGAAGTCTCAGCTACATGGCACAGACAAATCCTTTTTCTTCCAGAAAAAAATAAACCCTCAGTGCCTTCTTTCTCAAGGAAACAGCTTGAGAAGTCAATCGAGGCCAGCCTCTGGTCTCCCCACCTTTTCTGCCTTCACTCTGAGTGGCAGATGCAGCTGACCTGCCAGGACCTGGCCTGAACCACATCTTCCTGACCCTTGAGCAGTTATCTCAAGAGCTATGGCTTTCCCCCCACCAGGGTCTGGAGAGCACAGAGCCCTCAAAAGCCACTTTGATTGAGGCCACATTTTTGAGTTTTCACCCGAGAAAGACAGACATCTGGGTTGACTGGAAAGTTGGCCGCTGCCCCATCTGGCTTGACACTGGCCATGTCAACCCTGAGGCCCCTTTGCAGGGGCAAGTGGGGCTGGCACACGGCGTGGGGCCTGCAGTGGTGCACCCCAGCTATTTGCCACGAGACCATCTCTCCATCTGCCTGGTGTGGGATGAGTTCACCTCGGAACCTAGGCCCCTCCCTGTATCTCCAGGGAGAGCGGATTCTCTTGCTCTGCCCTTTCAAGGAATTCTATGACTTTCCCTCTGAAAAAACAATTATAGCTGCCAGTTACTGAATTTTTACACTATGCTGTGCTTTCACGTGCATTATCTCACTTCACTGTCATGACCCCCTGCAAGCTAAGGATCTTTACCCCCATTTGTTGGGGGAGAAAAATGTAGCTCAGAGAGGGCTAAAGAGCTTCTCCAGGGTCACACAGCTAGGACCGAGGAGCTATATTTCAAATCACACTGTGTCTAATGCTTAACTGATCAGGATCTCCATAATCAGTGAGGGGGAGGGGGGACTAGTGAAATTCGCTCACTTTTGTCTGACTCTTTGCGACCTCATGGACCATACAGTCCATGAAATTCTCCAGGCTAGAATACTGGAGTGGGTAGCCTTTCCCTTCTCTGGGGGAATCTTCCTAACCCAGGGATTGAACCCAGGTCTCCCACATTGCGGGCGAATTCTTGATCAGCCGAGCCACCAGGGAAGGCCAAGAATACTGGAATGGGTAGCCTATCCCTTCTCCAGTAGATCTTCCCAGCCCAGGAATCGAACTGGGGTCTCCTGCATTGCAGGCAGATTCTTTACCAACTGAGCTATCAGGGAAGCCCTGGGACTGCCTTATCCGTAATCAGCAAGGGGTGGGGTGGGGGTGTTGGGACTGCCTAAAGACAACACAAGTCAGGATGCTAGACCAGGATTTCAGTCAAGAGGGTGCATCCCAGGACTGTATTCCAGGTGTACACGAAAGCTAGCATCTGGCCAGAAGACTGGATTGAACAGACAGGCAAGGCACCAGCCTGCAGCCCTGGTCTGAGTTAAGGGAGATGTGTTGAAAGAAACATGGGGTGGGGGGAGGAGCAGGTAGGCTTATTCTGTGTGATTTGGTGAGGGGGAGAAAACAGATGCATGGAAGTTTCTAGTAGGCAGAGCTCAATTGGAAGCTGAGCAATAGGGACACCTTATTAAAAACTGCAGCTGTTTAGCTCTATAGTGGAATGTTTCCAGAAGTCCTCAGCTCCCCACCAAGAGGAGTGTGCCTACCAAGAACTAGTGAGTGGAAGGAGTGGGAGAAGGAACTTGATTTTCGAGGGGATGGAGGTTTATGTAGATGTCTGGACATTTACTTGAAACTCTCAATAGAAGGAAAGCCTTGGTTTGGCTTGGTTTTGCCATGGTCCTTGCCCACAAGGGGTGTTCCGGCTGCCGGTCTGTGATGTCAGCCCCTGGGGAGAATGGGCGTGTGAAGGTGATGTCTGAGGGGGGTGGGGCAGAGAATCCTAGTGTGAGTCACGGCAGCATCACCCTGTCACGTCCTCCTTGTGTGTGTGTGTGTGTTAGTTGCTCAGTCGTGTGCGACTGTTTGCCCCACCAGGCTCCTCTGTTCGTAGAATTCTCTGGGCAAGACTACTGAAGTGGATAGCCGTTCACTTCCCCAGGGATCTTCCCAACCTAGGGATCAAACACCAGTCTCCTGCACTGCTGGCAGGTTCTTTACCATCTGTGCCACCAGGGAAGCCCCACATCCTCCTTAGAGCTCTCTATTCAGAAGGTGTGATATGAGCTGGGCACCATGCTTATTCTCATTTCATTGCATGCTAACCACACCTTTAGGTGGGTGTTACTATCTTCATTTTATAGATGAAACTGGCCCTGACGTTCCAGGTCTATGTGACCCCTGCCCCCTAGTTCTAATTGCTCTGTAATCTGCTTCCCCTGCCTCTTGTCTTGGGCATTCGCTGAACTAGAGGACCTGGGCCGGGGGAACAGCTGTGCTGGGGTGGGGCTCCTGTTCCCTGCAACTCTGGGTCAGACGCCCAGCCTCCTGCCCTAAAGAAATGAGATTTTCCGAATTGCAGTTTGTTGGGCTGAAAAAAGTCGTGACTCTTTGGCTCAGGGTTGTCCTGAGAGCTTCCAAGGGACTCAGAGCCTCCTGGGAAATGTGCCTCGGCTCATGTTCACACCCTTCCTACCCCTGCAGGGGTGTCACTCACATGTGGAAACTCTGGCCTGGAGAGCCCCAGGGAGCAGTGGGGTCGGGGTGGCTGGTGTGGTACCCATTTGAGCCAGGTGTCTGACCGGACCCCTCCCTACCTCATGGTTCATAGTGACCAAGACACCCATTTTGGCTTCAGATCCACCCTGAAGAAGCAGTCAGAGCCCATCTTTGGGTGGGATTTCTGCATCACTGGTAGCAGGGGGGCAATCCATTGGGAATTCACCAGTGGAATAATGGACATTATGATAATAATCAATATGTGACAAGCCTCACGCTCAGACCTTTTCTTGCTTGTTTAGTGTTCACAATAATGCCCTGAGAAAAGAATGGTCATCTCCATTTTACTGATAAGAAAACCAAGGCTCAGAGAGTTACTTGCCCAAGTCTCTCCAGCCAGTAAGGAGCAGCCGGCCAGCTTGTTGTCCTTAAAACTGTGTTGCTGGAAGGAAGGGAGGGAGGGAGGGAAGAAGGGAGGGAGGAAGTCTAGGGGAGCATCTCTAGGGACTGTGCCAGGCCCTGAGCTAGCTTTAGTCTGATGTTGATTGTTTCAGTAAAGTTAATCCTCACAACAACCCACAAACTGAGTTTCTATCCCCACTTCTACATGGGAAAAAAATTAAGGCCTTGAGGGAGGTTAAGAAGTGTGCCCCAAGCCACACAGCTAGTCAGAGTGGAGCCAGGAATTAGATGTGAGCCTGCCTGCCCCAGCACCCACACCCTTTCCGCTGCCCCCAGGGGAGTCAAAGTTTTCTTTCCAGCTTACCCGCCAGAGTTTGCTAATCAGGACTTAAGCTCCAGCCTGTACATGTGCCCATGTGTATCGAGCTTATCCTCGTCCAGTGTATGTGTGTGTGTGTGTGTGTGTGTGTGTTCTCTGGACCCTCCACACCTTCCTGCTACAACCATCTGTCATCACAGACTGAGATCAGCGTGGCTTGTAAACAGCCCCATAGCCAGACATATGTCTCCCCCATCTCCTCCCCGAGCTCTGTCAACAGAGTCAGGGCCAAAACTGTCTCCAGCAATTAGTTTGCCCATGTTGAGGCCTCCTTCAGGATTCCAGCAGCTGAGGGTAAAAATCAGCAGGGCAGGGGCAGGCTGCAGCCAGTGGCCCTTCTGCTTCCTTCTGTGAGCAACAGAGGGGTGGCAGTGAGTGGACAGGGCCTGAGGCCAGGGCCAGAAGACCTGAGTTCCAGGCCCACGTGGCCCAGGTTTCCTGACCAGGAAAGTCACACACATCTGCCCGACCTGCTTCCCAGGCATCTGGGGATGTTCAGACTCCTTGGAGTTCAGGTTGAGTCCAGCTGACGCCTCAGCAGCTGCTTTGACTTCTCAGGTCAAGGTCCTGACTGCAAGGCCACTCCGCAAGAGCTCTTTGAAACACCCATGGGAATCCCAGCTCAAAACTCTGTCTTTCCAGATCCACAAGTCCTCTGCTCTCTGACCCTGGTTTTATCTTGATCTGGCTGAGGGGCCACAGGAGGAGTAAAGGGTCTGCACTGTTTCCCTTATCAATTCTACATGATTCTTCTGTTGTACACATTGTGGAGCATCTGCCCAGGATCTGATTAATTCCCCAGTATCTGATTAATTCCTCTGACCTCCTTCAGGATGACTCCGCCATTTTTTCTCATTCACTCTCCTGATCCCTTGTTCTTAAAGAGGAGGAGGTCCCAGGAAGAGTGATACGTCTCCTTCTGGGCAGGTATCACCCTATGGCCTCTGGACCCTAGGATTCTTGTCCTAGACAACTCCTAAGGCTTGTCATGAATTCATGAATTCATTCATTCATTTGTAGTTAGTAGAGGGATGGTTCAGAATTTGTCTTCTGGAGGCAGATTCATAATCCCAGCTCCATCCACCAGCTGGGTGACCTTGGGCATGTGTCTTAACCTCTCTATGCCTCAGTTTGCTCATCTGAGAGTTGGGGATAAGGTTAGTATCTCCAAGGGCTGTTATGAGGATTAAATAAGTTATTACCTCTAAAGCCTTTATAGAAGGGCCTAGCCCATAGTACAAGATATTTTGCTGTGCTGTGCTTAGTCGCTCAGTCGTGTCTGACTATCTGCAACCCCATGGACTGTACTCCACCAGGCTCCTCTGTCCATGGGGATTCTCCAGGCAAGAATATGGGAGTGGGTTGCCATGCCCTTCTCCAGGGGATCGCCCCAACCCAGGGGTCAAACCCAGGTCTCCCGCATTGCAGGCGGATTCTTTACCGACTGAGCCACCAGGGAAGCCCAAGAATACTGGAGTGGATAGGGTAGCCTATCCCTTCTCCAAGGGATCTTCTCAACCCAGGAATCGAACCAGGGTATCCTGCATTGCAGGCATATTCTTTACCAGCTGAGCTACCAGGGAAGCCCACGAGCCATTTTAGTGCTTGCTATTATATTATTCATTCCATTTTGATTGAGTGCCTGTGCTGTTTCGTGTGCTGGGCGTGTTTCCAGAGACATAGCAATGACAGAGAAGGCAAGGTCCCTGTCCTCACAGAGCTTACACTTTATCAGGGGAGATGGACAAGCAAACAGGCAGCCACAGCACGTTTAATCACTATGATGAGGGAAGGCCCGTGTGTGTTGGGAGCACTTGAGAGATGTGCCTGGTGATATCCGTCCTACCCCATCAATGCTGAAATCTCAGAGCCGTGGATGGGTGCTGAGTTCTCACCCTAAGCCAGGGTCTCTCCCTTCCACATGGTCATCTGAACTTCGGTTTTCTTTCCCTCAAAGAGATGTAAGTAGATTTTTCTGGATCGGATGCTGCACTTGTCCTTACAGAAGCTAGGAAGCAGCCCCTTATAGATGACACGGCCTCTGTGAGGTGTGAGGAGAGGCGCTGAGGGTCCTGGCAAAAGTGGGCGTTTCACCAGGAACACTGGCTTCAGCATTTCTCTCTAGAAGCCCGCCCTCACCAAGGGTTGTCCAGTCAATGGTTTCTCTGCAGGCCAGTGAGAGGGCAGAGTCCTCTTGGGAGGAAAGCGCTTTACAGGAAAAGCATGTGTTTCCAGACTAACGAAACAGCCCAGCTGCTGTCAGTTCACACATCCCCCGGGTTCACAGGGTTTCCTGCGGGTGCCACGGCTGGGTCCACCCGTCCTCTGAGCCCAGCTCTCTGCCATCCCTCTCCTGTTCGTTAAAGAAGCAAAAAAAAAGTTGGTGGCAAATATGTATACATGTATAAATATATACATATTACAACTTCAATTTACAATCCTTTGTTAAAGTTCTGCCTAACTTCTCCCCCGGGCACCAGCTGCTGCCCTGGCCTCCTGGCTCCCCGCTTCCTCCTCTCCGGGTGGGTGAAGCGCCCTTCACGGCCAGAAGCTTGGTTGCAACCTTGACTCAGCCCCTCTGAGCTTCACCTTCCTTCCTAATCTGTTAACTGAGGATAATGACCCCTGCCTCGCAGGGTTATTGTGAGAGCCTGGGACCATATGCGCCGAAGGCCTCCCGCCGCCGAAGCGCCAGCCAGATGTTCCCGGCCCCCTGGCATCAGCCTCGCGCCATTCCTTCCCACCTTCTGCTCCTCGTAAATCAGCTTGCTTTCTGAGTTTCCCCACACAGCTTCCCCTCGTGCTTTCCCTCCTCCCTGTCCTCAGTTCTCGCCACCAGGCGCCAGGCCAGACACTCACATTTCCCAGCCTCACCCCCATCCATCTTCTCAATGTCGGCGGCGTTTCCAGATCCCTTGCTTATCTCTGCACTGCGGCCTTTTAGGCCGTTTTTTCCCCATGTGGATGAAAACATGCAAACCCTGGGGAAGACCGTTTGTGGCAAATATGTATACATATTTATACATATACATATATATAACAACTTCAATTTACAATCCTTTAGCCTTAAAAAAAAATTAAGTTTTACTAATTTATGGCTTCCCTTGGTCTCCATGTCAGGCAGTCCCAAACATCCTTAGGCAAGAGTGGGCCTTCCAGGGAAACACAGCGCCTCCTCATGTTTGTCTTTGGTATCACAACACGGACCGCACGACAGTGTTCCACTTGTGGGTTTTTTCAGTTAGGTGGTCTGGTGTTCACTAAAGCAACCCTCACCAAATGGAGAAGCGACTCTAAAACATTCTTGCAAAGAAACAGGATTTAAAATAATACAATAAGTGCAATCATTTAAAAATGCAAGGCTGACGATTCTCCTCTGACAAGTTATCAGCCATATTCCAAGGTAAAAGTAACGAGGGCCTCTCAGATGGGACCCAAAATGGACCCCAGGGGTCGGATGATCAAGAAGACTATACAAAATACAGCTTATATCTAGCATCATTAATACCAAACCCCACCTTCAGTGTATAATGTACCAAGAGATAACAGCTAATGATGGACTAAAAGCTATCTTGATTAGAAAAACATTTTAAAACCCCGGGGGACTTTTCTGGTAGTCCAGTGGTTGCGACTTTGAGCTCCTAGTGCAGGGGCATGGGTTTGATCCCTGGTCAGGAAACTAAGATCCCACATGCCAAAAACAAAAACAAAAAGAATACCAAGTGAGTGCACACTTTGCTGTACAATTGGATGAAGTTGTAGGTATTCCTAACGCCTCTCTTGGTACTTGCAAGAATCTATTTCAACAATAAATATATGAAGAACTATCTATTGTGTAAGCCACTAAAGGCTGAAACTATATGGAAGATAGAAGACCTATATTCTCAACAATATATGACTTCTTGAATAAAGATAAGATTTACCCAATAACTCTATATGCTCAGTGGTTGATACTAGGACCAGCAAGTTAATGGAGCTGAAGAAGGCTGTTTGCAACGTCCCCTCACCACAGCCTTCATAGGCAAGCTATTGCCACAAAGAAGTCAGAGCTAGAAGAAGATACGTTGCCACAGAAAGTCATCACACTGTTAACTTTATAAAACAAGACATTAAAAGTATGATGGTATCTTTACAGAACTTCGTGTTGCAATAGTATCTGTAGAATCCCTGTACCTTTCAAAATTACTGGCTACGACTTGACAAGGAAATTATCAAACTGAAATGTGTTCTTTTTTTTAAAAAAAAAAAACAAAAAGATAGATGCTCCACATTTATTGCCTTTACCTTTGATGACAGGTTGCTGTCAGCAGTATACCATCTGCTAGTGCTTTTGAAAGAAAAAAAATATTTAAATAAAAACATCTTCAAAGCGCTTCTTTGGAGGTTGACATATAAATCTGTCCCTCCAAGGTAGAGGAGATGTTTTCTCTGTTTTTATTAGATGTCAATTGTTTGTTTTTTTTTTTTAATGCACCCTTCTTTTCTCTCTCTCTTTAAAGTAAAGGAGAATGTTGTGAAATCAGGATAGGAGTTATCAGCACCAAAGTACTGAGAGTTATTGCCTGGTTGGTCCATCTGGACTCAGATTGCTGCCCAGTTTTGTTCGTTATAATCTTCAAGCAGGGATGCTTTCCAAGCAAGTCGTGATGGGAGAGAGCCTTTTGAAAATGGATGTTGGAAACAATCCCATCATCGTGTGATTTGTTGCTGTAAATCCGCTCATTTGCATACCTGAAAAACTTGAAAATGGGTTTTCTAACTTTTTTGAATTTGTCAGCGTAACTAACTGACCTTAGGGAACATGAAACTCTCCTAACCAAATGTCAACATGGTTGAAATTGCATCACACGATTGGTGAGTGTGAATGAATGAATATCGTGGTCTTATAAGTGCAACCAACAGTGAGCATCTTCCATCTCTAAGTGAGATTGTCAGATATGGCAGTGTTAAAATTAAACATCAGAAGAAACCGAACTTAGAACCCGACTGTGAATTGTCATATCCAGATGTTTAAACACTAACAAAATAACTATAGTTGTGTAAGATGCAGCCATTAGGAGAAAGTGGATGATGGATGCACGGGACCTCTGTACTATTTTTTGCAACTTCCTGCAACTCTATAATTATTTCACAAACAGAAAGTAAAAACTGAATAAAACTTGTTCAGTCACATGTTATACAACATTGATATCATATAATATAAACTGTATCTAATATTATCACTATATACAAGATATATAGTCACTTAGTATCATTTTTAGTCATAGAGAGTAGGCGCTGAGAGTAGCCTGGTGAGTGTCAGGGAAAGGATTTTGGCCAAGGAGGCACAGCTGCCCAGGGCGATGACTTGGGGAGGGGCTGGAGCCTCATAGCTGCAGAGTGGGCTGGACATCCAGACTGCGCCCCAATTCCCAGCGTGGGTGACAGAGGAGCCCAAGGGCCCTCCACTGAGACTTAACTGTATCTTTACTCCTTAGCCTCCCCGGTGATTGAAAATGGCCAGCTGGAGTGTCCCCAGGGGTACAAGAGACTGAACCTCACTCACTGCGAAGGTAAGGATGACCAGGCCCAGGGCTGGGCTTGGGGACCTGAGATGACAGAGGTACAATAATGCAGAGAGATGCTCCCCCGTGGTAGACGCAGCGGCTGCTGCTGAGTGGTCTTCGCTGGGTCACTAAGCCCCAGCTTGTTGAGGGGGGTGGCTGCCAGCTCCAGGGCCTAAGGAAATCAGAGGGCGATGATGGTGCAAGCTGAGCGAGGGCCTGGGAGCCAAACTGTTCCCTCCGTCCCTTCTCTCCCAACCCCCACCCAGATTTAGGGCTGTGTGGTGCGGCAACTCAGGGTGCTATCCCCGCATATCCACTCCACTCCTGGGCCACTCTCCCTGGAACAGGAGGACTTCGGACTCCAGGGTGGGAGATCAAGTCAGCCTGCAAAGATGGGACTGTGGACTTTCCCCAGAAAAGCCCCTCTGCTTCTCAGGCCTCCTTCCTGGAGTGGGGCAGGCACAGGCAGAGGTTGGGGCTGGGGGAAGGAGACCCTGAAGCACAGTCTCTGGGCCTTGCTGACCTGGCTAGCAGGCTCTGTGAAGCCAGCTGAGGCCTGGATGTTCTGCATTAGAGACCCCCAGAGGGACAAGGCCCAGGGGTACCTCAGGACCGAAGAATGGGAAGGGGGGATGCTCAGCCATGGCCCTGAGCAGGAAGCCCTTGTTGGCTGTGGACCTGGCAAGAGGTGTGATGTGAGCTGGGCCTGCCAGCCCCTGGGAGGCTCCTGGGGTTGAGACAGATGCCCTTTGGGGAACTGGACAAATCGCTGTCTGTATGGTTTGCTTTGGGTGAAGCCAGGTTAGAGGCAGGGGATTGACTCAGATGGCCTCCTAGGTCCCCTCCCCTGGAGGCTTCTTCAGGAGGGAGGAGTCTGGGCCATCTCTGCCTGTGGGGATTTCCGGCCCACAGATAAGAACTGGTGCCTGGACCAGGCAAAAGGAGAGGCCTCTGATCAAGCCCAGCCCGGGAGGTCTGCCTCTCTCAGGGGCAATGAAGAAAGGACCTCATGGGCAGTGGGTGAGCAGAGAAGTTAGTATTTTTGCCCTTAGAGAGTGCAGTGGGGTTGCTCGTATCTAAACTGTCCCCAGTGGCCTCTCTGCCGGGCAGGTCTCCCAGTCTGCAGGGTTAAAGTTATTCCCAGGGCCTCAGATGGGCTCTCCACCTCCCCCTCACTGAGCTCCTGAGGGGCCCTCCCCAGGAGACCCTGCCCCTGAGACCTCCCCCAACCCATGTCTGTGGCTGCGATCTCCCTGTCTGGGATGGGACCCCTCATCTCTGTACCTGTAGGTACCGTCCCTATCATCTCCATCCTTGTCTCCTACTTCCCCAGGCTAATCTGGGGGTATTGCTGTGAGCTGCATACATTGTACTAGGTGTTAGTTCATAGTGATGCACAAGACACAGCCGCTGCCCCAGGTAAAGGCAGATGCCTTAACAACTTCACACAATGAGAGAAGTGCTCTCAAGAGGAGGAGGCTCTGGGCGCTATGGCATCCTTTGCAGACTGGAAGATCAGGGAAGGGTCCAGGTGATACCAGGCTTCCCTGATAGCTCAGTTGGTAAAGAATCCGCCTGCGAGGCAGGAGACACCAGTTTGATTCCTAGGTCGGGAAGATCCTCTGGAGAAGGGATAGGCCACCCACTCCAGTATTCTTGGGCTTCCCTCGTGGCTCAACTGGTAAAGAAACCACCCGCAATGCGATAATACCTGACCTAGACTTTAAAAATGAGTGTGCTGTGCTAAGTCACTTCAGTCGTGTCCAACTCTTTGCAACCCCGTGGACTATAGCTCGCCAGGTTTCTCTGTCCATGGGATTCTCCAGGCAAGAATACTGGAGTAGGTTGCCATTTCCTCCTTCAGCGGATCTTCCTGACCCAGGGATCGAACCTGCATCTCTTTGGTCTCCTGCATTGGCAGGTGGATTCTTTACTCCTAGCGCCACCTGGGAAGTAGAGAAGAGTTAGCCAACTAAAAAGGGACATGGGGATTCCAGGCCGAGGGACCGGCATGAACCAAGGAGCAGTTTGGGCTGGCTAGAGTACTGCCAGTGTATCCACAGGAGATTACACAGGCATCTCAGGGTCTCATCAGAGCCACCGGTTCAGCCACAGGCTTTTGGAAAATGGTCGAGGGCCTTGGATACCAGGTGAGGGTTTAGAGGCTCCCTCTAGGAGGTGATGGGGAGCCCAGGAGCTTCTCAAGCAGACGGGAGATTCTGCAACTCAGATTTGTGTTTAGATGTCACTCTGTCCGCAGCCTGGAGGCAAACGGATCAGTTCCCCTTCTCAGCTCCCCCTCCCCCAATAGAACATCCAGCAAGGAGTAGCTCCCCTTGGTGCCCAAGCTGGGTCATCTTTCAGCATCTTTATTCCTGTGCCCGGTGCCTACTCCCCCCAAAGCTTGCGGGCAAGCAGGTGGCTCTGGGCTGCTAAGTGTTATCTGCGGGCCCCAGAGCTGGGTGCCCATCACAGATCTTCCGTGTTCACCATTGTCAACAAAGGTGCTGTCCCCAGGAGGGCTTCTGACATTTTGGAGTGTGAGGGTTGGGGTTTCCCCTGCCCTCCTCCCAGTGCCTGCCTCCAGCTTCTCACCTCCTGTTTCTTTCTGAGGAGAAGTTCTCAGCAACTGCAACTTGGAAGTTGCCATCCTGCAGCTTCTCACTATGGACATGACCCTTGAATCTTGGGTCCAGCAGAGATGCTTCAGAGTCTCTCAAGGAAGACTGAACAGAAGGCACTGGACACCATTCTCCACCCTCCAAGCCAACTCTCCCCTTATCTGCTCCTTGTTACTTCCCAGGATGCCACCTACTAGCTGAGCAACTTTGGGCAAGTCACTCCTGGAGCCTCAATTTGCTCACTTGTAAAATGAGGCCACGTGGACCTACTTGATAAAATTGTGAGAAGTAAATAAGATATCATGTGCAAGGGCTTCCCAGGTGGCACAGTAGTAAAGAATCTGCCTGCCAGTGCAGGAGACGCAGGTTTGATCCTTGGATCAGCAGGACTCCCCACAACCTACTACAGTATTCTTGCCTGGAGAATCCCAGGGACAGAGGAGCCTGGTGGGCTCCAATCCATGGGGTCGCAAAGAGCCAGACACAGCTAATCAACTGAGCACACACACACACACACATATATCATATGCACACCAGCTGGTGTGGTCCCTGGCATGCTAGGCACTCAATGAACTCTAGCTCTTAACATTGTGACCATAATCACCAGTTCCTGGACCCAGTGATTTGCAATGTTTATCTAATTTTATCCCCCTAATGAGACTACATGGTGGTTACTATTATTATCCCCACTTTACAAATGAGAAATTGAGGCCCAGAGGGAGGGATCACACTGAGTAAACAGCTCTCTTGTTGCTGTTCTTCTACTTGGAGAATCGTAGCAGAGCTCTGCCTGGGTTCTTCCCCTCCATCATGAGAGGGTGGGGTGGGGTGGGCACCTGGTCATCTCCCCGCTCCCCGCAGATGTCAACGAGTGCCTGACGCTAGGCCTGTGCGAGGACTCGGAGTGTGTGAACACGAGGGGCAGCTACCTGTGTACGTGCAGACCCGGCCTCCTGCTGGATCCGTCCAGGAGCCGCTGTGTGTGTGAGTGCGGGGTGGGGGTGGAGGGCCAGGGTAGGGGTGCTGGGGGGGCGAGATGGGACCCTCAGGGTCCACAGGCCAAGCTGAGAGCAGAAATGCCCCCAGACCCCAGGCTGCCTCTCCACCTAGGACTGGGCCCCAACAAACCCCCTCTGCTTCATCCTACTGGGATGGAGATAGTCACTGCTTCTCTTTTGGCTTCAGGCATTTCTTTGAAGGCTTTGCAGTTTGGGATTTTCTGCCTCCTGTTTCTCTCTAATCATTGCTGTCCCATCTGTTGCCTCATCTGCTTGGGGGATATGTGCATTGCTGTGATGTCTCGCTGAGCTGTGATGTCTCACTGAGCTGCGGCTGTGTCTTCCAGCGCCTGAGCCTAGCTGCCTGGGCCCTTTGCTGCAGACTTTTCTTAAAAAGCCTGTCCATCATAGGAAGAGTCTGCCTGCCCCAGGGCCTTTCCGTAAATCCCGTGGTCCCCATATCTGGACGTGCTCTGCGTCCACTAGCACAGACGTGTCACTAGTCATATCAGCATCCTGTCTGTGTGTGTGTCTGTGTGTACACTCAGGCAGCTGTTTCCAGGGACCTCTGTGGTTTCCAGCTGGGAGAGGCCCAGGCTAGCTAGCAGTCGCCTGCCCACACCCCCCCACCCCTCCGTTTGCCACTCCCCATGGCAGAGCTGACACCACAGCCCAGACCAGGGAGGCCTGACCAGGACTGAATAAAACCAGTCTCGACTGGACTCTGTAAAGTAGCAACCCAGGTCAGGTCGGCCACCCAAGGCTCAACAAAGCTCCCTGTGGCCGGCCAAGCCCTCAGTCTGGGAACTGCCAAGTCCTGGGTCTGGGAGACTGCAAGACAAACAGACTCGAGCACCACCCTCACAAGAGGGAGCACCCTTGAGAGGGAGAGACTGGACCCAGTGTCCCCAGGGCAAGGAGATAATAAGAGGAGACAGCAAAAGGTGAGGGGATACAGAGTGGGGAGAACATGTCAGGAAGAGTTTACGGTCACTTATTTATTAATGTTGGAAAGAGACCCTCCAGGCAGGGAGGCAGAGATGGCCCTGGGTGTTGTTATTCTCTAAGCCCACCGTGGCTCACATTCACTGCAGTCCACAGGATTTTGATTCATGGATCTAGCCCTCCATCCGCCAATCAACAAGCATTGACTGAGCACCCACATGCACCAGACACTACCCAGGTTGCCTGGGCTGCGAAGATGACCAAGGCAGGGCCCCTGTCCTCAAAGCTCCCCATCAGTCCGGTGGTTCTCATGTGGACTCATCTACCCAGGGAGACCATGGCCCTCAGGGCACACCGCTCCCCACGGGCGCTCCCCAGGATGGCTTTTGTCAACACCGTAGACTGAGAATCTGAGACAAGCAGGCGCGTCCCCTTCTCTGCTCTCAGCTTTCCCACGTGAGGGTGGACGTCCAGGTCCCTCAAACAGATAACCCGAGGAGGGGCTGCAGCCACTCTCCCTCGTGTTCTGTGAGCACTTTCAGGGCCCCAACTTCTACACCGAGACACAGGCCTGGCCGATCTGAGCCTGCGTGGCCGGCCACTCCACCATCCTCTGCCTTTCCCGTCACGCTGGCTGCCTGCCCGCCCCCCACCTGTCCACCCCCACCTGCTGCCATACCCAGTGACCCACCCCCTCCTGCCCACCCCCTCCTGCCCACCCTCACTTGCCGCTGTGCCTGTTGCAGCGGACAAGGCCGTCTCCATGCAGCAGGGGCTGTGCTACCGGCTGCTGGGGCCCGGCACCTGCGCCCTGCCTTTGGCCCAGCGGATCACCAAGCAGATATGCTGCTGCAGCCGAGTGGGCAAAGCCTGGGGCAGCCTGTGTGAGAAATGCCCCCTGCCTGGCACAGGTAACCCTCTGTCCCCTTCTAGGGTCCTGGCCACCGAGCTGCTTCCTCCATGCCAGTGGCCACTGTCCCCCCACCCTGGACCTAACCTAAGGCCAGAGACCCTGAGTCCTCCTCCCTGACCAACTCCTTAACCCAACCTGGGGCCCCTCCCTCCTCACTGCCACATTGCCTTGTTCCCCAGGAGGGAGGGAAAGGAGGACCCTGGCTTCCTGTGGGAACAGCACCCCTCAGCTTGTCCTCTGACCCTTGAACTCGCAGAGGCCTTCAGGGAGATCTGCCCTGCGGGCCACGGCTACACCTACTCGAGCTCGGACATCCGCCTGTCCATGAGGAAAGCTGAGGAGGAGGAACTGGCCCGGCCCTCGAGGGAGCGTGGCCCGAAGAGCAACGGGACCCTGCCCAGGCCAGCAGAGAGGCAGCCACTGCGGGCGGCCACCAGCACCTGGATGGAGGCCGAGACTGTCCCCGACAAGGGTATCTGGTTTGGGGAGGAGGTCTGAGGGCTTCCCCGCCCCCTCAGGTTACAGCACCTCAAAGAGCCGTGGGGTGTTTACCCTGGGCCCATGGCGGCCCACCTCGAGGGCATTAGGAAAGGGAGCTGGAAACGCAGCACGGCCTTGGGAACCTGCTCCCGTGGCCTGGCCTGATGGAATGGCCGCACCTCCTCCTTTTGGGTCAAGAGGTGCTCATGTCCCAGAGATCTGCTGGTGGGAGGTCCACAGCACCCCACCACCACCGCTGCTGACCCTGCCTTTCCATCCCCTGCCCCTGCCACGCCGCTTCTGGGGCTGGTGCTGGCTCCTGGAGGAGCTGTCAGGTGCATTCTGGGGAATCTGGGGGCTTCAGATCCCCTCCCCTGGCCTCAGAGTCAGAGCACTGGCTCCAGCTCAACTGCCTTGGGCCCAGAAGGCTTGGGGCTGGAAAGACATAGGGCTTGAGGCACCCCTGGCAGGTGCCCTGGGAAACCATGCAGAAGGCACACCTGGGTTACTGGTAGCATGGAGTACAAGGACGTATTAGGACAGGGAGAACTATGTGATGAACAAAGTGCTCCACGAATCAGGAACAGACCGACTGGGCAGTCAGGCAGAGCCCCAGTCACCATGGTAACTGGGTACTGGCCAGGAGCGATCGGCGCCATCCACCCCCACCCCCTGCTTCCTAGAACTGTTGCCTTGCCCTGTAGCCTGGGCCCAGGGCAGAGCAACCTCGTGTGGCCAGGAGGCTTGGGAGGGAGGAGGCGGCAGCTCAAGGAGGGTTGCAGTGAGGACAAAAAGGGCAGACTGGCCCAGAGCGGTGGGACTTCTGTTGCCGGTGGCATTCAGGGAAAGCCAGAGGTTTCCTCTTACCAAATGACCACCTTGTAGGCCCCCCAGCCCGGGGATTCTGGGGTCTGGGCTGGCTAGTCCTGGAAGGGTGGCAGGGGCAGGTAAGACGAGTCTGAGCTCTCTCTGCCACCAGGCCTGCTGTGGACAAAGTAGGAAGGTCACAGAGTGAACCAGCCCTGGCTGTGGGGGGAAGGAGCAGGCAGACATACGTGTCCTCCCTGAGCTCACGCTCTCACCTTTCCTCCCCAGGTGACTCTCAGGCCAGCCAGGTAAGTGAGTCATCTCACCAAGGAGCCGGGCACAAGTGGCAGAGACTGGGACCTGAGAGCGCTGAGGCTGCAGGGCAATGTCACATGAGGGAGGGAAGGGAGGACGATCCAGTGTGCGTAGGATTTTATTTACAGAGAAGCCAAAGTGGGAGAGTTGATCCCAAGGCCCAGCTGTGCCCTAAAAGAAGTAGTAATCGCAGCTCTGGTTTTTCCGGCAGCTACAGTGCAAGTTCTGTCATTCGAGAAGGTCGGGGGTGGAGGGGAGCCCTTCAGAAGGAGAGCAGGAATGTGTCCTGTTAGTCCTGGCTGTGGCTCAGACTGGCATCACAGCATATGAGGTCTAGAACTGTGTGCTAAGTCACTTCAGTCATGTGACCCTATGGACTGTAGCCCACCAGGCTCCTCCATCCATGGGATTCTCCAGGCAGAGAGACACCTTCTCCCGTTCCTGTGCAGGTGACAACCAGCGTTACCCAGCTATCCACCTGGGTCCCAGGTGAGTGCCTCCTCCTAGTGGCACCCAGGAAACAAAGGGAGGGAAGGAGAGACTTTAACTAGAAGTAGCGATAGTACAAGTGAGCTGATGCCAGAGGCTCGGATCAGGTGAGGTTGTGGGTGATGTGAGAGGTGAACGCTTTTCCTTTTCCTGGGAGCTCTTTACACCTAAGGTGTTAGGTCAGTGAAAGACACCGCCATATCTTGCGAATACCTCCCCAGCCGCAGCATTCAGTCTGCCCTTCGTGGTGCTGAGACCAAAAGGAACCAAAGAGGAATAAAAGAGACCAAAGAGGAAGAGCTGGCTGAAGTCGGGGGCAGGTCTGGTCCAGAGGGCCCTGCTCCCAGGCCTGCCTTCCCTCAGGAGATGGTTAGAGCTTTGCAGAGCCCATCAGGAGATGGTTAGAGCTCTAAAGAGCCCAGCTGGCTGACTGGGGACAGGACGCTATTCAGAAGTCAGCTTCAGCTTCCTCTGCTGTGAGGTAGACACGAATGCCTGCCCTGCTGCCTCTTAAGGCAGGTGAGATGTTGGTGTTTGAGGCAGAGCTCTCTAACTCTAAAGTGTTTTGCAAGCAGAAGGAGAAAGCTGAAGTAGGCCTGGGCTTCGGCTTGTCTCCAACAAGCTAGTGGCTGTGGACAAGTGGCTGTTCCCACAAGCCTCCGCCTCCTCCCCTGCGAACCTGAGGGTGAGACTAGATGCTCTGTGAGCCCCATTAGGGCTCTTAGAGTCTCTGACTGTTTGGAGCCAAGTGGAGTTTCAGGAGGCTAGGAGGCAGAGGGGATGACCCACCCAGGCTCCAGCCCTTGGTCTCGGAGCCTGACGGCAGGGAAGAGGGAAGGTTACTGCCTGGCACCTCTGGAGGGAATGCTGTCCAAGAGGTAGGAAAGTGGGCAGTCCAGGGGCCAAGGCCCACCCGCTCCCCCACCCCTCTTCCGTCCATAGGAGGTGCCCTGGGAAGACCAACACCATCAGTGCCTGAACAGGGGATCCCGGAGGCCAGGGAAGAAGTACAAGTGACTGCCCCCACCGATGTGCCGGCGACCCCGGCGCCCTCAGGTACGTGCAGCAGCCCCTCAAGGAGCTCCCGGCTCTTCCCCCAGATGCACAGGGCCCAGTGGACTCCTGGTGGGGTCAGCACCCCCAGCTGCATCCCACAGAGGGCACAGGCTGCCCCTAGTGACCAGAAGAGTCCCGTCTGGAGAACCAGTCAAGCCAGGCAGGAGAAAGAGAAGGGAGAGTTCGCCTTCCAGGAGAACCCGGGGGACCCTCTCCAGGAAGGAGTGCCCGTGGGGCCCCCAGGATCCCGACTCTTCCAGGCTGTTGACCCCGAGTCAGCTGAGTGCCCTGGCAGCGGGCAGCCTCCTGCCCAGGGAGAGGGCCGACTTTCAGGAGGGAAAGTGGTTCTATGTCTAAGGTTGTTTGGCTGCCCGGAAGCCTGCTTCCCTGGCTCTGGCCACTGCAGCGGTGAGGGGGTGCAGTGCGGGGGAGAGCCCTGGCATACCCACCTTGCTCTGGAATGCACCCTCCTCAAAGCCTCCTTGTCTGGGGACTTGGCTCCAGAGAAGCAGGGCCAGTGCTGGAGCAACTGCTCCCTGCTCACATGTGTGCTCACGTGTGTGTGTGCTCACACATGTGCTTATGGGTGTGCTCACGTGTGTCCATGTGTGTACTCACATGTGTGTATGTGCTCATGTGTGTGCTCGCGCGTGTGCTCACACGTGTGTCTCTGTGTGTTCACATGTGTGTATGTGCTTATTGTGTCACGTGTGTGCTCGTGTGTGCGCTCACATGTGTCCATGTGGGCACTCACACGTGTGTATATGCTCATGTGTGTGCGCTCGTGTGTGCTCATGCGTGTGTCTGTGTGTACTCACATGTGTGTAAGTGCTTGTGAGTGTGTCGTGTGTGTGCTCACATGTGTGTCTCTGTGTGCTCACATGTGTATGTGCTTGTGTGTGTCACATGTGTGTGCTCACGTGTGTGTGCACATATGTGTGTAAGTGCTTGTGAGTGTGTCGTGTGTGTGCTCATGTGTGTGCGTCCACGTGTGTGCTCACATGTGTATCCGCATGAGTGCCCTCGTCAGGGCCTTGCTGCTTTTAACCTCTTAGACTGAGGTCACCTTGGAGTGAGGGGTATTTCCTTCAGCAAAGGGAGAGAACCTGCAGGTTGAGGGAACAGTCCAGAGAGAGTGAATTGGGCTGGGAGTCTGGCCTTCCTAGGCCTGAACCAGGGCGTCCCTGCTGCCCTCCCCAGGACCCCGCTTCTCTGGGCTCAGTGTACTGCTCCAGGCAGTGTCCTAGGCCCCTCTCCGCTCAGCAGGCAAGATGAGCTAGGTTCAGGGGCAGAGCTTGGGCGTCAGCTTTGTGGGGACACAACCCTGTGCACACACACAGTCCAGAACCTTTCTCCTGGTGCCTTTCCCCCCTTGACACTCCCAGCCTTACCTCTCTGGGAGGACATGTAGCTCCTGGCCGGAGGTCCTCCTGAGCCCCTAGGCTGACACAAACTCGGAGCCAGGCCAGGGGCAGGGTAGTCTCACACACATGTCCGTGTGGGCATTCAGTTTAGTTCAGTCTAGCAGACACTGTGAAGCCCCGTTATGCACCAACACAGGCATATCCCGGCCCATTTCCTGGGGTCTCCAGGGGTTTCCTCAGTGCTGTGGAGCAAGGCAGGGAGCCTGGGTGTGTAGGCTTTGGGCTAAGACTTACAGTGAAAGCCTCTCTTATTCATTCAGTCATCTGTTCATTCAGCATGTTTAAGTGCCAGGTACTTTTCTAGTGTTAAGGACACAGGTTCAAAAGAGCTATACTCTCTGCCCTCCATGCAGCCTCAGCCCTGAGTCCTAGTGACTCTCCAAACTGTTTCTGAATTCAGTATCCATCTCCTGCTTTCTGCCCCATTACCACCACCCAGGGCAGTCCTTGTTTAACTCATTTCGGTGGGTTTCTCAGGACCCCTGTGCCTCCCCTCCCACCCCAGTCCATCTGCCACCTTCCTGCCTTTCTGATCAAGGTGGTATGTGAGAGGCGTGGTCTTCCTGAGATGGCTCTGATTGTACCCCGACTCCCATGACCCCCTTTCTTACCAGCTTGTCTCAATGTGGCATTCAAGGCCCTGCTTAGCTGGCCCCAGCCCACCTCTACCCTCATCACCTGGCAGTTTTCCCAGGACCCTACTCACGAGATCTGTCTACCTCTCTGGGAGAAACTGGGCAAGGTGTACCAGGGGAGGGAAGCCCTCGCCCTAGGGTGAGAACTGACCCTGTATTCAGGGTGAGGTCTTCCTGGGGCCCTCAGGGGCGGAGGCCCTTTGCTGGGACATAGGACACCGGTTACTGAGATCCCTGGGTCTCAGTCAGAAGGATGCGCTACTGCACGCTCCATCCTGGTAGGGCTCAGGTCCTTGGGAAGAGGGGCCGTACATGGGATCTTATACAAGGCCTCGCTATACGTGGATGTGGGAGGGTCCAGCCAAGGCTGGGGTGAGGCTCCTGTGCTTGCGTACCCTATCTCCATCCTCCCCCCATCCCAGTCCACTGGCCTCACCCGTCCCCACCCTGCCACAGCCTCAGCTGTGCTGTCTCCCACAGGCATTGACAGATGTGCTGCTGGGGCCACCAACATCTGTGGCCCGGGCACCTGTGTGAACCTCCCAGATGGATACAGATGCATCTGCAGCCCCGGCTACCGGCTGCACCCCAGCCAGGCCTACTGCACAGGTGTCCCCGCGGGTGGCCTGGGCTTACTCGGTGGCTGGGGTGGATGGGGGCAGGGCTGGGGGCCAGTCCAGAGGCCAAGGCAACCAAAAGTCCAAGCAGTGCTGTGTGGTTGATGGGCAGAGGAGCCACAGTCCCTGTGGACAAAGCTAACCTTGACCTTGGGGAGGCTGGTCGCTGGAAGTATCACCTGAGGAGTCTTCAGGAGAGTGGGAAGCCACCCCTGGGCCTCAGAGCCCAGAAAAAGAACACTTTTACTTGGCGCCCTCGGCTCTGAGATCAACCCACCCCTCAAACTGGCCATCTCGCTGTCTGCATAGCAGACCGAAGCCTGACCTGCTGTCTCCACCACAGCCATCCCCGGGGTAGAGGTTTGGAGGCACAACACATAAATCATCCAATGTGGGCCTGATCCACTCCCCTGGTATTTTATACAAGGGAGACATATCCGCTGTGCCTTGAAGGAGAAAGGAAATGATCATGGGGCCCTAGGGAAGGGGAACATGGGGCAGAGAGTGGGTGCAGGGCCACTGCCCCAGGCCCTTGGTTCCTGAATAAGCCCGATGGATGGACTTCAAGGTCCCCAGGCTCAGAGATTTTTTCGTCTCTCCAGCCTCCTCTGCTCCCTCAGTCCCTCCTTGCCCCACAGCACCATCCCCTATCCAGCCCTTAGCATGGTGAGTGGCTCACAGGTACCCAAAGGAAGGCCTTCCTGACTGCCCTCCCCATCTCCCTCTGCTCAGATGACAATGAGTGTCTGAGGGACCCCTGCAAGGGAAGGGGACGCTGTGTCAACCGCGTGGGCTCCTACTCCTGCTTCTGCTACCCTGGCTACAAGCTGGCTGCCTCGGGGGCCACGCAGGAATGCCAAGGTAAGCTGAGCCACCCTTGCCCCTGGAAGGGGTACAGGACCCCACAGGTAATGTTTGGGTGGAGGAGGATCCAGCATTTGCAGCACTTAGTTGCAGCACTGCAGTGTGGGGAATGCAGGGACTGCAGGAATCGAAACCAGGGCTCAGACCTGGACCTGGGAAGAAGCAGAACCTACACTGAGGCTGAGGTTGCTGAGACCAGACGGAGGGGTACGAATCTGAAAGGCAGCAAAATATTCACCAACATTCCAAGGAACTGTGATGGGAGCCAAGAGTGTGAGGGGAAACCCGGGGACATGGCTGGAGATGAAGACTAGCAGCCAGGTCCCCAGATTCTGAGTGACAAGGAGCTTCTTTCCTGTTGGGTACAGAGGGTGACCTGTGAGGACACCAACTGGAACTCCGGGCCACCTGGGGAGCAGGGGTGCCTTTGCTGGGAGATGTCCACAAGCTTTAAGCTTCCCTGGGAAGCTCTGCATGGGGCCGCTGGACAAAGACACTTCCAACAAAGGCCCTTTAATATGCAGCATTTATACCGCATGTGAAACACTCTGCTTACATTTTTACTAACGAGTTTACAGAGAATAGGATGAAGTTGTTTCCAAGCAGTGCCATACAATTCATAACCCAGTCGGAATCCTTCACCTGGAGAATGGCCCTGCTGTTCTCAGGACTCATGTTTCTGGTTCTGGCCCGGGAGCCGTGTGAGCTCCAGGGGTACTGCACTAAGTAAGGCGTGGACTCCGGCCCTGTGGAATGAGGATGCACCAGTTACGTATGGAAGAAAGTCTGAAGGTTTCCCACAGGGATGTTTGAGTAGGGCCAGAATAATAACTACCGTTTAATGAGCTGTTCTCATGTGCCAGCGCCATCGTAAGTCCTTTATTTTGTGACGCTCATCATCCTACCCCATGCAGTAGAAACCCTTATCCCCATTTCACAGTTTAACAAACTGAGGCTCAGAGAGGTGAATTGAAACATGCAGAGACCTCACATAGAGCCGTGGCTGAGCTGGAAACAGAATCAAAATCGTCCTGGCCCCAAAGCATGGTTTGCTTCCAACACACACACACACACACACACACACACACACACACACACACACACACACACGGTGAAGGAAAAGAGGAAGCGGAGGGTATTTCAGGGGAAGGGAAGCATTTCTGCAGAGGGAAGAGTCATGAACAAGTCTGGCGCACTCTGAGAATAACGATAAATCCAGAGTGATGGGAGCGCCTGGTATGTGGAGGAAGTGGCGGGAACCGACGCCAGTTTGCTAAGTGTCTTGAGCGCCAGGCTGAAGTGCTTGGTCGCCGTCCCACAGACAGTGGCAGCCAGCAGAGGTCTGCGAGCAGAGGGCGGCGGTGCGGTCAGCCGGCTCTCAGGGAGGTGACTCAGGCGGCAGTGCTCAGAACAGCCTGGAGCTATCAAGGGCAGAGGCCCAGGGGCTAAGGGGGTTCTCTGGTGGGCTTTGCAGCCTTGGCAAGTGTTGTGGGCTGGAGGCACTGCTCCCTGCAGGCCCAGCCCAAGATGCTGGCCTGGGACAGGCAGTGGCTGCTGCAGGGAAGAGTGTCACCAGGTCTGACCCAGACAAGGGATCCTGCCGCATGCCAGCCTGGGTGTCTGGAGGTCTCTGCCAGCCTGACAGCTGGGGGAGGAGGCCGGAGGCTCAAGGTCAGCTCTCAGAGCTTCTCCAACAGGGCGTGGCTGCCACCTGATGAGGCCTCATCCAATAACATCCACTTTCTAAATGTTGTTGCTCTCATATAAGAGTATCCTCCTTATTTTAAATATTTTTATTTATAAATTGTTTCATTAATTTATATAATTAATAGAAACCATTACAATTTCTAGAACAAATTATTTGACTATTAAATATTTGAGTTTCCCTGATAGCTCAGTGGTAAAGAATCCGCCTGCAATGAAGGAGACCCAGGTTCGATTCCTGGGACAGAAAGATCCCTAGGAGGAAGAAATGGCGACCCACTCCAGTATTCTTGCCTGGAGAATCCCATGAACAGAGGAACCTGGTGGGCTACAGTCCATAGGGTAACAAAGAGTCAGACATGACTGAGCAATAATTATTATTAAATAATAATTTAAATTAAATATTTAAAACAACATTTGCTTTGCTAGTAAATATGAGCCTCTCTTCATATGTTAGCCATTGGATTTCCTTACCTAGAAATTGCTTATTCTCATCTTTTGCTCAGTTCAGTGGTCATTCTTGTTTTTCCTTGTGGCTGTTTAGAAGTTCCTTGTATATTCCAGATACTTGCCTAAGTTTAGATATGACAGTTCTTACCTCTTATCCTCTGTCCATTGACCTTACTCACGTATCCTTCTTTGAACAAATATTCTTAGTTCTGGTGTATAGAAACTCACCTTTTTGGTTTATTTTTATGCTTTGAGGAATTTATGGAAAAATTCCTTCCTCACTCAAAGTCACAAATATATTCTCCTACACCTTCCTTTATTACAGTTACAGTTTTGCCTTTCATGACATGTTCTTTTTATTTATTTATTTATGCATTTTATTTAGTTACGTACTTTATTTCTTTGGCTGTGCCGGGTCTTAGTTGTGGCGTGTGGGATCTAATTCCCTGATCAGGGACCCAACCCTGGCCTCTCACTTTGGAAGCGCGAAGTCTTACCCGCTGGATCACCAGGGAAGTCCCTCACGACATGTTTTAATCCATCTGGAGTCCATCCTTGTGTGGGTGTTAAGACTGAGTCTTTTCCGCTTCCACTTTTCTCCATGGAACAAGTCAGTTTTCCCAGCCTTGTTCACCCAGCAGTCATCCCAGCCCCAGCAGCTCGTGAGTCCTTTAGCAAGATTCCTTTCCTCTTCCTCTGGGAATAGAGCTTCCCAAAGTGAGGGCCGGTTATTTCAGAATTGCCTGGAGAGCTAAAAGGCAGGTTCCTAGGCCCACCCCAGTGCTACTGGGTCAGAATCTCTGGACCTGGGCCTTGGAGTGCACATTGTATACTTTCTCCACTCTGCACTGAAGTGTTACGAGGTATCGCTCAGATGAAAACACTGTCTGAAAATAAATGCTTATTATTCCACTCATGCAATAGGTACTTTGGGGGTTCTGGGCTAGGCACTAAGGGCCCCGGAATAATAAGGCACATTCTCAGAAGTCGTGGGGGTGGGGGGAAGCATTTACTCATCCCTACTGGCCCAAGCTGATCCCGAAGGGAACCCTGGGAAGGTCCGTGTGGGTTGGAGGGGCAAGGGCAGCCTCACTGAGAGATGGAAAGGAGACAGCCAAGCCGGTGGGTGTGAAGCCACTCCAGGCAAGGAGGCAGCACATGCAGAAGCCCAGAAGCAGGTTCTGTGTGGCTGTTGAGGCTAGCAGGCGTGTGAGAGGCAGGAACCACAGTGAGAGAACCAGGCAGGGCCCAGGTCATGAGAGATCTCACATGCCAGGCAGAGGAGCTTGGGTTTTATGGAGTAGGTTTAGTGCTAGAATAATAATAATAATTGGAGAAGGAAATGGCAACCCACTCCAGTATTCTTGCCTGGAGAATCCCATGGACAGAGGAGCCCATGGATGGGCTACAGTCCACAGGGTCACAGAGAGTTGGACATGACTTGACGACTGAGCACAATAATAATAATTCAGTGCTTACCTCGTGCCAGGCAGGGCTGTGCTAAGCCCTTCACCTGAATGACCTCATTTCATCTGCACAGAGCCTCTGTGAAGTGTTGAACCATTGCTGGGAGTGGGGGGTGGGGGAAAAAGACAAGTCCTCTATTAATTTGTCTGTGGTGGGCAGGGAATGAGGGGTGGCCAGAGCCATCTAGAGTTGATCAATTGAACCCATCCTTGAAATGGGAGCAGGACTCTGCTGGCCATCAAACCAAGCAGAGGCATTTGTGTGAACGAAGGCTTGGAGGCTAGACCAGTGGGGATAGGCAAACACAGCAAGGCTGGGGTGAGGCCTTGTGAGGCAGCCTGAGCGGCAGGGAGCGCTGGTAGGGCCTTAACAGAGGAGGGCATGACCAGGCTTGGGTTTTCAAGCCATTATGGGGCCCCATTATGCTTTGGGACAATAGAAGAAACCACAGGGACAGATCCACAGCTGCCTAAGATACTATCTCTCATTGGCTGCTTAATTCCTAACCTTTTTTTTTTTTGGCTGCTCCACACAGCTTGCAGGGTCTTAGTTCCCCAACCAGGGATTGAACCTAGGCCCCAGGCAGTGAAAGCACCAAGTCCTAACCACTGGACCACCAGGGAATCCCAATCCCTAACCTTTAATCCCTAACCTTGGGCTTCCCTGGTGGCTCAGATGGTAAAGCGTCTGCCTGCAATGTGGGAGACCTGTGTTCGATCCCTGCGTTGGGAAGGTCCCCTGGAGAAGGAAATGGCAACCCACTCTAGTATTCTTGCCTGGAAAATCCCATGGACGGAGGAGCCTGGTAGGCTACAGTCCATGGGGTCGCAAAGAGTTGGACACAACTGAGCGACTTCACTAACCTTTAAGAAGGCCCCTAAGAACTCTAGGAGCAGAGCTCTGGGGGATGTATTGGGATCAGGAGGAGGACTTTGGTGGCCTCCTTGGATAGTGCTGTATGCACTGCCACCTGACCTCAAGACCAGCCCTTGCACTGGAGTGAGGAGACAGCTGTGAGGGTCTCCAAGGGCCCCCAAAGTAGCCACCTTCCCTGGGAGAAGGGAACTCATGAGTTTGCAGAGGCCTGAGCTAGGTCAGTCTGACTTGGCCTCAGAGCCCCTGCTGTTCATGGCTGTGGCAAGGATGTCTTCCCTGTCTGGGCCTCAGCATGGGCATCCTTGACCTTGGCCTCTGAGGGGATGCCCCAGCACCCCTTGCAGGGCTGGCCCCAACTCAGGACTTTTCTGTGTGTTCACAGACATAGATGAGTGTGAGCAGCCAGGGGTGTGCAGCCGGGGTCGGTGCACCAACACGGAGGGTTCCTACAACTGTGAGTGTGACCAGGGCTACATCATGGTCAGGAAAGGACATTGCCAAGGTAAGGAATGGGTGCCCTCCTCCATCTCCTGTCCCTCCCCTTCACCTCCTGGCTCCTCCCCATCATCTCCTTTCCTTCCCCATCATCTCCTGATCCCTCCACATCATCACCTGTCCCTTCCCATCATCTCCTGGTTCCACCCCACCATCTCCTGTCCCTCCCCACCATCTGCTGTCCCACTCCATCATCTCTTTGTCCCTCCCCATCACCCCTTGGTCCCTCCCCACCATCTCCTGTCCCTCTCCATCATCTCCTGGCTCCTCCTCCTCATCTCTTGGTCCCTCTCTATCCTCTCATGGTCTCTTCCCACCATCTCCTGTCCCTTTGCATCATCTCCTGGTCCCTCCCCATCATCTCCTGGTCCCTTCCCATGTACCGCCCACCACCAGCTCCCCTTCCAGCTTATCCCTGACTGTTCTCCTTTATGCTGAGCCCACTCCTGTGCACAGAGAGACCTGTCTAGGGATTCCAGGAGCCTCTCTGTTCCCTTAGTGGGATTGTGGCATCCTGTCTGCCCTGACAGCATGGGAGCACAGTAACTTTACATTCATGAGATCCCAGGGGCTCCCCTCTGTGCACCTCTGCCCACCACTTGAGTCGCATGGTAGAGGGAAGGTTGATATCTGGGAGGTGCCTCAGGCATCAGGCTTGATCTACTGGTGAAAGCTTGTTAGGCTGTAAGCTGGACTGTATCCTTAGATGACCGTGTGTGGACACCTGACAAATGTTCATGCATTGGGCCAATACATGCTAGTTGAAAAAAATGAATGAATAAGCCCTCATCCCAGCCCCCTTTCCCAGTGTCACAAGTCAGCTGTGACATTGCCCACTGATGTCCTCACAGACTGGCTTGAACATGCTACCATCATGCCAGCTCCCAGCAGCCCTGCCACTTCCACCTCCCTGCGAGGCTGGGGTATCAAATGCTCACAAAAGGCCCAGGTCATGTGCTCC
The DNA here is from genome assembly GCF_054371585.1 of Giraffa tippelskirchi. Lineage (NCBI taxonomy): Eukaryota > Metazoa > Chordata > Mammalia > Artiodactyla > Giraffidae > Giraffa > Giraffa tippelskirchi. The sequence goes on along the minus strand of NC_137281.1, from coordinate 145,778,082 downwards.
CAACTGGCTGAGACAAGAATGGGTGAGGGTAAATCAAGGCTCTCTCTGGAAGGAAGTCCTGCCTTGGATCCAAAGTTAGGTCCAGACTCCTCTCTGCCTCCAGGTTTCCCAGGGCCAGGGCTTGCCTGGATTCAGAAGATCCTGGAGGTGAGAGATGAGCCTGTGTGTCTGGTGAAGGGAGACCACCCCCCGTTCCCAATGCCACTACTACAGTAGCAGAGTCCAGAGCCCTGGCAGGTCTTGACAGAGGGGAGAGGTCACTGGCATTATAGGACAGACAAATCCCTGTCTGAATCCCTAGCGTCTCACCTTCCCCTCTCAATGCTTCCCCCTTTAAAGTCAGGCCCACTATAATCAAAGGCAGAACCCACTCCCCTTGTCCTCATGAGCTTGCTGACAGTCTGGCAGTCTGGCATTTTCCAGGAGAAGGGAGAGTGAAGGGAGTTGACATTTGATGGTGCTTGCTGTATGTGCCAAATGCTGGACTAGGGACTCAATAGATTGCCTCATTTAAGCATCCAACATTATTCATTTGGCATGAGACCTGATTAAAAAGTAAAACCAAAGGAAATGAACTAGGAAAATCCAAAGACATCTAAAATCTCAAATTTATACTAACCAGTCCACATTGAGGGCACAGGCTCTGGTGGAGACAGATCTGGGTTTGGCTTATTGTCTCAGTGTCTGAAGATGGAAACCATAACGCCCATCGCAGGGGCTCTGGTTAACCTGCCGAATAACCATGCAAAGTGCACAGGTGGCCCTGCGGCGAGTAGGAGAGCCCATTCTCTCTCATGTCTTGTCTCCCCGCAATGCCTGAGCCCGTGCCTCTGGATCACCCCCTTCCCTTCCAGAGGAAAGGTCCCAGACACACACACCTTGGCTGGGAGGTCAGGCTGTGTTCCTGGCCCAGGGCAGACACTCTGAGTCTGCTGAAAGAAAGACTGATGTAGCCTGCGCGCTCCTCCAGGTTTCCACCCGTAACCACAGCCCCGGCCCATCACCCCGGGAGCCCAGACAATTTCCCCCTCCCTCTTTCTTCTTCCTCCAACTAAGAAACCACTCTCTCTCCACTTAAACGCAGAGTCTCTGGTGAAGGGCCCGAGTGGTCTGGACAGCAGCCCGTCCAAAGTCTCCATGGCATTTCCGTCGTCCCGGGACTCTGGGTTCCCACGGAGAGGGGCTAGGTTCCCCTGCAGACTGCCAGGGCTCCACTGTCCTCCACCTGCCCCCAAGGTCACCCATGTGTCCAGCCCCTGCGGGAGCACTCTCCCCACCTTGTGCTCTCACAGTACCCTTCCATCTCCTTAAGCAGAGACTGCAGTGCTGGTTAGAGAAGCTCCACCATCTGCCCGGTGTACAGACAGCAGGCTGGCAAGCTGGTCCCTGGGGTGACTGTTTCCCGGGGTCTTCTGGGGTCTTTCCAGCAGCCTCATACCAAGAGGATGTGAAGCTTTAGCGAATCACATGGTCTCATTCTTTGGTCAGCAAACACTTCTTGCGTGCCAACTGTGTCCCAGCCATGGGCCAAGAATACAGCCATAAAAAAGACAGACAGCGCCTGCCCCACAATGACCAGGGTAAAACCTTTACCAAAACATACCATAATCTTAGGTTAAAATTTAAACCCTAGACTAGGCAAAAAACATCTGGCTCTTGTACAGGCACCGAAAGGTTGGTGGGACAGCCTCAGGATTATCTGGTGACTTCAGAGCCTGTGCTTTTAACAGGGAGTCCATTTCATCCATGGCTTGGCTAGTGGCTCTGATATATCGACCCCCATTTAGAAGAGGCCCGCCCTGATTCAGATAGAGACTGGGGGCTGCTTTGACCCTCTGCCACCGCCACCACCCCCACCTCCCAGGCATGAACATCACTGACTGGGGCTCTGGTCTGAGGAAGGAAGCCAGTGGCGGTGTGCCAGGATAGGCTGGGTTATGCTGCGGTAACAACCAGCCTCAATCTTAGTGTCGTGTAAGACAGAGAAGACTTGATATCTGACCAAAGCCGCATATCCATCATGGATCTGCTGGGGGTCCTGCCCCATGTCTTCTCACCCTTGAACCAGGCTAAAGGAATAGCATCTTGAATGTGGCCACTGTCCATGGAAGAAAGAAAGAGCACTCTGCAGGGTTGCACACAAATAAGTGTTTGGGCCCATAAATTACACACGTGATATCCACTCCAAGCTACTGGCCAGCACTAGTCCTCCTGCCCCACCCAACCGCAAGGGACCAGGAGGCACAAACCCACCACGACCCAAAAAGTGAGAGCTGGAATTCTTAGTGAAGCAGCATTTGTCCCGCTGGTCTCCTAATGCCCAACATGATGCACTTCCAGCACCACCTCCACAGCTGTGCCCAGAACATTTGGGGCAGGGCAGAGCTCAGAGCCCTTTGCTCCCGCTAAGTCTAATCTCCTTCCGATGTTGCCTGATCCCTGCAGGAGAGGTCCAGACACTCCTCGGTGTGGTCTTAGAGGAGGATCCTTGCCTCCTTCTCTTTCTCTTCGTCCCCGAGTCTCGCATCCCTGAAGCAGACTTGTGGCTCATTCCCAATGGCTTTGCCCATCTTGCTTCTGGTATCTCAGCCAGGACCAGCAGGCCAGGGTGCTGGCCAAAGTTGGTGGCCCTAGAACCTTCATTTCTTCTACCTCCATCTTGTTTTCTCCAGTTCTGTTTTTACAGAAGCTTCTAGAATAGTTTAGCCTGGTATCACCACAGCCCAACAAGGGGCTCTTGGCTGCCCTCTTTCCTGAGATGAACCTTATCTCAGTGTCTCTGACATTGCCCAGGAGTTCTGGGTATCTCGTCACACACACACCCCTGCAACATTCTCTGATCTGTGTATGTCTTCCTCATGTGGACCTGTAGGGTGAAGTTTTGGCCGTGAGAAGTGACTGGTTCCCTGGAACAGAGGGCTCTGATGTACCCGGTCTTCTGCAGACCAAACAACCTCAGAGGACATTCATTTTCACCCTCCACTTCCGAGCCCATGTCCTGTTTTATCATGACAACTGCTGCCTTGAGTCCTTTTGCAGGAAGCCTGTGTTCTGACCCTGGGCTCTGCCTCTGTCCTTTCTCTTCTCCCTGGGTGCTGAGCAGGTCTTCCTCCTGGTCAGTAGCGCCTCTGAATCTCCATGAGCAGATGGACTTCCTGCGGGAGGGCGACAATTACCCACGCAGGGAGGGTGAACCCTCCTGTTTCCTCTGGAGCTCAGTCAATCTGTCCGTAGTGAAGAGTGATTGGGAGCCTGTATACTAGGCTGGAGGAGCCGAACGTCTTCCTGCCGTCCTGACCCAGAATTCAATCCCCGAGTTCCGACCTCCCCAACTCGGCCTAGGTCGCTGGGGTGCCTTGGAGGCTGGACTCTCCAGCATGCCGGCTTCGCACTGGGCAGAACCCTGTGTGCCACTCCTGGGAGCAAGCTCACCCTCTGCCCCCTTGTTCTCACCTCCCAGGACTGGCTCCTCTCCCTCCATGGCTCATCCCTCCCCCTGCTTGTCTGATTGGTGCTCAGACTCACCCTTTTGGGCTGGGCTTTCCTGGATCTCACCAGAGTGGGTGTGGGAGCACTGTGTGGTTCTCAACTGGAAGAAAATTCCCCTCTCCAGCAGCCTTCCTAGCCTCTGCGTCAGCCTTACTCTGCATCATCCTCAGGGCTGGTCTTGGACACATCAAAGACTGGGGGAGTCATCCTCAGTCTTCGTTTCCGGGTGTCGGGAAGCCCGTTTTGGCCTTCATTGCCCAGCTAGGATCTGTTCTGGGATCTCTGGGGCCTTCTGTGCCAAGCACGTCCAGTCCCGTCATCGTCACCCCTTGTAAACGAACAAGGGAGAGACGAAGGCCCTTCCCAAGAGTCGAGCCCTCTCACCCTCCCCAAGCTAGTGAGAGCACGGCCTCCTGCAGCAGGGCTTCTCCTTCAAAGTCTCTCATCTCTCTTTTATCCAGGACGGTGGGTGGGAGGTGGGGCTGGAAACACAGGACAGCACTCACTTTCTCCTAGTTTCCATCTGTACAGAAACTGACATCCCTCCTTCTCCCCGACCGAGGGCAGGGTCAAGGATGTGCTCCTTCACAGGTCAACCACCCGCGGGCCGTGGTTCCCAGAAATGACCAAGGGAGGGGCTGTTATTTTGCAGATATCAACGAATGCCGTCACCCTGGCACATGCCCTGATGGGAGATGCGTCAACTCCCCTGGCTCCTACACTTGCCTGCCCTGCGAGGAGGGCTACAGGGGCCAGGGCGGGAGCTGTGTAGGTGAGGGCTGCCTGCCAAGGCACCGAGGGGGCTGTTTGGCCTGGGGACCCTGAATTGAGCCCCCACATGGAGGTGGGGGGTGGAGGGAGGCGTGGGCAGAGGGAAATGGTTTGGAGGTTATTGTCCTTCGTGACCCGGCTGGGTTTCCAGATGACGTTGGGGATGAGGTGGGCGTGCTTCAGTTACTGGTGCTCTGCCTTCTGAATCAGCCAGGGTGGGGGGCCCCTTAGGCTCCTTGGCCATATCCATCCAGAAGCTACATACAGCCCAAGGTTCCAGAGGCTTCTGTGGCTGGATTCTGCTAGGTAGGCTGAAGGTGCCAAGCATCTCTTGGAAGAGGCTGATGCCAGTGGTGTGGTCCTCCAGGAGGAGGGGGTCTTCTGCCCTCCTGCACCTCATGAGCAATCTCTAACACCAGTGCCTAAGAGAAGGGCGAGTGCTCTTCTCTGGAGGTCGGGGGTGGGGCGGGGTGCATGTCAGCTGTCGGAGGAATGCACTTTCCCTCAGCTCCCACAAAAAGAAGGGCCCAGGGCTCGGGATGCCAGGAGGGACTGAGTCGTGAATAGAGGCTTTGAGACTCTGGAGAGGGCAGGCGTTTCCCAGGCCCTTGAGACTGCCGCTCAACCGCCCAGGCAGAGCTTGGCCTTGCACTGTGTTACCCACTCGCCCGCTGAAACTGGTGGGTGGGCTGAGAACTTGGGGTCATACCCGTTTGGTTGGCGGGGAGGAGACCAGAGAGGTTCAGACTCACTCTAAGGTGAGGCAGGAGTCCTCAGTCCTCCAGGTGTCCTCAGATGGGCCAAACCAGTCCCAGGGCTAGGGGGAGGACCTGGCACCCCCTTTTCTAGGAACTTGTAGGGTGCCCTGTGTCACTGGATGGAGCTGAAGTCAGCTCAGGGACGGAAGTTAGTTCAGCGGGGGAAGGGCGCCCAGCCGAGGTAGATGGGTCCAGGAGCAGGAATGACCTCTGGTCCTTCCCAGGGTGCTAGGGCCCCTCGGAATGCTGGTTCCCTGGCTTCATAACAGAGGCGCTCTCGGCCTGATGCTGGAGGCTGCGCGAGGAACAGGAGGCCATCCCGCCAGCTTGGACTTCTCTCCCACAGATGTGAATGAGTGTCTGACCCCTGGGGTCTGCGCCCACGGAACGTGCATCAACATGGAGGGCTCTTTTAGATGCTCCTGTGAGCAGGGCTATGAAGTCACCCCAGATGAGAAGGGCTGCCAAGGTACAAGGATCCGAAGCGCCCTTTGTCCCTCCACGGCATGTCCACCTGCAGCTCCTTCTCTCTGGCCCACATCCCTGAGCTGACCCAACACAGCGCTGCTGCACAGACTGTCTTTCCCCCACCACCCCTCCCAGCCCCACCCTACCCCTCCCTGTCAACCTCCGGCTAGCCTGGCATGTCTGTCCTGCAGAGAGCCCCACACAGAACTCAATGGCCTGTTTCAGATGTCGACGAGTGTGCCATCCGGGCCTCGTGCCCCATGGGCCTCTGTCTCAACACGGAGGGGTCCTTTACCTGCTCAGCCTGCGAGAGTGGGTACTGGGTGAATGAGGATGGCACCGCCTGTGAAGGTAACCCTGGGAAGGGGGTTGGCCAAGGGGGACTGAGAGCACAGGCCCTTGGACCTCCCAAAGAACACTCCATTTGTCCCCTGGTTTGGGGTTGATGCTGGGGGTCTTCGGGCTAGGCTAGAGGACCCTGTGAATGGACTTGAGCTTCTGTTTTCTCCATGAGGACAGAAGGAGAAGGGAGTCACAGCGACAAGAGGGAAGGAAGCTGATGGCCAAGCCACCCCAGAAGCATACCAGGGAGAGGATGCGGGGGTTGCTCTGTAGGAGGCCCAGAGCCAGGGGCTCCCCTTCCCCGGGGGCCCGCAGAGTCCGACAAGCTCAGAGAGGGAACCAGAGGCGCAGGGTGGTTCTGGCCTGGCCAGGTGGAGGGAGGCATCCCCGGACCCCCTGGGTGACTGACTGGCTGTCTGTCTGCCCCAGACCTAGACGAATGCGCCTTTCCGGGAGTCTGCCCGTCCGGAGTCTGCACCAACACTGCCGGCTCCTTCTCCTGCAGGGACTGCGAGGCGGGCTACCAGCCCAGCGCCCTGGGCCACACCTGTGAAGGTGAGAGGCCCCCGATGGGGAGCAGGAGACTAACCCTTCACCCTCAGAGAAGGGAGTTCACCTCGGAGGGTGGGCTAGCTAGGGACGCCTATTCTCAGCCCTGCCTCCCTAAACAGGAGTCAGAAAGGTGACTGCAGATCTGGGTCCAGGGGTCCAGTGAGCCACTGGACGAAAGCTTCAGTGCTTGTCAGAATCACTAGGGGAGTTTGTTCGATAGACATGTGACTTCCAGGCCTTGTCAGACGGGCTAAATCTGTCTGCTGGGGGGGCCTTGGGATCTGTTATCTAACAAGCTCCTCAAGGGTTCCTTGTAAAGGTGGGTGCTACAACATTATTCTGAAGACCCTGGCCGGTATCAGGCCATCTGTGAAAGAAAGTGAAAGTGTTAGTTGCTCAGTTGTGTCTGACTCTTTGTAACCCCATGGACTGTATGAACTGTAGCCTGCCAGGCTCCTCTGTCCATGGGATTCTCCAGGCAAGAATACTAGAGTGGGTTGCCATTTCCTTCTCCAGGGGAATCGTCCTGGCCTAGGGATCAAACCCAGGTCTCCTGCTTTGGCAGGCGGATTCTTTACGGTCTGTGCTACCAGGGAAGGCCCAGGGCAATCTGTAGGCCAATTTAAATTATCCACTTTCTGTTACCTCCTCAGGTTCTCTGTATCTGCTTCCTCGGCTTATTTCTCGGTTGTTTTCCTGCTGTTTCTGTAAAATCTCAGCCATGATGAGGGCAGTAGGGTTTGGCCACCCTAGGCCAGGGTTGCTGGGAGAGACCAGGTGTCCCTGGGGCAGGCACGGTGTGGGCAGCAGGAGGCTGGGGGAGCCTGCTGGGCTGGGCTGGGGCAGCATAGAGGGAGCTGCAGCCATCCTGCTCCCCGAAGGCTCCCTCGCCAGCTTCTCCCAGCTGTGCCAGTTTACAAGGGGATAATGCTCCTATGGGTCCGGTCTCCTCGGGCAGACCTCCAGGTCCTCTGGAGACCTCCTTGTTGATCCCTGCCCTTGAGAGGTCTTCCCATCAGTTCCGCCTCCCCACCCCACCCCTCCGCACTACCATCTCCTTCTGTGGCCCGGCAGATGTGGACGAGTGTGAAGACCCCCAGAGCAGCTGCCTGGGAGGCGAGTGCAAGAACACGGCTGGCTCCTACCAATGCCTCTGTCCCCCGGGCTTCCAGCTGGTCAACGGCACGGTGTGTGAGGGTGAGTGGCTCAGGTCTCCCCGGCCGGGGACGGGGTGGGGCAGAGGGTTTCCCTACATCGCACACTCCCCAGAACATCCCCCGCCTGGGGAGAGACACCGGGAGACACCACCTGCTCATCTGCCCGCAGATGTGAACGAGTGTGTGGGCGAGGAGTACTGCGCACCACGTGGCGAGTGCCTCAACAGCCACGGGTCCTTCTTCTGTCTCTGTGCTGACGGCTTCATCAGCGCAGACGGGGGCACCAGCTGCCAAGGTGAGAAGCCGGCAGCAGGGGCCGTTAGGGGTCATCCCACATACTGACAAAACGGTCCACCTGGGATGGGAAGATGGGAGGCTGAGTGATGAGGTTGGCAGCCAGGTGTCAGGGAGGGACTCTGGAGCAGGTGCCTTCACCCTCTGCCCTGCCTGACTCCAGGGCTCCACGCCCAACTACGCCTCTGGCTTCCAGCTCTGGACTCTCGCTCAGATCTTCCAGCCCTTTCCTACTTTGAGCCACTCCCTGACCCTCCTCTGGGTGAAACTGCACAAGGCCCTAGGGACCCATGGCTGGCCCTGCTGACAAACGTCTCTCTTCTAGATGTGGACGAGTGTGCAGTCACTGACCGTTGTCTCGGGGGCCAGTGTGTCAACACCGAGGGCTCCTTCAACTGTGTGTGTGAGACTGGCTTCCAGCCCTCCCCAGAGAGCGGGGAGTGTGTGGGTAAGGGCTCCGGGGGGTAAGCAGACAGGGCTCTGCCCCACGTCGACAGACAGACACCTCCATCCTGCCAGCTCCTCAGGAGCCAGGAACCCCAGCTTCGAGCACTTTCCGCATATAAATCATCCAATGGATAATGTCTTTATTCGGCCTCTTCTGACTCAGAGATTGCCCCCAGGATGTCCTTGTGCTGTAGCAGAGCACACAGTCTAGTTTTTTTTAAAACGAAATGGATGCAATAGACATTTACACCACCTGGGTTCAGTGCCTTTTGTTGGAACAAATAGACAGCTATGGATAATCTTGAAACTAAGCAAGGGAGACATATACACTTTGGGAAAGGTTTTATAGAGAGAAAAGTAGACATTGCTCTGCTGTGGAGGGAAGGGTGCGGGGAAAAGGAGTGTCACAGAGGCCGAGAGCTCTCCTCCTGGACAATCAGGCCTGCGGATCAGGGGAAAGAGTCCTAAACTTGATGTTTTGGGGTTGAAATTAACATAGTGGTTTAGAACCAATCAAGAACCTCAGAAGTTGAGGGGCATGACCTTGTAATGCCAGAGAGGTGGGGTCAGGGTAGTGACCTGGCCACTTCTGTCCCCTCTCCTGGCCCTGGGGACAGACATTGATGAGTGCGAGGACCTCGGAGAACCGATGTGCGGGGCCTGGAGGTGTGAGAACAGCCCTGGCTCCTACCGCTGTGTCCTGGGCTGCCAGCCTGGCTTCCACATGGCCCCGACTGGAGACTGCATTGGTGAGTGGGGAGGGAGCACGCGGGCTGGGAGGCCCAGGACAACACCTACTTTTCACGTATCTGGCTAGAAACTATTTTTGCAGCTGTTTGTGTATTTTCCACGCAGCAGTTACACAAAAATTGAAGAGGACTGTTAGTTTTCTCTCTGTGTTCAGAAGTTAGTCTTCAGAGATCGTGGTGTTAATAAGCCAGATAAATAAGTATTCCTGGCGAATAGAGAGCACACCCTACACTGTAGCCCACCCTGTCCCACAGACATAGACGAGTGTGCCAACGACACCGTGTGTGGGAACCATGGCTTCTGCGACAACACCGACGGCTCCTTCCGCTGCCTCTGTGACCAGGGCTTCGAGACCTCGCCCTCCGGCTGGGACTGCGTTGGTGAGAAGCCTGCGGGCTAGCCAGTTCTGAACCAGGGAAGGGAAGGCTCTTGGGCCCTTGACCCCATCTCCACAGATCTTGGCTGCCCTGCATAGAGGGGCCCTAGGGCCCTCCTCCTGAAAGGTTCAGGGTCACGTGGGCTCCATATAGAGCCCTCAACATAGAGTGACAAGGAAGGGGGATTTCAGCTCCCCCGACAGAGGATGAGATGGTTGGATGGCATCACCGACTCAACGGACATGAGTTTGAGTAAAACTCCGGGAGTTGGTGATGGACAGGGAGGCCTGGCGTGCTGTAGTCCATGGGGTTGCAAAGAGTCGGACATGACTGAGCGACCGAACTGAACTGAACTGAACTACAGGGGCGCCTTGGGCTTCCCAGGTGGCTCAGTGGTAAAGACTCCACCTGCCAGTGCAGGAGATTCAGGAGACGTGGGTCCAATCCCCGGGTTGGGAAGATCCCTTGGAGTGGGAAATGGCAACCCACTCCAGCATTCTTGCCTGGAGGATTCCCATGGATAGCGGAGCCTGGCGGGCTACAGTCGGTGCATGGAGTCACAAAGAGGGACACCCGATTGCGCCGCGGAGCGCCACACTCACACCCTACAGGGGCGCCGTGGCCAGGTTGATCGGGGAAGCAAGACCCCGTTCTACCAGCAGGGGGAGCAAGCACACTAGTGAAGGCGCCACGCTTTCCCAGAGACAAGGGTTCAAGAGGCACGTTTGGGGAACGTGCAGAGGGAGGAACTCTTCCTCTTTGTCCATTTATGGGCCCTTTTCTGCCACCCTTCTCCTTCTCCCTCCCTTCCCATCCCCTCTGCTCATCTGGTTCTCCTTCCTGCGAAGTCATACCCTCTCCCCCTCTTCCCCAGGCCCTAGGCTGTTTCTTTGGGGGTTGGGGGCGGGAGGATGAGACAGGGATGTGCCCGCGGGGCTGGAGGCAGGGGCAGGGGCCTGGGCTGCCTCTCCCTCGCCCGCGAGCCAGTCCTCCTGTCTGGCAGACGTGAACGAGTGTGAGCTCATGCTGGCGGTGTGTGGGGCGGCGCTCTGCGAGAACGTGGAGGGCTCCTTCCTGTGCCTCTGCGCCAGCGACCTGGAGGAGTACGACGCTCAGGAGGGGCGTTGCCGCCCGCGGGGGGCTGGAGGTGAGCCCCGCGCCCCACCCTCACGGTGCACCCCCCGCTGTCTGGCGTACACAGTGCTTACGCTGCTCCAGCTCTTGAGAGGGATCTCGGCGATGTGGGCAGGGGAGCATCTTAGGGCTGGAGTGCGGAGGGGTGAGGAGTCTGAGTGTGGAGCAAAGTCGGCTACACCCTGGGAACTTCCAGGAGGTTGCAGGGCTTCGACGACCCCACAGGAGGCTCCAGAAGCTCTAATGCCAACTTGGGAGGGGGGCAGGGAGCTCAGATTGAGCCTTGGTTGTTATTGTTCAGTCGCCAAGTCGTGTCTGACTCTTCGTGACCCCATGGACTTCAGCACACCAGGCTTCCCTGTCCCTCACCATCTGAGCCTTGGAGGGACCCTCAGTCAAACCCCAGGAAGCTCTTGGGTGAGGGAGGCCCTGAAACTGAGCTAAGCTCTGACTCTTCCGTCCCACTCCACTCCAGAGCTGCCGGGTTCAGCCTCTCAGCCTAGGACTAGGATTCAGCTGGCCTTCTCTGACTTGGGGAAAAGCAAGCAGGACCCGGAACAAGGCAGGGTGGGAGGGGCAGGGGTACAGTGTGACACAGAGGAACGATGTACCATACCATGCCCGTATGGTGTGGTGTGCCGGGGACTGGGGCCACCCCACTGCAGGGGGGGAAGGCAGGATGGTATCTTGGAAAGAGCGGGGGCTTGGCACCCGAGGAACTGGGGTCACTTCCCTGCTCTGCCACTAGGTGGCTCTTGCAAGTCACCTAGCTTCTCTAAGCCGCAACTGCCTCTTCTATAAAAGAAAGCTGATGATAATAAACTCTTCATAAGCCTTATCAAATGAGATAATAAAAGTACACTGTAACGTGCCGTATAAATGTTTAAAACTTAAATGCCCCAGGGGACCATGAACAGACGTTAATAAGGGGCATCTGTCGCACACAGGTCCGAGTGTCCCTGAGGCCCGGCCAGGGGCGCACCCACCAGGCCCCGTCCGCATGGAATGCTACTCTGGACAGAAGGACCAGACGCCCTGCTCCAGCCTTCTGGGCCGGAACACCACGCAGGCCGAGTGCTGCTGCACCCAGGGCACCGGCTGGGGAGATGCCTGTGACCTGTGCCCAGATGAGGACTCAGGCAAGGCCCCCAAGGGTCCCAGGTCCTCTCAGGGGTGGGGTGGGGGTGGCAGAGTCTTTCTCTCTCTGAGCTTGGATGCCTCCCTGCACAGTCGAGTTCAGCGAGATCTGCCCTAGTGGGAAAGGCTACATCCCTGTGGAAGGAGCCTGGATGTTTGGACAGACCACGTACACAGGTAATCTCCCCAAGACCCTCCTCCCCAAACGCCACTCACCTCAGTGGGCCCGGCCTGGTCCCCCAGGAGGCCTCTGTGTGCAGGTCCCACCTCTTGGGTTGCTTCTAACCTTCCTGTCCCAAGGCTGCAGATCTTTAGCTGGAAGTTCTGACCTGAGCTCCTCCTGGATTGTCCTGGCAACCCCACTTTGGTTTCTCTGCGCCCCACAAGGCTGAGCCCTCCAGGAACAAGCTATGATGCCTTGACTAACCCAGTCCCAGGGCACAGGGACAGAGGCCAGAGGCAGCTGCTGATCTCCCTGGCCCCACTTACAGAGCCAGGAACTTTGGGAAACTCATACACAGAGAGGGTGGTTCGGGTATGGACTCATACCTGAAACTGGAAAAGGAAATAGCAGAAACGGAAATGATTCTCCTTGAGTGCTTGTTATGTGCCAAGCACTATTTTAAGCACCTTACATATATTAACATCTCAACCCTCATAACAACTCTACAAGGTTAAGGAGTAGGAGCCACATTTTCTAGGTAGGGAACTGAAGCAAGGGACAACCTAAGCAATTGGCCCAATGTCACCCGCCCCAGCAAGTGGCAAGGCTGGGATTAGGCCCCAGTCAGTCTGGCTTTGGAGCCCCTAGACCTAAGGACCACCTCATCCCGCATCTTGCCTTGCCCTCACTAAGCTCTGGCCTCCCACAGATGCCGACGAGTGCGTGATGTTTGGGCCCGGGCTCTGCCAGAATGGCCGGTGTCTCAACACGGTGCCTGGCTACATCTGCCTGTGCAACCCTGGCTACCACTATAATGCCGCCCGCAGGAAGTGTGAGGGTGAGGACGCCTGCCACCCCTCCCCACCTCGGGGCCCACAGCTGAATGCTCCCTCACCCTCCTGCCAGGCAGCCCAGTTCTGGCTGAAGTGTCCCCCTTCCCCAGGGAGGATGCCTGCTGTAGCAGGCGGGTCTGAGGTGGTGGTGGGGGGCACCTACTGGCAAGCCATCCTTGGGCTGGGGCCTCCTAGACTGGACGGGAGGTGGGGGGGGGTATTATCAGTTACGAGAAACCCCCCTTCCCTGAAGACGGGGGTGGGTGGGCACAGCGCGTGGGCAACTGCCCCCGACGTTCCTCCCCGTCTCCCTGCCTCCCAGATCACGACGAGTGCCAGGACCTGGCCTGTGAGAATGGCGAGTGTGTGAACACGGAAGGCTCCTTCCACTGCTTCTGCAGCCCGCCCCTCACCCTGGACCTCAGCCAGCAGCGCTGCGTGAACAGCACCAGTGGTGTGGGTCGGTGGGGGTGGGGGCTGGGGGTGGGAGCAGCAGGGGGAGCGGACCAGGGCTGGGGAGGCTCACGTGCCCTGTGCCCCCAGAGGACCTGCCTGACCATGACATCCACATGGACATCTGCTGGAAGAGAGTCACCAATTACGTGTGCAGCCATCCCCTGCACGGCCGCCGCACCACCTACACGGAGTGCTGCTGTCAGGACGGCGAGGCCTGGAGCCAGCAGTGCGCTCTGTGCCCCCCCAGGAGCTCCGGTGAGACGGCAGGAGGCGGGGACACCGGCAGAACTGGGCCCCCAGGCCAGGGCATGTCCTCACCTGGAAAGGGTGGGGGATTCAGAAAGGAGCAGGGCAAGTCATGGGCCTGTCTTCCCTCCCTCTTGTTTGGGGATGGATGCTGTGGGGCAGGGCGGGGTGGGGGGAAAGGAACACCGCCAGGAACTCGGGGTGGTGGTCCCAGCACCTCCCTCTCTCCTTGAGTCAGGAAACAGCACCCCGGGCCTCAGCTCCCAGGAGCCCAGGCCCAGCTTCCTCTCTCCCCCCTGCTCCCGACAGAGGTCTATGCTCAGCTCTGCAACGTGGCCCGGATCGAAGCCGAGCGGGAGGCCGGGATCCACTTCCGGCCCGGCTATGAGTATGGCCCCGGGCCCGATGACCTGCACTATAGCCTCTATGGCCCAGACGGGGTCCCCTTCTACAACTACCTGGGCCCCGAGGACGCCATCCCCGAGCCACTCTTCCCCAGCACGGCCGGCCGCTCAGGGGACCGCATACCGCTCCCTGAACCTCCCCTGCAGCCCTCAGAACTCCAGCCCCACTACGTGGCCAGCCATCCAGGTCTGTGTTGCTGCAAAAACGGGGAAGAGGTGGGCTCTGAAGCTGTTTCACTTCCATCTTCTCCATCTGCTCATCACTGTCAGCAGGGTGAGGACAGGAAAGGGAAAAATCCACCCAGCCCTCTCACGGGTCACCCAAGGGACAGGCGCTAACAACTCCCTCTGATGGACTAACTAACACAGGGGACACAAAAACGTGCGGGACGTCATCCCAACCTCAAAAGCTGCTTGTGGGAGCAGAGAGCGGGAGCCAGCAGCACACTCCTCCCACGCCACTTACAGTCTGCAGAACACCCTGCTCTACAGGTTCAAACCTGTGACCCGAAGTGGGAATTGTTCAATCGCTAAGTCATCTCTGACTCTTTGTGACCCCATGGACTGCAGCATGCCAGGCTTCCCTGTCCTTCACTATCTCCCTGAGTTTGTTCAAACTCATGTCCATTGAGTCGGTGATGCCATCCAACCATCTCATCCTCTGTTGTCCCCTTCTCCTCCTGCCTTCAATCTTTTCCCAGCATCAGGGTCTTTTTCCAGTGAGTCAAGCTCTTATCATCAGGTGGCCAAAGTATTGGAGCTTCACCTTCAGGATCAGTTCTTCCAATGAATATTCAGGGTTGATTTCCTTTGGGATTGACTGGTTTGACCTCCATGCTACCCAAGGGACTCTCAAGAGTCTTCTTCAGCACCACAGTTCAAAATGGGAATTAAGGATTTCTAACCCCTTTAAAGGCCCACTGTGGTGACCTGGTTCATAAGTGGCAATGACCCCAGCACTTGGGACTTGGATTCTAATAAGGAAGTCGGGCCTGGCATCTGTGCAGTGGTGTTTGCCACGGGCACAGCCACTGTATCAGACTGATCAAAACTACACTGAGGGAGGGTCTTAGGAGGAGGGTCTTTCCCAGGGGAGGGGAGTTACTTAGAGAAAGAAGAGGGTTAGGCAGACCTGGGAGCAGTTTTGCTTTATGGTGAGTGAGGGTAGTCCCTTTTGCTACCAATCCTGTCCACCCCCAAAAAGCTATGTGAAGATTTTAACATAACATCCTGCCACCAACCACGACAAAATCAAAACTGTATAGAGACACCAAAGTGCTCAGGAGCCCTGGTATTGTGAAATCAGTGAGTCCCCACTTCCCGGGAGCCTCATTTAAAGCAAGCACATTTCCCCATCTAAAATTGACACATACTTATTTTTTAGGGGTATTGCCTTTTGTTTCACCATCTTTCTGTGACAGTGTTATAACCCTCCCCACCCTGACCCCAAGAGTTCATTAGGCTCCTCTGAGCAGAGGGCAAGGGCCCCAGGGTGGGGTACGAGACCTCAGCCCCTCTGGCTCTCTGACTCCCCCCTCCCAGAGCACCAGGCCGGCTTCGAAGGGCTCCAGGCCGAGGAGTGCGGCATCCTGAACGGCTGTGAGAATGGCCGCTGCGTGCGCGTGCGCGAGGGCTACACCTGTGACTGCTTCGAGGGCTTCCAGCTGGACACGGCCCACATGGCCTGTGTGGGTAGGTCTGGAATCAAGGGTGCCAATGCCTAGGGGGCAGGACGGCCCTGCTGGCTCCATGTGGAATAGTCAGACTGGCCCACTGCTCACTTAGGGACGCCTGACTTCGCCTAGTTGGCAGACCCATTGCTGCCCGCTAGTGGGCCTGCCGGGCACCAGGCCAGGTGGTGAGAGCTCCCAAGGTCTATCGCTGTGCTTAGAAAGCCCCTTCTGTGGAGGTTTCTAGATAGAAGAAAGGCAGGGGCAAGACAGCATGGTCACAGTATGGGCTTACGACCCCTGGCTTTGTGTCCGTGAGTTGCTTCCTTTGAGGCATCCTCTGGCTGCCACACGGACAATTCTGCTACAGGGCAGGGGTCGGGGCTTACTGACCAGGGGGCGCCGGGGGCAGCAGGCCATAGGTACGCAGGCTCCCTACAGCTCTCTCCTCCCTCTCCTCCTCTCAGATGTGAATGAGTGTGATGACCTGAGCGGGCCTGCTGCGCTCTGTGTCCATGGTCACTGTGAGAACACAGAGGGCTCCTACCGCTGCCACTGCCTCCCGGGTTATGTGGCCGAGGCGGGCCCCCCCCACTGCACCGCCAAGGAGTAGCAGAGAGGGGTCAAGTGTGGGCAGTTACCTGGAAATGGGCCCTGGCCACAGGCAGGGCCTTGAGGAAGCTTTCCTAGCTGGGGACACGCCGTGAAGACACCGGCCGGAGGCCCTGCGGCCCAGCTCCCAGCCAGCCTTGCCTGCTTTTCATCTCCCCCAGCTTCGGCTCTTGCTGTGTGAGCTTCTGTCACGGCCTCCACACCGCCATGCCCTTGCTTGGCTCAAACACCACCAAGTGCTTTAATGCTTCAACCACTGGCCACGAGGCCCAGTCTGTCATCTGTCCTGGCCTTGCCATGGAATGCTCATCAAAGGATGGCCCTCAACCAGCCCCTCAAGCTGTGCAAATGTGCAAGGTCCTTCGGCCTCACACTGCACATACCCCTTTTCCAGACATGATCCATGTATCATCCTGATGCTTCTACACCTGGATCGGAGGCCACATCTGCCCTGGAATGGCCCTTCAGAATCTGTCAAGTGAAAAAGGATGGGGCGGGGTGCGGGGGAGGAGTTTGGGGAGTGATCGCCACCACTCAGCCAGTCTGGTCTGGGCCAGATTTAGCCACGTCTCCACCCTGTTGCCAGTTCTGTGGCCCCAGAGAAAGGCAGAAGATGCCCTCATCTCAGAGAAGCAAGACTGATACTAGCTTGCTAGCAAGAGATGCACATGAAGGGGAGTAAGGAGCCTGAGAGAGCGGCAACAGGACAATATTAAAAAAAAAAAAAATTGGGGGAGTTGATGAGAAAGGGGGCACCACAGCTTTACACAGATCTAAAGAAAATAATCAGTAGCTTCAGGTAAATAACCATTCAGTCTACCCGGCGATAGCTCCTGTGCACCACAGCAAGAGCTGCCCCGAGACAGGGTGCCTATCTCCGAAGACCTCCATTAAATATATACTGCTTCTTACAGGACACAGGTCTCACCTAGGCTCTCCTTTTGTGGACACCAGTTGGATGTGCTAAAAATAAAGAGGTCTATTTTCTAGCTTCTGAGATACAGTGTAATCCTGTTTAGGAGAAGCCAGGTTCCCTGTGTTGTCTCCTTTCTCTACTCAGAGGCGTCTGCCCTCTTTCCCCTTCATACGATGGCTGGCTGGCATCCCACTGAGGTTACAAGTAGAGACTCACTCCAGGCTGGGCTAGCTGGGAGTGTAGAACCACGGTGGAATAAAGAAATGTACATTTCTGGGCTATTCTGGTTTTGTTTTTATTTCATATTAAACCAAATTTCTTTACCACGTTGACTGAGTCTGAACATTAGAGATGAGACTGTGCTTACCCCCTCACCAGCTCTGCCAACATGACTGGGTTCCAACAGAAGGTTCTTTCCTCTTCTAAGGCAAGATCTGACTTTGCATTTCTCTGATGAATGGCAATGTAAATGAACAAGGCTCCGTGTGCCTGAAGATGTGGAGATGAATCCTCTTTTCTTAATTGAATCTGCCCTGTCCTACTTGCTGCTCTGATTGTCAGCCATCACATAACTTATTGAATGCTTGCTATGTGCCAGGCCTATGTTGAACGCTGTACACAAATTTCATTTAACAATCATCCAACAATCCTACTTACTATATTTATTCCCAATTTACAGATGGGGAACTTGGACTTACAAAAGCTTCAATAATCTGGTCTAGGTCACTACACTAGTTGAGATGTTTTCAGCAGATAAAAATATATAGTTCTGAAACATATGAAAATATTCTGACCTTCATTCATAATAAAAAGAAATGCAAGTGAAAACTATACGGAGACACTTTTTTAAACTGTTAAGATTGGTAAAAATTTAAACGTCTGTTAAAGTGTTTAGTTGGCAAGCATCTATGGGAAAGCGGTATACTCACACACATAGCTGACAGTATATTCTGATACAACTTCTGAAAAGGATGGCAATGTCTTTCAAAATTATAAAAGCACTTACTCTTTAAATCAAGCATTCCACTTCTCAGAATTTAAATTTAACCTTCAGATATAGTCTCACCAAATGTAAAGTGACGTATGTAAGGGGTTACTTATTTTAGCATTATTTGTAATAGCAAAAGATTAGAAACAATGCATTGCCATGGAGCCCCTAAAAGAAAAAGGGAGGGGTGCTCTAAATGCCTGGATAAGATATCCAAAACAGATTAAGGGAAGAAGGAAGTTTACACAGCAAAGTGAAACATATGCTGCTATTGCTATTTGTCTAAAGAGAGGGAGAAGAGAAGTGGGTTTGTGCTAACCTCATCTCCGCCGCTCCACCTCACACCTCACATTTCAGAGAACTCACCGTTCTTCAGTATACCCTTCGGGCACTGCATCTTCTTAACTGCTGCTCCCACGGCCCTACCTCCCAACCCCCGCCCTCCTGTCACCCTTCCAGGGATGTTTCCATGCCTGTACACATATTTCCTTGTGTTAGAAACACAAATATTAATAGCACACTATGCGTGCTGTTCTGCACTTTTCTGCTTTTTTCACGTCATACGTACTTGCACATAAAGGACTGCCTCAGTCTATTTTATAACTGTATACTTCTCCATTGAATAGACAAATCATAATTTATTTAATCAGCCTATTAATGGGTGTTTCCATTGTTTCCTATCTTTTGCTATTATAAATAATGCTACGATGAATATTCCTATGCATATGTTATTTCACATTGTGTCTATGGGGTTATATCTGTGGGGTAAATTCTTAGAAACAATGGTAGTTGATGGGAAGGGCAATAGGTGGATGCGCACAGGACTGGGAGACTCTTTACTGTATCCCCATATGTGTCTTTTTGAATTTTGTACTGTGTCTTACCTATTCAAAAATAAAATATTTTTTAAATACAGCTGCTGGACATAGACTGCTTAAATGTTCCCTCTCTTTATATATTTACCTATGTTTTACAATTAAAGCCAGATGATAACTGTTTCAAAACTTCTTAAATCAAATTTCCTTTAAACAGCCTGGTGACATTTCTCTGGAGAAATGGCAAACAGGGATTTTAAAAGGCAGTCATAAATATCAATGCTGCTGCTGCTGCTGCTGCTAAGTCACTTCAGTCGTGTCCGACTCTGTGCGACCCCACAGACGGCAGCCCACCAGGCTCCGCCGTCCCTGGGATTCTCCAGGCAAGAACACTGGAGTGGGTTGCCATTTCCTTCTCCAGGGCATGAAAGGGAAAAGTGAAAGTGAAGTTGCTCAGTCGTGTCCGACTCGTAGCGACCCCATGGACTGTAGCCCACCAGGCTCCTCCGTCCATGGGATTTTCCAGGCAATCAATGCTAGATACCTTAAAAAGTAGAAGAGTTTCCTGCTTTTGAGACATACATGCAAGGCCATGTTGCAAGGGACACTGTTAGACCCCGCCCACTGCAGGGTATCAGTTCAGGGCCTGAGTTCAGGGGTGGGCTACCCCCTCTCAGCACTGATGATCAGTGCTGCCCCCTTCTCTGTACAGGATGTTCCAGCCAAATTCTGACCCTCCTCTTATGCTTTACAACGAAAGACCAAAAGAATGGGGCACAATTCTCAGAAGAAAGAGAAAGAAGAGTATCTTCATGGACACCTACTTTAGTAGTCCTTCCTAATCTCTTATCTCTGAATCCCCTGTTAACTGGTCAACATTCCCACACAGAGACGAAGGGCAGGAGGGACACCTATAGTTTACAGCCAACAACATAAAGATTCACAACATAAAACAGAGGGAGGGTCCCGTGCCTTCAGTTCTTGCACAATTGTTTGGCTACAACAACGGTGGGGCATGCTTCCCCAGGCATCACTAGCTTATGAAGGTAAATAAAACCAATTCTGCAATAAACGGGGTCTTGATAACCTCCCCTCAAAGTAATGGGGAGGCAAAAAATCTTCCAACTGATCCTGAAAAAGTGTAACATTTACCTAAATGAACTGCAGTGAACAAAACTTGTGACAATGTCTGCGGGCTTTTACAGCCTTCCAGGAAGAGGGCATCTGGTCAGAAAGGCCTGCAGAAGATCCTAAACCTGTTTTACCATCACTTACTGTTTATTCCAAGCCAACTGCCCACTGTCCCCTTGATGCCATCATCTCCTCATGCCCTGTGTTCTTAAAATTTCTACATCACCCTCCTCCAATGGAGACCTCTTGTCACCACCTCAGGCTTCCCTATGAAGCTTTCCCAGTGTAATGAAGTAAGCTAATTTCTCCCAAACCCACTTTTTCTAAACACAAAATTCAATTCTTCCATTCATAGGAGGTATTTACACATAGTGGAGAAGGCAATGGCACCTCACTCCAGTACTCTTGCCTGGGAAATCCCATGGACGGAGGAGCCTGGTAGGCTGCAGTCCTCGGGGTCGCGAAGAGTCGGACACGACTGAGTGACTTCACTTGCACTTTTCACGCATTGGAGAAGGCAATGGCAACCCACTCCAGTGTTCTTGCCTGGAGAATCCCAGGGACGGGGGAGCCTGGTGGGCTGCCGTCTATGGGGTCACGCAGAGTCGGACACGACTGAAGTGACTTAGCAGCAGCAGCAGCAGCATTTATACATAGTCTTTGGAAGAGATCCTGTTCTTGACTAACTGACCACTGGAACTTAATGGTTTATTGAATAACTAAAGCTATTATGTTTGTGCCAAGCTCATCATATCAATAAATAACCCCCAAAAATATCATAGAAGAGGTTTAACACTTAAAATGTAACAAAATCTCAAGGAGGATGAAAGGACTTAGTCTGTGCTGAAAACCTTATTAGGCCCAGGTATTGGCAGTCATTTTCAATGGCTTAGTAAAGTTAACACACAGATGCTTCCACACACTGCTTTCTGACTTTTCCCATAGCAATCTGCTAAGAAAAAAACCTGCTCAGGTTTCTGAGTGACCTTTTCTGTCTGTATACACTGCAGACACACGATAGGTTTGTTCTAAGTCCTAGGTTTTCCCATATCAAAAATGTAAGTAAGTTTCTGTCCCAGATTCTGTATTTCTATTTTTCTTGTGGATAATTCTTTTATTGAATGCCCTTAATTAAGTCTAGGAAAGTTTCAATCCATTCCAGAATGCAAAATTTGCTGATATGAACTTTTAGGCTCTCGAAGAAAAGGTGAGTTTAATCAGTAATCCTAACAGAATCAACTTGGTTGTGCTTTCCCCACCGTTAGCATTCATTAATCATTTGTCACGGTGGTGGTGCTTTTTATCTTTTCTTTTAGTTGTCTGTTGCCATGCAGCTCTGGCTGCCCCAGCACTGTCACATACATACTACAGTTGTTTCTAGCTCCTTAGCCTATTTAAGTATACTCAAACAAATACTTTAAAATTCATTGGAATCTGTGTATAAACAGCTCTTCTTTCAGAGACTCTAAAGTAAGGTTATCAAATTTAACAAATAAAAATACAGGATATCCAATTAAGTTTGAATTTCAGATAAATAACAAATAATTTTTAGTATTCACAGAGACACACTTATACTAAAATTTTCTATTTGTCTAAAATTCAAATTTAAATGGGCACCCTGCATTTGATAGTTCAAACTGAAAAAAAAAAAAACCCCAAGTATCTACTATCTATATCAACAAAGGGACAACTTCCAGCTATACAATGAGACCAGAAACATTTTATACCATAAGGTAAATAAAGCAACATATTCTAAAAAGATTCAGTCACTAAATTAGCAAAGAATCTCAAAATGCCTTGTGTGAATATGGAGTATGAAGCTTATTTGCAAACCTATGATTCAAGTATCAGTGAGGTTTAGGTCCAAGTTCTTCTGGGTGATGGGTTATTGGTTTTGTGAATCTAACACATTCCTAAGTATGAAAAGAAAATGTATCTGCTGTAACAAATGGGAAGGGAAGAATGGCTGCACAGAAAATAATGGTAAGTAAACTAACACATTAAGGAAGGGTGAGATGAAAAAGATAACATTTCAAACAACAAGATCCTACTGTATAGCACAGGGGAACTATATTCAATATCCTGTGATAAACCATAATGGAAGAGAAAATAAAAAAGAAAGTATATATGTATACAACTGAGTCACTTTGCTGTACAGCAGAGATTGGCACAATACTGCAAATCAACTATACTTCAATAAAAGTAAGTAAATAAATAAATAAATAGCAAAACAAAAAGATAACATTTCATTTGCCTTTCTCATCCTCTCTGGTCTAGTAACACAGTGTTCAAGTTACACAATAGTGATTCTGATCCACAACACAAGTAAATAAGGACTTTAAAACGAAGCTTTTATACATAGCTATACACATTTGTACAAGTAGCTCTGAAGGCCAGAGAAGTAGCTCCTGGAACCTTGGAGGCTCTACAGATGATACTGGTTTCAACCAGTTACTAAATCTTAGGTAACAGCATCCACAGGCTTGGCCTTACAACTGGGTAGGAGAAATTAAATCAAGAGTAAAAGTTTCACATTCTGAAAATAGTGGTGAAACAACATCCTGGATTAAGGGAAAATAAAATTGAGAGAGGGTCATGATGGGAACGAAACTTCTAGAATTGTTCTAATCCCAGGTTCCTCAAATCAGTCAGATGATAGCAATCTCCAGGTTATTTGTCATCACATCAAAGTTTGACAGAGAAGGATGATCCACAAGAGCAACCTTGCTGCGCTTGAGGATTGTTCAACACTTGAAACGAGCTTCGGATCAGTTCTTGGCTGAAGTCCACATGGGCCCCTTTGACGAAGGCCAAGCTATCAGAGTCAACCACCACTCTTGCCCCACCCTTTTCAAACACCCTGAAAAGAGGAGAGGAAGGCATTAATGAACATCATAAACACCAGAAACATAACACCCTCTGAGCCCAGAGATGCCCATCCTGTTCTCTAAAATACGGAGGAAGCTTCCCTTAGGACCTCTAACATGTGCTGATTTTCTTTGAGGCAAAAAGACTCAATGGAAAGAATACTGGGAAATGTTTAGAAATTTAGGCCTGGAAACTTTCTAGTCCAGCCTGCTGCTCTCTACCAATGACCCTATGGACTTAGGCCAATTTTCCTCCTATGACTTAGTTATTTTGTTTCAAGACAACAAATCTTCATTGCATCCCCACTGTGTGAGAAGGGTGATGCAGTGTTATCCTTAGCAAAAGTTTTAAACGTAGAATAAAAGTGAACCTGAAACTGGAGACACTTTTATCCCTCCTGCACATTCTCGGAGGACCCACCCCTTTCTCCTTGCCTGTCGTCAGGGTTGATAACTGTATCCAGTGAAAATTTGTATTGGAATCCGGAGCATCCACCTCCCTCCACCTCCAGCCTGAGGAATTCAGACCCTTCGGTGATTTCCAGAAGCCTCTGAAATGCAGGAAGGAGGGTCAAGAATGCCAGGCAAGGAGAGAAAGAAGGGTGGGCCAAAGGGAAGTCCCCCCCCCCAACTCCCAGTCCTCGCCTGCCACCCCTGCCCCGCGACCCGCTTCTTACCTGGACACAGCTGTCAGTGAGGTGGATCTGCCCTTCGCCAGCTTCGGGGCTAGAGGTCGACACTTCCCGAAGCGCTCGGGGTCTGCGGGAGGCCGCGAGGAGCCTGCTGCGCAAAGGAGGAGGGTGAGCCTGGGAGCAAAAGAGCACCTAGAGCCCTCCACCTGGACAGCCCCACGCCAAACCTGAAGTCCCCCCGCCTGGACAGCCCCACGCCAAACCTGAAGTCCCCCTACCTGGACAGCTTCACGCCAAACCTGAAGTCCCCCCACCTGAACAGCCCCACGCCAAACCTGAAGTCCCCTCGTCTGGACAGCCCCACGCCAAACCTGAAGTCCCCCAGCCTGGACAGCCCCACGCCAAACCTGAAGTGCCCCCGCCTGGACAGCCCCACGCCAAACCTGAAGTCCCCTCGCCTGGACAGCCCCACGCCACACCTGATCCCCCCGCCTGGACAGCCCCACGCCAAACCTGAAGTCCCCCTGCCTGGACAGCCCCACGCCAAACCTGAAGTCCCCCCGCCTGGACAGCCTCACACCACACCTGAAGTCCCTCCACCTGACAGCCTCACGCCAAACCTGAAGTCCCCCCACCTGGACAGCCTCACGCCAAACCTTCACCTCCCCCGGGAGCCTTAGTTTCGCCTGAGTCCTGGAAGCGCTAACCAGGTGCTTTTCTAGACTTAGTTACCTGCTCTTTTGCCAGGGAGTCATAACTCTCAGGGCCACAGCTGTTAGCCCTCGGACGGCCGCCATTTTCTTCTGCAAGCTCCGCCCCCTCACATTTCCCCAATCGCCTTCTGCGCCTGGGCCTCGGGAGGCGGGATCCACGAAAACCCCGCCCCTAAGCACATCTATTGGGAGATGCGGAAGGAGAAGGGATTTTATTGGCTAGAAATGCTCCCATTGCGGAAGCGAGGACACACCCACAAAGCCCAGGCGGAGCGCTAGCAAGGGGAGGCGTTCCGGATGAAGATGGATCTCCCTTGCCCCGCGGCGGAGCGGAGCGGATGGGCGGAGTTTGCGAGAGTCCCAGACCCCCTGTCTGGCTCCGTGGAGCCGGGGGCGGGGCGCGGGCAGGCCTCGGCCCCGCTGGTTAGTGACCGGTCGCCTGACTGGGCTCCAGAGCATCTGGGCTCCTCCCCCGGCCTGGCCCATCCCTGAAGACTTTATCTTGTGACCGAGAGAGCTGGTTCTTCCTTCCTTGAGCTTGGAGCCTTAGCAGCGATGCATATCTTGGCTGTCGCGATCCTGTTCCTGGCACTCAGTGCCTCCGCCATGGCCGAGCCGGTGAAATTCAAGGACTGCGGTGAGCCCTGGGGCCAGTCCGAAATTCCCGCGCCCTCTGCGGGAGCCCCTGACAGAATCTGATGCTAAGACCTCTGGGCTGGGTTTGGCGGGTCCTGCGAGCAGCCAGGCTCAGCCTCGGACCCTTCGTGGAGTGGGCTGGAGTCGGTTGGGGTAGGGGACAAGGTGCTGGCCTGGATAAAACCCGACCTCTCACAGCTTGATCTCATCAACCTATGTTTGGGTCCGAGCACATTTCTGGAGGTGGGCTTTTTGCTGAAGTTTCCGAAAGTTTGTAGGGCAAACAACCGAAGGTTCACGTGCCGCTTGGGGCGTCAGGGGTGAGGTGCAAAACTTCTCTTTATTCATGCCTTGTGTCTTGGGTGCCCGCTCCCTCCCCACTCCTTTTGCTTTTCTTTTACATTTCCCTTTTGCTGAAACGTCGAAAGTCAATTCTCCTTTCATGAGCTATTCCTTTAGGGCTTCGTTTTGGGCTATGGAACTTGTAATTCTTTCCAGTTTTCTTCTCCTATTTATAAAACTCTTGTTTCTGGTCACAACTTGTGATGCATAACCCTCTCTTGCAACTGTGGTTGGAGTCTTTGATGAGAAATACAACGGGGTAGAAATTGTGAGTTCCTTCAGTCAAATCTATCCAAATTAAATGTTTGAGCAGAGCTTTTCTGAAGTGGAGAGGTGTAATGATAAGTAAAAGAGAAATAAAACTGACTTTATAAAATTTGTGAGCTGGAAGGAGACTTGGAGATCCTATAATCAATCATGGGCTTTCCAGGTGGCACTAGCGGTAAAGAACTTGCCTGCCAGTGCAGGAGATGCAAGAGAGGAGGTTTAATCCCTGAGTCTGGGAAGATCCCCTGAAGAAGGAAATGGCAACCCATCCCAATATTCTTGCGTGGGAAATCCCATGGACAGAGGAGCCTCACAGGCTATGCAGTCCATGAGGCCGCAAAGAGTCAGACATGACTGAGCACACACACACTCATATAGTCAATCACTGAGTTTCAGAGATGTTAAGTAACTCACCCAATCACAGAGCATAATGACAACCAGAATAAATGTGCTTCTTCACATCCAGTCCCCAGGTAATAGTAACTGCCCAATAAATATGTGTTGGAAAAGTAAATAAGGGAATAAATACTCTTTCCACTATATTTCCAAAATTCATGTTGAGGCAAGAGCAGAATTAGGGGCTAGGGCTAGGAGTGATCAAGGAATAAAAATCGCTGGCCTATTAATGCTTAACAAATGCTGTTCCACTGAACTAGGAGAGTGGCTTGAAAGATGTTATTATCACCTCACATTACTGCCTTTCCCTCCACTAAACTTAGTGGCCAACTTTGGATAAAGGCACTACGTTAACTTTATCAACTCATTCAACTCTTGCATTCTGAAACCGGCACATAAAGTAACTTGCCCAAGTTCTTACAGCTTGTAAGCAGTAGGAAACTAGTGGATGTTTGTGAGTCACTTTGGATTTCAACAGTAGCATTAACATTAAAAAAAAAAAAAAAAAACTAAGGAAACTGAGATTGGTCTGCTCATGTGAAAAAAACAGGTGTACGCCTATGGCAAGAACTTCTTAAGGGAAGGAGAGTTTCAGTGACAGACTTTCAGTTTACTTTGGAATTGGGAAATATAGTGTAAAAACTTCAGTGCCCACATCAAAAGGATTTTTGAGCCCCATTCTGCCTCCTTTCTCCTAAAGTGATATTTCCTCAAGTCAGAAATGGGGCCAAGCAAACTAGTTTTGCAATTTTTGAGGGTTAGGACTGAGAAATTTGCTCTGTTGACACTGGAAATCCAAGAACCTCTTGTCAACAAGAAGAAAAAAAAAAAACTAAATAAAGTAGCTAAGTACTACCCTCTAGATCAGTAGAGGGTACTGAGGATACTCAGTACCTCCTAGATCATGTGAGCCAGCCTTGATAGAAACTAGAAGTTGAAAGCTTCAGCATAAGCACTGTTTTTTTAATAAGTTGTTGATTAAGGTTCTGGATATTTTTTTTTCCTGGTCCTAGAAGATAGGACAGAGTGGAAGAGAGTGCTTAGAGAAAAGAATCTTGTCTTTATGTTTTGAGGACTTTGCTGTGATGGAGAAGCAAGTTGGGATAGGGGACAGCAAAATATGGTTTACAGAACTAGCTGGAGCAGTGTTAGTCAAAACAAGGAAACTGTTCCACCCAAGATAACGTGCACTCAATGTGCCATTTTCTTAGTCTTCATACACTGTACTTTGGAGACAGTCTGTTCTATTGTCTGGATCCAAAATTTCTACCCACAAAGTAAATTTGAGGTGAGAGGCTCACCTTTTGTGTCAAAGGGGAACTTGCTAACCCACCCAGGAGCGGCTGCTCTAGATTGAATTCATGGACTAAATCCCAGTATGATGATGATGATGATGATGTGTGTTTGTGTGTTCACTCTCAGTTGTGTCTGACTCTGTGACCCCATGAACTGTAGCCCACCAGGCTCCTCTGTCCATTTGATTTTCCAGGCAAGAAGACTGGAGTGGGTTGCCATTTCCTCCTTCAGGGGATCTTCCTGACTCAGGGATGAAACCCATGTCTCTTGTGTCTCCTGCCTTGGCAGGTGGATTCTTTAGAACTCAAGCCACCTGGGAATTGCCCCAGTATAATGATAGTAATGGTGAATACCTGTACAGCATTACTATGTTCTAAGCACTTATTAAGAGTTATCATGTATTAGCTCACCTACCCTCTGAGGTAGGTACTGTTATTAGCCCCAGGGAGACTAAGTATCTTGCCTTAAGTTTCCACAGTACTTGATGGAGCCAGTGAGATTTCACAGCCAGGTGTCGGATCCCGGAGTCTAGCTCTCAGCAATGGTATATGAGTGGTGCAGCTTAAACTTACCCAGTTGTTTACTTCTATTCTCTCCCATTCAGCTGTCTGGTTTCAGGGGCCTGGATGAAGTAAGAAGATTCTTGAAGATTTGTGCTTAACTTTTCTTGGTCAGAGTATTTTTGTCGTTATTTAGACTGGTGGGGGAAAAAAGGCACACTCCCTGCCTCCAACCACTTATTTTGAAGAACATGGGTTCCAGAGTAGAGTGTACACCTCTACTCTGTGTATTGCAAATGTGTGCTTGAAACTGTTCTCATTGGTAGCAGTATTCAAAGCTCAGAGACCATGAGTTGGAGAGCTACCAGGGCAGGATTGAAAGACCAGGGGTGGGTGGGGGTGGGAAGGACAGTTAAGAGAGCAGCCAGTCTCAAGGTTCCAACTGGAAACAGTAGCCTTAGATCCCAAGTGGAAACAGTAGCTATGCAACTTGAGTCATCACTTAAGCCCTGTGTGCCACTTTCAGATCCTGTGTCAGGATGGCAGGAGGGGTGGGGATGGTTTCCCCTGGTGGAGCCCTCCCAGCTTGTAGAGCAGGGGAGCTGGCTGTGTATACTCGATCATTTCCTTAATTCCCCTCCACCTGTCAAATATGAGCAGTTTCTCACCACCCTGCTGGTCCCAGTGGTCTCATTGGGAAGGCAGAGCACCTTCCCATTAGATAGGAGACAGCCTAGGTGATTTGTTTTCCCTCCCATCCAAACAAATTGTTCTTCTTTTGCAGGTTCTGGGGTCGGAGTTATAAAGGAAGTGAATGTGAGCCCATGTCCCACCCAGCCCTGCAAACTGCACAAAGGACAGTCTTACAGTGTCAATGTCACGTTCACCAGTAGTAAGTAAAAGTGGTTTTTACCTTCAAATTCATCTTAAAGTGTGACATCAATCTAAGAATTGGAGTGAGCGTGAGAATGTGAGGGGGAGGGAATTGCAGTCAGGAATTCCGTGACCTCCCTCTCAGTGAACAAAGCTAGGATTCACCATACTTTTACACACCCTTCTCATACTGGGTCCCCCCTGCCTGTTTCTTGGAGTCCATAGTTGCCAGACTCCCTTTAAGCAAAGGGGATTTCCATGTGTTCACAGGTCAGAGAAGACAGCTTGTCTTATTGTGGTCCATATTACACAGCAGATTTCATGGGAATGTCAACTCTAGCTACAGACTGCAGAGTGTTAGTACCAACCCCAACTCTGTAAACTTTAGTACTCTTCCAAAATGTTATTTCAAGCAATATATCTTCCAGTTATTATCTATATTCTGCCTGAAAATATAGGAGCAATTAATATTTATCCTCTGTAAGGTTTGGGGAACTCACTCTTGACCCAAGAAACAACCAAGAATTCCAAGCTTTCTTCTTCAACTTGAAGAAATGTTATTGGAACTTATTTATTTCTTATTTATTCATCTCCTTCAGATTCCCAGGAGTCTAGACAAATGTAAAATCTCTGTTTCTAAAAAGGGCAGCTGCCCTAAATCTTCCCCTCATTTTCTATCCTATGGAACTAGACAGACTAACAAAAAAAATCTCAGAGTTCCTATCATCTCTTGTTCATAAGCCTAAAGACAGCTCTAAGTCCTAGAGTTGTTATCCCTCCTGGATAAATACCCCATCCCCTCTATTGTTCCAAATCAAAAATGTATCTTCTCAACAAAAGTAGCTGGGAGACAGAAAGAAACAGAGCCAATACTCGAGATCTCTAGAAGAATCTAATAGCTCATAACTCCATTGCCCTAATTTTATTACGTTTATTCCCTCTGCCTTTTGATTTGGAGAGTAAAGGTGAACAAGAAATGTACCTTTCTCTTACCCAATTTCTAAAGAGTTACTGCTTTCGCTACTGTTACAGGCCATGGCCCTTCTGTGGAGACTTCTAGTCCCTCTTTCTGTATTGTCTCTCCACTTGATTCTTAATTTTTATTGGAATCCTTAGGACAGGATATTTGAGAATTCAGAGACCACACTCTTTAAGATGCACGATACACTTTGACAGAATCTGATACAGATAGTAAACAGAAAGTTGACTGCCAAAAATCAGTTAGCTTGTTCCATAAGGTTATTTATCCAGGTAGCTCTGGTTCTTCTAAGAAACTGAAAGGCAGTGAAGAGCAAGGTGGGGTTAAGAGCAAAGAAAACAGCCCCCACTGATTATTTTTATATTTGTATAATTTAGTAATTTTTCAAGTTTCTGAGTGAATACTCTCGGCATAGCATTCACTAAGTATAACTGCAAAGAGAAATATACCCTAGGAATTAAGAGGTACATACTTCGGTTTGTCAGCACAGCAATGCCATTGCTTGAGACTATGTCTGAATTCTTTATTTTGAGTTTGGAAATAGGCTATTTCCTTCGCTATCTGATTCTCTCTCTTTTTTTTTTCCTCTTAGATACTCAGTCTCAAAGTAGCAAGGCTGTGGTACATGGCATTGTAATGGGCATCCCAGTTCCCTTTCCCATTCCTGAGTCTGATGGTTGTAAGTCTGGAATCAGATGCCCCATCGAAAAAGACAAGACCTATAACTATGTGAACAAACTACCTGTGAAGAGTGAATACCCCTCCGTAAGTGACATTGTGATTGAGAACACTGAAAGTCCTGTGACTAGTTTGGAAATCGAAGGAGAGAGGGCAAGAAGAAAAGAATAGAATAGGAATCCTTCATCTCTATGAGAAAAAAGCGAATGCCTCAGGGAAAGGATCGTGGGAATTGTGAGGTGCAGAGTTCTCACTGTGTCCCTTTGTTCTTTGTCTCTTGCCTAATGGTTGAAAAGTGAGAGTGTCAGTCACTCAGTCGTATCCAGCTCTTTCCGACCCCATGGACTGTAGCCTGCCAGGCTCCCCTGTCCACGGAATTCTCCAGGCAAGAATACTGGAGTGGGTTGCCAGTTCCTTCTCCAGGGAATCCTTCCCTCTCCAGGGCTTGAACCCATGTCTCCTGTATAGGCAGGCAGATTCTTTACCACTGAGCCAACCAGGGAAGCCCTACAAAATTTTAGCTAGGTATCAGATAGTTCAAGATTTCAAGTAATCGTCACATTGTCACCAGAAAAACCTGGTCTCTCCATTAATCTCTTAACAAAAGGGCAGTCATGTGTGAGGTCCATAGCAGAGTGGTAGCTTTTTCCTCTCTGCTTTCTCTCCTCCACGCCACCCCCACCCTCATCTCTGACTCACACTGCTACACCTGCCTCTTCATCTGTGGAATACGTGAGATAGAGCCTGCTAGAATGGGCCTGTGTTAACGATTATGAATCTTGGTAAGAATGAGGAAGTAAGGGACTACTCTTTCCAATGAAGAGAAAGAGCTGCATTTCTTAAAAGGAGATCGAGTCAAACCAGGAGCAATCTGGCCATTTTTCCCCTAGAAACAGCCAGTAATTAAAGAACATTCTAAAAAGACTCAAATATAGGGAGTCTGTGCTTACCATGCACATGTGCTTAGTCACTAAGTTGCATCTGACTCTTTGCAACTCCAGGGACTGTAGCCCGCCAGGCTCCTCTGTCCATCGGATTCTCCAGTCAAGAATACTGGAGTGGGTTGCCATGCCCTCCTCTAGGGGATCTTCCCAACCCAGGGATTAAACACAGGTCTCCCGCACTGCAGGCAGATTCTTTACCATCGGAGCCACTAGGGAAGCCCCTAGGGAGTCTGTGTTTGAGAGATATCAGAGGCGCTAAAGGCCGGGGACAGATTTGTAGATTAACTTGCAGACCACCCATGTAATCATGGACATATCTGAGCCTCAGTAACTTAAATCATCTAGTTAGGACCTGATACAGAGTAGGCACTTAATATATGGTAGTTATTGTTCAGTGACATTTCATTTGTTTTTTGTTTGTTTTTTGTTTTGTTGCTCTGCAGGGCTTAAGTGACATTTCATTTGAAAACCAGCTCAAACTATGTTAATGTGTGCAGTAAGTGAAACAGTAGTTAATGTGTACTAGTCTTGAAAAACTTCCCAAACAAGTTTCAAAGCTGGGTATCACTGTTACCCAAATGTTGCATTCTGAAGAAACATTTTGAGTACAAAAGAGAGGTTGTAACTAAAAGCAAGTAAGCTAAGGTCCACATAAGAAAGAACTGGCCCGGGTGCCAGTGATCTATTAAGAATTAGAAGGATTGCTTCTTGGCCTTTTGGCTAAGATCAAGTATAGTATCTATTCTTATCAGTGTAATATCTGATACATTCTCTATCCAAGGACAATATATTAAATGAATTTTTGGAGCAGGAAGTTGGCATAGGAGCTTGCTTCATCCACTCCACGCATTGACCTGGTACTTCCAGGAACAGTGCACCCCCTCCCCCAGCCTTGGGGGAAATTAAAAAAAAAAAAAGAATTAGAAGGAGACAGCTCCTAGTGTAACCAGTCAAGGCAGAGATCTCTATAGGGGTATACTGTCAAAAAACGGTTTAAGGGCATTAATCAAAGCTATATTGCCACAAAGGTCACTGTCCCTGAAAGTATTCATACAACCCTAAACTTCTGTGGACATCCTTTGTGCCTTGGCATTTCTTTTTTCAGCTAATAAGTAAGTTTCCTGAAACCTAGGAATCAAACTATTTACTCTCCGCTCTTCATAGTTAAAGTTGGGAGAAGCTGGATCATGTTGTCAAAATGCATGTGAAATTGTTTAACTTAAAAATTCTTTGTCATGGGTGCCTTCATTTATGTATCATTGATCTAAGAGGAAAAAGAATGCTTTAGAAATTGTATTTAAGAAGCTAACTAGACTAGGATGCGGTACTACTAACACTAAATCCTAGGTGTAACTTGGTTTACCCTTCTAAGCTTAAGGACACAGACTGTGCCTGCATCCTACCCAAACAGCCTTCATGATGGCATGATTTAATAAGAAAAGTATGAGGAATAGACAGTTTGTTACAATTTCCGTCTAGGATTCATAGTTAAAATTCATAGTTTAACCCATTCTGGATTGAGGTGAGGTCCTAGTTTAATTTCATTGTTGATTCTTTTTCTTTCTTCAGATAAAAGTGGTGGTGGAGTGGGAACTTACCGATGACAAAAACCAACGTTTCTTCTGCTGGCAGATCCCCATAGAGGTTGAAGCCTAGAGCTGTTCAGTGCCAATATGTTCATCTGGGGGTGAGAGAGCACAGGTGGAGGGAGGGGAGGAGAAATCAAGTCTAAACTCAATCAGTGCCATAAGATGAAAGGAATTTCGAGACTGCCGTTTTATGCCTCTCAACCTCCAAAAGCGTCTAAGACCCTGTTCCTGAGAGCTTGGAACTGTCGCCCTTGTATTATCCTTTGTAAAAGGGTTGGGACTTATCCAACTTTTCTTTCCAAGAGAAAGTGAGACTGCAGGGATTGATTCAGTTGTCTTCAGGTTTCGGAGGTTTTTTGTTGGTTTTGGCAGGTTTTGTTTTTGGTTTGGGTTTTTTTTGTCTTGTTTTGCTTTTGGAATAAGGAGGGTGTCACCAGACAGAACCTGAATGAAGCTGCTTGGGGGACACTGGATAACTTGCCCTAGGGCTGCCGGCCCTTGCAGCAGAGGATGGGTTCCAAACCGCCTCCGTCCACCTGGGATCACACCTGCAAGTTCCTTGACTCCATGTGCCTCGTTGAGCTCAGTGCATCTGGCCAGTGAGCCTCCTCAACACTAGCACCAACTGTTTCTCCGGCCTTGATTTGCTCTGCAGCACTGTCACTGAAATTTCTCTGCGGTTAGCTCATGTCTCCTTTTCTATCTTAGGTCATTTTCATTAATTGCAGCATTTGATTAGCAGGTGTTTTGATTTTTTTTTTAACAATACTAACTTGTGACCTCTTTATGCATGTCTCTTTGAATAAACAAACACTTGGCAATCTTCTTCTGCATTTGGGCTGTGGACAACTTCTTTTACCCAGTGTGTTACACCAGATCCATGGGAGGTGAGCATCCAGTCCCATGGTCCCCAAGTACAGTAAAGATATGACTTTCAGAAACTGCTGTTTCTCCCTTTCACACAGGACTCACCTCTCAGTCTGACATAAAATGACCTTGTTTGCTTCACTTTGCACAATCTTGTACCACCAAGGGTGCTTGAAAGAAACAGTGCAAGCAAGCATCCCTTAGTGGAATAACAGCATCTGCAAGGTCAAGGGAAGTGAATTTGGGGTGGGAGTGGGAAGTAAGAAGTTATAAGTTGGCATAAGCATAGTAATCTTCGGGAATCTTCTGCCATGGAGAAAGTCTAGAAGCTTAAAGATGAAATGTGAAGTTGCAGCAAGTACTGGCTGAATTATTTAAATCTTGGAGTGTCCTGCTCTTTAAGTACAAGTACAATCATGGGCATATAGTTTGCTGTTTTGAATCAATGTACTATCTATCAGGTTTTAGCTGTCACAGGGACTACAACCCCATTCACAAAGGAGTCGGGTAATGTGGCCCTTGGAAGGTCATCTCTTTTAGGCTGGAGTGCTTAGGCAGCAAATAAATTATTTAGTCTAGTTCTTTTCACCCTATTTTCACTAGATTTCTTCAGCTTGTGAGTTTCCCAGGAAAACCACCAGGGGACAGCCATACATTGGGAATAAAGTTATCAGCAGCCAAGATTTCCTAGTTAATTCCTAGAGCCATTCAATCATTGTACTCTAGCTAGGATGTTTTGTGTATTCTATCACATTGTGCCTAAAGGGACAGCCCACTCTGTCTTCCTGTGCCGGACCCTGGGTTTATCAGACTTAAATGGATTCCAAAGGTGCTGTGGCTTCAGACTGCTGGTAGTTGGATCCTGGCTTCATCAATCAGTAGGATTACAGTGTGTGCTTAGTCGCTCAGTTGTGTCCGACTCTGTGACCCCATGGACTGTAGCCTGCCAGGCTCCTCTGTCCATGGAGATTCTCCAGGCAAGAATATTGGAGTGGGTTGCCATGCCCTCTTCCACAGGATCTTCCCAATCCAGGGATCAAACCCAGGTCTCCTGCATTGCAGGTGGATTCTTTGCCATCTGAGCCATCCAGGAGCCAAGAATTACCAGTAGGATCTTAAAATCCCCTAACCTTTGTGCACTTCAGTTTCCTTATGTGTTAACTAGAGATAATAATAGTAAAGCTGTGAGGATTAAATGAGATGTTACATATAAAACATTAGAATGACCCTGACACATGGTATGCAATCAGGAAATATCAGCTGCTACTCTAAGAAACATAGACACTGTCCCTCATCTAGATAGAGCCGGAAAATCAGAAGGTTCAATCTGCTGTGTGATGACATGTCCCCTCAAAGATGAAGCAATCCTCTGTACAGGAGAAAAGCTCAGTTCTCCTGTGTGTCTGCTTGCTCTCCTTCCCCGAAGACTCTCATGTCATTGGGCTCCTTTGAGGCTAACAGCTCCCTGCCCTGCATTTTATACTTCTGCCCTCACGTTGAAAGAAGACAGAAGAAAAGCAGTTCCACTAGTGAATATCCTTCAGTCAGAGCAGAAGGGTCCCGCAACAGCTTAGAACCGTTTACTGGCCATTGTGAGGCTACATGGAGCCTGCAGCAGAGAGCAGGGTAGGGCTCCCGTGGGGGGATTAGTTTGAAAGGTCATCTTCCATACAGAGGGCTCATAGGCAACCCTCTCAAAAAGGTCATGCTGTTTCCAGTGATGCTCTCACTTTTCTAGTCTACTGAGCAAGCCATGGAGACTCAGACAGCTGCTCTTCTGCATGAATTCCAGGGTAGAGAAACCCCAGGCTTCAGTGAATTAAAAAATATGGTGGTGGGGCTACCCTGGTGGTGCAGTGATAAAGAATCCCCTGCTAATGCAGGAGACATGAGTTCAGTCTCTGATAGGGGAAGATCCCCCATGTTTTGGAGCAACCAAGCACATGAACCACAACTATTGAGACTCTGTTCTAGAGCCTGTGAGCCACAACTACTGAAGACTGTGTGCCTGAGAGCCTGTGCTCCACAAGAGAACCCACCACAATGAGAAGCCCACACGCCACAGTTAGAGAGTAGCCCCCACTCGCTGCAAGTAGAGAAAAGCCTGCACAGCAATGAAGACCCAGCACAGTCAAAAATAAATAAAATTCAGTTCAGTTCAGTCACTCAGTCATGTCTGACTCTTTGCAACCCCATGGACTGCAGCATGCCATGCTTCCCTGTCCATCACCAACTCCTGGAGCTTGCTCAAACTCATGTCCACTGAGTCGGTGATGCCATCCAACCATCTCATCCTCTGTTGTCCCCTTCTCCTCCTGCCTTCAATCTTTCCCAGCATCAGGGTTTTTTCCAATGAGTCAGTTCTTTTCCAATGAGTCAGTTCTTCACATCAGGTGGCCAAAGTATTGGAGCCTCAGCATCAGCATCAGTCCTTCCAATGAATATTCAAGACTGATTTCCTTTAGGATGGGCTGGTTGGATCTGCTTGCAGTCCAAGGGACTCTCAAGAGTCTTCTCCAATACCAGTGTTCAAAAGCATCAATTCTTCAGTACTCAGCTTTCTTTATGGTCCAGCTCTCACATCCATACAAGACTACCAGAAAAACCGTAGCTTTGACTAGATGGACCTTTGTCAGCAAAGTAATGTCTCTGCTTTTTAATATGCTGTCTAGGTTGGTCATAGTTTTTCTTCTGAGGAGCAAGCGTCTTTTAATTTTATGGCTGCAGTCACCATCCACAGTGATTTTGGAGCCCAAGAGAATAAAAAACAAACCAAGATGGGGACTTCTGCTTACGGAATAAAGGGAATTCAATACCTAGTATTCCCAGTTTGGAGGTGTATTAGGTGGGAGGCCTGGCATTTAGTCAAATTTTCAGGCTAATGAAAAGTAATGAGCATGGAGTAATTTCTAATCTCATATGTTTGGTTTTGAAATTTTAGTTGACTTTTACAAAGAAACAGATTGATCTTAATCATGCTTTGCAAGGGTTGGTAAAACAGTCTGTGCTCTAGGTACACCCACAGACATAAGAAAGTGACTAGCCATAGGTGAGGTCTGGGCTAGGGGATGATGATTTGGATTAACCATTCACATCAGACAATCTGAAAAGCAAATATTGCTTAAATGACAGGATTAGCGTGAGGACAGGATCATGGTACATAGGAAGAGCACTGACACAGATGAAAGGGTTATATGTGAAAAATGTCTTGGAGGATGTTCCCAAGGGTCCTTGGGAAGGAGACATAATAGGATATAGAACTTGGGGGATTTAAAGGCCTGAGATACTCGGTTGAGGAGAGAGAAAGAAAGAGAGATTGTGTGTGTGTGTGTGTGTGTGTGTATGTGTGTGTGTGTGTGTGTTGGGAACTGGAAAGGCAGTCTCGTGCGACCTCCGGTAGAAAGTTGTGCTGGATCTCCATGGATGTTACCTAAAAAGTCTTTAGAAGAATTGAGTCATTTTTGGGTGGTTGTGTTTTCTTCTACGAAGAGACTTCTCTGGCCTATCCCTCTGATTCTAAACTGAATCCTATTCACTTACAGCTGTCAGTTGACTAGCAACTAAATGGTCTGAGTGTTGGTTGCCATGGAAACAGCTAAAAGGCCCATTGCTATGGGAACCTACCATCCTTTCCCAACGAGAGGTTTGGTTCCTTCAAAGGAGTGGAGGGGGTTAGAGATGGGGCCCAGGAGATGGGCTGCAGAGGTGTCTTGAGGGTCCTTGGAGAAGGTAAGCAAAGTGATGAGCAGGCCTGGCTGGCGCCTTATGACTGGGGCCAAAGAGAAGCAGTGGCGTCTCCCACTTGCTGTAGGCATTCCCTGCCTGCTGTCTGTTCCTTGCCCCATGGTGCCAGAAGAGTGCAGCTGTTGGCCATCCTAAAGGGAGAGCAAAGGCATGAGACCCTGGGGACAGACCCAGCCCTTCAGCACTGTTCCTCTCACCTGCTGGGGCCCTGAGAGGAAAAGTCCTGGCCCCTCTCTGCCTGGCAGGCTGTTCTCCACACATCATGTGTCCCAGATAAGCAGCCAGCAGGTGAAAGGATGAGCTTAGCTCTGCCTGCCAGTGGGTCAAGCCGATAAGGAGCCTGACAGACAAAATGGATGGCTGCTGGCTGTGAATATGGCAGAGATGCTGGAGGTTCCAGGTGAGGAAGCAGGACTTTTGTTCTCAGCCTTAGAGAAATGCATTACTCTGCTCTCCACCCCCTTCCCTACCCACAGGCCTCTACCACAAAAAGCAGTACTGCAGGTGGAGCAAAATCTTAAAAATGTGGGGTTTCACAGAGGTTTTTAGAAGATGCACACAACAGTTATGAGATTCTTTTCCAGGTTTTGCAAGCAAGGGAAACAACTTTTAGTGTTTAGTGGTAAGCTGACCTTTTACTGAAACAAAGACAAAACATCCTAGTGGCTCTGCCATTAATTACTGTCAATGTGTCATGTAAAAATGGAAGGGATTGGGCTAGATAACCTCTAATGTCTCTGTCAGAACTAACAGCTTATGATTCACTGAGACACTGAAAGGAAGCTCAAGCCCCATGGGCCAGCGGATGCAGACTGGTCACACCTGTGAGAGCGAGGACAATTCCTGGAGTCCCGAGGGGCTTAGGACAGAGATGACGGCCAAAATCTTTGATTTAGAGACTATTTCACATAGGGCTTCACTGGTGGCTCAGGTGGTAAAGAATCTTCCTGCAATGCAGGAGACCCGGATTTGATTCCCTAGGTCGGGAAGATCTCCTGGAGAAGGAAATGGCAACCCACTCCAGTATTCTTGCCTGGAGCAGTCCATGGACAGAGGACCCTGTTGGACTGCATGCAGTCCATGGAGTGGGAAAGAGTCAGACAGGACAGGATGACTAACACTTTCAGATAGATTTGGCCCAAGGAACTTGTACCTGATTCTCCAGAATTCTGAGATGTGGTTTTGATCTTCTCATCTTGCCTTCTCCCACATGGACTTGGCTCCTCCTAGGGAGCTTTAGAGTCCAGGAGCCCAGTACCTGACAGTGATGCCACTGCAAGCTGAACTGCTCCACAGGACCAATGAGCATTTCCCTAGGATCATGTAGGGAGGTTTTCACTTTTGGAACACAGTAGTTTATAGGTTTTCTTTTTTAATATTTATTTATTTGGCTGCATCAGGTCTTAGTTTTGGCATATGGGATCTGGTTCCCTGACCAGGGATCGAACCTGGGTCCCCTGCATTGGGAGCACAGAGTCTTAGCCACTGGACCACCAGGGAAGTCCTGGTTATAGATTTCTATACAGTTTAAAATTTAAAATATATCCTGGGTTTCTATCCCAGTTCCAACTCTTTCCCCAGCTGATTGCCTTGGAATGAGTTATTTTTCTTAATTCCCCAGTGGCTGAGATGGTAAAGAATCCACCTGCAATGCAGGAGACCTGAGTTCAATCCCTGGGTTGGGAAGATCCCTTAGAGGAGGGCATGGCAACCCACTCCAGTATTCTTGCCTGGAGAATCCCTATGGACAGAGGAGCCTGGCAGCTACAGTCCATGGGGTTGCAAAGAGTCGGACACGACTGAGTGACTAAGAACAGCACAGCACAAGGCCTCAGTTTCCTCAGCTGTAAAACAGGAGGATAAGCAGACCACCCTGAGGATGGTTCTCATGATGACCCAAGGTGGTATGTCAGAGTGCTCATCACAGTGCCTGGCTCTGGCTCTGATAAGGACCAGAAGATTATTACCCTCCTAGATAAGAAAGGAAGGTTGCATCCATGGAAACTGCTCAGTGGCCTAGAATCACAGGCATTTGCTATGGGTTTTTCTTCCAGATTTCATTTCAGGGGCCATTCAAGACCAGTGGCTTCCTCATGGCCTCCTGTGGTTTGGCTTCATTAAAGCAGATTCTAATCCTCTTTTTATGACACTTTGCCACATTGTTTTTTATGTGTAGTTTTTTGTGTGTCAGCTTACTTGTCTTCTAAACTGTAAACATCTTGAGAATTGAGACTGCCGTTTCCTCTTTAAGTAAATGCTGAAAACTCAGCAATTATTTAGCAATTTTTATTTATTTATTTTGCCCCTCTACATGGCTTGCAGAATCTTAGTTCCCCAGTCACAGATTAATTTGACTTGGGTCACCACAGTGAAAGCACTGAGCCCTAACCACTGGACCACCAGGGGTTTCCCATTTAGCAAATTGTTTTAATGTGGAAAACAAATGTCATGATTCTTTAGGTTTTGAATCTGACCGTTTAACCCTCTAGTCGCCTTGGTCTCCAAAGGGCTGGGAAGAGACACAGTTGATTTGGTTTCATTCTCCCTAAGAAGGGCCCAGTAGTGCCTGATCCTGGGTAGGTGGCTCTAGAGCAGGACTCAGGCTCCCATTTTGTAGAAGCCAGCTGTAATCTGTGTCCAGGGCTCGTTGACAACACCGGTTTGTCTCCAGCCCGCAGGTTCCCCGGCCATGGGCTCATGAGGAAATGGCTCCCCGCCTCCCCTCCTGGCGGTTGTCTGTCTTCAGTTCTGTTCCCCCAACCTCCCAGCTGTTCTTGGCTGCTCACCCCCGTCTGGGTCACGATGCCTGCTCTGTAGCTGCGGATTGTATCAGGTTGCCTCTGAGAGTTCTAGAGAAAGCGGATCTGGCTTATCCAGCTCTCCTCTCTCTGGTATACTGAATCTCTGCAGCCCCTCCGCTTCCCTCCAGAGCTTGCCAGGGGTTGGCTGGATGGGAACGAGCCCCACAGAGCTATCCAGAGCGTCTCCCAGCCTGTGGCTGCTGAAAAGCATCTTCTTTCAAGGTGGGTAAAGAAAGCGCTGGGGAAGGGAGGGCGCTGGTGGGATGGAGGTAGGAGAAAAGACTCTAGGAATATTGTGGGCTAGTGAGGACAACTGGCAGTTCATCCTGTGGATTTTTCTGCTTAGTTTTTATTGACTTGATGAGCTGGACACACTCACAGAAAACAAGGTCTTGGATTTGGTCATTCTAAGAACAAGTTTAAGATTTTGCCACCAAACCAGATGTCTAAGGCAGATGGTGCTCTGGAAATATTTGCTCTTAGTCCTGAGGGTATGGATGGCTTAGACAACTGCTCACTTTCATTACCCTGATCCCCTTGTGGAATTTATATGAGAGGACACTGTGCACTCCTTCAAGCAAGGAGCACCTATTGTGTGCCAGGCACTCTGCAGGGCCCTGGGAGTGGAAAAGTGAGAAGGGCCAGGTCCCTGCCTTCAAGGAGCTCCAAGTCTAGTGGTAGAGGCAAGCCGCAATCCATCAAGGTCATACAGCAGGACCATGCTGTGACTGTCACAGGTGCAGCAAGCCATGGCATCCAGACGGAAGAGCACTGAAGGCAATTTTGGTCTGAAAGAGGCAGAGCCAGGTCAGGCTTCTGCTGGGAGCATGTCTGCAAATGGAGATGGCTAATGCAGTAGCAGGTCTTTATTCATCCATCGTTTATTCTTCCTTCATTCAACAAACATGTCCCTGCCCTTTGTCTTCTGAGGGTGTTTTTTTTTTAATATTTATTTTAGTGAATTTACCTTCTCCTGAACTTCTGGTCTTGGTGAATTTGTTTTTACTTAAAGTTTCCCCTCCTTTGTTTATTCTGGAACTAAATAAGCGTATTTGGTTATGTCCTGACTGTGTATCCAGTGTATATGTATGTATCTCCAGCTAAAATTAGCGATTTGGATTTCAGAATTCTGGTTCCCATCTGACCCACTTCTCTTTTCTCTGACTATGCTCTGGCCACACCGGTCTCCTTTCAGTTCCTCAAGTTGGCTCCCCTGAGTGCTCCCCTCCTCTAGCCACGGGACTCTTACACATGCTGTTCCCTCCGCCTGGAATGTCTCCCCTCATTTAGTTAGCTGTCATTTAGCTAACTCTTACTCATCCTTCCCATTTATACTGGAATGTCTCTTTCTCAAAGATGCCTTCCAGGACCACCTCACCTGGATCAGATCAAGTCCCTACTTTGCTCTATTGTTCCTATAGCCCCTCATTTCCTTCCTTCCTGGCACAGCTTACAATTACATACTGATAGGATTAGTTGATTCATGTCATCTCTCCCAATAACTTGTAACCACCACTGGGGTAGAAAATACTTCTATTTTTCTCATCACCATATTCAGCACTTCATCTGAGCAGCAGGTGGCCAATACATATTTTTTGAAAGAATTAGTTAATGAAATGATTGATAACTTTTTTGCCACTATTTGCCTTGAGCCTGAATGACGGTGTGTCCAAAACCAAAAACAATACAAAATGTAAAAACAAGGACCGGTACCGAACAGGGAGTCTCCTCTGAGAGAGGCACAGAAAGAAGGTAAGCGAGGGGCAAGATGTCCCAGAGCTAGCAGACTCTGGGCTTGTCGCAGTAGAGAGCCAAAAAAATGGAGGGTCTGGAGCCCCCTGCAGGGTCAGACCTAGGAGGTAGGCTGGGAAGGAGGGAGAACCAATAGATAGAGATTGAGCCGTTACCCTGATTCTCGGAGGATATCTGTGTCCCTTGGGTGTGAAATAATGGGCTGGGGTACAAAAGACAGGATAACTGTCCCATTTTCCCTATGGCTTCAGTTATAACTAGACCTTGAGGAATGAGGGGGAGGAAGATCATTTTATGTTAAAACCAATACTGATAAAGAGTGGAATGTAAATATCATGTGATTATAAAAAGTCATGAGATTTTAAAAATGTCAGTGCTATGACTGTAGTGGTAGTTTAGTGAAAGAGTCTGAAAAGCATTAATACATCAGAGTACTATATACCAAAGAATTTCATATGATTGAAGTTTTATAAATCAGATAATACTAGAAATGCATGAAGAACTGGCTCTCTCGAGGCAAAATTTTTCTTTTAATTTTTGTACCACTCACCCCTCCCTTGAAGACCTAGCACAACTGTAGTTGTGCATAAAGTATTGAACTGAACCCACAGCAAACCACTCACTCTTAGTCTGGTCTGGAAATTGTTCACTGGATTTTATTATCAAGATTGCTCTGCCTACACACCCCTCTAGAAAGATTTGGGGCCACTTCAATGTCATTCTGGAGAAGAGCTAAATAAAGAGGCTTCATAGAGAGTTATGTCCAAACCAGTGGTCCCTAACATTTTTGTCACCAGGCACCAGTTTTGTGGAAGACAATTTTTCCACAGACCAGGGAATGGTTTGGAGATGATTCAAGCTCATTACATTTGCTGTGCACTTTATTTCTATTGTTATTACATAAGCTCCACCTCATGGCAAATATATGGGGAAACAGTGGAAACAGTGACAGACTTTATTTTTTGAGGCTCCAAAATCACTGCAGATGGTGACTGCAGCCATGAAATTAAAAGACGCTTGTGGAAGAAAAGTTATGACCAACCTAGACAGCATATTAAAAAGCAGAAGAAACATTACTTTGCCAACAAAGGTCTGTCTAGTCAAAGCTATGATTTTTCCAGTAGTTGTGTATGGATGTGAGAGTTGAACTATAAAGAAAGCTGAATGCCAAAGAATTGATGCTTTTGAACTGTGGTGTTGGAGAAGACTCTTGAGAGTCCCTTGGACTGAAAAGAGATCCAACCAGCCCATCCTAAAGGAAATCAGTCCTGAATGTTCATTGGAAAGACTGATGCTGAAGCTGATGTGAAGAACTGACTCATTAGAAAAGTCCCTGATGCTGGGAAAGATTGAAGGCAGGAGGAGAAGGGGACAACAGAGGATGCGATGGTTGGATGGCATCACCGACTCAATGGACATTGAGTTTGAGTAAACTCCGGGAGTTGGCAATGGACAGGGAGGCCTGGTGTGCTGCAGTTCATGGGGTCACAAAGAGTCAGACACGACTGAGCGACTGAACTAACTGAAGCTCCACCTCAGATGGAAGAGTGAGATGCAAGCAGAAAAGTGGGAAGAGGATTTAATAACTTCCTGCTGTTGCCTGGAAGCAAGTTATTCCCTAGTTCTCTGCATGTTTTCATTGTTTTCTGTGTTTAACTTGACTCCAAAGAAAAACTGTGAGCTGTTTGAAGTCAGAGCTGTGTCTACTTTTCACACAAAGTACTTGGAAACCATGTATAATAAATACTCGACCACAATCCAACCCAGGGAATCACCAGGACTGGAGTGGATGGAATCTTGGCAAATATTACCAGCCAAAGTGCAAAGCCACAGAGAGCAAAATCCTCAGAGGTAGGTGGTAGGAAGCAGAAAGTTGGTAGAGTAAGTGTGTCAGGAAGGCTGGTGGGTCCTTGCCAGTGAGCTGAGCCTCAGACAGCAGAGATGGGCATGGGAGGGGTGATTACTGGGATGGATTCTCAGCAGGGGCTGAGATGAAGGAGACAATGTTCCCAGACTTAATCATTGCTTTTAACTCCCCCAGCATAATCTCTAATGGTCCCTGGCTGGTGCCATTCAGAGCCTCCACCCCCAGACCCCACACTCTGCCTACCTGAGCAAACTCTTCCCAGCTCCTCAGCAACTCTGTATCTCAAATCTATGCCTGTTGGCTCCTTTTCCAATGCTCTCATCCCTGCACCTATTTATTCAGGCTTCAGGGGAGGGGAAGGAGTGAGGCTAAATCTCCAGTCTGGATACTGTTTCT
This sequence comes from Giraffa tippelskirchi, assembly GCF_054371585.1. Lineage (NCBI taxonomy): Eukaryota > Metazoa > Chordata > Mammalia > Artiodactyla > Giraffidae > Giraffa > Giraffa tippelskirchi. Next base: position 145,734,033 of record NC_137281.1, on the reverse strand, counting down.
AGAGTGTATCAAACCGACTACTCTAGAATCAGCAGTACTCTGATGAAGGGATGGGACCCTTGGGTAAAATGTAGCAAGCCTAAGGTCCTGGAAGGGGAAGGCACCGGAGGAACCAGAAACCAGTGATGCTGTCTGGAAGCAGCGGGGCCAGGCTGCACCCTTGTCAGCAAAGGGTTGGAAATAAGCCAAGTAGAACAGAATGGAAAAACAAGAATCATCTGTGGTTTAAAAAAATTAAAAGGTTGAGAGGGGAGGAAACCTAGAGTCAAAGACACGAGACTTGTTGCCAAAGAAGTTGGGGATGAGGACAAGAGCTAGGCGACACGTTTCTCCTCTCTCCTGACCGCATTTTCTCCTTTTCTCATAACCTCCATGATAAATCACCTGTAAATTATAACCTCGCAAGCGGCACCCACTTGAAATTGCAATCTGGCAGCCCTAAGATTGGCATTCAGGGACTGTCTTTGTCACGAAAAGCAGAAATCTTGTTTATTTTGGTAAATTAATTGCTGGCATAGAGGGCTTTTCATTTTCCAACCCGAATGCTACGAAAAGAGGACTGCAGGGTTGGAAAGCACCAAAAGGGTACTCCGGGTTAAATCGCCTGCTTGAGCAGCAGACATGTCCTGTCCTTGGCGTCTCTGGATTTAAATCCACAAAATAGGCTGGGACTGTGTACTGAAACTGATGTGTACACATAAGTAGCCCCTGAGTCTTCACTCCTTGGCAAAGTGCAGGCAACCTGCCCTCCTGGGGAAGGGGATGATGTCTGCACCATGTCTACAACCCCTGCCACAGGGGATGGGGGCTTCCCTCGTGGCTCAGTGGTAAAGAATCCACCTGCCAATGCAGGAGACACGGGTTTGATCCCTGGGTCAGAAAGATGCCCTGAAGAAGGAAATGGCAATCCACTCCAGTATTCTTGCCTGGAAAATTCCATGGACAGAGGAGCCTGGCAGGCTACAGTCCATGGGGTCATGAAAGAGTTGGACACGACTGAGTAACTAAACAACAAGACAGGAGGTGAATGCTTCAGAGTGGCATTAGAGGAAGATAGCCATAGCCACCTCTTGGTGAAAAGGCTCTGGGAAGTCTCAGTGTCATAAAGGTCACTGTGGCCTCTGCATGTGATGCTGTCCTGCCATCTTCGCCAACACCAGATTTGACCTGGTCATCTTCCTATGTAATGAGTCTGCCAGTTGGTCAGCTGTCTGTATCAGTCCCACCATGGGGAACAACTGGGTGTGATGCCTTTGGGAAGGATGTCTGTCACAGAACTTACCAGAACCCACAGACCCACATACTTGACATGTACATGCACAAGAGAGATGCCAATCCTGTCCTATTCTGGAAAGTATCCAAGTGAAGTGAAGGGACTTTCCTGGTGGTCCAATGGTTAAGACTCCATGAAGGCGGCACGGTTCAACCCCTCATTGAGGAAATAAGAACCCACATGCCGCACTGTGTGGCCAAAAAGATAAAAACTTTTACAAATAAAAAGATTTAAAAATAAATAAATAAAGTGATGGGAAGGCAAGATTTCAGTGAGGTTATTTGGGAAAGGTTTCTTAGAGGGGAGGAGATGTTCGACCAATTATTCAAGGGATATTTTCATCTTGATTTAGCATGAAGAAAGGGGAGGGCCTTTCAGGACATGGGTGAGAGGATGGTCTGGAGACAGGAGGAAGTAGGAAGCTGATTTTCTGCAGGGAGTTATGTCAGGTGGTGCATGGGGTTGGGGGTCAGGTCAGGAAGAAGTGAGTGGCCCAGGTGACTCGCTTGATGAGTAACTCGGGCTCAATGAGGGTTGCACATCTAAACACACAGCAGGTTTCCAAGCAGGGGGGAGGGGATAATGATGCCAGCCTGAGTGTGTGGATGAGCTGGAACCAGGAGGCTGGAGCAAGGGGTCCAAACAGGAACTTAGCCTTATTGAGAGCATAGCACCAGAGGTTAGGCCAGGTTAAAGGCAGAGGAAAGAAAGGGGGTGACAGGAGAATGCCTTTGAGAAATAAAGGTGAAAGGAGGCTCAAGGCCCTGGGATTCACTGGAGCAAGTTTATAAGAGCAGAAGGAAGAACCTGAGAGAAGCAGAGTCCTGCCAGCTAGACCCCCAGCCCCTCGGCCACTGAGTAAAACCTATAAAGCAGTTCTAGTATTTAGAAGGAAAATCTTTCATATCCATAATCTGTTTTAGTCAGAATATCTCTGAGATGTAGGCAGGGTCAGAGGTCATCTCCCTATAGCAGGGGAAGGCATGGAAGCACATGTAATTAAAATAACTTGCCTGAGATCCTGGACAAACCTCACCATTTTCATTAGGCAGGCCACGAGGAAGAGCAAACAGTTCCCTGGCGAAGCCCTCTTTCCCCAGGGCCTTCCTACCTCGCAAGTAACCTTTTTCCTTGGACTCCACGGGGTCAGCGCACCAAGCTGGCACCCAGGTCTCAGGACACCAGGTCACCAGATCCCCCGTGGGACCTCAAATGTCTGCAAGCCTTCCCACCTCAGGACAGTCAGGGGAGGCTGGATCCTGACTCCACAGCACTCTTGTGGCTCTTTCCTCAAAACTCTTGCTGTGCCAGGTCTTCTCGCCAGCCCCATGTTAGCTTGCTTCTCCTCAAGGTCCAGCTGTGGGTTTAGATCAGCCCCTGCTCAGCCCCTTCCTATCCACCCTCCTACTGCTCTGCAAGGACTTATCCCCCCTCCCCTTCTCATCCTTTCTGGGGAACTTCACTTTTTCTTATTGAAAGAGATAATTGGCTGGATGCGAGCTTGTGGGTGTCTTATTGCTCAGATAAGGGGTTTTCATATCAGTCCTGATGAGAGACAGCAGAGGGGCTCTTTCATTTTGGCTCCTCAAGTCTGGAAATGCTTTAGGGAACTGAGCTGCCCTTTGTCTAAAAAAATCCTTTCCAAGAAACTCAATGTCCAGAATCAATAAAAATGACTCAGCCCCGATGGAAGTGGTAGGAGAGCCCTGTCAATCCATCGTTTCCCTTCCTTCCAACTCAAGCGCCCAGAAGCAGCACCCTGTTTATGGGGGTGGGATGGGGGGAATGAGCAATGGAGGTGGATGTGGTGGTGGTGGTCCATAGAGACAGTCTGAAAACTGCTTATCTAGCCCCCATTTACAAATGAAGAAATGGAGGCCAGGAGGGAAAGTCACAAGCCCAAGACCACACGGAGTGCCTTCTGGGACTTGGTCTATGGTTTGGTTGGCCCTGCTCTCATTCTCTCTCCTGGGGACCTCTGCTACATCTGTGCTTGGATGCATCCACCCATCCACTCATCCAGTATCGCTGGAGCTCTGTGCCCACCTCCACATGGGCCACAGATGCAGTGATGAGCACCACATGGTCCCTGCTCCTTGCAATCATGCCACCTCAGCTAGCCAGGTAGCTGCAAATTTTTCCCACCCCGGCACAAGCCCCCACCCTGCCTGTCACTCAGGCTCCCAGCAGCCAGAGCTAAAGATAGAATTGAGGGCAGCGTTTTAAGTTAGCGGCGGCAGACCTGGCTGGCCGAGTGGGGAGGAGGGGGCCCACTAGGCCGAGGTAGGAGACCTCCCCTGAGCAGCCAGCTGGGTTTCACATTCCCACAAGACTGACCTCAACTGTGGACATGGCCCTGGGTGGGGCTGGTGGAACTTCCGTCTGACACCTCACGCCAGACACCCACCTTCCCCTGGACTTCAGATATATTCTCTTGGCTTTCTCTCTTCACTGTCCATTGTCTCACTAACACTGGGCTTTGATTATTTGCAAAGCCAGTGAAGACCCCACATCTACAGGTCTGCTCTGCCCTCGTGCTGACGTTGCACAGGTTAGCACGCGGCCAGGGGAAACCAGGTGATGAAACCCAGGGCTGGGGAGGTGGAGTGTTCTGCCTGGAGCCTACAGGCCTTACTTCCCGGCGGGGGGAGTGGCTTCTGCTGACTGATAGAACCTAGAGGATGAAGTCACCATCAGACCCCAACCAGTTGGATTTCCTCTTCCTATCTTCAGGCCACCTGCTTCTCTTTGCTGCTCCCTAGTAATGGGCCAGCTGATGCTGGTAAACATCACACTGGCCTGGCAGGGAAGTAAGTAGCATGGGAGGAGAAAACCCTGGATTTGTTCCCACTCTGGGCCATAACCCTCCACCCTGTGGGCAAGGCAGGCCGCTGAGTAGGCCTGGGAAGAAAAGCAGGAAGAAAGGACCAGCCACTTGGAGCAGCTCATGCCTCCCCAGAAATGCAGGAGGGGAGGGAAAACTGCTTCCCCTCTTACCTGGGCCTGACTGGGGGGTCATCTCAGCGTTTCAGCGTCAAAGGAAATGACAGAGACAAGATACCTCCTGTCGTCCTCCAGCTTGGCGTGCTGGTGTCAGCCAATGCTTTCTAAATCAAAGGGTTTGGTGAGAGCCCCCTGGAAGGGGCAGGCTGCAGGGCTGAGGGGGGTGCGTGGGCAACTCTGCTCAATATTCGCCCCCTCGCCGCACAATGGCAGAACGGGGATTACCATTTCAAGAACCTGCTTTCCAGGGACAGAAATAGTAGAGAAGGGTGGGGTGCGGAGGCTGGGGCTGCCACATACTGCTTTTCCACGGGCATTCTGGGTAAGAATATTAATGAGACTATTAATAACTTCTTACCTCTGTATAAGCCTTCAAGACCTTTCTCTAGATGTTTTCACCGCCTGTACACCCATTATCTCATTTGGTTTTCAAGGCAACTCTGTGAAGCTGTGAGGTCATCACCCCCATTTCATAGATGGGGAAACTAAGGCCCAGAGAAGGGAATTGTCACATGCTAACCAGCTGATTCTGCTAATAAGTGGCTGAGCAGGGACCAGAACCCAAATTTCCTTTGGGTCATCTCTTCCGTGGTCCCATTGCAACATGGTTCCAAAAAGCCAGGGCTTTCTGCTGGGCTATACTGAGGTTACCTCTGGGGATGATGGGATACCAAGTCCTACAAGGCCTTTGTCCAGTTACTTTCCCAGTTACTTAAGACTGATACACCTAGTGCTTCACATGGTCGATACCCTGCTCCAGACCCCAGAGACAGCCATCAACAAACACATGGTTTTTGCCATTAAAGAGTTCACAGCTTGATGAGTAGAGAGACAAACTCTTAGACATCTCAGTGCCGTAGGATCCATTTGAGGACCAAGATAGCACAGGCCATTGTGAGAGTACAGAGTTTAAGCTTTCAGCCTGTCTGGTGGTACCAGAGAGGGCTTCCTGGAGGAGGTGGTGCACCAACCAGCTCCTTAGCCAAGGTTATTCTCTCTGATTGTGCTCCTCTTCTCAATACCAATCCATGCTCGTCTTCACAGCACTCCCTCCTACCTATAACCCCAGCCTCTGGCCAATTACAAGACTGATGGAGCCAAGCAGCAGCTAGACTGTCCTGAACTTGCAGACCAGAATGGACCCATTCTTTGTCCCAGGGGTTGCTATGGTCACATCCCACTGCTGGAAATGGACAAGAGATTGTGTTCTGAGCTCAGTGCCAAACTGGACTTCCCCTCGTGCAGCCATGGAAGGAAGGTGTGGTGAGTTACCCAACCCACCTGCTCATCCTTAGCTCATTCTACCCAGGAGTCATCTCAGATGTGCAAAAACCTAACCTACTTTAAAAGTCTGCTGATCAGACTTCACATAGCTCTGCTAATTCCTGGCATTTATTGCTTCTCTATTTTAACCCAGATCTGTCATTATTAAAACTTTACCTTTCCCTATTCTGTTTTTGGAAGAGACAGGGAAGTTGGTCATATTTTCCAAAGCCAAGAGGCCTCTGAATACTTGAAAACGATAATCAAACCACACTGCAGGCTTCTCCATTTGAGGTGGATGATTTTCAGTTACTTCCTGCATTAATTTATGCCTTTATCCTTACTTCTTTCAGGCCTCTTCCCTCCTCCTTTAGTTGAGGAATTCACCACTGGACGAAGAGTAGCCCCGAAGTGCTGATCTGAACTGATGACACTGGGAGGAGGGCAGCAGCCAGGGGACATTCTGCAGGGGTGCAGTGGGCACGAGGAGATCAGATTTTCAGAGGCCAGATGATGCTCACAGAAGGGAGCCCTGAGGTCAGAACCCTGAGGTGCAGCAACCCTAAGAGATAGACAGATGGGAGAAAAGGAGTTGTCACTGCCATCAAAGAAGGGCCAAAAAGCAAAGAAAATCAGGGAGCCTGTGTTATCACAGGAGCCAAGGAAAGAAGTGCTTGTGAAGGAGGGACTCACCAGGATGGAATGCTACAGAAAGGCCATCTCAGATAGGGACTGCGAAATAGCCTCTGAATTTCGAAATAAGGAAGTCACTGGGAATTGAGAGCAATCTGAGTGAAGAGCAGAATCTGAAGACCAGGCTTCCCTCATGGCCCAAGTGGATAAGAATCCACCTGCCAATTTAGGGGACAATGGTTCGATCCCTGGCCTGGGAAGAACTCACATGCTGTGGAGCCACTAAGCTGTGTGCCACAACTATTGAGCCTGTGCTCTAGAGCTCTAGAGCTCATACGTGTGTGTGTGTGTGTGTATTCTTATATATACATATATATATACACATATGCTTCCCAGGTGGTGCTAGTGGTAAAGAACCCACCTGCCAATGCAAGAGACGTAAGAGAGGACATGGCAATCCACTCAAGTATTCTTGCCTGGAGAATCCCATGGACAGAGAAGCCTGGTAGGCTACAGTCCACAAGGTCACAAAGAGTCAGACGTGACTGTAGCAACTGGGCATGCACATATGTATATCACTTCGGTTCAGCTGCTCAGTCATGTCTGACTCTTTGAGACCCCATGGACTACAGCAGGCCAGGCTTCCTTGTCCATTACCAACTGCTGGAGGTTGCTCAAACTCATGTCCATTGAGTCGGTGATGCCATCCAACCATCTCATCCTCTGTCGTCCCCTTCTCCTCCTGCTTTCAATCTTTCCCAGCATCAGGGTCTTTTCCAATGAGTCAGTTCTTCACATCAGGTGGCCATTGGAGCTTCAGTTCAGCATCAGTTCCTCCAATGAATATTTAGGACTGATTTCTTTTAGGATTGACTGGTTTTATTTCCTTGCAGTCCAAGGGATTCTCAAGAGTCTTCTCCAGTACCACAGTTCAAAAGCATCAATTCTTCTGCACTCAGCTTTCTTTGTGGTCCAACTCTCACACCCATACATGACTACTGGAAAAACCATAGCTTTGACTAGACAGACCTTTGTCAGCAAAGTAATGTCTCTGCTTTTTAATATGCTGTCTAGGTTGGTCATAGCTTTTCTTCCAAGGAGCAAGCATCTTTTAATTTAATGGCTGCAGTCACCATCTGCAGCTATTTTGGAGCCCAAGAAAATAAAGTCTGTCGCTGTTTCCATTGTTTCCCCATATATTTGCCATGAAATGATGGGACTGTATGCCATGATCATTTTTTGAATGTTGAGTTTTAAACCAACTTTTCACTCTCCTCTTTCACTTTCATCAAGAGGCTCTTTAGTTCCTCTTCGTTTTCTTCCATAAGGGTGGGGTCATCTGCATATCTGAGGTTATTGATATTTCTCCCTGCAATCTTGATTCCAGCTTGTGCTTCATCCAGCCTGGCATTTTGCTTGATGTGTTCTGCGTATAAGTTAAATAAGCAGGGTGATAATATACAGTCTTGACGTACTCCTTTTCTGTTTTGGAGTCAGTCCTTTGTTCCATGTCCGGTTCTAACTGTTGCTTCTTGACCTGCATACAGATTTCTCAGGAGGCAGGTAAGGTGGTCTGGTATTCCCATTTCTTGAAGAATTTTCCATAGTTTGTTGTAATCCACACAGTCAAAGCCTTTGGCGTAGTCAATAAAGCAGAAGGAGATATTTTTCTGGAACTCTCTTGCTTTTCTGATGATCCAACAGATGTTGGCAATTTGATCTCTGGTTCCTCTTTTTCTAAATCCAGCTTGAACACCTGGAATTTCTCAGTTCCTGTACTGTTGAAGCCTGGCTTGGAGAATTTTGAGCATTACTTTGCTGGCATGTGAGATGAGTGCAATTGTGCAGTAGTTTGAACATTCTTTGACATAGTCTTTCTTTGGGATTGGAATGAAAACTGACCTTTTCCCATCCTGTGGCCACTGCTGGGTTTTCCAAATTTGCTGGCATATTGAGTGCAGCACTTTCGCAGCAGCATCTTTTAGGATTTGAAATAGCTCAACACACACACATTATATATATTATATGTGTATATTATATATACACACATATGTGTATGTAAATATATAATTTACATACACACAGGGTTGTTGAGATAAGAAGGTGGGTTTAAGGGAGAAGATTTACTTTATGCTTAAAGAGTGAATCTAAAGCATGTTCAAATGCTAATGAGAAGAAGCTGGTAGAGAGGGAGAAACACAAGAAACACGTGTGGACACGTGTGGTTGGAAAACCAACCAAAGGAGGTTTCAAAAGGAGTTGGAAAGGGGGAGTCACCAAAGCACTTGATCAGATTAGCCTAAATTCTTATCTGGATTCCTACCTTATCCACTGTGACCAGAGGGCAAAGAAGGAAAGAATTTGTTTGATGGCAGGATGCTGGTGGACCTTCGGCCAAACAACTCTTATTTTCTCTGAAGTTTATCTGCTGGGAATGTGGAGGGAGATGTTTGCAATTTGCAAGGTGGTGTCTTAAAGAGAGTGGAGAATGTCTGAAAGAGCTGATGATGAGCTCTAGAGAGTTAACTAAGGAAAAGAAAGAAAATTCTGGGCCACTTGAAGTCCTGGTTGTGATGCAGGCTGTGGCCCTGTAGTGTCCTCACTCCATGCAGCTGTGTGATTTTTCTCCCACAGCACCAGGATCCTAGGTAGTGGTGTGTGTGTGTGTGTGTGTGTGTTCAGTCACTTCAGTCATGTCCAACTCTTTGTGACCCCATGGACTGTATCCACCAGGCTCCTCTGTCCATGGGATTCTCTAGGCAAGAATACTGTGGTGGGTTGCCAGGCCCTCCTCCAGGGGACCTTCCCCACCGAGCGATTGAATCCGCCTCTCTTATGTCTTCTGCATTGGCAGGTGGGTTCTTTACTACTAGCACCACCTGTGCAGAGAAGGCAAATCATTGAGTTAACTTTGGGCTGGGGCTTTGCCCAAAGGGTCTTATGACAAGGGGACAACAGAGGTAAGCGTGATTAGGAAAAAAAAAAAAAGGAAGAAATACAGACCCCAGGCTGATTCAGAATAGAAGGGAAAACAGGGGATGCTGATATAGGGAGAAAGTGAAAAGCCCAGGAACTGGAAGACCAATGACATCACAGGTCAGCTGTGGGAAAGGCTGTGGAGAGCACAAAAGGGTGTGGGGGACTGTCTGCAGGACGTCTGTGTTTAACACCCCAGAGCTGGGGTAGTCCCAAGATGACTAGGTCCAGGGGGTCGCTGTGGAGTAGGGGGTGCATCTGAGACATCAAGCTGTTGAGAGAGTAGCCCGTGTAGATGTGATGTCATCCGGTGTGATGATGACATTTAGGTTTGCAGCGGATAAGGTTGTCCCCAGAAGAGGGAGAGGAAGGGCTCCCTTTAAAGAGGTCGCCCCATGACAGTGCCAGGGCTTCCCTGATAGCTCAGTTGGTAAAGAATCCACCTGCAATGCAGGAGACCCCAGTTCGATTCCTGGGTCAGGAAGATCCGCTGGAGAAGGGATAGGCTACCCACTCCAGTATTCTTGGACTTCCCGTGTGGCTTAGCTGGTAAAGAATCCACCTGCAATGCGGGAAACCTGGGTTTGATCCCTGGGTTGGGAAGATCCCCTGGAGAAGGGAAAGGCTATCCACTCCAGTATTCTGGCCTGGAGAATTCCATGGACTGTATAGTCCATGGGATCGCAAAGAGTGGGACATGACTGAGCAACTTTCACTTCACTTCACTTCATGACAGCGCCACGGAAGAGTGGAGTGCAAAGCAAGCAGCCTGAACCTGCTGGGGCTGGTTTTCCCTGTAGAGGGCGGGGCATCATGGTTCACTGAGCCAGAGTCACCATCCTACCTCCTGAGGCCCAGGGCTGAGAGAGAAGGGCAGCTTCCACCTGAGATGCCCAAAGGGAAACGGTGCCCATGGCGCATCAGTTGTGGAGCAGCAGGGGTGGGGGAGAGCCCAGAGGCCCAAGGAAAATTTTGGTAGTGGAGAGGGCCATGGGAGGTGAGAAAGGGAAGGTCAGAGGGACATGGGGTAAGTGTGAAGAACAGCCTAGCTGGCAGAAGGGGCTACCCCCTTGGGTCCGGTGGCTTGAACTGGCTGCAATTTTTAAAGGAATCTGACCAGGCAGTACAGTTATCGGGGCTGGGAAAACTGGAGCCTCTCGGAGGGGGTCAGCAGCAGCTTCAATCATCCTTCATGTTTCTGAGGCAGCCCTCGTGCACGTGCGCAGGCTGGCACCAGGACTCAGCCTATGTGGGAATGAGCCATGTGGCTTTGATGGCTGGAGGTGAGGAGGGGTCCGAGGCCTGGGTCCTTACACCGGCTGCCTGGAAGAGGCTGCAGGTGCACTGAAAAGCTCCTGGACCAGAGTTTGGTCCCTTGGCCTGAGGACGTGGGCTACCAGGTATAGTTAGGGGGATGATCTGATTGGCCCAAGGCTAGCAGAGAATAAGAACAAGTTCTCTCTAGACTCGTGGGCTCAGAGGCCCCTGTTGAGAGTCTTAGTCACATGACACACCACGTGACACTCCATGCCTTCTCTTAGGCAGCCCCATTTCCTGCCGGCTTCTGGCCTCTCCTCCCATGCCCCTTGCCTCTGGACGATGCTGCTTCTGCCACCCTGGTAGCTGGGCATGCTGCTGCTCTCAGAGTTCCACCCTGACTCTTCCGAATAACTCCTCTGCCTGGCATGGCATTCCACCTTCCTAGATGGTGCCCGTGTCGCAGACACACTCACTCACTTGGCGCCCCCCCCAACCTGTTTACCATCAGATAAGATGGAACGGGTGTACTTCCCAGCACACTGCAGTGGGTGGGAGCAGTGAGGTCAGGAGGACACAGAGGGAAAACAGGCAGAATTCCCCAGAATCTGTTTTCTGCATCTTGGCCTCCTTAACCATAGGGTGGAACCAACTGTATTTGCTCACTTACTTTAGAGCAACTATATGAAGGTGAATGAGGTGATATATGGATGAAATTCTGTGTAAACTGACCCAAAATGCCCATTGAATTATTTTTTTGGTACAAAGGAGAGCCACGTAGATGCCAATAGTGGCTTTCTCTATACTAACAGGCACTTGCATGGCACTTTCTAATATACAAAGCATTTTCACAGACATGCTTAAACACAACCTTATTCAAAAGTGCCTAGCAGGGAGTCCAACGTACAAAATTTATTCAATAAATGACAGCTGTGATTTCTCCCTCAGTCATCACAGCTCCATTTTATTTTATTTGGCTGTGCCAGGTCTTAGCTGTAGCGTGTGAGGTCTAATTCCCTGATCAGGGATCGAACCCAGGCCCCCTGCATTGGGAGTGTGGGGACTTAACTGCTGGACCATCGGGGAAGTCCCATCACAGTTCTGTTTTATAAACAAGAGAACTGAGGCTTAGAGAGGTTAATGAACCTACCCGAAGTTCTCTCAGAATTAGTTCCTAGAGTCCCCTGATTACAAATTTGGGGACCTGGAAATGTCAGTACGTGCCTCTGCAGGACACTGAAGCCCTCTTTCCTTGAAGATCCCAAGCTTTGGAGACAAGCACCCGGAAGGGGACATGGGTGCCCCACTTTGGGCCTCTTTTCTGCCCTCCTCTGCAGGACAGCCCTGAGAAGCAAACCACAGCAAACCCAGATCTGGGAATGAGTGGAGGAGGAGGGAGGAAGTGGAGGGAAGAGGGAGAAAATAAACAGCCAAGCTGAAAACAGTGAAAGTAACTGTGACCAGAGAGGCAGAGAGCTGATGGATAGCAACGTCTCTGAAGGAGGAGAGGCAGGGCCCAGAGGTTGGAGAGAGCATGCCAGAGGCCCAGGGAGGGGCTGGGAGAGCAATTCTGGGTGAATCAAGCGTGCAAAGGCTGTGTGTTCCTTCTCAGCACAGGATATTGATGGCTTATTGACCCAAGGCATGGGAGAAGGGTGGCTGCGGGGCTGGCTTGGGGGTGTGGGGGGGGAGTGGGGTAACAAGGCTGTGGGCGAGGATGGGAGGAGAGGCCCAGGGAGAGAGGAGAGGGAGGACCAATGTAAAAGAGGGAGGGGTGGAGGAGGTGGATGGGGATGACTCCTTATGGCATAAGAGAGGGCATTGACCCGGCACCCAGCTTGGTGCCCTGAGGTTAGCGGTGATTTTTCGGGCAGCTGGAAACAACCAGCAACTCTGCCCTGCCCTCCCATTGCCACATCTCTCCCTTGGACACCCTGGCCCCACTCACAGGCCCACACTGGTCCTGGATGCTTAGCATGCATCAGACAGCGTGCAGACGATTGTGACAAAATTAGCCAATTTCCAAAACCCATTAAATACGCCTCCTGATAGCATCTCTCTCAGGGCCATTTTCAAAAGCGTGAGACGCCTGGGGAGGCTTCCCAGTGACTGGTTCTGGGCTGTCCTCTCCTCCCCCTCCGCCTGATTCCCTGGACTCAGTTGTCTCTCTTGGTGGCTCTTGCAGAGCTGCAACCCCGGCTCCTGGCATCCTTGCCGGCACTCTCAGTGCCTCCCCGAGGAGTGTAATTGCATGCATCCAGCCCTGACTGATGGCCACTGCAGTGTGCCAGGCTGCAGGACTGTGGGTGCCAGCCAGATTGACGGCGTGACCCTCCCCGCCCCTGAGCTCTAGTGACCCTTCTTTTAAGATGGAAGCAAAATGAATATAAAACCCACTGGGGAAAGGAAACACAATCAAGAAAATCATAGAGTTGAAAAGAATCTTTAAAACTACCTACTCCATCTCCCTCACTTTATATGTTTAAAAAAAAAAAAAACCAAGGACCAGAGAGGGGATGTGATTGCCTGTGTTTTACAGCTAGTTAGCAATAAAGCCAGGTGACTTCCCTGGTGGCTCAGATGGTAAAGAATCTGCCTGCAAAATGCGGGAGACCCAGTTCGATCCCAGGATTGGGAAGATCTCCTGGAGAAGGAAATGGCTACCCACTCCAGTATTCTTGCCTGGAGAATTCCAAGGACAGAGGAACCTAGCGGACTACAGTCCATGGGGTCGCAGAGTCAGACACACCTGAGCGACTAACACGTTCACTTTCCAGAACAAGAAGCCAGATCCCCAGCTCCTGGGTTTCTCCTCTCCCCGTGGCTCAATCTGGTGAAGAGCACTGGGTCAGATATGAAATAACCATCAGACTCCAAGAAAGTGCTGGAACTAGAGTCCAAAGACCTGGGTCCAAACCCTGACTTTGTCCCTTAATAGCTATCTAAACTTGGGCAAGGCTTTTAAACTTGTTTGCATCAGTATCCTCTTCTATATAAAAGGGAAAATAGGGCATTTTATTTGGAGTTTGCCCATAAAACTCTATATGAAATGGATAAGAAGGCATTTCCCTGGCACCTAATAGAGACAAGTATTCATTTTTCCCCCCATCCCACCCCTACCATCCTTTCTTCCCTGTTCCACAAGAAATTCTATCTTTTACTTAATTATAAATTCCTTGAGGGAAAGGACTGCTTTACTCATCTTTGTAATCCTGGTGCCTGGCATATAGCAGGGTATCAAGAGAAGATTCTGCAATACTGGGAAAGTACCACAGAGCAGTCCAAAGTATGTCTTGGCAGCTCTTGTTGCAGTTTCCTCATTGGAAATTTTCTCGGGCAGCACAGAGAGGAAAGAGAAAAGGGCTTGAGGGAGACACACTCTCTGCTTGCAGTCTGAAGTCAACGAGATGGCCGCAATAGATATCTGGGAGGCATTGCTTGCAGATGTGGGGTTGGGGCAGCCAGGGCTTCTGCCCGAGGGAGACACATCCCACTCCTGGAGAAAGACACCACGAAGGGGCTCAGTCAGCCACTCATGCGGGAGAGAGAGCAGCAGGTTTGGAGAGGAAGGCAGCCAAGAAGCAGGCTGAGAACTTCTGGTAAAGAAGGACTGGAGGGCTTTCCTGGTGGCTCAGTGGTAAAGAATCCGCCTGCCATTGCAGGAGACACAAGTTCGATCCCTCATCCAGGAAGATCCCCCGTGCCTCGGAGCAACAAAACGGTGTTGCACTGAACTATTGAGCTTATGTTCTAGAGCCCAGGAACTGCAACAAATGAGCCCATGTGCCACAACCAGGGAAGCCCACACACTGTGCTCCTGAACAAGAGAAGCTGCCACATTGAGAAGCCAGCATACCACAACAAAGAGGAGCCCCGGCTCACTGCAACTAGAGAAAAAGCCCATGCAGCAACTGAGAAGACAGTTCAGTTCAGTCTCTCAGTCGTGTCCAACTCTTTGCAACCCCATGAACTGTAGCACACCAGGCCTCCCTGTCCATCACCAACTCCCTGGAGTTTACTCAAACTCATGTCTTTTGAGTCAGTGATGCCATCCAACCATCTCATCCTCTGTCGTCCCCTTCTCCTCCCGCCTTCGATCTTTCCTAGCATCAGGGTCTTTTCCAATGAGTCAGTTCTTCCAATCAGGTGGCCAAAGTATTGAAGTTTCAGCTTCAACAAAGACTCAGCACAGCCATAAATAAATATTTTTTTTAAAAAAGGACTGAAGAAGGAAAGAAGGTGGAGGAGAGGCTGGAGAGAGAGAAGGAAATGTCAGAGGTCACAGCAGAGAGGGGAAGAAGGAGGTGTACTAGCATTTCTGCTTTGGTGGGGCGGCAACTCCGGCTAGGACGGCATGGAGCTGGGTGTTGTATGCCAGACTCCAGGGCAGTGCAGGGAGAGAGAAGGTGTTCCCAGCTGGGCCAGCCTCCTCCCTGGTTCTCCACTTCTAGGCAGAGTACAGACAATAATGAGAACAGACAGCCCGCCAGCAGGGATGGGGGAGGCTAAAATGTGAGGTGAAAAATGGGAAGTGAAATGCAGCAGTTGGGTGCTCCCTGTGCTCTGTCAAGACCAGCAGCTCTCAACCCAGCTGCACGTTAGAACCATCTGGAGGTGCTTTCTAGAAAGTGTGGATGCTCTAGCTTGTCCCCCAGAGAACCTGATGAAAGTGGTTTGGGGTAGACCTCAGAAACCAGAATTTCTTAAAAAAAAAAAAAAACACCTCAGGGGATTCTAATGTGCAGCCAGAGCTGAGAGAGGATGTGGAGGACAGATGGGGCCTTTGTGCCTCTTGACCCCTGGTGTGGCCTTCCACAGGGACCACAAGGGTGGGTGGAGTGTCACCGTGGACAGCCCCAGGATCCCTGATGGAGCACAGAGGAGATGGACAACGCAACTGGGAGTCAAGTGGCTCTGCCCCTCACCTGCTGTGTCATCAGGCAAGGGACTTTGCCCAGGCTTCAGCTACTTAAAAAAGAGGGTGGACTGGAGGGGTGATTCCCAATGGCCTTGGACCAGTCTTGGGCTATGATGCTAAGAACGCTCTACCACGAAGGGATGGCATTACTTCCCTTTCTTGTCCCCAGCCCTCCAGGCTAATAGATGAATCCCAGAGAGGTGGAGAGGCTTGCCCACACTGCTTCCTGCATTTCCATTCCCCACATCACAAAGGGAGGGTTCTTCGTTCAACCCCGCTTGGCCCACCACTTCTCACTCCCCCTCCTCCCCATCCACTTATTCCCTTCCCACCTTGCTTTAAGAAGAAAAGAGGGGAAGAAATGAGTGAAACGTGGGTGTATCCATCAGGGTCCTCCAGAGGAACAGAACAGGAGGATACATGGATGTTGAGATCTATTTCAAGGAATCGGCTTATGCAGCGGTGGAAATTGACAAGTCTGAAATCTGTAGGGAAGGTCCACAGGCTGGGAAATCTCGGGTAGGAGGTGATGCTGTAGTCTTCAGACAGAATTGCTTCCTCCTCGGGGAAATCTCAGTTTTGCTTTCAAGACATTCCTACTGATTAGATGAGTCTTACCTTTACTTAAAGCCAGCGGGCTGTAGATGTTGACCACAAATACTAAGATTTTTTACAGTAGCATTTAACCCACATATATTTTTAATTGCAATAAACAACACTTGGATTAATTTCTACATTGCATTTTGTGTGTTTCATTCGTTTCATCCTTTGATAGTTTCCCCCCTGCTTGATTTGTTTTGTGTGTATGTTAATTGAATTTTTTTCACTCTACTTGTTTCTGGTATTAGTTTGGAAGATATTATTGTTTTGGTGATTGTCTTAGAAAAAGTCTACATCCTTAAATTATTGAAATCTAAACTAAATCAGTGTTTTTGCCCTCTTTTCAAACATTACAAGACTCTTGGGCACTTGGTTTCTGTCTTCTGAGCCCTGAGTGTATAAAATCTCAAACCTAAGTTTACTAAGGTTGAGAAGACCTCCTCAGGGTGATAGCCAGGTTCAATTATTTGAATTCCTTCTTTCATTCTGTATATTCCTTACTTCCTTTCCTTTTTTATTTTTTGAATAATTTTATTCATTTATTTTTGACTGCACTGGGTCTTCGTTGCTGCCAGGGCTTTTCTCTAGTTGCAGCAAGCAGGGGCTACTCTCTAGTTGTGCCCAGTCTACTCTTGAAGGTGGCTTCTCTTGTTGTGGAGCCTGGCTTATAGAGTATAGGCTCAGTAGTTGTGGTGTATGGGCCAAGTTGCTCCGTGGCCTGTGGGATCTTCCCGGACCAGGGATTGAAACCATGTCTCCTGCATTGGCAGGCTAATTCTTTACTACTGAGCCACAAAGGAAGCCCTCTTACTTCCTTTCTTAATGCTAAATCATTGCTGCATTAAAAGTATTTCTTCCAGGGAATCCCCTGGAGGTCCAATGGTTAGGATTCAGTGCTTTCACTGCTTGGGCCTGAGTTCAAGCCCTTGTCAGGGAACTAAGATCCCATACACAGCCCACCCCCCAAAATAATTTTTTTTAATCCAGAATATTTAGTTGTTTTTAGCAGAAGGGTTGTTTAGTGTATCTAGACTTCCATGTTTCCAGAAACGGAAGTCTGCCTAATCTCTCTGAGCCTCATATTAAATGGGGATAATAATAATACTAATTACCTTACATGGTTGTTTTGAGGAATAAATAAAAAATATAATAAAGCAGTTAAAATATTCAAAAATAGTTTGTCAAATTTATATGTATGTAATGTGTGTATATACGTATGTACATACATACTTACATACATATATTTTTAAACATTGGAAGCCTCTTATTCTCTGGGTAGTTCACTTTTGTGCAAACCTTAGAATAAATGTCCTTCTGCCACCCTTTTTTTTTTTTTTTTGCTGTGCTGCACATCTTGCTGGATCTTAATTCCCCCACCAGGAATTGAACCTGTTCCCTTGGCAGTGAAAGCAAAGTCTTAACCACTGGACCACCAGGGAATGTCCCTAATCCTGCCATCTTTGATTAATTAGACAATATCTTGACATTGTTAGGTAAAACTGTTATTATTTGCAAATACTGATCTGAATGAATCAGAATTTTAAGGTTCTTTTACAGTCAAAACAAAATAAAGAAACAAGTTGGTTTCTAACAGCCAATAGAACTCATAATTTTCTTTTTTATTTAAACATTATTAGAACAACCTCATTTTTATCATTTATTGACCTTATAATAAATAAGTATTGAACTTATAAAGTAAGTTTCTTCTAATAAGTATCATTTTATCTTTTTTATTTATTACAGTTCCATATAAACAATTGATATATCATACAGGGTCCTCAGTGCTACAGGAGTTGAGAACATCCATGAGTCGAAGTTTCTGATGAAAGCTTCATTGTGGTGCTAGTGGTATAGAAACTGCCTGCCAATGAAGATGCAAAAGACGCGGGCTCGATCCCCAGGCCAGGAAGATCCCCCAGAGAAGGAAATGGTGACCCACTCCAGTATTCTTGCCTGGAGAATCCCACGGACAGAGGAGCTTGGCAGGCTGCAGTCCATGGGGTCGCAAAGAGTCAGACACGACTGAGCGACTGAGCACCCAGAAAGAGGGATGCTCTGGAGGTTTGGACGTTCAGAGAGAAATCATTCCTCCCCATGTATCACCCCTAACCAGTTATTGATTCTGCTTTCCCTCCCTGACCATGGACCTTGTGATTTCTGAAGAAAGCAGCTTTAATCTCTTCCTAGCCCAGCTGTCCTCCAGGTCTCCCTTTCAAGAGAGCTGAGTCCTTTTTGTAGTTCTAGAATGTAAGTTTTACTAATGACATGTGGAAGCACTAAAGTCAGTGTCAACTCATATCTTTTTCTCTAAGACAAATACTCTCAGTCCCCAGTTTACTCTGGGTGGAGTACTGCCCTAAGTATTTTATTTTTACTTTATTATTATTATTTTTTTTGCCACACCACTTAGCATGTGCAACTTCCCCGCACAGAAATCAAACCTGTGCTCCCTGCAGTGGAAACTCAGACTATTAACCACTGGACCCCCAGGGAATCGCAGACTACTGTCCAATCTCTCTACTCCCCTTCACAGTTGTGAAACACTGTTGTATATTCACTGTGCTCATTCCCTCACCTCCCACTCTCTCCTCAACACTGGCATCCACCCTGTCACTCCATATTTACCACTCTGGCTAAGGTCACTGACGATTTCTGTGTTGTTAAAGGCAATGAGCATCCTTCAGTCTTATTTTACTTGACCTTTCATCATCTTTCCACATGGCTGAGCACTCCTTCTTTTGTGAATCTTTCTTGCCTTCACTTCTGTGACCCATGATTTTTAGGCTTGGTTTCACCTCCCTTACCCTCCTATTACCTTTTTAGGCTCATTCTTTTTACCCAAAATTAAATGTAGAGTTTCCTTGAGGTTGAGACCCAGGTCCTCTCTTTTCTTTACATAATACTTGATTTCCTGGGGTGTCTCATTCATGTGCATGGTTTTAGTTGCTGTCTCTGCTAATTTTCCTCAAACTGTATTTCCAGTTCAGACTCACAGATCCAGCTGCCTGCTGGACAACTAGACTTGACTGTCTCAAGGGACCACAAGCCAACAGGTCCAAAATCATTCATGCTTTTCCCCCAACACTTGCTGCTCCCCTAGGAGTACCTCTCCTAGAGAATGGCACCATTAGCCATCCAAACCAGAAATCTGGGCATCATCTGTGACAAATTCCTCTCCCTTACTACACCCCTCCAATCCCAGCTTGTCTAATCCATTACTGAGTCTTGTTTATTTCATCTCCTAAATAGCTCTCTAATCTATTTACTTTGCTCTAACTCCTTCTATTCAGATTCCTTTCTAGGCTGCCATCTTATTTCACCTGGACCACAGTAGTGGCCTCCATGCTGATGTGCCTAATTAATGAACTAATTTTACCACCTGTCTCCAAATCTATTCTTAGTTACAGATCTCATCTAAAGGAAGATCTGATAATAACAGCTTCCTGCATAACCCCTCAATGGCCTCCCACTGATTTTACAATAAAAGCAAAACATCATGAGACCCTGCTTATCTCTTCCCCCTCACCTGGTTCTCTTTTATTCTCTTCCCTCCAACCTCATTGGCCTTCTTCCTTATATGCCACCACAAAACTTTTGTACATCCTGTTTCCCTTCTTATTCAGTTAGCTATCCTCATTCGTAAGTGCTCAAAGCAATGTATCACCTTCCCAGGAAAATCTTACCTAAATTTTCTTATTACATCAATCCCTCTGTTATAGAGTCTTATAACTGTTGCCATTCTGAGCTGCACTTTTCACAGTTAAAATTTAAATATTCATTAGTATGACTACCCAGTCATTGTCTGTGTTCCATCTGGTATTTCTCATAACTGTATCCCAATGCCTAACAGAGTGTATGCCTCACAAGGAGACTTCAACAAACATTTGTAGGGCGAAAGATCAAAAAAGGCAGGTAATATTTTTAGGATAGGTGCTATTATTAACCCCATGTTACATAATGAAGAAATTGAGGCTCAGATAGGTTAAGTACATTAGTGAGCTAAGAAGTGGCTGAGTCAGAGTCTGAGCCTGCCTTTCTGATCCCCAGAGCCTGCAATGCTTAAGCAACACTCTGCCTTCCCAAGTGGGCCAAACACCAAAACCAGAGTAACCAACAGTTTTCCAAGGATGCCAGTTCCCTGCAGCCTCATTTGCATACTCCTGGACATCAAAAGCAGAGTTCTGCAAACCAAAACTGAATCCTAGAATCCTGGAGCTGTATGGGATTTAGAAACCCTCTGGTGAGAAGACACAATCTGCCCAAAGTCACACAGCAAGGTGGTGGGGTGGCAGGTTTAGAGTTAGAACTTCTAACTCTAAACTCAGCTCTGTACACCCTGAGCTCTACATATCCACCCTGCCTCTTTTCTCAGGGCAGGAGCTTAGTGTCCAAGCTCCAAAGTTCAATCTGCCAAGAGCAGTGGCCTCCAAAGTTTTTTTCTTTAATTCGTAAAAATTTTTGATGTGGACCATTTTTAAAATCTTTACTGAATTTGTAACAGCATTGCTACTGTTTTATGCTTTGTTTTTTTGGCCATAAGACATGTGAGATATCAGTTCTCCAACCAAGGATGGAACCCCACCTCCTGTACTGAAAGGAGAAGTCTTAACCACTGGACTGCCAGGGAAGTCCCCAAACTTTTTTTTTTTAATATTTGTTTATTTGGCTGCACTGGGTCATGTTGGCTCTAGAGCACATGAGCTTGCCCCATAGCATGTAGGATCTTAGTCCCCGATCAGGGATCAAACCTGTAACCCCTGAATTGTAAGGCAGATTCTTAACCACTAGGCCACAAGGCAAGTCCCCAAAGTTTTTAGACTATGGTCAATTTGTGATTGGGGAGAGGGGAGCAGAAAGCAAGAAATCCCTGGATCCATTTATTCTCACTTTCCAAGATAAAAGAACTTAGTGTTATCAGTTAGCGGAGAAGGCAATGGCACCCCACTCCAGTACTCTTGCCTGGAAAATCCCATGGACGGAGGAGCCTGGTAGGCTGCAGTCCATGGGGTTGCTAGGAGTCGGACACGACTGAGTGACTTCACTTTTACTTTTCACTTTCATGCATTGGAGAAGGAAATGGCAACCCACTCCAGTATTCTTGCCTGGAGAATCCCAGGGACGGGGGAGCCTGGTGGGCTACCGTCTATGGGGTCGCGCAGAGTCGGACACAACTGAAGCGACTTAGCAGCAGTTATCAGTTAGATGCTATCCTACAAGCAAATTTAGGGGGTTTCCTATATATCTGCTCTAGCACTAGGAGTGTGGCTGCTTCAGATTTGAATCACATTACTTGTTCTGCCCTGACACTGTTGTTGTTGCCGTTTAATCACTAAGTTGTGTCTGACTCTTTGCGACCCCATGGACTGCAGCATGCACCGCTGTCCTACACTATCTCCTGAAGTTTGCTAAAACTCATATCCTTTGAGTAGGTGATGCCATCCAACCATCTCATCCTCTGTCACCCCCTTTTCCTCTTGCCCTCAATCTTTCCCAGCATCAGGGACCTTTCCAATGAGTCAGCTCTTCACGTCAGGTGGCCAAAGTATTGGAGATTCAGCTTCAGCATCAGTCCTGCCAATGAATATTCAGGGCTGATTTCCTTTAGGACTGACTGGTTTGATCTTCTTGCAGTCCAAGGGACTCTCAAGAGTCTTCTCCAGCACCACAATTCGAAAGCATTGATTTTTCCATGTTCAGTCTTCTTTATGGTCTAACTCTCACATCCATACATGACTACTGGAAAAATCATAGCTTTGACTAGATGGATCTTTGTCAGTAAAGTGGTATCTTTGCTTTTTAATATGCTGTCTAGGTTTGTCATAGCTTTTCTTCCAGGAGCAAGTGTCTTTTAGTTTCATGACTGCAGTCACCATCCGTGGTGATTTTGGAGCCCAAGAAAAGAAAATCTGTCACTGTTTCCAGTTTTTCCCCTTTTATTTGCCATTAAGTGATGGGACCAGATGCCATGATCTTAGTTTTATGAATGTTCAGTTTTAAGTCAGCCTTTTCACTCTCCTCTTTCACCTTCATCAAGAGGCTCTTTAGTTCTTCCTTACTTTCTGTTATTAGAGTGGTGGTATCATCTACATACCTGAGGTTGTTGATATTTCTCCTGGCAATCTTGATTCCAGCTTGTGATTCACCTAGCCTGGTATTTTGCATGATGTACTCTGCACATAAATTAAATAAGCAGGGTGACAATATACAGCCTTGATGTACTCTTTTCCCAGTCTTGAGCCAGTCTGCTGCTCCATGTCCAGTCCTAATTGTTGTTTCTTGACCTGCATACAGGTTTCTCAGGAGATAAGTAAGGTGGTCTGGTATCCCCATCTCTTTAAGAATTTTCTATAATTTGTTGTGATCCACACAGTCAAAGGCTTTCATGTAGTCAATGAAGCAGAAGTAGATGTTTTTCTGGAATTCTCTTGTTTTCTCTATGATCCAGTGGATGTTAGCAATTTGATCTCTGGTTCCTCTGTTTTTTCTAAATTCAGCTTGTACATCTGGACATTCTTGGTTCACATACTGCTGAAGCCTAGCTTGAAGGATTTTGAGCATTACCTTGCTAGCATGTGAAATAAGCGCAATTGTACAGCAGTTTGAACATTCTTTGGCACTGTCCTTCTTTGGGATTGCCGTGAAAGCTGACCTTTTCCAGTCCTGTGGCCACTGTTGAGTCTTCCAAATTTGCTGATATAGTGAGTACAGCACATTAACAGAATCATCTTTTAGGATTTTAAATAGATCAACTGGAATTCCATCACCCCCGCTAGCTTTGTTTGTAGTGATGCTTCCTAAGGCCAACTTGAATTCACACTCCAGGATGTCTGGCTCTAGGTGAATGACCACACCATTGGGCTATCCAGGTCATTAAGCCCTTTTTTGTATCTTCTGTGATCCCCTGGAGAAGGAAATGGCAGCCCATTCCAATATTATTGCCTGGACAAGGATAGGGAAGCCTGGCATGCTGCAGTCCATAGGGTCGCAAAGAGTCAGACACGACTTAGTGACTGAACAACAAGAGGGATAATGAATATTAAATACTTAGTACACAGCTTAGCTGATAATCAGCGGTCTACAGGGCTGGTAGCCATTCTTACACACTGATAACAAAGCATTCCCACCTCCCATTACAGAAATTCCAACTATGCTCATGCTTCTGTAGGAGATGAGAGGTTGCCCAGAGTCAAGGAACAGTCAGGCTTGTGGGTAGAGAAAAAGGGCTAAGGTCCTTCCATTTTTTTCACTCTGTATGCTTCCAGGATCGCCAGCTATACTCTAAGTGCATGCTCAGTTGCTCAGTTGAGTCTGATTCTTTGTAACAGCCCATAAGTCTCCTCTGTAAATGGGATTTCCCAGGCAAGAATACTGGCATGGGTTGCCATTTTCTCCTCCAGGGGATCTTCCCTACACAGGGATCGAACCTGAATACTAGAGTGGGTTGCCATGCCCTTCTCCATGGGATCTTCCCAACCTAGGGAACTCCTGTGTTCCCTGCTTGGCAGGTGGATTCTTTGCCACTTGCTCCACCTGGAAAGCCCTCTCTTGCATTGGCAGATGAATTCTTTACTACCAAACCACCTGGGAAACCCTTCATTATTAGCTATCTGTCCTCAAGAGAAATTATGCTTTTAAATCTTTGTGGGTGGGGAGGTTTGAAGAATATACTTAAAGCTGCTTTTCTTTGGTTTCTTTATCCATCCCCTGCCTCCAGTCCCCAGTCAGGATATTAACCAGCTTAGAAATTTTGATCAGCCATAGGAATGTTGGCAGGTCAATTTGATCCAAGATGGAATCCAAGGCTGGGACCACAGTCCCTTAACCAAAATTCTGAAATTCAAAATACTCTGAGATCAAAAGCTTTTTCATAAGTCTAAGGCAAAAAAAAAAAAAAAAAAAACACCATCTCATTTGAAAGAAGACCCTGAACTGCCGTGAAGCTCTTTAACATCTTTATTGATCACACTTGGGATGATTAGTCATACATTTTTCTAAGGAAATATCGACATGCTTGATTCTGTGATGCAGCTCTGGACCTCACTAAGGATTTTACATAATAAGCAGTAGATGCACCGTATTACCTTGTTAAAATCGGAAAAATTCTAAATTCTGAAAAACATCTGGCTCCAAGGGTTTCAGATAATTTATGGTGGACCTGTCTTTGCAGACAGACTCTCAAGTCTTCCTTGTCCGCAGTCCAACTGCTTCCTACTATTCATCAGCTGGGTCATCTGTGAGGGCAGACAAACCTGGCTAAGACTCAGAAGCCTCAGGGCTCTACTGGAAACTCAGCACCAGGGACAGTAACACACCCCACAGTTGATGCCAAATTTGCTAACATCTTGGACTTGGTTTTCCTACATGGAGAGAGAGCTTGGTGCAATGCACCATGCCAGAGAGGTGCAACCGTTGTTTTCCAACAGAAAAGCACAAGGTATAGGTGTGGGGGTGGGAGACAGTTGATGTCGTGGTTCTGGGCAGAGGAAATAAATGTGTTTCTTATCTTTTTCCTCCAGCTGGTTCCAGGCTCTTCTCCTCTGACATTATTAAAAGCCTGGCAGGTTCTTTGAACGTTTGTTTCCATCAAGTTTCCTTGCTTTTCTAATCTGCAAATACTTCTAAATGGTTTCCTTTCCTGAGTTTACTGTGTTGCTCAGCCACTAGATTTTCCCAGCCTCATCTTCCCGGCAACCAGGTAACTAGGTGGAGACCTTGTTAGATGTGGACAGGAAGTTCCTAGTGGACTCCTGCCAGCCCTGGCCACTCTAATCAAAGGGAAGTGAAGTAAATCACAGGTTCCCTATGTTATCCACGCCCAGGTTATCATTAGGTCTCTGAGCAGGAAAAGAGGGACAACAGTGAGGTGGTTTCCATCATTACTAAATGCAGTCACATCCAGCCTCAAAGAAAACAATGCCTCAACTGGCGAGTATAAAGTCACAGTATGTTAGAGCTGCAAGGGACCTTAGAGATTCCATGCTGGAGGCAGTAGAAGCAGAATGGTTGCTTTTGTCTAGTCAACAATTACCTATTAATTGTCTAGTTATGTCAGGCACAGTTAATATGGGACTTCCCTGGTGGCTCAGACAGTGAAGAATCTGCCTGCAATGCAGGAGACCCAGGTTCGATCCTTGAGTTGGGAAGATCCCCTGGAGAAGGGAATGGCAACCCACTCCAGTATTCTTGCCTGAAGAATGCTGTGAACAGAGGCTACAGTCCATGGGGTTGCAAAGAGCCAGACATGACTAAGTGATGAACACTATGTCAGGCACAGCCTAGTTACCAGGGATGAAAAATACAGTCGTATCTTCCTCTCCGAAATCAGCGTCAGGTAGGAGAGAGAGACAAGTAAGATTTAGAAGTACAATGTGCTGAGTGCTCTAGGAGGGAAACATGGACGAATTTACAGAAAACCAGAGGAGGGGAGTCCAGCCCAGGCTGAGGAGTCTGGACAAAGAGGCCCGAGAAGGAAGCACCTGAGCTGAGATTTTAGGGATGTGCAGGTGGGTACAGCAGAGGATTTCGAGGAAGTAGAACAGCACCAACAAAGGCGGGGCACTACTCGAGAACTGACTCACCACCTCTTTGTATATGTTTGTATTTGGCCTTATTTCACAGCTAACATCAGCTTATCTCTGATGACTAAGGCCATGTCTTGTGTCTCTGTGTATCCCCAGAACCTATTCCATTCCCTATATACAATAAGCGCTCCATCAGTGGTTTTCAGTGATAATGGCTTTAAGGCCACACGCATCAGAACTGTAGTCAGGCAGATGCTGTCACAGTAGAAATCAGAACGTGACAGGAGAAACTTGCAAACCTGCGCTCTCTGTCTCCAACCCTTAATACGTTGTCCCGAGCAGGAAATTTGACCTGAAAGCTCCAGCAAACCGTAGAAATTGAAATTGCTCCCAACTTCCTGGGGCTGCAAATTCCTCGGGAATGTGTGTGGTCATGCCCTTGTTCTCGAGAAATTTAGCTTTGAGCTCCAGTACCTTATTAATCAGTCCATCGGCACGGAGAGAATTCCATGGTCTCTCTGAGCTGCTGCTTCTTTTCTCCCCACAGATATCAAGCTTATTCCTCGATTACCTATCTCAGAGGCATTTATCAGGCTAAAAGAGGGGTAGCTGGATTCACCGTGAGCCCTTTGAAAACACAAAACATCACTCACTCATGTTATAAATGATTGTTCTACTCATAAGAAATTAGAAAGCCCAGACTCCCCTGCTGTCACCAGCTCTTGGTTGTGTCTAGTTGTTCTCTCTCTGGACCTCATTTTTTTCCCTGTGGTAGAGTCTACAGATGACCTTTGCAGATCTCACATTGTTCCATAGTTTTCTTTTTCTTTTATTCATTTTCAGTGCCTATAAACTAAAAGCCTTATCCAGCCTTTGCAAACTGTATTCTGGGACAGCTGGGTGTTAATCCCGAGTTAATCATGTTGTAACTCACATCCATTGGTACCAGAGCTCTATAGCATGGGCTGGATGAATTGCAGCAGGGACAATCTAGTTGTCCCTGGCAAACTGCAGTGGCTATAGTCCAGAAAGTTCCTTTTTGGCTGGAGATTTGAGGACTGGGGAGTGGCCCGTCAGCTGGGAGAGAGATTCAGGTTACAAGCCCAGGAGATGTGTTCCTCTAGATGGAAGTCTCATTTAACTGCAGAAAATGGTTTCTATAACATTGGGGCAATCCCCTGCAGCTTAACAGAAGCCTTGGCATTGAAAAGCATTAACTGTCTTACAGGTTGCTGTAGTCTCTCTCTCTCAATCTCTCTCGTCTTCTTTTCTGCCCACTCTTTGTCTTGCTTCATCACTCATTCACTTTCTCCCCTCACAGTTGCCTGACCATCTTGGGGCTCAGCTCTCCTTCTTCACTTCCCTTTTCCTCCCCAAGCTGTCTCCTTTGCCCCCTCCTTCGCTCCTGACCTTCTGTTTTCCACTCTCTGCATCCACACTGCTGGTTTCTTCTTTGCCTTCCGTTTTCCAGTGAGAATCACTAGGGCTTTAGTCCACCCAGCTGTAAGGGGAACACAACCCTTTAGAAATGTGACCTCATTTACTATAAATCTCCCACTGTGCAGGCCAGGGGAGAGGTCACCCCCTCGGCTCCCCATTATCCCTGCTGGAAGTGATGAAATTGGGAGAGGAGATGAGTCTTCAAAGGGCACCCAACATACCAATCATACAATTCAGTAAATATCTGTTTTTATATAAGTTTTAAAATAATTTGATGGTAAAGCATGTATACTGCAGAGAATTTGGAAACTACAGAAGAGGAAAAAGAGGAACATCTAAATGAACCATGGTTGCCTCCACCCAGAGACAACCCTTAACAGCTCTTTGCTTTAATTCCTCCTAGGATGTTTCTAGGCTTTTTTTTTTTTGCACACTTCTGGTTATATTGTATGTATGACTATGTAACCTACTTTCCCCCACTTCATATTATAGCATAAGCATTTCCCTCGTGGTATTGTACACTCTTTAAAAACATTATTTAAATTTGCTTACCCTGTGTCTTGTTTTCTTAAACATTTATGTGTGTTCCAAATTTTCTACGATAATCAATTCTGTAATAGCCAGTTTTTAAATTTGTTTTGGTTTTTTGTTCATTTTGGCCCTGCCACGTGGCAAGTGGGATCATAATTCCTCAACCAGGGATCAAACCTATGTTACTTGCATTGGAAGTGCAGAGTCTTAACTGCTGGACTTCTGGGGAAGTCCTCTTTTTTTTTCCTGTGATAGCTAGTTTTATGTGCAAATTTTATAGTGTGTGTTGTAGAGTTGAAGAGTGAGGACTTGGAGACTGCCTATCTAGCTTGGAATCTGGATTCTACCCTTATAAGCCATATAATCTTGGGTAAATTAATGGTCTTGGTTTTCACATCCTGTACAATAAGGATGGTAAAGTAACTTTTTCATAGGGTTGTTGCTAGAATTAAATAAGATGACTCATCTAAAGCAGTTAGGACAGTGCCTGGCATGAGTAGTTATAAAAGTTACCTATTACTGTTGTCTTAGGGTAGATTCCCAGTAGTGTATTTACTTTGGCCCTTGATACATAAATGCCAAATTGCTTTCCAAAAAAGAACTCACCTGTATTGACAAAAACTCTCCTGATTTGAACTCAGGACCTGCCTGATGCCAAGGCTCTTGTTCTTTCTACTTGCCACACCCCTCCAGCACCTCCTCAGGCAAAGACTAGGGATTCCTGTATTAATTGTTCTCTTAATACAAAAGAAATGGATTATTGTTCAGGCTTAGTGAAACATTCAGCACAGTGCCTGGCACTTATTAGAATGAATACAATTTATACAGTATAATGAATTCTTACTTCATAGATTTAATAGGTGATTCATTAGACAATACTCATTAAGCTCTTAGCCTAGTTCCTGGCACATGGCAGGCACGCAAAAAAGCCCCTCATCTATCCATCCATCCATCCAACTGTCCGTCTCTCTGTCGTCTCTTGTACTTCTCTCTCCTTAGTTCTCCAGTGCCCAGCCTGGCAAGGTGTGCCTTCACGGCCCTCGTTGTGGAACGTCCTCACCGACACAGCAGAACCTCGTTGTGGTGTAGTCAGGGCCCAAGGTCTGTAAAGGAATAATAGGTTTGGGAGCCAGAGGGAGAGGATGGAATACCTGGATTGGATGAGTGATAGCATGTAGGCTGCAGGGGAATCAAGTATGTGCTCACTAAGAGGCAGGGCTTAAGTGGGTGCCCCAAATTCTTCTGAGACCGTCGGGGACCAGGAATCAAGAAGCTGACAGCTGCAAGTAGCTTGGTCTCTTGAGGACTTTTCCCTTGTCCCTTTCACACACACACACACACACACCCCACACACACACATCTCTTCCACAACAGGCGAAGAGAAGAGCTCTGGGAGTAGGTGTTCTGGAAAAGGGAAGCAGCAGCTTGAGTGTTTCATCCTGGAATTTGTCACCTTCCTTTCAGCTGGCACACCCTGCTTCCCCCACCCCACCAGGGCTGGGTTGCCTCTGCTCCTTCCTCTCCCGCCCCTGTTCCCGCTTGAGTTCCCTTAGTCCAGATGAACCAGGCCAAGAACTTCAAAAAGAGCATCAGAAAAATCAAGGGAAAACAAAAGGGAATTAACAGCCCCCCGACAAAGCACTTGAAAACCCTTAGTCTTTGAATTTGGCAAACACAGATTCCTGTCCCAACAGAGCACGTGGGGCCTTATGGCATCCCAGTTCCACCTGAGAGCAAATGTATAACCTGAGTGGCTCTT
The DNA here is from genome assembly GCF_054371585.1 of Giraffa tippelskirchi. Taxonomy (NCBI): domain Eukaryota; kingdom Metazoa; phylum Chordata; class Mammalia; order Artiodactyla; family Giraffidae; genus Giraffa; species Giraffa tippelskirchi. The sequence continues at coordinate 145,704,859 of NC_137281.1, read as the reverse complement.
TTTGCATTTTGATGCTGTATCCTCTTCTGCTCCATCGTTAAATGTCCCAGCTCCTCAGATCATGATGGAGATGAGAAGGCTTGCTGGAGAAGAGAGGAAAAAAACTCAGCTTTGGCATCAGACAGACCTGGCTTCAAATCTTGCCCACCATTTGCTGAAATGTGTGAATCTGGAACATTAACCTCCATGAGCCTTGACTTAAATTATTTTGAAAATGAAAAGATAAAAGCATTTGACACAGAGTAGGGACGCAGGATGAGTCTCTCTTGCTCACCCCGAGCTGAAAGAGGTAACAAGTACTCAGTTTCTCTAAGAACATTTTCTTAGCATCAGTAGCTCTTTCAGCTCCCTGCCTCCCCAGACTGTGATCTGGCAAGGAGTGAAGGGTCATTTCTCTCATCAGCATATCAGACACACAGACGTGTGCAGCAGGGAGGCATAAAAAAGTGTTTTCCTACACACAGAGGAAGAAAAGTCTCTCCTTTCCCAGCTTAGAAATTCACCCCTGGGGCAAGCACACAGCAACACACACACACACAGATGGGAGTGATCCTAGGTCCTGGATGTAGCTCTTCAGAGGATTCCTTGAGGGCAAGACCTGGCAGAAGTTGGGGGCTCACTGTCTCAGGGTGAAGGCATAAAAGGCCTCCCCCTGCAGACCCTGCCTGGCTGACTGTAACTTCCAGGGCTGGGGAAAGGTCATGCATCAGTTTTGTCAAAAGCCGGTAGACTTCCTTCATTCTGCATGACAGACTCTAGGTTCATCTACATTACTATAAATGACCCAATTAATGCATATATATGGAATCCAGAAAACTGGTACTGATGAACCTAAGGAATAGAGACACAGACATAGAGAATGGACTTGTGGACACAGTAAGGGAAGGAGAGAGTGGGATGACTTGAGAGTAGCATTGAGAGATACACATTACCGTGGTAAAATAACCAGCTAGCTAGCGGGAAGATGCTATATAGCACAGGGAGTTCAGTTCCATGCTCTGTGATGATGAAGAGAGGTGGGATGGGGCCTGGGTGGGAGGGAGGCTCAGGAAAGAGGGGATATATGTATACACAAGTATATTCACGTTGTTGATTCACGTTGTTGTACAGCAGAAACTAACACAACATTATAAAGCAATTATACTCCAATAAAAAAAAAAAAAGACCCTGCAGCTGGTCAGACTTCTTAGCAGAGAGTGCTGTAAAATTCTAAAAGACATCTGGTAGGACTATTGCTAATTCACATCTCAAAAAAAAAAAAAGCCAGTGGAGCAGACAAGGTGACGAACACCTTGATTTTATGACAGGTTTGACCAGTGGACAAAGCCTTCTCTAAAGCCAGATCCACATGCTTTGAAATGGCTTTCATACCAATATCATGAGAAATAATTCAATTTTAACTTATTTCTGTTGCCGCTTACTTACCATTCATTTCTTCTCTACCAGCCTGTTGTTTTTAGATCTTTTGTGTAACATAATGATAGACCATAAAATTGCTTTACTGCCTCAAAATGAAAAAAAAGTGCCTTCTCAGGTAGAATTAGAATGCCACAAGGTCCCATGGTCTCTGCTAAGTCAGGAACCTGTGTTTGCCAAGCTCAAAGGCCAAGGATTTTCATGTGATTTTTACAGTTTATTTCCCTTTTGCTTTTCTTTAATTTTTCTGATGTGCCTGGCCTGACTCAGCTGGGCTAAGGGGACCAAGAGAGAATGGGGTGAGGGGGTGGGGAGCGGAGGGAGCAGTGGCAATGCAACTTCTCTTTGGTTTGCTATTGACCTTTGACACCTTTTTTCCAAGTGGGAAGTTGCTTAAATTCTCTGCGCCTCATTTTTCCCATCTTTAACTTGAGAATGACAGATGTTTATGAAGAACATATGAGATATTGGCTGAGCAGATTTCTGAGTTCCAGAAACTAGGGGTGGCTCAGTGGTGAGGAATCCACCTGCCAATATAGGAGACATGGGTTCAATCCCTGATCCAGGAAGATCCCACATGCTGCAGAGCAATTAGGTCTGTGCTCTAGAGCCCAGGAGCTGCAACTACTACATACTGCAGCGACTGAAGCCCACGTGTCCTAGAGCCAGTGCTCAGCAACAAGAGAAGCTACCTTGATGAGAAGCCCATGCACCACAAGCAGAGAGTAGCCCCTACTTGCTGAAACTAGAGAAAAGCCCTCAAAGCAATGAAAACCCAGCACAACCAAAAATAAACAAACAAAAATTTTTTTTAAAAAAGAAACTGTAGCGTGCAAGGCAAACATCAAGCATTCTTATTCTTTCACTCATTTTTGTTTTCATTATTGCATCAGGTTAAAAACCCAGTTGGTCTGCTTGCTGCTTCTGCTGCTAATTCCCATCCACCCCACCCCACCCCCTAGACCCCCACACATACACGCTCTGGAAAAGTGGGGGAGTGCCAACAGTTCAGGTTCCTCTGCCAATGAGCCAATGCTCACATGCCCCCGAGGCAGCCTGTGGATGCCAGAGTTGATGGTGGAGTTCTGAACTGCGCCATCTGCAGCTGCTGTGTTCCTCCACCGTATGCTCTGGTTCTGCCTCTCGCCCATTCTCCTTCCCAGACTTGAGTGAGCCTGTGGCTGGCAGGAGGGCAGGGAGTTCCACAGAAGTGGTGCTGAGAACTCTCCTCATCTCCTTTCTCTGGCATGAATTGGTGTGTTGCTAAAAAAGATATTGCCTTTGCAATTTAGTTTTGTACTCTCCTATGGAGAGAAGTGAACAGTTGTGGTAATGAACTTCCAAAGGCCACCAAAGAAGTTTAAGAAACAGATTACACACCCTTTTGCTGGTGAGGGAGTGGGAGGAAGGTCTGCCTCTAATCCAAGGGTCTGATTCAGAAACAGTGAAGATCTCCAGTGCTCTCTCTTGAGTCCAGTGTGTGGTTAGTTGTTCAGTCGTGTCCAATTCTTTGCAACCCCATGGACTGTAGCCTGCCAGGCTCCTCTGTCCATGGGGATTCTCCAGGCAAGAATACTGGAGTGGGTTGCCATGTCCTCCTCCAGGGGAATCTTCCCAACCCAGGGATCAAACCCAGGTCTCCCACATTGCAGGTGGATTCTTTACCATTTGAGTCACCAGGGAAACCCAAGAATACCCAACCCAGGGATCAAACCCAGGTCTCCCGCATTGCAGGTGGACTCTTTACCATCTAGGCACCAGGAAAGTCCAAGAATACTGGCGTGAGTATCCTATCCCTTCTCCAGGGGATCTTCCCAGCCCAGGAATCGACCTGGGATCTCCTGCATTTCAGGTGGATTCTTTACCAGCTGAGCTACCAGGGAAGCCATCTTGAGTCCAGAGTTATGCTTATACCCAGGAATGAATTCTGCTTTGGAGCCATGTCCATGGGAACAGGATTTAGCTAATGAGCAGCCCAAAGACCTGTTTGTCACTGCACTCTGCCAGCTTGTCTCCCCACCACCACTCCACCCCAACCCAGGGCTTTCTGGGTCTCAGCCATGTAGCCTTGAACATGAGTTGGACTTGGACAGGGATGAGGGTGGGATTTGCCTTCCTCCTTATGGGGAGCATCTCTTCCAATATGTGGCCTATTGATGTAGTGAGCTGAGCAGATCTCCCTCCACTTAGTGCTGATTTATATTCCTTAGGGAATGTTGTAAGCAAATCAACCCCTTGTAAAAGAGCTAAGAGTCTGTGCATGAAAGAGCTTATGAAGGAAAAGTCCCCAGGTGGAAAGAGATTAGCAACTGGAGCTAATTCCAAAAGAAATGGAGCCCATCATGTTATTCTGTTCGGGGAATGTCAGAGAGGTGGGAGCAGAACAGGACATGAAGACATCTCTTCCAGGGTTTTCACCCAGTGCCTACTCTATCACTTATCTGTGGGCATTGTTCTGGTCCCAGCTAAGATACCTGCTGCTTCCTCCAGGAAGGCTTCCAGTGTTGCTCAGCCCCACTGAGATCTCCTGTTCCAAGCCCTAACCTTTCCCTTTCCCACTTAGACAATCAAGATAAGATGAGGTTTGGGAGTGAGGAGGTTCAGAAAGTTTGCTTGGAACTAAAAAAAGAATAAAATTGAAACAGTGTAAAATCTTAGAAACTGAGGGATTTATAACACTCATTAGCATTACCCAGGGTAAGCAGAGTTTTCTTACCTCCCCACCATTGCCCTCTTGCAGGTAACATCAGCTTCCTAGAAGCAGGAGATCCCAACATTACCCTTGATGCCCTACCCTTTCCTTCACAATAAATCTCTCCACTCTGTTCTCCCCCAGAAGTGTCTCAAACCCATCCCCTGCTCCCGCTCCTGCTGAATCTGCCTTATTCATGTTCACACCATTTCTTGGATTCTGCTATAGCTTTCTCATCTGTCCTCCAGCCTCATCTCTTCACTCCAGCCTTTCTACCCAGAATGTTTTCCTCTCCTGGCCTGCCTGATGGATGCCTTATCCTTTAATAAAACTCAACTCAAATGTCACCACCTCCAGGAAGCCTCCTGGGACTTTCCCAGGTAGAGCTAGCTAATCATTTCCTTCTCTGTTCAATATTTTTTTAACATTATTTATTTTATTTGGCTGCGTGCAGTCTTAGTTAGGCTTAGTTGCTCCACGGCATTTGGGATCTTAGTTCCCTGACCAGGAATTGAATCCAGATTCTTAACGATGAGACCACGAAGGAAATCCATTTCTCTGTGCACTTTTCACTTACCCTATGATAGTATTTCTCTTGATGCATTAGAATTGCTGCTTATCATGTCCAGCCACCCCACCACTCTCTTTAAAAATATTTATTTACTTATTTATTCGGCTGCACCGGTCTTAGTTGCAGCATGCAGAATATTTAGTTGTGGCAGGTAGAATCTAGTTCCCTGAGCAGAGATCGAACCCAGCCCCCTGCATTGGGAGCGTGGAGTCTCAGCCCCTGGACAACTAGGGAAGTCCCACTGCCATCCTTCATGGAAGCTCTTTCAAGGATCCAGACTATGACTTATACTTTATATTTTCAGGGTCTAGCAGGGGAACTGACTTTCATTACATAGCAGGAAAGGCTCAATGGAGAAAGAAAGGAAGGGTATGGCAAATGGAGTGGAAACTCTGCACAGTTGCAGATTTTTCAGTTCCTGAGATGCCTCCCATATCTTGAGAAGGATAAAAGGTAATTTCCCTAAAATAAACTTGTACTGCTGCACTGGCCCACCATTCTCTATCACAAGACTCACATGGTTTTGATTGCTTTTATGGTTTCCTCAAAGCTGCTGAAGAGGCTTGCAATCCTAAAGAAGTACAGGCCCAGGGAGATGAGGCAACTGCCTAAGGTCCAACAGCCAAATTCACGACAAAGAGCAGACTAGAACTCAGGTCTTTTGGTGGACCAGAGACCAGGGCCCTTGATACAACACCAGCGGCCTCACTTCAAGTTTTCCCTCCAGGCAACAGTATATAATTATCAACATTAGTATTTAAAATTTATATGTGGCTTTTGCTTCACTGGCCTTCTTATTATCCATTTGATTAGCAATTCTGTATGCAGCCCAGAGGTGGAGCAAAGCCAGAATGGGGTGGTGGTGGGGAGACAGAGGAAGAAAAAGGCCAAGTAGGGAGCCATGAGTCCCTGTGAAGGGGAAGCCAGAGGGGAGTTAAGGAGCAAGAGGGCACTTAGACACAAGGGACAGTGTGAGGGTAGGGTTGGAGGGTGTCTGTGCAGATACTATATGGCCCTCAGGATGAGCAGTCCAAGAGCCTTCCTAGCCTTGGGACTTCCACACCGATGGGGCAAGGGCAAGAAAAGCAAGAATATATTTAACATCCAACATGTTAAACACCAATCAATACTAGCTGGAAGACAGAGGAAGACCATGAGCTTGAGGAGTGCCCTGCCCACTCCTGAAGAGAAGCAGACCCAAACTCCATGATGGGGGCTCTTGGCTCCTGCAGTGGATGCTAGGAGTTCAATAGAACTGGTGTAGATACTCCATGTCGTGGGGAGTGAGGGCGTCCTGGAGACCACTCTTCAGTGCGCTGTGTATTCTTGGATGGGGGAGGGAGAATTCCTGCTGCCAGAGGCTGGCTCTCAGTGACTCCTTCCATCCCCAGACCCAGCTTCAGCTTGCTCTGACATTTGTTTATTTATTTATTTTGTCTGCATCAGGTCTTAGTTGCGGTGTACACGCTCAGCAGTTATGGTACATGAGCTCCAGTACTTGGCAGTGAGTGGGCTTAGTTGATCCACAATGTGCAGGGTTTTTAGTTCCCTGACCAGGGATTAAAACCCTGAGCTCTGCTTTGCAAGATGGATTCTTAACCAATGGACCACCAGAGAAGTCCCTCCGGGGTTTACTTTGCAGGCCTCTATTTACTTTCAGAAAATGAAAATCCTCTCCTTTCCCAACTTCCTGGTACTATGATGAGACTCAAGACCTTGTAAAAAAACAGCCTCATCCACTCATAACACTCAAGATGCTGATACACTCATGCTTGAAAAAAGGAAATTGGGTGGGGGTGGGGGTGATAAAGAACAGCACAATCAGGGAGACAAAGCAGCTGGAAACCCTGGCTGGCATCTGAGGATATCAGGGACCCTTCCGGGAGAACCGAAGGGAACACTCACCCACTGAGGGCCTATTTGGGGCCAACGTGTCACATATGCCATCTCACTTTGTCCTCATATGACCCCGCAAGGTGATTCAGCTCCCCCCATTTCTCTAAGGAGAAACTCAAGGCTTTGAGAGGTTAAGTAACTATTCAAAGTTATATAGTTAACAGGAGAGACACTAGGACCAAATCTTAGGCCCACAGTCTTTAGAGCCTGTACACTTCCCAGCACAGCACTGAGATCTCTAAATCAGGAGATTTAATCTCTATGAGCCTGGTGTCTTCATGTATAAAATAGGAAAGAAAGGAAAGAAAAAAAAAATACTGCCTCATAGAGTTAAGAAAATTAAATGAGATGATATTGGTTAAAAAACGTTAAGACTCAGCATGGTGTCTGGTATACAGTAGGTGCCCTATAAGTGGCTTTTGTTTGCTTGTTTTTCTTTTGGGGATGGGGGGGCGTGCAGATCTTTATTAAAACTCAGGGCTCCAAAATGGGAGCACCGCCCATAGCTCCCGGGGAAATGCGGGAGTAGGTTTGAGGCAAAGGTCTGGGGAAAGGCGGCTCAGCTCCTGGAACCAGAGAAGCCCGTTCCAGTGGCGCGCCCCTCGCTCGGCTGCCTCTTCTGGGCTCCCCGCGACTTCCCGCCCCGCCCCGCCCCGCCCCGGAGCGGGTCCGGAGTGCCTGGTGGGCTGATTCCGGAGCGTAGAAGGGAGCACGGAGGCGAGAGGGAGGCGGCGGCGGCGGGAGGCGGGGAGGCGGGGGACCTTGCTCACTGCTCTCCCAAGTCGGCGCGGAGCCGCCTCGGGCCGAGCTGAGTGAGGGCTGCGCGGCGGCGGCGGGGCCGGGTCAGGATGCGGGGCTCCCGGGACCGAGCCGGGCTGGGCGGGCGGCGGCGGCGGCGGCGGGCGGCGGGCGGGAGCTGTCCGCGGTGCTGAAGCAGCGGCGGCGGCGGCGGCGGCGGAGGCGGCGGGGACCCGGGGCCGGGAGCAGAGGCGCCCTTCTGGGAGCTTCACCGAAGCCGCGAGGCGAGGGCGCCAGTCGCTCCCCGGCTCATGCCCGGCGGGCCCCCCAAGCCCCGCGGAGGAGGTGGGACTGCCCTCGGCGGGACAGGTAAGGAGCCGTCTGGGGGCGCAGCGGGAGCGCAGAGCTAGGCGCCTGGCTGGGATTGAGCTGGGGAGGGCAGTGGGACCCCTCTCAGCGATGGGGGCTCTGACTTCCTTCCAGCCCGAGATCGCGCCAAGTCCATCCGTCCCCCTCCCCCTACAGGCTGGAGATGCTGGCAGGGGCCTGGGGGACTAGGGCCCACACAGGCACCCAGGTACCCTGACCCTACACCGCCAGGCCTTGACCCCGACCTCAGGCAGCTCTGAGACATCCTGCTCATAAGGAACCGAAGAGAGTCTCTAGGACTCCTGGTACCCCAGTCCCTGAGCGACATTAGGGAAACCTGAGCCGCTTCACTAAGCTCCCCTCTCCTCCTGCAAGCCTGCTCATCAGGGTGACTAGGGTGGGCTGTGGTCCCCCTGCCTCAAGATTTCTTTGCCCGGGAAATGGCCCTTGGGCCAACAGATAGGCCAGGCCCTTTTCTCCAGAGAAGGAGGGAAGTACCAGAAGATACCTCAGTATTTTTCCTGTGGCCCTCTTGACTCTCATGGAAGAAGGCTGGTTTTGCAGTGCACTGGTTGGTGCATGAGGGCAGAGGTGGGGAACCTGAGTCCCATTTTCTCTTAGGTGACTGTATACTGGTGACCCTAGACAGAGCCTCTATTTGGAGTCCTCCCTCCTTCTGGCAAGAGAGTGCTGAATGAGCTCATTCAGGCCTGCAAAGTGCTTCCATTTCTTCAGAACAGAGTTCTCTGAGTGGCAGAACGTGGTGATCAAAATGAAACTGTGTAGAGGAAGACTGGCCTATCGCTGTGGCTGACCACTGCTTTATCCCCATCCTCTCAACCCAGCATAACTTCTCCCCTGACAGTCACAGAAAGAGCACTAGACTAGGAGTTCCTAGCCGGGCGCTGGCATTAACTGGCTTTAGGCCAGTTACCTAACCTTTCTGAACCTCAGTTTCCTCATATGTCAAGTGAGGATAAAGTAGCTGCTCTGTTCACCTCAAGGAACTGCCGTAGGAATCAGTGAAACAAATCCGAGATTTAAGATTTGTCAACTGTATGCCTCTATACAAGTGTGCGTGCCTGTCCCCATCCAGCAGTCAGGCCTGCTGGCAGTGACCCAACCCTTGTCACTCTTACCCCCATTTTCTCCCAGCCCAACCTTGGCTCTCTTTGTCCTTGGCCTTCTGGGGTCCCAGAGTCAGGGAAGCACTACTTGTAAATCTTGAGGAGCCCAAAGGGTTCCCTCCCCTTCTCCTCTCCCATCATCACCTATAGAAGACAATATAGGGTGAGAGTCTAACTTAGTTTGTTATCTTTTTTTCCCCCAAGAATCACAGATCTAGGGAAACAGCTCCTTGAAGGCAAGGATTGTGTTGTTTTCATCTCTTTGCTTTCCTCCACACCTCCCCTCCCCCATGGCACCTGGAAGATAGTAAGGACTCAGTAATTGGGTGTAAAATAAAAGAATGAAGTTTTATAAAAGCATTTGACTAGAAGTCAGGAGCCCTGCGTTCTGGTCCCAGATCTACCACTATCTCAGGCATCTCCTCTCCCCTCTGTGGGCTTCAGTTTTCTCAACTGTCAAAGGAGAGGGTTGAGGGAGATGAGTTTTAAGATTCTAAAGATTCCTGATATTCTGTGCGGCTCTCTGAGGGCTGTCCCAAGCCCTCACATCCCTCAGTTCTCCTTGAACACAGAAGACCGACTTAATTAACCTGGTTTGGAGAGTAAGTTATGTTCTCTCAGTAAAGAATCAGATTTTTTTAATGGAGTAGAGGGAAGCAAAGGAACCAAAAAAGGCCATTTATATTTTTGGCGTTTTCTTAAGATTTCCCTCTCTTCCTTATTTCCCTGAGAATGCCATGAAGGTTTACAGAGTTGCTGAACTAGGGGGTAGGTCCCTGACTCCAAGCCCAAAGGCCAGGAAAACATTCCCCACCCCTCAATCCAGAACACCCCTGTGTGTAGCCAAGGGCCAGGGACCCAGTCCTAGGCCATCTTCTCCTAGGCACCTTTCCTGACTGGGATCCCCCTCCTAAGACTAGAGGTGGGGACAGTCAGGAAAGATCCATCCCTGGGGAGAGTTTTTTAATTTGAAAACAAAATGAGCTTCTCTGACAATAATTTTCCTCAACTGCGGCAGGCCCAGCGATGTTCACAAAAGCCTTAGCTAATTGGCAATTGGGTAGAGCTGAGTAAGCCATGCCAGTGACCTCCCAGACTTACCCTGCAAGCACCCAGCCAGGGTGGGGGAATCAACCCCTCCCCCATGTCAGCACTTTCTGGCTCCCAGCTGTTGGTGCAGCACTGGCAAGAATCAGCTCTCCAGAGTTAATGGGCAGTCACTAACCCTCACAACAAAGTGATGGCAATGGTGGCAGTAGAAAGCATGGAAAGGGGCTTTATTTCCTGTGTGACTGGTCTCTGGGGGTGCTGGCTTGCTGCTGGGGCTGGAACAATGTACCGCCCCGCTTCTGCAGCAGTCTGAGTAGACTTCTCAGACTCAGAGGTGTCAGGGTGCAGGGCACCTCTGGTCACCCAGGCAGACACATCTGGCTCCTCTCCCAACTGGGGAAATCTGCCCACTGACTACTTCTTATCTTCCCCTCCAGCCCCCTCCCTACTGAGTCTCCCATTCTGACCCCCTTCACAAGGCCTCAAAGGGAAAAAAGAGAGTCAACCCTGGCACATGACTGGCTAATCTCAGTTATTTGGGGCTGGAAGTAGAGGGGTGGGTGGTGAGGAGGAAGAGGAGGAGATCAATGTGACATGGTCATTAAATAATAATGTGTGTGTGTGTGTGTGTGAAGCAAGAGACTGAAACTGAGATACCCACATGCAGGCCCCTTCCCCTGGTGGCACACACAAGATGCCAGAGGTAGAGAATATCTGGAGAAATCTGTACATTATTAATTACTTTCAAATTCAAAAGGCCAACTCATCTGTGCATCCTAGAGGGACCTCCAGCCTTAAAGTACGCCACTCCAGAGAGGAAAAGGTAGAAGGAATAGGCTTCACTTTGGGGAGAAGAAATATCCCAGATCTTTAAACCTTTGGTATTTTACAAGCTCCTTCCCTTCTCAGGGGCTGGGTGGACAGCCTGCCTGGAGCAAAGCCCCCCTCTGCTGCAAGCAAGGGGACACAAAAGACTGATCTCATCTCTGCTCTCTGTAACCAGGTCCTCTCTTCTCTTGCCTCCTCTTTATTCTCTCTTCCTCCTCCCTGTAGCTCCTCTGCCAGCCCTCAGCCTCAACCCTTGCCCCAAGCAAACCAAGTAGAGAGTAAGGGCCCAATGCTCAGATGTGTTATCTTCCACTGTTAGATGCTCTGTTTGCTTCTAAGTGTTTGGGAATGAGCTGCTTCAGTGGAGAGAGAGATTGTTTCAGCAAGAATAAAGATTTGATTTCCACCTGAAAATGGACTAATTTGTGTAATGGTATCACCATTCCAATCCTCCCAGCAATTTTCACCTTTGTCAGCTACAAACCCACCCCTAAGGCAAGCATATTTTGCTCTGAAAGAGGCCAGTCCAGCCTATGGGAGTTCAGGGTGGCAGTGGATAAAACAGAGGGTGAACTGAAGTTCCCAAGAAAAGAGCAACTGAGACGCCTCCTGTGGGAGCTGAGAAGTATTCCAGCTGTTAATCTTTCCTGGGTTTCCTCCTCAGCCCTCTTTTCACTCTCCATAGGTCCTTCTTCATTCTCAAATCTCTCTCCACACCTGACTGTCCACCTGGCAATTGATGTATGGAGATGAAGCCCCAGGTGGGGTTCCTACTCTTGTATCCCAAAGGCACTTCAAAACCAAACTCATCACTCTCTTTCTCATTCTTTCCATCTGTGTATGTTTCATTTTTTCAGCTTGGTACTTGGTGACCCATTTCAATCTAAATATTCTTTTTTTTTTTCAGCTCAGGAATCATGTTCTGCTTTTGCTTCTTTAATTATTATTTTTTTCCCTCCAGTCTCTCTGTTCTGTCTTTCTGACATTCCTGTTAGATGAATGTTTGACCTCCTGGGACTCTCCTCCATTTCTCTTAACTTGCATATCTTCCATCTTTTTGTCTTTTTGCTCTATGTCTTGGAAAATTTCATTAACTTCTTCTTTTACATTAAAAAGTTAATCTTTAACAGTGTCCATTCTATTATCCAGAATCTCAATTGAATTTTTAAGAATTTAAACAATTATTTTAAATTTTTAAAATACTTTGTTGTTCTTTGACTGCTCCTTTTTCATAGCAGCCTATTCTTGTTTTATGGATGCAACATCCTCTTACATCTGTCTGAGGATATGAATTGAAAAAAATTTATATATATATTTTCTATAATTTGAATGATTTAGAATTCTTGTTGGGTTGGTTTTATATTTGTTTATTTAATCTTTCTCTTTTATTGTCACATAGCTATTTTTCATTATCTCAGACTCATGAATGAAAAAGATATTGACTAATATAGGCTGCTGGCATGTATTTCCTCTGAAGTTGGATACGTTTGTTTCCCTAATAGGCCTCTCCTTTGAATGTTTATTGTTCTTACCTCTGGTGTTTGGGACTGTGACTGCCTCTGTACTCATTTCTTCACCAAGGAATCTCATCTGCTTTGTATCTCCCAGAAATTCCTCTGTGTTTCTGGTCCACTGATAATCTTTTCTGTTTTCCAGTTTTGTTGTGATTTCATTATTTTGAAAATATATCCTGTCATCTTAATGGAATCTTAAGAGAGAGAAGAGGTGGACATTCATGCTCAGACTGCCTTCTCAAAGCAGCAGCTTCCCCCTAGATTTTTTGCCTAAGTTGGTGGCATTACCTTCTACTTAGTTAAAGAAACCAGAAACCTGGAGGTCATTCTTGCTCCTCTCTCTTCCTCACTTATGGTTGGTCTCAAAATCCTATTCGCTTAGCCTCCTAACTACTCCTCAGGTTTTACCCTTCATCTCCATCCATTTCACCATCAGGTTCAGGTCCTCATCCCCTTCTGCCCGCATTGTACAATAGCCTCTTAATAGACTCCAAACTCCTGTTTTCACACTCCTCAAATCCTTTCTAGCCACTGCTGCCACCCAGAGTTGTTGTTGTTCAGTTGCTAAGTTATGTCCAACTCTTTGCAACCCCAAGGACTGCAGCATGCCAGGCTTCCCTGTCCTTCACTATCTCCCAGAGTTTGCTCAAACTCATGTCCATTGAGTCGGTGATGCCATCCAACTATCTCATCCTCTGTCACCCTCTTCTCCTACTGCCTTCAGTCTTTCCCATTATCAGAGTCTTTTCCGACAAGTCAGCTCTTTGCATCAGGTGGTCAAAGTATTAGAGCTTCAGCTTCAGCATCAGGCCTTCCAATGAATATTCAGGGTTGATTTCCTTTAGGATTGACTGATTTGCTCTCCTTGCAGTCCAAGGGAATCTCAAGAGTTTTCTCCAGCACAGAAATTTGAAAGTATCAATTCTTCGGTGTTCAGCCTTCTTTATGGTCCAGCTCTCACATCCGTACATGACTACTAGAAGAAACCATAGCTAAAACACAGGCATGACCATATCTCTTCCTTGCAACAACCATCACTGGCTCCCCATTGCCCAGAATAAAAAGCTTCTCTGCAAGGAATTGAAGGCCTTCCCACCTCCCTTGCCTGATTCCATCAATATCAAGCCACCTGACTTCCCCTCTAGACCACTGTCCCATGCCTCTGTGCTGTTTCCTCTGCTGGAAATACTCATTTCTCATTGTCTCACCTAATGACTCATCTTTTCCCTTCAAGACTCAGTTCAGATGTCACCTGCTGTGAAAACCTTTTCCTAGTTTCATCACCTCCACTCCTTTCTCAGGATAGGAGTCCCATATCAGTTTACCCACAACATTCCATGTCCTGCTAGCACAACTTACTCCATGGCATTGAAACCTTGTATTTGCTAGTCTGTATTCTCCCCTCCTCCTCAAAGCAGGTACCACTTCTGGTTGATTTTCGCATTCTAAAAACTGGTCCGAACTGCTTAAGAAGTGTTTATTGTACAAAACTAAATATGCCCCAGCCAGATGTGCTCCATCCATCCCAGGTCCTGGAAAGAGTTTCTTAAGGAGGAGACTCAGCCCACCTAGTTCACTCATTCACTAATTCATTCATTCATTCGTGAGACCAACTGTTTATGGAGTGCCTATTATATGCCAGGCCAGGGGCCGCAAGTATGAGGAAGCAGACGGAGTCCCCACCCTCTTGAAGCTCAGGCGATCTGGTGAGGGAGAGAGACACTAATCAAGGAATCACACGTATGTAAATAGAGACTGGGATAAGCTCTTGGAAAGAAAGAGGTGGAGCCTGGAAAGCAGATAACCAGCAACCTAAATCTAGGCTGAGGATGTAGGGATGACCTCCCTAAGGAAGTGACTTTTGAACCGAGAGCTGAAGTATTCTGATGTGGGTGGAGACAAAGTTTCTGAGCAGCATAGCTGTGAAGTAAAGGAGCGGGGAAGGACTAGAGCTGAGGGGGGGGGGTGGCATGGAAGACAAATGTTCCTCCTCTCTATTTCTGCCTGACTACCTCAAAGCTTAGCGGCTAAAACAAGGGACATCTTATTTTGTCTCATGACATTGAGGGTCAGAAATTCACGCAGGCTTGAACTGTGTGATTATTCCATTCCATGTGGCATGGGCAGAGGTCACCCAGTGGTCCTCAGCGGACAGATGGGCTGGCTTGAAGAGTCCAAGATGGCTTCACTCACATGTCTGGCATCTTGGGTTGACCAGAAGGCTGGGTTCAGCAGGCTCCACCAACCAGAGCATCACATACATGGCCTTTCCAGTCTGACAGCTTCAGGGTAATTCAGAGCAGCTCAGGGTCCCAAGGGTGAGTACTCCAGCAAGCAAGGTGAAAGATGCATGACCTTCTGTAACCTCGCCTCTGAAGTCTCATAGCATCATCTTAGCTGTGCTATGTGGTCAAAGCAGTCACAAACGCACTGAGATTAGAAAGGAGGGACATAGACCGCTACTTCTCGATGAGAGGAAAGTCAAAGGATTGATAGTCAGGTTGTGCAGTCATCACGACTTCTTTTTTAAGCCAGGGAAATGACAATATGTTTAAGTGCCATTAGAGAAGATCAAGAGTTAGGAGCATTTGAAAACAGAAGAGAAAGAAAGGATAATCAATTGTGTTAGCTTCTTGAGGAGGAAACTGAAGCAAAGAAAGCTAAATCTCCCATTTTCTCTCAACTCTGTTGCCTCCCACTCCCACACTGACCCCTGACTCTTTCTCTCTTTGCTGTCAGATGCAACAAGCAGCATCCATGACTCCGAAGCTGGCTTGGTGGCTCTCTTGCTTACAGGCCAGAAATCATCAAATCCAGCCCCAAGTCATCTACTAACAGCCTCTCAAGTCACAGGACTTCACAGTTTACAGAACAGTTTACATATTATCTGCCTGGAAGTTGGTCTAGCACCTATTCTTAAAGACGGCACCTCTCCTCTGGATTGTAATCATTTCTATTTAATCTTCTGCCCTGCTAGGAAGTTCTGGCTTTTATCTTCCAGTTAAGAAGCAGTCTTTCTTGTTGCACTGAGAGATAGTGGTCAGAGGTTGAACTTCCTCACTATAGCTCTGTATTTATTTGAATCCAGACCTTAAGGTTATCTAAGCAGCCATCCCTGGGCTGCTAAATCACCCCAAATCTCTTAATCTTTTCCTAAAGCTCCCATTTCCCATTCCCTTCAATAAGGTCTCTGATTTTAACCCATTCAAGACCAAGTCCTTGCCATTCTCACACCCACACCATTTATCACAACCCTCTACACACAGGTAGGTTCTGAAAGGCCAGGTGTTGGACTCAGTTAAACCTAGGTTCAACTCCAGGGTCTGATACTGTTTAATCTTGGGCAAGTTACTTAACCTTTCTGAGCCTCAGTTTCCTCATCTGAAAATGAGAAATAATAATAGCCAATTTCATCAGTTGTTGTACATGTTTGAAATACAGTGTGTGAAACACGGGGCTCACATAAGGATGCAGTAAAAAGTAGCTATTATGATTTTGCAGCATTATGATAAGGACCGGCCCCATCCCACGGACAACGACCCAACTCCTGGTCCCACATCACACTGTCCATGTGGTCTCTTTTTAGCAATGTTCACCCTGCCTCTTCTCACTGCAGCAGACCTCCTCCAAGCCCCATCCCCGAGAGCTAATCCCAGAGAACTTGATGCTGTTCAGGCCAGCAAGAGCTCTGATCAGACAGACTGGGTCAGATGGAGCTCTGCTGCTCTCCAGCTGTGTGATCTCAGAAAACCTGTTAAACCTCTCTGAGTCTCAAACCCCCTCACCCATGTTAAGAGGACAGATTACATGAGATACTGTATTTGAAGCACTTGCCATGGTGTCCAGAACAAAGCAACCACTCAACAGATGGCAGCCAACACATAGTGGCAGCAAAGCAAAGTGACTCTGAGGTCAGACTCTGGGATCAGGGCTCATGTCCTGTCCAGTACTCACCAGTTGCGTGCCTGTGGGCACTTACAAGTTTCTTATGCCTCAGTGTCTTCATCTGTAAAATGGAGACAATGACAGAGATAATGATTTATAGAGTTTCCATAAGGATTAAATGAGAGAATACATCACATTTAGAACAGTGCCTAGGACACAGTAAGAATTTAGTTAAGTGTGAGATGTTATTATTTCAACCTTAAACTTCTTTGTATTTTTATATTTAAGGTACATTGACTATTAAGTAGCATATTGTCGGATTGTGTTGTTTTAAAAATCTAGTCTTCGTCTCTTTTTAAAATCATCTTTGGAATATAATCTACATACAGTAATAGTCACTCATTTTAAGTACACAATTCAATGAATTTTGTGAAATACCTGCAGTCATATAACCACTACCACTATCAAGATACAGAACATCACCCCCAAAAATCTTCATGCCCCTTTGCAGTCTATCCCCTACCCCCACCTTGGCCCTTAATAACCACTGATCTTCTCTTTGTCACCATAGTTTGGCCTTCTCTAGAATTTCATATAAATGGAATAATACAGTATGGGACTATCTTTGTCTTTTATGGGCAATTTTATTCCATTTACTTCCAATATAGTTACTCACATAGTTGGGTGTAAGTCTAACATTTTACTATTTGTTTTCTATTTGTCTCACTGGTTCTATATTCCTTCTGCCTCATTTTGGATAAATTAAATACCTTTATTATTTCATGTCTGTTATCTCACTAGTTGTATATTCTTTTACTCTTCTTTCTGTGATCATCAGAGCAATGGTTCTTAAAATGGGTCCCTGGGCCAACAGATTCAACTTACCCAGATTCTTGATAGAAATGAAAATTCTCAAGCCCCATCCTGGAATCATAAACTCTGAGGGTGGAAGCCAGCCGTCTGGGTTTAACAAGTCCTCCTGGTGATGTTGAGACTGGCTAGTTTGAGAACCACTGCCTGAAGACAACTTTTGCTTCTGGTAAACAGCAAGGTTATATGCAGATCACCTTAATCCAGTTAGGAGCAGAGCTGATTCAAAGCATGGTTTCTGTCCTCAGGAGGGCTGATCTGTTACTGGTTTTCTTCTGCTCCCAATGGGTAGCCCTAAGGTGGTCCCAGTTGAAAACTGGACATGTTTACTGGAGCCCTTCTTCCTTAACCATTCCTGAACTCCAGTTTTCCTCCTCCCTGCTGGAAGAGGGAAAAAGTATTGCCAAAGGTCAGGCTCACCTGTCCTTAGCCCCTTGACCCTTCAAGTTCTTACTTCCTTGGTGACTGTTCAGTGCCTTCATAGTTCCCCTGGCTTTCGTAGGCAGGTTTGTGTAACACAAATTAGTCTGCAACTGCTGGAAAAGAAGCCCTCTGTCCTATTGTTATTTTCCCGCTAGAATTACAGAGTCAAAATGAGCATTTAGAACCGTTCACTTCCTGGCACGTGGCAAAAAACTCAGTAAGTATAAGTTCTTCTTCTTCTTTCTTCTCCCAGTAGAATCCTAGGGTCATCTTGAGCTGAGCTGTTAAAAATCAACCCCTTCTATCCTTTCCATACATTTTATAGATAAGCAAACTGATGTCACACTGCGTGACTGGACTCCAGTGCAATCAGACCCCCTTGGGAGGCTGTATTTGGACAGTTTCCTGTCCCTCGTCTGGGAGGTGGCAGTGGGCTCTCCTTCCCCAGATCATCATGGCACACCCAAGAGCCCAGCTCAGTTCTCAGCTCAAAAGGAAACAAGCCGGGGACCTGGCTTCACAGACCCACCTCTCCTCCCCTCTTCTTGCATGGCCCAGACCTCCAGCCACGACCACACGTTTGGAGCACCCTTCTTACATTCAGAATCCCAGACATCTCATGTCTTTCCTCTGGAGCAGAGTGCACACCTGCACACACACACACACACACAAACATGCTCACCAGTAAGTGAGCGTGTACATAGTACCATACACAGTGTGGAAGGACCACAGTCCAGGAGAGACCAGGCAGCCAAAGTGGAGAGTGAAAATTGTTCTGCGTTGAATGCTAGTCCTTTATTCCAGGGAACAGAGGGAGGCAACCCTAAGCAACAGGCCAAAAGGTCAGGCCAGGCCAAGGCCAGAGAAGGCTGGGCTGGAGCCCAGCCACCACTTCCTGCGGGCCAGGACTCAGAGCTGGGTCCCCAGAGTCAGCCCAGTGAACTCCTGTGTGACCCTAATAAGTGATGGAAAGAACATGACCTGTTAAGAGAATCATGACCCTTAGCCAGACTGTGGGCAGGTGCTGCAGCCTGTGACTTGGTTACTTTATGAAAACAGGTGTGTGTAATTGTGTATGCGTGCTTTGTGCCTCTCTGTGCATATTGGACTGGGGGCAGGTCTTGATGTTGTGCTCAGCCTCATTCCTTCTCAGAAGGAATGCTCCAGCCTGGGGAGGTTTAAAACTGATTTTAGATAATTTGGCTCAGAAGAAATCCATTAATTTTTTTCTGATTTAAAAGTAGTGCATGTTCATCGTAAAAAATGAATGTGGAAAACAGAAAAAAATGTGGTGTTAAAAAAAAAAATGAAAAGCACCTGTGCTCCCACCCCTGGAGATAATCACTGTTGACATTTTGGCGGAGTTGAGATCACATGCACATATAGTGTTCTTTTCTCCCTTCTCACTGAATCTGCAGAGAGCATTTTCTCATATTATTCTTTTTTTACAAACCTGTTTGAAGGCCCTGTACCGTTGTTTTTGCACCATAATTTATTTAACTTGCCCCCAGTTGTTGGACATTCAGGTGGCTTCCGGGTTGTCCCTGTGGTGGAAAACCCAGGCTCATATACCTTTGTGCATGAAGTGCTGATCTCTACTTTAAGGCACGACCAGGGCATGTGTTGGCGGGTGGGGGGACACTGATCCAGGAAAGGCTGCGTGGCTTGGGTTTCAGAGGTTCAGCTGGGTGTACTTTGACCAAGAGAGGGTGACTGGCAGGAACTGGGTGATGGGCTGGGACACAGCCACCCCTGCCAGCCCCGGATAAGGGCCCCCACAAACACCCCTCAGAGCTCCAGGGCCTGACTCCTGGTCACAAGTATCCCTCCTTTGCCCCTAGGGGATGACAGTGCAGCCTCTTGGTGATGCAGGGCATAGGGCAGGGGTGAGTTTGATGGATTTATTTGTTCTGAGGACCCTAGGGCTGGTCTCCCCAGCCCTAATCCCTCAGAAAGGCCCCTGCCCACCTCTGCCCACATGGATGGAAGCCCAGAGAGTAGGTGAGGTGAGCAGGGGCAGGGGCCAGGTGGAAGGGCAGGGCTGGGAGAAGGCAGCCAAGAGGGAGTTGGGAAGCTGGGCAACGACCCCTTGGCTCCATGGCTCATCTAGCAAATAGATGTCTTGGCGTCCCTTTGCCTCCCTGACCCTGCTGGAGGGGCCGTGGTGGGGAAGGTGAGCCCTGCACCCCCTGGGCTCATCTGAGTGTGCTCATCTATTCCTGACTATGACAGAGGACAGGGAGTGGGGGAATTTCACTTCTGGAGGGCTCCTCGAAGCTATGGAATTGTGGTATATTAGTGCCACCATCGACATCAGTGGCTGTTTAATCCAACTCCTCTTGTTCCAAATGGGGAAACTGTCAGATCAAAAAGCTAACGTGGATCAGGAATGGAAACTCAGTGTATCTAACTCCCAAACCTCGAGCCTGTGGTCACATGTCCTTTAGCTCTACGTCTGTGGCTCACATCTGCTGGTGGGGGGAGGCTGAGACAGGGGCTCAGAAGCTGGCCTAGGGGGTTAGAGGGTCCAGCCCTGCTGGGAATCAGTCCAGAGGAGCCCAGACATGGATGTAACCTTGTGAGGCCTCTGTCTTGGATGCCCAGCTCCCCATCAGCAGGAAGGAGCCCCTCCATGTCACTGTAGTCCAAGGGCTCCCCTCCCTGCATGTCTGACCTCTGGAGAGGAAGGAGGAGAGAGCAGCAGTGAGGCCTCTGGGTTGATGAGCATGCCTCCTCCATACGGCAGTGACCTAAGCCCTCCCCCAGATCCCAGAATTTGCCTTAGAAGGGAGGTGAGCCTAAGGAGCACCCCTTAAGACCATACTTGGGGAGAAGCGCCTCCACCAGGAAGAGCTGACCTCTGTGAGCACGTGGCATGGGGCGAGCTCTGAGCTAAACATGGGCCAACTCAACCTGAGAACAAATCCTCTATCAATGCAGCATCCACCTGCCACCGATCCTGACAGTATCTCCCAAGGCCCACCCCCCGTTTCTCCATCTGCTCATAGAGTTTCAGTGGTCCTCAGTTTATCAGAAGCCACGGCAAAGCCTCCTATCCATGAGACAGTCAGTCCAAGCCACCCCCCACATACAGCCACAAGGAAGGCTTCAGGACCCAAGTCTCATCCTATCAACCCTACCAAGACCCCCGAGGGCCCCTTTGACCTCAACAGGGCTGCACCGTCTGGCCCCGCAGTCAGTCTCACACCTTTCTCTGTACCCACAGCCACACCAGCCTCATCTCCGGCTCTCAGACCAACCAGCTTTTATCCGCCCACTGTGTGAAATGTGCCCCCTCTCCCCTCGCCTTGTCAACCCATCTTCTTCCTTCAGATCTCAGCTCCAAACCTCGCCTTGCACCTCTGTGTCAGTTCCATCCGTCGTGCATTCTGACACCCTCTGCTGTACCTCCCCTTCAGGACAGGGGTCTTCTCCACCAGACTGTGAGCTCTGGAAGACCGAGTGCACATCCTTCTTCCTCTCCCTGCTTCATCCCCAGCATCCGTACAGCCCCTGGCCATCACCGATGCTCAGTGACGATGCGGTGAATGGATAAATGAATGACCCAACTCTATGAGGTAAGGTCTGCTACAGACAAAGAAACAGAGGATCTGAGTTAAGTAGCCAGCTCAAGGTCCCACGGCTGGCTGGTGGTCCAGGCAGGGACCAGGGCAAGTCAGACTGCAGAGTCTGTGCTCTTCACTACTTGTCCTTCATCCAGAATGCCGGCCGCAGTGTCTTTCTGTCTTGCTCTCCCCAGCAGGCCCTCTGAGGACGGCTCAACTGGCCACCAAGTCCCAGGGTTCTGGGGCTCCCCTCCCTGGAGCTGCCCCCAGAACCATGGAGAGTCTAAGTGAGCTACAGAACCCACTGCTGCCTCGGAGCCCCACGCACCTCCATGGCCCCTACCCCTACCCCGAGGCTTCTCCCACCTGGCCGTGCCGGGAGAAGATCTATTCCTACCTCCTGGGTGGTGCTGGCCCTGCGCATGCCCACCAGCTCCTGGACCCAGGGTCCCTGCAGCTGGCTGTGGAGGCCTGGTACAGGCCCAGCTGCCTCCTGGGGAGGGACAAGGTCAAGGAGCCCCGGGCAGGCAGCTGTGAGACCAGCTTCACAGAGGGCAGGGAGCCCCCGGCTGGGCCTATGGAGCGGTCCACGGAACCTGGCCAAGCGGAAGAGGATGTCGCCATCCAGACTGTGTCCTACGGGGTTCAAGAGGAGCTCCAAGGCCAAGAGGGTGACCCGGAGGAGGAAGAGGTAAGCACGTGTGTGTAAATGCAGATTCTCAGGCCCACCTCCAGGTATTGAGATTTTGTAGGCCCGGCTTGGGCCCCAGGAATCTGTATTTTACTAAAGAAAAGGCCCTCTGACACAGATGCTGTCCACACTTTGAGAAACACTAGTTAGAGCTGACTGTTTAATCTTTTTTTTTTTTTTTTACTATTTAGTGCATTAAGGTATCTTTCTATTGAAGCTCATGTACAATATTATGTAAGTTTCAGGTGTACAACATAGTGATTCACAATTTTTAAAGGTTATGACTATTTATTTGCCTTTTTAATAGCATTTTTTGTTCTTTTTTTTTTTTTTCCAGTTCAAACGAGATATAATTGCTATGTAACATTAAGGTATATAATGCCATGATTTGATTCATGGTTGTATCACAAAATGTTTACCACAATAAGATTAGTTAACACACCCTTTACCTCACCTAATTACCATTTTGCTGTTGTTACAATGAGAACATTTAAGATCTACTCTCATAGAAACTTTCAAGTATATAATACAGTATTATTAACTACACTCACCACACTGTAGCAGATCCCCAGAACTTATTCCTCTTATAACTGGAGGTTTTTACTCTTTAACCAACTTCTCCTCATTGTTCTTACTCCCCAGCACCCGGCAACCACCGACCTACTCACTGTTTCTATGAGTCCAGTTTTTTTAGATCTTACATATAAGTGAGATCAAATGGTATTTGTCTTGGACTTAGCATGGAGAAGGAAATGGCAACCCACTCCAATATTCTTGCCTGAAGAATCCCATGGACAGAGGAGCCTGGCAGACTACTGTCCATAGGGTTGCAAGAGTCAGACACAACTTAGTTACTAAACTACTACTACTACTATTTCACTTAGCATAATGTATCAAGACTCATGTTGGCCCAAATGGCAGGATTTTCTTCTTTTTGTGGCTGAATGATATTCCCTTATACATATAGATAGATAAACATTGTCTGTCCATTCATCCCTCCATCTATGAACTTTTGGTCTTTGAGGAAAGTCCACCTGGTTCTTGTTTTCTTAATTATATAAGCAATTTAAAGTCAGTGCAAAAAGTTATTCAAAGATAGCTATTATTTTAGTGAATGATCTTCCAGTCTTTTTACTTACGTTTTTTTCTACCTCCCCCGCCCCAAAAGAGTTCTTGCTATACATATTTCTGTAACTGAATTTTCCTCTCTAAGCAACGTATTTGCTCCACATAATCTAACATTTTCTACCAAGGTGAATTTTAAGGGTTACATGGTATCCCATTGTAAATTCTTCCACCACGAATTAACCCAATCTCCTGGTCACTGGGCATTGAGACTGTTCCTGATCTTTCACAGTTACTATCCTATAATGAACATTCTAGTACATGTATACTTGTGCAATGGAGAAGGCAATGGCACCCCACTCCAGTACTCTTGCCTGGAAAATCCCATGGACGGAGGAGCCTGGTAGGCTACAGTCCATGGGGTCGCTAAGAGTCGGACTCGACTGAGCGACTTCACTTTCACTTTTCCCTTTCATGCACTGGAGAAGGAAATGGCAACCCACTCCAGTGTTCTTGCCTGGAGAATCCTAGGGACGGCGGAGCCTGGTGGGCTGCCGTCTATGGGGTCGCACAGAGTCGGACACGACTGAAGCGACTTAGCAGCAGCATACTTGTGCATGTATTGTTGCATGTGTATACTTGTAGTCTTTCCTCCTAGTGATAAATTCCTAAGGGTGGAATCATCGAACCATTGTCAAGGTTTTTGGTAGAGAGTCTGGAGCCCAACCCACACTCCCACTAACGACAGATGAGTCTGCCCGCTGCCCCACACCACTGCCGACGGGTGTCCCGGGCCAGGTCACAAGAGCCCACTCGTGTTTTGCAGAGTGACGCCACATCGACGGAGAGTGAAAGTGAAGACAACTTCCTTACGCTGCCTCCCAGGGACCACCTGGGTCTCACCATCTTCTCCATGCTGTGCTGCTTCTGGCCCCTGGGCATCGCCGCCTTCTACTTCTCCCAGGGGGTAAGAGTCCGTGGGGACCCAGGGCTTCTGCTCTGGCCACCCTCCCTCCCCAGGGGACCTGGGGTCAGGGCCTGGGGGGCTGGGGCTATTTTGCTGGGCATGGAGATGTTCCCTTTCACCAGCGCCTCTCTCTCCCTAGACCAGCAAGGCCATCTCCAAGGGGGACTTCCGCCTGGCCAACACCACCTCCCGCCGGGCCCTCTTCCTGGCCACACTCTCCATCGCCGTGGGGGCTGGTCTCTATGTGGCCGTGGTGGTGGCCCTGGCAGCTTACATGTCCCAGAATGGCCATGGCTAGTGGCCTAGAAGGCCTGGCGTCCTGACTCCCCTACTCTGCCTAAGGAGGCAGTGGGGGGTGCTGGGGGGAGCAGACTCTCTGGGGAGACAACTCATGGGGGTGGCTTGTCAGGAGGAGGCCTCCCAGGCTGCATCCTGCGGGGCACGACCTTCACTTCCTCCTGCCCATTGCCACCAGCCTAGAGCGGGCCAGGGGCATCACTCTGTCCCAGAAAGGGTAGGGCTGACCACTGGCCATCCAGACAGAACTGCCTCTGGCTGGGAGCTCTCCCCATTCTGCTCATTCCCCAAAGGGTCTCCTGCCCTGTGGCAACCCACTACCCAACTCTGCTAACCTCTCCGCAGAGAAGAGCAGATTACAGGGATAGAAAGGGGTGCCTGGGGGGCAGAGGAGTGGACCCAGGCCTTCCAGCACACAGGAGTCTCCACCTGGGGTCTCCCTGAACTTCCCGACTCCACTCTCTGGCCTGTGATGCCCAGACCTCAGCCAGCCAAAAAGGAAATACACACAAAGGGACCCCCTTGGTCTTTCTGGTTCTAGAGGGTGCTTACCTCTTCTGTGGGCTTGTAAGACAGAGTAGATTCTAGGTAGAGAGGGGGCGCCTGGGGTGGGTAAACTGTACTGAGAGCAGGTTCTTGGAGCATCTTTGTGCAGGAACGAAAGGCAGATGAGATGACAGAGAGTCTGGAGGGCCCTGGAATATCGTTGTTCCTGTTCTCTGTCCCCATCCTCCTTTTCTGGATTCCTCCAGGGGCTCTGAGCTGGCACCATGCCAGGCAGACAGAGAGAGAGAGTGCCATCAGTCCAGCAGCCACTGAGTGAAGGATCCTGGATCCAGCCATGGGGGAGTGTAGCGAGGAGACCCTGTGTAGTGAGTGTAGATGAGGGGGACACAGGGCTGGCATGGCAGCTGAACAGCCCAGGAGGGCCTCCTAGAGGAGGTGAGCAAGGTCTAGATGGATATAGAGAATGTATTGAAGGAATACTAAGGGATGACCCTTAGTATTTGTGGGCGGGGATGTGGCAGGAGCCTCCCACAGGAGTTTCGGAGCTGTTTGGATTACGCCTAAAACATCCAGCTGGAGCCAAACTGAGGGCTCCACCAACTCAGAGAAGAGGAAGATCAGGCCTGTATCCCACCTCTGAATGCTGGAGGTCAGTGGTGGACCCCTGGTCAGCCTTGGACCTTCTTCACCGGCATCCCTGCTCAGAGCTGCTCTTAACGCTCTTAGCCAATAGGGAAATTTCAGAATTCTAGAAACACCCAGACAGGCAGGAGGAGCACATTTGGGAGGGCAGACCTGCCAGGGTTCCAGCTATGGCTCTCATTGTGCATGATCTGTGGACCTGGTCATTCCGGGGCCCCATCCGGAGCTCGGGGCTGTGAACCCACCAACTTGTCCACCATCCTCCCCGAGCCCAGGCATTACCCAGCCCTCCACTCACTGCATCCCCCGAAGTCTCACAGGCCCAGGATCAGCAATTTTAATGTCCCATTACTGTATATACTTATCCTTGTAATAAACATTTCTGTAACACCTGGTGCCCTCTGGGCCTCTTGCTGTCCCCGCCTACCTCTACCTTTGCCTGCGTTCGATCCTTCCCCAAGACTGACCTCCAACCCCCAGTCTACTGCTCCTGGCCTCTTGCAGCATGTTCTCTAGAGGACCTGCCCACATCCAGGCCTTAGGAGAAGAGGTGGGCGCTCTGGCTTGGAGGATTACTCTGCTGGGAGTAGCCTGGATGCAGGGTGATGGTGTGGTGTGCATTTGACTCTGCAAGACAAGGCGAGGTCCAGGCTGAAGAAAAATCCATTCTAGACTCAAGAGCCTTGGAGGTCAGGAGGAAGAGACGTGGGCCAGGGTGACTGAGGATCCCCTGAGCTGCCTGGAGCCATCAGGGGTGGACACAAGATATGGGGTCACCAAGGACCCCCACTCCCCTGATGCCCTCTCTCGAGTCCCTTATACTCACAATGGGGGCTGCTCAAGCATGGTATGGGGAGGAAACCTTCTCTGTCTGCCTCAGATCCCAACCTCAGCACCAAATCCCCAGTATCCTCTCTGTTCCTGGCCCCCAGGAACCTGCTTGGGCTGTCAGAGGGACCAGCCTGGCCTCTAGGTCACTGCATGGAGAGCACTGGCATGCCCACACTCACACATGACTACTTGGAAGATACAGCTCCGCACATACACACACACACACACACACACACACACACACGCTGCTTAGGCTGGGTACCCCTGAGACAGAGATCACTACATGATACTCATTAGAAGATACTCTTGGGAGAACATTCGAGGAGAGGAGCAGAAGGAGGCAGATCTGAACTATGGGGAGGTCAGGCTGCAGTGCTGGCCAAATGACTGTCTGGACCAACCCGAGGCGGGGCCTGGAGCCAAGGTGCCCTGCAGAGTTGACTCAAGGTGGGACAAAGGACCAGGCCTCCATTGCTGCTTGTCAATCAGTCACTGAATGGGAGCCACCCAGAAAAGGGCTGTGACCCTTGG
This sequence comes from Giraffa tippelskirchi, assembly GCF_054371585.1. Taxonomy (NCBI): domain Eukaryota; kingdom Metazoa; phylum Chordata; class Mammalia; order Artiodactyla; family Giraffidae; genus Giraffa; species Giraffa tippelskirchi. Next base: position 145,678,383 of record NC_137281.1, on the reverse strand, counting down.
GCAAAGTGGCTCTCTTCAGCCGAGGCTGCTCCCAGGGTGGGGGATTCCCTGAAGGCTGTTTGCTGGAGGACGAAGCCTGTCATTCCTGTGGGGCCCTGAGCAGCACGTCTCCGCACCCAGCACACCCACCATGCAGCAGCAGACCCGGTGATGCCACCTACATCCTGCGGCCTTTACCTCCCCACACCGAAGGCTGCTTCCTGGGAACTGTGCGCCACTGGGCCCACAGATAGGATAAGCTGAAGGTGCTTCAACCACTGATGGATGGAAGCTGGTGGACAAATACCCCCAGGTTTTGCAGCGTCTCAGTGGAAGGACACCAGCCATGTTCTACCTGCTCTGAGGATTCCCCAGAAGGATGGAGCCTCAGCTTCCGGCAGTGGCAGTTTAACCAAAAGCACGTCCCTCGCTGGTTGCCTTCCTCTCCCCATCTTCTTCCTCATTTTCCTGCTTCCTAGGATCAGCTCCCAATAAACTACCCACAATCGAACCCTTGCCTCAGAGGAACCCTGGGGAACGCAAACCAAGACACAGACACGCGCGCACACACACACACGTACATGTACACACAGCATGTGCGTGCCCGCACCTCCATACATACACATCTCCATCCATGCACGTGCGCACACGGGCACAGCCCACACAAGCACAGATACTGCATGCACACACTCACATGTGCACACACCCACGCCGGGGTGACGCAGGAAACGTGGTGGCCCCACCCAGCCCTGCCTGCTCTGGGGTCTCCTCATCCCCAGTGGGCTGGGCGCCTGGCAGTGGGCAGCACCCACTCCAGTCCAGGTCCTGCAGCCCCTGCCTCCTGCCCAGCCCCCCAGAACACTGCTCCATGCCTGGAGACAAAAGAGAAACAGGCCAACAATTTCCTGTGTTCAACCCAGGTCTTTCTCCCCATGGTCCTCACCCACCCCTTACTCTCCACAGCAAACTCAGACTCTGCAGGAGAAAATGGAGTCAGCAGTAACAGACCCCCTCGGGGCTTCTCTGCCCAGACCCCTCGGAAGCGTCAGTCCCATGAAGACTGGGGCCCGTACTGATCAGTCCCTGCCACTCAGGCAGGGCCCCTTCCCCTGGCAAGCTGGGGCCTGCCTCTGGGCATGCCTGGGGCACATCAGGCCTCCTGCTTCCAGCTCTGCCTGAGTCTCAGTGCCTGAGGCTCCGGGGAAGCAGGGGGCCGGCAGTTACCCACCCCCTTCCTGGCTGGTTCCTCAGGCTGGCAGAGGAGCTGCAGGCAGGGAGTGTCCCCTGGGCATAGGTGCCCGTGATGAGCCGCAGTACCAGCACATCTGTGCAAATATCACCAATTATTTTCCCCACTATAAACACCCAGCAGGAAGGCAGGGAAGCAACCAACCCAAACTGTTTAAAATAGAAACCAAAATTGCTGCGCAGGGAAGTCGGGGCAGCGGGCAGAGTGGGGACTTGTACCAGGAACTGGGGTCTCCCCCTCCAGCTGCCCTTACGGTGCACCTGATCCCCTCCCCCTCCCTGCAACCCCATCTCAACTTTCTCCTCCACTGGCCAAGTGGAAGGAGATGGGAAGGGTCATCCCTGGGGGTCGGAGGGTGGAATGGGGGCCCTCTGCAGGGCGAGAAGACGGCTGAAGGACAGACACAAAGGAAGCAGGTGGGGGGGGCCAGTGGTGGGGCAGCTGGGCTACAGTGTGGAGAGGAGTCAGGGGAGGGAGGCTTCCTTCAGTGCTCCCGAGGGTGGAGGGAGGAGGGGTACCCTCGGATAGCAGGCTGGGGACCTTGGACTTTTCTTGATGGTGGCAAGAACTAGAAACCAACTCCCCAGGGGCTTCAGGTTCCTTCTCTGTCCCTCCCTCCCCGCAAACAGAGCTGATAGACAGCAGGTCGCTGGTCCAGTCACACGGGTCATCAGCATGCTGAAACATTTCCTTACCAGTTGATAAACAGGCCCTGCCCCAGATCCCCCCCTACCCCGCCCAATATTTCCCTTTCCAGCCTTCCTGGTCTCTCTTCCAGGACCCCCAGCTGTTCCCTAGGAACTATAGGGTTAACAGCGGGCACAGCAGCCCCCCCTTGCCCCAAGTGCTCAGGCAGCCAGAGCTGCCCTGACTGTTAAATATCTCAGATGTCACCCCTACCCACCAAGGCATCATCTCTGTGCCCACGGCCTCTCTCCTCTGCTTGGGATGCTCCGGGGCAGCGGGCTCTCGGCAAACCCGCCACTCCTCAGTCTGCCCCTGCATCCCATCTGCTTCCCAGAGATGGTCTCAGCACACGTCCGGGGCCCAGCCAGGCCCAAGCTCCACCCAGAGGACAGGAAGGGGGTGCGCTGAAGCAGGAGTCCGTGGCCACGCAGCAAGGATGTGAATCCTCCGTGCCGCAGTGAGAAGCAGCCTGAGAGATGATCAGATCACAGCCCCTGATGCTGCACAAGAGACAACCAATGCCCAGAGAGGGAAGTGAGCTGCCCAGTGTCACGCAGCAATTGATGAGCCAAACCCAGGCCTCGTCTCCCAGGCCCTGGCATTGTTGAGCTAGGCGGATGATGTCTCTGACGCCTGCCATGGCGACACTGAAAACCCAGGGAAGACTGCTGCCTCCGCTGTGAATATTAACAAACTGCTTCCCTTAGCCTTCCTTCCAGGCTCTCACCCACTTCAAAGGCTGTCCCAGCCAGGCCCTCCCTGGGGCCAACACCTCGGCCCTTCTATTTTGGTGGTGTGGCAGGGCGGGGCGGGAGGGTGAGAGCTTGGCCTCGCCTTGCTTGCCCCCAAGCTCACAGCAGCACCCCCACCTCCCCACCACCACCACAATGGGTACCGTCACATCCTTTCTGCAATAGCGGGGAGGCCCTCCTCTGGGATGCGGGGCGGGAGGTACCCACCGAGACACTCAGATGTGCTGAACAAAAATAAAAGAAAGTCCTGGGGCCCATCTGCATTTCCAAATACTTCCAACCCACATGCCTTGAACTGCTCTCACCTTGCTCTCTCTAAAGAGCCGGGCAGACTTCAAAGCCACTTCTAGCTCCATGAGGAAATGACAGAGAAAGACATTCCCAGAGGGCCGGGTGCCCCCAGAGGTGGCCTGGAGGGGGACAGGGGATGGCAGGCACGTTTGCAGCAGTGGGCAGAGCCAGGTGCGAGACGGGAGGGGCGAGACGGCATGGGCAGGCCACGCTGACAGAGCACTGCAGGGCCCAAAGGACCGCCACTTGGGTTCCCTCTACCATTGAGGCAAGTGTTCTGTCCCCATTTTACAGACTGGGAGAACGAGGCCAGCCAGGCTCTCTTTCCCCCACCGTGGTTCCACAGCTCAATGAATGGTACCGTCATGACATCTGAGCAGCTACCATGGCTCTGCCCTTGTCCCCCACCCACATCACATATGAGGCCAGCACCTGGCCATTTTCCCTCCTTCATCCCCTCCTGCCCTGTCCTAACACTTCTGCTCAGAGCCAGCTGGGAGTCGCAGCCTAACACAGTGGTTGAAAGCACTAGCTACACTGCCTAGTTCAAACCCTATTTCTTGCTCTGTGCAACCTTGGGTGTTTTCCCATCTGGAAAATGGGTACCATAATGGTGACTACTGCAAAGTGCTGGTGTGACTATTACATAAATGAATAGTTGTATGGCTTCTAAAGCAGCATTAGGTGTCTAGTAAGTGCTATGTGCACGCCTGCCAATGCAGGAGACACAGGAGACAAGGGTTCAATCTCTGAATTGAGACGATTCCCCTGGAGGAGGAAATGGCAATCCACTCCAGTATTCTTGCCTGAAAAATCCCAAGGACAGAGGAGCCTGGCAAGCTACAGTCCTTGGGATCACAAAGAATTGGACATGACTGAGTACGCATGAATGAAGTGCTATGTGGATTTTTTTTTTTTTTTTGGCTGCACTACGCAGCTTGTGGGATCTTTGTTCCTTGATCAGGAATAGATCCCAAGCCCTCAGCAGTGAAAGCACAGAGCCCTAACCACTGGGTAGCCAGGAAATTCCCTGGAGAATGATTTTCATTATCTTCAGTGACCACCCCCCTAAATGGCTTCTGTGTCAGAAGCTCCTCACTTCCCCCCATCCCCACCCCATCTACAGTCAGAGACTAAAGCCAAGTCCTGGGGGATGGAGACCCTGCTAACTTCTCTCTGCAGATGTCCGCTGATAACAAGCTGAAGGCACAAGCCTGTTTCTCGTGTACCCCTGCCAAGAATTCCCTTGTCTGCCCCACTTCCTGATCTTTACCGCCATGCTGATAGAAATCTTCCAAGACACGATTTTAGAATGTCACATCTTCTCTAGTGCTTCCTGATGACTCTTCCCCGCCGCCCACCCAAAACCAAATTGAACTAATCACCTTCTTTCATGAGCCACCACCTCACCTATTCATACAGATGTGTGAGTTAGTAGCTCAGTCGTGTCCGACTCTTTGCAACTGCATGGACTGTAGCCCACTAGGCTCCTCTGTCCATGGAATTCTCCAGGCAAGAATGCTGAAGTGGATTGCCTTTCCCTCCTCCAGGGGATCTTCCAGACCCAAGGATTGAACTTGGTTCTCCCGCATTGCAGGCAGATTCTTTACCATCTGAGTCATCAGGGAAATACACACTGATATCAAGGCCATATCTACCATCCTTTGCTCCTCAGAGGGTGGAGCCCATGTCTGTCTCCTCCTCACTAGGTCTGGTGCAGGGCTGTCCCGGTAGACGTTCAACATGGGCTGTCTGGACGCATGGCTGGGAAAGAAGTGACTTGCCACACACCTGGAGATAGTCGGGGTTAGGATTCTTTCCTCTGTGATTTTTCTCTCCAAAGGGAGAATTACCCACTTCTTTGGGGGAGATGGGAGCCTTTAGAAGTGGGGGTGGGTCTATAAGTGGGAGGGACTTCAGAATTCCATGGAGAATGAAACAGACCAGAGACAGCAGGGTAGACACTTGTGGCCCCCAGCCTGGTGCTGTCTGAATAGGGAGGGACAGGGCACAAAACTCTTAGGTGCCATCCTCCTTCCATCTGGGATGCCATAAAGATCCATCTTTCTGGTGTAGCAAGGTCCGTGCTCTGTAGGAAGATACACACACGGGGGGAGAGAAACCAGAGCAGCTGCTCACGCCTCCTTCTCTCTGGTCTCCACGAGACTCTGGGCTGAAGACAGAGAAGAGATTCTTTCCTGGTTTCCTCTGCTCGCAACTCAGCCCCTGGATCAGCCACATCCTCCAAAGGAGCCCACAGTTCTGAGTGCCACGGGCCCGTCCACAGTCCCCTCTGAAGGCCAAGTCCAGAAGCGGGAGCCCTGCCTCACCCATCCTCGCCACCAGCCCACCCTTCACCAAATCCCCTGACTTTGCCTCCCCTAGATCTCCCTGATCCTACCTGCTCCTCCCTCCTCAGTTGCCAAGCCCTAGGCCCAGCCCGCATCAGCTCGCACCTGGGCTCCTGCAAAAGCCTCCTAGAGGTCCTGTCACTGGCTACAGCATGCATGAGCCTTGAGGATATAATGCCAAGAGGAATAAGCCAGTCACAGAAAGAAAATACTGCATGATTTCACTTCTGTGACGTACCTAGAAGAGTCAGACTCACAGAAACGGAAAGTAGAGTGGTGGTTGCCAGGGGCAGAGGGGAAGAAGAAATGAGGCGTTATTATTTAATGAGACAGAGTCTCAATTTTGTAAGATGAAAATGTTCTGGAGATCAATTGTACTGCATCGTGAATATACTTAATACTACTGAACTGTACTTAAAAATGGATAAAATGGTAAATTTTATATTGTTTTTTATCATAATTTTTAAAAGACTGGGGAAAGTAATAATTATTATTTAAAGAAATAGTCTAATACTATTATAGTCTATTCAGCCTCTTTTCAACAATGATTTTAATGAAAAAGAGTGAACTAAAGAGAACGTTCGAGCTAAAGTGAACTAAAAGCAAATCTGGGCAAGTCAGTCCTTCACATTTGCAGGGTCTTTGCTATTTCCTCTGCCTGAAATATTTCTCTTCCCTTCTTAGGCTAAAAACTCTATTCACCCTTCAAATCTTGGTTCCAAAGTCACTTCCTCCAGGAAGCCCACCCTCACCAGCCTGGCTTGGTCTATTTCTATTATTGAGCATTCTCTGATCCCCATGTTCCCCTTTTCAAAGCCCAGATCCCCACTGCAACTGTACATTTATTTATGAGAACTGGATAAATGTCTGTCTCCCTCCATTGTAACCCCAATGCCCAGATAGATGACAACTTCAGCAAACAAAAACAAATTCACTGTCATGCAAATCAAAACCACAATGAAATATCACCTCACACCTGTCAGAATGGCTATTATCAAAAAAGACCACAAATAACAAATACTGGCAAGGATGTAGAGAAAACGGAACCCTATTACACTGTTGGTAGGAATGTAAATTGGTACAGCCACTATGGAACACAGTATGGAGGCTTCTCAAAAAACTTAAAAACAGAAATACCATATGATCTAGCAATTCTACTTCTGAGTATTTATCCAAAGAAAATGAAAACACTAATTGGAAAAGTTACATGCATCCCAATGTTCATAGTAGCATTATTTGCAATAGCCAAGATATGGAAGTAACCTATGTGTCTGTCAACACATAAATGGATCAAGAAGATGTGGTATATACATGCAATGAAATATCACTCAGCCGTAAAGAAGAATGAAACTTTGCCATTTGCAACTACATTGGTAGACCTGGAGGGTATTACATTTAGTGAAATAAGTCAGGGATAGATAACCATTGTATGTTATCACTTATATATAAAATCTAAAAAATAAAACAGATGAATACAACAAAACAGAAACAGACTTACAGATACAGAGAATAAACTAGTGGCTACCAGTGGGGAGAGAGAAGTAGGGCAGGGTAGGGATTAAGAGGTTCAAACTACTAGGTACAAAATAAGTAAGCTACAAGGATACAGCCCAGGGAATACAGCTAATATTGCATAATAAATGGAGCATAATCTGTTAAAATAATGGATCATTATGTCGTGCACCTGAAATTAATATAATATTGTAAATCAACAAATGTTATTGTTTAGTTGCTAATTCATGTCTGACTCCTTTGCGACTCCATGAACTGTAACCCGTCAGACTCCCCTGTCCTTGGGATTTCCCAGGTAAGAATACTGGAGTGGATTGCCATTTCCTTCTCCAGGGGGTCTTCCTGACCCAGGAATCAAACCCATGTCTCTTGCATTGGCAGGCAGATTCTGTACCACTGAGTCACCAGGGAAGCCCAAATCAACTACACTTCAATTTAAAAAATTCACTGTCAAAGATATGTAAAATCAACTACATAAATTGAAGGAAAATAATAAAAAGATCTCCAGTACTTACTCTGTGCCAAGCCTGTACTAAACAGTATACAAATATTAATCAATGAAATCTTGCAACATCCCTAGGAGGCTGATTCTATTAGTATTTTATCCCTATCTTAGAGATAAAGAAGCTGAGGTCCAGAGAAGTAAAGTAACCTGCCCTTGGTCACACAACTAGTAGGACAGACAGTAGTGGAATTTGAACCCAGGCCATCTGGCTCCACTGTCCACCTGCTTAGGCCATTACCCCATCTTGCCCAAGACTGATGCCACCAGAATCACTATGTATCTCTGCCCTCTAACTTCTCCCATTGATTCTTTTCTCTTCCCTTCCCTAGATGATACTGGGCAAGTGTCATGGAGAGAGGACCACGTGTTTACCTCCAATGTATTTTGAGGTATATTTGCTCCTTGTAACCCAAGAAGCCCAGCAACCCTGTCCAGCACCTATCAAGGCACTTGGTATATGGTGAAGACCAAGGACAACATTTGGCCCTCTTCTGAGTGGCCAATGAGAGGTGAAGACAGAGCCACAGGAGTCCACAACCCCTCTAGGTGGTATCCAGAACAGATGCCTACAGGGACTTCCCTGGCAGCCTAGTGGTTAAGACTCAGCGCTTCCATTGCAGGAGCCGAGGGCTCAATCCCTGGTCAGGGAACAAAGATCTCACATGCCTCATGGCATGGCCAGAAAAAAAGAACAGATTCCTAGAGGGGGAGCAGGAATCTTGAGAAATCTGTACCTGGGGAAGGTGGTGGTGCATGGGTGGGCCTGGCGGCTAGTATCAAGCCAGAGATGCAGGCATTAAGGCAGGTTCTTACTTCCATGCTGTTCCCCTAAATGCCGCCCCATACCCAAGGGACAGGTCAGCTGTCACCCTATCCATGCAGGTGACCTATGTGTTGCCAAGGGGAGCTGGGACGGATGGTGCTGGAGTCAGAAGTCCCCATGGAGAGCTGACTGCTCAGGCGGATCTTCTCAACCTCAGACAGAAACTGAAAGGCAACTTTGGGGTTTTAGGCTTGGATGGTCGAGTGCCACCATATGCTGGCTACTGGGCTCCTTCTTTTTTTGTATTAACCCATATTTTATAGACAGGAAAACTGAAGCTCAGAGAAATAAGCTAAATCACCCAACTAGCTGGGAAGTTGGGGAGCCTTAAAATTAATCGCCAAGTTTTCAGTCTTTAAATTAACCATCTGTACTTCAAATCCCGTTGATGCAGCAAGCATGAGTCAGAAAGTGAAATAAAAATGAGGGAGCAGGGTACTAGATTCCACTCTTGCCTGAAACAACTCTTTTTTTTTTTCTTTACCCCAATTTGGGTAGGAGCTGTGTCTGGTTATTCGAGCAAGAAAACATCTTAGAATTCACCAGCCCCCTTTGCCCAGCACGGATGCCCCGCCTTAACTCAGAGCCCCTTCCAGCACCCCCCACCAGCTCCAGTCCCCCTTTTGCCATGCCCCCTCTCCCAACCAGGCCTGCAGGTGGAGAGGTGGTGAGCGGCTCTCTCCAGCTGCACTGTCTCCCTGGGGTGGCTCATGGAGGATTCCATGCTCAGAGAAGCCAATTAAGGACCATCATCCTGACTCAGAGCTGCCTGAACACCCCAACCCCCATCGCCTGCAGGAGTCCACCCAGGAAGCCTCGGGGAGCTCCCCTCGCAGGGGCCAGGGGCCAGCCTGGGTAGATGGCAGCTGCCCTGACCTGTCCACCAGCCAAAAACCTGTGTAGCTTCTGCCCCTGCCCCAGACTCTGCTGAGACTCCCAGTCTCCTCCATCCTTGAGCATCAATTAAATATTGACTGAGTAGCTATTAAGCATGGGAACAGTCTACCATGCTCTCCAGGCAGGATGGGTCTCTCTTCCTCAGAAGTGCAGCAAACACCAAGCATGGTCTTGCCTTGCTCCTGCCTTTGCACCTGCCGGTCCTTCCGCTAGAAACACCCTTCTCCAGATACCCGCTCTGCACTGCTTGCCCAAACGTCACCTCATCTTAGGGGCCCTCCCTAGCTGCCTCCCGCCTACCATTTATCTGTTTAGTTTCCCTTCATAGCTCCCTCCCTGCTTGATATTTTATTATCTGTGTGTTTGTCAGCCTTCCCCAACCAGAATGCAAACTCCATGAAAAGGGACCCCTGGGTCTCATTCATGGCTGGCTGAATTCTCAGTACTTAGAACCGGGTCTGGTTCTCAATAAAGATCTGTTCTGTGGATGGGACTTGGGTTCTGGCTCTATTACAGCTGGGACCCCTAGGGAGCCACTCCCCATCCCACCTCTCAAAGCTTGTCCTTTGTAGTGTGAGAGGATTGCTGGTTTCTAACTGGGGTCTTAATTGGAGTCCGAGTTTCTAACGGCATCCAAGGGAGAATGCGATAGGCTATGTTTTTATTGAGGTGAAATTCTCACAACATAAGATTCATCATTTATTTTTGCTTCTTATTGAGGGATAGTTGATTTACAGTGTTGTGTTAGTTACTGCTATACAGCCAAGTGATTCTGTTATATATACATTCTTTATTAACATTCTTTTCCATTATGGTTTATCATAGGATACTGCATACAGTTCTCTGTGCTATACTGTAGGACCTTGTTGTTTATCCATTCTCTATATGAAAGCTTACATCTGCTAACCCTAGCCTCCCACCCCCCCTGCAACCCTCTCCCCCCTTGGCAACCAACAATCTGTTCTCTATATCTGTGAGTCTGTTTCTGTTTCATAGGTAGGTTCATTTGTGTCATATTTTAGAGTCCACATTTGATATCATATGGCATTTGGCTTTTTCTTTATGACTTACTTCACTTAGTATGATAATCTCTAGTTGCATCCAAGCTGCTGCAAATCATTCCATTCTTTTTTTATGGCTGAGTAGTAGTCCATTTTATATATGTACCGCTTCTTCTTTATCTATTCATCTGTTGGTGGATATTTAGGTTGTTTCCATGTCTTGGTTATTGTGAGTAGTGCTGCTATGAAAATAGAGTAGCATGTATCTTTGAATTAAAATTTTGTCTGAATATATGCCCAGGAGGGGGGTTGCTGGATCACATGCTAATTTTATTTTTAGTTTTCTGAGGAACCGCCATACTGTTTTTCACAGTGACTGCACCAACTTGCATTCCCAGCGACACTGTAGAGGGGTCCCTTTTCTCCACACCCTCTCTAGCACTTGTTATCAAATTAACCATTTTAACTGAATAATTCAGTGGCAGTTAGTGCATATATAATGTTGTGCAACCACCACCCTTATCTAGTTCCAAAACATCGTCATCACCCCCAAAACAAACCTCATATCTGAAGTAGCTGCTCTTTATTCCTCTCTCTCCAGCTCCTGGCAACGACCAATCTGCATTCTCTCCCTGTGGATTTACCTATTATGAATGTTTCATATAAATGGAATCATACAATACGTGAGCTTTCGTATCTGGCTTCTTTCACTTAGCATAATGTTTTTGAGGTGCGTCCACATTGTAGCATTTATCAGTGCTTATTTCTTTTTATGGTTGAACAATATCCCATTGTATGGATATACAGTTTGTCTATCCACTTGTCAACTGATACCATGAGCTGTGTTTTTTTTTTTAATTATAGTATAATTGCCTTACAATGTTGTGTTAGTTCCTGCTGTACAACAAGGTGAATCAGCTGTGTGTATACAGAGATCCCCTCCCTCTTGAGCCTCCTTCCCACCCCACCCACCATCCCCCTCTGCCCCAGGTCATCATAGACCATGAGCTGTTTTTAAAAGCTTTTCCAAATCTGTGATAAGACCGCACCATCTGATAAAATATGTTTGGTAGCAGAAGCTTATAAAATATGGACAGTATGACGAAAGAGGTGCTTGCAGTTTTCAGGCCCTGATTCCACACAACTTTCCACAGCTCTACATAAAGTAAGGTAGCTGGACCCACAAACACAGCCTCCATCTCTGGACTAGTCTAAGCACTGATGGCTTTCTTTAACCCTCACCCTCAAGCTCTCTGAGGTAGGACTTTCACAAGGACTCATTCAGATGAGGCAAAATCCACTGCTCAGGGTCACATAGGTAAGAATGGTGGAGCTGGCATCTGAGCCCCGATCCTGGATCCAGAAGATGAACGCTCAACCACCTGGTAAGCTGTCTGCCTGGGACACTCAGGGGGCCCACCTGGTCACACCTCCCTGAGCAGTACTTTGAGCCAGGGGCCAGAGTGGAGTGGCGTGGGCTCCGAGGGAAGTCAGTGGTGCAGGGGAAACACTGATGTCAAGTGGCAGCAACCTACCTTAAGGGCTGTTGGGATCTTTAAATGAGATTAACTATGAAAATACAAATCTCAATTCTATTAAGTCATAATGACTAATATATATCGACTGTAGAGGGGTGGGAGCTTGAGCTCACAACAGATGTAAAACAGATATGATGATGGAGCCTGACTCTTAGAAGCCAGTACTCTAAAAAGGGAAAGAGACCCACACCAGTGACCATGGTAAAGTCACCTGGGCTTTAGAGCTTCAGTTTTATCATCTATAAAATGCTCCTAATCTCTGAGAAAGACAGTTGAGGGCAACAAGAAATGTTTAGAAGTCTGCATACTGTGCTATTTGTGTACATATTGTGTTTTTAAGGGAATACATGTATATTTATAAATAAATGCAGAGCCTAGCTCTAGAATGGTGCTGTCAAATAAATTATAATGTTAGCCTCAAGCGCCAGTCTTGTAAGTTATTTATATGTTTTTGGTATCTCCATTAGACAAGATAAAAAGAAACAGGTGAGATTAATTTTGATATATTTTTAAGCCAACATATCCCAAATCACATCATCTTAACATCTCATCAATATTTTAAAATTATTTTCTAGCTTTCTTGAATTATAATTATGTCTTTAAATTATTGATGAGATATTTTATTCTTTTTTGTACTAAGTCTGAAACTGGGTATAAGTTGTCTTATACTTACAACATATCTGAATTCAAATTAGCCACATTTTAAGTGCTCAGTAGTCAGGGATAGCTAGTGGCTACTGTATGGGATGGCATATTTCTGGAAGGACTTCAAATTTGCTCCTGGAGAGAGATTTTGGAGAATTGAAAATCATGGGAGGAAGAAGTTACTTTCACTATATGTTCTTTTGTTCTGTTTTGATTTTTTTTTCCCCCAAGTGTGTGAATTTGTTCTATTTTTTAACTTGCAGTGTTAAAGGTAAGGAAAAACAGAAAAGTCAGAAAGAGAAACAGAGAAAGCCGTGATCTTAGAAGTAGGAGGAGATTTCAGACAGGCAGGCGCAATGTCAGGGAGGTCAAGAGAGGAGAGCTTTTCAGAAGACGAGGAGGAGGAGGGGGTGGAAGAAGAAGCAGTGCCCTGAGGTGACTTCAGATTTGGCACCTGGGACATCGCTCATCACTCATCGGTGACATTTGAGAGCTATGTCAGGAGAGAGAAGGGGTGGAACAGGACGGGAGCAGGTTGGTAGGGGGCGGAGGCCACAGGCGAGGCCCTCTGTATGGGGAGAAGACCTGCAGACCCCAACAAGGGAGGCAAACGACGGTAACTCCCTCAGAGGGGGCCCAGGCGGTAAAGGCCGCTGGGGACGGCTCCTGGAAGCCGTGAGGAAACAGGATGCGACAAGAGGCAGGTGGAAAACAGGTGGTTCGGGCAGGAATCGCGGCCTGGAACCAGCACCGTGCCGGGCAGGAGAGAGGAGTCAGACTGGCTGGAAGGCAGGGGGCCGGAGGCGAGCAACTATCATCAGCTTGGCCAACAGTTCACTTCTTCACCACCTTGGAGACCCAGACCCCCTCGAAGATGTGATGAGAGGCACACCTGTACATGCAATTTTGTCCACGACTTCAGGCCTCCCCGGAGCTCCTGAGGGCCACCTCAGACCATAAAACCTGCTGGAACCATCCACTGCGGCCCCCTCAAGATGTGCCCGAACCCCTCACCACCCCTCAAAGTCTGATCCCACACCTGCTCTGGTCTTATCCTCTGCCCACGACACCCAGGTTTCTCAGAGCTCTGTTGGTTCTAGGCCTTTTTGATCCTAGGTTTCCCCTTCCCCCTTCCTCCTTCCCCCTCAGGAACTCTTCCTCCTCACCATGCAGAAGCCGCCTCTCTCCTCTAGGCACGTACAATCGTTTAATCATGTCTTCCACTTAGCACAGTCTTCCAGGGTCAGTGTTGCATATCATAATTGTCTCTTTGTGTAGCTCATCTGTTCCCATCTCCTCACCCACGCAGGTTTTGTGCAACCGGAGGGCCAGAACCTAATCTGATCTATAGTTGGTACGTAATAAATGAATGAACACAAATATCACCCAACTAGGGTGATGTCACCCAAATATCACCCAGAAGGTCCCATTTCCCAGCAGCCCCTGAGGACCCAGAGACTGCTTTTTCAGGACTGTGGCTGGTGATGGATCATGTTCTTAAAAATAAGAATTGAATTTGATTCTGCAGTTGCAGAATAGAGAAGTCCATGGAAACAGGGGGAGGACAAGGTACAGGATTGGGGAGGGGCCACGTGTAGGGTTGCCAGATTCCTTTTTCAGTTAAGGTGAAATTCATACAACATGCAACTGACCATTTTAGAGTGTCCAATCTAGTGACATTAGTGTATTCAACAATGTTGTGCAAACATCACCTCTTTCTAGGTTGAAAATGTTTCCAATCCTCTAGAAAAACACCCAGTATTCACTAAGCAATCACTCCCTGTTTCCCTCTCCTCCTCTCCCCTGGCAACCACCCACCTGCTTTCTAGTATCTCTATGGATTTACCTATTCTGGATATTTTACCTAAAAGGAATCATATAATATATAATCTTTTGTGCATGACTTCTGTCACTTAGCATAACATTATTGAGGGTACATCCTAGTTGTAGCATGTATCAGTACTTAATTTCTTTTTTACAAAAATTATTTATTCCTGGTAAAATGTATATAATGCAATATTGGCCATCTTAACCATTTTTAAATGTACAATTCGATGACATTAATTAGACTCATGATGTTGTACAACCATCACCACTGTTTCCAAAATTTCTTCACCATCCACAAACAGAAACTCTACAACCGTTAAGCAATAACTTTCCATTATCCCCACCTACCCCACCCTCTGGTAACTTCTAATCTACTTGCCGTCTCTGTGAATTTGCCTGCTGTAGATACCTTCTGGAGTCATACAATATTTGACTGGCTTATTTCACTTAGCATGTTTCAAAGTTCAGCCGTGTTGCTGCATGTGTCAGAACGTCATTCCTCTTCACTGATGAATATTGTATGGATATACCACTTTTTGTTTACCCATTCATTTGTTGATAGGCATTTGGGTTGCTTCCATCTTTCAGCTACTGTGAATGATACTGCTATGAACATTCACATACAAGTATCTGTTATAGTATATTTTCAATTGGGGGGGTATATACCTAGAAGTAGATTTTCTGCATCTTATGATACAATGGACCAAATTGTGTCCCCTCCTAAATTTATGTGTTGAAGCCCCAACCCCCACTGTGATAGTGTTTGAAGATGAGGCCTTTGGGAAGTAATTAGGTCACGAGAGAGAATGGAGCCCACATGATGGGATTAGTGCCCCTGTAAGAAGACACGTGGGAAAGCTCTCTCTCCTGTCTCTGCTAAGTGAGGATACAGCAAGGCAAGTCAGCAGGAGGTTCCTCTCCAGAATTCAGCCATGCTGACGCCCTGGATCTCAGACTTCTCAGCCTCCAGATCTGTGAGAAATAAATGTCTGTTGCTTAAGCCACTCAGTCTATAACCATTTGCTATAGCAGCCCAAACGAAGACATATGGTAGTTCTTTGTTAACTTTTTGTTGTTGTTGTTAACTTTTTGAAGAATGACCACTGTGTTTTCCACATGGTGGTTGCACCATTTTACATTCCCACCAGCAATGTACAAGGGTACAGTTTCTTCACATCCTTAACAACACGTTATTTTCTATTTGCTTTCTTATTATTGTTTATAGATATCCTAGTGGATGTGACATGATACCTCATTGTGCTCTTTGATTTGCATTCCTTAATGACCAATGATGTTGAACGTGTGCTCATGTGCTTATTGGCCATTTGTATTTCTTCCTTGGGAAGATGTCTTTTCAAATGCCCCTATTTAAAATTCAATTGTTTGTCTTTTTGTTGAGTTCTTTATGTTTTCCAGATACTGAATACTTTAAGACAGATTATTTTAAAATATTCCCCCCATTCTGTGTGTTTTTTCACTTTCTTGATAATGACCTTTGATGAACAAGTTTTTAACTTTTATGAAGAGCAACAAGTTGCTCTTCCTATGTTGTCTGTGCTTTTGATATCAAATTTAAGAATCTGTTGCCAAATCTGAAGTTATAAACATTTACCCCTATTTTTTCTTCCAATAGTTTTATAGTTTTAGCCTATGTACTTAAATTGCTGATCCATTTTGAGTTAATTTTTGTGTACAGATCAAGGTACTATTTCTTGAAAAGACTTTTCTTCCCCTCATTGACTTGTTTCAGCACCTTTGTTGAAAGCTAACTGGTCATAGATATTTTGGATTTGTTTCTAGAATCTCAATTCTATTCTATTGATCTGTTTATCCTTACCCCAGTACTACAGTGTTTTAATTATATTGGGCTTCCCTGGGGCTCAGATGGTAAAGAATCTGCCTGTAATGCAGAAAACCCGGGTTCAATCCCTGGGTTGGGAAGATCTCCTGGAGAAGCAAATGGTTACACCCTCCAGTATTCAAGCCTGGAGAATCCCACGGACAGAGGAGCCTGGTGGGCTATAGTCCACGGAGTCACAAAGAGTCAGACACGACTGATTGACTAACACTTTCACTTTCAACTGTGTGATAAGTTTGAAATCTGGAAATGTGAGCCCTCCAAATTTGCTTTTCCTTTTCAGTGTTGTTTTGGCTATTCAGTCCATGGGAATTCCTTATAAATATGGGAATGGGCTTTTCCACTTCTGAAAAGGAAAAAAAAGTCCACTGGAATTTTGATAGGAATTGCATTGAATCTTAGATCACTTTGGGGAATATTGCTATCTTATATTAAGTTTTCTAGTCCATGAACACAGGATATCTTTCTACTTATTTAAGTCTTCTTTAATTTTTTTAGCAATGTTTTACAGTTTTCAGTGTGCAAGTCTTTCACTCCCAGGTTAAATTTACTCTACATTTTTTTATTCTTTTGGATGCTGTTGTAAATGGAATTGTTTTCTTAATTTCCTTTTCAGATTGTTGAATCTGAAATCTTAATTTCATTGCTGGTATAGATAAACAAATCTGACTTTGTGGTTGATGTTATACCCTGAAACTTTGTTAAATTTGTTTATTAGCTCTAATAGGTGCTTTTGTGCATTCCTTGGCATTTTCAGTATATGAAATCATGTAATCTGAAAAAAAAGATAACTTACTCCTCCCTTTCCAATTTGGATGACTTTTTTCCTTGTCTGATTTCTCTGCCTAGGACTTCCAATACATTGTTGAATAGCACAGTAGCACTGCCAGATTTAGCAAGTAAAAATATAGGACTCCCATACAATATTTGGGACTTACCAAACAATTATGCACTGCCTATCTGAAATTTAAATTTCACTGAATGTCCTGAATTTTATCTGGGAGAGTTCAGCCCAAAGTGCCAGCACTGCCTGCCAACCCTTCACCCTCCCATTACCTCCAAGGCTCTTGCCCCACTTGCCCTGCCCTTCTGGAAGCCTGAATGTCAGGAACAGCTTTGTCTAAGCCCCGACTCTGGTTTCGTTGTGCTGGATACTAAGAGGGTGGATCAAAATAACTGCTGTCTTTTCACTCTTGTTCCCAACCAGCAGAGATGTGGGGTGAGACTTTGGGAGAACCTAGGAAGACAAAGCTTAAGCCATCATTACAGTTTGGCCAGATGCTGGGACCCTGAGGAGAAAGGTTTTCAAGCTGAGTCCAGAGGTTTGGGTTGTGATGGAAAGGTCTTAAAGACGGAGTGAGTGCCTAGGACTTTCCAGCTCCTGAAAGATGTTCCCGTATGTTTTTCTCTGTGATCTTCCCAATGCCCCCTGAGGAAAGCAGAGCAGCTACTGTTGCCTGCAGTTCATAACTGGGAGCTGAAATGATTGCCCAAAGCCACACAGCTGACCAATCCTCCAGGGAGCGGGGTCCATGCCAGGCCTCTGAGCCCCGCCAAGCTCAGTGCCCTCCGGCGTGGAACAGAGTGGAACTTTGACTCCCAAGCCTAAGAACCACAGACCACACCAAAACCCTTCCCTCATCACAGAGCCTGCCAGGGCTCCCCAAGGCACCCACCCCACTCTTCACCCCTGGTTCTGGGATGACTGGGGACGCAGAGCAAGGTCCACTTACCTCTAACTGGAAAATGAGCCTTATTACCTGTGCCCCATTGGTAATCCAGTTTTCCTACCCTTCATTTCCAGGGCCTCTCTTTTTGCTTCTCTCCCCACCCCAAAACTTAATACCACTGATGCCTATTTTATTGTTTTTAGTTTTTTAATATCATATTATTATTATTATTATTTGGCTGTGCTGGGGCTTCATTGCTGCTCAAGGGCTTTCTCTATGTGCGGTGAGCAGGGGCTGCTCTCTAGTTACAGCACATGCAGGCTCTAGAGAACGGGCTTCAGTAGTTGCCGCTTACAGGCTTAGCTGCTCTATAGTATATAGAATCTTCCTGGACCAGGGATAGAACCCATGTCCCCTACATTGGCAGGCAGATTCTTAACCACTGGGCTACCAGGGAAGTCCCTCATAGCACATTATTACTGACGGCCCGAGATCCACACATTCTTTGCAGCACATTTATATCTATTCTCTCATTCATTCAGCTAATATTTTTTATATCTCTTGAACACCTACTTTGTGCCAGGGACTATGTTGGGCCCTGTGACTAAGCCAAAATGCTGGCTTTCCATCAGTGGTTCTTAACCTGGCTACACCTTATGACCATCTAGAGAAGTTTTAAAATCCTGATTCCCACTCTCACCCCAAATGAATGATTAGGACTCAGGGGTAGGACCAATGCATCAGTGCATTTTTTGTTGATAGGTTGTTATTTCATTTGTCACTTACATCCTATATTTACAACGTAGATGATGCCATAGCTAACAGTATTAAATAGGACAGATCTGCAATCTTCTTCAGCATTTAAGTACCATCTTTGGCATTAAATAAGGAAGCCTGGATGTTTAAAAGCAGTATATTTTAAGCAAGACCCAGTACTTCTTGGAAGAGACTTCATCGGGACATTTTATGTCTCCCATCATTTTATTATAAGAAAATTTTCAAACAGACAGAAAAACTGAAAGAATTTTACAGTGAACCCTCACCTAGATGCTCCCATTATTACTTTATCTATCAACCCCACCTAATTTTAATTTTTTTATTTTACTATTTATTTATTTGGCTGCCTTGGCTCTCAGTTGCAGCCCTGGAGATCTTTTGTTGTGGTGCACAGGCTCTCTAGTTGCTCTGCAACGTGTGGGATCCCAACTGGTTCCCTGACTAGGGACCAAACCTGCATCCTCTGCATTGCAAGGTGGATTCTTAACCCCTGGACCATCAGGGAGGTCCTCCTCCCAATTTTTTAATATATTTCAAAATGAATCATAGACCTCTATCCACTCTTTCTAAATACTTCAGCATGCATGTTGTCAGCTAAAGTTCAATGTTTGGCTACAGTATTATTTTTTACTTTCTATATAAAATTCTTGTTACAATGAACTGCAAAAATCTTAAGGGTACATTTGTTGGGTTTTGACAATGTCACACACCTGTGTAATCTGAACCCCTATCAAGATATTAGAAGATTACTGTCACTCCAGAAAGTTCCCTATTCCCTTTCCTGCTAACCCTCGTCTGTCCCACTGCCAGCACCTACAGAGACAATCTCTTGGTGTTTTTTTTTTTCCTAACATAGACTGGATTTGCCTATTTTGGAACCTCACAGAAATAGAATCATACAGTATAAGTTGGCTTACATTAGGCTCTTTTCACTCAGCGCAGTATTTTTGACATTTACCCATGTTGTGTGTGTCAGCAGTCTGTTCCTTTTCATTGCTGAATAGTGCTCTTTGTATAAACAACAGTTTATTTGTCCATTTTCTTTATAGGCATTTGGGTTGTTTCCAGTTTGGAGTTATTATGTTTCTATGAACGTTCCTACACAAATCTTTTTGTGGACATACATTTTCATTTCTTTTGGGTAAATACCTTGAAGTGAAAATGTTGGGTTGTCGGGTAGGTGTTTATTTAGTTGTTTTTAAGAAACTGCCAGATCATTCCCATCAACTATTTATGAGATGTCCCGGATATCAGTTTTTTGTCAGATGTTTTATAAATATATTTCTCCCAATCTGTAGCTTGCTTGCTGGTTTCCCTAGAGGTATTTTTCAACTCAAGCATCTGTATTTTACTGACTTTTGATTGAAATGTATATACAGAAAAGTACACAAACCTCAGTGTACATTCTAACTGATTTTCACAAGCTGAACACATTCAGAATTCAATCAGAGAAACAGCATTTCCAATGCCCCCAGAAACTCGCCTCAAGCCTGTCTCCAAAGGTAACTATTATCCTGATTTCTAAAAGCATAAATTTTGCCCATAATTTATGTAAGTGGAATCATTCCCTTTTGTTTCTGGCTTCCTCACTTCAACATTGTTTTTTGAGGTTGGTCGGTATTGTTGGGTATAGTGAGGAACATCATTCTCATTATTGCATGGTGTTCCATTGTATAAGTCCACCACGATTCATCCATTCTACCAGTGATGGGCATTCCAGTTATGTCCAGGTATTTGGTATTATGAAAGTACAATGTTTTTGCCAAATATTTGTTTACATTCTCTTAGGTGTATCTTAATACTTAGGAGTAGAATTCCCAGGTCCTAGGGGATATATATGTTCATCTATTAAATATCCTTAATAGATATTGCCATACAGTTTTCCTCAATGGTTAGATCTATTCACACTCCCATCAAAGGCACCAGAAGTTTTCACCATTCCCCCAAGTGATTCTAAGAATAAGAGCCACTGCCTCACTGTGCTGAGAAACTGCTGTCAGGGCTGTGACAGCCCATAGGAACCAGGAATGGCAAGGCTCGTAAGAGAACAGGAAGCGGGGGATACGGTATATATATTCAATAGAATATTACTCAGCCATAAAAAAACAATGAAATAATGCCATTTGCACCAATATGGATAATCTAGAGATTAGCATGCTAAGTGAAGTAAACCAGACAAAGACAAATATCGTATAACATTGCTTGTATGTAGAATTTAAAAAAATGATACAAAAGAGCTTATTTACAAAACAGAAATAGACTCACATGGAACATAAACTTGTGGTTACCAACGGGAAAACAGGGGAAGGGATAAATTAGGAGTTTGGGACTAACATATACACAGTACCATATGCAAAACAGATAAACAATAAGGACCTACTGTATAGCACAGGGAACTATACTTAATGTCTTATAATAATCAATAAGGGAAAATAATCTGAAAAAGAATATATATGTATGCTTGATGAATCACTTTGCTGTACACCTGAAACCAACACAAGCTTGTAAGTCAACTATGCTTCAGTTTTAAAAGGAGACAGAGACCAGGAAATGGGCAGGTGCAGCAAGGGGGTTGGGGGGAGGTTGGCTGGACTCTGTGGGTCTGAGCAGGGAAAATGGGGTTGGGGAGGCATTGCAGGTAGAGAAATATTTCCTCTGAAAGGCCAGAGAATGTGAAAGGCTTGTACGTCAGGGAGAGAGATCAGAGACTGTGGAAAAGGCAGTCTGGGGCCAGGCAATGCTGAGCTCTTGAGGCCATGTTAAGGATTTTCTTTTCAACCTTTTATTTTGAAATCATTTTCAACTTACAGAAAAGTTGCAAAAATAGTACAGAGAATTCCCATCTATCCTTCACCTAACTTCCCCTAAGATTAACAACCCACAGGAGTATGTACAGTTCTCAAAACCAGGAAAATAGCGTTGGTAGGATCCTACTAACTAAACCACAGCACTTATTCAAATGCCACCCATTTCCCCCCTCATCTCCTTCTTCTATTCCAGAATCCAATCCAGAGTCCACATCCCATTTGTTTGTTGTGTCTCCTTTATCTCCTCCAATCTGTAACATTTCCAGTTTTATTCTTCATAACCTTCAGACTTTTGCAGAGTACTTGTCATTTATTATGTAGAATGTCTCTCAGTTTCAGCTTGTCTGATGTTTCCTCAGGGTTAGACAAAATTATGAATTTCTGGCAAGACTTCCATAGAAGTTGTATGTCTTATTCCTGGTATTATGAACCTCAATCACTTGATCTCATTGGTGTCTGTCACGTTTCTCCACTGTAAAGCTACTGTTTTGATCTTTTTCCTAAGAAAAGAAAGGGATGGCATTGAAGGATTTTAAGCAAGGGACATGATGTGTTCAGTGACGTGTGTTTCAAAAATGCCCTCTTTGTTGCAACATGAAGAACAGGTTAGAAGAGGCTAGAATGTGCCTGTGGGAGGTTGGTTCAGGTATAATACAGTCCAATATGTGATGATAAACGTGGGGAGAAGTGGGCAGATTTTAGAGATATTCAGAAGGTAAAATCATAAGGCAGGTTAATGAGATCACACAGAGGTTCTGATAGAATTTGTCTGCGACTGGGCTTGGGTGAAGCCAGTTTAAAAGCACCCAGGTGATTGTCACGTTCAGCCACATTGACCATGGCCAGCCCACGGCATGGTCCAGATGTACTCCAGGTGAAAGCCGCTTGGTGGTCAAAGTCAAGATGCTCAGTATCTCTGTGGATACATGGGGAGAAAGATGGAGGAGGGGGGCGTCCTCTGCCATCTCCCACAGTCCAGAGAGAGCTGGCAAGAGAATGCTAATGAGACCAGAGAGCTCAGGGAGCCCTTGCCAGCTTGTCACTGCTGACTCTCCAAGTACGGCTGCCAGATAAAATACAGGACACCCAGTTCGATCTTAATTTTGGGTAAACAATGAATAATGTTTTAGTATGTCTCAAATATTGTACAGAACATATATTAAAGCATTACTTATCTGAAATTTAATTTAATCTTATTTTTACTTGTTAAATCTGGCAACCCTACCCACAAGACAAGGATCTGATGTGTTTGACCCATTCCTGTCTAGTGCAAGCACTTCTAAAGCAACAGAGACTTTTTTCTTCCCTCTCCTTTTCCACCCTCTCCCCTTCTTCCTCCTTCCACCTTCACATCCTCAGTGTGGCCTGGCCAAGAGCATGCCAGTGCCTGGCACCAGCCTTTCCACTGAAAGCCACACACGGAGTCCCTGGCATAGGGCCCAGGAGGAAACACCCAGACTCCCGCTCCAAACCCACTCATTTCTTAACTCAGTAAGTGTTTAAGCACACCTGCCATGTGCCAAGCCCTGTGTGGGTCAGAGGGATAAAGCAATGAACAAGTCAAGTGAGTTCCCACTCTTCGGGGGTCATGCATTCCAGCGGGAGAGATGGACCATGATCCAGAAAACAACGGCTTCAGATGGTGAGGACAGCCATGAAAGGATGTGGTCAGAGTGACCAGAGCCCAAGTGAGGTGGGGGGTCAGGGGGCCTCTCTGAACAGGTGACATGACTTGGGCTTGAAGCTGACAAGAGGCAGCTTTGTAAAGATCTAGGGAAGAGTGTTGCAGGGAGAAGAAAGACCACAGGGGTGTCACAGGACATCTAGGAACCCCACCACATCTGGCTGATGTGTGGGATTTGCCAGTTTCTGTGGTGGAACTACTCTATCATGGCTAGTCACAAGCTACCAACATGAGATGATACTTTTTAAGAAGCTGATATTTTAGTTGATTTGGGGCCTCATTAAGGTGCCAGGGCCAAAAGGCTGTCTCAAAATCCTGCTCTCTAGAAATGGTACTGAAGAATTTATTTACATGGAAGCAATGGATGGAGGTTCATGACATTGTACAGAAGGCAGTAATCAAGACCATCCCCAAGAAAAGGAAATGCAAAAAGCCAAAATGGTTGTCTGAGGAAGCCTTACAAATAGCTGAGAAAAGAAGAGAAGCTAAAGGCAAAGGAGAAAAGGAAAGATATACACATGTAAATGCAGAGTGTCAAAGAATAGCAAAGAGAGATAAGAAAGCCTTCCTCAGTGATCAGTGCAACAAAATAGAAGAAAACAAAAGAATGGGAAAGACTAAGATCTCTTCAAGAAAATTAGAGATACCAAGGGAACATTGCATGCAAAGATGGACACAATAAAGAACAAAAATTGTGTGGACTTAACAGAAGCAGAAGATATTAAGAAGAGGTGGCAAGAATACACAGAAGAACTATACAAAAAAGATCTTCATGACCCGGATAACCACGATGGTGTGGTCATTTACCTAGAGCTAGACGTCCTGGAATGCAAAGTCAAGTGGGCCTTAGGAAGCATCACAACAAACAAACCTAGTGGAGGTGATGGAATTCCAACTGAGCTACTTCAAATCCTAAAAGATGATGCTGTGAAAGTGCTGCACTCAATATGCCAGCAAATTTGGAAAACTCAGCAGTGGCCACAGGACTGGAAAAGGTCAGTTTTCATTCCAATCCCAAAGAAAGGCAATGCCAAAGAATGTTCAAACTACTGCACAATTGCACTCATCTCACATGCTAGCAAAGTAATGCTCAAAATTCTCCAAGCCAAGCTTCAACAGTATGTGAACCATGAACTTCCAGATGTCCAACCTGGATTTAGAAAAGGCAGAGGAACCAGAGATCAAATTGCCAACATCTGTTGGATCATCAGAAGAGAGTTCCAGAAAAACATCTACTTCTGCTTTATCGACTATGCCAAAGCCTTTGACTGTGTGGATCACAACAAACTGGAAAATTCTGGAAGAGATGGGAATACCAGACCACCTGACCTGCCTCATGAGAAATCTGTGTGCAGGTCAAGAAGCAACAGTTAGAACTGGATATGGAACAACAGACTGGTTCCAAATTGGGAAAGGAGTACGTCAAGGCTGTATATTATCACCCTGCTTATTTAACTTATATGCAGAGTATATCATGAGAAACACTGGGCTGGAAGAAGCACAAGCTGGAATCAAGATTGCTGGGAGAAATGTCAATAACCTCAGATATGCAGATGACACCACCCTTATGGCAGAAAGCAAAGAAGAACTAAAGAGCCTCTTGATGAAAGTGAAAGAGGAGAGTGAAAAAGTTGGCTTAAAGCTCAACATTCAGAAAACTAAGATCATGGCATCCGGTCCCATCACTTCATGGGAAATAGATGGGGAAACAGTGGAAACAGTGTCAGACTTTATTTTTCTGGGCTCCAAAATCACTGCAGATGGTGACTGCAGCCATGAAATTAAAAGATGCGTGCTCCTTGGAAGAAAAGCTATGAGCAACCTAGACAGTGTATTAAAAAGCAGAGACATTACTTTGCTGACAAAGGTCCATCTAGTCAAAGCTATGGTTTTTCCAATAGCCATGTATGGATGTGAGAGTTGTGCCATAAAGAAGGCTGAGCACCGAAGAATTGATGCTGTTGAACTGTGTTGTTGGAGAAGACTCTTGAGAGTCCCTTGGACTGCAAGGAGATCCAACCAGTCCATCCTAAGGGAAATCAGTCCTGAATATTCATTGGAAGGACTGATGCTGAAGCTCCAATACTTTGGTCATCTGATGCGGAGAGCCGGCTCATTGGAAAAGACCCTGATGCTGGGAAAGATTGAAGGCATTAGAAGAAGGGGATGACAGAGGACTAGATGGTTGGATGGCATCACCGACTCAATGGACATGAGTTTGAGCAAGCTCTAGGAGATGGTAAAGGACAGGGAAGTCTGGTGTGCTGCAGTCCATGAGGTTGCAAAGAGTCAGACATGACTGAGTGACTGAGCAACAACACTTACTAGACCCCTGAGAACCTTTGAACTTGGGATGGAGAACCAGTTGGATGGTCAATGTTTCTAAACACCTCCAAGGGGCACTAGGTCTTAACTTTGTATCCTTCCTCTCCCTTGCCTCCAGGCCTCAACAAATGGGGACTGAATGAACGAATGAAGTATTTGATCTCCCTAAGATAGTAGCCTCCCTCCTGTCGCCACAAAGGTGAGGTTTGAGGAGCCAGCGTCTCCACAGCCACCAGTCCCTGTCCTGGGTACTGCAATGCAGTCTAGCTATACCCCCTCGCCGTCCCTCAGTTCTGTCTTAAATGACAACAGGTAACTCTGCCCAAAGTCAGAAGGCCTGGAAACTGAGCTTGACTTACTGTCAACACACGCAAGCCACAAAATTGCATTGACTCTTCTGAACTGGACTGGGCTGGGGCGGAGGGGGGGCGCTCAGAACACAAAGGCACTCAGGCAGTCCCCAAACACCTCCCTGACTCCTTACAGCCTGTGTCTTCCCTCCTTTTTGATGCTGGCCTCCCCCGAGTCTGCAACCTGGGAGCTGCAGTCTAGCCCAGGTGAGGATTGGGGAGGATCTCCGGCAGTCTCCCCCTGCTGCCATCCCCTGGTGTTCTCAGGTGGGAGGGCCATCCACGAGCATCTGTTAGCCCCCAACTCTCCTGGCTACCCTCCTGGTCCCCCTCCAGCTCTCTCTCTGCCTGGCAGGGAGGAGCCACTAGAGTTAAGCGGATTTCATGCTATTTTCAAAGTCATTTTCCTTGGAAAAAAATTTTTTTATACCGTTAAACCTGCTTTCAGCTGATTCTTATCTCCCTGAAAGCTTCCTCCTCCCTTTCCACGAGATAAACCAGTAAGGGGAATATTTAGGAACCTGCCAGTGACAACCCACAGGCATGCTGGGTTGGGAAGGGCATGAGAAGGTTCCCCTCACCAGTCCTCCAGAGTCTTCCAGCCCCACCTTAACAACTGCCTTGTGGCAGGGAGCCTGTCCTTCAGGTTCCTGTCCTCATGCCCGCCACCAAACTGGGGTGAGTTTTTGCATCCAGCGTATTTTGAGGAGTAATTGAGGCATTTCCAAGACCCCAGGCAGCCTACATTTCCTGGAGAAGAGGCAGCCCTAGGAAGCTTCAAGCTGGGAGTGGTTCAGGGTGAGCTATGAAATGCCAAAGCCAGCCTATGCTCCCTCATGACCCCACTGTGTGCATATGAAAGCCTGAGTCATATCTCAGCTGCCAGTAAACCAGGCCTTTGCGAGGACAAGAGTCGAGACCAAATGGTTCTGTATCCTCAGCTTACAGCACAGGGCTCAGCCTATCATAGGTTGCTGGAGAGGAGCCTATGACATCTGCCAGACCCCTCTGGCAAGCAAGGCTGATCCAGCACCTCAGCCACAGGTGATTGGACCAGACTTGAGCAGCCTCAGACGTGACCTGGCACAAGACCTGTGCTCAGAGGAAAGAATGAGGATGGCCTGGACCAATCAATTCTCTTTCCTGTGATAATCCAGCAGTGTGGAAACACGAAAAGCTTGCAACATTCCTATGGTCCTGCTGAGACAAAGATGTGAAAAGTGAAAGTGTTAGTCACTCAGTCGTGTCTGACTCTTTGCGACCCCATGGACTGTAACCCACCAGGTTCCTCTGTCCATAGAATTCTCCAGGCAAGAACACTGGAGTGGGTTGCCATTTCCTTCTCCAGGGGATCTTCCCAACCCAGGGATCGAACCCCGATCTCCTGCATTAGAGGCAGATTCTTTACCGCCTGAGCCACCAGGGAAGCCCGAGATGGCGATGTTGGGGAGAGGAAATTCTAGGATGATGCACACCCAGCTTTCTGGCCTGTTCATCTAATCACCTGACACTGGCAGCAATCGTGGTAAAAAATTGCTGAGAGAAGAGCACGTTAGTGGGAGGATGAGGGAATGAGTCCAGATTGGTAGTTAGTGAGAATGAGGCAAAAATGGAACAACCAGGAGGGGTGAGATATGAGGTGATGCTCAGGGCCCACGAGCCACCCAAGGGCCTGAGTGCTGCTGGACTTCGGAAATATTTGAGGAGCAACCTGGAGCATCAAGGTAAACAAGATCAAGTCCACTAAAACACAGGACTCCTGCCCCCTGGCAGGGGGAGGGGGATGGATACTTAAATTTTTTTTAATTATTCATGTTTCAGCTGATGGCTTTTTTAGGATAAAGCTTTTATAATCAAAATTTTAGAACCCATTGTTACACTTGTATAGACTGTGAAAAGCTAACCTCACATATTCTGTTTTCTCTCTTTATTCAAACATTGTGCACTCACTGGAATTCCTTTCCACATTGGCTTCTGATATAGAAAGTGGTGCAAAAAAACCAGCAAATAATTTCAACAAATGTCAACTTCAGAATCAGCATGAAGTATTCTTAGCAAATATGGCCACTGCTTAGGTATTTCTGCCTTTCTAAGCAGATTATAAAGGAAGCAGATTTTCTACAGAAGAGTAATTGAACCACACTTAACAAAACTTTTTCAAATCAATAAATATTGATATACCATTTTTCTTAATTTTTTCCAAGAAGCTAAAATGTCTCCCTGTAGATTTAGGCTCAGTGCTGGCCTCTGACAAAGGGACCTTCCCGTTTGGGGACAGGAGTGTTTTTAATCTAGAGGCTAACTTGAGCAAGAACCTCCTTAGGCATTAACTAATGCCTAGAAAACAGGAATTAGATTCCCAGGGGTTCTCAAGCTGGACATCACTGTTACCTAGCAAACCCTCACCAAGCATTGCTGTGTGCAACATGCAATATTGCAGGCATTACTACAATCCCTATTTTACAGATGGAGAAAGTGAAGCATGGCAAAGTTGAATAGCTCTCTCCTCTGCATATTACTGCTTCTCTGATGCTTAAGATTAGAATCAGTAGGTCCAGGTAGGGCCCTGGAATCCATACTCCCCCAGGGAGAGATCCAGGTTATTTTTACTCCTAGTTGTGAGATGCTGCTCCAGGCATCAGATCTGCTCTGATTGAGGGTTTAGGAAGGGAGCAAACAGGAGACTCCAATGTCCTCAGCCAAGGCAGTTCTCAGGATGGACGTTGGTGCCACCTTCTGACAGCTACAGCGGTTAAGGGTGGTAAGCTGGAGTTGGAAACAAGGAACACAAGAGATTTTGTCTCCTGCTGCACCAGAGTGCCATCTGCTGGGTATAGGTGGCCATCACAGGTCAGGCAGGAACCTTACTTGTCCAGTCCCTTCTTTAAGGGACTTTGAGACTACTAAGCAACTACACTGGGGGTTCAGTAGGGGCTCCACAGAGTGAGAGAACCATGGCAATGCCATGACAATGTTGCATGGTTCCTGGAAAAGCAGGTGGGGGCAAGGGCAAGCAGGGGTGGTAAGGGCAACAAAGGGACCACAGGCTGTGTGCGCAAGGGCTGTGGCAAGAGGGGTCAGTGGGGAAAAATAAGCCTAGAGGTTGTAGGGGCTCAGAGTTTGGGTTTTGTGCTAAAGGTAACAGGAAATCCAGTAGCAAGTCAGACTGAGGTTTTAGTGAGATCACTCTGGGCTTTGTCGGGAAGGCTGAAAAGGGATAGTCCCTTTCAGACTGGAGTGGAGGCAGAATCCATTTGGAAACCATTCAAAAATCAGAGATGAGAACAGTCACTGGCCTAGATGAGGTGGGCGCTGCAGGGATGGAATAGGATTCAGTTTGATTAAAAAAAAAAAACAGCTGAAGACCAACAGCGAGATATCACAGTGGTCCCATTGCATTTGTTCATTCCTTCTTTCAACAATTGTAGTACCTACTGTGTGTCAGAAACTAATCTAATCTACCTGCTGGGGATATGGTGGTGTAAACCAGGCGGGGGAAAGCTGTGCTTTTCATGGGGTTTATACCATTAAAATGTGTGGGGGTAAGATAATCAAATAAGTAAATAAGCAACAAAAACAGATGGGAATAAGCACCATGTAGAGAATGTAGATGGGATATTGGGCAGTGACTCAGATCTGAATGTTAGGGAGCGTGCCCTGTAAAGATAACAGGGCAAAGCACTCTAGGCAGAGAGCAAAGAGTCCAAAGGAACAGATGTGAAGGCCCTTAAAGCGAGAGTAAGCACAGCACATTCAAGATCAGAGACAGCCAGCGTGGCTGCATGCGGTGGTAAGGGCAACAGAGGGACCAGTTTATGAAGGACTGTGTAAGGCAATGCAAGGAATTCTAACGGTGAAGGGAAGCCACTGACACCTTTCAGATAGGAAAGTGACAGAACCCGACTTCGCTTTCAGATCTCTCTGGTTGCCCTCTGGAGAATGGATTGTATAAGACAGGAGCGGAAGGAGGAGCCAGGGAGAACCTGAGATGTGGACCAGGAGAGATGGTGGGGCGGCAGCATGACGGGGAGCCTTCTGGGCATACTTTAGAGTCAGAGTCAACAGGACTCGCTGATGCACTGGATGTGGGGGTGAAAAATAGCAGAACCAAGAATGACTCCTCAAGACCAGGAGGATAACAGCTACTGTGGCATACCTAGACAAGGAGAAAGGGCCGAAGGGAACTTCTCCCCCAGGGACACGGCATTGCAACAAGCAAAAGTCTAGCCTTAATACTCAGCCCCGCTGGAGGGGGCATACAAGTGAACCTTGCTGAGGCTTGGTTTCCTCACCTGTGACTGGACCTAGCCTGCCTGGGTGCATTTCAAGGACTAAATAGAAGCCTGACACCGACTTGACACTCATGCTGGCCTGGCCTCTGAGCATACAGAGTTGGCCAGTTTTCTCCCATTGTTGGGGCTTCCCAAGTGGCTCAGAGGTAAAGAATCTGCCTGCCAATGCAGGAGACACAGGTTTGATCCCTGAGTCAGGAAGATACCTTGGAGAGGAAAATGGCAACCCACTCCAGTATTCTTGCCTGGAGAATTCCACAGACAGAGGAGCCTGGCAGGCTACAGTCCACAAGGTCACAAAAGAGTCAGACATGACTGAGCAACTAAACAACAACTCTCACTTGTTGGGAAGTATCTCTCCAAGGAGCCAAAGCCCTGTCCCCAGCTGGACGAACCCCCAAGGTCAACATTGAATTCTAAGCAGAAATCCCACAGTAAATTCCCTCTGTCCTCCAAGTCTTGGCCTGGGAAAAGAAATGGTCACTCTCAGTCCCCTTAAATCAAAGGGAATGTAGGAAGGAGCAGTCACTTATGGCAAAAACAAATACCAGAGACCACAGGCTGTGAACACCACATCACTTTATTTCTTTGGTTTTCCAACTTCACTTTTGGAAAATGCAAAGTCAGTCTCTCACTGGAGACGGGGCATGGGCTCTGAGGAGCTCAACAGAAAAATTGGGGTCCCCAAGGACTGCGGGATCCACAGCAGATGCACCAAGCACCAGCAAGCAGAGACCCAAGTCTCTCTCCCCCGGCCCTTTACCAAACTCCTCTCAACGAACAGGCCAGCCCTCAGTGATCAGGCTCAGGACCTTCCCCTAGAGGCCAATCTTGGTCCTTCTTCTTCATCTCTGCTTCTGCTCACACAGAGCTTGGCACCCTCTCCCTTAGGGGCACCAAGCAGAAGTTATGACCTGCTCCACATCTGATCTCTAACGTTGCTTTGGGAAACATCTTTGAGTCAAGAGGGTGCCAACCCCCAAAAGAAACTGAAGGCATATATTCTGCCCAATGGGACAGATGGCCACGCTACAACACTCCCTTTGTCCCTGGGAAAAGCTGAAAGCAGCTGTAGCTAACCAACCTCCCTTCGGGTCCCCACACACATAGAGCCTCCAACACGAGCAAGGGGGCCTGGCCAACTCACTTAAATCAAAAGACTAAAAAAACCAAGACGCCATAATAAAAATAAGAATGGTATACAACTGAAGAGAGCATCCCTGGTCCTGGAGCTCTCTACAGGAGGCCAGACGGCCGGTCTCGGGCTCTCTCTGCCCTGGAGCTGGGAAACACCAAAAAGCTGCCCTCAGAGTCACGGTAGACACCGTGGGGGCAAAAGGGATCCTGGCCAAGCCAGGAGGCGACTCAGGCCTCTGACCTTCTCCCAAGCGGTCCTCCTTCCTCCCAGCCCCTTGCACACCTCCCGTCAGCCATCCACCAGAGTGAGGCCATCGTAGAGGGCGCGTTTCCACATGTAGTAGGTAGAGCGGGCAGTGAGGGGGAAGAGGGTGCTGAATTCCTTGTAGGAGGGGAAGCTCTTGGACTGGAAGCGCTTCTGCAGGAACAGCTTGGCCTGGGCCTTGAACTTCGTGGTGGCGAGCACGTCCATCACTAGCACCTGGCCGTCCCGGCCCCCCGCCGCCGCTGCTGTCACCACAGGGTGGCTGGACAGGGACCCACTGGGGGACCGACCCTGGGCCGTGGGCCCCTCTTGCAGGGCCCCCTCTCTGGAAGGCCCTCCCGGGCCCTTCCCCGGATTGTCCCCTGGAGAAGCTGCCATCTGCCGGGTCCCTGCACGGGGGGCCACAGCAGCTGTCACATTTCTGCCACCTTCTTTCTCCTCTGCCTCCTTTCTGCCCCCTCTGCCCAAGGTGGGGGCCCGGATCTGGAGCTTGGACAGGCTTCTGGGCCAGCTCCGGGCCAGACTCTTCCAGACCCAAAAGGAGGAGGGCGACAGGCTCGGGTAGCGGAGGCGGAAGCGACAGAAAGGGAGATGCCCACCGAGCACCTGCTTGCGGGCTGCTCTGCGCAGACGCCTCTGCCAGCGGGACAGGGGCACCCTCAGGGGCAGGAATGCCTGCGGGGCGGGGGGGCCCCCACCCGTGGCTTTCGCTGCCCTCTCTCCGACCTCACCACCCTTCCAAGGGAGCAAGGCCTTTTCACCCACCGGTGCCGGCAGGGGAGGCCCAGATGCCGAGAAGGCCGGCACTGGCTTGAAGCTGGGGTTCCTTCGGAGAGCCTTTCGGCGCCAGTTGTAGTAGGTGGACCGAGAGATGCCCGGGAAGCGGCGTTTGAAGCAGCGGTAGGGTACCAGCATATTCAGGGCGATGCAGTGCTCCAGGTACAGCTTGGCCCGCTGCATGAAGACCATGCCAGGGCTGGACGCGGACGTCGAGGAGCATCCCAGCCCTTCGGCAACCTGCTGCTCCGGCAGCTTCGCCAGCTCCTCCGCGGGGCCCAGGGCCTGGCAGGCACCAGAACCCACGAGCTCGTGCTTCCAGGCATAATAGGTGGAGCGGGAGATCTCGGGGAACCTCTGCAGGAACTGCTGCAGAGGCACGACGCCCCCGCGGTGGAAGCTGTCCTGCAGGAAGTGCTTGGCCGAGAAGCGGGTGGCCACCTTCTGCCGGTGCTCCTGGGACTGCCGCCGCCAGCGGTAAAAGGTGCTCTTGGTGACACTGGAGCGCTCTCCCAGGTGCGAATAGCTGAGGCCGGGCTCGCGATTGAGCAGCTCCAAGGTCTTGGCGGGCGGGGGCAGCGGGGCCGGGCCGGGGTGGACACTCTCGGCCTCCACCTCCTCCAGCCCCACCACGGGCGCAAAGTACTGGTGGCGGAAGAGGTGGCCGCTGAGCGGCTGGCCGGCCCACATGATGTGCAGCGTGGCGGGCGTGTGGTCGCAGCGGCGCGGGCGGATGACACGGTTAAAGTATGGCCGGATCTTGAGGTTGCGCAGCGGGTAGATGGAGTAGATGTTGCGCTGGACCACCGAGGCGAGGGCGTACAAGTGCCACACGTTGGAGAAGCTGCTGGGAAAGCAGGTGGCCTTGACGTCCGCGTCGAAGATGGCCTCGAGCGTGGCGGACGGCAGGCTGGTCATCTCCGGGGACTCCTCAGAGCGCAGGGAGTAGCGCACGGCCTGCAGCATCACCTTGGAGTCGATCATGCCCTGGAGATAGTAGTGGCGGTGCAGCAGCATCTCCACCACCGTGCGCGCCCGCAGCTCCAGGCTGAGGCCCGCGTCGCCCCACAGCAGCAGGCTGGCCGCCTCGAAGAGCAGGCTGCCCTCGCCCTGGCACACCAGCGGCAACATGTTCCGGGGCGCATCCTCCGGGTACAGGCTCAGGGCCACCGAGTCCACCTCCAGCACCTGGGGGCCGGGGCCTCCCCCCCGGCGAGTGGGGAGAGCGAAGGAGGACAGGACCTGCTTGGCCTCCAGAGCAGCACCGACGAGACCCTCCAGGCCCTCTGACTCCACCGCCTCCTGCAGCTCCTGCAGCACGTGCTGCACCAGCTGCTCCCGAGAGGTCATCCTAGCAGGGCAAAGGGGAGAGGGCAGAGGTCAGGATGGGTACCCAGATGACACTCCTGCGCCCTCTCCCTCCAGGTAATGCCTATCTACTCCCATTCCGCCATGGAAGAAAATGGCTAAGTGCCTCCTGGGGTTTGTTTAATTACCCAGTGGTACAAAGGAAGAGCTAGATCTTGGAGAATGGCTTTGAATCCTGGTTCTGATATTAGCTTGAGCAAGTCATCAACCTCTCTGTGCTTCTGGTTCCTTTTCTGTTACAAGGGAGACAATAATAAAAGAATGTACCTTATAGATTTGTTGTGTGTATAAATGAGACAAAGTAAAAGATGGCGATATATGGGTGTGTGTGTGTATATATATACACACATATATATGCATATATATATATATATTCATCTGTAGAAAAGTGCCTGGCACATAGTAAAGTACTATGAAAGTGGTGCTAGGTCTTATAGTATTATCTAGTATTGTGGAATTCTCTGATGGCTCAGCAGGTATCCACGTACAATGCAGAAGACACAGGAGACTTGAGTTCAATCCCTGGATTGAGAAGAGCCCCTGGAGAAGGAAAATGGCAACCCACTCCAGTATTCTTGCCTGAAAAATCCCATGAACAGAGAAGCCTAGTAGGGTCGCAACAGAGTCAGACATGACTGAGCAACTACATTTCTAGTATTATACATATTATATAGTACAGGCAGCAGCAGTACAGGTATTAAAGTATAGTCCATGGGCCCTTGGGGTTCCCTGAGATTTTCAGAGGGGCTTCAAGTTAAACTCTTTTCATAATAATACTAAGATATACTAAGATAACAACACTAAGATATGATTTGCGTTTTTCAATTGTGTTAACATTGGAGTAAAACAGTAGTACCTCAGCATGAATCAAACTAGAAATCACTATGTTCTTCACCACCATGTAGTCACAGTTGGGAAAAAGAAAGCTAGTACCACTCCAAAATGTCCTTGATGCAGCAAAGATTATTATTTTTTTAATCACAAGCCTTAAATACATGCAGCATTTCTGCTGCACATGGGTGTATAATGAATGAATGACAGTTGCTTGGGCTGCATGATGAACTAGAGGTTTTTTCATACCATAACATTATTTAACTTGAAAGAAAAATTAAGTGGCATTAGTCATTTAGACTTGGATATATCTGACAGATGTTTTTCTCAAAAATGAGTAAGGTGAGCCTGTCACTTCAAGGAAAACTTTATGGTCAATGAAAATTTTTGAGCTTTCATTTGAAAATTAGAATTTTGAAAAACCTGTATCCACTACAGTGAGCCTTACAGCTTCCCAATACCTAAAAATTTTTCTGATTGGACCAGTGATGACACTAACACATCTAACTTTTTAGACTATGTAATGGAATGGTCAGCATTTGAAGATCTGTGTCACTCAATGAACCCCTTTTCCCAAATAACCAATAATCTGGCACAGTTAAAAGATCAATTCAAAGTATAAAAAAAAGCAAAGAATTTTAATATAATAAGGTACCAAAGTTCCTGAATATTGTTTCAGATACTGCATTGTAACTAAGGTTTGAGGAACTACCACCTGTTAAATTTTGGTGTAGTTGTCAAAAAATATCCACTGAAAAAGCTATCAAAATTCTCTTCCTAGAGAAATTTCCTAAGGTCCAGTGGTTAGGACTTGATGTTTTTCATCTCTGTGGCCTGGGTTCAATCCTTGGTTGGGGAGCTAAGATTCTACATACACCGAAGTTAAAAGACCTTCCCCTGTCTTTCTGTCCATCTGTATCTGGATGAAGTTGGATATTCTTCATATACTTCTACCAAAATAACGTATCACCACAGATTGAATGTAGAGACAGATGAGCATCTACTTATCTTCTGTTGAACAAGATATTACAGAGACTTGAAAAACCTAAAAGATGCACTGTTCTCACTGAGTGCTTTTTGTTCTAGAAAAGCTACTTTTCATGAAAACTATTATTCATTACCATGTAACAGGTTTGTTCTTTATAATAAAGAAATCTTTTCTAAATGTCTAAGTTTTAATTTTGAATGTAACATACATTGACCAATGTAAGCTATATAAATAAACAAAAGCTCTTCAGGGTCTTCAATGTTTAAGAGCACACAGGGGCCCAAGACCAAAAAGTTTAGAACTGCTGATCTGGGTCTTTTCAAAGAGGTGGCAGCAGCCTAGCCCTTGTGTTGACAGAGATCTGATAAGGAAGGTTTACTATTTGCCATGCACTGTCCCAATCCTGGCAGTTGAACTTTAAGGTGGGAACTACCATTACCCCCAATTTACAGGTGAAAAAACTGAGACAATCAAAACTAGGCTCATTTGCCCAATTTGTCCCAGACAACCTAAGTGATGCAGCCAATAGTTGAAACCAGATGCTCTTTAGGACCTGTGATTCATCTACTCCAGCTTAAAACGCCAGTCACCTCTCAGGACAAACTAATCCTCCTAATTACTGGTAGGTTTTCTGTGTTGTTTTGCAAAACAGAGTAATATTCCTTGGTGGATACTTGTTTAAATTAAAAAGGAAACCATTAACCTTTCTCAGATCTCTGTTCTTAGAGTTTAATAAATTCCTTTAGATTAGCCTTGGGTTTAAAAATTGTGTGTGGGCATACACATTTGCCAGCTCACTGCACACCTAAAAGGAACGTCTTGCATTCTTATAAGGGATGTGTTTGAGTGTAAATTATGGTTCAGTAAAGTTGAAAAAAAGTTTTTAAAGAACCAAAGGCTTACCACCAGAATTTTAGTTGATAACCATAAAAAAGAAAGCTTCTTAAAAACTGGTAATGAGAATCACCTTTAGATAAAAATTTCTTGCCTGTAGCTTTTTTTAATGTGCTTGTGACAAATCTGATCTAATCTCTCACTGAATTTCTATTTGTACCATATTATTTGACCCTGGAATTGAGCTTTTAATCTGTTGATCTTTTATATACTTTATATTTACTTTTTAAAAAACTTTATTTTTTTTGACTCAGGAGATAAACTTCAGCAAGAACGCTTCCATATGTGATAAAAAATTGAGCCCTGAGGAGCAAACTGTACACACAGAAGAGCTTTTTCATTCTGGCAGACAACAAAGATGCTGGGGGTTTTGTTTTTCTTGCATATCACTTGTAAATGCTGCTATACAGACACATATAAATGAGCTCTCTGCTCTGCTAGATACTTTCCAAACAAAATTATGAAAATAACCACCATTACCTACTGCTTACTATGTGCTTTTAGGTAATTCAACCAAAATCTCAACAAAAAAGAGGGGACAATTAAATCGTGTGGGTGATTCTTCCTGCTCTTCCATGTGGGGAACAGGGCATGATGTTATCTTGACTGATTACAAGTTTCTGTGGGCTTTGCAATGGATGAGCGTTTGGACTTCAGGCTTTACAGAAGTAATTTTATTTATATGCGGTTCTCACTTTCCCTCCATCACACCTGCACCTTCACCAGGATGGCTACTCTTAGTTCACACTTAGAGAAACAGAGGCTTGGGGGTTATAACACTCCCAAGACCACAAGCTATTAAAACTACAAAACCTAAGCAATATGACTCCAGAGCTCCCCTCAAAACCACTGCAATTCCACCAACCAGGGCCCGAAATGCTCATTACCTAAAGGATACAAAAACACATGGATTCTTGGGGCTTTCAGATAAATCTGGCCATTTTACAGATAAGGAAACTGAGGTCCAGGAAGGTAAAGTTGACTTGCCTGAACTCCCGCAGCAGGGTCCAGATACCCTCCAGCACGTCCAGATATATCACACTTCTTCCTGTGCAAACCCCACCCTCCTCCCTCCCCTGTCCCACCCTACCTACGCGGCCCCGGCCCAGCCCCACCCCATTCCAACCTTGCTCATTCCTTTCTCTTCCCCAAAGAGGTAAGAGGAGGTGTGAGTAGGTAATACCCCACTTCTTTTTTCCTCTAAAGCTTGCAGAGAAAAAGTAGCTCCCCAGAGAGGCCCTGCACCTCCCAACTCAGGTGGGTCTGGACCAGCAGAGAAAAGGGCAGCGGGGAAAGGCAGAGGCCGAAGGGGGAGGCTTAATCATACTTAAGTAGACAATTGGTTGATGGAGTTCAGGTGCACCAGTCTTTTCGGAGATGGCTCCCTGGAAATACAAGGCCAGGCAGAGTTGGCGATTACCAGGTGCATTCGAAAAATAAGGTGCAGAAAGTGAGAGCTAATCTAGGGGCTTTGCCCAGCTGGCTTCCCCTGGCCCCACCATTATTAGAAGGAATCTGAAAAGGCGTGAAACCAAGGAGGCAAAGCCCCTCCGGCTACACAGGCTCCCCTGGCTTGAGGTTGGAAAGGGAGGAAACAGGACATCCAGAAACATCTAGCCAACATCTTTGACACCCAAGAAGGGCTCTGGAGCCAAGGAATGGATGAATAGACACAGGTAGCTTCTGCAGGCTATTCAAAGCCTCACCTTCACCAAGGCCTGCTTTCCTCCCCCATCACCCCCATCTCCTTATCTCAGGCAGATGAGATCTCGAGCGCAGGTTTGGCCTCTGTCCCTTACATTTAGAAGGAATGAGCCAGCGCTCTGGGCAGGGCCAAGGGATGTGCAGACAGCGCCGTCAGGTCTCTGGCATCTAGAACAGACACCCTCCCTGCCAGCCTCTCCCTGGACTTCACACCGGCTCACCAAGGACCCCCATCCTTCATAAAGCAGGCCCGACAAGCATGAGGCAGAGCCACACAGGCAGGCCTCTGTAAGACTAGCATCTCACCCGGCCTGGCTCCACGCCTCTCCTGCCTGTCCTTCAGTCCCCCTGCCTGTCATGCTGACCCAGCCGCCCAGGCTACGCCCCTGGCTCAAGGGAGCGCCAGCCATCTTGGCTTTTTCCCAGTGGCCAGGAGGCCCCTTGGGACAGGGTGGGGGGCCACAGGAAACTGCCCAGTGGCAGGCAAGTCCCACGACTGTGACTTCCCAAGAAACCTCCCACCACCAAGGGCAGCAGGAATGCCTGTGGCACCAGGGTGGGCCTCAGGCCTCCCCGTCAACCATGCCTCAGGAGCTCTAAGTCCAGGGGCTCTAGTGGATCACAAGTCTGGAAGGGAAGGTGAATGGGCAGTGGTTCCAGCCACCAGGAGGCCCCAGATGGCAGGGAGAGGGCTGGCGGGCTGGGGGCATCAAGGGAGGGGCTAAGGCCAGGGGAGGGGAGACAGGCAGGCGAGTGGGGGTGGGGAAGGGCTGGAGGTGGGGGTGGGGAGAAGGAGAACTTGAAACAATGCCTCCCCTCCCCTCCACACACAAACACACATGTACCCACAGCATCTTTAGAGTCACTCTTTGACCCCTTGGGCCCTTTGGTGTCCCAAGGCCACTCCCTCACTCCCCTGGGGCCTCCAAACTGCATGAGGCACCCACTCTTCCTAATTTAGAGGAAACTTCCTAGTTTACTGACCTCGAGGGTGGCCCAGAGCCCAGGGGGCATCCACTTCTCTCTCCACCTTCCAGCTTGGGACATTTAAGTCACCCCGAGGGCAGCGTCCCCAGCTGAGTGCCACGCTCACTCCAGAACTGGTGTCATATCCGTGGTGGACCATTGAGCATGGACTGTCTTCAGCCAACTGGCCGGTGGAGAAGCAGCTTAAGCCACTCCCCCCCAGGAAATCGCCCACCCTCAAGGGCTCTGGTCCCAAGATGAAAGAAGTGCAAATTCGGGGGTCACTTCCAATGGTAAAGTGATAGCAGCTATTGTGTCAGCCTCTCTACCCAGCTGGGGGTGTTAAAGAGCCCTGACCTAGCTCTGAAACAGAACCCGAACTGCCCAGGGAAAACTTGAAAGAAAGTTGAAAGATTTCCAAAGAGTTTGGGGGGAGGGGAGGGGAGGAGAAGGTTTAGATAGAAAGACCTAAGGAAAAGAAGAATCTGCAGCCAGGCTAAGAGGGGGAGGGGGGGCGAGAGTGAAGCTGGGGCCTTGGGGAAACTGGCCTTGGCTGATTGGTTAGAGAACTTGGGGCTCCCTGAACCCCTAGGATGCATCTCTTCCATAAGGCAGTTCCCCCATCCCTGGCCCCGCGAGATGGGGGAGGCTGGAGAACTCACTGCTCCCATTTTGGTGCAGGCCCCCCTTCCCTTCTAGAAAGGCCTCCATCCCCACCTCGCTCTGAGCATCCCCCTGCCTTGAGGCTCAACACCTCTCACTCCCAAAATGTGCCTGTGCCAAAGATGCTTCCGTCCAGGGCTAGGGCGCCTATCCCAGGATAGGCCTGGCTTTCTGAGCCCCTCAGGCAGGTAGGAACGTGTGGTACCTGGGGCTTCCATCCCTCCCGGCAGCTCACCTCAGCCCAGAGGCCTCAGATAATCCCGGAGGAGCTAGTCCTATCCGCCCGTCCAGTTCCCCTGCTGGTGGGGGAGGTGAGGGAGGCCAGATTGCAGCCTTTAGTGGTAGCTCCCCCCAGGGGCTTTCCTGCCCGGCCTTAACCCTTTGGAGTGCTAGGGCCAGTAGCTTCTCCCAGGCTTCCGGTCCACCCACCTCACCCTCTTTATCGCCCTACCCCCCCCCTCCGGCTACCAATGTAAAATGCCCTCTAGGGTCGGTTATGCCCCAGCTCCACTATTAACATTTTCTCCCCTGCCAATCACGAACCCTACACTTATCACCTAAGTCAAACATCCTTTATCAAATGTCCATCCTCAGGAAGGCTGGATGTGGGGGCCACAGAAGTGAACTCAGGTCCTGTCCCGGCATCTTAATTACCCCAGCCCCACCCACCATGATGGCAGTCGCCTGAGGCTGTGGTTTAGACACTCCTGGACTTGGATTTGAATGCCAACCCTGCCCCTATACTAGAGTAGTTGTTGAGTAGCCCAGTCGCATCCAACTTTTTTGCCACCCCATGGATTGGGAATTTTCCAGGCAAGAATACTGGAGTGGGTTGCCATTTCCTTTCTCCAGGGGATCTTCCCACATGGCTTTAGACAAGTTGTTTTAAGCCTCTGAGCCCTGATTCAGTGGTTATTGGGACATAACATTTACCCCCAGAGTTGTTAGGTACACTCAACAAGATAAATGGAAAGCATTTAAGACTGTGCTTGGCACATAGCAAGTATATTCAAGTTCTCAGCCTCTCCAGTGAATTTAAAATTATTTTTTAGTTCTTAACATAAATGCAATATTTTAAAACTTTCAGAGAGCAGTGGTGATTTTGCAGAAGGAGATGGAATTACGAGATACTTTTTTTTTCCATGTAGCTTTGTGTCGTTTGACATTTTATAAGGAGCCCTCATTCCTTGCTATTATTTAAAAAGGCAATGAAGATAATTTAAAATTCTCTAAAAGGCTAATAGAATCTTTAAAAGTGTTTTTTAAAAAGAAACCATAGTGATTCAAAGGTTTGCTGGTGCTTCCACTACCAAAGTAAGTAAGAGTCTTTATAGACTAATTGGGAAAATGTAGAATAATTGGGAGAATCTTTAAAGTAGTAGGAAGAAAAAATTACCTATAATCTCATTATCTGAAGACAGCTATTGTGAACGTCTTGGTACATTTCTTTCTGATCTAGTTTCTTTTCTTAGACCTACACAAATTAAACTCTGTCTTTACAAAAGACCCTAGTGGTACAGAACAAAAAACAGAGTAAGTTCTCCCTTTTAGTCCATAACACATTCTCCTCACTATGAGAAAGAACTAAAAGAACTGCCAGTTCTTTTTCTGTGCATTTTCAACTTTTTCTATGAATATATACTTGTATATTTTTCTAGCCTCTCTGTGCATATTTTTATTCTACATT
Organism: Giraffa tippelskirchi; assembly: GCF_054371585.1. Taxonomy (NCBI): domain Eukaryota; kingdom Metazoa; phylum Chordata; class Mammalia; order Artiodactyla; family Giraffidae; genus Giraffa; species Giraffa tippelskirchi. The sequence continues at coordinate 145,637,283 of NC_137281.1, read as the reverse complement.
AAGTATTTTAAGCTACTTTTGACTAATATATATTATAGATGTACATAATGTATATTATATACGTATATAACATCTAAAGAATAACACAGTAATCCCTCCTTATCAACAGTTTTGCTTTTCTCGATTCCAGTTGTGTTGTTCTTAGTCCTCAGACTCTCTATGAGCCCATGGACTTGAGCCCATGGGCTGTAGCCCTCCAGGCTCCTCTGTCCATGGGATTCTCCAGGGGATCTTCCCAACCCAGGGATCGAACCCAGGTCTCCCAGATTGCAGGTGGATTCTTTACTGTCTGAGCCACCTGAGGTCACCTGCAGTGCAAAAATATTAAATGAAAACTTCCAGAAGCAAATATTCATGAATAGCATGATGAAATCGCTATTTGCCCCACTGTTGATCCCGCTCTGTCTCACCTAGGAAGTAAGTGACTCGTTCCTCTGATCAGCATATCCACATTGTATACTTTACCCACCAGTTAGTATAGGGAAAACAGTATACAGAGGGTTTGGTGCTCTCCACGGTTTCAGGCGTCCACTGGGGATTTTGGAATGGGGTTGGGGTGGGGGTTGACATGGAGGGGGGACTACTGACTGTATCACTGTATATTATTCAAAATGCTTGTAAATATTGATTCAGGAATTGACTAAAGGATTCAAGATTCAAATTGCAGACTTGTCCTCAATCTACAGTTTCTCTTTCTAGAAGCAGCCAATATCATTGTTTCTAGGGTATCATTCCAGAAATGTGTATGAAGAAGCAAATCTCTCAGAGAGCACTTTTATCCTTTCTTTAAAACATAAACGTAGTATATGCTAAATACTCTTATGCCCTGGTTTTTCACACTTTAATTTTTTACCCAGAGCCACCACTGTTCAATAAAATGTAGACAGGCACACATTCCTCTTATACTTTCTAGTAGCCACATTTGAAAAGTTAAAAGGAACTGTGCTGCTGTGAGCTGTGTTTAGTCACTCAGTCTTGTCCGACTCTTTGCGATCCCATGGACTGTAGCCCGCCAGGCTCCTCTGTCCATGGGGATTCTCCAGGCAAGAATACTGGAGTGGGTTGCCATGCCCTCCTCCAGGGGATCTCCCCAACCCAGGTCTCCTGCATTACAGGTGGATTCTTTACCTACCATCTGAGCCACCAGGGAAGTCCTTAAAAGGGACAAGTGAGGGACTTATCTGGTGGTGCAGTGATTAACATCGTGCCTTCCAATGCAGGGGGTGTGAGTTCAATCCCTGGTCAGGGAGCTAAGACCCCACATGCCATGTAGCTGAAAAATCAAAACCTAAACAGAAGCAACGTTGTACCAATTCAATAAAAACATTTTTTAAAAAGGAATAAGTGAAATTAATTTTAACAATAAATTTTATTTAAACCAGCATATCTGAAATATTATTTTGACAGGAAATCAATGTAAGAAATTATTAAGATATGTCATTCATTTTTTTATACCTAGTCTTCAAAATCCGGTGTGCAGTTTCCATTTAAAGCATATCTCAGTTAGAACTAGATACATTTCATGAGTTCTATAGACTCATGTGGATGTTGGGAAATATATTAGCACATATCTAGATGTAGCATGAACTCCATTTTGTAAATAAACATTATATACTATCCAGGCCTCTTTTGATGAATCATAAGATCATTTCCTTCTTTTGCTCTTCAACCATGCTACAATGGTAACCTTGCACATACATAATTTTGCATATATGTAGGTATAACTATACCCTCAAAATATACATTTAGAGTAATTTAGATAGATTTTGCCACATTTCTCTTCATAGAAGTGGCACCAGCTTATTTCTTCCAAATCAAAAGAGTATATTCTCCCTCCCCTTAAGCATAGTGTGTTATCACATTTTTTTATCTGCCAATCTAATAAGTGAAAAATTAGTCTGTCAGTATGGTTTTAATTTACACTTTTTAAAATTATGAGTAAAGGAGAACATTTTTCATATATTTAAGGGCCATTTATGTTTCCTTTGCCCATTTTGCTATTTGATTATAGACCTTTTCTTACTGATTAAAGAGAGTTTTGTATAAAGACAGTTCTTAGTCTATGATAGGATCTAGAAATATTTTTTTCTGAGTTTGTGGTTCATAATTGGACTTAGCTTAGGGTGTTTTTTTGATCCTGAAGAAATCTGTTTATTTTTACATATATTGAATGTGTCTTGTCTTTAATGAATTCTGGATATGGTACATTTTAATTTACCTTTATTTAAACCATGAAGATGAGGTGTCACAAAATTAAGGGCCTGGTCTTAACTTATCCAAACACCAAAAATTCCAGATTCCCAGCAATAATTAAACAAACTCCTCCAAGTAGACATCTTTAGTTACTATGTACCCTTGAACAAAATTCAGATTTAGGAAACAGATGAGTTCAGGGCAATCCTTCACTTATAAAGGGACACACAATAGAAAAGTTTCCTTTACATAATGAGCTGAGATAAGTAATTACCTGTGTTTAAATGTACAGCTTTCCAGGGGTTGTAAAAGTGGTGGTTCACCTGTATTGGCATCAGCTACAAACAACAAGTCCTGTATTAAGTGAAGTAATATTGATTGAACACTCACTGTGTAGTGAAAAGCTGAGCTTTGGGGTGTAACAGCCAAGTTGAATTTCTAGCTCTTTGCCTGCGTGCCCCTTGAAGGAGTCTTCTCACATCTTCAAGCCTAATTCCTCACTTAAAGAATGATGATAATACCACAGAGTTTGCTCTGAGGATTAAATGAAAAACTGCTTATGAAGTTCTTAGCACAGACCTCATGATAAAATGCTCTGGACATGATGCTGCTTTAGACTGAGCTCTCTTCCCTCCTCACTCTCCTTCTATGGAGATTTAAAGAATTCATCCATCTGCCATTCAATTAATTCAGCCACTCAATGCCTTATTAAATAATTTACATAGTAGACCATCACTCATTCTATTATTTACTCACACATTCACTCATGCACTATCATTCATGCAACATGTATTTGAGCTTCTCGTATGGGCCACGTCTGGGCTAGCTCTGAGGACACAGTGATGTCTACGGACCTGTCTACGGACTTTGAGGGTGGAGATTTAAAAGCTTCTCATTCATCCCACAGGAACAAACACCTGTTTTCACTATCTACTGTGGCTCTTGATTCAATGGCAGCTAGTTTTAGTTCCATGACATTGTAAACTTCCTTTCTTTGTTCCTTTCTGTCTTCTTCTCCACCCACCCCCTCTTCCATTCTTCTCTTTTACCCTCTCTTTGCCCAGGACTCTACCCACGTCTCAGGCCCTTACTACTCCTACCAGAATCCCTTGGTGATTACCAAGACAGATGATCACTCAAGACTCTGGAGTTAGACCAACCTGAGATGAATCTCAGCTCCTCTACTTCCTGCTGCTGCTGCTGCTAAGTCGCTTCAGTCGTGTCCGACTCTGTGCGACCCCATAGACGGCAGCCCACCAGGCTCTCCTGTCCCTGGGATTCTCCAGGCAAGAACACTGGAGTGGATTGCCATTTCCTTCTCCAATGCATGAAAGTGAAAAGTGAAAGTGAAGTCGCTCAGTCGTGTCCGACTCTTAGCGACCCCATGGACTGTAGCCTACCAGGCTCCTCCATCCATGGGATTTTCTGGGCAAGAGTACTGGAGTGGGGTGCCACTGCCTTTTCCACCTCTACTTCCTAGTTAGGGACAAATCTGACCCTCAGTTTCCTCCTCTGTAAAACAGAGATAATAACATCCACTTTGTTCAAATGATTGAATTAAACAGTGATGTCATCCCTTGGCAGCCAAGAAACCTTTACCAACCAGGGAGATATGATGATCAATCAGTGGAGCCTCTACATAGGCAATATTTTCAGTACTGTGAAGACATGCAAAGAGCTAATGTGTCTTCCAATGGGAAGCCATAGCCCCAGGGGAGGTTCACAGTAAGTGCTCAGTAAGAAGAACTGCTATTAGCTGCTTTTTGCAAGGAAAGCTGCTCACTCCTGGGCATCAGCATTTCTCAGAAACCTGTGCTGACAGTGCTGTAGGGTTAATGCTAGCTTATCTGGTTTTATTTGCAACTCCAATCTGGTATTCTTTTTTTTTTTTCCCACCTTTTTTGGCCTGGCTGGGCTTTAGATTTAGCTGTCTTCCCTCTTCACTCTCCTTCTATGGAGATTTAAAGAATTCATCCATTTGCCATTCACTTAATTCATCCCCTTTGTGGCTTGAAAGTCATTTAGTTCTGTGGTAAATTTGAATATAAGCTGGATATTAGCATATTCTAAGGAATGAATAATAACCCAAGGAATTAATGTTAAATTTGTTAGAGATAATAATAGTAAGAAAATGTCCTAAATTTTCAGATATGTATGTAAGAATTTAGGGGTGAAATGGTAGGCCTTCGGGTATTTGCGCTTTAAAAATCAAAGGAAAAGAAGAAAGCATACCCCCAGCCCACAACGTTTACCATTAAAGCAATGATCTCTTACTACCTAATTAAAAAAAAAAAGAGTAAAGCATATATGGCAAAATATCAATAATTATTGAATCAGGGGTTCATTTTACCATACCATAATTGATGTGTTTAGTAAGTTTTATAATAGAAAGGTTGAATATCTGTTCTTGACAAAAGAAGTATCACTTTATGGAAGCAAAGGGGAAGGAAACTTAGCTGCACGCAGCATTTCCTTTTAGGCAGAGGGCAGGCAGCCCTGTCCTTAGCCAGGAGCAGAGCTTGCCAAGTGTAGGCTAAGTCACTAGATGGACACCTGCTTTATTTACAGGGCTTTTGCTAGGTGCCCTTGAGGAATTTACCTGGACTGGGAAGAAGGTTTGTGGATAACTTACCCCTCCTCTACCCAAAAGAAAACTGGCACAGCTAGGCCTCAGGCAAGGTTTCAAGAGTTTGCGGTCCTCTCCCTGCATGTTCTTTACATTTTTTTTTCTGTCACTTCTATTTCATCCATAAATAGGAGACAAGGCCACAGGCCAAATCCGAGGTCTCCCAATCATTCTGTTCGTAATTCAGGCCTGCTGCCCTAGATCTTGGTTAATTTAGTCCCAGCTTCCTCCACTCCCCACCACCACACATAGGTAGCCCCTTGCAGTAGTTCCCTTCCAGAGTTTCTTTTTGCCAGTATAAGCAAATGCACATATACATTCTCCAATAGGCTTAAAATTAATAACAAAGCAAGTTGAAGACAGAGAAAATTGCCCTGTTCCAGGTAAAGAGTGAAGTAAGTCTGGAAGTTGTTTGCATATAGATAGATGAGCTCTAGAGCCAATGGGGAAGAATAAGAAGGGGAGGAAGAGAGAAAGAAAAGGGACTACGCTTTAGAGTCAACAAGAGGAGAAAAGCAAAGAGGTGAAAAGGAAAATCTAGAGAGAATATTTTAAGAAGAGAGGAGTAGTCAATTGTGTTACCTTCTCCCATTATGTGAATACATCTGCATGAACCACCCTGGAAAGATAGCCACGTTAAAGAGGGAGTTCATACTCAGCCATTAAAAAAAATACATTTGAATCGGTTCTATTGAGATGGATGAAACTGGAGCAGAGTGAAGTAAGCCAGAAAGAAAAACACCAATACAGTATACTAATGCATATATATGGAATTTGAAAGTTGGTAACGATAACTCTGTATGCGAGACAGAATAAGAGACACAGATGCATAGAACAGTCTTATGGACTCTGAGGGAGAAGGTGAGGGTGGGACGTTCTGGGAGAATAGCATTGAAACATGTATATTATCACATGTGAAACAGAACACCATTCCATGTTCGATGCATGAGACAAATGCTCAGGGCCGGGGCAATGGGATGACCCAGAGGGATGGGATGGGGAGGGAGGTGGGTGGGGGGTCCATGAAGGGGAACACATGTAAACCCATGGCTGATTCATGTCATTGTATGGCAAAAACTATTACAATATTGTAAAGTAAAAAAAAATAAAAAATAAAGAGGGAGTTCAGAGTAAACTAAATGTTCTGATTCTACTTTTGCAAAATTGATATGTATATACACATGTTCAGTGAGTAGAAAGCAGTCTAGAAGACTTTAGAAAGGGCGGACTAATGGGAAACCGGGGTGAGTTTTGTTTGTGGAAAGAAGTGGCTTTTTGACTTAGCACACTTCAGCTTTGTTTGCATTTTTTTTACCACAAGAATGCATTCTTGTGGTAAATAAAAAAGATTTGTAAAAGGGGGAAACTACTGTTTAAAACCATCTATATTCAAATTTTCTGAGGCTGTAGAGAAAGTGATTAAGAGCATTGGCTTCAGAATCTAATAAATGCAAGATTAATCCCCAGGTGTATCCCATGAATGAATTAACCTCTCTGAGCCTCAGTTTCCTCCTCTGCAAAATGATTATAGTGATAATCACTTCAAAGGATTGTAATAAGAATTAAATGGGGGAAACATGCATAAAGCATCTAGTACAATGACTGTCATACAGAAAAGGCTCAATTAATATATTATATATAGTATATAATAACTTATATAATATTAGTTATATACATAGTTGGGCTTCCCTGGTAGTGAGTGCATTATGTTAGTCACTCAGTCCTGTCCGACTCTTTGCGACTCCATGGATTGGGGCCCGCCAGGCTCCTCCATCCCTGGGATTTTCCAGGCAAGAATACTGGAGTGGGTTGCCATTCCCTTCTCCAGAGGATCTTCCTGACCCATGGATCGAACACAGGTCTCTTGCACTGCAGGCAGTCTCTTAACCATCTGAGCCACTAGGGAAGACTTCCTGGTAGCTCAGCTGGTAAAGAATCTGCCTCCAATGCAGGATTTGGTTTGATTCCTGGGTCAGTGCGATACCCTGGAGGAGGGCATGGCAAGCCACTCCAGTATTCTTGCCTGGAGAATCCCATGGATGGAGGAGCCTGGTGGGCCCCAATCCATGGGGTCACAAAGAGTCAGACATGACTGAGCAACTAACACAGCACACACAGCACATATACATAGTTAATAAAATAGCTATTACTAGGTTGAACCAGTCAATCAGAGATGCACTCATTTGGACCACATTACTTAGGTCCCTCTAGAACTGCTGTCACTGAAATGCATTTTCTGCATCATGCTTTGGTTGTTAAAAGAAATGGTGATGTGAGTTCAGCCAGTGTTATCTCTTGCCAGGACCCATCCTATAGAACCACCTACTGTAATAGTGAGCCGTGGAGGGGCCTGAGTCTACCCAGGGACCGAGTAAGACGATCCTCAGCAGTATTTCCAGGTGTTATTGTATTTTCTCTCATTGTTGTCAGTTTCTATGTTTGTTTCACAATGCACATGATATATCGGTTCCTCAGTGCATCTGTGTAAATATATGAAAATACCTATATTGGGGAGTTCAACAATTTTTTTTACCCACGGAAGGCTAATACATTTTGGAAAGCAGTGTCTGCTTGAGGAGTTCTGTCGGGATCAAGGTTACAAAAAGCTGCATTTCTCCCAAGCATTTGGTTTACTGTTTTTAATAAATATAATCAGTCCTGTCACTGAACGCCTTTCCTTCTTAGCTTTGGCTGCTAGAAACCTGAGAGCCAGATTTGGAACCCAGCCCTACTTACAGAATGCCTGTGGGTGGTATTCTGAAGGCTGTGGTTCTGAGCACGACTGAAACCACATTGCCAGTGTTCACATCCCACTGAGTGAACTTGGGCGAGTGACTTAACCTCTATGCATCTCTGTTTCCTCAATGTGAAATAATTATAATAGTAATCACTTCGTAGGATTATTATAGAGAGCAAATGAGGTGGGACTTCCCTGCCAGTTCAGTGGTGAGGACTTCGCCTTCCTGAGAAGCTAAGATCCCACATGCTTTGCAGCCAAACAACCAAAACAGAAACAATATTGCAACAAATTCAATAAAGACCTTTTAAATGGTCCACATCCGGACTTCTGTGTTGGTACAGTGGGTAGGAATCTGCCTGCCAGTGCAGGAGACGTTGGTTCCATCCTTGGTCCAGAAGATACCACACGTTGCAGAGCAACTAAGCTCCTACGCTGCATCTACTGAGCCCAATGCATCTGGAGCCCATGCTTTGCAACAAGAGAAGCCACCTCAATGAGAAGCCTGTGAACTGCAAGGAAGAGTAGCCTCCACTCGCCACAATTAGAGAAAGCCCACAAGCAGCAACAGACCCATCACAACCATTAATTAACTTCTTTGGATGGCATCACCGACTCGATGAACACGGGTTTGGGTAGACTCCGGGAGTTGGTGATGGACAGAGAGGCCTGGCGTGCTGCAATTCATGGGGTCGCAGAGAGTCGGACACGACTGAGCGACTGAACTGAACTGAACTGAAAATGCCCCACATTAAAAAAAAAAAAACCTTAAAAAAGATTAAGTGAGGTGATGCATGCAAATCATTTAGAACAATGCTCTGTAATAGTAAGCACTCACATATTATTTTTGTTATTATTATTAGTTCTCATTCCATAATTTCTTTACCCTTGCTTTTCTTCAGCCCTACTCCTGCTACTCTTTATGTATTTCAGTAAGGCACTTAAATTCCTTTTTGGGGGGAAGAGTATAATAGGCAAACAACCATGTAAATTTTTTTCCTTAATATGCCAAGCACTGAGTTAGGTGCTTGAAGAATACAAAGATAAAGAAGAGATTGTTTCTGCCTTCAAGGAAATGCTCAGTCTATGGGGGAAGTCATACACACAAATAGCCATGAACCAAGTACAGGATATGGGAAGCCATGCCAGAGAGATATCCAAATGCCTTGAGTTCGTGGAACAGCTGAGATCCGTGAAGTCTTCTTGGAGGAGGTGGGATGGGATCTTTGCTGCCTGGGAGACAAGGATGATAGGGCAGAGATTCCAAGTGGAGGGGGCACTTGATAATCTAAGGCACACTCTTCAGGATTGATGGTTATGGTAGATAATAAATCCCTGCTTTTTTTTTGTTTTGTTTTCTTTTTTTTTTTTTTTAAGTTTATATATTTATTTGGCTGCACCGGGTCTTAGTTGTGACACACGGGATCTTTGATCATTGCAGCACACGAGATCTTTTAGTTACACCAAGTGGGATCTAGTTCCCTGACTAGGAATTGAACCCCAGGCCCCCTGCATTGGGAGCGCAAAGCCTTAGCTACTGGACCATCATGGAAGTCCCCAAATCCCTGGTTCTGAATATTGGATTCAGCTAGCATGAAAAGAGGGAAGAATAGGATAAGGCAACGCCCAAGAGCACCCCTCTTTCAAGGGAAGTGAAGAAGAACAGAAACAGAACCAAATCCTCTGAGGTGGCAAGATAAACTTGCCTGCCAGGCCAGGAAACTCTGGTGTGAAAACCAGATTCAAGCAGCTGCTCTGAGGGAGGCGTGGATGGGAGATTTGGGTAGGACATGGGAGGGGTCTTCTGCCTGGATCTGTCTGCTGTGCAGAGCAAATACCGTAAGCCCTTAACATTTCCTTTCAGGCTCAGAGATAGAACTCAGCTTTCATCGTGTGGCTTTCAACTTCAGGCCTTCCAGAACCACTTTCGGGCATAGTCTTTTAAGGTGTCCTGTCACCTCTAAGCAGAGTGATCCCAGATAACTTGACCACACGCTCCCTTCCCAAGAGTCTAAACATGAGAAGCCTAGTCACAGTTGAACCCCTGCCCCAAAGGTCCCTAAGAAAGGACAGAGGGTGGGAAGCAAAGTAGAAAATATACACTTGGGCACAACTGGCTTTTAATTCTAGTTTGTGTGTGTGTGTGTGTTTAGTCATGTCCAACTTTTTGTGACCTCATGGACTGTAGCCCGCCAGGCTCCTCTGTCCGTGGAATTCTTCAGGCAAGAATACTGGAGTGGGTAGGCATTCCCTTCTCCAAGGGGTCTTTCCAACCCAGGGATCGAACCTGCATCTCTTGCATCTCCAGCATTGGCAGGCGGGTTCTTTACAAGATGCCAATCCCAGTCAGCCCTGGCTTCCTCGTCTTTAAAATGGGGATATGAAAGTTAGCCTCAGAGGCTTGTTTGGAAGGATCACAGGGCACCAAGTACATATGCCTGGGAACTCAGTAGGTACAAAGATCATCTCTGAGCTCTTTCCGTTCCTGAAAACTAATAAGCTACACTTATTAAGCACCTCCACCATGTCAGGCACTGTGTACAGCGTTTCGTTTGTGTTCCCGTTTACTAATTAGGCCCACAGTGCGGCAAGGTGAGCTCGTAACCTTCCTTCTGCCGTTGGAGACTTCATCTCCTGAAGTGGTCAACTTCTGGAACACCTGTGTCATCAAAAAGTTTGATATCGCTCAGGGCTAAACTCACCTAACCCATTGTTTACTGAAGGTTAGTGATGATTCAAGGCAATTCAACCTCCTTTCCCCAGAAAGAACAGAGTAGGTAATATCTATGTAGATTTCATGTAAAAAAGTTACAACTTCATTTTCCTTTCTAAGTCAACATTTCCTTCCTTCTGTTTTTTTAAGGTGGTATCTCCCAAGTTGGCTGTTCATTGGAATCACCTGGGGAGGTTAAAAAACTGCCTCCCTCCTCAAGAGATTGTGATATATAACACATGGTCTGGAGTGAGCCTGCACCTCTGAATCTTTTTAATTCCTGAGTATGTCAATGTGCAGTTAACGTGAGAACCACTGTCCTAAATCCTCAAGTTAAAAAATTATCTATCTGCTTTCCACCTTAATAAATACATTTCTAAAACAAAAATGAAATGTCATTTTTATATTGTTCTGCTGCTTGCTTCTTTTCACCCAACAATATGTCATGGATCACGTTCCTGGTGGGTGCCTATAAAATTAGCTCACACCTTCTAGTGGCTGCAGGATATTTGATTGTAGGAAGGTACAATAATGTATTTAATCAATTCGTTGGAACTGGACACTTAGGTTGTTTCCACTTTTTCACTATTAAAAAAAAACATGCAGGAGACATGTTTGCACACATTGTACAAACATTTCCGTAAGATTCACAAAGTAGAATTGCTTAATCAGAGAACATAATATGTAGAGAAGTATTTATATACTTATGTATTTATATTGGGTTTTAGTAAATGAATGAAGGAAGCACTTTGTGTTGTCATTTGCCAGGTACCCGCAGAGAATTGCGGCTGAAGTGGCTTCTGAGCCCTTTAAGGGACAGGACTGCTTGGCCCTTTGAGGGTGCTGAGGACTGGCTGGGCTAACTGAAACCATGGCCACCTCTGTGGCCGTATTTCAGCATTTCTGTCTGAGGCAGGAGGTGGCCAGGGTCCAGAGTTTTCATTCCTTTTCCTGCAGGGTGTCTTTTGATGTGTTGGCCCATATCCTAGGAAATGGGAAGCACTTTGGGGGGCTATGAGGAGATGTGGAACATGGCAGTCAGAACCAGGCAGCACTGGTTTTGTCTGAAGCTCGGCTCAGTCCACAATGGCAGGGCCTCCATGAGATGCAGAGGGTCAGGGAGCCGCAAAAACGGAGCCAGGCCTGAGTCTCCACAGGGCCTTGCACAGAAGTGAGAAATAACTCTCCTTTGTCCTGGCCTGCCCTACTAAACTACTGTCTGAAACAAAATGTGGGCTTCTGTAGCGGCCACCTTGGAGGCGAAGGGGAGCCCAGTGGGGCCCATCCTGAGGATCACGAAAGATCAGAAGGATGTCTTGTCTGACTTCAGAGCCAGCTGGTAAACAGGTAAACAACAGGGACTGGGGGATTGTATAAGAGAGTCTGAGGGAGGAGTTGCCCAACAGGTCCTCAGATTCACAGTCAAGGTGAGGGGTGTGAGTTCACATCCGGGCACTACTGCTGACCAAGTAGAGGCCTGGGATGAGCCTGTCCTCTCCAAACCTCTTTCCTCATCTGGAAAATAGAGTCCACACTTATTTCATCTTGAGTTGTTGTGAGAATTAAATGAAGGAACAGAGGCAAAGGCATTTAGCACTGTCCCTGGCACGCAGTAGGTGCTCAATAAATAATAGCTGCATTATCAGTGGATTAGGGAGTCATGCAAGAAAGATAGGGACCAGTATCCTGCAGGGAAGTCACCTTGTGGGGCCTGGAATCAGGCTTACAAGGCACAGGGAAGCAAATTCCAGCCGCTGCTACTTGGAGGAGGGGATAAACTGTCCTGAACAAAGGGCTGCACCTTCAGCCCAGGATTCTAGGATGTGGGCCCAGCATGGAGCCCCATCTGTATTTCTGCTGCCCTGGCTGTGTGTTTCACAGGCCACTGCCCTCAACCTCCAGGAAACTGTGAGGAGACTCCTGGGGCCTCAGGGACCTGCGGCCCTGGCCATGGCCCTGAGGGAGAAGGGGGTGGGGGCTAGGAGGGAGGCTGTAAAAAATGTAAATGGTGCGATGAGGAGTGGCTCCAGCCGTCTGGCACTCCCTGGAGCTGGCAAGAGCCCGGAGAAGGAGCCCCAGGCCCCGGGCGCCTTTTGTCCCAGGGCTTGACTATGTAAAAGCTGGGGGAAGGGGCAAGAATTCAGGGAACTTGTCCATTCACAGAGCCCCTGCTGCCAGCAGGTGCGAGATGGGGGAGGGAGTCTCGGACTCCAGCGGCCTGGAAGGTTTAGAAATGAGAATTTACAACTCAGCATGCAGTGGACGGCAAACAGATTCCTTGGGTTCCAGTCTCTGAGGCTGTGAAACTTCAGACCAGCCAGACTCCATCCTGCTTAAAATTAAGGCCGGCCACTGGTTCCCTGCCCCCCAGCCCGCCCTTCCAAACTCAAACTCCCAAGTCATCCTTTCCCCAAACCCCCACTTTCCAATCTGCTTCACCAGCCCTACTTACAAGGCTGTTAGATTTTCTCAGGTTTTTTTGTTTGTTTTTACTTTTCCACTCGTCTCTGGTTGCTTGGGGTTCCCAGCTTCCAGGGCCTTCCCCAAAGCACCGTATTCAAGCGTGAGATAGCGCCTGGACCGAAGTCCTAGAAAACCCAGTGTCGGGAGAGGAAGGAAGCCTGGGTCTGAGCCCGGCTCTGCCCTTCGGAGCTGAGTGAACTCCAGGCAAGTTACTAACCTTTCTGAGCTGCAGTTCTCTATAGTAAAAGGGAATACTGTTTGTTTCTGCTTCTCAAGGTTTCTGTACAAATTAAGTGCTGAGTTAACGTTTAGGGAGCTATCAGCACAACGCCTGGCACAGAAAAGGTATTCAATGAATATGAGGTTATTCCCCTTAATAATCATAGAAAAATACAGCAAAAACTCCCTGGAATATTGTTTCCATTGGTATTTCTCTGTTACTAGAGAGATTAATCTTTTGTTTATACATTTATTGACTATTTGTATTTCCTATATGGATTGTCTGTTTGTATCTGTTATCCATTTTTCTTTTTTTGATTTAACAGTTGATGGGAGATCTTTAACAGTTTGATTTAACAGTTGACTCGATGGACATGAGTTTGAGCAAGCTCCAAGAGTTGGTGATAAACAGAGAAGCCTGGCATGCTGCAGTCCATGGGGTCGTCAAGAGCGACTGAGTGACTGAACTGAACTGAACAGGGAGAACTTTATGTATTCTGGAATTCTTCGTTATACAATTTGCAATTTTTTCTTTTTGTCTGTCACCTGCTTTTGGCTTTTAGGTGTCTTTCAACATACAAACTCTCTTTTACTTTCTACACAGGGTAGAAATCTACCCTCAGGGGCTGGTCCTCTATAGCTGATTTACTTGGTTTGAGGGCCTCACTAACGCCCTTTGGCCAGTATCCTCCCCAGGGCTTTCTCAGGCCCTCTATTGTCCTCTAAAAGTGAAGAGAAGTGAAGTCACTCCATCGTGTCCGACTCTGCGACCCCGTGGACCGTAGCCTATCAGGCTCCTCTGTCCATGGGATCCTTCAGGCAAGAATACTGGATTGGGTTGCCATTTCCTTCTCCAGGGGATCAAGGAATGTGAAAACCTACCTCTGGTGCTGTTTACTGATTCTGCTATATCACAGTTCTATCCCAAAACATACACACTCCACCCCCTACTGGTTTCTGGAAGAATCACATCTTTCTTTTACTGGTGTGATGATTTGGGGGGAACATCAAGATCTAACTGAGAAATTAGTGGCGGGATGAGAATTTGGATCCTCCATTAACCATCTTTGGGGCCCAGGACTAAGTCTAGAAGTCTTCATCCCTCACCATCCCAGCCAGCTGCCCAAACTCACATTAACTGACCACTTAATTAACTGATACATTTCTGAAAAGCTGGGGCATAAACCTAATTTGATGGATTAGATTTTAATGCACTAGAAGAGAAGGAAATTAACGTAAATGTTGTGAAGTCAACTAGCTCATATATTGGGCACTTACCATGTGCCATTTGCTGTGTTAAGTACTCTACTCGAAGACCCTATTTAATTTTCTTGACAATAAAGAAAGCTCAGATTTCTCCATTTTATAGATACAGAGACTGAATTCAACTCAAGAGATTTTTATGCAGCTTGGCCAAGGTCACCAGCTGGAAGGCTGCCAGGCTGAGGAAATAAACATAGGAGCCTAGTTAAAGTTAAATTTCATATAATTATTTATTTAGAATATTTTTTTAGTATAGCAAATATCAAATATTTCATGCAATATTTTGTCTGCCAATCCTATCCAGATGGTAAGGGGGTGGGGAATGTGGACTGGAATCCAAGTTGCCTGATTCTCTGGCCTTCCATTTGTAAGACCCCGGGATTCTTTGGAAAGGGAAGAACCCTCCTGTACTGACACTGGACCCCCTCTCGATATAGGAAGTGGGGGAAGCAAGTCTCTCAGTCGTGTCCGACTCTTTGCAACCCCATGGACTATACAGTTCATGAAATTCTCCAGGCCAGAATACTGGAGTGGGTAGCCTTTCCCTTCTCCAGGGGATCTTCCCAACTCAGGGATCGAACCCAGGTCTCCCGCATCGCTGGCAGATTCTTTACCAGCTGAGCCACAAGGGAAGCCTGAGAATACTGGAGTGGGTAGCCCATCCCTTCTCCAGTGGATTTTCCCAACCCAGGAATCGAACCAGGGTCTCCTGCATTGCAGGCGGATTCTTTACCAACTGAGTCACAAGGGAAGCCCCATATGGAAGTGCAGCCTTTTTAAAAAGCATCCTCACCCTCAAACCCCCATTCCCTTGACTTTTGAGAGCACTTTTGTATATATCCAGCTTGTAAATTTAGATGCCCATATTCAGCTGTCTTATGGCTTCCAATATTCTTAATAAGTTTTACATTCATTCAGTCAACATCCAATACACCCATTCGACTCCTTGACAAATATTTATTGTTTGAGGGCTTGTCCTGCCAATCAGGATGAGAAAAATGAATTAGACAAATTAGACTCAGCCCCTGTCCTAGAGGAGCCCCTGTTTCACTGCAGGAGACTGACAAGTAGACACAGTAGGGTGGGTGATGGTTGGTGTGGGCTATGATAGACTGAGATTTGCTCCAGAAGCAGAGGGGCTTAGGGTGGGAGCAGCCAGATACAAAACCCAGGGGATCAGCTTCAGGGTCAATAGTTTTGTTTTCCTCTGGAGGAGGAAACAAATGATAATCAGCTTTAGCCAGTGGTTAAAATCTGCAGCAAGAGATGAATTCAGATGAAGAAGAACGTGAGAACTTAGGCTCCAGAGCCAGACATCCTGGTTATTTAAATTTTTTATTTGTTAACATTATTTTGGGTTGCACTGGGCCTTCGTTGCTATGCGCAGGTTTTCTCTAGTTGTAGTGAGCGTGGGCCCCTCTTCGTTGTGGTGTTCGGGCTTCTCACTGTGGTGGCTTCTCTTGTTGTGGACTCACAGGCTCTAGGTACGTGGGCTTCCATAGTTGCAGCACTTGGGCTCAGTAGTTATGGCACCTGGGCTTTAGTTGCCTGTGGCAGATGGAATCTTCCTAGACCAGGGATCCAACTCATGTCCTCTGCATTGGCAGGTGGATTCTTATCCACTGCACCCTCAGGGAAGTCCTCAATGGTGATGTTATTTATGCAATTGGCTGTTTGAGTCTGGAACTCAGGGAAGATGTCTGAACTGGGAGCTCTAGATGTGGGGTCATCAGAAGAAAGGCAGGATTTTAAATCAGCAGATTGCAAGAGGTCACCTAAGAAGCGAATATAGATCGAAAGGAGAAGAGGTCAGAGGACTGAGCTCAACGGGAATCCCACATTCAGTTGTAGAACCTGGAGAGGGAGAGAGAGAGCCAGCCACTGAGTTGGAGAGGAGCAGGAGGGAGGTAGAACCAGGTGAGCCTGGGGTCCTGGAAGCCAAGGAAAGCAAGCCCTTCCAGAAGCATGGCTGGTCCAGCTGTGTTGAATACTGCTGAAGGGAAGCAAGTGAGATGAGAATTGCCCACTGGGATTGCATCGTGGAACTTGTCAGTGACCTTGACAAAAACGGGCTCCATGGAGTTGGGTTCAGGAAAGAGAAGGAGGTAATAAAAACAGAAGCAGGGCTTACAGGCAATTCTTTCAAAGACTTATCCCATAAAAAAGGAACAGATAATACACCAGTAGTTACAGGAAAATATGGAATCAAAGTAAGATATTCTAACATGTTTGTAGGCTTAAGGAAGATCAAGTAGAAGGGGAAAATAGTTGATGTTAACTTCATTTGCATACTTACTACATCTCAGGGGCTGCATTAGGAATTTTATATGGATTATTTAATTTAACCTGTACATCAGACCAATGAGGTAGACCGTGTTGTTTTCCCCATTTCAGAGAAGTCAGAACTTGGGCAAGGAGAGGATGGTTTGGTTATACGGTCATGGTCCGTCCCTTTAAGAACTGCCTCAGTCACAGAATGGACTCGCCCAAGGTCATGACCTTCCCTAGGTAGCCCACATCCAGGAAAGGAATGAGGCCAAGTGGAAAGGAGGTAACCTACAGATGGGCCCTTTGAGCTCCAGAGCTCCCCATGGAGTCCGCTGAGTCTGTCGTTGGGGCTGCTTCTCAGCTTGATATCTACCTCTCCCCAATCCTGCTCCCTTCCTCTCCCTTCCTCAGAGGTGATCCTAGAACATTTCGAGGTGCTAAACATCTCAGGGTGTGCGCCCCAAAGGATTCAACCTGTAACACCTGCTAGAGTTTTCTTAACACTCTGGCATATCTAACATCATTTTTCTTTTCTTTTTTGGTTTATTATATGTATCTGTTTCAGGTCTTGAAGACGGGGACTTTGTTTTGAAACGGCTGTATCTCTAGCACGTGAAACAACGCCTGGCACATACAGAGTAGGTGCTCAGTAAATATTCATTGAATGCTGAATGAATTATCATTTTTGTCAGTCTCAGCTCATCACTCCTGTAAGACTACTCTATACTCAGGGAGTCCTTGAGCGATTTCTAATACGAAAGCTTTGACTTTCTAACAGACGTACAGCTCAGGGGATAAATCTTTCCGAAATGATTTCCTTCTGGAGTGGGAACAGGCCCAGATGGTCTGGGATCTAAAAGATCTACTGCAGGGCTCTGCTTGCTAACAGCTTTATCCCTCCTGCTCTGTCTTCCTTTTGTCTGGGAACACATTTAACAGGCTGGCCTCAGGGGGAAGCTGCCACGAGCCTTTGAACCAGCTACACTGAGGGCTGTTTTGACCTGGTCAGCCCATAGGATCAATTTCAGATTAAGCGGCTATTTTTGAGTATTTTTACACACTGTTTCATCCTTTTCAAGAGCGCCCACGGTGCTCAGTAATTTCCCAGAATGGCCATGAGTCCACTTTTCTATCCTAATTTTATATACAGGCAAACTGGGGTCAGAAGAGTCACTTCATTCATTCCAGAACTGTTTACTGAACACCCCTGTGCCACGCACTGAGCTGGGTATTACAGGACACGAGGATGAATAGGCAGGCTGGCAGGGAGACAGGAAGCAAGAACTCTGTCTGTTACTGAGGTGTGAACCAGGAGCTGGGAGGGTCAGAAGATGAAGCAATAGTTTTTTCTGTATTGAGAGACAACCTCTGGAAAGGTTTTACTGTGCTGGTCACATTTTTTTAAAAAGGAACCCACTTTAAACATGCAGGCTCTTTAGTTCAAACTGTCTTTTGCTCTCTCCATTCCTTGCATTCCTAATTCCTACAGATTCCAATAATTTTAAATAGATGTATGCTCATGCACACACAAATATGCTTTTTTTCAAACAAAATATGAAATATGCCATTTTTAAAAATTACTCATATTTTGGCTATATCCAAGGATATTCATTGCAACATTCTATTTAATGGCAAATATCCAGCAATAGCTGCTGCTGCTGCTGCTAAGTCGCTTCAGTTGTGTCCTACTCTGTGCGACCCCATAGACGGCAGCCCAACAGGCTCCTCTGTCCCTGGGATTCTCCAGGCAAGAACACTGGAGTGGGTTGCCATTTCCTTCTCCAATCCAGCAATAGAGAACTGGATAAATAATTTCTCTATACAGTGGAATATTATGCAGTGGGAAGAAATGGGGGGGGGTCTGTGTGTTATGGAAGCATCTCCAAGATATACTATAAAATCTAAAAAGCAAGCTTCAAAAGGAAAAGGTCGGGGTGTGTGTGTGTGTGTGAAAAATAATCACACATATAAGTTTGCCTATGAATGAAACATTTTTGTAAAGATTCCTAAGAAGGTGTGAATAGTCATTTCCTCTGGAGCAGGAAAAATAAACATATTATTTTTCACAATATGCCCTATCCTGTGTGGACATATTCTATCCTGTGTGTTTTAAATTTTTCAATTAAACTAGAATGACAAATGAATAAGTAATATGACATGGGCATTTCTCCCATGTTGCTGTATAATATAGCATTAAGCTCTGATCACTGCCAGATCCTATTTAGATACTTGCCCAGAGCTCTCTGATGTCAGAATGATTATCATCCCACTTCACAGAGAAGGAAACTGAGGCAACTTGCCCAAGGTCACACAGATATTAAGTGGTAGAGCAGGGATTTGCATCCATGTAATCTGGCTTAGAAATCCATGTTCTGAACCACTGTGGCCCTGTAGCCTCTCTCATCCTTGTTAAGGGCTGCAAAGTATATTCCACAAAGTGATTGTGTCATACTTTTTATACCCTTTCCTCCTCTGGTAGGAATTCTGTTTGTTTCTAGGGTTTTGCTGTCACCCTACCACACCACAAAACATCCTCCAGACTAACTTTTTGTGCTCCTGTATCCATAGCAGAACTCCTGGGAGTGAAACTATGGCATCATCTAAAGCTTGATACTTATTACCAAATTACTTGCCTTTTTTTTTTTTTTCCCTTTAACCAATTTGTCTCCCTTTGTCTTTGTGTGAGAGTGAGAAAGCAGCCCCAAGACTGGCAGCTGGAAAGGGGGAATTTCAGTCGTCCTAGTAAACAGTATGAGACAGTGGCCTGTGTGCCTTGTGAGGTCAGGGACTGTCTTGCTCAACTTGGTTCAACAAAGATTTACTGTGTCCTTATAGAGTGCTTCTGGACAACGGTGAACACAGCGGACGTGGTCCCTGCCCTCCTGCAGCTGATAGTCTGTGGAGAGAGGCATTAATGAAGTAAACACACAAAATGAAAATATAATACCAAGCTTCAATAAGTGCCTTAAGGAGAAAAAATGGGGTGTTATGGGAAGGAATAATAGAGTCCTTCTTTAGAGAAGGCGGTTGGAGAGGACTTTCCTGAGAAGCGACACCACAGTGGAGACAGAAGGAAGAGCAGAAATGAACAGGAGGGAACAAGGTTGCCTTAAAAGGTTGGGGTGGATAGCGGAGCCAGGGCGCTAGAGACTTTGAAACCACCAAAGGGTTTTAAGCAAGGTGTTGATCTGTTTTTGGCAGTCTCCCCTGGCTGTCATGTAGGAGCTGGATTAGAACAGCAGCAAGAATCCAATTGGGGACACCAGTTAGGAGGTTTCTGCAAACAGGAGAGAGATAACAGTGGTTAGTCTACGGTGATGGGGAAGGAAGCTATAGATTAAGAGTTTTAGAAGACATATCGATTGACTACGATGTGTAGACCTTATTTGGATCTTTATTTTTAAAAAACATTAAAAAAAAAAAAAAAGGAAATATCACAGTTACAATGGGAAATTTTAACAGAGGTATCTGATATTAAAAAATTATTTGTTTAAATTTTAGGTGTTTCGTTAGGTTTCCACTACCCTACTTCAGGATTAAAGTGCTGGAAATTATTTAAAAGAGAATTTAGAAATATAAACAGAAATATTAATGAATGCTGTGATATATAGAGCATTCTGTAAAGTTTAAAGTAATAAACAGTGTTAAGGGGCCCTGGGACAAACACCAAACCAGAATACTTTTGAGAGTGAAAGGCGATGAGAGCTGTAAACAGGGATTTTCCTAGCAGGTTGAGGTTGTTTGCCTTGATACTTTGATTGCCTTATTAGTTTTTCAGAAACTGTTTCCTGATATGTTTATTTTTTTGATTTTCAAAGTAACAAAGACATACTTAGGAAATCACACTTGAGAATAAGTGACGCTCTTGCCATGTCCAGGAATCACTTAGTTTTCTTCTCTCCCCTTTTCTCCATCCTGAGTTGGATGGCCCTCTCTGTGGCTCTGAGACATTGGTTTTCAGTGCTGGGGGTGGGGGTGGGGGGTGGTGAGACAAAGCTAGGGTTTTGCTCCTCTCCAGCCCCACCATCCAAGGGACATTTGGCAATGTCTGGAGACAGTCTTGGTTGGCACAACTGGATCCGGGGTAGTGCTGCTGGAATCTAGTGAGTAGAAGCCAGAGATACTGCTCAGCATCCTACCATACACAGGACAGTCTCTCCACTCCCCCAAGAAAGAACTATCAGGCCCCAAAAGTCAATAATGCCGAAGCTGAGAAGCCTTGCTGTATGGTTCCTTTGTCATAGCACTTTACAAAGACAAGTGATACTACCAGCTAGACTGTCAACTCCAAGAAGACAGGTGCTACATGTATCTTGTTGAGTGTTTGGAGTATAGTTGGCACTTAAGGACTGAAGGAAGGTGGGAAGGTACATCCAGATTCAAACTTAGGGCCCTGGGAGATCATGCTCATCATCAGCCAGTTGACAAGCATTTCATTCATTCGACATTTAACAAATATTTATTAAGCACTTACTTCACACCTAGTAGCAGTGTTTGAGGTACACTGGGAATACATCAATAAACAAGACAGAGTTCCTGCTCAATGAAATGTATTCTTATAAAGGAAGACAAACAATAAAGCAAAGAAACAAGATGATTTCAGACAGGGATAACGATCATGAAGACAATAAAAGTGTATTGTAATAGTGAATGGCGGGGCAAGGACAGCATATTCCAGGTAGAGTGAGCAGTTGACATCCTATTGAATTAATGATGAGAATGAGCAAGTCATGGAAAGCTTTAGGCTAGGGAGAAGAGTGATCCAGGCAAAGACCCTGAGACCAAAATAAAGTGTCCTGTTCAATGAAGATCAAGGTGAGAGGACCCGATCACTTGTGCCATGGAAACATTTGGATTTTATTCTAACTGAAATTGTTAAAATATGTTGTTAAAAGATAATTCTAGGCAATTCCCTGAAAATCCAGTGGTTAGCGCTCTGCACTGTCACTGTGAGAGCACGGGTTCAATTCCTGGCTGGAGAACTAAGATCCCCGAAAGCCTCACTGCACGGCGTGGTCAAAAAGAAAAAAAAAATCACTCTGGTGTCTTTGGGAGAATGTATGAAACATGTATGAAGTGAAATGAAAGTCACTCAGTTGTATCCGACTCTTTGCGACCCCATGGACTACACAGTCCATGGAATTCTCCAGGCCAGAATACTGGAGTGGGTAGCCTTTCTTTTCTGCAGTGAAACATGTATCACTTCAGTTCAGTCACTCAGTCGTGTCCAACTCTTTGCAACCCCATGGACTGTAGCACACCAGGCTTCCCTGTCCATCACCAACTCCGAGAGCTTACTCAGACTCATGTCCATTGAGTCGGTGATGCCATCCAACTATCTCATCCTCTGTTGTCCCCTTCTCCTCCTGCTTTCAATCTTTCCCAACATCAGGGTCTTTTCCAATGAGTCAGTTCTTCGTATCAGGTGGCCAAAGTATTGGAGTTTCAGCTTCAGCATCAGTCCTTCCAATGAATATTCAGGACTGATTTCCCTTAGGATTGACTGGTTGGATCTCCTTCTTGGACTCTCAAGAGTCTTCTCCAGCACCACAGTTCAAAAGCATAAATTCTTCCATGATCAGCTTTCTTTATAGTCCAACTCTCACATCCATACATGACTACTGGAAAAACCATAGCTTTGACTAGACAGACATTGTTGGCAAAGTAATGTCTCTGCTTTTTAATATGTTATCTAAGTTGGTCATAACTTTTCTTCCAAGGAGCAAGCGTCTTTTAATTTCATGGCTTCAGTCAACATCTGCAGTGATTCTGGAGCCCCCAAAAATAAAGTCTGTCACTGTTTCCATTGTTTCCCCATCTATTTGCCATGAAGTGATGGGACCTGATGCCATGATATTAGTTTTCTGAATGTTGAATTTTAAGCCAGCTTTTTCACTCTCGTCTTTCACTTTCATTAAGAGGCTTTTTAGGGTGGTGTCGCCTGCATATCTGAGGTCATTGATATTTCTCCCGGAAATCTTGATTCCAGCTTGTGCTTCAACCAGCCCGGCCTTTCTCATGATGTACTCTGCATATAAGTTAAACAACCAGGGTGACAATAAACAGCCTTGATCTACTCCTTTCCCGATTTGGATCCAGTCTGTTGTTCCATGTACAGTTCTAACTGTTGCTTCTTGACCTGCATACAGGTTTCTCAGAAGGCAGGTCAGGTGGTCTGGTATTCCCATCTCTTGAAGAATTTTCCAGTTTGTTTTGATTCACACAGTCAAAGGCTTTGGCGTAATCAATAAAGCAGAAGTAAATGTTTTTCTGGAACTGTCTTCCTTTTCCGATGATCCAGTAGATGTTGACAATTTGATCTCTGGTTCCTGTATAATTCGAACCATGTATAATTCGAGTTAAAAATACTTCGGTCACATTCTCCCCTGCTTCTTGCCTGAGGGGAAACTGTCCACATCCAGGAGAGGGCGCTCTAGGCGCCGGGTCGACAGACAGCGCTCTTGTTCTTTTAGAGAAGTCGGTCGCTTCCGGGAGCGGCTGCGTCTCCCTGCGCCTTCCTCTCTATCCGCCCGTCTCTGTGGTAGCTGGGTACAGGCCCCGCCCCGGCCCGGGGCCCCGCCCCTCTTCGGCAGGCCGCGCGCTCTTCGGACTCTGCCCGGAGCTGACCTGGGGGCTGCCCGGCTCCCGCGTCGGTCACATCCCTGTTCATGGCGATCCGGGGGCCCGCGCCCCGGCCTGGCGCCAGGTGAGCCGGGAGGCTGGGGAGGAGGGCCGGGCCTCGGGATGTCTTACTCCGGGCTGTTTGAGGAAAAGGTTCAGCTACTTTCCAACTTCATAACATGCTGTGATTTTTTAAAAACTTTTTATTCCACATTGTCTTTTTGAGATCATGCATGCTATAGTAATCTAGTTTTCACTTCTGAGTGCTGGGTGGTGCTACGGTCATTAGACCGCGGTTAACTTATACATTCTCCTAGTGATGGACACAGATTGCTTAGATTTTTCTTTGGATAGTTCACCCCAGGGTAGGATGCTTAGTCACACTTAATCCTGCTAAATTTGTTCTCCGGAGTGATCACACCCAGTGTCCCAACACCACTGCCTAAAGGTTCCTGTTTCCCCTCAACCACGGACCCCCACCCACCCAGGGTTTGGTATTGTTTGGGTTTTCTAATGTGTCTCAACTTATCAGTGTAAGGTGGTATTCCATTGTGTTAACTTTCCTCTTTTAAGTGTTTGAATTTCCCCTTATTTACGTCCTTTTCCCACTTTTCTGTGGATTTCCTGTCTTCTTGACCACAGGAATTTCTTGTATGCATAGATTTTATTACCTTGTTTATTTTCCACTCTGCAAATACCTTCTCCAAGTCTTTGAATCTATGGCACAATGTTGAACAAAAATACTTAATTCTAAGTTAAAGTTGTGAGTTTTCTTGCTTTTTAGTTTTTGGTTTGGGGGTCTTATTTGAGAATGGATGTAGTGGGTTTCCTTGTCTTGTGGCTAAAATTTCTTTATTAATTTAGCTATAGGTTTTTGGTAAAGGTAAATAACCTTTCATAGCATTTGTCAACTTAAAGAAATTTCTTTTTAATCCCCTGGTCTGTTCCCAGCCTACCGTCTTCAGCATTTGTAAAACATTCTTTCTGCTTGGCATCAGCCCCAACCCACAACAGGTGTAGATAAGTTTAGTCACTGCTCTCTAAGGCTCCGTTGTCCTCTTAGGCTTCTCTCTGCTTCTCTTCTTCAGACCCAGGTTAGGTCTGCAATTTCTCCAGCGGTTTTTGCAGATACAGAAGATTTTGTTTCCCTCTTGGTCATCACAGAATGCCTTGATGTTCCTGACCCTTTTGTGTGTGGCCCTACTGAGTAAGTGAATGAGCCCAGGCTCATGGGGTCCTTTTCCTTCTGTGGGGTGTTGATGACACAAGGATACAAGAAGAAGCCTTCCTCTGACTTTTCTCACCCCTCGTTACTGATTCCTGACTCCTCCTCCCACCAGAACAACTGGTGATCTACCAGGTTGGCTTGATCCCCAGTCAGTACTTTGGAGTCCTAGGAAACAAAGACTTAAATGGATTTAAGACCCTGACATTCCTGTCTGTTGTGCTCATCGTCCTCAACTCCATGGTAAGGTCTTCTCCCCACATGTCTCTTCCCCTCCAGCCTAGTATGATGTCTGTCCATTGCCGGGTGGGACTTAGCCATCAGGAAGCAGGAACCAAGCTGTATGCCTGTGTTCCCTCCCTCTTCTGGGAATGCGGGGTCAGAACTCTAGGCGGGGCATTGATCTTGCCCGTTGGCCCACATGAGACCAATTCCGCAATTGTTTCAAGCACTTGGGGCTTGGCCACAGGGTTCTGGTTTAATTCAGCATTTAACAGAAAAGATCATTGTCGCTTCTGTTCCCAGAACTCTTGCTTCAGGGAGCTCAGAGCCCCTGAAAACTGGGCTTAGCAGCCAGAGCTGCTGCTGTCCTCTGATGCGCTGAGGCTGTGACTGAGCCTGGCGCTTGGCACATCTCCCAGCCTTTGCACCTGCTGCTTCCTAGCGGAATGGCCTCCTCCCCCCACCCCTCATTCACGTGCTTAATGCCTGCTGACTTTTCACGATTCCTCTGCTGTCACCTCCTTCAGATCATCCTCAACTTTTCTTTCATGTTTCCTCCACCCAACTCCACCCCTTTGAATTACTAATCTTTTTTGGGTTTTTTTTGCTGCTCCATGAGGCATGTGAGATCTTAGTTCCCTGACCAGGGATTGAACCTGGGGCCCCCTGCGTTGGGAGCTTGGAGTCTTAGCCATTGGACCACCAGGGAAGTCCTGTTAATCCTTTTGAGTTTACCTCTGCTCTAACACTCCTTACACCCTTGGGACTGTCTTTTTTCACTAGACTGTGAACTCATTGTTACCTGCGTGTTACCTGCGTGGTGCTTAGCATACAGAGGCTCCATAAATGATGAGAGTCAAGGCTCTGCTAGGACTCAAACCTAATGCTCTCTGTCAGGCTGCACTTCCTGTTTTCCTGGGGAAACCACTTCTCATCACACTTTGGCACTTCTGTTGGGTCTTCTGTCAGTAAGCACCTGTGTATATAGAACCCTGTTCCAGGTTTGGGGGGACAGAAAAATAAGAACATAAATGGAAGAGAAGATACTGTCCCCGATCTCCAGAAGCGTGTGGGGGCTGGAGGGCCTTGCCTTTGGTGAAGGAATGAACACATGAGTGAATGAGGAAGGGAGGAATCCCATGACTTGAGGCTTTAACAGGCCCCAGTGCTGAGTGGACACCCTTTGGGCTGGGACTGGTCGGCAGAGGCTTTCCGCCAGCCTGAGCTGGGAGCTGACGCTTGCAGGAAGAATTATGCATCTCTCCCTTCCCCTTGTCTCCCCCACTGCTCAGCTCAAGAGCTTTGACCAGTTCCTCTGCAACCTGCTGTATGTGAGCTGGAGGAAGGACCTCACCGAGCACCTCCACCGCCTCTACTTCCGGGGCCGCGTGTACTACACCCTCAACGTGCTGCGGGATGACATCGATAACCCGTAGGTGCCCCCGTCAGTCCTCGCCACCCTCTACTGGGTTCATGCATCTGGGCTGTCTCAGCCTGGGAGAGGTCCTACTGGGACCCCATGAGGTCATCTGCAGTTATCTGCAAATGTTGTTGCCTGGAGCCACGGGGGGGAGGCTGCTCTGCATGCCTGAGGACAGGGAGCTACAAGAAGAAGCCAAAAGCAGCTTCCTTTTGTCCATTTCATATCCTGGGCCTCCAAACAAGGCACTCTCTGAAGACAGAGATAACAGTCCCTGCTAGAAAAAAGCAAGAAAACCAGCACTCTGATTTTCAGCAGGAAAAAATTGTTGCTGTCTAGGACTCAGTCTGGGATTCCAGTCCCCATTTTATCACCTCTTTTAGGTTCACTGAGTCCGAGGTTCCCTTACAGGTGAGGAAACAGGCCCAGAGAATGCAAAGGATTTGCCCAAGCTCATGCCTCTCTGGGAGTTAGGAGTCACTGTGGCCTTGGTGTTGGGATGGGACGTATGGAGTCTCTCTTCTTCACACTCATTTCCTCCATTCACCACCCTTCCAAGCTCTTCGTTGCCTGAGGTAGCCCTTCGTCAGCTTATGCAGAGCTTTCCACCAAAGGCTCTTGGGAGGCCCTGATGCTTCTTCTTTTTTTTTTTTAATATTTATTTATTTATTTGGCTCCATGGGGTCTTAGTTGAGGCATGCACGCTTAGTCACCCTGTGGTATGTGGGATTTCAGTTCCCTGACCAGGCATCGAACCTGTGTCCCCTTGCATTGGAAGGTGAATTCTCAACCACTGGATCACCAGAGAAGTCCTGCCCTGATGCTTCTTAACTTTCTCTTCTAGGTCTTCCCCAAGGCTAAACCCACACAGAGCTTCCATAGCCACATAGCTAAAATGAGGGCGGGCTCTGGCTCGTCAGGGAGAGGTTGGGAGGAGTGAGATAAGCCGGATAGCTTTCCTGATCATCCAGAAACTTGGGTCACTCACCCTCAAGTCCTTCTTTGACTCTGCTCAGAGCCGGCTCAGGCCTCTTGGGTGCTTTCAGTTGCCATGTTTTTTCTGAGGGGTGGACTGAAGCGCCGTAAAAAACCACTCTCCACAACCCTGTTTGAGGATCCTAAGGGTCTCATTGCCTTTAGGAGACCAGTCCCTCTTCCCATGGGGTCGTTGCAAGGCAAGGTCAGAATAAGAGGTAACCTGAAACTGCCTTAGCTCTCACCCCAGAGCCCAGCTCCCTGGGTCCAGTCACTGTGTGTCTTTGGCTCCAGGGACCAGCGCATCAGCCAGGACGTGGAGCGGTTCTGTCGGCAGCTCAGCAGCATGGCCAGCAAGCTGATCATCTCCCCCTTCACCCTCATCTACTACACCTACCAGTGTTTCCGGAGGTGAAGCCTCTCCTCTTAACGATGCCCCCCAACCCCCGCCCGGTGGTTCCCCCAGTCCCTCACTCACATGCCGGAGGGGAGTCTGCTCTCCCGGGTCAGGGGCCAGTGAGGTCTTCCCTCCCTCCCACTTGCACCCGCGGAAGTCTTCCCATCTTGTGTGTCCGCGCCCCAGCCTTCCCTTTGGCCCTGTAGTGTGTCACTGTCAAGGTACTGGGTGCCTGCACATAGGAGCAGAGGCCCCACAGGGCTCTGAGATGGGACAGGGCTGCCCAGAATGGGGGCAGGAGCAGGGCCGAGGCCTGCAGGCATATGTCCCTCTCCACACCCTCCCTCTCTCTACCTTTCAGCACCAACTGGCTTGGGCCTGTGAGCATCTTCGGGTATTTCATCCTGGGAACCGTGGTGAACAGAGTGTTGATGGGTCCCATTGTGGCAAAGCTGGTGCAGCAGGAGAAGCTGGAGGGGGATTTCAGGTGTGTCTCCCTTGCTTGGGGGTTTCTGGGCTGGGCATAAAGCATAAGGAATGGGATCAGGAAAAAGGCTGCCTGAGTTTAAATCCCAGTTATGCCAGTCGCTAGGCATGTGCTCTTGGGGGAGGTCTTTCACCTCTCTGAACTTCCGTCTTCCCATCTCTAGAATGGAGATGGTACTGTCCCCGATGGAGAGAATCGTAAGGGGAATTAATGAGATGATACATGAGCAGCAGTGAGAACAGTAACTGGTTGGCCCTCGTCACCATCATCGCTTGGCCTTCTCACGTGCTGCTGTTCCAGACGCCCTCATTCAAGTCAGCCCGTGGATCCGGGCCCTGCTCTGTGCTTCCTGGCCTCCTCCTTCAGACCCGGCCCTGGGAGGCGGAGGGGTGGTGGCAGGCATGCACCTGTCCTCTCTGGAGCGAGGCGATGTCCGCAGGGCTCCTGCCACCCCACCCAGGCCTGGGATTTCCCACCCTGTGACAGTCCGGGAAAAGGTTGGGCTGAGGCAGCCATGGTGTTGAAGGGAAGCCGTGTTCTTCTTTGCCTGGAGGTCCTGTTGATCCAGGACTCTGAAAGGAGAGGGCCCAGTCCTGCCCACCGTCAGCACACATTTACTTCTGGCCTGCCCAGGTTCAAGCACATGCAGATCCGGGTGAATGCTGAGCCTGCTGCTTTTTTCAGGTGAGTCTCATGGAGATAGTTGCCCGTCCGCCTCATCAGAACTGATCGGGGAGATAGATGGCAGAGAGGGCAAGGTGAATCGTACAACCCTCCCACTGTCGCCAAGGCCAGGGGCCAGGCATTCTCATACTTGGCCGTGACCCTCTCCCCGTGTCTCTCACTCTCCTTGTCTGCCTCATCCTTCTGTTCATGAGTTTGCTTCTGAAATGAGTCGTTCCTCCTAGTGGTGTAGCATGGGGCAGAATTTGCTCTAAGAGTGAAATGAGTGCCTGCTTCATCATCTTGCTGATGACTCTAAGGCATTGCCTCTGCTTTTCTGTCTGTAAAAAAATGACTTTCCACCAGTGCCCGAAGCCCAGTGACATCCACAGCTGATCCTGCGTCTCTGTAGCATGGGAGGGAGTGGAGCCTCTCAGATCAGAAGACCTGCTCCCCACAGACTCTGTCCTGACAGCCGTGTTGTGAAATCCCATTCCTTCCCCTGTGGCCACGGCAGGTCCCTGAACTCTGCCTCCTGTAAGGACTCTGGACTCTGTTTGGATTGATAGTAAGGGCCCAGAGGTTTGTGTTTAAGGAATGGAAGTTTGTCCTTGGATCACCTGGTTCTAATAGCCCTGGGACTTTGCTCTTCTGTCCATCTCTGCTGCAGTTTGTACCTGCCACCACTTGGGGGGCACCAAGAGTTCCAGGAATCTAGGAGAGAGGTTGAGGGCCTTCCCAGGTAATGCTAATGGTAAAGAGCCCACCTGTCAATACAGGAGACGCAAGACATGTGGGTTCGATCCCTGGGTTGGGAAGATCCCCTGGAGGAGGGCATAGTAACCCACTCCAGTACTCTTGCCTGGAGAATCCCATGGACAGGAGCCTGGCAAACTACAGTCCATAGGGTCGCAAAGAATCAGACACGACTGAAGCGACTTAGCATGCACTCAGCATACCTGAGAGGTTTGTTGTGGGGAGCAGGTACAGCTGGGCTTGTGCTAAATTGTTTTTGGATTCTGCAACCTCCACTCATGAGGCTTTGGGCCTGAGGCAAACAGGTTGGTTCTTGGGGCTCTGAGTTTGTTCTGCAGCCTCTCTGTCCTTGATGCTAAATCTGAAACTCCTCTGTCCTCCCCTAACCTTTCTGCTTGGAGAATTTCTGCCCATCCTTGAAGCTTGAAGTCACCATCTCCTGGGTGCCTTCCCAGACTCCCTTACAGATCAGGCCTGTTTGCTTCCATAGCCCTGCAGACATACGGATTATGTAACACTTGCCATATGTTCCAGGTGAAGAAGGCATGCATTTGCCTGCTGTCCTGCACTGGGAGCTCCTCCAGCACAGGGGCTGTTTTATCCACCTCTTTCTGGCTGACTAGCACCAAGCCTGCCACCTAGTGACTGCTCAGTGTATATTTGTTTAATAACAGCAGTTTTTTATCGGGAGCCACTCATATGCCTGGCACTTTAAATTCAGAAATTTTCACGTTAGCCTATTACATAGGTATTATAAACTCCATCTCATAGATGAATAAACTGAGTCTCAGAGGCTTAATAACCTGTCAGTGTTACCCAGCTAGTCACTGGCCAGAGCCAGAATTTGAACCAGATCTGCCCACTCTCGAGTTCCTGTGCTTTCCACAAGCAATACCAGGTTGAGTGAATGCAGCGATGGCTGACTGCTAGTGGCCAAATGGGTCTGCAGGAAAGATCACTTGGGTGGGCCTGGTCCCGAAAGGGGAGTGTGAGGAGCCTGGCAGAGGCTCTCCAGACCCTGTGGACATCCCGGCCTTTCTCATCAGGGCTGGGCACGTGGAGCACATGAGGACAGACCGCAGGCTGCAGCGACTCCTTCATACCCAGAGGGAGCTGATGTCCAAGGAGCTCTGGCTGTACAGTAGGTGCAGGGAGCCCAGGAGGCAGGAACCACGGGGTAGGGATACTCCACGGAGCAACCCCCCAACAAGCCCCTCCTCCCTCTCTACACTGATCAGTTTGCCTTTGCTGTGAGTGTCCTCAGGAAAGTGAGGATCTGGGAAATCACTTGACACTGCTTGGCCTCCTGTTCCCCTTGGAGCACACACGCTCAATGCCCGGGCCTCTCACCTTGGGTCTCTTGCATCTTCCGCAGTCGGCATCAACATATTTGACTATCTGGGCAGCATTCTGAGCTATGTCGTGATCGCAATCCCCATTTTCAGTGGCGTCTACGGAGACCTGAACCCCACGGAGCTCAGCAGCCTGGTCAGCAAGGTGAGCCTCCCTCCTGGGGAACCCCCCCGCCCTCGGTCATGCTTGCTCCCTTGCCCTTCGGCCTCAGAGTCAAGGCCTGGGCTCTCTGCCCTCTGTCCTTCCCAGAACGCCTTCATGTGCATATATCTCATCAGCTGCTTCACCCAGCTCATCGACCTCTCCACCACGCTCTCCGACGTGGCGGGCTACACATACAGGTAAGGCTGCCTCCGGCCTCGCTGGGTCCTGAGCAAGTGTGCCGCTGGGAGAAGTAGCCGAGGGGATAAAAGGGGAGCAGAAAAAATTCACCAAATACTCGTGGGCGTGAGAGGAAGAAAGGAGGAAGGCCTTCACCAGGGCCCCGAGACCCTCCTCAAGCTTTTACTTCTTGCCCAGGATTGGGGAGCTTCAGGAGACCCTGCTGGACATGACCCCGAAGTCACAGGATGGGGAGTTTCTGGATGAGAGCCAGTGGGACTTGGCCAGGTAAGCCCTGGGCCGGCAGCGTGGTGGTGGACCATGCGGGCCACGGAACCGCTCTGGAGCCCAGCCCTTTCCTGGCTGGGCGTGAGAGTCCAGTGGAGCAAATGAAAGAAACCTGTGTTGTGTGCAGGCACCTTGTAAATGTTCACCATCCGTGTTGCTGTTGTGGCATCTGTGTTCATTTACACCATCCCCCCACCCGATGGAAGCAAAGTGCACACGGCCACCTGGGCTGGAGCTAATGAAACTCTGAATAGCATCCCTCCTCTTCCTTTCTTCCCTCTTCCTCCCACCAAACCCTGCTGTATCCGCCCCTTTCCTTGGGGCCTGTCTGTTCTTTGTCGCCGCTCAGGCCCAGAGGTGTCTTCATTCATGTGTCCTTGCAGGCTCTGGGATGTTTCTGACCTTTCTGTGCATCGAGGATTTGTCTCATATCCTCACTCTTCTTGAGCAGGTTACCTAACTGCTCTCAATATATTCATATCCATAAGGAAGATGTTCATTTAACCTTCGTCGTAGGGTTGTTGTGGGGATTGGGTCTCCTAGTTCATAGGAGGTGATTTGGATGGAGGCCGCAGAGTAAGCTGCAAAAAATGGAAACAGGCTGAATTTCAAGGACTACACTCAACTCTCTTCTTAGGAGCTAACACCTTAACTGTTGCCTCTGTTAAGAATGAAAACTTCATGCATCTCTGAACCCAGGGACCGGGGTGGGCTACTGGGTCAGGGACTGTAGGAAACTGGAGTTGCTGTTCTGTGAGGAAGATGGGCATCCATGGAGAGCCAGAAACTCCAGAACGGGTTAGTATTCCATTCCCCTTTTGACCTTTAATCGCACTGTGATGCTGTGAAAACCTCTTGACATTAGAACTGGACAGATGCAGCTCTGTGCCCCTGAGCGGGTTACTTAGCTACCAGACTCAGTTTCCTCATCTGCCAAGAGGGGATAACTGCTGTGATGCATGGCTGGTAAGACTGATTAAGATCAGTCGAGGGCAGGAATTGGCCCGGCCTGACATGGAGCAGGTGCCCAGACCACCTCTCTGTTTGCCAGGGCTACCATAGCACACCCATAGCTACCATAGCTACCCACCATAAACTGGGTAGCTTAAAGAGCAGAAGTTTATTTCCTCATAGTTCTGGAGGTTGGAAGCCAAGGTCAAGGTGGCAGCAGCGTTGGTTTCTCCCCAGGCCTTGCTCCTTCACTTGCAGGCGGCTGCTTTCTCATGGTGTCCTCCCATGGCATTTTCTCTGCTTGTGCACCTCTGGTGTCTCTCCCTCTTCTTAAAGGGACAGCAGTCTTGCAGGATTAGGGCCCTACCCTCACGGCCTCATTTGAATGTACTCACCCCTTACAGCTCAATTGGTAAAGAATCCGCCTGCAATGCAGGAGACCCTGGTTCCATTCCTGGGTCAGGAAGATCCGCTGGAGAAGGGATAGGCTACCCACTCCAGTATTCTTGGGCTTCCCTTGTGGCTCAGCTGGTAAAGAATCCGCCTGCAATGCGGGAAAACCAGGGTTCAATCCCTGGGTTGGGAAGATCCCCTGGAGAAGGGAAAGGCTACCCACTCCAGTATTCTGGCCTGGAGAATTCCAGAGATTGTATAGTCCATGGGGTCGCAAAGAGTCGGACACAACTGAGTGACTTTCACTTTCACTTTCACCCCTTTAAAGACTTTGTCTCCAAATGCAGTCACCTTCTGAGGTACAGGGGTTGGAACTTGAGCATATGATTTCTGAGGCCACAATTGAGCCCATGGCAGCCCCCCCCCCACAGTCCAGAGGTGATCTGCCCCCGAGGAGAAGGGGCTCCCCCACTCCTGGCAGCACTGACAGTGCTTATCTTTCCCCCACCTCCTCCCTTTTTGGACCCCAGGGCCCCAGGAGGGCCAGCGACAGAGCCAGCAGATACAGCTTTCCTCCTCGAGCGGGTCTGCATCTCCGCCCCCTCCTCTCACAAACCCTTGATCAAGGACCTGAGCCTGAAGATCTCTGAGGGGCAGAGCGTGCTCATCACGGGCAACACGGGCACCGGCAAGACCTCCTTGCTCCGGGTTCTGGGCGGCCTCTGGGCGAGCGCACGGGGTGAGGACCAGCCTGCCCCGTCTCTGAGCCAGCCTTGGCCTGAGGGGTTGGGGTGCATGTATGTGCATGTGGGTGTGTGTCTGTCTGTAAGAATCAGGTCTCTTGAAGGAGAGTGAGGGGCAGTTACCTTTTGGAAGATCCCCAAACAAAGGTTTCTGTGGGCCCTGCAGGCTCAGTACAGATGCTGGCGGACTTTGGACCCCACGGGGTGCTGTTCCTGCCCCAAAAGCCTTTCTTCACTGACGGGACCCTTCGGGAGCAGGTCAGCCCGGGGCCCACTCCTCCCACCCCACCCCCACAACCTGGCCCCTGGTGGAGTGACAGGTCTCAGCCCTAGAGAGCTGGGGCAGCAGGCGGGGCATAAATGAACCATGCCCAGTAAGTGAGGGCAAGGACTCCGAGGTCCAAGCCCACCTGGTAGCACCAACCACAGGTCGGGGACTGACCAGGGACTGGAGGTCTAAGCCCGGGGAGAGGGAGGGGACTGGGGTGGGCAAATAAATCAGCAGTGGGAGCTGTTGGCCTGGTATGGGGAACAAGCAGGGTTCACTCTGTAGCAATTTTTAAAACAATGATAACACTACGTCAGGTTGCTTTTTCTGGTCCCCACTCTCTAGCAAGTCTAAACGGTAGCTGACGGACTGCTCCTGTTTTATATTCACATCTGTGGGTCAGGCCATGTACTCAGGGCAGCTCCTGGAGGCAGGCTAACCTGTGGGGGCCATAAGCCAAATATCACATGTGATTGTTGAGCACCAGCTTGGATTCTGGGGGCCCTCCCTGCTGTCTTCCAGCCCAGCCCCTCAGCCAGAGTGCTTCTTCCTCTCCTCGGGTGGGGAGGAGCCTGGTCTCTGGCGGTTCCTGTTTCTGAGCGAGGGTGGGCTGTGTGCCGTCTCTCCTCTCCTTGGCCCTTACCCCAGGCCCCTATGGTTTTGTTTTATCAGGTGATATATCCCCTGAAGGAGATCTACCCAGACTCAGGTGAGCTGGGCCCCCTCGGGACACGTCCCCCATCCCACCGTCTCTTCTCTGCCTGTTGGAGGAGGCCTCCGCCAGGCTGCTGGTTTCTGGTTGGGTCCCCTCCACCACCTCCTCTGACTGGATACGGTTTTGGGGTCTGTACCCTGACCTCATCTTGTTCTGTCTCCCCCCCTGCAGAAGAGAGACACCCATGGGACGGAAGGGACGGATCACATCCTTCCCTGGCCCTTCCCTTGTTTATTAAGTGCTATAACCTTTCTCTCAGAGCCTTGGCCCCCATTCTGGTGCCCCCACCTCTGCCTGCCCCCTGTCACGAGGCGCCCCATCTATTCTGGCCCCCCAGAGGCGCTGACTTCTGTGTCTTGCAGGTTCTACTGATGATGAGAGGATCATGAGGTTCTTGAAGCTTGCAGGCCTGGTAAGTGAAGGCAAGGACCCTGAGGTCCAAGCCCACCTGGTAGCACCGACCACACAGGTGCTGGCCCAGTGGGGCCAGTCCTACTGTCCCTGGCCGGGGACTGGAGGTCTGAGCCTGGGGTGAGGGGGTGTGGTGGGGGTGGGCATATAAATCAACAGTGGGAGCTGTTGGCCAGCTATAGGAAACAAGCAGGGTTCACTCTGTAGCAGTTTTTAAAACAATGATAACATTATGTCAGATTGCTTTTTCTGGTCCCCACACTTTAGCAAGTCTAAACAGTAGCTGATGGTCTGCCCCTCTCTGCCTGGGGCAGACTGCTCCCCCAGACCCCGCTTGCTGCACTGCCAGGGGTGGATGTATGTGGTGGGACAGAGGTGGTCCTTGGGATGGGAGGAGGCAGGGATGGACCCTTCCATGGACCCATCGTTCCCTCCGGTGTGTTACAGTCCAGCTTGGTGGCAAGGACAGAGGGTCTGGACCAGCAGGTCGATTGGAACTGGTAAGGAGAAGGTTGGCGTGCTCCAGAGACAGCTCCCCCAAAGACAGTGGGTCGCAGGGGTCTTGGCAAGGGATGAACTGACTCCTGACCCCAAATTCCAGGGCATTGCTGGCCCATTAGGGTCCCAGGGGTCCTGGCAAGGGATGAACTGACTCCTGACCCCAAATCCCAGGGCTTTGCTGGCCCATTAGGGGCCTGGTTCACGTCCTTGTGTACAGAGTTTTAATCTTGTCTTGTGTGGGCAGTGGGGCTCTGGTGGGAAAGGGGAGTGAGCCCTGGGACAGCCTGTCTGCAGTGAGAGCCTCTTTGTGCCCAGACCATTCTGTGCAGAAGCCAACCTATACGTTCCTTCCTCCAGCTGGCCTCTCTCCCCTTCCCTTTCCGCAGGTATGATGTTCTGTCCCCGGGAGAGATGCAGAGGCTCTCCTTTGCCCGGCTCTTTTACCTGCAGCCGAAGTACGCAGGTGAGGTTCGCCCTGTATATGCATGTGCCATCCAGGTACCGTGTGCGCTCACAGGTGTAGCAGCGTGTGTTCAAGTGTACCTGGAGAGTCATGGGTACGGGTAGGAGAGCACACCTGTGCCTGGCCAGGTGTCTCTGTCCCTGCCGGCGGGGACAGCAGGACTCTGCCCATGAGGCAGCAGTGCTTGGCATCCTCAGGTATAATAAAACCGCTCAGTCGTGTCTGACTCTTTGTGACCCTTTGGACTGTAGCCCACCAGGCTCCTCTGTCCGTGGGATTCTCCAGGCAAGAATACTGGAGTGGGTTGCCATTTCCTCCTCCAGGGGATCTTCCCCACTCAAGAGATCAAACCCGAGTCTGCTGCATCGCAGGCAGATTCTTTTCTGTTGAGCCATTTGGGGAAGCTCTCATATATTAAACTACTGAGTCTTAAGCTTTCAGCCAGTGTAGCAGCTGGAGGCAGCCTTGAGAAGGCTTTTGATTTTGGTCCTCGGGCTCTGCCATCTCCCCAGCTGTGCCTGGGAGAGGGATGGCAGGTATGAACTTTTCTAGGAACTGACATCCTTGAGGGAACTAGGATTCCTCGGATTGAGTGGTCCAAGGCAGTGGCTGGTATTCATCCACAGGGAGCTGAGGAATTTTGTCCCGCTGCTGGCAGTGGCTTCCCACATGAAGCCTCACCCTCCTCTCCTTTGGCCTATGGTCTCCCCAAGGCAGGGCTCCTGGAGGGCAGAGCAGTTTTCAGACTCTCATCAGGTCCTAGCCAGAGGTGGGCATGGGTTGGAGGAGCAGCAGAGGTGGGTGGACCGCAGGCCCCCACGTCTTCCTGCTGGGTTCTGTCCCCAGTGCTTGATGAAGCCACCAGTGCCTTGACCGAGGAGGTGGAGAGCGAGCTATACCGCATCGGCCAGCAGCTGGGCATGACGTTCATCAGTGTGGGCCATCGGCGCAGCCTCGAGAAGGTACCCGTGCCCGCAGGATGGCCTGAGGACCAGGAAGAACCCCAAGGCTGGGCCTGGCGGGGGGGCCAGCGGAATGGGGAGCAGGGATGGCAGAGTGGGCAGGGGGTAGATCACAGCCAGGGCAGCCTGATCGCTGCGTGGTGGTGGTGGTCTCTTGTAGTTTCACTCCTTGGTTCTGAGACTCTGTGGAGACGGAAGGTGGGAGCTGACCAGAATCAAAGTGGAATGAAGCCAAGGCTGGGCACTGGAAGGAGAGCCAAGCTCGGGAGGTCGAGTCCCCGGGAGAGACCAGGAGGGCTGGCAGGCAAGGAAGGAGCCCCAAGTTTGCCTCACTGTGTGGGGAACGCCGGTGCAGTGGGCTCAGCCCACGTGTGAGCCTCCACACACCTCATCCTGCCAGTGTGCCTCCCGCTACCTCAGCCACCACTTTGTACACTTGAAATGCTGATCACTTACGTATAATCTCAGATCGTGTTTTCTAAAGAAAACGTGGAAGTGTGGGATCTATAAGAGATGAAGGGTCAAAATGGAAGAGTGTATTGGACTTGGGAGTCAACAGATCCAGAAGTCTTTTAGATCACTTCAGTTTTGCCATAGGAGACTTTAAACTTTAATCAGCTATATAAATTTTATAACTTTTTTTAAAGAAAAATAAACCTTTTATTTCAACTTGCAGCTTTCCCATTTTCTCTACTAGGAACTGATTTTTTTGATTTGTGGCCACATAGTACACATGTGGGATGTAGGGTACAGGATCTTCATTCTCCATCCAGGGATCAAATCCATGTCGCCTGTAGTGGACGTGCCAGGTCTTAACCACTGGACCACCGAGAGGTTCCTAAGATGGTCTTTTTAGTTGACTCTCCAGACTTGTCTTTGAGACCCTGGAGGACCGGAGCAGGACTCTCCATTGTGCTGAGCCTTCTGCCCCTGCTCCTTCACTGGCATCTCCCCAGCTGCCAGTTGTCCCTCAGCCACTAACCTCGAGGGCCCTTCTCCTGTTCTTAATATTTTGAATATTTTTAAGTTAATTCATTTCCTTAAATACATTTTTAAAGGAAAGTTTACACCTGATATAAATAGAAAGTAACTAAAAATTAATATAAATAGTGTTATGAAATGACAGTCCAATACTGTGCCTACACATGAGATTTGCTGTCTGTACAAAGGGAGGTTAAGGGATGTTACCGTGGAGTCAGACACACTAGCACCCAACTGAGACTCTTTCTCTTAATAGATGTGGGGAAATGGAATGAGAACCACAAGGCTACAAGGGATGATTTCCTTTGTATAGGACGAGGTTATTTCATGCCTGTTGATACCAAACTGGCAGTGATCCCAGATGTGGGGTAGAGTCCCACACTTGAGGAGATGGTGCCCTGGGTAACAAGTCATCCCGCCCGCCCCTGCCCCATGGCTTAGCTGGCACAGAGGCCTGGAGCCTGTTCTCAGCTCCACCCCTTGAGGGCACTAAAGCAGTG
Source organism: Giraffa tippelskirchi (assembly GCF_054371585.1). Lineage (NCBI taxonomy): Eukaryota > Metazoa > Chordata > Mammalia > Artiodactyla > Giraffidae > Giraffa > Giraffa tippelskirchi. Next base: position 145,599,185 of record NC_137281.1, on the reverse strand, counting down.
TGTCCAGGTGCTGAGGGGCTGAGAGAACTCTGGGGTGGGCACCTGAATGCCCAGTCCCCAGTGAAGCCTCTGTAGGAACCTATAGGATGTCAGTGCTGAGAAGGCCCGTGGCAGCCCTTCTCTCGGGGCTGAAAGGGACCGTCGAGGTCAGTGTCTGCTTCAGGAACCTTCCCAGACTTGAATCTCCCAACCACATCCTGCCGAGCGCTCAACTGGCCTCTGTACAGACGCCACTAGCCTTGGTGGACGTCCGTCCTCAGGACCCTCCAACTGAGGAGAGCTCTCCCCTAGGCCAAGGGGAAGCCTGTGTCCCTCAGGAGCGCCCTGACTCCCACCGCTTGGGCATGTTTTAAGTTGTGGGGTTTGGGTGTGGGAGGACTCCCTCTCTGGTTTAACTTCTGGACTTTCTTCAATATAGCGGAAGTTCCCCTCAGCCTTTCTGTGACAGCCTTGCCTCACTGATTTACTTCATCCTCACAAGCTCCTTCAACTCCTAAGCCTTTTTCACAAGTGTGCTGCTAGCAGATTATTACAGAGATCAAGTTTGTTCCTCTGCCTCGAACATGTTTCCAGTGCTATTTCTGTTCTTAATACTCAAGTACCCAGCGTTCTCCCTTGCAGAAACTCTGCCAAGAGAAAGCTGTTCTTACGGGCAAACTGTACCCTTTTCCATCACCCATCTCAGAGATGGTGGCTACTGAGACAAACCTGCATGAGGAAAAGTCAGGTTATGTGTCCTTATGAAGAGCACCAAAGTGTTTATTCTAAATGTTTTAAAATAAGCCAGCAGTTGATTTCCCAAACTTAGGTCTCCTTCTGCTGCCCAGGGATCTACATAGACCCACGTGGATAATCCATAGAAATGTTATCCTTATATACATCACTCTTCTGGTGAGTCCTGGAGCCATGGGATAGGGCAGAAAAGCAATCTTTTGTCATCTCCATCAAGTACCTGCTTACCTACCACATCAACTTGTGTACCACCCCAGTCATTTTGGGATGAAGGATGACAGACTAGTCTCTGTTCTGTGCTCTGTGTTCTGGGGACAATCTCCCAGGAAGCCAAAGAGCAATGCTGGGTGCCCTCTGTAAAAACTGCCTTTCCAGAAACATTGTCTTGTTCCTGATATCCTGTCTAGGTGTTGGAATGATGGGTGGGCCTGGGCTAAAGCCTAGGTCAGGAAGGAACCCCTGGAGCCGCAAGGAGTTGTCAGTAGAACCCGTGCCTGGAGAATAAGCTAGCTGAAAGGGAGCCCAGGACTAGGGGGCTGTCAAGACTGCCCTCCCAAGGAGGTAGAGAAGTGTGGACGGGGCTCAGGCAGGGGACATGTGCTGGGGAACACTGTCCTTAACCCCTGGCAGGGTGAGGCTGGATAACTGGCCAGTGAATTTGCCCATCTGTAGGTAGTTAAGGGTTTTGAAGGTCAGATGTCTCTGGGGGCAGTTTCCATGGGAAAGTCTGAAGACAGGGCAGAGACTTTTACCTAGTGACAGCTTAGACCGGCCCCCAGGCCCAGAACTGCCAGACCGCAAGGGATTAAGGGAGGAAACAGACAGGACTCAGTCCTGAACTGGCGAAGGGATTCGTGCAGAGCTTGCATGCTTAAGGGAAGCCCAGCTTCTGCCACTTTTTCTTAAGGACCCTGTGAGAAAGCTGCTTCCTTTTTTTCTCTTTTTACCCCTGTTGAGGGATCAGCGCTCCAGAGCCTGAAATGACTTAAGAATCTCCAGTTCAAAGCAGAACTCCTGAGCCCTGCCCCGCCCCCACCGGCTGCATTCATCTTGCCCATCTCAGGGGGTGGTGCTTCCACTGTCTACCCCGAGCTCAGGCTAGAGACCTGAGACCCTCCAGACCTTCCCCATATCCAATCCATCACTATGTCCCGTGGGTTCTGCTTCCAGAATACATCTGACGTCCACTCCTGCCCTCAGCATCTCCACTGGGACAGCTGTGGCTGCCTCATCCCTGGTCTCCCTGAAGCTTCTCCCAATCACCCACATCCTCCACAAAGCAGCCTGAGGGACCTTAAAAATGCAGACTAGCTGCTCATTACACTAAAGTCCAAAATACTGAGCCTGCAAGGCTGCATTCTCATCCCTGTCCTTAGGAGCCCGTTGACCTCTGCGTCAGGGATGGGCCAGGCTGGACCAAGTTGCTCCTGCTGAGAGCTTTGTTCTCCATGCATTCCTGGAAGCACACAAACTCCCAAGACTGACTCAAGAAGCAAAATCTGAATAGATCTGTAACAAGTGACTGAATCAGTAATCAGAAACCTCCTAGCCAATAATCTGAAGGCCAGTGGCTTCACTAATAAATTCTACCAAACAGTTAAACAGTGTTTCACATCAGTCCTGAAAATGTTCCAGAAAATAGAAGCAGAAGGAACACTTCCTAACTCATTCTATTAGGTCAGTATCCCCCTTCACCAAAGCCATATAAAGATGTTACAAGAAAACTGCAGACAAATATCCTTTATGAATATAGATGTAAAGATTCTCAACAAAATACTAGTGGACAGAATCCAGCCGTATATTGAAAGCATTATATATACATCATGATCAAGAGAGATTTAGCCCAGGCATGCCAGGGTAGTTCATACGAAAATCAATCAATGTAATACCCCAGTAGAATGAAGGGGAAAAACCATATGATCATCTCAATTGGCAATTGGTGCAGAAAAAGCATTTGATAAAATCCAACCCTCTTTTATAATAAAAGCACTCGATAAACAGACTAGAAGGAAAGGAAAATTCCTAAACATGATAAAAGACATATATAAAAACCCTACATCATACTCAGCTGGTGAAAGACTGAAAGCTTTCCCATTAAGATCAGGAACAAGACAAGAATGACTGCTTTTACCACTCTTATTCATCACTGAGGTTCTGGCCGGAGCAGTTAGTCAAGAAAAATAAAAGACATCAAACTTGGAAAGCAAGAAATAAAGCTATTTGCAGATGACATAATGGTATATTTAGAAAATCCTAAAGAAAAAAGACTACACAAAATATATCAAAGTCAACAAGTTTGCAAGATACATATGCAAAAAATCAGTTTTATTTCTCTATACTGGCAATGGACAAAGTGAGAAGGAATTAAGAAAACAATTTTATCTACAATAACATCAGAAAGAATAAAATTCACCAAGGAGATGCAAGACTTGTATTCTGAAAATACAAAACACTGCTGAGGGACTTCCTTGGTGGTACAGTGGTTAATACTCTGCACTTCCACTGCAGGGGGCACAGGTTTGATCCCTGGTCAGAGAACTAAGATCCCACATGCTGTAAGAAGAAAAACAATTACTGAAAGAAAATAATGGAATGAATTACCTGAATGAACAATTTGGCCAGCTCACTGCAACAGACCACCTAAAGCCTGGGAAGAAATACTGGGAAGTTTCTTTGAGAAACTGGGGTATCCTAAAATGACCCTGTGTACTAGGGAATTTAGAAAGCTACATGCATGGCCAGGACAGGATGCCTGTTCAAAAAAGACCTGAGAAGACCCTAAGCTTTCACCTCTGGCAGGTCGCTGGGCTTGGTCGAAGCAGGAAGTAAAGGTTAAGGCAGAGTTATAAGCTGCTTGCTGTTACAGGAGTAGACAGCAAAGAGCCAGCCTATAAAGACTGGAAGAGATGGGTTGATTGTTTTTAGCTTCTGGTAAAAATTGTGAAAATACTAGTCAAACAGAGACTTCAAATGAACACTCATGACAAGGATGACAGTCTTCACAAAAATAGTTGGGGAAAGTTATTAAACAGATGACTGCAGTCTTCAGTAATCAAAAACAGAAAACTCCGGGAAAGGGAGAGAAACTGATTTCCAGGATTACCATATTATAATATTCAAATGCTCAGTTTTCAACAACAACAAAAATATACAAAGAAACAGGATCATGGACCACTCAAAGCAGGGGAAAATGGGCAGAAACTATCCCTGAGGAAGCCCAAACATTGGACTTCTTAGACAAAGGCTTTAAAGCAACTGTAATATGCTCAAATCACTACAGGAAACCCTAGAGCTGGTTCTAGCTTTGGCTCTAGTGCTAAAGCTGGCAGCTCGCACTGACTCTCCATCTATAGCTGGTACTGGAGCTGGAGCTATGGCTGAATGTGGCCCTGCAGCTGGTGTGCGAGATCGTCCAGGAAAACTGGTAGTGCCTCTGCACTGGCTCTGTCCTGTTGCTGGCCCTAGCTCTGGCTTTGGTGCTAGGGTGGCGGCTGGAGCTAGTACTAGCTCTGAACTTGCCAAGAGCTCTATCGTTGGCTCTAGCTCTGGAGCTTATGCTAGAGCTAGTGCTGGTTCATGCCACATATCATTCTTCCTTCACTGCTCGCTTGACATTTCTGGATAAAGAGGACAGAAATGGAGAGGAAGGTGCCAGTGTTTGGAGGGGGTTGACAAGAACCAAGTGAAACAAGTGCAAGCAGATAACCCAATGTCAGGATTGGGGGAAGTATCCTAATGGGGAAACAGGTGGGGCAGGGACCAATCACAGTGGAGAAGGATGCACAGAAGCCAAAGGCTTGAGAGGTGATCATGTTATTCACATTTTACAGCCCTTTACATTTTACACCTGATGTGAAGAGCTGACTCATTGGAAAAGACCCTGATGCTAGGGATGATTGAGGGCAGGAGGAGAAGGGAGTGACAGAGGATGAGATGATTGGATGGCATCATCAACTCAATGGACTTGAGTTTGAGAAAACTCAGGTGATAGTGAAGCACAGGGAAGCCTGGCGTGCTATAGTCAATGGGGTTGCAAAGAGACACGACAGAGTGACTGAACAACACTTTAAGAGAGAACCTTGTCATATTAACTTACAGAATGCACAGGCAGATAATATACCATGGGTCAGCAAATGCAAAAACAGAAGATAGAATTTCAAGGAGAAATTGGCACATCCACAACCAGAGTGCAAGCTTTTTAACAGAAAACAGGAGTAATATAAAATATTTGGAGATTTTATAGTAAATATAAAATATAATTTAATATTATATTAAATAATATAATGGTGGTCCAATGGGTAAGACTCTGCACTCCTCATTCGGGGGGCCCAGGTTAGGTCCCCTCCCTGGTCAGGGAACTAGATCCCACATGTCACAACTAAAAATCCCTCATGCTGCAACTAAGACCTGGTGCAGCCAAATTTTAAAAATATATATTTGAACAGCTCAGCTAAAGTTACATGGAACACTGCATTCCAAAATGAGAGAAAATACATCAAGTTTAATCATACATGGAATATTTACAAAAATTAACCACATATTAGCCTAAACCAAGTATCAATATATACCAAAAGATCAAGAGAATGAAAAATAACGATCTGTGATCATAATACAATAAAATTAGAAGTCAATAATTTCTTATCCCACAAAAATCCCATATACTTGGAACTTTTTAAACACTTAAAATATTCAGGAGGGAAAAAATGGGATTTAGTAAATATGTAAAAGTGAAAAGAAAAACTCTACATGTAAACCTTTTGGAATGCCACATACTAAAATTAAGAAATGTGTGATGAAGTATCTTAGGTATTAAGTACACTTAAGTGTATTAAAAATATTTTAAGTATTTAGTAAAGAAGAAAGAATAAAATGAATGAGATATATTACATTGTAAGTAAACTATACTTCAGTTTTTAAAAATGAATAAGATGTGTTCAACTCAAGAAGTCAGCAGAAGGTGGGAAATTTTTTTTTTTTTTATAACAGCTAAAACAATAAACCTAACTCAAAAAGAAATAGAGTTTAATGCAAACCATCTCATCATCTCTTTGGCTCTTCACAGCATCCCTGTTCAGTACTGTCATGGCTGCAGTTGTGTAGATGAATGTGTACCAATGCTTGAGGAAGTTAAGAAATAGCAGAGTTCGGGGACTTCCCCAGTAGTCCAGCAGTTAGGACTCCAAACTCCCCATTCAGGGGCCTGGGTTCCATCCCTGGCCAGGGAACTAGATCCTGCCTGCTGCATCTAAGACCCAGAGCAGCCAAAAAAAAAAAAAGTAGAAGAGCTTCTGCACCTAGAATCAGGCCTTCCAGATGCACGTTAATGTTCTTCCCATTTTCAGGTTGTACTCTTCTCATCAGGAATTGTCATGCCTGGGTGATGGGGCCTTGTAGTCAGACAGGGGTGATCCGCAGATGAAGGAGGGCCATCGGCCTGGTCCTGAGTCCATTCCCACCTTTCACACTGTCCACCACCCGCTTCCTGGGCTCTTGCTCCTCCTGGGTGGAAACCACAGGTGGACGGACTCCTGAACAAGTCATTGTGGAAGACAAAGATGTGGAGGAGGAGAGAGAGGCCCTCCTGTTAAAGGACACATTGGTCCCAGAAGGCTCACCTGTATCTATTATTTTATCCATTTAGCTCAGCACTTGTCTTATTTTCTCATTCATAAAGGTATCCATCTACTTAATTGTTGTGTTGTCATCTCAACTGCAAAGCTTTGTGGGCTGAGCCCGGATTCAACTTTTCATTTGTTTCCACTTCTGGGAAGATAAAAACTGCTCTGGTCCACCCTCGCTGGGGCTGTGTGGAGGAAATAGAACTTTTCCTCTTTTTGCTTCTCTTTTCTCATTGTCCGTTTGCAATGCAGGAGATCCCAGTTCGATTCCTGGGTCGGGAAGTTCTGCTGGAGAAGGGTTAGGCTACCCACTCCAGTATTCTTGGGCTTCCCTTGTGGCTCAGCTGGTAAAGAATCCAGCTGCAATGAGGGAGACCTGGGTTTGATCCCTGGGTTGGGAAGATCCCCTGGAGAAGGGAAGGCTACCCACTCCAGTATTCTGGCCTGGAGAATTCCATGGACTGTATAGACCATGGGGTTGCCAAGAGTCAGACACAACTGAGCAACTTTCACTTTCAACTTTAGGGCATATAGGGCAGTTTGTGCCATTCTCCAGCGCCATGGAAGGCCAGCTCATTCTCCCGACCCCTCCCTGAGATGGACATGTTGGGAGCAGAGCTGGGGAGATTAATCAGAGGGGTCCTTGGCTCAGAGAGGAGGAATTGGGGAGGGGAGGAGGCCATCTACCTCGGAGAAGAGCCAATACTGGGGAGACTGGTCTGAGTGAGAAATTCCTGGAGCAGAGCATGCTGTGCCCACTTGGCTGTGATTAAGCAGAGACTTCACTTCGTCTTCAGTCAAAGGCAGCCAGGCAGGCAGGGGAAACACAGGGGTGACCCAAGGGAGAAACAGGTGGCAAGGAAACACCAGGAGACAGGAGCTGTTGAGGCCAGTGGTCTTGACCCAGTATCCCCAGAGGGTGATCTTGGGGAGCCTGGAACTGTGACACCCAGTGAGCAGAGCCCTGGGGTCAGAGACACAGAAAGGAACAGCCCCCACGCTTGTTCTGACCCTCAGGAGCCTTCTGTTTTTTCCCTCTAGAAAACAAACTAGTTTTTTTTTTTTTTTTTAAGCTAGTGATTTACACAGCATTTCTAGATGGACAGAAAAACAGTGAAGACAGTACAGAGAGTTCTCTTAAAGCCCTCTTCCAGTTTCCCTAGGATGCTGAGTGTCTTACATTAGTGCGGTATCTTCACTCCAATTGATAAACCAGCCACCCCTGAGGGGAGAAGGCGATGCAGCTTCAGTGGGGGCAGGGGGAAGACCCCAAGACTCCCAGAGAGCTGGGGGTGCAGGAAGCTGGATGGACTGGGTCCCGGAGACCCCCGGATCATGGCCCCTTTCTTGCAGAACGCAGGACTGGGCCTTGGGAGCACTCCCCACCCCCGGTCCCCCTTGCCAGCCGACTCCTCATCTATCCCTGCCAGCCCTGCTCCTCAGCTCCAGGCTGCGCTCATAAATCAGCCCCTCCTGCCCTTTCATCACTCTGGCTCTTGGTGCAGGCAGCTGTCTATCTGCAGCCTGTCGGGCCTGCGGAGCCTGGAGTAAAATCTCTCTTCCAGGCTCCACAGGTTTCTCTGGGAGAAGGCCCCCCTGGGGTGCATTCATCACCTAGCAGTGCTGCACTCTAGGTCCTGCACCCTAGGGTCCTGGCTGTTCAGGCCTGTCCTTTCCTGTCCTCTGTTTTCCCTTTGTGGCATCATGGCCTCTCCCCACCTTGATTGCCCGGACCCCTGTTTGCATGTCCTTCTGCAGAGAGCTGCGTGCCTCTTCCCAGGGTAAATTCCCTGGGGTGGTCATCCAGGAGGATTTCTGGCAGCTCCCAAGCCTCTGAGGGTCCCACTTGTCCCCGAGATCTAACTGAGGGTGGGGCAGCTGCCAAGCCCCCTCCCCTTGCCCCCACCAGCTCCTGGAGGCTGTGGTGGTGCGACCACCCTTCTCTCCTGCTCATCTGACACCTCTGCTGTTGTCCTTGCTTCTAACTTGAAACAGTATGAGACGGAAGGAGCCAATGTTTTTATTTTGATTTAGAGCACAGGAGAGCCCCTCATGAACAAGAACACCTTGACTGATCCCAGCCCTGTGGATGTGATCTTTCACAGTTCCTCGTCTCTAGCCTCTGACGCCTTAGGATATTTGCAAGTTTGTTCCTTAGTTGGTGTTAGTCGCTCAGTTGTGTCCGACTCTTTGCGACCCCATAGACAGTAGCCCACCAGAGTCCTTTGTCCTTGGAATTCTCTAGGCAAGAATACTGGAGTAGTCTTTCCTTTCTCCAGGGGATCTTCCCAACCCAGGGATCGAACCCTCGTCTCCTACATTGCAGGTGGATTCTTTACCATCTGAGCCACCTTAGGCTCACTCAATTTTTGAATCTCACTTCCCTCCAAATAGGACTGCTGCAACCACCACCTTATCCCCAGTGCCTTGCCCCACTGCTTGGTACACAGTTGATGCTCACTAGATGTCTTAATATGATTAAATAAATGGGTGAGTTAGAGGAAGAACATTCATTCTTTCATTCATCAACGGGTTAGGTGATACTTTGATGGGTTTGGAGATAAAAGATGAATAAGGCATGCTCAGTGGCTAAGACTCCACACTCCCAACCCAGAGAGCCCCGGTTGGATCCCTAGTCATAGGATTACATCCCACGTGCTGCAACTAAGACCCAGTACAGCCAAATAAATAAATAAATATTTAAAAATAAACAATGAGTAAGATACCCTTGTTGTAGGGGAAGATACACTTGTAAATAAGAAATTAGAGCACGAGTGAGAAATCTCTGCCAGAGACTTGCCACTTAGGCTCAGAACAGACGTCAAAATCCTCATCTATTGGCCACATAGGAAGCTGGTCACCTTGAGAGAGTCGAAGAGCTAGATACTTATTTTGCAATCAGTGACACTGATTTTCAGATTATTTATTTTAAATTCCTGTGAAAATCAACCTATTATTGTATGAAAAATGTGTGCATAAAAAGTTATGTGTAAAAAAATTATCTTCTTAATTCTGGTGCTTTGGGGCTTGTAATGGCTTAAATTTTTCACAAATAAAAATTTTTTTTGAAGCTTTAAAAAAAAATGACAGCACAGTGCATAGAATGCCATAGTGGAGGACTCACTGTTTCAAGTGCTATGTGAGAGAACAGGTGGTAGACTCTGCCTGGAGGGTCCGGAAATATGAGAGGAAGTGCATTTGCAGGAATGTGGGGGGTGGGCATCGCGAGGGCAGGCTTACCTAGAGCCAGGGTGGCAGTAAGTCTCGCAGGGGAGTGCCCAGGGGAGCCCTGGGTGGGCAGCATTTGAAGCCAGGCTCTTGGCCATTCCCTTCAGCACATGGAAGTCAGAGATCTCCCACGTGTGCCCCCCAGGCTCCGGATCCAGGGTAGGGGGGGTTGTACCTGGGCCTAGTCGGGGGTGCAGGGACCACCCAGCCCCTGTCATTCTGCTTTGATGACGGGCTGCCAGGAAAACCTCTTCGGGGTGAGGGGGGGGGAGTTGCACATCTGAGCCAATCTGAAACAATCTTATAAGATTTCTTGAGCCGAAAGCTCAACTGTAAGCCAAGTCTGCTCCCTCTGGTCTCTCATCCTGTAATTCCACCCAACACATCACCCGGACAGCTGGGCGCAGGTGTCCGCATGCCGTCTCAGGCGCTCTCCCTCTCGCTGTTTCCTTTGTTTACTCTGCTTCTCCTTTCCAGGGATTTAGCCTACGTTTATCTGACTTTCAGTTGCAGATGCCTCTGCCTTTTCCATTCATTGTTGTTTTAGTGTTTGAGTTGTAGGTGAGCTATTCGAGTGCATGTGTGTACACAAAAGGAAGGGTCTCAGTGCTCTTGGGGGCCAAGGTGGGCTGTGGGCTTCAGCTGAGATGTGAAGGAACTAAGGTTGTTTGTAAGTAAGGACCAGAGGGAAAGGTCAATGTAATCTGCTGTGTGGGGAACAGGGAGGAGTCATAGGTAATAACTTAGGGGCTCACTGACTGGGCTATTCCAGTTATGCCTGCAATGGAGGAGGGTCCCCTATTGCAGTGACAAATGGTGATGTCGGCTTAGTGGAGAAAGGCAGGCCACCATGCCTCTACAGTAGTAGTAGTTTTAAAATAGGAATCTAGTCATTTTGACCTAAACTTGACTTCACGGATTTATTGGGTAGGCCAAAATGTTTGGTCAGGGTTTGAATGAACATTTTGGCCAACCCAATAATTTTTATACCACCCATACATACAAACAGACACTATGCTCAACCACAGAGGACTCCTGAATCCCTCCTCTGCTGTTTTTACATCAATTTTATTCTTACTTGTATCTTTACAGAAAATGGCACAGAAATCACAAGTTTTGAATACCTAGAAGTTATTACAGTTCCATATTTCAAACACTTCAATATCAAGTTTCTTTCTTCTGACTCTATGTACATTATTTACACACCAGGGGCTACCATCTAACTCTTCAAACCAAAGGGAGACAAAGACAAGAAGAACTGGGGAAAGTTCCATGAACAGAATGAATAAGAAATCAACTTCTGATATGGAATTAAAATCCCAACTCACTGTCTCAGGCCTTTCTCTTGCAAGGGATCCCCTGCAAAGGTGGGTGGGATGATAGAGAAAAATCCATGGCAGTGAGAGGGACACGTGTCTGGCCTGGGGGTGGAAGGGACACTGCAAAGACGCCATCAGTATGGACAAGTCCTCCCATGGGCAGACAGGAAGAAACCCCCGGCCCCTCTTCTAACACCATCACTGCCTGACTCTAGAGAACACGCTCCGCAGCTCACACCTGGCCTGAAGGTGTGTGTGCCTATAGTTTGGGTCTAACACTGGCTACCCCCTACTCTCCTTTCAGCCTTTTCTCACACCCTTCTTGTGATCAACCCATGATGCGTATTTATAGCTCCAGGCCCACTCCAGGAATGGCCTGGATCAAGTTGAGTCAAGATCTGTGGTTTCCTGTGTGTTCATTTTACAGCTGGATTGGGTAGCTCCAAGGCAGGGTACAAGCGAGCCAGTAATTTGCAAGAAGCTCTAAGGGAAGGATACCTTGCACAGCAAGTAGGGTCACAGGTAGGGTATCAGGGGTCAGGATGTTCCAGAACACATGCCCAAGGGTCCCAGCTGGTGGATTTGGCTTCCCAAAGGGGCAGTAGCTACAGCACCTGTGAGAGGTGCCCCCTGGTTGCAGGGCCCGCCCTGGCCTCACTGCAGGTACTGTACACCGCCCCCCCGCGACCCTGGCATCTTTGCCGGGAGGAACAGTGGGACAGGCTGGGTGTGGAGGGTGGGTTCCCGACACTGACCCTGAAGGGTGTGACATGAAGGCTGGCCGAGGAGCCCAAGGCCAAGGCTTTCCAAGTATAATCTGGAATCTGGGCCCCAGTGGTTGGGGGCGGGCAGAGGTTGTGCCTGGGGCCGGCAGGACAGGACACCCACACTGCAGAAGGGGGAGCAGAGTTCCGCTGGGGGTGCTGGGGAGCTCCGAACACCAGCATGGAGAGCAGGTCCTCCATCCCTGGGGCCGCGGTGGCAGTGTTTGCAGCTGAGGGCTTTGGGTCTGGGCAGAACAGAATCCACTGGTGGGTACAGAGCTGGGAAGGAGGGCGCTTTGGAGCAAGAGACCAGAGGTGGATTCAGACAATGAGAGGAGCCGAAGAACTGAGTGAAAGCAGCCTGAGGGGGTGGTCTGGGGCAGCAGAAAGGCTTCTGAGGCAGGGCTCTGAGGATGAGGAAGGTGCTAGACAGGTCAGGACTAGGTAGGGATGTCTCAGCGTGGCCCAAAGCCTCAGCCACAACCAAGCTGTGCCTGGAGTCACCCGGGGGTTGGTGGACGGAGGGCCTGTGGGGCCGGGAGGGTGGCAGAGGCCAGGCCTGGGCGCTGCCTGGGAGAACACCTCCCAACACCACAGGCCCCCATGAGGAGAGCAGAGTCCTGGGGCTCCTGCGTCTGCGCGCACCCTTGGCCTAAGCCACGTCCTCGAGCCGCGCTGGACTCAGCCTCTCCACCGGCCTGTCTTCTTCTGCGGCCTCCTCTCGCTCCGGCTCCTCGGTGTTGCGGGCCAGGCCGTCGGGGCCGGACACAGTCCCCAGCACCTTGGTACTGTGCTCCTGCGCTCTGGCGCGGAGCGCAGCGATGCTGTTCTCCCTCAGTTCCTCCTGGGACATGGCAGCGGGGGGCTCGGAACCCCGCTCCTCCGGCTCCGTCTTGTCGAGCTTGGGCAGGGCCTGGCGCTCCGCCTCGGGCTTCCTCCCTGACTCGGCTGCCGCCTCCAGCGACTTTTTGTGCATCCCTAAAAAGAATTGTTGGTATTCGGGTTTAGAAAAGCGCCTGGGAAAGCCATCTTGAACTGAAAAAACGGCAAAGATAGAGAGAGGCCAGAATTAAGGACGAGCAGAAAGCCTTACTGCACACACCACTGTCACGTGCGTCCCAGGGGATGGGGGCGGAGGCTGCGGCGGACCACCAGGCCCGGCAGAGAGCTCCTCCAAGCCACGTCTCTGGGCTCCTGGCACCCCCACCCCGGGGATCCTGTCTGTTGCTTCACCAGTACAGCAGTTGCTTCCCCTGCCCTCCCTCTGGGATTCCAGTTCTCGAACCCCAAGACAAACTGGTTCAGGTCCCCGTGGCAGGTGGGGAGATTTAAGGGGAAAGAAGTCCTTTGGGCAAAGCCAGAATGGTGGCCAAAGGGACCTCAGGGGCCCCCAAGCCCCCAAGAGGGGCTATTTCATTCATCACAACCCCAGCTCTGGCAAGGGAATAGGAGGATATATCCCCTGGGGCAATAGCCACTCCTTCCTCACAGAGCGAAAAAACCCACAGAATGAGAGTCCTAAGCACCGAGGGACAGACAACCAGCCCTGGGTGCAGCCTGCCCTCAGAGCACCCGCCCCCCCGCCCCAAGGGAGACTGGGAGGCCAGCTTCCTGGGGCCTCTCTCCGGCTAGGCTGTTGTGGCCACCAGGCATTCCTGCCTCAGGGCTCTGTCCCCTCCTCGGGAGCCCGCTCCTCTCGCCCCAGGGGCAGGACCCCAGGGAGGGTGCGGGCTCTTACCCAGCAGCCATGGGGCGCAGGAATCCATGATGCCGTCCTTGGCGGACTTGAGGATGGACTCCGGCAAGGGAATGGAGTGGCGCACCATGGCCCCATAGAGTCCATACTCGGCCATGACGCTGCTTCGGCCCCAGCACTTTTCCCGCTTCCTCCACTTGGCTCTGCGGTTCTGGAACCAGACCTGCTAGTGCAGAGGAACAGGTCAGGGGCGTCCTCTATGAGGCAGAGGCCAGTCCGCCCCCCCCTCCCCGCCGTGTCTGCCTGTAATTAAGGGCCCCACCACTTTGATTGCCAGTGGCCCCATTCCCTGGTGACTTTGGTTTCTCCAAGTAAGGGCATCCTTACTTAAGCTCACCCACCCCTCAGCACCCCTGGGGTTCCTCTTGGTTCAGGGTGTCCAGAGTGAGATACAAGTTCTGCAAGAATATGATGGGGAAAATGTTTTTTTTTTTCAATCAAAGCAGTTTAGGGTGACGCAGTAGGATGCCTCCAGGACTAGGTCTTGCAGCTGGGCAGTTCCCATGTGGTCCTCAGTTTGCCGCTGAGAAACCTGAGCCTCATAGCTCTCATACAAGGGTTCACACCTCCAGCATCCCTATCTGACTTGCAGAGGGACAGAGTCCTTTTCAGGGGATGAACTAGCAGTGCCTTTGGTTCAGGCTCTTCCTCCACACCAGAACTCCAGAGGCCAGGGCAGTTCCAGGCAGGCGAGGTGAGTGTGGACTCAGGCAGCAGAAGGCATTTCATCCAGGTGTCAGGAAGCCTGAACCTACCCAGAGCCGCGGGCAGGGGACACTCCCAGGAGGCCTGAGTCAGACTCCCTTCTCTGCCCTGTCCTGGGCAAGCCCTGCGGGGCCTCCGCTCACCCACTTTAGCTTAACCCTGAGTGATAGTTGGAGGAGCTGGGCAGCCATCCTTCAGTCGGGAGGGGTGATAAAATTCTTTGTGTGTGAAGAGCAGAGCACGTGAAGGTGGGGATCTAGGAGACCGCGGTGAGAGATAACCGCTAGGGGGCGCTTCTCTGGCCCCGAAGTCAACTGCTGCAGGGTGGGAATGAGCATGGAGTTCGCTCGATCTATCAGCAATACCCCAGCCTGGTTTTTGGAGGCGATCCCAAGGTCCCAGCCATGCTTGGAGGAGGGGGGAATGTCTTGGGCCTCCCAAGCAGCTTCCCTGAGGTTTCCGGCAGCTGACAGGAGCCAGGGCCAGGGCCAGGTGCACTGTCCCTCAAGCTGGTGAGCAGCCCTAGGGAGACAGGTGGACGCAGGAAGGACCTGGGGTCCCGGTGGCCCTCTCGTGTTCCCCTCACAGTCGCTCCACAGGCCCTGACCCTTGTGGGGTGGGTGGTGGTGAGACGCCCAAGCACCCCAGAAGTAGAGGGTGGGGTGGGGGGAGGGGAGGGCAGAGGCGGGTTCGGAAAAATCTATTAGTTTTCTGGGCGATTTCCATTCCCTCGCCTGGACCGGGTCCCCGCCCCTCCCTCTGGGCCCCCGTCCCCCGCCCCCCGGGCGGCGGAGGTTTCAGCTTTTGATGAAAAATTGCTCCAGCTCTATTCAGGAGGCGGCAAAAGAAGAGTCACCCCCAGGGGCAGCCCTGGGCTGATTGAAAAATAAGTTAATTTCTGTTTGAATCGATGGGCCTCAGGCACTGAAATATCACGGGAAATTAAAGCGGCTGCTCTCCCGGGATCCGCGGCATTGACCCGCACTAATTAATGCTGGGGAGGCAGCGCTAACCGCGCCGCGAGCCGCTCTCCTTCCCCGGGGGACCCCAAACACTCCTCATTTAACTAATTAGACGGGGAAAATTGGGTGTTAATTTGTTTAGGATTTTTTCCCCCTCCCCTTCTTCCCGGCAGCTCCCTTCCCGGCCCCCTCTCCACGCGCGGGGGCGCGGGAAATGAATGCGGGGCTCGCCGGCAGATGGCTGCCCCGGTCACTCTGCAATCTTCTCCGACTTGATTGCTTGATTAGGTCGTTAGCACATTTAAAAAAAAAATTGCTTGCCGTCTGGCGCTGGCGTGATGAGTGGGACGCGCGGCAGCGCCTGGGTAATTTATCTTTTTATACGGCGAAGAATTTGATTTCAATCTGCAGATATATGGGGCGCCTTTGACACCTGTTTAACATCGCGCCGCTGACAGCTTAACCCTTTGCTGCCTCGGCCGCGGGGAGGCCTGGGCGCGGGGGTGGGGGGGCAGGGCGCGGAATCCGTGCGCCCCGCGGTTCCCGCCACCGCCGCCGCCGCCGCCGCCAGGTGGCGGAGTGAGCGCCCCGGCAGCTCCCGGAGGCCCGGGATCTGCGCGGAGCGTGGCCGGCCGCATCCAGCAAGGGGGGCGCCCCAGTCGCCCCTCCGCGCACCCGCGAGGCCGACCTTCAAAGAGCCCCGCGGTCACCGGCGCTTTGCGGAAAGACCGCATGATCCGTGCCCACCTTTACGTTGATCCTGATTGTGTGTAGCCTGTTTGGGCATTTCCTCATTTGTAAATAACTAGGAACTTCTGCAAATGGGAGAGATGCGTCCTCAGACTGCCCCACAGCCCCTCCAACCCCACACTGACCCGCTCCCGCGCCTGTTAGAAAACGACCACTCCTGGCCCCCCGGGTGGCGTCGGCCCCGGTGAGCCGCACGTTTGCCACCACTGGGTTTGGCATCTCCTGGAAAGCTGTGGAACCAATGCAAGGCCTCCCCTCTACCCCGGTCTGGACCCAGACCGCACTGAGTGAACCTCGTCAAGGAATGGGTTTATGTGACCGGAAGGCTACTAGATGGCAGTGGAGTTTGGAGGAACTCGGCCCTCGGCCTGGCCTGGCTCTGCGTTGTGTATACATCTCTCCCCAGCGGCCCTGCCTGCCTGTCCAGCAGGCCCTCTGCAATACCCAAGGCCTGCGGTTTGTCTGAGACCTCTGTCCTCTGTCCTGCTCCCTCTTCCCCCTTAGCGCTTGGTCGTCCTCTACAAGTACTCACGTGTCTTAAGCTACATTTTCTCACAGGGGAAGCATCTAAAAGGGCTAAGCCACAGAAAGGTGTAAGTGGCTTCTGGTTTCATGCACCTGACAGAGAAGATGGCAAAGCGTGAACCCCTTGGTGATGGAATTCCAATGTGGAATTCCGAGTCTGACCACAGAGGGTTAAGGCTATCTTGATGAATCTTAAGTAAGCCCTCTGCATTCCGGGCAGGAGATGACCTTCCTGCTTGAATACAGTGCATTACAGAACAAGGCTGCTGGAACCCACGGGGTCCAGACTCCAGAATGTTTTGGATTTTAGAAAAAATATGTGGTGCGTATACTACATGTTATGTAACATTCTGTAGCAGCAGCATCTCCCCATAGTCAAACCCATCAGTTCTGATTTCTGCAGCAAAACATACACATATGCATGAGGAACAAATAAAGAGCATGAAGTCCCATCTGGTTTTTGCCAAGAATGAGTTTTGATGACAAACTAATGGAAGAAGTGTGTTTCAGCACGGTTTAGAATCAGGTATCCTGAAGAAGGGATTGTGGAGAAAGCAAAGGCAGAGATGCTCATTACCCATCCCCACCCCCGTCCCCCACAAGTGTTGATGCCTGGAAAGATGCATTGCCCTGCCTTCCCCAGGATCCCATGAGCTTGAGCAGGGGGCAGGGCTCTCAGATGGAAACAGCATCTTTCCTGGAACACTAAAGAAGGGGATGCCGACTTGGGATTCAGATCATTTCTGAGACCTGTAAACAGAACCATTTCCCCCAGTCTCTTGATTTGGACAACTGAATAACTGGTCTGCGGATCAGATTTTGTCCACAGACACTCCCAAGGGGGTTGGCGCCAGCTGGTCGTTCAATCCAGGAGTCATTCGGACCCTTGGTTATGGGCTCCTGAAACGCCTGGCTCTCTTTGAAGACCAGATGCTGCTCCAATTTATGGAAGAAACCTGGACAGCCAAAACAATTTCTCTTTAGGACAGTTGGCAGAGAAGCTGTAGCATTGGTGCCTTGGAGGGAAGTGGACAAGGAATTAGAATTAACCCTAACCACTCTTCATATTTGCCTTTCTCTTCCTTTCCGGGAAGCAACCAGCATGTGTGCAGAACTTAAACATTTGCCAGAAGCATTGAAAGTAGTCCTGAACTGGAATTCCCAACTGCGACAAAAATTGCTAAGTCATCTTGGGCAAGTTACTTGCCTTCTCTCAGTTTCAGTCTCTTCAAGCATAAAATAAGAATATCTACTTTTCTGGGTTGTTTTGGGGATTAATGAAATAAGTGAGGGTGCCTAAAATCAGTGTTTGTCCCGCAGAAGATGCTCAATAGATGCTTAGTTCGGTTGTTCAGTCATGTCCAACTCTTTGCGACCCCATGGACTGCAGCACACCAGGCCTCCCTGTCCATCACCAACTCCTGGAGCTTGCTCAGACTCATGTCCATCGAGTTGGTGATGCCATCTAACCATGTCATCCCATCCTAGCATCAACAGATGCTGCTTATTATTACTTCTGGTTTCCCTGATAGTTCAGTTGGTAAAGAATCCACCTGCAACGCAGGAGACCCCAGTTCAATTCCTGGGTCGGGAAGATCCTCTGGAGAAGGGATAGGCTACCCACTCCAGTGTTCTTGGGCTTCCCTTATGGCTCAGCTGGTAAAGAATCTGCCTGCAATGTGGGAGACCTGGGTTCGACCCCTGGGTTGGGAAGATCCCCTAGAGCAGGGAAAGGCTACTCACTCTAGTATTCTGGCCTGGAGAATTCCATGGACTGTGTAGTCCATGGGGTTGGAAAGAGTCAGACACAATTGAGCGACTTTCACTTTCATTATTATTTCAGTGGAGGCACAGAAAGTCAGTGGGAGTCTGTGCAGGGAGCAGGTTCATTAGTGGCATTACTTGCTCCTCTGGCCTCTTCCACATGCCCTGCAGCAAGTCTGGACTGACAAATAATAATAACAACCACCACCCCAGGAGATGCAGTGGGGGGGGGGGGACAGAATTAACTTCCAGGCTGTAAGATTTTAATACTGGTAGTCTCTAGTTTCCCCTCTAGGGGCTTCCCTGGTGGCTCAGACAGTGAAGAATCTGCCTGCAATGCAGGAGACACAGGTTCGATCCTTGTGTTGGGAAGATCCCCTGGAGAAGGAAATGCCAGCCCACTCCGGTATTCTTGCCTGGAGAATCCCATGGACAGAGGAGACAGGCGGGCTACAGTCCATGGGGTCGCAAAGAGTCAGACACGACTGAGTGACTAACACTAGACTAGACTTCCCCTCTAGGGGCCAATCAGATGCCCCCTGCAACACTCCCTGCATTTCTAATGTACCCCAGACCCTTGAGGCTCAAATGTAAGAGACCACCTAGGCTGTCGGCTATGAAAGGAAGCTAGAAGACCTGGATTGGAGAATCCTGTTCTGCCTCCAACTGCCTTTGTGAACTTGGACCCATTTCTTAACCTTTCTGAGCTTCTGATTCTTCATCTGCCCTATGATACCACTTCCTTGCAAGTTTGTTGTAAAAACTCAATAGAATAGTGCATGGGAAATGCCTGGCATGTTGTAAGAACTGGAAAACATTGGCCTGGTGCTGGATGAATTCTACGGACAAATGACCAAATGCTCGTTGACACTCTTCACATAAAGCCGGCTCCTCCCACCTCCCACCTTTGAGATTACTTCATTTAGGCCCCATTTCCTGCTTGGTCCCTTAGCTCTGGTAAATCCACAGTACTCCTTCAATTCCTCTCTTACTTTCCAGACTGCACACTTTCTAGAAGCCGCTGCTCCATGCCCAAGGAAGTCAGGTTGGAACTCTTCAGGAGGGCCGGCGTGCAGACCCTGGCAAGGACCAGAGCCCTGCCATCCTCTTCCAGGCCTCCGAGTGCCTGAGAAGGGGCCCACAAGGGACATCAAGGGTCACCAACTTGGGAGTCCCAGGCAAGGGAGAGCAGGGAAGGTCTTCCAGCTCAAGGAAGAGCCTGGGTTTCCTGGTACACTTCCTCTCATAGGTGGTGCCCCGGCAGCCCTCAGAGAGCCCAGGTAGGAGGCCTCTGGCTGTTGACAGCTGGTGTCTCCACACCCGGCAGAGAGGGGTCCAAGAGCTCGTGCCTTCACAGATGGACTGGATCCATGAGAGGGCTTCCTGCCAGAGGGATGCTCTTCTAGTCCAGGGCACCCTTCAAGCCAGCCAGGCTGTCAGCTCTCTGACCCCTTTGTGGGTAACCAGGGCATCCCTTGTCCTTGCAAGCTCCCAGCCTTCTAGCCCCACGCGACGACATGCCCAGGCCTCCTTCCCTCTGTGGTCCCTCCAGGGTCGCCCCCTAAGGGAGACACCATGCATAATAGATATTCTGCACATTGTGGCCCCTTGGCTACCTCCGGGCCCTGCCCTCCCGTCTTGCCCCAGGCCATCAAGCCCGGCTTCTTTGGCTCCGCGGCAGTTTTCATCACATTCACCTACCTTCTCTCCTCTCCTCTGGCTGGAAGCTGATTAATCTGGGTTAGTTGCTGGCGTGATTTAACGAGCTCACACTCCACACGTACTCAGCACTTCTGACAACATATTTCAGCACACCCTTTCCAGTCCCAGCTCAGGCTCAGAAAAGCTTGGCCCTGCTGTAGCCTCTGATGTCCACTAGAGGGCAGCTCTGCCTATGCTTCCTGGCAGGCCCAGGCAGCATCCTTCCCTGAATTCCTGGACAGGTCATTCCACTGTGTCACCCAATACTCCACTTTCTTCCATTCATATTAACTCACTTAAAACAGAGACACTTTTCCTGAGCCTCTGATCCAGTATTTTTACACTGGCTACATACAGTCACCTGGAGAGCTTTAAAAACAAATAGATAGGGCTTCCCTGGTGGTCCAGTGGTTAAGAACACATCTGCCAATGCAGGGGACACAGGTTCAATCCCTGGCCCAGGAAGATCCCACATGCCGCGGAGCAACTAAGTCTGTGCCCCACAACTACCGACCCATGTGCTGCAAGAACGGAAACCCATGCGCCCTAGAGCCTGTATTCCACAACAAGAGAAGCCCCCTGCAATGGAAAACCTGCTCGTGGCAACTAAAGACTAATCCCTGGGGGAGGGGGATCGGTGGGAGGTGAGAGAGAAGCTCAAGAGGGAGAGGATATATGTATACCTGTGGCTGATTCATGTTGACGTATGGCAGAAACCAACGCAATATTGTAAAGCACTTACCCTCCAATTAAAAATAAACACATTTTTTAAAAGGAAATATAATACAATAGTCTAGAAATCTTGAAGTTATATTTTTAGTTCTTTAGTTTCTCAAAATAAAGGCATTTGAGAACTTTGAGGAAAAGAAAAAAGGAGTAGCCACCGCTTGTCACAACTAGAGAAAGCCCTTGGGCAGCGATGAAGACCCAGTGTACCCCAAAATAAAAAAAAAACAAACATAGATGCCATAGCTTCATACCAAACCAATTAAATCAGTATTGCTAGGTGTGGGAGGCTGGCACAAGTAATTTTATTTTACTTAAAATATTTATTTATTTATTTGGCTGCACCAGGTTCTTAGTTGCAGCATGTGGGATCTAGTTCCCTGACCAGGAATCACGCCTGGGCCTCTTGCTTTGGGAGCACAGAGTCTTAGCCACTGGACCACCAGGGAAGTCTCTGGCATGAGTAATTTTTAAAAGCTGCCCTGGGACTTACCAGGTAGTACAGTGGTTAAGAATCTGCCTTCCAATGCAAGGGATGAAGTTAGATTCCTGGTTGGGGAACTAAGATCCCACATGCCTCAGGGTAAGCCCTCTAAGAGCCTGCATG
Source organism: Giraffa tippelskirchi (assembly GCF_054371585.1). NCBI lineage: Eukaryota > Metazoa > Chordata > Mammalia > Artiodactyla > Giraffidae > Giraffa > Giraffa tippelskirchi. The sequence continues at coordinate 145,578,028 of NC_137281.1, read as the reverse complement.
CTCAGTCACTTCAGTTGTGTCTGACTCTTTGCAACCCCATGGACTGTAGCCCACCAGGCTCCTCTGTCCATGGGATTCTCCAGCCATGAATACTGGAGTGGGTTGTCATGCCCTCCTTCCAGGGATCTTCCCCACCCAGGAATCGAACCTGAGTCTCCTGCATCTCCTGCATTGCAGGCAGATTCTTTAATGCTGAGCCACCGGGGAAGCCCTGAAGGGCCTGCCTGCCTCAACAAAAACCTAGTGCAGCCAAAAGTTTAAAAAAAAAAAATTAAAAAGTAAAGTATAAAAAGCAATCAATCAATTGAAAGCTGCCCTATGTTTCTAATCCATTTCCCAGGCTGAGACACACTGCAGTCTTTTCCCATCCATGTGGTTATCTTTTAACTTCCAGGATGTAACCCCCTAAAACTTTGTTCCCCACCCTTGGGCAGGGACCACGTTAAAAGAGACAGAATGGAACAGCGCTAGTCAGAGAATCCAAACCTCATCCTTCCAAACATACCAGGTTGCTAAGAGTGGAGGTGAGATGGCTCTGTTTACTTGCACATCTGTAACGTAGGCATTCTAAATAAGTACAAATTCTGTCAGAAAAAAGTACAGTAATCACCTAAGTGAATAGATTAAAATACTGAGAATGAATGACCCACAGAGGAAATAAACTCAGTCTGGAAACCATTTCCTCTTCCCCAGGGCTGACATCTGGCAGGGGCTTCCAGAATGCCACATCCTAGCATTTCTCAGAGACACAGAAAGGACTTTGTGTCTGGCTCTGATATGAAGTCCATCCTAAAGGAAATCCATCCTGAGTATTCACTGGAAAGACTGCTGCTGAAGCCGAAACTCTAATACTTTGGCCACCTGATGCGAAGAACTGACTCATTGGAAAAGACCCTGATGCTGGGAAAGATCGAAGGCGGGAGGAGAAGGGGACGACAGAGGATGAGATGGTTGGATAGCATCACCGACATTAGTTTGAGTAATCTCCAGGAGTTGGTGATGGATAGGGAGGCCTGGTGTGCTGCAGTCCATGGGGTTGCAAAGAGTCAGACACGACTGAGGGACTGAACTGAACTGAACTGATATGAAGACTAGAAATCTCTTCTTCCCCTAACAGTGCAACTTATCCCTTCACCTCAACTTAGAGAGATGTAGAGGGGGGAAGTGCTTGCCCTCAAAGCATAAGGGTCAAGGAAATCAGCCACTATTAAGGGGGCTGACCCCTCATCACTGCAATTGGTGTTAATTATTCCAGTTTCTGTAGATAAGTGCTCCCTTCACCTTCATTTGCCCTCTTGAGATAGTACTTGAGTAGTACTGGGTTAGAATCACAGTCCACTACTTACTTCATCTCTCAGCCCCTCAGTTACCTCATCCAGAAAGTGGGGATAAGAATAGCATCTAACTCATCTAGTTGTTGTGAAGAAGGGATGAAAAAAGGCATGGAAAGCACTTAATATCTGGGACAATGCTATGTACTAATAATGCTAATAATAACAATACTTTTGTTAATTTTAGAGAATTTTTATTATTATTAGTTTACAAATGAATAATATGAGGCCTAGAGCTTGGCTTCCTGGCAGTGAAACAAAGATTAGAAGTAGGTATGTCTGACTTTAGGATTCCCTGGTAGCTCAGCTGGTAAAGAATGAGCCTGCAATGCAGCAGACCCTGGTTCAGCCCCGGGTTGGGAAGATCCCCTGGAGGAGGGCTTTGCAACCCACTCCAGTATTCTTGCCTGGAGAATCCCCATGGACAGAAGGAGGCTGGTGGGCTACAGTCCATGGGGTCACAAAGAGTCAGACACTACTGAGCGACTAAGCAAAGCACACGTCTGACTTCACATCTACTCTGGGTTCTCATTAGACAGTAGGTCTCAGATACATCCAGGGGCTTCCTTGGGTTGGCCCAGCTGTCCACCTGGGGCTGACCATTCCACCAATGGCAGCCCAGAGTTGGAATGAGAAAGGTGACCCTGAGGCAGCGGCTCTCTGGGAGGGATTCCCCCTCTTCCTTTTACAGATGAGAGACGGAAAGTGACTTGGCTTCTGCCATGCCTGGTGGGCGTCAGAGCCAGAACTAAGATCTGGATCCTTGATAGAATATAAAGTCCCTTAACCTTTCTATTCCACCTGAGGATGTCTAACTTCAGACTTGGAGCCTCTAATAACTTCCCCCCTTTCTTCTTTTCAAGGCAAAAGGAGAAGAAGGTGGCAGAGGATGAGATGGTTAGATAGCACCACCGACTCAACAGACATGAATTTGAGCAAACTCCGAGAGATAGTGGAGGACAGAGGAGCCTGGCGTGCTACATTCCATGGGGTCACAAAAGGGTTGGACATGACTGAGCGACTAAGCAACAGCAAAGTGCACCTAAGGATGGGCACTACCACTCAGAGCCAGTCCCCTCCCCTCCCCCAGCTCTCGGGCCCTTGTGTGTTTGGGAGGGGTGGTTAAGGGTGAAGGGGTTGTTGTTGTTCAGTTGCTCAATTGTGGTCCGACTCTTTGCAACCCCATGGACTGTAGCCCGGCAGGCTCCTCTGTCCATGGGATTCTCCAGGCAAGAATACTGGAGTGGGTTGCCATTTCATTCTCCAGGGGATCTTCCCGACCCAAGGATTGAAACTGCATCTCCACGTCTCCTGAGCTACAGGCAGATTCTTTACCACTGAGCCACTGGGAAAGCCCCCTACATCAACATGCTGAGAGGAAATGAGGAGGAACAGTGGCGGTGTAGTGAAGCAAGTGTGTTGGAGTCTAAAGGGGCTCCGGTCCGAACTCTAGCCTCAGGTCCCCCACCTGTAAAGTGGGAATAGTAATAGTACCTAGCCCATCGAGTGTCCTGAGGATTTTGGGGGAATAGAATATACACCATGGATAATAGAATATACTTAAACTACCTCTAGAAGGAACCAAAGGAAACTGGTAACTCCTGCAGGGGCTGCTGGTGGGTAGTGGGGAGAGAGACTTATGTTTCCCTTTGGCACGTGAATTTGTCCATTCAAAAAATAACATTTTATGAAAAAAAATTTTTAATGAAAACAAATAACTTTTATAAGTGAGTTTGGGGGTGGAGGTTAGAACAGTAGTATCTGGTACTCAATAAATGCTCAGATTTTTTAAACTAAAGATTTCATGCATGACCTCAAATCATCTCTGTTCCCCCAGCTTCAAAGCAAAGGCTTCAAACCCAAAAGGCAGGTGGTGAACGAGTGGGCTTTAGGTGCAGCCTAAAGGGACCTTAGGTTGGGTCCTTATGTCCCCCACTTGCTAGCTGTGTGGCCTTGAACAGTTGCTGTGCCTGCCTTTCCTCAGTTATGAAAGGAGGCTCGTGTTCTCTCCCTTACTGGCTGTTACTAGGGTTTAATAAGATCAGAGCTGAAACTGAGTGATCTGAGCCCCACGCTGGGCCCACTGGTAAACACGACACACATGACTTTATCACAGCTGCAGCTGCTGCTGTCATCCCCATTTTACAGATGAGCGATGGAGGTTCAGGCTGGTGAAGTGACCTGTCCACAGTCATTCAGCTGGTACCTGGTGAGGCCAGGATGGTCCGACTCCTGCGGAGTGGGTGTCCCTAACCACTGCACCACCCTGCCTCTCCTGTGCACGACCCATAGTTAGAACACCAGACACACGGGAATTGCTCTGCAGGTTGGAGCTTTGATAGACAGTCATCACTAACAGATGTGAAGGCCTTTCCCAGGCCACTTAGTAAAACATTTGGTTGGGCATGCGTGCTAAGTCATTTTAGTCGTGTCTGACTCTTTGCGACTCTACGGACTGTAGACCACCAGGCTCCTCTGCCCATGGGATTCTTCAGGCAAGAATACTGGAGTGGGTTGCTGTGCGCTTCTCCAGGGGATCATCCTGACTCAGGGATCAAACCCGTGTCGTGTTTCCTAGTCTCCTGCATTGGCAGGCAGGTTCTTTTACCACTAATGCCACCTGGGAAGCCTCAGAATATTTGGGGATTGGGCCATTTGATAACTCACACCTTCTGGGGGCAGCATTTAGCTGAAGAACTAGGCAGTGCTGGAAGAGATACCGAGACCCTTGCCTTGGTTCACCCATAGCCACAGATTCCACAGTCAATCTTTGCAGTCCAGGAAATCAATGTACTCCACACCCTTGGCTCCTCCATGCTGGTGCTGGTGATTTCAGACACCAACCTGTAGACAACCCCTCAGACGATTTTAAGAAGTCTAGAGTCTGCAGGCTGAGCGTCTATAGAAATGCAGTTACAGCTGAGAGCAAGCTCTCCTCACAGCCTTCAGACTCTCCTACCCACCACTACCACCACCACGGCCAAACACATTTTAGGACAACCCACTGCAAGAGACAAGCTGTTCCATTCTACTGGTCAACAGTGCAAATGTGCAGCCAACCAAATGGCAAGTCTGGCAACCTCACCAACCCTGGCTGCTTGTAAGGACCAACTCTATCTTAATGAAGGCCAGGTAGGGGTTACCACCACATGTGAATTGGATTGGGTCTCGGCTTACGCACACACACACACACACACACACACACACACACACACACACACACACACACACACACACACACACACACACACACACACACACACACACACACACACACACACACACACACACACACACACACACACACACACACACACACACACACACACACACACACACACACACACACACACACACACACACACACACACACACACACACACACACACACACACACACACACACACACAGGATCCAGAGTCAACATCCAGCCCTTCCCCACTGGAACTTAGTTGGGTGGGGATGATGGATCCAGGCCACCACGGATAATGCACCAAACAGATAATCTGCTTATGAATAATTGAGCTTATTGTTAGTGTCACTGTCTAAAGCCATTGGCTGAAATTCCCAATAGACGTCCAGGGGAGAGGAAGGCTCTTCTGGAAAAGCAGCTCTCACCTCTTTCCCCATTCTCTGGTTCTCCAGTGAGTAAGTGCAAAGAACCTACACACCTTATTTGGTTCCTTCGCCAGACTTGTCCCCTCCTCGCTCCGGCCCCCCACCCCCAGCACACATCACACCTGGAGACACAAAGGAGGAGGAAATTCAGAGCAGAAGGGTTTCAGGAAGTCGGGACCCTCCCTGCCTTTTTCCAGCCACGGCAGGTCAACTACTCTGGGTCACTCAGGTATCCCAACAAAAGCAGCTCTGGTTCAAGGTCTTGAATCAACCTCAAATCTTCTGGAAATGTTCTTCCACCCCAGCCCTGCTTCCTCCTCATGGAGGTCCTGTCTGGAGAATCATCAGACTTCATTTCCTCCTGGAGAAATGATTAAGCAGCCCATTCCTGTCCGCCAAGGGGAGTCCTGGACTTGGGAGGATCCTGCGGCTGCTGAAAGGAGACCTGGCGCCCAGCACAGCTGAGGACAGTCCCAACCGGTCAGGGCTGGCTCTCCACAAAACTCTCCGGTAAGGGGTTGAGGGGAACGACTTAATGAGCACCTCCTGGGCTAGTCCAGGAGACGTCCAGGAGCAGGAGCCCTGGGCAGGACTAGCTGCTGGGTTGTGAGAAGTAAGGTGCCTCAGGTGGATGGAGGCGGTGGGGAGTAGGTAGGAAGGGAGGGGGCAAGGTCTTCCTCATGGGGGAGGCAGCTCCCCTCCACCCCTAGGCATCCAGGCCTTGAAGCAGACATTTACCGCCTGGGAGATAACCTGCCACACCAGAGACCCTGCTCAGAACCCTAGACCCACCCAGAGCTCTATCTGCAACCACAAGTGCCCCTCACAGTCTGCCATACTCCTCAGGAAGCCCACAGTCTGCAGCCACAGGCCACGTCTTGTCTGCCAAGTCTCCCATCCTTCCAGCAGCACCCGTCTCACGTGGTAGGTGATCAGCTAATATCTGCTTAAATGAACTGTTGCATGAGGATGTGATTACAGACAAGCGCACACTCAAGCAGCAGGGTGAGAGAAGGGTATGTGGGAGCCTGGGGCAGTCGATGTCCCTGAGGGTGAAGAAAGTGTGAGAGAGGGACTCAGGGCTGTTTTACCTGTATCCTGTCTTCGGGCAGCTCCGTTTTCATGGCCAGCATCTCCCGGGCATAGACATCAGGGTAGTGGGCTTCATTGAATGCCTTCTCCAGCTCCTCTAGCTGGTAGGAGGTAAAGATTGTCCTGAGGGGAGCAAACCCAGACAGTCAGGACCCCGAAAATGGAAAGAGTTTGTCCCAGAGAGGATAGAACAGCCCTCCCCTATGGGTCCTAAACAGCCCCCAAACCCAGCCTGGGCCAGTGCAATCGAATACAACCCCTCTCTCCCTCCCCTATCCCCACACACCCTCTGGACTCTTCTTCATTCCAGTCTGAGGGCCCACTCTCCCTTCTAGTGGTTGGGGCATTATTTCAGCCCTCAGGGACATTTCATACTGGGAATCTTCCTGAAAATGCTTTGAGGGTAGGGTGTTAAGACACAAGTTTTAGGAAAGTGCAGAAAGCCCCTATTCCCCCTCCCAGGCACGGAGCAAAGGGCTCACCAGGTAAATAAGTGCCTCAGCCCCAGGCAGGACCTGCCGCCCCGGGCTCCTCTCACAGACCGGAGAGTTGATCTTTTAAATTGCACTCAAGAGTTCAAAGACTCACCGGAAGGTCAAATGCAGCAGCCGCCCCAGGGTTTCTACAGTGGAGAACAAACCAAACCTCCCAGCCCCTCACCCCACCCTCCTCACCCGCTCCTGAGAGCTGCCCTCAGAGTCCTGGGGGCGGGGAGAGGGGGACGGGGGTGCTCTGTCCTTTCTGGTGCTCCAAAGGCAAGGGCCACCTTCCCACCGCCCCACCACACCCAGGTTCAGCCACTCACCCAGCGGGAGCCCCATTTAGGGGCAGTTCACTCAGGCCATCCTAAGAGAGCCTACCTACACAGCCCCCAACCCACGTAGAGCAGTTTACATTGACCTATTTTGAGTTATTAACATAAACTGCTTTAAGAGTCCAGTAAAAGCTACATCTGCTCTGCTAGCAAATGGATATGCTCCAACACAAGACAGTTTTCCACCTCCAACATTTAGGGGGTTCATAATCCCCCTTTCTCAAATAAATACACTACACATCCCCTTACCAACATAAATTCTCTTTTCAGACCTGAATTTCACCAAGTTCTAGGCGGCCTTTATCCTGCATCTTCCTCAACAAGCTGGGGTGTAATATGGTCCAGATTTTACAGACTCAACTTCTACAACGGTTGAAGTAGAGCCTCTGGGATTTGAACCCTGGGACCAGTGAGGTTAAAATCCTTCACTGCAGCCCTTGCCCTTACCCAGCCTGAGTAAAAAGTACGGATGGAAACCCCATGTATTCCTCCTGCCGGTGTCGGCTTTAGCATCCTGGAGGATGATACACGGGATGTGTGAGAGAGAAAGATTCTGCTTTTTATGGAAAACGACTGGTTTGATTCTAAATCGTTGCTCCTATTCTCTTGGGGGTAATGGAATGCTTATGTATACAGAAAGTTAATTCTTCAGAATTTTAAAGATCTGCTGCTTTCTATTTCTCTCCTGCCACTTACTGAAAGGGCCCCTGAACAGACAGTCAAAATAAACAATCAAAACGTGTACATCTTCTTCAAAACTAGGAAAAATGAGACCCACAGCTATTGTGGCCTGGCCAAAGCCAAAGAGGAAAGATGATGGCAGATCATTCAGTGGTTCAAGTGCCAGACTCTGCTTGGGAGAGCTCTCACTCAAAAAAAAAAAAAAAAAGAACAAAACAAAAACAAGAAAGAGAGAAAGAAATTAAGAAACGAAATGAAATGAAACGATGCCTCAGATCCCTAGACTTCCCTGAAAAATCCCACGAACAGAAGAATCTGGCGGACTCAGTCCATGGGGGTCGCAAAGAGTCAGACACGACTGAAGTAACTGAGTACACACACACCAGACCCTTCAGTTTCCCATTGTAACCAGTCTATCGGAGCTGAGCCTTACAGGTAAAGAGAAGAGGAAAATCGCTGAGACTCCATCCCCACTCCCCTCTCTAACTCCTCCAAGCCCCCTGTTTCTGGGAGGTTAAGGGATCTTCGTCTCTTATCACCAGATTCCGAGGTTTCTTACCCAAACTCCCCAAATGAAAGATGCTCAGATTTTTTTTTTTTTTTACTAATTAAAAATGGCACCAGCCATTCTCCTGTCTTCAATAATCTGCTCCCCACACACGTTAGAAATAGCCTGAAACCTAGTGCAGTTGACCAGTTGTCCTGTCTCCTAGGGGACCCCTCTGAGGCACCCAAAGTTTTCCCCAGTGGAAAGGGTATCAAGTGAGGACAGAGGGTCAAGCACCTTAAGTATGGACTTTGGGCTGTGTGTCAGCCAGCTCCAAGTGCCACGCAAGGAGATGCCCCTGTGCAGAAACACTGTCCTTGAGCTCCTTGCTCAGGGAATCCTTTCCCTACCCCAATTCGGGCAGCGGCACAGAAGCCGGACTCCCACCTACCCTCCCAGTCCTTGTCCCTGCTGGAGGTCCCCTCGGCAGCCCAAAGGCAGACAGGATTACCAATGCGCCTCCCACCTGCCAACCTGCTAGCCTGGGACCAGCCTGAGTTGGGTGCCTAGGAGGCGTTTTAATGAATATTTGTTGAACCGATGAATATAAAAAAATGACCCAGGATCAGGACTAAAAACAACGTTTCCGTTCACAATAAAACACAACAAAACAAAAACAAACAGCTGCCTGAAGGGAACAAACCGAGGTCACCAAGAAACCAAGTCAAAGTTCACCCACATTCAAGTCGAAACCTGTAGGGGTCTGAGAAGTCAGGAAGAGCCAATTTAAAATGTGGGGTCATTTCCGGGGGTGAAGAAAGAGAGAAACGCAGATAAGCACCCAGAGACAGTATGCAAAGAGGATAAGAACAAATTGGGGAGAAGAGGATGAGGTTGGGTGGGGAGAAGGAGAGCACCCCAGGGGGAAATGTCCACAGGGCAGGAGGGAACCCTTGAGGGGGAGCCCACGTGCCCTGGGACAGAGAGAGAATCGGGAAAACAGAGCCAGGGTGAGCGCAGGGTAGCGCCTGCAAGCAGCACCTGCAGAAAGTCAGGTCGATTTTTGTTCCTCACTGCTTTATTTCTTGAAACCGTCCCGAAAAATTGACACAAGGAATTGGTAGCAGAGGTGCAGGCCACGGAAGAGAACGTGGGTCTCAGGCAGGGGCATTACTTTGTAGGACTGAATTTTAACTTTCTGCAAGTGATGTCTGTTTTTAAAATATTTAAAGGAAAACAAAGCCAAATAACCTCTCTCTTTTTAGTCAGTATGCTCCAATGCAGCCCACTCCACTCCAGCCAGGGCTGGTGGGGGCATCCAGTCCACACACTCCTCCCTCCCCATTTTTCAGACAAGGAAACTGAGGCTTAGGGATCACAAAGGAGCAGAAGCCAAAAGCAAATTTGCCATCCATGCGGATATCACGCTAAAGATTTTGCCAGCGATGGGAGCAGAAAGACAGGGGGTTGGCGGCTCTGACAGCGACAGCGGGGAGTAATGGGGGACCGGACAGGGGGCAGAGGAACCGGCTGGGGCGGGAGGTGAAAGCAGACCTGCCCGCCCAGTGGTGTGCGCAACTCTCCGAATGTGCCAAGGTGGGGATGACATATGGGTGTCTCCAGCCCCTCTCTGGGTAGGGTTTGGCCCTATTTGAGGCCTCTCCTTTCTCCCGGAGAAGCAGGAGAAAGCCTGAAACGTGCGGCTTCCCCGGCGGCCTCTCCTAATCCTCACCCGGCATGGCCGGACGCCAGGGCCCCGGGAGGATTCCGACCTACCCGTCCCGGCACAGCCGCGGACCTCAGATCTACAGCTGGCGAGATTCGGGTCCGAGGGACCCGATATCCCGAACTGGGGACCGCAGGGGATGGGTGAGCACGAAGGTGACAGAAAGCGCTGCAGGTGCCTTACCTGTGTCGCCGCTTCTTCCGTTTCTTGGTCTGGTTCAAAGCTGATTTGGACATTTTTCGGTCGCTGGAGGAAACATCTTCAGAATCTGAAAAGCGGGCGGAGGCACAGGCGGCAGAATGGAGTGGGGGGTGGTGGTGGCGCGCAAGGCAGCACCCGGGAGCGTCAGGCTCCCGAAGTCCCGCGAGGGCCCCACCCCGGCGGCCTCAGGGAGCCGCCCGGCCTGCTCGGTCTCCCCGGGAAGCCCTCGGCGAGGGCGACCCCGTCCCTAAGCCGCGGCTGTTTCTACCCAGGCCGGCGCCGGAATCCGGAGGTGGTGGACGGATTTCGTTGTAAGAGAAGCAAAGGCCCCAACACGCCTGGGACGCTGACGGCGGGGGAGCGAGACAGCCTCCCGGGTCGCAGGGTCCCCCTCCGGCGGTGCTCGGGGCTCTGCGCTCTCTCTTGCGCTTGCAGCCCCGGCGCCGGGGCGCAGAAGGTGGCCCCCCATTCCCTCTGAGCGGATCCCGGGGCGCGGAGAGCTGGACTCCGAAAAGGGCTGGGGGCTCCCCGAGCACAGCCCCCTTCCCACTGCCCGCACCGTGCGGCCCCGCTCGGGACTGGAGAGATTGCGGTGCGCCGCATTTCGTTGCCTCTCCAGATAGTAATAAAAATAAATAAATAAAACGAGAGCGGAAAATCGGGGCAATAGAAGAGCGGGAACCAGAGGCGGAGGGCCGAGCTGACGGAGAGGTGCGGCCGGGAAAGCGGCCCGGAGGTTCAGTGGCCCCCCAGCCCGCGAGGGTCGGGATCCCGAATACCGTGACGCTCAGGTGGGATCGCGGATGCCGACCGCTTGGGCTGCTGCGGTGGCCAGGTGGTCCTGAAGCTCGCGAGGCGAAAAATCAAACCCAGCTGACCAGTGCGGGGTGGGTGGGTGGGGGCTTGGAACGGAGAGAAGGAAGAAGGGCAAGACAACTTTGGACATCAGGGCTGGGGCCCGAAGCTGGCATCGGCTTCCCCGGGCGCTCACGCCCAGAACGGAATCGGGCCGTAGGAGCGTGGTTCCTCTGAGAGGCCGCGGCCCAAGTGGAGCAGAGAAGGGGGACCCCTGGCCTGCCCCACGGGCTCCGACACCCTAAGCCCCTTTTCCAGTGGGGCCCCAACCGGGCGCTGCCGCAGAACCAGGTTCTAAGCGCAGACAGGACAGCTAGGCTGCCGGAAACGCGGGGGCCCAAAGCCGGCCACCGCGGGGAGCATCCTCCCGGCCCCTCAGCCCAGGGCGCGCCGACCCCAGGCCAGCGCTGCGACCCTTCGGCCTGGCACCAACTTCTGCACCCGGAGGAGGAGGCCTGGCGATGCAAGCCAGAGCCGACGGCGTGGGGTTCCCTGTACTCACCCCAGTCGGGGAAGCCACACAGCCTCGCCCTCACCTACCCGAGCTGGCCGTCTGGCTGGTGTCCAGCGGCCCCGACGCTCTGCCCAGCGGCTGCAAGTGGACGCTCTGTGGGTCGGACAGCACTTCCAGGAAGGTGGGCTGTGCGTAGAAGCCGGGGAGCCCCCCGGGCCCCAGTAGCCCCATGCCGCCCACTCCTGCAGGACTGAGCACGGAGCGCGCAGCCAGCAAGTGCCCAGGGGCCAGACCGTCGAGGGTAGCACGCGGGTGGGAGCTTGGGGGCTCCTTGTTCAAGCCCAGGATCTCCTGAATGCCAAACCCGGTGCACCTGGCCGGGGCGCCCCCCGAGGTACTCTTGGCCACTGTCTCCGCTTTGGGCTTGCTCAGCGCTTCCCCCGCTTTCCCGGTCATCTCTCGGCTCTTGGAAGGGCCGAGGCCGCAAGTCTTGTGCTCCCCCCACCCCCCCGGCTGGCTCCCCGCTCCACGAAGTTGGTCCCAGGTGCCCCCTGCTATGTCTAATGCTCTGGAGCCCCAAGGAGATTCCCCTTTTATCCAACCAGGCGGCAGCCCAAGTGGGGTCAGAGCTGAGCAGCCAATCACCGGGGCCAAGAGCGATTAGGAATTCCAAAAAGCTGGCAGCTCCCGCCGCAGGCAGCGCTGAGGGGCCAGGGCGCTGGGGGCCGGGGCACCGGGTGGGCTCTGTAGGACACCCATGGGTAGGGATCCCCAGAGACTGAGATGAGGCAACAAGGTTCAGGGCGGTCCCAGGAGGTGGGTGGCTGGGGATTCTGGGCAGAGCCAGCTTGGACTGTCCCTGGAGTAGGGTGGGAGGATGGGCTGAGGGCAGATGCTAGAGACTGGGAGCCCTGCTCCCTCCCTTCCTCAACTCCTATTCAGGTTTGGCAGGGTCAAAGAAGCCCAAATACGGGACCCCTGGGGAAAAGGAAGAGCAAGGAAGGAGCAAGCGTCCTGGGCAAGCTGTGTGGTGGCAATGGGGAGAAGGAAGGGCCTGGGGCTTGAAGTGGGAGATGTGGGGATCTCCAAAGCACAAGATACAATGCCTAGTTCAGAAGAGCTGCTCAGTAAATATCCCCCAATGAATGAATGAATAAAGGGGTCAGGTGTAAGGGTCCCTGGAAGTAAAGAGGAGTGGTGGTGACTTCTTTTGGAGAACACTGGACATCTGAACATTTTCCTAGAATAAAGCATGAAGTTCGCCCAAAAAGTTTGCTCTTCTATCCATCCCCTTAACTAATATGTATTGAGCCCTTACCAGCTCTGAGCTAGGAGCTAGGGGTTCCCAGTCAATCAGGTGGACAAGTCAGAGGGTCTGCTATCTGCTATACCTCAGAGTTCACTGAGCAAACAAATGGAGAGGAGAGCATTGTTGATGTGGAGGGAAGGAGGAGGGTGGAAGGAGGGTGTGAGGGGCAATCAAAAGGTGAGCTTCTGTCCCCAGTCTACAGGGGATTCCTTGAGCAACTCCTGTGTTGGAAGCTGTAGAATTGCTGCCAACTGGGCCATGAGAGGCAGCAGGAAACTGCTTTAGGCAGGCAGGACCCTCACCTGGAGAAACAAGAAATGCCTGAATTCCAAAGGTGGGAAGTGAAGCTACTGATTCCTTGCTTTCAGCGAGGAGGGCTCCCTTGGGTCCAAGTGTCAAGTGAAGGTTATTCTACACACACACATGCACATACACACGCATGCACCATGGACCCCGGAGTACCTGCACTCCATCTCCTCAGCTAATTCTTCTGTAAGCTTTTTGGGGCGGAGGACTATCTATCCACCTTGGTATTTAATAGTTCCCTCTGCACTGTGCCTAGCATAGCATATGGTAGTCTTTTAATAAGGGCTTCTTGACTTGAAAGCACTCTACAAGGAGAAATAAAGATAGGGTCAGTTGATTTGGGCAGACACTAGAAAACAAGGCTGGGGGAAATTCCATTCAGGATTTCTGGGCTAGTCAACAGCAAACTAGCAAATGGACTGAAACCCCATAATTCTCCCAGCCTACTGCCAGAGTATCCAGTGCCCTCTCTGGTCACCATGAGGCCAATCTGAGAAGTAAGAGGAGACTTCACAGGATATGGAAGCTAAGGCCTTGCTAACAGGGCTGTTGGAAGGTGGGTCTTCATCTGCTCTGGCCTGGCCCACATAGGAGCCAGAACTAGGCAGGGACATCCCTCATTGCAGGGGTTATCTGGGAAACAGGCACTGTTCACTCCAAGGACTGCCTCCTTATCCCATAATAATGCCTTGGCTACTGTGCACCCATGTTCCTGAGTCCATTTACACAGCATGATATCAGGTCTTCACAAGAACCCTGTTAGCATCTTGGTTCCACATTTGGAAGCTGTCATAGCTATTCTTACTTGCAAGGTATAGACTCAGGGTATACAATCTCAAAGCATCCTTCATCTTTATTCTATGGAGTTAGGTTTCCTGTGGTACCAGTCACACAGACAACCATGTGAATGGTGCCCCCTGGAGCTGTGCAAAGCAGTGTCTTTGCCTTCCAGATAAGAATTTTTATCCCCATTTCTTGAATGTGAAAACTTAAGTTTCCAGGAAGGTTAGGTGACTTCTCCCAAGCTCCCTAGCTTGTAAGTAGCAGAGGCCAAACTCAACATCAAATGAATCTGGTGTCAAAAGCTGTTTTCTTTTGACTCCATCCCTCTCTTGGCCTCCTCTCTATGCCAGCCTACCCTGGGAGGATAAATTGGAATGTTTCATAAATGGCAGTTGTCATATCCCTGACTTATCACGGGACATCTACGATGAGCCAGATGCCAGACAATGGGCAAAGACGTGGGTGATGGAAAACAAGCATATGAGTGATGGAAACTTGGCTCTTGCCAAGAGATGAGAATGAAAAATCTCTTGACCAAACCTTGTGTCTGAAGCTGCTAGTTCCCACTCTCAGTGAGACGGTTTCCATCCCACCCTAGGAGGTTGGGAACAAGGACAACCCCAGGCCCTCTGAGAGGCACACTTGCCAGAAGCTGCAGTGTAAGGAGGACCCAGTGTCAGCCTGCAGCCAGCCCCACCCTTGGAACTGGACTCTGGAAGGACGACTGGTTGGACTGTCTCTGAGCTGCCCTACTGAGGCTAGACCCAGACAGAGGACATTTGTGGACTCTGGGGTGGGAGGAAGCTACAGGGAAAGGCAGGCCTCCAGGGCTTGGGCTGGAGGAGTAAATGACTTTCAGAGACATTTAGCTTGGTCACCCTGCATCCATATCCTGGATCTGTCACCTAGTAGCTCTGTGGCTTTGAACCAATCATTTAACTTCCTTCTTGGCTTCGATCGCTTAACCTATAAAATAGCCTGACAGTGGACCTGTGAGCATCTCTTGATCCCTTGAGTTAGCATAGGGGTCAAGGGCATGGACTCTAGAGCCAGATTTCCTGGATTCAGACTCCAGCTCTATCACTTGCTTGGTGATCTTGGGAAATCTTCCCAGCTTCTGTTTTCCTCCTGTGCCTCAGTTTCCTCATCCATAAAATGGGGATAATGGTAGTACCTAACCCTTAAAACTGTCATGAAGATTAGAAATGTACAGTGCTAAGAATAGTGAGTAAGGTTATACCATGAATATACAAAATAAAGCTACAATATAAAGTTCCTGGCAGTGTTGGTTGTTATTATCATCTTGTGGGAAGATTCCATACTTGGGGCTGACAATATGGCAAGGAGCAAGACAGACCTAGCCCTAGCCTCATGGAGTTTGAGTCCACGATTGAAGGAGTTGCTGTTTTTACAGCATTTAACATGGTGTCTGTCCTTGGGGACTCCATACATCATGATTCTTATCACTATTATTAATGGATGTCAGACCCTTTATGGCGTTTAATCCACTCAACTTCTCAAGTTCTTTCCCTCTTGTTGCAAATATAAGACACTAAGTCTCAGGGAGGGAGATTAGGTTGAGAGACGATGCCATCTCCCTCCTTTGCTGTGATGCTGGTCGTTTTTAGCACCAGCTGCAGTCAAGTCATTGTCCCCTGCTAGCTGCTTCCCTGAGTCACTGCCCAGCCGTCAGCAACAATCTTTGGAGGGAGGAGGGTGGGAAATGCAAGGAAGAGAGAGGATCTGTGTTTGAATCAATAATCCCATTATGAATCTGTCACCCATGAATGTGTTTCACCTTTTTTTAATGCTCTTGTGTATTTCCAGCTTATCCCTGAGAGTAAACCTTGTCTTTTGTTGAGCTGGACAGTTGTCCTGAGAGAGTGTCCTGACAGAGTCCCTGAGCTCCAGCTCTCTTATCCCCCTGTCATCAGACATTGGACCAGATATCCCATCCCCTCTGTTCAGTACAGGGCTGATGCTAGGAGAAAAACAGGAGCGATTTTGATTCACGTTGAAGTTATACACAATGAACCTTTATTAAGTTCTGGACTTTTTCACACTGTCTCAACAAATCCTCCCAACTATCCTGAAAGATGTGTATCAATTTTCAAATGAGGAAACAACCTCAGAGAGGCTAGGTGACCTCCCCAGGAATCTGCAGCTGCCAAGGGCTAATCAGAGTCCAAATCCGCTGTATTCTTGTTTTCTTAAAGATGGAACCAGAGCCTCAAGTGGAGGAAAGGACCTTGGGTATAGGGAGGCAAATTATGCCCCAGCAATCCTTTGAGCCACCACCCTGACCCTACCCCAGAGAGAAAAGGAAGGGATACCCCCAAGGGGTTAAGAAGGGCTACTGAGGTCAAGGCTGGTGAATCTCCAGAACCTTGGTCTAACAAGAGCATCTTATCTCAAACACTTGGGCTGGATTCCTTCTCTTAGTTCTCCATGATATAATCTATACCTTTTGGACTTTTCTTGGAGGGTTCCAGGGAGTGAGAGGGAAGGAATCGATTCCTGACACTGCCTTCAAGACAGCCTTAGAGACGATCTCGTCTCTAGGTAGGTGTTCCAGGTGTCATCTATCCTAAGATCCCCCAGGATCTTATCCCAGTAGGACACCACCCACCTGGTTTCAGGTGCCCACAGCTCCCTGCCCATGCCCTCCCTCAGCTGTAACCATTCCTTAGCCTCTTGAGGAAAATGAAAAACATCCCACATGTATCGCCCTTGTCTCTTCCCCACTGTTCACCTATGGGCAGTGTGGAACAAAGAAGAGCAAGGCTTAGAGGACCTGCCCCACTACCAGCTTGCCACGTGCCTCTGGACTGTGTCCAGTCTCCCTGCAGTCTCAAGTGATGGGTCTCGGAGCCCCAATTCCACCATGAAACTGGAGAGGCCAGAACCGTGCTTTCCCAGCTTCCTCTGAAGCTGGGACACGGTCATGTGACCTGCCCCACCCATGAGAAGCAACCGCCCTGGACTTTGACTCTGGAACCAGTGACTACATCTCTGTTGCCCTGAGAGGATGTTTGTTTTTGCCCTATAGGAATGTTGTGAGGCAATTTAGTCAAGAACCTTCAACAAGTATTGACGGAGCACCTACTGTATGCCAGATACGGGTAATAGGAATACTGTGGGGGTAAAAGAAAGCAAAGCCCCCGTGGTACTTAAATTTTAGTTTGAGAGATGGTTAACGAACAGGCAAGTAAGTAAGCAAATGAGATAATTTAAGAATTGGAAGTGCTAGAGAGAAAACACAGTAGGGTGAGGGGTTTTAGACGGACAGCAAGAGGGATCTCTTTCGGATGCAGGACAGAGAGGGGTTTCTGGGGTGTCCACATTTGGGCAGAGACCTGAGAGGTGGAAACCAGCCAGGTTGGGGGCTGAGGCAGGTGGCAGGACTGGAGAACAGCTGAAGAAGAATCAGGTGGGCGTTTCTAAGGAACATCAAGGAAGCAAGGGAGACTAGAAGGGAGGGCTGGAGGTCAGGTGAACCTTTGAGGGGAACTCAGTTGGTCGGCAGGGGTCCGGGCCTGCAGGACTTTGTGGGACTTTGGATGGTATCCCCAAAGGGAAGAGAAGCTGCTGGCAGTTGTGAAACAAAGAGGCCAGTCAGGAGGTGGACTGTGCAGCCCAAGCCAGAGAAACCATTGGTTGATTTTAGAGTATGAAGGTGGCAGAGGGGAGAGAGGCAGGGGATGGATTGGGGATTACTAACAAAAAATTTGAGAGCAGCAAGCGCTTTCCCAGGCAGAGTACAATTTTTAAAGCTCAGAGATGTTGGAGCCCAGAAGTCTCTCTGATGCTTCTACTATCCTTAGAGACCCAGCAGCCCCCTCATTAGGCACAGAGCTCTTCCCATGGGACCTTGATCTGGTTCAAGGGCATATCCCTGTGCCCAGACATTCAGCCTCCAACTACTGATCAGAATTGGGAGGGAGGGCCAGATTCAGGCAGGTCTTTGTGAACAGTAAAGCTGCCTACAGAAGCCATTAATATTAAGCTGTTGTAAATGGGAGGAAATGGCCTGGAGGAGGCTCACAAAAGAGAGACAACAGGCATATGTCCTTGAGGGTGACTTTACCAGAGACCCATGAGGCAGGTGGGAGCAAGGGAACCATGGCAATGCTACATCCAGTCAGGGAAGGAGAAGAAGTGGAAGTGCAGAGGTGCCACTGAGGTCTCATCCCACAAAGAAATTTCCAGATTCCCTACTTACTGACCCTCTGGAGTGGGCAGCTTTGTCCTTACTAGTTGCACGACTTTGAGCAAGTTACTTCACTTCTCTGAGCTTCAATTTTATGATGCATAAAATGAGTTGTTGTGAGGTTTACATGAAACAGCTACAAAATCCTATAATAGTCATTTACTATTTTGTGGGCTGCCCAACATCTGAACTTGATCCCTATTTGGGAGAATTCCCCAACTTATGAGTCCTAGTGGAAGACAGAGCCCCAGTTCTGCAACAAAACTGGAAATGCCAGATACTTGCTTTCCCAGCTTTGCTTGCAGCTAGAACATGACCATGTGACCTGGGCAGCACCAGTCAGAAGCAAACATCCTGGATTTTGAATCCAAAGCCGGTGAGACAAAGAAGCAAAAACTGTGTGAGAATCTCCTCTGGTAGCAATGTGGTTGCAGTGAGACGCGAGCTGCAGACAGGTTTGCAGCAGATCCTTGCCCAGGGTTGGTGGCGGCAGCAGTGGGAGCTCCAAGAACTCAGGATCCAGTAAGGGGTGCAGTAACTGCAGTGGCTTCTACACCAGACCAGTGCTATGACAGGATTTTAGGCATTGATTCTAGATTCCACACCTCCTGGAGAAATTTTGAACTACTCAGTATCGTTCTGGTAAATTCCTTTGTGGGTCAAATCAGACAGAGTTATTTATAAACCTGAAACCAAGCTATTAAAATTGTGGGTATAGTACCTAACCCCAACACAGTCCAACCGGGGAACCTTAATTTCCCTTAATAATCTAATCTGGATCAAATTTGAGCTATGAATAATATGGGGTTATAAAGAGCAGGACTTTGGAGAGAGATCTCCTAATAAAATCTGTTTCTATGTGTATAGCTAAGACTAGTAGTCGCCTACTCAATTTCTATTCTCTCCTCTGCCTTGGTATCACATTTTATTCAGAGTGGTGATGTCCATAGATAAAATACTACATTTCCCAACCTATTTTTTCAGCTACAAGTGTCCATTTGGTAAAGTTGTAGTCAAAGAAATATGAGCAGAAATCTTAAGACGTTTAGTACATACCTTTTTTGCTCTTTCGCCTTTCTTCCAGCTTCCTGTCTGGAATACAGTCCTGATGGCTAGTGCTTCAGCAATTGTTTTGGGCTGTGAGGTGAACCTGAGGATGGAAGCCAACATTAGGAAAGTGGAGTGAATAATAGGAGTCTGCAAACCTGAAAACTGAGGAGCTACCATATTCTGCCCCCAACAAGCTTTTTTTACACAGAGAGAAAAATTTCCCTCTCCCTCCACCTACCAGTGTCTAAACCACTGGGGGTCTTTGTTACTAGAGGCTGGAAGTGATTCTTCACTGATACCACAGAGAAGCATTGAAATAAAATGTTTTGACCTGGGTGGGGGTGGGGGGATTTAAGGGCTTGTCATCACAGCAGAGATCTGGTTTATCTCCAAGTCCTGACAGATGAAAATCTCTCTTGGATCTGTCTCTCCTCTCCAACCTCATAGACGTTGATGTTCACTTGATCCTCTTCTGTGCTATCTAAAATACCTTCTTGAGTGGTAGACCCTAGAATCGCTTTTGTAGTGGTTGAGGTAGCACCAACCTGACTTTGCTGCAGGGAAGCCACTTACTTTTTTGTTCTGGTGTGTTTCCACGATGCCCAGCATGCAATTTGCAGGTAGATCTGCAAACATGGCTCCATTCCTGCCTCCAGGACTTACTGTATGCTATGGGGTGAGCATTTTAGCATCTCTGTACCTCAGTTTCTTTACCTGTAAAATGGAGATGGTGATGCTTGAACTGGCTTTCTTGGAGAGCTCTTGGAGGAAAATATGCATGAAAGTATTTAGAAGATGGTGAAGGATCACACAGAAGTCTGGTAATCTTTTTTCTGGTTACAAATGATGGCTCAGAATATATTGACCATCTCATTTGCAAGCTTGCATTCTTTTTTCTACTTCATACTTGTCCACAGTTGCAACTCATCTGCCCACCTTCCTCACTCTTCAGTCTTTTAAGATCTGCCCTAGATTTATATCTGTTGACTTGCTATTTTACTGTGTATCATTCATAGATAGCTAGCATTTATTTATTGAGATTTACAACTACCTCTGGCAATCTCAGTTAACATTTATCGAGTGCTCAGCACTGTACATGGATTATCTTAGTCAATACTCAGAAAAAAGCTATGAGATGGGTGTTTCTGGTTTTTTTTTTTTAACTGATGAGGAAACTGAGTCATCATATGATTATGGTCAGGCAGCTAGTGAATTCTGTAGTCAGTATTTGAACCCAGGTGAAGTAAGTCTTGTGGCAATAAGGCGGTGTCAGTTCAATTACTCTAAGAAAACAGATGCTGAGACTGGGTTAGGAACGCAATGGTTTATTGGGGATGGAGGTAAGGGTAACACCTGTGAAAGGTCAGGGAGAGGGGGAGCAGGACTGGACAGGCAGAGTCTCAAACCACAATGAAGATCTGACAAAGTCTCAGACAATCTAACAGGGAGCTCCAGAGCAAAGATTGCCCCTTAAAGGAGTCTTGAGTTGGGCAGAAATGGTTAGGCCCTAGGACCTACGCTCATCATGCCCAGTCACTCAAACACTGCAGTGAGCGATTATAACTAGTAGTTCTGGATCAGGTACTTGAATGTTACTAAGAGAGTAGCTCTTAAATACTCTCACCACAAAAGAATAACTGGTAACCATGTGATGGTATGGAGGTGGCAGTGAATGCTATGGTGGTAATCATTTTGCAGATTATAAATGTATTGAATTAACATGCTATATACCTTAAACTCACACAGAGTTATGTATCAATTATATCTCAATATAGCTGGCAGAAAAAAAAAACAAAACAGCACTGCAGTGGGTCTGGAAGAGGCTACAGCTGTTGGCTCTCTGCTAACCACACTCCTGCACCTCAATGGCAAGTTCTTTCTTGAAGGGGGGTCCGACCAGGGCAGCTCCTTGGTTTTTACAAATAAGGTGTAACAACAACTCAGATGGTTTATCTTTTGCTCTGGGTCCTGGGGGTCCAGGCACAGCTAGGCTTAGCTGTGAACTGTGGGTTGGTTCCAGGTCTGTTTCATACATCTTCTTCTGGGACTGTGGCTAAAAAGCCATGCTCTTCTAGCAGAGTTCAGGATGAACAGAGGCAGCCAAACCACACAAAGCTGTTCAAAGCCTCTTCTTGCATCGTATAGGCTAACACCCCATTGGCTGAAGTTGGTCACATAGTCAAGACCAGAGGCAGTGGAGTGGGACCATGATCTCCCCCAACCAGGGAAGCCCTGAGAAGGGTAGAGAGGGAAGGAAGAATTGTGGACAAACACCTACACTATCTGAGCAGCCATCTGGCACCAAAATCCACACCTTGGCTATTTTGTTTTAAGTGGCTAGTACCGCAGCTGATATGAGCTATTAGGTACAATGGCTGAAAGCACAGTTCTGAAGTCAAATGGCTGGGGTCAGACCCTGGCTTCAACACTCTCAAGCTGTTCCGTCTCAGGCATTTATGAGACCTCTGGGAGCCTCAGTGTCCTCTTTTGCTAAATGGGGATAAGTAACGAATCCACTTTATAGGGTTATGAGGAAATGAGAGAATGCGTGTAAACCCTTTGCCATGGTGCCTAGTACAAGGTAGGCACTCACAAATGTTGTATTTACTTCTAATCCTTACAACAACCTTGTATAATGGTGCTGTTTGTTTATTTATTTACTGGCTGTGCTGGGTCTTCATTGCTGCATGCAGGCTTTCTCTGGTTGAGGCGAGCAGGGGGCTACTCTCTAGTTGCGGTGGGCAAGCTTCTCATTGCAGTGGCTTCTCCTGTTGCGAAGCTCTACAGCACGTGAGCTCAGATGCCCCTCGGCATGTGGGAGCTTAGTTTCTGGACCATGGATCAAGCCCCTGTCTCCTGCATTGACAGGTGGATTCTGAACCACCAGACCACCAGGGAAGCCCACTAGCTGTTTGTTAACCCAGAACTGTGTATTATTCTGAGAACCCATCACCTTCCCTGGGTGCTATGACAAGTTCCAGCAATGGTCCCCCTCCCCCAAGTCCTGTAACTGTTTCTGTCTTTCCTCAGCATTTGTCCATCAGACCTCAGGCTTCAGGACACCTCTCTGGAAAAATCCCATCCCACCCAGCACCTCCTCACATTTCCAGTCAGTTATCCTGGGGAGAAGGTCACCCACTCCCACATGGCCAGGAATATCTTCCAGTCCATACCAATTGCCCAGAATCACCACTTGGCATAGTCCAAGGGTGGGGGTGGGGTGGGTGTCGAAGAAAGTAGGAAGAGAGACCCCCCCCGCCCCCATCCCAGGGCTCCCCAGAGGGAGGAGGGACTGTGGTGGGTGCAGAGTAGAGGAGGCCAACACAACACGGAAAGTCAGCCAGCAAAAGGGTTAGCCCCACAATCCAATTCTACTTAATATCCCGTAATAAAATGCTGTCAACATGAGTTTCCTGTTCAAGTGGATTTGTTAAGAAGGCTGGGCAGGTCACAGATGTGTTCCGGCCTCCTATGTGTGTGTGTGGGGATGCCTCAGGCACAAGAGCCTCTCCTCACCTTTTCCCCTCTGTAGTCCAAAGAAGCTCCCAGAAAGGGGGCTGTCATATTTGTCTGTACCCGTCAAGTCGGTTGATGGCTCACACAGGGGTCCTAGAGCCCCCCGGAGGGGAGTGTGTCTCCTTTTTTTTTTTCTTCTTTTCTTATTTGAGTATGTCACCTTTTTTTAAAAATTCTTTTCTTTTATTTGAGTGTGTCTCCTTTGATAAGCATCCTGCCACGAAGGCAGAAAGTATTATTTTAAGTGGGGGATTCAGACCTGGACCCAAGGATGGGGAGCAGGGGTCCCAGGTGGGGCGAGGCACGTGTCAGAGCCCCCAAATCCCACCATGATGGATGAACCACGGGTCAACCCTGGGGCCACCTAGGGGACAGAGAGCTGTTGAGTGAGAAGCCTGTAGATCCGGCGTGAGATCCGGCGTGGCCTCAGCCCTCTTGAGCGACAGCTCAGGGGTGACCCCAGTTAGTTCTTCAGACTGGCTGCTGGCTACCCCGCTGCCTTCCAGGTTGACCCACTGCTGAGCTTTCCTCCCCTTGGGGGACTGGGGCACAGGCCTGACCTCCCCAGGGAGGTGGCCAAGCTGCCTAGGGAGCCTTGAAGGAGAGTTTGACAAGAGTTTACTACCGAGTGGTCACCTTGGGTCAGAGGTGAGGGCTGTCCTGACGTCATATTGTTGAATCCAGGGGAGCTGGGTCAGGGGGCAGCAAGGAGGTCAAGGCCATGGAGAGGGGCTGCAGAGGGGTGGAGACTAGTATTATCAGTATTTTCCCCTGAGTTAACGGGGGGCCTGGGGAGTTTAAGAAGTTAAACCAAGACCTCACGTAGTGAGGGGCGTCACTGGGACAGGGGCCCAGCTCTGTCTGACCCCAGATTGCCCCCCACCTCCTTCCCCACTCCCCCCACCATACCCCCACCCCAAGCCAGGGGTGTGGAGCGATGCCTAACTCAATAAGAGGCTTCAGGATCCCAGCCTGGGCTCGGGCTCTGCAGGGGAAGCTGGGGCGTCTGCAGAAAGGCGCGGGGCTCAAGTCGAGAGGATGAGGTCAGGCCGCGGCTCCTCTCCTGGGCATCTGTGGGTGGGTGACCAGCTGGGGGGGTGTGGGGGTGAGACCAGGGGAGGGGGCAGTGGGCCTGGGGGATGAGGACGGGAGGCCTGGGCTTCCAGCCCTTTTGTGAGCCCTTTTAATTCGTGTAAATGAGGGTTTTTAATTTGTTATTCTGGGTTTTATTTCTATTACCATCTCATTTGCCTCTAAACCCTATTTCGCCCCAGCCTGGACCGAATTCCATTTGATGCATTAGGACTAATTCTCCTCCCAAAGGGTTAGATGTTTTCTCCCCACACAAAAGTCGCTTATTTTGGATAAAGAGACGATTAGATTTATCTTTAATATTTTAATGGCAGCTGGGATTAGCGGGCAAACAGCCCTGACTGGGGTTGTTCCCCGCGGATTAGGTTCTGATAAACTCTCAGATGGGGAGCCCCCACCTCCACCCCACCCCACTTTCTGTTTTCCACAAAGTGCTTTTTATTATTTTGGGTTGAAAAAAAAATTCCCTTGTCTTTTGGAACATCATAAATTCCATTTGCTGTTTTCTATTAAATCAAGTTGATTAAATTCGTTGTGACTCTTTGCACATAGATCTTTTTAATTTTAACGTCTCCAGCATAAAATCTTTAATGGTGCAATTCGAAATGGCTGCAATATACAGTGCAGGCCTTGATAAAGCAGATGGAAATGAGGTTCTTCCAGGAAGGGGGGCTGTCAGGAGGGGCTCAGTCAGGAGCTGGCACAGACCTCCAGGAGAAGCCGGGAATGACTGCTTCAGGTCAGAGAGGCAGCGGTCCCAATCCCTGTTCTGCCATCTCCTAGCTTCAGGGCCTTGGCCAGGGCTTGCTGTGTGGGTTGTAACTTCAGCTGATGCTTACTGCTATGCTTCCGCTGTGCCTAGCGCTGTGCATGCACCGTCAATAATCCTTTGCTCAAGATCACACAGCAAGTTGGTGGCAGAGGTTGAGTCCAGCTTGTCTTCAGCCAGTGAAGCCTCGGCTCACCTCCAGGAGCCTCTGTTTACTCATCAGTGATATGGGAGCACTCAGTTGGGGCCCTGGGTTTCAGGAGCTTGGAAAGATGCAACGCGGTCCACTTTGGGAATGGTACAGGGCTGGATTCTTCTTGAGGATGGCAGGGGAAGGAGGTGGCAGCGAGGCCGGCCCCTGAGGCCCAGAGGCCCCCTCATCGCTGAGAAGAGCTGAGTTCTGAGACCCTGGGAAACTTCTGTGACTCCAGGGTTGGGGAGAGAGGCACACAGGGGCTGGTCTCCCCCCACTCCCCCTTTCACCAACAACCAGCCCTCCAGCCTCCCACCTCAGGCTTTTCTCCCTGGCCCTCCGGCTCTAATCCTGACCTCATCAAGTCCTGGGAAGGGTTGATCCACAGGAGCAAATCCCTCATTCGGAGGGACAAAATCAGCTTAATTTGCAGCAATTTGAAGCAGGTCTTTGCCAGGATTTGAATATCAAATTATCCCACAGGCCAGGCTGGCCCCGGGAGGCCTCCTGCCGCAGGATGGATGGATGTGCTCTGGGCCCCACCAGGGAGGCTGTTCTGGGCTGTGTGTGCATGCAGTGGGGGCTCGGTGGGCTGTCCAAGGGTGCTGGGGAGGGTGAGGTCACAGTCAGCCCCTGTCCCTGGAGGGCACTGCAGCTCCCTGACCTGGAGAAGGAGATGGGAGAGGAAGTCACCTGTTCACGAGACTTCACCTAAAGTCTTGTCAAATACACAGCTTCCCAGACCCCTCCCCACACAGGAAGAATCAAGGTGTTCATAACCGAGCAGGTCTGGAAATTTCTGGAGCAGCTCCATTAGTCAATTGGCAAACACTTGCTGTGCAGACACTTTGCAACTCCTCACGTTCTGAGAAAATCGATCTCTGGCATCCACCGTGCCCGCCTCTGGTCCTGGAAACCATGCCCCCTTTATTATCTGCTCCTTGATGCCCTGAGTCAGCTGCTGCAGAAGACTCTTCAGCCTTCTCTCCCTGGTCAGTTCACCCATGTCTTCCCAGGTTCTAGCCCCTCCATGCCAAGTTCAGGCCAGGCAGACATCCTCTGATGTCGAGTACCTGGGGCATGTGACCCAGAACCCCGGGTCAGACCCCTCTCGTGGCCAAGTTGCTCCCCATGAAGCTGTCAGCCTCTTCGGGAGGGGCTGGGACTCCGGGTCTCACACTGAGCAGATGGACTGCCCATCAAGGGTGGGAGAAACGTGTTGGTCCTGGCCAGCGTGTGCCGCCTCGAACCTTTGGTGTGAAAGCAGCAGCCAGGACTGCTGAGCTAGCCTCATGCAGGCCTGTCTGTCCATCCAACACCATCCACAGAGATGAGAAGTCTAGTCCTGTCCTCAGAGATCCCACCACTGGCAAAACCAGTGTGACACTTACTGTAACACCATGAAGGGTTAGTCGCTCAGTCATGTCCGACTCTTTGCGACCCACGGACTGTAGCCCACCAGGCTTCCCTGTCCATGGGCTTCTCCAGGCAAGAACACCGGAGTGGATGGCCATTCTCTTCTGCAGAGGATCTTCCCAACTCAAGGATCGAACCCTGGTCTCCTACATTGCAGGCAGATTCTTTACTGTTAGAGCTACATGGGTAACACCATGAGCACTTACTAAGTGCTCACTGCCCAGTTTTACATGCTTTTCTCTATTCATCCATGTCATCCTCATAAAAACCTTATGAGGTGGGAAATATTAAATGCATCCATTGTACAGATGAGGAAACTGAGGAACAGAGAGATTAGTTACATGCCCAAGATCACACAGTCATCAGTAGTGGATCTGGGATTCATATCTGGGTAGTGTGACCCCAAGCCCTCTGTCTATCCATCCATCCTTAAAACTGTTTGTGTATTAATATATTATTTCTCCATAGGTGACTTGCTTTATTTTTTCTTTTAGTATTTTTTAAATTTTTTAGCTGCACTGGGTAGTCATTGCTTTGCACAGGCTTTCTCTAGCTGCAGTAAGGCGGGGCTACTCTTCATTGCAGTTCTTGTACTTCTCATTGCAGTGGCTTCTCTTGCTGTGGAGCAAAGGCTCTAGACGCATGGGCTTCTGCAGTTGCAGCACGCGGGCTTGGTAGTTGTGGCTCACGGGCCCTAGAGCATGGGCTCTGTAGTGGTGGCATATGGGCTTAGTTGCTCCGTGGCACGTGGGATCTTCCCGGACCAGGGATGGAACCCGTGTCCCCTGTACTGGCAGGCGGATTCTTATCCACTTCACCACCAGAGAATTTGCTTTGTTTTTAAAGGCATAATCACAGTGTGTTTGGGGAGCACAGAACTCACGCTAGTGTGATCACAGAAGGCTCTCTGGAGGAGGTATCTTTATTTAGTCAGTGATGTTGTTGGGTGACAATTGTGTATCTGGCACTGGTGACATAGAGATGAAAAGCTGGTCTCCGCCCTCGAGGCACTCACAAATGGGGACATAAATGTCCCATAAGCAGATGTGCTATGGGCTCTGATGAACAAATATGGCAGCACTGAGGAGACCCCAAAGCTCGGGAGATCAAGACACGCTTCCCGGAGGAAGAGCTCATGAGCTGAGACTGAAAGGATGATTGGGAATCTCCGAGACACATCCAGTCCTTAAGCTGAGGGCAAGGGGACCAGAGATCCTGCTGGGCACTGACATCCTTTGTCTCAGCCAGTCTCTCCTTCATGGAGCCTTCCTGACGCAACCAACCCCAGCCCCTTCTCTACCATCTACCTTAGACAGGGTGCCCTCCTGGGAAGGTCTTTAACCCCAACTCCTGTGTGTTTCTAGGAGACACCAGACTCCTGAACCCCCAGTTCTTATGCCAGTGGCAGCTGAACAGAGTCTGTTGTGGGGGCAGAGGCTGCCTTGGGAAATCCTAGTGCCTTGATTTGAGGGGATCTAGACTTCAGAGCAAGAAGAGACCCCAGAAACTACCCAAGCCCACTTAGAAGAATGGATCAAGGTCCAAGGAAGCAACAGGAGTTGCCTGGGGCTCAAATTCCCAGCCCCTAGTGCCTTGATCTTCTCTCTAGGGTGGTCTGGCCTCCTGGTCTCGCCCCTGACCCTTGTCTTCATGCTTCTCTCGCCTGATGACAGCCAGGGTAGCCTTTCCTGAATAACGATGGTATTGGCTCAGATTAAGGGCAACTAGCTGGCTCTTGGCTTTTCCTTTTTATATAACAACTAATCTCCTTCTAATCAGCCATTATTAAATTATATTCCATTTTTAATTCATTCACAGATCACGGTTGGGACAGCTGGATAGATAATTGGGGAGAGATAATTTATGTAAATGAGGAGCAGCAGAAGGTAGGGAAGAGGGAGGCCAAGGGCTGGGGGGGGGGGACCTGGCTTGACCTGGCCTGGAAACGGGTGGCTGGGGACACTGTGGGGACCAGGGCCTCTCATGGAACCTCAGGGTTCCTGACTGGTTGTCCCTCAGCATCGCCTTCAGTGTTTCTGGCAAATGGGGAGCCCACTACTTTTTGGGAAGCTGGGCAGCTTTCTAATATTAGCTCTCATTAGAAGAGAGTCTTGAGCAGCAGTAGAATGCTGCAGAGAATTCTGGAGTCAGAGCTGGGTTTGATTCCAGCTCCACCACTTCATAGCTGTTTCTCTCTTTTTTTCTTTTGTCCATCTCTCAAGGCAGGAACTGGCAACCCACTCCAGTATTCTTGCCTGGAAAATTTCATGGACAGAGGAGGCTGGCAGGCTACAGTCCATGGGGTTGCAAAGAGTTGGACACGACTGAGCGACTAACATACACACGAGGCTTGTGGGATCTCCGTTCCTCAACCAGGGAACCAACCTGGGGCCTTGGCAGTGAAAGTGCAGAGTCCTAACCCCTGGACCGCCAGGGAATTCCCAGCTGTTTCTTAACTTCAGTTTCCAACCTGCAAAATGGAGGTATGGCTAGTGCCTGCCTCATGAAGGGGTGCAGAGGTTTAACCTGGTGCAGAGGAAAAGAAAGAGCCCAATACACAGTGTACACAGTGGCTCCTATCACTAGTGTGAGGACTAGGTACTTGGGTCATATTGACCTCCCTCTAACACCTGCCTCCAGGCCATGGAGCTTCCTTCCGGAGACAGAACACATCCACTCCCCTTGTGTAGCTGACATATTCATCCCACTGATGTTAATTACAGCAGCAGCTGACACTGGCGGTGTCCCTTTTGCCAGGATCTGCAGTAAACTGAACACTTGCTTTATGGCACCTCACCGTATCATCAGAACAACAGGACGAAGTGGGCACTACTGTCTCCATCTGACAGATGAAAACACTGTGGACCCAGGCTCTCGCCTGATAAGAAACTAAAACAGGAGCCTGCTTAGAAAGGGCAAGGAGGGCACACAAAACCTGGAGCACAGCTGGAGGCCATTTTGGGCAGGTGGCTCGGGGCTGGCAGGCAAGGCAGGGCTGGCAGGAGAGGCAGGTAGAGAAGGTTGGACCTCCACGGGAACTGGGCATGGGTGGGCACAGGTGACGGACAGGGTCTGAGGTCTGCATGTGACTGAGGTTGGCAAGGGCCCATGGTAGGGCCTTGGACCATTCCCAGAGGGAGGCAGGGGATTAGGGAGGGTGGTCCCAGGGGGTCCAGGACAGTAATGGGATTAGCCCTCAGGCAGTGAGTGAAAGTTATTAGTGTGTGGGGCCTCTGGCCTCCCACCCGAGGCTGCAGCTGTCACCCATCCACAGGAGCAAGTCATCAGCATCGCCCCCACCCTGCGCAGGCTGGCACCCTCAGCCCTCCACAGGCTCTCCTGCGGTGATCATCTGTCAGGGGGCTGGCCTCCCAGCCTCAGCCTCCTGTCTACCCTTGACAGGCCGGGCCACCCACACACACAGTTTATATTAACACACCCTACCTAGCACTGCTCTGTGCCTTGGTTTCCCCATCGGGATAGAAGGAGACAGTGAGAATGCTTGAGACCCTTTGAGGGGGAACTCCTGAGGCATGCAGGTCAGGGCCAGATGCCCTTGGAATCTGGTTCTGACAAAGGTTAGCTGGGTGCTCCTGGGCATGACTGTTACCCTGTCTGGGTCCTAACTTATAAAATGAGAACAGTAGCACTGGAGAAGCTGAAGAATTGATGTTTTTGAACTGTGGTGTCAGAGAAGACTCTTGAGAGTCTCTTGGACTGCAAGGGGATCCAACCCGTCCATCCTAAAGCAAATCAGTCCTGAATATTCATTGGAAGGACTGATGCTGAAGCTGAAACTCCAATACTTTGGCCACCTGATGCAAAGAACTGACTCATAAGAAAAGACCCTGATGCTGAGAAAGATTGAAGGTGGGAGGAGAAGGGGAGGACAAAGGATGAGATGGTTGGATGGCATCACCGACTCAATGGACATGGGTTTGAGTAAACTCCGGGAGTTGGTGATGGACAGGGAGGCCTGGTGTGCTGCAGTCCATGGGGTTGCAAAGAGTCGGACAGGACTGAGCGACTGAACTGAACTGACTGAGCACAGGAGGGTTTTCAGAGGGGGAGGGTTGTGTAGGGGGTCTGAGCGTGGATCCGATAATGACGTTCAGGGTGCTGGGCACCTCCCCGAGTCGGGGCGGCAGAGGGCCTGACGCCGCTGGACTGGACCAGACGCCTTGCCTGCTGGCGGAGCCTGGGCGGCGGAGGCCCAGGCCCAGGCCCGGGCCCGGGAAGGGCCGCCGGGCGCCGTGGGGGCCGCTCGCGGCTCCCTCTAGCGGCGAAGGCGCGAATAGCCCTCCGGGAAGGGCGCCGACCCGCGAGCCCCGGCTGCGGCCACAGGGTCCCCGGGAACATGCGCCCAGTCCGCCTTCCTCGAAGGCAGCAAGGGGAGGGATGCCAAGGGTCCTAAGAGGCTTCCTCTGCTAACCAGTGCATGACACCCATCGTTAGAGCGTCTTTCCTTCAGCTTGTGAGTCAGCCTGTTAAAATGAAATGACCTCCCAGGAGGAAGGACATGGCAGGACGTCTGACCCACTGCTGACCCAGTGTGGGCAGCGGAGTGCCAACCAGGCAGGTGCCGGCGTGAGTGGGGCTTGAGGTGGTAGTCTGTGACCGGGCACCAGTCACCTCTTCTCTAGCCTCCGTTTCCCCGTGGTAAAATGACAGAGTGCCATTAGGCCAGTGGTTCCACCATTTCAGTTGCACTGCTGCTGCTGCTAAGTCGCCTCAGTTGTATCCGACTCTGTGCGACCCCATAGATGGCAGCCCACCAGGCTCCGCCGTCCCTGGGATTCTCCAGGCAAGAATACTGGAGTGGGTTGCCATTTCCTTCTCCAGTGCATGAAAGGGAAAAGTGAAAGTGAAGTCGCTCAGTCATGTCCGACTCTTAGCGACCCCATGGACTGTAGCCTACGAGGCTCCTCCG
This sequence comes from Giraffa tippelskirchi, assembly GCF_054371585.1. Classification (NCBI taxonomy): domain Eukaryota; kingdom Metazoa; phylum Chordata; class Mammalia; order Artiodactyla; family Giraffidae; genus Giraffa; species Giraffa tippelskirchi. The sequence goes on along the minus strand of NC_137281.1, from coordinate 145,547,195 downwards.
TCCATGGGATTTTCCAGGCAAGAGTACTGGAGTGGGGTGCCATTACCTTCTCAGACAGTCCTGTGGAAACAATTGACAACAATTGACATTCTCCCTCCGGGAAGCGCTTGCATTTGTCTGACTGAGGAACCTACATCATGACCCAGCACTGTTAGGCAGTCAGTAAGGCTTTTACATGAAGTGATACTTTATTAATTCCAACATCTGTATGTTTTAAATTGATTTTAAAATAAACATTTTTTTAGAACAGTTTTAAGCATGCAGAGAAGTTGTGAAGATTGTACAGAGTTTTTGTAAACCCCACACCCCAAATTTCCCCATTGTCAACATCTGACATTAGTATGTGAAATGTGACGTGAAAGTCACTCAGTCGTGTCAAACTCTTTGTGACCCCATGGACTGTCCATGGGATTCTCTAGGCCAGAATACTAGAGTGGGTACGCTTTCTTTTCTCCAAGGGATCTTCCCAATCCAGGGATCAAACCCAGGTCTCCCACATTGCAGGCGGATTCTTTACCATCTGAGCTACAAGGCTCATATATATTATATATATATACATGGCAGCCCACTCTGGTATTCTTGCCTGGAGAATTCCATGGACAGAGGTGCCTGGTGGGCTACAATCCATGGGGTCACAAAGAGTTGGACACAACTGAGCAACTAACACTATATATATATATACATACATATATATATATATATATACATACATATATATATATATATATATACATACATATATATATATATATTTTTTTTTTTTTTTTCTGCTCTGCACGGCTTGTGGAATCTCAGTTCCCAGACCAGAGATTGAACCTGGCCCTGACTTTGCAACTGAGCACACACACGCTAGCATTAAAAGCCTGGAATCCTAACCCCTAGGCCACTAGGGAACTCTCTAGTATGGTAAACCTGTTGGTGAACCAAGACTGATACTTTACTAGCTAAAGTCTGTGTTTATTCATATTCCTTAGTTTTCACTATGTGTCCTTTTTTCTGTCCCTGAAAATCACAGGCCATCTAATCTTCATGTCTCCATAGACTCCTCTTGGCTGTGATGATTTTGTATAACTTTAAGTAGAAAAAAAAAAAATACACATTCAGACAGTGGAACACTGTGGGCTGTTATTACACATTCTGATCTGAAACAATCTCCAAGAACAATATTAGCATGAAAAGGAAGTTGCAGGACAGTCTATTTTATTGCTACTTGTGAAAGAGAAAAGATGTATATAACTATCTTATATATAAGAAAAGTATATATAACTTATATGTAAGAAAAGTAAATATAACTATCATAATTTCTGGAAGGGTAACGGAAAAATTGGCTGCAGTTGATTGTGGGGAAGGGAATCAGAGGACTGGAGAACAGGGGTGTGAGGGAAGCCTACACTTTATTCCATACACTTTTGTGTTCATTTGGTTTTTATCTAGCTTGATAAACATAAACATAAATGCCGCCTGCCAAGGCAGGAGCCACGGGTTCCATCCCTGGAAGATCCCCGGGAGAAGGAAATGGCCACCCAGTCCAGTATTCTTGCCTGGGAAATCCCATGGACAGAGAAGCCTGGTGGGCTATACAGTCCATGGGGTTGCAAAAGAGTCGGACACAACTTAGTGACTAAACAACAACAACAAAACATTAAACATAACAGTACACATGGGTATAATATGTGCATTGTCTCTGTCACATACTGGGCTCCTGCACTGTTTGTGGAATAAAGCCATCTGCCAGCCAGACTCTGTGGGGTGTCCCTGGAGTTGGGTGCTCCTGTGGCTTCATCAGAACCACTGCCCTGGCTGGTCTGTAAGACGCCTTTTCACCTGGGGGCTGGGGATCCTCTGGTTGTTCCAGGCCAGATATGTCAGGGTGCTTTGGGGTGGGGGACTCTAGGTGGGATGCAGGAACAGATACTCGAACTTGCTTAAGTAAGAAAGAACCACAAGGATGTACGGGGGCTTTGTGGGATCTGGGATGGGATGGGCCCCAGAGAGATGGGAACCTCAGTTTGTCTCTCGCACTGCTCCTTCCTCCTCCTCCTTGCAGCCTGGCTAAGTCCCATGGTTGCCCTTCACCTCCCAAACTTATGTCTCCTCCACTCACACCAGATGGAACATTTTTCCAGAGGGATAAATATGTCTGGGCTTAACGCAAGTCCCTGGATCCATGTACATGTCAGTATGTGGTAGGGAGAAATGAATAACTTTCTGCAGTAATTCATAAGCCTGGCTAGGTGCTTGCTCCCCTCTGGGTGCTTTGGGACACAGAAGGGAGAGAGGCGGGCCTTTCTCCCAGGAGGTGGACCACAGAGTAGTGTGTTTTTGCTGATTTGGGGAAGATCCACTCCCCTGATGCTTCCGTTTCCTTCTGGAGGCACACGAGCAGCTTCATTTGGTTCAATTATGGATACGATCGCTGCAGAACTCAGCTCCTCTAGGAGGGGTCAGGGGCTTCCCTGGTGGCTCAGACGATAAAAAGTCGGCCTGCAGTGCAGGAGACCTGGGTTGGTTCCCTAGATCAGGGAGATCCCCTGGAGAAGAAACTGGCAGCCCACTCCAGTATTCTTGCCTGGAAAATCCCATGGATGTAGGAACCTGGCAAGATACAGTCCCTGGGGTCACAAAGAGTTGGACATGACTGGGCGACTTCACTTTCTTTCTTTCTTTCTTAGGAGGGGTCAGAGTTTAGGGAAGTCTTCAAATCCCTACTAGAAAGGCCCTATTTGAAGGCTCTCTGAGATCCTACTCTTCCTCACTGTGCCTCTGGAACCTCTGCTGCTGGTCTCGGGTACTCAGGAGATCTTCTCTGTTTGCTGAACTCGCCATGTCTTTGCACGCCTCTGGGCTTTCACGTACGCTGTTCCCCTCATCTGAAATACATCGCCTTTTTCAAGCCTCAGCTCCAGCTTCCCTTTGTTCTGAAGGCTTCACCTGCCCAGGCGCAGAGGGAGGTGGCATCCACATGCCTCCCCCCATCCCCACTCCCAACCCTGGGCACAGACCTGATCTCTCATGGTGGACAGGAGTCAGAAGCACTGGCATCCATGTCCGGTTGTGCCATGTCTGCCAGTGTTACATTAGGTACATAATCAATCCATGTCCCTTCTGTTCCTCACATCTCTAGTGCATGCATTAATGATTTGTGTTTATCCAACCATTTTCCCTTTACACGGTGAGCTTTAATTAGTAGGCACAATAAATGTTTGCTAAATGACTGAGTGATTTAAACAGGGAGGGGAAAGATACCTCCAAGCTTTCACAGGCGAGACTGAGGATGTCCATTGCCTCAGGAAGCAGGGAGAGGGTGTCCTGTGCCAGAAAGATTGAAGGCAAAAAGAGAAGAGGGCGGCAGAGGATGAGATGGTTAGATAGCATCACTGACTCAATGGACATGAACTTGAGCAAACTCTGGGAGACAGTGAAGGACAGAGGAGCCTGGTGTGCTGCAGTCCATGCAGTCACAGCGAGTCAGACATGACTAGCAACAGAACAACAGATGAGAAATTTGGTGGGTTGATGACAAATGGTTGGAGTGGGGAAGGGGACAGAACTGGCATGAGGGTGGCAGCATTTGACCCTCAGTGGGTGTAGAGATCTACCCAGCCGGCCCCTAGCCTCACCCTGCCCTGTGTTAAGCAAAGTGGGTACCAGTTTGGCCTCCAGGACCATGGTCAGGGCGTGAGTTCAGTGCCTGGGGGCTGCACGGAGACACCCTCTTCTCTAGGCTTGTAGCCCCAAGACCCAAGGGGAGATGGGTCTGTGCGTGCTCTCTGTTTTCTGGCCACTAGTCAGCAACTTGTCACCTTAGCTGAGCTCCATATGGCCCCCACCCTCAAAGGCACTGGGAGATGGGGAATGGTGGAGAGGAGGTGGCCAGGACATCCCAACATCCAGGCCCCAGTGTGTCCTCGGCAGTGGCTTCACATGTATTGGGGTGCACTGCAGTCTAGGGGCTCAGAATCTGGGGACACAGTATGTAGCTTGAGTGGTTCACCCACCTCCATTGTCACGACTGCTGACTCCACTGAGTGCTGACCACCTGGCAGGTCACAGAATTCCGCCGGTGTGCTTCACCGGCACAATCTCATTTAATCCTCACAGAGGCCCGAGAAGATCTCTTAACAAAGTTATTCTCTTTTTCTTCAGTGATGGAAACCGTGGCTCACCGAAGTGAAGTCACTTACTGGGGTCACAGAGCCCAGAGGGGCAGGGCCAGGATTTTTGGAAGTGGAGCTGCCCGTCCACCCAGGCCTGAACTCCGGGCCTGACCAGGCCTGCAGTCTGCCCAGCTCTGGGCCCAGCCCTCGCCCTGGCTCCAGCGAACGCCAGGAGCTGGTCACTCGGCCCTGCTACCCGCTGTCCCTTTGCTGTGGCCTTCCCCTGCCCAGTCACACGGCTCCCACTGCCCCACGTCCCCGCAGACATCCCTCTGGCCTCCAGGCTCCGCATCTCCTTCTCACAACGTGCTGTCCACCCCGCCGCCCAGGAGGTGCCCGGGGTCCTGGGGCCGGGGGGCAGCGGTGGGCACAGGGCCCCCGTGCTCGCGGTGGGGGGGCGGGCGCGGTGCACCGCGCTGATCCTAACCAAGTTTGCCAGCCGGGCTTTTCTCAGGGCTCCCACACAATGGTCTGCTTTGTGCCCACCTGCCGATAATGCTTAATTAGGCGAGGAGTTGATTAATTTGAGGTAATTGACAGCTAATTAGAGGCCCACAGGCTCATTAACTTGACATCTTGTCTTCGTGAATTGGCTGAGCGGGGTCAGGTGACGGAAGCCGTTGCTTTCTCCCTCCCCGGCCCCCCCGTAGGCCAAGGTGATCACCTGGGGGCGGCCTGGGCGGACCCAGCTGGTCAGGTGCGACAGTCCCAAGGCCAAGGATGCAGGAAACCAGGGCACTGTTTCCTGGTGAAGGAGGAAGGGTCACAGGGAGAGCTGTATGCCTTGACCCCAGGAAGGAGGGAGCCAGCCGGGCTGGAGGGCTCACGGACACAGAGGCAAAGGCACTGAAGAGAGGTGGGTGTCTATTCACAGGGGGAGGGGAGCCCATGGTGTCAGGGGAGGGGTGTGGGGAAGCATTTAGTTCCCAAGAAGCACCAGCTTTGAAGTGATATAGTCCGGGGGTTACACCCCAGCTCGGCTACTAACCAGCTAGGTGACCATGCACAGGTTAGTGATCTCTAAGTCTCAGCCGTCTCATCTGGAAAATGGGAGTAATAGTAGTAGCTACCTCACAAGAGTGTGGCAGAGAGTCCACGGGGCATGAGTCATTGAATTAAAAAAATTTAGGCTGGTACCTGGGGGGTGGGTGAATGCTGGGGTAAATGCCAACCACTTCCAGCAGCAAGAAGGAGTGAAAAAAAAAAGAGGAAAAAAAAAAAAGGAGTGAGAAGAAGGAAAGGTAGGTGGGGTGGGTTGTAGGGAGGCAATGGAGCCCCCTTGCAACAGGAGCCACTGTTATTCTGCAGGAAACCTGTATGCCTGATAACAGCACTGCTAAGGGGATGGGGAAAAGACCACTTTAGGGGGGCAATACAGCAATATATATTACATTATATATCTAATAAAAGATATTCAATATATTAAATATTAAATATGTGTACATATACATATATATAATATTGGGGCTTCCCCAGTGGCTCAGTGGTAAAGAATCTGCCTGCAATGCAGGAGACACAGATTTGATTCCAGAGTCAGGAAGATCCCCTGGAGGAGGGAAGTGGCAACCCACTCCAGTATTCTTGCCGGGAAAAATCCCATGGACAGAGAAGCCTGGTGGGCTATACAATCCATGGGGTCACAAGGAGTTGGACACAACTGAAGCAACTGAGCACACACACTCATATACAATATTAAAATTTAAAATGCACATGGCCTTTGAGCAAGCGCTTCCCTCCCTAGGCATCTATTCTAAGGATACATTTGTATACTCACAAAGATTTAAATACAACAATATTTGTTCATCACCACATAGTTTGTAGTAGAAGAAGATTAGAAGCAACCTAAATGTCCATCACAGACACTTGTTAAATAAATTATGACACATCCATAGAGTAGGATAATACATAACTGTGAAAACTGTATGTACCGGTCTGAACAAGATCCAAGATAAATTAAGTGATAAAATAAGATGTAGGACAGGTTTTAGCTCCCACAAGCTGATAACCAGTAGCCTGAGAGTTGGAGGCTGGGAAGAAAATGTGTTTTTTGAAATGTGCCTATTTATTTATTGGCCATGTCACGCAGTTGCAGGGTCTTAGTTCCTCAACCAGGGACTGAACCCACACCCTCGGCAGTGAAAACATAGAGCCTTAACCACTGGACAACCAGAGAATTCCCTGGAAAAAAATCTTTGACCGCATACCTTGGCATGTGGGATCTTAGTTCCCCAACCAGGGATCAAACCCTGGGATCAGCCCCACATCTCCTGCAATGGAAGTGTGGGGACTTCACCACTGGACTGCCAGGGAAACAATAGAAGAGCTACATGTGGCTAATGAATATGTATTTAGATGGCACAGAAATCTCTTCAAGGAACCAAACAACCCAGCCATTCCAACCTCCATCTAAGGTAATACCAAACCCAGAGAGACTGCCGTCAGCACCACTGAGAACTCCAGTTACCTGCAGTAGAGGCACGGCCTCTTTGCCCAGAGTGGATGCTGCTGGAAAACTTGGTTATAGAGAGAACTGGAGGGCTTTTCTTACAGAACTGGAACCATCCTGGATGGAAGCGAGTCAGGGATGCCCGTAGCTTACCAGGATGCCAGTTCTTTTATGAAAGATCTCCTGAATAACCATGTATCAAAAAGCACATCTTTGGCTTTGAGCTCAGTGGTCAGTTCCAGCTGGGAAGAATTTAATAATGCCATAGGTGACTGGAGGCCATGGATTTGGGCATCCACTTGGCAGTGGTACCCTGAAAGTCCAAGATGTGTCAGGGTCTGGAGCAACAGGAATGCACAGACCAGGTCCTCGCCCTGGAGCAGCCCACAGTCTCTGGACTGAATCCACAGAGAGGGGTGTAGAGCAGAAGTTCCCAACCTCTTTGGCACCAGGGACCGATTTCATGGAAGACAATTCTTCCATGGACCGGGGTGGGGGCAAGAAGTGCTTTCAGGATAATTTAAACACATACATTTATTGTGAACTTTATTTCTATTATTATTACATAAGCTCCAGCTCATATCATCGGGCATTAGATCCCAGAGGTTGGGGTCCTGTGCTGTAGACAATGATGCTCCTTCACAAAAGAGCCCAAGCAACGAGGTGTCAGGGACCCTTGGGACTTGACTGACAGCCCTCACCCATATCAAAGGCACAGATGAGGCTTCCAGACCACAGCCTCAAAGCCCTATGCTCAGCTGCTGTTGGAGCATGGAAGGTAGCTGCCAAAGGAACACTTTGACCATCCTCTATCGTTCCTTCTGCCTCCACAGCCCTGAAGTCAGATAACTCGCCTGTGTTATTGCCCAAATCACCTCCCTGGGGCTAGGGTAACTTTCATCAGTTTTCCTTTAGAGGCTCAGATGACCCTAAATTCATTTGTTTAAATTGAGGCATAGTTTACACACAGTAAAGCACATAACTGTTAAATGTACAGCTTGATGAATGTTCACACACACACACATGTTCACATATCTACTCCTATGTAACCACTACTCAGATCAAAATAGAGAATATTTCCAACACCCTAGAAGGTTCCTCATACCCCTTCCCAGTCAATACCCCAGGTAACCACTATTCTGACCTCTCCCACCCTAGGTTAGTTTTACCTGTTCTAGAACTTCATACAAGTAGAATCATACACTATGCACTTCTGTGCCTGCCTTAATTGGCTCCTCATTTCTTGTTTGCGAGAGCCATCTATGTTATTCTGTGAGGCAGTGCAGTAGCTTGTTCTTTATTGTCAGTGGCATTCCATTATAGGAATATATGACAATTTATTCATTCTTCTATTGATGGACATTCAGGTGTCTGCCAATTTTTGACTCACGTGAAGAAAGTCACCGCCAACATCCTTGCACATCTTTCGGTGGAAGAAAGTACTCACTTCTGTTGGGTGTATCCCTGCAAATGGAGTTAACAAATCCTGTGTTTTTCTGAAGGTCACAGGACTTGGTGACTCCAGTTTCCCAGCAGTGGGGCTTTGAGGTAGGGGGGGGAAGTCAGCTTTGACAGTCCTCTTGAGAAACTGTGCCCTCACTGGCTGCGGAGAGGAGAGGAGCTCATATCAGAAAAGAAGGAGGTGGGAGTTCCCCGATGCTCCAGTGGTTAGGGCTCCACACTTCCACTGCAGGGAGCACGGTTTTGATCCTTGGTTGGGGAAATAAGATCCCGTGGCAGGGCCAAAAAAAGGTGGGGGGAGAGGCAGGGAGAGAGTCAAGCAAAGAATCACAACATCTTTTTCAAATCAAGGCCATATGACAATGACATCAGAAATGTGTCCACATGAATGAAGGCTGGGAGGACAGGAGAACCTAGGAAAACAGAAGCCTTTGCTTTGTAAGGTGGAGAAGGTTTAAGGAAGAGGGAAGAACAACTAAAGTTCCCAGGGGATTTTTGTTTCATTTACCCCATAGAAAATAAATTTCTTTTAATTTCTTATCTTCTTCGTAACCCAAATATCATGCTTGCTTCAAACAGACTACAAAGCTCAGTATTTGCCTCCAAGGATGTTTCCAGCCTTGCAGAAGCCTCCCTTTAGCTCTTGACATGAGTAACCACTCTTTCGATTTCTCTCATTGTAGACTTGTTTGTGCCTATTTTAAACTTTATTTACACATATTCTGACAGTTTATGTCAACTTTACCGGGCTTTTATTATGCATCAAACACATTGCTAATACTATCAAATGGTACCTCATTTGATGCTTCCAACAATTTGTTCCCCCTTTAACTGGAGAGAAAACCAACTTCAACAAGGCTAAGAATCCTACCCAAGGCCACAAACCTATCAAGAAGCAGAGCCTGGACTCAAACTTGAGTCAACAACCATTACATTAGCGGGACTGTCCCTTGTCCTGGGAAACCCCAGAGTCCCAAGTGAACTGAATGGTTAGCCACCTTAGTTCAAACTCAATTGGAGTCTTAATCATCAGCCTGGGATCTCTTCCTTTGGCTTAAGATTTCACCAGACACTGTATGTGTTGTTAGCACAATCGCATGGGGAATTTTTTGTCTCAAAAAACTTCTGTGATATCAGAATTTTACTTGGTTTTGTTTGTTTGTTTCTTTTTTTTTTTTTGGTTTTATTCCATTTTGAAGAAAGAGATTACATTGAAAGTAAATCTGAGTTGGGTAAAAATAAAATTATTCATATTCAAAGAGAATTCTAGGACTTCCCTGGCAGTCCAGTGGTGAAGACTCTTGCACTTCCAGTGCAGGGAGCACAGGTTTGATCCCTGGTTGGGGAACTAAGATGCCACGTGCTGTGCAGCGGGGCAAAAGAAAAAACAACAGTAAGAGAATTTTAGCATATCAATCTCCCAAAGAAGGTTTTATTGCTTCCCCCAGTATCCATGCACTGGAAAATAATTTTAAGACAGTCCCTGACTTCAAGAAGTTTATAATTTCTCCGGGCAGTGAAGAATAAAACTTAGGGAATAAAATTAGAGGGTAACAAACAATAATAATAATCACCAATATCTGAGTGCTTACTGTGTACCAGAGGCCTTACCTCTTTTATCTCATTTAATCTTCACAAGACAGCTGCGACATATATAACTGCAGTTATACCCATTTGAGGGAGGAAAGGAAGACTTAGTGAGGTTAAGTGATTTGCTCAAGGGGAAAAAAAAAACTCATTGAATTGTATGCATATAGCCTTAAGATTTTTGCACTTAATATAAGTGAACTGTACCTCCAAGCTGTGTTTATTGAATGGGAAACAATTGAAGATGGGGGAAATTTTTCTTTCCTTTGCTCTTGAATATTCTATTCCCAATCATTCTGGACAAAGTTGAAAAATGTGTCTTGGCTTGTCTCATTTCAGTCATTCAGGTCAGAATGGCATTGTTAGCCTCAGTGACGAGTGCAAATAGGCACAGCTCGTGGCTGTGAAGTCAGAGCCCAGCCTTGCAGGAGACACAGGAGCAGACACAGGTCAACCTGCCTGGCCCCCAGGCTGCACACAGCATTGGCCCCTGTCTTCTTGCTGTAGTCAGTCCTGCCAGGAACACACAAGGGTACCCATCTCCTGAGTCCTCAAGGCCAGCTTCTCAGTCTCCCCAGCACAGCCCAGACCTCATCCCCTCTTGGCTGCCTGACCCTGCCACCCACCCATCTCTGCTCTTCGTGTTTGTGGCCCCCCACCCAGAGGTGCCTTCATCATCCCTTCCTGACATGTCGACTTTCATTTTCCTAGGGTGAATCTCATTTGACAATCTCCTGCCCATATTTCTAAGCTCTCTGGGTCCTGCTGTGCTATTTCTCTGTCCTCTCTGGGATTTCTAACACCAATCATCTGTAGGTTTCATTAGCATGCTGTTTACCCGTCTTTCAGATCGTTAATGAAGATGCAGAGTGAGACACCAATTCTCCCGGCCCCCACCACGTGCCCCCTCCCCTGCCCGGCGCTGCTAGAATCATTATCCTTCCTGGTGTGACAGGGTCAGAACCAAACCAATTTGCATCAATCTTTGGTGATGTTGTGAAGTGTCGCCTGCCCTGCAATCCTCATGTTGTAACAAGGGCTTCAGCTGTCTGTTCTGGAGTGCTCCTCCTCTCCTTCAGAGGGCTATCAGGTCTGGCCCACACAGCTGAAAGCCCCAGCGCTAAAGGAAGGCTTAGGCAGGGTTCATGGCTGCATGTGGCTGACATTTTCCCTTTGTTTTGCATCCTGAGATAGACAGAAAGTAGCCCCTCTTTTGGGAAACAGGATGGACAAGTGTACACACTGGCGAAGTGGAGGAGGGAGAGGGTGTGGCAGGCACAAAATTTTTCATTCTCACCATGACATCTATTTCTGCTGAAGGAAAATGAGGAGCAAGACTCCTTTGGACCCTCCAAGTCTTAGTCAGGTGCCTGGGCTAGTATATTTCAGCTGCCGGAGGCTGGGATGAGTGAGTCATTCCTCAGGGACAAAGTCTATTCTTCTCCATGATTTTTAAAAGGTAATTAGTTAATTAGGCTTCGCTGGGTCTTAGTTGCAGCACATGATCTTTGTTGCGGCACACGGGATCTAGTTCCTTGACCAGGGATTGAGTTTGGGCCCCCTGCATTTGGAGCATGGAGTTCTTAGCCACTGGACTAAGTGGAAGTCCCTCTCTACGATTTTTCTATGTCCTCTGGCCCTGATGCTTTCATCTTTTCTCTATCAATTCCATGACTCTGAATCTCATCTTGCAGAGAAACTGACTTTATGTACACACTTGTTTGCCCATAAAGGTGAGAACCACCCCCTACACATCCCATGAGTCCCTCAGATCCCAGCTTGCAGAAAGACTTCATTTCCTTTCTCGATGGAGCAGTACCTTGGTCTGCTGTGAACATGGGTATCACTCCAGACTCTGTCCTGACCCATGCCTACTCCTCTGACTCCTAAATCCTCTTTTTTTATGTTCCCTCCCAACTGGGAACAGGAAAGTGAACAGAAAGAAAGCAGTGAATGAAACTCACAAACACATCTGAAGTAGTGTTTTGTGTGCCCCAGAGATGGGGAAATTCAGCTTAAAGGGTCTACAACAAAATTAGGTTAGATGTAGTTTTCTCAATGTAAGGAGGGACTGAAGAAAAAATTATTTTGCAATTCTGACCAAACACCTACTGAGTGAAGATCTTTCTGTTTCAAAGCAAAAGCTCTGTGGAGTAATGAGGGGGGATGGGTCATGGGACAGGGCTGGTTAGGGAAAAAGTCGTTCTACACACTGTACATGGGACAGAGTGGACAGTCTAGGGCAGGACTGGAGGCTCAGTAGGTGCCTAGTAAATACTTAAAGGTATACAGATCATTTTCAAAAACAAGATTTAATGTAATTACCATAAAGAAATGCCATTAATGAACTGAGTGTGTGTGTGTATACATGTGCACACATGCTTGTTAGTAGGCTGGACTGATGAGGCATTTTAAACTCTGTACACCCAGCTCCAGAGGTTTTCTTCCTTCCTATACTAAGGAAACAATACAAGCTTCTGGGAAGGAGTTTGGAAAATGGAGAAGAAAATGAAAATTACTCATAACCCTCCAACCAGGCAGCAAGCACTGTTACCAACCTCAGTCTATTTTCTTCCCCCACACGCTCGATATCATGCCACATTTATAATTTTATATCGTGCTATTTCACTTCTTAAGAAGAATCATTTCTCCCATGATACCATCACATCTTTGCAAACCTACTAAGTGGCTGCCGACTAGTTCACTATGTGAACAGACCATACATACTTGATAGAGACAGGTTTGAGGGAACTTCGGGCCAGCTGGTTTGGGTGAGCAAGGCTGGTGACAGTCAGCAGTTAAGGTTGCTGGAGGCGGCGGCAGCAGAGACCGAAGGAGGGGCTCAGGGGCCAAGGAAAACGTTTTAGGGGCTTGCTTTCCCACATGCCCCCCTGTCCCTCAGACACCAGTTCTGGTTCTGACCCCCGCATAACCTCCTGGCCCTGCCCGCGGCTTCTCATTTCCACTCAGTCTCGAGTCAGTGACTTTTCCAACTTGACTCTTCTCAGCTGCTCCTTTGTGTGGAGCCGCTGGCTTGGGCTGACTTGCCTGCATCCAGGAAGGCCCTGGGATGTGACCTTTAGCCCTGCTTGATCCGGAGGCCTCGGGCCATGCAGTCAGGCCAGGCTGTTTGTTCTCCATAGACTCCCAGAGGCTGCCTGGGGAGCTCAGGCCCAAGAGGACCTCACTCAGCTCTGAACAGGGAGCATTTGGAGAAAGGGTGGTGGGATGGGGGCAGAGGTGACGAGGACAGAGCAAAATGGGGAGGAGCATTCCTGTGCAGTGACTAGACTCCCACGGCTGCTTAGCCTATGTTAGGACCACCAAGCCTAGTGAGACACAGGACTCAGGGCTTGTGCCAAGCTCAGCATCAGCTCGGAAATCTGCCGGGTCACAAAGAATACCCTCCCCTCCCTTGCTTTTGGCAACATCTGGTCTTTAGGGGCCACTGTCTGTGCAGTCAACAGTGGTATTTCCTGCAGGAACATGTTGGCACAGGCTGCTTCAGAGAACTGAAGGATGGGAGTAGGAGAGGTATTAAGTAAACTATCCATTCTCCTGAAGAGTTGAGAAGTGGGTTTTCAGCTTAACTGGCTATTCAAGGTAATCAAAAGTAATCATATTTTCCCTGCAAGAATGATCAAAAAAATTTTTTTAAGTATTTATTTATTTGGTCGTGCCAGATCTTAGTTGCTTAGTTCTGGGATGTGAACTCTTGGTTGTGGCATGCGGGATCTAGCTCCCCAACCCGGGATTGAACCCAGGGCTCTCTGCATTGGGAGCAGGGAATCTTAGCCACTGGACCACCAGGGAAGTCCCAGGATGATCAACTTTTAACATCTACAGGTGTAATAAAAAATTAAATATGGGTAAGATATGCCATGCACTGTTCTAAATACTTGCAAGTACTAAGTTAGTCTCCATAATAACCCTAGGAGTTAGGTGCATTGGACCCATTACATAAATGAGTAAACGGAGCCACAGAGAGCTTAAGCAATTTACCCAAAGTGACATAGCCAGCAGATGGCAGAAATAAGACTTGGACCCAGGTGGCCTGACATCCAGGTCTTACCCTTATCCATGATGCTAGCCTGCTTCTTTAAAATGGAAGCGGTCCTGAGGACACTGAGGCTCGGAGAGAAGTGACTTGACAAGCTCATCCTTCCTCTCTCAAATCCAAGCTCTTACTATACTTTAGACCAGCAACAAGGCTGTGAACACTGAGCATCATGGCAGTTCATTCCTTCAACGGATTCTTATTAAGCATCTATTATGTGTCAGATGCTGTTCTCAGTTCTGTTTATAACCAAAGAAACTATAAGAGACTGAACAAATCTGGATCAATCCTTTGACATCTCCCAAAAGTTAAATAGTCAAATCATCTCATTATCTCTCTGTGTCTGGGATAGAGACAATGGGGAAAAACAACAAAGCAACTTTGATTCCTTGAGTTTTCTGGCTCCTTGGATTCTAGACAATTGAATGTTTTCTGGTTTTGGAGGTCACTTTCAGAAGCATGAAGTATAGATCAAAACAGAAAGCAGAGGGCAGGATAAAGATGAAAACGTGTGTGAGTCCAACTCAGCTCAGAGCTTGAGTTTAATTGAGATTCCAACTGCCACTCTCCCCCGCATTCCTTTGTCCCTGACCAAGTTCATGGCTGTATCACCCCCCAGTAATCCCTGTAATGGGCTGCAATCCTGGGGGAACTGTTTCTGTTTATTAAATGAACAACCTCCGAGCCACATGGAGTATGGCCAGTCGTGGCTTCCTGCCCTGGCAGCTGATGGGCCACTTTTCTGTTTTAAAAACCAGGGATCTTCCACCAGAGAGAATGGGGATAGCGGGCAGGGGTGGGGAACAGGAGATGGGTGCTGGAAGGGAAGGCCCCTTCCAGGTCATGAGCTGAGAGTGGAATCCACACACACTCTGAGGGTTTGCTGTCCTTGAGATGGTAACTAAGTTGCACAGAGCTTCAACATTCCGGGAACGGTGCCATAGTTACAGCTGCCCATGAAGCCACCATTGAGAAGGGATGAGAAGCCCAAACGGGGACCAAAGGCAGAAGGTGGGGAATGAACAGGGCAGAATGGGTATCACCTGAGGGTCAGGAGTTCTCAGTGCTTCAGACCAGGCAGGACCCAGGGCGGTTCTCTCAAGCCAACTCCCTCTCTGCGAAGCCCCAGTGTCTGCTTCTGGGAGTTGGGGAAACTGTGGCAGCTGCTCGTTTAGAGCCCCTGTCCCCTCCCTGTGCCCCCTCCCCTCGCATCTGTCTACTGGCTGAGTTGTGTGAAGCGGAAGACAATTTGGGGCTTATTAGTGTCCCAGGGAGACATGTAACTTGTGTTGCTGGGACCCAAACAGCAAGAGTCTTAGCGGCAAACTCCAGCCGAGAAAAGACTGAGGAATTGTCTCACCTAATTACGGGGAATGGCCCTCTTTGTGTTTGTGATTCGGTACGGTTGTCCGATCGCTTTTGATCGCTTTTCTCTGTTTGCTGGCTCAGGCTATGCTGGAATTGTGCTAATTAGAAGAGAAATGGACAGAGTGATCCTGTCAGCCCTGGTTACTGGTGGGGACAAAGCAGAATATTATTCTGGGGCAGTGTTTTGTGAGGGCCCTTCTTCCAGCTCTCATTAGGAGGAAGGGGCCACAGGAGGGGAAGGTTCCGAATGCCTGGCCTGGCTAATGGAGCACTGGGGTGTTCATGTGCTAATTAACAGGCTCTGCCAGCACTCGGGAGCCTCCCCTGTGCACCTGCTGCCACCTGAAGCCCCCAACCAGCCCTGCTTGGGAAGAAAGTGTTGGGCAAAGGGTGGGAAGGCTGGTGGCCTTTCAGAGTCAGGTTCATATCCTTAAGGTGCCCCGAAGCCTAAATAGACAGGAAAAGTCAGTTACTGGCCAGTCAGAGCTTCACACACCAGGAGAGACTGCTGACTGCCCACTCTTTGGGGGTGGAGGGTACAAGGTCCTCCTATGAAATGAAGCCCATGCAAGGCCAGATAGTCCTGTAGCTCTCAAAGGAAAAGAACAGACACTGTAGAACATAACCAAATGCTTGGAGATGGTGTTTGTGCAGAAGTTGACAGCTGGTAAGAAACCCTGTCAACCTGACCTCCCTGGGACCATCCACCTTGGCCCACTGCCTGTGTCCTCCCTTCCTGCTCTGCATTACCTTCCGGTGATGCCTGAATCCCACTGGAAACAGAAGATACTGGAGCATCCCTCTGGAAATGCATTTCTTGGCTTTATCATAAAATGGAAGTCCAAACACCCTGCGGAAACCCCGGGGGCAACGAATGACTTTCACCAGCTCCATTTGCATTGCTCTGATTTCAGTGAGTTCAGAAGGCAGAGGGCCAAAAAAAAGAAACAATTAGCAGTTGTCCATTAAAAAAAAAACAACACAATGAAAATAGGTAACAAAAAGATAAACAAAAATTAATCATAGCATTTTGCTATCAATGCAGTTGATATCCTTGCTCCAACAAAGGAAAGAAAGTTAAGCATATCAGCTGAGGCCTGAAACCTCAGAGACTGAAGAGAGCAAGCAGCAACGAGCCTCTTGGTGAGAAAAGAGTAGAGTAAGAATTTGAAAATGTGTCTCCAGGCACCAACGCTATGCTTCTGCTTACAGCCAACAGACGCGAGGCATGGATGGTGTCTGGAACAGCAAAAGGAAAGGCAAATCAAATCTGTAGGCAAATAATCATTTATGAGAAAAATAATCATTTATGAGAAAAATAATCTCTGAAGATTTAAAGCAGCATATTTGTCATGCTGTACCTTTTCAGTCAATCAGCCATGCTTTTCTTTTTTTAAAAAAATAATTTTATTTATTTATTTTTAGTTGTGCTGGGTCTCCATTGCTGTGTGGGCTTTTCTCTAGTTGCGGCAAGTAGGGGCTTCTTTCGAGTTGTTCGAGGGCTTCTTATTGCGGTGGCTTCAGTAGTTGCGGCTCCCAGGCTCTAGAGCACAGGGCTCAGTAGCTGCAGCGCACGGTGTTAGCTGCTCCAAGGCATATAGGATCTTCACAGACCAGGGATCCAACCCATGTCTCCTGCATTGGCAGGCGGATTCTTTACCACTAAGCCACCAGGTAAGCCCCAGTCATGATTTTCTAGATCAGAGAAATTTACTGTCCACCTAGATGTATTCTTGGGAATCAATGATGAACCAATGATGCTAAGCAATTTGCTTTCCTTAAAAGGGAATGTTTTCTCTAAAAGGGCATGCTCTGGTCTGGAGCAGGTAAAGCATCAATGAGTGATAGCGGTAGTACTGATTAAATCAGCACTTCTTTTGTTTTTGAACAGAGTTGTAAAGGAATGCATAATCAGGGTTTATAGCAGGTGGCAGAGAAATATTTGCTTTTGATATGTCATGTTTAACTGGAAGCATGCAAACAAACAGGTCATAAACCTCCAGTTCAAAGAAGCCACTGAAGAAGAACTTAGATGTGTGGGAGACAGCCACAATGTCAGGGAGCAGATAAATTAGTGGGGCTCTAAGATATGTATCACTTAAATATAAGGTAGACTGTAGTAATAAGACTCATAAGGATGGTATACATAAATGCTGTGAGAATGCGGGGGGAAGGATTATGCCCAGTTGGATCATGGGGTTTACAAGAAGGACAGACTGATGACGGGCAAGAAAAGGATCCAAGGCTTCCAGGAACTCAATGGCATCCACAAACGCATGTAAGTGAGGAACTGGGAACTGTTCAGACTAACTGGGATAGAGACTTCATATGGGAGAGAAAGGAGACCAAACGGGAGGGTTGTTTAGGGTTACATGCAGAGAGTTTTAAATGCCAGGAGGACGGATTTAGACTTTCTTAGCAGACGAGGGGAGGTATGAAACGAGTTGGGTGGCTGGTAGCTGGCAGCTGGAGACCATGTAGTTCAGTTCAGTCGCTCAGTCGTGTCCGACTCTTTGCGACCCCATGAATTGCAGCACCCCAGGCCTCTCTGTCCATCACCAACTCCCAGAGTCTACCCAAACCCATGTCCATTGAGTCGGTGATGTCATCCAACCATCTCATCCTCTGTCGTCCCCTTCTCCTCCTGCCCCCAATCCTACCCAGCATTAGGGTCTTTTCCAATGAGTCAACTCTTCCCATGAGGTGGCCAAAGTATTGGAGTTTCAGCTTCAACATCAGTCCTTCCAATGAACACCCAGGATTTATCTCCTTTAGGATGGATTGATTGGATCTCCTTGCAGTCCAAGGGACTCTCAAGAGTCTTCTCCAACACCACAGTTCAAAAGCATCAATTCTGCGCGCTCAGCTTTCTTCACTGTCCAACTCTCACATCCATACATGACCACTGGAAAAACCATAGCCTTGACTAGATGGACTTTTAGATGGTCGCAAAGCCCCACATCGCCCAATGTGATATTAAAGGGAAGACTGTGGGTCATCTGCTGTTATAGCTGTGCTTTCTGATGAGGTCTGTGCTTTAAATATGCAAGTTGGCCTTTCAAGGAAAAACTCACTTTCCTAATAAAAGGGACATATTTATTATGATGACATAGAAACCACCATACACAAAGTACAATCCTCTAACACCCTAAAATACATACATGCACACATTGTACATAAATTTATATTATCAATATAAAAATACATCAACAACATTTCTAAGGACGGCAAATACAAAACCAATAAATATTGCAATTCTAAAACATCTATGTATAGTAAGTGCCGGTGGATAAGATGACAGTAAATGGAAGAGGCCAAAGCAGACCCCAAAACAAGTTTACAGACTGGAGTTGGTTTGGGGGAGGTATCCCAATGTTCTCCATCTGTTTCTTAATTTCCCCAAGTACTTAGAAGTGCCTGCCACCACCAACTCTCAAAAAACAGAGCAAAGTTAGAATATGACATTGTGGCATTATTTTTTTGCACAGCCCTCCTTCCTTCTCTCTCCCCATCTTTTACATTCTTTAACCGCATTTAAGACAAAGGAATGTCAATGATAAGCCTTACTTAAAATCAAAACCTCTCTAGCCTAACCTTATATATCGCACCCAAAGAGAACGTTTACCTTCTCATACTCTCTTTGAAGGTCTTGTGTTAAATTCCACCCGCCTTGATCAATAAGTAAAATTGCATGGATGGTCAAAGGAAGCAAATGAAAGAAAAATCCAACCTTAATTCTAGCATGGGAAACAAGGCAGAAGTGTCAGAAAATGGCTAATGGACCAGCTATTAAACTGAGTAGTGCTATACCCTAGCCAGACACTCAGCATCAAAACCTTGACCACAACATCCCTAGTGTCTAAACACTAACACACTACTGCCACACGGATGCTCTTTTCATAAAGTTTAGGAAACCCCATGAACTTCTCAAAACAACAGAAGCTGGGGGCTGGCTTACAAGACAAAATAAGGAGAATACTTATAATCCACTTTAAACATGGGCTAGATTTTCAGGTCTTAACATAGATAATGGACAAACAGCTCCATAAGAATTGTAGAGTCAAGAAATTCTTTCTCGTGTGTGTGTGTGTGTGTGTGTGTGTATTTCTGTTATATGAGTGAACTATCTAATCTGTGCTATGAGATGGGATAGGGGAGCAGGCAAAATATTGCCGCCATTCCACAGCACATTCCTTCAAGGTCAGTTACAATGTCTAGTTTTTAATCAAATGGGAACTCCTGCACTCAATCCCCCTCTCCCATCTTTCAGGCCATATCGACGTTCTCACTTGAATCTGTAACAGACTAACCAGAACTCAAAAGTCCTTTCCATCATCTTTAAACTAGTCTTGATATCTAGAACCCAATGCAACCCTGCATGCGCCTTTCACTGTACAAGCTAATCCCAGGAGGGACTTGGTACACAGGGATCTCGCTCCCTGGAGTCAAGACACATGGGGGGCCCTTGGAGGCGGGGAACAGAAGGCATTGGAGGATGCGACTATTGTGAGAGGTGTAGAATTTCAAAAGCATTTCTCTAGCTGGGGATTCCTGGAACCTAGTATACATTGGTGGGTTCGCAGGTCCAACTGCATCCTGACCTGAATCTAACTGGTCCAGAATCTAATTGGCCTCTGGTCTCCTAGCATCATAAATACTTGCTAAGAGATGAAGTACAATTCAAAGGAACTCGTCCAATCAACATGTCTCAACTGACTTTGCCATCACTGAATCAAATCAACTGTAAGATCCTGGATTTGCCATCACTGAATCAAATCAACTGTAAGATCCTGGAGCTCCTGAATCACTTCTGGAAACGAGAAAGCAGGACTTTGACCTTTAAGAATGATATGCTCTCTGGTGTCACCAACATCCAAGGTTGAGATGGTCAAAGTCTGGAAGCTGATGGAATAACTGCACCGATCCTTGGGTAGAGCAGATTCTTCTCTTGCTGCCCAACGTCCTCAGAGGCGCAGAGTGCCAGAAGCAGGGGAGAGGGTGAATTCTGGAGTGCACCCTCCGGCCTCTGGTCAGGAAGCAGTGAGGTGTGCATCTTCAGAGCTGCACTGGGAAGGAAGCATGGTTCCGGGCCCCAGGACATACTGTCCACAAGCAGCTGCTACTTCTTGGGCTTCTCTAGAATGTTGAGGAATTTCCCCCGTGTCATCTCTCTGGCTGGAATCACAAAGTACATGAGAGATCAATGAACACTTAAACTCTCAAAAAGGGTTCACAGGAAGATTTAATTTGAGAATGCACATTGACATAAATTGTATACAAAGTTGCTATCCTAACAGATTCCATGCCTACTAACCTCCAAAAAGAGGGAAACACAAACCACTCTTGACAACTATAGTAATTACCAACACTGTCCTGAAGTTGGTAATTACTATAAGGTGCAGGCTAACTGGGGAAATCTTTATTATTTACCCTTTTAAAAAAATCACCAGGGAGCTCCCCCTAAATCCCCCTCTCCCTCAAGAATGTAATCTAAGACTCATGTTCACTGTCTCAGGAGGTTTGCTTCTGGAGGCTAAAATCCAACCAAGATTACAGTCTTTTCTGGATTGTTGGTCTCTAGACATTTATAATCTCAAATCAAAATTAGAGATCATTTACCCCATCTCTCAGGAGTGGTAGTCCCTGGACACTGTAATATAACAGGGTTTATATTCCCTCAGTGCAGTTCATCTGTGGATGGAGTAATAAAGTAGGGTTTATAGAGCTTTGGTCTTCTCTCTCTTGGCATTGTAAGTCCTTAGATATTTAATATTGCCAGGCAAGGTTTAT
The DNA here is from genome assembly GCF_054371585.1 of Giraffa tippelskirchi. Lineage (NCBI taxonomy): Eukaryota > Metazoa > Chordata > Mammalia > Artiodactyla > Giraffidae > Giraffa > Giraffa tippelskirchi. The sequence continues at coordinate 145,526,329 of NC_137281.1, read as the reverse complement.
GTGTCTTTCTCTGACTTTCAGCACCATCAATCTTTGAATGCTGTAGTTACAAGAGGGTTTATACAGCTACTTTCCTACATATGAGGCTCTGAAAATGAAAGTAAAACATTTCTCAATTATAAGACCCACTCCAGAAGCCCCCAGTTTTAGCTCGGTCAAGCAAATCCTCAAAAATCATATGTGGCATAACCCCCTTCATCCTTATCCCTTCTGTCTCTTAAATGGATCCCCTTTTTATATCTCTTAAATGGATGTAACAGCACTAAAAGTTTTCTATAGCTGGCCCTGGAGTCCAGAAGTCTGGAACCATGCAGTGGACACACGGCAGGCTGTGGTGCCCTCTGGCCTCCCAGGGACATGTCTCCATCTTGGCCAAAGGAGAGAGATGACTAGGGAGGCACCTGCTGGGATGAGAAGGACCTTCACCCTAGGCTCCGTGCTTTCCTTCCCAGCAGAGCAAATGGTGCTAGATGACAGGTGCCCATTTCCCACCCCTACCACCTATATTGAATAGTTCTTGGTTTATTCGTACAAGAAAGAAATAAAACAGCACAAACTTTGTAACTACAGGGAAGTTTCAGGTAACTGTAGTCTACTCACTCCCTATCTTTCACAAGTTCAAAGCTCCAACAAAGGAAAAGGAAATCCCATTAACTAGGAATGGAAGCCCCAGTGCTGGGGTCTTGTCTCATGTGCCCACAACTCTACCCCGGCCAAAATCAAACTGACCATTCCTTCAGTGGGTTTATGCCAAACTCCATACATACAAAGTTCCTATAAGACTTGCAATTACTTGTTGATATGATTGTCTTCCTTCATGGAAATGTAAGAACTGAGGGCAGAAATGGTATTTTACTACTGTTTATATCCCCAGCACCTAGCACAGCACTGAACCCAGTATCTGCTGAATAAATGCTGGCTGGATGAATGATGATACACAAAAGAACTGGAACCAGGTAGGAACACAGTAAAGTCAGTTTCCTTCCCTTCCACAGATAAACAGTAAGACTTGTTAGTGACCCTCACTGCTCCACTCTCTACATTGTGGGATTCTTTTAAAATTTACCCTGCTTGTTTGGCAGGAAAGTCATTTCCCTTGATGAAAGTAATACCAGACTTATGGAGAGATCCAGGCACAGGACTAACTACTCTAGTAGAAATCCGCACAAGTGTTTTCTTGCCCAGGGGAGGCAGCATGGACTTCTTTCAGAGAATACAGGATCTGAATTAAGTTCCAACTCTAGTATTTGTCGGCTGGGTGACACCTTGAGTTGGGTAGGATCTCTGAGCCTCAGTTTCCTCATCTGTAAAATGAGTAGCATATTAATGCCACCTGCTCTGCCCTCGTGGGTATTCAGCCATGATCACGCTTAGTGCAGTGCTAATATCATTAACACATCACCTCTCAGAGGAAGGTAGGTAATCTGTTGCTTCCCTTGCATGCAGCATTTCCTGAGTGAATAAGTGAGTGGATTGTGATAAGGGAGACTAGCAATCTCAAATAGCCCATTTCTTGGAATCTTCCCTTCAGCCTGATCCTATAGGAACTGACTACTTGTAGTTTTGTTCAGAGTGGGTCTCATCATTTATTCCTCCTTGGATAGGTTTTCTGTCTATTCTCCAGCGCTTAACTAATGACTTTAAACACAGTATCCAATGATCCTGCAGCACAGCTAGAAGCAGGTGCTTTGGAAATCAGACTTGGGTAATAAAAAAAACTCAGTGGGTAGAACTGAGCCTTGTTCCAAAAATCCTGGGCTAAGAGCACTGTACTGATCTTACTAATTATTTCTGCCTCTTGCACTTCATATAACCCAATTCTTTCCTGTTTTTTCCCCAATGGGAAAATGACCAATATTTTACGACCTAAAATTTTACAAGATCCAATCTATTCGAGAGATCAAAAGGATTTAAAAGGAGAAATAAACGGATATTCCAAAGTCTCTCAGTGGCAAGCTCTCCTTGAATTTAACCAATCCTTTTAACAACCCCCTTTCCACTCAATCATTCCTCCTCCTTCAACCTAATCTAAGTACACAGAGCTGCAGCAAAACCACCGTAAAAGTAGAAGTAATTCAAAAGACATCATCTTCTACATGGGAGGGGAGAAAGTTTTCCTACTCGCTGGTCCTATATAGGAGATATACGAATTCCTGACATAGCTGCTCCCTAAAAGAGGGCTGTACCCTATAAATCACATCCTAAGCACCAACCCCTTTCTGTGCACAGAGAAATTGCTGTGGGTCAGGGGCTGCTCCAGAGCACGTGCCCTCCTGTTCACATGTCATCAGCAATGTTAACATCTCTGATTAATTCATATACCTCTGGTTTTATTCCTCATCTCTTTATCCTTGGCTCTCCCGTTCTACTGCAGTATGAAGATTCTTACCAACCTGCTACAGTAATCACCGCCCGCTAACCGCACCCCCCAAAGCTAGTGAAATTGTTTAGTGATGCCAACCGCGCTTTTAATTTGCAAGACATCAGACACAGAGGTAATTTATACCAACATCTGTTCATTTTTGACTTCTGAAACAAACTCGCACATGCTGCTACAAAATCCCATTAGGAGTAGAGAGACAGCCTTCTGCTACTATTCTGTATTCCTCTTCTACACACACACACACACACACACACACACACACACACACACACACGCCTTCCAGTAAGGTTTTATATGTAAATACATTTTACTAAAAAACTCCCACCAACAATTTTAAATCTCATTGGGGAAAAACCTTTAGAGAAGATGACGGCTTGCTGACAGAGAAGATGAGGGTATTTCTATGTCCTCCTGCCTAGTTCCATCCCTTCTTTTCGGTATAATCCTCGCATTGATAGTCAGGGTAAGATTACACGCTCCTCAGCTTGGCAATTCTGATTCCTGCCTTCTCTCCTGGTTCTTTTTTTCCCCACAATGTGTCAGAAGACCGTGCTGGGGACAATAAAATTGCTAGAGAGTTTTATCTGGAGTCAACACCATTTCTTAACTACCTTCTAGTTTCAGATTAATTCTCTAGGATTATAAGACTCCACAGAAAGACAACACTGCTACCACAGTCCAGTCACTAAGCCAAGAGGGATCCATTGGTCCTCCGCCACCACAGTGTACGCTGTGCAGAAGAGAAGCACGACCTCCATGTCAAGTTGTGATTTACGGGCCCTCTTAGGCTGCACACAGACCATACACTGAGAAAGCCACAGTCAAGACTCTCACCAAAGGGTGAACATGTAAACTGCTGTGGAGTGAGCGACAGGGGACAACGTGTGCACATTTAAAGATGACAAACGGATAAACTAAAATCAACTTCCAGGTTGACGCTGGTTCTCTCACCCCTTCACAGTTTCCCTAGGGCTGTCAGGTTCATGGTAGTTGTAAATACCTAGGTACACGTTAGGGAGGTCAGGGCTGAAGGGAGGACTCCATCCTGCTTGCGGTGCAGGTGGTGTGTGCTTGAATGTAATCTCTTCTTTAGACTCTCCAATTCCTCCAGCCTACACTCAGCCTTGCCTCTGGCTCCCTTTCGACAATGACTATCCCCAAACTGCCTTCTCTGCAGTAAATTTTCTGGTGGCTGGTTGAAAAAGATTTCAGTGGTACAGATTGATTTCTCACCGGTGAGGGGATGAGGGATTACCAAAGGCACCCTGGTTAACGAGATTGGGTGCACAAGCTCTCATGAGACCAGCCCTCTCTGCCAGGGCTCTGCACCTTTCGCCCATGACATATGGGTTTCATTACGGAAAGATTTTCCAGATTATAACTTTGAGGCAATTGCCTGATAAAATTCTGCTCCGCTTTAAGACAGGAAACAATCGAAAGATTAAGTAACTTTTAATGAAATGGAAGAAACACAGCATTTGGTTTTCGGTTCTAACGCAAACTATTTTAAATATTTCTGTGCCTCAATATAATTAAAAATATTAGTGAGGTGGAGGAGAGTTACTTTTCACTGGTTCTCTCACATCCTGAAGAGCAACAACAGACTGTTCAGGAGATTCTAATATGAGTGGCTGGGAAACAAAGGAGACAGCAAAATGTTGTGAAAAGAGCAGGGCTTTTATTTTTATTTTTTGGCCGCGCCATGCAGCTTTTGGGACTAGTTCCCCGACCAGGGACTGAACCCAGGCTCCCAGCAGTGGAAGCGTGGAGTCCTAACCATTGGACTGCCAGGGAATTCCCAAGAGCAGGGCTTTTAGCATTAGTCAGGCTCGGATTCAAAATCCCAGCTCCCATACTGAGCCTGAGCCACTGAGGGCAAGTTGCCAGAGTCACCTCTCTGTGTTTCAAACTCCTCATCTGTTCAAGGTGGGGTTAATACAAGGGTCACACAGGCATTTGGTAAATGCTAGCTACTATATGACTCTTTCTTTCATGTCAAACAGGAAGTTTATTTAAGCCACAAGATGCTTAATGGGAAAATTATCTAGGATTCATTTCTCTTAGAGCAATTTATCCCAGCTTTAAGACAGATTGCCCTACACATAACAGCTAATGTACAAAAAAGTTAAAAACCACCTTGGGTTTTACAGTGATAAAGTGAAAAATATTAAAAAATTCTCCAATTGAACAGGAGAACTGTATGCAAGGATTTTTGTTTGTTTTCTGTTAAACAGTGAGAGCAAAATAACTTACTGGAATGTGAAAGACAAGGGCTGGCTGAGCACGCCACTGACGCAGGAAAGGAGGGGGACTGTCACAGAACCAGAATTCTGCCCCAGTTGTTGTCTATCAAAGCATAACACTGTATTTAGTTTTTTTTTAAAAAGGGGGTGGGTAATATGCTCATCTACATCACTAGTTACTTGAAGTACAGTAAAGAGTGAGGAAAGCGTACAGGCAAAAATAGAAAAAGCCATACTGTAGCAGTCAGGATGTGGGAGAACTGAACTGCAGTCTTCTAGCTGAGCATGTCTTCCTGGCCTGAGGGAACTGAGTTCTGGAGTAAAGAGCAAGTTCCCTTCATAGCGGACACCTCCTGTCTGCTGCTGGAACATACCCACTGCATCTCGGCTACTCTAGTATGGATTTCTCTGTTCTTTCGTGTACTCCTTTCTCACTTCACTGCACTTCAAGTAACTGGTGATGTACATGAGCATATTCCTTTAAAACAAAACAAAAAAACCCCCTAAATGACCAATGTCATGTTTGATTGACAACAAATGGGGCAGAATTCTGGTTCTGTGACAGTCCCCGCTTCCTCCATCAGTGGCGTGCTCATTCAGCTCTTGTCTTTCATATTCCAGTAAGTCATTTTGCTCTTACAGTGTGTCTGCTTCATGAATTGGCTGCCCATTAAATCGGAATCTAATCTACCTGATTGACAAACCCTGTCTTTCACAGTAAACCTTCATCAGTTTACTAAGCGGTATATGCTTAATCTGTGAGCCACAGAACTGTCCTGCCCTGCCACCTTCAAATTAACACGATGACTGTTCTTAGTTTTCATTAATATGATGATGACTCCTTCCTTGGGAGTCCATCGGCCACAAGAAACAATGGCATCTCCTCAGCTGCCATGTCACAAAAGAGGTACCAGGTCAGTCCCAAATGAGCATACAAGCAGCACCAGGAGTGGCAAAAAGGGGATGAACTATTCATTTTTTAAAAGATCTCAAATGTGAAGGGATACATGACTGTCTTGCATTTGTTTAACAGGTGTACTCTGGAGGCTCAAACCTGGGTCCTAGTTAGGGGCAGCAACATTCCTTAACTGTACTAGCAGCTCCTTCTAGCAAAAAGGAGCACATAAAACCCTAGTTAGTTTGGTTTAAATCAATGTGTTAAATGGTTATCTGTTTAACTAGATTTATAGAAGATACTTTGTGGAAATGATGTGCCATTTTTATGATTACAGTTTTGACTTTTCTTTAACAAATATTTTTTGGTTGACTGTGTTCTAACAATGAAGAGGGACCTGGTAGTTATCAGTGTGCATTGTGCAGGAGAAAAGCATGAAGGGGGTGGATGAACAGCTTAGTCACATAGAGACCCAACCTACAAGGTTCTAGGTATGAGGGAAAATTCACATAAATGAGAAGTGGGCTTAGAGACAGAGCTAGCTAGCAGTTCCTAGGTATCTTGGTACATCAGAGGAGAACAAAGGAAACCGATGTAATTCATAGAGCCGATGTCTCTCTCATAGGAATGGGGAGGGGAGGGTTCCTGTCACTCTGGCATAGAGCCAGCGTACAGCAGAGCAGTGCCCAGGCAGGCTGCTAGGCTGAGATACCTCACCATGCTCCAGTTCAGACCTCCGCACAAAACCTACCACTAAGTGATTGATAATTCAAGTCAAGGACTAAGTACTTTATAATGCCTCTGAGAGCAGCAGGGGCCGGGGCCACTGTCCAGAACAGAAGGTGCTATGAACTGGGCATGGAGTCCCTGGATGAGAAGGGCTCCTGGGACCTCATTAGAATACTGGTGGCCCTCAGAAAATGGTATAATTGTAATAAGGTCCACAGACCATTCTCAATCAACTCTTATGGGAAATTCCACCCAAGTAAGAACACGTGGTAGAAATCTCTCTTTTCTCTAAAATATATAAAAGCAGCGTTTGAAGGCAGACAGAGTAGCCTTGAGGCCTTTGCCCAAAATTCCCTGTGCATAAGCATTTCAAAAGGACAATGAAATACATATCTAAGGAAAGAACAGTCTCAGTGCTACCTCGGTGACCAAACTTATCAGTGACTATGAAAATATTCATCCTAAGAATTCTCAAAAAATCCTTTTGGGGGCACACTTTTCAGATTCTGTTTCTATAGAGTGTTCTGTCTCTCTAACAGGACTTTTTCTTCCAAAAAGGGTGGCTTGGCTAAGAACAGTGTTCTCTCTATTTAATTCAGAAGAAGGTAATTTTCTGTCAAACTTTTTTTTTTTTTTCCAATTCATAGTAAGGGTCATTTCCAGAGACTGTTTTATCTAAGAAGAAAAATAAAAGCCAGGACTCAACATACAGGTAAACGCATTTGGACAATTTCAATATGGAAAATAATTTTAATGGCTTTTCACAACGGAGGAAAAAAAGACAGAAATATCCAGCCAACAGATTTATTCTCAGAATATAAAACATCAAGCAGGAACATAAAATATGGGAAGTGTCAGCCATGATGCCTGAAGATTGAAAGCAGAAGTAGAAGAATCTTAATTGTCAGGTATTTGAAAAATGTATTCAAGCAAAAGCCTGTGTTTCTCCATCAACTCTCCTTGTCCTGCCCTCTTTCAAGAGCAAAACAAGATTTCAAATATTCAATCCTTTTTATCATCCTTCTGCCTACTAAAAAACAAACCAAAACAACAACAAGCGACCCCAAAGATCTGTGTTCGAGAAATGAGACCTGACAACTTCTTGTTTGTAGTTTGTTTCCCCTTCAGAGGGCCCACAGGCCTATTTCAGTTGGTTCCCTTTCCAAGGGCAAACTCAACTGAGTGAAAGGCAATGAGATCAAAGCAATGGATTAATACTCTTGGGGCAAACTTTTATTAAATATTCATAAATTTTCACAGAACATTCACACTTCAGGGCCTGTACTTAAAACAGATTGTGGTGAAACTTATTATGACCAAAGGCTAGTAGATTCACACAGCCTTAATTTCCTCATTCATAAAGTAAGTACAGCAATAATAATCTATCATGTAAGGTTAAGAAAGAGTGACTAGTCAAAGTGACTTCATCAGGACACAAAATATTCTGCCCCAAGTTAGAGTAATTTATTCACAGGCAATATCCCACTCCTAGGAAAATCAGACTAGGATCCCAGCATAGATAAATTTCAAAATACTTGGACATTAAGACAACTTTCCTACTGGGAAAATCCCCACCTCAGGGTGCTGGCAGTAGCAAATGTCTACAGAGGATGCAGGCCCCAGTCTTACTGACCCCCAGGCCAGGAAAAGAGTTACATCTTCACACTGCGAGGCCAATAAAAACCTCTCTTGATTATAATTTAGATAAGAACCACTGGATTGAATAATAATGTCTGAAACTCCCCTGGCTGTTTCACCTTGAGACGTCCATCACTGGGTTAAACATGATGCTAATTGCATTTGGATTGATTAATTTCTCTCACTCCTGTCTATTCGAATAACGCTTAACAAAATAATCATAGCACCCGGAGCCAAATCTTTTCCGTCAAAGGAATGAAGCCATCAGAACAGGCAGAGATGAAAGAAATGAAGATGACCCGTAATTACTGCTACGGTGATATCATTACCATATTATACAAAATGAGTGTGGGGGGAGGGGGAGGATGGAGGAGGGGCTGAGATTATTTATATTTTTTAATGGAACGCTACAATCTAAGAATACAGATTTGACATCAAGTGGGACACACAGAAATATAGAACTTTAAAAAAATACAAATCTTGCTCATGAAATTGCAAAATCCAACAAACACTGAGGCCCAAGATACATCAAGTGTCTTGGGCTGTGAGCAGGTATTATTCACGCCACTATTTTTTCACTGCAATAACACTTTGTGTATGACTTACATGGAGATTTAAGATGCTGTCTTCATACCACAAGCACTTCTATAGTTACTGAAGAATTTTTCTTTAAGCCAGGGGATAATGTAATTTTATTTTAATTTTGTTAGAAGTGGCCCTGTTTGTAAAATTAGAATCTTGAGTTTTAACTGCAGATAGTTTCAGTTTAAGACACCAAAGAAAATGTCTATGCATCTTCACGCATGGTTCATAGGACGGTAATATGGACTTAACTCACCAGCAAGGAAGAGTATATTTCCCTACTTTCTTTTTGCTTGATAGGACTCTTTAATATATTGTATGTGATACAGAAAAACTTAAGATAGCAAAGGATTTGAACTTTAGGTCTGAATCTATTACTTATTAGATAGTGATCTCAGGTCAATTATGTAGCCTCTCTATGCCTCAGTTCCTTCATCTGTAAAATGGAGGTTTAGTACCTACCTGAATCAGTTGTTTTAAGACTTAAGATGGTACACTTCAGTGCTCAGTAAGTGCTGGTACAAGAAAAAAATTTTCCCCTAAAATTTTATGGCTATTTACAGAAGCTTGCATGTTTTGGTTATTTCATTTAATGAAATTATTTCAAATACAGGTTATAAAATACCTTGAATATAGATTTTAACAAACATTTGTGAAATAAATAGGATACTTAGAAGGGGTATCATTTTAATAGGCTAGAAATATCTGGGGGATATTTTTGCTATAGTATTTTAAACAGAGAACCATAATTAAATTGAAAACAATAAAAACAGATATTGAAGTTGTTTTACTTAACTTAGACAAGAAGACATGTTTTTCTATTTTCTTACATAAAAAATATTCCCACAGAAAATAAGCACATGTATTTTGAATTTGTAATCATTCAGTAGTAAATGTGAACAGAAACAGAACTGTATTTCTGCCAGATTAAAACAAGAGACTAAACCATTTACCATGTTAACTCGGTATTCTCTGCTTTCTTTCTGGTAAAGAGAGGCAATGTATACAGTAAAAAGGATTTCTCTTGTCTGCCTTTGGAATTAGATGGGTCTAGGCTTGATTCAAATCCCAGCCACCCATTTACAAGTTTTAAGATCTTGAGCTAATTATTTTTCTGAGCATCAGTTTTCTCATTCATAAAATGGGAATTATAAAATAGACATTGCAGAGTCTTGTGAGATAAAATGAGGTATGAAAAGCCTTTATATTGTCTGGCACATAGTAGGAAAGTCTATAAATGGCAGTGTTAACCATTTTTTTAATGTCCAATCTCAGTTCAAATGTCACCTTTTAAGGAGGCCTTCTGTGGCCACCCTGTCCAAAGTGAGTACTCCTGGTTACTCTCTTTCATGTCAACACATATACTTCCTTCACAGCACTTAGCAAAATTTGAAATTAACTTTATTTACCTTTATGCTCCATGAAGTTCTATGGAGACTCCTACTCTATCTTGTTCAGTAACCAGAACAATACCTGGCACGTGGTAGGTGGTCAGCTATATATATATATATACTGAAATAATCTATTCATATATGAGGAAAGAGGAACTCTACTTCCATTTCAACTCTTAATTCAACACTGTTATAAGAAAGTTTGCCCCAGTAAAATTACCTATGTTTTTTATACCCTTTAGCTCAGCAATTTTACTTCTAGGTAGCTATCCAAAGGTAAACCAACAAAAATATTAAATAGGGTATTCATATTCCTATTCATTCCAGCACTATCTGCAATAACTGAAGACTGGAAACAACCCAAATGTCCATTTTTACGTAGGAGACTCCTTATTTAGAGTACTGTTTAGCTATAAGAACGAATGAAGAAGAGACCTATACATTGCTATGGAGCGATCTCCAGAACATATTGCTGAGGGGAAAAAAAGCAAGGTGTGTATGGTAGATTACCTTATGTGGAAAATTAGGACATGGGGAAATACATAGGTATATTTACTTACGTCTTCAAGAGAAATAATGGAAGGATAAAGTTTAGTATTACTTTTTACTAATAAAGATGGTTACCTAGGAGAGGAAAAAGAGCGGAGGGCAGGACAGAGGTAGAAGCAGACACTTTGTACTTTATTTTATACATTTTACTTTTGGACACTATATAAATATTTTATACATTAAAAAAATTCATTAGGGACTTTCCTGGTGGTCCAGCAGTTAAGATCCTGTGCTTCCACTGCTGGGGGCACAGGTTAGTTCTCTGGTCAGGGAATGATATCCACAAGCCATGTGGGATGGCCAAAAAAAAAAAATAATCATTAAATAGAAAAAAGCAATCTCTAAAAATGGAAAGAACCTAAAAATAACTTGAATCTCCGAAATTTGGCATAACCACACAGTACAAGTTTAAATAATTCTAAAAGACATATTCTAACTATATCCCTACAAGTAAATATCCTAAAGACATAAATGAAGCACAAAGAAATCTTAAATTGCAGGCTTCCCTGGTGGCTCAGTGGTAAAGAATCCACCTGCCAATGCAAGAGACATGGGGTCAATCCTTGATCCAGGAAGATCCGACATGCTATGGAGCAACTAAGCCTGTGCACCACAACTATTGAGCCTGTCTTCTAGAGCCTGGGAGCCGCAACTGCTAAGACCACATGCCCTAGAGCCCGTGCTTTGCAACAAGAGAAGCCACCGCAATGAAAAGCCCGCACATTTCAAAAAAATCAAAATCAAAAGCGTTAAAAATGAAACAAGAATCTACAAAAGAAAGTATAACTGAATTACTTCGCTATACACCTGAAACTAACACACTGTAAATTGACCATACTTCAATAAAATTAAAATTTTAAAAAATCAGTTAATACCCTTAAACATTTTTAATTTGAACTAGGCATATTGGTAGGAACACAAGTTCTTTTTCTTTTAAAAAACAAAACAACACTCATTTACCAACTCTGTCCATGGAAAAGGCCCAGAAGCCTGACAGTTCAGTACTAATGAATACTCTTAATACTTAGATTTCTCCTAAAAGGAACCAAGGTTACTTGGACATATGGATGAGATTCTAAGTCTGAAGAAGTAAATGAACACAGAATATCTTGACATGCTGAAAGGAAGGATGTTACCAAAGATTACACAGGAGTCAACAAAAAGGGGTGTCCACTAACTAAAGATGGGACAGTTCTGACTGTCAGAACGAATAATTATAGTAGTTAGAAATATATTAAATATAAATACCTATAATGTTTCTTAAAAGTCCTTAGTTATTTCAACTCATCTCATGTTCTGAAAATCAGTAAGTAAAAGGTGGGGGAAATCAATCTTTTTTTCCTGCCTTTCCTCTCTGGACTATATTTCAGGAAAACCAAATAGCTGCTGATGATAATTATCATTTTTATTATGAAAGAGATCAGATTTATACCACCTAAACCCAATGATCCTCACTGAAACTGGAACAAATGAAGGTCTTATGCTTTTTGATATGCAGCAATAGCAAGTATACGTATGAACCATTTTTTCCAAAAAGACTGATTCCAAAATCGTTTTATTCTCTAACTCTACTAGATTGCATGAATTTGGGGGAAAAAAGGAAAACGTGAAATGCTACCACCAGGATAAAAATCATCCAAATTTAAAATGCAGGAGATCTTCCCAGACAAACAACCTAGTTTCTTCAACAATTAAATAGCACTGGCGGGGTTAGGGGAGCCCTAGAAGAACAGAGCATGCCTATTTATAGAGAAGATTAAGAGGCTGAAGTCTGATGTCAACCAAATGTAAATGTGCAGACCTTGTCCAGATACCAACTCACACAAATCAACTGTGAAAAACAGTTTTTAGCCAAATTGGACAAGGATTATGTTATTAGGGAATTATTATTTTATTTTGTTTAGTGTAATAATTGTGTGTTTTTTAAAGGGCTTCTTGGTTAGAGATACATACTAAAGTACTTATGAATGACATGGCACTAGGATTTGCTTTAAAATACTCCAGCCAACAACACAACCACAACAAAAGTGTGATATAAGAGGGAGGAGATAAAACAAAAATAGCAAAAAGCTGGCTGAAGTTGGGGATGGGTATGTGGAATTCATTATAGCATTCTCACTACTTTAGTAACGTTTGCAAAATCTTCATAATAAAAAGCAAACTTCACCAACTGCTTTTCTGGAAATATAGCTTTTTCTCATTATCACTGCATATTATAATACAATGAAGAGTAGGCCAGGGAACAGAGATGAGGACAATTAATTATGCAGAGGGCTTGGAAATGGATAGAGAGAAAAAGCTTGAGAAAGGGGGTGAGTTTTTATGTCATGAATGTTTATTTCCATCATTAAATTCTTTGGATGAGGAACAAATTACACATGACCAAACAATCAAAAGCAGATAACATTTTTTAAAGTCCACCAAATCTTACTCAGGTTAAGCCTAATAATACAAACCTGCTGCCTTCCAACCTTTCTTAATTAGTTCAGGAACAACACTGACAAATCTAAGAGCACAATTTTCAATTTATTCATAAAATAGCTACAAGTGAATGAAGCTCTCTTGCTCAACATTTTGCTCCTACAAAATTCTTTGGGAGGTGGAAAGAATAAGTCCTTGGTTACTCATTTATTGAATTTTGAACTGAAATTTTTTGAATTGAAAAAGCTTTAGGGTCACTACAGCAGAAATTAACAGTATTGTAAATCAACTACACTTCAACAAAATAAAAATAAAGCTTTAGGGTCAGTAGTAAGAGTAACTTTAAGGTCTAGACCAGTCCAATAGCTAACAAGTTACAAAAATGAACAGCTTAATCTAAACATTCATTAGAGTGTTTGTTAGTGGCTAAGTCGTATCTGAGTCTTTGTGACCCCATGGACTATATAGACCATCAGGCTCCTCTGTCCATGGAAGTCTCTAGGCAAGAATACTGGAGTGGGTTGCCATTTCCTTCTCCAGGGGATCTTCCCAACCCAGGGATTGAACCCAGGTCTCATGCACTGCAGGCAGATTCTTTACTGTCTGAGCCATCAGGGAAGCCAATTCACTAGTCTGGCTAAATTTCAGCTAGTCTGCCCTCACACCATCAACAACTGTGAATGTAAATGATGACCTCCCTAATCCTACTTTAACTGGATCACTCTTACCTCATAGATGATGATTTATCCAATTTAAAACAAACTACTTGTTCTGATAATCTGATTTTAATTTTTGCAATGTAGTTTCACAAATGTATGGTTCATGTCCTCAACTTGACCAGGCAATAAATTCATCAATGGAAGAGACTTTTAAAGACATTTTCCCTAAATGACTTGGAAAAAATACCCAATATATAGTATTTGCTTCCCTGATAGCCCAGTTGGTAAAGAATCCACCTGCAATGCAGGAGACCTGGGTTCGATCCTTGGGTTCGGAAGATCCCCTGGAGAAGAGAAAGGCTACCCACTCCAGTATTCTGGCCTGGAGAATTCCATGGGGTCGCAAAGAATGGGACACGACCAAGCGAATTTCACTTATAATATTCATCCAGCAAGGCTTAATTTAAAAATCTTTTTCCTTTAAAATCGTGTAGTAGTATAAATGTACAACAATTACTGTTTTCACTTGACTATGAATTTAAAAAAATTATTTATTTATTTGGCTGCATCAGGTCTAAAGTTGCGGCAAGAGGGATCTTCGATCTTCATTGCAGCATGAGGGATCTTTAGTTGTGGTGCACGGACTTAGTTGCTCCACAGCATGCAGGACCTTAGTTCCCAGATTAGGGATAGAACCCGAGTCCCCTGCATTGCAAAGTGGATTCTTAGCCACTGAACCACCAGGAAAATCCCTGAATTTCTTGCAAAAGAACATCACATCAAGGTGAGAACTTGATTGTATGACGTGTCTACCTAGGTAGTCATGTTGAGATAGGCTGGGACCTAGGGTTTTTAACCAGAGTGCTTGCACCTGGACTAGTATCTCTCTGAGCACAGAATACAAAGAAACAATAATGGACTGAAACAATTGCAGGAGTGCACAGTTAGGGCAGTTATGAACAAGAGGATACAAAAAGGACAGGAACCAACTGCCATTTCTGAGGGGCTGAGAGCAAAAGCAGGGTATTGTGCAGAATCCCTGCACACAGCATCACCATGGAGTGGGCAGATCACCTAAGCTATGCCTCCTGCCCAGTCCACAGACCTGCCCCTGTTGTTATCCCCTTTAAGGACCCAAGCAGCTTCTCTGGGGAGACAGCAAGAGTACCTGCTCCTTGTTTTCCCTCCCTCATGCTGCAGCACAGCCCTAATGAAGCCCTGACTAGAATTCTTATCTGGCCTTGTATCAATTTCTATTGATGAAAGGGGCCAAGGGCCCAGGTCCATAACAATATGGTAGTGGTTAGTTTACTTGTGAGTTGAAATTACAGCTAGTTAACCTTTCTGTGTTTTTCAAATATCCAGTTTTGATGTTTCTGAAAAATCTTATTTACAACATTTGTGAATTAGAACACAAAAATATCCTCAGCCAGAAAATTACATTATACTGTGTATAGTAGTCTACTTCATGGAAACTCCAGAGTTTAATTTATATATAATACCTATACATAGTTTAATCTATAGATTATATATAGAGAGAGTTTAATCTATATATAGTTAACATAATAAGCATGTTGTTTAGTCACTCAGTTGTGTCTGACTCTTTTGTGACCCCATGGACTATAGTCCACCAGGTTCCTCTGTCCATGGGATTTCTCAGGCAAGAATACTGAAGTGGGTTTGCCATTTCCTTCTCCAAGGAATCTTCCCAACCCAGGGATCGAACCCACGTCTCCTGCATTTTCAGGTGGATTCTTTACCACTGATCCACCAAGGAAGCCCTACAGTAAGCATATACTGAATAAAAAAACACTTTCATTGACAGTACAGGTGATAATTTAAGATCTTAAAAACAACTTATGTGTGATCAACATAGCAAAATATAAGGGGACATCTGGTTAGACAGTATATAAACATTTACTATAATGTTTAATAATTAAATTTAAAACACATTTTTCACTTATTTTATTTGCACTCAAGCCAATAAAGAAGTGAAAGAGAAAAGAAGCATTTTATAGGTGCTAGACCACTGGCCTCAAAAATCAAAGGTCAGAGCTCTAAATTTGTTTCCTCAACTAATCAACAAGTTCTTATGACATGCCCATTATTATTATTTTTTTAAAGATTATTTATTTGTTAACTTTTGGCTACATGGGTTATTTTTGCTGTGTGCAGGCTTTCTCTGGTTGCAGAGTGCAAGGGCTACTCTTCCTTGCAGTGTGTGGGTTTCTCATGGCAGTGACTTCTCTCGTTTCAGCTCATGAGCTCTAAGGTGTGTGGGCTTCAGTAGCTGTGGCAGCTCTTTTCTAGTAAGTCGGCTCTTTGCCTTAGGTGGCCAAAGTATTGGAGCTTCAGTTTCAGCACCAGTCCTTCCAATGAATATTCAGGACTGATATCCTTTAGGATGGACTGGTTCAATCTCCTTGCAGTTCAAGGGACTCTCAAGAGTCTCCTCCAACACCACAGTTTAAAAGCATCAATTCTTCAGCGCTCAGCTTTCTTTATCGTCCAACTCTCACATTCATTAATGATTACTGGAAAAACCATAGCTTTGATTAGACGGACCTTTATTGGCAAAGTAATGTCTCTGCTTTTTAATATTCTGTCCAGGTTTGTCATAGCTTTTCTTCTAAGGAGCAAGCATCTTTTAATTTCATGGCTGCAGTCACCACCCGCCGTGATTTCGGAGCCCCAGAAAATAAAGGCTGTCACTGTTTCCATTGTTTCCCCATCTATTTTTGCCATGAAGTGATGGGACCGGATGCCATGATCTTAGTTTTCTGAATGTGATTCTATTGTATGCCCAAAGTTTGAGGACCACTAACCTATCTTACCTGGGCTTCCCAGGTGGCTCAGTGAGAAAGAATCTGCCTATCTAATGCAGGAGATACCGGAGATGCAGGTTTGATCCCTGGGTCTGGAAGATCCCCTGGAAGAAATGGCAACCCACTCAAGTATTCTTGCTGGAAGAACCCCATGGACAGAAGAGCCTGGTGGGCCGCAGCCTATGGAGTTGCAAAGAATCAGACACGACTGAATACAACAGCAACCTATCTTACCCAGACTCTTTGCTTTTGTCTCTAGTTCTAATTCATTACTAAAAGAATTATTAATAAAATTTTAATTGGTTAAAATTATGATCATAAAGCATACTTCTTACCACAAAGCTAAATGCAGAAAAGTGACACTATCTTCTCTATGAGCAACAAAGGGAGAAATTAAAATTCAGTCAAGGATTAGAATTTTTAATCAAAACTTCAGCTCAATCTCTAGTGCCATGCATTATACTTAGTGTTAAGGTTATAATACAACCCTTAACCTTGAGAATCTGGCAGAAGACAGACTGGAAAATAAATAATTATCAAGTAATGTAACCCAAGCTATAAAAGGAGTATACAACACATTACAAAGATAGACATGGGGACAATTAAACCTGCAGAAGGTTTGGGTTGGATGAACAGGAAAAGCTTTAGAAAAGGAGTGGTATTTGAACTGATCCTTTAGGAAAATAGTATCTAGGAACAACTTGGCAAGCTAAGGACAGCTCTTTTTAAACGTTCTCCACTAGGCCACTGGGGTAAAAAATGCAAGTGAACATTATGAAATAAATCTTACAATAAACTCTAAGTACTTTCTTAATTCCCAGGACCGTTTGGGATTTCTTGTGGCTACCAAAGTAGTAAAAGAAATGGCCTTGCTTTAAGAAATTAAACCACAAGTCACAATTTTGATCTAGGCAAATCTGACAAAAACAAACCAATTATAATTATTAACCATATTTGGTTAACAAAAAGTTGTGACTGTCAACAACCAAACCACAATTAAGTCAAGTGATTTGTTCCCAAGTCGAGTTTTAAGACTGATGTTTTCACAAGATTTTTGAAAAAACGGAAACATTT
The DNA here is from genome assembly GCF_054371585.1 of Giraffa tippelskirchi. Classification (NCBI taxonomy): domain Eukaryota; kingdom Metazoa; phylum Chordata; class Mammalia; order Artiodactyla; family Giraffidae; genus Giraffa; species Giraffa tippelskirchi. The sequence continues at coordinate 145,508,940 of NC_137281.1, read as the reverse complement.
ACTATGCATTTATTTTAAAAGTTTTATTTGGTAAAATTTTTTTTTGGCTGTACTGTGGGTCTTATGGGACTTTAGTTCCCTGATTAGGGTTCAAACCTGGGCCCTCACTAACAAGAATGTGAAGTCCTAACCACTGGATCGCCAGGGAATTCCCTTAAAATTTAAATTTTTTTTTCAGCTTTGCTGAGGTATAATTGACAAATAAAATTGTAAGATATTTTAAGCATAGTACATTGCAAAAGAATTTCCCCCCACCAAATTAACTAACAGATATTGTTGTTTAGTTGCTACATCATGTTGGCCTCTTTGTGACCCCATGGACAAGACCGCCAGGCTTCTCTGTCCATGGGATTTTCCAGGCACGAATACTGGAGTGGGCTGCCACTTCCTTCTCCTCCCTTAAAAGTTTTAAATGTTTTTATTTCTTATTCAAAAGACATAATTTATGAAATCCAGGGTGGAGGATACTACCTTAATGAGTTAAAAATTCTGTGCTTCTAAGATCAACCTGAACTAATTCTACCTAAAAACCAAGTTTTAGATTAGTCTTTTCCTCTCTATTCATGCTGGTTCTAATAAACTAGCATTCATGTAACCAAACAAACCCAACACTTATTTTTTTGGACAGTAGAGAAGCGTGCTAAAAAGTTTATTTTAAATAAAGACTATTTATTAAGTCCCTAGTAATCTAGTTCTGATTTGATTGAGGAGTATTATTTCTAATAAATCCAGAGTTGAGTCAAAGGCCAGAAGACAATGTGAATAAAACACTTAAATATTCCTAACATTAATCACATTCTTTGAATTACTTTCTTAATGATTGCCCAAGTTCAGCTTGAATTACTGGGTACATTCACTTCATCTGTATAAACAATGATGTATCTATCTCTGAGGTTAAATGTCAATAAAGAAATGAATCTCTATGTGCCAGAAGCATTCTATTCTTTCAAAGTTTTACTCTACGCAAAAACAAAATAAGAATATATGACCAAGGTTAAAAATAACAACAAAACATGGGACTTCTTTGGTGCTCCAAGAGGTTAGGAGTTTGCTTTCCAATACAGGGTACACGGGTTTGATCCCTGGTTGGGGGACTAAGATCCCACATGCCATGGGGCAACTAAGTCCATGAGGTGCTACTTCTGAGCCCACACTCTCTAGAGTGCATGATCCATAACGAGAGAAGCCTACATGCTGCAACTAGCAAAAAAGCTCATGCACAGCAACAAAGAGCTGGCGCAGGCAAAACAAAGAAACAAAAAAACAGAGGGTATGACCTATCGTTGTCATTTAGCCATTATAATCAGCCAACTGTAAACAGATTCACAGTATGCTATTCTTCTCCATTCTAGCTCAAGATATGAAATATCAAACTCTAGAGTCCTTTGAAATGGAATCCAATACTGATGATGAAATTAAAAAGACGTATGTTTTTGCTTACTCAGTTTCTGAGTGACTCAAGAAGACAAAGGAGAGATCAATAAACGGTTAAGTTATCTCTAAGTTTAAGCAAAATGTATTTAGATATTATTGGACTATAAAGAAAGCTGAGTGCCAAAGAATCAATGCTTTGAACTGTGTTGTTGGAGAAGACTCTTGAGAGTCCCTTGGACTGAAAGGAGCTCAAACCAGTCAATCCTAAAGGAAATCAGTCCTGAATATTCATTGGAAGGACTGATGCTGAGCCTGAAACTCCAGTACTTTGGCCACCTGATGCGAAGAGCTGACTCACTGGAAAAGACCCTGATGCTGGGAAAGACTGAAGGCAGGAGGAGAAGGGGACGACAGAGGATGAGATGATATCACCATCGTCAACTGAGGATGGCATCACTGACTCGATGGACATGAGTTTGAGCAAGCTCCGGAAGGTGGTGATGGACAGGGAAGCTTGGTGTGTTGCAGTCCATGTGGTCGCAAAGAGTGGGGCATGACTGAGTGACTGAACTGAACTGATTTAGATACTGGGTGATATATATTGTACTTACACCTAGTTAAAATTATATCCGTAGAGTCCAATGCAAAACTTAACAGAAACACATCCTACATCAAAAGAAAGTTTAAAATGATGGCACAAAAACTTGCACACGAATGTTCATAGCTGCATTTTCATAATAGCCAAAAAGTGGACATACCCAAATGTCCACCAACTGATGAATCATGTGACATATCCATATAATGGAATATTATTTGGAAATAAAAAGGAATGAAATCCAGAGGCAAAAAGTAGGTTAACAATCACTTAGGGCTGATTGGGAGTGGAACTGAGGGAATGGGAGTGACTGCTAATGGCTATGTGGCTTCTTTTTAGGGTGATGGAAATATTCCAAAATTAGATTGTCACAGCAGTTGCATACTTCTGTGAATATACTATTAGGTTGGTACAAAAGTAACTGTGGCTTTGGACTATGAATTTTAAATCATTATAACTAGGCTCAAACACATCTTTATTAATCAAAATAGGAACCATTAAAATCAACACATTCTTGCCAACAAGAAATAAATTTGTTTATTACTGTAGCATAAAAATCCGTGCTTTGGGATTCAATGAACTCTTGGAAAGAATTTTCTGCATTCTGCTGGTTGTGGAAGCATTTTCCCTGCAACAAGTTTTGAGATGCTTGAAGTACATGGTAGTCAGTTGCTGAGAGGTCAGGTGAATATGGTGGATAAGGCAAAACTTCATAGCCCAATTTGTTCAACTTTTGAGATGTTGGTTGTATGATGTTGGGCCCTTTCTGTTGACCAAAGCCGGCTGCAGGCATTGCAGTTTTTGGTGCATCTTGTTGATTTGATGAGCATACTTCTCAGATATAATGGTTTTGCCAGGATTCAGAAAGCTATAGTGGATCAGATAGGCAGCAGGTCCACCAAACAGTGACCATGACCTTTTTTTGGTGCAGGTTTGGCTTTCGGAAGTGCTTTGGAACTTCTTTTCTGTCCAACCACTGAGTTGGTTGTTGCTGGTTACGGTATAAAATCCACTTTTCGTCTCACATTACAATCTGATCGAGAAAACTGTTCATTGTTGCATAGAATAAGACAAGACAACACTTTTAAACGATAATTTTTAAAAAATTTCCAGTCAGCTCATGAGGCATCCATTTATCAAGCTTTTTCACTTTTCAAGTTTGCTCCAAATGCCAAATGACCACAGAATCGATGCCGAGTTCTTTAGCAGCTTCTCCTGTAGGTTTAAGAGGATCAGCTTCGATGATCCTCTCAGTTGTGGTCAACTTCTGACGGCTGGCAACTACACTCCTCATCTTCAAGGCTCTCATCTCCTTTGCAAAACGTCTTGAACCACCATTGCACTGAACGTTCATTAGCAGTTTCTGGGCCAAATGTGCTGTTGATGTTGCGAGTTGTCTTTGCTGCTTTATCACCCATTTTGAACTTGAATAAGAAAATTGCTTGATGTAGTAGAAAACCTTTTGTATACATATATATACATAAATAGTATGTATAATATATATATTTTAGAAAACTTATGAATTTTGGCCCAACTAAAAAATCTTTGACATTTAGATTTCACTTATTTGACTTAGTATGAACAGAATGCTAGATTTCTAATTTAAAAAAATAGATATGAAACAAGCAACAAAGGTTTACTGTATAGCACACGGAACTATAGTCAATACCTTACAATAACCTGTAATGGAAAATAATATATGTGTATGTGTATAAACGAATCACCTACGCATGCACCTGAAACACTGTAAGTCAACTATACTTCAATAAAATATGCATATTAAGAAAAAAGAAAGAAAATTGCTCAAATTTGCTTTTTGTCTAACATCTTTTCCCTAGTCTAAAATAAACAGCAAGTAATAAGTCATTAGCAAAAAAACACAAAGTGAGAAATATGCATTAAAATGATATATAACATAACCACATTTATTTAGAATGTATTTCAATATCAAAGGCCAAATGGCAACAATGCAAAAAGTGTAATTACTTTTGTGCCAACCTAGTAAAAACTCATTGTACACTTCAAATGGATGAATTTTATAGTATGTGTAAAATATCTCAATAATGCTGTTTTCATTAAATCAGTGGTGTGTAAGAGCTGTGCAAAAATTAAATGCAGAAGTATAAAAAGCCCCTTGAATTCAAGTGAAACTCATGATAAAGAGACTCCACACAGTGAAGAGACAAGGTAACAGAACCTGGGTTTCTCTACTAAAGGCTCAGGCATCCAGTTTTTACCTCTACCCCGAGGCACAAAGAAAAATAGCCCTTTTCTCCTGGCTTTGTTCTTGGTAAAGAACTGACTGAAAATCTAACCAATCAATATTCTTGATTAAAAAAAATCAAATATACTTCATTAAATTCAATTAATTTCAGATTAATATCAAATTTGTATTTATGATGTACTTTTGAAAGCAAAGACACTATATATTTTGAATTAAAATAAGTATGGTACTTGGATTACTTAGACATTATGAATAACTATTTGAAAAATGGTCCTTTTGTTTAATGACTAAATATTCATCCCAGGAAGTCAGAATGCAATTAAATTTAATGTTAGTACATTAGATTAATGTAAATGCATTAAATGCAGAAACATTTAACAAAGCTATATACTTAAACCTATCAAAATTCATGGGCTGAAAAATTAAGATTTCTATGAAAACTAAGTAATCCTCAGTACACGTAAATAATTGGTTAAATGTAACAACTGAATTAGCAAGCCTAACACAGATTATGAACAATGTAGATAATTTCACTTACACAAAAGCATTTAATTGTAGACTTTTCATGTGTTCATTACTGTGCTAGTCTCTGAAGGTAAGAAGAATATTGATTTTTTAATGTATGGAATCTAGAAAAATGGTACTGATGAACCTATTTGCAGGGCAGGAATGGAGACGCGAACGTGGATAATGGACTTTCCACACAATGGACACTCTGGTGGAAAGAGGGTGGGACGAATTGAGAGAGCAGCACTGAAATACATACATTACCATGTGTAAAACAGATAGCTAGTGGGAAGTTGCTGTATAACACAGGGAGCTCAGCCTGCTGCTCTGTGACAACCTAGATGGGTAGAATCAGAGGGTGGTGGTGGGACAGAGGCTCAAGAGGGAGAGGATATGTGTACACTTATGGTTGATTCACATTATTGTACAGCAGAAACCAACACAACATTGTAAAGTAATTATCCTCCAAATAAAAATTTTAAAAATAAATTTAAAGAAGAAATCAACAAAAAAAAGTTAAGTAACACAAAGATATACTGCACAGTACAGGAAATTATATACATTATCTTATAATAACCTATATTGGAATATAATCTACAAAAATACAGCATCACTATGCTGTACACTTGAAGCTAACACAATACTATGAATCAACTACACTTCAATAAGTAAATAATAGTAAGCAAACAAAATTTTTGAACTTATTTTGTTTTTTTGGTCGTGCCATGTGGCATGTGGGATCTTAGTTCCCTGACCAGGGGCTGAACCTGTGCTCCCTATGCTGGAAACAAAGTCTTAACCACTGGACCACCAGGGAAGTCAATTGGTTTATTCAGTATGTATTTATTGAATACAACTTCATACAGGATTAGTAATGCTCACTTTTTTGCAGTCTCATCTTTTGAAGAGATTAAAAAATTCATAAAATCAGTACACGAGTGATTTGTATACTATAATTTCTCACAGAGACTGTAAAAGCCTCCATAATTGTCTTACTAGTTACTTCGCTGCCCTTCAGTCCTGTGTGGCCATTTGAGTTGGATCATTTTCTGATCTGAACACATTCTTACATTCTTAATATATCTGCAAAGCAAAGTTCTTACTTGTTCTAATTAGTGCCATCTTTCCTTGGTACTGACTTGACTTTACACTTCTCACCTCTTGCTCAAAACAAACTGTAACCTGCTCCACACATTACATAGAACCTGCTCAGCCCTAAATTCCACCTAACTGGGCATCACTGTAATGTTAACATGTTTATTCTACATCATTAAAAATTTAGAGCACCCAGTGAAAAGTCTGTGCTGAACCACAACAGCTAACATTTCTTAATGGTGATTATATGTTGGGTACAAAGCACTTAACCATTATTATTTAAAATCATCACAATATCCTATAAATAGGTGCCATTTACCATTCCCATTTTACAAATGAGGCACAGAGAGGTTAAATAATTGACTCAAGTTTATACATCTAATAAGTGGTTGAGACTGGATTAGAACCCCCATATAAACTTCAGAATCATTTAGTTTTCAATTTCTTAACAAGACTTGGTAGGATTCTGATTGGAATTGCATTGAATATACATAGACAAATCTAGAGAGAATTAACATGATAACAATATTTGGCCTCTGATCCATAAACATGGTATACATCTCCATTTATTTAGTTCCTTAAATTCTCTCAGCAGTGCTTTGTAGGTTTCAGTACACACATCTTATACACACACGGCTAAATTTATTCCTAAGAATTTCATGTCATATTTGTTTTAAAAACTCATTTACCAATTGTTCGTTGCTGGTATATAGAAATAAAACTTGATATCTGTAGTTTGATTTTGCATCCTGAAATCTTGCTTTAATTCACTAATTGTTTCAGCACCTTTTTGGCAGATTCCGTAGTTTTCTACGTAAACAATCATGTCATCTATGAATAAAGACAGTTTTACTTTTTCCTTTCCAATTTGTATGCCTTTGATTTCTGTCTCTCCTTATTTTACTAGTTACTCCATCATAATGTACTATTATTATTTTGTATATTGCCGGAATGGACTTGCCAACATTTTGTTACGGACTTTTGTATCCTGTGATCATGAGGTAGTATCTGTAGTTTGATTTTCTAATCTTTGTCTGATTTTACTGTTACGATAGTGCTGGCCTCATAATATGAGCTGGGAAATACTTTTTCCCTCTCTATTGTTTAACACTTCATTAATTGTTTACTATAATTTTGTATCTATATGAGATGTTCACTAAACTTATTGTGGCCATCATTTCATGATGTACATAAAATGTACACCTTAAACTTATTCAGAGCCATATGTCAATTATATTTCAATAAAACCGGAAGAAAAAAATTAATAGAATTTATTAGTGAAGCCATCTGGGCTGAAGTTTTGTTTGTAAAAAGGTTTTTAACTACAAATGCATTTTTTAAATTAGATGTAGAGCTATTCAAGTTTTCCATATCTTGAGTCAATTTTGAAAAGTTGCATCTTTCAAGGAATTTGTCCATTCCAACCAAGTTATGAAACTTATTGGAATAAAGTTATCTTATTATCCTTCCAGTGTCTGTAGGATATGAAATGATACCCCTCCTTTCATTTCTGATGTTAGTAATTTGTACCTTCTCTCTTTTACTTGATCAGTTGAGACAGTTATCCACTTTATCTTCTCAAAGAATGGTTTTTTGAATTCACTGATTCTGCTCTTATCTTTTGATGCATTGACCCTTTTATCCTTTATGAAATGCTATTCTTGCTTCCTGGTAATATTCCTAGCTCTGAATTCTACTTCGATGTTGGTATAGTCACTCCAGCTTACTTTTTATTAATGTTTGCATAGAATATCTTTTTCTATCCTTTTATTTTTAATGTATCCATGTATTTATATTTAAGTTTATATACAGCATACAGTTGAGTCTTGTTTTTTAATCCAATGATAATCCTTGTCTTTTAATTGATGTGTTTAGACCATTTATATATTCCTCTATCTTTATCGAGATATTTTTGATATAATATGTAAGTTTAAGGTATGCAATGTGATAATTAGGTACATGTATATATTGCAAAATGATTACCACAGTAAGACTAGTTAACACCTCTACCTCCTCACATAATGGCAATTGTGTGTGTGTATGTGGTGATAACATTTAAGATCTACACTCTTTTAACTTTCAAGTACATTTGATCATTTATGGTTTATATTTACGATTTCATCATCTTGGTGGTAATTCTATTTGTCCCATATGTTGTTTGTTTGTTCCTTTTTTCCAGTTTCCTTTTGGATCAACAAGGCATTTTTTAGTATTCTATTTATATTTCTACTATTGATTTGTTAGCTATGCTTGGAATGCCCTTAAACATTTCCTGTAGTGTATGTTTCTTGGAGACAAATTATCATGACTTCTGTTTGTCTACAAAATATCTTTATCTTGCCTTTATCATAGAAGAGTATTTTAGCAGGATAGAGAATTCTAGGTTGACAACATTTTTTTTTTCTTGCAGTATTTTAAAGATTTTATTCCATTATCACTAGTTTGTGTATTTTCTGATGAGAAGTCTACTTTCATTCTTTGTTCCTCTCTCTTTTTTTTTTCCTCTGCCTGCTTTTAAGATTTTTCTCTTTATCATTCTTTATTACTCAACAATTTATGAAATGTCTTGGTACAGTTTTCTTCATGTTTGGGTTTGAATGACCTTCTTTATATCATATTTGGAAAAATTTTGGCCACTTATTTCTTTACATACTTTTTCTGGATTCCATTCTTTGGAACTCCAATTACATATATGTTAGACTGCTTGATATCATTCCACTGAGGTTATATAATTTTGTTTCAGCATTTTTCTCTTCATGCTTTATTTTATTTCAGATAGTTTATATCCATTTCTATAGTTTCTACTGCTATTCAAGTTGAGCAGAATTGCTCAACTAATTCATTTTTGAGTGAAATTCATTTGGTTTTATGTATATCATATGGATTTTAACAACAGGCATAAATCCAGAAGGGGACGACATAGGATGAGATGGTTGGATGGCATCAGTGACTCAACAGACGTGAGTCTGAACAAATTCTGGGAGATGGTGAAGGACAGGGAAACCTGGCATGCTGCAGTCTATGGGGTCACAGAGTCAGGTATGACTGAGCGACTGAAAAACAACAAAAATAAATCCAGAATGCTTATTACCTTTCCTGTGGTTTGTAGAAAGATGACTGGGTTTCTAAAAAAGGAAAAGGACTAAAGATTATTCAAACTTAGGAGAGGAAGGAAGAGAAGGGCAGGTTATTAATTATTCATTTTTATTATCAAGTCTTATGTTATCAAAAAGAAAAACTTCACCACTCTGTAACTTTTCAACCTCTTCTGTGTTTAATCAGAAAGAAAATGGAACACTTAAACTCCAAAGCAACTTCTAAAATGTTAAACAGGATACTATAGAGTTTATCTCACCAAGAATTACTTTTTTCTTTTGTTTTGAGGTTTGCAATTTGGCAAGAAAAGCACTATGAATTCTGACAGGTAATCAAATAAATTCATATTCACCACAGATAAACACAAAAAAGAAAAGCTCATCAGTAATTATACTTGAAAATCTGTAGAAGATATAAAAATTCTAAAAATGTGCAATGGGCTGATCTTAATGTAGATGGAAAATACTTAAAATTTTCTGAGGAGTGTTAATTGGCCGTATTACCTAGCTTTTCACAAGAGGGCAGCAAGAAGCTTTCTAATGTAATGAAAGTCCTAGTTGAAAGGTACAATGGAATTTCAAACTATTACATAATAGCTATATATATAAATGTACACATACAATTTCAAGTTTTATATTTTATAGATTGGGGAAATCTATAAAAATCTTAAGAACACAAAGTTTTCTGGAGGTTCTATAACCTATTCACCTATCTTTATAAGAACTTATTAAGTTATCAAGGCAAATAACCTATAACATAAAAACTTGATTCTCTCCTACAAAGACTAATTTTGATACTACAGGAGATATTCTAAGAATGTTTATAGTAGACAAAAATAAACAACCATTATGACAAAGTATGACAAGTGCCACAGACGGGAAAAGATTAAGTATTAATACTATAGGAGTCCAAAGATGGAAACAGCACTAGTAAGGACTAAAAATTCACAGCATTAAGCTTGAGTTGGGTTTCAAGTGTGAAGGAGATGTGCACAAGTGGAAAGGAGGGGCCAAGGCATTCCATATGGCAGCCAAGAAGTGGACAAAATCATATGGTGCTTTGGGAAAGAGAAATGAGGTATCATCTTCAGAAATACTCACAACTGAAGATTCAGAGGAAAGCATACAGCCTGGAAGTACAGGTTCCCAGAAGTCAGAGAAGTGTACAAAAATTAATGAGGCTAGAAAAGGCTGTTGGACAAATCTAAAATCAGATATTTAATTTTAAAGAAACTGTGCAGGACAGGAGGGGCACATGATTTAATAACTGAAAAACCTGAGGTTTTTGGTTGATTTTCAAGTTCATTTTGAGATAACTCCAGGAGATGCAAGTGCTAACCAAGAAACAAAAATCTTAGTTTCTATTACTAGATGCAGATTCCAGATCAAAGGAAACAACAATGATTGCTCAGGGATCAGTCCCCAAATAGAGTGCTGTATTCAATTTTCATTGTTACAAGAAAAGTGTTGGTGACCTAGAGGCTATAATCAAAAAAAAAAAAAGGAAATCAGAGTAGTATCTCAAAACTGCCACAACGGGAAGTTAAGGCTGGTTTTATTTATCTTTCTCCTTCAAACTTCCTTTATCTTCTGTATCCCAATTCTAGGCAATGGGAGCAAATCTACCAAGTCACCCATATTAGAAACCTGGGAAGATCATGATGGATCCATTCGCTCCCATCTTCAACTTGTCACCAAATCTTGCTGAGTCTCTAACCCAAAAGTGTCATTTCAGTCACATTTATTGCCTCACCACTGCTTTAGTTTAGGTCTTCTCCATCTCTTCCCTGCATTATTACTGATAACCTAACTGATCTCCCAATCTCAACTTGACTCTCTTACAAAATCACTCTCCACATGACAGCTAAGGAAACTTTTCTATAGCCAAATCTAACCCTATTATTCCTGGTTTAAAAAGAAATCTTCAATTACTTCCAACAATCTTCAGAATAGTCTTTAAGTCCTCTTTCATGTTCACAAGGTCCCTGTCTACCTCTTTATTTCTTTGTTCATCAGATTTTTACTAAGCATTTATTAACATTATGTGCTAGGTAATATGGATACAATGATGAGTAATTCAGAAAAGGTACTGTCACTCATGGAGCGCGGTCATGGACAATGTCATCTCCTGCTAGTCTCCCAGCACTCCAGGTACACAGGGACACTGGCATTTCCTTAAGTGTACCATTTGAATTCATACCTCTGTGCCTAAGTACATCATTCAAATTACTTAGACTGGCCCATAGTTTATTCTGTATTCCTATATTGCTTTATATCCATCTGGCAAATTTTTAAGCACTCTTCAAGACTCGGATTCAAGTGTCTCTCTTCTGTGAAACCACACACAGTCAGAGTTGTTTATTCCCTTCTTCATGTCAGCCATGAACCACAAACTTCTTTTACACTTAACTACAATTATTTAATTACATGCATGTCATTCCCTGGGAGATGACTTATTCACAGATGTCTACTTTATTTTTGAGGCCCTAGAATCTAACAGTATCCAAAGCATAGAGCATAGGATAAGCTCAATTGATAACTGTGAACAGAACCCTTAATTCTTAATTGTTGAAAAGAATAGAGATCACCTAATTCTAAACAGTATCTGGTAATATTCTAGAGCTGGTTGCAGAGCTCTGCCTGAGAGTTCCCCATGATGGGAAACTTGCTACTTCTTGAGAGTCCATTTAATTTCTGGACATTTGGAAAATACATCCTTTAATACTGTGGCAAAAACAAAGCTAACAAACCTCTTTCTACCTTCCCGCCATTGTTCCTAACTCTGTCCTCTGGAACAGGACATGGATAAATGCCCTTGTTTAGTCAATGCAGACCAAATGGGATGTAATGAACCTAATCAAAAGTAAGGAAAAACAGGTGATTTATTTGTTGTTGTTTTAGGAAAGACTATGACAGCTGTTCCTTGAATACTTTAAGAGCAATAAAACTAACCCCTTATCATCTTTCTTGACACTAAGGTTCTGTTCAAACCCAAGAGGTTTATAGAAATTGTGCAATTCTTTTGTACTTGCAGATATTCAGTAATTCTTCAGATGAAACACACAATAAAGAGAAACAGCATGTGATTCTATAGCCAAACATGGATGATCCATTAAGAAGACAAGTGACAGCTCAACTTTCTCTCCAGGATCATTTGTCACCTACGCCTTTATCCTTCAGGGATTTGAGTTGAATGACATTTGCTGTAGGTTGATAATTAATTTTTCTTTCTTTTTCATTTTTTTTTAAAGCATAGGAAGCCAACGTTGGCTTCTTCCCCATGAGAGACACTAGCCTGAGTGGTTTTGGAAATACACGCCTTGATCAGATTTGCACTATGACTCCTGAATACATGAGCCATCCCAGCAACACCTGCTCTCCTGATAGGTCATCAGGGACTGACAGGAAAAGGATCCATCAATTCCATTCTCCCCAGAGAGATCACCCAGACCTAGTGTTAAATGTACAGTTCAATGACATGTTAAAAAGTAAAATTCCACCCACTAAAGCCTACCAGTTACCAGAGGTCAATATTTAAAATGAAGATTCTAATAATGGAAATTAGCATAAAATTTATTTTTTTTCCCAACTGGCCTGTAATCCAACTAAATACTCAGAAAAGTACCACTTATATCAAGGTGAGAAAGACGGAAAGGAATGAAACTCCGAATTAAATTGTGTCACCAATTTATTGCTAAGGGTGTGAGTTTTGGGTTCTATTTCTCATGATGGGGTAGAAATACAATTGCTTCCTACCCTAAAACTATAAATTACTTATTTTGGATTATAGTAAGTTTGGGCATGCAATTTTACACCACAAAAACTGAGAATATGTAATTAGCTTCCTTTTCATCAGCAAACAGAAGTATAGATCCTTTATATTTGGCCTATTCATATACATTTCCTGTTTTGGTTTCCACTTATTTTCCTATTAAATATTACTTAGCTTTCTCTCTCTAAATGTTACAACATAGTCTCTGTTCTTTCTACTACATATTTCATCTATTTTTAATGATTAAGCCATTTTTTAAAAAAACTGAAGTTATACATGTACGTGTCTCAAAAAATCAAATAATTCTATAAGGTTTGTTATGAAAAACTGTGGTCCTCAGTGGGAACCATTTTTACGTTATTTAGCAGATTATATTACCTTTGTCTCTACATGACTAAATAATATGCTTGTATTACTATTTCTTGATTTTTCAATTTGGGGCACTATCTATAGACTTCTCCTAATATCGAAAATGATGATTGACTTCCTTTTCCCATCCTTCCACCTTAACTCCTCACAATACAAGCATCTATCTCCTATCTTCTGAGAGTTATATATTGTACTTCACCTAGATCAATATTCACTTTCTACATTATTATGATTATATGAAAGCTACTTACAGCTAAACCATAAAATCAACTATGATTTCCTTTCCTTTCTTGCATATTTGTTGTTTTCCCTGTGTTTTTTAGGCTGCTTAGTTTTCTGTATATTTATCTCAAGTTCAACCACATACTCTATCACTGCCTGTTGTGGCAATCTTAAGATATTGAGATGTATCAGTAATTTATCAATTTCATCTTCCTGAAGAAGTCTCCAAGATGATCTGTCCTTTAGGCCTGGTGCACAGCAACCACTCTCGAGTCCTCCTCTCTCATCTGTTTTTTGTGTCCTGTGTCACTTTCTTTCTTGGCTTATTCCCTTGTTTGGCTGGTGCATGACTTCCAATAGTGTATAAGAGTTTTTGGGAGGTCGATTTTTTGAGATCTTCCATGTGGAAAAATGTCTTTATTTCATCTTTTCATTTGATTTGGTATTCAAAGTTGAAAATAATTTTCTCCCAGAATTTTGAAGATATTGTTCCAATGGTTTCTAATGTTGAAGACACTGACTTCTATCCTTTGTATGAAATCTGCTTTCTGTCTTCTCTAGAAGCTTTCAGGATCTTCTCTTTTCCCTCAGAGTTCTTAAATCATGAAATGATGTGCCCTGGATTATTTTCAAACATTTTGGTGGTACCTGTCACAACCTTTCAGACCAGAAATGTATTGTCCTGCAATTTGGGGAAAATTCTTTTTGAAGTATTTCATTAATGATTTCCTTTGTCTTTTTCTCTCTTTCTAGAATTTTTATTATTCAGATTTTGGGCTCTGATAGATTGATTCTCTTTTCTCTTTCATTCATGTATTCCTGCTCTATTTTTAGAAGATCTCCTTAACTTTTAACTCTGAAAATTTTTGAGTTTTTCATTTCTATCATATTTTTAAATTTCCATGAGCTCTTTTCTGTTCTCTGTATGGTCCTTTTTAATAGTATCTGTTCTTACTACATTTGCAATACCTTATCTGTCTGAGAATATTAATTACACAGATTTGCATAGGCTATTTTCTCTTAGTTGATTTTTTCCATTTGCTATCTTAGGTCTTTTTTAAAAAATGTTAGGGACTTTTCTCCAATGTTGATAATCTTTCATTGTTTTTTCACATGTAAGAACAAAAGACTAAAAACCTGCTTGAAAAGTCTGAGTGTAGGAGTTGGGCATATCAACCGAGCTTCACTGCAGTGTGACCAGTTTCAGTTGTAGAACTTTCGATATCAGTGCTTTTCTTCTTCTTGGGCTGGTCAGATTTCCCAGTAGTCTCTTCCAACCTTCAGACTGAAGGGTGAAAGCCTGGCTGTGGAGGGGCGGGGGGATCTCGGCCTACATTGGGCATAGTTCACTACAGAACCTCCATCCTTGGTTGGTTCCAGTTGAGGAACCACTTTATCATCTCTAGAAAATAAAGCTTTAATCTGCTGTGGGGTAGAATAAAGCAGATGACATAGGCATCTGACTCCTTTTTAAACAGACTTTAATTAATCGCTCTATTTAAACTATCCCTCTCTCCACCTGGTACCAATCTTTAGCCCCTTGGAATATTGTGAAGTGTAGACTTGCTTCATTTCTGGCTTTTCTCACTTCAGAATTATTTTTCTTAGGTCTCCTAGGTTCACATGCCTGCCAGCTCCCAAAATTTTGCTGTTGTTGACCTCTATTCTCTTTATGGGATTACACCTTTTTTGGGGAGGGTTTGGGAAGGGAAGGACAATAAATGTGTGCACTAAAACCATCATTACCCTAGAAGCACTCTTTTCAAATTTATTTTCCACTATAGATATTTCCAGCTTTCTCCATGACTCCAACTGTTTTGTCATGCTCCCCACTCCTACCCTGGTTCTGTCTTTACATTCCTAGTGTTAGTTATAGTCCTTCTAAAGAGGAAGGATAGCTTCTGAAAAAGTAGCAATGAAGACAAAACAGGGAAGTATCCATTAGAAGGCTATGTTTCTGTTTCTCATTTGTAAATAAAAGATTCCATCTATTCAACAGGCTTTGGACACAACTGGTTTGTAATATACAAAAGTAACATAAAGTATGGTCCCAGACAGCAAGGCTCTTACAATTTAGTTGGGACAACAAGCATCAATAATAATTGGTTGCTAAAGGAAGTCAAGAACAGGAAGGCTCAATGTGGCTAAATACAACTGGGAGAGAATTATAACAGCTCAAGAAAAATGAAATGATTAGAAGATAGTCATAAAAGAAATTAGGAAAATTCAAAGTGGTTAAAAGGTTAAAAGTCATCTTCTATTCACATTCATGATTTGTCTTCCAATTCCTATCATATTTTTTTGGGGGGGGAGTTTGTTAAAATCTATTGATAAATATTTATTAAACCCCTTTGTAAAAGGTAGCTAACAGGACATTTATAGCTAGGTCCATCACTGGCTCACATGGCACTGTCTAGGTGATGAATGCTACCCAGCCAACTGCAAAAGTTACAGGTGTACTCTACTTTGGGAGAAATTAATATCTATTAACAAGACAAAAACTATTCATGAGGCAAAATGAAATCATTTACTTTGTAAGATTTAACTTTCCACAAAGCTCTCATTCTCTGTGCCAGTTATTCACTTATTACCTCTAGGCTCCTAATTCCCCTTCTTTGCCCTGCTTTGTAACACCAGTGCTGGACTCTGTAGCAGGCTTACATTCTTCCTGTCAGGTGGCTTGACATTCAGCTTGCCAACAGAGAGGTGGGAGACTGCAAGAAGCAATTTTTCTTCCTTATTATGCTCAGTCACTCAGTCGTGTGCGACTCTTTGCAGCCCCACGGACTGTAGTCTGCCGGGCTTCTGTGTCCGTGGAGTTTTCCAGGCAAGAATACTGGAGCAGATTGCCACTTTCTACTCCAAGGGATCTTCCCGACCCAGAGGTCGAACCCGTGCCTCATGCATTTTGTGCACTGGCAGGCAGATTCTTTACCACTAGCGCCACCAGGGAAGCCGCTTCCTTCTTGTAACGTGTGGTTTTTCTGTGCAGGACAAGCAGGTTGGCATGGAGGCGGGGAGTGTCCCAGAAATATTCATCCTGCCAATGGCTGCCTTCAGTTCAGTGCCCCCAAACTAAGATTCTTCACCACCTCCTGGGCAGCTAATTCTGCATTCACCAGCAGAGCACCCTCTGGCAGTGGGCAGAAGGTCCTTTCCTCAGAGGTCTGAATCTCTGCCTTGAGGACATCTCTCTAAGTTCCTCTATGTTCACTATCCTTGTACCTGGGGTGAGAGGGTGATGGAGATACAGTAGGAGCTTTCTTACCCACCTTACAGTATTCTTTCATCCCTTTAAGTGAACTACCTTTCAACTAGTTAATACTTCTTTATTTAAAAATTTCCCTGTTCAAATTACTCCTGACTAGATTCTGGCTGATACAATTATCCCAAAAGACCAAATAAACGGAATGCATGTGATGCCAAGTAAAGTCGATTCTCAAATCCTAATGTTAAAAAATGGATTCTAGGAATTACTGTTACAAATCTAGAGACATTCCCCAACATCAATTCTGAGTAAGACAACCATAAATATAAGGTTCCCCAAACCATGAGTACCAAACGCTGAAGAGCAAGAGTAAAGAACAAACTATTGCAGAAAAACTTTTGGATTTTGCTGTAATAAAATTATAAGATTAGTGGCTGACAAGAACCCAATAGATGAAAGAACCTGATTATAAGAAAGCATTTAATACTGCTTCTCATGGCAACTTCCTTGCAAAATTAATTAAAACTAGCCAGGATATATGAGTCTCATGAATTGAAAACTGGCCTCAAGACCGCAAGGAGTGATTATAAACTGCTTTAAATCACATTGAGGAAAGTGTCTGGTAGAATGTCTGGAGAGTATTAGATTGGTTATACTCCAGTATTTCCATTAGTGCTTGGGAAAGTAAAGAGTAAGTTAATTAATACTTAGTAGATTAGAAGGGATTTGTAAAAACCAGTATAGTCTAAAGTATAAAAGATTTAGAAAAGTGAGAAAGATGTAAAAAAGGTAAACTCTTTTTACTATGAATAATTAATATAAAAAATAAATTTCACCTAGCAATCTCAAGACTTCCATATGCATATGGGCTACATGAAGTTATCAGTGAAGAATCAAAGATTTTTAGCTGGGCTAACAACAGCAGCCACCTTGGGGGACCTGATTCCTTTCCATCTATAGAGGTTATAAACTCAAGAGAGAGAAGAGTGGATCTATAATAGTCCTTCACACAGCTATTATCATCCAGCAGTTAAGAATATCAGAATTTCCTTTATATGTGGATTTGTACATTTACAAATACACAGAGAAACTTCTCTGGTAGCCCAGTGGTCTCCGTCTTCATCTCCTGTTTACTCAGCTGTTCGCCAAATGTGGCATGCCTCAGGCCTTTGCATTTACTGCTGCTTGCTGCTAAGTCGCTTCAGTCATGTCCGACTCTGTGCGACCCCATAGACGGCAGCCCACCAGGCTCTACCATCCCTGGGACTCTCCAGGCAAGAATACTGGAGTGGGTTGCCATTTCCTTCTCCAGTGCATGAAAGGGAAAAGTGAAAGTGAAGTCGCTCAGTCGTGTCCGACTCTTAGCGACCCCATGGACTGTAGCCCACCAGGCTCCTCCGTCCATGGGATTTTCCAGGCAAGAGTACTGGAGTGGGGTGCCATTGCCTTCTCCTACTGCTGCTTAGGCCCAGACTATTCCTTACCCACTCCGGGCAGCAATCATCACCCTCACCCCCACCTACTCCCTGCCCGTCCTTAAAGACTACTTAGGATTACTTTCTCTGACCCTGTCTGAGATAAGTAACTTTCCTTAGTGCTCTCTAATAAACTGTTATCTCAGGACCAGAACGTTCTTCTCTATAACCCTGTGCTCAGCAGAGTACATCTACATAGTAGGTACAAAATAATCATACCAAATGATTAAGGGGAAAAAAAAAACAAAACAGCCCTTTCAGTTACTATTAACTTAGAAATTCTTAAACATGGGTCAGTACTCTGATACTTGAACAGAGTTTAACTCTGATTATGTATCTCACTTTAGGAACACTAGCTGTCTTAAAAACAGCCAGTGTTTCTTAACTTTTTTGGGGTCACAGACTGGCAGACGTAGCTGTCTATTCATAACCATTCCCTCCATCTTGTCATTAAACCCTGGTTTTATTCAGGTACAAGGTGATCACGTGCTTAGGGGAGACTGGGTTCCTTGCCAGTCCCCAAGGGTGAACCATTACTGGCCCATCCAAACCAATCGTGCTAGCCTCATTTCTCCTGACAGGAATTCGTTTAGGCACAGGAATGCGACTAATGCCATTCAGCAGCATGTGAGGGGAAATATCCTTCAGAGCTTCTGGGATTTTTCTCACTGATA
Organism: Giraffa tippelskirchi; assembly: GCF_054371585.1. Taxonomy (NCBI): domain Eukaryota; kingdom Metazoa; phylum Chordata; class Mammalia; order Artiodactyla; family Giraffidae; genus Giraffa; species Giraffa tippelskirchi. Next base: position 145,490,330 of record NC_137281.1, on the reverse strand, counting down.
AGAAGACTGGGAGCCAGAGGGACAGAATTCCCTTTTCTACCTTAGGATAATATTGTTGGTGCGTGTGTGTATGCTAAGTCGCTTCAGTCATGTTCAGATCTTTATGACCCTATGGACAGTAGCTCCTCTGTCCATGGGATTTTCTGGACAAGAACACTGGAGTGGGTTGCCATGCCCTCCTCCAGGAGATCTTGCAGACCCAGGGATTCAAACCAGTGTCTCCTATGTCTCCTGTACTGGCAGACAGGTTCTTTACCACTAGTAGCACCTGGGAAGCCCCTATTGTTGGTATATGATGTCAAAAACTGTAGTAGCCATCTAGTAAATATGATGGAAGCCAAACTAAGAAGGAATCCAACACATCAAAGATGGCACAGCAGAAAGATGGAACTAACAGTGGTCTCTGATGCTAACGGTGAGTCAGTGAATTAACCAACCCTAAAAATGATGCATCTCTGGACTTCTTACACAGAACACCTTTATCCTTTAAGCCATCGTAATTGGGCTTTCTGTAATTTTCAGACAAAAACAACCTGACTCACAGTATATTGGTTTGCTGGGGCTGTGGTAACCAGCTACCACACACAGAGTGGCTTAACTACTGTCTCACAGTTCTGAAGGCTGGATGTCCATGACAAAGGGGGTGGCAGGGTAGCTTCCTTCAGAGGGCTGTGAGGAAAGGATCTGCTCCAGGCCTTTCTCCTTAGCTTTTAGACAGCTGTCACCTCCCTGTGTTTTTTCACATTATCTTCTCTCTATATATGTCTACCTCTGTTTAAATTTCCCCCCTTTATAAGGACACCAGTCAAACTGGATTAGGACCCACCCTAAGGACCTCATTTTAACTTGATTACCTCTGTAAAGATCCTATGTTCAAGTAAGTTCATACTTGGAGATACTAGACAGAGGATGAGATGGTTGGATGGCATCACTGACTCGATGGACATGAGTTTGAGCAGAGTCTGGAGTCGGTGATGGACAGGGAAGCCTGGCGTGCTGCATTCCATGGGGTCACAAAGAGTTGGACATGACTGAATGACTAAACTGAAATGAACTAAGATACTAGAGGTTTCGGAAGAGGTTTTTTAGGAGAACACAATTCAACCCATAATGGAGACCTTTAAAAAAATCTAGTGAAGGTTATGGATACTTTCTGCAGAAAAATATACATGTATATGTACACACATCCAATTTTGTTTATAATTTCAGGAGATTCATGGACTCTTAGGTTAAAATCCACAGCTAAAGTATCTTTCTGAACAAGAGAGACACTTGAGCATTACCTACACACATCCAGAAGCTTAAATCAGTCACTGCCTAAGTAGTAACATTATACTGCAGGTAATTCTAAGGGTACTGTGTTATGTACGGTCATCAAGGGGTATCATTGAGGTATTGGTTCCAGGACCCCCTTAGGACACCAAAATACGTGGATGCTCAAGTTTTTTTTATATAAAATGTAGTAGTATCTGCATAAAATCTATGCACATTCTCTTGTATACTTCAAGTTATCTCTAGATATAAATATCTAATACAGTATGAATGCTATGTAAATAGCTGCGAATACAATATAAATACCATATAAACAGTTGCAGCAAATTCAAGTTTTATTTTCTGGAACTTCCTAGAAAAAAATTTTTTTTAAATATTTTCAATCTGTGGTTGGTTGAATCTGCAGATATGGAACCCAGGGATATGGAGGGCTGACTGTATACATAAAAGAGGAAAGAAATAATTTATTAAATGAAGATTATGCTAAGATCACCAGAAAGCTTTAGGAAAGGAAGTTACCAAGATAGTCTTCTCTTAAAGGCATAAAGTCAATAATATTCTTTATTTTACTTGAAAATTTTAGGCATAATTTGGGTGAGACTGTTTTACCTCAGAATTCCTAGCATTAACTCATTCTTACAGGGACTTCCCTGGAGGTCCAGTGGTTAGGACTTCATGCTTTCACTGTCAAGGGCACGGGATCAATCCCTGGTCAGGGAACTAAGATCTTGCAAGCCATGCAGCATGACCAAAAAAAAGAAAAAAGAAATATTTCTTTTAATTAAATGAAAATATACAATCTACACTGAAAAGTATTAGTACAAAGAGAAAACACACTTAATTTGCATTAATCTGTTAATATTAAATAAGTCTTAAAACCTAAAATAGTTGAGGTCTAACCACCAGGAATGAAGAGCCTTTAAATGCTCATTTCCATGGCCCAACAAATCTGCGTTGTCAGTAAGGCTGGAAGGAACTCTGGGGCCAAGCCAACTGGCAGGAAGCAAAAGTGAGACAGAAATGGAAGGAAAACTGTAATCATCTGTGTACAATATCAATGTAACTTCCAACATGTGAAGAACTAAAAAATTCTGAAACTTTGTGCTATTTGGCTTTGAAGAATAGGATTTAAAATCATTAAGGGCCATTTGTAAACTGTGGCAATCAGGTTAAATAAGTTTGATTTCTGTTCTCTAGAGATAAGTAAGATGGTGTTGCTGTTCAGCTGCTAAGTCATGTCCGACTCTTTGTGACCCCATGGACTGCAGCACGGCAGGCTTCCCTGTCCTTCAGCATCTCCCAGAGCTTGCTCAAACTCATATTCATTGAGATGGTGATGTCATCCAACCATCTCATCCTCTGTAGCTCCCTTCTCCTCCTGCCCTCAATCTTTCCCAGCATCAGGTGGCCAAAGTACTGGAGCTTCAGCTTCAGCATCAGTCATGCCAATACTGAAGCTGAAGCTTAGTGATGGTAAGAATGGGCTTCCCTGGTGACTCAGTGGTAAAGAATCCGCCTGCCAATACAGGCGATGCAAGTTTGATCCCTGAGTCAGGAAGATCCCCTGGAGAAGGAAATGGCAACCCACTCCAGTATTCTTGCCTAGGAAATCCCCTGGGCAGAGGAGCCTGGTGGGCTACAGTCCATGGGGTTGCAAAAGAGTCAGACATGACTTAGCAACTAAACAACAACAACGATAAGAACAGCAAACAAACAGACATTTTCCTTCCTCTTTACCATTACAAATTGCTGCAAAACTAAGTTAAATTATAAGGTAAAGTGTCATAAGAACAAATCATTGAAAATTTGATCATTAAGATACCTCCGAAGTTTGAAACAAAGAATTGGGAACATTTGCAAAACCACATGGCAAATGATACACAAAATCCTTAATTACTGAGACTAAGAAGTTACACATTTTTTCTTCCATAGGAAATCCTGAGTTATGGAACTCACACTGAGTGATAACAAAAATTAACTCTGCCTGAGGGAACAGGGAGATATAAGTAGAGCGTGGGATTTGAAATGGCCTTAAAGGATATGTAGTTTTCCAGATAAAACTGGAAAAACCAGGTTGATGTTAGCAACGTCTTTCTGTGAAGGCCCAAGGAATGTGAATTTTATCTTATAAGACCCAAGGAGCCAAAGAACAAAGAAAAGTAGAAGTATGACATAATTGGCTTTGTTTTTTAAGAAGTATCTGCATAGTAGAGGATACTTTTTCACCACTGACTGTGGCAACTAACAAGGTCACACACCTAACAGATGCTCAATTAATAGCTGTTGACTGATTGACTGAAGCCTTAGGAAAGGGTTGTCAGAACTGTAGACTGACACATAAATAAGGGTTAGTCCAAAAAAGCAATCCTGGGTATTCACATAAATAAACAGCAGTATTTAAGGCTTAATGTTTTATTTTTTGTTATTGCCCAAAATGGGGTAAGTATTATGATCTGTAACCAAATAATGCCAATTCTTCTTTTGCCACATTAATACGACTTTATCTGGCTTTAAACAGGAGGACAAAGCAAATCAATAACCTTATCTAGAGAAGGAAATAAAGCCAAGTAAAATTGCATCTAAAACATCAATGTTTATTTCAGTCTGTAAGCCTTTTTTTTTTTTTTTTTTTGCTTGTCTGTACAGTCTCCAATCATCCCTGAGATACAAGCGATTGGGCTCTTCTGGACCCACCAGTTAAGGGGAGGGAACATTTATCTACCATCAATTCATGGGACACTAATCTCCTTCCCACTCCTCTGATTACAAGCAAGCAGGATGCTAGAGGAAAAGCCTCAACTGAAGCTTTAAAAATAAATAAATAAACCCAGCCCCTTCTGCTCCAGGAATACAGAAAAGATTGGCATTAATACAAGAGAAAGTGATCTGCCCAAACAAAAGCCAATCTGAAGGAGGCAGCAGCGCCGCAAGCTAGCCTGGCATTATTGCTAGGAAGAGGGCACCCTTGTTAAAAATGTATATTTTAATTTTCTGTATTGCAAAAGGCCCCAATTTGCCCGGGGATCTAGCTAAGCTGCCATTTTCTACTACGACAGAGTCTAATCTTTATTTAATAGATTTAGCATCTATCTTCACTAGAGTGGTCTCTAAGGAAAAGGGGAGGGGAGAATGAAGGGGCAGAAAAGAGATGCTCAGATCCCCCTCCCCCTTTCATCCAGCCGGCACTCATGTTTGTGTTCAAAATTCAATTACCTCCTTATTGATACTTCACAGAGATATTTAAGCTGCAAACATGAAGCCCTGATTTCCCAAGGGGCCATGCCCCTCTCTATTTCACTGCTCTGCTTCCCCCTGGGTGAATTCCTGAGGCGTCCATATTAATAGGTAATCAGTCACAATTCATTTATTAAACAGCAAGCAAGGTTTATCAGCCTGCTCTGATTAGCCCGAAGAAACCACTGAATTCCTAATTTATTTATGGAAATGTAGGTGTCTTTTTGAATTCCATTCAGGAGCTGCAGGAGCGCTGTGGTCTCAGCACGCTGCAGTCTTACCAGCAGCACAAGCAGCGCCTTCAGGACCACGGCCGCTGGCCACCAGAAGGCAGAGAGCCAGGGACGCACACGCAGACACTCTTCTCTTGGCCATGGGATTTGGATCCACGTAATCCTTGGATTACTACTTATTTGACTGCTTTCTGTTTACATAAAAGAGTTGGAAATGTTGTCACTAGGCAGCCATTACAATCCACCATAACAGAAATCAATCCCTGAGACGCTGCTTGTTGTTGATTGGCAGAAAAGTGGCCCTAAATGGAGTAGAAATGAGGACCTCAGTGAGCTAAAAGACAATCCTTCTTCTCAGAGTTAAAACCAACACCAGACTGGAATACAAACCAAAACCACTAAAATAATATTTCTTGAGCATTCCTTTTAGAATAGTAGCTAAATCAGATCCTGTTTTAATTTTGTACTGTTCTAGGCTGCAGCGACAAAACAGCTTCGTGTGTAATTTCCACAATTCCAATCAATTAGCAATTCACACAAAATTGCCCGTTACTAATTAAAAGGCCAATACAGATTAAATAAAGCTCTTACAAGTAGCATTAAAACCCAAGCTAACTGCCCCAATAGATGCAATTAGTAAAGACACTGTTTATGGGACATGAGGAGATCATATAAACTAGACTCTTGTTTTCAGGTAGAATTATAGGACTGTTTCTTCTGAAAAATGATTAAAAAAAAATTAAAAAATGTAGCCAGTGTTTCAATGCCAACGAAGAAGGCTGTTAATGCTATCTTTCTATGGGTTATCCACAGCCAATATTTTCAAATCCTGCTCTGTGTTCTTCACACAGTTCACTATGATTAAGAGCAACCTCCCCACATAATCTGCTCTATGAAGTGAAAGGCAAACCATAATCATGAGAACAATATCAAATTCCAACTGACAGACATTCTACAATGTACCTGACCAGTACTCTTTAAAACCGCCAAGGTCACCAACAACAAAAAAATCTGAGAAACTGTCACAGCCAAGAGGAACCAACAAAGAGATATGACTAAATGTAATTATGACATCCTAGAGGAGATGCTGGAACAGAAAAACATTAGGGGAAAACTAGGGAAATCTGAATTAAGTATGGGGAAAAGTGAAAAAGGAAAATTCATTACTTGTAACAAATGTACCACAATAACCATAATAGGGGAAACTAGGTTATGGGTTTATACAGGAACTCTCTTTTACGATTTTCATATCTAAAACTGTTCTAAAATTTTAAATTAATTAAAAAAAACCCAGAAAGTGGCAATTTATAAACTAAATTAGAAAGTGGCCAAAACATAAGTAACTTTTATATTTTTATAAGAGATTTTAAAAGATCATTTTTCATTAATAATATCTTTGAAATATAAACACATTAATAAATTTTAAATTTTCATATATATTTATTTGTTTCTACTTGACAGGAATAGCAAAAATATATTTAGTATATATTTAGCTATTAAATATATTCTCCAGAAAATGTCATCTCCATTCAAGATGTTAATTACAATGGGAAACTCCCCAACACACACACACACACACACACACACACACACACAAATACACAAAAAAGAAAAAGGTAAACCAGTTGTAATATTAAACTTAAATATAATTAGGAGGACTATTTGTAAAGAAAATCAATATACCCTCAAGTCAATATTAACACTCTTCAGATTGTGTTGATGTTCCTCTCCTTGAGTTTGAACCATCAAGAAATGACTTGCATGTGCTTTGGCTAGAGATGAAACACAAGGTCAAGTCAGAAGCACTAGCTCTCCACACTCTCAAATAAATAATCGTATGCAATAGGATTCTGTTAGTAATTCTAAAGTGAAACATAATAAAATTTTCTTTAAAGGTCCAATGTTTTTATTTGAACTGTCCAATACATAAAAATACTAGGTATGGCTTGGACTTCTATCATACTTGGAGAAAAGCAAAAAATGCATCATGGCAGGCATGCTTGTAAGAACTATTACAGAGTCAGAGAATTTGAATCACAGCTCTTCGGCTATCCTAGACATTTGTGGACTATAAAATGAGGTCATGGTCCAACTTACTCAAGTCCAGTTGTCAGGCTTTGGAAACTATGCACTTAAAGCATTTAGCATAGTATCTATTATTAGGTATTCATATGCCCATTGAAACTATGATTATCAATGTTTCTCAATAGGTACCTGATGACTCTAGGCAGAAAACCTGAGAAAACAAAAAGTTAATTGAAGAATCTAAAAACAACCCATCTGTTGAATCCATTAATACAGCATCCTTGAAAAGTCAATGCTCCTACTTGACCCACTTAACAACCTACGTGGAAGGCAAAGCAGGTATTTATCACCTATATGGCATGGATGAGAAAAAGGAAAAATTAGGCAGGGAAGTGATTCACTCAAGGTCAATAGCTAATACAAGCAAACCCAAGACTTGAATACTTCTGACTCCAAATGGTCTCCCATTCTACACCACAGGCATGTTTTGTCCTCTGGCAGATAACTCAGACTTCTCTGGCATATCACTCTAACCCATGTCAAATTCCTTACAACAAAACTCCTTGTAATGTCACCAGATTTCCTAAACCTCAATGCTTTCTTCAGGCACTACAACATTAAGGAAATTTCAAAATGAAAAAAGAACTACTCAAATAGCATTCTATTTGTATTAAATTATCAACACAAACAGATTGGTCAGTCACTTTAATTTTTCTTTTAATTTATGCTCATGTACAACCTAATTTCCTCACCAATAAATTTCACTGACATCTTTGTCCAAAGCAGTATGTTATCTCACTCCTGTCATATACACATTTCCAAATATAAGACAGAACAAAGACATGCTCAAATCCTTCCTGAATATTCTGTACATTATCACCCAAAAAAAGAATTAGTATATTAACCATCGTCTTATTGCAAGCTATCATTCCAGTGCTTTAGGTGGGAAAATATGTCTTCTAGATTTGTGGACTCTAAATTTTGTTGGTTCATTCAAATAGTAATACATGAAACACATATAGAAAAAGTATTAAAACATTCTTTCTGATGTTTGTCCCTGCATGTGACCCTTTATCAGTTGTACTAAAAAAGTTTCCAGGAGTTATCCCCTATGTACCCACATTTTAACTAAAAACTTCAAAGGGAACACTGCCATCTACTGAACCACATTCATCACCATTCTCTATTACACTGATACCTAATTTAATGGGTCTCTGGGACCAAAAATTTTAATACTAAGGATGTTTATGTTAAAAGCAAACTTTTAAGGCACAAGAAGTTGTATACATTCACAGCTACCCTGACAAAGATACCCCAGGAAACAATTCCTATTTTCTCATCAAATATATAAGGCCTGCTCTAAGCAATACTTTGAAATCTGGGGGGTTGGTTCCCTTCCTCTTCAACATCCTCTTTCCTACCTGACTGGAAAACTACTAATGCCTGATACTCTTTCATGAGCTTCCCACATAAAACCAGAAAGGCTGTGAGTGCTATCATTTCCATTTAAGGATAGACTGGCAATAAGACTTGACTGAATTACTTTTAATTTTTATCTTACCCACTAATTTTAAATTAAGAAAATTTAAGTATAACATATACACAGAAAAAAGAACAAATCTTAAGTATACATATGAGGAATTTCACAAAATGAACACATCTGTGTAGGAACCACATACATCTATGAATATATAGAGAACTATTCCCAGCACCCCAGAAGACTCTCTCCTCATGCCCATTCCAGCCACCACTATACCCCAAATGCAACCATTATTTTTATTTATATCGCTATTAATTATCTTTGCTTGTTTTTGAACTTTATATAAATGACATAGTGTAATATATATTGTTTTGTGTCTAGTTTGATTTACTCAAGGTTAAGTTTCTGATGCCCAAGAATGCTCAAACTATTGCACAACTGCACTCATCTCACATGCTAGTAAATGCTCAAGATTCTCCAAGCAAGACTTCAGCAATACGTGAACCGTGAACTTCCAGATGTTCAAGCTGGTTTCAGAAAAGGCAGAGGAACCAGAGATCAAATTGCCAACATCTGCTGGACCATTGAAAAAGCAAGAGAGTTCCAGAAAAACATCTATTTCTTGCTGGAGAGGGTGTGGAGAAAAGGGAACCCTCTTACACTGTTGGTGGGAATGCAAACTAGTACAGCCACTATGGAGAACAGTGTGGAGATTCCTTAAAAAACTGGGAATAGAACTGCCATATGACCCAGCAATCCCACTGCTGGGCATATACACCGAGGAAACCAGAATTGAAAGAGACGCGTGTACCCCAATGTTCATCGCAGCACTGTTTACAATAGCCAGGACATGGAAGCAACCTAGATGTCCATCAGCAGACGAATGGATAAGGAAGCTGTGGTACATATACACAATGGAATATTACTCAGCCATTAAAAAAAATACATTTGAATCGGTTCTACTGAGATGGATGAAACTGGAGCTCATTATACAGAGTGAAGTAAGCCAGAAAGAAAAACAACAATACAGTATACTAATGCATATATATGGAATTTGAAAGATGGTAACGATAACCCTATATGCGAGACAGAATAAGAGACACAGATGCATGGAACAATTTTATGGACTCTGAGGGAGAAGGTGAGGGTGGGACGTTCTGGGAGAATAGCATTGAAACATGTATATTATCATATGTGAAACAGAACACCATTCCATGTTCGATGCATGAGACAAGGGCTCAGGGCCGGGGCAATGGGATGATCCAGAAGGATGGGATGGGGAGGGAAGTGGGTGGGGGGTCCAGGAGGGGGAACACATGTAAACCCATGGCTGATTCATGTCAATGTATGGCAAAAACTATTGCAATGTTGTGAAGTGATTGGCCCCCAACTAAAATAAATAAATTTATTAAAAAACAAAACAAAACAAAACAAAAAAAACACATCTATTTCTGCTTTATTGACTATGCCAAAGCCTTTGACTGTATGGATCACAATAAACTGTGGAAAATTGTGAAAGAGATGGGAATACCAGACCACCTGACCTGCCTCCTGAGAAATCTGTATGCAGGTCAGGAAGCAACAGTTAGAAATGGACATGGACAACAGACTGGTTCCAAACAGGAAAAGGAGTATGTCAAGGCTGTATATTGTCACCCTGCTTATTAAACTTGTATGCAGAAAACATCATGAGAAATGCTGGACTGGATGAAGCACAAGCTGGAATCAAGACTGCCAGGAGAAATATCAATAACCTCAGATATGCAGATGACACCACCCTTATGGCAGAAAGTGAAGAAGAATTAAAGGGCCTCTTGATGAAAGTGAAACAGGAGAGTGAAAAAGTTGGCTTAAAGCTCAACATTCAGAAAACTAAGATCATGGCATCTGGTCCCATCACTTCATGACAAACAGATGGGGAAACAGTGGAAACAGTGGCTGACTTTATTTTTTGGGGCTCCAAAATCACTGCAGATGGTGACTGCAGCCATGAAATTAAAAGATGCTTACTCCTTGGAAGGAAAGTTATGACCAACCTAGATAGTACATTAAACAGCAGAGACATAACTTTGCCAACAAAGGTCCGTCTAGTCAAGGCTATGGCTTTTCCAATAGTCATGTATGGATGTGAGAGTTAGACTATTAAGAAAGCTGAGTGCCAAAGAATTGATGCTTTTGAACTGTGTTGTTGGAGAAGACTCTTGAGAGTCCCTTGGACTGCAAGGAGATCCAACCAGTCCATCCTAGAGGCGATCAGTCCTGAGTGTTCATTGGAAGGACTGATGTTGAAGCTGAAACTCCAATGCTTTGGCCACCTCATGCGAAGAGCTGACTCATTGGAAAACACCCTGATGCTGGGAAAGATTGAAGGCAGAAGAAGGGGAGGACAGAGGATGAGATGGTTGGATGGCATCACCGACTCAACGGAGATGAGTTTGAGTAGACTCCGGGAGTTGGTGATGGACAGGGAGGCCTGGCGTGCTGTGGTCCATGGGGTTGCGAAGAGTCGGACACAAGTGAGCAACTGTACTGAACTTAAGTTTCTGAGACTCATTCATGTTGCTTCATACAGTGATAGTTTGTTCATTTCCAAAGCTGTGTAGTATCTTACAGGGCTTCCATGGTAGCTCGGCTGGTAAAGAATCTGCCTGAAATGCAGGAGATCCCGGTTCGATTTCTGGGTCGGGAAGTTCCCCTGGAGAAGGGATAGGCTACCCACTCCAGTATTCCTGGGCTTCCCCGGTGGCTCAGATGGTAAAGAATCAGCCTGCAATGTGAGAGATCTGGGTTTGATCTGTGGGTTGGAAAGATCCCCTGGAGGAGGGCATGGCAACCCTCTCCAGTATTCTTGCCTGGATAAATCCCATGGACAGAGGAGCCTGGCGGGATACAGTCCATTGGGTCACAAAGAGTCAGACACAACTGAGCAACTAAGCACACATAGCACATAGTATCCTAGAAATATACCATAATTTATCTACTGATTTTATCATCACAGAATTTTTGGACTGTTCTTGTTGGGTCTATTATGAATCATTCTGAGTATTTTCGTATGCATCTTTTGTTATACAATTTCTGGAGTATATATCTAGCACTGGAATTATTAAGTTATAGGCTGTTAAGTATAATCAGCCTTAGCAGATACTGCCTAACAGCTTTCCAAAATGTATCGATAATCACATGCCATTTAAAGTCTCATACATTTCTCAGCAAAGGGCCAATCTTTCAACTGTAAACTGTCCCCATTTAGAAGAATCTGAGACACTTGGAAGCAAGTAGAGAGTACTCTGGGGGAGGGAGGTCAGAGTTGCTGAACTCATAATCTGAGACCTTCCCAGACTCTCAGTTTCCCTTGGAAGACTATGACCTATAGTTCAGGATCCCTAGAAGCCTATTTTGAGAACAGAAGAGGCTGTCTTCCATGGCACTGTACCCCAATACCAATTTATCAGCAGGTTTCTCCCATCCAGGTTCTCCTAAACACTCTCTGAACTCTAATCAACACCTCAAACTCCCAGATAAAGATATTGTATGTTTCTGAGTACAAGCTAAGTTGTCTTAGTTAGAATTCAGACGTTCTTCCTTCCTATCAGATTATACAGAATGCATTTTGAAGTAAAGAGGTTTCAAAAAACAAAAGAACAACAAAAAAACCCTAACATTATTACTAGAATTGAGTTGGAATTACTATAATAGGAATCCCTCCTCCAAGATTTCCCCTATTTATCGTGATAAAGACTTGTCAATAATGTAAGAATCCCATGTCTAACTTCATTCATGTACCCATCAGTCCTGGTGCAGTCTTATCTCATCATGATGTCTCAACTTAAAGGCAAAAAGGAGACAGCTGCCAGAATATTTTAATACCTATGAATTTAGAGAATTGCTCCACGTCAGTCTAATCATTTTGTAGAGTTATAAAAATATCTGCTACAAAAGTGGTGCTATAAGGATGTGTCCTTATGTAGCTGAGGGTAATAAAACACTGCACAGCCCTGGGTCACAGTCTGCCAAACCAGAGCTGATGTACGTCAGTGCTGCTGTGAATTTTTAAAACTGTTCTGGGTAATCTTTTTGAAGGAATCCTGTTTGTTTATTTAAATAAGAATTAGCTGTGATAGTAACCAACTGCTTCAGGGCTTCAACAATGAGCTGTGTCTAATGAAAATTCAGAATTCATCACTGGATGTCATAAGAAGGTTAACATTTAACATGTAGACTCTTAAAAAAAGGAGAAAAATCAGTATTTTTTTTAAAATTAAGGATCTTTGAGACTCTGATGGGTAGTAAATCCATTCAGCATAGAAAGCAGAAATAATCAAAATCACTGCCTAGGTGCAGGTCAAACTCAGCTCACTCCAGAAATACTTGACAGTGACTACTTTCCTATCACTTTGTTGCCACTTAACAGGCTTAACAGGGTAAACCCGGAGAGGCTGCTACATGGTTTGGTGGCCAAATTATAACGTAAGGTTATTCTGCCTCACTAACTGTTTGACAACTGGACAAATAAGGCAAATATTTGTTGTTCAGTTGCTAAGACGTGTCTGACTCTGAGATCTGGTGGACCACAGCACTCCAGGCTTCCCTGTCCTTGATGCCTTTTTACTATACCAGCACACTGCAAGCAAGGAAAATGATATGAGAAAAAAGGATCTGTGCAGGTTAATCAAACAGTAACTGCTGCATGGAATGCTACATTTGACATGAAATCTCACAGTGAGAAGGAAACCAATTTGCCAAAGATGATATACAGTGTTTCTTTCACTCCAGTTTAAATGTCATTTTTTAAAAAAGACTCTACCCAACCACCTTCAGCCCACTACGATCTCTCATTTTTGAATTCCTCTAGTACTCAAGTGGCATTTAGTGCATGCTGTCTTGTACATACTTGCCTTGCCATCGTAATCAGATTATAAGCGCCTTGAGAGGAGTTTATGCTTTGTTTTTGACAACCAAATGTGAGAACACCGCTTTTCACAGCTGGTCATAGTTTATTTATTATGATAATATCTAAATCCTAAGAAATAGATGTCAACCCTTGGTAGGGTCAGGATATTAAAATAAGTACCAAGGATGATCAGGATATTTCAAATCTACTTTGGGAAAGAATGAAGGGAAGAGTAGAGGCTAAATGGATTCATTCATGAATGGAAGAAAGTGGAACAAAATCGAGAGGCGGTTGAACTTTGAACAATGTGGGGGACAGGGTCAAAAATCCGTGCATAACTTCACATCTGGCCATCAGTATCTGCAGTTCCATATCTGCATTTAACCAGCTATGGGTTGAGTAGTACTATACAGTGTGAGTGCTCAGTCAGTTCAGTCACTCAGTCGTGTCCGACTCTTTGTGACCCCATGGACTGTATTCCGCCAGGCTCCTCTGTCCATGGGATTTCCCAGGCAAGAATACTGGAGTGGGTTACCATTCCCTTTTCCAGGGTATCTTCCAGACCCAGCGATCGAACCCACATCTCTTGAGTCTCCTGCATTGGCAGGCGGGTTCCTTACCACTAGTGCCACCTGGGAAGCCCTTACAGGGTATATGGTACTATAGTACATATTTATTGAAAACAAACTCACGGTATAAGTAGACTCACACAGTTTGAACCTGTGTTGTTCAAGGACCAACAACACATCAAAAAAGACCGTTCAGTTAGCAGTAGGCCTGAAATGGACTTCTTTACATCCTTTTGGGCTTCCTCGACTAGGTTCATTTCTGTTTTCTTCTTTTTCTCATACAATTCATTTTAAAATTGATATACAATCCACATACCATAAAATTCACCCTTCCTTATATTGTGGTAAAATACATTTTACTATCCTAACCATTTTTACATTTCAGTGGCATTAAGTATATTCATGTTGTCGTGCAACCAATATCCAGACCTTTTTCATCGAGTAAAACTGAATAAATTACATTTAATTAAACCCCCATCTAAATAATAACCTCCCATTCTCCCTTCCCCCAGCTCCTGGCAATCACAGTTCTACTTTCTGTCTCTATGAATCTGATTACTCTGTCACTTTCTAAATAAGACTCTACCCAACCACCTCCAGTCCCCTATGATCTCTCACTTCTGAACTCCTGTGGTGTGAAAGTGGCACTTACTGCATGCTCTCTTGTACACATTTGTCTTGCCATTCTAATCAGATTAATCAGCACCTTGAAAAGAGTTTATGTTTTGTTTTTGTTTTCATATAAGTGGGCACCTTATATAAGTAGAATCGCATGTATTTTTCTTTTTGTGACTCACTTATCTCACTTAGCATGTGCTCAAGCTCATCTGTGTTGTAGTATGTATCAAAATTTCCTTCCTTTTAAAGGCTAATTAAAGGCTAATTAATATTCCACTCTATGAATGCATTTTGTTTATCCATTCATCCATCAACAGACACTCAGGTTGTTTCCATCTTTTGGCAATTACAAATAATGCTGCTATGAACATGCATGTACAAATATCTCTTCCAGTCCTTGCTTTCAATTCTTTGGGGTATTTCCCCAGAATTGAAATTGCTGGGTCATGCAGTTAATTCTATTTTATTTTTATTTTTATATTTTTAGTAACCACCATACTGTTTTCCATAATGGCTGAACAATTTTTACAGTCTCACCAATAATGCAAAAGGGTCCAATATTTCCACATCCTCACCAATATGTGTTACTGTCCATCTTTGTATTATAGTCATCTTAGTGGGTGTGAAGTAGTATCTCATGGTTGTGACTTGCATTTCCCTAATGATTAATGATGTTTAGCATTTTTGCATCATCTGCTTATTGGCCACTTGTGTATCTTCTTTGGAGAAATGTCTATTAAATCCTTTGCCCACTTTAAAAATGGGACTGCCTTTTATAGTTGAGCTGTAAGAAGTCTTTATATATTCTGGATATCAAACAATTCAGAAATGATTTGCAAAAGTCGTCTCTCAATTCTGTGGGCTGTCTTTTTACTTTCTTGATGGTATCTTTGAAACATAAAACTCCAATTTATTATTTTCTTTTTCTGTTTATGCTTTTGGTATCATATCTAAGAAACACTGCCTAATCTAAGGCAACAAAGATTTATGCCTATGTTTTCTTCTAAGAGTATTATAGTTTTAGCTCTTACGTTTAGGTCCATAATCCATTTTGAATTAACATTTGTATATAGTGTAAGGTAGGGGGTTTAATTTGGGGTTTTTGCATGTGGATATCCCATTTTCCTAGCACCATTTGTTAAAGAGACCATGTAGTTTTCCCCACTGAATGATCTGGCACCCTTGTCAAAAACTGATTATAAATGTGCGGATTTATTTCTGGACTTTCAGTTCTATTCCACTGATCTATATAGCTAACCTCATGCCAGTACTACACCTCTTGATTATTTGTAGTTCTGTACTAAGTTTTGAGACTGGGAAGTGTGAGACTTCACTTTTGTTCTTTTTCAAGATTATTTAGCTCTTCTGGGTCTCTTGTATTTCCATGTGAATTTTAAGATTTACTTGTTAATTTCTGCAAAACCAGCTTCATTCTTGACCTAAACAAAGTACAGGGGTAGTTCCGGTATGGAAGGATCCATAATCCTCACAAGGTTAATCATGCAAACTGGAATATAATGGGATCTCCTCTCTGCTTACACTCACCTAACACCAAAGCTAACTTATATAGGTGGGAACAACCTATACTGGCATACACTCAATTTACACAATGGTGCTGAACAATGAAAACAGAATCCAATGTAATTTCTAACGGTAGAATTCTTACCTAAAGAAAATAATCATTATATCTCATCTGTGGCCAAAAACCATTTACTTCCTTCTAACAGTGCCACAAAAATTCCAGAGAAAATGAGACTGCTACCTTAAACACAAGGCTAAATAATGCCATTACAAAAAAAACTTGAATTTTTCTATACTTTATACTTAAAGAGGAAAACAAGTTATTCTGAGCAACTCATACATATATGAGTTGTAGTATCTAAATTCAAGTCTTTCAATATCTGTGAGATTTCAACCATGAAAGCATGAAAGTCAATATAACACTGGTGTTTACTTGAAATTTTGTTGAGGAACTACTCTCAACACACTGAAGGGGCAAAGTCATTCAGCTACTGAGTGAGCCTAACAGTCCACTCACCACCTGCATCTCACCATGACTCTGACATTCCCTAGTGGTACTCATTTACATAATAAAAATAACACTACTGGAAACTAGAAAGGACTAAAAGCTTCCATAAATTTGGAATAAAGGATGGATAGAATACTTCTCTTGGGGCTGGCTCAGATCTGTGAAATGAATAGTTCCATCACATATCCAGAGGCATATAGTAATGTTAACAGGAAGTATACCAGCTTTTATCAAAACATTCTTCAGTACAGAGAGAGAGGAAAAAAGAACTTTGATGAAAGCTGATAAAGCACTGAGAATGATACTGGAAAATAGAACTCATGACCACAATGTGATTTAGGAGAAATGTAAAGGGTTCATAAACAGGAAGGATTAGTAAGTCACAATAAGAAATTGTTGAACATAGATAAAATTGACTTACACTAAAAGAAAATGCCTTTATAAACATAAATCATGACAGAGGAAAGGCAAGCTCCTATTAGACAACTAGATATTTGTCATGTCCAAATCACATAAGTGTTGGGAACTGAGTGGTGAAAAACTCAGATGCTCACATATACTTATAGAGTTTACAGAGTTTAAGATCAGGCTGACGTATCTACTGGGTAGTAACTGTGCAGACTTTATGGAAAAATTATGTTTGCCCTATTAATCTGAGAGCCTCCGGACATAAAAAGAACTCCCTTCCAAATACTGATATGCTAATAAAAAACCCTCAGATACAGGGCAATGTTTTTTTGGACTGGTTTTATAAATACTTTATGCCAGAAACAGAGAAGTATCTAATTTCTAAAAAGCTGGAACTTTAGTTCTCCCCATCACAGACAATGTGCAAGGTTGTCTTTAATGACTATAGTTTGCAACTCTAAGTCAAGGTGATGCTCCTTCCACTTAATGCTTCTGACTTTTCAAGTGGAGTGTAAAACACAAGCTCAAGGTATATGACTTTGCTATACTTTCACTGGCATCATAAAGTGCTGTGAACAAAGATCTCAAATTTGGTAACTGCCAGCTTTAGAAGAGGTACATCCTTGATTATGTAAGAAATATTATGGAATCTCTTACTGGAGACTGGGTGATCCAAAAGAGTAAATGTTTATCCATGTGCCTTATGAAAGAAGGCAGTGTATGACTTCAAGGAGATTATTGTCACAGGTAATAAAGAGTATACCATTAATGCTGACAAGACAAGAAGGTGGTAAAGTTTTGGTGGGCACACATAAAAGTGACATGGAAGAATTAGAAGAGCAACAAGACTTAGAGATGATTTCACAAAGAATGACAAAGGATGACATCGAAGATTTAGAAGAAATCTGGGAGGGGTGGTTCATAAATTTAATCAAAGTTCTAACATGGAAAACTGCTAATTGACATCAAAACAAGTTATGATCAGTGAGTAAAGCTTTAGGTAATAAAATCTGCACTGATTCTGTACCAGGGAATAAAAGCAATAAACAGCTACCATTCATAGTGTTCTTTAGAAAAAAGCTATCACTTCAGGAAGGTTTCCCCTCAGAATACCGTCTTACAATTATGTCTCGTATCTCTTACATCCTCTACCATTTACCTCTTTCTGCAAAGCTAATGTTGAAACATGACTTTTTCTGTAGTTCAATACAATTTATGATCTCATCATACAGTCTATAATTATCTGGTATCACTACTTTGGATATGAAGATTCAGACAAGTCCAAATTAATGCTTCTACTAATAATTCAATATATTGTAGCACAACATTTGTTTTAGTGGAAGAATTACTTCTAATTATGTAATAATTCACATGAAAAGCCTAAAGGGGTAAACTGAATTTTTTTCAACCATATCTCATTGCATTTTACAGCAAAAATGATATGCTATAAGGTTATCACAAACTTGGGAATTCATAAAGTTCCTCCATGAGTGTCAAGGTCCTACCCTGAAAGCAACAAGTTGACTCTAATTTGCCACAGAAATGCCAGATGCTCATTTTACAGGCAGATTTCAAAAGCTTTATATTTAATGAGAAATTGTTAGAGCAACATTTGGCAAGGGAAGATTCTCTCAGATGTTGAGAAAAAACAGCAGAAGCATCTTTTTGCTTCATTTTTCCTAGGATAAATTGACTGAAACAATTTGACAGTCAAAGATAAATTGAATAGTTAAAAATCTTCATGGTAAATTCTTTGTTGAAAGGTCAAACACATCTGCTGAAATGTATTCACAATCATTCTATTTCTTTCAGAGTAAGATGAGAGAACACAGTACTTGAAAGACACAAAATAGTGTATAAAACCAGAATGATGTTCTGTTACACTGTAGGTATTCTTCACAAAGCTGTTTGTTGCAAGTCAGTCATTTACAGTACAATTTTACCTATTTCGAATCTCATCTCACTTGTGTTCTGTCTATAATAAGAAACTCTGCTCCAAACTTGCCTAATTTGCTTACTAGATTCATAATCGTCTGGTGGCTTAGGGAAACCCCTAGTCTAACTTGATCAGAAAACTGAAATGTTATCAAGAGAAGTGGACACAGGTGCAAATGTCAGCGAACTTTTCATGTAAAGGGCTAGACAGTTAATATGTTAGGTTTTGTGGGCCACATTCAGTCTCTGTCTCATACTCTTTCAGTTTTTGTTTTATTTTTATAACTCTTTAAAAATGATTCTTGGTTCACAGAGAATACACAGTCAGCCAACCTTTAGAGCAGCACCACTGGATGCAACTGCTCTATGTCTGTGCTGTCCAAAGTGGGGGATACCAGTTGCAGGTACCTATCAAGAGCATTTACTGAGGAGTGCAACTGAGGAGTTATGTTCTAAATTTTGTTTAACTTTTAATTAATCTAATTTTAAACAGTCACATGCAGCTAGTGGCTACCATTTTGAACAGCACAGGTCTAGAGAATCTACAACAGCACACAAGAGCCCCAGAAATCACTGGATACCTATGTCTCTCAAGAATCTACTGAAGATTGGACAATAAGTAAGTTGGGTTATCAACAGTAATTGTTACTAATAATGGCCTCCAAGTATTAAGCATTATATAACAATTCAAATGACTAACATCAAGGAGGAAAAATACGGTGTAAGAAATTTGAAACAAAACTCTGGGACTTCACAATTTAGAATGACATTTCTTCCATACTTGGGCAAATCAGAACTTTGAAGTATTGAGAGAATTAATCTAAAGAGCTTTGAGTTAAAAAGACCTACAATGTTTCTACTTTTGATGGAAATGAAAATTTTTACCACTCAATTTGTATAGATTCTATTGAAGATGGATGTAACTAAAATTAGGCTTCTGTTAGCCTGAGAACACAACTGATTTCTCCCATCACTGCCCTGAAATGCTCCTAGAAAATTGCTTTGCTTCATTCATCACAATGCTACTCCCAGCAAGGGCCCTAAAGTTCATGAGGCACAAACTTCCTTTGTTAGCCAAGCTGTTACACAAGAAACCTAAGTCCTCATTTTCACGTGCTGACAAAACATCTTCCAAGTCCATTACTGCATTCATAACTTGATTCTTGGAACTTGTGAGGTAGAAAATTAGGGGAGAAAACACTCATTCAACTTCAGAGGAAGCCTCCGGTCAATGCCTTAGACTACATCCACTGAAGGCTATTTGTTTTCCCCACCTATCTGGGACAGAACTCGTCTCATTTAACTAAGCAAAGAATTTAAAACACACAGCAGGGTGCAAATCACTACATTATGTCCAGCTGATGATCCATGACTAGACTCACACCATTCCTCCAAAAAAGTTTGGCCTCTAACATTTTCTATTTTAAAACAGTCCCGGAAGTAAAGGCAACATTCCTGAAGAGGGGAAATCACTTCATGTAAAATCATAGGTTGAACCATGGAACACAAATCAGTAAGTGCAACCAATTGGTTCAGTAAGTCTTCACTCATAGGTCCAAGTCAAACTGTCTACAAAGAGTCTATCTAGCATTGGGACTTCCCTGGGGGTCCAGTGATTAAGAATCCATCTGTCAACACAGGGGACAAGGGTTCGATCCCTGGTCTGGGACAATTCCACATGCCGTGGGGCAACTAAGCCCGAGCACCACAACTACTAAGCCCATGCACCCTACAGCTCATGTTCCACAATGAGAAGCTACTACAATGAGAAGCCTGTGCGCCACCACTAGAGTAGCCCCTGCTCTCTTCAACTAGAGAAAAGTCGACACAGCAACAAAGCCCCAGTACAGCCACAAATAAATGAATCTTTTTTAAATAAAAGAGCATAGTATAGGGGAGAAGGCATGTATACCCACACTATGAAATTCCATGAAGCAATTGAGAAACAATGAGGTAGATCTATCTGTACCGTTGTGGAAAGATATCCAAGATAATTGTGAGGAGGAAAAAACAAGTTATAAAACATGTATACATATTATGATCTCATCTGTGTGGGGGAACATATATAAACTTCATTAATACACAGAAATGTCTGGAAATGTTCATGGAGAAACCATTGATGGTTACCTTGAATAAGTTCAGCAGGTAAGGTCTTTACTTTTCACTTCATATCCTCCCTGGACAAGGAAATGGCAACCCACTCCAGTATTCTTGCCTGGAGAATTCCATGGACAGAGGAGCTTGGTGGGCTGCAGTTCATGGGGTCACAAAGAGTCAGATATGACTGAGTGACTAACACTTTCATATCCTCCCATACCACGAAAAAAAATTTTTTTTAGTCAAGAGCTTGAATTACTTGTATAAGTTTAAATTTTTTTTTAAAAGTCTGGTGAGATCTCTGCAGTGGTTCCCCCAAAGACATCTTTACTACTGCAGTGCTGATAATTTGAATGAAAAAGTCAAAGTTGTTCCTTTTGTACCTAAAGCCACTATAACATTCCTAAGATTGCCTCGGTCAATAAACTTCTATAGTGGGAAGGAGAGGAAAAAAAATGTATCACAACATTATTATGAAACTGGAAAAAAAAAAAAAAAAGGCACACTCCATATAGGGCCTTGGTAGGACAAGACAATCCACAAGTGCCAACCAGCTCTAGGCTATAAGGATCCCAGGAGAATCATCACATTTCAATTACCATCACTAACATTACTTATTATTTGGCCTGCTCCAGTCCCTAAGGAAGGCAGCTTGTGATGACAATACCCAGCCTCTTCTTGTAGAACAATTCATTAGGCAAAGCAGAACAGCTGGGGCAGCCACGTGCGCGTACTTAAAGCACCACCCCACTGGGACCTCTGGCCCAGATTTCCCTTTTGGTGAGGGACAGCCACCACTCTAGTGACAGCTGTAGAGTCCTCCAGGGACACTTCAGGTTTAATCAGTACTTACCGCACGGGAGAGGGCCATTTGATTTCTAACATAAACTAACGGCACCCCGCTCTCAGCAGGTTACACCAGACATCAGATAAGAGGCTTTAGGGCATTTTTATCTTGTTCTAATGCTCCAGAGTTAATGAGGCAGCAAAAGATACTGTCATGGAGCCCCAGTGTAGCTATATTATCCAATAAACAGACTCTTCCCAAGACAGGTTTAATATGGATCGAGGAGGTAAAGAAGGCTGCCTTAACACCGATGCCACTGAGAGGATGAGAATCCAGGCACCAGAAGTAGGCCAAAATCATGCATACTCTGCAGTAGACAGTGCTGCAAGGAAAGCAAGGAGTTGTTCCTAAACATGAAGAGTTAAAATGCTGATTTTTACCATCTTAAGCAGCATAAGTCTAATAGCATCATTATCTGGCATTTGGGGCCAAGTTTTCAAAAAATGCTTCTAAATGAATCTATTTACATATTTTGCCAAAAAGTATTCTTAGGAGTTAGGTTATTTTTTAAACTAGCAATATAGTCATTATGAAAATAGCTTATATTAATATTGTATTAGTTATAATAATTATATTACATTAAGCATGTAATATATTAATAAAGGGTATTATAGGTTTTTTCTTTTTACTGGCTATAAAGCAAATTCTATTATGTTAAACAGTAATATCACCAGAACCTACATAATATCAAGCTTTAGAAATAATTCAATCATTCATTCAATAATACTGATAGCCTATTATAATCAAGGCTATGTGAGACACAGTGAAAATAGCAATTAGCCCTTGGATTCCCTAGTCCAGGTTAACTGTATAAAACAAAATTTTACTTAAACAATCTTTTTTTTTTTGTATCTTAGAATCCTGGCAAATATATGGAAACTGTTTCTCTTCATAACTAGAAATATCTACTCAGAACCTGCTGAGTGCACATAAATATTACAAGCTATTAAAAAATGGTCAATATTAAACGCTGACCATTTCTTGAGTGATTTCCCTCCTAAAGATTTAAGACAAGTTGAGATCTATTTACTTCCTTGGAAACCACCCCTCAGAAAGACAAAAAGGTCTGCAAGATCTCTTAAAAAGACTTGCTGGGTATGCGTTCACTCATTTCTAGAATATCAAACATACAATAAAGAAAACAGAATCATTCCCTACACTTTGATTATAATTCACACAAGATAATCAACAAATTATAAGAATGAAGTCCAATTCAGAGATTAACATCCATCCATACAAAAAAAGTGATTCTGAGCTTTTTCTATATAACCATCACCTCGCGTTCTTCTACATCTACTGACCAATCATCGCTCTTCCACAGGTCTCTTGTTCCCTGTGGCAGAGAATGTTGGTTGCTTATTCCAATTCTTCTCCCTTTCCTTCTTATTAGAAGAACCCCAATTCTTACTTTGAATCTGCCTGCAATTCAGGAGACCCCGGTTCGATTCCTGGGTCAGGAAGATCCGCTGGAGAAGGGATAGGCTACCCACTCCAGTATTCTTGGGCTTCCCTTGTGGCTCAGCTGGTAAAGAATCTGCCTGCAATGCAGGAGACCTGGGTTTGATCCCTGGGTTGGGAAAATCCCCTGGAGAAGGGAAAGGCTACCCACTCCAGTATTCTGGCCCGGAGAATTCATGGACTGTATAGTCTGTGGGGTCTCAAAGAGTTGGACACGACTGAGCGACTTTCACTTTCACACTTTCAATTCTCATGCAGCAAAATTACAGCCCGGGATAAAAGAGTACATTTTTTTGCAGCTAGTCACGTCAGTCAGTTCAAATGACTAAATCCTGTGGGATTTCCAGGAAGGCTGCTTAAGAGGGAAGGAGGTAGTTGTATGATACTCCTTCTTGTCTTTCTCCCTTCTCACATTCTTCTGGCCTACAACTCAGGCCCAATGGCTAGATCTCTAGCAATCATCTTTGACCATGAGGTATCCTATAGGATGGAAGCCGGGTACTAATAAAGTGGAGTGAAAAGAAAGAAGCCTCAGTTTTATGTAGCTGAACTTCATCCTAACTAATAGACCTAGTATCCACATCTTTTAGCCTATATAACCTTGATAGCTAAGTTATTCATTTCAGTGATGCCTTAATGGCACTTTGGCAAACAAAACTGAAGTTTTATAATGCATACCCCACTTCCACACTAAACTGTATTCTCCTGGTAACAGCGGCTTAAAATCTTGACATTGTTTTTACTCTTATGTCTCTCCAGTTTTTTATTACAATTTCATATCTAGTCCCTCCCCCTACAAATATGTCTTATCTGTCCCCTCCTTTGCATTCACACCATCCTATCTAGTATAAGCCGTTACTGCATTCCTGAGCCGAAACAGCTTCCTAGCTGGTCTTCCTAGCTCCCCATCACCACACCCTTCAATTCTCTCTGGAGGTGACTGCTAGACTTTTGAAAAGGATTCCTCAGGCTTTCCATAATTTAGATCCTCCTCACTTTTCCAACCACAGTCCTCATACCCCCACATTGCTTCTCAATCCGAAATGTCTTCTTTCTTACCATATACTACAAATATTAGCTATTAACTTCTACTTAAGTTTCATCTCTTCCAAGAAGTATTCCTTGAATTCTTATCTCACTTTTTCCTCTTTAGGAGCTTCCCTCAGACAGGGAAGAATCATGTGAGATGAACATGGTTTGAAAAAGGCCAACCCATGCAGAGCTGTAACACCAATGTCAAGATTTGTTTTTTTAAAAAAATTTTATTCCAAGAGCAGTGGAAAGTCATTGATGGGTTTTAAGAAGAGAATAAGGCCATGTCAATTTGTGTTTCAAAAATATTACTCTGACTGTGGAGTGAGGTAGTTATCAGAGAAAAGATCAATTCTACAGCTAATTCTGCTAGGAGAAGGGGAAAATACCAGAAACGGATTAAAGAAGCTGGATAAAGCTGGCTTAATGTAGATGGAGCACTTGAAACTCAATATTCTAGAGGAAAATGATAAGTCTTTTGAGTAAATACATGTTCATTATAGGAAAAAAAACTAATATTTATTTAAAAAGCTGGTGTGCAGAATTTAGTACTAAATGTTCTTCTATCAAGAATGTATTGGCATTTACAGTGCCTTAACCTTCATTGAACCTTTAAAAAAAGAAAGCTACACAAAATTTTGAGAAAAAGAAAAAGAAATTCTCAATGTGGAAGGATATGAGGTATTTTGCAATTACTGTTAATTTTTCTTGGATGTGATAACAGCATTATTATGCAGAAAACTGTCCTTATTCTTAGGAAATGTATCCTGAAGTATTTAGGGGTAAAGTGCCTGATGTCAGAAACTTATTTCAAAATAGTTCAAGGAGAAGGAAAAAAAAAATACACACACACACATACACACATCGATATCCATATCTATAGCTATGGAGAGCTCATGGATGCTTAAAATTTTTTCGTGATGAACCAGTGGAGGAAAAGAAGACAATGTAATTTCTTCTTAAGCTAGTGGAAAGGGGCTTCTTTCCTGATATATTCATGACATTGATATTCATTTATTTGGTAATTTGAAATGTTATTTTTAACCTACATCTCTAAGGAAGTCTGGGATCTTAAAAAGTAAACCACCACAGGAGGATAGTCACCTAAGAATTATCCTTTCTACAAGTAGTTAACAGATCAATCATGCTCCAGCCCTCCCTTTAGTTTCAAGCCTGGCTACTCCTGGATTTCTGATTAAGAAGAAGGAGGAAGACACTGCCTGTGCTTTTTCAAGTGGGAGACAGTTACTGGACCATGCTACCTAGTGCCTATGCTTACTAAACATTTAAGATAATGTTACCAATCCCTGCTATGGACCCCTTTCAGAGAATAGCAGGTATACAACTTCATATTCAAGTAATCTTTTATTGTGTTGCTCTCTTCTTTGTTAATGTCATTATGTTCCAACACTGAGACTGTTGGCTAATTAAAACCCTTGTTTTTACCCAACCTGACAGCTGACAGCACCAGAAATAGAAGCAGACAACCATAAACTATTTTCTCTTCAACCAGGAGAAAAATGCTTCCTCTGCAAAGTTCCAGGAAGAACTCTAGAATTCTACACCTATAAACTAAGTATTTTCAGGGAGGAGCTACTGTTAGCAATAATAAGTCTTTCAACCTGAGCTATCAAAAAGCTTATTTCTATGGTCAGATCTAGCTAGACATCTCATTCTTCTTTTGACTAACTGGGTAGGCATAGGAATGAAGCTCCTTATCTTAGTCCAAACTCAATGTGTTTATAGTCAAACTCTACAAAATGGATAAAATAAAAAATAAAGGTCAACAGCAAGATGGATGTCAAACACCTCCAATATTGCATTCACTAAAGGAAACAATTCTTTACATTCATAAAACAAAATAGGATGTTACAGCACCAAGTTGGGCTTCCCGGATGGCTCAGACAGTAAAGAATCTACCTGCAACGCAGGAGACCCTGGTTCGATCCCTGGGTATGAAGGATCCCCTTGAGAAGGGAATGGCAACCCACTCTAGTATTCTTGCCTGGAGAATCCCCATGGACAAAGGGGCCTGGCGGGCAATAGTCCATGGGGTTGCGAAGAGTCAGACATGCCTGAGCGACTAAGCACAGCACACGCACCAAGTTAAGGGGATAACTGGAAGTTTTGTTTGGTCGGTTGTTTCAGGTTATTGTGAGTGTGTCTGTTAAGTTGGACTGAGTAAGCCATATACTAGATGTTTTCCCAAACTAGAATTAGTTAACAATGTAACTTCACAAGCTTATTCCATGAAGAACACAGCTTGGCATGACGGGAAAGACAAAAATGAGTGGTAAAGGGTCCTTGTTCTAAAGGAGGGCAAGTTCACTAATAGTAACTAAAGGGTCTGAGTAGCTTATTCCTCTCACTCAAAGATGTTTCCCCCTGTTGAGTAAGAAGAAATTCTATCATGGCAAGAGGAGAAAGAATTAAACCCACAAATAATTTCAAATTTCATTTCAGCCATAGTTTTCTCTAACCATACTTTTCCCCTATGCTGCTGCTACTGCTGCTAAGTTGCGTCGGTCGTGTCTGACTCTGTGCAACCCCATAGACGGCAGCCCACCAGGCTCCTCTGTCTTTGGGATTCTGCAGGCAAGAATACTGGAGTGGGTTGTCATTTCCTTCTCCAATGCATGAAAGTGAAAAGCGAAAGTGAAGTCGGTCAGTCGTGTCCGACTCTTCAAGACCCTATGGACTGTAGCCTACCAGGCTCCTCTGTCCATGGGATTTTGCAGGCAAGAGCACTGGAGTGGGTTGTCATTGTCTTCAGCTTCTGGAAAAAAGCCACATAATTACGTGTTATAGCATCTCCTTTAATCTTCCCTCTCCCATTTGCTGGTACAAAGATGGCAAAAAGAATGCAAGCAGAAGAAGGAAGAGAAGTTAAAGGCGATAAAAGTTATCAACAAGATAATGTTCCATATTATTTGGGCTCATGGGCTGACTGAAGGTTGAGCTTTATTATACATCTTATCCTTTCTTTGTACTGTCATCTGCTACTCTTAAAGTTTCACAGAAGGTTCAGGATATGCAAGGATAGTTTTTATTTTTGAGGGATCTGCTCAAATATCAAATATAAAAAAGAAAAGTATATGTTTGATTCTCCATTTATTTCAAAAGAGCTTCGCTTAACTTCAGTTTCTTTTCACAACTGCTATAACAAAGAAAACACTACAGGATTCCTGAAGGGTCTTTGAAGACAGGAATATGAAGAATTCCTCTCTATTTTAAGACTTCCTCTCTCACAGCAAATGGTCACAGGCACACCACTTCAAGCCATCAAGAAGGAACCATCAACAGTTGAGTATTAAGACATGGCAGATGTAGTCATCATCCAGACTCTGGCTAGTCCCATTCTTGAATGTTCTAAGAGAGAAATCCCATGTTTTAACTCAAAGAAAAGGTAAATGGAAAGATGAAAAAAGACTCAAGTTTAATGATCAGTAGTGATAGAAAAGGAAAAACACATTAAATGCATTGTGTAAAATGAAGTTAGGATTTTTCAGACCATACCCCAAAGTAAATGCACTTGCACTTAAGAAATAAACATTGGCCATGTTCTATTTTCAGCACACAGTTATCCAACACAAAGTCATTTCACCTTAAACAAACACACAAACATACAAACAAACAAGAGAGGCCAAGATCCAGTATCAATTCCTACCCCACCATTCCTACCTAATCTCCCAGCAAGTTAATGCAAATCAAAGCAAGCACTTCACTGCTGCTGGTAGTGAAGCCAGTTCCTTTCCCAAGAGAGGCCTGTAAAACAGGACAGTCACTGACAGCAGTACAATTACTGACACAGATACAGACTTTATGGACATGTTTATCTCCGCTGTAAATCCACACTCTCTCTCCACTCCGATTCACGAGTCATAAAGAAATTGCAGATAATGAAAAAGTTGGGGAAATTTACAGCATGTCGGAAACCTCAGACAGCCAGAAGAAATTAAAGAGCTGACTAGGGATAAATCACACAGGTACAATTAAAACTTCCCACATACCTCCTTCATTTCCAAACTGAGGCACAATCCAATGGAGCTGATGAAAAGTTGAGGTCATGACTCCTGAGGCTGTAATCATTTCTTAACTAACTGTATGTTAAAAATTAGCCAATTCACCAGACGTGTGTAAATGCTGATTTCTTGCTGCTTGCTACCTTGTTTCCCTTCACTCTCCACTGGAAGCACCCATACAGCAATTCTGCCTGTAAACAGGCCAAACTGCAACAAGCAATAAACAGAAAGGTGATGTCCCCTCTCCCACTGCCATCTCTGCAGGTGCAGGACATCTTTTACCATCACCACTGTGGACTGAGCATTAAAATGAGAAAGTGGAGCTACAATGGGTGAATGAAATTGGAGGTTTCTTCTTCCCCTATAAATAATCATTCTGAAGGTTTCATTTGATCTCTTTTCAACATTCCAAAAGAGATTTTAAAGGACTATTATGTTTGATACTAAAATAGGAATTACTTCTGGTGATACCTGTTTGTCAATAGACTGAACCAATGCTCTATACTCTTTATGTAACCACCTCTGCATAAGCTTCAAAGTGGTATAATTTTAGCTCTACCACTCCCTCAACTACCCAGCTCTTTGTTTTTTATATTTGTCTAATGACAAAGGTTACAAGAGGGGAGGGGAAAACAAAACAAAAAAGTGAAACAAAACCAAACCTCCAAACTTTACCAGAATCTAGAAGTCTTAATTAATGTTTAACTCTTACTCCAATAAAGTAAATCAGAAAAATACCAAAGACAATAAATAATGTCTGTTTTTTAAATAATAAGCTTAACAGATCCCTAGTACTGAAGACTAGAATACTGTGAGTTAATTGTTGGCCTCTCTATTCTATAAGCCTATAAAATTCTCTGTGAAGGAAAAAATTATTTTATCACGTGCTATACTCTTCTACTTTCCCCGAATTACTTACATGAAACTAGCAGGTTTAAAAAACACCAACCCAAACACAAGATCTGTCTGGAAAGCAGAAGCAAAGAACACAGATTTTACCAGCTAACTTTCACATAATTGAATGAACCAAGAGTGTCAACAAAGTTATACACAAGTCAATATTCATCTCTGTGCATCTCTATGGGACAAAGCCCTACCAAATTAGCTCTAATATGATTTAGAAATTCTGAGCCCTGTCAAGAAATGAAGGTTAACAGGTCTTTTTAAAGATACGGAGGATGCAATCGACAAGGTTTCGATTTTGTTCCTATTTGACCCCTTGATGATTTGAGATCATTTTACACTTCAGAGAACCCAAATGTAATTTTCAATTTATATATTAAGATTTTATTCTCTATGGAATAAAAATAATTCTAAGATAATACTAAGACTTTCAACCCAGAAATCACCATCATACAAAACTTAGGTCATATCTAGCTAAGAGATCTCAATTCTAGCCAGTCAGTAAGCATCAGACATGGTTTCTGATTAGCTTTTGCCTACAATGATCAGTTCCTTTAGTTTGTTGTCAGATTGGTGTCCAGTACCAATTAAGAATGACTAAATATAGGCTGAATTTTATTTAAAAGCTCCTAAGAGGCAAATAATATTTTATCAAATGAGTATTTGAATGAAACCAAGAAACATATCTATTGTTACTACTCTATGAGGCAACAGTACCCCTGGATTAAAAATCAGAAGACCTGGATTCTAGGTCCAGTTTGGCAAATAACTAAGTGTGTGACTGAGCAAATCATTGAAGTTCTTTGAACCTCAGTTACCTCACTTATTCAAATGGGAATAACAGCAGAATAGTAGAAAGAATTAAATCAGAAAGTACATGTAAGAAACATTGCAGGCTAAGGACTTCTCTGGTGGTCCAGTGGTTAAAAAACTGTCTTTCAGTGCAGGGGATGTGGGTTTGATTCCTGGTTGGGGAACTAAGATCCCACATGCGTGGGACAACTAAGCCCTTATGCCACAACCACAGGGCCTGCAAGCCACAACTAAGACCCAATGCAGCCATGTAAATTTTTTAAAAAGAAACAGCAGGCTCAAAAATGTTACTTGCCTTTCCCTCTTCATGAGACATGATTCAGATTTCTGGTTCTGTCACCAATGAGCTGTGTGGTTTTCCTTAGGCGAGTCACCTAATATCTTTAGGCCTCTGTTTTTGCATTTGCAACATTAGAGGGTTGAGACTCAACAATCTCTAAGATTCCCTTTCAGCTCTAACAAGCTATGATTACCAATCCTGTCACTAAATTCCTGGATGACCGAGGTCTAAGTTGGTTCATTTCTTTTGACCTCAGTTTCCTCACCTTTAAATGGGAAATTTGTAAGAGGAGGAAAAACAAGCTGCCAGTAAATATAACTTTACTTATTAGCAATCAAAGAAATACATGTAAAAAACAATGAAACAAAATTTTTTACCTATAAAATGGGCAAGTACTAAAAAGTTTCATGATATCTAGAGTTGGCTCTTTGTGTGTGTATATGTTAGTCACTCACCCATGTCCGACTCTTTTTGACTCCATGGACTGTAGCCTTTCAGGCTCCTCTGTCCACGG
This sequence comes from Giraffa tippelskirchi, assembly GCF_054371585.1. Classification (NCBI taxonomy): domain Eukaryota; kingdom Metazoa; phylum Chordata; class Mammalia; order Artiodactyla; family Giraffidae; genus Giraffa; species Giraffa tippelskirchi. The sequence continues at coordinate 145,459,670 of NC_137281.1, read as the reverse complement.
AATTCTCTGAGCAAGAATACTGGAGTCGGGTAGTATCTCTTCTCCAGGGGATCTTCCCAACCTAGGGATCAAACCTGGGTCTCCTGCATTGCAGGCGGATTTGTTACCATCTGAGCCACCAGGGAAGACCAGAGTTGGCTATAAGATATAGGAATACAAGTACTTTCATTTACTGTTCTTAGAAATATGATTTGGACAAGTCTTTCCAGAGGTCACTTTGGCAAAATGTAAAAGTTTTTAATGTGCCATTCACTTGATCTAGAGTAAAGGATGCTTATCACAGCATGATTTACTTTTAGTAAAGCACTGGAAACAGCCTAAATGTCCATTAAGAAAGAATTAATGAAAAAAAAAGAATTAATGAAATACATTTTGTGAAGTGAAAGTCACTCAGTCGTGTCCAACTCTTTGCAACCCCATGGACTATAGAGTCCATGGAATTCTCTAGGCCAGAATACTGGAATGGTAGCCTTTCCCTTCTCTAGGGATCGAACCTAGGAATCCCACATTGCAGGCAGATTCTTTACCAGCTGAGCCATATTATAAGGTATTCTGCACAGTCACAAAACTGATGATTTTGCTCTGTTTTCATGGGTACTGAAAGAAGTTCACAATGCACTAAGTCAAAAATGCAGGTTGTAGAACAGGAATAGCATGACACCATGTATGTTTAAAAATATGTGTGTGTGTATGTGTGTGTGTGTAATACCTCTTAGCAAGAAATGTTTGCAGGATTTGGAGGAGTGTTCACCAAAAAGTTAAAAGCAATTACTATTTTAGGATGCTGTGATTTGGGGTGATTTTTGCTTTTCTTTATATTTTCTACACTGAATATGTACTGTTTTACAATAGCAAAAAAAAATAAAGTTCACATTTAACTTTTAAAATGAATATTACAAAAAAGAGTCTATGACTCTTTAACAATTCTTTTCAGTTACTAAGCAGTATCCCTTGTTCTTATAGTCCTTGACATAAACCATGTACATAGTTGCATCTTTACACCACAGTCTAGCTGCTTACTTAGACATACTAAGCACTTCTCACATACCATTTCTAATCTCTACAATGCTGTAAGACCAATTTTACTCTAAAGAAAACCCAGCAGAGCTTTTACATTTTAGAAGCTTTTAACGTGTTTTCCCCCACATTAGATGTTATTTTGAAAAGAATAAGATACTCCAAACTGAGATCTTTAAGGCAGAAAATTCTCTTTACTTTAAAAAAAAGTGCAAATACAAACAGATTTTATTCTTGGTTATCCTTTAAATCTTAATTAGAAGCACTCCTGCATATAGGAATTCTAAGCTGACATTAGGAATATTCTCAAGATTGCTGAAACCAGGGGAGGCACCATTGTTTGTAATCAAGTACACTGGACAATAAGGGGTGAGATTTGGACTGGGTATTTGTTGCAAGATGGCCTGCATAGGCAAACAAGAGACCAGAGTACTTAAAAATAAAAAATGTCTAAATCATGTTAAAATTTTTGGATGCCATCCAGCATTAATTAAAAGCATATTAAATGACTTACCTGGTGCCAAAGTGGATAAGAATCCGCCTGCCAATGCAGGGGACAAGGGTTCGATCCCTGGTTTGGGAAGATTTCACATGCTACGGAGCAACTAAAGCCGGTGCGCCACAATTACTAAGGCCATGTGCTGCACCTAAGGAAGTCTGTGTGCCTAAAGCCTGTGCTCTGCAACAAGAGAAGTCACTGCAATGTGAAGCCCATGCACCGAAAAGAAGAGTAGCCCCCGCTCGCTGCAACTAGAGAAAGCCTAAGCACAGCAATGAATGCTCAGCGCAACCAAAAATAAATAAGCAATTTTTTAAAAACTGAATTAATTACTCTTCATTTCTTGACATATAACTTAAAGTGGAGAGAGACAGAAAAGGAATGTCTATGATCTAAACATAGAGGCACTCTCTTACCTTCCCATCAACGTAGAAATCTGCATCTCTCTTTCCTCTTGTTATGATCCAGTCCTGTGCTCTAAACCCTAACACTTCAAGCCCTCTCAGGGACCTTGCTTACACTTTATCCCTTATCACCTCTCTCTGCCATCTTTTCATCTTTGCCACTAGAATTTAAACATATCTAAGTCCACTGTCCTAAAGTAAACAAGAAACTTTGACCAATTCTTCCTCCTGCGAATACTCTTTCTTCCTCTTAATAGCCAAACTCCTATTTCCATCTCCTATTTCACTGGTTCCTCACTCACCCATGGATTCCACAGCCTACACAATGGAGAATTCACACCCAAAGCCAAACCCCATGTCAAAAATCCAACTCAATAAAGATGTAAATGTAAGACATGACACCATAAAACTCTTAGAAAAGAACATAGGTCAAACATTCTTTGACATAAATCGTAGCAATATTTTCTGAGACTCCTCTCTCAGGGCAAAAGAAATAAAAGCAAAAATAAATAAATGGGACCTAATAAAACTTAAAAACTTTTGCACAGTAAACTATCAACAACATGAATAGACAACCTATGAAATGAGAGAAAACATTGCAAAAGATGCAACTGACAAAGGCTGAATTTCTAAAACATGCAGACAGCTCATACAACTCAACAGCAGAGAAACAAACAACCCAATCAAAAGTGGACTGTTATTGTTGTTTAGGTGATAAGTCATGTCTGCCTCTTTTGCAACCCCATGGACTGTAGCCCGCCAGGCTCCCTTGTCCACGGGATTTCCTAGGCAAGAATACTGGAGTGGGTTGCCATTTCCTTCTCCAGGGGATCTTTCTGACCCAGGGGCCGAACCCAGGTCTCCCGCACCGCAGGTGGATTATTTACTGACTGAGCTATCAGGGAAGCCCCAAAATACTGGAGTGGGTAGTCTATCCCTTCTCCAGGGGATCTTCCTGACGCAAGAATCAAACTATGGTCTCCTGCACTGTAGGTGGATTCTTTACCAGCTGAGCTACCAGGGAAGTCCACTGAAAACAGTATGGAGGTTCCTTAAAAAACTAAAAATAGAGCTACCATAGAATCCCATTCCTCGGTATATATCCAGGAAAAAACAAAAACTCTAATTCAAAAAGATACATGCACCTTAATGTTTACAGCAGCACTATTTATAATAGTCAAGACATGGAAGCAACCCCAGTGCCCATAATATATATGTGTGTAATGCAATATTATTCAGTCATAAAAAATAAGAAATATTGTCATTTGCAGCAACATGGATGGACCTAGAGAATGTTATGCCAAGTGAAGTCAGAGAAAGACAAAAACTGTATGATAGCACTCATTTGTGAAATCTAAAAAATAATGCAAATGAATCTATATACAAAATAGAAACAGACTCATAGAAGACAAACTTGTGGCTACCACCAAAGGGGAGGGAGGAAGGGGGAAATTAGGAGTCTGTGATTAACAGATACAAACTACTACATAAAAGAGATAAGAAACAAGGATTTACAGTATGGCACATGAAATTAAGACAGTATCTTATAATAACCTATAATGAAATATACTCTGAAAAAAAAACAAAACCCCGAATCACTATTAGTTTTGGTACATCCAAAACTAATACAAATTGTATCAATTACACTTCAAATATAAAAAATAACAAACTCATTGTCTTCCCTTACAAACTTGTTCCTCCACTACTGTTGTTTCTAAAAAAGCTTTAGTGACAGATTGTAGAATCCTTTTGTCTCATCCTCAGAAAAGACTTCTCTGATCACCCCTTACAGATCAGAAGAGGTCTCACAGAGATTTGTTGTTATGGAATCATACACTGCTTCACAGCACTCATCACAAACCTCTCACTACAGATTATTTCTGTAACTGTTTGATGTGTGTCTTCCTCATGACTGCTTTGCTTACTGATGCAGTCTCAATTTTTATCACAGTGATTGGCTCATTTTAGTTACTTTAAATTACTTTTGTTGAAGAGATCCTTAAGAGAAGAGGGGAAAAAATTCAATCGATTGACAGATCAGTCTTTAGTGAGGTATAATTCATATAGGATGAGCTGCACATGCTTGAAGTGTCCAGTCTGGTAAGATTTTGTTTTTAATATATTTGGCTGCATCGGGTCTTAGTTGCAGCGCACAGACGCTGCTGGCTCTTTGTGGTTGTGGCACGCAGGCTCTCTAGTTGTGGCACACGTAAAGTCTGGAAGGGAAGACAAATGCTTTCACCACTACTGAGGCAAACCCTTCTGAGTCCTATGACTCATGAGAATTTTGCAGTCTGGTTGGTGGGAGCAGGCACTATTACTGGCCCTGTAGTGCCAGCCAGTGTTTCTTCCCTGTAATCCTTTCAAGTGGCTCTCTTCTCAGCCTCAAGTATAACAGCTTCCTCACAAGACTGCCCGGGCGAGTACTCAGCTGATTACTTTAGCAGAACCCTCTGTGGATCTCCAGGGTTCTCTCCATGCTGCCCTCTCCCCTCTGGTACTCTGTCCTCTGACCTCTAGCTACCTTGGTCTCTCCAGACTCCTAGCTCTGTTTCTTCAACTCAGGGAGTCTGCTGCTCTCTGCCTGAGTTCCCCCTCCCAGCACTGCAGCCTGGAAACTCTCTCAAAACAGTAAACTGAGACAATCACAGCGCTGACCTCCTTTACTTCCTAACTCTCAGGGATCACTACCTTTTATTGCCTGACAGCCAGTGTGCTAAAAACCACTGTTCATATCTTTTGTAGTTTTTTAAAAAACTGTCTCAGGTGAGAAGGTGAATCTAGTCCCTGATATTCCATCTCAGTCAAAAGCAAAAATCCTTCCATTGTTGTCTGCGTGCCACTGACTTACACGCCCAGAGGAGAAATCTAGGAGTCATCCTTGACACCCTCTCCCTCCCCACCTCCGCTGATCTTCTATAGCCAATCAATCAAGACTTATTCTTTGTCCTAAATGGCTCTCAAATTCAAGGACATCGCTCCCTGTACACTATCAGCATCCTAGTTCAAGGCACCATGGTCTTTTTTTCCAATTTATTTGGCTACGTAGCATGTGGAATATTCATTGTATCATGCGGGATCTTTCGCTGCAGTACATGGACTCCATGCACCGCGTGTGTCTCACGGGTTCCAGAGTGCACAGATCAGTAGTTTGAGCATGCATGCTTGGTTGCCCTGAGGCATGCGGTATCCCTGACCAGGGGTCAAACCTGCATCCCTTGCATTGCAAGGCAGATTCTCAGCCACTGGACCATGACGGAAGTCTCAGCACCACAGTCTATAGACTATTGCAATGACCTCCTACTTGGTCTCCCTAGTTCTTCTCATGTCCCCCTCCAAACCAGTCTCCACACAGCCAAAACCTGAATATTCCTTGCCTATGCCCTCTATTGACTTGTCAGAAATCTTAGAATATTGTCCAATATCCTTAATATAACCAAGAAGTCTTACATGTTTCAGTCTATTTTTTTTTTTTTTTAATATTTATTTATTTGGCTGCTCTGGGTCTTAGCTGTGGTATGTGGGATCCAGTTCCCTGATCAGGGATCAAACCTGGGCCCCCTGCATTGGGAGCTCGAAGTCTTAGCCACTGGACCAGTAGGGAAGTCCCCATGATTTAGCCTTTGTCAAGAATTACATACTATGCCTTAAAATACTGAATTTTAATGCTGTAAGGATCTGAGAGGTCTTTTAGTCCAATAACTTCATTTTTCAACTGAAGAAACTGATGCTCGATGTCACACAGCTAAATTCCTGATAAAGGTGCACTAGGCAATAATAAAATTTAAGATTTATTGACAAGTTTATAGGTGTCAAATATCATACTATGCATTCTTAAAAGCTGAATTGAATCTACATTTTTTAAAGTGAGTTTTCAAAGTGTACAGTTCAATGGCATTTAGTATATTTACAATATTTTTCAACTACCACCTATATAAGTTATAAAACATTTTCATCACCCACCAAAAAAACCCTATACCCATTACTCAGACAGCTCCCATTTCCCTCTTTCTCTTGCCCCTGGCAATCACCTATCTCCTTTCTGTCTCTATGAATTTACATACCTAGGATGGTTCATATAAATGGAATAATATAATATGTGATCTTTCGTGTATGGCTTCCTTTATTTAGTATAATGTTTTTGAGATTTACCCATGTTGTGAGAGTTGGACCATAAAGAAGGCTGAGCACCAAAGAACTGGTGCCTTTGAACTGTGGTGTTAGAGAAGACTCTTGAGAGTCCCTCGGACTGCAAGGAGATCAAACCAGTCAATCCCAAAGGAAATCAACCCTGAATATTCACTGGAAGGACTGATGCTGAAGCTCTAATACTTTGGCCACCTGATGCAAAGAGCTGACTCGCTGGAAAAGGGGACAAGAGGGAGGGAACTTAGGTATACCTATGGCTGATTCATACTGATGTTTGGCAGAAACCAACACAATACTGTGAAGCAATTATCCTTCAATTAAAAATAAAAAAATTTAATTTAAAAAAGAGAAACCTAACTTGCCTCCCATGTTACCACTTTTATTACCACCCCATTATCTACCATGTTGGCAAAGTGAGTCTTTTAAGAAAATGCATATGATTATATGGCAGAAAGTGAAGAAGAACTAAAAAGCCTCTTGATGAAAGTAAAAGGGGAGAGTGAAAAAGTTGGCTTAAAGCTCAACATTCAGAAAACTAAGATCATGGCATCCGGTCCCATCACTTCATGGCAAATAGATGGGGAAACAGTGGAAACAGCAGAAACAGTGGCTGACTTTATTTTTCTGAGCTCCAAAATCACTGCAGATGGTGAGTGCAGCCATGAAATTAAAAGATGCTTACTCCTTGGAAGGAAAGTTATGACCAACCTAGATAGCATATTAAAAAGCAGAGACATTACTTTGTCAACAAAGGTCCGTCTAGTCAAGGCTATGGTTTTTCCAGTGGTCATGTATAGATATCTATAAAGAAAGCTGTGTGCCAAAGAATTGATGCTTTTGAACTGCGGTGTTGGAGAAGACTCTTGAGAGTCCCTTGGACTGCAAGGAGATTCAATCAGTCCATCCTAAAGGAGATCAGTACTGAGTGTTCATTGGAAGGACTGATGTTGAAACTGAAACTCCAATACTTTGGCCACCTGATGCAAAGAGCTGACTCATTTGAAAAGACCCTGATGCTGGGAAAGATTGAGGGCAGGAGGAGAAGGGGACAACAGAGGATGAGATGGTTGGATGGCATCACCGACTCAATGGACATGGGTTTGGAAGGACTCTGGGAGTTGGTGATGGACAGCGGGTCCTGGTGTGCTGCAGTTCATGGGGTCGCAGAGGGGGACACAACTGAGTGACTGAACTGAACTAAATTGATACACTTACTATGCTTAAAATTTCTCATATGCTGCCCATGATGATAACAACAGTTAATAGCTTTTAAGCACTTATTAAGTACTAACATACTATGCTAAGATTTTATAAATAATACAGTATTAAATCATCAAAACAATATTCTAAGGTAACATCTCAAAGTGAATGGTCAGGAAAACCTTGAGGACCCTAGGGATCACTGAGCCCCTTTCAGAGGGTCCATGAGTTCAAAACTATATGTGTAATACTAAGATAGCTTTTTCACTTATTCTCTCAGAAGTGAACACTGAAGTTATCTAGAGCCTACCTAACAAAAGGTATCATAACATACTGAAAGAAGCAGCAGATATGAAAACTTAGCTCTTTATCAATCCAAACATTAAAGGTATTTGAAAAATGTAAAAACTGCCACTCTTATCAATATTTTTTGTTTGGAAAATAGTTACTCTTCATAAAAATATTTATATAAACATGTAATGGGTTTGTTCCTATTTTTAAACTAATAAGTATTTTTAAATTTTCTGTTTTAAATTCTGAATTAAATTCAGAAATTAAATATACATAAAATACACATATAATCCACATAAACAAGAGCTTTTAGGGGATCAACATTAACTTCTAAGAGTGCAGAGGAGTCCTGACACCAAAAAGTTTGAGAACCACTATTCTAAGATTTTCATCTCCATTTCACAAATGAAGAAATTAGGGCTAAGAATGTCAAGTTACTTGCCTAAGTGGTAGATCAAGATTCATAATAAGGCTGTAATAAAGCTTCCAGAACCCAAGCTCTTAATTACTATTTTGTCCTTTCCTATTAATATTAGCTATTTATCACCTGGCTCCTATCCACTTATCTTCAGGTAATTGTTCTTTCCCTTATGTTATCTTCAGGTCATCAATCTCCCCACTAGCCTGAGTTTCATCAGACAGAGGTATTTCTTAAGCTATACTGTAATTCCTATAAGTTAATATACTACAAGATTCAAAAATTGGAATCAAGATTGCTGGGAGAAATATCAATAATCTCAGATACACAGATGACACCACCCTTATGGCAGAAAGCAAAGAATAACTAAAGAGCCTCTTGATGAAAGTGAAAGAGGAGAGTGAAAAAGTTGGGTTAAAACTCAACATTCAAAAAACTAAGATCATGGCATCTGGTCCCATCACTTCATGGCAAATAGATGGGGAAACAATGGAAACAGTGACAGACTTTATTTTGGGGGGCTCCAAAATCACTGCAGATGGTGACTGCAGCCATGAAATTAAAAGACACCTGCTCCTTGGAAGAAAAGCTATAATCAACCTAGACAGCATATTAAAAAGCAGAGACATTACTTTGCCAACAAAGGTCCATCTAGTCAAAGCTATGATTTTTCCAGTAGTCATGTATGGATGTGAGAGCTGGACTATAAAGAAAGCTGAGTGCCAAAGAATTGATGCTTTTGAACTGTGGTGCTGGAGAAGACTCTTGAGAGTCCCTTGAACTACAAGGAGATCAAACCAGTCCATCCTAAAGGAAATCAGTCCCGAATATTCATTGGAAGGACTGATGCTGAAGCTGAAACTCCAACAATACTCTGGCCACCTGATGCAAAGAAGTGACTCATTGGAAAAGATCCTGATGCTGGGAAAAATTGCAGGCGGGAGGAGAAGGGGACAACAGAGGATGAGATGGTTGGATGGCATCACCGACTCGATGGACATGAGTTTGAGCAAGCTCCAGGAGTTGGTGATGGACAGGGAAGCCTGGTGTGCTGCAGTCTATGGGGTCGCAAAGAGTCAGACATGATTGAGCGACTGAACTAAACTGAATATACTATAATAAGGTAGTATACTCTTCCAAAGCTTTCTTTAAACCAGACAAACAAGTTTTGCATCCTACCAATCATAGATAAGATATAATTCCTTGGTTCTGGCACCTTAAGAGTCTTGTCTTAAAAACAAGTCTCCCAAAATGTCCACAGTGATACCAACAATTAACTAGTCTTCCAGTGAACGTGTTTTAAATCAGGAAATCCATCCATAAAGTCACTACTCACATGTACATTAGGTACAATGTACTCATTTCTACAAAGCGTCTATGAACCGAAAAAGAAAAATTATGCTAAACCGTAAGCCACTAAAGATCATGTACGGTGCTAGAGCTGATTTCCTAAACCATCACAGCAAAGATGCCCAAACAAGCTTTTTCCTCAGGCATTTTCTTCTTCATGCTGCCTTTCCTTTCTAGTTGACTGGGGAAGTGAACACATTCATTTTCACAAAATGTAGCTCCATTCCCCACGAAGTTGCTTTTTTTTTTTTAAATGCCAAAAACTATTCCTCAAAAGAAGCCTATCTAGCAGGCTCAACTGTTTCTAAACATAATCTACTGCACAAGGTGGATTTCTCACTCCAGGGCAAACTGTTAGGTCTATAAGCACAGCACTTAACTAAGTCATTAATAATCCATTTGAAATCAATGGCTTCAGGGTAATTCCCTGCGGTTTTCCCATCCCATCCAAACAACTTTTCTCTGTTCTAACAATTCTCTATTGCTTAGATTTTCTGTTTCCATTTTATATTTCTATATTTCCATTCTATATTTCCACTCTGTATTTCTTACACCACTAGCCATACTGGTTTCCAAACACATACAAAAAGATCTGGCCTCTGTTTTATAATTAAGGGAGGGAAATTTTAATAACTAATACGAAACTAGGCAAGTTACGACCTACCTAGACAAACCTAGAGAGCATATTAAAAAGCAGAGACATTACTTTGCCAACAAAGGTCCGTCTAGTCAAGGCTATGGTTTTTCCAGTAGTCATGTATGGATGTAAGAGTTGGACTATAAAGAAAGCTGAGTGCCAAAGAATTGATGCTTTTGAACTGTGGTGTTGGAGAAGACTCTTGAGAGTTCCCTGGACAGCAAGGAGATCCAAACAGTCCATCCTAAAGGAAATCAGTCCTGAATATTCATTGGAAGGACTGATGTTGAAGCTGAAACTCCAATACTTTGGCCATCTGATGCAAAGAGCTGACTCACTTGAAAAGACCCTGATGCTGGGAAAGATTGAAGGCGGGGGGAAAAGGGGACGACAGAGGATGAGACGGTTGGATGATCACCGACACAATGGACATGAGTTTGAGTAAATTCCGGGAGTTGGTGATGAATAGGGAAGCCTGGCATGCTGCAGTCCATGGGGTCGCAAAGAGTCAGACACAACTGAGAGACTGAACTGAACACAAAACTAAAATCTTCCCTATTCTTTCTATTCCTATTCTAAAATAATAATATGTAGCAACTATGTTATTGGTTCATTACGCAAGTTCCTTCCTCATGTAATGCCCAAGTTAGTCCACAAAGAAAACAGTTAAAGATGCTTTGACAGGCCTCCTTAGTGTTCTAGTAGTTAAGACTTCGTGCTCCCAAGGCAGGGGGCACAGGCTCATTCCCTGGTACAGGAACCAAGAACCCAGATGCCACATGGTGGGGCAAAAAAAAAAAGTGCTTTGGCTTTTCTAGGAAAGCAGTTTTCCAAGGATTTGTGAATGACAAATGGTAATATACATAAAAATGCATCACTCAACAAGGGTGTCAGAAAAGTTACACATCAAATCAGGAAATCAGTGAGTTGAGGAAAACATACCTTCATTGTCTCAATTTCAATTTTTTCATTCAATACCAATAATGATATTCTGATATTCCCATGGAGAAGTGGGAGAAGAAATCAACCACCCCAAGTTACGTAAGTAATTTACTATTTATTTCTAAAATACTACAGCTGTGACATTATCACAACCTAAATTAAAATGACAGGGGCAGCATTAACACAAAAGGAAAATACTGCCAAACTAAAATTCAAAAAAAGCAAATGACTGCTAAAGACAATGACATGCATGAATGCCATCATCAAAATGTTGAGCAAAAGAAGCCAGCCACAAAAGAGAATATAGTTGGCGATTCGACTTAAAATTCAAAAACAAGCAAAACTCTTTTATACTGTAAGTCATAACAGTGCTTGACTTTGAACCAAGGGCAGGTAGTGACTGAAAGGGGCATGAAAGAGGTATTATATACTGGAAAGGTTCTATTTTTTTATCTGTTCAAGGTCATAGTTATATGAGAGTGTTGTTTTATGAAAATTCATTGAGCTGTACATTATAATCTGTGTACTTTTCTCCATGTATACCTTCCATTTTTAAAAATGTATTCAAGAACAAAAAATGACAGAACAGTGGAATATTTTTATATTCTGAATCTAAAGTCTTATTTTAGTTCTTTTTGTATTCGGTATCCAAACCTGTCAAATTCAACTATTCTCTCAAAGAATTTCTTCACTATTATCCAACCAATTTTAAATATATTCTCCTACAACAGAGTCAATTAAATATAACAATTCTTCCTTTAAAAATACCATTCTTTTTTCTATTATATTTCTCAAATCTTTTTCAGTTACACTAAACATTGGTAGCTTTGGCCAAGCTTTTAATTTAGACTTAATGGTTAGAGATTAAGACTTCTAGATACCACAAGTCATTATTTTTCTAGACTTCCCACAGCAAAGTACTCTGTCATCATCTATAAATTCTCATGTAATATCACCACCCTCCCAGATCGTATTTCCAACACAAAACAGTGTTGAGAATTAAGAAAAAAAGAAAAGGAACTGATATTACATTAAAAACAAAACAAAACACTCTTCATTTTGTTGAAATCTCTAGAGTATCAAAAATGAAACAAATAGAGTCAAACAAAAAAATCAGAAAATGTCAGTTTACTTCCTCAGGAGCAGAAATAGTCATTCTTATACCCAAAGCCTGGAAAGAAACTCAACTTGCATGCATACCTAATAACTGTAATTATTCAGTTTTTCTCTCCTCTTTGTCATAACAAAACCATATACAGTATTCCAAGCCAAAGGGGAAAAAAAATTATCAGGTCCATTTTAGCTCTCAAACAGCTGCAATTCCATTTAAGACTAATATACACTCTACATGGTGCTTTGCTCCTACTGAGTAGCTTATGACTTGAGTTCAGTTCTTCAGCTACAAAGAAGAAAGGCTGAAAACATAAAGTTGAACAAAATCTTGGCCAATGTTTGCTTATGAAAAGATGCCTCTTTCACAAACTGAATCATCTCTTGCCCCTGACTCAAGAGCTTACCACTCCTTTTGTTACCCAACTTCTACTTCTGGAAGCCATGGTAAGGATGGTAAATGAAGTATTAATATCATTAACTTTCACTTTGCTATTCATCACTTGCTTAAAATGATCAATTTTTGTTAATGGATCTAGTAATTTTTATTTAGAAAGCAAATAACTCTTTTCTTTAATGGAAAAGAGTTTAAAATTTTAACTGCACAGGAAATTAAGAACACAGATCTTTCAAGTAACTATAACTTTGTTTCTAGAATGGCACATAATTTTTCTTTATTTTTTAGGATAGTTTTTCCCTACTCAGAACAGAATGTGGTCACTGTTGATTTATAAATTTCAGAAAAAACTTTTTTAAAAATCACTCAAGATAGCGATTAAAACATACTAGTATTAATTTCTCATTTAAATGCTTTCTTCTCTGCAATCACCCTCTGTGGGTTTTTTTTTCAGTCTAACTTTATTGAGACTTATGCTGGCTAAGTTGAAGACATCTCTCAATAAATGTCACATTACACTTGGAAAATATGTGAGTTATTTTCAAATATCTTTTGATATTGATTTCTAACACAATCCACAGTGATAAGAGAACAGACTCTGTATGGTTTCAATACCTTTAGACTATGAAATTTCTGCACCTTGTTTTATGTCCCTGGATATGTTCAGTGCCCTTTAGTTTACAGTCTATGGGAACTTGAATAGAATTTGTATCCTACTGTTGTGTGAAAATTGTATAAATCTTAATTATGTTGAATTGGTTCACAGTGCTTTTCAGGTCTACTATATTCTTCTGCTTCTCTGTATATTCATTCTATTAATTTTGAGAGTTTGATATGAAAATTCCAACCAAAAATCTTATCTACTTAAAAAATAACTGTAGTATATAGTGGAACTACACATAACTTTGTTCTGTATTTTCCAAGTCTCCCATAATGTGTCATCATACTTTCATAATTTAAAAGATAAAAATTAAAAAAAAATACTAGTATTTTTCCTTCCAGTCATGTCTACACCCATGTTCTTAAAACAAAAGGGAAAAAAAGAAGGAAAAAAACTGCTGACTTTGTGTTCTGCAATTTTTCACTTACATTTTCACTTGCAATTATCTTTACATATAATGAGCATTTTTCTGTCCTTAAATGCTCTTTATTGCTTTAACATGATTTTTACTGGCTACACTGTCATCTACTGCACAAATATAGAATACAGTATCTACTGTACTTGGTTATTCACTGTTAAACTTTAAATTCTTTGACTATGTACATCCCCTTACCTATCACACATTTTGTAGAACTATGCAGAATACTACTTTGAAACCAACCTCAAAAAAAATTAATTTAAGCCCTGCCTGCTTACCTCTATCTTTCCTTTCCCCACCCCAAAGTCAGAAGAGAATAAAACACCACAAGCATTTTATGGTAAAATCCTCTTTGTGTGTAAAACCACTGCAGAGGCAATGTTGGGTTTATGAAATAACTTGACTAATGGATAAAAGATATGAATGCTTATAAGCCTTAAAGGTAATTTGAGTGTATCCTAATTTGTTAACCAAGGGAAAAATGAGAAATAATGGCAAGTATTTTTCCCCATTATCATAATACATTTTTAAAAACAAAATACTTAAGGCTAAATTGACAATTTCTAATTAAGAGGAATATCTCTGATCCCTTCAAAGTGGGATTTCTGGATTTTATACTGTATTACTATCTAAATAGGATGAAATGCTAATGACTATGGTGAGATGGTATGGTAATGCAGAAAACAAAGATAAGTTTCATTTGGTATTTGAAAAATGCAGATTACAATACTGCCCATAAAGTGCTTTTGAATCAAGTTTGCTAGCCTAACTTTTGACGTTAAAATAATTTAAATTTATATTTTCTTCAATTTCTAGTCTTTGTTAATGGAGAGGGTCAAGAAACATGAAAAAGTTCATTATCACAAGTGAAGAAAAATAAACATTAACACAAGGTATTAATATTCTGCCTATAAAGTTGGCAATGATTTTTTAAAAATGTAATATTTGGTGTTAGCAAGGGGGCAGGGGTAGGAAACACCTTTCTGGAAGACAATCTGGCAGTATGCTGCTGCTGCTGCTAAGTCGTTTCTTCAGTCGTGTCCGACTCTGTGCGACCCCATAGACGGCAGCCCACCAGGCTTCCCCATCCCTGGGATTCTCCAGGCAAGAATACTGGAGTGGGTTACCATTTCCTTCTCCAATGCATGAAAGTGAAAAGTGCAAGTGAAGTCGCTCAGTCGTGTCCGACTCTTTGCGACCCCATGGACTGCAGCCTACCAGGCTCCTCCGTCCATGGGATTTTCCAGGCGAGAGTACTGGAGTGGGTTGCCATCACCTTCTCCGTTTGGCAGTATACTTCCCTCTTAATTAGAGATCCCACAGATCTCCAACTACATGTAAAATGCAATCTTCACTCACAGGAAGACTTAACCCTGATGCTGATACAATCAAAACTTTGCTATTAATTAATAGATGCATCAATTAATTTCCTGGGCTCCCAAATCACTGTGAATAATGACTGCAGCCTTGAAATTAAAAGATGCTTGCTCCTTGGAAGGAAAGTTATGACAAATCTAGACAGACAGTGTATTAAAAAGCAGAGACATCACTTTTCTGACAAAGGTTCATAGTCAAAGCTATAGTTCTTCCAGTAGTCATGTACAAATGTGAGAGCTGGACCATAACAAACGCTGAGTGCTAAAGAATGAATGCTTTAGAACTGTGGTGCTAGAGAAGACTCTTGAGAGTCCCTTGGACTGAAAGGAGATCAAACCAGTCAATCCTAAAGGAAATCAACCCTGAATATTCATTGGAAGGACTGATGCTAAGGCTGAAGCTCCAATACTTTGGCCACCTGATGTGAAGAGCTGACTCATTGGAAAAGACTCTGATGCTAGGAAAGAGTGAAGACAAAAGGAAAGAGGGTGGCAGAGGATGAGATGATTAGATAGCATCATTGACTCAATGGACATGAATCTGAACAAACTCTGGGAGATAGTGAAGGACAGGGAAGTCTGACATGCTGCAAATCCATGGGTCTGCAAAGAGTCTGACACAACTTAGTGACTGAAAAACAACAACAACAAAATAGATGCATCAACATCAAATATTTTTGGCCAATTGCCATTATTTAAGTTTAAACTGTTGGTATTTTTTTTCCAGTTAACAAAGATTTGGATGTCTACCATATACAAAGAACATAACAGTTTCCTTCATAGCTCTAGGTAGCTAACTGAATGGAAAAGCACTACTATGCAAGAAAACTACACAAAAGTAATCTATTCAATTGAAAGGTGTAATGATCTGCCAAAGGTTATAGAGACCCCCAAAACCCAATTCTGAAGTTATGGATATCTTATTTCACACAAGTATTTCCCTGAGAAAACAAATAACTAAAACATTACTTGTTACCTAAGTGATGTGCCTAAACTAGGCAAAAGCATTGTTTTCATCCTATTAATAACACTAACCTATACAAACGGCTTTTACTTATTTCTAAAACAATTAAGATGCCCACCTACTAAGTGAAAGTGAAAATGAAGTCGCTCAGTCATGTCCAACTCTCTGCGACCCCATGGACTGTAGCCTGCCAGGCTCCTCTGTCCATGGGATTTTCCAGGCAAGAGTACTGGCATGGGTTGCCATTTCCTTCTCCAGGGATCTTCCCAACCCAGGGATCAAACTCAGGACTCCTGCAATGCAGGCAGACACTTTACCCTCTGAGCTACCAGGGAAGCCCACCTACTAAGGAATACATAAAAGAGGTGATTTTTAGTTTAACCAAATCTTTATTCTCTTTCTGACTTCCCTGTCGTTAAGCAGGCTCAAAACATCATGGTAAAGTCTAATTACAGTTTACTCCCCAAGATTCATCAAGATAGTTTACCCATCTAGTACTGAAAATGATAAACCTGAAACATCTATTGTTGGTACGCTTCTTTCCATTAGCACTGCCACCATTTATTCAAGCCCTCAATCCTTCTTGCTGGACTCAGAGTCCTTGCTAGCTTCCAGCCTCCTGTCTCTACCATTACATTCCATCCTATGCATGATGCCTCTTAAAGGTGCATGACTTCCCTACTCAGAAATCTTCAGTGGTAGAATTTTTAATGACGCAGAAAAATGCTTAAGCTACAATGGGAGGGGGAGCACAGGCAAAAATTACATACTATACACACATTATAGCCTCAGTCATGTTAAAAAGCATGCCTGTGTATACATATGGGTCCAAGTAGAAATGTAAACACACACATCCCTACACAAATAGAAAAGGGAGGGCCAGGACTAGGAAACACATCAACAGTGGCCATCTCTTACTGGTAAGGCTATGGTTATTTTTACTTTCTTCTTTACCTTTACAGTAAACAAATTTGTGGTAAATGGTTCTTTTAGTAAATAAAGTTATCTCCACAAACCATCTATAACGAAAATTAGTTAATGTTACAGTCATTAAAATATTTTTTAAAGAACATTTCACATGCTCCCCATTACCTATGAGTCTAATTCCTCACCCCTCAGTCCAGCTCCTATTTCCCTCCGTTTAGTTCTTATGAGCCCTAATATAACCTGGGCTTCTTAAAGACCGTATTAAATCACTCACACTGTTCCTTGAGCATCACTGTTCTTTCAAACTCTGCTTGCTCCAGATGTTCATTCCACCTGGAATATGGTCTGTTTTCATTTCCACATCAAAAACCTGTGTTCTTTAAAAAGTTTATCTTCAATGATCCAGAAATAGGAAGTACTACCACACTCCTTTCCCTGGTCCACAGCAGACCACACTAATGGACTTCTCTGAATCAAGACTCCTCAAAATTCTCAGTTCAACAGCCCTAGGAAATCCTCATTAATCAACCTGTGTTGACATACAATATGAAACTTATCGGCCATTTCTGTAACAATCAAATGTAATTGCCACTTCTCCCCTATCCCCAGAGTTCTTAGTACTCTTATGGAGCTTATCTCCTCTATCTTCCATTAAGAATCATTTACTTAACTGTCTTATCTCTATTTTCTACAAGATTTTAATCTGCACAAGGGCAGTAATTATGTCTTATTCATCTTCATATCCCCTACAGAGCCTTGTAGGAAGTAGGCACTCAAACTGTTGCTGAATTGAACACTTTCTTTTTTTGCTATTATCTCATCACTCAAAATGGCTAAGCACTTGAAAGCTTTATTTTAAAACAAACTCTCCTTGAAAATCTAGGTTTATTTCATCAATTTTAGCTAACATTCCTACTTTAATAAGGCATTGTCTGATACCACTTGATAACCAGGAGAGGTGAAGGATAGGACAAGACAATCTAAGATGAGAGAGCTGAAGCCATTCTGAGGGTCTTAGATCCAGGTATGGAAGTTACTGAATTAAATTACCACATTTTGAGGTTTTTCTACCAATCTCCTTAATCAAAAGCAAAATGTTATTTCTGACAACAGGGAAACTGAGCATCAAAAATACACATTGCTTAAGAAAGGAATCTTTTTTAAAATATGGCGAGTTGAAAAGGAAATACAAAAAGCTAAAACTCAAGTAAAGCATCAACAAAGTTAGGCAAGTGGTCCAGTAAAGTCATAAGAATTTGTATCTCAATCAGAAACCCAGTTCAAGAAATATGGGTAGAGAAAAAGCCAGAAATAGAGTAAGACTCATACTGCCATCTAGAGGTTAAAGGCAAGTGAAAAATCATTTTTTCCCCTTAATCAATTAAGTACAATTAATTTAACTTTCAACTATTATAGGTAGAAGTACAGGAATTATAAAGTAAGCCTGATATCAGGCCACAAAGAAGATCATCCAGGTTATAAGAATCCCAGTTATTCTCTGCCTGCCCTTCTTCATGGATTAAAATAAGAAATTAACAAAGGTAACAGTTCTTTTTCGATGATCCAACGGATGTTGGCAATTTGATTTCTGGTTCCTCTGCCTTTTCTAAATCCATCTTGAACTTCTGGAAGTTCACGGTTCACATACTGTTGAAGCCTGGCTTGGAGAATTTTGATCATTACTTTGCTAGTGTGTAAGACAAGTACAATTGTGCGGTAGTTTGAACATTCTTCAAGAGGTGGGAATACCAGACCACCTTACCAGCCTTCTGAGAAATATGTATGCAGGTCAAGAAGCAACAGTTAGAACTGGACATGGAACAACAGACTGATTCCAAATTGGGAAAGGAGTACGTCAAGGCTGTATATTGTCACCCTGCTAATTTAACTTATATGCAGAGTACATCATGAGAAATACTGGGCTGGATGAAGCACAAGCTGGAATCAAGATTGCCAGGAGAAATATCAATAACCTCAGATACACAGATGACATCACCCTTATGGCAGAAAGTGAAGAGGAACTGAAGAGCCTCTTGATGAAAGTGAAAGAGGAGAGTAAGAAAAGAGATGTGAGAGTTGGACTATAAAGAAAGCTGAGCGCCGAAGAATTGATGTTTTTGAACTGTGGTGTTGGAGAAGACTCTTGAGAGTACCTTTGACTACAAGGAAATCAAACCAGTCTATCCTAAAGGAAATCAGTCCTGAATATTTATTGGAAGGACTGATGCTGAAGCTGAAACTCCAACACTTTGGCTTCGCTGATGTGAAGAGCTGACTCTTTTGAAAAGACCCTGATGCTAGGAAAGATTGAAGGTGGGAGGAAAAGGGGACGACAGAGGATGAGATGGTTGGATGGCATCACCGACTCAATGGACATGAGTTTGGATAAACTCTGGGAGTTGGTGATGGACAGGAAAGCCTGGCATGCTGTGGTCCATAGGGTCGGAAAGAGTCGGACACGACTGAGCGACTGAACTGAACTTTTTGTGTGAAGTCACTTCAGTCATGTTTGACTCTTTGTGACCCTATGGACTGTGTGTGTCTGTGTATGTATGAAGTCGCTTCAGTCATGTTTGGCTCTCTGCGACCCTATGGACTGTAGTCTGCTTGTGCGCACACACGTGTGTGTATGTGTGTGTGTGTTAAGTTGCTTCAGTCACGTTCGACTCTTTGAGACCCTGAGGACTGTAGTCTGCCCGTGGGGTTCCTCTGTCCATGGAATTCTCCAGGTAAGAATATTTAAGTGGGTTGCCATGCCCTTCTCCATCCACCAAAGAAAGGTGCATCAGGGATTCCCCTGGCAGTCCAGTGGTTAGGGCTCTGTGCTTCCACTGCAGGGGGCACAGGGGTGATACCTGACTAGGGAACTAGGATCTCATATCCCACAATGCATGGTCAAAAAATTAAAAAAAAACTAGAAAGAAAAGCTGTACCAAATAATTTGTAGTGCAAAAACAACTTCATCAAAGCAGACTATCAGAATGAAGTACCAGGTTTGAATGGAGAAATCTCAATCTTTTTTTACCATAAAATGTTACTTTTTTAAAAACTGGTAACTGATTAAATTTAGCCTAGGCACAGTCCTGGATTTAGAAAAGGCAGAGGGAATTCCCCAAAAAATCTACTTCTGCTTCATCGACTATGCTAAAGCCTTTGACTGTGTGGATCACAACAAACTGTGGAATATTCTTAATGAGATGGGAATACCAGATCACATTACTTACCTCCTGAGAAACTTGTCCACAGGACAAGAAGCAATTAGAACTGGACATGGAACAATGGACTGGTTCAAAATTGGCAAAGGAGTATGTCAAGGCTGTATACTGTCTCCCTACTTATTTAACTTATATGCAGAGTACATCATGTGAAATGCTGGGCTGGATGAATCACAAGCTAGAATCAAGATTGCCAGGAGAAACATCAACAACCTCAGATATGCAGATGACACCACTTTTAATGGTACAAAGTGAAGAGGAACTAAAGAGCCTCTTGATGAAGGTGAAAGAGGAGAGTGAAAAAACTGGCTTAAAACTCAACATTCAAAAAATGAAGATCATGGCATCCAGTCCTATCACTTTATGGCAAATAGATGGGGAAAATATGCAAACTGTCAGATTTCATTTTCTTTGCCTCCAAAATCAATGAAGATGGTGATTGCAGCCATGAAATTAAAAGATGCTTGTTCCTTGGAAGAAAAGCTATGACAAACCTAGACAGTGTATTAAAAAGCAGAGACATTACTTTGCCAACAAAGGTCCATCTAGTCAACGCTATGGCTTTTCCAGTAGTCATGCATGGATGTCAGAGTTGGACTATAAACAAGGCTGAGTGTCGAAGAATTGATGCTTTTGAACTGTGGTGCTGGAGAACACTCTTGAGAGTCCCTTGGACAACAAGGAGATCAAACCAGTCAATCCATGAGTTGACTCACTGGAAAAGATCCTGCTGCTGGGAAAAACTGAGGGCAAGAGGAGAAGGGGGTGACACAGGATGAGATGGTTCGATGGCATCACTGACTCAGTGACATGAGTTTGAGCAAACTCCGGGAAATACTGAAGGGCAGGGAAGCCTGGCGTGCTGCAGTTCATGAGTCAGACACGACTTAGCAACTAAACAACAACAAGAATCCTTCCTGAAATAGCTAAATGAACATACAGGATTAGCAGAAGCAACTACTTGTATCAAAATAAGCTAAATTTCTTAAAGCTTTTTAGACAGTAATGTACTCAATGTGGTCTTCTTTACTTAACAATTTTTTAGCCAATCTTTTCTGTACAGTACAAGGTAAATTCAAACCAGTACAAGTAAATGAATACAAATCAAACTGAGATTTTTATTATATGGTTTAGGGTGAAGTGTAATTAAGAACAAATGCATCAAATTCAACCTCTTCATGATAAACACACTCAATAAACTAAGAATAAAAGATAACGTCCTCAGGGAATTCCCCAGGGGTCTAATGTTTAGGACTCTACGATTCTCCCAAGAGCCTGGGTTCAATCACTGCTCAGGGAACTAAGATCCTACAAGCTGAATGATATGCCCTCTCTAGCACCCTGCCTCCCAAAAAAGATAACATCCTCAAACTGACGAAGGGCATGTACAAAAAAACCCAATATCATACTTAAGGTTTTCTTCCTAATATCAAGAGGAAGACAAGGATGTCCATTCTTGCCACTTCTATTCAGCACCGTACTGGAATTTCTAGCCAGGGCCATTAGATAAAAATGAAATAAGAAGAAAGAAAAAGAAAAGAAAGGAAAGAAAAGGAAGGAATGAAAAAAGAGAGAGAGAAAAGACATCTAGATTGGAAATGAAGAAGTAAAATATCTCTATTTGCATATGACAATTCTGTATATAGAAAATCTTAAGTAATCTACTAAAATACAATTAGAACTAATAAATAAGTTCAGTAAAGTTGCAGGATATAATATCAATATACAAAAATTTATTGTATTTCTCTACAGTAGCAATGCACAAACTGAAAATGAAATTAGAAAAACAATTCCATTTATAATAGCATCAAAAATTTAAAACACTTAGGAATAAATTTTAACAAGTGAAGTGCAAAACTTATACTTTGCAAACTACAAAATACTGTTCAAAGAAATGAAAGGAGACTCGAATAAACAGAAAGATATACCACATTCATGAATGACCTTAATTTCATTAAGATGGGAATACTCTCCCTGAAACTGATCTACAGATTCAATGCAATTCCTACTCAAATGTCATCTGACCTCTTTACAACAACTGACAAGTTAAAATTCCTATGGAAATTCATGAGACCCATAATATAAAAAAAAAAAAAAAATCTTGAAACAGAAAAACTAAGTTGGAAAACTCACAAATCCAAATTTCAAAACTTATTACAAGGTTACAATAATCAAAACAGTGAGGTACTGCTGTAAACATATATATACAAGTCAGTAGAATAGAACTGAGTCCAGAAATAAAACTTCATGTTTATGGTCAATTGAGTTTTTACAAAAATGCCAATACAACTCAGTGGGAAAGGAATAGTCTTTTCAACAAATGGTGCTGAAACAACTGGATATCCACACTCAAAAGAATTAATTTGGATCCCTACCCTCATTCCATATATAAAAAATTAACTTAAAATGGATCAAATACCTAACTATAAGAGCTAAAGAATAAAACTCTTAGAAGAAAACATAGGTATAAATCTTTATAATTAGGCAATAATTTCTTGGTATGACATCAAAATATAATCAACAAAAGAAATAACTGATAAATTGGACTTCATTAAAATTAAACTTCTGTGTCTCAAAGAATACCATAAGAAAGTAAGAAGATAACCCACAAACAGTAAGAAAACCTTCTACAAATTACATATCAAAAAAGCGACCTGTTTCTAGAATACATAAAGAACTCTTAAAACTCAATAATTAAAAACTAAAAACAAATAATCCAATTTTTAACTGGGCAAAGGATCTGAATATAGTTCTCTAAAAAAGACATACAACTAGTCAATAGGTACATGAAAACATGCTCAATATCACTAGTTATTAGGAAAAATGCAAATCCAAACCACAGTGAAATATCACTCTTCATAATATATCCACTAGGACGGATTTTGTAATAATTTTTAAAAAACAAATAATAAGTATTGACAAGGTGTTGAGAAATTGGAACCTTCATACACTGCTGATGGGAATGTAAAATGGTGCAGCCAGTATGGAAAATATTCTGACAGTTCCTCAAAAGATTAGATATAGAGTTACCATATGACCCAGAAATTCCATTCCTAGTCATAAACTAAAGAGGATGAAAACATATGTCCACATAAAAACTAGTACATGAATGTTCACTGCAGCATTATTCATACTAACCAAATAGAGGAAATAACCCAAATGTCCATTAACTAGTGGATAAATAGTAGATAAATACACCTATACAATAGAATATTATTCAATTCTAAAAAGAAATGAAGTCTTGATACATGCTACAACACAGATGAACATTGAAAATACTATGGTAAGTGAAAGAAACCCGTCATAAAAGATCACATAATATGATTTCATTTATATGACATGTCTACATGAGAAATTCATAGAGACAAGAAGTATACCAGTAGTGGCCTAGGCCTATGAAGCTTAGGGGAAAATGAGGAGTGACTGCTAACGAGTACAGGATTTCTTGGAGGGGTGACGAAACTGTTTTAAAATTGATTGTGGTAATGGCTGCACATCTCTGAAAACACTAAAAATCACTGAATTGTACACTATAAATAAGTGAATTGTAGGGTATGTGAATTATATCTCAGTAAAGCTGTCATAAAAAAAAGGAAAGGGAAGAAATGAATCAGAACTCCAAGCTTTAGCTCTAGTTTCAAATGGCACAATCTACTGCTTTCCCAATCTTCACATTCCATTTAAAATTATTTTGAATATCGCCAGCAAGCAGGTCATCCACATAATTACTAAAATGTTTGTAGCCTTCAAAGACAGGGATAAATTTTTTTTTTAAACGGACAAAAACTGTTGAGAATCAATATTCAATAGGATTTATGACAGTACAATGGGTCTGAGGAATAAAACAAGAGATGTGCTCCTGCAACTTACATGACTAAATCATGACCACTGCCCAGGTCATAATAATGCTGGAGTAGGGGTCAGGTAGAAGACAAAATCAAACCATTATCAACAAGCTTCATACTATATGTACTATGTGTGGTTGATCATCCACTGTCATAAGAGAAAAATTCCAGACATTATGAGATCTTCAAATGTTACTACTCATCCTTAAAACACAAACTATCCAGAAAAAGAACAATTTCCAGAAGCTCCACTTTTTCAGTTTTAAGTGAATGGATTTCATTATGAAAAATCTGTTCATTTCATTGAAAGGCATCAAGGAGTTGATCATTCAGTCATCCAATCAGCAAATACATACTGCACTTCTACCATATGGCAGGTAATCTGTGGGTTACAAAAACAGCTCCAAAATATGATTCTTACCTTCAAGAGCTACAATTAATCTAAAAGATAAGACACAAACCAAAAGTTTCCCAGAATGGTAAAAGTGACAAAAAAATGAAACCAACGAACTGCTCTAGGAGCAATCTGGGAGGTCAGAAAAGTGAGTTCACTTTCTAGATAAAGTTTGAAAAGGAAAGGCTGATGAAAGAGGTAGACTCTGTCTAAATAATGAAGGAAAAATAAAATTCCTATATTAGAAATAGGTCAGGGAGGGCTTCTTGAGAAAAGGAACAACATGTATCGAATTAAGAAGATGGGGAAGTGTCCCAGGAAGAGAATTTCAAATGCAGAGGATGCATGGCATTCTGTACGGGAGCAGTAAGAAGGCCAGACATTAGGCTCGGCCCAGAGTAAGAGGGTTTTGAAAGCCATGTTAAGGAATCTGACTTTTATTGTATGGGTAATGAAATACTACTAAGGACTTAAGAGTAAAGGACAAACAGAAAGCAAACGCTACTTTAGAAAAATTAACCTCATATTGGTAAACAAGATGGACTGATACGAGGTAGCTGAGACACAGGGAGGGCAGTTAGAAGGTGACTACAATAGTTTTGGTAAGACAAGGACACAGAACTCAGATGGAAGTAACAGAAATGGAATTCTTCACACAGTAAGGTAGCTTTTTATAGTTCTATATATTTCATGGGAATTTCACATAAATTAACTGCCCATATAAAGTCTGAGGGCCCCAATCATGAAAAGCTATAAATACCTATATAAAACATTATTGCATTCCAAAACAGGCACACCAAAAGGGTTATCTGAGATATAATCATGTACTAAATCAAGAGGCAGGGTTCATCTTCCAAAAGATACAATCTAGTTGCTATTAGCCCTAGAAGGTTCACATTTTTTCTATACTAACACTTAACAATGCTCCAGGGAAACGACAAACAATCATGTTTTGAGAACAAATTTTTTTTGCATTTTTTTTCTTTCCATCATCTTTATCGGTTACAGATATTTGCATGAAAACAGGATCAGGGGTCCTTGGGGATTCATCAGTTCATATTGCTTATTTTTCATCCATGTCATCCTCTCAACTAATGCAGGAGGGAGGATTGAGATATCGAAACACCAGATTAGGGTGTCAAGTAAATGTCAACCCCTAGAGTAGATGAATAATCTGTAAGGACAAAAAAGATCTTGTTTTTATGCAAATACCCTATACACAATAAAACAAAGAGGTTATAGCCAAGAAATCCACTACATATCAATGTGATTCCTACCAACTCTAAATTTAAAAACTATTTTCCGCATGCCAACTAATTATTACAATCAGGGAAAATGACAATCAGTAGCAAAGCACTGCTACAGAAATTGAAAGAAAGCTGTATTTTGAACTAGAAAATAATTTTGAGAAATCTTAGCTGTGCTCATAGAACTCATCTGGCAGAAACAAGCCTTTCTACTGCAGAATTTTGGTTCCCTGCTTAAGGACACTGAGTTAGGTGACTTAAAACCCCTACCTCCAAAGCCTTAAATTTTAGAAATATAAATACTTAATAATAATGATGATCTTAGCTGTGTGGAATAAAAACTGAAACAAACCACACCAAGTTTCTGTTTATGTGGAAAGACATTAAAATAGATTAACTAATGCTCAGAGAACCAACTCATTATTCTAAAAACTGATAAAGAATCATTTATCCAGTAAGGACACCATTCAAGGTAATAAATAATGAGGAGTTGGTTAAGATCAAGTTCTTCACAGAAAAATCCTAGCTAATAAGAAGGAATGACAGAATTAGCGTAATACCATTTCACAGCCTATAGTAAAACAGTGAATCTAGGCAGTTTTCAATGGCTGCTAAAACTCTGGTTGTAAGGCTGATGGAGAATTTTATGAGTAACAGATCAGGCAAACAATACCTTTATCAATGAATTAATCTTAACATCACAAAGAGAGACAAGCAGACAGGATGTATCCTTCTGAAGGATGTGTACAACACCATTTATGAAATATTCTTGTCAAAATAAAAATAAAAATCAATCCTGTATCTGTGTGAGCTTCTAAATCTAATTACTGGGGGAAAAAAAGGGATAGATGGACATATTAAGCACTACCACAGGGATAAAAGCAACAAAATCCAGAATGGGGAAAATTCTACAGAAAAAGTAACAATAATAAATGCCAAAGGAAAATAATAGGGAGGTGGAACTATGCTGGATTAAAAGAAACTTAAGAGACATATCAATCAAATATAGTACCTTACTTAAATCCTTATTCAAACCAACCAACTATATAAAGACAATTATGAGTGAACCAGGGAAATATGAATCCTGATTGGCTATCTAATGATATTAAACAAGTCTGTTAAAATTCTTTAGGCATAATTAATAGAATCACAATTATACTTAAGAAAAAAAAAAGGAAAGAAAGTCCTTCTCTTTTGGACTCACATATGAAGTTATTTAGTAGTGAGACAATATGATGCCTGAGATTTGCTTTAATTAGGTAGGTTGGCAGAGGTTGAAACAGATTGGCCAGATGCTAACTATAAAACCAGGTCATCAGTATATAAGGTCAATATTCTACTTTCTATCCTTTGGTATATGTTTGAAATTTTTCATAATAAAAAGTAGAGAAAAAAATACTTCATTATCCTTCTCAGCAGGAAAATAGGAAAAGAAAAACTAACCAGAAGGAATATAGTAATTTCATCTACAACTAACTAGAGACAACACTGTTGATACATACATTCAGTAATATAGCATCTTCTTTTTTTTTTTATCCATATATTTACTTTTTATTGAATATGTTAATGACACATAGTTTTTGCACTGCCAAACCATGCCTGAGAATTCAAAGAAAGAAATGGTACAATGGACAGCCTCATGCACCCATCATGCAGCATATTAAAACTTGATTCATGTGCACTTTGATAATTCCACAATCTTTTAAAAAGTTGTAACAAGGGTTGGGATTTTTAAGTCTCCTTGCAGGTCTTTAGATTTCTATGCCATTAAATAACTTTTCCATATATTCATCTCAGTTCCTCAATAACATAACCCCCAACAAAATTTTGCTGGAAAAAATGCACTTTTCAGGGGAAATATGTGGCTCAAGGTCCAAGAGATTATTTGTTAAAAGATTTTTGGTTGCCAAATGAAGTCTTCAGATTAACCAAGAATCCTTTGTTTCTCAATCATCCAACCTCTCCTTGGCTGGCTCAGCTACTCACCCAAGCACATCAGAACATAGGCATCCTGCCTGCCACCTCAAGTAACTCCAACATTATTGCCCAGATACAGTTTGCAGGTCCCATCAGGTGATTCTGTTAGCTTCCCCGGAGTGGGATTCCTGCATTGACACTTTTATCAAGACTCAACTCCTAGAGGAAAATGCTCCCACAACAGGACAGTTTTACTCACCCATTTGCTTCACTCTTGCCAGTAGCAAGTCTGCAACTCCTACATTTGGCAAAGGGATTTTATTATAGAGAAACCCAGACTCTGCATCAAGTGGTCACATGCCACTTTGAAATATTTCTACTGAAAATACAAAACTAGGAAATTACCAGACTATCTCATTAGATGGAAAGACTTTTCAGTAATCCTGGGTAGCGTCCTCGTGTCCCTTTTCAGGACGAAAAATTACTGGATAGTTTAAGCTGTAATTATTAAAAACAGAAGTGCTACATCACCTGTCTTTAGCCCCTGACTCTCCAAATGATCAACTTCAAGACACACCAGAAGGTTGATACCAAAGCTAGGCTGGGACAATCACTGCATCTACGAAATACCTAACACTTTAAATGTTTGGGCACAAGTGCATCTGGAATTCTTGTCAAAGATCATGCAAGATCTGTGAAACTTAAGTGTGTTTCAGGTTGGGGTTCTGCTCTTACTGCTTTGAATTTGTAAGGACAGGACAGTGACTCCCCTGGGCTGAGCAGAAACTAAACAAAGTCTTTCCACCAGTTTACTATACAGTTTAGACCTGATTAGAGGAGGCTTTAGCAGCACCTGAAGTAGAGCCCCCTGCATTTGCTGCCCTTTATATTAAAGGCCATTTGGTTCCACTCTAGGGATTGGCAAATTCATGAGACATTTCACAATTCCAATGCATACTTCAGGTTACTTAGCTAAGCAATATGCTCTGTCAAAGAACTATTCCAAGTGATAGCAAAAAAAAAAAAAAAAAAAAAAAGCCTTAATATGGAACACAGAAAAAGCATTACCCAAATAAAAAATTACTAAAAGAAATAAGATTCTTCCCTCCTAACCCTTTCCCCACTTGGTGACCCAAGTTTGGTTGAATTTAATTTGTGGTTACCTCAGAATACAACTCAAAGTTTTAAATTATAAATCAGAGCCCTACAGATTATCCAAGCACATCAGTTCTTTTGAGAGCGGCATGTTCATAAAATTTTATCTTTTTTTAAAAAACTTTATTTCATAAGAAAAATTGACATAAAGGATTGATAACTGTGATCATTATAGCATGTATTATCCAGAGCTAGAAACAGAATCAAGTTCTATACTGTATCAGTCTTGCATTTATGAATTTAATAATCATGGGGTTTTCATTATAAACCCTTGAGGTCTATGACATACATGGTAAAGAGTAATTCTGCCAAGACAAGCTTCAATCACAAGAAATAAATGACTAGTACACAGAGGAGTTAGGCAACAATGAGTGCACATCGCAGACCACCTAGCAACCATGTCTCAGAGCAGTCTGTGGCTCTCTGCTCCTTGATCCATGAAGTGATTTAAAAATGTTTTCTTGGGAAACAAACGTCAACTGCTAGTGATAGTAGTGGAAATAAAGAAAACAAAAACAGGACTAAGGAAGTGCTATTAGTTGAAAATTGGTAGTTTTAAATTAAATTTTAAAGGGAAATGTTGAATTGATAGTAAAATCAATCATGTGGACAAATCCATTGTATGTTTTATAAACAAGAGAAACAATTTGTTAAACTGCTGTTGGGAATTACATCGATCAGTACAAAACAGTTTTGAAGAAAGTTATAAGCTACAGTAGCCTCTTGTGCATTTATCAAGGTCTCAGGAAGTACCTACCCAATGAGAACAAAGTTTTAACACTCTATATTGAGTATTTCTTTCAATTACAAAGTGAAAATTTTCTACAATTCCTTTTCCAGTTTTATAATGAACAGAGTATGGAAAGAAATATAGTTAGACATCATTTTAAACTAAAAGACTGGAGAGCAGACAGGAATACAGAATTTTAAAAGCATTATTCATACTGGCAGATTACATTCTTGGTGTGTTACAAAACCCTTCCTTTGGGGAAGCAATCCTCCCCAAATGCATTCCACGTGATCTGAGTCAGACTAATGGTTCCAATCTGCATTTGCACCCCGGCCCCAGGCCGGCCCATCTCAGTGCTCTATGCTACCTGGCTAAAGGACTGGTTCCAGGAAAGGTCTGTAAGCCAAGATGGAAAAGTCAGAGGTCACCCCAGGACCTTTTCTGGGGAATTTTCAGAAAACATGTTTTCTTTTGGGATTACAAGATTTAAAGACATATAAACTGGAGTTCCTATTGGTCACCTTCCTGAGTGCAAGGTCAAAGAATAATAATAATGCATGAATGAAGCAGAACTCTTGAGATGTAAAACAAAAGCAAGAACAAGAGTACACTCCTAAGACATCACTAAGAGTCATGGATCTGGGGAGGGATGGACTGGGAGTTTGGGGTTAGCAGACGCAAACTATTACATTTAGAATGGATAAACAAGGGCCTACTATATAGCACAGGGGACTATATTGAACATCCCATGATAAACCATAATGAAAAAGAATATAAAAGAGAATGTATATATGAGTATAACTGAGTCACTTTGCTGTACAGCAAAAATTAACACAACATTGTAAGTCAACTCTACGTCAATAAAAAGTAAGTCAGTAAGAGTCAAGGATCAAGATATGCTCAAAACTATTTCTACTCCTAGAATTTTGATGTATGTGAATAAAATCCTTTTGCTTAAGCTAGTTTGATTTGACATTCTATCACTTAAAACTCAAAGAGTTTCCAATATACTTTCACTGTACAGAGAAAAATAACTTGCAACCTAGTAAACTTGGTAACTGTTCCAGCACACTCTTTCGTAAAAGGCATACTTCATAGATTACAGTGGCTTCTTTCCTTCAGAACGCCTAATAAAGATAC
Organism: Giraffa tippelskirchi; assembly: GCF_054371585.1. Lineage (NCBI taxonomy): Eukaryota > Metazoa > Chordata > Mammalia > Artiodactyla > Giraffidae > Giraffa > Giraffa tippelskirchi. Next base: position 145,429,267 of record NC_137281.1, on the reverse strand, counting down.
TTCCTGAATTATGCCCGAACGCATCATGAAATACACAGCATGGCCCCTGAATAAATGTGATCTGGGTACTCACACTCATCCAGCCCCAACTGATAGGCCAGGTTCTGAAGGCCTCGTACCTTCTCCATCAAGTTAGCTGTGGTGAGGCTCCCCAGTTCTGAAACAGAATCATTCACTTCAATACCATTTCTTTCTTTCTATTAACAACTCACGTGGGTTGCAAACCCTTGCTATAAAAGTTTTCAAACTTAATTACTATTGAGTAAATAGATAATGGATCCATATCTCTTCTTATCCAATCACTCACCCTAAACACACAGACATACAAATCAGTGAATTTTTCCACCACTGCAAAATGCCTCATATGAACTTACCCACTTAATGAGAAGAGAGTTAGCATAAATACAATAGCAATTACGTGTTTTATCCTGAGGATCCTTTTATAACATTTGCTTTGCCTATCATACAAAATGAATACGCTACTAAAATATGGAACCTTGTGATAGGACACAGCATTGAGAAAGCCTACAGACAGATCTTTGACTTGCAATACGGACACCATCTCCACCATCATTCATAAGTCCTCACTGGTCCAGCTGGGACTTCCCAGGTGAAAAGAAAGTGAGTGTGAAAGTCATTCAGTCATGTCCGACTCTTCGCAACCCCATGGACTATACAGTTCATGGAATTCTCCAGGCCAGAATACTGGAGTGAGTAGCTGTTCCCTTCTCCAGGGGATCTTCCCAACCCAGGGATCGAACCCAAGTCTCCCACATTACAGACGGATTCTTTACTTGCTGAGCCACCAGGGAAGCCCAAGAATATTGGAGTGGGTAGCCTATCCCTTCTCCAGGGGATCTTCCCATCCTACCCAGGAATAGAACTGGGATCCCCTATATTGCAGGTGGATTCTTCACCAGCTGAGCTACCAGGGAAGCCCTTCCCAGGTGCACAGTGGTAAAGAATCTGCCAGCCAATACCGGAGACCCAGGAGAGGTGTGTTCAATCCCTAGGTCAGGAAGATCCCCTGGAGTAGGAAATGGCAACCTGCTCCAATATTCTTGACTGGAAAATTCCATCGACAGAGGAGCCTGGCAGGCTACAGTTCATGGGGTCTCAAAGAGTTGTACATGACCAAGCACACATACACATTATTTCAATTAACAATAAAATGGCAATAAAACACTAAATAAAATAGCGATAAAAAGTAAATAAGTAAGAATCAAGGATTAAGATACGCTCAAAGCTATTTCTACTCCTAGAATTATTTATATGAATAAAACCCTTTTGCTTAAGCTAGTTTGATTTGACATTCTATCACTTAAAACTCTAACAGTTTCCAATATACTTTCACTGTACAGAGTAAAATAACTTATAACCTAGTAAACTCAGTAATTATTCCAGCACACTCTATCATAAAAGGCATACTTTGTTTAGAAAAAAAAAAACTAAATATTAATCCAAACTTTTCCTTCAAATCAAATGCCTATAAAAATTGTTAAAGTTTACCAGAAAAGAAGACAGTAGACTTAAGGTAAAAATTTACTTTCCAAGATTTTCATTTAAATAGCACCCAATTAGTTTTAGGTTTAAGACATAGGTCAATTTGCATAAAACATAAATGCTCTGATCCTTTACTAAAACTTTGAAGTTTCCTTAGAAAATACATGCCGATGGAATATTATATAAATGTCTGTTTGGAACATTAGAGCAATGAACCCGAGATGCCCTTGAGACTTAATTTTCCCCTGGCTGGAGGAGGGGATCTGCTTTTAAGTATTTCACGCAGAACAATGAATTACTTCTGAGATCAAATAGAGGTGTTATTTTCTGCAACTTATCATGCCACAATTATTATTTATATCTAGCATAAGTAGATTTTCTTGATCTGTTCAGCTGCTTAAATAGCTTAAGAATCCCGGACTTTCTACCTTAACTTCAGTCTATTACTTCACCACCATCATGAATCTTACCACTATGAAGATGATATAAAATTAAATAAAGTAGAGCAAAATCAAGGAAAATTAATGTTTTTTAATTTAAATTTCTACTTTGTGGTTGAGTTCCAAGTCATTTATCAAATATTCACCACTTACAGTATTCTTTGTCGGAGAAATTGATGAGAAAGAGCTAAAAGACAGGTCTTAACCCACTCCGGGGTTGTCAGTTAATAGTACTGGCAACAATAGAAGGCAGTAAATCCTAAATAAGCCACTTGTGTTATAGTAATAACAGACTAATCTTAAAAAGATCAGAGTTTAAATTTTAACTCTTTCTAATAAACCTTGGTTTACGTTAACCTCTGAAACTTAGATATCATACCTAACTCAAAGAACCTTCATGAGAATGAGAATGAGAAAATTTACATGAGAGCTTTTAATTAAGTCTGAGCATCATACAAAATAAAGTTAATATTACAGGAACTTAGCAGCAGCAGCAGTCATCATGATTGAGTCTTGAATTGTAAGATTTCTACACATGAAAAAGTAAAGAAGGGCATTTAGATATGAAAAACATGAGTATGATGGCTCAATAGGCAATTTGAAGCCAAGAATACTTGTAAGGGAATAGTGAAAGAAAAACTGTTAAGGTCTGTGGAGGAGCAAATGTCAGGTCAAAAGTTAAAGGTCACCAGCACTGCTTACCTTTCAACATGTCGATGTCATCACGTTCTATTTCAGCCATCCATTTGGGTGGAGAGCTAGTAATAGGCTGTCAGAAAATAATATATCCATTCAGACATAAGCAAAGTATGAAGAGACCCTACTCTTCTTTTTTATAAGAAAAAGAGCTTTTCACACAGCTGTCTGACTCTACAACTCCATGGACTATAGCCCACCAGGCTCCTCTGTCCATGGAACTATCCAGGCAAGAGTACTGGAGTGGGTAGCTATTCCCTTCTCCAGGGGAGCTTCCCAACCCAGGGATCAAACCTGGGTCTCCTGCATTGCAGGCAGATTCTTTACCATTTGAGCCACAAGGGAAACCCTTGAAAACACCGGCAAATCAATTGTAATTTCAAATACCAGATTTCTCCCGGTTCAGATATGGCCTACACAGAGAACCCTTACAAAACAATACTCTTCATCTTTAAAAGCTGGTTTTAAAGAAATGATCTTAGAAGAATTGGTCTGACTACTGTTACTGCTATATGTATAACAGATTGGTATAGTCGTGAAAGAAATTACTGGAAATTCACAACTAGTGAAAGCCTCCAACTGAACTGTTTGAAACAATAATCAGGAAGTAACATTCGCTGGCAGAGGAGAAGATTTTCAAAGAAAAACCAAGAAGGAGAAAATCTTCAATCTGAACAAGAGAATACTGGAATGCTTATCACTTAAAATTTCATTTTATTGTAAACGTAAAGAAAACTTTAGAATTTTAAGTTTCTTCTCATTCCTGATAGTGAACTTACAAAATATGAAAGAGAGCTCATTCTTAGAACAGCTTTGGCATAACAGCTTTCAATCCAGGCTACACATGAGAATCAGCTGTGTAACTTTAAAAATATACAAATAACTAGGCCATAACCCAGATGCACTGATTCAGAATATCAGGGTGTGGGAGAGGGGCCAGTGGGAAGAATAGAACAAGGGGATTACATATGTATTCTTTAAAAGCTTCACAGCTGGCATATCAACAATTCTGATGAGATTTCACTTCAACTTTGAGCCATTTTCCTTTTCTTAAATTGAAGCATAACTGACACAAAACATTATACTAGTTTTGGGTGTACAGCATAATTCAGTATTTGTGTATATTGGGAAATGACTGCCACAAGAAGTCTAGTTGACATTCATCACCATATATGGCTACAAGTTTTTTCTTGTAATGAGAATTTTTAAGATCTCTTAGCAACTTTCAAAAAGGCAATACAGTATTATTAACTACAGTTATATTATTAACTGTAGTTACCATGCTGTATATTATATCTCCAGGACTTATTTATGCCTTTTCTTTTTTAAAAAATTCACATTTATTTGGTACTATGTGACAAGTAAAACACTTTACATGCATCATGTCATTTATTTTCCAAATCAATCCTATGAAAAAGGTATTATTATCCTCATTTTACAAATGAAAAGAACAGATGTTTAGGAAGATTATAAATCACTTGCCTCACATCATAGAACTACTGGAACCATGATTCAAAACCCATGAAGTCTGAGTTCCAAAACCACTACTCTACCTTCCCTTGAAGGCTTTAGATCAAATTCACCACTTTTACCCTAGGTAATCAGAATCGGAGAAGGCAATGGCAACCCACTCCAGTACTCTTGCCTGGAAAATCCCACGGATGGAGAAGCCTGATAGGCTGCGTCGCGAAGAGTCGGACACGACTGAGTGACTTCACTTTCACTTTTCACGTTCATGCATTGGAGAAGGAAATGGCAACCTACTCCAGTGTTCTTGCCTGGAGAATCTCAGGGACAGCAGAGCCTGATGGGCTGCTGTCTATGGGGTTGCACAGAGTCGGACACGACTGAAGCAACTTAGCAGCAGCAGCAGGGAATCAGAATATTTCAGGTGATCTTAACCTGGAGCCCTGGGATGGCCCTGAACCCTTAGAAACAAAATTCAATATGTATGTGCATACTTCCAGGGAAAAGGTATAGATATTTCATCAGATTTTCAAAATACACCATGCTCTAATAAAAGTTTTTAAAACCACCTATGTTTACAACTCAACGTAGTTAGCTGTAACAAATATAATTAACTAAACTAAAAATTCAGTATGAATGAGAATTTATGAAAACCAAATCAAATCTTTCTATTTAATTTTCTAGACAAAAGCTGATCTAATACTAGCTACTGTGTATTGCTTATTAGTTCTTGGTACTAGGCAAAGCATTTTACATGCATTATGCCATTTTATACTAAGAAGCCTATGAGGTAGTATTAGATGAGAAAACTACGGCTCAAAAATGTTAGGAAACTTGCTGAGGTCACAGATAGTGAAGTAACAGATTCAGGATTCAAATCCAAGTGTATCTGCCTTCAAAACCCTATGCTATCCTTCACTCATGCTCAGGCCTTCGTGGATGTTAAAGTCACACACTCCAGCTTTCATTCAACCCTACCTTCTGGAAAAATAAAAGAAGCTACAAAAAGGTCCCTTTGAACAAATATGCTCATGGAACCTGAAAGCCACAGGCCTTAATATTTAACTCAGTATCTTTAACCCTAACTAAGTTAACCTTTAACCTAATGAGTAGAGAATGTTAAGCATATGGTAAGGTACTAAGAGCTGCTGCTACTGCTAAGACGCTTCAGTCGTGTCCGACTCTGTGCAACCCCATAGACGGCAGCCCACCAGACTCCCCCGTCCCTGGGATCTCCAGGCAAGAACACTGGAGTGGATTGCCATTTCCTTCTCCAATGCATGAACGTGAAAAGTGAAAGTGAAGTCACTCAGTCGTGTCTGACTCTTAGCGACCCCATGGACTGCAGCCTACCAGGCTCCTCTGTCCAACAGATTCTCCAGGCAAGAATACTGGAGTGGGTTGCCATTGCCTTCTCCAAGGTACTAAGAGAGTTAATTACAAATCCCTAATCTGTTAATAGAAACAGCATGAGCTTTGGAATCAAACAGATCTCTGCTCAAATCGTAGCCTGTCACTCACTAGGACTTGGGCAAGTAACTTAACTTCTAAGCTTCTCTGCTAGTCAGTGCTTCTAACTTTGGGCACAAACACTTCCAAGTATGTATAATAAGCATTGTTGCCAGTAAGTAGACTTATGGGTTCAAAGTCTGGTTTTGCCATTTACAGCCTATAATCTTGGGTAAACTACTTAACATCTTTGTGCCTATCTGTCTGTAAAATATGGATAATAATAATACCTATACATCTTATGGGTTTGTTTGGGTTTTTTTTTCCTGGCCACATCACACAGCTTGCAAGATCTTAAGTTTCCCAACCAGGGATTGAACCTAGGGCCAGGACCATGAAAGCACTGAGTCCTAACAACTGGACTGCCAGGGAAATCCCCCTCATATGGTTTTGTAAAGACTAAATAATGTACGTAAAGTGCTTAGAACAATGCCTGGCATATGGTATGCATCATGTACATGCTAGCTAACATCATAATCATCCTATCTTCCTGGTTGTGGGAATACATGAGAACATATATAGAGCATCCAGCACAATTCCTGATGCCCCAGGAAATGGAAAAGTTGTGGCTCTAATGAATGTCTTTCTTCAGTTTCTGATGAGCCACTGAGAAACTTCAAAATCCTCCAGGGAGGTATAAGTTAAAGTCATAATGCATCACATAAACAAAAGAGAAACACTTCAAAATCATAGTTTGGGCCAAAAGAATATTGGCATTACATTAAATATTTCAATTGCTTTACCTTAAAATCTCTTAAGCTGAGAGAAGAGGCTAATAGCCAAAGGTCAAAATATCAAAATAGAGCATTAACATCATTAACATGATGATGATATAAACAGACTTCCAGGATTGTAGTTACAAAATACTATGAAGGCAATAACATTATTCTTGAAAATAAAGAAATAAAAAGATATTTGAGGTTTTACCCAGAAGCAAAAAGTTGGAAAAACTTCATTATGTGAGATATTACTTACACTTTTGAAGGAAGCTGCAAATTCAGCAACACCTGGTACTAAAAAGAAAAAACAGAACATTAGCCATTCAATATTGGCTAGTATGAAAGGAAATGGGCCCTCCCATACACAGCCATCCTCTTTCATGTGCACAAAGATATACATTGTTAAATTGTTTGTAACATCAAAACTTGGATATTATTAGGTTTCCAAATAGGGTATGAGTTCATAAGCTGTAGTAGATCTAGACAATAAAATTAAAAAATGAAGTAAATCTATACCTATCAACATGAAAAAATCCACTGATAAATTACTAGGCAGAATAAATTAAGCTGTAGATCACCCCATAACAAAACAAAGCAAAAAAACTCTATATACTTTAAAATATTTATTTGCTTACTTGTGTAAGTATTAAAAAATATACAAAATTTCTGTACTGAACTGCAACAGCAGTTAACTTTATCAGCACTTAAAGGAGGCAAGGGATTACTTGATACATCTCATATTGTCTGAGTTATTACAGATATAGCTTTTAAAAATAATTCTTTTTTAAAGGTTCTCTATCATTTTCTGAGTCACACTGTGCTCTGAAAGAACTGAACTACTAAACAGCTATTCTTACTACCAGACCACAGAATTCAGTCTCTTCCTCTGAAATAAAATTTTAATCATTACAGTTAAATGGTAACTCTTCAAAAATGTTCCTCAAAGTAGCACTGGTTTTCCCATCAATTTTGCCATAAAGAAACCAAAAACTTACATTGTTCTGGCCAAAGGTCTGGTGAAGCCCGGTCAAGTTTTTCAAAACTTAGCAAAGATGCTTCTAGATCTGCCCCTAGAACAAAACACCCAGATAAGCCAAGAAGGAACAAAACACATTATTTTACATTTTATGACATATCAATCTCAAAGCACATAAACTGGAACACTCACTCACCTAGAAGTCTAGAGATTTGAGTTCTATGACTACTGATGCTACTGAGCCATGATGTTACACAAATAAACGATTTCCTTACTCTCCCCGTCTTTAAAAAGGGAAACAATATTTTAGTAGGGTGTTGGGAAAAATGAATGTTCACAACCCACCTGTATTTTTACTCGTGTGTGTGTGTGAGTGTCTGTGTGTGTATTAGTCGTTCAGTTGTGTCCGACTCTTTGTGACACTATGGACTGTAGCCCCCCAAGGCTCCTCTGTCCAAGGAATTCTCCAGGCAGGAATACTAGAGTGGGTTGCCATTCCGTTCTCCAGGGAATCTTCCAGACCCAGGGCTCAAACCCAGGTCTCCTACATTGCAGGAGGATTCTTTACCACGTGAACCACCAGAGAAGCCCATCTTAACTCATACTCAGACTTTCCTTCCAGTCACTGAAGTCCCTGCCTTCAGAAAAGACAAACTCCTCTGCTCAGGCACTGGATTCCACCTTTTCTTGCTTTGTCAGACACATCATCGTGACTAATCTATTGCACAACTAGTTTCTACCCTCTCTACTGGCTCACACTCAACAAGTAAGTCTGCTCTGGAATTTACCTTCTTTGAAGAAACTCTTGACCCCATGACTTCTTCACTCCTTCACGGCAGAAGTTTTTTAGCTGTCCATCCTATCGTCTCCTCTTCCTCACCTCACAGTCTTTCTTTAGCCTACCACAAACAGGCTTCTACCCCTAAATGCATGGAAACAGCTGTCATGGATGTCACTGATGACCTATGTTGCTAAATCCAGTGGTCACTTCTTTGTTCTCTCTTAGGTGACCTCTTTGCAGCATCCACTCACTGACCACTCTCCTTCAAACACTCTAGCTTCTACAAAACCACTATGTTGGTTCTTCTCCTTCCTCACCAATTCCTTCAGTCTCCCCTTCCATTCAGGGCCCACTCTAGGCTGGCTTCACTCTCTACTGAAAGTCTCCCAAGGAAATCTCATCTAGTCCCATACCCTTTACCACCATTTATATGCCAAGGACTCCATATTTCTATTTCCAGCCCTAATATTTTCCCGAACTTCAGAGTTATATATCTAAGTGGCTATGTGATATCTCTATTAACATGTGTGAAAAACCATAATCCCTACCTTCTCCATCTCAGTAAACAGCACCACCATCAACTCCAGTTCTCAATCCAAAAACCCAGGGGTCATCCTTCATGCCTCCCTTTCTTTCATCCTTCCATTACCAATCTATTAGTAAATCCAGTAGTTTCTATCTAAAACACACTCTGAAATTTCATTAATTAACCAAGGAACTATTGCTTCTCTTCTGGACCACTTCAATAGGCTCTTACCGGTCTCCCTGCTCCCATTTTTACCCCTCCCCATCCCTACTCTCAAATCTACTCTCCAAAAAGTTAAATGTCAATCAGTTCAAGCCACTCTCCAGCTTAAAGGACTTCTTCCCAGCTAAATTCATGAATGCATACCTATTGTGACCTATAAAATCCTATATGATCCAGCCCCTGCCTAATTTTTTGACACCATTTCTTTTCCACTCTTGCCCTGGAACACAGAAGGTGTTTAATATTAACAACAACAGTTAACATTTGTTGAGTACATACTTTGTGCTCAGTATACTAATTAGCTGCATAAATTAGCTAATTTAATGATATAAACAGTGATTCTTAACATGTTCTGGGTAAGCCAAATTATTGAAAATCTGAAAAAAAAGCTATGAACTCACTCCCCAGAAAATGTACATATTTATAAAATCTTTCAACATGTCCTTTTCTCTAAACAAAATTTCCTCCCAATAGTCTAAGGAACTCCCAAGTTCACAGCAGGATTATCAATAGCCAAGACATGGGAACAACCTAAGTGTCCACTGATGGATGAAGAAAGTTTGAAAATACACACAAATGGAATATTATTCAGCCATATATAAATGAGGAAATCCTGTCACTTGTGACAACCTATATGGACCTTGAAGGCATTATGATAAATGAAATAAAACAAATATAATATGACCTCACTTATGAGTGCAATCTAAAACAAGCAAACAGACAAACTCACAGAAAAAGAGATCATACTCATGGTTATTAGAAGTGGGGGGTAAGAAGAGGGGTAATTAGAGGAAAGTGGTCAAAAGGTACAAACTTTAGGTTACAAGGTAAATAAGTATTACGAGTGTAATGATGACTATAGCTAACACTGCTGTATGACAGACAGGAAAGTTAAAAGAGTAAATCCTAAGTGTTTTCATCAAAAGGAGAAAAATTTTTGCCTTGATTCTTCTTTCCTTTTTATTGTACTGCTGTGAGAAGATGGATGTTAGCTAAACTGATCTATTCACTCTAAGGAAATTTCCATTGGCATTCTAATTGGTAAAGAACTCAACTCTAAAAAACCGCCTTAACTAGATATGTGAAACACAAAACCCCAATTTTCAAACTTCCAAGGAATGTTACTTATGGAAAGTTCAACCATAACAAAAATAATCTTATTGAGAGTAAGATTCAATAACCAACAAGCATGACCTTATGATACCACAGTCTGGGGCATAACTTGACTCTACTGTGTTATTCTCATACATTAAGTAATAAATGACTTTACTTAGATTTCCATTTTCTCCTTTTCAAGGAGGTCCCAGCAAATTAAGCATTAAAAAGAGAAACAGTAAAAGATCTAAACTTTTTTTTCATAGCAAGATAATTTTAATTAAATCTTATAGACAGAAACAGGTGGAACACTAAAAATAGAAGTGAGAGAGCTAGGCAGTAGTATATTTTAGGATAAGACACTTATTTAGATGCAAAATTTAAGTTCAAAGTGCTCAACCTGTTTTTGTCAGATTAAAAAGATTAGAGGGAAAAAGATAAAGCTATGCAAAAGATGAGCATGAAAACTTTTAAAATCAAGCATGCAAATAGAGTGAGAGTAGATATGGTTAAAAGGAAAAAGGAAAAAAAATACATTTTCGGTATTCTTCCTGGCCAAAGGAAGGAAAAGAAATTGAGAGAAGACAAGGGAAAATCAAACATAAGGAACAAAAATATAAAGACAACTTAGTTATAAACTAAAAATTTTCATAGCAATTACTTCTATCACTTGGCTGATTTTTTTTCAACTGTGATAAGATATATATAAAACATACCATTTTACCCAGTATTAAGTGTACAGTTCAGTGGCATTAAGTACATTCACACTGCTTTGCAACCGTCGTCACCATCCATTGCTAGAACTTTTTCATGTTCCCCATCTGAAAGTCTGTACCCATTAAATAAATAACAACCCCACATTCCCTTGGCTAACTTTTTAAATACTCTTTATTTTTTTCCTGGCCAAAAAAAGAAAAAAGAAAAGACATTTTTAACAAGAGAGCACTCAGGCAGGATAAAGAATCTCTTTCGACTTTCAATACCCATAATTTCTTATACAGTATGTGGTTGCTTGTCCTTGTTGTTTAGTAGCTAAGTCATGTCCGACTCTTTGCAACCCCATGGACTGTAGCCTGCCAGGCTCCTCTGTCCATGGGATTTCCCAGGCAAGAATACTGGAGTGTGTTGCCATCTCCTTCTCCAGGGATCTTCCTGACCCAGGGACCCATGTCTCCTGCATTGGCAGGCAGATTCTTTACTGCTGAGCCACCAGGGAAGCCCCATACAGTATGTACCCATGCTCAAAAACCTTAAAATATTATTTAAGCATATATCTAATCATTCTTTCAATAAACGTGAATTGAAGACCTACTGCTTGCCAGTAGGCAAGGCACTGTGGTAAGCCCTGAGATCCAACCACCAACGAAACAGACTTGGAATTTTCAATCCGCAGTGAAAGGGGCAAACTCAACATAATAAACTATTCTGTCTATGAAGGTACTGAGAAAGTGAATAATGCTGAAGAGGGGCAAGTCCAGACACTGTGTTCTGTGAAAGCCTCTCTGGGAGGTGACATTTAAATGAGACCTGAAACTGCCGAAGTGTTTACATGTTTGATTAACCTTCTTCTCTCCCAATGCACCTAGTAAAACGCCTTTCATCAAGTAGGATCTCAGTATAGCTTTTCTGGCCATAAGTTCCTCATTCCTGAAATGAACTTTGAAGATTCCTTCCAAACACAAAATGAGAGAAAACTACGTATCAGTGAAATGGACGTGGGGATGGAATAGTCGAAGCAAAAACAGTTCAGAAATGACTGCAAGACCTTAATCCTAAAACAGAACGGAGAGCAAAAGCCTGGGGGTATACCAAAACCACTCAATTGCCATCTGAGATGAGTTGCATCTTAGACAACATATAAGCAGAAATCGTTCAATCACTCAGCCTTAAGAAACAATTCATAAAGCAGAAACAAGAGAGGTAGAGACGTGTACATGACTACACTAAAAAGCTCAGTTCTATTTTCCTCGGGACTTTCACAGCTAGGGACCAAGAGGGTCTCCCGCTTCCCTAGCTGCCAAGGGAACGGTCCGAATCTAAGAAGACAGGAGAAAATCATCTTTCTCTTGTGGTTCAATCCCGGGATGATGTCAGCCACTAACCCTAGCTAGCGCTTAAGGGAATCGTTCCAGATGCTCAAAGAGAAACGAACTGACCTTTTTTAGTGAGGCGCTCGGAGGGGAAAGCTACACTAAGGCGCCTCCTTTCCTCATCAGTACCTCTTCCTCGGCCCTCAGCCTCACCCAAATGAGGCTAAAGCAGGACCAGGGCGACCCTCGTTCTTTGGCCCAGAAAAGGTCCCAAGCGGGCGCCCTCCTCCATCTGCCTCGTACACTGCAAAGAAACCAGGCACCTCTGGAGCCGCTGTGAAGAACCGGCGAGCTGAAGAAGCATCCACATCGCTTAGAAAAGAAGCGGAAGGGAAAGGAGAAGAGCCCACGAAAGAAATGTAAATTCGAGTGGCAAATGGAAACTGGAAGTTCCCGGGAGAGCACCGAAGGATGTGGCAGGCGAAAGGTCTCTAAGCCGGCTCTTACCGTCCGTGGGAGACGCCATCTTCCAACCCATGTCACGTGACGTGCCCAACCGTCGGCGGGAAAGCTTGGATCTGTAAGCCACGCCCCCAAAGAGAAACCCAACCCTCAAACCCAGGAGCCGGGCTCGTCTCCCCGCCCCCATAGGGGCAGTCTTTCCATGGGCCCGCCCCCCGGTGCTAGCCACACACCCCCTCGCGCAGTGGATGAGGCGGAGCTACCGCAAAAATTCTTGCAGGAACTTATTTACTTCCCTCAGTGAGTGGGCGGGGCCGCGGTTGTGCCTGTGGCCAATCGCAGTTCCGGGTTCGGGGGCGTCTTCCTCACGTGCTCGATATAGAACAGCCGAGTGGCACCGTGTCTTCCCTATACCTCCGCCAACAGAATTTGTTGAGGTAGAGCAGGGCGAGAGCGCTATCACTTCTGACCAATCGTATCCCCCCAGGGCTGGGCCTGAGGGGCGGAGTCAGGCATTAGGGCGAGTAATTGGCTAGGGGAGATTGTCCTTTCCACTAGTGAGGAGGTGCGGCAGGATGGAGGGGCGAGGCCTGGCCGCTGTAGAGCTTCTGTACGGTCTCAGACTGTAGAGGTGCGTGGGGCTGAGAAGAGGCAACCCAGAGCCATGGCGGCGGTGGCTGCGGCGGCGGCGGCGGCATTGCGGGCCCGGATCCTGCAGGCGAGTGAGGGTGGCGCCAAGGGGTTGCGAAGCTCGAAATTCGTCCTTGCCATCCGCTCTCTGAGCCAGCCCCTTCATGGCTGACCCTTCTCTGTGCCCATCGGACCTGTGCGGCCCTGTCCCACCCCTCACTCAGTATCCGCCTTCGTTAGATCCAACCCTGGGCTCTCAGCCCTGGCCCTTTTATTGTTGAGCCTCCCCCGTTTTCTGGCTCTGGCCCACTCTCCTCTTCGAGGCTTGCCTGGCCCTGCCGACACTCTTGCCCTCACCTCTGTCGGTCTGCCCACCGTCTTCCCTTTCCCCTCTGCACCAGCCACCTCTCTGCCACAGAAACTCCCTTTCTGGTCACCTTTCTTAGCATTCGGCCGGGAACCTCCAAATTGTCCCCTTCCCCCACCCTTCTTCACAGTCTGCAATCCGAGGTAAAGGCCAGGGGGCGGGGGGCAGGAAGCACACGAGGAGCGAGGGTCAGTGAATGAACTTTGAATCTCCTTCTCGGATTGTTCACTCCGTTTTCCCAAAAGCAGTCATTTGCTGAGCTGTTTTCCCCGGCTATGGCTCTTTGCAAGTTCCACAGGCTGTGTGGACTGTTGTGCCTTCGCTTGCCAAGACTTTAGAAAATGGGAGCCAGGGAAGATAAGCAGTCCAAGTTTCCACCCCAGAGTCAGCTTGTGCTGTGCTGTGCTTAGTCGCTCAGTCGTGTCCCACTGTGCGACCCCATGGACTGTAGCCCTCCAGGCTCCTCTGTCCATGGGGATTCTCCAGGCAAGAATACTGGAGTGGGTTGCCATACCCTCTTCCAGGGGATCTTCCCAACCCAGGGATCGAACCCAGGTCTCCCGCATTGCAGGGGAATTCTTTACCGTCTGAGCCACCAGCGAAGCCCCAAGTCAGCTTAGTTTAACTCAGCTCTGCTCCTGGGGTTGGAGTGGGGTAGAGATGATCGGATCTTCTCTGAAGCCAGCCTAAGGACAGGTGGTTGAGCTACAGGAGCTACATGCCTGAGGCCTGTAGCTGTTTCCAGCTGTTCATAGCCTTTCCCGGTTGTTCAAGCCTAGCAAGGACATACATTATGAGGCAACATTATCAAACCTGCAAGAAACAGCTTTGCTTTTCTTACTCATGTTCAGCTTGGGAACTACTTCCTCTGTATTTCTGGGCTTATACATAACATTAGTATTTATCAGGTTCAGTGAGTTCTACTCCAGAGACTATGCATTTTTAAGATTCTTAGCAGAGTCCGCAAAGGTTCCAGTTTAAATGTGCTATTTAATGGGACAGTGTGAATGGATTGGACGGATTTGTCAAATGATCTTGCCTAACTCGTATTTCTTGATGTAATCCTGGTTCTGTTTTTCTAGGTTTTGTTTTGTTTTTTGTTTTGTAGTCAGAAAACAAAATTTCCACCCTATATTTTCCATTACCAACTTCTCCTGGAAATCTTTTATTAAACTGGCTTTTTTCCTTTGCCTCTTCCACCATCACAAGTCACTGAGAGCCTTAAAAAACTATGTTGTCCTTTGTTTCAAGGAAAAGAATCTCCCTCCCCAAGTACTTTATTTTGGAAATAAACACTTTTTTCTGATTCATTTGCAGAAACTTCTGCATTGACCTTTAAAAGAACAGAGATAATAATTCTAGGAGTTACTATAACATGATAGTTTGAGAGTAGTCTAGATTCTGGCAGTCCAGATATTATCACTCCCATTTAAAGAAAACTGGTCTTAATATGACTCAGTGACTTTCTTCAGTAATACAGTGGAAAGAACACAGGCTTCACAATCATACTTGGATTCTATTCCAGCTCCACCACTTCCTAGTTTTGAGAATATTTGTGAAGATTAGAATTAATGAAGTAAGTTATTGTGTTCAGTCACTAAGTTGTGTCTGACTCTCTGTGACCCCATGAACTGAAGCACGCCAGGCTTCCCTGTCCTTCACCACCTCCCAGAGTTTGCTCAAACTCATGTCCATTGAGTCAGTGATGCCATTCAACCACCTCATCCTGTCCTCTTCTCCTCCTGTCTTCAGTCTTTCCCAGCATCAGAGTTTTTTCCAATGAGTTGGCTCTTCACATCAGGTGGCCGAAGTATTGAAACTTCAGTTTCAGTGTCAGTCTTTCCAATGAATATTCAGGGCTGATTTCCTTCAGGATTGACTTGGGTTTGATCTCCTGGCAGTCCAAGGGACTCTCAGGAGTCTTCTCCAACACCACAGTTTGAAGGCATCAGTTCTTCAGCGCTCAGCATTTTTTATTGTCCAGCTCTCACATCCATACATGACTACTGGAAAAACCATAGCTTTGACTAAATGGACCTATGTCGGCATAGTAGTGTCTCTGCTTTTTAATACGCTGTCTAGGTTTGTCATACCTTTTCTTCCAAGGAGCAAGCATCTTTTAATTTCATGGCTGCAGTCACCTGTCCACAGTGATTTTGGAGCACAAGAAAATAAAGTCTGTCACTGTTTCCATTTTTTCCCCATCTATTTGCTATGAAGTGATGGGACCGGATGCCATCTTCTTAGTTTTTTGAATGTTAAGTTTTAGGCCAGCTTTTTCACTCTCTTTCACTTTCATCAAGAGGCTCTTTAGTTCCTCTTCACTTTCTGCCATTACGGTGGTATCATCTGCATATCGGAGGTTGTTGATATTTCTCCCAGCAATCTTAAAGGTCATCCAAGGTTTCCCACCTAGTAACTGATGTTGCTGAGAATTCAGGACTTAAGTCTAAGCATCTCTTTCTGTGTCAGACACTGGTCCAAACTTTGGGAAAGGATAGATAAGTAAAATATTCACTGAAAGCCTTCCTATTGTAATACAATAAGTGCTAAACAATAAGACTGCGCAGAGTACTGCAGGAACCTATGGAAAGAGCCCCAAACTCAACCTGTGCAATTCTAGAAAAGCTTCCAAAAGGAGTTGATCTTGGTTTGAGTACTGCAAGAGTAGGAGGCCTTTAGCCAGAGAAGGGAGTTCCTGCCAAAGAAAATAGCAAGTGTAAAATAAACATCTAGAGATCAAGAAGTTTGGTGTGACTAACATAGGATAGTTCTTTTCAGTAACAGTACTAATGAATGTGTCTGGAAAATGAAAAAAAGAAAATGAGTGTGTCTTGGAAAATGAAGAAAAGACTAAATGACTATCATTTAGTCAAAAACTAAATGATAATGTTTTATCATACCAGATGTAGTGCCTTTTATGCCCTCTTGACAGCAGGGAGGCTATGTGCAAGTGACAGAAGAAAATTAAGTGGCCTAGAATGCTCTCCTTGGCTGATCTGTACATTTTCTGCCCTAAAAGAGTTTGCGTGTGTGTTAAGTCACTTGGGTCATGTGCAACTTTTTGCGAACCTATGAACTGTAGCCCACCAGGTTCCTCTGTCCATGGGATTCTCCAGGCAAGAATACTGGAGTGAGTTGCCATACCCTCCTCCAAGGAATCTTCCCAAGCCAGGGATTGAACCCTCGTCTCTTAAGTCTGCATTGGCAGGCGAGTTCGTTACCACTAGGCGCCACCTGAGAAGCCAGTGAGAGAGTTTACATGAAACAAAATTAATATCCCACTATTGCTTGGCTGTATACTCATTCTTTCATTCTGCAGAATATTACTGAGTGCTTACTCTAGTCCAGGAATGCTACCAGGTGATGAGGGCACAACTGTCTAGTGTTCTAAGGGAAGACAGACTTAATAATGCTATTCTCTAGTGTGATAAGAGAAATAGAGGAATTCAGGTGTTTTATGAAACAGGTACTTAGCTTTGACCTGAGATTGAGACTTAGAAACTTCCAACTCTGCTACTGTACCACTCACTCACAGGAGTTAACCTTGTTTTTTCTACTTCAGAGGAAACTAAAACCATTAGATGAGAACGTCCTCAACTTCCTACTAGCAAGCCTACAGAACTGACCTGTACCTGTACCCAAAGTGATAGGGAGCTCAAGAATAGACGTGAGCCAAGCAAGTGGGATGAAACAACTCCAGGCAAGAGGGAGCAGCACGTGCAAGGGCAATGAGAGCACAAAACGTGTTCTGAGTGTCTGGAGCATAGAGAGAGCAAGGAGGAGAGCAGCAAACTAGGAAACTAGAGAAGTAAAGATTCTATGTAGCGTCTTCTAAGCAACATCGAGGTGAGTCTTTATCCCAAGGACAACGGAAAGCCATTGGTGCATTTTAAACAAATGAGTGATCCAACCAGGTTTGTGTTTTAAAAAGACCCTTTGGCTCTGGAGTGGAAACAAGAATCAGAGGTTTAAGATTGAAGGCTGAGAGACCTGTTAGGAATCATTACCTGTTCGGAAACCCAGGTAAGAGACAATAATGGTGTAGACTGGGAAGAGGGAGCAAGAAAAGGGTTGCATTTCTAAGACTTCTGGGAGGACAGATTGCCAGGACTTGTTTGATTCACTGAGGAGAGAGAGAGAGAAGAGTTAGGGTGACATCTGGTTGGGCACCTAGGTGGATATTAGCCCCATTCACTGAAAGGTGGGCTTAGGAAACAGAGCCGGTTGGTGGGAGGACGATGAGGAGGTCGGCTTTTTCAACATGGACCTAAATAATATCCAAGTAGAGATGTGGTGAAGACAGTTATGTAGGTATTACCTGATGAGGAAGATCCTGTTGAAGAATTAAAGATTTGGGCATCACCAGAATCTAGCTAATTAAGCCACTAGAGTTAATGAAATCACCCAAGGAGAGTTGGGACCTCTCCTTGTTCAGTAACCCAAGCAGTTAGAGGCCAGGTATAGGAGAAGGAATCAACAAAGAAGGCAGAGAAAAAGTGGCCCGAGAGATAGAAAAGATACCAGGGCATCACAGAATATAAGTGGAAAGGGGATTTGGGACAGAAGGTCTGGTTAACTCTTCACCTCTGCTGAGAGGTCAAGTACAAGAAGGACTGGGAAGGGTCCATGGAGAAAGTCATTGGTGTTCTGGTGTTCAGTCATAAAAGTAGGAGTTGATCGAAGAGCTAGTGGGAGATGAGGAAATAATGGTAATTCGTATAGAGAAAGAACCCTTGCTATTGGATGGAGAGAGGTTTTAAGATACAGGAAAGAAATGATAATTGATGGAAGTGTCAGAGGCAGGAGGAACAGTTGACTTCAGAGCACAGGTTCAGAGATTAGCCTTAAATTGGAAGACATACCTCTTCAGTCATACATTGACTGTGCACCTCTGTCTCCCGGTTACTCTATCTTCATGAACCTTGGTAGCTGCCTTCTCCTCTATAAGAGGTGAAAGGAAAAAATGATGAATATTGGTCAGTTTTGTAGGCTTGCTAGTAGGAAGTTGAGGAAGTTTCCATCTCATGATTTCTGTTTCCTCTGAAGTAGGAAAAATAAGATCAGCTCAGTGAGAGGGAAAGGAACAGAGTTGAAAATTTTAAGAAAATTTGGTATGTTTTGAAATATCAAGGAATGTGAGCAAATAAATATTTATAGTAATACAGTAATAGTAACAACGTTTAATGAGTACCAACTACTTGCTAGCTGTTTTTCATACCTGGGCGGTCTTGATCTAGTAACTCTGTGAAGTAGGTAAACAAGATGCAGTACCTGTCCCCATGGAATTTATAGTCTTGGGGTGAAAAACAAGTACCTAGGCTATTAACAACACAGACAAATAAACTCAATAGGGAAATACTAGGTGTTAGGGAAAAATAGGTGTACAGAAAAGTACACCTAACCAAGTCTGAGGTGGGGAACGTCAGGCAATATAGCTATTGAACACCTATTGTGTACCAGGTACTGTGTTGGTATTTGGAATGTGGCTATAAGACATGGTGGTTTCCAGGAGGGTGTTGCTGGTTTGAAATAGCTTTTGTGGTGAAAGGAGAAGCCATAGACTAGGCATTTTGACAGGCTGCTGGCCCAAAAGACCAGCACCTTTTCCTCTGGATAGTGCTGTAGGCACGCAAACAAATTCTTGTACTTTATGCAGTCCTAAACTCTTTGGTTAACGTGGTCTCTCTTCAGATAAGGTAATAGGTTATTAGAGTGCACCTTCCTTTTATATTCCAGTCTTGAGTATTTTAGTTTGCTCACTTTGATTAGACTTCTGTATTTCTTAAATCAACTTCCTTAGCATATACACAAACTATTTTTTGAGAGTGACTTTATTTTAACTGATCCCCCCACCCTAACCATTTGCTGATTAAATTCTATTAAATATTACCTATATAGCACATTCTTTTCCTATTAGGTGTATGTGGCATTTTTAAAAATAGCTTTATTAAAATAAAATTGATCCAAGATAAAGTGTATAATTTGATGTTTTAATATTTGTATACACCTGTGAAAACATCACAATCAAGATAGTGAATATATTAATTGCCCCAAATTGTTTCCCTCTGACCTTCATCTTTTCTTCCACCATCATCTCTAGGTGACCACTGATCTGCTTTCTGACACTACAGTTTACATTTTCTAGCTTTATATAGGTACTCTTCTTAAGTCTAACTTCTTTCACTCAGTATAATTATTATAATTATCCATGTTGCATTATCAATAGTTGATTCCTTTTCATTGCTGAGTAGTATTCCAATATCCGAATATACCATACTAGTTTCCCTATTCACCCATCCAACCTTTGAGTTGCTCCCAAATTTTACACTGTTACCAGTAAAACTACTATGAACACTCGTGTTTAAGTATTTGTATGGGCGTATTATACATACACTTGACACTTGGTTATATACTGTCTTATATTCAACACCTTTGTGTTAGACACCATCTTAAGTGTTTTCTTATTTTTAGATTTAAGGTGACTACATTTATCAGGCCAAAACTAGAAAAATACAGTCTAATGACCAAAAAACATTTTTTTTAAATCAGGACTATCCTAGAAATTGAACACGTGACTGTTACGAGTTTTTGTTCTTTCATAGTTTGCTATGTCTCACAGCCTCACAGCTTTTTTTCTCTTTAAAGACTGTGTGACCCTTGAGAGCAAACACCAAGTCCTTTTTCATATACCCATAGTAACTAGTAGAATATTGAGCAGATGGTGGCCATTCACTAAGTTTTTAATAATTTTCTGCTCTCATTTATCAAAATAATCATTCTTTTACCTCCCAGGTGTCTTCCAAGGTGAATTCTGTTTGGCAGCCAGCATCCTCCTTCTCTTCGTCTTCAGTGGTGAGTTTATTTGATAATAAAGGTTGACTTCTGAAAAGGAATCCAATACAGTTTGGGGGTATTTTCTTTGCATCATTGTGATCAGAGTTTATCTGACATTTTCTATCTTGATTTTCTTATCATGCATTGTGTCTGTTATGTTGTAAGCATTTCCAGTATTGCAAAGTGATCTTTATGACTATGATTTTTTTTTTAATAATTTTATTTATTTGGGGCTGTGCTGGTCTTCGTTGCTATACAGGCTTTTCTCTAGTGCAGCCAGTAGGGGCTACTCTCTAGTTGCAGTGCGCAGGCTTCTTATTGCCATGGTTTCTCTTATTGCAGAGCATGGACTTTAAGGCACTCAGGCCTGTAGTTGTGGCACATGGGCCCAGCAGTTGTGGCTCCCACGCTGTAGAGTGCAGTTTCAATAGTCGTGGCGCATGGGCTTAGTTGCTCCATGGCATGTGGGATCTGCCTAGACCAGGGATCGAACCCATGTCTCCTACATTGGTGGATTCTTTACCCCTGAGCCACCACGACTATGACTTTTAATGCCTATGTAATATTCTATCAAGTAGATATCGTGTGAATTAACTAATAATTTTCACAAATAACATTTAAATTTATTCCTTTTTTCATTATAAAACAAACATTTATTTATATCTTTTTTTGTTATTTTTGCTTCTTTTATATTATTTCCCTTCTGAACTGGGATTACTGTGTCAAAAGATACAAACATTTTCATGACTTCTAAAGGTTTTCTTGACCCTGCCTCAAAGGTTGACTTCTTTACAACCTTTAGAGTTGTTTTTACAGACCTACTGTCTATTAGCCATAACTAAACCTGATCTGTAAGGAATGGTGCTCAAAATCCTGTTTAGGTAGAAGCATGCACATATTATAATATAGTAGTCTTTCACCTTTTTTGTCCTACAGACCACATTTGAAAATTTAATGAAAACAAGCTGCTTCTTAGAAAAGCTACACACAGAAATGTTTTTAAAAATATTTTTGATCATAAAGATAAGGCATGCTCATGGTAATGTGCCAGAAAGTCAGCTGGACCAACAAATCCTAATAGCTGATATTTGTTAACACAGAGTCTGCTGCTTTTTTAGTATAAGGTTGTCAGTGACATGGGCTTCCTTGGAGCTCAGATGGTAAAAAATCTGCCTGTAGTGCAGGAGACCTGGGTTCAATCCCTGGGTCAGGAAGATCCCCTGGAGAAGGGAATGGCTACCCACTCTAGTGTTCTTGCCTGAAGAATTCCATGGACAGAGGAGTTTGGTGGGCTATAGTCCATGGAGTCGACTTTCACTTTCTCAGTGACATATGTTTACTCATGAAGTTCCACTGTGTGATTACAGGGAATTTTCTATTTACAGAGAGATCACAGTATTGAGAGGTTCTGCCCCATCTTAATAAGCTCTACGGAAGAGTGTATTGTGTATCTCTTTCCTAGTGGTGACATTTCTAGAAAGCAGAAAATTCAGTTATCAACCCCAGTTCTTTTCTCCTTGTGAAAGGGAAAGAGAGAAGTAAAGCAGTTAACTAATACAAAGTATTGTGTTTATTTTTTTTTCTCCCCCAGCCAACTGTAAAACTCTTCATTGATGGGAAATTTATTGAATCCAAAAGTGACAAATGGATCGACATCCACAATCCCGTAAGGAAAGCTGCTTTGGGGCCTGAACTTCTTACTAGCCTAGAATTCTGGGAACACAGTGGGAGAAATAAGGACCTGGGTCTCTATTGTGAAGCACATAGCGCTGCCCCTGTGACTATATGAAGAAGGTGGGGCAGGGACAAAGGATGATCGATGTGCTGCCTTTTCCATCAGGCCACCAATGAGGTCATTGGTCGGGTCCCTCAGTCCACCAAGGCTGAAATGGATGCAGCAGTTTCTTCCTGCAAACGTACTTTTCCCTCGTGGGCAGACACTTCAATATTAAGCCGTCAGCAGGTCCTGCTCCGCTATCAACAACTCATTAAAGAAAACTTGGTAAGAAAGCTGAATGGTATAATTTCCCAAAGTGTTATTTAGATGCTACTTGTCACTCTCATAGAGGCCCTGTTAGCTGCCCTCCCTAACTGTACAATCCAGAGAGACATAGATCATGGCTCTCTTCCTCCAATGATTTCTCCCTGACTTTTATTCTTTTTTGGCTGCCTGAGAACTAGAGGGAGGCACATCTTTGCATTGGCTTCTATTTGTGTGTTTTCTCTCTAGAAAGAAATTGCCAGGTTGATCACGCTGGAACAAGGGAAGACCCTGGCAGATGCTGAAGGAGATGTGTTTCGAGGCCTTCGTAAGCAGGGAGTCCCTCTAGGGGAGTTCAGGGACATTGGGAAGAAGCAAAGGAAGATAAGAGTCCCCCAGAGTGGGGGACTACTGCTTCCTTTATGTAGGTTTTGCTATCCCATATCCTCATACTTGTGGGAAATGACAGTACTTGGTTATCTATGCCGTTGGTTTACTTCATTATTGTACTCCAATGATCTTCCAGTTGGTTTATGCATTTCACTGCCTTCTTCCCATTCAGATGATCTCATTTCATGCAACCTGTTCACATAGCAAATCAGTGCTTTTTCCCTCTGTCATTGGCCTTGCCACTCAGGGCTGACTAGAGCATGATGAAGCTAAGTACTGGGCAGTGTGAAGAATTGCTCGCCTGACTGCTGCTTCTCTGTTCCAGAGGTGGTTGAGCATGCCTGCAGTGTGACATCCCTCATGCTGGGGGAGACCATGCCATCCATCACCAAAGACATGGACCTTTATTCCTACCGTGTGCCTCTGGGGGTGTGTGCAGGCATCGCTCCGTTCAATTTTCCTGCCATGATCCCCCTTTGGATGTTTCCCATGGCCATGGTGTGTGGAAATACCTTCCTGATGAAACCATCAGAGCGAGTCCCTGGAGCAACTATGCTTCTCGCCAAGCTGTTTCAGGACTCTGGTGCCCCTGATGGAACACTGAATATCATCCATGGACAACATGAAGGTACCTGCCCTTCTGGACCTGGCACTTAATTTGGCTACCAAAAATCAAGATATTGAGGCAGTGATGGGTGTTTTAGGATGAAGACTTCTAGGGATGAAGGGATTTACTACTAATAAGTAATCTCCATGTTTGAAGAAAATGTTTGTTGACTATTTTGCCAGCTCTGTGCTAAGGTAACTAACTGGGGAGTAGCAGTGCTTCTTGCCCTACAGAATATATTAGAACAAAGAACTATGGTTGGGACAAGATAGGTAAAATTAAAGAGTAAGTTTTCATTTCAACATTGAGGGGACTTACGTTAACTTAGAATTTATAGACTGCAGAGGTACCGAAGTCCTTCTGATTCATATAATAATGGCTAATACTTAAAAAGTGCCTCCTTGTTTCAAGCACTGTTCCCACTGCCTTCCACCTGTTATCTCATTTAATCTTTACAACCACTCTTTCAGGTAGGTACTATTATCTTCCCATTTTACAGATGAGAAAATTGGGGCATAATGAAATTAGCTGATTTTGCCCAAAGTCATGTTGCTGGAAACTGTCAAAAGTTGGGATGTGCATACCTAAACATGCCAACCATGGTTTTTACTTTTAAATACTATGCTCTATTGCCTCTCACATGAGGGCACAGTAATATCTGAGAGTCCCAGTACAAGTGACAGTTGAGGAAATATATTCATAAAAGACAAAAGGAGGAGTCAAGTACTGAAAGGCTTTTATTTTGGAGGAAAATAGGAGTTGTAGCCTTCAGAGTTAAAGTAAAAATTCTGGATTGGCAATTAGGGAAAATAATGAAAGGGAAGAGGTTTTAAGAGAGGGACTTTTCTTGCGGTCCCGTGGTTAAGACTCCGCACTTCCACTGGAGAGGGGGGCGCAGGTTCAGTCCCAGGTTGGGGAACTAAGATCCAACTAATGGTGCTGCGTGACCAAAAAAAAAAAAACACAAAAGAATTTAAGAGAACAAGGACAGAACTCCAAAAGGGAATTCCAGGGCAGGAAAACAAAAGTATGAAAACTTCTCATTCGTAGCAGTGAGAAAAGGACAAATTTGCTATGCTGAGAAGTCCATAGCCCTTTTTTCCTTTATGATAATCATTTATTTTCTTCTTAAAGCTGTAAATTTTATTTGTGATCATCCGGATATCAAAGCAATCAGCTTTGTGGGATCCAACCAGGCAGGAGAGTACATCTTCGAGCGAGGGTCAAGACATGGCAAGAGAGTTCAAGCCAATATGGTGACTTCTTGTTCTTTTTTCCCCCAAATTCTGTTGTATGTATTAAAATTACCTGGAAAAAGCCCTTCAGCAGAGAGACCACTCATCCCACTCTAATGCCAGTGTTTCTTTATTCACAATTCATCCTGGTTGTCTTCCCTTTAACCACAAACTTTGTGATGAGTTTTATTCTCACTTTAATTACATTTTATCCAGGTAAATCTCAGTGATAAGGTCACATTTCTCCTTAAGAAAGATATTCAGATTCTTTGGGCTTCAGCCCAAAATTCTGTTTCTGGCCCTGTTTCTTCCTTCATCCCATGTTTTCAGCTAGCCCTCATCCTTCCTGCCTTTAAGGCAAATCCTAACTACTAATGTTAAAGATACGATCTTCCCTAAGAGTCCAGGCTATTTAAGGCACTGTGGTGGTGGTGGTGTAGTAAAGAGCCAAATATCCCTGTATGATATCTGAGTGTGGTTTACTTGGTTGCACAGTTTTGCTGTTTCTTAGTGACTAGATCCTTGGCAGATACTAAATATAATGTCCAGTTGCCATTCTTACCCTTCCACTAATATTGCAGAAAGGGAAGCCACCTATCCACAGGCTTAGAAACTATTCATGAGATGCCCATTTATTTCTTTTCATGGCTGGATGTGTTTTGGCCAATTTGATTTATGCCCGTGCCAGTTCACTACATATTTCTTCAATGTATTTTGTGTCTAACATTAATACTCTGTGTAACGGGATACAGTTAAGTAGCAGACAAGGTATCTATTCATGTATTCAACTATAGCTATATCTGTAAATATGTGGAAATGACCCTGTATCATCCTACATAGAAATTTATGAGGCTGTGTATCTAGAAGCAAGTCAATTAGGGAAACTTCTTTCTACAAATTATCAGAAGGTCTCCCTCCTGTTTTGCCTTTCAGCTGGCTACTGGAAACCCTTTGTTTACATTGCTCTTCATATAACTGGAAACCCTAACAAACAATAGATTCTTTCCTACCTAACTTAGAAAAAAGAAGTGAGTTCTCCTTGGTTCCTGGATGAAGTGTTTACCCAGTCAATCTGAATGTGATTGAGACAGTATTTTGTTTGGGGTGGGGTTTTTTAAAAAAAATAATAGTTTTGATCTAAATAAATACCTGTCAGCTTTTCAGCTGAGAAACTGAAGAAAAAGTAACTTGGAGACTTACTCAGTGTTACCAGGAATTAAGCAATATCAAAATGATAATAAATCTCCTTTCAAAGCAATATAGGATAAATTCTCAAGTCCTTTTCTTAAATTCTCATCTGAAAACTTAGATTCTTTAATTTCTTAGCCTAATTGTATTTTACGAAGGAAGATTCACGTACTTTCTGTATTTCTTTAGGGAGCCAAGAACCATGGAGTAGTCATGCCAGATGCGAATAAGGAAAATACCCTGAACCAGTTGGTTGGGGCAGCATTTGGAGCTGCTGGTCAACGCTGCATGGCTCTTTCAACAGCAATCCTTGTGGGAGAAGCTAAGAAGTGGCTGCCAGAGCTGGTAGAACGTGCCAAAAAACTAAGAGTCAATGCAGGTAACCAGTTTTTAGACTTTGCATATCTGGCACTAAGCTCTGGGTTTTTGCATTGGCCTTGTCCAGTGGGAGCAATCATGTTTATTCTTACCACTGCCTCTCTCTGTACTGGACTACTTGCCATTCAGATTCATCTTTAGTTATCACTCATCATTTATGTTCATAGAGACCTTAAATGCTTCTGTGTTGTTTTACAGGAGACCAGCCTGGAGCTGACCTTGGCCCTCTGATCACCCCCCAGGCAAAAGAGCGTGTCTGTAATCTGATCGACAGTGGAACAAAGGAAGGAGCTTCCATCCTTCTTGACGGGCGAAGTATTAAAGTCAAAGGTTATGAAAATGGGAACTTTGTTGGGCCAACCATCATTTCAAATGTCAAGGTGAACAACTCTGAATTATTTATTTCACAAACATGTGAGCAGAAGGCACCACTGGAGACAATGGAATCTCATTGCTCTCATTTATAAATGAAGACATTAATGACTAGAGACCTCATCTCTTGCCAGAATTACTCAATTGTTTTATCTCAACTCTGAATGAGTCACCCCTCCTAACTCTCAACCTCTTTCCACTATATCAGTGGTTGGAAAACTTTCCGTTAAGGGATAAAGAGTAAATATTTTTGGCTTTGCAGGGATAAATAGCCTCTGTCACAAATACAATATATCAACCACCCAGTGTTTATTGAGCCCTCCCAGTACGGGCTCAGCAGTAAAGAATCCACCTGCAATGAAGGAGACCCAGGTTGAATCCCTGGGTTGAGAAGAGCCTCTGGAGGAGGAATGGCAATCCACTCTAGTATTCTTGCCTGAAGAATTCCATGGACAGATGGACCTGGCAGGGTAGAGTCCATAGGGTTGCAAAGAGTTGGACACGACTGAGTGACTTAATACTTTCACTTCACTTTCAATGTTTATTGAGTACCTGCATCTTCACCAGAAAGCAACAAAAGAAAAAGAATTGGTGTCAATTTTTATTTACCAAAACTCTTGAAAGTTGCTCATCTAAAATTAATGACTACATTGAGGGTTTATTTTTTTTTTGAAGTTCATATATCCCCACTATTCCTATTATAATCCTGAACAATCAAGAGTTGAGTCTAAGTATAATAGAAATTATGAGATTTCTTGCCACAGAATCACTGAAGAAAAATCCACTTATCCAGCTACAAACACAGCTGCAGTGGTGAAAGATGTTCTGAATGTTTAATGTGACCTGATACCAAAATAAAAATGAACAGACTCATTTAGGAAGCAAAGGAATGAATGAGAAGGGATTATTTATGTTATAGAAAACTTACCACAGGATTTCTTTAAATAGGAAAATTCTCCTGTTATGTTTTTAATATATATTTGATTTCTAAAATGAATTTTCAAGTAGCTTTTCAGTAACATAACAGTTGTGTAAACAACTAATACAGGCATAAATCAGGAAGCTAGTGATGGGTCATGAGATCAAAAAATACAGTGCATAAAGGAAAGGAATGTAGTTATGTCGTTATAGAAATACGAGTTTCAAGTTACTTATGATTGGTAGCTTGGAAGATGGAACATGGCAAGAAAGGACTTTTTTTTTTTACAGGTGATTTAAAATGAAAAGAGATTACTAACCTAAAAACTGTAAGCTGTGGGTAATAAAACACCAAATAAGCAAAAAAACACTGACTTCTTTTCCAATGCATCACTCCTGGCAGCCAAACATGACCTGTTACAAGGAGGAGATTTTTGGCCCAGTTCTTGTAGTTCTGGAAACAGACACTTTGGATGAAGCCATCAAGATTGTAAACGACAACCCATATGGAAATGGAACAGCCATCTTCACCACCAATGGAGCCACTGCTCGGAAATATTCCCACCTGGTGGATGTTGGACAGGTTTGTGAACAGAATTTTTAGGAGATTCTTGTAGCCATTTACAGTTTCCTGTATAAGGGGAGAAGGTAAACAGTGATCAGTCACTGCGTCTGCTCTCCCTTGATGCCCCATTTCTTCCTCAGGAATGAAAGTTCATGGGATGGAGGATTGGGTGGAAGGTGGGTAGTTAAATTGGTCTCTCTGATGCCCAGCACTTGTGCTTCTAAATGGAGAGTTCCTTCACAGAGTCTTTTTCTTAGTGGTTGACGTGGCTTTGTTCTGCTTTAGGTTGGGGTGAATGTGCCCATTCCAGTGCCTTTGCCAATGTTCTCATTCACCGGCTCTCGAGCTTCCTTCAGGGGAGACACCAATTTCTATGGCAAACAGGTAACTTCAAGTTTTAAAAAATATTTTTCCTCTAAGAAACCTTCTTGAATATATTTAGGAACAAGGATTCTGCAAGGAAGGGACTGCCAGCAGCTTCTGTGAGGCTATATATTGTTCAGCAGTGCTTGTCAGGAGGTTCCCTAGAAAAGATATGAAAGTTAATAAAATTTTGCCATTTCCTGAATAACTCAAGGCAGCAACAGAGTTTTGCGGAAAGAGCATGAGTAAGTCCAAGCTTTTATATATGCCCTCTCCTCTGCCTATGACCCTTTCTTCCTACATCCCCTTTCTACCCTCCTTCATCTGACTGTTAACCACCAGTTTAAAGTGTGGACTTGCTAAAGAGAGTCACCTCTGACCACCATCCCCTCCAGTGCTGGGTTGGGTATGTCCCTCAAGTGCTCCCACCACACATTTCCTGTTATAGTCACTCATTTACTAAAAATTTTATTGAGCACCTTCTGTATATTAAACAATATTCTAAGTAAAATAAATGCTGTAAGTATAGCATCAAATAAAAAATAACTGTATAAAGCAGATCTGGAACCAAATTACCACCATTGTCACATCCTTCAACTTGTGCATATACCCTAAAGCAAGACCAGGCATGGCATGATCAAACAGTAGAAATGGGTTGGAGCCCAGTGAGTGAATGAGGGAGAGAGTAGTAAGAGATGAGGTTAGAGAGGTAGACAGAGGCAAGTCAGGGGGACTGTTTAACTCATGTTGCTGCTGCTGCTGCTGCTACTAAGTCGCTTCAGTCGTGCCCGACTCTGTGCGACCCCGTAGACGGCAGCCTACCAGGCACCCCCATCCTTGGGATTCTCCAGGCAAGAACACTGGAGTGGGTTGCCATTTCCTTCTCCAATGCACGAAAGTGAAAAGTGAAAGTGAAGTCGCTCAGTCATGTCCGACTCTTCGCGACCCCAGGGACTGCAGCCTACCAGGCTCCTCCGTCCATGGGATTTTCCAGGCAAGAGTACTGGAGTGGGGTGCCATTGCCTTCTCCATAACTCATGTTAAGAAGCCCTTATCACACTGTAATTATTATTTACTTATCTGAAGGACATAGCACCAGAGCAAGTAACCAAATACGTGTTGGACAAACGGCCTAGTGAAAAGTTCTTTGTAGTCCCATAGAAATACAGCCGTTTTGGAACACTCAATAAAAAATTACTTGTTTTCTATACAGGTCTCCCTTTATAGATTAATAATAAATTAATGGTGGGATTACATAGCAGAGTATGACAGTGTGGTCAACTGGTTAAGAAAACACTGGTTGTTTCGAGATGGATTATCCAATTTGTGCATTAGTCACAGCTTTTGTAAAAATGATTAATTTGATACTATTAAACATTTCTTTCAAGGGAAGCAGAGTAAAACTGTTGCTTAAAAGTTTGTTGGTTCGTGGTTTTTTTTCAACCCTCCATGTCTTTGTTTAATTACTGTAAGTTACTCTAGTAAGTGAAGCAGTAAGTCAGGCTTCTTAGAGTAAAAGACTGATCTTATGCAGAGTTGGAGTCTTAAATCTTTAGGTAATTGAATTGCTATTTTGCATTCCGTAAAGAAGACATAAAAGTATCATTCTTACATAATAAAATGTAATCTTTAGTTGTATCTTATATTTAAAGTATGTAATAATCTCTAAAATTGTTTTCACTGTATTAACATGGCCCAGATTTTGTCTATTAATTCTAGAGGCGTATTTTAATCAAGCTAGTGAGTTGTGTTCTAACAGTACTCTTCTAGCTTGCTAGTAATTTTGTGTGTTAGATTTGCACACTCTATTATCTTTTGCTCAAGCCTATTCTTATAAAATAAATACAAGTTTAACAGTTTACATTGTCCAGTTTTTCCATTTAGATGTTCTTGGCTAGTTTTAGCATAATGATAGCTAAGATTTGACTCTTTACTATGTGCCAGGTAATATGTTAAGTGTTTTACATAGATTATCTCATGAACAGTATATGGAATTTTGGTTGCACCTATTCTGCAAGTAGGAACATGAATAGCATTTCACAATACCTCCTTCAAAAGTTGATTAAAAGAAGAATCATGAAACCCCCAGGCATATATGATAACTTTTTTTTCTTTGTTCTCTTGAGGGCATCCAATTCTACACTCAGCTAAAGACCATCACTTCTCAATGGAAAGAAGAAGATGCTTCTCTTTCCTCACCTGCTGTAGTCATGCCTACCATGGGCCGTTAGAAACAAGTCTGTTTCAGACTCCGTGCATACTGAGTAATCACTGTTTATTCTTAACCAACTCCAACTGCCTACTTTACTCAGATCAGAACCCGGGGATTGGAACACCTTGTAACTAAAATCTTTCTCAGGATCATTGACCCCTGTTAAGTTGCTAATAGGGAGATTCCTAGTGTAACTCTGAAACCATATTTTCACTTGCTCTTCATAATTTTATTTTTGAGGTCACTGTTCTAACTGTGAAATGCTTCTCTGGAATAAGAGCTTAGACCTGTTTTCTAAAAATTCTCCCCATTTCTGATGGATGATGTGGAGGGAACATTAGTGTGTGTAAAGAAGATCTCCCAAGTAAGAGGATCTCTTGGATGGGGACATAGGTCAAAAATAATTCACCCTTTGGTTGATCCTCAAACACAGTCCTACATAAATGCCAGAAGGTCAGACCCCTCAGCCATGCTTTGCTGAGCCTCTCATTTATCCCACATTACAAAGACATAATCCATCTCTGCTTATCCCACAGTTGTGATAACTGCTGCTTTCTTTCCTGCTGAATGCCACTTTGTCCTAGTGATTCATGATCACAAATTCTACGATTGTTACTGTTCCTGCTTCTTAAAACCACTTACTATGGATACCTCAACTTTTTGGATAAATCAACTTTTTGTTGTTTGTGTCAAGTGTTAAATTTCAGGGTTTGCTTCGGTAATCATTAATTAGTGCTTCAGTCATTAATTTAGATGCCAGCAGGTTTTGTTTTGTTTTTAAGAAAACTATTTCAAAAGTTAAATTAGGCCCAGAAATCAAGAGGTATTCCAACCATGAAAGTCAGCCAGACTCTTTTTTTTTTTTTGATGTTCAACAGGATCTCACATTTATTGAGAAATGATTAATGGTTTAAAAAAAGGCAATGCCTTTTTCTCATTGGTTGAACAAGAAACTGAAGAAACATTACCTATATGTTTTACAATATTTTTCTCTTCCAAAATGTATTTCTGAAAACAAGTTTTGACCACTGTTCTGCACTTTGAAATCAAATTAATCCTGACTAAATCAGTATAATGGACAAAAACAGAACATTTCTTAGGACTCCTGGTACTCTACTTTGAGTCACAAAGGGTCAGAGAAAATGAACCACCCTTAAAGATACAACCTTGAGAAACACTGTTAAATTCTCCAAGACAAAAATTCTTCCTAAAAATAGTCTTCCAGTTTGGAAGGGGAAAACAAAATTCTCACTTTCTGGAGTACAGACCCAAAACCTTCAAACTCAAGTGTTCTCCAAGTGTGAGCAGGATTCTTAACCTAAAGTAAGTCTAACCTGATACTACTTGCTGAATTTTTTATATTGTGCTTTTCTCTTGCCTGCATTTCTCATTTGTAATACTTTTTAATGAAAGAACCCTTAATGTAAAGTAATTGATTAGGGCCTAAGAAATTTCAAAGCTCTCTATGTGTGAGGTAGTAGAAGAAATGCATTGACAGATTCTTCTGCAAACGTCTTTATGCTTTTTGTTTCTTTGCTATAGCTCAGCTTTAAGTCAGAACAGAAATTTTTGTACTAAACAGAATAGATTCTTCCTGCTCTGCCATGCTGGCTGAATCCTGTCTTTCTGTTAGAGTTCTGATTGTCAGGCAGATGATATGGGTCATTAATTTTTCTGCTTCCTCATTAGTTACATAGATAATACTAACTTATTCCATGGGGGTTATTTAATGAATTAAAGATGGTAAAACCTTGAAAATGTTTGTGCACTCTGGATTTTAGGCTTAATATTACTACCACCTGCTAGACAGAATGTCAAAACCTTCAATCACTTAAGGTGATTGAACTTTAATAAAATACGTTTTATGACCCTACTGGCCCATTTTTTTTTAAGGGGGGAGGTCTGCCTTCCTAAAGGTGAGGCAATAGAAATTTATAATTTTGTAATAGAATGCTCCTTGTTTTATCTCTTATTACAGCTGGCAACTGATAGTAATACTTAATCCAGTCCAACAACTACAGGCTGGGTTGAATGAAAGGTCATTTTTGTCTGAATTCCAAGTGGAATTAAATAAAATCACAGAGACATCTAAGTTTTCCTTACATTTAAGGGAAATCACTCTTTAAGAAATAATAACTCATCAGAACTGTGTTGCTATAATTAGAATCAATTTATTTGGCTAGCTATTTGCTACTCAGAAGAGTTTATTTCTTAGATGGAAAAAAAAATCTGTACAGTTCATGCTAGTAGCAGCTAAAAAATTCATTATTTTCTTTTTGCTTTGATGTGGCCTCATTTGAAATTTCTCAGATTCTACATTGTACTAATTGATTATGTACAACAAATTACAAGTAAAAAGCTCTTGAAAAGAAAACCTGTTTTTGTTTTGCTGGTTTTTTATGGTACCATACTTCCTTATAATGCCATTATCTATCTGCTAGCCTGTAGTGACTCAGCTTCCCAGCTCTGTACAAAGCCAAGAAAGAGGTACATGGTCATTATGTTTATTCTTACATAAATGATAGTACATATTTTAGCTGGGCTATATATTTCAAAAGGCAATTTATAGGTTTTCCACACTAAAAGCACAAATATGCATTTGTATTAAATATATGCTTTCCTTAATATGAACAGTTATTAAAGTGTCCACAATCAAAAAAAAATATGTCCACAATCTCACACTAATGTTATTACTCGTTTCACTGATCCCTGAGAACTGGCTAGTAGAGAAAAGAACTGTGACTTAGAAGAAGCTGCATGAGGAAGGGAAACAATTATGTGTATTGTTTGGTTAAATTACAGCTCCTTACTGTGTCAGACTCTTGTGATCCTTTCTGAATATTGTGTATCAACAGTTCACCAGTAGAGTCTAAGATCGGCACTTGCTGGGTGATGAACGTTTGATCTTGAAGCTTACTTTCATCCCTACAATAATGACAAAGTGAGACCTGTCAACAACTGTACACACATGGAACTTGGTTAAAAAAAAAATAAGACTTATGTTATTCTCCCTCAATTCTTGTATGTGTAAGATGTCCACAACCACCACTGCAATCAGGCTCATGTTCATTGACTGTTAAGAGAGCTTACCCAAACTCCTTTGTTGTTTCATCGTCAGGAACAGCATAGTCTGGAACTGGAGGTCTAGAACTCTGGCTGTATTTCCTGTAGTGGGGATATGTTAACAATGAGGCAGTGTCGTCACATGCTATGTATTTCAACTACACTTTTAAAACTGCTAAAGAGAAATGTTTCAGTTGGATGGGTTTCTAATTTTCAAAAATGCTATTATACACACATAGAGGCAGTATATTAGGCAAGTTAATTAAAACTTACATTCTTCTAAAGTTGAGACACTGACTTTAAGAAATGGAAATATTTATGAAGATAATCATGATATTCATACAACAGATATTGTGATGGGCAAGGTTGAACCAGAGTACTGACCAAAAGCAAGCCCCAAAAATTCCCTTCCCACAAAAAGAATCTCAAAGCACAAGAAGGTTACCCAATGGAGATAGACCTAGCACAAAAATTTTTCCTAATATTTTGGGAAGTCTAGTTTAAGAACAGGAAAATAGGCCCTCTCGCCTTCTGATATGGCCCACATTCTGTCTATTGAGCATCTCTCTGAGTATTGTGTTTCTCCCTGAATAAATCTCCCAAAAAATTCCCTTCCCACAAAAAGAACCTCAAAACACAAGAAAGTTATCCAATGGAGATAGACCCAGTACGAAAATTTTTCCTAATACTTTGCAAAATCTAGTTTAAGAACAGGAAAATAGGCCCTTTCGCCTTCTGAGATGGCCCACATTCTGTCTATTGAGTATCTCTCTGAGTATTGTGTTTCTCCCTGAATAAATCTGCTTTATTTTTAGACTATCTAATATAGCCAGATTTTGAATGGGGTTATGCTGCTTTCATATGTGGCTAATTGAAGATGAGTTTTAGGAATGGGATGTGTTTTTATTTGCTGGCAAATCAACCTACTAAAACTTGATAACTGTGAAGCCCACTTTCAAATTAGAATGATGTTGATTTCCAGTTCAACACTGAAAGTACTACTTGTATTTCTTCTGCCTAGAATGCTTTTTCCACCTCCCTTTTGTTCCTGTTTCCCTTTAGAGGTCAGCTCAAGCCTTTACTTCCTCAGAGACTTTTCCTGATCTCAATTAGGTCAGACTCCCCTAATCTAGGCTCTCTTACCACTAAATACCACTCCTTTGAACCTATGTCAGAGTGGTATTTTTGTGTGATGACTTGAACAATATTTTTCTTCCCACGTAGATCATAAACTCACTGAAATAAAGCATGATGTCTTTATTTGCTTAACACTATATCCTCAATAAATTGTTGTTTAGTCTCTCAGTTGTGTCCGACTCTTTTGACCCCATGGATCAGAGCTGCCAAGCTCTTCTGTCCGTGGGATTTCCCAGGCATGAATACTGGAGTGGGTTGCCATTTCCTTCTTCAATATATATGGCATTCAATGTGTATTATGTTAAATGAATTAATGGATGGATTAAATAAAAATTTAAATATCTCCATAAATGTTTATGGAAATGTTTCCGTATTTTTCCATATGGAAAGTATGGTTTTCCATATTTTTCATTTGCCTTTATACCACCTTCATTTCTTAAGCAAAAAATCTTTTTTTAATTTATTTATTTAGGCTGTGCTGGTCTTCGTTGGTATACTGTGTGGGCTTTCTCTAGTTGTGGCGAGTGGAGGTTACTCTCTAGTTGCAGTACGCAGGCCTCTCATTGCAGTGGCTTCTCTTATTGTGGAGCACGGGCTCTAGGGCATGCCAGCTTTGGTAGCTGGGACACATGGACTCAGCAGTTGCAGCTCCCAGGCTCTAGAGCACAGGCTCTATAGTTGTGGCCCATGGGCTTAGTTGCTCCAAGACATGTGGGATCTTCCTGGCTGAGCCACCAAGGAAGCCCTCTTAAGCTAAAAATCTTAAACATTTACTTTCTTCTCTATATTCCTTTTAACCTTTATCACCACGTTCTGCTTCTCCTTCCTTAGTGTCTCTGTTCTTTTCTTTATTCCAACTGCCTCCACTCTTGCTTAAACCCCTCAGCACACATGCCCAGAGCTGTGCAGCAGCTTCTGCTGGTCCCAGCTCTGTATGTCCTTCAATCTATCATGCATGTCACTGTGTTAGGTTAAGGTCAACTCTGAGAACAATGATCTGCAAACCCTTCCAGTAGGAGAATCTAAGAGTATGGCTTATTGTTCTTTGTATTCCTTCAAGGCAGAGAAGAAAACTATGCTGCATTACTCCAGAATCTATATTACAAAGTTCAGAATTTACTGCATGGTTTTTAAGGCTCATCATATAGCAACCTGTAGATTAAACCTTATTTCTAATTACTAATTACTCTTACAAATAGCTGTGAAAAGAAGAGAAGTGGAAAGCAAAGGAGAAAAGGAAAGATACACCCATTTGAATGCAGAGTTCCAAAGAAGAGCAAGGAGAGATAAGAAAGCCTTCCTCAGTGATCAGTGCAAAGAAATAGAGGAAAACAATAGGATGGGAAAGACTAGAGATCTCTTTGAGAAAATTAGAGATACCAAGGGAACATTTCATGCAAAGATGGGCTCAATAAGGACAGAAATGGTGTGGACCTAACAGCAGCAGAAGATATTAAGAAGAGGTGGCAACAATACACAGAAGAACTATACAAAAAAGATCTTCATGAACCAGATAATCACGATGGTGTGATCACTCACCTAGAGCCAGACATCCTGGAATGTGAAGTCAAGTGGGCCTTAGGAAGCATCACTATGAACAAAGCTACTGGAGGTGATGGAATTCCAGTTGAGCTATTTCAAATCCTGAAAGATGATGCTGTGAAAGTGTTGCACTCAATATGCCAGCAAATTTGGAAAACTCAGCAGTGGCCACAGGATTGGAAACGGTCTGTTTTCATTCTAACCCCTAAGAAAGGCAATACCAAAGAATGCTCTAACTACCGCACAATTGCACTCATCTCACATGCTAGTAAAGTAATGCTCAAAATTCTCCAAGCCAGGCTTCAGCAATATGAGAACCATGAACTTCCAGTTCAACAAAGGCAGAGGAACCAGAGATCAAATTGCTAACATCTGCTGGATCATCGAAAAAGCAAGAGAGTTCCAGAAAAACATCTATTTCTGCTTTATTGACTATGCCAAAGCCTTTGACTGTGTGGATCACAATAAACTGTGGAAAATTCTGAAAGAGATGGGAATACCAGACCATCTGACCTGTCTCTTGAGAAACCTGTATGCAGGTCAGGAAGCAACAGTTAGAACTGGACATAGCACAACAGACTGGTTCCAAATAGGAAAAGGAGTACGTCAAGGCTGTATATTATCACCCTGCTTATTTAACTTATATGCAGAGTATATCATGAGAAACTCTGGGCTGGAGGAAGCACAAGCTGGAATCAAGATTGGCAGGAGAAATATCAATAACCTCAGATATGCAAGTGACACCACCCTTATGGCAGAAAGTGAAGAAGAATTAAAGAGCCTCTTGATGAAAGTGAAAGAGGAGAGTGAAAAAGTTGGCTTAAAGCTCAACATTCAGAAAACTAAGGTCATGGCATCTGGTGCCATCACTTCATGGCAAATAGATGGGGAAACAGTGGCTGACTTTACTTTTGGGGGCTCCAAAATCACTGCAGATGGTGATTGCAGCCATGAAATTAAAGACGCTTACTCCTTGGAAGGAAAGTTATGACCAACCTAGATAGCATATTAAAAAGCAGAGACATTATACTTTGCTAACAAAGGTCCGTCTAGCCAAGGCTGTGGTTTTTCCAGTAGTCATGTATGGATGTGAGAGTTGGACTATAAAGAAAGCTGAGTGCTGAAGAATTGATGCTTTTGAACTGTGGTGTTGGAGAAGACTCTTGAGAGTCCCTTGGACTGCAAGGAGATCCAACCAGTCCATCCTAAAGGAGATCAGTCCTGAGTGTTCTTTGGAAGGACTGATGTTGAAGCTGAAACTCCAATACTTTGGCCACCTGATGCGAAGAACTGACTCATTTGAAAAGACCTTGATGCTGAGAAAGATTGAAGGCAGGAGGAGAAGGGAACGACAGAGGATGAGATGGATGGCATCACCGACTCAATGGACATGAGTTTGAGTAAACTCCGGGAGTTGGTGATGGACAGGGAGGCCTGGCATGCTGTGGTCCATGGGATTGCAAAGAGCCGGACACAACTGAGTGACTGAACTACTGAATTACTCTCTCAGTTTAGTTCAGTTCAGTCGCTCAGTCGTGTCCGTCTCTTTGCGACCCCATGAATTGCAGCACGCCAGGCCTCCCTGTCCATCACCAACTCCCGGAGTCCACCCATACTCACGTCCATTGAGTCAGTGATGCCATCCAGTGATCTCATCCTCTGTCGTCCCCTTCTCCTGCCTCCAGTCCTTCCCAGCATCAGGGTTTCCAAAGAGTCAACCCTTTGCATGAGGTGGCCAAAGTATTGGAGTTTCATGGATGGCATCACTGACTCAATGGACATGAGTTTGAGTAAACTTCAGGAGTTGGTGATGGACAGGGAGGCCTGGCATGCTGTGGTCCATAGGGTTGCAAAGAGTCGGACACAACTGAGCGACTGAACTGAACTGAATTACTCTCTAGCATCACCAAATTTCCTCAAGCCAGGAAGTTTCTCCTTAGTGTTGCCTAAATACCCTCCAGACAAAAGTCCGTATAGTCAAGGCTATGGCTTTTCCAGTAGTCATGTGTGGACGTGAGAGTTGGACCATAAAGAAAGTGGAGCACTGAAGAATTGATGCTTTTGAACTGTGGTGTTGGAGAAGACTCCTGAGAGTCCCTTGGACTGCAAGGAGATCAAACCAGTCCATCCTAAAGGAAATCAGCCCTGAATATTCATTGAAAGGACTGATGCTGAAGCTGAAACTCCAATACTTTGGCCACATGATGTGAAGAGCTGACTCAATGGAAAAGACCTTGATGCTGGGAAAGACTGGGTGACAGAGGATGAGATGGCTGGATGGCATCACTGACTCAATGGTCATGAGTTGGAGTAAACTCCAGGAGTTGGTGGACAGGAGGCCTGGCATGCTGCAGTCCATGGGGTCACAAAGAATCAGACTGAGCTACTGAACTGAACTGAAATACCCTCCACCCAGTCCTCCCTCTGGGCTTTTCCTCATGGTGACTACTAAGTCCTCACCTGATGTGCCCTCCTCACTCTCTCTACCCTCTTCACTCTTTACCACTATCCTATAAGGCACCCACAAAGTTGCCCTCTCAGTCTTCCGACTACTCTAGCCCACTGACAAACTGTCTGCACTCCAATTACACTTTATTGTGCCACCTAATTTTCCTTGTTATGCTTGGTTTTGTTTGGGAAATCAAACTGTAAGCTCTTTGAGATCAAAGGCAATGTCCTTTAATTCTTTTGAATCCCTACAGTACAGTGGTGCCAAGCATTTAACAATCAGTTGATAAGTGGTTGATTTATTTTAGCCACTTTATAGTTCATTACCAGGGTTACAGTCACTGATAAAACATAGTGAAGAAAGAGAGTAAAACTAATCATTAAAAATAATTATTTGGAGTAACTGTGGTTTTCTGTTTTCCTTTTTAGGTCTTTTTCTTTTTTGGTATTAAAGAGTCCCATGATTAATATTCAGCTTTGTAATCATTTACTTATCTTTGCAGACCAATAGAAGCTTAACAATTGCTATGCTTCTCTTTAGTTACCACTCATTCAGCTGAGCAATGTTATACCTTCTTAGGAAGCATTAACTTAAACACCTAAGATTAATCAATTTTTCTCTCCCCTTTAATTCTAATTCCTCTTTCATTTTGGTGCTCACTTACACATCTCCCATTCTTTATCTCTGGGAGTTGCAGTAGCTATGCAATATGACCATGTTTTATTTTCTGCTTGTTTCCCATTCTCTTAATTCTAAAGAAGAATATGTTCACTGTTTCTATATGGTTTCTAGGTTTGATAGAAAACTAGTATTTCACTACTGAAATAGGGAGTTACCTAGGAACAAAGCCATTCATTTTTGCAAAGAGCAATCTCAAGACTTTCTCCTTCTGCTCCCAAGTCAAATCTCCAATATCCACATTTCCTTGAATATCTCTCCTAAAGAATTTCAAAGAAAAAAATGGAAAAAAGTATGATCAAAGTAAGCATCTCTTTTTAAAAAATATAAACTATGTAAACATGAAAAAAGAACATTTCCAAATCATAACTGAATATTACGATGTTTCCAAATATAATGACTACAAAGCAAACTATGTCTATTACAAAATCATAGTTGAAAAGCATATCAATATGCTAGCCAACTTGAAGTTTTACATAGTCATTAAAATGAAATAAAAACTGTAACAACATGAAAAAAAATCTGTGCTCAAACGTTAAGCAAATAAGCAGAATAGAAAGTTGTGATGCAAAATTATGTATCCAGATAACACAAAGACAAAAGAAGTAAGAAAAAATAGTTGTTTGGTGCAATTACTGATAAATTCCTTTTAGCATGTCTTTAGTATTAGATATTTTGCTATGAAAATAGAGTGATGAGAGGTAAATATATAAAATAACATGTAGCTTATCTAGTCTATTTCTTACCTCCAAATAAGGCTATAGCTAAGCTTTCCAGGCAGGTATTTATCTACACCATAACTTTTCTAAAGGATTTATAGTCTACTTGCTATTTACAGAAGTTGGCTAACATGTAGATAGA
This sequence comes from Giraffa tippelskirchi, assembly GCF_054371585.1. Classification (NCBI taxonomy): domain Eukaryota; kingdom Metazoa; phylum Chordata; class Mammalia; order Artiodactyla; family Giraffidae; genus Giraffa; species Giraffa tippelskirchi. Next base: position 145,389,068 of record NC_137281.1, on the reverse strand, counting down.
GTATAGATGTAGAATGTAAGAAACATATTTGCACATATGTCAATTGGGCTAGTTAAGTTTAGATTTTGCCTTGTGATCACCATATACTTTGTCCTTCCCAATTTGCCTCTTCAGCAGATACTGTAGTATTTTAACTAGTATTTCTGCTTTCCTGGTAGATGCAATAGAACACTAGGGTTAAGGTGATTAATTGCTCAGAAGGCAGAATAGGAAGAGTCCAGTTTCTGCAATAATAATGTGGAGAGTCATTTTATGTACCTTCCTCTGAAAACTTATATACCACTTAATATACAGTAGATTTTAAAAATGAAAAGAAACTGCCTTATATGGTGGGGACTCAACTTGCTTGATTTATTAAATAAAAAAATAGAAAAAATTACAGTGAACCTCTAGTAGTAGTTATTATAATAAGTCTTTTATTATAATAGAGTGATAGTAATAGTGTTATTAATAGACTTCCAAATATGGCAAGAAGATAAAAAAATTATAGTATGGACATTTTTGAAGAAGAGTCACTGGCCATGTCCAACCTCCCCGAAAGCTATATAATTTAAAAGAACTTTCATATTAGCCCATTAAAAAATAATTCAAAACAGAAAATACATCTGGAAGCCCCTCTTAATAAGATGTTAAGTGCACGCTAGTAGGGATTTTTTAAAATTTCTTAAGGCCCTTGAAGAATCTAATTGCGTAGGGATATAAAACAATTTTTTCAGAGTAATCTTTGAAACGTACTATAATTTAATCCATGGTTTATAGGGTAAAAAGTATTCAAACATATTAATGCTAACAGGAAACAATTAATTATTGTATATAGCCTGTGCATGTTAGTCACTCAGTCATGTCCAACTCTTTGTGACCCTATGGACTATAGCCCACCAAGCTCCTCTGTCCATGGACTTCTCCAGGCAAGAATAGAGTTGGCATTTCCTTCTCCAGGGGTACATTGTCTATAGCTGTCTCAGTCATTCTACTGCCTTCGTCATGGTGGCAGTAGATCTCTTCAGTGTACTTTAGACACTTGTAGGGACTTTTGGTTACTACAGTGGTAGAAGGGGCACTACTGGGTGTCCTCCAATCCACAGGACAGTTCTGTACAACAAAGAGTTATGTTGATTTTTTAAATTAGAAGTTTGGTTAGATATTATTACCTACAAATTTCATCTCAGACTAGTAAGGGGAATATTACAAAATATTTGTGAAAGTATGTTTATCAAAAATGTTTAATCTGAATCTAATCAAACCTTTGAAACAAATTTACAGGAAATGGAAGAAAGGAACATGTTAAAAGATATTACAATGACATTCAAAATGGAACAAACCATCCCTCTGACAAGTCTCTGTCATACAAAAAATGGAGACACTCTACTAAGAAGACCCCACACATTATGCTAAGCATAGGGGTTACAAAGATGAGTAAGACAGTTTCTCTTCTCACGTAACTTACTGAGTAATCTATTTAATACTTAGATACCATCAAACTGAACTTGTCAGAGTTTTTATTTCTCTAAAGGGCAAAAAAAGCAGTACAAAAGACAAAACATTAAAGCATCATTAGTACCATTTATCAGCCTCCATAAGATCCTGATTCACGCTATTGGTGCTGTGTTCTCTGCCATCAAACGTTCGGATTTGGGGATATTCCGTTCTTCCTGCACATGCCTCTCTCATTTTAAGATTGAAAGCAGTTTGTGCTACCTGTTTATAATGCTTTCTGCTAAATAGGATCTGTTTCTTTACTTGGTGTAGAGCATCTAAAAAGAATCTTTCCACTTCTGTTCTCTCATCTAGTATGTTCTTAGCCAGCTTCTTTACTCGATTCATTTCCTTGTCCTTCATCTGAAGAAGTTGCTGCAGCTTGAAAATTTCAACCTGACCTGCTTGGTTCTCTACCATTGCCTGTTGCTGCAGTTTTAAAACTTCAGTCTCAAACTCTTTGGTCATGCAGCCCAGGGCATTCTCCAAGCTTACTACCTTCTTCTGAAGAGTTTGGATTTGTAATCTCTGCTGGGAGAGTTGCATTATCTTTTCTTTAACCAACAGATCATTGATCTCCTAAAACAGAAAGATGAGGGAAGTGTGAGTTTTTTTAAATTAATTTCAGAACATAAAATTTACTCACTAATTTCCTTACTTTAAGAGGTTTGAGTTTGCGGCCAGGTTGCAATAGTGATATTTTTGCTCTTCTGTGCATAGAGTAAGAAACATCAAGAGTCCTTTTCTGGACTTACGAAGGCCACAAATTTTACTAATCAAGGCATTTTCTTTCTTCTAAAATTATGAAAGTTTCAGTATTTTATATTATCAAAAGAATATCCCAATAAGACTATACAGTAAAATTACTACTGTAATTTAACAACTACATACTGCCAACTGTGGCAGTCTGCTAGTTGCCTGTCCCAGTGTCCATTTTCCATTTTCTACTTCATAATAAAGCCCTAATTTTATTTAGAAAAGCACTAAGCCCAGATGAAAACTCCCAGTTTCCCAAGTAGTTCAGCAAAGCCATGTGACTAAGCTCTGATGAAAGAGCTGCAAGTAGAAATGTATGTAGGACTTTCAGGAAGACCTCTAAAGGGAGGAGCATACTGTCTTCCTTCTTGTTCTTCTCCCTCTCTGTTGTTAGAGCTCTAGCAGCTGTTGGGGGCCATGGGGTAACTCTGTGGAGATAAGCCATGTGCTGCAGAACAAAGTTAAGGAACCCGAGTGTCTGCTAACTTTGTGGCCTTCCAGCTCTGGACTGCTTACCTCCAGACTTCCTTTAGGGAGAGAATACACCCTTACATGGGGAAACCACTGTAGTCACAGCTGAGAACCTATTCCTAAGTGATTCAGGGACCAACTCTAAGCAACATAAAATGAATACAAATGTATTAGAGGACAGGAGTTACATTTATGTCTCAGAGATATTCTTTATAAAGCCAAGTCTAAAGTTTCTTATAAATCACTCAGTAATTAACTTTTCAGGTAAGAAAGACACATCAACCAGACAGAAGAAAAATGGTCTTATTGTCCTTATATATCATTATTATACTCAGTTCTTACTATTCACCAACCCAATCTTTAAAACAAAAAAAAACAAATAAGAAAGTTTAAATGAGAATGGGAACCTTTTGCTGTAAAAGGAAAGTCTGACTCTCTTGCAACTTCTGGGAGTTTTTTTGTAGAGCATCAGCTTCCTTCAGATGGTATGTGAGAGCTTTCTGGAGATAAATATTCTCTTTAAAAACACTTCTTCCAGCATTGTTCAATTGCCTAAAAGACCCCAAAACACAGACCTAAGTTTTAAATATTACCAAACTAGATCAGTGACTGCTTTATCCCCTAACATTAATAGTAATGATCATTGGGAAGTCCCTAGCAGCTCAGTGATTAGAACTCAGAGCTTTCACTGCCAGGGTCCAGGCTCACTCCCTGGTCAGGGAACTAAGATCCTGTAAGGCATGTGGGCAACCAAAAAATAATAATAATAAATAATAATAAAAGTAATGACCAACACTTATTTAGCTTATGGTGGGTACTCTATACTTGGGTGGGGATCTTAAAAACTAAGTTCTCACCAACGGGAAAGTAAAGAGTGATATGTTACTTTTAGTCCAAGGCAGTTAAGGGTAGGTATGTGTTTCCCATACTCTCTCTTTATCCATGTGACTGGACAAAAAGAACAAAATGGAAGCAGCCCTGAACCACTCCTGGAGTACAGCTGCCAGACCCACATTAGATTAGAAAAAAACCATTGAGATCTGGGGGCTTCCCAGGTGGCACAGTGGCAAAGACTCTGCCTGCCAATGCAGGAGACTCAAGAGACCCAGGTTCAATTCCTGGGACAGGAAGATCCCCTGGAGTAGGAAATGGCAACCCACTCCAGTATTGTTGCCTGGAAAATTCCTTGAACAGAGGAGCCTGGCTGGCTATAGTTCATGGGGTTGTAGAGTCAGACACAACTGAGCGACTGAACACATTAACACATTGAGACCTAGTTTATGCATTAACACAACGCAGTTACTTCCACTAATATACCTCATGATAACCATGCACAGTTGGCATTATTAATACCATTTTTAGATGAAGAAATTTAATTTCAAAAAATTTAAGAAATCTTCCTACAGTCAGTTAGTATACATGTTGAGAACTAAAGTGTAACTTCAAAGCCCAGGTTCTCTCCTCCACACACTGCTGCTACATAGAGGATGGGAGGAAAAGGGGTGGAGACACAGAGAGAAGGAAAGTAAACTAGAAAATTTGAAGAAAGCAAACCTGGAGAGAAGGGGTAGAAAACATGATAAGAACAAAAAAGACTAGCAAAGAGGTAAGAGAGGCTACCAGAAAGAAAAAGGAGGCAGTGGTCTCTTACACAACAGCTTCATGGTGGGCTCTGTCTGCCAGCATTATTATCTTCTTTTCAGCCTCTTTTTCTAGTCTATGCTAAAAGAAAATGGGCTCTTTTAATACAGTTATATCTAGATGCTGCTTCTATCCCACTCCCAGGTTATTCAATACACAAACTAGAAACTGAGAGCCACTTTTTAAAGCAAATCCTTTTATATAAACCTGATATGAGTACTTATTTGCCTCACCCTCACTTCCTACATGCCCGGCAATTTGTGAAAAAAATCTATTTAATTCTTTCCTAAGGATGAAAAATTAAAGAAAAACCATGGGGACTCTGAGAAGATTCTGTAGAAGAGAAGTGTTCCAAAGCACTTCTCACAATTTAGAGAATTAACTTTAGATGCACAGAGAAATGTGGAAACTTGTGACGCTAAGGAATACTTTTGAGCCCCTTTTATTAATATCCTTAGTTGACTTGACTAAGGGAAGGCCTTCATATGTACCACAGGAACCTCTCCAAGCCCACCTCCCTACAGAAAGTGGTATCTGCAGCTTTAGTCCCACCAGGGGACACCGAGCTGGGGTGAGGGGGAATGTGTCCTGAAGCCTTGCTCAGATGACAATCCCTCTTGAAGATTTCAAGAATGTCTAACTAAGGGTGAGTGGGGTAGATAATCTTCTTATAATAAAATGCCCAAATGAAAAGTTATGTCTCAGAATACATATAAATACACTTATGTTGTTCTAGTACACACAATATTTACTAATTAATGCAAATATGTTGTACCTTTTCTTCAAAAAACTTGCCTTCCAGTCTTCTAAGAGTCTCCTGATGTTTCCGCTCTGTGTTCCTTAAATCCTCCTTTAGCTAAAATTAAAATAACCAAAAAAACCAAAGAATGGTTAGTAGGAAGTGGGGTGGATTGGGGTATGCTGCGGCTGCTGCTCAGTCGTGTCTGACTATGCGACCCCATGGACTATAGCCCACCAGGCTCTGCTGTCCATAGGATTCTTCAGGCCAGAATACTGGAGTGGGTTGCCGTTTCCTTCTCCAGGGGATCTTCCCAACCCAGGGATTGAACCCCGTCTCCTGCATCTCCCGCATTGGCAGGTGTCTTCTTTACCACTGAGCCACCTGGAAAGCCCCAGATTGGGCCATATCCCTGAAACATTCTCAATCAAGAAACATTTTCTCTCACACATTCCCTCTTAATCTTGAACACACAGAAAAACCTCATGCCCTCCCTCCGAGTACCATATTTCTCATAAATGTCTATAGATTGGGAAGATCCCCTGGAGAAGGGAAAGGCTATACCCACTCCAGTATCCTGGCCTGGTGAATTCCATGGACTGTATAGTCCATAGGGTCGCAAAGAGTCAGACACAACTGAGTGACTTACACTTTCACTTACAAGATTAGTACTCAGTTTCTAAAAAGCTTTTCATAAATAACAGTTCTCAGAACATTCAAATAAGTTATTATAATATTCATCCTCCCAAATATCTTCATTTTAAACACATGAACTCACAGAATCATAGTTTTCAGAGTTGGAAGGAATCTTGGGAGTCAGACTATACAAATCTCCCACATAACAGGAATCTTTTCTATGAGAAAAATATCTAGAGACAGAAGTACCAATAATTCAAATCATATTAATTTCCCAGGCTGCCCCTTAAGAGTTCTAATTTTTAGAAAATTCATCCTAGTATAAATTTTAAAAGTATCTCCCTATGATCCCCATTGATGGATCCTTCTATCCTCTAAAACTATCTAGACTAAAAAGACCATAAAATTCTAGGCAAAAAAAAGTTGAGCTAAATAACTGATTCTGAAGGCTATATTTACTGGTAAGAACCAATCACATTGAAATAGGTATGCTCAATCTAACATTTATACCACAAAAAAAAAGGCAATAGAGAAGGACTTTCCATCAGACAGACCGAAGGTTCAACTGTTACCTCTCTCACCAGCCATTGTGGCAAATCATTATCTTCTCTAAGTCTCAGGTCTCCAGGGTAGAAAGAAGATAATAATAGAAGCTATCTCACAGAGATGTGGCAAGGATAAAATAACAAATAATACACATAAAATACTTAAAATAGTAATAACCATTTAATATAGAGGTTAGTTATTGTTGTTGTTCATCACTAAGTTGTGTCTGACTCTTTGTGACCCCATGAACTGCAGCTTCACTGTCTTTTACCATCTCCTGGAGCTTCCTCAAACTCATGTCCATTGAGACAGTGATACCATCCATATCCATCTCATCCTCTGTCACCCCCCTCTGCTCTTGCCCTCAATCTTTCCCAGCATCTGAGTCTTTTCCAATGAGTTGGCTCTTCGCATCAGGTGACCAAAGTACTGGAGTTTCAGCTTCAGCATCAGTCCTTCCAATGAATATTCAAGGTTGATTTCCTTTAGGATTGACTTGTTTGATCTCCTTGCTGTCCAAGGGACTCTCAAGAGTCTTCTCCACTACCACAGTTTGAAAGCATCAGTTCTTCTGCACTCAGTCTTCTTTATGGTCCAACTCTCACATCTGTACATGACTACTGGAAAAAGCACAGCTTTGACTAGACAGACCTTTGTTGGCAAAGTGAGGTCTCTGCTTTTTAATATATTGTCTATGTTTGTCATAGCTTTTCTTCCAAAGAACAAGCGTCTTTTAATTTTGTGGCTGCAGTCACCGTCCACAGTGATTCTGGAGCCCAGGAAAATGAAATCTGACACTGTTTCCACTTTTTCCCCATCTATTTGCCATGAAGTGATGGGACCGGGTGCCATGATCTTCGTTTTTTGAATGCAGAATTTTAAGCCAGCTTTTTTAGTCTCCTCTTTTGCCTTCATCAAGAGGCTCCTTAGTTCTTCCTCACTTTCTGCTATTAAAGTGGTATCATCTGCATATCTGAAGTTATTGATATTTCTCCTGGCAATCTTGATTCCAGCTTGTGAGTCATCCAGCCCAGCATTTCATATGACATACTCTGCATATAAGTTAAATAAGGAGGGTGACAGTAACGTAGCTGGAATTTCATCACCTCCACTAGCTTTGTTCGTAGTGATGCTTCGTAAGGCCCACTTGACTTCACACTCCAGGATGTTTGGTTCTAGGTGAGTGACCATACCATAGTGGTTATCTGGGTCATTAAGAGCTTTTTTGTATAGTTCTTCTGTGTATTCTTGCCACCTCTTCTTAATCTCTTCTGCTTCTGTTAGGTCCTAGCTGGTTTTGTCTTTTATTGTGCCTATCTTTGAATAAAATATTCCCTTGGTATCTCCAATTTTCTTAGAGACCTCTAGTCTTTCCATTCTATTGTTTTCCTCTATTTCTTTACATTGTTCGCTTAAGACAGCTTTTGTTAATCTCTCCTTGCTATTCTCTGGAACTCTGCATTCAGTTGGGTGTATCTTTCCCTTTCTCCTTTGTCTTTCACTTCTCTTATCTCAACTATTTGTAAGGCCTCCTCAGACAACCACCTTACCTTCTTGCATTTCTTTTTCTTGGGGATGGTTTTGGTTACCACCTCCTGTACAATGTTACAAACTTCTGTCCATAGTTCTTCAGGCACTCTATGTCTATCAGATCTGGTCCCTTGAATCTATTCATCACCTCCTGTATAATCATAAGGCATTTGATTTAGGCCATACCTGGATGGCCTAGTAGTTTTCCCTACTTTCTTCAATTTGAGCCTGAATTTTGCAATAAAGAGCTGATGATCTGAGCCATGGTCTGCTCCAGGTCTTATTTTTACTGACTGTATAGAGCTTCTCCATCTTCAGCTACAAAGAATGTAATCAATCTGATTTCAGTATTAACCATCTGGTGATGTCCATGTGTAGAGTTGTCTCTTGTGTTGTTGGAAGAGGGTGTTTGCTATTATCAGTGTATTCTCTTGGCAAAACTGTTAGCCTTTGCCCTACTTCACTTTGTACTCCAAGGCCAAACTTGCCTGTTACTCTGGGAATCTCTTGACTTTCTACTTTTGCATTCCAGTTCCCTATGATGAAAAGGACATCTCTTTTTGGTGTTAGTTCTAGGAGGTCTTGTGGGTTTCACAGAATCATTATTATTATTTCTAATATTGTCCTTCCTTATACTTAACAATTTTCCTTCCTGTGATCTCTGTTGTAACAGTATTAAATCTCCATTTGATCCATATCATATGATTTTTCAGATATTTTTCTTTCTTCTTGTATTTTTTTATAAATTAAAAAAGGCCTCTTATATTGTCAAAGACTTTCAGAATTACTGTCAATATATAAATGTGTGGAGAAGTCTACCGTCTAAGTAGGGTAGGGTGCAGTAAACCTTTCATTTGCCATTGGACTCCCCCAAAATCTATAAATTAATAAATAAATCTTCTGAAAGATGATTAGGCAATGCATATCAAAAACCTTAAAGTTCATGTTGTAATTTAATCTATAAATCTCACTGTAACTTCCAAGAAGTTATCCTAAAAACCAATTAAAAATATAGAAAAATACTTTGTTATTCAGATGTTCCTTGGTTTATAATAGTGAAAAATTAGAAAAAAAATCCAAATGTCCAACAAGGAACCAATTAATAAATCATGGTATATCTACCCAATGGAAATCCATGCATCCAGTCAAAAGGTTTTATAGAAAAATATGTAATGGCATTGAAAAATGTTCACAATATGTAAAGTGAAGAAATAAGGTTAACAAATAATTTGTACATCACAACTCATTTTTGTAAAAATAGCATATTGATACTTTAAAATATATTTATACCTAGCAAAGGGGGAAAAATAAAAGACAATATACCAAAATATTAACAATGGCTATCTTTAGTTTGTCCAGTTGTGGGAGGAGGGTTCTTAATTTTCTCCTTTTTTTTTAATCAGCTTATTCTGCTGAAATGAGTATTTTTTTCCAAAGAAAGAAAGATTAAAATAAATTATTTTAAAAATACTAATTCCAACCTACCAGTGTATGCTCCTTTTGTTAATCAAGTAGATGGATGCTCCTTTTGTTAATCAAGTAGATGGAAATTACTTTTTCTTTAAATTTATGCTTTGAATACCTTTCAGCAGTCTATAGTTAATTAGCTTCTTTTAAATTTGTATATTGAATCCTATATGCACAGTACAATGTTCCTCCCTTGAGTTGGTGAGGCCCATACCTGCCTTAATTCTTCCATATTTGGGATTCCACAGAACCACCTTATAATTCACATTAGCAAGGATCTTTTATTTTTGAATTTTAAGTTTTCCTGGCCCACCAACCCTCTTTTGAAAGGTCTGAAATCCATTTCTCCACTAGGTGGCAACATTGTTCTTTAAAAATAAAAAAATTCACACCAAGGCCCAGTTGAATATGAACAACTAGTTCTTCATTCACTTTGATTCAGAATGTATACCTACACCTCAGGATGGCTATTTTGAGAGTTCCTGAAAAGTTAAGGAACTTAACTTGATTCAGTTTTATATTTTCATATAAAACAAAACTAGATATTCTTTCTAGAAAACTTTGCTGCTTTATAGAGTAGTGAGTGAGTGAAAGTCGCTCAGTTGTGTCTGACTCTGTGACCCCGTGGACTATACAGTCCATGGAATTCTCCAGGCCAGAATGCTGGAGTGCGTAGCCTTTCTCTTCTCCAGGGGATCTTCCCAACCCATTGTTGACAAATGTATGCTATTTCAAGTACACATCACAATGATTTGATATACATATACACTGTGAAAGGATTCTTCCCATCTAGCTAGTAGAAAACTTGATATTCCTTCAATTACATTTTAAATGAAAGACCCACTTAGTATTTAACACAGATTTATTGAGCATTACTCTGTATCTTGTACTTCAATAAATGCAAAGCACAATACTGTTCATGCCTCAAAAACTTTACCATCTAACAGGGGAGATAAGACAAATGATAAATATAATCTCAAGATAGATTGGACTAAGTGGTATAAAAGAAATACAAAATGCTATGTGCTGTGCTTATTCGCTCAGTCATGTCCAATGCTTTTCAATCCCATGGACCGTAGCCCACCAGGCTCCTCTGTCCATGGGGATTCTCCAGGCAAGAATACTGGAGTGGGTTGCCATGCCATCCTCCAGGGGATCTTCCCAGTCCAGGGATCGAACCCAGGTCTCCCGCATTGCAGGCAGACATGGAAACACACAAAAATTTACTGTTTTCCTAATCTTTTTTTTTCTTTTTTATAGCTTAATTTAAATATAATTGACATATTAACAGTATGTAAATTTAAGCTGAACAATCTGCTAATTTGATATACTATATTGCAAAATGAATACTACCGTAGCACTAGCTAACACCTCCATCATGTCACAAAACTACCATTACTTTTTTTGTGGCAAGAACTCTTAAGATCTACTCTCTTAGCAAGTTTCAAGTATCTAATACAGTATTATTAGTTAGGGTCAATATATTATACTTTAGATTCCTAAAAACTTGTCAATCTTATAACTGAAAGTTTGTACCCTTTGACCAACATTTCCCCATTTCTCCTTCCCCTCCCCACCAGCACAAACAAGTAACCACACTGAGTTCAGTGTTTTTTTTTTTTTTTGGCCACATTGTGGCTTGGTTGAAATTGGCCATAGTATAAGTATTTATACCAAGGAAATCAGTAAATGTTACAAATGAGGATTTTTTTTTTTCCAGAGAGCTATACACCACTGTTAATTCCATGTGACGTGCACTATTTTAAGCACTGGTGGCTCAGACAGTAAAGAGTCTGCTTGCAGTGCAGGAGACCCAGGTTTGATCCCTGGTTTGGGAAGATCTTTTGGAGAAGGAAATGCAACCCACTCCAGTAGTCTTGCCTGGAAAATCCCCTGGATGGAGGAGTCTGGCAGGCTACAGTCCATAGGGTTGCAAAGAGTCAGACATGACTGAGTGACTTCACTTTACATATATGAACTCATTTAATCCTTACAATAATGCTATGAGCCAGTAACTCTTACCACCCCCAATTTTTACAGATGAGGAAACCTAGGTATAGAGAAGGTAACTTGCCCAAACCTCAAAGCTGATTTCAGCTACTTGTGTCCAGCCCTCATCTATGCCATTTACTGCATTGTCATTAATGCAATAAAACTATATTCTGAACTGAGGGAACAGAAAGACTATGCAATGTCAGAGAAACTTCCTGAAAGTACTCACGTTTCCTCACTCCATCCACCCCTACCCAATGTGTCTATATGTTCTGAAGTTATCATTCATCGGTCTATATATATTTTCTTTTAGGACTTTGCTACTTTGCCACTAATGTTTTTCTACAGCAGTAGTAGTTCCAAAGGTTTAACTGGTGATAAATGCAAGAGGGTGTGTTGCCTAAGATCTGGTGAATTCACAAAGATATCAATGCTTAGAAAAAGAAAAGTCTATCAAGACTTTCTGCATTCAGTCCTACACTGATACGTCTTCCCTGTTTTTCTCAGATAATCTCTACAATGTCAAAGGGAATCCTTTAACATCTCACAGGAGTCAATGTCTATGAAGGCCTTTGCAGACATAAATAGTTAATTGTAATGTCTTCTTTTTAAAGAAAGAAAGAACGAAAGAAACTTACATCATCTAATTCTTTCTCCACTTGGATTTTTCTCTTCTGGAATTGTTTAATTGTTTTGAGCTCTGTCTGAATCATGCCAATTTCTTTGGCCTTTTGATGGAACTTTCCCTCCAGCTCACTTACTTGCATAGTAAATTTTTGTTTCTGTATTAAAAAAAAAAAAGGTAAATGACTTAGGAAAAAGAACAGAGGTCACACAGAGTCCTGTTCCATTTGAAGCCTTAAGCCATTTGTCTTTCTTCTTTGAAGAAAAATCTCCCTTTTTACCTTCACATAAACTTTTAATTTTTATTAAAGAGACCAAGTGCCTTGAATAAGGAGAAAATTCTAAAATGACCTGATTGTGTATAGAAAAGTAGATATTATTTAAAAGAGGTATGAGAAGACTGCATGCATGCTCAGTCGCTTCAGTTGTGTCTGACTCTATGTGACCCTATGGACTATAGCCCTCCAGGCTCCTCTGTCCATGGAATTCTCCAGGCAAGAATACTGGAGTAGGTTGCCATGCCCTTCTCCAGGGGATCTTTCCAACCCAGGGATCGAACCCCATGTCTCTTATGTCTCTTCCACTGGCAGGTGGGTTCTTTACCACTAGCACCACCTGGGAAATCCTCATGAGAAGACTAAACAAATCTTTAATCTGTAAGAGAGATAAATAACATCCCTGATCCTAAATTAAAATCAGTAAGCAAAGAGGCAAGGAGAGGGCCAATATCTCTTAAATAAATAGAAAAGAAGGTGAGAGAAAGAGGAAGGAAGGGGGAAGACAGAGGAGAAGGAAAAAGAGAGACGAGGAGAAAAGGAAGAAGAGAAAGGGAAGAGGAGAGGGTAAAGAGGAAAAAAAAGGGAGGGAAATGGAGGAGAAAAAGGGCCAATAACACAACTAACAAATGAAAAAAGCTATCAAAAGAAATGCAAAAGACACTTAACCACATGAAAAAATGCTAAATCTAGCTCAGAATAAGAGAAATGCAAATTGAAGTACACTAAAATATCATTTATTACCTATCATGTTGACAGAAACCTATTTTGACAATATACTCTGGTATATTGTAGAGACATGGACAGAAGTTACATTTCTCAGAATAGACCGTGTTTGATAAATTTTACTTTGGAAACACATATTTTACATAATTGCTGCTGCTGTTTAGTTGCTCAGTCACGTCCAACTCTTTTGTGACCTCATGGTAGCCCACCAGGCTCCTCTGACCATGGGATTTCCCAGGCAAGAATACTGGAGTGGGTTGCCATTTCTTTCTCCAGGGGATCTTCCTGACCCAGGGATCAAACTGGTGTCTCCTGCTTGGCAGGTAGATTCTTTACCACAGAATCACCAGGGAAGCCTATTTTACATAATTATAATTATATAATTACATCATTTCACATTAATTTTTTAAAGCAACTCCTAAAAAATCAAAAGCAAAATGTATTACTGAGTTGGTGGCATAACCTCACAGAAAAGAATTATTTCAAATTGTTTTTAGACCTTGTTAATTTGTTCAAGAAGCAACAGTTAGAACTAGACATGGAAGAACAGACTGGTTCCAAATCAGGAAAGAAGTACATCAAGGCTGTATATTGTCACCCTGCTTATTAAACTTATATGCAGAGTACATCATGAGAAATGCTGGACTGGATGAAGCACAAGCTGGAATCAAGATTGCCTGGAGAGATATCAACCTGAAGCTGAAACTCCAATACTTTGGCCACCCATTGTGAAGAACTGACTCACTGGAAAAGATCCTGATGCTGGGAAAGATTGAAGGTGGGAGGAGAAGGGGACGACAGAGGATGAGATGGCTGGATGGCATCACCGACTCAATGGACATGAGTTTGAGTAAATTCCGGGAGTTGGTGATGGACAGGAAGGCCTGGCGTGCTGCAGTCCATGGGGTCACAGAGTCGGACACGACAGAGCAACTGAACTAAACTGAATTGAATTTGATTGTAGATCACTATTGGTATATATCTTAATGGGAAAAGTCCCCTCCGCCCCAAATCCTAAACTGTATCCACCAGTTTATGTGGGTAGTAGTATTAATATTAGTATTCTGTGCCTATTGATGTATTGAGGTTTGAAGAAAATACACAGTTACATTGGTATCATTAAGAACCAGGATTTTGGGTGAGGGAGAAAGAAGACACAGATAGGGTTAAGTAAAAATCCTGTACTCCTGCATCTGAACTTAAAGTATTAGCATGAGCTCATGATATATTTTAATCTTCAAAAAATGTTTCCCAGTGCTGTCCACTAAAAAGCCCTAGAGCTCAAGATCAGTAAGCTACCACTACTACGAGAGGATTTTCGACAATAACATAATTTTATGTTATTTTTGAGCTTCTGTACAATCAAGTGTATGAGCTTTAAGATCACTGAGTTCTCAAGAGGACTTACTCATTCTCTTGTTATCTGAACTTATTCTCTTATTATCTGAACTTGCCAGGAACCTGACCACCAATAAGTGAGGCATCAGTGTACATACCAATTTTTCCTTCTCCTCTTGGGCTTTTTCCTTTGTTTCATTCAATTGCTGTTTCAGTTTTTCAATCTGTAGAAAATGAAAATAAAGAGGAAGGTAAAGAAATTTCTCTGTGTCCTAACTTAGTTACGTAGCCCAGTTTTCATGTGATATTAAAACCAGTAGGGGGGACTTCCCTGGTAGTCCAGTGGTTACGACTGTACATTCCCAGTACAGGGAGCATGGGTTCGATTCCTGGTTAGGGAACTAAGATCCCACATGCCGCACAGCACAGCCAATAGAACAGAATAGAATGGAATAAAATAAGCCAGTAGTGTTGGAGAGGTGGAGTAAGGTGAGAAGACGAGAAGACAGGACATTATTTATACTGTTAACTTGCTATTGCCAGTTTCCAAAACTAGGCTATCATCATAATTGCCAGGGTAACATGTGTATGGTTAAAAAAAAAATTAAATTTACCATCTTAACCATTTTTAATTCACATTGTTGGGCAGCAGATCTCTGGAACTTTTTCACCTTAGAAAACTGAAACTCTATGTTTATGAGACACTAACTCCTTCTCCTCCCTCCCCCAGTCTTTCTACATTGTTTGTATGATTTTGACTACTTCAAGTATGTCCACTGAAGAAAAACCACACAACCTAAAAGTTGTGAATTAAGTTTTATTCCAGGATTATATTGAAGGTTATAGCCTGGGAAACAGCCTCTCAGAAAGGTCTGAGGAACTGCTCAGAAGTTAAGAGAGCAGGCAGAATATATAGCAGATTCTTTCCGGAAAAAAACATGTAGTCAGACATCAAAATGTTACTAGTAATCACAAGGTAAAGGTATTTCGAGTTAATGATTTTAGTGCTCTTCTGTGTCAGGGAAGATGCAAGGATCTGGGCTTGTTGAAATTATTCCTTAGATATGTATGTTAATTATCTAGGGCCAGTAGCCAAAGCTCAGAATGCTTCCTGTTTTGCTCCAGCCTGAATTTCCTCCCCTCAGGACGCACGGTGGAGGGAGACAGATGGCAGGCGAGGGTGGGGGCTGCAATGGCTGATGGCTTGATCCTTGTAGAACTGGAATGGTGGGAGACATTCTTTGTTTACTGGAATGTGGGGCAACACTCCCTGTCCACAGATACTTCATGTGAGTAGAATCATTCAGTATTTGTCCTTTTGTAACTGGCTTATTTCACTTAGCATAATGGCCTTGAGGTTCATCCATGTTGTAGCACACGACAGGATTTCCTTCCCTTTTAAAGCTGCATAATATTCTTGTATTTGTATACCACACTTTCTTTATTCACTCATCAACCAACAGACATTTGGGTTGTTTCCACTTCTCGACTATATGAATAGGGTTTCAAGAACACTGGGTGTGCAATTACCTTGTCAAGATCTTGCTTTACATTCTCTTGGAAAAGTACCCCAAAGTGGGATTGTTGCATCATATGATAATTCCATTTTTTAATTTTTCGATGAATCTCTGTACTGTTTTCTATAATGGCTATACCATTTCACATTGCCACCAAACTGCACAAGGATTCCAATTTCGCTACATCCTCACGAACACTTGCTATTTTCTGTTCTTCTGACAGTAGCCATCTTAATGAGTGTGAAGTGATAACTTGTAGTTTTGATTTGCATTTCTCTTAACTGAGTAAATTTTTAAAGGAACATTTCAAGGAGAGTACAAAGAATTCTCATATACTCTTCACTCAATTTTGCCACATTTGTTTTCCCTTTATGATAGGTCTATATACATATATACGTGTGAATATATACATATATATATATATATGATGTAAACTTTTGAAGCTGTTTCTTCTGGAGCATGTGAGAATAAGTTTAGGACATCATACTCCTGTACTCCTAAATATTTCATTATGTGTTTCCTAAGAAAAAGGACAATCTCTTAGAAGTATAGTACAATGATCAAAATTGGGAAATTTAACATTGATAAAATACTATTATTTAATCTATAGTAAATATTCAAATTTAGCATCAACTGTACCAATGATGTCCTTTCACTGTAACTTTTCTTTTTCTGGTCTAGGATATAATCCCTGACTATGATTACACTTAGTTGTCATATATTCTAGATTTAAACTGGAGCCGTTTCTCGGTCTTTGTCTTTTATGATACCAACGTTTTTGAAGAATACTGGCCAGTGCTGGAGTTGTCTGATGTTTCTTCATCGGAAGATTCAGGTTATGGCTTTTCAGCAAGCATACACTGCTTAAGTGATGATGTATCCTTGTCACTGCCTCACAGCATGAGGTGACTGACGTTAAGTGTAATCAACTGGTTAAGACTGTGTCTGCCAGGTTTCTCCAGTTGAACGTTACAATTTTTCCTTTTATAATTATTAACAACTTTGGAGGACTATATTTTAAGACTATGCAAATATCTTTTTGCTCATTAAATTTTCACCCACTAGTTTTAGCATCCACTCTTGTTCTTGACTGAATCAATTATTACTCTGATGCCAAATGGTGATTTTTCTTATTGCATCATTCCTTGGAAATTTAATAATTTACTACATTCCACTTTAAGGAAAAGCATCGTATTCTCCTATATTTATTAAGGTATATATTTATCAGTTGTATATACTCATGAACTCATTTTATTCAATAAGCTATAACTGATTACTGTCATTTATTTTAAATGTCCCAGATTTGGCCAGTGGGAGCCCCTTAAGTTACCCTCTGTGTCCTTTAATGTTTTGTTACTTACTTCCTGTCACAATAAGATATTCAAGTTCATCTCTTACTCTCCTTGCTCCAGTCTTATAATCAATCATTTCTCCTAGGATGCTGGCATGTTTTAGCAGGAAATCTGAGTAGCTTTTTGTTGTTGCTGTTGTTCAGTCACTAAGTCGTGTCCAACTCTTTGTGACCCCATGGACTGCAGCATGCCAGGCTTCCCTGTCCTTCACTATTTCCTGGAGTTGGCTCAAATTCATGTCCATTGATTCAGTGATGCCATTCAACCACATCATTTTCTTTCTCCTCCTGCCTTCAATCTTTCCCAGCCTCAGGGTCTTTTCCAATGAGTCAGCTCTTCACATCAGGTGGCCAAAGTACTGTAGCTTTTTAAGCTAAACATTCCTTGACATGGTTAAAAAATCAGAGGATACAGAAGTGAAATATTGTTGTAAATAATCTTAGAATAGTTCAAGGGAAACCTAAAAATATTTTAAAAGAAATAGGGACAGACCTAAGTCATGTAGAACATGTGTAAAATAGATTTATTTTGTGCTGACTGAACAAAGCCTTAAATACAAAAACCATAGTGGAAATCTCCTAATTCTGTCCAAAATATGATAGTTTTTAAAACACATTTCACTTCTAATATTTCTATAATTAACATGAAGACTGTAAACAGTTTAAATAAAGTTTAGGCAAATAATGCATTTCTAGGATATAGCAGCATGTATGGAGTAACAAAACTATAAGAGAGCTAGCTAGGGTATATTGAATAATTTATTTTACTTCTTCCTCCCAAAGAAGTTTCTTCAGTTTTAATGAGTACCCATGACTATGAGAAAATTATGTATTTGCAACAGTCAGATGCTGGCCTATGATACATGGAGGCAGATGAAAATCAGGAAGTACAAGTGATACTGATAAAGGCAGACCAATATCAATTAGCTAATGCAGTCCACAAATCTTTTATATGATGAATTTTGAAAATTATTTGCATGGCTGGCCTAAAGGCTTATTTTAGAATAATACTTTATAGCAGACAATTTTGATAATGCATGCTATTATCAAAGAGTAATTTTAAAAATGGAAGTTGCCTAGGAAAGGTTAAAAAAAATACTGTACCAAAAAATTACTTTAATAAAACATAAAATCCACACAACCGTTCAAGTTGTCTGATTTCTCTAATATGCTTCCAAATCATCCGGAACTTAAGTTTTGATTGCTAACTTTTTCAAAGCATCAGTGGAATCACAATCCATTCATTCATTCATGCATGCAAAAATATTTTAATAAGTGCCTACTATTACTACTATTTACTTCATAAATAGTAAAAATACAAAGAACATATATGGGAATGAAGCATGATACAAATTTCCTTGGGTCACCATGGGACACAAAGAGGCAGCTAGGAAAGAGATGAATTTAAGTCACACCTAAATTCACACATTAACACCCACTAGCTGTGAGACTCTGGCAAGTTACCTATCCTGAGAGTCAATTTCTTTATCTGTAAAATGGGAATGACAATTTGTGGCTACAGTGGGTTATTAAAAGGACTAAATGAGATAGCAGAGGTAAAGTACCCAACATGGTGCCTGGCACAAACAGGAGTCCCAAAATGTTAGTTCCTTTCCTTTTTTTCCACATATCTAAAATGATAGCTCTATGCCTAACATTTCAACAAGGTTCAATATGATAAAGATTCAATAGGTCCAACAGAAGAGAGTCAACTTGCTGGGTTCATAACCACATGATCATGGATTATCAATGAATTGCTTTATAGATTATTAATTACTCATAGTTATCAATATCAAAAAATATATAGATCATATACCATGCTCTCGTTTTTAAAACAAAGTTGATCATAATGTTCCATTAGGATCATCAATCTTTGTTTTAGCCAAGAAAACATGGGACAAGGATGAAAATAAAAGCCAATTCTGACAGTAAAGCCGTTCTGAAATAACATGTTGCTTCAAAGGAGAGTTAAAAGTCAACTGAAATGTCTTAACTATCGGATGAGGTTTCAAGGAATTAAAATACTGGAAATACATAGCCACATCAGTATAACAAAAGAGACAGTTACTAATGCTTGGGAGGGTTTCTACCTACCTACCAGAGTATCTTTCTCCTGATCCTGTTTCTTCAGATAGCTCAATACAGACATTGTGTCTTTCTCCATTTTATACTGCTGTCTCTTTAACTCTTCATTACATCTTGCCAGTCTCCGGGAACTATCACGATACTCAATCCTAGAGAGTTCTGTGACTTCCAGCCTGGCCTCCCAAAGGGAGGCATTGGCCTTGGCTCTCTCCACAGCAGAGTCCTCAAGTTTTACAATCTTCCTGCACAGGAAGAGGACATCAACAGCATATAACTATTTCTCTACTATATTAGTATTACACCTTTCTCTTTATTATAATTTATTTTGCTTGGCATTTATAATTTATTTTGGCACATATGAGCAAATATTGTTGAATGAATAAGAAATACATATAGTCTGTTGCCTCAATGTTTCTCATTGTTGATATGTGCACTGTAGATGAATGGGCAAAAATAGAAAACACATGCTAGTGAGTTCTAGGAATGTGACAAGCCCTTGGCACTTCCAGAAAATGCCAGACTAACCATGCAGTTATTTTTTTTAAATCACACTGTAGAATACTTATATTAATACACTAGGGGGAAAATTGCAAATAAATTTGTATATTGGGCTATTATCTTAGGAAGAAGAAAAAGAATATTCCAAAATGACAGTAGCGGTTATCTTTGGATAATGGGATTATAGGTGGTTTTGTTCTGTTTGACTTACCAGGTTTCCTAAACTTTCTGTACTGAGCAGGCATTACTCTCTTAAACAAATTACTTTATAAACTTTACAAGGATCCGTTGTGGTCCCATATATAGTGCTGTTGGACAAGATGCATGATTCCAATGTGTCTAGGAACCACTAGGGTCATCCCATAAATGCAGTGACAATCTAGCAGCAATTCCAAAGCTGTGAAGGTTTAATGCTAGAGCAATCTTACCCACTTCAGAAATTCTCATCATTTGGGGAAATCTGAATACTCAAATCTTTTGTTTTCCTTCAAACCAAAAGGAATACTTGAAAAGGCCCAAGGAATTACTTCAATCACCCAGACATCCTTCAGGATGTTTAAGTGCCTCTCAACCACACAGCTGAGATCGATCAGGTTACAGGCAAAAAATAACGAACCCAGAACACTACAGCACAGTTCTTGCGGGGATGGGGGGAAAAAAAGATCCAAGCTGAAGCCTACAGGAGCAGACATCTTAATTTGTTTAACAAATATTAAGCTTCTTCTATGATTCCGACTCTGTTCCAGGTGCTGGAGATAAGGTGAATAACGCTTAGTGCCTATTCTAGAGAATCTCTGGGCCTTGAGCAGGATTTCCCAACTACTAATATACTGAGCCATATGATTCTTTGTCTCGAGTGGGGCTGGAGGTTGTTAATGTGCACTGTAGGATATTTAATAGTATCCTCGGTCTGGTAGAATCCACCAGGAATGCAGGAGACGCCGGTTCGATTCCTGGGTGGGGAAGATCCGCTGGAGAAGGGAAAGGCTACCCACTCCAGTATTCTGGTCTGGAGAATTCCATAGACTGTATCATCCATGGGGTCGCAAAGTGGGACAGACTGGGCGACTTTCACTTGGTCTCTTATCCACTAGAGGTACCCAGATGTGACAAGCAAAAATGTCTCGACAAACATCCTCAGGTAGGCAAAAATTACCCCCCTCCCCAGCTAAGAATCACTGGTGGCAAACACTGCTGTCCAATAGAACTTTCTGTGACGTTAATGTTATCTAGTCTGTCCAATACAGTCACCACTAGCCACACAGGCCTACTGAGTACACGCAATGTAGCCGGTACAAACAAGGATCTGAATTTTTAGTTTTTATTAAATTTTAACCAATCTTAATAGCCACACATGACCGGTGACGACACTAATGGACAGCAAAGGTCGAGAGGATCTCCGACCTTCAATTCCAGTGTCAGAACTAACCCTTCCTCCTCACTTTTAGTTCTTTTCCCCTCCACTAGCACTTATTCCATTCGGTCCTCAGTCAGTCAGTCAGTTCAGTCGCTCAGTCGTGTCCGACTCTTTGCGACCCCATGGACTGCAGCACGCCAGGCCTCCGTGTCCATCACCGACTCCCGGAGTTTACTCAAACTCATGTCCCATTGAGTCGGTGATGCCATCCAACCATCTCATCCTCTATCGTCCCCTTCTCCTCCCGCCTTCAACCTTTCCCAGCGTCAGGGTCTTTTCAAATGAGTCAGTTCGGTCCTGGGAGAAGGCAATGGCACCGCACTCCAGTACTCTTGCCTGGAAAATCCCATGGATGGAGGAGCCTGGTAGGCTACAGTCCATGGGGTCGCTAAGAGTGGGACACGACTGAGCGACTTCACTTTCACTTTTCCCTTTCATGCACTGGAGACGGAAATGGCAACCCACTCCAGTATCCTTGCCTGGAGAGTCCCAGGGACGGCGGAGCCTGGTGGGCTTCCGTCTATGGGGTCACACAGAGTCGGACACGACTGAAGCGACTTAGCAGCAGCAGCAGTTCGGTCCTATGTTACTTCTATTGTTGCGGAACTTATCTGCCTCCTCGTTAGTACATTCCACATAGGCAAGGGCTGTGTCTAAAAGATTTCAGGATCCCAAATCTCAACATTCCGGTCTTAGTTGAAGCAGTATGGGGTATGGCATGCCTTTGGGGAATTTCTGAACAACGGAGGTGTCCTTCTCAGAAGCTGAGAGAGGGGAGAGTCCGGGAGGGGAGCGGGGAGAGGGCGCCAGTTGGCCGGTCCCTGCGAAACTCCGGAGGGCAGGCCCTGGGGCAGGGACCCCAGGGTGGCTTCCTCTTACTTCTTCTTCTTCTTGTCTTTGTCTTTGCCCTTCCCTTTCTTTTTGTCCTTCCCCTTAGCCGGCATCTTGGCTTCTCCGGGGGCCCCGCTGCCGTGGTCTTCTCTCCGCGCCGCCCAGGCACGGCTTCGTCTCCAAGGACACCGGCTAGCCGCGCAGGTAACGACCCGCGCGAGCCGTTGCCGGCGCGCAGAGAGCGCACGCGCCCGTGACGTAGCCCCGCCCCGCCCCCCGGGGCCCAGTCCACTGGCCAGGCCGCGGGGGGCGGGGTGGAGACCGGCTGAGGGCGGCGGGCGGCCGCGCCGTGGCGGCGCGCGCCCGGTGAGTGTGCGAGCGCGGGCGCGCCGGAGCCTGACTGGGGTCCCGGCTGGGCGGGCGAGGAGGCCGGAGCCGGTCAGCCCCCGGGCGGCGGCGGCGGCCAGACCGTCAGGGCGCCCCCCCCGAGGAGGCTGGATCCACCGCGCCCCGTTCGTCGGAGCGCCGCCTCCGCCGGGTTCACAGCTTTTGACGTCTCGCCCGCGCGTCCTCTCCTTACCTCGCGCCGCAGCCAGCGTGGCCGTGGCCGCCCAGTCTCGTCCCGGCTCCGCCCCTCCCGAGGCCACCTCGGCTCTTTTGGTTTCCTTCTCCCTCTCCTGGCTCCTAACCCTTGCTGGTTCTGTAAGGGATGGCGCAGCCAGCGGGCTTCCCAGGCCAAACATATTTTGATGAGGCGGTTGAGGACTGGTCCCCAGTGTGGTGGGTGGTTTGGAGGGTGAGGCGGGCGGCTTGCGGGTGTCGGGGAGCCTGGGGGTCGGAGAGGCTCCGGGGACTCGTGGAGAGTCCTTGGAGAGGAGTATCCTGGCGTCAGGTCCCGTTCTGTCCTGTCGCTGCCGTCCCCAGATTCCCATTTGCTAATAACCTGCGCGTGCTGCTCTCCCTTTTCCGCCAGTCGCGTGAAGTTGAAAGCTCTGGCCTTTTGCAGTGTTGTTTTTGTTTTGGTGTCGTCACCTCTCCCCCGCCCCAACCCCGCGCACACCTGTGAAAAGGAGTAGTATTCAAAAGTATGGTTCGCGTTTTTTCAGAGGAGGAGCTCTGTGATGATCCCTTCTTCATTCAATGAGTTTGTCCGTGAGTCATCGAGGAAGACAGGGAATTCTGGGGGCCGAGACAACAGTTAGGAAACTTGCGATTGAAGCTCTGCTGCGCATTAGTCTCCCTTTCAAATTGAATGTAAACATTTCTTTAAAAACTTCATTGTGCATCTTCTCCATTTCTCTCAGGAGAACCTAATCCCTGGAACCTTTCCAGATGTCTCTGATGCAAACCTTCCTCCCCACACCCCCCCACCCCCCGCCTTTTTTTCCCAGCTACGTCGTTGATGTTTCTGAATTGAGTGGTTAAGAGGGAACTTGCTGACTGTTAATATTAATAAGCACTGAAAATCTTAGCCATGCCATCTGCTGTCATGATAGTTAGTGGCTTGCTCTATTCCTGGTGCTTCCCCGCCCCCCCCCCCATTTGCATGTCACACTTCCGTGGGTCCATGGTGGAATTACCATACATTGAAGGGGTTTATTCTGATATAGGGGAGAAGGCAATGGCACCCCACTCCAGTACTCTTGCCTGGAAAATCCCATGGATGGAGGAGCCTGGTAGGCTGCAGACCATGGGGTCGCTAAGAGTTGGAAACCACTGAGCGACTTGACTTTCACTTTTCCCTTTCATGCACTGGAGAAGGAAATGGCAACCCACTCCAGTACTCTTGCCTGGAGAATCCCAGGGACTAGGGAGCCTGGTGGGCTGCCGTCTATGGGGTCGCACAGAGTCGGACGCGACTGAAGCAACTTAACAGCAGCAGCAGCATTCTGATATAGAATCTATAAAGTTATGATTGGTTTTATATGTCTGCGTGTTAAGTCGCTTCAGTCGTGTCCAACTCTGCGACCCCATGGACTGTAGTCAGCCAGACTCCTGTGTCCATGGGATTCTCCAGGCAAGAATACTGGAGTGAGTGCCCTTCTCCAGGGGATCTTCCCGACCCAGGGATGGAACCCGCCTTCTCTAATGTCTTCTGCATTGGCAGGCGGGTTCTTTACCACTTGATATGTCCAGGGTTCTGAAAATGTACCCTACTGATAACTTACAGAAAAGAGAGTGTAGGATATCTCCTATTAGAGGCTTTATATTTGGAATTCATTCTAAAAAATTGGTTACTGTGAACCTGAAAGTCAGTCCAAGTCATCTGTTGTCTGTATATTCATTTATAAACATGAAAATTTGCAGTAAGATTATTTCTTAATATATGTGCATAATACTTTAGTTACATGTACTTCTTAGTTATTTTCTCATACAAAATATTTTTTTTATTGACTTTAAGTTTGACTTTGTAGTTAAAACTGTTGTGACTTGAATATGGCTAAGAGAAATGCCCAGATTCACACTGTAGTAGAGGTAGTTCTAGAATCTACAGTCTTCTGAACCTCCACATTCTCTGCCAAAGAACTAGATGTTATTATTCAACCATCTGTTTGTAAAAGTAGGAAGTTGCTATTTGGCAGTTCATCTGGTAGCGTTTCCTTTCATACATTGTTGTAGTTTTACTATGAGGTTTATTTCATTGAATACATTTGCTTTGTTTTATTGTTTAGAATGCTAATGCTTTTAAAACTTGGGATAAGCACTTGGTATTTTTTTGACTTGGTTTTGTAATTCTTTTTTTTGTTTTTCTGCCCAGTGTGTGTAGTTCCTGGTTAACATAGAAATGCGGAGTGTCTCGGCTGAATCCTCACACAGACAAGATCATTATGGTCCTGGTAGGTGGGGCAGGTATCTGAATGTAAGGTAACATCTCTGCTGTCTTAAAGCTGTTAGTGTCCTTCTTTTGCTCCTGGGTTGTTTTGTTGTTGTTTTTCCCAAATGGGATTTTCTGTCTTTGCCAAATAATGTCAACTTTTCTGTTGTCCCATTGATTCTTATATCAAGTGTGGAGTTGCTCAAAAAGCCAAATGAGAACTTAAGACTATATCTCAAAATTATTTTAAAACTACATATTATTATTTCTATTTTTTTTTCTTCCATTAGTTCCAAAATTAGGTTTAGTCTGTAAAGGCATCTGTAGTTTTATTCTGGTTTAGCTTGGAGACCAAGTTTCTGACACCAGATTCTTAGCTTCTCTGTCCACCTGTGCAAATCAGATCTCAGAGACAGAGTTTTGGGTGAAGTGAAAAAGAAGAGCTTTATTGCTTTGCCAGGCAACACAGCAGGCTCATGCTCTTGAAACCATGTGTTCCAACTTGGGGAAGATAGTGACAAGTTTTATAGTAAAAGAGGACGTGATCAACTTGTGGACATTGTTCTGATGGTTTGGTGGTGAGTTGGTAAGTAGGAGTCAACATCCATCAGCCTCATGTTTAACTGATCTGGCGTCTATGTGCTTGTGGGCAGCATATCATAACTTCTCCCACCTGGAGGGAGTTTCAGTATCTGCAAAATAGCTCAAAGATATTGTTGCGTGTATCCATTGATGGGGAAATAAGACTTTGACCCAAGGCTGCTCTTGACTGTTTTCACCCTGGTCTCTCATTCACTCCCTTCCCTAATTAACAACTTCTTGAATCTGCCCATTGAAACTCGGAACGTCAAGGAGGGTGAATGAAGGCTGTTTCTTATAATCAAAGAAATGGGGAGCACAGAAAGGCCTTGTGCCCAGACGCCTCACAGGGCCCTGCACAGTATCATTTCTACTCATAAGTCATCCTTGAATAGCACTGATGCTATTCTATAAGTAGGAGAAGCTAAGTGAACCATTTCTGATCTTGTTTTTACACAGGCTTTAGAATCTTGAGTAAATATATTGTCATCCAAACTCTATCTGAAGGAGACTCATCAATATTTCTGAATGTTATGGAGGGTTAATTTCATCCTACTTTTTCATTGCATTTTGTTGCATGTGTGCACAGTCAGTCATGTCCAACTCTTTGCAACCCCATAGACTACACTTTACCAGGCTCCTCTGTCCATGGGATTTTTCAGGCAAGAATACTGGAGTGGGTTGTCCTTTCCTCCTTCAGGGGATCCTCCGGACCCAGGGATTGAACCCATGTCTCCTGCATCTCGTCGCATTGACAGGCAGATTCTTTACCACTGAGCCACCGGGGAAGCCATATGGTACAAATATAGAATTCTATTAAATAGATAGTCTCTTGTGATAGAATGACTAGTTCACATCCCTGCGAGCAATAAGGAATCTTGGAAGTAAAAGATTTACAAATTTTCAGTTTTTTTTTTTTTTAACATTCACTGTTTTATTTACATACAAAATCTGTTGCTACAGATAATTATTATCTATTGACAATTTATTTGCAAAATGTTTAGTTTTTATTGTCCATTCTGACAAACCATTACACAATAGTTAAAGGCAGTTATTTAAGAAAGGTTATATACCCAAATTTCAGGTCCACTTATCTGCACTTTTCATTTGATGGGCCTGTCCAATTTTCATTCTTTTAAGAAATGTTTAGTAAGTACCAACTGAATACCAGGCTCTGATAGCTCGAGGGGTAAGTGGGAGCCAAGACAGGGCCCCAGCCTTCAGGTGGCTTACAGTCAGATATATAAGGTGCTGACCTGATCATTGATCTCTGAGACTATACAGACTCAATTGGAAGCTATGCATCTCCACCAAGCAGTGATGAATTAAGGGGAGATGGTATGGACTCTAAATGCTACAGCAATTTGGAGGCATGAAAGACTGTCACAGGAAGTTTACAGGAGGAGGTAGGCTGAAAGTGAAAGGGAGGACTTTCTGGGAAGGTGAAACAAATGAGCAAAATCAGTGTGTTTGAGACAGTAATTTAACCAGAGCAGTGGTTCCCACAGGATGGTCCACACACCTGTAAGTGTCAGCATCATCTGGTAACTTGTTAGAAATCCTCATTCTCAGCCCCCACTTGAGACCCAGTGTGTTGAACTGGAAATCCTGACAGTGAAGCCTGTAATCAGTTATATATTTTAACAAGCCATGCGGGTGATTCTGATGCTTGCTTAGAGCAGAGGGTTCTTGTGTGAAAGTAGTGGGCAAAAACTTTGGCAGAATAGCCTGGGACTTAGAAGGACTTAGAATGTTAGGCAAGAAGTTTGTCTTTTATCCTACAGAACAAGGAGTCACCAACTTGTAGCTTGAAGACTGGATTTGGCCCATAGATACGTTTCATTTCACCTGCACGGTGTTTTGTTTTGTTTTGTTTTTAATGGTATTAGTTGTCACTGGCACCTCACTCTAGTATTCTTGCCTGGAGAATTCTGTGGACAGAGGAGCCTGGCAGGCTGCAGTCCATGGGGTCACAAGGAGTTGGACACTAAGCGACAAACACACACATTTAAAAACCATATTCTACATAGAAATCTGTTCTCTTAGCTTATCTTGAAAAATCAGAAGACCTGGCAACATACTGGGCCTGTATTTCGTCATGGCAGCAATTTGTGGGGACATCAAGTAACTTACCCTTTAGATGGGACATGTGCTTTCCAGTTTGCACAGTCCCTACCACTTCCTGTTGATTACACACATCTTTACTCACTTATATTTTCTGCCTGGCCCCAGTAGGTATTTCAGTATTTGAGTTTGTAACTTCTGTTACGGGCAGTGGGAAACTGAAAGTTTTTAGAAGGAAAGTGTTAGGACTTATGTATTCATTAATTCATTCAACAAACACTGATGAATTAAACATGTATTACAAGCCAGATTGTTCAGTGTTCAAAGGTGAATGAATCTCTACCATGATATAGTCTAGTGGGAAAATGATGCAAATAACATTTTAGAAACAGTTGTGTATGGGTTTGAGAAGAGAGACTTTGGTGACTGGAAGACCAGTTAAGAGACTATAGTGGTCCAAAGTCTCAAGTGCTAAAGGCCAGACTTTAAATAATCAGTAAGAGGCTAGGAGAGAAGAAAGAGAAAGAGATGGGAAAGATATTGCAAAGCAAAAATCATTAGTCCTTGATAAGAGATTGGATGTGAGAGAGGAGAATGCAAAGATGATGAAAATTTTGCATCATAAATTAGGAAATTTGTGGTACCATTAACAGGAACAGGAAATTAGAGAATCCATTTAACCCTCTGTTAATTGGGCAGGGGGTCTGAGGAAGGGGTTTGTTTGGAGATACAAGTGTGAGGTGTCTCTTGTTTTGAGTTTGGGTATTGGCCTATACACAATATGAGTGTTTTTAAAAAGAAAACTTAATAGAACTGTGGTCAAGATTGCATACCTAGGGGTAGATATCACTCATTCCATTCTGGAAAACCAAGAGAATACCTGGAAAAGTGTTTAGTTGTAGGCAACAACCTGTAAGAGGATCTTTATTAAAAATAATTGCCTTGGAGGCCCTATAGTTAAAATTTATTACGTTGTTTACATCCTCTCTTGAATGTACAGTTTTCAGGTTTATGTTGCATTGGTAAGTTTAACTTTTTATTTCTGAGAGAAGAGAAGATACTATATAACTCAGATGCTTAAAGACATTTTCTGAGTATCAGAATTTAAGTTATAATTGGCTCATGAGGTAGTTCGGAGAAGGAAATGGCAACCCACTCTAGTGCTCTTGCTTGGAGACTCCCATGGATGGAGGAGCCTGGTAGGCTGCAGTCCACGGGGTCACTAAGGGTTGGACATGACTGAGTGACTTCACTTTCACTTTTCACTTTCATGCATTGGAGAAGGAAATGGCAACCCATTCCAGTATTCTTGCCTGGAGAATCCCAGGGACGGTGGAGCCTGGTGGGCTGCCATCTATGGGGTCGCACAGAGTCAGACACGACTGAAGCGAGTTAGCAGCAGCAGCAGCAGCAGCAGCAGCATGAGGTAGTTCAGGGGTGAGGATTGTCATAACTGTTGCTATGTTGAGATAATAGCCCAACTCTTTGCTCTTATGATCTTATGTTTGCAGTACTTGATTCCCTCTGCTTTTAAAGAATTCTTTTTTACTGTGGTAAATATATATAAAATAAAAGTTGTTGTTTTAACCATTGTAAGTGTGCAGATCAGTGTTGTAATTACTTTCACAGTGTTGTACAGCTATCACTATTATCTATTTACATTTTTCATCACCCCAGCAGAAACTCTGGACCTGTTAAGCAATAGCTCGCATTCTCCCCTCACCACAACCCCTGGTAAACTCTAATCTACTTTCTGTTTCTACACATTTGCTTTTTCTAGATAGTTCATGTAAGTGGAATCATATTTTTGTGTGTCTCAGCATAACATTTTCAAGGTTCATGTGGTAGCATGTATCAGAAAGTCTTTGCTTTTTATAGCTAAATAATATTCCATTGTATTTGTGTGTGTGTCCTATTTTGTTTATCTATGCATCTGTTAATGAACACTTGGGTTTTAAAAGAGGAGAAAGAGGCCAAGAGTACTAGATTACAAGTTAGGAGATCAGCTTGATGATCTGCTTTCCAAAGCCTAAATAGATTGGAAATAGAAATGCAGAAAGAGATAATTGTATCAAACATAGGAGAAAGGAAAAAAAAGAAAGAGAACTTTGTTTTTATGAGTATCTGTATCCATCTTCTATAGGTTGAAGAAGTGATACATTAGTTAAAGGAAACAAAGTGAAAAGCCCAGAAGGAAAAGAAAATATTGGTAAGTAACTTATAGAAAGTAATACCCTCTTTTTCCATAGGTTAGATTTCTTTTTATTTATCTGACCATGCTGGGTCTTTGTTGCTACATGCAGGCATTTTCTTTCTCTGCTTGCAGCAAGCGGGATCTTCTCTCTAGTTGCAGTGAGTGGGCTTCTCGTTGTGGTGGCTTCTCTTGTTGTGGAGCACAAGCTGTGGGCTTCAGTAGTTGCAGCTCATGGACTCTAGAGTGAGGGCTCAGTAGTTGTGCTACACAGGTTTAGTTTCCCTGAGGCATGTGGAGTATTCCTGGACCAGGGATCAAACCCATACCCCCTGCATTAGCAGGCAGATTTTCAACCACTGGACCAGGGAAGTCCCATAGGTCAGATTTCTGCTTTTTTATTCCTAGCTGAGAGCTCACAGTAAATGGAAAAGAGATTAATGAGCCAGTAAAAGCTTTCACAAATTCCACAATCCTTGTTGGAGAGGCCCTCATTTGTGTAAGTTGACATAAAAGTCTAGTAATTGTGACACTTTGATTCATGTCCCACAAAAGAGTTTTCAGAATTAGATGGTGGCAGCTTACCGAAAGAGGCAGGCACATGACAGCACTGATCAGTGATAATAGACAGTATGATGTTGAGGAAAACTAGCTCAAAAAGCATAGCAATCTGGGACTATTTGTTGACAGAAGAGCAAACAGTCCTCTAGACCTATAGTCCCCAAAGGCATCTCAACTTTCCAGAAAAATATAACTGATAGTCATAGTCATACCTCTGGACCATGAATAAAATATGTCACTTTAGGAACATTTTTACCAAACACTATTAAAATAAAAATGTTATGGTATTTAGAGAAGATGTATCATAAAGACATATTTGAGGAAATGTACATATGTGGAGCCCCTGTTCTTGGTTTTATACATGAGATGTCATTGTAATATTTACCTTTCTCAAGTTGTTCATTTTGATTCAACATATTTGAAGGAGTAGCTGTTTTTCACTTGATAACAAGAAAGGGAAAATACGTTTTCACTTCTCACAAACTCCAATATAACCAATGACAAATGGCACTGATCCTTGTAATTACTCTTCTGCAAATAAGTGTCTCCCACGGTGGATATAGGTTTGGAGGCAGAGAGAGTTTTTCACTGTAGATTTTCATTATATTTGCTTATTGGGGCAGTGTTAATCCTCTCCTGATTAATAGTATCTTCTTACCTAAAGGACTTTCTACTTTTAATGAATGGGTGAAAAAAGGCCTTGTGACTTGTGCAGAAAGCCAGGCAGCAATAGCAAGAGCTTTCCCTGTGCAGTGATTATTGTAGCTAAGTCAGGCCTGAAACAATGAAGAATGAAGTCATACACTGCCTCATCTCATTTCAGTATAAGACTCAGATCGTTCATTGTACAGAGCAGCCCTTCTCGACACATGTCTAATAATGTTTTGATTAAAATGGAATAAAGTATAGAAAGAACTAATCTGTTCATAGGAAATAAGTTTATATTTGTTGGTAACTACCAGTGCGTGAATTCTAGTTCCTTTTTGGGAGAGTATTTGACCTTAGTGTTGGAGGGACTTTAAAAGAACTCTCATTCCACCAGCCTTCTGATCTGTGAATCCATTTGGACAATGTGATCAGATGTGGGTTGAGCCCTTGGGTCAAAATTCTCCTCTCCCCATCACATGCTGCTGCTGCTGCTAAGTCACTTCAGTCGTGTCCGACTCTGTGCGACCCCATAGACGGCAGCCCACCAGGCTCCACCGTCCCTGGGATTCTCCAGTCAAGAACACTGGAGTGGGTTGCCATTTTCTTCTCCAATGCATGAAAGTGGAAAGTGAAAAGTGAAAATGAAGTCCCTCAGTCATGTCCGACCCTTAGCGACCCCATGGACTGCAGCCTACCAGGCTCTTCTGTCCATGGGATTTTCCAGGCAAGAGCACTAGAGTGGGGTGCCATTGCCTTCTCCCCCATCACATGAGACAGCGCATATTGTTGGGAAATTCTTACTGTTCAGTCTCTCCCCTGTAGTTTCCATGCTCACAGGTCTTACTACAGCTCCTTGGCAATGATCTAACAAAAGTTGTTTTTTTAAGAAACCTTCTTTTATCTAGTTAGAATTTTAAAAATGCTGGTTATGAAATTTTTGTGTGGTTTTCAAATTATGCTAGTTGTCAGTCTTAACCTTTTCTACCAAATATCTCTTCAGTACCTAAGTATTAATAACTAATGCTACCATTGTGTTAGGATTTTTTTCTCTGTATAAGTTGCTATTCTGTTGGTACAATTATTTTCACTCTTTATTTTCCTTGATTCAGTATTTAATTTTTATTATTCAGTTATTAACTGATGTCTGCAATCTGAAAGGTAGTGACTCTTTTCTTCCTACTTGTTTTTAACATTATCTGACTTTAATTTGAAGTATTTAAATTTGTTTTCACTCTTAGGAACAAGCAGGACATTGTTTGAGTTGTAGTTTTTCTGACTTTAATTCTTTTCCTTGTTTGATGCATGATACAGGGTGCTCGGGGCTGGTGCACCGGGATGAGCCAGAGGGATGGGATGGGGAGGGAGGTGGGAGGGGGGTTCTGGAAGGGGAACACATGTACACCCATGGTGGATTCATGTCAGTGTATGGCAAAACCAAT
This sequence comes from Giraffa tippelskirchi, assembly GCF_054371585.1. NCBI lineage: Eukaryota > Metazoa > Chordata > Mammalia > Artiodactyla > Giraffidae > Giraffa > Giraffa tippelskirchi. Next base: position 145,356,855 of record NC_137281.1, on the reverse strand, counting down.
ACAATATTGTAAAGTAAAAAAATTAAAAAAAAAAATTCTTTTCCTTAAGTAAAATATTGGGACTGTAACATAAATGGATGGCTTCAACTGGTGGGATGCGATATTTTCAGAGCACTTAAAAGTCCATGACATTTTTAATTTTCAAGGGTTCATATCATTGGAATAACATAGTTTCTAAAGCAAGAAGTATATAAGTTGTGTTAATAGAAATATATATAAACTGGGGAAAAAAGCTGAACACAAAATATTATACAGATACTAGTTTTAATTGGAAGTAGCCAGTTTCCAAGATGGCCTCCACTGATCCTCACCTCCAGTATTTATACGTTTGTGTAGTCCCTTGCACATTGTATCTTTATGGATACATAAAGCATTGGTCTTTATGACCAGTGGAATACAGGAAAGTGGTAGTTTATAACCTGCAGGGTCATACAAAGTATTGCTGCCTTTGCATTGCCCTCTCTTGGATTGCCCACTCTGGAGGAAGCCAGCCACCATATTATGAAGACATTTAAAGCCGTATGGAAAGTCCACGTGGGAAGCAACTGAGGCATTTTTCTAACAGCCAAAAAATCAGCTTGCCAGCCACTGAAGTGGGTCCTCAGCCTTAGCCAAACCTTCAGATGACTGCAGCCCCAGCCTGCATCTTGACTACAGTATCATGAGAGACTCTGAGCCAGAACTATCCAATTACATCACTCCCAAATTCCTGAACTACAGAAACTATGAGATAATAAATGTCTGTTGTCATTCTAAGCAACTAAGTTTTGGAGTTGTTTGTTGTGCAGCAATAGATGACTAAGGTACAGTATTCTAAAATATTTATTGGTTTTATATGTAGAAGAGAGTTTGGACAGTGTAAACAGTGCTTACTATCTTTTGTGCCAGGTTGCTTCAGTCGTGTTCGACTCTGCAATCCCGTGGACTGTAGTCTGCCAGGCTCCTCTATCCATGGGATTCTCCAGGCAAGAATACTGGAGTGGGTTGCCATTTCCTTCTCCAGGGGATCTTCTTGACCCAGGGATCGAACCCACGTCTCTTAGGTCTCCTGCATTGGCAGGCAGATTCTTTACCACTAGCGCCACCTTATAACAGTTTAACAATTGAATGTGTTTGGTTAAAGAAGTTCAGTTTAGCTATCGAACTTACAGATTCAGAAAAAGAAAATTATAGTTTCTCCTAATACAAATTGAAGGTATTCATTAATCATTATATTCCCTCTTAAATATTCATTTACTTATGAAAGTGTTCTCCCTTTTTATGTCACTTTGTAGTTTATTACTATGTCACTTTTTTTATTTTTTAATTGGAGGATGATTGCTTTACAATGTTGTGTTGGTTTCTGCCATACAACAGCTTAAGTCAGTTATATATATATATATCCCCTCCCTCTTGAACCGCCCTCTCCTCTCCCATCCCATCCCTCTCAGTCATCACAGAGAGCCGGCTGGGCTCCCTGTGTATATAGCAGCTTCCCACTAATCTGTTTTAGACATGATAGTGTTTATGCGTCAGTGCTACCTATTGTTCTTTCTGATCAACACCTTCTTGGATACTCTTCTAGGTGCTTGGGTTACATCAAAACAAAACAAACAAACAAAAAAAGATTTCTGCTCTTAAGGAGTTCGTATCAGAGAAACACAGATAGCAAACACAGTAAATAAGCCATCTAGTGTGTTAGAATTGATGACTAGTATGGTGAAAAAAAAGTAAATCAGTGTAAGGGGGATTGAGAAAGCAGATGGAAGTAGGGGACACATGAGGGGGGTAGTTATAGTAGTTGAGATAGATGTCTATAAGGAAACGGCATCTGAACAATGATTTAAAGGAGCTGATCAAGTGAATGTTTGGGAAAAGATGGTTCCAGAGTGTGGGGACAGCTAGAGCAAGGCCCTAAGGCAGGAGCATATGTGACATTTAAGCACAGAGGTCAGTGTGGGTGGCGCAAGTGAGGTGAAAACCATTAGTAGTGAGGTCAGAGGTAATGGGGTGGAAGGCAAAGCAGGTGGATCCATGAATCCTTTTGGACTTTGCTTCTCTGAGGGAAATGGGAAGTGATTGCTGGACTTTGCAATAGAAAGGTGTGTTAGACTCTAGGGTAGTGAGGGTAAAAAAGGAGAGAATAAATCACATGAAAGATGATGGTGGCTTGGGCCAAGACGGTGGTGGTGGAAGTGGTCAGAAATGGTCAGATTCTGGAAACGTAATAAAGGTGCAATTACTTGCTTCTTCCTAAATGTATATTCTTTACAATGTAACTTCGATGTTTCTCGCATTAGAAAATGCAATCTAGTATCCCAACTCTAGAATCTGGGCTAGTCTCCTGACTTACTCCTGACTCATGGAATATGGTGGAAGTTACATACTGCTATTTCCAGCCCTGAGCCTCAGATAAGCCTTTTGGGCCTCTGTTCTTTTTCTTTGGAACCTTGCCCAGTCACAAGAACAAATCAGAGCTAGCCTTCTGGAGAATGTGGAACAGAGACGTGTCATCCTAGCCAGGACAGCCAGCCCCCAGTCAATCTGCTGCTTGATCACAAGACCATGAGGGTTTAAACCAGAAGAACTTTCCAGCTTAGCCCAGCCTAAACTGACACAATACAGAATGGGGAACTAAGTAAATGGTTCTTGTTTTTTAGCCACTAAGTTTGAGTGGTTTATTATGCAACAAAAGCTAATGGATACAGATATAAATAATCAAAACAAGGTGCACAAAATTTTGGAGCGGCAGGACACAGATCAGAAGTTCTTGGTCATACACAGGAAAGAGACCAAGCTGCCGTAAGACCATCCTCTCTGCCCTGTGCTCTTCCCCACCCGACAGCTACCTTTCCCTAGTGCCATATCAGCTGACCCTTCCTGTGACCTAGCAGATAACACTGTGGGCTCTAGAATTGGACCATCTGAGTTTGATTTCTGGCTCTTTTCTCTTAACTGCTGCGTGGTCTTAAATTACTTAAGCCTCAGTTTTCTTATTTCTAGAATGGGGTTGTTAATTATAAAATCTGCCTCACAGGGTGGTATTGTGAGACTAAATGAGATAACCCATGTGAAATACTTCACATAGTGCTTGGCGAATGTTAAGATCTCAATAAATGATAACTGTTATTACCTCAGATTGTTTTCCTTTGGCTAGTCTTTCCTCTGCATTAAATGCTAACCTCCCTGTAATCTCTTGCATTCTAATCTATTTTTTGTTTTCATTTTGTTTCTCAACCTTTGACAAGAAATTCTTGAGGAAGTTTAAAAATGAAATCAAATTATCCATAATTTCCTGCTGTTTTCATCTTTCTATAGTCTCTCTGCTCTTTGTCCACGTCTCTCTTATTTATGTAGTTACTTCTGTTCACTTTTTGTAATCAGTTCAAATGTCATCTCATGATGCCTTTCCTAATCCTCTAGGTAGATCTAGTCATCTGTGCGTTGGGCTCTTTTATCATTTTTATTATTAACTTAAAAAGATGTGGTTATTAGATAAGTGAGTGGAACCTACCAAGGCTCCCCACCCTAATTCTTACATATAACTGCCAGATTCATATTTGTGACACTCCCTTGCTCAAAATTTTCAGTGGCTTCACATTGCCTGCAAAGTAAAGTCCGAATTCCTTAGCTGAGCATATGGTGTGTTCTACTATCTGACCTCAGTTTGCCTTTCCAGTTTTGTTTTCTACAACAAAATGGTCTTTTACTGTCCCTTGGGGTTCCCCCATCCTCTTTACATCCAGGTCTTGATTCATATTATATTTTTTCCTGAAAAGCACTCCTCCCATGTCCTAATTCCCCTCTTCATTACCCTTCTCAGAAGCTTCCTCTTTCACAAAGCTTTCTCTGACCATACCAGCTCGAAATGATCTCTCCCTGCTTTGAAATCTCAGAGCATAGAACTGTGCTGCTTGTCACATTTTAACTTCACAAAGGTAGTTAAATTAAAATTTTCCTGTTTACTGTAGTCTTTTAAAGGGCAGATCTAAGATGATTTATCTTTGCATGCTGTATTTATAAGTAGCATTAGGCAACTGATCATTTCTAGCGCTCTTCTGGGCTTCTTTGGAGGGAGTAAAGTTGGGGATGTGATACATAGCCATAGTAAGACACTGGGAAAAGTAGTACTCCCTGCCCCAGTGCTCCTGTCTACAGATACCATCATCAGCCCAATTGTATCAGGTCCATTCAGGATGTCTTTACTGACATGTTCCAGGCTCAGTAGTTGGCTTTAGGAGTACGAAAGCTCTTTCTTTCCTTCCCCTATACACCCTTCAAATAGCAAGGTGTTCTGGGGCTGTGGCCCTTGGCCCTTGGTATTGGATCTGTAAGTCCTAAGTTATATCCTCAAATGAGGCATTGCTTACTGTGCTTAAATCTGTCCCAGATTTACCCAGTTAGACCCACTTTGGTTTTATTTTGTCTAACTTATATTCTAGGTGTTTGGGCTAATTCAGTCCCATCAGCTTACTATTTAAAAATTTCATTCAGTTACATTTTAAGCTTGCTTTATGTTCAATTTTTACTTTGTTAAAGTCAGCTTTGCTGTGGAACTCAGAAGAATTGGCAGTGGAAGCTTTTACATTTCAATGTTTTCAGACTTTTTGGTAGACCTTCCTAATCACCTCTCTCGTTCCATTATTTTACACTGTTGGGAAATACTGTCATTTTAACCAAGTTAGTCAATATTGATATTTGCTTAAGGAGGGAATAGAAAGACATTAATAGCAGTCAGGTGTCACCAGGGAACTGTTTAAGGAAAACAAGTCCACTTGTTTGGAAATCTGATTTGATACCTCCAGAAGAGTTCTTTCTCACGCCTGTCCTCTATTCTGTTACACCTCTACATTCCAGCCATACTGAACTTGTATTTGAAGTTCTCAGAATTCTCCTGCGTCACTTCCCATGGTAATTCCTGCCTCTGATTCAGGACCAAGCTTATGCCTCTCATCCCTTAAAAAGCTTCCCACTCCCTTCCCACTTCCATCTTTCTCCTGCTGTGATGAGTTACTTGTCCCTTATATCCACTCCTGCCATATGCACAGAACTATACCTGTGCATAGGTCTGTCAGAGAACTTGCCACGGTATAGTACAGCTATTGGTTTATCTGTCTGTTTCTTCTAGTAAGCCGAAATCTTCCCCAGGAGCTGGGTCTGTATTTGAATTGTCTTTTGTATCTAGAAGCTAGCATAGTGTCTGGTATATATTAGACACTCAGTGATGCTTATAAATTAGACAATCCAATGCCAGTCTCCTAAGTTCATCACAGAAATGGAAGCTTTTGAAGAGTGCTACTCACTTCTCTACTATTGGGCTAATGTTGTAAAAACATAAATTAGTAGGGTATAGGTACTATTCTTATAAGACTACATATTTTATAAATGTAACATAATTAAATAATGTTATAAAAACATTAATTATGATCTCCTGTGTAAAAACACAGAATTCAGTTCCTTGGCAACTTAAGCCCTATAAGCAGTAATTCTGCCAGTTGGCACTTAACTATCATAAAAGTAGATGAATCAGATGATCATGTATACTCAGAAAAAAGGTGGGTAAGGGAGGAGTGAAGAATAAAGAAGGGAGTGAGTTAGCAAAATGCCACACGGGTGCAAACTAGCACAAAGGTGAAAGTGATTCAAATGAAACTAGCTAGAGTCAAAAAGGGTGAAATAGGGGCAAAGAGCAAAAGGCAATCAACAGCGAGAGCAAGGAATCACAGGGACTGGGCAGACACGAGCAGGTGACTACCCAGTGTGGGGGGCCCAGGTCCTGTGGGATTGTGGTCTCTGAAGCTCTGGGGGACATAGAAGAAGGGAACCCAAAGTGCGATGCTCCAGGGAGGCTGAGTTGGGGGGGATTGGTGTTTACTACAGAGACAAAGATGCACTGAAAAGACCTTCGAAGGAGATGGGGATAGTGACTGACCCTAGCTGGCACCAAAGTCTCAAAAGAATTGAACAGAGGGCTTTGTTGCGGGTGAATAAGGAGATAGCAAGAGAGGTTGAGAAGACTAATTCTGAAGGAGTGAATTTCGATATACTGATGTATTCTCTCCAGTCTATGTACATTATTTTGAGCAGCATATAACACTTGTTATATAGTTGACACACATTTGGAGAAACCATCCTGGAAGTTTGGAATCATGATTTTCCAGTGGGCGGATAATGAATCTCCTTTCGGAAAGAAGTCACTTGTTATACATTCTTGATCCAGTCCCTGAATCACTGGATCACTATTCATCCCTTTAGAGAATATATTCAACACCTACTATGTGGCAGTATCGTTCCAGTGCCAGGAACACATCCATGAACAGACAAAATTATCTGCCCATGTATAGGTCACAAAGGGCAGGGGGAGTCAATAGGGAGTATGAGAAACAACCCCAAAAGTAGTAAATTATATAGTGTGTTAGAAGACGAGGAGTGCTGCGGAGAAAAATAAACAGGGAAGGAAGTTATTGATAGAAGACGCATGTGACCAGGTGGGTTGCGGTTTTAAATATAGTGGACAAGGAAGGACTCTGAGAAGGTGACACCTGAGCAGAGACTAACAGTGAGCGAGCCTGGTAGGCTGGTGTCATGTGAAATAGGGTGCCTTTCTGTGTGCTCTAGGCTGTTTGTTGTAAGCCTTTCTAATGCCATGCTTAAAGTAGCTAATCTTAAAGAAAAGTAAGATTGGAAGTGGTGTTAGAAGGTGAATGTTGAGAGCATATGGTGCAGTTTGTGTGTTCATCCTTTGCTTTCTCTAAAATCTGCTGTTTACTTTTACACTGAACACCTGGTATGATGCTGCAGTTTTCACTTTGTGAAAAGGGATACCTGGTATGCATTTTTTTCCCCTTAGTTTCTTTTGGAAGAAAAACAAAGGTTTGCTTAATGGAAATAGAAACTGGAGAGTTGTTTTTTCCCAGAAACCACAATAATAGAAAAAAATATGAGTGAGCCCTGAAGAAGCTGCTGTGCAGTCAGTCACAGCAGTGGAAGCGGGCTTGTGACTGGAGAGCCCCTAAATACACTTCCGGCGAGTGTGGAATGTGGTCTGGGCTTTGGACGAGGCCACAATCTGTTAACGCTCAGAATCTGAAAGATTGTTTTTGTCTTCAGTTCTTCAGGTTGATCTACATGACCAGCCTGGCTGCTGCAAAGGGAGAATCCACCAAAGGGAGTGATTGAAAATGTGAGTATGAATCTGGCCCAGCAGCCGACCTGTTGCAGTGGTTGATTTTCTGACGAGTTTCCTTTGAGATTCTAAGTTTTGCTTTCCTTAGCCAATAGCTTTCCTTCCTCACTGCAGGATAAAAGTTCAGGCTTGAAGAGTGTTCAAACTGGTAATTCTCACTCTGTCTTTGAGGTACTTCAGAACAACTCCAGCTACTTCAAATAGCTTTATTCCAAATGCAGTTAACTTGAATTTGCTTTATTTTATTTAGTATGTTACCTAGGGAGGGAGAGAGACATTTTGATAAAACGCATCCTGGCAGATCAACAAATCTGAGAATGATTAATGGTCCTCATCTGTACTCCAAGCATACTGAGTATTCTACTGCGATTAGAGGACTGGGGAAGGAGGACTTTGGAGTTAGATCTTGTTTAACTAGTAACCATGACTTACATAAGGAGAAGTTCAGAGGTGAAAGGTGAATCAGAAGACCCAGAACTGTTTTGAGCAAAGTACATAAGAGGCAACTAGTTCAGTTCAGTCGCTCAGTCGTGTCCGACTCTTTGCGACCCCATGAATTGCAGCACGCCAGGCCTCTCTGTCCATCACAAGAGGCAACTAAGGAAGCTTGAAATGTTGGAGGATATAGATGTGACCTTCCTCAGTAATACCAGGAGAAAATGCACCCTATGCAGGAGACATTTTTCCATGTAACCTTACTCTAGTTTTTCTGCATCATTTGTATCTAAAATCCAAAGTAAATAACGCTGAGCACTTATAAGTTTTTTGTCTTTGTTATAAGCACATTAAGAAATACAAGCAGTAACTTGCCATAATGTACCGCTTTATGACTCAGCAGATCATTGAGCCTTTCTGTCTTTATTTGCCCTTCTGCTGTTAAGTGCTTATGGAGATAACATGGCCTGAAACCTGTGAAGCATATTTTAAAAACCATAATGGTCTATTTAAGTGTTTCTGAATTAAGTTGATTTATTTCCTTAAAATGTGGTTGAATGTGCAAGCCACTGGCAATATTGGTCACAGGTGGCCTGATTTTTAAAAGCTGTGAACACATCAGTGCCAGGGACTTTGTAACTTTTTTGTAACTTTCTAACTTTAATTCAGAAATTGAAGCTTCTATTTATCAATCAAAAAGAAGAAAGAGGGAATTCTTCGGCTGTCCACTGGTTAAGACTCTGCACTTCCACTGCGGGGGGCACCTGGTTGGGGACCTAAGATCCTGCAAGGCACATGGTTCATGAGCGAAAGACAAAATTGTCAAAATGGAAAGAAAAAAATAAGATGCAACATTAGGAGCAGGGTGACAGAGAGAGCCTTTGAGTATGTGTGATCTACCCTACTATTAAAAGCAGGGCAGGGGATGCAGGTTTGATCCCTGGTCAAGGAACTAAGATTTTTTGTGGCCAAAAAATAGAGGGAAAAAACAAAAGAGCATGGGGAAATATATTTTAAATCCCAATTTCTTCTTGCAACCAGATACTCTTCAGAAAAGGTGCTCAGAGCGTCTGTCACCCTAGTCTAGCTTGTTATGCAGGTGGTTAGGAACAGAAGGACCAGCTTGGGGAAAGGGGTGGGATTTCTGTAATGAGTATTTCATCTTTTACAAGTGTAAACAAAGAGGCCAGTTGGTCTAACCTTGCATGTCTTTGTCCTAGAAGCCACTGCAGGTGTGTTAGCAGCACTGCTTCTGTAACAGAAGACTCGCTACATCTTGGAAGAGAATGGCCATTTCCCAGGGAGCAGCCTTTTTCATGCTGGTAGCATCCTGTGTTTGCAACACTGTCTTCTACAGAGAGCAGCAGACTTGGTTTGAGGGGATCTTCCTGTCTTCCATGTGCCCTGTCAATGTCAGCACCAGCACCTTGTATGGAATTATGTTTGATGCAGGGAGCACTGGAACGCGAATTCATGTTTACACCTTTGTGCAGAAAATACCAGGTAAGTGCAACTGGTACCCTCACCAGCATCTTTAAATCCACACTTTAGCATCTCCTCCTCCTGGAAACAGGTGTGCTGAGAGTGTGTGATGTCAGTTACAGAATCTTACAGTCACTGAATGTCTTTCTTCAGAGAAAACTTTGGACTATAACTGAACACATATGGTTTAATTTGGTGTAAAATTAAAAGCGATCAGGACTCCCTGTGGTCTGAACCCATGTGTCTAAGAAGTGTAGTTATAATTTGTCTTTACTTTTCTCCAAAGGTGAATTAATACTCCAGGGTTCAGAATATTGAGAGTGGTCTTGAGAAAAAGACCACTACCATCCTTGGAAAAGGGAAGGAGGGGACCCTGAAGATTAACATTTTCTGAATATTCAGTCTTCTCAAGTTAGACACAGAGTCTAGGGAAAGGAGTAGAAGCGAGGTGCCCACCAGAGAAATGGCAGAGGGACCCTCGGTGATTACTTTTGATCCTCTCTCCCCCTACCCAATACTCCCTCAAGCCATTCCTTGCAGGTATGATGACTTGGAATCTCTGGGGGAAATAGCAGGTTAATATGATACAGAGCTCAGGATCAGGAAGAGTCTGACTTTTGATAATCGGCCATCTCTCTTCTGTTTTGCTCATGGACAACATAGGAGAGCTTCCAGTTCTGGAAGGGGAAATTTTTGAATCTGTGAAGCCAGGACTTTCTGCTTTTGTAGATCAACCTAAGCAGGTGAGTTTTTTACATTAAATGTTTAGATTCTCAAATGCCTTGATAACTTGACCACACCACTGCTGTTAAATATCTTATGCTGTTCACTGCTGATATTGAGGTCATGTGTGAGATCAGTTTTCTGTCCTCAACTAATCTCCTGGATAACAGTAATTGTATACCCTGGGCTCACCAGGGCTTAGGGGGAAGGAGGTGTGAAAATAGCTTGTCACCATGCTGGGAGAACACCATCTTTCAGGAGATTGTGCTATTTGTACTGACTGTTTAAGATTTTGATTTGAAGCCATCAACTGTGTTAATTAATGTAGATGCAGAAAATGGTTGTGAAGTTCTTATAAAGTAAAAGGTATACACATGGCGACTGAGGTGCACTCCATTTCAGATGCCCTCATACAGCACAGAACCATGGTTATAGTCTAGAAACTGGGCAAAGCCAATGACAAAAAATCTTAAGTAATAGAAGATGAATATAGAGTTCTGTCATAGCTGCATTTCACATGTGAGCGCTCAGAGCATACAACACCCCGTGTGTCAGGGGCCACACTAATATAAAATAGAATAAGGCAGAATGTTGAACTTTGGTAGCATATATTAAAGATATTGTTCAGTGCCACAAGTGTAATCATTAACCAGAGGAAAACCTGATGTTAAAAATGGCTTGAACTTGAAGAACCAAGAGGATGTTTATTTTCTCAGCTCGTCATTATGAAATGGCACATGTGCTATAGAAAATTAGGAGCTGTTGAAAACAATTGCATTGTTAGAAACTGATTCGACATTTGGAGAGTAAAATTGTGTTGTGGTTATAATGTTTAAGAGGCAGTGTGTTGTCAGAACAGATGCTTACTCAGAAAAACAATGGATTTAAAATAATGGATCCTAACTTACCGTAATTTGAACATGTGCCGTGTACCATGCATGTAGGTGCTGGTAATGCAAAAATGAACCTGATGTGTCCTGTCCTGCCAGAACTCGTAAAAGGTGTAGCATAATGACAGCTGCAGCTAGCATTTGTGTGGCAGCTCTGCACAGTCTGCCTCTTTTTTCTTTTTTTTAATGAAAATGTTCTAACTATGACTTATTTAATTATTTTTGGCTGTGCTAGGTCTTTGTGGTGGCACGTGAGTCTTCTCTAGTTGCAGCGAGCAGGGGACTACACTCTAAATGCAGACCTCTCATTGCAGTGGCTTCTCTTGTTGCAGAGCACGGGCTCTAGAGCATGTGGGCTTCGGTAGTTATGGTGCATGGGCTTTGCCCCATAGCAGGTGGGGTCTTCCCGGACCAGAGATCAAACCCATGTCCCCTGCATTGGCAGGAGGATTCTTAACCATTGGACCAGCAGGAAAGTCCAGTCTGCCTCATCTAATGCACACGGCAGTTTTATCTGATGGTATCGCCATCTCACATTGAGGACACCAAGCCCAGGAGGGCCAAGTGACCTATGTTAGGCCACAGGGCTAGCAAGCAAGCCATCTAACTCCAAGCCTTGTTTCATTCACTATACCAACTTTCTGGCCTGACGCTATTTTTTAAAAATGTTTTTATTAATGAATGAATATGAAATTCTTTAATATCAGATACTATTTTTTTTCTCTTTCTTTTTTGGCTGTGCTGTGCTGTTTGCAGGATCTCAGTTCCCTGACTGGGGATTGAAATTGGGCCACGGCAGTGAGAGTGCCAAATCCTAACCACTTGGCCACCAGGAAACAGCCCGCTCCCCTGCCCCTGTGTAGCTAATTTTTATATGAGACATAAAAGAACAATTAAAATGCCCACACTATAAAAGAATCATTTTTATTAGGACTTCATCAAAATGAAATGGCTTCTCCTCCTTCAAAGAAGCCCACTTCTCGGGGTCTCTGCTCTTCAGAGCGGAAAAGGCCTCGCTCCGTGCTCCAGAGCATGCCAAGGGAGCAGACATGCTCCACTAAACGCACTGTTCACCAGATACGTGAATCATCTCTTTTGAAGGGTGCTGAGACTGTTCAAGAACTCTTAGAGGTGGCCAAACACTCAATCCCTCCAAGTCACTGGAAGAGAACGCCAGTGGTCCTGAAGGCAACGGCGGGGCTACGCTTACTTCCAGAAGAGAAAGCTGAGGCACTGCTCTTTGAGGTACATTGTTGTTTTGTTTGTTTGTTTGCTTGTTTTTACAAGAAACCAATGATGGCTTACCTAGTTTATTAGGGAAAAGGAATGAGTTCTGTTAAAATTTTATCTGGGGAAAATGACGAGTGTGGTTTTCTAAGTATTATAGGATATGTTCGAAATCTGTTCTATTGCCTTAGGGAATCCAGATTTCTTTCCTTTTTTTGCTAGGTAGAAGAGATCTTCAAGAAATCACCTTTCCTGGTACCAGATGACAGTGTTAGCATCATGGATGGATCTTATGAAGGTGGGCGAGGTGGTGTTGTATGTCCTGTGGAGGAGAGGGCCAGGGTTAATAAATATCTGATTGAAGGCACTGGGGAGACAAGGGTAGGGGTGCTGAAGAAAAAGGAACAAATAAGCAAGGAGGAAGGGGATAGCAGGAAATGGAAAGATGGAGCAGGAAACGTGTGCTTTAGACATGAAATTTAGAGATAAAAAGAACAAATGTGGGGCCTGGGAAGAGGAGAAAAAATGCTCTGGATGTAATCTTTGTCTTTCTCTCCTTTTTTAGGCATATTAGCTTGGGTTACTGTGAATTTTCTGACAGGTAACATATTCTCACATTTATCTAAGAACTTAACTGGGTTTCACACATGGTCAGGGAGCAAAATATCAATACCTTTTTTCTTTATATTGTTCTTTATTTTGTTTTAAAAAAAAAAAAGGAGGATGGGAAGGAAAGACAGGAAGTTAATGTTTATTACCTGCCTTCAGGACCTCAGCTGCAGCAAGAGTCCTTCCTGGTTAGCCTTTGCCTGCAGCCTTAGGTGCTGGAAAGCAGTGGAGTGTTTACAGAATGCCTCCAGTATATGCCAGGAGCAGGAGAGAAACTGCAGACAGAGGAGTGTTGGGCTGTCCAGGAAGCACAAGATGTTCAGAGCTGACTGTCATTCACAGGTCAGCTGCACGGCCACAACCAGGAGACTGTGGGGACCCTGGACCTGGGAGGGGCCTCCACCCAAATCACGTTCCTGCCTCAGTTCGAGGTGAGTCAGATACATATGAAGGTCTGCTTACCAACCCACTTGGCAGGCATATCATGGGGCTAAGAAAGGGCCCCATTTCAGACAGCAGCTCCTCCATGAGCAGGCCAAGTAGTGTCAATTAATGACTGACTGAACTTGCTCTCACTGTTCAGAATCCCTTTGATTCCTCAAGCCTTGTGAGATGAGCAGTGTAATCTGTCTCCTTCATCTCTGATTTTGCAGGGAAGGAGAGGGAGGGAACGCTGAGGATAACATCTTCAGATGACTGTGGATCCTGAATAGTCTTTTTGCTTTTTCTGTTTTGCAGAAAACCCTGGAACAAACCCCTAGGGGCTACCTCACTTCCTTTGAGATGTTTAACAGCACTTACAAGCTCTATACACACAGGTGAGGGAGGGGGACATGGAGCAATAATATTTTGCACTGTATGATTCTCCTAACTTTTCAAAGCATTTTCACATCTCGTTGTACCTGACCAGCCTTACAAAATCTTTGCCAATCCCTGAAGGCCTGTTAACTGAAACCCAAGCCACTTACCAAAGCCCAGGGGACCCAAGATTCTCTATTCTTGGCCTAAAAACATTTAATAGTAATAAAATAAAAAGTAATATAAAATTTTTTAAAATAATGTAAAAGATAAGTAATATAAAAGTGAAAGTAATATGTCAAGTTTTCTCCAGAGACAGAACACTCAGAGAAGGTTTACCCAAAGCTCTGTGTCAGCTTCATTTAAACTGACCTCAGATGCTCAAAATCCAGCCTAGAATTTGATCACAGTTAGGCTAGAAGCTAAGATAATGAGAGCTTTTCTGTGGATGGTTCCCAGGGTGGGACTTTAGGAAGTGTCACCATCTCTGGCCTTTAAATCAGGGAAAGTTCTTACTGCACAGTCTTGATCTGAACTATGCAGGAATTACTGCTTGTTGTCCACATGAGATGAATAGGTCACGGAGAACAAGGTTTTCCTCCCTCCAAACGGAGATGGAGAAACCATATTACTTTTGGAAGAAAGAGCTTTAAACTGGAGAATTCAGGACCAGCATGAAATTAGTCAATCCTGTATTTTTACAGTTACTTGGGATTCGGATTGAAAGCTGCAAGACTAGCAACCCTGGGAGCCCTGGAGACTGAAGGTTCGTCTGGGTGCCTGTGCTGGTCGGGGTGTGGTGAGAGTGACACCAGTACTCAGCTTGCCTTTTCCCTACCTTGGCAGTGATTCTGTGGCAGAAGGGGTTATGCTGAAGTAGGAGGCATATGTTGTATAATGGACATAATAATGGCAAATTCCTTTTCTACTTTATGAGTTCAAATATTTTTATAGATTATAGATATGATTAGCCATTTCCAGCATGAAATCTGTTGGTATAGGGGGTCTGTGGCCAGGGGGCTGAAGCATCTGCAGAAATTAAGACTCAAGGAGTAAATTTGGCAGGAGCTTGCTCAGGCCCTTAAGTTTTATGTGGGAGGTGCAGGCAGCAGTCCACTTACCAGATAGAATAACCGAACAGCTCCATTCCTCTCTTCATAGGCGGAAAAGGGGTCTAAAGTTCAGCTTTTGGGGTCAGGCAGAACCAGGTTCAGTTCCAGTCTTGTGATTTGGGGCCAGTTAGCTAACCTTCTTGTGCCCCTTTTCTTCACCTTAAAAGAGATTTTGCATTTAATTCAATTTGTATGGCATGTGGTTCACAGTAAGCTATTACTGTGATGATGATTTAACAGTTCAGAGTTTACATTTTCAGGTGTATTAAGTCTTACAACAACCAATGAGAAGAGTAGACTAGTATTTTTTCCCTTTTTTTAGAAATGAGGGAACTTTATTCCATTATCGGTTTTAGATTTAATATATGATGAAAGCCAACGACCCCTCTGCCAAATAGACATATGCATGAAAATGTGCCTGGAGTTTCAGGGGGTTTGCCAAGCCCATCTGTGAACCCCGAGGAAGAATTCATATCATAGGATGCAGTCATGGAACTAATTCCATATGATTTTAAGGCCCAGCCACCTTGATAATACCTTTTAACCTTGCTGGCTTCTTGTTTGCCTTTCTTTCTCTCTCTCTCTCACACCCTTGCCTCTTACTTTGTGGTCTGGTTTCTTCCAGGAATTGATGGACACACTTTCCGAAGTGCCTGTCTGCCAAGATGGTTGGAAGCAGAGTGGATCTTTGGGGGCGTGAAATACCAGTATGGTGGCAATCAAGAAGGCAAGTGGTATTTTTTCTGCTGGTTGAAATTACCTTTATAGTAGAAGTCTGGAAAAGTCCCATGGGAAACTTCTTCCGGCGCTCGAGAGAAGAGAAGCTTGTCTTTTGCAAGAACTAATTCCAAGGAGATGTTGGTATGCCTCCACGAGTAGTGTATCATGACAGTGAACATGGCAGCTGTCACTCTCTGTGCAGCTCTTTCCCTGCCCAAGTGTTGTGGGTCCATTAGAAACCTCTTCTTAGCCGGCATCTAATGTATTAAGGGTCTTGGCCCTTAGCAGGGTGAAACTGTCTCAGATTCAATTAATGTTTAGCTATTTCAGTTAGAGAATTGAGACGATAAAACAGTAATTGATCTTAGGTATTACAAAAGGCATAGACGTTCAACTCAAGGGAGCAACTTAATTTTTCCAGTGAAGGAAGCAGGTGAGCCTCTGCATACTTATCATAACTACCTTGAAATGCAGTGCTGGGTGGCAGCTCGAGGTGGGCGGTGGCTTCTTTGGTAAACGCAGGTTAGGGAGGGAGCCTTGGTGGAGAAGCAGGTTACCAGTTCTCCAGAGGGATGAAGCTGCAGAAGTTTGTCATCTTTGTCTGTAAGCGCTTCGTCCTGAGCCTCAGCTCGCCTTCGTCCTCCTACTGTTCCTCCCTCAGCAGCTTTCTCACTTTCTCACCTTGCCCCTGTGTACCTTTGCCCCAACAGGAGAGGTGGGCTTTGAGCCCTGCTATGCGGAAGTGCTGAGGGTGGTGCATGGAAAACTTCATCAACCAGATGAGGTCCAGAGAGGCTCCTTCTACGCTTTCTCTTACTACTATGACCGAGCCGTGGACACAGACATGATTGGTAAGTTCACGACCGGTGTCAGTGCAGGGGGGAGCTGGGCAGGGCTGTGGGGAAGGGAAGGGACAAGGGAGTATTTGCAGTGCTTTGCTGACCTGGTCACCCTGCTTTTCTCCCAAGTCACTCAAATGGGAGAGGATGGTTTAGAATCTTTTGGGGCTAGAAAGTGGCCTAAGCAAGTATACATGAAGTCTTTTTTTTTACATCTTTATGGAGGTATAATTGACATAAAATAAAATGCACATATTTCAAGTATATGATTTGGTAAGTTTTGACACATGTAAACACCCACAAAACCATCACCAAATTCAAGATAATGAGCATATTAATCACCCCCAAATGTTTCCTTTTTCCTCTTTATAACTGTTTTTCTTATCATAATAGTAACACATTTTGTTTAGCTGTGAGAATGTATATATGTGATCAGTCATGGTCTAAGATATGAATTAATTTTTTATTTTCTACTGTATTTAATGGCCCCTTTTTAATGGGCCAGTTTTTTTAGCTGTAGTTAAGCATACATAACAGATTATAAATAAACCGCATAGATTATATTGTAGGGATATGTCATGTTTGTTTATCTCATTTTTAATATTGGAAATTTTTTTACTCTTTCATTATTATAAATATCACTAGGATAAATTTTCTTATGTTTCCTGGAAGGTCTTTTGACATCATCTGCTTGTTTTGTTTCATTTCAGATTATGAAAAGGGGGGTGTTTTAAAAGTTGAAGATTTTGAGAGAAAAGCAAGGGAAGGTGAGTGTCAGTGGAAACCACTGAAGGCAAGCCCATGAGGCTGTGCCTGCCAACCCCAGTGACCTTAAGGTCACCTGATGCACCTCAGCCAGCAGAAAGCCGCTCAGCAGGCTGGTTTCCTATCTTTGTCAGGAGTTAAAAGCAGTAAGTGGCAAAGAAAAAATGAGAATATAAGAGTTTGGACAAATGGTGAAAACCTTTTCTTCTTACTACATTTCTTTCTTCCTTTTTTAAAAGAAGTTGAAATAGTGTTATCAGTAGTAATGAAACTCTAACCACCAGAATATACGAGATATAGTTGCAGAGGCTTCCTTGAAGGAGTCAATCATAAATGCAAATAACTGATCTCACCCAGAGGCCGTGAAATAGGACTGGTATTTCCATGTCTTCTGGGACTCAGCATTAACACTGTATAAGGGATTTAGTTGAATTAAGCCCCAACATTAGGTCATAGAAATGCATGTCATAGCAAATGAACTAGGTAGGACCCATACATCTTTGAGTAGATGAGGTGTCACGTCAGAAATGTGCAGGTTCTTGATGAGCTGGAGTCCTACAGAGGCTGTCAGTGCACAGTTCTAGACGCTGAGACTCCCAAGCATCTGGGAGAGGAAGAATGAGGATTCTGCTGTGCTTACTCTCAGTCCATATTTAGAGAAAATCACACCTCTCAGATGGCTGCAGACTTGCATTGCACTCTTTTCTCTCACCGCCAGTGTGTGATAACCTGGAAAACTTCACCTCAGGCAGTCCTTTCCTGTGCATGGATCTCAGTTACATCACAGCCTTGTTGAAGGATGGCTTTGGCTTTGCAAGCAGCACCGTCTTACAGGTAAGAGAGAGGACACCAGTGTCACGTAACAGTCCTCTCATTTCGCAGTTGGGGAGAAAGAGTTAAACACTTGTTTAGTAATCAGAGTGGCTGCGGGTGGAATTTTGAGATAATTTTATTCAGGCTATGGACAAGGCAGTGTGCAAGGCACCATGAATATGGGAAATTAGCTTGATGCAGTAGCAGCTTCTAAGTACAGTTGACCCTTGAATAATACAGGCTGAATAACATGGATTCTTTTCAATAGTAAGTATTACAGTACTACACAATCTGTGGTTCGTTGAATCCACAGATACGGAGGGCCGACCGTACAGTTATATGCAGGTTTTCAACTATACAGGGGTTGGCACCTATAACACCCTGTTGTTCAAGGGTTCACTCTATATTACCAGGCAAGCTATCCCAGAGGTCACAGAGCAGAGTGGCTTGCAGCCCAAGTTAAGATGCTCAAGTCACATGGTTTATTAAATTAATTTCAAAAGTCAGAGTGAGAAGCAAGGGGAACACACAGGATGGGGTGCAAGCAGTGCTGTACTTCCTGAATTCTGGGTTCACATGTCCTGCCTGTCTTTGCTGCTGACAGTGTGGTTTCAAGTACTGCAGGTAACGTTTGGTCAAGGGAGCACAAGGACAGGGTGCCTGTGGCAAAGCTGCTCTTTTTGAAGGGGCGCAGGGCAAGTACACCGGCCAGTAGCATCAGCTCGCTCATTAGCCCATTTGATGATTTTGATTGGCAGAGGACATGAGGGACCTCTGCCAAAGGGTATCACTAGTGAGTGGCTTACTAAGACCTCATGAGTATTGAGTGCCTTGAGTAGTATGTCATATGTATTTTGTGTGTGCCTCATGTATTTAGTGCCTCTTGAGTTTTGGGTCCCTCTTTGTCTTCCTTACTTCATCTGTAGTAGCTTGTTTATCTATTCTAAACACATCTTATAAGTTTCATCCATCCTGTATTTTTTATATTCTATACCGTAATTGAGTAATTGAACATTTTAGTTACAAAGATGATTAAGATGTAATCTTTGTCCTCAAATATTAATAGTATACAGACCACTAGAGGAGACGTAACAAACATACAACTATGCCACAAGGCAACTTTGAATTTTAAGGTCAAGGACGTCGATTGTACTTTGTGCAGTTCCCTTCTCTTGTGTCACTTCCCCTTCCTGTTTCTTCATTTCCAGATCAGTTTATAGTGCCTCATTTCCTGTGTTATACAGATTTCATAAATTCATTTGTACAAAGGTATTTGGATTTAATGTGTTGTTATGAAAGTGAAAGTGAAATCGCTCAATCGTGTCCGATTCTTTGCGACCCCATGGACTGTAGCCTTCCAGGCTCCTCAGTCCATGGAAATTTCCAGGCAAGAGTACTGGAGTGGGTTGCCATTTCCTTCTTCAGGGGATCTTCCCAACTCAGGAAACGAACCCGGGTCTCCTGCACTGCAGGCAGATGCTTTACCATCTGAGCCACGAGGGAAGCCCTGCCAAGAATATTGGCATTTAAGGAGTTACTTGCCCATAGTCAGTAAAGTGAGGTGTTAAAAGCATGGGCTCTGTTCTCCATCAGATCTGGGTTCAAGCTCTGATTCTGCAAGCTTACTAGCTCTGTAGCCTTAGATGACTTACTTCCCCCCTCTTTTAAGTTCTTCATTCAAAACACAGGGGTCCTCAAGTACCCATTTCTTAGGGCTATTATGAAAATTGAGATAAAGTACAGTGCCTGGCACATATTAAGTTATTAATATTGTTAGTGTAGGCATTTCACACCAGTGGGAGGCTTGGGGTCATCCTAAGCCCTCAATACTAAGTTAACTACTACCTGTACTTAAGCATCAACAGTAACCAAATCATTTAAGGACAGTTTTCTGCCATTTCCATTTCTGGCATCCTTTTAGTCTTCATTTCAGTGGCAGCAGAATTTGCATCAGGGGTGGGCAGTCCCCTATTCCAGAGATCGCTTCACTTTGGCATCGAGGTGCTGAGGACAGAGGAAGGACATTTCAGGGTGTTGGGGCTAGGGGGCACTCCTAGTGTGACCTGGGTATCACAGACTAAATCTCAAGATAATGATTCACATGCCATTCTTCTCAGCTTTTGGCACATTGACTGTTGACTTAATTTTATTAACACAGAAGTATTGTGTCATAAGAAGTTAGAAGATTAAAACCAGTCCACTGATTTGTAAACCTGGGCATAGCATCTTTATAATAGTTTATGCAGAATTTCCAGTAAAACTGATAAAAATGGAGTTATCTGGTCAAAGCAGAGGTAGGGGGCCTGGAACACCACCATTTGCCTCCTTTCTCCTTTGAAGCACTTCTAAGGAACCCCTAGGATTCTGAAGAAACAATTTGATAAATGCTAATCTAATCCTGTTATGTAGTTGAGAAAATTAACTTTTGCCCAAAGTCACTGAACCAGCTGAAGCACAATCTGGCCTAGAACGCCTAAAATCTCTTGGTTGGTTATTAACGAGTGCTTAAGAAGAGGAGGTTAATTACAAAGTATGAATTGAGAAGCACTAAGCTTCTCAAGCACTAAGAACATACTAAATGTTCTTTCCTACCCCTAAATCTACTGCTAACTCCTGTTATATATTTAGTTTCAGGACTAGGGAGAGTTCAGAAGCCTATCTAAAAGGTCCTTTACAGAAGTCCTGAGTTGAGACCACTTCCTGGGCCAGAACATTCAGGGATCAGATGGGTAGGCGTAGGGGCACTAGGCAGTGGTGGAAGAGGAACTTGTAGGGAGGTTGGGAGAAGCCTCTAGAGACTGGCTCCTCCCACTGCTGCCTTGGTTTGGCCATGTAGAAGATCTGGGAAGATATTCTCTGCTTGTTGTGCTTGCTAGAGTTGAAAATGGAATAAAAATGTGAAGACTTTTTTTCTCCTTCCCAACAGCTCACGAAAAAAGTGAACAACATAGAGACTGGCTGGGCCTTGGGGGCCACCTTTCACCTGCTGCAGTCTCTGGGCATCTCCCACTGAGGCCATGCCATTCCTCTGAGGCCTGCATTTGCCAACATTTTTAAAGGGAAAACTAGAGAGGAGAGGATTCTGTTGTGTTCTGAGCTAGTCTGGGGGCCACCTGGACTGAAGCCCAGCAGCTGGTTTCACCAAGAGGAAGGGGCTTTTGTAGACAGGTCTTGTCCTTGGGTCTAGAGATTTGGGTTTAATTTTACACATCAAATGTGAACTGTTTCCTAACCACTCCTTGTGCACAGCTGGTACCAGAATTGAAATCTTTGAGGTTCCTTGTGTATCAGAGCCAAAAGTAACAGCTTTGGAACTTAACCTTGGGGAACCCAGGGATGGAACCATGGCAACCAAAGAAAAATCTCATTTCAGCCCTTTTAGTGCCTCATCCCTTTGAACATTTTAATTATCCTTAGATGTTAAACTGATGACAGTCCCATGACCTATTGACATCAGTATTTTTCCTACACTTTGCCCTGTCCCTTTACCTCCACTCACCTGCCCTTAAAAAAGTTTTGCTTTCCATGTGTAATTCAAAGAGAAAAACACCGTATCTGAAGTTGCACGATCCTACTTTGTGTTAGCGCCAACCCAGCCAGCTGAGAGCAGCCATTCTAAATCTCAGCAGGATGGAGAGCAACTCCTCACTGGCCAGAAGGGGGACATCCAGTTAAGGGGACATGTTTTGGGAGGGTGTGGCTGCCTTGTATAGACCACCTTCTTTTAATCAACTTTTTATCAGTCAACCCTCAGATTAGTGAACATATCCAATCTTATATAAGGAGTATGTGCGTGTTTTCAGTGCAAACACCTCCTCCTAGGCTCGTGTTTATATTGTCATCCTAAACTTGTTTTCTTTGTATTTCTAATACAGCTATACCCTGGCTTCTGGTAAGAGGCCTGTGGGTGTACTTTCCAAGGATCTAGATTTTGGTAATAGCCCCTTTCAGCTTGCCCTTTTATTCTCTTTATAGCAGTGTCTCTTTCTGCCCTGCCCCCTGTTCATTTTAGCTAGCATCCTCTACATAGTTGTCTAGTCCCAGGGTTTCTGATACCCTTCTTGGTGATACCTAACATTTGACTTGGTTGGCCATCTTGGCCCACATCCATATAGTGGATGCTGACTTTGAATATTCACCATTCGATTTTGTGAATTATTTCCCCTAAAGTCCATTATCTTGTTCTTTCCCACATGACTATCATTTGCTTGTCTACCCACTTGATTGTTCTTGGACTTGGAAGATCTTCCTGTAGTCTGGCTCTTTACCTCCAGCTTCCTTCCAGCACAACTATATCTTCACACACTTGTAGCTTCCACAGTAGACTCAACTTTTTCACATAAATATACTCAGCCCCCACACCAGTTCCTGGGGAACCTTATTTTTAAAGGTATTCCATTGAGTCAAGAAATATTTAATATCTGATATGTGCAAATAACTAGGCACATTTCTATATACTTATCCCCCCAAATTTGTTTTTTCAATTCTATGTGGCATTTTTTCATTCTTCACACTAATGTTTAATTATACTGAGGTCACCTTTATACCTATTCTCTTCCTCCAAAAATGCTAGAACAGAATGAAATAATAGAATCTTTAGAGTTGGAAACAGCTGAAAAATGTAATCCACTCTTCTACCCATTGCAGTCCCTTAACGCTTTTAACTCGTTGTCACTCAGTTTCTGTTTAGGCCTGTTTCCAGACAACCCATTCCACTTTGGGACTGCACTGTTAAAAAAAAAAAATCCCTCCTCCGTTGTCTTACTTCTGCTCTAATCTCTTCTTCTACAGTCTTTTGGTGTTTTGAAGAAAACACCTCCTAAATCCCTTACATTCT
Source organism: Giraffa tippelskirchi (assembly GCF_054371585.1). NCBI lineage: Eukaryota > Metazoa > Chordata > Mammalia > Artiodactyla > Giraffidae > Giraffa > Giraffa tippelskirchi. The sequence continues at coordinate 145,334,440 of NC_137281.1, read as the reverse complement.
CTTTAACATACCACTTGACCTCTGGACCTTCCCATCTTTGTCCAAAGAGAAGGCCATTAGAACCAGTCTTCATGCACTAAATGTTCTTCAAGATTAGGGGCAGGGAATCCCCTGGTGGTCCAGTGGTTAGGACTCCATGCTCTCACTGCCGAGGGCCTGGGTTCAGTTCCTGGTTCAAGAATTGAAATCCCATAAACTTCACTGGGGGAGACCATTTCCCATTAGAAACCAAGTTTTCCCAAGAGATAAGCTGTGTTCACTCAAGACTCCTCCAGCTTGATGGGTTCAGAGGAGTAAGATTTCCTGGTCTTTTATCACCACAGTTTAGCTCTGAAACTTTCTTTATAAAGGCCACACGTTGTTCAGCTGACTCCTTTAGTCATCCCAAATACTTTCAGAACTCTTGGGTAGAGGCATTATAACTCCAGAAATGTAGCTACATATTTTCTGATAATCTTGATTAGAACATCTGGAGAATTAACCAGTTTATCCATTATAGGAGCAATTTGGAATAAGAATTTTTATTTCTTACAAAAAAGTTTGTCTATAGTATTCTTTCTGCCGCTAGTATACTTTTCAGGCCTCTTACTAAGAGGTCCTGAAGGGTCTAATATTGGTGATTAGGTTTCCTTTCTGTAAATACGTGACATATTTCAAATACTTAGGACAAGGCCTGGCACATAGTGGATGTTGTGTGTATGTTTTCATCAAAACATCCTCTGTGGGTTATGGAGGTCCTTGCAGGGTGTGCCTTAAAATTCATGTCTTGCCTGATTTTGTTTGTGTACTTTTGTAGAGTCCATGTTCTTTTTACCTTTCCATTTTCTTATGAAAGATGACCTTTTTTCCCTACAGTGAACTTTCTGGACTTTGCCAGTAGTCACGCAGCTTTTCCCAGAGCTGCCATCTTTCATTCTGGGCACATTTTCCCTGAGATTCCAGGGAGATTTGCAACATTCATGTTTTTACTCTAGGATCTTATAAATTTTCTGCATTTACCTGAAAAGCTCCCCTGTGGTAACACATTTCCCACTCCTTCAAAAATATTTCCCAAGAAAAGCTTACTTTGGGTCAAAAGCAGACTGTTATCTTCTTTCATCTTCAAATCAGACTTCGGGCAAGATGTTCTTTATGGCATACAAATCCAATGGATCCAAAAATCTCTTCGATAGGCATCTCGGGTACTGTGAGGTAAGCACTTCAAAACTGCAGAGTAAAGCAACCTGCCGTCCGCCCAGGTCGGCCAGCAGTCTGCAATCAAACATGAACAAATTCTGCTGCTAATCAGATTCTTTTCTTTTGACCTGGTTTCTGAGGTCTTTTAACCTGTGCAATGAAATTATTTATTGTTTTATGACAGAATACAGTGGTGTCCCACAGAGGAGCCATCGATGAAAAATGGTGCTGTGATAAGGAAGTAATAACTAGCATTTTAAAATTTGGTTTCCTTTTAAGAAAGTCTAATATACCTATAACAAAGGTTAAAGCAATTTGTCTTATTTTGCATTCTAGCATTATTAATTTTAAAATAGCAGTTCTAACAAAAATGCATCAATTGACTTTCTAATTCTTGTCTTTATCAAAAAAAACTATAAATTTACAACCAGCATTTTAAAAAAGTTGTATAAATCTTCTTTTTCAAAAAAATTGTTAACAAGTGAAAATGAATGAGATGGCACCTTAGCAATTTTTGTTTTAAGTAATAAAAATCTCTTTTCAACCAAGTCATAGTCTTCCTTTGTTTTTTTTTCCCTTGGCGTGGCTGATATGCCCTCCTTGCCATAAATTATCACTCATTTGGGCTCCAAAAGTTCATTAAGCAGAGCAGAAAAAGAGACTGCAGAATTCTAATGTAAATTTATTAAATTTTGAAACGACGTGATGGTCTTGGAAAAAGATGTTCTATATTCATTTTTCATCAACATAATCTCCAGAAGAAGAGTATTCATTTGCTTGCAAAGGCCATAATCTGTTCCTAGAGATAAAATGAAATCAAGTGAGTGATACTCTTGACATTTTAAGGTATGAAGGCAGGTGAAGATAATACTTTAAAATATTTAAAGTGATTGAAGCAAAAATTGGCGGAAGTTCCAGACAGATTCTCCTTCGAAGTCCCTCCAAAGTAACTTTTAACGGAGGTTTCTCAGAGAAGAAGCTGGACAGCAGCAAAAGGAATTTAAGCATCTTTAAGAGCCCCTATTCACTATTTTATATAAAGTTACTGCTTCCATGTGGGCTAGTACCAAAAAGCCCAGCAGGGACATTTCTGCTCATTACCACTGGGGAAGGTATTCAGATAAAGATCATAATTTAACAGCCAAGAAAATTAATTCAAAGAAATTAAAAGAGTCATTGGCTGAGTCATTCCTCAGTGAGCAAGACTCTTAGAGATCTGGGAGAGCTCTCTTACTTTGAGTGGAGACACTGCATTTGTCGCCTGCAAGCCCCAGGTCCTGAGCAGCACGAGGGGGGTGGCCCTGGTGGAATAGAGCCTTTTCAGTAGGTCCGTAGCAGCCAGAAGAGCGGTGTTGTGACGCTGTCGGTCTGTTTCATAACTTGTGAGGTGGCTCATGGAGCCTGGAGGGAAAAGGCAAGGTTACTTCCCAATTCTATAGTGCTGTTTTCTTTCCTAGCAAACCAGATGCATTTATGCCCACTACATCTGGCTCCTGAGGAGCCATTTTCCTGATCTTCCCATATTACATGAGCTCGGGATACTTCTCCAAGGTACATGAATCCTTACCTAAGTCTTTGCCATTGAAGGCTGCAGTAATGAGGTGATGGAGCAAGCTGGAGATATCCCCAAAGCCCATGTTGACACCTTGTCCTGCAAGTGGATGGACCCTGTGGGCTGCATCTCTAAGAATAAAGCAGAGTTCAGGTGTGGCCTCCAGCCAGAGGGAAAAGGGAGCGGTTCTGCTGTTACCGTCTTACCCAATGAGGGCCAGCCGAGGCCGCACGTACTCGGCAGCATGTCCCAACCCAAGAGGAAACAGGACTCGGCTTTTGGCGTCCACCCTGGCTACACTGGGGGGCAGCTGGCGAGCTGAGACTCTAGTGGGCTTCAGAAAGGCAACCGCGGACTGCAGCAGGGAGCCAGCTGAGTCGATGAAGTCTGTGTGGTTCACATCACTCCACTGAGAAGTATCAACCACAAAACAAAGTGAAAATTCATCAGTGATTCCAGCGGGAAATTAAAACATTCAACAAGGCAACCATTTTATAACCAAAGCCATGGGCAGTGGTACCTAACACACCTAACAGATTCAAACTACAAGTGACAAGCCCCTCAAACGAATGCAAAATGCAATTCCCCATCACTCCCCACAAGCTGTAGGATCAAGCCAAACTGCTCATGAGCTGCCCCTGCCTACCTCTGAGTTTCATCTTCCACCATTCTTAACCCTCAAAATGCACCTGCCAGCTACAAAGTAGCTCGCTCTACAGCATGCTCTTGATTCCACACACCCGTCTGCGTAGAATGTCCCCTCAATTCTAGTTCACCAGGGTAACACGTAGCAGCATCCAGAAGCTATCATCGCTTTGTAAACCTCCCTCCAAACCATCCTCTGTGTCTGTCATTCTCCTCCAAGTGCCACAGTATAGTATCCTATGCAAACTCTACCACTGGACGCAAACTCATCTCTGTGTCCTCCCTCATTTGACTTTGAGTTTCCTGAAAGCAGGGACTATATCTCACTTGTCTAACTCCAGCGCCATCTTCATAGCAGCACTCATAACTTGCTGAATGAATGTACGGCAAAGGCCTTATGCCAGGAACATACACTAAGTGACCCAGAAAGGGTCATCATTTATCTTGGAAGCCCCTTGAGTACATTTAGTTCCTTTGGTTCTTGCTGGCTTCTGTTAAAAATTATCAAAGTATTATCGCTTCAAAAAAAGTTACTTATCCAAGTAACCTCCACCCAGGCATCTGTTTCAGTCAGCAGAGCAGCAGTCCACAACCCTCAGAAGGGCATACAAGCCAATTTCTGTTGTTTTACATTTTCCTGAAGCCTCTCCCCCATGTAATCCAGATCAAGTGGTACAAGTCCAAAGGGGCAGTGATTGTTCCTTTCTTCTTACTCAAAACCACCTTTCTGTATCTATCCCCACAACACATCATTGGCAGGTGATACTCACAAAGGCAGAGTTAATGGCATCCACAAACTCCTCCTCCTCCATGCTGACCAGCTCTGCTGCATGTTCATGGGACGTGGACCAAACCAAGGAACTCAAAGTGTCTGAGAGCTGTGTAGAAAGAACATCAATGCCAAGGGCTGACACTTCGGTTCCTAAGAGCTCTCAGGCACGAGAGACGATAAGGGGTAACAAAGCTAGTCTGGGCATAGTCCTCGCAACCAGCAAAAGGCTGAGTGGAGTGAGGTTTGAAAAGGAGAAGGGTTGACATGTTTAAGAAGATGAGCCAGAAGGACTTCTTACCGGAAGCAGAGCAATGGGCCCAGAGGGGAGAAATCTCTGCCAAGCTACATTGTTTTCAGTGGCCTACAACACACAGGAGAAGAGTCCCTGTCAGAAGTACCCGGTACCAGTTAGGCATGAGCAGGGCCCCCAATGGTGGGCTCAGGATCTTACCTCCGATAAATGCAGAGTAGCCACGACAGCGGATTGGTCATAGTTCCAGCTGACATTCCGGATTCCTGCAGCCTGCCGCACTCCTGAGTTGTGACCATCTGCACCAATCTGCGTGCAGACAAGAGCCTGCTGAGTCTGCCAACCTCTTAATTAACAAAACTATTCCAGAAGGTTGTCCCTGCCTCCTAAAAAGTTTTCTCTAGTTCCAACTGTTGGCAAGCCCATCTGGGGCAGGCAACTCTTTATCACGCCTGCCTCACTCCCAGCCCCTAGAGGAGAAGCCCTACATAAGCGATCCCAGCTTCAATGAACAGACCACAGCTGGACATCTGACCCAAGAAGGGCCAGCCATAGGTTAAACTCAGCCAAAGTCTCTTCATACTGAACTAGAAAGCAGTAAGGCAGACAATGGAGCCGAACAGTCCTGATGTAAGGTTGAGAATGGCTGCCATGTAAAAGGGGAAGCTGATGAGCACAGAAAGAAAGAAAAAAAATGGGAGATGCAAGATGAGTGACTACAGGATTCCTGAGAGGCAGGGAAAGGGCTCATTTTCTGACCCTCTAATTCCTGTCCCTGTAAGGCCAGCTATCCTTTATTTCAAGACATATGACGGTCCTAGAGATTGCCTCCTGTACAGCACTTACAATAGGGCATCCTAACTGGAGCTGTCTCAGTGGGTCCAGGTCCTTATAGCCAAAAGCTTTGCCTCAAATCAACTTCAACTATAGCTAAGATCTAAAACGAGAGACCACAGACTCTAATAAGATGTGGCTATGCAAGACCCCTGGCAAAATAAGAATCTTCAACTACCAACAATTTGGTCTGGAGGGTTCTGCCATCACCTAGGGTAATATGAACCCAAGGGCTGGAGTCTGCCATGGAAAATGGATAAGGCCAGGTATAGCTGACTGCTTTGCTCTTGTAGAGAACGGTCACTCGGTCTAGGGAGGTCAGAAGAGAGAAAACAAAACATTAGACAGTTGGCCCACAGACTGAGGAAAAAACTAAGTAACTAAATAAAGCAAGGTCTCAAGACAGCTTATCTTTATCTTATCATTGACTCCTAAATAAGAAAGGTAAAGACCTAAAAAAATAACCCATGTGATCAATGTTATGGTCAAAGAGCTAAAAAAAGACAGAGGCCACAGGGATCAATCAGTGTGTGACCTGACTGGGCACTCTTTTTTCCCCCCACACTCCTGCTCCGCTAGTTTCACTCTATGCCCAAATGAATGCACATGTGCCTTCAGAGCAAACAGAGTGGGGAATACCACAGGTTCAAACAAGTTCTGAATTTCATAAGGTTTTCCTTCCCCCTGGAAGACATGTTACTTTTCTGATCATAAAAATTATATGTTTATTACTTTTACTTTGTGTAAAAGTCTGAACTACAAATAAAGGTTTGGGGGGGGAATCACCTTTAATCATACCACTCAGATATAGCTACAGTTAAAGCTTTGTTCTATTGCTTTCCAGGTAATTTCCTATGTTTGTACATGCACACACATCATTCCCCCTCACACACACATACACAGTGGGATCATACAACACAGACTTTTTTTCACCAGTATATTGTGGGACATGTTTCTAAGTGACTATTAGATCTAAGTTATCTTTAAAAGCTACATGGAAGTTTATTTCATGGATGAATCATTATCTCATATCAAAAAGCATTTAAGTTTAAGTTGCTTCCAATTTTTCTCCCTCCAGAACCCTGAAATATCTATAAAACATATATATATATACATATATATATATATAAAGGGAATTTATACCCAGACTACACAAAGAACCCTTATAACTAAAAAAATAAAGACAATCTAGTTCTAAATGGGCAAAAGATTTTGCATAGACACTTCTCTGAAAAAAAAAACCAGCAAATAGCCAACAAGCATCTGAAAAGACACTCAACATTGTTAGTCATCAGGTAAATACAATCGAAACTACGAGATACCACCTCACAGTTACTAGGATGGCTATTAAAAAAAAAAAATGCTAAGGGGAATAAGTGTTGGCAAGGGGTGGAGAAATTGGAACCCTTAAAATTGTTGGTGGTAAAGTGACATGGTGCAGCCTCTTTCAAGTTTGGCAATTTATGAAAATGTTAAACATAGAATTATTACATGACCCAGCAATTCTAGTCCTAAGTATCCACCCAGAAGAAATAAAACATATATCCACACAAAAACTTGTACATAAATGTTCCTAGCTGTATTCACAACCACTAAAAAGTGGAAACAACCCAATGTCCATCATCTGATGGATGGATAAACAAAGTGTGATATATCCACACAAGACTGGAGTACATGCTATAGTGTGAATAAATCTCAAAAATATATTCAGGGAGAAGTCAGACACAAAAAAATACACATTGTATAATTCTACTTAAATGAAATGTCCAGAAGAGGCAAATTCTGAAAAACAGAAAGTCACTGAATTGTACACTTAAAATGGGTGTACACTTACTGGTATGTAAGTTATATCTGAGTAAAGCTGTTTTAAAAAAAAGAGAGAAAGAACAACTCTGAAATAACTCTCAGAGGGTTTCTTTATGGTGAACATCAGTATCTGTAGGAGGGATCCTTCCAGGAAGTCCCAGAATAATTCCAAGTTCTCCTTCCAAAGAGTGACTGGAAGATGGAAGAGTCAGGGGCCTCACCTGACACAGCCTCCAGCTGCTTAGTGAGAGCATGCATGATGACATCGTTCTCCACTACATAGCCCATGTCATCTAAATTATCCTTATCGAACATTATCAGGGCCTCTGAGCAGGCATCCCACACCTGGAAACACAAAGGGAAAGCATGTATTACAACCCAAGGAAAAGGAGGTGTTACTCTAATCAGACACTGAGCACTGCTTTCCCAAGGGACTGAAGCAGAAAAACCCCAAGGTGTCAGTCCCTCTGGCAGGAGATGTACGGTAAGAAGAAAATTCTCTTGTGAAATGCTTCCCTCCTACTTCCTGAGACAGAGTGTAAACTCTGCCTGAATTCTTCCCACATTTACAGAAAACCTGGAGAATGCGTACTCTATTATTTTAACTCAAGACAGACCGAGATATTTTGCCAAAAGTGATAAAGGAGGCACCTGCATGCGCCGAAAGGCTCTGTATCTCATGTTGCAGATGTGGTCCCAGGCACCAAAACCTACGAGAAAAAAGAGCTACATATAGACCAGAGCAATCTCATGGGACCTATATCCCTCCTGGGTCTCCCTTTGTCCCTCCTTCTTGCTGAGTGAGAGATTGTTTTCAGTATTCAATTATAAAGAAATACTCACCACTTCTACCCTGTTTGGTGCTAGGAGCTAAGCTACTCTGTTCCCCAGTTCTGATTCCACAGCATGAAGAAAGACCCAGCTTTCATGATCAAAGGTCAAATCACATTAAGAGGGAGAAACAATAAAGGAGATTAAATCCATATGGTACTTTCTCTTCACCATCCTACTAAGGTTACTAAGTGTTACAAAGTCATCCTACTGAGTTACAAAATCCTACTGAGTTACAAGAAAAGTGTTACAAAAATCATCCTACTGAGGTTACCAAGTGTTAGTCACTCAGTCCCTTGTGTCTGACTCTTTGTGACCCCATGGACTTTAGCCCATCAGGCTCCTCTGTCCATGAAATTCTCAGGCAAGAATACTGAAGTGGACTGCCATCCCCTTCTTCAGGGGAATCTTCCCAAGGACTGAACCCAGGTCTCCCTCACTGCAGGCGGATTCTTTACTGTCTGAGGCACCAGGGAAGCCCACTGAAGTTACAAACTCCCTGGATAAAGACAATTTTTTGTTTAAATCTAGAGAACCAAAGCAATTCATTCATTGAGATATTTACTGAGCACTTACTATGTGCCAGATACATTTCTAGGTACTGAGCACAAAGTGGGAAACCAGACAAATCTCAGCCCTTCAGCAGCTGACATTCTAGCTGGAGAGATAGACCAAAAAAAAAAAAAAAAACCATAATATCAGGTACTAAGTGTCATAAAGAAAAATAAAGCAGTATAAGGGGCTAGAGAATGATGCAAGAGTCTCATGTTAGATGGGATGGTTCCACATAAGCTGGCTTGAGGGAGTAACATCTGGCAGAGACCTGAAGACAATGTGCTAACTGTGCACACGTCCATCTACACCCTAAAAGCATTTAGCATTTAGGCTCCCCAGCCCCACAGAAGGCTGACTCTGGGAATAAAGAGGATGCTGTTACTAAGTGAAGGGTCACAATTAGTTCATATAGTTTCAATTCTACCAATTTATAATGACCCAACATCACAAATGATGTCTACATGGACCCACATGTATGCAGGTAGTCTTCCTCAGACTGGAAGTTGACATATGAACAATTCTTGGGATCTTCAGCTATGTACTAGACTTACCAACCCCACCCTCCTCTCCCAGGCATTTCGGTGAGCTCCCTCCTTGCCAGGGTCCCTGCTGACTCTGCCCTACGGGACATCCTGGAAAGTCAAAGACATGAGGCTGGCACTATGACAGAGGATCTGCTACTCACTACTGAGAAGGGTTGCAGAGCCAGGGGAGATGGAGCTGACCCTGTTGCTGTAAGTTTCTGGCAATTTCCCCAGTACTTTCTTTGGACCTGCTTCTAACAACAGGATTTTCTTGTCACAAAAGTGAATATCATGTCCTAAAATAAAAAAAGAAGAAACAAAATGTTATATCATTTTAGAAAAATCAATTTATTCTCTTTCTCATTTCCAAGAGAAGTACATATTAACTAATTCCTTAGTGCTTAGGATACAAATTTCTTAAAGGACACATAAAAAGGGAACACCATACAGAGTCCTAAGCAGTAACATCCAGCACCTTTTCAGTCATGTAAAACATCCTGCTCGTGGCAGTAAGAACTCTCCAGACCAACTCCTGCTATGTGCAAAGAATAACAGCATAACCTGTAACAAGGGAATAGAATGCCCTAGAAAAGAAAAAGGAAGGAAGGCTGCAGTATTTAGATACCAGATAGTTACAACCTTAAAAGTATTAAGTCACTAAAAATTGCAAATCCTGTTAAATAGAAAAATAGAGCTAACAAACAAAATTCCCTGTGGCCTCAAGATTAAGTCAAAGATAAAAGAGCTTGTAAAAGAAAAGAGAGCCAAAAAAATACACCAGTGGTGCCGAAAACTCTGGTCCTAAAACATCTGTATAGTGAAATAAAAAGAGGACATGGAGACTTTGGTACTGGGTGACTGGCACAGACACAAGACCCTCCACATTGCCTCATAAAAAGATACAGGGAAAAAGATAAGCAGTGAGTTGCTGCTACCAAGAAAGGAGAACACAGCTGTGATGGAATTACCGGAGAGAAGAAACACTGCAGGTTTTACTTAGTAATGGTCAGGGAAACCCCCAAAACCGTGACCCCTCTTTTTGTTTTGGAATGTAAATGAGAAAAAAAACAAAATACTTTTGTAACATACAACAAATAAAGGGTGAAAATCAAGGGCAGCTCCAGTGGGAAAGGAAGTGAGTAGCGCTGAACCCACCAGGTCGGCATGGCGCCCCCTGGCGTGCGGCAGCGGTTCTGCTCTGAAGGACGAGAGCCCCGGCCATGGCCGCGCTCAGCACAGGGGTGGTTTCTTGCCCATCACCTCTCCCGGCCTTGATCTAACAGTAGCCGCTCCCCCACCGGACACCCCCGCCACCTGCTCCCTGCGGAGCCTACTCGCTGAAGCCTCGCCTCCACAGCAGTGTTCTTCATACCGTGCCCGCACACCGCAGCCCCCAGGAGAGGTCAGTTCCTTGTTCCTCTAGGGTAGCTTTCATTTTAATCATCTTTCTGTTCGTTATTTACAGATCGTTCTCCTTTGCTAGATTCTAAACTCCTTGGGCGCCAAGAATTCTTTTCTTATTGCGATAATGTCCCCAGCAGTATATACTGTTATCTCCTCAATCCACAAAGAGATACTCAGTGTCTTAACAGCCATTTTTGTTCAATGACAGACCAGGAAACATTTAGGAGAAGAGTCAGATTTCCATCCCATACTTGTCCAGGGGAACAGAAATAGAAAAAAATAATAAAAATACATATTTTAGGCTCTAATATCATTATAGTTAAAGCATAAACATGTATGACTTAGTTGTTGATTGAATTAAATGAAATTATGAATTACAGGTGAATATCTAAATTTTAACCTTGAAATCATTTCACTCTATAAAGAATCCAAGTTAGTTTTATCAAATGACAACCTAGTGCCATAATAATTTGTCACCTTTATGAATAACAAGATTATTATATTAATAGTTTACTTTTTCCTGCATATCTAAAAGCAAAGTTCCATAGAATCACTATTATCATTATCATCACTGCTGTTTATTAACTCCTATATGCCTGGTGCAATTATATATGGTTTACTATAGTATCTTCTAATATAATCAATACTACAATTTTATGAAGAATAAAAAGCTATTCTGTCTTAATTTTAGAGGTGAGAAAAATCAATGTACAGAAATTGTAAGTAATTTATACAATTCTACCCAGATAGAATTAGAGAAAAGACCGAGGATTTAAATACATGCAATCTCACATAGAGACATGTCACTTCATCATTTAACTTCCTTTAAAGGAAGTTTCCTTCTTATTTAAAAAAATCATTGGACTGGAAATGAAAATCAGAAACTCTGGATTTTAATCCCAGCTCTCAGTTTCTAGCTTTCATCACCCACAAATGCATACACAACATTATGTACTTTATAAATTTCCTTTGGTCAAAAAAAATTAGATCTCCAACCACATAAAATAGTCAGGTTCAATACTTTATTTTTCAGTATTTTTAGCTATTTAATATCATATTTTAGGAAACTCTCTTGGAAAAAAATTACTGGAGAATATCATTTACAAGTAACAATGTTGAGAGGGAAATAGACATTTCAAGCCTAAAACATAAATTAATGTGAGTTTAAAGAAGAAAAGAATCAAGGAAAACATAAACTGGTCTATAGGGAAATGTGAAGAGGCCACAGAAAATTTTCACTTTTAAAGCAGCTATCCAAGATTAAGTGGATGTCAAAATGTAAAAGTTGATCACCATATAAACTATTAAAGAAGAATATTTTGGGGGATACAGGCCATGATGATCAAGGGGAGACACTAGCAAGCACAAAATCTCAAGCAGGTTGTTTATTTGACTCAGCAGGACCTGCCCAAGGACAGAGTCTCCTTACTCTCTTCATATTTTATATGAAAAAAGTAGAGGCTTGCTCACTGAATAAATTGTACCAAAGACTTACAAATCTCCCATCAAGCTTCAATTTTCATGTTTTAACATTCAGTATTTTCTCTGAGCTTTTAAAACAGGAAATTAGCTGGTGTGTGAATTTTTTAGGGAAAACCTATGCTTGATAGGTTTGACTTACGTAGAGGCAGTGACTCATAACCTGGTGTACTCAGCCTATGACCTCTCTTTTGTAAACTTACACAGAAGATTGTTGTGCAAGTATCTGCTTAAAGTCAGTCTTGAATTAAAGAATTTATACTTCTATAGAAAAAAAAACAGAAAAATGAACAATTACAATACAGAATTCTCTACGCTTTTAAAAACTTTGCGTCCTTGGGATATGGGCAAATGGGGTGAGAAAAAGAACAAAACAGGAAAGAAAAAAAGCTAAACAAAGAAAATAGCACAACACCAAATAGTAATGAAATTAGCAAAAACTCAGTAAGACTAAAAAACTTTTCAAGTACATATTATACAAAATTGTATAAAAAGTTAATAGGTAAAAATCACTACAAGACAATTAAGCTCTTCTCTGTTTCTTATTCTCAAACTGTGGGAATATAGGGAATCCCCTGGCAGTCCAACAGTTAGGACTTGGTGTTCTCACTGCCAGGCCCAGGTGTCAACCTTTGGTTGGGATCTAAGATTACACAAGCTGCTTGGCACAGAAAAAAAAAGTATATATATATATATACTAGATTTAGAATTTAGTATGTGTACATATATATATACATATATATATACATGTTTAGAGTATATATATGAAGTTTATATATATATGGAGTTTAGAATCTAGCATGTATATACATATAGAAAAAAAAGTATATATATATATATATACACACAAGATATTTTTAAAAGAAGCCTATAGCAAGTGCTGATAATTGTATTTTATAAAATGATTTTGAGACTCAAGCCCATTAGCTTATATAAAGCACTGTTTGCCACCAGTCGCCTAGAAGAGGAAACTTCCCCACTTCCCAGGGAAAATGTGACTATCACCCCACGCTGAAATCAACAAAGACTTTCTCACTATCGAAAAATGAAAGTGTTAGTTGTTCAGTCGTGTCTGATTCTTTGTGATCCTATGGACTATAGCCCGCCAGGCTCCTCTATCCATGAATTCTCCAGGCAAGAATACTGGAGTGGGTTGCCATTTCCTTCTCCAGGGGATCTTCCCGACATAGGAATCAAGCCTAGGTCTTCTACACTGCAGGCAGTTTCTTTACCGTCTGAGCCACCATTGAAGCCAGAAAACTCAAATCCAATTTCTGAAAGTCACTGTACAATTGTTAAAAGCAAAAGAATTTGTTAGCCTAGGTTCAAATTCCGTCTCTGCCTGGTGTGAGACTGGTCATTACTTAACCTTGCTAAGCAAGTTTCTTCATATAAAAGGTGAAAATATCTACTTCATAAGGTAAGAGCAGTCTAAATTATAAGTGGAAAAGCAAAGGTTGGACTCAAAGTAGATCACAGGCTGAAATGTAACAACTAAAACTATAAAACTCATAGATGAAAACACAGGAGCTAATCTTCCTGATTTGAGGTTAGATAATGATTTCTTAGACATGATACCAAAAGTAAAAGTGGTAAGAGATTGATAAACTGGACTTCATCAAAATTAAAAACCTCTGTGCCTCCAAGGACACCATCAAGAAAGTCAGAAAACAATTCACAAAATGGGAGAACACATCTGCAAATCATTTATCTGATAAGGGGCTCATACTCAGAATATACTGGCTTGGCCAAAAGAATCGTTCAGGTTTTTCCATAAGATGTTACGGAAAACCCTAAACGAACTTTTTGGCCAATCCAATATAAAAAACACAACTCAATAATAAAAAGACAAATAGTCCAATTTAGAAGTGGGCAAAGGTTCTGAACAGACATTTCTCCAAAGATACACAAATAACCAATAAACACATGAAAGAATATTCATCATCATTAGTCACTAGGGAAATACAAATCAAAACCAGGAGATGTTACCTCACACTATTATAACTTGTAACAAAAAGACAATACAGTGCCATCCAGGATGTGAAGAAATGAGACCTCTCATTTATTGCTGGTGGGAATTTAAAATGGTGCAGCCGCTCTAGAACACTGGTAGTTCTTCAAAAGTTAAGCAGAGTTTACCACTTCTAAGAATCTACTTCTAAGAATATATTCAAGATAACCAAAAATACATGTTTACACAAACAAAAGCATGTACGAGAAATGATTAGTAGCATTATTTGTTATAGCTCCAAAGTGAAAACAACTCAAATGTCTATAACTTGGTGAATGAATAAACAAAATATGCTATATATATGCACCCAAAATATTATTTATTATTTGGCAATAAAAAGAAACAAAGTACTGGCACATGCTGGGCTTCCCCTGTGGCTCAGCGGCAAAGAATCTACCTGCAATGCAGGAGACTCGGGTTCGATCCCTGGGTTGGAAGATCCACTGGAGGAGGGCATGGCGACCCACTCCAGCATTCCTGCCAGGAAAATCCCATGGACAGAGGAGCCTGGCAAGCGACAGTTCATGGAGTCACAAAGACTAGGAGGCGACTGAGCACACACACACTGGCATATGCTACAACCTGGATGATTCCTGAAAACATTTAGCAGATTCCACTGTATGAAAAAGTCCAGAAAAAGCCAATCTATAGAGATGAAAAAGTACATTAGTGGTTGCCTAGGGTACTAGGGTGGAGGAGATGGGGGAGAGGGTGGGCTGCATGGGCAGTGACTACTAACGGGTTTGGGTTTCTTTGGGGGGTTGATAAAAATGTTCTAAGATTCATTGTGGCAATGGCTGCACAGCTCTACGAATAAACTAATAATCATTACATTCTATGCTTTTAAGTGGGTGAAGTTTATGGTATGTCAACTATATCTCAATGAAGCGGTCTAAAAAACATCAACAAGAAAACCGCCTAACCTAGCTCAGTAGACAACTGCCGGATGACTTCGGTGTCCAGACCGAAATAACCCTGGGCGGGTCTGTGCCCCCACGTGTTAGAAGACTCTTACGGTCCCTCCCACTTTTGACCCTTCGGAATCCTGAAGGAACAAACGTTTTTGCCCCCGGGGTCCTGCGGTTCCTCTAAGCGGGGAATGGACCACAAGATGTGCAACACTCAGGCTTTAGGCAAACAGTGCCAGGGCTCCCACACTCCTCATCGTTCCTTCACGGCCTCGTCCCCACAAATATCGGCCTGGAGATGCGCTTACCTAAGGCACAAGCCATAGCGGCGCCTACCAGGCCTCCCCCTGACACCACCACATCGTACACGTTGTCCGCCGAGGCGCCAGCCCACCTCCGGCAGGAGACCCGCGGGCCCCTCTGGGCAGCGGCAAAGACAGCGCCCCACCGGACCCTAGGCAGTTGGGCCGCCATGGCGCTGACCTGCGCCGTATCTGAGCGACTGAACTGAACTTAACTAACAGGCCTGCCTGAGGTAGCACTTCCGGAGGCGAGCCATCCAATCACCGGCCGCCAGAGCTACGATCTTAAAACCGGAAGTACAAAATGCGAAAAGACTAGGCCAATCAGAAAGCGAGCCCTCCCTGCCTGGGCGGGATAGAGGAGAGGCTGCCTGGAGAGGGGAATGTATCCGGCCTGGGAGCCAATCAGAGACCCACGCTAGAAAGGGGCGGAACCTGAGCCGCGTCGCTTGCGTCTTCACCGCCGCTGTCACCGCCGTTCGTCTCTCTACCGGGCTAAGGAGATGACCGTGGGGAGGTCTGCAGGAGCCTCTGGCGGCGCTCAGTGGAGCCATCAGGTGAGGGGAGAAAAAGAAGGAGAGGGATCACGTCTGCACCCCGGAAAGGAAACCCTGAGAGAGGGAGCTGTTTGGAACGTTGCCTTGGAGACAGACGACCGGGGCGTGTCACCAGGGCGTGGGATGCTAACCCGCAGTGTTTGCAGACGCGAAGGCGGGCTCTTAACTCCGGGACTTGAACCGCTTGCGCCTTGCGTCAGGCTCTTCATAGAATCGTAGAAGTGACCCTCAGTTTTCGCTTATCGTTTCAACCATCTCCAGGATTGTTGTCTCTATTTTGTATTGTAGAAGAGAAAACAGGCACAGAGAGATTAAGAAATTTGCCCCCAAATTTCAGAAGTGAAGTGAAGTGAAAGTAGCACAGTCGTGTCCGACTCTTTACAACCCCAAGTCCATGGAATTCTCCAGGCCAGAATACTGGAGTGGGTAGCCTTTCCCTTCTCCAGGGGACCTTCCCAACCCAGGGATCAAACCCAGGTCTCCCGCATTGCAGACGGATTCTTTACCAGCTGAGCCACAAGAGAAGCCCAAGAATACTGGAGTGGGTAGCCTATCCCTTCTTCAGGAGATCTTCCCGACCCAGGAACTGAACCGGGGTCTCTTGCATTGCAGGCGGATTCTTTACCAACTGAGCTTTCAGGGAAGCTCTCCAAATTCAGAGACAGAAAGCAAATTGGTGGTCTCAGGGCTTGAGGAGTGGGGATGGGTTAGGGAAAATAGGAAGTGACTGCTAAATGGAATGAGGTGTTTTGAGAGTTGATGAAAAATTCACTGTGGTGATGGTTGCACAACTGAATATACTGAAATCCACTGAATTGTACACTGAGTTGTATGAATTCTATCAATAAAGTCGTTTTTTAGAAAAGAATTTTCCTAAAGTTACATGCTCTTCAGAGAAGGCAACGGCACCCCACTCCAGTACTCTTGCCTGGAAAATCCCATGGACAGAGGAGCCTGGTAGGCTGCAGTCCATGGGGTCGCTAGGAGTCGGACACGACTGAGCGACTTCACTTTCACTTTTCACTTTCATGCATTGGAGAAGGAAATGGTAACCCACTCCAGTATTCTTGCCTGGAGAATCCCAGGGACAGGGGAGCCTGGTGGGCTTCCATCTATGGGGTCGCACAGAGTCAGACACGACTGAAGCGACTTAGCAGCAGCAGCAGCAGCACATGCTCTTCAGTAGCAAAATGAGGGCTAGGGCACACATACCTTTGACTCAAAATCCAGTGTTCTCTTTCAGTATGAGAGCCAGATCTTTGAGCACCCAGTTCAGCCATCACCAGGGGTCACTTGGAGGCCAGAAGCTGCCCTTCCCCCAGCTGCAGCCAGTCAACTGTGCCACCCCATCATGGCCCCAGCCTGCCTCTCTAAGGATTTCTCTGCTACTGTCCTCCAACCACACTGACCCTCTTTCTACCTCTCCAAGAGTCATTTGTTCCGGCCTCAGGTCCCTGCCTCAAGGCCTTTGCACTTGGTCTTTTTTTTGAACCCCAAACCCTCTTTCCCCACGTCTTGGCAAGTCTGACATTTTTCTCACCAATCAGGTGTCAACCTGAAAGTCCTCCACAGTGAGAAAGTAAAAATCATCCCAGGACTGAGAAAGTACAACTCAGACTGTAACAGATCCAGATAAGGCCAGCAGCAAGATCAGCAGACATCAGTATTTCTCACAGGGCCACACTGTACCTGCAAAACACTAATACCCCATACTTCTAAATGATTATGCTTACTTATCAACTGCTTACCCAGCCCTACTTTGTTCTTGCCACCTTTTGAATAAAAATGGCTCATTCACCCACTTACTAAACTGCGCTCTTCATGACAGCATCCATCCAGAGTTGATCCCTGCTTCCCCTAACCCTCCTCAGAATCATTCAGGATAAACCAACCCTAGAAAAAGCCCTCAACTCCCGCCTCAACCAAGTTTCCTAATTCCCCAAAGTGTGTGCTAAGCTGCTTCAGTTGTGTCCAACTCTTTACGACGCTATGGACCATAGGTCACCGGGCTCCTCCATCCATGGCATTCTCCAGGCAAGAATACTAGAGTGGGTTGCCATGCCCTCCTCCAGGGGATCTTCCTGACCCAGGGATCGAACCCACGTCTCTTACGTCTCCAGCATTGGCAGGCTGATTCTTTCCCACTAGCACCACCTGGGAAGCCCCTTCAGAAGGTATTCTGTAACAAGTTAATAAACCTAGTTCTGATTACAGGTATATTCCTAGTGGTCTTTATCTGATGGACTTTTATCAACAGAGAAGCTTCCCATAGCCACTCCATCAGTCAATCACAGTTTTGTGGCTTTTATTGAATTATTACCATCTTACATTGTCTTCCTCCCTTCACTAGGATGTAAGCTTCATGAGAGTAGGGACCTTATTTGTCTTGTTCTCAACCCAGTGCCCAACGCACATTCAGTTCAGCCACTCAGTCGTGTTTGACTCTTTGCAATCCCATGGACTGCAGCATGCCAGGCTTCCCTGTCCATCACCAACTCCCAGAGCCTACTCAAACTCATGTCCATCACGTCAGTGATGCCATCCATCCATCTCATCCTCTGTTGTCCCCTTCTCCTACTGCCTTCAATCTTTCCCAGAGTTGCACAGTAGACACCAGTAAATATTTTCTGAATGAAAGGAGTGTTTAAGCCCAGTTAGATTTCCCACTTTCTAGGACTCTTTCCGGAGAAGGCACTGGTGACCCACTCCAGTACTCTTGCCTGGAAAATCCCATGGACAGAGAAGCCTGGTAGGCTGCAGTCCATGGGGTCGCTAAGAGTCGGACACGACTGACGTGACTTAGCAGCAGCAGCAGCAGGACTCTTTCAGCTAAACCACTGTCTCTCCTGTTAATTACTCATTCCTAGTAAGAGGGTGGGAGAAGGCAATGGCACCCCACTCCACTACTCTTGCCTGGAAAATCCCATGGACAGAGGAGCCTGGTAGGCTACAGTCCATGGGGTCGCTAGGAGTCGGACATGACTGAGAGACTTCACTTTCACTTTTCCCTTTCATGCACTGGAGAAGGAAATGGCAACCCACTCCAGTATTCTTGCCTGGAGAATCCCAGGGACGGGGGAGCCTGGTGGGCTGCCGTCTGTGGGGTCGCACAGAGTCGGACATGACTGAAGCGACTTAGCAGCAGCAGCAGTAAGAGGGTGGGAATTAGCATATGAGAAAAGCAGAGGTGTAGACAGAGGAAGCAGGAAAAGGGAGATTGGCAACTAGTAGGTAAAACTCCCAAAGGGCAGGTCCCAGAGTGTGGCCAAGGTCACAGGTGGGATTCCTGGAGTGCAGCGGTGCATGGTGAAGGTAGGTACTCCACAAATCCTCACCACACTGTATGAACCACCTTCAGCTCTGCTTCCCTTTCCTGCCCTCCAACCAAGCACAGCCTATATCCTGAGACGTGAAATTTCTTTAAAGCAAGTAACACATTTTTCTTGGTCCCCTGCCCCAGTCCCTAATATATAGATTTATTAACGTGAAATTAATAGTTACGTGTTGAAATCATAGTTTGACCCACAGTCTATTCTATTTCGTTTTAGATACTTTCCCCCAAATCCTCCTCAGACACAGACGCAGATGAGGAGCTGCGCGGGGATGCGCTGGTTTTGCCCAGGGCCGGCAAACTCAATGAGTTCCTCAGTGCAGAGGAGGAGACAGACGCTACTTCTGACTCAACTGGGAGCTTTTTTGAGACTCTGAAGGCACTGAGGCAGAAAGACAGGTGGTGCCTGTTGGAATCCCTTTATCTGTCTGACCCAGACAGTGATGAGAGCCTCTCTGAAGAGGATGAGGACCTGGAGCATTTCTTCCAAGAAAAAGGCAGGGGGAAGCCACAGGTGCAGTACCCCCCATCTGAGAGGTAAGGCAGTGCACAGCTCTGGCCAAGTTACATTGTGACTCTAGGCCTCATCTTCCTCCTCAGTAAAACAAAGACCTCCTTCTGCAAGTGCCACTTACCCAGGCTCCAGCTCAACATCAGCCAAATGTGTTCTGATTCCTACCCAGCAGTCCTTAATCATGCTGGGTAACCCTTAGTCACCTGAGGCTTTGGGATCGATTAAAGAGATGCCTTTCCCAAATATGTTACCTCCTTGAGAATGGCACCAAGGTCCATTTACCTTGCCAAGCCCTGCTCTATGCCTTTATACCTTATCTCTTGTAATATTTCTTTTCTCCTTCCAATAATCCTGCAAGCAGATATCATTTTGGCCATTCTGCAGATGAGGGAATTGAACCTTGCTGGAGGTCACACAGCTGGTAATTGTTTGAAGCAAGTTTTGAACCTGGGCCTGACTCTAAAGCCCTCCTCCTCGTCACTGCCCTCTTCTCTCTACCAAATGAAAAGATTAGAGTGCAAAGTGGAAAATTCTTAGATCAGTTCTAAGAAGAGACTTCCTTCCTAGGGCTGCTGGGTTGGCCTTTGGGAAGGAGAGAGGCCCGGTTGAGAAAAAGGCATGCCTAGAGGCAGTCAGTAAGTCATCTGCCTGCAATGCAGGAGACCCGGGTTCGATTCCTGGGTTGGGAAGATCCCCTGGAGAAAGAAATGGCAACCCACTCCAGTATTCTTGCCTGGAGAATCCGATGGACAGAGGAGCCTGGTGGGCTACAGTCCATGGGGTCATAGGAGTCAGACATGACTTACCGACTAAAACCACCAGCCACCAAACCAGATGCCTGTGGGGCTGTGACGTGAGGCTGAGAAATTAGGTGTGACCTGCTGGAAGTGGGGGGCGGTGGGGGGGGAGGTGGAGGACCCTGGAGGAGCCGGGCGTCCTGGCCGCCCTGCCCTCCACGCACACAGCTGCTCTGCCCTCCAGGTGTGGCTCCGTGAGGCGCTGCAGCTCCTGGGGCACCCTGCCCTCCCATACTCCCAAGGCTCAGCCGCAGCCACCATCCGGCTCCAGGCCTCCCTCCCGGCATAGAAGCATCAGCTCCTGGGCGTCCTCCATCACCGTCCCTCAGCCGTTCCGCATGACGCTGCGCGAAGCCCGGAAGAAGGTGCAGTGGCTGGCCTCCCCTGCCTCCTTTGAGCCCGAGAGACTGCAGGCCGAGAAGCAGGGCCGGGAGGAGGCCGAGTGCCACCGGCAGTTCCGGGCCCAGCCTGTGCCCGCCCACGTCTACCTGCCCCTCTACCAGGAGGTCATGGAGCGCAACGAGGCGCGCAGGCGGGCGGGGATCCGGAAGAGGAAGGAGCTGCTCCTCTCTTCCTTGAAGCCCTTCAGCTTCCTGGAGAAGGAGGAGCGGAGAAAGCAAGCTGCTCCACAGAGGGACCTGGCCACCGCCACTACAGCCAAAGTCCCCAAGCAGAAGGCCACCAGGAGGATCCCCAAGTCCATTTTGGAGCCAGCCCTCGGGGACAAACTCCAGGGTAAAGACATCCTTAACCTCCAGGCCCCCACCCGCCCGGAGGTGCCCAGCTGGTGCTGTGGGGGAGTGAATTGGGCTCAGGGGTCAGTCTGACTTGGAGATGGGCTGTTCGGGGGTGGACCCGCCAGAGACCTTGCTCATTGCAGGCCCAGGCCACCGGTAGGGTTGGGTCCGCCGGTACAGTGGGGGTGCCTGGTCGGCAGAGGGGTGGGAGGCCCCAGGTTCATCCTGATGACCTCGTCTGTCTCAGTGAGTGGATGCCAAAACCTCTGCGGCAGCACAGGCGCCGGAGGAGAGAACCACTGAGATGTCCCGGGACCAGTCTAGCCCAGTACCACCCCTAGCTAGCTGCCCCTAAGGAAAAGCCCCCTCCCACCTCTTGTGAGGTACTTATTTCAAGAAGCAAAGCTCAGTTAAAGGACTCTGGCTTTATTCACTCATTCAGTAACATGTGCCACAACCCAGGTGTGAAGAAACAGATGTGGAGTTTGTGGAAAAGGGAGGGAGACAGACAAATCATTACAAATGTTGACGAGTCACTTGCAGGGGATAAAGGGGGAAGCCTGGGGGATCCTGTGGAACATGTAACAGAGGGACCTGACTTAAGAGTGTGGTGAGGCGTGGGAACAGTGAGGGAAGGTCCCCAGAGAAAAGTGAGCGCAGGGGCTGACCCTGAAGGAAGAGTCGTGGGGAATTAGGAGAAAAGGAATGAAGAGTGTATCAGGAAGAGACAATAGCACTGAAGGTTAAGAAAGCTGAGCACATTCAAGGCATGGAAAGATAGAGGGGAAAGAGAAAGGAGAGAGGGGTGGGACAGACAGGCACAAGCCAGGCCTGGGGCCTTGTAGGCCGCGGGAGGGAGTTTGGCCTTCATCCCAAGGGCAGCAGGGAGACACTGAAGGGGTTGGGTTTTGTTTTGTTTTTCAGATTTATTCATTTATTTGGCAGTGCAGGGTCTTCATTGCGGCATGTGGGATCTAGTTCCATGACCTAGATCTGTTACCTAGATTGAACCTGGGCCTCCTGCACTGGGAGCATGGAGTCTTAGCCACCTGACCATCAGGGAAGTCCCAACTGAAGGGTTTTAGGGTGGCTCGTGGTCAGATACACAGTTCAGAAAGCTCACTCTGCTCTGGGGATAATAAAGGGGGATGGGCGAGTCCAGAGGGATTGTGATCTACAGAAGCCTATTTCAGTGACTCAACTGAGAAATTATGAAGCAGAGAGGACAAAAAGAGCCTGGCCCAGAGAGAGGTTAAAGAGGAGGAGACGGCAGAACCTGTGACTGACTGAAATGAGAGGAGGCAGCAAGAGTGATGTGGGCTTGGGCAGCTGAGTGGACAGTGGGGCCTCTGCCCAAGAAGGGAGACCTGGGAGAGGAACCGGGGCCTGGCCCATCCCTCCTGCTTCATCTCTGAAGGAGGCACTGTAGAAAGTGCTCAGTAAGTGTAAATGGTAGCTGCTTCTGCAGCTTGATTGGAGGCCCTGTAGAAAGTGCTCAGTAAGTGTAAATGGTAGCTGCTTCTGCAGCTTGATTGGGACATAGCAATAATGTCCTAGTCAACATTCATTAGGGCACTCTTGAGAAAAAAAAAGAGAAAAAAAAGGAAGTTGTAGTGTTTGCCATTTTCATGGAATAAATACTCCTATCCTGGCCAATTTCAAGCTTTCCACATGGTGCCAACTGGCTTGCAAAATCCCTGGAAAGTTAATCACGGTTCCAGCCTCGTTACTCCATCATTGCGAGTGTTTAAGAAGGAAATCTCTCCAAACCTTTTGGTATGAAGCTTGGTCCCTTCTCATCCATTGCCACCCTGACTTCTTTTCCACAGAAGCTGAGCTTCTTAGGAAAATTCGCATCCACATGAGAGCCCTAGACATGCTTCAGAAGGCCTCTTCCCCCATTGCCCCCTCCAGTAGCCAGGCTGAGCCACAGCCTCGAACAGCCACACGGACCCGGGAGGAAAAGCTTGGGTTTCTGCACACTGACTTTGGATTCCAGCCTCGGGTGAATCCTGCCGTCCCTGATTATGAAGGACTTTACAAGGCCTTCCAGAAGCGAGCCGCCGAGAAAAGAGACACCCGGGAGGCAACACGCAGCAAGCCCTTCTTGCTGAGAACCGCCAGCCTGTGTCACACTCGGAGGCCCTGTGATGTCGCTGTCTCTGAAGGGAGAAAGGTGAGAGCCCAGGCAGGAGGGCCAGGATCAAGGCCCAAAATACAGGAGGGCCCAAGTTTCAATGGAAGGCACTTCTCACATTTTTCTATTGTTTAAAAAAATACACTGGCTCAGCTGTAAGCAGATTCACAGACCCTAAAAATTTAAGAGCACAAGAATACTTTCCTTCCCTCTCTCTCGGTAGAGGGACTTAGCAGAAAGAAGTCCAAGCAAGTCTGGAAGCCAGGGAGTTGGGATCCGTTAGCCATGTCCCAGTACCAATTCCAAAGAATTCTTCTCATCTAATTAAAAATTTTGGGATTGATATCCAAGTCTTGGCCCTTAGATCTCATTACCCTTGTTTTAATCCCAAGAAAGAAATGAAGACTCTGACTAGTCCTTCACTGCAGTTGAATCCTAGTGAAGACAGAAATTAACTGCACATGCTGTCCCACCAATATCAGCCTTTGTTTCTTCTAGGAATCTCCACAGCCACCCGCCACACGCCTGCAGAGGAGTCATTCTCTGAATGGCCTTGCTTCCCTCTCTGCCAACACCCTCCCCGTACATATCACAGACGCCACCAGGAAGCGGGAATCTGCGGTCCGGTGAGTAGTCAGGCTGCACGAGGCTCATGGTGCTCAGATATCGGGCCAGATGCTGGAACGCACCTGTCTGCCGAGCCTCCTCTCCTGCTATCAGAGAGACTGAGAAAGGGGTGGAAGGGGAGCCTCTGATCAGGACAGGAATTCATGTGACCGTCACACACTGAGTGCTGCAGAATGCCTAGCCATCACTCAACCAGTACCCTTGAGGGACTTACTTTGTGCTGGGCACAGTGATAAAGCTGGAGATACCTTATGGAACCTATAGTTTAAAATATCTAGTCTGAAATACAGAAAAGCAAAGAAGCAACTATTATATCTTGTGAGTAGTATAATGATGGGGGAATATGGGGGAACTGTAGGGGCACTGGGCAGCCTAGGTCTCTTGTAATAGATGTCTAAGGTGAAACCTGAAGAATGAGGAGTCAGCCAGACAAAGGCTGGAAAGAAAGAAGTTTCCAAACAGATGGAGATCCATTGGTGAAAGAGGAAGCAACAGGAACAGGAATTCAGAGAAGCCTGAACCTGTGTGTGTGACCCTGCCACAAAGAAGAGGAGGAATCTATGGCAGAGATTTGAGATTTTCTGATTCATCTTAGGGAACTATTATAAGTCAGTTGGGAAACAGGAGCCTCCTTATTTTTAGCTCTTTGATTGACCTGACTCTGTCCTGGTAGTGTTCTCATCCAGCCAGTGCCCCCAGCAGGAGTTCCTCCACAGGCCTCTGAGCTGAAGACAGCAGAAACGGTCATAGTGTAATAGGTGGCTTAACCCTGGGAGGACTGGCATCTCAGTGCCTTCCTGTGGGGCTCACAGGAGTGCACAGAACCTACTTGGCTGCTTTTAGAAATGTATTTAGAATCCAAAGGATACTCCCTTCTTGCTCAAATTTCAGTCAGAGCTGCTAAATCAAGGCTCAGTCCATCAGTATTCTGAGGTCTCACTACGATAGGTCTCATGAACCAGAGGGTGGCCCACCTGCAGAGGATGTCCACATCTGTGTTCTGGCAATAGGGAGTTTGACAGATTAGCAGATGAAACTTCCCTGCCCTCCTTCCTAGTATGTCCATTTGAATATAAACATCCAACTGCAAGAGTCTTAACTTTTTTGGTAGAATTCTCCGTAGTACCTTGTAGTGATATTTACACAAACTAAATGCTGCAAGTTGACCTCAAATTGTCTGTGCATTGAGGGAGACCCATTTCCAGTCTCTGTGGAAACGCAGATATGTATTCCCAAAGGACCATGAACTCAGGCACCTTCCAAGCTACCGTTTACAGCACAGTTGTCAAGGGCAGAGGCTTGGGAGTCAGACATCCTGGTTCTAACTTTGGCTTTCACTTGCATGCTGGATAGCTTTGAGCGAGTAGCTTACCCTCCTTGAGGCCCAGTCTTGTTGCCTATAAACAAGATTTACTGTCCTTACCTCAGATGGCAGCTGTTAGGATTACAAAAGCTAATGGCTATAAAGTACTTACTGGGTCAGTGTAGGTAACTCAGCAAATGGTGGTTATTAGTATTACTGTTTCCAGATAGCAGGAAGCCTGAGTGTAAGAGTATTTTATCTCATGTTTTCCAGTTCAATTAATGAACTTCTCCTAGGATAGAAACTGTCCATGGTGCTGGAAAGGCTTCATCTGCCAGTGCATTTAACCTCAGAATCTTATTCTTTCTGAAATCCCAGTGTGGTAAATTACTCACCTGTTCATAGAAAAAACCAACTAACTTTCCAGGGAGGTTACTAAGATTGCTTTAAAGTATACCCAGGTTGGTCATCTGTGTTTCTTTCTTGCCTCTTCCCTTTAGATGTTCACTTGAGAAAAAGGACAAAGCAGATCAAAGTACTCAGTGGTTGGAGATGCACAAAAAGAAGTGTCAGGCAATATCTAAATCTGTCACCTTGCGTGCAAAAGCCATGGATCCTCATAAAAGCCTGGAGGAGGTGTTCAAAGCAAAGCTGAAAGAGAATCGGTCAGTGTTCTCTATGTGTCAAAGGGATAACTATCTTGGGAGCCACTTGCCTTGAAAATGGGGTTATTACAATAGGCTCCTGTAATCATAGTCAAGAATTTTACCAGGCACAGTTAGGAATTTCCAGTGTCTATGGGAGTTATTCCACTTAACTGGAATTAAGGTATTCCAGATTGGAAAAACCTGGAATTCACTCTAAAAGTCTTGTTAATTCCAGGAACAAGGACCGTAAAAGAGCAAAAGAATATAAGAAAGAATTGGAGGAAATGAAGAAAAGAATACAAAGGCGGCCGTATCTCTTCGAACAAGTTACCAAGGTAAATCTAAAGTATCATTCATTTTCTGTCTTGGATGAGACGGCTCTTAGAAATTTTCAAACAGTTTAATATCTGGGTATTAAACACTTCCCTTAGGCTCAGAAAGATTCTAAATTTGGCTTATTTTATTACTACTATCTTTCCCAAAGTAAGTAGTGCATTGGTGAACACTGTACTGATTTCATCCAAGACTGGATTCCAAAGGCATCTATAAAGGGATATTTCACTTCCTGAGGTTTTCTAACTATAGTCTAGTTTACAGTGTGAATCAGAATGGAGGTTATATCCTAGACATACAATTGACAGTCTGGCTCTGTTCAAGTATCTCTAACTTGCTAATGTCATCTCTCCTCCTGTAGTGCTGGTGCCCTGGGCATCCCCAGCCTCTAGAGCTGTGGCACATTTATAGGTCCTCAGGGGTTGGGATACTCGCAAGCATCCCACAAGGCCTCTTCCAGGTTAAGTGGCTTTCTGACTGCCAGATTCACTTTAAGATGTTCTCTGGACTTTTACACCAGGCCCTGTAGATCTCTCTCCTCTCCAAAGTTTCAAACAGAAGTTGGCATTCCCTAATGACCTGGTTCCAAATGCTGGGCATTATCAGTGTGTTACTGAGGCATTTCCTGGGTCCTGTCCTCCACAGCTCCCTACATATTACACATACACACACTCACACACATACTGGATTGTCTTGGATTTACTTAGCAACTTAGATTCCTAAGTAAAAATTTCTCATAATGACTTTTGCTCTTTATGTTTGCTTTTTCCTAGAAAGCTCACTCTCAGATCTCAAAAGATCTTTCACTACTCTGGGAAAAATATCACTTAAAATAATAACCCTTTTCTGGTCTACGTACAGACCATCCATCCCATTAAGAATGTTACTAGTGCAGCTTATTCTAATTCAGTTTGTTGTATGTAAGTGTTCTGGCGATGGTTTGGTTGCTTTTGAATCTTAAATGTTTTTAGTCCATCTTTTTCATTGTTGTCTCACTTGGTCTTCCAAAAATCTGAATCCTTGGCTGACAAAGGTGTGGTTCCCAAAACAGCAATTGGCATCTCCTAAGAGTATTAGAAATACAGAATTGCAGGCCCCACCTGGGAACTACCAAATGAGTATCTGCATTTTAATCCGATCTTCAGGTAGTTCCTATGTACTTTGAAGCTTGAAAACAAAGCTCTAAGTAATTTTCATACAAATCTGTGTACAGCATTAATGGTGGGGTGATGGGGTGGGAAAGAAATATTATAAGCATACAGATTAAGCAGGCAATTTAGAATTAATCTGGTAATTCAGCTACAGCAGATTCATTTCCATTCCACAGGACCTTGCCAGGAAGGAAGCAGAACAGCGCTATCGAGACACCCTGAAGCAGGCTGGGCTGGATGAAGACTTTGTGAGGAACAAGGGTCAGGGCAGCCAGGCTCTACAGAGGAAGGAGCAGTGGGAGGTCGGTGATTGTCCCAGGTGATTGGGATCATCCTGCAGCTCGCAAGCTGCATCTCTAGCAGTGCTGCTGGGAGGAAGCTTTAGAACACTCACTCATATTCTGAGGTCACAATCGTATACTTATAATAATACTAAACCAGGGATCTCCAACTAACACATTTAAATTTGGTGCGTAGTGCAGTTGTGAATAAAATATAACCATTGTATATTAGGTCTAGATTCCTTCAATTTGAAACTGATCATTTTTCCAATTCCAGTCCAATGCCTTCACTTTTGAAGAAAAATTATGTATATTTTTACTTCCTATTAAATGTTAAATTACACTCTTTGACAAGTGAAGGTAGAAACCTTTATAGAGCCACAATAAAAGCTGTAATATCTTGATCAAAGCCCTTCTTTTCCCTTCAGCATGGTCACCATGGCTTGTTCAAATCTAGCATTTTTAAAAGTAACTCAGTACCACCTCCTCCATTGATACCATCTAAGTCAAAGGGAAAAAACAGTATTTCCATTACTCTCAAATTTTGTTAAGTCCTAGCAGCCCTTCCCCTAATTCCTATCTCAGTTTTCCTTTCTATCCCATACAGAATAATGATAATGTTGAAACCATGCTTAAGCCTTACATGATGGTTCCTTTAAAATTTAAAACTGTATAATGCTTCAATTTATTCTGCAGCACTCATGAAACTACAAAACTT
The DNA here is from genome assembly GCF_054371585.1 of Giraffa tippelskirchi. Lineage (NCBI taxonomy): Eukaryota > Metazoa > Chordata > Mammalia > Artiodactyla > Giraffidae > Giraffa > Giraffa tippelskirchi. The sequence continues at coordinate 145,306,258 of NC_137281.1, read as the reverse complement.
GGCATCAGGAATCCACAGCAGGATTTAGAAGAATCTCTGGGACAGCTTTCAAACCCCAAGAAAGAACTGGAGGAGCTGTCTCACGAATTACCAGATAATCTCAGAACACTTGCTTAATAAGGATACTTACAATACTGTTTTTGAATAATATCAAGCAGCAAACTTGGGGTTGAGTCAAGGCAGGCAAAACTTGGATTTTGAGTCATGGTTACTTCTGGAGAATGGGGGAAAGAAAAGTAGGTAACAGAGAATGGTCCAAGATAAATCAAAGTGAGAAGTTCAAGATGCAGAGATCAGAGCTGATGAACGAGTCTTTCTTTGTGTCTCACACTTAAGCATATGTACAGAAAAAAGGTGTAAGCCTTCCTGGTCAAGAAACAAATGGGTCGTATGGGCTGGCTGTAAGACAGCCCGAGATAGACAAAGAGACGGGAGAGTACTGTCCTGCTGGACTATAGGCCTAGAATTGCCAGATAAACCACATTTTCAACAGAAACCAGAATCTGCATGTTGGCAACTAATTTAAAAATTACTGAGACTCCCCTGGTTGTCCAGTGGTTAGGACTCTGCTTTCACTGCCAAGGTGCGGATTCATTCCCTGGTTAGGGAATTAAGGTCCCACAAGCTGCACGGACCAGCCAAAAAAAAAAAAAAAATATTTGGGAATAATGCATGGGCAAAACAATTCACATTTGTGTATCAGATTTAGCCCATGGGGGATGACACCTTTGCAACCCAAAATACAGGGTTTCTCAGTCTCAACACTATTGACATTTTGGGCCAGATGACACTTGTGGGCGAGGGAGCCACACACTGTAGACTGTTTAGCAGCACTCCTGGCCTGTACTCACTAGATGCCAGTAGCATCCCTCTCCTCAGTTTTGACAACCAAAAATGTCTCCAGATATTGCGAAAAGTCCCCTGGGTGGGAAAATGTCCTTGGTTGAAGATCACTGTTCTAGTATAAAAATAAGTGTAAGTTCTAGTATAAAACTGGCATTTTAAAAATAGAAGTATGAACTCAGGGTAATTATGCATGTCATTAACAAACTAAGAACTATCACTGTAATTATTTAATAAAAACAGCAGTTAATTCTTTGCTGTATCTGCTCAGAATGTGCCTCTGTGTGCATGTATGTACTGTGACAGCATGCAGTTCATTTTAATAAATTTGAAACTTCTTCTGACAGCCATGACGTCCTCCTAGTAGGTGATCTTTGGATGCTTTTCTTCTCAGCAATAATAATTAGATATTCTCTCTCAGTAACTATAAAGACAGGATGATAGCAAGAGTGCCTGCTCTAACAGGAGAACTTTGATCATGTTTTTAAAACTACCTTTCTGGAAAGATTCAAGAATATCTGTTATTACTGCCATTTTTCCAAACTCAAACATGGTCCTTTTGGTGTTGACAAGAGTGATACTCTAATTTAAACTACCATCTGGGTTTGTTGGTTGGAAATGAAGATGCTCGTGTGATGTGCCCCAAGACTTCTGAGTTCAGTTTTACCTGCATGGACTCCTAAGGGAAAATCAGTGCCCCATCTTAAAGGGAAAGGCTGAATTATTTTCTGAATCTACTCTCTAAGAAAACAAATTTGTTTAAAACAAGGAGCCAAAGAACTGACCAGCTGTTTTATTTAAAGGAAAAACAATTGAAGCTCTGAATCATGATTTTTAACTTAAAAAACAAAAAACCTCTTAACATGCTACTCTATGTTCCATAAACAAAGAAAGCAAAGTGGCCAAGTAGAGGTGATTAGGACAAGATAGTACCTCAGCTTGGACCAAGCAGGGATTCAAGTAATTTATTTTTTTGCAGCCCAGTGGCGGAGAGTCTCTTACTCAGGTTGCTAAAGGGAGAATGTCACAACAGGACTGACATCACACCCTTCTCCAAAGCAACAAGGCATCTTGAAAGCTGAACTTCTTGGTGAAGTTTTATGGTTGGTGGCAGGGTTTACTTCACCCAAGTGAAAAGACAGCTCAGTCTGGGATGAAAACTCTTCAAAGGAAAACCTACCCTCAACAGTCTTACTGAGAAACCGCAGCCAACACATAATCAAACTCACTTTTGGGAGAAGTCTATCCCAAAACTGTGCAGTGGGAAGAGAGGTAGGTCCAGTTACCCAGCCCACATTCACTGCTTTCTTCCTTGTCTGCATCAGATGGTAACTGAAGAGAAGCTCTCCTACACTCATCATCTAGGCCAGGAAAGATGAACAGAGGCGAAGTGGGGTCCTTTTTTGTTTTGGTTCTGGCAAATTGTGAGCCATAAGCATCTTGTTCCCACTGAATGCACTCTCGGATCAGACAAAGCTGCTCTTCCAGGAGTCAGCACCCATGGCTCATGTCCGTCTTTCAGTTAAATCTCCTTGGTTTAGTAACTGTAAGAGATTAAAAACAAATCTGGAATAGTTACCAGTGAATAATAGGAAAAATAACTCATACTAAGTGAAAGGTTTACAACTGGGGGTGGGGAATACACTACAAGGGTGAGTCAGGGACAGCTAGTTCCAAAGCAAGAGACATGCACAGACTGATAGATCTCATTTATATACTGACCTTAGGACAGCACTTTGACCACTTGATGCTGTCATTTCCACTATGGCAGTAAGATATCCTGATAATAATAATAATATTCTATAAGCCAAATTATTATTTGTGTAATCACACTCACTAGTCAGGCAAATCAGAACTGGTGGAACCAAAAATCTTACATCGATCAGTTAACCAAGGTACCGTTAAACCAAAGTCAGTTCACCAAAGGCTGTAGGTTCAAGTAGAAGTTAAAGGAATGGTGTTCTGCATGAAAGCTACAACTCAGTCATGAAAAATCATAGATTTCCTGACCTTAAAATACCTTTCCTGTGATGAGGAAGACAAGCCTGAGAGTCTCCAATAGGGTGGACATTCTACTCTACACCCAGGGTTCCTACTGTAAGGTAGTTTTGTATCATAATTGATGAAACTGGGTTCTATTTTATTATGAAAACAAAACAAGATGGGGATAATACAGTGAAAACAGGATAAACACTGAGCTTGTTATACAATCTAATCAAATAAATTTTGAGCTGGAGATATATTTGGTGATCTTAATTTAGATAAAGGTAATTTACATAGTAGGATTTAATGGTATGGAAGTTAAAGAAATTTAAAGAAAAGCATAAAACCTAGAGAAAGAAACTACAGATCTGATTTGATGCTGTGTGGTAGAGATTGAGAATGGTATGTATTTAATCTAGACCAAGAGCCACATGTTTGCACTCAAACTTAGCTATGGCACTTTTGAGAAATGTTAAAGAATTGGTAATTTCTGTTTTCCTCCTTTTTTAAATTGGGAAATATTCTAAGATAAAGTCAAAGCTAGCTGGCAATCACTTATACTGGTTCTTAAGTTCAAGAATGTAAACTCAGTGGGGCTACACAACGCCATTTGGGATGACCTTTAGTCCACAGGTCAAAAGCCCTTGGGTCTCTGCTGGACCTGCACAGTGAGTCCTCTGATTCTCAGAAGACCTGGTCACACTGAGGGAAAATCAAAACTGTCCAATCTGAACCATCTGAGTGAGAGTTAACTTGTAGTTCTTCATATATTTTCCATGATAATTTCTGATACTTGACTTGATTGTTCTCTGATATTCTTGGTAAGTTATCTTTATTTTTCAGTTCAGTTAAGTCGCTCAGTCGTGTCCGACTCTTTGCGACCCCATGAATTGCAGCACGCCAGGCCTCTCTGTCCATCACCAACTCCCGGAGTCTACCCAAACCCATGTCCATCAAGTCGGTGATGCCATCCAACCATCTCATCCTCTGTCGTCCCCTTCTCCTCCCGCCCCCAATCCTACCCAGCATTAGGGTCTTTTCCAATGAGTCAACCCTTCGCATGAGGTGGCCAAAGTATTGGAGTTTCAGCTTCAACATCAGACCTTCCAATGAACACCCAGGATTGATCTCTTTTAGGATAGACTGATTGGATCTTCTTGCAGTCCAAGGGACTCTAAAGAGTATTCTCCAACACCACAGTGCAAAAGCATCAATTCTTCGGCGCTCAGCTTTCTTCACCGTCCAACTCTCACATCCATACATGACCACTGGAAATACCATAGCCTTGACTAGACGGACTTTTGTTGGCAAAGTAATGTCTCTGCTTTTAAATATGCTATCTAGGTTGGCCATAACCTTCCTTCCAAGGAGTAAGCGTCTTTTAATTTCACGGCTGCAATCACCATCAGCAGTGATTCTGGAGCCCAAAAAAATAAAGTCTGACACTGTTTCCACTGTTTCCCCATCTATTTCCCATGAAGTGATGGGACCAGATGCCATGATCTTAGTTTTCTGAACGTTGAGCTTTAAGCCAACTTTTTCACTCTCCTCTTTCACCTTCATCAAGAGGCTCTTTAGTTCTTCTTCACTTTCTGCCATAAGAGTGGTGTCATCTGCATATCTGAGGTTATTGATATTTCTCCCGGCAATCTTGATTCCAGCTTGTGTTTCTTCCAGCCCAGCGTTTCTCATGATGTACTCGGCATATAAGTTAAATAAGCACGGTGACAATATACAGCCTTGACGTACTCCTTTTCCTATTTGGAACCAGTCTGTTGTTCCATGTCCAGTTCTAATTGTTGCTTCCTGACCTGCATACAGGTTTCTCAAGAGGCAGGTCAGATGGTCTGGTATTCCCATCTTTTTCAGAATTTTCCACAGTTTATTATGATCCACACAGTCAAAGGCTTTGGCATAGTCAATAAAGCAGAAATAGATGTTTTTCTGGAACTCTCTTGCTTTTTCGATGATCCAGCGGATATTGGCAATTTGATCTCTGGTTCCTCTGCCTTTTCTAAAACCAGCTTGAACATCTGGAAGTTCACGGTTCACGTATTGCTGAAGCCTGGCTTGGAGAATTTTGAGCATTACTTTACTAGCGTGTGAGATGAGTGCAATTGTGTGGTAGTTTGAGCATTCTTTGGCATTGCCTTTCTTTGGGATTTTTAGAGCATATTTACAGCAGTCCAATTAGAAGTCCATCAATAGATTCTTACAGGTCTGATCTACAATGCATGGTGATTTTTAAGAAATAATTTGGAATGGCTATGTGTTGTTTTAAGGTTTGCTACTGCCTTCTCCTCCTCTAGCATCTGAGAATAATCCCTAAGCAATCAATACTCCTCATTCACTGGTAGAATGGTCAGTTAGTAGCTAGACCCTGGATGAGGAAGAAGATGAAGCCTGGAGCCTTTGGGGGCTGATAGCTTGAAAAAAAATGAAAGGTACTGGAGAATGTGACAAGCCTACCTTGAGAAGGAAAAGGAGGGGATGAGCAATGGAAATGCCTTGATGACAGGAAAATAACAGTGGTAGAGTAAAGGAAAATAAAATAAGTGAGGCTCAGACAGAAGTTATATTTGTATACACACGAGGATCCACAAGGAAAACGTGACCGTGCAGGATGTTCAGCTGCACCTAAGAGCGGCACGTTCCTCTGGTGGCATCCACAATTAAGCGTCTGAGGCTTCCATTATAGGCCCTTGTGTTCTCCCGGGGTGAAGGCCAAGTTTTTTCTTTTTTTTAGGCAGTCTGTGTGATTGTGTCTGCCTGAGGCTGTCAGTGAGCATCACCCAGACAAGGACACTTTGAAGCCGATTCCATGTTCAAGAGAACAAATGTACTATTATTGGACTTCATGCGTACACAAAACTGACCATGTCATACCCCATTTAAAAACATGTCGTGTCTGCCCAGTGCCCCCAGGATAAAATCATGTCCTGTAAGACCCTCCAAGAGAAGAACCAGCTTGTCTTTCCTGCTCTCATTTTTCCATTCCACACCTTTCTCTCCATTACACTCAACCCTTTGTGGTTCCATAGCTGGGCATGCTCCCTCTCACCTTCTGCCTTTGTACATACTGCTACCTTTATACCTGTTAAATTTCTTCCAAATCCCTCCCACGTCTCCATCAAGATGATTGCTATTCATCCCTCAGGTCTCAATTTAAGCTCTAAAATTTATTCCATGACTTCCCCCAAGACTAGCACTACTATCCTGAATAAAATCTGCCGGTTACTGACCTGTTGCTCTTCCCATTCTAAATTCTCTACACAGCACAACTGCAGGGGCACCATTTATATAGCTATGGAGTTATAAAAGTTAGAGGGCCTAACTCTGACTATAAGCTCTTTGAGGCAGAGATTGTATTTACTACTGTATAACTAGTACCCAGCAGGGTGCCTTGTGCTAAGTATCAGAGGATATCAATAAATTGTTGTTAATTGGGTATGATAAAGATATAATTACGAAAAACTATTTATCTGTTAGAGGTATATACTGAAATATTTACAGATATATATATTAGTATCTGTTGAATGAATTAAATCTTCATACATTTGGCATTTATTTGGGGTAATATGGAGTGCTTCAATTAAAAAAGGTATTTAGTAGTATGGGAGAGAAAAGCTCCAAAGTTTCAAACATAAAAAAAGAGAAAACACTGAGTGTTGTGGATTGGTATGTCAGGTAATTTGTACTAAGTACAAAGAGAAGGAAATGATTTTCCTGAACTATCTCACAGCAACCCAATAGTTAATGAAAATATTTCTTTTATAGAAGAGTCACAGTTAATAAAAGCAGAAGGAAAAAAGAGAATCAGGATATCACTGTTTAAGCCCTAATGAAAAAACAGATCTAGGCCATGATAAGTAATGGTTGCCAAAGCTTTTACATAACCCACTGGTCAATCTTGAGATCTGTAAGAGAACAACTGAACATCATGTGTCTCCTGATGAAACCTAGTAGGAAGTAAGAGAACCACCAACAAAATATTCTTGCCAAGGGGAAAACAAACAGGAATCTAATCAAGCCCCTAAATGTAACTATCAATTTCCAGGATATCTGTGGATAGAGAAATATATCAAGCAACAAAGGGAGTCAATCAGCTAAAATAAAAATGTGGGAAATTATACAGGACAAATAATCCAATTCCTTAAATAGCTATACTGAAAAAAGAGGGGGGGACTATTAGAAATAAAAAAAGAATTATTAACCAAATGCAATATATAGGCTTTATTTGAATCCTAATTTAAACCAACCAACCATAAAAAGATATTTCTGAGAAAAAAAAGGCTAAGTATCAGAAGATATCAATAAATTGTTGTTAATTTTATTGGGTATGATAAAGATATAATTATGAAAAACTATTAGAGGTATACACTGAAATATCTACAGATGAAATGTCTGTGATCTGATTTAAAATACTCCAGTATAAATAAAAACATCAACAGCAAACAGTAGGAGGGGAGTGATAAGAACAGTAGACAGTTAATTGTTGAAGATGGGTTAATACCTACCTGGGTTCATTATACTAATCTCTTCCTCAGTATATATACTCTTTGAAAACTTCCATAATAAAAAATTTTAGACAGATATATGAAGCAGGGAAAAAATAAAGGAAGGCTCCACGTGAGACATGTTCCAAAGCAGTCACCAGGAGAAGGAGACTTAGGAAAGAACCAATGATAACAAATAACAAAAGCTTTCAATATAACATAAGCCAAGAATGAGACAATGGGTCACAATGATAAATACAAGGAAGGGTTCTGGCAAAAACAGCATGTTCAGCGCCTTGTGAACTTGGGTATCCTCAGAAATATTACAGAAAAATTGAGACTACTCAATATAGGAGGCAGGGTCATTTGAACACTGTAATGGTGGACTGTGGTCTAAAGGTTATAATGAAAAGTAAAAAGATACTCTAATGCCAAAGCCAGGATATACAGGCTTTGGGAAAAGCGTGTGCATATAAAATAAGCTCATGATGAAGTCATCTACCTCCACAACACAAGGCCAGTAAATGGACAATCCAAAGATTCTAAAAGCCCAACTGGTTTTCATTCTGTTTTCTGGGTCAGAACCAAAAAAATAGAGTAAGGGGTGCTTAGAATCAACCTGAAAGCCCTCTTTGATTTAGATAATACTTCTTACTCAATAAGCAAGTGGACACATTCCCATATGCTCAGTTGGTTCAGCCTGGTTATCTCCCAGACAAACAACCCCGACAAAATGAATGATAAATTAGGGCATGTGTATCAAGGAAACTAAAGTTGAGAGCCCCAGATGTGAATGACCAATCTCTCAATTCAGGAGACCCTAACACTCAGATTAGCTTAAAGGAAGATACTCTAGTCAAAGTCTCCAGGAAAGGGAAACAGCAATGTTTTTCAGATCCTCTGAAGTAGATTCCCAATCATCCCCCACCTTACTCTCCACAGAAACAAAGTAAGGGCAAAAGACAGATTTACCTCCTGTGGATTTACAGCAGTTAAGACAGAAACCTCATATGACTGCCTCCCTGACTGCATGGTCACCAGGTGATGTGTCACATCAGGCACTGAAGACAGAGGACGTGGGGATCCCTCAGCAAGCACCTCTGAAACAGCAGAAAAAGATTTCAGTGCAAAGTGAATCCAAAGATCTCCCTACCTTCATTATCAAGTCTCTCATTAAGAACTCTCAAAACTGTTCCCCGAAAAACTGAATCCCACATTCCTGTGTTTCTTCCAAATTAATTCCTGCCTGATAATCATTATCAGTGAATTTGGAAAGTATTACAAAAGGGGGATGGGAAGAAAAGGTAAAAAATCTTGATGTAACAGCTGACCATTTCTCAACAGGCAAATTTTGAGTAATATGGCTTCAGCACTATTAACTGGATTAAACTGCATACAAGTCAGGAAACCAGAGCCAACCTGCAAAGCAGTAATGGAAACAGCACAGTAAGTGCCGGTCAAGCACTTAAACCTGGCTCCAAGGTTCCTACTCATTGTCTCTTCCTCCTTTGAGACCTTCCTCCTTAAGGCTGGCTAAGGAGCTCCACGCCATTTCTATGCCTCATGCTTCAGTTATCCACTAGTATCATTTATGAAACAGAAGAGGCTTACTGCGGAAGCACACTCTGGGCCTTGTAGGCTCCATATGTAAGTTACACAACATGGTCTTTATACCCAAAACTGACTGGGGTATGAGTAAGGAAAACACAGGATCTGACTTATTAAATGTCTATCAGCAGAATCACCATGAAGATCTTCTGGAAACAGCTTACACATAAACCACTTAGCTCTCCAATACATTAAGACGGGCTTTCTGGTTTACATGCTCTTCCAGGATACCACGTAACTTAATGTTCGCTTAAAACACTACCTTCTACTCACTCAGTGTTTTTTCCCAAATGTTAAGTTTTGACTTCTCAACTAGATTTTAAGGTCCCTGTCTTCTACTTGTATCTTTCCCATGGTGCCAGGTATACAAGTAGGCACTGAATAAATGCATGCTGACCTCACCTGTTAAGTTTTTCAGAGAAGAGGGCCTGGCCTGTGTAACTTGGGTGAACTTTCTATACCAGAGAGGAGCAACTGTTTCCTACAGAGCCCTTTCTTTTCTCCAGAAGATATGGCTTTTGAAGGTATGGAGAAATTGCTTTAATTCTCCTCTGTAAAACCTGGTTATGTTCTGTTTAAATGTTTTAAAAGTTAAGTTCTTCCATAACTGCAATAGGAAAGATAGAAATAGTTGGGCTAGGATGCTAGGATTATGGACAATTTTCTTCTTAAAACTTTTTGTTCTTTTGTTACATTATCTTTTCAATGAAAAAAAAAATTTTTTTTAAAGATTCACTTATCCACTTCAGAGACAACACAAATGGTACTCAATCATGCCATTTCTACTCACAAGAAACGAAATTAATTAAAACCTCCATTTCGGAGACAACCCCGTTCCTTAGTCCCTAGTTGCAGCCAGTTTCCCCAAATAAAGGCGAGTTGAAAGTCTTACCATCATCAACTCCTAGGATAGAATTGGTATTTGGTAGGTTCAAGGACTCTCCACCAAGGCTGGGCTGAGAATTCATAGACACCAGGTTTTTACTGGTTACTGAAGCCTCTTCAAGCAAACTACTGCCCATTAGTGGCTCAGCTGCACAGAGAATAGGATGTGAGAGACATACAGCACTCAAGGCTGTGCCTGGTCCCCATTTTCCTTCAGGGGAAGCTGGCCTTTTCTTTCAGAACTAAAAGTTAATCTGTATCTTGGATGTCACCTATTTCACTTACTTTTGGGAAGCAAAAATAAACCTAGGAGGGAAGAAATGAGCCTCATGGATAAATACTCTTGTTTGTGATCAGCATCTGGATAATTAACATATGAAATAGGATAGGTGCATCCCTAAAAAGGAGTATTCAGAATAAAACGATTAAGACATGGAAAGGAATAACAATAAAATGTATTATCAAATTTAAGTTAGCGTAAAAAAAAGGCAGTCATGACTGATAAGTAAAAAATGCTTAAACTACTGTCACACAGAAATCTTCACCACAGTGAAGTGCTGGTTCGAGCATCAGCACCAGTTACCACCAAATTCGCTAGAGGAACTTTTAAAACTATAGACTCTGGGGTTTTACTCCCAAGGTATCTCATTTATCAGGTTGTTTGGTGTTGCTGGATGGGAGGGATGGACAAGCAATATAAAATGTATGTTTTAAAAACCTGCAAACAATTTTACTGTACAGCTATATTTGGAAACCACTAGTCCACCAAATGGGACCAGTCTCTCTACCCAAAACAGAAGCAGAAAATTTCCATATTAGACAGGCCAGTTATTTGCCTCTTTGAACCCCCAAAATATAGCCCTCCCTCTACCTTCTTCTCCTTACCAGCTGGTTCCTGCTCTTGACTCCCAGCTGCTCCCATCTGCAAGTGATGCTTTCTCATGTGCACATTCCTGCTCCCACTCTGAGAGAAGGTCTTCCCACAGACTTGACACTGATGTGGCTTCTCTCCTGAAACACAGACCAAAAAGACAGGGTGCATTTCTGACAGCAAGAGAATGGACTCAAGCCCTCGATGGAGAAGCCCAGAGGATGTCAAACTAAACACAAAGAGGCTGCTCCTTCTCACATTCCCCAGGCTCTCAACTGTCAGTCCCCGGGGGAAGGCTGGAAGCCACCAGGCAGGCTTACCATACTCAATGCTCCCAGCCTCCGAGGCTCTCCAGACTCACTGGACTGCTGCTTCCACAAAACAACCTCTCTGCTATAAGATCATGGGAGACATAGAACATTTCCTACTCCTTTCAGATACAGTCTTCCATGAACCTCAAGGACAAGCACCATCCTCAAGGATTCCAACCTTAGATTCATAATATACCTTTATCTCATTTCCTGCCACAACTGAGTCTTCAACATTCACGCTGGTGGTTCTTGTACACAGTGATCTGAACTATCCGCTATGTCCTCAAGTCTGAAACTCTCAATCTCCATTTTACCTACCCTGACAACCACACTTAGGGCAGCATCAAAGACTCTTGGCCTACATCTAAGTAGTAGATAGCAAAAACTAAGTGAAATGACCAGAAAATTTCCAGAAGAGACGAAATCTCTACAGGCAGAAAGCTGGTCAATGATTGCCTGGATGTGGGGTGGGAGGAGGAACTGACAGCAAAGGGGCACAAAAGAACTTCTGGTGTGATACAAGTGTTCTGTATTTGGATTGTGAGGATGACCGTATAATCCTATATATTGTCTAAAAAATCACTGATGTGTATATTTACAATAGGTGAATTTTAAGGTATATGCATTATAGGTGGGGAAACAGTGGAAACAGTGGCTGACTTTATTTTTCTGGGCTCCAAAATCACTGCTGATGGTGATTGCAGCCAGGAAATTAAAAGACGCTTACTCCTTGGAAGGAAGGTTATGACCAACCTAGATAGCATATTTAAAAGCAGAGACATTACTTTGCCAACAAAGGTCTGTCTAGTCAAGGCTATGGTGGTCATGTATGGATGTGAGAGTTGGATGGTGAAGAAAGCTGAGCGCCGAAGAATTGATGCTTTTGAACTGTGGTGTTGGAGAAGACTCTTGAGAGTCCCTTGGACTGCAAGGAGATCCAACCAGTCCATGCTAAAGGAGATCAGTCCTGGGTGTTCATTGGAAGGACTGATGTTGAAGCTGAAACCCCAATACTTTGGCCACCTCATGCAAAGAGTTGACTCATTGGAAAAGACCCTAATGCTCGGAAGGATTGAGGGCAGGAGGAGAAGGGGACGACAGAGGATGAGATGGTTGGATGGCATCACCAACTCAATGGATATGGGTTTGGGTAAACTCCGGGAGTTGGTGATGGACAGGGAGGCCTGGTGTGCTGCGATTCATGGGGTTGCAAAGAGTCGGACACGCCTGAGCGACTGAACTGAACTGATTATAGGTCCAAAAGCTGTTAAAAAGTAACTATAATGGGGACTTCCCCGGTGGTCCGGTGGCTAAGATTTTGAGCTCCCAATGCAGGGGGTCTGGTTCAGTCCCTGGTCGGGGAACTAGATTCCACATGCCACAACTAAGAGTTCACATACAACAACTAAAGATTCCACATACTTCAATGAAGATTGAAGATTCTACATGCTAAGATGCAGTGCAGCCAAATTAATTAATTTTTAAAAATAACTATAATGGACTGAAATATAGTGAACATATAGAAACACATGAATTCAAAATAATACTAGCAAAAGAGAAAGAAAAAGCAGCGAAAATAACACTACTGGAAATAATCAGAGCACCAACTTCTTATTCCGAAAACTCAGCTAAAACAATTACACATTTATCCTATCGTTCATGTGCAAATTACCAAATAATCCTAGTCAACAGAGATCTATTATACAGAATAATTCCAGCTAACAAATATGAATAACAAAATTAGAAAAATTAACATTTTATAACCCCAATGAAGTAACAAATTTAGGCATCATTCAAAGATGAAACCATTAAGTCAAAAGGTTGCAAAGGAATGTTACAATGAGGGGATTAAGGTGTTAACCACCTGACCCAACTGATCAGCTGTGACAATCAAGCTCTGTGTGCCTCCTGAGGTGATGCAGAATGAAACATATACAACCACACATAACATATCCTTGCCAAAACCTTTGAACCTTTTAGGAAATATAGGGGAACAAGTTAAATGATACAAAATGAGGTAAACCAACACATCCAGTACATGAGATGAGCTATAGGACCTGACTGACTCTGTTATGCAGTAAGTCTAAAACATGAAAATCAGAAAGTATAGATAGATCTACATTCAGGACTTACTAGCCAAGTGCAACAACTGGACCTTTTTTGGGTCCTGCTTTAAACAAATCCACTTTAAAAGACATTTTTGAGACAAATGGAAAAAAATTAAACATGGACTGAGTCTGAGATAAAACGAAGGAGTTATTGTTAATTTTGATAGATTATGGTAACGGCATTATTGTTACGTAAAAAAGTATTTCTTCTCTATTTTTATGTAAGTTTGACAAAATTTTACATAACAAAATAAAGAACAATAAAATGAAAACACTCTACAAGCCAAACAAAACACACCTGGAAGTCCACATCTATCCCACTGACTATTAGTTTGCTATCTCTGCTTAGAATTTGTCATATTAAAACCCTGCTCCACCCCTAGGATCTCAGCTCTGAAATTCACATCCCTGACTGAGTATACTTCTCCAACTTCCCTGCTTCCATTGAACTGCTTTGTTGTCTTCATGACAAATAACTTCCAGTTCCTTCTCTCTATTCCTCCCATTCTGGCTTCCCTTTGCTTTCCATGGCTAGCCATTTGAACAAGTTCCTGATTCCATTCTAGAATCACACTCTACTTCGAGTTCACTTCTGCCTTGGCAAGTCTCTGAATAACTCCATGTACCATAGCTGATGTAATGTGGAAATACCCAGCATACTGCCAAGTAAATTTATTGATTTCTTCAGAGAAAGGTCTCAATCAGAAAGCAGTTCAATAGCTCAGCTGAAAATAATAATTTGGTTCTTTTCCCCTTGATTATATGACCCTTTGAATGTAAGCATCAAGGGCCTTGATTTCTGATTCTGTCAAGAAAGGGAGGAAAAGCAAGGCATCTGTTTCTCTTTAGATTTCTTTATACTACTACCCTAACCTTTTACCCTTTTGGCTCTCCATCTTCCCTGAAATCTATGAATGGTACCTGAGTGAACCACCAAATGTTTTCGAAGACTAGAATACTCGGCAAAGGAACGGCCGCATCCTTGGGCTTCACAAAGGAAAGGCTTCTCTCCTAGAGACAGAAAATGAGATCAAGACTCAGTCTTTTGATGAAATGACTTTTATTCTCTTTTCCCACCAATTTTTTCCTGTTTTCAATCACTTACTCCGATTTATTGAATTCACGCTATATATTTCCACTGGACTATCCAGCAGGTATCACCTCTCAGTGATCTTCTGGTACACAGCTCCACCCCACCACCCCCATTTTCTTTAGAGTGGCTGCCTCTGAACATAATACCTCCTTCTCCCTCCTCATGGGCTGAGCCCCAGCTGCACTGAGCCATCTTCTTACGTGATCCCATCCCTTCTGAGAAAATCAAGAAACAGTGTATATGCTCTCAGAATTTTTACCTTAGATCAATTCTTTAAGATTCAGTTTTAAGATTAAGAATCAATATTTTTCAAGCTTATAAAATAGGTATTACATAATCCCATCTTATAAAAACAATTGTCTAGTCAGAGATACACAGAAAAATCTGTTACAATGTGTTAACAGTAGTTATATCATGATAGTGGTATTATGGTTTATTTTCTTCTTTGTGCTTTTCTGTAATTCTCATTTTCTACAGTATTGTTATTTTAAAAATGAAAGATGCATGGTGAAAACTGAACACTGACAGTACTATTGACTTTCTGGCTCTGATACTGTACAATGGCTACATGTCACTTTGGGCAGAAGCTGGGTGAAGCACAAACGGAATTCTTTGTACTTTTTTTGTGACTCTTCATGAAGCTATGAATATTTCAAAATAAAAAATGAAAAAACTCAGATATACAGTCCATATTTCCCAAGGGTCACAACCTAGTGAATAATAAATGTATTTATAAATAACTTTAATATAAATTCCTTTATAAAAAACTGCTTACATGTATTTATAAAGGGAAGAAATTCCTATTGTGGTTAAATTTTTTTAAAAAGCTGAATTTAAGTTGCTCTTAAAAAGTGACAAGGATGAAAGGAAATTTCAGGCACAAGAACTAGTATGAACACAGCCTTGAAACTGAGAGTGCCCAGAGCAAGTTCAGAAAATGACAAGTGTGAAATAAGTGTATATATATATTGGTCTTTGCCCCTGGTTCCTGACACAAAGCTCTTAAAACGCTTGTACACAGGGGTGCTAGGAGAATTTTTTGTTCTAACATTTAGTCTTGGATCCCAGCTCCTAACACAGAGCTCCTAAACCCCTTGTAATTTTTTAAGTGATAACAGCACTAGGATAATCTGCTGTTCTAACATTTGGTCTTTGATCATGATTCCTGACACAGAGTTCCTAACCCCTTGGAATTTCCTAGGTGATAGGAATGTATTTTGTTCTAATGAGATGATTTGGTGGGCTCCTGGATGGGGGCTAGTCACCAGATTAGAAGCTTGGGAATTTCAGCTCCACCCCCATTTTTCAGAGAGGAGAGACAGCCTGGAAATGGGTTAATGATGAATCATGCCTACATGATGAAACCTCCATAAAAATCCCAAAAGTACAGCGCTCAGAGAGCCTCTGGGCTGGTGAACAGGTCTGTGTGCCAAGAAAGTGCACACCTCAACTCTACAGGGACAGAAGCTCCTGTGCTTGGGACTCTTCTGGACTTCATTCTTATGCATCTCTTTATCTGGCTACTCATTTGTATCCTTTATCATATCCTTTATTACTTAATAAACTGGTAACACATGTTTCCCTGATTTCTGTGAGCTGTTCTAGCAAATAATCAAATCCAAAGTGGGGAAGGGGGTTGTCATGGGAACCTCCAACTGGTAGCCAAGTCAGACTGAGGTTGAAACCGACATCTGAAGTAAGTGGCAGTCTTGTGAGGCTGAGCGTGTGGGATCTGATGCTATCTTCAGATAGTGTCAGAATTCAGTTGTTCAGTTGTAGACACCAAGCTGGTGTTGCAGAGAACTGCTTGGTTTCAGAAAACATGTCTGGTATCAGAACTGTTATGAGTGTGACAGTGTGAAAGAGTAAAGGAGAAACACAGAAACTCAGCAAGTAAGGCTGGCATGGTGACAAGCCAGGAGCTGGGCCTTGACGGAGGGAGGAGCACAGCTCTACACTGCACTGTTCCTTCACACTGTACCACACAGCTTAAGGCTTATGATTTCCCAGTGGTCTGTAACTTTCTGGAAAGCATATCTGTATACTCACACTAACCTCAGAATGCTATGTATTCCAAAAGTTGCCAAATGAATAAAAAATATACTCATATATATGATAAAATGTCAGAAAAACAGAAAATTCCAGTTAATAAATAAGGTTAGATGTTTAACAAGATGAACTCAAGAACCTTAGAAAAAGAGGATTTCAAAAATGATTCACCAGAATCTAGTGGCTCGAGTCTCTTCATCAAGCTGGCTTAGGTGAGATGGCCTTCCTGTTCAGAAACTGAGAGGATGGTGATTTTCTGAGATAAAGAAGACTGGAGGTTCAAAAGACACTGCTGCAGAATGGTTAAAGAGCATGAGCCAGTTAATCCTGAGTCCCAGTCTTACCACGACCACTCATCAGTATGGGGAAAATATTTAAAATCTCTGAGAAGGAGGTTTTTTTTAATCTATAAAATTAACATAATACAACCTCAAAAGATTACTTTGAGGATTCGATGAAATGATACAAGTTAAATATATTAAGCATAGTGCCTGGTACACAGCAGTCTTCATGGTAAACCACTAAAAACGGCAGCTTTAATTACTACCATTACTACTAAAAAAGAGTTGAAGTCAGTTCTGACATCTGAAATAAAATGAGCTGTCAGCACTTAAAAATAAAATACTTGGAAGAGCTCTGGAGTCATACCAGAATTCAAATCCCAGCTCTACCATTTCCGAGCTGCATAATGTTGGACAAGTTCCTTTTTTATCCTTCTGTTTCTCCATCAATAAACACAATATCTAAAGCATGAAGGTACTTTGAAAATTAAATAAGACAATGTATATGTGCTTGGTACATATTAAATTGCTTCAATAAATGCTAATTTTTATTACTATGCTAATTATTGGGATTCAGATCTGTGAGGCATCCAGGAAGAAATGATTAAAGTGAAGCCTGAGATTGCAAAGAGAGTATATTGAGTAAAATGGGAGAAACTCAAAATTCTGAAATTGGTCCACAATTGGATTAACAAGGGAAAGCTAGCAAGAGTCAGAATGAAGAGAGAAAATCAGGTCACACTCTGAATAAATGATGTTGTTTTATCAAATGCTACAAAGATGAGAGGCACAAGGATAAAGAGGTTACTGAATTTAATAAGGCATAGTGAATTCTACCTTCCTTAGCTATTCAGCTAAATGTTTTTCTTGTTCTTTTATTCAAACTGCATTCTTGGAGCAAGAATAGTTTATCCTTTCAAGAACAAGCTGAGAACAGAGCTATTCTTTCCTAAAACATATCCCAGTGGTAATGTCAATCTAAAGGAAATCCCCAGAACACATGAGGCTTCACCTTGGCTTTCACTTTCTAAATGCCATTTATTTGTACCTGCTGTCATTTTAGCAAGGCAAAAAAAACAAGGAAGAGAAAGAGTAGATAGCAAGAAAGTAGCAAGAAAGTGGGAAGAATAGTTACACATCCTATGGTAGTAGTTTAGGTTCAGTGGTTAAGCTCTGGCATGAGAGTCAGCACAGCTTGGTCAAGGGTTTGGAAAGTCACCCTTAAACTTTCAGATTAAGAAGTCAGGGTATCTTTATTTTGCTCCTTTGATATTAACACGCTGTCTGCCCCCAGGACAAGGCCCTTCTCCATTCTGTTTCTCAGGCTGTGAGGCTCTAACAAAAAAGTTAACTCAAAGTCAGGGATTAATCTTAGCTTTTGTATTTCCGGGATTAATCTTAGCTTTTGTATTTCCCCTCACCTTACCCTAGTTAGTGCCTAAAATAGGATCTGTGTGGTTTGTGTAACTCAATAAATGTTAATGAACAAAATTAAAAATGTTCAAGGATATCTGGAAAGACTCACTTTTGTCCATATCTCATCAAATCACTGTTATTAGAGAAGGCCTTATATCCCCTTTCTGTTTAAGGCTACGAGAGGCAGAAATCAAACTGTTCATTCTCACGAAGAGGTGATGATAAATGTTACCGAAATAACTGAAAAGTGCCCTGAGGCATCTGAAAAAAAGAAATTTCATCTTCAGAGTTCTAGCAACAACCCCAATCTTCATCTGCTAAGGCTAGCCAGCAAGCACTGAGCCAAGCAGCAGACGGCCTGCAGGAGTGCTGAGGTTGCACACACCTGTGTGGATGCGCAGGTGGTTCTTCAGGTTTCCAGCTGTAGTAAACTGCTTACCACAGTTGGACTCAGGGCACACAAAGGGCTTCTCCCCATTGTGGGTCCTCATGTGCACCTTCAGCCTCTGTAGTACATAGAAGCTTTTCCCACAACCTGCTGCAGGGCAGATAAAGGAGCGGTCGTTTCTGGCGGGGAAAAAAAGAATCACATAAGCAACAAAGCCTGAAAATGCTCTTTGCTAGAGAGAACAAGTCATAGCTCCTATTGACTCTCAAAGCAGACAGTAAATCCCAAATCTGGATGTATGAGAATCACTTTAAGTTTGTTAAAACTACAGATGCCCTACGTCTTGAAAATACTGATTCCATAGGTTCAGAGTAGAGTTTAAGCTTACGTACTATTAAGTTCTTGAAGAAATTATGTTTTATGATGAGATTTTGAAAACTCTTGCCTAAGACATTTAGGTGCCAAATGTCTTATTAAATATTTGTCAAAAACAAGGTAAATGAGACAATGCAAATGTCTCTATTAAAGAACAAAAGACATCTTAACCACAAGTGAGCTGGAGCCCCTGTTTTCCTTTAATCTGTCAAGTGGGGGGATTTCTGTCAAGTTCCTTCAGGAGCATCAACATTCCTGTGTTCCAAGTATGGAATTTCGGGTTTGCTCACCGATGAGTCTTGAGGTGGTACTTAAAGTGAGCTGGCCACACAAATGTCCGGTCACAGCCTTCAACTGTACACTTGAGCTTCTTCTCCATTTGAGGAAGGGGCCCAGAATCTTTGGGTTGCCCATCACCAGAACCAAGGTGGACATTTTCTCCTGTAACAGAATCACGTATTTGTAATCCAGAGAAGGATTCTGCTCAGATACTTTGGTTCAAACAATAAAGCCACTGCTAGTGATCATTAATCACGTATCTATCTCCACCTTCCCCAATGATCTTTGTATATTCACTTAACAGAAAGTGATTGTGCTCTGAATCCCCTCCCCTTACTTACTCCACAGAACTACCAAATGCCACGAGACTAGGCCTCTTTGACAAATGTAAGAAATATCCAAAATGGTTTAATTAAAAAAAAAAAAGCTGCATTCAATCTATTTTGCATTACCGATTGGTGAGGAAGCAGGTACGGCAACACCAGAAGTGGAGTCCTACAGAAGATCACCTGATGCTCTAGGTAATCAAAACTTGTATTTTAAGAAGGAGCAGTCAGTCTGGCTTAATCATGGACTTACAGTAGTAATTTCTTTTGTAGACAACCAGGCTAAGATTTCTATCTTCTGAAGTCATTTTGGCTGTTTTTGTCACTCTAGAGAATAAGAATCACCTTCTCGTTACCTGACCACCCCTCCTCAGTTATGAAATATTTAAGAATGCAAAAACTCAGCACATTTTAAAATTTCTAATCACATTTTTAAAAGTGAGAGATAGTATCTGCTCAAGTTTTTTGTTCAGTAGAATAAAAGGAGGCGAGGAGAGGAGCATACACTGCAGTGACTTCCTTAAATTTAAATGAAATTAGCTTAACTAAATCTTTAAATAAATTCCAGATTAGCAGGTGGTGCATCCTTTCTTTCATTTTCTTCAATACATAGTTGGACATCAATAGAGAAAAACATTCATAACCACTTGTCATTGTTCAGTTGCTAAGTCGTGTCCAACTCTTTGTGACCCCATAGATTGCAGCATGCCAGGCTTCCCTGTCCTTCACTATCTCCCTGAGTTTGCTCAAACTCATGTCCATTGAGTCAGTGATGCCATCCAACCATCTCATCCTCAGTCGCCCCTTCTCTTGCCCTCAATCTTTCCCAGCATCAGGGTCTTTTCCAATGAGTCAGCTCTTTGCATCAGGTGGCCAAAGTACTGGAGCTTCAGCTTCAGCACCAGTCCTTCCAATGAATATTCAGGGCTGATTTCCTTTAGGATTGACTGGTTTGATTTCTTTATTGTCCAAGGGACTCTCAAGAGTCTTCTCCAGCATCACAGTTCGAAAACGTCAGTTCTTCAGCACTCAGTCTTCTTTATCATCCAACTCTCACGTTCATGCATGACTGCTGGAAAAACCATAGCCTCGACTATATGGACCTCTGTTGGGAAAGTGATGTCTCTGCTTTTTAATACACTGTCTAGATTTGTCATAACTTTTCTTTCAAGGAGCAAGCATCTTTTAATTTTGTGGCTGTAGTCACTGTCCACATTAATTTTGGACATCATTCGAGAAACAGATTCACAACCACTTAATTCTGTAATAAAAATACGGAGTTTACCTTTCCATTACAAATACCTTAGGAATAAGATTCATATTGCTAAATTTCTCCTGTCAAAACCCAAGAGGAGGATAACATGTTATACCTATCATACTCTGAAAACTGACAGTTGATCAAAGGCAGTATCTGTCCCATCTATTTAATCTTATTTTCTTCCTGCCTTACATTCTCCTTGCTGTACTTCACCAAATGCTAACTGTAGAACGAATTGCTCCCAGGTTGGAGCAGACCCTAAGATGACTTTTGCTTGTTAATATTAATTAACTTGTTCTTTTTTAATACTGTACAACAGTTTTTTGTTTGTTTAATCAAAACATGGGTAAATTTTAGACAGCACACAAGTGCATATACCATAAAGGAAATTTTCCAGTAACTCCAGAACTCCAGCTAATTAATTTCTAACAAAAGGTCTGTAAAAACCCATGCTAATCCAGAGATTTAAACCAGTGACAGGGCTTTGTGCATTCAATTTTGCATCGATATAATCATAAAATAGGAGGAAAAAAATCCTTCAGAAAAGAGTGAGTTGCCTTGTACTTAAGTCATTAAAAAGTTTCCCAAAGAAGTGCTCTCTAAACCACTTTGCTTTTGTAAACAAAGCACTGTTTGCAGAACTGTCTTATGACCTGGTTTTGCACACTACCCCCAAAAAAGAGCAAGAGAGACAAAGAAATTCAATACACCTTATATTGTACATATTAAAGAACACTGTAAACTCTTCCAACACTCTACAGTTACGTGGCTAAGGTCTTTGCATTTGAGATAAAATTTTCAGTGAAAGTAGTATTGTATAGAGCAGGAATTAGTAAACTTTTTCTGTAAAGGGCCAGACAGAAGATATTATGGGCTTTGTGGCCATATGGTCTCGTCACAACTACTCAACTTTGCCATAGTAGCAGCCATAGACAGTCTGTAACTAATGGGCATGCCTGTGTTCCAATAAAACTTTATTTATAAAACTTTATAAAACAGGTGGTTATTTGGTCCTTTGTGGACTCCTGATATACAGCACCACATACAAAACTAAAATATTTCTCTATTTCAACTTAGATGAAAGTGACCATATGTTTGTGGTAATGACGGTACGTACCTAACCTCAATTATCTGTTGTATTACCTTAATTGTCACAGGTTAATGAGAAAATACAGTGGCAGATCTAATACAAAAAATATTATGGCCAAGGTTTTGCAGTAGTTTAGGAGGGGCTTGAATAGAGCCATGGTCCTCAAGCTTTAACATGCATCGTAACTATTATGAGGGCTTACTAAAAACTAAAAATGTTTCTGACTCAGTAAGATGAGACCTGATAATGTGCAATTCTAAATTACTGGAGATGCAGATGACCTAGCGACCACACTCTGAAAATCACTAGAGAAAAAGCGGCCCAGAATAAACAGTACAGGCATGCTGAACTCAAGAAAAACCACACTATACCCTATTCGGATATTCAGAGGTCTTCTGATGAACTGGTTCCACCATCCTTGCTCTGTCTGCCCCCCAAAAGCAGCACTATGGTAGCTGATAACTGCTAAACCGCCATGAGCAGCAATCTAGTTTCAGTGAAACACTGCCATCTGCCACACTGATTTAATATTAATTTCATTTTTATCTGTTTTGTAGTTTTATTTCTACTGATAAAACCATTTGATTTCATAATGGTGTAAAATCTCTAAGTATAAAGAACAGTACAAAATCAACTGATGATAACACTAAGCTCTGTGAAAATATTTTTTCTTTTAAAAAGGGTTCAGTATATTATTTAAAGCTGACAATTGTTAACTGATTCTGCACATGAACCTGGCATGGCTGAGTTATTTTATAGAAAATAAGATATGTAATTTACACATTTCTAGCCTTCTGCTCTCACCAATAAAGTAATCTGGATTATATGCAACTCAAAAGATAGCCACTGTCTTACCAAAATCTCTGCACAGAATACTGGAAAGGAAAATAACACAGGGGTCTCACCATTGCTGCTGGTTTTTGCATTCTTTGCCAGCTGTGCCCGAGTAGCAGCAATCAAACTGTCATGGGCCAACTCCTGAACTCGGAGGAACCAGGGAATGCTGCTGTCTGTGCTCTCACTGGAGAGGAAATCATTCCCTGAATCCTCTGCCTCATCTTGTACAAATACCAAATGTTCGGCTGAAGAGCCCAGACCTGGAAGAAACAAGAGGATATATGCAAGTAAGCCATCAAGTAATCCCTTTAACCCTGGCTCAGAAACTCTCCATGTCCTGAATCAGCTATTCCAGACTTGCACGTCTCACCTCAAGCTTCTGTTCTCATGCAAGATTAGGTTATCATCTCTCTACTCCCAGCTGACAGACTAGTCTTTATCTTACCTCCTCCTGTTTCAGAGGCAAAGCGTGTTTCCAAGCAACCTGACTAACCCTTACTGCTAGGGTCCAATCCTATCTTTTAGCTATCTCCTCTCCACCTTCAACCCATTCCTCCTTAGCGGCCACCTTACAGCTTCCCTTTCAGTCTTTCAATCTGTCTAAGCTCAAGTCTCTCCCACATTTTTCTTTTTTATAGAAAATCTCAAGTATGACTCTAAATATCACTTTCTCACCTATTCCTTCAAAGTCATGTTTCTTAAAGTTTCTTAACTTCTAACTTGTGTATCTAGTTTCTCACCTGCTGTCCACTCCCCACCTCTTTTAACTCTAGGCTCCATCTCTCCTACCTCAGTAACAACTGCTCTTGCTAAGTTCACCAGATATACACTTCCCAGTCCTCATCTCACTGGCCCAATTTGTAGTATTTGCTATGATTTATAGAAGAAAAGATACTAAATGTGGCTTCCCCCACATCATTCTCATTCAGTTTTCTTGATCCTTCTCTCTACTGGCTCCTTCCCACTCTTCTATCACCCCCTTAAAATTTTTTTTAGGGTCCCAGATGTGCCCTCGTTTCTGTTTATGCTCCAGACTACTCCTGAATCAAAGAATTCATGCTCATTGTTTCATATACCTCCCAAATGATGGTAAGCACTAAAAACTACTTATTTCACACCACACCTCTCTAGAACTCTGGATTCCTGTTTCTAACTCTCCTCCTAAGTATTCCTGTGAAATCTCAACATCAACAGGCACAAATTGTTCTCCCCCCGTGCTGTTCTTCTTGTGTGCTGAACATACCACTTAACTCCTCCAAACAAGAAAATGTTAAGTCATCTTAGAGTCTGCCTTTTTCCTCTATATGTTCAATTGATCACCAAACTACACCAATTCTCCAAAATAATAAAATAATAGCTTCTTTCCATTTTAAGTATGACTAAGTGAATTATTCCTCCCCACCCTCCCGCCCCACCTCCAAGTTTTTTTCTTAAGCATGAGTAGAGGTCAGAAAAAAATAAAAGAATACCTGCTCTTGTTAGGTTAAGAAGAATAAAAGAAGTGCTATCACTTGGCTGTAGATCTTGCAACAAGCTAGGGGACTCTGGAGTGGACAAAAACTCTGGAGACTTCTGTACAGTTTGAGCTCTCGTCTCTTCTCCGTCTGGACCCACATTCACCTGAAGGCTTCTCAACACAGCTGAGGAAGGAACCTCCTTGGAGGAGTTTGTATGATTTGGAGTATCATCTAGTAAAGGGAAAATACCACAGCTTTATGTAGTAGCTGCCTCCAAGGAGTTTACCATTTTGATACACAGTACCTAACACCCTTGTAACATCACTTAGCAACTAACACCCTTATAGGAGCAGACAGCATTTTCATTTTATGAATATAAAATCTGCCTCAGAAAAGAACAGAGTGCGAAAGGCAGCTAAAGCTCTAAAGGACATCAATCAAAGTGTGAGCAGCAGACTCCTCTGGCAGTTGGCAGTAACTAATAACAAACCATCCGCATTTGGACATTATAGACCTTTGTCCTTTTCAGGCAAAGTAAATATTAACTCAAGCATACGGTTTAAATTTTAAACTGTTTTTCTTGGGAAAAGATGCCACTCTTTAATTTTTATAACATGTATTTGAGAGGTCTGGTGAGTCATTAAGGGAAAAATCACAGCCTGTGACACAACTGAAACTGTACAGAATCATCAGCATGTTTCATTAGGGTTCTGGGTTTATGCCAGATGTAAAGAAATAATTCAGAAGACTTGCTTCTAGAGCTTTATTCTAGGGGAGGGGATAAATTTCCAAAGATTCTAATTGCAACATAATGAGGAATTACGCTACTGTGCTAAAGCCAAAGCATCCAATGTTTTCAGGGGTTTCATTCATCTTCATAGAATGCAGGTTACATTTTTCTCTTTTTTGAAGGATATAACCAATAAGATTATAGGAATAAAGTTAGAAGCCTAGGCACAGCACTGCCGTTCTAAAGCCTAATGAAGTTGCACAGCAAAGTAAATGAACTTAATGCCACTGAATCAGTTAAATGGTAAGTTTTATTCTACATATATTTTACCAAACACACAAAAAAAGCCTGTTCTTAAATACAGTTCATAGCAGCACTGTTTGTCATAATATGATGCTGGAAAATAACTACATATTCATCAACAGTGGCATGGATCAAGAAGTTGTGGTACACTCACAGAACAGTATACAGCAATGAAACCAAACAAACCAAAGCTATACACAAGGATGAATCTCACAAATATAGAGAAAAAGAAGAAAGGTACAAGATACATTCATATGATTCTACTCATTTAAAGTCCACTTGACTATTAGCAAGGAAAGCATTATTTTTGGATGCAACGAATTCTTTATTTTCTGGAATGAGACTTGGGGGATTAAACTTAGAAAGTGAAGTTCAAAGTCGCTGAGTCATGTTCAACTCTTTGCAACCCGACAGACTATACAGTCCATGGGATTCTCTAGGCCAGAATACTGGAGTGGGTAGCCTTTCCCTTCTCCAGGACTTAGAAAACAAAGAATTGTTAAAAAATTGACGACAGTGGTGACATATGGAAGAACAGAGGTTTTCTTTATCAAGGAGAAACCCATGGGAGGCCTGGAAGCTGGCAATGTTCTCCTTCTTGACTGGGTGGTGGGTATCTCCCTCCTTAATAACTCTTCAAAATGTACATCCATATAGTTTTGTGCTTTTCTGTGTCTAGCACATATCCCAACTAAAAATATGTAGGTTATATATCCACACATATTTAGGAGGGAGGGGAATGAGGTTAGCGAGGTATGTACAGATATGTTTATGTTTCTAATAATATGTTTCTTGAGCTGGGAGGTGAGTACTTGGGTTTTCCTTTACTATTATCTATATCTGGTGTCTAAAATATTTTAAATCAAAGTTAAAACTAAAAGAAGGTAATGTAGAAAAGAATATGGATGCTCTTGTTTCTGTTTTCATTTCGTTATTGTTAAAAAATATTTATCCAATAAATTAAAATTAGGAGAGAAAATTTAGAGGAAAAAGCCTAATGAAGATCAACACTTATTAGCACATGGAAATTTTCACATGTTGAAAATCCACAAGGATTTGGAAAGTCTACCAACATATCAGCAGAAAAATGGGAGTTGAGAGACGGAAGATGTGGGAAAGATAGGAGCTAGATAGAGACACCTTAAATCAACACTGGTTGAATATATCTGCCCTTAAGTCATTTCAAAAATCAGAGAGGAAAAAAAAAAATCAAAGAGAAAAGAACACCACTAGAGGATAGCAACCAAAAGATTTTATAACAAATAAGTTGTCACAACAGATGACCCTCCCCTGATTTAACATTAATATTCCA
Source organism: Giraffa tippelskirchi (assembly GCF_054371585.1). NCBI lineage: Eukaryota > Metazoa > Chordata > Mammalia > Artiodactyla > Giraffidae > Giraffa > Giraffa tippelskirchi. The sequence continues at coordinate 145,279,959 of NC_137281.1, read as the reverse complement.
AATTTTAAATATTTCAATTTCCAGAAAATAAAGAATTCATTGCATCCAAAATAATACTTTCCTTGCTGGTAGTCAAGTGATGGGATCTCCTTCTTCTCATACAAAGGTAATCTCACTACCCATGCTCAGCATTCTACTTCCTCCTACCTCTCCTGGAGTCTCCTTACCAATTACCCACTCTTTCTGTTCACAGCTTCTCTAATGGGCTCTTTCCCCTAACACAAAACCACCCTCTAATATTTCAAATCTTAAAAAAATTTAACTCTTTAATCTACTCTACGTCCTTCTCTTTTTCCTTCCCATAGCTAGACAACCTTTAGAAAGTATACTTCCTCAACTAGACTCATCCTTGCAGTGATATCTCAACCTGCTCCAGCCTGGCTTTCCATTCCCTCTCCAAGGAACACGTCTTGCCTAGGGCAATAATGACTTCACCGATCCTATGGCATTGGTGGTGGTTTAGTCACTAATCCTGTCCGACTCTTGCGACTCCATGGACTGTAGCCTGCCAGGCTCCTCTGTCCATGGAATTCTCCAGGCAAGAATATTGGAGTGGGTTGCCATTTCCTTCTCCAGGGGATCTTCCCAACCCAGGAATTGAACCTGGGTCTTCTGCACTACAGGCAGATTCTTTACCGACTGAGCTACGAGGGAAGCCTATCTCACTGGGATGGTCCCTGTATCACTAGCCTCTGAGAACCATTTGTCAACTTGACCATTCCCTTGGGTTCCATGCCTGCACTTCACGCCAGTATTCCTCCTATTGCTCTAGCCTCTCTTTATTCCCTCCTTCACAGGCTCTCCTGCCTCACCCTGTGCCTTGAATAGGTACCTTGAGTTCCATGCAGTTCTGCCTTGGCCTCCTTTTCTTCTCACTCTCACTCTATGGGTGTTCATATCCATTCTTATGACTTAAACTACTGGTGCAGGGAACTGGCAGTCCAGTGGTTAGGACACCACGCTTTCAATACTGAGGACCCAGGTTCAATTCCTGGTTGGGGAACTAAGATACCACAGGCTGCACTGCACAGCCAAAAAATTAAACAAACTACCAGTGCACTTATGACTCCCATGGTTGCCTTTCACCATGACTCCTCTAATTTTTACAGTTTCTACCAGTCAGTTATAAAGTCAGTTATCCCATTCCACCAGTATCACAGAGGAGGCTAAGTTCTTTTAAGTCTTGTTTATCTTATCTTTGATGATACTAATTTTTACCTGGTAACATTAGCCGACTGCATTCTGAGGCTTCAGTCACCGGAAGTAGGGACAAGCAAGTTATGTCTTTAGCTTCTGATTCTACTAACCCCTGTCCCAGGGGGATGGACGTATTCTGAACAAATTGTACCAGGAGCTGGAGGGGAAGGGGGGGATGTGGAGACAACAAATAATACAGGTTGTCAAAAATATATCTAAACTTCTGAATTTACCAAAAGGAGACTATGTATTGATAATTAAGTCTTTTTTTTTTTGATAATTAAGTCTTGATTGCTCACTACTATCTGCCTTATTCATAGAAAAACCAGATTAACTATAAAATATTATAAGTTATTTTTATCAAGTGTTCTATTCCAGACAAAAATTGAATGATATGGAAAGTAATAACCTTCCACAAAACAGAGAAATGATAAAAATAATTATAGTTATAAATGGTGGCTATTACAAATTCAACTGCAACAATGTGTATGATTATAATATACCTTATAAAGCACTTGTCTGTGTATTGGCTTTTAATCCTCACTGAACTCAGTAAAATTGAACATGTATTTTAAAGGTAAGAAATCAAGATGAAGACACTAAATCACTAGTCCAAGGTCACATTATTAGTCAGGAGCAGTGTCAGTCTTCAAACTTAGGTAACATGATTCCAAATTTAGCCATCTTTTCACTAAACAACACAAATGTTCTAAAATTAGAATGAGAAAAATGAATAAAAATTATGTTTAAATCCCTTTATCACGTTTAAAAAGAAAACTTATTAATATATAATCATATAATTAATATAATTATATTAATATATACAAAATTAATTAACATGGTTTGTGGTAGTAAAGACTTAAATATGTATATATATATGCCATATAAAAAATAAATTTTGTCATTATCCAAATGTATAATAATTTATACTTATTTAAATAACAAATATGAAAGTGAAAGTCTCCCAGCCATGTCCAACTCTTTGAAACCCCATGGACTACACAGTCCATGGAATTTCTCCACGCCAGAATACTGGAGTGGGTAGCCTTTCTCTTCTCCAGGGAATCTTCCCAACTCAGGGATCAAATCCAGGTCTCCCGCACTGCAGGCGGATTCTTTACCAGCTGAACCACAAGGGAAGCCCCAAAACTAACAAACATAAAAAGTCATAAAAGGTAAGCACTTAAGTTTTAAATTTTTGAGAAAGTAACGGGTAATAGAAAAATAACAAACTAGTATTTACAAAACCATATGACCTACAAAACTTAAAATATTTACTACCTGGCCCATCAGAGAAGAAGTTTGCTGACTCTTGAACTAAAAACAAACTCTCTAACATAGCCCACCAAAAGAAAAAGAAACCAGTTGTCTGGGCTCACCTCTGGTTTGGATTCTAACTCATCTGATAACATTGATTCAGCTTCCAAATTCTGTAGCTGTTCAGGGGACAGGTTAAAATTTTAATTCAGAGTCAATGACACCTTCCTGTTGTGCTCATATTCCTCTAGGAAGTGCTATGCTTTTCCTGTAAGATGCTGGGCTGGGTGGGTAATCAATGTCACCTAAAACAGGAAAAAAGAGAGAGACTTCAGAGCAGTAGGAAAATGTAGCTAAAAAAAACAAAGCCACTTCTTTATATACCCCCAAATCACAACAGCAAGTAAAGAATTCAGCCCCAAACACTTGTTTTAAAATAGAACATGCTCAACGTGTATCAAAACCCATAAAGAGTCATACTTTGATGCAGAATTTCTACTAAGAATCTATTCTAAGAACACAGAGAACAGACTTGTGGTTGCCAAGGGGGAAGCAGGTGGGGGAGAAATGGATTGGGATTAGCAGATGCAAATGACTATATATAGAATGGATAAACAACAAGGTCCTACCGTACAGTACAGAACTATATTCAATATCCTATAATAAACCACAATGGAAAAGAACATGAACACATGTGTATATACATGTATATACACGAGTCATTATGCTGTACAGCAGACACTAACAACACTGTAAATCAACTATACTTCAATAAATTTTAAAATAAATAACTAAAATAAAAAATAAGCAAGGGTTTTAAGTATGGAAAAAGCTATATGCTCAAAGAATTTCACCTTATCATCTGTGATAATAAATAACTATAAGCAACATATACAGACGTATTCATTTAAGTAATGGCTGATTATGGTATGACACTGTCACTTAAAAATAGTTATGAAAACAAAGCAACAAAAAATGTTAATGACATTAAATTAAAAAAACAAAATACAAAATGATACATTTGCTGTCATTAAAACCAGTTACTACATGCACAGGAAAAAGTAAAAGGAAATTCACACAGCCATGATAGTTGCTGTACTGGGTGGGTGGTGGTAGGCTGGTGTAACATTTTTCTTAATTTCTCAATTTTGTATAAAAGATACTTATACAGTCAAAATTTGAACAGTGTTTCCAAAAAAAACAGCACTCTTGGGACCCTCATGAAGCTGTTTCTCCCACTTAATTTAAATTCTTATTTTCTTCATGACTATCTTCAGTGTTGTGTTTGGCTTTTTCGTTTTTTGTGTGTATTTATCTATTACAGATTTTTGGTGTGCGATTACCATGAGGTTTGTTCTTGTTTTGTTTTCATTTCATTTTGCTTTTTGGCTGTGTTGGGTCTTTGCTGCAGTGTGCAAGCTCTTCGCTGCAGTGCACAGCCTTCTCTAGTTGTAGCACGTGGCTTAGTTGTGTCATGGCTTGTGGGATCTTAGTTCTTGGACCAGTGATCAAACCTGCATCCTCTGCTTTGGAAGGCAGATTCTCAACCACCTGACCACCAAGAAAGTCCCTACCATGAGGTTTTGGTATAGTAGTCTCTCTCTCTCTCTCTCTCTCTATATATATATATATATATACACACACACACGATTGCTTTAAGTTGTTGATATCTTAATTTCAAATGCATTTTAGATATCCTGCATTTTTACTCTCCTCCTCTCACGATTACTGGTTTTGATATATTTTACATCTAATTGTTTTGTGTGTCCCTTAACTGCTTATTGTGGATACAGATGATTTCATTACTTTTTTAACTTCCCTACTAGTTTGTGTGTGGATGATTTCCTACCATTACTGAATGTTTACCTTTACCAGTGAGCTTTCGTATTTCGTAATTTTCTTTTTTCTAGTTGTAGCCCTTTCTTTTCCACCTAGAGAAGCTTCTTTAGTGTTTGATGTAAACTGGTTTGGTGGTGATGAATCACTTTAGCTTTTGCTTGCCTATAAAGTTTGATTTCTCCATCAAATCTGAACAAGAACCTTGCTGGGTAGAAGATTCTTGTTTGCAGTTTCTTCCTTTTACTCACTTAATGCGTATCATACCACTCCCTTCTGGCCAGCAGAGTTTCTACTGAAAAATCAGCTGATAACATTGTGGGAGTTCCCTTGTACGTTATTTGTTGCTTAGCCCTTGTTGCTTTTAATAGTTTATCTTTACTTTTTGTCATTTTGATTACTGTGTCTTGGCATGTTCCTCCTTGGGTTAATCCTGTATGAGACTCTTTGCACTTCCTGGACTTGGGTGACTGCTTCCTTTCCCGTTAGGAAGTTTTCAGCTATTATCTCTTCAGGTATTTTCTCAGACCCTTTCTCTCTTCTCCTTCTGGGACCCCTACAATGGGAATGTTAGTGTGTCAGATGTTGTCCCAAAGGTCTCTTAAAACTATCCTCATTTTTTTTTCATTCTTTTTTTCTGTTCTGCAGCAGTGATTTCCACCACTCTTTCTTCCAGCTCCCTGATCCTCCCGCCTCATTTATTCTGCTACAGATTCCTTCTAGTGTCTTTTTCATTTCAGTTATTGTAGTCTACAACTCTGTCTGGCTGGTCTTTGTATTTTCTAACTCTGTTAAAAACTTCTTGTAACTTCTCACTCTGTGCATCCATTCTTTCCCTGAGGTCTTGGATTATCTTTACAGTCATTACTCTAAACTCTTTCTTGGGTAGACTGCTTCCTTTCTCCACTTCCCTTAGTTGATGTTTGGGAGTTTTATCTTGTTCCTTTGTCTGGAACATAATTTTTGCCATCTCATTTTGTCTAAATTTCTGTTTGAATTTTTGTGTATGTGGTAGGTTAGTTATGTTTCTCAGCCTTGGAGAAGTGGCCCTCTGCAGGGGATGTCCTCTGTATCCCAACAGTACACTCTCCTCTTGTCACCGAAGGGCCAGCGCCCATCTGGTCCCAGGGCAACTTCTAAGTATTTGCAGACTCAGTTCCACAGACTGCGGGATCGTAGTTTTCTTGCTTCTGGTGTCTACCTGGTGGGCAGGGCTGAGTCAAGGGGCGTGGTGGCTGTGGGATCAGGAAGTCTTTAGGCAGCCTATCTGTTGATAGTGGGGCTGTGTTTCTGCTCTGTTGCTTGGCCTGAGGCATCCCAGAACTATAGGCTGTTGGGTGGGGCCAGGTGGTGGTGGTAATGACCCAAGCAAGATGTCAGCTGCCAGCAAGAGTTCACAGAGGTGAATACGCCCCAATATCTCTGCCAACAGTGTTGACATCTTCAGGGTCAGCCACAGTCACTGCCCACTTCCTAAAGAGACCCTCCAAGACCAACAGGTAGGTCTGGTCCAGGTTCCTAAGAAGTCACTGCTTCTGCCCTAGGTTCTGGTGCACGTGAGACCTTATATGCACCCTCCAAGAGTAGAGTCTCCATTTTCCTCGGTCCTGTGGAGCTCCAAAAATTAAGACCCAAATGTTCCAGGTGCTCCCGCTTCAGATGCCAGATCCCCAGGGTGGGTAGCCTAACTTGGAGCTCAGAAGTCTTACTCCTGTGGGAGATCTTTTGGAATATAATTATTCTCCAGTTTGTGGGTTGCCGACCTGGGGAGTATGGGATTTGATTATATCAAGAGTGTGCCTCTCCTATTGTCTTGTGGCTTCTTCTTTGTTTTTGGATGTAAAATATCTTTTTGGTAGGTTCCACTCTTTTTCACTGATGATTGTTCAGCAGTGAGGTGTGATTCTGGTGTGTTCATGAGAGGGGATGAACTCAAGGTCCTTCTATTGTGCCATCTTATCTCCCACCCTCTAAATTCTTACTTTCTTAAAGCTTAGCTTTTCTTTCAGGATTTTGGCAAATAAGTCTGCTTTATTTTGTACAATTTTTGCTAAAATTGGGAGCACTATTATATACAAAGTAAGCATACAGTATAAAATATATCAAGGATGGAAGTTTTCAATACATACCAAGGTAGAATGGAAAGTCAAAAGAAAGACTTACTCTACAAAAAAAGGCATTTAGAAGTATGTGAATAAATGTTTATTGCCCTGTTGGTTCAATCCTCTCCCCATTGCTGGCTTCCAGAAATCCTCATTTTTATCATAAAAAAAGCTTATAAAATGTAAATGAAAAGGCTTGCTTTAAGTTTACCACATAAAATTAAGTGTCGTAAATCTGACTTTTCCATGTTTTTCTCACTTGAACACTATAACTGCTCAATGTAGTTTACCAATCCCTCTTTTCACAGAAGAAGGAACCAAGGTTCAGTACAATTATTTGTCCAAATTATTAAGCTGCAGAGCCAGCATTCCCACCCAGAGCAAGTTGGAAAAAATAGTAATTAAATCCCTCTAGGTCTGGTCTTGAATCTTCAGGATTTAAGAATTCCTTTTCCCCAATTTCAGCTCATTTCAAGAAGCCAATAAATGATCAAATGTTTGTTTAGGTTACCTTAGGGTTCCTATAACTTTAAGATTCCAGAATTGTAAAATCTCTAAGAAACTAGACAACTATTTACTGTCCTTTATATTTGTTAGTTTTCTTAGAAACTAATGGTACTGGCTCCATTTCTGATATCCTTATTAATGAAAAATTTTAAAAAATTAAGCATATGAATATGTGTACCAAACAAGGGGGAAAAATCAGATATACTAGATTTTAGACAATTTTATAAATCTGTTGTAATAATTTAGAGAAGGGAGCTGCCACCTCTCTTATAGTTTAAGAGCCACCTCTAGATCACCATTTCTCAAGGGTTCATGGTTATCTGTGACATTTCATTTTAGTGTTTTCATTTCAATTATAATTTTTAAAAAATTAACACCCATGCATTTTCTGGAACAAATCAGTATCCATATTATAACTGAGTTCTGAGTTTTTCCAGTAGTCATATATGAATGTGCGAGCTGGACAATAAAAAAGGCTGAGTGCAGAACTGTTGTGCTGGAGAAGACTCTTGAGAATCCCTTGAACAGCAAGATCAAACCAGTCAATCCTAAAGGAAATCAACTCTGAATATTCACTGGAAGGACTGATGCTGAAGCTGAAGGTCCAATACTTTGGCCACTTGATGCGAAAAGCCAACTCACTGGAAAAGACCCTGATGTTGGTAAAGATTAAGGGCAGAAGGAGAAGGGGCGACAGGATGAGACGGTTGGATGGCATCAATGACTCAATGGACATGAGTTTGAGTAAACTCCAAGAGTTGGCGATGGACAGGGAAGCCTGGCATGCTGTAGTCCGTGGGGTTGCAAAGAGTTGGACACAACTGAGCGACTGAACAACAACTGAGTTCTACCATACAATCTGGTGCCCAGTTTGTGGTTTGTACGTTTGCTATATAAATAAAAGAAAGACAAGTAGGTTGCAATACAACAGGCAGATGACCTCAAAAGTATCTGTACTGGAGCACTCAGTACCTTATCAAGTGTACTGGGTGGATCTCATCTTTAACACAGCAACCTGCTATGTACATTTAGCTATTTCTAGTCCCAATTCAGATTACCCATTTAACAGATTTCAAAAACAATTCAAATGGTTTTTTACGTAACACCTTCACTGAGATGTAACTCACATATCATACAGTTCACTCCAAGAGTACAACTAATTTTTTTAGTATATTCAGTTATGTGGCCATAACTATGATCAATTTTACAACAATTTCATCACCCCCAAAAAGAAACCCATTAGTAATCCCTCCCCATTTCCTCCCAAAACTTCCCCTGACCAAGCCTAGGCAACCACTAATCTATTTTTTGTCTCTATGGATTTGCCTATTCTGAATATTTCATATAAATGGAATCATAAATGTAATCTTTTGTGCTTGGCTGCTTTCACTTAGCATAATGTTTCCAATGTTAACCCGTGTTACAGAATGTATCAGTACTTAATTTCTTTTTACATTATTCTATTGCATGGATATATTATACGTTTTATTTATCCATTTTTCAGTTGATGGTCATTCGGGTTGTTTTCCAATTTGGCTATCATGAATAATGTTGCTATGAACATTCATATGGAAAAATTTTGTGTGAACATGTTTTTATTCTTCTGAGTATACATTTAAGAATAGAACTGATAAGACGATACAGTAACTGTGTTTTACCCTCTTGAGGAATTACCAGGCTATCTTCCAAAGTGGCCGCACCACTTTACAATCCCACCAGGAGTGCATGAGGGATTCAATTTCCCCCTATCCTCACTCTTTAAAATTACATCTTTTTTAAGACAGCCATCCTAGTAGGTGTGAAGTGATAATTCACTGCAGTTTTGAGTTGCATAACCTGATGGCTAATAATGTTGAGCATCTTTTCATGTACTTATACACCATTTGTACATCATTTTTGAAGAAATGCTTATTCAGATCACTGGCCCATTTTTAAATTTAGTTGTCTTTTTATTATTGAGTTGTAAGAATTTTTTACATATTCCAGATACAAGTCTCTTACCGGATGAAAGATCTGCATAAACTTTCTTCCATTCTGCATTATTTTCTTCTGAATAAGGCAACTCTAACTCTACAGAGTTACCAAATAATACCTCACTGAAATTGGCATTCAAGGACTTCTGGCCAGTTTTGGTTGAACATGAGATCTAATTATCATAAACTGCTTCACAATGCCTTCACATTATAAATACTACCTTGTATGATATTCTCTACAATGCTATTATTAAAGCTAAAATATAGACATAGATTATGTATATTAGTGAATCCAAAGCTAAATCTTTCCACTATTCAGCTCAATATTCAGTTCAGTTCAGTCGTGTCCAGTTCTTTGCAACCCCATGGACTGCAGTACACCATGCTTCCCTGTCCATCACCAACTCCCGGAGCTTACTCAAACTCATGTCCATTGAGTCAGTGATGCCAGCCAACCATCTCATACTCTGTTGTCCCCTTCTCCTCCTGTCTTTCAATCGTTCCCAGCATCAGGTATTTCTATGCTCAATATTAAGTATTTCATTTCAGTAAAACAACATCTCTACTACATAATATGAATTTTAATTTAATTTGGATTTTCTTAGGTTTTAGTGTGGTTAACATCTATATACTTCCCTGGGCTTCCCTGGTGGCTCAGAGGTAAAGAATCCACCTGCCAATGCAGGAGATGCAGGTTCAATCCCTGGGTCAGGAGGATCCCCTTGGAGAAAGAAATGGCAACCCACTCCAGTATTCTTGCCTGGGAAATCCCATGGACAGAGGAGCCTGGCAGGCTACAGTCGATGGGATTGCAAAAGTTGGACATGGCTTAGAGACTAAACAACAACTTACAGATAAAAATATAAATCTGCTGTAACAACGGACATAACACTGATAACCTAAATTGTACTAAATACCTGGTTCCTACCTACTTAATACATGGCCATCAAGACACATGAGATTGCTTAAGAAAACAATCTTGCTTCAGCATATATATTTTTTAAAATTCCACTGATCTTATCATTGCTATTACTGAATTATTTGTAAATTGTTTTGATTTTATAGTTAAGAGCCATCAGGTTCAATATAGGAGAGATAAGGATTACTTAGCTTTTTGTTTGAGTACATTTAGAGTAATTACAATGAAAATAATTTACAAGTGTGAGGTGGGGGGAGTGTCCAATGTTTTTCCTTCAAATGCAATTTACTTGACAGGCAACTCACTCCAGTATTCTTGCCTGGGGAATCCCCTAGACAGAGAAGCCTGGTGGGCTACAGTCCATGAGGTCGCAAACAGTCAGACACAATAGAAGTGACTTAGCATGCATGCAGAGTGAAAGGCATAGCTCTACTCAAAGGGAAGCTATTCTCAAGATAATTATGGGTCTCAGAGGAAATTTCTTCTCAGGATTTCTTATGCTATTAATTAAGATAAGAGATTAGAGATGAAATACCAAGTAGTATCCTGTGATTAAAGAATCACTCAACATCCTTTAATATGGACAATCATTTGTTCATTTTTATTTTCTACCTTTACCTGGTGGACAGGTAAATGGTGGACAGGTAAAATTTGTATTATTTGCTTTTAAACAGAAAAATTACTAATTTAGTACCATAAATAATAAAAGAGACAATGGTACTCAATTGTCAGCAACAAAGGCCAGACATATCAAATCATATTTTCCAAAAATCATAAATAAAGAATCTTGGCTCTGGACAAAGAGTTTATAACAAAACAAACTAATCTCACAAACCCAAGGATTGGTCTAATAGTACTTTTCAGACTCTTTTCCCCTCTATCCTAGGTAACAACTAAATTTTACTGCCTCTATGGTTCCCTATGGCCATCAAAGCATACTGCTTGAGAAAAATCATCTTGGTCTGGCATATATTGTATTTTTAGAAACCCATTAGTTCTGCCACTGCTATTATTGAATATATTATCCCGTAGTCAGCCTAAGAGTTAAAAAGAATGCAGGCAACACAAACCTTTGCACAAACCAAAGCAAAAAACATAAGACGCTCTGAAATGTTCTGGGAATAAGTAATGAGAGAACTCCTAACAACAGCAAAGTAGATTAAGGACAACAGCAATCTCTATGATCAGGACCATACGGAGAACAACTTTCCCTCTGCTTTTAGCCAAATAAACAAATCCTAGGAACTGAAGTTTGATAAACTGTATTCTTTTTCTACAGTATACTCAACATCATCCAGCAAATTATGCATTAATACTAAGAAGATAAGTTTAATAAAAAAGTTGAGGTGTTTTTTAAAAGAATCCGAGGTGTCTAAAGCAGGAACATAAATTCTACCTCTGTTTTCGCTGGTTGAGATCTGGGCAAGCTACTCATCTTCTTGGCCCTAGGAAACTCATCTGAAATACAGAAATGAAATAGATATACCCTAAGCTTACTTACATATCAGTTAACAGAAATAATTATAAAATTCTTCAGAAGCAAAGTTTTGTGTAAGTGCTTAAGAAACAAGCAAATCTATTAAATCCTTAGTATATATACTCTAAAAGGTTAAGAAATCTGCTTTTTTGTTACTGAGTCCAAATTTCCTATAAAGCAGTGGTTTTCAAACTTTTCTGACCAAAACCCACAATAAGATACATTTTCCATCATAACCTAGAGAGTGAAATACACATAGCATGCCTGCATGCGTACTCAGACACTCTGTCACGTCCAACTCTTTGCGACCCCATGAACTGTAGCCCACCGGACTCCTCTGTCCATGGAATTTTCCAGGCAAGAATACTGGAATGGGGTGCCATTTCCTCCTCCAGGGGATCTTCCTGACCCTGGAGTTGAACCCATGTCTCCTGCATTGCAGGCAGATCCTTTACCGCTATGCCACCTAGGAAGCCCTAAAATACACACAAAGGTATACAAAAATAGCATATTTTCATAAAACAATAAAATACTAAAGTACACTAATCTCATGCACTTTGAATTTTTTTTTAAATGGTAAGATTCACTAAAATGATCTCACAAAGCTATTAACAGGTTATGTTCCAGAGACTGAAAAACACTTTATTTTCAAGTGTCTAAAATACATATGTTTAACAGAGTCAGTCATAAAAATATAAAGCCATAGATACAAACCCGCCATAAATATATATTATCCAACAACCAGCATTCACTGATGAAAGTCTCGGTGAAACTGAGATTACTTGAAGCCCATCCTCAAACTTCCCTAAACGTCTGCAAAGGAAAATACTACACACTAGGCACCAATCAGCAAAGAAAGACAAAGTGTCTTTATAATTAACCAGTTTTTGGTCCCACACCTCAGTGAAGAACTCTCATATGCTAGACAGGAATTAGTGCTAACACCATTTCCCAGAGTAGATATGGCCTAAAACCAATGCAGGCTACATGGAGAAATACTGGGAGGGAAAACCAGACCAAAGTAAACTAAGCAAGCAATGAGGGAACAGAGCTGATACAGGTCTCCTGCCTCAATCCTGACTGTCATACAGAAGGGCACATATTCCAAACGGAAAGATGACCAGGGGCCTTTAATACTCTGCATCATGAAAGAAACAGAACATCATTGTGCCAGCTCCAAAAAGCAATGTGATTCCACTCTAGAATACAAAGCCCAGAATACCAGCGTTGTTCTTATCCTCCTGAGGGAGGCATAAAATGCCTTGACCTTAACTCGGTCTGGTAAAGAAGGGGAAGAGGGAGAGAGGATGAGACAAAAGAGAAGAAACTGCAAAACACTGTGCTCCTTCAACTGGTCACTACTCACAAAGGTTAAAATAAAGCACAAAAGTTCAACCGAGAGGACTAATCTCTCTCCCCATGTGCCAATCTGCTTCTCAGCTCCCTCCACTTCTACCTGCGGCTTACTACAGATACAGAAGGGAACAATACTCAGTAATACTTAAAAAACAAAAACAAAATTCTACTAATGCTAATGAATTACAAAGACCAAAAATTAGAATTTATAAAAGAGCAGTTTAAGTTTTGGTATAAAATGGTAGAGAAAGAAACAGAAAAATCAAGTAACTTTTTAATATCATATCTAGTATAAAATATAGCATGAGAGTTAATTAAATTTTAATGATAAAGTGGTAATGAAGACTGATCAAAGACATCAGGAACACAGAACTGTGAAGCCAGAATGAATTTCAGAAACTGTAACGTTCATCCTGGGGCTTCTTTCTTCTCTTCCCGGGATCTTCTGGGATGCCTCATTCCTACGGCCCTGATTTTTATTCCAGTCACCTCCCCATTTCTCTGCAATCCTTCAGAGACAAATTTAAAGCCAATGATCTTCATGCCGCCAAATTTAATGGATACTTTGCTGTCTTCAACTTACTTAACCTTTGAAAGGGACAACTATTATTTTTGATTGTTCTACATTCATTCCCCCTGTTTAGGTGACAGGATCCACATTTTGTCTGGGGATCTACCCCTCCCTCACTGGATACATTCTTGGTGGGACTGTAGAGTAAGGTGTTATTTCCTATCCTAACCAACTGTTTGGCAGTCAACTGATTCGTTCATCAGATACTTTAACTTAGAACGTGAATTCTAAAAGAAGTAACTAAAAAGTGAAAACTGCTATAGCAACCTGTTCATTCCAGTACTGCAATTATCAGTCTCTCCCTGGGGCTGCTCAGATTTCTGTCCTTTTCAAAGCCAGGGCCTTCAGCATTTCCTTTGATCCTGTGAGCTGCCCACATCCTTGTCATAAATTCCTCTTCTCCTCAAGTAAATTGGTCATTTGCAACCAGAGTCATAACTGATATTTTCCCTTAGAAGCATTGCCTCCTTCCGCAAACACTTTACTCTCTTTTGCTTCTAAGATCCTCATTTTAATTCTACCTCACTGGCCACTCCTCCAGTCTTCTCTGATAACTCCTATATTCCTCCTCCACTCACCTTCTAAATACTAATGCTCTTCAAGAGTTTGCAGGCCCTCTTCTCTTACTATATTATATTCTCTTCCTAGTGTGAACGTACGGCTTTAAATGACATGGTCTCCAAAATTCTAACCTATAGCCTAGATATCTCCTCTGAGCTACAAACGTACATATAATTGCTTATTTGACATCTCTACCTGACGTTTTGATATCTCAAATTTAACATATTCAAAATGAATTCTCTCCCAAGCCTGTTTCCCATCATCCCCTGCCAGCCCCTCTGACCACAACCCTCCACTCCAGGGAAGGCCATCATTCACCCCATTTAGAAGTTACTTTTATAACTTTCTTTCCTTTCCTCCTAGTATGCAGTCCAGCTACAAGTCTGGACTTGAGTCTATCTCTAACCCACCTACTTCTACTGCCTCTACTCTACTCCAGGCCACCATCAACTCTGGCCTTAAAGTACCGTTACTGCCTCCTAATTGGTCTCCCTGCTTCTATTCTTTGCCTCCCTTCATTCTGTTCTCTTCATATCACTCAATATCATCTTAAACTATGAATTTTCACATTTTCTTCATGTGGCTTCCCAATATATCTAGAAAAAATCCAAAATCCTTATCCAGGCCTATAAGGACCTATGTGATCCATTACCGCCTCTCCAGAAACATTCCCGAGTTGCTCTCTATTACATGCTCACCAAGCTCCAGCCAAACAGCCCTCCCTTAGTTCCTTGAACACACTTAGCTCTTTCCTACGCTGGCAATCTGCACGTGTCCTTTCCTCTACCTAGGAACGCTTTCTCTTCCATTGGGTAGCTGTTTTTTTATTCTTCAGGGCTCTGTTCAACGATCAACTCACATAAAAAGGTTATGTATGCCTGATCACTTTATCCCAGGAAAGTTCCCCATAACCCCAGTTTTACTTTCTATCCATCCCTATTGTCTCCATTATAGCACCCATCACAATTCCTAATTCTTTTGTTTTCATATAGTATTCACTTTTTGTCTGGCTGCCATAAAAAAGGGCAAGCTTGTTTACAAATTGTAAGCTCCATAAACAAGGACAAGAACTAGTCTGTCTTGTTCACTACTTTATCTCCTAGCACCCAGAACCCATCACCTGGTGCCTGGCAGAGTACTGTATGTAATTCATAAAGAATTTAGGTCTCCAAGAGTCACTTCTGATACTGTGAAGCTCTGAGATTGTCTTTACTATGAGCTTTAAGGGCTTTTATACAAGCTTCTCTGTAAGCAGCTAGTAGGCACTAAATAAATATTTGCATATTGAATGGATGACACCACAAATGATACCCAAATTTTTGTCTCTATTACTGACCTCTCTCTGAACTCCAAACTATTTCTAACTGCTTGCTAGGTATCCCCACGTGGATGTTTATCTCAATTTTAACAATGTCCAAAATCCAGACTGTCATCTTCCCCACCAAACCTGTTCTTCTTCCCGTATTATCCATTTTAGTTATTGCCCAATTTTCCTCCCACTCAGCTACAAAGTCTAGGTCTTGAACAATCTCTTTCATCCTCCATATCTAAATAATCACAGTGGTTCTGATTCCTCCAAATTTATTCCTACCATAATGCACTGTTTAGGTTTTTCATTATCTTTCAACTCCAACATGAAAACAAGCTTCTACCTGGCCACCTTGCCCTTAAAATTCCCCTTTCCAATCCATCTTTTATGCAGCCACTTGAGTTATCTTTCCAAAACACAGAGAAGTTTATGTCACTTCCCTTGCCCAAAGTTCAGTGCTTCAGAATAAACAGTCCAATCCCTAAGCATGGCATTTTAAATATTCAACAGTATGTCCTCAAATACTGTTTCAGTTAAAGCATCCACTATACTCCTCAATGAACCCTTTTCTCCAGTACACACTGGATTGGCTACTAAATGAACACTCCAACCTATTTCAGTGTTCAAGATCTTTCCCTTGGGATAGTTCTTCAGTAATAAGACCCTCCAGTGATAAATGTGCAATCCAGCTGTGATCTTTGAAATCCTTTCCTGTCTTTAAAATCTATCTCATAAGCCATCCTCCATGAAGACTCATCTTCTCCCTCCGGTCAAAACAAATCTATTCTTCCCTGGTGTTTTCACAACACAGTTTAACCTCTCTTTAACAATTATCTCACCCTGCTTTGGGAGTTAGTTGTCTTCCAGCACGTTTTTCTCACTGGTTAAGGTTCACTGAATTTATTCATCCTCCCATTAACTCAGCATGGTGCCTGCACAAACTAAGCATTTAGGAAATATTTGCTGAATGAATAGGTAACCTTCTTCATTTACAGGGGGTGCGGGTGGGGGTGTCAAAGCTAGAGATTAAATAATTTGCCAAAAACGAGACCTCTACTTAAGACGCAAAATTTAAAAAACTAGAACCTAAATCTTTTGAGCTTAGCTGACCTTTGTCTCATACGAAGACAGTGGAATTTTTCACTCCCTAACAATAACAAAATGCCCCTGGTTTTATTTTAAAATATTTCTTTTATTCTCTTTACAAATATGCCGCGTCGACCCCTGGGTCAAAATGAGGAAGAAGTACAAATTCTTAACTTTCAAGTTAATAATATTTAACTTTCAAATGAATCCTAAGTGCATTTCAGAGCCTGATGAGCAAGAGGGATAAACTTTAATAAACTAATTGAATTCTTTTCTCCGAAGAGACTTCAGAAGATAAATACTACCTGCGAAACGAATACAGGCGGTAAACACTCACAGCCCCAAAACCCTCGCCTTCAAACGACACGGGAAGGAGAAATCGGCGGCCCAGCCCCTCCGAGTCGGCAGTCTTCCTTCTTCAAGTCCCAGAAAGTAAGTGGACTTACGGAAGAAGAGGGTAGATCTGGGGCTGAAATATCCAGGGCAGGGTCGCCTTGGCATCATCGTTCCCCGACTACGACGGCCTAGTGAAGGGCCCCAAGGTTGGCGGGCGGGCCTCGCTGCGGGTGCAGTCTGGGAGCCCCTGCCCCGGGCACTCGCTGACTCTAGCTTTCCCAAGTCGGTCTTGTTCCCATGCCCCTGGCCCCCAAACCAAGTAAAGGAGCCGAGACACCAGCCCCAGAAGCCCTCGAGGAGAAAAACCGAAGACGTAGGGCTTCAGACCCGCCGCTCCAGATCCGGGTGGGGTTTCCCGGGGTCGGTTTCGCGGTCCTCTCCGAGGACAAACTCGGCCCGTGCCCCCGAGGAGCCGGCGCTGATTTCCTCCCTCTCGGAGACCACCCAGCCGAGCGGGCATGGTCGGGACCACCCCAGAACTCACCTTCCAGTCCCGGGCAGCAGTCCGTCCGTCAGTCGGTCCCGAATTCTGTCCACACAGAGCTTCTTCCGGCTCCTGCCGGAAGCAGTTCGAGCGCGGGACAGGAAGTTTGGCCGTCCCCCACGCACACACCCACTCGCTTGCCTCCCAGCCCGGCGACGGTAGCGCCTAAGAGGGTTCCCGCCCGTGGGCTTCAGGCCTGCTCGGGCCAAATTGGTAGCGCAGGGCTTGGCTCTGTGAGGTTAGGTCCTGCGCTCTCCCGCCTCCCACTCATTCCCTCTCGGCCTTTGTAGCTCTGTGGTCTGCGAAGCCCGAAAAAACGGGGTCAGTCAATTCTAGTCGTGACGTCACTGCTTCCCTGCTGCAACTGACGGGATAGTTTTTCCTGTCAGCTGAGATCAGTACAGGTTGCAGTAGAGGCAAGCGAGAAAGAAAAGATCACTGCTTAAACATTTATCAGAGTTCTCTCAGTGAAGAGGACTTTGAAGCTTAAGTGCCAGAGAAGGGAACTTGCAGAATAGTTCTGCATTGCATACCGGGCGGGGTAAAAAACTGAGACTCAGGTGTTTAACTTTTTTTTGGATTGTGGATTCCCTCGAGTCTTGGTTCCGTCAGTACATTCGGATGTAAAGAGCTCTCGGATGTCCACAGGGGGCTAGAACCCTTTAGTTTCAGGCTGGATGCCACAACTTAGAGCTTTGTGTCTGACTTGATTTTTGAGATTAGTAATTTTTGAATACTTGCTGGGTCCCAAAGGATGAAGGAGAGACTCAGCTAAGATAGTGGTGTGCCCTGTAGGCCCACCAGGCTTCTCCCGGCAAGAATACTGGATTGGGTTGCCATTTCCTTCGCCAGGGGATCTTCCCTACCCAGGGATCAAACCTGCATCTCCTGCATTGGCAGCCAGTTTCTTTACCACTGAGCCACCTGGGAATAAAAGGCATTTTCTAAGAAGGGCGTTTTCAAGAATAGAGACAGGGTTGAAGAAACCAGTAGTTCCCTACACAAACGATGGTGATTTGAAAAGAAGCAACACCTTTCAAGGGAAGGTAATTCCTCCTTAGATAAGCCAAGTTTATCTACACCACTTGCCTATGGGATTGTTGTTGTTGTTCAGTTGCTCAGTTCTGTCAGACTCTTTGTGACCCCATGGGCTGCAGCACACCAGGCTTCCCAGTCCTTCACCATCTCCTGGAGTCTGCTCAAACTCATGTCCATTGAGTCGGTGATGCCATCCAACCATCTCATCATCTGTTGTCCTCTTCTCCTTCTGCCTTCAATCTTTCCCAGCATCAGAGTCTTTTGCAATGAGTTGGCTTTTCACATCAGGTGGCCAAAGTACTAGAGCTTCAGCTTCAGCATCAGTCCTTCCGATGAATGTTCAGGGTTGATTTCCTTTAGGATGGATTGGTTTGATCTCTTTGCTGTCCAGGGGACTCTCAAGAGTCTTCCCCAGCACCACAGTTCAAAAGCATCGATTCTTCAGCACTCAGCCTTTTTCAATTGTCCAGCTCTCACATCCTTACATGACTACTAGAAAAACCATACCTTTGACTATACAGACCTTTGTCGAAAGAGTAACATCTCTGCCTTTTAATATGCTGTCTAGGTTTGTCATAGCTTTTCTTCTAAGGAGCAAGTGGGATATTTACTTGGAAAGTGAAAGTGTTTGTCGCTCAGTTGTGTCTGACTCTGCAATCCCATGGACTATAGCCTGCCAGCTTCCTCTGTCCATGGAATTCTCCAGGCAGAATACTGGAGTGGGTTACCATTCCCTTCTCCAGGGGACCTTCCTGACCCAGGGATCGAACCCAGCGTCTCTTGCATTGCAGGCAGATTCCTTACTGTCTGAGCCACCAGGGAAGGACCCACCTAGCTCAAGAGACTGGAAATAAGATACAGATTTGGAAGTTATCAACACTTAGACAAGAGATGAAGCTCTCTCTGGAGATGAAATGGAAAAGTATATACAACAGAAAGAACTGAAGGCCACTGAAGTCAACTGGAGTGACTGATTACAACAGTATCTACACAAAAGTATACTAAAGTTTGTAAACTGCTGACCATAAACCAGCACAACACTCAAAAAAAAAATCTTCAATTTTATTGTATTAAAGGGTTGATTACAATGAATAAAACAAATGCTCTTATATAGAGATACATTAATAGGTTCTGAACATTCATGTTCACAACTACTTGTTACTTTTGCTCAGTCAGTTCTGTCATTTTTTGAAGCTGTATTTGTTGTTTAAATCTTTTTCATCACTTAAAACTTGAAGTGATGTCTATACCTATTTCTCTTGAGATCTTTGTAACTATTTGACAGTATGTGCCTACTAACCTAAAATAAACATAGGCTTTTATCAATATAGATTTGGGTTTTTAGGCTATACCATGGACTACTTGGCGAAACACAAATAGATCATCTTCTGTAGTAAGTCCCTCCATCAACCTAACCAGCCTCAGTTATTTAACTTATACTACTTCCGACACAGAGCCTCTGTTCTACTTCAAAAACTGTTCCACAAGCTCTGAATTTCCCCAAACTCCTGCGCACACACACACACCCTGCCATTAAGTCCCTTTTCCATCAACACAATATGGAAACACCGTCCCATTTATTCTTGCACCAAGCTACAGTTCAAGAATTATGTAAAGCATTTCCAATTGAATACATATTTGTAAGTGTCTTCTCAAGCATTCTATAGTAAACAAACGTTATAAAGTTAATAAAAACTATTAATTAAAAAAATATTTTGTATGATCTATTAAAGTTACATTAAATCTCCAACAGTTTCTGAATATCTGATATAAATTTCATGTAATATTAGTTTTAGCAAAAGAAGGAAAAATAGGTCATGTTGACATCAATCTATTATTGTAAATAATCATATAGGATGTAGAGTACATATATGATATTGAAAACACAGGAGTGAATTATGTTGTGCAACTAAGAAAATATCACCTTTTATCACATTTAAAGCAAAAACTATCTATACTCTTAAGGTTTTTTTTTTTAATGTATCTTGAATGGAAAGAAATCCGTGTATTTCCTTAATGAAGATGTTTATGGAGATTACAAAGAGGTATCTCCTGAAATGCAAACTATCTGCTTTCCAATGTTACCTCCTGTCATCATGGACTGGAATGCAGCTGGAAAGAACAAAAAAAACAACGAAGTTATCCGACAACATAATGTCACCATCATACATGTTTGTCAGTAGACCAGGCACATATGATTAATGTGAATAATTTCTTTGATGATTTTAAGTACCAAAGGAAACTTTCATGAAAAGAAACCACTAGTAAAACACTAGCAAAGTTACAGGACAAACCAACCCAACTAACATCTTAAAAATGTGTTTTTTACCCAAACTATAAATGTTTAATTGGAATCTACATCCATGTTCAATGTTACAGAGTCTGAAGACTACAGCAAAATAAGTATGAGGATAAATGTCAAAAAAAACAATTTTAATAGCTTAAAAAATATTAGAAATCTAATCATAAAGTTTTACTAAGTAAGTGAAATGAACATCTATCATGTGAATGAATTTTATATTTCAGTTTGGTAAACACATTAACCAAATACATTAGATTTTTTTCTCAAAAAAGGAAAAATTAGCAGTTTGATTTAATTCTCTTCATTTGAAATAAAAGAGATTGTTGAAATCTGTGTATGTTAGCCAAAAAAAGAAACCCAAATACTGAAAATCTGCCTAATGTAATCTTATGACTGATGACTTAGAACCATTCAATCTGAGAAAGTTACCTAGAGGCTAAATAACTTTCACAATTCTTAATATTTTTAATAATTATTTACAAAAACAAATATTTTACAATTTGAAATGAGAAGACAATAGCTCTTAAATACCACTAAGGTGAACTTTCATCGAGTTTAAGATATTTAAGGTTTCACAGGAAAGAAATGTGACTCAAAGAGAAAAACACAACTGAAAAGTAGAATTGAAAAAAGACAGTATTTGTGCTGAACTGATGTGTATAGTAAATAAATCTACATTCATCTTACCTCCCATGTTTTCCAATCCATTTATCATAGTCTCTTTGATCTGTAAATTGAAATAGGTATATTTTATATTGTTTAGACTTCAGTGTTTCTACTTAATGGTTTGCATTTTTGCAAAAGGCAGCAATATTATTTAGCACTTTCTAAAAACAGATATTTTTCATCTTACATAGCTAGATCAGAAAAGTTTCCTATCAATTGATTTTTTAAAATATTAATACAATCCTATTTTCCCACTGTCTAATCTTCAGTTCGTAATGTCATATGCTGTACACCCTCTTTTCAAAAAACAAACTATATAAGCACACATACACATACAACTTTGCCTATCATTTGCATGTTTCAAGAACATCCTAGATCAGGGGTCTCTGGACCTCAGATTGATAACTGCTGATTTTCAACCACAACCAAGAGATCAATCAGAAGGTCCAGGAAGGGCAGGTTGTAGGGTGGTGGAGAGGTACTAAGAAATGCTTAAAAGATTTCTGAGAAAGCACAACTTCTAACACATAGTAATATTCCATAAATATTTGCTAATGAATATTACAATTTAGAAAAGACAAAAAACCTATTCATCTTGCATATAATCTAAGAAAAGTAAAGTTTAATAAAATTTTAGATAAAGGGAATGTTGAGAAGCTTTCTCAATCAGGAGGATTATACTCCTCTGGGAGGTAAAGTTAATTTATGATATTCAATATACTTTTCTTTTATAGAAATATTTATTATGAAACTAATATTAAATTCAAATAATACAAAAGTATATCAAGTAGCAGGAAGAATCATATTGATCAAGAATAGAAGCAAGTTCTACCTTTAGCTTTCCTTCTTTAAACCACTGACTCAGCTGAAGAATACCAGACTCAAATTTATCCTTATAATTTAACACCAGAAATCTTTCTCTGTAGTGGGGAAGAAAAGGATAATGATCAGAGGCTAGGAAGGGAGAAAGCTCATATCAAATCATTCCAGAATTCAAAAACTTGTTAATTACATAGAGTCTGGTCAAATACAACTTTAGGTGCAGTTACAAGCATAAGTATAGTGGACTTCTATTGTTTTGTCTGCTCAGGATCTACAATCCCATGTAGTAGTAACACTGTGGTTTTACTTTGTGGGCGGCATCTTTTCCCCACCCTTATGTGATGAAAGCCAGGCCAGTCTGAGCCGATATGTATCAGCTTTGGGATGTGATAAAACCACAAGAAGAGAGCTGTTCTCTTTTTGCTTGGATTGCTAACCTGGTGAAATGTAAGAGCAAAGATAACAGTCATCCTGTTGCTGCTGTAAGAGGAAAGTCTGCAGGGAGCCACAGCAACCCAGAAAAAAGCACAGCCTGGGGTGAAGAAAAACTGAGTCGAGACACCACTATGCAAACCTTTTACCCAGCCAAATCTAAGCCAGTACTAATATTGAACTTCTCAATACATGAACCAATAAATGTCCTTTGTACTTAAGCCAATATGAGTTGAATTTCTAACACTCACAAAAAAAGATTGACTGAACAGGCGCATTTTTCAAAAAGTTTTCTGCCAGGGAGCTAGTTAACCAAAACCTAAATATTGAACCACCTTAAAATGTACTTTTTCAAATTTTATTTAATAGGAAACAACTATATATGAAGAACAATATATTTCATATACATCTGTGATCTTTAAACCTGTTGAATCTGGTAATATGGGGAAAGTGTAGAACATACCTTGTGATGTTTCTTTCTTTCTGGATTGCTTCTATAGCAGGGGGTAGTGGAGGAGGATAAGGCACATCTTTGTTGTACTGAGAAATTTGACCACATAGGATGATGTGGCTGTTCTGATTCATCTGTTCAGAGAATATTGATGATTATACCTTAAGATATACACCTTCCCTGTATTTAATGATCTTATGGCTACCTCAATAAAAGCCTCCTTGATTCTAGTATTTAATCTTTCTATTTTTTAATGGCTGCACCACACGGTCTGTGGAATCTTAGTTCCCTTATCAGAGATTGAACCTGTGCCCTCGGCAGTGAAAATGCACAGTCCTAACAACACTGTGGGTTAGGACTAAATACTATAAGGAATTCCCTACAGTATTTAATCCCTTAATGACAATTAATTGATTATGTTCTAAAGACTCACCCAGTATATATATCAAAGAGTTTTAATTAGCTAGCAAATAAATCTACCCCAAAGGTTTTTCCAGTAGTCACATATGGATGTGAAAGTTGGACTATAAAGAAAGCTGAGTGACAAAGAATTGATGCTTTTGAACTGTGGAGTTGGAGAAGACTCTTGAGAGTCCCTTGGACTGCAAAGAGATCCAACCAGTCCATCCTAAAGGAGATCAGTCCTGAATATTCATTGGAAGGACTGATGCTGAAGCTGAAACTCCAATACTTTGGCAACTTGATGTGAAGAGCTGACTCATTTGAAAAGACCCTGATGCTGGGAAACATTGAAGGCAGGAGGAGAAGGGGATGACAGAGGATGAGATGGTTGGATGGCATCACTGACTCAATGGACATGAGTTTGAGTAAACTTCGGGAGTTGGCGATAGACAAGGAGGCCTGCAGTCCATGGGGTCACAACGTGTCAGACATGACTGAGTGACTGGACTGAACTGAACTGAAAGGAATACAGAGGTAAAAAATAAGATTTTAGTAATCTGCAAAAGAATTTCATTAGTTGTCATTGTCATCATTGTTGCTATTTCCATTATTATTGGTGGAGCATTTCTTTTGGTTTAAATAATTTAACCTCAATTGAAAATAATTTTATATAGAGTAAAGGACAATGCAGTGTCAATAGCTTATGTTGATAAGTTATAAATCTGTCAATTAAAATATGCAAATATCTGTAAACTATAAAAATCCTTTCCCTACCCAAAGTCAGAGGGCGATGGTTGAGTTCAGTTCAGTCGCTCAGTCGTGTCCGACTCTTTGCGACCCCATGAATTGCAGCACGCCAGGCCTCTCTGTCCATCACAAACTCCCAGAGTCTACCCAAACTCATGTCCATCGAGTCGGTGATGCCATCCAACCATCTCATCCTCTGTCGTCCCCTTCTCCTCCTGCCCCCAATCCTACCCAGCATTAGGGTCTTTTCCAATGAGTCAACCCTTCGCATGAGGTGGCCAAAGTATTGGAGTTTCAGCTTCAACATCAGACCTTCCAATGAACACCCAGGATTGATCTCTTTTAGGATGGATTGATTGGATCTCCTTATAGTCCAAGGGACTCTCAAGAGTCTTCTCCAACACCACAGTGCAAAAGTATCAATTCTTCGGCGCTCAGCTTTCTTCACCGTCCAACTCTCACATCCATACATGACCACTGGAAATACCATAGCCTTGACTAGACGGACTTTTGTTGGCAAAGTAATGTCTCTGCTTTTAAATATGCTATCTAGGTTGGCCATAACCTTCCTTCCAAGGAGTAAGCGTCTTTTAATTTCATGGCTGCAGTCACCATCAGCAGTGATTCTGGAGCCCAAAAAAATAAAGTCTGACACTGTTTCCACTGTTTCCCCATCTATTTCCCATGAAGTAATGGGACCAGATGCCATGATCTTAGTTTTCTGAACGTTGAGCTTCAAGCCAACTTTTTCACTCTCCTCTTTCACCTTCATCAAGAGGCTCTTTAGTTCTTCACTTTCTGCCATAAGGGTGGTGTCATCCGCATATCTGAGGTTATTGATATTTCTCCCGGCAATCTTGATTCCAGCTTGTGTTTCTTCCAGCCCAGCGTTTCTCATGATGTACTCTGCATATAAGTTAAATAAGCAGGGTGACAATATACAGCCTTGACCTACTCCTTTTCCTATTTGGAACCAGTCTGTTGTTCCATGTCCAGTTCTAACTATTGCTTCCTGACTGGCATACAGGTTTCTCAAGAGGCAGGTCACATGGTCTGGTATTCCCATCTCTTTCAGAATTTTCCACAGTTTATTGTGATCCACACAGTCAAAGGCTTTGGCATAGTCAATAAAGCAGAAATAGATGTTTTTCTGGAACTCTCTTGCTTTTTCAATGATCCAGTGGATATTGGCAATTTGATCTCTGGTTCCTCTGCCTTTTCTAAAACCAGCTTGAACATCTGCAAGTTCATGGTTCACGTATTGCTGAAGCCTGGCTTGGAGAATTTTGAGCATTACTTTACTAGCATGTGAGATGAGTGCAATTGTGTGGTAGTTTGAGCATTCTTTGGCATTGCCTTTCTTTGGGATTGGAACGAAGACTGACCTCTTCCAGTCCTGTGGCCACTGCTGAGTTTTCCAAATTTGCTGGCATATCGAGTGCAGCACTTTCACAGCATCACCTTTGAGGATTTGAAATAGCTCAACTGGAATTCCATCACCTCCACTAGCTTTGTTCGTAGTGATGCTTTCTAAGGCCCACTTGACTTCACATTCCAGGATGTCTGGCTCTAGGTGAGTGATCACACCATCATGATTATCTGGGTCGTGAAGATCTTTTTTGTACAGTTCTTCTGTGTATTCTTGCCACCTCTTCTTAATATCTTCTGCTTCTGTTAGGTCCATACCATTTCTGTCCTTTATCGAGCCTATCTTTGCATGAAATGTTCCTTTGGTATCTCTAATTTTCTTGAAGAGATCTCTAGTCTTTCCCAATCTGTTATTTTCCTCTATTTCTTTGCACTGATCGCTGAGGAAGGCTTTCTTATCTCTCCTTGCTATTCTTTGGAACTCTGCATTCAGATGGGAATATCTTTCCTTTTCTCCTTTGCTTTTCATTTCTCTTCTCTTCCCAGCTATCTGTAAGGCCTCCTCAGACAGCCATTTTGCTTTTTTGCATTTCTTTTCCACGAGGATTGTCTTGATCCCTGTCTCCTGTACAATGTCATGAACCTCTGTCCATAGTTCATCAGGCACTCTGTCTATCAAGTCTAGTCCCTTAAATCTATTTGTCACTTCCACTGTATACTCATAAGGGATTTGATCTAGGTCATACCTGAATGAACTAGTGGTTTTCCCTACTTTCTTCAATTTAAGTCTGAATTTGGCAATAAGCAATTCATGATCTGAGCCACAGTCTGCTCCTGGTCTTGTTTTTGCTGACTGTATAGAGCTCCTCCATCTTTGGCTGCAAAGAATATAATCAATCTGATTTTGGTGTTGACCATCTGGTGATGTCCACGTGTAGAGTCTTCTCTTGTGTTGTTGGAATAGGGTGTTTGCTATTACCAGTGCGTTCTCATGGCAAAACTCTATTAGCCTTTGCCCTGCTTCATTCTGTACTCCAAGGCCAAACTTGCCTGTTACACCAGATGTTTCTTGACTTCCTACTTTTGCATTCCAGTCCCCTATAATGAAAAGGACATCTTTTTTGGGTGTTAGTTCTAGAAGGTCTCATAGGTCTTCATAGAACCGTTCAACTTCAGCTTCTTCGGCATTACTGGTCAGGGCATAGACTTGGATTACCGTGATATTGAATGGTTTGCCTTGGAAACGAACAGAGATCATTTTATCGTTTTTGAGATTGCATCCAAGTACTGAGAGCTGATGGTTATAAGTGAGTTAGAGCTTAGAACTTCACTTGTATAATACAACTGTAATTTTTCACAAAAATAAAGGTGAAAATATAACATTGCTAGCAAAGAACTAAAACTGATGCTCATAGTGCAAATCTGCAAACAAATGGAAACAGCTTCATCAAGCTCTTCTGTATCACTTAGTTAGAATACTGACCATCATGTTGTTTTTCACCATAAACCCTACAAGTTTATAAAGTTTTTTTCTTTCTCAATATCAGGTAAAAAGATATCACATCAAATAAAATGTAGCATTCAAATTTATAACAAACAAATCAGAAAACAACCTGACTTATCACTGTATCACTGATGTCACCACCAACATTGTCGAAGTAAACATCCACTCCAGCTGGGCATAATTTATGGAGTTGTTCTGCAACATTCGCCTCTTTATAATTAATTGCAGCATCGAACCCCAATTCTGAGGTCAAAAAGAGGCACTTCTCATGTGTTCCACAAATTCCCACGACTCTGGAACAGCCCAGCAAATGGCCGATCTAGGGGAGAAGTTTTTGAAAATTAAACAACTTTTTCTTGTCACAATTTAAGTGTAAAAATGTGAAAATATGAAAGTATCTATATGAAAGTGTTCATCACAATTTAGGCTTTTGTAAGTCTTTTTGAGAAAGGTAATTTGAAACCAAAAGAAATGAGAACAGATATAACAGCATTCTTAAAAACATTAAGACTGAATAAAATTAGACTTAGTTTGAATGTTAAAATCTCACAATTTGAAGATGATCTCATAAAAGGAACAATCAAACCAAAAACATCTCTATCTTGCAGTTCAATATTTTTTGGGCCTGTGAGGAACTAAAATCACTATTAAGATAAAATGTTTGTTTCTGTGGTTTCACACTTTGAAGGCTACTATTCATAAAATAATGTACTTTATAAAACTGTATCATAATGTTTACTATATCTCTGTTGCTGTTGTTTAGTAGTTAAGTCATGTCTGACTCTTTTGCAACCCCATGGACTGTAACTTGCCAGGCTCCTCTGCCCATGAGATTTCCTAGGCAAGAATACTGAAGTGGGTTGCCAATTTCTTCTCCAACGGATCTTCCCAACCCATGGATTGAACCCATGTCTCTGCGTCTCCTGCACTGCAGGCAGATTCTTTACCAGTGAGTCACTTGGGAATATATTAACCTATCTCTAGAACCCAATAAGTGCTTTCTTATTTGAAGATATTTTTAAAATATAAGTTTATTTTTTCAATTCATGAAATTCCAGACAGGTACTCTGTGATTTTTCTCCTTCATATAGATTAGAGCAATGCTCCAGCATTTACCATGTCATTTTTGGTTAAAAGAGAATAAAATATAAAAAATCTACAACATTTTTCACATTGTTAGGAAGAGACTCTAAGCATGCAATAATATCATTTCTACCAAATATATGTAAAATAACATTACAAATTTGTTCAACTGTATATTTTAAACTATACACACAGATCCAGAGATTTAGTTATGACCAGTTTTTTAGAAAATCAGATAATTCTCCAAAAGCTTACCTGCCCAGCCAAGGATCCACAAGCACCAGCAGCCCCGCTAACAACCATTGTCTGATTAGATCCAGCAGTTATATGACCTTTTTCCTGTACCCCAATCAAGGAAGTCAAACCAGGCATCCCTATAGCTCCAAGAAAGTATGAAAGGTGTCCATCCACAAGCTGTGGGTCTACCTAAAATAAAATATATACCTTTAAAAAAATAATATTAGGAATTTCTGTCTGAAGTCAACAAAGTAGAGACCATCTATGACTTCATGAATATGAACTCCCCAAATTCATATGTTAAAGACCTAACTCTTTCAGTATGACTGTATTTGGAGATAGGGTCTTTAAGGAGATAATTAAGGTTAAATGAGGGCATCAGGGAGGGGCCCTAATCTGATTGGACTTAGGGCCTTAGAAGAGGAAGGGCCACCAGAGATCTGTTTCTCCGCAGTTACACAGAAGAAAGGCTGGATGCTGTGTGAGGATACAGGGAGAACAGGGCCATCTGAAAGCCAGGAAGAGAGGTTTCACCAGAAACCAAATTTTCCAGCACCTTGACCTCAGACCTCTAGCCTCCAGAACTGTAAGAAAATTAATTTCTGCTGTAATAATAAATTTCAGTCCATTGTATTTTGTAACAACAGTTCAAGCTGTTCAAGCAGACTAATAAACAACCCAACATGAACAGTAAACCATTTTTCAGTCTTTCTTGCCAGTGTCTCAAATATATCAAAAGAGAAGAAACACTTAACAGGAAAATACTACACAAAATTGGAAGGTTTAAAAATCTCTGAGCAATTTCAGAGTAAACACTTATCTATATAAAAGTCAGCTCAAACTCTTTAACAGTTCTTGTTACTGATACTTCAAATGTTTCATGAAAATACAAGGAAGGTGTGATACAATTTCTTCTTGTTTAATTACAGAATAAAATGAGCTCTCTCAGCTTTTCAGCATTTTACACTTATATGTTTACCAGGCCCAATCAATAGTTAATTGTACATCTCTTACATTTTCTGTCTGTTTTCTTATCTATAACATTAAGAGAAAATGAAAAAAAAATTATATAGAAAGACTCTCTACCATAAAAGTTTTATAATAATTTCAGAGATTAAAAATGTAACAAACCACCAAAAGTAATCAAGATTCACCACCTTGATTTGCAATTAAACCGCCACAAAGAATGGAGAAGGCAATGGCACCCCACTCCAGTACTCTTGCCTGGAAACTCCCATGGACGGAGGAGCCTGGTAGGCTACAGTCCATGGGGTCTCTAAGAGTTGGACACGACTGAGCGACTTCACTTTCATTTTTCCCTTTCATGCACTGGAGAAGGAAATGGCAACCCACTCCAGTGTTCTTGCCTGGAGAATCCCAGGGACGGCAAAGCCTGGCAGGCTGCCGTCTATTGGGTCGCACAGAGTCAGACACGACTGAAGCGACTTAGCAGCAGCAGCAGCAGCAGCCACAAAGAAAAAAATGGCAGTTTGTAATCAGTTTTAAATGGCTATCAGTCAAGTGTGATGTGTAGATAAAGGTAATGGAGATATTAAAATCTACAATACACAGAAAGGTCTACAGTACACTATACAGAAACATGGTGGTTTGGTGGTTTAGTTGCTAAGTCGTGTCTGACTCTTGTGACGCCATGGACTGCAGCTTGCCAGGCTCCTCTGTCCATGGGATTTTCCAGGCAAGAATACTGAAGTAGGTTGCCATTTCCTTCTCTAGACATAGAAATATATCCTGTAGGTAACACTTATTTATTAGTAAAGCCAGTAAAAAAAACATTGTGAGATAAGTTGTGTTTAGTAAATATCATTTTTCTATCCTTTCTGAATTCCTCTTCCTCATTTCTAATACCTACTCCCCAAACATTTTTAAGCTCTCTGCAACTGCTCAATTTCCCACTATATCACTATAACAGGGAAAGCTAGAAACCGCTGAATGTTTCTTTTTCACTTGCTACTAAGAAATTTCTACTTAAACATCATTTATTAGTACCATTGATAAATGATTGTGTAATGTCTCCCATATCACTTGTATCTTCACAGCCACCTTTAACTAACTTAAGAATTTATAATCATAAAAAATACTAAAATTGTATAAAGTTTTTTACAAAGCCTTAATCACATATAACTAAATTTAATTTAAATTAATTCTAATTTAATTAAATTTAATTTAATTCTCACATTCACTGGTGAGATAGCTATTGTTTTCATTTTGCACGTGAGGAAACTGAGGTTAGAGACATACCATAACTTCCTGATGACAATTATTCGGCTGAATTACATGAAGCTGCCAGTTTTTGTAGGTCAAAACAGACAAATACTGGTAATTTCACATGACTCAACCAAACAGTAGAAACCGAACTCAAGATTTCTGCCACAAGATGGAATTTCAAGCACAAACCAAACAGATTTCTTAAGTCAAGTGGTAATTGCTTTTGTTGTTGTTCAGTCACTTAGATGTGTCCAACTCTGCAACCTCATGGACTGCAGCACGACAGGCTTTCCTGTCCTCCACTATCTCTGGAGTTTTCACAGACTCACATCCATTGTGTCAATGGTGCCATGCAACCATCTCATCCTCTGTCAGACCCTTCTCCCTCTGCCCTCAATCTTTCCCAGTATGAGGGTATTTTCCAATGAGTCAGCTCTTTGCATCAGGTGGGCAAAGTACTGGAGCTTTCTTAGGAAACTTTTCAAGCATTTAACTATAAAGGGCATTCTGGTTCTTAGTATAAA
The DNA here is from genome assembly GCF_054371585.1 of Giraffa tippelskirchi. Lineage (NCBI taxonomy): Eukaryota > Metazoa > Chordata > Mammalia > Artiodactyla > Giraffidae > Giraffa > Giraffa tippelskirchi. Next base: position 145,249,126 of record NC_137281.1, on the reverse strand, counting down.
GCATTTTTTGATGCTTATAGCTCAGGTTTTATTCTATACATGTAAAATTTGAGAATTAAATATGGAAAACAACATCATTCATTGGCAATCTAAGAACTGTCATATATAGTTACAGCCAACAGTGGAAGAGGAATAAAGGCTTTTCACATTCTGACAGCTATCTAAAAAGAAAACATATGCTTTTATTTTTTCCCTGACAGCAAACAAAACCGAACACCAAATGCACAAAGAAGTACTAACAAGAGAGAAAAATCAGATACTTTATATAGTACATCACCTTTTCAAGGATATTTCCATCCAGAATAACCTTGGTTTGCCAGGGCCAATAGAAGGAAGTCACAAAATCGCCTTTCATAAAATTTGTGTGTTTGCTATCTTCTATAATCCCAACACCTCCACCATCAACCACCTGAGACAGCTGCCAAGGTGTTATATAGTCAGTGCCAGTGTCTTCATTCATTCTACAACGCTAAAAAAAGAAACATAGATTGGGATACTTCTGTCTGATAATACTGAACCAGTTTACTTATTTACCCAGTGATTAAAAGGAAGTATATAATTAAGTAATATTAAGTACAGTGTTAGCCAAACAAAACTTATCTTAATTTCTCTCTTCCTTTCAGTTATTTTTTATCATGAAAAAAACAAGAAGTGAAATTTAAGAAGAACTTAATGAACCTAGAGCCTATTATATAGAATGAAATAAATAAGAAAGACAAATATCATATATTAACACATATATATATATATGGAATCTATAAAGATGGCACTGATGATCCTATTTAGGGGGCAGCAAAGGAGACACAGATGTAAAGAACAGACTTACAGTCACAGTGTGGGAGGGAGAGGGTAGGATGACTTGAGAGAATAGTATTGAAACATATATATTATGATATGTAAAATAGACAGCTAATGGGAATTTTCTGTAAGATGCAGGGAACCCAAAGCTAGTGCTATGTGATAACCTGGAGGGATGGGATGAGGAGGGAGGTGGGAAGGAGGTTTAAGAAGGAGGGGACATATGTATACCTATGGCTGATTCATGCTGATGTATGGCAGAAGTCATCACAATATTGCAAAGTAATTATCTTCCAAATAAAAATAAAATAAAATTTTAAAAATAAAGTAAAAAAAGAATTTAAGGAGCTTTCCTGGTGGCTCAGTGGTAAAGAATCTGCCTGCCAATGTAAGAGACAAGGGTTCGATCCTTGATCCGGGAAGATTCCACATGCCATGGAGCAACTAAGCCTGTGTGCCACAATTATTGAGCCTGTGCTCTAGCGCCCAGGAACAGCAACTGTTGAGCCCACTTACCACAGCTGCTGAAGCCCTCAGCACCCTAGAGCCCGTGCTCCACTACAAGAGAAGCCACCGCAATGAGAAGCTTGTGCACTGCAACAAACAGTAGACCAACCCCCTGCCACCCCACCCCACAACCCCCCTCGAACCCTGCAACCAGAGAAAGCCTTTGTGCAGCAACGAAGAGCCAGCACAGCCAAAAATGAATTAATAAATAAATAAATGATTTTTTAAAGTATTTGGGAGGATATGTGTAGCTTCTATGCAAATTCTATGCCCTTAAAAAAAAAAAAAGAATTTATGTTCTACAATTAGATTGTGGTGAACAGATAACTTTGTGAATGAACTAAAAACTATTGAATTATACATTTTAAATGTGTGAACTGTATGACAGGTGGATTGCGTGTGTGTGTGTGTTAGTCGCTCAGTAGTGTCCGACTGTTTGTGACCCCATGGACTATATCCTGCCAGGCTCCTCTGTCCATGGGGATTCTCCAGGCAAGAATACTGGAGTGGGTTGCCATTTCCTCCTCCAGGGGATCATCCTGACCCAGGGATCGAACCCATGTCTTTTATGTCTCCTGCACTGGCAGGCAGGTTCTTTACCAGTAGTGCCACCTGGGAAGCCCCTCTTAAGTAATTAAATTTATGTTCTATATGCTAGCATAATACAAGATTCTGTGTCAATGGTTTCAATGGATTGTAGCAAATTAGGTACTCTTACATGTTGCTGATAATATTATAAAACATCCATTTTTAATAGAAAACAGACTTGCAACATATAGACCATAATACTACCCATTTCTTCAGTTAAGCAATACTTCTTCCACAATGGAAATAACCCAAAAGAGAAATGAGACAATTTTTATACAGCTGTTCATCAAACTTCAGACCAAGTACTAAATCATTCCCCCTAACTTCAGATGGATGTTCTCTTTATTCAAAGACAAAGTGTCACCACAGTACCACACCCTTCCATAGAACTAGGGCTAAAGACTTCTCAGGGAGGCAATCAAGGCTTTCTTCCTCTCTGTGGCTCATTCTTGCTTCTCTTACGAAGGCCAAGATGGACACGCCCACAGTGTGGTCCAGGAGATGGAAGAGATGGAAGGCTGCTCCATCAAGGGGCCCTACATGGTCTGGTTCAGTTCACCAGGGTAAAAGACCACATGGCATATTGATGCCAAAGCTCCTGTGGGAATATACTACACTTCTGCTTGTGTGTCCCTCCCATATACCCTTTTAATTTTTTTAAGATTTAAAAAGAAATTATTTCTTTATTTTTGGCTATGCTGGGTCTTCATTGCTGCACAGGTGCTTTCTCCAGTTGCAGAGAGTGGGGGCCACTCTTTAGTTGCAGTGTGTGGGCTTCTCATTGCAGTGGCTTCTCCTGTTGTGGAGTACGGGCTCTAGGACATGTGGGCTCAGTAGTTGTGGCGCACGGGCTTTAGTTACCCTAAGTATGTGGAATCTTCCCAGACCAGGGATGAAACCCATGTCCCCTGCATTGGCGTCAGACTCTCAACCACTAGACTACCAGGAAAGTCTCCATATACTCTTCAAAGCAAGTACAGCAGCCATTGGATACTGGCCACACCAAGTACCTGATTCTTAAGGCTAATTGAAAAAGTGGGAAGGAGTAATTCCCCATAGGTAAGTGAATGATGTCTATAAGATAAAATGTTACACAACCAGCAAAATAATATTTGGACTAATTTCTCATATGAAGATATGAATATAAAATCACAAATATGAAATCAAAATAGTATATACATATTAAATATAACCATGTAAAATACAGTGCATAGTGATTAAAATCAGTCATAAATGTGGAATGATATAAAATTTCAATAATTTAATGCTCAGCAGATTCCTTTTTTCCCTTTAAAGATGTTTTCGTCCTTTTTTTTAAAGAATACTTTTTAAAAAATATTTATTTGGCTGCACCAGGTCTTAGCTGTGGTATGTGGGATCTAGTTCCCTGACCAGGGACTGAACCCAGGCTCCCTGCAGGAAGCCTCAGAGTCTTAGCCACTGGACCACCAGGGAAGTCCCACTTATGTCTTTTTTTTTTTTTTTTAAGAACAGTGTCTAGTGAAAGCAACCAAAGTCATTTTCTTCCTTTTTTTAATTGATATTTAATAAGCACCTATGCTAGTCACTGGAGATACAGGGATAAATAAGACCTCTGTCTTAGTAAGTTTTTATTAGGGAAGACAAACATCTGAGAACTAAATAAATAATTATTCATTAAAACTGGGATACATGCTGAAGGTCAAGGTATTTTTGAGAAAATCTAATAGAGAGGAATAGTCTGAGGGTTAAAGGTGATTTGCCAAAGTAAATCTCTCTAAAGCATAAAGCAGGCTTCTAGGGAATAAGAGGGGTTGGTCAGGTAAAGGGAAAGGAAGTTTTTAGATATGGAGGCTTGTTTTAATTTGTACCCAGAAGTTTGGTTTTTTTAAATTATTATTTATCTATTTATGTCTGTGTTGGGTCTTCATTGCTGCAGGCTGGCTTTTACCACAGAGCTCAAGCTCTAGAGCGTGTGTTCAGTAGTTGTGGCACATGGGCTTAGTTGCCCCGAGGCATGTGGGATCTTCCTGGACCAGGGATCAAACCTGTGTCCCCTGCAATGGCAGGCAGAGCCACCAGGAAGTTCCCAGAATGTTGTTTTAATCAGTTATTTTAATATGACAGACATAGATACAATTGCCTTGAAAGGAGAATTTATTATAACACCCAAGAGAAAAGGCATCATATCACACAGGGTCACATGGGAAAGCACCAGAGTTTAGAGGCAAAAGCAGGGCGAGGACATCATGGCTCACTCTTTATTGTGGCTTCCAGGAAAAGGAGTGGGTAAGGTAGGGGAGGCAAGCTTGAGTACATTAGAACTGGACAGACTGAATCCTTTCAGTGGGCTCTGGCTCATGGATGTGTTCCTAGTTGTCTGGCACCTAGCCCTTGGGTGATTTAGGGTGAGGTGGAAATATTGATGGTATGTGAGAGGTAGATGAAGGAAGTGGCTGGAAATATGGGCTTTAAGTTGATTGGTTTACATATGAAAGGTGTGTCCCACAAAAATTATTATCTCTAAAAAACAGCTAGCACTGGGAGAGGCAGTCTCTCCAGGATTAGCAAGGCCCCTAAGATGTCAAAGCATCATAAAATACAGAAAACGATTTTATGGTAAATCATAAAATACAGAAGGACATGATTAATACAAGGCCTAAGCCAAAAGGCGCACTGGTTTGTTACACAAGAATGAAGTCCAGTGAGGTGAGGGTCAAAGGGTATGGAGAGGCTGGGCAGGCAAACAGGGGCCAGAGTCTTAGACCATGTCCAGAAAGTTAATCTTTATCCATTACTAAAACCATTACTTAAACCATTATAAGTTAAGTAACTTATAATCTTATAAATCTTATAAACCATTATCACATAAGTTAAGTAACTTATCCATTACTTAAACCATTAATAAAGTTAATCTTTATTAATGGTTTAATGGGAAGCATTAAACCATTTTAAGCAAGCTGACATGAATAGTTGCTGTTACAAAACATTATTACAAAAACAATATTCTGGCTGCAGTGTGAAAGATGGTTTAAGAGGTCAAAGAGCCTATGCAAGGATACCCCAATAGGAGAGAAACAATGGTGATTTAGACTAGGTAGATATCTTTCGAGTTTACTGAGAACTGGACTGAACTGAGAAAGATTTATTAGGGGGGAACCACAGGACCTGAAAAGGGGACAACAGAGAATGAGATGGTTGGATGGCATCACCAACTAGATGGACATGAATTTGAGCGAGCTCCAGGAGTTGGTGATGGACAGCAAAGCCTGGCGAGTTGCAGTCCATAGGGTCACAAAGAGTCTGACACGACTGAGCAACTGGACTGAACTGAACAGGACCTGAAGATTGAGAGACGGACACAGAGAATGAAAAGACAAACTTCTCAAGAAGGATTCAGTGCTTTCTAGCATGAAATGAGTAGATGGAGGAGCTATTTACTTCTCTGGAGGAAAAAGTGGTTTTGTTTGTTTGCTTGCTGTTTTGAGGTTGGGGTGTTTAGAAGTAAAAATCATTAATTCATGACATCAGTTCAGTTCAGTTCAGTCGCTCAGTCGTGTCCGACTCTCTGTGACCCCATGAACCGCAGCACGCAAGGCCTTCCTGTCCATCACCAACTCCCTGAGTCCACCCAAACCCATGTCCATCGAGTCGGCGATGCCATCAAGCCCTCTCATCCTCTGTTGTCCCCTTCTCCTCCTGCCCTCAATCTTTCCCAGCATCAGAGGCTTTTCCAATGAGTCAGCTCTTCGCATCAGGTGGCCAAAGTATTGGAGTTTCAGCTTCAACATCAGTCCTTCCAATGAACACCCAGGACTGATCTCCTTTAGGATGGACTGGTTGGATCTCCTTGCTGTCCAAGGGACTCTCAAGAGTCTTCTCCAACACTACACTTCAAAAGCATCAATTCTTCGGCGTTCAGCTTTCTTTACAGTCCAACTCTCACATCCATACATGACCACTGGAAATACCATAGCCTTGACTAGACGGACCTTTGTTGGCAAAGTAATGTCTCTGCTTTTTAATGTGCTGTCTAGGTTGGTCATAACTTTCCTTCCAAGGAGTAAGGGTCTTTTAATTTCATGGCTGCAGTCACCATCTGCAGTGATTCTGGAGCCCAGAAAAATAAAGTCAGCCACTGTTTCCACTGTTTCCCCATCTATCTGCCATTAAGTGATGAGACCGGATGCCATGATCTTAGTTTTCTGAATGTTGAGCTTTAAGCCAACTTTTTCACTCTCCTTTTCACTTTCATCAAGAGGCTCTTTAGTTCTTCTTCACTTTCTGCCATAAGGGTGGTGTCATCTGCATATCTGAGGTTATTGATATTTCTCCCGGCAATCTTGATTCCAGCTTGTGCTTCCTCCAGCCCAGCATTTCTCATGATGTACTCTGCATATAAGTTAAATAAGCAGGGTGACAATATACAGCCTTGACCTACTCCTTTTCCTATTTGGAACCAGTCTGTTGTTCCATGTCCAGTTCTAACTGTTGCTTCCTGACCTGCATACAGGTTTCTCAAGAGGCGGGTCAGATGGTCTGGTATTCCCATCTCTTTCAGAATTTTCCACAGTTTATTGTGATGCACACAGTCAAAGGCTTTGGCATAGTCAATAAAGCAGAAATAGATGTTTTTCTGGAACTCTCTTGCTTTTTCGATGATCCAGCGGATGTTGGCAATTTGATCTCTAGTTCCTCTGCCTTTTCTAAAACCAGCTTGAACATCTGGAAGTTCACGGTTCACGTATTGCTGAAGCCTGGCTTGGAGAATTTTGAGCATTACTTTACTAGCATGTGAGATGAGTGCAATTGTGTGGTAGTTTGAGCATTCTTTGGCATTGCCTTTCTTTGGGATTGGAATGAAAACTAACCTTTTCCAGTCCTGCGGCCACTGCTGAGTTTTCCATAATCCTTGTTGTTTCATTATTTCCCCACCCCTAAAATTTTGGGTCATAAATATCTCTCACTGTAAGAGTCTCAGAGGGAATTCTGCTGAATGGGAAGCTTGTTTCAACTCAAAAAACTCTGTGAAGAACACTTCCTTTTTTGTTTTTCAACTACAGCTGACTCTTGAACAACACAAGAGGTTAGGGACACTCTAGGTCAAAAATCCATGTAAATCCATGTATAACTTATAGTCAGCCCTCTCTTCTGCATCCTTGGATTCACATTGTGTAGTACTGTAGTACATATTTAGTGAAAAAAAATCCCCACATGAGTAGATCCCTGGAGCTCAAATCTGTGTTGTTCAAGGATCAACTGTACTTCTATCTGCTCTGTTTGATTTTTAAAATACTTCTAAAAAAAAAAAGACAAAACCCCCAAACACTTCTAACTTGGAACCTGGGCTTTATTTTGGTAAATTTTATTTTATTCTCTTAATTTACTTTGTATTTATTATTCTAGGCTTAAGTGATATTCTTTACACCGTGTTCATTAGGGCACGTGTAATACTTAGATGCTCTGAGCTAGGTGTTTATACTCCAAAGCATAAAAAAGTCTTAAGAAATCTGAACCAGTCATCATCAGGAATTGATTCTGAATACTAGATACTGCACTGTCATTTTCCTTATGAATCTGTGATAATTATTCTCCTCACGTGATCCACTCTGCACCGTCTAGAGTGACAAGGCCCATAGCGTGCCTGAGCTTGCCTTGGCTGAAAGAGGGCACATCTTTAGGTCTGTGGGAAATGAGTGACCTATTTCACTCCTCTGTTTCAACTTGAAAATTTGTCTATTTAGAACGTGTTAGGCCAATCATCACCTCATTTCCCTAGCCCATAAAGAAAACCTTCTTGCTGCCCCTGGGAAGAATTCTGAATGAAGTCATCAAGATGCAATCCATTGTAAGCATAAGCAAGTGTGATAGGTCTAAAACTGGAAGATAAAGCCTGAACTACAGTCATGGATCCGGGAGCCTTCTGGAGGCTCCTACTGTTCTGGAAGAAGGTGGTACTGCCAGTTGGGTCCCCATTGTAAGTGCAGCCTGAGAAGAGATAAATCAGGGTTCTATTTATCTTCTATAAGGGCACTCTAGAAGCCAAAATGAGGAAGCAAGCATATGCATAGAAACTGTAATATTCTTTGCCCAACTTCTACTTTTCACAGATCAATGTATAGGAGCTTTCTACATATCAGACATTATTAACTTTTTGTTGTTGTTGTTATTTTTACTGCAAGTTTGCCATTTAACTTTTGATTTCCTACATACTGTTTTATTGTGTTTAAATACAGTATTTTTTTTTTAAGTCACATTTATCAATCATGTTCTTTCATATTATCTGGGTTTGCTGTCATTTTAGAAAGTCTCTCATTTTCCAACATTATTCAATTGTTCAGCATATTTTTCCTAAAATTCTTTATGGTTTCTTTTTTTCCTTTAACTTTTCATTATCTGTTGGAATTTATTGTGATGCAGGAGTTGGGCTAAGGATGTAATCTTTTCCCCCAAATCAGTCAACTGATCTAACACAGTTTATTGAATAAGCAATTATGATAGTCTCTCTTTATTTTAATAAATACTCACAGGCACTACTTTGTATGACAAAACTAGGACAAAGAAGAACAGAAATTAATGAAACAGGCAATAAAAAAACACTACAGAAAACTTACAAAACCGTAAGTTGGTCCTTTGAAAAGACTAACAAAATTGACAAAGTTTTAGCTAGACTTGACAGAGAAAAAAATTAACAAGACTTCAATTATTAAAATCAGGAAATGAAAGAAAGGACATTACTACTACTTACCTTTCAGAAATAAGGAAGGATTATAAGGCAATCCTAAGAATAACTATATGCCAATAAATTACACAACTTAGATGAAATGGACAAATTCTCAGAAAGACACAAACTACTAAAGCTGACTCAAGAAGACACAGAAAATATTACAGACCTACAACAAATAAAGACATTGAATTAGTATCTTTCAAACTTTCCAAAAAGAAAAGCCCAGGCCAGATGCTTTCATTGGAAATTCTACCGATCTTTTAAAGAAGAATTAATACCTAGTCTTCACAAAGTCTTCTAAAAATAGAAGAGGGAACACTTTCCAACTCATTTTATGAGGCCATATTACCAAAACCAGGCAAACACGAAAGAAAACAATGAATATGGTCTTATGACCTTATGGATGCAAAAAGCCTCAACAAAACAGTAGAAAAATAAATCTAGCAATATATCAAAGGAAAGGAACTATACAGCAGGACAATGTGGGATTTTTTTCCCCCAAGAATGCAGGTTTGGTTTAACATCTGAAAGTCAATTAATATAATAAACCATATCAATGGCTTAAAAGACAAAAACCACACAATCATTTCAACAGAAGCAGAAAAAGCATATGACAAAATCCAAATCCCCCCTTTTGCGGGAGGAGTTAACGGGGATTTTATTGTTTAATGGGCACAGAGTTTCTGTTTAAGATGATGAGGAAGTCCTGGAAACACAAAGTGCCAATGGCTGTACAATACTGTGAATGCCCTTAAATATATACTTAAAAATAGTTAGAATAGCATCCTTTATATTTACATGCATGTTACCACAATGAAAATTATCCAATGCCCCTTGATGATAAAAACAATCAAAAAACCAGGAATAGAAGGAAATCTCCTCAGCCTAGATACAGCACATCTAGAAAAATCCCACAGCTAACAATAAGCTTACTGGTGAAAGACTGAACGTTTCCCCCTTAAGATCAGAATCAAGCAAGGATGTCCATTCTTGCCACTTATAACACTATATTCAAGGTTCTAAGTCAGGGTAATAGGCAAGAAAATGAAACAAAAAGGATCCACTAGGAAAGCAAGAAGTAAAACTATCTCTGTTTATAAAGCCTAAGTTCATGTGCCTGATGGCTTCTCAGCTGTAGACCTAGGCAACATATAACTTCTTTTCAATAAACCTCCTTTATCTAGAAGTAGCATCAGTGAGTTTGTTCCTTTCAAAAGAGACCTACTAGAATAAAGAGCTTGTACAGAGTCTGAGAGGATTTCCCCTCTTAATTTACTATCTCAAGTTTTACTTAGTACTAGGAAGTGATCTGGACTTTTGAAAGACACTGACTAATCACATGCACTACTATTATGAAAACATTCCTTCTGTAACATTCCTTAATAACACCAGTGAATAAACACAAAAGTAATTTGTAACTTACAGGTATCAAGATATATTGCTCAAATATTTATTAATCATGAGGATTATACAATAAAATTCAGATGCGGGACCTCCCTGGTGGTCCAGTGACTAAGACTCTGCAGTCCCAATGCGGGGAACCTGGGTTTGATCCCTGGTCAGGGAATTAGATACTGCATGCTGCAGCTAAGATCCAGCTCAGTCAAAATAAATCAATATTTAAAAAATAAAAAAAATAATAAAATAAGTTTTAAAAATAAAATAAAATTCAGATGCAACATGAAAAAATATGGGTATAAAATTATTTTCACAAGGTCACAAAACCCTGATTCTTACCATGTAAGGATCCACGGAAAGATAAAGAGTTCTGACTTGTACTTGTCCTTCATTGACACAATCTGGTAAGTTTACTTCTTCTACTCGGAAATTTTCTGCCACTGGATGACCATTTTTTCCTAAAATATTGGACAAAAATATAAAATCAAAAAGGCACTTTCCCATAGAATTATCTATTATTCTTTACATGGTCACTCTAGGACTTACAGCACTCCCTAAATACACACGTGAATAAATCTATTGCTTTGAAATTTCTCTGTAGTGCAGCATAAATTCTTCAAATAGTTTCAACTGCTCTTGGCTTTCTCCAAGAAGTTCCTTTGGCACATTGCTGTCAATGTCAAAAGCTTTTTTAAGGTGATAACAGGTAAATCACCTCATCTGTTACAAAATTATATAAAAGGATTTCAAAAAGGGAAAAAGCACAGCCAGCTTTTTTTTAACCAGGAAAATTAAAATTTACAAAGTAGCAGAAACACCACATTAGCCAAAGTAAACCAGTAAACTGTCCTTCCTCATTTTAATATGAAAACAGAAACTTAAATGAATATAATCAAAACTTCCTATTCATTTTTCAAATTTATTTATTTTTAATTGAAGGATAATTGTTTTACAGTATTGTTTTGGTTTCTATCAAACATCAACATGAAAAACTTCCTATTCATTGAATCATCAAATTTCTAAAGAGAAAACGGAACACAGACATTTTAATCGAACTGCTCTCTTATCTAAAACTGAGAAAAGGTAAGTGTCTTCCCCAGGCCACACGCTAGGTAAACACCAAAACCAAGGGAGCACAGGCCCAAACCTCTCAGGTTACTTCCACACCTAAGCTTCTGTGGTTCCGGTTAGATGTCAGGTAGCTGACTTATGATGCAACAGGTCAGTGCTTTTCACATAAAACAGAAAAGCACATCTTAAGAATCAATATTACACATTATAAACAAAAAACAAAAGCCAAATATATTTGTAATACAATCTTCTAAATATTGTAATAACTTTAAAATACCTTATTTCTTCAACAAGTGGCCTTGATAATTATTTAAAAAATGATTATATTGTTTAAAGAATTTCCTCAAAGATCTCAAATAGTGTTGGTATCCTCCTTCCTTCATTTACCACATCGACATTATATTATTACTTTTTGTTACTCCATTTGCATTGATAATTAAAGACCACAGCCATTCAGACAAATACAGACAATACATCACAGACATCACAGACAAATACATACCAGGTCTGGAATTCAATACCACTCTTTGTACAATCATCACCTTGTTTGCCCAGTGGTCTCACAAGACTTCTGTATAAAGCAACTCCTATAAACAGAAACGTTTTAAATTACAAGAAAGTAATGATATATTCAACAATTTAAAAGCTAAAAAAAAAAGTACACTTGTCTTTCTGAACGAGGAAAGGAAAAATCATATCTAGGATCCAAAAAAGATGATAGCTTCCTGTCAGAGTTTGCCTCCTAAAGCAAGTATGTGAAAAAGACTAAATATAATTAAAATATTTGGCTAACAGGAACAAATTTACTGAAGATTCAGTGGAACAAAATGTTTTGGCCTCATAATTCAAGCACACTCATCTTCATGTCATCATGATTAAGGCTCCTACTGTGGCTTGATTAAAATAAAACAATATGATATATTCCTCTGGAGTTAGCCAGTTAATCTACTGCGTAACTGAGATGTAACCATATTTTCAAAAACTCTTTTATTTATCAAAATGGAAATTTCTTAGTAGTTTTGTTGATTATAAAAGTAACATATCAAAAAAGCATTTTAAAATCCTCACCTTCTAGGAAGTTATATAACACTGGATGGCTAAGTAAATGAAAAAAGATCAATTTATTCTGGGTTTACAATTTGAGCTAATGAAAGAAGGAAAATGAAGTTCCAGTGCTGGCACTATCTGACTTGGACCGTCTTACTTTATCCATCACTAAAAATGAAAACAGGCTGTTAATGTTACTCTGTGTGCCAAGGACTGTTATGCTATGAAATATACATATATACATGCACATACATATTCATATAGTATTTAATATATTTAACAATTCTATTAGATATTTTTATTATTATCCCCAATTTATAGATGAGGAAAATGAGTCTTAAAGGGTTGAAGCACTTTTCTAAGGTGGTGCTGTATGCACTCTGTTTTATCACAGCAGGAACCCTATAATGCCTTATAGGGCTAAATATATTTAAAAAAAAAATCTTCTGTTGAATCACCTTGTGTATAAATTACGCAGAGGTTAAAAAACAAAGTTTTCCAAACTGACACTGGATCCAAAGAAAACTGACCTTAAGTGGTGTTTAACAGCACCATGATGGCTAAATTTCCAACCAAAGGAGTCTTTTCAAATGAGGTTTCATATCTGTCACCCTTTTCTCTAATTACTTTCAATGTATGCTTTATTTCTTCAGATGATACACACGGTAGACTTGTCCAAATACTGCTTATCAGCATGAAAAGTAAACTATTAGTCTTTCCGTCTGTATTAAATTAGAAGTTTTCAAGTGCCAAACACTACAATTAACTAATGGTAGGATAATCATGCAATATCTCTCAATGACACAACAAACAACACATTTAAAACATAAAGATATTTAGTTCCAAAATTAAAGTCTAAAATATGATACACCAGCTCCAGATCTGAAAGGAAGGGTGGTGGTGGTGTTAAATTCACCCCAAATGGGAAGAGAAAAACGGAAGTCCTTATTGACTGACATCAAGCAAACCATATTCACCAGCTATGGCATCAAGTAGGTTCTTAATTGGTGGTAAGCAATATTCCCTGGTGGCTCAGGCCATAAAGAATCCACCTGCAATGCAAGAGACCTGGGTTCAATCCTTGGGTTGGGAAGATCCCCTGGAGAAGGGTATGGCAACCCACTCCAGTATTCTTGCCTGGGTAATCTCCATGGACAGAGGAGCCTGGCAGGCTACAGTCCACGGGGTCACAAAGAGTCGGACACGACTGAGCGACTAAGCACAGCACAGCACAGCACAATATTCCAAAATAATACAAGATCAATTATCAACTGAAAAATTCTAGCGCCCCTTAAAAAGAGAGTGTTATCTGAACGTCTGCCTTGCAGCCTAATATAAGGGGAAGGGCACTGAACTAGGAAGAGCAGACTACATGTCCTGCTTCTAATCACCTGGGATTTGGGGAAAGTTCCTTCTCTCAGCCTATTTCCTGAATGTTCTTAAGTGCCAGGACTAAGGACTTAATAGCCATTGGCTCCTTTAACCCGCCACCCAATGACCCTCTGAGGACAGTACTGTTGCTGTTCCCATTTTATAGAGGAGGAAAAGGAGGCACAGAGGTTGAATAACTTGCCCATGATCACACAACTGATAACAAAGACACTGCGTGTACTAAGTCGCTTCAGTCCCATCCCACTCTTTGCGACGCTATGGACTGTAGCCTGTCAGACTTCTCTGTCCAAGGGATTCTCCAGGCAAGAATACTGGAGTGGGTTGCCATGCCCTCCTCCATGTATTTTAAGAGGAGAGACCCAGGGATCAAACCAGAGTCTCTTATGTCTCGTGCATTGGCAGGCGGGTTCTTTACCACCAGCACCACCCGGGAAACCCAATGAAGACACCAGTGTGTTAGTCTCTCGGTCCTGTCCAACTCTTTGCAACCCCATAGACTGCAGCCCAACAGGCTGCAAACACAACACACACCACTGCCGTAACAGGAGCTTCCTAACACCTTTAAGAAAAAAAAGGTTCTCTATCATGATCTTACTCAATTATTCCACCACAAATGACTGTTGCCCACAGCGTTATTAGCAAAGGTGTGAATCTCTGGGATCTCCTCCACTTTTTCGGGATGGTGGCTCTCCTCTCCTTTGATATTTCTGGTTTCCTTCTTCCTTTCCCCAAGTCTAGTATGTGGGGACTCCTGATTGGATCTTTGTTTTCTCACCTTCCTCTAGGGCTCCCACCACCAACCACTCACTCGTATGTAAATTACTAAAAAAAAAAAAGTCTTCAGACCAGAGTTTCAAACATTTTCCAAAATGTTAGCACGACGAAGGCAAGGGACTCATGCCTGTTTAGTTCAGTGATTTATGTTCACCCTCTATGCCTGGCACATAGTAGGTGCCCATTAGTGTTAGTCGCTTCGTTGTGTCCCGACTCTTTGCGACCCCATGGACTGAAGCCCGCCAGGTTCTCCGTCCACGGGGATTGTCCAGGCAAGAATACTGGAGTGGGTGGCCATTTCCTTCTCCAGAGGCTCTTCCCAACCCAGGGATCAAACCCAGGTCTCCTGCATTACGGGCGCTTTCTTTACTGACTGACCACCAGGGAAGCCCAGGTACCCATTAAACATCTGCTAAATGAACGTCCCTAGAGCACCTTAGACACGATTCTGGCCAAACTTGAGGTGGCTTTTGTCGTTCGGTCGCTCAGTCGTGTCCGACTCTGCGACCCCATGGACTGCAGCACGCCAGTTGCTTACGACCAACATTCTTTTTAAAAAAAGAAAAAGAAAAAAAAGCCCTGCTTCTCCTCAAGCATTCCCTATCCCAGTGACCTAGGCAATAATGCCAGCGTCTAGGCAGCCCCGGGAGGAAGCCAGGAGGTCCTCCCGGTCAGTAAGGAGCCCCCCCCCGGTTCCTTGATCCTCCCTCCCCCGGAAGGCCCGACCCACACGCGGGAACCCCACCCTTACACAGCCCCGGCCGGCGGCCCCTAGCGCCTCACTCACCGCAGACGAGCTCTGGAGGAAGTCTCGCGCGCTTTGCGGAAATCTGCAAGGCTCTAACCGGGCGACCTCTGCCCTCCGGCCGCAGTACGCAGGCGCACGACTAGACCTTAGCTCTTCACCCCGCTCCGTGCCCAGGCAAGGGCTTTTGGAATTTAGGCTGCGCACCGAGTCCTAGTGTTTCCAAGAGAAGCTGGGAAGGTGCGGAGATTTGAAAACTAGTCACATGTCTGGGCGAAGTGTATTAATAAATTAACCGGGATTGGTGCCCTGTGGCTGCCCCTATTGGCAGGAAGCAAAGAACAAACGGTTCATCCTTGACCAGTGTGATCATTTCCAGCAGGCCCTGGAAGGAATTTTGTTTTATGGATTTCTCCCTGAGCCTCGGATTGGAAGATCACAGCCAGTTAGGGGCCCAACATGTCTACCCTTCGTTTTATAGACTAAGGAAACTGAGATTCAGAGAACTGCTGTGATTGGATCATCCACCTTTCAGCTGGTTATGGGCAATGCTGGAGTTTATATATAGTCTCCAGACTGCTGGCCTAGGACCCCTTCCCTTACAACAGGGCTGTCTTTTCTTCCCCAAAGAACCCCAATTTGCTGAAAGATGGATTACCCAGTGTGAGCTGGTTTCTCAATTTCATAGTTGTTAATTACCGTGTTTTGTGTTGAACTAGGTTGAGCAAGGCTTATTCCTGGGACACTTGGGATCTCCAAGGACTTCAAACCCTAAGGGAGTCCATTCTGAATTAGACAGGTGAAATGACTACTATTTATATTATATTCACGTCAGAGCTAATAGCTCAGTATAAATCACAGTATTTAGAAGCTGAAAGATGACTAGGATGGTGAGCAAGGGTATAAGAATCATTAAACAGGCTGGAGCGCTTGGTAGTTGCACCTCTGAGCTTTTTACTTCATTGGAAAAGCTTCTGGAAAGGGCTGGAAGGACCACTACTCCAGAGAAAGTGTCTCCCTTCAGCCACAGCAGAAAAGCTACTAATGGCCTGCCCTATCCTGGCAGAACCTCCCATAAATTGAGCTGGGGTGGTGGAGGAGATAGGAGTAGCTCCCGGGCAAAACACTTCAGATTCCACTGTTCTTACCTGAAATTTCAGCAGTTTGCCTCAAGTGTAAATGTTTCTCAGTGTTATATGCCCATGGTCAATTTCCAGAGCACAAACTGGTTGTTTATGTTGATTTTGTCCCACTTTATAGTTTGGTTTTGTGGGAAGTGGATTTGCCAATCTCATATTTCTCCATAGCCAGAAGAATATTATTTATTTTTATTTGGCTGTGAAGGATCTTCATTGTCGTGTGTGGGATCTTTAGTTGTGGCACGTGGGACCTAGTTTGCCAAGCAGGGATCGCACTTGTGCCCCCTGCATTGGGAACTTGGAGTCTTAACCACTGGACCACCAGGTAAGTCCCTGGAAGTCTATTTAGTTTTATTTTTTAGTTCCAAATAATTTTAAAGAAGGGCTTGAGGTTTTTGTGTGCATCAAAAGAGGCATGGTGGGGGGGAGCAAATATCAAATCTAAAACCTCAGAAACATAATGTTGAACAGAAAAAGCAGGGAAAGGAAGGAAAGTAACAACAGTATGATTCCGTTTAAAGTTTTAAAACATGCAAAACAATACTGTGTGTTGTTTATGGGTACAATTTCTGTTGCAAAAGCATAGAAATATGCAAGGGAATGGTAAACTCCCAGTCCATGTTGAGAATGATTACTTCTGGAGAGAGAGAAATACCATCTAGAAAAGGGGAAAATATAATTGTATTTCTCAAACTGAGTAAAGAGTATCTGGATGTTTCTTTTTTTCATTCTTATTTTTTCTTTTTGACTGCACTGTGGGGCTTGCTCAGTCTTAGTTCCCAACCCAGGCCCTCTGCAGTGAGAATGTGGAGATCTAACCACTGGACTGCCAGGGAATTCCCTGGCTGTTTCTTATATTATCCCATAAACTTGCTGTATTCATTATATATTTCATTATAACAAAAAAGTTAAATACCAGATATATTATTTTAAGGAAGACATGAGAGTTATATTTAAAAAAATACTGGCTTTTATTAAGCAGATAATAAAATATTTTTTTTCTGTAAGACCATATCTACACCCACTGTAAGATATAAAAAATTTAAGTAGTTGAGGGGTTTCAATCAGACTCATTTCCAGCTTCCTCCTCTCCAACCTCCCTCCTCCTAAGCTTCACATTCACCTTCCTCATTGTAATGCACTATACACTCTTTTTTTTAAATGTGTTATTCAATGTATGTGCAAAATACAAGAAAACATAACTACAATCTATGCTGATAGAAGATGGAAGAGGAGTTCATTCTAGGAGGTAGTTATTAACTGTAAAGTACAACCAGAGAATCTCGTGTCCTTGAAATATTCAACGTTCTACGTCTTTATCTTGCAGTCTTTGTTCAGATTATATTTACATTAATTAAAACTAATTAAATAATTGTAGCTAATTAAAATAGTTAATTTATTTCAAATCAATTTAAATTAATTAGCTTAAAATTTATCATGTGATCATATAATAGAATTTTTGTTTCAGTCATAATTAATAACCAAAGTTTATTTTTGGAAAAGTCAGAGATAACCTCAGGATGGGTGTTTAGCAGACATTTTTATAATTATTATTGCAAAAAAATGGAAGAAAACATTCTTGAAATTCTCATAAGGTAGGATTACCAACAGAATTTTTTGGAATTATTTTTATCTTCCAAAATAGTTATTTTACATATATTTGTTATAACTATTAAAATTCAACTTGTCCATAGTTAATATTTTATGAGCTTTCAAACAAGGAAGTCATCATAATTTTGAATTTAATTAAATTTAATCAAATAACTACTATTGAGTGCTCAAGTGTTATTTCATAACCACAGCACACTTGATTCCCTGTGAGTTTTCTGCACTTTGCTGCTCTTGCTTTTTTTTTTTGGTAGTGTATATATATATATTATTTATATATATATAAAATATTTATTTATTTCTAATTGATTGATGATTGGTTTACAATATTGGTTTGATTTCTGTCATACATCAACATGAATTAACCATAGGTGTACATATATCCCCTCCCTTTTGAGTCTCTCTTCCACCTCCCACCCATTCCTACCCCTCTAGTTTATTGCAGAGCCCCAGTTTGAGTTCCCTGAGTCATAGAGCAAATTCCCATTGGCTCTCTATTTACATATGTTATTGTATATGCATCCGTGCTACTCTCCATTTATCTCATCCTCTCCCTCTCCTCCCCCACTCTTGCCCATAAGTCTGTTCTCTATGTCTCTATGTCCATTGCTGCTCTGTGAACAGATTCATTAGTACCATCCTTCTAGATTCCATATATATGCACTAATAATACAATATTTGTTTCTCTCTTTATACCCCAAAGGAGCCGAAACTGAAAAAGACACATGTACCCCAATGTTCATTGCAGCACTGTTTACAATGGCCAAGACATGGAGGCCACCTAGATATCCATCGACCAATGACTAGATAAAGAAACTGTGGTACATATATACAATGGAATACTATTCAGCCATAAGAAGGAACACATTTGAGTCAATTCTAATGAGGTGAATGAACCTCGAGCCTATTATACGGAGTGAAGTAACTCAGAAAGAAACACACTATACACTCTTGTCAAATTAATAAGCAAGTGAATAGATACCCATTGTGTGCTTAACACCAGAGTAGGTGCTAAGTGGGATATCGTATGTGAGAGTTCCTGACCCAGGAAGTTTATAATGCAGTTGGGAAAATGAGGAAGTAACAGTATATGCAGTATGTGATATGTACCAAATGGAGTGAGATTGCTGATAAATGCTTCATTCATTTATTCATGCATTGAGCAAATACTTCTTTGTTGTCCATTACAAGTGGGCGTTATGTTACACATGGTGAAAAAGATCAGCACAAACTTCCTCCTCACCATGCTTAGTCTAGAAGGGACTAGGACAAGTAAAATCAGGCAGACACAATACTGTGTTATTTGGTTACATACATAGGGGAAGTACAGGATGTTATGGGGCTTCCCAAGTGGCTCAGTGGCAAAGAACCTGCCTGCTGTGACAGGAGACATGGGTAAGATCCCTGGGTCAGGAAGATCCCCTGGAGGAGGAAATGGCAACCCACACCAGTATTCTTACCTGGAAAATTCAGTGGACAGAGGAACCTGTCAGGTTGCAGTCCATTGGTCGCAAAGAGTCAGACATGACTGAGCACGCATGCGTGCATGCTTCTCTCTAGGACTTCGTATTCATCTCCGGATCAGTCACAGGGACCCTTGTCTTAATCTTCTCATCTGTGAGGTGACTGCCTTTATATTTACTACCAGAGATATTGAGAACCTTAATTAACATTTAGGACAGAATTTGTAATCCTCACAACATGAGACCCGTAACTAAAAGACCATATCATTATCATGGCCCACTTCATTTTATCTGGACATTTTCTTCACTGGATTGGTTTCACATTTCAGTGTGAATTAGTATGCAGTGTTTTTGTTAAATTGAATATTGAATTTCACTCCCCAAAGAGTTTTCTCCTTCAGTAATGGAAAAATGAAGCATACATTATTGCAGGAATAACATCCTCGCTGTGATCTTGTCATTTCACAAGAATCTTAAAACCAGAGTTTGGCTGAATTATTGCTTAGAGGAGAGACCTTCAGAGAAAAGGCATGTGCCCCAGGAACATCTTTAAATGCTATTGTTTTGTGTTTTTACCTTTTTCTCTTATTTTCCACATTAGATTTGTGGGAAGCCAGGAGAAGAGTAAGCCTGGCATCCTTTAATCTCAAATATTTCTTTTTTAAAAATTTATTTTATTGAAGTATAGTTGATTTACAATGTTGTATTAATCTCTATTGTACAGCAAAATGATTCATGTATATATATATGTTCTTTTTCATTATGATTTATCACAAGATATTTAATATAGGTCCCTGTGCCATAGAGTAGGACCTTGTTTTTTTAATCCATTCTATGTATAATGGTTTGTATTTGCTAATCCCTAACTCCCAATCTATTCCTCCCTCACTTCCCCACTTAGCAACCACAAGTCTGTTCTCTTTATCTGTAAGTCTGTTTCTGTTTTGCAGATAAATTCATTTGTCAAACACTTATTTTTATTTCTCGGCTGCACGGTACAGCATGCAGGATCTTTGTTTCCCATTCAGGGATGGAATCTATGCCCCGCTGCAGTGAAAGCTCAGAGTCTTAACCACTGGACTGCCAGGGAAGTCCCTCAAACACTTCTTTTAAATAGTTCTTGTTTCTCCCTGAGCTGCTCCACCAATCCTGTGAGGCTGTGCTCGCAAACCCTCCGATACTCTGGAGAGGACTATCCAGCGACTCCTCCTTGCAGCTGGGAAAATAGTGGGCAAGAGCTAGTGAACTCAGAGCTGCTGATTCACACCTCAGCATGTGTTCTCATCAGAACCAGACTCACTGGTAAGGCAATCAACACCTGCTTCAGTGTTTATCATGCCAAGAGACAATAAAAAGATGTAGAGATATAAAGATTATGTGCCGCGTGCTAAGTTGCTTCAGTCGTATCCAACTCTTTGTAACCCTATGGACTGTAGCCCGCCAGGCTCCTCTGTCTATGGGATTCTCCAGGCAAGAATACTGGAGTGGGTTGCCATGCCCTCTTCCAGGGGATCTTCCCAACCCAGGGGTCAAACCCGTGTCTCTTATGTCTCCTGAATTGGCAGGTGGGTTCTTTACCACTAGTGCCATGTGGGATGCCAATAAAGATTATATAGAAGTACAAATAGCTAAAGACTAAATTTAAAGTACCATTTAGGTGTCTTTATGCTCTGATTGGTGCTGTCATTATTCACAAGGAGAAAAGTAGCTGGAACTGAGAGATGCTCACTGCTGTGAGTCTGAGCAGCACATGTATCACACAAGCAGCAAACTCAGGTTTGTAATCAATTATCCCTTCACAACTACAGTCATTCCCCATTTTTTTTCTGATATCACTAATAAAAATATTGTTTTAAGTGTACCTCCTTTAGTTGATTTCATCAACCTGAACACAGAATCGTTAAACTAGCATTACAGTGGGCTTCCCTGGTGGCTCAGCTGGTAAAGAATCTGCCTGCAATGCGGGAAACCTGGGTTTGATCCCTGGTTGGGAAGATCCCCTGGAGAAGGGAAAGGCTATAGCCTGGAGAATTCCATGGACTATACAGTCCTTGGGGGCGCAAAGAGTTGGACATGACTGAGCAACTTGGACTTTCACTCACAGTAGTGTCTTCTGACAGCACAAAGTCTCTTGAGTACACAGATGGGATGTGGGGGAGGTGGAGAGTGTACCTAGGGAAGAGCAAGGGGAAGAGGTGTGTGTGATAAAATCAGGAATAAAAATAAGCTGAAAAGGGTGTCAAGTGTAAGTAGTCTAAAACACAATGTGCAGCCAAATCCTTGGCAACGGAATGAAATTACTCTCAGAACATTCAATTAAGCCACTATTTTCAGAAACTTGTTGGAAAAAGATGGCTAAGCAGCAAACTGCTGAACATCACCCTGAGAAACAGCTAAATGACAGCTATGTAGTCAAAGTGGATAGATGAACATATGAATAAAGATGTAAGCATTTTTGTGTATTGGAAGTTATATTGCTCTGAGTAAATCATTAAGAATTTGATAGTTTAAGGCTAAGTCAGAAGAAACTCTCATTAAGCAGCTCTTTAGTGACAGGTGTTTCAATAGGTGATTGGTGGTGGTGTTGAGTCAGTCAGTCATGTCTGACTCTTTGCGACCCCATGGACTGCAGCATGCCAGGCTTCCCTGTCCTTCACCATCTCCCAGAGCTTGCTCACACTTGTGTCCATTGAGTTGGTGATGCCATCTAACCACCTCATCCTCATGCTCTGTCATCACCTTCTGCTCTTGCATTCAGTCTTTCTCAGCATCAGCATCAATAGGTGATAGAAGCACCCAACTCTGTTCTCCATGCTCTGTGGTGCATGCAGTGCTGCAGAGACCCCTGTGCACACACAGTCCCCATATACCATGTATGTACGTATGTACTTAATCTGCTGCTGCTGCTGCTAAGTCACTTCAGTCGTGTCCAACTCTGTGCGACCCCATAAACGGCAGCCCACCAGGCTCCTCCATCCCTGGGATTCTCCAGGCAAGAATACTGGAGTGGGTTGCCATTTCCTTCTCCAATGCATGCATGCATGATAAGTCGCTTCAGTCGTGTCTGACTTTATGCGACCCTATGGACAGCAGCCCACCAGGCTCCTCTGTCCACAGGATTCTGTAGGTAAGAATACTGGAGTGAGTTGCCATTTACTTAATCTGAGTCAATAAGGAGTTCATGTCTGAGCCACAGTCAGCTTCCAGTCTTGTGTTTGCTGACTTTATAGAGCTTCTCCATCTTTGGCTGCAAAAAATATAATCAGTCTGATTTCGATATTGACCATCTGGTGATGTCCATGTGTAGAGTCTTCTCTTGCGTTGTTGGAAGAGGGTGTTTGCTATGACCAGTGTGTTCTCTTGGCAAAAGTCTATTAGCCTTTGCCCTGCTTCATTCTGTACTCCAAGGCCAAATTTGCCTGCTACTCCAGGTATTTCTTGACTTCTTACTTTTGCATTCCAGTCCCCTATAATGAAAAGGACATCTTTTTTTGGGTGTTAGTTCTAGAAGGTCTTGTAGGTCTTCATAGAACTGTTTAACTTCAGCTTCTTCAGCATTACTGTTCAGGACATAGACTTGGATTACTGTGATACTGAGTGATTTATCTTGGAAACAAACATTCTGTCATTTTTAGGATTGCATCCAAGTACTGCATTTTGGACTCTTTTGTTGACTATGATGGCTACTCCATTTCTTCTAAGGGATTCTTGCCCACAGTAGTAGATATAATTAATGGTCATCTGAGTTAAATTCACCCATTCCAGCCCACTTTAGTTTACTGATTCCTAGAATGTTGATGTTCACTCTTGCCATCTCCTGTTTGACCACTTCCAATTTGCCTTGATTCATGGACCTAACATTCCAGGTTCCTATGCAGTATTGATCTTTACAGCATCGGACTTTACTTCCATCACCAGTCACATCCACAACTGGGTGCTGTTTTTGCTTTGGCTCTGTCTCTTCATTCTTTCTGGAATAATTTCTCCACTGATCTCCAGTAGCAATTTGGGCACCTACCGACCTGGGGAGTTCATCTTTCAGTGTCCTATATTTTTGCCTTTTCATACTGTTCATGGGGTTCTCAAGGCAAGAATACTGAAATGGTTTTCCATTCCCTTCTCCAGTAGACCATATTTTGTCAGAACTCTCCACCATGACCCATCTGTCTTGGATGGCTCTACACGGCACGGCTCGTAGTTTCATTGAGTTAGACAAGGCTGTGGTCCATGTGATCAGATTGGTTAGTTTTCTGTGATTGTGGTTTTCAGTCTGTCTTCCCTCTGATGGAGAAGAATAAGAGGCTTATGGAAGCCTCCTGATGGGAGAGACTGACTGAGGGGGAGGGAAACTGGGTCTTGTTCTGATGGGCAGGGCCATGCTCAGTAAATCTTTAATCCAATTTTCTATTGATGGGCAGGGCTGTGTTCTTCCCTGTCATTTGAAAGTGACAAATAGATTCAAGGGATTAGATATGATAGAGTGCCTGAAAAACTATGGAGGCAGGTTCATAACATTGTACAGGAGGCAGTGATTAAGACCATCCCCAAGAAAAGAAATGCAAAAAGGCAAAATGATAGTCTAAGGAGGCCTTACAATAGCTGTGAAAAGAAGAGAAGTAAAAGGCAAAGGAGAAAAGGAAAGATATATCCATTTGAATGCAGAGTTCCAAAGAATAGCAAGGAGAGATAAGAAAGCTTTCCTCAGTGATCAATGCAAAGAAATAGAGGAAAACAATAGAATGGGAAAGACTAGAGATCTCTTCAAGAAAATCAGAGATACCAAGGGAACATTTCATGCAAAGATGGGCACAATAAAGAACAGAAATAGTATGGACCTAACAGAAGCAGAAGATATTAAGAAGATGTGGCAAGAATACACAGAAGAACTATCCAAAAAAGATCTTCATGACCTGGATAATCACGATGGTGTGATCACTCACATAGAGCCAGACATCCTGGAATGTGGACTCAAGTGGGCCTTAGGAAGCATCACTATGAACAAAGCTAGTGGAGGTGATGGAATTCCAGTTGAGCTATTTCAAATCCTAAAAGATGATCCTGTGAAAGTGCTGCATCCAATATGCCAGCAAGTTTGGAAAACTCAGCAGTGACCACAGGACTGGAAAAGGTCAGTTTTCATTCCAATCCCAAAGAAAGGCAATGCCAAAGAATGTTCAAACTACTGCACAGTTGTACTCATCTCACACACCAGCAAAGTAATGCTCATAATTCTCCAAACCAGGCTTCAACAGTATATGAACTGTGAACTTTCAGATGTTCAAGCTGGATTTAGAAAAGGCAGAGGAACCAGAGATCAAATTGCCAACATCCATTGGATCATAGAAAATGCAAGAGAGTTCCAGAAAAACATCTACTTCTGGTTTATTGACTATGCCAAAGCCTTTGACTGTGTGGATCACAACAAACTGTGGAAAATTCTTCAAGAAATGGGAATACTAGGCCACCTGACCTGCCTCCTGAGAAATCTGTGTGCAGGTCAAGAAGCAACAGTTAGAACTGGACATGGAACAACAGACTGGTTCCAAATAGGAAAAGGAGTACATTAAGGCTGTATATTGTCACCCTGCTTATTTAAGTTATATGCAGAGTACATCATCAGAAACGCTGGGCTGGAAGAAGCACAAGCTGGAATCAAGATTGCCGGGAGAAATATCAATAACCTCAGATAGGCAGATGACACCACCCTTATGGCAGAAAACAAAGAAGAACTACAGAACCTCTTAATGAATGTGAAAGAGGAGAGTGAAAAAGCTGGCTTAAAACTCAACATTCAGAAAACTAAGATCATGGCATCTGGTCCCATCACTTCATGGCAAATAGATGGGAAAACAGTGGAAACAGTGACAGACTTTATTTTTGGGGGCTCCAAAATCACTGCAGATTGTGACTGCAGCCATGAAATTAAAAGATGCTTGCTCCTTGTAAGAAAAGTTATGACCAACTTAGACAACATATTAAAAAGCAGAGACTACTTTGTCAACAAAGGTCCATCTAGTCAAGGCTATGGTTTTTCCAGTGGTCATATATGGATGTGAGAGTTGGACTATAAAGAAAGCTGAACACTGAAGAATTGATGCTTTTGAACTGTAGTGTTGGAGAAGACTCTTGAGAGTCCCTTGGACAGCAAGGAGATCCAACCAATCCATCCTAAAGGAAATCAGTCCTGAATATTCATTGGAAGGACTGATGTTGAAGCTGAAACTCCAATATTTTGACCACCTGATGCAAAGAACTGACTCATTGCAAAAGACCCTGATGATGGGAAGATTGAAGGCAGGAGGAGAAAGGGATGACAGAGGATGAGATGGTTGGATGGCATCACCAGCTCAACGGACATGAATTTGAGTAAACTCCGGGAGTCGGTGATGGACAGGGAGGCCTGGCGTGCTGCAGTCCATGGGGTCACAAAGAATCGGACACGACTGAGCGACTGAACTGAACGTATGTACCTACAGTACATCATCTCTTACTGTGAACAACAGCATGAGGCCAAGCTCACTGCACATAAGCGTCATTAGAACACTTGAAACTTGCTGCTTTTTTCCTGGAGGCCTCCAGGTGCTGTTATCACTTTAATGTCCTCATCTAGACACAGAAGAATAGCTACCCTATGGCACAGTGGATGGGAATTCGCCTGCCAGTACAGAGGACATGGGTTGGACCCCTGGTCGAGGAAGATTCTACGTTCCCAGGAGCAACTAAGCCCCTGGGCCACAACCGCTGAGCCTACACTCCAGAGTCTGCGAGCCACAAGTACTGAGCCAACATGCTGGAATTACTGAAGCCCACGTGCCTAGAGCCTGTTCTCCCCAACAAGAGAGGCCATTGCAATGAGGATCCTGCACACTGCAACAAAGAATAGCCCCCATTCACTGCAACTAGAGAAAGCTGGTGTGCATCACCGGAGACCCAGCACAACCAAAAATAGATAATAAAATAACTTTAAAAAGAAAAAAGAGCCACCACAGTCCCAGGTCCCTGGATAGTATTTTAAAAGTTTAATTTTTTTCTTCCTGGCTAGTCTCTTTCCCGTTAAGCAGGGAGCTTTAATGCTTTATTGCCTCAGTGAAGGTGTATAAAAGAGCAGAAGGCAGTCTTGCTTTACAGTGCAACATCTTTAATAAGAAAGTTGAAGGGAACTGATTGCCTTTATTTTTCTTTTTTATACTTCTTCAGCATGTTAAAAACAATCACATCAAAAAAAGTATATAGATAAAAAATGTCATAGATGACATAAGAAAATAGTGTGTGTGTGTATATTTTTTGCATATATATATATATATATAAATCTACAGTATTTACCACTGTTGATATATATATATATTTTGAAGCAGCTCTGACTGATTGCCTTTAGTCTTGGCTTCCTGGCAGGGCCGCAGGAAGGAGGCAAAGCCCCAGAGAGGAAAGGCACTGGGACCCCTTAGCATTGCACACAGGTCCCATGGTCCCAAGTGGGGCAGAGGAACAAAGGTGTCACCAGATCTGAGGGGTTCCTGGGAATGGTACAACATCTGCCTCGGTGTTAACCTTCAACAGTCACTGACTGAAATTGGGGAAGATCGTGGAACCTGCACTTTATGTGGAACCCGGGAACACTGAGAGCCGGCTGTGCTAGCCATTTTACACAAGACTCTTGAGCATCCATGGATTTTGGTACCTGTGGGGGGTTCTAGAACCAATCCCCAGGGATACCGAGGGACGACTGTATTTGGCCTGTCTGTTAGAACAGCACTCAGAGGCAGAAACTCCATTGATTTGGAAAACAAAGAAAATGCTGGGCTGCTAGTTGGACTTTGTGGACTGAGAACATGTATTTTCTGTACAGTCATTGGGAGAATTGTACAGGGTTTTGTACCCCATCGACATAGCTCAGCTGAAGCTACGTTTTCCAGAATTTCCTCCCTTTGTATTGTACACATTAGGCTTGGCCACGAGAGAAAAATCGCGAAAGATTTAGAAAGCAAACGCAAAGCAGCGGCCAAGATGCTCTGGAGGTCGGTCTGGGGTCTGGGTGCTGCTAGGCTCACACTCCCCATCGCTGACCTCCTTGGCTCACCTCGCTATTGAGGGGCCGCAGCTGGGCCCATGCCTCCTCCAGTGCCTGCCGCTCCTTCCCAGGGTGCTTCCTAAATAAAGGACTTGCACTCAAATCCTCATCTCAGGGGTGGCTTTTGAGAAAAACCAACCTAAAACAGCCTGCATTGGATGAAACAATGTACTGAATCGGGCAAGATTCAAGGTAAACTTCTCTCCTAAGGTCTTAGAAACCATCTCCATGCGTATCGGGAGATGCCCACAAGGTCTAATCATCGCGGCACCGTGGGTGACACCAGGGCAGCTACAGGTCTCAGAGCTGGAGCAGGCCTCTGGCTCTGCCTGTGGGGACGTCCTGGGGTGGGGGTGGGGCGGCGGTCCATGGGTCCCAGGTTTCCAAGAATTCTACATCCTGTCCAGCATTCCAGTAGAATGTGTGTTGTTAGTGTAGAGGACCTACTGGTGCAGATAGAGGCACCTGAGTATGACCCATCTGAGTCATCTGAGTCCCCGTTTCCTTCCTAAAGACCTGGTGGCTCAAATGGTAAAGAATCTGCCTGCAGTGGGGAGACCCAGGTTCTATCCCAGGGTCAGGAAGATCCCCTGCAGAAGGGAATGGCAACCTACTCCAGTATTCTTGCCTGGAGAATTCCATGGACAAAGGAGCCTGGTCAGCTACAGTCTGGACATGACTGAGCAACTAACACACACATTCTTCCTTCCTTAAGATCTACCTTAGCACCATATCCTGGTCCAAAGAAACACAAGGGACTTCCCTGGTGGCTCAGTGGTTAAGACTCGAGGCTTCCACTGCATGGGGCGCAGGTTTGATCCCTGGAGGGGGAACTAAGTTTCTGCATGTTGCACAGTGCAGTCAAAAAAAAGTTTATTAAAAAAAAAAACAAGAAGAAACAGAAATCTGATTCCAGACAGCCCTGAAAGCAACAAAGACTTTACTAAATATCTGTGAGGTCAGCAAAGCCTTTACTAAACCTCCTCAGAGAGGTCAGTTGAGGAAGGAGTAACAGTATGCATATTACCTGAAGGACAGCAACTTCTACTGCCCCAAGGTAAGTCTCCAGGGCTCCAGCCCCTGGTGGACTCTCTGCTACCATCTTCCAGCCACCTAGTTTGCACTGGCTGGTGGGGTTTCCAAATCACATAAACCAAGACTTGTCCTCCAGAGGTTGAGTAAGAGAATGGATAATGTTGTAGGAGAGTAAGGATGGGAGGGGTGGTTGCTGATGAATTATACTTCCAAAAGTTTTTGTCCCTGTCACATGTGAAAATTAATGCTTTAAACTGACCATAAATTCAGGATTCACCACACCCTCCTCACCAGAAAGTCAGGCCTCCTCTCAGGGACAATTAGCATAGACTTATGGCTGATTCATGTTGCTGTATGATAGAAACCAACACAACATTGTAAAACAATTATTCTCCCATTAAAAATTAAAAAATAAATAAATGAAGATGACCAAAAAAATAGCACATCTATTTCTTAAGCACCTCTCACTTCCTCTGGAAGCCAGTTCCAAGTTCAAATAGGTACCACAGCGGGGATTGCTAATGACCTCCTAGCCCATTGTAACATTCTTTAAGTCAGCTTCACCGGCTGATGCAGGTAACGTGACCCATTGCCCTCTGGCAAGATGTGAGTGTCTATCCGCCCTGGCACAGTCGTGCTCACAGTTCTCAGGTAGCATTTACTACTGTCCAGACAGTAAAATCCAGGCAAGTACAACAGGGCTTCTGAAATTGGCTGACCTCTAAGTCCTTTCCTATTTTATTCTCTTTGGCACTGATGTATGAAGTAAAGGCTTATGTGGTTGAGACAGTGCCAAAATTTCATTTTCTCTGTTACTGGAGAGGAAGCAGGAGAAAAGAAAACACAAAACAGGGCTCACATTGTTTTTCTCACAGGGGCTCCCTTGCTTCCTGGGCAGCTTGCCTCTGGAGGGGCCAGCAAGGCCACTGGTTGTGGGAACAGAAACTCTAAGTTGCATCAGAAATGGCAGCCACTGCCCATGAAGGCTGAGCAAACTCCCTAAGGTACCCAAGCAGTAGGCAAAGGAATTCAGAGGCAGCAAATGCTTGTGCCTCTGTTCCCTCCCACCTAGAAAAATGCAGGCAACGAGTTGTCAAGTGGGAAAAGATATTTCCAGCTAGCAAAGCCCTGATATCCAAAATATGCATACTCCAATCAGTAAGAAAAAGAAAAATAACCCAATAGAAAAAATGGGCAAAAGACTTGAATAGGCATTTCATAAAATTAAAAAATATATCAAAAAGATGCTCAAGTGAATTAATTACTAGAATAAAGCATCTTTAGACAATAATGAGATACCTTTACACATCTTACAAAAGAAGCAAGAATTAAAACATCTGGTAAAATCAAATGATACTGAGGATGCAAAACAATGGGAACTCTTGGCTGGTGAGAGAATAAATCTGTTTAATTTGGAAAAGCCCTTTGACAACATCTAGTACAATTGAATATGCATAGATGCTGAGTACAGAGCCTTCCGCCATCTGTTCCAAACCTGACCACTTCTCTTCCAGGTCTCTGAGGACCTGTCGGACCTGGTTTAGCTATATGAAGAAATGATGTCTGGTTTGGGAGACTGATTTTCCTTCCCTCCCTCCCTCCCTCCCTTCTTTCCTCCCATCCTTCCCTTCTTTCCTCCCATCCTTCCCTTCTTTCAGTTTTTCAAAAGAGAGAGATAAAACATACATGTATAAAATGCATAGAACATACTTGGACAGTTTAACAAACAGTTGTCCATTGGTATCTGTAGGGCATTGGTTTCAGGACTCAGCATGGATACCAAAATCTCAGATGCAAAGTTCCCTGATGTAAGGTAGTGTAGCATAGTCAAGCCCTCCGGATTGTGGTTCAACATCCATGGATAATGAGGGACCAAGTATAATTTCAAAGCAACTCTGTGTAAGCAACACCTAGATCAAGAAATAGTAACTATTAGCCTCCAAGAAGCCTGTGTATGTCCCCTGAGTAGTCACAACCCCCTCTCTCCTCATTAGAATTGACTGCTATTATCCTGACATTCTTGATAGCAATTTCTCTCTTATTCTTTGTAAAGTTACCACCTATCTTTAAACTTTACATGTATGGATTCCTACTGAATACATTCTTCTGTGTCAACATTCTTTCCCTCAACATTAGGTTTATGAAAGTGAAGTAAGTCACTGGCCACGTAGCTATAGGCCGCTCCTTTTCATTGCTGTATTGTATTCCCCCATATGAATACAATACAATGCATTTTTCCATTCTATTCTTGATGGATAGTGTTGTTTCCAGTTTGAGGCTACCAGGAACAAAGCTGCCAAGAACATTCTTGCACGTAAATCCTGGTGCACAGGTGCAAGAGCTTTTCTAGGGTGATGACCTAGTGTGGCTTCCCTTTAATCCAGCCTTAGTGCATTCATGCTTCTTGCCTGTCTCCTCTTTCAAAACTAGCCCTCAGAAAAGGTCATAAATTCACTCATGCCAAGGTAGGAATGGCTGAGAAGTATTACTCTCTATCCTCTCCCATAGAACTGTGAGCTGACAGCAAATTAATAAATTTCTACTTGTAGAATTTCAGGTATCTGGAGGCCAGGGGAGAAGTTCATTAGGGTTGGCTCTAGGAAGAAAGTATCACATAATGATAATGCTGTGAAGCAAAAAAAACAAACAAAACTCAAAACAAATAGCCAAGGTGTTATATTGATTTTTTTTTTTCCAATCTCACTTCCTACTTTCAGTAATCTTGTGAGAGGAAAAAAGAACCATAAAGACTGTTCTGTTTGAAAAGTAAAAAACCAGGCACAAGAAGTGAAGTCCCTTCTCCAAGGATCAGTTGGCAGATAATGGCTGAGCTGACTGCAGTGGTCAAAAAGAAATCCTCAAGGCCAAATGCCCACGCTTGAGGCCCAGCTCCATCAGCTAAGTGAGTCATCTATTTCAAGCTGGTTTCCTTGACTGTGAAATCAACATGATAATAGTACTTACTTTATGGATTTGTTGCGAAGCTAAAATAAGGAAACGACTAAATTCCATTTTGCATAGTGTTTGCCACTTAGTAAAGTGCTCAAATAGTATTAGATATTGTTCTGCGTATTTTTATTATTTGAAGCTGAGTGGGGGTTCTTTCTGTGAGAGCAAGTAAACAAATGATCTGATGCTATTGGGGATCCTGGCAAGCTTACAGTGTAAAGGGGAGAGAAGAGGAAAAGAACGTAGAAGCTGGAGTGAGACATGAAATGGGCACATCTGCTAGGTGGGAGGAAAGTGCTGAATTTTCAGGGTAGGGGCTGCTGAAGGCCATCCACTGGGGTGAGTGGAAGGCCCGAGCCCAGGGAGGCAGGGGGATGCTATAATAGGTCCAGCCCAGGGAGAAGTTTGAGTGGGTCTTGCTAGGTCAGGACAGAGAAGTCAGATGTAGTCAATACATGAATAGCAACTGCAGGGAAAGAAGTGGGGCAGAGAGCAGTTAACAGATAAGGATGTGCACACCCACAGGGCGGCTGAAAGTCAGTGCTCCTCTGGGAGCTGATGGCCACCCATCTCAAGTACCAGTGAGTCACTCAGCTTTTCTCTTAGCTTAGAAGCTTATTCGTTCCACTTGCAGGCATAGCCACAGCCGGAAAGTGTGTTTCTGTGTGTGTGTGTGTGTGTCTGTGTGTCTGTGTGTGTGGGTGTGGGTGTGTGTGTTTCTGCCTATCTGTCTGTCCCAAGGGGCAACTCTCAGCCAATGAAGAATGAAGGTTGACAGATAAATGCCCCAATCTCCCATTCTTCAGAGGGACAATTCTGGGTGGTTTTTACCTGGTTCTTCAAAGAGTCTCTGAGGAGATTGTGCCAATTGTTTACAGTGATAACCAGCTCAGTAATGCATCTTTCATTGGCTTTCCCTTTTTCCTTGTATCACTCTCCCCTGTTTTGCATTGTCTTCCTAAGATATCCTCTCAAATAAACTATTGTCACCAAAGTCTTTATCTCAGTTCTGCTTTAGGAGGGACCCAAACAAAGTCATAAGGGGCTTCCCAAGTGGTGCAGTGGGAAAGAATCTGCTTACCAAGGCAGGAGACGCAAGAGACATGGGTTGGATCCTTAGGTCAGGAAGATCCCCTGGTGTAGGAAGTGGCAACCTGCTCCAGTATTCTTGCCTAAAAAATTCCATGAACAAAGGAGCCTTGTGGGCTACCATCTGTGGGATCACAAAGAGTCACACAACTGAGCAACTGAGCACAGGCAAAGTCATATTATGACCATCTAACACAAATCAAACAAACACCTCCCCACCCCAACCCTAACTTAAACCCTGTCAAAGAAACATGACCAAAATGGAAATTAGGAATGCTTTTTGCCAAAAGAAAATTTCAAGAATTAATTGGGTCAAGATCATAGCAAAAGTTAAATGAGTTCAGACAGACTGACCAAATGTGGATGGACATGTGAATAGAAGAAAGAAAAAAAAAATGTATTAGAGGTCTTCCCTGGTGGCTCAGTGGTAAAGAATCCACCTGCCGATGCAAGAGGCACGGATTCAAACCCTGGTCTGGGAGGATCCCACATGCCACGGAGCAACTAAGCCCATGTGCCACAACTATTGAGCCTGTGCTCTAGAGCCTAGGAGCTGCAACTACTGAGCCCACACACCGCAACTACTAAAGCCTGCACACCCTAGACTCCGTGCTCCACAACAAGAGAAGCCACTGAAATGAAAAACCCACGCACCGCAACTAGAGAGTAGCCCTCATTCACCACGACTAGAGAAATGCCGAGCAGCAACAAAGACCCAGCACAGCCAAAAATAAATAAATAAGTAAATTTTTAAAAATATATTGGACGAGAACATGAGCGATCTGGAAATACACTCTAGAAAACGTCTCACATTGGGCCAACCACACATGAGATTGTCCCTTGTAGGGCTGTTTGTGCTACTGGGATTTGAAGGTTCCAGGGGCTCACTACTGAGAGAAAAGATGAGTCGAGCAATCAGGAGCAAGAAATTGCATGTACCACAGCCATGTGGATAGTCTGTGAAACAGTGGAATATGGCACAATATTGCTTATATAAATATTCCATATGTATACTATATATCTTACAAGGAAACACATGAATACTGTTATAGCTATTAAACATATCAAAGCAAATGTCTATAGTGGAAAGGGGGAATGGGAGTGGAAAACAGGGAGAAAAAGGAATCTTTAAAAAATATGTCTTATACGAACCAATGATGACTATGTGGAGTATGAACTGAGGAGGCAAGGAGTATGATTAAGTCAGCTCTGCACCTGAGGTTCAAAATGAAAAAAAAAAAAAAGAATGTAAAATATAGGAAGACACTGTATAACTTTAGAATAGCTAAGGCCTCTTAAACAAGACATAAAAGACCCAAGAAAGCGAAAGTCGCTCAGTCGTGTCCGACTCTTTTCAACTTCATGGACTGTATAGCCCACCAGGCTCCTCTGTCCATGGAATTCTCCAGGCAAGAATACTGGAGTGGGTTGCAATGCCCTTCTCCAGGGGATCTTCTCGACACAGGGATTGAACCCAGGTTTGCTGCATTGAAGGCAGATTCTTTACCATTTAAGCTACCTGGGAAGCTCCAAAAGACACAAACCATAAAGGAAAACCTAGACGGCATATTAAAAAGCAGAGACATTAGTTTGTCAACAAAGGTCCATCTAGTCAAAGCTATGGTTTTTCCAGTAGTCATGTATGGATGTGAGAGTTGGACCATAAAGAAAGCTGAGCACCGAAGTATTGATGCTTTGTTACTGTGGTGTTGGAGAAGACTCTTGAGAGTCTCTTGGACAGCAGGGAGATCCAATCAGTCCATCCTAAAGGAAATCGGTCCTGAATATTCATTGGGAGGACTGATGCTGAAGCTGAAACTCCGGTACTTTGGCTACCTGATGCGAAGAACTGACTCATTTGAAAAGACCCTGATGCTGGGAAAGATTGAAGGAGAAGGGGATGACAGAGGATGAGATGGTTGGATGGCATCACTGACTCACTGGACATGAGTTTGAGTAAACTCCAGGAGTCAGTAATGGATGGGTAAGCCTGGCGTGCTGCAGTCCGTGGGGGTCACAAAGAGTCAGACACTACTGAGCGACTGAACTGAACTGAACTGATAAAGGAAAAAATTCTAACTTTGACTATATCCACAAAGAGGCATCTATCAGGATTTCAACACAGTATTTCAGCAATAGCTAAAAATTGAAAAGGACCTACAGGTTCATCAGGAGAGAAATGGCTAAATGTGGCCTATTCACACCATAGAATACTATTTAGGGGTCAAAAAGAGTGAAGCTGTCCTGTATACACTGATAAAGGACACAAAATGCAGAGGCTAATGTCAGTCATACAGGTTTCTCTCTACTTGTCCTAACCCTGCCAGGATACATTGACCGCTGAAAAAAGCAAGTAAAATATAAAAGTAGAAAGCAATACAATTTATGCTATAAAACAGAGGGTGGCACAAAACCAAATCTAAGTTCTATGTACATGTAAATACCTAGAATGAGGTCTGGGACATTTAAAAGATACATATATGTGTTAAAAAAGGGAGATGAGGGAAGGAGGGAAGGAACTTGGAAAGGTTGCTACCTGATTAATTTCCCTGTGGCAAGACCTTTTAGAATAGTTTTGAGGAATAAGGCCAGTTTTTCCAAGTGCCACTGGGTTCTTCTTAAACATTCATCTCTCCACTGTCTTAGCCCTGGAGAAACTCTGGACCTGAGACTGCCCTTTCCTGAGTTATCCAGCAGGGGGCAAAAGCACCATGAGCCAGCTGCCCTGGCAAACCGCTCAGTGACCTGGAATTTAGGGCTGGGCCCTGCCTGCTTGAGCAGCAGACATTTGGCCTGGTTCTCCACCATTAAAGGCTGATTAAAGTTTTCCTGCAGAGTAGCAGATTCGAATATGCACTCTTTGCGGAATATTTTAAAAATTCTGAACATGCATTTGAGTTCAGGGTAAGACCTATTTTAAAAAAAAATCGATTCGGCCCAATTAATTTTTTACTGTGGAAGTAAAATATATTCATCACAATTTCTTTTAAAGTATAAAGTGGAAAACATGTAGTTTATCTGGAGAAAATAATGTATCTCTTTTCTAGACTTTTATAAACATATATAAACACTTTACTAAAAGGGCCATCATATATACATACGATATATATATGTATATATATGTTTCATAGCTGCTCCTTTTAATTAGATCAATATGATCTCATAGACATCTTTTAAGGGTTCAATATTTTGTTCTTTTTTTTTTTTTTTTTTCTTGTGAATTTGTTTTTATTTTACTGGGTCTAGGGGATGGGATGGGGAATACCTCTGTAAGTTATGCCCCACTAGGAAGATGTCCATTCTAACTTTCCTGGGATAGCTTTCGGAGCTTTTTCTTTTTCTTGGAGCCGCTGCTCTTGCTGGCAGACATGCTATTAACCCAGTTATTTCTGTTAAAAAGCATCCTGACACTGAGAGGAAACAAGATCCTATGCTATTGTTTGGGATTTGGGTCTGGTTCTGTTCTGACTGGGAGGGCCTGGCATTTCTAGGAGCAAATCAACAGCAGAGGAATCCAAGTCCATTTCTGGATCCACACCTCAAAATGGCATGGAGTTTTGACAGCCAAGAGCTTATGTGTTCTGTTGTCTTTTGTAGCTTTCCGTACACGTGGCTTCCTGGGTGATGGATGTTATTTCTATTTATTGGATAACAGAAGATAATCACAGATCAGCTTCAAAATCTCTCTTGGAAGGATGACCAAGCTGTCTCTCCGCATATTGTGTGGGCTGACTTACTAGAAAGCGAAGACTTTGGATGGCCAGATTTTTAGCCGTTTCTCTCTAGGGAAGGTAATTATCTCATTGTAGGAATTTATAAATGTAGCCCTTGGCTAATTACATTGTTTGGTGGAGGTTTAATGCAAAAAAGGATAAAGTAAAGATAAGTTGGATTTAAACTGTCTTTCTTTTTGGCACTATTCATCCAGTCGTGCTAAATCTAAATCCCAAGAAACTTAACCAGATGAAAAGTAGAGTTTGATTTTTTTTTAACGAATTTCTTTCTTGTTTCAGAAGGAATTCACATAAATAGAAAGTCAAAGGATTCGCTGACAAAGAGGGGAACAAACATACCCTTTGAAGATCAACAACCACACAAAACCAATGTCCAAGGAAACTAAAAATAGTTTTGTCACCAACTGTCAAAGACCAACAAATGCAAGATTTGTAAGAAAATGTGATATCATTTGTCCAGAGGTATAATGAAGGATTTCCAAACCCAAGCATCTTGGCAGACAATGGCTCAGACAATGGCTGAATTGAATAATCAAAACAACTGGAACAATGAACCACAGGCGTAACGCAGAAAGGGCCTGGGTGGTCGGGCTTGTGGTGAGGTGACTGCTTGCCAAGCTGATATCAAGCTCCCAGATGAAGAGTTCTGCAGTTGTATTCCTTCTTCCTCAGGATGGAGGTCACAGGAGATTATCCACGCTGGTTTAAACTACCAAGCTCCCAACCACCTCCAAAGTTTTCAACGTCTAGAATATCTCCAATCTTTTTCTGTGGCAGGGCACAGCCTGATTGGAGTCTGGAAGACCTATTTTATTACATATATGTTTGTTTTTGGCATAATGGAAGCCAAAGGTTGTTGAAGGTAAATGTCTGTTTCACAGAACCACTGAATATGAATAACTTAATAAAGGAAGTGTCTCATCCCAGTATAAAGGCAACAGACGATGCAGAGCCTATTATTACACCAAACAAATGTGCTGTAAAATGCATTTATCCTTGGGAGATGATAAACCAATGAGGGGAGGGGATTGTGAATCTAAATATTAGAGCCAAAGACTATAAAACCCTTAGAAAAGAGAGAAGCAAATCTTCGTGACCAAGGATTAGGCAATAGTTTGTTCGATATCGTATCAAAAGCACAAGTGACAAAAAAATAAATAAATTGTATTTCATTAAAATTAAAATTTCTGTGCTTCAAAGGACATCAAGAAAGTATCGGATATCCCACAGAATGGAGGGAAATATTTTCAAATCATATCTCTGATAAAGGCTTTGTAGCCAAAATATGTAAAAACTCTCACAATTCAACAATAAAAAAGCAACTCAGTTTTTAAACTAGGCAGATGAGTCAAATAGACATGTCCATAAGCACATGAAAACGCACTCAACATTATTAGCCATCAGAGAAAGGCAAATGAGAATCAACATGACATGCCACTTCATATCACTAGGATAGTTAAAATAATAAAGACAGATAATCACAAATACTGGCAAGGATATGGAGAAACTGGACCCTCATACATTGCTGGTGGGACTGTGAAATGGTATAGTCCCTTTAGAAAATAGCCTAGCAGTTTCTCAAAAAGTTGAACAAAAAGTTACTCTGTGACCCAGGAATTCCACTCCTAGGTATATACCCAAGAGAATGGAAAACATAAGTTTACTGAAAAACTTATACATGAATATTCATAGTAGCATTACTCAAATAGCCAAAAAACAGGTTGTTTCCACCCAAATGTCCACCAACTAACGAATGAATAAATAAAATGCATTTTGCCCATACAATGGAATATTAGTCATCTCTAGAAAGGAATGAACTACTGATAAATATTACAGTAGATGAACCTTGAAAACATTGTGCTAAGTGAGAGAAGCCAGACATAAAAGGCCACAAATATGATTCCATTTATAGGACATATCTAGAATAGGCAAATCCATAGAGACTAATCTAGAGAAAGTAGGTGAGTGGTTGCCAAGGCCTGTGGGAGGAAGGAATGGGAAGGGACTACTGATGGCTGCGGGGATTCTTTTTGGGGGTGATGAAAATATTTTGGAATTAGATAGTGGTGATGTTTGCACAATTCTGTGAATGTATTAAAACCACTGAACTGCATACTTTAAAAGGGTGGATTTTATGGTATGTGAATTCTATCTCAATAAAGTTATTACAGTAAATACATACATAAATTAGGAGAGACATGAATAAATGAATGGAGATCAGTGACAGTCCAACTCCCTCTCCCCGATAAGCAAGAGCCGGAGGCCCTGGGTACTGACCTGGGTGGGGTAGCCAGGCCCTAGCCCACGTGCAGGTTGCCAAGGGAAGAGTGAGGAATGAGCAGGAGATGACACCCACAGGCAGAGGTGTCACCAGTGCCTCTCAAGACGTCACTTTTCAGTGTAACTATCCTGGTAGGTGGTGACCCATGGAAACTGAGAAAACCTGAACTGAGCAAGAGGGCTTGGCAGAAAGGGAGGAGGAGGAGCCAGGGTATTCCCTGAGATAAATAAAAAGCACAGGCAGCTTTACAGCTGCCTGGAACCAGGTGTGAGCAGACGGGGAGAGGTTAAGGGCACCAAGCAGAAACTGTGTGGTTTTTAGGGAGGCTGATTTGTGAAAGCCGTCATCCACTATCCTCAAAGTGATTTGTGACATTCATTTTGTTCAGTAAAACTGTGTGCCTCCCAGGAATAACTGTCGGCAATAAAAGGAAAGTAAGAGCCAGGAGCTCACCACACTGCCTGGGAAGAGACAGACAGCTACTCTACAGTACAATAGGTGCCATGGTGAAAATAAATTCCAGAGCACAGAGATGGGTCACCAGATTCAGGTAGGAGGGTCAAGGAGGGCTGCCTGGAGGAGGAAGCACTTGAGAGGAATCCATGCCTTTCAGGAGGTACTGCTACTTCAGGAAACTGCACCCTCGGGAAGCCGATGATCCAAGATAGAGCCCATTCCCTGCTCACAAACCAGCCATCTCTCCTGTGCTGCGACTTTTATCTTCCATGAGAAAGGGCTCCAACCTGGAGAGGAAGAATGTGGCCATGGGTTCTAACTGTGAGTCCTGATCCAGGCATCGGACTGCTTTATGATCTTAGACACCTCAGATCTATTTTACCTGTGAACAATTTCCTCCCCTAAGGAATAAGAACTGTGGTCATTCTTCATGGAGGTCGGTTCTTTCCTTTTATTTTGCTCAGTTCTTTCCTTTTACTCAGGTGAGTCAGATGTTCATACATATAAGGAAAGTCTAGAGTCACCAAATAAAGAGCCACTGAGGGACTTTCCTGGTGGCCCAGTGGTTAAGCAAAGAATTCCTACAACAAGACAGTTACTGCTGCCCTGGGGGAGTCTTCTACCCACAGCCTGAAGAATATGAGCATAACCTTTAAATAAGTTACCACCTATCCTGAAGATATGATATATTAAATGGAAATAGATGTAAATAAAATTTTGTTATCTCAAAAAAAAAAAAAAAAGAATTCATGTTGCAAGGCAGGGGACATGGGTTCAATCCATAGTCAGGGAACTAAGATCCCCACACGCTGCGGAGCAACTAAGCCTGCATGTTGCAACTACTGAGCTTGCGAGCCACAACTGAAGAGTCTGTGTGCTGAAACGAAAGACCCTGCATGACACAACAAAGATCCTGCGTGCTGCAACTAAGACCCGAAGCAGTCAGAATAAATAAATATATATATATATATACACATATATTTAAGTTAGAGCTTTCCCCAGTGCTCTGTGACAATCTAGAGGGGTGGGATGGGGTGGGAGATGGGAGGGAGGTTTAAGAGGGAGGGGACATATGTATACCTACAGCCGACTCATGTTGATGTATGGCAGAAACCAACACAATATTGTAAAGCAATTATCCTTCGATTAAAAATAAATAGGTTGTTTTAAGTTAGAGGTTTCTTATTAGAAAAAAAAAAAAAATGCTGAAATCTTAACTCCAGCACTCCAGAAGTGAAGTCGCTCAGTCGTGTCCGACTCTTTACGACCCCGAGGACTGTAGCCTACCAGGCTCCTCTCTCCATGGGATTCTCCAGGCAAGAATACTGTAGTGGGTTGCCATTTCCTTCTCCAGGGGCTCTTCCCAACCCAGGGATCAAACCCAGGCCTCCCTCGACCCAGGGATCAAACCCAGGTCTCCCGCACTGCAGGCAGACGCTCTAACCTCTGAGCCAACAGGGAAGCACTCCAGAGTCTGACCTTATTTAGAAAATGCTCACTGCAGATGTGATTAGCTGTGATGTCAAAGCGGAGTAGGAAGGATCCCTGATCCAAGATGACTGGTGTCCTTCTAAGAGACCGGTCACGTGAAGACAGATGTGCTGGAAGAAGGTGATGTGAAGAAGACAGAAACTGGACAGAGGCAGCCACAAGGCAAACAGCGCCAGGGAGTGCCCACAAACCCTCAAGGAGCAAGGGAGAGACGGGGGATTCTCCTGCCTGTTTAGGAGGGAGTGTGACTCTGCTGAGACCTCAATTTTGGACTTCCAGACTCCAAAACTAGAAGACAATAAATGTCTGTTGTTTCAAGCCACCACATTTGTGGTACTTAGTTACAGCAACATTAGGAAACAAATACATCCTCCCCAGGCTGATGTTTCCTCAGTGTGCACAAAAAACAGCTTGTAGTCTTTATTTGAAGGGCTGAAATTTGGCATTTTTTTTCCCTAATTTTTTTTTTTCAAATCCCTCAGGACTTCAGTGCTGTTTTTGAAAGTGTTGGAATGTCAGGATACAGTCCAGTGCTGGCTCTAATTCCTCTTACTCTCATTACGTGGGCTCAGCCTCCTGGAGAAGCACCTGGAAACGCCAATTTCAGGTTCTACGTGAACAAGTGAATGAAAAAACTGGGCTTCTTTTTTCTAGTTTTTCACACATGTTCCCCAGCTTACACTTCTGTATGCATTGGTAGTCTTTCTCGGTCACTCAGTCATTCATCAAACCCTTAGTGCATAACTGCAACGTGTCAGTGATGGACAGACAGGACTTTGCTCGTGTCTAGGGGCCGTCTCGCATGGTTCCACTGCTGCTGGTGCTGTCTGTAAACCCTTCCAGCCTTCCTCACTGAGTAACACCTACCTAACTCATAGCATATCCTTAGTGGTGACAAACTTCTATCTCTGAAATGAAGAGATGAATTTTTGGACAACCCAGAGTCCTCATAGTCATGTCTGGAGAATGAGGTGTATGATTAAACTGAAAAAAATAAAAGTCTAGGTCTTTGTTTTTCCCCTAATAACCTCAGAAAAAATAAAAAACAAAAATTTTGCTAACAATGGGATAGTTTCATAACTCAGAAGGTGATGATGTGGAAGAACAGTGTTATTTGGATATTTTTTAAATATCTTATGACATCATGGTCATATAAGGAGATGCTTTTATCTCAAGCTTAAGGTCCTCACTCAGTAGCCTCACTCATCTTTTTTCGTTGTCGTTCCTTTGCTCTAGATAGAGGGCCAGGTGAAGGAGCAGCGTCTTCTGTCTCTTCTTCCTCCCTATCTCTTCTTTCTCTTGATGTTATTCTTGAGTAAATAGATGGTGAAGAGTGCAGGGCTCAGAACTTTCAAAACAGCCAGTGAGTGCGTCCCAGGGTGAGACTCTTGATTGCCCTCATTAATTTTCTTGATTTGTCCAGGGATCTTCTTCCAAGGTTGTCATCTCATTGTGATGTTGTGAGCCTCATCACAGCTACCACAACATGTCACAAGACACATTCAGAGCAGACACTCATAGTTAAAGCTGCAAGTGAAAACAGGAAGCAAGCTGGGCTTTCCATTACAGAGGAAAACATCTCAAGATACCTGGGAGAGTGTCCTGAGCTTCTGCCTCAGGAAGCTGACCTTTAGCTCTCAGTTTAAAATATTCCTTTGTGATGTCTAGAAATGGCCAAGATTAAATTCAGTGTTCCATGTTGCAATCGTATATCTATTTAAAAATTTTTTAATTTTATTTATTTTTGGTTGTGCTAGGTTTTCATTGCTGCGTGGGCTTTTCTCTAATTGCAGTAAGCAGGGGCCACTCTCTAGTTGCCACGCGCAGGCTTCTCATTGCAGTGACTTTTCTTGTTGCAGAGCTTGGGCTCTAGGCGCATGGGCTTCAGTAGTTGTGGCACTTGGGCTTAGTTGCTCTGCAGCACGTGGGATCAAACCTGTGTCTCCTGCATTGGCAGGTGGATTCTTAACCCCTGAGCCACCAGGGAAGCCCAATTGTATACATATATTAATTATACTATTTTATATCAGAAGAAGACCACCATCTCTGCAAAGGATATAGGGGGATTCACTCATTCATTCATTCACCAGATGTGTATGAAGCGACAGGCACGTTGACAAGCAGTGGGAAAGCTAAAGCTGGAAACACAGTCTCTAGTCTTGAGGGGCTCATGGAGGAGAGAGAGATGGAAACAGAATCACACCAGGACTTTGAACCACCCCGCTGTACCTTGAAGGCCTATCCCTGCCTCCAGATCACCCTGCTTCAAAGACCTTTCACGAGCAGGCCAAGGAGAGACATATACCACTCATCGCCAAGAAAACTTCCTGCTCACCTCTCTGATGCATCTCTGCTACTTTCCCAAAGCATTTCTCATCTTGTCTTACCCTCAAAGTAGGATCTTAGTTTTTTCTCTCCTCCCTACATGACCCCTCCACTTGCAACCTGGCTTAGTAAAACAAGACTTGATCTCAAGTGTCTCAGATTGCTTCTAGGAAGCCTTTATTCAGTATGTCTGGTGCTGCTGGACTATAAAGTGTAAGGCAGGAGGCATGAGACCAGAGACCAAGCTGGGAGTCAGAATAATGTGGACTTTATAAGTCAGACTATTTTTCACAGTGGCTGCACCTACCCTTGATTTTTGAACAAGAATCCAATAAACTTCTCTTCTGCCTCCCTCTTCCTTTCTCCCCTATTTGTTGAAAAAAAAAAAATTGGGCAGTCTGTGCTTACAGTTCATATATCACTGATGACACTGCTCTGTGATGGTATCATTAAGCATGTTTCACTGTCTCATTATAGTTCCTGGTGGTTAGATTTTGAGGTTTAATCAGATTTAGGTCTGACTTTTTTGGCTAGACTACTTCTAGGGTTGCCAGGCTTGGCAAATAGATGTAAAGGATTCCCAGTTAAACTTGAATTTCATACAAATAATGAACAGTTTTAGTATAAAAATATCTCATGGAATATTTGAGATCTATTTATACTGAGCATTATTTGTTATTTATCTGAAGTTCACCTCTAACTACTTTATAAGAGGCATCGTGTCTGTCCAGTAAGAGGCACATAGTATCTTGCTCGCTCTTTTTTTTTGCAGTGTTAGCAGCTGTTGACGATCGTGACCTAGATTGGTTATTTCTCTAGAGGTTATAAAATCATGATGTTCTAATTCTTTTCTTTTTCTTCACTTCTTAGATAGAATATGGCTATAAA
Organism: Giraffa tippelskirchi; assembly: GCF_054371585.1. Lineage (NCBI taxonomy): Eukaryota > Metazoa > Chordata > Mammalia > Artiodactyla > Giraffidae > Giraffa > Giraffa tippelskirchi. The sequence continues at coordinate 145,205,574 of NC_137281.1, read as the reverse complement.
TAGAAACTTACCCTTACCAACTATTTACCTGGTCTCTTTCATACAGGAAAGGCAGGACACCTGCTTACTTCTTTCATTTGCAAGTTTTCAGAATAATTGGTTCCTAGCATCCTCCAAAGATGACCAATGAGTTGGGTTCTTTCCTTTCAACGAGTCATTATAGACTCAGGGATTTTGACAGGTATGTCTTTTGATCCATTGCCATCAGTATTCTTTTAAATACTCAAGTTGTCCCATCTTCAGGCAGTGGGAGCCCCTTGAACTTCACTTCTGAGTCCTTGTAATGCCATCCTTGCTGTCTTTGTCATCTTCTTTGCTTTCTGATGAAATGAGATGTTCCAGACTCATCTTTCAGATTTTTGGCCCAAATTCAAATTTGGAATCAGACATGTCTCTTAGAATCTCCTTTAGTGGGAAGTGAGATATAGAGATCCAGTACTTCTGCTCCCTTATTTAAAGTTATAACAACTTCCCATAACAAAAACATATGCTTCCTGGGATCCCCTGGCATCCCCTTATGTTGATTTATTTTATTCCATATGATCTATCAATCTTCTAACATATCGCATTGTTTATTTTATCATGTTTATTGCCCATCTCTCACCACTAGATTGTAAACTCTCTGAGGGCAGAAACTTTTATTTGTTCACTGGCTGTACTTAGTAGGCACTCAATAGATATTCCTTCAATGAAAGAATGTTGTTGGATTACAGGTTCTCACATTAGAATGTGAGAAAGTGAATTTGGGAGGTACCACTGTGAAGCAGAGGGGCCAGGCAAGCATCTCTTTCAGTTGTTCAGGTGATAGATGATGGTGGCTAAAACTAGGAAGATGTCTGTGGAGACAGAGAAAAAAGACTAGTTATATCGTCTTGGAGGTAGAACTGACTGGACACAGGGGTGGCTTGGATGTGGGGGATGAGGAAAAAGGAGGAATGAAAGGTGCCTTCTAGAATCTTGGCCTGAGCAAAAGGATGAATAAAGAAGCTAGAGAAGTGGGGAGAGTGCGAGAATGAAGAGAATCAAGGGTTCCATCTTGGAACTATATCATTTAAAGTGTCTATTAACAGCCAAGTGGAGACATAAAGCAGGCAGTTGAGTCCGGGCTTAGAGATGGAGGTGTAAAATCAGGAGTCTTCAGAATCTGGGTGGCATTCAGAGCTCTGTGACCTGATGAGATCATCTCGAGAGCTTTAGACAGAGACTAGAAGCTGTTCTAGGACCAATTCTTGAGATACCCCAACATGCAGTGACCGGAAGAAGCAGGAGGAGCCTGTCAAGGAAACTGAGAAGAGGAGGTGAAAGAAATGGAAGGGAAATCAGGAGAGAGTATCACTGTTAAAAGCAGGAAAGAAGAGTGAAAGGGAGGAGGGAAGAGTGAAAGGGAGGAGGAAGTGTTCAACTGTGGCAGATGCTCCTAGCAAATCAACATTGATGAGGGCAGAGACAGACTCATTGGGTTTTCTACACAGAAGTTGCCGGTGACCTTAACAAGAGAGGTTCAGTAGTAGAGGAGGAACAGGTGAATGGACAAGGCAGTGAAGACTGGAATCAGGGAGAGCAGATGACTGGTTCAAGAAGCTCTGTGGTGAAAGGAGAAATGAATGGGAGCAGGAGCTGGAGGGAGATGTGGGGGCACAGAAAATACATTCAAAATCGGAGATGCTGTATAATGATGGAGATGACTTATATGGTGGGAGATTCTAATGACGCAAGACAGCAAAGCAACTGTAGGAAACTGTTCATGTAAGGCAGCTAAGTAATAAGAAAGACCTGAACCCAGACAGGGAAATAGAACTGACTGAACTTACGAAGCAAGCTAACTTAGAGAGCTCCCAGTTTCAGACCAGAGGCAAATGCCAGGGTGCATAATTTCTCAGGATCCAAACCTGCCTGTTAACTGCCTTTCCCCTCCTCACTCCCACTCCAAATAAGCACACGTACCGAAACATCACACCCTATCCAAAAGCAGAGAAAGCAGGATGCATATTGGGATCCTGGACAAATGCTCAGCTGCCCCCAGGATGACCCGATCTGGGTTCAAAGCCAAAACAGCACAGAGAGTTTCCTTGTCCCCCACCTACTGGATTTACATGAGTTTTTAAAGCGCTCTTCTCTGGCTACCCAAGGATTAGCCATGTGTTTCAACAAGTGATTTAAAATCATTACTTGTCTCTTTTGGTTGAATCTCAAATGTTTGAAATGTACACAGCTTGGCAGGCTGGCCTGGGCAGCTGAGCTTCAAGAGGACATGTCCCAGCCATCTGTTGCCCTGCTTCATACCAGCCTTCTGCCCTTCCCACTGGGGAGAAGGACTGGGCTTGACAGGCAAATGCAGGACAAAGACAACTGCAGCCTTGGCTTCAAACAGTTGCTCTCACAATGTCTTGGGTGGAGCTGGGGGGATGGGAAGTTACTGTGTTGTTTTCGCCTGAAGTTACTGAAGTGCTTCGCCTGAAGGTAAGGAGTTTTCTCTCCATTTCAGAGATCCAGAAGGTTTTAGGGACAGAAACAAAGACATTACCTCTGATTTCCCCTCCGTCAGAGCAGCTCAAACTGTGCTCAACCTTGTGCTCAACCACTCTGAGGAGATTCAGGAATGCAATATGAAGATTCAAATTTCATTTTAAAAATATCAAAGTGGCCTTCCCTGGAGGCGCAGTGGATAAGAATCTGCCTGCCAATGCAGAGGACACAGGTTTAATCCTTGGTCCCAGAAGATTCCACGTGCCACAGAGCAACTAAGCCCACAAACCACAACTACTGAGCCCATGCACCGAAACCACTGAAGCCTTGGCTCCCTAGAGCCTGTGCTCCACAAAAGAGGCCACCGCGATGAGAAACCCTGCACCGAAAAGAAGAGTAGCCCCTGCTCGCTGCAACTAGAGAAAGCCCGCTCAAAGCAACAGACACAGCACAGCCAATATATATATATATGTATGTATTTTAAAAACTACTATTAAAAGGTATCTAGTCTATAACAACATGAATGCATTAAATAGACACTTTTGGCCTGTCAAGACTTCAGTGATTTAAATTGCATCATCAGGTAAATGAACTTTTTTGAGGGGAGGGCCCCTCCAAAAAGTTGGAGGGGGGCATGGCAACCCACCTCAGTATTCTTGCCTGGAGAATTCCATGGGCAGAGGAGCCTGGTGGGCTACAGTTCTTGGGGTCACAAAGAATCGGACACGACTGATCGACTAACACTTTTGCTTTTTCACTTTCAGTTGATTTTATGATTCTTTTTATATAGTAGACTTTTAAAATAAAAATTTTAGATTTACGAAGAAATTGAACAGAATTCTCACCTTACCCTCCTGTCTCCAGCTCTCACACTTTCCTATTAATAACATTTTATATTGGTATGGTATATTTGTCACCATTGGTGAATTGATATTGAGACATTATTATTAGCTAAAGTCCATAGTTTATTCAGGTTTCCTTCTTTTTTTTTTTTTTTTTTTTTACCTAATGTCCTTTTTCTGTTTCAGGATCCCACCTAGGAAACCACATTAAAGTGTCATGTCTTAGGCTCCTCTTCCCTGTAACAGTTCCTCAGACTTTCCTTGTTTTTGATGTCTGTGAGCACTAGTTGAGCTTTTTATCCTATTTGCAATCCCTCTATTGGGATTTGTCTGATATTCTTCTCATGAGTAGACTAGGGTTATGGGTTTTGGGGAGGATGCTCACAGAGGTAAAGTGCCATTTGCATCACATCATATCAAAGGTACATGCTAACAACATGATTTATGACTGTTGACAATGATCTTGCCTGAAGTAGATACCTGCCTAAAGTAATGTTTGCTAAATTTCCCCACTATAAAGTTTGCTTTTTAAAAGATTTTATGTAAGTATGGACTCATGGATATTTATTTTATACTTTGGATGATAATTTGATACAACTTAATTTTGTTCCTCAAATTGTTCAAGCTTTGGCCATTGGAGCTCTTTCATTTAACTCTTGTGCCCTGTGATAATACCTCCATCGATGTGATATTTTTTTAGTAAACTCAGTTTTGTGTGGACTTTGACACAAATTCCTCTTGGTGTCTCTAAGACTAGGTTGGTCCTGATAGTGGGTGTGCCTCGTGCCAGCCTGAGCATGTCTGCTTACCAAGTCAGAGCAAAGAGCGGAGTACTTCCTGCTCTGGGGTCCATGAGGCTCCATAAACCAGCAGGCTTGCAACACTGCATACAGAGTGATAAAAGTGTCCTGTTTGTTTAGTACATGTTGTAAGTTTTAGTTGTTAATTGCCTGACTTTTACATTTATGATGAGGATGAAGAATAGTTGTTGGATATTTTGATACTTACTCATTCAATTTTGAAACAAAATTTTCCACTTCTCTTTCTAGTTTCTAAGGTGGTTTAATTTTAATCTCAAAAGACAAACTGAAAAAACACTGTTAGCAGGAGTTATGAACACAAACCCTGGTGCAGAGGCTGCCTTGATTTAAATCTTGACCTTGGGCCAATTATTCCACTCCTTGGTACCTCAGTTGTCTCATCTGTAAAGGGCTTCCCTGGTGGCTCAGACAAAAGAATCTCCCTGCAATGCAGGAGGCCTAAGTTCGATCCCTGGGTCAGGAAGAGCCCCTGGAGAAAGGAATGGCTACCCACTCCAATCCTCTTGCCTGGAGAATCCCATGGACAGAGGAGCCTGGCGGGAGCCTAGTCTGTGAGGCTGCAAGGAGTCAGACATGACTGAAGCAACTTAGCATGCACACTAACTTTAAAATGCAACAGGAACTGACTCTGGATAAGTGAAGCAGAAGAGGAATTAATGGGAAGGATAATGAATAACCCACAGAATCTCTGGGAAGGCAGGAGAGCCAGGCTTAGGGCATGAATGAGACCAAGGATGCAGGTAAGTAGCCAGAAGCATGGCCAAAATGGTGGCACAGAACCTGGGCCTGGCCTCAGAGACCCGGAAAACCTGTGCACAACCAGGGTCAGAGCCTGAGTGGTGACCTTGCTACTCCTGACAGCCTTGGATCTAGACATGGTGCCTGCAGCCACTACCACCCCACCCCAAAAGGTTATCTGAGGAGCTGGCTCTGTAATCTCTTAGTCAGAGTTCAGGGCACTGCACCTGATTGGCTGAGTCCAGGTCACATGTCTAAGCTCTGGCTATAAATGAGGCTGGGAAGCAAGTGTCTTGCATTTTCAGCCTCTGTAGTGAGAGTTGAGCAGTGGGCTCTAATTTCCAGGCTTCCCTGATGGCCCAGTGGTAAAGAATTTGCCTGCCAAGCAGGAGACGCAGGTTCAATCCCTGGGTCAGGAAGATCCCCTGGAGGAGGAAATGGCAGCCCACTCCAGTATTCATGCCTGAGAAATCCCATGGACAAAGGAGCCGGTTGGGGCTACAGTCTAGGGGTTTCCAAAGAGTCAGACACGACTGATTACAAGCACAATATGATAATCTAATGTCTACTAAGACTTAAGATGAAGTCTTCCACACCTGTGGAGGGATTCTGAAGCTGGGCAGCCAAAAAGTGACAAACGTCACCTATCACCCCTGCTTTCACAAATTTTGTTCCATCGTATTAACATCATTGATGGACTTCATAATGAATAAGTCTGAAAAACTTTCACCCAGTCCTGTGGTGTCTCTCATATTTTTCAAGTGAGAGGTATAGGTGACTAATCTCTATGAGTCCTAAGGAAGATGACAGCTCTGCTGGTTGAGTCTGGGTAGAAGCTTTTCATGAAGGATCTGACTCTGGGCCTTTAAAGATGTTGCACTCCTGTAAATGACAGCAGATGTTCTTGTGGTTGATAAAAAGCAAATTCCTTTAAAAGATAGCAAAGTGATTGTTCTTTATCATTTTGCATTGATCCACAGCTACCAAAATGACCACGGTCATCCTGTGGAGTCTTTGAAATTTTTTTGCTTGGAAAAAGAAGTCTTTAAATGTGAAGGTTGGAAACCCTTTTCATTGTCTAAACCCTCCTTTTCTAAGTGGAGCAATGGAGGCCCAAGAGGTCCTGTGACTTACACAAGGCCACAGAGCTGCTTTAAATCAGGCCCCCAGCCTCATGTCCCCGGGCTCAGCGTTCCTGCATTTCCATACTGCCAGCAGCTAGCCCAGGAGCAGGTCACAGGGGCCAACCCCACAGCTACTGCCTTCCTGAGGAGTCGGAGACCCAAAGCTGCTTTTGAATACTGGCCTGTGGCTGCTGCTGCTCCCTTAGTTACCCTTACTTTTGAGATGAGAAATCCTGAGTGACTTTCTCTTTGCCTTGAGAGAAGAAAGAACAAAAAAATAAAGAGCAAGATTATAGCCCTCACACTGGTGCAGGGCTTCTTCACCTGCTGGACTCCAAACTTTGCTGGCCTCAACTCTGCCTCTTCTCAGTGTGGCTAACCTTCTGCCCTAACCTTTGACTTGCTGCTCCAGATCCTGGGAACCAGATTCCCTGGTCCTGCATCTACACCCTGACTCCCAGCTGTGCAGCTAGGTCAGATCCTCATGTCTGCTGAGTGCACCCTGCCCTGGAACTGCCCGTTGCCTTGCCTGGTCAGTCAGATCTAGACCTGGCCACCTCTCAGGAAGCTCCTGGAGGCAGGGCTCATACCTTACCCCCCCTCCCTGGGTATCCTCAGCACCCAACAGGGCGTGGTCCAGCAAACCCCCATTGAAGGCATGACTGTCCTGGTCTGTTTGGGTGCTGCCCACACCTCGTCATGACAAACTAGAGCAAAGGGAGGTGGAGGTGCTGAGAGGATAAACAGTGTGAGAGATTTTCCTTCCATCCTTCCTGGGGCTATTTTTACCTTGACTGACACCACTTATTTATCAGTTTTGGTTGTGCTGGGTCTTCATTGCTGCATGAGGGCTTTCTCTAGATGCGCTGGGTGGGGGACTACTCTTCATTGCAGTGCACAGGCTTCTCCTTGCCATGGCTTCTCTTGTTGCGGAGCGTGGGCTCCAGGGCTCAAGGGCTTGAGGGCTTCAGTAGCTGCAGCACCTGAGCTTAGTAGTTGAGGCTCCTGGGCTCTAGAGGGTGGGCTCAGTCATTGCGGTGCATGGGCTTAGTTGCTCAGTATGATTCCGCAGTTTGAAGAGTCTTCCTGGACCAGGGGCAGGGACCTAACTCGAGTCTCCTGCATTAGCAGGTGCATTCTTAACGCTTCTGCTACCAGGGAAGTCCAACACCATCTATGCGGGATCAGGCAAAGTTGACTCAACTAAACCAGGGAGTGAGACATTCATTCATTCATGCGTTTGTTCAGTAAATATGTACTGAGTACCCTATGTGTCAGCTTCTATGCTGGGCAAGTGTATTGCTGATCCTGTTCGTGATGCCAATTGCCCTGCTGTTCACACTGTGCGCCTTGTTCACTGAACCCACGGTAGGCAAGGCTTGACCTAAGAGGCTGGAAGGAGACTCGAGGAGCTGTAGGAACTGCAGACAGATTTATTCTCTCCTGGCTGGCATGGCAGCCATAAGACAGCCCCTCTCCCCGCTGATGCAGCAGCCGTGGCAGCAGCCACAACATAACCATAACGGAGCCATAACAGAGCCATAACATAAGCTTATATAACATCATCATGATGCTATTCCAGTGTAGTTGCAGGGCAGCAGCAGCCAGGGATTTCATGGTGAAGCTCATACAGGTCTACGGCACAAAGTAGCTCGTGACCAAGTGCGTAGCTCGTGACACACATGCTCAGTGCTATAAGTGATCTCAGCTGTTACATAGCTGTGCAAAGTCATTGTTTACAGAACATGGGGCGAGAAGGCAGGAGAAGGTGGGCTGAGAGAGCCTGACTGGTGCCATCTTGTTAATTTCCTCACAGCACGCAAAGATTTAATGGTGAATGAGGTATTCTCTGCCCTCAAGATGCTTAGAGAAAGACAAAACAGGGGACTGATCTTTACAATACATTATAGAGTGTGATGACATAACAATAACTAGTATTTATTGAATGTTCACTATGCACTGGACTCTGCACTAAGCCATTGGCTGTGCATTGTTTCTTGTACTCCTCACAAGAATCCTATTAGTAGATACTATTATTATCTTCATCTTACAGACAAGGAAATGGAATCACAGAGAGATTGAGTGACTTGCCCAAGGTCATACAGCTCAGGCAAGTGGCATTACTAGAATTTCAATCTATACTTTGACTCCAGGGCCAATGCGCCTAGCTCCTCCACTAGAATAGTTCTGCCTCATTACAATAGTGGATGATGCACTATACTATTAGAGAATGTAAAGGTACACCAACTGTGTGCCAAGGACATCCAGAAGCGTTCAGAGACTGCAGTTAGTGTCAACATGACCAGCTCATAGGGAACGAAGACTGCAGAGAGAATAACCTGAAGGGTTCAGTAGGCAGCAGTTCACAAAGGTCTTTAAAAGCCAGACTAAGGGGTCAAGATTTTAATCCAAAGGAAATACTGAAGGATAAACAGGAGAGTTTCACAATCGGATGGCATGTCAGAAAACTTTTCTTAGCTGTACTTTGGAGAAGGAAGGGAGTTAAGCAAGAATGGAGTCTGTTACAGTTGTTCAGTCAAGAGCCAATGGTGGCCTGAATCGTGGACTGGCAGTGGCCCGAGAGAAGCAGACTAGATGCTGCCCACACACCTGCTCATGACAAACTGGAGCAAAGGGAGGTGGAGGTTCCACAGATCCAATGTCAGGCAACTGGCCAAAGTCTAAACAGGCAAGATGGTTGTAGAATAAAAGCCCAGCAGAAGGTGGTGGAGACCCAAGCAACAGAGTTAAGAGGCTAATGAAAGGACTCCAATCACTGAATGAAGACAGAGAATTTTCCACTGGGCAAATGGGGACAGGGGAGACCCCGGGAAAAGAGGAGCAGGAACCAGGGTCCCCGAGGCTGTCCCATCCTGGCAGTGGGAGTGAGGATGCTCACCAGCAAGACAGAGATTCAGAATTCCTTCCGTGATCCCGTCCCCACCGCTAGCCAGGGGGTTCCTATTTAGTCAGGTCTGGCGTCATAGTTGGTAGGAGGGGAAAGAGCAGAGCTCTGTCATCAGAGAGAGTGGGGTTTGAGCCTCACCTGGAGCCACTTACTGGTTCTAAAACTCCAGGCAAGTTACTTAACCTCTCTGAGCTTTAGCTCACTCATCTGGAACACAAGGAGAACCATATCTACTTCGTGGGGTTATTGAGCAGAAATAACAGTGCCTACCACACAGGGTTATCATGAGGATGTGGGAGTGAAGGGCCAGGGCTGCACTGGGATGGATGCTGAGCCAAGTTATCAACCTTTCTTCTTTATCAGAAGCCATCTACCAGCTGGGCCCTGGGCTGAGGGTGTTATGTTATTTCCTTCTTAACAAACCGAGGGTGATATTACTCTTCCACTTTGTGGGTCGGGGAACAGTGCAGTCTGTGAAGTGTCTGAGCTTGAGGCCTTTCTTTCTTTGTGAAAAGGAAAATTAGTGCATATTAACAAGCTGTTAAAGACACTAGGGCTTTCCTGGTGACTCAGCGGTAAAGAATGCAATGCAGGAGACGTAGGTTCCATACCTGGGTGGAGAAGACACCCTGGAGAAGAGAATGGCTACCCAATCCAGTATTCTTGCCTGGAAAACCCCATGGGCAGAGGAGCCTGGCAGGCTACAGTCCACGGGGTTATAAAAGAGTGGGACATAATTTAGCAACTAAACACAAAGACATGCTAACAGTAAACGGACCTTATGGCTCAGCTGGTAAAGAATCTGCCCACAATGCGCGAGACCTTAGTTCAATCTCTGGGTAGGGAAGATCCCCTAGAGAAGGGAAAGGCTACTCACTCCAGTATTATGGCCTGGAGAATTCCATGGACTGTATAGTCCATGGGGTCACAACGAGTCAGACACAACTGAGCGACTTTCACTCACTTACTCCCTTTGGCATAATCAGAAAAATAAAAAGAGAATTGAAAAGAAACTTACTTTTTCATTGTGATTTAATGCACACTCTTGAGCCACCTAAAAGCATCTTGCCTCCTCAGTCTAAGCCAAGTCATGTGTCCAATGGGCCTGGAATTCAGGCTTCCTTTTTTCCCAACAATGAGTAACTTTATTAGTAGAAAGAAGTGTTTTCACTGAAACCCATACCTGAGACAATGTGATCCACTTTTTAGCTAGTTCTCATAAATATCCCTCTTCTGTCTCAAGAAATTAAAAAATGGGTTATTTGAATATTAAAAGACCTTATACACATTTAGAAGAAGGAGCCTGGTGGGCTACAGTCAGTGGGTCCCAGAGTCGGGCAAAACTGAGTGACTAAGCACACAGCACAGAAAATACTACTTTTCATTTTGGAATTCAGATTTCTTAAGTTATAATGCTATGTTTTTTCTACTACATCACAGTCCTCTTTGCAATCATTATTTTCAATTAGGTCTAGTGCCTAGTGTGTGCCCTAGGCAGCTCTGTCACACATTCATAGAGCACAAATATCATAGCTGGAAAGAACCTCAGAAATAATATAATCCAATTCATTTTATTTTACATATGAGAAAATCAGTGAGTTTGTTTACCTAGGCAGGTTTAGAATTGCCTGTCAGTTGACTGGAACATATAATCAACGATATAGCTATAAACAGCCCAGAAGTACAAGCTGTCCCCAGTCTTGGGTTTAAACCAAGCTTCTTGATATCTCAGTCCTGCCCTAGCTTCAACCTTGCTCTTTAATTTGGTTTTTTGGTTTGTCTCCACCTCTGTAGGAGTAGTTTCCCCTTGGTCCCAAACTACCAAAGTGGCTTTAAGGATCACAGGCTTGAAGGGCATGAGCTAGTGGGTCAGGAGGAGCGTTATATGAGAAAAAAAAAAGAAGTTGTCAATAACTGTGAAGGCTCTCAGATTTTTTTTTACCTACTTTGCAAGTTAACAGGTTAACTTGCCACGTGGATTCTGGCAGCACACAGAAGACTTCTGCATCAGAAACAAAGGACTTCTTTATCCACAGCAACAGTAGCAAGATTATGGACATTTTCCTGTGGTGATTCCTGAGTCCCACTTCCCAAAGGCAGCACAAAGAGGGCCAGGTGACCTGTCCCTACAGTGAGGCCCACTGCAAGAGAGGAACCCTAAGCTTTAGGAAACCAGATTTGAAGTAATAGTTAGTAAGCAGGCGTGTACTTTGCTCTGAGAAAGACACTATCTGAAAAAGATAGCTTGGAACAAAGGGCAGTTTGCTCACAAAGGACACACACAAGGCATGCAGAAATGTGATGTGCGTGAGCTCAATGTGATGTGCGTGAGCTCACGGTCCTCTAGCTACACCAGAAGGCCAGGGATGGGGAAGACGGGAGAGTGGAAGTGCAGGTCAGTTAATCCTCTCCTTGCTCTATTGATTCCTATTGGTTTTAGTTGTGGAAAGAACATGTGGAGGTTTGTTTGTGGATTTTGGCATGCGTCTCACTTTTTGATGCCCGTAGCCTTTGATTCACTGCCTTGACAGGGTTTAGGCAATTCAAAGTGTTCCTTTGCACAGCTGTTAGAAACCTCTAGAAGCTCCATAACTTCACAGAAGGGAGAAGAATGTAGCCTTCCAAATCAGCTTCCTGGAAATAGGGCATGCTGGGAGAGCCATGGGGGCCACACTGCAGTCAGGTGTCCACATACACCCATCTCTTGCACCACGTCCGTCAATACCTATAATAAATGAGGTAAGGTTTGCCAGTCACCACAATAGAGTCTACAAGACCCCCCGACTTGGTCTAGTCTCTCTTTGGGACCAGGACTAGATGGATCACGAAATCAGCCTTTAATTGTTACATGTGCTCCATCTCTAAGGCAGTTGTTTTGAATCCTGTAACCAAGACCCAGAATCCAGACCGCTGATTGTTAGGCCTCAAGGCTGTTGGTTTGGGTACTCGGCCTAGGGGAGAATGAATTCTTAGGCTAAAGGAAGGTCAATGCAGCTCAGGACAGGAGCTCATAGATACAGCCAGAACACCAGGAACCTGGATGTGGTCCACATGGGGGTTCAGTGGCATTCTATAGATCCTCCAGTTCTTAGCAACCATATCAGGTGGAAGTTAACCAATTCACTGAACTCAGATGGGGAGAGCCTGGAAGGTGAGTCAGTGACCACACCTTCCTACTAGGGGCAAAGGGAAAAATTATGTCAGGAAACCAGGCAAAGCCCCACAGTGCAGGGCAAAGGCTGTTTGAATGGGATAGCTTTCAAGAGTGATTCTAAAAGAGTGATAGGGGAACTTCTCTGGTGGTCCAGTGGTTGAGAATATGCCTTGCAATTCAGGGGATGTGGGTTCGATACCTGGTCGGGTAACTAAGATCCCACATGTCACAGCTACTGAGCTCTCATGCTTTGGAGCCTCTGCATCACAACTGGAGAGTCCATGTACCTCAATGAGATTCCACATGATGCAACAAAGACCCAATGCAGCCAAAAAAAGAAAAATACAGGAGAGATAGAGAGGCCACAAATGGTCCAGCTGATGGCCTGGGCTGCTCTAAATATAAGCGTAGACCAGTCCAAAGTGGTCCTTCCACCTTAATGCCCTCTGGAAAACTCTATTTGAAATTAGGATGTATCAATAAAAGGGGATACATTAGGGAGTCCATGGTGTCTTGTGCCCTGTGTAAGAAATCCACAAAATACAGCTTTTCTAACACAGTTCCTTGGAGATACTGTGAAAAATTCCAGTTCACAAAGACTCCTCAAAGAGCTTACAGACTCTATATACGGCCATAGTATGTGGTCCCTTGTGTGGTAATCCCCAGATATTACCACACCCAGAATAGGAGGACTTCCTTTTCCCATAAGTCATGAGACCTAAGATAATCTCCTGAATGTCTAGCGACTTCTTGGCCTGAGAACTCGAATGACACCTCCTACGTTACTGCTAAGACTGATGTCCCAGGACCAATATTTATTACTGGCAGAGGATTGTGACAAGACTTCCTCCCCACCGTGCAGGGAGCTTAACCTTTGAGCTATGAACAGGAAAAAGCAACCTGTGCAGAATGATTGAAGTCTGGCATTGCTGGCTGACCCGGATCCCAGGAATGCTGTGTAGACTGCCTTGACTCTTGGGTTTGTGTTTTCCTCTTCGTTGTGAAAAGAAAGATTCATTTACAAACTCTGGGTGGTAACACAACCTTGCTGAGGAAGTGTGGTCATCAAATGCACAGAGAATTTCCACAGCAGCTTTTGACAGCTGACTCTGGTTTACTTTCGTTAACCATTTCTACACTTGCCCTCCACATTGTGGCCTGCTAGAGAAGGAAATGGCAACCCACTCCAGTGTTCTTGCCTGGAGAATCCCAGGGACGGGGGAGCCTGGTGGGCTGTTGTCTATGGGGTCACACAGAGTCGGACACGACTGAAGCGACTTAGCAGCAGCAGCACCAACAGTTACCACTTCTGAGAAGAAGCTCCAAGAAACAGTTTGCACGATGGGAGTTCTTCCCTAAAGCAGCAGATGAAACCATATACCATTGTACTTTCAAAGACCTGTCCCCGAGTTTCAAGGGGCCTGTTACTCTCGGAACCTCCCAGGAAGCTGACATTCTGGTACTGTGCCTGGCCCACCCAGCCAGACTTCCTGCTCAAATTGTAACCTGAAAACTGGGGCTTCTAATACACATTGTAACACATGTGTCTAACACATGATGCAAATACTTCCCAGAAAATACTACATTTAGAAAATGCTCCTATAAGAGTTTTCTATGGCTACTGTAACACATTACCACAAAATTAGTAGCTTAAAGCAACGCAGACTTGTATCTAATGGGCTAAAATCAAGGTGTCAGTAGGGCTGCATTCTTTTCTGGAGTCTCTGAGAGAATCTGTTTCCTTGCCTTCTCCAGTGTGTGGAAGTCACCTCCATTTTTGGCACATGACACTTTTTCTCCATCTTCAAAGTTGGCAACCGTGTATCTCTCTGACCATTCTTCCAAAATCAGGTCTCCCTCTGGCTGGTTCTTCTTTTACCTCCCTCTTCTATGTTTAAGGATCCTTGTGATTACATTGGCCCATCCCAACAATCCAGGATAATCTTATTTTAAGATGAGCTAATTAGCAACCTTAGGTTCAGTCCCTGGGTTGGGAAGAGCCCCTGGAGGAGGGCAAGGCAATCTACTCCGGTATTCTTGCCTAGAGAATCCCCATGGACAGAGGAGCCTGGCAGGCTACAGTCCATGGGGTCACAAAGAGTTGGACACAACTGAGCGACTCAGCACAGCACAATTAGCAACCTTAATTCCCCCTGTGTTGGGGGAATTAACATTCATAGGTTCTAGGAATTTGGAAATGGACATTTTGGGGAGGACTGTTATTCTGTTAACCAACCACAATCCCCTCTTAAATTACATTTGGACAATTGAAGGTAAGTAATGTCTTACTTAAAAAACTGCTGTGTCTATCTTTTTAGCCAGACTATGCAGAGGGGCCAAACCTTTTAACTTACACCATATCTTAAATGTACAGTCTACAGCTGATCCAACTTTCCTCATGAGTTGACAGTTGGGGGGGTTTTGTACTAAAAACCCAATTTGGATGCCTTGGAGTCCAATGACATCCCTATAGAATTCCTTTTGCTTGGTGAACAATTTCCTTATATAACTGGCACTTAAGGAACACGTATATAGCAGCTTTACAAATTAATTCTTGGGAGTTCCCTGGTGATCCAGTGGCTAAGACTCCACACTCTCTTTTTTTTTATATATAAATTTATTTATTTTAGTTGGGGGCTAATTACTTTACAATATTGTAATAGTTTTTGCCATACATTGACATGAATCAGCCATGGGTTTACATGTGTTCCCCTTCCTGGACCCCCCACCCACCTCCCTCCCCATCCCATCCCTCTGGGTCATCCCATTGGCCCGGCCCTGAGCCCTTGTCTCATGCATCGAACATGGAATGGTGTTCTGTTTCACATATGATAATATACATGTTTCAATGCTATTCTCCCAGAATGTCCCACCCTCACCTTCTCCCTCAGAGTCCATAAAATTGTTCTATGCATCTGTGTCTCGACTCCACACTCTCAATGTGGGGAGCCCAGGTTCGATCCCTGGGCAGGGAACTAGATCCCACACGCTAAAACTAAAGATCCCACATGCCACAAACTGAAGACTGAAGATCCCAAGTGTTGGAACTGAGATCCGGTGCAGTCAAAAAAAAAAAATAAAACTAATTTAAATCTTATAACAACATTATCAAGTATGTGCAATGATCTTCATTTTGTAGACAAGGAAACCAAGGTGCAAAAAGGCTAAGTAACTTGTCCAAGGTCACATGGGTAGTATGTGGCAGAGATGGGACACGAAACCAGGCAGTGTGTGGGCAGCCCCAGATCCTTGTTCCTAACCATCATATCAAGACCCCTCATCCTCTCAGTTTTTGCTGTCTGGGCAGGCCCCTGATGGTACCAGTTACGGCACATGAACTTGTGGATTCTTTAATAAAGCCAACCCCTACCTCCCAGCACTGGCATCTCCCTCTTTGCAGCTTGGTGCTCATTTTCCCCTGTGTTTTCACTAGTGCAGACCCATGTCTCCCCTGAGTTTGTTGCAGGGTCACCTTGCTCCACCAGGGCAGTCCCACGGGAGGCTACTGGCTCTCAACCAGCTAGCTGTGCCACATGGAAACTGTGGGGACTCAGGAGCACTAAGCCTCAGGCCTGGCTCTGCCTACCCAGCTTGACCACAAGGTTCATTTTGAAATGGCTGCTCTCTATGGGAAATAGATAGGGAAACAGTGGAAACAGTGTCAGACTATTTTTTTTGGGCTCCAAAATCACTGCTGATGGTGATTGCAGCCATGAAATTAAAAGATGCTTACTCCTTGGAAGGAAGGTTATGACCAACCTAGATAGCATATTGAAAAGCAGAGACATTACTTTGTCAACAAAGGTCCATCTAGTCAAGGCTATGGTTTTTCCAGTGGTCATGTATGGATGTGAGAGTTGGACGGTGAAGAAAGCTGAGCGCCGCAGAATTGATGCTTTTGAACTGTGGTGTTGGAGAAGACTCTTGAGAGTCCCTTGGACTGCAAGGAGATCCAACCAGTCCATCCTAAGGGAGATCAGTCCTGGGTGTTCATTGGAAGGACTGATGTTGAAGCTGAAACTCCAGTACTTTGGCCACCTCATGCGAAGAGTTGACTCATTGGAAAAGACCCTAATGTTGGGAAGGATGGGGGGCAGGAGGAGAAGGGGACCACAGAGGATGAGATGGTTGGATGGTATCACCGACTCAATGGACATGGGTTTGGGTAAACTCTGGGAGTTGGTGATGGACAGGGAGGCTTGGCGTTCTGCGATTCATGGGGTTGCAAAGAGTTGGACACGACTGAGCGACTGAACTGAACCGAACTATGGGGTATAAAACCACTTTGGAGGCAGCTTCATCTCAGAGTTCCAGTGGGGAGCTGGGTGAGAACCACTCCCTCCCACCTTGTGCTTGCTATATGTACGTGTGTGCTAAGTTGCTTCAGTCATGCCTGACTCTTTGCAACCCTATGAACTGTTTGCCCATCAGGCTCCTCTGTCCATGGGATTCTCCAGGCAAGGATACTGGAGTGGGTTGCCATGCCCTCCTCCAGGGGATCTTCCTGACCCAGGGATCGAACATGCATCTCTTATGTCTCCTGAATTGGCAGGCAGATTCTCTACCACTAGTGCCACATGGGAAGCCCTTGCTTCCAGTACACTCATTAGGTAATGCACCTTCCCCACTTCCATCTGAGACCTGGAGAGGAGGAAAATCAAATACTTTTTTTTTTTATTTGATTCCTGGCTTTACCAGTTCTCAGTTGCAGCATGTGGGATCTTTATTTGTGGCATGTGAACTCTTAGCTGCAGCTGGCGGGATCTAATTCCCCGACGAGGGATTGAACCCTGCATTGGGAGCGTGGAGTCTTAGCCACTGGACCAGCAGAGAAGTCTTCACGATGCATTTCTGTCCCTCTTCTCTCTTTCCTCTTTCCCCTCCCACCGTCTGGCAGGCCAGAAAGGCAGTGGCTACTCTTTCATTGCCTTAGAGGTGGCCTAACTGGCTTGGGCGGAAGGGGCCTCTGCTCTGTTCAGAGAGGACTCAAGGAGCTGGTTCTTTAGGCTTGGCCTTGATTTACTAAAGAAGGAGAATTCAGAAGGAATTCTGAAGACTGTCTTATGTCATGACTTGTCTCTTCAACTATCTAATGGGACAACACCTTGAGGCCTGGCCCATCATAGGCCGTCAGTGTCTGGCAGTTCTTTATTACTCTTTAAACCCAGAACTTTCACACTTCTTTGACTGCATGCAGGAAATATGTTTTACACTATGATTGCATACAAAAATATGTATCATTGTACACAAGTGAAACAAAAGCTATACAAAATAATACTTATTATTACTGAATGCAATGCATCTGATAATTTGAAAACAATTTTTCTTTAAAGAAAACCACTGGCAGTGACCCATAACCCGCTTCTCCAGACAGACTTGCTTCCTTCTCTGGAAGTTCATAGTACCTGAGGTAGAACTTGATTATTATACTTCTCATGTTGCATTCTAATTTATGTGTCTTTCTCTTCCACTAGGGAAAGACTTTGTCTTTTCCATCTTTGTTTCTCTAGCACACCCACCAGTACACATTCAGTAAGTGTTAATTGAGGGGGTAAATGAAAAATGCCTGTTTGCAGGTGCCCCAGAAGAGGACAGCGGTTTCTCTTATTGTGGCACCCATCATCTAGTTCTGGTGTCCCAGGGCTTAGACCTTGTCACGGAGCAGCCTGGGCTCAGGACAGGAGTTTTACAGAAGTGAGGACAGACACCTCCTGCAGAAAGGACCTCAGTGTGTAGAGGATGAAGACCAGAGACTTGGACTATTTCCCTCCCCTTAATTTTTTCCCCTGAGCTAATCTCTTTGCATACCCCTGCTAGAATGTCTTTATGTCCTCCCCAATAATTTAATAATATAAAACTGACTGTGCAGATGCAAAATTCAGGGCATTTAGCACTTTTGCAAAGCCAGACTCTAGGAAATGTTCCCATTGCTGAACACATTGGATGTGGTTTAGGTAGCAAAGCAAATGACCTAACAAGGAATGTATGTGCTGAGCCTAGTTCCTGTTAAGTTAATAGATTCACGTTCTGGCACATCCACAACCTCATAAGTCATAGCAACCAGATGACGGCATGGCAACACAGCAACTGCGGCCACTGCACATGAGAAGAATCAGAGCTTAGTGTCTCTGGAGGAGAAACAGAAACAGCCTCTACAATTGCCAGCTTCTGTGGGATTGGCTGAGGGGAGGGGAACATGGAGGGGGTGGGGGCAGCCCTAAGTAGATGCCCTGAAAAGAGGCGAAGGAATAGAACATCTTTCCTGCTTCCTAAAATTTTGTTTTGTGTTTTCAAATAATTAGCTCCAGTCAGAGAGGAAGTGATGCTGAGAGAAAGATAACCATCACACGGACAGAAAGTTCTTTGTAGTCCTGGAAGCAATGTGGAGACGATTCTCATCAGAGATAGTTCACGGCTTGCTCTTCGACAGCAGGACCACATGTCTTTCTTTTGGACCTCCCCACTGAAATCCCCTATCCCTTCTGTGTCCCCACATTTGGACCTATCTCTTCTGGCTGCCAGGGTTGAAGGCCCGTCTTTTGAGCTCCCTTCCAGGATCAGGGTCTGACTCCACAGTCACTGGGTGTGCCAAGGCCTTGGGGATCAGAGCAGATGCCCTGAAGAGGAGGAAGAGGCCACCTGGACAGATGTTAATTCTTGTGACACAAAGACATCTGCACTCACTAGCAGGTTGATGACACTCAATACCAGGGCTGCCAGGGACTGAGCAGCAACACACACTCTCTGACCTATTTTAAAATTAAGCATGACCTCTGTCCTGTAAAAAGGGTAAGGACTGGGTCTTCTGTTCTTAGGCTTTGCTTGTCACACTTAAGACTGGTCTAGGACCCTGCCTCTTTCTCTACGTGCTGCTTTCCAGGTGAGGGACCAGGAAATTCGTGTGAGCTTGTTATTGGACCCCTAATGATTTACTTCTCTTTTCCCTGTGCATTAGTCATCTGTGCCTCTGTAACAAATTACTCCAAAACACAGCAGCTTGAGACAACAAATATTTACTACCTTACAATTTCTGTGGGTCAGGAATCCAGGCAGCTTAGCTGGATATCTCTGTCACAAGGGCTTTCATGAGGCAGCTGCTGGCTGGTGTTGAAGGCCTCACCTGAAGGCTGATTGGGAGGGGACCAGGGGTAGGTATCCCTCCTCAAGCTAACTCCTGTGGTTGTTGGGAGGCCTTGAGTCTCATCTACAGGGTTGCCTTACGACATGGCAACTAGCTTCCCCTACAGTGAGTGATCCAAGAAAGAGCAAGAAAAGAAACAGAGCACCCAAGATGGAAGCCGCATTAGGTTTTCTTTATAACCTAGTCTCAGCAGTGACATCACATGACTCCCGCCACACGTGATTTGTTAGAATTGAGTCGATTAGTCTAGCCCACACTCAAGAAGAGGAGATTGTATAGGGCATGAATACCAGAAGGGAGGGGACCCCTGTTAGCAGGGGGCTGTTTTCTGGGTGCCTGCAACAGCTTCTGAACGTGGTGAGACTCCAGCAAATATGTCACCCTATACAGAGAAAAAGCGATGCGTGTCCGTGCATGCATAAGTATCCTTCAGACATTTACACTGTCTGCTAATTATTCCTGGGCATGCAGTAATACTGAATATTCATGAAACTGTGACTGAGAATTCAGAATCACAATACTGAACAAAGAAATATTCTGCTCTTGTTCTAGTGAAGATGGAGTACCACAAGATTGTTTTCAGAAGCATATTCTCTCTACGCCTCGATTATCATTGCCTGCCTTAAGCAGAGCACATTGAGAAATTAACTTCTATTTCACAATTGAAATGGACAATCCCTCCACCCCCCCCAATAGTGTGTCATAAAAGTTTCAGAGAATTTATAATGATTGAGAGTCTAGTAACGAACTTATTTCTCAAAGCAAGATTGTTTTTCTCACCTGATACGTGTGGTTATTTAAAATATGCCATTAATAATGTCTCGGTAGCAATGAGAGCAGTGCATACAGGGCTACCGTGTGGGGGCTTATGTGTTGCTAGGAGAGCTTCTGTCTTCATACTCCTAACCTTTGGGTGAGTCTGCCTTCGCGATTTCCCACTCGGTATTAATGCAGACCTGACGATCATTTCTCAGGTGTCACTTTCTATCAGTTTTACATCCACCTTTCTGGACAAAGCCTTCACTCAACTCTGCGGTTTCCTGCGCCTTAGCAAAAAGATGAAACCTCGGAACAGGCGGTTCTGTGATCTGGCCAATGTACTAGTAGCAGCAGTATTTGGGGGAAAAGGGAAAATTGTTGAGTCCTAACTGATGCTTTTGAACCACCTTTGAAAAGGTCCCTGTTTTCGCAAGTTACAATGAAGCTAATGTTTCTGTTATGAAAGCCCTCCACTGCTGTTTCAAATGTCTGCTTTTTTTTTTTTTTTTTAAACCACAGCAAAGGCTAACCGGTTTTCTCTCCAGCTTTACCGGATCAGGAATTCTTCCCGAAAGACTACCTCCCGAAAGACTGCCGTTTAAACTACTTTGTTGCTATTTATCGGAAACTAAAAAGATGGCTTTTTGTTGCAGTTTTTAATAACGTGAGCTAATGTACTTTGGGCGATGATAGATTTCGGAGTTACTACTGCCTGAAGCTCCTTTTGTCAGGACGCCACCCTACCCTCCAAGTCACTTTGGTCCATGACGAAACACAGACTGCATCAGGCCCCGAAGAGGTCTGTGAGTTGAGTGTGAAGGAGGAGGTGGAAATCGCGAGGGAGGATTAGAACAGAAACTATTTTGCAGCCCTAACTTGGGCGCTGAGATTGCCCCCTGAAGTCATAAACGCTGTACGTCCTGCGCCCTTATAATCCATGGAAATGACGAAGGACAAGGGTGCCGATCTTTTGAGGGAATGTGGGGAGAGGAGACCCGAGTTTTAAGGCCCAGCTTAGGCATTATTTGGTGCAATCAAAACAAAAGCAAAGCAAAAACGAACACAGAGCCCCGTGTTTTCTAACATGATTTTCTAGCCTCAACACCAAACAGAAAAACTTTCTCTTCCTCCTTTCCCATCCTTTGTTTTTCTTGGAACTCCAGTTCTGGGCCCCTGAACCCCAACACCATCTTCCCCGATCCTGCAAGTCTAACGCGCGGAAACGACCAGGCTGTACCGAGCCTCCCCCAGAGGGACGCAGACGGACCGCAGCCCTCTTCCCTCCGCGGCCGAGGGCGCGCAGAGCCGGGGGCGCGGGCGGCTGCAGGGCCCGGCGCGCCACCGCGCGAGCTGCTGGGTCACCGCCCGGCCGCGCCACCCGCTCCGCGAGGAAGTGACGACTGCGCCGTCCCGAGAGCAACAAAGTTTGAGTCTGCGGGCCCTGCTCGCCTGCGCCCCGCGCCCCTCCGAGCGGCCCTGGGATCCAGCGCGCAGGTGAGTCTCGGGGCTCGGCGCACCCCCCGCCCCCGCAGCCGCGGCGCCGCCGAGGGGCCCCCGAAACGCTCGGGGCCCGGGCTTGGCGGCGCGGGCGAGGAGGGCCGGCGGCTCTGGGGTGGCGTGCGGGGGCCGCTGCAGGGAGCGAGCTCTGCGGCCGGGATCCGGGCCCCGGGCTGCGACCCTGTTTGGCCGCGGGGTTTCAAAGCAGCCCGGGGCTGCAGCTGGGCCTCTTCAGGCGCCATTGGCGAGCGCAGGGGTGCAGGGAAGGGGCTTCCCGTCCTCCGCCCGGGGTCGCGGGGGCGGGGGGGCCTATCCCGACAGGCTGGGCTCAGCCGTCCCCCAGCCCCTGCCCGGCTTCCCAGGGAAGCGCGCTCTGACTCGTCGCAGCCCTCGCTGAGGTTGCAGGAAGGAAGTTAAAGGAACTTTCCCCCCCACTTTTCTTTGCTTGGCCGGATAGTGACGAAGAGCACAGCCACTTGGAAGTTTGGGAAACACCCCTACGCATTTCCAAAAGGCAAAACCCAGAACGGCCCCAAAGTCCCCTTCGAACGAATTCCTCTGACTCCCCCCACCCCCTTCTCCTCCTACACCACGTCCCGAGCCCGACAGTAATCACTAAGGCCTAACACTTTGCAATTTAGCCATAAAAACTGTCAGCACACCCACATACATATGTGAGTGTTTTCTATATAAAACTCCCAAACCCGCTTCCAATGGACTCTGAGGCATCTCGCTCTTTTTCTGTTCTTCCAAAACTGCTAGGGCTTGCAGGAATGTGCTTGGGAACTTCGATGGTGGTTCGCGCCGCCTTCGGTAGCCTCGTGGCGTAGGGTTGTTTTTAAAGAACAGCTGAGAAGTTTATGACATCCCTGCAAAGTAGCTTGGGACTGGCGGGCCGGGCGGGTGGCGCCCGGGCTCTGGGGCTTGGAGTCTGCAACTGGAGCGGCAGCGGCCGCGTCAGGGACGCGTTGGTGTGTGCAGGAATGTTCGTCGGTGCGGTGGAGACTCCGACATGGGATGTCTAGAAGTTGAATGGAGCAGTTCCTAGCAGCAGCTTCCTGCCGGCCTGTAATTACAGCGTGATTGCACAGTCAGGCATTGTTGGCCTGGATGTTTATACACAGGCTATTGTGCAAGACCTCGGTGGCAGCGAACAAAACGCGCATTTGCATTGCAAATACCCAGGACAGATCTGGGTCTGAGCTGCAGTCGCCGAGTTCTTTTCAGCCTTTCACCTTAGCGAGGTGATTTATTTCCTCGCCTCTCCCTTCACCTCGGATAATTTGCCAAATAGCCAGAGAAGTTGAGTGGACCTGGGAGGGCATGATCCTTCCACTCCCAACCTCAGGCAGCCTGAAAACTGTCCCAGAAATTGTGCCCTTATTTGTGCCTGTAGAAAATGTGGGATGACGTCAGCAGGAAAAGGAGATGGGAGATGGCTATCGACCTCCCTAAACGGGAAAGCAGTTTGAATTAGCAAAATTGCGTGGTGACTGGCTTGGGGCCTGGCTGCAAAGAGGACACGTCAGACCTGTGTGACTGTGCTAGTGAACTAGACTTTAAGCCGTCAAGTGTCAGATGTAGAAACTTAGTAGGTGGGTCCCTAATTCCTTTATTGTGTTCTGGGCAAAGGGAAAAGTGCTGGGTCTTTGAGACTGTTGTCTGTGGCCAGTGTCTGGGGTGGGGGTGGAGGAGTGACTCATGTTCTTTTTCTCCAGAGGAACCCCTCCCTCCTTCCTGAGCAAGCCCGGCTACACAGACCAGGGTTGGGGGGGGGTCCTCACACCTTCTGAGCCGCGGTGCCGCAGGAAGGGAGCTAAGCCTTCAAGTGTGGAAAGAAGGCAAACAGGTTTTCCTTGAGGACCTCAGAGGTGGCTAAGTGTAGCAAAGAGATTTAAAACACAGTCACAAACATGGACAGGCTGCATGCTGGGCCTTTCTTCCAACATGCCAAATCTCAGCCCACTCTTTCTGTGCCCTAGGCGGAAGGTTCTGCCAGGGCAGCACTTGGCCCTGCTGAGGGAACTGTGTAACTCCGTGACGGGTACCGATGGCCCGGCACCCTGGAGCTTCACCATGCCTGGCCTTCTCCCTAACCAAGGAACAGAGTTTCACCCACAGGGAAAACGCTGTTTTGCAACCTCATGCCAGCTGCATGTCACGGGCACAGTGACCATTTGTCCAACCAAAACATTAGGGCATAATCCCTGGCAGACACCTACGTGCTTCCAGAGACTCAAGGAAAACCACGTGAAATCAGGATGTTTCTGGAAAGTCTGGGACATCCAGACACAGTTGCCACAGGGGAAAGAGGGCTAGAGCAAAAACACCGCAGGTAGGAGTTCCCACGAGTTGCACAACTCCTTGTGTTGTGTACATTTGGGCTTTTACTGATCTTGACTGTCAAGGTCCTGGTTAACTGTATCACCTGACCAGGGCTACTTTAGTAAGAGCCCACTGGTAGCACTAGTCTAAAGGGGAGGGAAAGGGAGCATTCCCTTCTGACTCCGGAGGAAAGACAGCCTTGAGTTTGCAATTTTTTGTCTTCATGTAGACTGCGCAGAGACTAAAAGTGCCCAAGGGGCCCCTGGGATTGTGGGCGGGAGAGCGGAGGAGATGAACCTCTAGCAGAGGCCAAAGAAAGAAGGACTCAGGGCTTCCCTGGTGGCTCAGTGGATGGGAATCCGCCTGCCATTGCTGGGGACTTGGGTTCGATCCCTGGTCCAGGAGGATCCCACATGCTGAGAAGCAACTGAGCCCGAGGGCCACAACTGCTGAGCCAGTGCTCTCGAGCTTGTGCTCCGCAACACGGGAAAACCACCACATCGAGAAGCCTGAGCACCACAACTAGAGAGCAGCCCCCGCTCACCACAGCTAGAGAAAAACCTGTGCAGCAACAAAGACCCAACGCAGCCAAAAATAATAAATAAAGAAATTAAATTATTAAAAAAAAATGAAAAGGACTCAGACACTCCACCCCTGGAATCGTAGAACCACCTGGAGCAGTCGCCCGCGCTTGTCATCAGTTCAACCTGGCTGATTTTTGTGCCTAACTCAGGCCCTTGCCCTGGCTTGCTCAGCTTTGCCTCTGTATTCACAAAACTTGCAGTTGTACACAGCCCAGTTTGAGACTGGAAACTTAATCCTGACTTCCTCTCCCACCTTACGTAAATGCTGATTTATGGCCTAAAGTGACTGCCCAGTTTGTGGCCCCAGAACAACCCTGCCTCCTGCCTCACTGTGCACGAGTAGGAACAATACCGAAAAAACTCTGCATCAAAACTTGACAGATTTTTAAAAAATCACATTATTGTTTTAAGAGGAGAAGCTGTTTGGGTAATTAAGAAGCTCCCAGCAGGTTTGACAAAAACTCTGAGGCTCCACTGAGAGAGGCAGATGGAGAAGTCCCCCTGCAAGACGGTGGTCTTATTGTGGAGGCCTTTTATGCTCTCGGGCCCAGTATTTATATTTCTGTTCATCTGCCTCCTCCCAGTCGCCTCCCTGCACCACAAGCCTGTGTTTTGACATCACAACTAACCTCCAAAATAGGAGGCAGAACCACTCCAGCCAAAAGAGGGCATTCCAGACTCTGAAGAAAGTGCTGCAGTTTTCCAGATGACTGTTAGTTCTGTCCTGCAAATTTGTTTCCTTCTTTAAAATGTGCCCCCCTTCTTTTCTCATTTTCACTGAAGCATCTCTTTGTGAGACCCTTAAACGTTTTTTTTTTTTCTTCTTCTTCTACACGACACAGGGCAGTGCTTTACGACTTTCTGTCTCAAGGGCCACTTGAAATACACACAGGTCTTTGAATGAGCCTGGGATAAAGGGCTCTTCTGTAATCTCACTTAAAACGCCTGTTTGCAAGGGTCACCCTCCTGCTCAGCAACCTTCAATGGCTCCCCACTGTCTGCACGGTAAGGATCAAACTTCTAAGCTGGCAGTCGGGGCCTCCCACGCAGGGGTCTGGCCTCCACCGCTCTCCTGCCCTAACCCTCTGCTTTGACCCTGTGACCCGCTCTGTGTGTCTGTCCAAACTGCTGGTGGCAAGCGTTCCTACCTCTCATGCTTTCCCGGAAGTCTGGAATGCCTTCTCTTTCCTCTCTCCCACTTGGCTTAGTCTTGCTCTCCTTTTTAGCTTTGTTTCTCTCTTTAAGAATTTCCTCTGTTCTACCCTGTGGGCCTCTCCCTGAGATTCCAGTAACATCCACTGGGGCCCCCTGATGGAGGAACCTTGAAACTTGGTCTAAAGGACTTTCAGCTTTGGATCATAGCTTCAATCATATCTTTCATTTGGCTTCATAAATGTGCTTTTAGGTGGATCAGTTTTATCACTTTTAACTATACTGGAAGTCCCTGTTTTATATATCTTTGTCCTCCCAGCCCTGGTGTTCCCTGGGGATGTCTGGTGAGGAGGATGATGGTGGTGATGGTGAGGTTGCAGCAGATTCAGTGGTCTTAAGATATTGTTGGCTGTGCATAGGCACACACACCCAAGCCAAGCACCAAGAACCGCGGTTCCCAGTCTTTATTCTGAACATCTAGCCACCTTCCTCCTTCCGCCTGTTAGCCTCTCTCTGGTACCTCCTGGCTTTGCACCTCATTGTTCGGCTTCTTTTCCAGTGCCTCTTCCCTGTGGGTGCTAGACAGAGTCTGTCCAGCTTCAGCACTGGCTCCTCCTTGTCTTGATTTGAACCTAGCTGACCTGCCCCAGGATATCCTAAGTCTGAGCACTGGCTGGGGGCGGGGGGTGGGGGGAGACCATTCATTTCCTGGGTTGGCCTGGTCCTCCAAGGGAACTAACTGATAGAAAGAACTGGGGAACTCTCAGACGAGAATTATGAGGAAGGCAAAGAGATGCTTCCTGGTTGATTGCAGCTTCGATTTGCCCAAACAAGTATTGACCTATAAAACTAGACTATACTGTAAAGCTGAGTCTTGGGGAGATCCTGGCTGAACCCTAACATCAGGCTTAACTGGAAGGATTCTGTTGGCTCCACTCAGTTCTCTTGCTATTAATCTCAACCTTGCCATATAAGCTAGAGTCTTTCTTTTTTAATTGAGATATAATTCACATGCCATAAAATGCACCCCATATGCTAGATTCTTTAAAATTTTTATTTAAAAATAAAATCTGGTTGGGACTTTCCTGGAAGTCCAGTGGTTAAGACTCTGTGCTTCCAATGCAGGGCTGTGGGTTTGATTCCTGGTTGAGTAACTAACATCCCACATGCCAAGTGGTGAGACCAAAAAGAAAATAAATAAATTTTAAAAATCTGATAGGTTCTTTTTTTTTCCCCTTAGTTTTATTCTCAGAAAGGTAATACACAACCCAAGTTGCCCATCAGCAAATGAATGGATTAAGATATATAATGTGAAGTCGCTCAGTCATATCCAACTCTTTGCCACCCCATGGACTGTAGTCTACCAGGCTCCTCCATCCATGGAATTCTCCAGACAAGAATACTGAAGTGGGTTGCCATTTCCTTCTCCAGGAAATCTTCCCGACTCGGATCAAACTCGGGTTTCCTTTATTGCAAGGCAGATTGTTTACCATTTTAGCCACCAGAAAAGTCCATACAGTGTAAAGTAAATTTCAAAAATAGTTTCAATATAGACAATAGATTACTGTACAGATATATATATATACTAAACAGCTGCTGCTGTTGAGTTGCTAAGTCGTGACTGACTCTTTGCTACCCCATGGATGGTAGCCCACCAGGCTCCTCTGTCCATGGGATTTCCCAGGCAAGAATATTGAAGTGAGTTGCCATTTCCTTCTCCAGGAGATCTTCCCGACCAAGGGGTCAAACTCAAATCTCCTGCTTGGTGGGTGGATTCTTTACTAATGAGCCACCAGGGAAGCTGATATGGATATAAACAAATATAAATGGGCAATAGAATTAGAAAAATAATTCTGTATTTTAACCTTGAGAGAAGGAAGACCTTTTTTAAAAGTTTTTATTATTTTTAGGAAGACCTTCTTAAGGACAAAACAGAACCCATAAGAAAATATTGATAAATTTGATAACGTAATATTTTGAAAAAGTAAATTTCCCATCCTCTAATGTTACCCATTTCTTCAATCCTTAAGTGTCTCTGTCTTAGGCAACTACAATTTGTCATTTTTCAGCCATGCTTCCAGATGTGGCTTCTGCACATAGAAGAAAATATGAATATATAAACAAATGCTGGCATACTCTACACAATGTTCTGCATTCTGCGGTTTTCACTTTTAATGTGTCTTGGAGATTGTTCTATATCAGTGCCCGTAGAGCCGCTTCATATTTTCCGTTGGCTAAATTGCATTCTACTGTATGAAAATGCCATCATTTATTTAACTGTTGTTTTTTTTTTAATATGTTTATTTATTTGATTGCGTCAGGTCTTAGTTGTAGCACGCGGGACCTTCACAGCATCATATGGCCCACAGGCTCTCTAGTTGTGGCGCTCTGGTAGCCCCGTGGCATGTGGGATCATAGTTCTCTGACTAAGGATCGAATTTAGGTCCCCTACATTGCAAGGCAGATTCTTAACCACTGGACCACGAGGGAAGTTCTTTAACTAGTCTGTTATTGGAGAGCATGTGGGTTGTTTCCAGTGTTTTGCTGTTGCATGCAATGTTTCAGTCAGTATGTTGAATTCAGCTTTTAACTGAAGTTTCTTGATGCACTTAATAAGGGTGAAACTGGGATTTTCCTAGAAAACTATTTCTGAAAAATTGTGCATAAACTGCACTTAATAAACCCACATTGTCTAAAATCTGCTGTTTCACAAAATAATCAGTTTTTAGAACTGTTGAGCCTTTTGTAGCTTTAGGACCTTAGGGACTGTTCTCATCCTGTTTTATAGTAACCGTAGTAACAGCATCTCAGAGGATTTAAAGCGGGAAAGGGTACCTGAGGTAACTCATTTTTATCTGGAAGGCTCAGAGAGGATAAGTGACTTCTCTAAGACTACACAGCTGCTCAGTGGAACTCAGTCAGGCGCAACCCGCACATTCCATTTTCTTTCACCATCCTGCATCGATCGTCTTAGTCATCATGATCATCAGTTCCAGTATTTGTAAACCAAGGGTTTTGTTTACAGCGCTCTCTTTAGTTTCCTTCAGGCAGTACACAAAGATTTAAAAAGAAGACACTTGAAAGAAAAACGAAACCAAAAGCCGGGTGAAAGCCAGTTCTTTAGGAAGACAATGGGGTGCTAGAAGGCCCAGGAACGGTGTTCTAGCACCCCCTGGGAAAGCCAATGAATGCAAGACTGACTGTTTTCACTGGACATTTGTAGAACAGCTGCAGTTTTCTCAACACTGCATGTGGCCCAATGAGAGATCCCACCTGCCCCTTCACTCCAGGAGGCTGGCAGTCAGCTTCTGAGATAGGTTTATAGCCAGAGGGACCTGTCAGCTAAGAAAATGTAGTTTGGTGGAGTTGCATTTTCTGAGGATCAGATTCTAAACAGTGTGTCAGGACTTCCCTGGTGGTCCAGTGGCTAAGACTCGGAGCTCCCAGTGCAGGGGTCCTTGGTTCAATCCTTGATCAGGGAACTAGATCCCACATGCCACAACTAAGAGTTCGCATGCCTCAACGAAGATCAAGATCCTTTTTGTTACAGCTAATAAATAACAATAAAATAAAGTCAGTGTGAAAAGTGAAAAATAAGAATGCAATCAAGGTTAACCTTGAAAGTCCCTTAGTAGGGCAGCAGGCAGCCAGCAGACACA
Organism: Giraffa tippelskirchi; assembly: GCF_054371585.1. Lineage (NCBI taxonomy): Eukaryota > Metazoa > Chordata > Mammalia > Artiodactyla > Giraffidae > Giraffa > Giraffa tippelskirchi. Next base: position 145,176,404 of record NC_137281.1, on the reverse strand, counting down.
CAAGCTCTTGATACTTCATCTTAGGCGGTTCCTCTAGTTCTGGAAGAAGTTGTTGTTTCTAAGGTCAGGCAGCAGATAAAGTGGTTGGCTTGAACTTGGGGGCTCTGTAGTATGAAATATGTGTGTGTTCAAACAGTACAGTCTCACCCAGCATGCTGAATGCTTGTACTGTGACATCCCGCAGGCAGCAGGCTCGGGGCTCTTAGCCCAGGCTCACCCTTGAACAGACAGCAGGTTTATAATTTAGGAAATAACCACAGGAGGTTAAGCAAGAAAGGTTCTTTGAACAGGTGAGTCGGATGTGATGCAGAGATCCATGGAGTGGGTTTTAGACTGCAGGATTGCAGAGGGAGGACTTAAGCTTTGGGTGACCTGTCATTGCTGTAAGGCTGGGAGAGGGCAGTGCCATGCGTGTCAGACACTTTGCTCCCATCTGCTCTCCTTCTCTCTCCTTCCCATGTCTCCCCTCCCCAGCCTCCCTACTGCTGGCAATTGTAAGAGGCCTGAGAGGAATCTACCCCACGAGCCTGCGTCTGCTTCCTCTGTGGCCTCCCAACAGCATGTGCTTTGGGACAACTTAGCCAAAGCCACTCTCGGATCCCCATTTTCACTTGCAGTGGAGGTGGGGGAAGGCTCAGAATTTCCTCCAAGAAGCCTGTGCTGATGTACCCAGCTAGCATTTTGGATGTGAATTCCCAGTAGCAGTGGAACGCTGCCTGTCACGGTTTATAGAATGATTCCCCTTCCCATTCTTCATTCTTTCAGTCACTCACGCCATATGCAAGGTGCTTGGATGCAAAGATAAAGAAGAGTCAGCCTCCCGCTTCAAGGGGTTCACAATCTCTGAGGGAGACAGACACGTCCAAAAGCTAAGAGCCATTAGTGCCACGGATGTCAGTGTGAAAGTGTTCAGGGGTCTGCAGGGCTCAGAAGCGGGATGGGGTCACTTCGGCCAGGCCAGAGGAGAGCGGGACCATTGGGCAAGGTCTAGCCTGGCCCCAGAGCCTTGCCCGGTACCTGTGCTCAATGAGGGCTGTGGAATTAATGAGGACGAGGCTTTCTGGAGGAGATGGTGTTTGTGCCACGTCCTGAGAAAGGAGTAGGCGTCCACCAGGTGGCAAAGGGGATCAGGGCATTCAAGGCACAGGGAGCAACTCAGGCAGGGCCTGGCTTGGAGGCATGACACAGCACGGTCTGCTCCGGGAGCTACAGCAGCGGGTGTGGTGCAGCGCTGGTGGGAGGGGGTGCAGAAAGGGGCGGGTGGGGGCCAGATCACGGGCCAGCCATTGGCGTCTGCAGAGAGATTGGGACCTTACTGTGAGGGCAGTGGGAGCCCCTGAGATCCCATGGGTGTGTGTGTGTGTGTGTGTGTGTGTGTGTGTGAGAGGATCAGATTGCCTTTTTAAAGATCACTGACTGTGGTGTGGAGGATGGGTGTGTGTGTGTGTGTGTGTGTGTGTGTGTGTGTGTGTGTGTGTGTGTGTGTGTGTGAGAGAGAGGATCAGATTGCCTTTTTAAAGATCACTGACTGTGGTGTGGAGGATGGGTGTGTGTGTGTGTGTGTGTGTGTGTGTGTGTGTGTGTGTGTGTGTGTGTGTGTGTGTGTGTGTGTGTGTGTGTGTGTGTGTGTGTGTGAGAGAGAGGATCAGATTGCCTTTTTAAAGATCACTGACTGTGGTGTGGAGGACTGACCAGAGATGAGGAAGTTGGGCAGCAAAGGGACCAGTGAGGAGGTCACTGTGGGAGGTCAGTGGGGTCCCTGGGGCGAGATGAAAAAGAGTCGGAGCCTGAGCGGTGCGGGAGGGAAAAGCTGGATTAGGAAGGTGTTGTGGGAGTTGGGTTGACAGGCCTTGAGGACCAACCAAATGAACAGAGCAAGGGAGAAGTTGGAGTGTTTGCTTTCTACTTGAAATATAAAGAGGAAGGAGCAGGTTTTAGGGGATTGGAGACACCTGCAGAACATTCGAGAAAGCAGTTCTAGTGGGCAGTTGGACATGTGGATCTGGGGGCAAGATAAACCCCTGGAGGATGGCAGTGGGAAGCATTGCTTCCCCCATGGACTCTAAGCAGGCTATCAATAAATGTATCATTTAAGTAATCAATAAACATATCATTTAAGTAAAAATGATTCCTTACTGTGCAGCTACAGCTTCAAGACAAGTTCCAGACAAATCCGATTACCTCCCATTAGCCCCCTCTGTTTGTCAGACATTCTGGAACAGACACTTGGGAATCACCAGGACACAGTTGGAGCTAGGGGAGCTGATGGCATCACCCATGGAGAGCATGCAGTTGGAGGTGAGGGGATCACCATTTAAGGGGTACAGTACAAGGGGAGTCAGCAATGGAGACTAAGAAGGAACCAATGGTGAGAAAGGAAGGACATCAGGAGAGCATGGTGTTATAGATGCCAAAGGAGGAGGAAGCGTTGCATTTTATGACAACAGAGACCATGATTTTATTCACCAAGTACAGCACATGGTACACATTTTCATATGTCTTATATTGAGTTGAAATTGATCAACTGTTCATCCCTGGGGACATCAAGAAAGAGAGGACTGAAAAGAATGATCGACGTAGGAATTTAAAAGTTCCTGGAGCTTTGCCATGAGTAGTGTCTTCTCATTTGATTTAACCTCTCGGAGAAACAGGTGGTACAGATACCACCTGCCCCAGGGTTGGAATGACATGTGCAAGTTCTCGAACTCAGGTTTCTTGACTCCAAGGCCACCCTGCCCTGAATTGATGGGGAAACAGAGAAGAGTCCAAGAGAGTGGTAATGCTTTTAATTTCTGGTATTAATTCCCCAAATTGGGGCATCTACTTAGAACCGGGGTAGGATGGATTGCTTTATTCAGCATTTACGTCTTTTTGTTCATATCTGTGATTATAACGTGGCTATAATCCTCTCTTATGTACAGGTATTTAAATGAGACTTTTCTCAGAGGAAAGGATAGAAGCTTGAGCAAAAGTGTTGTCTCGGGGGGCCAGAGGAGTCAGTGTGGAGGTCGAAGGACATGCTGGGGTAGTCTAGGTCTTTGGTCTGCAAACAGCAGAAGCTGACTGTGGCTAAATTAATGAGAAAAGGAATGTATTGGAAGGATATTTGGTGACTCACTGAATGCCCTGGAAATCTGGAGAAGGAGGCTCAGAAATCTATCAGGATCTGTGGGAAGCTGGGTAGCTGGAACCAAAGACAAAGTGATGATGCCACTGGCCTGGCTGCCAGCTAACCTGAATGCTGCCACCACCTCTGGAATGAGTTTTGAACTCTCCTTGATTCTTTGTGGTGTCACTCAATCCAGAGGCAGAGCCCAGGTGGAGCATCTGGTTGGCTGGCTTAGGTCACATTCCCATGTTCTCATACATCCTGGAGTTACAGCTTCCCAGTGGCAAGTGAAACTCTTCCTTCCACAAGGACTCACAGCGCCAGGTTCCTGAAACCTGGGGATGGGCGCACAGGCCCAGTGAACAGGTGTCCATCATGGAAGCCAGAGCTCATCCTAACCCTCAAACTGGGAAGATTGGACAGTGCAGGTCATAGAAGGTGGAGACAGGGCATCCCTCTTAGGCCACTGAAAATATCCACATTTTGATCTTAGTCCTTTGGGACGTCTTTCTGAATCCTTTAGTTTCCAGCTAAACTTTAGGATCCTTTTGTGCTTTTGAGCGTTTCATTAGCAGTTGGGTTTTTCCTCTGGAATCTGAATGATTCCAGTGGAAAAGAGAGCTCATCCCAGCATCTGGATCCTCCCTGAACATTTGGAAAACTTCAGCGCTGCCTTGTAAGGACTGAGGCCAAGGCTTGGCTCTCTCTGCCTAACAGGCAGCTACAGCGTGAATTCTGTTTCTTCTCTGGATTGGGCAAGACCCACGGGGCCATGAGGTGTTTGGGAGATGCTATCTTGCTTTCCACTGGAGGTTGGAGTTTTGGCTTCAGGCTTGGTTTGTGGAAGGCTTCCCTGGTGGCTCAGATGGTAAAGAATCCGATTCTGACAGTAAAGAATCTCCTGCTGTGCGAGAGACCTAGGTTCGATCCCTGGGTTGGAAAGATACCCTGGGGAGGGGAATGGCTACCCACTCCAGTATTCTTGCCTAGAGAATTCCATGGACAAAGGAGCCTGGCAGGCTATGGTCTGTGGGGTTGCAAAGAGTCAGACACGACCCAGCGACTAACACTTTCACTTTTGCTTGGTGTGTGGAATGATTGAAGTCCCTGGTGCCCATGCTGTCCAAAGCAACAGGACTGGGACCTTCTCAAGTTCTGACGATGTCAACCTGTTGGAGGCATTTAAGCCAATATCCTGGCTGAGAAAGAACTAAAGGAACTAGGGCTTCATCTACCTGTGACTGTCAGCATCGCCAGTCGAATCCCTGCCCAATTTCTTCATCCAGACGAGAAGGTGCTGGTTAGGTAAGCGCCAGCTCCCTTCCTGCCCCCAGGTCCTCTGGTTATAACTCTTTGAAGTAAGGGCACTTTGCATGAAATCTTGGTCATTCAGTTCCAATAAACTTAGGAAGCAGTTCATTTGCTTTAAAGGGAAAAATGCAGTTTTGAACTTTTGGACTCATGGCTGCGGTGGCTGCCGGTGTTACAGGAGATTTTTTCCCCTGGTGCCTATTGGTGGGGAGCTGCTGCCTCCATGCAGCTGAGTGTGTTAAGGGCCGAGTTCTTGCATCCTGGACTGGGGGTGAGGCCTGAGCCTGAGGCCTGCTCACCAATGTGGGGTCAGGGTGACCCCCAGCAGGGACGAGCAGGAGTATTCCTGGCCAATGTTGGCTCCGGCCCAGTTTGCACCAATTTGCCCATTTCTGTCCAGATGAAACGGAATCGCGTTAGAAACAACACTAAAGCAGAAAAGGAAGTCTTGAGGGATCTGAGTTATTTTACTGAAACACAGCTTTGATCGTGAAAGTGAAAGTGTTAGTCGCTCAGTCATTTTGACTCTTTGCGACCCCATGGACTGTAGCCTGCCTGGCTTGTCTGTCCATGGAATCCTCCAGGCAAGATCATGTCAGCCCTCTTAAAAAGCCTTTGAGGGCTGCCCAAGTCCTGCAGGAGGAAGCTCACCATCCTCAGAAAGGCGCCCGAGGCCCTGGGAGCCCCAGCCTACCTCTCCTGCCGCATGCACTTCCCTCGAACCGCCCTTCATGTCTCTGCTCCTCAGCACGGCAGTCAAGCCCCTGTGCCTTGTGTGGCATTGTCCCCCTGCCTGGAACATCCTCCCTGCCCATTTGTTGGCGGATGCCCACAGAGCCGGCCAGAAGTCACCTGCTTCCTTGCTGCCTTCCTGAGCCACCAGCCTAGTGTTTCTGCAGTCGCGCTTCCCCATAGGAGGAGGCTGGCATCAGCCGCAGGTGTGCCTGGCTCTTCCCTGGCCTGGCACACAGTAGGTGTCTGTGATGTGACTGGAAGGGTGGTCTGAGGGGATGTGAGGACACTGGGGTGGGGGGCAGGTCCAGGACCTGGCCTAGGTCGGGGGCACCTGTGGTGGGTGAGCTGACAGTCTCCCTTGGCACCTGCGGATGGAGCCAATACCCTGGGGGCTTTACTGTTGCTCTGAGCCTGAGGGAGACCTGGGTGAGGGGAAGAAGGGGATATAGGGCCACAGAGAGCCAGTAGCTGGGTCCCCCTCATCCTGGAGAGGACTCTGAGGAGGCGGTGGTGAGGAGCTGGTTTGAAGGTGGCAGAGACTTCCCTCCCCCATCAGCCCAACCCCTGAAGAAGGATAAACACCAGCTGCCCTTGGAGGACGACCCCTCAGTGTCCATGCCCCGCACTGTCTGCCGGCTTTGCACAGAGAAGGAAATGGGGAGAACGAGTCACCCGACCGTGAGAGGAGACCTTGAGGTTTTAAAATGAAAGCCCTGTTCAGCCGAGTGGTGGTCAGCAGGACAGGCTGCACTGCAGCTCTTCCTGTCGGAGGGGGCAGACAAGCACTCGCTGACGACGACTGCAGCAGGAGCCCCAGCAGGCACTTGGGTCTCATTTTGTCTGTAAAATGAGATACTTAGACACATGTGGTTCTTTTCCTGCTCAGGAATTCCCCAAGCCTGTGATCGGAGTCTGGCAGGCAGTGTAATTTATGATGCCTCACAGGGGAACCCGTGTTACCTCTCAGGGGCCTTCCTGGTGTGGAACAGTTATCAGGGGTCTGCATGCCACTTAAAGAGAGAGCCGTGGAGAAGCATCTTCCCTGCCATGGTTGATGAGGTAGCCTTTCTTTCTGAAAAGATTTTCTTTCTCCAAGTCAACTCTCCCTTAATGGCTGAGTCCATACATGCATGGTCCTACTTGACTGCCAGTGAGTGAGTGCGAGGCCTCTGTTGTTGGCAAAATATGTTTGCAGAACCCGAAAGCACATAGTATTTGTATTTCTAAAAGCTCCTTTAGGAACCCCCTGAAGTGTGTCTTTGTTCTTGGCACCCGGAAGGTCAGCCCAGAGGAAGCTTGGGTGGTGGGGTGGGTTTGATGTCCTAGGGAGGTGTTGGCACACTTGGGGAGGAATCTCTTTTCAGATCTGCTTTTGTTTCTGCCTCCATGGGAGCTGCTCCCTCCTCCTGTCCATCCCAGTCCTCCACCTTCCCACCGACATCTCTGGCCTCCTTCCTCATCCCTCCCCAGCAGATTCAGTGCAGTTCCCTCTGACATCCATTCAACCAGAGGGTTTATGCTCCAGATGCCAAACCCACAGGGGCAGTTGGGAAAAGTGGACTTTAAGGGTAGATGTGGATTGGCAGGATTGGAAGGTTTGTCAAGAAAACTACTTTGGAAAATAGATAATCCTGATAACTCACACAGAGCAACATATCTTTAAAATGTAGAACTTGAAGCTATAAAGAATGTTAATTTCCTTTTATGTATTAGTATTACTATTGAGAATTTATTCTAAGGAAATAATTCTAGATAAGAAGAGAGCTATATGCACAAAGATATTAGTAACAACATCATTTGAAATAGCAAAAAACTGTAAACAGCCTGAGTGTTCCGCATGGCTACATAATTTGTGATACTTAGACTCAGTGGACTGTTGTGCCACTGTTAGACTAGTATGAAGATATTAATTCATGGGAAAATGTTGAAGAATTATGGTGAAAAAGTGGCTTCTGCTTTAATAGGCAAAGCTGCACATATATTTATTTAATGAGGGCATAAAAACTGATTACATTGGCTATGGTATAAATTGGGATAAGGTAAACACAAGGTTTAGGTGACGTGGTCATGAATGGAATATTTGTGTGTTTAAAATTGCTTTATATATATATATACACATTTATGTAATACTTTAATATATATTATACTTAATGGACATGAGTTTGAGTAAACTCCGGGAGTTGGTGATGGACTGGGAGGCCTGGCGTACTTCTGTCCATGGGGTTGCAAAGAGTCGGACATGACTGAGCAACTGAACTGACTGACCGACTGACTGATACTTATAACAATATCTCACTCTAGTATTCTTCCCTAGGAAATCCCATGGACAGAGGGACCTGGTGGGCTACAGTCCATTGGGTTGCAAAGTGTAGAACACGACTTAGAGACTAAATAACAACAACAATACTTATATCAATATAACATGTTATATATTAACATACTTTATTATGCTTTTATAACATTATATCAATATACTTTAATATATATTATATTTATACAACATTTATATTTGTTGTTGTTGTTCAGTCCCTAAGTTGTGTCTGACTCTTTGCGACCCCATGGACTGCAGCATGCCAGGCTTCCTTATCCTTCACTATCTCCTGGAGTTTGCTCAAACTCATGTCCATTGAGTCAATGATGGCATCCAACCATCTCATCCTCTGTCGCCTCCTTCTCCTCCAGTCCTCAGTCTTTCCCGGCATTAGGGTCTTTTCCAATGAGTTGGCTCTTCGCATCAGGTGGCCAAAGGATTGGAGTTTCAGCTTCAGCATCAGTCCTTCCAGTGGATATTCAGGGCTCCCTTGGTGGCTCAGACATAAAGAATCCGCCTGCAATGCAGGAAGCCTGGGTTCGATCCCTGAGTTGGGAAGATCCCCTGGAGGAGGGCATGGCAACTCACTCCAGTATTCTTGCCTGGAGAATCCCCATGGACAGAGGAGCCTGGTGGGCTACAGTCCATGGGGTCACAAAAAGTCAGACACGACTGAGCGACTAAGCACAGCACACACCACAGGTGTTCTTTAGGATTGACTGGTTTGAGCTCTTTGCTGTCCTACTTTAATATATTTTATACTTATGTAACATATAAATGTATAAGCTTATATATATTTTACTTATATTACATATACTTTTCTTTAAAAAAAAGACCTTAACGTATCGATGTCTTTGGATCTGGGTGGGAAGGAGGCCCCTGGGGAGGAACTCCAAACCTCCCATCTGCCACCACCTGAAAGAAAGAACTGGTATGTCTTATCAGCACACTGCACTGCGGGGGCTGGAGAATTCAGATTGGCTAACTGAGTCTTTTAGTAACAGGAGGCCTGACTTCATAGGCCGACTAACTACGTAACTTCGGGGCTCCCAGCATGGACTCTGCCTGGTGCAGGCGATCCCCAGTGGCCTCAGAGTCCCAGATGATGGTTCGCACCTGGGTTTCCAGGGCTCCAGCCCAATGAGCACGTGTGGCCCTGAAGCTGAGACTCTGGCTCTGAGCTGCCTACTCACCTCTGCCTGGTCCCGCAGGCCTAGCTGCAGTAGGAGACAGATTCTCTCTTCTGCAATTCACACAGGCAGCAGAGAGGGTGTGATTTGCAAACTGACCTTCTGCGGCCCTGCCTCACCCAGGGGGAGCCCCAGTGAGTTTGTGTCTTGGGTGTTTGCAGGGTTGCACATATTCATTATAGTATTGAAACTTAGAAACTTCGAGTTGCCCTTTAACCAACCTCGGGGGGCTTCCCTTGTGGCTCAGCTGGTAAAGAATCCTCTTGCAATTGGGGAAACTTGGGTTTAATCCCTGGGTTGGGAAGACCCCCTGGAGAAGGGAAAGGCTACCCACTCCAGTATTCTGGCCTAGAGAATTCCATGGACTCTATAGTCCATGGGGTCGCAAAGAGTCAGACACGACTGAGCGACTTCACTTTAACCAAGCTCAGGAAGGAAGCCCCCACATTCATCCAGTCTCTCTCTGGCTTGGCCTGCAGGGCCCTCTGACCCCTCCCATCTTGCCAAGAGCTCTGCTGGGACTTGCAGCTGCAGCTGTGGCCTGTGGCTGAGCAGCTGACTGTCTTCTGACCGTCTCTGACCACCTTGTGTCTCTGGCATCTCAGAACCTTGAGACGCCTAGTGAACGGCCTTCTTACCCACCACTCCCCCTTGGATTTGCCTCCCTGTGTGTAGCCTTCTCCCTGTCTTCTTTTTTTTTAATTGGAGTATAGTTGCTTTACACTGCTGTGTCAGTTTCTGCTGTATAGCAGAATGAATCAGCCATCTATCCCTTCTTTTTTGGATTCCCTTCCCATTTAGGTTGGGCTTCCCTGGTGGCTCAATGGTAAAGAATCCACCTGCAGTGCAGGAGACACAGGAGACATGGGTTCGATCCCTGAGTCAGGAAGACCCCTTGGAGGAGGGCATGGCAACCCACTCCAGTATTCCTGCCGGGAAAATCCCACGGACAGAGGCGCCTGGTGGTCTGCCGTCCATGGGGTCACAAAGAGTCAGACATCACTGAAGCGACTGAGCACACGTGCCCACCCATTTAGGTCACCACAGAGCATTGAGTCGGCTTCCCTGTGCTATACTGTAGGTTCCCATTAGTTATCTGTTTTATTCACAGTAGTGTATATATGTCGGTCTCAATCTCCAATTTATCCCCAACACCCCCCCCCCAGCTTTCTGTCTCAGTATCCACACATTTGTTCTCTACATCTGTATCTCTATTTCTGCTTTGCAAATAAGATCATCTTTGCCATTTTTCTAGATTCCACATCTACGTGTTAAGACACGATGTTTGTTTTTCTCTTTCTGACTTAACTTCACTCTGTATGACAGACTCTGGCTAGGTAGCCTTCTCGGTGGGGAACTTTCTTGTCACATGGAGTGTCTGGAGGGCCCACGATCATTCTTTCCCTGTGACTAGCACAGTCCAAGGCAGGAAATGGAGACTCCTTGTGTTGTTTGGAGTCCCGGGGTGGGTGGAGCCAGGAGAGCCCTGGGCAGACCTCGAGTGGGCAGGTTGGAGCCTGCTAACGCAGAAGCCACTGCAACAGAATGTGTGGAGAGATGGGTTTATCACAAGCCTACATGCGCTAAAGCCAAATTCCAAAACTCTCAAAGATTTGAGGTTTGTTGTTCCATGATCAGACTGTGGCTGGAGGTTTGCCGGGGTCAGAGGGAAACTGGAGAGCGTGTGGGCCCAGGGCTTGACTGGATACTCACGAGGGTACTTCGGCCAGTTTCATGTCCTCATGTCACACAGGCTTGTGCGTGGTTGTCACTCAGGTTGTGCGTGGGTGTGGAAGCAGAGATAAGGAATATCCACGTGCTTCCCTTGAATATAGTATTCATTCTTTGATGCTGTGGTCCCATTCCCACCCACTGCAGTGATCTCGAGCCAACTCCAAGGGGATCATTGCTGGTTGGTGTACTAACTGATACAGAATCTAAGTAACACGCTGTCTTCCTGAGCCCAGGACCCAGCAATAACTGCTCGTCTCAGTTCCCTAATTTAGAGACCACATGTGTGCCCCAGGGTTGTCAGCAGCTCAGTTTCTTGTAGCTTGAAACACATTTCCATAGAAACAATGCTATAAATGGTGGTTGGGCTGGTTCCTAGGCTAGCCCACAAAGAGCCCCAGTGTCACCTACGAAGTTGCTGAAATGAGGTATTAGTAAAATTGAGAGCGCAAATGCAGCAGTTAAGAGCTAGCACCCAGGACTCTGGAGGTTAAATGGTGTGGGTTTATTTGTGTCACTTTGTTTTTTGGGCAGAAGTGTCTTTCAGAGCCCTCCCGATAAAGGAAGCCTCTGGGCCCTTCTCCTGCCCATGGTCATAACCCCTCCTCTCCCAGTTTACATTCCTTCTTCCTTCCTCATCAAGGCAGAGGGCAGGACCTACCTGTGCCTGGAACCTGGGCTGGGGTATTTTTATGATGAGGCAATTTTGTCCAAAGGCCTTTACATCATCAATATCATCATCATTATTATCATCATTATTATTTAAACCATCTTGATCAACTTAACAGAATAAACATTACACCTTGGCAATTTGCACTGTTCAGCATTTTCTGATTGCTGCAAAATGTTCCTATGGAGTTTTAACATAGTTAAAAAGTCCTCCTCTACTATTTTTTGTTCTGATTCTGTCACTTAACGTGAGTTCATCGAGTGGTTTCATCAGATTGTTTCCTTGTGTCAATCCTTTTGTATTTCATTCTGTTACCATACCATACTGTAATCTGAATGGAGTTCCATTTCAGTTCAGTTCAGTTCCATTTGGGGGGAGTCTAAATACAGGCTCCTATGAGCCTCTTTTATAAAAACTCCTTTGTGGTGGTAGTTTTAAGTTGTTTTCATGGGATCTGGTCTCCTGACTGTAATAACCTGATCAAGCCTTCAACTCTTGCAACACAATGCGGAATCACATTCTAGAAGGATCTGAGCAGTTTACAGCCGCACCGCAGTGTACCTGCAGCTGTTTCCTGATGACCTGCCAACAGCAGCATTCTTGTTTAATTTATTTACTTATTTTCACGTTGACTCGGGTCATAATGGGTCCTTAATGGTGTTCTAATTTGCATATCTCAAATTGCTGCTGAGACCCAGCATTTTTCCTCCTGATGATTTACTGTTTGTCTTTCCTTATGTGTCAAACTGTGTTCATCTGTGACTGCGGAGCCTCCCCCGCTTACAATTTATCTCCTCGGAACCACTTTCCTGTTGGGAAATACCAAGTTCTGCCTTCCTCCCTGCCTCCCGGATGGGGCCCCGCCCCTCGACCTGGGCTACCTCCTCTCCACATCTGCCGGGACGGAGGCTCTGGCTGGGGGTGGGAGGTACCAATGACGAGGGGGCTGTGCCTGTGATGGAGGCAGAGAGGAGGTAGGTGCCAGGCAGGGGCTTGCCTGCTGGTTCCGAAATAGGTTCAGTAAAGTGACCTCCTTGGAGGGAGGCTGTGCTGGGAGATTCTGGGAGGAGCCAAAGGTGGGTAAGGGCTGCAGAGGGCACCGGAGTGCATCTGGTTTAAGGGTCACCCACTGAAAGGCCGGTAGGGAGTAGGGGGATCTCAATAACAGAGGCCGGCTGGGTGCAAGAGAACACCATAGGCGAGATGATAAATGACAGTGACCCACGGCCTAGGAAGGGGTGGAATCTGTGGAAAATTGAAACGTGTACCTCCCATCACAGTGCCTGGCACAGCTACATGACTCCACCCCCGAGAAGGAGGGCCCAATGTAAGCAATGTTCCTTTTTTGTTGTTTTTTTTTTTAATGACAAACCAGAAATCCCTATTTTTAACTTACGTCTCCTGATTTAAATAAATGTTTGGAAATACATTTAATTCAATAAAAATAAAATACATTATATAGGTCCAATGCAGTGTATCTGGGAATGAGCCTGGCTTGTGAGCCTCCAGCCTGTGACCCCTCATTACTTGATGATTTTTCTGGGAAAACAGGCCCAGGGAGGTATCCTCATATAGCAGAGATCAGGACTGAGAAAGCCCGGTGGTCAAGTACCATCTGTCTGACCTTGGAAGAACTGTTTAACCTTATCTATAAAAAAGAGGATAATGGCTTACTCGGGGTGCTGGGTGGACCCGCTGGGGTCGCATCACGTCAAGCATTTAGTAGATGCTCAGTTAACGTGTTGATAAGTCCTGCTTGGGGTCATCTGGAAAATTAAAGGAAGAGCTAGGCCCAGAACGTTGCTCTCTTGACTCCTTGTTCAGAGCTTGTTTCACATCACATTGGCCTGCTTTCATGGGAATTTTCAGAGATGTCCGGACACAGGGGTCCTTCTGACCTCTGGGAAAATACAAGTCACTTTATGAGAGCTTGCCTGACAGTTACTGAGCTCATGTAATGGGGACTTAGCTCTGTGTGCTTTGCCTTGCAGTCCCCAGAACCCAGGAGATCCACTCTCAAGTAGTAGTAGTAGTAGTAGTAATAATAATAATAATAATAATACCATACAGGGAATTCCCTGGCAGTCCAGTGGTTAGGGCCCAATACTTTCACTACCAGGGCCTGGGTCCTATCCCTGGTCGCGGAACTAAGATCTTGCAAGCTGTGTGGCAAAAAATAATAATAATAATAATACCATATACCATTGACCCTAAGAAGCCAATGATTATACAACAACCATTATTTTATGCAAACTATGAAAAAGAAAATACTGCTAGTTAAACCATGATGTGCTATCAGTTGTAAGATGCATCCTGATTTCAGAGATATTAAAATGGGGGAAATGTGCATCTTAGAATGGAAGAAACAGAATAGTAATAAAGTAGTGATTGTAATAGTTACATCTAATTGCTTACCTCAAATTTTTACAAATATTATTTTACTTGTGCATTTATCAACAGGCTTTTAATTTTCTAAGCATTCACCATGTATGAGCACCAGGGAAACAAGGTGACTCAGACTTGGGCTGTGCACTTCAGAAGCTCTGATCCTAGTAGGGAGGTGGTACAGGTGGCAGCTGTAGAACAATGTATAAGGGATGGAGGCAAGAAAAACAGAATGTCATGGGAGTTAGGAGAGAGCGCGGCTGGTCTGATCCTTAGGGGCAGAGACTGAGACAGTTGGAGGTGCCTGGGATTGATAGGAAGCTCTCTGAGGACTTCCAGGTAGCTCAGTGGATAAAGAATCCACCTGCAGTGCACTAGACACAGGCAGATATGGGTTCGATCCCCAGGTCGGGAAGATCCCTTGGAGGAGGGCACGGCAACCCACTCCAGTATTCTTGCCTGGAGGATCCCAAGGACAGAGGAGCCTGGCTGGCTGCAGTTCATGGGGTCACAAAGAGTCGGACACGACTGAAGCGACTAAGCATGAGCCCGCATGCGGAGGAGGAAGGGAGTGGGCAAAGGGGATCTTGGCTGAGGAAGAAGCTAAGCAAGGAAGGATGTGTTGCAGCTGGAGCTAGCTTCAGCCAGATGCCATAGGGAGCCCTGCAGTTGGCATTGCACCAGCACAGATATGATCCCACCTTGAGGGAAAGGGGTCCCATCTTTTGGACCCACCCCTCTCTGACGCCCCTGCCCCCCCCCCCCCCAGTCAATCATTGCCTGCAGTGCTCTCTCCCAGCAAGGGTTCCCTTTGAGAAGGGGCAACTGTGAGCCCTTAGCAGCCAACACACAACAGTAGCTGGGGAATGGCGTACCCGCCTGCTAAAAGGGGATCTGGCGGGGGCGGGGAGTCTCCAGCAGTGTTCACTACAGTGGCTGTCCTCTGCTTGAAGGAGTCAAGGAAGGCTTCCCGGAAGAACTGCCATTAAGCTCAAGTCAAGAGCAGGGTAAGGTTTACCTGTGGATGCAAGGAGGAGGAGCGTATGTGAGAAAGCAGATGTCTTGGGGAACTTCATGTTGTTTGACTGTGTGGGCCTGGAGCTGGGAAGTAGGGCAGAGCCAGATCATTACAGAACCACAAGTGCCTAACAGTCTGGCTAACAGCTTTTTGCAGCAGGGAATGGGAGCTTTTTTTTTTTTCAGCCACACCACGTGGCATGTGGAATCCTTTTTCCTCCCTGACTAGGGAGTGAACTCGCGTCACCTGCATTACCAGGCAGATTCTTAACCACTGGACCATCAGGAAAGTCTGGTGGGAGCTATTGAAAAGGGATGTGATCACTCTGTATCACTCTGATCACTCTGTATAGGTGATAAATATCGTAGACTAGATCAGTTAGGAGAGGAGAAAAAATGGCAGCCAATACTTAGGAAAGACTTAACATACACCATTGTTTTAAGCTCTTATCATCCCCATTTTGCACATGAGAAAACCAAGGGGTTAAGTAAGTTGCTCAAGGTCATCAAGCTAGTGTGACCCAAGAATTGGATTCAGGTCTCAGCCTGTGCTCTTAACCTGTACATTCTCATGAATATGAATTTTGGCTTCTAGTTCAAGGTGCATCATTTGTATTTGTGTTCATTTAAAAATAAGGCTTTAGAAAACTGCCCAGTGCATACGCTGGATCTCAGGGGTCCTGTTCCTCTTGACCCACAGCCATAAGGTAGGGAAGCCTAGTTCCAAAGAACAGCCCGTGAAGGAGTCTGTTCTGGGGTTGGTTTTGCAGGGGGCGTTGGACTGTGCTGAAATGAGGCCTTTGGGAAGCTGGAAGCTCTGGTTCTGTGAAGAAAGGGCGTTTCTGTTTGTGGCCCTACTGGCCCGCCCTCCCTGGCGGCCACACCTGTTTTGTCCTTCTCCCTATCCCCGGCCAGACGTCTGTCCCAGAGTGACAGCAGCAACTGGGGACATCTGCAGAAGCTCCCTCTCGGGCCTGACAAAGGCACTCAGAACCTGGCCCAGGCCTGCGAGAGAGGGAGGTGGAGGTGGGGGTCGGTGGGTGGGCCACAGGGTGAGGACAGCTGTGGGCTGCTGTGGCAGGCACGGCCCTGCCCCGGAATAGGTGAGGTCCATGTGAACTCAGGCGGAGGGCCCCCTGGGTTTTCAAGGGTAGAAGAGAAGGCAGTGCAGGGACTTCTCAGCACACGGTGCCTTAACTTCATGGCTGGGGTTTTGAGCTCTTTGCTCCCTCAGAAAGGACGTGGCCAAAAAAAGGGTGTGAAGAGAAGGCACAGGCGTCAAAGGAGTGTCCCTACTGGGGATGGGTGGGCACGCAGTGGAAAAGCTTGGAGGGAAGGACACAAAGTGTAGGAGCTGGGCAGAAGCCTTGGAGAGACACCTGGAAGGGACACAGAGTCAGTGCTGGAAAGAGTCTCTCTGGGCAGAGCCCAGCAGAGAGGGTCACCCCAGGCTGATGGGGTGGTACTGGGGGCTTTTCAGAGGAAACAGAATCTCGACGAGGTTCTCGAAAGGGAAAAGCTAATTTGAGGAGAAGAGGATCTAGGATAAAATAGTAAAAAAAAAAAATTGTAACCTCGTATAGGTACACAGCATGATACAGCTATAAAACCATTTTTGTCCTTGTGATTCTCTAAATCCCTAGAAAGTGGCATTCTTTTATGGTTTGTGTCACTAATACTTTACAATGCATCTCATAGGGACCCAGAACTCAAGACTCAGAGAAGCTAAGTGTCAACTCCCCCTAAGATCACACAGTGGATTGGCTTTAGTTAGGCAGGATGCAGACTCAGTCCTGGTTCCCTGTTCTTTCTACATACAGCCTTGTCTTTCTTCTGTTGTAACTATAGGTCATGAGGTCCCAGAGGTAGGTAGTCCCTTTATTCTGAAAAGGGAAGTGACAAGAGGACACAAGGCACCTTAGGGACATAAGGTGGACTTGAGGTTTCCTCAAAGGTATTTGTACTCTCAACTCCCCACATTCCTGCAAAGGTTGGTTATTCACTTAAACACACTGTGAGTGCTGGCCTGGATGGAAAGTCCTGACAGAGAAAGGACGATGGAAAAAGGACTGGAAAGCAGGCATGGGGTTTGGGATGAAGAAAGCTCTTTTAAATGAATGATGGAAACAAGGTTAATGGAGGCAGGTGGACGGGTGGTGAGAACCTGGCTTCCCTGGAAGCTTCTTTTATCTTTTAGTAACAGCTTTATTGGGATAGAATTCACATACCACAGAATTCCCCCGTGCAAGCTTCTTCATGGTCTCAGGTTGCCCCAGAAGAGGATGCGAATGATGACGACTCAGGGCAGTGAAGGGTAACTCAGCGCAGAGTCCAGAGAGCCAATGCTGTTCCTGGAAGCCTCTTGAATGCCATATTCTATGGTCACTGGGACCCAGAGTTTGAGATCCTGTCTAGGGTGCTTTGCTTCCCGGAGTGTTTCTCAGCAGATGCACTCCCTGGGACCTGGAGTTTGTAGCTTGCTGGTAGAGAAAAGCCCACTCTCTGGATAAGGTCCCTGGACCATCTCTTTTTTCTTATCTTTTCTTCCCCAAATGGCACCCTTTTTAGTTGCCCCTGTAGGAAGAGTTAGAGCTTCTAGAACCAAAACTTTCACTTCACATGTCAGTGATTCTGCACTGTCATATCTGCAGCAAAACTGACCTCCAGGGCCTTCCTGGAAGAGCTGCAACTTTCTTTACACATCCTCATCTGCCGGCCTTTGGGAGGGAGATTTCTCCTGCCAGGCAGGCACCATCTGGGACAATCTTGGGCCCTCCTCCCCTCCACACGCACATGCCCCTTCTCCTCCCTCTCTTCCTTTGTGAGTGAGAGAGCTACTCCAAGATGAGCAGGGCTGTTCCAGGTCACTGACTTCGGTTACTCATGCATCCTGCCATCTACCTCTGCTCCCTTTGCTGCTTCCTGGGCCCAGCCCGGCAGCCCGGCATGGGACAGGGAGGGAGTCCTGGCGGGACAAGGCTGAGCAGTGCCCTTTGGAGTGGCTCCCACTTGTTCCCTGTAGGCTGGGCTCTGGCTCCATGGTGGCAGGCTCTTTTAGGAATGTACTCCCAGCCAGGGTTCTGGAGGGGAACATCCCTGGGCTGGTCTGCACTGGCTCTTGCGGGGCTGGCTCTGGGCTGGCCCAAGCCCACCTCTGGGGACCAGGCCCAAGGGGGAGGTCAGGATGGCTGCAGGTTTGCAGAGGAACCTGGCAGCAGTGAGCACTGGAGACCGTGTGGCTTTGCTTTGGTTCCCTCACTTGGATGAGGTGTCAGTGGGAAGGAAAACATCAGACAAATGGAAAAAACAAAAAAGATTTTGCACAGAACCTCTGCCAGGAGTCCTGGGAGTCCAGCCTCTACTTGGGGGCCTGCGTGCCTGAGCACTTCAATCCCTCAGTGACTCACTGCCTTCCTCTGGGGGAGATGGGAAGATGAACAGAGGTGACAAACTATTGGCTTGCCTTGTGATCTTGTGTAAGTCACTCGACCTCTCTGAACCTCAGTGTTCCCATCCATAAAGTGAGCGAGATGATACTTCTCACACACATAGGGTTGTTAAGTAGGCTGTGTGGGGGACATACTTTGAGAATTGCCAGGAACAATACTGTCAGAGCAGATGCTAAATCTGAGAGCCTGGGCTTTTCATTGTTGGAGGTGGTTTCCCTGGCTCCTCTATTCATTTTTTGGCAATCACAGAATCACGGATTTTAAACTGGAAGGAATTTTAAGAGGTCATCAGGTCCAGTCCCCTGACATAATTATCTTTATTTTGCAGATAAAACTAAGTTGTCATTACTGTGACATATGTGTAAATAAGCCCTTTTCCTTCTGGGTAAGGTGTGAGCTCCAGCTCCACACAGGGGCTCCCACCAGCGAAGGGGTGGAAGAGGACAGGAAGGTCATGCCTCTTAGAAGCAAGTGTGGGGTTTTGAAGGTTTCTAGGCAGAAGGTACCAGTATTTGTCTCTGTCATCCACTGGGGGCAGGGGGAGGGCGGTGGTGGGGAAGGGCCTTGCCCTGCAGGCTCAGAAGAGCGGTGAGAATCACATTCTGCTGCCCCTCCCCTTCCCCCTGAGAAAGCAAAGGATGCACCTGCCTCTCAGGACGGGCCACAGGGGAAAAGCGGCTGCTGCCAGGACACAGTATATTCTTCAGTGGCTTTTCCTTCAAAGAAAAATCTCCTTCTGACCCATCTCCTTGGGAAAAACAAAAACAAATGAAAAGAGCCAGGGAAAATGGGCTCCCTCCCCAGGACTTACTCCTGGCTCTAGAGCTTCACTGTAAAGATACTTGGGGGCCAGCAAGAACCACCTGAGTAGCAAAAATGTTTCCCATCTTCCCGGCCAGTTGAGGAGGCATCAGGGGATGGCATCAGGTGATGGCAGGGAAGGTAGGGGAACTACAGGCACGCAGCCCAAAGCTGCCCAACTCTAGCCTCAGTTGCTAGAATTAAACCGAGGCACTTTTTACATGTAGGTAATCAAGACATTGGAGAAGGAAATGGCAACCCACTCCAGTATTCTTGCCTGGAGAATCCCAGGGACGGCGGAGCCTGGTGGGCTGCCGTCTATGGGGTCGCACAGAGTCGGACACGACTGAAGCGACTGAGCAGCAATCAAGACATGGGTCTTTTATAGGAGCTGGGACCAGTCTCTCAATAACCTTAACACTGCTAGCCAAAAAGGGAAACTGGGGGAGACTGTTAATAAAGTGCCTTGGAGAGGACTGCGCGTGCCCTACCGTATCCAAAACCAGAGTTTTTCTTTGTGGAAGAAAGCGACTTGTGTCCTCCCCAGCATCACACACAGACTTTCCTGGCAGGCCCGATGGGTTTCCAAACATTTCGTCACCCTCTCCTCCTGACCTTGGTGTGAAGGGAAAGAGCCGCGTGGCCTGTTGGTTTCAGCAAAGCCATCGGGGGGCACCGTTCCTGGGCTGGGGGAGGGTGGCGACGGACTCTGGAGTGGAGGTGAGGTCTGCTGGAAATCCCCAGCCCGGGCAGCCGCCGGAGGTTTAAAGACGCCTTCCCCGGCCTTATTTGGTCTCAGGAAGTGGGCGGCGCCGGGCCTGCTGGCTGGGAGGCCGACCCGAGACAGTTGTGCTGATGAAGTGGTAGAGCTGGTTCCTGCTCGCCGCCGTGCCGCGCGCGCCGGCCGGCCGCTTGGCGCTCCGCTCCCAGCCCGGAGTTGTGCAATCCTTTGTAGCACGCCAGAGAGTCCTCCTCCTTCGCTGTTGCCTCTCGCCCTCTCTCTCTCTCTCCTTTTTTTTTTTTTTCAAGCTGTGAGCTCAACCGATGAGTCAGAGCAGTGCAATCCTGACACTGCATCGCAGGACTGGGGGTGACACGGAGGGAGGGAGAGCGATCGCGAGGCGGAAACCACAGGCGCGGGGTGCGTCGAGGCTCCTGCGCCGCAAGCAAGGGGTGACAGCCCGCGCGTCCCGCCCGGGCCCCGCCAGCAAACTTCCCAGCCTTCGGAGGCGCGGGCTGGCGGAAACCTTGCGAGCGCCGCGGGGCGGCGGCGGCGGCGGAGGCGCCTGTTTGTTTTTAAAATCGGGAGTGCGTGCAGGCGGCTGGAGCCTGGGAGGCGACCCAAGGCGGCGGCCCGCGGCGGAAAGAGGACAGCCGATGCGGGAGCTCGGGCCGGAGCGGGGTAAGTGGGGCTGCCAGGCCGGCGGCCGAGGCCTGCACGCGGCTCGGCGCAGAGCCCGCCCTGGCGGCGGCGGTGGGCAAGGGACCCCGGGCTGCTCGCGAGCAGAGGCGGCTGCTGGGCGCGCGGGCTGCAGGTCTGCAGGCGCGGCCCGGAGCGGGGGCGCGGGGCGGCGGCAACTTCTACTGCCCGGGCGGCGGGGGAAGCGCGCGCGTGTGCGTGCGTTTGCCGCCCCGCCGCGCGCCCCTCCGCGGCCCGCACCCCCCGGGCCCGCAGCGGCGTGTTTGTGCAGCTACGCAGCTCGCGCGCGGCCCCCGCCCACCCGGGCGCGGCCCGGGCAGGAAAACCCTCCCAAGCCGCCGGGCCCACGCTGGCGGTCGCAGCAAGCTCAGGAATACGGCTGCTCCTCCTCTGCCTGAGCGAAACGTGGTGTCCTACGGGACTCACTTGCATGACCTAGCCCGGTTCCGGGAGGCGAGGGGTGGGGGGTGGCTCGCGAGCTGCGGGAACTTGGCCTGGGAGCCCTTCCCCTTGCACCGGAGAGTGGACGTGGAAACTGCGCCCGCGCCCGGAGTTTTGGGGACGGAGGTGGTGGGGAACCGGAGCTGGTGCAGCAGAGGCCTAAGCTGGAGCGTTGCGGGCGGGCGGAGCGGCCTCACCCCGCGCACCCTGGCGCTGCTGGCGCACCTCGGACCTGTCACCCCGCGGTCGCCCCCGCGCGCCCCGCGCCGCTCGGGCTTGCGGAGCCCTCCAGCCGCCTCACCTGGTGGTGGTGCGTTTGGTGGTTCCCATGCGGAGCTCGGGAGCCCGGGTCTTTTTCTGGACCCTGCGTATGGCCGGCTTGGTGGAGGTGGTCACACAAGTCTTTCATTTCACTCATGCAGGAGCGCTTGCACCTCCAGGGCTCCCCACCCAGGCTTCTGGATTTAAAGGCCTGGGGCTTTCAAGCCTCAGCCCCAAGGAAGTCTCAGGAAGGCAGGCCTGGAGGAGGTACCTGCCAGCCTAAGCGGGGGTTGGGGTGGGGTGGGGTACCCTGGGCATTCCAGCCCAGCCTCCCGAGTGAGCTGCTGGAAGGATGAAAGGGGAAGTTCCTTCCCCCATTTAAAACTTTGTCGGTCACAAACTTTAGTGGCTACTTCCTGCTTCCACCGTCCCACAGGGACCTGGGTGCCAGCCTGTGGAGCCTTACTCAGGGAACGGTGGGCTGGGTGAGAGCTGGCTGGCCTTGGGTGACTATGGAGGCCACCTAGGCACGTGTGTGCAGGGGATCCCTGTTGGCAGTGGTGACGGGCGGGGGTGGGGGTGGGGTGGGAGGTCTGGCTTGCTCCAGCAGAGGGAGCCTGCCTGGTGGCCTCCTGGAGGTCTGGCCTCTGCTGGGCCCTGCAGCTCCAGGACTGAGGCTGGAGCCTTGATGAAGGAGGATGAACCGCAGCTCTGCGGAGAAGCCTCTCCTTGCTTGTGGGGCCCCGGCTGAGGCAAGGAAATCATCTGTCTTGCTCCAGAACCTCCCAGTGATGCTGGGCACGTGCCGCTTTAACGTCAGAGAAATGTACCGTTTTCATAGGTGGTTAGAAGGCTTCAGGAGGAAGGGGAAAGGAGAAGCCATCCCTGGTTGGAAATTTATGGATCCTTTTTTTTTCCTACGGCTCTGGACAGTGAATAATAGGAGTGTAAACATTCAATTACTGTGATAAACCATCTCATCGCATGTCTCTGGCCCAGTCTCCTCTCTAATTGAATTGGCCTCTGGCAGGTTACTCTGGTCTGAGTAGCTCCCAGGGGCCAGGGAAGTGAAGAACTGGAGGGTTCCTTCTCCCACTCCCCCAGCCATGCAACTCGCTCTGGGAAAACCTGACTGCTGCCAGTGTGGCCTCTCCAAGCATCGGGGAGAACCCACTCTCTTCCTGGCTCTGTCAGCCCCTCACCTCCCACCCTCCTACCCCCCTCAACTGGAAAGAGTGCCCTGGAGTGCTCGTGGGGATGAGAGTTCAGCTTTTAAATGTGGTGTTTAAAAATAGCTTGAGTGTTTAGCCCTGTGGGCCACTGCTTTTAATAAATGGAGAAAAAATAAAAAGGCAATATGCAGTTACAGATTTTAGCTGAAGGCCTCCTGTGGTAGGGGAACTCAGGGAAGGGCTGCCCAGTGGAGCCAAGGCCTTGGCCTCCTGAGTGGGAGAAGGGTGGGGGGAGGGGAGCACAGAGCAGAGAATACCATAATGGGGAGTGGGATCCGCCCAGGAATCTTGGCTTTGACAACCCCTCTGATGCAGTTGGGTCTCACAGAAGGAGCCCTTGCTCCTGTGCAATGAGGATGACCACAAGTAGTGGGGCGACTCCGGCTTATCCTTGTAATCCTGTTTCAAATGCCATTTCTTTGGAGAAGCCTCAGCCTTCTGAATACTCCTTATATAGTAATTTGTGTACCTACTGTAGGGTGGTGGTCAAAACACAGAATGGGAGCTAGGGTTTCTATACCTTCATAGAGTTGTGGTGAGGATTTTGCAGGTTAGTATCTAAACATCAAATGGTGAAAGCTCGTTTCAGCATTACCATAACTCGTCTAGTATATGCTTTATGTTGTTCCCATAGTGTCCGACATCTAGTATTTAGCTGAACAAGGGAATGAAAGATCTCTGTCCAAAAACTGTAAACTTAGCATGTGGAGGGCCCAGTGAGTCTGGCTGCTGGATTTTATACTCTGCCATTGGTTTCAAAGGAGTTGGTCCATGTGTGATTCGGATACTGGTGAACCCAGTCTCCTGGCACTGCCCAATGGCTGGCCTTCTGGAGAGTGTGTCCCAGTAATCCTGATCCCAAAGGGACTTCAGAATGAAAGGGTACTGGAGCCTCCTGCCTGGGAATCTGCTAACCTGGGCATTTCCTTTGGCCAGGCCAGTTGGCACCCTTCCTGTGTGTGCATGCATTAGTATAGAAACAGCCTGGGGCCTCCATTCTTCCCGGACACGCCAAAGGCTCCAGAAAATGCAGCCAGGGGTCAAGTTCCATTGGAAGAGTAGCTTCTGCATGGGATCACCCTGCCTGTATGGGGCTGAACTAAACTCTTCGAGTTGGGCTGGAGCTGGGTGGAGTGTGCTGAAATCCCCAGTTCTTACTTACAGGATCTGCATTTGCATTCGAAGCAACATTCAGGATACTGTGAGACTGTGAGCTCATTTTATGAATCAGAAGCATTACAGCATAAGTTCGGTGTTGGAAACTGCTCTTTGGAATCCAGATCACCCTCCCTCCACCCCCAACAACACACACACTTATAGGGCCCTCATGGTCACATACCTGGGAACAATAAAGTTAGCAGGGCAGCAGCAGTTCAGATTCCAGAGCCATCAGGCAAAACTTGTCCACACCTACTTCTGTCCCCACACTCCGAACACCACTCCTGGATGGCGTGTGGACAGTAGCTGGACAGTGATTCCGAAGGAAGCCTGGCAGGCACAAGTGAACGAGGCCCCGGCCGACCTGGGTTTGTTCTTCAGCTTCCCTGCTTGCCATGTGGCTCTGAGCGCTGATTACCTTCCTGAACCTCAGTTGCCCCACCTATAAAATGGGGAGAATAATAATTCCTCATGGGGTTGCTGTGAAGGTTGAACAAGATCATGCATGCAAAGTGACTGACCTGTATGTAGCAGGTACTCAACAGATGATGGCTAGCATCTCACCAACTCCTACCGCGCCCAGCTCCTGAGTGCCTTTTGCTCCTTCCAGGGAAGTGAAGTGAAGTCGCTCAGTCGTGTCTGATTCTTTGCGACCCCTTGGATTGAAGCCTACCAGGCTCCTCTGTCCATGGAATTTTCCAGGCAAGAGTACTGGAGTGGGTTGCCATTTCCTTCTCCAGGGGATCTTCCCAACCCAGGGATCAAACCTGGGTCTCCCGCATTGCAGGCAGATGCTTTTTTTTTTTTTTACCATCTGAGCCACCATGGAAGCCCCTTCCAGGGAAGGGAGCAGGAAAGGTATGCTGCTTGTGATAGGAGGGTGCCCGGATTCCAGGCCACTGGGGCTTGTGGAAATAAAGCTCCTGTTTGAACTCCCTAAACCTTGGGCGGAACTGCGTGATACACTCCTACCTAGACCAGCCCAGACCCTGCTGCCTGGGTCCTTTTGCGAGAGGTTGTGTCCCTGCAGCTGAGGGTTAAGGGCTCAACTTCCCAGAGATCACATTGTGCTCTCAGGAACCTACCCGCCCAGGCCTCAGGCTGAACTGCTCACGTGGGTGAGAGGAAGGCGGCTTTCTCAGTTAGGGAAAAAGTCCCCTTGTCTTTGCTTCACCTGAAGTCTCTCTGTGTGATGTCAGTGGAGGTTTGGGGTGGAGCCTGGGGTGGGAGTTGCTCCTAAGAGAGCCTTGGCTCTTTCAGCAATTGAAGTAGCAGAGGCAGAGTGGGAGGGTGTGTGTGGGAGGGCCACCAAGGTATTATTATATAAGAAGAAACTTGCCACATGTGGGAAGAGAGCTGGGGTTCTGCAGGGGTGAGGGTCGAGGGCTCCCTGAGGGACTCGACTTGCTAGCTGTGGTTTTCGGGGATGGGTGTGGAGCACAGGGAGCTGGAGGCCGAAGGCGTCCCTGGCAGTGGTTGTTGATTGTACTCTTCCTGGAACAGAGTCTGGTACTATGGCCAGGCGGAAGATGCTCCCTGTACCCTCTGCCTTTCTCTCCAGCCACAGGGAGCTCGTGGTGAGACCTCTTTTTTTCCAGGCAATGCTTCTTCCTCCAGGAGCCTCAGGAACGGAGGACGGGAGCGGCCAGGGCAGGTTTGTCCAGGTCTAAGCTTGGAGAGAGGGAAGGACAATAAATAGGCTTGCAGCCAGAAGGGGGTTCCCTCTGGAAGGCCACCCATCTCCAGGGAGGTGGGGTCAAGAGAGAAAGGAAAATGGTGAGGGATTTCGATTCCTAGCTTTTTCCAGCAGCTGGGTGGACAGAGGCCCCAAGCCAGCTTGCTGTTGCCAGAATTTGCCAGCTGTTTGGAGGGGAAGGCCCCAGAGCTCAGAAAGGAGCTTAGAAACAGCCAGAGTGATAACTCAAGAGTCCCAAGAGTGCGTGTGGGCTGGCCTCTCTCCCCCTTCCTCCTGCTTTTCCTCCACCTTCTCTTCTTCCCAGCCTGCTGGCAGCTCTTGGGGCACACCTGGCCGGCCTCAGATCCTCCTCCCCACCTGACCTGGCTCTGTCTGACCTCCTCAGCCAGCCCGGGGCCGTTGTTCTGGGCTTCCCAGCTTCCAGGAGTCACCCCAGAGCTGGAAAACACTTTGGGACAGTTAGTCCTTCACGTTCAGACAGGGAAGCTGAAAGGCAGCGAGCTCCTTGAGGTTCTATAGACTGTCCCCACTTTCGCTTTAGGAAGGGGGAAAGGCTCCCGTGTCCTGTCCCTGGTCCACTGTCCTGCCCCTCCCAGTTGAGAAACAGGGAAGGGCCGCTTCAGTGCAGGAAGAGCCCAGAGGAATACTGTCTCGGCTCCTGGGTGTGGCCCCGTCTTCGGCTGGCTCCATAGTTATTTATTTGTCTCTGTGTGAGTGTGTGTGTGTGTCTGTGTGTGAGAGAGTGAGTTTTGCGGTTGGGAGACTGGATCTGACTGAAAGCAGAAGTACCCACGCTCTGTGCGCTCTGCAGTGTGCAGATTGGCCCGAACAGGACAGTCAGGAGAGGAAGACATGGGCAGAGGCCCCTCTGCTCGGCGGCTACTGCTGCTCTTTTTAATCCCTGCTCACTGCTTGCACACTTGAGCATAAACAGCCCTTCCATGTTGCTAGCAGCTGCCTTTCCTTGCTGGCTTTGGGCAGAAGAGCTGCCAAAAATAACCAGGCGAGCACTTCTACTTGTGGGACACTCACTGTGGTGGCCTCGGGGCAGGCCTCCTTGCTCCCTGCAGGCCCCGTGGCCTCCAGCATTCCTGCCCAGACTGTCTGTAGCAGACTGCACCCCCCACCCCCGACTCCCTCAGGTGATGGCACTTTCCCTTTTATTGCTTTGAGAGGGAGCCCAGGAGAATGGAGGCACTATTAAGTGCTTGGAAGCCCTGCCAGGTTTCATCCCGGGGCTCTTGTCCCACGGTGTCCCTGCAGGCCCTGTTGACACAGCTGGGAAGGTCTGGGGAGGCCTGTGCTGAGTGCTTCTCCTGGGCCCCTGGGCCAGATGCCTGCAGAGGCTGATGCTGTTGCCGGGACTCCTGGTCCCCCTTTCCTCTTCCTGCCTGGCCAGTCCTTCTCTCAGCTGACTGGGGAACTGGAAGGGTCAGGCCATTTTGTTGCCCTCCAGGTGTTGAAGATGAATCATGAATGATCTGCCCCTGCCCCGCAAGGGGGAATGAAATCATAGTTATCGAGCTCTTATTTTGTGCCAGACACTGCATATATATACACATATATATGTATATATGTGTACATATATAAAACCCTCATTTAATCCTGCAGTAACTATGTGGTAAAGATATTATGCCCATTTACTGGTAGGGAAACTGAGGCCCACAGAGAGGCAGGCAATTGGAGAAGCCGGGACACCTTCTGTTTGACCCCAAAGCCCTGTCTTTTTACCAGGCAGCTCCCACACCTTGCCGGGCTGTTTTCATGTGCTCAGGGAACAATGCTTTGACCCTTGGAATGAAGTGTTGATGGTAGGAATTCAGGCACCATTAGACTGGCTGATAGGGGAGATATTTTGGGCAGGGAAGGGTGGGGAAGACCCCTCTGAGGCCTCTCTCTCCAGACTTTACAGGCTAGCCAGAAGCCCAGCCTGAGCCACCAGGCCCCCAGGCCCTGCTGCGGAGGTCAGTAGGCACATAGGGGTCAGCTCTGTGTGTGTGTGTGTGTGTGTGTGTGTGTCGGGGGGTTGGGGGTGGGCAGTGGTGGATTGTTGGGGAAGTCACTCATGCATGAGAGGAGTGGAAAGGTTTAGTTTAGGCCTCCCAGAGACCTTCCAAGCATCTCCTCCTCCCCAAATATCCCAGCCACTGTTTGTCCTGAGAACAGCTCTGGGGCCACAGGCTGGGGTTAGGTGGGATCTTGGGCCTCCCTTCCTGGCTGCTGGGTGTGACCCCAGGGCCCATCATTCCAACTGACTTGGCCCAGGTCCCAGAGAGCCCGGTTGGTGTGTACTTGGGGCTTGGACTGGATGCTCTGCCGGTGCTGGGTGCCAAAGGCCTCTGGGTGTATTTCAGGAACAATAAAGAATAAATCAACACAGGAGAAAAGGGCCTGCAGCAGCTGCTCAGAGACCCAGAGAAACGCAAGGAATGTGTGAGCTTTTGGCAAAGGCCCTACATCTTGACCGGGGCCTGAGAAAGGCCGTGACACTGACTGGACACTGACTGGACGGCTGGACGAGTGAGGCAGGCGGCTGGCACTGTGCCCGCTCCGCAGCCCATCTGGGAGGCCCCAGGCAGCCATGCTGAGAGCCCCCACGCTTGCTGGCAGCAAGGTTTTGTGCTTCTTGGTCACTGACAGGTATTGGAGAGCCATATTGTCCCCATTCTTATCCTCCAAACCAGCAGGGTGCCCCCCCACTAAAAAAAAAACACTCCCTAAAGAAAAAAAAAACTCCCTTTCCTCCCTCTCCCCAGGCCGTCAGGTAGGTCTTAGTTCCTTCTAGGGCGGGCTAGGCGGGAGAGCCAGAGCTGATGAAGACACCACACGCTAGACACCCGCCTCCCCCTTCCTCCCAAGAAGGAGAGGCTGCAGTGCCAGGTCTGAGAGAGCCCTGAGTCTGAGAACATCCCCTGCGGACCCTGACCGTGTGTTCTTGGCCAAGTCACCTTACCTCTCGGGATTTCAGTCCCATCAGCCATGAAATCAAGATTTGGACCAATGGTTTTTGGGGTGGCCTTGAGCATCTGTCTCCTTTACTCAGGATGCACAGTGAACAACCTTTGTTTGGAGATTCACTTCTTGAGAAGAAACCCTCTGAGAGTCCCATGCAGAGAGGTGCTGGGGCTGATGCTCGGCGCCCTGGGTGGGGGCCATTGGCACTAATAAGTAACCCAAGCATGGACTGACCTTACCCAGATTTCAGGGTGCTGGGGGAGGGGACAGGAGCCTGGGCCCCCATGGGGATTTGAGGCAAGTCACTGCTTTATTTTTAAAGAGCTGTTGGCCGACCGTGGGTGTGGGGCTGGAGCGTGTGGGAGGGATGTGGCTTCCTCTTAAACTGAAGATGTTGAGCTTTACAAGTTGGCCCAGTGATGGTGATCACCAGTAATAGCGTCTTCATCTTCAAAAGACACTTGCCTCCCAGGCCTTGCTCACTCACCTTTCCTGACCAGCCACACTTCCAGGACATGACAGCGGTTTTCAGGCCAGCTGAAGCCAGGGAGAAGACGGAAACAGCCCAGAGGCTGCTGCCATCCATCCCAAAGAGCCTGAGGTGCTCCCCAGCAGGTGACTGAGCCTGCGGCCCTGCAGACAGGGCTCTGGGTTCCAGTCCTGGCCTCTGTACTCCTATGACCACAGCTCTTCAGGTGCCTCGCTGAGAAGGGAGAGTGTCATCATACCCACCTTATCTTGAGGATTTAACAGGATCATGGGTGTAGGGGCCTCAGCACCATGGTTGGCACATAGTGCCCTCTGGAAATGTTGGAGGTGCTGATGATGGTGAAATAGAAGCCTTGTTTTTGCGATGTTGGGCTCCAAGCCCTGCTTCGTGTCTTGCCAAAAGGTGGGACCTCCTGAATGGTGGCATGAAGCATTGTTGGCATCCTTGATTCTTGCTCCTGGCTGTGTATCTGCAGGCAAGTTTCTTTCCTTCTCTGGGCTCTTGGTGGAATTGAACCGAGTGAACTGCGACATCCCTTGAGATTTGGAATCTGTTTAGCTTCTCCAGCTGTAGCTCTGCTTTAGTGGTTGGCTCTGAAGAGAGACACGAGCCACCTTTCTCCATGTGGTGTGGAGACCCTTATTCCAGAGGGTGATCCTGCTGACTCTGCAGCTCCCAACTCACCCCCATCGTCCTCCCACCTCAAAGCACTATGGGCTCTCCTAACTTCCAAGAGGGTCTTGAGATGCTTGTGATTTTGAGGGAGCCTGTTCCTGCACACCAGGGCTAGGGTTATTTCTTGGGAGGGAGTCTTATATAATATGCTCTACTTGGAAACGGCCCCAGGAAAAGCAGCAATTCTAGGAGGAAACGTGAGAAAGTGGAGGGTCCACAGCTGGCTTTGTGGGGTTCTCATGTGTAGCATTCCTTTTGAAGCCCACAACACGATTTGAGACTTTTTTCTGGAAGTATGATGAAAGGACCAGGGACTTTTTTTTTTTTTTTTTAGGACCAGGGACTTTAAAGGCAGATGACAAGATTTTGACAGAGCCTCAGTTTCCTTCTGTAGCATGGGGACAATGAGGAGATGCCTGGGTAGGGAGACTGTGTTTGTAGAGTAGGATATGTCAACTGCCTGGCATGGGGGAAGTCCTCTGTAAATGTTAGCTTCCTTCTTTGGGGGAAGGATCTGCCTTTTGGGCATTCTGTAGATTGGCTGGGGGAGTGAAATTTTTGCTTGTGGCCATTTTCCCAGGGAGAAGCTGGGCTGGTTAACAAGCTGTGATAGCTCTAAAGGGCTCTCCCTCCCCAGCTTGTTTTGATTCTGGGATCAAGCTTGGGGTTGGGGTCAGTTTCAGTGTGTGTCTGGGGTGGTGGCTGGGAGAGGGGCTACCCAGGCATTTGCAAAAGTCTGAGATGTGTGGCTTCCTAGGGCTGTGCAGAAGGTGTGGAGAACATGGTCTCAGTAAGGGAGTGGCCTTTCTGAGCTGTGAGAACTTGACAAGTTACTTCTAACCTTCATTTCCTGTAAATTCCCCAAATTTCCTTCTATTTTTGGTTTCTGATTTTATCTCATTTTGATTGGAAAACATACTTTGTATGACTTCAGCCCTTTCAGACTTCTTGAGACTTGTTTCATGGCCTAATTTATGATCCTTACAGGAGAATATTCTGTGTCCCCTTGAGAAGAATGTGTATTCTCCTGTTGTCGGGTGGAATGTTCTATGGATATCTGTTAGGTCTATTTGCTTTATAGTGTTCAAGTCTTCTGTTTCCCTGTTGATCTTTTGTTTAATTGTTCTATCCACTCTTGAAAGGGAAGGCTCCAAATATTGTTGAATTGTCTGTTTTCTCATTCAGTTTTGACAGTTTTTGCTTCATGTGTTTTGGGGGCTCTGTTGTTAGATACACATACATTTATAATTATAATATCCTGTTGATGGATAGACACTTTTACCATTATGAAACATCTTTCTTTGTCTCTAAGAGTTTTTGTCTTAAAGTCTATTTTGTCTAATATTAGCCTAACCATTCCAGCTCTTTTGGTCACTGTTAGCATGGTATACTTTTTTCCCATCCTTTTACTTTCAACCTATTCGTGTCTTTGAATATAAAGTGTGTGTCTCTTGTTAACAGTTGGATCATGTTTGTTTGTTGTTTTTTTTGAATTTCCCCAACCTCTGCCTTTTAATTGGGGTGTTTAATCTGTTTACATTTAAAATAATTATTGAAAAGATTAGATTATATGTCTGCCATTTTTGCTGTTTGATTACTGTGTCTGATGTCTTTTTTTGTTCCTCTGTTACTCTATTACTACCTTCTTTTGTGTTAAATAGATATCATTCCAGACCTGTAAAATGGGACAAAGAAGACTGAGGGTTAAATAAGATGTTGCCTGCGGTATACTCAGCAGTGTCTGCCAGGTAGTAAAAGCTCAGGTGGGGCTTAGGCCCTGTAAGAGCCACAGTCAGCCCTAGGGCTCCTGGGACCCCTCGTGCCTCCTGGGCAGGGCACGGTGACCTGGCAGGTGGCTCCCAGGGGAGTGAGAAGCAGTAGGTCCTTGGAAACTGCCCTGGGCCAGGATCTGACCTCTAGCCTTTCCTCTGCTCCAGCACCTGGGCACCACCTGGGCTGCTCAGGAAGCACCGTGGATTTCCCCACCTGGAGCCTGTACCCTGTTACCAGACCCATGAACCAATCTCTCAGGGTGGGTTTGAGAACCACTGCTCAACACTCACAGGCAGCAGAGTGTGATAGAGACCTGGTGGCAGGCTTGGATTAGAGTCCTGGCTCTTCCCTTGGGACCTCAGGCTGTGACCTGGTACAAGTTACTTTTCAGAGCTAACCTTTCCTCCTTTCTCAGGTGGGAATAAGTGGTTGTACAAGTAAGTAATATTCACACTCATTGGACACATGAGCAGAGCTAGTGGCTACTCTGTCTTGTGGCAGTCGCTTCTCACAAAAGTGATTCCTGGACACAGGCCTTGGTCCCCCTCTCCCTCGCTCCTAAATTCCTCAAAGGCAGAAGAAACCAATGAGTGGTGGGTTCTAGACCAGGCACGGTTACCTGACAACCAGTTCACTGTTCCCTCCACTGGGCCACATTGCCTCCAGGCCCTGCTTCTCCCAGCCTTGCTGCAGAAACAGAAGGGAACTGAAGAAGCCTTGTGGACTCGTGGTTAACACCGAGTAAAAGCATGCAGATTCAGAAAGGGTGAGAACTGTGTGTGCTGGAGGGCTGCCTGGAGGAGGTAGGCTTTGAAGGGAGGCAGGTTGTCAGAGTGGTGGCAGGGCTTCCAGGCAGAGTGAACTGCTCCAGCCAAGGCTCAGAGCCAGGGAATTCTTCCCAGGGTCACTTATTTCCTGCATGTATCTCGAGCCCCAGGACAGGCCACCTTGCATTATAATTCATGTGTGTTCTGTTTTTCTCCCGCACTGGACTGGTAACTCTGTGTGGGTAGGGACTGTACCTCATCTCCTGTGTCTCCTCAGAGCCTGGCTTATAGCCAGTTTTCGGCAAATGCTTGTTGAGTGGATGAAGGGGCCGTGGGCAGACCTGCACGGCTACAGGGGGGAACAGGCGGGGCAGGGCCAGAATGAGGGAGGTCCCTGCGAGTGGCCTTCTCTGTATGTTAGTCTGGGGCAGAGTCTGGCACTGGTGCTAAGGCACAGACTCCAGGGAGCCCTGCCCTAGACCTGCCAGCAAGCCAGGCCATTCCAGAAGAGGAGCCAGGCCCTTCCAGAAGGGGAGGGTGGAACTGGAGCAGCCTCTGGTGGCGTGAACCCTGTAAGGCCTAGAGACGGTTGTGAAGTCCCCATGAAGCCTTCTCCAGAGGCTCAGTCACTGAAGGGCTGGCTGCAGGGACACTTGCTTTGTCTCTTCTGGAGACAGCCCAAGCCTGCCAGCTTCCACTTTCCCCCTCCCCCCCCGGAAGTCCTGAGTGCTGTAGAAGGGGATTTCCTGAGCTGCCTGTGGTCCTCAGTGGCCCTTGCCCAGGAGGGAGGCAAGCCAATCCCCACCGAGTGTGGACAAAAGCTGGACCAGGAGCTCAGTCTTTTCCAGGCTCTGCCTCAACCTCGAAGTTTTCTCTCTGCCTCAGCTTCCCTGCTGTAAAACGGATCTGAGTGTCCCGACTTTCTCAGACATCCTGGGGGTGTTTGTGCGGGCAGTAGGGGAAGGGATGATAAAGAGAGATGCCTGAATGAAGCCCCATAAGGGGTGCCTCCTATGGCAGAGGATTTCCTCTCACTTGTATCCCTTTAAAAGCATCTCCGTGTTGGCATTGTTACAGTCCAAGCTCAAACTGCAGGCAGCTCGAACCCTGGCCAAGCCTCTGA
This sequence comes from Giraffa tippelskirchi, assembly GCF_054371585.1. Lineage (NCBI taxonomy): Eukaryota > Metazoa > Chordata > Mammalia > Artiodactyla > Giraffidae > Giraffa > Giraffa tippelskirchi. The sequence goes on along the minus strand of NC_137281.1, from coordinate 145,143,704 downwards.
GCCTGTCCAGCTTGACGGCTGGGACCCCTGGGACTCATGACACCCTGGCCTGTCAGCCTGGCCTCTGCATTTCAAGGCTGAGGTTCAGTCTGGAGAAGTGATAATCCGAGGACACTCTCTGGGCTGGGAACAGGCAGATCATGGGGCTGTTCTCTCACACCCCCAGGGGAAGCGACACTTGTGGGAGGCAGGTCCTCATCTCTGTGGCTGGCGTCTCCTTCCTTATTGGTTTTACATGCCTCCTGAGAATACAACTTGTGTGTCCAGTGGCTTGGAGAAATGGGGCACTTCAGCCTGGGTGTGAACTTCCAGTTAGAGAGGAGCACACAGCACTGCAAATGATTACTCTGTGTCCAGAGGTAAGGTCTACCTAGGGCCTGGGCAGCTCTAGCTGGCCCAAGATGGCAGTTGTGGGCCGTTTGCCCAGTCTACCTGCAGCCAATGGCCCCAGAATATCTGAGCAAGAGCTTTTCAGGATATGAGCCTGGGCTGGAGGGCCAGCTGGGCTGTGCCGGGCTCCTCTGGAGAGGGCCCCTCGTCACTGCCCTGGGCATCATAGCCAGACACATTGGCTCTGCTCAGCCATGTCAGGGCTTGAGGTAAACAGATCCACAGGCTCATGTCCCTGGCCTTGGTCTAGGCAGGAGTGGGAAGCCTTGCAGGAAAAAAGAATGGGCCAGGGGACAACAGTGGGGGCTAGCACTTTCTCCACTGTCCTGCGTGTCCTGACCTGCATGTGAAGCAGTGACTGATAGTCAGGGGACAAGTAGCTTAGGGGCCCACAGTTGGAAAAGGATTTGTGTTCCGTTTAGTGGATGGGGTCTGGGGCCACTGATGGGGTTAAAAGGCTGGACTTCATTTCATCACAGGGTGATGTGCTCAGGAGCTCTTATGTACATCAGGGAGAGGGACCGGAAGTCAGAGCTGGGCAGGAGCCCAGGGTGGACACACGGGCATGAACAGTGGCTCTGCCCAGGCAGGGCTCTGACTCACTTTGGGTGCAGTCTTGAGTGAGCAACCTAAGAGGCAGGTACAAGCTGAGAGCCAAGGTACAATGATCTGTCGACTCTGGCCCCCTGGAGCTTGTTGTCTGCTGGGGAACAAAGAAATAGGCATCTGGAATTCAGTGGGTTGAGCCCAGCCATGGCGTTTAGGAGGTATTATGGGCTCAGAGTATAGTCCCTGGCTCCGACTTGGGATGAGGGGAGACTTCCCAGAGGAAGCAGTGTCTATCGGACCTGCAGGATGAGTAGGACTTGGTCAGATGAAAAAGGTGGAAAGGTGTACTTGTCAGGGGAACCTCCTAGTCAGAGACCTGGAACAAAGGGGGAACAGGGTTTTGGAGCAGGAGCCGCTCTGAATGATGGCTCCAGCATGGAGTGTTGACACAAATGACAGAAGCCCAAGTCTTCAGGGACTTGTGGGCCAGATAGGGAGTTCAGACTTTGTCCTAAGATAGCCAGATATGGAGCTGGCTGGCCTAGAGATCTGGGTCCTTGTCGGGTGCCGTATTTAGGTCTGTTTGCCTCACGTTGGAGATGCATGAGCTCTGACTCCCCTCTTCCTGCTGCTAAGTTTGTGGGGCCGGGGGTGGCAGAGGTAAGAGCAGGAACTTGGAGCATTAGCGTCCTGGGGTGGAGGGATCCTTCCGTCCCCTGTCATCCCCAGGCCAGAGCTGAGGCCCCAAGGCCACTGGGACTGGGCTGGGCACCCCTTTCCTGGCTTCTATAACCTTGACTCACAACAGTCTTGTCTCGCAGATGACTGCACCGAATGCCCCAAGCTTGAGGGTTGTCCCCTTAGTGGTCATGGCCTAGCCCCATGGCCAGTGAGGGCTCACTGGCCTCTCCCAGCCTCTCCCACATGCAGCTGGGCCGCTGGTGGCATGTGGGGAGCACTGTATGTTTGAGTTGCCGTCCTTGGAGGGTATGGTGTCACCACGAGCACAGAACACCCAGGAGCCTTTTTGGCACCTTCCCTCATGTATCTGCAGAACACGTGTGGGTTCAGCGCTATTATCTTTTCTTTGTCTACACTGCTTTCCTCTGTAGAGAGAAAGTGTTTCTCACCGTAGGTCCTCCTGAAAGCCCCAGAGGTCCCTGGCTGTTGAGATCAGATGCTGGCTGTGTCTTCTGCCCAGGGCTGTCTGAGGTGTGGTCAGGGACTGGTTGCAGCAGCGAGGCTCCCGGAGGAAGGCAAGAGCGCATAGAGCCTTGACAGACAGTCAAACAGACTGATAGAGTGGGTGTGAGTGTCTGGGGCCCCATGATGTCTGTGGGTTTCCTTTTGCCGTGTTTCTGCATCCGTTTGTCAGAGGCCCTGCAGCTGGTCCCAAGGGCGAGCTGCCTGCAGGAGTTCCTCCTTATACCCCGTTCCCTGAAACCTCAGGGTTGCATCGGGTGAGAACCTTCAGAAAGGATGGCTTCCTACCTCTCCCTCACTGTGAGGAAGGCCAGGCTGACTTCCACCTGAGGGACAGAGGAGGAGGGCTGGGGCAGAAGAAATGGGAGGATGTGGCTTGGGCCTGGGCAGAGCTACAGGCTGTGAAGTATGAGTGGGCTCTGAGAGCTGGAAGCCCCACCAGCAGCACCCAGAACTGAGGCAGGGGTGGGCTTGCAGGGGCTGGAGGGTCCAGCTCTGAGAGTGAGGTGGAAGTGACCAGTGCAGTCTCAGGTCCTTCCTGTGGGTGGACCTCCCACGGCTGCTGGCGCCTCTGTGGTGTGGACCCCCCCACCCCCCTTCCTTCTCTTCCTGCAGGTCTGAGGGCCTCAGCTGTACTGGGGCAGAATAGGAGAGGTTTACCCACCAGCTGTTCAGTTAAGGGGCTTCCCAGCACCAATGAGGAGGGAGATCCGTGTCCAGATAATTCTTGCTGTGCTCTGGGAGGGTGGTATGCAGAGAGGGCCCTGGTGTCTTAGCAGCATGCCTTGGTGGTGATGGTTTAATCATTAAGTGGTGTCCGACTCTTGCAATCCCATGGACTGTAGCCTGCCAGGCTCCTCTGTCCATGGGATTCTCTAGGCAAGAATAGTGGAGTGGGTTGCCATTTCCTTCTCCAGGGGATCTTCCTGACCCAGGAATTGAACCCGGGTCTCCTGCATTGTAGGCAGATGATTTACCAACTGTTATGAGGGAAGCCCAGCGGCATGTGTTGGGGATGAGGAATAAGAACTTGGTCTTAGAGTTCAAGCCCTGGCTCTGCAGGATCATTACCGTGTGAGTTATTCAGCCCTTCAGAGCCTAACTCACCTGTAAAATAGAGGTTTAAATAACCATGCTTCATGCTTTGGCTTCATGCTGCTTTATAAAGCTGTTGTGGGAATTAAACATGTGCAGAGTACTTAGGATCTGCCTGGCATGGTGCACTCTTGTTGTTCATATTATTATAAATACTACTACTTCTCCTAGCCCTGCTGTCTTGGTGTGTCCTCCCCTCCTACCACTGGGCTTCTCAGGTCTTCCAGTCTTTTCCCCATCCCCCCCAGATAATGATCTTTCTTTGAGGGTCGCAGGCTTGGGTATCTGTGCTCTTAGCATTATTAGCAGCGTTCCAGTGGGGGGTGACAGGGAGGCCTCTGCAGAAGCTTCAGCCTCCCCAGAGTTGGCTCCTTTGATTTTTTTCTCAACCAGTCCCTGGCCCAGCAGCTTTGGAAACCTGCTGTGGTGTGAGGAGCCAAGGCCCTCCCTGATGGGCGGCAGACCAGACCTGACCAAACAGCTGCGGCTGAGCCAGCGTGGGACTGGGGCAGAAGCAGCCTTGCCTCTCGGATGCCCTTTCTCAGACTCCACCCCGACCTCCCCGGCCCCAACCCCAACCCCTCTGCGCTGAGCGGCCATGCCTGTGCACCTCCATCAGGCACACACTCGCACGTGCATCCGGGCCCATGGGCCACGTGGGCTTTCCCTTCCTCCAAGCTCCAAGCCTGTGCTGCAGGCTCACTAGGCAGTAGGGCTGGGATGGGGGTGGGGGGTGTTGTGTCTGCCCTGTCAGGGGAGGGGAGGCTCCCTGCTCCTGGAGGCACGTGGACCTGCCAACTCCCCCTCGTACCCCCCCTTACACACTCTCACACGCACGCGGACACACTTGCACGCACACACACACACACAGCATGTCCTTCCTTCCTCTGTCTTGTACGTGGACCTGCCAACTCCCCCTCATACCCCCTTACACACACACTCACACGCACATGCACGCACGCACGCGCGTGCGCACACACACACACACACACAGCATGTCCTTCCTTCCTCTGTCTTTTGTGCTTCATTCTGATTGGAGAGGCAGAGCCAACTCTGGGATAGTCCCACCCTGCAGCTTCACCCTGGTGCCCAGGCTTGTTTTTGATCTGGGGGGCTGGCTTGTGGGTCTCTCTCTCTCTGCTCCATGTGTTGGCTTGGGTGTCAGGGCGTGAGAGTTTAAAAGCAAAAGAAAGGGGTTTGTTCAGAAGGTGGTTTCTGTGGCCTCGGCGCTCTCTGCCTCCCAAACCCTCCCGAGGTGCGGCAGGGGGTAGGGGGGTGCGCCTGGGTGATTCGGATACCCTCTTCGCCCTCCCCCAGCTTCCACAGGCGAGACAAAGGGGATGCCACTCGGAGAGCCGCTCTCACTCACAGCAGGGCCAGGAGCTGAGGAAGGAAATGGAGGAGGAAGTTCCTCCCCTTCTGGGTGCTGGGTGAAAGTGAAAGGCAGCAGGGGGGCCGGGGTGAGTCACGGCCGCTCTGGGAGGGGAAGGGAGCTGCGGAAGCCTGCAGAGGAGCGATAGCACTGCCGCCTCCCTGCGGCCCGGGGCATCGCTGGGTGTAGCCAGAGCTTCACACCAGAGCCTGCCCCCAACCCAGCCAGCCCGCCTCTGCGCCCCTTGACTGGTTTCCTGCGAACTCCCCAGGCTGCTCACGGTGACCTGGGGCGTCTAGTTTCTGACACCAAGGTCAGCCAGGACCTGCAGATGTATTCACCAGGGTGGTGGTGGGGAGCTTCCCGAGCTCCCTCCCTTCCCCTCCCTTCTAGACTGAGTGGCTCTGGATCCGAATCTTAGCTTGGCCAAGAGGTGGGCCATGTAGCTCTCACCCTCACCAACTTCCCAGAGAGGCAAACAAAACAAAAAAATGAAACCAACCCTCTCCGAAGAAAGAAAAAGTCTTCAAAAATACATGCACAGTATAGGTGTAAGTTATAACTTGCATGCAAGTAATAAAAACATATGTAAATTATAAAATACTGGTCCGGATGCCTTCTGTTCAGTAGCAGGATAAAAAGAGTGACCTGGGTTGTTTGTTGTTGCTTTTAAATCAAGTTACAAAGCAAACACAGGAACACTGTGAGCACGTTGGTCATGCTGTGTCAGGGAGAAACCTTCAGGACTTGTGTTCTAGAAATATGCCTCCCCTCAGTATCACAGCTATGCTGTTCTTTGCTCAAGATGTCAAGAGCTCTTTGGCGGTGGAAGAGGGTGGGTGGGGACTGCTGACCAGCTACCAGGCTGAGTCCTGTCAACCTGCCAGCCCAGGTTGCAAAACAGGTTCTGTGCTCCTGTGGGGAAGACTGTGGCTGCCACAGTCCCACCCAGCAGCTCCTCCCAGGGGTGGGGTTAGGACTGCACACACACCCTTCTGGGGCCTCACCTATGTGCAGAGGACAGCAGCCTAGTCTTGGGCCTCGACTCTTCAAGGGCCTCGTGGGGCTCCCGACCCCGCAGCTGCACAGTTGGGAGCGACTCCTGTTTTCTCCATTTCCTGTCTGAGATGTGCATGAAGTGTCAGAGGAGGCATTGGCTGAAAAAAACTCCCGCTGGCTCTGTTGGAGAGGCCACTGCCTGGACCAAAATGTGAGAGGACCTGCTTGGCTGCCCAGTGGGCTGAGGCCTGGCTTCAGAGGAGAAGGGAACCCCATATGGCCTTTGCCACCCCTGATCCCAGCTTGACTGCAGGGGCTCGGGCTGGATCTCAGCCCCAGCTTGCCCCCTCGGCAGGTACCTTTGTGCTAAGCGGAAGTTACACAACCAAATGAGCCGTCTTGGACGCTAACCAGGAGGGCGAGGTGGTGGGACTAGGGTAGAGTCCCAGAGCACCCTGGGAGATGTTGCTGCCTCCTGGTAGCTCCCCCAAGGCCCTGGCTGCTGCCTCGCCATGGTCAGTCTGTGGCCTTGAGCTTGTCCCCAGGAGGCAGTGGAGCCGCAGGACCCTCAAGGCCCTCCCCTCACACACGTACTGACCTTTGGGGGCATCCTTGGGAGGCTGTGGCTGACACTGTTGCTGTTCTTCTGTCTGCAGGCTCCAAGGCCCTGTGGAGCATCATGACCCAGGACGAGTAGAGGAGCCCGAGAGCCTCTCCGCAGAAAGCAAGAGCCCACCAGTCTTTCTCCCTGTGCCTGACCGCATCATCCAGCATTCCCTCTGACACCCCCCCTCTGGCTGCTGGATTAGGGCCGGGCTTCCAGCAGGACCATCCCCCAGGGGATGGGCGACTAGTGAAGTAAGTCTCACTGCCGGGGGCCCCGGCTGGCCACACCATGAACCTCCAGGCCCAGCCCAAGGCTCAGAACAAGCGGAAGCGTTGCCTCTTTGGGGACCAAGAACCAGCTCCCAAGGAGCAGCCTCAACCCCTGCAAGCCCCCCAGCAGCCCCCGGCCCCTCCGCCGTCCAGAGTGAAGGAGGAGCCTTACTTTGCCCACGAGGGTCCAGCAGGGGCTGCTCCCCATTCCCAGCCGGTGGAACTGCCCCCTTCCAACAGCCTGGCCCTGCTCAACTCTGTGGTATACGGGTCTGAGCGGACCATGCTGTCCCAGCAGGTGGGCTCGGTCAAGTGGCCCAACTCCGTGATGGCTCCAGGGCGGGGCCCGGAGCGGGGAGGGGGCGGGGGTGTCAGCGACAGCGGCTGGCAGCAGCAGCCGGGCCAGCCTCCACCCCACTCGACGTGGAACCGCCACAGCCTGCCCCTCTACAGCGGACCCAAAGGGAGCCCTCATCCTGGCATGGGGGTCTCTACCTACTACAACCACCCGGAGCAGCTGAAGCGAGAGAAGGGAGGGGGGCCGCAACTGGACCGCTACGGAAACGCCGTGCGGCCGATGGTGCCGCCCAAGGTGCAGCTGGAGGTGGGGCGGCCCCAGGCGCCCCTGAACTCTTTCCATGTGGCCAAGAAGCCCCCAAACCAGACGCTGCCCTTGCAGCCCTTCCAGCTGGCGTTCGGCCACCAGGTGAACCGGCAGGTCTTCCGGCAGGGCCCACCGCCCCCCAACCCCGTCGCGGCCTTCCCGCCCCAGAAGCAGCAGCCGCCGCCGCCGCCGCAGCAGCAGCAGCAGGCGGCCCTGCCCCAGATGCAGCTCTTCGAGAACTTCTACTCCATGCAGCAGCCACCACCCTCTCAGCAGCCCCAGGACTTTGGCCTGCAGTCGGCCGGGCCGCTGGGGCAGTCCCACCTGGCTCACCACAGCATGGCACCCTACCCCTTCCCCCCCAACCCTGACATGAACCCGGAACTGCGCAAGGCCCTCCTGCAGGAGTCGGCCCCGCAGTCTGTGCTACCTCAGGCCCAGATCGCCTTCCCCCGCCGTTCCCGCCGCCTCTCTAAGGAGGGCGTCTTGCCTTCCACCGCCCTGGATGGGGCCGGCACCCAGCCTGGGCAGGAGCCCGCCAGCAACCTGTTCCTACATCACTGGGCCCCGCAGCAGCCACCACCCGGCCCCCTGGGGCAGCCCCATCCTGAAGCTCTGGGGTTCCCGCTGGAGCTGAGGGAGTCGCAGTTGCTGTCCGATGGGGAGAGACTGGCACCCAATGGTCGGGAGCGGGAGGCTCCCGTCATGGGCGGTGAGGAGGGCATGAGGGGGGTGGCCACAGGGGACTGTGGGCAGGTGCTACGGAGTGGGGTGATCCAGAGCACCCGACGGAGGCGCCGGGCATCCCAGGAGGCCAATTTGCTGACCCTGGCCCAGAAAGCAGTGGAGCTGGCCTCGCTGCAGAACACAAAGGTGAGTGGCAGGGGTTGGGGGCAGACCTGGCAGAGGGCAGGGTGAGCTGTGTCTAGGGCCAGGCGAGAGCAAGGGACTCCAGGTCCACAAGGGCAGTTTTTTCCCTTCATTGAAGGAAATGAAAGAACCCACCCATTTCAGAGAGTTTTGAACTTCCCACATGCAAAGAGGCTCTACGGATATGTAGGTGTATCCACATCTGAAGGGAAGACAGGCTTCATTCACATACGGGGTTGCAGGCAGGAAAATGCAGTGCACCTTTGTGGGTTGCCTTCTTCATTTGGGTCTTGCAAGGTTGGGAGTAGGGGGAGGTGAAACCATTTCCAGATCCAGGACTAGAAGAATGCGGTAGTGGTTACACAGGGGGTTATACTTGTCAAACTGCACCAAACTATAATTAAAAATAGGTGCATTTTGTTATATGTTAATTATCTTGCAATAAAGTTAATTTGAAAGAAAAGACAGTCTAAACAGGGAAGAAGAATGAATAGAATTTGAGTACCTGTGTTGTACTTGGAGTTTCTTATCCCTGATCACCAGTAGTCTCTCATCAAACCTTATGGGAGGGATGCTGGGATGCTGGCTTTTACCCCATTTTATTGCTAAAGAAATTAAAGCCCAGCTGGGATTTCCCAAGATCATAAATATAGAAGCTAGTATCTGACTCCAAAGCCGGTGTTTGCCCCTTCCTTCACGAGAGGTCTCAATCCCCCAAACCTATACAGCCAGACCTTTGTGTAGAAGGCTGCAGAATTTGACTTCAGCCAGCTGCAAGTGGGGAAATAGATAACGAAGACCACCCTTTGCCACAAGTTCCTTGCTTACTTTCTTTTGCAGAGATATGTTTTGAGTATGTAGATGTTATTTCACATTCCGCTCACTGTCTAGGCCAAACAAAATACGTCTGTGAGCTATTTGTGGCCTGAGATGGCCATCTGGGGACTTCTGCTTCAAGCCAAGATGGGAGAACCTGGCAGAAAGGAGGTTATGAAAAATATTTGGGAATATGGTGGGGGAAAGGTGGTCAGGGAAAGGCCACGTTGCCGTGGACCATTGGGAACCATCCTGGGTGTTTGAGCCTGAGTCCAATGGGACTAGGGGTTCTGGACCAGCAGATCAGGACTTACCTTCTAACCATCTCCATTTTCATTTCCTCTTGCTCCCCTTCTCCAGGATGCCAGTGGCTCTGAGGAGAAGAGGAAAAGTGTATTGGCTTCAACTACCAAGTGCGGGGTGGAGTTTTCTGAGCCTTCCTTAGCCAAGCGAGCACGAGAGGACAGTGGGATGGTACCTCTCATCATCCCAGTGTCTGTGCCTGTGCGGGCAGTGGACCCAACTGAGGCAGCCCAAGCTGGAGGTGTTGATGAGGATGGAAAGGGTCCCGAGCAGAACCCCGCTGAATACAAGGCGTCAGTCATTGTCACCCGCCGGCGGTCCACCCGTATCCCTGGGACTGATGCCCCAGCTCAGGTATGAGAGGTGCCCTGTGCAAACAGCTCCACACCTGAGTGCTCCTGATGCCTTAGTAGTGATATTATATGGGAAAAAGCAGACCGTGGCAGTATAGGAGGGATTCAGGCCCCCGTGGGGATATTATTTATATTTTCCAAATGGAATTTTTGGACAAATGGCACTTATAGAAGACAAAGAAACAATTTTATACTTGAAATGTGGACTGTTTAGGAAAATCCAGGGTGTGTGAGTCTCTTTTATTTCAAGTCAACAAATTTTGATTGGGCCTTTTAAATGGGTCAGGCCCTGTGCTGAGCGCTGGGACGTAGAAATGTTTACTTGTTCTGGGGTGTAGAAATGTTTACTTGTTCTGTCAGTACAAACATATGTGTTGCAATCTCCCACTAAGATTGAGGTTTTGTCTATTTCTTCTTAGTTCTGTCAGTATTTGTTTTATACATTTTGATGCAGTGTTCCTTGCATGCTCATTTAGAACTGGAATAGAAACTATCATGAAATGTTTCTTTTTTATCTTTAGTAGTTTTTTTGCCTTTTGAAGTTTGCTTTGTCAGGTATTTCCCTTTCTTTTGGTTAGTGTGGGTGGGAGGATGGGATCTGTACTTTTTCTTTTTACTGTCAGCCTTTCCATATCATTCTACTTAAGGTGTATCTTTCAAGTGGCATGTAATTTAAGATTTGTTATTATCTGTTCTAACAATCTTTGCCTTTTTGTTAGAGCATTGATATGGTTTACATTTAATGTAATTACTGGTAAACTTCGGTTTAAATGTGCCAGGTGCCTTTTCTTTCTCCCTCCCCCCCTTCTTTTTTGTTTTCCTTTGGATTGATTGAGTTTGTTATTCCATTTCCCCTCTTTATTAATTTATTAGTTATATACTTAATGTATTACTCCTTTAGTGATTACCCTAGCAGCCTTTTTTTAACCTGGATTTCTATGAGAGAACTAAGCCCTACAGAAAGGGATTTGAGTGACCATTTTCTCAGTTATCTGGAAGATATTACATAGCTAGTACCATTCTAGATGCATTGGAGAGAGGTTAACTTATTACATAAGTGAATGCCTTAACAACATTAGAGCTTAATTCTCTGTTTCCTAGAGAATGCATTCTTGGCTTATTGAAATCTAATGTAAGTTAATGCTTTACCTCTTCTTGGACAATGCAGAGTTCTTATAACCCTTTAACTCCATTTTCCCCTAATCCCTAACTCATAGAATTATTGACATGAATTTTCATTCTCTACATAATAAATTTTAACATTATCAGGACATTGTAACATTACTGTTTGGTTCAGTTGTTTATCTTAGATTTATTCATATATGTAGATTGTTTTGTTGTTTTTTATTTCTTGTATCTCCAAGTTTCCATCGCAAATCATTTATATGCTGTTTGAAGAACATCCCTTAGTATTTCCTTTAGTGTGAGTCTGTTAGTAATAAATCTTACTAGTCTTTGATTTTCTGAAAATGTTTTTATTTCATGTTCATTTTTGAAGAATAACTTTGCTGCGTAGAGAAGTCTGTGTTGGTAGGTTTTTGTTTTCCTTTTTTTGGCACTTTAGAGATGTCATTCCATTGTTTTCAGGCTTCTATTATAGTTACAGTGTTGAGACGTCACTATAACCCTTATTGTTGCTCCTTTGAATGTAAAGTATCTTTTTATCCCTGTTGCTTTAAGATTTTTTTTTTGTTATTGGTTTTCAGCAGTTTTGCTGTAATACCTAAATATTATTCTCTTTGTATTTATCCTGTTTGGAGTGCTTCTTGAATATTTCTTCCGCTCCAGTTTTTCTCTCCTCTCCTATGGGACTTCAGTTACACATTTTGTTAGAATTTTTCACTGTATCCCATATTTTGTCTGTCATTCAATTTTCTATGTTTTCTGTTATTTTTTTTTCCTTAGCCTGACCTATGTTTCAGTCCACCCATTCTCTCTTTAGATGTGTATAATAGGTTGTTAAGCCCATTCATTATACTCTTGTATTTAGTTATTTTTCAGTTGTTAAATTTTCATTTGGTTCATTTTTAGAGTTTCTAGTTCTTTGATGAGACTCTCAACCATGCCTTTTATTCTGTTGCATAACTTAAGCATGTATTTCTTTTCTCCTCTTTTTTTGGGGGGCAGGGTATACTGCATGGCTTGTGGGATCTTAGTTCCTTGACTGGAGATTGACCTGGCCTCAGCAGTGAAAGTGCTGAGTCCTAGCCACTGGACCACCAGGGAATTCCCAAGCATAGTTTTCTTAACGTTTATATCTGATAGCTCCATTAATGAGATCCCTGTGGATCTGTGTCTATTATCCGCTATTTCTTGTTTTTAAATCCCATCTTGCTCTCTTGTATATCTGGTTATTTTTAATTGAATGTCAGACATTATATATGAAAAGTTGTTGAGATAATTAAAGACTCTGGATGATGTTCTCTCCTGGAGAGGATCTGTCTTTGCATCCGACAGGTAGCAAAGAGCACAAGCAATCCTAGATTGCTTTAACTTAATCAGATAATTTGAAGCTAGGCATTATTCCATTTGAGAACTAGTCTATTTCTGATTCACTTTTATTCCAAGGATATTGCCCTTTGGAGTCCCAAGCTGAAAGCCTACAGGTTTACCAGGTTCTCCTTCTTTGGCAAGCTCTAAACTCCAGTTTTTATTCTGATGGCTCCTTTAATTTATTAAAAGCTCTGCTCAGTTTTTCAGCCTCTCAGTTGTCTCTTCCATAACAGCATCTATCTCTCGGGAAAACACAATTCCAAATGCTGGCCTCACCTTTTTGGCTTTCCTCTTTTCCCTAGACCTTGGCACTTTCTTTGCCAACTCCTTTGCTCTCTTGATACCCACAGAAATGTGGCTTTGTATTGAATCTGGATTTTTTAGTCATTCTCAGCTGGAGAGTTGGCCTGCATGCCTGGTGTCTGTAACACGTAAGAGAGCTCCAAGATTTTCATGAGCAGCATAGTCTCTGCTCTCTGGAATCTTGTTCTCTGGTTAGGGGAAAACTCGTGGTGGAGACTGGAGGCCTGGGCAGCTTGTCCTGAGGATGGCAGAAGGGAGCCTAAGCAACTACATGGTTCAACATGCCCATTTCGTAGATGAGGAAATAGGTCCCAACAAGGCCAGGGGCTTACCTAAGATCATAGAGCCAAGTAGTGGCAGAGCTAGCCCTGGAATTTGGATCTCTTATATCCTGCCTGAGGACTCTCTCTACACCCAGCTTTTGGGGAGGTCTGTCCGTCTCTTTCTCTATCTTTGTGTTATGGACATTTTTGATCATGTGCAAAAACAGAGTGGTATAATGAATCCTAATATCTACCCATCACCCTCTTTTACAGTTTTCAAAATGCAACAAATCTTCTTTCATTTGTACTTCCACTTCTTCCTGCCACTGGATTTTTTTTTTGAAGCAAATCCCAAATACATTATTCTAACCATAAATACTTTGTTTTTGTATCTGAAGTACATCATATTATACATAAGAATTCTTTTGTTTTGTTTCTTTCTTTCCTTCCTTCCATAGTATTATTATCACACTGAAAAAATCAATCCAGTCAAATAATTTATTAATAGAATAGTTTAAATCCATTTTTCCTTATAAAATCACAAAACATTACTGCTAACTGAGTTTATGTTGGATTTCTTGTCTAGCAAGTTTGCGGGCTTTTGGCTCCAGTGCATTTTTTTTTTTTTTCCTGTGCAATCATATTGTTCCCCTAAGTAGGGGGGGAATGAACAGTGTCATTTCTTCTTAGTCTGTAGAACAGCAGAGAGGGTGCAAATGGCTAAAAGACAAGGCTAAGACCTCATGTGGAGTCAGGGCCCTCTGCTGGAAGGTCTTGTGGGAGCTGGAATCTGGGAGGGGCAGAAAGCCTGTGGTGCCTGGGCCCACTCAGTCGGTGTGGCCAACCTCACCTGTGCACCTAGGGAGGTGATCGAGGTCGCTTGCTCACTCCTGTTGGACTCCATTCTCTCTCAAAAGGGTAGGGATGCAGCAAAGAGAGGCCTGTATTCCTGTACAGCCCTTCCCTCTATTCTCTGTGGAGGCCCATGAAGGATACCAAACAGGCAGAAGTGTAAGCCAGCAGGGCTAACTTTTGACAGCACAAGTAGGCTAGCCTGTGATCGTAGGACTTAAGACTATGAGGATCAAAGTTCTTCAAGGACAGGGCTGTCCTGTTCACTATGTGGGCACATGCCCAGCTTGGGTCTTGGCACACGATACAGGCCTCCATCTAACTTGGGGTTTAAGTAGTGATAGCAGCCAGTACTGATTAGTTACTATGTACCAGGTGCTGTTCTCAGTGATCCCGTGTATTAATTCATTTAGTCCTCTTAGCTACCCCATCGGGTAGGTATTTGTTATTCCCATGTTAAAAATGAGAATGCACAGAGTTAAGTAATTTTAAGTGGTAAGGAAAGGAAGTAGCTCCCAGTTCAAGTGATCCAGTCTCAGTGCCTGGGCCCTTTAACCACCCTTAACCTTAGTTCCCTGCCCTGTAGCATACTTCACAGCAGGTGTTAGCAACTGTGGCCTGTGTGCTAAATCCAGCCCTAAGACTGGTTTTTACACTTTCCAAAGGATTATTTAAAAAGAGCGGGAGGGTAGGGGTGGGGTCAGGAGAAGACTGAAGACTATGCATCGACTAATGTGTGCCCACAAAGCCTAAAATATTTACTATTTAGCCCTTGACAGACAGTGCGCTGACCCCTGCTCCCTGTCTCAGGCTTGCCTTGGTGGGTGTGGTAGGCAGACTGAGTTCCAGAGGTGAGACTGGCAAGCAGTAGTCAAGACTTCAGTGTTCCCAGAATGTGGGACACTGAGCCATCTTGGTTCTGTTTCCTTCTCCAGGCTGAGGACATGAACGTTAAGTTGGAGGGGGAGCCTTCAGTGCGGAAACCAAAGCAGCGGCCGAGACCTGAGCCCCTGATCATCCCCACCAAGGCGGGCACTTTCATCGCCCCTCCCGTCTACTCCAACATCACCCCCTACCAGAGCCACCTGCGCTCCCCTGTCCGCCTTGCCGACCACCCGTCCGAGCGGAGCTTTGAGCTGCCCCCCTACACACCACCCCCCATCCTCAGCCCCGTGCGGGAAGGCTCTGGACTCTATTTCAATGCCATCATGTCGACCAGCAGCATCCCAGCCCCTCCTCCCATCACACCAAAGAGTGCCCATCGCACCCTGCTCCGGTCTAGTGAGTGACACCCTGCCAACCCCACCCCTGGCAGCCGTGGTGGGCACGCAGTGTGGAGGGGAGGAGGGCGGTGGACAGGGAAGACTCGGGCTTAGGGCTGCTGGGGACTGAGCCAGAATGCTGTGGGGAAGGGGGCTCTGCTGTTTGTCTTCTGAGAGAGAGAAGGAGGTTGTCCTGGTGCAAGTACAAGTAGGTGTGGGGCAGAGGAGGTGTTACCCCAACTGCTTGGACTTACACCCCAGTTCCACCATTCACTGTTACATCCCCTATGGAAGCCATTTAAACTCCCTGGGTCTCAGTTTCTTCTGTATTGAAGTGAGGACGTTTGTAGTATTTGGTTAATGATGAAATGCCAGTATGTATTCAGCTATTTTTAGAATCACAAACAGCAGTTTCCTATGGTTCAGCCTAATAGCTTGCCTCAGAGGGTTGTGGTGAGGTTCAGATGCATTAAGACACGTGAAGCACTTCACATCGTCTCTGATGTGTCACGTTCGTTCTTCATATTACGTGGGAGATTCTGTCTCCTGGGTCTCTTCAACAGTCATTTTGGCCCAGAGCACACATTTTACCTGGGTGGTGAATTGCTAAAAAAATGTTGTCCACTCCACATTTCCCCTGGAAAAAGGGGATAATCCTATCAGGGTGATAGAGAGGATTAAGAAAAAGTAAACCTATCCAGAGATAGGACAGGGGTGAGTCACCACATTAACCTCTGACCCTGACCTCATCATGACATGGCTCTCTGGTGCCCCCTGGTGTCTGGGTGAGAAATGACTCGCCCCTGAGCTGATGCGCCTTTGGCTCTTCCACTTACAACTGGAAGCTTGGAAGCTTCTCTCCCTGCCTGGGTCGTGCAAGAAGAAAGTCACTGTAGAGATCAGCTTGGCGACAGAGAAGAGGTCCTGCCATCCATGAGTATTTTTCTTGCACTTAGATGTAAAGCCTGAAGCGGATCCTGTGAGGGCACCAAGTAACATGGGGGACGCTGTGGTGTGTTCCAGAGAGGGTGCTGGGTCACTAGGGAGTTGACTTGGAGGCCTGGGAGACAGGGAAGCAAGCGTCCAGGCAGAGTGGGATCAGCGGTCAGTGAGTGAAGCGGACCTTAAGCTTGGGAGCCTGCAGAGGCTGCTAGCCCTGGTGGTGAGGAAAGCATTTACTGAAAAGAGGGTGGGGCTAGAGCTGAACTTGAACTAGGAAGCAGGTGGGGAGGGCGTGCTGGTCTGACGAAAGGAGAGGTGCAAAGGCCTGGAGGTGGAACGTGCAGGAAGCGCGAGAGGCCACGAGGGATGGACGGTCCAGGCAAGGCGGTGGCGGGAGGCAGAGTTGGCAGGGGAACCGCCTTGGATGCCTGAGCTGAGGAGTTGAGATTTCCTCTCAGGTTGCAGAGAGGAGTCAGCAGATTTTGTTTGTGGAGCCAAGGGAGTGTCTTGATCGAATAGGGCATTAAGATTAGCTTGGAGAAACTGAGGCAGCGAACCTGGCCAGGAAGTGAAGGGATAATTACGAAACAGTGGTCTCCTTCACCGCCTCGCTCCTGTGGCGGAAGTGTCTGCCTCTTTTACTAGAGCAACCGTAGTTGAATGTTGGACTTGATGCTGTTGTGTGGGAGCTCCCAGGGCAGCTCTAGTAGTGTGACTGGTAGTAGTAGTAATAACAGTAGCTAGTATTGATTGAGGGCTGGGCTTTGTGCATGATTTCATTGAACCCTGACATCATCTTAGGGAGATAAGTAGTAATAGCCCCTTGTAGTAGGTGTGAACACGGAGGGACCCACGTATTTGGTAAAGTCACAGCTAGTTGTCACAGTTGCAGGCTGCAGAGCCAGGACTCAGGGTGCCTGATTGCCCAGCGTGAACCTCTGAGTCACCGCTGTGGCTCCTGTGCATGCAGAGCAGCCACCCCGGGTTGGGGAGGGTGGCCGTGTTCAAGGGAGGAGGGTGCTGTCTCCTAACCTACCTTTTGTCCCATAGATAGCGCCGAAGTCACCCCGCCTGTCCTTTCTGTGATGGGGGAGGCCACCCCAGTGAGCATCGAGCCGTAAGTGCAGCCTAGCCTCAGGCCCAGGGGGTGAGGGTGGCCAGCTGGGGCCCAGTGCACGCAGGCAGGCCCTCAAGGAAGAGGAGGGTTCTGTGGGCTGAGGGTCTCACTGACCCCTCCACCCCAGCTTCCGTGTGGAAGTCACAGGGAAGGCAAAGGGACCAGCCCAGTTTGAATTTGCCTTTGAAGAAAATCAGAAGGGACGTCTAAGCGGCTCTTTCCTTGGCTGTAAACCTGGAGCTTCTCCTCTTTGCAACTTCTGGGCCTTGCCTTTCCGGAAGCACCAGGTGCCGCTTGCTAGGCTATCCTCACAGAAGCTGGATTCCCTCACACCCAGCTGAAGCCTTGCCGTGCTCAGCCACTCCCCAGTCCCTACCCCTTCGCCATTCCCCAGGGAGGAAGTCGGGTTCCTCATCCCTACACAGTGAGGCCTCACTCCCTGTCCATCCACCCCTGCAGACGGATCAATGTGGGCTCCCGGTTCCAAGCGGAAATCCCCTCGATGAGGGACCGTGCCCTGGCCGCTGCAGACCCCCACAAGGCTGACTTGGTGTGGCAGCCATGGGAGATCCTGGAGAGCAGCCGGGAGAAGCAGAGGCAAGGTGAGCAGGCACGAGCCAGCAGGCAAGGGGCCCAAGAGCCTGCTGTTGGGCCATGGGTGGGGTAGGCCCTCACCCGACCCGGCCCGGCCTGGCCCAGCTCAGCCCTGCAAGTGCTTTTCTCTCCTCCCTCCCCCAGTGGAAGACCTGCTGACAGCTGCCTGCTCCAGCATTTTCCCTGGAGCCGGCACCAACCAGGAGCTGGCCCTGCACTATCTGCATGAGTCCAGGGGAGACATCCTGGTGAGACACTGCCCCCCAGTGGAGGAGGGCCCCTTGGGGAGGCTGGCAGGGAGCCGTGTCTGTGGTCCAGAAGCCAGGCCTGTCAGCGAGCTGATCAGAGGGAGGCGGGAGGGTCTGACCAAGTTGGGGGTCGTAGGGGGTCAGCCCGAGGGAGCCCTAGTCCTGGACTCAAGACTTCACTGTGCAGGGTCCACTCCAGTCTCTGGGTAGTGGGTCCCCCGCCCTCAGAGAGGGCTGTCCACTGAGGACCTTCTCCATCTGTGACTGCCTCCCTTGGGGACCAGGTGTTCTCTCTTGAGATACCCCGAGTGGCCCAACCCCAATGACCCTGCCCTCCTGCCAGACCTATTGCCCCTCCGCAGTTAAGAGTTAAGTGCCCACCCTACTCAGAGTCCTGGATTTTGGCCACTGAGAACCTGTCAGGGCCCTGACCTTTTCTTCACTTCCCTTTCAGGAAACGCTGAATAAGCTGCTACTGAAGAAGCCCCTGCGGCCCCACAACCACCCACTGGCAACTTATCACTACACAGGTGGGCTGGCGGGGTGGGCTGGGGGCCTCAAGGGGTCTCTAGCATCAGTGGGGCTCAGTGCTGAGTCACAACCCGGGGTGGGGCAGGGGTGGAGAGGTAGGAGGGCAGTTAAGCCAAGATCCAGCGTGAGGGAACCCCAGAGCTGGAGTGACTCTCAAGGGGCTTCCTGTGCCCTGCAGAGGAAGGGAGACGGGCTCGAGCAGGTGGGAGCCCATTCAGGCAAAAAAGCCCAGGAGGTTTGGGTATCAGGAGCAGGAGCCTGGGGAGTGCCATGACTTATACTGGGCACTGTGCTTTCAGAAGGACATTAACCAAGTGGCATAATCATAGTAGCCGCTGGTATCGAGCCCTGTCTGGTGGTGCGTCCCATCTGTGCCAGGCAGAGCACCTAGGCTTCTGCATGCATGGTTTTACTCAGTCTGCACCACAGACTGGCTGTGAGGTGGCTTCTATTATTAGATCCCATTTCACACTTTCACAAGTGGGGAAAGTGAGGCTCAGAGGCTAAGCAGCATGGCTAGTAAGTGGCAGAAGCAGGACGTGCAGCCAGCTCTGAGTGCTTGCAGAGACGATGGGTGGACGACCTCCCGCTTTTCCGCTGCTCAGAACAGTCCCCCGCAGTGCTCCCCCGCCCTCCTACCGCGGCTCCCTCTTTGCCCTGCAGGCTCCGACCAGTGGAAGATGGCTGAGAGGAAGCTGTTCAACAAGGGCATTGCCATCTACAAGAAGGATTTCTTTCTGGTGCAGAAACTGGTAAGCTGGGGCTCTGTTTCAGGGGCAAGAGAAGGGCAGGAGCCACCTGCAGGATTTGGGGGCTCCCTCTGCTAAAGAATCTGCCTGCAATGCAGGAGACCAGGGTTTGATCCCTGGGTGGGAAGATCCCCTGGAGAAGGAAATGGCAACCCACTCCAGTATTCTTGCCTGGAGAATCCCCGTGGACAGAGGAGCCTGGCAGGCTACAGTCCATGGGGTCGCAAGAGTTGGATACGACTGAATGACTTAACAGCCACCACCACCATCTGCTGTGGGAGGAGCAGCCTGCAATTACTTCCCAAGCCCTCTTAAAAAACAGTTAGGTCAATGCCACTTAGTAGCTTCAGAGACATTTTTCTAAACAAAACAAGAAGGGATATAATCAGGCCTTTTTCTCCCCTTAGTTCTAAGACCCTTCCCTCATCATAGGGTAGTGTGGCCACACCCTGAAGTCTCAGTCCAGGGGGGCCTGAATGGGCACCAGACCCAGCAGCACCGAACTTAAAATAGTGACTTGCCTAAGGGGAAGGAGGAAGAGGAGGAGGGCTGTAAGTGGAGGAGAGCTGTCCTGAGGCGCTGGAGTACTTCAAAGGCCACAGTTAGTATGTGGGAGGAGAGGTCACCCTGAGAGGAGGGGCATCGAGAGCTAGCAAGTGACTGGGGAGGCCTCTGCCCACTTCCTGTCAGGCTGGGGCGGCCCAGGGCTTCCTTCCAGGAACTCAGCTGACAGAGTAGGGGAGACCCAGGCCTAATTTTCCTAGATTCCTCTTGTCCACCCCGCCGTGTGTTCTTTGGGGAGAGTGTTCTGCTAATCCGAGGACTTGCTCCTTCCCACCAGCTCTGTGTCACAAAGCCTGAGACAGCTGAAGGAAGATAGCTTCCCAGAGTGTGCTCTTTCCTTCTGGGATTGTAGGTTGTGCCAGGGACGCCCTGGGGCCTGGACCAAGTGCTGACGAGTTCTCCAAGGGCTCTGTTGTGAGGACAGTCGTTTGCTGGGCTCCCTGACTAGGCAGTATTGCTGGGAAGTGCATGCCTGGGAAGCTGGCTGAGGCGCCCCTAATGCCTTAATGAGAAGAACAGACCATTAGGCAGGCAAACAGATGATCAGAGGGAATTGATAGTAAAAGTGTAAACAGGATCTAATTAATGAATCTGTGACTTGCCCATCCCTGGGAGATAAGTCATGTCTTTTTCCTGCTTATGCACAGAGGGCCCTCACTGACCCCTTGGGCTCTGTGGACAGAACCCCCCAGTTCCCAGTGCAGCCCAGCAACTGGCTGAGCCGTCTGAAAGCCTGGGGAGAAAAGGGAGACTCAGTGAAAACACTCTGCTCTGGGTGGCGGGGTCGGGGGAAATAGTCCAGAAACCAAACCCAGTGGCCGAAGGGATTTGTGAAACAGGAGGGCTAGGGTTTCAGAGCTTGGGAGGATCATTTGGTCTCACCCTACTCACTACCTACCAAGAGACTTGCCTTAGGCCACACAGCCATTCAGTGACAGAGTTAGGACAAGACTTAACCTCCTGCTTCCTCTGCAGGTTTTCCAGGGCTTTCGTGTTAGTCTCCCCTGAGTTCCTCCCCGACATCAGGGAGTTGGACAGTTCTGTCCTCACTGCTCCCTGAAGAAGAATGAAATCGTATGCCTGGATTAATGTAGAGAGGCCGTGTTACTGGGTCTAGCCTGTCTTTTAATGTGAATGGTGCCCAGACTTTTTCCCCTTTAACTTTACATTTTGAAATATCTCAAGCTTACAGAAAAATGGAAAGAACAGTATGATGACCAGCCATGTATCTGTCAGATTTACCAGTTGTTAACACTTGCCACACTTGTTCTCTCTCAGTGTCCATAGATAAACTCACATACACGTGTTCTCTGTTTTAACTGATCATTAAAAGTTACAGCATGACATTTGACCTAAATATTTTCTGAAACAAAGGTATTCTCTTGCAAAACCAAAGTACCATTATCACACCCAAGAAATTTAAACTGACATAGTAATACTCTCTAATACGTAATCCGTATTCAAATCTCCCCAGTGGCTCCATGTTGTCCTTTTTTAGCTTTATGTAAAAAAAATGGTAAAGTGTTGGTTAATTGACTTGGTCAGTGGTTTGTGCACAGCAGACATTGGAGACGTGCTTGTATTTCCTGGGTTTACTGGATTTAGCGTTTACTAAAGTTAAGGTGGGCCATGCAGAAGTGAGAAAGGCTGTAGTGCCACCAGTCAGGTGAGCTGAACCAGGAACTCTGACATCAGTTTTGGCTTCAAACCAGATCCAGACCAAGACCGTGGCCCAGTGCGTGGAGTTCTACTACACCTACAAGAAGCAAGTGAAGATTGGCCGCAATGGGACGCTAACCTTTGGGGATGTGGATACGAGTGATGAAAAGTCGGCCCAGGAAGAGGTTGAAGTGGATATTAAGGTGACTCCCTTCCCAGCTTCAGCTGCTTAGGCTGAACTGGGAGCCTGAGGCCAAGCTCTCCAGGACTCCCTGGACGGGAGAAGAGAGGAAGGCAGTGCCCCTGACAGCCCAGGGAGTTGATGTCCTGGGCACTGGCCCTGGACCTTTGGGTTGCCCTCTCTACCTGCCAGTGTCATTGTCATGATACACTGTGTTGATGCAGAACATTGGGGATATTTCCCACAGTGTTCGTACCAGTTTCAGTTTGTTGTCCCCTCATAGCAGACCTCTAACACTGTTTCCTCAACTTTAGTCATTCTTGTGTCACCTTTATGAATTCTGCTATATCTGCATCCTACCACATGTCACCATTAGTACTTTTGTCATGTCCACACACCACTTGTGCTATTACTTATTTTTCTTTAAATCGACTCTAAAGGGAAACTTTATATCACCATCATAAATAGAAAACCAGTGCTCCTTGTCACAGAAGGTACTGGTAAAAATAAATATATATATGAAAACCAAACAATGTTATAAAATTCTAGCCAGGTACTACCACCTGCCAAACCTCTGAGATGAGGCCTGACCTCTCCTTGTTAAGTCTAGAGAAGTATAAAAGACACATTAATGCCAATTTGAGGCTTTGTCCTTGACATAATCAGGGTTGAAAGAGAACTGAAAAGAGAATGTTATTTAATCCTGTGTCCATGTATCCACCTAATATCATCTTGGGGTCGTAAGTCCACACTTGGTGACATGCTGCTCTAAGACAGGGAGTGATTTAGTTCCCATTTTTGCAGATGGGAAGAGGATAGAGAGATAGAAAACGTTACAAAGATAGTTTAGAATGGAGCTCAAAGTGGCTGCCTGGCCCCTCCAGGCCACCCTACCCCAAGAATCCCTCTTGGATATACCCAAGAAGACAGGTGGCCTGTGGGGCAGGATGGGCAGGTTCCTTCCATGCCCCAGCCCCACCTCAAGTGCTTGGTCTCATTCTAAGGGCTCCCAGGCCCTCAAGCCTCTCCTCTTACAGGCATACTAGCTGTGGAAGGGTGTAGGGTCATAGCACAGGAGGCTGTGCTGGGCCAAGCAAGGTGGGCAGGACTAGCTAGGGCTGGTGAGCCCCTCGCTGGATCAGAATTAGTGTATGTGACTGTGTGACCACGCTGTGGGCTCACTGCCCTGTTCTCATCCCCCATAGACTTCCCAGAAGTTCCCGAGGGTGCCTCCTCCCAGAAGAGAGTCCCCAAATGAAGAGAGGCTAGAGCCCAAGAAGGAAGAAAAGGAGACCAGAAAGGAGCGGGAGGAGGAGATGCCAGAGACCCAGGACAAGGGGGAGCAGGAAGAGGGGCGAGAGCGAAGCCGGCGGGCAGCGGCCGTCAAAGCCACACAGACACTACAGGCCAATGAGTCGGTAAGTCTGGCCTCCCCTGGGGGAGCCCAGGGCCAAGGAGGACGGCTGCAGCTGGGCCTTGGGGTGTGGGAGGGAGGGCAGAACAGGAACATGATGATGATTATCATCATCGTGGCAGGAAGTGTACTAAATATTTTATGCTGTTAACTCATTTAATCCTCATAAGCCGAGGTAGTAGGTACTGTCATTATTCCCATTTTACAGATGAGGAGATTGAGGCCCAAGATAAGATAGCTAGTAGGCAGCCTGACTCCAGAATCTGCTATTAATTTTACACTATTCTGCTTCTGTATCTGAGACAGAGGAAAGAGGCTTTGTGAAAATCCAGAAGGTGTATGGGAGGGTTGAGGAAGCACTCCTGATTTATAGTTCAAACAGGGCTTCCCCCTAAGAGAGCTGCGTCCTTGGCAAAAGTGTCTAAAATGGGGCTGAGACAATGGGAATAACAATAATGGCACCTCATTCATGTCTGCAAAGTGCTTTCCTATTCATCATTTCATTCATTCCTCATAATAACCCCATGCAGTGTTGACCCTCACCTTGCAGATGGAGGAAACTGGGTTCAGAGATGCTAAGTGACTTGCCTGAGGTCCCACCCCAGGTCCTGCTAGTACAGTGTTTTGTCCAGAACATCACAGGCTGAGAAGCAAGACCTACTGGCCAGAGCTGTTCCTGGTCAGGGAGAGGCCCCCACAAGAGAGAGAGCCATGGGAAGGCTTTGCTGAGGAACTAGTATGAGAGTCTTAGTTTAATTTGTATTGTATACCTACACACTTGCAGGAAACCCCACTCCCAAACTGTAGACACACAGCGGTTTGCTCCCTTCTGAGCCTTGGTAGCACTCCTCTAAGAGCTGTTCTCTGTATACACACTCCACTGAGTTCTGCTGAACTTTTATGCATGCTTTCCTATGGGGTTTGACCCAGTGCACACGCGTGTGACTTCTAATGGCCATCTGGGTCTCCCTTATCCCAAGGCCTGTGGTTCGCATACCCTGAGCAGCACCTCCAGGTCTTCATCAGGTGTCCTGTGCTCTCTGTTACCTGCTTGGCATTCCCCATGGTAGCCCCTATTGTCATGAGCTAGCTGCCTGTGTGTCTGTCGCTTCAGACTGAGTTCTCTGGTGGCAGGGCCTTCTGTCCCCTCTATACCCTCTGAGTGACCTGGCATGTTACATAGATTTGAAGATCATTTATGGAATGATGTCATAGACGAAATACTGAAAACATGAAGCCATGTCATTAAGCAAGACCCCTGTCAGATGCATCAGGAAGTCCTATCTTATAGAGCTGGGGCTGTCCCACCAAATTACTGTACCAGCAATTTGTAAAAACGGAGCTGGTCAAAGATGGAATGGGCTTCCAAAAAGGCAGTGAGTGCCTTGTCACTGGAAAGATTCAAGAGGATGCTAGGGGACCATTGGGCAGGAGTGCAGCGATCTTTCCGAGCCTGCTGTTTGCTGATCTTCCAGAATTTGGGATTCTCACTTCCCTAAAATCTCTTACCTCTCCTCATTTGACCCTCTCCAGGCCAATGACATCCTCATCCTCCGAAGCCACGAGTCCAACGCCCCTGGATCTGCGGGTGGCCAGGGCTCAGAGAAGCCAAGGGAGGGGCCAGGCAAGTCACGAAGGGCACTACCTTTTTCGGAGAAGAAGAAAAAAATAGAGACTTTTAATAAGACCCAGAATCAGGAGAACACCTTCCCTTGTAAAAAGTGCGGCAGGTAAGATGGCAGGCCCAGTCTCCACCGGTACCTGGCAGATTGGCTGCGGTTGGGGGAGGGGTGGGTGGCCATTCCTAGGGGGAAGTAGGAGGAGTCACAGCTTGCGCCTCGCCTCCTGATTGGCCCAGGGGGTTTCCAGGGCAGTGACGTCCCCTGGCAGCTTTTAGAAGAGGAATGATGGCACTGAACCGGGAGCCCGTCGGTCTCTTTGTTGGAGGGTGGGGCTAGGCCACGTGGCACCGGGCAAGCCAGAAGGGCCGGGGAGCCCCGACAGCAGACGCAGACAGACAGACAGACACACACACACACATACACACGCAAGTGCTCTAGCCCGATGGTCCTAGAGCGGGGAAGACAGACCACTGACTGGAGCCCCTCCTGTCTGGCTACAGGGTGTTTTTCAAGGTGAAGAGTCGTAGCGCCCACATGAAGAGCCACGCCGAGCAGGAGAAGAAGGCAGCTGCTCTGAGGCAGAAGGAGAAAGAGGCCGCGGCCGCTGCGGCCACTGCGGCTGCCTCCCCGCACCAACCGGCCCTGCGGGAGGAGAGCGGTGCGGGCGAGAGGGGCTGACGCCTGGGGCTCCCGAGCCTGCGGAGGGAGAGATCGCGCGGACTTGTCTCTGCAAAACGAATACGACAATTCAATAAACGGCCCTTTTTATTTATAAAGGCCCCAGGAGCAGTGTAAAGGGCTGCAGGATCCAGTTCTCTTGCATTTGGTCTGTCGGAAGTTTTCCTCCCCGCTTACTAGGAACTAGGAGAGTGCCTGCTCGCTGGGGTTGCCCCTGGGGAGGGGCCCCAGCGCCACGATTGATCGCTGCCTCTCACACGGACCTCTGCCCGCCACGCAGCCGCTGCTTCCGTCTTTGTTCCCCCTGCTGCCATCGGTCACCATGGAGAGCAAAGCACAAGTGCGCCCCCTTGGCAGCATTCATCCCCATCCCCCGCCCCAGGGGACCTACCCAGGCCCTGCCCGCCCCAAGTCCCAGAAAGAGGAATTCCCTGGGAAGGAGTGTGGTGGCCATCTCCCGAGAGGGAGCTCAGCCTGGCCCTTGTGCCGGCTCCTGCATGACAGTGTCCAGGCCGTGCTGCTCCGGTAACTGTGTCCTTAGAGAGGCCACCTTCTCCCCGGGAGGGAGGCTGCCAGAGCGGGGCGGGCGGCAGGGAGAGAGACCAGGACTGGTACTCATCCCTGTGCTGCTTGTTAGCAGCCTGCCGGGGCAGGAAGGTTTTCTCGGATGTTCGGGGAAGGAGCCACTGCTCTTTGCACGCTCTCAGCCTGCTGGAGGGAAGGGGCTGTGCACAGGATGGAATTTGCAGAGTCTCTCCAGGGTTAGGCTTGAGGGAGCTTCTGACAGGCCTTGGCTTTTCTGGTTTCCCACCATTTTGCCAAATACCTTTAGGCCCTGGGGGCTGCTAACGGAGCTTAGCCTAGGCCCAACCTGCTTCTCCTTGGTGCAAGTTCCCTGCTTGCCTTTGTCCTGCCCTTGGCAGCTACCACCTTAACCCCACCCTACCTGGTCTAGCTGATATCCACAGCTCAGCCCTCAGTCCTGCATGCTGGAGATTTCTGGATCCTTCCCTGGGAGGGGGAGGTCTCCTAGCCAGATTGGACAGGAGCCTTCATTCCTTGACTTGTGTCATTTGGGAGCTATTTATTTATTCTTAATATTTAATTTTTAACATCCTCTCAGGGACCAGGGGCTTCCTTCTTTCCAGAGGCCCAAGTGCATTTATCCCAAAACAAGGCACCTTCTTGGCACCCCCCCTCCCCCAAACTCCTATTTCCAAGACCCTAAAGTCCCTTGCCCCATTGCTCTGGAAGTTTTGCCAATAGGAATGATAGTAGCACTGAAAGCAGGTGGAAGGTGTCACCAAACCACAGACTAGCAGGGTGAAGGGAGTTCAAATGCAGTTCTTATTGCTACCTCTTCTCCCTGCTGAACATTCAAGTTGCCTGAGGGGATTGGCTGGAAGCCAGAATTCTGATTGTTTCTGGCTTGAATAAGCCATATTTGGTGTGGAGTCACTGAAGTGAAAGGGCTAGAAGATTCAGGAGGCCCCTTCACTTGCCAGTCCCATAGGAGGGCTGAGGTATTTTTCTGATCTTTCTATTCAACTTTAGTTGTGTAAAAAGAAGTTCCAAGTGAATATATGACAGGTCTACATGTTAGGGAGGAGCCAAAAAGTATTCATTTTGCTATTCTTCTGAGATAGCCTAAAAGGCATCATATTGGTAGCTGGGAGTGGGGAGTTTTGTTCTAAACTATGCACTATCAGGGTTTTTTTTTTTTTTTTTTTTTTGCATTCTTTTCTGTATTAATATAGTTATATAGGAGCCCAGCTCTGGGAGTAACAAAATTCTCCTCCCTCCTCAACTCCTGATGACTACCTAGACCCCTAACTTCCCAGTGAGTTTCTTCCATAGGTTTCTACATGCTCAACAGCCCAAGATTGCAAAAATCTCCCAAAACAGGAAGGTAGCAAATTTAGGCTCTTTTCTAAATCACATGTGTAATATGAGTGCCTTTGCAGCTTTGCCCCAAAGTGCTACTTAAGTTCCCCAAGGTTTTTTTTATTTAAATCGCATTTAGTTTCAGGCCACTTTTTGGACATGTGGTAACAGAAACCTCCCTTGTCTAGAGTGATTTTCCTCTTCTAAGCTCACAGAGACATAAGCAGGTGAATATAGATGGAGAAAATCAAGATGGTACCTTTCTGTATTAACCCCACCCAACATCGTATTTTAGAAGGGTTTATGTTCCAGAATGAATTTATATCTAGAATGCAGTGTAAAAGGTGAAATGTTTAGCGAACAGATGCAGTTGTGGCACGTGACCTACCATAAAGTAGGTGCAGCCATAGAAGCTGGCATAGGTATATCCTTTATGGTGCTTTCTCCCTGTGAACATGTTCGGCTTGTATTTTTTTTCTTATACTCAAAACTCTTTGCTTTAAGAAGTTTAACAATAAACACTTTCAGCTTTATAAGGTTCTCCCCATACTATCTCACATATCCATCTCTCAGCCTCCATCTACACTCAGCTAAGGGCATGAAACTAACCTAGTGCCTGTGTTCTAGACCATCTCTGAGGTCTCTTACCCACCCACGGAGACAGTGCTTCAGCACTGTCCTCCATGCCTTCAGCCGCCCCCCTCACAGCTAAGGTATACACCCATCCTTTCTGCTGCCCACTTCCACCCTAGCACAGAGGTCGTGTGCTGCTTATGTCTAAAGGGATCCCATATATTTAACTGCCTCAGTGACCTAACCTCTTTCTTCTCACATGCCAGATGTTAAGATGAAGGAGGAATACAACACATATTCAAGCCTCAGCTATTTAAATGTTTTTATTGAGGCTCACTTTTCTTGGATGGTATTTATTACCAGACTGGCAAGCCTAACTCCTTAGGTTTACAGGAAGTATGCATATTTTTATAAAACAATTGTATGTCCTCCCCATATTTTTGCTGTGTTAATATTTGCCTCTAACAATTTGCAGCTGTTTCACCTTTTCCTCATTTATCTCTCAGTCAAAGGCCTTGTTGGAGGGGACAGAGCACAGGAACAGCCTTGACAGTCTGTAATTATTGTACAAATATTTTAATAGCATATAAATAAGTATATTCCTTTTATTTTGAAAAAAAATCAGACACTGCCTTCTGTGTGTTTGCTGCCTGTGGCACTCTTTTTTAAAAAGACTGTTACATATTAAAATAGTGTACATATATATAAATATTACCTCTTTTGCTGTACAGTTGTGATAGACCAGACTGAAGATTTTATTTTTTGTGTGCTTTTTATAAAAAAAAAAAATTAACACACTAAAGAAAATCTTGCTGATGTGATTGTAATGTACCTATGTAACTTATTTACTTTTGAATGTTCTTCTGTATCTTTAAACCTTTTATTAAATAAGGTTTTAAAAATTCATAGTTGAATGCTGTGTCCTTTAGGGGAGATTTTCACTATCTGGGATTGACGTAAATCGGCCTTGGTTTGCTTGCAAGGGATTACTTGAAATTTTTGAACCATAAGCATTCTGTTTTATCAGCCCATTGTCAATGATGCCAGGACAGGGGAAATAACACACTAGTGTTTGCCTAGCTACAAAGGTTACTTAATAGATCTAGATCTTCTTACAAAATTTTAGAAGAAAAAGTCACAACTCAATGTCTGACAGGAAAACTGCACACTTCCAGCGTTTTAGTCTCATTGGGATGAAGTTCGCGGAGGGTGCACAGTGCGATCGATTGACTGGTACAGCATCTGTTTTTGAACAGCAAACTCCGGGAGTTGGTGATGGACAGGGAGACCTGGCGTGCTGCAGTCCATGGGGTCGCAGAGTCGGACATGACTGAGCGACTGAACTGAACTGGACTGGTTGAAGGAGCGACGTGAGTTAAGACAAGTCTTCCTTGACAGACTTAGCATCTTCAATTCACTCCAGAATTATATTAAACTTTTAAACACAGTGCTTTGTTTAAAAAGGAAAAAAAAATCTGGAAAGTGTGAAAAAGGAAATGCACCATCAGAGAATGCTCCGCGAGCCCCTTGCTGGCACCATGGCAACCGCAGGCCGTCGGAGCGCCAGGGTCTGGAGTCTTCCGCTGTTGCCTTGACTACGCTCGCGCAGGCTTCGGCTGCGGGGGCGGGGCGAAAGCCCCTCGCCGGCCAGCCCCGCCCCTCGCTGCCGCAGTAACGCCGGGGCTGGCTGCGGGTCAGTCAGGCCGGCAGCCTCTCTACGCCGTCCCGTGTCAGCTCGCCGCAGCCGACGCGCAGCCGCTGCGGCCTGCCTTCGCCGGCGCCGCCTCTAGCCTCGCTTCCGCCTCCTTCCCCGCGCCTCGGCTGCTGGTGCTCAGGGTATCCGACTGTCCTCGCCGCCCAGAGGGTTATACCTGCTCCAGCGAAGAAGCCGCTCTTGGGCTGGCCTCGCTGCGACTTCTGGACGGTCTCCCCTTGCAGGGGCGGCACAGTTCGCAGTCTGCAGAGGAGTGGCTCCTCGCGCGCCTGAAAGCCGAGCTCTGACCGCGGAAGCCGGGTTGATGCCAGAAGGAGCAGTAGCGAGTGGCCGGCGCCTGGGCTGCGGAGAACGGGCGGCCACGCCCCGGGATCACACGCCGGCGGCCGCTTCCGAGCGCGGCGTCTCCTGCCTTCTCCGCCTGCCTTCCTTCCGGGCCTCTGCGCGGAGACGCGACACCCTGCCTGCAGGTGCGGGACCTGGCCCGCGGACGCCCACCGGAGACACAAGATGGCGTTGGGCGCGTGACTGAGCATCCCCCAAGCTTTGCTCCGAGGACGCGGAGGACGGAGCAGGTGGGGGCAGTGAAAGGACGAGAGCCGGACTCTGGTGTCGTTTGTTAATTGTGATTGCGTGAAGCTTGACTCTCTCGGGCAAATTTCAGGGCCGTGTCCGCTGTCGTCCTAAGCCCTTTAGCACAGGGAGCCACAGTCTTAACTCGTATCTAACCCCCTGATAACCCAACTATCAGGGGCCCTTGATAGTTGGGGAAAATGGCGATGACACTGTTGGAAGACTGGTGTAGAGGGATGGATGTGAATTCCCAGAGAGCCCTGCTGGTCTGGGGGATCCCGGTGAACTGTGATGAGGCTGAAATCGAAGAGACCCTCCAGGCTGCGATGCCCCAGGTGCATTATCGAGTGCTTGGGAGAATGTTCTGGAGGGAAGAGAATGCCAAAGCAGCCTTGTTAGAGCTCACTGGTACTGTGGATTACGCTGCCATCCCCAGGGAGATGCCGGGTAAAGGAGGGGTCTGGAAAGTAGTCTTTAAGCCTCCGACTTCCGACGCTGAATTTCTAGAAAGGTTGCATCTCTTCCTAGCCCGAGAGGGATGGACTGTGCAAGATGTTGCCCGTGTCCTTGGGTTTGAGAACCCCGCTCCGGCCCCAGGCCCAGATATGCCAGCAGAGATGCTAAACTATATTTTGGATAATGTTATTCAGCCTCTTGTTGAGTCCATATGGTACAAGAAGCTGACGTTGTTCTCAGGGAGGGACATCCCGGGACCTGGGGAGGAGACATTTGAGCCCTGGCTGGAGCACGCTAATGAGGTCATAGAGGAGTGGCAGGTGTCTGATATAGAAAAGAGGCGGCGGTTGATGGAGAGTCTTCGAGGCCCTGCCGCTGATGTCATCCGCATCCTCAAGACCAACAACCCAGATATTACCACCGCCGAATGCCTGAAGGCGCTCGAGCAGGTGTTTGGAAGCGTGGAGAGCTCCAGGGATGTGCAGGTCAGATTTCTGAACACTTACCAGAACCCGGGAGAAAAATTATCGGCTTATGTCATTCGTCTGGAGCCTCTGCTGCAGAAAGTGGTGGAGAAGGGGGCCATAGATAAAGAGAACGTGAACCAAGCCCGTCTGGAACAAGTCAT
This sequence comes from Giraffa tippelskirchi, assembly GCF_054371585.1. Classification (NCBI taxonomy): domain Eukaryota; kingdom Metazoa; phylum Chordata; class Mammalia; order Artiodactyla; family Giraffidae; genus Giraffa; species Giraffa tippelskirchi. The sequence continues at coordinate 145,112,974 of NC_137281.1, read as the reverse complement.
TGCGGGGGCCAGCCACAGCGGGGCCATCCGAAGGCAGCTATGGCTAACCGGGGCTGCGGAAGGGCCAGCCCCTAACCTCTTCCAGTTGCTTGTGCAGATCCGTGAGGAAGAGGCCAAGGCAGAGGAGGAGGAGGCTGAAGCCGCCCTCTTGCAGTTAGGTCTGGAGGGGCGCTTCTGAGTCCGGAGAAAACGGGCTTTAGCGCAGACCTAGATCACAGCTGCTTTTTGTGTCTCTGTGCTGTCCTGCAGGTAGGTCTCCTAGTGGTAAAGACTTAGCGGTGGTTTTTCTGGGGTAGGTCAGACCTGCGTATTCACGTTAACATTGGTAAGAGCTTGCAAGCGAGCACCAGAGCTGCTGCAGTACAAGTGAGTCATGTCAGCCACAATGCCAGGGACAGGCTTGGACAGTGCATGTTGTCAGTGCTGCAAGCTGTCATCATGGCATCATCAGTTGTGAAAACCACGGGAACTCGTGACACTTCCCAGAGGTAACTGAATGTGAAATTGTATGTTCAGAAGTTTAGTGCACAGCCTGGCTCACACAAGAAGTGTTGAGTAAAAATGTGAACTGTTGTTATTACTACTATCGTGAGTAGTTTTTGTGTTTACTGTAAATTGTTCCTGATTTATATTAATGGAAAGAAATGTGAATTAGATATTATTCAACTTTACAGTGCAAATTTCTTATTTTTTATCTTTAAACAGTTTAATTGAGACGTGTTCTGAGGCTGCAAAATGAGGTGTTAGAAATACTGCACTTACAGAGTTGTGTAAATCAAGTTTTCCCTGAACAAGATACGAATAGAACAGGGAGGTTAATATGAACCAGCTCAGTATCTATTCCCCCATTTCAAATCTTTATCATTTAAGAGTAGTTTACCTTGTTCATGCTGGTTCTAAGTATTATAACTTTGAAGTTATCAAATACATGTATATTAATAAAAATATTTTTTAAATTCTGTTGTCTTGTTTTTCTGACATGTATGAAAAATTTCAGTGTAATCTCTATGATCGTCTTAGGAAAACTTTGCCATGTCACTGAAAAAAACCCCAAACCTCAGTTCTTTTACTTTAAGCTTTATATCATGCTATGTAATTTGAAGTTGCAGTACCTTTCAATATATTCCCTTTTTGCATGTTTTCTACCAGACAAGTGTTTGAAGGCAAAATAGACATAACTAAATATTAACTTACTATAAAATGTTAGAAAATCCTGAAATGGAGTTTAGGAGGTTATCTAGCAATGCTTCCCCCTCCAACCCCCCCCCCCCCATGGCTCTTTTAAATCTTTTTTCAGCTAAAAATGTTTCACTGCAGGAATAATAACTCACCATACTTGTATAAAATTGATGGTTCAGTATCACAGCAGTCACTTATATCAAGAGGATATAAAAAGAGAAGTATGAGTTGAAACATGTTTATTTGGTTCCACAGAGTGACTGAAGTTGTCCATCTTTTGAAATTCTAGTAAATCCAGAAGTGACTAAATGAACATAAGAGTTCAGTGGAGTTTTCCCATAGTAACAAGGCTTTAAATTTATAGCTGGTCTGCATAACGATCACAAGGTAAACTTATTTATAAAGGCTGATAATTGGTATATGGTCTAAGAGATTTTTCTGTACACTCATTCATGTCCGCACTTACCATGTCTGTTCCTCCATCTTACTTTCTTCTCTCAACACACACATCACATCTTTGACCCCTGCAACACATTTGCTGACCTTACCTTACCTCCATAAGCATGTCTGCATTCCCCCTCTTCCCCACTCATAACTTCCTCCTCCATTCCCACAGGCTTGGCACTGGGTACACACTCTCCTCACCTCTCACAATCCTGTCTTCACACACTCACTCCCACCTTCTCGCCAATACGCCATCATAAACATACTCCCTCTTTCCACCATACACATATACACACATTACACTCACAACAAAAAGAAGTAATAGGTTCTTCATGTTTTTTACCCCATATGGACATACTTTATCTGTATATAGGGATACACCATATCTTTTTGTGGCTGCAGAGTTGATTGCATTTTAGGAGGGAAGGTCATCACTTAGGATTCTCTCATTATATGTAATAATTGCATATATCTACATACACATACATACATACTAATGCAATACATATATATGGCAGAAAACAATGTCAGAATTCTAGATGCTCACCCTTTAATCTAGAAAACAATGAATGAAAATAATGTGCTATTTATGATCTGAATTAAAGTTTTCTCTTTATAGGCTCAAACTCTGCTTTATAAAGGAGGACAACAGCAAGAAACATATCCTCATTAACAAAAGAACTGTGGAATAAAGAAGTAGAAACTGCACTACAGTCCCATTCTGTGACCAAAGTTATATTTGACAGCACAGAATATGTGCTGGGAAAATGTGTTATATTACTACTATTGCTGGGCTCTTCCTGTTTCTTGTGTATCATAAAAGAGCTGGCCAATACCAGGCCATTTCAGACAACAAATCAAGGGCCTATCAACCAAGCTTAACCTTGTACACTTCTGGAGGTGAGGAGAGGACTAGCAATGGCCAAGTGCGGTAGTAACTTGCTGTCTCTGGAAGTGCTTCTTCCAGGATCTTAAGTCATTTGAAATGGTGCCCAGAGAAATTCTGGGTAAGACTTACAGACCTGAGAGAGGAGATTATCACTGGTAGTAAACTACCAAAAAATAATTTTAGCATAAAGAAATGAGTCAATCCCCCCTTCTTTTTCTCCCTCTCAGTCACACACCAGCTATGTGGAATGTTATCCAAAGACTGAATTTCTTTGGAACTGAATATCATTCACAGTTCACATAATTGCTCTATATTAGTTAAAACTAATGGACAGTAACCAAAAAAGATACAAATAGATTTTTTATAAAATAACACAATTTATTACTGTTTTAAAACAAGTCTCAAAATAACATTCGGAAAACTCAACATTTCTAAATAATTTAACACAATAAGTTTAGTCATAAAGTCATGCTACAAAATTCCCGCATATAAAAGATTATTACCAAAGTGTTAATACATGTTAAAATGTTCTTCAGAATGGAGTTGGTTCTAGAAGCCAAAGATTCTGGAATGATGCTCGTGACCATGACTGACACCCTGGGAGAAGGAGCTGCCTATGTGTATATTCTCTACAGCTACCAACTCGCTGGTCTTTTGATGAGATTGATCACTCTAGGCAATAGCACCTCAGAGGCAGGTACCCTGCTGATTAAAAAAGCAAAGAACATCCCACCATTGTAACGTTAGCCACAACTTAATCTAGCCAACGTCTAAATTAATTTTTTAAATCTAGATGTAGGAAAGATAACTCACAAAATTTCCATTCTGAGTAGCAGAATTCTACTTAATAAATCTCCCAGAGGGATGACCTCATGTAGCAGACATGGAAGATGACACCAACTAGGGAAATAAGGAAATCCTGACTCTGATTATGTTGACACACAACTACTGCTCTGGTGGGCTCAGAACGAGCAAGGATGAGCTTTAATTCTCTAATATCCACATGCAGGCTAGGTATTTACCCATCTGCCCTTTGAGAGTACTTTTCACCAACATCCAGTTCATTTTAAAGTGCAAATCTACTGTAAAATAGCTTCCTCTCCCCCACCGTGTTAAACTTGCTAGATCATAATTTGGTTGGCTGGTTACTTCTAACCAGCCCAATATGGGAAATTAACTAGAATCCAATTATGACTCCTCCAAATGTCAAATGAAAATTTATCTTAGGTTAGAAAAAGGTAAGACAGTCTACTTGTTCATTTTCTTTCTTTGTAGTCGCTGGTTGATAATAAGGCAGGAATGGAGATGTAAATGAGGGATTTCTAAAAGTTCAGTGATTTTTTTAAAAAAACATACCCTTAATTTTTTTTTTTATTGCACTTACTTTATAGTTAAAAACACTCATGCTAAAGTGAAGATAAAGGAATATGGTCAAGTTAGCTGTGTCAGAAGCATCAGCTCTGCTGCACTGAATTTGTTTTATATTCAGTTATTTACAGACATATTAAGCAGGCCAAATAAAGAAAATGCATGCCAAAGGAACTGATTTCTGCTAAAGGATAACTTCCAATTTAAGTTATTTTTCTCCCTTTGCCAATATTTACAATGTAAGGTCTTTGTGAACAGACAGATTGCAGTTAGACAATCAGACTACTCATGATCGATGCTTTGACACTTCCCCCCCAGTTTTTTTTTTTTAAGTTAGTGACTTAATCCATCCTTTCTAGGCCCTACGCTTTTTCCATTTAGTCCTAAGAAAAATCCAGCTGGAAGATTCTGGGTCACACAGACAACTACCTTCAACTCAACTTACACATCACCAACTCTGAGGATAACAGTTAAGATTCATTTCTTAACTCCTCCTTATTCTACTTCAGGCCAACTGGTAAGAGGTATCAGAAGCGTCTATTCAAGTCAAAATTTCTCTTTCTACACAGGAACCACATTAACATGTCTTATACCACCTCTATTTGTGGAACAGATCCCAGTAACCATACCAAGTTACTGGCCAATTATCATGACCAGACATTCTTCTGATCACATGCAAAATCAGTGTCTATGCCAGCTACTTTCAAATATAATTACCAAATTTTATACAATATTTTTCTGTATTTAGTGACTGCTACAGTCTACAAAATTTGTGCATTATTGGACAATGAATGAATAAAGAATGAACACCTAAAGAATGATGATCCATTTTCTAAAGTATACTCAAAATGTTAAACTTCAGAGACAAAGCAAAATCTATCATAAAGTTGGATTCTGTTGATAGTAAGGAGAGGTAGATTAATACTTATTGTCCTAAGATAAGTAAGAATGCTAAACAATAAAAGTAGAGACCCCGCTGAAAAACTAAGTTGAGCCTTCCAGCCCTGAGTTTCTAATGTTACATGAAAATTATTAAAACGAGCATTACAAAGGAAAACACCAGTAACCATGTTCTTCCATCCATGATTATCAAATACATCACCTTCTCTGAAACAACTCAGGTAGCATATGACTACAGAATGAAAACAAATGGACCTTGGAAAAAGGAATGTTGCTACAAAGCACTGGTTCTTAACCAGGGGTGAATTTGTTCCCACCCTTATGCCCCAGAGGATAGATGGCAATGTCTAAAGACACTTTTGGTTGTCACAACTTGGGAGAGTGTTCTACTGGCATCTGGTGTGTAAAAGCCAGAGATGCTGCTAAACATCCCATACTATAAGGAACAGCCATCCTCCACAACACTATCCAGTGTAAAATATTAATAGTGCCAGGTTGAGAAACTCTGGTTTAAAGGAACATACTCCTATTTACAAAGAGCACAAAAATCTTTCAAAACCTCACTAGGTAATACAAACATAAGCTTAGAGTTAGGGCACATATGAAAGCTGAATTCCTCTGTAGGCTATAATAAAATTTCCTGTGAAAAATTAAAATACTGTACTGATTCCCTGGTAGCTCAGCTGGTAAAGAATCTGCATGCAATGCAGGAGACCCTGGTTCGATCCCTGGGTCAGGAAGATCCCCTAGAGAAGGAAACAGCTACCCACTCCAGTATTCTGGCCTGGAGAATTCCATAGACAGAGGAGCCTGGTGGGCTACAGTCCACAGGATCACAAAGAGTCAGACACAACTGAGTGACCTTCACTTTTCACTTTCACTGATTCCATCACTACAGGAATAGAAGAAATTGAATGATCCACTAAAATGGCATTATGCTTTAAACAAGGAACACAGAATCCATTTCAAGTAGGTCAAATATCTAATCCAAGAAGCATAAATCAAAGGCATTTACTATCAGCTAAATTTGCAGCAGTAAAGGATGACATAAAGAATTATTCGAAAGAATATTCTGAACTTTTTCATATACCTTATCTTTCATTTTCTAATGACATGAATTCTGGCTCTAAGAAAAGGATGCACAGAAGTCGTTCAAATATTTGTTGAGTAAAACTGAATTATAAATTGTGTGTGAAATGAACACAGAAAAGCACCTTACACTTCTCTGAGAACTATCAGTGATTAAAAGACATTAAGAAACAAGGAGATAAAGCAATTATCCTCCAATTAAAAAAATTTTTTTAAAAAGGAGAAACAGAAAAAATTAGTTTCTATACTACAGAATTCAAAAAAAATCAATCATCAACAGTGTAAGCCATTTTATAAATAAATTCAATATGAAGTCATTCATTCATTCCCTGTTATATTCACTTCCAGCGTAACTTTTGAAAATACATCCATGCATAGCAATATGGCTTCAAACTTACCTACTAGATGAAGTGCAAAGTACAAGAAAAGATCGTCTTCCCTCTTAGTTTATGGGCCTTAAATATGATATTTTTCACCAAGGGTAGTTCTCATTGCCTATGGTTTGGAAAAGAAATACTCAAAGGCTCTGAATGTATAAGCCAGTCAGAGCAAAGATTTCTTCCTATCAAACTAAGGAAGAGCAAAAGGAAGCTAGAAAAGTACTAGACTTTTATTTAGAATTGATTGTCAAAGCAGTGGTCCCTTTTGATCAGAGTGATTCAGAGAAATCATGTAGTTCCTACTAAAATAGCTGAAAACTTCTGAAAGCCAGGACTACTTTTATTTCTTTGACTGGTTTTACACAAGTAAATGGGGAAATATTAATAGCAACCATTAATAGTCTCTGGTTGAGGGACTTTAGGCACAATTTGGCAGAGGGCCTCGACTTCTTTTTTGCCATCTATCAATGACTCAGTCATGGCCTACTATGGACTTCATCTGGATTACTGACTACCATATTTTGCATTTTCCAAAAACAATTTTTCTTATATGATAAATTCTAAACTCTGCATCCAGCTATTGCTCTGCAGTTCTGAGGTTAAATCACCTAGTATCCGTCACAGAAGAGGCAATTCTTAAAAATATTGCCATTTGCCTGGGATTCCATAATGAAACATCTCTTTTCCTTCCACAACCATTTACATAATTTATTTTTAGAGCTGTTTAACTTAAACATTTCTAAAAATATACTTTGAAATACTAAATTTGACTTATTGAAAGATACCAAATCCAGTCTTTTAAGTTCTATACCTTTACAACAATTACTTCTTTCAATGTGACAGTCAACAGATTGAAGTTATTAGGGCAAATTTTAAAAAATATGAATGGCCAACATTTAAGCTAGGAATTCAAATATAACTACTGCTTATATACATTCCCTTATCTAACAAATAAGGAAACCAAAAAAGTGTGCCTAAGATCAGGTCCACATGTGTAATAAGGCCAAAGTATTGGTCTAAGGAGTGATCATGACAGTCATTTTAACCACTGACCTGGATCACAGAACAACTGGCTGATTGTGTACAGGACTTGAGTGGACATGCAGGTCAACACAATGCAAATTCCAGTTGACAATGCACACACTTGTGGAACAAAAGGTAAGTAAATACAACATGGGCTTATAAGGCCTCCAAGGTACTAATTTTTCATTTTTTCACCCTAACTTTTCCAATTTGACTTTGGTGTCTTGATTCTAGGGCTGCTGCTGTATTTCTAAGAGGAACTCTTCCCAAACCAAAGGCATGACATATTTGTGCTTCTGAGTCATAAAGAGATGGACCTTCAGGAAAGATGGCCTACAGATTCAATAGTTAAGTGTATATATTTAAATGCCTGGTCTAAAAAAAAATTTAAACAAACTGAATAAAGCAACACATTTCTTTTGTTGTTAAAAATGACTGGTCTATAAAGGTTTCAGTAGATGGGGCCACACAGTATGTAACTGGGACTGAAGACAAAAACTGAAAATGTATAGTTCCTAAAAAGAGAACTAGAATATATAAGGTTGGTGTTGTTGTGGGGAAGAAATACTGAATAGGTTTAAGAGAATAAAAGATAGGAATGAGAGGTTTGTTTTAAGAACCATTTGCCCCACACAGAATCTTTAAAATAAACAACTATACAAAACTTATCTATTGTTCTTATGACATTTAAATAAGTTAACACCAAGTAGAAAATGTAGTGTTAGTTATCCTCTTCCTCATCTTCTTTAATTACTGGGGTACCTAGAATGAAAAAGAAAATTATTTCTGGTCATTCTCAAGAGATTGTGAAATTCAAAATGAAAATATTTTTCTGTAAACCTGAGGATGCTGTGAAGTGTGCCATAATAAAATGATATCACAAAATAATCTTTTAAATTTCAAGTTATCCAAAAAAACCTCTAAGAAGAATTTCCAAGCTGATTAGGTAATTATAAATATTCAGCTCCCCAAATGAAGAGCTGCAAATAAAAACACCTACAGGTACCAGGCAGAAAAATAAGGCCCTATATACAAGAAAAAGTCTGTACATTAAACACAAAGAAATACTCATTTGTCACAATAAAATATGCAATCCCAGTATTGCCACAATCTGAATTTCCATGTTACTCCCCAGATATTAAACATTGAGGATAAATTGGAAAAAATAAAAAGAACCAAGGAACAGAAAACAAAATACATCTTCAGGCTCTCACTGGGCAAACCCATTTCTGAGCTCTGGCACTTGAAGCATGCCCATAATTTGACCTTAGTCAACTCTTCTGTCTTACCTCTTCAATCAGTGACCCTCCACTCCACATAAACTGATCAACTCAACTGTCTCCCAAACTCATCTTGCAAAACAATATACCTCTGGACTCTTGGTTAACAAAGTTCCTCCATTTTGGAATGGCCTTCCCAACACGCCTCCCATCTAAGCCTTAGCTTTAACAACCAACTCCAGTACCTCTTCCTGTGTGATTCTTCTTTATGGCAAGGAGCAGAGTTTTACCTCTCTGTACTTCCCACAGCATCTGTTTGTGGGGGCTAGTGAATGTCTTGTTGAAATACACAAACAAAGTACACAAATTGCAAGTATGCAGATTGATAAATGTATCCAAAATGGACATATCTGGTAACTAGCACCCAGATTAGGAAGTGAACATTATCAGAATCCCCCAAACTTCCTCAAGCCCCCTCCTAGTCATTGTCCCACAACAAAAGGTATATTCTATCCTAATGTCTAACACCATAGATTATTTTGCCTGATTTTGAAATTGGTATGAATAGAATGATATTGCATACACTCTGTGTTTGGCTTCTTTTGCTCAACAATATGTTTGTATCATTCATGTACATTGTGTGAAGTTGTAGTTCATTCATTCTCATTGTTCTTTAATGTTCCATTGTACGAATATGTCATAATTTATTTATCTATTGTTGGTGGGCATTTGGGTTGTTTCCAATTTACAGTTATTAAAATAGTGGTGCTATAAGCATTGTCATACATGCCTTTTGGTAAACGTCCACACTCTTTTTCTGGGGTATGTAACTGCGTCATAAGGGGTGTGTGTGTAGTGCTTTTGTAGATAATGCTAGTTTTCCAAAGTTATACCAAGTTATGTTGCCATCCAGCAGGTTATGAGAGTTCTAGTTGCTCCATTTTCTACTAACATTTGGTATAGTCTTTTTCATCTTAGCTCTTTAACATCTCTCAGTTTTTCTTATAAGCAACTGAAGAGGAGCAAAAATAGGCTTGTGAGCAGCCCTGGCCATGTATGTTCTATCTCACTGGTTTAAGGTAGACCTAGGTCATTCTTTCAGGGGCTGTTCATACTGGCCTGAAGTCAATACTTGGTCCAAAAGGCTATACGTGGCATGGTCTATTCAGGGTTTACATAAGAGATTCTTTTCTATTCTTAATGGAAGGGATTCACGTTCTGTGCACAATCAGAAAGGAAGACAAATGATTTCAAATAGTTTTGGAGTCCAACCAAAGTTGAACATAAAAAGGCTAAAGTCCAAGACTCTAATATACCCTCTCTTTTCTTCTATTTTATTTTAAATTATGAACATTCTTTCATATAGGTACAATATAAATAATTTAAAGGATAACAGAATCAATTTTTATTTACCTACCATACAATTTAAGAAATAGAACATCACCAGTATCTAAGAAACCTGTTTGCCTCTTCTTGTTTATTCCTATACCTCCCACAAAAGGCAGTCTACCTTTTTACCCTTTGATAAGTAACCAGAGGGGAAAAAGGGAACATATGGCATGAATGGCTTCCTGATAGCACCACTGGGAGGAGGTATGACCAAGAGAGGTCTGTGATTTTTATCATTTTTAGTTTTTAGATGACAAAAGAAGAAAGTTTGGTAAGATGAATTATTAACCAGCACAATGACAAAAAAACTATTAAGTGGTAGAACTGGGACTTGAACTCAATCAGTCAAGGATTTTTCTTGACATTGTCACCTGTCTTAGGTATTGAGTGTGTGTGCTCAGTCGCTCAGTTGTGTCCAACTCTTTGTGACCCCATGGACTGTAGCCCGCCAGGCTCCTCTGTCCATGGAAATTTCCAGGCAAGAATACTGGGGTGGATTGCCATTTCCTTCTCCAATCTTAGGTATTGGGAAACTAAAATTAGGGAGGAGAAGGAGAGAAAACACTACAATTTTGGTCCAATTGTGAAAAAGCAACTGCTTACCATTTATGTCTAATTATTTTGCAATATAATATCTTTGGGACTTGAGAATAAACCCAGATTTCTCATAAGCTTTTGGTTTAGGGATGATCCTAGAAGTTTTTCATCTCATTCTGACCCAAACTGGGACCATAAAATTTCCTATGGACAGAAATGGCCTTGGAAAAGAGAGAGAACATATCATTTTCTTTAGCTTTGCTGCTTTTCATGATTCCATGCTACAAATTCAATTCTTATACCCAGAAAATATTTCCAAGCTGGCCCACAGTCACTCACCATCTAGCTTTTTCAGTTTGGGCACTCTCTTGGTTGCCTCTTCAATCCAGTTCCCCTCAGCAGTATGTTTCTCTTCCAAGGGATTGCCTACAAACACCAGGTCTTCTAGGCATGGCAGTTCTGCCAACTTCACAAATTCAGCTACAAGTACAAAGAATACATTACATATTAAAATGGCAAGTTTTACTGTTATGACTTTAGGGGTTGAATTCCAATATCACTAGCTCTCAGTTTGTGACTATTTAGACCAACTTGTTAAGATTTTGAAGGAAGTAGGGGAGATTATACCATAGGAAGCCATTCTCTGAAGACATTATAGAAATGGTGACATACCTCTTCTACCTTTGTGTTAGCATAAGGATTGGATACAAAGAAGAAATGAGGTTCAGAATCAACAAATCAACCTCCAGTGGTAGGTCTCCTCTATACTGTACTGCATCAGTATCAGCTAAATTAAACTGCCTTTGTCTCTGCCCATCCCTTCATCTCTGAATACTTAAAGCCTTAAGCACATTCAAGCCTCTACTGTAGAATGTATCACACAGTTTTTGAATTATTAACTCATAATCTTGCCCACTAAGCCATGAACTCCTTGAGGGCAGGGATAGTGTCCTATTCAATTATGTATCTCAAGAGCTTGGCATGCTTCAAGGCACACAGCAAGGCTTTAAAATGCTAAATGGATGGTGTACAACAAAAAAGAAAACTAATTACACATTAAATCAGTCTTCCACCTAAGAATTATTAAACTGATTCCTTTTAGCCTTTGGACAATAATTGAAATTTTTTTTCATGATTAATAGGACCAGGACCTTACAACCATTTCTAAGTAACCATTTAAATGTAAATGTCAAGTGTTTAGATGAAATATAGGAACTCATATAGCTATTTCCCTCTGTGCTGAGAAAGAAATGTCCTCAGTTGTATCTTGTTCCCCACTGGGCTATTTCCTATAAACATGAGGTAGAAGATTAGCAAAAAGCCAGCCTCACCCCAGTCTTTCACCAGGTTATTAGACATGTAGAGAATCTTCAGTTTCTTCATTACATGGATCCCTTTCAACTTCTCAATAAAATTGTAGGAGATCCACAGTTCTTCTAATGTGTCCCCTACTGCTTCCTGAAAAAGAAAGCAATTTGATTTACATGCTTATTTTTTTATATAAAAACATAAAGACAATGACCTTCAGAGAGAACTGAGACCCTCCTGTCCACTGGCAGGAGAGCTGAAAGCTGTATGGGAGTTTTTTCTCATTAAGAAAGCCATGTAGAACATTTTCTTCCTTTCTTCAAACTAATCTGAACTGAGAATAGCTACTGGAATCATCAAGAGGGGGAATAATAGTACTATTTTATCACTTTTATTGAACAGTATACTTTTCAAATTACTTTCCTATACTTGGTATTATTTGATCCTTATTTAAAATAGGAAAATCATGTTATTTAATTTCTAACATAGAGTAAGGGCTTTTTCTAAGATCACAATGCTATTTTGTTTTTGACCACACCATGCAGCTTGTGGGATCTTGGTTCCCCAACCAGGGATGGAAGTTGGGCCCACAGCAGTCAAAGCTCAGAGTCCTCACCAATGGACCACCAGGGAATTCCCAACAATGCTATTAGATAGTGGACCTAGGAGAATTCCCTGGCGGTCCAGTGGTTAAGACTCTGTGCCTTCAAGGCAGAGGGTGCAGCAAAAGAGACTAAGATCTCACATGTCGCAGGGTGCAGCAAAATAAGAAAAAAGTAGACTTAGGTCTAAATTTCAGGGTGTTTTTTTCCACAATATTTGTTATGAAAACTTTCAAACATAAACAAGTCGAAAGAATATTATTGTAAATATCCATATATCCACTACCCAGTTTCTACTGTAACATTTTATTATATTTTCCTATCACATATCTGTCCATCTATCCATCCTGCTACCTATCCATCAATTCATCTCTCTCTTTTTCTTATTTTTTGATGTATAAAACTCAAACCCCATCATTACAATATAAAGATTGTATCATACTGACTTTTAAATGCTAGATACAATCGATGGTAGCACAAAACCTTTTCTTTCATATACAAAAGACAAAATGTAATGATTATTTGTTCCTTAAAGAACAAAAACTACTAGGCAGAATCAATTCAATGTTCAAGGTCCTCTTTTTTTTCCCTTTTTTTCTTGGCTGAGCATGCAGGATCTTAGTTCCTTAACCAAGGATTGAACCTGTGCACTCTGCAGTGACAGAGTGGAGTATTAACCATTGGACCGCCAGGGTACTCCCTCAATCCCCTCTTAACCCAAAAGAATTTACCTACATCTGCATGGTAATGTCTAGAATGTAGGACCCAGGTCTATGTTCTGGTACCTGTCACTTCAAAGACTACACAGAGAATAAATGTACTCTGGATAAAGATCATTAATGCATTTTCCATACAGATGGAACCAAGGGGAAAAGCTGAGAATGGAGTGGCCTGAGTTAGTTCTGTGTGTCATCCCAAGGTCCACAGTTTATCTTAATTTCAACTTTCTAAGTAGAAGAAATAACAGTTTAAAAGTAAAAATTTTAAATCAGTCCATTCCAGCACTTTGATATTAGAACTTTGTGATTTAACTAGCCTCCCTCAGATAAATTCTGATACCTTCTCTCAAAGGATCTAATTACTATATCATATATAGCATCAGTCTTCAGGTAATTTAAACTTTGTTACATACATTTTCATTGCACTGCATCCCCATCCATCTCATATCTCCAGTTTAGAACATGTGAGGCAGTAGAAAAAAATAGTGATTAAATACTAATTAGAAAATTTAGGCTCAATTCTAGGGTTTTTCCACTTATTTAGTGTCATTTTACATGTGCAGGTGAGGACTCTTGGTCAGTTTTCACATAGCCAACTTGAACAATTCTCCAAATAGCCAATTTGCTTAATTTACTCTTTTACTGATATAGAATAGTTGGGACAAAGTAAATATGCATTGAAGACTGCAATAACTATTGACAGACTACTTATCTCAGCGACAGGGTTTAACAGTGCCTGTTCACTATACTTGGACACTTTATATAACTATCTGAGCCTCAGTTTCTTTATCTGAAAATGAAGATTGAGGATTTTTTATCTTAAAATAAGGATATTATCTACTTGTGAATTTCAAGTGAGATAATGCATGTAAAGAGTCTGCTACATAACTATCAATACTGGATAATTATTAGGAATGTTGGAGAGTGCCTAGAATTTAAGAAGAAAAAGATAAAAGCAGAAACTGGGTAAAAAATATGTTAGGTAGATTTCCAAAAGAGGAAACATACATAACAAATAAATATATAAAAAGATGTTCAAAATCATACAGATTAAAACAACATATTGTTTCTATCATATTGGCAAATATTAAAAATATGGATACTCAGGGATATTGAGGGTGGAGGGGCTAATCCTCATTTTTATACCATTGATGGAGATGGAGATGGCATAAGCACGGTGGGAGCAATCTGAGGTACTTGTCAAAATTTAAATGCACAAAAATAATCTCAGCTTTTCTATTTTTAGGAATCTAGCCTATGTAAATATTCAAACTGCTAAAGGATATACGCAAAAAGATGTTCACTATAGTATGATATGTAATAGCAAAAAAAAAAAAAGAGAGAGAGAGAAAGACCCCCTTCCTCAATAAAATATATGGAAATACTCTACATGCTCAGCTGTACTGGAATAGTTAAACACATTGCTATATATACTGATAAAGTAGAAAACAACAGCTATGGAAAAGAATGCATTAAATCTGCCTGTTTTTACATGGAAGGATATTCCTGATTAAAAAATAGCATGAAAAATATGCACAATATCAGTACAAATATAACACACACACACACTCACACTTGCATGCACATACACATACGCAGATGTCTGTACACAGAAAAAAATTTAAAGTATACAAATATTATTTCTGTTATTCATGGAGCTAAGGTAGGGAGAGCAAAGACTTTCACAGTGTATTTCATTTATTTATGAATTGCTTGATTTGTTTTTTACAATTACATCTATTACTCTTAGAATTTAAAATTTAACCTAATAGTTTTTGTAAACAGTAATAAAATATTTGGAGTCACAATAAATATTTATAGAGTGCCTACTACATGTATCAAGCACCAGTGTAGATGCTGATGAACAAAACTGATACACTTACCAGAATTTGTGTGTGACACAGAGAGAAAGAGAAGGAGAGATAGAGAGAGGGAAAGAGAATAAACAAATAAGAAAAATGGGAAAAATTATGAGTGGTTAAGAGTTATTTACTAGAGTTCTGTTCTGTTTTAGGATAGGATAGGATAGTTGGGTCTCTTCTGAGGAAGTGACATCTGAACTGAAGTGTGAAAGTTAAGGAGCCACTGCAAGGAGATCCAACCAGTCCATCCTAAAGGAAATCAGTCCTGAATATTCATTGGAAGGACTGATGCTGAAGCTGAAACTCCAATACTTTGGCCACCCGATGTGAAGAATTGACTCATTGGAAAAGACCCTGATGCTGGGAAGGGTTGAAGGTGGGAGGAGAAGAGGATGACAGAGGATGAGATGGTTGGATGGCATCAGCGACTCAATGGACACGAGTTTGAGTCAACTCCAGGAGTTGGTGATGGACAGGGAGGCCTGGCGTGCTGCCGTCCATGGGGTCACAAAGAGTCGGACATGAATGAGCGACTGAACTGAACTGAAATGAACTGAATGCGGAAATCCAACAACAAACAGTTCTAAGTAGTTTATATTTATATAGACTCCCTTCCTTCAATTTAACATTCCATGTTTCATATATTAGAGTAGTTATCTGTAAGTTACTGAGGCAGCTATTCAAATCATGCTATGAGGCTGATGTGTCTAGATGAATAAATCAGTTAGTATGTGAACCTGTCTTAAATCCAGCTTCTGTATCCATATGCAGACTTATTTTTCTTCAATCTGTGCATAAGTAGAAAGCTTTTGGACGGATTAAAAGTTGTTTTTGGTATATGTATACACACACACACATACACAAACTAAGGGGAAAAAAGCAACTGTTGGGGGTTACTGATAGCAGTTTATAGAAAGAGATCTAAGTGATGGTTCAGCTAGATATCTCCATTCATGCCTTTAATCCTATATTTACAATTTCTTGTTGGTTTTTAGGTATATATTACATTTCATGGGAGAACTTATACACCATATCAGTACTTAAGAATCTAGCATTCAGTAAATACCTGGGGGAACATCCAGCATCTATCATATTGGTCCTAAAAATTTGGGGGTGTATTTGCAAACTTTTCCTTTATAGAAAATTCAAAGTAATGTTTAGCCTGCTGCTGCTGCTAAGTCGATGCAGTCATGTCCGACCTGAAGTGTAACAAATTCTGAAATTTTGTATTACGATTTAATACTTTACCCATTATGAATAATGTCCCCCTATATATGACATTTCGGAGAAGGCAATGGCACCCCACTCCAGTACTCTTGCCTGGAAAATCCCATGGATGGAGGAGCCTGGTAGGCTACAGTCCATGAGGTCGCTAAGAGTCGGACGACTGAGCAACTTCACTTTCACTTTTCCCTTTCATGCACTGGAGAAGGAAATGGCAACCCACTCCAGTATTCTTGCCTGGAGAATCCCAGGGACGGCGGAGCCTGGTGGGCTGCCGTCTATGGGGTCGCACAGAGTCGGACACGACTGAAGCGACTTAGCAGCAGCAGCAGCATATATGACATTTTACCATCTAAAGCTCACAGAATGAAGAAACAGCAAAATGTCTTTAAATTTACCACTCATTTAGAATATAAAAAAAATTTTATAGATCATTAGGATTTTATTAATTATATATAGCTAGAAAGCAAACAATTCATCTACTGGTTATTGTTTTGGGGAAAAAAACTTCTTTTTATTAACTTCAGAATGTAATCTCTAAGAATTTCCAAGCATTTTATGAATTTATGTGGGTAAGCAGACAGGTAGGTGTGGGGATATGATCAGATAATTCAAGATAATTCCAAAATTGCTCCTCTGAACACTGATCCTATTCAGGTGTTTTGGCTGTTTCTGTAAAGGGGTGGGATGGTGGTAGCCATTGTAGCCTGTCTGCTCATGGGCAGTTACTATTCTGTAGTATACCAGTTTCAGAAACAAACCAGTTTCAACCTCAATGACTCTGATGAAGCACAAACTAGACTTACTGAGGTGGAGTGGGGGAACAGGAGACCAGAGTTACAAAATATTTCAGAGTTTTTATGAAGTATCTAACAATATGCACTTTTTAAAAGTTATTGTCTTTGGGGGAACATACACAAGAAAAAGAAATTAGCTTCATCTTTTCTGAATTTGCCTAGTTTTACAATATTCTTTCATTTCAACCTCTTTGCAAGGAAACTGAGATGCCAGTAAATATGCAAATAAAATACACTGTCAAAAATTTTAAAAAGCCCACGTTTGGTAAGGGGAAATGGGAACCTTCCTACATTACTGGTGATGGTATAAATTGGTACAAACTTTCCAAAGGGTAACTTGATAATATGTCACAAAAGTCTTAAAAGAAATTCATACCTTTTGATCCCACAATTCTATTTCAAGGAATTTATCCAAGGAATTATTCTTAGATGTATGCAATAATATAACTAAAAGGAGACTCATAATAGCATTGATTATAATAACTCTAAACTGGAAATAATGAATAATGAGTAACGTATTTAAATAAATTATGGTATATCAATAAAATAGAATATTATGCTGTCATTAAAAAAAGAATATGGCTACAAATTATTTTAAAAACTTAATGTCTTCTGATCAAAAACCTTCAATGGCTTTGTAAGCCACTTGGGAAAAAAAATCTAAAATCTTATCATGTCCTATAAGGGTTGGTTCTTGGCTCCTCCAACCTCACCGAGGGCAGCTCTCCCTCATCGACATTTTTGCTCTTACTCAAGTAACCAAGCAGCTTCAGTTTCAGGACATTTGCACTTGCTGTCCCTCTCCGGTCTGGAGCACTGGTTCCTTGGTCAGCTTTATAAGCCTACATTCTCATTTTCAGAGAGGACTTCCCATCAATCCATGTTCTCTTATATGCCTCGCTTTTCCTCATTGCATTCACCACCACTTGATGTATTATTATCACACAATTATTTTCTAGTCTATTTCCCTCCACTATAATGTAAGTTCAATAAGAACAGGGACTTTATTTTATATCCTGCTGTATCTCTAGTGCCTAGAACAATGCCTGGCTAAAAGGCATTCAGAAAATGTACTGTATGAATTTGCTGAATGAATGAATGACATGGAAAAATTACCTTTGTATATTAAGTAAAAAAAAGAGATGCAAAACAAAATGTATAGTATGATTTCATTCTCTGCATTCTCCTCAAAGCATAGAAAAAAAGGCAAGAAAGATGTCAATCAAAATGTTAGGAGAAGGGGACGACAGAGGATGAGGTGGTTGGATGGCATCACCGAGTCAATGGACATGAGTTTGGGTAAACTCTGGGAGTTGGTGATGGACAGGGAGGCCTGGCGTGCTGCAGTCCATGGGGTTGCGAAGAGTCGGACACGACTGAGCAACTGAACTGAACTGATGGGTACTTTTTTTTTTAAACCAGCCCACAGGATTTCTGTTTTACTGTCAATAATCTCAGTGCTTGCAAATGGGAGCAGTTTTAAAACTGCTCTGTGGAAGTTAGCTTGCTGGGTAATGCTTCCTTTTAAAGACTGAATAGATGAAGTGTGTTGTTTGTTGGAAGTGAACAGCACAGAACCCTTCGATTCACCTCTGAATATCCCTGTTTACAAAGAGTAACTTTTCTTTCTTTTTTTTTTAATTTTTATAATGTTCTGTTGGTTTCTGCCACATAACAATGCAAATCAGCCATAATTATACACATATCCCCTCCTTATTGAGCCTCCCCTTCCTCCCCCATCCCACCCCTTGAGGTCATCACAGAGCACCAGGCTGGGCTCCCTGTGTCATACAGCAACTTCTTACCAGCTATCCATTTTACACATGACAGTGCATATATGCTGATGCTACTTTCTCCATTCATCCCACTCTCTCTTTCTCTCACTGTGTCTACAAGTCCATTCTCTACATCTGCAACTCCATTCCTTCCCTGCAAATAGGTTCATTAATACCATTTTTCCAGATTCCATATATATATTAATATTCTAAATTTGGTTTTCTCTGACTTACTTCACTCTGTATAACAGGCTCTAGGCTCATCCACATCACTAAAACTGACTCAAATTCGTTCTTTCATGGCTGAATATTATTTCATTGCATATATGTGCCACATCTTCTTTATATAGGTATTTTTTTTATATAGGTACTTTTTATATTTGCTTTTCTATTCTGAAAAGTTTCTGCAACAGACAAGTATTATTATATACTCAAGAAAAACAGGGTATGCTTTTTTAAGTAGTAAATAACAACCTACCAGTCCATTTAAGTTCTTTATGTTGTTTCTTCCTAAAGACAATATTCTCAAGTTTTCTGTAGAGGAAAGAAAGCAATTTTGCTTTATTAGAATCATATCACACAATTGTTACAAATCTAATATAACAAAGCTTTAATATATTTATATAATAAATATCCTTATATAATAAGAAAGGCTGTACTAACAAAAAGTGGTAATCAAGTAGGAAAAAACACTGATCTATCTCTAGGGTAAACTCTACAATTGCACATCACATCAATATTAAATTTTAAATGTTTAGCTATTTGAAATGCATGGTTTTAAATTACTGGCTAGTAAGAAATATTACACAGATAAGAGTAAAGAAGATTTGAGCTTTAAATTTGGGAGCATATACATTTCAAATCTCTTATAGTATGAGGACTTTTACCAGAAAATAGAAACATTCTCATGTATAGTCCCCACCTCACTCCACAAAAGATTAGAAGCAAAATCAAGTGAATTAGTAGTTTAAAAATCTTTTATTTTTTAGAATAATTAGATTGTAATTTGGTTTAAAAAGAAGTATATTTGTGTTTTTTAAAAGGATGTTTCTTTTGTCTACCTATAAGGTTATTTCCGGAAGAAAAAAAAAGTAGAAACAGTGGTAGGTTTGGGGGAGGAACTGAGAATCAGTCTATGGGCAGAAGAAGATATTTTTAATTTAGCTTCTTCTGAACTTATTTGCGTAACACCATGTACACATATTACTTTTCAAACTTAAAAGATTTCTAGTAAAACATGCAATCTCATTTCTGTCCTAAAAATCTACTATGATTACTTATGCATAAGCTATACATTTAATTTTCACAACTTAAAACTTTTATAACTCTGCTATCCAATATGGTAGTTACTAACCACATTGTTATTCAGTTGCTAAGTCGAGTCCGACTCTTTGCAACCCCATGAACTGCAGCACTCCAGGCTTCCCTGTCCTTCACTATCTCCCTGAGTTTGCCCAAACTCATGTCCATCGAGTCAGTGATGCCATCCATCCATCTCATCCTGTATCACTTTCTTCTCCTTTGGCCCTCAATCTTTCCCAGCATCAGGGTCTTTTCCAATGAGTAGGCTCTTTGCATCAGGTAGTCAAAGTATTGGAGCTTCAGCCTCAGCATTAGTCCTTCCAATGAATATTTAGGGTTGATTTCCTTTAGGATTGACTGGTTTGATCTCCTTGCTGTCCAAGGGATGCTCAAGAGTCTTCTCCAGCACCACAGTTCAAAAGCATCAATTCTTCAGTGCTCAGCCTTCTTTATGGTCCAACTCTCACATCCATACATGACTACTATAAAAACCATAGCTTTGACTATATGAATCTTTGTCAGTAAAGTGATGTCTCTGATTTTTGATACACTGTCTAGCTTTGTCATAGCTTTTCTTCCCAGGAGCAAGTGTCTTTTAATTAAAGTGACTGCATCCACCATCTGCATTGATTTTGGAGCCCAAGAAAATGAAATCTGACACTGTATCCACTTTTTGCCCATCTATTTGCCATAAAGTGATAGGACTGTATTAATTTAATTAAAATTATACATAAATTCAGTTTCTCAGTCACATTAACCACATTTCAAGAGCTTAATAGCTATAAATGGCTAGTGGGAACTATATTGGGACAATACAGATAATTCTATTGGATAATACTGTTCTATAACAGTTCTAAAACATCCATAATTCAATCAGTTCAGTTCAGTTGCTCAGTCGTGTCTGACTCTTTGCAACCCCATGAACCACAGCATACCAGGCCTCCCTGTCCATCACCAACTCCTGGAGTCCACCCAAACCCATGTCCATCGAGTCAGTGATGCCATCTAACCATCTCATCCTCTGTCGTCCCCTTCTTCTCCTGCCCTCAATCTTTCCCAGCATCAGGGTCTTTTCAAATGAGTCAGCTCGTCGCATCAGGTGGCCAAAGTACTGGAGTTTCAGCTTCAACATCAGTCCTTCCAATGAACACCCAGGACTGATCTCCTTTAGGATGGACTGTTGGATCTCCTTGCAGTCAAAGGGACTCTCAAAAGTCTTCTCCAACACCACAGTTCAAAAGCATCAGTTCTTCTGTGTTCAGCTTTCTTTATAGTCCAGCTCTCACATCCATACATGAACACTGGAAAAACCATAGCCTTGACTAGATGGACCTTTGCTGGCAAAGTAATGTCTCTGCTTTTTAATATGCTGTCTAGGTTGGTCATAACTTTCCTTCCAAAGAGTAAGCGTGTTTTAATTTCATGGCTGCAATCACCATCTACAGTGATTTTAGAGCCCCCCAAAATAAAGTCTGATACTGTTTCCACTGTTTCCTCATCTATTTGCCATGAAGTGATGGGACTGGATGCCATGATCTTAGTTTTCTGAATGTTGAGCTTTAAGCCAACTTTTTCACTCTCCTCTTTCACCTTCATCAAGAGGCTCTTTAGTTCTTCTTCACTTTCTGCCATAAGGGTGGTGTCATCTGCATATCTGAGGTTATTGATATTTCTCTCGGCAATCTTGATTCCAGCTTGTGTTTCTTCCAGCCCAGCGTTTCTCATGATGTACTCTGCATATAAGTTAAATAAGCAGAGTGACAATATACAGCCTTGATGTACTCCTTTTCCTATTTGGAACCAGTCTGTTGTTCCATGTCCAGTTCTAACTGTTGCTTCCTGACCTGCATACAGGTTTCTCAAGAGGCAGGTCAGGTGGTCTGGTATTCCCATATCTTTCAGAATTTTCCACAGTTTATAGCAATCCACACAGTCAAAGGCTTTGGCATAGTCAATAAAGCAGAAATAGATGTTTCTCTGGAACTCTTTTGCTTTTTCAATGATCCATCGGATGTTGGCAGTTTGATCTCTGGTTCCTCTGCCTTTTCTAAAACCAGCTTGAACATCTGGAAGTTCATGGTTCACATATTGCTGAAGCCTGGCCTGGAGAATTTTGAGCATTACTTTACTAGCGTGTGAGATGAGTGCAGTTGTGCAGTAGTTTGACCATTCTTTGGCATTGCCTTTCTTTGGGATTGGAATGAAAACTGACCTTTTCCAGTCCTGTGGCCACTGCTGAGTTTTCCATATTTGCTGGCATATTGAGTGCAGCACTTTCACAGCATCATCTTTCAAGATTTGAAAATAGCTCAACTGGAATTTCTTCACCTCCACCAGCTTTGTTTGTAGTGATGCTTCCTAAGGCCCACTTGACTCCATATTCAAGGATGTCTGGCACTAGGTGAGTAATCACACCATTGTGATTATCTAGGTCGTGAAGATCTTTTCTGTGCAGTTCTTCTGTGTATTCTTGCCACCTCTTCTTAATATCTTCTGCTTCCTTTAGGTCCCTAGGTTAAGAACAAAATCCAATCCAAGCTCTCCAAGGAAGTAACCAAATCTCTCAGAAACTCAATTTTCTTTTATGTAAAATGAGGAAGCATAGGCTCTATCTTATAGGAATATAAGGACTAAATGAGATAATTGTCTATAAAATATTCACATAATGCCTAATCCATAGTAAGTATACAATAAATGATGTATGTGTGTATAGGTATCAGGCATTTATAGTTATATAAGCTTTGGTTTTAATTTATTTAATTTAATAAAATTTTCAAATTATCTGATGAGAAACATTTAATTTTCAGAACAAGGTATTAATATTTTATAAGCGATCTAATTCTTGCAAAATAGTTGAAATAAAACCCCATGTTATTGGCTGAATTGTCCCCCACAAATCCATATGTTGAGGTCCTAACCCTAAGTACCTCAGAATGTGACTCTATTTGTTGATAGAACCTTTAAAGAGGTAATTAAAGTAAGATGACATTTTAGGTAAAATCCAGTATGACTGGTGCCCTTATAAGAGAGGAGATTAGAAAACAGACAGAAACAAAGACAAAGGGAAAAGATGGCTATACACAAGCCAAGGAGAGAGGCTTCAGAAGAAATCAATTGTACCTACACCTTGATTTTGGACTTCTAACCTGTACAACTATGAGAAAATAAATTTCTGTTGTGTAAGTCATCCAGTCTGTGGGATTTGTTATGGCAGCCCTAGTAAACTAATATACTTTACATGTAACTATAAATATGTGGAAATTAAATATATAAGAAAATCACATAATCAATTATTCTTTAAAGCTATCTTTTTCTATTTAACACAGAATAAAAACTTTATTCAAAAAGTTATTCATTCAATACATAATTATTGAGCATCTACTATGTGCCACGCATAGCTATAAGCACTTGCAATGTAACAGTGAATAATACAGATTCAAATTCTTGTTGTCATGGAGCTAATTTCTGGCAGACAGTAAGCAAAACAATTAAGTGCATTAGATAATGACAAGTATAAAGCAGAAAGAAAACCAGGCAAAAGGAATGAAACAGCAGGGGGTAGAAGCATCCAACATGTTAGATAGAAGGTGACTTCGAAGTAAAGACTCAAAGGAAGTGAAGCAGGTAGACATGAGGCTATCTGGAGGAAAAACATGCACAGGGAACTTTAGCTGCAAAGGCTTCATAGCAGGACCATAGCAGAAGTATTCACAAAATACAACCTAGCTGAGAGAATTGAGACGAGAGTAATAGGAAATGAAATTAGAAAAAAAAACAGGCCTTATAGGGAATGTAACAGAGGAGAGAAGAAATTACCAAGGAATTTGGCCTGAGCAGCTAGAAGAATGCAGTTGTTGCTGCCTGATACAGACACACAAGAAGCTGGGTTAACAAAGGCTGGGGAAGGATAGCAGGACTCAGTTTTGAACCTGTTAAGTATGAAATGTCCAGTAGACATTCAATGGAAATGTCGGGCAACTGAATGTGTAAGGCTGGAGTTCAGAGGAGATGTATGGACTTGAGCTATAAATTTGGGAACCATCAGCATACAGATGGTAAAGCCATGAACTGGATGAGAATGTGGAGTAGGTAAAGACAGAAAAAAGATTCAAGAACTGAGGCCGGGGATATCCCAACATTAAAAATTTTGAGGACATGAGACTGGGAGGAAGCAGCCAGAAAGGCAGGAGGAAATCAAAAGGGTATAGTATCCTAGAAACCCAATAAAGAAATTGCTGCAAAGAAAAAGAAATCATCATGTCAAAATGCACTTAGGTCAACTAAGATAAGAATTGAGAAATGACCTCAGATCAGAGATAACAGATACATGCAGATCTTTCAAAGATAATATCTAGCTTAATACATACAACTCTTTCTAAAAAATGCACATGAAATGGCAATGAGAGGGCTAAAAGGATCTTATTTATTGCTGTCCAGGGAGGTAAATTATGATATCAAAGTTAATAGATTAACTGTTCTAACATTACACAATTACATATTTTCCATATTTTTATATGCTGCATAAGTAGAACACGACTATATGGAAAACACTTTTTAGGTCTTGAGGAAAATCAAAACATTATCGTAAAGTTATATTTATTTATTTAGTAAACTGAAGGAGTATACTGTTTTAACACCAATATTTACTTTCTAATCTTTAAATGAGAGTATTATTCATATTGTACAGCTTTTCAGCCTCAGTGTGAACGTACTCATGTCATACCATTTTCTCATCACAGCTGTTAGGGTTAATCTGCCTTAAAACCCCCCTGTTAAATAGCAATACTTGTTTATTTCAGATCTTCTCATATTAGCATAGTAGGTAAGACATAGTGCTCATGAAAGGAAAGGGGTAGGAGGCAAGCTAGAGTCATATATTCAGTATTTTATATGGATCAGTTGGCTTCATTTTGCTTCATAGTCACAAAGTGTATTCTCTGTAGACTGCAGAAATACCATTTGTTACAAGCAGAACTAAAGTGAGATGTGTCTAGTATAGCAAATACATGATACAAACACCTATCCTCTCTCTTTCCATGTCTACATTAGACATCAATAATTGATCAAGGTACTCTTTTCCACTAAATTTCTGGAACTCTTTTTAACGTGATTTTCCTGAGAGTCATTACCAAGTGATCAAAGAGAATACGAGTTACCAGCCCTTTATAGAAGTTTACCCAATTTCATATGTTAGAGTCATGTTTTTATGAAAGAAAAGCATGTTGTTCATACTGGTAAATGTTATCAATTCAGCCTCATGTAAGCAAGTTATTTCAATTACAAAGAAACTGAAAGAGAAGAAAATGAAATACCTCAAATTGTTTAATGAGTCAGTGAAAACTGGAATAGACTGAATCATTTTAAATACAACTCTAATAGTAAACACTTCCTCTCCAGCACTATATAAATACTGAATGCAACTTTGAGTAAGGTACTAGGCAGGGGCATGGGGAAACGGAGATTAGGAATAGAAGATTAAAAGATTAATAAAATATGGTGCTTGCCCTAAGGGGCTCATTATCTAAAGAGACAGAACATACCCCTAACTATAATAACAGCTACTATTTCTTGAGCATTTATATGCACCAGGCACTATTCTAAGCACTTTATACACACTGACTCATTTAATCTTCAAAATAAATATTTGAAGCTGTTGTTCAGTTGCTAAGTCGTGTCTGACTCTTTGCGATCCATGAACTGCAGCATGTAAGGCTTCCCTGTCCTTCACTATCTCCCTGAGTCTGCTCAAACTCATGTCCATTTTGTTGTGATGGCATCCAACCATCTCATCCTCTGTCGACCCCTTCTCCTCCTGCCCTCAATCTTTCCCAGCATCAGGGTATTTTCCAATGAGTCAGTTCTATGCATTAGGTGGCCAAAGTACTGGAGCTTCAGCTTCAGCACCAGTCCTTCCAATGAATATTCAGGGTTGATTTCCTTTAGGACTGACTGGTTTGATCTCCTTGCACTCCAAGGGACTCTCAAGAGTCTTCTCCAACACCACAGTTAGAAAGCATCAATTCTTTGGTGCTCAATCTTCTTTATGGTCCAACTCTCACATCCATACATGACTCCTGCAAAAACCATAGCTTTGACTATATGGATCTTTGTTGGCAAAGTGATGTCTCTGCTTTTTAATACACTGTCTAGGTTTGTCATAGCTTTTTTCAAGGAGCAAGTGTCTTTTAGTTTCATGGCTGCAGTCCACATTGATATTGGAGCCCAAGAAAATGAAATCTGACACTGTTTGCACATTTACCCCATCTATTTGACATGAAGTGATAGGACCAGATGCCATGATCTTTATTTTTTGAATGTTGAGTTTCAAGCCAGCTTTTTCACCTTCATCAAGAGGCTCTTTAGTTCCTCTTCACTTTCTGGATTATAATCCAAGGTAGACTGTTATAAATGTTTCCAAGAAAGAGTAATTATGATAACGGAAATTAGAGAAGTCTTTAGAGATTTTCCTCTAAATAACATTTAAACTTTGCATTCTTAATGTTAATTTTGTTTCTTGTAGGGTTTTCCTGTTACAGGAAGGGGCTGTTCTCAATGAAAAGCACTGCATTAACAAGTGCACAACGTCATAAAAAAGAATGACATATTTGGGTGTAAAGAGGATGTTACAAGCTTTTAAATGACTCTGAATGCAACTTTAAGGCATCTGGCCTTTACTAGGCAAAGGGGCGGGGAAGGCAATGGCAACCCACTCCAGTATTCTTGCCTGGAGAATCCCAGGGACGGCGGAGCCTGGTGGGCTGCTGTCTATGGGGTCGCACAGAGTCGGGCACGACTGAAGCGACTTAGCAGCAGCAGCAGCAGGCAAAGGGGCAGAGAAGGCAATGGCAACCCACTCTAGTATTCTTGCTTGGAAAATCCCATGGACAGAGGAGCCTGGTAGGCTGCAGTCCATGGGGTCACTAGGAGTCCACTTTCACTTTTCACTTTCATGCACTGGAGAAGGAAATGGCAACCCACTTCAGTATTCTTGCCTGGAGAGTCCCAGGGATGGGGGAGACTGGTGGGCTGCCGTCTATGGGGTCGCACAGAGTCGGACACGACTGAAGCGACTTAGCAGCAGCAGCAGCAGGCAAAGGGGAGTCATTAAAGGTCTCTGGTCTGGAGGAATGATAAATAGAACAATATTTTCACAAAGAAAACTCTGGTGTCAGTGCTGAAGGTTAACTGAAGAGCAGAAAGATAGGAGACACAGAGATCAATTGGGTGGCCATCACAAAAGTTGTAAGGCAGTGTTTTTTCAAATTGTGGATCATGTGAAATCAACTTAATGGGTTGTCAGCAAGGACCTACTATGTATTAATAACAGGAAAACCTACTCAATATCCTGTGATAACCTACATGAGAAAAGAATCTAAAAAAGAATGAATATATGCACATGTATAACTGAATCACTTTTCTGTACACCTGAAAGTAACATAACATTGTGAATCAACTATACTCCAATAAAACAAACAGAAAAAACCTTAGTGGATTGTGACAAACATTTAAAAAACCATGAAATCACACTAAAAATTTTTAATAATGGAACCTATGCTATAAGGGTAAATACTGTTTTACAAATTTTAATCCAGTTCATATGAGTATGTGTATATTTGATATGTATATTTATGTATGTGCGTGCATGGTCACTAAGTCGTGTCTGACTCTTTGCTACTCCATGGACTGTAGCCCACCAGGCTCCTCTGTCCATGGGATTTTCCAACCAATATGGGAGAGGGTTGCCATTTTCTCCTTCAGTGGACGTTCTCAACCCAGGGATTAAAGTCACTTCTCCTGCATTGGCAGACGGATTCTTTACCACTGAGCCACCTGGGAAGCCCTATGAACATATGTACTGAGTTATTAATTCAAATGTATTTCTTATTGTGGGAAGTGGTAAAAAACGTTTGAAAAAGATGACCTAAGGGGGAAATGATGAGGGTCTAAATTAAAGCTGTAGCTCCTGGAAATGGAAACGCAACAAATTATTTGAGAGCTCTTTCAAAGAATAAATTTAACAGGACTCAGTGATGAACCTGGATGTAGGGCTTGAGGTAAATAAAGGGGAAATATTATAAGATAAATGATGGCTCACCAAAAGATATCTACATCCTAATCCCTGGATGTGAATGTTACCATATATGGGAAAAAATATTTTGCAGATAAGAGTAAGTTAGGAATCTTAAGATAGGGAAAATATCCTTGATTATCCAAGTGTTTCCTAAATGCAATCATGTGTGTCCTTATAAGAGGGTGACAGAAAAAGATATGACAGAGACAAAACAGTAGAAGGAAATATGATCACAGAGGCAGATACTGGAGTGACACAGTCACAAGCCAAGAAATGCGGCAGTCATTAGAACCCAGAAAAGGCAAGGAAAAGATTCTCCCCTAAAGCCTCCAGAGAAACTGTAGCCCTCTTAAAACATTGATATTGGCCCAGTGAAACTGATTTCAGACTTCTGGCCTCTAGAATTGTGAGGAAATAAATTTCTGAAGCTTTAAGTGCTTGCAGCCCAGAGGCAACTTGCATAAGGAACCTTGACAACTGGGAAGAAGTCAATGCCACTAAAAAAGATAAGGAGCATAGGAAAAACAAGGATGTGAGGAACAAAAGTTTAAATATAGCAAGTATGAAATACAAGAGAAATCTGGACAAAAACAGATAATAAAAACTTGATTTTCTAGTTAAGATACTTCAATTCTAACTCTACAAGCTTTAAAATGTCTTTAAACTATTCAGGTTTCATGTTATCTCTAATTTTCTTTGGATAGTCAAACAAGACACATAGTTTATATATTCTTTCTATCATCTGACAATTACTATGGTTGAAACAGGTGCCAGCTTCTAGGATTATGCAGTGTCTCTGGAATGTTTATTCCAAATAACTAAAAAAATCCTAGAACCATCTGTTACTGTGGATCACTTACTTAAGCCATTCAGGTTTGCAATTTTTTCAATGCAGTTTGTAGACAGTGAGAGCTTCCTAAAAGAGAAAAAAAAAAAGAATATTTGAATTAATAAGAAAAAAAGTTAATAGTATAACAGAAATTATTCCTCAAGTGCTCTCAGACATTTCGTTTTCACACTGAATCCTTTTTTCCCCTCTCAGACATGGCATGCATTCTTTCATTTTGAAATCTTCATACTTTTTCCCTGATTACAAAAGTTAATAAACATTCACTGTATAAAATTAAAAAAACCTTTTTGTGGACAATTTGGTGTTTTCTATTAAATTTTTTAAATGCATGTTTTCTTTGACCCAGTAATTCATTTCTAGGAACATATCCTATGGAAATACTAATGCCAAATATATATGAATTAAACTGTTTATTGTATTATTATAATAGCAAAAAAATGGGGAAAAAATTTATAAACACCCATCAGCTGAGGAATACAGATAACAAAATACTATGCTGCCACTAAAACAAACAAGATTGGGCCATACAGACCAACTTTGGAAAATGTCCATGATATGTATATTATAAAAAGTCACGTAATCCTAACCACCCCAGACATTCCCCCAGAGAGAAATACTTTCACCAGTTTATATATATATTTTCTATATTTTTCCCTATATATACTTTAATTGTATAAAAACAAAATTTCAAAGGGAGCATAATTACACACTATTAATCTTCTCTTGACAAAAATGTTTAATATCTTAGTAAACTTCATGCAAAGGATATAATAAAAGCTAATTTTATTGAACACTTCATGTGTGCCTAGTATTCTTCTAAATACTTTACATGTATTAACTGTTTTAACCATCAGAATGATCCTATGAACTACATATTGGTAACCATATTTTATAAATGAGGAAACTGAGACACAAAGATGTTAAGCAATTTGCCTAATATTACACAGCCAGAAAGTAGCAGATCCAAATTTAAACCCCCCCAAAACTGACCCTAGAACATGTGATCTTATCCTTCTAATTTGATATGAAGAGGAATTATTCTTTTTTTTTTTGCTTAAAACAGTAAAAGCAATTACTGTACACTGTAAATTATTGGTCATATGTGTGTATTTTCTAGTCATTCCCCACTCCCAAGAATTACCAGTGAAAGTTAAAAATGGAGTGGAAAAGTGGGAATTTAGTTGGGGAATAATTCTGTAATTGTATAGGCAACCTGCCCAAAGATTGTCAGCAAAAATATGAACAGGATGACTCGCAAGCAGTTTCTAGGGTACTTTGGTGTGAGGTATAGAAGCTTCTCAAGGTTTGATAAAAAGATATTTGACCTCTTTGAAATAATGCTCTTTGAAATCATGATTTTGAAGCCAAAAAACACATTTAAGGTGGATTTTTATGTAATACACTGTGTTCTCATCACATGGGACAAGCTGCATACAATAACTAAATTATGTTTGCTTTTCCCTTTAATTCCAAAGATAGACATTAGTCTAATGCATGTGTTCACAAATATGTGCTTAAGAGTCATTCAGATTGCTTATTGTAAATGCAGATACCTAGTTTCATCAGTAGATTCTTTTTCTATAAATTTGAAGTGGGGCTTATCTGCTGCACAAGTTGGTTCTTAGGTAGGTAGTCAGGGAACCACACTGAGGAAAATACAGGATGAAGATATCACAAAGAACCCCAAGTGATTCTATAACATTCTATAGCCCTAACAAGACATTGCAGCTTAAGAGCATGGTTACAAGGTGTCATGGTATAATTGCCTCAAATTAGTCACAGAACCCTGCTAAAAAGTATGCAGAATATTCAGGAAATCAGTTAAAATAATAAACATAGATCTGATACTTAAAGTCTTGGGAAATAGGATTACAAGTAAGTGTAACTTAGTGCCAATGAGAAAAAAAAAATTAGAAGGCTCTACAGAGAATGTTAGGACTTCTCTGGTGGTCCAGTAGTTAAGACTTCATGCTTCCATTGCATGGGTTCGATCCCTGGTCAGGGAACTAAGATCTTACATGCCGTGCGGAGCAACCAATAACAATAATAATAAAATGAAATTTAAAAAAATGCTAACCCTGGTAACTCAAAACCTGGTGCAATTTTGGTTGATATTTCCTTTTCTTTGTGTTTTTAATATTTTCTAGATGTTTTACAATGTATTTTCATAATTTGAGAAATTTTTCAAAAGCGGTAACTTTTATGCTTCTGAGTAAGTATAGTATTGACTTTGATGGATAATTTTACAAGAGAAACTACTAGATTTTATGACAGAGAA
Source organism: Giraffa tippelskirchi (assembly GCF_054371585.1). Lineage (NCBI taxonomy): Eukaryota > Metazoa > Chordata > Mammalia > Artiodactyla > Giraffidae > Giraffa > Giraffa tippelskirchi. The sequence goes on along the minus strand of NC_137281.1, from coordinate 145,081,768 downwards.
ATAGTTTTATTGTGTTATTTAGCTTCTCCTAAGAGACAAGGAAATTTATGTAAAGAATCCACCTTCTAATGCAGGGGACACAGGTGCGATCCCTGGTCGGGGAACTAAGAACCATGGGGGAATTAAGCCTGTGCACCAAAACTAGAGACAATCCTCTGTGCTGCAACCAAGAGCCTATGCACTGCAACAAAGACCCAGCACAACCAAAAAAATTCATACTGTAAAAAAAATATGATACAGGATAGTTTAGGACTACTCTATTAATGACCCTATAAACCAATAACGTTTTATGTTTGGCCTTGCCAAAGGGAATATCACAGGAAGGAAAGGAGGGAGGAAGGGAAAAGAAAACCAAGAAAATAAATAGATTTTTTTAGTCTGTGTATTTAGAAAAGGAAGGGAAACTTAACAGCAATACTAGAAAGGATGAAAAAAGACAAGCACTTACTCGCAGTTAGAAAGTGTGGACAAGGATGCATCCATCTTCTCTATAGGGGGAATCTGGGCATACAGCTTTATCTCTCTGGCTTCAGATGGCTTCTGGCTGGTTTTCTCTTCCTATAATAAAAATTAATGTGGAAGAAAATAATCCCAGATCATAATGTGGAACTAAAAAGGCCAGATTTTCTCAAGGCTTTTCAATATTTATTACAAAATAGCTATTAAAATTCAGTAATTCTGTACATTCTTGACAGAACACTTATTGACAACATTTACTTACTGAACCTGATAACTAGCTTGTACATGGCTGATTCAGATAATTCCCTGTCAGGTCTCAGCCAAACGGGAAAGAGGAAAGAAAATCACTTTTATTTCTGTAGTTTTTTAAATCTTTTAAGAGTCTATCAATTCATAAACAAAAATAAAACACAACAACTAAAACATTTTCCTGGGAAGGATTCCTTGTCCCTAAACAAACTTTTCTTAAGTATCAGATTTAGATCTATAAGACCAGCTGTTTTTGTCATCTCATCTTTCTATTCCTATATACAATTTAGTCTGAGTTACAACCACCAAATACCAAGAATTTGGGAAGGTATTCTCTTTATGACAAAGCTAAGGTCAAATTTATTTGTTCTATAATAACTTACTACTACATTCTATGTTACAGTTTAATTTCAGTACCTAATACAATTTAAATTTTAATTACCAGGATATGCTGCGTAATAATATTTCCTAAGTACCTCAATACTTAGTTCTATCTCTCCAACAAAACAGGAAGATACTGCAGCTCAGGGACCGTTTTTGTTGCTTTCCTATGTTTTCTATTGTTGTTGTTTAGTAGCTAAGTTGTGTCTGACCCTTTGTGACCCCATGGACTGCAGCACTCCAGGCTTCCCTGTCCTTCACTATCTCCCGGAGTATGCTCAAACTCATGTTTTCTATAACTAGTGTGATATAAGACACAAAAGAGGCTTTTTTTTTTTTAAATCAAATCATAACACATCAATAATAGAAAATATATAATCAGTTGAAAGACATCTAATACACATCCACTCAGTATTTTTTTGTGTGCCATAGGTTAGGAGATGGGAGACTGACATCTTTAATAAATGTTGTGTTAATGAGAGTAAGAATGAGCATGATATCTTCAAATAATCTTAAAGACTTATAGCCATAATATAATCTAGAAATAAAACATACAAACCAAACCAAATGGCCAACCACTTGTTATTATAAACCAAGTGTTATTAACCATTTGTTAATTTAAATATTATTATATTATCCTAATATCTGCTTCAAGGAAACTGTATTGAATACTAAGCCTACTCCATACTTTTTTTATGAAACAAAACAGATTTTTCACTAGCTAAACAGAAAGGAATTTTTAAATTGCAATTAGGGTATAAAGAAACTTATAAGCACTAAAAACAAGAATTCAAATATTTCATTATCCTTCCAGTGAACAGGAAGGGTGATTTCCTGTAGGACTGACTGGTTTGATCTCCTTGCAGTTCAAGGGATTCTCAAGCATCTTCTTCAGCACCACAATTCAAAAGCATCAGTTCTTTGGTATTCAGCCTTCTTTATGGTCCAACTCTCACATCCATACATGACTACTGGAAAAACCATAGCTTTGATTATATGGACCTTTGTTGGCAAAGTGATGTCTCCACTTTTTAATACGCTATCTAGATTTGTCATAGCTTTTCTTCCAAGGAGCAAGCATCTTTTAATTTCAAGGTTACAATCACTGTCCGAAGTGATTTTGGAGCCCAAGAAAATAAAATCTGTCACTGTTTTCACTTTCCCACATCTATTTGCCATGATGTGATGGGATCAACGTTAATTATATTAATTATTTGTACACTGCATCCCGAGTACTTACTTATCTTGTAACTGGAAGCTTATACCTATTGACTATCTTCATCCAATTTCCCCTATCCCTACCCCTTGCCTCTGGTTACCACAAATCTAGTGTCTTTTTCTAGGAATTTGTCTGTTTGTTGAAACATAATTTACTTACAGTGCTATGTTAGTTCCTGGTGTACAACACAGTGATTCAATATTTCTATACAGTACAAAATTATCACTACTTTTTATACAGATTTATTGAGATATAATTGACATATAACATTATTTATGTTTAAGGTATGCAATGTGATACTTTGATATATGTACATATTGCAAGATGATTACCAGAATAAGGTTAACACATCCAGCACCCCATACAATAAACTTTTTGTGTGTTGAGAACATTTAAGATTACTCTCTTAGCAACTTTTGAGTATATAATACAGTATTATTAACTATGCTATACACAGATTCCCAGAACTTATTGATCTTATAACTGGAAGCTTCTACCCTTTAACCAAATTTTCCCCATTTCCTCCATTCCTCAACTTTGGTAACCACCATTGTAATCTGTTTCTATGAGTTGGCTTTTTTAGATTTCACATATAAGTGAGATCAGAAATGAAAAAACCTCAAATCGTCTTTACCTATCTGACTACATCATTTAGCATAATGTACTCAAGGTCCTTCCATGTTGTCACAAATGGCAGGACTTTCTTCTTTTTATGGCTGAGTAATATTCCATTGTACACAAATACACATTTTCTTTATCCATTCATCCACTGATAGCCATTTAGGTTGTTTTCATGTCTTGGCTATTCTGAATAATGCTGCAATGAACCTGGGGATAAAGATATCTCTTTGAGATAGTGATTTCATTTCCTTCAGATATACATCCAGAAGTGGGACTCCTGGATCATATGGTAGTTCTACTTTTAATTTTTGAGGAATCTCCACAGTGTTTATATTAACCACTCCACCATAACACTATACCAACTTACATTCCCACCAAAGTGCAAAAGGGTTCCCTTTTTTCCACATCCTCACCAACACTTTTCTTTCATATTTTTGATGACAGTCATTTTAACAGGTATAAAGTGATATCTCTTTGGGGTTTTGATCTGTATTTCCCTGACGATCAGTCATGTTGATATCATTTTAGAATTTTTATCTGAGGTTTTTCCATTTGTCTATGCATGATTTTCATTTGTTCACATTGACTGTCTCTGTTCTAACCTCCAAGAGGCTAAAACCATCATTTATCTAAAACCTAGATAATCCATAGCACATATCACTCTATCACTTAAAAATGATATGTGGTTTAATAATGATAAAGTTGAAAAAGAACATAGAGATTTCAGCTATCACAGTAACAGACAAATTAGCCTTTCCAGATTTAAATTTTCCAATTGTCAGACTTTTTAACTGAAATTTTTATTGCTATATTTGAAGAGTCATGTGCAGTTATAAGAAATAGTACAGAAAGAGCCTTTATACACTTTGCCCAGCTTCCCTTAATGGTAACATTTTTCAAAATTATAGTATCACAACTAAGATATTGATATTGATACAATCCACTAATTTTAATCAGATTTTCCCAATTTTACTTGTACTCATTTGTACATGTGAGTGTGAATGTGTCTGCATGTGTGTATTAAGTCTATATAGTTTTATCACCTGTGTAGGCTCATGTATCCACTAACACCATCAAGATAACTAAACAGTTTCAATACCAAAAGATCCCTTGTATTGAAGGGTCAGATTTAAATAACTGTCCAAAAATTATCCTAATATGGTTTTTAGAAGTAAGAACTCATAAACTCACCCATCTGGCTAGGGCTTCTTTGATTGTTGTTGCTTTCGCCTAAAAAAGAGGAAAAAAAACAAGGTTATCTTTATTGGTGTGATTTGTTGACTCAATTTTCATACAACAATTATTAGCCCTGGCATCTACCATTAAAAAGATTTCTTTTTTTGAGACTTTATATGAAAAGAGAATATTTTAATTTCCTAAAATCAGAAATACTTACTTAAACACCTCTCAGAGAAATTAATGAAATCATAATGTATCATGTCATATGCTTTACTTTCACGTGGTTTACAAAAAACAGAACTGTCAACACTGATATTAAAATATATCTTATTTCATTATTCTAAGATTTATATCTTCCTTTACATTTTAATATCTTTGAAGTTTGGATACATCTTACAGCCAGGAAAAATTTATAATTGCTGCAGCTAGGTGGCACTGATGAAGATTTAGAAAAATATTAACCATCTTATTTAATACACATACCATATATATTCATTTTCATGTTTATCAAAGGATAACACATGATAAAAATCTATATGCCTAAATACATTTAAAATAACTCTGTCAATAAATAAAAAATAAAATTTCTAAGTGATAGGAAATTATGTCACAGTTTAATTCCAATTTCTTATTTTTCTTATTTTTTTATTTTTTAATTGGAAGATAATTGCTTTACATGGTTGTGTTGGTTCCTGGTGTACAACAACATTAATCATTACTTTTCTTTCTTAGAAGAAGATAAAATAATGTTGTACTTTATAATCAATAGTATCTTAGATTCAATTTAATATGATATTAAAAACTTTAAAGGTTAAGAAAAGGAAGACATCCTTTGAATCATTGCTGGAGCTCATTTTATAAAAGAGAGAACCCTAAACAATAACAAAAGGAATTATGGCTCTGAAGTAAAGATGCACTAATAAATAACACAAGTTAAAAATAAAACTATTAATTTAAGTAAAATAATAAAATTAAAGACAAAGAATGTAAAAATTTGAGGAATATATCACTTAAAAGGAAATTTATGCTTAAAATACATTAATTTAAAAATAAGAGAACAGGGAACTATACTCAATATTCTGTGATAAACCATAATGGAAAATGATATGAAAAGGAATATATATATATGTATAACTGAATCACTTTGCTGTTTAGCAAGAGTAAACACAACATTGCATATCAACTATACTTGAATAAAATAAGTTTTAAAAAATAAGAGAAAGCAAGAGATAGAAAACAAATAAATTAAGCATTCACAATATTTGGAAAAGTACATTATGAAGGCAGAAGGAAATAGAAAGGAAGAAATCAATGAAAAACAGAATGAGAGGAAAAAAAGATGAACAAAACTAAAAGCTGGTTCTTAAGTTTCTGGCAAGCCTGACTGAGCAAAAACGAGAGATATACAATTAAAAATATAGAATAAATAAGGAGAGATGACACAGATACCACAGAGATTTTTAAAATAAAATATTATAAGCAAATATATGGCAATAAGTTTGAAAATCTAAAGTATACATTTCTAGAAAAAAACAAAAATGCCAAAACTCACAAGAAGAATCAGAAAATATGAATAGACCAATAACTATTTGAAAATTAAAAATATAATCAAAGAAATTTACCCACACCCTCCTCCCCTAAAGCCCTAAATCTACATAAATTACAAATAAGTTCTATCAACCTCTCAAGGAGCAGATATTCCTTGTTATGCAAGTTGTTTCAGAAACCAGAAAGAAAAAGAGGGAAAGCTGCCAACTTATTTTATGAGACTAGGATAATCTTGATGCCATAACCAAATAAGGGGCCCTCTTTACTTCTCAGAACAGATTTGAAAAATCTTAGATGCACAATATTAGATTTCCAAAGCCAATGATGTATAATGATCATGATCAAAAATGGCTTATGCCAGGGGCATAAAGTTTGTATAACAACAGAAAAATCTATTACAAATGTAAACCATTTATAAATGGATTAAAAGGGGGAAATTACATTTATTTCAGTAAGTGCAAAAAGAGCAGTTGAGAAAGTTCTACCTCTGATATTAAAGCTTTTAACTAAGGGTTAAAGCAAAATTCCTTATTTGATAAAAGCTATATATCAAAATGGAGAAGGAAATGGCAACCCACTCCAGTATTTTTGCCTGGAGAATCCCATGGACAGAGAAGCCTAGCAGGCTACGGTTCATAGGTTGCAGAGAGTCAGACACGACTGAAGCAACTTAGCATGCACGCATGCATTTATTTATATCAAAAAGCTCTAACCAATACCAGCTTAATGAATATATTCATTCATTTGAGCAAATATTCACTGATTACCTCCTATATACCGAACATTCTTCCACTTGCCTCAGATACATCAATGAACAAAACAAAGATTCCTCCCTTATGGGAATCTACATCTACTGCTGGGAGACTGATGGTAACTGATACAATAAATAAATAGATAAGTTATATAGTATATTAGAAGGTGATAATTACTAAGGAAAAAGAAAAGGCTGAGCTCGGTAAAGAGTATCAGGATGTGTGGATATGTGTATGGTGGATATTTATTTTAAATAAGGTGGTCAAGGTGGGCCAAATTGGGAAGGTAACATTCAAGTATCCTCAAACTCCTAGAAGACAACATAGGTAAAAAAGGTAATAGAAATAAAAGCAAAAATAAACAAATGGGGCCTAATCAAACTCAAAAGTTTTGCACAGCAAAACCACCATAAACAAAACAACCTGTGGGCTGGAAGGAAATATTTGTAAATGATGTGACCGATGAAGGACTTAATTTCCAAAATACACAAACAGCTCATATAACTCAGTAACAAAAAATAACTCAGAGACTTCCCTGGTGGTCTAGCGCTTAAGACTCCATGCTCCCACTACAGGGGGCATAGTCAACCCCCAGTTGGGAAACAGGATCCCACATGCTGCATGGTATGGTAAGAAACAAACAAACAACCCACTGATAAAATGAGCAGAAAACCTAAACAGACATTTTTCCAAAGAAGACATCCAAAGATGGCCAACAGGCACATGAAAGATGGTCAACATCACTAATTATTAGAGAAATGCAAATCAAAACTACAATGAGGTATCACCTCACACGGGTCAGAAGAGCCATCATTACAAAGTCTATACTGATTCACTTTGCTGTCACCTGAAACTAACACAACACTGTAAATCAACTATGTTGTTGTTGTTGACATTGTTACTCAGTTGCTAAGTTGTGTCTGACTCTTGGTGACCCCAGACTGCAGCATGCCTGGCTCCTCTGTCATCCACTATCTCTTGGAGTTTGTTTTGCCTTCAATCTTTCCCAGCATCAGGGTCTTCTCCAATGAACTGGCTCTTCATATCAGGTGGCCAGAGTATTGGAGCTTTAGCAACAGTCCTTCCAATGAATATTCAGGGTTGATTTCCTTTAGGATTGACTGGTTTGATGTTCTCAAAGTGCAAGGGACTCTTAAGAATCTTCTCCGGCATCCTAATTTCAAAACCATCAACTATACTTCAACAAAAACAATTTTAAATTTAAGTCCACAAATAATAAATGTTGGCAAGGGTGTGGAGAAAAGAGAACACTCCTGCCCTTTTGGTGGGAATGTAAATTGGTGCAGCCAGTACAGAAAATGGAATGGAAGTTCCTTAAAAAAACTAGAAAGAAAACTACTATATGATATAGCAGTCCTACTCCTGGGCATATATCTGGAGAAAACCATAATTTAAAAAGATATATGCATTCCAATGTTCATTGAAGCACTATTTTACAATAGCCAAGACATGGCTAAATGTCCATTGATAGATGAACGGATAAAGAAAATGTGGTATATATATATATGTACAATGGAATACTACTCATCCATAAAAGAATGAAATAAAGCCATTTGCAGCAATATGGATGGACCTAGAGATTATCATACTAAGTGAAGTAAGCCAGACAGAGAAAGACAAATATCATATGATATCACTTATATGTGGAATCTAAAAAAAAGTTACAAATTAACTTATTTATAAAACAGAGGTAGACTCACAGACATAGAAAATAAACTTATGGTTATGAAAGGGAAAAAATGGAGGAGGGATAAATTAGCAATTTGGGAGGAACATATACACACTACTATTTATAAAACAGATAAACAACAAGGTCCCTGTTTAGCACAGGGAACTATATTCAATGTTTTGAAATAAACTATAATGGAAAAGAATATGAAAAAGAATATATATTTATAAACATGTGTAACTGAATCACTTTGCTATATACCAGAAAACAACACAACATTGTAAATCAACTATACTTCAATAGAAAAGAAAATAGTATTCTCTTTAAGATCCCAGACACATCAAGGATGCCTGTCTCCTATCACTGCTACTGTTTAATATGGTACAAAAGATCTTTATCAATATTACACTAAAAAATAAAACTATATGTAGATGATCAGCTGTGTAGAAAATGCAATAGAATAAACTAATAAATACTAAAATAGATGGAGTACAGCAAATGCAGAACACTGTTGAGATGTTAGAAAAATTGAGAGATATTTTCAAAATAAAACAACAAAGGACTAACATGTGGAATATACAAGGAACTTTTGAAATTAAAAACCAAATTGAAAAAAGGGAGAAGTTGGCAAAAAATATATACAGAAAATTTACAGAAACTGAAATCTAGATGACGACTAACAATGAGATATTTGAACTCACTGAAAATCAGAGAAATGCAATAAAACAAAGGGATACTAAAATACATCCTCATATAGGCAAATCAGAAAATTGGTGAGAATGTAGAGAAATAGAAACTTTCATGCATCACTCAAGGAAGTAAGAAATAGTATAGCTGCTCTGGAACCCAATCTGACAGTGCCTAGGGAAATTAAGTATGCAGAGATCCTACGATCCCACAATCTCACTCCTGGGTATATTTTCCAGGGAAATCCTTGTTGTTGTTGTTTTAGTGATTAAGTCATGTCCGACTCTTTACAACCTCATGGACTGTAGCCTGCCAGGCTCCTCTGTCCCTGGGATTTCCCAGGCAAGAATGCTGGAGTGGATTGCCATTTCCTTCTCCAGGGGATCTTCCCAACCCAAGGATCAAACCCATGTCTCCTGTTTGGCGGGCGTATTCTTTACCACTGAGTCACTAAGGAAGTCCTAGAGAAATCCATGGATGGATCCAAAAAAAGACACTTATAGGAACACTTTCAAGTTGGAAGCAATCAAGTTACCTATAAATTGGTCTATAAAGTGACTAGTTTCCCTATAGGTAGCAGGAGTTAAAACCTGAAATGTCTAAATAACAAATGGACATCATTAATGGGTAAAGCTGGCTGTGTAAAGAGGATAACCACTATTTGGTTCTAGAAAACCACTGGCAGGTGGGACTTGGGACCAGAGTTACCCTAATATCGCATTTCTTCAAATATGAAAACTCTCGTTAATTGAAAGTAACACCCTTACTTTATGTACCATCAGGAAAGAAAATATGCTCCCAATTATATCACATCATGATATATTTCAGTAATACAAAAATAGGAAAAAAGATGTGTCTGATAGTAAAATATGGTATTTCTGATTTTTCAGAGAAGCCAGAAATCTGCATTTTGGTGTAAAACATGATCGTTTTTAAGACACTATAAGCTAATTTTATTAAATAAAAAACTACGTGGGACAGTATTGCTAGAGGGCCCCAAAACTACAAGCTTGCAGCTTCAGCAAGCTTCACTTGATTACTAGTTCTGATTCTCTATTTGAAGATTTTCAATAATTCTTATGGTTCCTATTTCCAGAATTATTTAAGGCCAGTTATTTCTTCATCTGAATATAAATCTATGTTCCAGAATTTTTAAACTTTCCTTTTTTTCAGTTAAATGCCTGTGGAAGATAGTAAGAAATGCAGAAGGGAAAACTATTTTTAAGAGTAGCATTTAACCTGGTGGCTGAGGGCAGGCATGTTTTCCTCATCATTTGAATTTCCAGGGTTCAATTTCTGCTCACTTCTATAGCAGAAAACTAGTTAAACTTATTCTTTATAAATATTTCTCATTGGAAAAGACCCTGACACTGGGAAAGACTGAAGACAAAAGAAGGAGGTAGCAGAGGATAAGACAGTTAGATAGCATCATGGACTCGATGGCATGAGTTTGAGCAAACTCCGGAGATAATGAAGGACAGGGAAGTCTGGCCTGCTGCCATCCATGGGATTGCAAAAAGTAAGACACGATTTAGCAACTGAACAACAATAAATATGGAGAAGGCAATGGCAACCCACTCCAGTGTTCTTCCCTGGAGAATCCCAGGGACAGCGGAGCCTGGTGGGCTGCCGTCTATGGGGTCGCACAGAGTAGGACACGACTGAAGCGACTTAGCAGCAGCAGCAACAATAAATATTTGCATTAGGCAGGACAATCACATACTTTGCTAAATAGCTTTGGTTGGGTCTTTAACCAGCCAACAACCTAAACTACTAGTTGGATCTACCAAGTATGTAAGCAAGACAGTGCTCACTTTAAGTAGGAAATGAGGAGCATCACTAGGTAAAAATCATTACTTCATAAAAAGATTTGATTGGATAGACCACCGACAGATTTCAAACCTAAGAGATTAATATTTCTCAAAGTGTCAGGGGGAGCTCTCTAATTTTAGAGTCACTTGACATGCACATTTCTGAAAACCCCCACTTATGTTAAAAATTCATAATCAGCACTCCAGTTTAGTCCAAAATCATACTTATGCATACTTAAATTTGAGAAACACTATCTTAATATGTTCTATCAGAGAGGGTTTTACAATGTCACTAACAACTGAACTGAGAGTCGTTCAGCGTGCAACATGGGCATATCACAGGTTTATAAACATTGCCGCAATCAGTGTTACACACAATCTCTCTTAACCAACCCCACCCTCCATCTCGCTTGGGGGTGGGGGTGGGGGTAAATTACTTATATTAAAAAAGATATCCTTATTCACACTCTCCCTTCCATCACTTGTCCCACTCTAATCCGCTCTTTTTCGAGAATTTTCTGCTCTTTGCCCTGCCTTTTCTCTGCCCAGGCCGCCCTCACCCCCGGACAACCCAATGCCAAGGCTTCTCTTTCGCCCCAGGCCTCTGAATCCACTGAGCAAGCATCCGCTACCCGCTCCCTTCCGGTGTTCGAGGACCTCCCCAACCCTCAACCCTCCACAGTTACCCTTTTCCACTTCCAATCTACTCGGAGCTTTGGCTGCGAGGCCTAGAGGGTACTTACCATTCCGGCGGTTGCTACTGTCACTGCTCTGGTTGCTAGGGTCTGCCGGGGTCAGTGCGCATGCGCACTTCTCGGAGCTCGCCTCGGATTCCCTACACGGGCAGCCGTCTTTTCTCTCCGCCTTCATGGTGGCGCGAGCGGGGCATTGTGGGACCGTGCGAGCGCTCGCCCGAGTCGTCTGGCTCGGCAGCGCTCGCTTCCCGGGGACTGCAGCGCAGCTGAGAATGACTTAGGGAGCTCGGGAGCTTAACCTCGTAGAGAGGTGGGGAGATAGCTTTTTCTTTTGTGAAAGTAATTTCAGGCTAATCTGGAGTGACGTAGGTTTAGCTTTAAAGCTTTTAAACCTCCCTGTAGCAGTTTCACCCAGCCCGTCCCCACCCCACTCCACCCCTCTCACTCCCCCGCCCCCACCCTACGCCTCTGGGTTGTCCTAGAGGACTGGTTTTGGGTACTCTGCTTTGTGCATTGAACTTTCACTGGCCATCCCTTTTCCGTATTGTAATGTACATATTTCAATGCTATTCTCTCAAATCATCCCACCCTTGCCTTCTCCCACTGAGTCCAAAAGCCTGTTCTTTACATCTGTGTCTCCTTTGCTGCCCTGCATGTAGGATTGCCAGTAGCGTCTTTCTAAATTCCATATATATATATGTTAATATACAGTATTTGTTTTTCTCTTCCTGACTTCACTCTGTATAATAGGTTATAGTTTCATCCACCTCATTAGAACTGACTCAAATGCATACCTTTTTATAGCTGAGTAATAGTCCATTGTGTATGTGTACCACAACTTCTTTATCCATTCATCTGCTGATGGACATCTAGGTTGCTTCCGTATCGCTGTTGTAAATAGTGCTGAAATGAACATTGAGGGTACAGGTATTTAATTCTGTGGGATTGCTGGGTCATATGGCAATTCTATTCCCAGTTTTTTAAGGAATCTCCACACTGTTCGCCATAGTGGCTGTACCAGTTTGCATTCCCATCAACAGCATTTGATGCTGTTGATGGGAATGCAACCACCCTCTCCAGCATTTATTGTTTGTAGGCTTTTTGATGATGGCCATACTGACTGGTGGAGAAGGCACTGGCACCCCACTCCAGTACTCTTGCCTGGAAAAGCCCATGGACCGAGGCGCCTGGTAGGCTGCAGTCTGTGGGATCGCGACGAGTCGGACACGACTGAGCGACTTCACTTTCAGTTTTCACTTTCATACGTTGGAGAAGGAAATGGCAACCCACTCCAGTGTTCTTGCCTGGAGAATCCCAGGGACGGCAGCTGCTGTCTATTCGGCGGCTGCTGTCTATGGGGTCGCACAGAGTCAGACACGACTGAAGCGACTTAGCAGTACCAGCAGCAGCAGCATACTGACTGGAGTGAGATGATATCTCATTGTGGTTTTGATTTGCATTTTCTCTAATAATGAGTGATGTTGAGCATCTTTCCATGTGTTTATTAGCCATCTGTATGTCTTTGGAGAAATGTCTGTTTAGGTCTTTTGCTGCTTTTGATTGGGCTGTTCATTTTTCTGGTATTGAATTGCTTCTATATTTTGGAGCTTAATTCTTTGTCAGTTGTTTCATTTACTATTACTTTCTCCCATTCTGAGGGCTGTTTTCACCTTGCTTGTAGTTTCCTTCGTTGTGCAAAAGCTTTTAAGTTTAATTAGGCCCCATTTGTTTATTTTTGTTTTTATTTCCATTACTCTAGGAGGTGAGTCACAGAGGATCTTGCTGTGATCTATGTCCGAGTTTTCTGCCAGACAACAGGCTACTTTAAAGCTGCATATATACAAATAGTTTTATATTCCAACCCCCCATCCATGAGGAAATTACTAGGAAATGGGAAAAAAATTATGAAAACTAGCACCAAAGAAATGGAAATGATTTGGTTTGAAGTCTTAAGTCCTGGTAAATCTAAAAAAAGGTTCTGCAGGTTTCCAGTTATAAAAGTATAATACTTCATTAAAAAAAAAGACATTAAGCTTTAAAAGGCCCTTTGACTCTCAATAAACTTAAGATTCAGTCAAAATTACTGACCAAAATCCGTAATTAAACAAGGTTTAAATTACTTTAAAGGTCTAATGAAGGTGTAATATAAAGTGAACAGTATGGGTGGAAAGGTAGTAAAATGTCAAATTAATATCCTCCTAATGTTGGTCTGCTATTTCTCTTCCAACACCCCTACTGGAGATTATGTTATTCAGCCACCACTTTAGGAGAATTTCCCAGCCAATTGCCTCCTACTCTTTCTGATATATACTTCTGTGTTATTCCAGTTAAAAGTGCCAAATAAATCTATGTAAGTACAGAAGAAGAAACAAGAACATTAGGATACAAACCAAACTAAGAGGCCTAAAAATTCCGGTGCCAGAGACCGTTGCTAAATTCTCACATCTAGAAGCAAGTTGTAGAGTGTACATATTAAGGTAGTGCTTTTACAAGGTGGTTTTCTCAACCTTCAGATATCTCAGCATGTCTTGATCTGCTCTGTTTAAAATCAGATAAATCTCAAGCATGTCTAGATTGAAGATTAGGTCCAGAAAGCCTAAAGCAAACCATGAAAAAGACATAACTACAGACCCTCAAATCATTCTGGCAATGGAATTTTCCAGCCATGGACTTCAAAATTCTAATGTGATTATCACACTAAATAAAACTGAGAATTTTGTTTATTTCAATTGATTAATTCCCATTATGGAAATCTGTGAGGACTTTATAAGCTATTTCCAAAAAACCCTACCATCTCTCATCCCCTAGTATGAACATGTTAAATCTCTCATATAAATGATTCTTAGTTGTTCCTAAGGATCCTGAGGGTGAGAGGAGGGGATATGCCATGCTGCTGCTGCTGCTAAGTCGCTTCAGTCGTGTCCAACTCTGCGACCCCATAGACGGCAGCCCACCAGGCTCCCCTGTCCCTGGGATAGGCTCTTAAAAACCCAATTATTTCACTCACTGATTCACTCACACAGTGTTTGTAAAGCTCAGAGTTAGAGCTCAAAGAATTTGACTGCATCCTGATTTTAACATCAGCTAACTGTCTGATTTGATTAATTTGATTTGATTAAAACACTTTAGGCCTTGGTTCCTCATTTATATTATAAATAAGCTGTTCTTTGACCTATGAAATGAATAACACAACAGTTTTCTCATCATGGTGAAGGTCTCCACGATATTAAAGTATGTCAGAAACAACAAAAAGGTCATCTTTACCTTAACATGAAGGCAGTATGAAAGCGTGAACAATGTAGTGTGACCTCAGTCACTTTGGGTCTTGAACAGACACCACTGACAGACAATATTTGTATCCTCTCACCATTTTAACAAGAAATGACAACGAAAAAAGTGAAATTTACACAAAGCTCCGCCTAGCAGAGATAGGCAGACAAGCATTTAACGCTAGAAACTAAAGCAATTTTAGGTTTGGTAAGAACAAACCTGCAAGATGTATGCTCACAAGGAATAACTTCTGCCTCACTAGAAGTTAGGAAGATGGGCACCTGGCAGAAATATCCAAGCTGATTAAATTTAAATCCCAACCACGATTTAGAAGAATGAATGTCCCACCTGATGTCTAGGCGGCAAAACAAAGGAATTAAGGCATTCGCGTTATTTTCAGACGACAAATTAGCTAGCAAAGCAAGCTAGTTTCGAAGTCCAGTCCTTAAATCCACTGCAAGGCCCTGCGCATAAAAAGCCGTAGACACCAGGGGGCAGCAGGAAGCCGCGTAGGTGGCCGGCCAAACCCCCATCCCACCCCCGAGGGCCACGCGGCTGCGGCTGGAGAACCGGTGCTGCTCGCGGGAAGAGGCGAGCTCCAGGGCAAGCTGCACTGCCAGCCATCACGGCGCGGGGTGGACGCTCGCCTCCACAGGAAGGAGGGTTTTCATTCACTGCCCTCAGCATCCTTGGGGAAGCAGGGATCCTTCAAGCCTGTCGGCGTGAGGCTCCACAGAAGCCCCCTGGGCTGCAGGCCCTGTGAAGTCGCCTCCCAGAGCTTGGAGCTTGGTCGCTAGCCGAGCCCAACACACCCTCGCTCCCTCGGCCGTCTGCTTCATAGTGGGCAGGCGAGAGGACGAGGCAGCCTCGGTCACTGACCCCCACCCCCCCCCGCAAAGTGCCGCCTTCCTGGAGCTAAGCCTTCCACTTTAATACCCAGACGCTCATTGGTTAGCCCGGTCTTGGGCGTGACGGTCAGGGTCGCGGCCTTTTGAAAGGAAGCGAATGACGTGGCCATAGCCGTCCGAAGCTGGACAGGGTCTCGGGGGTTTGAAGTGTGGCCAGCCACTGGGTGCCGAGCTCTTCAGGGCTTTGACCGCAGCGAAACAGAAGTGGCTTGGTGCCAGGGTAACCAGGCCAAGTAGGCGGGGCTGGGCCCGGAGATGGGGGGCTCGGAGGGGCGGGGCCCGGAGAGGGGGCGGGGCTCGGCGGGCAGAGCGCGGAGGGGCGGAAACCAGCAGGTGGACCAGAGGACCCGGTCAAGGCATTCCTCTAGGTAGCCAAGTTCCAAGATTGAAAACTCAGACAATAAATAAAGAGTAAGTATTAATATATCAACAGTATATATCATTAAACTGTTTTGCTCACAACAAATGCTTTTTTGATAAAGGATTCAATTTTATTTTGTAAAGTATCCTTTGAATTTTAAATTTAAAATTTGTAAAGGATACTTTCTCAGTAAGGAAAAGATTGAAGTCTAGGTTATCAGTCATAAAAGCAAAGCTCTGCATTCATAAAATAAAAGCAAAGCTTAAGATATTAAGTATGTCGATGCTCCCAAACCTCAGAGTGGGGTTCAGAGACAAGAATGAAGCAGAGTCTATTCCTTAAAGGACTTCAGTGGGCAGGTCCCCAAGCTTCAGATATGGTCAAAAAGTGTTAAGTTGCTCAGTCGTGTCCACCTCTTTGTGACCCCATTCACTGTAGCCCACTAGGCTCCTCTGTCCATGGATTTTCCAGGCAAGAATACTGGAGTGTATTGCCCTTTCCTTCTCCAGGGGATATATCTGACCCAGGGATTGAACCTGGGTCTCTCACAGTGCAGGCAGACTCTACTGTCTGAATCACCAGGAGCCAGATATGGTCAGTTGGGGCCCAAAGAGTGTATGGGACTCTCAGTGGAACAAAAGTTCAGTCCTCAGAACCAGAACTCAAGGCCAAATCTAGGCCAGCAGTTGAGACTTGGGCAGGCACTTCTTATATTTTTCCTGCTTAAGGTTAAGATACACTTAAGCCTATATACACTGGGAAAAGTTCAGGGGAGAAAGTGATGGACCTAACAGTGAAGAAAGTAGGGTTGCTAGGGCTGAGAATCTGGTAGGACCTGACAAGGAGTCGGAGATGGTTGCTTTGTTACAAAATGTTTCCTAGGTGTTCTGGAAAACCCAACACATGTTGTATGGATAAGATTTTTTTAAAAAAATATGGCTGGTTTTATTTATTTTTAATTTATATTCTTATTTTTGGCTGTGCTGGGTCTTCATTGCCGCACACAGGCTTTCTCTAGTTGTGGCAAGCGGGGGCTACTGTCTAGTTGGGGTGCACTGGCTTCTCATTTGTGGTACTTTCTCTTGTTGCAGAGCATGGGCTCTAGAGTGTTTGGGCTTCAGGGGTTGTGGACGTGAGCTTAGTTGTACTGTATGTAGCATGTGGAATCTTTCTGGACCAGAGATTGAAACCATATGCCCTGCATAGTCTTAACCACTGGACTACCAGGGAAGTCCCGGATTTTTATTAATATATGGTCTATGATTACAGTGTTACAATTTGCTGGGCCTGACAGATTTTTTACCATTGAGATGTTTGTGGAAGAAAGTTTGAATTTGCTGCCAGGCATCTGCTTGTGCATTTGAGTGAGCCTTTGGCTCACCTCCCTGGAATATTGGTTGGCCCAAAACTGCATTCACAGAGGCTCTACAAAGAGGAAAATAAGGTGGGTTAATACAATGGCCAGTTCCTGGATAGTAGATTATCTGGGGTCTGTCTTTCCCATGGGCTTGTAACCGTTCAGCGGCTATGCGAGCATAGACTTCACTCTTCCAGTTATGATCATCCATGCTAACAATAAACAGGAAGGGCCCCTGAGCCTTTTCCAATGGAATAAGACTTTGGTGGTTGGTTTTCTCCAGTGGGTTGCCCCAAATATCCATAAAATTGAAAAAGCCCGAATCAGTGATTGTATATTTTTTTAGGTCATAGCTGAGCTCAGGAATAATCATATCTTTGTAACGCAGAGGAGCTATTGTGTTGGCCACGCAGGCATTAATAACTACAGTGGCTGTGATGCCCTTCAAGAAAGAGGCCATTGAGAGACACAGGTCACCTCCTTTGGAGAAGCCAAGAAGCCCAACACCAGGGCCTTTCACCTGATGAAAAGAGAGAAAACAAGTTTAGAATTCATAAATGGAGACTTTAACTGTGATTTTACATTCTCTAGGCAGCTTTCTGAAATGTCATTTGCTTTCCGTCCTTATGCAACAGTCCACAAAGTTCAAATGTATTTTCTAATGAGCAAATCAATTAATTTCTTAGTACACAGGGCCTCCACTAACATTTATGGCCACTGGGTTAAGAGTATACACAGAGGCCCATATACCCTATACCTAAATACTTTAAAAAGTTACAAATATTTAAAAGTTAAATAAAATATATTTTTCCTGTAACCTTGATAAATACACCTCCATAACAACTTACAAGGTCAGGTTCAAATTTTATATCTTGGAACTCCTTGGAGTTCTGTACTGGAACATGGCATGGAGGCAGCATCAGCCCCTGCCGCAGTCTCTGGTTTTTAGCCAACTATCCTTCTCTTCCCATCCCTGGCTCCATCATGTACCTTAAGAGCCCCCTTACACAGGGACATCCCAGCCTATATGTTTAAGGCCTAGGTATATTCCCATTAATGGACCCAGAGAAGCGGCATAGGGCCTGGAAGCAAGATCAGAGCTGGTTGGCAGATAATTCTGGGGTTCCAGATCTAAAGGGCATGGTGGGAGGGGCACATGGTTTCCAGGTAGACGCATTCCCTTGGTCCCTGGGGGCAGGAATCCAGCCAAAGGAAGGCCAGAGAGTGTTCATCTGAAACAAAAGGCTCCCAGTAGAAGCCTGATAGTCTCTTCTTGTTCCTGGGGCCTTATAACCCATAAGTTAACCATCAGTTCAAGATCATCTAGGTTTAGCAGCTTTGTTGAGACCAGTCCCTGAATTCTAACCGAGTTAGAACTTGCAGTACATCTTACTCCTTAACATTAGAATGTTTGGGTTTAAGTCTAGATAGTAGCAAAGAGTATGTATTCCATTCCATTTATAATAATTCCGAGATGTTTTAATTAACTTTTTCAGTCTCAGATAAGAACTTTATCTACAAAACCATAATGCAGTTAGCACACTTAACAAAATTAATGATTCCTTCACATCATCAAATACAAATGCCTTTATTCAAATATCACCGATTCCTTCAAAAATCTCTTTATAGACAAACTTTTCTCCTCTACACATTTACATTAACTTTTTCGGGGGGGTGGGTGGCACATGCAGGATCTTAGTTCCCTGACCAGGGATCACACCTCTGCCCCCTGCAGTGTACGTGCAAGTGGACCACCATTGGACCACCCGGGAAGAACCTACATTAATCTTATAAATGAGAAAAACTGAATCCCAGAGAGGGCACCTCCTTTATTCAGGATTATAAGGCCAGTTGGTAGTAGACCCAGAACCAGAACTTAAGGTTAGTGACTTTTAAGTCCAACTCTTTGAATTCTGATCAAGAACTAAAGGGAACTAAACAGTTGAGTCACAGGGGATTGGAGAGATAGGAAGAAATGAAAACAACAATCCTAACAACTTTTGAATAAGCCTTTGTGTCTCATGCCATATTCCCAGCCCTAGGTATCCTGGTAGAGCTTTTGGATCCAGCCCTGTGTTGGCTCCACCCGCTCTGCTCTGCATTCAGGCAAGCACCAGAACCTACCTTTGGATGCTGTAGCATGAAGTCCACGGCTTCTTCAAAGTACTCCAGGCACACATCATTCAGATGTTCAGGGAGGTCTTCAAATCTGAAATAAGCCAGGGCAAGCACAGCAAAACCATGTCCGGCCAGGAGGCTGGCCCTGTATTCACAAAGGCCACCACTACTTCCAAACAGGTCGAGGATTCCAGGGAAGGGTTTCCTGCCTGGAGAGCACCACAGATCATAAGGGTTTTAGGCACTAAGAAGACATTCTTGAGTTTCAGAATTTGGTCAGCAAAAAGGAGTTTTTAAAGCAAAGATGGTTGGGGTGTTAAGGTGGAGGAGTACTCTATTTACTTTCTTTTTTTTTTTTTAAATAAACATTGGGGAGAAGGGAGGGGGAACAAAATGCCTTATTTTCTCCAGAATTTTTCACATATTTGCAAAAAACAATAATAATAATATAAACCAAGTTAGAAATAACAGCATGAAATGTACATTTCTACCAAATTGTCCTTAAAGAAAAACACCTGAGAATGCTTTGACAGCTGTAAAACACTCTACATATACAGGGGATTATTAGAATATACTCCCTAACTCCTCACGTTCTCTGCTCCAGCCTTAAAGAATGCCATCCCTAAATGTGCCCTGTTCTCATTGGCCCCTGAAAATGGTGTACACTATTCTCCTCCCCTCACCACCTTTTTTGACCTGGTTGATTCATGAGTCTTCAAATTTAAGTTTAGATCTCCATTCCTGGTAGCTTTCCCAACCTCCCCCACCAACCCCCTCAGGCTGAGTTGAATTAGGTAGCCTTTTATTTATTCCCACCAGCACCCTGGGCCTACAATTCCCATATCATAGCACTTACCATTCATAGAACCAAGTATAGTTGCCTATATACTTATTAGGTGGGAGGTACAGTGAGGCCCACGTCTGACTTTGCTAGCTACTGTATGTAGCATAATCCTTGATTTAATATATATTTGTTAAATGACTGAACTTTTCTACATTGTTTATATAAAGTCTTTGAGTCAGAACACAATAAATTTTAAGAGGGCCACAGTAGTACTAAAATAGTTAACAGTTGACTTAATTGAAATATCATGGCTGGGCAGTGAAAAAATTTTTTTAAAAACTGGAAGTCTTTAGGAGATTCTTATTGAATCAGTCAGCATGATTTATTCACCTGCTATTATATCCCTGTGTAAGCCTCTAGGAATATAGAGATATGGAGATATGTAAGCCACAATTCCAGCCCCAGGAGTTCATAGTTGAGTGGGCAGCGACCAGTTAAGGTTGTAAATTGCTCAAGAACTGTAAGAATAAAGTAGGGTTTCCTGTTTTGGAGAATAATCACAGGATTCAGTTTAGGGATTCTGTGAACAGTGGCAGCTCCAGCATTTGTATATAGTAGGGGTTTCAGTCAGGAATTTGGTTGGAAGGGGTGGGTCAGCTGTCTGGTTTGCAGACCACTTTTACCTAGCAAGCATCTTGTTTTTACTTAGACTAGGGTTTCTAACCTTAGCACTATAGATACTTGGAGCAAGATAATCCTTTGTTGTGGGGTTGTCCTGTGCATTGTGGGTGTTTCACACCGTATCTGGCCTCTACCCACCACCCACCAGGTGCCAACAGCACCCCCTCCCCCAGCTGTGATAAGCAAAAATATCTCCAGATATTGCCAAATACCCTTGGAGTGGGGAAAATCATGCAGGTTGAGAACCACTGCCAGACGGTTTATGACAGGAGAAGGGGACCTGCAAGCAGTTTGTTTGTTTGTTTTTCAGTAAGTTTGATGTGAAAGAAGGCAAAAACCATTCTTGCACATCAGCAGAAATCATTGCCTAATATTAGTATTAATATCTGAGATACAGCGGCGTGGCTGGCACATAAGCAGCATAAATGTCCTTTTTGAGTCGACTGAATGCACTTTTAGAATACAGCCAAGGGAGTAGCAGTACCTCCAGGCAGTGTCCTGAAATTTAGAGGAGAAACTGCCACCCAGAATTCATGGTAGACTCTGGAGCTTGGGGTCGAGTTTGGAGACGTTCCACAACCACCAGGGATCCGTAGGCACGCAAGGGGCCGCCCAGGGTCTCGGTTCTACACCCAGCTTTCCACAACAACCTGGGAAGGTGGCGGCTCACCTGGTGGCAGGAAGAGCGTGGCGCGCAACCGGCCCGCGCGCACCGGCTCGCGCCGCACCCCGGGCGCCAGGAAGTCGCGCTCGTGCACCGCCCGGCCCAGGAGCCGCTGGGCCTCGGGCTCGTGACCGTCGAACACCTCCAGCTCCACGGCGAAGGGCGTCTGCACATCCCGCTTCACCAGCTGCGTTAAGGGCTCCTCGGGCTCCAGAGCCCAGAAGAGCCCCATGGGCTCGAGCCCCGCGAAGCTGCCGCCCAGCGCGGGCGCGCGCTCCAGGTCCAGCAGGCCGGCGGCGTCGGCGCAGTAGCGCGCGTGAGCCCTGAAGAGCGCGCCCTTCTCGTCGCGCAGGGACGCGCGCAGCGTGACCGGCTGCCCCGGGGCCAGGCCGCGGACAGCGATGCGCACGGGCTCGTCCCAGCGGCAGCGGCCCGCCGGTTCCAGAGTCACCGTCACCGCCATCCAGATACCGACGGAAAAGGGGTGGCCCGTCAGAGTCAAGGGCAGGGCCTGGCATCTCTCCACCTCCCTAAAAGGCCGTCGCAGTTGGAACCTTTGAGCTACTCCCCTTGGTGGTCGTAGGGACACTTGCTAAACTGCTTTGCGAGGTCTCCTGGAGTATGTGCAGTCCGCTACTGCGTGAGTGGAAGAAAGTGTCTGCAAAAGTAAAAGTTACTGTTAATTATTAATCCTGCAGTCCAGGGTGGTGAGTGTCAAACTAGAGGAACAAAGACTTCCGGGAGCTAAGGGACTGGGAAAGATACTGGCAGTTCCAAGAAGCATTTAAGTATTAAAAAGCGTCCCAGGTGATCGTAACTCAGGGGATCTGTTGGAAACATAATCCTACCCTTGTCCCTCAATCCTGTTACCAAGAACCCATAGCGGCTTCCAGAGCAGCTAGGTGTTTATGGAGTGCAACCTTCCTGGATTCCAGTCTGACATACTCCTTAATAGTGATCCTTACCAAAGGACATAATTAAGCCTCTGAATCCAGTCTCCTTATCTGTAAGGATTTATTGTGATGGCTAAATATGGACGACAGAGGATGAGATGGTTGGATGGCATAACCGGCTCAATGGACATGGGTTTGGGTAGACTCCAGCAGTTGGTGATGGAGAGGGAGGCCTGGTGTGCTGTGGTTCATGGGGTCGCAAAGAGTCAGACACAACTGAGCAACTGAACTGAAATAGGCAAACACAGGCTTGACACTGCACTGATACTGTAGTAGATGCTCAATGAGAGTTTTGTTCTTCAATTTGGTGCCAAAAATCTTGGCGCCTTGTGCACCCATACCAAACACACATAGAGACAGAGATCTGGAGGAAAGAGAAGTGAACGTAAAAGTCGCTTGGTTGTGTCCAACTCTTTGGGACCCCATGGACTATATACGGTCCAAGGGATTCTCCAGGCCAGAATACTGCAGTCTGTAACCTTTCCCTTCTCCAGTGGCTCTTCCCAACTGGAGTTGGTAGCCTTTCCCTTCTCCAGGGGATCTTTCCAACCCACGGATTGAACCCAGGTCTCCTGCATTGCGGGTGGACTCTTTACCAGCTGAGCCACAAGGAAAGCCCAAGAATTCTGGCTGGAGTGGGTAGCCTATTCCTTCTCCAACAGATGTTCCCGACCCAGGAATCGAACCGGGGTCTCCTGCATTGCAGGCGGATTCTTTACCAACTAAGCTATTAGGGAAGCCCTGGAGGGAAGAGATGACTTTTATTCCTTTGCAAGGCAAAGGTGGAAAACACAACAGTCTAACACTTTAAGAACTGTGACTCTAGCCTCTCCCAACCCAGGAAAATTGCGAGAGGTTATATAGCCCTGTGCTCCTGGTCTAGGGTAGGTGTTAAGGCTCAAAGTAATGAAAGTCTTGCATTCTTCTTCCTCTTTATTTCAAAACAGTCACAGCTAGTGTCAGATAATTGGGCCCAGTTGTCTCTGAGTTATGGAGATTTCGCAGATGCTCTCAGGAAAGAAGCTGGTTGCATTGCTCTGCTTATCTTACCATCCTTATTCAGTCACTGATCTGAGACTTTTTCTTTCTTATCAGGAGGACAAATGCTTTTAGAAGTTATTTTATCCAGGAGCATTAGTTATTTACAGTGGGAAAATTAATTCAGATACCTCACATGGAAAAACAAGTCCACACATTTTAATATATCAGTACTTAATGTAGCCTGTTAAGTCAAAATTCATGGTGGATTTTAATGTAAAGTCAACATTTATCCTCTTACATCCCAGCTTTTTGTTATCACTCATCTTCCAGTGGGAGAAGGCAATGGCACCCCACTCCAGTACTCTTGCCTGGAAAATCCCATGGACAGAAGAGCCTGGTAGGCTGCAGTCCAGGGGGTCGCGAAGAGTCAGACACGACTGAGCGACTTCACTTTCACTTTTCACTTTCATGCATTGGAGAAGGAAATGGCAACCCACTCCAGTGTTCTTGCCTGGAGAATCCCAGGGACAGCGGAGCCTGGTGGGCTTCCGTCTATGGGGTCGCACAGAGTCGGACATGACTGAAGCGACGCAACAACAGCAGCAGCAGCAGCATCTTCCAGTTTCCTGATTGTCGAGTCTCACATTTATATTTCCAGCTGTCATGTCTCCTCTGAGATTCAGACTTGTTGGTCTAATTTCATATTTGGCATCTTCACTTGGATGTCCAATAGGAAAACGTAACATGACAGAGTTAGAAATCTTGGCTTTTTTCTCCAGACTGTTCTTTCCTCAGGGTTCTCTGTTTCAGTAAATGGCATCAGTGTTCATCCATTGGCTTCCCAGATGGCTCAGTGGTAAAGAATCTGCCTGTGATGCATGAGATACGGGTTCGATCCCTGGGTTGGGAAGATCCTCTGGGGAAGGGAGTAATCCCACTCCAGTATTATTGCCTGGAAAACCCATCAACAGAGGAACCTGGAGGGCTACAGTCCATGGGGTTGCAAGAGACTCAGACAGGGTTTAGCAACTCAGTAACAAACAAACAAGGATTCATCCATTAGTTTAAGGAATCAAAAAAAAAAAAAAGACAGCTTGGAGTCATTCTTGTGTTCTCTTTTTCCATCCGATCATCAAACTCTGCTGTACTTTGGAATGTATCCTGAATCTGACCACTTTTCATCACC
Organism: Giraffa tippelskirchi; assembly: GCF_054371585.1. Classification (NCBI taxonomy): domain Eukaryota; kingdom Metazoa; phylum Chordata; class Mammalia; order Artiodactyla; family Giraffidae; genus Giraffa; species Giraffa tippelskirchi. The sequence continues at coordinate 145,057,214 of NC_137281.1, read as the reverse complement.
TGCATTGTTAGCACCCTACTCTGTGAGGTGATATCTCATTGTGGTTTTGATTTGCATTGATGAGCAGTGTTGAGGATCTTTTCATATGCCTGTTAGCCATCTATACACCATCTTTGGAAAAATATCTATTCAGGCCTTCTGACCATTTTTTAATTGTTTTGTTCTTTTTGATATTTAGTTGTATGAGTTGTTTATTATTTTGGATATAATCCCCTTGTTGGTCATATCATTTGCAAATCTTTTACCCAGTTCAGTAGGTTGCCTTTTTTTGGTTTGTTGATGGTTTCCTTTGTGCAAAACCTGTTAAGTTTACTTAGGTGCCATTTGCTTCTTTTTGCTCATATTTCTTTTGCCTTAGGGGACAGATAAAAAATGTTGCTATGATTCATGTCAAAGAGTGTTCTGCCTATATTTTCTTTGTAGAAGTTTTATGGCTTTAAGTCCTACATTTAGGTCTTTAATTTATCTTTGGTTTATTTTTCTTTATGGTATGAGGAAATATTCTAATTCCATTGTTTTACATGTAGCTATCCAGTTTTTCCAGCACAACTTGCTGAAGAGACTATGATTTTGCCATTGCATATTCTTTGTCATAGGTTAATTGCTTCCCTTGTCATAGGTCAAATGACCATAGGTGTATGGATTTATTTCTGGGCTCCCTATTCAATTCCGTTGACCTATATACTTGCTTTTGTGCCAGTACCATGCTGCTTTGATGACTGTAACTTGGTAATATAGTCTGAAGATAGGGTCCATAATACCTCCAACTTTGTTCTCTCTCTTTTTTTTTTCCCCCTCAAGATTGTTTTGGCAGTTTGGGACCTGTTGTATTTCCATATAAATTTTAGGATTTATTTTACTTCTGTGAAAAATGTCATGGGTATTTTAATAGGGATTACAGTACATCTCTAGATAGCTTTGGGTACTATGGCCATTTTAACTATTAATTCTTCCAATCCAAGAACTCAAGATATCTTTCCTTTTTTTTGTATTGTCTTCAGTTTTCTTCATCAGTGTGTTATAGTTTTTATAGGTGCTTCATTTCCTTGGTTCAATGTTAAGGGATCCTCTCTAAGTGGAGAAGAAGATTCAAAAGGAAAGGGAAAATTGCACTAAGAAAGGAAAATGTGTAACAAGAGTTGAAGATTAACCACTTAAAGAAGCTAGTAAGAAGATTCAAAGGCAAAAAAGCAATTATAACAACAATAAACAGTTAAGGGGAAACATGAGAATGTAAAATCTGACATCAAAAACACAAAATGTAGGTGAGGGGAATAAAAAATGCAGATCTTTTAGGATGTGTTTGAACTTGAAGGACTAAATGATTACTAGTTCAAAACAAGTAGATATAGGTCATCATATATGAAACCTGTGGTAACCACAAATCAAAAACCTACAATAGACACACAAAAACTAAAAGCAACACAGGCACACTACTAAAGAACATCATCAACTATGCTTCTCCTTGCTAACTATGACAGAATGGAAGAGGAAGAGGTGATCTAAAGAATGAACTGCTACATAGGAAGCAACCAGGGATTGCCAGATTTAACAAGAATACTGTTTCTTCTTACAACTTCTCCAGATGGTGAATTACTCCATAATCAACACAGGAATTCAGAACAAAGTCAAACCCAGGGTGGATCTGCGTGAGAGACTTTGTTAAGAAAAGATTCAAGGTAATGCTTCATGAAACATTTCAGAATGGCAAGAGGTCCTCTAAAGATTTGAAGGTATACCTAGCAGGTCCTGTCTATTAAATAATAGAATTTATGGGAACCTTAAGGATGTTTGCCTGCAGCATCATCTCAAGGAGCCCCAGATAGAGAAGTTCCTATCTCAAATAGATTTGCAGTGGTGTATTATCTAAGAAAGTGAAACCCACTAATAATTTTCAGAAAACCTGCGTAATTCTTAAGAGAATTGTTCTGGTGGTAGCAGAGTCTCAACTAAAAGAGAGAGGATATGACGTATATAAAAGAGAGAATACACGAAGAGCTGAATCATTGGAAGAGACCCTGAGGAGGGAAAGACTGAGGGCAGGAGGAGAAGGAGGCAACAGAGGATGAGATGGTTGGATGGCATCACCAACTCAATGGACATGAGTTTGAGCACACTCTGGGAGATGGTGTAGGACAGGGAAACCTGGTGTGCTGCAGTCCATGGCTTCACCAAGTCGGACATGACTTAGCAACTGAACAACAAAAGACACAGCAAAATAAAAAGAGACAGTTGGATGTCTCATCCATGTTGTCCAGGAAACAGATCCAGGAGGGTTTTTTTTTTTCGCTCACTTAGGAGCTACAGAGAACAACTCACAGAGTGTAAACTGAGCAGCAATGGAAGAATTGGCAACATGTTCTCAGCTGGATTTCAGAATGGCTAGGGGCCAGCGACTGTTATGTGCCTCGCACATTCCCCATTTTTGAACAGGAATGTCTAAGAATTATACTTACCCCACTACCGTATCCTGATGTATATGTACATACAGTTAACTTCCTTATTTAGTTCATAGACCTTAAGATTAAGAAGATGCTTAAGGAGCTATACCCAAGGAACTATACCTGAGGAGCTTCATCTGTACCTGAACCTGATATAATTGATGCAGTCTTGGACTTTGAGCCTGAGCATGGTGCTATACTAGAATGAGACTCTGGTGGGGAGGGGGGTCCTCAAAGGAGGGATGGGTGTATTTTACATGTGGGAGGAATGTGAATAGTGTAGCTTAGAAGGCAGATTTTGAAAGGTGATTACAGTGTTTCCCATTCCACATGCTTTTCTGGAGACTCTGCACTCTCCTATTGAGAGGGAGACTCTGTTCTTTTTAAAGTTTGTGGGTCTTTGTGATTGTCTTGACCAGTGAAAGTGTTAGTCACTCAGTCGTGTCTGACTCTTTGTGACTCCATGGACTGTAGCCTGCCAGGCTCCTCTGTCCATGGACTTCTCCAGGGAAGAATACTGGAGTGGGTAGCCATTCCCTTCTCCAGGGGATCTTCCCAACCTAGAGACTGAACCTGGGTCTACTGCATTGCAGGCAGATTCTATACCATCTGAGCCACCAGGGAAGCCCACCTTGACCAATAGTGTATGGCAGGAGTGACACTATGTAGCTTCCAAGACTAGGTCAAAGATAAGGCCATGCAATTCGGCCTTGATATGCTGAGACGCTCACTCTTGGAAGCCAACCAAATTAGCCACTGTAAAGGCCCACATGGAGAGAACTGAGACCCTGTGAACCCACAGCCCTGCCCGAGATCTTGGCTGACAGCCAGTACCAACTTCCCTGCCTGGTGAGTAGAAAAAAAGAATGGTTAATGTTTTAAGCTACTATGTTTTAGGGTAGTTTGTTACATAGCAATAGATAACTGAAATACACCCCAAATACAGTCACATAAAACAATATTTTGTTCATGGATCCACAATTTGGACAGCGCTTGACTGGTACAACTCTTCTCTGCTTCAGGATATCTGAGGCCTTCACTGGGAAGATTCAATGGCTAGGGCTAGAATCATCTGGAGCTTTGTTCACTCACGTATCTAGTACCTGAGCTGAGATGACTAACAGGCTGAGTTCATTTGGGACGATCACAGGAAGTGCTTACAGTTGGCTTCTCCATGTATTTGGGACTTCCTCACAGCATCACAGCCTCAAGTTTGTCAAGCTTCATCGGGTGGCTCAGCCCTCCAAGAGCAAGTGTTCCCAGCAAACAAGACAGAATCGTCATGGCCTTTATGACCAACCTTCTGAAGTCACAAAGCATCAGTTCAGCCCTACTGTACTAACTGAAGCAGTCAGAAACCCATCCACATCGAGGGGAGAGGGTGTAGATCTCCTGCCTCTTGGTGCCAGACGTAGCGAAGAATTAATGTTATGAACAATTTTTCTGGGACTTCCCTGGTGATCCAGTCCTTAAGAGTACACCTGCCAGTGCAGGGAATGCAGGTGTGATCCCTGGTCAGGGAACTAGGATCCCATACGCCAGGGGGCCTGTAAGCCCATGTACTGCAACTACTGAGCCTACGCGCCACAACTAGAGAGAAGCCCACATGGTACAAGGAAGAGCCTGCGTGCTGCAACTAAGACCCGATACAGCCAAATAAATAAATATTTTTTAAGAACCAACTTTTCTGTGATATGTTAAATATGATTTTGTTTTTAACTGACTTGAAGTTTATGGGTGTTACGAACTGATTCTGTCCCCTCAAAACTCAAATGTTGAAATCTGAAACCTCAGTGTAATGGTATTTGAAGGTAGGGCATTCAGGAGGTTGTCAGGTTCAAATGAGGCCCCCATGATGGGATTAGTGTCCTTATGAAACGAAGAAGAGAAACCAGAGGTGGTTTCTCCTCTGCCTGCCAGGTGAGGAGACAGGGAGAAGGCAGCTGTCCCTAGGCCAGAAAATGCCCCCACCAGGAACTGAATCTGACAGAATCTTGATCGTGGACTTCTCAGACTCCACAACTGTGAGAAATGTGTGTTGTTTAAGCCACTCCATCTATGGTATTTTGTTAGAGAAGCCTGAGCCAAGACATCGTCCTCCCGGACCATGTGGTTGATGTCTCTGTCAGTTTTAGAAAATTCTCTACCATTATCTCTTCAAATATACCTACATAATGCTTTGTAGCTTTGTTGTCAGGCAAAGTAATGATGCCTCTAGGAATGTCACAATATGAGTTTCCAAAGTTTGTTCTTAGAACCAGGAAGCAAGAAGAAAAATAGGTCATAGTCACGCTCCTTTGTATCAGAGTTTTGACTAAAACTGTTCTAGAGCCAGATGCTCCTCTTCTTACCATCACTCCTTCTCCCAGGGGATTCTTCTCTAATCTCTATGAGAAAAAGGTCAGTCTGGCTATCCTATCAACACCTCTGTGTATATTTTAGCCAATGAAAATTCCTCTGGCAGTAGTAGTTGAACCAGTAGCAAATGCTGAATTGTCTTTCTCTCCCAATGATGGAAAAAGTAACCCAGTATTTGTTCAGCTTTAAATTTCATCTGTGCCTCTAAGTGTTAAGTAAAAACACCTAGATGAAAACACAAATTTTAATAGTGGGGATACTTTTTACTATTTGGTATTGTATACTTTTACTCCAATCTTCTACAAGAGGTATGTGTTACATTAGAAAAATTCATTACAAAATAAAACTCCAAAAAGTTTCCTACACTATATCATTAATAACAATGACATGAATTTAATGTTACCCAGGGGACAAATGATTCACATAAGATTATTAAGCACTAAAATCCAACCTTGAATCTCTCTCTCCTGTCAGTAGCAGAGCAGTGCATTACAATCTGGGGGAAGGTCCAAGGTGTTTGGTGAAGAAGGTTAGAATTTGCTTCCAAGCATCTACCTGGGCCTTAGAATGAGCCCTGGGCTCCCCACCCCACATTACGGGTTTGTCCAATAATTTGTGCAAAGAAGCTGGGCACATGGGGAAGTAAGGAGGCTCAATGTAGTGCCCAGTCCCAGGATAAGAGATGATCTGGGGTTTTTCCTTTCCATGGGCTTGTAACCGTTCAGAGGCTATCTGGGCATAAAACTCACTCCTCCAGTTATGGTCATCCTGACCAACAATGAAGAGGATGGGCCCCTGGGCCTTCTCTATTGGAATCATGCAGGGGTTCTCACATCCTCCTACAATATCATTCCTTATATCCACAATGTCTAGGAGGCCTGAGAAAGCCACCTTCATTCTCCTCAGGTCATGGCCCAATGGTGGAATGCTGTTCTCTTTGTAGTACATAGCTTTGTTTCCATTGAACCCAGATCCATTGATGGAAACTGTGGCTGATACATTCTTCAAAAATGAGGCCATGGAGAGACAAATATCAGCCCCTAAAGAAATGCCCAGAAGCCCAATGCGTGGGCCCTTGATCTGGAAGAAAAGAAGAGATAAGAGTCAAGAACTTACCCAAGAGAAAAACATTTTTCTAAATGCAACTAAAGATGCTGCTAGCTTTAATTTGTGAACTGGCCACAAGACACTCAACCTCAGTTCACAGAGGAGTTTCTTCCCATGTAAAGACTATCTTGCTGGACACGTGGCAAACAAATTCAATGGTAAATTTGGGATGATGGCTTTGTCGCTAAGGACTGTAGCCTGCCAGGCTCCTCTGTCCATGGGATTCTCCAGGCAAGAATACTGGAGAGGGTGGCCACTTCCTTCCCCAGGGAATCTTCCCCACCCAGGGGTCAAACCTGGGTCTACCTGCATTGCAGACAGATTCTTTACTTGACTGAGCCACCAGGATTGTTTCCAAACTTCCAGAGAGTCAGACACTAGGGAATGCTGAGTCATGGAGCCTGGCAAGTTCAGAGCCTTATGTTCTTGGGTATCTAAGTCTGTGAAACCAAATTCTGTTACAAGAAGTGAATCATTATCAGACCACTTCTAAATATATACTGAAAAATGGTTAACTTAATAGAAACAAAGTAGGACTGCAGAGTCCAATCAAGTAGTTCTTATCTTCTGAAATGGGTAGACAAGGTTAGATCATCTGAGAACATACCCTGCTATCAGAAAAATATTAAAGAGCATTCAAAGCGAAAAAATTAGAAACTCCACTTTCTCTCAAAAGAAATTTTCATATCAGTACCTAATTCCTTGAAATAAAATTTCACATGACTTTTACAATGAATTCTGTGTTATTAACCCATCCGACAAAGAAAGGGGATGGTGCTTTAGGTGCTTTAGGCACTAAAACCAAGGAAGCCTCCAAAAGAAATCTCTGTGAAAGAAGAGTAGAGCAGCACCAGTGCACCTGGCACAGGTGAGTGCAAAGGGACAGCTCTCTGGAGGTAGTTCTGAAGAGAATGATAAAGGACATTAGGAGAACCTGGGTGTGTTGAAGCATATAGCACAGGGCTTCTTCAAAATATTCCAGGTGTATCACGTCAAATTTCTTGGGAAGATCATCAAAGTCATAATAAGCTAGAGCCAACGTGGCAAAGCCATGGCCAGCCAAAAGACTGGCCCGATATTCCAATAGGCCTCCTCCAACACCAAAGATGTCAATGATCCCTGGGAAAGGTCCAGACCCTAGAGACAGTAATATTACAAAGGGAAAATATTATATAATTTAATGAATTTGCTTTCCGTGCTCAACATCAGTAATTATTAGAGAAATGCAAATAAAAACTACAATGAGATACTCACCTTACACGAGTCAGAATGACCGTCATTAAAAAGTCTACAGATAAGTGCTGGAGAGGGTGTGGACAAAAGGGGACCCTTCTACACTTTTGGTGGGAATATAAGTTGGTGTAGCCACTACGGAAAATAGTATGGAGGTTCTCAAAAAACTAAAAATAGAGTTGCCATATGATCCAACAATCCCACTCCTGGGCATATACCAGGGAAAAACTATAAATCAAAAAGATATATGAATTCCTATGTTCATAGCAGCACTGTTCACAACAACCAAGACAAGGAAACAAGCTAAATGTTCACTGACAGATGAATGGATACAGAAGTTGTACATATATGCAATGGAATACTACTCAGCCATAAAAAAGAATGAACCAACATTTAGAGCAACATGGATGGACCTAGAGATTATCATACTAAGTGAACTGAGGAAGAGAAAGACAAGTACCATATGATACACTTATATGTAGAATCTAAAATATGACACAAATGAACTTATCAACAAAACAGAAACATACTCACAGAGGTAGAGAACAGACTTGTGGTTGCCAAAAGGGAGGGTATGTTGCAAAGGGATGGAGTGGGAGTTTGGGGTTAGCAGATGCAAACTAGTATATAGAGAATGTATAAATAACAAGGTCTTACCATATAGCACAGGGAACTATATTCAATACCCTGTGATAAACTATAATGGAAAAGCATACATACATGTATAATTGAATCACTTTGCAGTATAGCAGAAATGAATACATTGTACATCAACTACACTTCAATTTTTTAAAAAGAGCCTGCTTTCCTTTTAGAGATCTTTCTAAAATATTAGTCAGTTCCTGTGAATCCAAGGAAAGAGAAGAGTTCCCTAAGTCATTATTGAAAAGGGATACAAGTTCCTTTTGGGGAAGGGAGTCCAAGGAAAATATATAAGGTAACTTATCAATGCGTTTACCCTCCATATTATTTATAACAAATTATCTCAAAGGTTCTAAGAATCTGTAGTTGTAGGGAGGAATAACCAAGTTAATAATCTTGCAAGAAAACTTTTGTATTGTGTTGCATCAACACTACTCTGTGTGTGTACTTATATTTCAAATGTCACTTGACCAGAGGAAAGAAAAAGAGATATCAAGTGAGGCTTTAGGTGAGGAAGGCAGTGAAGTCTGAAAAGTGATCTGTGGTAGAGAGGAGCATGAAAAAGTGGGTAAGGGGCCCGGTGTATGCAGGACACTAGAGGAGAGTGTCCTGGCAATAGGTTCCATCATATTGTGTAAGATCTACGGAGCTGAAGCCTATAGAGATCTGTAGACAAATCATTAATGGCAAAGTGAACGTATGGACCCCATCCAGTCCTTTTTTTTTTTTTTTAATCTGCATAATAACAGTATCCACCTCTTTGGGATACAGAGGTTAAATGAGATAATGCAAGCAAACCGCATAGCAGAGTGCAGAACAAATCAAAAGCCTCCATTGTGGCTGTGAGGTCACTGATTAAGTCAATATCCTCTTCTCTGACCCTGATCCCAAGCCACCCTTCCTGGGAAGCGGTATCACAAACCCAGACGGCCTAGAGAACAGGCTCGCGAGGCCCCAGCACCACAGGCTCACCTGGCGGCAGGAAGAGCGTGGCGCGCACCCGGCCCGCGCGCACCGGCTCGCGCCGCACCCCGGGCGCCAGGAAGTCGCGCTCGTGCACCGCCCGGCCCAGGAGCCGCTGGGCCTCGGGCTCGTGACCGTCGAACACCTCCAGCTCCACGGCGAAGGGCGTCTGCACATCCCGCTTCAGAAATCGCCAAAAAGGCTTCTCGGACTCCAGAGCCCAGAAGAGCCCCATGGGCTCGAGCCCCGCGAAGCTGCCGCCCAGCGCGGGCGCGCGCTCTAGGTCCAGCAGGCCGGCGGCGTCGGCGCAGTAGCGCGCGTGAGCCCTGAAGAGCGCGCCCTTCTCGTCGCGCAGGGACGCGCGCAGCGTGACCGGCTGCCCCGGGGCCAGGCCGCGGACAGCGATGCGCACGGGCTCGTCCCAGCGGCAGCGGCCCGCCGGTTCCAGAGTCACCGTCACCGCCATCCAGATACCGACGGAAAAGGGGTGGCCCGTCAGAGTCAAGGGCAGGGCCTGGCGTCTCTCCACCTCCCTAAAAGGCCGTCGCAGTTGGAACCTTTGAGCTACTCCCCTTGGTGGTCGTAGGGACACTTGCTAAACTGCTTTGTGAGGTCTCCTGGAGTATGTGCAGTCCGCTACTGCGTGAGTGGAAGAAAGTGTCTTTTAAAGCAAAATTAAGTTACTGTTAATTATTAATCCTGCTGTCCAGGGTGATGAGTGTCAAGATAGAGGAACAAAGACTTCTGGGAGCTAAGGGACTGGGAAAGATACTGGCAGTTCCAAGAAGCATTTAAGTATTAAAAAGCGTCCCAGGTGATTGTAACTCAGGGGATCTGTTGGAAACATAATCCTACCCTTGTCCCTCAATCCTGTTACCAAGAACCCATAGCGGCTTCCAGAGCAGCTAGGTGTTTATGGAGTGCAACCTTCCTGGATTCCAGTCTGACTTACTCCTTAATAGTGATCCTTAGCAAAGGACATAATTAAGCCTCTGAATCCAGTCTCCTTATCTGTAAGGATTTATTGTGATGGCTAAATACGGACGACAGAGGATGAGATGGTTGGATGGCATCACCGACTCAATGGACATGGATTTGGGTAGACTCCAGCAGTTGGCGATGGACAGGGAGGCCTGGCGTGCTGTGGTTCATGGGGTCGCAAAGAGTCAGACACAACTGAGCAACTGAACTGAAATAGGCAAACACAGGCTTGACACTGCACTGATACTGTAGTAGATGCTCAGTGAGAGTTTGTTCTTCAATTTGGTGCCAAAAATCTTGGCGCCTTGTGCACCCATACCAAACACATATAGAGACAGAGATCTGGAGGAAAGAGAAGTGAACGTGAAAGTCGCTTGGTTGTGTCCGACTCTTTGGGACCCCATGGACTATACAGTCCAAGGGATTCTCCAGGCCAGAATACTGCAGTCTGTAACCTTTCCCTTCTCCAGTGGCTCTTCCCAACTGGAGTGGGTAGCCTTTCCCTTCTCCAGGGGATCTTTCCAACCCACGGATTGAACCCAGGTCTCCTGCATTACGGGTGGACTCCTTACCAGCTGAGCCACAAGGAAAGCCCAAGAATTCTGGCTGGAGTGGGTTCTATTCCTTCTCCAACAGATGTTCCCGACCCAGGAATCGAACCGGGGTCTCCTGCATTGCAGGCGGATTCTTTACCAACTAAGCTATTAGGGAAGCCCTGGAGGGAAGAGATGACTTTATTCCTTTGCAAGGCAAAGGTGGAAAACACAACAGTCTAACACTTTAAGAACTGTGACTCTAGCCTCTCCCAACCCAGGAAAATTGCGAGAGGTTATATAGCCCTGTGCTCCTGGTCTAGGGTAGGTGTTAAGGCTCAAAGTAATGAAAGTCTTGCATTCTTCTTCCTCTTTATTTCAAAACAGTCACAGCTAGTGTCAGATAATTGGGCCCAGTTGTCTCTGGGTTATGGAGATTCCGCAGATGCTCTCAGGAAAGAAGCTGGTTGCATTGCTCTGCTTATCTTACCATCCTTATTCAGTCACTGATCTGAGACTTTTTCTTTCTTATCAGGAGGACAAATGCTTTTAGAAGTTATTTTATCCAGGAGCACTAGTTATTTAGAGTGGGAAAATTAATTCAGATACCTCACATGGGAAAAAAAGTCCACACATTTTAATATATCAGTATTTAATGTAGCCTGTTAAGTCAAAATTCATGGTGGATTTTAATGTAAAGTCAACATTTATCCTCTTACATCCCAGCTTTTTGTTATCACTCATCTTCTAGTTTCCTGATTGTCGAGTCTCACATTTATATTTCCAGCTGTCATGTCTCCTCTGAGATTCAGACTTGTTGGTCTAATTTCATATTTGGCATCTTCACTTGGATGTCCAATAGGAAAACGTAACATGACAGAGTTAGAAATCTTGGCTTTTTTCTCCAGACTGTTCTTTCCTCAGGGTTCTCTGTTTCAGTAAATGGCATCAGTGTTCATCCATTGGCTTCCCAGATGGCTCAGTGGTAAAGAATCTGCCTGTGATGCATGAGATACGGGTTCGATCCCTGGGTTGGGAAGATCCTCTGGGGAAGGGAGTAATCCCACTCCAGTATTATTGCCTGGAAAACCCATCAACAGAGGAACCTGGAGGGCTACAGTCCATGGGGTTGCAAGAGACTCAGACAGGATTTAGCAACTCAGTAACAAACAAACAAGGATTCATCCATTAGTTTAAGGAATCAAAAAAAAAAAAAAGAAAGACAGCTTGGAGTCATTCTTGTGTTCTCTTTTTCCAACCCATCATCAAACTCTGCTGTACTTTGGAATGTATCCTGAATCTGACCACTTTTCATCACCTGCATTGTTAGCACCCTACTCTGTGAGGTGATACCTCATTGTGGTTTTGATTTGCATTGATGAGCAGTGTTGAGGATCTTTTCATATGCCTGTTAGCCATCTATACACCATCTTTGGAAAAATATCTATTCAGGCCTTCTGACCATTTTTTAATTGTTTTGTTCTTTTTGATATTTAGTTGTATGAGTTGTTTATTATTTTGGATATAATCCCCTTGTTGGTCATATCATTTGCAAATCTTTTACCCAGTTCAGTAGGTTGCCTTTTTTTGGTTTGTTGATGGTTTCCTTTGTGCAAAACCTGTTAAGTTTACTTAGGTGCCATTTGCTTCTTTTTGCTCATATTTCTTTTGCCTTAGGGGACAGATAAAAAATGTTGCTATGATTCATGTCAAAGAGTGTTCTGCCTATATTTTCTTTGTAGAAGTTTTATGGCTTTAAGTCCTACATTTAGGTCTTTAATTTATCTTTGGTTTATTTTTCTTTATGGTATGAGGAAATATTCTAATTCCATTGTTTTACATGTAGCTATCCAGTTTTTCCAGCACAACTTGCTGAAGAGACTATGATTTTGCCATTGCATATTCTTTGTCATAGGTTAATTGCTTCCCTTGTCATAGGTCAAATGACCATAGGTGTATGGATATATTTCTGGGCTCCCTATTCAATTCCGTTGACCTATATACTTGCTTCTGTGCCAGTACCATGCTGCTTTGATGACTGTAACTTGGTAATATAGTCTGAAGATAGGGTCCATAATACCTCCAACTTTGTTCTCTCTCTTTTTTTTTTCCCCCTCAAGATTGTTTTGGCAGTTTGGGACCTGTTGTATTTCCATATAAATTTTAGGATTTATTTTACTTCTGTGAAAAATGTCATGGGTATTTTAATAGGGATTACAGTACATCTCTAGATTGCTTTGGGTACTATGGCCATTTTAACTATTAATTCTTCCAATCCAAGAACTCAAGATATCTTTCCTTTTTTTTGTATTGTCTTCAGTTTTCTTCATCAGTGTGTTATAGTTTTTATAGGTTCTTCATTTCCTTGGTTCAATGTTAAGGGATCCTCTCTAAGTGGAGAAGAAGATTCAAAAGGAAAGGGAAAATTGCACTAAGAAAGGAAAATGTGTAACAAGAGTTGAAGATTAACCACTTAAAGAAGCTAGTAAGAAGATTCAAAGGCAAAAAAAGCAATTATAACAACAATGAACAGTTAAGGGGAAACATGAGAATGTAAAATCTGACATCAAAAACACAAAATGTAGGTGAGGGGAATAAAAAATGCAGATCTTTTAGGATGTGTTTGAACTTGAAGGACTAAATGATTACTAGTTCAAAACAAGTAGATATAGGTCATCATATATGAAACCTGTGGTAACCACAAATCAAAAACCTACAATAGACACACAAAAACTAAAAGCAACACAGGCACACTACTAAAGAACATCATCAACTATGCTTCTCCTTGCTAACTATGACAGAATGGAAGAGGAAGAGGTGATCTAAAGAATGAACTGCTACATAGGAAGCAACCAGGGATTGCCAGATTTAACAAGAATACTGTTTCTTCTTACAACTTCTCCAGATGGTGAATTACTCCATAATCAACACAGGAATTCAGAACAAAGTCAAACCCAGGGTGGATCTGCGTGAGAGACTTTGTTAAGAAAAGATTCAAGGTAATGCTTCATAAAACATTTCAGAATGGCAAGAGGTCCTCTAAAGATTTGAAGGTATACCTAGCAGATCCTGTCTATTAAATAATAGAATTTATGGGAACCTTAAGGATGTTTGCCTGCAGCATCATCTCAAGGAGCCCCAGATAGAGAAGTTCCTATCTCAAATAGATTTGCAGTGGTGTATTATCTAAGAAAGTGAAACCCACTAATAATTTTCAGAAAACCTGCGTAATTCTTAAGAGAATTGTTCTGGTGGAAGCAGAGTCTCAACTAAAAGAGAGAGGATATGACGTATATTAAAAGAGAGAATACACGAAGAGCTGAGTCATTGGAAGAGACCCTGAGGAGGGAAAGACTGAGGGCAGGAGGAGAAGGAGGCAACAGAGGATGAGATGGTTGGATGGCATCACCAACTCAATGGACATGAGTTTGAGCACACTCTGGGAGATGGTGTAGGACAGGGAAACCTGGTGTGCTGCAGTCCATGGCTTCACCAAGTCGGACATGACTTAGCAACTGAACAACAAAAGACACAGCAAAATAAAAAGAGACAGTTGGATGTCTCATCCATGTTGTCCAGGAAACAGATCCAGGAGGGTTTTTTTTTTCGCTCACTTAGGAGCTACAGAGAACTCCTCACAGAGTGTAAACTGAGCAGCAATGGAAGAATTGGCAACATGTTCTCAGCTGGATTTCAGAATGGCTAGGGGCCAGCGACTGTTATGTGCCTCGCACATTCCCCATTTTTGAACAGGAATGTCTAAGAATTATACTTACCCCACCACCGTATCCTGATGTATATGTACATACAGTTAACTTCCTTATTTAGTTCATAGACCTTAAGATTAAGAAGATGCTTAAGGAGCTATACCCAAGGAACTATACCTGAGGAGCTTCATCTGTACCTGAACCTGATATAATTGATGCAGTCTTGGACTTTGAGCCTGAGCATGGTGCTATACTAGAATGAGACTCTGGTGGGGAGGGGGGTCCTCAAAGGAGGGATGGGTGTATTTTACATGTGGGAGGAATGTGAATAGTGTAGCTTAGAAGGCAGATTTTGAAAGGTGATTACAGTGTTTCCCATTCCACATGCTTTTCTGGAGACTCTGCACTCTCCTATTGAGAGGGAGACTCTGTTCTTCTTAAAGTTTGTGGGTCTTTGTGATTGTCTTCACCAGTGAAAGTGTTAGTCACTCAGTCGTGTCTGACTCTTTGTGACTCCATGGACTGTAGCCTGCCAGGCTCCTCTGTCCATGGACTTCTCCAGGCAAGAATACTGGAGTGGGTAGCCATTCCCTTCTCCAGGGGATCTTCCCAACCTAGAGACTGAACCTGGGTCTACTGCATTGCAGGCAGATTCTATACCATCTGAGCCACCAGGGAAGCCCACCTTGACCAATAGTGTATGGCAGGAGTGACACTATGTAGCTTCCAAGACTAGGTCAAAGATAAGGCCATGCAATTCGGCCTTGATATGCTGGGACGCTCACTCTTGGAAGCCAACCAAATTAGCCACTGTAAAGGCCCACATGGAGAGAACTGAGACCCTGTGAACCCACAGCCCTGCCCGAGATCTTAGCTGACAGCCAGTACCAACTTCCCTGCCTGGTGAGTAGGAAAAAAGAATGGTTAATGTTTTAAGCTACTAAGTTTTAGGGTAGTTTGTTACATAGCAATAGATAACTGAAATACACCCCAAATATAGTCACATAAAACAATATTTTGTTCATGGATCCACAATTTGGACAGCGCTTGACTGATACAACTCTTCTCTGCTTCAGGATATCTGAGGCCTTCACTGGGAAGATTCAATGGCTAGGGCTAGAATCATCTGGAGCTTTGTTCACTCACGTATCTAGTACCTGAGCTGAGATGACTAACAGGCTGAGTTCATTTGGGACGATCACAGGAAGTGCTTACAGTTGGCTTCTCCATGTATTTGGGACTTCCTCACAGCATCACAGCCTCAAGTTTGTCAAGCTTCATCGGGTGGCTCAGCCCTCCAAGAGCAAGTGTTCCCAGCAAACAAGACAGAATCGTCATGGCCTTTATGACCAGCCTTCTGAAGTCACAAAGCATCAGTTCAGCCCTACTGTACTAACTGAAGCAGTCAGAAACCCATCCACATTGAGGGGAGAGGGTGTAGATCTCCTGCCTCTTGGTGCCAGACGTAGCGAAGAATTAATGTTATGAACAATTTTTCTGGGACTTCCCTGGTGATCCAGTCCTTAAGAGTACACCTTCCAGTGCAGGGAATGCAGGTGTGATCCCTGGTCAGGGAACTAGGATCCCATACGCCAGGGGGCCTGTAAGCCCATGTACTGCAACTACTGAGCCTACGCGCCACAACTAGAGAGAAGCCCACATGGTACAAGGAAGAGCCTGCGTGCTGCAACTAAGACCCGATACAGCCAAATAAATAAATATTTTTTAAGAACCAACTTTTCTGTGATATGTTAAATATGATTTTGTTTTTAACTGACTTGAAGTTTATGGGTGTTACGAACTGATTCTGTCCCCTCAAAACTCAAATGTTGAAATCTGAAACCTCGGTGTAATGGTATTTGAAGGTAGGGCATTTAGGAGGTTGTCAGGTTCAAATGAGGCCCCCATGATGGGATTAGTGTCCTTATGAAACGAAGAAGAGAAACCAGAGGTGGTTTCTCCTCTGCCTGCCAGGTGAGGAGACAGGGAGAAGGCAGCTGTCTCTAGGCCAGAAAATGCCCCCACCAGGAACTGAATCTGACAGAATCTTGATCGTGGACTTCTCAGACTCCACAACTGTGAGAAATGTGTGTTGTTTAAGCCACTCCATCTATGGTATTTTGTTAGAGAAGCCTGAGCCAAGACATCGTCCTCCCGGACCATGTGGTTGATGTCTCTGTCAGTTTTAGAAAATTCTCTACCATTATCTCTTCAAATATACCTACATAATGCTTTGTAGCTTTGTTGTCAGGCAAAGTAATGATGCCTCTAGGAATGTCACAATATGAGTTTCCAAAGTTTGTTCTTAGAACCAGGAAGCAAGAAGAAAAATAGGTCATAGTCACGCTCCTTTGTATCAGAGTTTTGACTAAACTGTTCTAGAGCCAGATGCTCCCCTTCTTACCATCACTCCTCCTCCTAGGGGATTCTTCTCTAATCTTTATGAGAAAAAGGTCAGTCTGGCTATCCTATCAACACCTCTGTGTATATTGTAGCCAATGAAAATTCCTCTGGCAGTAGTAGTTGAACCAGTAGCAAATGCTGAATTGTCTTTCTCTCCCAATGATGGAAAAAGTAACCCAGTATTTGTTCAGCTTTAAATTTCATCTGTGCCTCTAAGTGTTAAGTAAAAACACCTAGATGAAAACACAAATTTTAATAGTGGGGATACTTTTTACTATTTGGTATTGTATACTTTTACTCCAATCTTCTGCAAGAGGTATGTGTTACATTAGAAAAATTCATTACAAAATAAAACTCCAAAAAGTTTCCTACACTATATCATTAATAACAATGACATGTATTTAATGTTACCCAGGGGACAAATGATTCACATAAGATTATTAAACACTAAAATCCAACCTTGAATCTCTCTCTCCTGTCAGTAGCAGAGCAGTGCATTACAATCTGGGGGAAGGTCCAAGGTGTTTGGTGAAGAAGGTTAGAATTTGCTTCCAAGCATCTACCTGGGCCTTAGAATGAGCCCTGGGCTCCCCACCCCACATTACGGGTTTGTCCAATAATTTGTGCAAAGAAGCTGGGCACATGGGGAAGTAAGGAGGCTCAATGTAGTGCCCAGTCCCAGGATAAGAGATGATCTGGGGTTTTTCCTTTCCATGGGCTTGTAACCGTTCAGAGGCTATCTGGGCATAAAACTCACTCCTCCAGTTATGGTCATCCTGACCAACAATGAAGAGGATGGGCCCCGGGGCCTTCTCTATTGGAATCATGCAGGGGTTCTCACATCCCCCTACGATATCATTCCTTACATCCACAATGTCTAGGAGGCCTGAGAAAGCCACCTTCATTCTCCTCAGGTCATGGCCCAATGGTGGAATGCTGTTCTCTTTGTAGTACATAGCTTTGTTTCCATTGAACCCAGATCCATTGATGGAAACTGTGGCTGATACATTCTTCAAAAATGAGGCCATGGAGAGACAAATATCAGCCCCTAAAGAAATGCCCAGAAGGCCAATGCCTGGGCCTTTTATCTGCAAGAAAAAAAGAGACAAAAGTCAGAAACCTATCCCCCAAAAAAACATTTTTCTAAATGCAACTAGAGATGCTGCTAGCTTTGGCTTGTGAACTGCTCACAAGACACTCAACCTCAGCTGACAGAGGAGATTCTTTTCCTGTAAAGACTATCTTCCTGGACACGTGGCAAACAAATCTTAAAAACTCACTGGAAAATTTGGGAACTGTTTGCAAAATTCCAGAGAGTCACGCACTGAAGAATGCTGAGTCATGGAGCCTGTTGAGTTCAGAGTCTCACTCAGGTGGAATTATATAGCATCAATGTTCTTGGGTATCTAACTTGTGAAATGAAAGTCTGTCCCAAGAAGTGAATCATTATCAGACCACATCTAAATATATACTGAAAAATGGTTAACTTTATAGAAACAAAGTAAGACTTCAGAGTCCAATTAAGTAGTTCTTAGCTTCTGAAATAGGTGGACAAGTTTCGATCAAGTCTGAGAACATATTCTGCTATCAGAAATATAAATATTAAAAAGCATGTAAAGCTAAAAAATTTAGAAACTCCATTTGAAGAAATTTTAATATTACTACATAATTCCCTGAAATAAAATCTCACATGAATTTTACGATGAAGTCGGCAATTTTAATCCATCTGACAGAGAAAGTGGAGTATGTACCTAAAACCAAGGACGTCTTCAAAAGAAATGTCTGTGAAAGAAGAGTAGAGCAGCATCAACCCACTCGGCACAGGTGCGGGCAAAGTGACACCCTCTCTGCAGGTTCTAGAGAGAATGATAAAGGACATTAGGAGCACCTGGGTGTGTTGAAGCATGTAGCACAGGGCTTCTTCAAAGTAGTCCAGGTCTATGGTATCGAATTTCTTGGGGAGATCTTCAAAGCTACAATAAGCTAGAGCCAATGCGGCAAAGCCATGGCCAGCCAGAAGGCTGGCCCGATACTCCAACAGGCCTCCTCCAATACCGTAGATGTCAATGATCCCTGGGAAAGGTCCAGATCCTAAAGAAGGCAATATTATAAAGAGAGTGTATTATGTAACTTATTAAAGGATTTGCTTTCCTTTTAGAACTCTTTCTAAAGTATTTAGTGGGTGCCAATGAATCAGAGGAAAGAAAGCAGCTCCCTCAGTCATTGAACAAGGGATACAAATTCCAAATTATCTCCAAGGTATACTTGGAGAATCTTTAGTTGTAAAGGAGGGTAATAAAGTCTAATGACTGTATCATGGAAGGAGGACTTTAGACAGTTGATTCGCAGTGTTCTTTTATAGGATTGGGCACAGAATTGAGAATCAAAACGAAGCTTTCAAAAGCAAATCAAAACCCTTGGTGATACCTTTGGTTCAGATGTCTGCTTAGAGGAAAGAAAAAGAGAGATCCTGCGAGGCTTTAGGTGAGGAAGGCAGTGAAGTCTGAAAAGTCATCTGTGGTAGAGAGGAGCATGAAAAAGTGGGTAAGGAGCCCAGTGTACGCAGGACACTAGAGAAGGGTGACGTGGCAATAGTTTCCTCAGCTGTCATCATATTGTGTAAGACCATCATACTGTGTCGGAGCTGAAGGTTATAGAAATCTGTAGTTATTAATAGCAAAATGGACCTACGGAGCCCATCCAGTCCTTTTTTTTTTTTTTTTAATCTTCATAATAACAGTATCCACCTCTTTGGGATACAGAGGTTAAATGAGATAATGCAAGCAAACCGCATAGCAGAGTGCAGAACAAATCAAAAGCCTCCATTGTGGCTGTGAGGTCACTGATTTAGTCAACATCCTCTTCTCTGACCCTGATCCCAAGCCACCCTTCCTGGGAAGCAGTATCACAAACCCAGACGGCCTAGAGAACAGGCTCGCCAGGCCCCAGCACCACAGGCTCACCTGGCGGCAGGAAGAGCGTGGCGCGCACCCGGCCCGCGCGCACCTGCTCGCGCCGCACCCCGGGCGCCAGGAAGTCGCGCTCGTGCACCGCCCGGCCCAGGAGCCGCTGGGCCTCGGGCTCGTGACCGTCGAACACCTCCAGCTCCACGGCGAAGGGCGTCTGCACATCCCGCTTCAGAAATCGCCAAAAAGGTTTCTCGGGCTCCAGAGCCCAGAAGAGCCCCATGGGCTCGAGCCCCGCGAAGCTGCCGCCCAGCGCGGGCGCGCGCTCCAGGTCCAGCAGGCCGGCGGCGTCGGCGCAGTAGCGCGCGTGAGCCCTGAAGAGCGCGCCCTTCTCGTCGCGCAGGGACGCGCGCAGCGTGACCGGCTGCCCCGGGGCCAGGCCGCGGACAGCGATGCGCACGGGCTCGTCCCAGCGGCAGCGGCCCGCCGGTTCCAGCGTCACGGTCGCCACCATCCCGGGCCCACAGCCGCAGTGTGGACTCTGAGCGTGAAAGCGCGGGTGGCTACTGGAGTTTTTGCCTCAGGCCGGGTGGAGGGCGCTCGGACGTCCGAGGGTATCAGGCGTCGCCTGGAGCCGAGAGAGATCTGTGGCTGAGCCGCCTCTGGTCTCGGACCCCTGCTCGTCGGAGGTAAAAGCACTGGGTCTGGCCCAGGGCAGGGCGCACAGGGATTTTCTGCTGTCTATAATGTGGCGCGGAACCCGCCCCGCTGACGTCTCAGTTCTGCCTCAAACCTCCCTTGGTTGTTGGAGTGAAGCTTGATGGATATGGGTTCGTGGTGAAACCGGAGCTGAATGTCTTTAGGCAGAATTCCAAGAATTCTAGCCTCTCCCAACTTTTTTTTCCTAAGACTTTTAATGAGTTATACACATATACGCACACACACACACAACCCTGCATAAATCCTAACTGTATATTTCAATGTATTTCGTAACCCAACGTACTTGGGCAACCAAGCTCAGGGGTCTAGAAACATCATTGCCAGCACCCCAGTAGCACTTCCCGTTGCCCAAAGTACTCTGTCCTGAGTTAGTTTTTCCCAACTGCATTTTACGGTGATGAATCCTCCAGTGTGCCGTTTTTATTGTCTTTTAATTACATTTGTGAGATTCATTGCTATTTTTGAGTGTAGTTGTAGATTGTTCTTTATCTCTGCCAAATAGTATTTTATTTTGTGATCATAAAGGTATTGGTCGAATATTACTGACTATAGGCTTTTGGCAGTTTCCAGTTTGGGACTGTATAGTACTCTGAATATTCAAGACTATATCTTTTGATTGACATATATGTGCCTTTCAGTGGAGTGAATACCTGAGAGTGGAACTGCAGTATCATTGGGAATGAGAATGTTCGGCCTTCATAGATACTAAATATCAGCCTTTTTTTTTTTTTAATTAGTTTATTTATCTGTTTTTTAACTTTACAATATTGTATTTGTTTTGCCATACATTGACATGAATCCACCATGGCTGTACATGTGTGCCCCTTCCAGAACCCCCCTCCCACCTCCCTCCCCATCCCATCCCTCTGGGTCATCCCAGTGCACCAGCCCCAAGCACCCTGTACCATGCATCGAACCTGGACTGGCGATTCGTTTCACATATAATTTACATGCTTCAATGCCATTCTCCCATGTCATCCCGCCCTCACCCTCTCCCATAGAGTCCATAATACTGTTCTATATATCTGTGTCTCTTTTGCTGCCTCGCATACAGGGTTATCTTTACCGATTTACTAAATTCCATATATATGTGTTAGTACACTGTATTGGTGTTTTTCTTTCTGGCTTACTTCACTCTGTATAATAGGCTCCAGTTTCATCCACCTCATTAGAACTGATTCGAATGTATTCTTTTTAATGGCTGAGTAATATTCCATTGTGTATATGTACCACAGCTTCCTTATCCATTCGTCTGCTGATGGGCATCTAGGCTGCTTCCATGTCCTGGCTATTATAAACAGTGCTGCGATGAACATTGGGGTACACGTGTCTCTTTCAAGTCTGGTTTCCTCAGTGTGTATGCCCAGCAGTGGGATTGCTGGGTCATATGGCAGTTCTATTTCCAGTTTTTTGAGGAATCTCCACACTGTTCTCCATAATGGCTGTACCAGTTTGCATTCCCACCAACAGTGTAAGAGGGTTCCCTTTTCTCCACACCCTCTCCAGCATTTATTGCTTGTAGTCTTTTGGATAGCAGCCATTCTGATGGGCGTGAAATGGTACCTCATTGTGGTTTTGACTTGCATTTCTCTGATAATGAGTGATGTTGAGCATCTGTTCATGTGTTTGTTAGCCATCTGTATGTCTTCTTTGGAGAAGTGTCTGTTTAGTTCTTTGGCCCACTTTTTGATTGGGTCGTTTATTTTTCTGGAATTGAGCTGCAGGAGTTGCTTGTATATTTTTGAGATTAATTGTTTGTCTGTTGCTTCGTTTGCTATTATTTTCTCCCATTCCGAAGGCTGTCTTTTCACCTTGCTTATAGTTTCCTTTGTTGTGCAAAAGCTTTTAATTTTAATTAGGTCCATTTGTTTATTTTTGCTTTTATTTCCAATATTCTGGGAGGTGGGTCATAGAGGATCCTGCTGTGGTTTATGTCGGAGAGTGTTTTGCCTATGTTTTCCTCTAGGAGTTTTATAGTTTCTAGTCTTATGTTTAGATCTTTAATCCATTTTGAGTTTATTTTTGTGTATGGTGTTAGAAAGTGTTCTAGTTTCAGTCTTTTACAAGTGGTTGACCAGTTTTCCCAGCACCACTTGTTAAACAGATTGTCTTTTCTCCATTGTATATTCTTACCTCCTTTGTCTAAGATAAGGTGTCCATAGGTGTGTGGATTTATCTCTGGGCTTTCTATTTTGTTCCATTGATCTATATTTCTGTCCTTGTGCCAGTACCATACTGTCTTGATGACTGTGGCTTTGTAGTAGAGCCTGAAGTCAGGCAGGTTGATTCCTTCAGTTCCATTCTTCTTTCTCAAGATTGTTTTGGCTATTCAAGATTTTTTGTATTTGCATACAAATTGTGAAATTATTTGTTCTAGTTCTCTGAAAAATACTGTTGGTAGCTTGATAGGGATTGCACTGAATCTATAGATTACTTTGGGTAGTATACTCATTTTCACTATATTGATTCTTCCAATCCACAAACATGGTATGTTTCTCCATCTATTTGTGTCCTCTTTGATTTCCTTCACCAGTGTTTTACAGTTTTCTATATATAGGTCTTTTGTTTCTTTAGGTAGATATATTCCTAAGTATTTTATTCTTTTCGTTGCGATGGTGAATGGAATTGTTTCCTTAATTTCTCTTTCTGTTTTCTCATTGTTAGTGTAGAGGAATGCAAGGGATTTCTGTGTGTTAATTTTATATCCTGCAACTTTACTATATTCGTTGATTAGCTCTAGTAATTTTCTGGTGGAGTCTTTAGGGTTTTCTGTGTAGAGGATCATGTAATCTGCAAACAGTGAGAGTTTTACTTCTTCTTTTCCAATCTGGATTCCTTTTATTTCTTTTTCTGCTCTGATTGCTGTGGCCAAAACTTCTAAAACTATGTTGAATAGTAGTGGTGAGAGTGGGCACCCTTGTCTTGTTCCTGACTTTAGGGGAAATGCTTTCA
Organism: Giraffa tippelskirchi; assembly: GCF_054371585.1. NCBI lineage: Eukaryota > Metazoa > Chordata > Mammalia > Artiodactyla > Giraffidae > Giraffa > Giraffa tippelskirchi. The sequence continues at coordinate 145,034,268 of NC_137281.1, read as the reverse complement.
GTTTTTCACCATTTAGGATAATGTTTGCTGTGGGTTTGTCATATATAGCTTTTATTATGTTGAGGTATGTTCCTTCTATTCCCGCTTTTTGGAGGGTTTTTATCATAAATGGATGTTGAATTTTGTCGCAGGCTTTCTCTGCATCTATTGAAATAATCATATGGTTTTTATTTTTCAATTTGTTAATGTGGTGTATTACACTGATTGATTTGTGGATATTGAAGAATCCTTGTATCCCTGGGATAAAGCCCACTGGGTCATGATGTATGATCTTTTTAATACGTTGTTGGATTCTGTTTGCTAGGATTTTGTTAAGGAGTTTTGCTCCTATGTTCATCAGTGATATTGGCCTGTAGTTTTCTTTTTTTGTGGCATCTTTGTCAGGTTTTGGTATTAGGGTGATGGTGGCCTCATAGAATGAGTTTGGCAGTTTACCTTCCTCTACAATTTTCTGGAAGAGTTTGAGTAGGATAGGTGTTAGCTCTTCTGTAAATTTTTGGTAGAATTCAGCTGTGAAGCCATCTGGTCCTGGGCTTTTGTTTGTTGGAAGACTGCTGATTACAGTTTCAATTTCCGTGCTTGTGATGGGTCTGTTGAGCTTTTCTATTTCTTCCTGGTTCAGTTTTGGAAAGTCGTAGTTTTCTAAGAATTTATCCATTTCTTCCAAGTTGTCCAATTTATTTGCATATAGTTGCTGATAATAGTCTCTTATGATCCTTTGTATTTCTGTGTTGTCTGTTGTGATCTCTCTGTTTTCATTTCTAATTTTGTTGATTTGATTCTTCTCCCTTTGTTTCTTGATGAGTCTGGCTAATGGCTCATCAATTTTATTTATCTTCTCAAAGAACCAGCTTTTAGCTTTGTTGATTTTTGCTATGGTCTCTTTTGTTTCTTTTGCATTTATTTCTGCCCTAATTTTTAAGATTTCTTTCCTTCTACTAACCCTGGGGTTCTTCATTTCTTCCTTTTCTAGTTGCTTTAGGTGTAGATTTAGGTTATTTATTTGACTTTTTTCTTGTTTCTTGAGGTGAGCCTGTATTGCTATGGATCTTTCCCTTAGCACTGCTTTTACAGTGTCCCATAGGTTTTGGGTTGTTGTGTTTTCATTTTCATTCGTTTCTATGCATATTTTGATTTCTTCTGTGATTTGTTGGTTATTCAGCAGCATGTTGTTCAGCCTCCACATGTTGAAATTTTTAATAATTTTTCTCCTGTAATTGACATCTAATCTTACTGCATTGTGGTCAGAAAAGATGCTTGGAATGATTTCAATTTTTTTGAATTTACCAAGACTAGATTTTTGACCCAGGATGTGATCTATTCTGGAGAAGGTTCCGTGTGCACTTGAGAAAAAGGTGAAATTCATTGTTTTGGGGTGAAATGTCCTATAGATATCAATTAGGTCTAACTGGTCTATTGTATCATTTAAAGTTTGTGTTTCCTTGTTAAGTTTCTGTTTAGTTGATCTGTCCATAGGTGTGAGTGGGGTATTAAAGTCTCCTACTATTATTGTGTTATTGTTAATTTCTGCTTCCTACTTGTTAGCATTTGCCTTACATATTGCAGTGCTCCTATGTTGGGTGCATATATATTTATAATTGTTATATCTTCTTGGATTGATCCTTTGATCATTATGTAGTGTCCATCTTTGTCTCTTTTCACAGCCTTTGTTTTAAAGTCTATTTTATCTGATATGAGTATTGCTACTCCTGCTTTCTTTTGGTCTCTATTTGCATGAAATATTTTTTTCCAGCCCTTCACTTTCAGTCTGTATGTGTCCCTTGTTTTGAGGTGGGTCTCTTGTAGACAACATATATAGGGGTCTTGTTTTTGTATCCATTCAGCCAGTCTTTGTCTTTTGGCTGGGGCATTCAACCCATTTACATTTGAAGTAATTATTGATAAGTATCATCCCATTGCCATTTACATTATTGTTTTGGGTTCAAGATTATACACCCTTTCTGTGTTTCCTGTCTAAAGAAGATCCTTTAACATTTGTTGGAGAGCTGGTTTGGTGGTGCTGAATTCTCTGAGCTTTTGCTTGTCTGTAAAGCTTTTGATTTCTCCTTCGTATTTGAATGAGATCCTTGCTGGATACAGTAATCTGGGCTGTAGATTATTTTCTTTCATCACTTTAAGTATGTCCTGCCATTCCCTTCTGGCCTGAAGAGTTTCTATTGAAAGATCAGCTGTTATCCTTATGGGAATCCCCTTGTGTGTTATTTGTTGTTTTTCCCTTGCTGCTTTTAATATTTGTTCTTTGTGTTTGATCTTTGTTAATTTGATTACTGTGTGTCTTGGGGTGTTTCACCTTGGGTTTACACTGTTTGGGACTCTTTGGGTTTCTTGGACTTGGGTGATTATTTCCTTCCTCACTTTAGGGAAGTTTTCAACTATTATCTCCTCAAGTATTTTCTCATGGTCTTTCTTTTGTCTTCTTCTTCTGGGACTCCTATGATTTGAATGTTGGTGCGTTTAACATTGTCCCAGAGGTCTCTGAGGTTGTCCTCATTTCTTTTCATTCTTTTTTCTTTTTTCCTCTCTCTTTCATTTATTTCTATGATTCTATCTTCTACTTCACTTATCCTGTCTTCTGCCTCCGTTATTCCACTGTTGGTTCCCTCCAGATTGTTTTTGATCTCATTTATTGCATTATTCATTATATATTGACTCTTTTTTGTTTCTTCTAAGTCCTTGTTAAACCTTTCTTGCATCTTCTCGATCCTTATCTCCAGGTTATTTATCTGTAACTCCCATTTGTTTTCCAGATTTTGGATCATTTTCACTATCATTATTCGGAATTCTTTATCAGGCAGATTCCCTATCTCTTCCTCTTTTGTTTGATTTGGAGGGCATTTATCCTGTTCCTTTACCTGCTGGGTATTTCTCTGCCTTTTCATCTTGTTTATATTGCTGTGTTTGGGGTGGCCTTTCTGTTTTCTGGCAGTTTGTGTTTCCTCTTTATTGTGGAGGTTCCTCGCTGTGAGTGGGGTTAGACGGGTGGCTTGTCAAGGTTTCCTGGTTGGGGAAGTTTGTGTCAGTGTTCTGGTGGGTGGAGCTGGATTTCTTCTCTCTGGAGTGCAATGAAGTGTCCAGTAATGAGTTTTGAGATGTCAGTGGGTTTGGTGTGACTTTGGACAGCCTGTATATTGAAGCTCAGGGCTATGTTCCTGTGTTGCTAGAGAATTTGCGTGGTATATCTTACTCTGGAACTTGTTGGCCCTTGGGTGGTGCTTTGTTTCAATGTAGGTATGGAGGCGTTTGATGAGCTCCTATCAGTTAATGCTTCCTGGATTCAGGAGTTCTCTGGTGTTCTCAGGATTTTTGACTTAAGTCTCCTGTCTCTGGTTTCCAGTCTTATTCTTACAGTAGCCACAAGACTTCTCCATCTATACAGCACTGATGATAAAACATCTAGGTTAACAATGAAAAGTTTCTCCACAGTGAGGGACACCCGGAGACGTTCACAGTTACATGGAGAAGAGAAGAGGGAGAAGGGAGATAGAGGTGACCAGGAGGAGAAGAGGGGAATCAAAAGGGGAGAGAGCAAGCTAGCCAGTAATCACTTCCCTATGTGCTCTCCACAGTCTGGATCTCTCAGAGATGTTCACAGACTTACACAGGGAAGAGAAGAGGGAGGAAGGAGACAGAGGTGGCCAGGAGGAGAAAAGGGGAATCAAAAGGGGAGAGACAGATCCAGCCAGTAATCAGTTCTCCAAGTGTTCTCCACAGCCCGGAACACACAAAGAGATTCACAGAGTTGGGTTGAGAAGAAAAAGGGGAGTGGGGAGATGGAGGTGACCTGATGGAGAAAAAGGAGAGTTAAAAGGGGGAGAGAGCAATCAAGCCAGTGATCTCACTCCCAAGTAAAAATGGGTACTGAAGATTGGGTTCCTGAAGATACAAAGTTGATAACAAATACTAAAAAGCAAAGATTAAAAATCTAGTGTAGAGGTTAGATTCTCAAAAATACAATATTAAAAAAAAAGAGAAAAGAAAAAAAAAACCCACCAGAGTCACAAAAATTATAAAATGTATATATATGAAGTTTGCTTTAAAAATAGGATCTTTTTTTTGTGCAAGGTAATAGTAGGTTATAAAAATGAAAACTGAAGGAGTAATAAGGGACTTAAAAGTAAAAATAAAATAAGAAAATAAAATAAAATTAAATTAAAAAAAAGTTTAAAAAATTTAAAAATGATAATAGTAAAGATATATCTAGGACTTTCTCTGGAGCTGTTACGGACATTGTGTGGTCAGTTTATTTTCAGATAGTTCCTTGGTCCAGCTTGTACTTCTCATGGTCTGTAGGCCCCTTCCTATGTAGTCAGTGCTAACTACAGGGTTTTAATCCTTTGCACCTGTCACTTCCAAAGTGGTTCCCTCTGTTTCTTTTAGCTTCTTTTGTTTGCTGGTCTGTTCCGTGTTGAATTTCCGCCCTGACACAAGGGGGCCGGTGGTGTTCACTTTTTTTTAGTCTCTTGTTCAGTCGTGCTGTGGGGAGGAATACTGCAAACAAATCTCACTGGCGTGTGCTCACAATGATTCAGCCACACTGGGTTTGCCCTGCTCACAGTGTGTGTGCTTTACCAGTCTACACTGCTCAAGCTCTAGGTTGCACTGCCGGGAACTGTCTGAAGCGGGCCCCTGGGGTTGCCTGTACTTCCCAGGTTTAAGCCGCTTAGGTTCTGGTTCCTGGCTCCTTCACAAAGGCGCAGACTTCATTGAGCCTGGGTTTTGTGCCCTTCCCAGGTCCGAGCAGCTCAGGTGACCAGGTTTTCGGCTAGCGCAGCCGGGGGCTGCGCCTTTTCCCCTTCCCCTGTCCCATCCACTCGGTTTTCTGGGTGTACAACGGGCGCAGCTTCCCAGGTGTGCCATGTGTCTCCCCTGAGGAGCTGATCTCTGGCTGCAACCCTCTCGGCGGATGTCGACCCTCCAGAGTCCCAAGAAGTCCTGGTTAGCAAGGAGGTCCGCTTGCAGTTTGGTATCGGAAGCCTCTCTGGGGCCGCGATTCCACCCTTCCTGCTGTGGCCGCCCTCGCCTGCCCGTCTCTGGTGGGGGATGGGCCGGTCCGCAGCTGGCTTGCTCTGCTCAGTCCTTTGTTCTGTGAGTGGGCCTGGCGGTGTCTTAGGTTAAGGCTTTTCACGGGAAAGCTATCCCACGGTCTAGGTTGCTGTCTCAAGCTAGTTCCCTCAGATTGCCCTTAGGGCATTCAGGCCCAGTCCTTACCCAAAGCAATGCAGCCCGCCCCTACCTGCCCAGCCCCCACTTGCTAGCTGAGTATGCACGAGTCTGGGCTGCGGCTCCACTGGGAATTGCTGTTAGGTATGTAAACCACGGGTTTTCATTATTTGTTTATTTTTCCTCCTGGTTATTTTGCCCTCTGAGATTCCAAGGCTCGCCACAGACCCGCCGGAGAGAGTGTTTCCTGGTGTTTGGAAATTTCTCTCTTTTTTAAGACTCCCTTCCCGGGATGGATCTCTGTCCCTACCTCTTTTGTCCCTCTTTTTATCTTTTATATTTTGTCCTACCTCCTTCCGAAGACTATGGGCTGCCTTTCTGGGTGCCTGATGTCCTCTGCCAGCATTCAGAAGTTGTTTTGTGGAATTTGCTCGCCGTCTAAATGTTCTTTTGGTGAATTTGTGGGGGAGAAAGTCCTAAATGTCAGCCTTTTGAATGTGATCCTAGAAGCAATGTAGGTATAATGTTTAAGGATACCCAGCATTTTGCATATAGCATAGTAATAGCTACTCTTTAGCGATGTCCCATCTATTTTACATATACAATTTAACAAGTCCATAAAACACTGGGAGTAATTTTCAAATATTGGAAAGGAGAAACGTGAGGCTTAGCAAATGTAAAACTGCTAAGGATTAGCCTCTAATAACTGTCAGAGCCTTGACCAGCTCCAGTGTGGAACTCAACAGTGAGCAGCAGCATTGCAGTAAAATGTAATTAAAGTTCTAGCTCTGGCTTCATCACTGACTAGTTCCGTAAGCTCAAATAAGTTTGTATCTTTTGGGGTTTAAGAGTTCTTGTGTGTAGCATGATGGAAGTCTGCTATAAGGAGATCCAAGGTGACAGTGTGTGTGAAACTCTGAGAAGAATACTGAGAAGCGAAATTCATGCTTCATTTTGTAATAGAGATTGAGCCTATATGTGTTTTTTTTCCTCATGGTCTCCAGATATTTGCTATAGGTTTGCATACTGCTTTTCAAATTCTTTTTAAAGGAGAAAAAGAATTTCAGAGCATACATAAGCAAGGGCTTCTCCAGTGGCTCAGCTGTCAAGAATCTGCCTGCAATGCAGGAGACCCCGATTGGATTCCTAGGTCAGGAAGTAACCACTGGAGAAGGGATAGGCTACTCACTCCAGTATTCTTCAGCTTCCCTGGTGGCTCAGACCGTGAAGAATCCACCAGCAATGCAGGAGACATGGGATAGATCTCTGGTTTGGGTAGCTTCCCTGGAGGAGGGCATGACAATCCACTCCAGTATTCTTGCCTGGAGAATCCCCATGGACAGAGAAGCCTGGTGGGCTACTGTCCATGGAGTCACAAAGAGTTGGACATGAGTGAGTGACTAAGCACATACATAAGTAATGATTACAAGTTTACAGTGGTAAATGATAAGAGTCTCTTCTCTGTCCTTTTGCCACTTTCCCCAAAAGATGAATGAATCCATGTAGATTTTGATTAATATTTAAAGTAGGTAAATATATGGGAGTGTAAACACACTATGGTACTATTCTTTTCGTGTTCTTTGCTTTTTAAAATTAAAAACATGTTACATATTTTTTGTATTATTTTCTCTCTTCAACCACTTTGTTTAATATAAATTTTAATTTTTAAAATATTAACAGGCATTATTTTTAATATATTTGATATATTTATTTTTGCTTCAGTTTTCTTTTATTTTCTATTTGTTTGGCATGCCTTTTTCATCTCCTCACTTTCAGTCTGTGTGTCTCTTGAGATCTGAGATGAACCTCTTGTAGGCAACCTCTAGATGGGTCTTGATTTTTTACCCATTCAGCCACTCTGTGTCTTCTGATTGAAGCATTTAATCTATTTACATTTAAAGTAATTACTGAGGATATTCCCTGGTGGTGCTGTGGTTAGGATTTGGTGCTTTTTTTTACTGCTGTGGCTTTTTTTTACTGCTGTAATCAGGAAAGTCAGATCCTGCAAACCTCATAGTGCTGCCAGGAAAACAAAAATGAAGTAATGTTGATAGGTGTGTACTTATTGCCATTTTGTTGGCCATATTCTGGTTGTTTTTGTAGTTCTTTTTTGTTTCTTCTTTGTTTCTCTCTTCCCCTGTGACTTGATGACTATATTTAGTCTTATATTTAGATTCCTTTCTTTCCTGTTTATCTGTTATGTAATTCTATTTGTGCTGGCCAGGAGGTTTATTTATGGATATATATTTGATTATTTTAAGTTTCTGATCTCTTAATGTCAGACACATTTTAACCACCCTGCATTTTTACCCTCACCACCCCACCCCACCATTTACTGTTTGTGACATCATATTTTACATCCTTTTATGTATATCTTAACCTATTTATTGTGGATATAGATGATTTGGTTACTTTGTCTTTTAACCTTGCTTTGTAAATGGCTGAAATATACTACCTTTTTTGTGCCTTTACCAATGAAATTTTTTTTTCATATTTTTAATATTTCTAGTTGTGGCCTATTCTTTTCTACTTAGAGAATTTTTTAAAGCATTTCTTCTCAAGTAGTTTAGTGATACTGAACTTCTTTTAGTTTTTGCTTATCTTTAAAATTCTTTATCTGTCCTTCAAATCTGAGTGATAGCCTTCCTGAGTACAGTGTTGTTGGTTGTATTTTCCTTTCATCATTAAAAAATATATCATGCTGTTGCCTTCTTATCTGCTGTGCTTAGTCACTCATCTGTGTCCGGCTCTTTGCAATCCCATAAACTGTAGCCCACCAGGCTCCTCTGCCCATGGGATTTCCCAGATGAGAATACTGGAATGTGTTGCCATTCCCTTCTTCAGGGGATCTTCACAACCCAGGGATCAAACCCACATCCACCTGGGTCTCCAGCATGTCGGGTGGATTCTTTACTGTCTGAGCTAACGGGTAAGCCATTTCTGCTGAAAAGTCAGCTGGCAGTTGAAAAAAATAATTTTTGTATCTTTATTTTTTTCTGCTCTGGATCTTCTGTTGCTGCTTGTGTGGGCTTTTTTAGTTGCAGTATGCAGGCTTCTTATTGTGGTGGCTTCTCTTGTTGGGGAGCACAGGTTCTAGAGAACATAGGCTTCAGTAGTTCTGGCTCAGGGGCTTAATTACCCCATGGCATGTGACATCTTCCTGAACCAGGGATCAAAGCCATGTCCCCTGCATTGGTAGGTGGATTCTTTACCACTGGGCCACTAGGGAAGTTCCTCAGCTGAAATTTTTATGGGAATTCTTATGTATGTTTCTAGTTGCTTTTCTGTTGCTGCTTTTTACCATTGAATTGAAAGAGTTCTTTATATATTCTAGGTCCAAGTCTCTAACATACATGTGATTTGGAAATATTTCTTACCATTGTGTGAGATGTCTTTTCAACTTTTTAATGGTATTGTCAGGGGAGTGTGTAATTTCCTCGGTTCTGTCTCGTCACAACAAAAATTTGAAGTGACGAACATTAAAGCCATCGGACAAAACATGTCTCAGCTCTCGGACAGACTATATCATAGCTCTCAGCTCTCAGATCAGTGTTACAGCTCCGTGTTACAGCTCAGTTTTATTTAGAAAATAAAAGGAAAATACATCCTTGAGGTATGAGGGCATGCCGACCCAAAAGACTGCGAAGAGAAGAGAGAACGAGAAAGAGAGAGAGAGTGCATGCACATGGGAGAGAGACACTCCCCCGGCCCTTTGGCTCCTCTTTTTATATGTTTTTTCCTCCCCCTGGGCCTGCCTTATGTAAATTGTGCTAGCCAGGAGTGCTGTTTGTTCTACCTGAGGTCCTCACTCCGGTCCTCGGACCTTCCTTTGTTTTATTTTCGCGGGCTTTTCCCTTCCTTGTCATTTTTTTTTTTTTTTTTAGTTGGGGGCCAACCACTTTACAATATTGTAGTAGTTTTTGCCACACATTGACAGGAACCAGCCATGGGTCCACACGTGCCCCCCATCCTGAACCCCCCTCCCACCCCCCTCCCCATCCCATCCCCCTGGGCCATCCCACTGCCCCAGCCCCGAGCATCCGCCCCATGCATCGAACATGGAACGGTGCTCTGCCCCACACATGACAACATACATGTTTCAATGCTATTGTCCCAGAACATCCCACCCTCACCTTCTCCCTCAGAGTCCATAAGACTGTTCTATGCATCTGTGTCTCTTATTCTGTCTCACATATAGGGTTATCGTTACCATCTTTCAAATTCCATATATATGCATTAGTATACTGTATTGGTGTTTTTCTTTCTGGCTTACTTCACTCTGTATAATGGGCTCCAGTTTCATCCATCTCAATAGAACCGATTCAAATGTATTTTTTTTAATGGCTGAGTAATATTCCATTGTGTATATGTACCACAGCTTCCTTATCCATTCGTCTGCTGATGGGCATCTAGGTTACTTCCATGGCCTGGCTATTGTAAACAGTGCTGCGATGAACATTGGGGTACATGCGTCTCTTTCAATTCTGGTTTCCTTGGTGTGTATGCCCAGCAGTGGGATTGCTGGGTCATATGGCAGTTCTATTCCCAGTTTTTTAAGGAATATCCACACTGTTCTCCATAGTGGCTGTACTAGTTTGCATTCCCACCAACAGTGTAAGAGGGTTCCCTTTTCTCCACACCCTCTCCAGCATTTATTGCTTGTAGACTTTTGGATAGCCCCCAGAATATTGGAAATAAAAGCAAAAATAAACAAATGGGACCTAATTAAAATTAAAAGCTTTTGCACAACAAAGGAAACTATAAGCAAGGTGAAAAGACAGCCTTCAGAATGGGAGAAAATAATAGCAAACGAGGCAACAGACAAACAATTAATCTCAAAAATATACAAGCAACTCCTGCAGCTGAATTCCAGAAAAATAAACGACCCAATCAAAAAATGGGCCAAAGAACTAAACAGACATTTCTCCAAAGAAGACATACAGATGGCTAACAAACACATGAAAAGATGCTCAACATCACTCATTATTCAGTTCAGGTCAGTTGCTCAGTCGTGTCCGACTCTTTGCGACCCCATGAATTGCAGCACGCCAGGCCTCTCTGTCCATCACCAACTCCCGGAGTCTACCCAAACCCATGTTCATCGAGTCAGTGATGCCATCCAACCATATCATCCTCTGTCGTCCCCTTCTCCTCCCACCCCCAATCCTACCCAGCATCAGGGTCTTTTCCAATGAGTCAACCCTTCGCATGAGGTGGCCAAAGTATTGGAGTTTCAGCTTCAACATCAGACCTTCCAATGAACACCTAAGATTGATCTCTTTTAGGATGGATTGATTGGATCTCCTTGCAGTCCAAGGGACTCTCAAGAGTCTTCTCCAACACCACAGCTCAAAAGCATCAATTCTGCAGCGCTCAGCTTTCTTCACCGTCCAACTCTCACATCCATACATGACCACTGGAAAAACCATAGCCTTGACTAGATGGACTTTTGTTGGCAAAGTAATGTCTCTGCTTTTAAATATGCTATCTAGGTTGGCCATAACCTTCCTTCCAAGGAGTAAGCGTCTTTTAATTTCATGGCTGCAGTCACCATCAGCAGTGATTCTGGAGCCCAAAAAAATAAAGTCTGACACTGTTTCCACTGTTTCCCCATCTATTTCCCATGGAATGATGGGACCAGATGCCATGATCTTAGTTTTCTGAACGTTGAGCTTTAAGCCAACTTTTTCACTCTCCTCCTTCACCTTCATCAAGAGGCTCTTTAGTTCTTCTTCACTCTCTGCCATAAGGGTGGTGTCATCCGCATATCTGAGGTTATTGATATTTCTCATGGCAATCTTGATTCCAGCTTGTGTTTCTTCCAGCCCAGCGTTTCTCATGATGTACTCTGCATAGAAGTTAAATAAGCAGGGTGACAATATACAGCCTTGACCTACTCCTTTTCCTATTTGGAACCAGTCTGTTGTTCCATGTCCAGTTCTAACTGTTGCTTCTTGACCTGCATACAGGTTTCTCAAGAGACAGGTCAGATGGTCTGGTATTCCCATCTCTTTCAGAATTTTCCACAGTTTATTGTGATCCACACAGTCAAAGGCTTTGGCATAGTCAATAAAGCAGAAATAGATGTTTTTCTGGAACTCTCTTGCTTTTTCGATGATCCAGCGGATATTGGCAATTTGATCTCTGGTTCCTCTGCCTTTGCTAAAACCAGCTTGAACATCTGGGAGTTCATGAACACTCATTATTAGAGAAATGCAAATCAAAACCACAATGAGGTACCTTCCTTGTCTTTTAGCCATCGTCATTCTGGACTCCTTTTTCCTATTCTAACTACCTAACAGTAACCTTTGGTGCATAAAAGTTTTCAAATTTGATGTCCAATTCATTTATTTTTTCTGTTTTTGCTTATGCTTCGATGGCAAACCATTATCTAATCCAAAGTTACAAAGATTTGCTTCTATATGTTCTTCAAAGAATTCTATAATTTGAGCTGTTACATTTATGCCTTTAATCAATTTTGAGTTCATTCTTGTGTTTGCTGTGAGGTAGGATTGAAATTCATTCCTTTCATATGGATATTCTATTGTGTCAACACAATTTGTTGAAAAGACCATTCTTTCTCCCTTGAATTTTCTTGTCAAAAATCAATTGACTGTAAGGGTGGTAAATGTCAGGATTTATTTCTGGAATCTCATTTCTATTCCATTGATCTTTTTGTCTGTTTTTTTGCATGTACCACATTGTTTTAATTAGTGTTGCTTTCTAGCAAGTTTTAAAATTGGTCATTGTGAGTTTTCCAGTTTTATTATTCTTTGTCAAGATTATGGGTTTCTTGAGTTTCCATAGGAATTTTAAGATCAACTTACCAGTTTCTGCAAAGAAACTTGCTTGAATTTTGATGGAGGTTAGATTGAATCTGTAGATCAATTTGCAGTATGTTAGTTTGCCAGGGCTGCTGAGTCGTGTCTGACTCTTTGCGACCCCATGGACTCTAACCTGCCAGGATCCTCTGTCCATGAGATTTTCCCAGCAAGAATACTGGAGTGGGTTGCTATGCCCTCCTCCAGGAGATCTTCCTGACCTACTATTGAACTGGAGTCTCCTGTGTCTCCTGCACTGACGGGCGGGTTCTTTACCATTGAGCCACCGAGAAGCCTTCTAGTGGCCAAGAGTAAAAGCCAGGCTCTTGTTTGTTAGTATTAATTCTTCAGTACACCGTTGGAAATTTTAAACAATTTTCTATTCACTTCTGTATAGAGCCTTTTAATCTGAAGCCAAAAGTTGTCTACACAATACTCAGCCTCATCTTGTGTGAGCACATGCTTCCTGAGAGCATGATGACTTTATACTGTGGTTGTGTTTTCTCTTATGCTGAGTTTTTAAATCTAAGTAAACTTGGTGCTTGGTGAAGCCTATTCTGTTTTGTATATTTGTTCATTCAAAACCAAGACCATTGATGCTAGTAGAACAGATTGTGGTTTACAATCTTCTATGCCTTAATTTTTTTCTCATACATATCCTACCTCTTATTTCTGGAAATTGTGAGAGATTTCTTAAGTCTTCTTATGAATCATAATTTGACTACTAGCCATGTCTATTTTGTTTTTAAGCACATCAACTGAATTGTGTATGTCAGCAATCATTTCCACTTCCTAAAATGCCTGCTGTTCTCCTCCTGTGTCTCTTTTCTATGTGACTCCTTTACTACTCAGAACACTGCACTTCTGACACTTCTGGTCACCATATATGTGGTGTAAATCTTTGAGACAACCATCTGATGTCCTAGAATTTAATTCAGTTCTAACACTGTCTACCTGGAGATGGTGTCAGTTCCCTGAGGTTAAGGTCTCAGTCCCACAAAACTGCTCTCACCCCACCCCAGCTGCCAATTGCAAGTAGTAGGTCCCCAGGTTATCCACAACTTCTGTGTGATTAGGCTATAAATCTGAGGTTTCCACAACCCCTTCCTCAGGTTCTACTGATTTGCCAGAGCAGCTTGCCAAACTCAGGGAAACCCTTACATCAACTACCTTATTGAAGAATATGATAAAGGATACAGATGAATGGCCAGATGAAGAGTTCCATTGGGTGAGGTCTGGGAGAGTCCCACTGCAGGAGCTTTTGTCCCTGTGGAGCTGAGGTGTGTCTCCCTACCAGTGTGGATGTGTTTGCCAAACTGAAAGCTCTCCAAACCCTGTACTATTGGGATTTTTGTGGAGGCTTCCTCACATATGCTTAGTTGCTAAGTCATGTCCAACTCTTTGTGACCCCATGGACTGTGGCTTGCCAGGGCCCTCTGTCCGTAGGGATTCTCCAGGCAAGAATACTGGACTGGGTTGCCATGCCCTTCTCCAGGGGATCTTCCCAAACCAGGGATCTAACCCAGGTCTTGCATATTGCGGGCAGATTATTTACTGTCTGAGCCACCTTGGAAGCCCAGGAATATTGGAGTGGGTAGCCTATCCCTTCTCCAGGAGCACTTCTCGACCTAGGAGTCAAACCAGGGTCTCCTGCATTGCAGGCGGATTCTTTACCAGCTGAGCTACCAGGGAAGCCCTTTCCTCACATAGGCATGCTCAATTACTAACTCAGTTTCTGGCTCCTTGTCTCTCTGAAAAATTGAGAGAGACAGCTGAAAATTCCAAGCTTCTAATCATGGATTGGTCTTTCTGGTTACTAGTGCCCATGCGGTCCCCATCCAGGAGCCCACCTAGAGTCACCTCAATAGAACAAAAGATGCTACTAGTGCTGCTATCACTTAGGTATTTACAAGAGTTTTAGGAACTCTGTGCTGGAAGTTGGGAGAAAGGTGCAGGCAGATACATATTTCTTATCATTTCCACCTTCCATCATCAACTCATCTTGCAAAATTTAACACATACATATATTCACACACACATAATTTAAATGGCAGATAACAAGATGATGTAATGTGGTCAACATATATGAGAATCATTTACTTCTGTAATACATAATCAAATGCTGCTGTAGGTCATAAAGAAATAGGAGAACATTCTGAAGGAATGGGAAATGTAGTTTAAAAGGAATACAGATATTTTCCCAATAAGAGGGGGAGATATTCAACTTTACTAACAGCAACAACAGAAAAAGTACAGTAATATGAGATTATCTTTTCAAACCACAAAATTTATAAAATTATAAAGGATTAGACACAAAGGCATACATACACACATATTGCACCAATGTTGGCAACATGGCTGTTTCATACAGTGTCCTTGATGGTGCGGTTGGTCATTTCTGGTATGCATAGTAATTTCCTTTCAAAGAATCTCTCTTAAAGAAATAATCAGTGACACACAAAGACTTATACATGTGTATGTCCCTTCATCTCAGAATAGACTTTATAAAGAAAAACTATCAACAATGTCAAGGGCTAACAACAGAGGACTGATTAAATGAAGGGTAGTAGCACCAATCAGTAGAATACACATCACTGTTTTTAAAAAGTCATGTGTTTGAAGAATATAATAATAACATGGTAAAATAATCACCATATGATATTAAAGTAAAAAGAATGTACACTTGAGTAAAAACTCAGTGCATACAACAAAAAGCATAGAGGAAAATGGAAATATTCTGACATGTTAAGTGCATTAGTTTCTAGTGAATGGATTATATGCAATTCCTTTTCTGCTGAATAATTTTCTCTATTTCCCAAGTTTTCTGTGAATTTTTATTACTTTATATTTAGAAAAAGAGAGATCCTGTCTGTTAAGACCCATATCAAAAGCCACTCTGTGAATTCTTTTCTAATCTTCACATCATAGTATATCACATCTCCCCCCAGAACATAAGGCTATGGCATTTCTAGTCCCCTTTTGTTAGATTCTCCTACTAAAAAGAATTTAAAGAGGAAATCATCTTTGTGTCTTTTGAAACATGTGGTTTGCAGTTTCACTTGGTCATTTATTGGCCCCCAAATCTCTGCTGCTTCTGCTTTTATCCCTCAAGATCAGCCCCAGAACCTCTAGGGAAGCCTGACTCTCCAGCTTGGTTAATGGGAGATTCCTTCAACTGTCATGGAACATGCTATTTACAGAAAGTGGTGGAAAGAGGAAGGAAGGAGGGAAAATCACATACACATTGTTAATAATCAAGGGAAGAGGGTGTAGGCATTTTAAGTTGCCTGTCAGCTCCTGCAAAACCATACTACTAGGTAAAGGCCAGGATTTAAACATGGTTCCAGAACTATACTTGTAACGTTAGGGCCCTGAAACCACCCCTACCCTCACACTGCAAGTCCAGGAAATCCACTGCAAGTCCAGGTAGAAGAAAGAAGAGCCACTTCCTTTCCCTGTGGCTGTGGCTGTTACTCTGCAGAGAGCATGGATGAGCTTAACAAAGAGAGAAGAAACTGGATGTGGGGAGACTGAGCCCCAGCTCTACAGGTACCATGCAAAGAATTTCTCTGAGTCTTGGTTTCTTCATCTGTAAAATGGAAATGACATCTACCTCAGAGTGGGATAGAAGAAAAATCTGACTAAGCAAAGGAGCACTGGTTTTGAGTTTCAAGAGAAAACATCTGTCAGAAGTTGCTTTATTGAAAAAGAAAGTTGAGAAACCAAAACACCATGATCATAAATTAAAGTATCTTTTATTTTAAACACATTCAGCTTTAGAAAAGTTTAGTAAGTTTAATATGTATTTATATCAAGTAATATAAAACTAAATCATTCATTTGCATGCTAATAAATATTAAAGTCACTTATGACATTCATGTAAATGATGTTATACCAGCTTTCAAAACAACTAAATCACAAAGTCCATATGTGAAAATGAAAAATGTAATTAAAATACATTTGCACTAGGAGACTCCTTCCTCATTCAAGAAGATTCAAGAACAAAAAACAATTAAAATTAAAAGCTTATGCACAACAAAGGAAACTATAAGCAAGGTGAAAAGACAGCCTTCGGAATGGGAGAAAATAATAACAAATGAAGCAACAGACAAACAATTAATCTCAAAAATACACAAGCAACTCCTGCAGCTCAATTCCAGAAAAATAAACGACCCAATCAAAAAGTGGGCCAAAGAACTAAACAGACACTTCTCCAAAGAAGACATACAGATGGCTAACAAACACATGAACAGATGCTCAACATCACTCATTATCAGAGAAATGCAAGTCAAAACCACAATGAGGTACCATTTCACGCCCATCAGAATGGCTGCTATCCAAAAGACTACAAGCAATAAATGCTGGAGAGGGTGTGGAGAAAAGGGAACCCTCTTACACTGTTGGTGGGAATGCAAACTGGTACAGCCATTATGGAGAACAGTGTGGAGATTCCTCAAAAAACTGGAAATAGAACTGCCATATGACCCAGCAATCCCACTGCTGGGCATACACACTGAGGAAACCAGACTTGAAAGAGACACGTGTACCCCAATGTTCATCGCAGCACTGTTTATAATAGCCAGGACATGGAAGCAGCCTAGATGCCCATCAGCAGACGAATGGTTAAGGAAGCTGTGGTACACATACACAATGGAATATTACTCAGCCATTAAAAAGAATACATTCGAATCAGTTCTAATGAGGTGGATGAAACTGGAGCCTATTATACAGAGTGAAGTAAGCCAGAAAGAAAAACACCAATACAGTATGCTGCTGCTACTGCTGCTAAGTCGCGTCAGTCGTGTCCGACTCTGTGCCACCCCATAGACGGCAGCCCACCAGGCTCCTCCGTCCCTGGGATTCTCCAGGCAAGAATACTGGAGTGGGTTGCCATTTCCTCCTCCAGTGCATGAAAGTGAAAAGTGAAAGTGAAGTCGCTCAATCGTGTCTGACTCTTCGTGACCCCATGGGCTGCAGCCTACTAGGCTCCTCCGTCCATGGGGTTTCCCAGGCAAGAGTACTGGAGTGGGGTGCCATTGCCTTCTCTGCCAATACAGTATACTAACACATATATATGGTATTTAGTCAATCGGTAAAGATAACCCTGTATGCGAGATACCAAAAGAGACACAGATAAATAGAACAGTATTATGGACTCTATGAGAGAGGGTGAGGGCGGGGGGATATGGGAGAATGGCATTAAAGCATGTAAATTATCATATGTGAAACGAATCGCCAGTCCATTCAAAGCATGATACAGGGTGCATGGGGCTGGTGCACCGGGATGACCTGGAGGGATGGGATGGGAAGG
Organism: Giraffa tippelskirchi; assembly: GCF_054371585.1. Taxonomy (NCBI): domain Eukaryota; kingdom Metazoa; phylum Chordata; class Mammalia; order Artiodactyla; family Giraffidae; genus Giraffa; species Giraffa tippelskirchi. The sequence goes on along the minus strand of NC_137281.1, from coordinate 145,016,955 downwards.
GAGGTGGAAGGGGGGTTCTGGAAGGGGAAAACATGAACACCCATGGTGGATTCCTGTCAATGTATGGCAAAACAAACACAATATTGTAAAGTTAAAAAGTCGAAAATAAACTAATTTAAAAAAAACTAAAAACATATTTGCTTTGAAAATTTTTAGTAGTTTTCATCTAAGTAGTTATCTAACTAGTATACTAACAACTATGATGTTCACTTCCATTCTTAAATTAGAAACTCAAATCTGATAACATTTCTGATATTTTGTATTCTTTTTTCCACAATAGGTAATCATTTATTTATTAATTAAAAACAAATTATAATAGTAAAGAATTCAAATAATTATGGAGCACTAATTGTGTACTAGGTACTGTTAACTGGGTATTACACCTTTTCTTTTCAGAGTTAAAGCCTTGTCAGTTATGTTTTTTTGGCCATTTGTTTCATTTTCTGTAGAATCACTCTCTGCTCAAACAACTGAAAAAGTATGTAATTTATAAAAGTCTAAAAAGCTTCTTGGTAAGTTCACTTTAACACTGAAGAGGAAAAACTCTAAGTAATTATTGAACAGACGAAAACTACACCAGTATACACTAACTGTGGCAGCTGTTCCTAGCTGTTCTATCCTTCCCTTGATCACAGCTTAGCTAGAATTGTCCCCTTTTCCCCACCCAGGTGTTTATGGAAGAAAATCTGGAGCTGCTGCCAAGCATCTACCTGGGCCCTGGCATGAGCCCTGGGCTCCCCTCCCCAGATGACAGGAGCGCCCACAATGGTGTGCAGGGAAGCCGGGCACAGGGGAAAGTAAGGAGGCTCAATGTAGTGCCCCGTCCCTGGGTAACAGATGACCTGGGGTTTTGCCTTCCCATGGGCCTGCAAGCATTTAGAGGCCTCCTTAGCATAGAATTCACTCTTCCAGTTGTGGTCATCCTGACCCACAAGAAACAGGAAGGGGCACTCGGCCCTTTCCACAGGAATGAAGCTCTTCCGGTCAGGTCCTTCCAAAGGGCTGTTCAGCACTTCCACGATGTCTGCAAAGCCATCTTTAGTCATCTTGACTCGACTTGGGTTCATACCCACAGGCGGCAGAGTCTCACCTTTGTAGTGTAAGTTTCCACCAACACAGGCCACAGAGCCATTGATTATGACGGCCGCACTGATGCCCTTCAGGAAGGAAGCCATGGAGAGGCAGAGCTCGCCTCCTTTTGAAATCCCAAGCAGCCCAACTCCTGGACCCTTCACCTGAGAAAAGGTCAAAGGGAAAACGAATGAGTCCATGAACAGTGCAGTGTGGCCAGTAGTGCCTGGAATTGAGAGTCGGGGGAACTGAGCCTGAATCTGGGCTCTCCCAGTTATCAAGGTCTGCAGCCTTAGGATACTGGCCTATCCTTCCTCTGTACTTGTTTTCCACAATTTTTCCATCACCATTCCTGGGTGTCTTCAACAACCAAGTGGATGACAACAAAATACTTTGGTCTCGCAGTCACTTGACCTCCAAACCTCCAGTAATCTTTTTCTCTCTCACACCGAAAATACACACTCCCATTGTCATAACCTAAACTGAGTCATCAGTAAGTATATCATCGCCAAGATCTCAACTTCAAGCATTCTACTCTCTAATCACCCTTCTATTTACCTCCAGTTTAGCGATTCTAGTAGTGCCCACTGCTACCTCTTTGAGACTCTGACTACCATTTCTTCACCATCAGTACCTCCCTCATGTTCTCATTTCCCACCTCATCCAGCTTAGATTTCAAGCTTCATCATTATTTTGACTCTCCTGCAAACACTGTTAACTACTTTAATTGGTCATACTTGCCGAAAAAGTTCTAACCTCAGTTAAATGCACTTATAATTCACTTCCTCAGGGCCTGCATTTGTGCAAATGAACACTGCTACAGAAAAAAATACATGCTTGTGTTGACACAACTTATTTTCATGTCATGACCACAAATTTCAAATAAACATCCATACTGCCCCTTGGTCCTGCCACGCATCACTGATGTTTGCTTTCCACTTCTCTTAAAGACCATTTCACCTTGTCTCCTACCTCTATAAGCCCCTTTAACTCTTATTCCCCATCACTTTCATCTCATCCTACTTCATGGAGAAAACAGAAGCTATCAGGTAGGAAGTTGTCCTCATTTCCCCTTCCAAGTGTGCTTAGTTCCACATGAAGCAAGCTCCCTGCTTCCCTCCTGTTTCCTAAGTAGCTCTGTTCTTCTCCAAGGCCACCCCTCTGCTTGTCCTTGGGATCTCATCCACTCTCATCCTCAGTGACTTTGCTCCTGCAATGAATTCCTCTCTCTTTCCTTTGTAACTTTCTTCTCTACTGGCTCATCCCCATCCGTGTACCTCTTACATTTTAACTCTAGGTAAATTTTAGCTCTAGTTCAGTTGAGTTCAGTCGCTCAGTCGTGTCCGACTCTCTGCGACCCCATGAATTGCAGCACTCCAGGCCTCTCTGTCCATCGCCAACTCCTGGAGTCTACCCAAACCCATGTCCATCGAGTTGGTGATGCCATCCAACCATCTCATCCTCGGTCATCCCCTTCTCCTCCTGCCCCCAATCCTACCCAGCATTAGGGTCTTTTCCAATGAGTCAACTCTTCGCATGAGGTGGCCAAAGTATTGGAGTTTCAGCTTCAACACCAGTCCTTCCAATGAACACCCAGGACTGATCTCCTTTAGGATGGATTGATTGGATCTCCTTGCAGTCCAAGGGACTCTCAAGAGTCTTCTCCAACACCACAGTTCAAAAGCATCAATCTTCGGCACTCAGCTTTCTTCACCATCCAACTCTCACATCCATACATGACCACTGGAAAAACCATAGCCTTGACTAGACAGACTTTTGTTAGCAAAGTAATGTCTCTGCTTTTAAATATGCTATCTAGGTTGGCCATAACCTTCCTTCCAAGGAGTAAGTGTCTTTTAATTTCATGGTTGCAATCACCATCAGCAGTGATTCTGGAGCCCCAAAAAATAAAGTCTGACACTGTTTCCACTGGTCCCCATCTATTTCCCATGAAGGGATGGGACCAGATGCCATGATCTTAGTTTTTTGAATGTTGAGCTTTAAGCCAACTTTTTCACTCTCCTCTTTCACTTTCATCAAGAGGCTCTTTAGTTCTTCTTCACTTTCTGCCATAAGGGTGGTGTCATCTGCATATCTGAGGTTATTAATATTTCTCCTGGCAATCCTGATTCCAGCTTGTAGTTCTTCCAGCCCAGCATTTCTCATGATGTACTCTGCATATAAGATAAATAAGCAGGGTGACAATATACAGCCTTGACGTACTCCTTTTCCTATTTGGAACCAGTCTGTTGTTCCATGTCCAGTTCTAACTGTTGCTTCCTGACCTGCATACAGCTTTCTCAAGAGACAGGGATGGTCTGGTATTCCCATCTCTTTCAGAATTTTCCACAGTTTGTTGTGATCCACACAGTCAAAGGCTTTGGCATAGTCAATAAAGCAGAAGTAGATGTTTTTCTGGAACTCTCTTGCTTTTTCGATGATCCAGTGGATATTGGCAATTTGAACTCTGGTTCCTCTGCCTTTTCTAAAACCAGCTTGAACATCTGGAAGTTCACGGTTCACGTATTGCTGAAGCCTGGCTTGGAGAATTTTGAGCATTCCTTTACTAGCATGTGAGATGAGTGCATTTGTGCAGTAGTTTGAGCATTCTTTGGCATTGCCTTTCTTTGGGATTGGAACGAAAACTGACCTTTTCCAGTCCTGTGGCCACTGCTGAGTTTTCCAAATTTGCTGGCATATCGACTGCAGCACTTTCACAGCATCATCCTTCAGGATTTGAAATAGCTCAACTAGAATTCCATCACCTCCACTAGCTTTGTTCGTAGTGATGCTTTCTAAGGCCCACTTGACTTCACATTCCAGGATGTCTGGCTCTAGGTGAGTGATCACACCATCATGATTATCTGGGTCATGAAGATCTTTTTTGTACAGTTCTTCTGTGTATTCTTGCCACCTCTTCTTAATATCTTCTGCTTCTCTTAGGTCCATACCATTTCTGTCCTTTATCGAGCCCATCTTTGCATGAAATATTCCTTTGGTATCTCTAATTTTCTTTAAGAGATCTCTAGTCTTTCCCAATCTGTTGTTTTCCTCTATTTCTTTGCACTGATCGCTGAGGAAGGCTTTCTTATCCCTCCTTGCTATTCTTTGGAACTCTGCATTCAGATGGGAATATCTTTCCTTTTCTCCTTTGCTTTTCACTTCTCTTCTCTTCCCAGCTATCTGTAAGGCCTCCTCAGACAGCCATTTTTCTTTTTTGCATTTCTTTTCCACGGGGATTGTCTTGATCCCTGTCTCCTATACAATGTCACGAACCTCTGTCCATAGTTCATCAGTCACTCTGTCTATCAGGTCTAGTCCCTTAAATCTATTTGTCACTTCCACTGTATACTCATAAGGGATTTGATCTAGGTCATACCTGAATGGACTAGTGGTTTTCCCTACTTTCTTCAATTTAAGTCTGAATTTGGCTCTAGTACCTCTTGCATTTTAACAGTCCCTTGACCTCAAATCCACTCTGACCTAGTTTCTATTCCCTTCACAGCAAAACTTGTGGGAATCTTTGTAGTTATTTTATTTCTTCATTCACTACTCAGTCCCCTCCAGGGTAATTTACCGTATTCCATAAGCACTGCTCTTGTCAATCACCAAACACTTCTGTTATAAATGGCCTTTTGATTGACCTTCGAACAGCAATCTTTTTTTGTTTTTTGTTTTTTTTGTCATGGTTTCTACAAGAGCACCCTTAACTGATTTCAACCATTCATTTCTCATAAAGACACTGGAAATGGGATATTGTCATCTCAGTTTTTGAGAGGAAGAAACAGGCCCCAAAGTCATAAAGCTAGTTAAGTGGCAAAATGAAATCTCAAATTTAACTTTTCTATCAAACATATTGCGCTCGTTCCACTATACCCCACCACCTTTTCTAAGAGCTCCAGTGGTTCTGTTCACCTTGAACACTGATTGAATTATAAAATAAGCAAGGTTCATCTTCTATTCCTCTGATATCCTGAACCTCTATTTCCTACTAGCCAGGTTCTTTGCCACCAGGTACCTCCTTAAAACTGAACACTCTGCTCTCAGATGGGCACATTAAGGACAGGTCTGTTAAACACAAACATTTAAACTGGAGACAGTGATCTCTTTCCCCTTTTCCTCAACTTCCTGGGTCAAACCCAGGGTTCTCAATGTGTTTGGGCTTGTAATGAAATACTACAAAATACTAGAATTTAAAGTTCCATAATTTCAGTCAGGAGAACTTTACCAGCAGGAAATCTAGCAGTAATATCTAATTGCATGGAAACTCTCTGGGAAAAGTGACTATGAAAGGTAGTGTGGGTTGGGGGCAGGGAGTGGCTGTCAAGAATTTGGTCAAATTCTGTGAAAACCAACAGCATTCCAGAGAAGGAGAACTGATATGTAGAACATAAAACTAGAGAAGTTCCAACCTGAGGGTGATTAAGCAGGTAGTTCACAGCTTCTTCAAAGTATTCCAGGTGGAGGTTCTCCAGGCCCTTGGGGAGGTCTTCATAGTTATAATAAGCCAGCGCCATCACAGCAAAACCCTTCCCAGCCAGCAGACTAGCTCGATATTCCAGAAGGCCACCTCCAGCTCCCAAAATGTCCACAATCCCAGGAAAGGGCCTGGGTTCTTGAAACAAAACACAAAACTAAACAATACTTAACTCTTTTCAGTGGTGGCAAAAGCCATTTTTGCCTCTCTGGTGATGTCACAGTTTTCTGTTGATCAGAAATGCTAAACAACTCAGGTCTTCAAAGGTCCAGACTGTGGCACAGGCTAAACCCACATTCCCCTCTACACCCAGGGCCTCAAAGCTGCACAGAGTTTTACAAAGAACATGTACTATTTTTGTGAGTAAAAATCAGTTACAGGACTTCCCCGGTGGTATAGTGGATAAGAATCTGCCTGCCAATGCCAATGCAGGGGACACTGGTTCCATCCCTGGTCCAGGGAGATCTCACAGGCTGCAGAGCAGCTAAGCCCCTATGCCACAACTACTAAGCCCTCCCCTTAGGTCCCGAGTGCTGCAACTACTGAAGTCTTCATGCCCTAAAGCCTGCATGCCGCAGCAACTACCAAGCTCGAGTGCTACAACTACTGAAGCCCGAGCACCCTAGAGCCTGTGCTCCACAAGAGAAGTCTCCAAAAGGAGAAGTCCAAGCACCACAACGAAGTGTAGCCCCTGCTCAACGCAACTAGAGAAAGCAACAAAGCAGCAATGAAGACCCAGTACAACCAAAAAAACAAAAACAAAAAGAATTAAAAAATAAGTTACAGATGGGACTTCCCTGGTGGTCCAGTGGCAAAGAATCTGCCTTGCATGCAGGGGACAGGGTTCCATCATGGGTCAGGGAACTAAGATCACACATGCCGAGGAGCAAGTAAGCCCTCACACCACAACTACTGAGCCCATGTGCTGCAAGTACTAAGCCCAAGAGCCACAACTAGAGAGTCCATGTACCACAAGGAAAGATCCTGCATGATGCAACGAAGATCCCATGTGCTGCAACTAAGATCCAATGTAGTGAAATAAATAAATATTTTAAAAAACCAGTTACAGACGATGAAAACAGCAAAATCACTGCCCTCTCCAGCACCCCCTCCCAAACTGACAATGCCAAATGCTAGTGAGGATGTGGGACAACTGGATGCTTTACACATTGCTGGTAGTGTGAAAATTAATAAAGGGGAAACTCACAATGGATCTGGAGGACAGAAGAGGCGCTCTCAGCAGTCCAGTCCACATCAATTTTAGGAAGGACTGTAATAGCAAACACCCTATTCCAACAACACAAGAGAAGACTCTACACGTGGACATCACCAGATGGTCAACACTGAAATCAGATTGATTATATTCTTTGCAGCCAAAGATGGAGAAGCTCTATACAGTCAGCAAAAACAAGACCAGGAGCAGACTGTGGCTCAGATCATGAATTGCTTATTGCCAAATTCAGACTTAAATTGAAGAAAGTAGGGAAAACCACTAGTCCATTCAGGTATGACCTAGATCAAATCCCTTATGAGTATACAGTGGAAGTGACAAATAGATTTAAGGGACTAGACCTGATAGACAGAGTGACTGATGAACTATGGACAGAGGTTCGTGACATTGTACAGGAGACAGGGATCAAGACAATCCCCGTGGAAAAGAAATGCAAAAAAGAAAAATGGCTGTCTGAGGAGGCCTTACAGATAGCTGGGAAGAGAAGTGAAAAGCAAAGGAGAAAAGGAAAGATATTCCCATCTGAATGCAGAGTTCCAAAGAATAGCAAGGAGGGATAAGAAAGCCTTCCTCAGCGATCAGTGCAAAGAAATAGAGGAAAACAACAGATTGGGAAAGACTAGAGATCTCTTAAAGAAAATTAGAGATACCAAAGGAATATTTCATGCAAAGATGGGCTCGATAAAGGACAGAAATGGTATGGACCTAAGAGAAGCAGAAGATATTAAGAAGAGGTGGCAAGAATACACAGAAGAACTGTACAAAAACGATCTTCACGACCCAGATAATTACGATGGTGTGATCACTCACCTAGAGCCAGATATCCTGGAATGTGAAGTCAAGTGGGCCTTAGAAAGCATCACTACGAACAAAGCGAGTGGAGGTGATGGAATTCTAGTTGAGCTATTTCAAATCCTCAAAGGTGATGCTGTGAAAGTGCTGCAGTCGATATGCCAGCAAATTTGGAAAACTCAGCAGTGGCCACAGGACTGGAAGAGGTCAGTTTTCGTTCCAATCCCAAAGAAAGGCAATGCCAAAGAATGCTCAAACTACCACACAATTGCACTCATCTCACATGCTAGTAAAGGAATGCTCAAAATTCTCCAAGCCAGGCTTCAGCAATACGTGAACCGTGAACTTCCAGATGTTCAAGCTGGTTTTAGAAAAGGCAGAGGAACCAGAAATCAAATTGCCAATATCCACTGGATCATCGAAAAAGCAAGAGAGTTCCAGAAAAACATCTACTTCTGCTTTATTGACTATGCCAAAGCCTTTGACTGTGTGGATCACAATAAACTGTGGACAATTCTGAAACAGATGGGAATACCAGACCATCTGACCTGTCTCTTGAGAAACCTGTATGCAGGTCAGGAAGCAACAGTTAGAACTGGACATGGAACAACAGACTGGTTCCAAATAGGAAAAGGAGTAGGTCAAGGCTGTATATTGTCACCCTGCTTATTTAACTTATATGCAGAGTACATCATGAGAAACGCTGGGCTGGAAGAACTACAAGCTGGAATCAAGATTGCCATGAGAAATATCAATAACCTCAGATATGCGGATGACACCACCCTTATGGCAGAAAGTGAAGAACTAAAGAGCCTCTTGATGAAGGTGAAAGAGGAGAGTGAAAAAGTTGGCTTAAAGCTCAACGTTCAGAAAACTAAGATCATGGCATCTGGTCCCATCCCTTCATGGGAAATAGATGGGGAAACAGTAGAAACAGTGTCAGACTTTATTTTGGGGGGCTTCAAAATCAATGCAGATGGTAACTTCAGCCATGAAATTAAAAGACGCTTACTCCTTGGAAGGAAAGTTATGACCCACCTAGATAGCATATTAAAAAGCAGAGACATTACTTTGCCAACAAAGGTCCGTCTAGTCAAGGGTATGGTTTTTCCAGTAGTCATGTATGGATGTGAGAGTCGGACTGTGAAGAAAGCTGAGTGCCGAAGATTGATGCTTTTGAACTGTGGTGTTGGAGAAGACTCTTGAGAGTCCCTTGGACAGCAAGGAGATCCAACCAGTCCATCCTAAAAGAGATCAGTCCTGGGTGTTCATTGGAAGGACTGATGTTGAAGCTGAAACTCCAATACTTTGGCCACCTGATGCAAAGAGCTGACTCATTGGAAAAGACCCTAATGCTGGGAAGGATTGGAGGCAGGAGAAGAAGGGGACAACAGAGGATGAGATGGCTGGATGGCATTACCGATTGGATAGACATGAGTTTGGGTAAACTCCGGGAGTTGGTGATGGACAGGGAGGCCTGGCGTGCTGCGATTCATGGGGTTGCAAAGAGTTGGACACGACTGAGCGACTGAAATGAACTGAACTGAACTGAACTGAATGTAGTGTGTAGTCTTATTTTGCATTTCCTTGATTCCTAATGAGGATAAGGTTTTTTTTTAACTTTTTCATTGGCCTGCTGCTTTTTATGTAATGGTAAAATTAACCAATAGTTCAGAAGATCTCCAGTGGATAGCAAGAGACCCTCTTTCATGCTGTTTTTGTTGTTTGGTTGTTAAGCTGTGTCTGGCTCTTTATGACCCCATGGACTGTAGTCCGCCAGGCTCCTCTGTCCATGGGGATTCTCCAGGCAAAACTACTGGAGTGAATTGCCATGCCCTCCTCCAGGGGATCTTCCCAACCCAGGGATCAAACCCGCATCTCTCAGTCTCCTGCACTGGCAGGCAGGTTCTTTACCACTAGCACCACTTGGGAAACCCATCATCTCCCAGAGTTTGCTCAACTTCACATCCATTGAGTGGGTGATGCTATCTAATCATCCCATCCTCTTCTGCCTCCTTCTTTTGCCTTCAATCCTTCCCAGCAGGTCTTTTCCAATGAGTTGGTTCTTTGCATCCTTCATGCTAATTTTCTTGTTTTTTTGGTCATGCTACACAGCATGTGGGATCTAAGTTCCCTGACCAGGGATCGAACCTACAGTGGAAGTGCAGAGTCTTAACCACTAGATCACCAGGGAAGTCCCTTCACCCTAATTTTCTTAAATCTTAATATACCATGGAAGTTCGAAGCACCGTTCCAAAACTGAGAAACTTTAGAAAGAAAATTTTAAAAACTGGAAACTACCTATAGTTGTTGTTGTTTTCTCCCATTACAACTGTCTTCCCTTTCCTTGAGATGTCTTTGCCCTGACCTCTGTTTTGGAACGAATCACCTTCCCAGCCAGTCTTACGGTGCAGTCCTGTCTCCGGTCCATTCCTGTTTCAGGCCCCAAGGACCTTCCAAATGTTAGGAGCTATCTACTTATTACTTTCCTCTCTAACATAGAAAAACAGGGATGCTGGCGGCTCACCTGGCGGCAGGAAGAGCGTGGCGCGCACCCGGCCCGTGCGCACTGGCTCGCGCCGCACCCCGGGCGCCAGGAAGTCGCGCTCGTGCACCGCCCGGCCCAGGAGCCCTCCGATCTGGGGCTCGTGGCTGTCGAACACCTCCAGCTCCACGACGAACGGCGTCTGCACGTCCCGCTTCACCAGGCGCAGCAAGGGCTTCTCCGGCTGCAGAGACCAGAAGAGCCCCATGGGCTCGAGCCCCGCGAAGCTGCCGCCCAGCGCGGGCGCGCGCTCCAGGTCCAGCAGGCCGGCGGCGTCGGCGCAGTAGCGCGCGTGGGCCCTGAAGAGCGCGCCCTTCTCGTCCCGCAAGGACGCGCGCAGCGTGACCGGCTGCCCCGGGGCCAGGCCGCGGACAGCGATGCGCACCGGCTCGTCCCAGCGGCAGCGGCCCGCCGGTTCCAGTGTCACAGTCGCCACCAACCGGACAGTGATCCAAGAGACTGGGTTACCAGTCCTCAGCTTTAGAGGTCCTGCCAACTGCACCCAGCGCATCGGGTCCCATCGGCAGAATCCAAAGTGTCTCAGGAGAGCCTGAGAGGAGGCCACCATTTTGCGCCTTCTTCAGATCTGAGATCAACTGAAGATGACTGTGAAGAAAGTTAGAAATCGGTTAGAGATCCTCTAGCGGAAGCCCGCTGATTGGCTGGCTGAGCGCCCAGTGCACTGGAGCAACTGCTATATTGTTTGGAGAGCCGCGGAGTCATGCCAATCAATGGCCTGTATTTGAAAGCAAGAGCGAAAACAGACTCACAGGAACTTTATGCTGTGAAAGAATTCCGTGATACTGTGTCTCAGGAGCTCTTTGGCTCTTGCTACGTGGGCTGTACGAGTGTTGCCCTTGCAGGCGCCTGGCACTTAACTGTGGAGTCTGCCAAGCTAATAGCCAGAGGAGTGGCTTTGAACTTTATCACTTTGTTGCGTAATTCACACCAGCTAATTATCTGAGGCTGAATTGCAATACTTTGGTCACCTGATGCGGCTGCTGCTAAGTCGCTTCAGTCGTGTCCGACTCTGCAACCCCATAGACGGCAGCCCACCAGGCTCCGCCATCCCTGGGATTCTCCAGGCAAGAATACTGGAGTGGGTTGCCATTTCCTTCTCCAGTGCATGAAAGGGAAAAGTGAAAGTGAAGTCGCTCAGTCGTGTCCGACTCTCAGCGACCCCATGGACTGTAGCCTACCAGGCTCCTCCGTCCATGGGATTTTCCAGGCAAGAGTACTGGAGTGGGGTGCCATTGCCTTCTCCGACCTGATGCGGAGAGCCGACTTATTGAGGAAGACCCTGATGCTGGGAAAGATTGAGGGCAGGAGAAGAAGGGGACAACAGAGGATGAGATGGTTGGATGGCATCTCCGACTCGATGGACATGAGTTTGTGTAAGCTCTGGGAGTTGGTGATGGACAGGGAAGCCTGGCATGCTGCAGTCCACGGGGTCGCAAAGAGTCAGACACGACTGAGTGACTGAACAATAACAAATCTTAGGTCTTTTCTTTTAGAATGCGTACTATGGTGTTTTGTTTGTATATTATTTGTGTATATACTTACTTTTCCACACCATTCCACAGCTAATGGGCCTGACATCTTACTAGCTGTGTGATCTTACTTTCATTCCTTATGAGTGTAAAAACAGCCCAATGAGGTGATAGTTGTTATTTTGTTTTCTGGAGTGTCATGTTGCTCCTTTTCAGTTCAGTCGCTCAGTCATGTCCGACTCTTTGCAACCCCATGAATCGGAGCACACCAGGCCTCCCTGTCCTTCACCAACTCCCAGAGTTTACCCAAACTCATGTCCATCGAGTCGGTGATGCCATCCAGCCATCTCATCCTCTGTCGTCCCCTTCTCCTGCCCCCAATCCTTCCCAGCATCGGGGTCTTTTCCAATGAGTCAACTCTTGGGATGAGGTGGCCAAAGTTGCTCCTTTTACGCAAATGTTATCTCCCTCTCACCCTGGACTTCTCACCTTTTCCCACTTTTTCTTAAGCTGTCGATTCCATCCAGTGGTGAATTTTTATGAAATTTAACTGCAGACCCCTTCTAAGGTCTCGTACTTGATTTTACATTCATGAATGTACATGCTTTCTATTAGAGAAGCTTGGAAATTGTACAAGCTTCAAGGCCACAAAAGCTGTGTTTGCCTCTGTTCCTAATAAAAGCCACCTCTGTGAACTTCCCAGATGAGACTTTTTGCCTAGTTTCAAATATTCACTGCGTTTTGCTCTAATTACTTTTGTAACAGTTCTGTGGGATACTTCAAAGTCTATTTTGTGCACAAGAGTCTCAGAAACAAGAAACTTATGAGAAAATTAAGTCCCCAAAGAAGTGAACTAATTTGCTAAAGGTCACACAGCTAGAAAGTGGAAATTCTGAGATTTATACCTTTGCAATCCAATTCCATCTGAACCATCATTCTTTGCTTCTTACATAATGATGTTCTAGTTGAGAAGATGTGAGAAACAGAGACTCATGTACTGTTGGTGGATGCATATACTGGTATGATCTTTTCAGAGCAACCTAATTAAAAATATTTAAAAGATACATTCTCTTTGATTCACAATTCCACCTCTGGACATTTCACACATTTATGCTATGCTATGCTATGCTATGCTAAGTCGCTTCAGTCGTGTCCGACTCTGTGCGACCCCATAGACGGCAGCCCACCAGGCTCCGCCATCCCTGGGATTCTCCAGGCAAGAATACTGGAGTGGGTTGCCATTTCCTTCTCCAGTGCATGAAAGGGAAAAGTGAAAGTGAAGTCGCTCAGTCATGTCCGACTCTTATCGACCCCATGGACTGCAGCCTACCAGGCTCGTCCGTCCATGGGATTTTCTAGGCAAGAGTATTGGAGTGGGGTGCCATTGCCTTCTCCGTCACACATTTATAAATGTGTGTAAATATTTGGCTATAACAATAGTTACATATCATTGTTTTAATAGAGGAAAAAGAAAATGACAATATAAATTTGGTTTAGTCAATTTAATTGTGGTGAAATCATATAACAGAAGAGATGCAGCCATTAAAAATAATATAGCAGAATATGAGGAAAAAATTTTCGTGACATTGAAAGCAGGTAGAGAAAGCTTTGTAGACATTAAAATATATATATTAAAACTTTTTTTAAAAAAAAGAGTAGTAGAAAACTACCCTAAACTGTTGTCTTAGGCTTTGGGGTATTATAGGTAGTTTTTTTTTAATACTTACTTGTTTGGCTGAGTTGGGTTTTAGTTGCAGCACGTGGAATCTAGTTTCCTGACAAGGGATTGAATACAGGCACCCTGCGTTGAGAGAGGAGAGTCTTACCCCTGGCCCACCAGAGAAGTCCCATATGGTTAGTTTTAATTCTCTTCTTTGTGCAGAATTTCACACACACACACGGCTTGTATAACTAAACAGGGTTTTTTCTTTTTCACTGTGGTAATATACAAAGATAAGATTTACCATTTTAAAATGCATAGTTAGCTGAGTATATTCACATTGTTGTGCAGCCTTTAACACTATCTCCATTTTTCATAACCTAAGCTGAAATACCATACCTATTAACCCATCATTCCTCCCTCTACACCACAGCCCCTGGAAATCACTATTCCACTTTCTGTAGCTGTTATTTGACTAGTCTAAGAACCTCTTAGATAAGTGAAATCGTAAAGTATTTGTCCTTTTGTGTCTGGCTTATTTCACTTTACATGTCTTCCAGGTTCGTCCATATATGTAGCATATTTCTGTATTTGATTCCTTTTTAAGGCTGAATAATATTCTATTATATATGTATGCCACATTTTGTTTATCCATCCATCCACTGATGGACATTTGGGTTGCTTCCACCTTTCGGCTGTTGTGAATATACTATGAACATGGGTGTGCAAATGTCTCTGTAAGCCTCTGCTTTCAATTCTTTGGATATATACCCAGAGGTGGAATTGCTGGATCACATGGTCATTTTAATTTTTTGAGAAAACTTGACCAGGGTTTTAATACCTAATTTTAAAAATTCTTTCAGTTGTTTCATCTCAGGGAACACATCCATTCACTCTTTTGTGAGGGTCCCAGTATCTGAGCACAGATTGAGTTGTGGCACTAAAGTCAGTGCTCAGGTTGGTCAGCAAGAGATGGTGATCGCTTGAATAGCACTGCCCCAGGTCAACTGGGCAGAATTTGATGGCCAAAAATTTTCTTTACTGTAAGGACAAATTCTTTTCACAAGGGGAATCCTGAAGACCAGTATTCTGTAGGCCTGGAATTTTATTATTAAAAATATAGGACTTGAAGAATATCCTTGTAAAAACAGTGTTATTGGCTGATAACCCAGCCAGAATTTAGGAAGCAGAGGAGATGGGACTGAACTGTGTGAAGGAAGGAGATTAAACAGGAGCAGGATAGAAAGAGAATGGGAAAGGCCCCAAAGATACTCATTCTGCTTTACCATTTGTTTCATCAGGCTGCTGCTCTGAAGCATGCCAGAGCCGGGTGTTCATGTGTTCCCCTGCTTTGTCTCTTTCTCAGTAGGACTTTTGAACCGATGTGGAGGGGAAAATATTGAGCTGCATAGACCTAGATGTTTTTCTTTAAAAGGAGGACCAAGAAATCCATTTTGCCACCAATCAGTAAGTACAGTATAATTTCCCAAAGCTCAGTTTACAAAGAAGGAAATTTAATAAATAGCTGAAGATACTCCTGATTGAACCTGTAGGTTCTGTGAGTAGACTTGTGGAATCCTAAAGAGGTGGTTGCCTAGTAACCAATATAAGCAGCTTTGGAATCTAAAACTAAGGAAGGTTTAAGATGGCAAAACCTTGCTTCCCGTTGAAGATTGTGTGTGGGAAGCCAGTTTGAAGGTAATTTCAAAATACTGCTGCTGCTTCATCAGTATGTGAAAGGAGCTTGTTAGCATCAGATGAATGATAAGAAGCAGTCAGAAGTAGTTGAAAAGATTTTGGATTAGGTGTCAAAGTGTCAGTGTTGCTAGGTACTAACTAGTACTGTGATCATAGTTACATGTCTTCTCTCTGGACCTCAGTTTTGGCATCTATTAATAAAACAGTTGTGACAGATCGTCTCTATGCCAGAGTTTCCACAATAATCTGATGAGACAACCCTCTTGGTTTAGTGGTTAGGACTTGGCACTTTCACCGCCATGGCTGGGGTTCAGTCCCTGGTTGGGGAACTAAGATCCTGCAAGCCACGCAGCACAGCCAAAGAAAAAGAAATTAAGGCGGGGGGGGGGGAATGTAGGGAACTTTCTGTTAAGAAACAGGCAGCAGAGAGAGGGTATTTGAAATAAGCCTGGTTAAGTGTTCCCTGATCCCACTCTCCTCACTAACTAAGCTTCTTTCATAAATCCCATGGATACCTCCTGGAGCTATAGTTTCTCTAAATTTAATGTGTATAAAAACCTCTGAGATCTTGTTAAAATGCAGATTTCTAGGCTTCACTTGCAGCCTCCTGAATCAATATTCTAGAGTGTGGGACACAGGAGTCTGCATTTTAATAAACTTCTCAGGTGATCTTGATGCAGAAAGTCTTTTAGCCATATCTAACAAGCACTGTCCCAGAAGCTGAGTGTCCCCTCTTGGGCCCTACCTCAGAACTTCAGAATCTGAAGGTGGAAATGAGAGTGTACTACTTTTTAAAAACTCTCAGAAGATACAGTGCTACGGCTTATAGCATTTACTTCTGTGCCAGTTTCTACTGCTTTAGTAACAGAAGGAAAAAAACAAGATATTATTCCTTTTGTTGCTGTTTAGTTGCTCAGTTGTATCCAATGCTTTGTGACCCCATGGACTGTCCTCTGCCCAGCTCTGCTTGTCCATAGAATTCTTCAGGCAAGAATACTGGAGTGGGTTGCCATTTCCTTCTCCAGGGGATCTTCCAGATCCGGGATTGAACCCGTGTCTCCAGCATTAGCAGTGAGCCACCAGGGAAGCTCAATTATTCTTTTAGCATGCATTAATTAGCCTACTTCAACAATTTCTGCAGAATAAAGGCAATAGAACAGGGGGTGAGGGTACAGGACTGGCAAGATGAAAAGAAGAGTGGAACTAAATTTGGAACCTCTCAGATAGCACCCATTTTGAGTCTGGATTCTTCTATCAGGTTTTAGCTGTAGGCATAAACCTTCTAGCCCTACTCCCACCTATCCAGTCAGTTTCCTAGAAGTGCAAGAGATGTTGTTGGTGGCTGCTGTTTACCAGATTACAGGGCCTTGGTCTGCAGTCATGCCAGGTTTGAGTAATTGTACAATGCCATTTATTCAGTTTCTTATGCTGTCTGTGCACAAAAGCACCTGGGACCTGCCACTCTCCTTTTGCTTCTTAAGGGCTATTTGTTGGGAGGGGACCCTGCCTCTGTGTTGGTCCAGGTAACATTTAAGTTTGGATAATACGGAGCTTCCAAACTCCGTCTGTAGGTCTTTTTTTCCCCCCTCTCTTAACTACCTAGGACCCTAGTATTCCTAAACTTTTCCCTTAGTGCCCAATGCATCTAACTGTGGGGTCCCAGAGACTTGCCTTCTAAAGGATAAGTACTCTATGTTCTAAATCAATAATAACAGTTTCTCTCAGTTACATAATACTTTGCAGATTACAAAGAACTTTCATACATGTTCCCCTAATTTTTACGTTCATATCAACACTAAATTAGAACAGGTGTCAGACTCTATTTTCAGATTGGTAAACTAAGGCAAACCTTAGAGGACGAGATAGTTGGATGGCATCACTGACTCAATGGACATGAGTTTGAGCAAGCTCTGGGAGATGGTAAAGGACAGGGAGGCCTGGCGTGCTGCAGTCCATGGGGTCTCAAAGAGTCGGACATGACTGAGCGACTGAACAACAAGGCAAACCAGGATTGTTAAATCATTTGGCAAGAATAACACGGCTGGGAGGTACAGAATCTGCCTGACAAGCCTCTTTTGACCAAATCTTAGAACGTTTTGTCCTGTAAAGACATGTCCATATGTGTTTTCTTCTTTTTCAAAAAGCCATCTTAGATGACAATAACTATTCCTTGAGAATTTATAATAACTGATTATGATAATATTGTGTTCTTTCTGGGATGATAACATTGTGACCAAAGATTCTATATGTCACAGGCTAAAGGGCTTATATCTGGGGACACCCCAAATCATTCCATATTGGTGAACCTTGGGGCGAAACTGGTCCTCATTCGGTTTTTCAAGTGTTTGGGCTCAAAATGCCTCCTGACCTAGAAGCAAGATACTGACACATTGATAGGTTAAGAATGATGAGATGTTCTATTAGGCAGTACAAAAGGCAGGAGTACATTAATACTGTTTTCATCTAAGCAGTTCATTTTCCACCAGGCAGAACAGACACTGTTCAAAGAAAAATATTACCTTGTGAACACCCTTTAGCCTTGCCCTAATTTTTTTTTTAATCTGACTTTAAAAAGTACTCAGTGCCCTGTGGCCATGTGGCCTTTGTGATTGTGAAGAGATAAAACAACTAAATTTAATCTTATGCTAAAACACTCATGGAGGGACATCACATTAATCATGTGTGACTTAGTTTGAGTTACGTTATTAATTCTGGCCTAGTGACAACTATGTAAAAGCTGGCCCTTCACAAAAAGAAACTCAGCAAGAGGTCAGATTTAATACACAGAAGACAGTGGGAGAAATCAAGCCCTAAAAACAGCAGGTACTATTCTGGGTGTTGTGAAAGGAAGTGAGAGGAGTCAGATCTAGGCTAAAGGGTACCCTGTGCACAGGGCAGGAAAGGCAGGAGTTGGCACTCAACATGACAGGACAATGATCTTTCTTTCATGATTATATGTTGGGTGGGGAGGCCCTACCTGCCCCTGAAAATGGCAAGGCCAACACAATGCCATGGTAGGGAGTGGAGCCTGGGCCAAAGCCAGTGTGGCACAGAGTTAAGTGCTCTGAGGTTGGATCTGATAGCTGACTGTGAAGCCTGACTCTTCTACTTATGGCCAATGTGATCTGAAGCAATTTACCAACCCCTCTGAGCCTCAGCTTCTTCCCACAAGCAGTAAAGACCATAATATCAACCTGGTGTAAAGCTCTTAGCAAAGCCAGTTCAGTCAGTTCAGTCGCTCAGTCGTGTCGGACTCTTTGCGACCCCATGAACCACAGTACACCAGGCCTCCCTGTCCATCACTAACTCCCTGAGTCCACCCAAACCCATGTCCATCGAGTCGGTGATGCCTTCTAGCCATCTCATCCTCTGTCGTCCCCTTCTCCTCCTGCCCTCCATCTTTCCCAGCATCAGGGTCTTTTCCAATGAGTCAGCTGTTCGCATCAGGTGGCCAAAGTATTGGAGTTTCAGCTTCAACATCAATCCTTCCAATGAACACCCAGGACTGATCATCCTACTCTATAACTATCAATTATTGTTATTAGGCCAAAGAAGTGCTTCAGAAGGAACATTTCTTGAAAAAAAAAAAAGCGTGAACTCCAGGCATTTGTTCTCTACAGAATTTTCCATGCTAGCTAAAACCTGGAAACAGCTTGCCCAATAGTCAAGAGCTAAGGTGATTTATCTCCTTGATAAAAACGTTCTGCATCTGTAAAACATTTTAACAATGAAGTCAGTGTAGCAATATGGAAAAGTACTGGGTGATACTGAAAGAGCAGACTGGAGACACTGTCCTTATGGTGCTGTTAAGGAGTCAAATACTTGATGACGCACGGTGTCACAGGGTAAAAGGTCAAATAACTGAAATGGACTAGGAGAGGTTTGTAGATTTGTGTGTGACATGGAGGCCTGGATAGGTCAACAAAGAATTACAGAGTAGGCAGGAATTGAGCTGACCTGGAAGAATGGACAGAATTTCGTGTACAGGACACAGAAAGAAGCTCTACTTGTGATGGGAAGGATACTCAGAGAAGAGCTAGAAGAGTTGGGAGGAGAGGTTATGTCAGGACAAAGTCATAAACAGGTCATACTCAAGGAGAACCCTGAATGCCAGGCTGTGTTGTCTGAACTTTGCACTATACGTTTTTTGAACAGGGAGAAAGCCATGTTTGGGGGAAAACTGGAAGCATGGGATACTATTAAAAGGCAGTAATCTCTCAGGAGATGAGGGGCTGAGCTTTGGGACAAAAGTGAGAACTGGAAGCAGAGGTCTGACACAAGGAATATTTTGATTGTTGCAGCATCTCTTTCTTTTGTCTTTCTAATTCACATGGCTTCCCCCTGCTCCTTCATCTCTTCTCCAAGTCTTTTCTTACTGACTGCTGTGGACCACCAGCTTCTACTGACCTATAGCTCTCATCAGTTCTCCCCATCCCCTTAACAGATGCCTGGTCACGCCCCCAGGCCCTCCTCTGGACCAAGCAGCCTGGAAGGAGGCATTTGCAGGGAAACAATGGCTAGGACCGAAAAGGGAAAGACCATTCTTTCACACCGTTTCCCTCAGTCACTTCCCCCACGGCTGGGATGGGGCATGATTTTCTCCCATGTAAAACCAAGAAACAAAAAGGAGTGTGCCTCCGTTTCCGGTGTGCCTCCAGTCTTCCACTTCAGCCCGCAGCACTGTGCACACCTCAAGAACAAATATCTCAACAAGGCCAGTGCAAACCTGACGTTTTCTCAGGAGGTGGTGTGGCAGCGAGGGCTGCCCAGCGTCCCTTACAGCCAGTACAGCTTTGACCATCTGTACGACGCCAGTGGCATCATTCAGCCTCGCCAGGTCAGAAAGGCCCGGCCAGAGAAGAAGCCCGTCTGCCTCAAGGTCTCGGATTCTCCAGGTCCCCCAACAAAGGTCACCTCCCAGGCTGTGAAGACGGAAAGCTATGCCAATCTTACAAAGCTGAAGAAGTCAAAGCCAGCTAGAGCAGGTCAGGAAGCATCTAGCCCCCTCAGTCTTCATCCAAGCAGGGAGCTGGACATGCTGGACCTGTCACTTGCTCCAGAAGTGAGCATGGAGGAGAGGGAAACCTGGCTTCCGCCTCCTGAGAAGGAGGCCAGAGCCTGGGAGGCCGTGGTACTGGAGAAGCTGAACAAGCGCACTGCCCGATGGATCCAGAACAAGCGTCCTCTGAGGCCAGGGGCGGCCCCCAGTAAGTGGCAGAGCTTCTTGCGCCAGCAATACGACTGGAGCCACATCCGTGATGAGCTCATTTCCTCCAGTGACCTGGACCTCTTGAAACAGCTGGAGGAAGAAGAGACGGCAGAATTTGAGGGTCGAAGTGTCGTCCTGCCCACCCAGGAGGAAAAGAAGCCAGAGCTGCTGCTTCCCGTCTATTATCGGTAGGCTAGCCGGGGCCTCGGGCATGCCTTTGAGAATCCCTGGTTCCACTTCAAGGACTCCCAGGTGGGCTCACGTTCCTCATTGCAGAACTCTCCCATTAACCTCTTGTGTTTTCTACCGCCAACCTACTAAGACTTCCACAAAGTAAGGTTTCTCAACCTCGGCCCTCTGGGCATCTCGGGTTGGATAATTCTGTGTTGGGGGGCGGCCGGCCCTGTGTACTGTAGGATGTTTGGCAGCTTCCTACTGCAAGCCAGTAAGTAGCACTCTCCACCTGTGATGACCAAAGATGTCCCCAGTTGTTGATACATGTCCCTCTGAACATGACAAAACTGCTCCCAGTTGAGTACCACTGCCTTTAAAGGAAGGAGTTCTTAGCCTTTCCCATCAGAGCCATTCTGCTGTTCCAGGTACTAACCAGGGGCTCCTGGGAATGTGTCCGTGGTGAGACTGAGGAAGGCAGAGACCTCATGGTTCTGAGGTTTGCTCCCACCTTACTCTGAATAAGGAGCCAGTGTGCCACTCCCTCAAAAACTGACTGGCGGCAGGATGGAGAACTAAACAAGCTGAGAGAAGAGGAGGACTGCTGTGCATTTCTCACGTGGCTTCCTTTTCATTTATAACTAGAAGGAAGACTGGAGCTGTAACAGCCCTGATTCCTAGAAGTGAGCTAAAAATAAGTGGCAATATTTATTCCTTCATTCATTGCACAAATATACATTGCACTCCCACTACTTACCAGGCACTCTGCGAAGTGCGGGGAATACAATGTAAATGAGACAGCTGTGGACCTATCCTTTAAAAGCTTACAGTCTGTCCACTGAACAACCACACATGAGAGATAAAGTGAGGTCGTGGAGGAGGTGGGCTCCCTTCCCCAAATCCAGGCACCCTCTAAGGGCACCGATTTTAAAGCTATCTGTCCCTTCTTTGTCCCCTTCTCAATGCTTCCAAGACTGCCGAATTACTTGCCGCAAGTGCAGACAGCTGAAACCATGCCTGGCATGAATAAGACGGCTGAGGAAATCGATGAAAAGGGGAGTCTCTACAAGCCCCCAAGCCAGAGCCACGTTCGACAAGTGAATCCCCGAGCTGGAAAGTTTGCTTACTCCACAGACAACACCTTTGAACAGGAGATTTACTTCGGTAATGAAGCTGAGGTCCTGTAGTTGGGGCTGAGGGGGACATGGAGCAGGGAGGTGGAAGGTAGCAGCAGGGAGCTGGAGGCATCACAGATGTGGATGAGAGGCCTGGATGAACCAGGTGTTCATGGGAACATCTCCTGGTTAACTAACACGGGAGGGTTTGGGGCAGGGGGTAGAGGGTGGACGGTGGGGATAGGGAGTAGGTATCCAATGGGGATGAGGTTTCTTCTTCCCCGTCTCTGTATCCCCTCATGCTTACTGAAGAGGCAGTGGGGAGTAGGATGGCAGAGCAAGCAAGATGTGGCTTTGGGAACAACCTACCTCTTCCCTGCACACCCTTATCCCTTCTCTCACCGAGATCATTCTCCCACTGAGGTGCTGTGTTCTAAGAATAATCCTAGACTTTGGAGATCTGAGTTTAAATCCTGGCTTTGCCCCCTCCTCCTAACCTTCAGCAAATTATATAATCCCTGTGAGCCTTATGTACCTTATTTGTAAAACAATATCAACTAAAATGCTCTTCAAAGAGATGGGAACTATATAGTGCTTCTCACCCAGTGCCCACCAGCTTCCCCATCCATCCCACTAGCTTTCAGGTGCCTGGGCTTCCAGGATGCACAGTCTGGGACCGCATGCTCCAAGTTATTTCTTCTTTCCTACCGCCGTCTTGTTCCTAAACTGCTTTCAACTGAAAGTCTTCTTAAAGTGTTTAACAAAATTATTCAGATGAAGGTATTTATGACTGCTGAGGGGTGAATTAGGGAACTCTTCATGAGTATCTTGCCGGAGTCCCGCTCCAGCTGGTCCAGGGGTCCCCAAGCGATGAACGGCGTCGGCGAAAGGAAAAGAGACAGAGTTTTTTTTTTGATGGCCTAAAGACCACACTCTTTATTGCTTTAGTCTCTATTTATATAGCATAAGATCTTCTACGTAATGATTCTTACAATATTTTTCCATTTAGATCAACATCCCCTGATTCTAAGATGTGTTAAAAGTTTTTTCCTAGTCTATTGTCACATTTTGGTTACATGTTTACCCCGAAACCTATTTTTATTTTACTAAAACATAATCTATAAATCATATTATTCCATCTGTTTATTTTGTACAGCCTGCTACTACAGTGAGTACAGCGTCTTGCTTCAATGACTAAAAACTATAGTGATGGCTAAGGGCAAAGTTTTTCATAGTACAGCCATTGTCAGTGGTGGCTTGTTTACCATCTACCCACATACCGCAAGACTATTTCTGGCAAGGGGAAATCTTTTGCAGTTTACCTAGATACTATTTACAATACAATTTATATATATCTTTTCTGTTTGTGCTTAGATTTTGAGGGGAAAAGGCAATTGGCTTAGTTTCTGTAACTTTCCCTGATACATGACCCAAGTTTTCCAGTCATCAATAACAATTTCCTCATGAGGCCAGGTCACAATAGGCTTAGGGCTTGTTTTCCAAATGATCATGACCTTATTCCCTGGCTGAATGTTAGGGACCCACCAGTCAGGGGCCTCAGTAGGTTTAATCATTTTTGGCATATTTCTCTGGGGCAAGGGATCATATTTCTTTTTATTGAACTCTCATGATCTCATCATGGAAGCCCCTACAACTCCAGCCATCAAAGAATGAAACAGAGTTAGCCACAACAAAAGCATAGAAACAGGAAGGAGGGAAGGTTCCGATCTGGAGAGAAACCGCTTTGCAGTTTCTTCTTGATTGGTGCCGTGACTTTGGCATCTGGCAATAGATCCAGAACGGCTCCCAACAGAAAGAAACACAGCTAGCTACAACAGAAGCATAGAAACAGGAAGGAGCAAAGGTTCCGATCCTGGAGAGAAACGCTTTGCAGTTTCTTCTTGATTGGTGCCGTGACTTTGTCACCCGGCAGTAGTTCCAGAACGGCTCCCAACAGTATCTAGCTTTTCATAAGGGACAATACCTGTAAGTTAGGCTCTGACTTGGTTTCTGGGCCATTTTGAGGCTATCAGGTCATACTTCCAAGCAACAGTCACCTTCAAGGGATGTCCCCGGAGCATGGTAGCCATGAGTACCAGAAGCTAGAGTAGGGCAAAAGGAAACTGGGTCTCCTGTGTGCTTCTTGCTGAATCCTTTCTCCATCTTCCCCATTAACCAGGCATACCCACTACCTTGCTTTTATTTATAGTTTGCCATCCATGTACATATCAATATGCAGTAATTTTCATTTAGCATTTTAAAACTTCATATGAAATGAGATCATTCTGTATTCAATTTGTTTTTTTAAATGGATTTTTCCGGGGAAATAAAAGGAAATTCGGTCTGATCCTGGTGACCAAAAACCAGGAAGAGAGGAGGAGGGGGTTCTAAGGACTCATTATTTCTTTATCTGTTCACAGATGAAGTCCAGATCGTCCACCAGATTGGTGCAAAGAGAGACCAAATTCTCCTGGAAAATCTCAATCGATACATCAAACAGTTATCTAAGGTCTTCCCTGAAACCCCAGAAAGGTGGACTTCTCAGCCAGTTCCTGAACCAAGTAAGCAGAAAGCTGACTGATAATAGGAGTAAAGATGGAAGTGGACCTATTTCTTTAAGGTCCCTGTTCCGCAGCTGGGGACACCATCAGCATCTAGGGGAGTCCCTCCTAACTAAGAATCATCTCATAAAATTATAAGATACTAACTGTAACAAGGAAAAGCCTCTGTGGCCCATACAGCTGTAATTAGACAGAACTTCAGTATAACCAAGCAGTTTGGGGCCAGTAATTACTAAGAAGACAGATCCTGGCTTAACAGTTCCAAAGGAAGTACATTAAACCTCTGATGTAGCACTCTACCCTCCCAATCCATTCTCAGGCCCATACCTGCTTCAGGCCCTAGGGTCAACCAGTGTTTTTTAATTTCTATTTCATGAGTATATCATTCTTCATTCTGTATATTAGGTAGGGAAGAGGGAAAGGAGTTAATCAAGAAATCAACTTCTGAAACAAAAAGTGCCCATCCTCCAAGAGACTATATCTCGACTACCCATGACTCTTTTCTTTGCAATGTCTCTTCAGATGGGCCCCCTGGTATGCAGGAACTAGCAGTAGTAGTGACTCATTCTTTTTCCCACCAGCCCCTAACCTGTCCCTAGTGTTACCTGGCTCTACAGGAAACAGCCACAAGAGTAGACAAGGTACTAATGACAGCAGGTGTAGGCAGTTTCCACTAAACTCACACGTACACCCTCCTTCTTGTTAAAGGCTACCATTATAAAGTGGTGAAGAAAGCATGTAGCAAAGCCTTGGATTGGGTCTTGGCAAGTCACCTTCCAGGGCTACAGCTGCCTCATTAAAACTGAGACACTAGGGACCTTTCTGGTGGTCCAGTGGTTAAGACTCCACGCTTCATTGCAGGGGGCACGGGTTCCATCCAAGTTTGGGGACCCATGATCCTACATGCTGCCGGGCATAGCCAAAAAAGCAATAAAAACAAAAAAACCTGAGACACTAATCAATCCTACAGCAAGGTACTTGTAAACCCTTCAGTTCAGTCAGTTCAGTCGTGTCTGACTCTTTGCAACTCCATGGACTGCAGCACACCAGGCCTCCCTGTCCATCACCAACTCCCAGATCTTGCTCAAACTCATATGCATTGAGTCAGTGATGCCATCCAACCATCTCATCCTCTGTCATCCCCTTCTCCTCCTGCCTTCAACTTTCCCAGCATCAGGGTCTTTTCTAATGAGTCAGCCCTTTGCATCAAGTGGTCAAAGTACTGAAGTTTCAGCTTCATCATCAGTCCTTCCAATGAATATTCAGGACTGATTTCCTTTAGGATTGACTGCTTTCCTTTAGGATTGACTGCTTTGATCCCCTTGCAGTCAAGGGGACTCCCAAGAGTCTTCTCCAACACCACAGTTCAAAAGCATCAATTCTTCAGCACTCAACTTTCTTTATAGTCCAACTCTCACATCCATACATGACTACTAGAAAAACCATAGCTTTGACTAGATGGACCTTTGTTGGCAAAGTAATGTCTCTGCTTTGTAATATGCTATCTAGGTTGGTCATAGCTTTTCTTCCAAGGAGCAAGCATCTTTTAATTTAATGGCTGCAGTCACCATCTGTAGTGATTTTGGAGCCTAAGAAAATAGTCTCTCACAGTTTCTATTGTTTCCCCATCTATTTGCCATGAAGTGATGGGACCGGATGCCATGATCTTAGTTTTCTGAATGTTGAGTTTTAAGCCAACTTTTTTATTCTCCTCTTTCACTTTCATTAAGAGACTCTTTAGTTCTTCTTTGCTTTCTGCCATAAGGGTGGTGTCATCTGCATATCTGAGGTTATTGATATTTTTCCCAGAAATCTTGGTTCCAGCTTGTGCTTCATCCAGCCTGGCATTTCACATGATGTACTCTGCATAGAAGTTAAATAAGCAGGGTGACAGTATACAGCCTTGATGTATTCCTTTCCCAATTTGGAACCAGTCTGTTGTTCTGTGTCCAGTTCTAACTGTTGCTTCCTGACCTGCATACAGATTTCTCAGGAAGCAGGTAAGGTGATCTGGTATTCCCATCTCTTGGAGAATTTTCCACAGTTTGTTGTGATCCACATAGTCAAAGGCTTTAGCATGGTCAATAAAGCAGAAGTAGATGTTTTTCTGGAACTCTCTTGCTTTTTCTATGATCCAGTGGATGTTGGCAATTTGATCTCTGGTTCCTCTGCCTTTTCTAAAACCAGCTTGAACATCTGGAAGATCTTGTTTCATGTACTGTTGAAGCCTCGCTTGAAGAATTTTGACCATTACTTTGCTAGCGTGTGAGATGAGTGCAATTGTGCAGTAGTTTGAGCATTCTTTGGCATTGCCTTTCTTTGGGATTGGAATGAAAATGCCTTTTCCAGTCCTGTGGCCACTGCTGAGTTTTCCAAATTTGCTAGCATATTGAGTGCAGCACTTTCACAGCATCATCTTTTAGAATTTGAAATAGCTCAGCTGAAATTCCATCATCTCCACTAGCTTTGTTCATAGTGATGCTTCCTAAGTTACACTTGACTTCGCATTCCAGAATGTCTGGTTCTAGGTGAGTGATCGCAGCATCGTGGTTATCTGGGTCATGAAGATCTTTTTTGTATAGTTCTTCCGTGTGTTCTTGCCACCTCTTCTTAATATCTTCTGCTTCTGTTAGGTCCATACCATTTCTGTCCTTTATTGAGCCCATCTTTGCATGAAATGTTCCCTTGGTATCTCTAATTTTCTTGAAGAGATCTCTACTGTTTCCCATTCTATTGTTTTCCTCTATTTCTTTGCACTGATCACTGAGGAAGGCTTTCTTATCTCTCCTTGCTATTCTTTGGAACTCTGCATTCAAATGGGTATATCTTTCCTTTTCTCCTTTGCCTTTAGCTTCTCTTCTTTTCTCAGCTATTTGTAAGGCCTCATCAGACAGCCATTTTGCTTTTTTGCATTTCTTTTTCTTGGGTATGGTCTTGATCACTGCCAACAGTTTGTAACTGTACAATGTTACAAACCTCTGTCCATAGTTCCTCAGGCAGTCTATCAGATCTAATCCCTTGAATCTGTTTGTCACTTCCACTGTATAATCGTAAGGGATTTGATTTAGGTCATACCTGAATGGTCTAGTGGTCTCCCTACTTTCTTCAGTTCTTGAATTTTGCAATAAGGAGTTCATGATCTGAGCCACAGTCAGCTCCTGGTCTTGTTTTTACTGACTGTATAGAGCTTCTCCATCTTCAGTTGTAAAGAATGTAATCAATCTGATTTCGGTGTTGACCATCTGGTGATGTTCATGTGTAGTCATCTCTTGTGTTGTTGGAAGAGAGTGTTTGCTTGTAAACCCTTAGTAGCTTATAATCCAACTCCTCCTCCCAAATTAAGAACACTAAAAAGGAAACAATAAATTAGGAATCAATGGCCAATTATATCCTACTTTTAATGGCAATATATCAAATGTTGAATTTTATGAGCAAATCTTGTTACATATAAATATATTTATGTTCCTAAAGATTTTTTAAACATATATAAAGGTTTATATGTACCTCATCTTTTCTTCCTTACATTCTCCGCCCATCATCATGGCTTTATCATGTCTGTGGTCACCACCTGTCATGACTCCCAATGGGACTTGTACCCAGTTTTCTACATAATCACAGGAAAGCTGGCTCTTCACAGTTTTGTTTTGCATTGGTTCTAGCTAGGAATAGGCATGTGATGCTGGCTGGGAACACAGGCCCAGGGCAATGGGCATAATACCTCATACTGCTGCCCCGCACAGCTTGCAAGCCTGTGAAAGGAGCCATGCGCTGGACAGCTTTGCCCACACTGGCCAAGGATCTGCTGCTGAAGGTGGGAGAGAAGGACATGCCCGTGAAGACCAGGAAACTGAAGAAGCAAGCAGAGTCACTGAAGGAGGATGTGTCTTGGGAACTGGTGGTCCTGCGAAGGATGCTGCAGGAATGGAAGATGGCCTGGGCTCTAAGTGAGTGAAGGAGAGGTGCAGGGGCGGGGGCGTGGGGTGGTGGTCCTGACATGGCAGTGATTTGTGAAGGAAGAAGTTCTCACCTTGGCCAAGTGTGTGATTTCCTTTGAAAATCCATCCCTCTCTGTATGAAGAATAAGAATCTGGTTGCCTCACCAAGGCTTGACTAGATAAGAGCTTTTCATACAATGACAGTTGCATTTATCTGGATGCTTTTTGCATGGGCAGGTTCTACATCAGTAATTTGTGGAAACTCACTACCCAGAGAACTCTTCACAGGCAGAGACCCTACCTTACTGACCCCTGAAACTTCACACTCCATACATGATGCATGAAAGAAAGGGTGAATATGCTGCCCAAGCAATGGAAATGCAGTGATCAAAAGAAACTGCAATTGGCTCTCCAAAATTCGTTTGTAAATTTGGAATTAGCACATATTTACTTTGCCTTCACAGATACCAGAATAGTGTGCCTGGGGCAAAGGAAGGGCCCAGCAAGGACTGTTGAAAACTGCAAGATTTGAGGACTCAAGGGCTGCTGGCTTTCAGAACGTGAAAAACTAGTTTAATTAGTACAGGAAAAAAGAGGTGATCCATCACATAAACGGTTCAGATAAACAAAAAGGGTTGAAAAAGAGATTCTGAGTAAAAACTACCAATAGGGAGCACCTACAGGCGATGGGAGCACTGAAACAAAAGCTCATGCCTATAAAAATTGTTGCTATGCTTGTGGCTCAGCTGGTAAAGAATCCACCCACAGTGCAGGAGACCTGGGTTTGATCCCTGGGTTGGGGAGGTCCTCTGGAGAAGGGAAAGGCTACCCACTCCAGTATTCCGGCCTGGAGAATTCCATGTACTGTCCAGTCCATGGGGTCACAAAAGGTCGGACATGACTCAGTGACTTTCACTTTCACGTGCTGTGTTTGGTCATGTCTCTTTGTGACCCCATGGACTCTAGCCCACCAGGCTCCTCTGTCCACGGAATTTTCCACACAGGAGTACTGGAGTGGGTTGCCAGGCTTGCCTCCAAGGGACCTTCCCGACCCAGGGATCAAACCCGCAGGTCTCTTGTGTCTCCTGCATTGACAGGCAGATTCTTTACCACTAGTACCACCTGGGAAGCTGCTATAAAGAAGACAAAGTACCCTTAATCACTGTCTTATTGTTCCATTTTTCAGAGGATAACAATAAAGAGTTATTTATGGGAATTTCCTGGTGGTCTAGTGGTTTAGACTCAGGCTTTCACTGCTGTGGACCCAGGTTTGGTCCCTGGTTAGGGAATTAAGATTCCATAAGCCATGCAGTAAGGCAAAAAAAAAAAAAAATTATTTAAACAAACAAAAAAGATAGAATACAGGATGGGATTGGGAGGAGTTTTGTTCGAGAATTAATACCTAAGAAGATTCAGCTCAGTCAGTAATGAATCTGCCTGCAGTGCAGGAGACCTGGGTTCGATCTCTGGGTTGGGAAGGTCCCCTGGAGAAGGAAATGGCAACTCACTCCAGTATCCTTGCCTGGAAAATCTCATGGACAGAGAAGCCTGGTGGGCTGCAGTCCATGGGGTCGCAAAGAGTCAGGCACAACTGAGCGACTAACACTCAAGAAGATTCAGGGAGCATCCGAAAAATAACTTCCCTCAGGGCGGCATCTCTGGGGCCCTTTATGCTTCCGAGCTGTTTTGCTTGGGTTGTCCTAGGGGAAGGGGCCTTCTTGTCACCTGTCTGCAGCACAGTGTCTAACCCTAAGTGGTCCTCTTCGAATTCTCCTCCTGTGGCATAGTCATCGAATGGCGCCGTAAGACTACTGAGGGCCTGCTGCGGAGCCTGGCGGACATCCACGATGGCATCCGCATCCAAGCCATCGTCACTTGTGCCACAGCTGCTTTAGAACGGCCCCGTGTTGCCATCGGTCGAGGGGACTCCGGTAAGAGCCACAGTTGGACTGCTCGAGAGTATAAGCAATCCACAGAACCACAGAAATTTTGAACTGGTGGGGACCTTGGGGCTTATCTGAGATTATTTCACCAAGTGGAAACAAAGACCCAGAGACTGGCCTGAATACACAGAACTTCTCAGCAACAGAGATGAGTTTAAAATTCCTGACTTCAGGTCTAGTGCTTTTTGCACAAATTTCACCACCCTTGGATGCTTAGTAGTTCACAAGCAAGTTCACATTGTTCTGCCTAGAGCGATCCCATTCTTAATAGCCAAAGGATATATGTATATATGTATGTATATGCACACACTTTTCTCCCGACTGCATTTTAGTCCTTCTTTTGGTAGCATGTTGACAGCCTCAAACTCAACACGTCCCAAACTAAACTCATCACTCTTGCCCTTAGACCCCTCCCCACATCCCACATAGCAACCAGCAGCCCCATAACTCAGCTAGTTTGAGTCAGGACCCTGGGAGTCAGCCTGGACAAAATCCTTCCTCTCCCCACAACTAATTGACCAATAGATTCTACGGATTCTGCTTCATAAACATTTTTTTTTATTACAAAAGAAATACAAAGTGTCATTATCAGTCAACACAGAGGAGTATAAAAAGAGCTTCCTTCCAACCGACCTCCCAGCCCCAATCCTACCCCATGCCATTTCCAGGGTAAAAAATGTGTAGTTTGGCATTCAACAACCTTCTGTGCTTTTACAAACACATGCCAACATATATGTAGGTTTTTCTATTTATCACAAAAATGAGTGTTGAATTTTACCAGCCATTTTATAGTTTTTCTCCTTTAATTTGTGGATATAATGAATTCTGCTGTTAAAATCTTAGAATAAATCCTAATGGATCATTCTTTTATTACTCCACTGGATTTGATTTGTTCATATTTTAAAATGTTTTAATATATTTGTAAATGAAATTGGTAGCTTTATGTTTATTTACACTATTTTTGTTAAGTTTTAGTGTTTACACTATTTTTGTTAAGTTTTAGTTTTTACTAGTTTTGTAAAATGAATTAAGAACTTGGCCATTTTTCCCAATGGCTGTAACCTTTTGAAAAAGAAATGTCAATAGCATTTTTCTTTGCTAGCAATAAGCAGTTAAAAAAGGAACATTTCCCATCTACAAGAGCTAGAACTATTATCTACCGAGGAGCTGGTTTAACAAGACACAGGACTCAGATGACAGAAAGTATAAAATGCTACTAAAAGGGCATAAAACCCACTGACTCTTACTAACCCCCAAGTGCCCTCTCAGATACCACCTTTTGTGTGTAGCCTGGGCTGACACTTTTTCCTTCTCTGCTGCTGGTAGCATCCTAATATTATTCTGTCCTAATATTTATCATTCTGTCATAATTGTCTGTTTACTTCTCTGCTATCTCTACCAGGCAAGGAACTTCTTAGAGGTGGGGACTAATTTTATCTCTACAAAATTGTCAAGTTTTTAAGGTTCCATTTCACTTATTTCCAGTTTACTGAGTTCCAGGTATGAGCATTTAAACTCCAGCTTTTCAAATCTGCCGCTCCTTCTGCTAGGAAATCTTATCTCTCTCTTGACCTGATTAACTTCTAAGCATGCCCCTCAACTTTAAGGCATCACCTCCTCTGAGTCTTCCCTGCCCCACCCCCCTGCTATATGCTTACACACACATGCTCACTTGTATTCGACTCTTTGCAACCCTGTGGACTATAGCCCACCAGGCTCCTCTGTCCATGGGATTCTCCAGGAAGAATACTGGAGCAGGTTGCCACTTCCTACTCCAGGGGATCTCCCCAACCCAGGGATCAAACCTGCATGTCCCACATTGGCAGGAGGATTCTTACCACTGTAGCCCCTGGGAAGCCCATACTGCCACACACACACACATTTTTTAACTGTTTATTTTCTTGAGTATTAAATGGGGTGATGTGTGTTAGTGCCTGGCATAGAGAAAACTTTCCATAGGTGGAAGAGATATTATCTTATCCCCAGATCTCCACATACAAAGAGCACTTTTGTCTTTCCCTTTCATGTGATCCCTTTCCTGGGTGTTGAGATTTTGATTTGTCTTGTTTCCTCCCCACATCTTCCCAAAGAACATTATCTTACTCATTATTTCTTGAAACACTCAATTGACTTCCATCTGATCCCCTCAAAGGCACGTATTTCATCTAGCCCTTTCTAAACATATGGCATAGTGGCTTAGTGGCTTACAGTAGTGGTAAAAAGGACAGATGAGAAATTTTATATAAAATCTTAGCTATAGGTCTAGCTCTGCCACATCTTGGGAAGTCACTTATCCTTTCTGAACTTCAAACTAAAAATAGGATGATAATTGTGGACAAAAAGTTAACACAACACTTGAGAAATGAGCTTTGAGAAATGAGCTTTAGTTAAATGCTTGCCTGTTGCCCCGATAACCTGGTAAGGACAGAAATTATCTTCGCAGGCCACATATCTTATGATGAAAATGAACCCTGACTGCTAAATGACATTTGGACTGGGAAGAACTACAAGTGAAACATACATGCCTGAAGGAAGTACCATTCTCTGGGCTCCCAGGAATGCTGTGACTTATCAAGGCAGGCCCTTTGAGGACCCTGGAATTATATCTATGGAGTTGTTATATAAAAGAGATAATAACTCTGGTGGAACATAAGACTTATGCCCGGAGTCGATTCTATGCTCCTGAGCTGTCCCCAGAGTGCTAGAAAAACCGTTCTCAAGAACTCTTGCCAAAAGGAACACCTGATGCTTCCCTGTGGGCAAACTGTGTTCCCATCCCATTTCCTTCCAAAGACTAGTGGCATGTATGGCCGATGATAGTCTTGTGAGACTGTTTAGTTAAACCCAAAAGGATTCCTGAATAACATGTTTCAGGTGAGCTCCACAGTAATACCTGCCTTGCCTACTTCAGTGAGGGTTAGAAGACTGAATGAGATAATGAATACAAAACACTATCTAAGTGGCGAAGCACTACCTAAATATATTTGCTATTATTACTAAAATTACAAAAATTTTTATTTTCATCACTAAAACTCAAGGTGATGGTCACCATAGCCTGGCTGGAAACATATTCATTTGGCCTGAATACAGCTCTGCAGAGACCAGATGATAAAGATGTGAGAACAGAAATGCCCAGCACAAAAGTTAGCCTTAAAATCCCACCCATTGTAGGGGTTCAGCTAAACTCGAATTAAGTAGCAGTAAGCATCTGCAACCAAGGCTGCAATTGGCCCCCATGTGGCTACAGGGAAAAGCTGTGTTTTAGAGAAAAGCAAAGAGACTAGCTAGCACCCTCTTACTGGCTCTCTTTTGATCACAGACAAGGAAACGATGAAAGCCTCATCTATTCAGGACTTGCCAGAGGTTCTACAGCCCCCACTAATGGCTGCGCTTTGTGATAAGAATGCCAATGTGCGGATGGCAGCAGCAGTGTGCCAATATGCCATACAGTCACATAACCCTCTTGCCCAGGAAATCATGCAGACTGCCCTTCTGAAGGGTGAGTAACTCCTTGTTACTTCCGACCTGGAAATATGGGGTAAAGAAAGAACATCTCACCATCAGCTTTTCCTAATCCCTTCCTCTCCACCTTCATGCTCTTTAGATATTCAGAGGATTTCCTCCTCCCAGGTACTTTACGAGGCAGGTACACTGCCACCTAGTGGTTACTGGATGCATTTGACTAAACCATGTCCCCTTTCCTGTTCGATTTTTCAATTGAAAAGATAATGTAACAAGATTAAAGAATACATTCTAAAAATTTAAAAACCCACTTGAACACATCACGCTTCCATTTTTGCACATTAACTTACAGGCACTGTCCACATGCATTGTTGGTGTAATACCAGCAAAAGGTTCTGTCTGATGTTGACAGGCTCCTGGTGCCCAACTGCTCTGAAAGACGGACTTGCTCCTTGGGTGGCGGCAGGGGTGGAGGACAACTGTCTGACCAGTTTGGCCTTCTGCACAGAGACACTCAACAACTTAATTTGTCTGTCTTAAGAAAGCTCCACTTCCCAGTCTCTAGTGAGAGGAACAACTGTTCACTCAGGCCAGAGGTGACTTACTGCTCTGTTACCCAACAAAAACATTTTAGGATTTGACTTTTCAGGTTAAGATTTTCAACCTACATTTAGAACCTTGATATGATCCATTTAAATGTGATTTAAATTGGAGATTGAATATCAGACTGAGGGGGTATAGGGAAGTGAGGCAAGTAGAAGTCTTGTGTACCAACCCAAAAGCTGCTCTCTCTGTGGGGAGAAGAGATGGCCACTCTGGCCTTTTTCACATCACTGTGGCAGGTAATACCGTGGACAGCTGGGCTGCAGCTCAGTGCCTGGCTCTGGAAGGTGCTGCCACTCACCCCGTGATTAAGAGGATCCTCCACCAGCTGTTTCATAAGAAGAATGAGGACACTGAGCAACAGTCTTGTATGCTCCTGCGCCATCTCAGTGGAAAGACAGTATGTGTCCATTACAGGGTCAGAGGAAAAAAAACAAGTTTAGGGGGAACAATTGGGTCTCTGAGGTCAGTGCATGTGGGGAACTGAAAACGCAGATGGGAACTTGCCTGGTGGTCCAGTGGTCAAGACTCTGCGCTTCCACGGCAGGAAGCACTTCAGTCCCTGGCCTGGGAACTCAGCAAGACCCTGCATGTGAGGTGCAGAGACAAAAAAAGGTAAAAAAAGAAAAAGAAAATGCGGGTGGTTGGGTAGGATGGTCTCACACACACAGGTAAAACTGGACCAAGTGTGGGTGAAGTGGGGTGTAGACAGGGAAAAGTGACAGCAGCTAGCTGAGAAAGTGAGGAAAGTAGGCTGCAGATAGTTTCTAACTGTATGCTAGAAGACTTACAACATGCAGAATTTGCTTGTGCTAGAAGTTTACCACTGAAAAACACACAGGCATACAATTGCGTTTACTTCCAGTAGAAATGTGAAACTCAGACTGAGGCACATACAAACCATTTTAGGGGAAAAGATAGTTAAATCAAGAAGGTCCCAGGAATCTTCTGTTTCGATGACTAATCTGTATCTTGTTCCTTGACATCAGTTGGCTTGGATGGAAGACGGCTCCATTGTAAACCCACTCTTTACTTTGCTAGCAACGAGCATCCCATGTGTTTGTGACATTAATCATGCTGGATGCCAGATTAGGATGTAACTTCCTTAAGGTCCCAGCATCTCTAAAAGTGACCATGGATATCCATACAAGTCTTCCATTTCCTCAGACCCTGATACATACCATGCTTGCTGAGGAGCTAAATAGCTGTCAATGGAAAGACCGCATTGTGGCCTGCCGGGCTCTCTCCTGGATCGGTGGAAATGTCAGCTTGGTAAGCCTTCTCTTCCTGTTTCCAGGACAGAAGGTCTAAGCAAAACTGGGCTCGGGAGCTCTTCCACTTTTTGCTGCTATCTAGTTTCCCATTCTTACCAAAAAGATCTCTGTTCCCATATTGCTGCCTCTTAGTCCTAACCCTGGAGAAGGAAATAGCAACCCACTCCAGTACTCTTGCCTGGAAAATCCCATGGACAGAAGAGCCTGGTAGGCTACAGTCCATGGGGTCGCTAAGAGTCAGACACGACTGAGCAACTTCACTTTCACTTTTCCCTTTCATGCACTGGAGAAGGAAATGGCAACCCACTCCAGTGTTCTTGCCTGGAGAATCCCAGGGACGGTGGAGCCTGGTGGGCTGCCGTCTATGGGGTCGCGCAGAGTCGGACACGACTGAAGCGACTTAGCAGTAGCAGCAGTCCTAACCCAGAATTATCTTCACACGCCAACATATCGTTCTGTTACTTAAGCCACTGCTTCTCAGCCTGATGGGAGTCCACGAACTGTAACCTATCTACAGTGAAACAAGAATAAAAATAAAAAAAATTTAGAAATTTTTTATGGTAATTTGACATTGCCTTCACATCAAGGTACTTTATAAGTATCTGTCAACATAGCCCCCTCTTTCAAAGAGCTGACATTAGTGTTGGAGTAACAAAATCAACATATACAAATGATTCAAGAACAAGAGATATTTGTGATGTACTCTCTTAAAACTCTTCAGAGAGACACTAGTATGGGCTGAACTTAGTGTAAGTTCTGTGAAGGAGTGTGGGACAGCTGAGCAAGACTTAGACAGAATTAAGGAAAGACTTCCAGGAATGGGAAACCCTGACCATCATCTAGGCTTTCAGCTGACCTCCTTCTTGCCATTATTTTAAAATCAACTTCAGCTGTCCAAAAGGACTTTTCCCCTTCTTCCCATGTGCCATCATCTTTTCCTTGTAACACTGGGCAACTCCACAATGGCCCAGAACACTGCCGATTTTGACCCTTGAATTTTGATGTGGAAAGCACAAAACTTTGCCATTCAGTATAGTCAGTATAACTCTGAACTTCCCTGGTGGCTCAGACGGTAAACAGTCTGCCTGTAACGCAGGAGACATGGGTTCTACCCCTGGGTCATTCTAGTCTGGGTTAATTCTGCCTGGACCTTGCTGCTAAAGTCCAGGACCAGCAGCACAGGTATCACCTGGGAATTTGCTAGAAATGCAAAAATCTCACCTCGGGTCAATTCAATCAGAATCTGCATTTAACAATGACTTTTTTAACAACATCTGATTCATTTGCACATTTACCTTCTCAGCACTTGTCACTCAGGATGGCCTATTCAAAGTAAAAAGCCATGCAGAGCAAGCAGGAGATGGGGTAAAAATGAGACCATCACGTCAGATTGATGGGGTTAAACATGTCCATCAGTTCTTTCACTTATTCAGTGGGCCTGCAGTTTCTGACCACATCTTACATGTTAGGCAGCAAGCTAGCGATGGGTATGCAAAGATAACATGTCTTCTCTTGCTAAATGTCACACATAAACAGCTATAACAGATGTAGCTGTAAAGTATTATGGAGATTCCTTATTGCTTACAGAAGGCAGAGGTGGGTTCTCTGAGGAGAGGCTTTTGAGGTCAATCCTAAAAGAATAGGAAAATATCAGGTATGAAGGGTGGAAAAGGAGCTATTTCAGGAAGGGAGAATAGCTTTGGGCACATTACCTAATCACCTAGTCATTTTTATCCCTTCTACTTTGAGAGATGTACTAACACACAGGGTAGCCAAAGGTCCTAGCTGGTCCAGTACATAGGACTTGCCCAGGCAAATTAGGATGAGGTGGTCACCCAAGTATCACCTTCAAATTTTAAGAGTCTCAAGTGCAGCTGACAATATAGTATGGTTAGTTTAAAGCATGAGCTTCAAAAACAGGCCTGGATCTGAGTTCTGGCTCCAAGACTCAACATGTTAACCATGAGTAAGAAATCTTAGCCTCTACTTTGTCACCTGTAAGTGGTAGTATCTGCCATATGGGATTATTTGGGAGGATTAAGTGATGGGTAAAACCGCTTATTAGTACAGTGCCAAGTACAAAATGGGATTCCCAGGTGGTTCAGTGGTTAAAGAATCCGCCTGCCAATGCAGGAGACAAGGGTTCAATCCCTGGGTCGGGAAGATCCCCTGAAGGAGGAAATGGCAACCCACGCCAGTATTCTTGCCTGGGAAATCCCTTGGACAGAGGAGCCTGGCAGGTTACAGTCCACGGGGTCGGAAAGATTCAGACACAACTTAGCAACTGAACATGCAAAACTGACATGGTGATAAATGGTAGCTAACTATTATACTTATAGGATATGAAACATAAGTTGATCCAGCTGATGTTGAGTGACTGGAATAAGAAAGTGAGACACGCAGCTGCCCAAGCTCTGGGGCAAATGAACCTTGGAAATGAGTTGCATGACACAATCAGGTAAGACCTTGTCAATATGGAGAAAGAAACTGCATTTGTTGAGCTGCTCAGTATGCTCAGCCTTGTACAAGATCCACTGCAGATTTTTTTTTTTAGTAAGATAAAAAGTTAACAGTCCTTATAGACACTAAGAATGTGGCTAAGGGAAGAACCATTAATTGAATGCCCATTAAGTGTTCAGGCAGTTTTAGATGTCATAAGAGTTCAAATGTATGACATGATTCTGATTATACAAGATACACGAATGCCTAGTAAGGTCAAGTTTCATGAAGGATGGATAAGACTACATAAGCAGAGAGAAGGTAAGACATTCCATACTGGAAGCCAAATACTGAAATGAACATGACACCTGTGAAGGCACGAGAGAAGAGAACTTGACTGAAGCAAGAGGTGTATGTTTCAAGTTTTCTTTATTCAGTCATTCAACATGGTTTAGCATCTAGTGTATGCTAGGTAATAGGGATTCAAGTAAATAAAACAGTTCAGGTCTCTACCTGGTGAAACAAATTAATGGGGATAAGGCTAACTAGGAAAGGGTGGGAGTGGATAATGGCGAGCCTACAGAAGCTGATTTCAGCCTGAGGGCACTGGAGTGGGGGGAAAGAAAGGAACAGAAAAAGTTTAAGGAGCACCTGTGCCTTACAGAATCAAGCTGGGTCAAGGAAATTTCCAAGAGCGTGTGGAAGCCCTCTCCCTGATTTGTGGGCTCAAGCTCATGACCGCCAAGCTTCTCCCAAGCTTTCTGAACTGCTTCTCTGATGACTTCATGGCAGTTCGGCGGGCAGCTTGTTTGGCAGCCAGTGAACTGCAGATCCGTGATAATATGGTGAGTCAAAGAAACATGTACCCTTCTTACCTGATTAACCCAAGAGGACATTACCCTGTGCTTCCCTCATACATAGATCACTCACCATTCTGTAGGGACAGAGAATGAGAGATCAGAACAGGAAGGTGAGGAGATATATAGGCCACACCAACAGTTAGGACCACACACAGCTCCAAGCCAGCCTAGATTCACTCTAGAGCACACCTCTGAATCCTGTTCTCACCTCAGTTAACCAGCTTCTCATTACATGTGTGCTCACAGGCTTTGGGATCAACTCCAGTGGATGGAGTTATAATCTCTAGTTATTAGAGGAAAACCTGACGGAGGTATTCAAAAGAAGCCTGTACGGCCATAGATCTGTGAGCTGGGAAAATCAATCTCTAGACAGGAGAGAACACTGTGTGTAAGCCAGTACTTCCGGCTTCAGCTCATTTGTCACTAGATTTGATAGATCACTTTTCCAGTTAAAGCACATTTTAGAGAAGAGGGGACCCTGTCTCTGATACATTCTTGCTCTTATTCTCTCCACTCAGCACTGCCTTTTATCCATCCCAGGTCCTTGAATGCCTTCTGAATCTGATAGAGAGAGATCCCTGCTGGAAAATCAAGGCCTTTGCCATTCGAGGTATTACAGCAGTGGCTCCAACTCCTCTACCTCTAATACCTTCCCATATTTTATATAGAGGATCCCCAGAATCTCTTTAGGAAGAGGGTAGAGGGGAGGGAAGGGGATGATCACAGCTTCTCAGAAGAAATTAAAAATCATTTCCCTCAATTTTTAGTTAAGGATCCCAAGTCTAGGTCTGTCAAACTTGCTCAGGTAGAGGACTGACAAGGCAGTCCCTGCCAAAAGAGTTAGGTATGAGTTCCAAGTAGGTATCCACTGTTGGATATACTTGCTTTCTGTAGAGGTGTCAACCACAGGACTCCGTAAAAGTCAGACCAGATTTAAGACTGCTACAAACCTAAATTCCTGCCCTCAAATTTCCTTGAGCTTCTTTTTAGGGATCTTTGACATTGCTCCTTTCTGACAGTCTGGCAGGTCCCTATGAGAATCAGCACTGGGTAGAGCCATGAAGTGTAACTATACCTTCTTTCCCCCTTACCTGACTAGGATGGTCTTCTAAGTTATCTATCCTGTATCTCATCCCTAGGTAAATACATTAGTGTATTCTCACATCCTAATGGACGAGGATGGTATTGAATATCCCCCTCCTGGGAATTCTCTAGAGAATTCCTAAAATACTAATGGTGATTGTCATCTAAAAGGAAAGATATCTGCTGGAGAAGGGATAGGCTACCCACTCCAGTATTCTTGGGCTTCCTTTGTGGCTCAGCTGGTAAAGAAGGCACTTGCAATGCAGGAGACCTAGGTTTGATCCCTGGGTTGGGAAGATCCTCTGGAGAAGGGAAAGGCTACCCACCCCAGTATTCTGGTCTGGAGAACTCCATGCACTCTATAGTCCATGGGGTCGCAAAGAATCAGATACGACTGAGCAACTTTCACATTCATCACTTTTCAAAAACAATATACTTACCTTAGTTTTTGCATATTTAATTTAGCAAGTGGTTGCCTATACTTTCTTAGTATTTACTAGTAAGGCTGCTTCTGAATGCTAGGACACAGCCAACTCAGTCTTAAGTGACAGTGGGACATGCCCTCTAATCTCTGCAGCTTTGGGGCAAATTGGCTGCGTGAGTCCCCAGCTGACAGACCTCCTGCTCTGGGCTATCCACTATGAAGAATCACCAGGTGTACGACTAGAGGCTTGCCGGAGCATCCTAGCCCTCAAACTTCAAGGAGACCGGGTCAGGGACACCTTCCTCGACGTGCTGCTCCTAGAGAACCATGAGGCTGTTCTGAAGTAAGTACTAACCTCTGGTTCTTGCCATGACCTCTTGTACTGCCAATTCTTCTAACCTTGTTAACAGACTATGTCCTTGACTCTTCAGGCTACTTAACAGCTGTTAAAAACTACAGGCTCACCTGTGCCGTTTATCTACTTATCCATGTAGGCAACAGAAAAACCAGACTAAATTAGACTGAAAGTGAAATTCATGTAGTTTACGTGTTTGTTCAGCATTCCAGGTGGTTTTTAAATTCAATTAACATTTATCAAGCGCCTATTTAGTGACAACAGGCTTTGGAGTCCAAAAGACCAGGATTTGAACCCCAGCTCAGACACGTGCTAGCTATGTGAGCCTGGGTAAGTTAATTCTCTGAGCCCATTTTTTCATGTATCAAATGCAAGCGGTAGTCTACCGTATGGGCCTGTGGTGGTGATTAATGAGATAACATGTTAGTACCTGTCATCAAGGTGTTCAATAAACAGTACCTATTAGTACCTTCAAATACATCATCTCAGAAACTACAGAACACCCCTACAAGCTAAGCATCATACCATTTTTGCAAATAAAGCTCAGCAAAACTGCAGTTTTAGGATTGTCTGATTCCAAGTCTTGTATTTTCCACCTCCACGCTTTCAAGGATAGGAAGATTTAATCTAACGAGTCCTTCTTACCTTTCAGAGAAATTCACCATGCAATGAAGATACTCAACTTAGAAAACGAAGGAAACCAAGAAATGCTTCAGGAGATCAGGAACAGGGTAGATAAGTATAAGCTATGTTTTCAAGAAAAAATTCGGGGTTCTCAAGAGTTCCTCCCTGGTGGCTCAGTGGTAAAGAATCTGCCTGCCGAAGCAGGAGATGCAAGTTCCATCTCTGGGTAGGAGAGATTCCCTAAAGAAGGAAATGGCAACCCACTCCAGTATTCTTGCCTGAGAAATTCCATGGGCTGAGAAGCCTGGCTGGCTACAGTCCATGGGGTCGCAAAAGAATCAATACGACTTAGAGACTAAACACGAGTTCCTCAGATTCCTTTCCCCACCCCCTCCCCAAGCACGTAGATACACTTTTCACCAGCACAGAAATATTTTACACAATTGCACAGAAAACAGTATCACTTGAAGATACAAAACATATCTGTGCAAGACAGAATTATAAAATCCTATTAGTAAAAAGACACACAGCAGAAGTCCTATTAGTCCCATCACGTAGCCGTCGAGATCCGAGTTTGTTGTTGTTTCTGAAATACTGTTTCCTTCCCTTCCCGTGTTCTCCCCACCATCCTCTAAACCCAAGTTCTTTCTTTTTTACAGATGGATATAAAGAAGGAATGAAGGACTGGAGCTGGCCCCTTAGATTTTCTTTTTCCTTCTAAACTTCTCTTAATTCCTAATCTGGGCTCTTTCTCCAAAGGAACACTAGCTGAACAGGTGGTTCTAATTTTTCAAAGCTACTGGCAGAGATGAATAGAGGGGAAAAAGGCTTTTAAAAAGGCAAAAGATTCTTTCTAAATATAATTCACAAAACCAATTTCACATCAAGCATTTCTTAGCAGATTCGTCATGCCCAAAAGCTAAAGTAAATTTTTGATTAACAGGTGTAAAAATGTCCAACCAACATCATGAGAACAATGTTCTCAGACATTTTATGTACCACCTAATATTAATAAGCATGATGCAATATCTTACTTCATTAACACTTTTTGATGATCTGCAGCCTGATATAGTTTTTTTTTTTATCATCATCTGTTCTGTTTCAGATTCAAACACTAAGCCAAAAGGAACTGTTGATACAGAAAGTATTTGAGATTGAGGCAGCCATAAGAAAAGTGAAGGAGGAAGCAAAACGAGTTTACGTGCAACCCAAAGAAGGGCAAAAACCACTGAAGCTCCATACTTTTCTCCAAGAAATTTTTCAGGGTAGGTTTTCTAGGAATGAGTCCTATGCCTTGATTCCCTTAACAAGCCTTTTACAGGACTGAATGTCTGGGGACTTAGTTGTGAGCCCTATAGGATGAGAGCCAGGAAAGGATACTTCTCTTTCTTCTTGGCCACCATCCTCTCAGTCTATCTTTTTTTTGCCCCTTGGGTTTTGATTTTGCTATCTGGTCCCTTTACAAAAATGAATGATGTCGCTCTAACTGAACCAATTTGAAAGTGAGATCAAAAAAAAGAACACCTTAGAAAAACAAAACAAAAAAACTGCTGTTATGTCTGGTTAAGCACTCAGAAAAAGCCTTGAAGCTTAACCTTGAATAGGCTGAGATGTACTCTATGTACATCTAGGCTTTTGCAACTTAATTCATGAAGTTCTCAGCTTTATATAACTGAAACTATCAGTTACGGCAAAATGATCTTAAAAGTTCCAGATACAACCTAAATGATGAGGTGGAGACATTAAGCTGTACCAAAACATATTTACAAAATCAGTGCGCCCAGGCGTAGCAGCAGCCTCAGGTCATTCAGCCAGCTGCCCACTAGCCACCACCCCAAACCCAGGTTTTCTGGTTCCAAGTCCAGTGTTCTCTCTGGTACGCCAGGCTCTTTTCCACCAACCATGAGAATATTCATTTGCCAGATTTGGGGAAGTTTCTTTCAACTACCAGAAAAAAATAAGAGTGGAAAGTAACTTGAACACCAGCATTCCCTCATGGCCAGCCTGCTACAAGTTGGCTGACTGTGGTCTATGACAGCAAAGCTAGGTGACATGCTGCCTATTTTAGGAGCAGTACCAGCCACTGATGCAAGCAAGCACTGAGCAAAAACATAATACCCTTTAAAAAACATAATATACTCGTAACTTTTCTAATAGGATTGTGCTATTTGGGGTTCAAGGAGCATGATTAAAATGAATCAATTACCCCTAGGGTTGCAAAACTGGCCCCAATCCCACATCCACCCCAAGTTACCTTGCGCCTCAGCCATTGCAGTTTTCCCCTATCTACCCTCCTCCTCCCACATTTCTTCAGACCATGCCACACAATAATCTAGCCTCAGAAAAGAAAAACTCTTTGGCACTTTAATAACTTTTCTAACATTAACACAAACTCACAGTAACAAATAGGAAACGGACCCCAACCCTCCCCCCAAAATGATGAAAGAGAACTCAAATAAAGGATGCAAATTCCAAGTAAAAACTTCTGATGTCTCAAGCAGAATAACACAGCAAATGCCACACTGTACTCTGAAGCCTGAGGGTGATGATGAAGTTGGTCTCTCAAATGATCAGGAATCAAGTTACTCCTGCAGAAAAGGCTCCTTTTTCCAACTCCAACTCCTGCTTTTATTTCTGTGCCTAGGTGAGGAAGTGTCTCCTAGAAAATTGTCTGACTTCTGTGACACTGAGGCAGTTATAAAGGTAAATATAAACACACTGATGGGTATCAAGTAAGAAAAAGAGCTTTCATCTTCAAAAGGTGGTGGGAGAAAATCACTACTGTCTTATTTCTGGCATTTAGTGAGTAACTGGTTCAGGTTAGAGGCATCTTGGTGAGCAGTAGCCCCTTATCATATAACATGGTTGCCAAGGAAAGCTGGTCCTCCACAGTGTCACAGGGCAAGTCCCCTACTCTCACAAACTCTGGGTAGGAGCGAAGCAAGAGTTCCATGGCATCAGCTTGCTGCGGGTATATCTCCAAGCACTTGGGCTCTTCCAGGTGATAAACTCGGGAGTTCTCCACTGTGTAATAGAGAAACAAATGGCCCCCCTCACCCACCAGCCGAGCTATACCATCCTGAAGCATGTGCACTTCTGTTTCTGTTGTCAACTGGACTCCCACGTTTACAGGTTCTCCAGCCTCCCAGCGAATCGGGAGCCCGTAAACGCTTAGTGCCCTCTCCCTGTCAGTCAACACAGGGGGCAAAGAATCGTGGATGAAGTCTTTGGCTCGCTGGTCAGCCACAGCATCGACTGGGGCAAAGTGTCCCAAGCGGGCAACCAGGACCC
This sequence comes from Giraffa tippelskirchi, assembly GCF_054371585.1. Classification (NCBI taxonomy): domain Eukaryota; kingdom Metazoa; phylum Chordata; class Mammalia; order Artiodactyla; family Giraffidae; genus Giraffa; species Giraffa tippelskirchi. Next base: position 144,972,642 of record NC_137281.1, on the reverse strand, counting down.
GCACCTTCTCCATGAAAGCGGTTCTTCGCGGATCCTTAGAATCCGAATGCTGGGCTCCCATGTAATCCATAAAGTCTCGGGGCAGTCCCCTACGAAACTCCACATTTTCCTCCATTGCAGCCTGCACTGCCAGGGGCACTACAGCCTCCAGGAAGTCGCCCCAAGTATTGCGCTGGAATGTGGACAAGGTCAAGTGCAGAGAGTGCACGCCATCCTGGCATTCGGCTTGGTGAATGAAGCCTCGGGGGAAATAGAGTAAATCTCCAGGTTCCAGCACCGTCTGCAGCACCGGCTCTCCGAGGTCGTCCTGGCTGAAGTTGGGGCTGGATGTCAGGGCCAGTTCCTCGGTCGGCACCCGCGGTCTGTAGACCCGCCAGAGTTTCCTACCTTCCAGCTGCAGCACGAAAGCCTCTATGTCGTCGTAGTGGGGGGCAAAGCCCTGAGAATTGGGGGGCGTAAGGTAAACGTTGGAGCCTGCCATGCTTCCGAACTGCTCCTGGAGCACGGCCAAAAACTTCCACACGGTGGTGGAGAAAGCCTGCGGACAGAGGAGGCGCAGGGAACAGCCGGCCCGGTACAGGGACCACGCGGCAGCGGGCAGGGCGCGGCCGGGCGGGTTCAAGGTCTCGCGACGCCTATTGATGTAGCGCGCGGCGTCCAGGTGCTGCCCGAACTGCACCTCCTCGTTGCGCAGTATGGAGTCGAGGTCGGCGGTAGAGAAAAGACCCTGGTAGTAGCTGTGGTCCTGCCGCCGCACCAGCACCGCCTCGCGCTCCCACAGGCGCCGGTAGAAATGGTCCGGCGGCATGGGCGAGATGAGCCACTCGAAGAGGCGCGCTGCCCGTCGCCGGCTGCTAGGGATGCGGTTCAGCTCTGCCAAGATGCGCTGCAGCGGGGAGTCCCAGGGCAGCTCCCCGCCCGTGCTTTCCCCCTGCGGCCCCGACAGCGTGGCAGGAGCCACGGACGGCGGGGCGGCCGCCAAGTGCTGGGCAGAGCACAGCAGGGCCGAGGTCTCCACCAGGCGCGCGGACGGCCCCGAGGCCGGCACCAGGCGCACGGGCAGCGAGGATGCCTCCACCAGGCGCGCCGGCTGGGTCTGCGCTTCCACCAAGCGTGCCGCCGGGATCTGCGCCTCCACCAAGCGTGCCGCCGGGATCTGCGCCTCCACCAGGGCACGGGGAGTCTGCAGGGAGCGGGACGCGGGCGACGCCTCCAACAGCTCCGCGGGCCCGAGCTGGCCGTGCGGCTCCAGCCCGGTCGCATCCGAGAGGGCCGCCGCCCCTCCCGCCAGAGGGTCCCCGGGTTCACCGACTGTCGACTCCACCCTCGAGTCCTCCGAGTCCTCGCTCGGCAGCGTCTGGGCCCTGAGCGCAGCCATTCGGGACGAGACGCTTCTCCTTAGCTGGCGTCGGATCTTCCTGGGCCTCAGGGGCAGGGCCAGGACCGACCCGCTGTGTGGCTGTTGCTGGCGCCGGCGCCTCAACCGCCCGCGCCTCAGTAGCCCGGTGCTAGCCCGTACCCCGTCCATGGTCCGAACCTCCCGCTAGCGCGGCAGGAGACGGCCGGAAGCCGGCTCACGCACGCAGCGGCCGCAGTGTACTCTGGGAAGGGGGCGGGCCACCAGCTGCCTTAGGCAGTCCATGCTCACCATTCTTCCACCGGCGCTTCCCGCTCGCCCAGTTAGAAAACGTTAATTAAATGCTTGGCTTCCCCTAGAGCCGCGGAGTCTCTGACAAATTAACATGGGTTCCATATTTAGAGGGTAATTTAAAAAGTTGTCACGGACTCCAGGAAAAAGTTGCGACTTAACTCTCCTTTCCTTCCTGCGTTTGCAGATTGCCGTGTTCACAGGGTTGTCCCCGATTCCGAATAACACGTTGCCCAGCAGCTTTGCATGAGAAAGCTGACAATTCTTGGTTTCAAGGAATGCATTCAGGCAAAGTTCTAAGTTCAAACTTCTGCTCCACCTGGTCCTCTTTGCAGATATTGATTGAAGCCCTGAATTCCGCCGCCTAACTTCCTTTTGTCCTCTCTCCATTACAAATTTTCAGTCATAGCCCTCTCTCCCTGAAAAAAAAAAAAAATGCATGGACTTTTCTACTTGTATTTCTTTTTTAATATAACAAATGTTTACTGACTACCTACTAAGTGACAGACATTGCGACAGCATGGGGTAACAATCACAAGCAAAACAATGAAATATTATCACCTGCCCTCTTGGGACTTACATTTCCGAGGACACAATCAACATACGAGATACGCACAATCGTTTTTCTTCCCTTCATCTTTGCAATTTCAGTCCAGAGAAGAATTCCAAGATATCTCCAAGGCTACTTCTTAATTAAACTGAATGGAATGTTTTCTGACTTAATTCCATATTCAGCAAACATGCTGACTTTACCTGCCCAGGGTTTCTCTGGTGGCTCAACTGGTAAAGAAACCACCTGCAATGCGGGAGACCTGGGTTTCATCCCTATATTGGATCCCTGGATTGGGAAGATCCCCTGGAGAAGGGAACAGCTACCCACTACAGTATTCTGGCCTGGAGAATTCCATGGACTGTGTAGCCCATGAGGTCGCAAAGAGTCAGACAAGACTGAGCAATTATCATTGTCATTGTTATCTGCCCAACACCCCCCAACCCCCCACCCTCCACTGTCCTGGTCTATGCGGCAGGTTGGAAAAGAATTTCCAGACATGAGGCAGAAGGAGAGGATAATAAAGTTTGTTAGAGTGGAACATGCTTTTAGAACAGCGGGCCAGCTTAAGGGAGAGGCGAACATTTTTGCAGGCTAGCAGCCAATTGTCATAGCCTCAAGACAGAGAAATTTCCTGCTGGAATGGTGGCATTAGGTGATTGGTTAGGATGCTATATGGTGGATAGTAGGGTGGGTATTTTACATAATATGGAGTCTGAGAACTGGCCAGTTTTGATCCGAAAGCTCATGGCAACAGTTGCTATGGGGCTTGGTCAGGTTCAGAGATTTTTATTCTGTGAACTTTGCACAGGGCTCCACACCTGTGACCTTGGTGTAGGGCTCCACATCCACCCCAGCAGGAAGACAGAAGTTCCTTTGGGTGACCATTCTTTGTCTTACACTTAGTTGTTCTGGATCAGGTGGGGCTCCACTTGGGCTCCAGAAGTGCTGCAGAGCACTGTGAATGCTCCAGACTGTGGAAGGCCTGGAACGTCACTGGAATCCAGTATCCTAAGGCCACAATGATTGGTTTGTACTTAACCGCTGACACAAATTTCTCCATTCCAAGTGAATCAAAGGAGCTTTGCTCTACAGACAGGCTGCCAGAGATTCTGGAGTCCACATGCAGAGGTGAGCAATATCCTCATCATTTTTGCTGGCAGTTGAGCATCCATCCAAGAAAATTCCTGTGTCCCCAGACTGCTGTGGGAGACCAACTTTTGAGTTCCACGTGTTCGCTCCAAGCTGCCCCTGCTGTTTAAGGAGAACTGCGCGCTGCACCTTGGGCCAGGGTCTCTCATCAATCGCCTACCCTCAGCCCAGCTCTCTTGGGTGGGAGGGGTGGAGAGGGGGCCAACCTGAGCCTCATGAAGGGAATCAGGGCTATTCTTGTATTCTTGATATCTGCCCTTCCCACCCCCTCTGGAATTCTGTTTTATTAGCTTCAGCTTCTCTCTCCATGATCTTCAATCGCACCTCCTCTGAACCTTAAATCAACTTCTTAAATCTGGGCCTCTCATTTTGTTGGGGCCAGTGTGAGGAAAGCAGCAGAGACTCCATCTTGAAGCCTGTCATCTATCTTAAAGACAGAATGTGAACTGGGCCTGAACCCTGCCCAAGAGTGAGGAAACCATTGCTAGTGAAAACTAGGTCTCCTGGAGACTTCCCTCCCTACAGATGCCAAACGGAGATTGTAGTTGAAGTCGGGCTGTCCCTGTTAGATTAACCATGGAGACATCCCCCCTTGATGTATAATGATTGTCTATCAGTCCAGTCAGTTCAGTTGCTCGGTCATGTCTGACTCTTTGCGACCCCATGGACTGCAGCACCCCAGGCCTCCCTGTCCATCACCAACTCCCAGAGCTTGCTCAAACTCACTCCATTGAGTCGGTGATGCCATCCAACCATTTCATCCTCTGTTGTCCCCTTCTCCTCATGCCTTCAATCTTTCCCAGCATCAGGGTCTTTTCAAATGAGTCAGCTCTTCCCATCAGGCGGCCAAAGTATTGGAGTTTCAGCTTCAACATCAGTCCTTCCAATGAATATTCAGAACTGATTTTCTTTAGGATGGACCGGTTTGAACTCCGTGCAGTCCAAGGGACTCTCAAGACTCTTCTCCGACACCACAGTTCAAAAACATCAATTCTTCAGCGCTCAGCTTTCTTTATAGTCCAACTCTCACATCCATACATGACTACTGGAAAAACCATAGCCTTGACTAGATGGACCATTGACGGCAAAGTAATATCTCTGCTTTTTAATATGCTGTCTCGGTTGGTCATAACTTTGCTTCCAAGGAGTAAGTGTCTTTTAATTTCATGGCTGCAGTCACCATCTGCAGTGATTTTGGAGCCCCGAAAAATAAAGTTTGACACTGTTTCCACATCTATTTGCCATGAAGTGATAATCATTGTTCCCCTCCTTTAACCTTAATTGTTTGTTCTCCTAGCACCTACTTGTTGTAAAACTCAATCATTGACAACAAAGAGGTTGCTAACATGTAACCAGTCACGTAGTGGGGAGTATAAAACTGGGCCTCTCAGAAACATCAGGGTCCTTGTTGGGAACTGATTCCCCTTGGATCTGCTGGCATAATAAACTGGACTCTACTGTCCAGTGTCCTCCGAGGTGTGTTTTGCGACTCCAGATTCCATAACAATTTAATGGACACAGTGAGGGTGCAATTGTCTGGAACTTGGTCACTGTCTCCGTATAACTATTGTTGCTTATACACAGAGATTACTTGTCTTCATTTGAATCATTTATGATAAATTCCCAGGATTGAAATTCCTGGGTCAAAGGGCAGGATAGTTTTTGTGCTTATTACAGGCTTTACCAAACTCCCTCCCAAAGAATTTACACCTTTGCAAACAGTTATGAACGTGTTAGACTTACATCAAGTTACTCTCTCAGATCTCAGTAATCTCATCTGTAAACTGGGAATGGTCATTGAATATACTTCTTCATAGTGTTGTTGTGAGGATAAAATAATGGATGCAAGGCACTTAGTGCACGATCTGGTAAAGGTTAAAAATTGTAGCTATAATTTATTATTATGAAGCAAAGCCATGGACAATGGCTTTGGTGCCTCTGGCCCTGTTCAGAGGAACTAGGAGTGCAGGAGGCAGAGAAGTACTTTAGTTGGGCAGGATGGCAGCATGAAATGGGGAGATTATTAGTGCACATGCCCTGTGGAAGTTCAACTGGGTCAGTGGGACCATATCAGACAAGGCCATTGTGTGAGGTAGCGCTCTGCAGTTACCTGGCCAAGGGCCAAAGACCAAAATAAGGGTTGAAACCAACTGATGTTCTCCTGGAAAGTCCTGTGCCCTAATCCAGGGCTGCAGTGTCTGGAGGAAGGGCCAGCAGAGGGGGAGCCCTATTCCTAATTGACAAACAGGCTGTGTGTGCTGGCCAGTCCCTGATAATAAGATTCTCTGGGGAAATACTGCAATCGGCAAGTTAACGATGTCACTGGGAGCTTTGTTTTTTCAGAGAGAAGTTTTCAAAATAAAGTGGACCCATCCTGTAGTGAACTGGGGGGATGAGCTATGCTTCTTGGCTGGCAAAGCTGGGGAATACTGTGCTTAGCTGCAGGAGGGCTGTAGATTTGTCTTTACCACATCCTGTGCAACATCTTCTACTCTAAGTCTTTCCTGTGACCTCATCCTCTTCTTTTTTCAACATTTTTATGATTTCCTCAAAGAAAGAATGTTGTTTCTATCTGTCTTCTAAGTTTCCCTTGTGACTGGGAGGCACCTTTTGGGGACTGGCTTACCTTTAATTTCATCATTTTCCAATGGATCTACTTAGATCAACAAAAGTAGCTATTAATAACCATTTTCTAGGACTTCCCTGGTGGTCCAGCAGTGGAGAGTCCATTCTTCCGATGCAGGGGGTGCAGGTTTGACCCCAGATTGGAGAACTATGGTTCTACATGTCACAGGCATGACCAAAAGTGTTTTAGAAAACAAAACCATTTCTAGAAATATAATTTACTGACATGGAATAACTTCTCAATATACCATTGAATAAGGAAAAAGAAACAGACAAAATAAGTGATACAGTAGGTTCCCATTCAGGATATATATGTGTGTGTGTGTGCGTGTGTGTGTGTGTGTGTGTATTTCTATCTATACATTTGCCCATATATACATACTAGTGAAAAAAGTTTGGGAGTCCTTATGCCACAATATTTAACAGTGATTGCCTTTGGATGGTGGGATTTCAGGTGATTTCTATTTTCTTCTTTTTTGCTTATTTGCATGGTCTGGGTTTTCTACATTGTAAATATCATTTATGCAATTAAAAATATAGTGTTTTTTAAAACAACAAACTTCACTTCCTCTAATTCTTTCATTTTTCCTCATCTTTGATGCTTTTGTTTTCTTGAATTACCTTTATTAATTAAATTTGATATTGAGATTATAAATGTTAATAATGTTCATCAGAGAGGCTGCTGTAGAAAAGAGGTTGGATAGAGCCAATCTCATGTTTAAAGCTACATAGAATGATTTGAAGCCTCTCAGAAAAGTTATCTCCTCCACCAAAACCCACTGTTAGTTTTTCCTTTGGATTCAGTTCAGTTCAGTTCAGTTGCTCAGTCATACCTGAGTCTTTGTGACCTCATGGACCGCAGCATGCCAGGCCTCCCTGTCCATCACCAACCCCCAGAGTTCACTCAAACTCACGTACATTGAGTAGGTGATGCCATCCAACCATCTCATCCTCTGTCATCCCCTTTTCTTACTGCCCTCAATCTTTCTCAGCATCAGGGTCTTTTCAAATGAGTCAGCTCTTCCCATCAGGTGGCCAAAGTATTGGAGTTTCAGCTTCAACATCAGTCCTTCCAATGAACACCCGGGACTGATCTCCTTTAGGATAGACTATTGGGTCTCCTTGCAGTCCAAGGGACTCTCAAGAGTCTTCTCCAACACCACAGTTCAAAAGCATCAGTTCTTCGGTGCTCAGCTTTCTTTATAGTCCACCTCTCACATCCATACAAGACTACTAAAAAAAACCATAGCCTTGGCTAGATGGACCTTTGTTGACAAAGTAATGTCTCTGCTTTTTAATAGGCTATCTCGGTTGGTCATAACTTTGCTTGCAAGGAGTAAGCATCTTTTAATTTCATGGCTGCAATCACCATCTGCAGTGATTTTGGAGCCCAGAAAAATAGTCAGCCACTGTTTGCATTGTTTCCCCATCTATTTCCCATGAAATGATGGGACCGGATGCCATGATCTTAGTTTTCTGAATGTTGAGCTTTAAGGCAACTTTTTCACTCTCCTCTTTCATTTTCATCAAGAGGCTCTTTAGTTCTTCCTCGCTTCCTGCCATAAGGGTGGTGTCATCTGCATATCTGAGGTATTGATATTTTTCCTGGCAATCTTGATTCCAGCCGGTGCTTATTCCAGCCCAGCGTTTCTCATGATATACTCTGCATATAAGTTAAATAAGCAGGGTGACAATATGCAGCCTTGACGTACTCCTTTTCCTATTTGGAACCAGTCTGTTGTTCCGTGTCCAGTTCTAACTGTTGCTATTAGTCATTGCCTTTTTCATTCATTCTTCCCCCCTCCCCACATTGGGAAGATATATTAGATTGCCAGGCTGCCATAACAAAGTACCACAGACTGGCTGACTTGAACAACAGAAATTTACTTTCTCACAATTCTAGAGGCTGGAAGTCTGAGATCAAGGTTTTGATGGGACTGGTTTCTGGGTCCTCTCTCCTTGGCTTGTGGATGACTGGCTTCTCTCAATCTTCATATGGTCTTTCCTCTGTACAAGTCTGTGTTCAAATTTCTTCTTTTTATAAGAGCATCAGTCATATTGGATTAGGGTCCATTCTTAAAATCTCACTTTAACTTCATAACCTCTTTAAAGAACTTGTCTCCAAATAAAGTCACATTCTGAGTGACTGGTTAGGACTTATGAATAACACGAGAATTTTAAGAGACACACTTTAGCCCATGACAGAGGGGTGATATATACTAAATCACAAATTCCTTGAAGCACTTTTCCTTTTTGAAGGAAGGATAACATGATAAGTTATTGAAAAGGGGATAGGGAGAAAAAGAAATTTAAGGAATATAAAAGAAAACAAATGTCCATGGTAGTGGTTGTCAGCCCAACATGATTTTGTACCCGCCCCCCACCACCTCCTTCCCAGGGGGCATTTGACAATATCAAGAGACATTTTTGTCACAACAGGGGAGATGTTACTGGCATCTAATGCATAGGGGCCAGAGAGGCTGCTAAACATTCTACAATGTGTGATACAGCACTACAACAAAGGATTATCCAGACCCAGACCTAAATGTACCAAATATACCTAAATGTACCAAAAGACGCTTGCTCCTTGGAAGAAAAGCTATGACTAACCTAGACAGCATATTAAAAAGCAGAGATATTACTTTGCCGACCAAGGTCCATCCAGTCAAAACTATGGTTTTTCCAGTAGTCATTGTATGGATGTGAGAGTTGGACCAATCCAAAGCTGAGAGCCGAAGAACTGATGCTTTTGAACTGTGGTGTTATAGAAGACTCTTGAGAGTCCCTTGGACTGCAAGGGGATCAAAGCAGTCAATCCTAAAGGAAATCAGTCCTGAATATTCATTGGAAGGAAGGACTGATGCTGAAGCTGAAACTTCAGTACTTTGGCCACTTGATGCAAAGGGCTGACTCATTGAAAAAGACCCTGATGCTGGGAAAGATTGAAGGCAGGAGAAGGGGACGACAGAAGATGAGATGGTTGGATGGCATCACTGAGTCTATGAGGTTGAGCAAGCTGCAGGAGTTGGTGATGGACAGGGAGGCCTGGCGTGCTGCAGTCCATGGGATCGCAGAGTCAGACACAACTGAGCAACTGAACTGAACTGAACTGAAATGTATCAAGGTTGAGAAACCCTAGGATAAACTTTTGGATTACTTCATCAATATAAAATTTGAATATCTTTGATCCAGTAATATTAATACTACTTCCAAGAATCTATCCAGCAGAAATATTCACCCATGTGTGCAAACATATATATATAGATAGATAGATACTTATGCTCATTGTTTATCAGTTCAAAATTGAAAATGGCTCAAATGTACTAAAGATCAAGAATTCTTGTCAAAAATTATTACTAGGAAAGATGTTGAAAATATATTGTAATTGAAAAACAAATTGCAGAACAATATGTATGTTGTCCCTTTTTGTTGTTAAAAATGCAACCCAAGTACATTTATATATGCTGCTGCTGCTGCTGCTGCTGCTGCTGCTGCTAAGTCGCTTCAGTCGTGTCCGACTCTGTGCGACCCCATAGACGGCAGCCCACCAGGCTCCGCCGTCCCTGGGATTCTCCGGGCAAGAACACTGGAGTGGGTTGCCATTTCCGTCTCCAGTGCATGAAAGGGAAAAGTGAAAGTGAAGTCGCTTGGTTGTGTCCGACTCTTAGAGACCCCATGGACTGTAGCCTACCAGGCTCCTCCGTCCATGGGATTTTCCAGGCAAGAGTACTGGAGTGGGGTGCCATTGCCTTCTCCGACATTTATATATAGTTTCTTTAAAACTACATATGTTATATATGTGTCGATGTGCACAGTTGAATACCTGAAGTCAGAGGTTGCCTCTGAGGAATGACATTATCAGCAATAGAAGAACTTTCATGCTTAAATTTATACATTTCTGAATTACTTGGCTTAAAGTCTCAAGAATATAGGACTTTGCTTTGGCAAATGTGAGACAGACTCCAGGCTAACTTTGAGAATATTGACTCTTACTAATTTGGAATACTGTTTTACCAAATTACTGTAAGTCAGGGAGCAATGTATTGTAATAATCCTCAAACCATTTCTAGCAGGACTCCTGTGGACCAAGAATGATTTTTATATTTTTAAATGGCTGATTGAAAAAAATCGAAAGAAAAAGAATATTTTGTGATGTAAAATTTATACAAAACTCAAATTTCAGTGCCAACATATAAACTTGTATTGGAAGTTTGCATTGTACTCATCCATTGCAGACTCCCTGGGGCTACTTTCATGCTACAACAGCAGAGTTGAGTAGTTTTGACACAGGTTGTCTCACACTCAAAGCATAAAATATATACTATTTGGCCCTTCACAGAAAAAGTCTGCAAAGTCCTTCAGTACAATACGTAAGATGTTGTCTAGGATGCTGAACTTCCAACTTTTTTGCTACAGACCCACTAAAAGAATTGTGAAAAACTGTATCACCTCTTCACCTTTTTCCATCGACATCAAAAATGTTTTTAAGGACTTCTCTGGTGGTTCAGTGGTAGAGAATCCTCCTGACAACACAGAAGACACAGGCTCCATCCCTGATCCAGGAAGACCCCACAAACCACAGAGCAACTCGGCCCCTGTGCCACAGCTATTGAGCTTGTGCTCTAGAGCCTGGAAGCTGCAACATGAGAAGCCTACACACTGCAACTAGAGAGTTGAGAAAGCCCACACACAGCAACAAAGACCCAGCACAGCCAAAAATAAATAACACATAAATACTTTTTTAAAATGTTTTTAAGTTTAAGTAGACAGATACAAAGAGTCTAATTTCTAACATCTACATATTCTGGCATTATATATTGATATTTTAATTAATTGTTATATCACTTCAAAAATGCATCCAACGAAATCTCTTAACAGTTTGGTACCTACCATCCATCCCCTGGAGAAGGAAATGACAACCCACTCCAGTATTCTTGCCTGGAGCATCCCATGGACGGCAAAGCCTGGTGGGCTACAGACCATGGGGTTGCAAAAGTCAGACATGACAAGCAACTTAGCACACATATATCATCCATATTAAAAATTGTAAAATAAATAAGCTCTTCTTTGAAGTTGAAAATTTAATCTTTTTTTTAAACTTACATTCTATTTTTAAATGAGTTCCACACAGAATTTTATTCTAGTATATTCTATGTTTATGCTTGAAAATATTTTTAATCATCATCACACTATCTGTAACAAAAATATGTATTTAAATTGAGGTTACAATTACAGTCTCTTACCATAGTCTGGGCTTCTTCCTGGGACTCCCTGATCTCCTAAATGATTTTTTTTTTAATTTGTATTCATTGAGATTCATTCTTTTGCTGTATAGTTCTATAGGTTTTAACAAATGCATAATGCCATGTATTCACCATTTCGGTATCATAGAGAATAGTTTAACCACCCTAAAAATCTTCCGTGCTTCCTCTTTTCCACCCTCTCTTCCTCCCCTCAAACACCCAACGATCAATGATCTTTTTATTATCTCTGTTGTTTTGCCTTTTCCAGAATGTCATTTAAATGTCAATTAAAATCATACATTAGTAGCCTTTTCAGGCTAACTTCTTTCACTTAGCAATATATATTCAAGATTACCCATACTTTTTGTGGCTTGAGAGCTTTTTTCTTGTCTGTGAATAATATTTCATCATATGGATGTACCACTGTTAGCTTTTCCATTCACCTATTGAAGGTTGGTTCTAGTTTTTAGTGATTCATAGTGATTATGAATAAAGCTGCTACAAACATTCATGTGCAGGTAAGACTTACTTTTTATCATGATTTCAGTTTTATTTTTTAAAATATTTATTTATTTGCTTCGAGTCTTAGTTGCAGCATGCAGTTTCATTTTTAGTTGCAGCAATCAAACTTTTATTTGTGGCATGTGGGATCTAGTCCTCTGACCAGGAATTAAACCCGGACCCCATCACTGGGAACGTGGAGTCTTAGCCTCTGGACCACCATGAAAGTCCCATCATTTTTCATTTCAAGCATTGTATTAAAAAAATATAATAAAAATGATTGACAGAGAAATATATCTTGAAAGTCAAAATTAAAATGATATAGCCCATCATAATGTATTTATTCAATTTTTTAAGTAATAAAAAACAAGATAATAAATAATGTGTTGGTTCTTACTATTTAAATAGCAAAAATAAATATAATATGTAGCTGAAATTATAAGTTATTTGTGAAGTAATAAATATTATACAAGGCCCAGTGTTCTTTCTGCAAATATGTAAATAGGCACATACCGAACTCTGGGGTTAAACTTTTGAGATTAATTAGAGAATATTTAAGTATATAAAAACCAGAAACAATCTCATTAAGTTCATCAGACATCATGACAAAATTGTTCCTATTTATTTAGTGAAACAGGAAGATACATGCATACATGAAGACAAATTCACTGTTTGTAATACCAGTATAGGTTTGATCCCTGCAAATACACAATTCTGATGTGTACTATTTTGCTTGATTCCTATTGCAAAAGAAAAACATATGGTGCATTTATTTATAATGCAGTTTTCCTGCACCACCACATTCTGGTAAAAAAAAAAAAACACACACACACACACAAAAACTCCAAAGAATGTAAAATTTCCAAATTCAAAATAGTCTTTATGTCAAGGTAGGTGATAGAATATATTTTATTTAATAGTTTGTTAGCTTAAATGATAGCATGTATGTATTTAGACATTTAGTAAATGGTCTTCCATTTATACTTTGACCCTAACCTAAGAATACATTTAGGAATGAGATAGATATCACTCTTTTTATTCCATAGAGTAATACAGAAACTTAGGTTGATATTAGAACAGCCTAAACTCCTGGAAATGCTTTAACCTAACTTAACCCTGACCTTCACTACAACGGTTTGTAATATGAAAAGAGAGCAGTGCTGTGTCCCCAGGGGCTGTTCAACTCTGACTGAATCTATCTCAGCACGTCTGAGGAATAAAGCTCTTTAATGGTTGCTACTATAGTTCCCATAGCTGCTACTACTTCTGCATAACACTAAAGATAAAGAAAACCCAGTCTCTCCCCAAAGATCACCTTGTGAAGGTCCAAGCCTTGGGTGGGCAATTCAGGCATATTCTCCCCATTAGGCTGCTAACTTGGATCGAAAGAGTTGGCTCTTGAACTCATAGATTCGATTCTCTTATTTATGATGGTGGTTCATAGAGCTATGGCTGAAGAGGCTTTATCTTTGGATGTACCCGGCACATGAGGACCACATTCGGCATATGTGTTCATGTATTAATATTTCTCTGCAGCCTGTGAGGCCCTGCGCACCAAATCCCTGGTCACAGAGTCCAGTCCTGGGCCTAAACACAAGAAGCAGAGGTCGCTCATCACTTGTCAAAGATCTACGCACTGCCCGGGAAAAAAGGATTGCGATGGGACCATTTGGATATGGCAACCAAGATCTCTAGCTAAGTGAAAACTCAGAAGTTTTTCCCAGGGCTTTTTCCCCTTGAAAGAAAGGTAATTATTTCTAGGATGAGCCCTTCTCCTGCTCCAAGACACAGGCAGCAGTGGACTTAGTCACGTTCTTCTTTTTGCCTGATGTTGTATAATCTCTTTGTCATTATGTTTATAAAGAAAAATCTATTTAATGTTGACGTGGCTTTTTTTTTTTTTTTTGACCTGGCTTTTTAATTTGCACCATATACACAGAGAGTTCGAGAAAATTGACATCACACTAGGTGACAATGCATATTTTTCCATAACCCAGGAAAGTCGTATACTAAATGTAGGTCAGAACTCCAAATTTTACTAGAATAGAAATATTCAAAGACCCAGAATCTTTTGCAAGGTATGCAAAGAGCCCTTTGAAACCCAGACTAGAATCCCATTAGTCTGGGAAAGAAGGTCATAGGTGATGTTTTCTATCCACAAGTCTAGTCTTGTTCTAAAGCAAGCTCTTTAACTGCAGCCCACAAGGCAATGAGAAAGCCATGTCACAGGACTTTCATAAGAAAACAGAGTCAGTACAGTATTTCCCACCTTGTATTGTGTGCATGGGTGTGAACACTTTTAGATCCCTGTGAAGCATTGCTGCAGTTTCACAAGGCTGATCAGCAATTCTTACGAGCCTCAGTGTATTTAATGCTTGAAAGATTTAGATATCATGGGAGAGTTACAAACTGTATCTGTATCCTAAGCTGGGATCCTCTAAGAGCACACAATACCCCTAAACTTGCCATGGAAGAGGAAAGATCCAGAATTCACAGTAGTGTGAATCCAGCTTTCTTTCCATAATATTGATCGCTATTTACACCCTAAATTAGCTTTGGGACTTTCAGTGATTATTATAAAACAAAGGCAATATGAATCTCACTCTGTTTTTCTTCTGATCAGATCCTCTCTTCTAGTGCACTATTGTGATCAGAAATATGAAAAGCAATAATTTACACTATGAACTCCTAGCAGCTATGGAACATGGAGGGAAAAAAGAACTTTGGGAGATATCAGTTAAGTATGAAAAAGAAAATCTTCCCTTTTCCTGTTTCATGTAACCCATGTTTTTATTTGTTAATTTACACACTTCATCCCAGTGAAACACTAATCCATTAAGCACCACCACATATATCAAAGTCATTTCCATGTCTATCAAATCTGAAGATTCCGAGATCTGGCTACATGAGACATTTGAGACACAAAAAATAATTCTGTATGAGTACTTTCTCAGTCCCTGTATCTTTGACTTTCACTTCATAATGAAAGGACTTTATTGTGCTCTCTGCATCACTGGCAGGAACAAGAGGGCTGAACTGAACCCTTCAGTCGGTCAGCAAGGCCAAACAGAGGGTCTGTTAGGCTATCTGTACTGTGGGAAGGGTAGCAGCAGCAGCAGAAATCACCCTTGTCTTGGAGAGATTTTATAAGACACACATTTAAGAACCTTTCACAGACAATATGCTTAATCTAGTAGGAATTGAGTGGTACACTGCAGATGTGCTGTGGGAGGCCAAGGGAGGGGATGCTGCCATAGTCTTGGATCTCAGAGACAGCAAGAGCCTTAGAGAGGGGAGAAGACCCTCCAGGCTGGGGAAAGGACAGGAGAAAAGCTAGAGGAAGGAACTTGGCAGAGGTCCTTGAAGGCTCCATTTTCAGCTCCTGTTTCCAGATCGGTTCACTTGTTACTTCACAGTTAAGAAGCTGGGCATCCATCTCCTTACCTTTGTACTGTGTGTGTGTGTGTGTGTGTGTGTGTGTGTGTGTGTGTGTTAGTTGCTCAGTTGTGTCTGATTCTTTGTGACCCCTTGGGAGCGATAGCCCACCAGGCTCCTCTGTCCATGGAATTCTACAGGCAAGAATACTGGAGTGGGTTGCCATCCCCTTCTCCAGGGGATCTTCCTGACCCAGGGATGGAACCTGGGTCTCCTGCATTGCAGGCAGATTCTTTACTGTCTGAGCCTCCAGGGAAACTGAATCTATTCATATTAATAAAATGTTATAATGACAAAATACTCTAGAGGTCCCACAAATCCTTGCCTGTCCTTCCAGACTGAGGCTGTTGTAAGAGCTTCTCTTCCCACCCAGAATGTCTCAGCTGTCTCCTTTCCATTGCTCCTATTTTCATCTTTCCTCTCCCTTCTGTCACAGACATCCACTAACTCCACAGGTTGAATTAGACAAAGGATTGCTGCCAATCCTACTGTAAAAGGAAGCTTCTGCTTGGTCCAGCTTGTGCAAGAAACACCATGCTGACCTTCTCTTGGCCAAGATCTAGAGAAATTTTCCATTTTTCCATGAAGATTCTTGTCTTTACTAGCTTACACATTCCATCTGTTAGCATTCCTAGTGAACTACATCAACAGAAATTTCCTGACCAGCGAAAAGGGGTTGGTGACTCAGAAAGAAAACACCTGCGTTAGAATTTATTCTCTCCCCTCCCACAGCCTCCCACTGGTTATCACTTAATCCTCCCACTCCACCCCATCATTTCTAGAAGAACTATACTGTCAGCAAATAGTTACCAAGTGCATGTATTATTGAGGCATCATGGATATTCCAAGAAGTACAAGACAGTTTTTCTGACTGAGAAATTTGTTGTCTTGGTTGATAAAATGGGCTCATTTGTTGGAGGCAGCATCAGAGCCTCTAAAAAGTCAAGAGTGAGCTGGATACTCCTTTTTTGAGACTTCAGCTATATTTTAAAAAATTAAGTGCCAGAATGATATTTTTTTAAATATGGTAGGTTTTTAAAGTGTACACTTAAATTATTGTTTTTTAACACAAAAATTTACAATAACTAACTTTTAAAAAAATGTCAAAATTCAAAATTGACAAGAATGTTTATAGCAATACTATTCATAATAGCCAAGAAGTGGAAACAACCCAAATGTCCATCAGCTGACATATGGATAAATAAACTTTGATTTATCCATAGAATAAAATATTACTTGTCAGTGAAATGTAATGAAGTACTAGTGCGATGACAGATGAATAGATAAAGAAGATTGAGATATATATAGATGTATACACATACATATACATACAATGAAATATTACTCAGCCATAGAAAGAATGAACTGATCCATTTGCAGCAATATGGATGGACCTAGAGATTATCATACTAAATGAATTTAGGAAGA
The DNA here is from genome assembly GCF_054371585.1 of Giraffa tippelskirchi. Taxonomy (NCBI): domain Eukaryota; kingdom Metazoa; phylum Chordata; class Mammalia; order Artiodactyla; family Giraffidae; genus Giraffa; species Giraffa tippelskirchi. The sequence goes on along the minus strand of NC_137281.1, from coordinate 144,956,060 downwards.
CAGAGAAAACAAATATCATATGATATCACTTATATGTGGAATCTAAAAAAATGATACAAATGAACTTATTTATAAAACAGAAATAGACTCACCAGACATTGAAAACAAACTTATGGTAACCAAAGGGGAAAGGAGGTGGAGAGGAATTAGTTAGGAATCTGGCGTTAGCAGATACACACTACTATATATAAAATGATTCCCTGATAACTCAGTTGGTAAAGAATCCACCAGCAATACAGGAGACCTTGGTTCAATTCCTGGGTCAGGAAGATCCTCTGGAGAAGGGATAGGCTACCCACTCCAGTATTCTGGCCTAGACTATTCATGGACTATACAGTCCAAGGGGTAGCAAAGAGTCAGACACATCTGAGAAACTTTCACTCACTCACTCACATATATAAAATAGATAAACAATAAAAACTTATATGGCACAGGGAGCTATATTCAATATCATTAATAACCTATAATGAAAAAGAATCTGAAAAAGAATATATATGTATAATTGACTCACTTAGATGTACACTTGAAACAAATACAACATTATGAATCAATATACCTCAATTTTAAAAAAATGATGTAGTACTGATAAATGCTACAACCTGGCTGAACCTTATGCTAAGTGAAAGAAGCCAGTTACAAAAGACCATATATTGTATGATTTCATTTATATGAAATTTTCAAAATAGACGAATTTTTTTGTGTGTGTATTCCTTCTTAAACCAGTTGTCTGCTGAAGGGCACTTGGGTTATTTCCATGTCCTGGCTATTGTAGATTGTGCTGCTATGAATATCGGGGTGTATGTATCTTTTTGAACCAGAGTTTTCAACTTTTTCAGTTGCATGCCCAGAAGTGGACCTGACGGATCATGTGGCTGCTTTATTTTGAGCTTTTTGAGGAACCTCCATACTGTTTTCCATAGCAGCTACACCAATTTACATTCCCACCAGTAGTGCAGGGGGGCTTCCCAGGTGGCGCTAGTAGCACTAAAGGTAAAGAACCTGCCTGCCAATGCTGGACACAGAAGAGAAGAAGGTTCAGTCCCTGGGTTGGGAAGATCCCCTGGAGGAGGGCATGGCAACCCACTCTAGTATTCTTGCCTGGAGAATCCCACGGACAGAGGAGCCTGGTGAGTTACAGTCCACAGGTTCACACAGAGTCGGACATGACTGCAGTGACTTAGCACACAAGCATGTACAATAGTGTAGGAGAGATCCCCTTTCTCTAACTCTCTCCAGCATTTGTTTTTCTTGCAGACTTTTTGATGATAGCCATGCGGGTCAGTATGTGGTTTTGATTTGTATTTCTCTAATAATTATTAGTGTTGAGCATCTTTTCATGTGCCTGTTGGCCATCTGTATTTCTTCTTTGGAGTAGTGTTTCTTTAGGTCTTCTGCCCATTTTTTTATTGGGTTGTGTTTTTTTTTTATGCATTGTATAAGCTGTTTGTACATTTTGGATGTTAACCTCTTGTCAATCGCATCATTTGCAAATGTTCTTTCCCAATCCATAGGTTGCCTTGTCATTTCGTTGATAGTTGCCTTTGCTATGCAAAAGCTTATAAGTTTGATTAGGAACCATTTGTTTATTTTTGCTTTTGTTTCCTTTGTCTTAGGACACAGGTCCAAAAAATGTTGCTATGATTTAAGTCAGAGAATGTTTTGCCTATGTTCTCTTCTAGAAGTTTTATGGTATTATGTCTTATATTTAGGTATTTTAACCATTTGAGTTTATTTTTGTGGATGGTGAGGGAGTGTTCTAATTTCATTCTTTTACATGTAGCTGTCCAGCTTTCCCAGGACCACTTGCTAAAGAGACTATCTTTTCTCCATTGTATATTCTCCTCTCCTTTGTGGTAGATTACAGAATAAGCAGTTTATAGAAACAGCAAGTAGATTACAGATTATTTAGGAGTGGGAGAGGTGGGAATTAGGGAGGGAGGGTTGGAGAGGGGAACAGGAATTGACTGTTAATGGGTGTTTTTTAGGGGGAACAAATACATTCTAAAAATACATTGGGGTGATGATTGTGCAACCTTCTGAATATACCAAAAAACATTGCATCATACATTTTTATTTTTGACCACACCTCAAGGCCTGTGGGATCTTAGTTCCCTGACCACGGATCAAATCTGTGCCCCCTACAGGGGAATCGCATAGAGCCTTAACCACTGGACCACATCATACACTTTAAATGGGTAAATTGTATAGTATGTTAATCGAATCTCAATTAAGCTGTTTTTAAAAGTTTAAACCAAAATGGCTTCATGACTGTGAAAGGCCCACCAATGTAGGATGCTGGGCAGTGTGGAGCAGTGACCGGAACATTGGTTTGAAAGTCAACATGCTTGAGTCCAAATATTTTGCTGCTTATCAATTATGTGACCTCAAGTGAATTACTTAATTCTCTGAGGTTTATTTTATTCATTGTAAAGTGGTGACAATGATTCCTACTTCATAGGGTTTTTTTTAAGAAATATAAATTTTAAAAAATATTAAAGAGTTATTCTGTTCCAGGCACTGTTCTAGATTCTGGGATAATAGTTGTGACCAGGACAGTCAAGGCATGAAACTTCTCCAGCTTAAAATATTGGCCATTAACTTAAAAATATTAGAAACACTGAAAGCTAACACTGTGCCAAACACATTTATGAGCTAAATTTTGCCCTTGGGCTGACAGTTTGTGATCCCTGGTATAGGCTTTTCAGATGGTGAGCTTCTAGACTATTGCCCACTTGGCTGAACCTCAGCACCCTCAGCCTGCTCCCATATGCTTCCAACACCAACCGAAGAAATAATCCTCATAAAGTCCAGGGAAATCATCCTAGCAAGTAATTGAGCCAGCTCTATAAGATGCCGCAGGCTTCCTCAATGAGCCCATTCATTTTCCAGGCTTGGACTGAGCTGGCACTTTCTACAGGGTAGGTTTGAAAGCGACGTGTGCTTCCCATGCCTTTCAAAACCATCTGTCCTCTGAGAACCTCTTTGGGAGGCCAGTTCAGGACACCGTCTCAGATGTTTGGATTTAACCCTTTCATTCTTCTTTACCTGCTGATGCCTAACACTGCGACTGTTTTTGACCAGATATTCTAAGTGTGCAGTAGCTGCATAGGAGGCTGTTTCCTGGAACTCAATAATGGATGATTAAACTGTTTCAGTTCTCTAACATATCCCAGACCTCAGAAAGAAAGCGTTAAATGTATCTTGTAGCTTTTCAATTCAGAATCAAGCAACCTCACATTGCTCATTTATCCAACAGAGAAGTAGAGTTTAAAGCTCCTGAGAAGAGGAGTTCTATAGAGATTATTTGGGAAGTCAGTGCCTTCATTGGGGTCATATTACCCCTTCAACACCAAATTGTTTTTTGGAGTGCTTCACCCCCATAGGGTCATGGAATTCCACAGCACCTCTGAGTTTGAATCTTTCACGGGCAGAAGCTAAGTGGAGCACACCAGACTTCCAAAATCCTCTGCTAAGTCAATGCGATATAGAGAAAAATGGTAGACTCGTGTTCAAATTCCCTTTTGCTATACTAGTAACTATGTGATTCTGTGAAAATTACCTTATCATTCTGAATTTTACTTTCACATTTGTAAAATGGGAAGAATAATACGATCTCATGGGTCTTTTGGAGTGAGTCTCAACCCAGTTACATATTAACATTGCTTTTTAAAAATGTGACAGCCTGCCCTACAGATCAAGTCAGAATCTCTGAGGGTGAAATCAATAGCAATATATTATAAAAGGTCCATGGATTATTCTAGCATATAGTCAGGATTGAAAAATCACTGGTGAGGATTAAATGTCACTTGTGTGTAAAAAAAAAAATGTTATTTGTAAAGAAGTTCTTATTTGTTCCTAGTTACTCCCTAATTTAAGTGTCAAACCAGCAACTGACTATACTTTTGGTACAGGTTCTAAAACTGTACCACCAGGTGTCAGTCTGACCATACAAGCTGGTCCCTAGAAATTTTTATTTCCCTGTTTTCTCAATAACAGCCATGTACTGTCCCCATGAGCATTTGTTGAGTACCTGCCTGTCTTATGCCAGCTACCGTGCTAGTGACCATGTGATTTCGAATCATATGACAAGTAGTGAGGGTAGTTATTGCCTCAATTATGAGGAATCAGAGGGTCAGAAAGATTCCTTGTACAGGATGTACAATAAGCAGCAGAACTGAGATTCACGCTTCATTCATTCATTCACTCATTCAAAATCACTGAACCTCACTAGGCACAAGGTACTGTATGTGGTAATTCGGATCCAAAGGTGAACAAAACATAATCGTTATCTTCTGGAGGTTAATTTTATCCTTTACTTGTAGGTACATTTGGAAAAAAGGGGGCATTTTATTTTATAGTTGTTTTTAACCTCAGGTAAGCTATATATAGAACTGAAATTCTCTATTCCTAAGAGGGTAAAATTGCCGTCATAGGATTTCCTGGGATGGCTGTTCCACTGTACCCAGCCATTATAATAAAATAAAAAAAAGTTGAGAGCTTCTTAGTTACTAGTGAAGCTAGAGACCACATTTGTTTTACTACTGTCTTGCTAGCTTATTTATATCCTCAGCTTCCCTGGTGGCTCAGATGGTAAAGAATCTGCCTGCAATGTGAGAGACCTGGGTTCGATCCCTGGGTTGGGAAGATCCCCTGGAGGAGGGCATGACAACCCACTCCAGTATTCATGCCTGGAGAATCCCCGCAGACAGAGGAGCCTGGTGGGCTACAGTCCATGGGGTCGCAAAGAGTTGGACACAACTGAGCTACTAAACACACGTTAGCTTACTTATATCCTCAGCAGCAAACTATTAGCATAGATTATATGTCTTAAGCTTTAGTAAATGGATATTTACTGAATGAATGAATGCCTAGTATTCTAAGCACTATGCATAAAAAAACCACAAGGAAAATGTTTAAAGAAGTCTGCATTGTATACTGGTAAACAGATTTGAATATTTCCTTCCAAAGTTTGTTCTAAAAGTCTCCAGTTAATTTGTCCCTGAGGTGGGAAATTCTCAAAAATCTTGGAAAAGTTTCTAAATGAGCCAGGGACTAGAGGACTATTATATTACTACATTTGATCTGTGGCTCGAGTCTAATGGCTACTCTGGAGCTTGCTCTGTGTCACAAAGACACCAGCTGTTATCCATCTTGGAGTTGTCATTCACTAACCAAGCAGTTTGACAAGTAGGACCATAAGGATTACCAGGTTGGGTCAGACCTATAGTCTATTTAATAGCCTCTTATCTTGGATGAAAGGTTATTTAAGTAGTGGTTCTTAAACCTGGTTAGGAATCAGAATCACTTGGTGGAGCTTTGCAAAAATAAAGTACACCTACTCCAATCTAACGAAGTAGAATCCCTGGAACTAGGAGAGGAACCTAGGATATTGATATAGGACCGTCCGGTTCACTCATGTATGCTTCTGCACTTTGTAAGTTTGCTCTAATTGTTTCTGTATCCTGAGTATATTCCTTCCTTGGATATTGAGTTCCATGGACTTATTACCTACAGCTTGAAATATTCTTTTTCTTTTTGTCAGTCCTCATTTTAACAGTACTGAAAGTTTGTCAGTTACATTGTAATCCTAGGATTTGGGGATTTGAGAGCAGAGTTCCTGTTGGTCTTACCCATGCTGCTTGTGATACTATAGACTTAGCTTACCCCCTAAAGCATGCCTAGCAGTCATGTGACCATTCTTGAGATTTTTTTGGTTTACAAGCAGCTCTAGCTTTATTAAGTGATCCTTCTGCATGAGTGAGACAACCTTTGTCCACTTAGTGCAATAGCAGAAAAATAATATCTGTTTCTGTGATGATTGTGACCTGGGATTGTTGCCGCTGAGGTCATTCAGGGCAAGGAAAGCACTTGTTGAAGGTTTTGGGTTAAAGTCCTGTTATGAGTCTAGTCAGTCTGTTAGCATTGGAGACGCCAGGAAGAAGAATATGCTTTCATTTAAGAACTCAATGACTAACATAACCCTTTGGAATGGAGGTAGTGGGGCAGGAGTATTTACAGTAAAGTATACAAGGGAATGAATAGGGAAGTAGAATACCAGGGTCACAGACCAGCCAAATAGAATAAAAAAGGGTCTGGTTTGACCACTTCCTTTAAAAAGTGTGTGTGGGGGTGCTAAATGGTAGGTGGAGAACCACAATTGGTGTGTTCATTTTGAAATCTCTATAAATATTCTTTGATAAGTCAAAGTTTCCAAGTAGTCTTATGCACATGTAAAAAAGAATCAGAGGAGAAAGACTCTTAGGAGAGTGACAGGAAGGGAGAAGCGTTTCCCCGTCACAGCCTATGCAGGCCTGCAGGCAAGTTAGGTCTGGCCAGGATCTGTTTGCCCAGAAAACTTACTGGGGCTTGGCTGGAAATTTGTAATACTCCAGTGATGAGATTTTTGGTTGGATTCCTTGTGGACCTCAACAATGAACTTGCTCTCAATTAAAGTTCTTAGAAAACAGATCTCCAGGGACTGCTCCACCCAAGATGAAAATGCTGTGGCCTCTGATTCCAGTACAAGAGCTCAAAGATGAGCTGGCTCCTTTATGAATCGACACTCAAAATAATCATAGTTTTTCCTGCCATTTCTTTTCATCTAGAGATTTCAAAGCATCTCATAAATATGTGCCCATTCCATGGTTAACCTATTAAGCCACATCTCTGACAGTCATCTTTCACGTGGGATCCTTCCATCAGTTGATGGCTGAGCTGGAAATAGAGTGTGGGCCTCCTGATTCAAGGTCTCATGCTCAACACTCACTCCCAGTCTTCACTACCCAGTCTGCAGCTGTCTGTGGTGCTCCCTTGGGGCACAGTCCTTCGTAGGGGCTGGGGTGTCAGATCTGCTCACTTCTTTGCTGTCATCACCACCCGCTGACTGCATTTCTGGTTCCCTGTGTCCTGGCAACTGGGCTGTGCCTTGGTTATTTGGAATGTGAGAACTGTTGAAGAATCTCTAGGGATTCTTCATGTCTTATAATCCTTCATCCCAATTCACAGCTCCCTGACAATCTCAGGCCCATCAAAGTGCTGTGTCCTGTGGTATTTTTCCCCCTCTGTCTTCATCGTCACTTACCCTCTGCGGAACAAGAGGAAGCCACAGACCAGGAGCTTTTGAGGTAGGAAAGAATGAGAAGGAAAAGTCTTGTCTTTCCTTTCAGCTTGTCCTCTTTGTTCCCAAGGAGGGGGCCGAGGCCACGGACCTTGACCCACAATGGGAAGATTAGCAGGATGCGTCCATGTTTCTGTCACTCACCCTGAGGGAGCTGACTTTTTAATTTTTTTATATCTGGAGCAGGGATGACTCAGTGCAGACCTTGGATGGGGAAATCCATCTCAGAACCTGAGAGGGAAGTAGCAGAGGGCCACTACTGGCCCAGCATTTTCATTTAATTTACAGACCAAAATGGTTTCGCTCAATCAGAGGAAACTGAGTTCTCCCTCTCCCTGATGCTGGCAACTGAAAGAATGGCCCTGTCTCTCTGTAGGGGTCCAACGGAGACAGGAAATGAGATTTCAAATTCATAATGCAGGGAAGGCCCTGTACATGCTGGTGGAATGTTTTATTTAGTCATACACTACCACTGTGCTTTTACCTACGAATTACTACTAACCACTAGTGATCATTACATGATAATTAGCACATACTTTTTTTTTTTTTTACAACTCCCATAGCACCACCCTAAAATAAATGATGGTGTAGGGAAGGAAGGCAGCTCCTAGAGACAACTCCTGACTTATTCATTCACTGATCATTTAGTGAACTACTTTGGGTTAGGCCCCGTGCTAGGAACTGTGAGCAGGATGGATGGGTTCCTGATATCACAGTGCTGCAGGAGGATGTGCTCCACGCAGATTTACTCATGGGATGTGTGTATCCAAAACAGAAGTGCAATATATGTAAGAGCCCAACCCAGTGGTGCCTGGGAGAGGAGACATCAGCAAGCCCCGCTGTAGTAATCACTTTGAAAGTGAGATCTCTAGAATGAGTAGGAGCCAGTAAAGGGAACCTAACTTAAGGTGCGTGTATGCTCAGTGTGCGTGCTCAGTCACGCCCGACTCTTCATGACCCCATGGACTGCAGCACACCAGGCTTTCCTGTATATCACCATCTCCCGGAGCTTGCTCAAACTGATGTCCATCGAGCTGGTGATGCCATCCAGCCATCTCATCCTACTTAGAGTAAACCTATACGATTGGTATAATTTCCCCCGTACATAATATTAACCCTCCAAAGTAAACCCCAGTCTCCATCAAATACAGTGCCTCCGACTCTGCTTCTGTATAGTGTGATGCTTACCTTGGGAAAGTGTGAAATTCTACACAAGTGGAAGAGGTAATTATTGTTACACTAGAGAGTTTTTCAGGGAGGAAGATGGCATGAGGGAAATGGGTGTGAAACACAGCCCAGGCTGCACTCTCCAGGCCCTGGGGATGATCTGGGTCTGACTCGGGAAATACGCTTGTCTGCCTTCCCTTGAGCAATAACATCCTTTCCTATCAGCTGCTGCTCTAAGAAGACACTGATGTCCTTTTGCAGGAAACTAACAGGAAAAGAAAGAAAGCCTACTACTAAATACACTTCCTGAGGGCAAAATGAAATGGCTGCTGCTCTGGCTGCCTGGAGGAAAAGGCTGAATAAATAAACACACCATCCCTATTGTGTAAGCAGGTTTCCTGGGGGCAAGTCTTCATCTTCTCAGCCCTTCTTTCCCTTCTAAAATTGGCATCCTGCAAAACAGCAGACAGAGATCTTCTCTGGCTACTGAGAGGTGTTGAGACTTATAATTCTCCTTTTTCTCAAACCCAGAGGAAACAGAAGAGGAGAAAAGCGACAGGAAGAGGAACTTGATGTTGCTACATACCTCTCCTTTAACCTCGCAGATCTTTCCCCAGAACTTCTGCTTTGAGCTGTTCTGTGCACAAATCTAGAAACACCTAGGAACATGTCCAGAGAAGCAGAGGCCAGGGTTGTGGCATCTCAGAAAATCAAGGGGCCTGTTTAAATCCTGGCTGCACAGGTGTCTTGATTTGGAGGCGAAAGTGTAACTGTATTATCTGTGAGTATTTATCAAGCGTTAAGCAGCAATGGTCTAGCACCACAGAAGAAACTGTTTAAGATGGTGACTTTGGATCAGAAAACAGCTCCAGTTGAAAAGATCCTAAGGCATTTCCTTGTGAGGATAGTTTTTTCTTCTGCCTGGAACACTGACAAAAGGAAAGAACCTGTACAAATGTAAAGAGAGTGGAGGGAGGAAGGGGGAGAGAATATTTGAGTAGATACTCCTGGACTGAAAAGATGAGATGAGGTGAGCTATGCATTTGGACCTTTGTGTTTCTACAATATTTTTGATTTAAAGATCATTTATGCTTTAGGAGTTCTCACCCCGCCACCACCACATTTTTCTTATAATATAATCATGTGTGAGCCCTGAGAAATGACTCAAAGCCAAAATAATGGAGTTTCCTTGATAATAGTTCCACATTTTCTCTGGCTACAGGCCAGTCCTCAATATCCTCCTCCTTTATAAGGAAGCCACTCAACCCAGCCCTGCTGGTCACTCTAACCTCATAGTGATCTTTCGTTCATGTAGTAAACTGGGCTTTCTACTTCCAACTTTCTAATTGCAAAATTGCTCTCTCTTCAGCCTCTTGATTCTGACTGCTCCCAGTCCAGGGATGCAATCTGCCCCTTGGGTGCCCTCACATCATCCACAGAGCCTGGTAGGATCCCTCTTTTTCTCATCCTGTTAAGGATTGACAGCAGACTGCAGAGTGACCAGTGAAAGGGGCAAAAGTCACAAGCCATGTCCTTACTCATTCTGGGTACACCCCCTCTCTCTGGAACTTTAATGGAGCCAGGTTCAGACTTCTGAAAATTGGAGGTGCTGCCATAATTACCCAATCTTGCTGGTCTTGAGCATGCCTTGCTTAATATAAGGCAGGCAGGAAATTAGACTGGATCATGGCTTTGTTGCTCATATTTTCTGAGCCCCAAATCTGGAATTGTGATCTGGAAAGTATAGGGTACACGTGGATAAATGAGACAAAATATTTGAAAATAAGACCATTCTGGGCATTGCATATCCATCCAGTAGCTTGGCAAAGGAACCAGATATCACATACTCATATAATGTTAATAACAATCAACATTAATAATAATTAATGAGAATTTACCATGCATCAGGTCCTTCCTGAACTATGTAGATTATCTCATTTATTGCTCATAAAAGTTTCCTCCGAGTAGCTAGAAGGGAGAGAAAACCAATCATTATATACTCAATAATAAAATTAATAGAATAGTATTGTATACACTAGGTACATAATATATGCCAGGCTCTGAATTGAACACATTCTCTGCTTTAACCTTTAAACAAAACCTGTAAGTAGGTATTATTATTATTATCATATGGTAGGCTGCTTCTAAAGTGACTCCAATAATCCCCCTCCTGGTATTTGCACCCTTGTGCAATCCCCTTTCCTTGAGTGTGGGCTGGACCCAATGACTTGCTTTTGACTAACAGAATGTGGCAAGAATACTGGGATGTCACTTCTGTGATTAGATTGCAAAAGACTGACTTCTGTCTTTTTGGCAGTCTCTCTTTCACTGGCCCTCTCTTTTTCCCTCATGCTGGCTGGCTGTGATGAAGTAAGCTGCTATGTTTTGAGATGCTCTATGGAGAAATTCACAGGTAAGGCACAGAGAGGTCGTGAGCCAACAGCTCATGAGGATCTAAGGCCTTAGGCTAAAGCTTGTGAGCAAAGGAATCCTGCCAACAATGATACGACTGAGCTAGGATGCAGGTTCATCCTAATTGAGCCTTGAGGTGACCGCACCCTTGTGAGACACCCAGAGCTAGAGCACCCAGTTAAGTTACACCACAATTTCTGACCCACAGAGACAGAGGTAATAAATGTTGTTTTAAGCTACTAAATTTTGGGATAATTTGTTACCCAGCAAGAGATAGCTAATATGTATTCCACTTTGTAGATGAAGAAACTGAAGTTTAGGTAAATGAATCCACTTTCCCAGAGTCACATGGCTAGAAATAACAGAGCCAGGATCTGAACACATTTAGTTTCAGGGTCTGAGTTCAAGTCTACTTTCTTATGAGATTACAAGTGATTAGGAAACTGGAGTTCTAGAAGGCATTCTACTCTCTGAAATCCTTGGAGTGTAGCCAGGTTTCCAGGAAACTCTTTGTGTGTGTGTGTAAAACTGGGATGGACAAAAGTTTAAATGGTGCTAAGTGCTTTGAGTGGTCCACTCCCTGTTGCAGAAGAATGGCTGGTCCACCCATAGATCTGGTGATAGTAACCAGGGGCTCCATTCAATAGCACAATGGCAGAGCTAAGAGCTGCAACCCGTTCATTTTACAAGCACTCAAGCCATCTTACTTATGCTATGCAAGGTGGGTAGAGGGGTATACACACTTTTCTTGAGGATGAAAATGCCTGCATTGAGTAATGAGACGGTATGATGTGCTACTTAAAAATCACATGAGCCCTAGAATTGGAAATCAAATGGTTCTGCCTGAGAGGACACTCTTTTCCACTGACTTTTTTTTTTTACTTTTTTGCTTCTTCCCATCCAAGGAACAGAGTCTTGAATTTTGAAACCACAGTGCTTTGTTCCAGCATGGAAAGCAACTTGGCACGTCCCTTTGTTGGAAGCTCCCCAGTTTGGGATGGCAAAAACATCTTCTTCCAGAAAATTTCCCTTTGTTTACCCAGAGCTTCATGCCAGTGGTCACCTTTATGAAATCAAAAGACGATGCATTCATTGGCTGGCTGCAGGAATCTATCCTTCCTTGTTGGCTTTGCCCTGGTGCCAAAGCAGCAGGCTTTGAGCTCAGAGGTATTTCCAGGTGGCAACAGAGCAATGATGGCATAGGGTAGAGTTCTGGCCCCATTCTCCTTTCAGCCAGTGGCAGAGGCTTTACTTTGTTGGTTCAATTGTGCAACCTGGTGTAAAGTCCGTATCTGGGGCGGTTGGGGGTAGGACTCTAAGCTGTCTCAGCACTCTGACTGTGGCCTCTTGACTCTCTCATGTTCATTACCCTCTTCTCCAAGGGCTTTCTCTCTCTCTTTCAGCTCTCATTCTCTCTGTCTCTGTCTCACTTTTTGTCTCTTTCCTCCCTTCTCTCCAATCCCTATATCCCTGTCAACCTCCACTTTCAGGGATCCTAAACTCAGGGAACCACCTCTTTTATCAAATATTATGACTTTGTCCCTAACTGCTAGCAGCAAGCAGCTCTGGCCCTTGTCTGCTTATCTGACTGATTTTCTTTTCCACCGACTGTTTGCTTCTCTAATCCATTTGGAATTGTGTGCAGAAACCAGGGAGGGGAAAAAAAAAAATCCCAAAACAAACAAACAAAGCCAAATGGAGTTTTCATAGTGACTTTGTCCTCCTGGACTAAAATAGAAATGAAAAGACACTCAGGTTTTGCTCCCTTGAAAAGTGGCATGATCAAAGAGAGGAGTAGCAAAGAAAAGAGAGCAAAATGCACCAGCACACATGAGAGCCTAAGGCAAACCACACCACTCAGACATTGGGCCATCACTCTGAGTCCATCATCTCCCACTTAATCAGGATTTATAAAGGATATTTTTGCCTTTAATACACCTGCTATGCTGGTTTTGCTCAAGTGGTTCTGCACAGATACCATCTGCACCACCTCCACAACCAGCCACGCAACACAGAGCTGCAGACTCCCTGACTCCAGTGTCCTTGCTTTTTAAGAGCGGGCCTTGAGAGTGATGGAGAAGCACCTAACACAGGAAAGAAAAGAGAAGTTGGATGGAGTAATTGCATGATAAGATTACTTTGTGGACACAAAATCAAAATGTAGGGTATAAACAATAACTTTTCCAGTTACTGCATGGGCTTTGATAACACAATAGCCTTCTGCTGGATCAAAGAATGTTCCTTAAAACCTTCCTTCTTTAAGGTTTTCTCTCTTACTGGGTTGTATGTGTTTATATTACATTTTTCCTCTTAACTGATTTTCACAAGGAATGGGAGTGATAGAAGTATATATGCATGTATGAGCAAAAACATTTATGAATGCCTTTTTTTTTCCGTTCAGTTCAGTCACTCAGTCGTGTCTGACTCTTTGCAACCCCATGGTATGCAGCACGCCAGGCTTCCCTGTCCATCACCAACTCTCGGAGCTTACTCAAACTCATGTCCATTGAGTTGGTGATGCCATCCAACCATCTCATCCTCTGTCACCCCCTTCTCCTCTTGCCTTCAATCTTTCCCAGCATCATGGTCTTTTCGAATGAGTCAGTTCTTCACATCAGGTGGCCAAAGTATTGGAGTTTCAGCTTCAGCTTCAGTCCTTCCAAAGAATATTCAGGACAGATTTCCTTTAGGAGTGACTGGTTGGATCTCCATGCAGTCCAAGAGACTCTCAAGAGTCTTCTCCAACACCACAGTTCAAAAGCATCAATTCTTCAGCACTCAGCTTTCTTTATCGTCCAACACTCACATCCATACATGACTACTGGAAAAACAACAGCTTTGACTAGATGGACCTTTGTTGGCAAAGTAACGTCTCTGCTTTTTAATATGCTGTCTAGGTTGGTCATAGCTTTTCTTTCAAGGAGCAAGGGTCTTTCAATTTCAAGGCTGAAGTCACCATCTGCAGTTATTTTGGAGCCCAAGAAAATAAAGTCTGTAACTGTTTCCACTGTTTCCCCGTCTATCTGCCGTGAAGTGATGGGACCAGATGCCATGATCTTAGTTTTCTTAATGTTGAGGTTTAAGCCAGCTTTTTCACTCTAGTACATGAAATAGAAGGGTGACTTCCCTGGTGGTCCAGTGGTTAAGGCCTCATGCTACAGTGGACCTGCCTCCACTGTAGTCAGTGCAGGTTCCATCCCTGGTGGAAAAATTAAGATCCCACATGCTGTGTTGTGTAGTGAAAATAAATAGAGACAATGAAATAAAAGGAATAGCTGAACTTTGTGGCAATTTTCTTGGTTTTGTGATAGTAATTTTTTTGAGTTCCTGAACTTCCATGGCAAGTCCTCTTAGTGAGGCTGGCCTAATTCTATGTTCTCCATGGCACATAGTCACTATGACTGTGAAAGAGCCCTTATTACCCAAAGTACCATAATAATGGTCATGCCCTCCCATGACGTTATTGTTTTCTATCTGTCAGGACATTAATTGCCTTCTAACTTGCTCTAAAATTGGTAGGTAGGACACACCGCCAAGACTAGAGAGAAGAAAACTGCTGGTAATACATTCAAAAGCTTCGGACATACTGCTACCTCCTTCTCACTGGAGCATCTTCACATTTACATGTTACTTCTTTTGTTATGGGAATGTTAGTTAAGGCTTGCCTTATGTGTTGAATCCCATCTTACCATGGTCAATGTCTGATCTTTCCTTCACCTGAATGATTCAGACATTTCTGCGGTTATTTTGGTTTTTCCACTTTCCTTTTACAGGCTTTTATGAGTCATTGAATTGAAGGGGAGGTTATTTCTAAATTGGAAGGTGAGGATGAGAGGAGGGGGAGGAAAGTTCCAGAAAAAAACTAGGAAAAGACACCTTACTGTTATGTAGTTACTGGAGGAATAATTTCCACTTAGTTTGGTGCTAGAGGTATATAGTTTATTTAAATGACTAAAAATATATGCTAGAAAATAGACAATTTTTTCTTTGAGAAAAAACTGAGAACCCCACAGTTTTACACTTCTTGTAGCTTGCTGAAATAGGATAGAAGGGTAAATAGAAGAGATATAGAACAAAAAGTTAGCAGGAATAAGAAAGGGGCAAGGTCTAGATTCTTGGTACCACAGGAAGTTCCAATCATAAAGGGATGCTTAAGGGGGAAGTACCCTTGAACTTTCCCAATCCATTCCTGAGTGTATGTTTCATGACCCATGAGTTTATGCATGCTGGGTGGAGTTGTGAGGAAGGTACATTTATTTAAATCTGATTTAGAAATTGAAAGAGTAATTAGGCCAGCATTTTGCCATTCAGGAGCAGGAAAAGTGGGTGGAAATGAAAAAGAAAAGCAAAAAGCTTAAATGAAAAAAAAATGAATATACATTTCTAGGAGCACATGAGTTTTTATAGCAACATCAAATTTCTCAAGAGTGCCTACTGTGATTTGTACCCAAGTGAATAAAAATGCAATCATTTATTCCTGTGCATTGTGCCAATAGGAGAAAAGAACTGCAATTCATTCAACGGCCCTAATTTAGACTACTAGGAAGAGAGGTTTAGAAAAAAGATAAATTGTTAAGTATCTGACACACATCTAGTAGGGTTATTTAAGAACTGCTGAGCATAAAAATCAAGTTGCAGGGAGCCGAATTCTCTTTTCCAGAGCATCACAAGGGTAAAATGTGGCCCATTTAGTCCAAACTTGCTGTTGGCTGCTTGGTCACTTCGCAGAAGCCAGCCATGAGTGAGTCTGGAAGCTGGAGACCTTGCAACACGCCACTTCGATTTATTACCTGCAACCAAAGTGGACTGACTTCTGCTAAATAAACGGCTGTGCTTTGCCCTTTAGCATGGAGACTTCTGGAAAGAACGTCAAGGAAATTGGGCACCATAGGACCTCAAGGGGAAATTTTAATCTATATAGAGCGTTTCTCTCACCGAGTCGTGATCGATTTTTATACATAACTTCTAATATTGCTGTTTTGTGTAAGTACTACCCTCTGGGTAAGCTGGCAGTGATAAGCTTCTCCTTATTGGGAGAAAGTTGGAGAAAGGCACGAGTTTACAGTCACCTCTACCACAAAGAGTTAATCCTTCCCGTCGGATTTGAGCGTCAGTCTCTTCCTCGCTTTCTACTGCGCAACCAAACTGTGCCCAAGCTCGAACCAACCGAAGTCGACCATCCTTTGCCAGTTGACTTAACAGACACTTGCGGTAGCCTATCAGAACTTTGAACTGTCCAAACATCAACCAATTACAACTAAAGCTTGGTCTAGGACGCTCCAGGTCCGGGAGGGGGCTAATACTGGGTCAGGAAAAGGGGCGGTAAGGAAGCGTTGACGGACGGGTACACTAAACCAATAAGAGCAGAGAGCTGCCGCCCCACTATCCAATCGCGAGGTAGGAAGTGTGAAACGGGGTGGGACTGTTGTCATGGGGGAGGTGGAGGCGCTAGGTGGCTACTGGCGCCCGAGGTAGAGAGGCAGGGGCGCTGGAGTTGGTCGGCGGCAGCTGCAGGTGAGTTCCGGTAATGCGGGCCTTAGGTCTGGGGGCTGTCCCGGGGGGTGGGGGTGGAAACTCCATCTCGGCGCTCCCGAAGCGGAAGCCAGGGGGAGGGGGGCCTCGACTGCAGGTCCAGCCCGGCCCGGGCCGGGGCCAGGGCGGGGGCGGCGACGGTGACGGCGGCGAGTTCGCGCTGACTGGGCTGGTGGGAGAGCCGCCCGGCTCCTGCGGCGGAGTTCGTGGTGTGGCAAGGTAGGCTGGGGCCGGACCCAAGCGGGTCAGGCCAGCAGGTCCCTCGGGACGCCTAGCTGGTCGGGTCCGGGACACTGACCGGCGACCAGTGTGTGTGAGGGGTAGGTTCCCGGGGAGACGGGAGCGTCTGGGGTCCCGGAGAAGGGGGTGGCCGGTTACGACCTAGTCCAAGGGACGAGGTGACTCGGGAATACTCCGGACACCTTTAGGTGTGAGGAAGAAGGGGGGACCCGGGAAGTCCGGGAGCGGCCCGAGCGGAGAAAGCTGAGGGAGCCAGGAGACTGGGAGTGGCCCGGGTCCGAGGGAGAAGGGAGACCGAGGGTGGCAGGGGTCCCCAGCGAGGGCGTTGAGGAAAGAGGCAGGGAGGGGGCTGGGGATTCTCCTGAGAAAGGCGGCCATCCGCGGGAGCAGCGCTGTGGGAGCTCTGGCGGGGCTTCGGTTGATCGGACCGCTTGAGACCTTGAACAGCTTGGGGAGGAACGGGAGCGCCCTGCTGCCCCCACCGCTGGTCTGCGATGGGAGATCCAAGACTGGACTGGGAACTGGGTGTGAGGATCTCCGGGAGAGCAGAGTTTTGAAAAGAAAAAAAAAGCCAGCAAAAACAACAAAACCTCGAGGGGGTAGCTCGGGTTTGAGAAGTGGTGAGAGGTTTAGCCGAGGAGTGAAGTCCTCTCAGTTGGGGATTAGTCAAGCAAAATGACTCGGGGGTAGGCGGGAGAAGTAGTTTCCTTGTAGGAAGGGAGTAGGAGATAGGGCGTCGTAGGAGGGAGCGAGAAAGTTGCTCAGGAAGAGACTAGTGGTCTTGTGGAAACTGAGCAGGACTGTAGGTAACGAGGAATAACATGGGGGCCTTTAATAGGTTCTAATAACTTCAGAAATAGAAGAAACTTCAGCTGCATAATAATACTAACATGCCATCTAGGGCCAGAGAAAGGGTTCTCAAAGCAAGATTGTGACTCGCATTCCAGTGCTTTAGGGAAAGAAATGTTTAAGACGAGAGCAATCATGTTAGAAAATAAGGACATGGACAAGATGGGGAATTTGAATAGGAAAAAGGGAGGAGTAGCTGAACTAAAGGAGTAGGACTTGATCGGGAAGAGGAGAGGCATGAAGAGGGGTAGGCTTACTTTCTCCAAATTAGAAAGAAGTTTGAATTCTGGTTCCACCACCTAGCTTCGATAGCTTAACCTCTCTGTGAAGAAGTTTCATCTGTATAATAGGGATAAGGATACTTCCTACTTCTTAGGGTTGGTTTTTTTCACGTGAATTAATATCTGTGGAACTTTGAGAATAATAACTGGCACAGAATAAGCCTGTATACTGGATTTTTAAAAAATGTGTAGAGGATGAAGAAAGGCTTGAATTCTTTAATGCGTCGTTCTGGAACTTTAACTTGAACCCGAATCACCTGGAGGGCTTGCTAAAATACAGACAGCTGGTTCCATCCAGAATTTCTGATACTATAGGTCTGGGATGGGGCCTGAGAGTTTGAATTTCTCTCAGGTGATGCTTATGTTGGTCAGGGGAACATTTTAAGAACCACTTGCTTTATTGAAAGTAGTAATAATGTAGCAGGGGATTCCTTGGTGGCTCAGTGGTAAAGAATACACCTGCCAATTCAGGAGACGCACTTTTGATCCCTGGGTCGGGAAGATCTCCTGGAGAAGGAAATGGCAACTCGCTCCAGTATTCTTGCCTGGGAAATCCCATGGACAGAGGAGCCTGGCGGGCTACAGCCCTTGGGGTCAGAAAAGAATCAGACATGACTCAGCGAATAAAACAGCAAAATAATATGGCAGCCTTAAAATACCTGTTTACCTGCTAGACAGGTAGAAGCAAATTGCAAAATAAAAAAGAAAAAATTCTAATACTATATAAGGGATACCCTGCTTTTTTTGGTGTTTAGTTGCTAAGCCGCGTCCAACTCTTTTCGATCCCATGGACTGCGCATGCCAGACTCCTCTGTCCTCCACTGTCTTCC
Organism: Giraffa tippelskirchi; assembly: GCF_054371585.1. Lineage (NCBI taxonomy): Eukaryota > Metazoa > Chordata > Mammalia > Artiodactyla > Giraffidae > Giraffa > Giraffa tippelskirchi. The sequence continues at coordinate 144,937,632 of NC_137281.1, read as the reverse complement.
GGAGTTTGCTCAAATTCATGTCCATTGAGTTGATGATGCTATGTAACCCTCTCATCCTTTGCTGACCCCTTCTCCTTTTGCTTACCCTAGTTTAAGCCTGTGTTTTTTGAACTGGATGATACTTTATTAGTAACTGTAAAATCAATTTAGTGGGTTATCACCAGCATTACAAATAAATGAAATAGAACAGAATTGACTACTATTGCGTATGGCAAGGAGAAATATTGTTTTGGGAAATTTTGCTCATACGTGTGTGTTAGTCGCTCAGTCGTGTCCGACTCTGTGACCTCATGGACAGTAGCCCGCCAAGCTCCTCTGTCCATGAAATTCTCCAGGCCAGAGTACTGGAGTGGGTTGCCATTTCCTTCCCCAGGGGTCTTCCTGACCCAGGGATCGAACCCAGGTCTCCTGCATTGCAGGTGGATTCTTTACCATCTGAGCCACCAGGATGATGTACATGTGTGTACTGGATTACAATGTAAAATGTATTTCTTACATTAAAAAGAGTTTGTAAAATGGTTTGAGCTATGGAGTGCAGTAAAAACGATGTTTCAATAGGGACGTCCAGGAACTGGGTTTATTATTTGTTTTTCTTTTTGTGGTATTTCTTTCTCAGGTGGTGATACATTCTGTTAAATTTCTTCAGTTGATGATTCGGTTTCTCCTGTGTTTGCCTTATCATACTGTGTTGTGCTTCTTTTTAGAAATTGAGAATATTTGGCATGAGTACCGAAGGGTATTTGAGGCAGAGAGATGAAATTGAGTGGTGTTTCTCAGATGTGGTCCACTTTTGTTTCACTCATGCCCTCTTCTTTAGCTTTTCTTACCAGTATACTGTAAAGCACAGTCTGTAAAAAACCTAAGTATACACAGACATGTTGACAGTAAACAACTAATACTGAAAGAGACTGGTTTGAGAAAAGTTCATGTGTAGAAAGTAAGCAAAAACCAAATAAGACACATTTCAAAAGAGAAAAGCAAAAGGGTGTTTCCTTTTTAGAGAGTAAGGGAATTTTAAAGTTTTTCATGGCCTTTCATACAAAATATATACTATAAAAGCATTTTTAAGAGAGCCAAATATACTTGTTTATTTTAGTTTTCTAGGTTTTTGAAGAAAAATGGTGATAATACTGGACAATTAAATGCACCTGGGATAGTTTTAACTACAAAATAGTTTATTAAGCGGGAGCTTTTGTTTTGATGGTTTTCTCCCTTGAGAATGATCTTGATATGGCATATGTTGTAAGTTTAACTTGTTTGAGGGATCTAAATGTAATCTACATACTTATTTAAAGCTATGTTGAGAATATATATGTATATTTTTTGCTGTTCTTGGTTTGATTTTTTTCCTGTAAGACTAGGTGGTTTATATTTAGAAAGAGTTAATTTATATCTGTTTTAATGGATGTAAGAACAGAGAAAGCAGTATTGAAAACAAAGAGATTCTTACAGCTCTCTTTAAGATCTTTATTCCAGGAGATTTATGTAACCCTTTCATTAATGTTTTATGAAATTGTGAATAAACTTTTGGAGTAGCTTTGCATCAGGAATTTTAGATTTTTCTCTCTCTGAAAAATACTTTTATTTGTATTTCATGTTTTTTTATATTTTATTAAAATTTCAATCTTTGTAAAAAAATTTCAGTCTTTGGAAGGCCACAAAACATGTAATCATTGCATATTTGAGTTGAAACACATAGGCGGTCTTTTCATAAAGCAAATTTACTAATTTTTGTGACAAAGGTTGCAAGGATGAAAGCTTTTAAATTCCTTGCATTGAGTTAAATGAAGTATCCCTACTACTAGAATGGTTGTTCTTTAAGTTATTGTACTTTTGTATAGATCATTTGGTTCTTTACTAACTGATGGAAGAATGTAAAATCTTTAATAGAGTGTGGGAAAAATATAAAATTAATTCCTCATAATTGTGGACATTAGTTGATTACTTGTTTTTTGATAAATGGACTTTATTCAGTTGACTTACTATTTACCCATAATTTAATCATACTTATCTACAAATAGCTCTCATTGCTCAACTCTTTTTACAGCGAGATTCATTAATCTGTTGTTGAAAAAAATGATGATTTTTAAATCTCAAAGAAACTGCTTTTGACTGTACAATTTAGTGAGGCTCTTTTTCCCATTTCAAAGAATATTCATGTAAATTATTTTTACAAGTGGAAGTTCTATTAACACTAGTTAATTAAGTTATTTCAGTAAAGTTTTATCTTTTATATGTAGCTTCTGATCTGTTTTCTCTGGTTTTTGCTCTCCAAATACACATACAATAAATCCTAATGGAAATGTGCTGCCTGAAAATCTGGAGTTCTGTGAAAGTGCAAAAATCCCAGTGTCTGGTTTTTGGTTTGCTGGGAGAATTCCTTTTATCAGAAAAGTTCCCTAGGTAAACTTAATACCTGAAAAAGAGGTCTTTTAATAGAGTACTTGGAAAGCTACATTTTATTTTGGACTTGTCAAAATACATATGTTGTGTTGAATAAATTTTGATTCATATGGAGTGGATCTTAAATTCTGCCAATTTCTGAACTCTGATATATGTTTCCTTGGTGGGGCTGGGGAGAAAGGATATAGTTGTACTCCTTAAAGTAAAAACATTTTTTTTTTTGCTATCATATTTCTTTATCTTAATATCATGGTAAATCTTTTATTTACAAAGAAATATAATTTTTTGAAAATAAAGACCAATTTATTTGCAAAGACAGTTTATCCTCAGTAATTTAACATATTAGAAATCTCATTAAAGGCAAATTCTGTATACTGCATTTTAGGCTGTTTGTTCAGCTATGAAATACAAGCACTGATAAATAGAATGTCTTTATCATATTGCCATATATTTTTGAGAATATAAAATATGCACTTGGAAATCTTAGGAGAACGAGGAGAAGACTGCCGTGTTTGAGGAGGAGTCTGGCGGGTCTTCGGGAAGCCCGTCTAGAGGAGTGCGCCGTTCCTGGCAGTTTTCCTAGCGTGACATACGTCAAGGACGTTGATCCTATTTGCAGCATTCTCGCATGGACAGATTTTTCGCCCTGCTCGTTAGAACTCTTCCTTTGTTGTGTTCCACTCAGGAAAGCATGTCAGAATACGAATGAACACCCTGAGAATTGCTAGTCCTAGGATGGGAACCTGGGCAGGACCATGTGGGTTTAGAAGGCGGGATACTTGACTCTGCTCTCTAGCTCTTGGGAATAGGTGCCCAACAATTGTTACTAGGCCATGCCTTCCCACTTGTCCTTTCTAATAGAGTCTGGGATTAGGCAGGAGGAAGACTCCAGTCATCTTAAATGGATGGACCAAGGAGTTGCTTAATAATTGACTTTCAGTGCCTTACCTTTCTCTCCCTACCCAAACTCGCCGTACTTGCGTGTTGCTACCTTACATTCACGAGCAAAGTCTTGAGTTCTCTGATTAGATAGCAAAATATTAATTATGGTAACTTGTTTATATTAAAGTTATATAGTTAATTAGAAAAATGATTATCATTAGTTTTTTCCAATTTAGTTAGGGAGGAAAAAGGATTTAAAGCTGTAGAACACTTGCTTGGCTCCTGAATAAAGACAAAGTCAGGGAAGTCAGGAACACAGAAAAAAAGCAAAATTCATATCTTTTAAGGTTGACTGCCTTTGACTTTAGAAAAGTAAAAGTGATGCTTCTGACTTTTTTAATCAGGAATTTTAGCTCCTAGTATTATTTAATAAAGATAAACTTTTTTCAACCTAGAATCTCACAGACTCACAGAATAGCCTGATGATCACAGAAGTACATTTGTAACTACCATATAGAGAAATTGAAAAAAATATCATTTGTGTTCCGAGGAAGAATGATAGGATAGAAAAAACCCACGTTCTGTGATTGTTTGACCATGCTTTTGGTCAAACCATGCTTCTGTCATTTACTAATTGACTAATTAGGCAGTAGGCAGTTTATGAAATCTTTCATAGCCTTAGTTTTGTCATCTATAAAATGGAGCTTGTAATATCCTCCTTAACTATCCTGATAATGAGAATTAAACAAAAAGCATTTTATGCATTTATGCATATAGTGGGCACTCAACACACAATGATGTTAATAATTAGTAATTATAGCAATCTTAGCCCTTTCTTAATATCCCAGATACTGTGATTATAAGCAACGTGGTAGTTAGAAAAACAGGAATTAACTTTACAATTTTACATGTATTCTAAGTATTTACAATCTTTGTTTTTGTGAAAGCACTGAGTCCTAGCTCCTGGATAGTCAGGGAATTCCCAGATTCATTCTTATTTTTGAAAATTATTTATTATTCGTAGTATGAAGGGATGTTTCCTATGATAGCAGAGTCTTTCTTACTCTTGCAGCGATTATAGTACTAAATACTGTGTTGGGTATATTGGCAAGAAAATGAACTGTAAATATCTATTTATATGACTGGTGGGGCTTCCCTGGCAGTCCAGTGGTTAAGACTCTAGACTTCCAGTGCTGGGGGTGTGGGTTTGATGCCTGTTCGGGGAACTAAGATCCCACGTGCTGCACAGCATGGCCAAAAAAAAAAAAATTTTTTTTTATGACTGGTCATCATTTCTAAAAATGTTAACATATTTTATCAAAAGCTGTTGATTTCTTAATGATCCCTTCCTTGATATTCTAGCTTAATTTTAGAAACCATACAGCTTGGTATGTTATCGTATTGGTAAGGCTGTTTTTAAAATTTATTTTGTGATATTAGATTTAATCTTCATAAAGTTGTAAAGTTTTTGAAGTCACGACTTTATCATTTTTGGTATTCTCTGCGATACAAATGTGCTGAGTGAATGATGGGAAGACTGACTGCGAGTTGAATTTATAACATCAACTGAATTAACTTTGGCCGAGTTCACATCCAGCTCTACTTCCTTAGGCAAGTTAATTTAGCTTCAGTTTTCTCATCTGTAAAATAAATTGCTTTGAGAATTATGAGATAATTTGTGTAAAGCATTTAACGGTGCTTAGCTCATAGTAAATACTTGGCAAACCTTAGCTACTGTTGTAAGGACACAGGATTGCAGATACGAGGTAAAGTGAACAAAGCAGATAGGAGGCAAAAGATTTTTCTGTTTTTCTTTTGCATAGACTATGAAAGAATCATATATTAAATTGAACTATGAAACTTAAACTTCATTTAGACATTAAAAGCAATCTTGAATTCTTCTTGACTCTGTTGTCTTATTTTTAGTTCAGTCAACCTGTGGAAAAATTTGAATCTTTATTTTAAATCAGCTGTATTTTTTGCCATTTAGTCATAGTAAATTCTTAATTATCTACACCCAGATTAGCATTGTTATAACTAATCCCTAAACTCTTTTGAATTATGAAGTGTAGCTAAGGAACCAGTTAGACACATTTTTCATTAGACTTAAGTTTTATTTAAGATAATATTTAAATACTGTATCTCCTTGACATTGAATATCTTCGTTAGCAGTTCTTAATCTGTTGCCTGCAACTCTTTGGATTGAAGGGTAGATGTTTTCTGTAGTTAGTAAAGCGCTCTCAAACCCATTTGCTCATCAAATATTATCTGTAGACAAAAGTAATAAGTTCTAAATACCTATATGCATTATACTTACATGTGCTGTGTACTGTGTACTAAGTCACTTTAGTTGTGTCTGACTCTTTGCAACCCTATGGACTGTAGCCCACCATACTCCTCTGTCTGTGGGATTATCCCAGGCAGGAATACTGGAGTGGGTTACCATTTCCTCCTCCAGGGGATCTTCGTGATCCAGGTATCAAACCCAAGTCTCTTTTGTATTCTGCATTGGCAGGCAGGTTCTTTACCACTAGCGCCACCTGGGAAGCCTTACACATATGTTTAACATTTGTTACTTTGTACATCTGTATATATGCATATACATTTATATTTGAAGAATTGTTGTTCTTCAGTAGCTAAGTCAGACTCTTTGTGACCCCATGGACTGCAGCACACTAGGCTTCCCTGTCCTTCACTATCTCCTGGAGTTTGCTTAAACTCATGTCCATTGTGTCAATGATGCCATCCAACCATCTCATCCTCTGTCGCCCCCTTCTCTTCCCTTCAATCTTCCCCAGCATCAGGGTCTTTTTCAATGAGTCAGCCTTTTGCATCAGGTGGCCAAAGGATTAGAGCTTCAGCATCAGTCCTTCCAATGAACATTCAAGGTTGGTTTCCTTTACGATTTGACTGGTTTGATCTCCTTGCAGTCCAAGGGACTCTCAAGAGTCTTCTCCAGCACCACAATTCGAAAACATCAATTCGTCATCACTCAGCCTTCTTTGTGGTCCAACTCTTATATCCGTACATGACTACTGGAAAAACCATAGCTTTGACTATATGAACCTTTGTGGGCAAAGTGATGTTTTTCTTTTTAATACACTGATTAGGTTTGTCATAGCTTTTCTTCCAAGGAGCAAGTGTCTTTCAATTTCATGGCTCCAGTCACCATTAGCAGTGATTTGGGAGCCCAAGAAAATAAAATCTGTCACTTTTTCCACTTTTTCCCCTTCTATTTTCTATGAAGTGGTGAGACTGGATGCCATGATCTTCGTATTTTGAATGTTAAGTTTTAAGTCAGCCTTTTCACTCGTCCTTTATTACTCTCATTTAAGAGGCTCTTCAGTTTCTCTTCACTTTTTTAGAGTGGTATCATCTGCATATCTGAGGTTGTTGATATTTCTCCTGTCTTGATTCCAGCTTATGATTGATCCAGCCTGGCATTTTGTGTGATATACTCTGCATGTAAATTAAATTAGCATGGTGACAATATACAGCCTTGGCAAAGTCCTTTTTCAGTTTTGAAGCAGTCTGTTGTTCCATGTCCAGTTCTGACCATTGCTTCTTGACCTTAATACAAGTTTCTCAGGAGACAGGTAAGGTGGTCTAATGTTTCCATCTCTTTAAGAATTTTCTACAGTTTGTTGTGATCCACATACTCAAAGGGTGTAGCGTAGTCAATGAAGCAGAACTAGATGTTTTTCTGGAAACCCCTTGCTTAGTTTGTGATCCAACGGATGTTGGCAGTTTGATCTCTGGTTCCTCTGCCTTTTCTAAATCCAGCTTGTACATCTGGACATTCTCGGTTCATGTACTTTTGAAGCCTAGCTTCAAAAGGATTTTGAGGATTACCTTGCTAGCATGTGAAAATGAGTGCAGTTGTACAATAGTTTGAATATTCTTTGGCATTGCCCTTCTTTGGGATTGGAATGAAAACTGACCTTTTCCAGTCTTGTGGCCACTGTTAAGTTTTCCAAATTTACTTGACATACGGAGTGCAGCACTTTAACAGAATCATTTAAGATTTTTAAATAGCTTAGCTGGAATTTTGTCACCTCCACTAGCTTTGTTTGTAATAGTGCTTCTAAGGCCCGCTTCATTTCACACTCCAGGTTGTTGGCTTTAGGTGAGTGAACACACCATTGTTGTTTTCTGGGTCATTAAGACCTTTTTTGTATTTTTTATGTTATTTTATGTATTCCTATGTGTATTCTTGCCACCCCTTCTTAATCTCTTCTGCTTCTATTAGGTCCTTGACATTCTGTCCTTTACTGTGCCCATCCTTGTGTGAAATGTTTCCTCAGTATCTCCAATTTTCTTGAAGAGCTCTCTAGTCTTTCCCATTCTACTGTTTTCCTCTATTTCTTTGCATTGTTCACATAAAGAAGGCTTTCTTATCTTTCCTTGCTATTCTCTGTAACTCTGTATCAGTTGGGTATATCTTTCCCATTTTTCCCTTTCTCCTTTGCCTTTCGCTTCTCTTCTAAGCTATTTGTAATGCCTCCTCAGACAACCACTTTGCCTTTTTTCATTACTTTTTCTTGGTCACTGCCTCCTGTACACTGGTATGAGCCTCCATCCATAGTTCTTCAGGCACTTTGTCTACCAGGTATAATCCCTTGAATCTATTTGTCACTTCACTATATAATCATAAGGGGTTTGATTTAGGTCATACCTGAATGGCCTAGTGGTTTTCCCTACTTTCTTCAATTTAAGTCTGAATTTTGCAATAAGGAGCTCATGATCTACAGTCAGCTCCAGGTCTTGTTTTTGGTGACTGTATAAAGCTTTTCCATCTTCAACTGCAGAAAATAAATCAGTCTGATTACAGTTTTGACCATCTGCTGATGTCCACGTGTAGAGGCATCTCTTGTGTTGTTGAAAGAGGGTGTTTGCTATGACCAGTAGGGTCTCTTGGCAAAACTCGATTAGCCTTTGCCCTGCTTCATTTTGGGCTTCCCTGGTAGCTCAGCTGGTAAAGAATCCACCTGCAAAGCAGGAAAACCTGGTTCGATTCCTGGGTCGGGAAGATCCCCTGGAGAAGGGATAGGCTACCCACTCCAGTATTCTTGGGCTTCCCTGGTGGCTCAGTTGGTAAAGAATCCGCCTGCAATGCGGGAGACCCTGGTTCTATCCCTGGGTTGTGGGAAGATCCCCTGAAGGAAGGGATGGCAACCCACTCCAGTATTCTTGCCTGGAGAATCCCCATGGACAGAGGGGCCTGGCGGGCTGTAGCCCATGGAGTCGCAGAGAGTCGGACATGACTTCAATAACTAAGCACAGTGCAGCATTTTGTACTCTGAGGCCAAACTTGCCAGTTACTCCAGGTATCTCTTGACATCCCACTTTTGCATTCCGATCCCTTATGATGAAAAGGACTTCTTTTTTGGTGTTAGTTTTAGAAGGTCTTGTAGGTCTTCATAGAACCGTTCAACTTCAGCTTCTTTAGCATCAGTGGTTGGGCATAGACTTGGATACTATGGTGTTAAATGATTTGCCTTGGAAACGAACCGAGATCATTCTGTCATTTTTGAGATTGCACCCAAGTAGTGTGTTTCAGACTGTTTTGTTGACTGTGAGGGCTACTCCATTCTATGGGATTCTTGCCCACAGGAGTAGATGTAATGGTCATCTGAATTCAATTTCCCACTCCTGTCCATTTTAGTTCACAGGGTCCTAAAATTACATCCAATTTGAAGAATTGTAGTGAAAGTGTTAGTCTCTCAGTCATGTCTGAGAGTCGTGTGACACCACGGACTGTATCCCATCAGGCTCCTCTGTCTGTGGAATTCTCCAGGCAGGAATACTGGAATGGGTAGCCAGCCATTCCCTTCTCCAAGAGATCTTCCCAACCCAGGGATTGAATTTGGGTCTCCCGCATTGCAGGCAGATTCTTGATCGTCTGAGCCACCAGGGAAGCCCAATTTGAAGAATATGTATATTCCAATAGATGTTGAGATCAATTTTTAAAATTTTCACTTTATAAGGCTAGACTGAATTCATAGGTAGCCTTGGTTATTTTGACTCCTCCATTTTCTGGCTGAAAATTCAGTTATTACCATGTAGGGATCGGTTAATATTTTGACTTTTTAAAAAGCTGCATCATACTAAAAGCTCTCAGCCTGCTTTTTCTACCCTTTTCTTACCCAAATATATCATTTCAGAAACTTCTCTTCCCCCAAAATGGCATATACCTTTTAAAAAATTCAGGTGTAGTTGACATATAATGAAATTGCATATATTTAAAGTATACAGTTTCATGAGTTTTTGTCTATTTACATACTACAATCAAGATAAGGAATATACCAGTTTAAAAGTTTCCTTATGCCCTTTGGGTAAGGTTTACCCTTTGGTAAACCATCACTCCCTTTCCACATTCAGAATAACAATCTGCTGTCAGTATAGTTTGCATTTTCTAGAATTTTATGCAAAGAGGATTGCATGGTGTATACTCTTTGAGAGGGAGGTCTGGTGTCTTTCACTTTGTTAGTTAACTTGAGATTTATCTATGTTATGTTCCTTTTTATTCCTGAGTAGTGTTCCAATATGTATCACAATTTTAAAAATTATTCTGCTGTTGATAAGACATGGGATTGTTTCCAGTTTCTGGCTATTCAAATAAAACTATGAACATTCATGAATCGCAGCACGCCAGGCTTCCCTGTCCATCACCAACTCCCGGAGCCCACCCAAACCCATGTCCATCGAGTCAGTGATGCCATCCAACCATCTCATCCTCTGTCGTCCCCTTCTCCTCCTGCCCCCAATCCTTCCCAGCATTAGGGTCTTTTCCAATTTCCAATGAGTCAACTCTTTGCATGAGGTGGCCAAAGTATTGGAGTTTCAGCTTCAACATCATTCCTTCCAATGAACACCCAGGACTGATCACCTTTAGGATGGATTGATTGGATCTCCTTGCAGTCCAAGGGACTCTCCTGAGTCTTCTCCAACACCACAGTTCAAAAGCATCAATTCTTCGATGCTCAGCTTTCTTCACCATCCAACTCGCACATCCATACAGGACTACTGGAAATACCATAGCCTTGACTAGACAGACCTTTGTTGGCAGAGTAATGTCTCTGCTTTTCAATAAGCTATCTAGGTGGGTCATAACCTTCCTTCCAAGGAGTAAGCGTCTTTTAATTTCATGGCTGCAATCACCATCAGCAGTGATTTTGGAGCTCCAAAAAATAAAGTCTGACACTGTTTGCACTGTTTGCCCATCTATTTCCCATGAAGTGATGGGACCAGATGCCATGATCTTAGTTTTCTGAATGTTGAGCTTTAAGCCAACTTTTTCACTCTCCTCTTTCACTTTCATCAAGAGGCTCTTCAGTTCTTCTTCACTTTCTGCCATAAGGGTGGTGACATCTGCATATCTGAGGTTATTGATATTTCTCCCAGCAATCTTGATTCCAGCTTGTGTTTCTTCCAGCCCAGCGTTTCTCATGATGTACTCTGCATATAAGTTAAATAAGCAGGGTGACAATATACAGCCTTGATGTACTCCTTATCCTATTTAGAACCAGTCTGTTGTTCCATGTCCAGTTTTAACTGTTGCTTCCTGACCTGCATACAGATTTCTCAAGAGACATGTCAGATGGTCTGGTATTCCCATCTCTTTAAAGAGTCGGACACGACCGAGCAACTGAACTGAACTGATGAACATTCATGTACAGATTTTTGTTTTAGGAACATGTGTTTTCGTTTCTCTTGGGTGTATACCTAATAGTGGAGTTGCTGGGTCATATGTTAAGTCAGTTTCCAAAGCTTCTATAGTTTACATTCCCACTGGCAGTGGGAATGAGCATTCTGACTTCTGCACATCCTCACCAGCACTTGTTACTATCTCTGTCTTTTTATTGTAGTCATTCTAGTAGATGTGAAGTAATAATTCATTGTGGGTTTGTTTAGCATTTTCCCGTTGGTTGTTGATACTGAGAATTTTTTTTGTGGGTTTATTGGACATTTGTATATCTTCTTTGAAATATTATCTATTTGGATCTCCTGCCCATGTTAAAAAATGGAATTATCTTTTGTTATCGTGTTTTTAGTTATGAAAAACTTTTATATATGTTCTGGATACAAGTCCCATGTTAGATACATGATTTGCAAACATTTTCTCCCAATATGTGGCTCGTATATTCACTTCCTTAGTGGTGGCCATTGAAGTGCAAACCTTTTTCATTTTGATACAGCCCTGTCTTTGTGCTTTTGGTATAATATCTAAGAAACAATCACCTAATTCAAGGTCATGAATATTTATGCCTGTGTTTTCTTCTAAGAGTTGATATAAATTTTAGCCCTTACATTTAGTTCCATTTTGGGTTAATTTTTGTGTATGGGGAAGGAGCCCAACTTAATTTTTTTACTTATGGTTATCCAGTTGTCTCAGCACCCTTTGTTGAGACCATTACCCTTTGTTTATTGGCTTGTTAGAAAAGGTTAATAAAATTTTCTGCTTTGTTACTAATTCTTCGAAATAGCAATTTGTTGACCTTTTGGTCTAGTGGGGCAGAGGGAAGCAGTTTAGAGTTGTAAGAATGGGTTATAAATGAACCCACTGACTTAAATATATGATTGTCAATTTCATCCTTTCATTACTTTATACTTGAGTATTAAATGAAATTCAGCTGCCATTTTTCTGCTTACTGGGCAATTTTGTGCACAAAGTTCTACAGAAGCTTCGGTGCTGGACCATTTAATGGAAATTGGGGTTAGGTTTTAAACATGTGACATAAAGGAAGAAAAGCTTCTGTTACACCTTTTCCTTCTTTAACTCTCCTCTCCTGTTACCTTTTTTATCTTAAGAAGACTCTTTTGGATTATTAACACATACCCTTTTTCTGAGGGAAGATCAAGTACTAAGGCTTTTTTTTTTAAGTTGAATATTGAAGGAAATGTTCTATAATGATGATTGAAAACATTATAGAGAAATTGTAAGTATTTTTATTAGCCTTGGTAAATTTAAAATTCAGAATTAATACTAGAATCAAAGTTTCTTTTTCTGTGTAATCCTAGTTGAAGGTTAGAAACAGCATGATATTTGTCTTTCATTTAAAAAATCATGAAAATACAGTTATTTTACAACTTGTGAGATTACTTAGCTTTTTGAAAGAAGCTTATTTTTTTGTTTATAGAACATTTGACTCTAAATTGGGTTTTTAAGTTTTTCCCTATGTTTTAAGAGGCATTAATTATTCTCTTTTGGAGGTCTTACAAGCGAAGGGAAAAGTGTACATCTTTTACAGAGTATTTAAATATTACGTGTCTCATCTCTATTTGTAGAGTTCTGTTTCTTTAGACTATGAGGCCAGTACTTTGCCAAGTAAGAGCTAATTTCCTGGGAAATCTGGTTGCTGGCTTGACTTCTTGCTGCGCCTTTCTCTTTTGTTGCTTTATAAAAGAGCGGAGCCCAGTCCTGTGGAAAATCACTAAATCATCGAATTATTTTCCCTAGCTCAAATCAAGCATGATTGATATATATTTGCATTGTATTGAATTCTGTAACTTTTTCTTATTAGAGATTTGTTAGGACCTTGAAGGACTTTGACTTCATTTAATGAGTTGGCTGCTCATATCTGAAATAACACTTATCAGTGTGTTCCTTTAACGAATGTTTTTATCCTTCTGTTGGGTGTTTTTTTTTCCCTCTCTCTCCAGTAGACGTAGTTAGTGAGGGGTAGCACTGGTGTTCTTACAATAAAATCCAGACAGTTATGAAATATAATAGTAGTTCTATGATGTTGGCCTCTAATTATGATTTTTTAATGACATTGTTTCCAATTTTTCCCCATTGCATATTTTACTGTATACATACATTTGTAAGCTGCTTTCATTAATATACATTTTAATATTATTAAAATAATTTGAAAACAATTTATAACAGCTGAAGAATATTCCAATAATGGATGCATTATCATTTATGCAACCAGTTTCCATAGTGTTCACATTTAGCTTGCTTGTTGATTTCCAATTATTATAAACAAAACTTCAGTGAATATTGCTAAACCCGAATCTTTGTCCACATTTCTATATTTTTAAGATAGATACATTTGAATGGAATTATTAGGTCAAGTTATACATTTCTTAGAGCTTTCAGGAGAGCAAAACATTGCATTGTTGCTCTTTAGAAAGGTTGTACCGATTTACATTCCCCTTAGCAGTATGAGACTGAGGTATGTATTAATACCTTTGCTAGCAGTGTTAGTATTTTAAAATATTTTAAAGTATTTAAAATGTTAATATAAGGAGAAAATAGTAACCGGTTTCTTAAATTTGTATTTATTTGATCTTTAGTAGACTATTTTAAATGTGATCATTAGCCTTTAAGTATCTCCTTTAAGTGAAGTTATATTACTGCTCTTTGTCTTCTTTATTTTTTTCATTTTCTGAGTGGGCTCCAGTTTTTACATGGAATCTAGGAATAATATTCAAAGCAGGATAATATTCAAAGCTGTGACTTAATTTATATAAATGATCAGTGAAAGTTGTTTAGTGCCCTTCCAGTTTAGTTTTACCCTGCAACTACTTTCTGATTTTTGCCTGTTTTTGAATTTCATATAAATGGAATAATACCATATGTACTCTTTTTATCTGGCTACTTTTGTTTAATGTGTTTTTGAGATTCATTTTGTTTTATACACTCTTATTATAAAGAAAACCATAACCTATAGAAAATTACAGCAATGGTATACCCTTTTAAATAAAATGTCATTAAAGCATTCTCCAAACCACAGTTTGTTAACTATTTAATTTACCTCAAGTCCAGGTTGTATCTAAGACATCATTTCCATCACAGTAGCCATTTAAAGCCAGTCTTATTTCTATATGTGGGTAATTTCTGGAGGAGCACTCTACTCAGGATGAACATGCACCAAGAATGCATAAGAACAATATATGTGCAGCTACATTTAACAGTTTCCATAGGAGTATCACTTAGTAAAACCCTGGGATTTATTTTCCTTTTAAAAGCACCAATGAAAAAATTTCTCAAAAAAGTTTATATTGTGGCAAGAAAACTCAAGTGAGTTATTAAACAAAAAAGTGAGGTTATTTTCAGAATAAAAATTATCTTCAACTAGGGATTGTTTAAAATCCAGTTTAAATGAAACAGAATTTGAAGAAAATAAAAATAAGACATTCTCTATGCTATAGTTCCCTCAGTCATGTCTCACTCTTTGCAACCCCATGGACTGTATGTAGCCCGCCTCTGTCCATGGGACTTCCCAGGCAAGAATGCTGGAGTGGGTTGCCATTTCCTACTTAAGGGGATCTTCCCAACCCAGGGATCGAACCCTGGTCTCCTGCATTGACAGGTGGATTCTTTACTGCCGAGCCACCACATGCTTTATTTACATGCACTAATTTAATCCTCATATTAATCCCTGCTAGAGTAGGTACTGTTGTTATCCTTACTTTCCAGTTGAGGAATCTGAAGCACAGAAGTTAAGCAACTTGCCTCAAATCGTAGAGCAAGTGGTGGACTCATATTGTTATCCTCAGTGCTAAAGAAATTAAATCAAGTGCAATAAATTTTGCATTCCTTATAGAATGTGTGGTAGTGGTGGTCAGAATTTAAACTGGGATTTCTAAGTTTGCAGATAGACTCTTCACCAGTCTCTCTTTCTTCACTGTCAGTACTCCTGTCATGTATCCCAGGAGGGTGATTTATGGAAGGAAAGTATTATCTGAATAAACAGATGGTGGACAACCCTAGTAACCTGAGATTGAGTGCTTTCCTAGAGAAGATGCCATTTCTCTCTGTACCTTAATTCAGTCCTGGAATTGGAGCAGCTATTTTTGGATGGTTTTCAGCAGTGTTTGTTTAACTGGTCTTTGTGAAAATCTCCAAATGTAAATGTTTAACATCCTCTGGAAACAAACCGAGTAAGATATGAGGTTGATGGAACTTGTGCTTGAAAAATGTTGGGCCTAATAACAGTACTATTTAAAATACTTGATATTCATAGATATTTATGATACGTTGACACCAGAATTGCAGTTCTTAAAATTGTTTTCTTTCTTTCTGAATCCCTTGCATACTGACCCATGTAACTTTTCTTTGAACTCTTCTTTGTCATTGGTTTGGGTTTAGACAAGGTTAATCTTTGAGTAGAGGGCTATATTTTTAGCCAGTTTCCTTGAAAGAAGGTTTGGAGATGGAAGAAGATGAAAGAAATATTTGCTTTTTCCTTCACTACATCTTTTGTGGCTTCCTCCACTTCTGAGTTGTGTCTGATATCATGGATAACTTGAAGTTGGGTTAGATGGGAAGCGTTTTGTGTGTATTAAATGAGAGAATGTAAATTCTTGAATGAATAAATCATTAGATACAAGTTTTAATTCCTGTGTTACTACAATCTGTGATTTGGCTGTATTTTATTTTTTCTAGGTCTTTGTTCTCTTCTTTAATAAAGTGAAGGCATTGAGGAATTCCCTGGTTGGTCCAGTGTTTAAGACGCCACACTTCCAAAGCAAAGTTTAGTCCCTGGTCGGGGAACTAGAATCCCACATACTGCATCCCCCCCCACCCCCCCAAAAAAAAAGTGAAGACATTGGACTCGATGCTCTGTAAAGTTTTTTTTGTGTGCCGAAATACTTAAATTATTCTAAAAATTACACCGAAGGACTTCCCTGGTGTTCCAGTGGCTAGGACTCTGCTCCCAATGCATGGGACCCGGGTTCGATCTCTTATCAGGGAACTAGATCCCACGTGGCCCAACTAAGACCTGGTACAGCTAAATAAATAAATAAAAAATAAAATTATAGTGAATAATACAAAGAATATAATTCAGTTATATAGAAAATAAGTATTACCAACACCACTTACTGAGTAGCATCCATTCCTCATTGATCTGTAGTGAGGATCTTGTTATTTTTTGGCTATGCCTGGCGACTTGTGGGATCTTAGTTCCCCAACCTGGGATTGAACCTTGCCCTTGGCAGTGAAAATGCCGAGTCCTAACCACTGGACTGCCAAGGAATTCCCTACAGTGAAGATCTTCGAGTCATATGTAATGTTCTATATAAACATGGGCCTGTTTTTATACTCTATTTGCCTGTCCCTGAGCCAGTACTACTCTGTCTTTATTTACTGTAGTTTTGTAATAAATGTAGATATCTGGAATGGTGAGGCACCATAATTCTCCCACTTTATTATTCTTTAAAATTATCTTGATTCTTCTTCTCTCTGTTTAGTCTTTAAAATTCTTTGATTTTTTTGTATAGTACTGTAATAGACTTCGGAGAAGGCAATGGCACCCTACTCCAGTACTCTTGCCTGGAAAATCCCATGGACGGAGGAGCCTGGTAGGCTACAGTCCATGGGGTCGCTAAGAGTCGGACACGACCGAGCAACTTCACTCTCACTTTTCCCTTTCATGCACTGGAGAAGGAAATGGCAACCCACTCCAGTATTCTTGCCTGGAGAATCCCACGGACGGCGGAGCCTGGTGGGCTGCCGTCTATGGGGTCGCACAGAGTCGGACACGACTGAAGCGACTTAGCAGCAGCAGCAGCAGTAATAGACTTCCCTGGTGGTAATACTTCTTGGTAATCAGTACCTTCATATTGAATGTGTAAAATGAACAATAGCCAGTTACATGCTATGAAGCTTACGGATAACGGTGTCACAAGTTAATGTCAGTAAAAATATGACTCTTGACTTGAGAATATAAATAAAATGCTTGGCGTTTCCTTGTTGAAATGTTTAATTAAATTACTTTGAAATTTAGGCTGGGTCTAGTATTAAATATCTTGAATACTCCGCTCAACTCCCTGCCCCATTCCAGGCTCCTTTCCATTACAGTTTGGAAAGAGTAAGCAAGATTTTTGAAAAATTGTTGTTTAGACAAATAGTTTAAAACCAGTTTAAAAAAATCATGATAAATTTCACATGAAATTGATGAAATATGCTTTATGAGCACCTTTTACTTTAAAACTAATTGTCTATATAAGCTCCATCATTTTGAATTTAGACCTGGAAAGAACATTAGTTTTCATTTACTTGAAAATGTTTCATGTTTTCATTTTATAGTGGATAAAGTTGAGTTCTGTATCACACATTGCAAATTTTGTTTCTGTTTCCTAACTACCATCGTCAAACATTGCAATAGAACTCTAGTTCCTCATGCTCTGAATCTCCTCTCTTTGTATACTCTTTACTTTCTCCCTTTTTGTCTTTTCATTGAGATTGTTTGGTCTGTTTTGAGTGCTTTTTCTCTGTTATCCTTTCAAGCCTAGTAGAGCCATCTCCTTACACATAAGGGCTTTCTTATGCATCACCGTCTCTACATTATCTCTCTTTCTATTTTGATTCTATAGCACTTTGTACCAATGTTGTATGGCATACTGTCTGCTTTGCATTATAGTTATTTATACAGTCCCCTCCTCCTACCTCCAATTAGATTATGTACATATTGGGAACAGGATCCTAGTTACTTTGACTTACTCTTTATAAGTCCCACAGTTTCCTATCATAGTTTCTTTTGTGTGGTGTGTCCTTAGTAGTGTTGGAATTGAATTAATTTAATAATCTCTGCTTTTATAGAGCTTGTGGAGTAGTAGAAGGAGGTACACTATAAGAAGATAGATAAATACATAGAAAAATTGCCATTTGAAAATAATGACTAGTATGTTATTATGAGAGAATAATAGGGGAGCCAGTTTGGATTTTGTTGGTAAAGGCCACACTTAGGGTTGACATTTAAGTTGACATGAAGAATTCAGAGTAGCCAGCATGAGGAGAGTTGGAGGTAGAGCATTTTGTACATGTGGGAAGACTAAAGCAGGAAGGAACTTGAATTTTTGAGAAACTGATGTGAGGCTGGAACTTAATGAATGTGAGGAAGAATAGTTTGTAAGATGAAGTTAGACATAAAGAAGCCAGATTGCAGAGTGCCTTTTAGGTTGCTGTAGGAGGGTTTGAATTTGTTCTAAATGAAACGGGATGCCATTGAAGTATTTTAAACAGAGGATAATATAAATATGCTTTACACTTTAAAAAGATCCTTATGGCTACTATCTGATAATTGGATTGTAGAGGAAGGGACCAAGAGGGAAAGCAGGAAGAGCAATTAGAAGGGTGGTGGAAGTATAGATAGAAGTGGATGGATTTAAAATAACATTAGAATTTTTAAGATTTACCAATGGGTTACCTGTGAAGGAGAAAAAGGAATAAAAGACTCAGGGGTTATTCCAGATTTCTGCTTGGTATTTGAGATAGAAGAGGACTGGGAAAACAACTTTTTATTATTATTAAGAGGATGAGAATCATTGTTACAGACCTGTAAAATTTCAAGAGACACCTAAATGATAACTTTGGGATATTGGAAACTGGAGTTTAAGGAGAGGCGCTAGTGGAAATTGTCATTGTATAGATGAAATTTAGAGCTGTGAGGAAAGGGTGAGATCAACTGTCTGGTTCTCAGATTGAAGGAACTCCAAATATAGCTATCTGATGAAGAAGAAAAAGTGATTGTTATGTAGGGGGAAACCAGTATTTGTCATGTCATGGAAACCAAGAGAGGAGAGATTTAGTGCTCATTTGAATGACCAGAATGGAAATAATTGGTGATCTTGTGTTTGTTGTTCTCTGTATGGCCCTCCAGATTCACTCTTGCCCTTTTCTTCCCTGCTTTGTGCCTCAGAAGGCTGCCGTCTATTAATTGCATCACTCAGGCTTCTTTGCCTTCTGGTTGCAGGTTGCATTCAACCAGGAGATGACTGGGTTCAGTTTGGGGAAATGTTACAGATTTGATTGTGGTAAAAACAGGAAGCTTTCATCTGATAGCTTCCATTTTCTTAATAAAAGTGTCAAAAGAGTTGGGAGGAAATGGAGAGAAAGGGAGAAATGTTTAAGAACTGAGGAAAAAGTATAAAGCAGCAACTCCAGTGAACTTTCAGAGCAAAATTGAAACTGGATGGGACCATGTGGGGCCCTCTCAGGTGCAGAGGCCTTTCTGTGTCCCTGTTTCTTCTTTGTAGAAAAAAGACTTTTAGCCTGCTCAACATTCCCTGTGTTCCAGATTCAAACAGTTGCTATTTGGGGGATGAAGAAATGCAGAAAGAAGCCACAGTGCAGCAACAGGGCAGGGTCCTGGTTCCTCCTCAGGAGATGTGCATAGATACATCTTATGTCTGAGTTCTGCAGGAACTAAGGTCCTCCATCCAGTGGAGTGTGCTCACTTCAGTCTAAGCATAAACACGTGGACCCCAGACTGATTGGAGCCAGAGGCTGATGGCTGAGATTTGTGGAACCCTGTTACATCATCACCAACCAGTCAGAAGACGGTCACACACCTTATAGCCTTTCCTTGTAAATTTTGCTTATAAAAATTCTTCCCTGAAAACCATCTGGGAGTTCAGGCCTCTTGGGCATGAGCCACCCCATCCTTGTTCAGACCTTTCTTCACTCCAAACTCTGACATTTTGGTTTGTTTAACCACTCTGTTTGTCAGGCACACCAACTTGGTTGAGGTTGATAAGTGTAAATTTATGACAGTAACTATTCTGCCTGGATATATGATTTTCTTCAATATTCCATTGCTCTGTTGCAGTCATAGAGAAAGTTAGCTGGAGTTTTGCTAGGAGAATATGAAGGAGAGAGAGATCTGGCGAACCCTGAATTGAGTTCAAGGAGTGATTATATTGATGGACTGTGAAATCTAACATAGATTAAAAAAAAAAAGAGGGACTTCCCTGGAGGCCTGGTAGTTAAGCCTCCACACTTCCATTCTAGAGGGCACGGATTTGTTTCATGGTTGAGGGAGCTAAGATGCTGCATGTTGTACAGTGCGGCCACACAAAAATCAGTGTGAAACCAGGAGATGGATCAGGAGAAAGTGGAGGGTTTTATGAATAGATTCACTTATTAAGAACTAAGACTTATTTCTGATGGCCAGTTGAACAAATGAGTTGGAAAGATGAAATTTTTTTATTGTGTCTTTCTCATTTACATTCCAAATGACCAGAATTGGTGCAGACTTAATCACTTGGAACCTTTTATTCTCTTTTAAAATATTTACTTATTTATTTGGCTGCACCAGGTCTTAGTTGTAGCACACAGGATCTTTGATCTCCGTTGTGGCTGCGGGGTCTTTAGTTGTGGTATGCATGATCTAGTTCCCTAACCAGGGGTCGAACCCAGGCCCCCTGCATTGAGAGCATCAGGTCTTAGTCACTGGACCATCAGGAAAATCCCTGGAACCTTTAGTTCTAAGTAGGAAGTTTAAACCTGCTTTCTAGCCAGATTGAAGTACCTGCGCGCGCACACACACGCACACAGACACGCACACGGAGTTAATGACCTATAGAGCTTATGAATGTGATTTCAAACATGACATATTTTAAAGTTTTTAAAATATCTTTTTAGTCTATTTGGTGAGTACAGATATTTCTCAATATGAATAATACTTATCAAATTAACTTCCTTTGTTTTCTTCTACTTTCTATAAATAGGACACAGGAAAATACTTTTCCTCTGGTAAATATCTGGATCTATTTAGAATCTTTCTATGAAATTTGTGACATAAGATCTAAATTTACTTCTCCTTAAAACCTTTAAAAAACTTATTCATTATTGGTATTTGTTTGATGCTAAATTGTGATCAACTCTTTTGTGATCCCATGGACTATAGCCCTCCAGGCTCCTCTGTCCTTGGGATTTCCCAGGCAAGAATAACTGGAGTGGGTTTTCATTTCCTTCTCCAGGGGGTCTTCCTGACCCAGGGATTGAACCTACGCCTCCTGCATTGGCAGGCAGATTCTTTACTACTGAGCCACCTGGGAAGCCATTATTGGTATAGATTTTTGAAAAATAGTTTGGCAGGTTGTGTTTTTTCAGTTGCTAGGTCGTGTCTGACTCTTTGCCACCTCATGGACTGCAACATGCCAGCCTTCCCTGTCCTTCACTGTCTCCTGGAGTTTGCTCAGACTCATGTCCATTGAGTCAGTGATGCCATCCAACCATCTCATCCTCTGTCATCCCCTTCTCCTCCTGCCTTTAATCTTTCCCAGTATCAGGGTCTTTTCCAGTGAGTCAGCTCTTCACATCAAGTCGCCAAAGTATTGGAGCTTCAGCTTCAGCGTCAGTCTTTCCAATGAATATTTCCCTCAGGATTGACTGGTTTGATCTCCCTGCTATCCAAGGGATTCTTAAGCATCTTCTCCAGCACCACAGTTCAGAAGCATCAATTCTTTGTCACTCAGCTTTCTTTATGGTCCAGTTCTCATATCCATACATGACTACTGGAGGTTCTTAATATATAGTTAAATATATGCTTACCATAATGATCCAATAGTTCCACTCCTAGGTATTTATTCAAGTGAAATAAAAGCTTATAGTCATGGAAACCTGTATGTGAATACCCCAAGCTAGAAACAAACCCAAATGTACCTCACCTGGTGAATTGATAAACTTTGGTACATTCATAAAAATGAAATACTATTTGGCAGTACGTACATCAACATGAATGGGTATCAGATACATTATGACATTATGCTAAATGAAAGAAGCCAGACTCGAAAGGCAATATACTGTATGATTCCATTTTAATGATATCTTAGAATAAACATAACTAAAGGGACAAAAAACTGATTAGTGGTTGCCAGGGTGTGGGGGGACAGTTTGACTGCAAAGGACAGGAGGGAGTTTTTTGTGATGTCCTATATTGTCTGTGTATGTTAGTCATTCAGTTGTGTCTGACTTTTTGTGATCCCATGGACTGGAACCCACCAGGCTCCTCTGTCCACTGAATTATCCAGGCAAGAATACTGGAGTGGGTTGGCATTTTCTTCTCCAGGGGATCTTCCATACCCAGGAATCAGACCCAGATCTCCTGAAATGCAGGCTGATTCTTTACCATCTGAGCTACCAGGGAAGTCCACATTGTCTATATCTTGTTTGTGGTGGTGGTTACATGACTGTGTTTTTCAAACTCAGAAGTGCACACTCAAAAGTGAATTTTAGTATATATAAATTATACCTCAGTTAAAGTTTTAGCATATAAAATGTCATAATATTAACAGATATTTTGGAAAATATCTCAAGAAAATGTAGTTTGTTTTTAAGAGTTTGCCTCTGTAACTTTTTGGGAGTAGAGAGTGGTGGACAGGCATCATTGGTGTTTGTAAACTGATTTGAAGCTCTAGGAAACATGTACATGCTGAGTTTGCGTTTAGCAAACATGCTTATTGTAAATTTAAAAGAGTGAGTGTTATAATTAGTAAAGCCTGAGAGACTTAGAGTGGCTTTGCTTTACAGATAAAGAACCTGAAGCCTTGTTTAGGTAGCTAAAGTCACACAGCTGCTTAGTGGCAGAGGCAGGTCTAGAATTTAAGTGGTGCATTACTAATTTGATGCTTGTTTTACTAACACACTTTTTATTCTGAGTTATTTTTTCTAGAGACTATCTTAAATTCCCATTCAGAACCTTTCAATTGTGTCATCTTTGAGCTGGAAACCACTCCCTTCCTAGTGGTAGGAAAATCCTGTGTCTGGCTGATAATAGGAAGGCTAAATTTGAGAGATACTGCATCACTTAAAAGTTGGTGTAGATATAGCAAACAAATTTAGTTATAAAGACACTTTGCTTTAACTGTGGAAAACTGGATGCTAGGTTTTGGGGTTTCAGGGGCTACCATTTAGAAATTGATTTTTTATAATTTTATTACATAAAAAATAATTTTTAAAATTATTATGATTATTGGTTTGTTGGGAAGTAAGAAAAGGTTTAAGAGTGTTAGGTTCTTTCTTGTTACCTCAAGTAATGAAGGTTTATAAATACTGAGATGTAGGAGGAAGCCCTGAAGATAGTCTGAATAGTTATACATTCAGGAAATGGATAATGGAATACCCTTTAGAATGTAACAGCAGGTTTAGTTGTTTTTTATTTTGGAGACTCAGCTAACTTTCATTGTCTGTCTTGTGTTTACTTCCCTCCTTGTATAGTAGTTTCACATTTGCCACTGGATCGCAGTTCTAGAACCAGGCTTAGAGTTCCTGCCCCTCAGAGATATTGGTGATATCGTGGATATTGCAGACTTAGTCACAGACCTAGCAGGTGATTTCTTTCTTGATTTTGAAGCTGTGACTGTATCCTGCAAACTTCCTAGGGATTATTTCCTGCCATCCATAGCCCCAGGCAGAGTTGGCCAATGTTTTCTTTACATGGGAACCTTAACCAGCCCTAGCTCTGACCTAGCTCTGCTAAGTCCTCTTTCTGAAATGGAGCACTTTTAGACCCTGATCCCCAGGGAAGCCAAACGTCCAGCTGCCTCTGCCTGTTTGTAGATCAGGAACCCAGTGGGCCCCTGGCTTCAGCCTCACATCATTTTGCATCTGTGTTCCTTATCACTGCCTGAGACATATTTATATTATTTTTTGAGACAGCTATGCATTGTTTTTTATATATTTGATACATTCATATGTTAATTGTTATTTGGATGAATTTCCTGTACCATCTTGACTAGAAGCCTTTTACTTGTTCATTGACTGAGTTGTGTCTGACTATTTGCCACCCCATGGATTGCAGTATATGAGGCTCCTCTGTCCTCCACTATCTCCTGGAGTTTGTTCATATTCATGTCCATTGATCGATGATGCCATCCAACCATCTCATCCTCTGCTGACCCCTTCTCCTGTTGCCTTCAGTCTTTCCCAGCATCAAGGTCTTTTCCAATGAGTTTGCTCTTTGCATCAGGTGACCAAAGTATTGGAGCTTCAGCTTCAGCAACAGTCCTTCCAGTGAATATTCAGGATTGATTTCCTTTAGGATTGATTGACTTGTTTGATCTCCTTGCAGTCCCAGGGACTCTGAAGAGGTTTGAAAGTATTCATTGTTTGGTGCTCAGGCTTCTTTATGATCCAGCTCTCACATCTGTACATGACTACCAGACAAACCATAGCTTTGACTATATGGATTTTTGTCAACACAGTGATGTCTCTGCTTTTCAACACGCTGTTTAGATTTGTCATAGCTTTCCTTCCAAGGAGCAAGTGTCTTTTAATTTCATGGCTGCAGTCACCATCTGCAGTGATTTTGGAGCCCAAGAAAATAAAATCTGTCACTGATTCCACTTTTTCCCTTTCTGTTTGCCATGAAGTGATGGGACCGGATGCCATGGTCTTAGTTTTTTCACTGTTGAGTTTCAAGCCAGCTTTTTCACTCTCCTCTCACCCTCATCAAGAGGCTCTTTAGTTCCTCTTCACTTTCTGGTATCGTCTGAATACCTGAGGTTGTTGATATTTCTCCCAGCAATCTTGATTCCAGCTTGTGATTGATCCAACCTGGCATTTTGCGTGATGTACTCTACATATAAATTAAATAAGCAGGGAGACAACATGTAGCCCTTTTGTACTCCTTTCCCAGTTTTGAACCAATCCATTGTTCCATGGCCGGTTCTAACTGTTGCTTCTCAACCCACATATAGGTTTCTATGTTTCTCAGGAGTCAGGCAAGGTGATCTGGTACTCTGATCTCTTTAAGAATTTTCCATAGTTTGTGTGATCCACACAGTCAGAGGCTTTAGTGTAGTCAGTGAAGCAGAAGTAGATGTTTTCTGGAACTCCCTTGTTTTCTCCATGATCCAATGAATGTTGGCATTTTGATCTATGATTCCTCTGCCCTTTTTTTTTTAGACGTAAATATTTTATTGAAGTATAGTTGATTTACAGTGTTTCAGGTGCACAGCAAGGTGATTCAGTTATACAAATACACATATATTATTTTTGAAATTATTTTCCATTATAATTATTACAAGATATTGACTAGTTCCCTATGGTGTAGAGTAAACCTTTGTTGCTTGTTGCATATATATTTTTTAATCAGAAATCTAGCATTTTATTCATACTAAGTAACACAAGTAGAATCAAAATTATGCATGTCATAATTTTTTAGGCAAAAATTCATAAGTTTTCTAAAATATATATATTATACATATTTATATGTTGTATAGTTGCCAAGTCACGTCGACTCTTTGTGACCCACGGACTGTAGTCAACTAGGCTCCTCTGTCTGTGGGGTTTCCCAGGCAAGAATGCTGGAGTGGGTTGCCATTTCCTTCTCCAGGGTATCTTTTGTATACATATATACTTCTACTTTTCTACTTTTGTGGTTTTTGTACTAAACTTGATAAAGACTTGAGAAAGAACATTAAAAAAAAAGAAATGGAGAAATTGTGGAACATAAACAAAATGAATTCTGAGCACTGAATATGAAATAGAAAAAATGAAACAAGCTAGATAAAAGTAAAAGATCATCATGTAGTCCAGTTGTTTTTTAACATGAATGCTCATTAGAAACTTATCTGGAGCTCTGGAGAAAAAAGCAATACATGAGCATTTGTATTTTTCAAAAAGTTTCAAGATAATTCTGATATGCATCTGAATTTTAAAAAGTGGTTACAGATTTTTTTGTTAGATCCTAGTTTTGATGATGCAGACTCCTGTTATTTTTCTGTTGACCAATCATATACAGTGGTATTAAGTGAGTAATAGTTACATAATCACAATAGTGAGAGTTGGACCGTAGAGAAAGCTGAGCGTGGAAGAAGTGATGCTTTTGAACTGTGGTGTTGGAGAAGACTCTTGAGAGTCCCTTGGACTGCAAGGAGATCAAACAAGTCAGTCCCAAAGGAAATCAGTCTTGAATGTTCATTGGAAGGACTGATGCTGAAGCTGAAACTCCAGTACTTTGGCCACCTGATGTGAAGAACTGACTCATTTGAAAAGACCCTGATGCTGGGCAAGATTGAAGGCAGGAGGAGAAGGGGATGACAGAGGATGGGATGATTGGATGGCATCACTGACCCTATGGACATGAGTTTGAGCGAGCTCTGGGAGTTGGAGAGGTACAGGGAAGCATGGCATGCTGCAGTCCATGGGGTTGCGAAGAGTCGGAGACGACTGAGTGACTGAACTGAACTGAATCAAGATCGTGAGAAGATGTTTATCAGTTTTCACAATCAGTAGCCAGACAAGGGGGTCAAGCAGAGTGATGTGGTAAGTGGAAGTGCATACATGCACATGTTTTCATCCACCCAGCCAGTCTGTGTCTTTGGTTGGTGCATTTAATCCATTTACGTTTAAGGTAATGATTGATATGTATGATCCTATTACCGTTTTCTTGTTTGGGGTTTATTTTCTGTAGGTCTTTTTCTTTCTGTTGTGTTTCCTGCCTAGGGAAGTTTCTTTAGCATTTGTTGTAAAGCTGGTTTGGTGGTGCTGAATTCTCTTAACTTTTGTTTGTCTGGAAAGCTTTTGATTTTTCCATCGAATCTAAAGGAGAGTCTTGCTGGGTAGAGTATTCTTGGTTTTAAGTTCTTCCCTTTCATTGCTTTAAATATATCATGCTATTCCCTTCTGGCTTGTAGAGTTTCTGTGAGAAATCAGCTGATGGGAGTTCCCTTGTATGTTATTTGTCATTTTTTCCTTGTTGCTTTTAATATATTATCTCTGTCTTTAATTTTTGTCAGTTTGATTACTATGTGTCTCTTTGGGTTTATCTAGCATGGGACTCTGTACTTCCTGGACTTGGTTAACTATTTCCTTTCCCATGTTAAGGAAGTTTTCAGCTATTATCTCCAAATATTTTCTCCGGTTCTTTCTCTCTCTCTCCTCCTTCCAGGACCCCTATACTGCAAATGGTGTGTTTAATATTTTTCCAGAGGTCTCTTAGGCTGTCTTCATTTCTATTCATTCTTTTTTCTGTATTCTGATCTGTGGCAATGATTTCCACCATTCTGTCTTCCAGCTGTTCTTCTGCCTCAGTTATTCTGCTATTGATTCTTTCTAGTGTATTATTGATCTTTGTCTGTTTAGTTCTTGTAGGTCTTTGGTAAAAATTTCTTGCATCTTCTCAATCTTTACCTTCATTCTTTTCCCAAGATCCTGGATCATCTTCACTATCATTATTCTGAATTCTTTTTCTGGAAGGTTGCCTGTCTCCATTTACATTTTTTTCTGAGGTTTTGTCATGTCCCTTCATCTGGGACATAACTTTCTGCTTTTTCATCATGATTAACTTTCTGAAATAGGATTTTTGCGTTAGCCACTGTGAGACTGTGCTTCTTCTTGATCTTCTGTCTGCCTTCTGATGGCTGAGGCTAAGAGGCTTGTGTAAGCTTCTTGATGGGAGGGACAGGCTATGGGAAAAACTGGGTCTTGCTTTGGTGGGCAGGGCCTTGTTCAGTAAAGCTTTAATCCAATTATCTGCTGATGGCTGGGATTGCACTCCCTCCTTGGTAGTTGTTTGGCCTGAGGGGACCCAGCCCTGGGGTCTAAGGGCTCCATGTTAGGGTTAATGGTGAACTCCAGGAGGGTTTATGCCAAGGGGGAGCTTCCAGTGCCCCTGTCCCTGTGGTGAGCCCCTGCCAACCCACACCTCCACAAGTGGCCCTCTAAAACTAGCAGGTAGTTTTGGATTCATCTCCTGTGGGGTCACTGCTCCTCTCCTTTGGGTCTTGGTGCATGCTAAATTTTGTTTGTGCCCTCCAAGACTGGAGTCTCTGTTTCTCCCAGTCCTCTGGAAGTCCTTTAATCAAATTCCGCAGGCCCTCAAGGCCAGATTCCCTGGGGATTCCTTGTCTGTTTGTCAGATCCCCAGACTGGGAATCCTAATGTGGGGTTTAGAACCTTCACAGCAGTGTGGGAAGTATTTGTAATACTGTTCTCCAGGCTGTGGGTCACCCACCTGGTGGATATGGGATTTGATTTTACTGTGAATGTGCCCCCCCTACCATCTTGCTGCGGCTTCTTCTTTCTTTGGATGTGGGTTATCTTTTTTTTGGTGGGTTCCAGTGTCCTCCTGTCAATGGTTGTTCAACAGCTAGGTGCAGTCTTGGTGCTCTCGCAGGATGAGATTCCTGTGCCTTTTCTAAACCCAGCTTGTACATCTGGAAGTTCTCAGTTCACGTACTGTTGAAGGCTAGCTTGAAGGATTTTGAGCATAATCTCACTAGCATGTGAAATGAGCGCAGTAGTATGGTAGTTTCAGCATTCTTTGGCATTGCCCTTCTTTGGGATTGGAATGAAAACTGACCTTTTCTAATCCTGTAGCCTCTTGAGTTTTCCAAATCTGCTGACATACTGGGTGCAGCACTTTAACAGCATCATCTTTTAGGATATTAAATATCAACTGGAATTCCATCACCTCCGCTAGCTTTGTTTGTAGTAATCCTTCCTAAGGCCCACTTCAGATCACACTCCAGAATGTCAGCTCTAGGTTAGTGACCAAACCATTGTGACTAAATTCTTAGAATGATACCTAGCATAAAGTCAGTTCTCTATATATGGCAACCATTGTATCTTCAATGAGTCTTAGAATTTCTTGTTGTTTTCTGTGTGTAGATAGTATAGACAGATAAATAGATGTATGTGCTTGTGCGTGCTAAGTCACTTCAGTCATGTCTGACTCTCTGTGACCCTATGGACCGCAGCCTGCCAGGCTCCTCTATCCATGGGATTCTCCATGCAAGAATACTAGAGTGGGTTGCTGTGCCTTCCTCAAATAGATGTCTACTTGTGTGTGTGTATATATATTTATATACATGTGCACTGTATATATCCACACACTATTAGATAGATGTCTATAGTGCGCATATATGTATAGTATGTTTCTGTGTATATATTTGTGTATCTATATAGTGACCCCAAAACATTTGGCAGTTATTATTTGAAATTTTAGCAAATGTGTCTGGGGGTTATGGCATGTATGGAGGCTTTGGGGTGGGACATTTTTTTGTTGTTTTCATTTTTTTCTTTATTATTATTATTATTTTTTTTTTAACAAACCCTTGTGTCGAGGTGGGTGGAACATTTAAATTGAATTTCAGTCTATGTCCTGGCAACCTTGAATTGGAAAAATTTCGGGAGAAATTGCATTTTTTTTTCGATATTGTAAAGTGGTGAAGTGGCTTTATTCTTTGTGGTATTCCAGTAATTGATAATTCTTTTAAGCTGTATTGCGTGTACTTTTCATTAGCTACTAATAAAAAAAATCAGTGCAGTTTGTGTGGATATCATAAGAAATTATGGACATTGTAGTGGAGTGAATTTTAAGTCAGGAAAATGGCATGTTGGAAGGACACATGAGGGGCTCCCTGGTGTCTCAGTGGTGAAGAGTCCCCCTGCCAATGCAGGAGACATGGCCTGTGGGAAGGTCTCTCATGCCGAGGAGCCTCTGAGCCCACGTGCCCCAACTGTTGAGCCTGTTCTCTAGAGCCCTGGAGCCGCAACTAGTGAGCCTCCATGCCACAGCTGCTTGAAGCTTGTGTGCCCTGGAACCCGTGCTCTCTAAGAGAAGCCACCACAATGAGAAGTCCTCGCACCGCAACTACAGAGTAGCCCCCCACTTGCTGCCACTAGAGAAAAGCCCACACAGCGACGAAGACCCAGCACAGCCAAAAATTAGTCAAATAAATAAATATTTTTTAAAAGTGTACATGATTGGGGAAGAAAGGTGGTTTTGAGGTAGAGGTTTTGGCTTCAACAACCATAGTTAATGCTGAGATAAAACTCTTCTTTGGGAAAGAGGCACAAAAAAGAGGGATAACGTATTAGACAAACTTCCAATTTGTATTTTAGTTTTCATATGCTTGTGTATTGTAACCCCTAAAGACTTCACTCTAGTCTGTTAACATTTACCCATTAATTCAGAATCATAAATTAAATTTTTTTTCTTTTAAAATAGAAATGTCAACTATTCTTGGATGTTAGCTTTGAATTAGTGGAGGGATGAGTCTGATAGCTTATCATCTATTACTTTTTTAAGGGATCCTGAATCGATTATTCTGCCATTTAGAGAGATTGTGCTTGCTAATAAATGATCTTACTTTATTTCTTTGACTGAAATAATAAGACAGACTACTTTCTTTTTCCTCTTACCTCAAGCCCTGAGTATGCCTTTGCTTTTATTTTTGTCTTATATTGTAAACTACTGTGTGCGTGTAGGTGTTTGGAACCATGAAAGTGTATTATCAAGTAAGCATGGCATAATGCCATTTAGAGTTTTAAAGTTAATCTATCAGTCATGAATAATAAGAACTAGTTCAATATGTCATCCCATCAGGTAGTCATTTTCAGGTGAACTTTAGATGTTCAGAGAGTACTGATCCATCCATCTGATGAGTACATTTGTGCTACTTTACTTAAGTTGAGAAGATCTTAATGGTTATGCATTTCTCCCCAAACTGAAAGATTTTTTAAAAATACTTTGTTAACTCTTTAATTGTCAGAATCTGTGGTAGGATTCTTAATTCAAGTAGAAGATTCATTAGGATTCTGATCCAGAATCTTTCCAATATGAGGAAATAGTTAGACACTATTTATCATGATAATTGCTAAAATTTTACTTTTTTATTATTTTTCTTCTTTTTTCAATATGAGATGAGACTTTTAACATTTAAAAATTTTTGAGAAATAACTGATATGTGTAGTGTAAGTACAATTGTTTGTCATCTATCAAAATAGATGGAAGCTTTATATTGAGCTTTTGCCATTCACATTTTTGTTGTACTGACTGACAAATTTCCTTTGATTTGTATTGCTCTTTATTGGGCCTTTGTGAAGCAGATGGAGTTTGAGAGAAGGATCACAGTATTTGAAATCAGAGGATTTAAAGTCTTGTCTCTGTCAGTTTACTTGCTCTGTGACTTTGACCTGTTGAGAAGAAAACAACGATATCTGTCCCGTAGAATTGTTGTCAATATTAAAATTAAATAAAATGCTTTGTGATCTATATCATAACTCTTAAGTGTTACAGGGTGCTTTTCAGTTGTGACATTTGTTGTCTTTTAGCAAAATAGCAATGCTGTGTGCTTAGTCGCTCAGTCACGTCCGACTCTTTGTGACCCTATGGACTGTAGCCCGCCAGGCTCCTCTGTCCATGGGGATTCTCCAGGCAAGAAGACTGGAGTGGGTTGCCATGCCCTCCTCCAGGGGATCTTCCCAACCCAGGGATTGTACATAGGTCTCCCTCATTGCAGGCGGATTCTTTACCGTCTGAGCCACCAGGGAAGCCCAAAATAGCAATGCTGTCCTTAAAGATTGCCATTGTATGGGTGGCATACCAACTTTCGATTTGATATATCAGTTTTATTTAAGGTGACTATCCTTTGGTTTTTGTCTGCCTTTGTATTTTCCCTGACGGTAAATTTGTTCACTGTATGAGGATTCTTCTTTTGCCAAAGTTAGAAATTGGTTAGACTTTATCATTACCTTCTGCTTCATGATGTCGTGAAAAATAAGGCCTGTCTAGGGTCCAATTGGGACCCAGCCTTTCTCGAAGTCACTGGTTCTCAGTGGGGTCAGTACCTGCCCATGTTGTGCTTGGATCTTCGAGGGAGACTCTTGGTTGCCACAGTGATTAAAGTGGGGTAGGTACAGCATTGTCATTCAGTGAGCAGCAGTCACGAATGCCATACATCCCTCAAGATATGAGACAGTTCTGCATGGATTTTGAACATTTCTCCAGACCTTCTTATGGATGAAAAACCTGTTTGTACTCATCTGATTCTAATTTGGTTTTGCATTTAAACACAAAGTAGTTTTTTGCCTGGCTTTAATAGATACTGAATTTTCCAGGAATGTAATTACTGAGTAAATGGAGGGCAGATTGTACTTTGTTTTGTTCAGAAGCAAGAGTTGTTAACTGTTTTGGAAAATCATATTACCAGTGGCATTGCTGCTTATTGTATTTGATTTCCCAACACAGCTCATTTATGCCAATCTTCATTTGTAACTGTCATGTTCATGGTATTTCTATGTGTGGGAGCAAGTGTCTATTTCCTTATTAATATGAATTCTAGGATGGTTATATTGGAACATTTATGTATTAAAATATTTTATTAAAAATTACTTTTTCTCCTCTTATTTTACGTTAGGCAGTATATTAATTTTTCAAAACCAAAGATAGGTAGGTTACCTACTTGCATTACATTTCAGCTTTATGCTTTCAAAACGAAAAACTTTTGTTTTAGTGGAGTTTCAGGATGAAACCTATATTTAATGGAAGCCTATGTGCCCTTTCCGGGGTGAGAGAGGAGGTCCATGTTGGTTTTCATTATTGATGTCTGTTCTCTTTTTCTTCCTTCTCCCTTCCTTTTCTGTTTTCCTTTCCCCTTATGATCTACTTGATATATAGATAAGAATATGGTGCTGTATATGTAAATAATAAAGCATATACTAAAATCAGTACCTGTGAACCCACCACCCAACTTAAGAGAAAGAACATTACCAGTGCTGTTGGTATATTTCTTTTTGATTTCCATCTACCTGTCTTTCCACCAGGAATGAAACTATTCAAGATTTTGTTTTGGATATATTTATTTATCATTCCCTTCCTTTTCTTTTAATTTTACCACATTTGTATATATTTCAAAAATTTATCAGTTTTATTTTTTAACTCTAAAAATGGAACCATGCTGTATGTATATTCTTGTTTGCTTTGGCTAATCAACATTATATTTTTAAAGATTCATTCTTATGGATATGTGTAATTGTGGTTAATTTTCTCAGATGTGTGTATGAATTGTATGACTGTTACCACAGTGTATCTCTTCTTCTAAAGACAGACATTTGTTTTTTTTTCTTCCATTTTGTTGGTATTACAGTCTGTTCCTACTTATGTCTTCAGGTACAAGTACTTCTCTACAACAGTGAATTTTAAGCATTTTTGATGGTGATCAACCCCTGCCCACCTCCACCCACTATTCAGTTCAGTTCAGTCGCTCAGTAGTGTCCGACTCTTTGCGACCCCATGAACCACAGCATGCCAGGCCTCCTTGTCCATCACCAATTCCCGGAGTTCACCAAACTCACGTCCATTGAGTCGGTGATGCCATCCAACCATCTCATTCTCTCGTCCCCTTCTCCTGCCCTCAATCTTTCCCAGTATCAGGGTCTTTTCCAATGAGTCAGCTCTTCGCATCAGGTGGCCAAAGTATTGGAGTTTCAGCTTCAACATCAGTCCTTCCAATGAACACCCAGGACTGATCTCCTTTAGGATGGACTGGTTGGATCTCCATGCAGTCCAAGGAACTCTCAAGAGTCTTCTCCAACACCACAGTTCAAAAGCATCAATTATTCGGCTCTCAGCTTTCTTTATAGTCCAACTCTCACATCCATACATGACTACTGAAAAAACCATAGCCTTGACTAGATGGGCCTTTGTTGACAAGGTAATCTCTCTGCTTTTTAATATGCTGTCTACGTTTGTCATAACTTTGCTTCCAAGGAGTAAGCATCTTTTAATTTCATGGCTGCAATCACCATCTGCAGTGATTTTGGAGCCCCCCAAAATAAAGTCAGCCACTGTTTCCATTGTTTCCCCATCTATTTGCCGTGAAGTGATCCACGCACTATTACACAGACAGAAAAATGAGAATCAGTATTCAGCCATATTACATGTGATGCATTCCTGTTTTTCTCTCTTTTTCTCTTTTCTCTTTATGTGTTGACTGTGCCCTAAATGACTTCACAGTTCATTTTCACAGTTCAGGGTCGTTGACTTGGTTTCTTTTGGAGAACAGGTGTGTTGATCTGGCTTTCCTTTACTTATAGAGTGTTTCAGAGATAGCATTTCATGAGGTGTGAGTGCAGCTGGCTAAGCAGGAGGACTGTTGCACACCTGGAAACATCTGGCTCTTGAGCTCTATAAAGTTTCAGCTAGCACTAAATTTGGATTTCGCCCTTAAGTACCTGCTACTCCTTGATGAAATGAATCCCTTAGGTATGCCTTAACTAAATATTTTGAGTTATCCCAGTGTTACACCATTCTCTGAGGATACACGGAGCTGGGTTGCTTCTGGCTTTCTATTCTTGATATTTACTGTGATGTCAGACTTGGCTCCCCCTATTGCTTATCTTAACCATAAACTGTATATTCTTTAAGGCTCAGATGTTAGTAGTTGATTCTTCAGTTTTCTGGTGCCTTGCTAGTGTGCATATTCAGATACTTCACGTATTTCCTCTTTCTTGAAATCTTCATTCTGCTTGCAGACTAAATAGCTTGAATTTTTTTCGCTGAAGAGGAAGAGAGTTAATTTACATGGGAATTTATTTGACTTTAATCTTAAGTAATTATAAAGTTAAGCAGAGAACTACATGTTTTAACTCTGATTCAGTGTTTATAGTTATTTAGAATTATTACAATTGTAACTTACAGAGCTATGCTTTGAATCTCAGGAAGAGTATTTGCACTTGGTACTGTTCTTAATGACTCTTAACAGGAATAACCAAGGTACAGTTGTGTGAAATATATCTAGTTTTAGCTAGCACTAAAACTTGTGTATATATAGTTTTAAATCTTGGTTTTATGACTGTAGGACTTAAAAATAATAAATAGGCATTATATTCATTCCAGTCTAGATGTTGTGTATGGTTTGCATTATTGTTTTTTGTAGCAAAATATATGTAACATAAAATTTACTGTTTTAACCATTTTTAAGTGTACAGTTCAGTGGCATTCAGTATGTTCACATTGGTTGTGCAACCATCCCCACCATCCATCTCCAGAACTTGATCGAAAGATCAAAATGAAGCTGTGTACCTATTCAAGGTTAACTTTCTATTCTGCTCTCCCCTCAGCCCATAGCAACCTCCATTCTGCTCTCTGTCTCTAGAAATATGACTACTATCTACCAGCCACCTGGATTGTTTCCATTTTTTGGCTGTTGTGACTAATGCTACTATGAACATTGATGTACAAATATCTGTCTGAGTCCTGCTTTCAGTTCTTTTAGGTATACACTTAGTAATGGAATTGCTGGATCACATGGTAATTCTGTGTTTAATTTTTTTTGAGAAATGGACATACATTTTACTGGTTTTCTTTTGCATCTGTATTATAGATATATTTTTAATAAATAATTACAGATCTGTTTCTGTAATTTTTCAGTGGCCGCATAGGGTTCCAGACTATGGATATGTCTTGGTTTATTTGTAGATGTTTCTATCATTAACAATTCTTGCTATAATAAACATTATTATGGTTCATTTATTCATCAGATATTTACTGAACACCTGCATATGCTTGGAATGTGTAATGGCTCTTTTGTACAGACGTATTTGCACACATCCATTTACTTAGGATAAACTTTTTAGAAATGAGACTGTTGGGTCAAAGGATGGGCATATTTTGAAATGTGATTATTTTCCTGAAAGTTTTTATACTTATAAACTATTTAAAAATATAGTCCCAAATAATGAATAGGAATGTCAGATTCCCCGTGCTTTATGAAACACTGGGTATTATCCATCTTTTTAGTATTTGTTCATCTGAGATGAGGGTAATTTGCATCTCTGGTCACTACTAGTGAAGTTGAACATTTTGTGCTTACAGTTTTGTTTCCTCTTTTGTCAGTTGTGTATTCATGTATTTCTGCTCCTATCTTTTTCTTATTAACTTGTTAGAACTCCTTATATACTAAGGATATTAAATATTTTATATATATTGTTTTATATTATAGGTATTTCCCCCAATTTGTCATTTTTGTCTCTTATTTTTTCTTCATAATCTCTTGCAGTGTAGCTGCTTTACTTTTTATAACCAGTTGTGTTAGTCCTTTACAATTTCTGTCTGGTCTCTCTTTCCTGGTGGTCTTGGCCCACTCTGATTTAACATTCTGTGTGTGTGTGTGTGTGTGTGTGTGTGTGTGTGTGTGTGTGTAAGGGAGTGATTTGTAGAAAAACTTTCTTAGAAATAGAAGTCTCTGCATGAACTGATCTATTTTGAATTAAATCTGACATTGAAAGTAGTTTGGGAAAATGAAATGTAAAAGGCAGGTGAAGAATCAAAAGTTTAACTTCTTTTTTTTAAAATGAAAATCTTCATAAAGATTGATGAAAACGTTTCCAAACCAATACTTACTTGCCATAGAAAACAAGTACATATTGAACCTAATTTACTTTTTATTGCTATCTTAAGGATTCAGGAAAAGTTTACTTGTTAATTTAGATACGTAGGCTATAGTAGATTGGAGAAATGGTACATTAACTTTGGGAGATATTCCACAGTTTTTTACTTGTTCTCAAAATTTCTTTCATTATATGTCATTAGAGGTTGTTGACGAGGATGCTGCTTTGGTTGCTATTCTTTGTCTTTGTAAGTGCTTTTGCCTATATCTCATTCCTTGAAACCTTTGATTACTTTTAATCCTGATTTTTTTCTGTATCTTGTTGCTATATCTGGTTCCTGACTTCTTTGATCTTTTCAATACCTTTATTCTTTTGTTTCTATTCTTGATTTCAATGTGAGCTTTATAAGGATTTAAAGAACTTAATCATACCATGTAGTCTTTAATTTTTATATACAGATACTTTCCAGCATTGTGTACATTTTAAGCTCCAAGTGCACAACTCTTCTGGACATTTGAGTTTGCTAACTACCTGGATGTTACTGGAGGATGTATATGTAGAGCAAGTATTATAGTCATTTGACCTAGAATATAATAATGAAGAGTGAAAATATAATAATGGAGAGTGGAAAAGCTGGCTTAAAACTCAACATTCACAAAACTAAGATCATGGCATCTGGTCCCATCACTTCATGGAAAATGGAAGTGGAAAAAGTAGAATCAGTGACAGATTTTTCTCTACTTGGGCTCCAGAATCACAGCCATGAAATAGAAGATGCTTGCTTCTCAGAGGAAAAGCAATGACAAACCTAGACAGCATATTAAAAAGCAAAGACATCACTTTGCTGACAGAGGTCTGTATAGTCAAAGCTATGGCTTTTCCAGTAGTCATGTATGGATGTGAGATTTGGAGCATAAAAAAGGCTGAATGCTGAAGAATTGATGCTTTCAAATTGGTGCTAAAGAAGACTTTTGAGAGTCCCTTGGACTGCAAGATCAAACCAGTCAGTCCTAAAGGAAATCAACCCTGAATATTCATTGGAAGGACTTAGGCTAAAGCTGAAGCTCTAATACGTTGACCACCTGATGGGAAGAGCCAACTCCCAGGGTCTTGGAAAAGACCCTGATGCTGGGAAATATTGAAGGCAAAAGGAGAAGGCAGCAGCAGAGGATGAGATGGTTAGATAACATCATCAACTCAATGGACATGAATTTGAGCAAACTCCAGGTGATAGTGGAGGACAGGGATGTCTAGCTTGCTGCAGTCCATGAGGTCACAAAGAGTTGGACACAACTTAGCCACTGAACAACAAAAAATAAGAATGAAATAAAATTATACTTATAATGATTTGATGAAAATGTTGAGCCTTATGAACTTAATCGTGAACCTACCTTGTGACCTTGATCAAATCTAGTTTTCATTTTGTAAATTTGGATGGTTTCTTATTTTAGCTTTCTTTGCCTCAGAGTTTTGCTTGCATAGCAAATGCAAGAGCCAAAGAGTTAAGAGTTCGAGGACTTTAGGGAACATCTGCTGTCTAATTTGTTCTCTGTACAGATATTTGCCTGGCACTGTTTGGTTTTGAGGATACAGTGAAGTCCCTGGCTTCATGGAGTTTACAATCTTTTATGAAATGATGGTTATAAAGAACTCTGTGGTCTTATTTAAAGAGTCATCATTTCATTTCATTTTGGTGGGTTTTAATATGCTTCAAAGAAAAAGGATTTGGTCCCTTATATGCCATATAGGAAATGAGGAACTGTAAAGCAGGAGGAAGAAACCCTAAAAGAGTGAACAAAGACAGTGTTCACTGTCCTCTCAAATTTTTCTGTGTGTATGAATCACATGAGGATCTTGTTAAATTGCAGATTCTGAACCAATAGGTCTAACGTCGGGCCTGGGATTTTGCGTTTCTAACAAGCTTCTGGATGCTGCTTGTGGTACCAGTCTATGAACCACAGTTTGAGTAGCAAGGAATTAGTACTTAATTAAGAGAAAAGAAGAATAGCCTGTTAACCTTTTTGAGAGGAGGGATTTGGGGCCATGCAGCATAGGCTTGGAGTTCTGAGCAACACATCACTCAGAACTTGACCTTGGTGAAATGAAATTATAAGAGCTATTAATTTCATATATAAAGAGGGAGTATTGAGGAGGTAGTCAACATCTGTTTTTTTTGAATGGTGTCTAGAACTAAGGCTGGATGGTCTTAAACCTTTGAAAAGATACTAGAAGGTGAAAGACATGAGGATCTTCAGGTATATAACTAGTCAGATAAACAAAATTTATGAGTAAAGTATTAGCTAGGAGGACTTAGTTTGTAATTGGGAAGATTTTATCTCCTCTTTATACTTATTCTAATTGGCATAGTGATTCTAGTTTTAAAAAAAGTAAAAGTAAGTGCTGATTGTTGTTTTTTAATATGTATATGTATTTTTTCCTGTAGGCACATTCTGTGTGGAAAGTATGTCAAATTTCTTTGTTACAGGTCTGAATAAAGCTTAAGTGTGCTTAAGTAGCCCTTTTATGATCTGTTCCTCTAGTGTTAGCTACTTGGAGCATAAATAACCTAGGAGTTCATTTATCTTCATAGAATTAGCAGAAGACTCTTAATCTTGGAGGTGGTATAAAATGCCCAGTGGATATCAAACATTTACCCATAGGAAAAAATTTGGCAAGCCAAATCTTTGAACCAGCAGCCTTTTATTTAGTTCTGTGAATTCACAATGCTAGTGTTTCCAATTATGTTTTTACATTTTTTCCCCCATTCTTGTACTATTTTAGAAGTAGTATATAGTCATATATCCTCTTTAATAAACACCTAATTTGTTACAGACTGAAGATGTTGGGAAATTACTCCGAACACCCATAATATATTATGGCTCCTGTCATTGGAATATTTGTTTCCTTTGAAAATAGGTATAATAGGGTAAGGAGACTTAGTTATTGTTTGTTATATAGGCAGAAAGATGTGAAATGTAATCATGGATTACATTGAGATGTTCCTTTAATTGTATTGGTTCATTATGATCAAATGAACTACGTATAATGTGTTTTTACTAGTTACGTACCCAGTCGATTTCTGGCATATTTAAAAAGCATTTGCTCTACTTATTTTGGTATTTAGTTCTTTTTTAACATAATTGTTAAAACTGAAAGTAAAACATCAAAAGCATTATAGTCTGTTCTGGAATCAGGCCAAGGAAAAAATGAAGTAAAACACATTGTATGCTAAAAATATATTTTGCAACTTATATCTGAAATTGTTTTGTTAGAGCATCTATTGGAAATGAATTTCAGCTCTTCTTATTCTTTAGGTTTTTTTATAATATAATTATCTCAAAGTGGATGCCCATATAAAATAAGTTTCCAGTGTATTCCAATTTTTAACTCAGTTTAACTTTAGAACCATATAAGCCTTTCCTATGTATTCTGAAAACTCAATGTAGTAATACCTGGAAATGTAATTGAAATATAAAATAAATGAAAAAGTAATGTAAATGTAAAGTAAATGAGAAAGAAATTACAGATAAGCTTAACATTGAAATAATTAAATTTAAAAGAATAGAAAAAGGACACGTCTTGTTAATTTACACTACTGCACTGGTGTGTGGGGCTTTTGAGGGCAGGGACTATGTTATATATTTGTGTTTGCACACATATTAAAGGACTCTTTGTTTAGTGGGGTTTTTTTTTGTTTTGTTTGTGTTTTTAAGAGTCATTAGAGCAAATGTTCCTAGTTCTGGTAAAATCTGTTTTGTTTTTTCTTTATTAAAGAAAAATATAAAAGAGTAGTCTGGGGTCATACAGCCTGTTTTTTTTTTTTTTTTTTTTTTAGTATCAACCTTCCTGCTTAGTAGTTTTGTGATGTTGAAAGTAACTTCTCTATGCCTCAGTTTTTCTAGTTATAAAATTATAATATTAATAGTCCATTTCATAAGCATTGTTATTGGGATTAAGTGAGATAATTAATCCATGGATAATGTTTTGAAGAGCTTTTGGCAAATAAGTACTTTCAAGAATATTTTTTAAAAAAAGAATATTAATTGCTGCTAGTCTTTTTATTCAGGAACACCACTATTGGCATTGTCATTGGTGAATTTATTTTGCTTTTGAAAACAGGCATACATATCCAGGTTCCAATATCATAGGTTTGGGTGATTAATATATACACTTAAAATTAGTTTTGAATAAAAACCTTAAGAATTTTTACTTTCAAGCTACTGTAACTTTAATTCTTATGGGGAAAAAAGAGAGAAGTCATTCATTTAATAAGTCATTTTTTTCCTTATAAACTATTTGATACCTGTTCTTGACAAGGCATTGTACTATGTGCTAGAAATATAAAATGGAGCAAACTTGGTTGTGTCCTTCCGTTGTTTATAGGCTAGTAGAGAAAGGTACCACTGAGTGTAAATCAATGTTGAAATAATCCCTTTTATGCCAGATCATTAATACATGAAACATTTTTATTTTGCCTTCTGGAAGGTATATAAGCCAAACTTTTGGGTGGATTGACTCTTTGCCTTTAACATCTTATCTGTTTACGATAACTCGGTGGTAGCTGTATCATTCCTGTTTTGCAAATATGGAAATTGAGGCTCAAAGAGGTAAATTCTCACACAACTACAAAGGTCAGTCCAAAATTCTGCTTATTTAAAAATGCATTCATCCTGCTATTCTACCTCCTACACATTTGTCATAGGTGCAAACCTCTATTTGAAGACTTAACTCATTAAATTGTATCTGAAGTTTATGTGTTGATTTCCCTGTTACATTGGGAGATTTTTTTAGAGCAGAGATTAGTCTGAAATATTTCTAGGGCTCCTCAGCCACTAGTAGAGTACCTGTCATTTATTAGGTACATAATATTAGTTGAGTAATGAGTGCCAAAGAATTGATGCTTTTGAACTGTGGTGCTGGAGAAGACTCTTGAGAGTCCCTTGGACTGCAAGGAGATCCAACCAGTCCATCCTAAAGGAGATCAGTCCTAAATATTCATTGGAAGGACTGATGTTGAAGCTGAAACTCCAATACTTTGGCCACCTGATGCGAAGAGCTGACTCATTGGAAAAGACCCTGATGCTAGGAACGATTGAGGGCAGGAGGAGAAGGGGATGACAGGATGAGATGGTTGGATGGCATCACCGACTCGATGGACATGGGTTTGGGTGGACTCAGGGAGTTGGTGATGGACAGGGAGGCCTGGCATGCTGCTGTTCATGGGGTCACAAAGAGTCGGACACGACTGAGCGACTGAACTGAACTGAATGAATGAATATTTAGAATGTTAGAAATAAAAGGAATTTTAGATTCATGTACATAATATTAGACACTCAGTTCAGTTCAATCGCTCAGTCATGTCTGACTCTTTGCGACCCCATGAACTGCAGCACGCCAGGCCTCCCTGTCCATCACCAACTCCCAGAGTCCACCTAGACCTTCAACATCAGTCCTTCCAATGAACACCCAGGACTGATCTCCTTTAAGATGGACTGGTTGGATCTCCTTGCAGTCCAAGGGACTCTCAAGAGTCTTCTCCAACATCACAGTGCAAAAGCATCAATTCTTCGGCACTCAGCTTTCTTTATAGTCCAACTCTCACATCCATACATGACTACTGAAAAGACCATAGCCTTGACTAGACGGACCTTTGTTGACAAAGTAATGTCTCTGCTTTTTAATATGCTGTCTAGGTTTGTCATAACTTTGCTTCCAAGGAGTAAACGTCTTTTAATTTCATGGCTTCAATCACCATCTGCAGTGATTTTGGAGCCCCCCAAAATAAAGTCTGACACTGTTTGCACTGTTTCCCCTTCTATTTGCCATGAAGTGATGGGACCGGATGCCATGATCTTAGTTTTCTGAATGTTGAGCTTTAAGCCAACTTTTTCACTCTCCTCTTTCACTTTCATCAAGAGGCTCTTTAGGTCTTCTTCACTTTCTGCCGTAAGGGTGGTGTCATCTGCATATCTGAGGTTATTTATATTTCTCCCAGCAATCTTGATTCCAGCTTGTGCTCCCTCCAGCCCAGCGTTTCTCATGATGTACTCTGCATATAAGTTAAATAAGTAGGGTGACAATATACAGCCTTGATGTACTCCTTTTCCTATTTGGAACCAGTCTGTTGTTCCATGTCCAGTTCTAACTGTTGCTTCCTGACCTGCATACAGATTTCTCAAGAGACAGGTCAGATGGTCTGGTATTCTCATCTCTTTAAGAATTTTCCACAGACACTAGAATTTCTAAAAATTTTAGATCATTTACATAGGGTTATAACTTTTGATTTTTACTCTTTAGGGTATTTAAAACACAACTAGCACTGTCTATCACATCATCTTATAAAAGGAGCCATTTTAACACCGAAATAGTAGGAAGGACGGGTTCATAGTAAGCAGTTTGGTAACTTTAAACCCATATTTTGGTCATGGCTGGCACCTATTCAAGAAATGCAGTCCTCTCCTTTTAGAGGTAATGCATCTCAGAGAAGTATCTTAAGTTCTTACAGCAAGGCAGAATGGTCACTGAATTTAAAATCCAGGTCTTCTGACTCTCAGCCCCAAATTTTGATCCTGTCCGCTCAATCTGCATCACTTGATGAGATTCAGTTCAGTTCAGTTCATTCACTCAGTCGTGTCCGACTCTTTGCAACCCCATGGACTGCAGCATGCCAGGCTTCCCTATCCATCACCAACTCCTGGAGCTTGCTCAAACTCATGTCCCTCAAGTCGGTGATGCAGTTGAACTATCTCATCCGGTGTCACCCCCTTCTCCTCCTGCCTTCAATCTTTCCCAGCATCAGAGTCTTTTCCAGTGAGTCAGTTCTTTGCATCAGGTGGCTAAAGTATTGAAGCTTCAGCTTCAGCATCAGTCCTTCCAATGAATATTCAGGACTGGCACATACAATTTATGCCTTCACTAAGATCCTATAATTGTTAAGAAGTAGAGCTGGATTAAATCCGTATTACTCAAATCCATTTTAGTGAAACCTGTGCATTCACTTCTGTGTGATCTTACCCTCCTCTAACAGCCCCTATTCAGTTGTAGAGATGGAATTATAAGTGATTTAAAAAAGACATCTATATTTAACATTTTCTTCCTTTGAAAGTTTCAGACTTGGGACTTAAGCAACTTTTTCCAAGGAAGAAGGCCAGTGCAGCTGCTGTTATAACCCAAGATCTTGTCCACGTCCATAGATTGGAATATTGGTGGGCCAGCCATCCTCAGATACCTCACTCAGGACAGGTAAGTGAAAGAGAAATCAGGATAAGAAAAGTAGGATGAATGCTAGTCTTCCTTCCTATTTCTTATTAGATGCAAACAGTTGACTGCCTTTAAGAATTTAACCCTTTAAGCTGGTTAAAAACAAAGCATCTGGAATCTTAGGTGGTTGGGGCAAAAAGATTTTCTTGCTTGTAAAATATGTGTCAAATGTTAACAGTGGTGAAACTTAGGATAATTAAAGTTTTTTTCATTCTTGTTTTGTACATTTTCCAGATTGTATTTATGAACTTGTGTTATTTATTGTTGCATAACAAACCACTCAAAACTTAGTGGTTTTAGACCTTATCAGTCATTTATTTTGCTTGTGTATCTGTAATTTGGGTAAGGCTTGATTGGTCAGGACAGCTTGTCTG
Organism: Giraffa tippelskirchi; assembly: GCF_054371585.1. NCBI lineage: Eukaryota > Metazoa > Chordata > Mammalia > Artiodactyla > Giraffidae > Giraffa > Giraffa tippelskirchi. Next base: position 144,893,859 of record NC_137281.1, on the reverse strand, counting down.
TTAACAAGTGGAGTTAGGTGGGGTTGCTGGAGGAAAGGGGGTAGCTCATTGCCTGGGAGGGAGCTGTAATCATTTGAAGACTTGCTCACTCTTGTGTCTGATAGTTAATGCTGGCTGTTGGTAGGGGCCTGGGCTGTAGGCAGAACACCTATATATGACCTGTTTTTGACTTTTTGGTTTCCTCACAGCATGTTGGCTGGCTTCCAAGAGAGAGCGTCCCAAAAGAGCAGGATGAAGTTGTATGGCATATTTGACTTAGTTTTTGGAAGTCACATACTGTTACTTTGCTCTCTTCTATTGGTTGAGGTAGTCATGAAGGTCTCCCCAGGTTCAGAGGAGTAGCTGGACATAGAACCCTACCACTTGAAGGGAGGAGTATCATCATAAGATTATAAGAGCATATGGCATGGAATCTGCCATTTAAGATAAAGAATATAAACATGGGTGTAATAAATGAAAAAGATGAGTATTTGCAGGAAATTATGGTGTATGAGTCCAATAAGAATTTTGTGTGCTCTTCTTGTTTACTGAAATATACTGAAAATAAGATGCCTAAACAGGAAGAAGTAAAATCAGTTTTGAGTTTTATTTCATACCGACAAAGCAGCATGCTGCTGTACTCAAAAGTAGAGACAAAACTTTATAAACAAGATGAAAAATAAGATTTGTAGTTCAGGTTTTTTTGTTTCTAGAAAATACTAGTCATTTTTATTCAAAGTCTACCCAGGTGTTTTATTTTCTTGTTTATTTTAATAATTTGAGAATTATTTGGGAAACTGGTTTCTAATATAGTAGATTTGAAATGTTTAACAAAAGTATTTAAAATTTGTGGCAAGGAAGTGATTGTCATAGCATAGAATTGACCATATTAATCTTTTTTCTTTTTTTGGCAGCAAGTGACATATGGGATCTTAGTTCCTTGACCAAGGCTTGAACCCTTGCCCTTTTCATTGAAAATATGGAAACTTAACCACTGGACTGCCATGGAAGTCCCTATATTAATCATTTTTTAAGTGTACAGTTTAGTGGTACTAAATATGTTCACACTATTGTGCCACCAATCTCCAAAATCTTGCAAAATTGAAATTCTACCCAATAAACACCTCATTATTCCCCTCTCCCTTTAGCCCCTGGCAACCAACATTCTATATTCTGTGTATAAATTTGATCACTCTAGGTACCTCATGTAAATGGAATTGTATACTATTTATCTTATTGTGACTGGCTTATTTCAGTTAGCATGGTGCCCTTGAGAATCACACATGCTGTAGCATGTATTAGAGTTTCTTTCATTTTAAGGCTGAATAACATTCCATTGTTTGTATATAGCACATTTTATTTATCCATTCATCCTTTGTTGGACACTTGGGTTGCTTCCACCTTTTGGCTATTGTGAATAATGCTGCTATGAGTATTGGTATACAAATACCTCTTTGAGTCCATGCTTTCAGTTCTTTTGTGTGTATACCCAAAAGTGGAATTGTGGTGCTTTGCTTAAATTTTGAGTAGCTGCCATACTGCTTCCATAGCTGCTGCACCATTTTACATCCTCACTAACAATGCAGAAAGGTTCCAGTTTCTCCACATCCTCACCAACACGTGTTTGTTTTTCAGTAATGGTCTTTCTAATGGGTATAAGGTGGTATCTCATTGTGGCTTTGATTTGTATTTTTCTAATGATTAGTGATGTTGACCCATCTGAGCATCTTTTCATGTGCTCGTTGGCTTTTATACAAATACAGTTTCTTTGAAGAATATCTATTCAAGTCTTTCACCTATTTTCTAATCAAGTTGTTTGGATTTTTGTTGTTGTTGTTGAATTGTTGGAGCTCTAGATGTTAACTGCTTATCACATACAAGATTTGCATTCTCACTATCACTGTCTTGCATTTAGGTCTCATTGGTGTCTTTCAACTGTCAGATAGGCCCCCAAACAGCCTGTTTTCTTCCAACTTTGTTTTCTAGTCTGTTAGGAAGTTACTTTGCATAGATATCTGCATTAATTTTTACATTACAGTAGATGCTTACCTTATTTTACTGTGCTCTGCAGATACTGCATTTTTTACAAATTTAAGGTTTGTGGCAACCCTGCATGGAACAAGTCTATTTACGCCATTTTTCCAACAGCATTTGCTTATCTCATGTCTCTGTGTCACATTTTGGTAATTCTCACAATATTTTAGACATTTTCATTTTCATTATGTTTGTTACGGTGTTCTGTGATGAGTGATCTTTAGTCTTACTGTTGCAAAAGATTATGACTTTGAAGGCTCAGATGGTGGTTAACATTATTCTTAAATTAAGGTATGTACATTGTTTTCCTAGACATAATGCTATTGTATACTCAAAATATTTAGACTACAGTGTAAGCATAACTTTTCCCCAGTTTTATTGAGATACCATTTAAGTGCTGTGCTGTGCTTAGTCGCTCAGTCATGTCTGACTCTGCAACCCCAAGGACTGTAGCCCCTGTCCATGGGGATTTTCCAGGCAAGAATACTGGAGTGCGTTGCCATGCACTCCTCCAGGGGATCGTCCCAGCCCAGGGATCAAACTTAGGTCTCCTGCCTTCCAGGCGGATTCTTTACAATCTGAGCCACCAGGAAGTACAGCAGTGTATAAGTTTAAGGTATACAGCATAGTGATTTGACTCATATATATCATGAAGTGATTATCACAGTAAGTTTGTTGTTCAGTCACCAAGTCATATCCGACTCTTTTCCAACTCATGAACTGCAGCACACCAGGCTTCCCTGTCCTTCACTGTCTCCTGGAGTTGTTCAGACTCATTTCCATTGAGTCAGTGATGCCATCTGACCATTTTATCCTCTGTTGCCCCCTTTTCCTCTCAGTGAAACTTATCTGTCATCTCATAGTATAACAAAAGGAAAAACTGCAGCCCGCCAGGCTCCTCTGTCCATGGGGATTCTCCAAGCAAGAATACTGGAATGGGTTGCTATGCCCTCCTCCAGGGGATCTTCCCAGCCCAGGGATTAAACTCAGGTCTCCGGCATTGCAGGTGGATTCTTACCCAACTGAACCACCAGGGAAGCCCATAGTAAAACAGAATTAAAAGGAAAAAATTTTTCCTTGTGATGAGAACTCTTAGGATTACTTTCTTAACTTTCATTTATAACATACAGCAGTATTCATTATATTTACCATGTTGTACATTATATCCCTAGTACATACTTATAAGAAGTTTGTACCTTTTGATTGCCTTCATGTAATTCTCCCCTTCTCCACTCCCCTCCCTCTGGTAACCACAAATCTTTTTTTCTAAAAGTTTTGTTTTTGATGTGTAATTAACCTACAATCTCCAAAATTCAGTTTTAGAATATCTTCATTACCATCTCCCCCCCCCCCCAAATTCCTTGTGCCCGTTTGCAATTAATTCTTGTGCATATGTCCAGCCTCAGGTAGTCAGTAATCTACTTCGTGTTTTAAAAATTTGCTTCTTCTGGAGATTTCACGTAGTTGGAATCATACAATATGTGATCTCATGTCTGGCCTTTTTCACTTAGCTTAGTTTTTTTTTTTAAAGATTTTTTTGATATGGACCATTTTTAAAGTCTTTATTGAATTTGTTACGGTATTATTTCTGTTGTTTATGTTCTGGTGTTTTGGCTGTGAGACATATGGAATTTAGCTCCTTGATCAGGGATCAAGCTCACACCCCCTGCGTTGGAAGATGAAGTCTTAACCACTGGACTGCCAGGGATGTCCCTAGCTTAATGTTTTTGAGGTTCAAGTTGTAGCGTGTATCAAGCAGCATTGTTCTAAAAGTGAATAGTATTCCATTGTATGGCGATACCACATTTAAAAAATTCATTGGTTGATAGACCTTTTTGGATTGTTTCTCCTTTTTGACTGTTACTATATTTGTGTTATTATATTTATCATGTCATGCTTTAAACCTTTTCTACTTATGTGATTAATATGTGACTATAGTATTGTCCAGATATAGTTTAAATGCACACACATGAAGGATAAGCTAAAAGTATTTTAGTAATGGGGTACAGGATCAAAAAAGTTTTGAAGTCACTGTTCTAGTCCAGAACAGTCAGAAAACAGAAAGTAACCAGAATTATCGTAAGTCACAGGTCTGATTTACCACTCATAATTATACTCTACTACTTGTGAAATAAATTTCTAACTGTGGTGTTTAAGGAGCCCTACCTTATGGGCCTAAATTCTTACCTGTTTTCTAGCTACCACTTCAGTTTTATAGCTCACTGATTCCTTTTAGATTATTTTCACCAAATTCCTTGTAGTTCCTTCAATACATTCTGCCTTTGAGCTTTTGCCAGCTATTCCCTTTGCCTGGAATGCTGTTTCCTGCCCACCTTGGCCTCTTGGGGGTACTATGATAAATTATTTACACTCCAGATAAATTGCCTCTTTGAGTTGCTCCGTGGCTCACCCAAGTCAGTTTAACCACTTCATCTTCTATGATACCTCTGTATGTAGTATCTACCTTTATTATAGCAACTTGCAAACTAAGTTGCAATTATGTATTAGTGTATCTGCATCCTTCATTGGACTGCTACGTCCTTGAGGACAAGGAATGGGCCTGTTCATCCAATATGTGTTGAATAAATGAATGAGTAGTAGCCTCATGGGTGAGTCCCTTGCATGATCCTGAGAGTGAGTACCTTCTTAAATTCTGTTCTAGGGTACCTCACTTGCCTCATCCTAGTTTAGACCCTGTGGTGGTGTTTTAGTCTCAAAGTTGTGTCAGACTTTTATGACCCCATGGACTGTAGCCCGCCCGCCAGATTCCTCTTTTCATGGGATTTCCCAGGCAAGAAAACTGGAGTGGGTTGCCATTTTCTTCTCCAGGGGATCTCTTCCTGACCCAGGGATCAAACCCAGGTCTTCTGCATTGCAGGCAGATTCTTTACCATCTGAGCCACCAGGGAAGACCTGTTAAGTAGGTTAAGTTAAATTTTTTCTTTTTAAAAATGTATATTTGGGTACTTTCTCCCACCCCCTTGATATGATTGTCCTAAACCCAGAGACTATCGAGATTTGGATAATTACTTGTTAGATGCAGAATTTTTTTTTTTTTTCTCTTTTTTTGGTGGCCCCCTGAGGCTTGTGGAATCTTAGTTCCCTGACCAGGGGTTGAACCTATGCCATGCTATGACAGTGCCAAGTCCTAACCACTGGACTGCCAAGGAATTCCCCAAATTTTCTGATTTTATCATTTTTGGAATCATTTAGAAATCTAGTTTCCCTCCGTATTTTCTAAATTAAGCCTTGCCTTTTTCAAAAAAGAAAAAAATGATGCCACACCATCTGTTGGAGATGCAGAGTTTCGCGTTTTCAAAAGGGTCATTAATTTAGTTGGAAAGGATAGTAGCTATTGTCCTGAAAAGGTTTCAGGACAGTCAAGGTGATATGTTCAGACTTCTGTCATAAGTACTATTTGTTTCTTCAAAAGGCCTGCTGATAGTTTGATTTCAGGCACAGAGAAAGAAGACTCTTGATACTGAATCATTTTAGGAATTAAAGATTTTCATTAGTAACCACAGTGAATGATACCAGAATTCCTATGTAGAGTAGGACAACTGTGGTTTGGAGAAGCCGAAAAAGAACTTTTTCTCAGTGGTTATGCCAGTGGTGAAATGATAACAATACCAACTGCTGTTTACATTTATTTGTGTACCAGGTGCTGTGTTAAGCCATGTATATACTTTCTTCTTTAATCCGGATGAGGTAGATGGTTTTACAGATGAGGAGACTGAAGCCTAGACTGGTTAAATGACTTTGAAAACCAGAAGGAGAATTTAAATCCAGGATTAATTCCAAAGAGTAGATGCTCTTTCCACTACACATAGTACTGATTTGGGTGTCTTTTACTTATAGTGAACTATCTTATTTTTTAGGCCAAAGGATAGATGTTAAATTGGACTTCTGGGAGGGTAGAATGGAAAGTTGATTTTATAATCACCTTCTGTTCTTGTTTTATAGTATGGCATTGTTGTATATAGATAAGAAATTTGAGGGCCAGCAGTAACTGATAGCATTACAGCTGTTTGTTTGAAGTTGAAGGTGGTTATTACAATTTTAAGTTAATCCCATTTTAAGGATCAGTTTTAATTGTTTTATCCTTACAAGTTATAGCTAAATTCCCTGGTGTTCTATTTGCCTGACTTTGGGGGAACTAAATGTTCATATTTCTTTTAAAAGAAACTTTTATAAGAAAGGGATTAAGGAAATGTCTCTTGCCATGTTACATGTTTCTTCATTTTTTAAAATACTATAGTATAGTTGATTTACATTACTGTGTTAGTGTAGGCAAAGTGATTCAGTTATATATATATATATGTATTTTTAAAAATTATCTTCCATTATAGGTTATTACAAGATATTGAACATAGTTTCCTGTGCTATACAGTAAATGCTTATTTCTTCATTTTTTGTGTGCAAAAAATTATTTGTCATTCTGTAGATTTTGATTCATAAACTAAAACACAGAAACTGAAAGTTGTGATGTAGCTCCAAGTTCTCTAATATATTTTGTTTGAAAGCTCTTTTAATAATTGAAGTTCAATTCAACAAATTTGTACTAATCAATTCATTGAAGATGTTGAGGTAGGTAAGAAATGGGAGCCAAAACTTCATGGTCTTAAAGAATTTTAAATCTATTAGAAGAGATGGAACTTGTAAATAACCATCAAAAAGAAATTATGTTTCTTACATAGATGCCAAATTTCAGTGTGCAACTTATAGTACTTCTTGAGCTTATAGGTGAGAAATATTCTTACTTGCTTTCTTACTTGCTTCATGGATATGGCATTTGATCTGTGTCCCGAAGATTGAGTAGTATTTTACCTAAGTTGGAGTCTGAAAAAAGGTCAGTTTACATTGAGGGGTTACTTAAAGACAAGGAAGAAGAGTAGAGGTGCCCCCTGGTTCACTAAGTGAGGTGTATGGTTTCTGAATCTTCATTCCTGTTTGATTTTTTTTTTTTTTAGACTGGACATATTTCGATAGTTTGATTTTTTTGGAAAACATTAAAATAGGAGAGAAAGAAAAAGTATATTTTAATTCAAAGGACATTGAAATCTTATTCACAACTTTTGGTTACTTTATTTTTCAGTTCTAAAATTTCTATTTGTTCTTCTTTGTCTTCTGTGTTTTTTTGCTGGTGATTTCTAATTTAACATTTATTTCAAGAGTGTTTGATATTTATTTGAGCATTTTTACAATAGCTGCTTTAAAGTCCTTGTGGGATAATTCCAATATCTAAGTTCATCTCTTCATAACTGTTGTATTTTCCTCACATGAGCTGAGATTTTTGTGGTTGTCAGGCTGAGTAATTTTGTTTTGATTCCTGGACATTCAGTCGGAGTATTATATAATGAGATTCTAGGTTTTGTTTACTTTCTGTGAAAAATGTTGATCTTTTTGTTTTAGCATTCTATGGGTTGTGATTCCAATGTCAGTTCAGTATGCGCAGCTCTGTCAGTGCTTTTCAGATCTGTCCCATGTGTGTTCCTCTCAGTGGTCAGTCAGGGATTTGGGTGGAGGTCTACTCATTTCCTCAGTTTTCAAAGTTTATCTTATGTTAATTGGCATCAGATTCATACCTTCACAGGTTGAGAGGGAGCTCAGAGCTCATAAACAACTTTGTAGAGACATTTTCTCGAGAATGGGGAAAGAGAAGGAAAAAACAATGGAGTTTGGCCTGCCCACTTGGAAGGCAGGGTTCTATTGAACAGAGAGAAATAGTCCCCTCAAGGGTTTTGCTCCTGGAGGTTTTTCATTCCTAGTTGGTTTTTCTGTTGTTGCTTTGCATCCACCACAGAAGGCCTAGGGATTGCAACATGAGAGTATGGAGAGAAAGGAGAATGAAAAAATACCCAAGTGATTTCCCCGATTTCTTTGCACTTGAGGCGTTCCCTTTAGAGGAGCCATGGGCTACAAAGCTGGACATGACCGAATGACTGAACACCCCTATTTTCTGTCCTTGAGCCAGAGCTAGAGGGTTTCTCCGGCATCTCTGCCCCCACCATTGTGTTCACTTCTGGATTTGGGCTGTGCTGAGTTCAGGCTGGGAGATACTAGAGGAGGAAAAATGCTAAACCTACAGCAAGTTCTGTTGCTTTTCTCAGATCTACCTGTAATGTTTACATTTCAGAGTCTTCACATAGCTGTTCATGCATTCTATCCAGGTTTTATAGTGTTTATTACTAAACTGTTGGAAATTCTTCCAACATTTTTATTTTACCATTTTGTTTTGATATAATTTTAAATTAATGGGAAGTTGTAAAAAGATGACAGGAAGGTTCCTTTACCCAGTGGTTACATCTTATATAGCTAAAACACAATACTCAAACCAGGAAATTAACATTAACACCTACTTTTTATCATGGAACTTTCAAATGCGTAAGAAAGTTGAAAGAATAGTACCATTATATAATACCGTTATCATACCTAGGAATATTAACAGTATGAGTTTTTTTGGACAGTAGTCTTAATGTTCCAGGTGTCTGTTTTGACGCTTGAAGGCTTAAGTTATTGTTCATGGAGATGACTCTCCTGATGAATACTCTTATTGATTAATTTGAGAGTCTGGGCTCTTCCAACGTGTGCACTTCAAAGCCTAGAGAGCTTCTTGATTCTATATTCTTATTCTGTCGTATTCTTCCTCAGCTCAGACTTCTTGCAGTACTCTAAGCAGATACTCATTACAGTAGTCCTTATCAGAAGGTTAGAACTTTGTCAGACTGATTTATTACTTACATAGAGTTTCTGATATGGTGATATAAAAGGATTGTATAAAGTATAAGTAATTGAAAATCTGACTACAAGGCTTAAACAAAGAGAAGTTTGTTTTCCTTACTTAAGCCTGGAAAGGCAGTTGCTCATGTTGCTTCAGTGACTCAACAGTGTTGGGGTCCATATCTTTGTAATTTGCTTGGCCTTCATGGTCCTAAGATAACTGCCACAGGTTCCCCCACCCACAGTTACAGAGGACAGCAAAAGATGCAGGCCAAGAAAAAGCTTTCCTGGAAGTGACTTGCTCAGAAGTGCTGCTGATGTCTCATGGGCCAAAATGGGTTTTATGGACACCTCTAACTGGCCTCTATAGTGAGAGGCAGGAAGGATTGGGAGTGGCTTTTTGGGTAGCCAGTAAAGAGTATCTGTCCCAGTTGTATGATAGCATTCATTTTACTTTACAAATACATTCATGTTGTTTCAGTATGATGTTCAATATATAGGTGCTTTATAATTATATAATAACATCTTTCTGGGTACTGTGGGAAACACGGAAACAAAATGAATTTTAAATTTAGTTGTGAGATTTTGGTTATGCAAGGTGAAACTTGCTTGAATTCTGGGACTTGGTATAATGGTTTTGTGCTGGGAATTTCAGTTATTCTTTTTTGCTCAGCATTATTTTAAGATTTAAACATAATGTATAAATGTAGTTTATACCTACTGACTGTTGTATAATATTGCATTTTATGTGCATTTCTACATTTTATGTATTTATCTGATAATGGATTTCTAGGTGTGGCTTAAAAATTACTAATATACTAGAATTGCTGTGAACTTCCTTATACATAGCCCTTGTTGACTTGTACAAAGGCTTCTCTGTAGTCTACACTGAAGAAAGGAATTCCTGACTTATGATCCATACACATACTTAATTTCACTAAATACTGCCAGATTGTTTTCCAGAATGGTTGCTCAGTTTATGCTCCCACTGGTAGTGTATTGGGGTTCCCATTTCCTTAAATCCTCACCAGCATTTGGTCTTATCCATCTGTTTAGTCTCTTCAGTCTGATGGGAATAAAGTAGTATTTTATTTTAATTTACATTTCTGTGATTGTGAGGTTGAGCATCTCTTTACTTTGACATCATTTGTCTCCCTTGCATATTGACTTAAAAAGTTACTGAAATAATACTTGTTAGTTGTATTTATTTTTGAAACTACAAATAGGCAAATATAAAAAGATTATCTCTAATACTCTAATACAGAGGTGATTGCTGTTAATATGGCTATATTGTTCTGATCTTTAAATGATGCATACACATACAAATTCATATATACATACACAAATGTGTATTTTTGTTTATTAATAGGATCATATTACAGAATTTCATAACTTAAATTTTCACTTGCAAATAGTTTATTACCATTATGTTTTTCTAAATTATCAACTCACCAGAACCAGTAATTAAAGAATTATGCAATTATTGGTAACTTGGTGTTAAGTATGGTGGAGATAGTTACACTAAAGAAGCTGGCAAATGCTACAAATCAGAGCTTCCCCTTCCCTGCTCAGTTCCATCCAGAGCCATTTTATCAGCACACTACTGCTTATATACATTATATCAGTATAGATATACTTCATTTTCAGTGGCTTCATAGAAGTCCATTTCTATGTATCAGTGGTTCTCAGTGTGGTTCTTAGACCAGCAGTGTCCGTGTTAACTGGGAATTTGTTAGAAATGCAAATTCTTGGCCTCTACCCAGGCTTACAAAATCAAAAACTCTTCTGTTGGCTCCCAGCTGTCTATGACTTACAAGCTCTTTAGGTAATTCTGATGCATGCTAAAGCTTTAGAGGCACTGTGTGTGCAGATGTACTGTAAGTTATCTGATTGAGGTGATGATTTCTATATGGTAAATTCCTAGATAAATGTTCATTTAAAAGTCTTTGGATGTGTATTGCCAAATCGAATTCTAAAAAGGCTATATTGATTTCCATTCCTACCTGAGGTCTACATCAACTTCATTTTAGATTCTTTTCCATGTAGAGAAAAGTAGCTGTATTAAAGATCTTACTTCTTTTTTAGCTGTGTTTGTATCCTTTTATACATCCTAAAACTCAACTGACCTGCATTATCATCAGCGATAAAATACTTTTTTAAAAACAGAACAATTGAGATAGAAAAAACAAAAACTATGCCTTTCTTGCTGCAGAACACATCTAGCATCACATATGGCTATATTTGTGAGTACCTACCTTTAATCCCTGTTGTGAATGGTTAGTTGAGGCTTCTTTCCTTACCTCTGGTACGTTACATCATTCTGAAACACCACTTTAAAATATATGAAGACTTGCTTGCTGTGAAAGTTGCTACTAATGGTGCTAAGCTGTTAAAATGGGGAAAAGATCCCAGCAAGAACTTGTGACTCTTCTTGGCCCACATAGACAATGAGCTGCAAGTACTTTATTGTAAAGACTTTTATTAGATTTGGAGCCAGTATTGGGAATTTTTTTTTATATAGCCATTGTATATTTTGACATTCAAATTCCAAAATTTTACTTATTTACTATAAATTTGATTTTATCTACTTTTAACATCTGACATTGGGGAAGAGAATGGCTAGCTTCTTGACTGAAACTACTTTAAGAAAATAAAAAGTCTAGCAGTACATTTATTTCAGTTCTTAAGTAAAGATGAATGTGAGTGAATTTCTGGATTTTTTCTGGAATTTATATTATATCTGAAATGTTGTATATTTCCAAATTTTGTTTCTAACAGTGAGTGAAATATAAAGTGAATGTAAATATATTTTACAGCAACATGAATGTTGACCACAATGCATTATTTTTTCATGTGATTTATTCCTAGTGAGCTTAAATGTGTTCTGTAGTCATCAGTGTGATCTAGCTTGCAGGATTTCCACTTTTTTCTTCTAGAATTTGTCAAAATTCTTGAAACTTTCTGGAAAACAAATTCAGTAAATAGAGTTTTTTTGACCTTTCTTTCATTTGAACCACCATTCTTCTTTTTTTCTTTTTTGGCACCATGGCTTATGTGATCCCAGTTTCCTGACCAGGCACTGAACCCAGGCCACAGCAGTGAAAGCCCAGAATCCTAACTGCTAGGCTACCAGGGGACTCCCTGAACCACTGTCCATAATAGGGAATAGTAATCTTGCTTCTGCAGGAACTTTTGGTCTGATACGAAATAAATCAATTGATTGAATGTGTATGTCAGTTTTCGTCTTTAATATTTGATTTACAAATGATTAAAAATGAGTTTTCGGAGCCACAATAGACAATATTGATTTTTAAAAGAAATAATTACTTAACTATGTATAAATCATTTATTCTAGTAAGCTTCTACCAAATTTGCTTTCTGCTATAATGTAATCATTAAAATGTTTTAAGTCATTTCTCACTTTAAAAAAAAGTCCTCACAGAAAAGTATGTCTTACAAGGGAGAGGTTTTCCATAATTTCCATTTTAGTGATAAGATTTTTTCTATTCGGTTCAGTTCGGTCGCTCAGTTGTGTCCGACTCTTTGCGACCCCACGGACTGCAGTACGCCAGGCTTCTCTGTCCATCATCAACTTCCGGAGCCTACTCAAACTCATGTCCATAGGGTCAGTGATGCCATCCACCCATTTCATCCTCTGTCACCCCCTTGTCCTCCTGCCGTCAGTCTTTTCCCAGCATCAGGGTCTTTTCCAGTGAGTCAGTTCTTCGACCAGGTGGCCAGAATATTGGAGTTTCAGCTTCAGCATCAGTCCTTCCAGTGAATATTCAGGACTGATTTCCTTTGGGACTGACAGGTTTTATCTCCTTGCAGTCCAAGGGACTCGCAAGAGTCTTCTCCAACACCACAGTTCAAAAGCGTCAATTCTTCAGCGCTCAGCTTTCTTTGTAGTCCAACTCTTAACGTCCATACATGACTACTGGAAAAACCATAGCTTTGACTAGATGGACCTTTGTCAGCAAAGTAGTGTCTCTGCTTTTTAATATGCTGTCTAGGTTGGTCATAGCTTTTCTTCCAAGGAGCACGGGTCTTTTAATTTCATGGCAGCAGTCACCATCTGCAGTGATTTTGGAGCCCCCCAAAATAAAGTCTCTCACTGTTTCCATTATTTTCCCATCTATTTGCCATGAAGTGATGGGACCGGATGCCATGATCTTAGTTTTTTGAGTGTTGAGTTTAAGCCATCTTTTTCACTCTCCTCTTTCACTTTCATCAAGAGGCTCTTTAGTTCTTCACTTTCTGCCATAAGGGTGGTGTCATCTGCGTATCTGAGGTTATTAATGTTTCTCCCAGCAGTCTTAATTCCAGCTTGTGCTTCATCCAGCCTAGCATTTTGCCTGATGTACTCTACATATAAGTTAAATAAGCAGGGTGACAATACACAGCCTTGACGTACTCCTTTTCCCAATTTGGAACCAGTCTTTTGCTCCATGTCTAGTTCTAACTTTTGCTTCCTGACCTGCATACAGATGTCTCCAGAGGCAGGTCAGGTGGTCTGGTATTCCCATCTCTTTCAGAATTTTCCACAGTTTGTTGTGATCAACACAGTCAAAAGCTTTGGCATAATCAATAAAGCAGAAATAGGTGTTTTTCTATTAGACTTCTTAACAAAACATCTGATAGATTATCATTTATTACCTTTCCTTTGATTTATAATCTCAGTAATTAGAATTGGGCTGATAATATATGTTGTCGTTCAGTTGCTCAGTCGTGTCTGACTCTGCGACCCCATGGACCACAGCAACGCCAGCCTTCCCTGTCCTTTACCATCTCCCAGAACTTGCTCAAACTCATGTTCATTGAGTCGGTGATGCCATCCGACTGTCTCGTCCTGTGTTGTCCTCTTCTCTTCATGCCCTCAATGTTTTCCAGCATCAGGGTCTTTTCTAATGAGCCAGCTTTTTGCATCAGGTGGTCAAGGTATTGGAGCTTCAGATCAGGCCTTCCAATGAATAATCAGGATTGATTTCCTTTAGAATTGACTGGTTTAATCTTGCAGTCCACAGGACTCTCTCGAGAGTCTTCTCCTACACCTCAGTTCATATGATTCTCAACAGAATCTTTGTGCATTGCTAGATACTAAGGGCTTTTAAAATATTTAGACTTCATTATATAGAACAAATTTTGAATTGAAATTTTCTTTACTTCTGTTTTGTTTTGTTGTCAGAATTTCCTGGTAGTATTCAGTTAAGACTCGGGGATTTTCTTCTAGAGATTAGGCAGCCTTTCTTCCCTTAGGAGAGTTATTCAAAGTCTTTTTTTCTTTGTGGTATGTGCTTACCAGGCAGAGTAGCCACTGTATTCTAGTAAGAAAACCTTTTGCCAAAATACCCAATAGAGCAGAAAACTGACCTACTTAATGCTGACAAGTTTAAAAAAAAATCTATGGAATTGTACCAGTATTGAATCAACTTCTTCCTTCTCTTGTGGTGGATAGGATGGGGTAGAGAAGAGGGTAAGAAAGGAGACTGAACTGCTGTAGGGGAGTAAATGAATATTTAATTACCTGAAATGATTTGATTAAAAGCTATTCATTTTGTACCATTTGAAGGCCTCTAAAATGTAGCAGTTCTTTATAGATCTCTTTAAAACTAAAAAAAAAAAAGAGGCCTAGGAAATCCCTAGGGCATTCATGCTAATCTAGAAAAGCCCCATAGTTAAGATTGTCAGTTAGCATTTCCTGAATAATTGTTTTTTTTTGTTTGTTTTTGCAGGATATGGTAAATTTATTTAAAAATTTCAGTTATAGTTTTATCAGTGTAGTACATTTCAGAATTTACAGATACTGAAACAACAAAAAAAAGAACATTCAGAGTATTTATTTGTAGCAAGTGACTATGGGTATTAACTTTATCAAACTGGTTTCAACTGTTACTCAATCTAATTTTAACTACTCTCTATATAATTAGCTTTAAGTTTTAGAGCTGTGCTGTTTAGTACAGAAGCCACTAGCTTATGTAGCTATTTAAATTTAAAGTAAATGAGTTAAAACCGAATACAATTTAAAAGTAGTTCCTCCATCAAAGTAGCCATATTTCAAGTGCCTACTAGCAAATATGTCTAGTGGCTACTATATTGGGTAGCACAGATACAAAATATTTTCATCATTGTAGAAAGTTCTGTTAGATAGGAATTGTTCTAAAGTCTGCCTCATTCTATCATTCTTCACTTTTTTGCTTCCCAATCTGGGCACTGTTGACTTTTTAGGGAGGATAATTTTTTGTTGTGGAGATCTTATATGATTTTTATGAGCATCCCTGGTCTTTACTTACTGTTAATAGAGGCCAGTAGCACCCACTCAGTTGTGACAATCAGCAATGTCTCCAGACATTGCCACATGTCCCCTGGGTGCAAAATCAGCCTTGTTTGAGAACCACTGATGTACTTACATATATTAGCTCTATATCAGTTAGTTATCACTTCATAAAAGGCTTAGTAGCTTAGACAGTTTAATAGTCATGGATTGGCAGTTTGGCTTGGGCTATATTGGTCTCTGTAGTCTGGTGGTGGTTTGGCTGGGGCCAAATGGTGTTATAGAATAGCCTCACTTAAATGTATGTTGGTTGGCAAGCTTTTGGCCAGGGTAGGGTTGGGGAGTTTGTTCTTTTTGTGGTCTTTTTTAGCAGGCACATTCATTCACTTGATGACTCAAAGTTCTAAGAGAGGCAGAGATTGAAATGTTCAAGCACTTTTCAAGTCTCTGCTGTATCACATTTTTTAATGTCCTATTGGCCAAAGCAAGTTATATGGCCAAAGCTCAAATTCAAGAGGTAAGGAAAGTGAATTCTTCTTGATGGGAAGAGTGGCATCTTGATAGGAAGAGTAGCAAAGTCACACTGTAAAGGAGTGTGCATAAGGAATGGGGGGAATAACTGGCCATTTTTGTAGACAGTCTACTGCTGTTATTTTCTGGATAATACAAATACCTTACAGCTCTTTGATTTCATTTATCATTCTCCTTTTGGTTTTTGTTTCTTTGTTTTGGGTTTTTTTTCTTTTTTTTTTATTATTGTTTCAAATAATTCAGTTATTTAATTTTACTCACATTTTCTCTTTCTAGTATTCTTGAGTCTTTCCTGTGTTACTGTGCTTTCATCTGAGATTATTTTCTTTCTTCACAGATAATTTTTTAAAATTTTTAAATTGAAGTATATTTGATTTACAATATTGTGTTAGTTTCAGGTAGTGAATATTCACTTTTTGCCTGAAAGCACTTTTTATTTTGTCTTCACTTCTAAAGGACATTTTCATTGGGCATAGAATTGCCGGTTGGTAGTTATTTTCTTTGAACATTTTGAATATATCATCCCATTACCTTTTGACTCCATTGTTTTTGTTAGAGAGGTAATGTCTTCGGTTTTCATGTTTTTATTAAGGCTTTTGGGTGGTTTTCTTTGCATCTAAGGTACTTGAGTTTCATTTGTACTCTTGAGTCTGTAGCTTGATGTCTTTTGTCATGTTTGGCATATTTCTTCTGATATTGCTTCTGCCCCACTCTTGCACTCACTTTCTTCTGGGGGTCTAAGTATGTATATATTAGATCTTTTATAGTTTTTCTTGCCAAGAGAATTGGTCTAATACAATCTACTCTATAATAATTTGTAATGGATGTTAGATCTTTTTTTGCATCCCAAATATCTGTCATATGCTGTTCAGTATTTTTCATCTTTTTTTCCCCATCTGTTCTTCATCTATATATTTTCTGTTGACATGTTTTCTGTTTCATTTAGTGTCCAATCTACTGTTACAAGGATGTGTTTTATTATTAATTTTATATTATGTATTTTTTAGTTCTAGAATTTTAATTATTTTTCTTTTGTAGATTCCATTTCTGTGGCAAAATTCTCATCTACTTTGCTGAACATATTAATCACAGTTTAAAGTCTGTGTCTAATAATTATAATAATCTAGATCCCCTTTTGATCTTTTTCTCTTGTCTGCTTTTTCTTGTGGCTTTCAGTCATTTGGTCTTGTCTCCTAGGATTCCTAGTAATTTAAAAAATGAATGTCAAACATTAAGTATGAGAAATGATAGAAGCTCTTAATGGTAATATTGTTCACTGGAGAGGATTTAAGTTTCTTCTGGTAATAGTTGAAAGTAGGACCAGATGACCTTGATTCAATACAGGCTTGAGATGATTTGAGGCTTTGTTTTAGGCTTCTTAAGGGTTGGTTTAAATCCAGTTTCCCCTTAGTCTGAGAGTGCTATCCTTCAGAGGTATCAAATAGAATTCTGCAATGTTTGCCAGGGCCTCTCCATCTTGGCAGGCTCTGAACTATAATTTTTCTTTTCCTGGTATTGTGAGACTACCAAAAGTTCTACTTACCTTTTTTGCTTTAAAATAGGCACTTCGCATGGTTTTTGGCCTCTTGCCTCCACACAGGTTAGGATTCAGTAAATACCCTGAGGGCAAAAACAGTACAGCATGTTCAGACTCACTTTTCTGTGATTGCCTTTTCTCTGAAACCTTAGCTCCTCAAATCCTGCCTGTCTTGATAAACCCTGAACTCTGATTTCTGTCTCTGCTGGTCTGTGAGACTGCTAAACATTCTAGTTTGCAGCTAGTTGCCTCAAGAGGAAAAATTAGTGGAGAATGTTAGGCTTAACTCTGCATTTCGTTCTTTGCCTATATTTTGACTTCTCACATCCTGGCTGTCTTCCTTGTTTACTTTTTGTTTTTAAATTCAATTTTTAGTTTTTCTTGCCAAGAGAATTGGTCTGATACAATCTACTCTATAATTATTTGTAATGGATGTCTCTACTCATTATTAAATTGTTTATCAAATAATATTCATTTATAATGATAAAGCATTATTATAAACAATTTAAAGCATGTATTAATCATTGCAGTCAACTTGATATATGAGTATCCTGCCTTTATGTACCTTATATTCTTTAGGGAGGAGAGCTACCAAGAACACATTTATTTATATTGTGATAAACAGTAGAGGAGACAAACAAGGTATTATGAGTTTATTATAGAGTTTTAGTTCTATAGAGTTTATTATACAGATTTAGTTCAGATGCCATAGGTGATCAAGGATAGCTACTATGAGAAAGTGAAATTTGAGCAGCGCTCTGAAATGTGAGGTTATTGATATTTCTCCCAGCAGTCTTGATTCCAGCTTATGCTTCTTCCAGCCCAGCATTTCTCATGATGTACTCTGCATATAAGTTAAATAAGCAGGGTGACAATATACAGCCTTGATGTACTCCTTTTCCTATTTGTAACCAGTCTGTTGTTCCATGTCCAGTTCTAACTGTTGCTTCCTGAGCTGTATACAGGTTTCTGAAGAGGCAGGTCAGATGGTCTGGTATTCCCATCTCTTTCAGAATTGTCCACAGTTTATTGTGATCCACACAGTCAAAGGCTTTGGCATAGTCAATAAAGCAGAAGTAGATATTTTTCTGGAACTCTCTTGCTTTTTCGATGATCCAGTGGATGTTGGCAATTTGATCTCTGGTTCCTCTGCCTTTTCTAAAACCAGCTTGAACATCTGGAAGTTCACAGTTCACATACTGTGGAAGCCTGGCTTGGAGAAATTTGAGCATTACTTTACTAGTGTGTGCGATGAGTGCAATTGTGTGGTAGTTTTAGCATTCTTTGGCGTTGTCTTTCTTTGGGATTGGAATGAAAACTGACCTTTTCCAGTCCTGTGGCCACTGCTGAGTTTTCCAAATTTGCTGGCATATTGAGTGCAGCACTTTCACAGCATCATCTTTTAGGATATGAAAGAGCTCAACTGGAATTCTATCACCTCCACTAGCTTTGTTTGTAGTGATGC
This sequence comes from Giraffa tippelskirchi, assembly GCF_054371585.1. Classification (NCBI taxonomy): domain Eukaryota; kingdom Metazoa; phylum Chordata; class Mammalia; order Artiodactyla; family Giraffidae; genus Giraffa; species Giraffa tippelskirchi. The sequence goes on along the minus strand of NC_137281.1, from coordinate 144,875,322 downwards.
TTCCTAATGCCCCGTTGACTTTGCATTCCAGGATGTCTGGCTCTAGGTGAGTGGTCACACCATCATGATTATCTGGGTTGTAAAGATATTTTTTGCATAGTTTGTGTATTCTTGCCACCTCTTCTTAATATCTTCTGCTTCTCTTAGGTCCATACCATTTCTGTCCTTTATTGTGCCCATCTTTGCATGAAATGTTCCCTTGGTATCTCTGATTTTCTTGAAGGGATCTCTACCGTTTCCCATTCTATTGTTTTCCTCTATTTCTTTGCACTGATCACTGATGAAGGCTTTCTTATCTCTCCTTGCTATTCTTTGGAACTCTGCATTCAAATGGGTATGTCTTTGCTTTTCTCCTTTGCCTTCAGCTTCTCTTCTTTTCTCAGCTATTTGTGAGGCCTCCTCAGACAACTGTTTTGCCTTTTTGCATTTCTTTTTCTTGGGGATGGTTTTCATCCCTGCCTCTTGTACAATGTCATGAACCTTCACCCATAGTTCTTGAGGCAGTCTGAAATTTAATATTCCTAACTAGTTCCAACCTTTTGATCTGTTTACCTAAAGTAGCCAAAATGATCCTTTAAAAATATAAATCTCATTATTCCTCTGCTCAGAAACTTCTAGTGGTGCTGATGTTGTTAAGAATAGAAGAATAGATTTATTGTACACCTCATAAATACACCAACTATCCTGTGAAACTCTTTGAAGCACTTGACTTCCTTTCTGACTTCCGTTTCTACCCTCCCTTCACTGGGGGAGCAGTAGATCTATCATCTCTTTGCTGTTCCTCCTGCACAGTGAACATAGTCCTGCCTCCGGACTTGTGCGTTTGTTCTTTTGACCTGGAATGTTCTCTCCCACCTCTCTACTTGGACTTGTCCTCTCACTAAATACCTTCAGATCTTTATGTTCAAGCATAGCCTAACGAGTAAAGCCTTCCTTTACTACTTTATTTAAAAGAAAGTCCTCCTTTCTACCTCCCTTCCAATCTCAACACTTAACTTTCCTCTCATCCTGCTTGATTTTTCTTCATTATATATTTGTTTCCTTATTATTTTTATAGTCTCCTCAAATAGAATACACCAGAAAGGTAGGGGCTTTGTTTCATTCTCTGTCTTATTCCATAGTCTGGAAGAGTATCTGTTGTATAATTGGTCCTCAGTTCATTAATTTGTTGAGTGAGTGAAGATACATTTTCTGGTTCAAACTACAACTTTTTTTTCACAAAGCGCACTAAAAAATTCCAGAATTAGAAAAAAAAAATCTGGACTTAAGAAGCAACATGTAGATGTTTTTGTCTAATATAAGAAGAGGAACTATCACTCTTTGAGACATGTTTTTGGATAAGATTTAGAAACATGGATTTCTTTTTTTTATCAAAATATAGTTGACATACAATATTATGTTAGCTTCAGGTGTATTACATAGCCATTTTATATTTGCATACATTATGAAATGATCATCACAATGAGTCTAGTCCCTATACACAGTTATTATATTATTGACAATGTTCCTTACACTGTGTGTTACATCCCTGCAGCTTATATATTTTCTAACTAGAGGTTTGTACTACTTCGTCTCTTTTACTTCTTTCTCCCCCTCCATCCATAATGTGGGTTTCCTGATAGTTTAGATAGGTGAGTTAACAACTGGGTAAAATTCTGTACACAAAGGGCAAACATGTATATTTCCATAACCCACTTGATTCTGGAGAGGAGTCTTTTTGGCCTGTTCCCAATGTCTTTTTATGGCTTGATAGCTCATTTCTTTTTAGTGCTGAATATTATTCCATTCTTTTGATGTATCACAATTTACAGTAATACGAACCTTCAAGTTGCAGGCTTGCAAAGATGCGAACATGCATTCGCATGTCCAATCATGTAAGTTAGCTCACGTGTCTAGTGTACATTGCCACGTGTGTGCAGCCTCTACAAGTGGTTGTGCTTTTGTGTACCTTACTGTACAGTACTGTTGCTGTGTAACCCGAGGAGCTTACTAATGAAGGCCTGATAGAATTAGAGGCACAGAGAAAGGATAATTTGAGACAAGAGGAAGAAGTAACTGAAGAACCGAAGAGACTGACAATATAGGAAATGGCAAGAGGATTTTCTGTGTTTGAGGAGGCATTGTCAGTTTTTAGGCACAGGATCTGAATGTAGAACAGTCCACAAAGTTGCAGCAGCCGTTCTGAATGCAGTCCGGTGCTACAGTGTGTGTCGTCTGTGATGAGAAAAAAGAGCTAATGCTCAGACATCACTGGATTGTTTTTTCAAGAGGGTAGATAGAATTGGTGGTGCTAATGGTAAAGAACCCGCCTGCTAGTGCAGGAAACATAGGAGACGCTGGTTCAATCCCTGGGTCGGGAAGATCCCCTGGAGGAGGGCATGACATCCCACTCCAGTGTTCTTGCCTGGAGAATCCCATGGACAGGGGAGTCTGGTGGGCTACAGACCATAGGGTTGCAAGAGTTGAATACGACTGAAGCGACTTAGCACAGCACAGATAGAATTGGATCCAACAAGGAACCAGAACCAGCAGGTTGCCATTATTGTCAAAATTGCAGCTTGCCCTCCATCTCCTATAGCTGAGGATCCTTCAACTCTGTCATCTCCCACCTCCTCTCCCTCCTCCAGTCAGTAACTCTTCTTGCCTGTTCACCCAATGCCAGCCCCTGTATGCCAGTTGTTGTCCTGTACTACTGTACTTTTTGGGGTGTACTCTACTGTAAGATTAAAAATGTTTATTTTTTGTGTTTGTTTTTTATGTATTATTTGTGTGAGAAGTATTATAAACCTATTATAGTGCAGTACTGTATAGCTGATTGTGTTAGTTGGGTACTTAAGCTGACTTTGTTGGACTTAATGAACAAATTGGACCTAGGAAAACGCTCTCAGAACTGAACTCGTTTGTGTGTAGGGGAATTAACTGTATTTATTCATTCATCTACTGAAGGACATCTTGGTTGTTTCCAAGTTTTGGCAGTTATGTAGTAAGTTTTTTATAAACAATCGTGATTTTGAACATCTTCTCATGATCTTTTTTTGCCATCCGTATATCCTCTTTGTTGAGATACCTGTTCAGGTCTTTTGCCCGTTTTTAAATAGAGTTGTTAGTTTCAAGAGTTCTTTGTATATTTTGGATAACAGTCCCTTTTCTGATGTGCCTTTTGTTTTGTTTTTTTTCTGATGTGCCTTCTGAAAATATTTTTTCCCATTCTGTGGATTGTAATCTCTTCTCTTGACAGTCTTTTGCAGAGCAGAAGTTTTTAATTTTCATGAAGTCTTAACTCATTAGGTATTTCTTTTATGGATAATGCCTTTGGTCTATTTTTAAAGTTTTTACCATACCTTAAGTTATCTAGATTTTTTTTTGCCCCATGTTATCTTCTACAAGTTTTATAGTTTAGCATTTACATCCCAGTCTGTGACCCATTTTGAATTAGTCTTTGTGAAGGGTGTAAAGTCTGTGTCTAAATTAATTTTATTTAGCGTGTGGCTGTCCACTTGTTCTAGTGTCATTTATTGAAAAGACTATCTTTTCTCCATTATAGTGCTTTTATTCTTTTGTGAAAGATCAGTTAGCAGTATTCACATGGGTCCATTTGGGGCTTTAAATTTCAGAATGAGTTTGTAAGTATCCGCAAAATAACTTGCTGGAATTTTGATTGAAATTGTATTGAATCTGTAGGTCAAGTAGGGAAGAATTGATACCTTGATAATTTTGAGTCTTCCTATCCATGAACATAGATTATCTCTCCATTTATTTAGTTCATCTTTGATTTTGTTCATCAGAGTTTTGTAGATTTCAAGATCTTTTATGTATTGTTAGATTTGCCATAAATTTTACTTAAGTATTTAATTTTATAGGTGCTAATGTAAAATACATTGTTTTTAATTTTAAATTCTTCTTGTTTATTGCTAGTATATTGACTTTTGTACCTTGTATCCTGCAACTTTGCTTATTAGCTCCAGGAGTTCTTTGGCCGATTCTTTTTGAATTTTCTGCAAAGATTATCGTATCATCTGTGAAAAGACACTTTTATTTTGTTTTTATATAAAATACAGTTTTGTATAGAATATACCTATTCTCTTTATCTTTTATCTCCTTCTCTTGTCTTACTCCATTAACTAGCATAATGGATGCTGTTATAATACGTTAACTAAGGGTGGTGTTTTAAAAAGCAGTGGTGAGAGGAGACATCTTTCCTTGTTCTTTTTTTAAAAAATTGTTTTTAATTGGAGGATAATTGCTTTACAATATTGTGTTAGTATCTGCCATATATGAACATGAATCAGCTATAGGTATACGCATGTCTTTTCCCTCTTGAACCTCCCTCCTACCTCCCACCCCATCCCACCCCTCTAGGTTGTCACAGACCATCAGATTTGAGCTCCCCATATGTTCTTAATCTTATTAGGAAGTTTTCCAGTTACTCCCAATTAAGTAAAATGTCAGCTGTAGGTTTTTATAGATGTTCTTTATTAAGCTGAGGAAATTCCTCTCTATTCCTAGTTTGTTGAGAGTTTTTATCAGGAATGAGTGTTGGATTTTGTGAAATGCCTTTTCTGTATCTCTTGATATGATCATGTGCCTTTTCTTTTTAACCTCTTAACGTGATGGATTGCATTAAATAATTTTCAAATGTTGAATCAACCTTGACTAACCTGAGATTAATCCCACTTGGTTGTGGTATATAATTCTTATTATACATTGTTGGATTTGATTTGCTACTATTCCTGGTCACAGTTTTATTAATAGTTTCATTAGACCCTTTCATGGCATACTGATCAGGTACTCAATTGAAGCTTTGAAAAATAGCCATATATATTAGATAATGGCATTGAGGTCAGATTTTTTTTCCCTCCATAGACTGAATTGGTTAAATCTAGCAGGATGGAATTTAGAACACATTATGAAAGATTTTTTGAGAATCAGTTTAATATGCACAATTAATGGCACAAACTGTCTGTTTTTTAATTCCAGCTCTGTCACTTAGATGCTGTGAAACCTTGAGCAGGTTATTTCATCTCTCCATTTCTCAGTTTCTTCATCTATAAAAGGAAGGTACTGATGGTACTTAATCATATAACGTTCATAATGTTGTTTTGAAATATAAAGTAATACACATTGATCGTTTAAGACAATAGCGGGGATATAGTAAGGGCTGATTAACTGTTGAAAAGTGAAAGTGAAGTCGCTCAGTTGTGTCCGACTCTTTGCAACCCCATGGACTGTAGCCCACCAGGCTCCTCCATCCATGGGATTCTCCAGGCAAGAGTACTGGAGTGGGTTGCCATTTCCTTTTCCAGGGGATCTTCCTGACCCAAGGATCGAACCCAGGTCTCCCGCATTGCAGGCAGACACTTTAACCTCGGAGCCACCAGGGACCTGTGGTTATTATAAAGTTCTACACTTAGGTTCAAACTCAGTTGTTTAGGATTTGAATGGTATGATTTAGCACAACTGAGAAAGATTAGATATCTTAGTCTTTTGTTGATTGTATACATAGGTGAGTGATAGTGTATTTGGATATGATAAAAATTAAAGTTTTAAAAGAGTGGTTAACAGCCCCGATTTTACCTTAGTCAATTTCCCACTAAAATTGTTCAAAAGAAAAACAAAAGAAAAGGAAAAACAAAAAAAGCCCTTTGCCAGAATCTAGGAGAAATATGTAATTACTTACAAAGTAGAGGATCTGGATTGAGAAAAACCAATCTAAATATTGGCTAAGATTCAATGAAAGAAGGAAGGAAAATGTTTCATGACTTTTTTCTCGTGTTATGACCTGAAGACATAGTTTAGCACCAACTGAAAAATTGATCTGTTTTTCTCTCTTCATGACTTTCAATCTTAAAAAATTATTCATATAAAAGTAACCTTTCTTTTCTCAGTGAGACCTAAACTGAACATGCTATCTAATATTGCAAACTATTTTGTTGAATGTTTTCTGTAACTTTTATTTTTTAAGTGACTATACAGTTTCCTTAGGTTTATAGTTTATCTCTCCCACAACTAGAATTCTAAGTCTCATGAAGTCTTTTTTCACTGAAACACCTAGAACAGTGTGTGGGACAACATAGTTATTCAGTAAATATTTGCTGAATTAGTTAGATGAACAAAATCTCAGACTGATGCTCAATATATTACACTAGTAAAAGCAATAGCAACTTTAATTCAAGTCAGGGCAGGGGCCTGGAGTTCTGCCTCCAGGTCCTGCCCTTTTCCACCCTGTGGCATCTCTCTAAGTAGCATGGTTTGAAAACTGTTTTGCAAGTAATGATCTATGAAGTTGCTGGAGTAGAAGTTGCCCGTTTCATTTTATCCTTCTTTCTATATCTTGAAATAGTAATTCCCAGAAGACATCTGGCCTCAGTGGAAGGTGGTAGATACATGTGATTGGCTACAGAATGGCTCATTTCCTATGGGAAATATACTTGCTAAACTATAAAGCTCTATTACAACCACTGGTTGAGAGAACTGCTGGTAACATTGCATATGACATCAATTCAGAATATCAGAGGACATTATCATGCTAACGTTTTAGATACTAAACAAAAGAAAACAAAAAACCAGCAAAGAAAATCAATAAAGTTGGGATAAAACCCTAAAATATAAATAGAAACAAATCTAAAGTGTTTCAAATTAATAGCATAAACACACTGAAGGGGGAAAAATAAGTAACCCAAGTAACTTTTGAGCATCCTGTACTTTGAAATTCAAAATAAAAAGAGCTGTAAACAAATAACAAACCCTAATTTGTAGGCTATTTTTTGTAATAGTATGAATTGGCAACTTTGAAACTATTTTCTATCTATATTAGGATTCAACAAATGAATAAGTGTGTTGAGGATAACGGGAGCCAGATTTTTCAGTTGTTGTTGAAGGTAGTTTTATATATACGGAAGAAAAGACTCCAGTAAATCCTGTGATGTTGGATTTGAATCGGAAGTTATGAACTCATGGTTTTTAACATTTATTTATATAAAGACAGAAATATACATGTATGCATGTATACACTTATGTATCTTTCTCTTAGGGATGTGTATAATTGTATATATACATATATATGTGTACACATATACATATATGTGTATATGCGTACACATATATATGTATATATGTGTCTATATTCCAGATTTGTTTGCTAAGAGGCCTTGAAGCAATTGCAGTGAACGTACCTAACTCCCATATGCTGGTTTCTAAACCATTCTCCACTTAAAGGAAACCAGAGCTCCTTGGAGAAATGGCTGATCCCAGGAAGAACTGGGTCAGGGAAAGTGCAAGAGGAGTCTGGAACACACTGTTGTTTCAGAAAGAAAGGAGGTAGTTAAAGAATGGTGGGGATGTTTCAAAAGGAGCAAGAACCAGTGTGGAGAAGCAGCCACTGGCCAAATGAATGATGATAGTTATAGATTATAAACTACTGAAAAAATAAGAACCATACAAATATAAGTAAGTGAATGAATAAATGACTTAAGTTGAGGAGAAGGGAAAGTTCTTCATTAAAATGGCTAATAAGTATAGAACTCTTGAAATTAGAAAATGGCCGTTTTGCAACAATTAAAATAGTACTTTCACACAAGAATCCTCTGCAGGTACCAAAAATGTGGAGTAAAGTTTGATGAGGAATATGATATTTACATAGTCTTGAGACAGTTCCTAACAATGTATTTACGTATTACAAAGAGAAAAGCAGTAACTTCAGGGTAGAGAATCTTGACAGATACTCATTAACCAAATGATCAAAGTTAGCATCACTGGTAATAGAACCCGCTAACCTCTTGCAGCTTCTGATGTGATGCAGTGAGAAGCACCCAACATTACTTCGTGACATTCCTACAAAAAATGCATAGCCTGAATTTAAACATGAGAGACCATCAGACAAACCTAAATTGAAGAACATTATACAAAATAAATGGTCTGTGTTCTTTAAAAATATCAGTCTTAAAAGACATAGACTGAGAAATTGTTCCAATTGGTAGGATTCTAAAAGAGACATTACCACTAAATGCAGTGCATGATTCTGAATTGAATTCTGGACTGAGGAAATCAGTAGCTTTAAAGGACATTTTTAAAACAGTTAATGATATTTGAATATGGGCTGTAATTATATAGTAGAAAATTGAACATTGACACAATACTGATTTGGTTAGGTATACTGTAGTTATCTAAGTGAATGTCTGTGTTCCTGGGAAACTTTATGAAAAAAAAATATTGAGGGCTGAAATGCTAAGTGTCTGCAACTCACTCTCACGTGGTTCAGAAAAAAAATGTGTAAGGAAGAAAGAGACTGACAAAGCAAATGGGGTGAAATATAAATAGTGGTATTTGCAAATTTTGTTGAAGCTACATAAAAAATTTACCTAAAAATTCCTGAATTAAAATACTTGAGTTGTGATTGAACTGACTTGATCTTAGTAATGATTTGTAGAATTCATGAAAAGGACAAAAAATTATTCTCATCATTTAGAGAAAGGAGCGAAGCAAATGCTGATCAAGTAGAAAAACTCCAAATTATTAGGATATAGAACAGAAGGATTTTTTTGTTTGGATTTTTGTCATGGCTTAGTAACCTCGGGCATCTCTCGTCCTATGTTCATTTCCTTAAACTTTTGTGAAATAGGTAGTTTAAGGACTTCTTAAACATTTCCTATTTAACTAAAAAGTTTTCTTGAAAAAAGTGCTTTGTAAAAATTAAATGACCTTTGTTTCAGACAGATCATTTTATAATTTTATTAAGAAAAATTGAAGGCCGTTTTTGCCATTATTTGTTAAAAGGGGATATTCTGGGGGATAGAAGTTCTTTCTTTATTAAATCTTTGAGCTACAATGAACGCAGTCATTTTAATAATTATTTTTATGTAATGTACCATTTTAATAATATAATTTACATTTTAAACTAATAACATTGATAAAAATGCACCTTGGTGATAGTATTGATGAACTGTTTTAACAAAATTATCCTATCGGATTTTTGTATAATTTCTATTTTTCCTAATTTTAAATTGATTTTTGTATTGTATTGCTAAAATCACCCCTTCAAAGAAACACCTAACCGTATCACCGATAGATGTATTATTGGCAAATGCAGGTATTGATGGAAATCTCATTATTCATTGTAAAATTATTTTATTGAGATTCTAAAGCAGTAGTGACAGTTTCAATTGTTTTGACTAGTGTAAAATTCCAAGTGTAAAGAGACATAATTATTCTTCAGTGGTAATGATAGTTCTAACCTACTTTGATGATGTGTCTGTTTCTGTTTTTCCCTTATAAAAATTCCTTTCTACTATTGGTGGGAATCACTCCTTCTTGACACCCCTCTTCCTGTTTTGGGCCCCTTGAATACTACTGGTCTTAGAAAGTGTATGCCTGGAATGGGATTCATGGGAGTTGTTATCAACTGACAACAATGTCTTTTCTGTTTGTCTCTTTCTCTGTGTATATATGGTATTTTATATTTCAGAGATTCGGTAGTTTACCTGTAGGCATTTGACTGCTATTCAGAGGAATGATTTATTATTAGTTAGAGGAGGTTATGGTTCTGTTTGTTTGTGGATCTTACAGTTGCTGTGGTGACTTGAAGTGGTCATCTTCGTTATATCATCATAATAAACCTCTGATTCCTGAGGGAAGTTGTGAGCCTTCTCTTTTTATTTTGTGTATCTGTGTTTTGTTTTTATTTATCATATCCATGTAATGTAGCAATAATTATGTTACAAACAACAATTTTGTGAGATGTTTATTATTCTCATTTTACAGATGAGGAAACTGAGGCTTGGTGAAGTTACGAAAGTTGTCCAAAGTCACACAGCTTGTAAAGGGCACAGTCAAGATTCAGAGCCAGGTCTGTCCAATTTCAAAACTCTTAATCATGGCCATGAAACTTTGCAATAGCTGTGAAGTATCAACCTGTGATAAGTTGTATTGATAATTAATATTGTTTAACTGTCATTTAACTCTTACTGATAATTTTTTATGGTTTTTTCATCTATAATAATTTTGTGTATCTTTTAACTATCATGAAGAGAAATATGACATAATAATGTGGGTCTGGGCTCTGGCGACAGCTACGTGGGTATGAATAAGCTTCTCCACTTACTTGTGTGACACTGGGAAAGTTAGTTAACTTTTCTGTACCTCAGTTTTCCTATCTGTAAAATGTTGATAGTAATATAATCTGTCTGATATGGGTGGTTGTGAAGATTAAATGATGTAAAGTATGCAAAGCACTTGGTCTTCCCTTGTGGCTCATCAGGTAAAGAATCTGCCTGCAATGTGGGAGACCTGGGTTCGATCCCTGGGTTGGAAAGATCCCCTGGAGAAGGGAAAGGCTATCCACTTCAGTGTTCTGATCTGGAGAATTCCATGGACTCTATAGTCCATGGGGTCGCAAAGAGTCAGACACGACTGAGTGACTTTCACTTTCACTTTTCATACAAAGCTCTTGTAACAGTGCCTGGCACACAGTAAGCATTCAATAAATGTTAACTACTAGTATTATCATCTCCTAGCAACCAATAAAACAGATGATCATTATATCTAATTCTCTGTTAGGAAATTTGGATAAAGCAAAGTTTAAGCAGCTCATGAAACCTACATAAACCAAAACTAAATTGAGTAAGTTAGACCTAAAGAAAATCATTCATTTGATCAAATTCAGATCCATTGTAAAGCCAACTGGGAGACTGCTTCTAGGTCTTACATGTACAAGGGTATTGTATGTATAAGGACCACAGACAGGTCCATAGGAGCTCAACATGACCATTGTATTTGTCTGTTTTCCTCTTGTAAGTGGAATTTGTATTCAAAAGAAATGTTTACGATTTTAGGTGACTTGAGATTGTGTTCTGGCAGTGTTCACAGATGATTATCAAGAATGAAAACTTTACATGTTGTGTAAAATGGTGGCACCATTTCATCACTTGCAGGAGTGGTTATTAGAGCTTGCATTGTGGTGATTGTGCACACTGATTGAGCTTTGAACCAGTGGGGCCACAGCACATTCAGCTAGAACTGAGCCAGGTACTGATCATATGCTCCTCACTCATACTTATTCCCTGTAGCTGTCAGAATTCTGAAGTGTGATATCAACTCTTGCTACAATTTAGTAAAGTAAAATACCTGTAATTAGTGCCTAATAAGTTTATACCAATTGCAAAAATATCTATCAACGGGAGTAATTTGAGTCAAGTTACGTAAAAGTTCAAAATAGTTCTTGCTTTGTATATAAGCCTAATACTTCAGAGGCTTTAATCTATACATGGATTTAATTTATTCTTTTTGTTATATTGAGCCTTCCTCTCCTCAAACATAGTGTCTCTTTCTAGCTATTTAGATATTTTTTATTTATTTATGGCTGTGCTGGTTCTTTATTGCTGCTCACACTTTCTCTAGTTGCAGTGAAAGGGAGCTACTCTAGTTGCGATGCGCAGACTTCTTACTGTGATGGCTTCTCTTGTTGCAGAGCATCGGCTCTCTGGTGCGAGGGCTTCAGCAGTTGTGGCATGTAGGCTCAGTAGCTGCAGTCCCCAGGCTCTAGAGCACAGGCTTAATAGTTGTGGGGCATGGACTTAGTTGCTCCAGGGCATGTGAATCATCTTGGAACAGGGCTCGAACCTGTGTCTCCTGCATTGGCAGGTGGGTTCTTTACCATTGAGCCATTAGGAAAGCCCCTTAGATATTTAAAAATATCTTTCAATAGTTTCTTTTTCTCATAAGTCTCTCAAATCTTCTCTTAAATTTAGTTATTATTGTTGTTAAAATTTTAAATAGTAAGTTTTTCCTCTTTTTTTTACATTTTCAATTTACTGATAGAAACTTTTTTGGTATATAAATCTCTGTTCAGCCACCTTAGCTGAAGTATGATGATTGCAATTGTGTCTTTCTTTCCAGTGCTTAGTTTCTTTTTCTTACCTTGCTATGCTAGTTAGGACTTTGAGTACAGTGTTCAATACAAGTGTTAAAGAGTGGGCATTCTTATATGTCAGTTAGCTTTTAAAAAGAAGTGGTCCGTTAATAATGATGCAACAAAGATCCTGCATACTGCCACTAAGACCTGAGGCAGCCAAATAAGTAAATAAATATCTCTAAAAAAATAAAAGTAGTTGCATTTTAAAAAAAGAAAAAGGGATAAGTGAAGATATACAAGGCAAATGGAGACGAGACAATCACAAAAGAAAGTGTTGCTATATGACCACTCGTTTCAGTAACTTTTTTTTCTCCCTTTCCTGATAGCAAACTTTAGTAAAGAACTGATATTCCATATCATTGAGGTGTTTTGAGGAAGTCTCGAAAAGATTGATTTTGTGTTAATCATAGAATAGTCATTTTCTTTTTTTCTTTTTCCCTTCTCTTCCTCCCTTTTCTTTTCCTCTCCCTTCTCTTTCTTTTTCTTCATACTTGAATTGGGATGTATCTGTCATATTGGGGTGCATGTTACTTCTGATATTTCACAGTTAATGAACAATTATTAACAATTTTGGCAGCATTTCTGTCTTGGAACATAAAATAATCATATATCTTGCCATCAGTTGATGGCATCTTGATGGCAGTTGATGGCAGCTTTGATGAAATATACATTTTTGCATACATACCATGACTCTATCCTACCCCTTCCTCTACTTGAAATGCCCCTTGAAATGCCCTGTTGTTTTTTTTTTTGTCTCTCCCATCCTGTGCTTATATCATTCAAGATCTTAATGGAAGAAATAATCCTTATTTTGTCATCCTGGCTTCTCTTCCTTCAGCACTTAGCACAATACTTTGTCAGGCACAGGGTTGTATTTAACAATTAAGGGAAGTATGTAGATATACTGAATCATAGCACAGACTGTGACACATTTATATTAGTGACCGGTTTTTTAGCTTCTTGGTGAGAAGAGATTAATACCTACATTAATTAAGATTATTTTAAATATAAAGAACAGAGCCCAGTGCTTCCTACATTAAGCAAGTTAGAGAATTTATTGGATGTATGTTTAGTCATCTGATGACGTTCAAGAAAGTTTAATCACTTTTTTTTTGTTTCATTGGTTAAAGGAAATTCCCCGGTGGTCCAGTGGTTAGGACTCTGCACTTCCACTGTAGGGGGCATGGGTTTGACCCTTGTTGAGGAACTAAGATCCTTACAAGCCACACAGGGCACAGAAAGAAAAAGAAAGAAAGAAAGACAATTTAAAAATAGAAAGTACTGTGAAGGAAAATGAAAAGAGTAGTAACAGTCAAGAAAACAAGGACCTCCCTGGTGGCCCAGTGGCTAAGACTCCAAGCTCCCAATGCAGGGGGTGATCCCCGGTTGGGGAAATAGATTCCACATGCCATGACTAACGAGTTCATGTGCCACAACTCGAAGATCCTGTATACAACAACTAAAGATCCCCCGTGCTTCATCTAAGCCCTGACATAGCCAAATAAATAAAAATTAAAAAATAATAAACTATACTGAGATATTTCTTAAAAAGAATTATAGAGGATGGTATTTAGAAAGAGAGGAAAAGAAAGCCTCATGAATGAGGTAACATTTAGGTTGAGACTTGAAGTGTGAATGGAAGACAGGAGTTGTTGAAGTTTCTGAGAGAAAAGCATTTTAGACAGAGGGAAACAGCAGGCCCAGAGTGGGAAAGAGCTTGCAGTTAACTGAAAGAGAGTACTGGTTAGTTGAGGAGAGTGTTCACTTTGAGGTAGGAGAGGCAGGCAGGGGCTCTACCATAACATGTTAGTATCTGCTCTGCATTTGTGAAGTGCCGGCCACTGTTCCAAGCACTTCTCAAGCAGTGTTATTTATTTATTTTTTGCAGTGTTAGTTATTATGCCGTACTGACTCTCCAAATGCCGAGAGTTTGGATTTAACTTGAAGATGCATTGGGAAGCCATGGAACTATTATTCAGTGCCCTGATCCATTTTTAAAGATTACACTGAATGCTTTGTTCATAGTTGATCTGAGGGGACAGCAGAGGAAATTGAAATAAATACTAGTCGATGGCTTATACTAGTTCAGGTAGGAGATGTAGTAATCTCGCACCATGGTCCTTTATGGTAGAGGTGGAGGGCAGTGGACAGATTTAAGATACATTTACAAGTCTTGTTGATGTCTTGGATAAAGGGAGAGGATTGTAAGGGGAAGGAAGGAGTCAGATTGGAGAAGGTTAAAGAACTGAAGAGATGATGTGTGTAGATAATTTGTAGTTATTTGTCAGAAAAGGAGAGCAGAACTGTTTTTAACCTTCTTATTTCCGTCATTTTTCCAGTGCCATTTCTTCTCTCTTTTTTAAATTCTTGGAACCAAATATATTTTTATTCTAGTCTGCCTCTCCAGATTGCAGCACCTTTTTCTCATCCCACACTTGACAGATGCTTAGAGGAGGAAAGTCAGTTAAAAAGTAGGCTAGCATTCTCAGCAGTTCTGCCCTTTTTCATCAAGATGTTCCTTGCTAAATCAGTCCTTGCTATATCAGAGCAAAACCATTTTGTTCTATAAGTAAAGGTTTAATTCTTGAAGGAACAGCATCTTAGGAAGTCAGTCTCTGTATATGTGTGTTGCAGGATTAGGGGTGATGGTCATACATATTTTTATCTATTAAGTCTCAACATACCTTAAAAGATAAAGTTAAGAATAGCTGAATCACCAATTCAGTTCACCAGTTGTTTTCTCAATTGAAAGGCAAGTGATAAACTAAAAGAAAATTGGTTGTGTAACTGAAAAAAACTCTCAGAAGAGGTAGCCTTTTTTTTTTTTTAATGTTTCTTAAATATATATAGGTTCAGCTTTTGAAACCACCTTTGACTGCAATTTTAAGTAGACAGAGTCTTTCCTTATTTTTTGAAGCTCTAGTTTTCCATTATTTTTAAGGAGTGAATAAAGAAGCCATGTATCAAAAAGAAAGAATTTTGTGGATAAGATGAAAATCAGTAAGGCAGAAATCTGAAATTAAAGTCAGATAATAGATAAAGATCATAGAATACTGTTTAAATAAGTGTTTCTTAAGTTTTTAGGATTAATAGTTATAGACTCCTTCGAGATTCCAAAGAAAGTTGAAGAACCTGGCCTCAGAAAATACACAGAAACATGAGCATTCAGATTTGAACATAATCTTAGGGCACTGCTAAATCTGAAGAGCCTATGGGGGTACATGCTGCCCTGGTCAAGAACATGTGGTCTGAATGGTAATCAGGGCTGGGGAGTAGTATGTGGCTAGAGAGCATCAACATTCAAACTGTGACAGTAATCTCTTCTCAAATACCAGCCTTTTGGGCAGCCCAAACTCAATTTGTTGTTGTTTTTCAAACTTTTGGTCTGACAGCTGAAAAATAATTTTTAGTTTTAGCTGTTGAAAATTAATCTATTCTTAAATTTTTTTCTGTGAAAATGCTGTAGGAAAGCAGTTACCGTATATATGTAATCTAGAAAAATGATATAGATGAACTTATCTGCAAAGTAGAAATAGAGACACAGACATAGAGAACAAACATATGATACCATACGTGGTGGCGAGGCTGGTGGTGCGATGAATTGGAAGACTGGAATTGGCATATATACACTACTATGTATAAAATATATAACTAATGAGAATCGACTGTATTGCACAGGGAACTCTACCCAATGTTCTTTGGTGACCTAAATGGGAAGGAAATCCAAAAAAGAAGGGATATATCTATATCTATATATGCTTATATATAGCTGATCCACTTTGCTGTACAGCAGAAAGTAACACACATTGTAAAGCAACTATACCTGAATAAAAATTAATTTAAAAAAAAAGAAAGAAAATGTCATAGATGGCAGGGTTTTCTGAAATAAGGCAATACAGTATTCAGGATACCCTAAGAAATGAAACTTACTAATAAAGTCAAAGTGAAATACAAACAAATTTCAAATGTACTGACATTTGAAAGATGATACAGAAGATACATTTCTAAGATGATACAGAAGCTGAATAAATGTTTCCTTTTAGAACTAGATTTAAAAAGCGAACAAACCAACTCTTTGTTCTCTCTTCTTTTCCATGAATCTGTTTGTAACATAACTTTCTCACAAAACTGATCATGAACTTTTAAGATGAACTTTATTAGTCCTATAGGTTAAGTATCAGACCTATTTCCTTGACTGTTGGTGATGAAGCTGTACTTTGTTACTTTTCATTTGGCTCAGGGCCTAAGTGGAACACTAAGCTAGTGATACAACTTAATAAGTTATAAATTATTTCCTGTTAGACACATTATGCCAGTTAGACCAATATTTAATGAAATCCAGAATTCTTAGGATTCATTGATTGAGTAGGAGATTGACTAGATGACCTACCTCTAAGTCTTTTGGCTATGCTAAGAGTCTAGGATTCCTTACATGTTTTCACTTGATCAAATAAAAGGGTTTTTTCCATCACTCTAAATCTTGAAAGTGAGTTCCACATCATAAGAAATCAAGGAAAGAAAATGCAAAAACAAAATACTTTGTCTGGGGTATAGTGTTGTAGTTGTTTAGTTGCTAAATCGTGTCTGACTCTTTTGCGACCCCATGAACTGTAGCCTGCCAGGCTCCCCTGTCCATGGGATTTCCCAGGCAAGAATAGTGGAGTGGGGTTACCATTTCCTTCTCCAGGGGATCTTCCCTACTCAAGAATTGAACCCGTATCTCCTGCATTGGCAGGCACATTCTTTTCCACTGTTCAGTTCAGTCACTCAGTCATGTCCGACTCTTTGTGACCCCATGGACTGCAGCACGCCAGGCTTCCCTGTCCATCACCAACTCCCGGAGCTTACTCAAACTGATGTGCATTGAGTTGGTGATGCCATCCAACCATCTCATCCTCTGTCCTCCCCTTCTCCTCCTGTCTTCAGTCTTTCCCAGCATCAGGGTCTTTTCAAATGAGTCAGTTCTTCGCATCAGGTGGCCAAAATATTGGAGTTTCATCTTCATTATCAGTCCTTGCAATGAATATTCAGGACTGATTTCCTTTAGGATTGACTGGTTGGATCTTCTTGCAGTCCAAGAGACTCTCAAGAGTCTTCTTCAACACCACAGTTCAAAAGTATCAATTCTTCTGTGCTCAGCTTTCTTTATAGTCCAACGTTCATATCCATACATGACTATTGGAAAAACCATAGCTTTGACTGGACGGACTTTTGTTGGCAAAGTAATGTCTTTGCTTTTTAATATGCTGTCTAGGTTGGTCATAGCTTTTCTTCCAAGGATAAAGCATCTTTTAACTTCATGGCTGCAGTCACCATCTGCAGTGATTTTGGAGCCCCAAAAAATGAAGTCTCGCACTGTTTCCATCTGTTTGCCATGAAGTGATGGGACCAGATGCCATGATCTTAGTTTTCTGAATGTTGAGTTTTAAGCCAGCTTTACCACTGAGCCATATAATGTTATACTTTAAATGATCACTTGATATATGGCATTTTTAGCTTAGATTTTTAGTGATGGAACAAATTATTATTATTAAGATTATTGTTAGCAGGTGTACAGTCAGAACATTTTTTTCTTGTCCCTAATAGCTCAGTTGGTAAAGAATCTACCTGCAATGCAGGAGACCCTGGTTTGACTCCTTGGTCAGGAAGATCTACTGGAGAAGGGATAGGCTACCCACTCCAGTATTCTTGGGCTTCCCTTGTAGCTCAGCTGTTAAAGAATCCAACCGCAATGTGGGATACCTGGGTTCGATCCCTGGGTTTGAAAGATCCCCTGGAGAAAGGAACAGCTACCCACTCCAGTATTCTGGCCTGGAGAATCCCACGGACTGTATAAGGCCATAGGGTCACAAAGAGTCAGACACAACTAAGCAACTTTCACTTTCCTTATAGAATTCTGGAATAGGTGTGTGATGAATAATACAGTGGAATTGTATATATTCGCATTCAGCCATGTTTGTTCAGAGGACAGTAAAATGAAAGTTAAAAACAATATAATTAAACCTAGGTTTAGATTCTCTCTGCTTGTTCTATCAATGAGTTTCTGCGGTACAGTGTTTTTGTGCCTCCCATACAGTGTGTGAAGAAGGAAATGGCACCTCACTCCAGTATTCTTGCCTAGAGAATCCCGTAGACAGAGGAGCCTGGTGGGCTGCTGTCCATAGGGTTTCACAGAGTTGGACACGACTGAAGCGGCTTAGCATGCATACATGCATTGGAGAAGGAAATGGCAACCCACTCCGGTATTCTTGCCTGAGAATCCCAGGGGCAGAGGAGACTGGTGGGCTGCCGTCTATGAGGTCACAAAGAGTCGGACACGACTGAAGCATCTTAGCAGCAGCAGCATACACAGTGTGAGCATACGGTGTAGTTCTAGTTCTGGGTATTAATAGTAACAACAACGAACACTCAGGAAATACAGCCTGTGTACCGGGCACTGTACGCCATGCAGTTTGCATATAATGATTCATTTCATTCTCACAATAGCCCTATCAGGTAGATTCTATTTTTAATCTGTGTTTCTTGGATAAGGAAACAGGCACTGAAAAGTTAAATAATTTGTTCCAATTACACGGTTAGTAAGTGGCAGATTTGCTGGGTGCTAGAATCTGTGCACTTAGTCCCCTCACATTACCTCTCAAAAATAGGCCACACTAAGCATAATAACATTTAGGCATATGCATATAATTAGCGGGCTTCCCTGGTGACTCAGATGGTAAGGAATCTGCTTGCAATGCGGGAGACCCAGGTTGATCCCTGGGTCGGGGAGCTCCCCTGGAGAAGGGCATGGCAACCCCAAACAAGAAAGAAAACCAAGAGAACAATAAATGTAATTAAGGTTAGTGTTACTTCTGGGGGAAAAGAAGAGGGACATAATCAGCAAAGGTTCATGTGGGGACTTCGAAAGGTTTAGTAATGCTCTAATTCTTAAGCTGAGTAGAAGATACACAAGTTTTCATTATGTTCTGTAACCTACATATGAATGTGTATATTCTTTTGTGTACATCAGCTATTTTATAATTAAATCATGTGGAAAGCAAGTCACCTAAAATCCTTCTGAGGGTAGAGATGGGGAGTGTAGAAATATAAATACATACACGTATAATTATGAGACATCTAATTAAGGGGTAAGAAAAATAAGTTACATTTAATATAAAATTTGCATCTCACTTTTTGGTCAACACCAGATGGTCAACACCGAAATCAGATTGATTATATTCTTTGCAGCCAAAGATGGAGAAGCTCTATACAGTCAGCAAAAACAAGCCCAGGAGCTGACTGTGGCTCAGATCATGAACTCCTTATTGCCAAATTCAGACTTAAATTGAAGAAGGTAGAGAAAACCACTAGACCATTCAAGTATGACCTAAATCAGATCTCTTTATGATTATACAGTGGAAGTGACAAACAGATTGAAGGGATTAGATCTGATAGACTGCCCGAAGAACTATGAATGGAGGTTAGTGACATTGTACAGGAGGCAGTGATCAAGACCATCCCCAAGAAAAAGGAGTGCAGAAAGGCAGAATGGTTGTCTGAGGAGCCTTACAAAGAGTTGAGAAGAGAAAAAAGCTAAAGGCAAAGGAGATAAGGAAAGATGCACCATCTGAATGCAGAGTTCCAAAGAATAGCAAGGAGAGATTAGAAAGCCTTCCTCAGTGATCTATGCGAAGAAATAGAGGAAAACAATAGAATGGGAAAGACTAGAGATCTCTTCAAGAAAATCAGAGATACCAAGGGAACATTTCATGCAAAGATGGGCACAATAAAGAACAGAAATGGTATGGACCTAAAAGAAGCAGAAGATATTAAGAAGAGGTGGCAAGAATACCAAGAAGAACTAGACAAAAAAGATCTTCATAACCCCAAGATATTAAGAAGAGGTGGCAAGAATACCAAGAAGAACTATACAAAAAAGATCTTCATAACCCAGATAACCATGATGGTGGGATTACTCACCTAGAGTCAGACATCCTGGAGTCCAAAGTCATGTGGGCTTTAGGAAGCATCACTACGAACAAAGCTAGTGGAGGTGATGGAATTTCAGTTGAGCTGTTTCAGATCCTAAAAGACGATGCTGTGAAAGTGCTGCGCTCAATATGCCAGCAAATTTGTAAAACTCAGCAGTGGCCACAGGACTGGAAAAGGTCAGTTTTCATTCCAATCCCAAAGAAAGGCAATGCCAAAGAATGTTCAAACTACTGCACAACTGCACTCATCTCACATGCTAGTATAGTAATGCTCAAATTTCTCTAAGCCAGGCTTCAACAGTACATGAACCGAGAACTTCCCAATGTTCAAGCTGGAATTAGAAAAGGCAGAGGAACCCGAGATCGAATTGCCAGCATCCGTTGGATCATCAATAAAGCAAGAGAGTTGGAGAAAAACATCTACTTCTGCTTTATTAACTATGCCAAAGCCTTTGACTGTGTGGATCACAACAAACAGTGGAATAGTCTAAAAGAGATGGCAATACCAGACCACCTGACCTGCCTCCCAAGAAATTTGTATGCAGGTCAAGAAGCAACAGTTAGAACTGGACATAGAACAACTGACTGATTCCAAATTGGGAAGGGCAATATACATCAAGGCTGTATATTGTCACCCTGCTTATTTAAGTTCTATACAGAGTACATCATGAGAAATGCTGGGCTGGATGAAGCACAAGCTGGAATCAAGATTGCCAGGAGAAATGTCAGTAACCTCAGATATACAGATGACACCACCCTTATGGCAGAAAGCAAAGAGGAACTACAGAGCCTCTTATGAAAGTGAAAGAGGAGAGTGAAAAGGCTGGCTTAAAATTCAACCTTTAGAAAACAAAGATCATGGCATCCATTCCCATCACTTCATGGCAAATAGATAGACGGGGAAACAATGGAAGCAGTGACAGACTTTATTTTCTCGGGCTCCAAAATCACTGCAGGTGGTGACTGGAGCCATGAAATTAAAAGACTTTTGCTCCTTGGAAGAAAAGCTATGACCAACCTAGACAGCACGTTAAAAAGCAGAGATATCACTTTGCCAGCAAAGGTCCGTCTAGTTAAAGCTATGGTTTTTCCAGTAGTTTTGTATGGATGTGAGAGTTGGACTATAAGGAAAGCTGAATGCCAGAGAATTGATGCTTTTGAACTGTGGTGCTGGAGAAGAAGACTCATGAGAGTCCCTTGGACTGCAAGGAGATCAAAGTCAATCTTAAAGGACATTTGTCCTGAATATTTATTGGAAGGGCTAATGCTGAAGCTGAAACTCCAATACTTTGTCCACCTGATGCGAAGAACTGACTCTTTGGAAAAGACCCTGATGGTGGAAGAGATTGAGGGCAGGAGGAAAAGGGGATGACAGAGGATGAGATGGTTGGATGGCATCACCGACTTGATGGACATGAGTTTGAGCAAGCTCAGGGATTTGGTTGGACAGGGAAGCCTGGCATGCTGCAGTCCATGGGGTTGCAAAGAGTCAGACACGACTGAGTGACTGAACTAAGTCTCACTGTTACTGAAAAGAATAAAGTTATTGAAATTTCGTTTGTCCAACCCGATCCAGAATGAACCAGATGGGAATTCCCTGGCAGTCCAGTGGTTAGGACTCCACACTTTTCACTGCTGAGGGCACGGGTTCAGTCCCTCATTGGGAAACTAAGATTCTGCAAGTCGCGCAGCACAGCCAAAAAATAAAATGGATCAAGAAAGAAAGAGAAAGAAAGGGAGGAAGAAAAGAAAAAGAAAATAATTTTAAAAAAGAGAAATTTTAAATGAACCAGAGGCTTTTGTAAGGACATTAGAGAGCTACAACTCTTAGGAAAGTGGGGACTTGTCTCTCCAGAGTTTTTTTTGTTTCTAAATTATGCTTGTTTGCTTTTCTTTTTTCTCTTGTCACAGTTGCACCTCTAACTTTAGGCCTCTCTTGTATGTAAATTATAAGGAAGATTGGACAAGAGAATGCTTTAGAAAACTCACTGTGAGGAAGAAAAATTCACAAACACTATATAGCACATACATGATATGCATAGGAAATAGACACATTCAGAAAACTTGACCCTGACAATTAATTATGAGTTTCCCCTTAAGAAAGAAAAATATCAAAGTTATCAAAAATGGTAAAATTATTGTTACAACAGTATTAGTTGGTTCTGAATGTAATAGTATGTAAACTAAAATCTGAAACCATGGGTACCATTCTGAATAGCTGAAAAAAATTAATAAACTCACAGGTATCCTTAGTTTAGCTAAAGAGTCTTTTTCCAAGAGACTCTAATCTCATTAAAAGTCAAAAATCACATCAATTCAAAATAACATTGGGAGTACTTTAAATCATCCACAAAGTACAGTAGTATACTACCTTGCAATAAATCCAACACAGCCAAGGATATAATGTGGAACAGTTTGCTGTTTTCAGCTGAAATCAGTTGAAGTAGCTTGCTGATGTTTAGGAACTATGCTGTGAGAAAAATATCTATTATATTTGTATAAAGAAATCGTAAACTATGCTGAGTTTGCTTCCCTCCTCCCTCAGCATTACAAGATTCATCCATGTTGATTGTTATAACTGTAGATGATTCACTTTTACGTTTTCTCTTAGTTTTTATTTTTAAAAGTGTTTAAATTGAGGTATTATTTTTATTTCTCCATGGTATTCTAATGTTTGAATATTCTGTATTTGTTGTGTTGATGGATAATTAGATTCTAGTCTTTGTTATTTTAGTGTTACAAATACTAAACAATGCTGCACAGACACTATCTTGTACACCTTGTGCACATGCTTGAGTGTCTTTAGGATATACACCTAGAAACAGAACTGCTGAGTTGTAAGGATATATGAATCTTCAACTTTCCCAGACAATGGTAAATTATTAATTAAAATGGTTGCACCAGTTTATGCTCCTATAAGGGTATGAATGCTTGATGCCCCATATTTTATTGTCTGATTCTTTAATATTTACTAAACTGACAGATGTAAAATAATAGTGTCTTGATTTGCATTTTCCTCATTACTAATGGGTTGAGCATTTATTTCACTTTGTTGGCTGTTTCTGTTCCTTTGTAAAGTATTTGCTCTGTTTTGCTCATTTTCTATTGATATTTTATTTTAAACTAATGTTTGTTTTGCTTATTGATTTTTAGAAATTCTTTAGGGTACTAATATTTTGTTAATGGTATGTAGCATATATCCTCATAGTTTGTGCCTTATCTTCATTTTCAGATGGGTGATTTTTCATAAGCATATCAAGATTAGGGGAAATGTTTTTGTTAGACCAGTTTCTTATTTGGAGTAGATAAAATATGATTCCCAGAATCCTTAAACTATACTTTTAAAAAGTGAGATTTTTAATAGTCCTTGTAAGTAATCCATTCCAATGTAAATAACCACTATGAAGAAAAAATCTTGTACTATAGAGTTACAGACCAAAAACTCTTATTAAAGCTTTAATATTAAAATAATCCAATTTTATAACCATAAACCTGACTACATGGGCTACACTGATAAGCCATTTTTAGAAATGGTACTTTTTGTCCCACTAATTCTTGGTCCTTTTAGTTTTATTATGTTTTTCTAACAAGAAAGACCATTTTCAGTTTGTAGCTTACCATATGAAACATATTTATTGTTTTTTACTTTTTACTAGAGAATTTTTGTTTGTTTCAAGGCATGGTAGTAGTACACCCTACAGTGACTAAATAGGCCATACATAGAAGGAGATTCTTTTAGGAACTTTAACCTTCTTAGTTGGTGAATGTAACAAATCAGATGATACTTTTTTAGTGAGAATTCATTTAGAAAGCTTTGCTTTATTTGGAGTTGTATTTTGCCATTTTTTGTTGTCTATTATATGTGTGTGTGTGTGTCTGTGTGTGTCTATATATATGTAGCATTTAGGAACTGATCCTACAAAGTTGTCTCTTCCTTTAGATGTGGACTTCTGTGGCTGGGGGCAGTTATTTCTTACAAGTCTGTAGACTCCTGTTAAAGTACCATTCATGGTAAATGCCTAATACTTACTATTCTTGTTCTTTTTTTGTTCTTTCCTTGGTAGAGCAGATTACCGTGTGTGCTTGTAATCCTTCTTACACTCATATACCTAGGCAGTGTTCAATAAATCTGTGTCTTGTCAAGAATGAGTTTAATTACCATGAAA
The DNA here is from genome assembly GCF_054371585.1 of Giraffa tippelskirchi. Lineage (NCBI taxonomy): Eukaryota > Metazoa > Chordata > Mammalia > Artiodactyla > Giraffidae > Giraffa > Giraffa tippelskirchi. Next base: position 144,851,281 of record NC_137281.1, on the reverse strand, counting down.
GTATGATAATTTAGCTGACCTTCTGATTAATATTGTAGATAAGATTTTCTATTTGAAACAGTTGAGCCAAATACTTTGAGCAAAAACTGTCTTTAATTCCAGCAGTGGAATTTAATACACTTTTCTCCCATTTAAATATTCTAAATCTGATTTCAACAGATATTATATCAGCAGGTAGTGCATTTTCTAGAGCAGGTATGAAAAAATTCAGAAGCATTTCTACTATTAAGTGTCTGGATCCAGTTCACTATCATTTGCTAGATTATTATAGTAGCCTCCTAATTGTTTCCCTGCTTCATTCTTGTTTCCTTCAATCGTTTTTTAAACCAGCTGCTAAATGTAAGATGTAAGTGCTTTCTTTTAGAGTCCTCCAGTGATTCGCCACTTCTCTCAGAGGAAAATTGAAGTATTTGGCCTACAAGGTTCTCTATTAACTTGTTCTGTGTTACCCATGTGGTCTCATCTCGCCTATTCTCTTGTTGTCTTCATTTTGCACTGAACACACGGACCTTTCTGTTTATCAGACACTCTAGGCAAGACCTTTAGGACCTGTGCATTGATTATTTTCTTTTTCTGGAACGTTTGTCCTACTGCATGACTCACTTTTTTACCTACTTCAATTCTTTACTCAAATGATACTTTCTTAATTTAAAATTCTATCACTACCTCCAGAGAAGGCAGTGGCACCCTACTCCAGTACTTTTGCCTGGAAACTCCCATGGACAGAGGAGCCTGGTAGGCTGCAGTCCACAGGGTCGCTAAGAGTCGGACACGACTGAGCGACTTCACTTTCACTTTTCACTTTCGTGCATTGGAGAAGGAAATGGCAACCCACTCCAGTATTCTTGCCTGGAGAATCCCAGGGACGGGGGAGCCTGGTGGGCTGCTGTCTGTGGGGTCGCACAGAGTCGGACACGACTGAAGCGACTTAGCAGCAGCAGCAGCATCCCTACCTCAGTACTTCTAATCCCCCTCTTAACCCTATTCATGTTTTCTCCATAGCATTTACCATCTTCTAATATACCACAGAGTTGGTGGTGTTCAGGTAAATGCTTTACAACTAGTTTTCCAGATATAGTTCCTACATGAATGATGGTTGATGTTTTTGCTTGTTTAGTGAGTAAGATGAAAGTGAAGCAATGAAGTTGTGTGTCAGAATTTCACTCATTTGTCAATGACATGAGAGGCTTCTTTGCTGAATTGGATAATAGTTTTCAAATAGAAGAGTATATCCTCAAAATTTTTGGTGCTATTCGTAAGGTAGTGCTTTAGACACCACACACTTTTAGGTTCAGTCTGCATTGTAACATTTTCTCCATTGGTTTCTTAAGTCTGGACAAGCACAAAACAATCAATCAAACAGTAATTGGTAGCTTTTGCCAAATTTCACAGTGTAAATATTTCCACTGTGGCCGACTTCAGATTACCATCATGAAGTCACTGAATAAGATATTTGGAAGAGATGTACAGTAGCCCAGCATTAGGCAATATTTCTACCATAGAGATACAAAATCATCAATAACACCAAGAGCACAGAAGATAGTAAAATGCAATGTAAAAATAGAAGTAAGATTTTAGTATTTATCTTTGTTTTAAAATAACTACAAGTTTATATAATCTAATTTGTAACAAAGGTTATGTTTAACACCAAGTTCACAAACTTGCTGAGAATTTAACAGTTGGATCTTGTCAGTCAGCGCATCGCTGTGAAAAATCTGGCTATTTATTTTCTGTCTGTCTCCTTCATAGAGGCAGAGGTTTTGCTCTGTATTGTTTACTGCAGGCTGGAATGGTAGGCAGTCAATGAATACTGGCTAAGTGAATTTTAATTAAAATAAATGTACTAGATGCTGAGCAAAAAATAAATTTTGTCTTCAAATAAATTGAAACCTTTTTCATCTTTTAATACAAAATTTTGATTATAACAATAGCATAATATTCTTACCTCTCTGAATTATTGACCTAGATTATAAATAAAAACAAGCTACTCTGAAAAGGATAGAAGATTTTTAAATTTTCCTTGCTGAAAGGAAAATAATCATGTGATCTTTCTTTTATAAAAAGAAAAAATGAAGCATATATGCATAGGAAAAAACAAAGGGAAAAAACTCTGAAATGTTGATGGAGGTTATTTCTGTTTGGGATTACAGGTCATTTGTATTTCATTCTTCAGATTTTTCTGTTTTTCCTGTTCTTTACAAGTCACATCTATTAAATGATAAAATTATTTTTAAATCAGCTTCTTTATCATACCCTGGTATATAGTATTTTAGTTGAAAGAGGAGTAAAGTAAAACATTACAGGTAGAATGTTCAGGGTAAAGAAAGAGAAAGAAGTGAGAAAATTTGAAAGGCCTGATCTTCATAAGATTAGGCAGGGAAGTACTGGGAGATAAGGCTGCAAAATGTTGGGCTCAAATTGTAGAGGCTTCTGAATGCCAAACTCGGACATCAAACTTTAGAATCTTCAACAGGTTTTGAAGATAGTCAAGGAAGAATTCTAGGAATTTAATCTGCACAACTCTGTAGGAAGATTAGAGGAAAGAGGGCTTGGAGTCCAGGGGTTGTTGCAGAGGTCATGGATGAAGTGATTTTTCTACCAGGGCAATTAGAAATAGAAGTGCTGAATGGCTGAATACCAGAGATAACTGATACCTGTTCCCATCCAATAGCATCTATTGATGAACTTTGTATGGAAGAATAATGGAAACGTGTCAGAAGTATGCTGTTGACATTTTAAAGCTTTGATGGGTGTAAAGGTGTTATGTAGAAATATGAAAGTCAGGAAGAAGAGTTTGTCTGAAAGGAAGAAGATAAATGGATTTGGAGATATTTGAATTGGAGTTGGAAGTACAAGACTAGAATTCACAAAGAAGTCAGGACTAGATATGAGCTCTTTATGGGAGATAGAGAAAGAAGAAATGTATGTTTATAATTAGTTGAATTTTAACCCACTTAAAAAAAGAAACTGAGTTCAGTATGTAATCTGTTCGTGAATTCAAAGAAGGAAAAGTACAGTTCGTCGTGAGCTATAAACTTACATATTGACAGGGACATTTTTAGTTTACTAATAAGGTAACTTAACGATTCATTTTCAAATGTTAGCTAACCCTGCATTTATTAGAAAAGCTCCATGTGGTCATGATATATTTTTGATATATTGTTTGGTTTGATTTGCTAAATTTTTGTTTAGAATCTATGTATGTATGTTCATGAGAGATATTGGTCCATTTAAAAACCATAAATAGTGTCTTTGGTTTTGGTATCAGGTAATATTAGCCTGATAGAATGATTTAGGAAATGTTCCCTCCTCTTCAGTTTTTTGGGAAGAGTTTGTAGAATTGGTATGATTTCTTCCTTAAATGTTAGGCAGAATTCACCAGTGAATCTATTTAGCCCAGGAGTTGCATTTGTGGAAAGATTTTAAACTATAAATTGAATTTCATTAGTAGATATAGAACTATTGTGCTGTGCTGTGCTTAGTCGCTCAGTCGTGTCCAACTCTTTGCAACCCTATGAACTGCAGCCCGCCAGGCTCCTTTGTCCATGGGGATTCTCCACGTAAGAATACTGGCGTGGGTTGCCATGCCCTCCTCCAGGGGATCTTCCCAACCCAGGGATCAAACCCAGGTCTCCTGCATTGCAGGCAGATTCTTTATCAGCTGAGCTCCCAGAGAAGCCCATAGGACTGTTAGGGTTATCTGTTTCTTCTTGAATAAGCTATGAAAGTTTTTACCTTGAAAGGAATTTTTCCATTTCATCTGAGTTTAATTTATTGGCATAAACTTGTTCATAATATGCCCTTATTATTTTTAATCTCTATAGAATCTTATAGAGATCACACCTCTGTCATTCTTTTTATTTATTTATTTTTGGCTGCACTGGGTCTTCATTGCTGCCCTTGGGCTTTCTCTAGTTGCAGCGAGTGGGGGCTACTCTCTAGTTGTAGTGCATGGGGTTGTCATTGCAGTGGTGTTACAGAGCATGGGCTCTAGAGTTCATGGGCTCGGTAGTTATGGCACCCAGTTTTAGTTGCCCCTCAGCGTGTGGAATCTTCCAGGGTCATGGATTGAACTTGTGTCCTCTGCCTTGGCAGGAGAATTCTTAACCACTGGACTATCAGAGAAATCCTCTTATTCTTGACATTGGTAATTTGTATCATTCCCCCCTGCCAAATAGTCCAGCTATAGGTTTATCAGTTTTTCTTCAATCTTGTCCAAGAGCTAGCTTTTTGTTTCCTTTTTTCTATATTTATATTTTCCTACTTTATTGCTTTCTGCTTTGATTCCTACTGTTTCCTTTTTTTCCGCTTGCTTTGCATTTCTTTGTCCTATAGTTTCTATAGGTAGAAGCTAAGGTCATTGTTTTAAGTTAAGGCCTTTCTTATTTTCTAATATAGATGTTTAGTGCAGGGTCTCTCAATGGTGCACTGTTGGCATTCTAAGCTGGACAATTCTTTCTTGTCAGGAGCTGGCCTGTGTGTTGTAGGATGCTTAGTATCTCTGGCCACTATCCATGAGGTGCCAGTAGCATCTCCCCTAGTGACAACCAAAAAATGTCTTCTCCAGGTATTGCCAAATGCACAGGATTCCTCCCCACACCTGGTTGAGAACCACTGGTTTAGTGCTATAAGTTTCTAAGTTCTGCTTTTGTGACATCCCATAAACTTTGACATATTATGTTTTCATTCAGTTCAAAATATTTTCTGAATTCCTTTTTGATTTCTACTTTGACCCATGGGCTATTTTGAAATGTATTATCTAGTTTCTAAATATTTGGTGATTTAATTCCTTTGTGGTCAGAGATCATACTTTGCATGACTTGAAACCTTCTAAATTTGAGACTTGTTTTGTGGCCCAGAATATGGTCTGTATTGGTAAATTGGTAAATATGCACTTAAGAAGAATGTGTACTCTGTTGTCATTGGGTAGAGTGTTCTATAAATGTCAGTCAGGTCTTGTTGATTGATACTGTTGTTCAAGTCTTGCTGTACATCTCCTTGTTGATTTTCTTCCTACTTATTCTGTTAATTATTGTGATGAGTGTATATAGCCAATCCAGCTTTCTTTTGACTTGTATTAATACGGTATATTGTTTTCTATCATTATACTTTTAACCTGTTTGTGTCTTTATATTTTAAAGTAGGTTTATTACAGGCAGCATATTGTTGGGTTTTGCTTTTTTTATCCAGGCTAATGAAGAGCTGATTAGTCTTTTTGACTACTGGGGCAGCTAGTGTCACTAATAAAGGTGCTGTCTCCCCTAACAAGTCTATTCCAGATCTCACTGGGGGAACATTGTGGCAATGGAGCCAGCCTGCAGGACCGTAGTCAGGGTGGAGGGCTGGTGAATATGGTTATACCATCCTTCCTGTGCCTATCTAGGACCAGGCAGAGGTACATGAAGGCAGACCAACCCTCTGGGGACCCTGGAGGAAGCCAACAACTGTGCCTGAGAGAGATGGAACTTTTGAAATCTGACTTGCACTGTTACTGACCAATCAGAATGTTCACCAGCCTTCAGTTCAGTTCAGTTCAGTCACGTCCAACTCTTTGCGACCCCATGGACTGCAGCATGCCAGGCCTCCCTGTCTATCACCAACTCCAGGAGTTTACTCAAACTCATCTTCATTGAGTCAGTGATGCCATCGAACCATCTCATCCTCTGTTGTCCCCTTCTCCTCCTGCCTTCAGTCTTTCCCAGCATCAGGGTTTTTTCAAATGACTCAGTTCTTCGCATAAGGTGGCCAAACTATTGGAGTTTCAGCTTCATTATCAGTCCTTGCAATGAATATTCAGGACTGATTTCCCTTAGGATTGACTGGTTGGATCTCCTTGCAGTCCAAGGGACAAAAGCATCAGTTCTTCTGTGCTCAGCTCTCTTTATAGTCCAACTCTCACATCCATACAAGACTACTAGAAAAACCATAGCCTTGACTAGATGGACCTTTGTTGTCAAAGTAATGTCTCTGCTTTTTAGTATGCTGTCTAGGTTGGTCATAACTTTTCTTCCAAGGAGTAAGTGTCTTTTCATTTCTTGGCAGCAGTCACCATCTGCAGTGATTTTGGAGCCCAAAAAAATAAAGTCTGCTGCTGTTTCCACTGTTTTTCCATCTATTTGCCATGAAGTGGTGGGACCAGATACCATGATCTTTGTTTTCTGAATGTTGAGCTTTAGCCAACTTTTTCACTCTCCTCTTTCACTTTCATCAAGAGGCTCTTTAGTTCTTCTCTTAAGGGTGGTGTCATCTGCATATCTGAGTTTATTGATATTTCTCCTGGCAATCTTGATTCCAGCTGTGCTTCATCCAGCCCAGCGTTTCTCATGAAGTTAAATATAAGTCATGCATATAAGTTAAATAAGCAGGGTGACAATATACAGCCTTGACCTACTCCTTTTCCTATTTGGAACCAGTCTGTTGTTCCATGTCCAGTTCTAACTGTTGCTTCTTGACCTGCATACAGGTTTCTCGAGGCAGGTCACGTGGTCTGGTATTCCATCTCTTTCAGAATTGTCCACAGTTTATTGTGATCCACACAGTCAAAGGCTTTGGCATAGTCAATAAAGCAGAAATAGATGTTTTTCTGGAACTCTCTTGCTTTTTCGATGATCCAGCGGATGTTGGCAGTTTGATCTCTGGTTCCTCTGCCTTTTCTAAAACCAGCTTAAACATCTGAAAATTCTCAGTTCAGGTACTGTTGAAACCTGGCTTGGAGAATTTTGAGTATTACTTTACTAGCATGTGAGATGAGTGCAACTGTGCAGTAATTTGAGCATTCTTTGGCATTGCCTTTCTTTGGGATTAGAATGAAAACTGACCTTTTCCAGTCCTGTGGCCACTGCTGAGTTTTCCAAATTTGCTGGCATATTGAGTGCAGCACTTTCACAGCATCATCTTCCAGGATTTGAAATAGCTCAACTGAAATTCCATCACCTCCACTAGCTTTGTTCGCAGTGATGCTTCCTAAAGCCCACTTGACTTCACATTCCAGGATGTCTGGCTCTATGTGAGTGATCATACCATCATGATTATCTGGGTCGTGAAGATCTTTTTTGTACAGTTCTTCTATGTTTTCTTGCTACCTCTTCTTAATATCTTCTGCTTCTTTTAGGTGCATACCATATCTGTCCTTTATTGAGCCATCTTTGCATGAAATGTTCCCTTGGTATCTCTGATTTTCTTGAAGCAATCTCTAGTCTTTCCCATTCTGTTGTTTTCCTATTTCTTTGCACTGATCACTGGCCTTACTACTTTGTTAAACCAGTTGTTGGATTGTGGAAGGTCACGGAGTGGATCCTAGGCAAGGGATTCAGCACAGTGAATGTTTACTATCTAGAATATAAGCCTCGCAAAAACTTATCACTGGTATGGCTATATCAAGTCATACTGGCCAACTATATGGTGTGTGTTTCTCTATTCACGTTTGAGTGTGCTGGGTTTAATTCTGTTTATTATATACTAACACCTGTTAGAAAAAATTAGGAAAATAATGAGATCATCACAAGAAAAGTTTCACCTATCCTAACTGCTTATGGTTGCCCTGGTCTTTTCCCTGAACTTCAGGCTTATACACATCTCTACCTGGCAACCTGATAAACAGACCCCTCAAATTCAACAGTTCGGTTCGCTGAATTCTTCTATCCAGCTTACTGAGGCCTAAAACTTAGAAGTCATATTTTGATTTCTTTCTCTTCCTCACTTTTTATGATCAATTCCTGCTCTTGACTTTCCCCGCAAAGACAATTCTGTTGATCAACCAAAACTGAGTTTATTAAACTTACTGCAGCAAGGGAGAGCACCACTATGATAGAGTATTGGTAGTTAGGGGAAGTTAGGAAAGATTATTTCTAGGGTTTTGAGATCTGGACTCAGATGGCTTAAGGCAGGTCCTTCAAGGTGGGGAACTGATTGGGATGGGCAAAGTTTGCGACACAGTATTTAAAATTAATGAACATAGCAAGAAAAGCAATCTGTTATCATGTTAGGAGAACTGTTTGCCCTGATGTACAAATTGTTTACCCAGATAAATTAGTTTGTTAAACTTTCCTGACAAAATGTAGCTAATTCTTGGCTTACAGTCTTATCATCTTGGGCAGAATGCTTTCCTGAAGCACAGTTACATCATGTTGACTCAGTTAATTCATAGATTTCCTGAGTCTATGTTCTGTTGATGTTGTTGCCTCTACCTGAAATAATCTTTTCCCTCCTACTTTCCCACAGTATGTGACTGTTTTTTGTTCTTTTAAAACTTAACTCAGGCAGTGTCTCCTATAGGAAATGTTTCCTGAACCTAGACTGCTTCTAAGTGATACTGTATATAGTGCTATTATTACATTCTACATATTGTACAGAAATGAACCTTTTATAAAGGGAGAGAGCCATCTAAAGGCCAGTTGTCTTATTAATTTCTGTATCTACTAGCATTAATAACAGGGCCCAGCACATGGTAAGTTTTCAGTTTTTTACTAACCCAAACAAATTGGGTCAGAGGAGGAAGACCAGAGGAATAGGAGATAAGAGGTGATGATTTAACTTGAAACTAATGCGATTGAGGCAGTATCAATGCACCCAAATATAGAAATTTAAGTAAGAGAGGAAGAGTTAAGAGTACAATTAGGAAATGCTCCTAATTGGGGTAATAGTTTGTGTTGATTATTTCTCCAAGAGTGATACTGCAAAGAGAACACCAATGGAGGATTAATATTTGAGGAATATCTACAGTGGGTGGGATAAAGTAGAGGAAGCCCTTAAAGACATCAGTAGAAACAGAGGTGAGGAGGATAAACCAGAGGAATTAGAGTGCTGGGGCAGGGGAAGGCAAGGAGGTATACAGAGGAGGGCTGGAATTATGATGTCAAAATTTGGAGAGCATTTAAGGAATGAGAACTTTGAAAAGATTTCCTGATTTGGGCAATTAAGTTGTACGCAGTGGCCTCTGAAAATCTAGTAGAATGGGAATATCATTTTTAAAAAATTTAGTTTCTAGGACAAAATAACTTTATTCTCAGGTTTTATACTTAGAAAAATATATTCTTTACCTATATTCAACCAAGACTTCCACAAGGGGTATGATTTTCTTTATTTGGGAGTCAAGTTTAACCTTATTGAGGACCAGTAGTAAACATTACTTTGAATTAACATTTTCTATTTTTTCTTGTTACCTTTTGTTTTGTAAGCAAAATCATTATACATAGATTACTTGAAAATGGAATGTTTGGTTTCTCCCTTGTATTAATTATTATCTTAATTGCTAGATTATTTTGTAGGCCAGTGGTAGTTGTGCATTAAGAAGTAGCAAGCAAGATACTATGATGATGTATTTTCTTTTTACCAAGTTCATTTTAGAACAGTTACAGATACATCACTAATTTTCAAAAAATTTCCAGCTGTGAAACCCTTTCCTTAAACTTTAACATGGAGCCCCAACATGTAAATCAGAGAAAGAGAAGCTTGTCTGTTTGAAGCTGTGACAGGGACTGAAACCCCTCCTGAGAGTTGTGTCTAACCTCCTCCTCTTTCCTTCCAAACACCTGTGGTACAAGGGACTCCTCTGTGGAAATTCTAGGGCCACCTAAAGCACAGTTCAAAAATCACTGTTATGTAATTCTCTTTGTAGAAACACTGATGTCAAGCCATTTTAATACTGAAAGTGACATGATATTTAGACCCCCAAATCAGATGATACTTCCAGTCTGTTATCTTTATTGGTCAGTAGAATGGTACAACAACAAAGAGCAAATAAATTTGTACTGGTGCTATTTAGACAGAGGTTGGATATCAGGGCTTCCCTGATAGCTCACTTGGTAGAGGATCCACCTGGAATGCAGGAGACCCTGGTTCGATTCCTGAGTTGGGAAGATGCACTGGAGAAGGAATAGGCTACCCACTCCAGTATTCTTGGGCTTCCCTTGTGGCTCAGCTGGTAAAGAATCTGCTTGCGATGCGGGAGACCTGGGTTCAATCCCTGGGTTGGAAAGATCTCCTGGAGAAGGGAAGGGTTACCCACTCCAGTATCCTGGCCTGGAGAATTCCATGGACTATATAGTCCATGGTCTCGCAAAGAGTCAGACCCGACTGAGTGACTTTCACTTCACTTCATTTCACTTCACTGGATGTCTTCCTTTCAGGGAAGTTGTCCAAGTAGTTCCTTTGTCAGTGGGAGGTTGGCCTACTATTAAATGCAGTCTCTTCTAACATCGATGATTCTCTGGGTCTTACTGTCTACATTTATCCTACCTTGTAAATACCATCTAATAGGATGGGATCTATTGTATCTTTCATTTCTTCAACTTTATAGTGTGCTGTATATGTGACAGGCACTGTATTAGGATGCAAGGGTACTATTTACACTAAGTAAGTGTAAACAGATAAGATATAACCTTCCATAAAGGAAATAGAAAATTGCTGTAAGGTTTGAGGAGTATAGTTATAGAGGTAAGCAGAGGGTATTCGTGGGACTCATATGAAATGAAGGAACCCAGACCAGGTAGGGGCTTTTCAGAAAAAATGCTGCTTCTATGAAGGCTGAGCTGACTCTTTGAAAATGAGTAAACTTGAACCAGAAGCAAATAGAGAAAAGTCTTTCTAAGCAGAGGAAGGAACATGTACAGAGGCTCGGAAAGATACCCTGCCTTGTTTGAAGAACTCTTGAGTAGGTGAGTATGCCTGGAGCTTAGCATGTGAATGGAGCTGGTGGGTGAAGCCAGATGAAAAATGACTGTTTGCACCATGCTTGGGAATTTGGACTTTACCTTAAAAGTGATGTGAAGCAATTGAAGGATTTTAAGCAGAGTAATTAATGGTCAGATTTGTGTTTTAGAAAGCGCTCTGGCATTAGTCAGGAGAACAGATTGGAGTAGGCCTCTCTTGGAAGCAGACAGACCATTAAGTTATTAAGCTTTTGCAAGATATAAGCAAAAATGAGGATAGTAGAGCTTACATGGTGGGTGGGGAAATTAATTCAGGATATACTAAGGAAATAAAATCCATAGTTATTGGTCAGAGAAAGAATAAAAGTAGAGGTGACTTTCAGGTGTTTGACTTGGCCAGCTGGATAAGTGTATAGTCTTTTTTTGCTAAGACAAAGAAATTAAAAAGAAAGGCATCATACAGACTTTCGTCTCAAGATTCTTAGAGTGCCACCTTAAGCAAGGATATGGGTGCTTTTTATTTTCTTATATTTGTATTTGTATATATTTTTGAAATGTGATATGAAAGTATATAACAGGATATATTATCAAGGAAGGTTAAGGAATTCTTTTTGGAAGTCTATTAGATTAAGGTAGATTCTCATTTAAAGTAGTTTAGGAATAAGTGATCTACTTAAAAGCAAAGGAATGGATTACCTTTTGTCCATCCAGTTCTTTGATTATTTAATATCCACCTTACCTACTCTATAAATCAACTTTGAATTGAGAAATAATAAATTCATTTTTAGAAAATCCAGAGATTTTATCATTCATCTCTCAGAATTTTTACCTTTTAAGAAAATATGTGGTAAGATTGGCCTGTTTGTGTGAATTAGCTAATTTGGTAATAGTTCTGCTGTGGCGTTATGCACTTTAAAATACAAAATGATTTTCCTCTGAATGCAGACTTTGATTTTCAAGTCTTTCATCAGTGTTATGTGGAAATTAATGTTCCATCCCTTGTTATTTAACATTCCTGGCAGAGATGTTTCCTTTATATAGCTTTGTCACATCATTTTCTCAAGTTAAGATCTCCTTTTAGGCTGGTTGAGGTGCTTAAATCCCTCATGGAAAGAATGAGCAATGCTCCTTAACAGAAAACTGAAGGTGTTGGTTTCAGATTTTGAGATTTGCTCTATAAAGGGATACATTCATTATATTTATTCATTGAATCTTAAATGCTCCATGGTTTCTTATTAGATAGTCTTCATTCCCTGTAGTTTTGTGATTTCTTCTGTACCTTTGAAAGCATTAGAGAAGTGCTTCTTCCAGTAACAAAACAAAAACACTGACTATAGTTTAAACCAAAAAGATTCCCAGATTTCAGTGTTTCAGAATGATTTTTTCCTGATAAGGATCAACATTTTCAGAATATTTTAGAAATTGTTAGCAGTTTATAATTTGGCCTACATGTACAAATTTCCTTATTCAGTAGTTAACATGGATTTGAAAGGTAGATCAGTAGGAATAGTCATTGGTTTATTACAATTAAAGTACTTGAAAGTTCTTAGAATAACATCTCTTCAGATCCTACAAGAGGTTATTGTTGTTTTACTAGAACTAGTATTACAATTGTCTTTGCAAAAAGTGAAATGATTTGTTTGTTTGAACTTAGTTACTTTGAAAGGAAGTATGTTAATTGCTCATTTCCCCCTAAAACAAAACCTTTGATTTGGGATAATAGTTTTTTATTAGTATCGTAATCTAAACTTTAAATATGTGAGAAGGTAGTGACTTCCTTTTCATATTTCTTTTACAGCTTGTGAAAATTAAAATGAATAAACTACGGCAAAGTTTTAGGAGAAAGAAAGATATTTATGTTCCAGAGGCCAGTCGTCCACATCAGTGGCAGACAGATGAAGAAGGAGTTCGTACTGGAAAATGTAGCTTCCCAGTCAAGGTAAGACCTCATGTTTCTATAAATCTAGATGTGGAAAAGAACTGACAGTTTATTGTATGTGAAATTCCATTAATTAGGACAGTTAAAAGAAAACACTTCAAAAGCTAATCTCTTTATATTCTGCTTCAATGACAGAATTAGTAAGAAGAAAAATAGATTATAAGTAATGATTTTTCTCCTTACATTTATTTATTTTTAAATATATATGTTTTATTGACTTACATTGTTTCAGATGCACAGCAAGGTGGTTCAGTTATACAAATACACGTATATTATTTTTGAAACTATTTTCCATCATAAGTTATTACAAGATACTGACTATAGTTCCCTATGATATAAAGTAAACCTTTGTTGCTTGTTGCATATCTATTTTTTAATTAGAAATCTAGCATTCTATTTATACTAAGTCAAACAAGTGGAATCAAAAATGTCATAATTTTTTAGTTAGGCAAAAATTCATAAGTTTTTTAAACTATATTATACATATTTATATATATGTATAGTAGAGCTTTTTCTACTACACTTGATAAAAGCTTGAGAAAGAACATCAAAAAGAAGAGATGAAGAAATTGGAGAACATAAACTAAATGAAATGTGAGCACTGAATATGAAATAGAAAAAGTGAAACAAACTAGATAAAAGTAAAAGATCATCATATAGTCTGGTTGTTTTTAAACATGTCTGCTCATTAGAAACATATCTGGAGCTCTGGAGAAAAAAAGCAATACCTGAGCATTTGTAGTTTTCGAGATACTTCTGATATGCATCTAGGTTTTAAAAAGTGATTTTAAAAGGTTTCTCTAATAGATCCTAGTTATGGTAATACAGAATTCTATTATTTTTCTATTGACCAATCATGATACAGTAGTATTGAGTGATAGTTACATAATTACAATAGTAAAAGATGTTTATCAGTTTTCACAATCAGTTCAATTCAGTCGGTCGTGTCCGACTCATTGGGACCCATGAACTGCAGCACACCAGGCCTCCCTTTCCATCACTAACTCCTAGAGTTTACTCAAACTCATCTCCATTGAGTCGGTGATGCCATCAAACCATCTTATCCTCTGTCATCCCCTTCTCCTCCTGCCTTCAGTCTTTCTCAGCATCAGGGTCTTTTCAAATAAGTCAGCTCTTCGCACAGGTGGCCAAAGTAACTTCAACATTAGTCCTTCCAATGAACACCCAGGACTTATCTCCTTTAGGATGGACTGGTTGGCTCTCCTTGCAGTCCAAGGGACTCTCAAGAGTCTTCTCCAACACCACAGTTCAAAAGCATCAATTCTTTGGTGCTCAGCTTTCTTCATAGTCCAACTCTGACATCCATACATGACCACTGAAAAAACCATAGCCTTGACTAGACGGACCTTTGTTGGCAAAGTGATGTCTCTGCTTTTTAATATGCTGTCTAGGTGGGTCATAACTTTCCTTCCAAGGAGTAAGCATCTTTTAATTTCATAGCTGCAGTCACCAACTGCAGTGACTTTGGAGCCCAAGAAAGTAAAGTCAGCCACTATTTCCACTGTTCTCCATCTATTTGCCATGGAGTGATGGGACCGGATGCCATGATCTTTGTTTTCTGAATGTTGAGCTTGAAGCCAACTTTTTCACTTTCATCAAGAGACTCTTTAGTTCTTCTTCACCTTCTACCATAACGGTGATGTTATCTGCGTCTCTGAGGTTTTTGATATTTCTCCCGGCAATCTTGATTTCAGCTTGTGCTTCACCCAGCCCAGAGTTTCTCATGATGTACTCTGCATATAAGTTAAATAAGCAGGGTGACAATATACAGCCTTGACCTACTCCTTTTCCTATTTGGAACCAGTCTGTTGTTCCATGTCCAGTTCAAACTGTTGCTTCCTGACCTGCATACAGGTTTCTCAAGAGGCAGGTCAGGTGGTCTGGTATTCCCATCTCTTTCAGAATTTTCCACAGTTTATTGTGATTCACACAGTCAAAGGCTTTGGAACAGTCAATAAAGCAGAAATAGATGTTTTTCTGGAATTCTCTTGCTTTTTCGATGATCCAGGGGATATTGGCAATTTGATCTCTGGTTCCCCTGCCTTTTCTAAAACCAGCTTGAACATCTGGAAGTTCATGGTTCACATATTGCTGAAGCCTAGCTTGGAGAATTTTGAGCGTTACTTTACTAGCATGTGAGATGAGTGCAATTGTGCGGTAGTTGGAGCATTCTTTGGCATTACCTTTCTTTGGGATTGGAATGAAAACTGACCTTTTCCAGTCCTGTGGCCACTGCTGAGTTTTCCAAATGTGCTGGTATATTGAGTGCAACACTTTCACAGCATTATCTTTTATGATTTGAAATACCTCAGCTGGAATTCTATCAACTCCACTAGCTTTGTTCGTACTATCACCTCCACTAGCTTTGTTCGTAGTGATGCTTCCTAAGGCCCACTTGACTTCACATTCCAGGATGTCTGGCTCTAGGTGAGTGATCACAACATCATGATTATCTGGGTCGTGAAGATCTTTTTTGTACAGTTCTGTGTATTCTTGCTACCTCTTCTTAATATCTTCTGCTTCTGCTAGGTGCATACCATTTCTGTCCTTTATTGTGCCCATCTTTGCATGTAATGTTCCCTTGGTATCTCTGTAATTTTCTTGAAGAGATCTCTAGTCTTTCCCATTCTATTGTTTTCCTCTGTTTCTTCGAACTGATCACTGAGGAAGGCTTTCTTATCTCTCCTTGCTATTCTTTGGAACTCTGCATTCAAATGGATATATCTTTCCTTCTCTCCTTTGCCTTTCACTTCTCTTCTTTTCACAGCTATTTGTAATGCCTCCTCAGACAGCCATTTTGCTTTTTTCCTTTCTTTTTCTTGGGGATGGTCTTGATCCCTATCTCCTGTACGATGTCATGAACCTCCGTCCATAGTTCATCAGGCACTCTGTCTATCAGATCTAGTCCCCTGAATCTATTTCTCACTTCCATTGCATAATCGTAAGGGATTTGGTTTAGGTCATACTTGAATAGTCTAGTGGTTTTCCCTACTTTCTTCAATTTAAGTCTGAATTTAGCAATAAGGAGTTCATGATCTGAGCTCCCGGTCTTGTTTTTGCTGACTGTATAGAGCTTCTCCACCTTTGGCTGCAAAGTATATAATCAGCCTGATTTCGGTGTTGCCCATCTGGTGATGTCTATGTGTAGAGTCTTGTGTTGTTAGCCAAACAAAAAATAAAATAATTACAGTGACAACCCATAATGGGAGCATAATTAATTTAACAATATGAAGTAATTGCCTATAGCTTGGAGGGGGTCAAGCAGAGTGATGTGGTAAGTGGAAGTGCATACATGCACATGTTTTCATCCACCCAGCCAGTCTGTGTCTTTTGTTTGGTGCATTTAAAGGGAAAGTGAAAGTGAAGTTGCTCAGTCGTGTTTGACTCTTTGCAACCCTGTGGACTGTAGCCGACCAGGCTCCTCTGTCCATGGGATTCTCCAGGCAAGAATACTGGAGTGGGTTGCCATTTCCTTCTCCAGGGGATCTTCCCAACCCAAGGGTCGAACCTGGGTCTCCCGCATTGCAGGCAGACACTTTAACCTCTGAACCACCAGGGAATACTTATGGTGCATTTAATCTTTTTACATTTAAGGCAGTTATCGATATGTATGATCTATTACCTTTTTTTAATTGTTTTCTTAATTGTTTTGGGTTTATTGTCTATAGGTCTTTTCCTTCTCTTTCCTTCATAGAGAAGTTCCTTTAGCATTTGTTGTAAAGCTGGTTTGGTGGTGCTGAATTCTCTTAACTTTTGCTTGTCTGGAAAACTTGATTTCTCCATCAAATCTGAAGGAGAGTCTTGCTGGGTAGAGTGTTCTTGGTGGTATGTTCTTTCCTTTCATCACTTTGCCCTTCCCTTCTGGCTTGTAGAGTTTCTGTTGAGAAATCAGCTGATTGCCTGATGGGAGTTCCCCTGTATGTTATTTGTCATTTTTCCCTTAATATTTTATCTCTGTCTTTAATTTTTGTCAGTTTGATTTGTATGTGTTTCTATTTCTACTATGTGTTTGATTACTATTATTGGTGTGTTTCTCCTTGGATATATCCTTCCTGGGACACTCAGTACTTCCTGGATTTTGTTGACTATTTCTTTTCCCATATTTGGAAACTTTTCAGCTATTATCTCTTCTAATATTTTCTCAGATCCTTTCTCTCTCTTTTCTCTTTCTGGGACTCCTTTAATGTGGATGTTGGTGAGTTTAATGTTGTCCCAGAGGTCTCTTACTGTCTTCATTTCTTTTCATTCTTTTTTCTATATTCTGACTTGTGGCAGTGATTTCTATCATTCTGTCTTCCAGGTCATTTATCTGTTCTTCTGCCTCAGTTATTCTGCTGTTGATTCCTTCTAGTGTATTATTCATCTCTGTTTGTTTGTTCTTTAGTTCTTGTAGGTCTTTGGTGAACATTTCTTGTATCTTTTCATCTTTCAGTTCAGTTCAGTTGCTCAGTTGTGTCTGACTCTTTGCAACCCCATGGACTGCAGCATGCCAGGCTTCCCTGTCCATCACCAACTCTCGGAGCTTGCTCAAACTCATGTCCATCGAGTTGGTGATGCCATCAAACCCTCTCATCCTCTGTCCTCCCCTTCTCCTCCTGTCTTCAGTCTTTCCCAGCATCTGGGTCTTTTCCAGTGAGTCAGTTCTTTGCATCAGGTGGCCAAAGTATTGGAGTTTCAGCTTCAGCATTAGTATTTCCAATGAATATTCAGGACTGATTTTCTTTAGGATTGACTGGTTGGATCTCCTTGCAGTCCAAGGGACTCTCCTGAGTCTTCTCCAACAGCACAGTTCAAAAGCATCAATTCTTTGGTGCTCAGCTTTCTTTATAGTCCAACTCTCACGTCCATACATGACTACTGGAAAAACTATAGCCTTAACTAGATGGACCTTTGTCAGCAAAGTAATGTCTCTGCTTTTTAATATGCTGTCTAGGTTGGTCATAACTTTCCTTCCAAGGAGTAAGCGTCTTTTAATTTCATGACTGCAGTCACCACCTGCAGTGATTTTGTGAGTCCAAAAAGATAAAGTCTCTCACTGTTCCAGTTGTTTCCCATCTGTTTGCCATGAATTGATGGGACCAGATGCCATGATCTTTGTATTTTTAATGTTGAGTTTGAAGCCAGCTTTTTCACTCTTGTCTTTCACTTGCATCAAGAGGTTCTTTAGTTCTTCTTTGCTTTCTGCCATAATGATGATGTCATCTGCATATCTGAAGTTATTGATATTTCTCCCAGCAATCTTGATTCCAGCTTGTGCTTCATCCAGCCCAGCATTTCTCGTGATGTACTCTGCGTATAAGTTAAATAAGCAGGGTGACAATATACAGCCTTGACGTACTCCTTTCCCAATTTGGAACCAGTCAGTTGTTCTTTTGAACTGCATTCAAATGGGTATATCTTTCCTTTTCTCCTTTGCCTTTAGCTTCTCTTCTTTTCTCAGCTCTTTGTATGGCCTTCTCAGACAACCATTTTGCATTTCTTTTTCTTGGGGATGGTCTTGATCACTGCCTCCTGTACAATGTCCATAATTCTTCAGTCAGTCCATCTATCAGATCTAATCCCTTGAATTTATTTGTGACTTCCACTGTATAATGGTGAGGGATTTGATTTAGGTCATACCTGAATGGTCTAGTGGTTTTCCCTACTTTCCTCAATTTAAGTCTGAATTTTGCAAGGAGTTCATGATCTGAGCCACACTTAGCTCCCAGTCTTGTTTTTATTAACAGTTAAAACAAGTCCTGTAATCAAGGAAATCCTATAATCAAATCCAATTGCCCTCAAGGCCAGATTACCTGGGGATTCCCAGTCCCTTTGTCAGATCCCCAGGCTGTAAAGCCTTACTGTGGGGTTTACAACCTTCACAGTGGTGGGAGAATTTCTTTGGAATTATTGTTCTGCCGTCTGTGGGTCACCGGCCCATCCAGTGTGGGATTTGATTTTATTGTGATTGTGCCCCTCCTACCGTCTTGCTGTGGCTTCTTCTTTGTCTTTGGATGTAGGTTATCTTTTTTTAGTGCGTTCCAGTGTCCTCCTGTTGATGGTTGTTCAACAGCTAGTTGCAATTTTGGTGCTCCCACAGGAGAAGATGAGCACACGTCCTCCTACTCTACCATTTTGCACCGGAAGCCTTCTCATTATATTTAAATAAGAATTTCTGGTATATATTCTGAAATCACTGCAAATAAGACCACTTCTGATGAAAATACTAATCCTGAAATACCTAAAAATTCTGAATTATCAAGAAACAAGTTTTTTTCAACAGAATATGCTTACTAATGGTGGAACAAAGGAAGTGGATATCTGCTTTCTTAAATACAGGCCTGGTATGTTCTATAAAATTTTTAAATCAGAGGAGTTAAATCAAAGGGGATTTTATCCTTAATTTTATTTATTTATTTATTTATTTATTTATTTATTTTAATTGGAGGCTAATTACTTTCCAATATTGTAGTGGTATCCTTAATCTTGTAACTTTTAATTGTGTTCATTTAAACTAATGCCTTCATTTGTCACATCAGAAAATGGAAGCTTTAAGAGATTAAGAACATAATGAAGAAGGGGGTGCCTTGTAGGTGCTTTTTCTTACTGCTACTTGAGACTGAAGAAGAATCGACTGTATTTAAGGTCATAGAAGAAATAAATGTACATGCTACACTGTTTAGTGAGAAGAACCAATTAATAGATATATATGCTATGAGATGTGTGAGGAGGAAAAAATAGAAGGAATTACACCAAAATGTTAATATCTTGAAGAAGAAACTTTAGTTTAATTTGAAGTGTTAGCATTTTTCTCTATTTTTTGTATAATCTTACGTGTGAATATTTTTATTGTGATTTTTCTCCTCCTCTTTTACTGCCTTGGTACTGTGCATGAAACATGGACTAAAGCCTCAGAAAGAAAAACAGTCAGTATGATTGGAAAAGTGATTTTGAGAATCTGTGGAAACTTAATACATGACTATTACAATATACAAATTTTCCACAGTCCATCAGTGATGAAACATTTTTTTAATCACTTAGCTTGATCTGTGCAACTCATTTGCTGAAACTTCTTTTACAGGAATAATAAACTTACTATTTAATTTTAAGTGCTTCAGTTCAGTTCAGTCACTCAGTCGTGTCTGACTCTTTGCAACCCCATGAACTGCAGCACGCCAGGCCTCCCTGTCCATCACCAACTCCTGGAGTTTACCCAAACTCATGTCCATTGAGGCAGTGATGCCATCCAGCCATCTTATCCTCTCTCGTCCCCTTCTCCTCCTGCCCCCAATTCTTCCCAGCATCAGGGTCTTTTCCAATGAGTCAACTCTTCGCATGACGTGGCCAAAGTATTGGAGTTTCAGCTTCAACATCAGTCCTTCCAGTGAACACCCGGGACTGATCTCCTTTAGGATGGACTCGTTGGATCTCCTTGCAGTCCAAGGGACTCTCCTGAGTCTTCTCCAACACCACAGTTCAAAAGCGTCAAGTGCTTAGTATGATATTAAGATACAAAAAAAAAAAAAAAACAACCTTACCTCTCTTACATAAAACCTAACACTCTTCTCTACTGCTCCACAGCCAGCCAACTAGTAGATTCATTTTGATTATACGAATCAACTATTAAGTATTGGGTTCCTTAACATCTTACAGAAAAACCCAAATGAACTTTTTGGCCAACCTGATATATTGAAGTGGGTCCTCTTACACTTGGAGGATACTTTGCAACCTCATAGGAGGGCAGTTTGGAAAATATCAGTTAAAATTTTCAATGCACTTTTCATTTGACTAGCAATTTTACATTTGAGAATTAACATCTATAGATATATACTGGGATGAGTGATCATTCTAATAATTTGTTTATAATAGTAAAAATCTGGAAACTCAGTTAAACATCATTCTGAGACTAGATAAAGAAATTATGACATCTGTTGAGGGGAATTCTTTGACACTTAAAGAATAAGGTAGATCTATCTTCACATATTTATAAATTATTTTGAACTCCTGCTGTGTGCCAGACAGATTTTAAGTGGTAAGCAAATAAGAGATAGTTCTCGCTTTGTGGAGTTTATAATCTCCTTATGGGGGAGAGACTTTAATTTGATATCTCTATTAATAATACATGATTACAGACTGAGATAAGTGCTTTTTATTTACTTTTTCTCTTTTCAAAAAGTTTTTTTTTTTTTTAAATATAGCTGATACACAATGCCATGATTTTAGTTTTCTGAACGTTGAGCTTTAAGCCAACTTTTTCACTCTCCTCTTTCACCTTCATCAAGAGGCGCTTTAGTTCTTCTTCACTTTCTGCCATAAGGGTGGTGTCATCCGCATATCTGAGGTTACTGATATTTCTCCCGACAATCTTGATTCCAGCTTGTGTTTCTTCCAGCCCAGCGTTTCTCATGATGTACTCTGCATAGAAGTTAAATAAGCAGGGTGACAATATACAGCCTTGACGTACTCCTTTTCCTATTTGAAACCAGTCTGTTGTTCCATGTCCAGTTCTAACTGTTGCTTCCTGACCTGCATACGGGTTTCTCAAGAGACAGGTCAGATGGTCTGGTATTCCCATCTCTTTCAGAATTGTCCACAGTTTATTGTGATCCACACAGTCAAAGACTTTGGCATAGTCAATAAAGCAGAAATAGATGTTTTTCTGGAACTCTCTTGCTTTTTTGATGATCCAGCGGATATTTGCAATTTGATCTCTGGTTCTTCTGCCTTTTCTAAAACCAGCTTGAACATCTGGAAGTTCACGGTTCACGTATTGCTGAAGCCTGGCTTGGAGAATTTTGAGCATTACTTTACTAGCATGTGAGATGAGTGCAATTGTGTGGTAGTTTGAGCATTCTTTGGCATTGCCTTTCTTTGGGATTGGAACGAAGACTGACCTCTTCCAGTCCTGTGGCCACTGCTGAGTTTTCCAGATTTGCTGGCATATCGAGTGCAGCACTTTCACAGCATCTGGTCCCATCACTTCATGGGAAATAGATGGGGAAACAGTGGAAACAGTGTCAGACTTTATTTTTTGGGGCTCCAAAATCACTGCTGATGGTGATTGCAGCCATGAAATTAAAAGACGCTTACTCCTTGGAAGGAAGGTTATGGCCAACCTAGATAGCATATTTAAAAGTAGAGACATTACTTTGCCAACAGAAGTACGTCTAGTCAAGGCTATGGTTTTTCCAGTGGTCATGTATGGATGTGAGAGTTGGACGGTGAAGAAAGCTGAGCGCCGAAGAATTGATGCTTTTGCACTGTGGTGTTGGAGAAGACTCTTGAGAGTCCCTTGGACTGCAAGGAGATCCAATCAATCCATCCTAAAAGAGATCAATCCTGGGTGTCCATTGGAAGGTCTGATGTTGAAGCTGAAACTCCAATACTTTGGCCACCTCATGCGAAGGGTTGACTCATTGGAAAAGACCCTAATGCTGGGTAGGATTGGGGGTGGGAGGAGAAGGGGACGACAGAGGATGAGATGGTTGGATGGCATCACCGACTCGATGGACATGGGTTTGGGTAGACTCCGGGAGTTGGTGATGGACAGAGAGGCCTGGCGTGCTGCAATTCATGGGGTCGCAAAGAGTCGGACACGACTGAGCGACTGAACTGAACTGAACTGATACACAATGTTATGTTTCAAGTGTACATCTAAGTGATTCAGCTCTACATTCTTTGTTTATATTCAGTTCTATTATAGGTTATTACAAGATGCTGAATATAGTTCCTTGTGCTATACAGTAGGTTCTTTTTGTTATCTATTTTATATATAGTAGTGTGTATATTTTGATCCCAAACTCCTAACTTTCCCCCCCTCCCCTTTCCCCTTTGGTAACGCTAAGTTATGGCTGAGTAATATTCCATTGTCTGTATATTTCACATCTTCTTTATCCATTCATCTATCGATGGACAATTGGGTTATTTCCATGTCTTGGCTATTGTAAATAGTGCTGCTATGAACATTAGGGTGCGTGTATCTTTTTAAATTATAGTTTTCTGCTTATATATGCCTAGGAGTCGAGTTGCAGGATCATGTGGTAGCTCTGTTTCTAGTTTTTTAAGAAACCTGCATACTATTCTCCATAGTGGCTGCAACAGTTTACATTCCCACCAACAGTGTAGGGTGGTTCCTTTTTCTTGGTGCCCTTTCCAGCATTTATTATTTGTAGACTTTTTGACATGGCTATTAACCAGATTTAGAAAAGGCAGAGGAACCAGAGATCAAATTGCTGACATCCATTGGATCATCGAAAAAGCAGGAGAGTTCCAGAAAAACGTCTGCTTGTGCTTTATTGATTACGCCAAAGCCTTTGTGTGAATCGCAACAAACTATGGAAAATTCTTCAAGAGGTGGGAATATCAGACCACCTTACTGCCTCCTGAGAAATCTGTATGCAGGTCAGGAAGCAACAGTTAGAACTGGATGTGGAACAACAGACCGGTTCCAAATCAGGAAAGGAGTACATCAAGGATGTATATTGTCACCCTGCTTATTTAACTTATATGCAGAATACATCATGCGAAATGCAGGGCTGGATGAAACACAAACTGGAATCAAGATTGCCGGGAGAAATATCAATAACCTCACATAGGCAGATAACACCAGCCTTATGGCAGAAAGCGAAGAAGAACTAAAGAGCCTCTTGATGAAAGTGAGAGAGGAGAGTGAAAAAGTTGACTTAAAACTCAACACTCAGAAAACAAACATCATGGCATCCGGTCCCATCACTTCATGGCAAATAGATGGGGAAACAGTAAGACTTTATTTTGGGGGGCTCCAAAATCACTGCAGATGGTGACTGCAGCCATGAAATTAAAAGACACCTGCTCCTTGGAAGAAAAACTATGACCAACCTAGACAGCATATTAAAAAGCAGACATTACTTTGCCAACAAAGGTCCTTCTAGTCAAAGCTATGGTTTTTCCAGTAGTCATGTATGGATGTGAGAATTGGACTATTAAGAAAGCTGACTGCCAAAGAATCGATCCTTTTGAGCTGTGGTGTTGGAGAAGACTCTTGAGAGTCCCTTGGACTGCAAGGAGATCCAACCAGTCAGTCCTAAAGGAAATCATTCCTGAATGTTCATTGGGCGGATTGATGCTGAAGCTGAAGCTCCAATACTTGGGCCACCTGATGTGAAGAACTGGCTCATTGTAAAAGACCCTGATGCTGGGAAAGATTGAAGGCAGGAGGAGGAGGGGATGATCGAGGATGAGATGGTTGGATGGCATCACCAACTCGATGGACATGAGTTTTAGTAAGCTCCAGGAGTTGGTGATGGAGAGGGAAGCCTGGTATGCTTCAGTCCATGGGGTTGCAAAGAGTCGGACACAACTGAGCAACTGAACTGAACTGAATTGATTCTAACTGGTGTGAGGTAATACTTCAGTGTAGTTTCGATTTGCATTTCTCTAATAGCTAGTGATGTTGAGCATCTTTTCATGTGGCTATTGGACATCTGTATGTCTTCTTTGGAGAAATATCTATTTAGGTCATCTGCTCATTTTTTGATTGGGTTGTTTGATTTTTGATATTGAGCTGTACAAGCTATTTGTATATATTTTGGAGATTAGCCCCTTGTCAGTCATATTGTTTGCAAATATTTTCTCCCATTCTGTAGGTTGTCTTTTTTGTTGTTATCTGTGGTTTTCTTTTCTGTGCAGAAGTTTTTTAGTTTAACTAGGTCACATTTGTTTGAGATAAGTGCTTTTTAAAAAGGCAATCTGGTTCTCTAATAGCACGTAACAAAACAACATGACCCAGACTATAGGATCAGGGAAGGCTTCTTTGAGAAAGTAAAGTTTGACCTGATATCTAAAGGTTTAATAGGAATGAATTAGGTGCGAAAATAGGCAGAGCATTTCAGAATGATGGAAAGTATATGTACATAGGCATTGGTGGTGGGAGGAAAGAATGATATCAAGGATCTAAAGGAAAGCTATAGTATTGGAAGTTTAGATGAACCTGGAAAGAAATAGGGCAAAGATTTGTAGGCCATGTTAAGGATTTGGGACTTCTAGGGTAATGGAATATTAAAAAAATTAAAAGATGCTTGTTCCTTGAAAGAAAAGCTGTGACAGACCTAGACAGTGTATTAAAAAGCAGAGCTACCACTTTGCCAACAAAAGGTCCATATAGTCAAAGCTGTGGTTTTTCCCGTAGTCTGGAAACTGGTTTTCCAGCAGTATGGATATGAGAGTTGGACCATAAAGAAGGCTGAGTGCCAAAGAATTGATGATTTTGAACTGTGGTGCTAAAGGAAATCAATCCTGAATATTTATTGGAAGGACTGATGCTGAAGCTGAAGCTCCAATACTTTGGCCACCTGATTGAAGAGCCAACTCATTGGAAAAGACCCAGATGCTGGGAATGACTGAAGACAGGAGGGAAAGGGGATTACAGAGGATGAGATGGTTGGATGGCATCACCAATTCTTGAGTGGACATGAGTTTAAGCAAATGCTTGGAGATGGTGAAGGACAAGGAAGCCTGGCGTGCTGCAGTCCATGGGGTCACAAAGTGTCAGACACAACTGAGCCATTGAACAACAATACAGTGGTTACAAAAAGTCTGGTGAAAGATTACTAATCCAGAGGGAAGATAATGGTAGGCTGGAGTAGGGTGGTGACTGCTGTGATGAAAAGAAAAGTAAATTGAAAGATAATTGAGATAAAGGCCCAGGAATTGGATACAGATTGCATCTGGGAAATGAAAAGGGGTAGTATTAAAGAGGATACCTAGTATCTTGTTCCAAACTGATAGAGGTGGTGATCATTGATACAGGAAATACTGAAAGAATGTTCTCTGCATGTGCTTATGCAGAATATTTTAGGGTATCATTAAGTGATAAAGGCAAGGTACATAACAGTTTATATGGAATGATTCTATTTATAGTTAAAAAGAAAAAAATTGCTCGTTGCGCAGTAGTGCAAGCGCCTTACAGTTTCTGTTCTCAGGATTGGCCTCCCTCCCGCGTGCCGAGCTGCTAGGAACTCGTAGGAGCTTGAGACCGTCGTCACCTCTCCAATTTTAACCAGGGGGGAAAAATGGTTGAGGCAGATCGCCCAGGAAAGCTCTTTATTGGTGGCCTCAATACAGAAACAAATGAGAAAGCCCTTGAAGCAGTATTTGGCAAATATGGACGAATAGTGGAAGTTCTCTTGATGAAAGATCGTGAAACCAACAAATCAAGAGGATTTGCTTTTGTCACCTTTGAAAGCCCAGCAGATGCTAAGGATGCAGCCAGAGACATGAATGGAAAGTCCTTAGATGAAAAAGCCATCAAGGTAGAACAAGCCACTAAACCGTCGTTCGAAAGTGGTAGACGTGGACCACCTCCACCTCCAAGAAGCAGAGGCCCTCCAAGAGGCCTTCGAGGAGGAAGAGGAGGAAGTGGAGGAACCAGGGGTCCTCCATCCCATGGAGGGCACATGGATGATGGTGGCTATTCCATGAATTTTAACATGAGTTCTTCCAGGGGACCACTTCCGGTAAAAAGAGGACCACCACCACGAAGTGGGGGTCCTCCTCCTAAAAGATCTGCTCCTTCAGGACCAGTTCGAAGCAGCAGTGGAATGGGAGGAAGAGCTCCTGTATCACGTGGAAGAGATAGTTACGGAGGTCCACCTCGAAGGGAGCCCTTGCCCTCTCGTAGAGATGTTTATTTGTCCCCAAGAGATGATGGATATTCTACTAAAGACAGCTATTCAAGCAGAGATTACCCAAGTTCTCGTGATACAAGAGATTATGTACCACCACCAAGAGATTATACTTACCGTGATTATGGTCATTCCAGTTCATGTGATGACTATCCATCAAGAGGCTATAGTGATAGAGATGGCTATGGTCGTGATCGTGACTATTCAGATCATCCAAGTGGAGGTTCCTACAGAGATTCATATGAGTTATGGTAACTCACGTAGTGTTCCACCTACACGAGGGACCCCGCCATCTTATGGTGGAAGCAGTCACTATGATGATTACAGCAGCTCACGTGACGGATATGGTGGAAGTCGAGACAGTTACTCAAGCAGCCGAAGTGATCTCTACTCAAGTGGTCGTGATCGGGTTGGCAGACAAGAAAGAGGGCTTCCCCCTTCTATGGAAAGGGGGTACCCTCCTCCACGAGATTCCTACAGCAGTTCAAGCCGCGGAGCACCAAGAGGTGGTGGCCGTGGAGGAAGCCGATCTGATAGAGGGGGAGGCAGAAGCAGATATTAAAAACAAACAACTTTGGACCAAAATCCCTGTTCAAAGAAACAAACAAAAGTGGAACCTGTTCTATCATAACTACCCAAGGACTACTAAAAGGAAAGATTGTGTTACTTTTTTTTAAATTTCCTGTTAAGTTCCCCTTCCATAATTTTTTATGTTCTTGTGAGGAAAGAGTAAAACATGTTTAATCTTTAATTTTATGACATTGCTTTCAACAAGCAAGTGAAATGTTAAGTGTGTTAAGACTTGACATGTGTACTAGTGGTGTAATCTTCCAAGTAAAAGTGTCCCTAAAGGCCACTTCCTATAGGAATTTCCCCAGTAAAGGATGAGGCAAGCAATTTATCTTACACAAAATATCTAGTCACCTAAAATGGAGAGATGAATCCTCCTGCCTATATAAACAAGCTAGCTATTAGAGGGTGGTCGGGGTATGCTACTCTTAGGATTTCAGTGTCTTCAAACTGAAATCTCAAATGTTCTCAGTATGAAAAACCTGAGATCAGATGCATATATGTAAGGAAAGTGCTATTCGCCCAGTAAACCCAGAAAAAAGCAAATGGATAATGCTGGCCATATTTTGCCTTTCTGACATTTCCTTGGGAATCTACAAGAACCTCCCCTTTCCCCCTCCCCAATAAGACCATTTAAGTGTGTGTTAAGCAACTACAGAATACTAAATAAAAAGTTTGGCCAAAACCAAAAAAAAAAAAAGAAAAAAATTAAAACTTCCCTGGTGGTCCAGTAGTTAAGAATCCACCTTCCAACGCAGGGGATGTGGGTTGGATCCCTGGTTGAGTAACGAGCATCCCACGTGCCGTGGGGTAACTAAGCCCACTTGCCACAACTAGAGAAGCCATGTGCTGCAACTAAAACCCAGTGCAGCCAAAAATAAATAAATAATTAATTTTAAGAAAAGAAAATATCACGTACATGCTCACATATATGTAAGAAATATCTGTAAGAAGACGACACAGGTGATTCAGAACTCTGGTAGTAAAGAATTGGTGATTAGTTCACTTTTGAATATATGTCCTTTGGAATTGGTGGCATTTTTTTTTATCATGAACATGTATCATATTTATAATCAGCATATATATATATTTTCAACCTCATTCATAGGATTTTGAGAGGTTAAAATAATTATAGAAAAGTTAATTGAAGCAGTTTTAATTGGCGACAAAATACATAGCTTTAAAGTATTTTATGTAAGATAAATAAGGTTCAGTATCTTTCCGTGTAGTTCTCATTTGTTGTAAGAAATTGCTGGTTGGGATGTATTTTAGAGGTAAGCACAGAAGATACAAGATTTGTATCTTAGAAGGACTTCTCAAGCGGCGCTAGTGGTAAATAACCCACCTGCCAGTGCAAGAGACATAAGAGACGTGGGTTCAATCCCTGGGTTGGGAAGACCCCCTGGAGGAGGAAATGGCAACCCTCTATAGTATTCTTGCCTGGGAAATCCCATGGACAGACGAGCCTGGCAGGTTACAGTCCTTAAGGTCACAGAGAGTCTTACATGACTGAAGCAACTTAACATGCACACACAATATCTTACACAGGTAGGGCAGCTTATTTAGAGTGTTTTTATTTGGTCTTTTCCAAATGGTCTTTTGAAATCCTTTCAAGATGTTCATCTTCTCTGCTGTGTGTGCCTCCCTTACCTGCCTTCCTTCTAACCTATCCCACACACTTAACATGCAAGTGACCCAGGGTAGAATGGGAGAATCAAAACCTGTAATTTTTTCCCCTGCTGCTGCTGCTAAGTCGCTTCAGTCGTGTCTGACTCTATGTGACCCCAGAGACGGCAGCCCACCAGGCTCCCCTGTCCCTGGGATTCTCCAGGCAAGAATACTGGAGTGGGTTGCCATTTCCTTCTCCAATGCATGAAAGTGAAAAGGGAAAGTGAGGTCGCTCAGTCGTGTCCGACTCGTAGCCACCCCGTGGACTGCAGCCTACCAGGCTCCTCCGTCCATGGGATTTTCCAGGCAAGAGCACTGGAGTGGAGTGCCATTGCCTTCTCCGATTTTTTTCCCCTATAACCTAGAAATAGATGCATTTTCTCAGTCAGATATAACTTGGCAAGTGATATCTGGGCTTGCCTTAGAAACCATGAATTCTAAACTAAGATTGGTGTGAAAAGTTTCCCATGTAGGCAGCTAGTAGGGTGGTGGGCATGTTCACTGAGGGAGAATATATTTGGGGGTAGAGATGAGTTCTTTTTGAGGTACATAGGAGAGGTGCACATGTAGATCCCCACTGACCAAAAGCACCATGAGCTTTGATTTTGAGGTTACAAATTTTAGTGAGTAGGTGAGTTTGCAAATATGGAATCCTCAAATAATATATATATATATAGCTATATATAAATCATCATTAGAATCATGTGTCAGTGAGATTGCCTAAGTGAGAAGAGAAGGCGGCCTGGGACAAATATAGAAAGGACAGGCAGTATAAATGAGTATCTTCAAAGGAAAATAAGAATGAGTAGCCAGAGAGATAGAAAAGAAACCAGGATAACGTAGTCTCAGAAACCAAGATTTTCAAGGAGAAAAAAGTGGTCAAATGCTATAAAGAAATCAAGTAAGAAATGAAACTTCATTAGATTAAATATTTGAAAGTGTTGGTGATGTAGAGTGGAGTCATGGGGATGGAATCTATGTTGAGGGGATGGATGCAAAATAAGGAGATAACAAATCTAGAGATTACTAATCCCAGAATTTGTCAGACAAGGTTATGTGATGGGAAAAGGGTTTAAGGGGGAAGTATTGCAAGAGGTAGAAGAAAACTTTTGGTGGTAATGGCTGACTGTGATGATGGTTTCTCAGTTATATATATGATTCAAAAACTCAGCAGATTGTGTACTTTAAATGTGTGTATTTTGTTGTATGTCAGTTATATCTCAGTAAGGCAGTTAAATTTTGTTTTTAAGAAAATTTGTCTTCAAAAGAGACTAGAAAGGCAGAGTAACAAAAGGAGTGTGAAGTTGAAAAACTGTGTATTTTGTTTTGATTTTTTAAAACAGATTTATTAGATATAATTTGCATAAAGTGAAGTTTACTGATTTAAAGTGTGTAAATCACCAGTGGCTTGATTTTGTGTTGAATTTTGTTTTTTAAAATGGTAGAGACAGGAGCATAAAGGTCTCTACAAAGAAGCATGGAGAGAGTGGATTAGTTCTAGAGTGGAGGAAGGATGCTGCTTCTATTTTAACAGTAGCAAAGGTGGAAAACAGGGCAAATGCACTTAAATTTATGGTGTTGGCCTGAAATTGATGAGATTCTATTCTAAAGATATAGTTTCTCAATGAAATAAGAAGTGAAGGCATCTGTAGAAGAGCGGAGAGAGAGATTGTAGAATTTGATTTTGAAGACTGGCATAGCTACTCTGGAGAGACAATACAGACTATGCAATTACTTGAAATAGAAATGCAGTTACTAGACGTTAGTCAAATGAAGCTCCAGCTGGTTTGATCTCTGCCATGTGTTTTTAAATATACTAATGCCTGTGAAAGTGTAATAATATTAGAGTAGTGATTAAAGTAAGTTTCAAAGCTTGTCTTAAAATTCTATCTGCTAGTAAAAAAAAAAAAGATACTATTAATAAACAGAATCCAGCAACCAAATTAAAGAATAATTTATGTCCTCGCTCATTATTATCAAATGGTAAAGACCGAGGGAACAAATGCATTTTGTATCAGAATGGGACAGCTCTTTACAGACACATACATGGAGACTTCCCATTACTTTCCATTGGCTAAGGTGGAATCAAGTCAAATGTATAGTTGAAAGTCAAGAAAACAATTATTTGGTATTTTCAGCCTGTGCCAAGGAGGCAAGCTCTGCTTACAGGGAACCCAGTTGAAAGGATGGCTGTCACGTAGGCAACTAACATTGTCAGCCACAGTGACTATATCGTGTATGATCTTCACTGTCCTCTCATTTTGTGTTATTTTTTCCTACTGCCACTGCTTTAATCAAGTCCTTATCTTTGTTTTCTCCCTCAGACCATTATAAGAGCTCTTGACTTTTTAATTTTTTTGCTTTTGATCTTGTTTCCCTTCCAAACTATTGTCTTAGTGCATAGTAGTGATCTTTCTAAATTGTAAATATAGTTATGTCACTTTCCTGCTTCCTGTGCTTCAGTGGTTCTGTAATAAAATTCTGGAGAGGCATCTAGACTTTTGTAAAAGTGGACATTTTTAAGCCAAACTGCCTGAATTTGTGTTTGATGTATGCCAGTTATTATTAACTGTGTGATCTCTCTTAAAAATTACTTATCCTCTGATGAATGGATAAAGAAGATGTGGTATGTATATACAATGGAATATTACCCATAAAAAAGAATGAAATAGGGACTTCCCTGGTTGGCCCAGTGGCTAAGACTCCATGTTCCCAATGCAGGAGGCCCAAGTTTGATCCCTTGTCAAGCAACTAGATCCCACGTGCCACAAATAAGAGTTCATGTGCTGCAAGTAAGACCTGGTGCAGCCAAATTGAAAGAAAGAAATAGAAGTTACCTGTTGACACAATGGATAAGAATCTGCCTGCCAGTGTAGGAGGTACAGGTTCGATCCCTGGTCCAGGAAGATCCTGAATGCCTCGGAGCAACTCAGCCTGTATGCCACAACTACTGAAGCCTATGTGTTGTAACAGCTGAAGCCTGCAAACATAGAGCCTGTGTTCCACAGCAAGAGAAGCCACTGTGATGAGAGGCCATTGCACTTCAATGAAGAGTAGCCCCCGCTCACTGTGACTGGAGAAAGCCCATGCACAGCAATGAAGACCCAGCACAGCCATAAATAAATAAAGAGTGAAATAATGCCATTGGCAGCAACATGGATGGACCTGGAGATTATCACACTAAGTGAAGTAAGCCAGAAAGAAAAAGACAAATAACATATTATATTGCTTATATAAGGAATCTTTTAAAAAAAGTTTTTTAAATGAACTTATGTATTAGTGCAAAACAGAAGTAGAAGCACAGATATAGGTAACAAATTTACAGTTACCAAAGGGGAAAATAGGTGCAGGATAAATTAGGAGTTTGAGATTAACATATACACACTACTATATATTAATATAAAAAGGATAACCAACAAAGACCTGCTATATAGCACAGAGAACTATACTAAGTATTTTGTAATAACCTATGAGGGAGAAGAATCTGAAAAAGAATGTGTGTGTGTGCACGCGCGCACACTTGCACTAAGTCACTTCAGTTGTGTCCGACTCTGTGTGACCCCATGGACTGCAGCCCGCCAGGCTCTATGGGCTTCTCCAGGCAAGAATACTAGAGTGGATTGCCGTGCCCTCCTCCAGGGGTTCTTGCTGACCCAGGAATCAAACTGGCATCTCTGACGTCTAACCTGCATTGACAGGTGGGTTCTTTACCACTAGTGCCCCCTGGGAAGCTGGGAGGCCAGAAAGCCCCCATATATGTGTTATATGTGTGTGTATGTGTGTATGTATAAATTGAGTCACTTTGTACTGCACTTGAAACAGTTTAAATCAATTATATGTCAATAAAGAATTTAAAAAGAAATTACTTAACCTCCCTGTGCTTCAGTTTTTTCATCTATAAAATGAGAACTAGAATTAGTATAGGTTATAAAAATTAAGTTAGGGCTTCCCAGGTGGTGCTAGTGGTAAAGAAACCCACTTGCCAATGCAGGAGACGTAAGAGACGTGGGTTTGATCCCTGGGTCGGGAAGATCCCCTGAAGGAGGGCATGGCAATCCACTCCAGTATTCTTGCCTGGAGAATCCCGTGGACAGAGGAGCCTGGTAGGCTACAGTCCATGGGGTCACACAGAGTCGGACAGGACTAAAGCGACTTAGCACACGTGAAAATTAAATGAGTAGATACTTTATATGAAAAACACACCAGTAACACATAGTGCGGAGAAGGCAATGGCAGCCCACCCCTGTGCTCTCGCTTGGACAATCCCAGGGACGGGGGAGCCTGGTAGGCTGCAGTCCAGGGGGTCACGAAGAGTCGGACGTGACTGAGTGACCTCACTTTCACTTCTCGCTTTCATGAATTGGAGAAGGAAATGGCAACCCACTCCAGTGTTCTTGCCTGGACAATCCCATGGACGGAGGAGCCTGGTGGGCTGCAGTCCATGGGGTCGCACAGAGTCAGACACGACTGAAGCGACTTAGCAGCAGCAGCAGCACATAGTGAGTACACGATAAATATTTGCTGCTGCTTTTGTTGTTATTGGTTAGATGACAACTGAATGTTGAAGTTTTTAATCTGCATTTCTTTTCTTGGATGTTTTCCTTAATTGATTTTCTTTTTAAACACTACAAGTTAAATATCTTCTCTTGAAAAGGAGCCAAAGTTTTTGATAGATGTTTGGTACCTGAGGACTTATGCATTGGTCATACCAACCTCTTAGCTGTAAAAATTCTATTTATCCCAGGAGGTGAGATATTTTCTGTTTGCTTACAATTTTACTGCTCGAGTGTGACAGTCTTCTGCATACTCAATGTTTCATTTCAAAGCTGTTTCACACTGTAAAACTTAATGTCTAATCATGTATGATACCAATGAAATAAATCAACTGAAGTGACGGTTGAACAGATACATTATGTTCACATATAAGCTTGCCAGGATGCTGGCAGTGACTAGTACATCATAATTTGCTCTTCTTTCTGAAACATTAAAAATTTGAAAAAAATGTGTCTTTGCATTGGAGCAATGAGATACTTCAGATAAGTTTTTAACATAAAGTGAGACATGTTCTCCTACCTTCAAATGTATATCAGCTGTGCTTTTCTTTTTAACCTTATATAGCTCAACATTTGCATCTGTCCTACACCATTGGTTGTCTCTCTGTCTTGAGTTTATTGTAAAAGTTTTCATTATTATGACTTATTGTTGTTTAAGATGGCACTAAGTAATGTGTTACATTTCCTTCTCTGTGATTCCAGTAACCCATTGATATAGTCAGAAGATATTCACTGAGTGCTTGCTGTGTTGCAGACATCTGCGCACTGTGAACACAAGGGAACAAAAGGGACAAAATCTTTGCACAGTGCATACATTCTAGTGTATATTAACAACGAACAAATAAATACATACACAGAACCTAATATATAAAAAGGGAATGAGGTGTTAAGGAAGTGCAACAGAGGGTGAGATTTAAAATAGGATCGTCAGGGAAGCCCTCATGAAAAGTGATTTTTTTTTTTTTTTTTTTTTTTTTTTACCAAAGACCCCAAAAAAGAAAGCAAATTCTCAGGTGTCTAAGGAAGCAGATTGTAGATAGCAGGGCAGCAAGTACAGAGGCTCTGGGGCAGGAGAAAACCTGGTATGTTGGAGACACAGCAAGGAGTCCGGTGTGTTTAGAGCAGATGGCACAAGTAGAGGTGAAATAGGTGAATAGCAGGGTACCCTGATTATGCGTGTAGTTTAGTACTTTTCAGTACTATCAGACCTATCACCTGTTAATTTACTAGTTATATGGCATTGTCTGAAGCACTTAACTTTTTCGACATCTAGTGTCTCATTTGGAAGGGGAAGTTTTTTTACTCTCTTTATGTTAAGCTTTAAATTTAAGTGATTAGATTTAACCCATATGCTTAGTTTTGTTTTTTTTTTTTTTTGGCTGTACTGAGTAACTTTTGGGATCTTAGTTCTGCGACTGGGTTATTGAACCCCAGCTCTCGGCAGTGAAAGCACAGAGTCCTAACCACTGGACCGCTGGGGTGTTCCCATATATTCTTAGTTTAGATCAATTGTTCAAATGTAATTGTACTCCAAATTTATACATAAAAAATAGTCCATTTTAATTTAGCTACTTCTTTTTGATTAAAGCCCCTAAACAAGTTTTGATGTATGTTATGCACATCTGCTTCCTGTATTTGCTATATAACATAGGCTCTGTGTATGTGATAATGTAAATAAGCTTACACAATGTAAATTAAGCTTCTTAATTTATAAGAAGCTTTATAAGTTTCTTATAAATTAATGACTGTCACTTTTTGTTAATGTTGAGAACTGCTAACTATGTAGTCTCTCACATCAGAGCTCTTCAATTTTTCTCATGGAAGACAGTATGAAAGCAGAGATAATCTACTTTTTAAATATTTTTTTCAAGAAAATGAAAAATGATGTAATTCATCCAAGAATGAAATTGCACATACTAGTTTTTCTAAGCTACATTTTTGTGAATAAAAGTCCCTGACTCAGAGGGAGTTTGGAAAAAGCATATAGACAAAAGAAGTCCCAGTGTCAAATATTTTAGCCATTAAAGCATAAATCAGCTGCAGTTATTCAGTGAGACAGTATCTCAGAGAGGAAAAGAGACCTTTTTAATAATGTTTTTTTCAATTGGCATGTTTTTCTCATAGACACAAGGCTGATTTCCATCTCCACATTTCTAAAATAGATTATGTGACTGAGTTAGTCCATGTGAGATCCTTTTATTTTCTTCTGTTTACCAAGTCTTTTCATCAAGTCTTCCCTCCTTTCCCTACCCCCCGTCATAAATACCTGTATGTGACCAGTTGAGTTAATCAAGATGATAGAGTAAAACCTTTTGGAAACACTTTGAAACCTCTGTTCATTTCTCCAGATTGGAAGGGAAGAGGTTAATAGTCATCATATGCAGATGACATGATGCTTTATATAGAAAACCCTAAGGATTCCACATACAAACTTTTAGAACTGATAAATGAGTTCAGCAAGGTGCAGAATACAATATTAACATACAGAAATCTGTTCCATTTCTTTACACTAACAATGAAATAGCAGAAAGAACAAGTTTTTTTAAAAAAAAAATCTTGCTTAAAATTGCATCAAAAAAGATAAAATACCTGGAAGTAAACCTGACCAAAGAGGTGAAAGACTTACATGCTGAGAACTGTAAAACACTGATAAGGGAAATTGAAGACAGTTCCAAGAAATGAAATGATATCCCATGCTCTTGGGTTGGAAGAATTAATATTGTTAAAATGGTCATACTACCCAAAGCAATCTACAAATTTTCATGCAATTCCTATCAAATTACGTAAGACATTTTTCACAGAACTGGAACACGTACTCCTAAAACTTATGTGAAACCACAGAACACCCAGAATTGCCAAGGCAATCCTGAGGGAAAAGAACAAAGCTGGAGGCATTAACCACGAACCCCCTCCCAACTTTAGACAGTACTACAAAGCTACAGTAGTTAAAACAACATGGTGTTGGCGTAAAATCAAACATATGGATCAGTGGAACAGAATAGAGAACCCAGGAATAAAGGCATACACCTATGGTCAATTAATCTTCGACAAAAGAGGCAAGAATATACATTAGAGGAAAGACAGTTTCTTCAGGAAGTAGTATTAGGAAAGCTGGACAGCCACATGTAAATCAGTGAAGTTAAAACACTCCCTCACACCACACACAAAAATAACTCAAAATGTCCTAAAGACTTAAATATTAGACATGACATCGTAAAACTTCTAGAAGAGAACATAGGCAAAACATTCTCTTATGTAAATCCTAGCGATATTCTCTTAGATCAGTCTCCCAATGCAAAAGAAATAAAAACAAAAGTAAACAAATGGGACTTAATCAAACTTAGAAACTTTTGCGCAGAGAACGAAGCCATAGACAGAAGACAACCTGTGGACTAGCAGAAAATACTTGCAAACGATATGACCAACAGGAGCTTAATTTCCAAAATATATAAGCATTTCATACAGCATAATATTAAAAAACAACCCAAAGGATGAATAGAAGACCTAAATAGACATTACTTCAAAGAAGACACACAGATGGCCAACACATTAAAAGATGCTCAACATTGCTGATTACTAGAGAAATGCAAATCAAAATTACCAAGAGGTATCACCTCACAGCAGTCAGAAGGGCCATTATCAAAAAGCCTACAAATAATAAATGCTGACAAGGGTTTGGAGAAAAGGGAACCCTCCTACACTGTTGGTGGGAATCTAAATTGGTACAGCCACAGTGGAAAACAGTATGGAGTTTCCTTAAAAAAAAAAAAAAAAAAACTAAAAATAGAATTACCATATGATCCAGCAATCACACTCCTGGGCATATATCTGAGGAAAATTATAATTCAAAAAAATATATGCAGGTACTTCCCTGGCAGTCTATTGGTTAAGACTGCACGCTTCTACTTAGTTCCATCCGTAGTTGAGGAAGGAAGATCCCACAAGCTGTGTGGTGCGGCCAGAACATAAACATGCACACACATACACACGAAAGGTACATGCACCCCAGTGTTCATAGCAGCTCTGTTTACAATAGTCAAGACATGGAAGCAACCTAAGTATCCATCAACAGATGAGTGGATAAGGAGATGTGGTATACATATATATACATACACACAATGGAATATTACTCAGCCATAAGAAAGAATGAAATAATGTCATTTGCAGCAACATGAGTGGACCTAGAGATTATCATACTAGGTGAAGTTATATATGTATGCAGGTCAGGAAGCAACAGTTAGAAGTGGACATGGAACAACAGACTGGTTCCAAATAGGAAAAGGAGTACGTCAAGGCTGTATATTGTCACCCTGCTTATTTAACTTATATACAGAGTACATCATGAGAAACGCTGGGCTGGAAGAAGCATAAGCTGGGATCAAGATTGCCGGGAGAAATATCAATAACTTCAGATATGCAGATGACACCACCCTTATGGCAGAAAGTGAAGAAGAACTAAAGAGCCTCTTGATGAAAGTGAAAGAGGAGAGTGAAAAATGGCTTAAAGCTCAACATTCAGAAAACTAAGATCATGGCATCCGGTCCCATCACTTCATGGCAGATAGATGGGGAAACAGTGGAAACAGTGGCTGACTTTATTTTTCTGGGCTCCAAAATCACTGCAGATGGTGATTGCAGCCATGAAATTAAAAGACGCTTTACTCCTTGGAAGGAAGGTTATGACCAACCTAGACAACATATTAAAAAGCAGAGACATTACTTTGCCAACAAAGGTCCATCTAGTCAAGGCTATGGTTTTTCCAGTAGTCATGTATGGATGTGAGAGTTGGACTGTGAAGAAAGCTGAGTGCCGAAGAATTGATGCTTTTGCACTGTGGTGTTGGAGAAGACTCTTGAGAGTCCCTTGGACTGCAAGGAGATCCAACCAGTCCATCCTAAAGCAGATCAGTCCTGGGTGTTCATTGGAAGGACTGATGTTGAAGCTGAAACTCCAATACTTTGGCCACCTGATGCGAAGAGCTGACTCATTGGAAAAGATCCTGATGCTGGGAAAGATTGAGGGCAGGAGAAGGGGATGACGGAGGATGAGACGGTTGGATGGCATCACCGACTCGATGGACATGGGTTTGGGTGGACTCAGGGAGTTGGTGATGGACAGGGAGGCCTGGTGTGCTGCGGTTCATGGGGTTGCAAAGAGTCGGACATGAATGAGTGACTGAACTGAACTGAACTATTATGTGGAATCTAAAAAAAGATGATACAAATGAACTTGTAAAACAGAAGCAAACTCACAGACATAAAAAATGTACTTACAATTACTAAATGGGAAAAGGGAGGGAAGGGATAAATTAGGAGTTTGGGACTAATAGATGCACAGTATTGTATATAAAATAGATAACCAGTAAGGACCTACTTATAGCACAGGGAACTATATTCAATATCTTGTAATAACCTATAATAAAAAAGAATCTGAATATGAATCTATAAGATATATATATAACTGAATATATATTATTTGATTCATTTAAAAGTGAATCTTGTTGTTTTATATGTTTATTCAAAATTACAGCAGTTAAATTTTTAATTATGTAGGTTTTATGCATTCAGTCAGTATTGGAAAGATAAGAGTGAAAATGAAGAATTCAATATGTGAGCATTGTAAGACTATTGTGGGTCAGGCTGCTTGGGTTTGAGCATTCACTCGCTGAATGGTTTTGAGCAAGTTACTTAAACTCTCTATGCGTTTCCTAGGGCACTAGTTATTGTGCCCTATGAATTGCTACTGTTTCACCTTCATCCAGGGCCAAATGGTTGGAGATTGAGAGAGAGTGAGAAAGCAGAAGTGGGGGTTGGGGGTGTTGACCCCCCCCTTTCTGGAATCACAGTCTCTCAGAGGTGCGTGGCTCTTGCAGGTTTCCCTTCCTGCTCCCACGGACACCACCACAGGGTTTCCTGGGGACTGGGGTGTGAAAGAACAAAAATAGATAAATAAAAGGGGTGGGAATTCCTGTACTCTTTGAGGATAAGGTATTCCCATACCTGGTCCTTGAGCCAGAGATAGAGTGCTTTTCCCAGAGTTCTGTGTGTGCCATAGCACTCCCTTTTGGATATCTGGCTGTGTTAAGTTCAAGCTGGAGGGACCAAAGGAGCGAGGAGAGGCATGGAAGGTAAACTCCCTGCCAGTTCAGAAATATTTTGAATTCTGATATTCTGATTCATCTTACACTCTTTACAGAGAACTCAAATAGGTGCTCCATGCATTCTATTCTGGTTTTATGATTTCATTCAGAGTGTGGGACAGGGTGCTGTGCTATGCTAAGTCACTTCAGTTGTGTCCAACTCTGCGGCCCTATGGACTGTAGCCCACCAGGCTCCTCTGTCCATGGGATTCTCCAGGAAAGAATACTAGAGTGGGCTTCCATCTCCTTCTCCAGGGGATCTTCCCAACCCAGGGATCAAACCTGCATCTCTTTAAGTCTCCTTCATTGACAGTGGGTTCTTTACCACTAGTGTCACCTGGGAAGCTAGGACAGGGTAAGGCATGTCTACTCCCATCTTACCAGAACCAGACTCTAAATTTCCTTTTAAAAGAGCACTTCCGATATTGCCATTATCCCTTGTACTTTCTAACCCAAGACTATTCCCATACTAAGATGCAATTTGAATAATATTACTACCTTGCAAAAAAAAAAAGCTTTTTAGCTCTCCATTGCCTCTGGGATTCAGTACAGACTCATCTCAGTATTCAAGTTTCCTAGCTGCATATACCTCATATTCTTGCCAGATGAGGAATACTTGCTGATGTATCGTTATTCTGTTCTACACCTATAGCTTTTGTTAAATTCTCCCTGCCTAAAATAGTTTCCCAGCCTTTCCCATAGGGCTTCTTCAAGTTCTATACATATTTTAAAGCTCAGATGTACTATCTTCTTAAAATTTTAGTTTTTAGCCCTCTTCTTATGTACTTCCCATAAAAGGAGTATGTGATCTCTTCAGGCCTTGAATAGCTGTTATTTTTCTTTGTACCTTTTCAGTATATACACAAACACATGCTTTGTTTTAGGATTATTTTTTATGTCTAGAGATACAGTGTCTAGCACAAGCTTTTATGCCTCAGATTCAGTGGATTCAGGTAACATTTACCTGAATGTTAACCTGACATTTACTTTTCCTTATTATGTTCTTTTTCACCTACTCCCCTTCAACAACTCTTTGAGACCTTTATTCTCAGTCTCATTCATATGAGGACACCGAGGATAAGTAAAGTAACATTATCTTAACTGTTCTGTAATGCTATGAGTTTCTTGAGTGGGATTTTAGTATTCAATTTTCTACCACATAATGTCTACCATATAGTAGCTACTCAGTAAACACAGCAATATCCGTAACTCTTCTCTTCTTTCTACAGTACCTTGGACATGTAGAAGTTGATGAATCAAGAGGAATGCACATCTGTGAAGATGCTGTAAAAAGATTGAAAGCTGTATGTATTTGATGGTTGCCAGTGTTGATCTATACGCTATAAACACTTTCTCAAAAGATTTTGCTCAGTAAATTTCAGTGACCCACTATCCAGTAAGAACAGTGTTTCTTTTAAGGCAAAAGATGTGCGCTTATTAATAAAGAGCATTTCACGTTGTCCATCCAGAGGTGTAAGTTTTAATGACCAGCTTCTTCAGTGTAGGCCAGACATTATCTAAAAAATAGTTTTAATTCAGAACCCATGTTAAACTAGTGGTATGAACTCTTATAGATGAATAATATTCTAAAACCAGGGTAAAACTATTTCAGTTAGTCACTTAACCTAACTGTGATAACTGGATTATAAATTAGTAATTTTAAATCTGTAGGAAACAGCTTTCCAGGAAAAAAGTATAAAATAGAGATACCTGTTAATGGCTGGTGCAGTTTATGTTGGGGAGACTTAACTATCATTACTGCTACTCCCCAGTTTCCTTCTCTGTACTCCTCTAACATTAAGTTTTTCCCTGCCTTTTCACAAACCTCAGCATACTTGAAGTGGAGAGTCCTTTTCCAGGGTCAATAATGTCTATTTTGCCTATTATGCCATAGAATACATCCCAGGCACATGCCTGTGTGTTTAATAAAAGGAGTTCAGAGTTCATAAAGGTTCAGATTAAGGTGTTAACTTCATAGTTTGGATAGGTTTGAAGAATGTTTCTTAGATGCTGACAGCCCTTTTCACAACCTTCCTTTTCTCCAATGTGTGGCCTTTCCTGCCTTTGCTGTGAAAGCTTTAAGCATTACTTCTGCATGCCCTTGCCCCAGACAGCATTAAATACTTGTTGCTTTGGGTTTGCTGGTATGCTAAGCTGCCACAAGTTTGGCTACTAATGAATGAGTGCTTTTTTTTTTTCCCCTCAATTTGCTTAATCAAAACTTTTCTGCTTCTTGGTGTATTTTATATGACCTCTTATATGTAATTCCTCAATATAAAAGATATAAAATCAAGGAAGCAACCAACTCATCAAAGTGGACTGTGTTTTCCAACAAATGTCTGAATCTATTATAGAAAGGAAAGGAGGAGAAAAATAACTGATTATAGTATGCAAAAAACTTAAAAAAAAAAAAAAGACAACCCAGAACAATATACAGATACACATACATACCCTTGACCTCAGATTTTGGTTATTTAAATTCTTAAATGTTTGAATACCTTCTTAGTCTTACCTGTGCTCTTCATTTAATCATCATTAATGTTAAAGGAGCTTCATAGTTTTATAGACTTGCCATGTCCACCTAAATGTGTTCCCCAGTTAAACGCAGCCTCAGATAATGCAATTTTCCAAGAAACTTAAATTCAGTCCCTTATTTAACAAAATAATTCTAAGTTCACTAAGAGAATAAGATTAAGAACACTTTTAAAATTTTTTAATTGAAGGATGCTTGCTTTACAAAGTTGTGTTGGTTTCTGCTGTACAGGAACGTGAATCAGCCATAAGTGTACATATATCCCCTCTTTCTTGAACCCTCTAGGTTGTCACAGAGCACCAGGCTGAGCTCTCTGTGTCAGTTTCCTACTTGTTAATACTCAATGAAACTTCCCCTTCTACTAATACCCTTTTAATGCTGTGTGGAAACAGTTGCAGAAAGTTGGAAGTCGTCAGATGTTGTTCATCCTCAGATCATGTTAGTCTACAAAAATTCATGATTTTTATCTTTTCATATTTTTACTACACAGAAATTTCTAGATACCTTTTTTCCTCCTTTTACCAGACATTCATCTAACAGACATCTGTAATCTACTGTGCCAGATGCTTGTATTGTGCTAAAAGCTGTGTCTGGAGATGTGTTTATTTTCATAGATGATAAATACTCCTCTTAGAGTTTCAGATAAGTGGAAGCAAACATAAAAATGTATAAACCTACAGACTGAAGAAGAAATAGCATGTCTGGAACAAGTTTGAATGCCAAAAAGTTTTAAAATGTAAAGAATTGTGTAGCTCCGATTCTTTATGTTTAAGAAAATACACATCTTAAACCTATCACTCAAATGATTGTTGAACTAAAAATGTAACGTTCTAGTGCTTTTTAAATTTGTGGGAGATTGAAGAAGCAGGATAATTTGCAAGTACAGTTTTTTTATTTTCCTTCCCAGTGATTCCTTAAAATTAGGATTACTTTAACTTCAGTTAGAAGTTATCAACATACTTAATATTCTCAAACGAAAAGATATTGTAATTAAACAACATATACTTCTCAGAGCATAGATATGTTTAATTTTTTTTTTACATTCTATGCGTAAAGTTAGGTACAGTATTTTCAGTTCATTTGCTTTGTGGCGTAATTTACTTAGCCACTTAGGGATGTAGATTGTATAAGATAAATGACAGAAACGACAGTTGCCCATTTTGAGTGCCTTTATGACATAGTTGCAGAGTGAGGAGTACTAATTTTGTAAAAAGTGTTTTGGGCCTTTGGTTATCTTGCTTGATACTGGTGCAAGATGCCCTTTTAAAATGTCTTTTCTTCCCATTGTCTCTGTAAATGTCTTTCCCACTCTGTCTTGGTTTTAGACTAGTTTCGTTACATTACCAGTTTCTAATATGTTGGTTTTTTATTCACTATTTGATATATTTGTTTTAATATATGTTCTTGTTTTAGCAGGTAAAAGAATCATAATTGTTTTTTAAATTAGTTTTATTCTCTAATCTAATAACTGTCTTTTGATGCATTTTGCACGTCATCTTTTTTCATTAACATCTGAGGTCTTTTATAAAAAGAAGGCACACTCCATGTTTAACAGGAGCTTTTCTGGGAGCTAAATTAAATATTAATGAATCTTCTTCTGGTACCTTCCTATCCCTAAAGAATGGTGAATCTTTTAACATGGCCTGCATCTTTTAAAAGCTGGTGGTTACCTAAAAGTCTAACAAAACTAGAGTCACCAAACTTGGCAGCAGAAATAAGCTTAGTCTTACCGTGTAACTACCCATTTTCCTTATTATGTTTGTAGCTTAAATTGAAAACATTTTGTGCAAATATTTGATGCTGTTTGTGATTTTTCAAAACCTAGAGAAAAAACAAACTATTTAGTGTTTGAGAATGTTGAATGAATTTATAATTATCTGTTGTTGTTCAGTCGTGTCTGACTCTTTGTGACCCTGTGCACTGCAGCATATCAGGCACCTCTGTCTTCCACGATCTCCCGAGTTTGCTCAGATTCATGTCCATTGAGTTGGTGATGCTATCTAACCATACTGTCCTCCTAGATAAATTATCTAAGAGAGTCAAATTTCTGTACAGTTGTCTTTTTCTAGGCATTTGTTCACTGTTAATAGCAGTTTATAAAGGCTTACAGTGTAGTTCAGCCAAAACTAAGAAATGTTAACATTAAGCTAGCTCGGGTGAGTTAGAACTCATCTACTTTGCATAAATTCTTCAGACTTTACACGATGGCCAGTTTTCAAAATTTGTGTATGCTTAGAAATTTGTGCTGGGATCACAGACACTTGTCTCTCTTTTACCTATATACACTTATAACTGTCAATGCAAATTTCTTTATTCTAAAACAGTAGAATTTTAAAAGAAAATACAACCATATTCCTCAAATTTCAGTTGTGGCTCACAGATGTGGTTTGGTTCTCAAATATATTAGTTTTCTCAACTCCAGTGAGAGCATTGGGTTTGTGTTCTTTATAAATGATTTATTCCATGTTTGAAATTGAAGATATCTGTTAATTCCCCATGATTGCTATGGAATTGATCAGCACATACATACGTATAAATCAATCCTAATGCATTAGTAAGAATTCTCTAAGTGACATCTTTAACTCAATAAGAAGTCTGACAAGGACCCTTGCTGCACACTTATAATTTAAGTGTAGCATTTTTTAATGTTACTGTGTGATCATTTGAGTGTGGACTGGTTTTCTAATTGGTGACTTCCACATATTTGACCACTGATTTTAAACGGAAAAATGTATATCTACCAATATATTTATCACTTACTATTATGAAAATTTAAATGCAAATCTCACCAAATCAGTATGTCATAATCTTTTTCTCTGCTG
This sequence comes from Giraffa tippelskirchi, assembly GCF_054371585.1. Classification (NCBI taxonomy): domain Eukaryota; kingdom Metazoa; phylum Chordata; class Mammalia; order Artiodactyla; family Giraffidae; genus Giraffa; species Giraffa tippelskirchi. Next base: position 144,806,746 of record NC_137281.1, on the reverse strand, counting down.
CCAAATTTGAATAATCCGTTTTAAAAGTCAAAAGAGAGTGCTAAAGTAACTAGTTGCTCTGCATGAATACAGGTTCTGATTTCTTCTCTTTCTGTGGATTCTTAGGCCGTACAGTATGTTTCCCTGCATTTTCATGCACCCTTCCTTTTTCCCTGTCACTCCTGGTATGGATAACTCTTTAAAACTCTCACTCCCTCCCCTTCTCCTACTTTGCCCTTCACCTGCCTTCTGTGTGTGCTTATTGCTGTGAAACCCTGGGACATTTAGCCCATACAATAATAGCGCTCGACTTGTCCCCCTGTTCCTCCAGGAAAGGAAGTTCTTCAAAGGCTTCTTTGGAAAAGTAAGTTTGATGCCACATTCGTGCCTTGCTTTATAAGGAGTTACACCCCTAGTATAGCATTGATGTATTTTTTAAAAAGAAGTACAGCTTTGTTTCTCTATAAATGTGGGAATTGATTTGACGGAATATGGAAATTAATGAATCTGGAAGCTGCTGTCTATGATATTACCTGTGTGTTTGTTGATACTAAATCTGATAATTCCTAGGAAAGTCCAATAAATAAATCAAGTAGGTTAAAAAAGAATTGCTTCCTCAAAACTAGATGTTAAAATAAATTTAATTTGATTTAGCAAAATTGTTCATATTAGAATATTTTTGAACAAGTAGGCTTTACTTAGTGCTCAATATTGACAGAGAAGTAGGAAGAAATACTAAATTCAAGTGAAAATTGAATGGATCCCAAATTTTACATTCATGGCTATTACTTTTTTTTCAATTTAAGTTAAATTTCAGATGAAGTAAGGAAAGTATGTGAACTTATCTTTGGGGATCCTGTGGTTTTTAACCTGGGATGGTAATTTAAGAAAAACTATCTTAATTAGTAGTCTATCAAATGTATATCATATGTGTAATGTTCTTTATGTAGGTGCTTTTTAAAGAATGATTGTTCGGTGTTCATATTTCCTTAGAATATATAGGATGACAATACAAAAATAGATAAATACATTTCTAACACTTTTGTGTCTAAGCTTATTGTTTAGTTTTGAGTAAGTGCCACAAAATAATTCAGACTGAGACAGTATAAGAAAAAACTACTGTCGTTTTTATAACTCAGTGTACCTTACTAAAAGTTTGTCTTTATGTGAATATAAAATATAAAAATCCCATCACAGTTTTTCACTGGGTGGTTTTGTTACTTTAAAGAACTTTTTTTTTTCCTTTTTGGCCACACCACATGGCAAGCTGCATCCCTAGTTCCCTGACCAGGGATCAAACCTATGCCCCTTACAGTGGAAGCTTGGAGTCTTAACTGCTGGCCTGACAGGGAAGTCCCTAAGAAGACCAATTTTTTTAAAATGATTAGTTTCCATTTACTTCTCAGTTAAGTATTTTAGTTGTAACTCTTTTTTTTTTTTCTCCCCCACATGTTCTGGTTTAAGTTGGGCTTCCCTGGTGGCTCAGAGGGTAAAGAATCTGCCTCCAAAGCAGGAGACCTGGGTTCGATCCCTGGGTCAAGCAGATCCCCTGGAGAAAGGAATGGCTACCCACTCCAGTATTCTTGCCTGGAGAATTCCATGGACAGAGGAGCTTGGCATGCTCCATGAGGTCACCAAAAGTTGGACACAACTGAGCAACTAACACGTTCACTTCACTTCTGGTTTAAGCTACCATTATACTAAAGTAAACAAATTTGAAGGATTTTAGATTGAATGGTTTATTCAGTAACTGCTATCAGTCTGAAATAAAAAGTCATGTAATGTATCCACACATGTCACAGTAAAACTTTTAGTAGGTATTTTGAGCCTGAATCAAATTAACAGGTCCATAGAATGTGAGTCACATTAACAGGTCCATAGAATGTGGGATCTATAGCTAGAAAGAATTAATCCTGTAGACATTTGCATACTTATAAATAGGCATCCTGATTGTTAAGCAGATTTTTTGGTGGAGCATTTTTTCTTCTCCAAATATAATTTCTCAAAGCAATTTCACATCAACCCAATTAAAATATAATTTTAAGTATTTTCTAAGTGATCAGTTTTTAATGTATCTACTTTGGTAAAGCTGTCTTATCTGTGAATGCTAGGTTGTAGAAAATATTAATACGGTTTATAAAAAAATATGTTAAAGTGTGTTTTTTTAAAAGGTTATAGCATCATGTTAAAGAACAAAAATAGCTATCACGTGAGACTCGGTTCCTAGGTGGCAATATTCATTGCTGTGTATAATGAGGTCATTGTGCATCTAATGTCATTGAACTGGGTCACACCGTGCTTCTTAGCTATTTTCACTGCATTTTGCTACATCGCAAATTTATATGGTATGAGAAAGAAAACTATGAATTATATCACTTAATCCTTACAGTAAGCCTGAAATTATTATTTTCTCCTGTCTTACAGTGAGAAAACTGAAGTTTACAGAGGGTTAAGTGACCTGCCTGAATTCACAGATACAATAAGTGGTAGAGTCTAGGATTTGAACCCAGATAATCTGATTTCAGAGTCTACATTGTTAAATCACTTTGCTATACAATCACTCTATTTCCAGATTATTTACAAGCAAAGTTTAACAGATTTAACCTTATAAAGATGTTAGTAAATAAAGAGCTTCCTAAAACTCAATTTTCTACCTTTCTTTTTTAAAGGTAGCAATTTAATTTTGGATTTTTGTCTCTGGTCAATTTACTTTATTATTAGAGCTTTAAAGAATCTTTTCTAGTGGTTCAAATAATATTTTATTTATCTAGAGATGTTTAAATCATACTAGCGAGATTTTCTTAAAAGATACTAATCTGTCCCATAATGTGAACAAATATGACCCTTAGAATTCTTTTTTTTCTTTTTTAAAAATTTATTTATTTTTTAATTGAAGGATAATTGCTTTACAGAATTTTGTTGTTTTCTGTCAAACTGATCCTTAGAATTCTTTTTATTCTTCAGTTTTATTGAGATATAATTGACATACAGCACTGTATGTTTAAGGTGTACAGCATAATGATTCGACTTCATATGTCATGAAATAATTACAGTTCAGTGATCCTCCCCATCTCATAGAGATACAATACAGAATTCTTACATTATTGTGGGGAGAATTCTTTTTATGGCCAGGCAGTTTATTCTTACATACAAAAGTTGCCATCATTTAACTCACTTTCAACACTAATCTACAAGAAGCTGTCTGGTGAAAGAGATTTGGTTTGTTGAGTTTGCTCAGTCGTTTGTGTTTTGATGAAAGCTAAAAATGAAGAATCTCATAGAACTATATGTTAAGGAGTTTTTATCTAGCGCTGCTGCTGCTGCTGCTGCTAAGTCGCTTCAGTCATGTCCGACTCTGTGTGACCCCATAGACGGCAGCCCACCAGGCTCCCCCGTCCCTGGGATTCTCCAGGCAAGAACACTGGAGTGGGTTGCCATTTCCTTCTCCAATGCATGAAACTGAAAAGGGAAAGTGAAGTCGCTCAGTTGTGTCACGACCCCATGGACTGCAGCCTACCAGGCTCCTCCATCCATGGGATTGTCCAGACAAGAGTACTGGAGTGGGGTGCCATTGCTTTCTCCGTTATCTAGTGCAGCTCCTCATAAATTTTGATACTTTCTTAGCCTTCATGTTGTGTATGTTTTAATGGTCCAACAGTTATCAAGTTTCCACCAAACATATTTGCATAACAGTAGATGGATGGAAGAATTATTAGCCCTGATGAATTATGAGTTCTCCTGATGACCAGGAGAACTGCTGCTGCTTTTCTGTTAGTTGTCCTGGACCTGAATACTCTGTCCTGTTCCTGTTGGGGGCCTGACCTCCCTGTTCCTCCATCTAATGGAAGCAGTACTTTCAGAAGCTTTATTAATGAGGAACAGATAACCCTGGGTGTCTTACAGGTCTGTATTATTAACCCATTGTAAGATTACATACATCTTAGAAGGAGGAAAAAAACCCTAAGACTCTGAAATGTCTTTTTCTAAACTTAGCTACATTAAATTGCTAATTATTTTAAGAAAGCCAAGAATATTCTCAACTTTTTAGAAAGTACTGTATACAGCTCCTAGTGTTTTTGGCTGTATTCAGCAAATGCTTTATTAATACTAGCAAGCAATTACATGGCCCTTAACACTTGAAAAGGATCTTAAATTTTAATGTATTTGAGGAAACTCATGAGCTAAGTAAATCTGTATTACCATTTTATGAGGAACTGGCTGAACATAAAGATAGAAAATGTTTTTAGGCCACCCTGTTAGGTCTCTTTTTAAAGCCATTGTATTAGAAAAACTCAGTTCAATCTGCCTCCTGTTAGTCTTTCTCCTGTGTATCTCTTTACTGCTGACACAAAGCACTTTACTTTAAGTCACTGAATGTATAGAAATTTTTTTTTCCCCTACACTAAGCAATTATCTGTGACACCAGCTGAGACACTACAGTTTAACTCAGTTCTAACCCTGTCTACTTGGAGATAGTGTCAGACCCCACAGGTTTAAGGATTCAGTCTAATAAGACTGGTCCCACCTACTTCAGATGCCAATTGCAGGTAATCGGTCCCCAGGTTACTCATAATAACTTCTGTCTTTGACTACAAATTTGACTACAAATTGGAGGTCCCCATGACCTCCTCCTCAGGTTTCATTAATTTGCTAGAACAGCTCACAGGACTCAAGGAAACAGTTACATTTACCAATTTATTAAAGGACGTGATAAAGGATACAGATGAACCGAATGAAGACAGACATAGGGCAAAGTTTAGGAGTGCCCCAAGGGCAAGAGCTTCTGTTCCTGTGAAATCGGAGTATGTCACCTTCTCCATTTGGTTGTGTTTGCCAGCCTGGAAGCTCTCGGAACCTTGTACTATTAGGATTTTGTGGTGGCTTCCTTGTGTAGACATGACAGATTATTAATTCCAATTCCATCTCCTCTTCCTTTTTTAGAGGATGGAGGAATAAGACTGAAAATCCTAAACTTCTCATCATGACTTGGTGGTTCTGGTGACAAGTTCTTACCCAGGAGCCCACCCAGAGTTGTATCATTGAACAAAAGATGCTCCTAGCATTCTTATCACTTAGAAATTTACAAGGATCTTAGGGGCCTTGTGTCAGGGATGGGGTCAGAAAACAAATACCAGGACAAGAGATGCTCTTTGTGTTCTTATTGCTTGGGAAATTTCAAGGATTTCAGGAGCTCTGTGCCAGGAACCAGGAGCAGAGACCAGTGTATATTTTCTAGTATCTCACAGCCATCTACTTGTATTTATATAGAGCTTTGTACTTAGTGATGTGTTTTGACCTACTTTCTAACTTGCTACTCAAAACAGTTCAGTGAATTAGACATGATAGTTGATGAAACTACATTTTACAAATGAATAAACAAGCTCAAAGAGGTCACCCAGCTAGTAGTAAATGGTAGTGCCTACTCTGAAACCAAGGTTTTCTGAAACGTAGTGCCGCGTACCTTCTCCTGCCCTGTGTTGGCCTCTGCTTTCCTCAAGAGGCTTTCATTACAGTGAATGGAGAAATGTCAGATGCTGGGGACAGTAAACTGCTCAAGGGCCTGAATGCTTCCCACAAACATACACTGTATGGCCTGCACACAGTCCATAAATTTAAATTAGTTGCCAGTGTTTCAAACATTGAAAGCTTTCAGATTGAAACTATTATATCGCAGATCTGGCAAAACAGCTAGCTTTGTATGCGGCAACAGTGGCCTGAGCTGAGTAGCCGTTATGCCCTTTGGTCGCCTGTTGCCACTTCCCTGTAGCTCCCTGTTGTCCTCACCATCTGCTTCAGTCATTTTGTTACCTGCTTTTAACCCTGTGGGGATTTGAGTTTGTGAACTTTTCCTTGGGCTATTATTTAATTTGGGGGATGGATTAACCACTTCTAACTGTATAAAAATCACCAAAAATATTGTAATATCTGTTCTAACAGATGCTGTGAATGTACTGCCAGATATTATTTTTTTCAAGTTTTTATGCTGTTACAATTGTTAAATGGCATCATTAGAAATGGTTGTGTTTTAGAGAATACATAGTTGAAAAGTAGTGCATGGTTATATTGGTTGCAACTAATTCTCAAGAGTAAAACATTTAAATGGTATTTATGAACAGTTAAGTCAGTGTGCTCACATCTACATTCTATTTAGATTTCCTGTGTTTTCTCCTTAATGGCAGATTGTACTTGGACCACTCTGGGTCCTTTCCTCTGCAAGTGAGGGAGTATCTACTGCCTCTTTCCTTTTCTTCCTTTCTGCTTTTTTAAATTCCCATGCCCTTTCTTCTATAAAATTTACCGTCTCTCATATCTTAGATGCACCTTTTAGGGTTTGTTTTTGAAGTGCAATATAACAAATTTCTAAAGAAGGAAAAATAAAAAAGACAATTCCAGGAGTCATTAGAATATTTCCATTGATCCTTGGTTTCAGTATTTCCTGTAACATGATCAACTAATATGTCAAATGCCCTGGCCACTGATCTTTTCTAGACTAAAAAAAAAAAAAAACAAAAACTCATTAACCTTTCAAGTTGTTTTTTTAATTTGTATTCATAAAGAGTCAGTGGTTCTCAAGCCTCAAGTCACAGTTAGTATGTGAAACATACTAGGAACTGTACTAGGCTATCCAGATCAACGATGAGCAAGATGGTCTCCATTTATTTGGTCCACTTTATTCTCACTTTCAAATGACTGTTTGGCTATGCCTTCCTTTTCCTTAAATCTCCAGAATTTCTTGCTCTGTTCTCTCTTTCAGTTGATGACCTTGCTTCCTGCTTCACTGAACAAGTAGAATCAGCTGGAAGAAAACTCTCAAACACAATACCACATCTTCTCACCTACATGCATCTGTGCATATATACTCTATTTTCCCTCCTATTCAAGGGATAAGCTGTCTGTGTTCCTAGCTGAGGCCAGCTCCTCCACAAAATTCTTATTCCCTCTTACTCACTTCAGTATTGCTATCCCCCATCCTCTATAATCAATTTTTCTTTCTCTAGCGGATTGTCCATTAGCATGAAAACAAACCGACTTTTTAAACGGAGGTTTCTTCTTAGTGCCTTCAATTTCTGCTCTCCTTTCCTCTGTTGAACTCTTTTTATCAGACTTTTACCCTCACCACTTGTCAAGTCATCAGTATTATTATTCCAGTGGTTCTATTTACTCAGCCTATCAACAGCGTTTGACATAGCCCATCCCTCCCACTCCTTGAAATACTATTCATTTGGAGTTAAGGGGTCATGCTTTCTTGATTTTCCCTTATATTGCTGCCTGCTTCTCAGTCTGTGAACTCTTCTGTACCTACGCTTGTCCCTTGATGATCTCATCCAGTGTCATGGATTTAAATACCATCTCTATGCTGATGATTTTGAGGTTTCTATCTCCAGACATCTCCCATAAATTCCAGAGTGGTACTTCCATCTTAGAAACAGTATAGTATAGGGGTCAAGGACAGACTGGGGATCTGGATTGCTTGTATTTAATCCTGGCTTAACTGCTTAGTAGCTTTGTGACCTGGGGAGATGTTTTTAACCATTTTGTACCTCAGCTTCACCACCTATTACAAAAAAAAAAGGGATAATACTAATTCCAACTTCATGTGATTATTCTGAAGATTAAATTAGTAAATACAAGCAAAGTGTACAGAATAGCTTACTGTGTGAATAAGTGTCAGTATCATTATCATCAAACATTTCACCCTAAGGCATTTCATATTAATGTGTCACAAACCAAATTCTAAAACTCTCCCCCAGACTACTCTTCCCTAGTCTTTCCCATCCCAGTCCCTGTGCTTTAGCCATAAATCCTGGATCTGATCTTGACTTCTCTCTTTCTCTTTTACCTTATATCATCCTGTCAACATTTCCCATCTGACTATCTCCACCACTACCCCGGTCCATGCCAGCTCCTCTGCTCACCTGAATCATTGCATTAATGTTCTACTCAGTCTGCTTTCATCATTATCCCTCTATCATCTGTTCTCAAGATATCAGTCTCAGTGATCTTTTTAAGACAGGTCTGATTGTTTCCCCACTGTGCTTGATCCTCCAGTAGCTTCCTGACCTACCCAGAATAAAAACCAAAGTCTTTTGGGCCTAGTGGGCCATTGTACATGAATTCCCTCTGTCCCTTTTCCTATCTTCTCCTATTCTTACTTCCTCTGTTTCAGCCACACTAGCCTCCCTGCTTTTCCTTGAGCATACCAGGTATGCTTCCACTTCAGGACCTTTGCACTTGCTATAACCTCTAACCTGACACTCATCATCCAGATATGTGTGTGGCTCACTTCCTCATCTCTTCCCATTCTTTGCTTGAAAGCCCCATTTTCATTGAGGCAGTCACTGAGAGAACCTTATTTTAAATTTCAAACACCACCTTCTTCCATGTATAAACACTCACTGTTCCCCTTCCTAGTTTTATTTTCCTCTGATAGAAGTTATCACCATCTGTAGTAGCATCAGTTCAGTTCAGTCGCTCAGTGGTGTCTAACTCTTTGCGACCCCATGGACTGCAGCACACCAGCCTTCCCTGTCCATCACCAACTCCTGGAGCTTACTCAAACTCATGCATTTTACTAATTTTGTCTTTTATTTCTTCCTCACTAAAACATAAGCTTTCTGTGGACAGACCTGTTTTGTTCACTGCTGAGTCTTTAATGCCTAGAATAGTATGTGGTCCATAATGGCTGCTCCAAAAGGTCTGAGTTAGTGAATGACAAATGCACTGCTTGCAAGTTCACCCTGTAGTAAAAACAGGTTAAAAAAAAAAAAGGTAGCAAATTGTGTAACAATAACAAGTACTACTGGAGCAGAGAGGGAGAAGGAACGAACGCAAGAGATTATGTTTAAGGCTTCTGAGAGGAGATGATACTTAAGGCTGAGACTTAAGACTGAGTTCCAGTTAAACTAAGAGGAGAAAGGCATAGAAGGAGCAGCATTAACAGAGCCACTGGGGTGAAGAGAACCTGCTCCAAATCATTCATTCATTCACCCTAGGGATATACGAAAGGAGACAGAAGGTAAGACCTAAGTTTATGGTAAAGACAACCATGGTGGTGGTGGGGTCTTTCACTGTGAGAAGAGGTATAATGAATTTGGTTTCAGACAGGTTGAATTTTAGGTCCCTGTGAAATTTCCACTTTTTCTATTATATACGTTTGAAATATGAACTTAACATTAGAATAATTTCTGTTCTAGGTTCCTTCTTCCCCTCAAAAAGTGATTCGGCATACTGGAGGAGCTCACTTGCCTCAAAAAATCTGTTTTGTTGTTTGGTTCATGACATGCTATTATCCTTAATTTTTACTGAAAGCCTTTAAAGGCCCTTCTCACTTAAGAAAGTGCAAGATAAAAGTTACTGTACTTTTAATAAAGCAGCCATTGGAGATAGTACCAGTCTCAAATTCTATAGAAAGTTGTGTTTTTCTTCACTGCTCTTTCCTTTGAAGATACATACTGTATCTTGGAATTTTAAGACAAAATTTGTTCATTACACAGTCTGTTCAGAAATTCAAATGTCATCTAATAGATTTGAAGGCCCTTCTCAGATTTTTTTTTAAAAAGAAGTCTTCTTGTCCGCTTATCACAAGGCACTCTGTGCCATGGTTGCCTGCTAATATGTTATTATACCGTAATGACTGGGTTATCTCTGTGTGTAGGTGTGGCAGAAAGACTGACCAGAGATTCTTTACATACTGGGTACCCTTGAAGACCTCTTTGGTGTGTAGCAGAAAGAGCTCTGCACAATAGAGTGGCAAATCACTGTTGCTCAGAAAGAGTGACTTGCTCTAATCTTCCTGCCCAAATTGGTCTTGTTTGCTGCTGTTGCTTCTTAACATTTCATAACTAAGCCAAATTACGCTTCTGTGTGTCTTTATAGCATTCCTTTGCTTTGGCTTACATTAGAACACCTTTTGCTCTTATTGTATTCCCAGCACAATTGTTTTGCCCCCAATATTACTTCTATTTACGTTGATTAATTGCATGTTCTTATCTCACTGGTGGCCTTGGGAATCACAGAACTTTAGAGTTGGACTGCATCTGAGTTCAGGTCTCAGTTAATATAGTAATTTATATAATATTATATATTATACTATAATATAATAAACTAGTGGGATATAAGGACATTTGTTTTAAAAAATAGAAAAGAAAAAGAATTCAGGGGCAATTCCAAACAGATCTAATATTTCAGTATAATGAATTGTCCTTCCAAAATCCTTTTATAAAGTTGTATTGTTACAAATCCATGTACATTTGTTTACATATTGTCTGGCTGCTTTTGTGCAGCAAGGCAGACTTGAGTAGTTGACACAGACTATATGGCTTGCAAAGCCGTAGCTATTTGGTATCTGGTCCTTCACAGAAAGTTTCCTAATCTGTGATTTAAACAGTTTAGAAACTTAATTCTCCAACTACAAATCTGAAGTACTTCCCCAAATAACAACAATATGTATAGCAAAAGAGTGACTGTAAGGATCTGTCAACACCCTGAGAACCCTACCAACTTATATGCTCTCCATCCTTGAAAAAAACTTTCTGAAGTGGTATTGACTTTAAAAAACAACAACAACAACAAGCAGCTGGACGTAAGTAGGTAGATGGCAGTTCTTTATTGTAATTAGTTATTTCATTGCCTTTTATTATGAGTAAGCTTTGATATTTAGGAGAAAAGGATCTTACAGTGTACTGAACTTGTTTAGTTACTATTTCCATGTCATTTTTGCAACCGGTTTGTGTTTCTTCACTAGTATTTTCATGTTAAGATTACTTGGGCATTTCTGTTACTTGCAAGTACAAGTTTCCTGACTTAGTAATTTGTAATCAACTGATTTCCTGCTATCCTTTTCTCCATTGTCAGAGTCTGCTTAATTTCTGTACTGGTTTGTATCTGACCATAATAAAAGGTGTTTAAGGGAAAAGTTAGTTTTAAAATTCTAAATTGGATATTTAGAGAGTTGAGTGGTTACTTGAAAATTATACTTAATTTGACATTTTTCACTCATAGGATAGCCTGATCCTTCTTAGATTTCACCAGTTTAAATTCTAAGTTACTGAAGTTCTGTTCATATTAGACCCATTTACTTTCCTTGAATAACAAGCAGTTTTCTCTTTGTTATAAAATTGTATTTTTTTATGCACTGACACTAGTCAGTGTGAATTCTACCCATTACCTTGAAATTATTATTAAAATAGAAAGCACTGGAACCATGGTGATGAAATAATTCTTAATTCTCACATATACATTACCCCATCACATTTTTACTAGTGTCTGAAGTATTATGTAGTCTTTTTACAGGTTGTTTATGTAACTAAGATGTATGTGTATTCTACATTTCATACTTATTCTGGGTTATCTCTTTTTTTAGGCCTGTGGTTAGCTAACTTTAACCTTATCTCCTAAGGTAATTGGCTTAAGTAGACAGTTTCAGGGTAAACAAAAGGAAAACTTTCATCTTCTTTCTATGACTTTTATCATTTTCTAAAAAGTGATTAGGAATCTTAGTTTATGATACCAGAATGAAAAACTCTAAAAAGTTTGTGAATAGTTTAGAAGCACTGCTACTATAGAATTTGTGAGAGGAAGTTTGGACTTAATTTCAGCTGCAGGTGTGTCTTTGATTGTTAATATCTCAATCCCTTATTGAAGTAATCATAATGTGGCAAACTCTACTGGCATCCAAGAACTGGCACTCAAATGTATGAACAAGTGGAAAAATTCATATTATCTGTTTTCATCCCCTGTTTCGAGTGGTCAGAATACAATGCTTCACTGATACATTTAGTACAACACCATAAAGATTATTATAAAAACATATCTCAAAAAGAGATATTTTCCTAGAAGTCTAATTGGGCCAAGAAAATATTTCCCTGTGTATGATAAGGAGACTAAATAGGGAGCAGTCCCATTCTAAAATGATCTTTTAGTTTTCCCACCTTCAGTCTCCCAACCTTGAAGTAGTTCTGTCTGTTGCATCAGATGCTGCACACTGTAGGCTACTGTTGCACAGTGAACATATTGATAAAATTGCAGATTCAGATTTCTTACACAGGATTCTCAGTACCATTTGGCAGCCTTACATATCACTGATTTAACTGTCTCCTCTTTCCTATAGCAGATATTTAGCAAATTTATTCCTTCAACAAATATTTCTTAAACTCCTGCTCCGTACCAGTCATTGTTCTAAGTTCTAAAGATACAGCAGTGAACAAGTATGGGAAAAAACCTTGCCTTCATGGAGCTTACCTTCAAGCAAAGTACTAAATACTACCTAAGCATTGGTTAAATATGGGCAGTTATAGTTGTTGATGGGTATATCTGTTTATTGAATCCTCATCATAATCCCATGAGGTATGTGACATTACTAACATCGTTATGCAGATGTGGAATCTGAAGCATAGTTCAGTTCAGTTCAGTCGCTCAGTCGTGTCCGACTCTCTGCAACCCCATGAATTGCAGCACGCCAGGCCCCTCTGTCCATCACCAACTCCCGGAGTCTACCCAAACCCATGTCCATCGAGTCGGTGATGCCATCCAACCATCTCATCCTCTGTCGTCCCCTTCTCCTCCCGCCCCCAATCCTACCCAGCATTAGGGTCTTTTCCAATGAGTCAACGCTTCACATGAGGTGCCCAAAGTACTGGAGTTTCAGCTTCAACATCAGACCTTCCAATGAACACCCAGGATTGATCTCTTTTAGGATGGATTGATTGGATCTCCTTGCAGTCCAAGGGACTCTCAAGAGTCTTCTCCAACACCACAGTTCAAAAGCATCAATTCTTCGGCGCTCAGCTTTCTTCACTATCCAACTCTCACATCCATACATGACCGCTGGAAAAACCATAGCCTTGACTAGACGGACTTTTGTTGGCAAAGTAATGTCTCTGCTTTTAAATATGCTATGTAGGTTGGCCATAACCTTCCTTCCAAGGAGTAAGCATCTTTTAATTTCATGGCTGCAATCACCATATGCAGTGATTTTGGAGCCCAAAAAAATAAAGTCTGACACTGTTACCACTGTTTCCCCATCTATTTCCCATGACGTGATGGGACCAGATGCCATGATCTTAGTTTTCTGAACGTTGAGCTTTAAGCCAACTTTTTCACTCTCCTCTTTCACCTTCATCAAGAGGCTCTTTAGTTCTTCTTCACTTTCTGCCATAAGGGTGGTGTCATCTGCATATATGAGGTTATTGATATTTCTCCTGGCAATCTTGATTCCAGCTTGTGTTTCTTCCAGCCCAGCGTTTCTCACGATGTACTCTGCATAGAAGTTAAATAAGCAGGGTGACAGTATACAGCTTTGACGTACTCCTTTTCCTATTTGGAACCAGTCTGTTGTTCCATGTCCAGATCTAACTGTTGCTTCCTGACCTGCATACAGGTTTCTCAAGAGACAGGTCAGATGGCCTGGTATTCCCATCTCTTTCAGAATTGTCCACAGTTTATTGTGATCCACACAGTCAAAGACTTTGGCATAGTCAATAAAGGAGAAATAGATGTTTTTCTGGAACTCTCCTGCTTTTTTGATGATCCAGCAGATATTGGCAATTTGATCTCTGGTTCCTCTGCCTTTTTCAAAACCAGCTTTAACATCTAGAAGTTCACAGTTCACGTATTGCTGAAGCCTGGCTTGGAGAATTTTGAGCATTACTTTACTAGCATGTGAGATGAGTGCAATTGTGCGGTAGTTTGAGCATTCTTTGGCATTGCCTTTCTTTGGGATTGGAACGAAGACTGACCTCTTCCAGTCCTGTGGCCACTGCTGAGTTTTCCAAATTTGCTGGCATATCGAGTGCAGCACTTTCACAGCATCACCTTTGAGGATTTGAAATAGCTCAACTGGAATTCCATCACCTCCACTAGCTTTGTTTGTAGTGATGCTTTCTAAGGCCCACTTGACTTCACATTCCAGGATGTCTGGCTCTAGGTGAGTGATCACACCATCGTTATTATCTGGGTCGTGAAGATCTTTTTTGTACAGTTCTTCTGTGTATTCTTGCCACCTCTTCTTACTATCTTCTGCTTCTCTTAGGTCCATACCATTTCTATCCTTTATCGAGCCCATCTTTGCATGAAATGTTCCTTTGGTATCTCTAATTTTCTTGAAGAGATCTCTAGTCTTTCCCAATCTGTTTTCCTCTATTTCTTTGCACTGATCGCTGAGGAAGGCTTTCTTATCTCTCCTTGCTATTCTTTGGAACTCTGCATTCAGATGGGAATATCTTTCCTTTTCTCCTTTGCTTTTCGCTTCTCTTCTCTTCCAAGCCATCTGTAAGGCCTCCTCAGACAGCTATTTTGCTTTTTTGCATTTCTTTACCATGGGGATTTTCTTGATCCCTGTCTCCTGTACAATATCACAAACCTCTGTCTATAGTTCATCAGGCACTCTGTCTATCAGGTCTAGACCCTTAAATCTATTTGTCACTTCCACGGTATACTCATAAGGGATTTGATCTAGGTCATACCTGAATGGTCTAGTGGTTTTCCCTACTTTCTTCAATTTAAGTCTGAATTTGGCAATAAGCAGTTCATGATCCGAGCCACAGTCTGCTCCCGGTCTTGTTTTTGCTGACTGTATAGAGCTTCTCCATCTTTGGCTGCAAAGAATATAATCAATCTGATTTCGATGTTGGCCATCTGGTGATGTCCACGTGTAGAGTCTTCTCTTGTGTTGTTGGAATAGGGTGTTTGCTATTACCAGTGCGTTCTCGTGGCAAAACTCTATTAGCCTTTGCCCTGCTTCATTCTGTACTCCAAGGCCAAACTTGCCTGTTACGCCAGGTGTTTCTTGACTTCCTACTTTTGCATTCCAGTCCCCTATAATGAAAAGGACATCTTTTTTGGGTGTTAGTTCTAGAAGGTCTTGTAGGTCTTCATAGAATCGTTTAACTTCAGCTTTTTCGGCATTACTGGTTGGGGCATAGACTTGGATTACCGTGATATTGAATGGTTTGCCTTGGAAACGAACAGAGATCATTCTGTCGTTTTTGAGATTGCATCCAAGTACTGCATTTCGGACTCTTTTGTTGACCATGATGGCTACTCCATTTCTTCTAAGGGATTCTTGCCCACAGTAGTAGATATAATGGTCATCTGAGTTAAATTCACCCATTCCAGTCCATCTTAGTTCGCTGATTCCTAGAATGTCGACGTTCACTCTTGCCATCTCCTGTTTGACCACTTCCAATTTGCCTTGATTCATGGACCTAACATTCCAGGTTCCTATGCAATATTGCTCTTTACAGCATCGGACTTTGCGTCTGTCACCAGTCACATCCACAGTTGGATATCGTTTTTGCTTTGGCTCCATCCCATCATTCTTTCTGGAGTTATTTCTCCACTGATCTCCATTAGTATATTGGGCACCTACTGACCTGGGGAGTTCATCTTTCAGTGTCCTATCTTTTTGCCTTTTCATACTGTTCATGGGGTTCTCAAGGCAAGAATACTGAAGTGGTTTGCCATGCCCTTCTCCAGTGGACCACAATCTGAAGCATAGAGAGGTCAAGTAATTTGCCCTTGTTCATACTAATAAGTGGCAGAACCAGAATTCACACTCACACAACAGCCTGGTTCCAGAGTCTCTGCTGAGTCTCTGTACCATACTGGCCCAATACTGCTATTTAAGTCTTTACGCTCTTAAATCTGCCTACCTTTTTCTCCCTAGCAAAGCAGATCATCTCATCTCCTGAACAGATGAATTTGTGGCTCTTTGAAGTAAACTTCCTCATATATTGTCACTCACTCCTTTACTAATCTGTCTTCATTTGTACTCAGCTTCACTACATCCCTCTGTTTCAAAGAAGGGACGTACCCCTTCCCATCTAAAATTTGTATTCTAGCTTCATCCTGTTTCACCTCCTTGAGGACGTTGTTCTCGACATTAGTCTTCTTTTGGGGCTTTAGTCTCCAGCTTTCCACTGGCTTTCGTCATTCAGCAAATAAGCATTATCTGTTGTCGTCATTGTTGAAAGTGTGTCTTACTCTTTCAAGAAGCTTTGTTGTTGGGAGAAATTTTTAAGTTTATTAATGTAATGATAAATGAACACTAATTGTTTATTGCCCTCTTTAAATTCCAGGTGCTTTATATAACTCTGGTCCTTTTACCAACCCCACAGATCCTTTACAGATGAGGAAGTAGAAACTCAGAGGACTCGGTAACTTCCTTAGCTTATGAATAGTGGCATTGAATTCAGACTTGTATCTGTCTTACTCCAAAATCCATTCTATTTCTAGTATAGCACGTTAGTTTACCACAATTTTTAAAGGACCTCCCTGATCCTCTGCCTGTCCCCCGTTGCTGTACAGCTCTTTTTTGTAGGAAAACTTTTTTAAAGAAAGTATTTAATATATGTAGACTCTTCTTGCCTTTCATTTACTTCTCAACCCACTCTAGTCTGACTTCCACTTTATTAGATCCTCCAGAGAAACAGAACCACCATCTGTTTCTCTCTCTCCCTCCCTCCTCTCTCTGTCTCTCTCTCTCTCTCTGTGTATATATACACACAGACCAATAGGCTGGAAATTCTGGCAGAATTTCTTCTCAGGGACACCTCAGTTTTTACCCTTAAGGCCTTCAACTGTCTGGATGAGGCCCGCCCCATATTATCAAGGGTAGGGTAATCTCCTTTACCTTAAGTTGCTGCTGCTGTTTAGTCACTAAGTCATGTCCAACTCCTTGTGACCCCATGGACTGTAGGCCGACACATTCCTCTGTCATGTGATTTCCCGGGTGAGAATACTGGAGTGGGTTACCATTTCCTTCTGCAGGGGATCTTCCTGACCCAGGGGTCAAACCTGTGTCTCCTGCTTGGCAGGAGGATTCTTAACCACTGAGCCACCTGGGAAATACTTACCTAAAGTTAGTTGATTGTAAATGTTAATCACATCTGCAAAATACCTCTATAGCAACATGTAAGCTAGTGTTTGATCAAATAACTGGGCAACCATAACCTAGCCAGTCTGAAACATAAAAATAACCAACCACCTCAACTCTATCACTCAATGGTGTCTTACAATCATTGCTAAATCCAGTGGACATTTTTCACATCTTTCCTTACTTGGTCATTTTACAACATTTGACATTTTGGACCACAAATTACTTCTCGAAACTCCTCTCCATTAGTTTCAGTGATGCTAATCTCTCTTCATTCTCCTCACTATTGCTTTTCTGATATTTCACTACTTATCTCCCAATTCCTTAATTATTGATATTCTCTCCTGTCCTTGGCCCTCATATTGCTCCCACAATTGATGTTTCCCAAAACTAAAATTCCATCTTAAGAGTTCTCTACCGAATTTAGATCTGTATATCCCAATTGCCTGGATGTTGCACACACATCTCAAACATTGCTTGTCTAAAACTGGAATCCTAGATCTCCCCCTCTCAAACTTGCTTCTGCATCTCTTCCTATTTTCATAGTTTGTGGTACCCTCTCCACCCAGTTACCCAAGCCAGGAACCAGAGAGGGGTCTTCAACATTTCTCTCATATTCACCATTTCAGACTTCTCATCTCCAGCCCTATATCTCACCCAAGAGAGCTAAACCCTCATTTTCTCTCACCTGGAATCTTGTTATGGTATTTCTACCTCTTATCAGTCTCTTTCCAACTCCTCTACAGTGCTGCCAAAGTGATATTTTAAAAATGCAAATCTGTTTAATCATGTTCAGAATTCTTTTAGAAGCTCCTAATTGCCCACAGAATTAATACAGAATTCTTTAGCAGGCATACACAGTCCTCCATGTCTAGGTCTTTTGCTCTTTATATCCCACTGTGCCTCACCACTTTCAGGCCACACCGAAATATTTATAGGGCCCAGATTTGCTCTGTTGTTTGCTTCCATGTCCTGTACTGCTGTTCCTTCTGCCTGGGATGTCTGCTACCTCTATTACTTCCCTGCATTCCTACCCCTACCTGGGGCATCTAGAAAAATTATTTTAGTACCCAGTTCAGTCTTCAATTTTAAAAAGCCTTCCCCCAATCCCACAAATAGATTTGACCATGCCTTCTTTCTGACATTGTTACAAGCTGGTTTCAGCTCTACTATAGCACTTGAAAGCATTAATCACTCAGTCGTGTCTGACTCTGTGTGGCCCCATGGACTATAGCCCGCCAGTCTCCTTAGTCCTTGGTATTTCCGGGCAGGAATACTGGAGTGGGTAGCCATTCCCTTCTCCAGGGCATCTTTCCAACCCAGGGCCTGAGCCCAGGTCTTCTGCATTGCAGGCAGATTTTCTGCTGTCTGAGCCACCAGGGAAGTGGTAGCACTGACTACTGTATTATTTATTTTTTATCTGAGTGTCACCTTTCAGTGGACTGTGAGCTCAAGTATTTCTATTGCCTGGCATGTAATAGGCTCTCATCAGATTTGAGGTGATGGTGGAGATGGAGCCCAGAGTAGATTACACATTTCACTTAAATGAGGCCATGCTTTATTAGGAGTGCTGGGCTTGGACATGTAAAGTGGAGAATGGTAGACATTTCTTTATCCTCCTTTGTCCCTCCCAGAGTAGTACCAGATTTCTTGTGATCTATACTTTCTTATGATGCTTTGATACCTATTCTAAGCCTTTACTTTGCTTTTATTTTGTTTGTATCCTTGGAGCAGGTAAAAAGAAAGGAAGCTGCTAAATTGCTATTACAAACTCCCCTGTCCCATTTTCATTCCATCACAGGAGAAATCATTCATCAGCTTGTTCTCATGTGACTTGTGCCAAAGCCTTTTCTCAGCCAGCAAAAGGAATTTATGTTATAATAACAATATTTTTCCAAGTTTTTTAATCCTCCTGTGTCCCCAAAATGTCTGTCTGCATTTAATGTCAAATTAAAAACTAAAGCAGTTCTGTGTTAATCCTGAGAGAATAAGTAATGCTTTTTAAAGATTGCTAAAGGAATCATGAAGATTTCTTGGGTTTTTAATATGAACATTTCAGGTGACCAAGGGCACTCCCGTACATATTGGGGTCAAAGGATAGTAGTATGGTCAGCATCTCAATTTAGCCTTACCTATTACTTTCTACTCTGAATACACTCGTAGAAGCTACTTGTGGTGTAACTCCTTATGTATTTAATATGTATCTAACTCTTGGTTTTTGTGGTTGAGTTTTGAAATGGGTGAAGAATCTACTTATTCTTTGCCCTTTACGGAATGTGATATCTTGGTTTTTATTCCATTTGTCCTCCTTGCCCTTTACTTAATTTTACCTTATTGTTTTGCTTTGTGTTTCTGAAATAATGGCTTTGGCTTGTTTTTTCTTGAATGTTTCTGCAGTTTGATTTGAGTATCTGGCTTTGGGCACCCCTCCTGAACCTTGGACTCCATCTGTACTTGTGACTTATGGAAGGCAGAAGTCAGTGTTTTCTATGGAATATGACCTTTTTTTTTTTTTAATATATATGTGTGTGTCTCTCCTCCCACCCCCTTCTTTTTTTGGTTTCTCTTAAAAGACTGGAAAGAAAGCAGTTAAGGCAGTCCTGTGGGTATCAGCAGATGGACTCAGAGTTGTGGATGAAAAAACTAAGGTAAAACATTCATAAGCTTAAATGTTACTGCTCATAATGTTTTTTTATCCCTGTGATCAAACATAATGCCATTAAGATGTTGTAGTCACTCTATATCCTTCCACTTTGTCCAAAGTACGATCTTCTGAGGGACTGGTTAATGTTCAGAAAACCAATATAGTTACTCATTTACCTTATGAAAAATAGAATTCTCTGATCATTTTGTTCTACATGATACAGCATGTTTAACCTACAGTGTATTTGCATTTAATGTTAAGATCTGAGTTCTATTTTTGTTCTGACACATTAAAAAAAAGTTTACCCCCACAAATTTGATGTAAAATATTGTAGGCCTTTTGCCACTGTTAAAAACAAAATAGACCACATCTAAAGTTTCTGCTTGTTCCTTAATAAAACACTATTTTTAGAAAGTTATATTTGAACTCATTAACCTACTATTTAACTGAAGACTCAATTTAAGTGAAATCTTAAGGACTAGTAAATTGCTCATATGAGTTAACATTTAAGAGTCCACACAATATCTTAAATATACATAGTATTTTGCATTAGAAAAAAATGATCCTAAGTACCTAAATAAGAATAGACATAGACTCTGCCCTTAGAGAGCATAAGGTGTTACTTATACACATACATTTAATCATTAATTAAAACTTTCTAAGAGACCTAAAATCTGGAGAAATTTTAACAGAAGGCAATTTTCAAAAAACAAAAACTCAGATGTCACCTGAAGGAGAAGAAAGCCTAGCAGTCAAAGAACAGTTTACATGCATAGCTTACCTGATACACTTAGCTACATGTTAATTCTTTTGACTGGTTTTTTTTTTTTTTTGAGAGAACTGGTGATCTTAAATGTACATTACAGTTGGAAACAACTATTATTTTAATTAGCTTATTTTTAAGAACTTGTGTGGTTTTCATTTGTGCTTTGGATGAAATTTGTTGTATGTGGAGGCTATATCTTTAATTGCTGTACGCAATAGTTATTACTAGAAAGTAATGTTGCCCCCTGGTGGTTACTTGTAGCACTGGAATTAATTAATTCTCCCCGCAATGAATGATAATAGGAATGGATGACTTGTTACCCTGGGACCCATCATGGGCAGAGAAGAAATGTTGCAAAAATACGAATGATCGATAAAGGGCTCCTGCTTAGACTGTATCAGTAACTCCTGCATAGCAAGAGATACTGAAGAGGAAATGCATAGTAATCAAGGTTATGCAAAATAAAATTAGAATGAGCCAGCAGAATTGCAGAACTTTTAAATGATTGGCAAGTTTGTTTGTGGAACAACAGGAATTCTCATAGTTATGCTTTATAAAAGTCATTTTGTAGAGAAAGAAATGGCAACCCACTCCAGTAATCTTGCCTGGAGAATTCCATGAACAGAGGGGCCTGGCAGGCTACAGTCCATGGGGTTGCAACGAGTGAGGCATGACAGCAGCTATCGCTCACACTCATTCTTAATAGTGCCCTTCCTAAATACCATGGGGAGTACAGCAGTTCCTAGAGCAGCACTCTGAGCACTCAGAGCTTTGTTTTCTGACTGGTATTCCTCAGCCACTTGGCTACCGATTATTCCTATGGTGTATCTTCTGAGAATTAATAGTGAGCAGTGTTTTGAAGCAAGGTTTCACACTTAACTGTGATTAATACCGTTTATGCCTGCTTATGCTCTAGATTTGGAGGATGGTGAGACATTTGATAGGAGATAGTATTTAGATTAGCCATTGTTTTGTGCATTTTGATACATTTTTAGCTTCTCAATAAAAGGTGATTTCATGCTTCAAAAAAAAAAAAAAATCATTTTGTTTGTAGGCTTCAGCACTTCCAGCCACCACCTCAGCATCTAGGGATTTTTAGGCCATTGGAATATCACACAGAAGCGCCAAAGAGCCTCAGTATTTAAGAAAAAACCATTTTGCATGATGTTTACATTCTACATATACTATGCCATTCAGCAGTATTCAAAATTAAATGATAAGTAAGTTAATAAATACATAGAATTATTCTGGAAATGATGTTATTGAATGTAAATTATATGGGGATTGGATTAAATTTATTGTTTGACATATACTGTAAAATTGAACATGGAATTTACTGTCATAAAACTAGAATCAGTAGGCATATGTATTATAG
Organism: Giraffa tippelskirchi; assembly: GCF_054371585.1. Lineage (NCBI taxonomy): Eukaryota > Metazoa > Chordata > Mammalia > Artiodactyla > Giraffidae > Giraffa > Giraffa tippelskirchi. Next base: position 144,785,109 of record NC_137281.1, on the reverse strand, counting down.
AACATGAAGATGAGGTGAGGGAAAGAAACATCTGTGGAGAGTGCCTCTGGGGATCTCGTCTAGATCAGGTCCTTAGTATTCCGACTTCTGACTCAGATTAAGCTCTTCCACAGCCCTGATGCATTAGATGTAGCGATTCTGTGTTGTGAAATGAACATCCTGTGTTTCTTCTGAGAAACTTGATTGACCTCTCAAGTCCACTGTTCCTTTGTGTTTCCCTTTTCCTAGGACCTCATAGTTGACCAGACAATAGAAAAAGTTTCTTTCTGTGCCCCAGATAGGAACTTTGATAGGGCCTTCTCTTACATATGTCGTGACGGCACAACTCGGCGCTGGATCTGTCACTGCTTCATGGCTGTCAAGGACACGGTGAGTCCAGTAGGCTGAATTGCATCATGACTAGCCTCAGTCACCAAGCTTCTTCCAGGTTGGCTCAGCCAGTTTTCACTACATTTTTAACAAGTATATGTTGTTACAGTACTTGTAAGCACCTAAATGAGCCTGCTTTCACTCCTTTTATTTAAGTAGTTCATACTCTTGATGTAACCCTACCACTCACAGAGCAAGATGATTGGCTGAGATCCGACATCATTAAAGGAAAGTAAAAGTGCTGTGGCTGGTGATGGTGGCTGCTAAAGTTTATAGAAAACTTTTCATTATTAGAACTGTTTTCAAGATCCGTACATGTATTTGCTAATTTGTCTGGGTAGAAGATATTGGTATTTGAAAGGTGCTTACGAATTCATTTGCAAAAAGACTCTACCACAAGAACTGAGTTTGGAGTATATTTTTAATTAAAAAAATAGAAATACTAAATTATGGTACAGTGAGCTGTGCTAGAAATTGTTACATAGTAGAAATTTTTGGTTTTGTTTAAAAGTAGAGAATAATCAAATTTGTCATCTTTCATCTAAATTACCCAAAATTCTGATATGAAAAACGAGTCTCTTAGGTGATGATGATCTCAATTATAGTATAGCATTGAGTATGTAATTTCTGAGTTTTTAAAAGTCCAAACAGAGTAAGGCAGTGTAGTTATTCATATAGGCTACAACTCAGTGAACTTTGCCAGAGTTTAACCTGGAAAGGAAGTCGTGGCCATACTCTAATATTGCCCAAAAGCTTTTTAAAAAGCAGTTCTAAAAACAAGTATTAGAAACTCAGGCTCCGAATCAGATGTAGGTTCCAGTCCTATTTCTGGTTCTTACTAGCCGTGGGATTTGAGCAGGTTATTTAACATTTGCTAAGTCTTGGTATCCACTTCTATAAGATGGAGATAACAGCTGTGAAGACTAAATTAGGTAACAAGTGCAAGCACTCTTAGCATAGGACCTGGCTTGTGCTAACTGCTCCAAAGTGGTGGCTGATATTGTTAAAGCTGCTTCTCCTCGGTTTGACACAAGCGCTTTGAAAATGGGTTGAAGTAACTAAACTACACTTTCTTCCTCTGTCTCTCAGACCGTAAGTCACAAAGCAGTGTATTTTGCTATCACTACACTTGTAAAATCCAAAGAGTTTTGGTATATTTTAAAACCATTCTGTTGTCAAATCATAGTCCTCAGGCTGTTTGACTCTGGTATCAAACAGTGGTTCTTCTGTATCAGAATCACCTGGAGAGCTCATTAAATTAGATGGCTGGGCCCCACCCCAGAGTTTTTTATTCAGTGAGTCTGGGATGGAGCTTGAGGGCAAGGCTGTCTTCAGGAACTTCTGCCATAAGGCCTAGCAGAAATAGTAAGCTTCTTTGGCCTATAGCTCTGTCCTTGTACTAGAGCTGTGCTCAAATGCAGATGGGTTCTAAAATTGTTTCCGCCCTCTCTCCTATTTCATGCTTCCATGCCTACCCATTTATCATCCTACTAAGAAGTTACATGGAAACTCATGTGGATTCACAAAGAATAAGTCTGTCAGTCTGTAAATGAGACTTTACATTTTACCGTCATGTGAAATCCTAGGGACAAAAGCATTTCATATGTTTACCTCTCCTTATGGTATCTGACATTGGCATATAAAATGCAGTGAAATTACTTACTCAGAGCCATATGTAGGAGCAGCTGCTTACATGGTATGATCTTGGAAACTCCACAAAAGGTTCCCTGTTCTCAGATATCTCTCCTCACTGTTAAAAGATGCCAGCAGTTATTGTATCACCTCTAACCATTTTATTCCACAATTAGGGATACTGTTTAAAATATAGATAACCCTGATTTAAAAAAAAAGAATCCATTGAATTTATTAAATTTACTGTAGATAATCCAGTGTCTCTTTAAAACAATATTAAGTTTACACAAACCTTCCTCTCCTCCCACACACCAAAAATTCAGGTTTATCTGTTTAATTCCTTTACGAGTAGAAAATGTGGCTGAAAACATGGTTTTATTTTTGCCTGTGTGTGATTGGAAGGTAGAGTTGGGGTTTGAGAGAACTGAGCAAAAATAGGGGGTGGTATGGGAAAGAGCCCGGAAGCACTAAGGGCCCAAACAGGGCAAGAGAAGAGCATTCAGAAAGGGAGCGGGAGAAAGCTCAGCTTTCCTGTGCCTGACTCCTTCTCATCCCTGGAGATGGATTTATCTGAAGTTTTAAGTCTGTGCCTTTTGTTCCTAGACATATTGGCAGTATATTTAAGCTCTGAAATTTGCCCTGTCTTTCCATTTGTTGCTTAGAAATACATAGTAAATATTCCTATTATTCCCCTACATGGCAAATAGAGGTTTGGGTGTCAAGACTTAGGGCCTGGAACTTTAAGCAGTGTCTTCTCAGCTGATAGCCAGAGCTGACACAAGTGACAGAGGGACCCAACTATGACTAATAAGAAAGTTTCAGTGGCTGCTGACAAGGCCCAGTAAAGGCCCAAAGGTCACTTCACTCAGTGCCTACTGCAGTAGCGGATCATAGCGTTACCTAAGGTATTATTCATTGAGATTAATTTGGCGTATTGATACACTAAAATCTAATGAGCTGGAGTTCCTAACATTTTGCCTGTGTGAAAACAGACTTATTTGTGGTCCAGCTAATTTGCAGTTGTTGACACCATAACTCTAAAAACGTTTTTTAAACCTTCTGTTGTGTACAGGGTGAAAGACTGAGCCATGCTGTAGGCTGTGCCTTTGCAGCCTGTTTAGAACGTAAGCAGAAGCGGGAGAAGGAATGTGGAGTGACTGCTACTTTCGATGCCAGTCGGACCACTTTCACGAGAGAAGGATCATTCCGTGTCACCACAGCCACCGAGCAAGCGGAAAGAGAGGAGGTTATGAAACAAATCCAAGATGCCAAGAAAGGTACAATCTGTTCTACTACAGTGTGTGTTTATTTAAACAGCTTTTCCCAACAGGTTAATATTTGGAAGCTGTCAGGGGCATAGAGAACTCTTAGCAATATATGAAGACCTTAAGAACAAAGCTGAAAATCTAAACAGAGTGGCTTGTTTAGTGGCTTCGAAGTATTTACTCTATCCATTAATTTTAACTACCTGGGGAAGCTGAGAGTGCAGTTGAAGAAGCTGAAGATGTTTAAAAGCAAAATTGGGAAAACCTGTATCCTGGAACAGATTTTTTTTTTTTTTTTTTTAATTCTGATGCATCTGATCTCTATGAAAAGCAAATGCTATCAAGGACCTACATCTTGAAGGAAGTGCAAGTCCCAGGTTTAGGCTGCAAAGGACCCACAGATGGTGATGCCAGGTGGACATGCAGGCAGAGACATCTCAGTGATACTCTTAGATTATGACTGTTTAGTACTTCCATGAAAAAAGGCCACAGATTTTGAGAAGCTGGCCCCTCGCTATTTTTTCCATAGCCCCATTAATTTTAGTGTGTGGTTTTGCAGAATGTGAGTTTTTTTAAGATACACTTGGCAGCATAGCAAAAATGCCTGTCCAGACATTCAAGTTACTCAGGAGGCTGTTGTCTGAAGTTGAGTCCGGTGTATTTTAGAACTGAGTGATAGGGCTTAGGGAAAAAATGCTTTGCATTCTTTTGTATAACTTGAGCTGAAACCCAAAACAAGGAGTATTTTGAAATTAAAAAGTTTGGTTTAAATATACATTAATATAATTTTGCTAATTTTTTACTATATTCTTTTAATTCTAAGCCTGCCATTTTACACAACATCAGCTTCCCAGGTGGCGCTAGTGGTAAAGAACCCGCCTCCCAATGCAGGAGCTTAAGAGACATGGGTTCAATCCCTGGGTCAGGAAGATCCCCTGGAGGAGGGCATGGCAACCCACTCCAGTATTCTTCCTGGAGAATCCCATGGACAGAGGAGCTTGGCGGGCTACAGTCCATGGGGTCACAAAGAGTCTGACATGACTGAAGCGACTTAGCATGCACGCATTAATCTAATACCCAAACAGCTCTTAATTTTTAAGCCAAAAAAAGAATATATGTTTTTACTTGAAATTAAATTATTGATTATAATTTTTTCATTTCTTACCAACATTTATGCCAGGATACCAAAGAATAAAAAAAACACAGTGCTATTTTAATTAGACAAATGAATGTGTATAGCTGTTATTTAATGTGCTTCGGTGATTTTCAGGCCGGAAGCATATTCTTTGATACCACCAAATAATACTTTTTGCTACATACAGCAACTGCCAAAATGGTTGAGTCCTAGCATCTACAGGATTGTGGGGAGTGGGGGGGAAGTAGAGATTGACCACAATGAGAGTGTGATACAGCAGGTATTCATGTGGAAACAGTCTTGTATTTGTTTACTCCAATTTAAAATTTGACTTCTCTATGCTTTTATTCAAGAGAGCCTGTTGTCCATACCTGCTTTATGACAATCTTTAACATCTAATCAAACTTAAGCTTGTTTAGACCCTTCTGACTCTACCACTCCTAAAGTCCTCTGTCCACCCCCCACCACCACCAAAAAGCAAACATTGAAAACTATGCACCATTGTTCTTTAAAAGACCTCACATTAAGAGTTCATAGGTACTGGGTGTTTTTGTTTTGTTTAGTTTTGTTCAGTGTTGTAATCACTACATGGGAATAAAAGATCTAATATCTGTGTCTTAGTAGATATACCATGTGACATGTAGTAGATTATTAAACCTTTTATTTATCTGAAAAACAGGAGATCTGAGCCCTGCTTCTAACCTGTCTTTTGAGATACATAGGGAAGTAGATGGGTAAAATGATCTAGGAGGTTTTTGGGGTTTCTCAGTGGTGTGAGCTCAAATTATTTGAAGACATTGCCCTAAGGTCCTCGTTCACCTACTTTCTTGAGCTGATACAGATAAGACAGCTGTTGGTTCGTCAGTGGCCCCTGGCAGCATTACCACCTCCCCATCCTCTCCCACCTCTCCCACTCTGGATGCCACTGCCTCTCTGGAGATGAATAATCCTCACGCCATCCCACGCCGGCATGCACCAATTGAACAACTTGCTCGCCAAGGCTCTTTCCGAGGATTTCCTGCTCTTAGCCAGAAGATGTCACCCTTTAAACGCCAACTGTCGCTGCGCATCAACGAGTTGCCTTCCACTATGCAGAGGAAGACTGATTTCCCCATAAAACACACAGGTAATGCGGCATCCCCAACTCCCCGGGGCTCGGGCACTGAAGCGTCACATCACCTCCCGTGGAGTCTCTGATCCCATCAAACTAGCCACCCCTCTTCTGAGGCTGTTTGGTGGCTGTGCATATCTTCTGTCATTTCCCATTGGCAGACAATGGAGGCTCACGGAGAGAGATGGGAGTTGTTCATTTCTGTTCAGCAATAGGTTAACAGAGCCATGATGGGAATTCCTAGTCCGAGCTACACGGTTTGTGATTTGTCCTGATGAAGGTGTACCTGCTTTCAGACATCAAGGGTCTCAAGTTTCCCTTCTTATTCTGCCATTTGGGGCCCAGCAGGGAATTAATTTAAAAGGCTTTGGAAACACATCCAGTTAAATAGCACCACTGTCAGATGTACCAAAAGAAGTGGATAAGTTCTCTTTGTCCTTGTGGCTGGTTGGCTCCATAGGGAGGAAACTCTAAACGGGTCTCCTGTATTAAATCTAAGATCTGTTGTTCATCAGAGACAGTGGGATTGCTCACACATATTCATTACCTTTCAGAGCTGTCACACAGGCCTTTGTGTGGCCTCTGTACAGCTGAGCCAGCCCCAGTAGCTCTATCCTCATCATAAGATCCGGACCTGCAGTGTCAGATCCGGTCAGTGCTTTTATTGGGCCCTATTTTACTTCACTCTCAGACATGTTGAGCCAGTGCTATAACAGAATCTGAGGAAGCTGTGTCTCAATAGGGCACTCTCACTGCTGGTGGCACAAAAGCACAGAGATTTAAGTTCTTTGATGGATAAAACTCGGCCTAAAGAACAGTTAAACTAGATCATTACTGAAGGTCTTACCCCCTCTCTAACTCCTATAAAAACCAAAACTCCAGATGCTTCAAGTACCTCATTTTCAGTCTCCCTCTGGAACAGGTGGGAAACAAAACCATTATTCTCTTTTCACAGTTGAGCAGACAGAGGTTCAACACATATAATTAGCTTCCTCCGTGACACAGAGTATTCCAGAGTCAGTATTAAGAACAAAGCCTCTAGAGTCCTAGACCTTAGTTCACTTTTCATGTTAACACTTTAAAGAAAAATGACAGTGACGACACTGTCATAGTTTATGACAGAGAAAAGGACTGAGTGCCCACTGGTGCCCCTGACTTTAACCCATTTTCTCAAAAGAGTCACTGGGGGCCTCTAGAACTTAACTCACATCACCGGCTTGGGACCTGGTTGGAAGACAAACAGGTTACATGTGTCTTCTAGAAAAATCACACTGTCTTGGCACAAAAAGAGAACAGCGTGTTCTCAACAGTGTCACACAGGAAAGGAAATACAGAAATCTGGGGGTTTGCAAGGGAGGAAGGCAGACCTTAGTACAGGAATTGTTACCATTCTGTACCTTCTCATGTAAAAAGCCAGTGAATAGTGGTAAGTTTTTTGAAGCTGCTTTTATAGCCCCACCTAACAGTTGAGTCTTTTTCTTCCACACATAACAGAGGCGGTGTAAAATGCCACCTCACATGACACTGCTCTGTTCCAGACTTGTTCGTTTTTCTGTTTGGAGCCATCTTCTGTCTGTCTTCCAGTGCCAGAGGTGGAAGGCGAAGCAGAGAGTATCAGCTCCCTGTGCTCACAGATCACCAATGCCTTCAGCACACCCTCCGAGGATCCCTTCTCATCCGCCCCGATGACCAAACCAGTGACAGTGGTGGCACCACAGTCTCCTGCCTTTCAAGGTTGGTGCCCACTTAGCCTGCTCAGCGATTTTCTTTGAAAAGAAAACTAATACTTTTATGACACTGATCACTAATGTAAGTTGGCATCCTGAGCTTCCCAAGACCTGGTCAGACCCACTGCATTTCCTTGTTTGATATTGTCTCGGATTCGTTAAATTTCCCTATTCGACAGGGTCTTTGTGCTTTGTTCCCTTCCTGTTTCCTGAGATTGTCTGCATTTTGCACGTACCTACCCTCCTTTCATTCCATCCTCTCAGGAGCATCAGTAGTCCCAACCCAGACAAAGCACCCAACCAGTTCTCCAGAAACAGCAGTCATGAGAGTTGGTTCTAGCATCATGCTTTCTTTACCACAGTAAAGAAAGCTGGGTGGTTACTACTGACATCCCAGTGGAGGCCAGGGAGGCCCATAAACATCCTTCCATGTACACAGTAGCCACCCTCACAACAGAGAACAATCAGGCCCAAAATATCAGTGGTGCCAAGTCTGGACTCACCTACTCTTTGCCCTGTCACAAGAGTCCCATAAAGAAAAAGGCACTTCTCTTGGCTCTTCAGTTCATTTCATCTTGTATAACAAGTATCCAAAACTAGTCTTTGTGGCGTTGAAGAATTAGTAAAAGTTGTTTTCAGAGATAATTAATAGTATTGACTCAAAGGTCAACAAAGAGCCTGTATAACTTAAATTACAGATGTTAGAATTTGAGCTTATATAATTGATCTTTCTTCATTTCTTTTGGGAGAGCACTCAGAAGTTTTGCTGTGCACTTTTTTTGCCTGCACCTGTTGAAAAGCTGCAACATGCTTTTCCTCCAGGAGGGAGTCTCTTTAAAAACAAAACAAAAAAACCCTTAATATTCATATGCATCAGGTGGCTTTTCATTTCATCTAACAGATATTTATACTGCAAATAATAATAGGCACTATTTATTGGGCACTTAGCACCATGTCTGCCACATACATCATGGTAAGGACTCATGCATTTTCCTCATCTCATTTAAGTCTCACAATAGTCCTTTGAGATAGGCATCACAGATAAGGAAAATTAGGCTCAGAAAGGTTAAGTAAATTGCCCAAATCACACAGCCAGGATGTAAACCCAAGTCTTTCTGAATATAGTTCCTGTTACATTCAGCTGACTCTGTGCCTATTTACAGGGTAGTGGGTATACAAAACTATAAATAGAATATAGTCCTTTTCCTGCCTTTAGAGGACTCGCAGTTTTTGGATAAGCTAGTCTTTTAGACAAGCCCTGGGTCAATAGCTCCAATGCCATAAGTATAGTTGCCAAGTCCTAAAGAGAGAATGATTATGGTGTAAGGCAGGAGAAGGTGCCTGCTTGTCTGCTCTATACCAAGTATAGAGAGCTGGGCAAAGGAGTAGAAACTGATGGGATAGCCGTCTGGAGTAAAGGAGCAAGGACTGGATTTTATTAAAGGGAGACAGGAAAAAACAGTAAGTGCCTTAAGACATTACAGACATTACTGAAGGGGGGGAAATCTTTTAAAAAGATGAAATTAATTCTGTAGCAAATTATAAATTAAGCAAATGAAAACACATACCAAGTTTGATTTCTCAACTGTAATATGGGGTTTTTGAGAGAATTTATTGAGATGATGCACACTAAAGCACTATTGCCTAGCACATAATAAGGATGATTGTATTAACCATTGTTGGCATAATTTGATCTTTTGAAATAGTAATAGATGATCCTTTATGCCAAAGGCTAAGCTATGTCTAGAATAGATTTTTGCTGCTTGTAATACAAAGCAGTTCTTTTTAACTTAATTTGAAATTGTTTTTCTAGTCTTCATTACCTCTCTCCCCATAAACATGTTTTTCTAAAAGTCATTTAACTTTATCAGTACACCCATTTTAATTACAGACTCTGATTCCGTCTTTGCCAAAAGGTTTGTGTATTCATTGCAGATGGCATGTTTTCCCACACCAACTTTTCTGTCTTATCTTTCCACCAGTATTGCATATTGGCCTGACTGACCCAGCTCCAAGGGGTCACCTGTACACCCTGCATGAATTAACTCCATCAATGTTGTCTGCTCCCATTGTAGCTAATGGCACTGATTCAGCCTTCCATGTGCTTGCTGCTAAGCCAGCCCTTACTGCTCTAGCACCCGTAGCAATGCCTGTGCGTGAAACCAACCCTTGGGCCTATGCCCCTGATGCTGCTAACAAGGGAATTGCAGCCACACATTCGGGTAAGGTGACCACAAATGGCGGTGAGGATTCTGGGATCAGATAAGTGACCTTGGTTTGAAAATCAGCCGTTTACCTTAGTGGGAACCAGGAAGGAATCCTTTTAGGAAAAATGGGATCCCTTTTGGAAATAAACTACTATTGAGGAAGGATGGTGTCAGAGAGGAGCTCTTAAGAGGTTAGATTGATAGTTCTTAGGACCCTAGAGCCACCCACAGAGCTTTCATAAGACACAGATTCCCGGGCCCGCCCTCGCAAGAGCCTGGGTCTGGGTCTGGATCTGTGGACATGCCTGTAGGAAGAGATGACTCTGCCTCATACAACAGCAGGCCTACAAAAAAGGCTACAAAAAAAGCAGTTCACCAGGAAGACATGTGTCTGGAAGGCGGGCAGCAAGTCCCTGGTTATTTTCTTCTCATTCTGTTAGAGAAGTAGGTGAATCACTTCAGCTCTTTAGAGTATGTGCAAGCTGGTTTCTGGACCACAGATGAGCCACACCAGTGGGGGCAGGGTTCTGATGCCAGCCAGCAGCTTCCATTTTGTGCAGTTGAGCCATCTCTGGCAGCTCCCCGACACGGCTGAGGTAGACCACAGACAAGGGCTGAGGTCTCCTGGGTTCTCCCTGTCCTCCCACAAAACCTCCTCAGCTGGTAAGAGAGACTTTCCTCCCACCTACGAAAACCACAGACCATCCCCCTGGGGAGGCTTGTTCCACGTTATAGTCATTCAAATAACCGAGATTACCAGGTGAAGAAAAAAGCCCCTGAAGGTTCTGATTCTTCCCTCTCTTCCTCTTGTTGCTTCCAGGGACCGAGTGGGGTCAATCTTCCGGTGCTGTCTCTCCAGGTCTCTTCCAGGCTGGTCACCGACGCACTCCCTCAGAGGCCGACCGCTGGTTGGAGGAGGTGTCCAAGAGCATCCGGGCTCAGCAGCCCCAGGCCTCAGCTGCCCCTCTGCAGCCAGTCCTCCAGCCGCCTCCACCCACTGCCATCTCCCAGCCAGTGCCACCTTTCCAAGGAAATGCATTCCTCACCTCTCAGCCCGTGCCAGTGGGCGTGGTCCCACCCCTGCAGCCAGCCTTTGTCCCTGCCCAGGCCTGTCCTGTGGCGAATGGGGTGACCTACGCAGCCCCTCATGTGCCCGTAGTGGGCATCACTCCCTCCCAGATGGTCGCCAACGTGTTTGGCACCGCAGGCCACCCACAGGCTGCTCAGCCCCATCAGTCTCCCAGCCTGGTGAAGCAGCAGACATGCCCACAGTATGAGACAAGCAGTGCTACTGCCAGTCCCTTCTTTAAGCCCCCCGCTCAGCACCTCAACGGTTCTGCAGCTCTCAATGGCGTAGACGACAGCAGGTTGGCCTCGGGAGACAAGCAGACCGAGGCTCCTGCAGGCGCCTGCACGGTGGATCCCTTTGAGGCCCAGTGGGCGGCCTTGGAAGGCAAGTCCAAGCAGCGTACTAACCCCTCCCCCACCAATCCTTTCTCCAGTGATTTACAGAAGACTTTTGAAATTGAACTTTAAGCAATCCTTATGGCTTATGTATTTTGTCTGTACTTAGGCCTGGGCTGGGGGTGGAGGTCAGAGGAGCAAAGGGGACTTTGCATTCCCAACCAGTATGCTTTTCATTAATCCCTAAGGTCCCCAAGGGTATGTCCAGGCATAGCATGTGGAAGGGGGTAATTGAAAAAAGTGGAGAGACCCATTCCTAGGGAAGAGCTGTTCTGCAGTTAGAAAGTCAAGGAGCTGTCATCCTCTGCCCTGCCTCCTCCCTCAGCCACCCACCGGTCTCTGGCAACAGAGAGGCAGAAGTATCTGAACAGGAATCTGTATTCAAAGCACATTTACTGGAATATAAAACACAATGGGAAGCAAAACGATCTCCCTTTGTTTTTCAGGCCTTTCACCTGCCTGCTCTCTCAGCACTAGCCTTCTTAAAGATCTAGAACAGGGTGGCCTGGGCCGGGGCTGGGGCCGAGAGGCAGGCTGCACTGCTGGAATTCCTAGCAGGGCCCGTCAGGAGCTGCCCAGCAGAGCTGTACTTTAGGGGTAAAGTTGAGCTTCCATTTTGAGTAAGAATAAATATTATAAATATATATCAAAAAGCCAAAATCTTTATTTTTATGCATTTAGAATATTTTAAATAGTTCTCACTATTAAAAAGTTGTATGAGTTGTAAGTAATCTTGCCAAAGGTAAAAGGGTTAGCTGTAAGAAATTGTACATAAGATTGATTTATCATTGATGCCTATTGAAGTAAAAAAGAGGAAGGGCTGGAAGTTGCAGGTGGGATCCCTAGCTCACTTGGTATCATTTACTGTAAGTAGCACACCGCAACAACAATCATGCTTATGACCAGTATGGTCCGCTAGGTAGTAGTTTTAAAAAAAGAGCAAGCAGTATTGTCCTGGTTTTACACCTGTAATGAAATTCTGATGTCATTATTTTAATGGGTTCAATCTAAATAAGAGAATGTCTTTTCTTTTCTATACTGCTGCAGTTTCCTTATGTTAATCCTTTAACACTAAGGTGACAATGACGTAATCATATCCATGAGACGGGAACGCAGGTTACCGTGTTGGTTTGTCATGTAGGTCTTGGTGGGTTTTGTTTAAGTTTTGTTCCCACGAGTTTTGTGGGGATGGAGGTCCTAGTCTTGTTAGCACTGTGTATGCGTGTGTGTGTGTGTGCGCGTGTGTGTGCGTGCGTCCATCCCTCCTCTTGTGGTGAGCTGAACATCCTGTTGCCAGTTGTAGCCACTTGACCTCTGGTAACATAAGATCCCATCTCATTTTTACTTTCGAACGTTGGCCTTACAATCAAATGTAAGTTATATATATATTTGTACTGATGAGAATTTATAATCTGCTTTAACAAAAATAAATGTTCGTGGTAGAAGCTTTTGCCATGAAAAGCTGTTATTTGCCCTTTTCCCTATTAGCGAATGAGTTTCAGTTCCTTGTGGTCTTCTCTCTCCATTCTACTGGTGCTGCAGATCTCTAGTTTGATGGCTAGAAAATCTTCCTCTGGGGCTAGTATACTCTTAAAATTCCTATCTGTATTCATACTCGAGCCTCCGGTCGTTCCTAAGCACATCTCTGATGTCAGGTTCTTGCTGCTCCAAGTGCAGACTTGAACCTGGCAGTTGTGTAGAGAGACAGAACCTCCGCCCCAGCCCAAACCTATTTGTCAGAAGCATCATTTTAACAAGACTCACATTCTGAGAAGTTGGGCTGCAGCAGTGACTTTGAACCGTGAATATGTATTAGAGTCATCTGAGAGCTTTTAAAATCCTCATATCCAGCCCATACTCCAGACCAATTAAATTAAAATCTCCAGGGAATAGACCCCCAGGTTCATTTCTTCAGAAAGCTCCCAGTGTGAGAACCACTGGTCTAGACTGAGTTTTACTCTCTCATTACCCCACCACTCTGACTAGTTCCAGGAGCTAGCTAAGGTCTGGAGTATGCCACCAATTTGCCAAATACTGATTTAACTATAGAACAGCAGAGTCCAAGAAAGTAGCCCTTAGCTTCCAATCTCTATGGCCAAACCAGCCATGGTACATGGAAAGGGATGCACCTCAATGTTTTTTAAAAATGGAAAGAAAAAAAGACCTCTGTCCCTGCCCATGTTTCTGTTGCTGAATGAGAGGTAGACCAAGAAGTATCACTCACCCATGAAGCAATTGTTTCTTTTCCAGCCAGTGTTGGTAATAGCAATCACCTGTCCCAGTAATGCCGGTTTTTCCTGTGTCCCAGAAAGACCTCTGTTACTAGGCCCAGCCCATCCTCTGGGGGATTGGTAGAAGGTTAAAGTGGAAAGGAACTTGGAAGCTCATTGAAACCAGGCCTCTTGTCTTAGCAGCAAGGCCTTAAGAGGCTGAGAGAGGAAGAATGACCTCTCCTAACTCTGAAACCACTTCCCTCTCTTAACGTCGCCCTCCCTTTCACTGGTCCCCCTATCCTGCTGGTACTGTGTTTTACAATAGCTTGGTTTTTAGTTTTCATTATCTCCCACTTTGCTGAGGGCTTTCACCAACTTTGTGCTGTTAACCATACGCACGGATGGGATCTGAAGATGGTCGCTATACTACCTAGGAAGGGCTAGAGAGACTGGAGCGATGAACCACATCTGGACCCCAGATGGCACCTAGTTCTAGCAAAGAATGTTTCCCTAACACACACACCAGGAGTTAGTTACCTTCCCGAATCAGACAGGACACACCTCCCCACCCACCTTTAAGCAAAGTGAGAACTCTGGTAGCTGGCTTTAAGAACACAGTGAGCTGATTCTGTGTAACAAATTATACAGAGAAACTGTCAAGTGAAAGGTGTCCTTATTGCAAACAAGACGCCGCTTCTTGACAACCCAGCAGGCACCGGTGGTTGGGTCAGAGAAGCCTACACCACTGGGACCACTGCTGCTGGCACTCCACAGCGGGGGGCAGCTCTGACCAGGTCAGTGTCTCCAGAGAACTCCCTCCGCCAGCCAGAGAAGGGAGACCTAGAGCCTGTCTCCTCCCAGCGCTATGAGCTGTGTCCCTGCTGCCAGACGGGCTGTGCGGGTGGCTGGACACGGGAGCAGCTGGCACAGCAGAAGCTGGAGTAGTACTCGTTGCCGCAGAGCCGGGCCTGCAGGATCAGGTCACAGTTGGCCAGCTCTGGCTGGTCGACACAGTCCCTGCTGGGGTCCCGGGGCTGGGCGGCCAGTGCTGCGAGACACCAGGGGAGAGAGGGTGGTAAGAGAGCCCCGTGTGGCTGGAAACTCACCTGCCATGTCACTTCCCTAAAGGAGAGCAGCGCTGTAACCGCCAGTTTCCCAAAGATGCCCGGTCACTGTACCCCAGTATCACCTGAGGGAGGGCACACGGTTTTCACTGTCGTGGGCCCCGCTACGGAGTGCAGTGGGCCTCCTGTTATTCCTTTGTAGCTCTCCCCCACCCCCACCACTCGCCCCAGTGCACAGCCCGTCGCAGACCCCCAGATACTGACTCTCCAGCTGACTAAACATCTCTGGACGTTAACCCCTGCTCTGACTACTGAGACCTGAAGAGCCACATGAATATACGGCCATGGCCTCTGGACAAGGAAAGCGGGGTCAGCCCCAAGCACAGTTTTGAGTTGGCAAGAGCTGTCTTCTCTCCTCACTGCTGGTTTCCTCCCACTTAAGCGTTTTGTACCCTCAGTAGCCTCAGCTCAGTCACTTAGCTCCAGCTTTCCAGTTGTTCCCACTTCCCCCAGAGACAGCAGAGCCCGTCAGGCAAGTGATGGGAGGACAGTCTGTGAGCACAAAGCGCCGGGCGTCTCCCCTCTGAATCTCCTCGGTGCTTCCATAACTTACAAGTCACAGTGGCAGTTTCATCCCACTGCTGCGTCTTCAGACTGAAGTCGCTTTGTCTAGTTAACCTCCCTTTTCTTTCTGGGAGGGGTCTCGCTCAGCTAGGCCTAGGCCTGACAGCACCTCCCCAGAGTCCCCTCACGGGGCTGCGGGAGGCCCTCCCCCAATGCCCTCTCCCCAGATACAACTAGTAGACAACACCTAACCAGCCAACGGCTTTGTGAAGGCTTGGCTCATCAGTGTAACAAGAGTACGAACTACCTACATTTATATAAAGAACAAGCCATTTATGCTTCTTTTTAACAATCATCACTCTGGTTATCAACTTAATCTCAGCCGTCGCAGCCCCTGGGCTCATCACAGCCAGAGGTGAGCAGGTGCCAGGCGTGGTGGTACAGGCTGGGCGCCATCCTGGCTCTGCCCCTTCCAGCCGGGGGACTTGGGGCAAATGGTTATATAAGCTCTCCCTGTCTGCTGTCTCATCTGGAGTTAATGATAGCAACTGAAGCACATAGTAACCATGGCTAAAATAACCAGCACATAATGGGCATTCCCGTTCAGAAAAGTGTGAGTGACCCTCACTCCCCATGTTTTAACCTTACAGTCTTTTCTGTTTCTCACCCTAAACCTTTAGGTAAAAAGCTTGACAGCACTTTGTTGTACAGCAGAAACTAACACAACATTGCAAAGCAATTACACTCCAATAAAGAAAAAAAAAAAAGCAAGCTTGCAAGGTGTCCCCAGTAGAACTATGTTCCTTAAACCAGAGAGGGACCAGCTCAAGGCCCCTCCCCCAATACGAACCCTGCAGTCCCAGCATGCCGCCAAACCACAAACCGGGCACAGTGAGACAGCCTCAACCAGTGAAATGCAACGAAAGGCTTAAATGGGTGAGGGCAGATACATACGGCTTAACTGACAGAACCAACACAGTTAAAGGAGAGGGGAAGACAGCTTCTCCTTAAGAGGTGCCCTCCTCCCCCAAAGAAAGTGTCTCAGATTAACCAACGCTCATCCAGCACGGGGCAGAAGAAAGACTGAGGCCGTAAGTGTGCCGTCTTGGAGCCAGTCACATCACACCATCTCATCTTGGTGACCACGCATCATTAGGAGCCCCACCAAACTTCAGCATCAACCGAGTTTCTGGTTCCAGTTTGGCTTCCCATGCAGACATGCCTCTACCTAATCATAGACATGCCCATCTGGGGGCCTCCTGACAGCGATCTTTCTCACTTAAATCTGCACTCTGGCCTGTCTCAAGTCTTGTACGTTTGGTAAGTACGTGGACAAGAGATCTATTTGCTGGGCACGATCAAGGTGAAAAGCGGCCCCTGCAGGATGGTGCCTTTGCCAGGGTACCACCTTCACACACACATGCACTCAGCCTGAGCGCCCGGTGATGCCAACCCCTGTGCCGGGCCCTGGCTGGGCCCCAGTCCCTGTCTTCATAAACTGGAAGCCCCTTGTCAGTCCCGCTCACTAAGCAACATTTCTACCAGACTGCAACCTCTAACCTGGCCAATTCCGCGCTCAGCCTGGCAGACGGGAGGCAGCCAGGCCTGACGCCCTGCGCGGTCCTGGTGAGGTGCTACGGCCCTGACAGCTGGGACCACCCAGGCCAACCAGCACAGCTGGGCCCTGGTGGTTCCCTCATGGCTGCTTCGGGCCACGTGACGACTGGCCCACCCCGTCACGCAACCAGGAACTGGCAGAGCCCCTCAGACTGCAGAGCCCGTGCCCTCTGCATCCGGCCGCACACGGCCAGCTCCCGAAGACAAGCAGGTGCCTGGGGTGGGCCTTCCTTACCCGGCGGGACCACCTTCACCTCGGTGCTGCGGCTGACGGCCTGGCTCCCACGGTAGGCGCTGCATGTGTAGGAGCCCTCGTCCCTGGCCCGCAGGTTGTGGATCAGCAGTGTGCCGTCCGGGGACTGGTGCACGCGGTGGCCGTCGGCCCGCACCGGCAGCCCGTTCCTGGAGGAGAGAGGATGGTGGGAGAACCTCCAGGCCCTGGGGTGCTGATCTGGTTCTCCTGGGGCTGGGGAGGAGGCAGTCTAAGGCCCCTCCAGAGCCGCTCACTGATCCAGACGTACTCAGGGCAAACCTCCTCCGAGCCCGGGGGACATTGGTCCATTTCCCGCCTGGAGTGTCGAGGGGCTCAGGTTGCCCCAGCATCCCCAGTGCCTAGCCTCGTCCTGACATACTGCAAGGAGGAAGGGGGCATAAAACTGTTTGCTGAATGAATAAAAGCCCAACAGACTTGGGGTAAAAGACCATCCAAGCCCCCAGAGCTGAGTGGAGCCCAGTGTTTCTCAGCCCAGCAGAGCATCTGCCACTCAAGGGACATTTGGCAACACCTGGAGACTTTCTGTGGCCATGATGTGGGAGGGAGTGCTACAGGCACCCTGAGGCTCGACATGGCTAAACATCCCCCAACGCACCCTGACAACCAAAAGTGTCAGCCCAAATCATGGACAGTGCCGTGCTTGAGAAGCCCTGGTGTGTAGCCCAACCAGCAGAGAAGAGAGCGGTCTTGGGGCTTCCCCATAAAGGGAGGAGGGTGCTGTAGCCCCTTCCCCTGGCACCAGACCAGGAGGCAGGAGTAGAAATGAGGGGGAGGGCTGCTGGTGACAGCAAGGTTCTGCACAAAGGTGGACCCCACCCCCCACCCCCAGTTTGGGCTGTACGAGCGCAGGCGTGAGGGCCTGAGGGCCAGGAACAGAGCCTCACCTGGACCATCGGATGTTCACGCTTTCTCCTGCCACCACACACAGCAGCCTGGCCGTGTCCCCTTCTGGCACCGCCATCGTGGAGGGCAGCCCTGTGATGGTCAGCTCCCCTGGGCCCGAGGAGGGGGGCACTGTCAGCCACGGCACGCCCGCGGTGCCCCTCCTGACCCCAGAGGCCACTGGCCACTCACACCCGCCCACTCAGGCTGCGCCTCACCCAGCACTCGGAGCTGGACCCAGCGCTGGTCCCGGTCATGCCCGTTGAACGCGACACACGTGTAGAAGCCACCGTCCTCCACAGCCACGCGGCTGATGACCAGGGAGCCGTCAGACTGCAGCTGGTGTCTGAGGGGGCCAAGCGCAGTCAGGGGGCTCCATCCCAAGGCGCCCGGTGGGTGGGAGGGGGGTCAGGGTCTCCCCTCCCCTGGTGAGAGGCTGAGTGGGCCCTGCTGGTCAGCGGGGTCTGACCACCCTCCAGCTGCTGGCACTCTCATTTACTTAATGACGCCTGACTTTAAAACCTGGCAACAAGCAGATCATTGCAAGTTTTTGGATACAGAATAATTCTGGTTTGGGTTTCGAGGTTTTTTCCTACATTTGTTTATTAGGCCCAGTCCTGGTTCGGTCACTTAGGAACTGGGTGGTGTGAAGCTTCTGTGTGTCACACACGGATAAAACAGCACCCCTTTGGCTCTTCTGCACGTCACAGGAAAGAGATTAAGCCTCAGCACGGGCCCCGTATATGTTAGCTCTTACGATTACAGCCAGAAGGGTGTCTGCCTCCACTTCCTCTCTCGGCCGTCACCTGTGGGCCGGCCTCTTACAACTGTCCGCTAGCCACACTCTGGAAAGGCCCAGAGACCCCAGCGTGGTCTGCCAAAGGAACCCTCTGCCCAGCAACCCTGTCTCTCGAGGGCCCAGGGGTCCCGCTCAGGTCTGACCAGGGGACGGTGCCTGCACGGACGGGGCGGGGCCAGAGGCAGGACAGGGGAGAAGGAGCTTGAACGAACCTGGGGGAAGAGAGAGGCTGCCCGTCTCTCTGCCATTCGACGGTCGGGGGCGGGAAGCCCTCAGCACGACAGGTAAGCCGGACCCGCTGGCCTGGCTGGGCGTCTAGCACCCCGGGCTGGCTCCGGTCCAGACGCACCCTGCAGAGCAAGAATCGCACAGCCATGAGGGGGTCCTCGCCGCTGCCACCCCCACTGACCACCCTCCTGCCTGGGGAGGGGACCTCTGCCCGGCCTCATGGGCCCCTTCTCCCCCCAACCCTGGCCAGATTCCACTCTCCAGCCTCAGCCCTTTGTTCTGGTTGGGAGACACTGACAACTATCTGGGACCCAGACTCAAAGTCAGCTCTGGCTTTCTCACCTCCACCACCCAGAATTTCTGTGTACTGCCTGCCCTGCACCAGGTCCTTGACGTGAGCCGCTCCAGCCCTCTGCACCCGCTCTGTAAACTCTCTTCTTCAAGGTGGGTAGGACTCCCCATCCTCGCTTCGGTGGCTGGGCTCAGGGAGCCACGTTCGTCTCGCCCTCCCCTCCCAGAGCCCCGAGCAGGTGGCTGGCAAGCCCGGTCATAGCACACGCAGGCCTGGGGACTGTCCACCTTCCCCTCCTCTCACCCACTGAGCCCTCCCCTGACCCTGGCCCTCGATGGGCCAAGCAGACAGCAGATAGCGCTGAACACCCTCACCTGGTCATGGGCCACGGGTGCGAGGCGGCAGCAGCGGCTCCCAGGTCCCTGGCGGGGCCCCCTAGGTTGGGGTCCCAAGGTCTGTGGTCCTGGTCTGGGTCCCTGGTCTCAGGGAATTGCCTCGATTCAGCCTTAGGAGGCACGGCCACGTCACCCTCTGTTGTGAGGCCAGAAGCAAGGGGTGAGCTGTGGGGAGAAGCGGGTGGAAGGGAGGGTGCCCACGAGGCTGGCGGGGGACCGATTAGAAGTGAGGGCCACACGGGGCAAGACATCTGCCCCAGGCGACCTGGAGCATGGGGGCCCCGCCACCAGGATGCCGCGGCCCGCTTCCTGCCCTAGTCCTCCAGTGTGGGGGCGCCCCGGCCGGTACCCCCACTCGGGCCCAGGAGAACCCACGGGAGGTGGGGTGAGGACAAGACCTGTGATGCGAAGCTGGACCTGCTGAGAGTGACGGTCTGGCCCGGGGCCCTCACAGCTGTAGGTGCCCGCGTCCTCTGCCCTCAGGGGGCTGATGACCAGGGAGCCGTCGGACTGCAGCTGGTACCTGAAGGCGGGGAGGGGGCTTGAGCGCTGTGTCCTGAGGCAACAGCGAGCCTGGCTCCCACCAGAGGGGCCTGTCCCCTGCTCTCTCACCCTCCCATCCCCGGGAATCAGAGGGGCTGGGCGGGGGAGCGGGCTGGCTACACCCACCTGTCAGAGGAGATGGGCCGCCCGTCTTTCTGCCACCTGGAGTGGGGGTCTGGGGAGCCATCCTCTGGGCAGAAGAGCCGCACCAACTGCCCCAGGGACGCCTGCACCACAGACGACTCCGAGCCTGCCAGAGTGATCCTGGGAAGGTGAGATAGTCACATGAGGGCCAGCACCAAGGACTATCCCTTCATCAGTGCGTCCCCACAGAAAGCCTGGGACTGTCCCATCGTAGGTACCAGAGGGGCCAGAGGGTTCCATGGAAGCCATGCTCCAGAAGCCTGTGGAATCAGGAATCCACCCTCCCCACCCCACCGCCAAAATATCCACAGGCATTGTGCCCTAAACTTGTTTCTGCAAGAGCACAAAATATGGATCTCCCTGGGGTCTCGTGGTTGAGAATCTGCCTTCCAATGCAGGAGATACAGGTTCAATCCCTGATCCGAGAAGAACCCAACTGCCAAAGGGGAACTAAGTCCATGAGCCACAACTACTCAAGCCTGCACACCCAGAGTCCGTGACCCAGGACCAAAAAGATCTTGCTCGCTGCAAGTAGAGACAACCCTACACAAAAAGACCCAGCACAGCCAAAACTAGATTAATTTAAAAAAGAACAATTTAAAAAAACAAAAACAACAAAAAAATGAGCACAGACTAGGCAGAGCCCCAGGATGGAGAGCTTGGGAGAGAAAAAACACCAGGTTCATGTCGGGAACCAAACACATTCCTGATCCCTCAGGAATTCAAAGTTATATTTGTTTTTAATCTTCCCAACTCTCATTAATAGGACACAGTCAAAGAGTGACAACGAACGGGACCCACACTAAACCTATGAGATCATATCACCATTTTACAGGTCGAGAAACTGAGGCTTCGAGAAGCTGGATAACTTGCCGAAGGTCATGAAGCTCTTAAGCTTCAACTAGACAGGCCCTGGACCATACCAGCAAGATCTGCTGGAGGATTCAGGCACCACCATCCACCCAACCCTGGGCAAGCCTCATGTCTCCAAAGCCTGGGCTTCCCCACCTGTGGAACGATGGTAGCAAAGTCCTCCAGGCTGGAAGACTCCAGGTGAGAGGTGGAGGGAGGCCCAGCTGATCTCAGGGTTTTAGCCCTAAAAGGCTCAGCCCCTGGCCTCGGGCCCTATCCCCATCCCACCCGGGGAAGGGGAGCCTCACCTGTAGGAGGAGCCACGGGAAGGAGGCGCTGGTCGTCCTGCGTCTCCGCTCAGTCCAGGGGCGCTGGGCCCAGGCTTCTGGCCCCAGGGCCCCTCTCCAAAGGCCTGTCTGTGGTCCGTCACCCCCGGCCCAGGCTCTTGGTCTCGCCACCGGAGGCCACCAGAAGGCAAGGGTCCTCTCTGGACCATGGGCCCCGGCCCGTGCCGGCTGGCCTCCTGCTGGCCCCCAGGACCGCTGCCGCCACCATCTCCATGGGTGCTCTGGCCAGAGGCCCTGGCCCCAGGCTGAGGTCCCCGGCAGGTGCTCACACACTCCTCTTCCGAGGCAAAGTTGTTGGCGTTGCCGTGGCAGCCACCGTACCAGAAGCGGTTACACTGGCCCACGGAGGCGATGAAGTACCAGCGGGCAGCCCAGTTGGTGCAGGAGCCGTGGGCACTGGGCAGCAGGCACCGCACGGGGTATGCTGAGGGGGGCAGGAAGCACGCAGGTCACTGGGACCCAGTAGTAAAGCTGCAAACGCGGCCCAGGACTCAGGAATGAGGCCCTTCCCAGCTTCAGCTCACATCCACACTACTGCCGGGGCCCTTGACTGGCTCTGGGGACAGACTGCTCACTGCCCTGGGATCCCAGCAGAACCAGCCTGTTCTGCACCCCCAGAGCTGGAGCCCTGCAGAGAGTCAGGGCCATGACCTCCCTGGACGGGCTCCCTCGTGCTCCTCCCCACCCGACCCAGGCCCCCCAGTGCACACAGAGCAGCCCCAGGGCCAACCCTTGACATGCTTCGTGCAGAAGGAGCACCCAGCCCTGAGCCCCCACAGGCTGCCAAGATGCCCAAGGAGGGGCCCCACCCTTTTCCTGGGGCCCCACCCTTGTTCCTGGGGCCCCTTAGCAGCTCAGAACCTTCTCCAGCCCCCAGCCTAGCCATCCTTCTCTGCACTCATGTGACCCTGCAGGCCCCCCACTTAAAGCACCCCCACCCAGGTGCCCAGCTTCCTGCAGACTCTGCCCCCGGCTTCCGGCATCCCCGAGGTGGTCCTTGGCAGCTCCACGTGGGCACCCGTGCTCCCACCTCACAGTCCTCCCTCCGGGACGCATCCCAAGCAGGGTGGGCACCCCATCCATCCCAGCCCTGACCCCCTCCCGCCCTGCCTCTGGAGGGGGGCTGAGCCCCAAGGAGCAGCACAGGTCTTCCTTCTCCATGGACACGCTCCTGACCATGCTCCCGGCTCCCACAGGCAGCCAGGCTGCCACGAGTGCAAAATCAGGGGCGAGAATGACCTGTCAGGCAGGATAATCCAGCACCGTTCTCCGGTCCAGCACCCGGCAAGTGCCAGCAAGTATTGGTGGAAGAAACGAGCAATAAGCCAGCCAGGAGGAAGGTCGGGGGGCTCTGGAGGCAGTGAGGGGACAGTGAGTACAGTGGGACGAGAGCCAGGAAGGATGAGGAGGATCGGCCACTCACTGGAGCTGGGCTGGCCCACACAGCCTTCCCCCAGGGGGCCTGCCGCGGAGGCCACGTGGTCATAGCAGCAGCCAAACTGGGAGCCCCGGCACTCGGTGGGCTCATTCTGCTGGGCTTGGGGCCGGTGGGCATTGGGGACCTGGGGAGAGAGCCCAGGATTGGCAAGTTAGACGGAGGTCTGGCTCTTGGCTGGGGGGACTCCAGGCTGCCAGGGGTGAGGATGGCAGGAAGAGAGAGGGACAGAACTGTGACCCCAAGTAGCAGAACCCCAGCCCTGGAGATCAGATCCTGTAGAAGGTCAGATGAGCCCCTAGCCCGGGCCTATCGCTGACGCCTGTGCCTTCGAGAGGACGAGCCAGGCCAGCAAGCATCAGGGACCTCCCTCCTCAAGGTCAGAGCTGCCACGAGCCAGCATCACAGCGGTGCCAAGCAGGCCTGCGGGCTGGACTCGTGGACCCAGGGTGAGCAGACACTCACTGCGGAGGCCACCGCTCTCGATCCTGGCCTGCCCCTGGCATTGTCGCGTCCGTAAGAGCTCGTGCAGCCCGCCTGATGGGGCCCCTCGGCCACGGTCACCCCGTCAGGGCAGCACCCGAACCTGGACAGACATCACAGCCCTGACCCCCGCCCCACGAGGGACCCTGAGTTCGGGCACCCAGGATCCAGGCTCTGAGGCTCCCTGAGCCAGGGGGGCGTGACCAGGTGAGGATCCGAGTGGGGAGACAGGGGGCCCTTGTGTGCAGGGCGAATCATGTGGCAAACCCCAGTCTCCGCCACATCCACTTGCCATGTAGGGGCTCCCGGGGAGGGCAACAGGAAGACAATAAGCAGAACTGAACCCTTAATAATCAACAGATCCTCAACTCACACATCCCACCACAAGATCAAGAAGGTGGAAAGTCACCTGAGCGTCCCAGACACCAGGTTCCCAG
The DNA here is from genome assembly GCF_054371585.1 of Giraffa tippelskirchi. Taxonomy (NCBI): domain Eukaryota; kingdom Metazoa; phylum Chordata; class Mammalia; order Artiodactyla; family Giraffidae; genus Giraffa; species Giraffa tippelskirchi. The sequence continues at coordinate 144,761,630 of NC_137281.1, read as the reverse complement.
GGAGGTTTTACAGAACAGAGGCAGCTGGGAGACGAAGCAGCAGAGGGGGTCAAAGGAGCCCACGGCTTACTTCCCCTCCACCAACCAGGAGGTGGGAAGGAGGGCGAAGGAGGGAACGTATCGAAGCACCCGTGTGCCAGGCACCGTGTGATTTGGTTCATCCTCACAGTGGCCCAGTCAGTGGCTGTCACTGTTCCCAGTTCTCAGCAGAGAAAGCCAAGATCAGGGAGGTTAAGTAACTTGCCCCAAGTCACACAGCTGGGTCGCTAGCTGAGCTGAGACTCACCCCCAGGCTGCTGTCTCCAGAATCATGGCCCTTAGCACCCCAGCCCGAGAGAGCGGGAGCCTGATTTGGGTCACAGAGCTAGAATTCATACCCTACTTGCCTTCCCCGAGCCTCAGGCTACATCTCAACAGGCTGACCTCTGCAGAGAGAGCAAGGGTGCTTTTACCCCCACCCAGCAGGTTAGGGAGCTCAGTGGGAGGAAGCCAAGTCCCCAGTTTTGGCCAGACTGGGCAGCTCAGACACAACAGCCCTGGAGTTCCCACTCCTGAGCTCTGCTAACCCACCTTACCCACTCTGAGCGGAGACACTGCCCCGCCCATCAGACACACCCCCTGAAGACATACCTTCCCTCTGACCTTGGGAGCCGGGAGAGGACCCACCTGCTCTGCTGACACAAGGAGGCCCCAGGGCAGCCTTGCCACTGTGGCCCAAGGGATGCGGTGTGGCCGTCGGGGCAGCACCCGTGGGAGCTCTGTCTGCAGTCTTGGGGCCCCAAGCCCGACCGCAGAGGCTGCCGGTATGAGGAGAGCTGCAGAGATGGGGTGGGGCCCGGGGCTGACAGGGGTGGGCTCTGGTCTCCTCTGGGATTACCCTGTGCTGAGGGTTGCTCCTGGGGTGCCCACCACTGGTCTCTGAAATCTAGAAAGAGGAGGAAACAAAAGATACGTGATGTCTCTGCCTGACTCCTCACCCTCCATCTTGGTCCATGTCGGACCCTCCTCTCCACATTCCTCCCCACTACAACCGCTTGCCCCCAACCTCAACCTCCACCCCAAGGGCCCAGGGTTGGGGGCTTCCACCAAGGTTCTCACCTGAGGCAGAGGCCTCGTGTGGGCCCAAAGACATCTGGGGGTCCCTAGGGCTGGTGTGCACTTCCGGCATGCTGGGGACCTCTGCAGGGAGCCGGGCGGTCAGGGTGCAGAGGGAAGGCCACCCCCCAACATCTGCTCCCTCCCCACTGCTCAGGCAGGACCCGGGAAACCCAGGAGAGCAGAAGTGAAAAGGAGCAGGCTTGTGTTTTTGTCAACACCCTTCCCAGGTTTCAACAGTCTTTCGTCACATAGAAAATGCCCATGTCACGTGTTTAGCAAAGAGAAAAGCCGCATGTAAGAGAGCATTTATGTTTGATCCCAACAACATAAAACAAAAAATGGTAACAAATATTTTTAATTGGATTGAGGAAAACATAATCCAATTTTTAAATGGGCAAAGAACTTGAACATAGACTTTTCCAAAGATGACACAGAGATGGCCGATAAGCACATGAAAAGATGCTTAACATCATCGGCCATTAAGGAAACACAAACCGGAGCCACAAGGAGATGCCCCTTCGCAGGCACTAGCAGGGTTCTAATCAGAAAGACCAAGATAACAAGGGTCAGCGAGGATGAGGATGAGGCTGGAACCCTCATGCAACTGCTCGTGGGAATACAGAATGGTGGAGCCACTGTGGAAACAGCCTGGCAATTCCTCAAAACTGTTAAACAGTTATCATATAAGCCTGGAAATTCCACTTCTAAGTATAAACCCAAGAGAACTGAACACATACACCCACACAGAAACTTCTACATGAATATTCATAGCATCATTATTCACTAAAGCCAAAAGGTAGAAACAACCCAAATATCCATCAACAGACGCGTGGATAAACAAACTGGGTACATCCATACGATTGAATACAATTTAGCCGTAAAAAGCAATGAAGTGCTGATGTATGCCACAACTTAGACGAACCTCAAAAACATTCTGCTCAGTGAAAGAAGCCAGATGCAAAAGGTATGCTAAACCTTTTACCTGATGTATCTAGAACTGGCAAATCCATAGAGACAGAGAGATCTGGCTACCAGGGAAGGGGATCAGGGTTAATGGGGAGTGATTAACTGATGGGTACAGAGTACTTTTATGGGGTGGTAAGAATTTTTGAAACTAGAAAGATTAAGGGCAGGTGGAGAAGGGGACGGCAGAGGATGAGATGGTTGGATGGCATCACCGACTCCATGGACGTGAGTTTGAGTAAGCTCTAGGAGTTGGTGATGTACAGGGAGGCCTGGCATGCTGCAGTCCATGGGGTCGCAAAGAGTCAGACGCAACTGAGCAACTGAACTGAACTGAGAGAGCTGGTGGTCATACAACCTTGAGAACATAACAGATACGAGCACATTGTACACATTAAAGTGGTTAACTGTGTGTTATTGAATTTCACCTCAATAAAAAGTTCCATATTAAAAACAACTGAATTGATAAATGGATAGAGAGTAGATGATGAAAATGTAATTACAACAAAATGTTAATTGTAGAACTTGATGGTGGGCACATGACTGCTTGCCACACAGCTCTTCATCTCTCCTGTGTGATTAAAGTTTCTCCTCGTCTCTTGTCCAACTTGGCAAATTTACTCAATATCACAAACTGTACCGTTAGAATAGGTGAATTTTATGGTGTATAATATTTAACCTCAACAAGGTTTTTAAAAAGATTTTTCATCATAAAATGCTACAGAAAAAATGCAAAAGGCTGTAGATAAAATTAGGACAACAGGAGTTTTTAAAAATGATGCCCAAAATAACACTAGCAAGATACAGCCAAAATGTTAACAGTGACTATAAAACGGACTCACCGACACAGAGAACAGACTTGTGGTTGCCAAGGGGGAGGGTGGGAATGTGGGGTTAGCAGATGCCAACTATTACACAGAGAACGGATAAACAACACGGTCCTACTATATAGCACGGGAACTATATGCAATATCCTGTGATAGACCATGTGTGCTAAGTCGCGTCAGCCATGTCCAACTCTCTGTAACTCTATGGACTGTAGCCAGCCAGGCTCCTCTGTCCATGGGACTCTCCAGGCAAGAATATTGGAGTGGGATGCCATGCCCTTCTCCAGGGGATTTTCCTCACCCCAGGGATTGAACCCGTGTCTCCTCCAACTCCTGTATTGCAGGCGGTTCTTTGCCACTGAACCACCAGAGAAGCAAAAGAGAAAAGAATACAAAAAAGGATGTGTGTGTGTGTGTGTATAAAAAACTGAATCACTTTGCTGTACAGCAAAAACTAACACCATATTGTAAATCAACTCTACTTGAATAAAATAAATTAAAACACCGAAAGTGCTCACAGTGAAAGTTTGCATGCTCGGTGTGTGTGTTTTGCCAGATGGTTGGGTGAGGCGGGGGGTGCTGCCTTCTATTTGTTAGTGTTTTTCAAATTTTCCACAATAAACATATCACTACATAGTGGGACACAGTTACAAAAAAATAAGTAAAAAGTCCATCTCCATAGGGACTACATCTTGCCAGTCCCAGGAAACTTTTAAAAATAATAATTTAGAGTTGGAAGATTCCAGTAGATATGTGGTCAAATCTTTGTTTTCCATGTATTGCCCATCCCACCGGGGCCAAAAGCTCAGACAAAGGTCGATTCAAATTCTCTCCCCAGTTCTGGTCTCCTGTCTCTGTTTGGCCGTGGGTTCACAGGCCCCAGCCAGCCTGGGAATTCTGACTGTCCCTCTGTGGCTGGGAAGGCAACTTTCCGCCAAGCCCATCCTGCCTCTGTCGCACATGAGGACTCCTATGACTCTCTTCTGCCACCGTCTCAGGCTTTCACTCAGGGTCTGGGGTCCCTTCCCACACGCCAGGGCCTTCAGGCTGTGCCAGCCGGCGCCCACCCCTCCATTCCTCAAACGCTGAGCCGCACGTCTGTAGCCTGCTCCACACACTCTCCACTTCAGCCTGACCCTCAGGCAGGCACCAAGCGTCCTAACCATCTTTCAAGGTGTCACTTCAAGCCCCCAAACTTTCAACAGCTCCCCTGAGCCTATCAGACAAATGTAAGCCGTAGCCAGAGGCCTGAGGCCTTCAGCATCCCCCCAGCCTTAAGGGCACCCCCTGAAAAGACCTGTCACAACCCCCCACCCCACCCCACCCCGGGCCAGTGCCAGTCCTGGGTCCCGACTGGTCTCACAGTTACTGAGCACTGGAGATGGGGCCAGAGTGACCGAGAGACTGAGTTTCAAATTTTGTTGAATTAGAATTAAATTTGTACTTTAAACACTGACACGATTCATTTATCGGAAGATGCTTCAGTATGTCTGGGACAAGTTGGGTAGGTGAGTCTGCTTTTTCAACTGGATATCTCATGCCCTCTAAATTGAGACCGACCACACCAGTGGGATTCCAGCGTCTGAACTGAGATGTGCTATAAGTGTAAACTCTACAGTGGACTTTAAAGATTTAAAAAAAAAAAAAAAATCTTGTGAAAAAAAAGAATATAAAATATCCTACAATTTTTATATCGATTCCAGGCTAAAAATATTTTATTGGGTTAAATAAAACATATTATCAAATGCAGATTCACTTGTTTCTTTTTACTTTCTAAAATGTGGTTCTTAGAAAATTTTTAATGACATGTGGGCTTGTTTATTTCTACTGGAATATGCTGCTCTAGAAAAGGGGGAAGCAGAACTGTCCAGCCTGTCGGCTCTCAGACGCCCACCCCTCAAGGGGAGCCCTCTTTGGACACTCAGCCCCTCCTCCAGGGCACTCGCCAGTAAGCACTATAGTACTAAAGTACCCAAAACAGCAGAGACCACCCAAATTCTAAATTCTCACCCACAAGTGGACTTCTGTGGTGCCCCTAGAAATCACAAGATGAAAATGTTCACACTCCAGATGTCAGTGGGGGTCGGGGGGAAGCAGATACAAAAATCACAGATACATTACAAGGAAACACACTGAAGTTTTATCCAGCAACAGCTGGGATCAAGGGCAATTTAGGTTTCTCTATATATACTACATTTCTATTTTTTCCAAACTTTCCACAATGCACACACATTATTTTTATAATTATGAAAATAGCAATGAAGGTTTCTTTCTTTCACAACTCACCCTGGCCTGAAGCTCTCATTCCATTTCCTTCCTTTCTGTGTGAATGCCTCTTTAGGGCAGGCTTAGGGCCACCTCTTCCAGGAAGGTATCCAGGGGCCCGGGACACTGAGCAGCTCGAAGGAGCTGGACTTATAAGGGCCTGAGGAGCCTCCGGCTCATGCAGCCTGAAGGCCAGGCCCAGGAGCCCAGCCCAGGGCCTCACAGGGCCTCACCACTACTCCTACTCACCCTCCATATGGATGTGAGAGCTGGACCATAAAGAATGCTGAGGGCCAAAGAATTGACACTTTTGAACTGTGGTGCTGGAGAAGACTCTTGAGTCCCTTGGACTGCAAGGAGATCAACCAGTCAATCCCAAAGGAAACCAACCCTGAATATTCATTGGAAAGACTGATGCTCAAGCTGAATAGTTTGCATCAGGTGGCCAAGGAGCCGACTCATTGGAAAGGACCCTGATGCTGAGAAAGATTGAAGGCAGGAGAAGAAAGGGACGACAGAGGATGAGATGGTTGGATAACATCACCGACTCAATGGACATGAATTTGAGCAAACTTTGGGAGATGGTGAAGGACAGGGAAGCCTGGCATGCTGCAGTCCATGAGGTTGCAAACAGTTGTACACGACTGAGCGACTGAACAACAACAACAACTTCATTTACAGAGCACTGTGTGTGCAGGCACTATGCCAAGAGATCACCACAAGACTGGAAAGTCAGTCTCGTTAACCCCACTGCATAGCTGGGCCAGTGGAGAATCAGAGAGAAGAGACCAGGGTCACACGGCTGGTCAGCAATAGAGGGGAGATTTGAACCCAGTTAGCCACTGACTCTGGGCCACCGGTTCTTGGCCATCTTGCCACATGCCTCCACTGGCATCCTACCATTTTCCCCATTTGGCGCATCAGGGCCAAACACACCTCTCTGCGGTCTCAGAAGGCCACGCCCCCAGCCATCCCTGCTCAGCCCCAGCCCGCACCTTCCCCCAATAACACTTCCTCAAACCAAGTAAGCCGATGGTCTGTGTGCCACTTGTCCACAGCTCCTCACGACTGGGACACCTTCTTTCCTAGTGGGGATGGGGGTGAGGGGGGTCGGGAAGACAGAGGTAATGTGAAGGACATCTCTCCTGGACCGCCTCCCTCTCTACACTCAGTCCTTCGACAAACATTTACTGAGGACTGACCACGTGCCAGCTAGATTCTGTGGGGGTATAAACAGGAATAAAGAACAGCAAGAATAGTTCCAAAGAATAGCAAGGAGAGATAAGAAAGCCTTCAAAACAATAAATGGGAAAGACTAGAGATCTCTTCAAGAAAATTAGAGATAGCAAGGGAACGTTTCATGCAAAGATGGGCACAATTAAGCATAGAAATGGTATGGACCTAACAGAAGATATTAAGAAGAGCTGGCAAGAATACATAGAACTATACAAACAAAAAGATCTTCATGACCCAGATAATCACAATGGTGTGATCACTCACCTAGAGCCAGACATCCTGGAATGAGAAGTCAAGTGGGCCTTAGGAAGCATCACTATGACCAAAGCTAGTGGAGGTGATGGAATTCTAGTTGAGCTATTTCAAATCCTAAAAGATGATGCTGTGAAAGTGCTGCACTCAATATGCCAGCAAATTTGGAAAACTCAGCAGTGGCCACAGGACTGAAAAAGGTCAGTTTTTATTTCTATCCCAAAGAAAGGCAATGCCAAACAATGTTCAAATTACTGCACAATTGCACTCATTTCACATGCTAGCAAGGTAATGCTCAAAATCCAAGCTAGGCTTCAACAGTACGTGAACCAAGAACTTCCAGATGTACAAACTGGATTTAGAAAAGACAGAAGAACCAGAGATCAAAATGCCAATATCCGTTGGATCACAGAAAAAGCAAGAGAATTCCAGAAAAACATCTACTTCTGCTTCATTGACTATGCTAAAGCCTTTGACTATGTGGATCACAACCAACTGGAAAATTCTTCAAGAGATGGGATTACCAGACCACCTGACCTCCCTCCTGAGAAACCTGTATGCAGGTCAAGAAGCAACAGTTAGAACCAGACATGGAATGACAGACTGGCTCAAAATTGGGAAAGGAGTACATCAAGACTGTATACTGTCACTCTGCTTATTTAACTTACATGCAGTGTACATCATGCAAAATGCTGGGCTGGATGAAGCACAGCTGGAATCAAGATTCCCGGGAAAAATATCAATAACCTTAGATATGCAGATGACTCCACTCTTATGGCAGAAAGCAAAGAAGAACTAAAGAGCCTCTTGATAAAGGTGAAAAAGGAGAGTGAAAAAGCTGGCTTAAACCTCAACATTCAAAAAACAAAGATCATGGCATCCAGTCCCATCACTTCATGGTAAATAGATGTGGAAACAATGGAAATAGTGACAGACTTTATTTTCTTGGGCTCCAAAATCACTGTGGACAGTGACTACAGCCATGCAATTAAAAGATGCTTGATCCTTGGAAGAAAAGTTATGACAAACCTAGACAGCATATTAAAAAGCAAAGACATCACTTTGCCGACAAAGGTCCATATAGTCAAAGCTATGGTTTTTCTAGTTGTCTTGTACAGATGTTAAGAGTTGGACCATAAAGAAGGCTGAGTGCTGAAGAATTGATGCTTTCAAACTGTGGTGCTAGAAAAGACTCTTGAGAGTCCCCTGGACTGCAAGGAGATCAAACCAGTCAATTCTAAAGGAAATAAACCCTGAATATTCGTTGGAAGGACTGCTGCTGAAGATGAAGCTCTAATTCTTTGCTCACCTGATGGGAAGAGCCAACTCATTAGAAAAGACTCTGATGCTGGGAAAGATTGAAGGCAGGAGAAGGGGACGACAGAGGATGAGATGGTTGGATGGCATCACTAACTCAATGGACATAAGTTTGAGCAAGCTCCAGGAGATGGTGAAGGACAGGGAAAACTGGCATGCTGCAGTCCATGGGGTCACAAAGAGTTGGACACGACAGAGCAACTGAACAAGACAGGAAGAAGGAAGGGGACCTGGCCCTCAAGAAGCTTATAGCTAGTTGGCCTAACAAGCCACGAACAACCATTGCAGCCCCTAAGCATGACAGCAGTCACAGAGAGCTTTGGGGGGAGGGGGAGAGGTGCTGCCTCCCAGGGGGGACACACGGCTGCCTGGTGAGGCTGCCGAGAGCTGGCCTCTGTGGACGGCAAAGGCCTCACACACAGAGACGTGAGAGGAGGGTGATCCAAGGGGCTGAGGGCACAGGCAAAGGCACAGTGGCAGGAGGTGCTGGCCAGGTTGCCAGCAGGGCAAGAGGCCGGGCCAGGCTCCAGCTGCCCCTCCCAGCCTTACCTGGAGGGAGATTGCAGGGCTGCGTGTTGCAGGCCTCCACGGCCGCGGGCTTGGACAGCTGCAGGCTCCTGCAGTGGCTGGGGGGCCCAAGGGCACAGACCACCTGGCGCCTCCGAGTGCCCGAGCTGCAGCTCTTAGAGCACTGAGGACCCCCGGAGGGAGTGGGAGAAAGAACACACCATGTGGGGGAAGAGACCCTCAGGCTGGGGTTGCCCATAAGGCAGGGGGAAGGGGAGGATGCATGAGTCCTATATGTCAGACCCAGGGACCAGGACTGGACAGTAGTGGAGGGGGAGGGGAGGGGAGGGGAGGGGAGGGGAGGGGAGGGGAGGGAGAGAGGGGAGGGAGAGAGGGGAGGGGGGAGAGGAGGGAGAGAGGAGGAGGGGGAGGGGAGGGGAGGGGAGGGGAGGGGAGGGGAGGGGAGGGGGGGGAGGAGAGGGGGAGGGGCAGTACTCACTAGACCCCAGGCGCCCACGTGCCAAGCCTGGTCATTGAGTGGAGGACAGTCGTCATGCACACAGGGCTCAGTGAGCGGGGGACGGTCCTCCAAGGAGCAGGCCGTGGCGTGGAGCAGAGACCCCTTGTCACCCTGGCAGGTGACGCTCCGCCTCCGGACCCCCACACCACAGCTGACAGAGCACTGTGAGGACCAGGCTGTCAGGGCAAGCTGGTCCTCACCCAGCTGGGGGCACACCAGCCTGGCATGGAGGGCAGACAGCACTCCATGGCCCCAGGCCCAGAGAGGCTGAGTCACCCTCCTGAGGTCACACAGCCTCAACCACGGTGGCGGAAACCCAGCTGAAGTGCATTTTCCTTTATTTCCAACTGCTACACACGTAGCTAGCCGGAAGCAGTGACCAGCAGTCCCAACCCCTCCTTCGCCCCCCAAACAACATGCCCAGCTCTTTCTTTCCCACCCGCCCTGGACCCTCGAGAAGGAGGAATAGCACTGGAGCAGGGATCCAAGCCCCTGCTCCCAGCCCCAGCCTTGACTACAGCCTCCGGGACCACCTGGCAGGTCCCTTCTCTCCCAGGAGCCGCTTCCCCCGAAGATAACAAGCCTTCCAGTGTCGCTGGCGGCCGCCCAGGCCCACCACCCAGCTCCTAATGGCCACCCCATCCCAGCGGGGCCGGCCTCACCTCGCTCCAGGGCTCCACACTCCAGCCTGCACAGCGCTGCAGGTTGCAGGCCCGCGTGCCCGGGGGCTTCTCAGGCAGACCCTCACACTCAGCGTCCTCGGCAGCCTCCTGGGCACCAGCCCCATCAGACGAGACACAATAGATGGAGCGGGACTGGGAGCCGCCCCCACAGGAGGCCGAGCAGAGCGTCCAGGGCCCCGTCTTCCAGCTGGCGGGGAGCAGGAACGCAGTGAGGCAGGCCCTGCAGCTGGGTCTGAGGTCCAGACCCGGGAGGGGGTGCCAGGAGCAGAGTGGGGACCCCCCTCCCCGGCCCATCCTCCGAGCATCACGCCGTCCAGGTGAGGGGCAGAGAGCCTTGCCCAAAGGCCCAGGTCCAGCCCTGCTCACCATTCCCACCACTGTGCCCGGATCCCTGTAAACATGGAGCCTGGCTGCCTCCCTCCCAGGGCTCCTATCCTCACATGGACCCCTTTCTCCTTCTCACCGGGTCACCATCACCCCAGCCAGACTCCACTCCCTCCAGGTCTGACCTTAGTGGAGGGGGCATCTCCACGAGGGGCCATGCTCACCCATGTGTGCAGCGGCCCTTCCCAGCCCTGGGCCCCAGGACCTGGATGACAGGACCATCCCCGCCACACATGCAAAGCCAAGCCTACCACCAACCCAAGAGACCAGCTGCCTGCCACCAAGGCCACCGGGTGGAAGATGGCACAGCCCTGCAGGGAGCCCGTGGCCTGAGAATTACCTGCTCCTGCACACACGCTGGGCCCCAGCAGGGTGCCACGCTCTGGGCTGGTGCAGGTAAGAGGTCCTTTGTGCACAAACAAAGGCATTGCCGACGCCCTCAGGCCCCTGGGCCTGAGCCCTGGTCCACTCCTGGCATCCGTCAATCCCCTGCCAGCTCACACCAATGGGGTCTCTGGTACCCACACCGCTCCCCCACTGTTAGCCTGGACATTCTGGGCACTGTGTGGGCTCATGAGGGTGGACAGAACCACCCAGGGTCTCACGCTCAGGCCACCCCCCTGCCTCCTCCCCATGCCAGCCACAGCTGCCAGGAGCCCCCCAGCCTCCTCCTTTACCCAACACCTAAAGCAGCTGAGGGCCTCCACCCCCTTCCCACTGAAGAGCTTGGGCCCTGCCTGGGCAGAGGGGCTGGCAGGGCCTCACCGCTTGGTGTGCGGGCAGGGCTGCAGGCTGCAGGGGCGGCGGTCAGCCGGCCGTGGCTGGGGCTGGCACAGGTGCTCGGGGTAGACCTCGTCGTCCATGGTGCAGAACACCCGGCGGGTCTGCTGACCTGCAGAGGCCCGGCCACGGTGGGCAGCTGGTCAGTCCACATTCACCCAATGCATTCTCTGGGCCAGGCTCCCTTCTGGACACACCCCGAGTGTCACCTTGATCGAGCCTCAGTGACACCTCCCTGGGTAGGTGGGCATCACCATCTCTGAGGCTCAGAGAGCTTTATCTGTGAGTGACAGAGCCCCTCTCTGACACCTGGTCACTGGCTCCAGGCCCACCCTCCGCCGCCAAAGGAATACTGTGTCCTAGGAGATGCCACTGCCTCCAGGAAGCCCTCTGGTTTGCTTAGCTAAGGTGGGGGCCCTTCATCGAGTCCCCCCACTCCTGGGTTTCCCCAAGGTGCCCCCCCGTGACATGCAGATGTTGCATCTACTTGTCCACCTCCCACCCATGGCTGCAGTGCCTGCAGGAGAAAACAAGCCTTGCACACAGCCGCGCGTCCCTCCCACCCCCAGGCTGCTGCCCTCACCTCCACCACATTCGGCGCTGCAGTCGCCCCACGAGCCATGGCTCCAGCTGAAGCCAGGCCGGGGGGCGCCCAGGGGCAGGTGGTACTCGAAGCGCACGCCCGGGTTGGGCTCCTGGCTGATGAGCTGTGCAGGAGGGTCCCCATTGAGGCCGGACACCAGGGGGCCAGCCCCTGCTCACCCCGAAGCCCTCCTGCCAACCTTTTGGGGGCCAAGTGCCCTCACCCCCCTCACCTCAATGACCAGGGGCTCCGAGGTGGGGCCACGGGCGTGGAGCCGCTCGGGTGCCAGGTCCCCTTCAGCTCCCCGCTCGTAGTGCAGGAGGGTGCTGGCCACGGACAGGGCGCGGGCGCCCTCGATGGTCCAGTGCCCGTTGAGGTAGTATTCGCCATGGATGCTCTTCACCGCTGTGTCAGGGGAGCGCCCCAGTCAGCTGCCAGGGCAGGACCCACCTCCCAGCCACGGCCCCACCCCAGACCCCAAAACTGTCCTCACCCAGGAAATTCCTGCTGGCGGCTGCCTCCTCGATGCGGATGCTGGTGGCCCCCATGGGGACGATGAGGATCTGGTTGTAGCCTGAGGGGCAGAGACACTCTGGGACCACCACCCACAGGGAGGAGTTGGCCCTGAGGCTGCCCGGTGCCCAGCCGTACAGGTGGGTTGCCAAGTAGGACACAGCAGGGCCGGAGGCTTGGGAAAGAGCGTTTCAGAAGTAGGAAACAGCTGCACAGAGGGTGGACAGGTCCAGCACCCAAACTGATGGGAGGGGTGGGAAATGGAGGGGACAGATAGGGACGATGGAGGAAGGGGTGAGGACACGCCCAGGCATCACTGGATAAGTGGGTGGAGATCCTAGTGTGAGCCCACAGGCTCTTGGGCAAGGGTTTGGCTTCCACCCTGAGGCGTGACCTCAGGCATTTTATGACCTGACCACCAGATCACACCACCTCCATGCCAGCGAGCAAGATGCCAGGAAGGGGCAGGCGACAGACCCCAGTCTGAACTGTCTGCAGACCCCACGAGGACCCCACCTCTGCTGAGGTCATTGGCCTCAAAGATGCCCGTGATGCGGTAGCAGGTCGTGCCGTTGCCCCCACACTGCAGACACTTGTCCTCCTGCTTCGAAGAGTCCAGGTTGTGGTCACAGCCGACGACCTGCCAGGCGGAGATGAAAGGAGACGCGAGAGACTAGGGGGAGTCATGGTCACACCCGGACTGGAACCCTGGCCGCCCGCGGTAACCATTTGCTGGCCTCGGGGCCCAAGCAAGCCTTGAACCTGGCCGGAAGCTGATCATCCACCTCTCCTGCCTGCATGGCACCCGCGTCCCCTTCTCCGGCAACAGCATCTCATTTTCCTTTGGAAGCCACCTCTTTCCCACAGTGTGTGGACACGGCTTCCGGGCAGTAGCGTTGGGCCACTCAGCAGGTTGTATGTTTGCTCAAGGAGTTCGGGGGAGCCCCAGGTGAGGACAAGCCAGAGGCCACCCCAGGTCACTGGAACTCCTGGGAACAGCGCTCCCTGTCCCAGGGGCTGGCCAGGCTGGGACGACTGAAGCCTAGAGCTGCTGGGCCATCTTCACACCTCACCAGAAGAACTTGCCCAAGCCTCAGCGGACCCAGAGAAGAAAGCCAAGCAAGGAGAAAGGCTTTTCCAGAGCATCAGCCAGGCCCCTGCAGCCAGCCAGCCCCTCCCTCAATGGCTTTTCTTCCCCCTTAAGTCAGTTTTAGTTGGGCTTCTCTAACTTGCCACCCAGAAGCTTCCTCTTATTGTTGAGTTTTCAAAGGGCAAAGGTAAGAGGGCCGCAGGACATCGGCGATGCAAGGCGCCTTAAAAGCTAGTCTTGAGAAGATGTCACGGTCAGGAGAGCCTCTGGTGGGGGGGTAGGTGGACATCCTGCAATGAGCCCCAAACCAGCTGGTGGGGGATGGCAGGGACAACTCACCCGGCAGCTGCCATCCACACAGATGTCCCATTTGCCAGGTTCACAGGGTGTCCCGTCTACAACGGCCTCCTTGTGCTTGTAGTAGAAGCTCTCCCCCTTGGGGATGCAGTTCAGCTCACATTTGTTGGGGGCTGCGGCAAGCAAGAGGGGAAAGGTGAGAGGCTGAGCGAGGTTCAAGGCCTGTCCAAGCAACAGTGAAGTGTGGGCAGGGGCTAGAAACAGGCGCACACACACACAAACACAAGGAAAGGAAGTCCTACACTATCACAGCCCCAGTGGCTCAAAATCCCACCCCATCACAGGGGTAAAGGATCTTCTCCATGAAACGGATATATCTCTGGGAATCAAGCCAAGGAAAAATCCTAGAATAAGGAAAAAGCTAGACACTTGAAGTGGTCTATCTCAGCATTACTATTTATAATAGTCTGAATGTCAGCTACTCTTTAATTACTATCACTATATTATTATACTTGTGGACTGTACTATTAAAAACTGTGATTATGAAGACTAGCCAGTGATGTGGGGTGATGTTTATAACAGAATGCAAAGTAATACCATGTAACAATCACAAATACATACAGAGAGAAAGTAATGTGAAAGGGGCTAGAAAGAAATGCTAGCAGCAATCCTATGAAAGAGGTGGGTTAAGGTAATTTTCTTGTTTCCGTTTTTATATTTATCTATTTGAATAGCCCAGGAGTGCTAACAGGATTGTAATCACTTCCACCACAAAGAAGGCATCCCTCGGCAACCCTTTTTAAACTTTCCTCTGTTCTAATTTTTCTGTAATATTTTGTTGTTGTTCAGTTGCTAAGTTGTGTCCAGCTCTGCTACACCACGGACTGCAACACTCCAGGCTTCCCAGTCCTTCACGATCTCCTGGAGTTTGCCCAAACTCATGTCCACTGAGTTGGTGATGCCATCCAACCATTTTGTCCTCTGTCTCCCCCTTCTCCTCCTGCCCTCAATCTTTCCTAGCATCAGAGTCTTTTCCAATGAGTCGGTTCTTAGCAAATTATTTTCAACATACCCTCACCTTAGGATCCAGGAGGAGCAATGAATGCAAACTACTCCACTGGGGCCTCCACCTCTAGCTAAGACCACTCCCCCAGCCCACAGCACACACAGGACATAAAATGTTCACTGACTTGGAATCAGAGTGCCAGAGAGTTTCCAGGAGTCATCTCCAGTGAGCAGTGAAAACTCATACTGGGAAGGATTATCCTACAGCATATCTGACTCATCGAAAATGTTTTAATTACACCATGTTAGTGATTTTTGTTTTTGTTCTGTTTCTCTTGAACTGCTCTAAAAATTAATGACCTACACCCTCCTCAAAGTTACCCAGAGCACAGCCTCCAGCCCCAGAGATTCTGAGTAAATGAGCTCTTGCCACACCAAGCCCCCAGGCAGCCCAGCCTGCGGTTTGCCCAAACTTGGGCACAGGTCTCAACCCCCCCCCCAGCCCCACCCCCAGCACCCCACCCAGAGTGTCCTGCCAGTGAGGAGGCTTCAGGGAGCAGGCCAAACAAAAAAAGGCTCAAAACTGCACAGAACTGGCCAAGGCTTGGTCTGAAACATTGTATACCCGGGGGGAAAGGATGGAAAAACCTCAAAATGGTCACCAGTGTTGTGCCCTGCTGGGAGTGCTGGAGTATTGCCATGTAGCAAAGAGATTCCCCAAAGAAGGGGCCCAGCGTAGGACAACGCAGGGCGGGGCAGCAGGGGCGCCCGAGGGACGGCGCACTTACCCCCGTAGTAGGGCAGCCACTTGTAACGCCGCCCCTGGAACTCGTGGCTGTCGAACTCGGCGCACTGCTCTGCCCTGAAGTCGCGGGCGCCGTCGGGGCAGCTCTGTGGGAAGGAGGAGGCAAGGGAGGGGGCTTGTGGGTCCACCACCGGGGTCCACCGTCCCCCTGGGCCCCAGGGAGGCCGGGGCCCTGTTCCCCCAACTCTTGCTGCAGCTTCGGGGAGGTGGGGTCGGCCACCTCTCCCCGCCCAGGGCTCCCGTGCGCCCCCTCGAGTGGTCTTGGGATAAGGAGGCGAAGATATCATTTCAGGCGGGGGGAGGCGGGGAGGAAGTGGCTGCCGGGCACCCACGTGCGGGGGTGCGGGGCTTCCCAAGGCCAGTATGTCCGCCGAGGAGGGGGTCCAGGGAGCTGTCCTCCACCCCCAGGGGCTGTACCTTACCTCCGTGCGGCAAGAGCGGTGGCTCCGGGTGGGACCCACGCAGCTGGAGCCCCCATCTCTCCTGCAGGGCGAGAGCACTGGGAAGAGCCGAACCCCCATGACCCAGCGCCTCGCCCCCTCCTGGGGCTCTCCCACAGGTCCCCCCGACCCGCTTCGGGTAGCTTCGGTGGGGCTACCCGGTGGGCACTGCTGGGCCAGAGGGGTGTGGCAGGAGAGGAGGGGGCTCACAAATCCCCTTAGGCAGGTACAGTGAGCCCTGTGGTGAAACTTGGGAGAAGCCCACCCAGAAGACTAACTAGCCTAGAGCTTGGCTAACTTGGGGCCACTGCACCTCTTAAAGCATATTCCCAGAGAAGACTCAAATTCTGCCCTTGGAGATACAATAAGATGCAATGTATACCCACTTGGTAAGGTTATTCTGCCATTTAAGAGGAGTAAACGAGGATAAGACACTTAGAACAGTATCTTCTCTCTGCCTCTTCAGGCAAAGTTTTCAGGAACCGTTAAACCCCCCGATAGGCAGAGCGTCATCACCCCTTCTTTTGTGCCCTGTGGTGCTCGTCAGGGTGCAGGGCACACAGCAGGAGCTTAATAAGTCACTTAGAGAAACATCGATACTTGACAAAGGAGCTGATGGCAGAGAAACCGCACACGTTAGGAATTGTTGAGGATTATTCGTTAATTCAATAAAAATTCATTACACCTGCCGGCACTGCCGGAGATGCTGGAGACTCGGGTGAATGAAGCAGGAATGGCGCCAGCTCCCTGAAATAAGGTTGTCATTGCAATCAGAGTGTCAGTATGCGGAAATGACTCGATTTCAAGTTCTCCACTGATGCTGCTCCCAGAACAAACCTGTCGTGTGGTAGGTTTTGCCCTTGTGGCCCTGGCACTGGCCCAGGACACCTCATGTGGTAGGCTTTGCCCTTGTGGCCCCGGCACTGGCCCAGGACACCTAGCTGCTCCCCCGCGCCTGCCCTCTTTTAACAAGCTGGCCCACCCCGCCTTCCTACCTCTGGGTGTAGCAGGGGCGCTCCCGGAAGCTGACGCCGCCTCCACAGGTCCGGCTGCAGGGGCTCCAGTTACCCCAGGAGCCCCAGGTGTCACTCTGCCGCCTCACCTGGGGAGCCTGGAGGAGGACATGCTCAGCAGTGGGAGTCAGCACTCGGAGCCCCCACAAGAGTGCTCCGGGCTGCCCTGACACCCCCAGCCTTGGAGCATCGCCCTCCCCTGCAAGGAGCCTGAGACGGTGTCTCCTACAGCTGAGCCTTCAGGATTGCAGCTCCCCCAGGCACCCCAACATCCTCATTTGTGGAATAAGCCAGCTTTTACCATAAGGATCTGGGAGCCAACTCAGCCTTCCCATCCGTCAATGCCGCCTCTACCAGCTGCCCCTACATGCCTAGTACAGTGGGCAAGCTGCGGGCAGAAAGAGCTCTCCTCTTATCATGCCTGACCATGACATCCCCTGGCTGGGCAGAGTCTGGTCTGAGAACCAAGATGTCTACAAGCATGCCCTTGAATGGAACCCCCGGACCAGCAGAAATGCCCTCCCAGGAGGGAGATATAAAAGCGCAGGAGGAACGGCGTGTCATCAGGTAGGATGGGCTCCACGTGTGCAGGGAATGCAGTCCACGGGCAGTGCCATGTTTTGGTAGCTTTGGCCTAGTAAGAACTTAACCTAATCGTGTGCATGTGTGTGTTAGGATGGGGTAGTGATTTCTTCTTGCCAAGCTGTGGCAGGGGCCCCCAGGATTACCCCAGTATCCATCCTCCCCTTCTCCCATTAAGAGAACCTTTGACTCCTAGCTGGATAGCTGGTTGCCCTCCCACCCAAGTTCGCTTCCCAGGTCTCCTGCAGCCAACCACAGCTATGTCACTAAATTCTTGTCAGTGAGATGTACATGAAAGATGCTGGGTAGCAGCCTTCCTTGTGGCTCAGCTGGTAAAGAATCTGACCACAATGCAGGAGACCTGGGTTCTATCCCTGGTTTGGGAAGATCCCCTGGAGAAGGAAAAGGCTACTCACTCCAGTATTCTGGCCTGGAGAATTTCATGCATTGTATATATAATCCATGGGGTCACAAAGAGTCGGACACGACTGAGAGAGATTTCCTTTCCTAGCAGTCTCCAGTACAGGCATATTTCAGAGATATTGTAGGCTTTGTTCCACCAGAATAGAGCAAATATCGTGATAAAGCAGATCACACAGCTTTTGGGATTTCCCAGTACATGTGAAAGTTGTTTGTACTATACTAGAATCTATTAAGTGTGTGATAGCATTAAAAATAATGTATGTACCTCAATTAAAAAGTACTTTATTGCTAAACAAATGCTAGCCATCACCCAAACTTTCAGCAAGTTGTAGTCTTTTATGCAATGGTAACATCAGAGATCATTAATCAAACATCACCATAACAAACATAATAATGATTGAAAAGTTTAAATATTTTGAGAATTTCAAAAATGTGACAAAGTGAGCAAATGCTGTTGGAAAAATGACATTGATAGACTTTCTCAACACAGCATTACCACAAACCTTCAATTTGTAAAAAAAAAAAAAAAAATGCACTAGCTGCAAAGCACAATAAAGCATAATAAAACAGAGTGCCTGTAATCTCCTTAAGAGACAGCTTGCATGTTCATTTGTCCTTTTTCTTAGTCCTCCTATACTCCTTACTGCTGGTTGGAAATCAGATGTGATGGCTGGATTTGGAGCAGCCTTCGAAACTATGTGGTAATTTAGGAACAGAAGTTTCAAACACTGAAGCAAAGGTACAAGAATCCTGGAACACTTGGTGAGACAGAACATCCCTAGATTTCTGACCATGTGTGTTTATGAGAGAGAGGAATCAGGCCTTTTTTTGTTGAAGGACTGTCATTTGGGACTCTAACAAGAAAATAATCCTAATGGATACAGGTTCCCACCAGAAGGATCTAGTACCCTGCAGCTGACTTCAGAAGTCCACATGCTACACACATATTCTCTCATTTACTCCACAGAACCTGACCATCCCAGTGCATGGAAAAGAGATGCAGAAAGAGAGGGAGCCACGAGGAACAAGTGGACACAACAGCAGGTTGGCTTCACTCCAGGCCTCTGCTCTTGTACCAGGTTCCCACCAACCTTACCTGGAAAACCAGTGGGGACACTGGATGAGGCCTGAGGACCTGGATGGGTGTTAGACTTGCTTTCTTGCTGGGAGGCAAAATGTGGATTGGAAATATGTCCTGTTTGTTTGAAGGGGACTTTATTTTAGGGCATCACAACATAATAACCTCTAGAGGAAAAAATCCCTGCCATTTTCCCTAGAAAGAACTCAAGTTCTCATGCGGAAAAGCAAACTGTTCCTCACGTAGTGAGTCTCCCACCATGATCCAGGATCTCGGGTGAGGATGGAGGTTTGTGCATGCGCAGATTACACCCAGTGCTCTTCTAGCGCCACGGTGCCAAACATCTAGTTATCCCTGGTTTACAATAAAACCATGAACCCTGAATCAGAACAACTCACACATGTTTGCTGAACCACATACAAAACCAAGAAGGAAGGGCCAACCAGATCAAAGTCTGAGCTTTCACTCTTCAAATCATTTACTCTTCACTTCTAAGCCGGCCAGAATCTCCGAGCTTCTAAAAACCAGGATATAAAAGTGTTCCGTGAGACTTAAACTGAAATTTACTTGGATCAGTTCCTATCTTAAAGGGGAAGGTATTGAGTGTTGGGGGTAGAGGGTGACTTTCCATGGATGATAAACACCTCTCCCCCAGACTCATCACTGTGAAAAGTGAAAGTGTTAGTCACTCAGTCCTGTCCGACTCAGTGCGACCCCCATGGACTGTAGCCTGCCAGGCTCCTCTGTCCATGGGATTCTCCAGGCAAGAGTACTGGAGTGGGTAGCCATCCCCTTCTCCAGGGGATCCTCCCAACCCAGGGATCGAACCCGAGTCTCATGCGTTGGAGGCAGATTCTTTACCATCTGAGCCAACAGGGAAGACTCATCACTACAACATAAGAATTCTGGAAGCGGCCCATGGGAACTGCTGCTTTCTTATCCTGCTGGCCTCATCCTAGCTACTAATTACATCTGACCAAGGCCTGTTTGGATGGCAGTCTCACTTCTGAAGCACGAGACCTGAGCCTCCCCAATCCACCCTTTCTTGCCACCAGGCTGAGCTTACTGGTGTGCGCAAGGCAACAAAGGGCGCCCCTGCCACCTAGCCACCTTGTGCGGTCAGGATAGGGTGGGGCAGGCATCCTAGAGCCAGGCCCTGTCCTGTAGTCTCTCTGGCAAAGGGAAGCACGTTCAGCCAGGAGCAGCACAGACACATCTCGTTTCTCTGTAATTACCCAAACCACGAGCGGCATGATGGTGTGAAGCCAGAATGAGCTGGTCTGGTCCACCCTCACCTGGGCCTGTCCTCACCTGCCTCCTGCCGCCCTCCGCACCCCACCAGCTCCTCCTCCAACCCCCATCTGGGCAACTCAGGAGCCCCCTTTCCTGCCACACTGTTCCTGTGGGATCACTTGCCCAACGTACCAGGGTGGGAGTGGGAACAGAGCAGACGCAAGGAGACTGGAAGACCCCTTGTGAAGCCTCCCCTGACCAACCGGGGGTAGGGGGCAGTGAGAGGCGTGATGTTTTATTCCTCCTTAATCAACTATTCATTCTGCTCAAGCTGACCCCTGTCAGCACTGAGAATGATCCCATAAAGGGTGGGGAGGGGATTCCGCCCCAGCTAGAATCAGCCTGGGTCATGGTGCGGGGTCCTGCCCCCAGCTACAACTAGCTTGGGCCATGGAGGGGGGTCCTGCCCCCAGGGACAACCAGACTGGGCTATGGAGAGGGGGTATTGCACCCGGCTAGAACCAGCCTGGGCCATGGGGCAGTCCCACCCCCAGCTATAACCAGCCTGTGCCATGGAGGGGGGTATTGCACTCAGCTAGAACCAGCCTGGGCCACACCCTCCCCCAGACAGTGGCGCGGGTAAGGAGAGGTTCCAGCCCCACGTACCCAGGTGTTTCTAAGGGAGAAAGCGCCTAACAGGCCCCAGGTTACTTCGGATCCCTCATTTCACCTGCATGCAACCTGTGCGTGGGCGTCGTTACTCTCCAATTTAAAGGAATCTAAGATCTGATGATGTGCTTACGGTCACACAGCTGCTAGGAGGTGGTCTGAGTTTCCTCCTGGTGTCCTGACACTGTCACCACACCCCCCCCCACCACCACCACCTGAGCCATGACCTCAGTACAGTCAGGCACGAGGAGGAAGCCTGTGGCGAGGACCTCAGGGTGTGGCACTGAGGAAACAAGGACCACGGGGTAGCAGAGGTGACCTGGGGACGCCAGAAGGTGGTGGAGAGGACATGAGGCAGGGGGCTCTAGCCCACTCTCTGCTCTGACTGAGGCCCACACTAAACCCGCTGCCCACTGCTGACTCCCACCCCTGCCTGCCCCCTGGGCCCTGGTCGGAGGAGGACTTCTCAGCTTTCACTCACATTTCTACAGAGACAGCATCACCCTGCCCTCCCCCAAAGCAGTGAACAGTGTGGGTCCTTTCTCAGGGGTCCTCCTGCGGGGCTCAGGAGGCAGGGCTGTGAGTCTCCCCCCGTGGAGCCCTCTCCAGGGGCAGACGGAATCTGTGCCCTGCATCCTGTTAATGCGGGAGAAGCTGGGCAGGAGCAGCTCTAGGAACAAGCCCAGCTCGGCAGACGGTCCCCTCCCCCAAGGTGGGACCTGTGATCTAGAAGATTCCCTGTACCTCCTTGGATCCTAGGTAGGTTCTCCAGGGAGCCTTGTTCCTCAGGCCCCTGGTAATGACAGTTACTGTGATCACCAGTTGCCTTCCTGTATCCACTCTCTGAATTTCCACTAACGTGGTAGCCACTAACCACATGAGGCTGTTTAAATTCATGTTCATTAACCTGGAGTCCGCGCTCAGCAACGAGAGAAGCCACTGCAATGAGAAGCTCATGCATGGCAAGTAGAGAGTAGCACGCATGTAACAACAAAGACTCAGCCCAGTTAAAAATAATTTTAAAAATCAAATAAGATTCAGTTCCTCAGTTGTACTGACCACATGTCATGTGCTCAGGAACCACATGGACCCAGTGGCTATCTTATTGGACAGCAGAGATGCACAGCATTTCCATCATCTCAGAAGGTTCTATTGAACAGCCCCACTCTAGTTGAAGAAGGGCCTGGCAGCCCAAACCTCTAGGTCCAAATAGCCCCCATTGAGAGGCAGCCGAATTTGGTCAATAGGCAGGTGGCAGACATCTGGTGGGATGGCCATTTGGCCCTACTCCTTGGCTGGTGCCAGCAAGGACCCCTCTTCCTTCCACCGTGATAAACCACCCTTCGGGACCTCCGCAGCATTAGCAGCGTGCCCAGAACTTTCTGAAGGAGGGGTGGGGCTGCTGGGAAGTTGCCAATTCTGCGAACTGTGCCCCAAAGCCAGATGGAAAGTTCTGGGCACCAAAGGTTGCAAGGTCCCTCTTTGAAGGCGCTGAGGCCGAGGGTTCGCCTCTTCTCGCCCCACCATCCAGACAGTGGCCTTCTCTTGGGGATGGCGCCGCGGCCACTGGCTCCAGCCGTCTGGGGCTCCGACCCGCGGCGACCCTGGGCGGGGGTGGGGGCGGGAGGAAGGGTCGCACTCACCGAGGACCCGGGCGCGGGGGCCAGCAGCAGGGGCACCAGCAGCAGCAGCAGCCTCGGCATCTCGGCCTGGCCTGCGGGAGAGGCGGGGATTGGAGCGGGCGGGGCGGCGACGAGGCGCCGCCCCACCCATCCGAGTCCCGCTCTCCCCGCAGGCTCCCGGGCCGGCGCGGAGGTGGCGGCCCGTCCCTCCCCCGCAGGGTGCCCACAGGTGACCCGGACACCCGCAGCGGGACTGGAGGGGACGCCGTGGGGCGCAGCGGAGGGTCTTATACAGTGAGGGAGGGCAGGCCCGTCTACAACTGGCTTCTAAAAGTTCAAGAGTAACTTCTTTCAGGGTTTCAGAGGGAAGAAAGGAGAGCAATTAAAAACACTGGTTAAAAGTCGGGAGTTCAGATTCAAAGCAATCAGACTCACTGTTTTCATTCACCAAGAGACCCTTTTTTAAAAGCCATTACATGTTTAAAAACTCGTAAATAAAGACCTTTTTTAAAAAATCTCTGCAGGCACTTTAAAAACTTACATGCTTTGAAAATGTTGATTGTATCTTACTTTAAACCCAAGGCAGCATTTCTCTGCTCCGGAGAAGCTCCACAAGCCGGCTCCCTAAGCCGGTGGGGGTATGTGTGTGTGTGTGTAAAGTGAGTGCAGTGTGTGTGCATGTGTGCAGTGTCCTGTTTGTGTGTACAAAATGCCTGTGTGGTTTGGCGTGTGCAAGTGCAGTATGCATAGAGAGAGTACAGTCTGGTGCGTAAGCGCAGTAAGTGTGCAAGTGTGTACATGTCACCGTGCTGGAGAATGCCATACACAATGTGCCCCGTTCAGTACCAAACATTAAGCGAGTACTGACTTGTATGCTTAAGTTTTAAAATCTGTAACTCCACCATGGTTCTAATTTTTTCTAAGCATAAAATGACTTCAGTTTCCAAGAATAAAATAGAGCGTGCTAAGCCAAGTTCAGCCAAATATAACCTGGCACATCTATGCTGCGTTAATTTAGTACCAAGAGTGATTCACGTTGGCATCATTTTCACTGCAAACCAGGGGTTCCCGGGGCTGGCGGGGTGAGGGGTGGCAGCCCGGTCTGGGCTCTGCGACCCCTCGTGGAAGAGCCGCGCGCACGAGGGGAAGCCGGGGTGCGTGCGGAGCCTCGTGCTAGGGCTAACGACGGAGATGCTGCTTCTCTGAAGTAGAGACTGCCTTCGGGGGGGCGGGGACGAACGCAGCTAAAGGAGAGACAGCAGGGAGGACAGGAGAAAAGAACTTAAAGAGTTGCTACTGGGAGCGGCGGACGCGTGCCGAGTGGGTCTGCGGCCCCGCGCTGGACGTCGGGTCCCCGCGCGCCCTTCCCGGTCCCCACGCAAGGGTGTCCCCTGCGCCCGCCCCGCGGGGGAACGGGCCCGCTGCAGCCCCCGAGGCGGAGAGGGGCGGCTTCCGACGTGAGGAGCCGGGCCGGCACCCGTCTCGGGCTCTCCAGGGCCACAGCCGTGACAGCACCAGGGAAGAGGGGCGCGCGGTCTCCGGGACCCTGTGCTCCGGAACGCATACGACGGAGGGAAGGGCAGAGGAGGCGGGAGGGTTGGAGTGGGCCGCCCGGGGTTGCGTCTGTTTCAGCCCGGCCCTCTGCTCTCCGATGCTCTGAGATTTCCTTTTCGCTCGCGACCTCCCCCATCCCGGCCCGAGGGCCCGCAGCGCGGAGCGGGAACCCGGCTCCGCCCCAGCGAAGAGCGGGAGGCAGGTCTCCTCCCGGAACCCCCACTTCCTCCGACACTGCTCTCCCTGGGAGCCGGGGCAGGGCGAGTGGTGGGGCAAATTCCTGCAGCAGCCCTGAGGTGAGCCGCCCCGGGCCCTCGGGTCCTGTTCCTCCGCCTCATACCTGTCTCCAGGAGCCTCGGGCGCGGAGGGCCGGCGGGGCCGCTCCATCGGTGCCCGCCCCGCCCCAGTCTGGGAGGTTGGCCCGGTCGCCTGGAACGCCGGCGGAGGCTGGGCTTTCTCTCTTCGCCGCTGGCGGGCTTTCTCCCCGCCCATCTCCCCCTCAACCAGCTCTGCTGTCATCCATCCCCGGTGACCTGCGATGCCCAAGGTCTCCATCCCTTTGTGTCTGTGCCAAGGCTTGGTTTGCCCTTCACATTTGGTGCTGGCACCAGTCCTATTTCCTCTGTACCCAAGTCTTCCGGTTCTGTGCCATCCTTCCTCCGCACCCACCTTACCACAATACAGCCCTGTGTGCACCCGCCTGCTTGTCTTCTAACCCTGAATTCTATGCTTCCGCGCGACTCAGTTTCTCCACACACAAACTGCTGCTTCCCACCTCTCAGCCACCATTTCCCACTGCCTACAATGCATTCAGGAAACCCCCTCTGACCAGGCAAACTCCTACTCATCCTTCAAGATCCGCCCAACATCATCCTCTCTAGAAGCCACCCAACACCACCCCAGGCAGCTGGTGGCCCCTCTCTTCCTCTGTCTGCTGCAGTTCTCTGGTGCAACACCCTGCGGGGCTCAGAGTCTCCCTGCTTCAGCTCTGAGGTCCCTGACAGTAGAGTGTGCATCCCTGTCACCTGTGTCCACAGCACTAGTTGGGATCAAAGTAGGAGCTAATTTTCCTTCCTACTTGTCTTTCTTTTTCTTAACCAAGGCACTCTGTCTTGTCTGCCATCTCTGTCTCGGAAACTGGAAATCACCTATCCTCAGAAAACTAGCCCTGATCTTGGGACACGTCAGAGGTGGGGTGATCACGAGGCTGGCTCCTTTTCCCGCATCCTCTTCTGCCTGCAGCCCCTTTCCTAGCCCAGCTATTGGGCATTTCCCTCCCCAGCCTCCTGAGGAGCAGGGAAAAATCACCAGTGGGGAGCTTACCCCCTCTTCAGAGCTGCAGCTCCGGCAACTCATCTCCCTGGACCATCACGGATGCTCAGACAAAATGCTTAGTAAATCATAAGCATGTTAAATTTGGCCCATTACTTACCTATCACTGAAGAAAGGAGACGCAGCAGCTGTGCAGCTGAGGCCCTCTGGGGACTTGTGTGAATTCTCACACAAAGATAAAGCTTGGCAGAGAAAAGGAAGTGGGATTACCCCAAACCTCTCTAGAAAAGGAAAAATCGTTTCTCCCATTCAAAACCCCCACTCCCTGTCTGCCTCAGCCAGGAATTTTCTGAGCTTGGCCAAAGGTCCCTGTAAAGTGGGAGGCAGCTGCTTCTCTTCCTGTGGGGGTGGGCAGCCAGAGCACCTTCCTGATCTGTTTCTGGTTTTCCTCTCTGATCCCCTCTTCTCAGATGCCCAGGTTTCTTACCCCATATCTCAGCTGCAAAGGAGACCCAGAGGCTGGGCAGCCAGGTCCGTGGACCCACCAGGCGGGCTCTGGCCGTTACTGGTTAGGGCAAGCACTTGCCTTTAAGCCTCATGTCCCACCACCTCAGAGGGACTTGGTGACCACAGTGCCCAGCACACAGTCCTTGTTCACAAAAAGAACAGTGTGCACAAAAACGTGGTGGTCTAGAAAGAAGATTCCAGGAAAAAAGTCTAAGGCCTCTCCCCTAGTAAACCCCCCTCTGCCCTGGTCCTGTGTCACCCTCTGTGGCTGCAGCCTGAGGTGGCAGAAAGAGCACTGCCCTGAGAGGCAGACAGCTGGGTTGGAAGCCTGTCTGCCTCTCACTATGTGTGAACTCAAGCAGGTGATGTCACCTCCTTAAGTCTCAATTTGCTCACTTGAGCTTCACGTGGAGGGTGGTGTAGGAGGGAAGTAACTGGCTTCTATAAAGCCGCTACTAGGTGCTCAGTAAGAGTGGGTTCCTTCTGTCCCGTGCTCCCTCCACCTCTCTCCTGGATTCCCTACATCTTGATCATCTTTGTAGATTGCAGATCCAGGGACACAATCAAGAAATGAGTGGCCAGACCTCTCTGTGAGGCTGGGTTGGGATCGCAAGCTGGAGAGGAGGGAGATGGCAAAACCCCAAGAGCTCCTGGGATGCACCTCCTCTAGGAAGCCTTCCTTCCACCCACCTGCACTCCCATGATGCAGGGTTCGCCTTAGCACTGTGAACTACTGCAGTGACACATTCGTCTCTCCTCCCTCTAAGTTGTGAACTTTACAAGGGCAGGGGTCTGTGTTTCTCATCTTTGGACCCTGCACCAGGGCTCCGTAGTGCTCCTCCAGAGAGTGGTGCAGGAAACACGGTTGACTGACAAACTCCTGCTGCCATACCTCAGGTCTACATCACTCTCTGAAGGCTCTCTTTGCCCCGGATCCCTTCTGTTTATCTTTGCTGCATTTTCCCCCAGTAGACCTCTTGTGCATCTAACCTGACCTGACACACAGGGCTCTTGGTTACAAACCACAGAAAAGGACATAGCTAACTGAGAAGAGTTCTTCAGAGGAAAGACACTGGGAGCTCATAGACTTGACAAGAAGCTGGAGAATCAGCACAGAAATGGCCTGGAATCACAGAAACAGTCACAGATCATGGCCCAGGACCAGCACTGGTAGGACATCCCACTGGACACTTGACTGCTGCCACCGCCACTTTTAGGCAACATGGGCCCTTGTTGCCCCCAGAAAAAGCCCCGAATGGTCCTTGCAGACTCTAGCCCCAACAAGAGCATGCCGGCACCCCGACCTCCAGGACCTGGGAAACAAGACTTGGCAGGTCCCCCAGATGGGAGTTCAGGCGCTGGGTTACCCCAGAGAACAAATGTGGCACCAGCACTCGGTTAACCTGAACTTAGAGAACACTGCTTCTCTCCTTTCTGCTCTATCGGGTGGTGGTTTATTAATTTACTCATTCCTTGAATACCTGAGTGCCTACTCTGCTGGAAGCTGGGGAGAATAAATGTCTAGTGGTGATAAACATTTAACAACCAGCTCCCTGGAGGACAAAAAGCACTGCTTGTAGCATTGATCAGTTTCCATGGTGTAAACACCATGGGGTGTTTTCAAGCTACTGAGGCAGTGTCACTAAACATAGGGTTGCACTGTCAACTCTCCCAAGCCATGGGCGAAAACACAGACTGTTCTGCCCTTGGGGAGTTTACCTTCCAGTGAAAGTGAAAGTCACTCAGTCATGTCCGACTCTTTGAGACCCCATGGACTATAGAGTCCAAGGAATTCTCCAGGCTGAAATACTGGAGTGGGTAGCCTTTCCCTTCTCCAAGGGATCTTCCCAACTCAGGGATCGACGCCAGGACTTCTGCATTGCGGGTGGATTCTTTACCAGCTGAGCCACAAGGGAAGCCCCACCTTTTAGTAGGGCACTGCCTTCTACCCTTGTGTGTTACCTTCAGTTCAGTTCAGTTCAGTCGCTCAGTTGTGTCCGAATCTTTGCGACCCCAAGAATCGCAGCACGCCAGGCCTCCCTGTTCATCACCAACTCCCAGAGTCCACCCAAACTCATGTCCATCGAGTCGGTGATGCCATCCAGCCATCTCATCCTCTGTCGTCCCCTTCTCCTCCTGCCCCCAATCCTTCCCAGCATCAGGGTCTTTTCCAATCAGTCAACTCTTTGCATGAGGTGGTCAAACTATTGGAGTTTCAGCTTCAACATCAGTCCTTCCAATGAACATCCAGGACTGATCTCCTTTAGGATGGACTGGTTGGATCTCCTTGCAGTCCAAGGGACTCTCAAGAGTCTTCTCCAACACCACAGTTCAAAAGCATCAATTCTTCTGCGCTCGGCTTTCTTCGCAGTCCAACTCTCACATCCATACATGACTACTGGAAAAACCATAGCCTTGACTAGACAGATCTTTGTTGGCAAAGTAATGTCTCTGCTTTTTAATATGTTATCTAGGTTGGTCATAACTTTCCTTCCAAGGAGTAAGCGTCTTTTAATTTCATGGCTGCAATCACCATCTGCAGTGATTTTGGAGCCCCCCAAAATAAAATCTGACACTGTTTCCACTGTTTCCTCATCTATTTCCCATGAAGTGATGGAATCAGATGCCATGATCTTAGTTTTCTGAATGTTGAGCTTTAAGCCAACTTTTTCCCTCTCCTCTTTCACTTTCATCAAGAGGCTTTTTAGTTCCTCTTCACTTTCTGCCATAAGGGTGGTGTCATCTGCATATCTGAGGTTATTGATATTTCTCCCGGCAATCTTGATTCCAGCTTGTGCTTCCTCCAGCCCAGCGTTTCTCATGATGTACTCTGCATATAAGTTAAATAAGCACGGTGACAATATACAGCCTTGACGTACTCCTTTTCCTATTTGGAACCAGTCTTTTGTTCCATGTCCAGTTCTAACTGTTGCTTCCTGATCTGCATACAGGTTTCTCAAGAGGCAGGTCAGATGGTCTGGTATTCCCATCTCTTTCAGAATTTTCCACAGTTTATTGTGATGCACACAGTCAAAGGCTTTGGCATAGGCAATAAAGCAGAAATAGATGTTTTTCTGGAACTCTCTTGCTTTTTCGATGATCCAGCGGATGTTGGCAATTTGATCTCTGGTTCCTCTGCCTTTTCTAAAACCAGCTTGAACATCTGGAAGTTCATGGTTCATGTATTGCTGAAGCCTGGCTTGGAGAACTTTGAGCATTACTTTACTAGCGTGTGAGATGAGTGCAATTGTGTGGTAGTTTGAACATTCTTTGGCATTGCCTTTCTTTGGGGTTGGAATGAAAACTAACCTTTTCCAGTCCTGTGGCCACTGCTGAGTTTTCCAAATTTGCTGGCATACTGAGTGCAGCACTTTAACAGCATCATCTTCCAGGATTTGAAATACCTCAACTGGAATTCCATCACCTCCACTAGCTTTGTTCGTAGTGATGCTTTCTAAGGCCCACTTGACTTCACGTTCCAGGATGTCTGGCTCTAGGTGAGTGATAACACCATTGTGATTATCTGGATCACTAAGATCTTTTTTGTACAGTTCTTCTGTATATCCTTGCCACCTCTTCTTAATATCTTCTGCTTCTGTTAGGTCCCTACCATTTCTGTTGTTTATTGAGCCCATCTTTGCATGAAATGTTCCCTTGGTATCTCTTATTTTTTTGAAGAGATCTCTAGTCTTTCCCATTCTGTTGTTTTCCTCTATTTCTTTGCATTGATCGCTGAGGAAGGCTTTCTTATCTCTCCTTGGTATTCTTTGGAATTCTGCATTCAAATGGGAATATCTTTGCTTTTCTCCTTTGCTTTTCGCTTCTCTTCTTTTTACAGCTATTTGTAGGGCCTCCTCGACAGCCATTTTGTTTTTTTGCATTTCTTTTCCATGGGGATGGTCTGTGTGTTACCTTAAAATAAAACAAATCTTACAACACGAATATTCAAATATTTCCAGTATAAAAGTCATAACCAGACTTCCCTGGTGGTCCAGTGGTTAAAAATCTGACTGCCAATGCAAGGGACATGGGTTTTATCCCTGGTCCAGGAAGATCCCAGATGCCACGGGGCAACTAAGCTTGTACACAACTCCTAAAGCCCGAGCCCTCTAGAGCCCGCAAGCCACAAGAGAAGCCACCACGATGAGAAGCCTGTGCACTGCAACTAGAGAGTAGCCCCTACTCGCTACAACTAGAGAAGCCCACACTCAGCAATGAAGACCCATCACAGCCAAAACAACAAAACATAACCTAAGCTACAGCCCACCAGGAATCCAAAAGGAGAAAAGAACACTTCACATTTGAGGATTTTTCTGTGTCTCTACTTCTCCCCACCCTCCAAAACATGTATCCATTTCCCTTGATAGAGTCATTCAAAGTTAGGGGGTGGGAAGGAGAATGTTCAAACCCTCAAGCGCCAGTCTGCACCCACTCTGTCCCCCCTAAACCCCCCAACCCACCCTGGTCCATGGGAGTGAGACGTGAAACAGGCAATGCTTACTGTGGCTGACGAGAGGGGGCTGTCATACACCGCTTGGCCTTGGAAGGGCATTATATCCTCAGAGCAGGGACAGAATTACTGGTTTCCCGACCCTTCCACTGACACAAGGGCCATCCAGAGACAAAGAACCGAATTCCTCGGATGTCCTTCTGTGCCCTGGGGCCTGAATCCAGGTCCTGGGACAGGGACCCGGGGGAGGTTGAGGCCTTGTGAAGACCCTGGGGTGTGGGCAGGACGCTGCCCAGGGTGGAAGAGCCCCGAGAGCAACAAAAAGGAGGAAGAGAGGTTTTCCAGAAAATTTGTCCTGATTGGTGCCCACACAGCAGCTCTGTTCTCAAGATCTCATCCTCTTCCTTCCACATGGACATACCACACACACACACACACACACACACTGCAAGTATCTGGGCTACAGTTTCCTCTGGAGGAGTCACTTGCCTGAACTTCAGGAGACGTGCAGGGAGTTTGTGTGAGGGGACCCCCTCGCCCACCGTCTGTTTCCTGAGGGGGAGGGGCTCCGGCCCAGGCCCCTAAAAAGGCCAATGTGGGGTGTGGTATGGGGCCAGCCCCAGAGCACCGGCCTGGAGGGTCCCTCCAGCCTCTTATGGGTGGCCCGGCCTCTGGAGCACAGCTGGCGTCTTGTGGCTGAGCAGGGTGGCCTTGGTGCCTGAGTCGCTGCAGAGAGGGGCTGAGGTGTTATTCTCTGGTCGTGGTCCTGACACAGGCTGGGCGTCCCCTGCTCCATGCCCGTTGTCCCTGTGGGCTGCCAGGGAGGGCTCCTGGATTGGGACCCCCGGAGGCCAGCAGCTAAGACTCCTGACACCCTCTCCCCTTGGTCACTCTCCACTTCTCTCCTCCTCTGCTGCTTGAGCTTCTGTATTTGGATGATTCTCACCCAGAAACTGAGTGATGTCTGTGCCTTGTGCCAAAGTCAGAGAACCAGCGCCCTGCAATTCAGAAACAGACTTTCCAACACTCAACTTACCAAGGGGAAAGTACTAACTTTTTATCTTCTTGCTGTGCTTCTCTAACCAGTACATTTCAGACCTGTTATCTTGGACCCCTCTTTCAGAGTATAATGCTATTTAAAGATAAGGGGTGGTGTGGTTACTTCTGTATTAAAACAGGCACACAGACATACAATGTGGATTAAGCTTGAGAATATGATGCTAAGTGAAATAAACCAGAAACAAAAACATAAACATCGTGTGATTCCACTTCTTTGAGTTACCTAGAGAAGGCAACTTCCCAGGTGGCGCTAGTGGTAAAGAACCCGCCTGTCAACGCAGGAAACTTAAGAGACGTAGGTTTGATCCATGGGTTGAGAAGATTTCCCTGGAGGAGGGCATGACAACCCACTCCACTATTCTTGGCTGGAGAATCCCATGGACAGAGGCGCCTGGCGGGCTACAGTCCATGGGGTCGCAGAGTCGGATACAACTGAAGTGACTGAGCATGCATACAGAGAAGGCGATTCAGGGAGACAGAAAGTGGAATCATGGTCACCAGAGGCTGGAGGCAGGAGTGGGGCAGGAATGGGGTGTTAGTGCTTAACGGATACAGTTTCAGTTTAGCAAGATGAAGAGTCCTGGAGATGGATGGTGGTGACAGTTGCACAACATTTTGAATATAAATACCACTGAACTATACATTAACAAATGATGAAGGGACTTGCAGGGGGCTTGGGTTCAATTCCTGGCCTGAGAACTAGATCCCACATACTGCAATGAAGAGTTTGCCTGCTGCAACTAACACCCAGCACAGCCAAACAAATATTTTTTAAAGAAAAGATGATAGGAGTTTCCTGGTTGCCTAGTGGTTAGGACACTGGACTTTCATTGCTGTGGGCCAGGTTCAATCTCTGGTTAGGGAACTGAGATCCTATAAGCCATGCAGCTCGGCCAAAAAAAAAACATTAAGATGGTAAATTTTATGTCATGGGTGTTTTACAAGAATAAAACAACAACAAAATGCATTGTGAAATAAAACTAAAACTTTTGTTTTCTTAAAACTCTGGAGACATTGCTGCCTGTGGCTGCCACTCTGGACTGTGCCCTAGACCTGCAGGGTCTCTCATGATCCTCTGTTGCTTGAGCAACTTTAGTTAGAAAATTTGAGAAAACTTGCCTGCATTTTACAGAAGAGAAACCAGAGGCCCAGAGCAGTACTCCAGTTCACAGTGCCCTCGTTCTGGAGGTAAGAAGCATAGGCCTTGGCGCCAGACCTGGGGCAGCCTCTCCCACTTTGTGGCTGTGTGTGTCTGTGACCGTTACTCATCTTCTCGAAGTTTCCACTCTCTCACCTGCGAAATGAGGATAACCCTACTCACTGGTGAGATGAGGAGGCCCGAGACGATGCTTGGGATGGGCTCTGTGGAGGGTCTGGGCACGTCAATAGTAAATGCTCCATGGACATTGGTTTTATGGGGCAAGTACGCTTCTCTGGGGCTTTTTTTGTGTGTTAAGTGAGGGGTAAGAAGAAGTATCAAGAACCACACTGTCCTTTATTCCTCCTGCATTCAATGCGGTAAAAAGTGACCGAGGAGAAACCCATACGTTTCTCAAGATGTCACAAATGTGCCCTGGGGAAAGAATCCTGTTTGGATTCAACCCGACCACCTATTTATAAATACTGGGTCTTCTAAGCGGATAAGGCCAACTGACCTCAGGCTTCAGAATCTCCAGCACAGCCTTATAAACAAGGGCAAAAGTGGTTCATGTTTGTTCTTACTTAAAACACATTCCCACACATGCGCCTTGTTTATGTATCATCCTGCGTGGAAATCCCCTCCTGTGGACCCCTAATCCACCCATTACTTCACTTACTCAGCAAACGTTTATTGAGTCATTTCTAGGAGCCCCAGATGGGTGGGTGAATGCACGCACTCAGCTCCCTCTTACCACCTCGGCCAGCCTGTCCCCTTACCTGGGGAGTGGGAGGGTTTGAGCGGCTGGAAGGCACACCTCTGCAGTCCAAGTAAAGGTGCCCACATTGGTTTGCTCAGAGGCATCAGGGTGCACGAGACAGTTTCCTCTGCCGGCTTCCCTGTCCAGAGAGCCAGTCTGCAGACAAAGGCTGTCTGCTCTGAGAAGAACAAAGGAGGGTGTTGGGGAGACTGGGGTGGGCCACAGGAACGTCAGCCCTCAGGGAGATGGAAGAAAGAAGCAGGTCCTGGCCCCCCACCAGCCAGAGACAGAATCCTGGAGCAACACAGTCTGGGAGCAAGGGGCTTGTCTTATGAGAAACTGGCTGGGCAGAGGCGGTTGATTAGGGAGGGGCTGCGGGAAAACAGCTGGGCTGGCTGAGCTCCCAGTGGGGAGATGAGGCCAGACTTGTCTCCAGTCCCGGGGGCAGGAGCTGGGGCCCTCTGAGGGGGAGGCCAGGCCTCTCCTGCCAGAAGGCTGGAGTGCGGCCAGGAAGATAGGCAGCGCCTTCCAAGCACCCAGGGGCCGATGGGAGGGGGCCCAGATGGCCGCTGGCCACTCCACTCGGCCCCCAGCTTGGCAGAGCCAGCTCCCAGGCCTGGTCCCTGGTGAGTTCCAAACGGGACAGGGCCACTCTGGGCCAGATCACCTGCCTTCCCTCACGGAAACGTTCGCCAATACATCTGAATTGAAAACGGAAATCAATTTATGCAGCAATTAACAAACACTTGGTTTGCCTTGGTGAATCATTTCTTTAATGACAAAAGTTGCATAATCACTT
The DNA here is from genome assembly GCF_054371585.1 of Giraffa tippelskirchi. NCBI lineage: Eukaryota > Metazoa > Chordata > Mammalia > Artiodactyla > Giraffidae > Giraffa > Giraffa tippelskirchi. Next base: position 144,727,906 of record NC_137281.1, on the reverse strand, counting down.
GTAACAAGTCTATGACTTTATTATTTACTGGTTTAAGTCATGACTCTATTGCACAAGCAAGGAAAGGGGGAATTCTAATTCTTGTTGGTTAGAAAGAATTCTCCAAAGAACGATGGGACAGTGAGAGGAACCGGGTCCCTGTCGCTCCTGAGGGTGGGCCGCTCTGGGCTCACTGCCATGGGTCCACTGGACACCAAAGGGGTGTCCTGGCTTAGAGGGCAGGATCCTACATCACCAGAGTCAAAGGGGTGAGGCCACTGATAGCACATTAACCCCTAGGATGGCTGGCTGCACTGTGCAAGTGAAAAGTGAAAATGTTAGTCACTCAGTTGTGCACCACTCTTTGTGATCCCATGGACTGTAGCCCCTCAGGCTCCTCTGTCCATGGAATTTTCCAAGGCAAGAATACTAGAGTAGGTAGCCATTCCCTTCTCCAAGGGGATCTTCCCAACCCAGGGATCGAATCTGGGTCTCTTGCATTGTGGGCAGATTCTTTACTGTCTGAGCCACCAGAGGTTCCCACAAAGGCTGGAGGCCTTAATAAACTGCCATGGAACACAGCTCCAAATGCCAGGGAAGTAACCCAAGAAGGCAAAGTAGCCACATTAACAAAAGTGAAGCCTAGCCCAGCTCTCCCAGTCCTGCCTTAGAGAGAGCACAGACATGGAGGAAATCAGGGTGAAAGCAGACACCCTCCTGGAGCCTTCAGACCTTGCCCTCAGACCCCAGTGCAGGTTACCCAGGATAAAAATGCCCTTTCTTTCCCACTGGAATGTTACTCAAGCCTGATGACCTTTTCAAACTGGATGACCTTCTTGCTGGACTATTCCAGAGAGGACCCCTGAACTGGGAGGGAAAGAGGCAGGGAGGCTGGGTTAGGGGGTCTCAGAAACAAGACTTCCCAAGGAGATACCACAATGGCAGAAGGTGGCATGGAGGTCATTTTCAACATCTCAGAAAATCTGAAGGAATCACACATTCACATTTATCTGGCTCACTCAAGTTAAAACTCAGTCATCTCATTAAATATTTACGGTATCTTATGGCAGATGTACATAGATCCAGTGAGTAGACAGAAAAACAAATTATTTCCTAATGAGTTATTCAGTTCTTGGTGGACAAAATCTCTGAAAATCTAAGCTCAAGATAAAAGTTCAAAGAAAAAATCTCTCTTCAGTTTCCTTGACAGACGTGATAACCATGTCGGGAGATGATGTACCAACCCTTAAGACATTCCCTTAAATTCAGGTATTCAGGTACAGTATGAATATAGTTATCTAGCTGCTAGTGTTGTTTCTACTTTTAAATCATCCCTGTATGTGTATCTTGGAATTTAGTGGTTCTTGACTAGCTCTGCTACACAAGAAAACAAATGTAATCCCGATTTTACCCTCGGTTCACCTTGTGGTGTTCTATGGTAAAAGGGTAACAAAATCCTTTCCTTTTGCAAAAGGAATTGACCTTGGGTTACCACAGAATGAAAACAGTTTTAGAAGGAAAAAAAAAAAAAGACAAACTGAGGCAGCAAGAGTATGTCACCTTCTCGCCTCAGAATTAAAGACTCCTATAAACCTGGTTTCTGAGGCTCTTATGTCTCCCGCCTTTAGAGCACCCAGCATAGCAGGCACGGAAGGGCCAGCCCACGTAAGAGAATCAATTTCTGTCAAGAACAAGAGGCTCTGTTGTTGAAAGGTCCCTGTGGTAGGTCAGTCATTATCCTCCACAGTTTCTACAAGTCATTTAATGAAGGAGGTATAGTTTAAGTAAATACGGAAACAGATTTAGTTAGCAAATGAGGTTTCCCTGTGGGAAACCAACACCTAAATTCAAAATCCAGTTATCCTCGGGTATCTCCCACGTTCTTCCTGATTTTGTTTTCAGTGTATGCTCTGTCTTCTTGCCAATTCAGATTCTTCCCAAACTTGGTTCAAATGTTATGTTGCTAGAGAAAACTTTGCCCTTAACCCCCGTCTTTCGTGGATCCCTCCTTTACCCTGCATTCCCATTCAGACCATGTAGTAAGTTAATATTGTGCTTGCTTATACTCAAGCATGCTACCATTTCACTTTTAACCAGATCCTAAGTACTGGTGGGCAGAGTCTCCCCCGACTTTGGCACACAGGAGAATTACCAGGGAGAGGGGTAGGGCCACAAAAAGCTGTAGTACTTACCTAGTGATGCAGGAAATCCAGCCTCATTACTCCTGCTTCTTAATGTGCTGGGGGGATTCTTCCTTTTCAGCAAGAGCACCATTGTCAGGGGCCCTAAGAATCAGATACTTCTCAGCTGTGAGGACAAATCATGATGCTTCTCTGGCAGACTTTAGTGACGCTGCCTATGAGATTTAGAAACGCAAGTGATGCTTGACTCCCATAGGAGGGTAAGAACACCTTACTTCCTCTTTGATGCCCTTGGCCAATGTTACTCAGGAACTCATCCACCCCTTCTCTGCTTCTTCTGAAGACAATAGGCTCTTTTTTCTGCCACAAACTTAGTTTTGACCAGTAATTCCAAATATTCTGTAAGGAATTCACTGTTTAGAAACAAAAGGCTTTACCAGGTCAACATATGCTATACCAGGTCAATAAAAGTAACGTTGTTTTTTTCCATCATGTGACCTAGGTAATAATTTTTTAAAGATAATCCTCTGGATTATAAAATCTCTGCACTGTACAACATACATCCTGTAAGTTATCTTGTCAGTCTTTACATTGTTAGATGTTTTCTAGAAAAAATATTTTTCAGAAACGTGTTAAAAATAATTAAGACTTCTTATAAATAGATATAATATAGTACCCTTCCAAGGTGTGGCCTGCTATAGTCCGTATGACTTACTTATGAGTGAAGGATGGAAACAATGCATGTGCTTATTTCCTGATAATGGCTGAAGTTCTCACAGTTACACGTGATAGTACTTTCATATAAGAAGACGAGCACACCTGGACTCATGCGGTCTTTATTAATTTGATAAATAACAGGAAAATCTGCAATCATCTATCAAAATTATATCTTACCAAGAATTTGAAATCATCTTACTTAAAAAAGATGTATTCACAGTCAGTCTGAATCGTGTACAAAGCATTGTCTGGAGAAGCAGAAGCCAGGCAATGAACACGTGAGGGTCAATGATCCCACAGAAACTCACACCCAGCGCCTCGACTGCACGGGGAACACGACAGTCCTGTATGCACTGCTCTACACAGCTGACTAGGAAGCTGTCTGGTTGCAATGCTTACTTGTTTTTAAAGGAAAACTGCCTCCTGGGAAGTCTTTCCTGCTACATAGGCCAGACTGAAGTGCTAACACCAGATTTCAGGGTCCATGGTGGACCCAACTACTTCCTCAGGGAGATGCTAAAGCTGTCAGAGGTCCCGGGAAATGGCTTTGACATTCAAGAGGGGAGTTCACTTCCACACCAGGCAGATGACCTTCAATGCACAGATCTGACGTGTTCCGTGCAGAGAGGGCAGCTCTGACAATGCCATCCAGACGACCCGGAACGTGAGCACTACGGTGGTCTGGTGGGGACACCTTGCTCTGCAACTTCAACGAGGGTTGTGAAGAGCTGAAACCATTGTTTTTAAGTCTCCTGTGTCTGGGGACTTTTAAAATCAGGTCTTTTCCCAAACTCCCGTGTTCAGGACACCCTTGATGTTGAAAACAACAGATCAGACAGTTTTTTATACTATCCAAAAGCAAATTTAGACAAAAAGGCATACTTTACTGAAAAGACTGGTTTCTGGAAGAATCAGGTCCCCTCTGTAACGTCAATTTTTAAGCCCTCAATAACAGTAATCATGAAAAAGGGTTTTGACAAGTAGACAGTATTTTAGAGAAGCTAAAATGGTGTTCACCAGAAAACAAGAGACTGCAGCTACACTGAGGATACATTTGGGTCATTTTTGCTTCCTTAGACTCCAGCGCTACGCCAGGAACAGGGAAGATATCGAACAAAACCCTTCTGAGTGGTTTCTGAGCTCATTTTCTTTAGGGCTAGATCATAAACAGGTGAATACAAAAGGCCAGGCCCTAGGGGTCAGTATCAGAGGCTTCCTTGAGATGTCTGACCCTGCGAGATCTTACGTGGTGGTTTAACTTCTGTCTTACCTTCTGCAAATTATGATTAAAACTACGTATATAAAGTCTGCTGAGGCCAAGTAAAAGCCAAGGACTAAACATGTTATCTGTCTGTAACATAAGGAAGGTTTTTAAAACCAAGGAACACTTGAAAAAATGAAGATCCAGGAATTTAAAAGTAAAAACATCACCTCGTCAGTTGTTGCTTCTGTAGTGCAATCAATAAATTGTTGACTTGTGATTTTCTTCCACGTTGCTTGGAAAGATCCCTTTTCTGATCAAAGTTTAGTCATTTATAATGTGTTGTGATCCAAGGACTACACGCTTACCTGGTGAGAAATCAGAAACAGAGCAGCAAGCACTTCTTCTTTGAAAAAAAGCTCTACAAATCCTCCAAATATGGTTGGAATTTCCACAGGCTGGTTTATGGCAAGATTCTGTATGTAAACACTCTGTGCAGGCCAGTCAGATGCAGACATCAGTGGGTGCCATTCCTCCTACTCCCCTCCCCCTCTCATAAAGCAGGTCAGCTGGGCTGGTCATGCTTTGTCAATGGTTCTGGCTCCACAGCCACCCCTCGCCCCTGTATGAGGGCACATCCTCAGTGGAATTGCTGTTTTCTCTGGTGACAATCTATTTTTCATGGTGGAAGACTAGCATTTTGATATTGCAGAAATAACTGACTTGACTTTAAGAAGAAGGTTCAAAGGAAAAGTTCTGTGTCTAAGACTGGCAATTAGAAGAAATAAGATGTTGTTCTATGCTGAGATGTGGCTCTGTCTTGCAGAGAGTGACAGGTCCACTGCAATCTTTCTACATAGGCCAGTAACTCACAGGAGGGATCTGAACACAATCACACACACACATCCTCTTCAAAGGTAAACCCTTCATGAAAGGTATAGCACATTTGGGAGCCTTGCACAAATCAACTACTCAGGGCTCCCTTCAAGACTGCTTCAAGTCCCATACCGGAGTTCAGGTGGCTCTCCTGTAGCTTGTTGAATTGTGTGTCTTCCTAGAAGAGAATATCCATGTTGCCACATATCTGAGGAGAAAAATGGCATCTTGGGGAAAGGGGGCTAAAGGAAAAAAGAGAGATGACAAAACCTACTCTCGAGCCCCAACTTTCTTGGCAGAGCTGTAATTTTCCCTACAGTTCTCACAGCCCAGGAGCCAGTTTTTACACACAGGGTAGTACCAGCACATTACTCCTAAAGTGAATTTCTTAGAAGAAATATTCCATGACAGAAAACAAATCCTCTAAACTCCACGGAGAACCCAAAGCAGATCAAATGAGAGCTGGAGAGAAAGCAGTAGGAAGCTGAGGGAGAGTTGGCCTCTCTTCAGCCTCATGGGGAAACCACGTTCCACACAAATGCTCACAGTATGGTCACTATGGCTAACGGCTGACTGTGGTAAGAGAAGGGGTGTGGTCACCATGGCTGAGGGCTGGCTGTAGTAAAAGAAGAGGTGTGGTCACCATGGCTGAGCGCTGACTGTGGTAAGAGAAGGGGTGTGGTCACCATGGCTGAGGGCTGGCTGTGGTTGGAGAAGGGGTGTGGTCACCATGGCTGAGGGCTGACTGTAGTAAGAGAAGGGGTGTGGTCACCATGGCTGAGGGCTGGCTGTGGTAAGAGAACAGGTGTGGTCACCATGGCTGAGGGCTGGCTGTGGTAAGAGGTGTGGTCACCATGGCTGAGCACTGGCTGTGGTAAGAGAAGAGGTGTGGTCACCATGGCTGAGGGCTGGCTGTGGTTGGGGAAGGGGTGTGGTCACCATGGCTGAGGGCTGACTGTAGTAAGAGAAGGGGTGTGGTCACCATGGCTGAGGGCTGGCTGTGGTAAGAGGTGTGGTCACCATGGCTGAGCACTGGCTGTGGTAAGAGAAGAGGTGTGGTCACCATGGCTGAGGGCTGGCTGTGGTTGGGGAAGGGGTGTGGTCACCATGGCTGAGGGCTGGCTGTGTAAGAGAACAGGTGTGGTCACCATGGCTGAGGGCTGGCTGTGGTAAGAGAAGGGGTGTGCCTGGCAAAGCTTCATCCACAGGTGCCATGTGCCCACAGGCGGTGACTCCATTTCTATTCATTGTCCAACTGAATTGCTCAGGGGCTGAACTCTGAGGCCCAGTTCTCACAGAGGTACATTGAAACAAAAGGTAACACGGAAGGGAAAATACACAACACCCGTTGTGAGTTTCTTGAGGAATCGCTCGGAGCCTCTCCTTCACAGGACATGACCTCATCTTGTCCCACTGGCTGCCGGGGGCCTCTCCTCTCTTCTCTTGGCAGCTGGTTCTCCTCCAGACCCTTGTTCTTCCTCAGCTCACCAAGTGAAATAACAGCGTTCTCCAAGCTTTGTACAGGTACAACTGAGTCTTAAACTTTATAAACCACTGGCTTTTGGCTATTGGCTCAAATTCTGACCTACCGTCAAGAGACAATGGGTTGTAGTTTAAAAAAAAAAGAAAGAAAGGAAAAAACCAGGACAGAAAAGTGCTTCACGAGCAATTTTACTCTTCTTTAATTCTACCGTCTTTGGGCACACACTGTATTTTGCTATTGAAGAAATTATGACAGCAGGGCTGAGAGCACTGATTCATGACACATTCTTTAAACCACACAAAGAGCAAATCCTAGAACAACTGGACCATCTGCTACCACAACAGGGCTGTCTTATTCACCGTTCAGGAGAAGTGCTCGTGAGGGGAGTAAAGGGAGAGAGAGGGAAGGAGGGAGGCACCTGGGGGCAAGTGAACCTCCCAATATGCCTACAAATTAGGAATTTGGTGGAGAATCCAGAATTTACCTAAGGGTGATAGGGAATCGTTGAGTTATACTACCATTATTTCCAGAAATTACTGAATTTGAACCTGAGGTTAAGACTTCTAAGATAAAGCAACCTCAAATAAGTTCAGACTGGCCTTGGGAAGAAATGGCAGCCACAGATAGTAATGAGCTTCAGTGCTTGAGAAGAAGTGTCAAAATCAACCTATACCTCTGACTTGACTCAGGTGAAAAAAAGTCTTATTTAAAAATGGTAAGTCTGCAGCAAAAAGTCTGAAGTTTGAGTCCCTTCCCATCTTTCCATTTTGCTGCTGGTGCCTGCTCTCCTCATGGTATCTCCTGGAAAGGTTCAGAATTCAATCCAGATTTATTAGGTTGATTTTCAATATGTAGCTTAAGATGAAGAGTCCTGTTTGGTTTAAACCATTTCATTTAACCTCCTGGTAATGGTAGTCCTGAGAGTCTGCAGCGTTGGTAAAGTCCACCTGTGACCACGGGTCAACCTGCTGGTGGGAGCACAGCAACGTTTTGGCCCATGGCTTTGCCTTGTCCTTGTCCCTCAAATCTGGTAGTTTCTGCATTGAGGGACTTAGTTCACCACAATGACGTGTTCAAAACCGTTTTCTGTAGAAACCTCCTTCCAACGCCCAATAGTGCAGGTGGTCAGGAAGACTTGGAAGGAAGCTGCAAAAAGTCCAGCTGGGAATCTTGACTTTGTTAGATGTGGACACCGGAAAATCACCTTTGTCCTCCCCAGATTTTATTATAGTCAAAGGAGAAAAATCCATGAGATTCTAACTGTAAATATGCTAGATATAAAACTGATGGAATGCTAACTGGTCCATAAACGGCTGAACAAGATAATCTGTGGCAAAGTAGAAAACAAGCCCAAAGGTGATAGAGATTGGAAGAGCTGGTAATGCTTTCTTGAAAATGGCGAGGAGCAATAATGTAAGGCACAAACCCTGTGGAGAAGGAGGAAAAAGACACAAATGCAGACATAATTATGCAAGTATTCTGTGCAGATCAACTCAATCACAAATCTTGGTCTTAATTTAGTTAACTGAATATACGATCCTTTGAGGTTAAATTTTATTTTATTTTATTTTATTTTATTTTATTTTTTTTTTTTGAGGTTAAATTTTAGAACAAAAGTTTTTTCATTGACTCTGGAAACATTTATTTTTCTTCACAACAGAGATTATTATCCATATATTATTGATGTTTCATCCCCTAATTCTAGGTAGGGAATAGAATCTGAAAATAAGCAAAATGATTTTTAAAAACAAATTAACAATACTGAAATTTCTATCTAAAATATTGACTTGGCTACTGTAGGTTTAGTTTGGCTAGCTAAAAATCCCAGAGGTGAAGAACATTCTTTACACTGTCTGGGGGCAAAGAGGTGCTCATGGAATAAACCAACAAATGTTTGTTTATAAAGTGTATAGTGTTTTCTTGTAAACACAGAGCAGCTATATAATACAGCCCATTTTTTTTTACCCTAGTTAACTGAGACACTAAAACACATCCAGAGAACTAACCTCAAAAGAGAAATAAATGAAAATTCTAACTGGTCATATGACCAAGATAAATCACAAATAAAATCACAAAATAAATACGTAAGTAAAGGCTCTTATCTAACCTCTCATCCAACTTCACTCATATATATATATATATACATGAGACATCACACCTCCAGCAAAAACAACAGTAAGAAATATCTTATGAATTACTTAAAATCACAGTTCTGAAAGCTCCAGGCTCACACTGTGACTCTATAAACAAAATCTATGTGTGATCAGGCACTGTGTTAGCTTTTCTTGCCTCATATTGCCTGCCCAAAGGACACTGTATGCTGCAGGCTGTGGCATTAAATGCAAAACTGCCACCAAACGCACAGGGGAACTGCTTACCCCTTTAAGACTGATCTAATTCTCTATATAATTATTTATGCTGCCAGGCTTGAAGCAGTGGTTCCTAGTCAGAGGTGCTTACCATAATTTCCTGGGGGAACTTAAAAAAAATACACAATTAAAACAAATTAAATAATATCTCAGGGCAGAGAAGCACTGTTTTAAAAGCTCCCAGGTGATTTCAATGTGTGGCCACGTGGAGAAACTATTCAGGTGAGGTCCAATTATTTGTGTTTTTAAAAAGCTCCCCAGGTGATTGGAACACTCAGCTGAGCTGGGGTTAAAAGAACTGCCTTTTAACCCGAGTTTTGAGATAAGGAGTTCTAACAGGTTTTAATCAATGTATACTTACAATTAATATGGCTACAAAACAGGCTATGGTTGTGTTCCAGTCTCCACTGGCTGTTGCAGAAGCTTTACCAACGAGAACACTGTAGAAAATGAAATCTCCTAATCCAAGTTTTACTCCCCCTAAAACAGAAAGATTATGAATATAAAAGTTTGTCACTCTTTGCTATGACTTCACAATTTAAAAATGTGCCCCCTCCCCATCCCATACTGAATGTGAAGTCAGTAAATGATATTGTACAAAGTTAGGCTTTAATTAGGTTTTCCCTTTTTTTTGGTTTTCTGTAACAGGAGGTTCAGATGCTATAGGGCTGACTCTGGGGTCTTAACAGTAGATGCTGCTGTTATATATAAAAATAATGACAGTAAATAATAATTGTCATCTATTGTTGCCTAGTTTATACCTGGCACTTGTTCTAATAAATCCTCACAAGAACCCCTATGAGATAGGTATCATCTCCTTTTATTTGAAAAACAGTTTCACTGAGGTATAAATTATTTCATAAAATGCACCAATTCAATGACTGTAAAAAATTTGGAGTTGTGCAACCATCACCATAATCTACCACATTTCCATCACTCCACTTAGATACTTGTGTTTCAAGCCTTAAGCAACTGATCTGCTTTCTAACTCTATAAATCTGACTTTTCTAGACACTGCATAGAAATGGACTCATAATATGAAGCTTTTTTGTAACTGGCTTCTTTCATTTAATATAATTTTTAAAAACTGAAGTATAGTGACATTAAAAAAATCAAGATCATGGCATCCGGTCCCATCACTTCATAGCAAATAGATGGGGAAACAATGGAAACAGTGACAGACTTTATTTTCTTGGGCTCCAAAATCACTACAAATGGTGAATGTAGCTGTGAAATTTAAAAATGCTTGCTTCTTGGGAGAAAAGCTATGACCAACCTAGACAGCATATTAAAAAGCAGAGACATTACTTTGCCGACAAAGGTCTGTCTAGTCAAAGCTATGGTTTTTCCATTAGTCATGTATGGAAACAGATGTGAGAGCTGGACCATAAAGAAAGCTGAGCACTGAAGAACTGATGCTTTTGAACTGTGGTGTTAAAAAGACTCTTTAGAGTCCTTTGGACTGCAAGGAGATCAAATCAGTCAATCCTAAAGGAAATCAACCCTGAATACTCACTGGAAGGATTGATGCTGAAGCTGCAATACTTTGGCCACCTAATGTGAAGAACTGACTCATTGGAAGAGACCCTGATGCTGGGAAAGATTGAAGGCAGGAGGAGAAGGGGGTGACAGAAGATGAGATGGTTGGATGGCATCACTGACTCAATGAACATGAGTTTGAGCAAGCTCCGGGAGTTGGTGATGGACAGAAAAGCCTGGCATGCTGCAGTCCATGGGGCTGCAGAGTTGGACACGACTGAGCAACTGAACTGAACTGATGTACAATGTTGTGTTAGTTTCAGGTGTACAAGGTGATTCATTTATATATATATATATATATATACAGTGTGTGTATATATATATATATATATTCAGATTATGTTCCATTACAGGTTATTACAAGATCCTGAATATAGTTTCCTGTGCTATATAGTAGGTTCTTGTTGTTTACCTATTTTATATATAATACTATGTATCAAAAAAAAAATACTATGTATCTATTAACCCCAAACTCCTAAATTATCCCCCAACCCACAGGTTCCCCTTTGCTAATCAAGTTTGTTTTCTATGTCTGTGAGTCTATTTCTGTTCTGTTAGTAAGCCCATTCGTATCATTTTTTTAGATTTCACATATAAGTGATATCACATGATATTTATCATTCTCTGACTTACTTCACTTAGTATGATAATCTCTAGGTCCATCCAAGTTGCTGCAAATGGCATTATTTCATTCTTTTCTATGGCTGAATAGTATTCCATCATGTATAAGCGTACCACATCTTCTTTATACATTCACCTGTCAATGGACATTTAGGTTGCTTCCATGTCTTGACTACTGTAAATAGTGCTGCTATGAACATATGGGTATATGTATCTTTTTTAAATTAGAGTTTTTGTCTTTTTCCAGATATATGTCCAGGAGTAGGGCTGCAGAATCATACGGTAACTCCAGTTTTTTAAGGAATCTCCATACTATTCTTACATAGTGGCTGCAACAATTTACATTCCCACCAACAGTTCAGGAAGGTTCCCTTTTCTCCATATCCCCTCCAGAATTTATTATTTGTAGACTTTTTGATGATGGTCATTCTGACTGGTGTGAAGTGAAACTTCATTGTAGTTTTGATGTGCATTTCTCTAATAATGAGTGATGTTGAACATCTTTTCATGTGCTTGTTGGCCATCTGTATTAACATAATATTTTTGAGGTTTATCCATGATTTTGGCATGTATCTATAGTTTGTTCCTTTTCACTGATGAATAGCTTGTCATTGTATGGATATACTATATTTTGTTTATCCATTACCAGTTGATGGACATTTAGATTGTGTTCAGTTTTTGGCTATTATGAATAATGCTGCTATGGACACCAGTGTACACATCTTTGTGTGGGCAGATTGCTTTCATTCCCATTGGGGAGATTCCTAGCAGTGGATCTTCTGGGTTATGCTGCTGCTGCTGCTGCTAAGTCGCTTCAGTCATGTCTGACTCTGTGCGACCCCATAGATGGCAGCCCACCAGGCTCCGCCGTCCCCGGGATTCTCCAGGCAAGAATACTGGAGTGGGTTGTCATTTCCTTCTCCAGTGCACGAAAGGGAAAAGTGAAAGTGAAGTTGCGCAGTCGTGTCCGACTCTTAGCGACCCCATGGACTGTAGCCTACCAGGCTCCTCCGTCCATGGGATTTTCCAGGCAAGAGTACTGGAGTGGGGTGCCACTGCCTTCTCCATTCTGGGTTATACGGTAAATTAATGTTTAGCCTTTTGACAAGCTGCCAAGTTGTTCTCTAAGACGGCTGTATCTGTGCATTCCCACCAGCAGTGGACAACGCTTCCGATTTCTTCAGTCCTCACCAGCACTTGGTATTGCTGTTTTTTTGATTAAAGCCATTCTGAATCATGATGTTGAGAATCTTTTCATGTGTTTATTAGCCATTATATTTCTCCTCTGAGGAAATGTTTATTAAAAGTATTACCCTATTTTTAAAATATCTTCCTATTATTGAGTTGTAAGAATTCTCTTTATATCCTAACTACAAATTCTTTAACAGGATTTGAAAATATTTTCTCTCAGTATGTGGCTCTTTTTCCTTTTTATAAAAAATTTTAATTAAAAAAAAAAATTCTTATTTTTATTTGGCTTTGCCAGGTCTTAGTCGGAGCACATGGGATCTAGTTCCCCGGCCAGGGATCGAACTTGGCCCCTGTGCACTAGGAGCATGGAGTCTTGGCCACTGGACCACCAGAAGGCCCCCCAATTTTTAACTTTTTAAAAATTTATTTTTGGCTGTGCTGGGTCTTCGTTGTTGCACGCAGGCCTTCTCTAGTGCGAAAAGGCAGGGCTACTCTTCACTGTAGGGCTCCTCGTTGTGGTGCCTTCTCTTGCTGCGGAGCACAGGTTCTAGGAGTGCAGGCTTCAGTAGTTGCAGCACTCAGCAAGTGGGATCTTTCTGGACCAGGGATCGAACCTGTGTCCTCGGATTGTTAACCACTAGGGAAGTCCCCTTTTGCTTCTGTTAACACTACCTTTTTAAAAAAAAAAATGTGGTTAAATACACAGTTCAGTGGCATTAAGTATGTTCACACTGTTGTGCTCCCATCACCACCATCCACCCAAAGAACTCTTCATTTTGCAGAAGTGAAACTCTGTACCCGTTAAGTAACTCCTTCTTCTTCTCTCCCTCCAGACCCTGGAAACCACCATTCCACTCTCCATCTCTGAGTCTACTAGAGGTACTTCATTTAAGTGGAATCATACAGTATTCATCTTACTGTGACTGGCTTATTTCACTCAGCATAATGCCTTGGATCATCCACACTGCAGCATGTGTTAGATTTTCCTTTCTTTTTGAAGTTGAACACCTCATTGTATGTATGCACGACATTTTATTTATCCATTCATCTGTCAGTGGATGCTTAGGTTGCTTCCATCTCATGGTCACTGTGAATAGTGGTATAAACATGTGTATATATATACCTCTTCTCTCTCTCTTTTTAGGCTGTGCCATGTGGCTTGTGGGATCGCAATTCCTTAATCAGGGATCGAACCCTCATCCTCAGCAGTGAAAGCACAGAGCTCTAACCATTGCCAGGGAATTCCCTAAATATTTCTTCTCTAAATGGTACTATTTGAAGTTTTAAATTTTGACAAGGTCCAAACTATCAATTTTTTTCTTCTATGTAACACTGTTGTATTAAGGAACTCTTTGCCCAACCCAAGGTCATGAAGTTTTTCTATGTTTTCTTCTAGAAGTTTTATAGTTTTACTATTTACATTTCAGTTTATGACACGTTTTGGGTTAACTTTTGATTGTGTTGAAAAGATTATATTCCTTTGCCACTGAATTATTTTAGCACCTTTGTAAAAAAAACATGTATATTATCATATGTGAAACAGAACACCATTCCATGTTCGATGCATGAGACAAGGGCTCAGGGCCGGGGCAATGGGATGACCCAGAGGGATGGGATGGGGAGGGAGGTGGGTGGGGGGTCCAGGAAGGGGAACACATGTAAACCCATGGCTGATTCATGTCAATGTATGGCATAAACTATTACAATATTGTAAAGTAATTAGCCCCCAACTAAAATAAATAAATTTATAAAAAAAAAAAATCATTGACCATAAATATAAAGGTTTACTTCTGGACTCTCAGTTTTGTTTAATTGATTTATATGCCTATCCGTGTGCCTGTCTTGATTACTATGGTTTTAGAGTAAGCTTTGATTGAAATCAGATTGCTTAAGTCTACTACCTTTTTTCTTCTCCTTTCAAAATTGTTTTGGATATTCTAAGTTCTTTACATTTCCAAAGAAATTTTAGGATCAGTTTACAGAAATTAACAAGCTGATTTCTAAAACTTATACAGAAATGCAGAGGTCCTAGGTTTTCTATTGTCAAACATTATTTTTAACTTTTCAAGTTCTTTTCAACGCTATGGATTCAAAAATACTCTTTGACTTGAGGCTCAACAGTAACCCATTAAGCTTTACAACTTGCTTTTACCTTTCTGGTTGTTAAGCAACTATTGCCAACTGAAGTTTGATCCTGGTCTTAAAGCTTTGTTGACTGAGTTACTTTTGGAAGATAGGGGTTGAGAGCCCTGAGAAGCAGGGTCTGCTCCAGATGTGTGTGAGGAAGGAGCGGGGTGCTGGTTAGTAAGATCTTACTGAGTAGCCAGAGTTTCTTTTTAAGTTGTGGAAGCCAGAGTGAAGTCTTCCTTAGTGCAAAAAATAAACCATATGATCCGTGAAATTCAATGCTCTGAATTAGAGTCAGTTATCCTTTAACTTGCTAACCTTCCCAGAATGATGAATACTTCTACCAGTTTCAAGTGTGCAAAAGAGCCCAACTCATTCTTTAACCCTCAAATTCTTCAGCTACAAAATGGGGATTACAGAGCTATTTCACAAGGTTGGTATCAGAGTTAAAAATAATACAGAAAAGTTCTTGGCACACACAGTGGCTAAACAAATGATAGCCTTAAAAAGATTTGATTCCAAATAGTGCTATAAGAAACTAACTGAAAGAAACTAAGTTCTTCAGGGAAGGAAAAAAAAAAAAAAGCTATAGAAATAAATTTTAAATAATAATGCAGATGATGGACTTCCCTGGTGGTTAATATGCCTACAAATACAGAGGACTCAGGTTCGATCCCTGCTCTGGCAGGATTCCACATGCCGTAGGGCAACTGGGCCCATGCTCCGCAACAAGAGAAGCCATTGCAATGAGAAGTCTGTGCACTGCAACTAGAGAGTACTCCTGCTCGCTGCAACTAGAGAAAGCCCAGGTGCAGCAACAAAGACCCAGCGCAGCCAAAAATAAATAAATAAAAATTTTAGCACACAGAAAGATACTCAACATTATTAGTCATCAGAAAAATGCAAATCAAAACCCTGATGAGATACCACTTTACACTCACTAGAATGATTATAATCAAAGGACAGATAATAAAAAGTGTCAGTGAAGAACTGGAACATACAAACAGTGCCACTGGGAATGCAAAATGGTGCAGACACTTTGGAAAACCGTCTGGTAGTTCCTCAAAAGGTTAGAGTTACCATATGACCCAGCATTCTATTTGCAGGTATAAACCTAAGAGAAATAAAAACATATGTCCACACAGACAGGTACATAAATGTTCACAGTAACAATACGCCTAGTAGTGCGAAATGGAAAAAATCTAGATGTCCATTAACTGATGAATGGATGATAAATGTGACATATCCTTACAATGAAATATTATTTGGCTATAAAAAGAAATGAGGGGGTTTCCCTGGTGGCTGAGGGGTGAAGAATCTGCCTGCCAATGCAGGAGACACGGGTTTGATCCCTGATCTGGGAAGATCCCACATGCTGTGGAGCAACTAAGCCCGTGCGCCACAACCTCTGAGCCTGTGTTCTAGAGCTTGGGAGCCACAACTACTGAGCCCATGAGCTACAGCCTGTGCTCCACAACAAGAGAAGCCACTGAAATGAGGAGCCCTCGCACCACAACTACAGATCAGCCCCCACTTGCCGCAACTAGAGAAAAGCCCAAGCAGCAACAAAGACCCAGCACAGGCAAAAGTAAATTAAAAAAAAGAGAAAGAAACCAAGTCCTCGCACATAATATAACATAAACCTTGATTCCATTTAGCTGAAATGTCCGGAAAAAGCAAATCTATTATGATGGTACATTAGTTGGTTTTTTGGGGGGATGGGAGTAATGAATACAGGGTCTCAGATTCTGAGGTGATGAACATGTTCCAACATTAGCTTGTGGTGATGGCTGTACAACTATAATAAAAACCACTGCATTGAACACTTTTAAAGGGGAATACAGGATAAGAGGGACTGAAGAGGTAACCGTAGAGCCTGAGGTTTCTTTATGGGGTATTGACAATGTTCTAAAGTCAACTGTGGTGATGGCTGAATAATTCTGTGAATATACTAAGGCCGTCACTTTAAATGTAGGGCTTCCCTTATGGCTCAGCTGGTAAAGAATCTGCCTGAAGTGTGGGAAACCTGGGTTCGAGTCTTTGGTTGGGAAGATCCCCTGGAGAAGGGAAAGTCATTCCAGTATTCTGGCCTGGAGAATTCCATGGTACTATCCCCATGGGATAGTCCATGGGGTCATAAAGAGTTGGACACGACTGAACAACTTTCACTTTCATCACTTTAAATGGGTGAATAGTATAGTATGTGAGTTATGTCTCAACAGAGGTTTACCAAAAATAAACAAAAATAATGTACCAATCAAGCTTAAAATTATAGCCTCACTTTTCATATACTAGCTTATGTTTGTGTAAATAATAATAATATTATGGCAAATGCTATAGTTATGCTTCACAGAATTCATTTTAATGGACAGAGAAATGTAGGTATATTTTATTAGAAAAATTAAAATAGACTCAGGAGAATTCCAGGGTGGTCCAGTGGTTAGGACTTGACTCTGCACTTCCAATGCAGACCACTGAATAAACATGTTTTAGATTTCTAATTAAAAACTCTCAAGTGTTCAGTTTTCTGATTAAATTTTGATTTTGATAAGGCTGTTTTGGAAGACACACATCTTTACATACATATCAAATTCTGATGTACACTGAGACTTTTCTGTAAGTAACCACAAGTCTGGTTTATTTGTACAGAGAAAATCACTAATGAAGAGATGGTTATGTGTGTGCTGGATGCTTAGAAGAGAAAAGAATGTCAATTATTAGTTTATATTGGTTCCAGATAAACGAAACAATCTGAAGTTGGAAGGGACAATTTTTGGGTTTTCCTTTAAAAAGAAAAAGTTACTGATGAAGAGAAGGACACAGATGATCAAGAGAGAGACTCTTTAAGTAGGAAAAGCAGTCATGAGAGAACCCCACTGCTGTCATGCTCAACAGCTATATTTCTGACTTCTTTTGTTTCTACACATTATTGAGAAAAGAAGAGACAGAACAGAAGAGGCAACCTAATTACAATGGTAACTCTGCAGGCAGAGACAATACCAGCAAAGGTAAGTTCAAGCCTGGCTAAAAGAGGAGGCGATTGCATCTGGTTTCCCAGGACTGTGAAAGGTGCAGGCTGCAGCTGACTCTAACATCTGGAAAACTTATCCAGCACCACAGTCATGGATCTGCCCAGGTTCTAACCCAGGTAAAAGACTAGGGGTGAGCTGTAAGAAGTGTTCTGCTCAAACTAAAGGATAATGTCAAGGTCACAATGAATAGTGACTAGAAAAGGAATCTAGGTGTTCGTTTCTTTCAAACTACTTAATACTTCTGTATGTTTTAATCAAGAGTTTCAGTTCTGTGAAAATGAAAACACTGAGGTAACTTAGTTGGGAAATGTGCTAATCTCTTCTTATTCAGTAAATCACCTCTCTAAGACTAAGTGAGGAGATGACTGAGCCCTAACCAGTGGGCTCTATTGGCTAATATCCTAAGAAGCCCCAAGTGCTGACCTGAATCTAAGCAACTATACACCTCAGACACTGAACAAACCCTTACATTACTGCACAGAACCTAAATCCCTTTGATTTTCTTCAAAATTAATAAAATGCAGTGCTTGCCAACAAAGGGTAGGAACAATGGAAAAGGGCAAAACATTTAAATTCATAGGTCTCTGTGCAGCAAAGAGCGAAATATATTAATGACATTTTTGTACACCTGAAGTTTTATTGGAATAATATTAAAAAAAATTTTTTTTACCTTACAAAATCAATGCCAAAGGTCAAGGATATTATCAAATTATTAAGGGATAATTTTTAAAAATCTGAGGGGTAGAATTTGGTCCATTAATAAATTAAACTATGAGAAAAGCACAAACTATTGTTACTTCTCAGTAAAAACTGCACTGCTGTTTAGAATTAGACTGGAACACTCTGACTCATGCTATTTTGGGAAGAGTATGATACTGCAGCACCTTAAAAACCCAGGACTCGCGTGACTTGCCAATGCAGAAAAAGGCACATACTTTCCTCTGGGTCCTCACTGGCCAGGATGCTGCTGGAAAGGTCCTGCACAGCAGATCGCGACTCAGCCGTAGAGTGATGAGGCCCCAGACGACTGTCCCTCTGGGCTTCCCACTCTTCGCTGAAGCCACCATCATCACTCTCTGTCACTGTGTCTTGTGACTCACTTTCTGTGCCTTCAAGAAAAAGTGGATATTGCAGCTATAATACTTAGAAAAATCTCTCTATATCTTTAAGAAAATTATGTGGGAACAGTAATTTACCTGTCGTAACTAGGTGAGCTGGCTGGCCCTTAAACAACAAATCAAGGGTTATTTCAGTGCCCGCTGGTTACTTCCACAACAGCCATTTCTCCCCTTATTTCCTGAGGGCAGAGTCATGATTTATTTGGGTTTCCACCTCTCACCCATGATTCTGGTGGTAAATCCTGTTCAGTCCAAGCTAAGCGTGGTCACCCTACCCTCCCTCTTCCCATGAAAGCTCTAAGGCTGTGGGGTTGGTACCAGCCAATGTGTGGTGAGACAAAGTCTGCTGGAAATTTGGGGACACTTTTGTTCACTCTTTACGACACAAGCAGCCCCTTTTCCCCTGGATGTTGTCTTATCTAGATATGATGCCTGGCACTGCAGCTGTCATCTTGTGACCATGAGGAGCAGTGTGCCGAGGACCAAACCCACATTTAAGGACGGCAGAGCAGGAAGATGGGAAAGAACTGGGGGCCCTGATAATTACTGAGTCATAAAATGAGCTAAAACTTCTGGTCACATGAGAGAACATTTCCTCTGATGTTTGCAGCTGATGGCACTAGCTAACTGATGGCACCCACCACTGGCTTCAGTGACTAGGTTATAAAAGCAGACCACGACTAGGGGGTAGAGGATGGGAAAGGAGCAAGGGAATTTTTTTTATGGACTAGTCATTTTGTTATCATGACTAGGTCTGACTGAAAACTGTGGGTATAACATGATTGTCTCCAGAACCTTCCACACATCAAAAATAATTAAAATACATAAGTGAAGTTGATAATATTTTTTTCTCACTTATTTTATTACTTACACAAGTAATGGACATTCAAATTTATTCATCTACCATGAATAAATGAAGCTTGTACACTTCTTACTTGTATGGACTGTTTTCTGAGAGAGGTTCTAGTAATTTTGTAGTTTTAATTTGTATTTTTTCCTTAACCAGATCTTCATAAAACCTGAATCTTCCCTGAGCTTGTTTATAAAATCATAAAAGTATAAGATTTAGAAATAAAAACAGCAGTCCCTGCCCTATTCTTCCTCAATTCTGATCCCCATCCTACTTCCACCCCCTTCGGCTGTTTGTTTTGGCATTTACCTCCATAATTAATTATAAACAGCATGCTCATAGTGCTGGATCTTGATTTCTTTTTAAGGTACAGTAAAGCCCTGACTTCTATTATTTTTTCCTCTTACAGTCCTATACCCCTTTGTTCCAATGTAACTTCTAGTTCCTGTAACACACTAGTTTTCAACTGGGGGTAGCACCTCCCTTCCCCAGGGTGGTTGGAAATAACTAGGATGGGGGAAGTACTTGGTCACTGCAACCTCCAAGCCACTCTTGGCATCCAGTGGGTGAGTGAGGGGCCCAGCATGTTAAACACGCTGCATGGTGTACAGAGAGGAGTCCACACAATGAAGACCGCCCACCCGAAACAGCCAAGTGCACTCCCGCTGAGCGAGTTCATCCAGCTCCTCCTTTCAAGGTCCCTGCCCACAGTGCTTCCCCTTCTGGAAAGCTCTGCCACTCTTCAGCTGGCCATCTCCTATTAACACTTCCTCAGGGAAGCCTTCCTGACTTTCTAGAATAAATGAAAGTCCTCTACTATAGACTTTCATAGCAACTTACACTTCTCCCTTGTAGAACTTATCACAAACTGAATGAACTGTCTGTTGAACATGTGTGTCTCCCCAAATAGGCGACAAGCTCCACAGGAACAGGACCTCTGATTCAGCGCCCTATCCCCAGTGACGAAAAATACCAGGCACATGGCCAGGTGCTCAGTCTCCACTTGTCAAAAGAATAAAATCTTGACGTACAAAAACACACTCAAACTCATATACTTATATACTCACAGGTAACTAATCTTTCCACTGTGTTTAGCTTAACAAGGTTAACACAATAACTAGATCTGGAGCAACTGCTTCCTCCATTTCTCACTTCTCTACCAGGTCTGCAGCTGGTCTAATCCCAGCCTGATTTACTACCTTGGTCACTGCAGAATGGGCCAAATATCTTTGGGTCCCAAATACTAATTCCCAGTTGAAAGTGTCCTCCTCACAATTACTCAAATGCTAAATCAGCAGTTTTCTTGTCTCTATAAAAACTGAATTCTCCCTTTCCTGACGAACGGCATCTCAATTAAAGCCCTTTCTCTGACTAACTTTTATTTTGCCTTTGTTTGTCTGCTTCTTCATAAGGTTAGTCCTGTTTTTCTATAAAAAAAAAAAAAGTTTCCTTTCTTTTTGACTACTGATATCGTGCTGTTATTCCTCAGCTCTTTCTAACTACAACTCCTGCTAACCTGTGTTTGCCTTAACATTTTCTGTAGTGTCCACAGTGGGCCTTTCAATCTCCTATCCTACGTCATTATTCTTATCCTCCTCCAGAAAGTCATGTCTATCTGCATATTTTATCTTCTTAGCATAAACATCACATCTCAAATCAAATTATATTTAAGTTACCCTGACCTTGTCAGACAAGGAGCTCTCATTTTTACATGTTTGAAGATAGTGCTTCCTGGACCTTTCTAAAATCATAGCCTTAACTTGAACATTTTCATACTGGTATTAATGGTAGAAATTCTTAACCTAGGCTGATTGTCGGGTTTGGAGCATGTGAAATCAAGTATTTATCTGTGCTTGCTGGGTGTTACTACAGTTTCCAGGAGATTCTCAAAACAGTTCATGACCAGTGAAAATACTTAAAATCATCGCTTCATAACTCATAAAATGACAATGATCCCCCAAGTCAGGAAATAACAAAATAAAAGCCACCTACTTTGTGCATTGTAATTGGAGTTTTTGGATACCTTCCTTTGGGCTTCTGGGTCTCCTTCTGCCATATTCACCAACCATACCATTGTTGCTGTTGAGAAAGACAAACGTCCAGGTAAGCATTGGGAACACAGAAGGAAGGCTCATGAACAGAGAGCAGGCTGTTATTTCTCCATACAAATCAGAGAAACAACCAGAAGTAAATGCATATTAAAAATCACAAAAGGTTCTCTTTGATTTTAGTGAAGAAAAAATTCTGAAACTGGATGTTTACTGTGGCTTTCAAACTGTAGCTGCTACAATAAAACTTCTCATTATCACTTATAGTCCCTGAAAAGTAACCAGAAGGAAAATTCTTTTTCACTATTGATATCGGGCTGTTATTCCTTAACTCTTTCTAACTACAACTCCTCCTAACCTGTGTTTGCCTTCACATCTTCTGTAGTGTCCACAGTGGGCCTTTCAATCTCCCAGCCTAGGTCATTTTTCTTATTCTCCTCCAGAAAGTCATGTCTATCTGGAATATTTTATCTTCTTAGCATAAACATCACATCTCAAATCAAATTATACTTAAGTTACTCTGATCTTGTCAGACAAGGAGTTATCATTTTTACGTTTGAAGATAAAGCTTTTTGGACCTTTCTAAAATCACAGCCTCAACTTGAACGTTTTCCACTGAAACAACTGGACTACTTAAATATCCTAAAATAGTGTGAATTCACTGATGAAAACCACTTATTGGAAGTAAATTAGAGGACAAACAGAGGCTCACAAAGCATCAAATGAATTATTATAATTCAAAAGATGCAAGTAAGTTCCCTTCATATTCTGTCTCACTTCGGGGATTTTCAATAATGCTAAACTGTGTTATATACAGGGTGTAAGGAAAAAAAGTTAAAAGCAATAAAGATGTTCAATTGTCTTCTATTCTCTATGTCCCTTCCACAAAAATCACATATATATTAATATATCTATATAGATCTAGATATACACATACCCCCTCATCACACTTGAATTAAGAGGCAATGTGAATACTCTAAAATGGTGATTCTCTTGCGTACTGCAGGTATGAGGAAACATGGAGGGGAACTTGGTAACCACTAACAAAATGACATGTACGTTAACCCTCTGATCTAGCAATAAGACTTTTGGGAATTTATCCTGAAGATACACCAACAGTAATACAAAAATACATATAGACATGTGCCACTCTGGGTGACAGCAGAAACCAAAACCCCACAGCAAACACAGTTCAATCCATCCCCTTGGCATCCATGTTTCTCTGGCATTTTGTCACTGATTCTATAGTTCTATCTATTTGCCTAATACTCTAAGGTTTCTTGAATAACTTATGAAGGAAATACAAAACCAAAGAGGATGAAAATCCTGTAACAGCTGCACTCACGCATTCACCACAGCTTTATAACTCTGAGGTTAGACAAGTTTCATCACAGGATAACTGGATCAGTCCATAGCAGCTAGGCAGGCAATTCACTCTAACTAAACCCAAACCCAGTGAAGAGGGAATATGGTGATCACCAGGGTTTACAAATTTCAGTAGCCTTCTTGGCAGCAAAGCCAGAAAGTATTTATTTGATTTTCTTTCTTCATACAAGTATAGAAAGATAAAGCTTCAAATTCTTTCAATACTCAGTATTACTACAGAAATCAGGGGTCAGCAATCTTTTTCTGGAAAGGGCCAGATGGTAAATATTTTGTGCTTGTGAGTCACATCTGGCCTCTGTCACATATTCTTCTTTGTTCTTTTCTTTTTCATTAACTCTTTAAAGATGTAAAAACCATTCTTAGCTTACAGGGCTGTACAAAAACAGGCCACAGGCCAGATTTAGCTATGGGCAGTAGTTTGTTAACCCCTGATGTGAATTATCATGAGCAGAATATATACTTGTTGAATGAATTAATATTACTAAAGTAATACCTTAAAAGCCCACTTTCCAGTTTTTCTGGCTTAACACCAAACATCTTAGATCAACTGAAAAATAAGCAAATTAAAATTCAACATAATCTAAAAACTTCCCAAAGTGATATGAAGACAGAGAAAAATTTTACATAATGGTCAACCTCAAGGAATTGTTACCTTTGTATTTTGAAAAGCTACCAAAGAGGTGTGCCTCTTTTCCTGTCCAAATAAGGGACACAGAAAACAAAAACGCTCAGGTTTCCTGAGGGTAAGATCCTTTAGCATACTGAATATCCTTAACTGGGGAAGAGTATACAAATGTATCAAAGGATTATATTTTGTAAAAAACAAATAACTGGGAGAACCAACTTAAAACTTTTTATATTCATGTATATATCCATTTCAGGGGGAAAGTACTGATTAATATTGCTGTTTTTGTATATTCTACTTTAAAAAAACACCTCTCACGCTCAATGATTTATGAAATGCTCACTAAAGATTCAGTATTTCATGAGAACACTTTCTTGAACCTATTTAATTTACACAGGAATTAAAGGCTTATGCTTTCCCATATACATGGAATTACTGCAAAAATATCTCAGCATCAATTGTTAAGCAGATTCAAGTTTTAAAAATATTATATATGAATGATGTCTTAAAAAAGAGAGTAAATCCTTTTTCTGAGTATAAAATTAACATACAAGCTTAATGTCGTGGCTAACTGAACAACCTCTTCACCCCTCTTGCACCCATTCTTACATGGCCTCACTGAGATTGGAATGCAGTTTTCTTCCTCCTGACCAGGGGCTCAGCTATGTGACTTGCTTCAACCATTGGTACCTGGGCAGAGAAAACAGTGTGCTAATACCAAGCCTAGGCCTTAACAGGCCTTCTGCCCTTCTGTTCCTCCAAACACAAGGACATCACCTTCAGCTAAACTGCTGGTCCAAGGAGAAACGGGGAATATGTGGAGCAGAACTACCATGGCCAAGTCAGATCAGCTGAGCCAACTGATCTGCAGGTGATGGTGGTGAATGAGTATTATTTGTAAGGCACTAAATTTTGATCTGCAGGTGATGGTGAGTGAGTATTATCTGTGAGGGACTAAATTTTGAGGTTGGTTTGTTACACAGCATTATTGTGGTACTAACAGTAGATACAACAGCAGAACAATGCAAATTTCTAAAACTAAGAAAACATTTAAAACTCACAATCCCTTCACTTTGACAGTCACAATTAACTTTTTAAAAAATAATGGGCATCACATTAAGACTCTACAAGTGGTGAAAGATATAAGGAAGAAAGTAAAAGCTGTCTCAATATCTAAATCCCACTTTCCAGAGGTAAACACTAGTATCATCAGTTTTGAAATGTATCATTGGGATTTTATAAACACACATCCATACATATTTGGTCCTTTCCCCCACTCCTTCCATAGGACATTGCATATATTATTTTAAATCTTGCTTTTTGCATATATTAAATATAATCTTTGACATTAAAAAAAAATCAGAAATACATAGAGTTACTTCTTTCTTTTGGAGTACAACTGGCTGCACAACTATGCATTTTAGGAATGTACCATAATTATTTGAAAGTGTTCCCTTTTGATAGACATGAGTTATTTCCATTTATCTTTTAATAGAAGCAGTGCTTCAGTGAACATACTTCTATACTTTTACAAGTATATTCCTTAGTCTAAATCCCTAGCATTCACTATTAACATTTGGTGTGACATTCTACATGCACAAATATAAAATATATAAATAGTAGATTTTAATTTCTAGGAATAACACAGAAGAAGCTTACACCCAACTGCTCATTAAGAGGAAAATGTTGATGCTCAAAGCCTTGTCTGTTCTTTTTGGCTGAAAAACACAGTAAGAATGTGGTAATACATTTATATTGGAAAAAAGGTAAGAGAAAGATCCTTGCATTTCAGACACTGGGTGTTCTAAAACTTTACCAGACTTCTTCCACTACAAGCACAATTCCCATGTTCTCTATGACCCACAAATGACCTAACATCAAGGTCACAAGAATGATTTGAGGTCAACTAATATGTGTTCCCAACTTGATCTCTCTCTGTATCTCACTATCTTCTGCTTTTCTATCTTCCTTTTCCTTCCTCTGGGTTTCCCCTGATGGTCCAATGGTTAAGAATCCACCTTCCAAATGCAGGAGACACAGGTTTGATCCCTGGTCCAAGAAGATTCCACATGCCACGGGGAAACTAAACCCATGTGCCACAACTACTGAGCCTGTGCTCTAGAGCCTGTGTGCTGCAACTGCTGAAGCCTAGAGCCCACGCTCCACAGCAAGAGAAGCCACCACAACTAGAGTAAGCCCTCACTTGCCACAACTACAAGAAGCCCACGTAAAGCAGCAAAGACCCAGTGTAGCCAAAAACAAAAAATTTAAAGGCACATATCCCTTGACCTAGCAATTCCATTTCTACAAATGTATGTATACAACTGCTACTGCTAAGTCGCTTCAGTCGTGTCCGACTCTGTGCGACCCCATGGACGGCAGCTCACCAGGCTCTGCCGTCCCTAGGATTCTCCAGGCAAGAATACTGGAGTGGGTTGCCATTTCCTTCTCCAATGTATACAACAATATTCACAAATTCCAACTGTTTTCTGCAAGTACTGTTTGTGATGGAAATGATCTAAATGTCCATCAATAAAAACACCCTTTACTGTATATAAGAGAAAACTATGCAGACATTCCATGTATGCATGCTAAATCACTTCAGTCATGTCCAACTCTTTGCAACCCCATGGACTGTAGCCCACCAGGCTCCTCTGTCCATGGGATTCTCCAAGGGAAGAATACTGGAGTGGGTTGCCATGCCCTCCACCAGGGGATCTTCCCAACCCAAGGAAGAAACCCGCATCTCTGACATCTCCTGCATTGGCAGGCAGGTTCTTTACAGCTAGTACCACCTGGGAAGCCTGAAAAATGCTGATTTCCCCAATTATCTGGTATTTTCTTCTTTCCTTTACTACTCTCTCTTCATTTCTCTCTCTAAACAGAGCAGTTGAGAAAGATTTATTCCTGGTGTCCTCTTCTCTTTTCCTTTTATTTGAATCACTCATCTACTCCCACAGCTGCAACTACTACCTCTGTATTGGTGTTCAATTCTGCATGTCTATTACCAACCTTTTCCTCTGCACTGGTTCTTCATTTATAAACTCATGATGGAAATTTCTCCCTGAATAGCTCATAGATCCTGCCAAGAAAATTAGATATGGGCCACAGGCAACACCACACAGATTTCTCAGATAAGAAAAACCTCTCTTCTTCATCATCCTTCTTTAGGCTTTAAACTTCTCTCACTTGTCACTAAGAACAACTGAAACTACCCCTAAAAGCTCTCATTGAGGCCTTTCCCTTGACTGTCATCATCATTCCACAATTCAGACTCTCATCATTTTTCACCTAGATCATGGCAATATTCACTTGGTTATGCTTCCCAGTATCTCAGTTCTCACTCCCTCCCATTCATCTTGCCCAAAACTGCAAGCTTACAAAGGCACAGCTCTGATTACATTACTCTTCAAGAATCTTCTATGATTTCCAAGCTATCATGAAGAGGATACAAAGATCTAAACCAGTCACTCAAAGCTATCCTGGATCTTGCCCTAAGTGCCTTTCCAAACCCATCTCCTAGTACTCTCCCCATTTTGTACTCCATGTTCTAGTCAACTTGAACACTTGAAACTTGAAAAAGATGCTCCACATTTACACTTCCATGTGTGGGGCTTCCCTCATGGCTCAGTTGGTAAAGAATCCACCTGCAATGCAGGAGACCTGGTTCGATTCCTGGGTGGGAAAGATCTGCTAGAGAAGGGATAGGCTACCCACTCCAGTATGCTTGGGCTTCCCTTGTGGCTCAGCTGGTAAAGAATCTGCCTGCAATGCAGGAGACCTGGGTTCGATCCTTTGGTCCAAGCCATTCTTTGCAACAAGCCCACTTTTGAAATTGACTCTTCCATCTGTGCTTGCCAAAATCCAACCCACCCATAAAAGGGTCAATCCAAATGCTATCTCTTCAATGAAGCCTTCCATGATTCTCCACTCAGATTTTCCCTGTTTTGAGCTCTTTCTGCACTTCCTGTTCCTTCTGAATCTGACAACAGTCTGTCTTGAATGTTATTTATCTATTTGTCTTATCTCACTTCGAAACTGTAAGCAAGGGAATACCCTGGCAGTCCAGTAGTTAGGAATCCACACTTTCACCTCCAAGGTTGTGTGTTTAATCCCTGGTCAGGGAACTAAGATCCTACAAATCACATGACACAGTCAAAAAAAAATGTAAGCAAATGCACTCTGGGGGAAAGCAAAGCATCTTAACCATCTTTATATCCTCCACAGTGCTCTGTGGGAGCAGGTCAGGTCAATGACCAATAAATACATACTGAATGATTTGGAAGAGTAGGACTCTACAACAAACCAAAAACAAAGGCCAACACATAATGAAGGAACAGTATAATTCTTTCAACATACTAGTGCTAGAGCCGCCTACAATGTATGAAAATAACAAATATCCTTGGAAGGAAGGTTATGACCAACCTAGATAGCATATTTAAAAGCAGAGACATTATTTTGCCAACAAAGGTCCATCTAGTCAAGGCTATGGTTTTTCCAGTGGTCATGGATGGATGTGAGAGTTGGACGGTGAAGAAAGCTGAGCGCCGAAGAATTGATGCTTTTGAACTGTGGTGTTGGAGAAGACTCTTGAGAGTCCCTTGGACTGCAAGGAGATTCAACCAGTCCATCCTAAAGGAGATCAGTCCTGGGTGTTCACTGGAAGGACTGATGTTGAAGCTGAAACTCCAATACTTTGGCCACCTCATGCGAAGAGTTGACTCATTGGAAAAGACCCTAATGCTGGGAAGGATTGGGGGCAGGAGGAGAAGGGGATGACAGAGGATGAGATGGTTGGATGGCATCACTGACTCGATGGATGATGGTTTGGATAAACTCCAGGAGTTGGTGATGAACAGGGAGGCCTGCCGTGCTGCGATTCATGGGGTCGCAAAGAGTTGGACACGACTGAATGACTGAACTGAACAAGATTTTAAATATGAATACTGGCTCCCCAATCTCTAAATATTTCTTCTATCTCCACACACACTGAAAACTCCCTTCAATCAATGTCAGACAGAAGATAATAATTTTCAAGGAAACAGAGATCTGCAGGAGCCCCACCAATGCCATGCATTTAAGGCAAGAAAAAGCACCGTGATCATGACCATCATTACATGCATTTGAATCGTTATAAATTATAAGCTGTTTACTAATTTGACATCATTCTGAAATACTTACAAGAGTAAATAAGAGCTGGAAAGAGAGTTTCATTTCTCTCTTGAGCTGTTTCGACCAGCATACGAAGCGGGCCTTTTGGACACAAAACAGCCACTAAATCTAGAAAAAGAAAAATAGAAATGACATCTGAAAAGTGTATTGGCTAAACTTATAAATGAGTGTGTTAGGGAAGAATTAACCAATTGAAAGGTTTAATTTTTTTTCTACAATAAAGATATTGAGTGAATATGAAATAAGCAGCAGGTAAGCTGATGGGGGAGGGAGGTGGAGACAATCAAAACAAAATACACAACACCACACAGAGATCTTTGCTTTTGGTTTGCTTGCTATTTGGTTAGCTTACAGTGTATTTTGGGTTCTAGGAATAAGTCTTCCCAGTTTGAAAGAAGAGAGGCAGAAATAATCACAAGACAGAATTATTCTAGAGCAGTTGTCAATTTCCAATAAGCAGAAACAAGGACAAGCCATTTCCAAACTAAACGTAACTATGAATCACAAACTGAAGTTTTACACCTTAGGAGGGATTTAATAGAGAGGATATGACTGAACTTTTTCAAAATATGAAGAACAGAGCAGAAAAGATGCATCTCTTCTTTTTTTTTTGGTGTCAGGAGTGGGATCCTCTCTTTTTTTGAAAACAGTATATGTACTACTTAGGAATATTTTAAGAGGGCAGTAAATTTAAACAAAATGACTAATAAACCTCTGTGTGAGAAAGTTTAGCATTTCTTCAGTTCTCCTGTCAAAAGCACTTCACAAGTATTTAGGTCTCAGAATACATGTGGTGCTAAAAAGTGTCTTCTAAAAACTGCAACTCAAAACCAGGAAGCAATAATGCATAAATTATTCTTGATGCTACCACCCTCTCTTCTCCAACAATTGGAATTTTTTCTTACATTTACTGTGTCATGAAAATTCAGAATATAGAAATAAAGAAAATAACTTCAAGCATTTAAAATGTAAAACAGATATAGGTAAATTTTTAAAGGAAGATTTGATCACTTGCATTGACATCACTATCATTCAGAAGCATTTAAGTAATAAATCTCACACTTTCAAGTGGTCATATCTTCTTGTACACTGCTACTACCACTGCCATAATAAAACGCACAAATGCACAGAAATCTCTGGTCTCACTGCTTCCACTTTGATTTGTTGGGATGAGAAAAGGGGAATTTGTCATGCTCTGAAATAATGAAATTTTCAATCTGTTTCAACCTTCAGTGTTCTGTAACTATCTTGGTTTTTCAATATACTTCTTCCTATAGAAATGCTAAATGATAAACCCTTATTTTTAGAGCAATTTAAGTAAATTAATTTTGTTTTGAAAGCTTTAGAACAACCTTTGTGACAAACTGAGACATCTTGAGATCTTATGAAAATGAGAGTTACGAATCATTAATCTAAATATTAGACACAAAAATCTCTTATTTTAGAGGAACTCAAAGGTCTGTAGAGATAATTTGTATATGTATATAAGAAACAGAGGGTTGATGGGGAGAAACAGTGTATTGTAGTAGAAAGAATATGGGACTTAGGACTCAGATTCTACATCAAATGGTGTAAGCTTTGGCAAATACTTTACCTCTACAAACTTCAGGTTCTTAGCAGTGAAACAAGTATAACAACCTTGCTTACTTCACAAGATTATATATTTTTGAAGAACTGCTAATATTTACTGGTAGATTCTGTATACATTTACTGTATACACTGTCCAATTTAATCTTCATAATAACTAAGACTCCACTGTTGGGTGTGGTGTATCTGTAGTAACATACCCAATAAATTACAGGAGTAAAAGCCTGGATTTGAATCCAGGCGGTCTGTCTCCAGAAATGACTTTTTTGTGTGTGTGAAATATCAAAAACGGAATCAGACTCTGTATTATGATTCACCCCTGATGTTTCATTTATTAAGTTTTAACTTGCTCTAGTGTCATAATGGTGCCCTGTGAGGCCTATACCATGAGACTGTAAGGGAGGTGAAAGTTACACTGCACACCTTGTTCAAGAGCCCAGCACTGTATATGTAGAAGTGAAAGAGTCACGAGACAATGTCTGCAACTCCAAACTGAGGCCTGCATTATGGATTTAATATGTACAGAGACATGTATAACTTTGATTTCTATTTTTGTTATCTGTGAAGCCAGAGATTCTCAGTTATTCTGCCTAAAGAGGGAAACTTTGGATAAGTAACTGCTGTTGTTACCACTGGCAGAACCAGGTGGCTAGACCACTGGCAAAGTCTCAAGGGTCTGCAAAAATGCACAAATAGGCCAAAATAGGATGGCTGCTTAAAGTTCAGCTAAACTTGGATCCCAAGTTAGCTGACCTTGGATTCCATTCTTTGATCAAGGATGCCTGGATTAAGGCATGAAAAGCACAGCTCTCCAGTGAGCTCCATCACACGTAGCTCCACTGCTGTCCACAACGTGTACAAACTCCCACTGCTGTTTGTTCACTCATTTGATCCCAAAGGGCTCCTGAGGTCATTTATGTCAGTGGTAGCAATGGGATTTGAATCTAAGTCTTACAACCAGAAGTCTATGGATCCTTCCATTAACTCATCACTGAGTTAAACTAGAGGCAATAATAAAACATTTTTAAAGGACTCAACTTCAAAAGATTTGAAATCTTTATATGAAAAAGATATTATAGCTAATTGATTATTTACTGAAAAGTTATGGGATATTACTGTTATTTTCCCTAAGTCAAGATAACTAGAAGAGGAAGGAAAACACACCAGGAGGTATTTCTGTGATGAACAAAATGTCAGTCTCGGGTTTTACCATATACTGAAATCACAGCCAAGATGAGCCAGGCGGTCCATTCTGGGAGGTACTTGATAAATACCAGGGCCATGAGGGCACTGATCATAATGAGATATGCCTGCTGGAGTCTCAGTGGACCTTTCCAATGAATGGCGATCATTCCCACCACACCAAAATTCCAGATCAGGAGAGCAACTGAAATGTAGTCCATGGCAACATTATAGGTTTTAAACACTTCCCTGAAAAAAATTAAACAGATATTTGTATCATTCATAAAAATGGGAAACAAGTATCACAGCCACAGCTGTAAAAATAAGTACAAAAACTAACAACAACAAAAAAGGCCATATAACACCTAAAATGCTATTCTGTACTTCAGGAAATTCTTGCAGTATCTGAAATTGGAAAAAAAAAAATGAAACATGCAAAATAAAGTTTAGAGCTTAGGACATATGGTATTATTTTTGTAAAATTAAATTTAGTGCATCCATTTAAATATATGCATTTTATACATATATTTATACACAAAACATGGAATATAGGCATGACATATTGCTGCCTGAAAAAAAAACCATGATCTCCTTTATGTGAAATAGTGTATGAGAAGAGAGAGCAAGAGATTAATATAGTAATTCCTGAAAAGATGTAGGACTTAGTTTTAGATGACGGGAGTTTGAAATTTTTTTAACTTTTTTTTTTCCCCCACAATGAATGTTTAGCATTTTTATCATGAAGAAAACACTATTTTAATTTGGGTAGGGGGAAACTTCATTTTAAAATAAAGAGATACAAATACAGAAGACAGGTAATTGAGGAGAAAGAAGGCAGTCATTTAAGCGCAAACTTTAGATTCTGGAGACTATGCAGAAAGATGATCTTTCCACTTAAAAATTTCATAGCAAATGTTGAAATTTCTGGACAATGCAGCTATTCACAGTAAGCATTTCAGATATCCCAGCACTTGAAACAAAAACCAAAAAACTCTAAACTATCATTAATTGTGTTTTTTTCTATGTCCTGGAACAGTTAAAATAGTATTAGAATTATCCACTCCTTAAAGGTTTTCCTATGAAATTATTTGAGCCTGGTACTGTTGTTATTGGTGGAGGTGGATAAGAACCTCTTCAACAACTTTCTGTTTTTTTTCTTTCCTCTACTTAGATTTTCTATCACTTCAGTGGTCAGTATTGGCAATTAGCTTTTTCCTAGAAAATCAACTATTTCATAGAGTTTCTTACATTGATTTCTTTGGTCTATGGTCATTCTCTCTGCCTCTACCAAAGAATTAACCCTTCAGCTTATTTTTTACTTTTAATGTTTCTGTTCCTAATTTGAGATCTAGTGCAATGACCCGCATTCTGCTACTGGGGCTGAAAGACCAAGTGGGCAAATCTCTGAGTCCCTCTTTCTCTTCAACAAAGCAGCTCCACTTTTTTCTATGTTGTATGTGCAATTCCCATGTAAGATTTCAGTTGAAAGAAAAAGACTTTTGAAAAAAAATATAAAAGTTTGAAAATCAATTAATTCACATTTATACATATTTGAAATGCATTAATATTCTGATTTATAAATTATACTAAAGAATACAGTAAATTTACTAAAAAGACAGAATTAATTGCAGTGTTGAGTTCTTTCAGTTATTATAAGAATCAACAACAACAAAAAGAATCAACAAAAGCATATCCCTATTGATAATATTAACACGTTGTATATATACCAAATATGATCTATACATGGAAACAATAATTTAAGAATAACTCATCAACAAAGAACATTTCTTTAAGTGATAGTTATAGAGCTCAAACAGTTAATTTCTGAAAAACAGACCAAATATTTCACCACTTACCCCAAGTAAATGAATGAGAAAAAGAACAGCAACAATAGGGATGAAACAATAAGCCAGGCATGGATGACCTAGAAAAGAATTTCAATATAATTAACAGATCCCACAACCTAAAAAAAAAAAAATTCAAATTTCGTACTTCAAAAATACTATGTTATTTCTGTATATGTTATGATTTTCAAATAGCAAAACATAAGCAGCTTTAGGAACAATAAATACCTGTAACAGTTGGTGCTGAACTACTCATAAAATAGAAATTTCAGAAGTATACATATAGACCATTCCTTTAGAAATAGGAAAAATTTTAAAAGAAAAGATACATTCAAAATAAATTATCAAAGACAACCTATGGAATGGGAAAAAATATTTGCAAATGATATGACTGACAAGGGGTTAATATCCAAAATATATGAGCAAATCACACAACTCAATACCAAAAAAAAAGAAAAAAACAAACAGCCCAATCAAAAAAATGGGAGAAGACATTTTCTCAACAAATACATACGAATGGCCGACAGGCACAGGAAAAGATATTCAATACCATTA
Organism: Giraffa tippelskirchi; assembly: GCF_054371585.1. Taxonomy (NCBI): domain Eukaryota; kingdom Metazoa; phylum Chordata; class Mammalia; order Artiodactyla; family Giraffidae; genus Giraffa; species Giraffa tippelskirchi. The sequence continues at coordinate 144,694,263 of NC_137281.1, read as the reverse complement.
ATTATTACAGAAATGCAAATCAAAACAACAATGAGGTATCACCTCATACTTGTCAGAATGGCTATCATCAAAATGATCACAAATAACAAATGTTGGGGAGGATGCAGAAAAAGGGAACTTTTATACAGTTAGGGGCAATGAAAATTGGTGCAGCCACTGTGAAAAACAAAATGAAGGTTCCTCAAAAAACTAAAATTACCCTATGATCCAGCAATTCCACTCTTGGATATATATCCAGAAAAAAAAATCTCTAATTTGAAAAGCTACATGAAGCCCTATGTTCACAGCTGCACTATTTACAACACGCAACATATGGAAGCAACCCAATTGCCCATCAACAGATGAATGGATAAAGAAGATGTAGTATATGTAAATACACACACACACACACACACACACACAGAGGAATACTACTCAGCCTTAAAAGAGAATGAAATTCTGCCACTTACAGCAACATGGATAGACCCAGAGAATACTAGGCTTAATGAAATAAGTCAGAGAAAGACAAATACTGTATGATACCATTTATATGTAGAATCTAAAAAATAATACAAATGACTGTACATGCAAAACAGAAATAGATACACAGATTAAATAAAAACAGTGATTACCAAAGGTGAATGAGAAGTAGGGGGTAAAATCAGAGGAGTATGCAAATGTTCACTGCAGGACTGTCTACAATAGTTAAGACATGGAAGCATCCTAAATGTCCATCAACAGAGGAACGGATAAAGAAGATGTGGTACATATATACATTGGAATACTACTCAGCCATAAAAAGAACCAAATAATGTCATTGTAGCAACACGAATGAACCTAGAGATCGTCATACTGAGTGAAGAAAGTCAGACACAGAAAGTCAGACAATATCATATGATATTGCTTATATGTGGACTCTAAAACAAGGGGGGCTACAAGTGAACTTATTTACAAAACAGAAATAGAGTCACAGATGTAGGAAACAAACTTATCATTACCAGAGGATAAAGGGAGGGTGGGATAAATTGGGAGATTGGGATTGACATACACATACCACTATACATAAAATAGACAACTAATAAGAACCTGCTGTATAGCACAGGGAACTCTACTCAATACTCTGTAATGGCTGGTATGGGAAAAGAATCCTAAATAAAGGCAAGTGGACATATACATACATACATATATATATATGTGTGTGTGTGTGTATATATATATATGTGATTCATCTTCCTGTACACCTGAAACTAACACAACACTGTAAATCAACTATACTCTAATAAAAGTTAAAAAAAATAAATTAGGGGTATGGGATTAAGAGATACAAACTACTATGTGTAAAAGAGATAAGAAACAAGAATGTATTTTATAAATTAACTATACTTCAATTAGAAAAGTTATCAATAGAGTCAACAGTTAACATTTAAAGTTTAAAGCAGCAATATTTTCAATAGAGGAATTCTGATGTATTCCTACAATAAAAAATTAATAGATAAATAAAATAACTGATAATAAATTGATAAAATAACTGATAAATCAAAGTCACAAAATTGAAAATCAGAAATTCAGTTAAGTGACCAGTGTATACATACATTAACTGTACAGAGAAAATAGGTCTTCTAAATTATATAACCATGTGAAGAAAAAATATTCAGTATCTGAGATTTCAGTAAGTATTAGTATGCTATGTTTAATTTTACTTGGTTCATTAATAATGCTTATATGTCAGTCCATCATTATAACCCAGAATTCATACAGCACTAGATAAATATTAGTCCCTACAACTCATGTAAAGCATATTAAATTGAGAGATAGAATCAGAACTTGATTATTCATCAATTATTTTGGGGGGCCTAGCCATATAGCATACTTTGGCCACCTGATGCGAAGAACTGACTCATTTGAAAAGACCCTGATGCTGGGAAAGATTGAAGGCAAGAGGAGAAGGGGATGACAGAGGATGAGATGGTTGGATGGCATCACCGACTCAGTGGACATGAGTTTGAGTAAACTCCGGGAGTTGGTGATGGACAGGGAGGCCTGGCGTGCTGCAGTCGATGGGGTCGCAAAGAGTCAGACATGATTGAGCGACTTAACTGAACAGAACTGAACAAATAGCATGCAGGATCTTAGTTCCCCAACCAGGGATAGAAACTGTGCCCCCTGGAATGGAAGCATGAAGCCTTAACCACTGGACCACCAGGAAAAGCCCCTAGAGCTTGATTAATCTATTATACAAGATAAAAAAAATTTATGGTAATTTTACATGATGAGTATATTTGGGAAAATACTATACAACCCAAGGAGTCTGCAGTTTTAAAAAACAGAATGGAGAAATAGGATAAATTGTCAAGTAATGTTTAACCAAAAGTAAAATTATTTTAAGGTAGATACACCCATAATAAGCTTTATTCTTTCAATGAATTTTACTGTTTAATGACAGAAGAAGCTACTTAACCACCAACTTTTCCAAACATAACTCTTAACCAGAAAGATCAAATTAAACCTTAAAGAAATAAGAAGAAAAGCTCCAGGGCTTCCCTGGTGGCTCGGTGGTAAAGAATCTGCCTGTCAATGCAGGAGACACAGGTTTGACTGTGCTCTGGAGCCTGGAAGCTGCAACTACTGAGCCCATGTGCCACAATTCCTGAAGCCTTGGCTTGTGCTTCAAGACAAGAGAAGCCACCACAACGAGAAACTCAAGCACATTTAAGTGAGTAACCAGTGCACTGCAATGAGAGTAGACCCAGCTCTCCATAACTAGAGAAAAGTCTACATAGCAATGAAGACCCAGCGCAGCCATAAATAAATAAATAAAATAAAATAAAATTATAAAAAGAAAAAGAAAAGCTCCAAATCAAGAATATTATTTTGTCTCCATTTAGAAGAAAAAAATCTTCCACACCCACCTCCCAGATCCAGTTGTTCCAATTATACAGCTCTAAGTTATCAAAATCTAGTTGTTACTAAAGTTAACGTTAGAATCTATGTTCATTTTCTCTTTGGCTCTGTTTTGATCATTCAAGGTGACATGTGATTATTAAATCCTTTGAAAGAAAAGATTTCTTAAAAAGTCTCTCTGCCTTTGTTTAAAACAACTTCATAAAATGTTACAACTTGGGAAAAGGTCAAAAGAGTGGCTTTCCATCATGAAATTTGGTATTCCTTCAATAGTTAAATATTCTAAATTTACCATCCAAATACAACAAATTTAATTTCTAGTGTTTTTCCATAAAAACTTCCCCTAACATTTTATTATAAAAATCTTCAAACACACAGTGAACCACTGCCCATATACCACCTAAATTCTACCATTCACACTCGCTGTACTTGCTTTGTAACATTTCTATCCATCTCTCCACCCAATGAGTCCATTTTAATATGTATCAAAGTAAACTGAAGACACCTGTACATTTCCCTCTAAGTACTTCAACTTTAGCAAAATATTCTGAAGGGAGTCCTTTATTTCATGTGCAAAGAAAACAATAAAGCTTAAGCAAAAAGGAATCTTCCCATATGCATCCTAGCCCATTGTACTCACAAGTCAGCTTTAGAAATAATCCAAGTTTCATGGACTGTAGACCCGAAAGGCTCCTCTGCCCAGGGAATTACCCAGGCAAGAATACTGGAGTGGGTTGCCGTTTCCTTCTCCAGGGGATCTTCCCAACCCAGGGATCGGACCCAGGGATCGAACCCAGGTCTCCTACATTGCAGGCAGATTCTTTACCGCTGAGCCATGAGGGAAGCCCCATATAAAATAACACAAAACAAAAAACTTTAAACAGTGGGAGATGTACATGAATATTCCATATTAAACTCCAAATTAAGGGCTAGAGTAAATATGGCACACCAGGAATCCTCAACTTTCTTAAGGAAAGTTTTTTTATCTTGTTTTATACGGGGAGGGGCAAGGGAACATGAAATGCTATTTTAAAAAAACAGTATTTTTCTGAATACAAAGTAATATATATTTATGACATATAGAAAATATAGAAACACTAAAAGAAAAAAACAATTTCCACTGACCACTGAGAACCAAAGTTGACATTAACCTTTCCTTTTCAGATATGTTTGTCTGCATATGTAAAGTCCTTTAAAAAAATCAGAATCATGTAATGTAAGAGTTTACATTCTGTCTTTTAAAAACTTTATTTTTACTAGACAAATTCTCATTCCACCAAATATTTTTTGAAAATATAGATTTTAAATGCCTCAATAATAGTTTACTTATATGTGTGAACTCACAATTTAACCTTTGCCTTATGTATGGAATCTGTGGGGTTTTCATTCTTTTCCAATTACATTTTATGCTAGGATTAATATCTACTATGCAAACATTTTTCAGCATTTTTAATTCTCTAGGATAAATCATGAAAGCAAAATTACAGAATCAAAGTGTATAGACATTTTCTAATGACTACTGATATATACTGGCTTAGTGATTCCACAAATAAGTCCTGATTAATTTTTACCAAGTCAATAAGCTAAATATGTTAATTTGCTATTTCAATACATATATTTTTTGCTAGTGAGGAAATACACATACACCCCTCTCTCCTCTTTTCCTCTCCTGGCCATCCAGATTTCCTTCATAATTTCTCTTCTTGGGTTTTTAAAATATCTTATTAGGATATTCATAATTTTCTTAATTATTTGTAAGTGCTCTTCATACTGCAAAAATATTAGCCCTCTCCCTGTAATAATGATTTTAATGGTTTTCTTACTAGGTTAATCACGGATGTTATGATTTTCTGAATTATTACCTGAATTCAAAGCCTCTTCTGACGACTCAGTAACACCTAATCTTTTCCTAGAACATCAGGTGGTAAAACAGGCCTTTCTCATCTTGCAAAAATCCCTAGTTCAGCTTTCCTGTTTCAGAGCTACAGTCTCTGAAACAAATGAGCCCTGATTCAGTACAGCATGGCAAAGATCTCCTCTAAACACTGAACAATCTAGGCCAGAAATCATGGGACTTCAGTAAGATATATGGTTTCATCTATATCAAATAATAAATAATTAAACTGGCTTTTCCAATTCTTCCTTTTTAAGGTGTGTTTGGTTTTTTAGCTTCCTGTGCTTCTCAAAGACATTGCACAACCAACTCCTGACACAACAAATCCTCAGGGCTTATTTCCAAACAGGTCCTGGCAAGTTTCTGAATTGTTGACTCAAAAGCCCCTTTTATTTTTATACTAAGAGTCAAAGTAAACAACTTGTTGCTATAGAATTGGTTGGGCTGGCCAAGACATAAGCATTTTAAAAAGCAAAGCAAAACACCACCAGTGAATGGGTGAACGTGGAAATCCAGCTAAGTATAAACCTTTAGACTGTCTAACACGAAGGACTAACTAAAAGATGTACAAAACCACCAAAAATACCTCGAGATAGGCTCTAGTTAATAAGGAGTAAAAGCCCATTCCATCCTGTCTCTCCTATCAAATACACCAATAAAATCTGGACCAAATGCACGCAGCTGCCCAGTACATAGGCTGGGGAATCAGAAGTACCAGGAAGCCAGGGTAAGTTTACCACCTCTTCCCTCCAGTACTACCCTCCTCCACCTGAACTCAACACAACGTAAGTGGGCTTTAGCAAGATGAGAAGCCCTCCAAGTTCCTGCTGGAGAAGCAGAAAGAGGCTTCCAAACACCAAAGAAGAATGCAAATCCCTAGGGGACTCCCAGTAACATGTGAAGAACAAAAGTAGCACACAATCCAGATACAAGTCACAAAGAGTCCAATAAAGCAGAGAAATGGAACTGGAGGGTAGACACTTCTATGAAAACAAAATTATATACAGTGGGGAAAAAAAAAGATACAAGTAATTGAGACATGAGCACGTTTAAGCAGTGGGAGGGGAATGGTTTTACATCATTTGCTCTTTGGGTGCCTGAGTGTAGATGACTGCCTGTCACATCACATCTTTTGTCTTCAATCTCCAGATTCTGATGTCAGACTGCAAATGGTCATCACTTAGGTTAATACTTCCATCCACTCAACAAACAAGGTTAATTGTTTAGGTTAATTAAACAAGGTTAATTCTGTATAATTTTAGAAGTCTGTGAACAGTGAAAAGGTGAATAGTGAAAGGGTATTCAATCTCACTAATAATCAACTAAAAGCAAATTAAGACATATTTGCTTTGCCTGTTAGGGTTAGAATAGATATTATATACACACACACACACACACACACACACACACACACACATATATGTATTTTTAACCACACTGTATAGCACATGAGATTTTAGTTCCCTGACCAGGGACTGAATTCATGCCCCCTGCAGTGGAAGTGTAGAGTCCTAACCACTGGACTGCCAGGGAATTCCCTGCACAGGTATTTTAAAAAATTCAGTGCTGGTGAAAGTAGAGTAAGACAGCCTCATTCACTACTAGTGTTAAGTACAAATTGATACTATCAATTTGAAAACAAAATTCTGCATACCAGGACAGCCAAAAATATGTAGACAATTTGCTCCAGAAATTCTGTGCCTGGGCTTATACCCTAAGGAAATAATTTGAAAAACTGAAAAGCTCTATGCATAAAGACATTCACTGTTTTTTAGGATAGTGAAAATCTGGAAAGAACTCAAATGTCCAAATTATGGGAAGTAAACAACAATACACTCATTGAGTCAAATATTATGTAGTCATTACACATATTTTCTAAGAATTTATAATATGGGAAAATGCTTATGCCAAAGTAATAGTTTTAAAAAAGGACATATACTAATTATACATTTTAACCATGTTAAAGAATATACTGAAGTAGATAAAATACAGAAGTAAAAAGAGTGTAGAATTCAATATTTGAAAAGTTATTATTTATTTCTTTTACTTGAGAATGAGCCTAAGCTTCATGAACTGTAATAATTTGTCATTTTTCTGAGGCATGAATCTGAAACATGTGCCAGGCAGCTGAAATTCACTGGCAAGTTACTTAGGTAGTGTGAGGTAGGGAGCAGAGGCTGGGAGGTCTGGGTCTGTCTCTTCCCTGCATAACAGCCCCTGCCTTTAATTCCCAAGCAAAAAATTTCTGTTCCTGCAGGAGAGAAGGTAAGGGAATGGACGGGAATTCAGCCAGTCACCAATGAGTTCAACAATGGCATCTGGAGGTGGCTTTACTTCTTTGTACTCAAATTGAAGGGGCTTCCTAGGTGGCTCAGTGGTAAATAACCCGCCTGCCAATGCAGAAGCCTCAAGAGGCTCAGATTTGACCCCTGAGTGGGGACGATCCCCTGGAGAAGGAAATGGCAATGCATTCCAGTATTCTTGCTGGGATAATCTCATGGACAGAGAAGCCTGGTGGGCTACGTTCCATGGGTCACAAAGAGTCGGACACGACTGAGCGACTGAGCGTGCACGCATTCAAGCTGAAAACCTGATTTTCTGTGGTTATACATTATTTTATGGAGACAATTATATCACATAGTGCTATTTGTCAGTGAAGGAATTCACAAAGGTCTTAGAATATATTCTTCTGGAAGGTCCTAAGTATACTGCAAATCAAAATATTGAAACCATTTAGACTGTGATATTTTATGCAAACATTTGTTTTTCATTTATGCCTTTTTGTTCCACAAATGGGGGGGGATTAAAAATTAATTTAGTTTTAGAATATAAGACCTTTTTCTTTATTAGACCAAGTAACGTGACAGGAAAATCCAACCATAAAAAGAGAAGATGGTGGAGGGCTGCCCTGGTGACTCAGTGGTAGAATTCACCTACCAGTGCAGGAGACATGGGTTCGATCCCTGATCCAGGAAGAGCCTACAGGTTGTGAAGCAATCAGCCAGTGTGCCACAACTATTGGAGCCTGTGCTCTAGAGCCTGGGAGCAGCAACTACTGAGCCCATGCGGCACAACTACTGAAGCCTGCATGCCCTAGAGCCCACGCTCCCCACCCAGAGTAGCCGCCGCGGTGAGAAGCCCAAGCACTGCAACTAGAGTAGCTCCCGCTCACCCCAACTGGAGAAAAGCCCACGCAACAGCAAAGACCCAGCACAGCCAGTAATAAATAAAATTATTAGGAAAAAAGAAAAAAAAGATGGTGGAAAGCAAAGCTCTGTGTCTCATGCTCACCTTGTAGCACCTGTATTTATATAGAACCACCAGGAGAATCGTCATGATGACAATGACGCTGATCATGATCGCTGCATTCAGAATTGAGTGCAGGGCTCTCTGTGCCACAGTATCCGTGTCTTCTGTAAATGGAGTATAGATTCTGTAACAAAACAAAAGCCCCAGGTGTCAATGGAGATTCTAAACTACATGCTCTCCAAAACCAGTTTTGTTTCCTGGATTTAACTTATACCTTATAAATCACTTTTTTTTTCAGCTCAGCAATCTAACCAAGAATTTTTAACCTAAGAAAAACAGCTTTATGCTAAAATAAGCTCTTCAAAATAGAAGGAGATGGTTAAAATAGAGGTGGACCTATGTGTGCCAGACACTGGCTCCATCTAGTGGATGCTTTATACTTAAATAATTACCTCATCAATTGTTTTCTCCACAGCTTATCAGTGATTTGTTAAAGTACTACCAGATTCTGCCATAAACTGCCTACGCTAAGAGGAAGGTAAAATGGTGGATAATTATATCTGTAGGGTGACTACAACTAAAGTTGTCTTGAGATAATGTCACATATCCATCTACCCTTGTTTTGCATGAAAACACTTTTATTCCACGTACCAGTGTTTTCAACAGAGGGCTATTTCTGCCTCCCCTGGAGTTACGTACAGCCACGAGAATAAGTAATGACCACTGGGTTATAAGCAGATGTGGTCTGTGGAACTTCTAAGGGAGGAGTGAGTTCTGCTGAGAGGTATGTCTTATGTCCTTTTCTCCTCCACTCCTTCCTGCTGTCTGAATGAAGCCTGGGGCTCCAGCACCAATATTGGACCCTGAAATGACCTAGATGACAGAAGCCAAAAAAGAAGGAATGAAGAAGCCTGAGTCCTTGGTGAAAAGAAAGCACTGTACAATCTAAACTACTACCTCTTCACTATTCTGTGGGAGACAAGAAAATATGTATATCACTCAAACCAGTTTTTATATATATATATATTTTTTTTTTGGCTGTGCCATTCGGCTTGCAGGATTTTAGTTCCCTGACCAGGGATTGAACCTGGGCCTCAGCAGTGAAAGGGTTGAGTCTTAACCATTGGACCACCAGGGAATTCCCTGTTTTGATTTTCTATAATGGGCTCAGCAAACTTTCTGTAAAGGACTACAGAGTACATATTTTAAGCTTTGTGAGTCATATGGTCTCTGTTGCAACCATTCAACTCTGCCCTTGTAGTATGAAAGCAGTCGAAGACAATACATAAATGAATGGACACGGCCATGTTCCAATAAAACTTCATTTACCAAGGGAGGTGGCAGCCAGATCTGGCCTGTGGGGCATAGCTTGCTAACCTGGTTCTATAACATGCAGCCAAACCTAACTTTAACTTAAAGAGACAATATTCCCCAACTTTTTTGGTAATTGTCTCCAACCCCTGCTCTTCACTCATTGTCTAAGCCTTTCTCTCAAAAGGTTAAAGCTTGGCTTTCAGAACCCCACAGAATTTTCCAGACACTTGCCAATTTCAGAATTCACTTAAAACATCTTGAGCCCAACAAGGGTCCCAGAGACAGAACTAGGTGACATCTGAATCAAAGCATTTTTCTTGGAGACAAAGGGCAGACACCAACAGCACCAGAGAATCTACATGACAGTTCGGCAAACACTTTAGTGCCAGTTTGCATTCCTTCTTCATCCTTTCACTGAACTTTTTTTTTTTGCCGAACATTTATTATATTCCTCACACTGGAAACAAAAGTGCTCTCATAGTCCTCATGGTATAGAAGGAAACCAGGCATTAAATAAGGAAAGTAAATACACACTTGCATATTGTGACAAGTGAAAAAAGAACAGGTTGCAAAAGAATACCAGGAAAGGTCTAATTCTTTTAGGAGGATCACGGAAGTTATTTTTCATCCAAGATGAGAAGGATGACAGGAATTAATCCACCAAAGTTAGAAAAGGAAAAAAACATTCCAGGGAGAACAATGCGCCCAATGGCCCTGAGGTGCTAAAATCACTACTCAATTCTTTACTTGCTCAATTCCAAATAAATTGAGCCCAATCTAGGGATGCTACATAAAAAATATAACTCTGCAGCTTTATTTTCTCTATGTAAAGCATCATCTGCTTCCAGTCATCAGAGAGGATGGATTCTCTAGCCTTCACGGCCCTTCAGTGCAGAGGTCAGAGGTTTTCAAGGTGATGATGACACGCTAAGCAGGATAGCTAGACTGGCCTTGAGAATAACAACCCACAATACTCATACGTACAGCTGCCCATCCTTCCGGGTATAAAAGCTGACTGATTTGATGGTGGCCACGACCACCACCATACAGAGAGTCACAGGGACAAACAGCATGATCACATGTTTGGCGCCGTATTTCAATGTCAGCTCCTCATCTTCCTCTTCCTCTTGCTCCACCACCTGCTGTGAGCTGCTGGGGGCTTGGCCATTGGATACTGACTCGGTGTTGCCACGCCTCCGCCTCTCGTTGCCATGTTCATGCCGCTCTCTACTGTCATTCTAAAAGCACAGGAAGAGATTTTTCAGTAAGTCAGACTCCCAGGAGAATCTAAGTGTTCTATATCAAAAACAGAAAATGTAATGATTAGATCCTAGGTTAACAACAGGCCCATTATTACACAAATTTCCAAAAACTTAAAGCAAGAGAGAATCAATTTACAAGAAGTACGCAGCCTAAAAGTCGAGATTATTTACCACTGTCCACTGGAAGAACCCAGGTCCCCCCTCTCACCTGGCTCTTTCTAACTCTAATACAACTGTACTCATTCTTTGAGATTTTTGACTTAAAAAATGACATCTGCATGAAGCCTTCTTTATTGCTGCAGCTCCAAGCAGAGTACTCTCACCTTTTTCAAAATCATGAAATGTTTTTACCTGTAATTTCCTATCAGTTATACAAGGAACTATCTCACCTTCATTATTAATAAGACTTAGAAATCGCTGTAGGGGGATCTCTCAGTATTATTTCTTACCATCTACAGTTATCTCAAAACAGTATTGAATTAAAAAACAAAAAACAAAAAAACCTTTACAGAAAGAAACTAGGCCTTAATTCTGATGCTCTCCAAACCCATTTCCACCTGTATTGAGGAAGGGAACAATAAATACAAGAATGAAGAAATGAAAGTAGATTCCATTTTTCTCTAGTTCTAAACATCACTTTTTTACCTTTACCCTTATCCTGGGTCTATCCCTGCCTATTCAAGTTCAATTTCCTTTTTGATATTATTGTATCTAAAATTCAGTTTTTGTAAAGGGTAGAATGAATCTCAAGAGCATTAACAACAACAAAATAAAAATAATAGAGAATAGGAGAAAAATAACAGAGAAGTAAATAAAACAGGATATGAAAGTAGACTGATAGTCATTGTTGCTGACAAGAGGTAATCAGCTTGGTTAAGACAGGAAGCTCATAGGAAGACATACCTCGTATCTTGTATCTCATTGACTATAGCGTTTAACCAAGTACATTACATGCTTGATAATAGCGGTACTAGGGATTGTAATATGTGCCTTTTTTTTTTTTGGCCCACCTCAAGAGCTTGTATGATCTTAGTTCCCCAACCAGGGATTGAACCTGTGCCCTCAACAGCCAAAGCCCTGCATCCTAACCACTAGACCACCAGGGGATTCCTGATGTGTACTTTCACATTTAATTCTCACAACCACCTTACCATCACCACTTCCCAGGCAAGGAAACAGCCGCAGCTTGTGTTATAAAGAGGGTTTGAACCCAGGTGTGCCTGACTGCAGAAATCAAGCTCCTAACCTCCTCTCAATCTGTCATTCACAAGACAACATGACCACTCTGCAGACTTATTGTGGACTTTCTCTTTCACTTGACTTTCAATTTATTCATTCCATAAGTAATTATACGAATTCTATATTCCAGTTACTCTGCTGTAACACTACAGAAGAAATTAAAAAGAAATTAAAAAGATCTAGATGCTGTTCTTAGAAGCTCATAAGATAGTTTTAATATTAGAGAAATACTACAGATATGAACAAAGTGCTACAGAACTAATTTTTTGTGATCATGAAAGGCAACATATGGTGGGAATGTAAATTGATGCAGCCACTATGGAAAACTATATGGAGGTTCCTTGAAAAACTAAAAGCAGAGTTCCCTAATGATCCAGCAATTGCATTCCTGGGCATTAAACTCTAATTCAAAAAGATACATGCATCCTAATGTTCACAGCAGCACTACTGTCAATAACCAAGACTCGGATGCAATCTAAATGTCTATCAACAAATGAATGGATGAAGATGTGGCACGCACACACACACACACACACACACACACACACTGAAATATTACTCAGCCATAAAAAAAGAACAAAATAATGCCATCTGCAGCTCCATGGGCCTAGAGATTGTCACAGTAGACAAAGACAAATATATGATATCACTTACATTTGGAATCTAAAATGATAACAAATGAACTTATTTACAAAATGGAAACAGACTCCCAGACATAGAAAACAAAATTATGGTAACCAAAGGGGAAAGAGGGTAAAGAAGGGATAAATTAGGAGTTTCGGATTAGCAAATAACAGACTACTACATATAAGATAGAATAAAATAAAAGGTCCTACTATATAGGACAGGGAAATATATTCAATATCCTATAATTAACCACAAGGGAAATAATATGAAAAATAAAAAATACATATATATGTGTAACTGAATCACTATGTATATATGTATATCTGAATCACTTTGCTATAAACTTGAAACTAACACAACATTGCAAATCAACTATATGTCAATAAAAATTTAAAGCAAAAAAGAAAGACAACATGAAAGATACAATTTTTGAGTAGAACCTTCAAGAGTGGAAGGTGAATGGACTCCAGGCAAAGACAACGTGAACTGTGACACAGGCCCATGCAGAAAACCAGTGAGTACTCCTGAGGTGGCTGAGAACAGAGTGCTCAGGGCTGGTGGCAGGAAAAGGAAGGTTAGGAACAGGTTGTAAAGAACCTTGTTCTCCATGCCAGGGACTTCAGACTTTGTCCTGCAGGCATCAAAAAGTCATAAACATTGCTAAGATTGAGGAAGTGACACATCAGATGATGCTTTATTTTTAACAAACTTGATGAAGAGGTGATGGAAAATAGGAGAGGTGTGAGAAAAATACTTCCGAAGCAAATGACAGAGCTTTGTGGCAAATTACATGCAAATGGTAAGGAAGGAGTCAATGAGGACTCTGGAGGTTTTGGCTTACGGGACTAGGAAGGTGGTGATAGCACTGATGGATACAGACAGCACAAGAAGATGAGCAGGCTAGAGGAGCCGAGAGAGGTTTTAGTTAGAGGAGGAGAGAGAATCTAGACAGGTGAATTTCAAGCTCAGAAGAGAGTTAAAGGAAGCTATTAGTTTCTATAGCTATGAAAGTTGATGAAACCTCAGGGAGAAAAGTATAGATGGATGCATTGGTCATTAATGTAACACAACAGCTGTGGAAGGAAAAATACAAAGTGAGATGACCACCAAGGAGAGAAATGTGAATAACTCCTAAGCTTAAGCAGCAGGTTATCCGTAAATCGTAATGGACTGGGGAATGAATGGAAACTGAGAAACTAAAGGCAATTATTCCTTGAAGCCAAAAAAGAACAAAAATGGACAAAAGAGGAGATTCAAATTTTAAAAAGTTATTTTAGGGATGTCAGAGACTTGAGCATACTTGTCAGGTCAAAGTATCGAGTTAGGCTTAGAGGAAAATGTTGATGATACAAAACACAGAGATGATAACTAATGAAGCAGGGTAGGGGATAAACGATGGGGAACAGAAGAAGACAGAAAGCTGGCCTTACAAAGGCACTGGTGCTCTCTGCCTCAGTTTGACCTCATGGAGGAAACATTTAGGAAGACTCCAGGCCTATGAGAGTGGAAAGGAAACAATTGCAAAGCACAAAAGACAGAAAAATATATACCACTTATCAAGAAAGATAATTTTTGCTGAACACAAGTCACTGAAGTTCAGTAGGAAGGAAAGGCTTATGAAGAAGGTGGGATCTAGACAACAGGGGCATAGTGGGGTAGACAGCTGAGAAGCAGGAGAGCCGAGGGAATTCACACTTCACCTCTTAGAAGGAGGGGACTATGCCATATGCTAAGAACGTTGCAGTTGTGGCTAATATTCAGCAATACAATTACGGCCAACTTGGGCTGATTAATGTTTAGTATAAACTAAATGCAAGTAATAACAGCTCTCTTAATATAGTATATACAAAGCATTTATGTAATTTAGTATTATATGATTTATATAAAGTACTTATGTAATTTAAAAGCACTCTCACTTCATCTTATTTATCTTTATATGTTGGGAGGTTTTGGTAGATGAACAGTAAAGCAACTGATCCAAAATTTCATAGTCAGAAAACAGCAGAGGTAGGAAAATCAAACTCAAATCTCTCACTTCAAAACTGTTCTTTCTATGGCACCACAGCTCTCCTATAAGGCTATGTGAGCTGTTTAACTGGGTGAACCTAGCATAAAAGAGGCAATCATAACATGCTTGTTAAGGGTACTCGACTGGATATTCTGGTTTATAGTGAACATTAGTGACCCAACCCTGCCCCACCCTCAAAGCTGATACAGGATACTAGAGCACTGTTTCACATAATACTTTGGATACTACTTTAAAAATTAACTATATAATTTATGTCTTTTTTTAAAAATACAATTTATTTACTTAAAGAGGTAAAATGCACATTTGATTCTAAACTTAAGAAGTATAAAAAGGCATACAGTAAAAAACCTCCCACTTAACTCTCAGTTTCCTAACCCCTCAGGTTACCACTGGTCACTGTTCTCGGCAAATCCTTTCAAAGTTTCCTTATTCATACACGAGCAAATACAAATACATATTCTCATTCCCCTTGTCCACAGAAATGGTAGCACAAGAAATGCACTGTCCTATACTATGCTTTCTTTTTTAAACTGTATCTTAGAAAGTTTTCTACATGTTAGTAAAGAATATTCTTATTCTCTTAAAAAATTGCTTTTAACCAGCTGCACAGTCAGTGTATGAAGATATCATAATTTACTAGGCCAATCCCCTAGTGATGGACACCGAACTTATTTCCAACTTTTTGCCATTTCAAACATCACTGCAGTGAAGTTATTTCACACATGAAGGGGCATATTTATAGGATACCTTCACTGAAGTACAAGGTCAAAGTATATATTCATTTCAAATCCTGATTTATACAGCCAAATACTCACTCAGCAATGCAGGAGAGTGCCTATTCAACAAGCCCTTGTCTACACAGTAAGCTTGCAATGCCTGAATTTTTACCAAACTGATAGGTATTAAAATACAGGATCTCAGTTTAATTTTAACTTCTATGTTTCTCTTATCATTAGAAAAAAATGATCATTTTTTAAAATGAACTAAGTATTCATATCCTTTGTCATTTTTTCTATTTGGCTTATGGTACTTTGTTTTAGTTAAAGCTTTTTAATTTACAAAACAGTGAATGCCAGTTATGTACAAGGATGTACCAGTCAACAAGACTGCCCTCACGAACTGATTTCAAGCAGGGGAAGACAGCTAATAGACAAGATAATTACAGATTAGGACAGTACCATAATAGGGTGATGTGATAAATACACAGAATGGGACTTTCAAGTAATGTGACCAGACAATATCTTTCTGAGGACATGACATTTGAGCTGAGACTCAAAGGATAAAAGATGTGAAAGAGCTTTTGTACTCTAAAGATTAACTCAGCAAGTCAGGGGTGTCCAAAATCTGCATACACCAAAGAAAGATTTGGCCTGGCTCCTAGGAGATAACCTTTAAGTCCTTGGAACAGCCTGCCTATTAAGACTGTTTCTGTTTACATGAGGCCTTGGGTCACACTGTTAACAATGTGATCCATGGTGGGAGTCTTGAGCCACATGGTATCTGCTGACCTTAGGAGCGGTTAGAGAACTATGTCCAGCCATGTTTACATGACCAACCCTGAATAAAACTCTGGGATACCCAGGCTCAAGCATGTTTTCCTGGTGAGCAGTACTCTCTGCATGTTGTCTCACAATGATCCTGGGAGAATTAAGCACTTGTTTGCATGACTCCACTGGGACAAGACAATTGGAAGCTTGGGCCTGGTGTCTCTGGGATCCTTGCCCCTGTGCCTTTTTCTGTTGCTAACTTTAATCTATGTCTTTTCACTGCAGTAAACTGTAACAGTGAGTATAACAGCTTTTCTGAGATCTGTGGGTCCTTCTACTAGCTTATCACTGAACCTGAGCATGGTCTTGGGGAGCCCTGATTATACGTACACACTGAAAATCATAAAATATTGCTAAAAGAAATTAAAGATCAAAAGCAAAAATAGACAAATGGGACTACATCAAACTTTAATAAAACTGTGCATCAAAGAAACAAATAACAGAGTAAAAAGGCAACCAGAGAATGGAAGAAAATATGTGCAAATTATATATTTGATAAGGGGTTAATATCCAGAATATATAAAAGACTCCTATAACAACAAAGAAACAAATAATTTGATTTTAAAATGGTAAAAGACTTGAACAGACATTTCAATAGACATTTCTAAGAAGAATATATACAAATGGCCAACAAGCACAAAAAAGATGCTCAATGTTACTAATCAGAGAAATTCAAATGAAAACTAAAATAAGATCTCTTACACCCATTAGGATGGCTACTATCAAAAAACTCCCAAGAAAATAACAAGTATTAGCAAGGGTGCAGAGATGTTGAAACCCTTGTGCCCTGTGGATGGGCACGTAAAAGGGTGCAGCTGCGATAGGAAACGATGCAGGTTCCTCAAAAAATTAAAAACAGAACTGTCATATGGTCCAGCAACTCTACTTCCACAGGTACAGATCCAAAAGAACTGAAAGCAGTATCTCGAAGAGATATTGTATTTCACACCCATGATCACTGCAGCACTATTTTCAAGAGCCAGAAGACAGAAGAAACTCAAATGTCTAACAAGAGATGGATGAAGGAAATGTGATACATATGTAAAACGGAGTACTATTCAACCTTAAAAGAGAAGGAAATCTTGTCACTTGCTAAAACATGAATGAACCCTGAGGACGTTATACTGTGAAATGTATAAGCAAGTTACAAAAAGACAAACATTGCATGATTCCACTTATATATATTATCTAAATTAATCTAACTTGAAAAAAAAAAAGTATAACTTGCTTGCTAGGGGCTCTGGGGACAGGGAAATGGGGCTATGCTGTTCAACAGGTGCAGAGTATTAGTTTTGCAAGTTGAAAATGTTTTAGGAATCTATTGCACCATAATGTGAATATAGTTAACACTACTGAGCTGCACATTTAAAAATGGTTAAGATGAGAATTTCCCTTGTGGTCCAGTGGTTAGGAATCCACCTGCCAATGCAGGGGACACGGGTTCGATCCTTGATCCAGGAAGATCCCAGGAGCTGCAAAGCAACTAAGCCCATGCGCCACAACTGTTGAGTCAGTGCCCTAGGGCGTGCACTCTGTAACAAGAGAAGACACTTCAAGGAGAAAACCACACACTGCAAATAGACAGTAGCACTCACTGCTCACCACAACTAGAAAAAGCCCCCACACAGCAACAAAGACCCAGCACAGCCAAAAATTCAAAAAAATACATAAATTTTTAAAAATGGTATCTCATGTCCTTAAACACAATTTAAAAAAAAACTTTTTTAAGACCTAAATAAATGTAGAGCTATACTGTGTGTTCATGGATAAAAAGGCTCAATGCTGCTAAGGTGTCAATTCTACCAACATTCTCCCTCCTCCCCCCCCGACCCCACCAACTGATCTATAAATTCAATGCAATCTCAATCAGCTTTTCTATAGTAATGTTTATTAAGTTAATATAGAAAATATGGGCTTCCCTGGTGGGTCAGTGGTAAAGAATCTGCCTGCCAACTCTGGAGACATGAGTTCCATCCATGATTCAGGAAGATTCTACACGCTGCAGAGCAACTAAGCCTCTGAGCCACAACTATTGAGCCTGTGCTCTAGAGCCACCCACCCACTTCCCACAGCTACTGAAACCTGTGCGCCCCAGAGCCCGTGCTCCACAGCAAGAGAAGCCACTGCAGTGAGAAGCCTGTGCACAACTGGAGAGTAGCTCCTGCTGGCCGCAACTGGAAAAGAGCCTGTGCAGCAACAAAGACCCAGCATAGCCAAAATTAAGTAGATAAAATTTATTTTTAAAAAAGGGAAATACAGGAGGATGTCCAAAACAACTTTGAAAGTTGGAGAACTAATGCCACATCTCATACAGTTATAGTTCTCAAAAAAATGTTGTACCGGCACAAACAGACTAAGCAGAGTCCAGAAAGAGCCTGACACATATG
This sequence comes from Giraffa tippelskirchi, assembly GCF_054371585.1. Classification (NCBI taxonomy): domain Eukaryota; kingdom Metazoa; phylum Chordata; class Mammalia; order Artiodactyla; family Giraffidae; genus Giraffa; species Giraffa tippelskirchi. The sequence continues at coordinate 144,675,835 of NC_137281.1, read as the reverse complement.
CACAAGTGATTTTTGCCAAAGGATAGTCTTTTTCAACAAATGATGCTGAAACTGGATATCCAACTGGAAAAAAATGAACTTTGATCCATACATCATGCCATATACAAAAAATTGTACTCACAATACAGACCTAAATGCAAAACCTAAAACTATAGTTTCCAGAAGAAGGTAATATAAGAAAAAACTTTGAGAAAAAAGAGACTCACAAAAGGAAAAAATAGATAAAAGAGATTTCATCAATATTTATACCGATCTATTTCTGCCCTTTATAATACACTGCTAAGAAAATAAAAAGACAACTCACAGACTGGAAGAAATTGTTTGCAAATCACATATATCATAGAGGACCTGTATCTGGAATACATAAAACTCAGTAAGAAAACAAACAACCTCAACCTCCTAAAAAAAGAAAAAAAGAGAAAAGAAACAACCAAATTTAAAAACTGAGCAAGGGATCTGAACAGATACTTCACCAAAGATATTAGGAAGACAAGCAGATGAAGATACACTTCACATCATTATTCAGAGAAATGTAAATTAAAGTCACAATGATATTAGTACCCATTTACTGGAATGGCTAAAAAACTGACAAGACTGTACCAAACGTTGACAAGGATGTGGAGGAACTGGAACCCCTGTACTGGTGCAAAGTTACTGTACCAGTGCAGTGTAAAGTTACACAATCAATCTGGAAAACTGTTTGACAGTATCTTAAAAAGTTAAATATATACTTTCTACACTGGATCACACTCTACTCTTAGGCATTTACTCAAAATAAATGAAAGCACTATGTCCAGTCAAAGATTTGTACATAAATGTCCACAACAGCTTTATTTGTAATAATCCAAAACCAGAAACAATGCAAACAGCCATAAACAAGTGAATGGAAAAAAAAAAATACCTGTGGTATATCCATATAATGGAATGCAACACAGCAATAAAAAGGAACAACTGATACATGCTATACCACTGATGAGCTTGAAATAATTATGCTGAATGAAAGAAGCCTTACAAAAGTTATGTACAGTATGATTTCATTTTTATAAAATTCTAGGAAATGAAAACTAGAATACAGTGACAAAAATTAGTAAGTGACTGTCTGACAGCAGTTGGGGAGGGACAGAAAGGAGAGATTACAAGGGAAAGGAAACTTACACGTGATGGTTATATTTATTGTCTTGACTGCAGTGGTGGTTTCCATGGTATACATGTATGTCAAAACTGATCAAATTGTATACTTTAAATGTATACTTTAAATATGTGCAGTTAACTGTGTGATAATTATTCTTCAATAACGCTGTTTTTCTTAAGTGTTTTTCACAAAGAGGTGAAGAGGTGTGTAGGTCCTTTGAAAATTGTCATATTAGAAAGTGACAGAAGTACTAAGAGATTTCCAAAATGCAAAATCCCGGCTAAATATTAGAATGATAACTTAGCGTTATTTTAAAGGCTAATTAAAAACAATTTTTTTTTACTATGGAAAAAGTTAAAGTAAATATGTCAAAAGTGTATAATAAAGCCCCATGTGCACTTTGCATGTGTTCTCAGTCCCTCAGTTGTGTCCGACTCTCTGCGACCTCCTGGACTGAAGCCCACCAGGCTCCTTTGTCCATGGGACTTTCCAAGCAAGAATACTGGAGTGGGTTGCCACTTTCTCCGCCAGGGGATCTTCCCAATTCATCTTCCCGATGTGTCTCCTTCATCTCCTGCATTTGCAGGCAGATTCTTTACCACTGAGTCACCTGGGAACCACATGTGCACCTGACCTTCAATTATGTCATCTCAAGGTTAAATCTTATTCCATTTGTATTCCCACCCACTTTGCCCCTAGTTTTACTTTGAGGCAAACTCAGACATATCATTTCCTTTATAAATATTTAAGTGTTAATATATATTTCTAAAAGATAAGAACATGAAGGTCTCTTTGTATATGTGGCTTGGTAACTCATTTCTTTCTTTTTTAAAAAAAAATATCTTTATTGATTTATTTGGCTGCACCAGGTCTTACTTGCAGCATGTGGGATCTAGCTCCCCAACCAGGAAATGAACCCAGGCCCCCTGCATTGGAGCCTTAGCCATTGGACCAACAGGGAAGTCCTCATTTCTTTATTAATTAAAAAAAAAAAAAAAAAACTTTAGTTTTTAGAGCAGTTTTAGGTTCAGAACAAAACTGAGCGGTAGTACCGAGAGCTCCCACAATACCCCTTGCCCCCGCAACCTTCCCCATCAACATCCTACATTAAAGTGGTACATTGTCACAATCAACCAATCTTCATTGGCACATTATCACCTAAAATCCATAGTTTACTTTAGAGTTCACTCTTGGTACTGTATAGTCTCTGGGTTTTGAAAAATCTGCAATACATGCATCTACCATAGTACCATACAGAAGAGTTTCACTGTCCTAAAAACCCTGTGTTCTGCCTATTTATCCCTCCCTTCCCACTATGCTCTGGCAACCAAGGATCATTTTACTGCCTTCAGTTTTGCCCTTAGAGACTATTTTTAAGGTTCAGAAAAACCAGTGTTGTAGCCATTATAAATGGTTTCATTTCAGTGGCAAAGGCAGGATTACTCACTACACAAATGTTGTAAGTTTCAGAGAGGGCGGGGTCCTATGGGAAGTGGCCAGTATGTGGGAAGTGAGTTCCTACGAAGCCACATTCCCCAGAGCTCCTACACTGTGAAGTCAGAGGCTTCATTTTAATTCTTTCTCCCTTCTCTCCCTTCAGAATATGTACAAGTCCAACCACTGAACACATGTGGACCCTCAGGCAGGGAGAGTAGTTCTCAGGCAGCAAAGATTGTGGAAGTACTTTTATGTTTGTTGGGGGAGGGGAAGTATTTTTAATAGAGCCTGCTTGCCCATTTGAGTTTTTTTTTTAAACCTTGTTTTCTGCCTACCTGTCCTTGGCTTTTAGTTTTATTTCTGTAGTTAAAAGAAACACTATAAATAAAAGTTTATAAACATTTTTAGAAGTTTTAGAAAATGTTATCAACTTGTGTTTATAAATAGAAACTCAGCATCCTCCTGAGTCTCTGCTCCACAGCATGAATATGGTGAGCAATCTGACGTACTTTCAGATACTTTTATAGCCATGTTCTGCAATCTGCTTTGCCAATATACCTCAACTTACACATCATAGTAGCAAAAAGAAATAATTAAAAAAAAAATTACAGTAGCAGCACAGTAAAAACTATAATAATAATTGCTAAGATTTATTGACTATGTATGTGTGAGACATTCTGCTAAGCAGCTCAGGTGAGTAATCTATTTAATCCTTATAAAACTGAGTTAATATTCTAAACTTCATTTAACAGATAAAGAAACTGATGCTTAGAGATATCAGATAGTTTGCCAAAGATCCCACAGCTAAGAGGTTCCAGAGCTGAGATTCTACTTCAGACAGTTTAGTCAAAAGATCCTACTATTCTCCATTACCTTATAATATTGATTGGGTAAACCATAAGACAGATTATCTTAAAATTCTCACTGTTATAAATAATATTTCAATGAATATTCTTGTCTATATTTCCTGGTACTTTTATGGAAATGTTTTTATAGAATAAGTTTCCAGAAGTGGTTGTACTTGGTCAAAAGGTACATGCATTTATTTATTTATTTGGCCGTACCTCGAGACATGTGGAATTTCCCCTACCCAGGATCAAATCCATGTCCCTGCAGTGGAAGCTCAGAGTCTTAACCACTGGAGTGCCAAGGAAGTCTAGTGTATGCATTTTTAGATTTAATTGCCAGATAATCTCCAAAAGGCATGTGTATGTAGTAGACTCTTTGACAGCTTGCTTCCAAATAAAGACAAACTTTTAACTCCTACGAAAATCAAATGAATAGTGCCTATTTCTCCATATCTTCAGTAGCAATAAGAATCAAGCCTTGCTCACTGAAAGGCGAAAGACAAAGGTTTTCATTTCTATGTCTCTGATTACTAGTAAGGTTGACCAACTAATCTTTTCATATATTTATTACCATTTATATTTCTTTTTCCTCCTTCATATATGTATACTGCTCATCAGTTCAGTTCAGTTCAGTCGCTCAGTCATGTCCAACTCTTTGCAACCCCATGGACTGCAGCGCCAGGCTTCCCTGTCCATCACCAACTCCCAGAGCCTACTCAAAGTCATGTGCATTGCGTCGGTGATGCCATCCAACCATCTCATCCTCTATCATCCCCTTCTCCTCCTGCCTTCAATCTTTCCCAGCATCAGGGTCTTTTCCAATGAGTCGGCTCTTTGCATCAGGTGGTCAAAGTATTGGAGCTTCAGCTTCAGCATCAGTCCTTCCAATGAATATTCAGGACTGATTTCCTTCAGGTTGGACTGGCTGCATCTCCTTGCAGTCCAAGGGACTCTCAAGAGTCTTCTCCAACACCACAGTTCAAAAGCATCAATTCTTTGGTGCTCAGCTTTCTTTATAGTCCAACTCTCACATCCTAACATGACTACTGGAAAAACCATAGCTTTGACTAGATGGACCTTTGTTGGCAAAGTAATGTCTTTGCTTTTTAATATGCTATCTAGGTTGGTAATAACTTTTCTTCCAAGAAGCAAGCAAGTTTTAATTTCAAGGCTGCAGTCACCATCTGCAGTGATTTTGGAGCCCCCCCAAAATTAAGCCTCTCACTGTTTCCATTGCTTCCCCATCTATTTGCCATGAAGTGATGGGACCGGATGCCATGATCTCAGTTTTCTGAATGTTGAGCTTTAAACCAACTTTTTCACTCTCCTCTTTCACTTTCATCAAGAGGCTCTTTAGTTCTTCTTCGTTTTCTGCCATAATGATGGTGTCATCTGCATATCTGAGGTTACTGATATTACTCCCAGGAATCTTGATTTCAGCTTGTGATTCATCCAGTCCAGCGTTTCTCATGATGTACTCTGCATATAAGTTAAATAAGCAGGTGACAAGATACAGCCTTGACGTACTCCTTTCCTGATTTGGAACCAGTCTGTTATTCCATGTCCAGTTCTAAGTGTTGCTTCTGAACTGCATACAGATTTCTCAGGAAGCAGATCAGGTGGTCTGGTATTTCCATCTCTTTAAGAATTTTCCACAGTTTGTTGTGATCCACACAGTCAAAGGCTTTGGTGCAGTCAATAAAGCAAAAGCAGATGTTTTTCTGCTCACACCTTTTAGTAATTTGTTTCTGAGTTATGTTGCTTTTAACTTCATAAGAATTCTTTATATATTAAGATATATCTGTCACTAGGTATATAAGCCTTTGCCCAGTTTGTTTTTTGACTTTGTTCATGGCAGTTTTTGCCACACTGAAGTTTATTATTCTGTATTGCTGAATATGAACTTAGATTATTTAATAAGGAAAACAACTTAATCTTACTTTTTTCATCGAATATTATTTCATGTATACATTCCCATGTACCAACTCAAAGGCCTAAAAATTAACACTGTATTCCATTACGTTGATATATTTATAATCGTCACGTTATTTACTTAACATACATATTTATTTATAAGAAAAAGTACTGTGGGAGGGAGGTTCAAGAGGGAGGGGATGTACATATACTTGTGGCTGATTCATGTTGTTGTATGGCAGAAACCAACACAACATTGTAAAGCAATTATCCTCCAGTTAAATTAAAGGGCTTCCCTGGTAGTGCAGTGGATAAGAATTCACCTGCCAATGCAGGAGGGGAAGATCCTACATAGCCACAGAGCAACTAAGCCACAAGCCAGAACTACTGAAGCCTGTACACTGTAGGGCCGCACACCACAATTAGTGAGTCCACATGCTGCAACTACTGAAGTCCATGCGCCTAGAGCCTGTGTTCTGCAACGAGAGAGACCACCACAGTGAGAAATCCAAGCACAGCAACTAGAGAGTAGCCCCTATTCGCCACAGCTAAAGAAAAAGCCTGCACGGCAACAAAGACCCAGCACAGCCAAAAATAAATAAATAAAATTATCTTTAAAAATAAATTAAAAAAAAAAAGTACCAATAAGACTTTATAGATATTGTTTAAAAGTTGTCTGTTGAAAGTGAAAGTCACTCGGTCATGTCTGACTCTTTGTGAGCCCATGGACTATACGGTCCATGGAATTCTCCAGGCCAGAATACTGGAGTGCATAGCCTTTCCCTCCTCCAGGGGTGCTTCCCAACCCAGGGATCGAACCCAGGTCTCCCACATTGCAGGCGGATTCTTTACCAGCAAAATCACAAGGGAAGCCCAAGAATACTGGAGTGGGTGGCCTATCCCTTCTCCAGTGGATCTTCCCAACCCAGGAATCAAACCGGGGTCTCCTGCATTGCAGACAGATTCTTTACTGGCTGAGCTGTCAAGGAAGCCCTAGATGTTGTTTGGATTTCCACAATTAGAAATGTGAGGCCTGCACTGCAGAAAAAATGAGAAGAGTAGCTGAACTGAAGAACTGGCAAATGAAGTGGAAAACTTGAAAATATTTATTAATCATACGCAATGTTTCCAACAGCATGCAGAATTCTATCCAGCACCTGCCCAAGCTTTGAGATTGCCCAGAGTTAGAGCTTTAACCAGTACTCCATCATCAAGGAAGGTTGTCATTTCCCTGAACAGTTGACATAACTGGTGAGAGATAATATTACACATTTATGGTGCTGTTGTGTGTGGCTTGAACCTAGAGCTTTTTTTTTTTTTTAAACTATTGAGATCTGTGCCAAAGATCTCTGACTTTACTCTCATGCAAAAACAAGCATGTTTCTCTGGAGGTCATCCCAAGATTTTAAGTTCTTTTTTCTCTTTACTTCATTCTGATATGAATGGGAGGGAAAACAAATTACCATAAATGGTACAATAACATCATCATTCAAAGACTGACTGATTAAGCCTGTGAACCTGATTCAGCTTAAATTTAGATCACTCCTTTCACTTATTTTTTTCTTCTCAAGGTCCCAGGTACTTAATCACCACTTTAGACATCTTCTATGTCTGCATTCTGTTTAATTCCATAAGATTTCTCACACTTTAAAAAAGTGACCCACCATCATCTAGAAAATGAGAGGGTTAGTTCTACCAGCTTATGATTTGCTAATAACTTAATAAAGTTCTCTGCATTTAGTCTTTTGAATTCAGAAAAGATACTGCAAATGACCTTGTTTATAGACACCAGACACATTTTAATGTTGTAAATTTAGCAGCTGAAGGTAACAATCTGCATGTATTCCTCAGCAATTGCTTTACACAGAGAATTATTATTGACCTTTTAATTAATTTCTACTTTAAGGCTTCTTTTTTAATTGGTAAATAACTGATTTTTTTTCTTTCTATTCTAAATCAAAAAGGCTGTTGACAATTAACTGCCTTAAGGGCTAGAAAATTTGGGTCAGAATAAACTAATGAGAATTAAAATATTGACTATTCAATTTATAAATCTAATTGTTTTTCTCTAATGTCACCTTCGCTTTAATTCTTTAATCAAATACAGTGGCTCTCAAATTATGGCCCCTGGACCAGAATCATTGGCAGGATCTGGGAAGTAGTCAGAAATGCAAATTCTCTGGCTCTATACCAGAGCTACAAAATCAGGAATTCTGGGTTTCGGGCCAGAGAATTTGTTTTAACAATTCTTCCAGGGGACTCCAATTTGAAAATCACTGCTGTAACGTATTTTAAAAGGCTTAATTAACAATATAAAAGAATTTTAGACTTACTTTAAAAAAAATCACTTCTTTGTATCTCAGAAAAGCAAAAAGCCCTCAGCTGATCCACGATAAGGGATGTTAAGTCTACATCAAATCAAAACATGAACTCTACCCATCAAAATTTTGCATCAGAAAATAAAACTTTACAAATAGGCAGTTCAATGGTTAAGAATCCACCTACCAACTTGGTCCAGGAAGGTTCTACATGCCATGGGCAACTGAACTTGTGTGCCACAGCTAGTGAAACCCACGCACCTAGCTCCAAAACAAGAGAAGCCACTGCAATGAGAAGGCTGTGTATCACAACTACAGAGCAGCCCCGTGCTCACCGCAACTAGAGAAGTGCTCAGCAGATGAAGACCCAGTGCAGCCAAAAATAAACAGAAAACAAAGAACTTCAGTTATTTAACAGCTTACAAGCTTTGCCCTTCGTCAAAAACACTTGAGTTATTTAGTCAGTCTACCTTCCAGTCTCCAGTCCCTCTAGACATGGCCAACCAACAGCAAAAACATGAGGTCCACTCTAGCTTCCAGTAGAGGTGGTGGGTAAACTAATGGAAAGCAGTTAACATTTTTGGTTGAAGCAGGACACGCATTCTTGAGAGAGAAATAAATAAAATGGATTCTCCACTTGGTTCTCGTGACATGCCAAACTATCATTTGACAGCTGTTCTACATAAAATCTGGAGCTCTGCCCCACGTGGTGACAGCAGTGCAGATAATGACATGGTGTCAAGAGCAGTGATATGATGGCCAAGGAGTGGGTCCAGAGAACAGGGCACCCAGAGCACCCTCTCACACAAAAGATGAAGTCCTTATGCAACTGAGATTCACTTCGGATTATTTGCAGAAACAAAATTTAAAATTTTCTCTTGCTAATGTGAGAAAAAACCCCCAAACCTCTTTGTTCTTTGGCAGGGAGATTTGTACTGAACTGGTTTAGAGACACTTGGTGATTAAATTCTAAAGTCAACTCAGAAACATGAATATGGTTCTGCCTTTAGAGATTTTATAACCTAGTAGGGCTAACAAGCATAAAAAAGTAAAGCATTCTAAAAACTGAAAAGGTGAAAACAATGTAACTCCTCTCATTTGTTATGAGCAGGAATTAAGATGTTTTATATGGGCTAGTTTTCTAGAAAATGAAAGTTTGCTTAAAGTTTAAATCCAAAAAGTCAGTATTTTTACAAAACCTTTTTATAAAGCACTGTAAACATTTCAGTCTTTTAAATGGAAACTGACAAACACAACTGAAGCTTTTATCAGTGGCATTTATAAATTCCAATTACCAAGACCTCAGGCTATCATGTTTTTCTCTTCTTGTGACCTTCCTTTACATTCAAAAATTTTCCTCTTAGGAATACATTTCTTTTTAAATTATGAGATTACTGTATTATAGAACATGTGGAAAAAACAAAGGGGAAAATCACCAAAATCACCCACATTTTCCTTGTCGGGCTTTTATGGTATGGACATAAAACAATAAATGGAACAGCTGGACTACACACAAATTTCTAATATAGTTTACTTCAGTTCAGTCGGTCTTTATAAGATAGAGAAAAGTTTTTTTTTTCATATTCAGGCCTGCTGAATATTTCTTTTAAACACTTTTTTTTGGCCATTCCATGCAGCACACGGATCCTAGTTCTCCAATCATGGATCAAACCCACAACCACTGCATTGGGAGTGCATAGTCTTAATCAGTGGACCGCCAGAGAAGTCCTTTTAAAACTGTTTTTAATTGAAAAAAATACAATGATTTTCATTTTTAAAAGGAAAGGATAATTCACCTACTTACCTAGTCTGTAAGGAAGCTATTCATTCTCTTTTCAGCTTCAAAAATATTTTCTTTTCTTTCTGTAATATCTAGTGTAAAATTGCATGTTTGTGCACTCTAGAGTCGTATAGATAAGTACCTTAATAGAGCAGCTATTCAAAGGAGGGGAAGACAGAAGGAAAACTTGCTCATTTATGATAAACGTCCCTAAAATGCCAGGCCCTAAAGATGCATAATGTTTGTGAGAGCACCTAGTATGAGTCCAGCACACTGAAGACATTCAGTATGCTGGTTTCGTCTCCTGAGGGCAGATGAGTGACCTTTAAACTTGTTAGTTGTGGAATCTTTTGTTCAAAGGGATCCACGGAAGATCGGTATGTGAAACAGATAAAACAGGAGTTGCTCTGGCTAAGGAAGGGCCACCCGGAGACCCAAGTCTGCAATTCCCACTTTTCTTCTCTCTTCTCTGAAATAACAGTTTGAAAATGAGTACAAAGTCTGCAGCATCCAAACTTACACAGCCGTACACCAAGAACCTTCTAATCCAGCCCAGTCTAACTTTTCAAAAGGCCATTCCTAGGGAACAGCAAAAAGGAGAAAGTCAAGCTGCTGACACACAGCAGTGGAGCAAGTGTGTTGTCAGAACACTCCTTATTAACCACCCACCCAGACACGAGGGCAACAGCCCCTCTTCCGCCCCATCAACCCCTCAGGTGTTCTCTTTCAGGGCTTCCCTTGATATTCATTTTAAATTGATTTCATTTGTTTAAAATGCTCTAGCAATACAGTGTGATCTGCTTCTGATATCCCCAGAGAAAGCCCCCCTGTCGATTTATACTGTAGGACAATTCTTCTTCCACTAGTGTTACTTCTTCCATCAGTCACGACTTCCCAGTTGGCTCTACTTGAATCCTAAGCATCCATGGAAGTTTACTTTGGGAAGCCTTCCTCCCACATTTTGACCCTTAATTGAATTCTCAATCTCTGGCCACCCAGTGCTGTAGTTCACCGCTCAGTCCATGAACTAACCCTCTGCAGATTTGGCTGATAGTCCTTCAGCCTCTGTGGCTGCTTTTAGTGACAAGCACACACTAGCCCATGAGACAGTCCATGCTCTTTCAGAGATACAGTACTTTTGAGGAAGTTTCTCTTTCCTGATTCAGAACCTCTTTCCTTCCACCACTGGCTCTGTCCTTTGGTTCACACAGAGGAAAGCTTGGCCCTGCTCCCCAACCCCTGTAGCCTGTACGGCTTACAATTGGCCTTGTGTTTTTCCCCATTCTGGCTCCACCTCTAAAAATACTACCGCCACCCCAGCCATCTCATAGGCCATCTGTGGACTCTGCCTTCAACATGTAATGATTAGCTAGCAGAAGAGCAGGCAGCTCTGGTCTGCATGTGGAGCCGCTGAGTCTCTGTGTTCCACGCACAGATTAACATCCCTTTCTTTCTTCTCTCCTTTGACCTCTCCCAGGTCTGCTACACTCAGCCCTGCATTCATCACTCTGTCAAGGAGCACTTACTAAGTACCATCAAGAACCAGGCCAGCCAGGCCTGAAAGCAAATAAAATGTACTCAGCCCACAGAAGAGTAAGAGCAAGCTAGGTAGAGTAATAAACAGCTGGGGAAGCTGGAGAAGGTATCAGAAAGAGAGGTGATGTCAGAGACAGGGAGGAACGGTATCAACAACCAAGACTTGCGTCCCCTGCACCAAATGGGACGGTGTTTTCTCTTACTCAAAGTTCAGCAAATATGTAAATTTGGTAAAGCTGACAAAGCCTGCTCAGTCCTGTGCCTCTCCGGGAGGTGAGGGAGGGTGGTCAATGAATCCACAGTCTGAAAGCATAGTTGCAGAGGTTGACACTGTACCTGGCTACGTACAGTATTGCTCAGGTGGTTGTCCTCGGACATCTGTGCATTCTGGAAGTAGGACAAGGGTGCGGGTAACTCTGTCATTGGAGCAACTGTATAGGTATACTTTTTCACAGAAAACAGAGCCTCTTGGGATTCTGAAAAAGAGAAAAAGAAAACAATCTTTGGTGCATTACAATTATACTTCTATTCTGAAACACTTTCACAAATGACTTTCAGCAAAAACAAACCTTTCTTTCATGTGTTCTCCTCCAGGCCACGCTTTCTAAGGACCTCACAGGCTGCTGTCACTTGCTGGCTCCTGGATTAGGTCTGGAACAGGATTTTACTGGGTTACCCAGAGTTGGTCAAGTTCTAGTAAATCCATTCACACCAATTAAACACTTACAAGACTAATCTGTAAACCAGAAATGCATTACTATGCCAAGACCTTCAGTTGACAAACTTTTGTCAGCTCAATTTACTTCTTGGTAATGAGTAGATCTACTTGAGAAACCAAATATTTTCAATCACTATCATATCTAATGATTTCAGATCTAGAGCAAAGGGTGCTAAATGATCTTAAAGAATGTTCTTGTCAGTGTTTCTTTTCCGATCCACCCTAATTTATATCACCATAAAATTATCTGTTTTGTGCTTTTAATTTCTTTTTATCATCTCTTTTCCTTTACCACAATGCTCCAAGGCAACAGAACTAGGTAACATATTTATTTTACAAAAGCAGAAGGGGACCCAAGTTCAGTGACTTGCTTAAAAGCATTCAACTGGGCAGACCAGGACCAAAACCACAGACTCCTGACCCCCAGCCTCTCCTCTGCCTCCTTGCACAGCCTTGCTCACACATATCACTCAGTCTCCCAGACTTCACCCTCCCATGTGCCTGTCTAGGTACCGGAATATCCAACAGCCTTAGGGCTTCAACTTTGCTTTTCATTGAAAGTCTTCAGAAATACAGAAGAAAAAAAATTGGTTTGCATACCTAAGCAGTACTCTAATTCATTTAAAGTGTCTAAAACATTACCATGTACATACTTACATGAAAGCATGCTGTCAATATCGTTTCATTTCAGGATCTTCTATCCTCTATTATTCCGCTTTCTTATTCTAATGATTTTTTTATAAAAAACCACATAAAACAACTTTTTCCTCTAATAAAGGTACTGACTTCCAATTAACCCTTATCACCTATATTTGGATCATTCAAATCATGACAAATTCTTAATCAAGGTATGCTTTCCCTTCTATCCCGTGTATTGTTTTTCTGGGCCATGCCATGAAGCACTGGGGTCTTAATACTCCAACCAGGGATCAAAACCTGCAGTAAAGGCACAAATACTTAACCACGGGACCACCAGGGAAGTCCCTATCCCACATGCTCTTAAATACTGTGCCCACTTTTCACCTCCCCTCCAACTTCAGCCCATAGTAAGCTGGCGTGAGATCAAAAGATTGCAAATTAATATTAACTAAAAAAGATGTAATTATATAATGAGACAATTCTTCTTTAAACATACAATATTAATTTGTTTTAAAAAATAAAATGAATAAATAAAATTATTTTAAAAATAAAATGAATTAAAATTAACAGTAGACTCTATGGTTACTTTTACGGGAATTGATCACCAGAAGGGGGTACACAGGAAGCTTCTGGAGTTAATGATAATGTTTTGTTTCTTGATCTGGGTGCTAGTTACATAGAGGTGTCAATCTGAAAATTCTCTGAGCTCTATACCTATGATCTGTGCACATTTCTACATACTTCAATTTAAAAAGTCAAATAGATTTTTGAAGGTGTAAACTTATATTTAGGGTTTGGCAACATGTATGCTAGCTTACCCAAATGGGAGGTGGATTCCAGCAGAAGTTGTATTCTCAAAGTATTGAAAGCAGATGTTCTGACCTATGCTTCTAGATTTTTAAAAGTTGACTATCTAATTGAGAAGGAAGGGAAGGGAAGTCGCTCAGTCGTGTCCGACTCTTTGCGACCCCGTGGACCGTAGCCTACCAGGCTCCTCCGTCCATGGGATTCTCCAGGCAAGAATACCGGAGTGGTTTGCCATTTCCTTCTCCAGAGGATCTTCCCGACCCAGGGATCGAACCCAGGTCTCCCGCATTGGAGGCAGACGCTTTAACCTCTGAGCCACCAGGGAAGTCTAATTGAGAAGCGAAAGGCAAATGAGAAAGAAAAAGATACACCCAACTGGATGCACAGTTCCAGAGAATAGCAAGAAGAGATAAGAAGACCTTCTTAAACGAACAAGACAAAGAAATAAGAGGAAAACAGTAGAACAGGAAACACTAGAGATCTCTTCAAGAAAATTGGAGATATCAAGGGAACATTTCATGCAAGGATGGGCATGATAAAGGACAGATAAGACCTAACAGAAGCAAAAGAGATGAAGAAGAGATGGTAAGAATACACAGATGCACTATACAAGGAAAGTCTTAATGATCCAGAAAACCACGATGATGCGGCTCACCAAGAGCCAGACATCCTGGAGTGTGAAGTCAAGTGGGCCATAGGAGGCATTACTATGAACAAAGCTAGTGGAGGTGATGGAACTCCAGCTGAGCTATTTAAAATCCTAAAAGATGATGCTGTGAAAGGGCTGCACTCAATATGTCAGCAAATTTGGAAAACACGGCAGTAGCCACAGGACTGGAAAAGGCGTTTTCACTCATATCAGGTATTATTAGTAATCTAGAGATAACTTAAAGTATACAGGAGGATGTGTATAGATTGTATGCAAATATGCCATTTTATATAAAGGACCTGAGCATCCAAGGATTCTGTTAGCCATGGGGTGGGGCTTGGTGGGTCCTGAAAGCACCTGTCCTCCATCCCTGCCTCCATCAAAGGACAACTGTATTTAAGACACATCTGTATTTACATGTAAAACACTAAGGCTAAGGAAAGGTGAAGAATCTGCTGGTGTAAGTAACAGCAATTCCAGAACCCAGATATTCTGACACCCAGCCCAGGTCTTTTGCCAGTTCACCTGAAGAAAGCTCATGCCTCTACTGATGCATTAAAGATCACAATGCTGCAGGGTCACCCTTCCTGGAAGAACTACCCATTATATGGAGCTCAGTAGGAAGTGGAGGCAGGCAACAGGGCTAGTTAGGTCTCCAGTCAGGCCTGGAGAACAAACAAACATTGTTGGTACAAAGAAAGGGGCAGGCAAAGCTAGATTTGATTCAGGGCCAGTAACAGCTGAAAACAATTGACGACTGCATGGAGAAGGCCAATGACCCCCTGTCCCAGCAGCGTGGCAGAAAGACACTACTGGACCTTATAACAGTGCCATGAGAACAAGAAAAGACAGTTGTTGGAAAGTGAGGATCTTTCACATGACCTGAATTGCAGAGGGAGTGGGAGTAGGGATGTAAGTAGATTTTGGTGTTTTCTCTCTCTGGCCATCTGCTAAAGATTTTCTGAGGCTGATAAAGCACAACACTTGAATTCACTGCTATCCATTTCCTTTTTCTCAAAACATTTGCTCAATCAGATAAAAGGAAAAAGAAATCCTTTTCTGATGGGCAGCTATAATTTCTTTCTATTATACACAAAGACTAAAAGCCCCAGGAGAATACAAATAATCTCAAAGTTTAGATGTACTGAACAGAAAAATCTATCTAACCAGAAAACCTTCTATCCATCAGCACTTTAAAAAGTATCACAGGACCAGTGCTTGAAATCCCAAAAAGAAGCTTATTAAAAATTCATTTAGGGACATACCAACAGAAAAGTATGTTTCTGTCTCTCACTACATCCCAAGGTAACAAACTAAAATTAATAATTTGAAATTAATCTAAAACGTCAGGAATACAGCCTAGAAAGACTCTCAATTTTAAGAGATTAGGGAGCAAATAATCTCCCCAGTCCCACAAGAGGCTTCATGAAAGTGACAGGCCCTAAAAAGAGCAAGCATAGTGATACATCCAATTTGGTGATTTTTTTCTCCCTGCTTCCTTCCTTCCCACTCTACTGTGAACCATCTGTGGTAGATTAGATTATTATTCAGCATACATTCACTCCCTCCCCCAACATACCCAAGAAAGGATGTTGAGCTTGGCTCTGTGACTTGCTTTGGCCTCAAGGTGGGTGCAGTCTACTACCCACTCCATGCCTTTGGGCACAACCTGACAACTTCCTTTGGTCATGGGATCTTGGCAGATGCAGTACAAACAGTTAAACTGTGCTTGTGCAGGGGGCCCTGCCTTCCTGTACTTCTGCTGTTCCCTCAACAACTTATTTGGGTATCCACTGCCCCTTCAGCCTGGGGCCCAGAATAAGAAGGGCAAAGCAGAATTGCCCTAGCTGTCACTTAAGAACGGTGAGAGCTAATGCTCTAAGGCACTGAGTTTGGGGGACTACTATGTAGAGTTATCACGGTTGTCTTTAAATAATAATGGTTGTGTGGGCTCAGAAGATGCAATAAAAAATGAACAAAGACTTACAAATCTGAAATTCTTTATCTGAAACCCTTAGGACTAAACAGGTTTACAATTTATGTATTTTTTGGATTTTGTAAAGGTGAAAGTGAAAGTCGCTCAGTTGTGTCCGACTCTTTGCGACCCCATGGACTATATAGTCCATGGAATTCTCCAGGCCACAATACTGGAGTGGGTAGCCTTTCCCTTCTCTAGCGGATCTTCCTAACCCAGGGATCGAACCCAGGTCTCCTGCACAGCAACATGAGGCAAATGCCATGTTTTATAATGCTCCCTCAGGGTATTAGATAGAGCCATAAAATCAAACACACTAATAAATATGTAGTAAAATATATAAGAAGTCTTAAACTACATAAAGAGGTTCAGGTTAGAGTTTGCTGTCAAATGAT
Organism: Giraffa tippelskirchi; assembly: GCF_054371585.1. NCBI lineage: Eukaryota > Metazoa > Chordata > Mammalia > Artiodactyla > Giraffidae > Giraffa > Giraffa tippelskirchi. Next base: position 144,659,687 of record NC_137281.1, on the reverse strand, counting down.
TTAGGAGCTTTTGGACTTGAGAACTGTGGAAATGGGACCATGGTCCTGTATTATTACTTATATAGTTAAAGAGATTCTTTTCCTCTCAAATTTCATTTCAGTAACTCTACATGGAAGGTGTAATTACAATGAGTCACTGTGGAAAATCTGTTGTGGAAATGGCAGAACACAACTAATCTTTAACAAAGAAAAGGACTATTCACAGTTAATTTGGTAAATCATTGACTGTTCTCAGCAATGCATTCTCTTGTTCGCTTTAGATCACCTTAAGGAACTGTACAAGGCATAGTGAAAACCAAACATTAATACCCTTTAATCAACAGACACTTGCTGGCATTCTGTGCACACCCCCAACCTGGGGTAGGTACAAGGGGTGCTAGTGCATCCGATGATGCTTCTGGTCACTTAAGGCGCTTACTGTCTAGAGGGGAGGACAGACAAGAATGTTTTTACATTAATAACATGTTGAAATAAAATTATTTAGATGTACTGGGTTATATAAAATAATTATTCAAATTAATTTCACCTAGTTCTAGCTTTAAAACATTTGCTCATCAGAAAACTTAAAACTGACCTTTGCAGCTCTCACGTGATGTTTCTATTGGACAGTGCGGCTCTAAAGCTTCAGTTCTTTCTCCGACAAACAGGCTTAATACTGAAAATCCCCGACAACCCTTTCCTTCCTGAAGCTTCCCTCCCTTCCTCAGTTTAGTGACACTGCATGGTGGAGGTTCTCCTCCCACCACTCATTCCCCTCAGCTGGTTCCTTATCCTCTTCCACCCTCTCATTATAAGTGTTCCTAGGCTCTGCCTGGGCCTCCTTGTCCCCCTCCTTTTCTTAGGCTTTTCCTCCACTGTTCCAAAATCAACTGGTAAGGCTATTTAAGGGACGCATGTTTACAGCTCCAGGCCTGTCCACGGGATATTTCAACTACTGGCACTTGAAAAGTGATACTTCCAAACCGATTTCTCCTCTTCCTCTCCAGACTCTCCTTTGCTCCTAGCTTTCTTATTCCTGTGATTGTTACCCCCATTTTCCAAACAAAGCCTCCCAGTCAACTTAACATTTTACTCCTTGCTCCTCAATTGGCCGTCATATCCTCTTCATACTTTTCCTCCTTTCTAAGCCTCTGTCACCACCAAAGGCCAAATTTTCATTATATCTCACCTGGATCATGCAAAAGTCACCTCAAATCTCACTCATTTTAGACCTTACGTACCCAAGGCAAAGTTCTTGTCACAAAACTTACTAAGAACAACGCTCAAAACACCTTCCAAATCTGCCTGGCATTGATCACACAAAGGAGATGCACTATTAATTTTTCAGAATACATCCAAAAGAAACAAGTCTCTCCCTGCAATCTGAGGTAAAGCAGTGGGAGAGCAGCAGCAGAAGGAACCTGGATCTGAGGGAGGGGAAGGGGACCACAAAAGCCTTGCTGACAAACGTTCTACCTTTCCTGCTGGAATGAGTCTCAGAGACCAACTCCAATCCTTCAGTTCTCCACAAATGGAAATTCACGCAGCAGTCTAGGACCAGGGGCAGCCGCTAACTTAAAATTCAGCACCAGACCATATCCACTCATAGGAAAGTATGCCCAGAGTTGTGATAACTATTTTCCCAAGAAGATGAGCCAATGAATGTAAAAACAGATGAAAGATGCTGCTTCTATCATCTACTTTTCTCTGGAGGGAGGAGGGTAGGAAGTGAGGGAATCGATGCACTCAATAAATAGGCTTCTTTTTTCACTGTTAAGGGCTTGTTACTAAATGGAGGTGGGAGGGGGTTTACGTTGGCAGAACTCTGTAAATGAGTTAAAGGAGAATTGAAACTGGCTTTGGCAGGTGACTGAAATCAGCCAAATGCAATCGGCTCCAATCTCGTTCCTGTTTTTACCCTCCTTCATTAGAGTGATTTAAAGTGCACACTGGGTACTGGACGCTTAGGATCCAGAGAGCTGCTCTTCGTAGTACACCCTCTGATACAACGCCCTTCTCAATTCAACTCCGAGGGTGGAAACCTTTCCATGGCGAAAGATAGCTTAAGTAACAAGACGCCCTTAACCAGATGTAATCTCCACCTGCCTCAAACTTGAGAGAATACTTATGACTTTTACAACGTGCTCTGCCATATAGTGATTTGCCTGCCATTCTTATCTCCCATAGTAAACCTTGAACGCTTTATTCCTCTTGTCCAAAGCAGACAAACAACGCTTATAAAATTATTAAGTTGACTTTCCTACCAGAGAAGCAGATATTTATTTGAAAGGAATCTGCGGGATCAAAAAGCCAAGTATCTAAAATACAGGCAAAGCACTGGACATAAAAGCCTCGCGACAGTCCTGATTAAGGCAAAAGCATCAGACCCCGGTGTTTTCCGCCTCGAACGGAGACAGAAGGAAATTAGCCCTGAGTGCCACTCGCTTCCCCTGGACAAGGACACACTCAGGGGACGAGGCGCGGAGTTTCAGCAGTTGCTCAACAAGACCCAGCGCAAGGCGCTTCCTCTTTTCTCCCGCTCCAACTCCAGGCAAGACGGTCAATCCCCGCCCAAGGCACCTGCGCCCTGAGCTGTCTTCGGGAAACCAGCACTTCCGTACCAAGGCTGAGGAGGGGGACTCTCTCTTCAACCGGACTGCGCGCCGCGCCCGGCGCCCGAGAAACGGGCCGCCCCTCCTTGTTCCCCACAGGGGGTTCCTCGGTCCCAGTCCGACCGCGCCCCACTCCTCATCCTCGAGGACACCGGCTCCGCGGCCCGGACGGCGACAAAGGGCCTGGCCCTGCCCGCAGCCGCCTGTACTGGCGCCGGATGTGAGGCGCGTTCCTGTCACCCCCAACTCCCCTTCGGGCACCTACCCCCTTCCTCGCCGCCACCGCCACCGGCCTCTAGCAGCCCAGGTTCCTTCCCGAGCATCCGCTGTTTTGTTTCCGATGTGAAATCGCGGCCTTTGGAGCTGACGGCTCAGGCCCCGCCCAAAAGGCTTCACCGGTGTCGTAACTTCCGGACCGGGCGTCGTTGGTGACCCGCCCCCGAGGGGCGTGGCCTTGGACGGTCCCCAGCGGCGGAGGGGCGGGGCCCAGGGTGGAGGGGTGGAGCTTCCGGTGGTGAGTGGCGATTGAGGCGGGGAACCTGGCATTCCGGTTGGGTTTCTGACCTGGAGGGACACCGCCGCCCCTGGCTCACCAACCCCCATCCCCGTGGGCGCCAGCACGGGGAGGAGGTTATCAGAGATTAGAGGCTGCTCCTGAACTGAGGATCAAGATTTCTACGTAAACTAGACCCAGTGTGTGCTTCTCCCGGCCTACGAGTGATAGTATGTTAAATTTAACGTTTCTTTCATTTCTCTACAGGACCTATTTGTACAGCGTTTCTCAATGCAAATCAGCGGCACCACAATCAAAAGAAAGCTAACTTAAATTGTAAATCCCTGTGCCCTCCACCCCCTCCCTAGTAAATCAAGACTATTGGTGCGTGAGAACCTTAGAAACTGCATTTTAAACAAACATCGTCTGGGATTCTTGGGTTCCAAGTTTAAGAACCTATCTTCCTAGATAGTAAGCTTTCAAAGCATGACTGTCTCATTTTTGTAATACCCAAATGTTACAGAGTAACTGGTGCACAGTGACTTGCCCTATGGTCCTTTGATTTTTTGCATCTGCCAGCTTTCCATTCAAATGTCTGTAAAAACAGTACCAATAACTAACTCCTTAAGTAGCAGACCACACACATACACTCATCTGAAAGCTTGTGTGTGTTAGTCCTCAGTCGTGTCCGACTCTTTGCGACCCTATGGACTGTAGGCCATGAGACTCCTCTGTCCATAGGATTGTCCAGGCAAGAATACTGGAGTGAGTTGCCTGTACCCTCCTCCAGGGAGTCTTCCCAACCGATGGATGGAACCCGCATGTCCTACCTCTCCTGCACTGGCAAGTAGGTTCTTTACCACTAATGACACCTGGGAAGCCCCTTAACAATGAATACCATCATGTAAAACCAAAGGTGAACAATGGAGAAATGTTCACATGCACAGGAAGTTAATCAGAAAACTGAAAATGAAACCAGTAACAGCACCTGGCCAAATGAGACTTTTTATTTCTCTTAAATTTTCCCAAGATAACCCTTCGTATACCTAGAGCATCAACCCGCAGCCCCTTTCTCCTCCCAGCCCCAATACATGAATGGATTTAAATAGGTTTTACACACAACTTTATATTTAAGAACAAAGTAGCATTTGTTTTTCCATTAACAGGGAATGTTGGTGAAATTAAAAGGTTGACACCCCCCAAGCAAATTTTTCAAAGTTCTCATCTCCCACTTCCCTCCTCAAACTTCACAAGGGTAGGAATTTTTGCCTGTTTGTTCACATATATTACAAGTGCTGAGAACAATGCCTAGCACATAAAACAGTTCTATACATTTGTTAAACAAGCATAGGCTAAAACCCATCCATCTGTGAACTAGTTCAATCTCTGAATGCAACCTGGGATGTAAGTAGAAAGTCTTAAAATGCTGGCAAACTATCTTAGAAACAAAAACTTTGTGCAAAGATATTCATGGAGTATTATTAATAGCAAAAATTGGAATGTTAAATGTCTTACAATAAAGTATGGTTCACCCACCACAGAATGTGATTGTTGATAAAGATTATGTTTAACAAAAATTCTTATCCAGTTAAATAAACAGATCTGTAATAGACATTTATGCATACGGCAAAACACATTCCTGCAAAAAGGAAATAAAAGTGATTTTTTAAAAAGCAACCACTGGCAGAATAACTGGATTACAGATAAATTTTCCTCCAGTATTCTGTATTTCTTCACCTTTTAAGGTATACAGAAACCCAGGAAGCACTGAGGAAGAACCAGTAAAAAGACACAGACTAGAGAAACAAGGCTAAAGTGACATCCCAGGGAAAGATTGAAGGCATAAGAAGAGGGTGGCAGAGGATGAATAAGTTAGATAGCATCACTGATTCAAAGGACATTAATCTGAGCAAACTCCAGGAGATAGTGAAGGGCAGGGAAGCCTGGAGCTCCAGTCCATGGGGTCACAAAGAGTTGGACATGATTTAGCAACTGAACAAGAGACCAATAGAGAGCAAACGCCCAGAGTGCCAAGATGTAAATTATGGTGTAGCCTCTTAAAAGGGCAGAGTCTCATTTGGTATTATCACCAGTAAAACGTAAAAACACTGAGTGAGACTTAAGAAATGTGAAGCGCACATAAAACTGTAAGCTACCATTTATGGAAACTCAAGTGTAGTGAAAAGGAAAAGGGAGGACCTAAGGTTAATTTCCTGTGTTTTTCAAAACTTATTCCAGACAGAAGGAAGAAAGAAAATAATGAAAATACCTGAGACAAGTGGAGTGGGGAAGGTCTTCTGAATAGAAAGCAAAGGTTCACAATGCGTATCATAGAATGGAGAGCTGGAATTGGAGACTATGCCTAAATGAAAGTTAAGATTTTGTTAACGTGAGATTATAGCTAAGTAAGGGGGGAAATCAAATGACTTTCACTCATTCATACCTACCTAAGATAGCACTGGAAGTTTTTTGTGTTTGTTTTTTCCTGTGCCACACAGCATGTGGGATTTTCGTTCTACAACCAGGGATTGAACCTGTGCCCCTTGCAGTGGAAGCAACAGTGTTAACCACTAGACCGCCAGGGAAGTTCCAGCACTGGAAATTTAAAAACAATAAAAACTGCAGTGTTTGTGGTTAAGAAGTGAAGTTCAGTAAAAGAATGAGAAAAATAATAGAAGGTCCAGACTACCTGAAGTTGTGCTTTTATATTTTCCCCAGAAATGTCTGAAACTTGGGAGAATGGAGAAACAAAAGACAAAAAAGAAAAAAGGTGGCAAAAATCAGTAATAAGCAGTGAAAGATGAAGCAGATGGAAAATTCAGGCTGCCAGACCTGTTAGAACTACTTGGGGAGAGGGGCTGTTCAAAATTAGAAAGGCTAGAGCAGTCACTAGTCCATAAAGCCAGGACCAAGGCCACTTCTTTACACTACTGATTCCAAGGCCAAGTAATCCAATTTATTAACACTTCCCACATAAAGATTGTTTGTCTTTATACATTACTGCCCTGTTTACTATGGGAGTAAAGTAGGACCTGGCTCCTTAAATTGAAACAGCTCAAAACGAAGGGCTGGTTTTATCTTACTCATCGTTATTTTTTAGTCTTAAATTCTGTATGACTGTCAATATTTTATTAAATCTAATTTCTTTCTTAACCAAGAACCTGGACCCCCTTTATAAAGAAGACAACTTTGCCTCAAGAATATACTCAAAATGAAACTTTCGCATCTAGCTTTTCTACCCATGGTAACAATGTTTTTAATTGATAAGGAAAAAATGAACCTTCATGGTTTCTAGACTCTAAATGTGAAGTGTTTACTAGTTTTTCCTTTTGTGACAAGAAAAAAACAGGAAAAATCATTTAGAACTATTTTTAAATTCACAATACTTTTTGCTTCAAAGATTTGCTAAAAATGCTTCCTATAAGAGAACTTTTATTAACGAGCACTTTCCTCTGCCTTTAGGTGGCTATTAGCAAGACCATACCTATCCAATATAAATTTCTGCAATCAGAATATTATTCTTTAATCTGCAATGTCCATTCAATATTGGTAGCCATTAGCTAAATATGGCTGTTGAGGACCTTTAAATATGAATATTGCAAAGAAAAAACTGGATTTTAAAGTTCAATTTAGTCACACCTGACATCTGAACAGTTGAAATATGGCTAGTGTAATTGAAAACTATTTTAAATTTTATTTAATTTTAATGAATTAAACTTGACAGTGCAGACCTATACCATGAATTATAATCCAATATGCAGGCCCTCTAGATAGCCAACATAAAGATCATAGCACTGTTGCAGTGGGTAGCTAAGACTGTGGGATCTGGGGAATTTCCTGACCGCCCAGTGGTTAGGATTCTATGCTTTCACTGCTGAGGGTCCAGATTCAGACCTTGGTCAGAAACCTAAAATTCCATGTGCTATGCAGCACAGCCAAAAAGAAAAAGACTCTTGATTTTTAAGGTCTACATATTACAACCTCTTCTGAGAAGCTTCCTCCTAACCCTTGCCTCCCGACCTTGAAGTCAACGCATCAAGTTTGACAGTTCATATAGTGTACACTGTATATCTATTAGTGATCTCATTTTTTTCTCCACCACTAGGCTGTCAGCTACTAGAGGGATTTTGCCTTATTTATGTATATCACTCCATCTAGCTTAAAACATGAATGGCACATATTAAGTGTGCTTCAACGGCAAATATGTCATACACAAAAAGACAAAAGGGTTACCTGACTTAACAATCCAATTACTACTCTGTGAAAGAACCTACAAGTCATTTATTCAACTAATACACGATGTGGCAGAGTAGGTAGACTCGTGGAGTGTCATTTAAACAACATGGCTTGAAAAGAATTTTTATTCATTTTTATATACAGAAATTCTTTTCTTCCTGGGTATTTTAGATTGCCATTCCTAATTTCGTCTTCATGAGTCAAGTAATAAAAATGAAAGGCAAAAAACTTTTCAAGATGAAAATGAAGCATTCAAATGCTAATAAATATTTCAATAATTTAATACAATCACAATTCAAAAAATCTACCAGTTTATCAAAATACTATATACCAAGTTCACCTTGGTTTCTAGTATGAATGTAATAGTTCCTGGGTTTAAATATGTGTGAAAAAAAAAATGTGTGTACATTTCCTAGTTTTCTTCCTGAAACTTAGACTATTTCTTAGCCTATTTGGAATTCCTTCTAATACCTTTTTATAGCTAGTGGCATTCACAAATCAATTTCACCATCTTTTTCTAAGCAAAACAATTTCTCAATTTTGTATTAATAGAAGGCTGATATATGACTTGGAAATATGTATAACCATTTTGACATAAAACCTTTCAGCAGTTTTTGGGTAGAAAGAGGGAACATTCACAGAACTTATATGAAAGAGCTGGGTAAATAAGCTTCATACATACATTGTATACCTGCTTGCATTTATCTAAATTTAAATTTTCTTCATAGTAGACAAAAAAATGGTGTTTAGTCCAATTTGACTCGAGTTCATTGTTTTTTCAATTTGTCCACCATATCTACTATTCATGCCTGATTAGTACCTGAAACTGCACTCTCCACAAAATAATCATCAGCCTCTACTATCACATATCAGGAAGTGCTCTGATAAGATTCAGAATGAGTTAACAACATAATGTTCTCTAAGGAGATGATGTTCTGGGGCTAGCTGGGAATAAAGTCTAGAATATTGGAGCCGTTCTTGGGCATCCTTTTAGAAGATTAGTTTTATGTTCTTAATATAAATGATACCTATAATTTATCACTTGCCTCAAAAAATGTTTTTAAGATATACTTTAAAAGAAAATAAAGAAAAAAAAATTACGCTGCATTTATGCAGTCTGTTAGGATAAAATACCAGCACTGACACTTTGAACTGCCAATCAAAGTAGTCCTTATACCACTTAGCACTGGCAACATGTGGGAGCTGGTCAGAAAGGCAAAGTGTCAGGGCCACCCTAGCCCCTACTAAGTCTGAATTTTAACAAGGCCCCCAGGTGATTCAGGTACATGTTAAAGTTTGGGAAAAACCACTTTCTTCCTGTAGACAGATGTATACATTTAAAATTATTTTATTTTCAGGGTCAAACGGAGAAAAAGCATATTTGTTTCCTAGCTGTCACATCAGAATGGCTGTCAAGACTTTCATGTAATTTTGTAACTTGAATGGGCAATAATATGGATTAACTAAGGGTTCCAATTTGAAATTAATCTATCGACAAATGGTAAAGACAACCCAGAAAGTTCAAGCGATTTAGTAAAAATTTTCTTAAGTGTAACATTCCTGACACTAGAATATGCCAGCTTATTCTTATGCTTACACATATCCAGTTCTTTACATACAAACCTGAAAAATTCTGAAGACCCTGAAGTATAAGCTTGGTGGCAATATCTGACTTGAACTGACATTAAACGATTAATGTAGCAGTCTTTAACTCAATGATCAGTCAGATCAGATCATTTGCTGCAGAAATGTTAATATATAAATTTGGGATCCTGACACCAATCTCACTGGAGGTATTATGCAGTATATGGTATGTGCCCCTAAGGGCTTCACATGAGGGCCCCTTTAAGGTAAATATAATTCAAAGAGCAGAAGAGACCAAAGCAAGGAAAATTAAATCTACCTGAATAAACCTCCATGCTAATGCTAATAAATAAAACCAACCTAATATGATGCCTCAGAAGCAATAATATGGTAAGAGAAGACAGAGAGGCATAATAAACTGCTCGAACAAGGAGTTACATTGGGGGATCAATCTGAGAAAAGACTCGCAAATTAATTTGTAAACGACAAAGAACATGTTTCTAAAAATTTCCCTTCAGAAACTACAATTTAAAATATTATAACACTGAAAGGGGGTATATCTCCATAGATGTCTAGACTAACCCAAAATAAGGGAAATGGCCTCTTCTCACCTTCAGGTACTAATACTCAAAAATCCAGTCCATCAAAAATTCAGCCCATATTTTCAAGTTAAGTTTCTAGTATGCACCGCATAATTACAACATGATGCCATTTATTTAACAAGACTCTGAAAGAATGAGTCCCCAAGATCAAATATATACATTTTTAATATTTGATATATTTACATAATGGAACCATGTACATCATGGTTCAATGTTAAGAACAGTGTTTTCAAATGTCCTCTTAAGATGTAAAAAAAAATTTTGTAATTCAAGTTCAGTTATGCTTTTTATGGTTTCTTTAACACACCCCCTCAATCTTTTTTAAAAATAAATACTCAGACATGGGAATAGCTGCACCTAATTTCCATTAAGAACTGTTTAAAACTTGGTACATTTTTGGGTAATTTTGCTCCCTGTTGAAGTCCTGATCTATAATAAAGAAAGCCTCATGTATATCTCTAACAACACGATCAGTACAGTTTTGAACGCTGATGAGCAGAAGTAAACAAGGTGTGTGCCTGCATACACACACACAAGATATAAACCCCTGACAAACACAAATGAGTGGTAACTGCTTTAAACAACTTACTTTATCCTCAGAAATTAGATGCAAACTTTGTAAACTGCCATGCTAAATTGCTACAGTATTTTGTCAAATGTTTTCTAGCCTGTAAAATTGCCTAATCTTCTGATAATTTTTTTTAAAGATTTTTTTTTTCATTTAGGCTTTCTGAATGAAGCTTTCTTTTTTAAAACAAAGGGGTACATCAAAATTAAACTAAGGATCAATGAAGTGCAAAAAAATGCATAAAATAAAGCTCTCCAGATTCTAAGGATCTGCCTCATTTCTGAACAATGAAATCAGGGGGGAAAACCACCATGATTCACACTCCCTTAAGGAGAGGCTGACACAACCAGCTATCAACAGAAAAACCCATTTCATTCAATAGACTGTTGTTTGCCACAAGAGAATACCATGCTCTGGGAGACTAATAACCTAATTATCCCAGACATCTGGATTGGCACAATACCATGTTTCCTTTACAATTCTATTCTTGAATTAGGAAATGTTTAAGGGAAATTTCCAAAGCAAACTAGGAAAAAGTAAGACTTTTATACATACACTCACACAAACACATTCATACAGAGATACAGTAGGAATGGATTGTCTGATAATTTTCACACTCTAAATTTCATGCCATCATGAGGGCCTGCCATTTTTGATCAAGGAGGTAAGGGTAATAGGTATGACTGGTTATTTTTTCTATTTAAAATCATCCATGTTGGTGCCTGTACAGTACAGTTCAATATTAAGTGCAATTCTGCATAAGAATTGGGGAGTCATTTTAATATTTACAAGGAACAAATCAGCAGAACAAGATTATATCAGATAGGCTGTATACAGTAGCTGCGGCTTATAAAACATACAGTAATTTGTACCTAGTGAGTATAAAGAGAACCACGGTAGGATTCAGGTAGGATGTCTTTACAACCAAGAGAGTACACACGGCATCAACAAATTAGAGGACAAAAAAATTCACATTTTCTACATTAAAAAAAAATTACAGATCTCACAAATGTCTTTGAAGACAAAAAAATAAAAGTCCTTTGAAGGGTGGGAAAGAAGAAATCTGAAATGGAACTCTTAATGTAAAAGAGTTTTACTTCACAAGACCAATTTTCTTGGCTTCTGTTTCATATATCAATAATCTCCACATCTTGACTATAAAAACTTCTGCTTCTTCATCAAGTACCTAGAAAAGGAAAAACAAAAAAGCCAGTTACACGTGTAAGAAAAGCAATCACCAGCAGCTCCCAACAAGGCAAATGGAATAAAAAAGGTTTTTCTCTACCAACAAGCATTTACTTTATTTATTCATGTCCTGAATAACTATTTCCTAAGGAAATCACATGTTTGTTATAAAGAATATAGTCAATCAGACAAATTAGTTATATAATCACATAATACTTAGTACAGAGTATCTCACTTACCCTCTCCCCAAGAACCTCACAATCTTAACATTTACTGAGCCCTTATTACATGTAACACTGAAATATTAAATGAGAATACATGTATAGCATTTTAATATAGTTATCTGGGATACAGTAAACAAAATGAACACTGTCATTCCCAAGGGACACAAGACTACTGAAGAAATAAAAGGTCCTCTCCCCTTGGCAAATCAAATGATCTTTTCTTTATATCTGTGTCTCCTTTGCTGCCCTGCAGAGGGCCAGGGTGGGGAGGGAGGTGGGGCGGGGGGGATTCAGGATGGCAGGGACACATGCGTACCTGGGGTTGGTGTTAATGTATGGCAAAAACCATCATGATACTGTAAAGTAGTTATCCTCCAATTAAAATAAATAAATTAAAAATTACTTGGATTCAAATCCCACTTCTCCCTACTACCAGTTACATGCTCTTGGTTGGGATACTTAATTACAGTGAGCCTCAGTTCTCTTATCTGTAAAAGGGAGGATACAGTAGCTATGTCATACTGGTTCTACTATGGGAATTAAAAGAGACGGTATGTACAAAGTGCTTTGAAGAGTGCTTAGTACAGTAAGTACCTAACACAAACCAGAAATTTGATTTTTCTGAAAAATTTCCCTACATTTCTCAGTGATGACAAAAAAAGAACTTAAATCAGACATCCACGAGCTAGACTTAACCTATAATTTAAAAATACCATGCTGCAGGAATTCCCCTGAGGTCCAGGGGATAGAGAACTCCTTGTTCCCACTGCCAAGGGTGTGGGTTCAAACCCTGGGGTCCCACAGCCAAAAAAAAAAAACTTTGCTGCAATACTAACGTGGAATTGTACCCTGGACATAACATAGGTACAAAAATGCAGCCAAAGTTCATTAGCTTACGTAAAATGAGTGAAGGTACAGTCTGAGAAAGTCATATTGCTAATAAAAACAAGATATTACTTGAACTGAAAGTTCAATCTCATTTATTCAAGAAATATTTAGAGGGTCCATGAGCTATCACCAGAACCAGCTGACAACACTAGCCCAACTGGTTTCCTCCCACTGTGATCAACACTGAAGTAGAAAATAATAAAAAACAACATAAATGATTAAATGGTAGTTTAATTATATTCCAAAAATCAAACTATTTCAACAGATCAAAATAGTGACATATGTCATCTTCACCAACAGTAATTATATCCCTGCCAAGGCAAACCAGAACACTGATTTTTTTTCTTTTTGGCTGCACATCTGTGGCATCTTAGTTCCCCGACCAGAGACTGAACCTGGGCTCTTGAGAGTGAAACTGTGGAGTCCTAACTACTAGACTGGCAGAGAATTCCCTATTTTTTTTTTTTTTTAATTCCTTAACTCAGGAGTAACTACAAAGCCCTCTCTTTACCTGAAGGATAACTATAAAGAGAGGCTGGAAGGTCAAGGACATTCCATCCCTAAGGATCTATTCACATTTCTCCTTTCATCTGAGGCTCAGCATTACAAAACCAAAAGCTTTTCACAATTTTTCCCCCAGGAATTTTAAATAGATACATTAGGCTAGCTAGGCAACAGAAAATTAATGTTATCTGGCTTTAGACATCATGAAGTGCTTGAACACATAGTATCTTGACCTTTAGAGCTCCTTTTGGTTAGGCAACCCCCATGCCACTCCCTGACAACTTTAATTGCAGCTCAAAATAAAAGTTTCCCTGATCACCTATCATCTCATATCATGCTTGACATTTCTTCCTCCCTGGCTCTTCTTCCCATTGCTACCTTCCCACTCAGCCTTTTAGACTCTATTTCACTTTATGCTAACCATCCTCAACTGTTAAGATTTTTCATCTGCTCACCTTAATTGAAAACCTGATGTGACCCTGACAGTCTTGTGGCCTTCTAAGGAAACTCCTCCCTTTCAAAGCTTTAAGTCTCCACAACAGAGGGAAAGCAGCTGGATCTTCACTGGTTCTCTCCTCGTCAACAGTATCTCCACTGAGGTTCACAAGACCTCACTACACCCTTCACTCCAACACCAGCTGTCTAGGAAATATCTAGTCTTTCATCCACATTAAATGAGTGCTATGGCAGCTGGTTCTTGCATTTCTCTCCAATCCCAGTCCCAACATGCAGCAGTTTCTATGTGTTATAACCCAGCTTAAAGTTTGTTGATATTCTAAACAATGACATCAGCTCTGCCCCAGAAACTCCCACGGCCATACTCTGCACCTTCCCATTATCTGGACCAATTCACTACTTGTATTGTTTAAACTACTACCAACCCAACAGACACCTGTTCAAGTAACAAAAGAGTTCCACAATCTTCAAGCCTCAGTTTAGATGATAATTCCTGTGATTATTTCTGTAACTACCCTCAACACCTAACAGCTCTATCTCCTCTGCCTCCATTATTTTTTTTTACATACGCCTATTATATTAAATATGCTATAGTATCAATATTGGTACACCTGTTTCCCTGCTAGTTCTTTAAGGGTAGGTATTCCATCTTTTTGTGCTTTTAAGCACATTGCTCTACCTAGGTAACACTTAGTAAATGCTCTCTAAATGTATGAATAGATTCAGAATTTATATTTACACACACAAATACTAAAGACAGGTGAAGGAAGAGACTGATAAAGAAAATTTTAACTATACTGATGTCTAATGATATCTTACTGTGAATACCTTTAACCTCTTAATGCATATTCGAATTTTAATTCAGTCCTATAAAGAGTCTAGAACCAATACAGGTAGAAATTCAATCAAATTCAGAGGAGCAAGTTTGATTACACTAATCTTAAAATATAAATAACAGCAAATTTTCTCTTACCATGGCAACGTCATCTAAAATGCTCTGAGGTGAACTATGAGCCATAACCTAGCAGAAAAAAAATTAATGTCAATTTGAAAATAAAACATTAACAATATAGTAAAAAGATTTTTTAATGTATCCTCAAACTAGTATGAAAATGTGACTGAAGAATTTTTCTATAAATTTCTATAAATTCCCAGAATCGCTCTCTTTTCAATCAAAGTTTGACACCAAAACCTAAGATCTTAATCACCACATATCTGTCTTCTAATTCAAACCCAGACTTACAAATGTTTATGCTACAATAATTACAAGTGGAGAAGATAATTTACTATTCCTGATGTTAAAGGAGCAATAATGAGAGAAAAATAGCATTTCTTTAAAATGCAATTAGCTATTCCTTTGTAGAAATACAGTGCTTCTATTGTTAACTATCTTATTAAGATAAGACTGGGCCTTCAGAGGACAATGAAAGGATGAGGTTATCTCCTGGTGGTCAAGAGCATGACTTTTACAGGCTTGGCTATGCTGCTTATTATATAATCATGATCAAGACACAATCTCTCCTCAAGTCTCAATTTCTTCGTGTACTGAATGGGGACACTGTTAGAAACTTACACTTCCTAAGGTTGTTGGGAGGTTTAAAGAAGATAAAGTTTTGGAAAATGCTTAACACAGGACTTGCCAAGAAAGAAGCCTTGCACACAGTAATCAGTCGATTAACACCACTATAATGCTATGAAGGACATTATTTTGCTTCTTTTCCAAAGAATGGATGACTGACAAAAAACTGAGACAAGTGACTGGCTTGTCTCCACTAAACCTCAACTGTACCTCAGCAACATTCTGACCGTTAAGACAAGAATTTGGTGACAAAGCATTCTTGGGGGCAAGGAGAGAGCAAAATTGGTAGTAGCCCACAATTCTGTCTCCTTTGACCCTCTGAAATGAAAGCACTCGGTGTGGGGGTCTCAAATTGTACAGAAGGGTACACTTAAGTAGCCATGAATCTCATAATTAAAACTAAATTATCAATGACTTGGCCCAACAAAAAATTCAATTTAGAAAATCTCTAACATTTTCAAGTATATAACAAATATTGGAGGTGGAAAGAGTAAAAGACTAACCTTAGAACAAACAAAATCAACTAACGTAGCTTCTTCTTCACCTATGTATTCTATGATTTTTTTATTAATCCATGGTCTAATTCGTCGTTCCATCAATATCTGTAAAATAAAGCATGGGCACTAAGTTGAAGAGCTTTTTATTACACTTACTTAAAAAGCCTATAAAATCTCTTATGAATTTTTCTTAAAGCTAAAATATAGAGTAGTAAGATCATTCACAAGTTGAGGTAAAACAAGTATGTATCAGGATACAATTATTTGCTTCTAATTTATGAAGACTTCAAGTACCACTAAGACTTTTCACAATAATATGTTATCATATTATAACATATTAAGTCTCAAGACTGAGCTTCCCTGGTGGCTCAGACGGTAAAGAATCCGCCTGCAATGTAGGAGACCTGGGTTCAATCCCTGGGTTGGGAAGATCCCCTGGAGGAGAGCATGGCAAAACACTCCAGTATTCTTGCCTGGACAATCCCCGTGGACAGAGGAGCCTGGTGGGCTAAAGTCCATGGGGTCACAAAGGGTTGACCATGACGGAGTGACTAAGCACGGCACACGTCAAGGTTCTAGCCACATTATCACCTCACTTAAACTGAGTTCATGTGCTATATTCAGAACCAAAAACTTGCAATAAAATGATGAAATACAATTTGCTACTCACAGAATCCACAATAGACCAATCCAGGGGATAAGCAAACAGTTCAGGTTTGGCTGTAGGGATTTTTTCAATGAGACTTTTAATATGTTTGCGCTTTTCTTCAGTGTTTACAGTGCCTTTGGCAGCATTCTTATCATCTTCACCATAATCCAAGGGAACCAGTTTCCTTTTCCGGGGTACATCATCACTGTCTTCATCCTCAAATTTGTTAAAGACACTATCTACGGGGAGCTTCTTTCTTTTCACAGAATTAGGTTGACCAGGACTATTGGAAGCACCTATAGTAAAAACACTGTATTAGCACGGCAACTTAATCTTCAAATGTTACATTATACAACCCACCATCCCTCAAACGCAGTGTAAATGTACTTCCACAAATCTCAGAGAAAGATCCCAACTGTAAAAAATAACTCACTACTCACAAGTGCTAGAAAATTTAACTTTTCACTTCTTCTCAGAACTCGAGGCAGCTGCAGATATAGGAGCACTAGTAGAACTATGAAAACAATTGTGAGCTAGAAAGGCATTTTTAAATAATCTTTTTCTATCTACCTACCAAGCAGCGCATATTTATTTTTTCCTTAAGGCAAAACTGAGGTAGTTTTAAGGGGGTGGGGAAACAAAGGAAAAAAAGAAGGAAAAAAATGCTAACATACCCAGTTTAAGACTTAGTCCTATTTTTGGCCTATGCTCTTCAGGTTGTTGTTGATCTGGTGAATTTTCGTGAGGAATAATAATACCACAGGGAGACTCATCCCCAGGAGTGTTGGGAGTTGCATTGCCACTGGCAGAGGAGACAGATGGGGCAGAACTGATGGGCCTCAGAGTTGGCTTGAGACAAGGTTTTTGCTCTGGCTCCTCTTCCTCTTCCATGGGTTCCTCCCGTTTTTCTTCTTTTTCTTGCTTTTCTTCTTCCTCTTCCTCGGATTCTGGCTCTTGCTTTATCTGTGGTTGTCTGCGCCTCTCAGCCTCTTGTTCCATCTAAAAACCCAGAAAATAACCTGGTTAACTGAAACGAACCCAACTATCTCCAATTCAACCAGCTCTGTGTTTTATCTACATTTCACAAAACCTCTATTTTTCTTTATCACTAGGAATAAAACATTGCCTCCTTCTATAATCAGAATCTGTAAATCCACAGCATATATTAGGTACTCTGCAAAATGTTTTAGTATTTCACATATATTAACATTCTTCAGTGGCTTATATCCACTTTTCAGAGAACACAGAGGTTAACTGCTAATAGTCAGCTAATTCAAAGTGAAAAAGTCTTTTTATATTTTTATTAAAGAAATTATAATCACAAATTTTAGAATAGTACAGACAATACATAAGAGGCAACTCAAATCCTCAGCCTGGTTATATACAATCATTTTTTACTTCTTGACAATGGCTGAAGGTACATTCACAAATAGGAAAAGGAAGATGTGGCACAGAGGGAGAATTCTGAAGTCAAAGCAAAAGGAACACTCCCCCTGAAGCTACAAAATATAATAAAATACAACCATCATAAGAGTATTATAAAAACTTGGATGAATAGCAAGTTTTCTGAGCATGAAAACAAAAACAGAAAAAACAAAAGTAAAAATATGTATCATGAACTACAAGAAAATTTAAAGTCTGTGCGTATCACCATCTATCTATCAACTCACAAAGGAAATACAATGACCACTAAACAATCTGCATGGCATTCAAACCCACTGGTACTCAGAGAATTAAGACAATAACATTCCTCAACCTAAATGTTACAGTGGTAAGGATTTAAAATACTAACAAAACTGTCATGATGATGAATGTGAATGTGAAAGTGAAGTCGCTCAGTCGTGTCCGACTCTTTGCGACCCCATGGACTGTAGCCTACCAGGCTTCTCTGTCCATGGGATTTTCCAGGCAAGAGTACTGGAGTGGGTTGCCATTTCCTTCTCCAGGGGATCTTCCTGACCCAGGGATCGAACCCAGGTCTCCCGCATTGCAAGTGGACGCTTCACCCTCTGAGCCACCAGGGAAGCCCCATGATGATGAAGGTATGGCAAAAAAGACACATGGGCAGGGCTTCCCTGATGGTCCAGTGGTTAAGAATCTGCCTGCTAATGCAGGAGACCTGAGTTCAATACCTGGTTTAGGAACTAAGAACCCACATGCCAAGGGGCAACTAAGCCTGTGTACCCTAGAGTCCACGAGCCACAATGAGAAGTCACCAAAACGAGAAGCCTGCACACCACAACTGAAGAGTAGCCCCCACTCACCACAACTAGAGAAAGCCCAGCACAGCCATAAATAGATAAAAGATACATGGGCTAAAAACTGGAGAAATTCTGTGTAGATTACACATGATGCAAAAGCACATCAGAAAACAAAACAGACTCACAGATACAGACAACAAGCGGGTGGCTGCCAGAGGGGATCAGTGCAAAGTAGGTGAAGGGGATTAAGAGGTGCAGACTTTTAGTTATAAAAACACTCATGGGTAATGTCACACACACCGTAAGGAATACAGTCAGTAATGTCACACACACCGTAAGGAATACAGTCAGTAATGTCACACACACCGTAAGGAATACAGTCAGTATTGTCACACACACCATAAGGAATACAGTCAGTAATGTCACACACACCGTAAGGAATACAGTCAGTAATGTCACACACACCGTAAGGAATACAGTCAGTAATGTCACACACACCGTAAGGAATACAGTCAGTAATGTCACACACACCGTAAGGAATACAGTCAGTAATGTCACACACACCGTAAGGAATACAGTCAGTAATGTCACACACACCGTAAGGGATACAGTCAATACTGTTATAATAACTTGGTTTGGTGACAGATGGTTACTTGATTATGAGACGTATCAATTCATAATGTATATAAACGTCAAATCACTAAACACCTGAAACTAATATAATACTGTGTATGAACCATACTTCAATAAAAATTTAAAGAAGAAAAAAAAAGTACATTAGAAAACACCACATAATTAGAAAACAGCTTTATATTCCCATTTACAAAGCTTGTGTGTGGGGGGGGGGATATATGTATACATGTGTGAAAACATTTCTAAAATAATCAGACACTTACAATGATTATAACTGGCTAAGAAATCAGTTTTTCATTACTGGGTTTTATGTTGTCTAAAGTTTCTATTTACTCATGTAAGTACTTAATTAACAGAAAAAATACTATTTCATTGTGAAAAATAAAAGGGACATGTAAGAAGACAAAGTTTCTGTTAATATAACAGATATTTTTCTAAGGTTGACATGAAGAATTTGTAGTATTAGATTCATGATACACTAAGAGTAAAAACTTTAATACTGACACACTACTCTTAAAAGCAACAATTGGTATGCCATGTCCTATGACAGAGTTTTCCTTTTTCCCTTTTAAATGACAAGCTGTTCAGGAAACCATCTTTATTTTTGAATCAAAGTATTTAGGTGGCAACAAGAGAACTACAAAAGTTACTAAGTGTCAGATGATCCATAGGAAGAACAGGTTTGTAAATAGTTACATTAAGATATTCACTTAACAAGTAATACTTGACAGGAATAAAGGAATAAGATATATGGAAGATGTTGAAAATAATGCTGTAAATCAACTAATACTGATGACTTGCGTAATAAAGAAAAAGTACTAACATCTTCCCCCAAAGTAGCAAGATGCATGGAATATAAACATTTCCCTTATAAAGTAAACTCCATCATAGTTGGTTGGCTTAAAATGATGCAATAGTCTTAAAAGAACACTGTTTCGGATGTTAACAGTATCTTACCCGCTGGAGCTCTGCATCTGGATCCGGGTGCCCTTCTGCCAGAAGGCGCTGCCTGATTTCCTCCAGCTCTTCCTTCTCTCTCTTCCTATCCCGTTCATCTGCTTCCATTTCCTTTTCCCTATCACGCAATCTTTTCTGAAGAGCACTTCCTCTGCAAAAGTAAACCACAACAAGCCTTACTTAATACTCAAGGTCAGCAACTACTACACACACTATCTCCAAAAGCAATTTCTTTCCATACTAAAAGCTGCATTCTAAGAGACTGGAGACTGTCTTAATGCTCTCTATCTGTAAAACACCCAAGACAGCATGCTCTCTACAGGTTAATGCTTACTAAGTAAGCATTGTCTTATCATATACCACCATGCCTCAGAATTAAGTCATTCTAAATGAGTATCTAAAACAGGTTTAAAAAAAAAAAGTAGCTTTCTGAGGGAAGAATGCACTCATTTTATACCTATTCCACAGGGAAACTCTATTAACACATAATTTGTTTTCTTGGATGCCAAATTGTGAAACATTAATACAAGAAGTAATAATATCCCTAATAATAGTTTGGTGTGTTCAATTTACACTTAATGTTAGCCAAAAGGCCGAGAAGTGATGCATGTTCAATTTAAATCAGTTCCTCTCCTCGTGGGGAAAAAAAACCCCACAGAAGGAAGCAGGGCATAATTGAGAGAAAGCAGAGGTTCTATCTAGCACTTTATTACATCTCAGAATACTGAAATAATGTACTGCTATTTTATGATTCAGTAATTTTATTTTGTATTTTCTACAAAGTCAAACCCTTGGCATTCTTTCAATATAAGGTGTTACTCCAATGTTTTGATTATTTTGGCTACAGTGTATTAAATCAGATTATACATATTACATGCATTCACTACATGCCTAGCTTCTTTCAGGAAAGTGAGAAGAAAAAAATCAAAACAATGCTCATAACCTTAGGGAAATGGTAGTTTGGAGTGGAGGGAACAGAACAAAGCAAACAATTTGACCCTAGTGCCATAACTGTTAGAAGAATGAGAGAAGTCGAGAAAAGCCATGGGAACAGAGATGAGAAAAGACAGGCTTCACAAATCTCACATCATAATAGTGAAGTAACTGGGTGGGGGAGGGCAGACTCATTACTATGTAGCACTCTAGAAATCCTTGAAGACAAAAATTTCTAGACCACCTTAGATAATCATGAAGGCATGTTAAAATTTGCTATAAAAACTGAAGTTCTTTAAAATGCATGAAGAAAAGTTCATCTGTTATAATACTATTATGAACTTCCTTCCAAAGAAGATCCATAGAATTGTCAATTCTTTTCCAAAAGGCCCCAACCCCTGGAAAACAGCATTATCGACTACAGGGGTAATTACAAGACAAATTCAGATTTTTCTTTCTCACTCCACTGAGTGAACTTGCACTCTCTGGTGCAGAAAATACAGCTAATAATAAACTGACAGTGTGAGTTCATAAAGCAAGGCTTCTTTACCTGTAATATTTGGGATCATCTCTATCATCATCATAGTCTTCTAAGAATTCTTTTAGTCGTTTAGCTTCTTTTGCCTTTGAAGAAATGAAGGACAAAATGTGGAAAATTAATTTAAATTACATTTCCCCCTTTCTTGGGAACAGATTTTTCTTATCCATACCACTTGAACTTTTTAAATTCTCATAAACTTCATATATTAAATGTAAATAACATTAGATTTTTTAAATCTTTTATTCTTGAAAGCAAATCAGGGCTTCCCTCATGGTGCAGTGATTAAGAATCTGCCTTGCAATACATGAGACACAGGTTTGATCCCTGGTCCAGGAAGATCCCACATGCCATGGAGCAACTGAGTCCATGTGCTACAACAAAGACCCAGCATAGCCAAAAACAATTAAAAATAAGTAAAATTTTTTAAAAAAAGCAAATCAGATTTAGAACTTATCTATGAAATGGAAACCACAGAGTATGCTACAATAAATTTTCTCTCTATATTATAATCTCCATAGTAATTTTTTTCTAATGAAACCTGAGCATACCAAGAAAGAAAACTAAAAGTTATCTTATTGAATCTGTTAACTGGACAAAAATATTTCACACTTTCATTTACAGGTAGATGATGGTGCAAGAAATAGTTTTTATGAAACGAAGGATTAAAATTCTAAATCACATTTATATATCAATCTAAGGTAATGCCGGACTGAGTACACAAAACATGAAAGTACAGAAATCCCTTGCTCTTATTTTTGGAATTTTAAATACAACTACTATTATATTTCACAGAAATATTATTTAATCTTTATATATAGATATAAAAATATTTTAAAATTAGTATTTATAATCTAGATCTCTACTATATTAACAACTTTTATGTGTGTATGCTAAGTCGCTTGTCATGTCTGACTCTTTGCGACCCTACGGACTATAGCCTGCCAACTCCTCTGTCTATGGGGATTCTCCAGGCAAGAATAATGCAAGTGGGTTGCCAAGCCTTCCTCCAGAGAATCTTCCGCACCCAGGATGGAACCCTACTCTCTTACATCTCCTGCATTGGCAGGTGGGTTGGGTTCTTTACCACTAGCGCCACCTGGGAAGGCCAACAACTATTATGTGAAAAGCAGATGGAGGTTCCTGTCTACAGTAAAATATTAATAATTTCATCCAGTTCAAATGTTATTGATACATCGCTGTAAAGACTCCCCCTTCACACACACAAACTTCCCCAATCTAACTATCTATTCATGACCAACTCCTTCCCACAGACAAAAGTAATCACTTTCTCTGTACTCCACTCCCAAAATATCGTGAACACACTTTTATCATACCTCAAAACAGTCACGCACACAGTACAGTAACTACCTCATCTCCCTGACAATACTATCCAATTGTTTAAATAGTACGAAGCATTAGTTATTCCTATACACCCAGGACCTAACAAAAAATCTGCCAAATGAATGCAAGTAGATTGTCAGGTAGTGATGACCATGTTTACAAATATCTAAATAAAACACAGTTAAGACCCATAAGGTACGTACTAAAATATTAACTCAAGTCACCTCTCATGAGGAATACAAACTTTCACTTTTTATACCATATACTTCTGTTCCTTGAACATTTTTTAATCAACAAGTAACTATTTTCTAACTGAAGGGTTTTTCTTTTAAGCTCCCCAACAAAAAATTACTAATAGGAAAATTTTCTCTAGAAAGATAGGTTTCAAATTTGCTTATAGGAAATGGAATCACGTCTTAAAGTAATTTTGTCTTTTACTATATCATTCTCTATTTCTAACCTAAGGGTTAAGAAGAAATTCTAGAATGGGAGCTACAATCCAGGGAAATCAAAATTACTTTAAATAACTCTAGAACTTTAAAAGATCTACCATCCGTAAAACCCATACTACCTAATTGCTGTATGCACCCTTTTGGTTACTTACAAAAATTCCATCTATGTCTCATGTTCAAAAGCTATTTGAAGAAGGTTCCTAACTTTAATGATGTTTTTGGGAGAATAGACTCCAAACTGGTGATAAAGAAACTTTCACGAATCTCTGACAAAGACAGAACATATGGAACATACTATAGAAGCAAATACTATGATAAAATATATTATCTTTTTGTCATTTTACTTCATTAACCTATGCCAACTGCTTCACTATTAGTTTATCAAATAGTGTAAATGCAAAAAATAAGATTCATTTGTAAGATTATAATGTAGTTAAAAGGAAAGATAATATAGTAACTTAAGGAAAAACAGTAACTCATAAGTGCTATATACTGAAGTCAGTAATTTTGATTTCTAAAAACAGATCTTCTCATAAGACTGTTTCCTTCACCCAAATATACTACACTATACATAGTATCAAAGCTTCTAAAACCCTCTTCAAATTAAAAAATGCTGCCGATTCTTAGTCAAAGAAAGTTCTATAAATCCTCATTTTATACATTATTCTATAACAGGTTTACTTTGACAATATGCCAAATGATTATTTAGTTTATAGGAAGCCAAAATACAAATAACAGGAAGAAAGGGAGGCAAGAGGGAGATTCAAGGAGGGGAAATATGTACACCAATGGTTAATTCATGTTGATGTATGACAGAAATCAAACCAATATTGTAAAGCAATCAATCAATTAAGAATAAATATTTTAAAAAAGAAAAATAGGAGGAAGAAACATTTTGGTGTATTGAAACTGTCTCAACTTCACCTGAAATACATAAAAATTATTTATATCGGAGCTCAGTTTTTTTTTGAGATGATACTTTTTAATTATAAAGTCATTTCTACTTACATGATTTGATCTGATTTTTATCTGAAAAACCACTTATTTTTAACCAAGAAAATTACCATTTCTCTTCTTCTTTCTTCTTCTCTTTCAGCCTCTTTTTCATACTCCCGGGTTTTCTTTCGTTCTCTGATTTCCCAATTCTTAAGGCGCTAAAAAGAGAAATTGTCAAAAGTTTTAAAAATGTGTACAAAAGGTTCTAAAATTTTTGACTAACCTACTAAACACCAACTTTTATAAATAAAAGCATCCCCTCAAGTTACCTCTTGATAGGCAGCCTCTTTCTCTCGGAGCTTTCTTTCAAGTTTTCTTCGTTCATATGCATCTTCTTCATCTTCTTCTCGATCTCGCTTCTTGTCTTTCTCTCGCTCGCGCTCCCGCTCCCTTTCTCGCTCTCTCTCTCGCTCACGCTCCCGCTCTCGTTCCCGTTCTCTCTCTCTCTCTCTTTCCCTCTCCCGTTCCCTTTCACGATCTCTGCTCTTTTCTCTACATAAACAAAAGATTGTAAAAATCTGTCAGTTTCCTTTGTGTTTTCCTTTAAAAACCAAGAGAAAGGAGGACAACATATAATATGAAATAAGAGACAAACTCACAAGCCAGAATTTAGCATTTGGTGTCTGCAGAATTGTAAACCCCTTCATACAAGTCAGAAAGACAGAATATAATCCTAGCCCCAAATTCTGAACTGCATTCTAAACTTGATGTTAATGCTTATCAGCATCTCAGAAAACAAACAAAAAAATCCTGAATAAAATGCTAAGGGCCAATGAACGTGACACAAGATAGTCAACTTGAGTAGCAATCAAGCCAATAGAGACAATGGCAAAGGTGTGAAGCAAAGAGCATTCCGGCATGCTGCATGCATAAGCTAGAACTAGAGCTGACTCTTGAATAACATGGGTTTGAATTGCGCAGGTCCACTTATACACAGGGGCTTCCTACGTGGCTCAGTGGTAAAGAATCCACCTACCAATGCCAGAATCACAGATGACTCAGGTTCTATCCCTGAGTCAGCAAGTATTTTTGCTGAGATAATCCCAAGGACAGAGGAGCCTGGTGGGTGGGCTACAGTCCATGGAGTCACCAAGTCACACACGACTGAGCGACTGAGCAACTGAGCACGCACACACATCTCAGCCATAGGTACTACAGGACTACACAATCCGAGGTAGGTCAAATCAATGGACACAGAACCACAGATACAAAAACCATGTATACGGATGGCCATCTATAAGTTATACTCAGATTTCTGACTGCACAGAGTTGACACTCCTAACCCCAGCATTGTTCAAGGGTCAAGTGTACATCTTTCAGCAGTAAGAAGTTCTCAAGCATTTAATTCAGAAAGATAAAACCAAACTGAAGATTTGTGATGCTGTGGATTCTAATCAAATACAAATACATGTATATATGAAACAATATACCTTAGTAAAAGTATAAAACCACGATTTTATACATGTGAAATCTTAACAGTGGTTATTCAAGAGAATGATGGTTATTCCAGGGGACGAAGGAATTTAATGCCCACTACAGATTATAAAGCACTGAATTTCAGTAACTGGTGGACCTCGTTTCAGCTACAATTAAGTGGAATATCTCAACACAGTAATGTATATATGAAAACTAGCTTGGGAAAAAAGTGAACTTTCCTCTCTTCCCTTTTTCTGTTTGCTTCCTTCTATTCACTCCCTTCTCTTTTGTTCATTTTTGCTCTCCCTCATTCCTGAAGAATTGAAGATGATACCTCATATGAAGTCTATATAATGATGAAAAAATTTTAAATAAAACAGAAGTGAAATCACTAGGAACCATCAAGAAAAAATGAACTTGGCTGGGAGGTAAGGTGTGACCATCTAGTGGGCTATGGGACCAAATAAACACCAGGAACTAAAAGCAGTGCAACTAGAGCTGATTTTCCACACAGGAGACCTCAATCAGTGACCAAAAACAATGCCCACTGACCAAGGGAATCATGTCTATCCAAAACATTGGGAGGACAACTGGTGTATTCTAGATCTGAGTAAAAACGGGCTTCACACAGAAAGTAACCCAAAGTTGAAAACTGTTCGCTTAAGCAATATTTCGCATGTGTGAGACAGTAAGCCAGGCATGCTCTGTGGCTCAGGAATTCTCTTACCACATCAATGTAAATGGCCCCAGAGTACTAACCTGTTATTCTATTAAAGCTATCAGGCATACAGTAACTTCATACAGCCTTACCTTGATCGACTCCGATCCTTATTCCGATCTGAGCTCCTTTCTCGATCGCGGTCCCGATCTCTCTCGCGGTCCCGGTCTCGATCTCTCTCTTTCGTCCGGTCACGATCCCTATCTCGTTCTCGTTCCCGCTCCCGTTCCTTCTCCTTTTCTCGTTCACGTTCTCTTTCCCTTTCTCGTTCCCGTTCTCGCCTTTCTCGTTCCCTTTCACGCTCCCTCTCTCTTTCTCTCCGTTCTTTCTCAATTTCCTGTCTTTCTTTTTCCTTTTTGCCTTTCTCTTCTTCCAGTTTCTAGAAACCAATAAAAGTACTTTTAGAGTTAACTCTATAGTTCCAATATTCAGACTTTTCCCGGCGCAATGCCCAATACTGGGAACGACAACAACAAAACCAAACCACTGGTACTTCAACATTAAATACTAGAGGTTTTACTTGACAAATTAAATTGAAGCAATCACAAGCCTAGACAGATTTCGTGCAAAACCATATACTCTACATAGACCAGGAATCTCCAATCTTGGATGCTGGGAGATTGTGTCAAGTGTGGCTGACCACTCAATGACTATGTAATAACGAAAATGACCATGAGGAATGTGATAGTTCATAATAATTTCTAGAAATACAATCACTTGGCTAACATGTAATTCTTCCCATTATGAATTTCTTTAAATCAGTAGGATAACTATTGCTAACTATAAGCCCAGACTTCCAATTACCTAAGGATTATTAGTTGAGTGTTTCAAAGGGGAAGGCGAGAAAAGAGAGCAAGGTCATTGGAATGCAACTAGTCTTCTGCCCTCTGATTTGCCCACCCTCCAAAAGACACGGTGAATTCAGCCATTATCTGCCCTATCACGTATGGAAATATTTACTCCCACCATTACAAGATGGACAGCCCACCAAATACAAAAAGTTTGAAAATCACTCACTTCAAGCAGAAAGGTACATAATCACAGTATTTTATTTAATAAGATTAATTTCTGGCTTAATTTTAAAGCAACATATTTATACCCATTATGCCTATGAGACAATGAAATATATCAACAGTGATAAATCCATCCCTGGAAGGAACGATTGCATATTAACTTACAGATGCTGTGCTAGGACAGGGACCGCCAACACTGGATTAACCTTGCCTATAAGCTATGCTTCTGGGAGGAAGAGCAAGTACATGGTTCACAAATAAACCAAATAACAAAGTCAGACCAAGTTTGTACCCTGACAAGATTACCAGTGTACCACACAGTTTCTACACAAACTCAGGGAAAAAAAAACAAAAAAAAAACCCAAACAGGAAAAACAAAACAAAAACAAAACACATTTTTCCTGTTTTCATGTTTAGTGTCATAGAAATGAAATTTAAATTACAACAATAAAATGTGCATTTTTTTCTTTTCTCAGTCATGTAAAGCATTTAAAACAACTTTAAAAAAGCAATCTTACCTGTTACACTCTTTTTCTCTCGCTCATGGATCAGAGAACTGACAGAGGATTATGAAAGAAAAGCTAATGCGTGAGAAATCAATATATTCAGCTGTGGTGCCAGTCTATATCAAAATGGAATGGAGGCAAAGCCAATACTGAATACATTGAAATTACAAAGAGAAGAGAAAAGAAATGGCAGAAAGAGGACAGAAATTGTAAACTATTTAAATGGGCAAATTCTAATTTCTGAAACAGTCATCTAATGGAATTTTTAAAATGTATCATAAAATGAGGCTATACTATATGAAACTTACCTCAGTATCATACACTTAAAAGAAATTTGTTTATTTCTGAGATAATACTTACAGATTATTTTAGCTCTTCCAATAATAATTTTTTTGGTAGATTCCCTCAATTGTTCTACTTTTGCTTAATCACTATACTACTTATTTCTTAAATGTACATTTCCATTTAATAATAATTTGTTTCAGAACTCATTTCAAAAGTTTTCTTCTAAGCAAATGAAAAAGTGAGTGAATCTGGTCCATACTAAACACAATTCTAAAAGATTCTATAATATATATGCAGTTAATAGATACACACACACACATATATATATTTTTAAGACAAAGACTGGAGAAAGAAAAAATGAAGTGAGTCTAAAAAGATTTAAGAAAGTAGTGAAATAATGAAGAAGAAAGGACAGAAAAAAAAAAAACATAAATCTTACCTTATTCTCTCTTCAGACTCGTCCGTGCTGTAAATGGACGCCCCCTGCCACGCTGATACCCTGACAGTCTGTGGTTATTTAATAAACTCATACCAAAACATGCAAAGGTTCACTGAGCTCAATTTTTGTTACTAGAGTTTCAAACACCCCTTTTAAGCATACCACCCAATAAAAAGAACAGCTTTTCTTTCGCACTTTGATTTTATTTTTAAAGCACATTTTGGAAATTCAAAACATTCTCTCCCCACAGTGAAATACGTGTAAGGCAGTCAAAGGCCTGACAGCTTCTCAAACTCTGAAGCAAGTATCTTTGCAATCAATTTTTTAAAACATTATTTCCTCATACTTTACCAATGACATGACAGGATTTAACAAATAACAACAAAAGGGGGGCAAACCACACACACACACTGTATACCACTTTCAAGCTTACTCAGACCCTGAATTTGAGTACTGAACCCAACCAAAAGTATACCTTTAAAATGACTTCCCATGGACTAACTTCTTAACTCTAAATTGGGAAAACTACATTTGTGCTTTTAGACATACTTAATTCCTGAAAAAGTCCTGTGTATGTGAGCTAGGGCTCAGCATCAGGATAATGTGTTCAGCAGCACTGATTCTATGACATTAATTGTCAATAAGGGATTTTGAAAGCTATAAGAAAACATAAGATTAAATAAAATAAAAAATGAACACTTAACATCTCACTGAGTTAAAGGTCACTCAATCTTAGGAGTAAGAACCAGTAACATCTTATTATCTCCAGCATCAAAATACATTTCATGCAGTGTTTGCATTTCACTGTCCGTAAGCATCACCTTCAATACCAGCGAACATTCACAGATGCACTGTCATTGAGAGAAGCTTTCAATAGGCAAAACTCGTTGAGCGGGATTTACTATGCATAAATATCCATTTCCAAGCCAGTTACCCCTTTGCATATTTTTCTGAGGGGGCATCCATAAATATAATAAAAAACAGAAGCTCATACTTACATCCTATTCCTTGTTACTTTCCAAGCTGAGAGTTTCATCTTGCATTAGTCACCATATGATCTCTATCATAATGGTGGGGGTCAATGAATAGATTAGCTTTATGGGAATTTACAGTTCTTCCATGCATCTAAAATTTGGTAAGTCTGGTAACCACTGACCTACTTTTTAAAATCTCCCCCTCTCAACTTAAATCTATACAAATATAATCTTATATTTTAATCTCAGCTCTAAAGAAAAGGTTTTCCTAAGATTAAGTAACTGCCCCCAGATATACACTACAGTGTATGTTATTCTGCTGCCCCCTTGAATTGTTTAAATCTGACCTTGATGTTTTATGTTGAAATCTAAAAATAAAACTAGCTTTTATTCATATTAAAGTGAGATGACTGCAGAGTAGTCAGTAACTGAGAGATCTACATACAATATGCCAAGGACTACTCTAATATGGCACTGGTCTTCTGTTTCTTTGTTTCTATCTAAGTATAAATTAAACCTAGACAAAAAGCATTTAAAATCATATTCTACTGTAAGGTTGATTTTTTTCTTTGTTTGCTTTGGATTCTGTAAAAAGTCTAGATTGGTATCAAGTGAAAAAACAAGAATACTACCTTGTGTGTGTCTCTGAATTTGCTGATCTCTCGAGATATCAGGTCTCTCTTGTCTTCTTCCATTTCTATAGCATTTATATCCTCCTAAAAAACAGGGGGGACAGGTAGGAATGCATCAAGATCAATCTACACTGATACAAACAGAAATTAAAGGCTATTCTGTACAAGCTTACAAAACACAGGAGTAAATAAAAAAGACCTTATATAGTAACAAATCTAAGTTAAACAGTAAAGAAGACAAGAATCACACATCTGGCAAGTAGTAGTAAACATTTAGTTACTGTCAAAGCCTGTAATGTAAACGAACCTTAGTGATGAGTGGATAAGGGATCAGTGGGGCCACGGGAAATCTGCGGAAGATCTGCGGAAAAATCCACGAAAGATTAAAACAAACAGTTCACATGACTCTGAAAAACAATTTTCTACATGTTTCTACTGTAAGCAATGTCAGATTTCTGTAACATTTTCTTGATTTTAAATTACTTGATAACAAAAGAGATTTCACTCAATCTATCACCTACCACTTCCTCCTTCCAACACCCCCAACCAGTGGAATAAGGAGGATCTCACACTAGCAGTGTGAGACCTTATTCATCCTTTCCAAGAAAGAGGAAACAATCAAAACAACAAAGTTTACCCAATAATTCTTGCCACAGAGCAGAATTTTTTGACTCTCTCACCTCAAACCATTTCAAACGAAGGTGTCTAGGTATTTTCTCCTTTGCCATTAAAGGGGAAAGAGGAAGAACAAACTCTACGGGTCTCTATTACCCTATACCTGATGGACTCTTACCAATTACTATTTCTAATGATTGGTACTTCACTAGATAGCTTTTTATGGCCACATAAGAAGAAGCCAAATAATAAAAATGTATCTGATGTATCAGAAAGAAAGCTGAAGGTGGCTTAATAAGGCAATGAAATCCAGAACAGTATTAACTATAAAAATGCCTTGATATTAATTCACAATGTTTACAGTACTACTTTCCCAGGGCATATACAATCCATTCATATAATATACTTCCAATATGTTTAAAGAATATTCCCCATAATTTCTGTAAGTATATCCAAATGAAAGTAACTAAGAAAATCAAACATTTTCTTTCAATCTGGACTCCCTACTGTTCAATTAGCTTAGACTGACAAAAGTGGGTGATGATATAATAAAATACTGGAGAGGAGTTTTCATCTTGTGTTGCTATTTCATAGTACTCCATTTATAAGGCCAACAGCATTACTGTTGATGGAGTGAAACGAAACGTGGTTTATAAGGAAAAGTGGCTCAGAAGTCTGAAAGTGGGTCAAAATCCTCAGTGAATAAGACCTGGTATCCCACTTGGAGCAGAGAAACTTAGGGAGTAAGGCAAAACAAGGCCAGCTCTTCCATGGCAAAAGGGGGGGAAAAAAACACTTTACTCCTTAATATTAATTCCTATCCATCACTCAAGTTTGTCCTTTTCCCCTCTTACTTAATGAATCCACAAATAAACACAAGCTTCCATGTCACTGCATTTTAAAAATGGAAAAACAGGAATGTTTTTAGTTTAAAAAAAAAAAAAAAAGGAAGATAAAACATGTTCAAATTAGCCTTAACAGTATATTGTTATAAATGCCAGTCATTCTGTTTTCCCCTCATAAGATGGAATGTAATGAAAGCACAAGAATGACAGCACAAAATGTAAATTGTAGAAATGACTCTGCTGGCATAAATCAGTAACACATACGTCCTCCTTCTTTTCCTTCTTCTTCTTCCTGGGGTGAGAGTCAGATTCTTGTGAGGGGGCATTGAGCTCACTGGAGTATTCCCGTATCAAAACTTCAATGGCCCCTTTGATCATCTGATCTCTTCTCTTTGTTTCTTCATCTAAGGCTTCTTCGTCATCATTAGTGACAGTTTCTGGCCTGGCATTCTTTAAAAAAAAAAAGGCAGATTCAGGAGATGGGAAAGGGGGAAAAAAAAATCTACCATCAAAATCATTTTAAAACAAGTTAGTACACAAAACAAA
The DNA here is from genome assembly GCF_054371585.1 of Giraffa tippelskirchi. Classification (NCBI taxonomy): domain Eukaryota; kingdom Metazoa; phylum Chordata; class Mammalia; order Artiodactyla; family Giraffidae; genus Giraffa; species Giraffa tippelskirchi. The sequence goes on along the minus strand of NC_137281.1, from coordinate 144,627,588 downwards.
CAAACATGCTGTCTCCAAAACATCTTTGTAGTCTTATTAAATGCAGACTTAGCTTTACTCTCAACTTCACAAAACTAAACTGTATTTGTTTCATGTTTTTTTCCTTAGGTATACTGTACTTTATCATTTTCTTTTCTTTGGTCCCTTGATATCTAATATTCTGACCCCTAACTAGCAACAGAAAGATTGAATCACAGGGTTAGCATACTACACATCTGAAAAACTTTCACAATTTTTCAGATCCTCTTGCTCAATACTTGCACAAACTAATGATGTTCACTGAGTAACTCATTCCTGTGTTGAAAACTTAATTACATTGAAAAAGCAAAATACAATTTTATGTACCTATGATAGCCACCATTTTAACTAAACAAAAACAGGGACTTCCCTAGCAGTACCGTGGTTAAGATTCAATGCTCCCATTGCAGGGGATGAGGGTTCAATTCCTGGTCAGGGAACTAAGAACCCATATGCTGTGGGATAAAGCCAAAACAAAACAAAAATAAATATAATATTTATATTATACAATAAAATATATTAAAAAATATAAAATATATTTATAAAATAAAATATATAAAAAATATAATAAAGTGCAAAAAATATACAATAACCAAAAACATATGTAGGTTAAACAAATAAAACTATACACAACAAAGGCTATATACAACAAAATGTGAACATTAGGAAGACCAGGAGCTGAAATGATGGCTTCTCTTTTCCCCCTCTGCTTTCTGCAATGTGGGAATACCATTTAAAAAACTCACATAACTAAAAAGGAATCAACTCTAAATACGTGCATCTCCTCACAACTTGTGAATGTAACATAATAAAAATAAAAACAAATTCATGCTGTACTTCTTCTCACAAATAAGTAACAGACTATGGGGCTGGGGGAAAGAGGCCGGGTCACAAGGCTTGTGGGATCTTAGTTTCCTAAACCATAGACTAAACCTGGGCCCCCTCAGCAGTGAAAGGGCACTGTTTTAACCACTGGACCACCAGGGAATTCTTTCCCAAGACTTTTTTTTTTTTTTTAATTTTTTTTTCTCTTTCAAGACTTATTTTTTAAACGATGTCTAAACTGTTACCTGTGTCCATGTGGGAAAAAAATGACTGGTTTCCAGTATCCTACTGTTCTTATTTCTGTTTTAGTTTCTAGTTAAGTAATTAATCCAAGTTCAAATGACAAAATTTAGAGAATGACCTCAAACTCCAGACAATTTCATTACCCTCTTCTCGTCTTAAAACTTGGAAAGGAGGACAAGTATGACAAAGAAGCAACAAAAAAGTATGACAAAGATAAACATAAAGATTTATGTATACCGAAACTTTTGTAACTTAAAACTACATACATACTTAGTAAACATATATTGAGCAAATTTTCAGATACAAACAAGGATTCTGCTTTTCTGGACAAATGCTGGCTCTTGGTCACAATCCTCTAATCTCTCTTCAAGGTGAGTGTCATGCCTTGTGGCTCCTTCATATAACTGAGCCGTGATTCCATATCAACCAGCATTCTGAAAGCTATCCCCAATGGATACTTCTTCAGCATGCATTTGTTAATTTGCTCAAATTCTTGAGATTACTATATGCAAGACACTATGTTAATTGGTTAAAAATTCAAAATTAAAGAAAGAAATAACTTTCCCTTAAGTATTTAACAATATAAGAGAAGGAAGAAGGATGAGACACAGATATAGGTTATGATACAGATAATGTTCATGTTAGTCCTTAAATGTGGTAACTAACCACTCTGAGTTCCTTACTTTCTCAAACCTGCTCCTTCATCTAATTTTCTTATAGCCAACTATCTACTTGGCATCTTGGATAAAGATACAATCAAGGAGAGTAATTCAACTGTTTATATTATTTACCAATTTATTTTCATAATAAAGAAAATGGTAAACTAAATTGTAAACTAAAATTTGGTGATGCATTCCTTTCTTATTCTAAATCAATGATATACATAACAATAAGGTCTTTATGCAGCTTTCATTAAAATCCCTTCAGCAATACTCTGCTTTTCAGTTTTAAAATGAAAAGAATTAAACCACCAGTAACTTGTCACTGAAACCTCAGGTCCTGAAGACACATACAACTATTTTAATCAACCCTCAGCTGTTGAGACATAAATTCTGTATTATGAAAATAAACCTCATGAGAGAAAATCCAGTCTGTCTTTAGCATTTTACCTACATTCTAAATTTCTTTCCATGAAACCTCTACATCTCCATGCTCTTTTAAACATAAGGATAGAGGTGGGGTTACAAATCCAAAGCCTTATTCATCTAAAAATATTCATAGCCCCTAAATTCCCTACCATCACTCATCCTAAACTAGGACTTAAATATTAATATAGCTAAACAGAAGTAAAGCATTTGGAATGAACTAGTTCACACTACATTACAAATGACAAATACCACCCCTTGATCTATAGAGAAAATGTACATTTTTTAGAAGGAAAGCTTATGAGCCCAATCTCTTAAACAATTGTTAATGTAAGAAAGACAAAAATGACAATATATGTCTTGGGAGGAGAAGTTATTTTAGTTTCAACTTAAACTCTACTTCTGGGTCCTGAAGCACAGACACCTTCCTGACTTCATTTTTTCTTCCACTTCAGAAGCGGAAAGCACACTGAACAGCGAACAGTGAAGGGTCCAGCGGTGCGGTGCAGTACAAGAGGGTCAAAGAACAGACTGAGTATCCGAGATGTTTACATGTCCCAACTATCTGGCTCTTTTCAGAGAAATTAAAAGCTTTTATAGTAAAGCTACTAGTTGGAGAGGTAGGTAAAAACTCCACTTGGCTCACTCTTTGGCACTGACCTCTAGAGTCCAAAACAAGAACTTTGGGAACTAAGCAAATATAAAGCTCTTTCTTTTGAAAAAATGTAGATTCCACCACACTCACACTAATTTCCAGACAAAAATGTGAAGGTATTCCTACCTGCAGTATCTGATCTGTCCTCAATTAAAAAACATAAAGTAGGCAGCTCTTTCCAAAGGTTATTTGTACTTCCAACACTTGGAAGTCAATCTTAAATGTGTGGTAAACAAGCACTATTTCTGATGATTAAGCAGGTATCTCTAGTCCTAAACCGCTATTACTGAACAAGAGGTAAAACAACAGGACAAGGACTGAGATCAGTGTTGCTACCTCAAATGAAATACTTTTACTAGAGGTAAAAAAGTTCTTTCTACAGATTCTGCAAAATCTAAATAAAAGCTTTTAATAGCACTACTAATCAAGGCACATAATTCCTGTTAAAATTCCGGATCAGGAAAAACATCTTTCTAGACAAATTCGTGGTTCTTTTTGAATCGGAGAACTATACAACTAATCGTGTTCTTTCTTCTGCCTGGGAATCAGGAAAATGTCTGGATGAGGTACCACACATGTTTTCAATGTCTCCTTCTCATATCATCTACTTCAAATCACCATTTTCTAAATTTCTCCAACAAATCAACAATAAAAGATAAAGAAAAAATACAGTTTCACATTTACCCTGAAAAATCATGACAATGTATTTACTTGTTTGAAAAAAAAATTTTATCTGATAGAATTATTCGTCTTCACTTTACTAGTATTGTTGAGTAAAATCGACAACTCTGCGAAACTATGCCATGTTCGTCTTACGACTTCAATACCTCTGAAAACCATGCCAAATGCACCCAGAAGTCAGGTCTGTTAATTTTTTAAATTTCATTTTATCTGAAATAACTGCTCCATTTTTATTAGAGGTAGCTTCAACTCCATTCTTGAGGAAAAATATAAACAGATTTCAATTGTGATTCCTCTTACTAACAGTGATTACAAAATAAATTCACACAATTATACACTTCCTCATTTATATAAACACACAGTGAAGTGATTTACTTTATGATCGGAGTACACCATTTGCAAATGCCACAATTTAAACCACCTCACAAATGACCAAGTAGAGTAAAATAATGAGTCCAGGGGAATTACATAAAAAACTTTGAAAACATTGTATCCATGCTTTATTTTAAATATGAATTTGGTTATCACAGAAAGGAAGATCTAAGACCATTGGCTTTTTTAAGGTTTTAGGGGTATGACAGACAATACTGCTGATATGAAATAAAATACAATTTCTCTGGAGTATAAATTGTATTAATTCCTTATACAGCTAGGTAAAGACAGTAAATATTATCAGGTGAGCAACATAAATGCAACGGTTACAATAAATGTTCACCCCATTCTCATCACGGGTAAGACTCTGACCTAGGTTCTGTGGAGGTACAAGATGTCTGTGAACTTACTGCCCTACCTTATAATCAGTGAATGTAGAACATGGGAATGAAAACAGGGGATAGGAAGGTGTCAGAGAGCAATACAAACAAAATACACTACAAAGCAGACTGACATAACAGTAAAATCCTGCTTTATATAAAAAGAAAGGATTTAATTCTGCCCGAGAGGAATCACGGGTAGGACTCATGATAGTTACATGAACCAAGCAACATTTAAACTAAATGTGGATAGAATTTCAACAGGGAGCTTGGATGGGCAACAAGGACATCAAACCCCGAAAGAGTTTATAGGAATATATGAATGACACATGGAAGGGGATTGATGGAGTAAGCCAGAAAGGTAGGTGGGAGCAAAGTTAGGATGCCATGCTAAGAATATAGGCTTCATACTTTGAGAAATTCAAAACCATTAAGGATGTATGAGCAAGGGGTTGACATAATTACACTTAATGTCTTATACCTTAGAGAAAAATGCCTGGAAGAATATGCAACAAAAATGTCTACGGTGGTTACTAATGATGATAGAATTATGGGTTGTACTTAACGTCTTCTTTATAGGTTGTTCTGCTTTTATGAATACTTTTACAATGTTTTTGTAAAGGAGGGAGTGATGGAACTAAGAAAGCTACTTCTATTTTGAATAACAGTTAAAAGCCTTAGCAGACCAAAATGGCTGTTTTGCTTTTATAGAGATGGAAAGGTAATAATTTATCTACTCTGGATTCATTCAGCTTAATATATCCAAAGAAACTAGAAAGGGAAGACAAGGAAATATACACTAAGGCTTTAGCTATTTTTTGCTTTGTTGAGAGTGAGTAGTAATGTATACATTATAACACAACATACAAGAATTTCCTTTACATTAGCTTCACTTAATAGAGCCACCACCTGATAAAAGTAGTAAGACTTATTTTCATTTATTTTAGAACCCGTGTACTTCTAAAAGAGAGGGCAACTAATAAAAACTTTGTAGGTTGAAATATATTTTGTACTTACTTACAAAGCTGTCTTAGTGAATTAGCTCTGTTTGGAATAGTCTGTACCAGTGTTTTCTCTGGCAAGTTAACCTTGTCCAGCCTCCCTTACTACCTTCATCCCAACCTGGAACAAGCAAACCAACAGTCATCCACCCACTATGGGTAGATAAAAGACTTAAAATAACTATATATAAAACACACTCTTGATGATCTTGTGAAGCCCTGTATTAGATTCATTCATTAACGAGAAGCTTTACACTGAAAAAGCACAGTTGGCCTAGACAAGACAATGCTGTAGAAAACATACCCCATTAGAAGCTTTCTTCTTTGCTTTCCATTCATCTAGCTGTGCCTTTGTCTTTGCATCAACTTTAACAAGTAGCTTCTTCTCTCCAATCTGCAGGTCATGCAATAACCTGAGTGCACGGAGCGTAGATTCCGGTTCCTTATACTCACAGAATCCGAAGGCTAGCAAAGAAGACAAAGAATTCAGTAAGATATCAAAACAATTATCAAAGATGAAAAATATTTATGGAAAACTGAAATCATTAGAGACCAAAGCATTATAGCAAAGAGTATTTCATCACTCCTTCTTTTCCTTCAATTACCTCTGACACAGATTTCTCTTTTAGCACCTCAAACAACCAAAAGAAAAAAAGAGAAAACAAAAATGGGAAAGGAAGGAAAATTCTCATCAGGCAAAATGTTACTTACTAGAAATGCTGAAAAAATACTCAGCAAATTTCATGATTATTTCTTTTAATTATTTCATGAATTCATTCCATCCTCAATTTCCTCACAGCTACAGAGAGGCAAGAAGGCTGCTGGAACCTAAATACAGCACTTTTCAGTTCAGAGATGTTAAACTACAAAAGTAGTGATCTTTTATTCTATTTACCAGTCTAATTTTTCTGTTTCATTTTAATAGCTAGTCTATTATTTTCATGATTTTTAATAAACAGATATTAAAACAAAATTAAATTTAAAAGAGCAAACACTGAAAATAAAATTAAACAAAATGAATCCAAATATGTTTACAGTTAGTGATACAACTACATATTGAATGATTTTAAAACAGAAAATTTGACCATACACTTAAGTGGGATATATCCTAAAGACAAAAAGACCTGTCAACAAGGATATGTTGATGACAGTATTGGTGCTATTGGTCTGAAATTATTGTATGTGAAATGTGAGAGGATAAGAATAACAAATAATAATTATTTAATAGTCTATCATCCCCAGTACTGAAGCTCAGGATTCTAAGTGTGGAAGAAAAGAAACATAGACACATGACAAGAAAATTAGCTAAAAATCTTTTAGGCTTGAATTTGAATTACTGTTCACTGGCAAAGTAAAGACCAAACAATGGTTACAGTGAGTGCACCAATTTCCAGATGGTCTTTTTGAAAACAATTTCCCACTAAAAAGAACCAGAACTTCTTGAGAAATGGCTGATCCCCAGTCTGGGGCAGCAAAACTACTAGCTAAACTTTGAATATCTTCTTGACAGATAACAAGGAAGCTATCAAAGGCATTTAGGTTTGGGTCAAAAATCACCGAAGATCCAATTTCCAGAGGCAACCTGAGACAACTTAAGCTTCACAAGGGATAATGACAATTAATCTAAATATAATAACAACAAATTGAATATGCGTCAATCTAAAAGTTCAAAACAGGTCTTAAAAAAGTCACTGCTAGAGGATGCTAAGAACACAAGATCATTCTTTTGAAAAATGAAAGAACCAAAGCATTTATCCCATTTTTCTTACAGAAATTTTATCTCTAAGTAGCCAAACAGTACATGGAAAAGGAAGTTTATCCTTATGGATGTAGTATTCTACTAACACATGATGATTTGTTCTTCAATGAAGGAATAACAGAATTCTTCCAAACAGACTGTTATATTTGGCAACCTCCCAGTGAATGAATCAACATAGTCACTGACAATAGCTGCTACCATTTAAAAAAAATTATAACCAAATATGACTCTTAATGGAAGAAACTCCTTTAGAATTCTTACATATAAAAAGCATCAACAAAAATAACACAGACAAACTCAAATTTGATCAAGTCTCAAGCTACAACTACCAAACAGTTTACATTACAATGCAGTGGACAGAGATGCAAGGCACATAATTCTACTGGAGCTGCAATCAGCAAATCCAAACTGAGAAAACACTACTGGGCAACTGACCCAATTTCTCCAACAAATCTCAAGAGAAAGCAGACAGACAGAAGAACTAAAAATATTAAAAGAGTCTCAAAAATGTGTCAACCAATCGCAATGCAGGGACTTTATATGAATCCTGAGTCAAAAGGACTATTTAAGAAACTGACATTCGAGTCAGCTGGCCATCTGATCATTTGATTGGATACTAACTGAATGTTGGAAATCTGAATACTGAGAATAATTAGAAGAAATGTTTTTCCCTTTGGTCTTATAATTGCATTTTAGGAATGTTTTTTAAAAAGAACTTATCTTAGGCGGGAGAGGGATTCAGGATGGGGAACACATGTACACTCATAGCTGATTCATACCAATGTATGGCAAAAACCACTACAATATTGTAAAGTAATTAGCCTCCAATTAAAATAAATAAATTAATTCTTTTTAAAAAACTTATCTTTTAGAGACATAAAAATATTTATAGACAAAATGATCTGGTGCTCAGGACTGTACAATAATATAAAAAGAAAATGGACAGGGTACAGGTTAAGCTCAAATGGCATGACCTAATAAATGTTAAAACACTAGATAATAAGTACATAAGAGTTCACACTATTCTGCCAATTTTATATGTGTATGAAATTTTCCATAATAACAGTGTTTAAAGAATGTATATCAAACAGGTTTCTGCCAACTAGTATGAAAAGAATAGTTGGCTTTTAAGACTAACAGGTCATCTCTTCATCTCTTCTCCTACATTTCCTTCCTAAGTCCTGTTTCTTTTTTTTAAATTGTTCGATCTTGATCATACACTCCTGCTCTAAAACAAAAAGAACTTTTTAAAGTAATAAGAAACCAACTAGTCTAATTTTTTCCCCCTCTCCTACCTCCTGTTAGCCTTTTTCACTTTCTAATCTCACCTCTCAGCCAACACCTTTCCAATTGCCTTTAATCCTTATTCTAGTAGGAGTGAAGGCAGAGTGCTAATAGAACTCTTCCATGGTTAACGACAATGACAGCAAATGCAAACATTAACTTATACTCACAGGTTAAGATGATCTCAATAAATAAGGAAAAAATTACTTACCTTGAAGTTTTCCAGATGCACCTTGTACTCTCTTCCAGCTCAAAACCAAGCCACATTTCTTTAAAAGAAAACAAAAACGATCCTTACCACTTAAAAGTTATAATGCAAATAAGAACATAATTATATTCCTGCTTAGGAAAAAACAGAAGCCAAAAAAATTCTTCCCAGCAGCTAAATTTTGCAATTCCCACAAGCTTATTATATGAATAAAATACACAAGTCATTTTAAAGGAAAATATAAATTCTTACTGACTCTTATTTCCAGAAAACTATTTATCTTTCAATAAATTAGACATTTTAGTTTTTATCTTACAAATACATGTAAATAAACCCAAAATGCCCAAATATTGTAATAGTTAGAACTATAATAAATTCAAGTAAATACTGTAAGTCCATAAAGACTGTTTTAAAACACATGTATATATAATAAAGGATTTTTAATGACATAGGGAAATGCTTGATATGGGATGCAAATATATCACGAGACATGAAACTGCAGATGCACAGTCAGCTTTTTCTCTTTTTTTTTTAAAGTCATTGTCATTTTTAAAATGAGAGTGGCATGGTTACATAGACAAAAAGATGAGTGAAATCAAAAATAAATTCCACAAATAGAATCAAGGAGGTATGAAATTTAATGTAGAGTTAGGATGGTATTTCAAAGCAGAAAAGAAAGATAAACTCAGTAAATTTTATTAAAACAAAAGATCGGCTATTTCTCAAATAAATATGCCTGTATTCCTAACTTTTTTATACCAAAATAAATTCCAGATGGATCAAATATTTAAAAGTTATCCACAAAGCCATGAAAATAATAGAAGAAAATATGTGTAACTATTTTTATAAACCTGGTTTATATTCTCTAAAGCAAAAATCATGGTAAGGTTAAAATACAAATAATACATAGAGGCAAATGCAACATATATGACAGAGGGTGAACATCTTTATCCCATGGACTGTAGCCTGCCAAGGCTCCTCTGTCTATGGGATTCTCCAGGCAAGAATACTGGAGTGGGTTCACAGTCAGCTTTTTCTTTTTGGCCACACTCAAGGCGAGTGGGCTCTTCAGTCCCCGACCAGGATCGAATTTGCATCCCCTGCATGGGAAACATGGAGTCTTGACCACTGGAAGTCCCAAGAGTAAGATTTTTAACTATGTAAAGAAAAAAGTTTCCATAAAATGATCAGAAATACTCTAAAATGTTAATGGGGCAGGTTGTCTGAAGGGTAGGATATTTACTACATTTTGTTTACTCACAAAGCTTTTTATTTCTAATTATTAAAGAAAAATTAGAGGGTTTAAAAAAGTTTTTGGAAAGTAATAACTAAAGATTGTCAAAGCTGAGAAATGCATGGATTTTTGACATCTATGTTCAGAGAAACTACTAAAATGATAGTCAAAGAATAGGGACTTCACTGGTAGTCTAATCTAGAAGTTAAGACTTTAAGTTTCCACTATAGGGGGTATGTGTTCAATCCCTGGTCAAGGAACTAAGGAAGATCCCACATGCCTCGCAGTGCAGCCAAAATACATACAAAAGATAAAATACTATAAGGTCAAACACAGTGTGAGAGAACAGAACCAGAATTCAACAAAATTTTGCAAAGACAAAAGGCAAATGGATGGATAATAGCTCATTCAGGAAAGCAAAGAAAGCTATGACTCCAAGTGTGTACAGAAGCAGGTACTGATAAGAAAGAAAAAATTAGGCTAACTGATTCTATCAATACAAAACCTAGTGGATCCCGACTGGGGGCGAAAGGTACTCTGGAGAATTGGACTGAAGTATGAAGCTGAATAAAAATAAATTACTGCCTGACAATACAAATATGAAATAATCAAAGTATCAGAGGCTTCAAGCAATTACCCTTTCCCCACCCCTAGAGAAGAGAGCCTGAACAGCAACAGTCTGAAGAAAGTGAACAAAATAAGCTTGGGATGTGGAGCACCAGATATGAAAATACAGATGAGAATTACAAGAGTAAGAAGGGAAGAAAGTAAAGATATAAGAAATGCTTCAAGTCAATCCTGTACCTGCAACCTCATACAGGCAGCCAATCATAAATTCACTAGGCATAAAACTGGAAGTCTTCTAGAGAAACCAACCCACCTCAAAGATCACTCCACGGAATTTAAAACCTCTGGCTGCCAGTCAGATTACCCTACAGTGATGCCCAACATTTTACAAAGTCACCTTATGTACACAGAAGTCTTTTAATCCCTAATTCTTAAATACGGACATCAAAGCTCCTCAGACATCCAAGTAAAATCTTAAAAGAAATAGAAGAGATAAATTCAGGAATTCAAAGATATCTTAAAAAACACTCTGCTGCACATATACATCAACAACAATTTTAAAAAGGGATGTTTCAAATTGAAAACATACATATAAATCCACACAAAAACTTGTACACAAATATTCACAGCATCATTATTCACAACAACCCAGTGGAAACAACTGGTTGTCCATCAACTGATAAATGGATAAACAAAATGCGGCATATCCATTAAATGGAGTATCAGTTGGCCATAAAAAAGGAACAAAGTTCCACTAACAAGCTACACCACAGGTGAGCCTTGAAAAGATCAGGCTAAGTGAAAGACAAAACAAAAAAGCCACATCTTCTAAAATTCCATTTACATAAAATGCCCAGAACAAGTAAATCCACAGAGACAGAAGGTATAATAGGGGCTGCCAGATGCTGAGGGGAGGAGAAAATGGGAAGCAATGTTAATGGGTACAGTGTTTCTAAATGGGGTGGTAAAAATGTTCAGGAATTAAGACAGTAGTGATGTTTACAAAACTCTCTGAATATACTAAAAGCCACTGAACTGTGCACTACGAAAGGGTGAATTTTATGGTGTGTGGATTATATTCTCAATAAAGATGTTTTTTAAAATGTCCTCTGAGGACTTCCCTGGTGGGTCAGTGGTTAATAATCTGCCTGCCAATGCAGGTGGACACAGGTTCAATCCCTAGTAAGGGAAGTAAGATTCCACATGCTGTAGGGCAGCTAAGTCCATGCGCTACAATTGCTGAGCCTGCACTAGAGCCCGCAAGTTGCAACTACTGATCCAGCATGCCGAGAGCCCGTGCTCAACAGGAGAAACCACTGCAATGAGGAGCCCACACACCACAGCAAAGAGTAGTTTCCTACTCGCCACAACTAGAGAAAGCCCACGCAAAACAATCAAGACTCAGTGCAGCCAAAAATAAATAAATAATAATAAAATTAAAAATATATCTGTAATAGAAATAAAATAAATAAAATGTCCTTCCAATGCTCCACCCTGGGGGAAAATCGGCATTGTCTTTAAAACTGAAGATAAGCATGCTCAATGACAGAAACTTCACTTCTAAGCGAATACATGACAGAATTTCTTTCATGTTCACTTAGTACACATGCTGCCGAAGCGAGCACTTCCATGTTCACTTAGAAAGACATATTACCAGTAATAATACAGCAAAACATAATATCAAAAAGTGAAAACAATCCATATGACCATCAGTAAAAAATCTGACAATTTACAGCATATCTCTATAATGCAATGGTACATAGCAGTGAAAAGTAAACAAACTAGAGCTACATATATGCTGGGTGAAAAAACCAAATTGTGGAGGAATACAGAATTTAAACTTATAAATGATAAACTTTTATGAACATAAATATGTAATTAAAGTAAAAAATATGGTCAGGAATGATAAACACCCAGTTTAGGATAATGGATTCCCTCTGGTTATTACCTCTGTGGAAGACAGAAATGAGAATTAGGATCTTCATGTTTTGTTTCTTTGGGATGAAAATCTAACGCTAGTATCACAAAATACTAAGATCTGACAAAGCTATGTTTTATGTTTATTTTATAAATCCCTTTTTTTTCTGAACACTTTTTAATGCAAGAATAACATGATTTATAAAACAGAAATGGCAATAATGTACATTACTTAAAATGAAGAAGGAAAAAATTTTTAAATAACTTCTCTAACACATAGTAGAGATTATGGAAGGAGTGAGTATGGATCCTGTTATTTTTCATTAAAAAAGTCAGTATTTTTTCACTTAAAATGTGCATGTAGCATCGGGATGAATTTTTAAGACTAAAAATTAAGAGAAAAAAGAAAATCAATGCCCAAGTCAAAAAAACTGACTATATATGCTCTGAATAAAAACTTTAAAGGGAGTTAATCAATCACCACTAGATGTTAATATCATTGTTTCAAAGGCTTCGAAAGAAAAGGACTCACACAGTCTCAAAATATTAACCCAGAGATTACTCATTAATGACAAAGGGAGAAAAGATACCCTAAAATGGAGAGATCAGACCACCTTAACCAAATATAATACCACCAAAAATGGAACCAAGAGACATGGTGTTTCTTGCTATGCTGCACCTGAGAACAGTCATCACACATGGCCCATTCTTATAAAAAATGCTTACTGTGAATCTAACTATGGGTAAACAATCAATTCAAATTGGGTGAGACATTCTGCAAGAGACCCAGACACTTCAAAACATCAATATCACAAAAGACAAAAACAAGTAAACAAAGAGAGGCAGGGAACTGTTCTATAACAAAAAAGCTATCTAAAGAACCACGACAATTAAATGCAATGTATATACATCCCTGACTGGATTATAGACCAAAACCAAAAAACACCTATTATAGAAACTGTTGGGAAAATTAAATATGAACTATATGTATTTTAATTAACAATACTGAATCAGCCTTAAATTTCCTAAGTGTGAAAGATGAAGGAGAGTATCTTGGTCATAGGAGGTATAAGAAGATTCAGAGGTGAAATGTAATGCCACAACTTACTCCCAAACTATTCAGAAAACAACTGAAGGGTGTGTTGTATGGAGAAAGAGAGAGAGAAAACAAATGTGGCAAAATGTGTTACAAAGGTGTTCACTATTTATTCAACTTTTCTGCAGGATTGAAACTTTGCAAAATATAAGAGACAATAATTCAGTCTTTTCTGACTTAAGTCTGAAATTAGTAACAAATTTTAAAATGAAAAATAAACAGTTTAACTTACAGCAAGGAGCTGTCTTATAAGCATGTCTGAGGCTTTCTCAGAAATGTTGCCAACAAAAACTGTAGTGGTGGGACCACAGTTTTCATCATTCTCTTTAGCCTTCAAGCCTGGATGATCCTTTCGTGCTCCCAAATGCTTTCCAACCATGGACACAGTGGGTACCAAGACCTAAAGTGAAGAAAGACAATAAAATTTGAACTTGCAATTAAATTTGCTGCCATGCTTAATATAACATTAGGCTAAAACATCAATTTCAGCTTTTTTTTTTTTTGGCCACACCATACACCATGTGAGAACTTAGTTCCCACACCAGGGATGGAACCCTTGCCCCCTGCAGTGGAAGCTCAGAGCCTTAACCACTGGACCACCAGGGAAGTCCCAAAACACCTATTTTAAAGTAGCAAACATAAAGGACATTATTACTACAGGTTCTGTATATTTAATATAAAGTTCTCAAAGCACATTTTTCATTAATACAACTTATTCATGACAAGTAAAGTGTTACTATTAGATTCTGCTGTTGTTGTTCAGTTGCTAAGTTGTATCCAACTCTTTTGCATCCCCAAGGACTGGAGCCCGCCAGACTCCTCTGTCCATGGGATTTCCCAGCAATAATACTGGAGTGGGTTACCATTTCCTTCTCCAGGAGAGAAGGAATCTTCCTGGATCAGGGATCGAACCCACATCTCTTGCACTGGCAGGCGGATTCCTTACCACTGAGCCACCAGGGAAACTCACTATTGGATGACCTTTCTTTTAAAAACAACTTAGAAAAGCAAATAAAAAAACGTGGACAGAAATTTTATGTTTTAAGACATCAAAAATCATTTAAAATTTTCAAATATACCCACACATTTCTTCACCTACTGTACTCTGTACTAGTATAAAAGGAAATTTCAATTATTCCTGCCAATTTTCCTGCAGAATTTCAAATATTCCCATAGCACTCTCCCCACACTTTAGGTTTACCTTTTCTCAGTTACTCGTGTTTCTATCTTATTTTTCCTTTCATAAAGTTCAACTTCCCAGAAGAAATAGTCCTACTCATCTTTGTATTTGGAATTGAATCTTGCAAAACATATACAGTAGGCACTGAAGTGGTGAATTAGGGGAGCTGCCTTTTCCTAGGCTGAAATGCAGGAGGATAAGAGTACTTGTCATGTGGAGGTTTCCCAGTGCACGTCTTCCAATGAATGTCCAATGCAAGAAAAGCTGGACTGCCCCCTTGGTCCGCCTCACAGCAAGTTCCTATTTCATTACCCTTTTAATATAAATAACACTCCCCTCCCTCTTCAAAACCCACAGGTTAAAAAAACAAAAACAGGTAAAAGTAATGAGACCTAATCTCCCTCACAGAGGAATTACAATTTAAACCCTATATTCTACTAATTAACTCAAAGAAAAATTCTGGTTAAATAAACATTAAGACGGTTATCATTTAATCACATGTTACAATATACTAGCATTCTTAACTAAGATGCCTAGAGTGTACAGAAGCTTTTATGAATGTGGAGAATTAAAGTTCAAGACATAAGACTGAATAATGAAAACACTTCAGCAGAGAAAAGGTTTCAGTAAAACTTAAGAAAGCTTGAAGGTATCATACTAGAGGACAGAGAAAAAAATAATTTTGAAGAAACGAAAAATCAGGTATGTCACAGCAAAGAGTAAAAATCTATTCAACTTTTTGTTTCAAATTTTAAATTTCTACTAGATCATTTCTCCATTTTTTTTTTTTAAGAAATCAGATATGTCAGATCACATCTCCTACTTTCAAGGACTAAGACATGAAGGAGTGATGGAAGAGTCAATGTCTAAATCTGAAGTAATAGTATATGAAGTCTAGAGAATAAGAGGAAAATCACAAAAACAAAATAACTTATTTAGGGAGCATTATTTTAGGAGCAACTGTACTTGAGAGAAAATAATATTACTTAAATTAGTATGATATATATGAATGCTCTTTCTTCCTATTATTCTTTCAAACATTTAAAATAATTTATCTGAGTTTATCAAATTGATTAGATTCAATTAAAAGCAGTAGTACTTGTAATTCCTCCTTAAAAGTTATACTTACAGTTGGAGCAGGAGCCATAATGCTCATCGGTACAGGAATCATTGGGGTCCCTAAAAAAGAAGCAAAATGAGTCTTAAGAATGTAATTATATATACAAGAATATATTCTATATCAAGTACATGCCATAAAAATAAGTACCTTCATAGTTCTTTGAAGGGGAAATATAAGACTAATGAAAATGAGATATTAACGGTATTTTTCAAAACCAAATGTAGTTTACAGATTGGTCTATCTAAATAAAAACAAAAACACTCATAAAGCAAAGACTACTACAACCTGCTGTTGCTTTAATGAGTACAAAATTCTGGACAGTTATCAATTAATTTAGTATGTTTTTTAAAAATTAAAAGGAATTGAAAATTTCTTCTACAAAACCAATACACTGGTAAGGAAACAAACAATTTTTGATTGTCACCTTTCCTGATTCTGAACAAGTGATTAAGCTTTGTTCTCAATGCCTTAAAATTTCTTCACAAACTGGAAGTAATCTATTCTTCCCTATAACTCTGTAACACAAGGACTTTGTTAAAAGTATGTTACTAGGAAAGACTATCAGAAAATAGATATTATGAGACTAATAAAAAAATAAAGAATCCCTCAAAAATTGATGCCCAAATGAAAGTGGCTCAGGACACTATCCTTCTCAAGAAATTAATGTTTTATGGTTGATAACTATTCAGATTTCTGTTAACATTATTTTCTTAATCCCTCTTTTCAGGACGAACTCCTTTATTACAGAGCAGTTAAGTTACGGACTCTAATTCAGTAATTGTTACATGGAATTATAATACACCAATAGTACTCAAGCTCTCCCACTACATCCCTGGCGGCAAAGGGGTAATAAATGCATATCCATGATTATCTAAAAGAATAGCTTAAAACAACCAGTTACAAGCATAAATGTCTTAAAAACTTTTACAAGTACAGCATTCTACTCCACGATGTATATGCATAAATAGTTGTTGTTTTAAGTTATGATTTACCCTCAAATTCCTGAAGCTTTAAATGATACTCCAGAAAAATTCCATATTTATCTTGTGGCTTTTCACATCTACTCCAACACAGCTCTGTACTTGACCTAAGGGTAGGAGGCCCCCAAAACTGAGCCTCTGTAATGTACATGTTATGAATTAACAACCCATCAAATTAGCCAATTGCAAGGTACTTTTGATTCTGCAACAGTCAAGATCTGTAATTTCAAACAGATAATCCAATGCTTAAAGCCAGGTCACTGATGGAAAGCTTTCCTAAAAAAGAAATACTTCTAGTTGGTTTACAAGATCATTTGTTGATTTCACCCTGAATTACACGGATTCTATGCTAAATGAAAAATACTTCCCAACATGCAAAGTAAGGAGAACTCTTAGATACTATCTTTCATAAGGGAAACTGAATCTGTACAAAATGCTTTCAATCCCATTAAACAAAAAAAATCTGAACTACCACTCATAAACCAGAGGAAAAGTTTAAGTCAAGCAATGCTAATTATAAATCTCAAGATAACAGTTCTCAAATGTGGGTTCTCTTAACTGTGCTTAAATGGATACTTAGGAATCACCTGTGAACCTGTTAAAGACATTCCTGGGCCCTAATTTCTAAGGATTTGATTCAGTAGGTTGGGGTTGGACCTAAAAAAACGTTTTTTACTTTATAAAACACTGAATAGAGGAAGCTTTTAGATAGAACTTTGGAAATCTCTCCAAGATATAGTCAAATACACACACACACATATATATATAAGTTAAGGCAGAATAGTATATATAGGATGTTACTACATTATCTGTGTTAAAGGAATTACACAAAAACAAATGGAATAGAAAAATATACACTTAAGAGTGGCTTGTAATATGCACCAAAAAAATATCTGGAAGGGTAAAGAAGAAACTAACAACTCTGTTTTGTTTTCGTCTTTCAGTAAGGGGATAGTAACAAATTATACAGGAAGGTGAGAAAAGTTTTTCACTGTATACCTTTTTGATTGGTATAAATGTATTACCTATTATTTAAATAAAGATTTTTAATTTCCCAGATGAGTTCGATACTCAGCCAGAAATGAAAACTCCCACCATAGGAAAATGAGACATCACATTTCTAGAACGCTAACAGGCAGCGTTTCTACCAATACTCACACACATATTTTCTAAAGATAATATTGCAATGACATAAGGACACATTAAAAAAACCACCATCATTGGTGGGAATGTAAACTGGTACAGCCCTATGGAAAATAGCATGTTGTTGTGGTTTAGTTGCTAAGTCGTGTCCAGCTCTTTGTGACTCCATGCACTGTAGTCTGCCAGGTTCCTCTGTCCATGGGATTTCCCAGGCAAGAATACCAGAATGGGTTGCTATTTCCTTCTCCAGGGGATCTTCCAGACCCAGGGATCAAACCCAGGTCTACTGTACTGCAGGCAGACTCCTGCCTTGCAGGCAGAATCTTTACTGACTGAGTCACCAGGGAAGCCCCAGAAAATAATATGCTGCTGCTAAGTCGCTTCAGTTGCGTCCGACTCTGTGAGACCCCATAGACGGCAGCCCACCAGGCTTCGCCGTCTCTGGGATTCTCCAGGCAAGAGTACTGGAGTGGGTTGCCATTGCTTCCTCGGAAAATAGTATGGAGGTTCCTAAAAGACTAAAAGTAGAGCTACCATATGATCCTACAATCCCACTTCTGGGCAGATACACAGAGAAAACTTAATTCAAAATATACATGCTCCTCAATGTTCACAGTAGCACTATATACAATAGCCAAGACATGAAAGCAACCTAAATGTCCATCAACAGATGAATGAATAAAGATGTGGTATATACTGATGTTTACAATGGAATATTACTTAGCCATAAAAAAGAATGAAATAATGCAATTTGCAGCAACATGGATGGACCCAGAGATTATCATATTAAGTAAATCAGAGAAAGACAAACATCAAGTGATATCACTTACATATGGAATCTAAAAAAATGATACAAATGAACTTATTTACCAAACAGACTCATAGACAGAAAACAAACTTATGGTTACCAAAAGGGCAAGCAGGGAGGAAAAAATTAAGAGTTTGAGATCAGCAAATATAAACTACTATATACAAAACAGATAAGCAACAAGCATTTACTGTATAGCACAGGAAACTATATTCAGTATCTTAAGTATAATGAAAAAGAATCTTATAAAAAGTATGTGTGCATGTATATATATATAAAACTGAAACACACACAAAAAAATCCAAGAAACTGAATCACTTTCCTGTATATCAGAAACTAACACAATACTGTCATCAACTACAAAAGCAACAGTACCCACAAACTTACCTGGAGGCACAGGTGGTGGAAAGCCAGGGAACTGTGGGGGTGGGATCCCTGGTGGGAGTGCTGGGATTCCCATTGGAGGGCGATTCAAATGAGGGGGAAAAGACATTCTTACTGCAGCGGTCTAAAGAAAGAAATCATGGCAAATCACGTTATTTGAAAAATTTACAATTTGATATGCCTGGTTTCTTGGCCTTCATTTTTAGAGTATCTGCAAAATTCTGAAGTTTCTTACCCAAAGGAGTTGGCAAAGACCCTCTTTTCTCTGTCTGTCCATTGAGAATTTTTTAAACTTAGATCTTTTCTAAAATAAGTTCCCAAAATGTACACGATCTAAGTTCAGGATAGACTCCTACAATCATATGGGAATACATATAAAGGAAGAAAAAAATTTTGAGGTTCAGTTAATATCAAAAAATTAAGTACCAAACATCAATGAATCTTTTTAAACCAAACTCAGAATTCAGGAAAATATCTAACAGTTTTTAAGTGTTCTGAAGCATTCATTTGCTATGCATCCTGAAAACTAAATTAACAAAGTCACACAGTATTTGCTGATTCAGTGTTGGCCAGTTCTTGAAGGACAAATCAATGTTTCAGTGACATTCTACAAACCTGGGAAGGTGGGGGGGAACCTCCAGGTATCAGGTCCCATTGTAACCATTCAAATATAAAGAGAATATCCAATTTATGACAATGAAAAAAAAGCGGTAATTTTTCTTCAACTTTAAAGCAAACCTCTTAACCATTCCTGAATGATATTCAATGAATGGATGAAATTAAAGAATCAGATGCTAGAATTTGATTTTTAAAAATACAAGAACACATTGAACTGTTTCATTTCATTTATGACATTAGTATCACTTAAAAGAAATTTTTCTTTTCCCTGATGATTAGAAATACTTAAGACTTTCCCTACCCTCAAATTTTATATTGTCAATATTCTTGTCAACGTACTCAAGTATCCAAAACTACTAGGAAAAGTTTAGAAAAATGATGTTAGAATGTCCTAGTAAGATTCCAGGCACCAAAATAAGTGGATTGATCTGATATTAATGATGCAGCTAAAAGTAGTAACTTGATTAATAGGAGATTTTCTGTTGTATCCTTGGAAAAACTCCCCTACCTATACTCTATAACAAGGGATCCAGAGTTGTCTGAAGCTTTTAAAAAATGTTGTTCTCTACTATATTCTTTTCTATGTTTTATGTATTGTTTTACTCATCCTTCAGAAGAGAGAGGATAAAAAGAGCATGTCTTCCACCTCCTTACCCCTAATCCAAGTTTGATACAAATCACTGTATTCTTCTAAAATACCTTTCTCTATACAAACTAATATATAATCATTTATGTTTCTGTGCAAGCAATATAATCATAGTATATTGTTATGTACATTTCTCCCTCATTATTAACACCTCTTCATGTCATAAACTTCTACTCCATTCTTTATAATGCAGTAAACTATTACTATATAGATACAACTATCTACCAACATGGATGGTTATCTCCGTATTTTACCTCTAACAAATATTAAATGTCCTTGGACATAATGGACATATAACTCTAAGCACCTGTGCCAAGTAATTCTATAATACAGATCAGTACTGTTATGTATCTACACTTTACCTCCAAATCCTCCTCCAAACCTACTGTACAAATTAATATTCCCACCAAGAGTACCTAGGTATGCCCCTTTCTTATATCAGCACCATCATTCCAATCTGATAGGTAAAAAAACTACTCGTTTCTACTTGCATTTCCCTAATCATTAATGACACTGAGTATCTTTTTACTCGTTTATTAGACATTTCTTTTAAAAAGCATGCCCATCATCCTCACAGCTATTCTTCCTCAGAGTGTTTTCCCTTAATAAGTTAGGATGTTGAAATATTCTATAAAATCTAAACTTCAATTTCAAAAACACAACACACTTAAAATATTCAGAAAGCTTTACAGGTAAAATAAATACCTAGAATGATGCCATATACCAGCAAGTAAGGTATTGGAAATGCCTTAAAATAGTAGGTATGAATGCAACTAATTTAAGACTGCAAATGTGTTGAATCTTTAAATAATTTTTAAAAATACTTTTTTGCCCAAAACAAAAACAAATATTCTATATGGAAGGGGACAGGAGTGTATATCCTTTGAAAACATTGAGGGCTACTGTCCTACTTACAGAAGCTCTTGTATTATCATTATAATACTCTATCTCAGCACTTTCTTAGAAGAACAGTTGGTATTAACACCTGTTGAATAAATAATCAATGAATGAATCAGTAAACAAATAAACTCTAAGAAACTCTTTAAATATATTAAGAAGCTACCATGTGTGGGTACAATTCGAGCAGTGAGAAGTACCTAGCCTCACAATGGTTACAAAGACTGAACCATGAATTCATCTTTAGAATCACTTTTCCCCCAAGTATTAAATACAAATACTACTTAAAAAAAAACAACAAAACTCTATGTTCTTGGTGTTTAAACTATTTTTTCAGCTTTCAAATGTCCTTTCATTCTGTTAAGAATTAACTAGATTATGTTTTAGTTTATGCAATATACCCATTTCATTCACCCCAATTTTTCTACAGAATATTTCCCTTTTATTTGGAACTGTTTAAAACTTGCTTACTCAGAAGCTGAACTTCAAAGATGAAGGCAAGCTTAATAAGATAGTGGCCCCTCCTACGGAAATTCAGAAAACAAACATTTCTGGTGATCTCTGATAATTTTTAATGTTCACTTTAAACATCCTAAAAGGAGAGTATCAAGCACATATTTCAACATAAAGTTTGGTATGTTTTGATGTATGTGAAATGCCTGAGAATAAATTTTTAGAATAAGCAAAGTTTATCATTTTTACCTGTAGTTGACAAACTCTTACAATACATTATAAAGATATTCAAAGTTGGTATGTACTTTGTTGAATAAAATAGGGAAGAAAGCTAAGGAATGCTTTATTTTAAACAAGGTGGTCAGGCTTCACCAAGAAGGCAACATTTAAAAAGATTTGCAAGAGAATGAGGCAGGAAGCCCTATATTGAGGGCAATAGCCTTTCAAGCGAAGGAAACTGCAAATACAAAGAACCTGAGATGTGTTTGCACAAGGAATAAGGCCAACAGCTGAAGCACAGTACTGGGGCAAACTGGAGATGGGAAGGGGGTTCAAAGAATGTAATGCTTTGTAAACCACTATAAAAATACTGGTTTTTACTCTGAAAGGTTTTTGACTTGAATTATATTTTAACAGTGTCACTGGCCCCTATGTTAAGACTGGAGGAGAACAAGGGTAGGGAAGTAAGAGACTATTGAAATAACCCAGATAAGAGATGTGGCCTAGAACAGGTGGCAGTAGTGAAGTGGTGACAAGTTACTGGTTTCTAGATATACTCTGAGTGTAGCCAGTTGCCGAGGGATGGTGTGTGGGGTTTAACAGAGATGAGGAGCTTATTTTATCAGCATTGAAATGACTTAAATTATTTAAAGAATACTTTAAATTTAAAGCATTTAAAGAATACTTGAAAAGTAGTGTTTCACTTTTGGAAGGTTCAAAACATTTTTATCCACCAAGGATGAAACTCTATGGCCCAGAATAACAAAAACAAGCACCTACGTTGGAAGTGTTTCCTATCTCTATTGTGGCAGTAGTCAGACAGGTTTATGTATTCATCAAAATTGACTGAAATTAAAATGGATGCATTTTAATGTATGTAAATTTTAACTCAATAAATTTGGTCCTCCCCCCAAACAAAATAAACTTCTAAAGAAACTTATCTATGCATTCTGCTTTTCTTTTTCACCTTTTTTAAACCACTTTTTCTGCACTCTTAAGAATACCATTACTGCTTACATGCATTCATCCATTACAGATTTATCCTGACAGAAACAAAGTATTTCACCTGCGATATAGGCTTACAGGCTAACCTCATCAGGACAATTTCTAAAATGGTAAGAAGTAAATGAACCAACAGACCCTCCTCAGCAAACATTCATATACAACTTATTCATTTATCCCATAAAATATCTAGCTCCAATTATGTGCCAGGTTCTTTTCTAACATTATTTTTATCAGTTCTGAAAGAGAAAATTTTAAGTAATATGTAGTTATATAGCCAATCCAGTGGCTCAACATTAAATATAAATGATTATTAGTGTAGCATGCACTGTTTTCTGCTGTGCTTATAGCCTGCAAGGTACAATGGACTGAAATAACTGTCTCAGCCTAAGCAAGGAAAGCCTAACTCAACAGAGATTAGTGGTAGTCTAGAGCTATGGTGCGGAGAAGGCAATGGCACCCCACTCCAGTACTCTTGCCTGGAAAATCCCATGGACGGAGAAGCCTGGTAGGCTACAGTCCAAGGGGTCGCTAAGAGTCGGACACGACTGAGCGACTTCACTTTCACTTTTCCCTTTCATGCACTGGAGAAGGAAATAGCAACCCACTCCAGTATTCTTGCCTGGAGAATCCCAGGGACGACGGAGCCTGGTGGGCTGCCGTCTATGGGGTCGCACAGAGTCGGACACGACTGGAGCGACTTAGCAGCAGCAGCAGCAGCAGAGCTATGGTGGGAGCAGGAAGTGACTTGTAAACAAAAAAGAGAGATCCTTTGGGATAATGGTTGCATATCTTTGCACATATACTAAAAATCACTGAATCGTACATTACAATGAGTGTGTTTTATGTCAATTATATCTTAATAAGCTGTTTTAAAAAAAATTAGCAATACCAATTCCGGACCCCTTCCAGAAAAACCAGATTAAGACCTGTAGACTACACTGTATCAATATTAATTTCCTGATTTTGTTGTCAGTTAAGAGAATGTAACTGTTTTTAGGAAATACACACTTAAGTATTCAGGGGTTAAGAGGGACACCACATCTGCAACCTACTAGCAAAGATTTCAGAAGAAAACTATGAAGACAAAAAGGAGAGGAAGATAAAGCAAACAGGTAACATGTTAACATTTAGGGAATCTGGGTGAAAGATACTTGAGAATCCTTTGTACGATTCTTACAACATTTTTTTAAGTTTGAAATTATGTCAAAATAAAAAGTTAAAAGGAGATAGCAGTAATTCTCGGTGAAAATATGTTTTTTATTTTCTCCAGTTTCAAAATTCAAAAAAAGTTAGGAAAAATTATATTCAAAAAACTTTGAGGAATCAATCAAAATTCTCTTATGAACGTCATTGTAGTATCAGAAAAAATTATCAAGAAAAAGATAAACAGCATGCTTTTAAACGATATTAAGAGTCAATGATTACTTTTGCTTCTACAGTATAAAACTGTCAATATAATTTTTCTCTAAATTATGTGTAAATGAAGAAAGTATATGAAATAAGCTAACTTAGGGGTAGCCAAAAAGGAAATAATTCATCTTCTGGGGTTACCAATGTCATGAAAATATCAACTAATTTTAATCTACTTTTGTTTACAAAAGCTTTCAACACAGGTCATCTCATTTAGCCTCCCAAATTACCTAGTGTAAATATATTCTTCTCCTTTTACTGATGAAGAAGCTAATTTATCCAAAAGAACACAATTCGCGGGTAAGGACGCCAAGGTCCCCACTATCCTGAAATTACCAATCCAAAGGCTGTTTTCGCTTATCACAATGCCTCTTTCTAATAATAACATACCAATGATTAACTCTGACTTGACACAACTCTATCCAGGGTACACTGGAAGAAATGTTAACTCAGGGATAGGCTCCTGTACTTCAGTGAAAATTCTTAAACAGCAAACACTATCGGTTAATATGCACTAAACACTTACTATGTTACCTGGTTATTGCACTAAGGATTTTACATACGTTTTTCTCAATTAATTCCCAATTCCAATAACCTAATAATCTTCACTTTACAGGTGAAGAAAACCAAGGCTTCAAGAAAAGTTAAATGAGTTAAAACAGCATAGTATCTCCACTTGAATCGTGAGGAACTATTACTGACCAACTGTTTGCCTTTCCACCCTCTAAACATTTTGGAAATAACCTTTTAGAAAGTAAAGCTCTCAAAACAATATAAAAATTGCTTATACACTACTGCCAAATACCCAATTCACAGTACTTCACAACCAGAGGAGTCTGGTGCAAGAGAAGCCCAATTTCCTCCCTCCTTCTGGGCTGCTCCACTCTGCCCAGTTATCAAAATGGCTTTTCCGTGGCAATATAAAAACCGTATTACGTAACTTCAAAATAATCTTCATAGTCCTAGAACTTGTTCTAAAAACGTGTTGTAAAAGCAGTAATGAAGACCACAGAAAGATGAGAACGAAGTAACATATTCTAACGTGGAGCTTGGACCTCTCCTAGAATCAATGGAGACACAGTTTACTGTAACTTCCAGGGGAGCAAAGGGGCAGGGCCACAATACTCATCACAATCTTAAGGCAGGCAAACCAACAGGAGGGTGCTAGAAAAGTTGGGCAGAAGCTAAATTTAAGTGGGGGGTGGGGGGGGACGGGGGGAGAGAGGGCAGTTCACTCGGTGGCGGGCTTTAGACGACCAGAGAGGAAGGGAAAGAAATCAGACGGTGGCCAGCCCCGCTACCCAACCCCCGCTAAAAAGGGTGGGTGCTGGCCGGCTTCTAGGCCGAGTCTGGAGCAATTGTACCCTAGGCCCGGAATATCTACCGGAGAGCTTCCGCAGGCTCAGGCTTGAAAGGGATCTCAGGAAAGGACTCCCCAGGGCGGGGACCGCTCGTTTTCTGGCAAACGCGGAGCCCAGAATGGGCCGAGGCCACTCTGTGACGAGCCGTGGAAAGGAAAGGGAAAGTGGGCGACAATGCAAGGAGGAAGGCTCTGCCGGTAGGTCTGGCCTGCACCGGCTGCCGCTAGGCCCACAGATTTTCGAGGCCTTAGAGAAGTGGAGAAACCCAAGCCTCGTGCCCGTCCCCTCCCCCACGCCAACTCCCCGCCCCCGTCCCCTTATTCCCATCCCACCCCAGCCCTCTCGCAGCCTCCCAGGCTTTCCCTCCACCCCCGACGAAAGTACCCAGTCTCCCGGTTTCCACACGCGTTCTGAGGCGTGAACTCACCCGCCGCTGAGGAAACGGTACTGTCTTCGCGGTCTTCCGGGCTCCACGTTACGAGTGGGCTCCACCGGTTCGGGGTTTCTGCGCGCCGCTATCCGGGAGACTGATTCCAAAGCGCCTACTCGCACAGGCCGCAAAACACCGCCGCGCTGCGCGGGGAGCTTCTGGAGGTCTTCCTAGTGCCCGGCGTGCATTGCGGCCAGGGGCGTGGGGAGGAGGATCATAGAGAAGAGCGCGTATAGATAGTCTTCACTCTTGGTTCTGAATCACCACGCAGCGGGGAATCACCATAGAGATGGAGCGCCTAATGAGGGCTAGAAAGTCTTGAGCCGTCATTTACGACCCACCCTGCCATTTTTGATTGGAGCTGATTGAATCTTATGATTACGCGACGCCATCTTGAGGTCAAGGTTCCGGCTGGACTCGTTGTGAGGACTGGAAAGAGGGCTTCCCGCTTTCGGTAGTTTGTGTTTTGGGGGTTAGAACCTTGCTTTGTGGCTCATTGAAGTTCGATGTGCTGATAACTGCGCCTCACCCAGCTCCTCAGTAGAAACCCCAAGTGCTAATCCTAGAAAACTACTGTTGATACCAGGAGATAAGTGACTAAGGCTGTGGTTTTGAAAAAGTGCGCACATACACAAACAGGAAAGCTTACACGCGCGGGTAGGGCCAAAGAGGCGGCTAAAACATGTTTGACATGCCTAAAAACGACCTGTAACAGTATTTAACCCATAGAACTTAAGTTATTAGATTAATTAAAATCAATTAATCACGAATGATTAGGTTATTCAATTTATGGGTTGTACGGTCAGTATCTATTTACAGGCCTGTGTTTTCCAACTGCTTGCATCTTAGAAGAGTTATCATTTATTTAGTATAAAGTTACTGTCTCTGAGTGCCTGGTGCTGGGAGTATGGTAAATAGAAATGAAACTATTATCCTTGTTCAGGAGAGCTGCAAACAACGCAGAATAGAGGACAAACTGAACTGACCACTGCCTATAAAATTGAACATGTCTATATACTCCCTATCCGGTTTTCCTATTTATTTTTACTGTATAACACTTTTTCCTTATTTTATGGTTTGTCTGCCCATACCCCACTAGATGTAAACTTAAGGAGGGCAAGTATTGTCTGTCTTGTTCACTGCTGTGTATCCCAAGTGCCTAGGATGATGCCTCATACATAGCAAAGGCTCAATAAATATATGTTGAATGAAAGAAATGGTTATATGTGGATACCAACTGCATAAAACGCAGTAGGAGACTAATGTGGAATGCTATACCATTTGTAAAATTTACATCCATCTGTATTTCTGCTTGTGAAATTTGTTACTGTCAAGAAAGTCTAATAAAACCTACTCTCTCAGAGCAATTGCATGGATGAAATAGCTAATACATGTGAAAATACTTTGTTCAGTAAAGTGCTAGTCAAATGCTAGTTATATTTTCAAATAAAAAGTTTGTGCTTTTTTTTTTTTAACAACCACAAGCATAAACAGAAATCCTCTCAGGTTATCCCTATATATAATTAGAGACAATGTACACAAATTCATGTATTACTTGTATGATAAAATAAAACCTTAGAGAAGTCTCAACAATTTGCTTTCCTATAGTAAACGTGTTGTTTATGTTGACCTGGCCTCTTTTCCCCAGACTTTGGTAAAGGCACTCCAAATTTCTTAAAAGAAACCATTCTTCCACTACTCCAGATCTTTGTAGTTTGGATAGAAAGTCCCAACCCTAGCAAAAGCCCTTAGGACATAGGGAGGGACTTATGACCCAACCAGAGCTAGTAATATAGCCCTTACATTGTATCAGGCACTATTTTAGGCATCCTACAAATATCAGCAACTTTAAATCTCATAGCAACCCAGGTAGTAGAAACTATTGTGATTGTTGTTCAGTTGCTAAGTTGTGCCTGACTCTTTGGGACCCCCGTGGACTACAGCATGCCAGGCTTCCCTGTCCTTCAAACTCATGTCCGTTGCTCAAACTCATGTCCACTGAGTCAAGGAGGCCATCCAGCCATCTCATCCTCTGTCGTCCCCCTCTCCTCTTGTCCTCAATCTTTCCCAGCATCAGGATCTTTTACAATGAGTTGGCTCTTTGCATCAGGTGGCCAAAGAATTAGAGCTTCAGCTTCAGCATCATTCCTTCCAATGAATATTCAGGGTTGATTTCCTTTAGCATTGACTGGTTTAATCCCCTTTCTGTCCAAGGGACCCACAAGAATCTTCTCCAACACCACAGTTCAAAATCATCAATTCTTCAGTGCTCAGCCTTCTTTGTGGTCCAGCTCTCACACCCATACATGACTGCTGGAAAAACCATAGCTTTGGTTAGACGGACCTTTGTTAGCAAAGTAATGTCTCTGCTTTTTAATATGCTGTCTAGGTTTGTCATGGCTTTTCTTCCAAGGATCAGACGTCTTTTAAATTCGTGGCTGCAGTGATTGTCCGCAGTGATTTTGGAGCCCAAGAAAATAAAATTTGTCACTTTCCACTTTTTCTGTATCTATTTGCCGTGAAGTGATGGGACCGGAACTATTGTGATACAGATGAAAAAAAGCTAAGGCTTGAAGAGGTTAAATAAGATTATAGGAATAGCAGATAATTGATAAAGCCAACCTAGTTACTGAGCCCATGCTTTCAAACTTTACACTATGTGCTTCATTCTATCAAGAAAAATGCTTAAAGTGGGGAGGGCAGGAGAACTCTTCCTTTTTTCACTTAACTCTGGGAGGATTTAAACTTAGAGCTAGTGGAGAGAAAATGAAACCAACACAGAAGAAAGCAGGGCTAAGGTGACAATATCATTTGAAATCATGGATTCAGCCATTCTTTAGGCCAGTTATGCTTCTAGGACTTCCTTGGTGGCACAGTGGATAGGAATACATCCGCCAATGCAGAGGACACAGGTTTGAGCTCTAGATAGGGAAGATCCCCTGAAGAAGGAAATGGCAACCCATCCCAGTATTCTTGCCCAGAAAATCCCATGGACAGAAGAGCCTGGTGGTCTACAGTCCATGGGGTTGCAAAAGAGCCAGGTATGACTTGGCATCTAAACAGCAACACAACAACATGATTCTAGGCTTCTTGGTTTGTAAGCCAATAAATTCCTTTTCCTAAATCAGTTTGAATTGAATGTCCCGTCCTTTCAACAGAAAGAGCCCTAAATAATGCACTCATATATCACTTGTAGGGCTTCCCAGGTAGCACAATGGGTAAAGAATCCGTCTGCAATGCAGGAGACACAGATTCAATTCCTGGGTTGGAAAGATCCCCTGGAGGAGGGCATGGCAACCCACTCCAGTATTCTTGCCTGGAGAATCCCATGGACAGAGGAGCCTGGTGGGCTACAGTCCATAGTGTTGTGAGCAGGCAGACAAGACTGAAGCGACTGAGCACGCATGCGCATATCACTTGTCGTGGATAGGCCAAGCTATTCATATGTAATGACCCTCAGCCCCGATCTGAGGGGCTCTTGCTGAGGAAGGCAGCTGAAGATAATTAATTTGGATATTGCTACCTGTATTATGTGGACTTACCAGGTGGCTCAGTGGCAAAGAATCTGCCTGCCAATGCAGGAGATGCAGGAAATCCAGGTTCAACCCCTGTGTTGGGAAGATCCCCTGGAGTAGGAAATGGCAACCCTCTCCAGAATTCCTGCCTGAAAAATTCCATAGACAGCAGAGCTTGGCAGGCTACAGTCCATGGGGTTGCAAAGAGTCAGACATGACTGAGCATGCACGCATGCACACAATTTCATTATGTACATTCTGGCCCTATTCCTTTTACTATATTTGAGCCAAATGGTCAGCAAAATATCAGGTGATCTATGAAAAGAACATACTTTAGCTGAATCAAGCAGATCATCCCAGCAATTTAAACTCAAGATCAATGAATTGATAGCAAAAGGAAAATGCAGCGATAGGTGAGAGAGTAGGTGAATTATGTCAAATAAAGAAGGTCACCAGAATAGGTACATTTGTGCCTTGGATTGAGAGGAGGAAATTATTGGAATTCATATCAAGACATCTGAGTTGTCATCAGAGCTGCTGGAGCTAAGGTGGTGTGTCCTGACGAAGCTCCTGTCTCCCAAAGGCCTAGCCATACACCTTCCTGTATGATAGTCATCTGTTTCTCACATAGTTTCCATGTTAGACACTGAGTTCCTGCAAGGAAGGGACCATGTGTGTATTCACCTTTAAATGGCTAGGCTATATACGTCAATATTTAAAAATCACAGCATGTCTTTAAAAATAGGAAAATAGTTTTAAACGGCCAGATATCAAGCAGTTTGTCTCTACATCTCTGCCTGGAGTTCCAATTTAGGCTACTTTGTCATCAAGATTTAGACTTTATGTGAATTCAAACTGCTGTCAATTGGCATTATTAAAATATTTATGTAATTATAGAAGATAGGCATATTGTGTTAGGTCATCTAAAATTAATTATTGAAAAAGTAATAGCATTGGGTAAAAGAAGAAATGGGTATAAAAAAGGGTAGCTTTCCACATGAAATGGTAATCTGGTGGCTCAGTTGGTTAAAAAAAATCTGCCTGCAATGCTTGGAGACCCGGGTTCAATCCCTGGGTCGGGAAGATCCCCTGGAGAAGGGACTGGCAACCCACTCCAGTATCCTTGCCTGGAGAATCCCATGGGTAGAGGAGCCTGGCGGGCTACAGTCCATGGGATCCCAAAGAGCCGGACATGACTGAGCAACTAACACACACCATATGAAATGATGAATTAGACTATTCTTTGGGGTATAAAGAAGAGATAGTCATGGGGCTTCCCTGGTGATCCAGTGGTTAAGAATCTGCCTTGCAATGCCAAAGACGTGGGTTCTGTCCCTGTCCAGGGAACTAAGATCTCACATACTGCAGAGCAACTAAGCCTGCTTACTGCAACTGCTGAGCACGTGTACCAGAACTAGAGAGTCCGTGTGCATCAATGAAACATCCCAAATGACTCAAACAAGACCCAATGCAACCAAATAATTTTTTTTTAAAGAAGAGATAAGTAGCTTTGAAAAAGGGAGGATCTGTTAAAATGTAACGATAGAAATATACCAAGTATTAGTACCAGCACTTAGGCTAGCCTGAGAATCTGGTGAAGTCAGGGAAGTCTTCCAGGAGGAAGTATTATCCTGAGCTATGTTTAACTAGGACTATAGAAGGAAGACAATTGATGAATAAGATATAAAAACTGCTTCCTTTTATTAGTAATCATAGAAAAGCTATTACCATAGTGAGGTATTGTTTTAAAGTCATTCCATTGGTAAAAATTAAGGAGTCTAATAATACAAGAATGTAGAATAACAGGAACACTTAGGGATTGCTGGTGAAAGTGTACATTGGTACAACTATTTTGGCATAACATAGAAAAATAAAATGTGCTTTGCCTAAGAATCAGCAGTTCAACTTCTAATTTCATAAAGAAACTTCTGCATATACAGCAGTACACATGTTCAAGAATGTCCATGGCACCATTGTTCATAAAGGAAAAAAAAATGGGAAGTGTTCAAATGGTTGACAGGAGAATAAATATACATATTTTCAAAATTTACATAGCATTGTATGAAAATAGAAGGAATAAACTACAATTACATACACGAAGTGTTGAGTCGAAGAAGTCATAGAACTATATATTGTACGATATCATTAATAAAAAGATTAAAAAATTATATAAATAAGCAACTATTGTTTAAGAAACACATATATGTGGTAAACTATACTTTAAGAAAATTAATTAAAAATTCAAGGTAAGGGCTTCCCTGGTGGCTCAGTGGTAAAGAATCTGTCTGCCAACGCAGGAGACACGGGTTCTATCCCTGATCTGGAGAGATTCCACATGTGTCAGAGCACCTAAGTGCTTGCGCCAGAACTATTAAACCTGTGCTCTTGAGCCTGGAACCACAACTACTGAGACCGTGTGCTGCAACTACTGAAGCCCACATGCCCTAGAGTCCGTGCTCTGCAACAAGAGAAGCCACCCAAATGAGAACCCCACACAGTGCAACTAGAAAGTAGCCCCTACTCAGCACAACTAGAGAAAAGCCCACACAGCAATGAAGACTCAGCAAAACCAAAAATAAATAAATTACCTAAATTATTAAAAAAAATAATTCAGAGTAGTGGTTATCTCTTGGAATTGCTATTTCTCATTTGGAGAAAGCAAAGGTGGAGATTGGAAAAGAACATATAAGCATCCTCAATGGTTTTGATGATGTTCTAGTATGTAAATTCATTGCTGGGTTTAATGATTTTAATTTTATTATTATGCTTTACAGTTTACATATGCACTACATATACTTTCAACATAGCAAATATTACATATATTTTATCTTAGAAATAAATTACACAACCACATCTACATATACAACACTTATAGAAATGGTTCGTTTTATTTTGCTTTTAAAAATTTTATGTAAATTGAACCATACAGTTTTTCAACTTTCATTCACTGATAGAGACTTTTATATTAAATTAGTATATAGAAATTTGCCTTATTTTTAAAGCTGCTACGTTGTATTCCATAATATGGTTGTGTCATAGTGTCTGAACTAGAAGGTTTTCAAAAACAAGAAACAAACAACTCAGAGTGGCTTAACCGGTAAGGAAATGTATTGACCCATTCAGCAGAAAGACTAAATAGGCTGCCTTTCAGGACTAAGTGATCCAGAACTTTAATAATCTGATCAAGAATGTGCTTCTTCTGTCTTTATTTTTTCTTACCTCCCTGCTCTACCATCTATAATGTGAGCCTTGTTCGAAGGCTAACTTCCCTCATGGTCATAGTGCGGCTACTTTGAGCCCATCAGTTGAGTTCAATTCAGTTCAGTTGCTCAGTCGTGTCCAACTCTTTGCAACCCCATGGACTGCAGCATGTCAGGTGTCCCTGTCTGTCGCCAACTCCCAGAGTTTGCTGAAACTCATGTCCATCAAGTCAGTGATACCATCCAACCATCTCATCCTCTGTCGTCCCCTTCTTCTCCTGCCTTCAATCTTTCCCAGCATCGGTCTTTTACAGTGAGTCAGTTCTTCGCATCAGGTGGCCAAAGTATTGGAGTTTCAGCTTCAGCATCAGTTGTTCCAATGAATATTTAGGACTGATTTCCTTTAGGATTGACTGGTTGAGTCTCCTTGTAGTCCAAGGGACTCTCAAGAGACTTCTTCAACACCATAGTTCAAAAGCATCTTTTTTAATCGTCTTTTAACTTCATGGCTGCAGTCACCATCTGCAGTGATTTTGGAGCCCCCCAAAATAGAGTCTCTCACTGTTTCCATTGTTTCCCCATCTATTTGCCATGAAGTATTGGGACCGGATGCTATGATCTTAGTTTTTTGAATATTGAATTTTAAGCCAACTTTTTCACTCTCCTCTTTCACTTTCATCAAAAGGCTCTTCAGTTCCTCTTCACTTTCTATCAAAAGGCTGGTGTCATCTGCGTATCTGAAGTTATTGAGATTTCTCCCGGCAATCTTGATTGCAGCTTGTGCTTCATCCAGCCCAGCATTCCACATGATGTACTATGCATAGAAGTTAAATAAGCAGGGTGACAATATACAACCTTTCGTACTTCTTTCCCAATTTGGAACCAGCCTGTTGTTCCATGTCCAGTTCAAACTGTTGCTTCTTGACCTGCATACAGATTTCTCAGGAGGCAGGTCAAGTGGTCTGGTATTCCCATCTCTTGAAGAATTTTCCACATGATTCTTAATTAAAGAGAAAGTATAACAGGATTTCAGAAGTTCTTTTTCAAAAAAATTTTATTGAAGTCTAGTTGATTTAAAATGTTGTGTTCATTTCTACTGTACAGCAAAGTGATTCAGTTATATACATTTTTTTCATATTCCTTTCCATTATGGTCTATCAC
This sequence comes from Giraffa tippelskirchi, assembly GCF_054371585.1. Classification (NCBI taxonomy): domain Eukaryota; kingdom Metazoa; phylum Chordata; class Mammalia; order Artiodactyla; family Giraffidae; genus Giraffa; species Giraffa tippelskirchi. The sequence continues at coordinate 144,593,733 of NC_137281.1, read as the reverse complement.
AGGATATTACATATAATTTCTTGCACTATACAATAGGACCTTGTCATTTATCTATCTTATGTGTAATAGTTTGCATCTGCTAATCCCAAAGTACCAATCCTTCCCTCCTGCATCACCCCCACTGCGGGCAACCACAGTCTATTCTCTACGTCTGTTAATCTGTTTCTGTTTCATAGATATTTTCATTAGTGTTGTATTTTACATTCCATATATAAGCAATGTCATATGGTATTTGTTGTCCTCTTTCTCATTTACTTCACTTAGTATGATAATCTCTAGATCCTTGCAAGTTCCTGCAAATGACATTATTTCATTCTTTTTTTTATGGATGAGTAATATTTCCATTAAAAGATTCTTGCTCCTTTGAAGAAAAGCTATGACCAACCTAGACAGCTTATTAAAAAGCAGAGACATTACTTTGCCAACAAAGGTCTGTCTAGTCAAAGCTATGGTTTTTCCAGTAGTCAGGTATGGATGTGAGATTTGGACTATAAAGAAAGCTGAGTGCCGAAGAATTGATGCTTTTGAACTGTGGTGTTGGAGGAGACACATGAGAGTCTCTTGGACTGCAAGGAGATCCAACCAGTCCATCCTAGAGGAAATCAGTCCTGAATATTCATTGAAAGGACTGATGCTGAAGCTGAAACTCCAATACTTTGGCCACCTGATGGGAAGAACTAATTCATTTGAAAAGACCCTGATGCTGGGAAAGATTGAAGGCAGGAGGAGAAGAGGATGGCAGAGGATGAGATGGTTGGATGGGATTACCGACTCAAGGAACATGAGTTTGAGTAAACTCTGGGAGTTGGCGATGGACAGCAAAGCCTGGCATGCTGCAGTTGATGGGATCACAAAGAGTCAGACGCTACTGAGCGACTGAACTGAACTGACCTTAATATTTCCATTATATATGCAATGAAAAAATATAGAAATATATATATATCACATCCTCCACCAGCTTTGGTCATAGTAATGCTTTATAAGGCCCCCTTGACTTCACATTCCAGGATGTCTGGCTCTAGGTGGGTGATTACACCCTCATTCTTGCCACTTCTTTTTAATATCTTCTGCTTCTGTTAGGTCCATACTGTTTCTGTCTTTTACTGTGCTTATCTTTGCATGAAATGTTCCCTAGGTATCTCTAATTTTCTTGAACAGACCTCTAGTCTTTCCCATTGTACTGTTTTCCTTTATTTCTTTGCATCGTTCACTTAAGAAGAGTTTCTTATCTTTCCTTGCTATTCTTTGGAACTCTGCATTCAGATGGGTATATCTTTCCTTTTCTCCTTTGCCTTTCGAATTTCTTCTTTTCTCAGCTATTTGTAAGGCACAAAGCTAGTGCAGGTGATGAAATTCCATCTGAGCTATTTCAAGTTCTAAAGCTTATTTAACTTATATGCAGAGTACATCATGCTAAATGCCAGGCTAGATGAAACACAAGCTGAAATCAAGATTTCAGGGAGAAATATCAACAACTTGAGATATGCAGATGACACCACCCTTATGGCAGAAAGCAAAGAGGAACTAAAGAGTCTCTTAATGAAAGAGGAGAGTGAAAAAGCTGGCTTAAAACTCAGCATTCAAAAAACTAAGATCATGGCATCCAGTGCTATCACTTCATGGCAAATAGATGGGGAAACAATGGAAACAGAGAGACTTTATCTTGGGGGGCTCCAAAATCACTGCAGATGGTGACTGCAGCCATGAAATTGAAAGACACTCGCTCCTTGGAAGAAAAGCTATGACCAACCTAGACAGCATATTAAGAAGCAGAGACATTACTTTGCCAACAAAGGTCTGTCTAGTCAAAGCTATGGTTTTTCCAGGAGCCATGTATGGATGTGAGAGTTGGACCATAAGGAAAGCTGATCACCGAAGAATTGATGCTTTTGAACTGTGGTGTTGAAGAAGACTCTTGAGAGTCCCTTGGACTGCAAGGAGATCAAAGCAGTCAATCCTAAATCAGTCCTGAATATTCACTGGAAGGACTGATGCTGAGGCTGAAACTCCAATCCTTAGATCCTGATGCTGGGAAAGATTGAAGGCAAGAGGAGATGGGGACAACAGAGGATGAGATGGTTGGATGGCATCAACAATTCGATGGACATGAGTTTGAGCAAACTCCAGGACTTGGTGTGGACAGGGAAGCCTGATGTTCTGCAGTTCATGGGGTCACAATGAGTTGGATACAGCTACTGAACAACAACAATACCACATCCTCTTTACCATTAATCTGTCAATGGACATTTAGCCAACATTTGTTGGCTATTGTAAATATTGCTACTAAGAACACAGGGGTACATGTAGCTTTTCAAATTATGGTTTTATCAGGGTATGTGCCCAGGAATGGGGAGTTTTGAATCTTATGGCAACTCTAGTGTTTTGAGGAAATTCCATACTGTTTACCATACAAAGTGAAGTCGCTCAGTCGTGTCCAGCTCTTTGCAACCCCATGGACTGTAGCTTGCCATGCTCCTCCATCCATGGGATTTTCCAGGCAAGAGTACTGGAGCGGGTTGCCATTTCCTTCTCCAGGGGATCTTCCCAACCCAGGGATCGAACCTGGGTCTCCGGCATTGCAAGCATATGCTTTTACCTTCTGAGCCAGGAGGTTTACTGTAGAGGCTGCACCAATTTACATTTCCACCAACAGCATAGGAGGATTCCCTTTTCTCCACACCCTCTCCAGCTTTTATTATTTGTAGACTTTTTGATGACGGTCATTAGGACTGTTGTGAGGTGATACTACATTGTAGTTTTGATTTGCATTTCTTTAATAGTGATGCTAGCATCTTTTCATGTACATATTGGCCATCTATATGTCTTCTTTAGAGAAATATTTAAGTCTTTTGCCCATTTTTCAATTGAGTTATTTGATTTTTTGTTATTGGATTGTATGAACGGTTTCAATATTTTGGAAATTAAGCCCTTGTTGTTCATTTTGTTTGCAAATATTTTTTCCCAGTTCATAGGTTGTCTTTTCATTTTGTTTATGGTCCGAAGTTCTTCCAGAAGCTCAAGGAAGAACTTTCTACAACCCTTAGGAAGATGAATTGATCACATCCTAAATTGTTTCTTGTTTTTGCCTGAAATAAAATAATTGGTAAGATACTCTTAGAAAATCAAGCCTATCCTTTGAGGTAAGAGAGAGGTCAGCTTTCTCCAAAATCTAAAGTCTGTGGGGGGAAAATGTAGATATTTGAGCAAAATTAGAATTATGTTTGAAAAGAGAAAGAGGGAAACAGAATCTGAGAAGACAACCATAGTCCATTATACAATTTATTTAATAATTTTCTTATTTATGACATTAGTTTCCAATTTGTATGCATTTAAACAATTATGCAATTATCATCTTTACACAGTTTCCTTCAAAATATAACTTCATAATTCTGATACCTAGGAGTGGAAAGGAATAGTGGAAGAGTATGCTGATTTCTAAATTTAAATAGATACTACCAAATAGTTCTTCAAAGGAGCTATACCAACTACATTCCTAAAAATAGTTTAAACTTGAATACACATATATACATTGTTGTTGTTTAGTTTCTAAGTCCTGTGTGATTCTTTAGCAACAGCATGAACTGTGTAGCCCACCTGGCTCCTCTGTCCATGTAGACTGTCTTTCCTTCTCCAGGGAATTTTCCCAACCCAGGGATCAAACCTGTCTCCTGCATTGAAAGTGAAAATCGCTCAGTTGTGTCTAACTCTTTTCGACCCCATGGACTGTAGCCCACAGACTCTTCTGTCCATGGAATTCTCCAGACAAGAATACTCGACTGGGTTGCCATTTCCTTCTCCAGGGTAACTTCCTGACCCAGGGATCGAACCTGGGTCTCCTGCACTGGCAGGCAAATTCCTTACCACTGAGCCACCAGGGAAGCACATATATACATGCATACATCAGTTCAGTTCAGTTCAGTCGCTCAGTCATGTCCGACTCTTTGCAACCCCATGAACTGCAGCATGCCAGGACCCCCTGTCCATTACCAACTCCCAGAGTTTACCCAAACTCATGTCCATTGAGTCAGTGATGCCATCCAGCCATCTCATCCTCTGTCATCCCCTTCTCCTACTGCCCTCAATCTTTCCCAGCATCAGGGTCTTGTCAAATGAACCAGTTCTTCCCATCAGGTGGCCAAAGTATTGGAGTTTCAGCTTCAACATCAGTCCTTCCAATGAACACCCAGGACTGATCTCCTTTAGGATGGACTGGTTGGATCTCCTTGCAGTCCAAGGGACTCTCAAGAGTCTTCTCCAACACCAGTTCAAAAGCATCAATTCTTCAGCACTCAGCTTTCTTTATGGTCCAACTCTCACATCCATACATGACTACTGGAAAAACCATAGCCTTGACTAGACGGACCTTTGTTGACAAAGTAATGTCTCTGCTTTTAAATATGCTATCTAGGTTGGCCATAACTTTCCTCCCAAGGAGTAAGCATCTTTTAATTTCATGGCTTCAATCACCATCTGCAGTGATTTTGGAGTCCCCCAAAATAAAGTCAGCCACTGTTTCCATTGTTTCCCCATCCATTTCCCATGAAGTGATGGGACCGGATACCATGATCTTAGTTTTCTGAATGTTGAGCTTTAAGCCAACTTTTTCCCTCTCCTCTTTCACTTTCATCAAGAGGCTCTTTATTTCTTCTTCACTTTCTGCCATAAGGGTGGTGTCATCTGCACATCTGAGGTTATTGATATTTCTCACAGCAATCTTGATTTCAGCTTATGCTTCTTGAAGCCCAGCGTTTCTCATGATGTACTCTGCATATAAGTTAAATAGGCAGGGTGACAATATACAGCCTTGACGTACTCTTTTTCCTATTTGGAACCAGTCTGTTGTTCCATGTCCAGTTCTAACTGTTGCTTCCTGAACTGCATACAGGTTTCTCAAGAGGCAGGTCAGGTGGTCTGGTATTCCCATCTCTTTGAGAATTTTCCAGTTTATTGTGATCACACTGTCAAAGGCTTTGGCATAGTCAATAAAGCAGAAATAGACGTTTTACTGGAACTCTCTTGCTTTTTCGATGATCCAGCGGATGTTGGCAATTTGATCTCTGGTTCCTCTGCCTTTTCTAAAACCACTTTGAACATCTGGAAGTTCATGGTTCATGTATTGCTGAAGCCTAGCTTGGAGAATTTTGAGCATTACCTTACTAGTGCGTGAGATGAGTGCAATTGTGCAGTAGTTTGAGCATTCTTTGGCATTGCCTTTACATGCATTTGCTTTAACGGTAGACAGTGACTATTAATTTAGTTTAACTTACATTTCCATGACTTTCTCCAGTGAAGATGATTATCTCATCTTATGACTATTATCTGAACCTGTTCCCCACCAATCCAATAAAACTACATCTACTACTCCTCTAGTATTTAATACCTCTGACCACTACCTTTTTTTCTTTTGACTGCACCACACCGCTTGTGGGATCTCAGTTCCCTGACTGGGGATTGAACATGGGTCACAGCAGTGGAAGTGCGAAATCCTAACCACCAGACCACCAGGGAACTCCCTGACCACTGCCTTTAACAATTCCTTCTTCCTTGGTTTCCATGTCCCAGGTTCTTCCTCCTACAACACTGCTTCCTCCTTCTCAGTCTCCTTTGAATGGTCCTCTTCTTATTCTCACATCTTAGAATGTTGTTCGTCCTAGGGTCCTGTTGCAGGCATTCCTCCCTTCTTACTCTAAGGGATTCCACAACTGACTCATCTACTCTTAGGGCTTCAACAGTGAGTCTACATATATAGATCTATTCTCGGATATGTGTCTGTAGCCTAGATCATGTGAACTCCCTTCTCTTATTGGCCAGCTATCTACCAAGTGTCTTTGTTAGGATTTTTCCTGGGCACCTCAAATCCAACTTTGGCAAAACTACACTTAATATCATCTTCCCTGTTTTTTTGCTTTGGTTTGTGTTAAAAGTGAAATTCACATAAAATTCACAATTTTAAACATTCTTAGGTCTACAATTCAGTGGCTTTTAGTGCATTCACAATGTTGTGCAACAATCACCACTAATTCCAGAACTTTTCATCCCTTCAAATAAAATTCTGTACATTAAGCAGTCACTCTCACTCTCTGTTATCCATTCCCCACAGCCTTGGAAACCACTAATTGGATTCTTGTTTCTACAGATTTGCCTATTCTGGGCACTTCCTATGAACAGAATCATAGAATATGATTTGTGTCTGACTTGTCCATTCCCAGGTTGTGCAATGGTAAAGAATCTACCTGCCAAGCAGGAGACCCAGGTTTGATCCATGGGTCAGAAAAATCCCCTGGAGGAGGAAATGGCAACCCGCTTTAGCATTCTTGCCTGGGAAATCCCATGGACTGAGGAATCTGGCAGGCTACCTTCCATGGGGTCACAAGAGTGTTGGACATGACTGAGTGACTTAACAACATCAACATCTTTCACTTAACATGTTGTGAAGGTTCATCCATTTGAACTGTGTGACAGTACTGCATTCCCTTTTATGGCTGAATAACATGCTGTTGTATGGATATGCCAGGTTTTATTTATCCACTTATTAGTCGATGGACATTTGAATTGTTTCCACTGTGAATAATGGTACAATGCACATTTGTATACAAATTTTGTTTGAACATATGTTTTCCATTCTCTTGAATGTTGTCTCTGGGAATGGAATTGTGGGATTATATGGTAGCTCTCTGTTTAACTTTTGAAGGAAATACCAAACTGTTTTCCATAGCAGCTGCACCATTTTACGTTCCCACTAGCAACGTTTGAGGATTTCAATTGCTAATATTTGTAATTCTCTGGATTTTTTCCCCTAGTTATACCTGTCCTAGTGGATGTGAAGTGATATCTCATTGGGGTTTGGTTTGCATTTCTCTAATGAGCATCTAGGGCTTGCATGGTGGCTCGGATGGTAAAAAATCTGCCTGCAATGTGGGAAACGTGGGTTCAGTCCCTGGGTTGGGAAGATCCCCTGGAGGAGGGCATGACAACCCACTTCAGTATTCCTGCCTTGGGAAATCTCATGGACAGAGGAGCCTGGCAAGCTATAGTCCATGGGTTTGCAAAGAGATGGGCATAGCTGAACGACTAAGCACAATGAGTATCGATCCATGTGCTTTTTGGCCATACGTGTATCATTTTTCTCTAGTCTTTTTAGACTAGAGAAATGTCTATTTACATTCTTTGCACTTTTTAAATTATTTGACTTCCTATTATTAAGTTTTAAGAATTCTTTATGTATTATGAATATTAGGCTCATCAGTTCAGTTCAGTTCAGTCGCTCAGTTGTGTCCAGCTCTCTGCAGCATGCCAGGCCTCCCTGTCCATCACCAGCTCCCAGAGTTTACTCAAACTCATGTCCATTGAGTTGGTGATGCCATCCAACCATCTCATCCTCTGCCATCCTCTTCTCCTGCCTTCAATCTTTCCCAGCATCAGGGTCTTTTCAAATGAACCAGTTCTTCCCATCAGGTGGCCAAAGTATTAGAGTTTCAGCTTCAGTATCAGTCCTTCCAATGAATACCCAGGACTGATTTCCTTTAGGATGGACTAGTTAGATCTCCTTGCAATCCAAGGGACTCTCAAGAGTCTTCTCCAACACCACAGTTCAAAAGCATCAATTCTTGAGCACACAGCTTTCTTTATAGTCCAACTCTCACACCCATACCTGACTACTGGAAAAACCATAGCTTTGACTAGACGGACTTTGTTGGCAAAGTAATGTCTCTGCTTTTTAATATACTGTCTAGGTTGGTAATAACTTTTCTTCCAAGGAGCAAGTGTCTTTTACTTCTATGGTTGCAGTCACCATCTGCAGGGATTTTGGAGCCCCCAAAAATAAAGCCTCTCACTGTTTCCATTGTTTCCCCATCTATTTGCCATGAAGTGATGGGACTGGATGCCATGATCTTAGTTTCCTGAATGTTGACCTTTAAGCCAACTTTTTCACTCTCCTCTTTGACTTTCATCAACAGGCTCTTGAGTTCTTCTTCGCTTTGTGCCATAGGTGTGGTGTCATCTGCATACCTGAGGTTATTGATATTTCTCCTGGCAATCTTGATTCCAGCTTGTGCTTCATCCAGTCCAGCATTTCTCATGATGTACTCTGCATATAAGTTACATAATCAGGGTGACAATATACAGCCTTGACGTACTCCTTTCCCTATTTGGAACCAGTCTGTTGTTCCATGTCCAGTTCTAACTGTTGCTTCTTGACCTGCATACAGATTTCTCAGGAGGCAGGTCAGGTGGTCTGGTATTCCCATCTCTCTAAGAGTTTTCCACAGATGTATGTTTTACAAATATTTCTTTCCTATTCTGCAGGTTGTCTTTTCACTTTCTTTACAGCATCCTTTGATGCACAAAATTTTTAATTTTGATGAAGTCCAATATACCTGTTTTTGTTTGTGCTTTTTGTGTCATTGTTGAAAACTGTTGTCAACTGAAACTGTTGCCAAGTCTAAGATGTCTTAGTGTGTTCAGGCTGCTGCAGCAAAATTCCACAGACTAAAGAGCATTATGAACGGCAGAAATTTAATGGCCACAGTTCTGGAAGCTAGAAGTCAAAACCAGAGTGCCAGCAGGGCCAGGTGAGAGCACTCTTCCTAGTTGACTCACATGGCAGAAAGGGACTAGAGAGCTGTGTGGGATCCCTTCTATAAGAGCACTAATCTCACGAATGGAGCACTATTCATGAGGGCTCCCCGCTCATGACCTAATCAGCTCCCAAATAATAATATTATTAATATTCTATTAATATCATCACCTTTGGGGATTAAGATATCAGCATATAAATTTTGGAGGGACATAAACATTCAGATACTAGCACAAGGTCATGTGGATATATACCTGCATTTTTACTTTGTTTTTTGTTTTTTTGGTGATGCTGTGGGTCTTGTGAGATCTTAGTTCCCCAACCAACAATTGAACCTGGGCCCATGGCAGTGAAAGCTCTAAATCTTAACCATTGGATCACCAGAGCACTCCTTTTATACATACATACATACATATATGTGTGTATATATATATATATATATATATGTATATATATATATATATTGGGGTTGCACTGGTCTTTGTTGCGACATGCAGGCTATCTCCAGTTGTCAAGAGCAGGGGTTCCTCTTCATTGTGATGCACAGGCTTCTCATTGCAGTTGCTTCTGTTGTTGTGGAGCACCAGCTCTAGGCACGTGGGTTTCAGCGTGTGAGCTCAGTAGTTGTTTCTTGTGGGCTCTAGAGCACAGGCTCAGTAGTTGCAGCCCATGGGCTTAGTTGCTTCACGGCATGTGGTATCTTCCAGGACCAGGAATTGAACTCATGTACCCTGTATTGGTAGGTGGATTCTTTTAACCACTAGACCACCAGGGAAGCCCCTCTGTTTTTAATAAAATTTCATTGTTTTATCTTTTACATTTACATCTTGGATTTGAGTTAATCCTTATATATGTTGTGGGGCTTCCCTGATAGCTCAGTTGATGAAGAACTCACCTGCAAGGCAGGAGATCTCGGTTTGATTCCTGGGTCGGAAAGATCCTCTGAAGAAGGGATAGGCTACCCACTCCAGTATTGGGCTTCCCTTGTGACTCAGCTGGTAAAGAATCCACGTACAATGTGTGAGACTTGGGTTTGATCCCTGGGTTGGGAAGATCCCCTGAAGAAGGGAGCAGCTAACCACTCCGGTATTCTGGCCTGGAGAATTCCTTGGACTGTATAGTCCATGGGGTCGCAAAGAGTTGGATATGACTGAGCGACTTTCACTTTGTATATGTTGTAGTATAGGGGTCCAAATTCATTTTTTTGCATGTGTATATCTAATAATTGTCTCAGTACAAGTTTTTGAAAAGACTTCTTTCCTCCATTGAATAGTCCTGGAATCTTTGTAAAAAATCAACTGACAGTAAATGGGTGGGTTTAATTATAGACTCTCAATTATATTCCTTTGATAAATACTTCTATCCATGTGTAAGTACCACACTGTTTTGATCATTGTAGCTTTCTGAAAAATTCTGAAGTCAAGGAATGTGAGTACTCCAGCTTTGTTCTTTTTAAGACTGATTCAACACTGCTACTCAGGGTTCCTTGCAATTCCATATGAATTTTAAGATCAGTTGTCCATTTCTACAAAAAAAGTGTTTGGAATTTTGATAGAAATTTCATTGAATCTGTAGATCAGTCTGGGGTATATTGCCATTGTAACAAGATTAAATCTTTCAGTCCATGAACACGGGATGTCTTTCTGCTTATTCATGTCTTTTTAAATTTCTTTCAATAGTGTTTTGTTGTTTTCAGTGCATAAGTCTTGCATCTCCTTGGTTAATTTTATTCTGAGGTAGTTTATTCTTTTTGATGCTATTATAAAAGTGAAACTATTTTCTCCTGAAACCATAACATTCCTGGGAGAAAATATAACTGGTAAGTCACTTGACATCAGTCTTGGCAAAGATGTTTTGGATCTGACACCAAAAACAAAAGCAGCAAAAGCAAAAATAAACAAGTAGGACTACATCAAGCTAGAAAATTTCTGCACAGCAAAAGAAACCATCCCTGAAATAAAAAGGTAACTTGCTGAATGGGAGAAAATATTTTCAGTCATGTATCTGATAAGCGGTTAATATACAAAATACATAAAGAACTCATACAACTCAATAACAACAACAAAAGATCCAATTTAAAAATGTGCAGAATATCTGAATAGACATATTTCCAAAGAAGACATACAGATAGCCAACAGGTACATGAAAATATGCTCATCTCTTATTATCAAGAAAATGCAAATCAAAACCACCTCACCATCACCTCACACTTGTTAGAGTGGCTATTAAAAAAAACACAAGAGATAAAAAAATATTCATGAGGATATGGAGCAAAGAGAGTCCTTGTGTACTGTTGGTGGAAATGTAAATGGCAGAGTCACTATGGAAAGCAGTATAGAGTTTTCTAAAACAAAAGCAAAACTACCATAGGATGTAGCAATTCTGCTTCCGAGTACTTATAGGAAGAAAATGAAACCACTAATTCTAAAGAATATATGCCCCCCAGGTTCACTGCAGCATTGTTTACAATAGCCAAGATATGGAAACAACCTAAATGTTCACTGATGGGTGAATGGATAAAAAATATGTGAGAAATATAAGTAATGGAATGTTATTCAGCCATAAAATCAATGACATTTTGCCACTTGTGACCACATGGATGGACCTTGAAGACTCTATGCTAGGTGAAATAAATCAGAGAAAGACAAACATTGCATGCTCGCACTTTTTTTGTGAAAAGAAAACCAAGCTCAAAAACACAGGGAACAAACAACAGATTGATGACTGCCAGGGGTGGAGGGAGGTTAAGGGATGGGCAAATTGGGTGATGGGGGTCCAAAGAACAGACTTATAGCTATAAAATAAATAGATCATGGGGGTGTAATGTACAATATTGTGACTGTAGTCAATAATGCCACATTGCATATTTGAAAGTTTAAAGTTAATCTTAAACGTTCTCATTCAGTTCAGTTCAGTCACTCAGTCATGTCCGACTTTTTGCAACCCCATGGACTGCAGCACGCCAGGGTTCCCTGTCCATCACCAACTCCCGGAGGTTACTCAAACTTATGTCTATCATTACAAGAAAAAAATTGGGGGGACTTCCCTGGAAGTCCAGTGGTTAGGACTTGGTGCTCTCACTGCCCAGAGCCTGGGTTCGATTTCTAGTTGGTTGGGGAGCTAAGATCCCACAAGCCAGATGATGTGGCTAAGAAAGAAAAGAAAAATTTGTAACTATCCCAAAGGAAGGCAATGCCAAAGAATACTCAAACTACCACACAATTGCACTCATCTCACACGCTAGTAGAGTAATGCTCAAAATTCTCCAAGCCAGGCTTCAGCAATACATGAACCATGAGCTTCCCGATGTTCAAGCTGGCTTTAGAAAAGGCAGAGGAACCAGAGATCAAATTGCCAACATCCGCTGGATCATCGAAAAAGCAAGAGAGTTTCAGAAAAACATCTATTTCTGTTTTATTGACTATGCCAAAGCCTTTGACTGTATGGATCACAATAAACTATGGAAAATTCTGAAAGAGATGGGAATACCAGACCACCTGACCCGCCTCTTGAGAAACCTGTATGTAGGTCAGGAAGCAACACTTGGAACTGGACATGGAACAACATACTGGTTCCAAATAGGAAAAGGAGTACGTCAAGGCTGTATATTGTCACCCTGCTTATTTAACTTATATGCAGAGTACATCATGGGAAATGCTGGGCTGGAAGAAACACAAGCTGGAATCAAGATTGCCAGGAGAAATATCAATAACCTCAGATATGCAGATGACACCACCCTTATGGCAGAAAGTGAAGAAGAAATAAAGAGCCTCTTGATGAAAGTGAAAGAGGAGAGTGAAAAAGTTGGCTTAAAGCTCAACATTCAGAAAACTAAGATCATGGCATCTGGTCCCATCACTTCATGGGAAATGGATGGGGAAACAGTGGAAACAGTGTCAGACTTTATATTTTGGGGCTCCAAAATCACTGCAGATGGTGATTGAAGCCATGAAATTAAAAGATGCTTACTCCTTGGGAGGAAAGTTATTACCAACCTAGATAGCATATTAGAAAGCAGAAACATTACTTTGCCAACAAAGCTCCATCTAGTCAAGGCTATGGTTTTTCCAGTAGTCATGTATGGATGTGAGAGTCGGACTGTGAAGAAAGCTGAGCGCCAAAGAATTGATGCTTTTGAACTGTGGTGTTGGAGAAGACTCTTGAGAGTCCCTTGGACTGCAAGGAGATCCAACCAGTCCATCCTAAAGGAGATCAGTCCTGGGTGTTCATTGGAAGGACTGATGTTGAAGCTGAAACTCCAATACTTTGGCCACCTGATGGGAAGAACTGGTTCATTTGACAAGACCCCGATGCTGGGAAGGATTAGGGGCAGGAGGAGAAGGGGATGACAGAGGATGAGATGGCTGGATGGCATTACCATCTTGATGGACATGAGTTTGGGTAAACTCTGGGAGTTGGTGATGGACAGGGAGGCCTGGCGTGCTGCGATTCATGGGGTTGCAAAGAGTTGGACATGACTGAGCAACTGAACTGAACTGAACTGATGGTGACAGGTATTAACTATTGTGGTGATTTTCTTACAGTGCATGTACAGATCGAATAATGATATTGTACACCTGAAACTAATACAATGTTACACACCGATTATAAGTTTTCAAAAATGAGTTGGGACGTGTTCCCTCTTCTATTTTCTGGAAGAATTCATGCAGAATTGGTATTGCTTCTTCCTCAAGTGTTTGGTAATAGTAATAGAATTCAACAGCAAAGCTGTCTGGGCTTGAAATTGTCTTTGTGAGGAAGTTTTAAACTAAAATTCATCTTAATAGATAAAGGGTTATTCTGGTTACATTTGGAGTCATGTGTTGCAGTTTGCTTTGAGGAATTTGGCTGTTTCTTGTAAGTATTTGATTTTATAGTAATAAAAAGTTATTAGTACTATTTATTATTCTTCTACTATATTAGGATTTGTAGTGATTCTTGTTTCCATTTCTGTAACTGTGTTTGTGTCTTTTTTCTCTTTTTTGGGTAAGTCTAGATATAAATTTACCAATTTAAAAAAATCTTGTCAAAGAACCACCTTTTGGATTATTTTCTCTATTGTTTTCCATATCATGAGTTTCTGTTCTGATCTTAATTATTTTTTCCTCTCTATTTATTTTGGATTTAACATGCTCTTATTTTCTATTTCCATAAGATAATAGCCTAAATAACTGCTTTGAGACCTTTATTTTTTTTTTTGAGACAAGCTTTATATCCTACAATTTCTCTCTAAGCATTGTCTTTATTTATTGTGTTTTCATTTTCATTCAACTCAGAATACTTTCTAATTTCCTTCGTGGCTTCTTTGACCAAAGCATCATTTAGAAGTGTATCATTTAATTTCCAAATATTTGGGGATTTTCCAGATATATTTCAGATACAGATTTCCAGTTAATTCCATAGTGATCAGAGAAAACACTTTATATGATTTCAGTATTTCTAAATTTACCGAGATTTGTTTTATTGCCTAACATGATCTATTTTGATGAATGTCCTGTGTGTACTTGAAGAGAAGGTGTGTTCTGCTGTTGTTGGGAATATCAAGTTGGTTGATAATGTTGTTCAAGTCTTTCCTATTTTAACTGATTTCCTTCAACTCTTTGTGCATTTGTCTATTTCTCCTTTCAGTTCGAATCTCAGACCCTCATGATGATAAAACCATGTTTACAAATTCTCAGAAGAGACACTTGTGATCATTATTATAGAATATAGTCCACCTATAACTTTGGGAGATAGTGGTGGACAGAGGAGTCTGGCATGCTACAGTCCCTGGGGTCGCAAAGTCACAACTTAACGACTGAGCAATAGTCACAGACAGACAGGTTTCTTTTCTTGCTCCCCCAGCTGGCAGGTAAAATTTTTTAGTCCATCCTTGGACTCCAAGCTTTCTTGGGGGGCTTCCCTTGTGGCTCAGCTGGTAAAGAATCCACCTGCAATGCAGAAGACCTGGGTTTGATCCCTGGGTTGGGAAGATCCCCTGGAAAAGGGAACGGCTACACACTCCAGTATTCTGGCCTGGAGAATTCCATGGATTGTATAGTCCTTGGGGTCACAAAGAGTCACACGTGACTTTCACTTTCTTTTGTTTTGCAAAGACTCTATTTTATTGCCCAGTTTCCTCTTCTGTTTCTCTCCTTAGTAACTGTTATCAAGACTCTGAGACTTCTCTGGTGGTCCGGTGGTAAGACTGTGCTCCCAGTGCAAGGATCCCGGGTTCCATCTCTCATCAGGGAACTAGATCCCACATGCCACAGCTAAGAGTTTGCATGTCTTGACTAAAGATCTGCAACAAAGACTGAAGATCCCAAGTGCTGCAACTAATACCTGACACAGCCAAATAAAGTAAATACATATATATATATAAAAGACTCTAGGGTAGTCCCCCCTAGGCATCCCCAGGAATTACCACCCTGCTTGTGTTTTGTTTTTTTTTAACTTTCTTTTTTTACTTTCTCCTTATAACATTTGGGGATTGCTCATATTTTCCTGTCAGTGTAGTAATGTATTTAAATATATATTTTTTATAGTTTACCTAACATCTGAGTATTCTGCTACATAAGTCTTTTTTTAGGATACCATGTCAAGCATACTGGTGGAAACAGAAGTTTCATTTTGAACTCCAAACTGTTTTTATTTATTTACTTAATGTTGCTACTATGTACTCATGGTCCATGGTCAGCCTACTGATTGAAGGAATGTCTCATCAACTCTCACACAACAGGTGTATCTCTAAACACAGAAAAGAGATTATATATTAAGCACACTCTCTGTAGCAAATGTCCACTCTATTCACTGTTTTTGGATGTTAATTCTAAATGTCCTGGGCAGAGAATCTGACTGGCACAGCTAGGGATCAAAGTATTTTCTAGTACCTTTTTAAAAGAGAAAAAGTTTTTAATTTGTTGATGTCTCATTGTATCAATTTTCTTTTATGAATTGTGTTTTTACTGTCATGTCAACAAATTCTTCACTTAGCCTAGGTCTTGAAGATTTTCTCACGTTTTCTTCTTAAAATTTTATAGTTTTGCATTTTACATTTATATCTATGATCAGTTTTTAATCAATTTTTGTGTAAGGTATGAGGTTCAAGTTAAGGTTAATTTTTTTCCTTTTGCCTATTTTTTTGTGCAATTACTCCAGCATCACTCTTCCTCAAAGATAAAGGAAAGACAATCCTTCCTGTAACTGAATTGCTTTTGCACCTTTGTCAAAAATTAGTGCATTTCTCAAAGATGAGAAATGGAGAAGGAAACAAGATCTTGAATATGTTATTTGACACCAAGATTGAGATTTGGCAAAAATGATAATCACCAGATTGTTCAATTATGTGAGCCAAATCATTTCTTTTATTGATTAAGGCAGTTTGAATCACAACTTCTGCCTTAACTACTGGAAGGAAAATATAGCTCATAGGTTGGTGGACTCAAACATATCTGATGAAATAGATTATCATATTTTAAAATGACAAACCTGGAAACCTTTCACTTGTTTTGTATGTCTTGTTGGGGTTAAGACCTTTAAAATGCTGTGCTGAGTGACCTAAGGAAATCAGTAAGTCCAAAAGCTTGGTTTGCTTACCGCATAGATTCTACTTTCCTGTCACCTTTTGCATTATTCATTTTTTTCTAATTAAAATTTTTAAATTTTATATTTTATGGTGACATATACAAATGGGCTTCCCTAGTGGCTCAGAATCTTCAGGAGACCCTGGGTTGGAAAGATCCCCTAGGGAAGGGAATGGCTACCCACTCCAGTATTCTTGTCTAGAGAATTACATGGACAGCGGAGCCTGGAGGGCTACAATCCATGCAGTTGCAAAGAGCAACTAACTGTATTGTATTGTACTGTATACAAATGGGAAAGTACAAAAAACATACAAATTGTGTAAAGCAAAATCTAGTGAGTATTGGTACAGCTACTACGAAGGTCAAAAGTAGAACATTGCCAACAAACACCCAGATGCCTACCATATGCCCTGATCATATCAGCTCCCTCCCTGAGCTAACCACTAGGTTTGCCGTTGTTCAGTTGCTAAGTCAAATCTGTAGTCCCCACGCGACCCCACGGACTATAGCACACTAGGTTCCTCTGGCTCCTCCACTATCTCCTGGTTGTTGTTGTTCAATCTCTCAGTCGTGTCCTACTCTTTGCAACCCCACGGACTGCAGAATGCCAGGCTTCCCTGTCCCTTACCATCTCCCGGAGTTTGCTCAAACTCGTGTCCATCGAGTCGGTGATGCCATCCAACTATCTCATCCTCTGTCGTCCCCTTCTCCTCTTGCCTTCAAGCTTTCCCGGCATCAGGGTCTTTTCCAATGAGTTGGCTCTTCTCATCAAGTGGCCAAAGTACTGGAGGATTAAATATCATTTAAAGTTTTAAAAAGGATTAAATACCATTTTGGAGAAGGAAATGGCAACCACTCCAGTATTCTTGCCTGGAAAATCCCATGGACGGAGGAGCCTGGCAGGCCACAGTCCATGGGGTTACAAAGAGTCGGACATGACTGAAGCGACTTCACTTACTTACTTAAATACCATTTTGTCTTCAAGATATATTAATATTCTCATTTTATGATTAGGAGTATGAAGCAAATGATTAAGATTATAAAAAATTATTGTGGTAGGTTAGAAATAAAGCCTTCTAGGGAAATTTTGTGACATGCTAACCAATCCTTAGAGCCTAGCTCAAGATCTTTTATCTTAAGTTCATTTCTAAAATCCCTCTTTTCCTCTTCTCGCTTTAAAACCTGAAAATTACAAAGCGCTACAGATAGCTTAGTTCTTAGTATCTTGGTTTGTGACGTGGCATTTCTCAACGAAGTTCTGCTGTTAGTCCAACTGTTGGCTATCCATCCAGTCTTGAAAACATAATTTTCGGCAATATAACCCTCACAAATAACTTATATTTTATTATGTAGATTTGGCTTTACTATTGGTCTAACTATGTCCCTTGAATCATCAGGTAACAAATTATCTCACTTTAATTCAGGAGATGGGTTCTTGTCCCAGCTTTGTCAATTATTTGCTTTATGACCTTGGCAAGTCACTTAACCATCGCTTTCTCTCCTGGGTTAACAATTATCAAGACAGAGTCATAGAACATGAGAATTGGCAGGGACCTTTGAGATTACATTGATACAATCCTTTTATGTCATAGTTGCATGATTTGCCCTAGAGCTTTCTAGAACAATCACAGTCTTCAGCATCTCAGACCAGTGCTCTTTACACCAGGCTTTCTTCCGGTGTTGTTCTAAGAAACAATAGAAAAGACAAAAAGTGACAGCACTGAATGAAAGACAATTTACAAAAAACAAAACAGGTACGAGTGTTAACCATTAGCTTGTATTGTAGCCTATAAATTTACCTGGATAAATGTACCCCTCTCTAACCAAAAGATGATTTAAAACTTGGAAGTTCTCAAGGTATGTAAGGAAAGGTCAGAGAGATAAATTAATGGAGAAAAAAAAATTAATGGCTTGCAGAACATTCCAAGACTACTTATATTCCCATATAAATTCTTTCTGGTCTTAGTTTGTGCAAGACGAAATTGGGTAACTGGAGACTGCCTGTTTTTAACACATTTCTGAAGGAATGGTGTGCCATAAGTTACTTGAAATCGAATTATTTGCCTGGCCTATACTACATATTACATCAGTTCTCTAATTTAGAGCCACTCCTTCTCTGGCCACTACCCAGAACAAGCTGAAACCTGCGGAAACCACAGTCAGCGCAGAAACTCCAAGTCCCTAAATGCTCGAGGGCCTGTCTCCAGCGCCTCTTCGCAAGAGCAGCGTCCTCCGTATCGGGAGTTGTAGTCATTCAGAGGCTTCACTTCCGGGAAGTTGGGGAAGGGTGCCACTCCGAGGAACTACACTTCCCAGGAGGCTGTGCGCACACCTCTCCTCCCTCGCCGCTGTCAGGCTCCGCCTCTCCCGCTTTTCCCTCACTGGGCTGCAGCGCTCACGCCTTCCTGTTAGTCCGAGCTGGGACAAGTTCACTCCGATCAGCTGATCCTAACTGACAACAGGAGAGGAGGAAGCCCGGGAGGCAGCGAAGGAGGAGGGGGTGCGGAGATGGAGATGAGGATGGATCCACCGGTGTCCTGAAGCACAGCCCCCGCCTCCACCGGCGCCCCGTGGTTCCCGGACGCCGCCTCGCCGCGACAGAACTGCTTAGTGGTGGGGTTCCCGGGCCGCCGCGGTCGGGGAGGGACGGGCACGGCCCTGCGCCGGGCGAGCGATGGCCCTGGAGCTCCCTCTGCCCCCGGGAGGAAGGGGGGGCGGGTGCGGCTGGGGCTGGGGTGGGGGTGGGGTGGTATAAACAATGGATTTGGCTCTGGCCTCTGCCAGCGTTGGGGGAGATTTGGGGGGGACCTTCTTTGTTCTTAGATCCTGCTCCAGCCCCTCGGGTTGAGGTGGTGTTGCCTGGGAGGAAGGAAGGGTGAGAAATCCCCGGCTGGGGAGAGGCGTCGAGGTGGGAGGCCGAGTGGGCAGACTGTTTGCTTGGGTCTTAGTGGGCGGAGAGGTATCCTTTTGAAGGTTGGTTTTACGTTTTTAATCAATTGTGACAATTTTGATTTTTGTTAACGTTGCGGGAGCTGCTTGGGCACGTCTGTGATTAGGGTGTAAATAAGGTCTCCTAGTCATTCCTTTCGCCTTCCCTGTTATCTAAAAATTAGATGGATAGATTGATTTCTGTATGGGAGGAGTGAATACCTGAAAGGAGGGCTTTATATTTCGTTGGAGCATTAGAATGGGTGTCCAGGCGAAGAGGAGTTAAAAATATGATTGTAGAAGGGACAAAAGCCCCTTTCTTGTTCCACTTATTTTTCTTCTTTCTTTCTTTCTTTCTTTTTTTTTAAGTTATTTTAAAGTTGGGTTTTGAGTGACAAAGAGAAAAATTATTTAACTCACTGCACGCCTGGCTTTGCAGTGGGCCATAGTGAAGGAATTCTGTCTCCTGTTGCTCCCTTTTTTTGCAATTAGAGAAAAGGACAAAAGGAAGTGCAATAATTGTTTTTAAGCACCATAGAATGGTGACTCTTTCCAGGTTTAGAGCCCTTAATAGGCATCTGTCTAGAGTTGAAACAGCCCAGTTACAAGGGTCTTTGGACCTGCCCAGGACTTTGATGGAGCTAGAGTTTATTATTATTGCTTCTGTAGCTTTTTACAGGCATCGTTCTTCACCTCTCCCAATTGTGGAGTGGAGGGACGGTGCAGAAGGTTGTCCCTTCAAGGACTGTTTGCTTAGTGCTTTCGATTCTGAATTTAATAACTCGAAACAGAGAATTTCAATCTGGGAAATAAAGCGACAGAGTCTCTTAAGTGCTTTGATCCTAGAGGTAGTTGTTGTTTTCAAAAGGAGCAGCCTTAATCATGATTTTGAGGAGAAATTTCTAGGATTAGAATGAGTCAGTGTTTAAGTTTCAAGAATGAAATTTCTCTTGGGAGTTTTGGCCTCATATTTAATCACAATGTTTTTATTTTTTGTTAAAGGTGCACTTCTTTTAGATGAGTGAAATACTTTTCCTGTCTCTGTTCTAGGTATCCCCAGAAATATTGACTTGAGGTTGGATAATATTGAAAAGCTCCTGACCACTCTTTCATTACCAAAACCTTTCGGCTGAGGCCCCACGCATGAGACCACCTCAGTAAATCCATCAGATCTCTCTCAGATAGCCATAAAAGACCCTTTCAAGTTGATTTTGACCACATATTTGCCTGCACTTTATGGAGGATGAAACTATCAAACCACATCAACGTTGCTGCTGATTCAAGAGCCTTGGAGGCAGAAAATTAAACATTGGAACATTTGTGAGTGTGTGAATAATTCTAGTAGGACATCGATTGTTTTTTTTTTAGAAAAACAAAACACTTCTTTTTTAGGGTATTCAGAACCCTGTGGAATTGTGTGCAGTCTTCTTACTCAACACCTCTGTCTTCACTTCCCCTGGGGAAAGCCCAGGTACCGTTACATGGTAGGCGGTTTCCTTGCAGACTGAATATGAGTGCGCAGACTTCCCCAGCAGAGAAGGGCCTGAATCCAGGGCTGCTGTGCCAGGAAAGTTACACCTGCAGTGGGACTGACGAAGCTGTCTTCGAGTGTGATGAGTGTTGCAGCCTGCAGTGTCTCCGTTGTGAGGAGGAACTCCATCGGCAGGAGCGCCTGAGAAACCATGAGCGGATCAGACTCAAAGCTGGCCATGTCCCTTACTGTGACCCCTGCAAGGGCCCCAATGGGCACTCTCCAGGTGTGAAGCAGAGGGCAGTGGTGAGGTGCCAGACCTGTAAAATCAACTTGTGCCTGGAGTGCCAGAAGAGGACTCATTCTGGGGGTAACAAAAGGAAGCACCCTGTTACTGTGTACCATGTCACTAAGGTCCAGGAGTTGCTGGAAGAAGAAGGGATGGATGAGGAGACCAAGAGGAGGAAGATGACTGAGAAGGTTGTGAGTTTCCTCCTAGTAGATGAAAATGAAGAAATTCAGGTAAGCACTCAGGGATAGTAGGTAGGATTCATGTGGTAGTGGAGGAGATGTGTTGTTGGCAGGTGACTCTCAGGGAACATCCAGGAGGAGCTCACATTTTAATCACTAAGAGGCAAGACTTCTGAAAGCTTAGGTTGCACGGAATCAGGTTCAGTCACTTACCAGCTGCATGAAAGGAAAGGGAAGGAAAGGGAAGTCGCTCAGTCGTGTCTGACTCTTTGCGACCCCATGGACTGTAGCCTACCAGGCTCCTCCATCCATGGGATTCTCCAGGCAAGAATACTGGAGTGGTTTGCCATTTCCTTCTCCAGGGGATCTTCCCGACCCAGGGATCGAACCCAGGTCTCCCGCATTGGAGGCAGACGCTTTAACCTCTGAGCCACCAGGGAAGTCCCACCAGCTGCATGACCTTGGGCTGAATTATCAGTACTTTACCTCTCTGAGCCTTAATGTTCTCACCTGTAAACTGGGGACAGTGCCTACTTCATTGGGTTGTCGTGAGGAAGAAATGACAGTGTTTGTAAAGCCTGTTAGGTAATGAATACTCAGTATATGATAGCTGTCATTATTAGTAGGATTATTATCAGAAAGAACTGATTTAAAACTATTTTCTGAATGAGAGCACTTTGGTAAGTTGTGAATACGTGTGAATAAGCAGAAACTGTGTGTACAGGGAAAGAAACACTGACTTTTTTGGTGGGTCCCAGGGGAGTGGAAGGCTGTAAGTCATAACCCTGCTAGCTCCATTGGGAGACAGGTCTTTGAAAAGTGGGCATTTCCTGAGGGTAGTATCCTCTCCAGATGGGCTTTTCTTCTCATATATTGGCTTCTGATCAGTAGAGGCCAGTAAGGGCATCTGTGGTTACAGGACTAGAGAATATTTGATTTAATTTTGAGCTAGGGAGAGGGTGGTGAGTGATAGGAACAAGTTGGGGAGGTGAAAGTGTGTGACAGTTGGGCCAATTGGGAAAGGGGGTAGATGAATGTTTATACTTTCCAGTGAAGCTAGTATCATTATCATGTCTATACTTTGGAATGAAGACTGCTTGAGTTCGCATCCTGGCTTCACTCACTGACTTAATAACCACGGATAAGTTATTTAAACTCCGTGCCTCAATTTCGCTTCCACATCGTAGTAGCAATTGAGAGGCTTCAAAGAAATTAGAAATGGAAATGGAAAGGCCCTTATCACCAGGCCTGGCATTTGGAGTCAGCATCAGTTTGTTGTATTTGTCAGTATCAGCGAGTATTTGTGGTACATTCAGTACTTTTAGCTGTGATGACTTCTCAAGCCTCCAGATTGAAGGAGTACATTTGTAAGTTACCACTTGGAAACTCTCTAATTACCCTTGAATATTTTTCATCTGTCTTTTTCCTCCTTAGATAAGATTATGGAGATGAACTGCATCATGATTTCTATGTACATGTATTGTCAGCTAAATACTTTGCTAACACAGGCTTTTCTTTCTTGGCTGAAAGGATATAGAGTTATGGAAGAGTGACCCAGATCCCCTTCTGCCTCCCTTGTTAGCAATAATGTCTCCTTTATGGATTATGCTCTAATTGGGTGGCGGTGTGGACTAAATATTTATAAATGGAACACTTGGGTTTGGATGATTCTTGTTGGTTTTGCCACCAGTTCTCTTTAATATGGAATACTTTGCAGTGTTATCAGTTTCATAAAATGAGAGGAAGCTTTGGGATGACCAGTAATCCTCATGGATATTGTGTCAACACCAAAAAGAGTGTTTTTTGAGGGGAGGAGGCTGTATTTTCTTTTTGTTGCATTGCTACTACATATTTCTTAGTAGAGAATTAAGAAAATAGAAGAATATATACCAAAGAAGACAAATCCAACTGTGCATCTTTTTTCTTGTAATGTGTTTTATTTATATATGTGTGTGTGTGTGTGTGTGTGTATACATTATAATTGGGTTGTTCTGTAAAGATTTCTCCTTTCATAAACATTGACCACTTCCCAGGAAATAACAGTTTATTAATTGCCAGCAGCTTTAGTTGGGACTAATGGATTAGATGAGAATTTTAGGTGGTGATTTGTTAGTGGAAAAGTACGTGAAGAAACTATCTGGTTCCCTTTTCTAATGTGAACGTCTGAAACAATTAGAGAGGTGATTGTCTGATACAAATCTAGATGATGAACTCAGCTAGATTGTAAACTCCTGGAGAGCAGGACCCTGTGTTGTGCCCTGGGTCATACAGTGGTGGACACGTCAGCCCATAAATACTTGATTGGTGATGTCACATCTCAGCCTCAGTTTTTTAGAAATGAATATCACACACATACTTAGTAAAAAGGCTAAAATCATATGAAAGGACATACAATGACAAGAGTTCCCCTCCTACTCCATGCTCTTGGTCTCTTTTGTTAGAACATTCACCATGAACAGTTAACTATGTGCCCTTCTAGAATTTTTGTCACGTATGCTTATGAATATATGTATGCATCCTTTAAATTTTTCAACAAAAAGGGAATCTAATATACTTGCTGTTCTGTCCTTGGCTGTTTTTCGCCAAAGGATGCTTCTTGTAGAACTTTCCTTATCTGCACCTTGGAGTTTACCTCATTATTTAAAGGCTACCTAGTACTCGGTTGAGTGGTTTGTCTATAATTTTAGCCTATTACAGGATATTTGAGTTATTACAACTAAGGATGTATTGAATATCCTATAAATCTATTTAGAAATGGGATCTTTATCAAATGATATGTGCATTTTGAATTTAGATCAATACTACCAAATTTCTGAACCTTATTTTCTTTGTTCCTGCAGTGCTTCTCTGAATCTCCCCTGGGTTCTGGTCTTGGCTCATCATAGTTAAAATTTAAAGAGCTCTTACTGTGGTACTTGGCACTGTGCATAGCATTTGAGCTCATTGAATCCTGATGATAGATAGCTCTGTATTAGTTTCTTACTGTTGCTGTAACAAATTGTCACAGATTTAGTGACTTAAAACAACACAAGTTTATTCTGTTATAGGTCAGAGGTCAGAAGTCCTAAAATGGATTGATAGGGCTGTGTTCCTTCTGGAGACTAATTTGTTTCCTTATCTTTCTAGCTTCAAGAAGCCTCTTGTGTACTTTGGCTTGTGGCCCCACCATCCAGCTTCAAAGCTAGTAGTGTTAACATCTTCCAATCTCTTTTTCCATCTTTTTTCTTCTGCTGTCACTTGCTTCTCTGCCTATGGCCCTTCTGCCTCCCTCTTACAAGGATCCTCATGGTTACGTTGGATCCACCTGGATAATCCAGCATAATCTCCCCACCTCAAGGTCCTTAATTCAGTCATATCTGCAAAGCCTTTTTGCCCCATTAAGTGACATATTCACAGGTTCTAGGCACTAGGATGAGGGCATCTTTGGAGGTGGGGTGGGGGCAATTTCACACTACCACAGCCTATGAAGTAAGTTGTATGTCTCAGTCAGTTGGGCAGCTATAAC
Organism: Giraffa tippelskirchi; assembly: GCF_054371585.1. Taxonomy (NCBI): domain Eukaryota; kingdom Metazoa; phylum Chordata; class Mammalia; order Artiodactyla; family Giraffidae; genus Giraffa; species Giraffa tippelskirchi. The sequence continues at coordinate 144,569,215 of NC_137281.1, read as the reverse complement.
AGAATAGCATAGATGGGGAGATTTATTAACAACAGAAGTTCATTTCTCATGGTCCTAGAGGCTGGGAAGTTCAAAATCATGGCACTGACAGATTCAGTGTCTGATGAAGGTTTGGTTCTTGACAGCTGTTTTCTCACCGTGTCCTCACATTGCAGGAAGAAGCTCTCTGGAGTGTCTTTTATAAGTGCACTAATCCTGTTCATAAGGTTTCTACCCTCATGACTGACTCACCTCTCAAAGGCCTTACCTCCTAATGCCATCAGGTTGGGAGTTGGATTTCAACATATGCATTTTAGCGGAATACAGCATTTCATCTACAAGCAGTGTATTTTCTCGGTGAGGACACTGAAACACAGATGAAATGACTTGGCAAGATCAAGTTACAGTAAATGGCAGAGGATTTGCGCTCCAAGATCCTTGTGCCATGATACTTCTAGTCTCTCTCACCAAGTCATTTAAACTTTCTAATCAAACTTCATTCTGGTCGGTAGCATCAGCTCACCAATTCCTCACGGCCACTGTGAGGATCGAATGAAACACAGCTCTATGTAAATGCAAGACTGTTAGCATTGAAGAACTCCTTGCTCACATCAGTGAAGATTTCATGGTTTAGGCCCCAATTTTGTTTTTCTCTGCATGTTTCTAGGCATTTGTGGGCTTTGATCATTTTCAGTTTAGTGCATAGGTATTATTTTAGCAGCTTGTAGGCTGTTACTGTTATGTGAGGTTCCCTCAAATTCTCTGCCCTGGAATCTCCTAAGATTTGTTGTTTGTGATCGGAGTATTATTTAGTTTCTTTCGGAAAACCTGGAAGGACAAAAAGCTTTCTTTTGGAGGTGACAGTTTTATCATTAACCCATTGCCATTTGAATGTATACTGGAATGGTAAATTTGGGGAGAGACTGAGTTTTAGTCTCAGAAGCAGGAACTCTTTGGTGGCTCTTAAATGGACACATTTGGCCTGCTAACCAAAGACATTTCATTCATTCCTCACATTTATGGAGTATATCTGCTGGTGCCGGGCATTGTCTAGGCCGTCACATGCTGTCACAGAGCTTACCATTAAGGGAGGAAAGCAAAGTTCACCTGTGTAAAACATAAAAAAAGGTGGTTCAGATGTATAATGAAGGAAGAGTGACTGAGAAGCCACTTTTGCCAGATGGTCAGGGAAGGTTTTCTTGCCTGGAGAATCCCAGGGACAGGGGAGCCTGGTGAGCTGCCGTCTAGGGGGTCGCACAGAGTCGGACACGACTGAAGCGACTTAGCAGCAGCAGCAGCAGCAGGGAAGGTTTTATTGTAGAGGTGACTCTTAAGCAAAGACCTGATGGTTAATACTACCTGGGGAAATAGACCTCCAGACAGAGGAACATGAGAACAGAAAGCAGGTGGGCTGGCATGTTTGAGTAGAGAAAGAATGCCTGTGTCGCTGGAGTGAGCTAGCAGAGAGTGGTGAGGATGGAGGTACAGAGGTAAGCAGTTGCTGGATCCTGTGGGGACTTGTAGGCATGGAAATAAGTGTGGATTTTAAGTGTCATAGGAAGCACCAGATTGCTTTATGCTAGAAGGTCATTTGCGGGGATAGAAGTTTTTTAGAGATGCTCTTGGCTTTGGTGTGAAGACTACAATTTCTCCTAGACATTGTAGTGTGTAGGAGAGGGCAAGAGGAAAGCAGGGAACCCACTTAGGAGGCTGTAGCAGATGCAGAGGGGAGAAGGAGCCTGGATTTGGTGCAATCATTGTCACGGTGAGATGGAAAGACGTTGATGAATTTGGGACAAAGTTTGGATGTAAAACAGGAATGCTGATATGTTGGGTGGGCGGGTGAAGCAGTGAGAGAACTCAGTAGTGACTCCTAGGCATTTGGTTTGTGCAAATAACACCTGCTTAAAACCCCAGGTTTTATTGACTTAAATTGATAAAACTTTTAAGAACTCAATTCACATAATAAAGAAAAAGTTAAAGTACTCTCATTTGGTATTATCTAGCACAGTGGTTCTCAACCAAGGGTGATTTTGGCCCCCCACCCCAGGGGTGAGGCTGGGGGTGGCATTTAGTAATGTTTGGAGACTCCTCTGATTGTCACTGCTGGGGGATCGGGGATTATGTACTCTTGGCTAGTGGGTAGAAGCCAGAGTCCTGCTGAGTATCTTAAAATGCAAGGTAACCCCCACCTAGAGAATTACCTGGTACAAAATGTCAAAGGTGCTAAGATTGAGAAAACTGATCTAAGAGATGAAGATTTGGTCTGATAGGAGACCTGGATTCCAGTGAAGTGGAAAACATTTAACCAATACACCACTTTTTATTCCCTCTTCTGGTTCTTTGTGTTCCTCAGAAGTAATTTAGCTGAAATCAATATTATCTTTTGGCATATTTTGTAACATCTCTAGTGAAATGGTTAGACCTTCTGTGTTGTATTCATTGATTTTTCCAGACATTACTGGAACTGTACTTGGAAAACCAGAGACTCATGGGTCCATTATTTAGAAACTCGAAGTAAGTAAATGATCCACAATGACAAGAGATCTATAGTCTCTTGAAGTTAGAGACAACGCCCTTAGCAAATAACTCAAAGGTTAGAAGAATAAAGTTCTAACAATTAGAGTTCTTAATGGAGGTAGTGGGTAGTATTTTCCTCTTGGTTGAGTCTTGTGAGGGATTCGGACATCTTGTCTTGCTGAAATATTTCTAGTCACAGAAATGGTGAAAAAATTTATATACTGTATATGTATATAATAAAATTATACATTTATATGTACACCGATACACATATATATATATATAAATATTTAAACCCCACGTTTTTCTTTCTTTTTACAACCACGCCATTCTCCACTGTCTCTTTTCTACTAACTTGCTATAACTACCCTCTTTCCAAAAGAACAGAGCTGCACACTAACAATCTGTTGCCCCTGTTTCACCCTCATGCTCACCAAACCCCGATGGTTGGAGAGCAGGGTGCTCTTCATGCCAAAAAGCTCTGGAAGTTAAATCCCCTCCTGCTGAACATGTGGGGTGATAGGGAAGCCCAGTGACCCAGGAGTGGTCCATGAGACACTTAAGAAAGTGTCTCCTGGGGTAGGCTTTCCTAGACTAGAAATCCAGAGCCTTGAGCCCTGTCTGAAAGGGAAGACCAGGGTGAGTCTTGCTGTCCTTCAGTGAAGTCAGTGGTGGACCTCATCTCACTGAGACCGTTCCTTTAAGGAGACCCATCACGTTGTTTGGCTGCTTCACTTGTTTACAGTCCCAGAATAGTGTGGCTCAGAACACTGGGAGTTGGCCTTTTTTTTTTTTTTTTAATTGGCTAAAAGAGACATTATTCTAGTGGGATTCAGGAATGGAAAATAGCTGAGGATGTTTTTGTACTGTATGGGAATCCTTGACCCCAAACAGGCTGTGCTGGTCTGTCCCATTTCTATTCTGCTTCTGTCTTAGACTCTCATCTGCGAGTGACCCCCTTGGCCTTGTCCTCTGCTTCCTGGTCTAGGGTACCTTCCAGGGGCTTGCTCTTCCCAGGACCTCTGTTTCAGAGAAGCTGGCAGAAACCCCTCAGGACTTAACTAGTCAGTAGGTCAGGAACCTGGGGATCATAATCTTCTAACTTGTGGAACGTCCTCATTTTTCTCTTCGAATGATCAAACTATTATAATGTAAGGACTCATTTGGTGCTGTGGCTGGTTAGTCCTTTGGCAAATTCTGGTCAAAACACGAATATATTTATTCTTGGTTATTAGATGCCATGTTAAAAAATGTAACAAAAAACCCTTCCCATAGATCTGCTTGGGAGCTGTCTGTCAAAATAATAAGCAGTAATTGGTACAACAGCAGAGATTCCATCCCCCTCCACCACCTTTTACTCATAGAAACCCAAGTAAAAACCCCTTTTGTTTAGTGGTAGTAGTCGGGGGAGGGCATTGTATGATATTATTGGGAAACCAGGGTTGAGGGTGACTCAGACAAACAGGAAGATGAAAGAACCCCTATTATATGCCTCTGATTTCTGCTCAGCATCTTGTGAGCTCACTCAGCCTTGGGCTTACTCGGTTGTAACAGACTCCTGGCATTTAACCTGGGAGGCTATTTTGTTTAGTCCAGGGCTGTTTAAAATTTGACCCATGCAAGCCATCAAAACCACTGTGAGTCAGCTTTTCAGGGAACCTATCTTTAACTATTTCAACTTACCTCCAGTTTGTATGATTCTAATTTTTTTCTGGTCTGCCAGTTCCTTGAAGTGATTGATTTTTTCTCTGGAATTTGGCAAACATTTGACCTTTTTGAGCCGGGGTTAGTATACTATGCAGATTTCTTATTAAGTTGACAGTGTATGTTTTCCCTGTGGATGCATCTCCTGGCTGTACTACTCTTGAGTGGATCCTGCAGATTGTGTCATGTGGAAGCCTTCTGATGGCTGGCTGGACTTTTCTGGGGAGTCCTGCCTGCTCTGGGAAGAGCTCCCGAGAGATCATTTCCGGCTGAAGTTAGAACTGCAAAAATGTATTGAACACATTTGATCAGTGAGGGGCAACCAGTGGAAACCTGGTGGGTGAGACCACAAAGAAGGGAAAGAGATAAAAAATTTTCAGGCAAGAAGGATTGGAGAGACCTATGAGAAGGGACACAGAGGAACTTTTGGAGACAGGAAAGGGTGGATGTTTCCTTGGAGGATGTTTTGTTCATTTTGCCCCTCTTTCCAATGGCTTTTGGCCAGTAATTAAGAGGTTCTCTTTGACCTGTTTGTGAGGTCACGTTGGTGGTGGCAGAGATGTATACCCACCATACGTAAGCACGTGGCCTCTGGCTTGAATTCATGGAGGATAATTCAGTTTTTTTTATAGCTTCTGGAATTTTTTTTTTCCCCCTCCTTCCTAATTTTCTTCTACTTGTGATTGTGTTATTGCTGTCTTTCCCAGGGAACTTGACTCCTAGAGTACTTGAACAGACAGAGCCTGGCTCTGGCATGTAGTCACAGATACCCCAGGTTCAAGTTAAGGAGAGAATATAATCCCAAGCAATTCAGCAGTCATAGAGTATTCTAGAAATTCCTCTACTTCTCAGCCCATTTTCCTGCCTGGTGAATATGTCATCCAGTTAATACATGGCTGAACCGTTTTCCATAATCTCTCATAACCTTTCTTTTCAAAGAGTTTAATTCAGTTTACGTGTATCATTCAACAGCAGTCATAAACATTTATTGAGCGTCAATTTTCTGCCTTATTAGTTTGAGTCATCTCTGTGAAAAATGCCTTAAAGTGAAAATTCAGAGGTTAAGCATGACTGGGGAGGGATGGCGAGGCCTTCTTTCCTGGGAAGGCGCTGCCGTCTTTCGTCCTTGTCTCTGAGTAGAGACTGCTTAAGGACCCTGGTTCTTTGTGCACACCCTTTCTGGTCCTGGTGTCTGGGGGTTTTAGTCTGGCCGGTAGGTCACTGGGTGCACTGTTGTTTCCCCCCCGTCTTGGTCAGGTCTGTTGCTTGGAGCTGGATCACCTCACGGGCAGCCAGAGAGACAGGCTGCTTTGCCTTTCCTCCCTCCTCCTTTCCTTCTTTTGTTTCCTTCCTTCCTTCCCTAATTCTCTCTCCCTCTCTCCTCTCCCCTCCCTCCCTCTAGACCCTTCCTTCCCTCTCTCCCTCCCTCATTTCTTCCTTTCTTCTTCTCCCCCTACTTCATGAATTATGAAGTTAAATCTACCACTGCCAGGGGAAAAAAAGTTTCTCTCCAGAGCTACATGTAAATGACGTTAGGCTTAGTGAGAGTCGCTCAGTCGTGTCTGACTCTTTGCGACCCCATGGGCTATACAGTCCAAGGAATTCTCCAGGCCAGAATACTGCAGTGGGTAGCCATTCCCTTCTCCAGGGGATCTTCCCAACCCAGGGATCAAACCCAGGTCTCCCACATTGCAGGTGGATTCTTCACCAGCTGAACCTGGGAAGCCCAAGAATATTGGAGCGGGTAGCCTATCCCTTCTCTAGCGGATTGTCCTGACCTAGAATCCAACTGGGGTCTCCTGCATTGCAGGTGGATTCTTTACCAGCTGAGCTATCAGGGAAGCCCTTTAGGCTTATGTACCGTACTTTTTTTTTTTTGGCCACACCATCATGCAGCTCGGGGGATGTTCCCCAACGAGGGATCTGATTGAACCTGGGCAGTGAAAGAGCTGAGACCTAACCACTGGATCACCAGGGAGCTCCTGCTTATGTACTGTTTTGGATTGTTCATACATTTCTTCTCCTTTCACTACCATGAAGATTGAGTTTGCTGCATTTTTTTTTTAAAGGATTGATCTAGATTTTGGCTTTATAGTGCTGCCTTCCTTGACCACCAGATTTAAAAGAGCAGCTCCTGCCTGTTCCTGTAGTCCTACTCCTCTCTCCTGGTTTTTCTTCACTCTACTTATCATTGTTTGACATAACATGTACTTAAAACCAACCCTTGTGGTGTAACTTACACATAATATAATATATACATCAAAAACCATTTTTTTGTTTTTTGGCTGCGTCCCATGGCCTGTGGGATCTTAGTTCCCAGACCACGGATCCAACCTGAGGCCCCTGCATTGTAATCTTGAAGTCTTAACCACTAGATCTCCAGGGAAGTCTCTGTAATGTACACATTTTAAGTGTACAGATTTGTGAGTTTCAACAAATGTGTGTATACCTGTGTAACCACCTCCACAACACCCAAGATGTAAGTACCGCTTGCTAACCAATTGCGCTCCGGGATCTCTCACAACACAAGGTATAGAGCATTTCCCTCCCCTCAGAAGGTTTCCTTGTACCCCTAGGAAGTCAGTCCTCAGCAATCACTCATCTGCCCTCTACAGCTACAGATTTGACTTTCCTAGTGTTTCGTGTAAATAGAATAATTCAGTACTGTTCTGTATCTGGCTTCTTTTATTCACCATAATGTTTCTGAAAGTCATCAGTGTTGTTGCATGTCTCAGTTCATTTCTTTGTATTGCAGAGAAGTTCCATTGTATAGATGTACTGCAGTTTTTTCATTTGTCCATGGACATTTTGTTTGCCACATATATTGTTTGCTTGTTGTCTTTCTTCTGCCCATTAGCGTGTAAGCTTCCTGAGGGCAGTGATTTTTTTTTATAGGGGTATAATTCATGTAACATAAAATTAACCATTTTTAAGCGAACAATTCATTGGTATTTGGTACATTCAGTGTGGTGCGGCCACCACCTCTGTCTAGTTCTAAAACGTTTTCGTCATCCCAGAAGAAAACCCTGTACCTGTTAAGCAGTCCATCCCAGAGGGCAGTGATTTTTTTGTCTTTTTTATGCAACATTTGTTATTTTCCAGTTATAAAAATAACATAGACTGGGCATGTTAAAATACTGAAAATGCAGAACTAAAGAAAGTGTCCACTTTTATCTTAATTTTACAATGAAAGTCACTAGTACCTTCAGTTCTTTTGAATGTTGCATTTACTCTTTGAGTGTGGCCTAGAGGCAGACCAGGGCACTGCAGCATCAGTCAGCGCTTAACAGCCTTTACCGCACGCCTCCCCTGTGCTGAGGGCTTGCTGTGCATTCTCTCAACTTAATCCTCGCAGCAATCCTGTGAAGTACATTACGTTGTTACCCTCATTTTACAGGTGAAATAATGAAGTCCCAGAGAAATTAAATGACTTCTTTAAGGTTTTTCTGAAGTCGGTGAGTGGTAGAGGCAGATTGGACCCCCTCTGTTTTTTTTTTTATATATTTATTTTTATTTACTTGGCTGTGCTGGGTCTTAGTTGCAACGTGAGAACTCATGTAGAGACAGGTGGGATCTTAGTTCCCTAACCACGGCTCAAACCCAAAATTTGCATTGGGAGTGCAGAGTCTTAGCCACTGGACCACCAGGGAAGTCCCCCCTCCACTTTAAAAAAAGATGTTTTCTTGGCCACACCACTGGAATCTTAATTCTTCAACCAGGGATCAAACCCATGTAAGTAACCACCGGACTGCCAGGGAAGTCCCCAGATTGGACCCTTAGGGGTAACACTATGCCATTCCCTTCCCTAGAGAGGATATAGCATGTAGACATTATGCGCTGTGTTTAGTTCACTTACCTAACAAATAAGTACAGATTTCCTATTGTGTGTCAGGCCCTGTGTTAGGGCACCAGTGGTGAACAGCACAGCTTAGACCCTTGCCACCCTTGAGTATGCTCTAGTGGGAAGCTGGAACCAGGAATAATGGGAAAATGTTAACAGAGGTGATGGGTGGGGACTGGAGGCTGTGATTAAGAGAAGTGTTGAGAAAATTGTCCATGGCGCGATCCAGTTGGAGGTGGATCTGAACCGAGCTCTCGCTTTTTAAAAAATTAAAACATTTCCTTTGTGGTTTATCTCAGGATATTGAATATAGTTCCCTGTGCTCAGCTCTCCCATCTTCTGTCTAGCCTGGAGTTGTTACTGCTAATCCCAGAGCCTTTACCAGAGCTTCCATCTGTTTCTATAGCTAGCCAGATAAGAGTATGCCATGCCACGCCACTTAAAAGGGGGCATCTTCCATTTGGAAGCTCCTTGAAAGAGTTCCTTGAGGATGATGTGGGTTTTGAGGATGACGTGGTATTTCCAATCCCCAGAATCTAGCATTGCTTTGGAAAGCTTTTCACTCAGATATAAATGGACAGCTGAACTGGGTGAGTTGGGTGAAGTCAAGGAAACTGACCATGGAGCTAAAAATGACCCATCTAAAAGAATTTGTTTTGTGGATCATCTCTACATAGAAACATTTCTCTTTCCTGCTATCCTGCTAGAGGAGCTGCAGGCAGCACTGTGAGGTCATATGTCAGAGGCACCACTGGTAGTTAGAAGACATGGGAGGAGAATTCCTGACCTCTCAAGTAATGGAACTCTTTTGAGGACACTGGAGTGGAAGAAAATGACCTTTGCCCTTACCAAATGCTCTCAATGTGTTTGTGAAGCCAATCTTGTGACTTTAGTGGTCTTAAGAAAACATTTGATTGAGAAACAATTGTTTTTTACATGAAACTTGATTGGCACATGCATGGGTAAACACAAAAATGTACAGTCCTTTGAGGATAGGATGAAAGGTAATTTTCTGAACTAGCTGGGTTGGGGGGAGCAGGTTTACTAGAACTTTCTGGGGATAGGTAGGGGTTTGCTGTTGGAAGGGAACCTTCTTTGGTTTTGGACTTTAACAATGGACTGGCTCCTGATCTGTTTGACATTGTTTAAGTAAAATTTTGTCTGAAAATTAGGCCATGGACTTAAATCTTTGCTGGAGTTTTTTTCAACATGATGAAAATGGCTCGGGATTTTTCAGAGAAGAGCATCCTCACTTTTCACTTCTCCTTTCCTTCCTACAGAAGATGGAAAATGTTACCTAAACTTTATACTTATGTTGGTCTTACACCATTAGATTAGTGCCAGATACTAGATGAAGCTTGATACATATTTGTTGATTGGTCAACAGAGAAAAAACACAGCCTAAAAGTTGAGAATTAGGTTTTACTTGGTGACTTTACTGAGGAGTATAGCCTAAGGTAGCCTCTCAGCTGGCTCTGAGGAACTGTTTCAAGGGGTTGAAGGAGGAACCAGGATACAAGGGAGTTTTTGCTGGGGGAAAAAAAAGAAAAATTTTCTAGTCCAACATCAAAAGATCACTGCTAATCACAAAGAACAGAAATCTCAAGTTACTGATTTCAGTGCTTTTCTATGGGAAGATGCACGAGTCTGGGCTCATTGAAATTATTCCTTTGATATACATCTTCACTATCTCGAGTCAGTATTCTGTTTTTCTCCATCCTGAATCTGCTCAGGGTGAACCATGGCAGGAGGGGTGGGGTGGCTGCAGTGACTGATGGCTTGATGGAGGCAACATTAGTTGTTTACCCGAATGCCAGGCAGCATTCTTTGTTTACTGAAATGGCAAGCAGCATAGTTTTTGTCTACAGATTAAATGAAGTAATCAAGTTCTCGTTTCCTTCTGAGATAGTGGTCCCAGTTCTGTCAAGATTGAGAATCTGGTTTGGTTTCTTTGGGTTCTGTCTCTTTGTCGGAGCTAAGGCAAAAATGGAATGAAAGCAGAATAAACCAGAGTTGTTGTTCAGTCGCTAAGTTGTGTCTAACTCTGTGACCTCACGGACTGCAGCATTCCAAGCTTCCCAGTCCTTTACTGTCTTCCAGAGTTTGCTCAAATTCCTGTCCGTTGAGTTGTTGATGCTATCTAACTATCTCATTGGCTGCCGGCCTCTTCTTTTGCTTTCAATCTTTCCCAGCATCAGGGTCTTTTCCAGTGAGTTGACCCTTCACATCAGGTGGCAAAAGTTTTGTAGCTTCAGCATCAGTCCTTCCAGTGAATACTCAGGGTTGATTTCCTTTAGGATTGACTGGTTTGATCTCCTTGCAGTCCAGGGGACTCTCAAAGAGTCTTCTCCAGCACAGACTCTCACATAGATGTAATTAGTGGGAACTTAACTTTGGGGATAATTTATCAATTTACAGTAATTTTAGAATCTCAGTGGAGAGGTATAAAATCATCTTTGTCGTCTCAAGGGTGGGATTTACCATGAGCGCTGTAGGGGGCGGAGCAGTCATGCTTCCCTTAGCCCTTTCATTACTTTGGGAAAGGACCTGATTTTTGTCCTCAGCTATAAAAACTTAGAGGACTGTGTGTGTGTGGTTGGTGCAAATCAGATCCTCTGCACCCAGAGCAACAGAACTGAGAGGACCTCAGTCCTGAGTTTCTTTCCTTTGGAGTGTGTTCTGGTGTCTTTAACTTTAGTACCTCTGTTCTGTTGAACTTTCCTCCTTCCAAGGCTTTTTACTTCTATTTCTGTCCCATCTCTTGCTTTTCCCTCCCTCGGCCGCCTTAGAGCAAAGCCCACATGGTCATTCTTCTTGGAATAATTCTCTGATGGCCAAGAAGGAATCTCTTGAAGGAGACTGTCATCATTCCCCTTGCCTGCTTGGGTCAGAGGTTGCCTTTTTCACTGTTGTAAACTGCTCTGAACTCGGAGCTGAAACAGTGTAGATCATTGAGTACTATTACATTTCATTCTAGAAACTCTCCTTGGAACTTTACACAAAACGAAAAGGTTTGTGGGTGAGACAGTGATAGAGAGAGGGGTGTGTTGTTTGGTTTCTTCAAGATGTGTATGGTGATAGTGAAAGCCGCTCAGTCATGTCCGACTCTTTGAGACCCCATGGACTATACAGTCCATGGAATTCTCCAAGCCAGAATACTGGAGTGGGTAGCCTTTCCCTTCTCCAGGGGAATCTTTCCAACCCAGGGATCGAACCCAGGTCTCCTGCATCGCAGGTGGATTCTTTACCAGCTGAGCCACAAGGGAAGCCCAAGCTATAATCAGTATCAATAATACTATGTTGTTCTGCTTAGGGGGAGTAGAAAGGAGTTATCAGGAGCAAGCAGTGAGGTCTTTGCATTTTCAGATAGAATTAGTTTAGATTTCACCCCATTACTGCCTCAGTCCTTGGATGAGCAACCTCTGAGCCACAAGCAGGCACAAGCCCGGCTGCTGCTGCTGTGCCCCTGGATGTTTTCCCAGCGGGCTCGTCTTTACTAAATAATGGCTGGTATTCATCAAGCGCTTGCTGTGTGCCAGGCGTTGTACTGTGCCCTTTGCATGCCTTATCACCTTTAGTCCTCTCAGTAGCCTTATGGGTTGTAGAATCTCTTACCATCTCATTTCCCTGAGGTTTCAGGGGTTAAGTAGCTTTTCCAGGGCCACACTGGGAGTGGAATTTGGGTGTTTCTGACTTGCCTGAGGTCCATGTGAGCAGGAGAAGGACGGAAGGCAGAGGTTGGGGAGGAGCACCTTTGGGGTGTTGCTCCTGTTTTTGCTGCTGGGTCAGGGCTGAGGACCATTCCCAGCATGTCAAGTTGGGTGGGGTGGCCAGTTGGCAGGGCTCAGAGTCAGGTAGCTTATTTCAGCCCAGGAATGGAACAGTGTGGGAACAGACAGAACGAGCAGGGCAACAGCCTTGTCTCCCCTGGCCCCATCCTTCCTTCATCCAAGGGGAATCTTCTTATCTTTTCTTGACCTTCTCTTCTGCCGACTGACGGCTTCCCGGGTGGCTCAGACGGTAAAGAATCTGCCTGCAGTGGGGGAGACCTGAGTTCGATCCCTAGGTCAGGAGGATCCCCTGGAGAAGGGAATGGCAACCCACTTCAATATTCCTGCCTGGAGAATCCATGGACAGAGAAGCCGGGCGAGCTACACAGTCCATGAGGTCGCAAAGAGTTGGACTCAGAGACTAACACTTTCAGTTCATTTTCTTCTGACTGAAAAACCAGTCTTGCTACTTACTACCTAGGCTGTTGTCTCCTTCCTGGCTCAGGGGAAACTGCTCACAGGTTAAGGATGAATTGAGTAGTATAACAGGGAGCAAAATAATGCGAAGGGCAGAAGAAGGAAAAACGAAGCCTGGTTTTAGTTTGCCAGGCATTTTCTCGTTTATCTGTTGATTTGATTAGCAACCAGTACCTAGTCAGGGGAGGCAAAGATGGTTATATCCTCATTTTACATGTAGAAAAATGCAGTCAGTGCATATTGAATGATTAGCCAGGGCTCCTTGGTAGAAAAACCAGCCTGAGGTTTGAGCTCCACCTCCTAGAATTCTTTGCGCCGGACTCATCTGCACATGCGCACATGAACTTGTGTGTTTAACATACCCCGGGACACCTGGTGCCAAAATCATATCCCCAAATGCTGACTCCACTGAGTTACTTATGTATGTTATGCACATCATTTGGTGGGTACCTCATCGGTATAAATCTTGAGACATTTAACTCTGTACCTAACAGCTCCTACAGGCTCCTTTTCAGGTGCCCACTCTTGAGTGTCCTGGATACCCGTTGTGGGTTTTTTTTGGATAATGGATTCATGATTGAATTCATTTCCAGGGGGGGAAACCCCTGGGCCTCGTCTTCTTCCTCCAGACTGTTTGATGACTCTTGCAGCTGGCCACTCTGACCTTATCTGACTCCTTGCTGGTAGAGGTTTATGGAGCTTTTGTTTTGTTTCTCTTGCGGTCAGCTTAGCAGCTTGGAACGATACTGGCTGAGTGACATGGGTTCAAAGTGGGCTGTTCTGTGTAACTTCTTGTTCCTCTCAGTTGCCTGGGAGATCAGTGAGCCCAGTTATCAAATGCTGCTGCTGTGTTCAGCCCTGTGGATGATCCAGGGTGGAGAGAAGTGATCAAAGTACCTAGCAAGGTGCGCTGCGTTCATTCATTCGGTAACTCCTGTTCTGTGCGAGGCCGTATCCCAAGTACCGGGGATGTAAAGGCAAACTCGATTCTGCCCTCCTGGGTCTGGTGAAGGGCACTGTCAGTGCAGTGGGCATTCAGTAAATAAAATATTGTCATTAAGGCTATTCCTGTAATAATCATAGTGATGTTAGTAATAGAATAGTGAGTACTTTACTATCTTGATGAGATTATGGGAAATGAAGACATCATATTATCACACCTAGTGGTCTGCATTCCTGTAACTTCTCCTTATCAAACCAGCAGACTCTTGAGAGTCAGGAATATGGGTTTTTTGTTTGTTTGTTTGTTTGTCTCCTGGCTGGAGGATGAGAGTTGTAAAGGTTCGTCGCTCCTTTAGCTGGAGTAGAACACCTCGTGTTTGAATTAGGAGCTTTGACCCCGGGGATATGTGTTCTGAGAGTTACAGGCCCTGAGCATCTTCCTGGAACTCCAGTCTGGGATCTATCTCACTGACACCAGCTCCCTTCCTTCCTGGCCTGACTTTTTTCTTTTTTTAATTTCGTCGTGGCACACAAGCTTTCTCTGTTTGTGGTGTGGACTTCTCTTGTGGAGCGTGGGCTCTAGAGCGCGGAGGCTCAGTAGTTGTGGCGCTCGGGCTCATTTGCCCTGTGGCACGTGGGATCTTAGTTCATTGTTTAGGAAGCTGCATCACCTGCATTGGAAGGCAGATTCTTAACCACTGGACCACCAGAGAAGTCTCATGGCCTGACTTTTTATAAGGAATGCAGTGCTTTTAAACTGTAAACAGAGGAATTATGGATAGATGGAGTTTGACTAGTAAGTTGTTTGTTTTTCTTTAAACAGTCTTACTTAGATGTAAGTCACATACCGTGTATTTATCATCCTTTTAAAATATACAGTTCGGTGCTTTCAGTATATTCATAAAGTTGTACAGCCCTTAGTACTAAGTCCTTAGCATTTTCATCAACCCAAATAGGAACCCTGCACCCGCTAGCAGTCACTCCCTATGTCCTGCTTCCCTTCACCCCTGGCAGCCACTAATATATATTCTGTCTCTATGAGCTGACCTATTGTGGACATTTCATATAAAAGGAATTATATAATATGTAACATTTTGTGTCAGGCTTTTTTCACTTAATATGTTTTCAAGGTTCATCCATGTGGTAGCATATATCAGTACTTTTTATAGTTGAATAATATTCAGTCATTGTATGAATATACCACATTTTGTATGTTCGTTCATCAGTTGATGGACCTGTGGGTTGTTTCCATCTTTCGCTATTATGAATAATGCTGCTGTGAACATTCATGTTCAAGTTCTTTGTGGATGTATCTTTTTAACTCTCAGTAGCTCAAGGCTACTGAGACATATAGTAACTCTGTGTTTCACTTTCTGAGAAACTGCCATGCTGTTTTCTAGAGTGGCTGTGCATTTTACATTCTTATCAGCAGTGTATGAGCATTGAAATTTCTCTGTATTCTCATCAAAACTTGCCATTATCTTTTTGATCATAGCCATCCTAGTGGGTGTGAAGGGATATCTTGTTGTGGTTGGTTTGCATTTCCCTGATGGCTATGGTGTTGAGCATCTTTTCATGTGCTTATTGATAATTGTATGTCTTCTTTGGAGAAATGTCTGTTCAAATTTTTTGCTTAGTATTTAATTAGGTTATTTTTTCTTACTGAGTTGTAAGAATTATTTACATATTCTGGACCATTAGTCCCTTATCAGATATGTGGTTTGCAAATATTTTCCCCTGTTCTTTGGATTGTCTTTTCATCTAATGGTATTCTTTCCGGAATAGAAGTTTTTAATTTTGATGAAATCTATTTTATCCATTTTTTCTTTTGTTGTATTGCTTTTAGTGTCATATCTAAGAAGACATTGCCTAACCGACAGTTGCAAATTCCCTCTTATGCCTACTTTTAAGAGTTGATAGTTTTAACATTTTTATGACCATTAAGTTCTTATATACTGAGGCTTTCAAAGTTCCTGTTAGCTGTTTGCTAGGGGTAAGTGCTGGGTGAGAGACTATTATCCTGGGACTTCTTTTCCTTGCCACATTGACAAGTCAATCGAGGAGCCCTGGCTAGCACTTAATTCTTCTTGGAGGTGTTTCTAGCCATTTTGCGGTTTTCGTGTTTCATTGTCTTTTTCCCCCCCTTTTTTTGGGAAGGTAACGAATGAAGAGGACTTCATTAGGAAATTGGACTGCAAACCTGATCAGCATCTGAAAGTGGTTTCCATTTTTGGAAATACTGGGGATGGGAAGTCTCATACCCTCAACCACACTTTCTTCTATGGCCGAGAAGTCTTCAAAACCTCCCCTGCCCAGGAGTCCTGCACTGTGGGAGTGTGGGCAGCATATGACCCAGTCCACAAAGTAGCTGTGATAGACACAGAAGGGCTCTTGGGGGCTACAGTGAATCTAAGCCAGAGAACACGGCTGCTGCTTAAGGTCCTGGCCATCTCAGACCTTGTCATCTATCGAACTCATGCAGACCGACTGCACAATGACCTCTTCAAATTCCTTGGGGATGCCTCAGAAGCTTATTTGAAACATTTCACTAAGGAGCTCAAGGCTACCACTGCCCGCTGTGGCCTGGACGTCCCCTTGTCCACCCTGGGCCCTGCTGTTATCATTTTCCATGAGACTGTGCACACCCAGCTGCTGGGCTCTGGTAAGTAGATGGGGTTCGGTTGTC
This sequence comes from Giraffa tippelskirchi, assembly GCF_054371585.1. Lineage (NCBI taxonomy): Eukaryota > Metazoa > Chordata > Mammalia > Artiodactyla > Giraffidae > Giraffa > Giraffa tippelskirchi. Next base: position 144,553,296 of record NC_137281.1, on the reverse strand, counting down.
ACACGTTGACCTTTCTGGGTACACGCTGGGCTGCAGTAGTGACTTGGCGGTGGTAGGTTGCCCAGAAAAATTTCTGCCTGGGCAAAACATAAGGAAGTGTTTCAAGAAGGACAGAGCGATCAACCATGTCAGAATCTGCTCATGGGCAGGATGAGGATTGAGAATTGCCGATTGGCTTTGGTGATATAGAGGTCCTTGGTGATCTGGGTAAGACCGTTTCCCAGGGATGGTAGGCCTGAAAGCCTGATCAAAGTAGGATCAAGAAAAGAGAAGGAAAAAACTTAAGGTAGTGTATTCATCTCTTTCACAGAGTTCTATAAAGGGAAGCAGACAAATGAAGTGACAGCAGGAGGCTGATGTGGGGGGTTTCAGGGAGTTTTCCCTTTTTTGAAATTTAAGATGTGAGGTATTGCAGATACTTGAGTATTGCTGGGAATGATGAAAGGAAGAGATGCAGATGTAAGAGAGAGAGCAGGAGTGATGCACAGGTGGAGGGCTGGCCTTAGGAGCGTGGACGGTTCATCCGTAACAACAGGAGAGAAGGGAGATTATATGGACACAATTACGGGTAAGTAGGTAGATGTGGTGGAAGTTGTCGTGGTTTTTCTGTTTTCTTAGAGAAATAGGAAGCAAGAGCATCGCCCGAGTGGGAGGATGAGGGAGCAGGTGCGATGGTCAATGGATGCAGGTGGGGACGATAGTGTTGGCTCTGAAAACAGTTTCATTATTAATGTTCATTCAGTTAACAAAGTTTATTAAGTGCACAAGGTCACATGCTGACTTCCAGGACCCCAAACTGAAAAAAACCAATTCCCACCCTCAAATAGCTGATAGTCTAGTTGGAGAGGTCACACGTGTTCTGTTCTGTGGTGGGTGTCGCTCCTGGAGCTGTGAGTGTGCAGAAGAGGGACGCTGTACACCTCTTTGTGGGATCTAGAAAAGAGGAGGTGACATTTGAACTCTAAAGACTGGCTAGATAGAGGAGGGGAGGAAGGATGCTCTAGGAAAATGAACCTGTAGTGGTTTGAAGGAGCTTGTTGTGCCCAGGGAACTCTAGGTATTTGTACACTGAGTTCCTGGATTCCGTTCCTGCCCATTTCAATGCATCCTCCTTGAGGGATGAGGAGTGATGTTTTTTAAAAGCTTAATTTATACTTCAGGTCATGTCATACTCCTGCTTCCAACCTGTCAATGGCTTTCCATTACATCAGGATAAAATCTAAACTCCTAATTATAGTGTCCTCCTTCACTCCTGCCTCTGTCTCTGAACTCCCTCTGCTTACCCCTTTCACTCCCACCACTAGCTATACCAGACTTTTCTCTGTTCCCATCTTTGCACATGCTACTCTGTCTACCTGGAACACACTTTCCCCCAGCCAGCCATCCTCTTTCAGATTCAGCTCAACTCTCAGCCCTTTGGAGCCTTTGCCAAGTGTCTCCTTTAAAATGGTCCTTCCTGTGCTCGCTTCGGCAGCACATATACTAAAATTGGAACGATACAGAGAAGATTAGCATGGCCCCTGCGCAAGGATGACACGCAAATTCGTGAAGCGTTCCATATTTTTGTACATATACACAATGGAATATTACTCAGCCATTAAAAAAATACATTTGAATCGGTTCTACTGAGATGGATGAAACTGGAGCCCATTATACAGAGTGAAGTAAGCCAGAAAGAAAAACAACAGTACAGTATACTAATGCATATATATGGAATTTGAAAGATGGTAATGATAACCCTATATGTGAGACAGAATAAGAGACACAGATGCATAGAACAATTTTATGGACTCTGAGGGAGAAGGTGAGGGTGGGATGTTCTGGGAGAATAGCATTGAAACATGTTTATTATCATATGTGAAACAGAACACCGTTCCATGTTCGATGCATGAGGCAAGGGCTCAGGGCCGGGGCAATGGGATGACCCAGAAGGATGGGATGGGGAGGGAGGTGGGTGGGGGGTCCAGGAAGGGGAACACATGTAAACCCATGGCTGATTCATGTCAATGTATGGCAAAAACTATTACAATATTGTAAAGTAATTAGCCCCCAACTAAAATAAATAAATTTATTAAAAAAAAAAAATGGTCCTTCCTGCACCCGGGTGGTCCCGTCTTGTTAGATCACCCTGTTGATGTTCATCAGGGCAGCTGTCACTCTCCGAAATCATCCTGTTTGTTTGCTTACTGGTTTTTGATCTTTTCCCCTTGGAATGGAAACTCCAGGAAGGCAGGAACCTTACCTGTCTTATTCACTGCTGCCTTTGAAGAGCCTGGGTGAGTGCTTGGCGCACAGTAGGCTGTCATCAGATACTTGCCGAATGAAGAGGCTCAGTGTGTCTGAGGCTTGGATTGTGTGGGAGGGAATAGTGGACACACTCAGGGATCAGATCATGCATGGATGGCCTTGATTTAGGTCTCAAGTATGACAAGATCCCTTGAAGGATTTTAAGTAGGGAGTTAATGTGATCAGATCTGTATTTTCAAAAAGAAGCCCTGGGGTCTGTTGCGGGATGAACTAGAGAGGCATGCTTAGAGGAAGGGAGGTGGCCAGGAGCTTATCACAGTACTAGGTGAGGAGTGATGGAGCCTGAGCCAGGGCAGTGCAATAGGCGGGGAGTGGACAGACTGGGACCTCTGAAGGATTTGGGTCTAGTGGCCTGGGTCTAGGATACCTCCTGTGATTAGCATTTTTATGCCACTTTGGATCTTCACAGCTTTGGTGAGGGGAAGGTCTAATTTCCTGTTCAAGGTTTTGAAATAACCAGCCTTTCAAAGTAACTTTTTTTCCATAGGCTTTACTTAAAAAAAAAAATCTTATTTATTTTTGGCTGTGCTGCGTTTTGTCACTGCATAGGCTTTTCTCTAGATGCAGCTAGCGGGGGCTACTCTCTAGTTGCAGTGTGCAGGCTTCTCATTGCTGTGGCTTCTCTTCTTTCTGAGCACAGGGTCTAGGACACGAGGGCCTCAGTAGTTGTGGCTTGTGGGCTCCAGAGCACAGGCTCAGTAGTTGTGGCGCATAGGCTCAGGCACTCTGCAGCATGTGGGATCTTCCCGGAACAGGAATCCAACCTGTATCTCCTGCATTGGCAGATGAATTCTTTACCTCTGAGCCACCAGGGAAACGCCCCTCCCCATCCCTTTTTTCTTTTGCTTTATGCTTGCACTATGCACTATGCTGGGTGTTTGTTTGTTTTTTAAAATAAAAGCTGAATAACAAAGATAACATTTTTTTCCTTAAATTTTTAAAAATTGTTACTTTTTCCCTGTGTCACACGGCATTTGGAATCTTAGTTCCCTGACCAGGGATTGAACCTGTACCCTCTCCAGTGAAAGTGCAGAGTCTTAACCACTGGCCCGCCAGGAAAGTCCCAACATTTTCTTAAAATAAATGCAGACTTAATGTATCTTTGTTATTCAGCTCAATCAACAGCAGCTATATTTTACAAATGGAGAAACTGAACTCAGAGAGCTTAGGTTGTGTAACCAAGGAGGTTCCAGCTAGTATGCTGCAAAATTGGGATTCTGAATCCAGAGTTGTTTCTAGATCCGGAACTTTGGCTACTTCTCTTTGATGACTGTACCTTTAAATTTGAGCTAAAGCCATATTTCCAGTGTTAATTGGAGTGATTTTGCTGTTAAAATATTAAAGGAAATTACGCTGTATGACTCGTGGAACTCAAACTGGGGCTTGGTAACAACCTTAGAGGGGTGGGATGGGGAGGGAGGTGGGAGGGATGTTCAGGTGGGAGGGGACATAGGTAAACCTACAGCTGCTTCCTGTTGATGTTTGGTAGAAACCAACACAGTGCTGTAGAGCAAGTACCCTTCAATTAAAAAAAATAAATTTTAAAAACAACATAATCCTTTGTCAGCACAGAATCTAATTTCTAGAGAATAAAATAATTTAGTTTTTTTAAAAAAATATTAAAGGAAATTAAAACCAAAAGTCCTTCCAAGGTTTATCTCCAAAATGACTATGGGATCTGTTTCTACTGCTGCTCCCTAAATTTCTGGGTAAATGTTGGTGAAACTACGGGAAGGCTGATACCCTCACACGTTGGCAGTTGTCTGCAACTTCACTAGCATAAGACCAGCACTTTGAAAGCAGCTATTTATTTTAAATGCTCATTCAGTAGGTGACTGGTGAAATCCATCCATAGGATGGAAGGCTATGTAGCCATGAAAAAGAATAAGGAAATGTCTTCTCACAGTGTATCAAGTGTGCAAGGACACATGCTTACAGTATGTTATTAAGTGATGAAAGCAAGGTGCATATATGTGTTGGGAATTATGTAGGAAAAAAAAAGTCTGAAAGGGGAAACACTGGACTGTAGTTCCCTTTGAAGAGTAGGAGGGAGCAGAGGACCTACATTTCTTTCCTTTTATGCTTTGACATGTTTGGATTTGTTACATTGAGTACATTAAAAAAAAAAAAAGACACTTCTAGTTAAGAATCCACCTTGTAATGCAGGGGACTCTGGTTCGATCTCTGGTTGGGGAACTAAGACCCCCACATGCTGTGGAGCAACTAAGCCCTCGTGCTGCAACTAGAGAGCCGTGAGCCACAATGGAGATCCCTCATGACGCAACTTAGACCTGCTGCAGCCATTAAATAAATAAATATTAAAAGTTAAGTAAATGATTCTCTCTTTTTTGTTGTTGTTAAAAAAGGTACTTCCTTGAAGTGTAACACACATAACAAAAAAGTGCACATTATATCAAAAGTGTATACACGAAGCCCTTTCACAAGCTGAGGGTACATGTGAATTCAATACCAGGTCATGATACACCAGCCCCTACTTCACAGAAACCCCTGCTTGTGCTTCCTTCTAGGCAATTCCTTCCTTCCTGACTTCCAACAGCATAGAGCAGTTGTGCCTGTTTATGTACTTTATATTTACGGAGTCACACTACATATTCCTTTTATAATGAAAGACAGAAGACTTTTTTTTTTTAAAGAAAGGCCCCTGTTCACACCCCTGTTTCCGCTTGTCCAGATCACCCCTCCGAGGTGCCGGAGAAGCTCATCCAGGACCGGTTCCGGAAGCTGGGCCGCTTCCCGGAAGCCTTCAGTTCCATTCACTACAAGGGGACAAGGACCTACAACCCTCCCACTGACTTTTCTGGGCTTCGACGTGCTCTGGAGCAGCAACTGGAGAACAATACCACCCGTTCTCCCCGGCACCCGGGCGTCATCTTCAAAGCCCTGAAGGTCAGTTGGTTTCTGGCCTGAGTGCTTCTCACTGGGGCACTAGTGGGTGGTGAGGACACTCAGTTCTCCAGCTTCTGTTAGTGCTGGTGATTAGAAACCTGGGCTGGAAAGAGAGGATCGGTGAAAGGAAGGGCATGAGTGGAGTGTGTTACCTGTTGAATGGTGTCATCTTGCCAGGAACATGAATCTCGGATGATAGTTAAAAGATGACAGGTCCTCATCTTGGAGAAAAACCTTATTTTACCATTCTTTATAATGAAGACATCAACTCAGTTCCTGCCAAGACTGCTGTCATTTTATAGTTTACTTTGTATATACCTCTGTGTTACCAGGCCTGCAGGCGGAGGACAGAGGAGCAGGAAGGGAACAGGGTCTTCGGAGCAGTGCTGAGAGTGTGGGATTTGGAGAAAGAACAGTGTTGACGTGAAGACTTGAGCTAGGGATTTGAGGGTACCCTGAGGGTTAGGGCATAGAGCCCAAGACCAGAAGGGATAGGAGAAAAGGTTTGCATAAAGCTAGGCTGGCCCTGGTTGACCCAGGAACAGACTTTGAACATATGCTGATTTGCTTCATCCATGGAGTCTAAAAGATTTGCAGTGGGACACTATGCAAGCAATTTCTGCATCTGGGTAAACTGTATGTGCAAGTTTGTTATACTATTCTCGCAACTTTTCTACAGGTTTGAAATTACATCAAAATGAAAAGTTAAAAAAAAAACAAAAACAACAGGAAGAGGGAATGAAAAGTTACTCCTCAGAAAAGTTTATGGTTTTTGCATAGTGGTTACTAAAGGCTAGATGTTTGTATCCTCACAAACTTCATATCTTGAAATACATTAATGCCCAATTAGTATACATATACTAGTATACATACATATCCAGGGGCTTGGGGGAGGTGATTGGGTCATCAGAATGGAACCCTCTTGAGTGACTTTAGCACCCTTACAAATGAAGCCCCAGAAAGCTCCTACCCCTTCCACCAAGTGAGGACACTGTGAGAAGGCACCATCTGTGAACCAGAAGGCAGACCTTCACTTGGAGGCTGCCATGCTGCACCCTCATCTTGGATTTCCAGCCTGCAGGACTGTGGGGAATAAATTTCTGTCATTTATAAGCTTCCCAGTCTGTGGCATCTCATTATAGTATCCTGATTGGACTAGAAAAACTTGGGACTCCGGAGTCAGACAGACTTGTGTTGGGATCCCATTTCTGCCATTTACCTGTTGCTTGGTCTTAGGAAATTAGTTTGTTCGTTTATCCATTCAACAAATAAATGATTGGATCTCTGTGTCAGAGTTTGAGGTGCTGGAAATAACCATGGAGAATAAGATAGACAACAATCTTTGCCCTTATAGTATACTTCTTCAAGGGCTTCCCAGGTGACTCCATGGTAAAGAATCTGCCTGCCAGTGCAGAAGATAACGAGTTCGATCCCTGGGTCAGGAAGATCCCCTGGAGGAGGAAACGACAACCCATTTCGATACTCTTGCCTGGAAAATCCCACAGAGAGAGGAGCCTGGTAGGCTAGCGTCCATGGGGTCACAAAGAGTCGGACACGACTGACCACACATGTCCTTATAATGGCTTAGAGGTAGTCAGGTTGAAGATTACACCCAAATATTGCGAGCATTCTTAAATGGAGGCTGAATCTGTACTATGTTTTACAAAGGGCTGTAAAATCTTATCCATAAGAATATTGACAACTAGGCCAATGGCTGCATTATAGAATTCCTCAGGTTTTCTCAAAGTTAACCTAGCTTAATGTTTACATAAGACTTTCAGGGACCCCAGGTGCCGTAAGCAGTAATTAGTGCTCAGGGATTTTACCTCACGCATCTTGGATGTCCTCCTCCAGGCCAGTTTGTCAGGTACTTTTCTGTTGTTGTTGTTGTTAGTTACTTTTGAGAAAAAGAGTTACACTGTGTTTTTATGAGGTGATATGATTCATGAAGCTTTCTGTGATTAAAATGAGCCTGGTCAGCTGGAATTTTGAGGACTCTTGGTAACTGTTGGCCTCAAGAGTTTACCTGGATCTTGTATTTCCTGTTCTCTGAGGCAGGGTCTGTGCTGTACTGAGATGTGGGCCCAAGGCTCTGTCCATGGGACGGAGTTACCCGTTTAAGCTTGTTTCGGGCTCTCCTCAGGGAACTCTAGGGTCTTACAACTTAGTCAGATCCTTGAAAAAATTGTTCCGTCCTTTTCTGGTTGTTTTTAATCTTCTTTAAATTAGAAGTTGTTCATTCTCTGATAATCATGCTTATAGAAAGCTACCTTTAAGGTCTGCATTAGGCAAAGTGACCTAGGAGAGGTTTATTGCTGTTAAATACTCTTAACAGAAGTCTTCATAGTTTATAGCAGTGTATAATATAGTGGCCATTTATTTTTGTCCACTTATTTTTTGTTTTATGTTGTTGTATTTTTTTTTTTAAGTGGCCTTGCATTCTTTTTTGAACAAGAGAGTGGGGATGGTTATAAACAGATAACTTGTCAGTGCCAAACTAGCTTGTTTGACTTTCTGTTTCTCCCATTTTTTTCTTTCTCTACTAGTGTTTATTCTTCACCTTGTCCAGTTCCTCACTGACTCCCTGAGGAAACACTTCAAGAAGCCTTAGGATATATTCTAGCATGATTTATATGATTTTGTTTCCTCTGTGATTTTCTCTTTATTTTACATAACATACACAGGAATATTGTTAGAAAAAAATGTATAAACCTTTTGGGAAAATGGAGAGACAAATGTATAAACCTTTCGGGAAAATGGAGAGGCACTGTGTGTGCACTGTGGGGCAAGACTGTGATGTCCAAACAAAGAAATCTCAACTCTCTAGTAAGATCACCACCATGCAAGGGTAAACACTGACAGGCTTGGCAATAAAATGTCAAAAAGGATATGAAGCACTGTAAACTCTTGCAAACTTCTGGTTGAGGTAAAATTAGTACAGCCACTTTGAAATGCAGTAGTATAAAGAAATGCATAATATATATTCCAACCATGTCATTTCTAGAAATTGGCCTTAAAGCAACTCTTCCACAGGAACACAGAGACCTATATGAGGATGTTAATGGCAACATTCTTATAATAGCAAAGAAAAAAGCAAACCAAGTGTGCAAAAAATAGATAAATGGGACATTATATGATTCTTTGCTACTTATTTCAAAAAGAGAATTGGGGTTGTGATGTATCTATGTGCACTTATATACTTTTCTTTTTTTTATGGAGTGTTGAAGCCTAGTATTTTTTCCATGCTATTAAATATCCTATAAAACCATGTTTTTTTAAAATAGCTGCATGCTTTTTCATTTATATGGATGGATCATTTTTTATATGTAGTAGTTCTGCCCTTATTTTAACAGTACTTTCCACTTTTCCTTATATTTTCTGAGTACCTAAAGGTATTGCCCACATTCTGCCTACTTCCTTAGGGTAGGTTACAGCTCCCAGTACTGCTGGCCAACCTTTCTGTGGAGTGTTTACTAATGTCATGTTCTGTGCTCTGCACTGACGTGTATTTGTTCATTTTATCCTCATACCAACTCTGAGGTTGAGAAACAGAGGCACAGAGAAGTACGCTGATTTGCCTGAGATGACTTGTCTAGTGAGTGGTGGAGAATTTGTGTTTTTAGTATTCATTTATTTATTTGGCTGCGTCAGGTCTTAGTTTGCAGCACAGCACTCGGGATATTCAGCTTTTGTTATGGCACGTGGGATCTTTTTTAGTTGCAGCACATGGGATGCAGTTCCCGACGAGGGATCGAGCCCGGGCCCCCTGCATGGGGGGTGCAGAGTCTCAGCCACTGGACCACCAGGGAAGTTCCAGTGGTGGGGAATTTGAACCGGGTAGTCTGGCTCCCAAGTCTGTGCTTTTAAACCCTGGGCTGTATTCCTTCTCAATAGTTACTCCACTTTTAGGGAGGTCAGAAGATGGGTCATCTTTAAAGGTTCCTGATACATATTGCCAGTTGCCTTTAGAAAGGACGTTCTTATAAGTTGTATTTGAGTGTTTGGTTACTTTAAAAAGTTATTTTTTAAATTGTAAAAGCAATGTGTGTTTGTAATAAACAGTTGAAATAGTACAGATTCAAATAGTACAATTCCAATAGTAAGGTGTATGACTTAAGTCCCTTTCACTCCTCTCCCCCTCACTGTATGATAACGGTTATAATACTTTCTGACATACGCTTCCAGAAATTTTTAGTGCTGCTTCAGTGCGTACAGAAATATATGTATATAATGTATGTATACATTTTCTTCCTAAATAAGTCGGATCATAGAGAAGTTAAATCTTTATTTTCTTCCTCATATTCTTTTCATGTTCATTATTGAACAGGAAATGTGATTAATGAGAGATTGAGGGGTTGTAGAATGTGTGTGTGTGTGTGTGTGTATGAGACCTTCAGTCGCTTTCTGCTCTAGTGACTTTCCCATATATTTCCCATTCATTCTGCTGATCTTTTCGCTCTTCCTGCCATTTAGCCTCGTTGTGGACCAAGCCCCAGTTCCTTTTCTCCAGCTGAGTTTTTCTCGATTCTTAACCTCTCACTCGTTTGCTCAGTTTCCGCAGTAGCAACAGCTCAAATACCTACCAGCAGAGCATATTCTCACTGATGAAGTAAGTCTGTTTAAAGAAAAGAGATGCTCAGGTCCCTATTGTCTAAGGAAATTGAATATTGAATTAACTGTTGTTGCCTGTATTTACAGTTACGAATAATGAAGAGAACCATTTTAAGGTAGGATTCGTACAGGTTTTATGTAATACCTCCTTTAGCCTCCGCTCTCTAAATGTAGGAACTTTGACTCTCTAATTCTGTCACATCAGGGAGCACCTATTAAGTATTTACGAAGTTATTATATATTTTGGGGGGAAGTGGCATCATGGATTACATAAGAGTCTCCATTTTGAATCAGAAAATTCACTGCTAGACTTTGATGAGTCGAGTGAAACTTACAGGTTAGATAGTAAGAGCTGTACTGTTGTCAAGGCAACTAAAGTTCAAGATCATTTAGTCTCGAGGCAGCCTTTTCCAGACTGACCTCAAATGCTTTCCCAAGCTTTCTCAGGTAAGGCCCTTCCCTGCCTCTTATGGCTTTGGGGCCTCAGGACAGGGAGAGCCCAAGAAACCCTGGAATGATGTGAGGCTTGGAATTCTTGAAAGAGATGAAGTATATGGATTAGGTGGTAATGTCCACACTGGAAAGAAACAGTCAGGTTACAGAGGAAGGAAGACAGTGTCTCCTTACCCTTGTATCTAAAACACACAAGCATCAAGTTTTTTTTAACAGTTACTGTTATGTTTCCATGCTGTTTTTTTGGCCGCACCATGCAGCATGAGGAATCTTAGTTCCCTGACCAGGGATCAGACCTGTGGCTCCTGTAAGGGAGGTGTGGAGTCTTAACCACTGGACTGCCAGGGAAGTCCTATTCCCATACTCTTGATTCATGTAAGTCCTCCTGATGCTTGTCAAGGTCTGATTCATTACTGACTGCCAGCTCTTCAGTGAGTTGTGAGAGAAATGAGATACTTGTGTTACCAGCATTTGAGAGGATGGGTGGCCAGCATCTGAAGAGGTGAGGCTGGTTGGTCTAGGAGTTCTCTTTCTGATGTCATAAGAAGTTACTGTTGCCTTGGCAAACATAAGCCAACAGTTGTCTAGGGCCGGTGGCAATGGAAGTTCTATGGGGATTTGTTGCATGGCAATCAGGCTGCAGATTGTTTCATGCTAAGCCTTGAGATACTTAGAAATGTCCTCATTTTCCTGAAGAACTTGCAGAGAAGTGAATCAGGCCACTTGAGTTTGGAACAGAAAAAACCTTGTGCTGTCACTATTATTGGGCTGCAATTTTACATTTACTGGGGAGTGGCATGCCTTCTGAATTCAACCCAGCTGTTGGATTCATGCTAAAGTTGATATTTTTCCTGAGGAAAAGTATTACTTAGGTTATCCTTTCAGTTACCTATTTAAAAGAGAAAACGAGGGCTAAAAATGCTCTTCTTTGGGTTTCATTATACATCTTTAGTAGCTTCTGCATTCCTTATTTATCTCTCCTTTTTTTCTTTCTTATTTTAACACTGCATTTGGTACTTAAGCATCTTTTTGCAGCTAAAATTCACCCACAAATGCAGCCAGCCATGAAGACCAAGGAGCTGTCATGGAAAGGAGAGAAGCTCTTCTATCCCTTCTGTTAGCTGGATCAGTTGGTGAGGGTATCCAAGGGAGAAAATTAGAGAATTCTCAGCATAAAAAATAAAAATATTAATCGTGGCAGCTCACGTTTTCTGAGCTCTCAGTCTATGCCAGTGTTCTACGGAGTAACTTTGTTTGATCTTCACAGTGTAAGCCATGGAGACCCCTGCTGAGGAAGGTACTCCTAGCCACCCCCATTTTACAGATAAGGAAATTCAGGCACATGAAGAGCTATCGACTACAGGCTGAAATAATTTTTTGTGTGTGGGTCCTCACATTTATGCAAATTTTCCACTTGGTTTCATGCTATATCCAAATTTATTTTTTATGTAAAAATAACTTCCTTGGACTTCCTTGGTGGTCCAGTGGTTAAGATTCTGTGCTTTCACTGAAAGAGGCGTGGGTTCAATTCCTGGTTGGGGAGCTAAGATCCTGTATACCACATGGTGTGGCCAAAGAATAAAGCAAAAACTTCCTCCCCAAATCTTTCAGTAAATTGATGCATTAGGAAGATAATGCTCTATTTGCCCACCAGCTAGCCCCAGAGAGTTAGGCACACAGCTGTTTGAGAAATACAGCTTTAAGAGTGATTGGTGATTTGGCCAATCAGTGAGTAGTTAGCCATAAATTAGAGAGGCCCGTGGGCGTGGGATAGGGCCTGGTGCAGAGGCAGGGCCAAGGTGAGGAGGAGAGGATGGGTTGGTGTGTGCATGGGGCTTGGTGCTGGGGCGCTTCATTGCAGAGGTCCTAGTTGAGTACTTGTTAAGACATATGCGGGACTGAGAGGAGGATACAGAGGTAGTATGTGCCTTTCACAGTGTTTGTGATCTAGTCTGGGAGATCAGATACGTATATCAGGCTTATAGCTTTGCCTCATCACTTAGTACCTGGTTCAGATGTTGAGGACAGCAGGTGCTCAGAGAAGGCAGAGTGTGATCTTCCTAGAGTGGTTGGGAAGGCTTCATGGAAAAGGTGAGACCAAAAATTCCCCAAAGGATGGGTCCTACTCAGAAGTAGGAGAGAGGATGATGGTGTAGGCTAGTGAGTGATTCTGCTGGGTTTGTGTCTTGTTTATTCTCTTTAATAGTCACATGTATATTCCTTTATAGTCTGTCTGCAAATCTTACTTGTTTTCCCTTAGTTACTTTTTACAAAATTACTACCAAGAGAATAGGACTATATGTGTTACTCTTAGATTGTTTTTTTTTTTTCTTTTGGTCCAAGTCAGGGATTCCCACTTGGTCAGCCGTCACTAGCAGGTGGTATTTTATGGGCATGTTCATTTTCTTTGCAGGAGCTGAATTTGAATGCACATGGGTGAGTCCCACACCCTTAATCTGACACATTCTTTGCCACTACTCTTGTCTTGAACACCTGACCTGACTCAACATTGAGAGCTTGTGCTTTTGAAAACACTTGGTTTACAATTCAGGGTATTAGACTTCATTGGAAAAAAGGAAAAGGAGTTTTAATAAATAAGTCTCCTTCAGTGAAATTCCATTTAGAACTTGAGAGTCTTAGTTTAGAACCTAACCTGCCCCTTTTCCGAATCTCATCTTAAAATTTCTTTTGCCTTTTTACTAAAGAAAGTAGCATCTTGTCCTTCTGTTTTAAAGCTACTTTTACATTTCTTCCCCTGAGTAGTGTCTGGCTGCCACAGAAAGAGTCAAGACTTAGGGACTGTGAATATTTTATAATTTTTAAAGCCTAGAAAACCCATTTATATTTAATTCATATGACTTTTTCCACTGTATATGACTGAAGGCTTAGAGGGGAAAAAAAAATCAGCCTGAAGAATACTTTCAATATAAAGTAGTGAACAAAAACAGGATTAAAAATGGAAGCTTCCTTTAAACGTAAAAATTTCAGTCTGTTACTTCACATACCTTTATCTTTCTTCTTGGCATTTATTTTGGCTGTTTGCCATCTTTTAGGTTAGTTACTGTAGTTGATAAAAGGCTGCCAATACCTAGAATAATTCCTCCTTGCTTTTTGGCTGATAACCCTTTTTTCTACATAGAGATAGTTCTGTGGCCAGTAAACTCCAGTGAGTGCCTGTGGTTAGAACTGGTGGAGACGCCCAGAACACTCCCAGCGCACTTCTGAGCTCTGTCTCCCTCCGACTTCAAGAAAGCCACCTTCGCCAGTGTTGCTTCCTTTCCCAGCTTCACAAAGATGAAATGGGCATTCGTCAGTATCTGGGGGTTTTGAATGAATGGTGGAGTGTGTGACGTGTTTATAACTTCCAAGGTCATTAGGAGAGAACAGTAACTTTGCTTCCTTCTGAGCTCTTGAGAAATGGGCCGGTTCTTTCTGAGGTTTCCTGTGGTGAGGATTGGTGTAAGTCAGGCCAAGAAGGTGGAGTGTAAGGAGCAGGAGTCGCTGGCTTCCCGCTTCTAGCCACAGAACCGGTAAGAAATAAGCCAGCAGTGAGGGCGTGTTAAAAGGCAGGCAGTGGAAGGCCCAGAGCTCCAAGCTCTCTGCTGAGTCCCTTCTCATGTCACCTTCCCTCTGCGCAGGCCCTGAGCGACCGCTTCAGCGGTGAGATCCCCGATGACCAGATGGCACACAGCTCCTTTTTTCCAGACGAGTACTTCACCTGCTCCTCCCTGTGTCTCAGCTGTGGGTAAGTCCCCACCTTGGGAAAAGAGCCTCAGAACGGCGCTTCGCAGACTTCCCTGTGCCTGCAGATCGTGTGGGGTCTGCTTAAGTTAGACTGTGACTAAAGGATGGAGTGGGGCCTGAGATAGGTTATCCCAGCAAGTTCCCCGGTGAGCCTGATGGTCCGGGGACCACACTTGGAGGTTGCGGGGGATTCCAGGACACATGGTTATGAAGAATCCCCTGAAGATTCCAACCCGGTTTAGATGTGAAATTGACTGGTTTGGGTACCTTTCACTGCAGAAAGCTTTCAGTTCAGTTCAGCCGCTCAGTTGTGTCCGACTTTTTGCGACCCCATGGACTGCAGCACGCCAGGCTTCCCTGTCCATCACCAACTCCTGGAACTTGCTGAAACTCATGTCCATCGAGTCGGTGATGCTATCCAACCATCTGTCATCCCCTTCTCCTCCTGCCTTGAATCTTTCCCAGCATCAGGGTCTTTTTCAGTGAGTCAGTTCTTCACATCAGGGAGCCAAAGTATTGGAGCTTAGCGTCAGTCCTTCCAATGAATATTCAGGACCGATTTCCTTTAGGATTGACTGGTTTTATCTCCTTGCAGTCCAAGGGACTCTCAGGAGTCTTCTCCAACACCACAGTTCAAAAGTATTTAGCACAGAAAAACAAAAGCACGGAAAGCTTTAGGTTGCCTGTTTTTCTGTGTTTCTCTTACCAGAGCTTTCAATTCTAGTCATTCCATCCATTCATCGTGTGCACAGCACTGGAGTAGGTATCAGTCCTAGTGGATTCCTTTCATGATGAAGGCAGATGCCTAGAGCACATTAGAATTATCCAAGGAGCTTTCCAAATGATTGAGGCCTGGGCCTTGGCTCCAGGGTTTCTAACTTATCAGATCTGGGGTGGTGCCTCAGCATTGGTGTATTTAAAACGCTCCTCAGGTGATTCTGATGTGTAGCTGAGTTGAGAACCTTGAGTTAGGGCCGTATTCTCAAACTTTATGTGTACATCACCT
Source organism: Giraffa tippelskirchi (assembly GCF_054371585.1). NCBI lineage: Eukaryota > Metazoa > Chordata > Mammalia > Artiodactyla > Giraffidae > Giraffa > Giraffa tippelskirchi. The sequence continues at coordinate 144,538,268 of NC_137281.1, read as the reverse complement.
TGGATTTTGTTAAATGCAGATTCAGAATCAGCAGTTCTCGGTGAGATTCTTTGTTTCCAGCAGGCTCCTGGGTGATGCTGCTGGTCCTTTGTTACAGGGGAAACAGCAGTGATTCTCAATTTTAGCATGCCTCAGGAAAACCTGAAGGACATGTTACAACAGGTGGTTGGGCCTTGCTCCCAGTTTCTCATTCAGGAGGTCTGACGTAGAGCCTGAGAATTTGCCCTTCTGCTAAGTTCCTGGGTGATACTGATGTTGCTGAATGGGGACCACACGTTGAGGCTCACTGGATTAATTTGAACTGTTGATAGCTACTCAGTCACAGGCTAGTGACTTGTTGGATGGAGCCTGGGGGTTTAAATGCAGTGTGTCAGGGTCAGATTGCAGACTTTGTCTTGTAGACACTTGCCCACCTCTCCACCGCTTTCATCACTTCATCTGATCCTGTCCTCCACATTTGCCCATGCGGGGGAGACCTGAGCCTTTTCTTTATGAATGGCCCTTTTGTGTTGATCCCTATAGGCCAACTCCTGGGCCACCACGTTTGCTCTGAGTTTGTAACAAGGACTTGGTTCTTGGATTAAACAGTTTGCACCTAGGGAGGACTGAGGCTTGTCTTAGAAAGGAAAGAGGAATGTTAGTTGCCAGTGTGACTTCCTTTAGCGGGCCCCAAGAGCCCAGCAAGAGAGGCTTAGGCTCTGTTGGATCATCACTTTTCCATTCTAACTGTACCTCACCAGGGTTTCCAGAGCTTTCCCTTCTGTCACAGTGAAATTCTAAAGTCCTGGTCTCTGGTTTTGCGTTGTCAGGAGAGCAGAGCTCACTGTTCATTTGGAAGGTTTTCTTGTTCAGCTTAAGCCTCCTCTTAATGCGTTGTGAGAATTTGAGGGTCAATTTTTGTTTTGCATCATGGCAGCCTGTTCTGATTAAACTTCTTATTTCATGCTGTTTGGATGTTTGAGTTCCCTGAGGGCCGTTCAGGTTTTATCTCTCATCAAGGTGCTGTCTTCTGGCTCCTCCAATCCTACTGAGGGACCTGGTGGTTTTCCAAGAAGAGATACCCTTTTGGCCCTTTCTCCTCATGCAAGAGTAATAGGCACTCTACCTGTGTAGCACTGTTGATTGCAACTATGAGAGAGGTCCTTGAGTTTCCAAAACAAACTGCTGTCTCTCTGCTCAGTATTTGGGGCCCAGTTAGTAATAGGGGGTCTGGTTTTGCCCCTGCATCTGGCTTACGCTTGTGCATAAGCGGCCCTGGCTCCTTTTAGCAGCTTCATGTCAGCTTTGGTGCCTCCCTCAGGGCTGGATGTAAGAACAGCATGAATCACGGGAAAGAAGGGGTACCTCACGAAGCCAAGAGCCGCTGCAGATATTCCCATCAGTATGACAACCGGGTTTTCACCTGCAAGGTGAGTCCGCCCAGCCTCTCTTCCAGCAGCTGGCTTGCTGGCCACACTTCCCTCTTGGGAAGACTGGCTCGGGACCATTCTTGACTGTATCCCAAAGTATTTGATATTCAAATTGAGTCTCTCTGGAACTTCTCTCCAGCTCCAGGCATTAAAAACTCACATGTCTGTTGCCAGGGGCCCCTTGGTTTATTTTCTTTAAGCTTAAATTCCCCCTCACTCTTATCCTGTTGAGCCTGTATGCCAGGTTCATCTACATTGACTGTTTATTCTTAAGAGTGGAGTTGCTCTTCAGAAACCCAGTTTGGATGAATTTCTCCTATCTGTGACAGGGATAGAATTTGTAGCTCAGTTTTGGGCCCCTGGGATGGGTACACATTCAGATCATAATCATGCAGGACACTGACTTGTTTGGAGAAAGACTTTCCTCTGCTCTGCTAAAACCCAGGGTCTGTAAACCCTCAGCAGGTCTGGTTTGCAGGCAATGGGGCCGGACAGGGGTGTGGAGAGGCCAGGGGGTCTGGTGGACAGAGCAGAAGCTGGCAGAGTGCTCCGTGTTTCAGGCCTGCTACGAGAGAGGCAATGAAGTCAGCGTGGTGCCCAAGACGGCTGCTTCCACTGACTCCCCCTGGATGGGTCTTGCAAAATATGCCTGGTCTGGGTGAGTTTCAGTGGCTGGCAGTTGGGTCTGTTTGTCTCTCCAGGCCCCTGGTGTGGGGTTCCAGTATCTGTCTGCCTTCCTTGTAGGTACGTGATCGAATGTCCCAACTGCGGCGTGGTCTATCGTAGCCGGCAGTACTGGTTTGGGAACCAAGATCCTGTGGATACGGTGGTGCGGACAGAGATTGTGCACGTGTGGCCTGGAGTAAGAGCTGTTTTATTTTTGTTTTCTCTTTGGGTCGTCCAGTTATTCCTGTGTATGGGAAAGTAGAACTTGTTTACAATGATGGGTAACCATGAACTTTAATATATTGGTGGTTTGGGAAGGTGTGATCTGGAGTGCCTTTTTTTGTTCTAGACCCTTCACTTTTTCCCATTTCTTGCATAAATATTAGAAACACGACATAAACTAAAAATTGATATATAGTTAATCTGCCTTAGCAAATAAAACTTTATCTTTTCATATTCTCCTTACTCATTTTCCATATGTATGTTTGTATAGATACAATTATAATTTATGTGCCACTTAACTGCTTTTTTCTTGTACCACAGTTTTGGTTTGTTTCCATATTGCTTTCACTTTTCCTAATTTTCATTTGTAATCACTGTGTAATATTCTGTCTAATGTTATAGTTTTATTTCCACATTCCCTTCATTTTGAACGTTCATGCTGTTTATGATTTTTTATTAACAAATGCTATCATGACCATCTTCATGTAAGAAAGCCTTTTCTTTGTTTTGGAGTATATTCTTCTTGAAGAGTATTCTAAGAAGTATAATTACTATGGACCTTTACTGTTTTTAAATTGGATTTTTTAATTCAAGATGTTGGAAAAACAAATCTGTTTATGAGGCAGTGATACAGTGCTTTCTTTCTGCATTAAACCATGATTCACACTTGGAATTACCCATCAATCACAGCACATCCAAAGCCTTTTCCCTTCATGGAAGAAAGATAAGCAATTTTCTATGTGTTGTTTGCTTCAGTCATGTCAGACTCTTTTCAGCCCCATGGATTGTAGCCCACCAGGCTCCTCTGTCCATTGAATTCTCCAGGCAAGAGCATTGGAGTGGGTAGTCATTCCCTTCTCCAGGGGATCTTCTCAACCTAGGGATTAAACCCAGGTCTCCTGCATCATAGGCAAATTCTTTACCATCTGAGCCACCAGGGAAGCTATTTTCTATAAGGGACTTATTTTACTTGGTGGTTTTCCCCTTTCTGGTTGATTCCTAAAGCAACACATTGTCACCCAGCCTAGGGTGGGAGACCTCTTGGAGGAGGTGTCCTCTTTATATGATTGTTTATTTCCAGGGTTGTATATCTCACAAGCAGAGTAAGTTCTGAATTGAACAATTGTGCACTGAGTCCTGTGGTCATCTTGAAGAGTAGTATCAGCAATGACTCATACGGTGTGATATTGCCTAGAAGCCAAAGGGATTCTGTCCTGACCCTGCTCTTCTCTGCCAGGCAATTTGTGGTTCTGAGTTGGCTGTGATGGGTGTGTAACTCATTTGAGACCCCTCTCCCTCCTTCCCTTTACTCCCGTCACTCAACATGATGGGTGCCTGCATTTTCGTTTCAGACCGATGGATTTCTGAAGGACAACAACAACGCTGCCCAGCGCCTCTTGGACGGGATGAACTTCATGGCTCAGTCGGTGTCTGAGCTTAGCCTCGGGCCCACCAAGGCTGTGACGTCCTGGCTGACAGACCAGATCGCCCCTGCCTACTGGCGGCCCAACTCCCAGATCCTGGTATGGTGGCAGGATGCCCTGGGTCCCTGGCTCGGCCCATTCTCCTTGTGCTGCTTCACCCTGCCCTTAGCTTGTTCTGTGAGGAAGGCTTGGAGTCTCTCTCCCAGCCAGATTAGCTTCCAGAGTGTTGGAAAGGGTGGGAGACACTTAAGACACTTAAGACAGTCAGTGTCGTCTTTGCCCTCTAATTTCCCCTGTTATTTTCCAAGTATTTCCTTTGTGGTGGATTTTAGTTTACTTCCCCACAAGAGCCAGTTGTTATTGGTCAAGTGTCTGAGGTCGTACCTATAGACTGTGGAGGAAAGGGCACCTTTAGATGTCATTTAGGGTCACCCCCAGCTTGATGATACACAGACCCCACGGCTCCCACATCAAGGGAGCCCCAGCTTTGACCCAAACACTTGTGACAGGAGACCTGTTCCTCCTCAGCTTCCCAGAGGCTCATGAGAAGCTGTGAAAGAAATGAATCCTCGTTGCTTTTATGGCTGAAATTACATAGTCCTTTCTGAGATCCCTGTAACTCAGCCAGGTGGATGTGAGGTACCTTTCCAGCACTTCTTGGAAGAAAATGTTAATCACAGCTGTGCTTCAGTAGGGGTGTTCCATGTGGCTGGAGGTCTTAGGTCCCCTTCGTACCATCGGGGTCCTGCCGTTCTCAGATGATCCTCAGAACTCCCCGGGTTGACTGTCTCAGCTGAGCAGACATGAATGACACCTGCCTCTCTGTTTGTTTTGGGCTTGGAACAGAGCTGCAGCAAGTGTGCCACATCCTTTAAAGATAACGACACCAAGCATCACTGCCGGGCCTGTGGGGAGGGCTTCTGTGACAGCTGTTCATCCAAGACCCGGCCAGTGCCCGAGCGGGGCTGGGGCCCTGCGCCCGTGCGGGTGTGTGACAACTGCTATGAAGCCAGGAATTCCCAGTTAGGTAACGTGGGGCCCAGGAGCCGCAAGGTGGAGGGGGACCCTCTCCTTGGCACTGGGTGTTGGGAACGGGACTCTCACCTGCCCAACCCTGTTCCTCCCCGCCTCACTCTTTGAGAGCAGTCCCTCCTCTGGTCTTGCCCCGGCATCCTCTAAGCTCTTTGTTAACTGGGTCCTGGGGGTGCTGTTCCTTGGGTGGGGGAGGGTTAAACCTGTCCTGTGTTTACCATAGGCTTAGACTGAGTCTTCTCCTGGAGGAGGTTCTAGGTCATGCTCCTGGCCCACTGTAAAGGAAGGTTATAAAATAGCCCCAGAGGGCTGAGGTCAAGGACTAGCAGACCTCACTGGCTACACTGTGGGAGCCCACAGCCCAGACAGACCCTTACCACCCTTGCGGAGTAGCACAGGGTGCCCTGGGAGAAGCATCTAGAATTTTTCATTTGGGAAATGACTAGGAGGTGATGGTGTTTCCTTCATCATTGTCTGCAGATGTCACTGAGGCACAGGGGGACGACGAAGGCGGGACGCTGATCGCTCGGAAGGTGGGCGAGGCCGTGCAGAACACTTTAGGAGCCGTGGTGACAGCCATTGACATACCACTAGGTGGGCCTGGCAGTGCCCCTCTCGGGTGCCTGTATGTGGGTGAGGGCTCGCGGAGTGCCGTGCCTTGGGCTGTCGTTTTGTCAGTCTGCTGACCAGGATTGAGTTGGGCAGCAAGGAGGCGACTGAGAATTTACTTTCCCTGCTTCATGCTGAATACCTTGGTGGTTTCATGTCTATTCCTGGAGGCCATCCTCTTAGGCCATCTGTTGCTGCGTAATAAACCACCTGAAAATGGAAAGGCTTAAAACAGTCACGTCTCACGGGAAAGGCAAGTATTCTTTTCTAAGTGGCATTGCCTGGAATTACTGCTGGATTTTCCAGTAAGGCAGCTGGACGGGTCTTGGGGGGCCAAGCCAACCTCACTTACACGCTGGGTAGCCTGGCAGGGACGCCTCAAAGGCTGGGCTCAGGAGAACTTCCCCCTCACCGTCATTGCCTGTATTCTCCACGTCTCTGCACGTGGTTTCTCCAGTGCTGGTGACTCCTTACGTAGTGCCTCAGGGCTCTCAGAGACAGGCCTGAGCCTGGAAACTAACTCCTCCACTAGGGTCTGCTGTAGCCCCAGAACCTGCCTAGATTTGAGGGAAGGGGCAGGGCCTGTCTGTCACACCAGCCAAGCTGTTACTCCTTTAAGATTTAAGAGAGCCACTCACCTGATGTGAGGGGGCAGGCTTATCATAACCAAGATGGGAAGAGGGAGATGAAGGGAAATCTGCCAGTGTGTGGCGGGCTTAGGCAGGGCTGACTGGGCCTGGGGCATTCCAGCCCTTCACAGGGGAGAGACCAAGGGCTCCTGGGTGGCTGTGATGACAATTGCTTGGATCAGATTTAATCACCGTGGTTCACAGAATGAGCTGATGACAAGCTTTTGACTTGAGAGTGTAGAAATAGATGGATTTATCCAGCCTGGAGGCTCAGGTTGCATGGCTCAGGTGACCAGGAGGGGCAGGGGCCGCCCTTGGCAGAACCTGCCAACTGTGCTTAACAGGTGCTCACCTGTTGAGCGCTCACTGGCTGTTGGGTCCCAGCTCATCAGACACTTTATTTCTTGTAGTCTTGTAACTGCTTTTTTTTTTTTTATAAATTTATTTATTTTAGTTGGGGGCTAATTACTTTACAATATTGTAATAGTTTTTGCCATACATTGACATGAATCAGCCATGGGTCTACATGTGTTCCCCCTCCTGGACCCCCCATCCACCTCCCCCCCTTGTAACTGCTTTTGAAGGTGGGTTGTTAAAGATGAGTAAACCTAAGGCCCTGAGATGGTAAGGAACCTGTCTTAATGCCACAGCTAACTGACTCAGGCTCAGTGGAACTGGGAGGAAGCTGTGTCCTGACTCCAAAGCCCGAACTTCACCATTGCCCCAGTGGTTCTTAATTCAGCCATAGTTTCGGCTCACCTGGAGAGCTTAATAGGTGCCTATCAGTGCCTGGGCCCCAGCCTCAGACATCCTGACCTGTGTGGTGGTGGGTGAGGGAGACCAGTGATGTGTGTGTGGTTAGACTGTGAGCCAGTGAAGTGTCTGCCGCAGGCGTCTTGCCCGGTGGGACTCGGGGTGCTGGGTCCCGTGTGTGCCACCCGTCATGGCCCCTTCCGTGACGCAGGTCTGGTGAAGGATGCGGCCAGGCCGGCGTACTGGGTCCCGGACCATGAGATCCTGCACTGCCACAGCTGCCGGAAGGAGTTCAGCGTCAAGCTCTCGAAGCACCACTGCCGGGCCTGCGGACAGGGCTTCTGCGACGAGTGTTCCCACGACCGCCGGGCTGTCCCCTCGCGAGGCTGGGACCATCCTGTCCGAGTCTGCTTTAACTGCAATAAAAAGCCCGGTGACCTTTAACCCCAGCTCCCTCTCCCAGTCCTTCACAATTCCTTAGGTTCTCAGGGTTAGAAACGAGGTCGCATTGAGGTAGGCCCTCCTCCTGGTCACCTGTGGCGGTGTGTGTCCTCTCTCCTCATCCCAGGGGCCCCTTTCCCGCTGTGGGGTGGCGGGTGGGGGGGTACAGACAGCGAGCTGGGGTGAGCTGGGCAGCGGGCCCGAAGGCGTGAACCCTGCCAGGGTGGGAGGCCCGAGCAGCTTAGAGCAAAGGGGAATGAACTCGAATCCACTGCATTTTATTTGTTAAACATAATAAATACGTAAATATATATATATAGACACACACACACACACACACCCATATATACATACGAAAGGAACGTGGAGCGCGTTCAGGCTGCGCTGGCCGTGAACAGCTGTGCAGTCCGTCCCCAGCAGGGACCCGGGGGCAGCGGCAGCAGGTCTTCCCCCATAAAACCGAGCCAGGTCCAAGGCCACTGCACCACTAGCCTCCCTCTGCCGCTTCTCTCCGAGCCTTCGAAGCCTTTGTGCCCCTCGGCTGCCAGGGTAGGAGCTTCCCAGGGACCTTCTGCTGAGGGTGGCCTGCGGGGGAGCTCCCTGGGCCCTCCAGAGTCACATCCCAATCCCTGGCCTAGGCCTGTTTCAGAGACCACCCAGCTTCGCGTGCAGGTCACGGATGGGTGGAGGGTGTGCTGGGGTCCCTGGACCCAAGGAGTCCCCAGGCCCAGGTGACGTGACGGCCCTTGAGCGGGGGCAGACATGGAAGGAGACAGGCCTTCCCCAGCAGTGTTCCCTGCTTGTCGATGCTTCCATTTGCTCCACCACTTGGCTTTCCCTGCCCCGAAATGGAGCACCTGCTCCCACCCTCCCCTCCCAGCCCCCTCAAGCCCACCATCTACCGAGTGTTGCACTAGGGTTTTTGCTTATTTTGAAGTGTCTTAATTCTTTATTCCCAGACACACGACCCCTTGAGCTGTTGGAGGGGTGGTCATGAGAAATCTTCCAGGGAAACAGAGCACAGAATGGACTGTTAGTGGTTTTTTTCAAGTATATACAAACATTTCAGCGGATCATTATGAAAAAATTCTCCAGTCCTGGCGAGAGAAGTTAGATGAACTTTTGTTTCTCAAGAGCTGGGACATCCGTATCTGTCGTGACTGGAAAGAGACCGTTGTGCTGAAATCCTGTCATCATGGTGGATTTTATCGTCAATGGCCAAAAACGAAGAATTCGAAGTGACACCGTTTTTGACTGAACTAGTGGGTGGGCCAAGCTTCAGGGAGGTACGTGGTGGTCACTCTTGGCATGTCACTGTGACGTGAGCCCTGGAAACGTGTTGGTCCCTCTCAGACCTGCTTCCTTCCCGCCTTCTGTGGCCCAGTGAATGAGGCCTGCTCTAGTACTGTGTATTATTAAATTTGCCGTTATAAAGGAATTTTCCTGCGGAATGCGGACTGTGGCCTCTTTAAGTTCATCAGTATTGTCTTGCTACCTCTTTCTAGTTGATGAAAAGTGAAACAAAGTGAAGTCGCTCAGTCGTGTCCGACTCTTTGTGACCCATGGACTGAAGCCTACCAGGTTCCACTGTCCATGGGGTTTTCCAGGCAAGAATACTGGCTTGGGTGGCCATTTCCTTCTCCAGGAGATTTTCCCAACCCAGGGATTGAACCTGGGTCTCCCGCATTGTAGGCAGACGCTTTACCTTCTGAGCCACCAGGGAGGTCCCCTAGTTGATGAAAGCTGGTGGCTTTTCAGAGCAAAAGCCAAGTGAGAGGTGTATTTTACCTGTAAATATCTGTTTATTCCCTGGGAATGCTCTCTCTCAGGAGAGATTAGGTGTCATAGTGACCTATGGAAACTGGGAAGAGACTTCCCCTTTTGTATCTGTCCCTTTGGTGTTGACCCACTGCCCTGCCTTGCTCTGTTCAGCTCCCGTCGAACAACTGTTCTCCACTGTCTCCTGTCCTGTTGTGTGGGGCCGCCCCTGAGCATGGTATCTGCTGGACCACACAGGAAAGATGTGGAAAAGTCTTCTGAACTCGCATTCTTACACTAGTCAGATCAGGAGAGGAGAAGAAGGTAACCCAGTGTCAAAATAACCAAAAGTTCTTTTTTCTTGTCCTACACACCCAGTGTTCATCTTGGTTTTGCGGCAGCTGCTTTAATTCAGATGAGGCCAAGAGTGCAGGTGGGTGAGTGGTAGGAGCAAGCAGGGAGATGGGTCCAGAAGTCACCTGTAGGAAAATTAGGTTTAAGGAGATCTTACACTTCCAGGGCAGAAGTAAAAATTCCACGTTCTCTAACACAAGGGGGTCGAATAGATTTCTCGAGCAGGAGACCCTGTTGGCTCTCTCTCATTAGCAGACCTTAGGCAAACTGCTTTGTTTGTTTTTTTCCCCCCAGTATATTGGAGTGATCTTCACCTGCTTCATAGGGTCCTAAGAATTAAAAGGGCATAATGGTGGCAAAACATACTCAGTGTCTAGATGTGGCAAGTGCGTGCTGGGGAAACTAAGTGACCTGGAGGTTTCTGTGAAGCTCCGACTCAACAGTTAGATGATTACAGATGAAACGGAGTGGAGGACAGCTTGCACAGAGGCCCAGGTGAGGGTGAAACATGTCCCAAGAGAAGGGGCAACAGGGTGAGGCGTGTGGTTCACATCTCGAGGCCACGTTTTATCCCGAGGCACAAGAAGCCATTGAGTGCAGGGATCTTTGGGGAGGGTCATTCTTGTGGTGGTGGCCTAGAGAGGCAGACTTCAAGGAGTGGGCCCAGAGGCTTCTACCAGCATAACATGAATGGAGGAATTTAGCCTGCAGCTGTTTTCAGAGATGGCTACATGAAACATTTAGACCAGAACAGAGTGAGGGCTCACAGGTGAGAGGTGAGCAGGTAGTGCCCTTGCTGGGGGCTCCGAGTGTTGATCTGTGGGCATTTCTGGTGACCAGTGTGTGCTGCTGTTCTCATCTGTTAAGAAAGCCATGAGCAAGCAAACAGCAAAGAGTTGATTGGAGCCTGGTGCTGACACCACCCTTTGTTCACTCTAGACCTTTCATTGTCACCGGGAGGGTCAGGGCAAAATGGCCTAACAGACCTACAAGTGAAAAATACCTCCAGAGTGTGTGACAGACTTGGTCTTTGGGACACTCTTGACAAGCCAATGTGCCAAAATGCTTTATCAACTTCACAGTGAAGTTTAACCACTTTTCATATCATCTAGACCAAATGTTAGGTAGGAGCAGTGACCACTAACCAAACATAAAAGAACAGATTGCTAAATTAAGAAGTTTTGATTATGTCCCCACCTCCTTTTTTTTTTTTTTTAAAGCCTAAGGCAAACATACAACTAATTCTTTGACAACTATATTTGCCTAGTAAGAAACTTGGGCTATAGCACAGTTGATAAGGAGTTAGGAAGGTGTTTGGGAATGTGATGTGCTCAGTCATGTCCAACTCTTTGTGACCCCATGGACTGCAGCCCACCAGGCTCCTCTCTGTCCATGGGATTTTCCAGGCAAGAATATCGGAGTGGGTTGCCATTTCCTCCTCCAGGGGATCTTCCTGACCCAGGGATTGGACCTTCATCTCCTGGGTCTCTTGGATTGCAGGTATTACCGCTGGTTATAGCAGGTGTAACCACCGGCTATATCTCAGAGCTCATCAGGTACTTTTTTGAGTAGTCAGTTGTCTCCTGTCTCTGAGACAGTGTACTGTTCAAAAGTGGACTGAGTAGCCACAGCTTCTCTGCAGTACAGAATTGTGGCAAAAGCTCTGCACTAGAGGTGCAATACCAAAGATACTCTCCGTAGAAGGCAGATCATGTTATAAACAAACTTGTGAGAACTTAGAACTTCAGGGGGTGAAAGTATGAGTGATATTAGGGTCACAGCTTAGCCCTTATGCTTGTTTGTTCTCTTTGGGTGGGGGCATGTCACCAAAATCAGTCCAAAAGATTCTGCCAGACCTTTTCAATCATGCAGCTATTTCCTGGGTCCTCTGTGCACGTCAGCATGCCAGGGCTGCAGACATACAGGGGCGATGTCTAAATGACTTAACACCTAAGAATTCTGGTAATTGGCAAGCTTCTTAGCCTTTGAGTGCCAAAAAATTTATTTAGATGGTGATTAAATATGAAATGCTAGCACTTTGTGATTTCTCCTTAGCACTAGGAGTGTGATACCCAAGTATTGTCAGCAACTGGAGGAGTGTGGAAAGTAGAGGACGTGGTCTCTTCTGCTACCGAGTCCCAGGTCTCTACTTCCCAGGTCTGTGGTCCGTGGTCAGTCAATTTCTCTGCCCAGAAAAGGATGCTGATAATTTTTATATTACTACTGCCCTACCTCCTTTATGGGTTGTTTTAAGGGTCAAGTCAGATTAAGATAGGGGAAAGTCATTTATAAAACCTAAAACTCTGAAAACATTTATTATAACATACAGCTCATCTACTGGATGACCATTCTGATTGATACTCTAATGAGTTTTGGATTTGTTTCTCTGTACATTAAGTTGTAGGAGGGTTCTGGCAGGACACAGATGCGTAACACTCAAGGGGGTAACTGTAGAGCGTTTTAATTGGTGAAGCACACTGGACTAGCAACAGAGACATGCAGTTACCAACTGTAGGTCTGAAGGGACAAATGGAGGGAAGTTCCTGGAATCCAGAGAGCTGTGTTTCAGCAGAAGCTGTAGCCTGGGGTGGAGGAACACAGCCACAGCCCACCAAACCCCAACAGGAGGGGAGCCAGAAACTCTCTCCCCTCAAGCTCCTGCCCTCTGCTTTCCTGCTGTTATGTTCGATTGGCTGAACCCAACCCAGGCCAGGGAGCCTGCTGAAAGCTTTGCAGCAAAGCCATGAAAGCTGGCCTCAGTCTCCATCTTTTGTTCCCTCACCCAAGATCTGAGCAGATGTTGCCATAGCTGGTTTGATGCTACAGCAGCCAAGCATCACGAGGTTCTAAATCATGAACAGAAGCAACACACCATGTTTTGGTTCTTTATTTGGTAGAAAGACAGGCTCTTTGTATTAACACTGTATAAACATCTCACCAACCGCTGCTCCTGGGATTACAAAAAGGCAAAGCCCGTTTTCTTTGAATTGGGGCCCTTGAATTGGATGTTCAGGTCACTATGATAAAAACAGGAGCTGCTGTACCTAACATTCTGGAAGGTGCTTCAAGAAACGCATGCTAAGGCCTGCCTAGCATCTGAAGGGATCCATCTTTCCTTTGAAAGCCAATGAATGGTAATCAAGGAGAATCCCAGAGATCTGACACTGGTTTTGAGTGAGTTGGAGAAGGCTAGTTTAATGATGCCCAACTCAGCCTTAAAAATCTTCCTCTAGAGACTCAGAGAGATGACTTCCCTTCTCCTCACCTGGCTTTCTTAAGGATGTCTTTCTGGGACCCAGGCACTGACCACTAACAGTCTGCTCATCAGGCTTCTCGAAAGGGCTTTTGGTGAAAAAAGCAGCTTTAGTTACTGTCTCTCTTCAGCCTTTAGAAAATTATTTTTCGTTAAAAAAAAAAAAAGAGGGGGAGAGAGATCCTAAGGAATTCAACAATAGGCACCTTTTATGAAAAGGACTTTCAAGGCTCTTGAGCCCACAACTTAACCGAAATCACTTTACTGAAGTATCTCCACATAAAACACAACACCTCTTCCTCAGCAGCTGGATGGATGGTACATGTGCACATAGACCACCCACTTAAAATGCCCTCACTGCAAACAGCAATTGTGGCAAAAATACGGCTACCTTAGCTCCCTTGAGTCACATTCACATCCCTCCAGGCCGCACCCTGCAGAGTTAGCTGTAGGAGAAGCAGTAAAGGTCCTGCCGGACGGCCATGAGCAGCCCTGGTGCTCCCTGGGTGCCCCCAAGCCGAGAAGAGAAGGCCACGCTGGGAATGTCGGCCTTGGAGGTGGGGTATGGGGAGGGTATGGTTCTGAGTAGTTGGCCATCGTGGAGGCTCCAGATCCTCGTGTAGCAGTCCTGCCCCACTAAGAAAGAGGGAAGACGTGCGGCAGGTTAGTGAGAATTCACAGGACCGGGGTGGAGGGTGGGGGGTGGAAACTGTGACCCTGGCTTCTACGATTCCTAAGGCCAAAGGTGATTCCACATGAGCCAAGCAAACTCACAACGGAAATTGTCTCTACAGATAAGATGTCCCTTTTGAAAATTAAAGTTACAGGTTGCCCTGGTGCTCCAGAATCACGAGTTGCTGGTATTCAAGGAAACAAGATGCAAAGGCTGGCTGTGACACCCTGGGTGGTTCATGGGGCATCTTGGCTATCGGGTGGCCCATTCTGTTTCTCTTGGTGACAAGGGCTGTTCAAAAGGGAGCCTAGCCCACCTGTTCTAGATGACATGCAGCTCATTTCCTTTTTATGAGAGAGTAACCAGGACGATCTCTTTAATTTCATTACATCTCGGGGCAAATTGGGTGATTACTCTTCCCAAAACATTTTCTGCTTTAATGGTTCAGTTCATAAGACTTTATAGTCTTCAGTGTTCACAGGTCAGAGGAAAGTCACCAGACACCACTGATTACAGCAGCCCGGACAGCCAATATATGCTACTGGGGGAAAAGGGCAGATCTTAGGCGTCACGGATTTCAGTGTGTGCTTCTGACCATCTGAGTTGACTCTATGACCTTAGGGGTGGGTCAGTTCAGGTTGTGCAGTTCAAGGATTACTGCAGCCAGCCCAGTCCCCACACCTGCTTCTCAGTAAGGCTCGTATCTTTTCTATTGTCCAGAGCACAGTAACTCTTCTGAGGTGAAAACTTGGGGAAAATAGACTTAAGGAAGTTAATTGCTGGTGGTGTGGTAAGAGTAGTAAAAAAAAATTCTAAGAAAGTTCTAGCAAAGTGATGCTTCTCAGCCACAAAAAGTTTCACAGCAGATAAGTACTTTCTGTAGGAATATTAGAAAATTTGAGATCTGTGAAGACTGAGACTATACCCCTTGCCAAGGGGCTACTATTTCATTTGTGAAACTGCCAAATAATTATATAATACAATCTGTGATCAACTTGCAACTCCTTTCAAGGGGGCTTGGTGCTGGAAAGCTCTGCTTCTATTCTACACATCATGGGATCACAGCGGTGGTGGTAAAGGGACCGGGCATTGGTTCCTTTACAATGACCTTAATCTCTTTTCTCAGCATCCTCTGGTAGAAACATGAGTACAAAGAACAGGGAGCTCAAGCTATTCGACAGGACAGCCGCCCCTGAATGTGGACCTGGTGAACAGACTTACCCCCACACCTAGGTCTCCTAAGATGCTGTGTTTTATTGCTCCTCACTGGCCTGTAACTGAAGTGATGTCTGCCCAGTGATGTGGAGACCAAGGGCTAGCCACATGCTGGGGGTTAAACTGTTGCTCACTGATGGCCAACTCTGCACCCCACCTTGACTCCCAGACCCCACCTGTCCACACCCCCTTTATTCAGCTTGTCATAAGAGTCATGTCTTCTCTGCTTTAGCTGCAGGGGGTCCTAAGGGTCAGGGTTGGTGGGATGGAGCGCCTCGTCCCCAGGTACCTGCCAGCACGATTCCTTCCTCCTCGTGCACGTGCAGGGGCAGGTGGGCATACTCGTTCACGTGCCCTTCATACTGCCTGATGCACTTAGTGGTCCTCAGGTCCCACAGCTTGATCTGTGGGAAGAAGCACAGAGGCTGTCAGGAAGGGTCCAGCAGGTACTGGTGAGCCCCAGGCATGAAAGCCAGAGGGGGCGAGGTGGTCTCCACAGACCTCTTCAAGTGAGAAAATGTAAGTTGCCCGCTCTGAGTCTGGGAACCCATCAGAGGCACCAGGACAGTGCCCCATCCCTTTAGACCAGACAGGGTTCCGAGTGGGCGGCAAAGCAGCCGCCCTGCACACCTGGCACCGCACCTGGTCTCTACAAGCCTCTCCCCTGCCTTGGTCCGACACAAGAGTCTCTGCTGCCGAGCCCCTCCCCTGGCCCAGAGCAGCTCCCGCGGCTGCTGAGTCAGTGGCGCCTGTACCGTGCCGGCCATGTCGGACGCCATCAGGCTCTGCTCTGCTTGGAGGAGCTGCACTGAGGTCACTGCAGAGTCGTGGGACAGGCGGGTGGCCTTCCAGCCCTTGCCCTGATTTTGACAACGCAGATCAATGGCAAAGATTTCGCCAGAACGACAGCCATTAAACAGCAAAGGAGCCTGTGGAGAGAAGGACTGCTTGGTACCTCCCTCCAAGGCTGGGAAGGGTGAGTCCCCCAGAACACACCCCCTGCCTCCCTTCTCCTTTGAGTCAGAGGAATGGGTAGAGGCAGGCTGGTTAGGGTTCGAGCCTCAGTGGAGACGGAAGGGTTTCTTATCAGAGGTCAAGACTGGACACCACGGGTCCCTCCAGTGTCCTCCCCGCTGGCTGCAACGGGGCCCTAAGGCCTCACCCTGGACCCCTCCCCTCCCGTGAAGTGAGGGTGTCCCGTCCCTGCCAGCTTGTGAGTGAGAAAGTAGGTGATGAGGGTGGAGTAAAAGAGACTAGAAATCCAGGAAAGACGCGGGTCCCAAATAGAGTGGGAAGATGGCTGAAGAGACCTGAATGATGAGTTCTGTGCTTATTGCCAAAAGCAGGTCGGCACATCTCTTCTACCCTTTGAAAGAAAGGTGGCATTTTCTACAGGTCAGGTCTTTGAAATGTAGTTAAGGACCAGAATTTTGATTTTTAAATTTATAAAATGGGTAGCTTGACAGCTGCATATAAAACTGTTACAAATTGGGACATAATTTATATATTAAAATTTTTTTACTGTCCTGCTGGCTAATCTAAGTACTCAAGAACTAACACTTCATTGGAACTTTAGGAAGTTGCTGAAAGCCAGCTGAGCCAGGCCTTTCTAGATCGGCCAAATTTCATTCAGCGCTGACTTATTCACCCGTTAATCACTTCGGATGCCCTCTTTTTACCTGTAAATGAGAGAGGAGGACTAGATTCCACACAAGGGAATCCCATTCCAACCCAGCACAAGGTCCCCTCTTGGGAAACTCTGTGTTAGGCCCTCCCCAATCCAACCAACCGTGAGAGCAAACTGCTGGGTCAAGACGTTGCTGTTGGTCCCAAATGACTGCCGGTGTCCCGTCACCACGCTGGTCACCAGGACTCGCCGAGACAAGCCTGGCAGAGACGGACACGGAGCGGTCAGTGTCCCTCTAGGTCTGGGGAGAGAAACCGTGGGCCGGCGTTTCAGGTCTGTGACCTCCCTCACCCTGGGCAGCTGGGTGGCTCACCTGTACTAAAGCAGTTGTTTGCCTGGATGTTCAGGGACCACGCACAGGACCAGGCCCCGGGGATCCGGAAACTGCAGAGCATGCCAGGCCGGTCTCCTGCTGAGGGAACAGCAGCAGTGTTTCAAGTCCAGCTGTGTGATCTCAAGCAAACTTTTTGTTAATTTTTTAAAATTCATAAAATATACATTAAGGGCACAAATCATACTATACCCCTTAATGAGTTTTCTCAAAGTAAGTAGAGCTATGTAACCGCCACCCAGGTTAATAGAACATTCTAGTACCCTGATACCCTTCATGTTTCTTCCCAATTACTACCCTCCTCACTCCTCCCTAAAGGGAACCACTATCCTGACTTCTAAGAGCATCTCTTGGTTTTCTAAGGCAAATTCTGAACCTCTTTTTGCCTCAGTTTCCTCCTTTGTAAAATGGTGATACTCCATCCTCCTGCTTCATAAACTGGCTGTATGATGAAATGCTAGGCACAAGGCTAAGTGTGCATTTAATCACTGCATTAAATCACTTAATCTTCCATGTAACTCGAGGGGGCAGATATTTACATTCCAGAGGTTAAGCAATCTCTTCACGATGGTTAGGGGCAGAGCTGGGATTCATGCCAGGTCTACCTGAGAGGACTGATCCTTGTCTCTGATCCTAATTCTCTGAAACTGAAAACTTCATATCCAGAATGCTGCCAGGCCATCAGACTGCCTTCACCCATACAGAATCTAAGTATCCCTGACAGCACCTTCCATACAGTAGGAGCTCAACAAATGCTCTCTTGGTGATTTGTATATAGGCAGCCTAAATAAATATTTTCATCTCCTGTATTGGTTACACATGCTTTTAACTGTTCTGGCTGCTGAAAAGACCTAAAAGGAGGGAATAAGTGAAGATGTACATGCTTCCAGTACAAATGCTGGGTGGGGTTTAAGGAATACTCCCAGGTTCTCTGCAGACCGTCCCCACCTTGTGAGCTCCCACTTGGACTCACCAGCCTGTGGTCTCCACCAGTCTTGTCCAAGCCATTACCACAAAGCTTATGCTGCTGCTGGCTGCAGCTCCTGGGAGGCAGAGGACAAAGATGTCCCCCAGCACCTCCTTATCCAAAGAAAAAGGACCCTGTGTACCTGCATGATTACTGACAAACAGTGACGTGGGGAGCAGGGTGGCACAGCCTGGAGTCTCTGCAATTCCCAGGAGGCACAGCCTGGAAAAGCTGTTAAGGACAGTCAAGAGCGAGTCTCCTCCAGGAGGAGAACGGGCATCAGCACCCTTCAAAAAAATCATCCACGTTTAACAGGCTCACACTTTCCATATTTAGTTTTGGATATTTTAAAAGGAAAAAATGTCACAGATACACTTAAAGACCCCCTTTTAACTTCCCCCACACAGAGAGAACTGCTACTCTAAAACAGGTCTGAGTTCTAGGCCTTAATATTTCTACTACACAGTATTTGTTCAAAAGCAATGTAAAGAAGTATTTGATTTTAAAATGGCATTACACAGAATCTTCTACAACCGTTCAATGTGCATTGTCTCTGAGACGTAATTATGATCATGTTTGTAGCTCTGGTTCAACCATTTACAACACAGAGCACTCCTTTGTATTAAGAGACCACAATTTATTTATCTGGTTTCTTTCTGCTGGGCACTGAAGTGGGTTTTGCCCCCTGCCCACACCCTTTCTTCCTCTCTTCTTCTCCTTCTGTCTTCCACTCCCATGTATGGGAAGCTTCTCTTAAGAGTTTCTTACACCTGTGATCAAGATTTCATTTTACACTATGGTGTGCCATATACACACAAACATTTGAAACAGGAGTTCCACAAAACGCTCACCCTTACTGAATAGGAAACTGGTATTTTCTAGCAGTTTTCCCCATTCTCCTCCTACACCAAAACTTGGCACTATCAGACCTTAAAAACTGTGTTTATCTGAATGGGTATAAATTATCTTTTAATTTGCATTTTCTCTGACTACATCTGATTAGTCATCAGGTTTCCCTTTCTTTGAGCTGTCACTTTATATCTTTTGCCTGCTTTTGTACTGGACTGTCTTCTGATTTAGTTCCTTTCCCTTCAGAGTTTCAACAGGAACCTGTGTTTATTCCCTACTTCTTCACCTTTTACTCTTCAACCCACTGAAATCCAGGTCAGACCCTCATCTTTTCAGTGAAACATTCTCCCCATGGTCTCCAATGAGCTCCTAATACCTAAACCCGATGAATGCCTTCCAGTCCTGCCCTGAGCCACGCAGCACAGTTTCTAACAACACCCTCCTTCTTGGCCTCCATAAGCACTCCCCTGGCATTCCATCCTTGGACCTTCTATCACTAAGATAGCCCAGCCTAGGCTCTAAGCCTCTTAAACTCGTGTCCCTCCTCTACTATTGCTCGTCAGTTCACTCTCTCTCCACTGCTCTTAGTCCTGCAGCTGCCTTCCCTCCAAAGTCTCATCCTCACCATCAGCCACCCTCACTGCTATATGAGAAGTGAATCCATGACCACCGTCCTCCAGGGGCATCCCACAGCCCTGAGGATTTGGTTTTGCAAGGTCCTACCTAGCCAAAGACATCATGGATACCAAGCCATTTACTGCGGCCAAATGTGCCAAGCTCTCTTCTCACTCTTCCTTCTAATGGGTGCTCTGTCCCCTCCTTCCCATGTGGGAGTCACCTCCAGAAAGGCCACCCCAATCCCTGGACTGTACAACTGCCCCATGGCCATCACTGCAGACTGATCACCTGTTGAGGTGCCCAGTTCCAAACTTCCACAGGGATTGTAGATGCTCAGTAGATGCTGGAATGAACACATACACCTCATCGAAAAATGTACATCTGTGCCGAGCAGGTAACAGTCTTGACCACCTGCGTGTGTGATGTGTAGGTATCATGTTGCCTTGGGTGGTAAGCCTCATGTTAAATATCTCTAGTGCAGAGGCTGTTGAAACTATACATGAGAACCCTGTGTCTGGGCAGCTCAATTCTTTCTGAAATAAATTTCTTTTCCTTTTAAGTTTGTAGGGCAAGGATGGGAGAAAGTCCTTACCCATGTTATGATGGCTGAAACCCAGGTTACACTCAAACTCTGCATGGTACTTACAAGGACCAGTATCAAAGATTTAATCCTTTAATAGGCCACAGGTCAATGAAGAAACTAGTTAAGTGTAGAAAAAATTCAGTCGAACCTTCCACCACTCTAGGGAAAAGAGCAGATGGCTGGTCTGAACCAGGTGTCATTTTTGTAAAGGGAGAAAGTTCAAGACCTTCAGTAAAAGCAGCAGGTGTATAAAAGCCTGATTACCTGAAATGACCACCAGAGGGCAAGCTGCTGATCAAACAGCGATAGACCCCAGTCATTAAACCCCATTACAGGCATACTTTGTTTTACAGTGGTCTGCTTTACTGCTCTTTGCAGACAGTGGCTTTTTAAAAAACAAAACAAAACAAAAAACAAGATTTGTAATAACCTGATGTTGAGCAAGTCCACTACCGTTGCTATTTTCCCAATGGCATTTGTTCATTTTGTGTTTTTGTGTCACATTTTGGTAATTCTCACAATATTTCAAAAATTTTCATTACTATTTTATGTTACAGTAATCTGTGATCAATGATCTTTGATGTCTACTGCAAAAAGATTGACTTGTCTTCAACAAGTCAAGCTCAGATGATGATTAGCATTTTTAACAACAATATTTTTAAGTTAAGGTAAGTACATTGTTGCTTAAATATAATGCTGCTGCACACTTAACCAGATAGTGTAAACAACTTTTATATGTACTGGGAAACCAAAAAATTCATGTGACTTGCTTTATTATGATATTCTCTTTATTGCAGTGGTCTGGAACTGAACCTACACTATCTCTAAGGTAGGCCTATAAATGAATTTTTATCCTAGAGAAGCATGGAAAAATGCCATGTTGTCTGAAGATCAGAAATGGGAGTGAGGTTTTTGTTTTGCCTTTTTTAAGGCTTGATCTCTTCTGCCCTCTGGTAAGATCAAGACAGTAACAGGTGGTCCCATCACTACACAAACCCCACCAAACGACAGCCACCTAAAACTTTCTATTTACAGAACACACACAAAGTTTGTCTTACATAAAATTTATAATCAGATCCTAATAAAACCCTTTGAAACAGTGTTGTGGAACAAATTAAAAAAAAACACTCCCCCCTTAAAAAAAACCCCCCAAACCAAACCAACAGATTCCAATTGAGGCATCATTTGTTGAGGACGCACGACATGGCCAAGCACTGTGCGGAGTGTATCACAGATGTTAACCAGTTAACCTGATGACAACTCTAAGTTAGTTTCAAGAACTCATTTGTTGTGGAAATAAACCACAACAAGACTCATCAACGCGTGGCTTTGACTCTGGGTCCTTCTCTCCATGAAGGACACGATGGACTGCTAACCTCTGCACCATCAAGAGCCCCCAGGGACCCCAGCTACCCTGACACTGCACTATGTGCCCCTACAATCTGGGGAGGGAAGATGGAGACTAGAGCGAAGAGTGCTCTGAAGAAGGCCATCGGGGGGCAGCAACCTAGGCCCAGAGCCCACAGCCCCAGTCCACGTCCAAGAACATCCTTTCTGGTGTGCCCTCAGCCTCCCCGCCCTGCCTGCAAGGTTCCCCTTCCCTCTGTCTCAGGAGGACCTGGGGTCCCTTTTTAAGGCTTTACTGTTCCTTTGTGCTTGGTCCCTCTGCTAAAGCACCAACTCTCAAGTCCAGAACTCTGTCTCATATGTGGTGACATCAACATAGTTTCAGCACTTCAACTACTTCTCTGTGCTCCATGGGAATCCCTGTTTTCTAGCGGGTGCACCGCTCTTTCCTCCAGGGGAGACATGCATGCAGAATGGCCCAGACCTCACAAACCCCATAGGTGCCCAGGTCTACACCAGGGTGCGGCCTGCCCACCAAACCTGTCCACTGCCCAAAGATACAGAACGTGGGAATCCAGGTGATTCAGCGAGGCCCAGCACATGGCGTTCACCTGGTGAGGAAACACACAGCAAGATGGGAAGACTGGTCTGACTGCCAACTTAGAAACAGACACTTTCTTACAGAATACAGACACGTGACTGCTTTCTTGAGGTCTCACTCCTTGAACAGGGGCTGAAATGAGCTTCTGAGGACAAGGAAGCTCCCTGCCCACCGCGTAGAACCTTGAAGGCAAGGGGAGGAAGCAACTCCTGGGCCACGGTCCTTCATCAGCAGCACGGGGGCCTCACAATGAGGCATCTGGTATCCCCTCCGGGGTGGGGATGGATTCTCTGCAATGGATCTCACTTCACCCAGAAACCATTTTCAACCTGTGTCTGTCTTGTGGCCCAGGTCTCAACAGAAGAGGAATTCACAGCTTCTTACAGATGCCATCATCCCAAATCAATGTGAAGGCTGCCCCCTAGTCAGCAAGCAAGCCCCTTACCTTTATGTAAATTTCAGTGCTGGCTAGACTGGCTGGGAGATGAACCCAGAATGGCACAGTGGGAGGACCCTCTGCCCATCGTGGCCCACCTCCTCCCAGGAGCTAAAACACCATGTTTTCCCTTGTGAAAATGAGGTAATTGAGCCCTGCCTCCTTCACCAAGCCCTCTCCTCTCCTCTGAGTGTGGCCAACTGCCGCAATGCCCTGGATCCAAAGGCAAAGTGGCTGCCAAGGCTACAGCGCAGGGCAGCATACCTTCCGGTTGGTGAAATAGAGGTTTTCGTGCATGTGCACCCTGAATGTGGGGGTCTTCAGGCCGTGCAGGCTGATGATACCGTACTTGGAGCCCCCGACTTTGACATCGTTCACAGTGAAGAGCCGGTCACTGTTGGTATCCGCCTGGAGAGGGGAGGTGGACTGTGGGTGACTGCCCAGGCTGAGCTAGGTGGGCTGCCTAAGACCAACTGCCCAGCCCCCATGCTCTCTGTGCATTTCCACCAGGTGAGGGCCCCTGTCCATGAGGGAACATGGAGTGACCTGACTTGCCCCTACATGGTGTAGCCATCACTGGGCAAAGCTAACAAGTATCTGGTCTCACAACTCAGAGGAGCAAAAATGGCAGTGGGGGGCATGGCAAGCAAGTCTGACCTCACTCAACTGGGTGTGGGAGAGTCCTAACGTCCACCCAGAGGACTGCTCAGATGAGCCTCATGGTAACAGAGCATGTGGTCATCATGCAGGCCACACAGCAATGTGGGAAATGCTAGTTATAACTGCCAAGGGCTAAAAGAATGCAAAATCAGATTCCTATTACATAGCTACTATGATTACCACCGCAGGAGACCCCAGTTCGATTCCTGAGTTGGGAAGATCTGCTGAAGAAGGAATAGGCTACCCCCTCCAGTATTCTCGGGCTTCCTTTGTGGCTCAGCTG
This sequence comes from Giraffa tippelskirchi, assembly GCF_054371585.1. Lineage (NCBI taxonomy): Eukaryota > Metazoa > Chordata > Mammalia > Artiodactyla > Giraffidae > Giraffa > Giraffa tippelskirchi. The sequence continues at coordinate 144,515,468 of NC_137281.1, read as the reverse complement.
GTAAAGAATCCGCCTGCAATGCGGGAGACCTGGGTTCGATCCCTGGGTTGGGAAGATCCCCTGGAGAAGGTAAAGGCTACCCACTCCAGTATTCTGGCCTGGAGAATTCCATGGACTGTGTAGTCCATGGGGTCACAAAGAGTCGGACATGACTGAGCGACTTTCACTTCACTATGATTACCACCCAGTAAAAAAAGGCACTGCGTGGGGAAAAAAATTGCAATAAAAAGATGGCACTGGGATGTGGGTTATTTTTAAGCTTTTCTTTTCTCATTTAAAAAATGTGGTTAATTATTTCAAAGCAAAACCTTTATATGTGTGTTTTTAATATATATGTATGAATATACACATATACACATCGGTTTGGATGCTGGTGAAAACACACTCCCTTTGCAAGTTCACTCGGCAAGAACAGGTATGTTCCTGAAGAATCATTACCATGACTAGCGTCAGATTGAAAACCTGATCCCAGGGTGACAAACTGCCCTTCCCACTGCTCTGGTCACACCTGCCATCCACTTATCATAACTTAGTGACGGGGAGGGTCCTGCAAGCACCAGCACTGAAGTGTGAGGACTGAGTGCCCAGGCCATGCTAAGCAGCAGGTGCACAGTGACCTCTACCGTCCCCACCTGGTGGATGGAAGGGGCTCCTGAGGGGAACCCACCACAAGAAAGGATTCTACTTGATTCAAGTCAAACTGTACCCCAAACACAGGAGAGAATGTGAGTCCTGGCCCCCAACACCCCTTCTGCAGAAGGGTTCTGCTGCCGAGGTCTCCTGGGGCCAGACCTCAATGGTCAATTCCATCGCCTCAGCCTCCCGTCATACCACCAGACCACTGAGGTTTTCTCACTCTCCTTGACCGGTCCTCTGCCTCCAGGAAGGCCTCCAGGGGTTGCCAGTCTAGCTCAGCAGTCTGACTCCTTCTGTCTGTGGTGGACACTCTGATTCTCTGCCAACATTTCTCTGGCCCCTGGCTTCCGGCTTGGGTCTAATTGGAAGTGGGAACTTTCTGTTCCCCAGAAATGATGCAATGGATGATGAAATGGAGGTGTGCTGGATGAGCAGGCCCTGCTACTGAGGTCAGGGACAAAGCAAGAGACGAATATGCTGTTGCTTCTGAAGGACACTGGAACTTCAGGTTTGGCCACCAAATCCTGTCCAGCATGGAAAGGATTAGAGGCCCCTGGCCCACTATGTACTTTCTCACCTGTGTACACAACATACCTAGTGGAAAGATACTTTGTGATGGTTCTCCATCAGCATGTGTGGACCCTGGCTTTAATGTCAAGCGACACAGCTGTAGTGATGACAATGGTCACAGCACAGCCTGTCTCGCCAGCTTGGCCTCTGCTGCTGGGTAGCTGCTAGTTAGAACCGTAACACCTGATTTCATGGCTCGTGGCTTCTATGCAGTCAGGCTTGATGGAAACCAAAGCGAAGCCACGAATGGTCCAGGGGACGGCCACTACACCCCGGAACCCGCGGATGGCTCCCTCGCACTCACCATTATCAGGTTAAACTGGTCAGTTGCCAAAGCAGAGGGATCTGAGCTCTGAATCTGGACCTTTTTCCTCTGCATGCAGCTCACTCGCAGCTCGTGGGCTAAACTGCAGAGGACAAAGAGAGCAGCAGGGGAGGGTGGACGCCATACCTAGGTATCCATGAAGAAGATACAGGGCTTCTGCTCTGTCCCACAGGCGGAAGACCATCTTCGTGGGTCAGTTCTGTCTCTGTGTTAAATCTCAGCAGTGGAGCTGAGCAAGGCCCCAGGGAAGCTCGATTTAAGAATCTTAGGAAAACTACAGCAAAGAAATGGGTGGCTCACTCATGGTGTCAAAGAAGGTCACACTAGAAAGATTGGTTTTGGATCCTCTAGCACAACTCTTTCTCTTGGGATGAAGAGCATGTGACCGAAGCGAACAACCTGCTGGAGGGCACACAGTTCATGCGCAGCCGCCCCTCCGATTGCCTCCTTTCCTCTTCACCAAGGACCGAGCTTGTCTTCGGGTGAAGAACAGATCTTCCTAACTAGACCTTTAACTCTCTTCCCACCTGCACTGGCTGATACCGCCTGTAGGGCCGGCCTTCCCCGGAGGGGGCCTCCCCAAGGAAGCCACCCACACTCATGCTGTTTCTTCCCTGGCCCAGCTGTAGCAGGAAGCAGCAGGAAGCAGGGGCCAGGAGCTCAGGCTTGGGAGTCAGACAGATGGTCGGTCCCCTTTCCACCTTTACCCCGAACAAATCATTCAACTCTGAGTCTCAGTCTCTTCTTTTGGAACCTGGGGGAAAGGTCAACCTACCTCATAGGTCTTTAGTTAGAACTGTAGACATCACAAGTTGTTTGAAATTTAGTACATACCCATTTAACGTGCCATTTTTGCTGACAACTCGTTAGAAGGAGAAAAGGAGGCAGAAGTCTGATGAGATGAAGTTAAAGGACCTTCTACTTAACTAGAAACAAACTACAGGTAACGAAGCGGAAACACCTTGAGAAATTCCTGCCCAGTTTCTCTGCCTAGATGCGTTCCCCGCTCTCCCTGGCTCTAGAAGGAAGGTGACGCTCCCAGGGCTAACTTCAGCAGCGGAAGGCAGGCTGTGAGCTGGAGCGCCTCCACTGTGAAGGCTCCTCAAAGAGCAGCTACGCGCGCTATGTCGACTTAATTCTTGGACCATGGAAATAAAAAAATAGGAAAAGAACACTGATGAAGAAAACATGACCATGAGGCATTATCTTACCGGCAGTAGCTGGTGGCGTTGAGAAAACCCAGCTTGCTTTTCTGGAGTAAGGAAGAGGCATTAAATCCCAACCTGGCTATTTTCTAAATTAAAGAGAGAAAGATTCGATGAAGTTTTCTGTTACAGTATAATGGATTCTGTTTTTAGGATGCGATGAAGAAACAGGTATTAAGTTGACAGAAATTACACGCATAAAAATCTGATCCTCTCCTCTGTTAGTCTCCTCTCCTTGGAAAGAGGAAAAGCCTATCACAAGAAAGAATGTGAGAGCTGCAAAGTCTGCTCAGCTCCCCTCTCTCCAAGGCCCCCATCAATTTAAACCTGAGGTGAGGCCACTGAGCTAGCGAGTGCAGGAATGGCCCTGGCCACTCAGGTCTGCATCGTGCTTTCCATTTGAGCTACAGTGACTGTGGGGCCTGGATTTTCCATTCCACTGCTCCCATGATCGCTGAGATGTCCTGGCATCTCATCCCCAGAAGCGATCCTGGAAACCCTCCTATCCAAACCACACGTTCTGGTTTTCCATTGAAAATATATAGTCACAGAGGCTGTATCGGGTTGCTATCCAAGAACCTCCGGGGGAGGAACAGAGTGTCAGGATTACTGATGACACCCAGCAAATGCGAAAAGGCAGTGGTGGGGGGAGGAGTATCTTGCCTGTTCCTATTCTCTTCATCAGGTTCTCGTCAGAGAAAACTCGACATCCCCCAAAGTGCGCTAGGCCGAGTGTTATGGGGGTGTTTAACTGACACCTCCTTGCCGGCAGGAGTGGAGGGGATGGGGCAGTCCCTGGGCGTGGCACCGACCTTTCCCTGCCGTTCCTCTTGCTCTAGCAGCTTCAGCCTCTTGCGCTCCATCTCCTTCTGCCGGATACTCTCCTTTGTGAGCGGGTTGCAGTTGTTATGTCCAGGCAGCAAGCGGAAGTAGCGCTTCTTTTCAGGATCAAAGTAATAACCTGGTAGATCTTAAGTCAAAAGAAATAAAATTCAACTTAAAGCTCCATGAACTTAGCCACCCAACGAGGAGCCCAGGGGCCTGTCCACCACCCCTCCCAGTCGCCGGTCTTTCCCGAGGGACAGTAGGTGGGCGAGCACTGCCAGTCACCACCCTGGGCCCAGAGTTCAGCCCTGCGGGGAGCCGTTTGCCTCAGGGTCTCGGTTCTTAACACACTCAGCTCCTCCCCTGAGTGTTTCAATTTGCTCCCAGGATTTCCTCCCAGTCAGGAATGGGCTAATGACACACCTAGAGTGTACCACACATGAGTGAAGACACACAGGGCTGAGGAGAAGGACAGTCAGAACAGACAGAATCAGATGACGAGGGATGACTAGGCTTCATCTTTCCCCGCAGGAGCCCTGTCCAGCAGGAGGCTTTACCTGGCACAGAAGAGCTGTCAGCTGTGCTGGAGGTCGAGGGGGCCTCACCATGGCCATCGTTGGAAGCCTGCGGGCTCTGCTGAGCCCCCGCGTCATTCCTGTTGACACACAGAGTAACTTGCGGCCAGTGAGTCCCAGTCATTCTCTGACCGTGGGGTCCTGCAATTCCATAGCCTTCACATTACCAACCCTTGATTACTTGGGAAGCACTGACCCTTCTCTTCCTTGGAAGCAGTATACCTACTGCTAATATACCAGAGTTAGGGCAAGGTTTTGGTTTCTTAGCCTTTACAGGTTTCAGGTCACAGTACTTCCCCTTTTGTATCTCCTCCTTTGAGCATTTTCTGAGGTCTTTTGGAATTTTCCAGATGAAAATGAGAACAGAACTCTTGGCCAGTAAGAATTTTATCAGCTGGGCACATCTGTCAGCTCAAGAGTAGCTACAAGGCCAGGTGAATTGCAGGCTTTACTGGATTCAGCAGTACTAAGAATTTACATTTCACTTGGCTACCCAAGCCTACAGTTGGAGAAACTGGGGTTCGGGCACAGAGGTGATTTCCTCAACAACACTCGGACAGAGCCATGGTTTAAAGACTCATTCTGCAAAGCTACAAGCAGCTCCTGTGGCAATTATAGGCTGAAGGATATAATGATAGAACAAAAGACCTAATTTTAGAATTCTGATAAAGTCCACTTTAAAATTATGAACTTCCCCTGCCCCCTATAATACTGAAAGGAATACAAACTGCAAAAAAGTTGAAAGAAAAAAAAAAATCAAAGATCTTTCTTTTTGCCTATAAATACTAACTATGAACAGCTTCGGAGAATATTATTTATTCTCCCTTTTTATGGCCCAGAGCTTCCCGAGGCAGTTCATCTGTGATCAGCATCAAGAGAGAGAGGGATGTCATGACAGATGTCTACATTTCTAGTCCAAGGACTGCTGTTCCCATCTTTCCACGTGGAGTGCAGAGGATTGCTGTCCTGAGTGTTTCCACGCGACTCTGCCAGGCTGAGTCAAGGTGCTCTTACACACACCACATTCTAGTGCACGTTGTGCTCTTGGGGGAAGGCCTGGGGCCCATGGTTCTCCTTATACAACGTACAAACACTGGGTACTATCCTGATCTTTCTACAACATGGGTCGAGTTTGGGACTTCAGCTCAGAGTCCCTATTAAGTTGCAACAGGTGAGGCTCGCCCATACGGAAGGCCTGAGCAGAGGCAGGCAGCCTCATGGGGCTGTACACACACCACTGTGACCCTCGCAAGAGAAGGACTGAATAAGAAGAGTGACTCAGGGTGACTGAGTAGCTTGCTCGATTTCACACAGGAAAAACGCAGAGCGTCAAACCCAGATCTCCTAATTCTAAAGCCCTTGTTCCTTCCATAACAAGGTGATGCTTTTTTAAAACTTAAATTTTAGGGTTTTTTTTTACTCTTTGAGTTAATCTGTTCTAGAGAAGCATACTGGCATTCGACAGCTTCTGATCCAATAATTAGAAATTTGTCCATTTTAAAAGGAGATCTGGAGAGTGGAATGGTTCTAAAATTGGCATACAGGTCTCCTTTGGTAAGGAATGGGCTGTAGAGACCTCCTAGGGCCAGAAGTCAGGTCAGCAGCCCTGAACTGTCAGGAGGTATCCTCTCCTGGGGTGGAGTGGGGTGAATCATGTCCTGAGACTAGACTGTTTGCACTTCATTCATGCAGAAAACCAAGTGTGGAAAATGTTTATTATAGAGATTTCACCTAAGTATATGCTGTTTTATTTTTTAAGAAGGGTGGTAGGTACATGATATTCACTGTATTATTCTTTATACTTTTCTGTGTTCATTAAATACTAGATATTATATATTACATAGCCTTACTTGGGATTTAGGCTGAATTAATGAAATTAGGTTTCCAGAAAGTTATTTTCATAGGCTGGAAAAAAAATTAAAAGAGAGGAAGAAAGTCTGAAAAATGGAGAAACAGCTCCTCAGTTACACCAGACCATGTTTCCTCTAAGCCTGTGGCTAGGGCTCTGGCCACAAGTCATGGTCACATGGAACAGAAAGATGAGTGTAGCCATCTCACTACTCAAAGTGTAGCAGACAGGCTGGTCCACAGCAGAGACACCCCCGTGGAAGCGTGTGAGACGTGTAGACTCTAGTCGGCCCCACCTCCGACGCTGCATTTTGTCGAGACCCTTAGGGAGTTAGGTGCGTGTGAGGGTGCTGGCGATGCTAGGAAGACACCGGGCAACGGCACTTGCCTCTCGTTAGAACCATGCTGTCTGAACCAAGCGTTGTGTCGGTAGCCCCTTCTCCTGTGTCTTCTGCTCTGCCAGCTGCTTTTATGCATTTCAGCTCCTAAAAGATAGAAAGAAGACACAAAAAGAAATTACATGCAAATGCACGTACGCACATCTTTCTCTTCTGTTTACTTTTGACAGTTCAGTTCCTTCATGTACAGAACTAGGCAAAAGGATGTCCCCAATCTGAGTTATCATGAAAGCCGCCACCAAGCCTTATCCGGAGAAGGACTCCCACCAGGTGGACATGTGGATAAAACCCAACGCGCCCGTACCCATCTCTCTGTCTGCAGCCCTCTTAGCTCACAACAGACACCTGGCCCGCCAACCCGCCAATCTCCATTTCCCGGGTCACTGTGTGACGTGTTGACAGACTCTCACAATTACTTTTTGACTGAAGTCTGAGCCTGCCAAGAGAACCTTCTTCGGCTAGTTTTCTTTTCCTTACCAGATTCACACCAGAGCTATATAATAATTATTCTTTCAATCCACACACATCCCTGATTCATACAGAACAGTTAATAGTGAACACTTTCTCTTCCTCAGTATTGAGCAGGAAAAATTGTGAACAAATTAAATAGGGCCAATACCTATGACTTCGCAATGTGCTTTAGAGAGTGTTTTAGCTTCCCGAAACACATTAACTGTTAAAGGCAAGGCTGTGCATGTGCATTTGTTGAAATGATGACACTGATGTTGCCATAACTATTTCAAGTGGCTTTTTCAAATCTTACCTCATATAGCCTGAATTTATCACTTAGTTGTCAAAATGTCACAAGTTTTAACATTGGGAATCACACTAGGAATTCTTAAGAGACTGAACTGTAGTATGGAGGTCAGTTGCTGCAAGATTCATGCTTTCCCAACACCCAGTTGGGATTCCTTCCCCTCTCACTGGAGACACCGTAACATCTGACTGAATGTACTCTATAAATGTATTTAAGTGCCATGACAAAAATTGGAAAAATATTTCTACGGCTGAAATACAACCAAAGAACAGATAGAAAATCTACTTGCCTTTGTATAGCAGACAGGAATCAAGACCATCCCCAAGAAAAAGAAATGCAAAAACGCCAAATGGCTGTCTGAGGAGGCATTACAAATAGCTGTGAAAAGAAGAGAAGCAAAAAGGAAAGATATACCCATTTGAATGCAGAGTTCCCAAGAATAGCAAGGAGAGATAAGAAAGCCTTCCTCAGTGATCAATGCAAAGAAATAGAGGAAAACAATAGAATGGGAAAGACTAGAGATCTCGTCAAGAAAATTAGATACCAAGGGAACACTTCATGCAAAGATGGGCTCAATAAAGGACAGAAATGATATGGGCCTAACAGAAGCAGAAGATATTAAGAAGAGGTGGCAAGAATACACAGAAGAACTGTACAAAAAAAAGATCTTCACGACCCAGATAACCACGATGGTGTGATCACTCACACTCACCTAGAGCCAGACATCCTGGAATGTGAAGTCAAATGGGCCTTAGGAAGCATCACTATGAACAAAGCTAGTGGAGGTGATGGAATTCCAGTTGAGGTATTTCAAATCCTAAAAGATGATGCTGTGAAAGTGCTGCATTCAATGTCAGCAAATTTGGAAAACTCAGCAGTGGCCACAGGACTGGAAAAGGTTAGTTTTCATTCCAATCCCAAAGAGAGGCAATGCCAAAGAATGTTCAAACTACCGCACATTGCACTCACCTCACACGCTAGTAAAGTAATGCTCAAAATTCTCCAAGCCAGGCTTCAGCAATACGTGAACCATGAGCTTCCAGATGTTCAAGCTGGTTTTAGAAAAGGCAGAGGAACCAGAGATCAAATTGCCAACATCCGCTGGATCATCAAAAAAGCAAGAGAGTTCCAGAAAAACATCTATTTCTGCTTTATGGACTATGCCAAAGCCGTTGACTGTGTGGATCACAATAAACTGTGGAAAATTCTGAAAGAGATGGGAATACCAGACCACCTGACCTGCCTCTTGAGAAACCTGTATGCAGGTCAGGAAGCAACAGTTAGAACTGGACATGGAACAACAGACTGGTTCCAAATAGGAAAAGGAGAATGTCAAGGCTGTATATTGTCACCGTGCTTATTTAACTTATATGCAGAGTACATCATCACAAACGCTGGGCTGGAGGAAGCACAAGCTGGAATCAAGATTGCCAGGAGAAATATCAATAACCTCAGATATGCAGGTGACTACACCCTTATGGCAGAAAGTGAAGAAGAACTAAAGAGCCTCTTGATGAAAGTGAAAGAGGAGAGTGAAAAAGTTGGCTTAAAGCTCAACATTCAGGAAACTAAGATCATGGCATCTGGTCCCATCACTTCATGGCAGATAGATGGGGAAACAGTGGAAACAGTGGCTGACTTTATTTTTTTGGGCTCCAAAATCACTGCAGATGGTGATTGCAGCCATGAAATTAAAAGACGCTTACTCCTTGGAAGGAAAGTTATGACCAACCTAGATAGCATATTAGAAAGCAGAGACATTACTTTGCCAACAAAGGTCCGTCTAGTCAAGGCTATGGTTTTTCCAGTAGTCATGGATGGATGTGAGAGTTGGACTATAAAGAAAGCTGAGCGCCGAAGAATTGATGCTTTTGAACTGTGGCGCTGGAGAAGACTCTTGAGAGTCCCTTGGACTGCAAGGAGATCCAACCAGTCCATCTTAAAGGAGATCAGTCCTGGGTGTTCATTGGAAGGACTGATGTTGAAGCTGAAACTCCAATACTTTGGCCACCTGATGCGAAGAGCTGACTCATTTGAAAAGACCCTGATGCTGGGAAAGATTGAGGGCAGGAAGAGAAGGGGATGACAGAGGAGGAGATGGCTAGATGGCATCACCGACTTGATGGAGATGGGTTTGGGTAGATTCCGGCAGTTGGTGATGGACAGGGAGGCCTGGAGTGCAGTGCCCCTGGTTCATGGGGTCGCAAAGAGTCGGACATGACTGAGCGACTGAACTGAACTGAACTTGCCTTTATTCCCCAACTTCTACTTTTGAGTAGGGAGTGTCTGCCTGTTAGCATCAAACAGAGCACTGGAAGTCCAGACCTACGTTCCAGAATTCACTATTTATCCAAAGACTCTGTCAACCTATGATTGTAAGTTGCGGTTAATTTGATACAAATGAACTGAAATTAAGTGAGTATTACACTTAAACATTTCATGAATTCTGTAATGAAGTCCTTGATTAGCTTCCTTTCAAAGTCAGTCTGCTTCCCTCAGAGTCACTGCATAATTTGGATTAGTTTAACCAGCCACTCTCTAGTCCTGTGCCAGAAAGAATATGCACCACTAAAGCACATTAAACAGCCATGCCGACTTGGAGTCGTCATAAATGTTTCACTTTCATCCTCTGCTGGGACATCATAAACTGACCTAGTTTTATTTACTCCTAGTCTGGTTCACTCCTGACAATACAGAGTGTTATCAGTCTCCTAAAATCCTTTCCACTTCCTTCTAGTCACCATTAGTACACAGCACAGATCCCCACTTCACCCAGAAGACGGACGTTACCAGCAAGAATACCCCAACTTCTTTCTCATCCCCTGCACAAATGTCTGCCTTTTCTAATTCTTATCATCTTCCCTCCTGTCTAGGAGAAACACGTGTCCCTGTGTCTTTTCCAGGCCAACCCATCCCTCCTGACAGTTTCTTTCTCAAACTCTGCCGACATCTGTTCTCATATGTTTAATCCATCTCCCACTTTCCTTATCTCAGCTTATAAACATGCTCTGGTTTTTAATTTGTCTGTACTCCACCTCCAATCCAAAAGGAACAAAACTGTCCTGGTTTTTAATTTGTATGTGTTCCACCTCCAATCCAAAAGGAACAAAACTGTTCTGGAAGCACGATCTGTATGTATATACCCTACTTCTTTATTTTCCAATCATTCCTCAATGCAGTCAGGCCTCCTCTATCCTCACACTTCTGCTAAAATGCTCTTACTGAGGTGTTAACTAATGATCACCTACTTGCCAATGTTAGTGGTCTCTCTTTAGTCCTGATTCTCAAGACATGTGACACCACAAAGCTTCACGCTTCTTGAGGTTCCAGGAATAGCTTTCTCTTGGTTCTCCCCTGACTTGTCAAGTTCATCCTTCTCTCGTTTCTCTTGGGCCAAGCAGTCTGTGTTTCCCAACATTCTATCCTAGATCCTCTTGATTCCATACTTAATACCATCTCACCTACAAAGAGTTTCACTTCTATCCTAGCATTCCGCTAGAGCACGGGTCCCCAACCTCCAGGCCTCCAGACCAGTACCTCCTGTCAGATCAGCAGTGTCATTAGACTAGAAATAAACTGCACAATAAATGTAATGTGCTTGCATCATCCTGAAACCATCCCCCCCATGGAAAAACTGTCTCCCATGAAACTGGTCTCTGGTGCCAAAAAGGTTGGGGACTGCTGCTCTAGAGCATCTGCTGCTGCTGCTGCTGCTGCTGCTGCTAAGTCGCTTCAGCCGTGTCCGACTGTGCGACCCCATAGACGGCAGCCCACCAGGATCCCCTGTCTCTGGGATTCTCCAGGCAAGCATATTGGAGTGGGTTGCCATTTCCTTCTCCAGTGCATGAAAGGAAAAAGCGAAAGTGAAGTCACTCAGTCATGTCTGACTCTTCGCAACCCCATGGGCTGCAGCCTACCAGGCTCCTCCGTCCATGGGGTTTCCCAGGCAAGAGTACTGGAGTGGGGTGCCATTGCCATCTCTAGAGCATCTAGTTCTTATTAAAAGGCCACCTCCTGTCTACTTCTACAGACCTAGCAGATTCAACATGTTCCCAAGAGTTCATAATCTCTCTCTAGTTTCCTAGCCTGCTCTCTCACCTATCTGTATTTCCCTTCTCTGAAATTCCACCATTGCTTCACCCCATCCAAAAATATAATTTTATTAATTTTCCTCAGTAAACCACTTTAATGGCTCCTGAATTTAGATCAGTTATCTTAAGCCTCAGACAAAAAAAGAGTTGCCTTTATTAAAAATAAGTTAAAAGATTATCATTATTACCAACTCAATAAAAAGATAATGGTGAGTCAAAGGCTTCAAATTACCCAGCGGGAGACAGGCCATTGGCCCACCAGCGCCACTGTCCTCAACAGAGCGCTGCACAATCACAAGGACACAGCAAATAAAAAAGAAATGGAAACTGCTGGTTTCGGCCGAAGACATTACTTCTAAACTACCAACTTACACAAACACAGGTTCAGGCAATGCAACAGAATAAGGGAGGCTGACAAGATCAAGCCAAAGTCATTTTTAAAAAGTCATAATAAATAGATGTTGACCAAACACAGAAAAGAATTAAGAGTAGGATGAAACGGTATCTTTTGTACTTTTAAGAAGTCTGTTTCAGAGGTGGGGAGTGTGTCTTCCCCAAGTGTAAACATAGTTCAATCTCAATATCCACTTTATGGACCAGGCTTGCACCTTTCCCTCTGCACTGAACTCTGTACTCCCACCTCCCACCATTAGATGTGATGTGAATTCTTTAAGACAAAAGTCCTACTTTGTTCCTTTTTCTATTCCTGGCACTCAGTAGTTGGCTCTCAGTAAATGTTCACTGAGCTAAAACCAACTGACCAACAACCAGGCAACCAACCAACCAGCCAACTCTGCAGCTATTTTAAATCCCAAGTAGCTTCCTTCTGTTCTGGGTATTTTCATTTGATATTCAACATACATTACAAAGCGCCCACTCATGTCAGGCACTGGGCATGGAGGGGCAGGCAGAGATAAATTGTGGTTCCCATTCTCAAGGGACTCGGTGCTTAGAGGGAAGATGAATGCATGAACCAGTTCCTACAGTGCATCTTCAGGGTGATGACAGGTCTCTCCAGGTGCAGTGGGGGAGAAGGCAGTGATGGCTTGGAGTGGAAGAGTCAGAGGGGACAGTGAATTTGAACACAGCCCGACAGGCAAGGTGGCAGCGTGAGGAGTCCGTGAGCAGTTTTTGGTGTGGCCACAGCCTAAAATACAAGGGGTTGGGAGATTGGGCTAGAGGCAAGCAGGGTCCTATACTGAGGTCCCTGGGTGCTGGGTGAGTAACATTAGACCTGTATTTTAGAAAGGGTACTTTAGAGGCAGTGGTGGAGGGAATAAGTTGGAAGTTAAGGGTTGCTGCAGCAACTCAGGTTAGATGAACCCACCAACATGGAAGTGATAGTGATACTGGGATAGAGAACCCTGAAGTCAGAAAGATGTAGAAGGTAAATTTCACGGGAGAGGTGGACAGAGGGCAGCTGAAAACTGATATGTGAATGACTAGTATGTTCTGACCCGAGAGTCCGAGAATAAAGAAGGAAGGGCAGTTTGGGGAACGAAGTCTGACTGTGAACAAGCCAATCTCAAGATGTGTTAAAACGGGTCTGGGAATCCAGAGGGGAAATGAGGTGAAAGATATAGATTTGAAAGTCATCAGCACACGGTAACAGATTGAGACAAATGTGGCTCAAGCCAAATATACAGCGAGGATTAAAATTCAAAATTAGAGACAATTTTATTGGACAGTAACATGAGGTCAGCACAATCAGGTTTTAGACTGGTGTTTCTCAACCAAGGGCAATTTCACCCACCAGGGGACATCTGGCAATTTCCAGGGACACTTTTGTTTGTCACAACTTGGGGGTGGAGAGGGGTGGGCTGCTCTGGCATCTAGTGGGTAGAAGCCTGGGATGCTGCTAACCATCCTGTAATACAGGACAGCCCCTTACAACAAATTATCCAGCTCCAAATAGTGCTGAGGTTAAGAAACCCTGCTCCAAAAGGAAGTGCTCAATTACAATTTTGCTGGGGATGAAATGCTGGCTCTCAGCTCCTTGGGAGCCACTCTGCCAGACACAGACATTAAATATGTGTTGTGGCAGGCTGAGCTTGGCTTTGCCTTTTAGAATATCTTTTAAGCACTTAAAGGAATAAAGAATGATAATTTCTAAGAGACCATTATTCTAGAAAGATAATGTTAATCTCAAACAAATAAAGAAACATGACTTAACTTTTTGGAAAATGTCTGAGCAATACTTCTCAAGTAATTTAAATGTACATGCCTTCTTCTGGGAATTGATCCTAAGAAAATAATCCAAAAGATTGTAAGAATTATATGTAAGACATTTACTACAACTTTCCAACTCACTTTATGAAGCTAGTGGTCCTCTGTTGCCAAAACCAGACAAAGGTATCACAAGACAAGAAAACTATAGATCAACCTACTTTATGAACACAGACACTATTCCTCAACCATATGCTAGCAAACCAAATCTAGGTTCAACATAAAAAAAAAAATCAGTGCAATACACATTAACAGAATAAATGAGAAAAAAAAAACACCCACGTGATTATCCCAATAGATGCAAAAAAACACTGGACAAAATCCAATGTCCTGCTGGACTTCCCTGGTGGTCCAGTGATTAAGAACCTGCCTGCCAAAGCAGGGGGCATGGGTTTAATCCCCGGTCCAGGAACATCCTACATGCTATGGGGCAACTAAACCTGCATACTGCAACTACTAAAGCTTGTGTCCTCTGGGGCCTGGGCCACTGAAATGAAGATCCAGTGCAACCAAAAACAAAATTAAAAAACAAAACAGCTCTTTAAAAAAAAATCCAATATCTTGTCATGACAAAAACTAGGCATAGAGGGTAACTTCCTCAACTTGATAAAGGGTATTGACAAAACCCCCACAACTAATATCATAATGGTAAAAGACCGCAAGCTTTTCTCCTAACATCAGGAACAAGACAAGGATGTCTATTTTTATCATTTCCATTTAACGCTGTCCTGAAAGTTCTAGCCAGGAACAATTAGGCAAGAAAAAGAAATAAAAGGAATCCAAACAGGAAAGGAAGAAGTAAAACTATTTATATCTGTAGATGACATGATGTTATACATAAAGAAAATCCTGAAGAATTCACATATACACATATGCACAAAAACTATTGGAGCTAAGAAATGAGTTAAGCAAGACTGAAGGATGCAAAATAACTGTACTTCTATATACGAGCAGTGAATAATCTGAAAATGAAATGAATACAAATCCCTTTACAATAGCATCAAAAAGAAAGTACTTAGCGATAAATTTAACAAGTGCACAACTCTGTACACTGACACTACAAGGCATTGCTGAAAGAAACTAAAGAGGACCTAAATAAATGAGAAGACAACCATGTCACGGACTGGAAGACTTACGATGGTCTACAAACTGATGTACAGATTCAACATACCGCTATCAAAATTCCAACTGCCATCTTTGGAGAAGTTACTAAGTTGATCCTGAAATTCATATGGAAATGTAAGGGACACAGAAGAGTGAAAATAATCTTGAAAGAGAGCAAAGTGGAGGACTCACACTTCCCAATTTCAGTGCTACAGTAATCAAGACACCTGTATAGGCAGAAGGACAGCAACATAAATCAATGGAGTAGAACTGAGAAATAAAGAAAGAAATCCAGAAATAAATAAATAAATCCATATATTTATGGATGTATAAATATATACATCCATATATTTATGGATGAAATAATATCCAGAAATAAATCCATATATTTATGCCTATTAATTTTTTTAAAGAAAATTATTTATCTATTTATTTTTAGCTGCGCTGGGTCTTTGATGCTGAGTGTGGGCTTTTCTCTAGTTGCCTCAAGTGGGGGCTACTCTCTAGTTGCAGAGCGTGGGTTTCTCATTGTGGTGGCTTCTCTTGTTGCAGAGCACAGGCTGTAGGGCACACGGACTTTAGGAGCTGTGGCACGCAGGCTCCAGAACGCAGGTACAGTTGTTGTGGCACCCATGCTTAGCTGCCCCACAGCATGTGGAATCCTCCCGGACCACGGATAGAACCCACGTACCCCACACTGGCAGGTGGATTCCCAACTATTGGACCACCATGGGAGTCCTGACAATTGATTTTTGATGAGGGTGCCAAGACCATACAGGGGTGGGAGGCGGTGGCAGATAAAGAAAAATCTTTCAACTGCCCAAAGCTCTGGATATTCACCTGCAGAAGAATGAATCTGATTCCTGTTTCACACCATATATAAAATTAACTTGAATGGGTCTAAGTTCTCGAACTATAAAACTTCTGGAAGAAAACAAACGTATAAATCATCATGAACTTTGAACAAGCAACACTTTCTTAAGTATGACACCCAAAGTACAAGAAAACATAGCTTAACTAGACTTCATCAAAAGTAAAAACTTTTGTGCTAAGAACACTATCAAGAAAGTGAAAAGACAACCCACAGAAAGGGAGAAAGTATTTTTAAATCATGTATTTGATAAGGATCTAGTATCCAGAATATATATACAACTCAACAAGAAAAAAATAACTCAATTAAAAATAAGGAAAAAAATCTGAAGACAATTCTTCAAACATAGACCACTTAGAAATGTGGTAAACAGCCACTTAGAACATGAAAAGATGCTCAACATCATTAGTCATTGAGCTGTGTGCTTAGCCATTCAGTCGAGTGAGACTCTGAGACCCCATGGGACTGTAGCCTGCCAGGGGCCTCTGTCCATGGGGATTCTCCAGGCAAGAATACTAGAGTGGGATGCCATGCCCTTCTCCAGGGGATCTTCCCAATCCAAGGACTGAACCCAGGTCTCCCTCATTGCAGGCAGATTCTTTACCATCTAAGCCACCAGGAAAGCCCTCATTAGTCATTGTGTGTGTGTGTTAGTCACTCAGTCGTGTCCGACTCTTTGTGACCCCATGGACTGTAGCCCACCAGGCTCCTTTGTTCATGGGATTCTCCAGGCAAGAATACTGGAGTGGGTTGCCATTTCCTTCTCCCCATTAGTCATTAGGTAGATGCAAATCAAAACCACAGTAAGATACCACTTTATATCTCTCAGGCTGGCTACAAAAAAGAAAAAAGTATTGGTGAAGATGTGAAGAAACTTCTGGTGGGAATGTAAAACACTGCAGTCACTATGGAAAATAGTTTGGCAATTCCTCAAAAGATTCCACACCGAGTTACCATATGACTTAACAAAATCCAGCAGAAATGAAAATATATGGCCATATAAAGATCTGGACAGTAATGTTCATAGCAGTATTATTCATAATTGCCCCAAAGTGTAAATAATAAAAGTTTCTATCAACTGATGAATCAGTAAAAATATAGCACATCCATACAACAGACTGTTATTCAGGCATAAAAAGAAATGACGTACTATTGTCGGAAGCTACAACATAGATGAACCTTGAAAATACTATGCTAAATGAAAGAAGTGGGACACAAAAAGCTACATACCCTATGATTTATTTGATGTATATGAAATCTTCAGAATAGGCACATTCAGAGAGGCAGAAGGAGAGAAGTGGTTTTCAGGGGCTGAAGGAGGAGGGGGTACAGAGTATGGGGAGCATAAAGGGCCAGATCCTCTTTTTTTTTTAAAGCTTCTTAAAAGCCCATTTTTCTGTTATGAATAACTGCTTTTTCCAGTTATCCCCGATGAGTTGATAAAGACTCTGATTAAACTGTTTTATGCTTTCAAGAACAAGAGTAACTATTACATCTTTTTATTATCTAGGTGGTAGCTTTGAAAAATTTTTATAGAGTTTTAAACGATTTATGATGTTCCATGTGTTCTTGTTTATGTTTTCTTAGGCAACATTCCACCAAATTACTAGTACCATATATAATACTTGAGTATGACAGCAGTTAAAAAATGTTTTAAATTATAATTGGCTTACGTGTTAATTTCTGAACAGAAAAGTGATTCAGTTATATACACACACACACATTCCCAATACGGTTTATCACAGGATATTGAACACAGTTCTTTGTGCTGTGCAGTAGGACCTTGTTGTTTATCCATCCATTCTACATGTAATAGCTGACATCTGAGAACCTTAACCTTCCACTCCACCCCTCCTCCAACTCGTATCCCCCTTAGCAACCACAAGCTTGTTCTCTATGAGCATGACAGCAGTTTTACTTGTTTTAAAGTCAAAATCAAACTGCGTATGACTTTAAACTAAAATTTATGCTTTGTGCATCTGTAAAACATGAATTATCAGTCAGTTCAGTTGCTCAGTCATGTCCGACTCTTTGCAACCCCATGAACTGCAGCACGCCAGGCCTCCCTGTCCATCACCAACTGTCGGAGTCTACCCAAACCTCTGTCCATTGAGTCGGTGATGCATGGATATATTGGTATCATATTTCCTTTATTCTGCTTGATTATACACTTGTTGAAAGGTAAATTTACAGATCAAATGATGGAACTTAATGATTCAGTAAAAGTTTTTTTTCTCTTTTTTAAAAAGAAAACTTGTCTTTTTAGTTAAAGCTTCATGGAACAGAATTTATATTTAATCAGAATGACTAGACAGGATCCTTTGGGGAAGTCAATCTAAAAGAAGCTAACAGGAATTGGTAGAACTTTTGGTTTTTTATATTTACTAACTACAGGACTCCCAACCAGGCACAGTACATTAATATGAAATACTTTGAAGCCCATAATCTTAAAAAAAAAAAAAAAAAAAGCGTGAGAGTTACACAAAAAGACCATATATCACTGGGTAGGAAGTGAAATGACTGGGTATGTAATATTTTTTAAAACCTTTATCTTGGGTCGGCATAAATAATCTTTTAATTTCCCCCCTACTTTCAGCAGCATTCCATTTTGATGTTTAGCAAAGCAAACCAGAATAAAGTTCTATAATTCAGCAATCCTGAAATCTGAGTCATATTAAGATAAAAATGAAAATGAGATGTGTACTAAGTAAACATCTAATTCATCTTCTTATTGGTCCTCTCTTAGTCCACAGGTGGACACCTGTCCTGTTCCAGTGAGCTGAGCAATCTCTGAAAAGGACTCTGTGACTGTACTCTTACAATATATGTGAGATGGATAATCGGGTGAATACCTAGAGCTTCTGAAAACCTCAGAGCTTCTCATCAATCTTTTGTATATTTTGGTTGGCAGCAGTGTATACCTCTGAAGCTTTGCTGAGAAAAAGCATTTCAATAATGATAAATTCTGAAAATAAAGTCTTCATATCCTTTACTTTCTGCTTTTCAGAAATGCCAACCATTTCCTCCAGATGAGGGCCGTCTGTAGGGCATCCACTGTAGCTCTTTATAACTGGGTTCATCAGGAAATAACATGTTCAGCTGAAGGGTGTGCTGATGTACCCTTTCTATTTCAGGTAGCTGTTCGGCGACTCCATTTCATGTCACTGTGAGGTCATCCCGTTTGGCTTATGGTTCCTTCTGCTCACTGCTGCGGCGTACAGACAATCCTGAAGGTCTGTACAAGCTTCAGCGGTTTTTCGGGCCCTCCTTAAAAGCTGGGGTCTTTTGTGAGGCTCTCTCCCGGGCAAGTCGGCTCTGACTCGCAGCTTGGCAGTTTTCTGCGCATGCGCGCCAAAGACGCGCACAGCTCACCAAACTGCTCCTGGTTTGAGCTGCGCAGCTTCCGAGTACCGCTTTCTTCCTCTTCCCCAAGACACCCTTCTAGGCCTGGCGGCCAAATCCCGAAGGTGCAGCCCGGAAAAGGCCGGGCCCGGGAATCTCAGACCTAACCAGGCAGCCTCTCTCCCGGCCTCTGTGCAAGGTGGGCCCAGTCCTGCCGAAATTCAGCACGGGGCCGAGGATCACTACCCCATCCTACCCAGCACGTGGCCCACAGCGGCTTCCTCGGGGAGTGATGAAAATATCCTGGAATAAGATGGTCGCCGGGCTTCCCAGGCGGCGCTAGTGGTAAATAATCCATCTGCGAATGCAGGAGTCATAAGAGACCCAAGAGACACGGGTTTGATCCCTGGTTCTGGAAGATCCCCTGGAGAAGGGCATGGCAACCCACTCCAGTCTTCTTACCTGGAGAATCCCATGGGCAGCAGAGCCTGGTCGGCTACAGTCTATAGGGTCGCCAAGAGTCGGACACCGTTTAGCGACTGACGCAGCACACCCACGCAAGATGGTCACACGACCTTGGAAATACTCTACAAAACCTGCCAAACGGTGCACTATAAAAAGGCGAATTATATCCTCCAAGTGAAAGTCGCTCAGCCATGTCCAATTCTTTGCGACCCCATGGACATACAGACCATGGAATTCTCCAGGTCAGAATACTGGAGTGGGTAGCCCTACCCTTTTCCAGGGGATCTTCCCAACTCAGGGATTGAATCCAGGTCTCCCGCATTGCTGGTGGATTCTTTACCAGCTGAGCCACCAGGGAAGCCCAAACAAACGAAACTTTTCCTGCTACAAAAGCACTATGACGTTTATAAATGAGACATATCCTAAATATCCAGCGACAGCTGAGTTAAGATTGTAGAGGTTACTGGACTGCAGCGTGGGAAACGCTACCGCCACTGGCTTGAAAAGCCCCACATAAAATGACCTCTACGGGGGGCTTGCCATGCCCACCCTGCGTAATATTTAAAACACCTTACAAATGAAGGAAACCAAGGCTTTGAAAGCTAAATATGGTACCCAGAAAGACACAGTGGGGTGGGGGTGGGGTTGGGGAAGGGATTCTACTCCTGCTGGTCTGCCTCAGGACACCATCTCAGCTGCGATCTCCACGATTATTTAAAACTAGAGTTTGGGGTTTTGGAATTTTGTTTCCTCCTGGAAGCTGTGGCCTCAGTTTTCTTTCCTTCGAGCTGTTGGATTCACAGGACAAGGTCTGTGGACGACCCCATGTCCGTCCTGGGGAAAGAGGGGGCGGTCATGGTTTCTGAGGTCAACTGGGTAGACGACGGAGCTTCTTGGACACCGCGAGCTTCGTCGCTAAGGCACCTCGGTGCGGAGGTTAACTTCGGGAAGCGTGGGTTCATCCCGTGGCCCCACCGCTTGCTAGTGACCTCGGGTAAAAGACAACCTCACTAGGGCTCGTTCTGCGTCCGACAGTGGTACTACCGGCCGACCTCACGGGGTTAGTGTGCGGAAAGCTTCGATAATGCTTATAAAGCAGTTGGCAGTGCCTAGCACTGTAGGTGTTTGCGTTAACTGCTTATGCTGACCTGTCTGAAAGTCAACCACAATCTGAACTTCCAGGTAAAACCGCCACCAAGGGCCCGCAGTCCAGCCACCGACAGCTGTCGGGTGGCACCTTGACATCACAATTCAGAAAAAAACGCTCCATCGGGGCAGACACGGAGCACCGATACTCAGGGCCTCCCTCTCCCGTCTCTACGGCTGTAGATCGAACAGGACAAGCGAGCTCCACGCGCCCACAGACTCCACTCAACAAGAGTTCGCCCGCCCAGCCGCCTACCCACGCCGGGGTCATGCCAGCTTTCCACGTGTTCGGCTCCTCCTCCCCGCCCCTTCTCTCGGGCCTTCCCCCCCACCTCCTATCTCACCCCGAGCTCTATCAGAGGCGCAGCAGCGGCCCCCGAACCGACGCCAACAGTACTCCAGTCAGCGCAGACTTACTCGATCAGAGGATTTTTTTCCAGCTCTCCCTCGGGCCCAGGGTTCACAGGAGCCGGGGCCGAAGCGTGAAACACCCGGAAAGACAAGGGCAGCGTCTGCCACTTAGCGGCGTCCACTCTCGCGTTGTCGCAGCGGATAGGGAGACGGCAGCCGCCCCTCCTTTCTCATTGGAAGCGTCTTCTGACCGTCTACGCCAATAAAGGTGGATCTTGGCGGGGGCGGGGACTGGGGACTCGGCTCCGCCTAGGCCTGGCGAAAAGGCAGCGAATCGGCGGCTGACTTCTTTGGGCTCCGTCCTTTGGGGCGGGGTCAAGGGCTCTTGGGGCGGAGGCAAGCATGTTTGGGGCGGGGACAGGAGCGCTTTGGGGCAGGGCCGGGGTGAGGCTGGGGCCGAGTTGACACTCGGCGAACGCCGTGGCTACCTCGTCCCTAGCGGTGGGTACCCCACCCAGCACCGGGTATTGTCTGTGTCCAACCCAGTTAATCCAGCCCAGGAAAGTCCTCTCGCCGCTTGGGACCCCCTCCTTTAAACCTACGGAGGAGGAAAGAGTGTGTTGTGGAAAGGGCGAAGGAGGCTCTGAGATGAGAGGAAAAAGGAACCGGTGGTGAACTGGTGGTGACGTGTTTGGTTGTGTCCTCTGGTAGCTGAGACTGCTGACTGTACGTCTGCGTGGCTCCAAGGTGCAGAAGAGCGTGCCCTCAGCTTCAGTCCGGGGGCTTCCGCTGTAGATCAAGTTCTGTTTCCTTCTTGCTGTGTGACCTTGGGGAAGCCTCTTCCCTTTCTGTGCCTTGATTTCTTCTGCTGAAACAAGGAAGTAGATCTAACGTTCTGATGTTCTCGCTAGTGGAAAGTTTGTTTATACAATTAATATTTCCAGAATGGTCTCTCTGTGCTGTGCCTGCTCCAGGTATCAGCTGACGGTTGTCAGCTGACATAAAAGATGGAAAATGGAAGCTTGTGTAGGGCCCTTGACCAGAAGTGGCAGTTTGCTTTTTTTTTTTCAGATTTGGTTTATCTTTACTGTAATTGTTGATTTACAATATTGTGTTAGTTTCCGGTGTACAACAAAGTGATTCAATTACATATATATATATTCCTTTTCCATTATGGTTTGTTATGTGATATTGTCTACAGTTCCTGTGCTATACAGTAAGACCTTGTTGTTTATTCATTCTATATATATTCTGTAAACCTCAACCTCCCACTCCATGCCTCCCTCACTCCCCTTCCCCTTGGCAACTAACTACAGGTATGTTCTCTATATACAAGTGACAGTTTTGTGAGGAGAGCTGGGTTCAAATGGGTCAGGCTTGGTTGTTGCCACGAGCAGACCTGGCGCACCATGTGGCCTGTTAACCCAGGGCTCTGTGAGTTAGTTGCTAGACCCCTTAGAAAATAGATTGTGGGGTTCATCAATTGTAGCCATGTGTGAAAGCATTTCAACAAATAACAAGGAAGGCAGGATTCTGCCTCTCAAGAATTTTATATAAGAAAGGGTGTGAGTGGGAAGAGATGATCAGAGTAAGGAGAGAAGTTAGTGTAAGTCAGAATAAAGGACAGCTTCATGAAGCTTGAGCTGCCTGGAAGAGAAAACAGAAATTCTAAGCTGAACCAGCAATCTGACTGGAAGCCTGTTCAGGGAGTAGTGAAGCGTTCGTTTTGGCTGAATGGGAGGGGAGTCTTGGAAGAACCTATTCTGGCAGAATAGGTTGGATCAAATGTCAAAGTAAGGAGCTGGCAGAGGGAGCCTCTGCAGGTTTGAGAGGGAGGGAGTGACAAGATTAGAGCTGTGTTTTGGGGAGATCACAGCTGTGGTTTGGGCAGCACTGTAGAAGAAGCTGGAGAGGAAAGATGTGGGAGTCACCTGCGAGTCTCCTTAGAAGACGAATGCACCCGCAGTCCTTGCAGAAGTTAGAGCTGAACCAGAGTGGTGGCAGCTGGGATGGAAGGGAGGGGTAGAGTCGAGACAGATTTCAGAGGAGGGGGAATCGGTAAGATGTGAGAAACTCTGGGAAGAGTCAAATGCGATTCCAAGTGAAAGAGCCAAGGTCACCAGAGGAAGTCAGAAGGAGTTGGCTTGGGGCTTGCTGAGAGAATAAACGACAAACATTCAGCCCCCAGGCTCTCTTGAATATTCACTGAGGGAATGAATGGAACAGGATGTGCCTTGGGGATCTGAGGTAGGCTTGCCAGAAAAAGGATTAAAAATATTTGCAAATCAATGCCCAATGGAAGCTTGGCCTTGGGCAAGTCTTTTGGCATTTGTGAACTCCAATTTCCTCATAGGTAAAATGAGGATAATGATACCTGCTGAAGTGTTTTTTTTTTCATATATATATATGTCTGTGTATACACACACAGGATATTGAATATATTTTTCCTGTGCTGTTACACCTGTGCGACCCCATGGACTATATAGTCCATGGAATTCTCCAGGCCAGAATACTGGAGTGGGTAGCCTTTCCCTTCTCCAGGGGATCTTCCCAAGCCAGGGATCGGACCCAGGTCTCCTGCGTTGCAGGCAGATTCTTTCCCAGCTGAGCCACAAAGGAAGCCCATATATATATATATATGTCTGTGTATACACACACAGGATATTGAATATACTTTTTCTGTGCTATACAGTAGACCTTGTTTATCGAAGAGAGTGGCTGTGAGGAGAAAACTGGAAAGCACCTTACTGCTTGATCTGTAACTCCTATGGACTGAGCATCCTTTATTATGTGGATGACTTGATATATGAATAGTGCATATTACTTATCAAAAGAATAATTCCTTTTTCTCATTTCATCTCCAGAATTTGAAGCCAATGCAAATAAGTTTTTCTTTGAAGTGGCACCTAAAATGAGTCAGCATTAACTTTGACTACATTAAAAAAAAAAAAACTTTTAGAGTCCTTGTCATGGGCCACATATTTCTAAGCCCTTTCCGTATATTTGTTCTTTTAATTACCACAACCCTATGAGGCATGTACTATTACTATCACCACTTTATTGATGAATTGAGTCACAGAGAAGTTAGGTAACCTGTTCAAGCTGGTGAAAGATTGAAGGCAGGAGGAGAAGGGGACGACAGAGGATGAGATGGTTGGATGGCATCCCTGACTCAATGGACATAAGTTGGAGTGAGCCCCGGGAGATGGTGAAGGACGGGGAAGCCTGGCGTGCTGCAGTGCATGGGCTCGCAAAGAGTTGTACACAACTGGTGCTCGCTTCGGCAGCACATATACTAAAATTGGAATGATACAGAGAAGATTAGCATGGCCCCTGCGCAAGGATGACACGCAAATTCGTGAAGCGTTCCATATTAAAAAAAAAAAAAAAAAGAGTTGTACACAACTGAATAGCAACAACAAGCTGGTGAGTGGCACAATTTGTGCTCTTAAGGCAAAAAGTATCATAATGAAAGTCTAGAAACAGATCACCATTCCAGGTTCGATGCATGAGACAAATGCCCAGGGCTAGGGCAATGGGATGACCCAGAGGGATGGGATGGGGAGGGAGGTGGGAGAGGGGTTCAAGATGGGGAACACATGTAAACCCATGGCTGATTCATGTCAATGTATGGCAAAAACCACTACAATATTGTAAAGTAATTAGCCCCCAACTAAAATAAATAAATTTATTAAAAAAAAAAAGAAAGTCTAAAAACATACTTCAATTTGGTATAAAATATTTATAACTCTTACCACAGAAAAGGCTAATTTTCCTAAAATATAAAGTGCTCCTATAAATAAACTCAATTAAAAAGAGGTGCAGTGGCTCTACCAACTATGCAGAAAAGGAAGTCAACATGAAAGGATGCTCAGCCTCACTCAAGGAAAATTAAGTTTAAAACTCCTCTGACATACTCTTTTTCATAACCAGATAGGCAGAATCCAAATGTTAATACTCAGTGAGGCTCCTGGGCTTCCCTGATGGCTCAGCAGTAAAGAATCCGCCTGCAAGTGCAGGAGATGGGGGTTTGATCCCTGGGTCGGGAGGATCCCCTGGAGGAGTATATGTCAATCTACTCTATTCTTGCCTGAAAAATGACATGGACGGAGGAGCCCAGTGGGCTCTGGTCTATGGGGTCGCAAAGAATCAGACACGACTAAAGCAACTGAGCACAGGATAGCATGGTGAGGCCCCCATGCAAGCTCTAAGGGAGACAGTTTTGCAATGTATCAATATTTATCAAAATTAAAAATACACATACTTTTGACCTAGCAGTTACACTGCTAGGAATTCATCCTAAAAATACATTTGCTTATATGAAAAATAACTTAGGTACATGAAATATTTTGTAATAGTGAAAGTTTGGATGCCATCTTAGAGTCCATTAGAGTTTAAAAAGTAATGGTACATTCATTCAGTGGAATACTGTGCACTTAAAAAAAGGAGTCTCTTTGTATGCTGATGTAAAAGTATCTCCAAAATAGATTCTTGAAAAAAGCAAGGTGAAGAGTATGTAAAGTATTATATAGGGTAAAAAGTGTGTGTGTGTATGTATGTATATCTCCCTGGAATGATAATACTCATTACCTATTGGGACCTGGGTGGTTAGGTGACAGGGATGGGAGAGAGTTTTCACCCTACTGTACCTTTTGAATTTTGACTATTGGCATATATTACTTATTAAAATTAAAATTTATATATTAACTAAATCCACATATTGCACACAGCAACCAATTGCAAGAGTTGTTCATTTTAAGAGGTGACATGTAAACGTGTTGCTGTAGGAACACCTGTCAAATCCCGTCAGAGAGACACTAATCTAAAATGTAATCAATACAAGAGAAACATAATCAACATGTCCACTGTATAACAGTCCTCCCAGAACCCAGAAGAAAGGATTCTTTTCATCAGAATTTGTCAGTGTTTATTCAGTATCCAAGGGATCTGAATGTCTTGGTCACTGGAAATCTCGATCCAGAGTAATTCTCCCATCCTTTTCCTAATGTGAATTAAATATCCCACAAAACCCTCCCAACCTCTTAGTATGATTACATGTTCACTGAACTGCCAATTACTGATTCTACCACTTAGGACATGATTCTGGGAAGGAGAGAGCCCTGAGTAACAGGCAAGAATATTATGGGCACCTTGAAGTTATATGTCCTGGTAATAATTAACCTGTGGTATTGGTATTCTTGGGTGGTCTGAAGCAGTTTCCAAGGGTCCAGCCCAAGTAACTGATAACATCAAATACTGGAACCTACAAACTCAAGGATAAGACTCATGGTGCTGCTAAAATATGATGATGGAATTCCAGTTGAGCTATTTCAAAACCTAAAAGATGATGCTGTGAAAGTGCTGCACTCAGTATGCCAGCAAATTTGGAAACCTCAGCAGTAGCCACAGGACTGGAAAAGGTCAGTTTTCATTCCAGTCCCAAAGAAAGGCAATGCCGAAGAATGCTCAAACTACTGCACAATTGCACTCATCTCACGTGCTAGTAAGGTAATGCTCAAAATTCTCCAAGCCAGGCTTCAACAGTACATGAACCGTGAACTTCCAGTTGTTCAAGCTGGATTTAGAAAAGGCAGAGGAACCAGAGATCAAATTGCCAATATCCGTTGGATCATCAAAAAAGCAAGAGAGTTCCAGAAAAACGTCTATTTCTGCTTTATTGACTATGCCAAAGCCTTTGACTGTGTAGATCACCATAAACTCTGGAAAATTCTTAAAGAGATGAGAATGCCAGACCACCTGACCTGCTTCCTGAGAAATCTGTATGCAGGTCGAGAAGCAACAGTTCAAACTGGGCATAGAACAACAGACTGGTTCCAAATTGGGAAAGCAGTGTGTCAAGGCTGTATATTGTCACCCTGCTTATTTAATCTATATGCAGAGTACATCATGAGAAATGCTGGACTGGATGAAGCACAAGCTGGAATCAAGATTGCCGGGAGAAATATCAATAACCTCAGATAGATGACACCACCCTTATGGCAGAAAGCGAAGAAGAACTGAAGAGCCTCTTGATGAAAGTGAAAGAGGAGAGTGAAAATGTTGGCTTAAAACTCAACATTCAGAAAACTAAGATCATGGCATCTGGTCCCATCACTTCATGGCAAATAGATGGGCAAACAATGGAAACAGTGAGAGACTTTATTTTGAGGGACTCCAAAATCCCTGCAGATGGTGACTGCAGCCATGAAATTAACAGACGCTTGCTTCTTGGAAGAAAAGCTATGACCAACCTAGACAGCATATTAAAAAGCAGGGACATTACTTTGCCAACAAAGGTCCGTCTAGTCAAAGCTATGGTTTTTCCAGTAGTCATGTATGGATATGAGAGTTGGGCTGTAAAGAAAGCCGAGTGCTGAAGAATTGATACATTTGAACTGTGGTGTTGGAGAAGACTCTTGAGAGTTCCTTGGACAGCAAGGAGATCCAACCAGTCCATCCTAAAGGAAATCAGTCCTGAATATTCATTGGAAGGACTGATGCTGAAGCTGAAGCTCTAATTCTTTGGCCAGCTGATGTGAAGAACTGACTCATTTGAAAAGACCCTGATGCTGGGAAAGACTGAAGGTGGGAGGAGAAGGGGATGACAGAGGATGAGATGGTTGGATGGCATCACCAACTCAATGGACATGAGTTTGAGTAAGTTCTGGGAGCTGGTGATGGACAGGGAGGCCTGGTGTAATGCAGTCCATGGGGTTGCAAAGAGTGGGACACGACTGAGCTACTGAACTGAACTGAACTGAAAATATTATTCTTAGCTAGTAGCATCAGCCTGACCAATTTGACAGTTAATGAAACATGCTTGATTCAGAAAATTAAAGAAAACAGAGAAACACAAAATAAAAAATACACCCAAATAACCTATAATAAACTCATACCTCCCCAAAAACCACTGTTAATATTTGGATGTCTGTTTCTAAGCATGTATTTGTTGTAGTTGTTTATATAGTTCATTAATTCTTCAACAAATATTTATTGGGCCCTGGGAATGCCATGCCTGTGCTTGGTGCTAGGGGTATAGTTGTGTTATTTTAATAATTAAAAAAAAAATTGAAATAATTACAAACTAAGGATCCAATCAGTCAATCCTAAAGGAAATCAACCCTGAATATTCATTGGAAGTATTGATGCTGAAGCTGAAGCTCCAATACTTAGGCCACCTGATGTGAAGAGTCGAGTCATTGGAAAAGACTCTGATGCTGGGAAAGATTGAAGGCAGGAGGAGAAAGGGGTGACAGAGGATGAGATGGTTGGATGGCATCACTGACTCAATGAACATGAGTTTAAGCAAGCTCTGGGAGATACTGAAGGACAGGGAGGCCTGGCGTGCTGCAGTCTCTGGGGCCACAAAGAGCTGGACAGGACTCAGAGACTGAACAACAAACTAAAAGAAAATTCCAAGTAGTATAGAGACCTTTCACACTAGAATACTCTTAGTTGTATTTTTTCAAACAAGGATGTTCTACATATTCTCAAGACAACCATCAAATTTAGGAAATTAACATTTTTATACCACTACCGTCTAATCCTTGGTTTCACTCAGTTATCACCTATTGTTCCAATACTTTCCTTTATGGCAAAAATAGCAGTTCAGAATCATATGTATTTAGTTACATCTGTTAAGTCTTCTTCAGTCTTTCTTTAATTTTAATAGCCGTGATACTTTTGAATATTATAGTCCAGTTAATTTGTAGAATGTCCTTTAGTTTGGGTCCTCAGTTTGGGTTTGTCTGATGTTTTCCATGATTGGCTTCAGACTGTATCTTCAATAGGAAAGTCAGAGAAGTGACAGCATTCTTCTTATTGCATCCTATCAGAAGGCATATGATTTTGGTTGGTCCCATTATATATTTTGGAACCATTATATATATACATTTATATATATACACACACACACATATATATATATATAAAACAAACATATATGTTAATTTTCACTTCTTGATTAAGGTGATGGCAGGCAGACTTCTCCTATGTAAAGTTACTCTTTTTTAAATTTAAAAAATAAAATAAAAAAAAAATCCCTGTCATAGAGACTCATAGGAAGTTGCAAAAATATTCCAGAGAGTCCCTGTACCTTTCATATAACTTCCCCTGTGGTAATATATATAGTACAAAATCACTCTTTTTTTTGTAATTTGGTTAGTATTTATGAGTTTATGTAAATATCCTATTCTTTATCAAACATTTAATTGATTATTTATGGGCTTATAGTTTCCTATGTTTTTCAGGGGGCTAAATCCATCCTTATCATTATTTATTTTGATGCTCAAATAGTCCCAGATTTGCTAGATTTGCTCTTCCTAACTACTTCTGTTTCCTTTTGACTTGTCCTCATCATTCTGTGATCATTTTCTTCTGGAAAAAGATGTTCCGGGCTCATCTTGTTCTTTTTCTGCCGAAGCCTGAAATGAGTCATTTATCTAAGGTGTGCTGGTCTCATTTAGTGGAAATTGGTATTTAGAAGCCAAGATCTGAGTGCTAAGTGTACTCGTTGCTGTTAGAGTATCCATGTCCCAAGTATACTGCAACTTAGGGTTAAAGTTGGAAATATAGACCCACACACTGTCACATACAACACAAACACATGTACACATTTACATCTATATTAACCCTATCTTGAAAACTAGTACCTCCAATTCCAATCCGTCTCCATGGGGCTCATTCAAGTTTTTTCGTTTTCTGTATTTGTACCTCCCTTCCCCAACAGTAAAATTACCATTATTTAGTATTTATTATCTCCCCACTTCAGATGTCCTCCTAACCCCACATGGGTTCTGAGAATCTGTGCTGCGTCATACTCTCCACCCCCCACAAAGAAGATGCCTTCCTCATCCTCCTGGGCTCCAGCACTCCATGTGAAAATGGAGTTTTGGAGAGACAAAAAGCCTTCCTTTCTTTCAAGGAGTTTACATTCTATTGGTGAGAGAAGGGGAACGAAGAAATAAAAGTAAAATGTGAGGTAATGATGAATGCAATAAAAAAAAAAACAGCAGGATAATGTGATAAGTTCTTGAGGTGCTATTGTGGGTTGGTGATGCTGATTATTCTCTTCATGCACTCCCCCAATCCTTTTCCGGCTCTGCACGTCTACAAAATGTATTATGTCGGCTCCTCTGTGACTTCCTTCCTTTTTTTCCCCTTCTCTTTGGTCACTCTGTGCGGTGTATGGAACTTCCCTGACCGGGATCAAGCCTGGTTCCCTGCAGTGGGAACACAAAAGTCTTAACCACTGGACCACCAGGGAAGTTCTATAGCCCACTTTCTGATAGAATTCAACCAGTAGGAGATCGGGGCACTGGGAGGAGGGAGAATCCCTTGCCTGCTTTGGGATGTCTTTTCTGTCAGGAGCCCCTCCCCTGGCTCCAGTGCTCATCAGGCTCCCAAAATTCCATTTTTTCCCCCGTTTCCCTTCAAGGCCCCAGGTGGTAATAGCTTCTCTCTGTTACTAGCTCGTGGGTGCCCCAATGGTCTTGTCTTGTCTCTTTTTATCCTGCTTACACCTTTGTTAATGATATCTTCATTAAAGTCCCTTGGATCATTGAGTTGGAGTCTATTTCAGGAAAAGGCTCTTTCAGGAAATGACTCTTTTTGTTTAAACAATATGGTGAATCATTTTTCAGGTCAATACATATTCTTATACAATATGATTTTCAAAAACTCAATTTGATCAGATAAAAAAGGAAAACATTAGCCAGGCTTGTCCTTCTGGAATTGTGTGCTAAGTGAAATCCCTCCTTGTCCTGCACCTAACCTGAGGCCTAAGAAGCTTGAGTTGTGTTTTCAAGGCAGCAGCATTGATCTTGGAGAGGCAGCAGTGATTGGTGGCATGAGCGAGCTGTTAATTCCCTGACCAGGTATTGAACCTGAGTATCCCGGATGAAAACAGGAATCCTAGTCACCAGACCAGAAAGGATTAGAGGCTAGAGGTTAGAAGCTATTTTCCCTTTGTTCTTGCCCCTAGTGAAAAATGCATTTCTCATGGAGACAAAAACTATAAAAGCAGGTACATACTTTGTTATTAGAGACATAGCACAGCAAGTGGGAGACCACACAGAGAAACCATTAAACTAGAAGCAAGGCAGAGATACACACCTGGAGAGAAAGACATGGGCATCCTCCTTAAAGAGGAGGAGCACAGAAAAGAGGTGGTTAAATCATTTATATAGGGCAGTTCTTCCAGGTCTTTGTCTTCCTTCTGGCCAATCACCTTGTTTTGTCCCCCTTGGCTAATTTGTTTCAGGACCTTCCCCATAGACGTGCACACATATCTCAGCCAATATGGATCTCCATGCAAAGGAATCTGGGAGAAGCAAGACTGACTGTGGCCTGGCATTGGCCCCTGACTTTTTGACCCCTGAGGAGTCTTTCTGCGCATGTGTAGTGTCTCCCTTGCCCCAAGGAGGGGGAATATGTAATCTCTTGATCCTTTACTCAAACAAGGTTTAACCCCTCTCTGTTTCTGCCATGACTACTATCTTAAGGGGGCTGCCCTGGTGGCTCAGATGGTAAAGTGTCTGCCTGCGATGCAGGAGTCCCGGGTTCGATCCCTGGGTCAAGAAGATCCCCTGGAGAAGGAAATGGCAACCCACTCCAGAATTCTTGCCTGGAAAATCCCATGGTCGGAGGAGCCTGATAGGTTACAGTCCATGGGGACGCAAAGAGTCGGACACAAGTAAGTGACTTCACTTTCTTTTTTCATAATCTTAAGGTGTCCACAAAGAGACAAAGCCTGTCTATTTACCCGGTTTCTGTTGTTACTTCCATTTAGGCGGGCAAACAGGAGGCTGATTGTAAATGCCTCACCTGGAGCCACCTATCTCTGTTTCAGGAAATGCAAACAGGATGCTAGTTTTAAGTGTCCACCTGGAGCCCATCTGTAAACAGGAGGCCAGTTGTAAATACCTAGCCTGGGGCCCGTGTGTTTTCCTGCTCAGTATGCAGGATGTTGTGACTCTACACCCTCATGGCATCCAGATTAGCCCAGAAATGCCATTTTTTGCCTCTTTAGGATACAGAGAGTATTTTCTTCATCAGGATTCATCCTCAGTTGTGCATGTGTTCAGTCCCTGCCCACCTAAAGAGGGTTCTCAGCCATTAGGCATCAACAGAGCCCTTTCTGGGTTATGCAGATCGTTGAGCCTACTTCTTCTTTTATTACTCTGTCTTCTTAGTGCTGGGCTTCCCTGGTGGGTCAGATGGTAAAGAATCTGCCTGAAATGCGGGAGACCTGGGTTCAATCTCTGGGTCGGGAAGATCCCTGAAGAAGGAAATGGTAACCCACTGCAATATTCTTGCCTGAAAAATTCCATGGGCAGAGGAGCCAGATGGGCATCAGTCCATGGAATGGCAAAGAGTCAGACATGACTGAGAGACTAGCACTTTCACTTTCTTTCACTTAGTGCCAAGGATTGTGGTTCCATTCGGAGGATTCCGCAAAAAATTTAAACACCACTCCCATCCCTCACTAAACATTTGCAAGCCTGGAGGTCTTCCCAGGATGGTCTACAATGCAAGTGAGAAAGGGCTTGCAGGAAGAGTACCTTGCTAGAGCTTCCATGTGGTTAGTCGCTCAATCGTATCTGACTCTTTGCAACCCCATGGACCGGAGCCCATCAGGCTGCTCTGTCCATGGGATTCTCCAGGCAAGAATACTGGAGTGGGTTGCCATGCCCTCCTCCAGGGGATCTTTCCAACCTAAGGATCAAACCCAGGTCTCCTGCATTGCAGGTGGATTCTTTACCATCTGAGCCACCAGGGAAGCCCAGAGCTTCTGTGAGCATGATTCAAATAGTTCCTCAGCAAGATTGAAGAACATTAAAGAATGTGCATTGTTTCCCGTGATTGGCTTTATAAGTGTCAACAGCTTTATAGAAATAGGAAGCTATAGATTGAGAGAAGGAAAAAAATATCCTGCAGAATAAGAGCAGGAAAAAGAAGATTTATGCATGTAATTGCTCCAAATTTAATGCCTCCCTGGTATCTTCTGCATTTGAGTTTCTGTTTAGCACTGATAGGAGGACTGCCTTTACGGAACAGGAGGAAGGGAGTAGGGAAGAGTTACGCTTCTGTTTAGATTTAAGAAACTACAGTGGACTTGAAGCAGAACTGAATTCATCAAAAAACCCACATGTACTAGCACCTGGGGAGGCTTTTTACAAATCTGGTGGGAATGTTGCTCCTGATCCCAGGAGAGGAATCGCTGGTGTTTCTGTTGTTTTTTCTAGAATCATATATATAGACAGTCAAGTAAAGCAAGAAGCCTCAAGTATGGAGCAGCTGCTGCTGCTGCTGTTGCTAAGTCGCTTCAGTTGTGTCTGACTCTGTGCGACCCCATAGACGGCAGCCCACCAGGCTCCTCTGTTCCTGGGATTCTCCAGGCAAGAACACTGGAGTGGGTTGCCATTTCCTCCTCCAGTGCATGAAAATGAAAAGTGAAAGTGAAGTTGCTCATTCGTGTCCGACTCTTCGCGACCCCATGGGCTGCAGCCTTCCAGGCTCCTCCGTCCATGGGGTTTCCCAGGCAAGAGTACTGGAGTGGGGTGCCATCACCTTCTCCAGTATGGAGCCTCTTCAACTACAAATAGTGTCCTCTTCCTATCTCTCAGATGAATCAACACTGAAAGCTACATGCTCTCACAAAATTAATTTCTTCCTTGTTTTGTCCCAAATTTAACTATCTAGTCCTCTGTTAACCATTAAAAGAGGCAATTTGAGGTACTGTGATCCCACTTTTCCAGATTAGAGAAATACTACACTCTGGATAAAGTAGAAAACATTTGAAGGTGTTTTATATACTGGAAGGGAGACACTTTTTTTGGCCTCACCTCGTGGCATGCAGAACTTCCCTGTTCAGGGATCAAACCCAGGCCCCCTGTAGTGGAAGCTCAGTGTCTTAACCATTGGACTGTTGTAGCCACGCGTTTCGGGAAACAAACTCACTCAGAAGGACAGTGAAGATAGTGAAGTTTAGTTTATTACACCGGCGGGCCCAAAACAGAGTCTCCTCTTAGCGGAGGACCCCAACCAGTTTTTATGAAAACCTTATACCCTAAGCATACATGCCCAAACCCACCTCTCCAAATTTCCTGAAACTAGTCTGAACAAAGGAGAAAGAAAGATACAATCAAAGTCAACCCATGATTCATATACCTTAAGCCTAGGTAGTTAACAGTGGTGATTATCAATACGCTTGTGGTCATTCCTCAATAAGCATAATAGAATGTATGATTCTATTCGGTCACACAGATAATTAGGGTATTCTTTTAGGTAATGGAGAGCCCTAGGGCTCTTCCTTCCGGGGGCCTGGTTTTCCAGTTGGTATGTCATTTTTCATAGATACTGGACTTATAGCTCAAAGTCCATAGCCTGGCCCAAGATGGAGTCCTGCTTTCAAGATAGAGCCTGTTCTGTTTCCTCCTTCAGGAACACCAGGGAAGTTGACACTTATAAATAATGTTGCTTATTATTGTTAATAATCATCTCAAATGCGGTCTAGAGTATAAGACTGTGGCATAAGTCAGCCTGTGTTCAAATTCCTATTCCTTTCCTACTTAGCTGTAGGATCTTGGGCATGTTTCTTAACCTCTCTGAGCCTGTTTCCCCAAGTGAAAAGTGATGATACTAAGGCTGTCCACCTCCGCGTGAGGATTAAATACATGTGGATTTTGCAAAGTGCCTCACCCACCGTGAGCACCTGAGGACTCAGCGAAACAGAACCCCCAAAGTTGCACTGTAATCGTCTTCCACACAGTGGGCATCCCAGAAGCTCAGCTGTACTCTCTTAAGAGAGCAGGGAGAATCACAGAGGGTGGTTTCCAGGCTTCCTTTTTCCTACTCTGAGGGGTAGGTGTGATTTTCCTCCCTCACGTCTGAAGTGATAGCTCCTTCAAACGAGGTTAAGTGTCAGCCATGGTAGGTTTTGTGGCAGAAGCTTTAACCGCTTCATTTTACAGTGGAAGCTTCAGCAGAACAAGCTTCTCGTTCTATAAATGGCTTCCTCTCACTGCACCTTTGTGGACGGGGTCTTATGGTGGGATCGGCTCATTTTCTGGAGCTAAATAAACATTCGTTCCCACTAGCTTCACGGTGCTAGTGCCGCTAGTAATGAGTGGGAGCGTTGCCCACTGCTGCCGATGCCATTAGGGACGCCCTGGTAGCGTTGTGCTGATTGCCAGGGGTGGGTGTCAGAGGCAGAGAAAGCACAGCTGGGGCTTTCCGCCCCCAGCAGATCGTGTCGTGAAAGCAGCCAGAGCAATCATTCTTAGACTAGTGAAGTCAGGACGTAAATTCTAAGGGGAATAAAAATGGGTGAGGTAAAGGCTTTGAGGTCTGCGATTTAGAGTCATTTTTTCAGGTTTCTGAGATGTTGAATAAGTTAAGGTAATATGACAATGCAGTTGAAAGGACACTTCGTAAGAGAGTAACAGCTTGAGAAGCTCTGTATTAAAGAACCATCTCTGAGTTGGTTTCCTTGTCAGAATTTGCACTTTCTGGCCGAAGCCTACACTCTCCATGCTCAGTAAATATGTGTTTTAAGTGCTGAGCCGTGGGGGAAGTCTTCAGAATGAATAGGGCTCGTGGCAGTGCAATATGCATAGCATAAATGTGACAAAATCCACTGGTCCCTGGACTATAAGACTGAAGCACCCTCTGCATATACTCTGAGCTTGTGCGTGGCCAGCTGGTTGGCAGAGAATGCTGAACTGATACCAACATGAGATTGTTAAAGGGATAGGTGATTCTCAGAATTTGCTTAAGGTAGGCTGGACTATCCAACGCAAAGTGTTTGTAGGTGCTGATTTAAGATGAGGATATTTTTGGCTAGATAGACCGAGATTTGCAGATAGATGGATGTCCTAGTCACTGCTCTTCATGCAAAGCACCAGAGAGCCAGTCAGGCTAGCACAAGCCAGGGCAGAATTTAGCAGAAGGATTTTGGGGTATGTCATGGTGTCTAAACCAACCTTCCTTCTCTGGTAGCTCAGTCAGTAAAGAATCTGCCTGTAAAAAAAAAAAAAAAAAGAATCTGCCTGTAATTCAGGAGACCAGCTTGCATCCCAGGGTCGCGAAGATCCCCTGGAGAAGGAAATGTCAACCCACTCAAGTATTCTTGCCTGGAAAATCTCATGGACAGGGGAGCCTGGCGGGTAACAGTTCGTGGGGTTGCAAGAGCTGGACATGACTTAGCAACTAAACCATTACTAAGGTGTCTAAGAGGAGGTGGCACTGGAATTAGGAACTGGAGTATCAGGAACCCAGGTGATTTTTATCTTTGCCTTTTGAAAGCTACGTGAACTCTCATCTCTGCTTCTCTCTGCACATCTGATTGTTGTCCTTGACATAAATCTCTGCAGCCTTGCACCTACCCTGATAAGCAATAAAGTTAAATATAAAAGGTCTAATAATGTTTTAGAAATGAGGAGATATAACTAAACAAATCTAAGGAAAAGAGGCCTCTGACAAAAAAAAAAAGAAAAAAAAGGTAGAACCCAGAGTTCAAGAAAAATGAAGAAAGATTCAGATTTCCTTGGCATTAATTGGCATCACTAGGAGGGAAGAAACGTCCAGGTTCCCCCAGCGATAATACCGTGAGAGTGGAGGGAGCCAGGACTGTCAAACCACTCTGAGTGAGGTACCAGGCAGGAACCTGGTGGAGTCAAGAGGGAGCTGAAGGAAGAGAGACTTATATTGTATAAATGCTGAAATCAGGTCTATGTGTTTGAGAATTTTTTGACTATCCTGCTGACTCAGGTCTAGGCAATATGGGTAATAAATTGGACATATCCTTGCAGCTTCACCTGGTTTTATAGTTGGCATTGCTACTAGAGAAAGCTGGCCTGGAAAAGGTGAAAAATGCTCTACAAAAATGAAGGTTTCTTCAGTGGTGATCCAGTGACTAAGACGCCACACTTTTAATGCAGGTTATGAAAGACAGAGTTTCATCCCTGGTCAGGGAACTAGATTCTGTGTGTGCAACTAAAGATCCTATGTGCTACAACTAAGACCCAACAAATACTGAGTGTAGTTCCCTATGCTGTACAGTAGGTCCTTATTGGTTAGTTTATATATTGTAGTGTATATATGTTAATCCCAGACTTCTAATTTATCCTTCCCTTGCCCCTTTGGTAACCAAAAGTTTGTTTTCTATGTCTGCGGGTCTATTTCTGCTTTGTATCTTCTTTTTAAATTTTTAAAAGATTTTAAATTTATTTTTTAACTGAAGGATAGTTGCTTTAAGTATCTTCTTTTTTTAGATTCCACATATTGCAATAGAATGTAAGTGATAACATATGATATGCTATTTGTCTTTGGCTTGCTTAATTTGATATGATAATCTCTAAGTTCATCCATGTTGCTGCAGTGGCATTATTTCATTCTTTTTTATGGGTAAGCAATATTCTATTGTGTATATAAACCATATCTTTATCCATTCATCTGTGGATGGACATTTAGGTTTCTTTTATGTCTTGGCTATTGTAAATAGTGCTGCTATCAACACTGGGGTGCATGTATCTGTTCAAATTACAGCTTTCTCTGGATATATGCCCAGGAATGGGATTGCTGGATCATATGGTAGCTCTATGTTTAGCATTTTAAGGAGCCTCCATACTGTTTTCCATAGTGGCTATACTAATTTACATTCCTGCTAACAGTGTAGGAGGGTTCCTTTCCCTTCACACTTTCTCCAGCATTTATTATTTGTAGACTTTTTGATGATGGTAATTCTGACCAGAGTGAGGTGATACCTCATTGTATTTTTGATTTGTATTTTAGAGGGTAAAAGTTTGATGAAGTAAGGATATGTATGTAATTTCGAGATATTGCGTAGAAATACTTATTAATTACAAAGTGGGGAAGGGTGATTTATACAGTGGAGAAACCTGGCAGATATCATCTTAGTCAAGTGGCCAAAGTTAGTATCACCTGTCATGACACAAATTTAGATTGGGTACCATCTGATAATATGCAGCGAGAAGAACACAGCATCACTTTTGTAGTATTCCTGACCAAAACACATCACTTGAAACTATTCATGAGAAAACACCAGATAAATCCATGTTGAGGGACATTCTACAAAATATCCTGTAATCTTCAAAAGTTTCAAGGTTATAAAACACAAGGAAAGTCTGAGGAACTATTCCAGGTTGAAGGAGACTAAAGAGATGACAGTTTTATGCAACATGTCACCTGAACTGGATCTTCTAGTTTTCTAAAGGATATTATTAAAACAATTTGCAAAACTTGGAATGGATCTCTATATTAGATGGTGATAATGTGTAATGTTAATTTTCTGATTGTATTTTGGCTAAGTACGGGGAATGTCCTTGTTTCTAAGTGTTATACCATGAAGTGTTCAAGTATGTTGGGGCATCCCATTGACAACTTATTTGGAAATGGTCAGGAAAACAAAAGGTTCTTTGTCCTAGTTTTACAAATTTCTTTGCATTTAAAATTATTTCTAAGTTACAAAATTATCTGGACAAAAACTGAAGGGAAAATAAAGAAATTTTATTGGCCAAACAAAAACTGAGAGTTCACTATCAGCAAAGCCCACTAAAATTTTAGAATTCTCCAGAACTTTTTTTTTTCCAGGTAAGACGAAAAAGATCTCAGGTGAAAGGTTAGAAATACATTAACGAATAAAACACAAACAAAGGGATAAGTAAATGGGTAATCTAGGAGAATATCAACTGTAGAATTTCAAAGTAAAACACATGACAATAATAACAGATAAATTGGAGGAAGACATGTGGAGTTAAATGTTCTAAAAATTTACTGAATTTTCTTGGAGATTAAACTGGTTATATTAGATTTTGGTAAGTCATGAATTATAATTTTTAATGTACACACTAAATGTAAAAGAACAGAAAAATAATATAGAACTTCAAAGTATGTTAAGAAAATAAAATGATAAAAAATGCTCAGTCTGGCTTCCCTGATGGGTCAGTGGTAAAGAATCCGCCTGTCAACGCAGGAGAAGTGGGTTCAATCCCTGATCCGGGAAGATCCCACATGCCCAGAGCAACTAGGCCTGTGTGCCACAGTTATTGAGCCTGTGCTCTTGAGCCTGGAAGTCACAGCTTCTGAGCCTGCATGCCCTAGAGCTCATGCCCTGCAGCTAGAGAAACCACCACAAAAAGAGAAGCCTGTGTACCACAGCTAGAGTGGCCCTTGCTTGCTGCAGCTAGAGAAAAGCCCACACAGCAACAAAGATCCAGCACAGCCATAATAAATATATAAATAAATAAAATGCTCAGTCAATCCAAGAAGAAGGCAAAAAAAACCCAAAAAAAACCCAAAAAACCAAAGGAGAGAAAAAGGAACATAAAACATATGAAACAAGAAGCAAGCACATAATATTTAATCCAAATATATCAGCATTTACATTAATTATATATGTATTATATTATTGTATACATATTACAATAATATATTTGTATAATATTAATTGTATATGTATAATTTACAATTATATTAATTGCAAATGCCTCAGTTAAAAGACAAGGATTATCAGACTGGATAAAAAACAAAACAAACAAAACCTAACTATCCAATATTTACAAGAGACACTTAAAAAAACCTAAGGGTACAAAAAAATCTGAGAATCAAAGGAGAGGAAAATTCTACTGTGTTAAATAGAAGAGACAGCTGTGTGGCTGTGTATTGAACAACACAGATTTATTTTAAGGCAAAAAGCATAACTAGAAATAAAATGGTCACTTCGTGATGATCACTGGTTCAATTTACTAGGGTGATACGATAAATCTACCTTGAATATATTAAAATATGTTAAAAAACTAATAAGGAGAAACTAGCAAATCCATAATAACAGGCTATTTTAATGTATCAGTTCAGTTCAGTCGCTCAGTCACATCCAACCAACCCTTTGCGACCCCATGGACTGCAGCACGCCAGGCCTCCCTGTCCATCTCCAACTCCTGGAGGCCACCCAAACCCATGTCCATTGAGTCAGTGATGCCATCCAGCCATCTCATCCTCTGTTGTCCCCTTCTCCCATCTTCAATCTTTCCCAGCATCAGGGTCTTTTCAAATGAGTCAGTTCTTCACATAAGGTGGCCAAAGTATTGGAGTTTCAGCTTCAGCATCAGTCCTTCCAATGAATATTCAGGGTTGATTTCCTTTAGGATGGACTGGTTGGATCTC
Source organism: Giraffa tippelskirchi (assembly GCF_054371585.1). Taxonomy (NCBI): domain Eukaryota; kingdom Metazoa; phylum Chordata; class Mammalia; order Artiodactyla; family Giraffidae; genus Giraffa; species Giraffa tippelskirchi. Next base: position 144,475,548 of record NC_137281.1, on the reverse strand, counting down.
GTTGCAGTCCAAGGAACTCTCAAGAGTCTTCTCCAACACCACATTTCAAAAGCATGAACTCTTTGGCACTCAGCTTTCTTTATAGTCCAACTCTCACATCCATACATGACTACTGGAAAAACCATAGCTTTGACTAGACGGACCTTTGTTGTCAAAGTAATGTCTCTGCTTTTTAATATGCTATCTAGGTTGGTCATAACTTTTCTTCCAAGAAGCAAGCGTCTGTTAATTTCATGGCTGCAGTCACCATCTGCAGTGATTTTGGAGCCCCCCCAAAATAAAGTCTGTCACTGTTTCCACTCTTCCCCTATCTATTTGCCATGAAGTGATGGGACCAGACGCCATGATCTTAGTTTTCTGAATGTTGAGTTTTAAGCCAACTTTTTCACTCTCCTCTTTCACTTTCTTTAGTTCTTTTTGCTTTCTGCCATAAGAGTGGTGTCGTCTGCATATCTGAGGTTACTGATATTTCTCCTGGCAATCTTGATTCCTGCTTGTGCTTCATCCAGCCCAGCGTTTCTAATGATGTACTCTGCATATAAGTTAAATAAGCAGGGTGACAATATACAGCCTTGACGTACTCCTTTCCCTGTTTGGAACCTTTTCCTATTTAATGCATGTCTCTCAATAATTGACAGGACAAGAGGATGAAAATCAAGAAGCGCCTGAAAGATTTTGAATGACACAATGAGCAAACTTAATTTAATGAACGTATCAGTATACACAACATTGCATCCAATAACCACAGGATACATATTCTTTTCAAGACCAAGTAGTATTTACCAAACTTGGAGATATCATAGTAATCTTTGACAGACTTAAAATGACTGAAATAATACTGTGTGTTTTGTGACCACAATGCAATTATACCAGAAATCAGTAGCAAAAAGATAACTAGAAAATAAATCCCCTTGTGCATGCAAATTGTATAAGGTGTCTTTAGTTAGGTTATCCTGCAAGTAAACAGCCTCAGACTCTCTTTGACTTACTAACACATTTCTTTTCCATTCATGTTAATTCGTGTTTTCGATGTTGCAGCTCTGCTCTACCCAAGCTATGGGTTAGCCTCAGGTCTGCTTTCCATATCTTTTTATTCTGGGATCCAGGCTGAAGGAGGCATCTCTAAGTGGGACATACCTTTCTGTGGCAGAAGGCACTGGAGTGCAAAACCCCTAGCCAAACCACACAATTTAGTGTAAAAGCTCTGCTCCAATATAGCATACATGTAACAGTCCTTGGGCCCAAAAAAGCCACCTGGTCAAATCCAACGTGAATGGGTATGTATTATCCTATTACAGTTTAGGAGGGAATGACTAATTGAGAAAAATAATATGTCTACATCTTAATTTAAGAAATCCATATCTATGTAACCCACAATTCAAAGAAGAAACCACAGTGGGCATTAGGTAAAAAATTGAATTGATAATTAAAAAACCCAGCATGTTAAAACCCTGGAATGCAACTAAAGCAATTTGTAGAGGAAAGTATATACTTAAATGCATATGCTAAAAATGAAGAAAGACTGAAAGTCAATGGGATAGGCATCTCACTTCACCTCAGGAAGTGAGAAAAAGAATACTCCACAGTAGTTGTGTCTTAGGAGGATACTGAGTGGCTGGGGGACAGGAGTAGAATTATTTTTCACTGTATATCCTTTTTATGTTTTAAATTTCACATCATATGCACTTACAATTTTTTTTAGGAAAACACAGTATTGAATATGGCTTATAATGCACCCATTCCTTATATACATTTAGCTTGACGGGCTTGAAAGGAAAAAGAAAAAGAACAAAAAGAAACCAGTTTAAGAATAAGAAGGGAGAAGTAACCATCATCCAAAACAGAAAGATCAGAAGAATTTTGAGAGACTGTGACATACAACTCTATGGCCACAAACTTGAAGCCTTAGAGGAAAGGATTATTTCCTATCAACATACAGTCAAATTTGACACAAGAAGAAATGAAAAACCAAAATAGATTACTTATCATAGGAGAAATCAGAAAGATGATTCAAAATCTACTATTTAAAAAATCTACTTTTTAGGACTTCCCTGATGAGTCCACTTAGAGAAACTGAGTCCACCTGCCAGTTTGGGGGATCCTCTGTCCAGGATTCCACATATCATGGAACAGCTAAGCCCGTGGGCCGCAACTACTGAGCCCTGGTGCTGAAAACACTGAAGCCTGTGTGCCTAGAGCCCATGCTGCACAAGAGAAGCCACTGCAACGAGAAGCCGGTGCACTGCAACTAGGGAGCAGCCCCCACTTGCCACAACTAGAGAAAGCCTGGACACAGCAAGGAAGACTTAGCGCAGCCAAAAATAAATTAATAAAAATCTACCTTTTAAAAATGGGGGCCAGGTAGATTCCAAGCTGAATGTATTACCTAACCTTTAAAGAATGGATGATTCTGAAGTTATTTAAAATATCCCTGTCTATAGAAAAAAGGTAAAATCCTCCAATTTGTTTCACAAAGCCAGTATAATTTTACAACCAAAACCTAATGAAAGTAGTGCAAAAGTAGAATTATAGACTGATCTCACTAATGAATATGTGTTTGCAGAAATTTTAAATAAAGTATCAGCGAGTAGAATCAGGCAAACAGAAGCTAGAAATTTCTCTCTCTCTCTCTCTCTCTCTCTCTCTCTCACACACACACACACACACACATACACCAGTAAGTACAAACAACAAAAACACTAAAACCCTCCTATAACCCCCCCTGGTTACAGGACTGGGAGGGCTTTATTAAAGCGATTCACTATCAGGACACTTCTCAATAAATTCCATGATTTAAATAATGGAGAAAAACCTTATGATCATATCAGTAGCTTCAAAAATGCATTTGATAAAGTTTATCTCATTCCTAATAAAATTCTAATAGTAATAGCGTGAAACAAATATGTTGAAAGCTACCTACCAAAAGGGCTTTCCTGGTGGCTCAGTAGTACCTGTCAATGCAGGAGATGCAGGTTTAATCCCTGGGTTGAGAAGATCCCCTGGAGAAGGAAACGGCAACCCACTCCAGTATTCTTGCCTGGGAAATCGCATGGACAGAGGAGCCTGGCAGGCTACAGTCTATGGGGTCACAAAGAGTCGGATATGACTTAGCAATTAAACAACAACAAATTTACCTAAAACTAACAGTAAATACTGTCATTCATGGTGAAACATGAAAATAATTTCTGTTAAAATCACCATTATGATTTGACTGGCAAATCGAATAACAAGAGAAAAGTTATCTTTTTGTTCCTGATGATATGATTACATACTTAGAGAAACTGAGAGACTCTGGTTAAAAAAAGATAATTTGGTATTGGGGATAGATTTTAAATAAAGATCAAGAACTTTACTAAATGTGTAAATGGGAAAAAGTATTGCATTTATAATAGCAACAAAAATAATGAAATACTTTGATAAAAATCTAACAAGACATAGGACTTGGATAAAGAAAAGTATAAAATATTATTGTCACTAGTATAAAACCACTAAAGTCTGAATAAGTGCAAAGCCATATCATGTTCTTGGATATAAAGACAATATTTAGATGTCAGTTCTCCACAAAATAGTATGTACACTTAATGCAATCCCACTTATAATGCTCATAGGTTTTTTTCTTAATTAGATAAAATAATCTTAAACTTTACACAAAGGTTAACTGAGATACTATGGGAAAAACTGTGGAAAATTCTGAAAGAGATGGGAATACCAGACCATCTGACCTGCCTCTTGAGAAACCTGTATGCAGGTCAGGAAGCAACAGTTAGAAATGGACATGAAACAACAGACTGGTTCCAAATAGGAAAAGGAGTACGTCAAGGCTGTATATTGTCACCCTGCTTATTTAACTTATATGCGGAGTACATCATGAGAAACGCTGGGCTGGAAGAAACACAAGCTGGAATCAAGATTGCTGGGAGAAATATCAATAACCTCAGATATGCGGATGACACCACCCTTATGGCAGAAAGTGAAGAAGAACTAAAGAGCCTCTTGATGAAGGTGAAAGAGGAGAGTGAAAAAGTTGGCTTAAAGCTCAACGTTCAGAAAACTAAGATCATGGTGTCTGGTCCCATCACTTCATGGGAAATAGATGGGGAAACAGTGGAAACAGTGTCAGACTTTATTTTTTTGGGCTCCAGAATCACTGCTGATGGTGACTGCAGCCATGAAATTAAAAGACGCTTACTCCTTGGAAGGAAGGTTATGGCCAACCTAGATAGCATATTTAAAAGCAGAGACATTACTTTGCCAACAAAAGTCCGTCTAGTCAAGGCTATGGTTTTTCCAGTGTCATGTATGGATGTGAGAGTTGGACAGTGAAGAAAGCTGAGCACCGAAGAATTGATGCTTTTGAACTGTGGTGTTGGAGAAGACTCTTGAGAGTCCCTTGGACTGCAAGGAGATCCAATCAATCCATCCTAAAAGAGATCAGTCCTGGGTGTTCATTGGAAGGTCTGATGTTGAAGCTGAAACTCCAATACTTTGGCCACCTCATGCGAAGGGTTGACTCATTGGAAAAGACCCTAATGCTGGGTAGGATTGGGGGCAGGAGGAGAAGGGGATGACAGAGGATGAGATGGTTGGATGGCATCACCGACTCAATGGACATGAGTTTGGGTAGTCTCTGGGAGTTGGTGATGGACAGAGAGGCCTGGCGTGCTGCAATTCATGGGGTCGCAAAGAGTCGGACACGACTGAGTGACTGAACTGAACTGATGGGAAAAAATATCAGATATTGGAACTTATTGATGTAAGAATTGATGTTGGTATAGGAATTGTTAGCGCAGTGGACCACAACTGAGAATTCAGAATTGGTGCACATAAGAGGTTAATACATACTAAAGGACATTTGAATTTAGTAGATAAAGGAAGAACATTTTTAAATGATGTTGGTTCACCTGGTTATTCTGCCAGAAGAAAGTAAATTTGAACCTCTATCTTACTTCATGTCCACAAATAAATTCCAGATGGAAAAAAAGATAAATATAAAAAAGTAAAATATTTTATGAGATAATTTAGGAGGCTACATGTATTTTCTAAAGATCAAGGAGATCTCTTTTACTAAGACTAGGAATCCAGAAGTTATAAAGAAAAGATAAATATATTGGACTAAAATATTTTAAAACTATTTATATTATAAATGGTATCATAAACTAAGTTAATGGGCAAATGATAATATCTGTAATGTGATGGTAGAATTAATTTCTATAATCTTAACAAATTTCAGCTCATATAAATTGACAAGAAAAATACTAAGTAATGCAATAGAAAAGTGAGCAACAGATATGAAGAGAAAATTCACTCAAAAAGTCCAAATATTCTCTGCCATATAAAAATATGCTCAAATTTCTTGATGGTCTACAAGGCCATTGGTAGTACCTTCCCCTAAACTGGGAAAGGTCAGGGCCCTTCCTCCACACTGAACACAGCAAGGATACTTGCTTTTGCAAGCCATTTGTGGACTGGATTTCAGCCATGACAAACTGTGTACAAGCTGTATAATGCATGCAGTGGTCTGGACTAAGAAATGCAAATTAATAGTGGAATATTGCTCTATATCCATTAAACTGGCAAAACTTGAGCTATGGTACCTGTTGCCAGCAGGGATGTGGGGGAAGTATGCTCTCATACATCGGAGTTGTAAAGTGTTCCAGCCCTTTTGGAAGGCAATCTGGAAATATCTATTAAAATTAAAAATACATATTCCCCTTGACCCCAGAATCCTACTCCTAGGAATCTATTCCATAAAAATAAAAGTGCTAATTTGTAAGGACATGTGTGCAAGAATGTTTATTGCAGGATTGTTTGTAGCTGCCAAGAACTGGAAACATGGTGAATGGCCATTAATCACAGAATGGCTGAAAAATTAAAATATATTACTCCATAGAATATTACATGGCCATTAAATGGAATGAATTATAGCCTTGCCAGATGTCTGACAGAGATTTCCATGAGATACTGGTTAGTGAGCAAACAAAGATGCAAAATGAATGTGACGTGATCAGTCCTGGGTGTTCATTGGAAGGACTGATGTTGAAGCTGAAACTCCAATACTTTGGCCACCTGATGCGAAGAGCTGACTCATTGGAAAAGACCCTGATGCTGGGAAAGATTGAGGGCGGGAGGAGAAAGGGACAACAGGGGATGAGATGGCTGGATGGCATCGCCGACTCGATGGACATGGGTTTGGGTGGACTTAGGGAGTTAGTGACGGATAGGGAGGCCTGGCGTGCTGCAGTCCATGGGGTGGCAAAGAGTCGGACACGACTGAGCGACTGAACTGAACTGATGCCGTTATGGTAAAAAACAACCAAAAAACCCTCCCTGCATATGTGGGAATATATGAGTGTGTATGATAACAAAAGGGAACCTAAATGGACTCTAGGTTGTTAATGTTGAAGGAAGAGAGGAAAAGAGGGAAAAAGTTGTCCACGATAAAAACAGCAAGTTTGATACAATCCCATTCATGTAAAATTGTGGGAATATCTGTTCCTAGGTGTGTACATATGTGTGTATGTAAATACAACAAAGGAAGTTCACCTCAGTGTTACTGGTTAGGATGGTGAGATTTCAGTGGATTTTTATTTTCATGATGGTTTCTTTATATATTGTTCCAATTCTTTATAATGGACGTGTATTATTTTTATATCCAGGAAGAAGATGAAGTTATTTTCACTTTGAAAATAAAAATAACAACAAAACTCAAATAAACCCCAAACCAGAAATACTAATATGACCCAGTAACACACACATTCTTATTTATAGTTGGCTGGAGGGGACTCAGCCTGAAAAGGGGATGGAAGAGAACGAACAAAGCAAAGGTCTATCACTCTGAAGTATTGCCTCTATTGCAAATTATGGGGCAGCTGGGAAAATGTTTAAAGTCACACATGTATTTGTTACAGCATCTCTTTTTGATGGTTTCCCTGTGTCAGCAGAATCATTTGCTGCTTTTGGTAAACCTAGAAACCTTCAGTGGAAGTTTGATATTTTGGTATTTGTTTTTTTCTTTATGGGCGAACACGCAGAGTGGAGGGTCATGAGAGGGGAAAGGACTGTGTAAGGAAGAGACTGGGAGGCCTCTCTAGCAGTTGGGGTCACCTCTCTTCAAAGTTGCTGCTTTGAAGCCGTCCAATTTTTATTTTTTTGGCCACATGGTGCAACGTGTGAGATCTTAGTTCCCCAACCAGGGATCGAACTGCGTTCCCTGTAGGGGACGCACCGAGTGATAACTACTGGACTACAAGGCAAGTCCCCGAAGGAGTATAGTTTTATCCGTTTAAGAGTTTTCCTCCCTGCTTTGCAGATGGCTAATGAAAATGACATTATGTGATGTTACAAACCCAGAATTGCACATTTTAGGCTGAGAGTGAGATTCACTTCTGTGTTTTGGACTTGAGAGAAGAGTTATTTGGACTGGGGATTAGAGATTGGGAAACTTGTTGACCTAGATTTAAGTTGGTGTTGTAGTTAGCCTGGGTTTACTTTTACTCAGTTATTCTTTCACAACTGAGAAAAACAACAGAAATCTTTCCTGCCCATAAAATGAGCTGTCCTAAGAGTATGTCTAAGAGCTGTTGAAAGATTTAAATGGGCTCATTTACGGATAAAGTGATTTAGAATAGGGCCTGTACCTGGGAAGCACACAGTAAGTATTGCTCTTATTGTTTTTACTAGTATTACTATCAATCTTTTCTTATAGGGTGGGCTTGACTGTCTGCTTGCACGGTGCATATTTTATTTTTTTTTTTGGAAATGGCTAATAATACATGTCATTGATGTAATTTAAGCTCGAGATGCTATGTGAATTACTTTCTGTATAATACTTCATCCAACACTGTGAACTTGAGGGCACTAAATTCTATTTGGTGGCAAAATTAAATCAATGGTTACTTACAGTCACCACACAATGACACTTAGGGATTTAATAAGATATAAAAAATACTTCTGATTTCCTTAAATAAATGGGATTTTCAATAAAATCATGTGTTACTGATGCTTGACTTGGGATAAGACACATGGAAAGTACAGGTCTGTGGGGGTGTGTTGTGCTCAGTCGCACAGTCGTGTTAGACTCTTTGTGACCCCATGGACTGTAGCCCGCCCCAGGCTCCTCTGTCCATGGGATTCTCCAGGCAAGAATACTGGAGTGGGTTACCATGCCCTCCTATGTGGGGGTACCTAGCAGTTTTTGTCAAGGATGTCTTTTTCTAATAATTAGAAAAAGAATTTTCTGATGAGTAGTGACAGAGGATCTCTCCTTGTCAGACCCCTTTGAGCTCTGTTCCTGATTCAGTTCAGTTCAGTTCAGTCGCTCAGCCGTGTCCGACTTTTTGCGACCCCATGAATCGCAGCACGCCAGGCCTCCCTGTCCATCTCCAACTCCCAGAGTCCACCCAAACTCATGTCCATTGAGTCGGTGATGCCATCCAGCCATCTCATCCCCTGTCGTCCCTTTCTCCTCCCGCCCTCAATCTTTCCCAGCATTAGGGTCTTTTCCAATGAGTCAGCTCTTCCCATTAGGTGGCCAAATTATTGGAGTTTCAGCTTCAACATCAGTCCTTCCAATGAACACCCAGGACTGATCTCCTTTAGGATGGACTGGTTGGATCTCCTTGCAGTCCAAGGGACTGTCAAGAGTCTTCTCCAGCGCCACAGTTCAAAAGCATTAATTCTTCAGCGCTCAGCTTTCTTTATAGTCCAACTCTCACATCCATACATGACCACTGGAAAAACCATAGCCTTGACTAGACAGACCTTTGTTAGCAAAGTAATGTCTCTGCTTTTTAATATGCTGTCTAGGTTGGTCATAACTTTCTTTCCAAGGAGTAAGCGTCTTTTAATTTCATGGCTGCAGTCACCATCTGCAGTGATTTTGGAGCTCAGAAAAATAAAGTCAGCCACAGTTTCCACTGTTTCCCCATCTATCTGCCATGAAGTGATGGGACCAGATGCCATGATCTTAGTTTTCTGAACGTTGAGCTTTAAGCCAACTTTTTCACTCTCCTCTCTCACTTTCATCAAGAGGCTCTTTAGTTCTTCTTCACTTTCTGCCATAAGGGTGGTGTCATCTGCATATCTGAGGTTATTGATATTTCTCCCAGCAATCTTGATTCCAGCTTGTGTTTCTTCCAGCCCAGCATTTCTCATGATGTACTCTGCATATAAGTTAAACAAGCACGGTGACAATATACAGCCTTGACGTACTCCTTTTCCTATTTGGAACCAGTCTGTTGTTCCATGTCCATTTCTTTTTTTTTTTTTTTTTTTTTTTTTTTTTTTTTTTTCCATGTCCATTTCTAATTGTTGCTTCCTGACCTGCATACAGGTTTCTCAAGAGGCAGGTCAGGTGGCCTGGTATTCCCAGCTGTTTCAGAATTTTCCACAGTTTATTGTGATCCACACAGTCAAAGGCTTTGGCATAGTCAATAAAGCAGAAATAGATGTTTTTCTGGAACTCTCTTGCTTTTTTGATGATCCATTGGATGTTGGCAATTTAATCTCTGGTTCCTTTGCCTTTTCTAAAACCAGCTTGAACATCTGGAAGTTCATGGTTCATGTATTGCTGAAGCCTGGCTTGGAGAATTTTGAGCATTACTTTACTAGCGTGTGAGATGAGTGCAATTGTGCTGTTGTTTGAGCATTCTTTGGCATTGCCTTTCTTTGGGATGGGAATGAAAATTGACCTTTTCCAGTCCTGTGGCCACTGCTGAGTTTTCCATATTTGTTGGCATATTGAGTGCAGCACTTTCACAGCGTCATCTTTCAAGTCTTAAATAAAGTCTTTCTTGCCATTTGAAAAAAAAAGAATCTTACAATATCACACACTGAGGATGAGGGGTTTTGCTGTTGGGTTTGGTGTTCTGTTTCATCCAGCTATAATGTCCCGTCACCTATGTGACCTCTATAGTTCCGAAAGCAGAGTCTTAGAAGGCCATTACTAACACTTTGTACCTCCTTCACCCTCCCTGGAGTTCTGGATGAGCTATTTTGACCCACCCACTGGGAGAGCACTCCTGGCATTGGAAGGTCAGGAGCCCTGAAAAGAAGGCAGGAGATGAGAAAGCCTCATTCCTCCCGCATTAGCTGTGAGTCGGCAAAAGAAACCCCCTGCAGGGCTTCCAGATTTTAAAAGCACCCTGGTGCTTAATGACAATTGTGTGAGTGCAGAGCAAATGCAGGAGGACTCTGCCCCTCTCTAGCCTTATTCTTCATTCCATTTCTGTGAAAATAGAAACTAGTCAAATGTCCTGACCAGTGGTATCCTGAATTTTTACTCCTAGGGCTCAACTGCCTGCCTCACTTTTGGCAATGTTGAGTAAGTTCCAGTTTGTGTTTGGCATCTCTCCTAAAGGGCTCTGTCTGGGCACAGATTTGTAACCCTTTCCTAGCAGCACTGACTTCCCAGGCAGCGCTAGTGGTAAAGAATCCACCTGCCAATACAGGAGAGTCAAGAGATGTGAATTCAATCCCTGGATCCGGAAGATCCCTTGGAGTAGGAAGTAGCAACCTGCTCCAGTATTATTCTTGCCTGGGAAACTCCATGGACAGAGGAGCTGGGCGGGCTATAGTCCATGGCTTGTAAAGAGTCCGATACAACTGAACACACCTAGCAGCACCATGTGCCCTTGATGCATTTAAGACATCTGGTCACCCTTTAGTCTCTTGGTCCTGGAAAGAAGATTGGGAACAATCTTGTGAGTTCTTAGTCTGTGCTCTGGGAACCTCTCTCCAGACTGTCTGAGGCATAAATGTCTGTGACTTCTAGGCCAAATGAATAGTCATTGGATGTATCAATCATCAGGAGACGTGGCCCGTGGGGCTTTTCCAAAAGGCAGGGCAGGGCATCTCAGGCCATTCTGCTAGATATTCAATTTCAGGCAATTGACCATTCGTTCAGAGGACATAAATACAGGCTATAGATACAACTTGCATTCTCACAGAAAGAAGTAGAAGGTGTTGCAGATTTCGTGAGTGAAGAAACTAACATGGTGTGTGTCATATATTCACAGTGAAGTTGTTAGTAGGGATTATCTCTCTCATTTCTCAAAGCAGGCAGACTGCAGGTTCCAGTGGATTGCTGACTGTCTCAGCAATTGTCACACTCTGATCAAAGTAGTTCATTGCCTGCTGGGGCTGTTTTTTTTTCTTTTTCCTGAAGGAAAAATCGTTGCAATCTTCCTGCACAAAACTGGTATAGCCAGGGAATATTTGGTCCATATATTGTCAACTCCACTGAATATAAGTTTCTGGCAACAAAAGAAACTGGACTGGCAAGCAATTTGAGGTAAGTCCATGTGGTTATTTTTTCTTCACCTCACAGTGAATCATAGATCTGATGCCAGAACAGCTTTGGAACTGGGCATTTTTCCCCCTATCTGATGCAGGATGGATGATAAATAGATCAACCATGTTTTACTGCTCTAACAGTATGGGGGATCATGGGTAACTTTTTCTCAGAAGAAAGCCATGTTCCCCATCTCCCCCAGCTTTGCAGATGGACTCACCAAAGCTCAGAGAGGAAAAGGTGACTTGCTTTTATGACAGCATGCCCATTTGGTTGACCCAATGGAGCAGTTCCTTAATTTCAAACAGGTGATCCTGCCATGGTTCTTACTCAACTGCATCACTCAGAAAACATCCTAAAATGTGAACAATCAAGTTTTCCGTTGCTGTATCCATTTGACAGGTGGCATATTCATTACATGTCGATATCCTGATGTGGCATTAATTCAGGACTGTTTGCCATGGACCTACTGCCATTAAATCATTCAACAAACATCTTATGAATACCAACGATGTTCCCAAACCTCATGACAGTAGGACTCACTTGTGTCATCTTGATGCTTTTTCAACCCTCTTCTGCCTTGGAAGGTATCTATGTAAACATTGCTGGTTTGGCAGTTTCTTCCAGGGCTGGAACCCTGCAAGATTCCAAACTTTGTCGCTTTCAAAGTCTGTCTTCCCTATAAAATGACACTAGAGGGCGCTCAATTGCCGGTAACAAATTTGGGCGGGTGGACTTCGCGCAGTATTTCAAGACTTTAGTTTTATTCTTTTCAGTAAAGAACAGTTGCACAACTCCATCTCCTCCTAGTGGGGTGTCAAAAGAGAAGACACTCTAAGGTGGACTAGATGTTGGTTTCCATTCTGGCTTTCTCCCTGAAAATCCAGGCTTTTGAAATATCCCTGTTAACAGTAAGTAACTTGCTAGTACACACATCCTGGGTATTAACATTTAATTACATCCTCTTGTTGTCCACCACATCCACATCTAATCTTTAGATATCCCAAAAGGAAATTCTTGAAAAGACGGACTCCATCCATTATAAACTCAAAGACTTGACCGACAGACTAATTTGGCTCTCACTCTGGTTTGAGTTAATGTCCTTTTCCTTGTACACAGGCACGTCTTGCCTCCCATTTTGGCTGGGGATTATCTGGCTTCATGGAGGAGCAAATGGCAACCCACTCCAGTATTCTTGCCTGGAGGGTCCTATGGACAAAGAAGCCTGGCGGGCCACAGTCCATGGGTGGCAGAGTCGGACGTGACTGAGCGACTAACACTGTCTGGCTTCATTGGATCTAGTGGACCACACACTGTTTGCCTCTGACTCCCCTTAAGCCCACCATCCCTTATCTTCTGTTCTTGCCCTTCTTTGTACCTCTTAAGCACCAACCAGGACTCAACCTTTCATCCTTTTCCTAAGGAGAAGGGAGAAATATTTCTCAGGTGCTAACATCATCAGTTGCTTTTCCTTATGTCACTTACACTATGACATGAACGTCTTCCCAGAAACCCTTAAGAGCTGGTATCTGATATCTCCATTTTACAGATGAAGAAACTGAGGTTCAGGATTAAATCATAGGCCAGAATTTGTATACCTTGTAAGTAGATGAGCCAGGATTTAGTCCCGAAGTTTTCTGATAATGCTTTCCTCTGTACCTCCCTCCTTACTCTTCAGTATTGTCATCAGTGTTAACCACATGAAAGTTTACCAAAATTCACAATGTAGGGTAAACACTAGCTTAAGAAAAACAGTACACAAATGAAAATGAACCTCAATTCTGATGAAATCTGCCCTCCTATCCCCTCCTTATATGGATTTCCCAGCTCAGTGGTAAAGAATTCACCTGCCAATGCAGGAGACTCAAGAGATGTGGGATCCCTGGGTTGGGAAGATTCCCTGGAGTAGGAAATGGCAACCCACTCCAATATTCTTGCCTGGAAAGTTCCATGAACAGAGGAGCCTGGCAGGCTATGGTCCATAGGGTTGAAAAGAATTGGACATGACTGAGAGCAGACACGCATGCACACACACCCCCCCCTTATAACTGAAGATTAAAAAGAAATCAAACTTGGGATAGGAGTAGCTTTGGTCATTAAGTAAAAATGCATTCTTGGTTCAGCCTCCTCATTATGAAATTTCACCTTAGAAAGCATCCCAGAGTGGCTAATATGTGACATTACAACACTTATATTTGACTTTACAGAAAGACCAGAAATCCAAAGGCCTTCAGAATCTCTGTTAATGAGCTCATTTGTTTGGCATAGTTATAGCTTCAATATTTGAAGCTTTTCATGGCAAGGAATTTCCCTCTGTGTTACTTGGTATGCGGTAAGAGGCTAATATGAATATAGAATTATCAAGTAGAAAGTTGAATTTCCTCCAGCAGACATGCTTTCTACTGTCTAGTACAGTTATAAGGGAGAACTGGCCATAGAAATTTCTGGGTTAGTGGGCTTCTGGCATTATTATGAGTAGAGATTAAAAAAAAACACTTTGAGATATAAATTCATCTATTGTACAGTTCACCCTTTAAAGTGTACAGTTGAATGAGATTTGTTGTATTCACAGGTAAGTGCAACTATCACCGTTGTCAACTTTAGAAATTTTTCATCACCTGAAGAAGAAATCTTGGGGAATTCCCTGGTGGTCCAGTGATTAGGACTTGGTGCTTTCACTGCGGGGGTCCAGGTTCAATGTCTTGTCAGGATTTAAGATCCCGCAAGCCATTCAGTGTTGCCAAAAAAAAAAAGGAAATCCTTTTAGCTGTTACTCTCCTGTTCCTCGCACCTGCCCATCCAGTCCTAAGTAACCACTAATACAGTCTTAGTCTATGGGTTTCCCTATTTTGAACTTTCATATGAAAGGAACCATATAGAATGTAGTCTTTTGTGACTGTTCTCTTTCACTTAGGATGATGTTTTCAACATTCATCCATGTTGTTGCATGTATCCATACTTCATTCTTTCTTATGGATGAATCATATTCTATTGTGTGTATATACTATCTGGTGTTTATCTATTCATCTATTGATAGACATTTGAATGTTTCCACCTTTTGACTACTAAGAATAATATTGTTATGAACATTCATGTACAAGTTGTTGTGTAGATGTATTTTTTTTCTTTATTTAAACTTTTTATTTTGTATTGGGATATAGCTGATTAACAATGTTGTGATAGTTTCAGGTGAACAGCAAAGGGACTCAGCCATATATATATACATGTATCCATTTTCCCTCAAAGTCCCCTCCCATCCAAGCTGCCATATAACATTGAGCAGAGTTCTATGTGCTATACAGTAGGTCCTTGTTTGTTATCCATTTTAAATATAACAGTATGTACATGGACATATGTTTTCACTTCTTGGGGATCTGTACCCAAGAGAGGAATTGCTGGGTCATATGATAATCTATGTTTATTGTTTGCAGAACTGCCAGACAGTTTTCCAAAGCAGCTGCACTATTTTACAATCCCACCAGCAGTGTATGAGAGTTCTGTTTTATTCATATCCTCCTCAACACTTGTCATTTGAGTATTTGATTCTAGTCATCTTCATGGATGTGAAGTAGAGTTGTTTAATAGGGTGGGATGTATATTAGTAGATATAGTTATTTACACTTTTATGTATTCTTTTAATTATTAACTGTCTGCTTGGTCTAGGGCCAGGCTCCAGAGATTTAAAAGTGCCATACCTTCCATCCACATTTTATGGGGTAGAGAGACAGAAAATGAGACACTTAAAATACAAATATATTTTCTTTTTTGGGGGGGGCTGTGCCACACAGCTTGTGGGATTTCAGTTCCCCAACCAGAAATTGAACCTGGGTTCTAGCACTGAAAGCCCAGAATCCTAACCACTTGGCCACCAGGTAACTCCCCCCAATATATTTTAATGTAGCTATGGATAAAACTGTGAAAACCAAATGTAGCAAGTGATTAATTTGAGATCCATTTAATCTATATAGGTTTACATCCTATACCCTACCAAATGGGTACGAGTAAAATATTTAGTATCAGCTTTATTAAAAGCCTTTTTTTAAAGAAACATGATAGTTTTCGGAGTTATCATGAGTGAGCCCTCTTGTGTTTAGAAGATAGCCCTTTTTTCCAGAATTGTCAGTGAGTTCCAACTATTACAGTATGGCAGTTATACAAAGTTTTGTCTATTGTGCAGGGATAAAATAAGTTGGTTGGTGAGAACAGAGAACATATGGTGACTTTGGGAATCCAGGTAACCAAAACAAATCTCATTTCTTGCCTGGACCTTAATGATCCCCTTTCATTGGATTTTTGCTTCTCTTCTTTACCAGAACCAATTGCTTCCATTTCGTCTCCTCTTCCTGCAGTCCTGTCTCATTCATCCTCTATCACTATTTTCTTGCAGGGTCGGGGGGCGGGGGTGGTTCTGGACTCTGTGGGAGGAGCTGTCCCCAGGCTGGCTGCCCCTGTTGGCTGAGATGCATTTAAAATGCACTGAGTCCTCTGTGGACTTCAGGAACGTTTCCTCACCTTTTATTTTTTTTTTCCCCTTGAGTAAACGTGGAGTTGAAGTCCTTTCGCAGCTATGTAGGCCAGAGTTCATCGCCTAGAGCGTCAGAGTAGAAAACATCTGCGATTCAGCAGGCCTCTGTGCCCGTCTTCGCCAGGATGTGCGACATTTTAGGTCCTGTGGCGTCTGTCCACCTCTCCTGCTCGTGGACACCTATTTTTATATGGTGGTGTAAATATCTGCAGAACACCCAGACTTGGTGCGCTTTCCTGCGCTTGGCTCTCCCACTTCTCCTGGATGCGTCCTGCCCAGCGACAGAGGAGAAGCCGAGGTCATGTCAGTGGTTGTGAGTGAGGGAGACAGGTGCCTCGGGGCGTTTCCACACTTAAAGCCATACCCAGCAGAAAGCCCTCTTTGGGGGTTCTTGGGGCAGCCATTTTGCAGATGAAAGGCAGTTTCTCTTTACCCAGGAAATGGCTCAGGGGGTGGATTTAATTTTTTTATGTGTGGATACAATCTGAAGGGAAGTCGGTTCCTTTGTGTCTTGGTCCAGGCATGGTTCTTGTCACTCCCCGCAGGGGTAATTGTGGAAGGAAGGTCCCCACTTCCTGCTTCATTCTGGTCTTCTCTGCAGGAGGACCTTGCCAGGGGCTTTGATTTAGGAGGCAAAAGCTGCCAGAGTTTCAGATATGGCATCCACGCAGATGAGCCAAGGGAGGACTTGGAAAATTTTGGTCTTGGCAGGTAGAGAGAGGAGTTAGCTCTCTTAAAAAAATGGACTGCGTGAGAGCTCTACAACCAGTGTCTCTATCAGGGAAAACTGAGGCCCGTATGTGATTGTCTGACCTTAGTGAGCCAGTCCTCAGAGTAGACTGTGATTATGCCCTGTGATTTGAGTGGAGGAAGATCCTGTGTAAAAATTTGCTGCCTTTCCTGGTTACACCTGAGATTCTAATCAAGTCACTGCTTGTGTGTGTGTGTGTGTGTGTGTGTGTGTGTGTATTGTGTATTTCATGAAGTCTTGATCCCTTTCTTGTGAAGGTTTTGGGGTGTGCTAGAATCCCCTGCAACTACTCAGGAGGCAGACTTCTGTAAGCCATTTCGGAGCATGGCCTGAGGGGAAGGGTGGGGATTAGCAGGAAGGGATTTGAAAGAGGCCCTTGATGGAAGGTGCTTCTCTGGTGGTTCAGAAGGTAAAGAAGAACCTGCCTGTCAATGCAGGAGATGCGGGTTCCATCCCTGGTTTGGGAAGATTCCCTGGAGGAGGGCATGGCAACCCACACCTGTATTCTTGCCTGGAGAATCCTGTGGACAGAGGAGCCTGGGGGGCTACAGTCCACGGGGCTGCAAAGAGTCAGACACGACTTAGTGACTGAACAACAACAGCTTGATGGAGGGTAGAGTCCATTGAGGAAAGAAAAGCCAGAGGAAGAGGGTATAAGAGTACCCCAGCCTAGGTCGCCATTCCCCCAAGGAATTCATATGAGCATTATGGGGGAGATTGGAGAATGAGGGGTTACGATTTTTATTAAGACAAGCCCCTCTTCCACAGTTGAAAGTCCTAGGACTTCATTGGTCTCCAGTCTTTAGGACTTGGCCTTGACTTCATGTTTCTCTAGTCAAGGGGAGCTGGCTGTTGGCATTTCCAGGAGCCAGAAACCTGGCATTATCCCTGGCCATTCTCATCTCCCTCCAGCCCACGGCAAGCATGAAACCACGTCCTGAGGGTTCTACTTCCTTAGAAATCACGCATCCTATCCTTTATCTTCATCCCAGTGCCAACGCCTCCTAGCAGGTTCCCAGCCCGCCAGCTTAGTCTCTTTCCAATCTGTGGTCGCATCGCTGCTGAAATGAGCTTTCTAAAAAGGCACCAGCTTCATTTTCACCCCAGCTTAAAATCTTTTAGTGTTGCCTGACTGCCTTCCAGACAAATCTTAGCCCTGGCAACATCCGCATCCTCACCTCTCTAGATTTTCCTGTCTCATTTGTCCCCCTGCAACTACCTTCCTATGATGGGATCCTCTGAAATCATGATGCCCTCTCGCACCTCTGAAGCTTTTATGTGAGCTGCCACTTCTGCAAGGACATTTCTCCTCCCACAGGTCATTTGAGACTCAGCTCAGGGATCATCTCTTCTAAGAGGACAGCCCTGACCTTCCTGCCTGGTTGGTGCCTCATCCAGCCCCACAGTGTCCCCTGTTCTTCCACCTCATACATTTTCACTGCCTTCTCCCCCCTTCCCATATCTTTCAAATATGAGTCCTTTGAAGGTGGGGACTGTCTCAGGTCTCACTGCAGCCCGAGGCCCAGCAGAAAGGAGCATCGTGGAATAGAGGAGGGAATCTACAAATATGTGATGAATGCATTAGCTGTGTTTAGTCTGTTTTGCATCTGGAAAGTCTTTTACTCCTTGACTATTTCTGAAATCTACCTAATCAGGGTCCAAACTTTCTCCATGAAGCCTTTCCCTTCATCAATGTTAGAGGTACTTTGCTCCCTCCACAGAGGTTCTTTGGCATGTATCACTTCTCCCTTGTTTTATACTAATTTCTGAAAATCTTGATATCATGAAGTCTCGAAAACCCAAAGGAGTGATTGCATTCAGTAAACACTCAAAGATAGGATTATGGGCTCTATGCCAGGAAAAGGCGAGACTGGCTGGGCAGGTCACTTTTCCCTTTTAAGTCACATCAAGTAATTACACTACTTGCTTATAGGGTTGGGCCTACTATTTTTATTCTCTCTCCAGATGGATGGGAATTGCTTTTTGAGGGTTGTTTCCATGTCTGGTTTATTTTTATTTCACCACCTGTGCCTAGCACAAAGCCTCTCGCATGGAAAGCCTCTGATAGATGAGTGAATGAATGAACTGAGTGAGTGGAAGGAGCGTGCACTGGTTTCAATTCAACTTGTCCTGAAATAGGAGGTTTCAGAGGTTTGGCCCTAGGAGCATCTCCCATATCCAGACTTTGATTTGTTTTTTCTATGCTTTGAGATTTTGTGAATGGATTAAGAATCCCACCACCACCTATATCCCCAATAAAAGAGAAAACCAGATTACAGTTTTTTGTTTTTTTTTAAAGTCTTTTGCTGTGCCATGTGGCATGTGGGATCTTTCTTAATTTCCTAGGGATCGAACCTGCGACCTGTACCCTCTGCATTGGCAGCATGGAGTCCTAACCACTGGACTACCAGGGAAGCCATCAGATTACAGTTTTGGGGCCCGCACCTCTTCAGCTCAGTGCCTATAATATACCAGAGCTGGTTCTGGATCTCAGGGGAACCAGCATGGCCAACCAGCTGCCAAGGCCATGACTGATTGTTCTGGGGATGAAAGGAGGGATTGGGGGTGAGCTTGTTCTTGTTTTTTAAACACCCACAGGACTTCAGACTCTGTCAGCTTGCAGAGCCTGCTGGGAACTGCCTTTATTTTGGATGGCTTTTGTGGGGAGCTTCCTCTTTCATTGAACTCTCTGGCTGTTTGTGAGGCCTGTATCTCCTTGTCTTACTTCTCTCTCTTACAGAAGTCAGGTGGAAAGGCTGACACTTGCTACAGAAATGCCATTCTTCCCCTGTTTCTGGATGAGCATCTCCTCACAGCTTTGATTCACTGTCTGCTGAGACGGTCTTCAAACTTTTAAAGAGAAAACAGATTCCACTGCCCCTAGTGGTTCAGGTACCTGGGTCCTTGGTTGCACCCCAAATGGTACTTTGGATGAGTGGCATGGAACACATGCTTAAGCTGGACCAGGGAGATTTGCTAACTGATGTCAAAGCTGAATCTGAGAGGACTACCTGGGATGGATTATCATGACCGAGAAAGGCCTCACCCTTCTTTCCCTGGTCACATACACTGTCTAGAGCAATGCTGTACCACAGAAACACAACATGAGTATTTTAAAATTTCTTAGTAGCTACATTAAAACAATGGAAAGAGGTAAAATTAGTTTTAATAACATTTTTAATTTAACCCAGTAAATTCAAAATATTTTTATTTCAACATGTAATCAATATGAAAATTATCAATGAGATATCTCACATTGTTTTTTGGTCCTAAGTCTATGACATCTGGTGTGTATACACACTTGTAGCACATCTGGACCCAGACTAGCCATGTTTCAAATGCTTAGGAGCCACGTGTGACTCACGGCTCCCATATTGGACAGCACAGCTCTAGACTCTCCAGGTGGGGTGGGGAAGTGGTTACTTTGGGGTTACTCTGTCCTTCAAATGAAGTCACCTAACCAACTAAATCAAGCTGAAAGCTTTGGGAAGTGGTGGAGTATAGTCAAATATATGACTATCTATAGAGCCTTAGACATGTGATTTTAAAAGTGTCTTGATATTACAGTCAGGAAGAGGGCATTTAGGGGATTCAAGTAATTATATAACCCTTAACTCAATTAGTCCTATTTATTATTTCATTCTCATCAAAGTTGTTCTTTGCTTATTTTTCTTGGATTAATGAGTTTAAAAATCTAAACTTGATGGACATTCACTTTCTGATATGTCTTTTTATTTGGATCCCCTTCATTCCTATGCCATCAGGAAAGAATTAAATACCTACATAAAAAATAATAATCAGCCTTAATTGAGAGCTTGCTATGTGCCAGACACTTAACATGCATTACTTCATTCAAGTAGGTTCTATTATTACTGCCATTTATCAGATGAGGCGGAGAAGGCAATGGCACCCCACTCCAGTACTCTTGCCTGGGAAACCCCATGGACAGAGGAGCCTGGTAGGCTGCAGCCCATGGGGTCGCGGAGAGTCGGACACGACTGAGCGACTTCACTTTCACTTTTCATTGTCATGCACTGGAGGAGGAAATGGCAACCCACTCCAGTATTCTTGCCTGGAGAATCCCAGGGACGGGGGAGCCTGGAGGGCTGCCGTCTATGGGGTCGCACAGAGTCGGACACGACTGACGCGACTAAGCAGCAGCAGCAGCATCAGATGAGGAGACTGAGACATTCAAGTTCCTAAATAAATTTGCTCAAGATGACCCAGCTGGCAAATGGTGACCTCAAGCAGGTGAATTCCAGGGCCCAAGCTTCTAAATCACATACAGCACTTCCTTGCAAAATTAAAGTAAAATTTAACATTCTTCCCAAATTTTTAGGGTTCTGGTCTTGTTTGAACCTGTCTACTCTAAGTTCTTTTGCTTTTGAGCATTTTGGCAAAAAATATGTGTTTTTTTGTGGGGTGAGAGCAGTACATTTTAAGTCCTGTTTAAACAATTTAGCCTCATTGCAAATGGGTCAGACTATCTGCAAATTGACAGAACTTGCCTTACTGTAGAAAAAAATCTTGATCTATGACATAAAAACCAAAGTTAAATTAATAATAACTCTTATATGTCTTATAATTGATAAAAGGTGAATTCACAACAATTCTGCTTACTTAAAAGTCATACCTATGTTGAAGAGTTAAAATGGCATTCCATTAAATTATAAAAGGCAAGGCTGTGCTACTTAAGAAACCAAAATCCTGTCTTTAATTCATAATTTTTTCAATTCAATTATTATAAAATATAACATAAATGCTTAAATTCTGGATTAGTTCCTCACAGTGGGGACAGCTAGTCTGCCATTTTCAGATGTACTGGATATTTAGGAATTATGCTTGTTTCTGCATCTTGGTCTTAATAAATGACTATACACACTTAGAGTATGTAATATGTAATATAAATTTATTTTCCCTCTCCTATCATAAGCCTTGATCAGGGTAGGCACTACCTTTTCTGATTATTTATCAAGTGAATATATATTTATTCAGTGCATATAAAACATGCTTTGCCTTCCAATCTGATTTGCCATGCTTTTTTAAAAAAATTTTTAATCAGAGGATAATTGCTTTACAATGTGTTGGTTTCTGCTGTACAACAACATGAATCAGCTATAAGTATACCTATATCCCCTCCTTCTTGAGCCTCCCTCCCACCCCCCACAGCCCACCCCTCTAGATCATCCCAGAGCACTGAACTGAACTCCCTGTGCTGTGCTTTTGATATCTCAAAGAGGCTTTGGGAGTTCTGACTGATAGTTCAAACTCATACTTCTTGGGCTTTTTAATGTTGTCAAGGCCCATCACAGGCAAAGTATTAGCTTTTGAACCAATCCCTTGACAAATTAATAAAGGACCAGACTTTCCAAATTTTAATTTTAGAAAAGGGGAATCACTTTTCAAATTGTAAGATGCTGTGCAAGAAGTTACACAGGGAGTTTGGGGTTAGCAGATGTACGATGCAGATGTAAACTATTATACATAGAATGGATAAACAACAAGGTCCTACTGTATAGCATAGACAACTATATTCAATATCCTATGATAAACCATAATGGAAAAAGGATATTTAAAAAAGAATGCATATGTCTAATTGAACCACTTTGCTGTGCAGCAGCAATTAACACAACACTGTAAATCAACTATACTTCAAAAAAAAAAGTTACAAAGTTGACTCTGCTATTAACTTGGCAGAAAGAAGGGGTTAAAAATGTCAAGTCTTACAAACATACTGATCCAGTCCTCTTCTGTTTATCTGTAACTCTAATAGTGTATGGAGTTGAACTCTGAAAGTTCTGGAACATAAAACAATTTTTATTTATTGTATCCATTGCTTTGAGAGCAGCACTGAGAAAGGAAGTGAGAGGGCACAGTTTTGAAAAACTGGCAATTTGGCATCTCCTCTCCCCTTTTTTAACCCCTCCCCCACTATCTCAGCTATTTGACCTGATTAAACAACTTTGGGACGGGAGCCAGATTTCTGTATGCTAACGAGGCCGCTATTCATGATTTAGTGAGATTTCATCCCCCCAGAGCTTCCAGGGTGCCCAGTGGAAGCTAGGCTTTGCAGAAGTCTTCTGATTTTGTCAGGGGTTCACCAGTGAGTAGTTCTCACTGGCTTGAAGCAGACAGAGACTCTCTGAACGCCTCGGGTCACATCGGATTATTCATTAGCAGTCTTTTCACCTTCTATCTAATCAGCTTAAGGTGACTCCAGAATCGTGTGTGCTACTCCCCGAAAGAGACCCTGGCAACACCCAGCCTAGGTTCCACAACTTCTGGCTGGTTACTCGCTTTCCTGGGAGCAGAAAGTTTGCAAAGTTCCTTTAAATCTCCTCTTCCCTAAGCTTAAAGGTCAGGGTGCCAGGGCCCAGTTAGCTCCCAAGTCAGCCGGAATCTGACCATTTCAGAAGTTTCTGGTGTGTGTGAGAAGAGAAGAGGGGGTAGTCGGGAACCTTCAGAGTGACCACCGCGCGTTACGTAACGAAAGCCCAGGGAGCGAGCTTGACATCGAGACATTCCAGGGGGAGGGGAGCTGCTGTCCTGGAGTCGCCAGGAACGGCGGCGGCAGTTCAAGAAGCCAAGAAGGAAGGTGCCCGAGGTAAAGACAACACTTCGGGAAGGAGAATATAAAAAAGCCACAGGACCCAGAGTATTAGCAAACGACAGGACACATGTAGTCATTTGTTAGACGAAACAGCAGCCTTTCAACTTTTGCAAGGGAACAAGGGGATTTGCCCTTTGGGGGATTTAGGAACGTAAGAGCAAAGCCAAAAGCTAATGAATGGAGTTCAGCGGTTTGTTGGCAATACTTAAATATTTCTATCCAGTACTTAAATATTTTTGTCCAGGAGCGCAACTCTCTGCAGTTATTTAGAAAGTAGGGATTCAAACCAAACTAAGATACTCTCCGTGCGTCTCCACTTTCCCCAATCCGAAAAGGAGCTGCTCGCGCGGTACTGCCCCTTTAAGACCTGCTTGCTCTCGGGCTCTACAAAAGGGAGTGACCTCTGGGCTTTGACAGCTCCCCTAATAACTACCACCGAGCAGGCTCCGCCCACCTGGCGACCAGCCGCACCGATTGGCCGGCGGGCCGGTATCCCGTACTCTGATTGGCTCTCCGCTTCCCCTGAGCGAACCTTTAGAACTCTGAGACAGACAATATTCTGTTACATTGTAGCAAAATGGCGACTGTCATTCACAACCCCCTGAAAGCGTAAGTAAGACTAAAAAATGTACATATTCCGCGTGGTTTCAATATGAAAAAAAAGGCGCCTTCTGCGTGCGGAGCGCTGCCAATGCACAGCGCCTACAGGCACCTACAGCCGCGGCGGGGCTTCTCTCTTTTCTTTCAGCTCTTACTTCTTCATCTTTTTTTTTTAAACCCCAACGCGCAGAAATGTCAGGAGATGCAATTAACAAGGAGAAAATTGTTACATTTGTGTTCTTTTAAATTGGCGGACCGAGAAGAGAGGGGTTGTCGGCAGGGGAGCCAGGCGCTCAAGAGCTCTACAGCTAGGGGATCGTGGGCAGCTCGGGGATAGCACGGTCCCCTGAGTCTCTCCGGCTTCGCGGGGCGGGGAGCGCGGCGCGCGGCGCGGGGGTGGCGGGGCCGGCCCTGCTGGGGGCGAGCGCTGGACTCTGGGGCCGCCTTGGGGGCACTTAGCAGAGCCCCGCGCCTCCGGAGCCCGCGTCCCCCCGCCCGGCTGCTAGGTCCTCCGGGGCGACCGGACCGCGGCAGCTCCGGAGTTTGCAGGGCGCTCTCTGCCTTCCGATCGCTTGCGGGGAGTTTGTGCAAACCTTCCGGAGTTGGGAGGACCGCAGGGGGGAGCAGCGGGCCCCGGGTGCCCTGGGGCCCAGGTGGTTGCCCGGGGCTTTCCTGCCGGGGCAGCCCCCGGGAACGTGACGGCGCTTCGGGCGGTCGCCGGTGTGTCTCCGGGTGTGTTTGTCCGGGAACGGGCTGTAGTAAATGAACGACTCTGGTTAACTTGGGGTTGATTTGGAGACAGGGAAGAGCTGCAGGTCTCATGAATGGTGTTCTCGGCTCCTGCGGGTGAATTGCCGAGGCGAGCGAGAGGCAGCTTATTGGGGAGCTCGCCGCCCGAGCCGGCAGCGTCTGCTCCCGACCAGAGCGAGGGGCAGGTGCCTCTGGCCGCCGCTGGGAGACTTTGAGCGGACGCCCAGATCCGGGACGGAGGGGGGCGGGCTGGGCGAGGACACGCGGGGGCCAGCCGCGGGTCCCACAGCCAATTCCTGCCCGCCGTCCTCCCCCACTCCTTTTTATCCTGGCTTCCTTCCTTCCTTCCTTCCAGTCGGTGGAACTGTTAAGCCGCCAAGTCCGCTCGCGATCGCGGAGCCGGGGGTGGCTTCGGAAAACTAGTGTCGCTCTAAAAGGGGTGCTACTGGCAGTGATGCTGGCAGAGGGGCGCTCCCTCCGGATCGCGGCGCGACGTGGGTGGGTGGGTGGGTGGGGGCGGTTTGCGCGCCTGGGATTAGGACTTCGCAGCTGGGCTGGAAGCCGCGGGCGAGAGGAGGGAGGTGCGGGTGTGGGGGGGAGGGGGGGCGTTTCGTGCCGAATTCTCTACAGTGCGTGGCGGATGCCCACTCTGGTTCTTTCAACTCAGCGCCTCCGCGGCTCCCCTAGGAGTTGAAAGCCAGGTTCGCGCGGGGGGTGGGAGGGGGGCAGCGGGCGGGGGCGTCTTAACGCGAAGGAAAGCGCCGAGAGAATGGGAAGTGTTTGCACCAGCTATCTCCTATCGGTAATAGGGGAAAAGGGTAGGAATGTCCCAGATCTCGGAGTTTTACATGTGTATATTATATATATACACACACACACATACTAACGCTGCTAAGAGGACATTGGACGCTGAGGCTGACTAGAGAGCAGCTCCCGGCTTCAGTTCTCGCTCGGAAGCTCCGATACACTGCACTTGAACGCCACAGCGTTTCACCCAAGAAAGCAAATGTTTTATGGCAGAATAAATGGGCGTAACTTCGCGGCATCCCCTCTCCTCGTCGCTCTCGCTAGCCACATCGCTGATGCTGTGAGTTTTTAACCGAGCCCACAGCTGATTTGCTGTTTTCACATTACCAGCCGAAAACGCATAGCGGGGCGGATGCCTCCTGGTAAACTCAAGTTAGAGAAATCCATTTCGCCTGTGCGCCAGGTTTGTTTCCTATTGGGAAAGCGGTACCCTCGTTACCGTGGAACCCGCTTACGCGCGGGCGGGCGCGATATCTCTATACCATTTCTGCCCGCTCCAGTTTTTTGTTTCGGTTTTTTTTTTTTTTTTGGACCGCTGAACGGTGCGTTTTGTCAGGAGGGTGAATGTGTGGGGTGGGGTTAGAAGTGCAGAAAGGGACAGAGTCGCGGGCTGGTTATTGGAATTAGTTCTGAATTATTACACTTGTACTTTGTATAATTAGAAACAGTTACAATGTGATGTATTTGTAATTCCGTGTCGACACACACACACACACTAGCATACACACGACACTCCAGTCGTTTTTTCTAGGTGGCAGTTGAATGGTCATTTATAATTAGCCGCTCATTTTTTGCATCCCGACCCCTTTCCCTGGGGGTAAGTGGGTGTAAACAATACCACGAACCAGCCGAGCCTCCTGCGCGCTAGACGGTTTTTAAACTCCTAACGCAGAGCATGCACGACGTTACAGGGAGACCTACATCATCTGCCTTTATTTTGAAAAACAACTTGTTTAATAGAACATCTTATATGTTTCATTTGTTTTTAAAAGTTGCTGATCAGGAAACAATACACACGTGAATAAATTATGTATGGGATAAATTAGAACAAAGCGCAGAGACACATCAAGCGGAAGGGATGGATGATGGTGCTGGGAGGAGGGGAGCAGGGAGAAAGGTTTGGAGAGCTATGTTTTTATCCTCCTGTGTCCCTCCTGACAATGAAACGGAGCTGAACAGCATTAGCATTTTCTCTGTGTGCGGAGTCTTTTTCTTCCTTCCCTAAAAAAAAAAAAAAAAAAAAAGCCAGCACCAAGGACGCCCCCTATAGAAACTGGTCACACAAAGGTTTCCTCTAGGACTGGGGGATAAAGCGGCAGTAGGTAATGTTCTGGGAAGAAACAAGCGACACCTCTTTAGGGCTCTGCCTAAGCTGCGTAGGGAACATTTTTCATTATATCAGCTTTTTCCACGTGGAACGTTCGGTAATTCAATAGCTTGAATAACTGGACGGCACAGTTTGAATCTCATTGCTTTGGGGTCTTCTGTTGGGTCCCAAGCTCCTGGAGCCACATCTCCTCTCTCAGCAGTTCAGCTTTCTTCCTGCCTGTCTTTGATCTCCCTTCAACTCCCTTTCTTATTCCTCCTCCTTGTACCCTTCAGCCCCTTCCTCTCTGAAGCTGACAGCCTGGCTTCTCTGTCTGTTGTCGCCTTTAACATCTTATTACTGCCCAACAGGGTGTTAGAGGCAGAAACAGGAGCCGCCTGGACTGATCAGATCACAAAGGGAACTCAGCAGGTGGCCCCACAACCAAGCAGTCACATCTGGGCAGATAGAATATGAAAGCATCGATGGACATGTATGATGTGTAAATAGGTATTGCACATTATTTAATTTAGCAGCTACATTGTCTGAGCCTAGATGTGTGAGTCACTCTTATTTCTTACATGGACAAGCAAGATAAGGGCCATGTAGGGAAGTAAATACATGTGGGTAACATAAATATGGATTTGATAATCCATTTGTCTATGTGTGAGTCTGCCACATTACCTATCATATTCTGGTTGATTGCTACATACCTAGGGAACATAATGCCTTTTTTTTTTTTCCCCTGCTATATTCTTAAAAAAAATTTTTTTTTAAATTTTATATTGGGGCATAGTTGATTGACAAACATAATGATTTTAATATAAATTCTAATCTTATTTGATATTCTACTTCACGTTAACCACCCTCCCCCAAATCTGCTATCAACACTTTAAACAACTTACTCTTATTAAGTTATCAAAACTCTGGTTTGTATGCACTTAACTGGGAATGTCTGCCACCTTCTGCCAGACTGGATTATGCACATATATATCTATTATACTAACTGCCTGCTTAGGAAAGAGTAACTGTTATTATTATTTAATTATTCCATATAAACCAACAGGGATTTATGCCAAGTAACTATTTGTTTATAAATGATGAGACCAGTAGACTGGTCATACCTATAACATGTGAACATCCAGATATGTAGTTGTATTGAAACTTTTTTTGTAAGGAGTTTCCCTTGGTTGGAGGCTTTTTTTTTTTTTTTTTAAATCTCTGTTTTGTAATTAAGGACACAACTCTGGGAGAAGCAAATATACTTACTCAGCCAAGGTCAAACAGCTGGTCATGTGTATAGATGGACCTCAGATCTTCGTCTTTTGATTCGTTCTCTGATCTGGAGACCTGTGTATTCTAATCTCAAGTGGTTTTGTGCCTGTGAAAGTTGCGAAATTGCTGCCACTTAGAAGCCAGACCTCACTCTTGCTGTGGCCTTCAGTTTAGATTATCAGAGAGGATGGTGCAGAAGGGGACACGTTCCTGGTTCTAATCCGCTTCTGGCTCTTTCTGTTGGGGTGGGGGGATATGGGTAGGTACTAAATGGGGAACACTGGGGTTGAGATTTGTGAGCTTTCAGCTTTTTACGGACATTATTTTAGCCCCTTATGAAAAAGGACCCTCGGACATTTTAATCCAACAGATGCCTAAGAACCACCTTCTCCATCTGCTTCTGGTTGCCACTGGGATGAGGGCGGGGGGAAGCCTTAAATTCTCCAAACTTCATTAGCACACATTATTTTTCAGTGGGAAGAATGTCTGGTTTTGATGAGATACCCATAAAGGTTATTAATTTCTGCCAGAACCCAAATGAAGGCATCGTCACAGAAAACTGCTGGGCTTGCAGACCACCTGGGAGACATTCAGAGGTCTCCGGTTGAATGGGAGTTGCTCAGTTCTAGAAAGTGGCCTGGAATTCAGAGGCAATTTAATTGGAGACTTCTCATCCTCCTTTGTCTTTTTGGAACCGTGCAGGTGGCTGAAATTTAGGTACATCTGAGAAACACCATAATGTCTAGAGCTGTTCCAGAGCCATCTGCTCAGATCAGTGCAGAAAATAAAATGCCATGGTCAACAAGCTTTGTTTTGAGCTTGCGCCAGAAAAAGAAAGGAAACTGAGGCTGATGTTTCAGTTTTGAAAGTGCAGCCATCCTGATTGTAGTGGTGCTGGGTGTGGGTCTTGAAAGCATCAGAATTCAGGCCTGTTTATTATCCCAACCTCTGCAAAGTAACTTTTGTGGTTTCTGAGTGTTCTGAAAGTCACTAGAAGACAAATGTAGCCCAATGTGGCAAGCCCCTGACCAAAGAAATGCCACAACCACTGAAACAGTTTTTTGCCCAGCCATGGTTTTCCAGCAGGGGCCTATGTAAGCATGACCCTAGCTTTAAATAATCTTTCAACATGTAGGTATTTAACAAGACAAGATTAAAAAGTGGCCTGGGGAGGGGGATGGGGAGGGGATAGGTAAGTTGGTAAAACCACTGTGTGGTCTGAAACTCTGAGAAGATGATTGTTTAACAGCAAGAGAAACTGATGTTATGATCTATTGCAAGTTCCAAAGTTTTCTTTAGTTGTGTGAGCAACTGGGGAGAGATGAGGTGTTGTGGTGTTTTTGTAATCTGTTTTTCTTATTGGTCCGGTTACTAGTGTTTCACAGTTTGTCAACCCATATGGATGAATGGAGCTAACATCGTAAAACTGTCACTGACGGAAGGTTATTGAAGCCTGTGATTTGCATCAGAGTTTTAAAAGCAGTGGTTAGGAGGTGTTTGGGTGGGGGGAGGGGAGAAGAGGAGCAACCTGTGCTGGGAATGTCTAGGTTGTGTGTTTGTGAATAGTAGTGGTGGGTGGGGGGGTTGCAAGGGAAGCAAGCAGCCTTGAGCAGGCTAAGATTTAGGGAGCTGTGTTTGGAAGCAGGGAGGGGAAGGGGGTTAAACTCAGAGCTCCTAATAATGGGGCTCAAATAGCCCACGTTGAGACTTCCACCCCCAGGCCTTAGTTCTGAGTCCAAGAACAATGATGGCACGTCAACCCCCCTTTGCACCCTCTCCGCCCTCCCTGAGTCCAGAGCATGCCGTCATCTCAGGTTGCTATGAAATGAGTGAGTTTTTCTTATTGTTATTCACTTCGAAAATCTGCTGTTTGTATTAACTTCAACTGGAAGCTCCCCCAGAACAGGTTTTTCAGTCCTCAGACTTTCCACCAGTCATCCGTATGGCCTTATCTCAAACTCTGTCCCTCTTAAACATTTGTTTCTCACCAGTGGCTATGCTTTTGTAGCTTCAGAAGTAAGAGCTTCAGGGAGAGGATCCCAGAGATTTGAGCTCGGTTTTTAGCCCTGCCGCTTACTAGCTAGGAGACCTTAGACCCAGAACTTCTCTGAGCCGCATATTCCTTGTCTTTAAGATGAGAGTGATGCACCTTGATTGCCAAAATTCCTTTCCAGTAAAAAACTGGTGGCTGTTTGACTATGGTTGATTAGGAAGGATGGGGAGGATAGTTAGGGACCAGTGTTTGAATTCTTCCTCATTTTTTAAGTGTGGCTCTAAAAGGGAGTTAAGACTGGTAGACTCTCCTGTAGTTTCATCTTCCCTGGTCCAGTCTTGCCACACTCTGTTACCACTTAGGGTTCTGATCTCTCTCTTCTCAGGGCCCAAGGCTGAGGACCGGGTGGTGGCCCATTTAGAACATGGTCTTTTCTTCTGATTCTCCCTTTTGAACACTTTTCTCCTCATTAACACTCCAGCCAGAGGATGAAGACGGGAAAGAGAAATGAGAAGATTAATTGGCCTATTTTTTCTGTTTACAAGCACTCAGATTAAGTTTTTGGTTGTGCAAAAGACTAGAATTATTGAGAACATCTATCTTTTTCTTCCTGTTTTGTGTAAATGTATGGTGGAAGAAAGGGAACCAAGCAAAAGACTTTCTTCTCTGGATTTCATTTATCTACAGTCTCCTTCCATCTGCTCTTCCTCTAACATGGCACCCGTCCCAGTTAACATGGAAATAAATGCTTATTTCATTTCCTGTGGGCAGTTGCAAATACCCGATCATTCAGTGAACTGCAGTAGGTGGGCCTGTACTGATGTCTCAGTGAGCTTTCTCTGTTGTACCCCGTGATGCTGCTGAGGAAATGGAGGTGTTCAGTAGACACGCTGAGTCCGAGTCCGGCCTTAAGCAGGTGGGTATTAGCAGTGTCTAAAGTGAAATTCACTGCCTCTCATTCAGTGATGTGCCTCCAGAACATCCCAGATTCCTCTGGAGGAGTTATTATCAGGCTTTCCTTTGGTCGACAGCTCCCTTGGCAATTTTCTACACGTCTAAAGGAGGAAGAGGGTGTTGTTAAAGCCATCAGAGAATTCACAGAAGCCTGAATCGTGAGAGTTAGACAAAATGAAAGAAAAAACAAAATGGTCACCCTGACCTCCAGCCTACAGGGGCAGTCCCTTAAATTTTTTTATACTTGTGGTAACATATATCAATACAGAACATGTATATTTAGCATGTATGACATGTAGATGTACCATTTTAGCCTTTTTTAAGTATTTAGTTCACCCGCATTAAGTACATTCGTAGTGTTGTATAACTATCCATTGTATTCATTTCCAGAGTTTAAAAGATCTTCCTAAACACACTCTATATCCATTAAACAGTAACATCCTCTGTCTTAATGAAGACATCCTCCTCCCACCCCATCCCAGTTCCTGGTAACCACCATTGTGCTTTCTGTCTGTATAAATTTGCCTATTCTAAGCACCTCATATGTGTGGAATCATACCATATCTGTCCTTTCGTGACTGGCTTATTTCACTTAGTATAGTGTTCTTAATGCTCATCTGTGTTACAGCATGTGTCAGAGTTTCCTTCCTTTTTATGGCTGAGTAACATTCCATTGTGCATATATGCCTTATTTTGCTTATCCATGCATCCAGGGATGGGTACTTGGGTTGTTTCCACCTGTGATTATTGTGAATAATACTGCTATGAACATGGGTGTGTAAGCAGCTGTTTGAATCCCTGCTCTCAGTTCTTTGGGGTATATGCCTAGACCCCCCCCCTTCATTTTTAGACTTGTTAAAATTCATGGAGTACATTTCTAGATAGTACAGGCAACTCCTTCCTTCTAAACTTAAAAAAAATACTCATGGCGTCATAGAATTCAACCTCTTTCCCCCCTCTCCCTTTAGGACTACCACTATTTTGCGGGTGGGGGATAAATGCCCTGGGAACTCAGAGACTCCCTTCTTTTATCCTCAGCCATGAGGATTGCCTTCATCTTGTCACCCCCCCACCCCCAACCCGTTGAGGGCAGGGACTCCCCGTGGGGGTCAGGGTCTGGGTCTGGGGAGGCCCCAGAGGCTGCGGCAGTAGTGGTCACGTGGTGGAGCTGGAGCGAAGACCTCCAGGCAGAGTGGAGGTCTCATCTGGCAGCAGGTGTTCTGGCGGAGGGAGCGCCTGGGATGACAGGACAGCTTGAAGGTCAGGAGGTAGCAAATCTGACCTATCTTTTAATAAGGTGAGAAGGGCTTGTATCTCCTTTGGCCTCCCTTCCCTGCACTCAGCCCTGCTTACCTCCCCCTGAAGGGCCCAAATGAAACAATGGATGTGAAAACACTTCAGAAAGTGTAAAGTACAAATGGGAGGTGTTACTAGAACTGCAAAGTTTCCCGTAGCTAACGGAGGCCTTCTCAGAGAGTCAACAATATCGCATGTATCAAACATCATTTTCCTATATTAAAACTAAAATAAATGAAAAGATCCTGGCATTACACATCCTATCTAATCATTGTTTCTCAGGAAATGCAAAGCCTCACTCATCCAGCTGTGTGTAAATAGCCCTGGGATCTCAGTGAGGTTTTCCCATATTCCGGGTTTGAAATAGGTGAGAATAGGAGCTCAAGGGAAGCCTTCGTTTCATTTTCCATTGTCAACCCCAAACTGAATCCATCCAAAGCTGGCGGGCAGAGGGAGCATTCTCCTGGAACTTGGGCTCTGATCATCTGTTAGTCTCTGGCTCCTTCTACCAAGAAGACTCCAGGGAGAGAGAAGGGGAGAAGGTGGGGCTGGGGTTTAAATCTGCTAGTGAGCAAGGAGGTTGCGATGTTGGCGTAAGGGGTCAGTGGCAAGAATTAATTCTTTGTACATGAGTAGACCGTGGGCAGGATGGTGGTGAGGGTCAGATCTCAGAATAACAGAGTTATTTGCCAGCCTTGGAAATGCTTCAGATTTAAGCTTGCTGCAGAAACACAGCATTCCTGTACTTTATAAAAGCAAATTAAGTGAGAAATGTCATCCTTGCTCCATTCTCCTTAACTAAGGACTGTTTACATGTCTTTGTTTGGCTGCTAGTTGAGCTCAGTGAGAACTGTTTCACCCTCTTTGGAACTTTCTTCATCCTGTCCTGGCCAGTCCTGCTTGCCAGTCTGCCCCTCGGTACTAAGCAGCATGGTAGCCTCCCTCTCGGCAGCTAGGACCTTCCACTCCAAGGAAGGCCTCCAGTCTGTCTGTTCCTCCTTCCAGATCCTTGATCTTTGACAGGACAAAGTAAATGCTTGTAAACCAGGAGGCGGACTGTTCCCCTAGGGGTCTAGGGAAACCACTCTTGTTTGTGGGGGTGGGGGAGGAGGGGAGGCAATGTGGTGCTGGAGGTGGGGGAGGGCAGGGTGGATGGGGTAGTCGAAGTAGAGAGAATATATTCTCTCCTGCTAATTATTTTCCCTGAGGACTTAGCCAATGCAGAACCATCTATTATCGTGGGAGCGCTCTATGGTGGTTCTGCCTGTGATGAATGCTAAGTGGAAACAAGCAAGAAAAATTAACAGGCGGCTGCTTCTGTCCACCTAATTAAAATGCATATCCAAATGCATAATTCCTTATGTTTCCCCATGCACACACTCCCCTTCCAATCCCAATTCTATGGAGGAAAAAAACCCTACTTTCTCCCAATCATTTCTCTTGATTATACTTCCATCAAGAGAGAACTGGAGGGTTCCTTTAGAATAGTGAAGGGCCATTTTTGTAACACTCTAAAATTGCTGGGGTTTTTTTTATGCTTAGATTGGCCCCCAAAATTCTGAGCTCTTTTTTGTTTAAAATGAAGAACAAAAACTTTATCTGACTGCAGAGAAAAAGAAGAAGGAAGGAAGTAGAGAAAGAAAGGGGGGAAGAAAGAGAGAGAGAAAGCAAGAGAGAAAAAAAAAAGTTCCCACAGTTTCCACTGACCTTTTAGTTTTGTGCTAAAAGTCTGGCTTGGATCAGCAATGAGAATTTTGAAGGTCTTTTCTATCTCCTCTTCCTCTTCATTCCTTTCTCTGACTTGGCACTACTTCCCTCAGCCCCACAAAGAAACATAGCCCAGAATTTTTCAGAGAGATTTTAGAAGATGCATCTACCTGTGCAGAGAGGTAGAGAGAAAAAAGCAAAAGCCTCTGTTCTGGGGGCAAGATCAGAGATGCTAACATCATGGTCCCAAGTATGCCTTAAACAAACAATACCTCTTCACCCCTCTTTTCCTCACTTTTTATTCATCCACATGATCAAGTTCTTCCCCTCAGAAGAACAGTTTTATTCAGGGGTTATAAAATATTTAATAAGACATGAAACTTAAGTCACTGTGTTCAATTCCACGTCACTGCCATCTTGGCAGTGGTGCCCCTCTTCTGGGCAGCAGCCCCCACCCTCCCATTCCTGAAGCCCCTTGACTGCCCTCCACAGCAGCCCCAGCTGTTGATTTATCAGGGCCGGCTGGCTCAGCAGTGCATGGAGATTGCTTTTAATTAACTCTCTTCATTTTTCCCAATCTTCAGGGAGCAGCAGCCCTTTAATGATTTTAATATTTTATCTGGATTTATATCCGCCTTATTTGTTGTTGTTTGAC
Organism: Giraffa tippelskirchi; assembly: GCF_054371585.1. Lineage (NCBI taxonomy): Eukaryota > Metazoa > Chordata > Mammalia > Artiodactyla > Giraffidae > Giraffa > Giraffa tippelskirchi. The sequence continues at coordinate 144,441,029 of NC_137281.1, read as the reverse complement.
TTCCGCATTTGTTCTTCCTGAATCACTTCCAGACTGATCTATTTGTGTACCCCTTTCCCCTGTCCCCCAAGGCCTTCCAGGAGAAAGGGTGCTGAAGAAGACCCACCCTCTCTTCCCAAGCTGTCTACCACGGCACAGGAAGAGGTGCCTAGTGTTGGTCTCTGCCATGGTTTGGATGAGAACTTTTGTCTTAGGAATCCCAGTCTCACCTGACTTAGCTGAAGGAGTTTTTGAGCTTCTCATTAAAGGAAAAAAAAAAAACCTGAATTTTAGAAAGTGAAAATTTTCTAATCTCTTTGCCTCTTTCATGCTTGCTGCCTCTGTGAGGGAGTGAGCGCCCTGGAGAGTTGGATAAAAACTGCTTCCTGGGCCTGGAGGTCTGTCATCTTGCCCATTCCAACCTGACATAGTTTAATGGAACTCCCTGGAGGATGATGACCTCAGGACGGGGCTGGAGGTAGGTGCCTTTTCATACTGTGCATGGGGTTCTCAAGGTAAGAGTACTGACGAGGTTGCAGTCAAGTCTTCAGGCCACTTTCCATGTCTTTAGATGGGGCTGGAATTTGCTCTGCAACTGCAAAGAAAAGTACTTGCTGGTACGGTCTGAAAGAGGGCCTGCAGAGGCACCATTTGCCTTCTCTGAGAGTGCCTGCTCCCTCAACCCTTGGCTCTCCGTTTCTGCACACGCTTCTTACACACCACCATCTGAACACCTTCCCACCCCCGACTTCCAGCTTCCTTTTGGCTACAAAGTCTGCCCCTTCCCCCAACAGTCCCAGAGAGGCCCTGGCAGACAAACTTGCACGGGGGCTAGTTTTCAGAACCAGCTTGTCCACAGAACACCCTTTTGACATCTCGGTATGGTGATGTGTCTTTGGGATTATTCGTTGCTAGGCAACTGCCAGCTAAAGTTTGAATCTGATCTGGGGAATTGCAGTGAATTGCCCTGGGTGACTTGTATCCACATTTAGGGACTTGGCTTTACAATCCTTCAAATAGGAAGTTGAGAAGATATTTTTCGATGTGCCTTTCTGGAAAGAGGTATTGGTTTGTAAAACCTAGCCCACCAACTGGCACACAAATGTCTGTACCAACAGTGTTTGTTCTGATGATGAAAATGGTGATTTCTTCCCATCTCCTTGTATTTATCCCTTGAGGTATGCTAGCTTTGAAAACCTATGATGTGTCAGGTACTAAGCTATCTGCAGGATGCAGAGACAGAAACCATGGCTTCTATATCACAGTTTGGTATTCAGGCTACTCAATGTCCTATTGAGTGTTTCTTCTTCACTTTTCCTTGGCAATCACAGGCCCTTTTGAGAATCCTGTGAAAGTTCTGGATCATCTCCCCAGAAAAAAATGCGTATCTGCATCTGATTTTATGAGTTCACAGATGTTGAGGAGCCCATCAGTGGATGCCCTCGAGTCCATTGGCTCCAGGTTAAGAACCTTAGATTGAGAGATGTGGGTGAGCTTGTTACCCTGAAAGGCTGCTTCCGTGTCCCTGCTCAGAGAGGTCCCTAACCCCTCCCACCTCTCCTGTAGTCTCACCAAGTGGCTCGTGCCTCCTCAGCCCCACCCTGCCCCAGTTGCATGTGATGAACACCTACCTGCTCATCTTCCAGACACTTCCAAGTCCCCTCCTCTCCAGCAAAGCCCTTGCTACCCTCAGGTAGAATTGGCCATCCCTGCCCTTGGCCCCATAGTCCCAAGGATACTTCCCTCTTGGCCACTGAAACACTTAACGCTGGTTAGTTAAAATGGAAGGCCCTAGAAGGTTGAAGGGTGGCTGCCTGGGCCTTTCTGTTTCTAGGATCTAGCATTGTCCTTGTTGTTCTTTAGTCACTAAATCGTGTCTGACTCTTTTATGACCCCATGGTCTGTAGCCCACCAGGTTCCTCTGTCCATGGGATTCTCCAGGCAAGAATACTGGAGTGGGTTGCCATTTCCTATTCCAGGGAATGTTCCCAACTCAGGGATCAAACTTGCATCTCCTGTGTCTCCTGCATTGGCAGGTGTGTTCTTTACCACTGGGCCACCAGGGAAGCCCAGGATCTAGCAGAGCGGATGTCTGATAAATGTGTGTGGAATGACCGAGCAAATGAAACCAGCAGGCTCTTCCCGCCTAATTTGCTTCCAGCTCTTTGAAATCAACTTGTTTCTCATTCTCTCCCTGGCAGGAATTTGGAAGAGGCAGCAGAATTACTTTCCCCAAATTCTTCAACTTCAGGAATTGGAAGATAGGCACAAGCTTACCTTGCTTGTATGTGGCATGTGAGGCTGTGATGACTGTCAGCATCATTTATTCTAGACCCTTGTTTCTTCACCACTTCATCCTTGTGGATCTAAAAAACTTGGCTTTCCTTCCCTTTGGTCTTAGGAATTAAAAGCAAGTCTTTTTACTCTGCCTTCTTTCAGGGATTAACTAACCCGGGGCTTGCGAGTAGCCACTGATAAATCAACCATACTTTTATTAAGTGCCTACTTTGTGCTCAGCTGTGTATGGGATTTCCTTTAGCCTTATTTATACCTGAGGATTTTTATGGGTTTTTAAGATGGAAGAGATCAGGAGGTGCTAGTACTACAATGGTTTAACCCAAAGTTGAGGTCCTGTGAGAGTCTATTGCCTGTCTTATTGAGCTTTGAAGGTAACTGTGGCCCAGTCACTGTTTTCAGGTATATATTCTTCAAGAAATTTTCCTGTACTTTTATCATGCCTATGTAGATACAACTTTCCCTATGACTCTATCCCAAACATATTTAATGCAGGTAGATTTATTTGACAATGAAACAAAAAGTAATGGCCTGGGGATCACGTTGTTGTTGCTGTTGTTCAGTCGCTCAGGCATGTCTGACTCTTTGTGACCCCATGGACTGCAACACGCCAGGCTTCCCTGTCCTTCACCATCTTCTGGAGTTTGCTCAAACTCATATCTGTTGAGTCAGTGATGCCATCCAACCATCTCATTCTCTGTCGTCCCCTTCTCCTCCTGCCTTCAATCTTTCCCATCATCAGAGTCTTTTCTAATGAGCTGGCTCTTCGCATCAGGTGGCCAAAGTATTGGAGCTTCAGCTTTAGCATCAGTCCTTCCAATGAATATTCAGAGTTGATTTCCTTTAGGATTGACTGGTTTGATCTCCTTGGGGATCATGAGAGGGCCTTTATGCTTCATAATGAGAGAGAGAAAAATCTCTGTCCTCATAACTCTTGCTGCTTTTCCACCCTCCAGATCATTCAGTGTTGGGGCCCTGGAGAGGCCTGGTTCTGAGTCAGGAGGAAGGTGAAGGCCAGAGGTGGAGACAGGCTATTGAAGTCAAGTTTTAATCAGATCTTCGTCCACTAGACATCCTTCAATGTGGAGAGCTAGAAAGAAAATGCTGATGGTGCACAAAGTATAGGCTGGAGGAGCAGAACCATACCAAAGAGTTTGTGAACTCAGAGGAGTCACACCGCACCAGCACCTACTCTGGACTTGAACTCTCCTTCCATCCTGGGTGGAGCCCTTTGGTACAGAGGTTGCACGTGGGGCTGTCCAGTTCCTCGTGCTCGTTTCCTTTCTGGGCAGCCATCCCAGTGTAACAGACACTTATACATATTCTGTCCTCATTTTATCTAATTACACACATCTCTGGGGGATGGGAAACAGGTTTGGATCATTCGCTTTTAGGTCAGTTATGCACAGGGTAGCTGAGATGAGCACTGATCTATGGAGTTCGATGAAATTCGGGAAGCTCCCAGAGTTCCCTGGTCCGCAGCACACCAGGGGGCATTGTTTGCCATCTCAGGGGCTGGAGATCCCCGTCAGAGCAGGGGAGGGATGGAACCTGGCTGGTTCGTTAGTCTGAATGTAGGAACCCTTCTGAGACTGAGCTCGCTCTTGCTATCCTTGGAGCAACAGGATTCCTTTATTATTTGATGATCGGCCTAACTGAGAGGGGGCTTCCCCAGTAGCTCAGTGGTAAAGAATCTGCCTGCCATGCAGGAGACATGGGTTTGATCCCTGGGTCAGGAAGGTCCCCTGGAGGAGGGAATGGCAATGTACTCCAGCATTCTTGCCTGGAGAATCCCATGGACAGAGGAGCCTGGTGGGCTACAGTCCATAGGGTCTCAAAGAGTCGGACACAACTTAAGCGACCTAGCACGCACGCATGTTAACTGTGAGGACCCAATTCTATAGGTCCCTCTTCTGGTGATCATTTGTGTTCACTCATTATCTGCCTAGCATGTGTTCAGTTTCCTGAGAAATACAGAACAAAAGAAGCTCTGATCAATGCAACAGTCTCTAACATTGCCTAGTGTTTCCAAGAATTCCTGTCTCCTTTGCGACCCAGATGAACTGGTCTGGACAATACGATAGCTCCGAAAGGTCCACACCTTTCTCCACAACACAGAGCTGGCAGCCTTGGGCAGTCCAGCTTCCTGGCATCTCTCCTCCAGGCTTTATGGTAGCTTTTCAAATCCCCAGGAAGGAAGTGAAAGTGAAAGTCACTCAGTCGTGTCCGACTCTTTGTGACCCCATAAACTATACAGTCCATGGAATTCTCCAGGCCAGAATACTGGAGTGGGTAGCTCCCAACCCAGGGATCAAACCCAGGTCTCCCGCATTGCAGGCAGGTTCTTTACCAGCTGAGCCACAAAGGAAGCCCCCAGGAAGGAAAAGCCCACTGGTTACTCTTTTTCCTTTTGCTTTCTGCTTCTTATTTCATTTCTTGACTCAGACCTAAGGCTCCCCAGTGCTCTGGGAGCCCTAGATCGAGGAATAACCCATGTGATGCTTCATACCAAGGTCTGCACCTCTGGACTCCGTTTCCTTCTGACCTCTTGTCCTCCTCATCTGTGCCCCTCTGACATCTTTCTCCTTTTCCCTGTGCATCGCGCCTTGATCAAAAAACATTGAAGAGGCACAAAAGGAAGGAAAGAGTATTCTGTCTAGTCCCCAGGAGGGCACACTCATTCTCATCCACAGGGGAGCAGGGAGCAGGGAGGAGGAAAAGGCAAAACTTGCACAGAGCAAATGGTGAGAAGAAGCGGGAGAGAGGAAACCATGAGGTTACCCGGTGGGAAGAACTGTGATCTGTGGGCAGTCCAGCTCCCGAGGGGTCTGTGAAATTGGAGGAGAGCAAGCGGCCCCACAGAGGGGATGTGTCACAGAAGGTTTCAGGGAAGAGGTGGCTTTGAGCTGAGTTTGGAAGGACAGAGGGATCTGGTGAGGCTTAGGAGTGGTGGAGGGTGAGGATGGGGAAGGATGGGCACGAAAGGGATGTGAACAAAGATTCGGGAAGCATCTGAGTGACTCTTTAGAGAATCTTCTTCCTTTGTGCTGGTGTGAGTTGGAGGGGAAGGGCCAGTTGAGGAGGAATGTGTGGAGGACAGCAAATGGGTCCATTTGGCTGGGGGTCTGTGAAAGTGAAAGTGTTAGTGACTCAGTCCTCTCCGACTCTTTGCGACCCATGGATTATAACCCACTGGGCTCCTCTGTCCGTGGGATTTCCCAGGCAAGAATACTGGAGTGGGTAGCCATTCTCTTCTCCAGGGGATCTTCCTGGCCCAGGGATTGAACCTGGCTCTCTGGCATTGCAAGTGGATTCTTTACCATTTGAGCTACCAGGAAAGTAGGAGTCCATGAATAGAAGGTAAAAATGGGAAATAGCCTGGGGCCTGGTTTGTCTGAGCGGAGCCGCAGTTTGGCAGTCAGTTTCCAGGAAGTACTTGAACACTTCAGAGGTTGAAAGAGAAGCTTCAAGGGGAAGTAGTGGGTTGTCATTGTCAACCATTGACAATCCTCAGCAGGGAGGATTGTCATCTGCAGAGACTCGTCTCACTGATCCCTTGGTTCCTTGGTTATGTGTTCTGGGTTTTTCCCAGGGCACCCCCAGAGGAGGTAAGGCAGAGGAGGATTCTAGGGGGCCTGGACTGGTATGAGCCCCTCCACCTCAGCAGGTACAGGACAGCCTTGGTCTGCCATTCAGGCAGATATGCCAAGTGGGGCAGGATGATGGGATAAAGCCCATCCAAGTGCTGGATCTAGAAGTCTTTCTCCTTTTCTATGCTTTATCACCACCCCCTTTCTTTTCAAAAACAAAGACAACTGCCCATAAAAGGTTATAAGTAAAACATACAAGTCCATTCTAGGGAGGAAAACATAAACGCTGACCCTCATAGTGCAATCACAGTCTAGTGCTCCGAGGATTAGTCTCACGGTTCAAATGGGAGTGGGGTGGGGGTGGGGGCAGTGAGGCTGCAAGTCTCTAAGACTGTGTTTCTTCCCTCGGGAAATGGATGTAGTTTATTTTGAAGGTAGTTCTTTTCCACTCCTACCCAGGCCCCCCGATATGCATTCAAACTGCCCACCCAGTGTCCACTCCCTCCTGCTGAAAGGCCTGCGCCCCAGGGAGCTTGCAGGATAGGCTGGTGTCACCCCAGTCCTCAGGTTCCTTAGCACCTTGAACTCTCTGAAAGCTCAGATGCCCCGTCCTAGGGAGCGAGAGGGTGGCGAGCAGTGGCCATGTGGCTGGAGAGTCTGAGTCACATCCAAGCCCTGTGACTGTGGGCAGGATCTCTCACCCCTCTGTGCCTCAAAGTCCTCATCTGTCAAGTGGGAGAGATGGTGCCTGCCTTTGGAGGGTTGTTGGAAGAATCAAACAAATTAATATACATTCAGGGTTAGAAGAGTTGGCCCATCTTCCCCTCTTAATATTAATAGATGTTGGCAGTGACTCTGCTTTTCTATCTGCAAAATGCAGACACACTAGCTGATTTTTTCCCATACTGGCATCTTAAGGAAAATGAGATAATAAGTAGGAGAAGCTCTGATTTGCTTAGCAGAAAGAAGTTCTAGAATTCAATGGCGTTACTGTCAGTAACTCTTAGAACTAATGTGCCAGGAGAGACTTTGAGAGGGATTTATCTCTGGGATGCTTTGTCCAGGAGCTCAGGTTATTGCATGCTGCTGGACGGGTGCTGATCTTGGGTCCTTCTGAGAAGGAACAGAATTGCACAGATGCAGAAACGCTGAGGTGAGCTGTGCTGTGACCGAACTCCAGGCTCCTTCTTCCAGTCACTGCCGCCTCCTGCAAGGGGGAGGCAAGTGCTTCCTGCCTGAATGGGCTCTGCCCTAGAAAAGGGCTCGAACAGCCTTCAGACCAAGGTGGGTGAGGGTGGGAGCTGGTCTGTGTGCTTGTCGCCCCTGTGGCCCGCTGCCCCTTTGTCAGACACCTTGCTGATTGTGGCCCTCCTGTCCCCGGTGGGTGTGTGTATACATGTTCCCAGCACACGCTTTTTGTAGGCAGCGATCTGTGCTTGACAAGCTGGCATTCCAAACTCCAGATCTTCCAAACACCAGACCCCTATGTTATTTTTAACTGTCCAAAGTTTTTTCCACGAGGTGTAATTGATGAGACTCAATAGCTTGGTCAGAGAATCTAAACTTCAGCTTGTTTTGTCTCCCTTGAATGGGCCTGTGCCCGATGACCAAGCAAAAAAACACTTTCGAAACTGACTGGTCTAAATCTTCCCACCCGTCCCATCCCCCACTTCTCTTTAGGGAACAGAAGTGAACACCAAGATAACCTGAGCTCGCCTGTTTCTGTGGCTCCAGATAGGAGAGAGGCAGATCCCTTCTGTCTGTGACCTTCTCCTCCCTGCTCTCTCTCTCAGAGTCCCGATAGTGAGGGACAAAGCTACGTTTTCAGAGAGATAACAGGAAGGGCATTGAGGAGTTGGGCGTGCAATCTCTTCTGGCCTTCTTTTTCAGCCCCCACATTCCCCGAGGGGTAAGTCACATTCTCCTCGTCCTCTGGGGACAGTCCTGAACAGATGCTGTTATTTCAGAGTGCCCGACATCTTGTGACATCGAGGGACCACCATCCTTATATCACTGGAGAAGATTCTCAGCTCTGCACACCCAGGACAAAGTGCGCCATCTCACACTCGCCTGCCATTTGCATCGTGAATTTCTTCAGCTTCGTGTGTCATTTCTCTTTTTCGTCCACACGTCTCTCCAGGCTGTGGTACACTTGGCACTTACGTTAATCAAGAGTGCACGAGATATCAGTTACTGTGGCACTGGGTATACAGTGATAAGCAAAAGCAATGTAGATCCCATCTTTGTGGAGCTTGTGGTCCAGTTGGGTAGATAGACGTTGATCACATACGTATGTAAATAAAAGCTGAATCTGTGTTATGTTGGAAGGTCCAGGAAGATAGAAGAATGTGATACAGGGAACTGTTCTGGTCTGGTATGTTGAGGGAAGGTTTCCTTGAAGAGGCACTGCTTCATTGCACGCAGAGGGGACCAGCATGTACAAAGGTCCCATGGCACATTGGAAGAACCAGGGAAGGCTGCTGTGGCTGGAGCACAAGAGAGAAAGGGAAACTGCAGCTTAATGATAGGGTAAGAGAGGTCAGGAGGGACCAGAACACGCAGGGCCTTGATGGATATTTTAAGAGTGTGTCCTTTCTCCTAAGAGCAGTGAGCAGCCACGGCAGGGTTGAAGTCAGGAAGTGACTTAGTTCCATTCATAGTCTAAAAATTGCCCCCTGGCTATGGGGAGATTTAGCAACAGAGCCTGGGAAGGGAGGGATGAGGGAGCTTCTAAGAGGGCTTTTCTGGGTAAAATTTAGGAAATAAAAACGTGATGTGTGCGTGTTCACAAAGGACAAGGCGTGAGCTGGACAAGCGCGTGACCGTAGAACGTCCCCTTGGACTGCCTTCCCAGCTTCTGCTCATTCTCAGTCCCATTTGGTAGTTTACGGAAGCTGACAGCCCGTCCCCATCCTCGGAGGTTTCTGATCCTGTGGACAGGTCTGTTTTCCTCCCAGGCAGAGTCTGGAGCTGTCTGCTTCCCTCTGCTCTCCCTGCTGCTCCCTCCAACTGTCCTTTGAGCAACTCAACATGTGGCCTGAGGACCCTGTACACAAGGGACCTGGGTGTGAGTGGTGAAAGGTGGATTCCTGGGCTGCCTCCTGGACCTTGAGAGTCAGAATCTCAGGGGTGAGGCCGTGTAGTCTGGTTCTTGTTTTTTTTAAAGTTTGAGAACTGCTGTTCTTCCAGCCCTGCACACTAACGTTACATCAGTTACTGCAATGGTGCTTTTAAATGTGTGTGTGCTGGGGGTGGGTGCGGGAGGGTAGACGGGTACCAAGTGCTTTCAAGGCACAGAAGGTCTTCTTTGGCCCTCACAGTAATGTGCTCGAGGAGATAAGGCTCCGGTAACTTCAGTTAACAGATGGAGTTGCTGGGAGGATGGAGCTCCAACTGATGTCTGACTCCAAGTGTTTTTCTTTGCTCTCCTCTCTTCCCATCTCTGGGTGGGCAAGGTTAAAAAGGACTGACTTATAACTTCCAGGTGTAGTTCCTTTTTTTAAAAAAATACCCAATATGTTTTTTGGGGCTCAGGGGATCCACCTAAAAAGTGAATATCCAATTAGTATGTGAAAGGGTGAAATTAGATAAGTTTATTATAATAATTATTTATATATATTAATATGTACATATATTAATATATATAATTATTATAACCTTTTAGTATAGAAGATGTCAAACCTGTACAAAAATACACAGAATAGCATAAAGAATCTCCATGTGCCCATCATCCAACCTAGCTTTAACAGTCATAAGAAGGGTGGGCATTTTTTCAGTTGTTCAGACTTTGCTCTGTGGTACTCTCATTTCTTTTTTCATTTATTTACTTGTTTATTTAAAAATTTTGTATGGGATTATAGTTGCTTTACAATGTTGTATTAGTTTCTGCTGAATAGCAAAGTGAACCAGCTATAGTAGTAGTAGTAACGTTAGTCGCTCAGTCGTGTCCAACTCTTTGCGACCCCATGGACTGTGGCCCACTAGGCTCCTCTGTATGTACACATGTATCTCCTCTCTTTTGTGTTTCTTTCTGATTTAGGTCACCACAGAGCACTGAGTAGAGTTTCCTATGCTATACAGTAGGTTTGTGATGCTCTCATTTCTGTGTCCATGGGACGAAATACCTGATAGGACAGCGGGCAGCAGGAACAGAGAAGCTATCAAAGCACCCCACCAGCTAATGACTGGAGAGGGACAACACTTTTTTGATTCAATTTGTTTGTCAACAGAACAGCTTGTAGACAGAGCTTGTGCTTGGATCTGTAGATCTAAGAAATACCTTGGAGACCATTGGTAGTCTCCCTCACAAGTCTGACGTGACATAAGAGGCCAAACAGGCTCTGTGGACAGTCCTCAGGCTCTGCACAGTTAATAAGAGGCAGATCCTCCAGCCCTGCCTTCCTTGTATAGCATTGAGGGTCTCTCGACATCTTTGCTCTAGTGTTTTCCAGCATGAAGTTATGGAACAGAACCCCCCACCCCCCTACTCAGAGCCCTGGGGGATGAAATACCAGTATTTGACCATCTCAGCTTTTGCTCCCTCTTTGTGGGAAGAAACCCTTGGTGGAGCCTGGGGGTGAAAGCCAAGTGGGCTATGTGCTCAGTTTCCCTTAGCTCTGCCTGCCCTAAAATGCTAGAAGCCCTGAAGCAAAACATGACAAATTAGCAGGTGTCACAGGCTTTCAAGAAAGGAAGAAATGGTTTCACTGGCCAGCTTCCTGGAGGAGGTGGGAGTGGTGGCGGGTATTGACGGATGGGCAGAAGTCAGGGAGCTGAGGATAAAGACGCCATTCCTTTAAGAGGGGAACTAATCTCTCAGCACTGCACGTAGACCAGGATTTCTTTAGCACCCCCTAAAGTGGAAGGCTCTGTACTTCACAGTGAGGGGGCTACCGAGACACAGGAGATATGCTTTCTGTTCTCCGGGAACTTTCTGTCTAGTTGAGGGACAAGACATATGTTGAATATTAATATAAGTGGGACACTCTAAGACGCTAAGATGCAAGTTGACTTTCAAGATAAGCTTAAAGAAGAGTGTACTGGAAACCAGGAGGTGAATCACAAAGCCACACATAGTAATAATATCAATGGCCGTGGACCCGGGGTCTTCTGCATGTGCGGCTGTGGTCCAGATGTGGCGATAACTGCATCGTTACACGGCAGCTTTTAAAGTGTCATGATCATTCCAGCTACCATCTCTTGAACACCTGTGTCTGCTCGGCAGCCCTGTGCTGTGTGCTTGCACACATGAACTCATTTAATCCTCTTAGGAAGCAGGCAGTATTAACTGTTTTACAGGTGAGAAAACTCTGAAGAGTTTAAGCAACTTGCCCAAGACCTGAGGCATGGACCTGGGTCTGTCCGTCCAAATGAACCTGGGTTCAAAAAGGAAGTGTGAAAAGCAGCCAGGCTGAGTAGTTGGGAGGGAGAGGGCTGGACAGGTAACAAAGGACCTATTCTAGACACCTGTGTGAAAAGTGTGGCGCGGATCCTGTAGGTGTTGGGGCATTATTTAGGATATGGCAGGATGGACATTTGAGGGTGGTTAATTTGCAGGATGGTGTGAGTGGGGAAGCTGTGGCAGGAAGTGACTGGGGTCTACGAGGGGGTGGCAGTGGGAATGCGCCTGGTCAAACTGAGTAATGAAAATCCTCACAGCCCATCAAACTTAATTAAAATCAAATAAACACTCCGACAAACCCATCTCATACCAAGTAGGGTGTCAGGCGAGCTGCAGGGACATAGAGCTTCGTCCTTATGTAATACTTGTGAAGTATGCCTGTGCTTTGCATTGACAGGCTCCCTTACACGGTCGTGGTGTCAGCTTGGTCTTTGGCACCCCATCTCTTTTCTCACCCCTTCCCGTTTCTTCCTGACAGCAGTTATTTCAGTATTTTGCCGTTTACCTGAAATCCCTCTCCATCCTCTCACTCTCAGCGAATGATTTCCCCCAGACTTGTTCAAGAAAATCGAAGCCATGAGGCAAGGAACTTCCTTGTCATCCTTGCCCTCGGCCTCATCATGATGAAAGCCACCTCTTCTGAGCCCCGCCCCCGCCCCCGCCCATCCCTCTTCCTGCATAACTCTCCCATTACCTTGGTATATTTTTTTCACAGTGCATACAACCCTCAGAAATTATCTTTACGCATTTGTTCTCCTGTCTTATGTCTGCCTTTCCTCTTGGAATTTATGTTCCATGAGAGCACAGACTGTGCCTGTCTTAGACACTGCAGCATCATGGTCCCAGCACATAGTAAATGCCTGGAGCAATGGAAGGTGCTCAGATGTGGAAACAAATAAGCGGATTCCCATGACTTCCCCATGATTTGACCTTCTTCTCTCCTCCTGACTGTCCTACTGCCTATTTGACTCCATCAGGTTGTCCCTCCTCACTTATGTTCTAAATAAAATTTTCTTCTTCCCCTTAAGCTGCTTGTTCCTCTTGGGGTTCACTATCATTTAAACAAAAAACCTCAGGGTCATCTTTGGCTCTTCTCTCTCCTCACTCCTATATACACTTAGTCCCCAAGTCCTGTTGACTTAACCTTGGCAATACCTCTGGACTCCGTCCTCTCATCCATTCGCCTCTCATTCAGGCAACAGAAGTGCTCACAGGGACACTGGTAGGAGCTTCCTAATTGACTTCCCAACCTGTAATCTCTCCCCATGTCAAGTTATCCCTACCCACAGGGATAGGATAACCACTGTTTGGTTTCTTTTTACTTTCACCAGCACCTACTGATTGTAGATCCATCCATCTGCCCATCTACCCAACCATCTATCCATCCATGCCTGCATCTACCCATCCATCAATCCATTCCATCCATCCATCCATTCATCCGCCTATCCATATATCTACTCATCCATCCATCCATCTATCCTTTCCATCCACCCATCTATTACCTGTTTACTGAGTGCCAATTGTGTGCACTATGGGAGGTGCTGGGTAGAGAACCGAGAGCACAGTCTTTCCTTTCATATCAATTTTCAACCTCGTAGGTGGAGACAGATATAAACAACCTTGACCTTCAAGTGTTATAGGTGCCTTTTATTCATTCATCAAATATTTATTGAGTTTCCACCACATGCCACACACTGCAGGTGCTGGCGATAGAGCCAGTCCATAAAGCAAGGTCCCAGCCTTCATAGAAGCCACATGCTAGTGGAGGAGACCAGCAGTGGACAGAAATGCAGGTATAAATGCTATGGGAAAATAAAGCGAGGGTGAGGGGCGCATGTGTATGTGTTGCCCTCTGGAGAGGGTATTCAGAGATGGCTTCATAGAGAGGGTGATGTTTGAGCAGAGACCTGCAGGATGAGAGGGAGTGGCATGTGCAGACAGCTGGGGGAAAAGTATTCTGAGCAGAGGGAACTGCTGATGCCCTTTGCTGAGGCCCTGCTGGGCTGGGAGTGTGCTTTGGGGAGTGTGTACAGGGCATGGTGAGATACAAAGGAGGGGAGGAATTGCCCTATTGGAGGGGCCAGGGGGCACTCCTCAGAGGAGGTGGCCACACTCCCTAGCTTGACCATTCAGCCTCACATTCCACCACCTATCCATGAACTCTGAGCTTGAATCATGCCAGACCATGGACTTTCCACCTCCGGGCCTTTGCTTCTCTGATCGTCTCTGTCTCCTCTGCCTCCTATGCTTCTCCCTGGTGAACATCTGGTTCCCACTCACCCTTCAACAATTCAGCCACCTCCAGCCAGAATCAGTTGCCCCTCTGTGGGTCCCATAGCACTTTGTTCATGCCAGTGGAGCACTTAGCACAGTGACATCTGATGAGCTGAGTCTGGGCCGGTCACCTCCGCCTGTTAAAGCTCCTTGCACAAAGGAACTGTATCTTAGACCTTCCTGGGTCCCCAGCACCTTGCACTGTGTGGGCACACAGTAGGTGGTTTGATGCGTGTTGTATTGGAAAGTATCTTGTTTTGTTACCAGACCTCTCTCTATCGACATACGGGCAGACATACATGCCCCCTTTCTACACATCAGTTGCTTAAAAAGTTCCGCAGTTCCTAATGAAAGCCAGAAGGTCATGAAATTAATTTGTCACCCTGATGCCAGCTTCACTCAGCTGACTTGTGGCCTGGGAAGGGGTTTTTAAACATGTGTTTCTAATCTCTGTGCTAATTTCTCTTCCCTCTCTCAGTCATCTTCCCCTCAGACTTGCGGGCAGGAGCTGCCTTCGGGTCTGGTGGTATCTGCACCTTCTTTTGAATCCTTTGCACAGATGTTTTCCAGCTTTGGGCCTGAGAAGAGGGGAGGTGGTCTCTGATTTAGGAAGAGTAAGAGGGAGGAGAAATGCAATGAGGTTTCCTCCCCTCTTGAAATTCATTAGAGCTTATTTATTTGCTTGAGAAAGGCCTAATATACATATGTTTTGCTATGAACTGGATCATATGTCTTTAAGGGGAGTCTAAGATTTTTCCCTCTGTCATGTGGAGTTAAGAATATTTCCAGGTGTTCTGGGATTAATTTATTAAGTCAGCAAATAGTTACTGGGTTGTTGTTGTTTAGTTGCTAAGTCGTGTCCGACTCTTCTGCGACCCCATGGACTGTAGCCCGCCAGGCTCCTCTGTCCATGGGATTTCCTAGGCAAGAATACTGGAGTGGGTTGCCATTTCCTTCTCCAGAGGATCTTCCTGTCCCAGGGATCGAACCTGTGGCTCCTGCATTGCTGGCTCCTCCCTGAGCCAGCAGGAAGGCCCATTTACTAAGTACTTAGCACTATTCTGAGTGTCGGACATCAGCAATGAAAAACAGGAGCAAAATCCTGGTGTTCTTCTAGCTTACATTCTAGTGGAGGCAGATAATGGTGATCTAAGTAAGTAAATGGCTGGAATGGTGATTAAGTATATGAGGGAGATGGGATAGGGGGTTTAGGGGGGACAGTTAAGGTGGCCAGGGAGATTTCACTGAAAAGTGACATTTGAGGGTTATCTTGGGGAAGAAGATTCAAGGAAGAGAGAGCAGCAAGTGCAAGGTCCTGAGAGGGTCCTTACTTAATTTGCCTGATGTTTTGCAGAACAGCAAGAAGGCCAGTATGGCTGGAGTAAAGTTAGAGACGGGGAGAGTAGTAGGAAAACTTTGGCTTATTTTTAGAGTTGGGAACCTACTGGAGGGTTTTTACAGCATCAACCTGGCTGTCCAGTTGAGGGTAAACAGATGAATCAGGGGCTGAGCAGGGAAATGAGTAAGGAGGCAGCAGCTGGGACCAGGGTGGTAATTGTAAAGGCTGTAAAAAGTAGCTGGATTTGGAATACATATTATAGATAGGGAAGGCAGTTTTTGCAGAAAAATTGGAAGTGGGGTATGGCAACAAGAGAGGCATTATGGATGACTTCGAGGTTTTAGACCTAAGCAAGTAGAAAAATGGAATTGCTGAGATGGTGAGGATCGAGGGGTAGTGGGCATGTGTGGACCCAGCTTTGCCCTTGTTAGGCCTGAGATGCTCAGTCAACATCCAGGTGCAAAAGTCCAATAGGCAAGGATGTGAATGCATCTGTTTTTTGTTTTTTTTTTTCTGACTGCACTGTGCAGCATGTGGAACTTCCCTGACTGAGGATGGAACCCAAGCCCCCTGCAGAGGAAGGGCAGACCAGGGATCACCAGGGAAGTCCCAGCACCTGCCCTTGTTGACCTCCACCTGGGGAAGAGGGTTGGATGTGGTCCAGGGAGTCTTGTTGGGACCTGGATGCAAATTGGTTGCTCAGGGTCTGTACCATTGCCCTTTATTTTTTTAAAAATTATTTCTTTAAATCATACTTGGACTCAATTCAAGAAATATTTACCAGCATTAATTATTTGCCAGACATTGTGTTAGGTGCTGAGGATAAACATAAAAGTAGGATTGAAATGTTTTTTTCCTCTTGGAGTTTATAGTCAATGGGGGAAAGTGTGCAAAGCATGCATTTTTATTAGAACAGTGAATGGTAAATCCACAGTTAATATGAGAATAGACCCTTTGTCTTGATGAATAAATTAAAACCTTTACTCGTAACACTCTATTGCTATTATTGTGATAAAAAAAGGAAATTTGAAAATGTTTGTGGTTTTTCCAGATTGAGCTTTTCTTGCCAAAACATTTTATTTGCAAGTCTTTGTGCCCTGAGTGCAGGCATAAGTGATTCACTGAACACTGCTAAACATTTTCCCATGACCAAGCATTCACATAGGAGGCCTCTGGTTCTGTTGTTGAGGTCATATAAGTCATTCCTGGAAGGGAAGTTTTGCTTTTAAAAACTGCTACAGTCATGCATGCTAGTAAAACTTTACCTAGTTCAACATCAAACATGGATGTGAAAACTTTGACCAAGTGGCAGCAAAGGTTATAAAAAATCTGATATGCATGTGGCATGCAGTGAGGCCTGACTGCCCTTTCCTTGGCCATCAGTTACTGATCCAGTGATTACTTGGTCTGGTCTTTGTGTCCCATGAAATGGGGAACTGGGTTGGGGTGGGTGTCCTTCCCACAGCCTGCTACACGCAATGAGGTGGATCCAGGACCTTGCTTCAGACATAACATACCTTTCAAGAACAAGGTTCTAATACAGAAAAAATCTGAACCAAGGATCCAGATTGACAGAACCTATCTTTCAAGTATTGTTGCACTTTCTCTCCACAAATATTTGGAAATGTCTTTGTGAGATACATGGAAGAAGAACAATTATGGGACTTTTTATATAACATTCCAACCTCAGCATAAATAGAGTCCGAGGTAAAGGTCATCTGATGCCTGAGACTGGCACTGACCGCTGCCATCAAGGACATTTGGTTGGGTGAAATTCTATCTCTTGACATCAGATCATGTCTTTCTTTACTTTGGACAAGATTCCACGTGATTCAAGGGTGTCTTAGAGAATAGACCCCTGACCCTAAATCTTGGAGCTACATCTACAGTAGCTCGGCCTTTGTGTGGGTGGCACTCTTGTCTCGTTTACCACCGATCCCCAGCCCCTGACTCAGTGCCTGGCACAAGGTAGGAGCTTGGCAAGTATTTGTTGAATGGATGAGTGAAACCCATCCTCCACCAGTCAAGCTGTTCTGCCTCTAAATAAACAGAACCTGATAGTAGCTGACTTTGAACAGGAGTGTGTGGGAGCATTGCTCAGGCACATCCTTCTGTCCCCTGAGCAGGGGTAAGATCAGACACAGTGGCTTAGGTACCAGAGTATGCCAACAGACCTGATGGATGATTTTAGAAAGTTTGGGGGAATGGTGTGGGAGTGGAAGAGAGCCACAGGAAAAATGAAGTTAAACTGTAATAGTGAAAGAGAAGAGTTAGCCTAGGGTGATGAAAAGCTCAGGTAGAAAGTTTGCTGGCTGGGGACCTAGCTAGCTTTTGGGAAATATTGCTTCCCTGTTGTCCTTGAAAGAGGTTCCTCTTTTGCTGTATATTATGAAAACTTTCAAACATAGTATAGTGCAGGGGTCCCTAAACCCCGGCACCTCCATTGCTTACATTATCACCTGAACCATCCACCCCACCCTGTCCATGGAAAAATTGTCTTCCACGAAACCAGTCCCTGGTGCCAAAAAGGTTGGGGATCACTGGTATAGTGAACCTCATATATTCATAACTCAGCATCAACAATTAGCAACTCAGAGCCAGTCTCACCAACAGCCTACCCCAACCCTCCCACACCAGGGATATTTTGAAATAAATCCCAGATGTCATTTTATCTGTAAATATTTCAGTAGGTCTCTACAAAACACAAGGATTCTTTATAAAATCATAGTTACAATCTCATTGGAGTTAATAATTTCCTAATTATTATGAAATATCCAGTTAATGTTGAAATATATATGTCTGTGAATATATGTCAGTCAGTTCGATCACTCAGTCATGTCTGACTCTTTGCGACCCCATGGACTGCAGCACGCCAGGCTTCCCTGTCCATCACCAACTCCCGGTGCCTACTCAAATGCATGTCCATCACATCAGTGATGTCATCCAACCATCTCATCCTCTGTTGTCTCCTTCTCCTCCCACCTTCAATCTTTCCCAGCATCAGGGTCTTTTCCAATGAGTTGATTCTTCGCATCAGGTGGCCAAAGTGTTGGAGTTTCAGCTTCAGCATCAATCCTTCCAATGAATATTCAGTACTGATTTCTTTTAGGGTAGACTGGCTGGATCTCCTTGCAGTCCAAGGGACTCTCAAGAGTTTTCTCCAACACCACAGTTCAAAAGCATTAGTTCTTCGGCTCTTAGCTTCTTTATAGTCCAACTCTCACATCCATACATGACTACTGGAAAAACCATGGCTCTGACTAGATGGACCTTTGTTGGCAAAGTAATGTCTCTGCTTTTTAATATCCTGTCTAGGTTGGTGTATATATGTATGTATGTGCATATAAACATGCATATATACTACTGTTTTAGTGGTGTTTCAAAATGAATTTATTATCTTTACAAAAATGATGTATATTTGTTACTAAAAATTCAAACAATGCAAAAATGTAAAAAGATGAGAGCAAAAATAATCACTCCAGATCCGTTAGATGAATGTCTTTTTAGACATCTCTCCATGCCTGTGTTTACAAAGAAGAGCAAATAGAAGATGGACTGTCAGAAAAACTTTTTTTAGTGATATATTAAAAAAGAAACACTGAATAGGGCACCCAAGGTTCTTGAGCTTTTGCATAAGGCAGGGCTAGATTGCAGAGTCCTTGAGGGCAGGGCTGTGCCTGAGTTATGTTTATATATCCCCTCCCCCATCAACTCAGGTGGCATTCCAGTGGTCAGGGACTGTAGTTTTAATTGAGGGGACCCTTAAGAAATTACTCAGTCATCTTATGGGGTAGAATGGCCCATGAGTTGAAATCACTCGCCAAGATCCCACAGCTACTTGGGATGCGTGTGGGGCTGGAGCCCATGCTCCAGAGTCCAGTTTCAATGCCCTCTCTCTGGTCCATGAGACTGAGTGGTAGCAAAGTGGTCCAGTGCACAAGCTTGGAGTCAGATACACCTGGGGCTTGATTCTTCTCTGAATCTTTCTCGTGACTTCGTGGCTGCGAGACATCTCTTACCTACAGAGTTTGCCTACCTCAAAGGGCTGTTGCAAAGAGTAAAGGAGATATTGCTTAAAAAGCTTGTAGCATGGTTCTTAGCACATGCATGGTGCTAAGTCGATTCAGTTGTGTCTGACTCTTTGCGACCCCGTGGACTGTAGCCCACCAGGCTCCTCTGCCCATGGGATTTCCCAGGCAAGAATACTGGAGTGAGTTGCCACTTCCTACTCCAGGGGATCTTCCCAACCCAGGGATTGAACCTGGGTCTCCTGCATTGTAGGCAAATTCTTTACTGTCTGAGCCACCAGGGAAGACCTCTTAGCACATACCAGGTGCCAAATAAATGTTAACTGTAATTATTATTATTTGTAGTAAGAGCAGCAGCGGTATTGATAGTTCCATCATTTTCTTATTTTACTAGAATTGTCAACTGGGACTCAGAAAGTTCAACCCTCTCCCTGCCTCCACTCCCCTCAGGTTCCTGGGTGCAGACTGAACACAGTGCAACCGTGTTCACGGTTCAACTATAACTGTGACTTTTGCTTTCTTCCTGCCACTGGGAAGTGAAGAGTCTTTCATGTGGGGATCCTTTTCCTGTGTTGCGTCAGCTTCTGGTTGGCCATTTGGTGGTCAAGGTTCGTGCGTCTTCTCTCTGTAGGTAGCTTAGTGCTGCTGCCTTAACAAGAGCTTCGCAAATAATTATTCTAAGCTCTTCAAATAGAAACACCGGGCAAAGGGCTGGGTGCAAGACATCTGGCCTTCCCTGTCGCCCCTTCAGTTTGCTGACTCAGTAGCTCTTCCAAGGCCCTCCTCCAGGCCCAGGGTCTGTCAGGTCACTAATGGAATCTGCTGGAAGCAAATTAACTCATGAGAAAAGGGCTCACAAATCACTCCAGCTCCTGGTGTCTGCCCCAGGATGGCTGGCACTTCCCCATTCACTCATAAGACCTCGCCTCACATTTCATAGCTCTCTGGGGGAGCCCCACATTTTCTTGCCTGGTTACTGAGGAGCACTGGGGCGGTGCTGGCATCTCAGCCCCCACAGCAGACCTGTGGCCTCTGTGCGTGAGGCGGCCATCTGTGCCGCCTGACACGCCTTCCTTTGTGGGAGGCCTGAGCTGGCTCCATGCGTTATTCACACTTCTGGGTTTGGGTTGGCTTCACTGTTTGCTCCACGTGGAGGCTAGGAAAAGGCGTATGTGTATGGGGGGGGGGGCGCAGGTCTTAAACGTGGTCTTTCCTTCTTCCCTGATCACACATGTTCTTTTCAAAATATTGTCTCAGGTGGGGTGGAAGCCGTGCTCCACCTGAGTCTGTTCAGTCCCCTGCAATTCCTGGAATGTAGTTTCCTGGAGCCGAGTTGGGTTTGGGGGGCTCTCATGAAGCAAGCTGGAAAATGCTCACAGCCTTCTGGAAGTGGCGGGCTGCCACTATGCCATCCTTCTTCCTCTCTCTCCTCACCCCTCTCGCCTCCCCCAGTGTTGCCTCATGGGTCCCTGAGTAAATTGAGGGTGTTCTGGTGAGGGGTCCTCCTGGCTACCGTTGGGGTGGTAAGAGAAGAGGGAATGATGCTCTCTTCCTGCCCCAGAGAGAGGGGTCCGGGGTGTGGGGGACAGGATTTTGTGGCATCAGAGAAGCCCCAGCAGCATCCTGTGGTAGAAGAGAATTTGAGTGATGAAGTGGGGACAGGACAGCGACCGATAACGTGCCTGGGCTGGAAGGAACCAGAGACGTCCCCTTCCTTGCTCTGTCAAGGGAGAAAGTCCATGTTGTGCCTGCCTGGAGCCGTTGCGTGAGATGAGCTCTGTGAGGACCCGAAGAACAGTCCCGGCCTTAGAACATGCTCATTGAACACTTGTTTCTGTCTTTCCTTCCAACTCACCCAGATCTTCGACAGCAGTGGTTGACCTTAGATTCTCAAATGTCTGACATTTCGTAAGAATAGAATTTACCCCTGAGTGCAGGAATCGTTACCTGGGGCTGCTGTTGACCACTCATGCCTCGAGCCGTTAACCACCCCCCGACCCAGAGGTTTGACACCTCCCACATGTTCACTCCTGGCCTCGCAATCTTCTCTCCTGGCCTCATCACCGAGGGATGTCCATGTTTGTTTTGGGCCAAACTGACACATGGGTTAAAGTGTCAGTAGAGGGGACTTCCCTGGTGGTCCAATGGTTAAAACTTCATGCTCTCAATGCTGGGGACCGGTGTTTGATCCCTGGTCATGTTTGATCCCTGGTCAGGGATCCCACATGCCACAGCTAAGAGTTTGAATGCCACAACTAAAGAACTCATGTGCTGCAACAGTCCATGGAATTCTCCAGGCCAGAATACTGGAGTGGGTACCTGTTCCCTTCTCCAGGGGATCTTCCCAACCCAGGGATCAAACCCAGGTCTCCCAAATTGCAGGCAGATTCTTTACCAGCTGAGCCACAAGGGAAGCCCAAGAATACTGGAGTGGGTAGCCTATCCCTTCTCCAGCAGATCTTCCCAACCCAGAAATTGAACTGGGTCGCCTGCATTGCAGGCAGATTCTTTACCAACTAAGCGATGAGGGAAGCGTGCAACTAAGACCAGGCACAACCAAATAAATAAAATTTTATTTTTTTAAAGAGAGTCAGTAGAAGGCCTTTGCTTTCCCTACTATCCCCTTGCCCTTGGCCAGTGGGACTCTGAGACTGTCTTAGTTAAAAGATTCTGTGCAGAAGTAGGGCGAGCTCAAGGAGAGAGCTGCAGGGTGGTACAGAGGAGGTCTGAGTTCTATATCCTCAGGTGGCTGAGCCTTCCAGATTCAACCCAAGACCCATATCGCTGAAATTCATTTCAATGTTCTGACTCGACCAATACTGCTTCTACAAACCACGCTTGCCCTAGTCAGTTCCCCACCCTGTACCTCAGTTGCTTTTTCTATAAAACAGTGCTAATAATAACAGGCTACTATCTCACCAGGGGAGGCTTCCCTGGTGGCTTAGATGGTAAAGAATCTGTGTGCAGTGTGGGAGAACTGGATTTGATCCCTGGGTTGGGAAGATCCTCTGGAGTGGGGCATAGTAACTCACTCCAGGATTCTTACCTGAAGAATCCCATGAACAGAGGAGCCTGGTGGGCTATAGTCCATGGGGTGACAATGAGTCCGACATGCCTGAAGCAACTAAGCACATAACACATCTCACCAGGGATAGTGACGAGATGGCATTTGGGAAATCTCTTTGAAAAGAAGGCAAAGGGTGGGCTCAATTCCTAGTTCCCTTATTTGTGTTGTACTGTGTTGTATTTTTTCTTCCTGTTATGACAAATAAGCCATTTGAGAGATCATTTCATTCATCTCACAGATAAAAAGGTGGCGAGGTAAGCGTACATCATCCTTGCTTAATAAATTAGAGTGATCGTCGCTGGCGAGTCAGGACTGGAGCTCAGGAGCTGGGCCCTGGGCCTCCCAATTTGGTCTCCGCACCCCTTCTGCCTGTTACTTTTTCATATTTCATATCAAAGTCTCAATCGTTCTTTCAAGTCCTGTGTAGTCTGGGCTCTGATCATCCGGGGACTGCGCAATTCTTATTAATATTAAAGGTGAGCGTTTTCTTAGCCTTCTTCCCCTCGTTTCTAAATCAGTCTCTGGAAGGAGAGGGCAAAAGTAGAACTGGAAGGACGGCTAAGCCCCCCAAGGAATGCTTTCTGGTGTGTTGCAAATGCAGGCTCCCTCCGGTGACTTTAAGGATTCTGATGAGTGAAGTGTGAACAGTAACTGATTAGCTGCAGAACTTCTGTGACTATTAGAGTCTTGATTTCAGGGTCAGGCTGAAATCGACAATTTGATCCTGCTGCACAGCTCTGCCAAATGCCAGGAGTTCAAGAGACCCAGAGTGTATATTTTCCCTCATTTCAGCCTCCCCGTCACTGATTTGCTGATAATAACTGTATCTAGCAGTATTCGTGAGGAAAACAGATGGAAGTGAAAATTTTGTAAATGAATTGGATTTTCCTGTTGGCCTCATCACTTCAACCCCAGGGTGTTTTTTTTTTAAACTTCATTTCTAATTACTTTGCAAATGATGAGGGCCCTTTGAGATTGATCTCCATTTCTCAAGCTTCCAACAGCAATATTCTGTAAATAAACACTTAAATGATGGAAGAGGTTGGTGTCATTTGAAAAGTCCATTTTTTAAGAGAAGAAAAAAAATGATTTTAATAATTGGAGGGATTCCAGCCTATTGGTTGGTTTTGTGAGTTTGTGTATTCTGGCCATTCATAGGGACTAAGAAATGGGAGCAGGAGCTATGTCTGATTTGTGTAGAAAGATGGCTTTTCAGCTGTTTCTCAGATAATCCCTAAGGAAGTCAAGTCTAGAAGCCTCAGTTGTTTCCTAGGTGTTGGAGCTACATTTCTGCCTCTTTCTGATACAGCTTCACCCTCCTCTGTGAAGTAGGTTTCAAGATACTGTCCTTTCTTAGCTTGATGCATTTTAGATGAAGTAGCCCACATGTTGAAAATATCGTGACGAAGGTGTAATATTTTTTGTGTAAAAGACAGCAAGCTATTTCCAAGACTTACTTGCTTACTCTGCAGGGGTATGGAGACAAAATGCAACCCATGGTGAAAAATGATCTTGGAGTGACTTTTCATTTCATAATTTTAGACATTTAAGAAGTGACATACTGACTGTAAAAAATGCACAGTACAGGACATGAAATGAGAAGAAAAAAAAAGAACGGGGAAGAAAAAAAGACTTCTTCCCCTCTTACCCATTCTGCTTCCCACAGTTAAGGACACTTTTTGTATCTCCTTCCAGATATTTTCTATGGCTCTGAAAGCATACACATGTATACAGAAGGCTATGTCAGAATAGTTGTTGGTATTTGAGTTAAAAAGAAGTCAGTCATAGGGTGATTTCCTGTATTTCTTTGACTGTAT
Source organism: Giraffa tippelskirchi (assembly GCF_054371585.1). Taxonomy (NCBI): domain Eukaryota; kingdom Metazoa; phylum Chordata; class Mammalia; order Artiodactyla; family Giraffidae; genus Giraffa; species Giraffa tippelskirchi. The sequence goes on along the minus strand of NC_137281.1, from coordinate 144,417,239 downwards.
GGTAAACTGAGAGCAAACTCATTCAGTTTGTTGTTGTTTAGTTGCTTAGTTGTGTCTGACATTTTTGTGACCCAACTCCATGGACTATAGCCCACCAGGTTCTGTCCATGGGATTTTCCAGGCAAGAATACTGGAGTGGGTTGCCATTTCCTTCTCCAGGGAATCTTCTGGACCCAGGGATCGAACCCACATCTCCTGCATTGGCGGGTGAATTCTTTACCACTGAGCCACCAGGGAAGCCCAAACTCATTCAGACTCTTTAGGAAAATCCTTTTTATAAAAACTTAAGCATCTCCAACAAGGCTATTTTTGCACATGCCATGGGTTCTGTTTAGTGATGCAAACAGTACACAGTGTACAGCAACAAAAGCGATTGAAGTTTTTAACAAAACACAGACTAAAAACATTCACTGTAGAAATCCATGTGTAAGGTTATTGCCTGTGTGTGGAGAAGAGATTGTAGGGTGTTTTTACAGTATTTTTTTTTATCAGTGGCATACAACTTTTCCACAGCAAAATATTAAAGGTTGAATAAACGTGTAATGTGAGAATGTGTGATGTTTATTGCCAAACACAGTGACAGGCTGTGATCCTTATGAGTGTGAGCTGTGGGAACTTCTGGACTGGTCCTCTTGAGATGGAGAGACCAGCCAGGTGGGCAATGGCCTCAGTGTGCATACACAAATCCAACCCCTCCCCCTTTCAAGAAACAGGGTGGGGGTGCCTAACCAGGCTTAGTGTGGCAAATTGGATCCAGATTTCAGTTTTCCCCCCTCCATGTTCTACCTAGGCTCTCACGAAGGGGTTTTGAGCCCAAGTCCAATCATGTGAACTCTGGTTCCCGGCTTAGAGCACACAGAGCAATGATCAGGGCTCTCACCCTGTTTCACTTTGCAGCCTCCTCTGGAATAGGAGCCTTGGGGGACACACTCAGAAGCAGTGGCTCCTTGGCGGCCTCCTCCGTTGCCCCAATTCTGTAGGTTCATCCATCTCCTGCAACTTGACTCTCTCCGGAGAACTGATCTCGGAGCCCAGGGCTCTGTTTTTCCCTCCGCCGTCCCTTCAACTACCTGCGGCCCCTCTTAGCTTCCACATCCTCAAAAGGGATAATGTTCTCCTTGAAAGCGTCTTTTGAGGATTAATTGATGTTTGCTCTATGCTTTGAAGAGAGAATCCTATCAAGTCGCGCTGCTGTCCTCAAAGCTGGCCCTGGTTCCAGCTGGTGCCCGGCCTGGCCAATGGGGACGCGGGGCGGGCACACCTCTCTCATTGGCTGCCTTTCTGGGCATATCGTTTGCCTGCTCAGTACCCACCGTCGAAGGCGATTACCCAAATAGGAGGCGCAGATCCTCAAGTGGACACTTTGTACATTGTACGTTTTTTCACTTGGAGAAAGAGTATTTGCCTCAAAATGATCATCCCTCGGGAAGCCAGTTTGTGCCCATCTGTGACATTTTCTCATTTGGAAATTGTTCTTTTCTCTCTCCTTAAAAAAAATAAAAAGCTTAAGAAGTGAAGGAGAAAGTGGAGTTATAATCCGCCACTTCTCAAAGAAGTCCCTTTGCCAGGCCATTTATATGTTAATTGCGTGTGGTTTAGGGAGGAAAAGGATGCTACCTGGTTCATGATAAGCACATTCATCTCAATGAATTCTTTGTTGGAACTGTTTAATCGAAGAAATGGAAGCTGCAACCTCCTTATTGGAAAGATCCACATTATGTCGTGTGAGTTAAGAACCTGAGGGTTCCAAGGAGAAGATGGATAAGAAAAAGCAAAAAAAAAAAAAAAAAGTTTGTTTTTAAGACACCTCAAACAAGGAGTTAGGAAAACAAACCAGTCAAAAACATCTTAGTTGTCTTGTGGGTGTGGAGGGCAAAGCCAGCTAAGCTGCTGGGGTCCTCTTCCAGGTCCTAGGACAGACGTCAGCATGGAACAAGAGATTGGGGACCTGCTGCTGACTGTTCCAGTGGGGCGTTTCAAGGGGAGCCAGCCTTGCCTATCAGTCCTGCAGCACCCGAACCTTGTAAAGTCTCTTAAGCCCCAGGGGTGGGGTTGGAGGTGGGGGTGAGTGGTTTGTTTCTCAGCACAGGTCTTTTTCTTTTTAAAAAAATATTTATTTATTTATTTATTTGGCTGCGCCAGATCTTAGTTGTGGCCCGTGGGATCTTCAATCTTCTTTGTAACATGTGGAATCTTAAGTTGTTGCAAGTGGGATCTAGTTTCCCGACCAGGGATTGAACCCGGGGCCTCCTGCATCGGGAGCGCGGAGTCTTAGCCGCTGGACCAACAGGGAAGTCCCAGTACATGTCTTCTTAATAGAAGGCATTGTTTCCCTTTTCTAAATTATGTTCCCAGATTCTTGAAAAATCGAAGACAGGGCCACCTTGAACTTTCATTCCGTCACGGTGCCATCAGCAGCTGCCACCCCTTATCATGGGGCAGTGGGACACTGGCTCCCCACCTGGGGCACATGTTGGTTTCTCAGCCATGTGGGAAGTTCATGAGAAGATAGTGTGTTTGTCCAGAAATACATGTGTGAGCACACATGCATGTACAAACACACACACATACACACACCATCCCAGATCCAGGCCAGAGGGGATTACCTTACAGAAAGGTTACATCTCAGCAGGTTCAGAGTGTATAACCTGAATAAGAGATTTGAGAAAAGTTAATCGGGGCAGGGAGGTAAGATGGGGAGAATCAGATTACCATGGCACATGGTAAAAGAGGTGTTTGTGATCTGTGCGTTGAAAAGTACAGTGCCTTTCTTTGGCCTGTTCATGCGTTTGGAGCAGCAGTGGGGGTGGGTAGTGACTAGAGAGGCAGCAGCAACAGACCTGTATTGAAGCCTCTGTGATGCTCTGGACAGTGCCTGGGACACCCAGGAGCTTGATAATAAACAATGTCTAATGATTTCCAGCCCTGGCTTGGCCGATGAACTCAACTTGGAGATCTGGAAGAATGCACTCTCTCCCCACTTTCTCAGTTTCCTCATCAGTGAAATGAAGACACTACAGCAGGCATTGCAGACACAAGCGCCCACAGGAGCCCGGCAGGCTGTGGAAATGAGTGAAGGGATGTCTGGATGGGAAAAGTAGAGCAGGGACTGGCGTGGACTGTGGTAAACTGGAAATTTACGCTCACGCATCAGGATGTCTGAATTCAACTCTAGCCATTTGCCACATGGGAAAACAGGGCCCGTTGTTGCCAGGACTCCTGATTTTTCTTTCTTTTCAAATTAAAAAAATTGTGCATTTATTTTTGATTGGCTGTGTCTTTGCTGCTGCTGGCGGGCTTTCTCCAGTTGCACTGTGCGGGCTTCTCATTGCACTGGCTTCTCTTGTTCCAGATCACAGGCTGTAGAGCACAGGCTCGATAGTTGTGGCACATGGGCTTAGTGGCCCTGCAGCATGTGGAATCTTCCCGGACCTGGGATCAAACCTAGGTCTCCTGCATTGGCAGGTGAATTCTTAACCACTGGACCACCCGGGAAGTCCAGGACTCCTGATTTTTCCAGAGACACTTGAAATCTGAATGTGTGTATTAACTCTAACAACTTGACGTAAGTAATTCAATTTTCAGAAAGCGTAGTACAACCAAACAAAACGTACTTGGGGGCCACATTTGACCTATAGTCATTAGGTTTGCAACCTCTTAGGAGAAAGCCTGCTTGCTGCCTCCCTCCCTGGGTGCTGTCTCCATTTTGCCGAGTCTAGGGTGGGAGGAGGAAGGAGCTGGTGGAGGTGAAACCTGGACCATACCGTTACCAAGCTCGATGGGCAGGTCTGGATGGTGCAGCTTTGAGGAGGAGTGTTTTAAGGCCTCTCTGCATGGAAGCGGGCAGGGAAGCACACCCAGGGCAGGCAGCCGAGGGGCAAAAACACAGGCTGTGGGTGGCAGTGGCATGGGTGGTGGGTGGGTCAGGGGGCGGCAAGGGCAGTCCAGGGAGCCAGAGGAAGCAAGAGGGAGCGAGGCGGGCCCCAGGCCGAGGCTGTTTGCCCTCTGCCCTGCTGTAGCCCGGAGGGTGTGTGCAGCCGGTCACCAACTATGCTCAGAGGAAAAGTGTCACGCCCACACTGTAAGCTCAGGGCATTAGGCACCTATTCAGACCTGGCCCAGCCCTCCCAACGTGTCATCATAGTAGGGAACAAAAGCCTGTCACACATGGAGAGAGGCAGAGTAGCCTTGTGGGTAAGAAGAGAACAAGTTTAGGGTTCAAACAACTTGGATTTGAATCTGACCTTTGTCACTTATGGCCATGAGGCTGGGGCAAGTTACTTCTTTCTGAGCCTGGTTTACTCATCTGGGGATAATAAAAGTTCCTACCTTTTAGGGTTGTTGTGAGGATTAAATGAAAACAAATGCTGTAATGTATGTGACGTGCCTAGTATAGTACCTGGTCTGTAGTAAGTGCTCAAATTGAGCTCTTCATTATTGTGAGATAAAGCAGTAACCTCAGCTAACTTGTGGTTAAGCACAAAATCCATCGTCTCAGCAGAGAGCCAACACAGACACTGTACAGGTTTACGCCTCCTCTGGTGCAAATGTTTTCCTAAACGTAGATTCTCTGGCCTGAGCTCCTGTTTCCTAGGAATGTGCGAGACACTGAACCCACCTGGATAAGGATCTTCTACTGAGATTGGGTAGGGCTTCCCTGATGGCTCAGATGGTAGAGAATCTGCCTGCAATGCAGGAGACCTGGGTTTGATCCCTGGGTCAGGAAGACCCCCTGGAGAAGGGAATGGCAACCCACTCCAGTATTCTTGCCTGGAGAATTCCATGGACAGTGGAGCCTGGTGGGCTACAGTCCATGGGGTTGCAAAGAATCGGAAATGACCGAGTGACTAAGCATTCACTGAACCTGGATAAGTCTGTTTGGCCCCAGTATCACCTGGTTTACATAATGGTGTTTTCATTCATCTTACAAATATTTGATGAGCAATTATTATGTTTCAAGCACTAAGAGAGGGTTTTGGGGATGCTGTGTGGAGTAAGACAAGTTTTGGTCTTTAAAGTGCTTAACCTAGCATATAAGGTAAGCTGCCATGTGTGTGCATGCATACTAAATTGCTTCCGGCGTCTCCTACATTGGCAGGTGAGTTCTTTACCACTAACCCACCTGGGAAGCCCTTAAGCTGCTGTAATATCTCCAAACAGATTGGCTAAATAAGACAGGTTCTTACTTCATATAAGTCCTAGGGGGAATCACACCAGACTGGCAGGGTAAGTCCATAAAGTCATTTTTGGACCCAGTTTTTTGGTTTTTTTTTTTTTTTTTTTTTTTTTTACAATTTTTCATCGCTTTTTTTCATCCTGGTTTTTCAAAATCTGGAAAGCAGCTTATTATTAAGGGGCTTCCAATAGCAAAGACAGATAAGAAAGCCTTCCTCAGCAATCAATGCAAAGAAATAGAGGAAAACAATAGAATGGGAAAGACTAGAGATCTCTTCAAGAAAATTAGAGATACCAAGGGAACATTTCATGCAAAGATGGACTCAATAAAGGACAGAAATTGTAGGGACCTAACAGAAGCAGAAGATATTAAGAAGACGTGGCAAGAATACACAGAAGAACTGTACAAAAAAGATCTTCACGACCCAGATAATCATGATGGTGTGATCACTCACACTCAGCTAGAGCCAGACATCCTGGAATGTGAAGTCAAGTGGGCCTTAGGAAGCATCACTACGAACAAAGCTAGTGGAGGGGATGGAATTCTAGTTGAACTATTTCAAATCCTGAAAGATAATGCTGTGAAAGTGCTGCACTCAATATGTGAGCAAATTTGGAAAACTCAGCAGTGGCCACAGGACTGGAAAATGTCAGTTTTCATTCCAATCCCAAAGAAAGGCAATGCCAAAGAATGTTCAGACTATCACATAATTGCACTCATCTCACATGCTAGTAAAGTAATGCTCAAAATTCTCCAAGCCAGGCTTTAGCAATACGTGAACTGTGAACTTCCAGATGTTCAAGCGGTTTTAGAAAAGGCAGAGGAACCAGAGATCAAATTGCCAACATCCGCTGGATCATCGAAAAAGCAAGAGAGTTCCAGAAAAACGTCTATTTCTGCTTTATTGACCATGCCAAAGCCTTTGACTGTGTGGATCACTATAAACTGTGGAAAATTCTGAAACAGCTGGGAATACCAGACCACCTGACCTGCCTCTTGAGAAACCTGTATGCAGGTCAGGAAGCAACAGTTAGAACTGGACATGGAACAACAGACTGGTTCCAAATAGAAAAAGGAGTACGTCAAGGCTGTATATTGTCACCCTGCTTATTTAACTTGTATGCAGAGTACATCATGAGAAACGCTGGGCTGGAGGAAGCACAAGCTGGAATCAAGATTGCCAGGAGAAATATCAATAACCTCAGATATGCAGATGACATCACCCTTATGGCAGAAAGCAAAGAAGAACTAAAGAAAGTGAAAGAGGAGAGTGAAAAAGTTGGCTTAAAACTCAACATTCAGAAAACTGAGATCATGGCATCTGGTCCCATCACTTCATGGCAAATAGATAGGGAAACAGTGGAAACAGTGGCTGACTTTATTTTTTTGGGCTCCAAAATCACTGCAGATGGTGATTACAGCCATGAAATTAAAAGATGCTTACTCCTTGGAAGAAAAGTTATGACCAAGCTAGACAGCATATTAAAAAGCAGAGACATTACTTTGTCAACAAAGGTCCGTCTAGTCAAGGCTATGGTTTTTCCAGTGGTCATGTATGGATGTGAGAGTAGGACTATAAAGAAAGCTGAGTGCCGAAGAATTGATGCTTTTGAACTGTGGTGTTGGAGAAGACTCTTGAGAGTCCCTTGGACTACAAAGAGATCCAACCAGTCCATCCTAAAGGAGATCAGTCCTGGGTGTTCATTGGAAGGACTGATGTTGAAGCTGAAACTCCAATACTTTGGCCACCTGATGCGAAGAGCTGACTCATTGGAAAAGACCCTGATGCTGGGAAAGATTGAGGGCAGGAAGAGAAGGGGACGACAGAGGATGAGATGGTTGGATGGCATCACCAACTCAATGGACATGGGTTTGGGTGGACTCCGGGAGTTAGTGATGGAGAGGGAGGCCTGGTGTGCTGTGGTTCATGGGGTCGCAAAGAGCCGGACACGACTGAGCTACTGAACTGAACTGATTCACATCCCATGGCTTAAACTTAGTCACATGGCCATGTCCAGCTGCAAGGGATGTTGGGAAATGTAGTCTGGAGCAGATGATCATGTAGTTAGGTAAACCTTGGGGGTGGAGGTTATTATAAAAAGGGAGAAGGGAGAATCAATAGTGAGACAGAGTTAGCAGTTTACGAGTCAAGGAGACAGAGAAGTGAATGAACTCTCATAACACATTTAGATAAATGCACCTCATAAGAGCATTGTTGTTCAGTCCCTAAGCTGTGCCCATCTCTTTGCAACCCCATAGATTGCAGCAAGCCAGGCTCCTCTGGCTCCTCCATTGTCTCTTGGAGTTTGTTCAAATTCATGTCCATTGAGTTGGTGTTGCTATCCAATCATCTCATCCTCTGTCACCACCTTCTCCTTTTGCCTTAATCTTTCCCAGCATCAGGGTCTTTTCCAGAGAGTCAGCTCTTCCTGTCAGGTGGCCAAAGTATTGGATTTTCAGCTTCAGCATCTGTCCCTCCAATGAATAGGCAGGGTTGATTTCCTTTAGGATTGACTGATTTGATCTCCTTGCAGTCAAAGGACTCTCAAGAGTCTTCTTCAGCACCACAGTTTGAAACCATCAATTCTTCTGTACTCAGCCTTCTTTATGGTCCAGCTCTCACATCTGTACATGACTATTGGAAAAGCCATAGCTTTGATTATATGGATCTTTGTTGGCAAAGTGATGTCTCTGCTTTTCATTATACTGTCTAGGTTTGTCATAGTTTTCCTTCCAAGGAGCAAGTATCTTTTAATTTCATGGCTGCAGTCACCATCAACAGTGATTTGGGAGCCCAAGAAAATAAAATCTGTCATTGCTTCCACTTTTCCCCTTCTATTCACCATGAGGTGATGGGACAATTTGCCATGATCTTAGTTTTTTGAATGTTGAGTTTCAAGCCAGCTCCTTCACACTCTTCTTTCACCCTCAACAGGAGGCTCTTTAATTCCTCTTCACTTTCTGCCATTAGATTGGTAATATCTGCATATCTGAGGTTGTTGATATTTCTTCTGGAAACCTTGATTCCAGCTTGAGTTTCATCCAGCCCAGCATTTCACATAATGTATTCTGCATATAAGTTAAATAAGCAGGGTGACAATATACAGCCTGTCATATTCCTTTCTCAATTTTGAACCAATCAGTTGTCCCACGTCCAGCTGTAACTGTTGCTTCTTGACCTGCATACAGGTTTCTCAGGAGACAGGTAAAGTAGTCTGGTACTCCCATCTCTTTAAGAATTTTCCATAGTTTGTTGTGATCCACATAGTCAAAAGCTTTAGCATAGTCAATGAAGCAGAAGTAGATGCTTTTCTAGGATTTCCTTGCTTTCTGTATGATCCAATGAATGTTAACAATTTGATGTCTGATTATTCTGCCTTTTCTAAGCTCAGCTTGTACATCTGGAAGTTCTCAGTTCACATACTGCTGAAGCCTAGTTTGAAGGATTTTGAGCATAACCTTGCTAGCATGTGAAATGAGTGCAATTGTCTGGTAGTTTGAACATTCTTGGCATTGCCCTTCTTCGAGATTGGAATGAAAACTGACTTTTTCCAGTCCTGTGGCCACTGCTGAGTTTTCCAAATTTGTTGACATATTGAGTGCCACACTTTAACAGCATCATTTGTTAGCGTTTTAAATAGTTCAGCTGAAATTCCATCACCTCCACTAGCTTTGTTCATAGTAATATAAGTAAAGCTTACTTGACTTCACACTCCAGGATGTCCAGCTTTAGGTGAGTGACCACACCATTGTAGTTATCCAGGTCATAAGAGGACCAGCTATAATCCTTGAGTATGGAAATATCTTGTGGTCATCATGGGAGCCTAGGCTTGAGAATCAGACTTCTAGGTTCAAATTCCAGCTATCTCTTTCACCTCTGACACCTACCCCAGAGGGCTGGTGTGAGGATTAGATATTAACCTACATGAAGCTCTTAGGAGATGGTCTGAATCAAAGCCAGGGCTCAGGAAGTATAAACTATTCCCATTGGGGAGTGAGGGTGGAATGTGTTTGAGAAAGTCTCTTGACTCAAGGATGTCTGGAGAATTGCCCATGGGTTCATCACTTCTTTCAGGTTTATATCTTCCCATAGGCCTTGTCTCTCTGGATGCAACATTGGGCATTGAACCCTTGCCCCCCTCATCATTGAGAAATGCTAATGAAGATAAGCAAAGCTATCTGAACAGGCTGATGTTTTGAGAAAATAGAATCAATTTGTGTTAGTCTGGACTGGATGTAAGGGAAGAATTTAGAGAGGATGTTTCAAGGTCACACTTAGCCTTTGATAGCTTGAGTAGGATCCAGTGCATTTAGTACATGGTCCACAGACCTCTTCCTGAGTGTGTCTTTGAGTAAAGAGTTCTAGAAATTATTTTAAAACTCTGCTGCTTAGCTAAATAAAAGGGATAGTGAACAGTGAGTCCTCACTGGGGGCCAGGGAGGACTTTGCCCTTGGGGAAGGCCCTTTCAACAAGAGGAGAAAAGTGGAAAAGCTGCCCCCACTGGGTGCTTCACTGGCAGAAATTGGGGTGTCTTCTTACTGGGAACTGGTGTTCTGTGATACGCAGAGGGTATCACATTTTCCATCTTATACAGGTGTCATGTGGAAAGAGAACTACTCTTGCTTTAGAACAAGAGCCTTAACTTCCCTTGGCAACTCACACAGTGAATAGATTTTAGCAGAAAAATAAACAGACATTGGAAAATGGTTTTCAACCAGCTTTCTGTACTGTCTCATCTTTGGGTCTGAGGAGCTTTCATACCTTTCTCAGGTCTTTTTCTAAGACAGGATCTGTTTAGAATTGGACCTCACACTCTTCTGGAAAGGAGCACAGGATGCCATGTCACAATGGGCACCATTTTTGATTCTCTAAAAACATCTAATTGACTTCCAGGAAATGGGATGGACATGGGAGAAGGGAGCACATATTGAAAGTTTCACATGTGTTTAGGAACCCCTGTCTCTGTAGAGAGGCCAGCAAAGATGGGCCAGGTGCATGAGTATAGCATCTGGAGGCCTGGGTCAGAGCTAGTTCAAGGGCACGTAGGCAGGTGGTTGTGTTCCTGCCTGTTGCTCGTAACCTTAGTTGAACTTCTGGATTTGACCTCTAGGTATTATGAAGATCCTACATCTGGCTGGCCTGCGACTTTATTGGCCATGTCCTAGAGTTTTCACCCATATATTCTTCAGCTCTGTGAACCTCCTTTCTTCCCTATTACTGGTTCCTAGCTAGGATTTCATTTGTTCCTTACCACTGGGATCAATCTTTTATTCTTCTTCCCTTAAGAGAGGCTTATCAAGTGGATAGAGCAGTAGTGGGACCTGATTAAACTTGGGTCTCCCATTCTTGGAGGACTCAAACGAAACTTTGGGGTTATCTCTGCGTGAGGTTTTATGTGTAGTTCCCAAGGTGTTCATCATAATACATCCACTGTACAGTCTGTGGCTGGACCACACCATCCATGGGGCACTCTCTGAATTAATATTTCAAAAGAAACAGATCCTGTAATTCTCTTGAGATCATAATTATTTCACATTGTATTTAAGTTTGTGTGTGTATATATGTGAAGAGCGTGAATCTGTTGTGTAAACATTAAAAATGTGCTGTATGTATAGCAATCCTGCTTTGCATTTTTTGATTTTTTAATAACCTGGGCACCTTCTGAGAGTCCCTGTATTAGAGCCTGCTAGATTAGTGGCGAGCGATCCATTTTACACAAGAGGGCAATTCAGGAAAAGTAAACAAACATATTTACAGGTTCTTTTTTTTTTTTTTCCCTCCAATCAAAATGAAGAGAGTTTTATTGAGTTTCATGACCCAGGAGAGGGTGGGGCATCAAGGAATACTGATCTTTATAATTTACTCTACTGAGAAGAGAATATCAAGGAATTTTTTTCTTAGAATGTACTGAGAAAACAGATGGTGCTTTTTAGTTATTGAAAACTTACATCCACCATTTGGAGAGTGTTTTCTAACTTTCCATTCTTGAGTTAGACCTCTGGATGCCTGTGTGAGCTTTATCACTGCACAGACTAATCCTGTAACCTATGAGTTGGTGTTTTGTATATATTAGTACCTCTCTTGCCCAGTATAGTGCCCAGCACATAATAAGGGCTTGGTAAATGGAGACATGGGTTCAACTCCTGGGTTGGGAAGATCACCTGGAGAAGGAAATGGCAATCTACTCCATTTACTTTATAGATGGAGATTGAATAAGTTAATGTATGTGAGCACTCAGAGCCGTGCCTAGCGTGTGTAAACCCTGCATACGTGTTAGCTGTTACTATAAATATTGTTATTGAACTGAATGGAAACCCCATTTGCCTGTGGTATTAGAGCCTTTATAGTGAATCTCTTTCCATCTCTGGCTTCTAATTTGCCATTCTCTATCTGTAAACATGGATTTGATTTCCATATAAAATAATGATGTCTTTCCCCTTCATTCCAAACATTTTTTTAAAGAGAAGAAAAACAAAAAACAAAGCCCCCAAATGTTTCTGAAGCAAACCTGGGTCCAGCTGAAATGGATAGTGCAGTGGATTAATTACCTGGGTGGAGTTTGCACATATAGATTTTGTAAAACCTTTCCTTTCCAAAGAAAGAGCCAGTTTCTCTGTGGCGTCTTTCATCTTTTCTCACAAAAGCCTCTTCTGCCACATTCAGCTAAGCAGTCTTTGCATGGACAGGAGAGCTCCCAGGAATGATGCATGCCAGACGAAATCTGGCTCCAAGAGCCCCGTCCACCTGACTGCTTTACTCTTACGGATTTCCCTGGTGGCTCAGACAGTAAAGTGTCTGCCTACAATGTGGGAAGGTCTCCTGGAGAAGGAAATGGCAACCCACTCCAGTATTCTTGCCTGGAAAATCCTATGGACGGAGGAGCCTGGTAGGCTACAGTCCATGGGGTCGCAAAGAGTCGGACACGACTGAGGGACTTCACTTTTACTTTCACCTTCATTTTTGTTCCATGTCTTTTTTTTTAAGTTTTTTAAGTTTTAAAGCTCAAAGTACATCATACATACAGTATGTATATGCTAAGTCGCTTCATATGTGCTCTTTGCAACCCTATGGACTATAGCCCGCCAGGCTCCTCTGTCCATGGGGATTCTCCAGACAAGCATATTGGAGTGGGTTGCCATGCCCTTCTCCAGGGATACATACAGAAAAGTACACATTTTTTCAGCTCAATAAATTCTAAAAAATTAAATTTACTTGTGTCATCACTGTCCATGTTAAGAAACAAGAGGACAGAAGTCCACCTGTGCCCCTTCCAGTTACTACCACACCTGCTACCCCATCCCCAAGGGTGACCATTCTGATTCTAACTCCCCATGGAGTGGAATCTTCTGGCATGTTCACTTTAGTGTCTGGATTTCCCCATCAACATAGTGAGAGTCATTCATAGTATGGGCTGTAGTTGTAGGTCTTGCATTCCGGGTACTGGGTAGTATACTGTCATGTGAATATACCATGATTTCTTTGCTGGTTCTATTCTTGCTGGGCATATGGCAATTTCTGGTTTGTGATTTCTCTGAGTTGTGCTATGAGGAGACCTGAAGTGTGCCTACCTGCCAGTGGGATGGCTAGGTCCCAGGTAGACTGTGTTCAGTAGATGCTGCCAAGAGCTCGTCCAGAGCAGGGGGTGCCCATCATCTGCTCAATTTTTTTTTAAGCTGAGCCACCCGGCATGCAGGATCTTAGTTCCCTGTTTAGGGGTCGAACCTGCGCCAACCCCCCCACCCAGGCTGCAGTGGAAGTTCTGTCTCTTAACCATTGAACCACCAGGGAAGTCCCTCATCTGCTTGATTTTATGAAGAAAAGTATTCCACATTCAGATTTGATTTGAGTTTCAGAGCAGAATAACATTATACTAATTCTGCAGATTTTATCATTCCTATTGCTCGCCTCTGATGCGTTATGGTTGGATGGCATCACCAACTCAATGGACGTGAGTTTGAGCAAACTCCAGGAGACAGTGAAGGACAGGGAAGCCTGGTGCGCTGTAGTCCATGGGGTTGCAGAGTCGGACACGACTGAGCGACTGAACAACTCATGCGTTATGAGCCATATGGTAACCCGGCAAATTCACTCGAGTTGCTGAAACTGCTTCTTTTCAGGAAGGTTCTTGAAAGGCTTAGAACTGCTAGCTGAAACGGAAGTTTTAGGGATTCCCCCTCCCCAAAGCATCTCCTTTTTTCAGGAACAGAAAATCCTAATTACCACATCCCCTGCAAAAGGAGTACACCCCTCCCACCACCTTACACTTTTTATTGAATGCAATTTAGAGCTTAGGGAGCTTTTGAGTGAAAATCAGACATCAGTGAGATTTCCGATTTTTCACAATCTGCTCACTGGAAGATTCCTCTTATAACTTCAGTTACAGCTGCTCCTCTTTGGAATGCGACAAAGCCTGGCGGGTGGAGAGTCAAAAGTCCTTCCATCTAGTCCTGACTTTGGGTTGTAAACAATCGCAGTGCAAGGTGCTTCCGGAAGGCAGAGAGACAGAGGCCTTCCCATCCAGTCCCAGCAACTTTCTAAAGAAGGACCTCCAAGTCTTAGAGGGAATTGAATTGAAACAGTTAGTTTTGGCTTGCCTTCCCTTCCTTGACCCCCCCGAACAACAAGCTAGAAGCAACATCATATAGAATAACAGCAAAAATAGCACTTCACACATGGCTCCCTCATAACAACCTCTCACAAAAGCACTCCTGAATTCTGCACCACCAGGCAGTTATTATTTTACTTTACAGATGGGAAAATGAAGACCTAGGGAATTGACACAGTAAGACCCTGCAGGAACTAGGAGTTGGAGGTCAGATCCACGCCTGGGGTTTGCAATTCCAAGAGCAGAGGGGTCCTATTCTAAGGGGACTTTTAAGGATGATGTGACCCTATTGGAGCTCATGATCATGTCTTTTGATGGATGACTTTCACATCCTGCTCTTGGGCACTTTGTCTGGTTAGAAAATGATGTTTGGTCAGGACATATGTACAAGGAGTTTATTGCTATTTTGTATGTAATGGCCAAGAATTAAAACTCAGTGAATACCTGTCAGTAGGGAAATGGTCCAATAGCAATGGTTCCTTCATCCTGTGGGTCATTACAGAACCATTAAAAGGATTTGAGCAATGTATGGCAGAATGAATAATAATAAATAAGAGGGAGAAGAGTATATACCCCTCCCCAAATCCCTATTTATGTATGTTCGTGTATGTAAAATTATTTATATGGGTATGAGGAAAAACATGGAAGGACACAGACTGAAATGTTAACATGGGCCACATGGGGAAAGCAGGGTCAGAGTTGGGGTGCTGATGTGGGAAGACAGAGTATAGGAAAAGAGCGTAAGTGATAAAATGCATTTGAATAAATTATATATGTATATACACACATATGCATAAAGAAACTCATAAAAAGTATATGCATAAATAAAAAATTCAAACAAACAAAAGAGTGGTTCCAATAAGAACAAGGCTGTGAAGCCTATGTGGGTCAGTTAGCTTGGCAAGAATGAGAGCTCAGTTCTGCGGCCAAAGGCTTTACCCTCTAGCTCAGTTCTGTTGCAATTGAAGGCCATGGGTCAGAAGGGGTCAGGGAAAATACGTGGGTGGCTGAGCACAGACATCCTGCTGTGTCTGACAAACCGATGCTTACAGGTACAATCTTTGAAGAGTCTGTTACATATTGGCATTTTCATAACTTCTCACAGCTATCTTTATCCCCATTTTATGGATGAGGAAAACTGAGAGCAAACACTCTCAGTCACATAGTGAATGAGTGGTGCTGAGATTCAAGTCCAGGTCAGAGTCTAGGACTCCTGGTTTTTAGGCCTCATCACAACTTGGAGTTCACATCCCGCCGCTTTTAATGAGATGATCAGGGCCGGCCTGCTTTGATCTGCACTGAGATTTCTGCGGGGCCTGTCTCACAGATGTGTGTCCTAAAGGATGGGTTTTGCAATTGAAGCCAGCCGAGCCACCATCTAGTGAATGTATTCTGTGTGTCCTCGCTGGCCTGGTTTTGGATGGCAGAGTTTCTTACCTGTGTGAGTGCAAAGCAGTCTGTTCAGGCTTCTGTTCCCAGGGGATAAGGGCTCCATGGAAAAAGTAGGGCACCTGGACACCTACCTGAGGACAGGTGAAAGGCAGGCTGGCTCGTTTGAAAGGACGACAGTGTTAGCAAGTCTGACATCTGGCCCCCGAACCACATCCCAACGTTTTTGGGAATAAATGCTTGGGCTTTCATGGGGATCTGTCTCCTACCTCTTCTCACTGCCTGCCTTCCTCCCCCCACACCCCGCCCCAGCCCCACTAAACACAAAAGAACTAACAGTGGTGGCTTGTTTGGTGGCTTGGTAATGTGGCTGCCATCTAAATCCCTGAGCGCTTGTGCTGTCACCAAGGGTCCCCAAAAGTGAATACATAAGATAAAAATCTTGGTTCTGCATATCCATGTCACCTGGGATGACCTTTCTCTATCCTTTACCTTGGTTTCCCCATTCATAAACTGGGCATTGGATTTTTTTTCCTGCTTAAGATAGAAAGAATATATTTGTGATGTATAGTTTTTTTTTTTAAACACAAAAAACATGTTATAGATCCAGTAAGATAAAGTCAGTTCTCTGTGTTAGTTTTTGGCTGAAAGTAACGGTGCTGCTGAGGCCAACAGCAATCGCCATTTTTTATGTAATAAGTCTGGATGTTTCCAGTGCTATAGGACCCCTGTTTTGTACCAGGTGCTGTGTCTTAGCAATGTCATTGATGACTTCCAGGAGCAGTCCTGTTGCCTAAAGGTTAAGTTGACCGCAGAGGGTGAGTCGGCTGCAGGAACGGCCTTCCTGGGCCCTGCTGCCATTCAGCGTGGCAGATGGCCGCCATTTCCCTGGTGGGGCTGCAGCAGCTGGAGCTCGAGCCGCCTGTCGCCTTCCTTCACTGCTGGCAGAAGCCCCTTGGATCCCATAGTGGAGGACGAAAAGAGGAGAAGGCGAACAGCCAGCTGTTGTGTTCACTTGAGGGTTTCAGGCAAGGCTCGCCCATGCCTGAGTTTTTGCTCTCTGCCCACAGGTTGAAGACTGAGCCTCATGGCCAGGGACAAACTGCCTGATCTCTCAGAGCCTTGGTTTCTCTCTTTGTAGTGGAGCAAAGGCGTTAAGACGAGCCTGTGTAACTGTCATGACTGTGAACAGTCATCCTGTTATTAGCTCCTTGGAGACTGGGACTCCAGTACTTGGTGCAGTGCTTGGCACACAGTAGGGACCCAAAGAAATGCTTTTCATTGGTATGGAACCCCCGGAGCTCCATGGCTAGACAGTGTGGAAAGTAATCATTTAGGAAATATTTTTCTTTGGTCTTTTGCATTCTTCAGTGCATGATAAGTGGGGGGTTTTCTTCTTTTCCTCCATCTTTCTTCTTTGCCTTCGTTTTACTTAAAAAGTGATTGCCTTCTGCCCTGTTGAGTAGAGCTGACAGGACCTTGTCACACATCCCTGTCCTGTTTGCATTTCTGAGAGTTGGTGAAATCTGTGCTCTGGATAAAAGTAGGGAGAGATTGACCAGCTTGGGAGGAGAGCTTCTCTGTGTCCTGGGAGCCACTCCTAACTCTTCCCTACTTCCATTAGGTCTGTAGAGTCTTCTGAGGTCCCGGACGCTATAGTTTACCCAGGTCTAGATTAAGACAAGGGCTGGAGCTCCCAGTGGGCTCCCAGGCATTGGATCGGAGGATGTCCTTTAGAGAAAAGGGGAAAAAAAAATCCACCTCGATGGAATGATAAAAGGAATGACATCACAGTAGGCATGGCAACTGCAGGGTATCATAATCTCCCCACGAGGTGGTCAGAACCCCAAGGGAAGACCTGGTTTCTTTGTGCTCTGCTTCTCGCTGGGCGGACAGGGACAGGGAGGCCTGGGGGAGGGGTTGCTTACCCAAGGGCTGGAAGAGGCCAGAGGTTTTGCTTTTCACTCCAGCACTGCCTCCCTGCTCTGACGGTCTCTCTGGGGTGGTCAGGTGCCACCTAGAAGCATTTTCCTTCTCTCACTTTATTATCCAGTGTTACCCTGGGAGTTTGGCGGGAGAGGGGGAGCAAAAAGAGAGAGAGAAGCGTATCACTGGAGAGGGAAGTCGCGATGAAATTATCGTCAGGAAGTTCTGTGGAACCCTGGAGCTCCAACCTCAGGCTCTGCTGCTCGGAGGCTCTGAGCTCCTCTGATAAACTCACAGTCCGTCTCCTGTCCCACTCTTGGCTTCTCGGGGCCTTGACTTCTGCAGCCGACGGTGTTGAGCTGGCTGTCGACCATGTAAGTTGTGCTAATTTCAAAATCACTTGTGTCCAAAGCCCAAAGAGATTTAGAGCCACTGCCCCGGGCACTGTGTGAACAGAGAGCTGCTGTGTACGCGGTGAATGGTGCCGCTCTGGACAGCTTGGAATGCTGGCCCACAAGGTCGTCTGGAAACACAGTGCAGGGGTGTTGGGTGTTGAATAAGGGGCAGGAACCAAAAGGTTGCCATTCTGGGACTTCTGGGTACCCTGGGCCCAGAAATCATTTCTCTCTTCTGCCTTCGTGGAGTAACTATGTCCCAGGTCATGCCTAGCTGCTGTCTCTCTGTAGGTCTGGTCTGCTTGTTTGGCATTTTAGGGTCTTAGAAGTGAGGCAGCCTCACCAAGGCGGGAGTAGCTATCAGGAGGCACTTGTTCCTTCTCTACTCATCAGCAGAGCCCCCGCCCCTAGCCTGTGGACATCTGAAGACATTTAAGAGTCTTGAGAAGCATGCTTTTTTGCTTCTTTAGTTAGAATGGAGTTTTGGCTTCTTTAGTCAGAATATCTGGGCAAGCTGGAGAAATTGCTTACCCAGCTCCTCTTGCCTATGGGAACTTTGTAAAGTGAATTTATTGTCTAAAATTTCTTTTATTGAGATAAAATTCCTGTAATATAATGTTCACCATTTTAACCATGTACAGTTTATTGGGTTCTTTTGGCATTTTATTTTATAAATTATTTATTTAAACAGTAAGGATTAAAAGAGAATAAAAGCAGAACTATGTTATTCTTCTACCTGAAAACAAAGTAATTTCTTACATTTATATCCAGCCGATGTTCAAATATTGATTTTTCGTATTTTAAAGTGTGCAGTTGAGTGGTCTCCGTATATTCAGTGTTGTACAAACATTACCACTATCTAATTTCAGAACATTTCATTACCCTAGAAAGAAATCTCTTACCCAAAAGCAGTCATCACTTCTCATTCTCCCCTTCCTCAGGCCCTGGCAACCATGAATCTGCTTTCTGTATCTATGGATTTCTTTGGTTTAAATATGTCATATAAATGAAATCAGACAATATACGTGGCCTTTTGTGTCTGGGATCTTTAACTTAACATGTTTTCAATGTCTAACCATATTGTAGTGTGTTTTTCCTTTTTATGGTAGAATAATATTCCAATGTGTGAATATTGTATTTATCCATTCATCAGTCGATAGACATTTGGTCTGTTTCCACTTTTTGGCTATTATGAATAATGCTAATGTGAGCATTCAAGTATAAGTTTTCATGTGGGCATATGTTTTCAGTTCTCTTGGGTATATGCCTAGGAGTGGAATTGATGGTTTGTATGATAATTCTATACTTAATTTTTTGAGAAACTGCCAAACTATTTTCATTTAAAAATTATTTTTATTTATTTTAAAAAATTGTTTTAATTTGTTGAAATTTTTTTTGGCCATACCATGTGGGACGTGGGATCTTAGTTCTCCAACCGGGGATTGAACTCACACCTGCTACAGAAGGAGCCTGGAATCTTAACCACTGGGCCACCAGGGAAGTCCTGCCAAACTGCTTTTAGAGTGGCTGCACCATTTTACATTCCTACCAGTGGTATATGAGGGTTCAATTTCTCCACATCCTTGCTGACACTTGTGATTATCTTTATGATTATAGCCCGTCCTAGTAGATAAAAAGCGATATCTCATTGTGGTTTTGAGTTGCATTTTTCTAATGATTAATGATGCTAGGTACTTTCATGTGCTTATTGACCATTTGTATATGTTCTTTGGAGAAATAGCCATTCAAATTCTTTGCCCATGTTGTAATTGGGTTGTTTGTCTTCTTGTTGTTAAGAAGTGAGTTTCTTTTAATACATCGTTGCTCCTTCCTCGACTCTAGCATGGTGTGACCAGCCTGTGGAAGATAAAGGAGTTTAGTGGGTCACTTAAAAGCAGACTGAGGTCTCTGCTTCTTAGCCCAGTCAATGTTCTTGGGGGTGGGGGAGCGCTCCTCTTCCTTGCCCACCCTTAAAACACTTGGGTTCCCCAGAGTTTCTTAATTCAATTCTTGTTTTGCAATCAGTTTCTCTCTAGCTGACCACATCCACACCCATGACATCATGACTATATATATGCTGATTACTCTCAAATGCAAATGTCTAACGCAGACTTCTCTCTGGGGCTCCACATTTACATATCCCCGTGAGACCTCAGCATGTTCAGAACTTGCTGCCTTCCTCTGCCAAACCTTCTCCTGGACTCCCCACCTGGATGAGCAGCAGCAGCAGCATCTCCCAAGTCAGCAGAGCTGGAAGTCACCTTGGACTCCTGTCGGTCAGGCACGTCTGCCCTCTTCCTCTCAAGGACTGTCCCTTTGCTTTCTTTAATAGCCCTCTCTAATTTGTCCTCAGTTCTTCACTCCCACTCTAACTGTTCAGATCTTTGTCATTCCAATTAGACTCCCTAGTTTTGAATTACTGCCATCCGTCCTCTGCTGGAATGATCCAATTATATCCCTCCCATCTTAAAACCCAGTGCTGCCTTGTTGCCACCCCACCACCCCCGAAATAAACATCTTGTTTCTTTGTCCAGCATATAGGCCCTCCTGGATCTGATCTCTACCTACCTTTCAAATCTCATGTTCTTCTGCTCCTTCTCCCTTCAACTCTTCCTTTGATTGTAAGGAATTCTTTCAAGTTTCTTGAATGGGTTGCATTCTCTCAAACCTTCATGCCTTGAATGCCACACTATTGGCATGGGTTTCATATGTGTGGTCAAGGGTAGAGTTTTAGGGATCCCATATGATCCAAATTAAAAACTACTTTGAATAGAGAACATGGTGACTGTGGGTCAGATGTGAATTTTGATTCAAGAATTCATATGAAAGAATTTCCATGCTGAGTAGAAATTAAACTGCATTCTGTTGTATTAATGAACCTCATATATTGAAAAGAGGATGAACCTCTTTTGGATTCTGACTTTGCTCCATCCATAACTTGTTGTAGCTAGTTATTTTCTGAAACAAAACCACCGTGATACATAATGTGACAAGCATATGTGTATTTGGGGAGCTGATGGGACAAAATATTTGAAATCAGTTACGGATCCCAAGGCTGCTGAGCACCAGCATCACATATTTTTTGGAGCCCTACACCTCTAATCTCTGGGAGGTCTTACAACTTTTTCTAAGGATGTTAGTCCTTAGAGAAACTCTGTGAAACTGAAGAAGTGAGTCCTGATTCCTTCCAAATGATTAAAACAAATTAATTTAGATTATGAACTAGTGCTTTCTCTCCCTGAAATTTTTACTTGGAAAAATTTCACACCTTCTGAAAAGTTACAAGAATGGTAAAATGAACATCTTTGTTGTTTTCTTAGAGGCACCATTTACTAGCATTTGGCCGCGTTGGTTTCCTGTCTCTCTTCCCATTATATGCACACGTGTGCCTCCCTCCAACACCCTCCATCTCCCAAATGGTCTTTATAGTTCTCTTTGTGTTTTGGTCATAGTATCAAATGGTCTGGAGAAGACAGATGATTCATGATGGAGCAAAGAAGGGAGTTGCTAGATTCTCTCGCAGAAGGTGATTTATTCTCTTAACGGTTTCCAAACGGATGGAGAAGCCATGAGACTAGATCAGTAGCCCCTTCTGAGAACTTGTTAAGCCTTTCCTCATCTGAGGCTGCAGATGTGATCGACCATGTTTTCAGGACGGGTGAGGTTTAGTTCATAATACACCTTCCTCTTCTCTGGGTATGTTTTGGAGCCCCTAGAGAAGCCATGTGGCTTCAAGCTCTCAGCTCAGCACCACCTGGAGCATGCTGGGATGGTCCTGAGCAGATTCCTTTCTGTCTCTGAACCTCAGTCTCCCCGTCTGTAAAATGAGAGCTTGGGTCAACTGCTCTTTAAGTCCCCTCCTTGTGATTATGTCCCCTGACCCTGTGATGGTGAGAAAACCTTCATCCTTCGGGAAATTGTCAGAAGATAGATATTTTATGTATGTGTGAGGTGAGCCCCAGAAATTTATGATGGCTGGGCTTTGGCCAGGACCATGTCTGTTTTCCCCCTTGCAAGAGCTACCAGTGCTCTGTCTGCTGAGGCAGGAGGTGGGATTGGCGGGGCTGGAGGAAGCAGCGTGAACTCTGACCCCTGTGTCAGAGTCTCTCCACTTCCCCTTCCTTTGAGGTTGCCTGCTTGTTTAATTTGTCGCTCCCTTGTTTCCCACACCCTTTTATGGCTACTTTTGTTCAAGGATATTGCCACCTCCTTTTTCGGTCCCTGGCCTGCCTCCAGTTTAAATATCTCAAGGAGGATGGCAGCAACCTGACCATGTGGATGAAATGGGTGACTTTATTTTTTTTTTTGCAAGGTAATAGTGGGTTATGAAAATGAAAGTTAAAGGTGTAATAGAGGACTTAAAGAAAAAAGAAAGAAAAAAAATGATAATAGTAAAAATATATATCCCGGACTTTCTCTGGAGCTGTTGTGAGCAGTGTGGGGTCTGTTCAGTTTCAGATAGATCCTTGTGAAATGGGTGACTTTAATGGTGGACCTGAGCAAGGCTGCACTCTCATACTCAGGGGGCGAGAGTTAGTCAAAGTCCAGGTAGCAGAGGGATAGCGATACTAATTGTTAGAGGATTTCCCCAGAGTTCTTATTCATAGAGCAGGCGTTCTGGAGTGGCCAGACTTTATTTATGGGTTTAATCCCCATGGGGAGATTTTGAGAAAGTTCTCGTAACAGAGGGAGGAACTTAGGTGTGGTGGGATTGGGGAAAGGAACTGGTGAGAGCAGGGTGTGATTCGGGGTTCATCTATTTCTTCAATAAATGTTTATTGAAGACATTCTACATTATATGCAAGATCCCTTTACCCAGAACATCCTAAATCTGGGTCGCCATCCGTATGTGCCAGATGCTTTGCTATGTGCTATAGGAGAGATATGGAAATAACATTAAAGGTATAGAAATAATATTAGTCATTGTCATACCCCCTCTCTCCTGACAATCACATGCCAAGCATGTTGCTAAGTGGGTTACATCAATTCCGCTTAATCCTCCCACCTCTGATGGGAGGTCCTGCAGGAGAGGAAAGGGAGGTTTAGAGCAGGCACTTGCTCAAGGTCAGGCAGTGAGTAAGAAGCAAAATTGAGATATGAGGTCAAGTCTGATGTCAAATCCCATCTTCTTAATCTCTCCTTCCTCAAAACTGGTTTAGGGACTGGTGCCAGTTTGTGAGGAGGTTTTCACCGCTCTAAAATATAAGGGTAATAAATTAATAACTAGTTTGTTAATACGGCTTCCTTTATTTAATTCACTGGTTCTCAGCTGAGATGATCTTGCCTCCCGGGGGTGTTTGGCAATGCCTGGAGACATTGTTTAGTTGTCACAACTTGGGAGTGCTACAGGCATCTCCAGAGCAGTTGCCAGAGATGTTGCAGACCATCTCACAGAGTACAGGATGACTCCCCAACAACACCCCCCTGCATCCCTGCCCCCCCCCCCCCAGCAAAGCCTTATCTGGCCCCGAGTGTCAATTGTGCTTAGTCAAGGAACTCTGATTTTATTTGAAGGCTTATCCCTAATCTTAAAACTATATTATTCTGACCTGTGCAATATGTATTAAATGTTCTTTCTTTTAAGAACCTGAGTACTAGATGGCAGTTGGGTTTTATAATGTCCTTAGCTGGCAAAGTGAAAAAAGATGACAAGACTATGGTGATCCCTGTAATTTTTTTTTTTCTGTTGTTGTTATAAGTTTCCTGAACTTTGAAATCCAAGCATCTAAGAACTGCTCAATCTAGGTGTGATTTAAAAAAATACTGTTTGTTAAGGATTAAAGAAGAAAACAGTCTCACATTGCATTGAAGGCAATGCCTAAGGCCCCCTTGGGGCTCCTGGATTTGATTGACTCACTAATGGTCATTGACCTCTTGGTGCTGAGGACTGTGCCAGGCCCTTTGGGAGGTCAAAGGAATTTTTCATTCATGGGCTTGTCATCTCTGTAGGGTGAAAAGCGAACCTACGTGAAAAAAGCAAGGAACAAAGAAATAGCCAGGCAGATAATGACGGCTAAGTCACGGGTTGATGCTAACATGGCAAACCAAGGGGTTTCTACTGGGAAGAATTTTAGGTTCCTGGCCTGGGTCTGTCATCAAGTAGTCTATGTGACCTTAGGCAAAGCACTGAATTTCTCTGCCTCTTGCTTTCTTATTGGTTTCCTGTTTTGGCTGAACCCACATGAGAAAGCCTCCTTTTCCTCCTGCCTCCAATGGGATACGCAGCCCTGTCGATTCTATTCTGGCAATGTCTCCAGAGCCTGCTGAGTCTCTTCCTATTTCAGTGCATTCTCTACTCAGCAGTCAGAATAATCTTGCTAAAATATAAGTCCGATCACATCACCTGCCTCTGCTTAAAACCCTCGGTGGTTTCCTCGTTGCCCTCGGGACAAAGTCCAAGCTCCTTGGCTCTATGGTCTGGGCCCAGCCCACCTCTTTAGTCTCATTTGTCAGGCTGTGTCCTTCACCCTGACTCATGCCATAGTCTGGAGACAGCAGACGGCTTACTCTTCTCTGAACACAAACAGCAGGTCCACCTCCCTGGAATCTCTTTTCTTCTGTTTTCCACTTGGCAAAATCTTTTCAGGTCAGTCATCTCCTCCGGAAGCTGCCCCAAATCCTGGAGAACAGAGTGCGTGTCCATCTCTCTCCCCCACTGGACTGTGAAGCTGATGAAGGAGGGGGTCCCATGTTAGCTTTGCTCTGTCTTGTAAACTTCATATGCTGCATGGTACTAGCACATGGTAGGTGCTCAACCTTTGCTGAGTAGAAAACAAATGGAGAGAGGAGGAGAAATTTAAAGTGGAGATAACAGTGTTTATTCTTTGTTACCACCCAAGGTTACTTGTGGCATGAACATGAGATAATATTTATTGAAGGACTGAAAAATGAGAGGCTAAGCAGATGCAAAAGAATGTATTCATCATTAGTTTCAAAAGGTGACATTGTTAACTTTGGAACCATGGGTGAAAAAACCTTAGAATTCCCTCCATCGTATCACCATTAATGTGTATGCGCATGTGCTTATGCACACACACACACACACACACACACACACACACACACACTGCAGGTCTAAGAATGAAGGTTGTCGGGTGCTGGAAGTTGGTGTATCAAATAGAAAAGTCCAGATGGTCAGAATTTTGCACAGTTCAGCAAAAACATGTCTTGTTGGTGCAGAAACAGATGTGGCATGGATTGTGACTTGGTGGCATGGACCTGCTTGGGGCCTCTAGTGACAATAGGTCCTCTTCTTTCCCAGAACAGGGACTGAGCATAGAGAGGACAGTGGCAGGAGGGAGGAGGGGCTTGGCTTCCTTTTTCTTTTGTGTCCCCCTTTCTTTCTACCCCAGTCACCCACATTGAACATGGTACATCGAAGAAAGAAGCAGCAAAGAAGTGGAGATAGACGTCTGGACATGGGTAACACTTTGCAAATACTATTGCATTAGCCTGTATTATCCTTCTCTGCACAGGTCCCTTATTCCTAGCACCAGCCCCCAGACTGTCACCCCACGCAGGGGAAGTGTTTTCTTTGTATTCTCTTGTACCCTCTGTGGGTGCCTGGCACCCTAGTCGGTGTACACAAGTGTTTGCTGAATGAATGAGTGAGCTCACCGGGTCAGAATAGAGTTTACCTCTTGTGCCAGCGTCCTGGGGTGTCGTCTCTCTCTCTCTGGTTTCTGATATTTTCCGAGATGAGGGATTTTTTCCTTTTACCCAGATGGAGTACAAGGTGATTTGTGACCCTCCCTCTGGATATACCCCCACTGCGGCCCACAGGTCTGATTTCCTCAGAGGCATCAAGTCTTGGGCTTGGATCCCTCCTCTTCTCCGATCCCTGAAGGTTGCTGTGTCCCAGCACAGGGGGAGCAAGGCCCTGCAAGGTGTGCAGGGAGGGGAGCCTAAGGAATTAATTTGTTAATCTTCATTACAAAGACCGCTTCTATTGTTTACAGGCCATTAGAAACCATTATCATCTTCCCAGGCTGGGCAGACAGCAGCTAGCTGCTTTGATGCATGTCCTGGAGCGATAAGGAAAATTTATCCCTTCAGAAATTTCTTCTTGGTTTATTGTTTGGCGCAACTAGTCAACTTTCTCTCCAGAAGTCCCTGGACTCAGGCAACTTTTTTGAATTGTTGCTGGGGGAGGTTCAGATTAGGATCCTATAACTCTGGAACTGGAAGAGACCTGAGATAAATGATTGTCCATCACCTACCACCTTCCTCGGTCACCGTCACCCCTATTTTTCCCCCCAGAGCAGAGCAGTTCCTGGACACATCTCCTTCTCAAAGAATTTGCGCCTGTTGAGCTCTGAGCAGGGTGGATTTTTCTTCTGACTTTCAGCAAATCTTCCTGTCTCCAGGATCATGTCTCCTCTGCTGGGAAGGCTCCTAGAGCTCTTCCCACACCCCACATTGCCAGCCTCTTACCCAGCACTCCCGGAGTACTGTGCACTTAGGTGGCAGGGTTATCTTCACTCTGCCCTCTTCTGTGATAGGCATATCTAGCCTTCTCCTGGGTGGGCTGGGCAGAGCCCTTGAGGGCCCTCACCCATCTCCCAGACAATCTGTCTGCTCCAGGGGTGGTTCTTGAGGGTGTGACATTTCATCTGGACAGATATGGGCATCAAGATGTAGGCCACATCCACCTTGTTGTGGCCAGGATTTTGTCCTGTGATCCTGTGGAATGTTCTATGTCCTAGACCTGAAAAAAAGTCCCTCATACTGAATCCTAAATACTGAATGTCACTTTTCAGCTGATTGGTTGAAGAGTTCTTGTGTGCTCTGTAAGAGATGAGCCAGCTTGCCCGATCCTGGGCACTCACGTGCTTTTTGGACAAATGAATGGAATGGATGGATACAGGAATAAGGGATGTCAGCCAGGACCAGGTCACTCCGTGTGGGGCTGCGTATTCAACACATTAAGTATTTCCTGAGTGTCTGCCATGGAAGAGTTGGTTGTGGTCGTTGTTCAGTCACTCAATCGTGTCCGACTCTTTGTGACCCCCATGGACCTCAGCACGCCAGGCTCCTCTGTCCTCCACTATCTCCTTGAGTTTGCTCAAACTCGTGTCCATTGAGTCACTGATGCTATCTAACCATCTCACCCTCTGCCGCCCCCTTCCTCTCTTGCCTTCAGTCTTTCTCAGCATCAGGGTCTTTCCCAGTGAGTCGGCTCTTTACATCAGGTGGCCAAAGTATTAGAGCTCCAGCTGCAGGAAGAGTAGGTGCTGGGGGTCAAAAGATGTGTAAGACCTGGTTCTTATTCAAGCATTTATATCTAGAGGGAAGTGAGACTCTTATAAGACGAGGCAGGCAAGCACACATGGAAATAGAGAGACCTTGACTTGTTGAAGGAGTGTAAAGGGCGGTGGGTTAATCACAAATGAAGGGATCAGGAGAGCTTCGGGGAGGAGATGATTTGTAAGGATTACAGTGAATAAAAGAAGAGAAAGGAAAGCAGATCCAGACTGGTAAACAGCAAGTGCCAACGTTTTGATACATGACAGTGCCTTGAGCTTGCCACAGACCAGGCCTGGCAGCCCCACCAAAAGCCACTTCTGTCTTCAGCCAGCGAGGCTCCAGATCCATCTCAGACAACACCAAATAATTCCAGGAATTTTTTCCAGGCGTCTGACCCCTGGGCAAGGCTTGGGGCAGACATTCCTGTCCTTCAGACTTCACAGGGGCCCCAATGAGTTTGCTCTTTGGAGGGTGCAGAGGACACACTCAGGGATGCCCTAGAGTTGGTAAAGGGGGTGGATAAACTTCCAGCACTAGATTCCTCAGTTTCCATTAAGTCTCTTTGCCCCTCCCCTAGCCGGTCTCATTGCTAGGCCGAGTATCACCCTCTTCTGAAGTTTGCTGATGCTCTTCCCTCTCCAGGAAAGCCTTCCTCTCATTTCTGTTTGTCTGATTTCATCCACCCTTCCAGAGGCCCAGCCTCCTTCTGGAAGGATATGCATCTTTTTTTCTGAGCACCCAAAGCAGATCCCCTGCTGAGGTTGGTGATGGGTCTCCTCCCTGTCTATCAGAGGCATGGCACAGGATGACTGCCCCAGAGATGAAGGAAAGAATGTAACTTCCTACTGTCCCACTTTTATTCCGAACAAGTATCTAAGGTCAACATGTTTTAACACATTAAAAAAACCTTCCAAATCCCCCTGATTTTTCGTGTTCTCAGGGTAACTGCTTAGTTACCTTCCAGAGAGTGGGAGAAAGCCAATAAAGGGAATTCTTAATCTCCAGGAGCAGGACGGAGTGCAGAAATGCCTTGGAAATGGAAGATTCCCTTGGCTCCTTGCTCCAGCAGCGCTACAGCCCATTTGTAACCGTGGGTGAGGGCTCCCTCTCAGTGTCGCTTATCTCTGCTTCACATTCACAGACTCACCAGCCTGGAGTCTCCCTGGATTTTGTCCAAGCCAGTTGGGAATGCATAATAGCTGAGATATGGGATGGGGTGAGCTTGCCACGTCCTTGCATGCTGCTGTGAAGGTCTCCCGTCTCCCCTTCTCTCTTCCCTTCCAACCTCTTCTCCGGCATTGGGAGCTAAGCTTCGTGGTCCCACCTCTCTAATCTTTGAAAGAAGGCAGATTCAGATTCCACGTTTGCAGGTGGCTGTGCTAGTAATTATGGACACCCCTTGGAGATTGGGAGGGATGTTTGGGTAAGCAGATTTAGACCAAATGGCATTTAGCTAGCTGCCATTTTGAAATCTCAGCTAAAGGGTCTTTTGAACTTCTGAGCTCTGTCTATAAAATCTCCCCCAGCTCACTTGCTTTTTATGACCAAGAGTTTGGTTTTGCTTTAGTGATTTTCTGTTTTTTGCTTTTTTGCCTTGGCCAGAAATAGGGATGACAAAACAAAAGGCCCCTAGAAAGAAGATTCTAGCCTTCCAGTCTAGAAGATGGGAGCAAGGGCTGCTGGGAAATTTGATGAGGTCTTGTTGGGGGCGGGGTTGGGGGTGGTCTGGAGCCTGCACTGGAGGCGTTTGGGGAGACAGATGGCGTGGGACTATGCTATTAGTGCTCTTGCCCCGGGAGCAGCTCTGTTCAGGTGGTACAGTGGGTGCAATGGCTGGCAGAACTACGGTACAGTTGTGGAAGCTACAACATCCTTGTTGAAGATGGTCTTGGGCACTGTTAGAGTGGATAGTTTCCATGCCACAGACAGGAGCCGAGTCACTAGCTGGAGTTACCAGGGGTGTTCTAGTGTGTTCTTCCCTTCCAGTGTCTTTAATGCAACATCATAGGATTCTGGACAATGGCTCAGTGCTCTTTAGGTGCGTGGGACGCCTCTGACACATGCACGAGATTGTAATAAAGCCACATGCCTTTGTTTGTTGTTTTACCTTTAAAAATTAAATGTTGTGTGTGTTTGTGTGCATGCGTGTGTGTGCATGTCTGTGTGTGTGTGTCTGTGTGTGAGGGGGTGGGGCAGGGAGGGAGAGAGAATGTGAAGCATTTACCCCATTGCTACAGACATGGGAGTGGGGTGAGGTGATGGGTGGATTGATTGGTTATGGGACGAGGTGCTGGGATGTTTGTTTCTAGAATGGTAGGTTTGATCATTGTGAACCTTATTTTTTTTTGTTGTTTGTTTGATTTCATGTTAATATTCCTCCCTGTGTGTCTGTTGTAATGAAGTACCACAAACTGAGAGGCTTAAATAACAGAAATTTACTGCTTCACAGTTCTGGAGGCCAGAAAGCCAAGACCAAGGTGTCGGCGGTCTAGGATCCTTCTGAGAGTTTCGAGGGAGAGCTCTTTGGGTCTTTCTTAGCTTCTGGAGGTTTGCTGGCAGTCTTTGGTGTTGCTCGGCTTGTAGAAGCATCCTCCCATCTCTGACTTCATCCTCATATGGCGTTTTCCCTGTATGCATGTCTCTGTGTGCAAATTTCCCCTTTTTATAAGGATATTAGTCATACTGGATTAGTTGTTGTTGTGTGGTCAGTTAAGCCGTGCCCAACTCTTTTTTCGATACCATGGACGGTAAGCTGCCAGGCTCCTCTGTCCATGGGATTTCCCAGGCAAGGATACTGGAGTGGGTAGCCATTCCCTTCTCCAGGGAGCTTCCCAACCCAGGGATCAAACCCTTGTCTCCTACTTTGGCAGGCAGATTCTTTACCCCTGAGCCACCTGGGAAGCTCATACTGGATTAGGGCCCATCCTAACTACCTCATTTTAACTAGTTAGGTCTGCAATGACCCTGTTTCCAAGTAGGATCAGATTCTGAGATACTGGGGGGTCAGGACTTTAATATATGCCTTTTGAGAAGACATGATTCAACTCGTAATACTTTCCTTTCTTCTCCTAAAAAATGGTGTGTGTTTTTTTTTTTAAGAGGACTTCACTTTTTGAAAAAGAAAGACCTCTAAAGTGGTAAAAAATTGAAACGCTACAGAGAGTAAACAGGAGAGGAAGATAAGTCTCCTCCCATCCTCAGGCCTTAGTTCTTCAGTTTACCCTTTTTTTTTTTTAGCTGCACTTCTCAGCTTGCAGGATCTTAGTTCCCAGACCAAGGATTGAACGCTGGCCATGGCAATGAAGGGCTTCCCAGGTGGCTCAGTGGTAAAGAATCTGCCTGTCAATGCAGGAGATGCAGGTTCGATCCCTGGGTCGGGAAGATCCCCTGGAGGAGGAAATGGTAACCCACTGCAGTATTCTTGCCTGGGAAATTCCATGGACAGAGGAGCCTCAAAGAGTTGCACCCAACTGAGGGCACATGCATGGCAGTGAAAGCTTGGCGTCCCAACCACTCCAAGGACCGCCAGGGAATTCCCCTCATTCTTTAACACAGAGCCAACCGCTGTCACTCATTTTGTTTCTTCCCTATTCTTTCTGGAGTTGTTCTATGAGTATAAATGTGTATCTATCCTTTTTTTCCCCCTTAAAATAGCTGCATTCTAAATGCTCTGTTCTGCACCTTGCTTTTTCAATTTAACAATATATTTCAGAGATCCATATCAATAGATATATGTCTATCCTATTTTTAACAGATGTACTGTATTTCATTGTGTGGATATACCATGATTTATTTAACTTCACCTCTCTCGATAGGTATTTAGGTGATTTCTAATCTTTGCTATAATGAGAAAAATTATATATACATTTCTTTACCCACTAGTGTAAGTCACCTATATAGCTCCTTCTTAAATTTCACATATAGTATATAAAGAAAGTACATTTAAGAAATATTTGTTAAGTTCCTACTCTGGACAAGCATTTGATATTTTATCATACTGATATTCATATTTACTCAGCACAGTGACTTGTCCTAAGTCAGTAATGAAAATTCTTGCATATTGATCTCTAGTTTTGATTATTTTTAGCATAGGTTCCTAGGCCTAAGTCAAATAATCAAGAAATTGTTGTCTCTGGATCCTTATTGCCAGACTGTTTTCCAGAGATATACCAATTTATGTTTTTGCCGGCAAAGTGCTTATCTTGCCCTATAGCACTAGCTTTATCATTAAAACAAACAAAAAGCATTGCTAATTTGGTATGTGAAATATGGCATTTCATTATTTTAATTTTTTACTTGTTTATTAGCTATTCTTATTTCCTCTTTTGTGGCTTGTCTGTGTCCTTTGGCCTTTTATCTGTTAAGGTGTCAATGCTTTTTGTATCAACTTGTGTGGGCACTTACTGATATTTATTTGTCATATATGACATATATGTGGCAAATATTTTTAGTATTTTGTGCTTTGACTTTTATATTATTTTAAACCAACTTTATTATGATATTATTTACACACAATAAAATGTACTCATTGAAGTATATCATTCTCTGGATTTTGACAAGTATATATTCCCATGTAACCACAACCAGGACAGGCTGTTTCTATCATTCCCCCCAAATTCCCTTGGGCCTCTTTGCAGTCCACCCCATCTCTTGCCCCAGGCAACCATTGATCTGCTTTCTGACACTCTAGATTAGTTTTGTTGGTTCTAAAATTTCATGTAAATAGAATCATACTGTATGTATTTTTTAGAATCTAGCTTATTTTACTCAGCCTTTTTTTTTTTTTTTTTTAAAGATTT
This sequence comes from Giraffa tippelskirchi, assembly GCF_054371585.1. NCBI lineage: Eukaryota > Metazoa > Chordata > Mammalia > Artiodactyla > Giraffidae > Giraffa > Giraffa tippelskirchi. Next base: position 144,385,701 of record NC_137281.1, on the reverse strand, counting down.
ACCCATGTTATTGTGTATGGTAGTAGTTTGTTCCTTTTTATTCCACTCTATGAATATACAACAATTTTTTATCCATTCACCAATTGATGGACATTTGGGTTGTTTTCAGTTTTTGGCTATTATGAATGAAGCTGCTGTGAGCAGCTGTGTACAAGTCTTTTTGTAGACATATTTTTTCCTCCCTTTTTGGGTAAATTCGTAGACATGAAACTGCTCAGTCATATAGCAAGCACATGTTTCTATATAAGTGACTGCCACACTCTTCTGAAGTGGCTGAGCCATTTTATATTCCCAAAATGTATGAGCATTTTGGTTGCTATGCATCTTCACCAGCACTTAATATTATCAATTTCTAAAATTTTAATTATTTTAGTGGGTGTGGTGTCTTATAGTTTCAATTTGCATTTTCCTGATGACTAATGATATTAAGCATATTTTCATGTGCTTATTGACTGCCTGTGTTCTTTTGTGAAGAGGCTATTCAAATATTTGCCCATTTAAAAAAAATTGGTTTGTCTTCTCAGTACTGAAATGCTAGGGTTCTTTATGTATTTAGATACAGGTCCTTTATCACATATATATATGATGAATAATTTCTCTCAGATTGTGTTTTGCCTGTTCATCTTCTTAACAGAGTCTTTTTTCCCATTGTAGTAAAATATATGTAACATAAAAGATGCCGTTTTAATCACGTTAAGTATACAATTCAGTGGCATCAGTTTCACTAACACAGTTGAGTAACTGCTATTCCTATCTTTAAGAGTCTTTTGAAGAATAGAAACTTTTAATTTTGATAAAATTCAACTTATTCTTTTCCTTTTGTGTTTCTTGATTTTGTGTCCTGAGAAAATTTTGATTTTCCCTTTATGTTTTCTTTTCAAAATTTTATAATCTTAATGCTTAATTTAATTCTATGGTCAATTTGGAGTTACTTTCTGTATTTACATGAGGTCAAGTTTGATTTTACTTACTTATTTTTGGTACTGATATCCACTTAAAACAAGTAGAACTTAGTAGATGTTACTATTTTTCTTTTGTGAGCCACTGATTTATTTCACTGCTATTTATCTTAGAAATTCCACACTCCCATTCAGCTATCAGGTAGATAATCACCTATATAATTCTTTCTTAAAAAAAATTTTTTTTAACCTCAATTCTTTGATTCACTTGGAATGTGTTGAGGTTTATGTGAAGAGTTGAAGGACTCATTTGATTCTCCCTCAACAGTTGAGTGAATAGTGGGAAGGGGAGTTCCTAGAGGAGATATATCTTCCCTGCTGGCTCACCAGGTAAAGAATCCTCCTGCCAATGCAGGAGACACAGGAAGCGCAAGTTTGATCCCTGGGGTCAGGAAGATCTCCTGGAGAAAGAAATGGCTACCTACTCTAGTATTCTTGCCTGAAAAATCCCATGGACAGAGGAGCCTGCTGGGCTACAGTCCATAGCGTCGTGAAGAGTCAAACATGACTGAGCAACTAAGCACACACAGATACACACAGTGGGAACATAAGGTAAGCAGAAGGTAGAGCTTTTGTGAAATGGGTGCCACTTGGCCTCGAAGTAGTGGCAAGAAGTAGTTGTGGGAGATAATCAGAGAGGCTGGCAGGGGCAGCAGCAGCCTGTAGAGGACCCCCAGACTCAGTCCCCTGGGGTAGGGGGCACAAGCCACTGGAGAGATATGATGGGAGTGTTGCTTTAGCAATGCATAAGTTGGTTCTCATTGCGGAGAGACAAGAGGGAATGAGAACAGAAAGTGAGACCTGGCAATTTCTAGCTTTAAAGAGAGGATGGGATGGGGGTTCAGTTCAGTTCAGTCACTCTGTCGTGTCCAACTCTTTGAGACCCCATGAATTGCAGCACGCCAGGCCTCCCTGTCCATCACCAACTCCCTGAGTCCACCCAAACCCATGTCCATCGAGTCGGTGATGCCATCCAGCCATCTCATCCTCTGTCATCCCCTTCTCCTCCTGCCTTCAATCTTTCCCAGCATCAGGGTCTTTTCCAATGAGTCAGCTCTTCGCATCAGGTGGCCAAAGTATTGGAGTTTCATCTTCAATATCAATCCTTCCAATGCACACCCAGGACTGATCTCCTTTAGGATGGACTGGTTGGATATCCTTGCAGTCCAAGGGACTCTCAAGAGTCTTCTCCATCACCACAGTTCAATAGCATCAATTCTTCAGTGCTCAGTTTTCTTTTGGAGAAGGCAATGGCAACCTACTCCAGTACTCTTGCCTGGAAAATCCCATGGACGGAGGAGCCTGGTAGGCTGCAGTCCATGGGGTCGCTACGAGTCGGACACGACTGAGTGACTTCACTTTCACTTTTCACTTTCATGCATTGGAGAAGGAAATGGCAACCGACTCCAGTGTTCTTGCCTGGAGAATCCCAGGGACAGCAGAGCCTGGTGGGCTGCCATCTGCGGGGTCGCACAGAGTCGGACATGACTGAAGCGACTTAGTAGCAGCAGCAGCAGCAGCAGTTTTCTTTATAGTCCAACTCTCACATCCATACATGACCACTGGAAATACCATAGCCTTGACTAGACAGACCTTTGTTGACAAAGTAATGTCTCTGCTTTTTAATATGCTGTCTAGCTTGGTTATAACTTCCCTTCCAAGGAGTAAGCGTCTTTTAATTTCATGGCTGCATCACCATCTGCAGTGATTTTGGAGCCCCCAAAAATAAAGTCAGCCACTGTTTCCACTGTTTCCCCATCTATCTGCCATGAAGTGATGGGACCGGATGCCATGATCTTAGTTTTCTGAATGTTGAGCCTTAAGCCAACTTTTTCACTCTCCTCTCTCACTTTCATCAAGAGGCTCTTTAGTTCCTCTTCACTTTCTGCCATAAGAGTGGTGTCATCCGCATATCTGAGGTTATCGGTATTTCTCGTGGCAATCTCAATTCCAGCTTGTGCTTCTCCCAGCCTAGCGTTTCTCATTATGTACTCTGCATATAAGTTAAATAAGCAGGGTGACAATATACAGCCTTGTCGTACTCCTTTTTCTATTTGGAACCAGTCTGTTTTTCCATGTCCAGTTCTAACTGTTGCTTCCTGACCTGCATACAAGTTTCTCAAGAGGCAGGTCAGGTGGTCTGGTATACCCAGCTCTTTCAGAATTTTCCACAGTTTATTGTGATCCACAGAGTCAAAGGCTTTGGCATAGTCAATAAAGCAGAAATAGATGTTTTTCTGGAACTCTCTTGCTTTTTCGATGATCCAGTGGATGTTGGCAGCTTGATCTCTGGTTCCTCTGCCTTTTCTAAAACCAGCTTGAACGTCTGAAAATTCATGGTTCACGTATTGCTAAAGCTTGGCTTGGAGAATTTTGAGCATTACTTTACTAGCGTGTGAGATGAGTGCAATTGTGTGGTAGTTCGAGCATTCTTTGGCATTGCCTTTCTTTGGGATTGGAATGAAAACTGACATTTTCCAGTCCTGTGGCCACTGCTGAGTTTTCCAAATTTGCTGACATATTGAGTGCAGCACTTTCACAGCATCATCTTTCAGGATTTGAAATAGTTCAACTGGAATTCCATCCCCCCCTCTAGCTTTGCTCTTAGTGATGCTTCCTAAGGCCCACTTGACTTCACATTCCAGGATGTCTGGCTCTAGGTGAGTGATCACACCATCGTGATTGTCTGGGTCGTGAAGATCTTTTTTGTACAGTTCTTCTGTGTATTCTTGCCACCTCTTCTTAATATCTTCTGCTTCTGTTAGGTCCCTACCATTTCTGTCCTTTACTGAGCCCATCTTTGCATGAAATGCTCCCTTGGTATCTCTAATTTTCTTGACAAGATCTCTAGTCTTTCCCATTCTGTTGTTTTCCTCTATTTCTTTGCATTGATTGATAAGGAAGGCTTCCTTATCTCTCCTTGCTATTCTTTGGAACTCTGCATTCAAATGGGAATATCTTTCCTTTTCTCCTTTGCTTTTCACTTCTCTTCTTTTCATAGCTGTTTGTAAGGCCTCCTCAGACAGCCATTTTGCTTTTTTTTATTTCTTTTTCTTGGGAATGGTCTTGATCCCTGTTTTTCACCATGTCCTGGACCCGGGGTGAGATACTTGATTTCTCTGAAAATTAGTTTCCTTATCTTTGAAATGTAACATCATATACTCTGGAAGTACTGAAATTCCTGTAACTTGCTATGCCTCTGTGCCTTTGATGAAACTCCTGCTCCTTCAAAGCAGAGGTGGGAGGCGGGGGAGAGAGATCCTCTACTGGTGGCCTTGAGGAAGGGACATGAGCCAAGGGGTGCAGGTCATCTCTAGAGACTGGAAAACATAAAGGGAATTTCTCCTTAGAGCCTCTAGAAGGATCTAGTTCTGCTGACACCTTGACATTAGCCCCGGGAGACTGATTTTGGACTTACAACCTCTAGAACTATAAGAGAGTAAATGTGTAGTGTTTTAAGCCACTAAGCCTGTGATAATTCATTACAGCAGGAATAGGAAACTAATACAATGCACTTAAGATTCATCCAAGTTATTGCATGTATGGATGCATTCCATTGTATGGATATTTTCCCACTTGCGTATTCATTTATCAATTGATGAACACTTGGGCTGTTTCCAAGTCTGGGGCATTATAAATAAAGCTGCTATGAACATTTATATATGTAGGTCTTTGTGCAGACATATGTTTTCATTTCTCTTCAGCAAATGCCTAAGAGTGGCATTGCTGGGTCAGAAGTGTATATTTAATTTTATAAAAACTGATAAAGTGCTTTCCAAAGTGGTGCATTCCCACCAGCAGTGCATGAGAGTTCCAGTTATTCTATATGCTTGCCAATGTGTGGCATTGCCAGTGTTTTTAATTTTAGCCAGTATAATAGATGTTCAGTGACATCTCATTGTGATTTTAATTGCATTTTCCTGATGACTAATGATGTTGAACATTTTTTTCCACAGGCTTTTTGGCTATCTGTATTACTTCTTTTGTGAAATGTCTATTCAGTTCTTTTGGCCATTAAAAAAATTGAGTCATTTGACTTATTATTGAGTTTTAAGAGTTCTTTATTTATTCTGACTACATAGACTTTATCAGATATACATTTTGCAAATATTTGCTTCAAACTGTGGCTTGTGTTTTTATTTAATTATTAGTGCCTTTCAAAGAGCAGATGTTTTAAATTTTGATCAAGTCCAGTATATCAATTTTTTTTCTTCTATGGATTATGCACTTTTGTGTCCTATCTAAGAAATCTCGGTGCTGCTGAGTGCTGTGTTATGTTGCTTTAGTCGTGTTTGACTCTGTGTGACCCCATGGACTGTTGCTTGGCAGGCTCCTCTGTCCGTGGGATTTTCTAGGCAAGGATACTGGAGTGGGTTGCCAGTTTCTCCTCCTTGCTTGATCCAAAGGCACAATGATTTTCTCCCTCATTTTCTTCTAGAAGTCATAGTTTTAGTTCTTACATTTAGCTGTATGATCTGTATTGAGTTAATGTTTATATATGGTGTGAGGTAAGGATTGAGGTTTTTAAAATGCAAAAAACAATTAGTTATGCCTTTGACTAGTTAGGGTACCAGGTTAATACTGGCCTCGTGAAATGAATTAGTAATGTACTAGGTGCTGCAGGGAATATAAAGGTCAGATCCAACCTTGCTGCAATCATACACATAAACATACTTCAAGTATTATAAAGGCTGAGTTTAATGAGCTCCATAAAGAAATGCTTCTGGCACTGTAAGAAGAAAGAGGGAAGCCATGGGAAGCCTCAGAAAAGCCTTCCTGAAGATGGTAACACTAAAAAAGTGCTTTAGTAGGGCTACTTTTCTCAGCCCTGGGGGTACTGTCTATTGAATGATGCTCCCTTCTGGGCTCACAGAGTAGAACGTGAATGGTGTCCACTGAGAATTGTAAACATAGAGGCCCTGCTAAAATAGGTCTACCAGCTGAGAGACTATGAGGGAAGGTGGGAAGGTGGGCAAGGGTGCTGTTAGAGGGGATTCAGTTAAATTCATGACTGGTTGTTTTGTATACTTATCCTTTTGTTTCCCCAACTTCTAAATTAACTTTCACTGATCTGCATCCTCTCCACATTGAATATGGTGCTGGAGGCCTTGGAGAGGAAGGTGGGGAGGTGGGGGACCAGCCCTCCTGGAGCACCCCTGGCTCTGTGCTCAATCTCAGTCCTCCCACCAACCCTACAGTCACAGTTTTAAAATAAAAAAAGAAAAATTGGCTACACCATGCAGCATGCCCGATCGTATTAATATTTCCCTGACCAGGGATCAAACCCATGTCCCCTGCTCTGGGAGTGAGGAGTCCCAATCACTGGCCTACCAGGGAAGTCCCCAGTCATAGCTTCTTTATCTCCACTTTTGAAGATTAAAAAATGAGTCTAATAAAGATAACAGTGCCTTGCGCAGGGTCAGTGGCTACTGAGTAGTGGAGCTGAGATTGCCGTCAGGACCCCAGCTCCCCTCGGCTTCTCCGGCACTCTCCCCCTCGGCTCGGAGACGACTTCATTTCCAAGGAAGGCAGGCACACAGACAGGAAAGGAATGGGTGCCAGGGGGCGGTCAGGATGAGATATTTGTGAGTGGGTTTGTTCTGATTTAGCAAAAACACTCAGCGCTGTGGGCCGGGCTGCAGCTGACTGGCTGTGTGGTCAGGGTTTGCAAAGCTTCCAAAGATCCTTTTGCTAGAGGGGCTTTAAAAGCTGCAAGCTCTCAGCAGTTTCTATCAGTTGGGATTTTTTTCCCTCCAGACTGGATCCCGTCAGGGTTTTACTGGCTTCTGTGTTCCCAGATTGACCTGTGTCTCTGTCATCTGAGCTGCGCGGCTCTGTCCTCCCGCCACTTCCTGTTCCCGGTGTCTCCTCGGGAAAGCCTTCTTCACCAGCTCCGTCTTCTGGTCCCCGACATCCGCCTCGTCACTCTGTAAGAATTCTCTGGTTTCTCCAAGAAACATGGAGTTGAGCACATCAGGGACAAAGGAACGCCAGGACCTACTTTTGATCCAGATTTGGGGATTTGCTTCTTTTCCTGGATCATATTTTTTTAAAAAAATTTTACAAGTTTTTTATACCTATTTAAAAACATTTTTTTGGGGGGGGGCATACCCTGTACTATATGAGATCTTAATTCCCCAACCAGGGATTGAAACTATACCCCTGACATTGGAAGGCAGAGTCTTAACCACTGGATCATCGGAGAAGTCCTGGGGCTCATATTTTTAAAGGAGCTCTCAAACACCAGGGCGCCCTGAGAAGTTACCGCTTGAGGGGCTCGGGTGAAATCCGAGGTCACCATGTGTGGAAGCTGCCCTTGTCCCCGACCCTGTTCTGATATCCCGACCATGTGGAATGATCTTATCCTCAGACTGCTCTCAGTGAGTCTTGCTGGCTTGCCCTGGGCATTGGCTTCTTGTCCTTTGCCTGGTCACCACAGGCCCTGCCCCTGTCACCTCAGAGGCAAACAGAGATAGGGCCTCACTAGGCTGCTGGCCTCGAGGACAGCATCACACCGTGCTGCGTCAGCAGAAAGAGCATCCACCGTCACCTGCATCCTGGAGCCCCTCCCCCACCGCCCTAGGAGGCCTCTGTGCCCTCCGGCGCTGCCCACCAGGCCCAGTGCCCAGCGCTCCAGGAATTCCCGGTGGCTCCCGGTGACTTCACTGGAAGCATTCTGGGTTGGTTCTCCTTGCCTCCACCTCCTTCCAGGACTTGCCAAGGATGACGCCTCCAAGCCCCTCCCAGCTCCCAAAATACCAGTCCTGCCTGCCAGCCCTGCCAGAAAATGCTTAGCACATTAGCGGGTTTAGCCGCCACAGTTGCAGCCATTTAGGAAGCTGCAGAGGCGCATAGATTTCATTCTGGAATTCTTTCCAGCTGCTCGCTATTTTGACAACACTGGGTGGCACCGTTACCAGGAACCTGCAGGGCCTGTGAGCTGGAAGTGGCGGGGGGCCTGGGGGCTGGGGTGGTAGGCACAGCAGTCTTTTCTCCTTGGCTGGTCTGCCTCCTTGCCTTCTGGAGCTCGCTTGGAACCGATCTCGGATACCAGCAGCATATTTCCCGTTGTCACTGTGCTGCGGCTTCTGTTTGAGGGAGAGGCAAGAGGCCGCAAGGCAGAGTGAAAGGAAACAGCCCCACCAGACATCTTCTTGGACTCGGAAGACCTTGCTGCAGTGGCCTTCCGGCCACTTAATAGCTGAGGGCTCTGGAGCCAGTCACCAGCTCTCCGGAACACCACTGTTCCCATCTGTAGATCATGTGACCTGATGCCTCTCCCCTACCCCTCTACCTTCCCGCACCTCAGGATAAGATCTGGGGTCTATGAGAGAAGGGTGCACATGGAAGTGTTTTGGATAGTGGCAAACATTTGCATTTCTGTGAGCTCCTGGAGGGCAGGGACTCTGTTTAATCTTTGAATTTCTTCCACCATGTTGGTTTGTTGGATAGCAAAGTAAATATGATGACTTTCTGGAAGTTTCTCACTTGCCCATTGATGGTCAGTGTGGTCAAGAGAAGTAAGGCTATGGGTGTATTAGTTTGTTAGGGCTTTTGTAACAAGATACCACAGACTAGGGGCCTGAAGTGACATTTATTGCTTCATAGTTCTGGAGGCCAGAAGTCTGAGATCATGGTGCCAAGGCTAGTTCCTTGTGAGGGAGACTCTTTTCTAGGTTTCTTTTAGCTTCTGGAGGTTTGCTGGCAACTTTCGGTTTTCCTTGGTTTGTAGAGGCATTGCCCTGATCTCTACCTTCATCTTCACATGTCTCTGTGTCCAAATTCCCCCCTTTTATGTAAGGATACTAGACATGTTGGATTAGGGTCCACCCTTATAACCTCATTCTAGCTAATTACAACTTTAATAGCCCTATTTCCTGACATGGAAGGCAAGGGGTCTTCTGAGACCAGGGGTCAACGGAGCATAGGGAAGACCAAGGCAGTGTGCCAGGGCTGACTGGGAAAAGAGTTCTGATGCAGAGGCAGGGCCTTATTGGGTGAGGGACCCCATTTTATACTGCCATTCTCAGATTTGGGGAAGTGGATTGTTCTCCATACAAGCAAGACTCATCTTTCTTCCAACTCGGAAGCGTGGATGCTCAGGTGTCAATGCAGGACACTGCTGAGTAAATGTGGTTCCCATTCTCTGCCCTTCCCTTCGCCTTCTGAAACTGCACAACTCAGATGGGATTCAGTTCAGTTCAGTTCAGTTGCTCAGTCGTGTCCGACTCTTTGTGACCCCATGAATTGCAGCATGCCAGGCCTCTCTGTCCATCACCAACTCCTGAAGTCTACCCAAACCCATGTCCATCGAGTTGGTGATGCCATCCAACCATCTCACCCTCTGTCGTCTCCTTCTCCTCCTGCCCCCAATCCTACCCAGCATTAGGGTCTTTTCCAATGAGTCAACTCTTTGCATGAGGTGGCCAAAGTATTGGAGTTTCAGCTTCAACATCAGTCCTTCCAATGAACACTCAGGATTGATCTCTTTTAGGATGGATTGATTGGATCTCCTTGCAGTCCAAGGGACTCTCAAGAGTCTTCTCCAACACCACAGTTCAAAAGCATCAATTCTGCGGCGCTCAGCTTTCTTCACTGTCCAACTCTCACATCCATACATGACCACTGGAAAAACCATAGCCTTGACTAGATGGACCTTTGTTGGCAAAGTAATGTCTCTGCTTTTAAATATGCTATCTAGGTTGGCCATAACCTTCCTTCCAAGGAGTAAGCGTCTTTTAATTTCATGGCTGCAATCACCATCAGCAGTGATTTTGGAGCCCCCAAAAATAAAGTCAGCCACTTTTTCCACTGTTTCCCCATCTATTTGCCATAAAGTGATAGGACCAGATGCCATGATCTTAGTTTTCTGAACGTTGAGCTTTAAGCCAACTTTTTCACTCTCCTCTTTCACTTCATCAAGAGGCTCTTTAGTTCCTCTTTACTTTCTGCCATAAGAGTGGTGTCATCCGCATATCTGAGGTTATTGATATTTCTCCTGGCAATCTTGATTCCAGCTTGTGTTTCTTCCAGCCCAGCGTTTCCCATGATGTACTCTGCATATAAGTTAAATAAGCATGGTGACAATATACAGCCTTGACATACTCCTTTTCCTATTTGGAACCAGTCTGTTGTTCCATGTCCATTTCTAACTGTTGCTTCCTGACCTGCATAGAGGTTTCTCAAGAGACAGGTCAAATGGTCTGGTATTCCCATCTCTTTCAGAATTTTCCACAGTTTATTGTGATCCACGGAGTCAAAGGCTTTGGCATAGTCAATAAAGCAGAAATAGATGTTTTTCTGGAACTCTCTTGCTTTTTCGATGATCCAGCGGAATTCAAACCAGCCCCAAACTTTCAGATCGGGACTTGAATCCATGGATGAGACTTTTACTCAGCCAAAACGTGGACTGCAACTCGGACCCATTAACTTTTAATTAAGTTACTTGGTGGCTCAGATGGTAAAGAATGTGCCTGCAGTGCAGGAGACCTGGGTTCAGTCCTTGGGTTGGGAAGATTTCCTGGAGAACACGCTTCAGTATTCTTGCCTGAAAAGTTTCATGGACAGAGGAGCCTGGTGGGCTATAATCCATGGGGTCACAAAGAGTCGGACAGAATTGAGTGACTAACACTTTTGCTTTCTTTGAGGACTTAATGAAGCTCAGATTCTTTATGTCTCAGTGCGGAAGGAATTCAGCAAGAGGCAAAGTGATATGTAAGAAGTGAATTTGTTTTGAGAGACATACATTCCACAGACTGGATGAGGTTCACTGCAAAAGGCAAGAGCAGCCTGAAATGTGGGTTGGTTAGCTTTTATGGGCTGGGTAATTCCATAGGCTGGGGTTCCCTGGTGACTCAGTGGTAAGGAATCCTTCTACCAGTGCAGGAGATGCATGTTCAGTCCCTGAGTTGGGAAGATCCCCTGGAGAAGGAAATGGCAACCCACTTCAGAATTCTTGCCTGGAAAATCTCATGGACAAAGGAGCCTGGTCGCTATAGTCTATGGGGCTGCAGAGAGTCAGACATGAGTTAGTTACTAAACAATAACAATTTCGTAGGTGGATTGTTCCAACTATGGGCTGCTGCTCACTTTTTGGTTATTTACGGTTGGCCTCAGAACTGTCCTAGCACCTGTGGGCGTGTCATTTTACACATGCTATTGTGTACAATGAGCAAATACTGAGGCTCAAAGTCCTCTGGAAGTTGAATCTGTGGTTGTTTGGGGTCTAGTTGGTTCTAACCAGTTTATGTCATATTCACAATTTATTCTTTAAGGATTGTGCCCTGCCCCCTTCCCTCCTGTTTCCCTTTGTCATCCTTTTTTGTCCCCCACCACAGTTTCCTACCCTAGCAAAGTAATGCTCAAAATTCTCCAAGCCAGGCTGCAATAGTACATGAACCAAGAACTTCCAGCTGTTCAAGCTGGTTTTAAAAAAGGCAGAGGAACCAGTGATCAAATTGCCAACATCCATTGGATCATTGAAAAAGCAAGAGAGTTCCAGAAAAACATCTATTTCTGCTTTATTGACTACGCCAAAGCTTTGACTGTGTGGATCACAACAAACTGGAAAATTCTGAAAGAGATGGGAATACCAGACCACCTGACCTGCCTCTTGAGAAATCTGTATGCAGGTCAAGAAGCAACAGTTTGAACCGGACATGGAACAACAGACTGGTTCCAAATTGGGAAAGGAGTACATCAAAGCTGTATTTTGTCACCCTGCTTATTAACTTATATGCAGAGTGCATCATGCGAAATGCCAGGCTGGATGAAGCATAAGCTAGAATCAAGATTGCTGGGAGAAATATCAATAATTTCAGATATGAAGATGACACCACCCTTATAGCAGAAAGTGAAGAGGAACTAAAGAGCCTCTTGATGAAAGTGAAAGAGGAGAATGAAAAAGCTGGTTTAAAACTCAACATTCAAAAAACTAAGATCCCTTAAAAAACTGGAAATAGAACTGCCATATGACCCAGCAATCCCACTGCTGGGCATACACACCGAGGAAACCAGAATTGAAAGAGACACATATACCCCAATGTTCATCACAGCACTGTTTACAATATCCAGGACATGGAAGCAACCTAGATGTCCATCGGCAGATGAATGGATAAGAAAGCTGTGGTACGTATACACAATGGAATATTACTCAGCCATTAAAAAGAATGCATTTGAATCAGTTCTAATGAGGTGGATGAAACTGGAGCCTATTATACAGAGTGAAGTAAGTCAGAAAGAAAAACACCAATACAGTATACTAACGCATATATATGGAATTTAGAAAGATGGTAATGATGACCCTATATGCAAGACATCAAAAGAGACACAGATGTAATAGTCTTTTGGACTCTGTGGGAGAAGGTGAGAGTGGGATGATTTGAGAGAATAGCATTGAAACATGTATATTATCATATGCGAAACAGATTGCCAGCCCAGGTTCGATGCATAAGACAAGGAGCTCAGGGCTGGTGCACTGGGATGACCCTGAGGGATGGGATGGGGAGGGAGGTGGGAGGGGGGTTCAGGATGGGGAACACATGTACACCCATGGCTGATTCATGTCAATGTATGGCAAAAACCACTACAATGTTGTAAAGTAATTAGCCTCCAATTAAAATAAATAAATTAAAAAAAAACCCCAAAAAACTAAGATCATGGCATCCAGTCCATGGCAAATAGATGGGGAAATAATGGAAACAGTGACAGACTTTATTTTCTTGGACTCCAAAATCACCGCAGGTGGTGACTGCAGGCATGAAATTAAAAGACGCTTGCTCCTTGAAAGAAAAGCTATGACCAACATAGACAATACATCAAAAAGCCCAGACATCACTTTGCTGACAAAGGTCCATCTAGTCAAAGCTGTGGTTTTTCCAGTAGTTGTGTATGGATGTGAGAGTTGGACTATAAAGAAAACTGAGCGCCGAAGAATTGATGCTTTAGAACTGTGTGTTGGAGAAGACTCTTGAGAGTCCCTTGGACTGCAAGGAGATCCAACCAGTCAATCCTAAAGGAAATCAGTCCTGAATATTCATTGGAGAGACTGATGCTGAAGCTGAAACTCCAATACTTTGGCCACCTGATGGGAAGAACTGACTCATTTGAAAAGACCCTGATGCTGGGAAAGATTGAAAGCAGGAGGAGAAGAGGGTGACAGAGGATGTGATGGTTGGATGGCACCACCGACTGGATGGACATGTGTTTGAGCAAGCTCAGGGAGTTGGCCATGGACAGGGAAGCCTGGTGTACTGCAGTCCATGGGGTCGCAAAAAGTCGGACACGACTGAGCAGCTGAACAACAAACTTTCCAAACCACTCAGCTAAAGAGAGATGTATACAGTTCTCAAGTAGAAACTCAAGTTTTACTCTTTTATTCACAGGGGTCCTCAAAGGGTCGGCAATGGCCTGCTTGTATCAGAGTTATTTTGGAGAGCACAGTGAAAAGTCAGGCTCCTGGTCTCCACCCAAATCCACTGAATCAGGAGAGGGTGGCGGGGGAGGGGAGGACCAGGGATCTACCTTTCATAGTTGCTCCCCAGGGACTCTTGTACACACCTGGGCTGAGAACCCCTCCCAGGGTTCTACTTCCTCTCCAGAGCCTTCTTTGCTTCTGGTTCCGCCCTGGCTGTCCAGACCCTGCCCTTCCCCACAGCTAGGGTCTGAAATGCAGGGCACCTGTGCTCTGCAGCCCCACGCCCTCCCTCCTTCCCTGGGGTTGAGCATCTGGAAGTTCTGGTGGACGGAGGGCAGTCAGGTGTAGGGGAACAGAATTTGCCACCCCCAAATATGTCTCTTTGGCGTATTAGTTATTTTAGGCTGGTTATTTTCGGAGAAACAGCCAACAGGGAAAAGAAAAACAAACTGAACACTGAGTAGGAGTTACTGTTTTGTAAGAAATATTTACATTTATAAGGGAAATCTCCATTCATAAGGGTTTCTCCCTCACGGTACCAAAAAGAAGCTGACCAGATCTCCAGAAACACTACCCACGAGGAAGGCAATGACTTCAAGCTGTGCGACAACCTTATCCTTTTTTACTGTACTTTCCTGCTCACCTCCCACAGTTTACTCTCCGAACCTCCCCAACCCCCACCTTCCCCCAGCATTCTCTTTGGTCTTTAGAGAATGGTAATTAAGGTGAGGACTTTGGCCATTTTGGGGAGTTACTTAGTTTTCCTGGGTTTCCCCCAAGTGTACATGTTATTAAATTTTTGTTTGGTTTTCTCCTATTAATTTGTCTCATGTCAAGGTAATTCTTAGACCAGCCAGAAGGACCTAGAACTGATTTTCCTCCCAGACATGGGCTTGCATATGGGTTGGAAAAGAGGGTGGCTGGTGACCTGTGCTCACCTGCTGGTGTCTGACCCTTTCCCCATGTCCTTGAATCTTTCCCCTGCTCCACTCTGCCCCAAGGCCTCATGGGGAGAGACCAGGTCTTGGGTCATCAGGCAGTATCTCGGCAGGGCTGGGCAGCCCTGAACCCTCTTTGGAGATGGTATTAAAGTTTCCGGTGACTGAAAGAGAGTGAATATTCTGGAGTGAAATCTTTGACCTTGGTAGAGGCGTGGGGTTCTTTGAGCACCTCTGGTTTGTCACACATCTATCCTCTGCGCTGTCTTCCTCTGCACACATTAGACCTTCTTCAAGGCTCTTCGTTCTCTCCCATACCCACAGTTCCATTTTGCAACCCCTTATCAGAAAAAACACACCACTACCAAAAAATATCCCCCCATCAAAACAAACAAACAAGCAAACAAAAAACCCACCAAAACAAAACCCACAAAAACTCAGTACATTCTAGCAACTTAAAAAATTTGAGAAGGGGGAAGTACTGTTGTCCTACTTACTAACTGGGTGGCAATTAATCACCCATAAGCTTTACATTCTATCCTGTGGAGCCCCTGCCCCATCTCTTTTTCTGAGATATACAAGCACAAAAAAATAGGGTGTATTCTTCATAGGCTCTTAGGAGCTCACAGCACATTGGAGCTAGAATGTAAGCCCCATAATGGCAGGAACACACTGTACCCCAGAGTCTAGAAGGTGTCTGACACGTAGGAGGTGCTCAGTGAACTTTTTTTTTCTTTTCAACTGAATGAATATCAGAGCTGAAAGGCACTGCCAAGTTCAGTTTGTCCAGAAGGGCCAGATGAGCAAACAGAGGCTCAGAGAGGTGAAATCATTCACCTGAGTTTGCATAGCAAGTAGGTGGTCTGGCCCGGGGGGTGGAACTCAAATCAACAGGACCATTCCTGAGCTCCCCAGACTATCAAAATCCAAGCCATGGCTTCTGAACTACATTCTATAAGCCCAGAGACCTCTGGCTGATTCCTTGGTGGAAGAAGCTGTTCAGACCCTTCTCTCTGGGCCCAAGATCTCAGAAGTTTGGATGGAAGCAAAAAGCTTTTGGGAAGGGTTTTCCCCCTCTCAGCATAGACAGCATCTCTGAAAACGGTACTTGGATTTCGAGGCTGACATTCTAAACACTACCTCATCCTAAAAGTAAATGGTGAACTATTTTCACACACTCTTAAAATTTTAATTTGGAAACCTCTTGTCCTTGGAATGCAAAATTCACCAGACTTTTACATACTGTGGGCAGAGCTAGTTTCTAGAACTCTCTTGCCAGTTCCACTTGTGGGGAAGGACCAGTGGGATTTGACTAGCTCAGTGACATTTACTGTTTGAGTTCAGAATGTCTTGTTTGTTTGAAAATGTTCACTCAGTTCAGGGTTCTCCCCACTGCCCCTCACCCCCCTACCCCAACACACATACTCCTCCTTTACAAAGCAGGACACTTTCTAGTGGGTGGTGGTGAAAAGGTAAAATTATTAACGTAAGCACCAGTCAGATAGTCCTAATTTCACCTTGATCAGTTGCCCTCCTAGACTGACCCTTACTCCATTTCTGATCTCCTCCCTTCCAGACCTTCCATCCGTCTTTGACCCACTCCTTTTCCCAATTCTCAGTTTATCCCAGACCTTTCCCCTGGTTCTAACCCTCACTACACCCCTCACCCCATTTCTGAGCTTATCTTTTCACATCTGTGAGGTCAGAGAGGGGTGACCTCAGGGAGGGAGTGGGATTTTCCTTGTCTTACGTTAACCTGGTATTTTTTGAAAGTTGAAAGTTTAGTGGTTTGTTTTTTAGGCAATGTCAAAAGGCCCTTCTGTCAAAACTAGTCAAGTCAAAGGGCAGTATGAAGGTTATGCAGGAGTCAGTATCATGCCCCCTTTCTAACCTGTCAATAATAATAATAATAAAGCATTTATGGAGCCTTTGTTACGTATTAAGCATGGCATTAGGCACTTTCTCTAGTATTTATTTGTCAAATTCTCACAGCAACTCTAGGAGTCAGATATTTTAATCCTTGTTTCATTGAGGGTAAAACAGGAACAAACATTTTAAGGCATTTGCTCAAGGGCATACGGTGAGTAGGAAAGGCAATTACAGAATTATGGACACTTGTGTCCTGAATAAGTGGAGTGTTTCCTTCAAGGTCCCCCTTGTGGATGTCCAGCTGGTGGGCCTGCTTGGATATCTTGGTGCAGTGTGTGATGGTAGCCTCCAAAATGCCCAAGATCAGGGAAAACTCTCCTCCTTAACCCTGTAGGTAGGTACATAAGCACTCCCTTGGGCCATGCTAGAAATAAACCTGGGAACAGTTCTCCAAAGAGACAAATGGTATAGAGATGGGATTTGGTATTGAATTTCTCCCTCATCTTGCTTCATTTTAATTAATATTTAAGCACTGGGCAGTATGGTAGGGACAACAGAAGATGAGATTGTTGGATGGCATCACCGACTCAATGGACATGAGTTTGAGTAAACTACGGGAGCTAGTGATGGACAGGGAGGCCAGGTGTGCTGCAGTCCATGGGGTCGCGAAGAGTCGGACACGACTGAGTGACTAAACTGAACTGAGCTGAACTGGGCGGTATGGGGACAAAAAAGAGACCAGCCTGCCCTCCAGGAGCTCACAATGTAGAGGAGACTGATGCAATTAACTCTGCAATAAGGCACAGGGCAGCGCGCTAAGGGACAATGTCTCAGAGAGTGGAGAATTTGGGGAGAGAGTAACACAAAATCATGTCACATTTCAGGAGTCACTTGGTTGTGCTAGGGGAACCACTGACTGAAACTGCCTGCCCTGACCAGGTACCATAGTAGCCACTTCCATGAGTTATCTTACAACAAGAGGTCTTGGTAAGAGACATGGAACTAACAAGCTACCACCAGTGGGAAGAAATTGGGAAAGGTCAAATTGGAGAGCGGAGACACCAGTCCATACGTCCTCCCAGAATCCTTCTTGCTGGAATCCATCTTGGATGAGTGATGTGTACACCATCAGGAAGGACCCTGAGTCAAATGACTGGCCAGAGATAACCCAGAAACTAACCCCATCACCATAGAACCCAAGACTGCAAGCCATGTGGCAGAGCCGTCCTCCTGATTTCCCTTATCCTGCTGCTCTCCCCCCGGGCACCCCTTCTTAATAAAGTCTCTTGCTTTGTCAGCAAGTGTCTTAATGTTTTGACAAGAGCCTACTCTTGGACCCTGGAAGGGGTCCCCCTTCCCGTGACAGTTGCACGTCCACTACAGGTTTTCGGCACTTCCAAAATGGCGTTCCTGGCAAGAGCAACCCCTCCTCTTTCTCAGTGAAAGAAATCGTTATAATGCAAAATGTTTTTCTCAGAGTTTGCAGGGCTGAACTTTGTTGTTGCTAAAGGTGATGAACGTGGAGGTGATGTGAGGTGAGGGTTGGACCCAAGGAGGTGGATGTGGAGAGATGGGTAGAGGGGTAAGGATTGGGTCTTACAATGGCCTGAGCCCCTCAACCTGGCCCTTGCTGAGGGAACTTTCATTGAGGGAACTAACTGAAAGATTAAAATCAAGGTTCTGCGGGTTTCAAGGAGAACACGGTTAATACTTATCAAATGTTGGTCAGGCAGCATCATGACCAGGAGGTGGCAAAAAAGGGAGGAATTAATGACTGTGAAAAAGTAGTTCTGGGGAAGGGTAGGAGCTCCACAGAATGGACAGATGAGAATACTGTGTATTTAAGGGGCTTCTCAGGAAATGTAAGGAACGAGGAGGGGTCATCACTAGAAGGGCCTTTGAGGATTTCAAAGCATGATCGTGCAGTCCCTGTGTTAGTGTGTGGGGCAGGTGAGAGGAAAGGAGGCTGGGAAGTGTGGAGGCCTGAGTGGGGAGGAAGCCCTGCCCAGAGTCCAGGAGAGGCAGAACACAGGGGCCGTGGTTCAGGGGGACCGGCTTCTTTGGCGACAAGAGACACTTTTTCCTTAGGCACTAGAGACAGTTGTCTTTTCCACACCCTTGCTGTTACCAGGACCCACCAAGATGACCCCGTGTGCCCGTTATCATGTGGCTCCTGCTCGTTTCCTCCAAGTTCAGGCTTCATCTCAGCTTTGGAGGCAGCAGGCATTCTCCTTCCTCAGTGACGGCCTGTGGAAACAGGTCCCGGCCGGGGCTGGGGGCTGCACCGTGAACTCAGAGGTATGTGTGTCTCCAGGACTGGTCAGGGACTCTCATGTGCAGTAGGAGGAAACAGCTCGGGGAGGAAAGTGACTGCTTCTTTGTTTCCCTCAGCTGCTAGCTCGATGTCTCGCAGAACCTAAGTTTCTTGAAAAAAAAAACAAGGAAACAGCTAGTTACAGCAGAGTGACGAGAATTCAGATATTCTGATTTTTTTTTTTTTTTTCCTTTTTTGGTCACTGTCTTTTCCATGACACCATCCAGGGTTCTGTGTATTTTATACCAACATTTTCGTTGGAGTAGTGAAATGACATCTCTTTATTAATACGGTGGATTCACTGAGAAGAAGCAGATTCAGGTCCCTTTGAGGGTTTCCTGCGTGTCACCCCCCAGCCTTGGCACTTCCTCATGCCCCCCTTCCTGCTACTTCCTCTTCTTTCTGCCTCCTTATAGAAAAACTAACAAACGACAAAAAATCAACCTCCTGACACCTTATCAATTCCAGTGAAAAAGGCCTTGTACATAAATAATTACATGGAAAAAAAAAAGTCCTGCCCTCAGATAAATGTGAGAGGGTAGTGGCTTGGGCAGTGTTCAGCCTTTATTTAAATTAGGGATTCTGCGGATTGCCGTTGTTTTGTTGCTGTTCTTGTGGGCTGGTGTGCAGTAGCCCAGTGTTCACGCAATGCCTTGACTTCACGACCGCTTCTCCTAGGATCATTACAGAATGGCATAATGTAGCTATTGTTGTCTTCCACAAGGAAGCACTGTCATAGGATAATGGGATGGGGCTGGGGGGCGCGGGCGGGCAGTGTGGATCTGGAAGGCGGGTCTTTGTGCTGGTGTGAGTGTGTGTGTCCTGGACAGCCGTGCTGGATCTTGAATTATTTTTCTTCTTCCGTTCTTTGAGTCCCTAGCCACCTGTGCCTTCTTTTCCCCAGTTATTCAACCCTGCTTTTCCTCACCAAGTTCCTCTTTTAGGCTGCTCTATAGTCTTCCCTCCTAGGGTTATCCCTGGGCCTAGTTTGAGGACTTCAGCCAAAGATGCCAAACTAGGATGTTTGAAGGACATGTTTAAAATTGTTTCAGTGAAGTGATTCGCCCGAGTCTGATGGCTCAAGGGCTTGTGGTGTTACAGATGACCTCATGGGTCATCCAGGCCCACCCCTTTCACTGGACATCTGAGTTGTTCAGAGCCCTTGCACTGCAAAGCTCGTGTTACTTCTGGGACATATTGGATATCTATCCACTCATTCATTCACTCACTCAGCATAGGCTTGCCAAGCGTTTGCTGTGAGGCTAGGGCCTGGGCTAGGCGGTGGGTATATAGTGATGAGAAGAAAAGGGCACCAATCCTGCCCTCATGGATCATCCACCCCAGGTGCCCATGTAGGCAGGGGAAAGGTCTGCAGGTGTCATTAGTCCCACTTGACCCCTGCGGAATCCAGGGCTGGGCAACATGCTGGCCTTGACTCTTAAAGCTAGAAATTAGAACCAGATTTTCATGGCCCATGTGCCAGCCAAGGCCAGGCAACACTGTTTTTTTTCTTTTCTTTTCTTTTTAAATGGTAGTGAGATCTCTCAGACTGAGATCTCCCTTGGAGATTTTTATGTTAATACCTGCCTCTCATTTCTCCCTCTCTCCCACCTCCATCTCTCACCAGACTCCTCTGCACTGGGGCTGGTAGTTACATGTAGAAATGTTTTGGACTCCACCCACAAGCACTCTGAATGGGAGGACTACCTATGTTACCATGAACCTCAGAGGCCATGGCCTTCTCAGTTCACCCTTAAAGATGCAAAGGACAGGTTTCACTGAAGCCAGGGGACACAAGGAGGGCCACTGAGCTGAGGTTCTGTAAACAAGCTGAAAAGAGAAGAACTTTTCTATCCTCGGAAGGAACTTGTCTCAGTTTTGCCACCTGGAAAGGTGAATGTTATACTAAAAACTTATGCTCTTTATCTAACATTCAGCTTTAACTGGGAGTGCTTATTTTATCTGGCAACATTACAGGGCAGGGTGGGTGGAAAGGTGGGCAGTTGGGCAGAGACTCTGCTTCCCCACGGGGCTGATGATGGCAGGATGGGGTTATTGGCGCCCCGAGGTTCTGAAGGGTGATGTGACAGCAGGGTATCAAACAAAATCTATCAAAAGATGAAAGACTGAATGTCTCTGCTGTTTGTGGCCTTTGGAGAAGTCACCATGGAAGAGTCAAACTTGCACAAGCCAGGAGAAAAAGAGGGGTCTTTAGCCTTTCTTCTTACCCAACTGTGTCGGAAGATACATTTCGTAAAATAAACAGATGTATTCCCTTTGTGTATATTTTAAAAAGAACCCAAATTCTTTCCTTCTGGTGAGTTAAAACAAACACCCTGGGCTGAAAGTCTGTGTGCTCAAAAGTGTGTCTCAGGCCCCAGGCTGCTTGGGGTGGGGTGTGTGTGCCTTGAAGTGGGTGCTGACAGATACTAGGGGCTGAGGGCTCAGCATCTTTGTGCCCATTCCCAGGAGTTAACTCTGAACTCGGATTTCTATGTGATTCTAAAAAGCATAGTGTATGACCACTGAGCAGGTCCTTGGAGATGAGCCAATCTGAAAACCAGGAACTCTCAGAGCTGACCAGCTGTGAGGCGTCTCACTTCACAGATGAGGAACCTGAAGCCTAGAAAACTTAGTGATGAGCTTCCTGCCCAAAGCGGCTGAGCAGGGTGAGAACCCAGGTCTCCTGACTCCCAGGTTGTCTGTGGTTTACTGTGACTGTGTGCTCACCGGTCTTGTTGCCTCTCGAATACACACATGTTGAAGGCAGGGACCATGTCCCTGGTCTGTTTCATGCTGTCCCGGGAGCCGGCAATGACCCTGAACACCAGCTATTCCTGTTTGCCACAGGCAACCTAGACAGCATATTAAAAACCAGAGACATTACTTTGCCGACAAAGGTCCATCTAGTCAAAGCTATGGTTTTTACAGTAGGCATGTATGGATGTGAGAGTTGGACCATAAAGAAAGCTGAGCGCCGAAGAACTGATGCTTTTGAATTGTGGTGTTGGAGAAGACTCTTGAGAGTCCCTTGGACTGCATGGAGATCCAACCAGTCCATCCTAAAGGAAATCAGTTCTGAATATTCACTGGAAGGACTAATGCTGAAGCTGAAACTCCAATACTTTGGCCACCTGATGCAAAGAACTGACTCACTGGAAAAGACCCTGATGCTCGGAAAGACTGAAGGCGAGAGGAGAAGGGGACGACAGAGGATGAGATGGTTGGATGGCATCACCGACTCAATGGACATGAGTTTGAGTAGGCTCTGGGAGTTGGTGATGGACAGGGAAGCCTAGTGTGCTGCAGTCCATGGGGTCACAAAGAGTCAGACATGACTGAGAGACTGAACTGAACTGAGAAGAGCACATTTGCTGGCTGGTACCCACACACCACCATTTGTGGGTGCCATTCCCTTTGCTCCTCTGCGTGAGTTTCTTTTCCATGGCTCATCCGATGTTTGTGGTTTCCAGGCTCTGGCATCTGAGTCATCCCGAGGGTGGAAGCTGGGCAGGGATGGTGTCTACCATCAGGGGTTATTCCTGAGGAAGCTGGTACTTCTTACCCTCAATAGTTACCCCTCTTTTCCGTTCTTGGAGTGGTTCTGTGTGCAGCTCTATTTTTTCTCTCTCTTGTAAGCAGTCATTTCCCAGCTGTAAGGAGAGATGAGATGTAGAGCTCACATTTTGGGTCAGTGCCTCGCTTTTGTGGCAGCCAAACTAGTCTTGTCCAGGTGTGCTGAGTTTGGGTGCTGGTTTCCTGGTCATCCCCACTGAGCACCTGCATCGCGAGCAAAGAGACAGCTGAACCTGCCTGGTTATGGGATCACCCTTCAGTAACCCCAGAAAAGGTCCTTCTGCTCAGAACTTTGTGATGACTTCACAAAGACTGTGAAAGGGGGACCATGATTTGTAGCGGGGTGAATGGTATATGGTTTCCTAAAATGATTGCCTGAAGTGTGAGCCTGCACAACACAATGAATAGTTCATGGTGTGGTTCTGTGTGAATCACCAGTTACCTCCCCGAGGTCATGGTGATGCCATCAGCCAGGTGGCAGAGGAACAGGCCTTGTCCTTGCTCTGAGCATCATCTCCCTTGCTGCTATCTCTTTGTTTCTGTTTCTCATTCTTCGAGCCACTTAGTGTCCCTCCATGGCCATCTGGACTCCTCATATCCTTGTTTCAAGGCCAGAGCCTCATAGATACATTTGTGGACATCTGCCTGCAATGACTCCAGATCCAGACATGAAAGCACAGTGCCTGCATCCTCAGTAACTCTTTCTGTGGCTGCTGCCCAGATCTCAGTGGATGCTGAGAATAGAAAGAAGCTACTGCCTTGGGCTAGTTTTTCATGTGATATAGTGCCTGTGAATGCTAGGAATGGTTTCTTCTTGTACAGCAGTATTGGTGGGATTATGTTAACTACTCTGGCTTGCGGGGCAGAGAGGAGAATAACTATGGGGTGAGTGCTACCCAGAAAGTTTTGTCCCCCAGTGTTCCAAAGACCAAAGCCACATGGAAGTAAGTCCATGGCTATTTCCTTTCCTGTGTTATCAAGTGATCCCTGACTGCAGTGGCGTGAGGGTATTATTTGTCTCATGCCTGTTTGTAGGTAGGCTCAATTTGCAAACACATAACCACTTGCCAGGGCTTCCCAGGTGGTGCTAGTGGTAAAGAACTTGCCTGCTAATGCAGAAGATGTAAAAGACGTGGGTTTGATCCCTGGGTCAGGAAGATACCCTGGAGGAGGGCATGGCAACCTACTCCAGTATTCATGCCTGGAGAATTCCATGGACAGAGAAACATGGCAAGCTGCGGTCCATAGGCTTGCACAGAGGTGGACGTGACTGAAGCGACTTACACATGCAACCACTTGCCTGTCAGCCCCATCCACTCATCCATCCACTAATTGATCCATTGGTTGATTATCTGATCCATCCATCCATCTATCTGTGCATGCATCCACCTGCCCGCCCATCCAGTGATGAGTGGTAAACTTATTGGACCAGAAAGGTAAAGTAAAATGAGGAAAATGGGCTTGTTAGATACAGAAGGAAGTGGTGGGGACTGTTGTAAGCTGGAGAGTGCAGTTTACTGAGCTGCCGCATGCAACATTCCCTGACTCTAACCTCCTCTCAGGTTTGATGTATGGCAACTGATGGCTACAGTGAACCATCTTCATCTCACAAGCATTTGGGTTGCCAGCCTAGATCTGTTTGGAGGGGCCCCAGGCTTCTTCCTCAGGCTTGTGCAGGGTCTTTTGGTAAAACCAAACCCTGGAATGTGCACTAGTCAGGGCTTTTAAATGTTGCAGATGGCAAAAAACTCAACTCAAACTGCTTAAGCATAAGAAGGAATGTATGGGCTCATGTAGCTAACTTTCAGGAGTACATCTGCTTCATTTGGGACTGAATCTAGGGGCTCAACAAGGTCATCTGGATTCCCTCCACCTCTCTTTTCTCTCTTAATTCTGCTTTCTTCTACACTGACTTCCTTTCCAGAGAGGCTTGCTTCATGGAGTCTCCCAGCAGCATATACATTTTTATTAGCTTTTTCATACCAAGAGAAAGTGCCTCTTTCCCTCTGAAATTCTAAGACCTATTCTAATTTACCTGCCTTGGACCGCATGTTCATTTACCTTTGATGCAACCACTAAGGCCTGGGGAGGTGGTTTTCTCATCTGCCAGGGCTGGGTCATAAGCCTCTCTCTAAAGTTGAGGGATGGAAATGAGTTGATTTTACTCAATTGATGGTGGGGAGAGCTGGTTCACTGGAGGAAAACAGAGGTGGGAAAACAGAGGTGTTGTTACTGGAAGGAGGTGACATGGCAGCTTGACAGAGAGATAACCCATGCCCACCAGAGGCAGGGAGGATGGGCTGATGCACAGATTGGCCCTTACTGTGAGCAAGACTCAGGACACTGAGCAGGACCAGAGCTGCTCACCCTTTCAGCCCTAGCCCTCTGGTTTCAGTAGCAGCTACCCCTCACCTCTGTCCTGCCCTCATTAGCCACAGGATGAGGGTAGCACTGGACTTCGTGGACAGAGACTCTCCTATTCTGCCTCCCCTCTGCTCTGAGACTCTTGGCTCTAAGGAAACCTGATATGTATGTGTGTGTGTGCATGTGTGTGTGTGTGTGTGTGTGCGCATGTGTGCTCAGTTGTGTCCAACTCTTTGTGACACCATGGACTGTAGCCCGCCAGGCTCCTCTGTCTATTGGATTTCCCAGGCAAGAACACTGGAGTGGATTGCCATTTCCTTCTCCAGGGGATCTTCCCGGACCAGGGATCCAACCCACATATCCTGCATTGGCAGGTGGGTTCTTCTTTACCACTGAGCCACCTGGGAAGCCCAAGGAAACCTGGTACTCACCCCAGAATTATGACTTCCAAAGATTTTGGAGTTTGGAAGAGGGCAGTAACCCAAGAGGGTCCAAAAGTGCTCATAGCACTGTAATCTTCCAACCTGGTCCTGCTGTTGTAGGAGGAGTTGCTGAGACTGTTTTCAGAAGTGCCTGACTTGGGCTCAGAACTTGGGTACGCTGTTCCCATGACTTGGCCCAAGGCAGGAACTCAGGCTGTTGGAAGAGTCATTCTTAGGAATATGAAGACTTTGGTTCCACCCTGGGCAGAAGCTGCTGGAAGAGAAGCAGGACCAGGCTGTATCCTCAGCAGTTGGCAGCCCCTAGTGCAGCCTAGAGGGGACCCAGAGTTCTCCATTGGGACTTTGGTCCCAGAGAGTAAGTCAGGCAGATGTTGGGCCTGACCTTAGTCACATGGAATCCTCAGTGCCAGAAATACCACCTCTCGGATTGAGCAACCGTTTTCTCCTTGCCCTCAAGAATAATTTTAACTGTTTCCTACCTTGTTTTTGTTGTTGTTGAAAATATGGTGACCAGACAGTGGCATGTGAGAAGGCAGATAGATAAAGGATAAACGGACCTCATAGAAGGATATATTTATAAAAGCACTTGAAACTGTCAATAAGTAAAACTCTGTTAAGAAGTAGAATTATTGATGGTGGAAAGCACTCAAGAGACTTGACACTCTATCTTGTTTGCTACAACAACCGAGTGAGGGAATGACAGGGAAAGGTCATTTTCTTTTTAATATCACTTTACAGAGGTAGAAATGGTGATTAAGAAAATTAGCAAAGTCTTGCAGGTATGAAGAGTTGAGTCTAGAACTTAAATCTCTAAACAACTATTTTTTAAATCACCATACCCTTCTCTGGTCTGTAAAGAATTCGCCTGCCAGTGCAGGAGACAGGGGTTCAATTCCTGGGTTGGGAAGATCCCCTGGAGGAGGAAATGACAACCCGCTTCCGTATTCTTGTCTGGAGAATCTCAGGGACAGGGGAGCCTGGTGGGCTACAGTCCATAGGGTAACAAGAGTTGGACACGACTTAGTGACTAAACCATCACCACCACATTATGAGTTCATGTGAAACTTCCTTTTTCACTTGACTAAACTTTCCAAAAAAAGAATGCTGACTGAGAAGAATAAAGAAAGTGAGTCTTTTATTAGGTTATCACATAACCAAATCTGAGAATATTCCTTAAACCATAGCATCTCAATAGAATTATGCAATCCAACATAGTTTCAACTTTCCAGCATGTCATTCATTAATTCCCAGCTTTACTGATGCATTGATTCAGTACTTTATTCATGAAGCAGTTACTGTGTAACTATTATACACCAGGCCTTTTATTGGCTGTTGAGGATGTGAGGATGAAAGAGATGCTGGTTCCTATTAGTTTTGCTTGTTAACAAAATGCCCCAAGGCTTAGTGGCTTCAAAGAGCAACCATTTATCTTGCTTACTGTTCTGTGGGTTATCAGTTTGATCTGGGCTCAGCTGGGTGGTTCTTCTGATCTTGGCTGGGCTCACTTATGTGTCTCTGGTCAGCTGATGGGTAGGTTATGGGCTGGTTGGACTAGAATAGCCTCAGCCAGGACAGCTTATCTCTGCTCCTCCTCTATATTCACCCAGCAGGCTTGTTCACATGCCAAGCAACTAGGCAGGTTTTCAGGAGAGCAGAGTGGAAGCTGTCAAGGCCTCTTGCAGCCTGAGCTTGGAACCGGCACAACCTAGCTTCCACTGTAGTCTACTGGTCAAAGCAAGTCAATGGGTTTATCCTAGCAGACTCTTCAACTGCAGTTTTATTATATTGGGTTGGTCAAAAAGCTCATTTGGGTTTTTCTGTACCATCTCATGGAAGAAACTGGATGAAGTTTTGTTAGTTGCTCAGTCATGTCTGACTCTTTGCGACCCCATGGACTGTAGCCCACCAGGCTTCTCTGTCCGTGGAATTCTCCTGGCAAGCATACTGGAGTGGATAATCATTCCCTTCTCTAGAAGATCTTCCCGACCCAGGGATTGAACCTGTGTCTCCTGCACTCCTGGCAGGTTCTTTTCTGTTTGAGTCACCAGGGATGAACTTTGGGGCCAACACAATACTCAGTCTCCTATCTAGGTGCTATACTTAGTCCTCTTATCTTGCTTCTCTTGTTACTTCTCCACACCTCATCCTGCCCCATTGGGAAGACCCACCCTCTCTCCTTTTTCCTTTTCTCTAATTCTACCTACCTTTCAGATTCTACCTTCATAAAACCTTCTGGAAGTGATTCTAGAGTCAACTGACTTCTCAGTTCTTTTTATCAGCAGCAATACTTACTGCATTTACCACTCACAGGGTATTTGAATTAAGGGCTGAAAATGTTAAAAATATCCCCACCCTTCCCAGGTGGCACTAGTGGTAAAGAACCTGCCTGCTGCCAATGCTGGAGACATAAGAGACACAGGTTTGATCCCTGGGTCAGGAAGATCCCCTGGAGGAGGGCATGGCAACCCACTCTACTATTCATGCTTGGAGAATCCCATGGACAGAGGAGCCTGGCAGGCTGTGGTCCATAGGGTCGCAAAGAGTTGGACACAAATGAAGTGACTTAGCACGCACGCACAAAGAGGTCTACTTTCTAGGAAAACTGAAATAATAAAACCTACCTCATAGAGTTGTTGTAAGGATTAAATGAATTAATATGTACGATGCCTTGCATAGTGTCTAAAACATGGTAAGGTCTCCATGAATCCAACATGCCAAGGGTTTTACATAATATTTAACCAGTAAACCATGTGAGAGGCAAGTTTTCCTGTCTTCTTTACAGATGAGGAAAATGATGCTCAGATAAGTTATTTGATTTCCCAGAAATCACATAGCTAATTTATCAGGAGTTCTGAAATTCAAATTCTAAACCTCTTTTAACCTCACTTGAGATACTTCAGTGATGGAATCAAATAACCCAGATGAGGCTGTAGGATAAAATCCTTTTTCCTTTGGTCCCTGCCTCAGTTTGCTCATCCACAAAATGGGAAGGTAGAAAGATTCCTGATGGGAACTGTGGACTATAACCTGCAGCCCAGATTAATCACAATGCAAATTAAAATAATACTCAATTATCTGTAAGAGAAACACACACAGGGAAATGGAGTATGAGTTTGTGGAGGAGAAGAGTGCTTGGACTTTGTGCATGTATTCTTTCTTCAGAAAGTAAACTGAGCTTCCTGTTTCTGGACTATATCCCAACTAGGAAATTCTGAGCACGAATCTTAAGTCTTCAGGTGGCTCTGCTGGGTCCCTCTGGTCTCATAGCATCAGTCTGCATTGGGATGAATGGCCCTTCTGCTTCCTGGGGCCTGACCAGGCCTACTGGTGTTTGCAGACAGTCAAGTAGTTCATATCAAACTGGTTTATTTAGTGATTGGACCTGATAAGAGCAGAGTGACCAATGGACTAGTGGGCAGCTCACTGGTTGCCATTGACTAAGCATTTATTGTGAACCCAGCATAGAGAGAAGGGTGTGTTTCATTTTCTATTCCTTATGATGTAAGTGGAAAGTTAGTGTGTACTTCTAGTTGGGAAAATAGAAGCTGACATGGACACTAGGTCATGGAGTGGGAGGTGGATGTCCTGTGCACGAAGGCACTGTACACCCTCCACCTTGGTTAGAGTTTTCCTTCAAAGTAGGACATCTTCAAAACTTTTTATTTTTATTATTTATTAAATTTATTTAAAAATTGAAGTAGAGTTGCTGTATAATAGTATGTAAGGTTCGATGTACACCTTCAGTATTTTCTAGTTTAGGGCAGAAACTTACTCTTCAGAATTTCACCATCACTGTAAGAGT
This sequence comes from Giraffa tippelskirchi, assembly GCF_054371585.1. NCBI lineage: Eukaryota > Metazoa > Chordata > Mammalia > Artiodactyla > Giraffidae > Giraffa > Giraffa tippelskirchi. The sequence goes on along the minus strand of NC_137281.1, from coordinate 144,357,021 downwards.
TCTCCAGTGCTCTTTGCTGCAGAACCCACCTTTGGCAGACAGAATAAGGGGCCCCTGAAATTGTCCACACCCTAACCCCTGGAACCTTGAATATGGAGAAAGGGAGTTGGCGGATGTGATTAAATTAAGACTTTGAGAAGGGGAGGTTATCCTGGATTATGTGGTTGGGCCCGATGTAATCACGGGGGTCCTTGCAGAGGGAGGCAGGAGGCTCAGAGTCTCACAGGGAAGTGACAGTGGAAGCAGAAATCGGAGTGATGCAGTGGGGGAAGGGGTCACAAGCCAAGGAATGTGGGCTGCCCTAGAAGGTGAAGAAAGCAAAGAAACAAGTTCTCCCTTAGGGCCTCCAGAGAGAATGTGACCTGGCTGACGCCTTGATTTTAACCCTCCGGGACTCATTTCGGACTTCTGACCTCCAAAACTGTCAGATTCTGTGTTGTCTTATGGCACTAAGTTTGTGGTCACCTGTTAGAGCAAAAGTGGGAAACCACTACACCACCTTTCCATGTGTTCTGTTGAACATTCCGAAGTTCCAGCCCGCCAAGGCTTTCCCTCCTTTGTGACCAAGTGCCCTTTCAGAAAGGGGATAGAAGCCCTTGACCCACCCCTAGGGGAGGATTGTGCTGTGAGTTATGTTCCTGCTGGTGTGGCTAGTTTGCATGGAATTATTCACATATGGTTGTGCTTCTGAGCATGGATCCTACTGGCTAGACAGCTGGCTGGTGGTAGGGGTGCTAGCTGAGCCATTGAGCTATTTTATTTTTTAATATATTCTGCTGCTCTTCATCCTTGTGGACGGAGAGTCCTGTGGAACAGACAGTGCTGTCTGGGAATGACCCCCAGCTGTCTTTTCTGCCACTGGTGGTAGAAGCAAGTGGAGGTGGGACTCCACATCATAGTAATAACAACTAATATGGATTGATCACTCACAGTGAAGCTATTTCATCTGTTCTCAGCTGCCTATGATGACGGTCATATTATCCCATTTTATAGATGAGGAAAGTGAAGCTCAGACTGGTCAACAGGTCACAGAGCAAATAAATGAGAAGCCAGGACTCAAACCTGGCCTCCTAATGCCAGCGCCCAGCCCTTTACTGAAATGCTTTGCTGTCTCTCACGTGGGGTTGGATGCCCGGAGCAGGCACTCCTGCCTACTAGCTCAATGAATGAATCGCTGTCACTCAGACAAACCAGGGACAGCTTTGTGAATCCCCATTTGGGGTGACAGAGTAGACTGAGGGGCTGCCAGGAAGCCCAGCTGGACAGCGAGGAATTTACTCCTGCAGGTGCACAGACAACATGGAGCTGGCTATCTCGCTTAGCATCGTGTACCTGGGCTCGTGGGCGGACCTGACTAAATTCTTCTTGAGTTTGCTGATGTCAGGCGCCAAGCAGGAAGTGGGGGTGGCAATCCCTCAAGGTCTCTATTTTCCCAGGGCTTCCCTCACTCCGTCTTTGGATGCTCCAAATGGCCAAATGGCCCAGGTAGGGTGGGCGTTGAGTGTGGGCTTCTTAATTTCCTTTGTTCCTTCTCAAATATGGAAGAGAGATGGGAGGAAAGAGTGAGGATGGAGTTAAACTGAGTGTGAAGCTGCAGTTTGGAGGGGAGCCCATGTGCCTTCCCTTGCTTAGAAATTACCCACGTCCCTAATAAATTGGCAGATTGTGTGGCTGCTTCCTCCCTTTTGCTTTCTTTTATGTCTTGCTTTTGTGAGAGAGAATTTACCACTGATGAGCCTCATGCCAGATAATGAATAGAAGGCAAGTGACCCCAGCTGTCTCTGCCCTATGCCATCCCCAGGAATGTCTTGTCAGCCCTAGTGGTCTTCTTTGCCCAGCCAGTTTGTATGGGATGCTGCTGCTTCATTAAATTGCCTCATGACTGCTGTCTGACAGTTTTGATTTCCTTCCTCTCCAGGTCTCCCTCAACTTATTACTTTATTTGCAACATTGAGCAGAGCAAGGCAAAGATGTTGATCTTCCTTCTTTTGTTCTCAGTTTCTCTGAATATTAATTGCATCTACTCATGTTTGCCATTCTCCTGTCTTTTGTGTTGTTGTTTAGTCTCTAAGTCACGTCTGACTCTTTGCTTTTTTGTTGTTGTTGTTGTTTAGTTGCTAAGTTGTGTCTGACTCTTTGCCACCCCATGGACTGTAGCCCACCCAGCTACTCTGTCAATGGGATTTCCCAGGGAAGAATATTGGAATGGGTTGCCATTTCCTCCTCCAGAGGATCTTCCTGACCCAGAGATTGAACCCACATCTCCTGCATTGGTAGGTGGATTCTTTACCACTGAGCCACCAGGAAGCCCTCTCCTATCTTTAGGGAAGATTAAATTGTTGGTATTTAAAGGGAAGAGGAGGGAGTCTTTTTGTTTTGGCAGCACCGTGTGGCGTGCAGGATCTTAGTTCCCTGGCCAGGGATCAAACCTGTGCCCTCTGCATTGAGAGCTCAGAGTTTTAATCACTGGACTGCCAGGGAAGTCCTAGGCAGAGAATGTTTTTGATTAGAGTGAGAAGGTTCAAATTCCAGTAGTGCACAGATTTAAAACTGAGTTCTGTGTGTTTCAACATGGTCTTTTTTTTTTTTTTTGTAAGATGTTCTGGATGTTTTCCAAACAGTCTATAAAATGCTGTGGGAGTCATTCACCTAGAGACGTCACATTAGTGATTTAAGGTTTAGAGGGACTAGGGGAGAGGAGGTTCAGGAAGGCTCTGGAGATTTGGGGCCCATCTCATGCTGGGTCACCGGAAACGGCCTCTGCTGATTAGACCTCATCCTGTCAGAACACGTCAGACGGGGCGTGGTGGGGGAGGGATGGTCTGGATGTGCAGGTGTCAATGCTTGTGGGTCCTGGGAGTGCTTTGTTACTCTGGGGAACAAGCCGGCCAGCAGTCATGTGGACCAAGGTCAGGAGACTGTGCTGAGCTGGGTTCTCCAGGAGCCCAGAAGCCAGGACTAAAGTCTGACTATTTTGGGCTGTGTGGTGGCAGAGCTGGGGTGTGTGTGTGTGTGTGTGCATCCTTATGAGTCTGTATCCTCCAAAATTCACTCCTAAGACTAAAAATGTGTGTTGTTTTTTTTTTGCCATTGCTTTCCAAAAAAGAAAAAAAACAGGTCTTTAGTCCTTGAATTGTATTAGTGGGGAATATTAGGTCCCACAGCAGAAAGGCTTTCTTCCTTTTTGTTGCCACCTGGTCCCTCCGCCCTCCTCTTGCGTTTCCTCGTGACTGTCTAGAGCACGGACATGAAGGGTCCGAGCCTGCGGGTGGGTTTGTTGAAATGCTGGTATGTGCCCCAGGATGAGCACACGGCTCCCTGCCAGCTCCGCAGGAAGGAGCGGTGGGGGCATGCTCCCATGCCCAGGCTGGTCGCGCTCGCTGTGGCCAAGTGATGCCATGCCCCTTGGGCAATGTGATTCCAGGCAGCCTGGAGCCCTCCACGCCCTTCCCTAGCCCATACCTCCATTCCACTCGACTCCCTTCTGACCCTGGGTGGCCAGTGACTCTGGACTGCCTGCCTGGACTGGATTTGAGTCTGTGACCTTCTTGCTGAGTGAAGGGCTGGCCTGTGGAGGTTGCCTGGACTGGTAAATTAAAGTCTGAGGACTTGGACTGATGTGTACTTTGATCCCCCTCCTCGGCCACTTAGTAGCTTTGTGGCTTTGGTTAAGTTCCCTGTCCTCTTTGAGCTGCAGCCTCCTCATCTGTTGGTTTCAGGGAGGATGTTCGCACATGGCAGCTGAGTCCCGTACCTGACACACTGCGGTGGCCTGACAAGGGTGATCGCTGAGGCTGAGGGGCTGGCTTTGTGTGAGTTACCCCTCGCACCATCCAAGCGGTCCCCAGCAGGCTGCCCCCAAGGAGCCTGAGTCCAGCAAAGGACACCCCTGCCCTGGACGCGATCACCTGTGCTTTCCCATTCCAGTCCTGGGCAGAGGCTGCAGTCCCTGCAGGGCCACCCTGGAGTGCCCCTCTCCCCCTCCGTGGTTGGCAAAGGGCAGAGTCTGCCAGGAAAACCTTCAGCCAGCAAGTCATCATTTATTTATAGGTCTTGGAGGGAGACAGCCCCCAGGCTGTGGGGAAGGGCCTGGCGGAGGCAGCTGCAGGGAGCGGGGGCAGCCGAGGGGGCAGTGACTGTGGTGGAGGGTCTGGAGGAGGTGCAGAGGCTGGGCGGAGTTTGCATGTTGGAGACTCAGGGTTCCAGCCGAAAGCAGCCGCTTCACCCAGAGATGGCTATTTATGAAAGTGTGGACAGGGGAAGGTACAAGGAGATGGCAGTGCCCCAGGATGAGGTCAAGGGGAGAGGGGACAGTCCCTGGGATGGCAGAGGGTAGCTGTGTATGGAGAAGGCTGCTGGGCAGGAGCTGTGACCTTTAATAGAAGCTGCAGCCATCCCACAGTGACCCAGCGAGGAGGTGGCTGAGGGAATTCAGACCCCATCTCACTTTTTTCCTTCTCTCTGATCTGCCCCTGGCACCTGTGGCTGGCCCAGGCCACCAGAGGCAGAGGGGAGGGAGCAAGTGGCTGACCATGCAGGACTCCTGGGAGGATTTGGCAGGGAGAAGCATGGCAGAGAGAGAACCGGGAAGGGCCAATGGAAGAGATTCGGGGAGGCAGACAGAGTGGGGGCTGAACTCAGTGTACTTCTGTGTGGTCTTGGGGGAGTGTGTCAGCTCTCCAAGCCTCAGTTTCCTCATCTGTAAAATGGGAATGGTAAAAACAGTCTCTGTCACATTGGGGTACAATGAAATACCAAGTACTCAGCAAGGTTCCTTGTGTAATGTAAATGAAGATCAAACAGATCAGCTGGGTTCACATGAAAGTGTCCAGCTGAGAAGCTGCCATGTATTGTGTAAGGCCTAGTGGGGTATCATTTATCCAGTGCCCACATGATACTTACTGAGTGCCTCCTCTATGCCAGGTACCCAGCCTTAGGCACTGGGAACACAGGGATGAACAAGCCAGACCAGTCTTTCCTTCAAGGAGCTGACGTATCTAAGTGGGGCGAAGGCAGGTAGTAAGTAAATATAAATAAAATAAGTTTCAATAGTTGGAAAGGTGCTGAAAAGGCCATAAACCAGAGTGATGGGTGAAGAATGGGTGCTCTCTGAGGAGGTGGGATGAGCAGAGCCGTAGGAGCAGAAGCAGCCAGCCCTGTAATGAGCAGAGGGTGCCTGTAGAGGGGGCTGCAGGCCCCCAGCCAGGAGGAGGATGGCGTCTCGGGGCAGACAGGCCGCGGGGAGCTGGGCACCTGTTGGATCATGGCGTCTCCATCTAGGGTAAGTGGGAGGACTGGCATCTACACAGACCATTAGCTGTTTTTCTTATTATTTAATACAGATTATTATTTGAGAAAAGGGTGGTGTAAATCAGTTCTGTTCAGTTCAGTTGCTCAGTCATGTCCGACTCTTTGCAACCCCATGGACTGCAGCACACCAGGCTTCCCTGTCCATCACCATCTCCCGGAGTTTGCTCAAACTCATGTCCATTGAGTCGGTGATGCCATCCAACCATCTCATCCTCTGTCATCCCCTTCTCCTCCTGCCTTCAGTCTTTCCCAGCATCAGGGTCTTTTCCATTGAGTCAGCTCTTCGCATCAGGTGGCCAAAGTATTGGAGCTTCAGCTTCAGCATCAGTCCCAGTGAATATTTGGGACTGATTTCCTTTAGGATTGACTGGTTGGATTTCCTTGCAGTCCAGTGGGTACAGTGTAAAGCATTCCCATGGATCAGCAAACGTTTACCGTCAAGGCAACATGAGTGGAGTGGTTGAAGAGCACAGTTCCGAGACAGACTGGCCTTGGCGACCTTTGGCTCCTGGCATAAGCTGTCTGAGCCTCGGTGTCCTCATTGCATGATGAGGGATCAGAGGAGCATCTCTCTCATGGGACCATCATGCATGTGAGACGCGTCACTATTTCTAAAGCACTTAGAATCACGCCTGGCCTGGTCAGCAGTACTGCTGAGGCTCAGGAGCTGATGCTGGTAGGAGGGGGCATGAACCATGGCCTGTTGTCAAGGAGCTCACAGCTGGGGCTGGGATGTATGTTTACAGAAACTCTGGAGAATTCCCAGGCAGTCCAGTGGTTAGAACATCACACTCTCACTCTGTGGCCAGGGGTTCAATCCCTAGTTGGGGAACTAGGATCCCACAAGCTGAGGCCAAAGGGAGAAAAAGAGACCCCAGCCCCTCAAGGCAGTGTATGATGGTTACTGCATGTATGGCCAGACCATTACTGGAGGAGGCATCATCAGAGGGCTGGTGGGTGGGGCGGGGGGTGTGGACAAGAAGGCTTTGAGGAGAGACGGAAAGATAACCAAAAAAAAAATTTTTTTTTTTAAAAATGCTATCCAGATCTGATGGCATCAGTCAGGTAAAGACAAAAATAGTCCAATCGATCTGCCCCAGAGCACTGCTCTTGCTTTTCCTGTGCAGCCCTTTGCCAGCTTCCCCAGGCCCTGCCTCAACCTACCTCTTGTGTCTATCAACAGGGGACAGCTCACCCCCCCACCCTCCCCACAACCTCCTTCAACCTGCTGGATATTGTGAGACTCTTCTACTCTCAACTTCCCTCAGGCCAGAGAGAGAAGGAAAGGTTAGAAGTCAGAGGACAGGAGCTGGGAAGCTGGGAGGGCCAGGGTGGAGGTGGAGGGCAGTGTGGGTGGAATTAGCCAGACCTCTGTGTTGTCTGGCAACTGGCAGATTCTTCTGGTAAGATAAGTGGAACCCTCTGCAAGGTAATTATTAGAGAGCATAAATTCCCCATATAACCTGTCCTCAGAAGAGATATTGATGGCCCTGGGGCAGACCAGTGCTGCAGGCTGCTCCCTCTCTGCGATATTGACTCCTGTCCCGCCTCCTCCTCCCTATCCTCTTCCTCCTTCGTTCAGTTCAGTTCAGTTCAGTCGCTCAGTCACGTCTGACTCTTTGCGACCCCATGGACTGCAGCACGCCAGGCCTCCCTGTCCATCACCAGCTCCCGGAGTTTACTCAAACTCATGTCCATCGAGTCGGTGATGCCATCCAACCTTCTCATCCTCTGTCATCCCCTTCTCCTCCCGCCTTCAATCTTTCCCAGCATCAGGGTCTTTTCAAATGAGTTAGTTCTTCGAATCAAGTGGCCAGAGTATTGGAGTTTCAGCTTCAGCATCAGTCCTTCCAATGAATATTCAGGACCTCCTCCTTTGTTGCCTTTCCTCTCATCAGCTGCCCTGCCCGTCCCTTCCCCCCTCAGACCTCAGCCTCTGGTCCACATTGGCTCTTGTGGACCTTTCTTTTTGCCTGACTCGCAGCTCTCTTAATGGCGGAATTCCCGGAAGACTGCGCGGCCACGTGCATCCTTGTGGCTCCAGCAGGGGCAGCCCCGTGGGGAGGAGTTTCTAAGACGGGAAGGAGGCTCTAGGTTCAGTGGGGCTGGGGTCCCCAGAACGAGTCAGGGTTGGGCTCTTTGAAGGGCCGGGACTGGGCCTGATCCTGGGGATTGCAGCTCAGGTCTTAGCAGTGTAGGCAGGTGGTAGGTACCTGTTGGCACATCTCTGCTTGTACAGTAACTTCTGAAGCCCTCTCTTCTCTCCAGGGCCTCCCAGGCTTTGGCTGATATTCTGTAAACATTTATGTAACACATATAAGAAGAGGCAAAGGGCTGGGTAAGGGGCCACCAGAGAAACAGGGTTGCTGGAGGAGTCTCTCCTTTCTTGTTCCAAACAGTTCTGTTCCGGCCCCAGACCTGCACCCCAACTCTTGACCAAACTAGACCTGTCTGGCTTAGAAGCCCACTTACTGCCATCACAGACAAGTTCTAAATGGGGGGACCTTATTGTTCTCTAACTCTACACAGCTTATCAATAGGGTGACCCAATCCTTTGTCAGCCAAGCAAAGGCACTTTTGAGAGGGAAAGCAGGTATTAACAGTTACGCAAGGACGTCAAGGTGAACTGGAACTGTTCCATACAAATTGGGTCCTACTTCTTGAAGTTCTTTGCCTAAGATGATGCTGGTAAATAAAAGCCTCCCCAACTTTCTACAGTCCTGGTGGTGTTTTAGTATGACTTAGAGACTGGACCTGGAGAAGGAAATGGCAACCCACTCCAGTACTCTTGCCTGGAAAATCCCATGGACCGAGGAGTCTGGTAGGCTACAGTCCACGGGGTCGCAAAGAGTCGGACACAACTGAGCGACTTCACTTTACTTCAGAGATTGGACCAGGGTGATGGGGGGGAGTTGGTAGTGCTGCCTGGCTGGCCTGCTTTATCCGTAATTTGGTTCTGCCCGTAGTCCATCCTTTATAACACGCAAGGGTGAGTCTCTCCATTTTTTGGTGGGACCTGGGGGCCCAGCCAGGCTGAGAGACTTGCCTACCCACAGTGACTAAGTTCCATCTCTGACCTGGAACTGAGGTCAAGCCTTGATTCCCACCTCAGGCTATCAGGGGCCAAGCCCCATCCCTCTCTGTTGCATGCGATGGACCATCCTCATCAAAACAGCCAAGAGCTGGGATGCTTCTGGCAGCCTTATGCTGATCCTGATCACTTTCTGGAGAAGAGAGAGATGGATGAGTGAGGCAGGGGGGCACCAGAAGAGGCATGAGTGAGGGGGGAGAGTGTCTCTGCTGTGCCTGGCTTTTCCTGCGATTTAATTTAGAGTGAGGGGGGACAAGTGAGTTTTGACGCCTCCTCCTTGACAGAGAGCACCCAAGGTAGGGGCACTGCTCCCAATCCCTCTGCTGTCTCAGCAACAGTCTTTAGCTCACCAGGAGGAAATGAGGTCTGTGCAACAGTATGAAGCATTGTTTTGCCCTTCAACTCAAAGTGTTTCATAAGTGAAAAAGGGCTTTCCAGGGAGGCTTGGAAAAAAAAGTTTTCCGCGATGAGTTTTGCTCACTGTGGTTAACGATAATTATTAAATAGGTAGGGTGAGCTGGTGCTTGTTTTCCTTATTATTAACTGTATTTGTGGGTTTTTATTAAGTTGTGCCCAGCTGAGATAATTGTAAAACTATCTGCTTAAGACTCTTAGGGTTCCCATTCTATTTTCTTTGATTTCAAAGGTGGAGTCTTTTCGTTATTCAAGGCTTATGCTATAAACTAGGAGTCGGCACACTTCTTCTGTAAAGATCCAGAAGGTAATTATTTCAGGCTTTGCAGGCTGTGTGGTCTCCATTGGAACCCCTTAGTTCTACCACTATGGTATGAAAGTGGCCACAGACAATGCATGGCCGAATGGGTGTGACTGTCTTCCAATAAAACTTTATTTATAGAAATACATGGTGGGCCAAATTTGGCCCAGGGACTGTAGTTTTCAGGTCCCCGCTGTAAACAGAGGATAAATTCCTAAACTAGGAGCCTGAAGACTGAGGATTGAATCTCAGCCCTGCTGATGTGTGACTGGAGGAAGTCACCTCACTTCTCTGGTGGTTGATTTTCCTTGCAATAGAACCAAGGTATCAGACCAGATGATCTCTAACACTCTGAGTATTAAATCTGACTCTAGTTTATGATAATCTGGCATCTTTCTTTTCCTCCCTGCAGTAGATGTTCAGAACCACAGGGCCTCTCAGAGGCCATCACCACTTGTCCACCTTTGGGATGGATTTGGTTTCTAAACCACACAGTGGTGGTGATGGTGGTTTAGTCGCTAAGTCATGTCCGACTCTTGTGACCCCATCGGGAGGGGGCGGGCTACACTCTTGTGTAGCTCGTCAGGCTCCTCTGTCCGTGGGATTTTCCAGGCAAGACTACTGGAGTGGGTTGCTATTTCCTTTTCCAGGGGATCTTCCTGACCTAGGGACTGAACCTGAGTCTCCTGCATTGCAGGCGGATTCTTTACTACTGCACCACTTGAGAAGACCCCATACATAATATTTTGTATTTCTCTGATGGTATCTTCTCAGGCAGCCCCATCACAAACCTACTTCTTTAAAAAAAAATCATTTATTTTTGGCTGTTCTGGGTCTTTGTTGCTGCGAGGGCTTTTCTCTGGTTGTTGTGATCGGGGTTCTCTCTGCGGTGGCTTCTCTGGTTGTGGAGCATGGTTCTCTCGGGGGCTTGGGCTCCAGTAATTGTGGCATGTGGGCTTAGTTGCTCTGTGGCATGTGGGATCTTCCTGGCTCAGGAAGATGGCTCAAACTTATGTCTCCTGCAGATTCTTCACCACTGACTACCAGGAAAGCCCCCCAACTTACTTCTTGAGTTACTGAGGGTGAGTCTGTGACAGAAAAGTTTGTCTCTGGACAATTTGGCAGAGGCTCCCAAGAGAGAAATAACTAAGATTAACCAGCAAATTGGTGATGATGTTAGAGAAACCAGATGCCTCCAAAAAAGGAAGTGCTGCTCAAGTCATTCTAGTTCTGGAGGCCCTACTCTCTGTGAAGCGGTAGCAGTGTCCCCGTGGGGGCCGATAGTGTAGTGGCCAAGAGTGAGGTTTTTGCACTGAAATTGCCTGGGCTTCTGTCTTCACAGCGCCACTTAAAACCCTAGGCACATCACTTAAAACTCTCTGTGCCTCAGTTTTCTAACCTGTGGAATAAGAGGAAAATATTTCCTCTTATTATATTTCCTCTTATTAAGATGGGGTTGTTGTGAGGATGAAATGAGATTATGCGTATGAAGTGCTTAGAACAGTGCCTGGCATACATAGTAAGTGCCCAATAAATGGAAGCCTTGCCACTATTATTTTCATGATCATTATCATGTTGTCATTCCTCTGTAAATTTGTAGAGGGTGTCTCTTCCTCATTTTTATTTTTTCCATTTAAAAAATGTATTTTATATTTTGAAGGATATCTTAGAAGCTCAGAGTTATTTTTATTTTTATTTATTTTTTGGCCATACTGTGTGTGGCATGCAGGATCTTAGTCCTCTAACTAGGAACCAAACCAATTGCCCTCTGCAGTGGAAGCTTGGATTCTTAACCACTGGACTGCCAGGGAAGCCCCTCATCCTCATTTTTATACCAGACTCATCTTCAACTTTTGGGTTGCGGATGTGGCCTGAATGCTTTTCTCCTGTCCTATGTGTTAAGTGACTCTTGATGAGGTAGAAAAACTGAGGGAAGAAGATGGGGAAAGGCATGGGAGGAGAGGAAGGGAGGGAAAAAGGAGTGAAGGAAGGGAGGGAGGGAGGAGGGAGGGAGGAGGGGAGAAAGGAGGGAGGGAGGAAGGGAGAAGACTTGGAAAAATAGCTCTATGAGGAAAGGAGAATCAGGTTCTAAATGCAGTCATGTTTCCTAATACTTGTAGGGATGGGAAGAAAAACAGACCTCTTTCAAGCAGGATGGAGGTTTTGATGTCCTTTGTCATTATCCTGGGATGTAGAGGTCATGAGGGTATGCTTAGGTATTTCTAGAGTGCACTTACCTTTCAGTTTGGTTTTGAGTTTTCAAGATATTTCTACCTCTTCCACCAGAGAATTTAAATTTCAGGACAGGCTGGTCATATTGGCCTGGCTTTGTTCTGTCCTTATTAAAACGTTTACAGCTCTGTGCCTCCAAAAACAGCAGACCTGAGACAGTTTTCCCAGGGGGCTGCCAAGAGAAATTGGGGTGACTCTCAACCTTGCAGCAGGTTAAATGAGACTCGTTCTCCTTTGTTCAGCTTGATGTCCCTTAGAAGGACAGCCCAGAGATCACTCGGGTCTGCAGGGCGTTTGCTTCTGGAGGCTGATTTTAACAAACTCTGACAGGAGGGCAGAGGCCCCCAAGCAGGGTCAGGACCACAAATCCCGTCCCAGCAGGTGCATGATGGGGAGACAGCGCCCTCCAGATGACCTTCAGGTTCCCATTGATTTCCCGTCCAGTGGTGCTTCCCCACCCCCATGCTGATCCTGCCCCAGCCACCACCCGTGGGCTCTAGGCTCTGGACGAGGACATGGATCCGCTCTCTAAGAAAGAACATGCAGAGGAGGTTAATTCAGAGAGAGGCCCTTTCAGGCAACTGAAGTAAATTACTCTGGAGACCACGTTCTGGCCACCGCTACTTTACAGTGCCAATATCAGTCCTGGAATGTCCTTTTTCGGGCATAGAAAGGAGTGGCTGATGTCATGAATGGCAGCATTTATCCACTTGGCCCCACTTCTCTTCAGGCTTTGGGTTGTGTAGGTGGCATTGTGGGCTCATAAGCAGGATTTGGGCATGGACAGTAGACTCCCCCACTGTCTAATCCGCTGAGTGTGTTGGAAGATCACAAGTGAGAAGATGGTGGTATGATTCTTGCATTGCTGGGAGCCTGTCCCTAGCACTGACCTTCTTGTCCCCTGGAAGGCTGGGCTTCCACACCCTGCAAACTCTCTGCTGCAGGTTGGCCTGTATCTTTCTGTATTTGTTCAGTGTGATCTGACAAGCATTTCCTATGTACCCAATCCTGTGTTATGTATAGGGGATCCAGTTGTAGGCAGGGAGATAATGATCTTGCTCATCCAGGGTTCACAGTTTTGTTATGTGGTAATGGTCAGCAGGCCAAGAGAAAACAGAGAGACTTTTTTTGAGAGTGGTAGATAGTTTGAAAAAAAAAAATGATAGTAAGGGTTAGCAAAGAGGGGAGTATGTTGGGCTACCCTAGATTGGGCTACCCTGGATTAAATGAGAGAGAAGCCAGCCATGAGAAGATCTGGGAGAAACGTATACCAGAAACAGGAAAAAGCATGTGCAAAGGTCCTGAGGTGAGGTGATTTTGGTTTATTAGAGGGACAGAAGAAGTGCAGTGAAGAGTCCAGCAGGGAAAAGGGGGCAGGAGACAAGATGAAGTAGGAAAATTGGGCACAGCCACGTAGCCACAAGAAGTTGTTCACATTATATTCTAAGTGCACTGAAGGCCATTGGAGGGATTTAAGGAGGAGAATGTCACGATCAGATTTCATTTTAAAAAGATCACTTGGTCTGCTGCACTGAGAATTGACTGCGGAGCACGTGTTCTTCATGGCTGTATTTTAAATGCCAGACGAATATTCCCTTTTACTGGGGAGGGCAGCGCTGAGGCTCTTCTACTACAGCGGGAAAGATGGGGTCTGAGGATGTATTTGCCCAAGACTTGACTCTAATCCATGGTCGGCTTCTCCTGGCAATCACACTTGGGAGACAGCATGCTGGTGCCCAGCACACAGCTGGGGTTTCAGAGAGGACTCAGTCTATGAACCAGGGAAACTAAAGATACTTTTTCAATCAATGAAGTTTCTGTGATGGGCGTGTGTTTTCTAAGTATGCTTCACCCTCGATAAAGCATCCCCCCTCCCCTACTTTTGAAAGTTGGTTGCATTCTACACATTCTTTAGGCTCCAGAGGAGAGATTTATTTTGTCACGTCTGGATGCCATTTGAAAGGCAAACCTTGGACACCAGGAAAGCGGCCGTATTCTTCCTCCCCAGAGCATCCTCCTTTTCTGACTCCCCGCCCCCACCCTCCCATTATTTACTGGAAGGAATCACTCTGTTTTCCTCCTGCCTCCAGTCTCCTGTCCTTGGCAGCCCCTTGACTTCCACCCTGAGTTGTGTATGTCATCAGAACACCCAGTGGCAGCTCAGAAATCATGGCCAGGTTCAATATAAATTCCGTCTTGCTTAGGCAGCTTTGCATAATAAGTCCCTGAAAAGTCTTCACCAGAGTAGATACCGGAAAAGCGATTTATTGGGTCTAGCAGGCCTGAACGTCAGACTGAGTGGCGTTTCAGGCCACGATGGGAGTTTTAGGGTTCAGATTCTTCGTCTGACTTGGCTTTTGTAAGATGATACCCTTGGCCCCCAGACGCCTTTCCTGTGATGTTAGGAAGGTCAGGGTCACCTCCAGAGGGACCACTCTAAGGAAGTCAGGATCTCTATACAATTGCCTCGACCAGGCCTCATGGGTGCTTTGTGAGAGACGAGGACTTCTGTGGGACTCGTCTGCTGCAGTTGAGTGCTGCCAGGTTAATCCATGCCCATTGCCTGAAAGCATTTCCCACAGGAACTAAAGAAGCTGAGTTAAAGTCAGTTAACCAAGGTTTCCCACGCTGCTATTAAAACGTGGCTGAAGAGTATCACAGGGTTCCCTTGTTCGTGCCCTTGCTTTGCAGATTAGGGAAGCTGCGAGTCTTGGGACCTCCCCTGGTGGTCCAGTGGTTAAGAATCTGCCTTGCAAGGCAGGGGACTCAAGTTTGACCTCTGGTCAGGGAACTAAGATCCTACATGCTGTGGAGGAGCTAAGCTTGTGCATTGCAACTGGAGAGTCCGTGCGCCCCCAACAGAAATCCTGCATGATGCGCTAAGACCCAATGCAGCCAAATAAATAAATAATTAAATAACAAACAAACAGAAACATTGTGAATGTACCTAATTAAAAAAAATAAGTAAAATCCGATTCTCACTGTTCTCCGAATCATTGGGGGATCTGTCAAATATCCAGATGTCTGGATTATGTGCACGCTCTGGCATCAACATTTCACACTGCCACCCACCCTCCCGCCTGCATTGATTCTGACACAAAACCAAAGTTTGAGAACCACTGCCCTAGATCATTCTTCTGGAAGGCGGGGTGATGGCATTCTTGATAAGCACAGAAGGGGTGTTTCCCGTATCACCAGAGCAAGTCTTCCTGGGGGTGGTCTGATGGTAGCACAGCGCGGCATTCAGTGAGCTTCTCAGAAAGTTCAGAGAAGAGGAGGGTTAGTTCTTCATCTTGGCGTGAAGGCTGTAGATGGAGAAATACAATCTCAAGAGCTGAAGTGACCTTTTTAAAGAGGATGAAGAGAATTCAGTAGGATTTGAATTTACAGGATCTCTGTTTTCAGATGCCCAATCCTGTGCCCTGGAGAAGCCACATAACTTCAGGCTCACCTCATTTTCATCTGGAGAAAGAGAGTCCCCTCGCATCCCTCAGCTGTGACACTTCCATGAGCTTGCTGAAGATGATGTGATGTTTCCATTCTCAGCACAGTGCTTGGGGGGGTAGCACAGAAGTATAGACCTCTTAGTCCCTGTCTTCAAGATGGGTGGGGAGAAAGAAGGACGGTGGTAGAGATTGGCCAAACATGAGTGAGACAATTAAGGAGCTCAGAGAGACAGAGAGCAAGAACCACTGGCTGGAATAACTGGGGAAGCTTCCTGGAAGAGGCAGGGCTTTAGCGAGCCCTTGAACAGGGTAAGATTAGTCAGGCCAAGGATAGGAGGCAAGAAAATTCCAGATAGGTAGGGAGGGAGGGTTCTGAGTAAAGTCTTTTGTTGGAGTCCAGGGAAGGCCTGACCTGACCACCTGATCTGCCTCTTGAGAAATCTGTATACAGGTCAGGAAGCAGCAGTTAGAACTGGACATGGAACAACAGACTGGTTCCAAATAGGAAAAGGAATACATCAAGGCTGTATATTGTCACCCTGCTTATTTAACTTATATGCAGAGTATATCATCACAAATGCTGGGCTGGAGGAAGCACAAGCTGGAATCAAGATTGCCGGGAGAAATATCAATAACCTCAGATATGCAGATGACACCACCCTTATAGCAGACTAGTACTATAGCAAACTAGTACTTATAGCAAACTAGTACAGCCACTATGGAGAACAGTGTGGAGATTCCTTAAAAAACTGGGAATAGAACTGCCATATGACCCAGCAATCCCACTGCTGGGCATATACACCGAGGAAACCAGAATTGAAAGAGACACGTGTACCCCAATGTTCATCGCAGCACTGTTTACAAGAGCCAGGACATGGAAGCAACCTAGATGTCCATCAGCAGACGAATGGATAAGGAAGCTGTGGTACATATACACAATGGAATATTACTCAGCCATTAAAAAAAAATACATTTGAATTGGTTCTACTGAGATGGATGAAACTGGAGCCCATTATACAGAGTGAAGTAAGCCAGAAAGAAAAACAACAATACAGTATACTAATGCATATATATGGAATTTGAAAGATGGTAACGATAACCCTATATGCGAGTCAGAATAAGAGACACAGATGCATGGAACAATTTTATGGACTCTGAGGGAGAAGGTGAGGGTGGGACGTTCTGGGAGAATAGCATTGAAACATGTATATTATCGTATGTGAAACAGAACACCATTCCATGTTCGATGCATGAGACAAGGGCTCAGGGCCGGGGCAATGGGATGACCCAGAGGGATGGGATGGGGAGGGAGGTGGGTGGGGGGTCCAGGAAGGGGAACACATGTAAACCCATGGCTGATTCATGTCAATGTATGGCAAAAACTATTACAATATTGTAAAGTAATTAGCCCCCAACTAAAATAAATAAATTTATTAAAAAAAATAAATAAATAAAGAGCCTCTTGATGAAAGTGAGAGAGGAGAGTGAAAAAGTTGGCTTAAAGCTCAACATTCAGAAAACTAAAATCATGGCATCTGGTCCCATCACTTTATGGGAAATATATGGGGAAACAGTGGAAACAGTGTCAGACTTTATTTTTTGGGGATCCAAAATCACTGCAGATGGTAACTGCAGCCATGAAATAAAAAGACGCTTACTCCTTGGAAGGAAAGTTATGACCAACCTAGACAGCATATTAAAAAGCAGAGACATTACTTTGTCAACAAAGCTCCGTCTAGTCAAGGCTATGGTATTTCCAGCGGTCATGTATGGATGTGAGAGTTGGACTATGAAGAAAGCTGAGTGCCAAAGAATTGATGCTTTTGAACTGTGGTGTTGGAGAAGACTCTTGAGAGACCCTTGGATGCAAGCAGATCCAACCAGTCCATCCTAAAGGAGATCAGTCCTGGGTGTTCATTGAAAGGACTGATGCTGAACCTGAAACTCCAATACTTTGGCCACCTAATGCGAAGAACTGACTTGTTGGAAAAGACCCTGATACTGGGAAAGATTGAAGGCGAGGGGAGAAGGGGACGACAGAGGATGAGATGGTTGGATGGCATCACCTACTCAATGGACATAAGTTTGAGTAAATTCCAGGAATTGATGATGGACAGGGAGACCTGGCGTGCTGCAGTCCATGGGGTCGCAAAGAGTCGGACATGACTGAGTGACTGAACTGAACTGAACTGAGGGAAGGCCTGTCTGCTTCTTATACACGGGAAGGTCAGAGAAGGATGTATTCATTCACCCATTTACTCATTCCTCCATCATCAACCCAACACAGCAAGCTCTCTCCTGGGCTTGGGGATAGAGCCAGGTGTGGTCTCTGCCCTGGGGGCAGGCTTTGATCCCTGAGATCCTTGTGCAGGTCTACTCTGCTCTCCTTGATGCTGGAGGCTGGCCTCTCCACCCTGCTGCCAAATGTCCAGGGATGGAGGTTTGGGTGGGCACCTGCCAGCCTTAGAGACATTGCGGTGGTGACTGTTGTGTGTGTGTGTGTGTGTCACATGGAGGGCAGTCAGCCTGCTCAGGCAGAGGGAAACAACGTGGCAGGAAACACTGCTCTTTGATGCAAGGATAAAGGAATCACCTTTGGTTATAGGCATTTACCTCTGAGTTAGAGGTTCTATCTCATCTATTAATAATCATTTCAGACCTGAAGTAGGAGCTTATTGTGGGAAAGAGAATTTAGGCTCAGGGAGGGTAAGTAACTTGCCCCAGGGCTGTGAAGCCAGTGGGCAGTGGAGCTGAACTCAGCCCTGCCTGATTCCAAGTCTCTGATCTACCCCAATATCAAGACTCTCCAAGGGCCTTGATAGCTCAGTAGAGCAGCTTAGGACCTTTGGGTACCAACGTGGCTTCTGTACTGAGTACAAAACTGAAAACTGAGAATGAGGGAGATTACTTTTTGTCAGCTGGCTAGGAGAACTGTTGGAGTAGCTGCATTCAGTAGACTGCTGAAATAACCAGGGGGTCATGCTGAGGACTAAGGGAAAGTGCCTGCAGACATTGTTTTAATTTTTTTTTTTTTAAGTTGCCAGTAGACTGTTGTATAATCTCAATCACCAACCTATATGTGCAACAAACTCAGAAGACCATGCATGAAGCATATGCTTTACTGTTCTGATGGAAACATCTACCATAAGTGAGTGATATATGAGTTGTTGAAAGCAATTCAGCAAAGAAGTTTTGGGCACCTACTGTGTGCTGGGCTCTGTGCCAGATGTTGGAAGTGAATCAGTGAAAAGGCCAGCTATGCAGGCCTCCAGGGAGTACCATTCACACTGAAGTTTAATATGAAAGGCACCCCCTTGTGTGGTTTAGTGCAAAAACTAAGTGGCTGTGTGTAGTGGCCCTGCCCTCATGGAGTTTATAGTCTAGTAGGGGAGACAAATATTAAACATTGAATTGAGTTGAAAATGACATTATTAATAGTATTATTATTTTTGTTGGAAGAAGACAGAATGAGGAGGAAGGGGACTGATTCTTTCTCTTACTCATTCTCTCTGTGAGTGTGTGCTCAGTTGTATTCAACTCTATAGCCCTTCCTATTTTATTTATTTATTCTAAAATATTTATTTCATTTGGCTGCATTGGGTCTTAGTTGCAGCATGTGGGATCTTTGTTGTGCTTTGTGGGATTCTCTCTAGTTGTGGCACTCAGGCTCAGTAGTTTTAGCTCAAGGGCTCGGTGGTTGCAGAGCACTGGCTTAGTTGCCCTGTGGCATGTGGGATCTTAGTTCCCTGACCGAGGATGGAACCCTTGTCCCCTCCATTGCGAAGTGAAAGTAAAAGTCACTCAGTCATGTCGACTGTTTGTGACTCCCATGGAGCCTGCCAAGCTCCTGGGTACATGGGATTTCCCAGGCAAGAATACTGGAGTGGGTTGCCATTCCCTTCTCCAGGGGATCCTGTCAACCCAGGAATCGAACCCGGGTCTCCTGTCCTGCAGGCAGGCTCTTTATCTTCTAGCACATTCCCAGAGCCTCCATTGCAATGTGTATTCTTAACCACTGCACCACCAGGGAAGTCCCGAGTCCTTATTTTTTTGAGAAACTGTTTTTTAACTGGAGCTGCTATAACAAAATGACCATGAAGTAGGTGGCTTAAATAACAGACATTTATCTCTCACAGTTCTGGTAGCAGGAAAGTAGGAGATCAGGGTGGCAGCCCTCTTCTCGGGCTGCAGATAATTGCCTTCTTGCTGTGTCTTCACATGGCAGAGACAGAGAGAGAGAGACACACACACAGAGGGAGGGAGAGAGAAAGAGAGGAGAGAGAGAGGAGAGAGAGAGGAGAGAGAGAGAGAGGAGAGAGAAGGGGGGGAGAGAGAGCTGGGGGGGGAGAGTGAGAGGAGAGAGAGAGCGAGAGGGGAGAGAGAGAGAGGAGAGAGAGAGAGCAAGAGGGGAGAGAAGGGAGAGAGAGAGGGGAGAGAGAGACAGACAGAGAGAGAGACACAGAGGGAGAGAGGAGAGAGAGAATGAGGGGGGGGAGAGGGGAGAGAGAGGGAGGAGAGAGGAGAGAGGGAGAGGGGAGAGGGAGGAGAGAGGTGGGAGAGGAGAGAGAGAGAGATGAGGCGGGGAGAGAGAGAGAAGAGAGAGGGTGGGGGGAGAGAGAGAGTCAGAGAGATGAGAGAGAGAAAGTAGAGAGAGGAGAGGAGAGAGAGGGGGAGGGAGAGAGAGCTAGAGGGGAGGGGGGAGAGTGAGAGGAGAGAGAGAGAGAAGGGAGAGAGAGCGAGAGGGGAGAGAGAGAGAGGAGAGAGAGAGAGCAAGAGGGGAGAGAGGGGAGAGAGAGAGGGGAGAGAGAGACAGACAGAGAGAGAGACACAGAGGGAGAGAGGAGAGAGAGAATGAGGAGGGGGGAGAGGGGAGAGAGAGAGAGGGAGGAGAGAGGAGAGAGGGAGAGGGGAGAGGGAGGAGAGAGGTGGGAGAGGAGAGAGAGAGATACAGAGAGGGGGAGAGGAGAGAGAGAGAGACGGGGCGGGGAGAGAAAGAGAGAAGAGAGAGGGTGGGGGGAGAGAGAGAGACAGAGAGATGAGAGAGAGAAAGTAGAGAGAGGAGAGGAGAGAGAGGGGAGAGAGAGGTGAGAGAGGAGAGAGAGAGGAAGTGAGCTCTCTCGTGTCTCTTCTTATAAGGGCATGAATCCCATCGTGGGTGCTCTACTCTCATGACCTAATTACCTCCCCAAAGTCCCATCTCCAAATCCCATCCATTGTGGCGTCAACACCTGAATTTCAGAGACGGGGGACGTGGTTCAGTCCACAGCAAGCACTAAACTTGGTTTTCTTTCAAGGGCAGCTTTAGGAACAGTTAACTGTGAGGAAAATGAAAAGGCTCCCCCCAACACCTTGCCAAAGATTGCCCCCTGCTCGCTAGTTCTTGCAAAACACGACACAAACGGGAGACGGCTTTCTGCGACACCATCAGAGTGAAACATGTTTCAATGCAAACAGGAGGAAGGCAGCAAATTGGCATAGCTGAGTTTTACTGTGTGTGTGTGCGGGGGGCGGCTGTGGACGTGTGGGCCGCTGAGTGAGCCCGCAGGAAAAAGCTAGGTGCCGGCGATCCTGCCACAGGCCCAGGCTCCTCCTTATCTCTGCTTATCTCTGTTTCTGAGCACAAATAGCTGTGATGGGCCAAGGTCCTGATTTTTACAGCCAGAAGGGACCTGTGGTCATGGAGCAGGGAAGGAGAGAGAGTAGGGGAGCTCTTAGAGACATGAAAGAATTCGGGGCCGACCGCGAGGAAGGGCAGGGGAGAGTCAAGGACAAGGGGCCCGGGAGAAGCAGGGCTAGGTTCCCTCAGGTCCCTGCCGCCACCCCTAGAAGCCTGGAGACCGGGGAGGGAGCAAGGCTCCGGCCTGACGTGAAGACTTCGCTTTTGGACACAGGTGTGAGGTAGGGCAGGACACCCGTCCCCGGGTCAGTACACGGGAATGGGAACAGGAGGACCCTGAAGAGGGAGGGGGCCCCAGGGGTCTGGGTTGGAAGGTCGGAGCTGGGAGTCCATTCAGGACAGCGGACGTGGAATCTAAGAGCACGCGTGGGGACTTCCCTGGAGGTCCGGTGGCCGAGACTTCGTGCTTTCAGTGCAGCAGCTGCATGTTCAACCCCTGGTGCGGGGTTGGGGGGAGAGGGGGTGGTGGAGGACTAAGATCCCATCTGCTGTGGACATGGCCAAAAAAAAAAAAGAGAGAGAACAGGCGTGGTTTTTGAGAGAGGGAGGTGGAACCGTGAGGATGAGGAGCTGGCTGTCTTAGAAGGGGTCTGGCGGGCTCTGCAAATCACATGTGGAGCCTCGGCGGCAGTTATTTTGGAGAAGGCTTATTTTTTCCACTCTGAATCCTCTTTGGCTCCTGGAATCCATTTCTCCACAGATATGCTCAAGGAGGGCGCCTGGAAAGCTCTCAGAGGTAGGATGGCTTTTCCCCTCCAGAAGGGATGGCTAAGGATCCCACAGAGCCCCTCATGAAGGCCCTGGAACCGCAGCCAGCTCTGCTCCAAGCCTCAGGCCGGGGGAGTTCCTGCTCTGGCGGGGAGCCCGGCAGTTTGTACCCTCTGCCTTCCCTGCTTCTGATTGCAGCCTTGAGTGGCCCGAAGTCAGTGTTGATGAGAATATCCTTCTCCTGTGCCCTGTGCCAGCTTCTTCGAGCCCAAGACATCTATCATCCCGGGGAGAGTCTAGCCCCCCGGTCTGGGGCAGACAGGTGATGGCTGAGGCTAGGCCGTGCCTGACCCACCCCGGGGTGCGCTGGTCACCACTCCACAAAGTGAATCATTCACTGTCAGCCTTTCCCCGCTCCCTCTGCCCCTTGTGGCTTTCATGCAAATGTCACTCCTGGGATCCTATCAAGTAGGATTTTTTTTCTAAAAAGAAATGCCATATGGGTGGGGGGGAGAGATAAATTAGGGGTCTGAGATTAACATATACGTACAACTACATTTAAAAGAGGTAAACAACAAGGACCTACTGTATAGCACAGGAAACTATACTAATTATCTTATAATAACCTATAATGGAAAAGAATCTGAAAAAGAATATATATAAATATATAATGTATATTTATAATATATATATATATCTGTATAACTGAATCACTTTGCTGTACACTTGAAACTAACACAACATTGTAAACAACATTGTAAGTTGACTGTGCGTGCTAAGTCGCTTCAGTCGTATCCGACTCTTATGCGACCTCATGGACTGTAACCCACCAAGCTCCTCTGTCATGCAATTCTCCAGGCAAAGATACTGGAGTAGGTTGCCATGCCCTCCTGCAGGGGATCTTTGCAACCCAGGGACTGAACCTGCATCCTTTAGGTCTCCTGCATTTGCAGGTGGGTTCTTTACCAGTAGTACCCCCTGGGACTTCAATAAAAAAAGAAATACCATGTTGAAAAGGACATTTTCCCCTTCTGTTTAACTTGCTTTTCACAGGTTAGGGAGAACTGGCCATTGATTTTCTTCTAGAGAACAGAGCAAGCCCTGTGCAGATTTTGGCTAATTAACTTTTGGAGAAGTGCCGCTTGAATTTATCAGAGGGTGAAGTCTCTTTTCCCCTCCAATGTCTTAAAAAAGGCTTTAAACTTTTGTTTCCGAATCTCTGCCAACGCCTGGCCTGTTTAAAAATGACTTCCCTGGAGATGGTGGCAAAGGGTGATGGTTGTCATATTTTTGTAACTTCAGTCTTCAATACAGTTGTTCCAGTCCTCAGAAAATCTCTTCTGTTTACATAAGAGAGGTATCATTCACACAAAGATTACATTTAAAAATACACATTCCCCCTCAGCATGCCTGTTACTAATAACATTGCATGTTATGAAAGTGGAAAGTATTTAAGATGAAATTAATTTTCACCCAGCGAGCCACTTTGTTTGACTTTTTCGTTCCATTCGGTGTGGGGCATGGACTTGGCCAAATGCACTTCTCATTGTCAGCAAGTTCACCTCCTTGTTTCTCTTTTTTGGGATTGAAGCTGCTAGAAATGAGTTTCGGGCACATTGAGAGAAGTCTCATCTGTGATCGTATTGTACATTTCTTTTGTGTTGGCTTCCAGAAGTTTGTTTTTCTAAGTGGAAACCCTCTTCTCTCCAGCTGATGAGTTTTAGTGTATGGTTTTTTTCTTTCTCCCTTTCTTTCTCTTCCTTCCTTCCCTTCTTTCCTTCCTTCCTTCCACGGGTTCTCTTTCAGCACAATTTCTGGAGTTGGAATAGTTAACATCTTTTTTGGCAGTCTGTCAGAAGATCGTGGGAAACCAGATAACGGCTCCTTGCTTAGGACACCTCTCGGTTGTGTGTTCTTGTCAGTTCTCATCTGTGTGATGCGGCTGGTCTCTGTTCCATGGAGGGAAGCTGGAGCCTCCAGGACACCCCAGACAGGCTGTGTGTCTGAGCTGCCCTCGACAGTTCTGCTACATAGAGCTGCATCGCGCAGAGGGAGACACTTAAGCTGGTGGGACACAGTCGCAAATGCTTCCCAGAAAGTGGTTCTTCATTTTTGATCAATCTCATGACCCTTGTTACTAACTTTGATTACATCAGCTTATGCGCAGTTCTGTTTTATAGCATTCTGATGGGCTTTCATTCCCCCTCCCAATTCATTTTCAGCTGGGTGACTATCTTAATTTGATTACAGTTAGGTTTTGCAACTGCTAGATGCTTTCTGAGCTGTTATGCCGTTCTTGTGAGAGGGAAGATGCCCAGAGGTAGAAAAGGAGGTTTGTCCACAAGTAGTTTCTGAAAGATGCCTCAGAAGCTTCAGTGATTGTATCCTCCCAGAATAAGGAATTTGATTTAAATATTTTGGTGGAATCTGACACTTTGACTTTTAAAAAAGAGTAAGAGGACAAATACTATATGATAATTACCTATATGTGGAATCTAAAAAATACAACAAGCTAGTGAATATAACAAAAAAGAAGCAGACTCACACAAAAAGAGAACAAGCTAGTGATTACCAGTGGGGAGAGGGAAAGAGAGAGGGGCAAGACAGAAGTAGGGAATTAAGAAGTATAAACTTTTATATATAAAATAAATTGCAAAGTTATATTGTACAATACAGGGAATGTAGCCAATATTTTATAAGTGGAATATAACATTTAAAAATTGTGAATCACTATATTGCACACCTCTAACGTAAAATATTGTACATCAATGACACTTCAGTAAAAAAATAAAGAGGACAGAAGAATCCATTTAAATTTTTCCTTTTTTTTTTTTTGCTCCTCTAAATATTTTAGTTAAGAAATATTTTAAACTTAGATCCCCCTGCCCATTTTAATGTCACTGTGTCTCCAGAGACCAAAACAAAGGGGCATTCATAATGTCCCTTCAAAATGAGCTATTTGATTCTCCCTTTTGGCTCTGCAAGTCCTGTGGCTCTTCTCCTTCTGTCTTTTCCTCCTCCTCTTCTCTAAAAATCTCTACTTTACCTGGTAGACATTATGTTATTACAGTTGCAATTCCTGGAACCATTTATTCACCTCTGTCATATGCCTATCGTTTATTTGTTAGGTATTTGATCTTATTGATTATGTTTGTGTTTTATTACATTTGATCAATTATATCAATGTTATATTTTTGGTCTTTGAAAAGGACAGTATCTTAAAATTAGTAGCATCACCAAAGGATACCAAAGATTCAGGAACCTAAAATTTACTGTGCTTAATCAGATCACCACTCCAGTAAACCCGAAAGATCTTTCTATTTGTGGATTAAACTTGGGGAATTGAATTATTTTGAGTCCCAAAATTCAGCTGTTATTGCTTTAAATGCTTCTTTCATTTGTTTTCAATCAGAAAGTTATTTTTCTTCAAGTGTGTGGTTTTAAAAGGTTGGTGCGTGCCCTTCTTCATCTCCTCACCCCTATAATAGCTGTATGTTTACAGGGTGTTTCCTCTGACCCTCTAGTCTTTTCTATGGGGGTGTTTCTCTTCTACTGTAATGGAAGTCTTTGTATCTTTGCTGGTGGTTTCAGTCCAATCTGGAGTGTCTTTGCTGGTTACCACTGAGGAATAAGTGTGGCTAATGGGGCATGTTAAGGGGCAGGGGGCTCTGGAAGCTGGATGTCCTAGCAGACCCCATGCAGAAGGTTGTACCAGAGCTACCTCCATTCTGGAGTAGGGACCTCATGCTTCCTGGGACAGGGACATGTTACTCTTGTGTCGTGTGTGTGCTAAGTTACTTTAGTCATGTTCGACTCTTTGCAGCCCCATGGACTGTAGCCCATCAGGCTCCTCTGTCCATGAGATTCTCCAGGCAAGAATACTGGAGTGGGTTGCCGTCCTGCAGGGGATCTTCCTGACCCAGGGATCAAACCTGAGTCTCTTATGTCTCCTGCGTTGGCAGACAGGTTCTTTAACACTGGTACCACCTGGCAAGCCCCATGTTACTTTTACTGGTGGTTTATTCTCGGGGTCCTAATTCCTCTGTTAATGGGGTCTCTAAGTTCCCTGGAGGATTTGGTACAGGAAATTGAACCTGTTGGAGACCTGAAGCTGAGCTGGATTCTGCTGCTTGCCAAAGCTCTTGATCCCCATTGTCTTGGTCTTCATAACTGCAAAATCTTCCCTGGCAGGTGGGTGGGTGACTTCAGTTTCCTTCTGGGTGTGTTCTGGTTTTCCCTGGCCTCATTCCCCCTCTCTCGGTCTCCCTGCAGGCTCGGGGACCAGTTCTACAAGGAAGCCATTGAACACTGCCGGAGTTACAACTCCCGCTTGTGCGCAGAGCGCAGCGTGCGCCTCCCGTTCCTGGACTCGCAGACCGGGGTGGCCCAGAACAACTGCTACATCTGGATGGAGAAGAGGCATCGAGGCCCAGGTGAGCCATGCCACCCGTGGGATGTGCTCACGTTCGGGCTCCCAGCCTGGATGCAGGCTGATCAGAGATTGTCCAGGAATCCCTGCAGCTTGGGTGGGCGTGGAGGTGGGACAGGCTGTACGGGGAGCCTGGAATACTTTCAAGAAACTCAACTGCTTCTGCACGTGCACTCTTAGCACGTGCCCCAAGGAAGATGCGGAACATTGAAGCCACACTGGCGGGAAGGGGCAGAGTGAAAGAATTCAGGATGTTTAGTCCCTAAAAGGGAAGACTAAAGCCATGACAACTGCTTCACCTTCTACTCTGTGTGTTGGTGTAGCTTAGTGGTTATAAGCTGGAAATCTGAAGTCAGATTTTGGTTTGAGGCTGAGCTTTGTCATCAAACCTCTTGCCCTCAGGTTCCTCATCTGTAAAATGGGGATACTAATAGTACCCACTTTAGGACTTTGTCAGGATTAAATGAAAATCTTCATAAAAAACCCATAACCTGTGTAGAGCACATAGTATGTACTAAGGCTTCCCTGGTGGCTCAGTGGTAAAGAATTTGCCTGCTAATGCAGGAGATGCAGGTTCGATCCCTGGGTTGGGAAGATCCCTTGAAGAAAAAAATGGATACCTACTCCAATATTCTTGCCTGGGAAATCTCATGGACAGAGGAGTCTGGTGAGCCACAGTCCAGGGGTTGCAAAAGAGTTGGATACAACTTAGTGATTAAGCAACCAAAACAACAAAGTATGTTTTCCAAAAATGCTACCCGTTATTGTTGATGTTATTATTATTATTATTACTGTGATACTAGTCTTCTAGGCTTCAGAGAACAGAATAAAGACCACTGGGTGGAGATCAGGGAGGTAATTTAACATAGTTTTCTGGCTCTATATTGGTATATTTTGAAAAAATTTATTATAGAAGGTTTCAAAGCCATGCAAAAGTGGAAAGAAGAGAAAAATGAATTTCTGTGTATCGTTCACCCAGCCTCAACAGTGATCAACTCATAGCCAATCATTTCACTTATACTCACCTTCCACTTTCCTCCTTGAACCCAGGTTATTTTGAAGCAAATCAAGACAGCAATATTATTTCATCTGTAAATTTTTCAGTCTGTATCTCTAAATGGTAAGAACATAAACAAACATACCAGCCATACCTATCAAAACTCAAAGTTAAAAATGAGACATTAATAGCATCAAATATTTGTTCAACATTTGTTTCTCTGTGTAATTGAAATCAGGATCCAAATAGCACTTCTACGTTAAACTTGGCTGATGTGTCTCTTAAGTCTCTTTAAATCTGTAGGTTTCTTTCTCTCTCTCTCACTTGTTACTTGTGGAAGAAACTGGGTTGTTTGCACTGTAGGGTTTCCCAGAGTCTGGATTTTCTGATTGCATCCCCATGGTGTTATTCCTGTGAATTGGTAAAAACAGATTCAGGTTCAATTTTGGGGCAAGAACAGTTCCTAAGTGGTGATGTGTGCTTTCATCAGGAGCCTCGTGGATTCTGGGTATTTCTCTTTTATTGATGTTAGCAGCCCTTGATGAAAATTGTCTAGATGCTTTATTTTATTAAGGGTTCAGAAATGGTGACATTCAGTTTGAGGCTATCATTATTTCTTCATTTATTAGGTCTACATCATTTATAAAGGAACCATCTCCTTATTAAAATTTTGGTTATTGTGGGGTATAGTACACATATGAAAGTATGGATAAATGATTTTGCCCCTTTAGTTATCAATTTTCAAAATAATGAGCTGGTTCTCTTGTATTCTCCAAAGATGATCAATAAAGTTATTATGATTATCTTGAGTACCATCATGAATTCACAGACATAAACATAGTGGATAATTTTAATCCACTGCAGCTATTATTCTTATCAATGCTTAAATTGCCCTCATCTTTGGACAGCTCAGTTGGTAAAGAATCCGCCTGCAATGCAGGAGACCCCAGTTCGATTCCTGGGTGGGGAAGATCCCCTGGAGAAGGGATAGGCTACCCACTCCAGTATTCTTGGGCTTCCCTTGTGACTCAGCTGGTAAAGAATCTGCCTGCAATGTGGGAGGCCTGGGTTCGATCCCTGGGTTGGGAAGATCCCCTGGAGAAGGGAATAGGTACCCACTCCAGTATTCTGGCCTGGAGAATTCCATGGACCGTATAGTCCATGGGGTCGCAAAGAGTCAGACATGACTGAGCGACTTTCACTTTGGACAGTAGGGTTTATGTCCGGTGCTAGTGTGTTGAAACAGCCTACTAGTTTCTGTAGCATCCTTGCTATCCTAATATTGGGACAGATGTTTCAGGCTCATCTTGTACACATCCTGCCCCACACCCTGAATCACCTATTTCTTTAAGAAACCCCATTTCTTCTTTGTAAGACTATTATTTGGAGACTACAATCTGGTGGTGCCTGTTGCTCCTAGGCTGGTTGTTGATTCTAGGACTTTTCAGTGAGCAGAACTAAGAAATATGATTTCTTGTTTCTTTTTTCTTGTTTCTCTTTTTAAGAGAAAACACATTGTTAAATTTACTGATATTGCCCATTCAATTCAGTCTTACCCAGTTTTAACTTAACTATCTTCATTCTCTATCTCCTCTCTCCCACACTGAAAAGAATACTGGCTCTTTATGCATAGTTTTTTTGCTTTATTCTGCAATAGACACACAACAATATCAGAATAAAATGAGACTACCAGCAATACGGTGACTAAAATGGTTTAAGTTTGTATTTCTTTCTTTGCAATTTTGTGTTGTCTTTAGCATATTTCCTATTAAGGATGTAGAGTCAAATTATTGTGTTTTAAGGTCGCTTGAAATAGTTCCTCAGTGTGTTTGTAGTACTAACTCAATACACAGTTGGATTTATTTGTTTCATTTTTGCTTTTACTTATTAGGTTTTACTGTTTTTTTTTTTAATTTTATGTATTACTTTGTCTTTTTTAAATTAACTTTATATCTTCTGTAATTATAGCATAATATCAAAACCAGAAAAGTGACACTGGTGGAATGTATGTGTGTAGTTCTACGCCATTTTATCGCATGTATAGATTTATGGAACCACCACCACAATTGAGATACAAAACTATTCCATCACCACAAAGATCTTCCTTGTCCTGCCCTTTATAGTCACACCCACCTCTTCTCTCTTCATTTAAGTCCCTTTACACTCTTGCATTTGTAATATAGTATCTTAAACATTTCCTCTACATAACATTGAAAACCACATCAGACAGACTTATAATTTTTGCTTCAACTGTCAAACATAATTTAGAAAACTTAAGAGAAGTGTCTATTGTATTTACTCATATCTTTGCTCTTTTGTTGTTTTGTTCTTCCTTTCTGATGTTCCAAGATGCCTAATTTTATAATTCCTTTCTGACTAAGTATTTTCTTTAACCATTCTTTTAAAGTAGGTCTGGTAGTAACAACTCTTAGTTTTCCTTCTTCTGACAGTGTCTTGATTTTCCTGTTATTCCTTTTTTTTTTCATCTTTATTTTTGGCCATGCCCACACAACATATGAGATCTTAGTTCCCTGACCAGGAATCAAACCTGTGCCCCCTGCAGTGAAGCACAGAGTCCTAACCACTGGGCCACCAGGGGATTTCACCCTTCATTCCTGAAGGATATTTGTTTTGTTGTCGGATATAAAATTCTGGGATGATAGTATTTTTATTTTAACACTTAAAAAATGTCTTGCTTCTTCCTTTCAGCCTCAGTAGTTTGTGATGAGAAATCTGCCGTCGTTCAAATTATTTTCTCTTGAAAGTGAGGTGTCATTTTTCTCTCACTGATTTTGAAAGTTTTTGTTTTTAGTTTTCAGAAATTTGATTTTGATATGTTTTGGTGTAGATTTCTTTGAGTTTATCCTTTTCAGAATTTGCTCTGCTTCTTGAATCTGTAGATTTTATATATATATATATATATTTTTGTGTGTGTGTGTGTGTGTGTGTGCCAAATTTGGAAATTTTTCAACCATTATTTCTTTGATTATAGTTTTTAGCCTCATTCTTTTCCCTTCTTCTTCTGGGATTCCACTGGGAAAGAAAATTCTGGGACTTTAAAATGTTAAATCTTTTGTTATAGACCCAGAAGTCCCCCAGGCTCCCTTCTTCTCTCTCCTTCCTCCTTCCCCTCCCTCTCCTCCTTCCTTCCTTTTTTCGAGTCTGCTGTATGACCTCTATTATATTCTCTTCAGGTTCGTTACTTCTTTTATCTATTTTCTTCATTCTGCTGTAGAGCCCTTTCACTGAGGGTTTGTTTTGTTTTCATTATCATGTTTTTCAGTTCTAAAATTTCCATTTGGTTCTTCTTTATGTCTTCTATTTCTTTGCGGGACTTTGTAGTTTTTCATTTGTCTCAGGTGCTAACAATTATTTGTTTGAAACATTCTCATGATGGTAACTTTAAAACTCGTGTCAGACAAATTCTAACACGTGTTGTTGGTGTCTGTTGTCTTTTCTCACTCAAGCTGAGATTTTCCTGGTTCTTCATAGGAGTGATTTTGATGGGATCCTGACCATTTTGGCTATAATGTTATGAGGCTCCAGATGTTATTTAAGTGTTCTATTTTCACAGACCTTCTCTGACACTGTGCCGACAGGGGAAGAGTGGTGCCCCTTGTTGCTGTCGGATGGATGAGGAAGTCCAGGCTCCCCATTCAGTCTCTGTTGACACCCCAGAGGGGGAGGAGTACCTCATTATTGCTGGGTGGAGGTGGGTTCAGACCCCCCACTAAGCCTTCACCAATGCCACCCTAGTTGGGAAGAGGGAGTACGCCTTATTACTGGTCCCTATGCAGCCTCCACTAATGCCATGGGGTGTCACTTGACCTCCTCTGACACTAAACCAGCAAGGATATTAGGATGCCGCTTCCCTGGTCCTTCAGCTAGAGAGAGCAGGATTTTCTTTGATCTTTTTTGGGTCTACATTTGTTGGTGTTTCTGAATAATCAGTTTTTCTACAACTCAGTCTGGGGTATATAAAACAAAAAGAAACGCCCAGAAACTTGCCACCCTGTTGTTTCTTGGGTATGAAAGTTCCTAGCTGGTCAGTCTCTTTACCTTTCAGTACCTTATTTTTGTTGTATACACAATGTCTAGGAGTTTTAGTTGGGGTTAGTGGGAGGAATATGGGAGAGTATATCTACTCTATCTTTCCAGAAGCAGAAGACCCTGGGTGACTTTTTTTAGTAAAAAAAAAAAAAGTTAACAGCTTTATTGAATTATAACTGACATACAGCAATCTGCACATATTTAACATGTGCAATTTGATAAGTTTTGACATGTGTATACCTGTGAAACCATCAGCACAATCAATATAATGAACATATCCATGACTCCCCCAAGTTTCCTTCTGTCACTTGTGATCCATCCCCCCCTTTCTTCCTCCTCCCTCTACCTTTCATCTCTCCCAACCCCCAGCCATGCTTTCTATACTCTAATCATACAGTATGTACTTCTTTTCTCAGTGACTGGTGGATAAGGTCCTGACTTCTTTCACTCAGCATAATTATTTTGAAATCATCCATGCTGTAGCATGTATCAATGATTTATTTGTTTTTTATGCTGAGTAATATTCTATTATATGGCTACATCACAGTTTATTCATCAGTTGATGGACATTTTGATTTGTTTTTAGTTTTTGGCTGTTATAAATAGAGCTGCTGTGAACATTTGTGTGTAAGTCTTCACATGGACATATACTTTCATTTCTCCTTGGTAAAGTACCTAGGAGTGTAATGGCTATGTCATAAGGAAGGTCTGTATTTTACATTTTAAGAAACTGTCAGGCTGTTTTTCAAAGTGGTTTTATCATTTTATATCCACCCCGACAATGTACAAGAGTTCCAGTTCCTGTATATTCTCACTAACACTTGGTATGGTCAACTGTTTCAAGTTTTAGCTATTCTTATTTTTATACAGTGGTATCTCCTTGTAGTTTTACTTGTATTTCCCTAATTAATAATGTTGAATATCTTTATATGTGCTTATTTTACCATCCTTTGGTAAAATGTTCAAATCCTTGGACCATTTTAAAATTGGGTTGTTTGTTGGTTTTCTTACTAATGAAAATAGATCTTTATAAATATTAGATTCAAGACCTCTCCAAATTTTTCCTTCTTTTTTGAAGTTGTTTTGGTTACTCTAGGTTCTTTGCACTTCCATATGAATTTTATAATCAATTTGTCAGTTTCTACAAAAAACATGGGGGAATTTTGATTGAGATTGTGTGGAATCTATAGATCAACTTGGGGAAAACTGACATTTCTTAATGTTGAATCTTCCAACCCATGGATATAATGTATCTCCCCATTTATTATTATTTTTTTAATTTTTCTGATCAATCACTTTTAGTTTTCAGTGTACAGGTCTTTCACATTTTGTCAGGTTTATCTCTATATACTTAATATTTTTGATAATATTATAAATAGATTTTTAAAATTTAAATTTTCAGATTTTTCTTTGCTAGTGTACAGAAATGCAATTATTTTTGTGTATTCACTTGTCCTACAATTTTGCTATACTCATGTATTAGTTCTAGTAGCTTTCTATAGATTGCATAGCATTTTCTCTATAGTTGATTATGCTAGTGAATGAACAAAGCTTTTCAATATAGATGTGTTTTATTTATTTTACTTATCTATGCAAAGTAACAAGTACTGTATTGACTATGTAAAATGACAAGTACTATTTATGTAAAATAACAAGTATTGTACTGGAATGTCCAGGACAATATTAAGTAAACGTGGTAAGAGTGAACATCCTTTTGTTGTTCCTGATCCTAGGGTGAGAGCATTCATTCTTTCATTTTTAAGAATGACGCTAGCTGTAGTTTTTTTGTTTGTTTTGTTTTTGCTGCATCACACGGCATTCAGGATCTTAGTTCCCCAACCATGGATCTAACTCTGGCCCCTTGCAGTGAAAGCATGGAGTCTTAACCACTGGACTGCCAGGAAAGTCCCAGCTGTAGGTTCTTTATAGTCGCTCTTTATCAAATTGAGGATGCTCCAATCTCTAATTTGACAGTTATTTAAATCAGTATTTGGTATTGGTTTTGTCAATTGATTTTGCTGAGTCTATTGAGATGATCATGTGATTTTGCTTTTGTTAATTGTTAATATGATGAGTTATATTGATTGGTTTTTGCATGTTAAACTAACATTGCATTCCTAGGATAAACACTACTTTGTCATGACATGTTATCCTTTTTATATATTGTCAGATTCACTTTGCTAAAGTTTAATTAGAACTTTTGCATCTATCTTTATGATAGATATTGGTCTATAGTCTTTTTTTTCTTCTCCTTGCTGTGTCTCTGTCTGGTTTAGGTATTTGGATGGTGTTGGCTTCATTTAATGAGTTGGGAAATATTCTCTCCTTTTCAATTTTCTGAAAGAGTTTATATGTAGAATTGATATTAGTTATGTAGAATTGATATTAGTAGCTACAGCATGCAGGCTCAGTAGTTGTGGCTTGCAGGCCCCAGAGTACACGGCCCTTAATAGTTGTGGCACTTGGGCTTCGTAGTTGTAGCACATGGGCTTAGTTGCTTGGCAGCCTGTGGAATTTTCCCGGACCAGGGATAGAACCTGTCTCCCCTGCACTGGCAGGTGGATTCTTACCCACTGCGCCACTAGGGAAGTCCTAAATTTAATTTCTTTAATAGGTATATAGGGCTATTCAGGCTATTTCATCTTCAGTGAGCCTTGGTAGTTTGTGACTTAAAGGGACATGTCCATCTCATCTAAGTTATACAAAATGAGTTGCATAAGATTGTTCATACTGTTGTTGTATTATCTTTTTATTATGTGTAGAATCTGTTGTGGTATATCCTCTGTTATTCCTTACATTGGTAAACTTGAGTTTTTTCTTTCACCTGGTCAGTCTGATTAGAAGTTTATCAATTTTACTGATTTCTTGAAAGAAATAGCTTTTGGTGCAAGTGATTTTCTCAAATTTTTCTGTTTTATATTTTATAGTTTCTGTTCTGATCTTTAGTTTTCCTTTCTTCTATTTTACTTTGGATTTAATTTGCTCTTCTGCTTATTTCTCAAAGTAGAAACTGAAGTCAATGATTTGCAGTCTTTCTTCTTTTGTAATATATTTTCTCCCTAAGAATGAGGGTTTAGCTCATTCTTTAGCCTCATTTCATAAATTTTGGTATTGTTTTCATTTTATTCAACTGAAATGTTTTCTAATTTCTCATTTTATTTCTTATTTTGTCCATAAATTATTTAGAAGTATGATATTTAGTTTCCAAACAGTTGGGAGATTTTCCAGAGATATGCCTTTTATTTATTTCTACTTTAATACCATATGGTCAGAGAATGCTCTGTATGACTTGGATCCTTTTAAATTTACTGAGACTTGTTTTATGGCCCAGAATATGGCCTGTCTTGGATAAATGTTCTCTTTAATCTGGAAAAGAATGTGTATTTTCCTGTCATTAGTTGGAATGTCCTATAAATATCAATTAAATCAAGTTATTGATAGTACTGCTCAAATTTTCTATATTCTTACCAATTTTTATATTTGTTCTGTAAATTATCAAGAGAGTAAATTGAAATTTCTGACTGTAATTGTGAGTTTTACTATTTCCTCTGGTAATTCTTTTAGTTTTTGCTCCATATATTTTGAAGCTCTATTGTTAGATACATAAACATTTAGGGTTATTATGTTCTCTTGATAAACTGATTGCTTTGTCATTTTGTAATGACCCTTGAAATCTGTTAATATTCTTTATTCTGAAATTTGCTTTCTCTAATATTAATATAGCCATTCCAGTTGTACTTTGATTAGCATTAATATGGTGTATTTTTTTCATTCTTTTACTTTTAACCTATTTGAGACTTTATGTTAAAAGTAGATTTTTTAATAGGTAGTATTTGGCTATGTCTTGCTTTTTAAATGTAATCTGATGATTTTTGTTTTGTTAATTTGAGTATTTAGACCATTTAAATTTAATGCGATTATTATTTTTTTATGTTTTTTATTTTTTTTAATTTATTAAGTGATTATTTTTATAGTTAGGTTTAAATCCTAACTATAAAAAAAATCATTTTGCTATTTGTTTCCTATTTATCCATCTGTTTGTTTCCTTTTTTCTCATTTTCTTTCAGGGGTTAATTAAATTTTTTGACTCCATTTTCTCTCATTTTTTGGCTTATTAACTAAAACTCTTTCTTTTGTTATTTTAATGTTTGCTTGAAGTTTATAGTATGCATGTTTAACTAATTATACCTATACCTATCACTTTACCTTCAAGTGATATTATACTGCTTGGTGAATAGTGTAAGCACTCTACAATAGTATGGTGGTAAACAGAATAATGATATCCTACCCCAAAGATGCACATAGCTTAATCCCTGGAACCTGTGAACATGTTATTTTACATGGCAAAAAGGATTTTGTTAATGTGATTAATTAAGTTAATGAACTTGATATAGGGAGCTTATCCTAGATTATTCAAATGGGCCCAATGTAATCATAAGGGTCTTTAAAAGAGGGGGCAGGATGGTCAGAGTCAGAGCAGGAGATGGGACAGCAGAAGCAGAGGTCGAAACAATGCAACAGAGGTAGGGGCTACCATCCAAAGAATGTAGGTGGCATCTAGTCTGAAAAGGCAAGGAAGTAGATTCTCCGATACCATGATGTTAGCTCATTCAGTAAGACTAATTTTGGAGTTCTGACCTCTGGAATTGTAAAATAATAAATTCATATTGTTTTAAGACTCTCTGTGGTGATTCTTTACAGCAGCAGCATTTGGAAACTAATACAAGTGTACTTTAACATAAAAGTATTGACTATTGACCTTTGTGCAATTGCTGTCATACATTTTATTTTTATATATGGTGTAAACCTCATATTACATTGTCATTATTTTGTTTAGTCCACATCTTTTAAAGAATTTTGAATGATGAGAAAAGCTTCTTATATGATTACTGATATACTAAAAGTCATTTCTAATGTTCTTTATTTCTTTGTGTAGATCCTTAATTAGATCTAGTATCAATTTCCTTCTGCCTAAAGCTTTTCTTTTAACATTTCTTGTAGTCTAGGTCTGTTGATGATTAATTCTTTCAACTTTTGTGTATCTGAAAATATCTTTAGCTTGCCTTAGTTTTTTAAAAGTTATTTTTGCTGGGTATAGTCTCTAAATTGACAAGTTTCTTTTTTCCCTTTCAGTATTATAATAATTGAACTACTATTTTCTTGCTTGCAGAGTTTCTGATGAGAAATCATCCTTATTTTTGTTCCTTTATTTGTAATATAGCTCTTTTCTCTGGCTGCTTTTAATATTTTCTCTTTATCACTGTTTTTGAGCAATTTTGACTATGATGTACATTGCTACAGTTTTTTTCATGCTTGTTATACTTAGTTCTGTTGTAGCTTCAGGTTTATAGTTTTCATCAGACTGTGAAAATATCCAGCCCTGTTTCTACAAATACTTTTTCTTCCCTCTCTTCTCTTTAAGGACGCTAATTAGACACATATTAGGTTGTTTGAAGTTGTCCCACTATGCTGTTCTCCTTTTTTTTAAAATTCTCATTTTCTCATAGATTTTTATTTTAGATAGTTTCTATTGCTATGTTTTTAAGTGTTCTAATCTTTTCTTCTCCAATGTCTAGTCTGACCTTAATTCCATCTAGTATGTTTTTAATCTCACACATTGTAGTTTTCATTTTTATAAGTTAAATTTGAGTCTTTTA
The DNA here is from genome assembly GCF_054371585.1 of Giraffa tippelskirchi. Taxonomy (NCBI): domain Eukaryota; kingdom Metazoa; phylum Chordata; class Mammalia; order Artiodactyla; family Giraffidae; genus Giraffa; species Giraffa tippelskirchi. Next base: position 144,320,709 of record NC_137281.1, on the reverse strand, counting down.
AAACAGACTGTTTTAAGCTTTTAAACATGTGGAATATAAATAATAACTGTTTTAGTGTCTTTCTGCTAATTCTAACATCAGTGTCAATTCTGGGTTGGTTTTAATTGATTTTTTCCCCCTTTCATTGTAGGCCATTTTGTAGCTTCTTTACATGTCTTGTAATTTTGAATTGGATGCCCAACATTGTGAATTTTACCTTGCTGAGTACTGTATATATTTTTTATTCCTATAGATATTCTGAAACTTTGTTTTGGGTCACTGTCAAGTTACTTGGAAACAGTTTGATCTTTTCTCATCTTACTTTTAAGATTTGTTGGGTGGAACTTGAACAGTTTTTAATCTAGGGCTAATTCCCCTTTAGCAAGGCAAGACCATTCTCTGTACCCTACCCAGTGCTCCATGAATCATGAGGCTTTTCCAGTGTGCTGGTGGGAACAGACTATTCCCAGCCCCTAGTGCTCACTAGGCACACCTATGTTCTTTCAGGTGGTTCTTCTCTTGGCATTTAGTAGTTTCCTCACAAGCACGCTGTAATCAATACTGAGGTGAATACTTGAAGGAGACCCTTTGTGTATCTCCACAGTTCTTTCTCTGAGCAGCTTTCTTGTGTTTGCTGTTCTTTTTTTTAAATTTATTTTTAAAGTGGTTATTTATTTATTTAAATTTTGGCTGCACTGGGTCTTTGTTGCAGCACATGGACTCTGCATTGTGGCACATGGGCTTTCTCTTGATGTGGCACACAGACTTAGTTGCTCTTCGGCATGTGCAATCTGAGTTCCCCAACCAGGGATTGAATTCGCATCTCTGTATTGGAAGGCAAGTTCTTAACCACTGGACCACCAGGGAAATCCCTGTTTACTATTCTTTTCCTTGAATTCTAGTTACCTGGGTCTTCCCAGACTCTCAGCTCTTTCTCTTCAACTCAAGAAGTCGTCTGAATTCTACCCATGTTCCTCCTCCCTGTGCTGCACTCTGGAAACTCTCTCAAGCAAGTAAGCTGGGGCAATCACAGGGCTCACCTTGCCCATTTCCAGTATCTGAGGGATCACTGTCCTTTACTGCCTGATGTCCAGTGTCTTGAAAACTTTTGTTTCATTTTTTTTTTCTGTCTTAGCTTCAGGTGGGAAGGTAAGAATGGCCCTTAATATGCCATCTTAGCTCAAAGCAGATGTTTGCTTTTCTTGTTCAATCACTAAGTTGTGTCCTGCTCTTTGTGACCCCATGGACTGCAGCACACCAGGCTTCCTTGTCCTTCACTATCTCCCACAGTTTGCTCAAATTCATGTCTATTGAGTTGGTGATGCCATCCAACCATTTCATCCTCTGTCACCCACTTCTCCTCCTGCCCTCAATCTTTCCCAGCATCAGGGTCTTTTCCAATGAGCAGGCTCTTCGCATCAGGTGGCCAAAGGATTGGAGCTTCAGCTTCAGCATCAGTCCTTCCAATGAATATTCAGGGTTGATTTCCTTTAGGATTGACTGGTTTGATCTCCTTGCAGTCCAAGGGACTCTCAAGAGTCTTCTCCAACACCACAGTTCAAAAGCATCAGTTCTTTGGTGCTCAGCCTTCTTATGGTCCAACTCTAACATCTGTATGTGACTACTAGAAAAATCATAGCTTTGATTATATGAACCTTTGTCAGCCAAATGATGTCTCTGCTTTTTAATACACTGTCTAGGTTTGTCATAGCTTTTCTTCCAGGAAGCAAGAGTCTTTTAATTTCATAACTGTAGTTACTGTCTTCAGTGATTTTGGAGCCCAAGAAAATAAAATCTACCACTGTTTCCATATTTCCCCTATCTATTTGCCACAAAGTGATGTGACTAGGTGCCATGATCTTAGTTTGCTTTTATATTTTAATTTTCCTTTATAATAATATCAAATATTTACTGGTTTTAAAGTCAAATCTATAAAGCATGGTATATTCAGAGAGTTTAGCCCTTTTCTACCTCTGTTCTTTTACTCTGTTCCTTTCCTCTTTCTATAGACAACTTTCTTTTCTTCTTGTTACTATTATTATTATTATTGTTCTATCTGTAAGTAACTTAAAAAAATAGTTTTTGGTTTCTCTTTCCATTAAAAAAAACCCATGTAAAAACACAGAATACATGTATCTATGTGTGTATATATCGCCATTTGTTAAAGAAATGATAATATAATATGCACACTATTCTCTACCTTACATTTTTCACTTAATGATATATTCCATTGCAGTGTATACTCCCCTGCCCCCACTATCTCCTCCCCCCACTTCTTTCCATAACTTCATTATAGTCCATTGTGAGGATATACTATTGTTTATTCAACCAGGTCCCTGTAATGGACATTGGCTTGTTTCCATCTTTTTTCTAGTATTGAATATACCACGATGGATGCATATTTTTGTATTTTTGCATGTGAGTCTGTGATAGAGATTCCTAGAAGTGAAATTGCTGGGTCAAAGGGCAATATGTATGCAGTTTTGTTAGATAGGCCAAATTCTCTTTCATAGTGTTAGTTGCGCAGTCATGTCCTACTCTTTGCGACTCCATGAGCTGTAGCCTGCCAGGATCTTGTGTCCATGGAAGTCTCCAGGCAAGAATACTTGAGTGGGTAGCCATTTCTTTCTCCAGGGGATCTTCCTGACTCAGGGATTGAGTGTGGGCCTCCTGTGCTGCAGGTGGATTCTTTACTGTCTGAGCCACCAGATACTCAGAGGGTTGAGCCCTTTTGCATTCTCACCAGTGGTGGATGAGATTGGTAGACACCTTTCTAACAATAAAATATTTCACCAGCATAGGAGACTGCTTCATGGAAGGGTAAGGACTAGAATTGTCAAAACAGAGGCCAGAGTGGAGACTCAAGTCAGGGATAGTGTAGAGGCAATTCTTGTGTCAGGTAAGAATCAGATCCAATAATGTCTAAGCTCCTGCTACACATAATAATGTTGATACTGTAAAAATTTCTGACAAATTTAGAAAGAATGTCCTAGTCAATATCTGGTTTTCCATACATTTTATATACTCTACTATAATGTTTTTGTATTACCAAGATGCATTTCCCCATGAGCAATTTTAGTTGGTGATGTGGTAGGAAAGGAGAAATAAATTCCACAAGAAGTGGCTTGATGAGGGTGGGTAGGTTGGCCAGAGTTCTTTTCCTGAGTATTTTGGCAAGGGGAGCGATGTGTTTCAAGCCTGCTGCATATGGACCAGCAATGCAATGGCTCAATGGAGAGTTCTGTGGAATAGTGGAGAGGTTCTGAGTGCAGGCTGAGAACTAGGCTGCCATTACGAGCTGTATGACCCTGTACCAGTTAACCACTGTTAACCCCGCTGTCCTCATCCTTTAAATGTCTCATAGGTTTGTTGTCGCAATGAGATAGCAGTGACTGTGAGGTGCTAGCCTGGAACAGACTGAGAGCTCAGTGAGTGTTAGCTATTGTCCTGTGTCAGGTTTGTTTGTTTTTTTTTTTTTTGACCTGGACCATTTTTAAAGGCTTCATTGATTTTGTTACAATATTGCTTCTATTTTATGTTTTGGCTTTTTGGCCACAAGGCGTGTGGGATTTTAGCTCCCTAACCAGGGAGTGACCCTGTACCCCCTGCACTGGAAGGCAAAGCTGTAACCACTGGAGCACAAGGGAAGTTCCACTGTGTCAGTTTTTGAGTGTAATGGGACCAGTGAGGGACTTGGGGAGACCTCTGGGCCAGAAGAAGCAGGCAACATTCTGGATTTGAGGTCTACCTTGCCAGGGCAGTCCTGTCACATGGGACACTGAACTTGAATGTTAGAGAGAAGCTCCCAAGAAGAATAGGAGGGGAGGCTGGAAGGGGATGGTTGGCTAGCCAGATAGAGAGCCATGCTGGGTGCTGGCATGAGGTGCCAGGTACCCAGGACTCCAGATTTTCAGGGAAGAGAAGAGGCACTGTGGCCTGGGATGGTTCAGGAATGCTTTACTGAAGAGATGGTCCATGAGATCAGGGCAGCTCTTAAATAAGCCAAGAGAAGAGAGGAAGACAGAGCACCAAGAACTGACACGGCTGTAAGTGCTTGGGAAATACATCTTCCCTGCCCCTCAAGCCCTATCTGGGGCTTATTACTCATCCTTCTAGCTCTGCAGACTTGGTCCACATTGTCATCTTCAGCCACAAACAGTAACGGTGCACTTATCATCTGTGGGCCCTAGGGAAATAAATACGAATAAGATTTGATCTAGTGCCAAGTTCCTTATGTGGGAGGTTTACAAACTACAGCTGCCTTGGTGAATCTCTGCTATTCTGGTTTGGAAGGATTGGACTGGAACCAAGACTGGAACCCTTTTCAATACCTACTTCTGTAGTTCTGATGCCCTGTCTTGGTGAAGAGTCCTAGGCTCTCGGGCAGGTGTAGTCACCGCCTCTTTCCTCCAACTCTTATTGCCCTCTAGTTCTTCATTCTCTCAGCTGGATCTCCTCTGAACCCAAGCAGGTGGGTGGGATGGGCATTTGGGATGCAGATGACGCCTGTCCACTCTTGGGATCAAGGGTCGACAAACTGGCATAGGTAAACAACAGGAAGGTAGATTTTGATTTCAAATAAGGGCAAGGTGAAACTCTGTCACATCAACAGTGACCAACAGTGGGGCAGTGTGTCCTGTGAAGTAATGAGGAGGGAACCTCGGGCCACTCTCTGAGCTGCTGTGGGCAGACCCCTTCTCTGGGTGGGCTTGAACTGCCACTGCTCAGCTCTGGTCTGGGGAAGAGGAAGATATTCTGATTCTTCTTTTCAAATCCGTTCCCATCCCATTTCATCTTCTGAATTCTTAATGGCTCATGCTGTGTCTGTCAGAGAGGCTCATAACACTCAGGATCCACCTGCTGAACGTGGGCCATGCATGTGACAAGCAATTTACATGTGCAGGCACCCAGCTCTTCCTGCTGAATTTTCCTATGGAGCCAGTTCTTCCTGCAGCCAGTGTATGCGTTCCTGAGTGGGTGTGTGTGTATATGTGTGTGTGTGTGTATGTGTGTGTGTGTGTATGTGTGTGTGTGTGTGTGTGTGTGTGTGTGTGTGCGCCATGCCTGCACTTGTATATAAGTGTACCTGGAGTTGCAGCTCAAAGTAAGAGCAGAGCAGTTAGCTCTGTGGGGTGTGTGAATGGAGGGGTTGCTGTGGTCTTGGTTACTGGGAAGGCTGGTCACCCCTCTTGCCTCCTGCCTTCCCCTCCTCTCTGTATATTTCATTTGCCCCAGCCCCAGACTTCCTCCTTCAGGTTAATTTCCCCAGCTGCAGCTGTGCCGCCACCCTCCTCCCCAACCCCTCCTCCGTCTACCACACAGACACATGGGCTTTGAGTTATGTGCCTCCTGTTCTAATGAGATAAACAACATAACTCTCATGGGGCTCTGCTCATCCCTTTGTAAGTGGAACTCCAGGGCTGAACGTGTTGGCTCTATAAAGGCACCCTGGTGCTTGTCGGCCCAGGGAGGAGGGCAAGGAAGGGGCGGGAGCCCTGAGAGAGTTCTTGGGGGCATTTGCTTGTTGATATGAGTTGAAGCAGGCATCAAAGGGGAGCCTGTTGCCCCCCTTGTGGCTAGAGGAGCAAAGAGCAGTCGTGTCATGCCAGATGGGGGCCACGTGGGCAGAGAGTCCAGGCTTGTCTAAGTCAGCTAACTCCTGATAATTAAGAACTGATGTCTGTGCAAGACTTCATGGTTATCAAGAGCTTCTTCTTGAATATAAGCTAATCCCCCTACCGTCCTTGTAAGGCAGCTATCATTATCGCCTTTATCTTAAGGCGAGGAGACAGGCTCAGAGAGGTATGATGAGATCCCCAAGGTGACCCGAGTCGGGGTATGAGGACTCGTGCTCGTCCTCTGCACTGTGGGACTCCTCCATGCACCAGAGAAAGTTACAGAAGGAAATAAAGACAGTCCCTTCTTCTGGGCATTCAAACTACTTCCTAAAATGGACTCTCCCGGGAGAATGGACCTGCAGCTGAGTGGCCCGAGGCAGCTGAACAGGCAGTGTGGTGATGGCAGCCTCAGAGAGGGTGGAGGACTTGGACAAGGGCTAATGGTTTCGACCTCCGGTCACTTAGACCTTTTTGAGTGTGCTGGTCAGGACCAGTTCCTTCTCACGGACCTGTTTTTGGTCAGAGTGGAAATACTATGGAAGCAGCCTGTGGGGCAAGAAGGAGCCTACAGCACAGACTCCCTTCTTGGGGTGGGTGGGGTGAGTTCTGTGTTCAGTGCAACGGGTCCCTCTTGGATGGTTTGGAGGCAGGTGGAGGAGTCTCCTGGAGTCAGGAAGAGCAGGAGCCAAGGGTCATCCACTTCCTGTGTTTCTGAAACTCAACCATTCTGGATGAGTTTATTAATATTTGATAAGTGTTTCTAGATGTGTCTGCCAGGCACTGTGCTAAGCTTTGGGGATACTTGAGATGGACATGGCTCCTGCCACCTTGCATCTTATTAAACCAGTGGGGATGACAGTCTAGTAAGCAAGCAGTTAATGACAATGGCTTGGGAAAATTACAAGGAACCTTGGGAACCTACTGGAAAAATGATTAGACTGGTCTTGGTACATCAGAGGGAACATCCAAGTAGTAACTCGATGGTGCTTAGACATCCAGAGTTTCTTTGTCAGATATTATGACAGTCTATAAAGTTCTTTAAAATAAAGAGGTGTTCAGTTACCCCCACACCTCCATGTGGACAGGGTAGCTCTGGCATGGTTTGGGGCATTGGTGTTAGTTCTCCAGATGATTTTTGGCTTCAGCCTGGATTAAGAATTGCTCATCCAAGATAAGGGGGGATTACAGGACCAGTTCTGGGATATGGAGCAGCGGGCCAGCCCTTATACTTGGCCTTCTCTGGGATCCTGGGGAACACCGGCCCCAGCAGTGGCCAAAACATCTGGAAGGGACTCCAACTCAATGTACCCATTTATAGGAATCATAAATTCATTCACTTTTCAAACAAAACAAAATTTTGTTTCCTTTAATGCTGGAGTAGTTGCCTCTGCTCTGGACCCAAACCAGTGTATGGGTAGAGATGACAACACAAATGAAAAATGAATGAGTGGAGGTATAGTAGAGAAGCTTTTAGAGATTTTTCTCTGAAAAATGCAAAAACGAAGAGTTTTTCTCTTAGCTTTTATTATTTTTAATTTTTAAAAGACTTTTTGATGTGGACCATTTTTAAAATCTTCATTGAATTTGTTGCAATATTATTTCTGGTTCATGGTTTGGTTTTTTGACTTTGAGGTGTGTGAAATCTTAGCTCCCTGACCAGGGATTGAACCCACAAGCCCTGCCACTGGAAGGTGAAATCTTAACCACTGGACCTCCAGGGAAGGCCCTCTCTTAACTTTAAAAGCCCCAAAATGGAAGACAGAAGATGGGGAAAAGGTCCTGATGTTTTGTACCCATGGTCCGAGGTCTAGGAAGGGCCCCTTTTATGGGGCAGTGGCCTGTCTCTAACAGTTGTCAAGTGCCACGTTTATCTACAGAGTTGTGACTTCCATGAAAGTGAACTGAAACATATTCTTTCCCTCACTCACTTCGGCAAATGTTTCGTTCGATTCTTCTCTGTGTCAGCCACAGTTCCAGTTCTGGGGATTGTGATGTGAACAAGACCAAGTCCCTGTCCTCACCAAGCTTTTCTCTCTAATGGTGGGGGCAGGTCAGTTGACTTGCTGGTTTATTTGGGGGTGCATCGGGCAGGCTTTCTAATCTGCAGATCACCTAACCAGTCTTCAGCCCTCTTCCTCTGCCCTCAGCCTCCACCCGTTGCCTTCTTCTCTGGGAACAGACCAGGGTCTAGTGTGGGAAGTCCATGTTCTTCCAAGGCCTCTGGATGCTACACTGTGAGCTACATGAGCCCCAAGAGTGTTGGCTGGTGAGCAGGAAGGTTTCTCGTAGGGTGCTTGACCTGACACACAATGCTGTTGTGGTGCTTTCGTGTCAAAGGCCAAATCCAAGCGGAGGTTCTTGTTGGGAGACCGTGTGATCCATAAGCCCAGCACTGGACTCTGACATGTTTCTTTTTGGTAAAGCCCAGGCAGGGATGTGGGCTTCCCTTGTGGCTCAGCTGGTAAAGAATCCTCCTGCAATGCGGGAGACCTGGGTTCGATCCCAGGGGATTGGGAAGATCCCCTGGAGAAGGGAAAGGCTCCAGTATTCTGACCTGGAGAATTCCATGGACTGTATAGTCCAGGGGGTCTCAAAAAGTCGGACACGACTGAGCAACTTTCACTTCACTTCAGGCAGGGATGTACAGATGTGCCGGCTGTGCAGGCATGGAGCTTGCTCCCAGGAGAGGCTTATATTCTGAAGGAGGTTGCCAGGGACTCCCTTCGGCTTCAGTGAGCTGCCAGCAGCTGTCAGTGGGTGGAAGAAGCCGGTGGATAGGAGATCTGGCAGCTTGACTCTGTTTCCTTGAGATGTTTCCCCATCCAGGCTGTCAGCAGGTAGACAGAATGACTCCTGCTGCTCCACCTTCAAGGGCACCTCCTTGGCCTGGGCGGAGGGGCAGTTGATGGGCAGCAGCTGGACATACACTGCCTTGAAAATACTGTGATGGGGATAAATCTGGAAAAGTCCCTCCTGTGGTTTGAGGTCTCGCTGATCTTCTCCCTAGGCTAAGAGAGCAGAACTGATTTTGGCAACAATGATGGCTCACTTTTGGCATGTGCCTACTGAGACAGCAATGTAGAGCAGTCAGAGCCAGGGTCCTGGGGTCAGGGAGCCTAGATTTTGCCTGGGCTCCACCATCTACCAGGTGTGTGACCTTGACATGCCTCTTCACTTCTCTGGGCCTCATTCTCACTGTGATTGAGAAGGTCAGACAGGGTGGTTTCCAGGGCCCCATCCAGCCTGGAGCCTTTAACCTTTATACCATCTCTGTCTACAGGCCTTGCCCCGGGCCAGCTATACACATACCCTGCCCGCTGTTGGCGTAAGAAGAGACGATTGCACCCGCCTGAGGATCCGAAACTGCGGCTGCTGGAAATAAAACCTGGTGAGTGCCCGGTGGAGCTTGGCTGGGCTGAGACAGGAGAGGTGGGGAGTGCTGGGCTGGCCAAGGACTAGGTTGCTCTGTGGAGTTTTCCGAGAGAGTGCATGTGCCCACATGGCGCTTTCAGGAATAAACACATTCACCTGCCCCCCACCCAGCACCCCCAAACTTCTCGCCCTCTGTGGGGTGGGGCTCAGGCCTTCCCCTTCCTTTTGTCTTTCTCTTGCTACCCCAGGAGAGGAAAGCAAGCAGGTGCAGGGCGGGAACAGGCCCAGGATGAACGACTTTCCGACAGAGCTGAAGGAGTTGCAGCTATTTGGGGCTGGGTGATACCTTCCCAGGGTTTCAAGTAAAGAAACCTAGTCCCAGACTGTGATCTAAGGAGAATAGTGCCCTGTGTACCTTCTCCTACCTTACTGGGAATGAACTAATGCAGCATCTTACACGAGAAGGGCCAGTCACTAAAAATAGAGCCCATCTTGGACAGATGAAAGAGTTTGAGTTCAGGATTTGCTTCTAGGTGACACTGATTGCTTTGTGGCCCTGAAGAAAGAGCTGGTTAGTTTCTTTACTGATCTGTTATTACACTTCTGAGCAGATGGCTGTCTTCAGACCTTGTGGGCTGCAAGCCCAAGTGATGGTCCTGGGTCTGTAGCATTAAGGGAACCTCTGCTTTGGGGGATGCCGGAGCTGGGCTGTGACTCAAGAATGGTGGCAACAGTACTGTTAAGTGGAGTAAAGGCAGAGCTCACTTGCCCCCTTCCACTGTCACCAAACAACACAGACCTGGCAAGGGTGGTTGTCCAACAATGTTATCTCACTCCTGCCTTTCCACACTGGCTCCCTAGGCTGCATTTTTTTCTGCAAAATCTCTACTAAACCAGTTGTTTGGATGCTTTCTCACAGTTCCATTGGTAAGCATGCTCACTCTAACCCAGATTTCACTTGTGCAAAAATTTTATTTGTTAGGGGTAGGTGCTCCACTCAAATTCTCATATGGCCTTGCCCCATTTACAGACTCTTGGAGACACTCCAGGGTGATGACTGAGGTGGTCCCAAACTCCCTGAAATGCAGGTTATAGGAGAACCAAGTCTCCTGGAGCAGGATTGTGAGCCACATGCATCTTTTTACATTTTCTAGTGGCCACATTAAAAAAAAGAAAAAGAAAACTGGTGACAGTAATTTTTAACAATAGATTCTGTTTAACTTAATAATATCATTTCAGCATGTCATCAGTATAAAAATTATGAATGAGATATTTTTCTTTTTTTGGTATAGTTTTTTTAATTCCAGTGTGTACCTTAAACTTTTAACACATTTCATTGTAAGCTAGCTGCATTCAGTGCTCAACTGCCACATGTGGCTAGTGGTACCCATGTTAGCTAGTATGGTTCTAGAATTACACTCCAAGTGTGGTCTTGATCATCAGGATAGGCATCACTTGGGAGCTTTTGGTCCTCACCCCAGACCTGCTGAGTTAGAATTTGCATTTTATCCAATCCCAAGGACTGCATCCTCAGAACACATGTTGAGGTTTGAAGATTTTCGGGTGGTTGGACCACAAGTCAGGATGGGATGACTCCACACCATCGACATGCCTTTATTAAACAATTATCAATATGAACAATTTATTTTGGAGGTGCTGGCTCCCTCCTCTCTTGTTCCAGATCTGGAAGTGGTCTGATGACTGATGAGATAATCCCTGACTTGAGCTTTACCTTGACCCATTTTAATTCCACCCTAATCAGAGCTTTGCAGTAGGTGCTATAGTGAGAGGGTGAGCCCACGCCCGTTGGCTGTGTGGACTTGAGAGAGGGGACTATTCGAGTGTCTGTCGCTGGTTGGATGTATCTCTGTGTTGTAGTACGTGAACCCTCTGGGTGTATTTCTGGATCTGTAAATAGCACAGTAGTACTTGGGATTCCTAGCCAGCCTTGCAGCTTCCTCGTGAGGATCAAACAAGCAATATGTAATAGTATTTGCCATTTCTTACCCTTTCAATTAAAAATTTAAAAAAATTGAGTAGGTAATGCAGTCACATTCCAAAGATATAAAAGGATATATTTTATAGTGAAAAATAAGACCCAGGCTCCAAAGAGGCATCAATCGTACCAGTCTTCAGGGATTCTTCAAGAGACAGGTTATGCGCACACAGGAATTACATCTGTATGACTTTCCCTTCCTCTTTTCATGCAACACAACCACCTAGCATTTTGCCCTTTCCCTTAAAAATGTGCCTCAGGCACTGGCCATGTCAATATGTAAAGAATTTCTTCATTTCTTTTCCACAATTACATAAAATTCCATTAGATGAATATACTACAACTTATTTAACCAAGCTGTTCCCAATTTTTGTTTCTCAGGTGCTGAGTCGTTCAGTTTTGTCCAACTCTTTGTGACCCCATGGGCTGTAGCTTGCCAGGCTCCTCTGTCCATGAGGATTCTCCAGGCAAGAATACTGGAGTGGGTTGCCATGCTTTCGTCCAGGGACTCTTCCCAACCCAGGGATCAAACCCAGGTCTCCTACACTGCAGGCGGATTCTTTACCATCTGAACCACCAGGGATTTTTTTTCCAATTTAAGCAATGATGCAATGAATATTTTACATGTATATAGTGAAAGTGAAAGTATTAGTCACTCAGTTGTCTGACTCTTTGCGACCCCATGGACTGTATAAGGACATATCATGCATTGGAGAAGGAAATGGCAACCTACTCCAGTGTTCTTGCCTGGAGAATCTCAGGGACAGGGGATCCTGGTGGGCTGCAGTCTATGGGGTCGCACAGAGTCGGACACGACTGAAGCGACTTAGCAGCAGCAGCAGCAGCTTGTTAAAGGATTTTATTATAAATTGACCTCAATTTTAAATTGTTGTCTTTATTCTTAACATTTATTTTAAAAACCTTTATTAAGAATACTTTATATCAGACTAATTGGATTATCTTTTATAGAATCAAAAATGTTTAGCACTGTAAACATCTCAGACATCATTAACTGCAGTTCTTTATTTTCTTGAGGTCCAGACACTCCAGTATTCTTGGGCTTCCCTTGTGGCTCAGCTGGTAAAGAATCCGCCTGCAATACAGAAGACCTGGGTTTGACCCCTGGGTTGGGAAGATCCCCTGGAGAAGGGAAAGGCTACTCACTCCAGTATTCTGGCCTGGAGAGTTCCATGGACTGTATAGTCCATGCGGCTGCAAAGAGCTGGACACAACTGAGTGACTTTCATTTTCAGACAAGTTGGGAGATTTGCTCAAATTTACACAGCAATTCCCATGGGAACTGGCAGAGAATCCAGGTTGCTTGATTTCTCTGTTCAGTGCTTCTTCTGCTTCCTCATGTTGCTGATAGGTGTGCTAACTTAAGTTTATCAAAATTTTTCCCATAAAAACTTCTATTTTATGATTAGAAAGCCAATATATCAATTATTAAAATGCATCCAAGAGATAGTTGAAATTCCTTCAGTCATAAATACCAGACATTCAAGTTGAATTTGCTTAAGCAATTCAAAGGGAAGTTGGTTGATATAACAGTGAATCCCAGAGTGGATTTGGGCTTCAGGCACAGCTGCATCCAGGGGCTCAGATGTTGTAGTGAGGGCTCTGTGTGTCTCTTTCCACCTCTAACACTGTCTTCTCCTCATGGGGATCGCAAGGTGGCCACCAGCAACCCGGACTCAGCACTCACCACAGCTGGCAGAAAGGCAGTCTCCTTTAATATCTGTGTTGGAGAAATCCCTGGAAGGACTGATTAGCTGACTGGGTTTATGTTCACCCCACCCATCAGAGCCACATGTGGATGGAGCATTCTGGCTGAATCATTATAGCCAGTATCTGAACTACACACTGGTGGCTCAGATGGTAAAGAATCTGCCTGCCAATACAGGAGACCTGGGTTTGATCCCTGGGTCGGGAAGATCCCCTGGAGAAGGAAATGGCAACCCACTCGAGTATTCTTGCCTGGAGGATTCCATGGACAGAGAAGCCTGGTGGGCTACAGTTCATGGGATTGCAAAGAGTCGGACACAACTGGGTGACTAGCATTGCCCCCACCCCCACCCCCACAAAGCATTTTCATTTATCACTTGTCACTTTGGTCTTTAACCATAGCCCTGGGAGCTAGAGAGGGAAAGGAGAGGTAAAAGTGTCATAAGCCCATTTTATAGTTGAGAGAAGTCAGATTGCTGGCAAAGCCAAGGAGCATCTACTGTGCTGCTAATGTATCTGAGGACTTAGAGCCTCATTGTTGATGGGACTGAGGCAAGGAGCTACGTTAAGTGTCTGGTCCTTCTGGCTACAGACATGTACTCGGGCATGTGGGTCTCCAGGAAGCTGAACGTAGAGCAGCTGGGGTCACGACTGACTTTGGACTTGCCCCATCCTTGGGTCCGGGGGAAGGATGGGGCCCTTCCTTCCCCCAAGGGGAATGCCCCTGGGGCTGGCGGTGTCCTGTAGTCATGTGCCCAGCAGCACCATGTCTGGATCTGTGATCTTAGAGAGGTTTCCTTGGGCTCAGTCCTCACGCTTGGAGCAGACACTAAAGTGGCTGCTCCTCCAGTGAAGGCTCAGCCTCAGAGACAGTCAGGGTCCCGTGGGAGGACCCTCTCTGCAAGGATGAGTACCAGTCTGCTTGAGGGTGGGCCCTCCGAGGTGTAGTCATATCCCCAGGTGGCAGAAGACCCCAGGCAAGTCAGGCCTGCCCAAGGCAGAATGGCTATTCCACACCTGCACCTAGGTGTTGAAAAACTATAAACAATCCAGGGCTGGAATCGACAACTTTGCAAATGACAAGAGATCCATCTCAGGTGAATTTGTTCCCTCTCTGGGTAATCAGACCTACTCTTACACGTACTAAAAACAAAAACAAAACCCCCAATACCTTGGGCCAAATGTCAGTCATTTTTGTATCCTGTTCTGAGTGTGTACCATCGGGCCAGGCCTGGCTCTCAGGATGTGTACCACCTCACCAGCCTGCAGCTGTAGGTTGTGAGCAAAGATGCCAGGAAAGCATCTGAGAGTCAGTGATAAGGAGCCTCAGGCTTGAACCTCAAAGCATCAGGGCCCATCCAGAGAACATGAAGCAGCATGACCAAAAAAAATGTACCACTCTCTTCCTGGAGGCTTCACACGTTTGCCTTTGAATTTTTCACACAAGCCAACATTTCAGAAAAGGTCCTTCACCCAGAGCCTCAGCTCGCCCGAATGGCACCTTTGTGCAAAAGTAGAAAAAGATCCACTGGCTGGGCAGACATTTATAAATGATGCCCCTTCTGGTGGGTTACGAGGTACGTTCTGGATCTCAGCTCCCTTCTGTCCCCTTGGCAGGTGTCCCTGTGTAGGTAACACATGCCACCTCTGAGAGGCTCTGCCATCATCATTTATAAATTACACAATTCTCAGCTGAGAGCACCTCTTCCCTTTTATGGGGGGAATGTCCTCCCAAAGCACAGAATCGACTTGGACAATATTTCAAAATGACTGTTTCTTATTTTTATTCCATTTGATTTGGTCTCAAAGAGAGCTGGGTTTTTTTTTTTTTTTTTGGTCCATACTTTCGAGTGTGACTCAGGGTAGAACCACTGAACAGAGTTCCTGGGGAATTTGCTGCAAACTTCTAGTAGGTGGAGGCAGTCAACTGGGTGGATGGAGGCAGGCCTTCCTGGGAATGGGGGGCAGTTGAAGGGAACAGAGATGAGAAGCTAGGGATCTGCTGTCTTTACACAGGGAAGTAGAGCTGGGTCTAACCTGTTTGAAGGTTCATGCACAGTGCCTGTCAGTATTTAAAAATCACCTGCCCTTTGACCTACAAATTCTGTGGCTAGAGAATTTTATTCTATAAATAAATATGGACTCCCAACGGGTAAGGTTGTCCATTGTGGCATTGTTTGTAACAACAGCAGCAAATAGAGAATAGGAACAACCGGTAGGTCTTTTGGCAGGGGACTAGTTAAACATAGAATACGTCCGTAAAATAGAATAGTATTTTGTCTTTTAAAGGAATGAGTAGGAAAAAAAAAAAAAAAAAGGAAAGATATCCAAGCTATATTGTTTGGTGGAAAGAAAAAAGCAAACTGCCCAACATTATGTATAGTCCTCTTTGGGCAAACCTTGCTGAAAATTGATAATCAGTTTGTCCGTCCTGAGCTGAATCTCTTTAAATTTATGGAACCTGGAAGACTGAGTTTATGTTGGAAAAAAACAAATGAGCGACCCAACCACCCTTGGCACCCCTCCACCACCCAGTCCCCATGGCTGCCCATCCTTTCCTCTGTCTTCCCTCCCACCCTCCTGGTGTGGGTTCTCCTGAGCTCTGCCTGACAGGCTCTAGGGATGCAGTTATGTCTACGATTCTTGGAGCCTCCCTTGGGCTCCACCATCAGCCCATCGAGTCCTCTGGGGAGAGAGAGACAAAGAGTTCCCCTGATTTGTGAGAGATGGGGCATTGGCCTGGAGCAGAATTGTCTCAAAGCATGAGTTTCCTTCCATCTCATACCTTTCCATGCATGTTAAGGAGCTGCCACAAGCAATTTGTCATGCCAGCACCCAGTTTGTCCCTCCTATCTTCCTTTGTGATCCTGCTTGAGTCTAGCCAGTGGTGGGCAGCGTTCAGCAAAAAAAATGCCAGGGTGGAACATGGCTTAGAGTTGTCCTTGACCCCAGGTCTTCAGAGCTGAGAGTTTTGTCAGGAAATCAGGTCAGGGTAAGGGGCAGGGGATCCACTCAGGAAATTTGAGGGACTTCGGAGCAGATCTCAGCCAGGGCTGCAGAACCATCCACTCTGATTCAGCCCTACACAGCCCTAAGCTCATCTGTGACATTGCAGGGTGGGGAGTGGGGAGCCGATGGTGGCTGCTGTGAAGTCATTTGTTCTTGGGCTAAATTATACACTGATGGAGTATTCCCCAGGCCTGCTGTCCTCATCCCATCTTCCTCACTGTGAATATGCCATCCTGCCCATGTTTCTTTACTACTTGCTGAAAATAAAAATGTGTCTGTGTGGGGGTGGGATGAGGCTGCGAACTGGGGCGAACTCTTTGGAATTTGAAAGCATTCTCAGCATCCCTGGACCTATGTGTTTCTCACGCCTAGCATCATCCCTCCAGTCAGTCTTGAATAAACATCTTGCAACCTCCTACTTGCGTGGGCGTCTGAAGGACAACACACACAGCATTATTTCTCTCCACTGACTGACAATGGAGTTCACTGTTCTCTGCATCTTGCATTTGGCTGCAGGGGCAAATGCAAGGTGTTCCATGGCGCAGCCATCACAGTTCAGGCAATGTGAAGATGGGCAGGGGCCTAGTGCCGGGGAGGGGCCTTCCCTGGACCATTGCCCCCAAGAATGGAGCTCTGTCCTTGTGAAGGGGAAGCCGAGCTAGCAAGAGAGAAAGGTGGATAGTAAATATCCATCAGAAGGCCCTGAAGAGTGGGGCAGATGTTGGGCAAAAACCAGCTGATTAAGAAAGAGCCTTTAACTTCACTTTATTTTTGAATAAGGAAAAAGGGCTGGGAGCAAACTTGTGTCCTTCTGGGTTAAATGCTCAGATAGTTTGCTTAGATCAGTTGAGCATCTTCTTGTTCCAGACCTTTAGGTCCCTGTGGTCTAGGACAGACGTTGTTTTAGAGGTTGGGACACTGTGGCACGGAATTAGGGAATGAATTTCCCAGGGGGCGTCTGTGGTGAAGCCAAGGAAGGGACACTGTGGGGGAACCTGTTGGAACTGGCGCCGTGTTGCTCCAGGACCCAACACGCACATCCATCCTGGGGTCTCAGTAGGGCTCCTGGAATGTACCTGAGGCCTTGCCAGCCTCCTTCTGCTCTAATGCCCTTGGGGACCAGCATATCTCTTTCAGATTCCAAGGGTGATGGGAAGGAAGACAGCCAGGAATAAGGTTCTGGTTCTTTCTCTTGGGGTTTTTTTTTTAGCTGCTGTTCAATGACTGGGCGTGATTGACCAGGATAATCACCACCTCCCCCACATGTTATTGAGGGAACATGAATGGTTGGGCAGAAACCCTTGGGGGATGGTAGTTGAAGGTACAGCCCAAAGCAGAGTGTGCCATAGCTGGCCACCAAGCAAGTCCCAGGGACCCTCAGAGGGGTGCCTCCTAAGGGGGCAGTCCAGGCCCGAGTCCTGCCTGCGGGGGCAGCGATGGAACGGCCTGCTTCGCCCGCCTAGGGTGCTGTCCCTGCCGCACCGAACTGCCAGAACTCTACAGATGGGAGCGGGCCGCGGCCAACTTCCCCAGCTTTTGAAAATCCTGCATCTTAATTAGTTCCCTACTGCTTTTGTACATGGCCCACATTTTAATAGTCTCCGGGCTTCTTCCACCATTTGCTCTCTGATGTTCGGCTCAATTTCTCTTCTCCTCAAGACGGTCCCTCCAACTTCTCCAGCACCCTCCCAGCCTGGGAACAACTTACGGAACGCTGATGTGCCAAGCATGTAGCCTGAGATTGATGAGCCTGTCAGCTGGCTCCCTCTGCCCCCCACCCCACCCCCGCCTCCCCCTCTCCTCCTCACAGGGATGAGCCAGTGGGTGGGGGGCGGTGGGCGAGATGTGGGGACGCAGGGGAAGGGACCCGTAGAGCCCCCAGCCAGGTGTGAGCCAACTGACAACGTGACCTTCTCCCGGTCTGCAGAGGAGTCTGGCTGTGTCCTTCTGAGGGGGGAAGGACGCTGGGCTCCCCACCTCATCTGTCAGTGCTTATCTGTCCCTGCACGGGGGGTTGCCTGAGCGTGGTACGGCCGGGAGAATGGATGCCTTCAAGTGCATCGGGGGAAATGACCAGTCATTTATCTCTTTCCTGCAGTGTCAAGAGCTGCAGCCATCCATTCTGGAGGCCGGCAATAGCAGCTTCTTCAGCTCTTGTTGGCCTCGTGAGCTGGAGAGAGGTGGGCAGGCCCCTCCAGCCCCTGCTTCATGCCCTCCTGGCAGCCTGGGGACAGGCGCCGGGTCTGGGGGAAGGGGCCTGGGCCTCTGTCACTGTCCTGCAGGGCTCTGGGAGCCGGGGCTGGCCCAGGAATTGGGCGGCCGCTGGGAGTCATCCGGGCTGTGTGCATAGTGGCTGCAGGGATTGCACGACTGGATTTTGCAGCTGGACCTGGCAGAGTCACGTTTAGAACCTGGCTTGTGAGACTGTCTCCCTGTTACACCAGCTCCTGTGCACTTGTATCTCCCTCTCCTGGAAGGTTCACAGTTTGAGTTCAGAGGCCCATTCGATACTTCATCTGTATCCCCAACACCCAGCACCCGACTTGGCACATCGTAGGTGGATAGCAAAGATTTATTAAAAGGATGAAGGAAAGAAAAGGGCCTCCTGGTCTCTGATCTTGAGCTTGAAGAATGTGGCTTAGCTCTCATCATGCCCCTTGCACAGAGGAGGGAGCTCGAGCGGGCAAAGGGGAGCCTTTGGAGCTGACCTGGCCTTCCTGTCCACTGCCCAGCCTGGCCTAGGTGGGGTGGGGGGGCCTGTCCCGGCTTTACCATCTTGCCTGTTTTTGGTTTGAGCTCACAGGGCCTTCAGTATGTTGAACAGCTGTGCTCTGCAGGAGAAAAGGCCTCCAACAGGTATCACAAGACCTGGGTTCAAGTCCCGACCCCTCCACCCCGGCTGTGTGATTTTGAGCTGTCACCTAACCACTTTGGCCTTGATTCTCTATCTGTGAAATGTGTATTGTGGCAGCTGCTCTGCTTGTTTGCTGGGATTTTTCCGAGAGTCCTGCTGGAAGGTGGGGCTGGAGGGCTTGGCAGATGTGAAGAGACACCGCTGATGCCACCCCCACATAGCGCTGCTGGGTGGGCCGAGGGGGCCTCAGCTGATGCTGTTTCTGTACCCAGCGTGTGCTCACTGCAGGCAGCTCACTGCCCAGCTGGCAGAGTGTGTGCCGTGTGACCAGAATGGGAACACGTTCTGCCTTACAGTCTTTAAAAGCCCAAGGCTAGCACCTTCTGTCCTAAGAAGACCTGGCATCTGGCTATGGGATATGCCTTTCCCAGAACCATAGCTTGCCCAAGCTCACCCCTGTGTCCCAGGACTTGGTCCTCTGGCATCCGCTGCGGGAAGCACAGAGATAAACTTGGAAGGCTTCCTCTCTGTTTTACAAACACCTGTCATCCCATGGTGCTAGGCTGGGCCTGCCTGGCTGGGTCTTTTCTCCTGCCCTTGGCCTAGGCCGATCTGCCTTCTCTGAGAACCATTCCTTTGTGGATTCACCCTGGTGTGGCTTCATTCCTTTGCCCCTTAGCACTGGGCACCCATTCTCCACACCTGGCCTCTATCCTGATTCACTGTGTGGGGATGTTCCCTGCTCAGGGGCCAGGGGACTGCCCTCTAGATGTATCTAGCCACCAGGACGTAGGCACCATGTGGACCGGGCCGTTTCCTAAGCACTGGCTCATTGGTGGTCCCCTCACTTCTACCTTCCTTCAGTTAATTTCAGAATGATCTTATTGAAATATAGACATCATATTGTCACCCTTTGCTCGAAACTGCCAGTGTCTTCAGAAGCTGTTGTTCAGTTGCTCAGTCATGTCTGACTCTTTGTGATGCCATGGACTGCAGCATGCCAGGCTTCCCTGTCTTTCACTCTCTTCTGGAGTTTGCTCAAACTCATGTCCATTGAGTCAGTGATGCCATCCAACCATCTCATCCTCTGTCATCTCCTTCTCTTCCTGCCCTCAATCTTTCCCAGCATCAGAGTCACTTCCAGTGAGTTGGCTCTTCACATCAGGTGGCCAAAGTACTGGCGCTTCAGCGTCAGTCCTTTCAATGAATATTCAGGGTTGATTTCCTTTAGGATTGACTGGTTTGATCTCCTTGCAGTCCAAGGGAGTAAGCATTCTTGCAGAGGCCTACACAGCCCTTCAAGGCCCCAGGACTCTCTGAACTGGGCTCCTGCTCTCCCCCTGGCTCACTGTGCCCTGGGCAGACAGACCCCAGCTTCAGAGCCTTTTTGTGCTGACTCCTTTGCGTAGAACATCCTTTCCTGATGAGCAGTGTGGCCCCCTCCCTGCTCCTTCAGGTTAGTGCTTTCCAGACCACATCTAAACGTGGACCCATCCTCCCATCACTCCTGATGTTCCAGATTCCCCTATCGCTGTCCCCCCACCCCCTCTTTGTTTATCTCCAAAACGATGATTACCATCTGCCATTCTATGGGTCTTGCTTGTTTATTTTCTGTCTTGTTTCTATGCCACTAGAATATAACTTCTACGAGGGCAAGAATTTCTGTCTCTTGTTCATAGCTGTGTCCTCAGTACCTAGAACAGAGCCTGGTACACAGTAAGTGCTCAATAATTACTTGTCAAATGAATGAGTAGAGCGCAGGCTCGTCCATGTGGTTCTGCTGTGATCTCCAAATCTTCCGGACGCATCTCCCTTTCACACCCCCACCCCCCAAATCGGAGCAACATATCAGCTCCGAGCCGAGTCCCACCCTCAGCCTCCTCTGTCCTCTGCTCTATACTTGGCTTCTTCGCTTCCATTCCCCCTGGGCCCATGTCCAGGTGGGGGGAGCTGTGTCTCACCATGTCTGATGGTCTGAGTGTGTTAGAAGGGGAGGAGTTTTGCTTAGAAGTGCAAGGAGAGGGAGACTTTAGGAGGTGAAAAAGAGGGGCTTCCATGAATCGAGCATCTTCCTGTGCAGACACTCCTATGTCCATGATCTCATCTGGCCCCATAACAACACTGGGAAGTGGACTTTGTTCTGCAGATGAGGAGAGCAAGGCCAAGGGTGCGGTGCAGGGTATGAGACCTGAGATTTCACCCCAGCTTCTTGCACTTTCCAGTGATCTGTATTCCCTTGAACCATTTCACCACTGTACATTCCTGCTATCCTTCTCCTCTCTCACCTCCCTGCTAAGTTGTATCAATTTGGTTGATCTGCTAACCAGCCAACTTTCAACAGTGTGAGCTCCCTTCAACCGTGTGGGTGTTTTTCTTTCTCTCAGAGGTGGGAGATTGCTCATCTGTGGTGCCAACCTCTGGGTGCTGCTTCCAGGGGCTCGTCCTTTCATGTTGGCAAGGGGTGAGGGGGTTGGTAGAGCAGAGGGTGGGGACCAGAGGCCTTGTGGGGGGCATGATCAGTCCTCCTGTGGTGTGGATATCCTGGGCTTCTAAAACAAGTGGTAACAAGGACCTGCAGGGTGCAGCCTGGGTGATGGGTCCTCATTGTGAACCTCATCTATTTTGAGCTTTATGAATCACAAAGCAGGGAGTCAAACGCAGCCAAGAAAATGGCACCCCTGAGGAATGAGCAGATGGATTCCGGGGGCCTGCCACCATCTCAGGAAATCAGGGCTTCAGTCCCCTCCAGTCTCCTCCCCCGTGGGGTGAGTGATCGCAATCCCCTCCTCCTCCTTCCCCGTGAGCCTGAGGGTCTGGTGGGCATAAATGAAATAATGATTCTTAAGCATTTTGCTCCTTGTATAAATCCAAGGAAATGAGATGAGCTTAACTCCTCAAAATAATGAGCAACCAGAATAGAAGACTGCACATTTGTATTTTTTAAAGAAAACTAGAGTCAGGTGGGGGAAAAAAAAATCTGAGCACTCATGATGTAGCAGGACTGTCTGCCATTGTCTGTGGGATTTCTCCCTCCTTTGCACCATGGCTCTACCTCCAGGCTCCTGCGTTACAGAGAGCCCGTGATGGATGGATGGATGGATGTGGCTTGTCGGGGTGTTTCACCACGATTTCCCTTGGGGCAGCCTGTCTGTCAGCAGAGCACAGCCTCCCCAAAGATGGTATCTCTTGCAAACTCGACAGCTAACAGACAGCTCCCCTCTTTGTATATTTCCCCAAAGAAGAACTGTCTTAATCTGTTTTTTATATGGCATATTTTATTATAATCCATATATGACTTGCAGGTTCCCAGTCCTCCATCCTGAGCCAAAAAAAATGCACGAGGAGTCAGAGGTTCCATGAGTCCGTGACATCCAAGCATTTGCATTTTTAAATGACCTGGGATTTAATTACTCACCACGCTCCCATGTTGCACTTTCGGGTTCGTCTTGCCTGCCTCCTGTTAATGAGCTCAGTGGCTCCAACAACCCAGTGGAAGCCTTACATTTGGTGCGTTGGGTGGCAGGCTTGGGGCACCTGTGTCAAAAGTCTGTGGCTTTGATCTTTACCCGAGAGGATGGCTGCCCCATCCACAGCCCTGGAGAGAAGTCACTGTTCTTCACTGGTGATTTTTTTGTTTTGTTTTGCTTTTATTTGTGCTTTTCTTTCTTTTTCTTTTTTAAAAAGACTTCTATGCTTCAATCCTTGTTTGTCTAAGAGGTTTTTTCTTATTTGGAAACCGATTTGCTTCGGTTTGCACAGAAGCTGTCTCTGGTGTGATGGATCGTGCTGGAAGTCACCCAAGGAGTATCTCTGTTCCCAATTAGAAGTGGAGGCAAAGCTGCGTATGGGGGCCCGGGGAGGCGGCTGGCTTGGGTGACAGCTGCTGCCGCTCTGGAGAGAGTAACGATCCGTGGGTTTATATCCATGTGTATAAAATCAGGCTAATTTAAAGATGAATTATGTGTGTGTGTTTTAGCCCATTTTCTTTTAATGTTAAGTGTTTGATGGCTCCTGTCAGGTTATGTGGTCCCCAAATTTGTGTGAGGATCAAAATGAATACACTTTTAAAAAATTATTAAACCCTATATCCAGATGATCCGTATTAGAATAAAACTGAATCAATGACATCCCTACGGGCTCCGTAGGGAGCGTGTCTAGGATGTGCATTGTGCAAGAGCTTGGACCTATTACCTTATTTTGCCTTCACGCTGGGACCTCCTGTGGTCCAGAGGCAGGGAATGTACCTTCTGCAGCCTTATGGGGAGGGCACTGTTTAGCCTGTCACTCTGACCTTGTGGGCTTTACCCATAGTGCTTTGAAACCAGGGTTTGCCAGGGGTCAGCTAGAATGCTGTTCGGGAATGGCTCTCAGACGGGTATCAAGTAGACAATGCTAAGAACTGTATTTAAAACGTCCTCCCAGTTTTGAGAAGCAAAATTTTAGCAAATGTTGCTTTTAATGCTATAAACCTTTAGTGTTTCATAGGGTAACCACCAGTCACATGTGGCCATGGGACACTTGAAATGTGGCTAATCTGTATTGAGTTGTGCTGAAAGTGTAAAATGCACAGTAGATTTCCAAGATTTAATGTGAATGAAATGATGTAAAATATCACGGTAATTTAAAAATATGGATTACATGTTGAAGTGATAATGTTTTGGATATGTTGGGTTAGATAAAATATATGTTAAGACTAATTGTACCTGTTGATCTTTGCTTTTATAAATGTGGCTGCTAGAAAATTTAAAATTACATGAATGGCTTGCATTATATTTCTGTTTGACAGTGTTGTTGTGCCATTAAGTCAGAATCATTCAAACGTCAATGATAATAACATATAGCATTTGTAAGACACTTAGAACATCCTGGGCTCTCTACATATATGATCTAATTTTGAATCTTAAGTTTTAAATAGGAAAAGGGTGAAGAAAAAATTGATAGCCTCTTTTCCCCACTGTTTCCCACACTAGTTTTTGTGGGGATCTTTTCAGAGTTTCTTTATGGGGTATAGTACCACATTTAATTCTCATGCTAACACTATGAGATAGATACTATGATAATTCCCATTTAACATATAAGGAAACAGAGACTTAGAGGTTGAAATAACCAGCTTGTGGTCCTTTGGCTAAAACATGGCAAGGCCAGGGATTGACTTTTCAGGGGTTTCTGAAAGCAGAACATCTATGAGCCGATTAAATACTTGGGAAAATTTCTCTGTGACCCTGGGAAGGTCTCTGTGTCTTTCTGGGCCCCACATTTCTCGTGAAGTGATTGGACTCTGGATGCTGTTGAGGGGCTCTTCTAGCTCTTCAAATGTAGGAGAGCCCATTCAACTCTTCCCATTTTGCTTCTCTTCTCCCTCTTGCTTCTGACCTTGTGCCCATCTCAGAGGGCCAGGACCAGAGGACCAAGAGGCTGGATTGAATGATCAGAAAGCAGGATGGAGGAATAGTTAGCAGGGAGGAAGAAGGAGCAGGGGGAGGAGGAAGAGAAAGTTTACCAGTGATGGAAAATGCTCTGTGAGTTCAGTACTGTTGTGCTGAGGGAACACCCCATAGAGATGTTCACATAGAACACAGTCTAAGACCTTGACACAGACCTGCCCTTGGCCTCAGCAAAGGTCTGCCTTTTATCTTGAAATATGAAAACTGTGGAGAGGGTCTAGGAATGCAGTGAACATGCACAAAGGTTTGGAAAAAGACTTTTCATGGAAGGACCAAATCGAGGCAAGGTGAAGTTCATACAGACTAGCAATTAGGTGAATGGGTTCTGAGGCAGATTGGGGTTAAGGCGGGATTTTGTCCCTTACCAGCTTTCTGATACTGAGCAAGTTCTAAGTCTCCCTAAGCTGCAGCATCCTTATCTTGAAATGGGATGATAACTGTACAACTCACCTCTTGGGTGGTGGTGGGGATTAAGTGATACATGGCAGTAACAGCTGACACAGTTTGAGTGTTTACTACCTACCAGGCATTCTGCCACATGTAGATTGTGTTTTTATCTTCCCTTGTAGTTCAGTTGGTAAAGAGTCTGCATGCAATGCAGGAGCCCCGTATTCAATCCCTGGGTCAGGAAGATCCCCTGGAGAAGGAAATGGCAAC
This sequence comes from Giraffa tippelskirchi, assembly GCF_054371585.1. Classification (NCBI taxonomy): domain Eukaryota; kingdom Metazoa; phylum Chordata; class Mammalia; order Artiodactyla; family Giraffidae; genus Giraffa; species Giraffa tippelskirchi. The sequence goes on along the minus strand of NC_137281.1, from coordinate 144,296,055 downwards.
CCACTCCAGTATTCTTGCCTGGAGAATCCCAGAGACAGAGGAGCCTGGTGGGCTGCCGTCTATGGGGTCGCACAGAGTCGGATACAACTGACGCGACTTAGCAGCAGCAGCAGCAGGAAGGATCCTTTGGCTGCATTCTTGTCCTGCTGAGTGGCTTCTGGTGAAGTTACTTAACTTCTCTGAGCCTTGGGTGACTTGTTTATAAAATGAGATAATTAAAGCAGATGATCTGTAAGGACTTCTCAACTGTAAATTACTGTGCAGTTCTGGAAAGAGAATTTATTTAGTGTTGAGAAGGCTGAGGGGGATATTAAAATATGAACTTCATATATATATATATAAATATATATATGATTCTTATAAGTTTGAAGGATGGTGAACAGCTATTCTCTCTTGGCTGAGGACAGGGCATGAGGCAACACATTTTGATTGTTTGAGATTAGACATTTGGAAGCCTTTCCTGACTTGGGAGAAGGACTAATGTGTCATTGGAGCAGGCTCTAGAGCTGCACACTTTGAACTCATCAAGGCAGACGGTTGGCTATTTTTCTGACACTAAGATGAAACTTCATCACACAGGCCTTCCCTGAAACCTTGATCTTAAATAGATACACCCCCCCACACACACGCCTCCAGCACCATATTCTTCCTACACATTTCACCCTGTTGTTTTCCTCCATAGCACTCATGACACTTTGCATATTTATTTTGTACTTAGTGCTTAATGTCAGTCCTTTTAGATTGTAAACCACGTAGAAGCTAGATTGGTCATTATTTGGTGTGACCAAATAATGCCATCTCTGGGGTTCAGTGCAACCCCAGAGACGGCAGCCCACCAGGCTCCTCCGTCTCTGGGATTCTCCAGGCAAGAACACTGGAGTGGGTTGCCATTTCCTTCTCCAATGCATGAAAGTGAAAGTGAAGTTGATCAGTCGTGTCCGACTCAGCAACCCCATGGACTGACTGCAGCCTACCAGGCTCCTCTGTCCATGGGATTTTCCAGGCAAGAGTACTGAGTCGCCAGTGCCTTCTCCAGGATCTTTCCTAGACACAGTAAAGATGGTGACAAGAGCCCCACTCATTGTATTAGTAGTAGTTTGCAATACACAGTATACACACCATCTCCTGTGTATCTGGTTCTAGCACAGTGGTTGTCACATAGCAGGTGCTCAGTAAATATTTGCAGAATGAATAGATGGGTGAATGAGTTTCAGGGGTGGTTGGCTTGGTGGTAGTGCTTCTTGATAGAAGTGAACACTCTGCTTGCCTTTTTTGGTAAGAAAAATCCCAAAGACCTTACCTTTCAAGAATGTTAGATACTGTTTCTCCTTGCCATCATCATCTCCTGGGGTCTGATCATACGTACGTGTGAGTTTCTTCAGTTTTGATGGGCTGTCCAAGCGCCCTTCCTTGTGGGCTGGTCAGCCTGCCTCTGGTTCTAGTGGATGAGACAGAAGGGGTAGGTGAGGTTTCGTTTGAGGGAGAATAAAGCCCAAGGGCTTCCCTAGTGGCTCAGATGGTAAAGAATCTGCCTGCAATGCAGGAGGCCTGGGTTCAGTCCCTGGGTTGGGAAGATCCCCTGGAGGAGGGCATGGCAACCCACTCCAGTATTCTTGCCTGGAGAGTTCCCATGGACAGAGGAGCCTGGCGGGCTACAGTCCATGGGGGTCACAAAGAGTTGGACATGGCTGAGTGACTAAGCACACCCATACAAAATCCAATGGAACATGGCTTGGTTGTGCTGGTTATTTCCATTTGCTCCCCCAGATCTGCTTTTTGTCCTTCTTTGCACTGCCCCGTGCCCCCGGAAGTTGACCTCAGTGGCTTAATCAGTGAGGTTCCCTTGCCCTCTGGCTTCCGGTTTAGGTTGGCCAATGGGAGGGCAGAGCAGGAAGACAAGGGAAGGAGAGAGAGGTTGGGTGTGTGTGTCTAGGTTCTCTGGCCCATGGGCTCACAGAACTACACAAGAGCTCACCCAGGCTCTCTCCAGGTCTTACAAACACGCTCTCTCTGTCCCTCCAGAAACAGCAATGCTCATAACTCCCTACTGTTAACTCCCCTGGGTGCTTCCCCATTCCTTGTCCCCTCATTCCTGTCCGCTCTTCTGTGAATAGTCCCCACACTGGACTCCATACAGATGGGCCATTCGTTCTCCTGATTATTTGCTGGGGCACCTCACCCTTGTGGTCTTGCACCATCTTTCCTGATAGAGGGTTGGGACCATGCATCTAATTGCAGGGCCCGGGGGTATGAGGTACAGGGTCCAAAGAGAGGGTTGGAGGGATATTTTGTAGTCAGTCTGAGTGTGATAGGAACAGTACACTGTTCCTGAGGCTTCTGTTTTTAATGAAACAACAACAACAACAAAACTGACCAAAAGACCTCCACCCATCCTCTGGGTAGGGGATGGGAGGACTTCTCGAGAAAGGGGTTCAGGGTCTCTCTCTGGTTTCTCTCATGGGCAGGGCCGGCTCTGGTTGCCACTGCTCAGGTGGCCCCATGACCTCCAGCCCCAGGAAGCCAATCAAACTCTGATGTCTTTAGAACACACGGCCCCACGTGCGGGCACTGCAGCTCCTGGCTGCTGATTGGGGGCCCGTTAGGCATCCGCTCTTTCATTCTGTTTCTTCCCTGAGCTTCAGAGGCCTTTACTTCCCCGGTGAGTTGATTAGAACAGCCTCTCTGAGGTTGAAATAGCTTTTCGTGGAGCAGACTGGAGCTGGGCAGCCAGCATGGCCGCGGGGAGGTCATGGAGTTGACAGATGAGAGTTGGCATGGAGGGAGAGGATAATAAGACTTGAGGCTGACACTGGTGCACCGCTTTAGAGTTTTCAAAGTGCTTCAATGTGAAGGAACACATTTATGCTCCACAAAATGGCCTGGTGGGGGGGCTGGGCATTGTCACCCTCACTTTGTAGATGTGGAAAAAGGGCTGGGGGGTTGGTCCTTGAGTGCCTTGCCCAAAGTCACAGGGTCGGAGAGTGGCAGGAAACAGGACAGAGACCCTGGCCGTCTGACCCTGTGTCCATCAGGTGCCCCTCCTACCCAGCCTCTGCTGTCTCTGACAGAGCAGGCAGAGCTGGGCTCTGGCTTGGAGACTGGGAACTGGAGACAGAAAAGCCAGACCCAACTCCAGAGTTTGCGTTCGACCAGGAGGAGAGCACGCAGGCCATCTCAAGTCCTTCTCAGATGCTGCGGTTCCTGCTTGCCCTCAAGGGCGCCCCCCTCCTGTCCCTCCTGTCCTGAGTGGGCTGACGCTGCTTTTCTGTTTTTCAGAAGTAGAGCTGCCCCTGAAGAAGGATGGGTTCACCTCAGAAAGCACCACCCTGGAAGCCTTGCTCCGTGGTGAAGGGGTGGAGAAGAAGGTGGATGCCAGGGAGGAGGAGAACATCCAGGAAATACAGGTATTTCTGTGCTTGTGGGGTAGTGGGGGGAGAGGGGGGAGGCGGTGACCCCGAGCATTACCACCCTGCCTCCAGAACTGCAGTCCCAAGTTGGGGCCTCCTCTCCAGGGCCAGGACTGCGTCCCCACTGCCCCGAGGCACCATTGCTGGGAAGCTGGCCTCTGTCTCCCTGTTCATCCACTCAAAATGGAGTTTGGGAGCCTGTGTGTTCCAGGCACTGTGCTAGGCCCTGGAGACACGGTACTGAGCAAGTCTGACCGAGTCCTCACCCTGGCGGGGCGCCAGCAGCCACGGCCCAGGCTTGAAAGCTTGGTTGTGCGGCAGGCAGCCTCCCAGGGAGATCCCCCCCAACCCCTGCCTCACGCCCCATCCTCCTCCGCTCCAGTTGTCTGGCCGCCTTGTCCTTCCCCAGCCCCACCACTCTTCCTTCAAGGCCGGTTTAGAAGTCACCCCGCCCCCTGCCAGGCAGGGTTGGTGGCTCCTGTCCCCGCGTGTCCACCACCCTCTGTGCACAGCACGGCTAAGGCTGTCACCAGGCAGGGTCACCATGCAGCATTATAATGGTGCACTCTGACTGTTTCTTCTTTATATTTCTTGAGTCTCCGTTGTTGGCACAGCAAATTGTAATAATATTAATACAAATATGAAATAAGTTTTTAATAATTAAGCACAATGAGATTATTAAAATTAAATCATGTTTATACTTAACATTAAAATTTTATATTTTATGTTGTACATGTATATGGCTATAAAATTACATCTTTATTATTAATTTTGCATTCAATTTAATATTTATGTATTAATTTATTAGCATGGTAATGAAATGACTACCAGTTACATGTTTGGTTTGCTTCGTAAGTACCTCCAGCATGCGGATTCTGTCCAGTTGGGGGTGGGGCCTTCGTGTTCACCATTGTACCCTTGGGGCCTTTCACATGCCCAGCAGAGTCAGGTTGCAATAAAGGTATTGAATGAATCCGTGAAGGTGGCCTCCTCTGCCATTCCTGCCTTCAGATAAATAGGTGCTAAGTTGCTTCAGTTGTGTCCGACTCTTTTCAGACCCCATGGACTGTGGCCCGCCAGGCTCCTCTGTCCAAGGGATTCTCCAGGCAAGAATACTGGAGTGGATTGCCATTTCCTTCTCCAGGGGACCTTCCAGCCTCAGAGATCAAATCCGTGTCTTTTAAGTCTCCTGCATTGGCAGACAGGTTCTTGACCACTAGCGCCACCTGGGAAGCCCCAGAAGAGAACATGCTCTGTTTTATCTACAGCCTGAGCAATTAATCACCAGGCTCCTCTGTCCATGGAATTCTCCAGGCAAGAATAGTGGATGGTCGAGTCTCTTCTATTTGGTTGTCACAGCATGGCTTCTCAGAGTTACAGCCCTACTAAAGATCCTCACTGATGCAAACCTTTATTTGTCTGACACACCTTGGAGTTGCCTTCAACCCCTGTCTTTCTCCCTCACCCAGTACCCGTTCATCATGTATCCTGTTCACTGCTCCCTAACGCAAATCCAGAGTGTAGCTCTTCTCCACATATGTCCTGCTGCTACCCTGGTCCATGCTCTTGCATCTCCCGTCTGAACTGTTGCTGTTGGTTTCTGAGTAGCCCCTGCTGATGACTGATGGGGGATCTTCCCTGTGTGCAGAGCCCTGCACTGGTCCCTGTTCTCCCAAGTAAAAGTCATGTCCTCTCCCCTCCCTCTGTCTTGCTGCTTCCTTTTCCAGGCTCACTCTGCTCCAGGCACCCCAGTCTTTTGCTACTCACATCGGGCTCGCTCCACCTCTGGCCGCGCTCTGGCTTCCTCCTTTGCCTGCAAAGTCCTCTCCCCAGACATCTGCTCGGCTCTCACCCTCACCTTCAAATTTAGCTCCTGTCTCTTCTGCTCTGTGAAGCTTCCCCTGACCGCTGAATGTAATACCACATCCTGTGTCCTCCCCACCCCGCAGCAGTCCCCATTCTCTTACTCTGCTTTCCTTTTCTTTTTCCCCATAGGTTTTATCATCTACCATAACTTATAATTTACTAATTTATTATCCTACTGTTTGTTTTCTGTTTTTGTTTCCAACAGAATGTAAACTCTTCGAGGGCAGAAATCTCTTGTCTATCTTGTTTGCACCTCTTTTGTATCTCAAAGTGTCTGGCACATAGTAGTTCAATTCAGTTCGGTTCATTTCAGTTGCTCAGTCGTGTCTGACTCTTTGCGACTGCATGGACTGCAGTAGACGCACAATAAATATTCACTGCGTGGATGCATGAGTGAACAGATTCCTGTGAGTTGCCATCCCCTCTCCATGCCCTGCTTTGATAGCTGACCTTTCATCCCCAAACATAACTCTGCTTATACCACACCCTTGTTGAAAAAGCTTGGCCTAACATGCTTTTGTTATCTGCTGAATAAATGCAAAATGATGAGTGGGATCTTCTTGGGCCTCCTCTCTTGGCTCCTAACCTAGTTTTCAGGCTTATTTCCCACGATTCCTTTACTCCCTCTGTTCTCCAGCCTTCTTCCCTCCGTGCCTCTGGTCATGCTGTGCCCTTTATCTGGAGAGCCTTTTCTTCCATCGCCACGTGTACAAATTCCTCCCATCTATTAGGCTCGGCCCCGATAGCACCTTCCCCATGAAGCCTGTCTTGATCACACCCACCCCCTAGTTCTCTTTTTACCCCTGGCATTTAGAACACCTAGTATTTTCTTTTTCTTCTTCTTTTTTTACTCTTCATGTATTATACCCCATGTTTTTGACTTTTAGGTCTTTGAAGTCATCGTCTGTCCCATCTGTAATCCGGTTGAGAGTATTTTTGCGCAGTTAGTGTAATTTGACCAAGTCAGTCAGGGGGACAGAACCATTGCCCAGAAGTCTTGATGCTCCAGTGATAGGCAGCCCTTTCCTTTTCGAGCTGGAGATGAGTTCGAGTCCTTCTCAGGCAGCATCAGGCCAGTGTGCAGGTTGTCACTGTTGAATCATCATCATCGCCCTCATCCCTGATGTAAACTGAAAGCCTACCGTGTGCAGAGTATGGGGCTGCCATCCACTGTGCTAGAAGCCAAGACCAGGACCAAAAGCCAGATGAGTGTACATGTTTTTATTGACTTTTATTATTAAAATAAAGTATGCACGTAGCAAATGAACTGTTTTGTTCATTTTCCTTTCATTCATTCATTCCACCAAAATTTATTCAGGGCTCCTCTGAGCAGGCGTTGTGCTGGGTTCTGGGGAAACAGGGAAACCAAGGAGAGACCTGTCCCCACCTCTCATGCTTGTATTCTAGTGTGACATATAGATGGAAAGCAAGTAAGCAAGTCAAATAGCTGCCTTTCAGGATAAATGCCATGAAAAGAACAGAGTGCAAAGGCTCAGTCTAAGAGGAGGAACAGATTCTAGGTGGTGTCCTAAGGGAGACAAGGGCTATCCCCCAGTCCTATGGGAGGAGAAGGTGTCAGCAAAGCGAGGGACCTGGGGAAGGGCTTTCTGGGTGGAGGAAAGGTGCTCTTGAAGTTCTCTTGATAGATCTGAGCTCATTGCATTGAAAGAACAGACAGGCTGGTGTGGCTGGAGCAGGGTGCCAGGGAGGGAAGAGACCCCTGATTCCATGGGACATGAAAAAGCAAGCCATTCAAGTGGTTTTCACCAGGGCAGTGAATTTGTGTTTCCTGAAGACCCGTCTGGCTGCTGTGTGGAAAGGAGACTGGATGCAGGGCCTGCAGTGGAAGGAGGGAAATCAGCTAGGAGAATTTTGCACTGTTCCAACCAGTGATACTGGAATCTTTAAAGAAGAATTCCTCTGAAATGAAAAAAAAAAAAAATTCCTCCTTTAAAAAAAAAGCCAAAAAGCACAATCACAAATGATCATTATCATCACTGTAAAGACTGTTTAGAGTCTCAGGGAGAAAAGTTATTTGAAAACGTGTTTGTTTTCCAGGTAATACCCTTGGCCAGAGAATGCAGGTATATTATGGGGGGTGAGCTGCATCTCTAGCTGGACACAAGTGTGCTGCTCTCCTGGTAAAGGATGCCCCCTCTGCTTCCTGAGCTCTGAATACGAGTTCTGTTTGTGAGGAGCTCCTGCCTCCTCCTGTGCTGTGTAGGGAGGCTTCTGGTGTCAGGGCCACGCTGCAGGAAACGCAGAAACATGGGAAACGCTGCTGTTGCATGTGAGGCCCGAAGCCCAGACCAGAGGTTCTAGAGATGCAGGGAGGCCGATGGGAAGAGGGAGGGAGAAGTCAGTTTCCTCCTAGACGTTGAGGCTGGGCAGTGCGTCTGGGGACAAGTGCAACCCCAGGTTTGCCTTCTAACCCAGAGTCTATACGGTGGGTAATAAACACCTTCATAATGAAAAAAAAAGCGAATGGAGTCAGAATTGCACTGAAATGCCAGAGGCAATGACCTTTAAAGTCAAGACACTCGGAACTTGCCATGATTAAATGACTTCAACACCCAGAAAGTTTGCAAGGTGGCTCTACAAACAGCAACAGCACACCTTGTATTTATGCCACATCTTTTCACCGAAGGCTGCAGAGCCCTGACTTGTCACTGTCCCGCTGGTGTTCCCCCTGATGGTTCAGGAAGCCAAGGTGCAGGGAGGCTGAGCTGCTCGTGCTCGGCCGTGACCAGCGTTCCCTAGCTGCGAGCCAGAGGTTGTGTCCAGCTGCTGCTGCTGCTTCTCTGTGAGGTGTCTAAGGTTGGCCCAGAGAGCCTCAGTGCTGTCAGCTGATGGCATCCCATTTAAACCTGGTAGAGAAGCCAGAGAAGGATTTACTATACCTGTTTTGAGTTCTTTGGGAGAATTTGGTTAATTAGCAATATCCTGACCACAGTGATAGGAATGGAACTCTCTGACAAGAAGGCAGTGGGAGAAGATCGCTGGAAACTCACCCCTGGGCTTCCTGCTTTGAGGGCAAGCCAAGGGCATGGTCCAGGAGGCCACTTGAACAGTGATGGTGATACTAGAAATCAGTACCATGCATGCTGCCTTCTAAGCCTTTTCATAGCTTGTGTGATTGTCACACCATCACCACAGGATGGCTGGATGCTAGTGTCCTATATAACTTGGTGCCCGCCCACCTTTCCAGCGTCATCTTATGCCAGTCTCTCCCTGAGCCACTGAGCACTGGTCACACTGGCCTCCTCGTTCACCTCCCTGCTTCTGGGTGTCTGCTCATGCTGTTCCCTCTGCCTAAAATACTTTCCCTCCCCTTCTCCCCTCGGTCCCTGTTCCCAAGGTTGGTCCCTGTTCCCAAAGTTAGTCCCTGTTCATCCTTTACATCTCAACACCCTTTGTTCACTTCCCCAGGTGAGCCCTACCTGACCTCAGATAAGGTAAAGTTTCTTTCTAACAACCTCTCACAGCGCCTTGAACTGGTTTGTCGCTGTTTTCATAGCATTTGTAATTACATGGTTATGTATGCTGTTTGAGTCTGTTTTCCCTGCATTAGGCTGGAGAGTCCACTGGGGCCAGGTCTGTAGCCACACTGAGGCTGATCTAGGACAGCACCTGCCATGTAGTCAGCCCTAGATAAATGTTTGTTGATTGAATGAATGAGTTCCTATTTTGTAACTGGGGAAACTGAGGCATGAAGCAATGATGACTCTCCCAGGGTCACGCAATCAACTTACAAAGAAGCTCCTAGGACCCCTGACATGGAATCCATAGGCTCCCCTTCCCCTTATCCCACTTCTACCCTGGGGGAGGGGAGGCTGGTCCTTTGCCATAGTCTCTTATCCCTCCCTTGAACCTGGGGCTACATATCTCACTTTTCCTTTTCTTACCTCCCATCAAGTGAGCGAGGTGCTCAGGTCCTCTAGGAAGTATAATATGCCTTGGAATTCTCAGACACAAGGACTGGGAGAGAAATGGAAACTCTGAGTTGATGAACCTGATCTTGCTTTAGTTGTGGATTCTGCTGTATAATCTTGAGCAGTTGAAACTGTTTTCAGCCTCAGTTTGTTTACCTGTAAAGTGGGAATTGGCTTCTCTGCTACAGTATGACTTGCAGGGCTGTTGGAGAGAGAGAATTAAATTGAAGCTCTACTACAAGTTCATTGGAAGGACTGATGTTGAAGCTGAAACTCCAATACTTTGGCCACCTGATGTGAAGAGCTGACTCATTTGAAAAGACCCTGACGCTGGGAAAGATTGAGGGCAGGTGGAGAAGGGGATGATGGAGGATGAGATGGTTGGATGGCATCACCAACACAATGGACATGGGTTTGGGTGGACTCTGGGAGTTGGTGATGGACAGGGAGACCTGGCGTGCTGCAGTTCACGAGGTCGCAAATAGTCAGACACGACTGAGCGACTGAACTGAACTGAACTGAACTACAAGTGCTGTAATGACAATCCATTTCTCTTAAAAGAACATAACGATGGGAGACGAGGAATAACACATTCATGTCAATTCTGGTCAGATGGATAGGAAGTTATTTGTTTTCATCAAACTAGGCAGGATTCCAGAATGCCAGGGAAAGGAGAGACAAATTTTCCTATCTTTGAGGTGGGCCTTGAGGAACAAAAGGAAAATTATGTTAAAGTAAGCTTTGGAAAAGACCCTGATGCTGGGAAAGATTGAAGGCAGGAGGAGAAGGGGAGGACAGAGGATAAGATGGTTGGATGGCATCACCAACTTGATGGACATGAGTCTGAGCAAGCTCCAAGAGTTGGTGATAGACAGGGCAGCCTGGTGTGCTACAGTCCATGGGGTCGCAAAGAGTCGGACATGACTAAGTGATTGAACTGAACTGAAGTTTTGACCAGACATCTTGGGCCTACATAGAAGAGTACCCTTACTAGAATATTCTCTTTTTAGAAAACATTTTGTGGGCAAAAAGTGTTGAAAAGTTTGGTGTTCTGGGAGGACTTGGCTGGAACGGTCTTGGGAGAGAGAGTTGGCCAGCATTTTGGAGGCCGAGCCACGGCAGCATCTTCACTGTGTTAAAAAATAACGACAATAAAACACAACACCCTCCACATCGCCCTCTGAGGATTTTTCTCCTTGGTGCTCTATTGCTCAGTGCTTCTATTTTCTTCTCATTTCAGAGGGTTTTAGAAAATGATGAAAATGTAGAAGAAGGAAATGAAGAAGAGGATTTAGAAGAGGATATTCCCAAGCGGAAGAATCGGACCAGAGGACGGGTAAGCTGGGGATGCCAGGAGGGAGGGAAGAGATCGGGGAGGTGGGGCGGCCTGCCAGACACCTGGACCCCAGATTCAGAATCCCACTGCAGCTGGATCGAGAGTGTATCCATTGTCTTCCTCGCAGAACACCCAGAGAGGAAACCGCCAGAAGAGCTCTGATCCTGGGTGGTAACCTGCCAGCGTTTAGAGCTGGCTAGAGGGAGAGAAGTGGCGGAGGGCGCAGCGAGGGGATGGGGAGGGTGAGGGTCAGGTCAGGGTGAGGGTAGAGGGTGAGGACAATGTGACTGCCGGCCCCATTCCTTGGTCGTAGAAGAAGGCTGAAAGTGTCCTGCCCCCGGGGCTGCCCCAGCCTCACAGGGTCAGGACACCTGCTTTGGCTTACCTTTCACTAGGCAGAGAGCAGAAGCATCCTGTGGAAGCATGGGGGGCCGTAGCTGATGGTTCCCAGGCAGGAGTGGCAAGAGTTTTGGAGGTGTGTGGGCCTGGAATGCGGCAAGAAAAGGCCAGAAGCCTGGGGAATGGCAGATGGGAAATCTATGGTAGAAGGAATAAAAATATGAGGGTGACCCTTGAGGGGAGGGAGCCAAACCTGAGAGGTGCTCTCAGGCGTTTGGGGTGGTCCTCCAGAGTCCTCACGCTCAAGGCCAAAGGGGTTGTTTCTGTGGTCACCTTCAGGGGTCTGCAGGAGTATCTGAAAATAACCCGGTGGAATGGGCCCTGCGGGGATGAGATACCACTTTCCGTCTGGAGAATTCACGCTGTGAGGCCAGTCTGGCTCCTTCAGGCTCTGGACGGATGCTTACCCCTTCCCTGGACGAGAGGCTAGTCCTGGATAAGAGGCTAGTCCTGGATGCCCTCTGGGCTTGGGTCAAGTGGTGATTATGGCAAGTCTCTCTATTCCCGTGGCTCTTGAGTCTGGGCACACATCAGAATCACCATGAGAGCCTATCGAAATGCAAATTTGCAGGACCCATTCTAAGAAGTTGTGATTTAGGAGGTCCGGGGTCAGGCCCGGAAGGCTGTATTGTAAGCAGGTTCCTAGGTGACTGGTGCAGGCAGCCCAGCAGTGCCCACTCTGAGCTACGGTGCTCTGACCTGGACAGCAGCTGGAATTTCTCAGTCTGGACAGGGCCGCCTGCTGATGCCAAACATCGTATAGAGTCACAACTCAGCTTCCTCCACGATCAATGCTTTGACATTCTTGTTTAATCTTTTCTTTACTCCCACTTTCGGTTGGTTTGTATGTTTGTTTTTTTGTGTGTAGTTTTTTTTTTTTTTTGTATGTGGGATATTTCAATGTAAGTCCTAGACATTTTTTTTTCATTTAACCTGTGCCATATCTTAATGTATGTCTCTAACAGGCATGATTATCATACCTAATAAAAATAACTATTCTAATATCCTCTACCTTCTCGTGTGGCTCGGTTGGTAAAGAATCTTCCTGCAATGCAAGAGACCTAAGTTTGACCCCTGGGTCAGGAAGATCCCCTGGAGAAGGGAATGGCTACCCACTCCAGTATTCTTGCCTGAAGGATCCCATGGACAGAGGAGTCTGGTGGGCTACAGACCATGGGGTTCCACCACCACCATTCTGGTATCCAGTCCCTGATCATTTCCCCCTGATTTTCTCAAAACTGGCTTTGGCAGTTTGAAACTTATCTTTTGCATTCTATAACATACTTCTTCCTTGCTATTTCCTGTCACACACATACTTTTTTTTTCTCCATGCCATTTATTTGTTGAAGAATTTGGGTGGTTGGTCTTGTAGAATTTTTCATATTCTAGATTTGGCAGACTGGTGGTGTCTAATATGTCCCTGGATCCTCTTTATTTCCTGAAAACTAGTGTTTTGATGAGAGACAATTAGATTCTGGATATTCATGTATGTGTATGTAAATACCTTTTTGGTGGGGCTAGACTCTTTCCTAGGTGTGATGTGTGTTTCTTATGCTTCATATCTGCAGGCGTATGCTGTCCACTGGTTCTGACTTCAGTGGTGGTAAAACTGATCAGTGAATTTGGGTGTTGTCAGCCAGAGCTCTCCTTAGAAAAGTGCCCCATCGTGTTTTCACCTAGTCATCTTAATGGCCACTGATGAATTTGCCTGGACCCATGCCTTCATTGGGAGTTACAAAGTAATGAATGGTCTAGTTCTATTGTTAAACAAGACTTTAGAATGTGGGCTTTCTGGGCCTTTTGTGAACTCCAGTTGCTCTATGCCTGCAGGCTGGTTTCCATGCCTTCTCTTAGCCCAAACCAAACTTACTCTAGTAGATGCTAGACAATGGTTGTTTTTATATCTCTACTCCCTGAAATCTAGGCATTGAACCTGCAGTCAGCAAATATGAATTGGGTGTCTTCTCTATAAGAACACCATTAGAAGCAGCAGCAACAGCCATCTGTACTGAATGTATACTTTCTATACATCAGGCAATGATGAGGCTCTTCACAATAAGAGCTATGTTACTGAGGGTGATGGTAGGTCCTTTATGCTGCATTCTGTATTTCTTCACTGTCCACTGGCCACCTGTGGCTACCAAACACTTGACATGTTGCTCATGCAAGTTGAAATATGCTGTAGGTGTAAAATATTCACCAGATTTCTAAGGTGGTGGTTTAGTCGCTCAATTGTGTCCAACTCTTGTGACTCCATGGACTGTAGCCCACCAGGCTCCTCTGTCCATGGGATTTCCCAGGTAAGAATATTGGAGTGGGTTGCCATTCCCTTCTCCAAGGTATCTGCCCGACCAGTGATTGCACCCAAGTCTCCTGCACTGCAGGTAGATACTTCACCAACTGAGCTACCAGGGAAGCCATAGATTTTGAAGACATAGTATAAAAAGAATGGTGACCATTTCATTAATGATTTTATATTGATTACATACTGAAATAAAGATATTTTGGATAGATTGGGCTAAATAAAATATATTACTAAAATTAATTTCATCTTTTTCTCTTTTCACTCTTTTAAAAAATGTGGCCATTGGAAAATTTAAAATGGCATGTACCCCCATTGTATTTCTCTTGGTCAGCACTGCTTCTTTCTTTCCTATGAAAGTGAAGTCGCTCAGTCGTGTCTGACTCTTTGCAACCCCATGGACTGTATATTCTTTCCTATAAGTTGGTATTATTACTTCTGGAGAGGTTAAGAACTTGTTCAAGGTCGTCCAACCCAGTAAAGAAGAAGTGAGGATTTGAACACAGGTCTGTACTTTTCCACTGGGTCACGCATGGCCCAGCGCTCACCACGTGGCCATTGGCTAGTTTGTTGAATGAATGGTTTAATGATAGGAAAAGAACAAAAAGTCTTATTTGAACTTTATGGGAGCTGAAAAAAGGCCCAAACACAGCAAGGGAGCTAGATGGGGCCTAGGCTAGTTCTGGACCCATCCATGCTGGCTGAGGGGCAGTCAAATGCCTCTATGTTGTGCAGTGACATGGTGGACATGTCACCCATGGTGGGAGCCATGGAAGGACCTAAAAGTTACAGGTGAGCCTGCCTGTGCTGGAATAAGGAGTAGAGACTGCTTCATGCACAACCTCAATGAAGCTACCCTTTAATGTGTATTCAAGCTGCTGCTGATACCTGGAAGACAGTCACTCCCGTTTCTGTTGTCAGGACTGAGACGCAGTCTAAGGCTGTCTCAGTGTGTGGTCCCTGGGCTTCAGCATCAGTGTCACCTGGGAGCTCACTAGAAATGCAGATGCCAGACTTCACCCCAGTTGGGCTGAACTGGAGTCTGCACTCTAACAAGACTCCCAGATGCTCTGTGGGTTCATAGAAGTCAGGGCTAAGGTAGTGATGGCAAGAACAGTCTCTACCTTGTCAGAACCCTGAGTGCAAATTGCAGCTCTACCACTTACTAGAGTTTGGGTCAATTATGTAACCCCTGTGACCTTGACCAAATAATCTAAGTACTGTGGGTCTCAGTTTCTTCATCATTAAAATTGAGTTAGTAGTTCACAACCGATTTTGAGTGCTTAATAAAGGTGAAATATTATTAGGAGAGTGCAGGCAAAGGGAACAGCTCTCTGACTTTGACAGTGGAGATTCCCTGAGATTTGAGAGAAATTTAGGCCCAACAATAAATAATTGGCCCTAGTCTTTGGTAGCTTTAATGCAACAATAAGCCCTATTGTAAGTCTATGGTAACTTTAGCCCAACAATCAAAGCTCTTTAAAATTCATGAAATTCCTGTGAGTCATCCACGTGAGTGTTATCAATCAGTTGATCAATCAGTAAGTGTTTATGATGCAGTATGGTGTAGTCCAGTGCTTCTCAAACTTTAATGTGCATATAAAGCACCTGGTGATATTGTTCAAGCGTAAATTCTGATGCAGTAGGTCTGGTGGGTGGCGACTGAGATCTTGCTCGATTAGCAGTATCCCAGATGATGTCAATGCTTTCTGGTCTGAGCACTGCACTTTAAATAGCAAGAGTGTAGAACAGTAGTTCTCAATATTTATTTGGTCTCAGGGATTCTTTACTCAAAAATTACTGAGAGCCCCCAAAGCCATTCTTCTGATGGCTTATAACCAGTGATACTTCCCCCATTAGAAACAACAGAAACAGAAAAATGTTAAACTTAAGAGTACACAAGCACGTAGACTGATGATATCTTGTGTGGTGTAGCCCCTGGAAAACCCCACGGTGCACACGTGGGAGGGTGAGAGTGAAAACTTTCAGATAACACGTTAGTACTATTACAAAAATCGTTTTGACATCAGAGACTCCCTGAAAGGGTCTCAGCAACTCCCAAGGATCCCTGGATCACTATTTGAGAACAACTGGTACAAAGCAACCAACTCTCTGCTTGGGACTGAGTCTGTCCTAGTTGAGAATCTTTTAGTTGTAGAAAACTCAATGGGTTAAGCAAAAATGGGAAGTAGTTGAAAAGCTGCTGAGCTATGGCCCCAGATTTGAGCAATTTTTGAAGGGTCAGGAAGGACCAGAAAGTGGCAGGGATTTGGGACAGGGAAAAAGTAAGGAACCCAGGCAGTTTCTGGTGTCTACTCCTTCCTCCTTTATTCTTCTCTCCCAAGATTGCCTCTTCTGCTTCTCTGTGCATGTGGCCCCATAGTTCCTGAGTTTACGGGTCCCTAGCTCAAGTGACTTGTACAAACTAGAGTCACTGTTTTCCAATTTAAAGTCCGTTGGGGGTAGAATCTGATTGGCCCAGCTTGGGTCATGTGTCTACTTCTGAGTCAGCCAATCAACAGTGGCCAGTGGGGCAGGGCCCTTGTGGTGCAATCATGGCTGCCATGGCCCACCAGTGTGTGAATGGGAGGTGGAGTGGAGAGGAGTGGAGTGAGATGGGCAGTTCTCAGAGGGGGAGGGTGGTTTCTCTGGACATCAGTCTCAAAGTTTTCTGTAACAGATTCTGGAAACCTGGGCCTCTGTCTTCCACTGGCTCTGTGACTATGGGCCAGTCATGAGCCTTTTCTGAACCTGTTTCTTCAAGTACCAAATGGGAATGATATTAGTTGGTTAAACTCAGATGGTGTTGTAGGAATTAACTGAGGTAATCTATAAGAAAGAACTTTGGTTGCTGTGTGCCCCGCATAGTACTAAGTGTCAGGGGTTATAATAAAGTGTGGAGTGTCATCTTTGCTCTCCAGGACCTTTGAATTAAATTGAGGAGAAAATGCTAATAGTCATGATGCAATTAGAAGGCAGCAGGCTTATGACTGTGCACTTACCAAATGCAATAAGAATTCAGAGGAAAGAGAAATCAACTAGGCAAGGACGGGAAATAATTCATTGAGTATTTCCTGTAGACCTAGCACTGTCCCCTGTGGTTTCACACCCCCTTATTAGCTCTACAACAACTCTGCAATAAAGATGTTGCTCTGCCCATTTTACAGCTGAGAAAACTAACATTAGACAAGTAACTTGTCCAAAAACACATGCTAGTGTTTAAAGATATGTCTGTCTGACTTTAAAACTGATGCTTTACTCCTTAGTGTGGCAAGAGGAAGATTCTTGGAGTAGTGGCATGTTAACAAGGCTAACGCATGGACCACATATGGCTGGGCAGAGTAGAGGCTGATCCATGACAAGGATCAATCAAAACAAAGACTTGGATGTAGCGTGAGCATGAGGTGATCGTGGTAGGGTTGGTATTAGGATATCGCTGGATAAATCAGTAGGCTTCAGATGGCTGTGACTGAGTATATGATTGAATGGACGACCATGGGCTCCTGTCCTTCACTCCTTTTGTCTCATGAGTCTGAGTATCATGCAGGATGCACTGGGTAGGGCAATGCAGAGGTAGAACCCTAGCTGGTGAGTTCTTTGAGCAGCCCAAGGGTTAATTGATGCCCCTGGATTAAGATATGGAGTAAAAGGGAAATGCAAAGTCTAAGATGTCCTTTGAAGGAAAACACAATACCAGTTGGATACAGAGAATGAAGGAGAAGAACCAAAGACAATTAACTTACTGACTGGCTGTCATTTATTCAGCACACATTTATTAAGTGCTATTTAGGTGGCTGGCCCTGTGCCAAGTTCCAAGAATAATGGTGGCCCAAATAGTTCCATTTTCCACCCTTACGTGGGGGAAACGGAAAACCAGCAAGTACACCAACAAATATATAGTATAACATAGTGCGTTCGTGCTTAGTTGCTCAGTCATGTCTGACTCTTTGTGATCCCTTGGACTGTAACCTGCCAGGCTTCTCTGTCCATGGGATTCTCCAGGCAAGAATAGTGGTGAAAAGTGAAGTGAAGGTGAAAGTCGCTCAGTCATGTCTGACTCTTTGTGACCCCATGGACTATAGAGTCCATGGAATTCTCCAGGCCAGAATACTGGAGTGGGTAGCCTTTCCCTTCTCCAGGGGAGAACCCATGTCTCCCATATTGCAGGCGGATTTATTATCAGCTGAGCCGCCAGGGAAGCCCAAGAATACTGGTAGTCATTCCCTTCATCCAGGGGAATTTCTCGGCCCAGGGATCGAACCTGGCTCTCCTGCATTGCAGGTGGATTCTTTACCATCTGAGCCACCAGGGAAGCCCAGTATAATGCCAGATAATGCCAAGTGCTGTGACATGAAGCAAGATGAAAGGCATGAGTGAATATACATTGGTCAGGAGGGCTTCTCTGAGGAGGTGACATGTGAGCAAGACAAGTAGGATTCCGAGTTTCCAGGCTTGATATGTTGCAGGAAACTGGAAGAGTGCTTTCCTGATAGCTCAGTTGGTAGAGAATCTGCCTACAATGCAAGAGACCCTGGTTCAGTTCCCAGGTTGGGAAGATCGCTGGAGAAGGGATAGGCTACCCACTTCAGTATTCCTGGGCTTCCCTTGTGGCTCAGCTGGTAAAGAATCCGCCTGCAATGTGGGAGACCTGGGTTTGATCCCTGGGTTGGGAAGGTCCCCTGGAGAAGGGAAAGGCTACCTGCTCCAGTATTCTGGCCTGGAGAATTCCATGGACTGTATAGTCTATGGGGTGGCAAAGAGTTGGACACGACTGAGGGACTTTCACATACATACACACCAGCCACTGGAGGCATCCCTGGCCTGTGTCCCTGATGCCCTGGAGCCATGATCCCTGTTTGCAGTTGAGGAAACTGAGGTGCAGGGAGAGAGTGGGAGCATTATCAAGCCCTGGCTCTCAACGGGCCCCCCCCCCCATTCACAAGCTGTTCCCAGTTCCGGCTCTCCTCCTCCTCTCCTCCCTGGCGGGCGGGAAGTATTTTTAGTCTCCCGAGCCCCCTCCTCGAGTCGGCCTTTGCCTCTGTCATTCTGCTTGACTTGCTTTCACCTGCTCCGAGGCGGCTGTGACAGGGCTACGGGCTGCACACGTCAAGCTGTCCCCAGCTTCTCCGAGGGGACATTGGGGGGGGCGCGGGCAGCTGAGGGTGACCACCCTCAACGTGGGCAGGGAGGGAGGCCTGTCAGTGCCTGGGGCGGGGGGTGGCTGCCAGGGCTGCACAGCTCCCTCTTGGGGTCAACTCTGCGTAATGAGGGCGAGGGGAGGGGGCTGCTGGCTGGCGGGGTGTGCAGGGATGGTGGGTGGGGGGTTGGGAGGCCAGGCGGGAAAGCACCCTGGAGGGGAGGGGAGAGGGAGGGGGAATTTTGTAATTTGTTTTGGAGAGAGACAACAGAGGAGGTGGTGGCCGCAGGAGCTTGGCAGGTGGTTGTTGATTGTGAACTGTGTGTGTTTGGGGAGAGTGTGTACATCATGCGACTGGGGTACAGGCCTTTCTGCTATGATGTCCCCAGGGAAAGAGTGTGTGTGTGTGTGTGTGTGTGTGTGTGAGAGAGAGAGAGAGAGAGAGAGAGCACCTCAGGCCTTTTGACTGTGAAGCCCCCCTGGGACCACTTTTCCAGGCCAGGTCCCGTTTGCCCTGCACACCAGGTGCTGCCATGTTTTATTTCTCATCCACTGCACCTTCCTGTCTCTGTCCCCAAAGACCCCAGTAGGCCCTTTCCCTGCTTGGGAGTTCAGTGCTACTCATTACCAGAGAATGACCTGGAGGAGGCTAGGGTGCTACCCACGTGACCCCTGTAGGACTCACAAAGGTCTAAAAATAAACCCTGCCATGTTCTGGTAACCACTGTCCCAGGGCTGCCAAGCTGCCAGCTCCCTCTCTGGCTGCTCTTGTCAATCCTTGGAGGTGGAGCCCGCCCCCCCCCCCCAGATGATGCTGGCCCTTTCTGGAGATGCACACATGGCGTGGGTGTCAAGAGTCCAGCCCCAGGAGACTTTGAGGTGTCAAGGTCTTGGCCACTGGCTGGAGACCAGAGGCAGACCACACAGGGAGGCCTCAGCAGATGCCCACCCCGTGGAGTAGGCTGAGAAAGTGAGGAGGGGAGCTCCCCACGGGCCTGGGCTCCTTCCCCAGTTCTGGACCTGGCTCGCTTTCGAGACACTTTAGCTGGAGGGGGATGTGAACACAGGAGTCTGGGGCGATAGCTGCATGCTCTTGCTACTTACTCTCATTTTCCCACCATCTTGGCTGCTGGGGGGAGTGGGTTTGGCATCCACATGCAGTGTCAGCAGACCTGGGGGCTAAGGAGTTGGAGGAAGAGGTCCTGGGGGCCACAGTAGAGGATGGGCATTCTGACTGCCCAAGGCTCTGGAGTCAGACTGTCTTGAGTTTCCATCCTGGCTCAGCACTTAGTGACCAAGTGACCTTGGGTGATGAGCTACTTCACCTCTATGTTGCCTCAGTCTTCTCATCTGTAAAATGGAGATAGTCGCACCTGCTTCTTGGAGTTGTGAGGATTTAATGAAGTGGTACAAGTGAGTTGCTGAGTCATCTGGGCAAGTTGCCTAGCCTCTCTGGGCCTCAGTTTCCTGGCCCATAAAGTGGGGTTGGTATAGGTACGAGTGGGGTATAAGGTTGAATGAGGAGATCCAGGTGAAGTGCTCAGGGCCTCATAGAACACATGCTGGGGAACCATAGTGACTGTCAGCATAACAATCACCCCGATATTCCCATGTCTCCCCAGGCCCGTGGCTCCGCAGGTGGCAGGAGGAGGCACGATGCTGCTTCGCAGGAAGACCATGACAAACCTTACGTCTGTGACAGTAAGTACAGCAGATGCCACCTTCCTGACATGGGCCCCCACCCTTCCCTGAGCTGCTCCAGCCCGGAGCTTGCTGGCTCCTCCTCTCGGGCCCGGACCTCAGCTTGCCAGCTGGCTGCCACCTCACTGCAGTCACATCTGGCCTCCTCTGGCTGCTCCCCCAGGCCTGGTGTTGCTGCAGGAGGGAGAAGCCAGCCTGGGAGGCCTCCCTGCCATGTGTTCCTTTCCCTGAAGTGGCCTCCTTCGTGGCTTTCCTCTGGCTCCCTCTCTTTCACTCTCTCTGTCTCTGTAAGGCTCATCCTCTATTTCTTTTTCTGTTTCAGAGAATTACAAACAAAAACATAACTCAAAATCCTCCAACAGAGGTGCTTGGCTCCGGCGGCTTTTCATTTGTTTCCCTTTAATTTCCTCTCTCTTCTTTCTCTCTCTCTCCTGTCCTAGGTAAGGCAGGTTATGAATCTTTCTCTGACGATGACTTAGTTTAATAAATGGCCCGTGATCCGTCTCCAGCCTTTCTCACTGTCTTCAGAAGCATCTTTGGACAAGTGACTCTCTGGCTCCGGGTTTTAGGGTCTGCAGACAGAGCTGGGGAGGGACTGCCGGGGGCAGAACCGCGGGAACAGTGGCCGCAGGTGGACCTCGGAGACCTACAGCTTTCGGAGGGACTACCGTCAGCCTGAGAGAGCTTTGGTCTTTCTCACCCACCAGAGCACTGGGCGGTGGGTTTAGATCCTTGCCCTAGTTATCTCCTCACCAGATTGGGCGCCATCTGCTTGCTCCATGGCAGGGGCGGCCCTCGAAACCGTGCTCCCTGATCATCTTCCCTTCCTGCCTTCTCTCTGAGGATGCAGAGCTCTGCCACGGGTGAGAAGGGGCTGCTGTGGGACCACTGAGGCCGGGCTGGGCATGGTGGTCCCTCAGTCGCCCACCCACCCTGCCGGTGTCTGCGATCGCTATGAAAGCAGGAAACCCCTGGGGGAGATGGGAGGCACAGGCAGCACATTGGGGGTCCTGCACGTTTCCTCCCTCTTCGCTGGCCTCTTTTGATTTCCACAAGTTGTTCTGTGCCTGGTGGGGTGACAGCTGGTTGGAGAACACTTTGCTAGAAGAACTCAAACTCCACGACCCCCATTTGGCTGTTTAGTACACCGTGCAGATGACAGTCCTGAGACGAGTCCTGCAGGTAACATCGTCTCCATCCCCAGGTGATCCAGGTTCAGGATGAGGAGGGAGCAGGGCATGGGGTCTGATGTCTCTTGGTAGTACCAGGAGGTGCCTGCTTCCTTCTGGGTTTTGGTTCCTGGAAGGCATTCAGTTTCATTCTGACGCATAAAAGCCCAAGCATGCCAGCCCCTCGGGAGACTGGTTTAGGGCTGGGAAGGGTGCTTTAGATGCCCTGGGAACAGGCTTTCCTGCTGTGTCTGGCCGGAGCAGCCCAGCTATCAAGAATGCCAATAGCTGTTTAGGAACTGGGGCATGGCAGCTCCATTCCTCTTTTAAAAGCCTGCATTTTCTTAGGTGATTTTCTGTCCCCACCGACAGTGGGATTACCTTTTGCTCTGTCTCTCCAGCTCTCATCAGGTTCCCAGCCCACAAGAATCCCAGACACATCCGTGCACTCCTTTCCATCCTCCCCTCGGTTCCTGTCTTCGGTCCTTTGTCTCCGAGGTCTGCCTCCTTAGCCTTAAATCCAGGACGTGCCGTTTGTGGGTGTCCCCACCTGGCCTGGCTCACACCCTCTCCCCCAGCTCCTGCGGCTTTGTTTAGGGGCTCTCAATGCCATTTGCTGTTTCCTCTTCCCCTCCCCATGGGGTCTCTTCCTCCTCCTGTGTTTCCTGTGGTGCTTGGGAGGCCTGATTGCAGGCTTTCTGGAAGCCTCTGCAGTTGGTTCTGCCTACACAGGCCTCCCTTTTCCTCCCTCAGTGGAACAAGGTCCACCGTGGAATGCCCTTCTCTAGTCTGGCTCTCTTAGGAAACTGTGTGGCAGCTCAGTGATTAATAGACTTTATTTTTATCTGGTGCCCTTCAGACATGTGATCCTTTGGGATGGGAATGACCTTTGGAGAGGTCGCAAGGCCCACCTCCCACCCCCGATCTGAGCAGGGAATGCTTTTAATAATCTCTAATGCATCCTAAGTAGAGAGGTGTCTGGTCAACTCCTCGAATGTCCCCGGGGATGGTGTTACCATAAGCTGCCCTTTATTCCATGATTCCAACTGTGCTTTGAATGATTGTTTTTTTTCCTTAATAGGAGCTGAATTTTTTCTTTTCTACAGGCCTGCTTAGCTTTGCGCATCGTTTCTCAACCAATAGGCACGTTCAGCATTCTGTCTGTGCTGGAGGCCCTCGTAACATCTCCTTGTATTCTTGGTTTACCTAGGAACACATCGCATAATTTCTGTGCTGGCCTGTTCTGAATCCCCTTCCAGGTTTAATTTAAACTCAGCACTCTCATTGAAAGTAGTACCAAGGCCCAGTGGTTCAAAGAGTAACAGACACATTTCCTTGTTTATTTTACACATCGGCTCTTACCACCACCTGCATCTGTAGAGAGCAGAAGTAATTGGCCACTCCATTGCACTGTGCACCGTCTCAGCCACTTCCTACTCGGTGCCTGTCCTGACCCCCGGGCTAATGCCTCTCCAGGTGTGTGCTCTTTTCTGCTTATGCATTTGATTATTCCTTCTTCCATAAATCACTCTGCATTCGGCCCTATTGAGTTTCCATAAAGAGATACAATAATATGTGACTTCAATATACAAGATTCAATAAAGGCAAATTTAAAGACAGTGCCCAGTAGTTAAATTTCATTCTTCACAAATTTGCAATCCCTGCCATTTTTGTATTGTGTGTGGTTTGATTTGCATAATCCCCACTCCATATTTTGAGTTATTTATGAAAATATTAGGCCACCTTGGACCCCACCACCTCTTCTCAGGTTTCTGTGGAGTAGTTGTAGCTAGTTTTTCAGGTGTGATTGTACTTAACCCTTCTTGGTATCTATTCTCATACAGTCGTCCTGCTCTGTTCTTGGTCCAAGGTTCTCTTTCAAGATGAATGGTTGAAATATTATCTTACTTGCTAACTTCAGGTGATGGATAGTTTACTTGTTACTTTTCACTCAGTCCTTGAATTTATTCCATCTCAGGGAAATATTCAATCATCTAAACATAATTTATTTTTTACTCAATCCTTCATTTTCCAGCAAGTAACCAATCTCTATTAATTATCCTGAAAGTCTACCCAGCTTCAGGATTAAAGCTCTCTTTCTTCCCTTTTAATCTCTTGCCGAAGGGGAGAGAGTGTTCAATCCCTTCAAGTAAAGTATCTGCACGAGACTTTGTAGAAAAGGTTGTCGGTGTTGGTCAGAGTGTGGGCCTGGGCGACCTGTGCAGAGATAACTGAGATGTTATTAAACCTGCATCTTTTGAGAGTTTCTCAGGGGATACTTAGGAATACTGGGAATGATTCTTCTACTTCATTTGGATCCGAAGGCTTCTGGCCTGTGACTGATCAGCCCTTTTATTATTCCCTGCTTTTTACATCTGAACGTTCTGGAGGCTCCAGGAATTCTCCAGGCAGAGAGTCACTGGCTTGCATTTCTGTTTTAGTTGTTCTCTTTAGAATCTTTCCTATTCTTTCAACATTGTTATAAAACTCAGTAGTCTAATATAAAATTCAACAACCCAGCAGTTGACTTTAATTTACTCAATAACTTTAAATCCCAGTAATATAATTTACTCCCTTTTATAGGTGGGATGATGACATAGGATAGATCTGTGCGAGAAATCCTTGGGTTTGAGCCACTAGAGTATTTTAAAGTCATTTCAGGCATTTGCCACTTTGCTTCCTAACTGTTCCCAGCCCTGGATTTTCTCTTTGCATCACTATGGCAGAATCCTGCTGAGAGACTCACTTTTCCATTTTCTTGGGGCTTCTCTGATAGCTCAGTTTGTAAAGAATCTGCCTGCAATGCAGGAGACCCTGGTGCAATTCCTGGGTTGGGAAGATCCCCTGGAGAAGGGATAGGCTACCCATTCCAGTATTCTTGGGGTTTCTTCATGGCTCAGCTGGAAAAGAATCTGCCTGCAATGCGCAAGACCTGGGTTCAATCCCTGGGTTGGGAAGAGCCCCTGAAGGGAAAGGTACCCACTCCAGTATTCTGGCCTGGAGAATTCCATGGTCTGTATAGTCCATGGGTCACAAAGAGTCGAACACGATTGAGTGACTTTCACTTTCACTTGTTCAAGGATCATTATGGGAAAGAGGATGGTGGTGATGGGATGATTTTTAGGAAAGGGAGAATATTTGTCTCTAAGTTTCAGTCATTTAGAGAGGAACAATGCACCCATTTGCCCTTCTGCGGGGCACAATAGAAGTGATTTGTGAAGTTATTATTTTCTTTCTCTATTTTTAAAGAAATTAAAAAAAAGTTAATTTAAATTTAATTTCATTGTAGGAAAAACAGTTAGCCTGAGACCTACCCTCTTAAATTTTTAAGTGAACATTATATGCTGTTGAATAGGGGCACATCGTTGTACAGCAGGTCTTTAGAGCTTGCTTGTCTTGCTTGATGGAAACTTTATGCTCGTTAATTAGCGATTTCCTATCATCCATTCCCCACCAGCCCCTGGCACTACCATTCCAGTCTTTGATGCTATGGATTTGACTACTTTAGATAACTCATATAGATAGAATCATGCCATATCTGTCTTTCTGTGTGGTGCTGTGCTTAATCGCTCAGTCATGTCCGACTCTTTGTGACCCAATGGACTGTAGCCTGCCAGGCTCCTCTGTCCATGGGGATTCTCCAGGCAAGAATACTGGAGTGCATTGCCAGGCCCTCCTCCAGGGGATCTTCCAAACCCAGGGATGAAACCCAGGTCTCACACATTGCAGGCGGATTCTTTACCACCTAAGCCATCAAGGAAGCCCAAGAATACTGGAGTGGGTAGCCTATCCCTTCTCCAGGGGATCTTCCCAACCCAGGGATCAAACCCTGGTCTCCCACACTGTGGGCAGATTCTTTACCATCTGAGCCATCAGGGAAGCCCATTTGTCTCTCTAGGACTGGCTTGTTTTGTTTAGTACAATGTTCTTAAGGTTCATCTATGTTATTGTATATTGAATAATGCAATATTCCTTTTAAAGGAAGACTAGTATTCCATTGTATGTATGTACTACCTTTCTATATCCATGCATTCATTGATGGACATTTAGGTTGTTTCCACATATTGGCTATTGAGAAAACTGTTGCAAACATAGGAGCGCTAATATCTCTTTGAGATATTGATTTCAACTCTTTTGGATAAATACCCAGATGTGGGACAGCTGGATCATATGGTAATTCTACTTTTAATCTTTTAAGGAAACTCTGTACTGTTTTCCGCAGCAGCTGCACCATTTGGCGTTCCCACCAACAGTGCACAAGGGCTCTGACTCCCCCACATTCTCGCTAGTGCTTGTCTTTTGCTCCCAGCCTTGTCTGATTATGGTGATAGCATCTGCTAATGGGTGCTTATGTGTGCAGAGCACGGTGCTAAGCATTTTATATACATTGCTTCTATAAATCCCAGTGCCAACCTTGAGAGGCAGGGACAATTGAGCTCACTTTACTGAGAAGAAACAGGCTCAGAGAGGTGAGGGGACTTGTCCAAGGTCACACAGCTAGTTCATGCTAAACCTGGGGTGTGAATCCTGTTTCTCCAGCTCCAGAAAGGACACACCCCAAGACATCTCCGCATAGACTGCTGGCTCATATGCCCTCCTGATAGAGAATTCGGTTCTGTGTGGATCATGGCAAACTGTGGAAAATTCTTAAAGAGGTGGGAATACCAGACCACTGCACCTATCTCCTGAGAAACCTGTATGTAGGACAAGAAGCAACAGTTACAACAGACATGGAACAACGGATTGATTCCAAATTGGGAAAGGAGTATGTCAAGGCTGTATAGTGTCACCCTGCTTATTTAACTTATATGCAGAGTACATCATGCAAAATGCCAGGCTGGATGAAACACAAGCTGGAATCAAGATTGCCAGGAGAAATATCAACAACCTCAGATATGCAGATGATACTACTCTATGGGCAGACAGCAAAGAGGAACTAAAGAGCCTCTTGATGAGAGTGAAAAAGCTGGCTTGAAACTCAACATTCAAAAAATGAAGATCATGGCATCCGGTCCCAGCACTTCATGGCAAATAGATGGGGAAAAAATGGAAAAAGTGACAGACTTTATTTTCCTAGGCTCCAGAATCACTGCAGACGGTGACTGCAGTTATGAAATTAAAAGGCGCTTGCTCCTTGGAAGGAGAGCTACGACAAAGCTAGACAGTGTATTAAAAAGCAGAAACATCACTTTGCCAACTAAAGTTTGTATAGTCAAAGCTATGATTTTTCCAGTAGTCAGGTATGGATGTGAGAGTTGAACCATAAAGAAGGCTGAACGCTGGAGAATTGATGCTTTCAAATTGTGGTGCTGGAGAAGATTCTTAAGAGTTGCTTGAAGTGCAAGAGATCAAACCAGTCAATCCTAAAGGAAACCAACCCTGAATATTCATAGGAAGAACTGATGCTGAAGCTCCAATACTTTGGCCACCTGATGCGAAGAGCCGACTCATTGGAAAAGACCCTGAAGCTGGGGAAAATTGAAGGCAAAAGAAGACGGGGGAAGCAGAGGATGAGATGGTTAGACAGGTGCAGTGGTCTGGTATTCCCACCTCTTTAAGAATTTTCCACAGTTGGCCATGATCCACACAGAACCAAATTCTCTATC
Organism: Giraffa tippelskirchi; assembly: GCF_054371585.1. NCBI lineage: Eukaryota > Metazoa > Chordata > Mammalia > Artiodactyla > Giraffidae > Giraffa > Giraffa tippelskirchi. The sequence goes on along the minus strand of NC_137281.1, from coordinate 144,269,200 downwards.
AGTATAGAGGAGGGCATATGAGCCAGCAGTCTGTGCGGAGATGTCTTGGGGTGTGTCCGTTCTGGAGCTGGAGAAACAGGATTCACACCCCAGGTTTAGCATGAACTAGCTGTGTGACCTTGGACAACTCAATGGACATGAATTTGAGCAAGCTCCAGGAGATGGTGAAGGACAGGGGAAACTTGGCGTGCTGCAGTTCATGGGGTGGCAAAGATTTGGACATGACTTAATGACTACACAACAGCAATAGCAAATATGTCCTGCTCCACACCGAAAGAGACTTTGGTTCTCCTGAAAGCTGAGGAAACAACGTGCTTTAACAATAAATCAATGAGCAAGCACGCTTTATTTATGAGGTGAGGCCCTGTCCACTGTTGACAGACGGCTTCCTGGTGTCAGGTTGGCAAGCTGAAATCAGATAGTAATTATAGCTGAAGTGGAATGGAATAGTTTACATAATTTTGAGCCTTTTAAATTAAAATCTATTAAAATCATTCTACCTCCCACCCCTAACTGGGTTATTAGGATAGATTAGTGACAGAAGGCACACAGATGTGATGGAAGCCCTCCTGGGAACTTGACTCACCTCTGAGTCTTGTCAGTCTCAACTCAGTCTCCATATGAGCAAGAACTTTGTCCCCTACTGCCCTCACCTCACTGATGTGTAGTTTGATTGTGTGGCCCATGACTTCACTGTGTTGCCTCTCTTCTAGAAACCTGGTGGGCTTGTAACTCTGACCAGTTGGGCCAGTGTCAGAATAGGGTCTGGGTCCCTCCCTGTTCTTCTGGGTGGTAAGACCCCAGGGAGAATGTTTGGGACAAAAAGCAGGGTCTGAGAGTAAACCCCCTTGATCTACCTTGATTCCACCCCTCAAGTGGCTATGACACCACTTTTCTCATTTGTCAATGATGGGGAGAGCTCCTGTTTATTTTAACCTTTTAAAAATACTACTTATTTAATTTTGCTGTACTGGGTCTTCATTACTGTGCATGGGCTTTCTCTAGCTGCAGCGAGCAGGGGCTGTTCTCCAGTCATGGTGCCCAGGCTTCTCATTGCAGTGGCTTCTCTTGTCGTGGAGCACAGGCTCCAGGGTGCTCAGGCTTTAGTAGTTGTGGCTCCTGGGCTCCAGAGCACAGGCTTAATAGTTGTGGCGTACAGGTTTTGTTGCTCTGTGGCATGTGGGATCTTCCTGGATCAGGGATTGAACCTGTATCTCCTGAGTTGGCAGGATGATGAGCTACCAGGGAAGCCTCAGGAGCTCCTTTTTAAAAAAATTTTTTTTTAAAAATTATTTGTCTGTGCTGGATCTTAGTTGTGGCATACATGATCTAGTTCCCTGACCAGGGATCAAACCTGGGCCCCCTGCATTGGAAGTGTGGAATCGTAACCACTGAATGACCACAGAAGTCCCAGCTCCTTTGTTGAGTCTCTAGACCTCCTTAGTCAGTCGCCTTCCCCCCATCATGGGCTCCTTTCTTCCCAGGCTTAACAGTGAGGCTCTTTCCCTGAGACATAGCATGTTGGTGTATAGGGCATTAGGAGACTGCCATGCGGGGCCTAGAGCAGCCCCAGCTGCTCCCACAGTGTTTCAGAAACTCTGCTTGACTTTGTACATGTGTGTGTGCGTGCTCAGTCGCTTCAGCTGTGTCCACCTCTTTGTGACCCTATGGACCGTAGCCAGCCAGGCTCCTCTGTCCATGGGATTCTCTAGGCAAGAATACTGGAATTGGTTGCCATGTGCTCCTCCAGGGCTGCTTGACCTCAGCCTCCTTAAAATCACTGCCGTTTCCCCTCGTACCTGAGTGCACAGGAAGAATCAGATGACCACTGCAGTCTTATTAAAAATTTTCTGAGGGCATTAAGGCCCCACATTCTCTAAGGCTCACATGCTTCTAGCTTCGAGCTGCAGCAGAAAAGCCAATAATGTGGGCTTCAGGCTGGCTGCCCTTGTCGCTGGAGGGAAGCCGGGCTCATCACTCAGTTGTTGCGGATATTATCTCGCAGGTCCTTGAGTGGGGTGCAGTGGGGGAGGGATGGGACAGGCTCCATGCCCCAGAAACTTGATTTGTGGAGCAGGGCCTGTGGCATGGGTTTGACCCCTAGAGACCCAGTGCATTTGTTCCTGCAAAGCTGGGACTGTTTAAATATTTAAGTGTCCTCGCATCATGGATGCAGGTTGCAGGTTGTCACAGCAGGACTGGTCAGAGACAGGGCTGGGGAGCAGTCAAAGTTTCTCATTCATGCCCTCAGACCTTCTCGCTCTCTCAAGAACTGTGTCCTTGACCACCAAACCTAGGGTTCCCTTGCCTGTAGCCCACCTTCTTTTATTTATTTTATTGAAGTATAGTTGATTTACAGTATTGTGTTAGTTTCAAATGTACAGCAAAGTGACCCGATTATATATACATATATTTTATATATTTATGTATTATATATATTCTCTTTTCAGTTGTTTTCATTACAGGTTATTACAAGATATTGAATATAGTTCCCTGTGCATGCATGCTAAGTTACTTCAGTCGTGTCCTACTCTTTGGGACCCTATGGGCTGTATCCCGCCAGGCTCCTCTGTCCATGGGATTCTCCAGGCAAGAATACTGGAATGGGTTGCCACGCCCTCCTCTAGTAGATCTTCCTGACTCAGGGATTGAACCCCAGTCTCTTACGTCTCCTACATTGGCAAGTGGGTTCTTTACCACTAGCGCCTCCTGGGAAGCCCAATATTTCCCTGTGCTAAATAGTGAATCCTGCTGTTTATCTATTTTATATATGGTACCATACATCTGTTAATCCTACACTCCTGATTTATCTCTCCCCTCTTCCCCTTTGGTAACCTTAAGTTTGTTTTATACCTATATGCAAACCCTCTTGAATTACTTTGTCATCCAGTTAGAAATAGTATACGTTTATTGTGGAAAAATCAGAAGTTACAGATAAGTGTAAAGGGAAAACTAAAAATCACCCATAATCTTACTCTTCAGACATACCTTGAATTTTATTTTGTTGTATCCTGTTTTAGGGTTCTCTTTATGATCTCCATCTACTATACCCTCTCTCCCCACAATAAATAATACGTACCATGTTAACCCATCCCCCACTCAACAACACACAAGGACCATCCTTCCATGTCAATAGGGACACTTTTATGACAACATTTCAGGGCTATGTGGTGTTCCATGATATGGCCATGTCCCAGTTTGCCCAATCATTGTTTCACTTGTTGGATGTTTGGACCAAAACTTGTCCGTGATTAAAAACGGTCTTGCAGCTCTATCTTTGCATAACACTTTTATTATTTCCCAGAAGCAGAACTGTGGGGTCAAAGGATCTAGTGCACAGCCTTCTGATTTCTCTTATTTCAAGTCCTGGCTGGGGCTCAGGGAAGTGGGTTAGCAAGAGCTGCACGAAGAAGGAGGTGTGCTGACTTTGGTGTGAGAAGCCTGAGGTCAGACTGTGGCCCTGCCGCTTGTTAGCTTGTTATCCAGAATTTTTCGAGAAAATCATCTTGCTGCTGGGAGTGTCCAATGTCCCGAGGTGTGAACCGGGGAAGGATGTGGTTGAGAAAGCTGCCTGTGATAATGTCTATAAAAATGCTTGCACATGCATGGTATGTGCTTAATGACTGTTTGTTCCACCTTTGCCTTTTCCTCATTTCCTCTGTCTCCAGTGTTGTTAGCAAGAGAAGGCTGCTGTCACAGGAGGAGAGAACACAGGCAGTTTTCTTTGAGTAGATAGATAGTGAGTGCTGTAGGAATCCAGGGGAGGGCATGGCCAGGGCCAGGGACTGAGGTGGCAGAGAGTGCTTCCCTAGGATGCCACACGGTCCTAGGTGAGGGTGTGCCGAATTGACTGAGGTCTCCAGGGATGGAGCGGTATGTGGGAGTCAGCAGGGAGGTAGTAATAGTAATGGCAAAAGTCTGCTAATTTATATTATGGGCCTGGAATGTTCCATCGGTTTCATTTATACTAATCCTTTTTTTTCATATTTAAATTATTTTTAAAATGTTTATTTACTTTTTGTTGCTATGCGAGACCTTCCTCTAATTGCAGCAAGCCAGGACTACTAGTTGTGGTGCACGGGCTTCTCATTGCGGTGGCTTCTCTTGCTGTGGAGCACAGGCTCTAGATGGCACAGCTTCAGTAGTTTCGGCTCACAGGTTCTAGAGGGTGGGTTCAGTAGTTGTGGTGCATGGGCTTAGCTGCTCTGCAGCATGTGGGATCTTAGTTCCCGAATCAGGAATCGAACCCGCGTCACCTGCATTGGCAGGTGGATTCTTAACCACTGGACCCCCAGGGAAGTCCCATCTATATTAATTCTTTAATCCTTGAGAAAGGATCAAGGATCCTTTCTCCTATCTCCTATCACCAACGAGGAGATAGATGATGTGATCATCTCCATCCTACAGTTAAGGATTCTGAGGAGAAGAGGGGTTATTTAACTTTCCTGAGGTTACACAGTGAGTAACTGGCAGAGCCAAGATTTGATCCCAGTGAGCAGTCTCTCTCCCCTCTGCAATCTTGCTATCCTCCACTGGTCATTCACCTCCTCCCAGAGTCTGCCTTGCCTTATATATACCTCTGCATAGGCTACCTCTCACATTGTTTGATAACAGTTTTTCTATTTGTCCATTCTTCTAGCTGGACGGTGAGCCTCTGAGAGCAGGGGCTGTGTCATATTCAGCTTGCATCCCAGACCCAGCCCAGTGGTTGCTCCCAAAATGTTGATGAATGTGGGTTGCACACACCAGGATAAAAGATAGACCAGCATGGCTGACGCAGAGTGTTTGGGGAGGGAGATTGGGAGGTAGAGTTAGATAAGGATGCTCGAAACACCAGGCTGAGGTGCTTGGAGTTTGGCCTGTATAGTCCATGGTGAATCGTGGATGGTCCTGGAGACATCTCTGAAATGGTTAATCTCTAGGGTTAGGTGTTCAGGGAAGAGAGTCCGAAGCCTGTGGGCTAACAGGAGCCTTTTCTGGGAAGGAGAAGACGTGAAGTCTGGATGGTGGTGACAACAGGAACAAAATGGATGGGGCAAACAAGCAAGACTTTTATGAAAAAGAAATTCACAGAACCTGGCAGAGGACAGACAGGATGTAGGGTGCAAGAGACAGGGAAGTGGCAACAATAACTCTTGAAGTCTTGAGCCTGAGAGGTGGAGACATGATGGAGGCTTAAGTGGAATGTTCTAGAGGAGGAGGAGGTAATTTGGGAGAGCAGTGACACTTTGACATATGGGTTTGTGGACACGGCAGGATATCCAGGCAGAGCTGTCTCACAGATGCTAATGTACATTTGTTTCCCCTAAGTTAGTGAGGGACTTACACTGATGTCATTGGTGGATGGGGGCCTGCTTCAGGTGAGGGTCGTTGAGACATACTCGGTAGGTTGGGTCTCACAAATAAAGCGTCTGAGGGAGCGTTTTTGTCAGATATTCACCCAGATATCCTGTAAGAAAGCGCACTAGCCAGATTCCCAAATGTTTGGGGGCTGCCACACTTTATGATATTGCTTCTGATTCTTTTTTTACCTTTCTATGTTTATCTTCCTCAGAACTGTGGGCAGTTATATTTATTATTGAAATTATTTTCAATGAAGATTTAAAAAAAGAATGATATTTTACTCTTTACGTTAATTGTTGTTGCTGTTTAGTTGCTAACTTGTGTTCCACTCTTTTGCGACCCTACAAACTGTGGCCCCCCAAGCTCCTCTGTCCATGGGATTCTCCAGGCAAGAATACTGAAGTGGGTAGCCATGCCCTTCTCCAGGGGACCTTCCCAACCCAGGGAATGAAATCGTGTCTCCTGCATTGGCAGGCAGATTCTTTACCACTGAGCCACCAGGGAAGCTAAGGATGGGCTAAGGTATGATTCACTAAAATAAGGAATCAAAGGCAGAATCTCTATAAGGTCCAAAGAAGATGGCTCTTCAATCAGAAGCCCAGGATTTGTGTCTTTACTATGACATAATCTAGCCATGACCTTGGGCAAATCATGAAAACCTCTCTGTGCCTGAGTTTCTTTTTCTGTCAAGTGAGGACAATAAGATTGACTTTAGAGTGTTTTCAAGAGGGTAAAATGAGACTGTTATGTGTGAAAACTGTTAGTTCACTGCCTGGTTCATAAATATTCTCAATAAATATTTATTTTTTGTACTAAGTCAAGAAAAGATACTTATTTCACGCTTAGGCTGAGTCCCCAATTGTGTCCTGTGCTCTGGCTGCTGGAGTTGTGAGGGGCCAGGGAAACGTTCTGATAGAGCTAAATTAATGATCAGAAATAGCTAGTGTTTAGTGAACATTTGCCGCGTGCCAGGCAGTGTGCTAAGTACTTTATAAGGATGGACTCATTCAGTTCTGGTAAAGGATCCACCTGCAATGTGGGAGACCTGGGTTCAATCCCTGGGTTGGGAAGATCCCCTGGAGGAGGGAACGGCTACCCACTCCAGTATTCTGGCCTGGAGAATTCCATGGACTGTATAGTCCATGGGGTCGCAAAGGGTCAGACATGACTGAGCGACTTTCACTTTCTTTCACTTTCATTCAGTTCTGACAATATCCATACGAGGTATAAAACTATTATTATCCCTATTTTACAGTCAAACAAACTGAGGTTTGGAGAGATTAAGTAACTTGCCAAGATCATACAGCCAGTTAACTGGCATAGGACGACTGACCTCAGAGTTCACCAGAATTATGTTACCCTGCTTCTCAACAGTATAATAAAGAGTTCACCAACACATTTAATGCTTTGCTGTGGGGAGTTTCTGCATTTCTCTGCTGGGGATACAGAATCAGGTTATAGAGTATTTTGAAATGGAAGACTTGTTGCTTATCTCCATTCTTCTTGTGTTTTATTTTGTTAAACCTGTAGCCACATTCACTTACAGTAAATTCCTCAAATATGCAGAACGTTCTCCCTTGATGCAGACACAGGACTTGTGGATCACTGGCATTTGGTAGATCCTGGCTCTGGGCTCTCTCCTAATACATGGGTCAGTGCAGGCCCTGGGGAATATGGCTCTGAAAAATCCAGATGTTACACCCCACCCTTCCTCCAAACCCTTGTGTTTCTGTCCAGAAGAATTCAGCTTAAAGTAAGCACCAAGGGTGGCCTGAAAGAAAACATGAGGCCACATAAAGGCCTCTGCCAACGTTTACTCCTTGGAAGGAAAGTTATGACCAACCTAGACAGCATATTAAAAAGCAGAGACATTACTTTGTCAACAAAGGTCCGTCTAGTCAAGGCTATGGTTTTTCCAGTGGTCATGTATGGATGTGAGAGCTGGACTATAAAGAAAGCTGAGCACCGAAGAATTGATGCTTTTGAACTGTGGTGTTGGAGAAGACTCTTGAGAGTCCCTTGGACTGCAAGGAGATCCAACCAGTCCATCCTAAAGGAGATCAGTCCTGGGTGTTCATTGGAAGGACTGATGTTGAAGCCGAAACACCAATACTTTGGCCACCTGATGTGAAGAGCTGACTCATTTGAAAAGACCCTGATGCTGGGAAAGATTGAGGGCAGGAGGAGAAGGGGACGACAGAGGATGAGATGGTTGGATGGCATCACTGACTCAATGGACATGGGTTTGGGTGGACTCTGGGAATTGGTGATGGACAGGGAGGCCTGGCGTGCTGTGGTTCATGGGTTCGCAAAGATTCGGACACGACTAAGTGACTGAACTGAACTGAACCTGGCTTGATGGGATGGGAGGGGCAGAGGCAGCCTCTGGGTGGATCCTGTGGCTGGGAACCTACATCGTTTTTCTGTCACAGTTGAGGGAGTCATTGCTGCAGGAGGACCTGGAGGACCCAGAGAAACAAAGAGATGTGAAGTGTTAAATGGGAAGACTCAGAGATGATCTGAGGCAACTGCCATGTTTTACAAATAGGGAAACCAAGCCCAGAAAGGTGTGGGATTTGTGTAAGGGTGCATGATGGGTTAGTGTCATTGCCAAGGCCAGACCCCAGGTGTGCAGAGGGCCACCTGCCCTGCCAGCCTCTGGCTCGAGAGGATGAGGGAGGGAAGCCCACCAGGGCTTGCCCAAGAGGACCTTCTTGGTGCCTGCATGTTGCAGGACCTGGGCCATTCATTGGTGAAGCCACCATTTTCATTGCTTGAGTTCCATAGAGCCATTATTGACTCTTGAGAAAAGACTGGGTGTTTATCTTAGTTGTAGGGATTAACACTCCACCCTGCATACACAAATCTGAACTAATGGCTTTCTGCAGTCCCCTGGGTTTTGTCCCAAGCTCATTCACAGCAGGGCTTTTCTCACTTGGTGCTTCTCCTCACTTGGGGGATTGGTGTAGACATTCCCCCACCACTCCTTGATGGTTCTCCAGAGAGAACACTGAAGGTTGTCAGGAAGGTGTCAGTGTTAGTTGCTCAGTTGTGTCCGATTCTTTGTGACCCCATGGATTGTAGCCCACCAGGCTTCTCTGTCCATGGAATTCTCCAGGAAAGAATACTGGAATGGGTTGCCATTCCCTTCTCCAGGGGATCTTCCCAACCCAGGGATCAAACCCAGGTTTCCTGTATTGCAGGCAGATTCTTTACCATCTGAGCCACTGGGGAAGTCAGGAAGGTGTGGGGGTCCCCAAACATCTGGACCGGTCTGGAAGGGTATGAGTCCCCTGCCTAGATGGCCCCTGTTTTTTCTGTCTTGGCCCCAGCCTGACATAGAGTTCAACCTTAGAAGGGCTGAATGGCAGAGAATTTGATGATGGCATGATTGTGGAGGTGTGGGCAGGATAAAGGTACCAACAGGGAGGGGGAGCCCTCCTCATCCTGAGTCCCAAGGAGCAGGGAGGACATTGGGTCACAGGAGAGACTGGATCTAGGGGGAGGGTCACCCTGCTCCAGGGGTGCTGCCTGAGCAGGGACGGGCGTGGAGAAGATCCCCAATGCCTCTCTCCTCACCCTCCATCCCTCCCAATGGCCAAACTCCACTGGAAGCAGAGGGCAAGAGGCCGTAGAGGTCGGCTCCGGGCACTGGGAGGGGTGGTACATGGAGAATGAGTAGTGCATCTTTGAGTCCGTGTGCTTCAACCACAGGCCTGAGTTAAAATCCCACCTCTGCCATTTAGTGAGTTGTCTCAGTGCCCCCAGACTCAGTTTCCTCTTGCGTGAAACGGGATGACAACCCCTACCTCCTGAGCTGTTGTGAGACTCCATGTAAGAATGTGTGCCTGCCTGATAGTCTGTCAGCAGGCTGCCTTGGAGGCATTGGCAGGTGACAGGCACCGCTGGGTTGGTTTTTACAGAAGGGGAAGTCGAGCTGCAGAGCAAGGGCACTGGCATCCTCAGGGCTGTATGGAAGTGCCAGGGGGCAGAGCTGGGAGAGAGATGCGGCCCGGTGACTCCCAAGGCCCAGGCTTTGTCTCTTGGACACTCATCCCGTAATTGCTTTGAGTCGCTGCTTTCAGGCTCTCGGAAACCACTGGCTCAGATACCCACTGCGTGCTCCAAGTTGGGCTGATGAAAATGTGCCAGAGTCATTAAGTTATCAGTGGGGAAGGCGGCCGCTTCTCCCCGGCAGGAAGGATTCTGCTGTCTCTGCAGCCGGCTTTGTTCATGCACACTGCCCCTGATTGTTCCTCCTCCTCCTCCTCTTCCTCCCTCCTCCCCTGCCTCCCCATCCTCCCCCATCCTCAGAAGGAGTGAGGGATGTAGGGTTGAAGTGCAGGGTGGGACGAGGGATGGCATCGTGCTGTAAATATTCTGGGGCAGCCCTAAAGGTATTCATAACTCCAGACAGGAGGTCCTGCCTGGAGACTCCAGCTCTGGTAGGGAAGTGGGCAAGCGCTCATTTTGCAGCTTGACAGATGGATTTGCCCCAGGGAAAGGAGAGAGAGGGAGGCAAGTCGGACCTTCCTTGTTGTCACAGCCAGCTCTCTCCATGTGCGCCGCGCCAGGAACACAACGAACGATCCAGGTGCGAGCTGCCAAGGTGACCTTAGGTTGTGCACAGGCAAGGTTGAGTGGTCCCGGGGTGCTGGCTTCAGAGGCGCCTGGCCAAGGAGCCTGCCTTGGGGAGGGAGATGGGAGCCGGAGGAGGGGGCGAAGCCCTCTCTGAATGCTTCTGCCGTCTTGGGGCTCAGTCCGATTCTGCACGACAGATAATTCCAGAGTGAGATTGCTGACGTGATAAAAGGATAGCAGATGGTTCTAATACTTTATTTTCAGAATGTATCTTTCCCAACATTCTATTTTCTTACAACTCCATCACCCCAGACTTCAGAGGAGAAACTACTAGCTCCTCCCACCCCCCTACCATGCCTTTAGGGTTTATTCCCTTTGTGGAGCCACAGTGTGGATGGCTGACAATGGCTGAGGCTTACTGTGAGCCCCGCACTGTTTTCAGTGTATTCTCTCACATAGCCTCCCAGCTGTGCGGTAGGTGTGCTGTCGTGATTGTCCTGTTTTCCCAAGAGGGTGCTAAGGCACAGAGAGATTTAGCCATTTCTCCAAGATCACACAGTCAGTCAGCAGCAGAACTGGGATTTGAACCCAGGCAGTTCAGATCAGCTTACCCACATTCCAAGACAGATCCTGTCTCTCTGAAGGCAGGGTTGACCTAGAAGCAGGTCCAGAGCTGTCGCTGGCACTAAAATGACCACTGCTGAGTGACTCACCGTTCTGGCCAGGTTTCCTACTAATAGTTACCTCAGAGGGAAACTTTACTCCTGACTAGAGCTGGCTGGGTCCTGAACTCACTGTGGCAGCTCTTACACACGACCAGGGTGGCTGTTTGGAATAAGTTAGTCCCAGATCTCCACCCCCTGCTTCCATAGGTTTCCAGGACCAGATGCTTTTTTTGTTTTTTTTGGTCACACCATGAAACATATAGGATCTTAATTACCTGACTAGGGAGGGATTGAACCCATGCTCCCTGCATTGAAAGGTGGCATCTTAACCACTGGACCACTGGGGAAGTCCCCCAGATGCATAATTTGCAGGGCCCAGTACAAAAGGCAAATGAGGGGCCCTTTGTTTCATAGTATTAAAAATTTCAAGGTGGCGACAGCAAAACATTGCACTAAGTGTGGGGCCCTCCTGACCCTGGGACCCTGTCTGAAAGCACTGGTCTCACGTTTACAAAACTGGTTCACAAGTGTTCAGAGCAGCAGGAAGATGTGATGAAATCCATATAGAAGGTGAGATGGTGCTGGATGTTCCTTCTCTTCCAAACCAGTCAAAGCAGGATTTCCAAGGAATTTCTTTTCATCTCAATGCAGCAGTCTGATCCAGAATGCACTTCAACCAAAATAAATCTTAGGAATCTCTTGGCCCTAGGGTGAAGTCATCTGAAGGACTGGGACTTGGGTCAACAGCTTTGTTTTGGGGTCAGGCATCTTGTTCCATGGGCTTCCCTGGTGGCTCAGATGGTAAAGACTCCGCTTGCAATGTGGGAGACCTGGGTTCCATCCCTGGGTAGGGAAGATCCCCTGGAGGAGGAAATGGCAACCCACTCCAGTATTCTGGCCTGGAGAATCCCCAAAGACAGAGGAGCCTGGTGGCCTACAGTCCAGGGGGTTGCAAAGAGTTGGAAATGATTGAGTGATTAAGCACACACAGCACATCTTGCTCCATGAACTCCAGTCTCTCCTAACCCTGCCTTTCAAACTCCTCTCTCCCTCCTGCCTCTTTCCCATTAGCCTCCGAGCCTGCTCAGATCTATTCTGTTAAAGGACAAGCCCCGCTCAAATCTCCGTGGACTCTGCAGTCCCATCCACCCACCAGATGACTCTTCCCCCCTCCACAGCCATGCTGGAAGGAATGGTGTGTCGGCCCCATTGCCACTTCCTCATTTCCAGAAGCATCCTAGCTCCCTGAAGCCTTGCCTTGTCCTCCGGGAGTTTGTGGCCTTGTCCTCCGGGAGTTTGTGGATTCCGTGCTCACTAGGTGACCTCCTACTTGCCGAGCGCACTGGTCTCTTCTCAGGCCCTATCCTTCTTGGCCCTCTGGGGCATCTGACCTTATCCGGGCTCTGCCTCTAGAAAAGGAGGATGCGTGTGGCGGTGAGCAAATGTCCTCGAAGCCCTAGATCAGGCCTGGCACATGGTACACAATCAGTAGCTGTTAGCAGGAGCCGAGACTGCTGGTGTCATCTCTAATGTCACCTGGAAACCCTTCTCCTCTGGCCTCGGTTGCTCACTCCTGTGTGAGTCTGTCTTTCTTTCTTTCTTCTTTTTTGAAAAATGTTTATATATTTTTATTTATTTGGCTGTGCCCGGTCTTAGTTGTGGCACGCGGGCTCTTCCATCCTTGTTGCAGCATGTGGATCTTTAGTTTCGGCATGCGAACTCTTAGTTTTGGCATGTGGGATCTTAGTTCCCCACCCAGGAATCAAACCTCTCTGCCTGCATTTAAAGGTGGGGTCTTAGCCACTGGATCACCAGGGAAGTCTGATATGTGTAAGTTTTTCTTAACAGAAATTTTATGTTGGTTTCTCTTTCTCCACCAGACTCTTAAGATACTGGTGTTTTCTGAGTTCTGTCCTGTGTCCACACCTTTCTTCTTCCTCTCCTCATTCTCTCCCAGCACTTCTCTCCCGATCCATAAGTTCCACACTGCCACCCAGGCATCTCCAACATCCACATGTCCTTCCTAAACTCCAGGTGTATAAGCCAGCTGCAGACTGTGGAATCCTGCCTTCACTGTGGCAGCTCTTCCACGGTGAGGGTGGTGGTTTGGAATAACTTAATCCAAGATCTCCACCCCAGACTGGATTCATTCCCTTCCTTCTCTAAATCTGATTTTCCTGCTACATGCCACCACCCCAGGGCCCAAATCAGAAGCCTGGGTGTTTTTATTGCTTCCCTTAGCTGACATCGAGTGTAGGCCCTGAGCTGAGCCACTGGGGCTGCATCAGTGTCCTGACACTCAGGGCCTGCCATGCTTCCTGCTGGTGGGAGAGACACATACTGATACACGACTCATCCTGGGACGATAACATACCAGGGTCCTAATTGTGACTGGAAAGACTGGAGAACTGAAGGATCATGAAGGATCATTAACTGAAGTTAATCAGGCAAACTGGGGCTGGGGGACATTCTGGGCAGAGGCTTGTGCAAAGGCTCTGTGGTAGAAAGAAAACTGTTTAAGAAATGAAAGGTCAGTGGGCAGGAAGGCCAAGAAGGAGGTGGAATGTGGCTCCAGGCGAGGCTTGGGAGGTGGACGGGTGCTGGATGGCGCATGGCCAGGAAGCCGAGTTGGCCGAAGTCTTTTTAGGCTCCTCCTTGCTGCTTCCTCCCACCTGCTCCCACTTCTACCAGATTCTCTCTCTTTAACCTCCTTCCTATCCTAAAGTCCTCATTGTTCACACATTAAAAATTAAAGTAGCCTCTGTTGTTGTTCAGTCACTCAGTTGTGTCCGATTCAATTTGACATTAGATTTAGATGATTTCAGGTTGTCTTTATAGTTACATCAGATACCGGAATGGGTTGCCATTCCCTTCTCCACAAGATCTTCCCATCCAGGGATCGAACCTGGGTCTCCTGGATTGCAGGCAGATTCTTTACTATCTGAGACATCAGGGAAGCCCTAAAATAGCCTCCTGCCACCTCCAAATCCATCTTTCACACTAGAGTCTTAAGCGGTATTTCTAAAATATAAATCTGATTAAGTTGGTCCTCCGGATGCACACAGTCCTCCCCTGGCCTCCCACTGTCAGAATAAAGTCCTGGCCACCTTCCTCTCCTTAGTCTCCTCATACCCACCCCAAAACCCGCTTCCCACTGGCTTTACTAAACACCCTGCAGGTCCCAGAGGTGCTGGTGGAATGTGCTTTGGTGCCCACAGGCCCTCCTCCTGTGTCTGCCTGGTGATGTCCTGCTATCTCACGTGCCATAGCTCACCCACCTCCTCCGGGAAGCTGTCCCCCCATCCCTGCCTCAAACCCATGCACGGGCCCCTCCACTTTGCCATGCATAAGCTCACGTTGGTGCATGGGTCCCACCTCCCTCCTTGCTAGTGGATGTGTGTATCTTCTCTGCTAGACTTCGGACTCCTGGAGAGAGGGGACTGGGGCTCATTTATCTTTGTCCTCTGGTGCCTCAAGACTGGGCACACATTAGGTGTTTAATAAATGTTTTCTTGAAGACCTGGTGATGAAGGAATGACATTGTATAAGCAGGTGGTAAAAAATGAAGCACCACCTGGAAAGCTCTGCATGTAGGGATCCTTGTTAAGGGTTCTGGCTTCCAGGACCTCCATGTGCCGCGTCTGGTTCTGTTTCTTCTAATAATGGAACACAGATCTCAGGGCTGCCTCCTGCTACGCCTGCCTGCCACCACCATACATCCGGAAGGGCAGGCAGACGTAGGGCAGGCAGAGTCAAGCCTCAAAATGTTCAATCTTCTAACAGTGGTTCTCAAACTGTAGTGTGTATCAAAGTTACCTACAGGGCCTGTTAACACACAGATTGCCAGGCTCTACCCCCAGACGTTCTGATCTGGTAGGCCTGGGGCAGAACCCAAGAATCTGCATCTCTAACAGCTTCCCAGGTGCTGCTGAAGGTGGTGGTATGGGGAGTACTCTTCGAGAATCTGTCTTCTAGCAAAAGGATCTGCTCTAAAAACAGTTACTCTCTGTAGTGTTGGGGAAGGAGATAAAGGAAGCTTTTTGCTTGGATTTGGTTTTGTAGGTTTTAAGAACTATTAATGTGAGATTAATGTGGATAGATGGAGCTGGTTCTACACACCTACCTCCTCCCCCATCTCCTGGTTTTCTACAAAGTGTTGCTGGGTTCACTCATCAGCTATTCAGTGGGTATGTTTTGAAGGTGTAAAATGTGTTCGGCAGCATGAGAGGTAGAGTCGTTGACATCAAGAGGAAATTGATATGAAACGGTCCTAGGAGAGGCCCTCCAGTGCAGTCCTAGCCATAATTTAAGGAAATCAAAGAAGAAATGTCCATTCAGGTGGGTAGTGAGTTCCTCATCAGTGGAGTTGTTCCAGAAAGGCATCTAGAGTGTTTGTGGGAATAAAACAATTGGATAGCTAGTTAGACCACATGACTCTTAAGATCCTGGGATTCTGTGATTAAGGGAGATGGTGTGGTGGCTCAGTGGTAAAGAATCCACCTGCCTGGGCACTCAAAACTGGTGCTCTGGGAAAACCCAGAGGGATAGGGTGGGGAGGGAGGTGGCGGGGTCACGATGGGCGGACACATGTACACCTGTGGCTGATTCATGTCGATGTAAGGCAAAAACCACCATAATATTGTAAAGTAATTAGCCTCCAATTAAAATAAATACATTAATTAAAAAAAAAATCTGCCTGCCAATGCAGGAGACCCAGGTTTGGTCCCTGGGTTGGGAAGATCCCCTGGAGAAGGAAATGGCAACCCACTCCAGTATTCTTGCCTGGGAAATCCCATGGACAGAGGGCCCTGGTGGGCTACAGTCTGTGGGTCACAAAAGAGTCAGACACGACTTAGTGACTAAAACAACAACAACAATGTGTAATCACAACAAACGACACAAATAAAATGCAGTGGAGCGTGTGGTGGGAGAGCTGCAGAGGTGGTTGAGGCATCCCCGTATCAGTACTGATGTTATTGTCCTTATTTTAATAAACACATTTGCTCCTCACTAGTAATATGCTTGGTAATAAAATGAATTTATGTCCAGTGACCCCGTAATTTGCTGTTTATTGCCCTTAGATCATTTAAAAGGTTAAATAGAAAAAGCCACAAGCAGGCCCACAGTGTGCCCCAGAGGTCTCTTTAGGGCCCATTTCCTGAGTCAAATGGAATTGAGATGTGTAGTGCCATGTTATTATTTTTTTTGCAATATTTATGTGTGCCCGTGAAGGGAAGAGAGAGAGAGGGAAGCCAATTGCAGCACTTGAATTTATAGTTACTAGGTCAACAACTTGATCACCAACTTGAATTTCAGACTCTCACCTTGTTAAGATAGTCCAGACAATTGCCAGATTCCGTAGTAGAGGTAAAGGTCAAAGTCTCTCTTTCAGGAGGGCCCAGCGCCTCCTGTGGTCTCCTGTGGTAGACCACATTGAAGCCCCTCACCCCTCACTACTGTTTCTTGAGCATCTATTAGGTGATGGGTACTGAGTGAGATACTTTACAAATGTTATTTATAATCCTTCAAGGTAAGTAGTACTATTGTCTTTTTCAGATTTAAAAAAAAGTCACATAGGGATATGTGTCTTGTTCAATTTCACAGAAAACTCAATTCGTTTTTGGAAGTCAACATAACTATGTGATTGAAAAGCAAGATAAAAGATAGGTGAAAAATTATAGACCTATCTCAAGTCTGAGTGTAGATGTAAAATTAGAAAATAGAATGCAGCAGTATATCAAAAAGGTAATACACTCTGATCAAAGAGGGTACATTTTAGGAATACAAGAATGGCTCAATAGTAGGAAGCATTAGGAAATCAATGTAATTCACCATATCAACAAACTGAAGTAGCATCATATGTTAGTAGATGCTGAAAGGCCAGCTGGTAAAATTCTCCTGTAATAAAACTAACTCAGGAATAAGACGAACTACTTAAACTTGATAGAGAATAAAACCTAGTCACTTACAGTGAATTCTAAACAGTGAATCACTAAATGCAATTTCACTACAATAGGAAAAACTTACTTTTGTTGTCTTAGAATATGGTCTTGGTGATTCTAACAAATGAATTAAGCTGAGAAGATAAAATAGTTTGTATAAATATGAGAAAGAAGAGATGACATTATCTATTTTTGCAGAAGGTTATAATACTTGAAAAACCCAAGAGAATCTATAGTAAGAAAGGAAAAAAAAAGTTGCTCGGTTGTGTCCAACTCTGAGATCCCATGGACTGTACTCTGTGAAGCTCCTCTGTCCGTGGAATTCTCCAGGCAAGAACACTGGAGTGAGTAGCCATTCCCTTCTCCAGGGGATCTTCCCGACTCAGGGATCGAACCCAGGTCTCCTGAATTGCAGGCAGATTCTTTACCATCTAAGGACCAGGGAAGAAAGGAAATCCCACCAGAAATAATGAGAGGCTGGTAAGAGTGTTGAGTCAAAGCTCTTCTCTATACTGTGGAGGTCATGCAGCTGGTCAACCTTGGCATCTGGAAGTGGGATTTGAAACCATGTTTGATGATGAAGCCTGTGCTCTTTCCACCTTGTGAAGTGTTTACTCTCACAGCTATAACCCAGGCTTGTGAAGGGAGAGTCTCTTAAAGCTGCCAATTTCAGCTGGTCCAGCAGATTGGGTGGTGTTTGCTCTGCTGGGGAGAGGTGGGGGCAAGATGAGAAGGTTGGCGCAGGATTTTTACTGGAAGACCCTCAAGACTTCTGCTACCAGCAGTGCTGTCCCTCCAGGGGCTGGGATATTGGGCTTTGTGGTGGGGAGGGGGGTGACAGTGGTCTAGTCTTAGCCGTTTAGGTGCTGAGCAGCCAACCAAGGGAGCTGTCCCTTTCATCTTTTTGGCCCCAAGAAACCATATTTGTGTTGCTTGTTGCCCTTGTCTCCTACTGTCCACTTGAGTGGTGGGGCCTGCTGGGACACATTTTTAGAGATTTGGGGTATCAGAGACTCCTTAGGCCATCTAGGACACAAGCTCTTGGCTAGCACATCTACCAAGGATGCCTCGGATTTATGGTTTTCATGGTGGAAGTGGAATGTGTTTTTCTGTCACAAAAATCACTGAGTGATACATCAAAAATATAATCCACATAAAGCTTTTGTACTTCATACAGAGTCAACCACAGGGTGGCAGAAGGAGTACTGCACAGGAGTCCAGGAGACCTGGGTTCCAGTGGCTGGCTCAGCCATAGCTAGCTGCGTGTTCCCAGACACATCACTTAACCATGCTGGACCTTACTTGCCTCATCTATATCACGGTATATTGGATGAAATGAAATAGACTCCGGTCTGTGCATGCTAAGTCGCTTCAGTCAGATCTCACTTTATGACCCCATGGACTGTAGCCTGCTAGGCTCCTCTGTCCATGGAATTCTCCAGGAAAGAATAATGAAGTGGGTTTCTATGCCCTCCTCTAGTGGATCTTCCTGACCCAGGGATTGAACTTGCGCCTCCTATGTCTCTTGCATCAGCAGGTGGGTTCTTTACCACTAGTGCCACCTTGGAAGCCAAAACAGACTCCTAATGCCTTTTAACTTCAAAGTTATACTAATGATCACCCTTCCCATGTGCCCAGCTCTGTTCTAAAGTGCTTTGCACAGAGATTAACTCATCCTAACGACTCAAGAGTGAAGTACTGTTATGGTTCTCATTTTCCCCCTGAAGAAACCTGAGGCACGGAGAGGGACAGTGACTTTCCCAGGGTCTCATAGCTAGGCAATGATGGTGCTCTTACTCAGTTCAACTACTGTGGTTTTTTTACCTGGGTCCGTGCTATTATAGCGCTGTTGGTCTGTCCATTGGGGTGAGGGGGGTTGGGAGCGGAAGACATTTTTTCAAGGAAACCCAGCTCTGGGGTGGATGGATGAGCCACTGCCTGGGAGATTGATGGCAGCGGCTGCAGACATTGCTGACATTTTTGTTTTCCTTTCTTCTTTTCCTCTCTAGTCTGCGGCAAGCGCTACAAGAACCGGCCGGGACTCAGCTACCACTACGCTCACACTCACCTGGCCAGCGAGGAGGGAGATGAGGCTCAAGACCAGGAGACCCGGTCCCCACCCAACCACAGAAACGAGAACCACAGACGTGAGTTCCCGGGTGTTGGGTTGGGTGAGCGGTAAGGTGGATAGGCAGGGCTACAAGCTTTCATTTCTGTTCACCTGTGGGATCGTCTGCTGGCACCTGTTGGTTGGTCTCAATGACCTGTGGTGAGCTGGCCATTTCAGCTCCCCAGCTACCCCTGTGGGTCAGCGGAGCCCCAGGCTTAGAGTGGGCTGAGCAGGGGTGGCACACTGAGCTCTGCTCCCAGAGGACAGAAGGTAGGTGTTAAGGCCAAGGGAAACCTCCTTACCTGGCCATCGTCAAATGCCACACCTGGCAGTCTTTTTCTGCAGCTCCAGAAGATCCATTCACAGCTGCTGTTCTGAGTTGGCCAAAGCCCTGGGGTGTGTCAGTTCAGACAGACCTTCCAAATGTCTCCTTGGCCACCAAGAGACACAGGATATTCTTGATCCATCATCTTGGCTCTTATAGGGTCACAATTTGGGTAAAAAACTACTGCCCTAGAATTTCCACACTCTTCTCTTGAGCCCTCAATCAGCAAACATGACCTGGGTGTGCTTGTCATTTGGGATGTTGGGCTCTGGAGAGACAAAATGACCCTGAAATTTGCGTTTCCATTTCTATTCTTTCTTTCCTTCTTCAGCTTCCAGTTATGAATTAGAGAGTCGCAAAGGGCTTAGCATTCACCACGTGACTTCCCTCTATGACATTCTTTATGGCTTCTGGACCCACCCCAAACTCAGGATAGGATGGGATGATGGGATCTTTAGGGCTTGCTTCAAAATGTGAGTCATTCTAGGATCATGGGGTGAGGAATAATTGTGGACATGCCATGTGTTTTTTATTTTGTTCAGAAGATTTTGTGGTAGGGGTTCCTATAGCGAACAAGTCAATGTAATACAAGGGATCAGACCTTTAAAAATATTCAGATTCTAGAGTTTGCGGGTGACTCCTGTGCATGTCAATCAACTCAGTCAACTGATGTCAATTGACTGCCTTCATCCAGTATTTGAAACAATGAACACACATTGGCCAAAACCTTTCTTTGGATTAGTCTGGGTTCTCCCCTAACCCCCAACCCACTTTCCCCTTGTAGCATTGCCTTCTGTCTTAGTTTCTTCAGATTCCCCAAACAAAGTACCAAAGACTGGCTGGCTTACCAGTGATTCGTTTTCTCACATTTCTGGAGCTGGAAGTCCCACATCAAGGTGTCATCGGGGTGGGTCTCCTTGGAGGCCTCCCTCCTTGGTTTGCAGGTGCCCGCCCTCCTGCTGCCTCTCATACGGTTATCCTGTTGGGCACATGTGCTTCTGAGGTCTCTGTGTGTGTCCAAGTTTCCTCTTCTTATAAGGACACCAGTCAGATTGGATTAGGGCCCGTCTTAACAGTCTCATTCTAACTTTTGCTTTTTCATCATCTCTTTAAAGGCCCTAGATCCAAATATAGTCGTATCTTGGGGTGCTAGGGGTTAGGCCTTCAACACATGAGTTTGGGGGGGACATGATTCAGACCATAGCATCTTCTTTAATTCTCACTCTCTTTCAGAATTCAAGCCCTTCGTGAACCTCTCTTCTGGTGCAAGCTAGACCTTTTATTTTCTCACCAACTGTTGTTATCCGGACAGAACCTGAAAGCAGGCAGGAGGTGCCCTCCTCTGCATGTCAGCTTCTGAGTATCCACGATGCTGAGGTCTCTGCCTGCTCCCTGGGGAGAGGTTCCCTTGGTCCTGTCACCCTTATCTTCCAGAAAGGAACATATATTGACCTGTACCAATCAGTTGGGTTTTGCATTCTGCCATCTCTCCTCTCCTCCTGTCTCTGATCTAAGTGGCCAAGACATAGCTATTGTCTCCTGCCTCTAGGAGGCCATGAGTGCTCTCCTTTGATTTGGGTTGCTATCTGGAAGGTGTTGATTAACAAAGTTTGCTCTCTCTAAACTATTTATCAGCTTGGTGTTATTTCCCACTCCCCCCAGTGCTGGCTTGTGGGCTGGCCTGGTGACTCAGTGGTAAAGAGTCCACCTGCCAAGGCAGGAGACACCAGTTTAATCCCTGGGTCGGGAAGACCCCCTGGAGAAGGAAATGACAACCCACTCTAGTATTCTTGCCTGGAGAATCCCATGGGCAGAGGAGCCTGGCAGGCTACAGTCCACGGGGTCACAAAGAGTCAGACACGACTTAGTGACTAAACCACAACTGGTGCTGGCTTATCTCTCCTTTAAGGACTTCCCTGGTGGCTCAGTTGGTAAAGAGTCTGCCTGCAATGTGGGAGACCTGGGTTCAATCCCTGGGTCGGGAAGATCCCCTGCAGAAAGAAATGGCAACCCACTCCAGTATTCTTGCCTGGAGAATTCCGAGGATAGAGGAGCCTGGTGGGCTACAGTCCATGGGGTCACAAAGAGTTGAACACAACTGAGTGACTGACACTTTATCTCCTTTATGGTAGTGGTGGTTTAGTCACTCAGTTGTATCTGACTCTGCAATCCCATGGCCTGTAGCCCTCCAGGCTCCTCTGTTCATGGGATTTCCCAGGCAAGAATACTGGAGTGGGTTGCCATTTCCTTCTCTAGGGGATCTCCCTGATCCAGGGATCCAACCAAGGTCTCCTGCATTGCAGGCAAATTCTTTACGGACTGAGCCACGTGGGTATATCCTTTAAATCTCTTCTCAAATGTCAGGCCGTTTTGTTCCTCATGCCGCAGGGTTTGGCGTGCCTCTCTTTGGTCTGGATCTTTTGTGTGTGTGTGCATAGTGATGGCAGCCACAGAGGAGGGTTCCTTGTGACCTCCAGGTATACTGTGGGCCCCAAGTGGACCCTGGGGTTCTCCTCCTTAGCCATTCCTGTGGGCCCCTCCCAGCTGTCTGTTCAGTTCCAAGGTGGGCATTGGCGCCTGTTATTCTCTATCCACTGGGATCTCCTCACGCTGTCTTGTGGGTCGTTGTCCTTATGTCCTCACCATGAGGCTGGGCAGCCTTGCTTAGGGAGGAAGCTGCATCTTTTCTCCTGGATGGAGACACATCCCTGAATATCCGGCCATGTGTTCTCCTCTCTTGGGGGGTTTGCCAGCGAGCACTCTTGTTCCAGCCCCGTTCCATCCCCCTCCTCTCATCCTGCTCATGAGAAATTGGGTTCTTCATAAAGGATCATACAACTACTGGAGGGGTTTAAACTGCATAGAAAACCAACAGCTGTTGCTGGGCTCATCCAGGGCCTTCTCACAGGAGGAAGTTTCTAGAACCCTCACAAGCACCATTTTGATGACATCTCCTCCCAAGGCCTCTGAGAAGTCTATGATTAACTCTTATTTTACTAGCGGGGATGGGGGAGATGGGCTGTGGCAGAGATACCCTCAGTGTCCACAGAGCCCTCCCTCCCCTCTTCCCCAATTTCTCTGGATGAATCCAAGAGACAGCGGCTCTCTTCCCGGGCTCCCTGCACACAAACACACGGCCTGTTTGCTGCTCCGAACGTGTGCTCTGTTCCCTCCCACAATGGCCCTGGTGAGCGGCCCCCTCACCATTTTCTCATGCGCTCTAATTGCCAGCATCATTAATACCCAGTCATTAGCTGCTCCCACTGTTTGGGGTGGGGGTGGGCGCCCATCCATCCTGCCCCTAAATGTAACAGGGGCTGTGCGGGGAATCGAAGGTGACAGCTCGGCAGCATCCCGAGGTCTCAGCCTGTGATCCTCCCTTGGCAAGGCTTTTGGAGTGGGGGCGGGAGGCAGGAGGGGCTCATCCCCAGTTCCCCCAGGAAAGGTTAGGGATGCCAGCTAGGTGGGAATGCTGACTTTTCCCTCTTTGAGCAGAGCTGCAGGGGGACCCCAGCTGCTTGTGAGCACAGGGCTGTGGGAAAAGCTGCCCTTACAGACGCTGGAGATGTCACGGGCATCTGCCTTTGCACCACCTGCAGCCGCAGAGACCTTTTGACTTTGGTCCTCCTGCTGTCCCTTGCTCATTCCCCCAGCTGCGTCTCCAGCAAAGCCCATTGCTCGTCCATGCCGTTGCTGAAAGGGCAGAGTGGAGTGCTGGAACCGGCTCTGATTGCCCCCTGCCCCCTGCCCCATGCTGCCCTCTGCTGCCACTCCTCCGTCCTCCCGCCCCCTCCCAGCTCTGCTGCCTTTGTTCCTCTCCTAGGCTTGCATTTTCTCCTGAATATATGCTGCGTGCCTCCCCGGTACATCTGTCCCCTTTGCCATGTGCCCTTCCCTCTCTGCCTCAACTCCAGGCAGCGCAGGACTGTGTGGAGCTCAGATACCCTTCCTTGGGAGACAGGACTTTTCTGATGGGGTCCTCCCTGCCTGAGCTGCCATCCTTCTCCTCCTTGTAGGAAGCTGGATTCTTCTTACTTCTTCTATTAATATTTCTCTGACCACCTTCATCTACTTTCTTCTTCTTTTTTAAAAATATTTTATTTATTTATCTGGCTGTGCTGAGTCTTAGTTTTGGCACGTGGGATCTTCGATCTTCATTGTGGCATGATCTTTAGTTGATGTGGGATCTAGTTCCCTGACCAGGAATCGAACTTGTGTCTCCTGCATTGGGAGCAAGTCATCTTAGCCACTAGACCACCACTAGACCCTTTCATCTACTTTCTATGAATGCCAATCACCACGTGTGCCTATATGCATACATACAGATACACACACACACACACACACACACACACACAGACGGTATTTATGTGAATAGATGGAGGGAGGGTTTGGGCAGGTTAGGACTCTGAGAGCTGCCACTCAGAGGCGTCCTGTCGTGACTCTGTCAGTGCCACCTTGGTAAACAGGGTAGCAGCAAGAGCACTGGGTTACAATTCAAAACTCCTTTGACACAGGCTCACAATGTCAAAGCTCTATCTTCTTTGCACAGTGGTAATCTATTACAGATGATGTTTTCAAGGTGCCTTTCTTTGGGGGTGGTGTGGGTATGGGCATTTCTGAGGTCGTGGACCTGTATGAAAAAGCTGTGTGAATAAATTCAGTCTAGTATATTAATCGGTCCATCCATCCATCTATCCATCCATCCACCCATCCATCTGTTGGTTTAATGACCATGTATCAAATACTGTCTTGGTCCCTGTCCTTGAAGAGCACACAGTCGTGAGCAGGACTGTGTAATAGGGTTTGTATACAATCTGGTGAAGGAAGCCAAGGGCTCAAGAGCACTGCACACTTTCTACTCCAACGGCAGCAGTGCTCCAAGTGTGACTTCAGCATCACCTGGGAACTTGCTGGGAATGCAGTTTTTTGGCTCCACCAGACCTTCAGAAACAGACTCTGAGGGTGCTGGTCAGCAATCTGTGGTTTTTTTTTTTTAATAATTTTATTTATTTATTTAATTTATTTTTTGGCTGTGCTAGGTCTTTGTTGCTGCACGCGGGCTTTCTTTAGTTGTGATGAGCAGGGGCTATTTGCTAGTTGGGGGCCGCAGGCTTCTCGTTGCTGGTGGCTTCCCTTGCTGCAGAACACAGCCTCTAGGGTATGTGGGCTCAGTAGTTGTAGCTTCTGGGCTCTGGAGCACTGGTTCAATAGTTGTGGCACATGCGGCCTTAGTTGCTCCACAGCACGTGAGATCTTCCCGGATCAGGGATTGAACCCATGTCTCCTGCATTGACAAGCAGATTCTTTACCACTGAGCCACCAGTGAAGCCCCAGCAATTTGGTTTTTAAAAAGTCCTGCAGGGCATGAAAGCTTCGGAACATTAGAACATTTAAAAAGCATGAGGGGATTTGCAAAGGCTTCCCTGAGGAGGTGACCTTCAAGGTAGCCCTTGAAGAATGAGGAGAAATTGACTGGGTGGGAGAAAGCTCCCCAGGCACAGGGAACTGTGTGCACAAGGGCAGAGGTGTGAAACAGCATGTTGCGTTCAGACAATTAGTAGTAGTTGGGTTTGACAGTGGTGTTGGAGAAATGGTGGAAACATGTGCAAGGGCCACAGCTTTAAGTATCTTCTCTGCCAGGTTGGGTAGTTGTCATCCTATAGGAAAAGGAGACTTTATTTTCTTGGGCTCCAAAATCACTGTGCATGGTGACTGCAGCCATGAAATTAAAAGACACTTGCTTCTTGGAAGGAAAGCTATAAAAAACCTAGACATCATATTAAAAAGCAGAGACATCACTTTGCCAGCAAAGGTCTGTATAGTCAAATCTATGGTTTTTCCAGTAGTCATGTATGGGTGTGAGAATTGGACCATAAAGAAGGCTGAGGCTGAAGAATTGATGCTTTTGAATTGTGGTGCTGGAGAAGACTCTTGAGAGTCCCTTGGACTGTAAGGAGATACAACCAATTAATCCTAAAGGGAATCAGCCCTGAATATTCATTGGAAGGACTGATGCTGAAGCTCCAGTACTTCGGCCACCTGATGTGAAGAGCTGACTCATTGGAAAAGACTCTGATGCTGGGAAGGATTGAAGGCAAAAGGAGAAGGGTGGGGCAGAGGATGAGGTGGTTAGATAGCATACTGACTCAATGGACATGAATCTGAGCAAACTCCAGGAGACAGTGAAGGACAGAGGAGCCTGGCCTGCTGCAGTCCACGGGGTCACAAAGAGTTGGACATGACTTAGGGACTGAACAACAACAAAGAAAAGGAGAACCATGACTAGAAGTAAGAATAAATGATTTATAAAGAAATACATGTGGCACATTATTAATTGTTGGGCTTCCCTGGTGGCTCAGCTGGTAAAGAACCTGCCTGCCAATGTAGGAGACACAAGAGATGAGGGTTTAATCCCTGGGTCAGAAAGATCTCCTGGAGAAGGAAATGGCAACCCACTCCAGCAGTCTTGCCTAGAAAATTTCATGGACAGAGGAGCCTAGCAGGCTATAGTCCATGGGGCTGCAAAGAGTTGGACAAAACTGAGTATGCATGCATGTGGGTGCGCCTGTGCTGCGCACACGTGCACACACATACACACACACACACACACACACACACACACACACATTATTAATGGTGGTATGGCATCTCTTTCTTATTTAATAGCATAAATGATTGTAAAATGTTCTCTACAACATACTTGGAGCTTCTATGAAGGAAATATGTTTTAAAGCATGGAGCTATAGAATTTATTCCAAGCCTATGTCTCAGGTTCCTGGCATGGAAGTTGGGTTGCCCTCAGTCCCAAGAGGGCTCAGTCTTCTGTTTAGTAGTGGTGGCCTGGCATATAGCTAGGCTCTCAATATCTGCCAAGAGAAGAAAAGTTCCCACCCCAGTGTGCCTGTGGAGGGCATGCTGTACTCTGCAGAACTGAAAGAGGAGAGCCGAGTTGATTAAGGGTAATGTCGGCTGATTAGATAATCTGAAAATTAGCCTGATAATGTGCAAATTATCTAAAAGAAGCATATGATGTCATTGCCACACTGATGGGGAAGATGGAACAGATGTTGGTCTTCTGACATCTCTGTCCTCTAGCATATGGCCCAGGGGCAGCGGATACAGCTTCAAGAGAGAGAGAGTGAAAGTTACATTTTGCATGAGCTTAAGAATTTTGGATCACTCTGAAAGGTGCCTGAGAAGCTTTATAACCCACACAACCCACCCTACCACTTACCCAACCTTGATGCAGGAAATTCAGGCTTTGATCCAGGGCTCTGTCTGAAAAAGTGAGCTGCTTCTAGCTCCCTAAAGAGCAAATTTGGAACACGGGTGTTCCTTAGGTGAATTATTATTTCACTGAACAGTTTATAGATTCCAAAGCAAAGAAGAATCTGAGGGATTGCTCTGGCCTTGAAGATATACTTGTAGTCAGCTCTCCAAACCTGTGGATCATCCATACTCTTGGACCCTGTGGCTGAGAAAATGGCATTGGCACTGGCTCAGCCTGTGTGTGAATCATGACCTGGCCACCTTGCCATCTTCTGTGTGTGTGGATGTGGGTCAGTTACTTACACTTCTCTGATCCTTTGTTGCCTCATCTGTGAAACAGAGAGAACCATCTTTCTGCTCCTGTGGGGTTGTTGTGAGTCTCCAGGCGATGTGGGTGTCTGGCACCTGGCCCTCTTGCCAAGAGTGCCTACATCCTGCCTCAGTGCCCTTCAGGCCAACAGAACTTGTCCAGACCATAGATGGATGATCTGAGTCAGGGTCTGTCTGTGGCCATGCAATGCTGAGAAACTGACTGCTTATGGGGGTCTCACTGGCCTCAGGTGAAACTATCAGAGTCTGACCTGGTCCTGGCACAGCCTTTGCTAACTCTTAGATATGGGACACCAATCCTTCCACACAAGCTAAACATGAGTGTTTATTGAGCACTTGCTGGGCATACGCCCTCACGGGGCCAAGTGTAACTGGGGCTCCCAAAAGACAGAACATGTAGTCTTGGCCCCAGGAAATGAGATGGATTTGAGACACCAGGTAGGAGGAAGCTGTGGGGTGGAATCTAGCCAGTGTCTGGCCCTGAATTTCCCATCCTGTTTCCCCAGCTCACTTTCTGTGAGCCTCTTGTTTCTCTCATATCTTTGGCCTAATTACCTAGAATGTTTAGGATTGAAGAGTTCCACGTCCTGATCAGTGACAAGGACAATAATACTTGCTGACATTCCTTGAATGTGTCAGACACTGTGCTAGGCATGCCGTGTTTATCTCATTCATTCCTCACAGTAACCTTGTAAGGTAGGTGCCGTGTCCCCTAGAGGACACCAAGGCACCTAGAGACCAAGGGATGTGCCTTTGGACACGGAGCATGAATGTGAATTCTCCAGTCATGTGTCGCTTCTTGGGAAAGCTTATTTATTACTGTGATCTATTTTTCCTGCCTTTTCAGAAATAAAATTGTTTTACAGAGGAAAAGAAAGTGAGAAATACATGGTGGAATACCTAATGGTGCCAGGCACTTTATACGCATCATCTCATGTGACGTCTGCAAGTCCATGAGGCACATGCTTCCCTCTGATTTTATGGATAAGGAAATGGAGGCTCAGAAAGGTTTAGGAACTTGCCCCAGGTCACAGAGCAAGATGAGAAGTTGAGATGTGAATGTGCTTAATTTGGACACCATTCAATTATGTCAGGACACTGGAACCCCAAGTGATGGATCCTAGTCTTAACCTGGGATGTTTGTTGTGGTCCTACTGATGACCCTTAATTTTCCCCTATAGGTCAATTATCAAGTGCATCATATTGCATAGTGGCTTTTCAAAAGAAATGAATGTATTAATGGGCAATATTGAAGTCAGCCTGGGCTATATAACAAAACACTATAGACTGGGTAGCTTAAACAATAGGAATTTATTTCTCACAGTTCTAAAAGTGTCTTTTAGATGGGTCAGTGTCTGTGGGGACTATCTCCTTGGGTTGGAGATGGCTGTCTCTTTGCTATATCCTCACATGGCCTTTTCTTGGTACATGTTGCTGCAGGGCCAGGTGAGCTAAGTCCCATCAGTTTTGTCTGAGTCTTTGTGACCCAGCGGACTGTAGCCCACCAGGCTCCTCTGTCCATGGGATCCTCCAGGCAAGAATACTGGAGTGGGTTACCATGCCCTCCTCCAGGGGATCTTCCTGACCCAGGGATTGAACCTGTGTCTCTTATATCTCCTGCCTTTGGCAGGTGGGTTCTTTACCACTGGCACCACCTGGGAAGCCCCACAAGTTGGTAGAGAGAAGCAAACTCTCTGGTGTCTCTTCTTATAAGGACACTAATCTCTACCACGAGGGCCTCATCTCTCAATGCCATCACACTAAGGGTGAAGACTTTAACATGTGCATTTTAGGGAAGAGACAATTCAGGCCATAGCAGGCATATTTAATCTTCAAAACAAACTTCAGCTATTTATGACGTTATGTGGAACCTCGTTTACAAATTCTGCTTGAGACTTGTAAATGAATTTTGCTCTGGAAGAAAAAGATCACGCATCTCTCAGTTCAACCATTTTCCTGCATCTTTCTCTCTCATTCTATGTCTCAGTCTTTCAAAGTTCTTTTTATGTCTTTCTGGCCTTGTTCTTTAAAAAGGTAATGCTGTACCTAAAGTGAAAACCATAGGACTCATCCTTGGCTCTGTTTTCCTTCACCACCCGTATTGGCTCCCCTTCCAAAATATACCACAAATCCGTCTCCCTTTCTCTATCTCCAACACCACCAGCTTCAGCTCCTGCTTGGATCACTGCAACTTCTTTATTAGTCTCTCTGCCTTTATTCTTACCTCTCATAGTCTCTTCTCCATGGAGTAGCCAAAGCGGTCTTTTAAAAGTATAATGTAGATTATGCCATGCCATGCTCTCAAAACTTTCATCATACTTGAATACAATCCAAACTCTTCACCTTGAGGGCCCACATTTTTGCCTCTCAAAGTGTGGTCAGCAGTTTCAGCACTGCCTGGGACGCAGGTGACCAACTTGTCCAGGTTGGCCGAGGACATTTCTAGTTTTAGACTGAAAGTTCTGTGCCCTGAAAACACCTCAGTGGCAGGCACCCTGGAGAGTCGGCTACCCTGTGGGGGAACTTATAAGAAATGTGGATTCTCAGGCCCTCCCTGGGCCTATGAATGCTAATCTGAATTTTAATGCGATCCCTAATTGATTTGTTTGCACCATACTCAAATTTGAGAAGCGTTGGCCTCCAGGGACTGCCAACCACTCTGACTTGACTTCCCTTGGGTGTGTGGTTATACGTGCCTGTGGCAAGGTAGTATCAGGTGGGCCAGCTAAGAGCCCCACTGCCTGGGTTCAAGGCCCATGTAGCTTGACCTTACACACACTTTCTTGTGCCTTATCACCTGTGTGAAATGAGGACATTTATGCATCTGTTTGTGCTCAGTTGCTTCAGTCCTGTCTGACTCTTTCGACCCCGTGGACTGTAGCCCACCAGGTTCCTCTGTCCATGGGATTCTCCAGGCAAGAATACCGGAGTGGGTTGCTATGCCCTCCTCCAGAGGATCTTCCCAATCCAGGGATTGAACCTGAGTCTCCTTCATCTCCTGCATTGCAGGCAGATTCTTTACCACTGAGCCACCAGGGAAACCCTAATGCATCTATACCACAGGGTTATGCAATGGTGAAATAAGTGAATTCATATACAGTACAGCAAGATGTGTATGACGCAATGTGATATGTCTGTCACGTGTCTCATTAGAGCTGTGGTCCTCCAGCTTGAGCACATCAGAAACACCTGTTCCTTAAACACACACACACTGCTGGATCCCACCCCAGAATTTTGGATTAGGTAGGTCTGGGGTGGAGGCCTAGAATTTGCATTTTTAAGAAGTCCCTGTGCGAACCACTGCCTTAGGGAGGTAGAGCTTTCGAAAACCGCTAAGCAATCAGTGTTTCCCTTTAATTCTTTTTTCTTTTGGAAGGACTGAATCACGTAACCAGGCATAATGAGGCACTGTTAAATCTCGGGGAAACTTGGTTTTCATCCTTTTCCTAGGACTCTGTCCTACCACAGGCAATGTCTGTGTGGCTCCCAGCACCCGCTTCCCGGCTTGCTTTCTGGGTGTGGTCCTTGTCTGGGCCCTTATCCCTGGGCTGGCCTGCCCGTCAGCTCTGTGGTCCTTGACTCTCTCCTCCTGCTCAGGTCTGATGCTTGGAGCTCATCTTTTTCTTTTCCCTGAGTACTGTTTTTCAGTCTGAAGGACACAGAAAATGCTGGTCCTTGGCAGACCGATGGGGTTGACAGGCCTGAGTCCCATGGAGGTGCTGGTGAGGAGGGGTGGAGAGGGGCAAGGCAGAGAGGAAGAGAGGAAGGGGGCTTGCTGAGTTCTGCCATCACGATAATAATATCCTGATGAGTGAAGCGGACCAGGCTTCTCCTGCTCGACAGCACTGGGATGGGCTGCCGTTCTCTCAGGGGAACGATGCCACTTCATTCACAGCCCTTCTGACATCGTTCCTCTCAAGTGAAACATTCTCCCCCTCAGCTGACTCGTTTGGTGGCAATAACAAGTTGCTACACCAGGGCACGAACTGACCACATGACCTGCTGCTGGAAAATGGAAATGTCTCCTTGTGCTTTTCCTTAATCAGCACCGAGAAAAGTAATCCGTTTTGCTTTGTCTTTTTCTCACTCTCCCGAAGCCTCGGTGACAGACCCTGGGTTGCTGGCCTAAGGCTGGAGCACAAAGGACAGTACTGTCGGGTCACGTGACCGTCCAGTCAGAACTGGGGACGTGGGGTCCAAACTCACGGCAAATGGCAACTCTAGTAAACACATCCATTAAGATGGAGACGTCAGTGTGAACAGACACATGCTTTCTGATTCTACGGCACAGTGTCTTGGAGTAAATATTTTCGAGGTCTGTGTCTGACGGTTTGAATCTTGTTTTCTATAAAGACAGAGGGAAGAAGACGGATATGAAGAAGGTTGGGATGACTGGCATACACTTAACATTTTCAGGAAGATTCTGCAGCCACCAGAGCACATAGTAAGTTAGGGCCTAATATTCTCAATGGCTACTTCAGGGCTCCTGGCAAGACAGCAAACATGGGGTTCAAGGGGCCCTGGGGGCCAGCTTAGACTGGGAGTTCTTAACTCCTTCCTTCCTGGCTTTCCAAGAAATGTCTAAGGGAGAGGCTTCCCGCAGGATGGCAGACCTGTTGACTTTCTCCACCACTGCTTTATTCTCTCTGATGCCCCACCCCGAGTCTTTTATGTCCCCAGTTACAGCCAGGACTGATTCTGGCAGTGCCTTAGGATGGTCAGTCAGTGCTCAGGAGACACTTTGCATCCCCTGAATTCCTGATCTTTGACTTCCCTTTTCCTGACAGTTGTTTTTTTTCCTCTCCCAAAAGCCTCTGTGAAGATTTGCCCATCCTTTCATTAAGTATTTATTGTCAGCTCTGTGTCAATCACCGTGTTAGGTGCTGGGGATTCAGAGATTAAAGACACTGCTCCTGCCCTCAGGGAGCTCACGGCTAACATGGAGAGAGACGCGTACACAAATATGAAGCAGGAATGAAAGGCTGAGTTCCTCGGGGTTTGGAAAATTTCGTTTTTCTGTCTCTTCTTTCACCCTATTATAATCCTCAGATAATAGGCCTAAAGGGGGCCTTAAGACGACATCTCGTATATTCTCTTGCCTGTAGATGGGCACACATTCAAACAAACCTGGGCCAGCGACATCTTCCCACATGCAGAGGCCTCTCTGGAGAAGCCTGCTCCTCCAACCAGACCTCCACCTGTTGAGCCGCACTCGTGTCCAGCTTTCTGACAGCAGTGTGCTGCCGTTTCAGCTCCTCCTATTTCCCGTTGTCCTTAACAATATGGAGTCTGGCGACTTAGGTCTATCCATAAACCCGAAGACTTATTAAATCAGCCCTTGGCCTTCTCGTCTCCAGAAGGACTAATCTGGGGGCCTGGAGTCATTCTGCCTTAGCAGCACCTCTCCCAAGTCCCTGCCACACACTCACGCTGCGTTCAATGCCAGGTGGCAAGATGGCGCGTGAGGACTGGCGGCCATGTGATGAGTGGATCCGGGTGTCTGTTTTCCGCTGGGCTCCCTGGCTGCCCCGTCTTCGACATTCATGGAGGAGGGCATCCTTCATCTTCCCTCTGGAGCCGCGGGGTGGGGACGGAGTTGCTATTAGGTGGCCAAGAAGAACCAGCCTGAATGGAATCCCAACATTTTTATTCCTGGGATCTGTGGGATTTATTTTTTCATCAGTTCTAGGGAAGCAATGAAAAAAAGGTGTCAGACCTTGGGGATAATTTATATGAGTAAACACGTAAGGAGTAGGGTGAGCAGGAGCATGAGAATTAAGGCCATTTATCCAGGCTTGGAGGCTCTGTGTGCCCTCTGGTCCAGCCTTCCCCGCAGTCTTTATCTCATCACTTTAACCCTCTCCTGGCTCTGCTCCACTTGGGCCCGGCACGGATCTCTTCCCAGCCCCAGCCTTCCGCCGCCTCCCCCTCCCCTCCCGGGTACCTCATTAAAGGCTGGGTGGAAGGGAGCAGGCTGCCGCGGTGGCCTCCAGCTGAGGCCTGCTCACTGATTCTGAAGGGAAGGCACGTTGGCTCCCCCCTACACCTCCCGCCCTGTCTTTGCAGCTTCCTCCACTAGCCTGGCCTGTTCAGTGTGCCCTGTATGGCCAGCCGGGGGCCGCCTTCCACCTTCTCCCTCTTTGCCTCATGCTTCTCTTTAACTCCGTCCTCTGAAGATGCGCTCTGAGCAGCCACATGGCACCAGGCTAGGATGCTTTACACTTGAGAGATGAAGTAATAACAGGTGGCAAGACCAGAGGCTGCCGGAGCCCAGGATTCCGGTTGCCATGGCAACATGTCAGACCTGTGGAGGGATGGGAACTGTCAGCCGTGGAGGGTGGTGGGGGAACGAGGGAGGGGTAGGGGGGTGCAGAGAGGCACAGCGCCTCCTGGAGGGCTCTTCTCCCTGCCCGCCCTGGGTTCCTTGAGCAGCTGCACCGTCCTGCTAGCTGGCCCTGGCTGGACAGCTGCAGGCCTGGACTGGGGTGGGGCTGGGTGGTGGGCATGGAACAAGGCCCCGAGGCTGTGAACCCTGGCAGGCGGTCGGAGCATCTGCTCGGGATGTGAAGTCATGCTTTTGTGGATGTGCCATGGAAGAGCCTGAACTTCCGGCTGGCTTCCTCTTTCCCTAGGACCCTAGGGAGGAGGCTCTGGTCTTGGCGGAAGCAGGTGAAGGGCTGTTGCTGGTGGCCAGCCTGTGGCCTCCACTCATTCTTCTCCTGAGTGGCAAGCGCGTCACTGCAGAAATCAGACCGAAAGAGGGGCCAGACAGCCCTGTCTTGGTGGGAGTTCAGTGGAAGGTTTGGGGCCTTGCTCGCCCTTGCCATGTGTCCTGGCTGAAGTCGGAAGTCCTGTGATGTGCTCCTGTGCTCTAACACCTTTCCTGAAGGATGGCTCACCCTTTCCCCAGTGTGCTGGTGGGATTATTTGGGACCTGGTTTCCTTTCTCTTGATTTGTTTTATCTGAATACCCCCTCCCACCTTCTGTTATTATTATTGTTTTGCATTTTTTCATGAACTTTGTTCCTGATTTCCGTTTTTTTCCTTTGAACTTTTTAAAGTTACCCCCCTCACCCCCCAGCTGAACCCCTGAACTCTCAAAAGTGTTAGAAAATGTTAGTCACTGTCACGTCTGACTTTTTGCCACCCCATGGACTGTAGCCCACCAGGTTCCTCTGTCTATGGAATGCTCCAGGCAGGCATACTGGAGTGGGTAGCCATGCCCTCCTCTAGGGAATCTTCCCAACCCAGGGATCGAACCTGGGTCTCCTACATTGCAGGTGAATTCTTTACCATCTGAGCCATGAGGGAAACTCTCTCAAGGCTCACTTTATTTTCTCAGCAGCTTCTTTGTTTCGCTTATATGATCTCAGCCCATGAACATTAATCAACAGAAAACCAAATCCATCATCGCAGACGCTGCCATCGACATACCACTCGGGTCTTAGGCCTCCCTGTCATCCTGTTCTATGAAGCGGGACTCAATTTCCCATAAGCAGAAGCGGAATCTCTATTTAAATCCTACTGGCAAGGTCTGGGCAAGCTTCCTATTTATAGTAAAATCCTTTTTATAATGATCTCATAGATGGTGCCAGGAAATTGCTCACGGATGGGTCAGGCCAAAGGCCAATAAAGCCACGGTGTGAACTTTACTTTAAAAAATTCCTTCATGAACCTCTGGAATCCTCTGGAGAAGTGTTTTCATGGAGTCTATGACAATAAACAGGGCCACTGGGATGGATTACTGTGGTAGAGACATTAAATGTAAGTTCAAAGGGAATTTCCGCTTTTATCAGGCCAATCTCAATACTTTTTATCGCTTTGGGCTTCCCAAGTAAAGTAATGGGTGAATCACGTTGACTTTAAAGAGATTTATGAAATATTTTATATGCAGAATTGGCTCTGGACTTCCTGGAGGCAGAGAAGTGTGATTAGAGACAGGGTCTCTGGGAACATTGACAACCCAAGGGGCAAATCCCACTTCCTCTACTTCTTAACTAGGCCCCAAAGCCAGCCGCTTCATCTCTTTGGGCTTCCGTTACCTCATCTGTCAGATGCTCCCTACTTCACAAAAATGTTGTGAGACTCAATGAAATAGTATGTGCAAAGCATCAGGGTAAGATCTGTTACCATATTGTAGTGTCATGTATGTCTACTTTTTTATCTTCTCAAAAAGTGGTTGAACAGGGGGCTAAGTGGGTAGGCACAACCTGTTGTTCCCTTCTCAGGAGACAATGACTCCTACTCTTATACTTTCCTTGTATGTCTGTGTATAGGACAATGTCGTACCTACTGTAATAGGGGTATAGTCTAATGTTATTCTTCCAGCAACCCAGGGCCCTTGGCTACCCCCTCTTATGTACTCGGGGAGTAGCTAGACATGACCCAGACCAGATGACCGATCAATCCATTTGGACATGGACCAGCTCTTCTCTCTAGGAACTAAGGAAATAACCCAGTCAGAGACGGCTATTCAGAGTGACTGGTAACTGCCTCTGTCCCCCTAGGAGGAGCTCCCTAGGTATCCCTGGGCTGCTTACCTACCTCTCTGCCATACTTTCTTAAGCTGTTCATCTCACACATCATTGTTAACCATTTCCCATGTGAAGGACATGTTGGTTTTCCAACAATGAGTTGGATATGGATAATCCCCAATCTGAGGGAGTAAACCATTGACTATGGGGGAATGAAGCAAGTATACACATGTATAGACAGGGAAAAGGTCCTAGAAGTGATGTCAACAGCATGCTATCCACAAGGCCTGACTGGTCATTTCTGGCTGGAGAAATGGGAGACCTCCATGGGAGAACCCTCACCCTGAAACTAATCTTAAAGATCCCCAAGGGGTAAGAAAGAGAACCAGATGAGAAAGCTGTTGGTTAGTCATCCCATGCTGTTTTACCAAGATGGATGGAAGCTTGAGATCACTGTCATGAGAGGAGAGTAGGAATTGCAGCAGAAATGATTTCACTGGAAAATGAAGTCTAACTGCTCACTATCACTTTCTACACTGGGCCCTCGCTGGGCTAAAATTGTACCCACCCACCTGGGCTGTCACAGCTGTACACACCAGGGCCTGCAGTTAGAAGGTGATCACCTTCTTCATCCTTTTGGCCTGGAACTTTGTATAACCAGCAACTAACACAAATAAATATGTGTGAAGACCCAGCTCTGCTTCAGTTTCCTCGGAAGCTTCGCTTCATCAGATGAATTCAATTCTCTTCTTTGGTCTTTCCCCATAGATTCGATTTCTCCACTACTGTCTGCTATGTTCTACTAGATTGTTTCTGAATTTTTCATTTCTTGCCAGCTTCAAGTCCCTAGTTTAATACGGTTTTCTACCAATGGTCTGTTGGTGGTAAAAACTGTAAAGAATTATCTGGGCTTTCTTTTTCGTTTTTTGCTGTGTAGGGTCTTAGTTATTGTGCTCAGGGGCTTCTCTCTAATTGTGGTTCATGGGCTCTGGAGCATGTGGGCTCTGTAGTTTGTGGTACATGGGCTGTCTAGTTGAGGTGTATGGGCTTAGTTGCCCTGTGGCATGTGGGATCTTAGCTTCCCAACCAAGGATTGAACCCACATCTGCTGCATTGGAAGACAGATTCTTTTTCACTGGACCACCAGGGAAGTCCCTTTCAGGGCATTCTTATACTCTATATTCTATGTCTTCATTTTCATAAATCACAAGGGATACAGTATGTTGGAGAAAAACTAGATCCTTTGGTTGCTTACAGATTTTGTGAAAGGGGAGAAGTCTGATATAAAAGGGAGTCCCTAAGAGAGCAGGAAAGAAAAAGGTGATGAGACTGGGCCTCATGAGAGGATCAGTGTGATGATATATATGGGATTCTTTGATCTCTCGTCATGCAGGAAGCTACCTAAGTTGTGATTGGCATTTCCACATTTTATATCTAGTTCATACCAGGCATGAAACTTAGCTTTGGACACTCAACCCCTCCATTTGAAATAACCCACTTCTTTCTGTCCATCTTTTGATTGATTTCCATAATAGTTGCTTAATGAAGAAACCCTGAGTTTATTTGCTTCATAAACATACTTGGATTTCCTTGAGAGAGTTCTAAAAATGGTTAAGATGGCAATTGAGTGAAGAAGAAGAAAGAGACTTCCTTCTGGATTTGGGCAATGAATTTTACAGGCAGAGAAAACTTTTTGCGGACGCCCTGCTTTTTGGAGATTATTTGCAAAACCATTCTGTATGATGCACATCTATCTTTGAGATGCAATGACTGATGAAGAAAAACCCACATTCCCGGAGGCCACAAGGTGTGGCCCCCTTCTCTGTTTACCCCAATCAGCCCCCACTTTTCTTGCAGAGAATTGTCTGCTTCCCTGAAGATGAAAATCAATGACTTAGAAACTGATTAAGCAATCCAAATAGCAACTGATAAATGGATTAACCCTCTATAATGTAATTCTGTGAGCTTTTGTCTTCCGCCTTCCCCAGGTAAGTTTTTCTATTCCTGGAGGCAAAGAAGAGGCTTGGAGGAAGCAGAGGCCAGGGGGAATCATATTAAAGTGGGTGAATCCGTTTATCACTTACTGTCTGGATGGTATTTCTGCTCACATATCTGCTTCCTTTTACAGATTTGTACCCTACGGGACCCTGATTAATGTTAGCCAGTGAATAATGAAAGATAGCAGCAGACGTTGGAATTGGGGAGGAGGAAGGTACCCTTGTGGTTTAGGCTGATCCCATAAACAGAGTGACTTTTCTTCTTTGTCACAGACTGAGAGTGTTAATATGATAAAGAAGTGTCCACAATAGGGATCGAAAAACAAGGAAAATGAAAGCATTTCTCCTCATACAAAGAACCTGTCCAAAGCTTTCTAACCAGCCCTTAGAAACTGAGATTTCAGTGCTTGAGGACATGTGCTGTTTTCACAAGGCTTTGTTTTGAAAAATCATGTCCCAAGATATTCCTTTGCTTTTGTGTAAGGCCTTTCAGCAAGGGTGCCTTGTGAAAATCTTAAGCCTCAAGATATGCTCATTAACTCACCATTCAATCCATGTCCAGTATGTTGTTTTTCAGTTGCTAAGTCTTGTCTGACTCTTAGCGACCCTGTGGATTGCAGCTCGCCAGGTTTCCCCGTCCTCCACTATCTCCTGGAGTTTGCTCCAGTTCGCGTCCATTGAGTTGGTGACGCTGTCCAAACATCTCATCCTCTGATGCCCTCTTCTCCTTTTGCCTTCAGTCTTTCCAACCATCAGAGTCTTTTCCACTGTGTTGACTCTTTGTATCAGGTGGCCAAAGTACTGGAGCTTCAACTTCAGCAACAGTCCTACTAATGACTATTCAGGGTTGATGTCCAGTATGAGACTGAGCTAAGTGTCCAGTTCTTATTCTAGGGATCTGCTGATTAACTAGTCCTGGGTGCTTTCCATAACCAATGAGCCTGGACTTTAGGGAGATGGATGGGGCTGAACAAGAGTGGACACCTAGGTATCTGCCAACATGTGTATCAGAATCCCTGAGACCATCTTCAGGGTCCTTCCTGGAATGATTCCCTCATCCTTGCTTCTTTGCTTTCCTTTTCAGAGACAGAAGGAATATTTCCTAAACAGGAGCCTCTTTCCCTAGGTAGGGCAAGGCCTAGGTAGTGACTTTTCTCTTTCCTGATGGTTGTCATCTGATGTTTGGACCCTGAGGGCCAGTTGTTCAGGAATGAGAGAAGTTCACTTGACTAGTAGGGTGTATGGATGCTTCAGTGATCAGGGATGCAATCAGAGGAGCAAGGTTGTTTCTCTACAAACATAGAACTGACAGATATTGCAAAAACCAAACTCGGCTCTGAATGGCTCACAAGACATTAGTACCATTGAACAGAGGAGAATCATAAAACTTTGCCAAAGAAAACAACCTGGTTGTAACCAAAACTCAGATTCTAAACTTCATATTCTTTCTGGAGCAGATTCAGCCACACCAGCAGGAGAAGAGGGGCCAGTGGAGACTCACTTCAGCCTAACACTGGATTTTTAAAAAAATGTTTCCACAGCCCAGAAAGGACCGGATGGGACAGTCATTCCCAATAACTACTGTGACTTCTGCTTGGGTGGCTCCAACATGAACAAGAAGAGTGGGAGGCCGGAGGAGCTGGTATCCTGTGCAGACTGTGGACGCTCTGGTGAGTGTGGCCCCTTCTCTCATCGTGTGCCCGTAGGCCAGGAGCTCTTCCACTCCATTCCTCTGCCATCTTGTTGGGGGCAGGGACTGAAGGGTGGGTTCAGAAGTGATGGTGGTGATTTTTCGAGTGCAGGGGGGATTTTCAGGTTATTTTGACTTTTTTTTTCTTCTTGAGTCTTAAGAACTAAAATCTATGTTGTGGGATCCAGGGAAAAGGGAAAGAAGAAGGTACGGGCTTGTGTCTGTCCGGCCTTTTCACGAGGTGGATATCTCTTGGTGTGTGTTGTTATGGACGACAGTGAGATAGCGTGGAAACAGCTGGAGACAGAGGTGGTGTGCTTCCTCGTATCGGGTGATGTGCACCTCACAAAAAGACGTGTTTGTTCTGCGGAAGTGCCCGGGGCAAACTGGAAGAATGTGGAGACATGAATGTTGAGAGAGCTGCCACACCTGGAGTTGTGGGGGAGTCAGAGACCCCTAGGCTTCTGGGTAGCAGCATAAATACCACCTCCATTGGCCACTCATCCCATTTTCTCATGTGGAAAACCAAAGAGAGCCTGGTAGATCAAGGAGGCAAAAGGGCAGGTGTTCTTAGGACTCTTCTGGAGTAGACTTGGGATGTTTTGAATTTTCATCTTTAATCTATTCAAAGACTAAATCTGGTTTTGTTCTTTCGTTCTTAAAATGAGTTCAGTCTTCAGGCTTTTGTTTTGATTTTTTTGTGCTGGATCATGGTTGGCTTTTCATATTGTTTTGTGTTGTAATGAGGCCCATTTATGTTGTAATGCAAGGCAGGGAGGAAAGTTTCAGACTCATCTTTAGTCTCATCAACTGCTGACTGGTAGATGAAACTCAGTTCTGCTGGATGGTTTGTTCCAGCAGCCGGGAGTCATGGCTCCTTCCCACCTTTCTACCCAGCATCTGTTCAACTCCTAGTCCCGAGAGAGGACCTGAGATGACCACACCTGGCTTTACTATAGCAGCTCAGTTCTTCCCTGGCTCTGTCCACAGACTTTAGCTTTTAGTCCTTTAATATTTGGTTTTGGATTGTTTAAGGTTTAAGACTGACTTGATCGGCAAGTCAGTAATTGGAAAAGCATTGTGGTTTCCACTGCACACAACCCCCCACATTTAACGCTTAAGGACCCTGACAGGGTGGCCCATCTGTGCAATTCTGTCAGTTCCTTTACTTGCCAAACGTGATACCTGATGTTGAACTTTTTATTCTACTGGTGCCAGCTTAGACAAGGGGGCCCATGTGATAGTGGACTCTGGGATTTAGATACTCAAAAAGAAAACGAAGCAAACTCAGAAACAAAACAAAGCAAACGAAATTCAGTTCAGCATTTTTAAAGAGCAAACTATCAGACAAAATCTCTACCACCAGAAGCAGAGTTACTTGGTGGCATGATATTCTAGTCAGAATTGTATGGACTGCTGTGGGTTGAGGATGGGTTAGAGAGGGCAGCTTCAGAATTCTCAGTGAAAATTGCTGAGATGTCCCCTCTTCCTTTCCTACAAAAGATGGGGTACTTGAATGTGATCCATGGGGGACCAGAAGTGGGGAGCTGGTTTTCCCTATCCAAAGCCTCTCCCTCCCACAGCCTTAACTCAGCTTATTCTTCCCAGGATCTGTCTGCTATGTGACCCAGGGGGCCGTTTTGTACCAGCCTAGGTGTTCTCATTGCATTCGCCAAGGATTAGTTTTGTTGGATAATTTAGTCTAGGTCTGACTCTGATGTTCCTGAAATAGTTGACATCTCGGGAATAAACAGGTGGCATTAGCCCATGGGATATGCTTCGTTGAGCCAGATGGGTGAATACTTCTCTAGGACTTCCCTGGAGTCCTTCCAAG
Source organism: Giraffa tippelskirchi (assembly GCF_054371585.1). Taxonomy (NCBI): domain Eukaryota; kingdom Metazoa; phylum Chordata; class Mammalia; order Artiodactyla; family Giraffidae; genus Giraffa; species Giraffa tippelskirchi. The sequence goes on along the minus strand of NC_137281.1, from coordinate 144,228,637 downwards.
GAAGAGTATGGAGCTCAGGAAAGCTGTCTTTTCCTTCCCATCTACTCCACTACCTACTTTTCCTGGGAGAAAAAATGAGATTCCTGAAACTGACACTGTAAGTGGAGCCTTGTGACCTCAACAGGGGACAGTCCTGGGGCCCATTTAGAATGTGAAAGAGTTTGTACCCAAGTTTTGTAGATTTCAGGATACTGTCTTTTATTCAGCTTTGCCACCCTTAGTTCCCACTTTCTGAGTGCTCTGAGTTAGACTGAACAACCCCAGACTTTCTGGAGTAACTTAAACCTGGGCGTGTTTAAGACCTGGAGTGTGTGTTCACGTGCCTGAATGCCTGTGTGCACACATGCGTCTTTGTTAATGCTCATGTGTGTGGGTGCAGGACACAGACATGTCCTCCAGGGGTAAACAAAACGAGAGGCTCTTTGAATACCTACCACTTATCAGACTTTCCAACTTCTTTTCGCTTTCAGTGCAAATGAACTACATGTTGTAAGGGCAGAATTGAAAGGGTTTGGGAAGAATGGGATTAGAAACGGGTAAAAATAAAAATCAAGCGGATAGAGGCTTAACCACCTTGACCGGGTTATCTGACAGTAATACCTTTGTAAAGCTGACTGTCAAAATGAAGGACAAACATTGTGCAAAGAAACGCCAACTGAAAACACCAAAGAAATGCCAACCAGGCTTAAAAACCACCAAGAAAACTCATTGTCTGGGGCGGGTGGAGCGAGCGTGCATGTGAATGTGTGCCTTCCGAAGAGAAGAAAGAAAGAAAGATCGTGGTTGAATCTTGCGCTGTCAGAGCTGCGGACAAATATATTGTGGTAGAGATGATGGCTTTCTGGGGAAGGGAGAACCCTTTTCCTTGGAAATGTTGGCTTTGTCCTCTTACCCCAAACCCCTGTCACCAGGTGACGCACACAGTTAATCCCTTTGGTGTGGAATGATGTATGATCTTGCTATTAAGAATAACACTGTAATAATGTAATAAGAATATTAATAATGCTGTCTGTTGCTTAACCCATGTGCTGATATATTCATCATACATGTCAGCTCATTTGGGAGGAGAAGGCAGGAAGGAGAAGGAGGCAGCGGCCGCAGCACGCACCACGGAGGACTTATTCGGTTCCACGTCAGAAAGTGACACCTCAACTTTCCACGGCTTTGACGAGGACGATTTGGAAGAGCCTCGCTCCTGCCGAGGACGTCGCAGTGGCCGGGGTTCGCCCACAGCTGATAAAAAGGGCAGTTGCTAAACGCACGGGACAGACTCTCTGGGCAATTAGCCATCACCCTGTGACTTTGGTCATTGTTCTGGTTCTGATATTTTTTTTTTTTTTTAAGTGAAAGACAGTTTAGATTTTCCCTTCATCCTGGCTTTGTCCTCTCACCTTCCACACGTTCCTCCCCTCCTTTCCCTCTATTTAGGGTACATACAGCAGAAGCACAAACTACTGAAAAGAAGCAGAACAAAAGAGCAGAATTAACAGTCCTTCAGAGAGACGGCATTGTGATGTACTATTTATTTTCCATAGATATGGGAAGTTAGGTGGATTAGCTCTTTTTTGGGGGGGATCTTTTTGACATGAGCAGAGTTGATTTCCTCATTTCCCTATTTATTGGCAAAACGAAGAGAGGAGGAACATTGGGTTTGGAAACAAAGAACCAATAATGTTAAAAAATGATTATTTATATATTCTAGCTATTATTAGTAGACCTCCTTTTTTTGAGACAGAGAGGGAGAGAGAAGGGAAATCAAATAAATGAAAGTAATATTCCATGTAGAAGAAAGCCTCTGTGGGGGAGGATTGATCCAAGGCGACCCCGTCAGGAGGATGTCCTCGATCAGAGAGGGTGGCGCCATCTGTACCCCACGGAGCCGGCGGCTCCCCACAGCAGACCCCTCCCCACTTCTCCTCCTCGACCCTCCCATCTTCCTCCCTGCTTGCAAGAACGTGTCAGCAGCTCCTGGGAAGCCGGGCCGCCCATGTGTGGCCTCCGTCCAGTGCCTGGGCCCCAACCAGCAGCGCCTGTTGGATCCTCTTCCTCCATCAGCAGAGCTGCCGTTTTGTTGTTGCTGGTTTTTTCCTCGCCTTCCTCCTGGCGAAGAGCGATTTCCAAACTCAGGAATGGACTCTGAGCAGAAAGTTATGGACTCAGCAGTGACAAAACCACCCAAGGCTGCGCTCATGGAAGACAGAACGTTACCTCACCGTAGAGTTCCCTCTCCCCTCGCCCCAGTCTAAAAACATATAAATACCCATTGGATGATCGAATCTCCCATATTTCTTCTATTTTTTATAGTGCCCTCCAGGCACTTTGTTTTGTGTTTCCAATAGCACCTCCTGAAATAAACCAAAGCAACACTTGCTCAAGGCCCCTGGGGTGATGAAGACCATCCACCTCGTTGCCAGTCCCAAGGATGAACAGCTGTGCGGTCCTTGTCCAAAGGTATGTCCTGGCTGAGTTGTCTTATAATGAGGGAATACCATCCTAGTTGTTTTGTTTTCTTTATGTTTTTTCCTTCTTTCTTTTTCCCTTTCCCCTCTTCTAACTTGTCTTTTGTTTTTCTGGGTTTGGACCCCCTTACTCATGTGGGAGTGGCCCCTGGAGCATCTTTCTACCCAGCCATCTACTGTCTCTGTGTGCATGCATACTTATGTGGGCCTGGGCCTAGGTGTGGGATCTGAGTCTTGCTTGGACTCGGGGGGGCTCTGTGTGGAGAATGGGGGATTTCAACTGCAAGAGAAATGGCTGGGGGAGTGCTTGGCTAACTGCCTTCTTTGGCTACGCCTGGAAGCAGAACTCAGGGAACTGAGATTGGAGTTGGCTGCTGTCCTGGGGTAGGAGTGAAGGGACTGCATGTCTAGGGTGGAATTCTTTGCTCTAGGTACCAATTAAAAGAAGATCTCTGATTAGGTACAACATTTAACCCAGTTGATGTGAAGATTCTGAATTCCCCCCTAAGCGTGGTCAGGGTCTCCAGCCTTCATGAGAGTGTAGGTGCAGAGACGTAGGCGCTACCCCTTGACTTGGTTTGGGAGACCTAAGAGGCCACCCAGGCAATAGGCTGTAAGTGTTTGGAAGGATCTGCTCTGACAATCCAGCCTTTGCAGAGCCTCATGAATTAGACCTCTCATTAAACTAATACTCCAACCCAACAGAAGCAAGGACCAAGAAAAGAAACCCACAAATGGACTCTTTATGCTTCCCTTTCTGGTAGCCTGAAGCAGAAAGGGCTTCCACTTTTCTCCTGCTTTAAATATGTAAGTGCTTTCCAGGGCGTTTATGCTCAGTTGTGAGAGAATGAGAGTAACTACCTCACCCACTTGGGAGAGAGTCTGCCTGATCTGTATGTGGCCCTGTTTTTAGAAAATATGGCATAAACCTCCAATGTTGTAATATTCCTGCATGCTCATGTGTGGGAAAAAGCCAACATAGCTGGTTCCAGTTGGTTTCTGCTGAGGGGCTTACAACCTGCTCTTGCTGTCATCCTTCACCCCTTTATTTCATCTGTTCTGTTACTTTGACTCGGGATTCATAGCCTTATAACTTGCTCCCACTGGTAAAATATGAGCTTCTCCACTATAAAAATGTATCCAACCAATCTATATGGTCATTTGAAATCTTGTAGTTGCTTGTAGTCCTGAAATTCTCAGTGACAGCTTGACTTTGAACTTAAAATTAAAAAAAAAAAAACCTCACATAATCAAAGCAAATTATGAAAATTCATCTAATTTCAGAGTCTAGCTTGAGGTTCTGAAGGGGAACCATGAATGAACTGTCTAAACAAACTCCCATGCAAAGATTTATCTGAGGATGGCTATTGCTCATCTGTTTTAGTTTTACTGCATAACTTGATCTTCAGTGTCTCTTGTTTAGGGTGGTAGATGTCCTCATCTTTCTTAGTTGGTGTAGCAAAGGTGAATGTAATCATGCATCTTAGCAATACTTGAGTACCTTATCTCATCTTTCTTATAGAATTTACAATCAGAATTTACAATCTTAAAAAACAAAAACAGGAAAAGAACTGGAAGGTACTTTGAAGATGATCAAGTTCAAGTCCTTCACTTTTGATTGGGAAAGATCAACCCAGAGAGACTGAGTTACATTCAAGAGAAGGAAATGGACATTGCTTGGAGGCAGATGTCTTAAGGGGAATGAAAAAAACTCTAAAAGGAAGCTTAGGAGGAGGAAGCTGGCTTTCCAAGTGCTTTGATGGTCAATGTTATAGTTTTCCTCCTTTCTTTATATAGCAATGGCAAGCCATTTATATGCCAGACCTTGTTCAGTTTTCCCTGGAACAGTTCATGCAATTCTCTTGACTACCTGTAAGGTAGGTGTTTGTATTACCCACAGTTTACGGATGAGGAAACTGAGAGTTAGTAATTAAGGAATGTACTTGAAGTCCCAGAGCTAATAAGGAGCCAGATTTTGATCCTTGGCGACCTGACTCCAGGACTTATACTATTTACTTTTAATATTGTTCTGCGTTGCCCCTTGCATGTACCATATATGGAATACAGGTATATATAGATATATCTCTCTTCCTTTTTCTCAGGTCCACCTGAGAACTTTAAAAGGTAATCAGTCTTATTAAAAGCAATTTCAAAAGTGAAGAGTAAGCAGTTAGATCCCCCAAAGATAATTCCAATTAAAATTCTGTGCACAATTTTATAGAGAGCTCATCTTCTAAACCACCGTTTCTAGACAGTCCCTCCTGATGCCTATTAGGGACAAAGATCTACTTTCTTGCAACCTCAGAAATTGCAAGAGTTGTGTGAGTAGTCAGCACATCTATTGTTCTGTTGCTGCTTTTGTTAAGTATCAATATTCAAGTATTAGTACAAAATAAATTAGAGTCAACAGGATGAAAATGGTCTGATTAGTTTTCTCTGTCCTCAGCTCAGTAAAGCACCACCCCAAATCCTTAAGAAATGTCACTTAATTTTTTGAATCCTAGCCCAAAGATAGGAGTATCAAAGATAGTAGAACCTTCTAAATTTGTTGCAACATATAAAACCCCTGGGGGGAACTCTTTCGGTAAAGGTGATTATCGTTGTTGTCTACCTGTTGTTTTTTCCTACCTAGGACAGTCTAAACCTTTACATCTGTTACTGAGACTATGTAGAGGGCAGACCCTCTAATCACGATTAACACTGGGAATGAGAAATTTGCATTTAATTTTTTTAAAGGTACTTTAAAGTCACAAATGCAATTTGCTATGGGTATTTTAGAGAGAAAGATTTAATAAAAACATGATGTTCACATCAATAGTATCCCTTTAAGTCTTCTTGCTTACCTTGCATCTCTCTTTGCACCTAATGGGCTGCAGCCTGGTATTGCCTTTATATAGCACTTGAGGGAACACAAGATCATTACTCAGGGAGAGAACTAAAGGCTGTTTGGAGGTTCTCACTTCATGGTGGAATAAAATTAATTAATATTATCCCAATATGCCTCCTGTTACATCTGATGAATATCATCTTGAACTTGTACTTAAAGTTTGAGCAGACTCATGTGTTAGGAATTTTTCCATGGGGATTGTATTGACTTCTGGAAGTGAAGTTACTTGTGCCATGTATTTTCTGAATGAGGCATTTTTTGAGTAGAAGCCTAGAGTAGAAAAGTGTGAACTCAATCCCTTTGTGAGCTTGTTTCCATGAATCTCTGCCATGGTTTCTCTATCCCTAGGATATGGACATTCCTTGTGTGTGTTAGTTGCTCAGTCGTGTCTGACTCTTTGCAATCCCATGAACTGTAGCCTGCCAGGCTCCTCTGTCCATGGAATTAGCCAGGAATGAATATTGGAGTATTCTCCATGCAGGAATACTAGAGTGGGTAGCCATTCCCTTCTCCAGGGGATCTTCCCAACCCAGGGATCGAATCCAAGTCTCCCACATTGCAGACAGATTCTTTACCATCTGAGCCACCAGGGAAGCCCTGGACATTCCTTACCCTTTCATAATATATAACCAACATTACCTAACCATGATTCTTCAGACAACCCCGTGAGGTAAAATAGATTTTCTTTATACCCATTTTGCTGATGAGGAAACTAAGGTTTGATCAGGTTAAATGACTGGTCTGAAGTTCCAGGGTCAGTAGGTGGTGTCTGGGTCTCTCTTGAGTATGATCAGTCAAGGGCTTTGAGGTCTTTCACTCAAGACCTCACTGGATTGAAAGGAGGTATCTGATGCTGTAAAAACCAAACCAAATCAACCCAACCCAACCCGAACTGAACTCCTAAATCCCAGCCTATTATCCCCTTAGAATCTTGTTGAGAGGTGGCAGTGTCTAAGTTTTCATGAACTTCCCCGAAGAACTGAGGTTGACTGGTGGTCAGTGTGCTGGTGGTGACATCGGAGTGGGGTGGGTGGAGGGGTGAGGTGGCAGGGAGTGAAGACCTCAGACTCTGTTTTGATCACATACCCAAGTACTTCTAACACTGAAACACTGATTTATATGATTCTGTTGTGCTTAATAAAAGTGATTTCTGACCATTTGCTCAAAATAGGAAAAACTGTATAGGGAAAATCATTCAACTTGATTGATTTATAAAACAGCTGAGAATGACAGAAGATCCTTGTCATAACTAAATTATTGGCTAGAAAGCATTGGCAATTAGGTTTTCAAAGTGTTTTAACACTGGCCCTTGGCCAATAACTAAGATTTAATTTTTTTTGAAGTTTTGAAATAGTTTCATACTTACAAACTTGCACAAATAATACAAAGATTTTCCATATACACTGCACCCAGATTCTTCAATTAACTGCAGTACAATGATCACAACCAAGGAATTCACATTGATGCAGTACTACAGTCTACGGACTCTATTCATGATTGATTTACTCCATTATGAGTGACTCAGACATTTTGCCTTTAAGCTGAGGTTTAGGCTAGTATGTTTGTAGAGTATAATATTTTCATTCATTTAGTGGCTAGGGACTGAGTAATAGCAGCTCAGCCTTGTGAGGGATAGGATGAAATTAAACATAGGGTCAGTGGATTTATTTGGAATCTAGCTGGGCAAACTAGATATTAGTAAGTAGTTAAAAACATATAAGAGTGTCATGGGATGGTATGTGAGTATTTTTGCTGTGAATCACAGCAGTCAGGGAGATTTTCTTGGAGGAAGTCGTCCAGATCAACAAAGAGCTGTAGCTTGACTGTTGCTATTTAATCTGTAGGCAAGGGTGTCTATTGTGAGAGAGAATGAAAACAGTGCTGAACAAAAAGCAAAACTGGGAATCACAGCCTGAAATGTAAAATGGCAAAAATCACAGTATTTTTAAAAAGTGCTTAAGTATTGTTCTGTAGCATTTTGTCCATGTCCTTGCATTAGTGCTGGGCAAAATGATGTCATGCGTGTCCCTCGGACAGTACCCGACACCATTGTGCCTTAATTATTTGTTGAGATAAACAGAACTGAGCATCATTTCTGAGCTAATTAGTGGAAGGATTTAGCATCTCCTTCTATGCACAGTGGTTGCTCAAGAAATTTTCTTGGCAGAAAAATTGAAGCCATAGCTGGACACAGCATCCACTGGTCAAGTGAAGAAGGTAAATGAGAGCCAGAAGGCAGTGACATGGTGGTGGGGAGTGGGGGAGGGAAGAGAATGAGGACATGAGGATGGGGTGAGGGGCAAGTAGGAGATCTGTGGAGTGATGGAAAGTAAGCCTCCTGAAGGCGGCTGAGAGCAGAAGACTGAGATGTAGCAGGACATTCCCAGTGGCCCGCAGTTGGCCCAGAAAGAGAAAATGGATGTAGGAGCATAAGATTGGGAACCAACCAACTACTTTCTAGGTGGCTTAATTAGGGCAGAAGATGAATCTGTGTGTGTGGGTGTGGGTGTTGGGGGGTCAGAGGTAGAAATTTGAGGAAACAGAAAGGATGTGGGGTATGGTTATGAGACAGACTCACCAGACAAGCAGTGAAACAAGGCTGGGTGGGTGGGGATCTGGGTCACTGCTGGGGTGGGGAGACTGGAAGACGCCTGGCAGAGGGTGAAAGTCTGATAGATGCCCAACTTGGCAAGTACTCTCTGGGGGCTCTGGAGAAAGGCCAGCTGGTTCTGTTGCTGGAGTGAAGGGGCTGGAGGAGATGGAACAGTGAAGAGATGAGCACAGGGGAGGAGGAGTGGGGGAGCCCAGGAAGGGACAGCAGAGAAGCAGATCCAAGAAGGGGACAGTGGGATGGGATGGGATACAGAGGAAAGATTCAGGAACAGGGGTGTAGGGAGGGCTTGGTGGCGGGTGGAAATGAGGTCCTTCTCAGTCTCCCTTTGAAAGCATCAGTGGATGGATAGAGTCCTGGCTTTGGAAGTGCATCAAATCCAGTCCTGTACGCCTGACCAGTGAAGCCTTGGGTACCAGAAGTGATGGTGGATGGGAAGGGGAGGTGCAACTTGGAAGAAGCTGAGCAGCTCATTAAATTTTTTTTTTTCTTAGTTCATTTGATTTTGAACTTTGTTCCCTGCTGGCTTGGCCACTTTACAGTTGAACCCTCCCCGCCCCTGCACTCACCACTTAGAGTGAGCTGGACACCATGGGGACACCCATCTCTGCCCTCAGGAACTGCTTCTTGGGGTGAAATGTGATAGTCCTTGGTTTTATTGCTTACTCTTTTGTGCCGACTACTCCATTCCAAAGACCAAAATAACCTGGCAGACTTCATTTCAGCTAGAAGCAAAATCCTTGCCCGGCTGGTTCCCATCCAGGCTAAAGGGACCCACTTGGTTTGAATTGCCACCACGTTCCAAGGCTGACTCCAGGCATCACTGGGATAGTTGAGGACTGGAACAGATATCTTGGCTTGATTCTCTCTCTGAGTAATTCTGACACCCTGGGGCAGGATTGGGGATGAGAGCGTTTGCATGAAGCAGTGTTCTTTTGGCCTTAGACCGAATGGGGCACCCGTTGGGCTTTGCTGTGACTACTACTGGTCCTGTACCATAGATACTCCTCATTTCCATTTAAGTGACAGGTGACAGATTCCATCATAATGGTCCTTCTGGAGTATTTCAACAGGGAAAAGATTGTTTCATTTCTAAGTAGAGGAGGAAAAAGTAAAGATTTTGCTAATACCCAGTTTTGCCTGCTACACCACCTAGGAATTAAAAATCCAGCCATGCCCTCTGTTTCTCATGTCATTCTGTTGCCCAGGAGCAGCTGATCTCTCCTATTCCTGGCTGATGTTGAGCTGCTGGTGTTGAATGAAGGCCCGAGAGACAACTAGTCTGGTGCTTGTTGTGCAGAGCCGTGGCCTCATTCATGTGGCAAATTGTTAGTTGTTTCCGTTCCCCCCCCCCCAATTCATTTCATTTCCACCACTTCCTTAAATTGAAATCTTTCTTTTTTAGGCAGTTGTCCTGTGCTGTTGTTTTTTGTTTTATCTTTCATTGCCTTTCCCTCTGCAGTCAACGCTCTGACCTGGAGACTCCGGCATCCTTCAAGCAAGCCGTATCTGAAGAAGGTGGAGAGAAGCCGCGAGAATCAGCACCTCCTCTTCCTCTTCCTCCTCCTCCTTCTCCTCTTCCCTTGCCTGGCCCCCTCCTGCGCATGTGTTTCCGCCAACACAGGAGCCTGGATTGTGGACAAGCCTCCAGCGCAACTCAGCTCGGCTCAGAGAAGTCTCGGGAATGGCCTCACTTTGTGCAATAAGAAGACTTTTTTTTTTTTTTAATTCTCCATTACTTTTTTTTTTTTTAAGTGTCTGTGAGAAAATATCCAGATCAGACTGGAATCGCTCTACCGTAGAAATAACTGAACACAAACAGACTTACAGGAAAAAAAAAAAAAAAAGAGTTAACTATTTTATTTATTTCAATATTTAAAAGAGAAAGTGCTGATGTGGCACAGTATTTTTGTTTAAAGTACCTTCAACTTCAAAAGTTAAAAGCAATTTTTGTGAAGACATGAAAATCAATAGAGGACTTACTGTAAAATAAAGACTGCATATTAACTCTAAGGAAAAATACCCCACATTTTTAATAAGAGAATAAAGATCAACTCTGCTCTCTCAGGCTTTTTAAAAAGCCATTCATGTATGTTCTTTAGGTATTTTTATTTCTGCAAGTTGGATGTGGTAAGTGAGGAGTGATCAGTTTTGTTTTTTTTTCTCCTTCTTCAAAAGTCTATTGAAAGTGTTTGATTATGTGTTAAGACTTGACTGAAATAAATTAGCCACAAGGGCTATCAGCAGTCTCTCCACTCCCCCCCTAAAACAGTCAAACAAACTCTCCCCTCACCCTAGGCAAGCCCCATTTATCTGATGTCAAGAAGCAGCCTGCCTCCTGGTTATGGTGTCTGATGAGGCCTAGTTCTGAAAGGAATTCCATCTAGTGATTAAATATATCTCTGCAAGTTCAACAGATTTAAACACGGACAGCTTTGTTTAAAATAACCCAGTGAAGAAAGAGAAAGAGAGGGGAAAAAAAGAAAACAAAAAATAAGCATTTGCTGGGATGATATTAAGTCCATTCCCTAACAACTGCTAGAGGAGACTTGCAAAGGGGCCTTCTGCTGATCTGGCTTCTAGATGTCCCCAAGGGCGAGGAAGGCCAACCTGATGGATGGAAAGCTCACATTCAGTTGCTGATGGGGAGAAAGGCGGGTGAACTGTCCTTTTATGGCCATGTTAGTGGAAGTGAGTGTGGCCTATGAAACACATTCAACATTGTGTCTGCAGCCTAGTGAAGGAGCTGGGGCGACTGGCTGGGCCACTGGGTTTTGCTCCCGGTCTTATACATTCAGGCTCTTGAGTTTCCCTCACTGCTAAGCAGAGTCATAATAATCAATGTACCATCTAACGCTGGATATTCCTCTCAGGAAGTCTTGGGTGACAGTGTTAGTGGAATGGTTCTGAGCCCAGAATCTCTCTTTTACCTTAGTGAGGGGAGATTGGAGGGGCACAGAATTCTTGCCAGTCTGTTCAAGGCCAGTCCCTGGGGGAGATCACCAAGAGTGTCTTTTTTTTTTTTTTTTATCATTTTGTTGTCCTTTCTGTGACATTTTCTGATAGAAAATGTCCTTTATCAAGATGATAATTATAATAATAATCCACTCTCCAACCAACTCCCACAAGTTATAACATGCGTAGAATTGTGATAAAGTTTTGCATAATGTAGGGTTTGTATCAAGTTTGTGTAAGTGTCGGTTAAAATAAAAGCCTGTTTCCAATGCTCCTATAGCATCTCTGTAAATGTTGCTTTTCCATCCTCATCCTCCATGAGTTCAACTTTCACACTGTCCTATAGTAGGGGCTCCTGAAAGGATTCTGCCCATTCACATGCCCAGGATCTGTTGAGCCCTATTGTTTTGTTTAGAAGCACATTCCTGAGCAGAGGCTGCCACTGGCTTGGCTGACAGGTGGTGACTTGGAAAGTGAACGAGGTCCAGGGTTGGTACCAGCATCCGAGCTTTGAGTCCAGAGTTGCTGTTACCCACCCACCATCACCACAGCCACCGTCACCCTCTCCATGGCCAGCATGGAGCTGTGGAGAGCTCACTTATGTGTACTGACTTAATATACCCATCCAATGTTGCTGTCACACCCTGTGCTAAGATAGTTTTGCACAATAATGCACGATGTAGTGTGTGCTTGGGAAAAGCTGCGAGGTTAATTCTTCCACTTCCTGGAAGGTAGTGGTGTAGGCTCCCCAAGCTGCCAGTTGGTGCAGCTGTAAACCTGCCCCCCAACCCAAGATAAGTATCTCCTTGAGTGTGGAGGTGGACACTTCTCTGATGGGTCCTCTAGGTCAGAGTGAACCAGGCCAGCCTCAGGCCAGGTTTTCCCCTGGAGCGTTGCCAGCCCACACACAGGCCAGGTGGAGATGGAACAGGACAGTATGCTGCTGCTGCTATTATGTTCCATCTTTCTTTAGACTTTATGGATTTTGTACATTTCTCTAGCAGTAAAAAGGATTTTCTCCCTAATATAGCCTCCTTAGGGTTTTCTTCTTTTTACTGTGGGTAAAATATACATGATATTGAATTTACCATTTTAACTTTTTGAAGTGTGTGGGCAGTAACATTAATTACATTCACATTGTTGTGCAACCACCCCACCATCCATCTCCAGAACATTTTCATCTTTTTCAACTGAAGCTCTATACCCATTAAACATTGTCCGTTTCCCCCTCTCCCTAGCTCCTGTCAATCACCATTCTACTTTCTGTCTCTATGAATTTGATCATTCGAGGTACCTCATCTAAGTACAATCATACAGTATTTGTCCTTTTGTGTCAGACTTGTTTCTCTTAGCATATCTTCAAAGTTCATTCATGTTGTAACATGTCAGAATTCATTCCTTTTTTAAGATTGAATACCATTCCATTGCATGTATATATTACATTTTCTTTATCTGTTCATCTATTTATAGATACTTGGAGTAGAAAGGAAGTTTTGAACATTTATTACACACTACCCACTTCCTGTGTGTGTATGCTAAATCCCTTCAGTTGTGTTCCACTCTTTGAGACCCCATGCGAACCTGCATCTCTTATGTCTCCTGCATTGGCAGGCGGGTTCTTTCCCATTAGTGCTCCTGGGAAGCCCACCCACTTCGTACAGTGACTCAGATTTGAGATGCCTGAATTTAGAGGTTACCTAGGGATTTAAATATCTTCCTAGGAGGGAAGTGATTGCACCTGAAATCCTTCTACTTTGTACCCTGGAAGAGGGTACTTTGACTCCGAAGGGCAAATACTTTCTACCTAAAGTGTGTTTTGTGCTAGTGCTAAATCGTTTCAGTCATGTCCGACTCTTTGTGACCCCTCAGACTGCAGCCTGCCAGGTTTCTCTGTCCATGGGATTCTCCAGGCAAGATTACTGGAGTGGGTTGCCATTTCCTTCTCCAGGGAATCTTCCTAACCCAGGGATCGAACCCATGTCTCTCTTGTCTCCTGCATGGGCAGGCAGGTTCTTTACTGCTAGCCCCACCTGGGAAGCCCATATAAAATGTGTTTTACTTCATGACTAAGGTTTTCTCTGTAGAGACTGTCTTTGGGATGTTTGTAGGGACAAGATGTCTAGCGTGGAGCTGTAGTATCAGTGTAAATAAGGACAGAGGAGACCCCACAGAATCTAATGTCTCTAATGGCAGGTCATGGGGCAGGGATTGCCTTTTCTAAATGTCTGACAGTTTGTTATTGGCAAAGGACGGGTATGCTTTCTGTCTAAAGGTGGTCACTGACCAGGAGGGTGGGGAAACGTGTACATGTGAGCCAGAGAATGAGAAAAAGAAGTCATTTTTCCTCATCCATTTGGAAATATTGAGTTGACCTAAAAATTTGCTGGGGTTTTTCTGTAAGATGTTTTGGAAAAAGTTGAACAAGCATTTTTGCCAACCCAATATATTAATTTGTACGAAGAGTTAGCTCTGAGTTTGAATTCATATGCCTACAGGGCAGGTATCTTTAATGAGTAAAACAGGCCAGGGATGAGAAAATGAACAGGGCCAGGGAGACAGGGAGCAGCCTTTATGCTCAGCTTTGGGCACAGTGGGGAGAACAGGGAGGGTTGGCGGAGGGCATGGAGAGCCAAAGAGGACCTGAGCGCACCTGTGCTCTGAATGAGGCAGCTCCCACAGCTCAAGGGAGTGCTTCCTGCAAGAACCTGGTCCCAGGGTGCCCAGGTCCTCTGGTTTTTCAAGAGGGGCCAACATTTTAAAATATTTGGGAGATCTCCCCATTTTAAAATGTTGGTTGTAAATTAAAAACACTGAAGATACACTTTGCCTGGATGAAATCAAATGTGAGCATGTAGCAGATATCCTTTGAAGGCTTTGGGGCAGCTCACCAAGGGCTGCCAGGTAGTGAAAGTGGAAGAAGCCGAGGTTAGGTGGCCTGGACCAAACTCCATCACGACAGCAGATCCTTGACTTAGCCTGGGAGTGCGTCTGGTGGTCTCCTGACTTAGACCTGTTACATGCTGGGAGTGGTCCTTTGGTAGCCCTCTGGATGGAGCTAGGTCATTATTCATTATGTGTTAGGGATTCAGGATGTGGTTCCACGAAAAAATATTCCCCCATCCAACCCTCTGAAAGATCTCCCCTTTAAACTCTAGGCACAGCTGTAAGTTTAAAGATATGTTTTTTATTTCACATTATTATTGATGATGAGTTATCTGTTATATCACATTTTTTTATCCTTTTTTTTTCTAAGAACTTCAAATTATTCCATATAATTAGAGCTGAATTCATTTTATTGTATCCCCAAACCAGCAAATTCACTTCTTTTGATTTAAATAAAAACATATTTATACGTATATGCTATCTTACAAAGTGTCTTCTGAAATAAGTTACATATTAAGATTCCCTGGTGGCGCAGACATTAAAGAGTCTGCCTGCAATGCGGGAGACCCAAGTTTGATCCCTAGGTTGGGAAGATCCCCTGGAGAAGGAAATGGCAGCCCACTCCAGTATTCTTGCCGGGAAAATCCCATGGATGGAGGAGCCTGGCAGGCTACAGTCCATGGGGTCACAAAGAGTCGGACACAACTGAAGTGAGTTCATATCATATATCATGAGATGTAAAATACTTATAAATTTAAATAACAAAAATTCTGGAGGGATATATATTTATATTATATTATATAATGTATATTGACACTATATTATAGTTATATTAAGGGGGGAAGCAGAGGATGAGATGGTTAGATAGCATCACCGACTCAATGGACATGAATTTGAGCAAATTCCAGGAGATGATAGAGGACAGAGGAGCCTGGCGTGCTGCAGTCCATGGGGTCACAAAGAGTTGCACCCAACTTAGAGACTGAAAAACAACATATTAAGTGTATTTTATATATTATTATTATCATTCTAGAATTTTTATTTAGATTTCTCTTGTAAGTATTTTATATCTTTTATGTATCTTACTTCAGAGGACACTTTGTAAGAGAGTCAAACCAGATTTTATGCAAAGTGAAAGTGAAGAAACCGTGTTAGTTGCTCAGTTGTGTCCGACTCTTTGCAACCCCATGGACCGTAGCCCACCAGGCTTCCCTGTCCATGGTATTCTCCAGGCAAGAACACTAGAGTGGGTTGCCAATCCCTTTTCTAGGGCATTTTCTTGACCCAAGGATCAAACCCAGGTCTCCCGCATTGCAGGCAGATTCTTTACTACCGTCTGAGGCACAGGGAAGCCCGTTTTATGCAAAGCAGTATGCAAAAACTAGTCACTTGGGTCATTAGTTGTTTTTTGGTTTTGTTTTGTCAGGGTGGAGAGAAGGTTATTCCGAATAAGCAATTTGTTTTCCTTGTGGTTTATAATGGAGGGTTTGAAAACTTTTTCTATAAAGACCCAGACAGTGAATATTTCAGACTTTGTAGTTCAGATGTCTGTTGCAACTACTCAGCCATGGAGTTGTAGCATGAAAGCTGCCTGAGTTAGTATGTAAATGAATGGACATGGTTGTGTTCCAATAAAACTTTATTTACAATAATAGGCAGCTGACCAGATTTGGCTCAGGGGCCATTGTTTGCTGATCCTGATTTAGAAAGCAACTATTATACTGTTAAATTGGGTGGTGATAATTTTAAGGTATTTTCCAGGTCTCAGGACTGAGGAAAAGAAGAATTTCAAATCATCAGGTGAAGGGCTAGGAGTGTATTCCAGGGTCAGCAATGTCTGCTGTATTGAGATCTATGTGAAGAAATGTTTCAGAGCCAAAAATTCCATCACAAGATTTTAGAGAGCTGTCTACCAGAATTTCCAGTTTGAGTGCTGAATACAAACTGCAACAGAGCAGAGCTTACCTAAAGAATCTGTCAATAATCCAACCAGCCTATGTACTAGTCATATATAATCGTGACTCTGGGGACATGATGACTAATACGGTTCATCTCTGGTAACTTAAGTAGGAAAAAAGGCCAACTTTAAAATAGTGAGACTTGTGCAGATGGTGCCTACGGGCCTCATGAACATAGGCAGTAGTGTGTCATCTGTATGAGATAAATGATAAAGGGCATTTAGTGGAACCTGCCACGGAAGGCGTGGAGTTGCTGTAGTTAGAGAAATGGTCTCTCTCTGGTGACTACTGATTCTTCCATGATTGTGTGGCTCTCTGAAATTGTTAATTGTGGGGTATTGAGGATGTTAGTGTGATACCTTTCTTCCTAAGAACTCAGACTCTTGTGTGGTCATATTCAGAATCAGGAGACTTCCCCCACCTTCTTCACAACCCCAAAAAACTGATAAGAAATCGTTTCCCTCCTTGGATGGTGGAGAAGATTCCTGATGCTAGACATCCTATTGAATTAAAACCTTACAAATTGAATAGGAGATTATCCTGAAGGGTAGCCTACGAGCTAATCATGCGAAGTGGCAGCATCCATGTCAAATTTATCCATGATGTCCTCTTTAGCCCTTACTAGAAGCAGCTCAGTTGTTTGGAAACATACATAACTTTCAGATCTCAGGATACCTTTCAGTGGTGCTTATTCCCCTCCTTATTTGCAAGTTTCCTTAAAAGAGACAGGGGTTGAGTTGGGCAGGTTGTATATTTGCTCCATTTGCTGTAAGCTCTGCCCTGTGATCATATATCTGAGTTCACCCACTTGTCAGTTTTTAGGCATAGACTGGAAGGAGAAAGAGTTTCAGACCAAAAGTTAGAAAATCCTATTATGACTCATGTTAATGTATGGCAGAAACCAACACAATATTGTAAAGCAATTATCCTCCAATTAAAAATAAATAAATAAATAAAAGAAAATCCTGTTTATATTTTACATAAACATGGTGTGAGCAGCACCCTCCCTTTTGTGCTTACACCAGATATTTCCTTATACCAGAGTAGAAAATACTTGATGACAGGTGATAACAGTGTTCATCAATGGTTTAGCACCAATCTGACTCATAACAGTTATGTTGACTGTGCTATTAGTGATCACCTGGCAAGGCATAATCACAGCTGAGATGAATCTGGAAGTCCTAGTGGAACATTAGTTGAAGGAGTGTTGTGTTGTTTATTTTTAAGTAAGTGTGATACCAGGATGTGTTATATTGGGAATAATGTGCAAGGGCCAGGAAGTCCTTTTCCACCCCTGTTTAATATTTGATACCACCATTTTCAAATTAGCCGAAAATAACTGTGGAAAAACCAAAAGGTACAAAATAGATTATTAACAAGTTTAAAGGAGTGGACAATAAATCCTTTAAGAAAAGGTTAAAGGATTTGGGCTTATTTAACTTGAGGAAGAGATTAATGGGTCATTTAATAACCATCATTACTTGTATCATTGAGAAAAAAGAGACTGACCAGTTGCTTCTGGTCTCTAGAGAGGACAAGAGGAACACCTTGGGCCTTCGAACAAATTGACAAACTTCTTTTGCCATCAAGGATTTTTGACAACTGAGGCTGAAATAGAACTCTCTGCTAGTCAAGCATTTCTTCTGGGCAGAGTTAGGGGCATGGACCAGATTACCTCTTGGGGGCCCACCTGGCTCTGCAATGCTTTGAATTACAGCTGGGCAACCTGAAAGAGTGAGTGCCTGACTCACCATCAGGGAGTGGGAGACAAGGGAAAAATTAGTCTCATGAATGCATGGTATGATTACTAACTAAAATACACTTCTAAGCTTGCTCCTATGCACCCTGGAGCAATGTCCCAAGCCAGTATGGGGACTCTTGTTTTGATAGTGTGAGACACCAGCTAGAGAGTGAATGTGGTGGCAAGAGACAGTTTCCTTCAGAGAAACACCCAGTATGGGAAAAAGAAAGTGAAAAGCAGCAGAAAAGGACAGTAAGGCCAAAAGGCGACTAAGTGAAAACGGTTCTGCTGAAACTCCATCTGAATTCCCATTTCTCACGTGGTTGGACCCCACCATGACCAGTGTCACCCTTGGTGCATGGACTTCTAAGTTGCTCATAGGGCCTGGAAATTATTCTCAGCTGGATTTTGGTTGAATGACCTCACTGACATTCCTGGTTTTGTACTTTCTTCTCCCCAGCTGGTGGGGAAAGGAAGGTCTTATTAGAAGACAAGGTTAATTTTATATTTGTATGTATTATATAAAAATTCTGTTTGGGAGAGGGGGTGATCCGGATGCTTTCTAAACTTAGACAAGAACTCCTATAGATTATTTGTGTTTGGTATTTGATTTAAAGAAGTAGCAAGTGTTGTACTGCATTTAGTGCGTGAAGTCAACTTTCTGTGGTCTAGAAGTATAAAAGAGGTTGGAAATGGAGGTGACTTGTGTAAGAAGGGGTGGAGGAGGGATGTGATGAATTGCTAGCATTAACACTTATGCTGAAACTTCTACTTGGCTGGTGGTTTGAAATCTTGAAAACTTCTTTAGTTAAAATAGATAGTTTTCCCTCCATAGACATCAACCTTTCATCTATAATTGAAAAATAGATCAATGCATTTTACCACATACTGTTAACTTTGCATAATGACCCTTTAGTTATTGGCTTGTTTCATGCTACTGATCAATTAATCAAACATTTATCGAATGCCTTCTGTGTGGCAATACTGTGCTAGGTTTTGCAGGACATAGGAGCAAAGGGGAATTGAAACGAACTTTGGGGGATACTTTCTATGTGCTGTAAGGGCTTCCCTGGTGGCTCAGATGGTAAAGAACCTGCCTGCAGACCTGGGTTCAATCCCTGGGTTGGGAAGATCCCCTGGAGAAGGGAATGGCAACACACTCCAGCATTCTTGCCTAGAGAATTCTATGGACAGAGGAGCCTGGTGGGCTATATAGTCCATGGGGTCACATAGAGTCGGACACACCTGAGTGACTAACAGTATGTGCTAGTGACCAGTGGGCTTCTTATAGATGTTAGCTTGTGAAGGCCATGTTTAGTCCTTTCAACTTAAGATTATTATTCCTATTTCACAGAAATGGAAATTGGAGCTCAGGGAGATGGAACTGATATAGTAGTCACAACTGGTAGCGTTTGCTATTTCTAATGGAGGATTTTCTGGCCCTGAGACTCTCTTCACTGTATAAGACATCTGCTCATGAGGAGGAGAGACTGGTGGTTAGTATATTATTTAAGACAAGACCACCTAATTTTGTGCCAAGTTGGTGCAAAATCTAAGTATTAGCAGAGTGCAGGCTGAAGTAGGTCTTCATGGAAAGATGAGTAGAGTCAAGCGGGCAAAGAGAAGGCGGGCAGCTGATGGCAACAGTGGGGAATGCCAGAACAAAAGTTCAGAGTTGCCAGTGACACTAGGTTTGAAGCCAGCATAAAGATGAGCCTGAAGGGCATGGGGCAGGCCCTGGGCTGTAGTGAGAAGATTTAGGAATGTAAATAGCATCTGCATTGTGGTGGGGCCTGATCCACAGCAAATGAAAATCAGGAATGGGAGGAAGTCAGGGGTGTCGTGAGTTCTTGAGCAGCAGAATGTGATGTTTAAGATGGTTATGTGAGCAGAGTCCCCCTGTGCATGTCAAGAAGTTTGGGTTTGTACACACTTCCCACCAGACTGCCTCTGACCCTGTCCTGATTGTAGGATCCTAATGTTTATGGACAAAAGAGGTGATCAGAATTTCTTCTAAATGACTTGTAACAGAACCCCAGTATATCTTGTCTTCTGTGTGACACTTGTCCAGCTGATGAAAGGTTCATCTTGCTTGGCATCAAATGGTTCTGTGGGCATTTTCCACTAAGCATATCCTGAAACCAGAGAACCTGCTGTTATACTACTGACTGCTTTGCAATGCCTTTGGAGAGGAGTATGGGATATCCCGAGAGGCTGGTTGGCCCAAGAGAGCTTTGTATCTAGAGACCAACTGAAATTTGGGATCAAAATCTATAATTGTCTTGCTAGTCAAGTGAGAGAAAGGGTTTATTTGCATAGGTACCCTTTAGACTGAAAGGTCAGTGAGGAAAATCAAGGAACCCAGGCTTAGATTCTGGCCATGGGCTTTGTTTGGGTGTAGAAGCTCCTTTTGGTACCACTGTCTGGACACCCTTAGCTGATTTACATGCTGGAGGATCAAGAAGTTGTGAGGCTGCAATCTCCTGTCCCCACTTTCGTGTCTCTATCCCAGGCTCGTACTCCACACTTCATCTTGTTGATGGGGTCCTCACTGGCCCCCAAGGCTGGAAGTGTTGTAGCCAGGTGTGAGGAATATGAATTATGAGTCCAAAGGCCATGGGCCACAGTGGCCAAGGATGGCTGGCTCTTCCTAAGCCACAGCCATCACATCTCTATGGAATCTTCCTATCAACCTGGACAAGGTTAGCCCTGGACCACTTAGCAGATGAGAGACCAAAACTTAGAAGGGTTAAATGACTTGGCCAAATCTACACAGAAGTGGGAGGGCCCAGATTGAGCTTCCAGGTCTTCTTTCTGATATTTCCATGAGTGCATTATTTGCATTGCTTGTCACCCGCCTGTAATGTTCAGTGACAATTGCCTCGGCTTTAGGCACACCTAAAGGTGGAAGAGCCCTGGACTGAAAAGTTTGTTTGGGGAATTCTCTGGCAGTCCAGTGGTTAGGGCTCTGCTCTCTCACTGCCAAAGGTCCAGGTTTGATCTCTGGTTGGGGAACTAAAGTCCCACAAGTTGTGCAGTGTGGCCAAAAAAAAAAAAAGTGTGTAATTTTGGGACTTCTCTGGTGGTGCAGTGGTTAAGACTCTGTGCTTCCACTGCAGAGGCCTCAGGTTTGATCCCTGGTTGGGGAACTAAGAGCCCGTATGCCACACAGTGGTGGGGGGGGG
Source organism: Giraffa tippelskirchi (assembly GCF_054371585.1). Classification (NCBI taxonomy): domain Eukaryota; kingdom Metazoa; phylum Chordata; class Mammalia; order Artiodactyla; family Giraffidae; genus Giraffa; species Giraffa tippelskirchi. The sequence continues at coordinate 144,207,958 of NC_137281.1, read as the reverse complement.
AAGGAAAAAAAATTATCTGACAGCACAGAATTGAAACCCATAATAAAAGAATATACACCTTCCCTGGAAAAATGATTGGATGGCAGCCTCTGAATCTACCCCTTCCCATCCCATCCCCCAACGTTGATGTAGCACCTGGGCCTCGTACAGCACCGTCTCACCAAACTCTTTCAAAATTGCTCTCCCCTTCATCTGCCTTCAGATTGTAACATTGCCAGGAATCTGTTGTAGCCAGTGTTCTGGGTCTGAGTTTTAACTGCCTCTAGTGCGATGTTCCGGGAGTTTCATGCATCCACCTATAGCACCTACAAACTGGCTTGAAATTTTGCTGTGTGCCTCACAGAGAACACCCCAGGCCTGCCTCTAATGGTGAGTGAGGTCTATCTCAGGCAGGCCCGAGAGCGGGTTTGGCCCCGCAGAGGCTGAGAAGGTTGGCTTCTGGAGAAGTCTCTCTGCCTGGTGATTGACGCAGGGAGACAGAGCATCAGAGACAGCAACTTGCCCTCCCTGCTCCCTCTCCATTAATTCCAGGAAAGTCTGCAGCTGCTACCCACTGCTTCTCCACTGTCCTGGTCTCTCCGCTGTGCTAATCACAGCTCATTTCTGCTGCATGCCTCATTTGGGGGAAGAGCGCTCCAGGGCTCCCAGAATGTGAAGAGAGGAAAGCGAAGGACGGTTGGCCAAATGGGTCAGCCCATCGCTGCTGGGACTGTCACCCTCCTCTCTGGAAGGCCCTTGTGCCTTGTTCAGGGCTCACTGGGCGAGTGTCCCCTTGGGCTTTTCCTGGGACCAGGTGGGGCTGGCTTTGGATGCTAAGGAGAGAAGGGAGACCAGGCTCACTGAGCACCAACTACACGTCATTGTGTGTGTGTGCTCAGTCATGTCCAACCCTTTGCAACCCCATGGACTGTAGCCCACCAGGCTCCTCTGTCCATGGGATCCTCCAGGCAAGTATACGGGAGTGGGTTGCCCATTTCCTTCTCCAGGGGATCTACCTGACCTGAGGATTGAATTCGCGTCTCCTGCATTGGCAGGATGAGTCTTTACCACTAGAGCCACCGCGTTCTCTAATCTCCTTACCTCCTTTAATGACCTGTGACATTGGGCCCATTTTACAAGCTGAGGGAACTGAAGTGGAGAAAAGTTAAATACTAATTTGCTCCAAACTCAGCAAAGGCATTTGTCTATTTGACTTCAAAGGCTGTGCTCTTTCTTGCCATTTTTCTTTTCCTTTCTTTCCTTTTTAACCATTGTCCAGGGAGAGACACCCTCTCGTATCCTCCCCCTCCCTCTTTTGGCTTCTGTTCATTCTTGTTTCCTCTCCTCCAGCCTCCTCCAGGAACCTGACATTTTTCTGTAGAAACCAGAGTCGCATTGGCTCCAGGGCGAATCTATCCTCGCTGGGAGTCCTGTTACGCATTGGCTGGCCAGCCCTGCGGGTTTAGGCATATGCTAATGCATGCAGGTTTCCCGGGAAAGGGCAGACTGGCAGTTGGAAAGAGCCAGCTGCCCTGGGCAGGCTTCTCATGCTGGGCAGCTCCGTAGGACCATTTTAGGTGGCTGTGAGCCTGTCGGGAGGGGAGCAGAGAGTTCCCTCTCTCTTCTAGGCAGGGAACTTCTCCTTTCCTGGGACTTCTTTCCCTTTCATTACTTCTTTTTAAGACCCCTGGGCCTCATTTGGTTGACCTGCTTGCAAAGAAACTCAATCTCCATCTTTGTCACTAAGGAATCCAACCTGGTATTGGTCAGAGGATCTTGAAAATTCCAGCATGCCATTTTAGTGAGAATGTAACCGTAAAAAAAAATTACATTTTTCCTCCATCCCCCTGTCTTCCTGCCTTATTCCCATTGTCCAACAAAGGAATGTTTCTAAGGAGAGTACCCGGTCTGTGAAAGCCTTAGAGCTGTCCCTTCTGGACACTTCTACCTCCCAGGAGTCTGTTGAAAAGGGAGCTGGACGCAGAGTGGAAGGTACCCAGGAATATTTTGGCTGCGGGGTTCCGATGTGCATTCATTCTTCCAGAAGGCAGAGTCTGGGAGGAGTCAGCTGGTGAGGCCCCAGGAGCTCTTGTTTGCAGTGGTGAATGAATGAGAGAAGGGTAGCAAGAAGCAGGACGCAAGCCCCCCTCAGGGGGATGCTCCCAGGGGTCCATCCACGCTATGAAAAGGCTTAGTAGGCCTGGGTTAGGGTCCCAGCCTTGCTGCCGCCATGCCCTGTGACCCGGGGCCCATCATTTCACCATTTGGGGCTCAGTTTCCTTGTATTTTCTAAAGAAGGGGTTGGACCAGGTGGTCCAAGGTTCACTCTGGCGCTGACAGTCAGAGGCTCAGGTGGAGCAAGTCAGAAATGTGATATCAGCCTCTCCTGTCTGAGAGACTGGTTTGCATTTTAACTGCAGCCTTTTGGAGGTCAGGTTTTTAAGCCCCTGGGGTCGCTTAGGTGGTGGAAGTTTCTGGCACTGTTACAGGGGTTGGTGGAGGGGAGGTGGCAGTTTATATCCCTGCCCTCCCCTCGACCACTCCCCAGCATGACCGCTAATCATGGAGGTGTAGATGCCTCCTCCATCCTCTCTGTCCACTCGCCCCGTGACTCCCCCAGCCCCTCCACTCTGTCCACCTCATCCCTGGCTGAAGAGGCAGATGGAGACCTGGCTGGGTCAGAGGTAGACAAGCATCTTCTGGGTGGGTCTGGACGCCTGCGGAATGCACACCTGCCGAGATTTGAGAATCGTTGCTGTTTTCCCCTCTCGGACTTCCAGAGTCAGGCCCCGCTGTCCCACCGGGCCCGTTTCAGATGAGGTTGTGTTGGTCCCCCATGTTGCCCTGTCCTAGGCTGTCGGGTGCAGAGGCCTCAGACCTGATCCAAAAGAGGAGGAAACGGAGACACGTGGTGGAGACCTCAGAGGTCCCGGGGCCCGGCGGGCGTGAGGCTCCAGACTCCCAGTGCTCCTAGTTGCACACTCTCTCCCTCGCCTCCAGCTGCCCCTTTCTTGAGGCTCTGTTTCTCCCCCTTTTGGTTTCAGGGAGTTAATTAACTCCTTTGCCTTTTAAGTCCTTCCAGTTCCTCACCTTTAACTCTGTGAAGGTGGGGTTTGGAGGGGGCCTGACCTGGTTTTGCCCTAGGATAATTCGGGACTGCTTTTAATCCCACATCCTAGATTAGCTGCCAGGCTGGGACAAGCCATCCCCTCAAATCCTCACCCCACCCTGACGAGCCCTCAGGTTATCCCCCCACCCCCGCCCTCGCCGGGCAGCCTGCAGAGTGGACAGGGGACAGCCCATGGTGGAGAGGGAAGCAGGACCTCGGCTCAGGTGGGCAGCCTCTGACCTGGGGAGCTGCTGGATGGTCAGTGCACCCTGGAGGGCTGCTCATCTCACCCCCACACCCGCCTCCGTGTGTCAGGAGAAGGTCTCTCCCCACTGCCTGTTTCCTGTGGCCTGGTGGTTACCCGAGGGGAGGTTGGGGTAAGATGTGGTCGGCAGCTCACCTTTAGTGGTCCTGAATAAATGACCTCACTGCTCTGAGCTTTAGTTTCCATCAAATGGGGACAGTGACACCCGAGTCGCATGTCGTTTTAAGAATTAAATGAGGACCTGTGTTCAGAGTGCCTAGCACCCAGGAAGCACATTGATAAATGGTAGCTATTAGTAGTAATCATACTAATATTCCTCTAGGGAAGACTCAGAGAATTGAGTTTCTGCATCTTGTTAAAAATTCAGCTAGAATTCTAGTTGTGTCTCCTGAATAAGCAAGGACCCAAATCTCTTTTCTAGGTTCTTATTTTCATTCTCTTACTCGTTCCTTCTAGCTTCCTTCTTCGTTGTCTCCCACCTCTTTCTGTGTCTCCTTTCTTCCTTCCCCCAGCATCAACTAATTCTTCCACTTCTCAGTCTCTATTTCTCCTCTCTGTTCTCATGATGCTGGAACCTGTGATGACTTCTTTTCTTATTCATGAGCTGAAATGCATCCTGGCAGTTCTGAAAGCTGGTCCCATCAGCCTTTCTGCTGGCTGTGAGTTCCACCTCCCACCCCTAGGAAGACAATGCAGCCCACTGGCTGTGGGCTCCCATCCTGGCTGCAGGGTCTGCGCCACCCCTGGGGATGAGAATTTTCCCACAGTGGTCCTTTGCCATCTTGGCTCTTTTTTACTTTCTATTCTTCGGGTTCCCCACCACCAGGGCAGTGGACATATGAGTCTGGAACTCAGCGGAAAGATCTGTGCTGCAGATATCAATTTGGAAATGGCAAGTGTGAGATGATATTTGAGGGAATTGAGTCAAACTAGATAAAGAGAAGAGTCTGGAGTAAAGAGGAGGATCCAGCAAAGGAGACTGAGAAAGAGCAGTGGGGAGACAGGAGGAGGGCAGGTGAGTGTGCTGAGGAGAGAGTGTCCAGGAAGGTAGAAGCACAGGCCCTGCCAAGGAGCTGTGCTAAAAAGAGGAGCAGGACCTGGGCCCTGGATGGAGGGAGATGCTCGGTCAGGGTCTCCTTGGGAGATGGGTGCTCTTCTAGCATATTTGGATTTTTTAGATTTTTTTTTTATTGTAGTAAAAGTCACATAATATAAAACATACTATTTTGGCCATATTTAAGTGTACGGTTCAGTGGCACTAAGTGTATCCACATTGTTGTGCAACTCTCACCATCATCTATCTCCTGAATTTTTCCCCTTCCTAAATGAAACTCTGCCCCCATTAAACACTAAGTCCCCAACCCCTCCCCACCCCAGTGCCTCCACCCTCTGGCCCCTGGCATCTACCAGTGTACTTTCTGACTCTAGGAGTTTGACTAGTCTAGGTATCTGGTATAAGTGGTGTCGAACAGTATTTGTCTGCACCTCATGGATATTGGTGCTTCCCTGGTGACTCAGATGGTAACGAATCTGCTTGCAATGCGGGAGACCTGGGTTCAATTCCTGGGTTGGGAAGATCCCTTGGAGCAGGGCATGGCAACCTACTCCAGTATTCTTGCCTGGAGTACCCCATGGACAGAGGAGTCTGGCAGGCTACAGTCCATGGGATCGCAAAGAGTTGGACACGACTGAAGTGACTGAGCAGGCATGTACGCAATGTATATTGGGATGCATTTTTATGGTTAACTTACTATATGTCCTACAAACAGACTGTACTTTCTTTTTGTTTTGTTTTTTCCCCTCTGTTCTTCCAGCATATTTGTATGCTGGCAGAACAGTTGACTAGAAAGAAATAAATTGATGATTCAAGAGGGAATTACAGAAGGAACAAAGTTCCCAAGAAGGTGTGAGAGGTCGGGCTCCACGTACAAGCAGGAGCTGGGAGACTTGTTCCTGGTATCAAGAGGGAGACAAGTGAAGGGGCACAGGGGCAAGGAGGTGGGTAGAAGCACGTGGAGAAGATGAGAAAGTTTTATTCTTATTACTTACGTATTTTTTTCTATATATAAGTCAACAAGAAGAGTGTGAGGAAGGGCCATGAGGTCTGGGAGATTTGAGAAGCTGGAACAACGTGGGAGAATGGTTTGCCAAATTTTGTGGTCACCACTCAGTGTAGACTGGTTAGCTCAGTGGTGTGATTTTCTATACCTGGGCTCAGCATGGAGCCTGTGGAGGGTTGGGCTTATCTGGAGTTAGGGTGAGTAGGAAAGAGGGAGAAAGGGGTGAGCAGATAGATGCAAGGGTGTGATTTCAGGGATGGATATGGAGTCGATGGCTATGGGCTTATGAGAGTTGGTGACCGAGAGGATGATAAGTGGTATGAAGTGTGAAGTCAGTGTGTTGGCACCCTTGACCCATGAATTGATGGCATCCTCAGTAAGTTAGAACCAAGCTGGTTATTACTAGCTGTGCACTTTTGATTTTAGCTCAGGTATATCCTCTTAAAAATAATTGAATAGACACTAAAATAGTAAGTGGTGAAAAGCAATGCTTGTTCTGGGGCTGATGGATTCACTCATCTTTCAATAAGTGCAGTTTAATTAGGCTGCAAAGATCCTCAATGATTCATGATGACAGTGGAAATGATATCTTATGTCTTTTCTACCCCAGTCAGATCAGTCCTGCAAACACTGGGATGGGCACTTGTGTTTGTTCTCATTGGCACAAAGGAGATATTCTAAGTGCTTTGCTGTCTGAAAGGCCTTATCTTGGAGACGGAGTGTGTGTTGTCTCTCTCTGGCTGCTGGGAGGAGGCTAAGGCCTCCTGTTTATGCACAAGACCCCCAGGTCAGTGGCAAACAGAACTGCTCTCGGGAAGACAGCTTATGTCTGGACACTGGCCAGTATGAATTGATGTCCTTTGTATCCAACAATCACAGGACTGCCTGAAACACTTATGAGTATGTTGACAGTAGGCTCTGAGGTTGAGAGAAATACAGAGTTTCTGGGAATGGGAATAGAGGTTTATTTGTTAGTGCCAAGACGAAGCCAAAGAGTGGGAAAACCTTGCCTTGGGAAAGACTGTTTTCCATTTTAGCAAAGCAGGAGCACAAAGCCTATCACTGTGATCCTCACAATAGAAGGATGAGGTGGGCAGGAAAGATTTTGGAGCCCTCATTTGACCAAGATGGACTCAAGGTCAGAGTAGCCAGTAAACTTGTCCGTGGTCCTGCACACCTGCATCATGGCATAGCTTGCTGTGTGTGGGAGCCTCAAGGGGAATCTAGGAAGCAGAGGGTCATCTAGTGCAGCCCAAGGACCCAGCATCAGGGTCTGCATGTTTAAGCCCTCTCCAGGGTACTCTGAAGATGGAGAGCCACTGGGTCAGCGGAATGGCCTTCCGGTGGCCTGAGGAATTGGGCGGGCCAGCAGCTAATATGTCGTCTCTGAGTTCTTTGTTCTCCAAAGAAAAAGGAAAGATTCCCCTGGAGGACAGGAGAGTGGAAGAGGTGGGTTCTCGGGATGTGTGTTGAAGAAAGGGAGCAGACTATGATCTTCAAGAAGATTGAGAGACTGGGTAGAGGGTGCCCCGGTGGTTAAGAACCTGACCAAGGTAACCTGGTTTAGATCAGCCCACTTGGGGCCTCATCCACAAAGCAAGTTGTGACATGCCATACCCATCTCAGCCACGGAGTTCTGCCCTTGACAGTGGCCACAGGGTGCTTCTGGGGAGGTCGTGAGCAGTCTTTCTGCTGTCATTCTTAAAGATGGCACAAAGCAGGTGTGCTGGGTATGATTGGGCAGTTTGCCCAGCCTCCTCTCAGCCGTTTGGTTTCCTCGTCTGCATTGGAGAGCAGAAATGTCTTCCCAGAAGTGGACTATTTGGGCTGGACTTGAAGGCTGAATAGAAGTTCCTAGGGTGGGCACAAGGGGAAGTCATATTTCATGGATCATTTTATTCATATGTGAATGGATGGAGTCACTCATTCAGTGAGAGTCTTGTTGATGGAGAGGTAGGGAGGGAAGTCAGAGTAGAGAGAAAGAAGATTGGGTGGGGTTTCACAGGAAAGGAGGGAGTGAGTTTAGGACAGTGCATCTTATTAGCATCTTGTGAAAATGCAGCTTTTAGGTTCATAGTTCTGGGGTGGGTGTTTCTAACAAGCCCCCAGGTGATTCTCATGCCCCTGGTCCATGGGACCACACTTCATGTAACCAGAGTATAGACTACTTGCTTGACAGGTTTGGCTGTGAATGGGAGTTGAGAGGTGGGTCAGAGAGAACTTTGTGCACACAAGTGTGAAATGCAAAGAGAGAAGGGGGTTTGGGGGGTGGGGGTGGGGAGAGGCAGGATGACAGCAAGTTCTTTTCCGTGAGACTGTCGCAGAGGGTGTAGACGCAGAGGGTGTAGATGTGGTCTGGCTAGTGGTCAAGAAAGAAGACCAATCTAAAAAAGGCATTTGTGACCAGGCAGCAAAGAGGCTTGTGACACTAAGGAGCTTACTTCCCACTGTGAGCAATGAGAGAGGCTGGAATTATTTAAGGAGGTGGGGGTTGGTACCTTATAACTGATGAAGTAGAAAAAAAAATAAGAACCACTCTTAAAAGTTTTTCTGTTTAGAAAGGGTCTTTCAGATGATTTTCTGTGCACACAGAAATATGCGACAGTAGGAATACTGTCTGTTAGTCCAACCACAGAACAAGGCCACCATCTGGTTTGTGGTGTTAGTGGTTTTGATTAGGGTCTCTGACTCACAGAAAGGGAAACAGGAGTTAAATAGCTGGTGACTTCCTGAAGGTTCAAATTATTAATTCTCACATGAGACTTTTAACCTATTACGCTTAATAGCTTCCTGCTCAGAGGTAGCAGCTAGGTTTATTCTTGCGTGAGAACTCACAGGCCGGTCATGGTGTACTGGAGAAGGAACCAGGGTCTCAGCATGAAGAGTGAAGAGAATGTTGCATTGATTAATGATGTCTGCTGTCAGTGTGGTGAAGAGAATGTTGCATTGATTAATGATGTCTACTGTCAGCATGGGATGGAATGGTGCCACTTATTTAGCTCTCTCAGAAGGGAGGTCAGATTTCTGGTGATGAATATTCCCTCATACCTATTCCTCAGGTGAACCAGAGCCATTTTAGAGATACTCAGTCCTTAATTCCCCTGGTCGTGGAACGGTGTTGATTGCCATCTAACCAGAAGAGCTTTGTGAATCTTCAAATGCTTGTGAGGCTCTTGTCTACATATCAAAGTACCAGGAAGGGCTCTCCTTTTGCATTACTCTAATATCGATGGGTATTTTCATACTGAATAAACTGTGTGTCTTAGGGCATCATTTCTATTAAATCTGAAGACAGATGCTGGTCACTGGAAATAGCCATTGATTTGCTTCCTCTTGTTCTAGCTCAACTCCTTAATTTATCCAGAGGAAAAAAATAAATCCCATGTAAAACCAACCCCTCTAGCTTTCTAAATAAACAGCGAGATCAATTCTCATTCGTGAATTTGTTGGATAAATAGTTATTTGATTGTAAGGGAAAGTCAGATTAATCTTAAGATGAGAATTTGGCTGCTGGAAAATGATCTATGAGTTGGACTGAGTGCCCCCCAAAGATGCAGGATGAGTACAGAGCTGGTGCTGCCTTTGTGTTGGGGGTTGGAAGCAAATGCCGAGTTAATGCAACGCCAGGCGGATGGTGCTGGGTTTTGCTGTACTCCCATGGAACCCAAGGATGCTTCTCCGTTGAATAGGGTTGGTTCTGCGTGATTTTTGTTTCCTTCTTGTTGAGGACATTGAAGGATATCAGGGACCTCAGGGGCTTTCAAGGAGCCTGAGTGAGAGGCTTCAGGGAACCCGGTTCTCACCACCATCACCCCTCATTTTTCATTCTTCTGCCATCACAACTTGGAGAGCAGACTAGTGATGTGGAGGAAACGGGGGGTGAAGAGAGAAAATGATGAAAAGGAGTTGGTGAACACTTGTTGGGGCTTCAGAGTGGGGAGGTAGGGTTGTAGGCGTCCTGACTGTGATGCAGTCTGGTAAATGCAAAAGGGTGGCCTTTTCTGCTCTTTTGTTCTTCTAAATAAGGTGAGTAAGGAGCATTCCTATCCTTTCTTGACTGACAGTGAAACAGAGGTGTCTGGGGCTGATGTGAAATTGGCTTTGGATGCCAGATGTCTTTGCCAGGCTCCACCTGGGGAGGTGGTGATGGGCTGTCCATACAGGTAGCTCCCTGTGGGGTAACTGGCCCAGCACGGCTGCGTGGGATGGTGCACTGGGGAGAGGGGAAGGACACCTCCTCACCCCAGCCTCTGGCTGAGGAGCTGTGGCCAATGAGGTCAGGGGACCTCTGTTGAGATTCTCGGGTGCTGAAGACCAATAATGTCCACAGGCTTCCTGCAGACTCCAGGCCCTCTTGGCGTGGGCTGGACTGGCTCACTCCACGGTGAGTCTTCCCCAGGGTTTTCCAGGATTAGTCACTGCCAGATGGTGAGGACTCGATGCCTGGCCTTGTGTGAGCAAGCCTGGCTTCCTGAAGGATTTCGCATGAGGCATGGAACACTCAGGCTCGGAAAGGTCTTCAGGAGCAAATAGTCACCTTTGTGTGGTAACAACTGAGGAGACTGAGGCAAAGAGGAGCTCAGTGACCTACATGATGGTGCCTTAGGGAACTTCCTGTGAGTAAAAAGGGGATTGCTGTCAGATTTAACAGCTTCAAGTATGGAGCTGAACTCAAGCTGGGCCACCACACTTGTGTTGACTGTCGGGTGACCATGGCACAGGACGGAGGAGGGAAGGAAAGAGTCCAAAGGACAAGTGTGTGAGGACATGGCTTCTAGCCCTGGCTCCATGACTTGCGGTCTGCCTGAGCCATTCTGAGCCTCGGTTTCCTCACCTGTAAATCAGGCATATTTGTATCTGTCCTGCCTGCCTCACACGATCATTGTGGGGAATCCAAGGAGACCAGTGAGTAGAAAGGTGTTTACTTGAAAACGTTATGAGAATTATCATTAAGATGTCTAAGCATTGCTTTCTTTAGCCGACACACTGCCTATAGGTGGCTGTTCTGTTCGTATCAGTTTGTGGAACTTCCGGGGAGTCTCTGGCTTTCTAATAGGGTGGGGAGTGAGGGCAGGAGGGTCCTTGTTCCAGGGAACCTACATGGAAAGCTTGTTGGAGGTGAGAGAGGGGCTCAGGAAGGTGGAAGGAGGGTGGAGCAGGGTGAGGGTGAGACGGGACTAGAGGTCAAGCCCAGAGGCCAAGATGGCAGCCTCTCTGGTGGAGAGTCCCCCTGTGGCCCACACCGAGCAGACACGTTGGGCTCAGGAAGCTGCAGATGTGCTCTTGTTGCACAGTGAGGTTTCACACCTATTCACTTCTTTTTTTAGTCACCCTCACATTGTTGCATAAACTGTCTTAATTTTTAGTATCGGCTCTTTTGAAGACGATTCATTTAAAAAGTAACAGCCCTACATGGAGGAGAAGTGAGATAAGACCCCAGACCCTACTTCTGCCCTTCCTTGTTCAGGCCAGCGCTGGCCCTTCTGTGGCAGGGGCTTGACCAGGTGGGAGTCCTGTCAAGTACCTGGTTTTCTAGAGCCTTCCCCAGATCTCTTACTGTTTCTCCTTTGTCACTGCTTTAGTTATCTGTGACCTGTGTAATCGCCCAATGCAGTAGCTTAGAACAACAAACATTTATTATGTCACAGCTTGTGAGGGCCAGGAATTTGGGGATGGCTCAGCTAGGTGGTATGGGTACGTGTTCTCTCAAGAGGTGACGGTCATGATGTTGGATGGGGCTGTGGTCGTCTCCAGGCTTGACTGGGGTTGAAGATGTTGCTCCAGGCCTGCTCATATGATGTTGGTAGGGCTGAGCTCATCTCAGGCTGCTGGACTGGGGGCCTCAGTTCCTTACTAGCTGATGGCCAGAGGCTGCTCTCAATTCCTTGTCATGTGGACCTTTCCATAGGGCTGCTCATAACGTAGCGGCTGACTTTTTTCCCAAGGAGGGAGAGGGAGAGAGGGACAGAGGGAAGGAGGAGGGGGGTGGGAGGGATGGAGAGAGAGAGAGAATGAGAAAGAGATCAAAATGGAAACCTGAGTGCCTTTTTATTATTTAGCCTCCAAAGTCACATATTGTCACTTCCTTTTTACTGTATCTGTTCAAACAAGTCAGCCCATGTCCAGAAGTTGGGGAATAGCCTTCATCTCTTGAAAAGAGGAGGATTGAAGAACTTGAGGGTATTTTTTAAAAGCACCGTAGTCACCAACATTACTGCCTGGCGATCATTTCCATCCTCCCCACTGCTCAGCCTGACTTGCAGAGTTGCTCTCCTGCCTGTGGTGCCAACACCCCTCCTGGATCTGACCATTCTTAGAGAACACGCACGGCCACTTGACCAGATTCTGGAGCCACCGCCAGGACCTGCCCCAGCCTTGCAGATGGGGCTGTGACACCTGGGACTGAAGAGCTTCAATCCAAGATCAGGAGGAATGAACTGGCTTCCAGAGACTGGATGCATCTCCTAGGGCACAGATGGAAAGTGATTCTGGCAGGGCCTCACTTTGGCCATGGAATCTACTTAAAAAAATGACCCCTGCTGTCAACGAATGGAATCAGATAAAGGCAATACTCCTAAGACAGTTTTATACGGTGTTTGCGTATAAACACCATGAACTTAGCTTGATGTACAAAGCCTGTGGAAGGAGAAGCATGTTGTGAGATTATTCTCTCTGCAATGCTGAAACCACCCAGTCATCCAGAGAGGGATGAGGGTCCACTACTCCTGGGGATCACTTTACCCAGTTCTATTCAGCACTGACTCACAGGGTAATACTCAGTTCTTTTCTTCCTCTCCCTTGATGTCGGTGGCCATCCCATCCTCTTCCTTGGATGCCATGAAGGTCTTTCTCCAGGTTCTCCTCATTTTGTGACTCCATTGTCTCCGTCTTTCTCACTGAGTTCTCTTCCTGGTGCCCTTTCATGCCTTCAGTTCCAGTGGTTACCCTCTCCACTATTCCCAACTTTTTATTTTTCACTCTGTAGTCTCTCCCTGTGGCTTCCCTGGTAGCTTAGCTGGTAAAGAATCCTCCTGCAATGCAGGAGACCCTGGTTCAACTCCTGGGTTGGGAAGATCCCTTGGAGAAGGGATAGGCTATCCACTCCAGTATTCTTGGGCTTCCCTGGTAGCTCAGGTGGTAACAAATCCACCTGCAATGCAGGAGACCTGGGTTTGATCCCTGGGTTGGGAAGATCCCCTGGAGAGGGCGTGGCAACCCACTCCAGTATTATTGTCTGGAGAATCCCCATGGACAGAGGAGCCTGGCGGGCTACAGTCCATGGGGTCGCAGAGTCGGACCTGACTAAGTGACTGAGCACAGCACAATCTCTCCCTGAGTATCTCACTAAGTTCCAAGGCTTCGTCTACCACCCACGTCTGATGATTCCTAAATCTATACCTCCAGCCTGGTCCTCTCTCCCGAGTATAGCCCTGCATTTTCTCACCCACCCATGGACAACTCCACTGAATATCTCGTTACAACAAATACAATATGCCAACATTGAATCTATTGTTACTCTCTGCAAGCCTGCTGCCTCCTTCTCAGCTAACAGGGTTATCATTTACTCTGTGTCCCAATCTAAGAATCTCAGTGTCACTTTTTACTTCTCCCTTTTGTTCACACCCATATCTAGGCAGGTATCATGTCCTATTGACTAATCCTACCTCTCAAATGTTTCCTACATTTATCAGCACTGTTTCTAGGCTGTTCCTGGGCTAGTGTCCCCACTAGAACATAAGCGGCCTAGGAGTAGGAGCTTTTGTTTGTGTTACTCACTGCTTGGCACCTCCCATAGTGCCTGGCACATTGTAAGTGTTCAATAAAAACTTTTTGAATAAATGGATATTTGACTGGAGCTGTCTCCCCTATATCTACCCTCTGTCCTACCACCAGAATCATCTCTCTAAACCATGTGTGCTAAGTTGCTTCAGTCCATGGGATTCTCCAGGCAAGAAAACTGAAGTAGGTTGCCATTTCCTTCTCCAGGGGATCCTCCCAACCCAGATATTGAACCTGTGTCACTTATGTTTCCTGAATTGGCAGGCTTGTTCTTTACCACTAATGCCACCTGGGAAGCCCATGGTTTCTCTAAAGCATGGGTACAAGCAAATCAGGTCCCTGCTTAAAAAACTCTGAGGATTTCTCACTGCTTACAGGGTCACATTCAGATTTGTATATCTGTATAAGGGACCCTTCACAATCTTTCCTGTTATCTCGCTAGCATCATCTTTTGCCATTTCCCTTTTCCCCTGCTCCTCTTGAGCTACTCTGTTTTGCATGGATGAGCCATGCAGTTTAAATTTCTTGCAATTTCCTCTCCTTGTAATTCTCTTTATTCTTTTTCTTAGAAAACTCCTATTCATCCTTCAAGGCCCAGCTTAAATGCTACCTCCTCTCAGTGACATTCCCCAAGCGCCCCATTATTTACTGCTACTCCTTCTGTAAGCACTTTATTTCTTCCCCTATTATAGTACTTATTGAATTGTATTATAGTCATTAATGGGCTTCCCAGGTGACCCACTCCAGTACTCTTGCCTGGAAAATCCCATGGACAGAGGAGCCCGGTAGGCTGCAGTCCATGGGGTCGCTAGGAGTCGGACACAACTGAGTGACTTCACTTTCACTTTTCACTTTCGTGCATTGGAGAAGGAAATGGCAACCCACTCCAGTGTTCTTGCCTGGAGAATCCCAGGGACGGGGGAGCCTGGTGGGCTGCCCGCTATGGTGTCACACAGAGTCGGACATGACTGAAACGACTTAGCAGCAGCAGCAGCAAGTGGCACTAACAGTAAAGAACCCGTCTGCCAATGCAGGAGACTTAAGAGACACAAGTTTGATCCCTGGGTCGGGAAGATTGGAGGAGGGCATGGAAACCCACTCCAGTATACTTGCCTAGAGAATCCCATGGACAGAGGAGCCTGGCAGGCTATGGTCCATAGGGTCGCAAAGAGTTGGACACAGCTGAAGCAACTTAGCCCAGCATAGCACATAGCCATATATATATAAAACTTATAATAGTTATCTGGTGCTGTATAACAAATTACTCTGAAATGTAACAGCTGAAAACATAAACATTTATTATCTCATAGTCTGGGTTAGAAATCTAGGTGTAGTTTAAGCTGAGTGCCTTTGGATAAAGGTCTCTTGTGAAGCTGCAGTCAAATTGTCATCCAGGGCTATAGTCTCATCTGAAGGCTTAACTGGGAGAGGATCCAGCTCTAAGCTCACTCACATGGTTTTTGGCAGGATTCATTTCCTCCAAGGTTATTTTACTGAAACCTCTTCAAGGATGTCTCACAACACAGCAGCTGACTTCCCTAAGAGCAAATGAGTGAGAAAGCACAAGATAGAGTGTTAAAGATGAAACTTAATATTAGGAGTGATATCCTATCACTTTGGTCATATTATACTTGCTAGAGGTGAATCAGTAAGTCCAACCCACACTCAAGGAGAGAGAATTACATATGCTTATGAAGACCAGGAAAGTGAGATTGCTGATAGTCATCTCAGAGACTGCCTGTCATATCTCCCTAACCTGAGCTCCTCAAGGCAGGCTCCATGCCTCATTCATTTTTGAAACTTCAGCACCTAGTACAGTTCCTGGAAGGTGTCAGTACTCAGTGAATTTGGTCAGATTTAGTAGAACTATTTTTCTATACAAATCTCATCACAATGAAGTGAACTGCTAAATCAGAAGAACCCTCAAAATTAGACTGAAAAATGGTTCAAAAAATAAAATGTAAGACAAAGTGTTTAAGTGTCATGGACACACTCTAAGTCTTCTATTTCTAGGTATGTCTACGTTTGCTTGCCGGTCTTGCTTGCCGATCTCACATAGAAAAGGCTGGAAAAGCAAGAAAGCATCATTTTTCTTTTGACTTGGAACAGATCTGAAATATTTTTGAAAGAAAAAAATGGAATACCATCTCAAATTTCCTTAGATAACTCAAAAACTTAGACCACCCATGAATCCATCTTCTGATTCATGGAAGATCAGCAGTTGGAGGATCACAGACAATCAAGATGTTGATTAATCACTGCTCTTTTCTGCTACTACCATCAGTGATGCCATAAAATCCTCCAGGAAGATTTTAGGATCTCCACTCTGTACAACAATTTCTTCTTCAGGTTTACTTTTCCAAAGAAAGTTCAGAATCTTTAGCCAGGGCCCATGGCTGGATGCACATGATGTCCAGAGAGGTCTGAACTGCACAGCCAATGTCAGAGATTCACAGCGGAAATTGATGTTGGGCTCTGGAGGATGATCCAGGCTGGCCTCCGCACACTGCTGTGGGACAAGCATCACTTTGGCAGATAATTACCTACAATCTACAGTTCCAGCTAAAGATTTAGAAGGAGAGTCAACCTGAATTCCTCATGTTGGTTACTCTCTTCTTCCATTCCCTGCCTGGAAATATCTGCCCACTGTTACACAACCAGCTCAACCAAGATCTAGTATTGCTCATGGATGAGACCTTTTCCAAGGCCTCTGCTGCCTGCAGATTCACTGGCAGTTCATTTGTACAGGCCCAACTTATTGCATCGGTTGGGTGGTATAATTAATGAAAAGTTGACCATTTTCAGTGTCTAGATTTCTTGTGTGTTTTGTCATGGTATTGGTCTAGGAGTGGGCTATTTCAGTGGAAGAATTGCCAGAAATTCTAGCAGAACTAACTGATTATTTAAATTTCCTTCTTAGTTTCTTTCACTCTGCGTATCAGCTGGCAAACTTTAGAAGGCTTGTTTTGTCCAACCAGATGGACAAAATTTGGATCAAGAGTATCTCTAAAAATAGTGTTGATGGGTGGCATAGGCAGAGTCACAGCTTCGTGGATAGTAGAGTCCTATCCTTTCATTAATATGTTGGAAAACTAATGTGCTAGAGGCAAAGTGACTTGTCTCAGGGACTCAGATGCTGCATCATATCTCAAATTGTGGTACTTGCTCCATGAGGGCAGGTTTTGATTTTCCCACTGCTGTATCTTCAGTGCCTAGAAGAGTGTCTGCCACATTTATTTAGTCAACAAATACTGTTGAAAGAATGAGCAAATGAATAAATTATCCTTGGTCCTCAGCTGCAGTGACTAATTAGAGGCATTTGGATCATTACTGTGGTTCTTGACATCTTTCTGGTGCCTTGATCCTAACCTGGGCCAGTCAGGTAAGTTATATAAAGCCAGGTCAAGGCTGACCCACCCCCTGATTTTGCTTTACAAAGACCAACTGCAGGTTTATAGATGAGACTACTCGGACCACACTTGACCATGAAAACTTGGGGGAATTTCTAGGGCCATTTGAGAATGACACCATGAAGCCCTTAGTGGTTTAGCCCATTAAAAGTGCTCCTAATGTTCTTGCATGAATATGTTTTCTATGATTATTGATGACAATGATTGAAGTTACAATCCCTATGGCTTGCCTCCTGTGTGGCACCTGTGTGCCTTGAGTTTGACAGCTTTGAGAGAGGATAAGCAGACCTCTAAGATGGGTTGAACTTGCTGATGGTAGTGTTTTAGCCCAGCAAAAGGTAGCCATGGCATACACCATCATTTATTTTGAGTGTGTTTTTGTTACTTCGGTCTTATCCTTTCTACTCTCTTTCTCCTCTTCATCCTTGTGAAGGACATCAAAATGATGAGAAAAAGGGAGCCATGCAGATATCTCTGGAATGCTATTGTGGTCATCGATTTGTAGATGTCCTAGTGTTAGAAGTAATATCTGGGGTAGATGAGAGGCGAGCCTGAGACCATTGCAGAAGGTTTACAAAGAAGGGCTGGAGAAATAATCTATATGGGGAAGCAGTGCCTGGGTAAAACTTGTCACAATACAGGTGCACAAAGTTTGAATTCTTGATGGCTCAGAATTGGTCTCCATCCCCCTTTACAGACTAAGTATAAAGACTCAGAGCCTCATTCCCTCCTCTTGACAAACTGGGTCTCAAAGTGGAGGGGGATTGAAAGAGAAGGAGAGAAAGAGAGAAAAGGAGAGACAGAGACAGAGAGACAGGGAAGGAGAGAAAGAGAGCGAGAATAAGGGAAAATGAATGGGTCTGATGGAGTGAGATGGTTTCCCAAGGTGAGCTAGTAATGTTTTTTTCTCCTCAAATTACTCTTTAGCATGGATGATTCAGATGTGACTGCACTGTGCATGAATTCTTTATAGCTGAAGCTTCTTATGTATTTTTGCAATATGTAAATATTAGAACTTGTATGTGTGTGTGCGTATAGAGAACTGCTAGAAATTTGAGCCAAATTATTTTCTAATGAATGCTTATGGAGACTTGTTTTTGGTGCTATTTCAGATTGGAATTGATCCTACATATTTTACATAATACGATTTCTATAAACCAGGTATTGAGACAGAGGAGCACAAATTTGAATTTTGCAGTTACTTGCCTAAGAACCAGGGATATTTAGGTTTTCCTTTCCTGAGAAATTAGTTTTTAAGAGTTCAACATTGATAAATAAGGTAATAAAATATAATTGGATGTTTATAATTTCACAATGAATAAATAATAGACCACGCTACTTCCACAGTTATTTGTATCTGTTTTATTTATGTTTTCAGCAAATACCTGGCGAGATAATTTTTTTTCCTGGAACTCTAATTTAATCAGTGATGTGGCTTAGCCTAGTCCAAATTAAATATTGGCAATAATGAATAAAAAAACTCTTTTAATAAGGATCATAATATAAGAGACACATGTCATAGTAATTTGTAGATTTCTTTTTGCCCAGGGTTTGTTGAAAATGAACTGTGTTTCTCACTGTGCTGAGCACCTATAGAGTGACACTGACTGGTAACTTCTCTTAGTGTCTAAGTCACAATTGTAATATGAACTCAATCAACAAGGTATATTTAGATATTTTTACCCCTAAAATGTTGCAAATATCCATTTGTGTGGGTAGCTGTCTATGAGCATGTGTGGAAGTAGGCAGCTGTGAATATAAAACTAAAACTGCTTTTGCCTGGTTATTTGTCTGTGTGCCTTCTCACTCAAATACCACAACTCCTGTTCACTGTCCCTGGAACGTTCTCCGCGTCTATGCACATGGACTCTGGAAAGAAATGAGACGTGTCCTTCAGGGGGCAAGGGGGCATTTCTTGCTTTCAGATGCCTGCCTTCTCTCTCTCTTTTAAAAAATTACTTTTTATTGGAGTACAGTTGCTTTACAATGTTGTATTAGTTTCTACAGCAAAGTGACTCACCTATACATATACATACATCCCCTCCGTTTTGGACTTCCTTCCCATTTAGGTCACCGCAGAACACAGTCGAGTTCCCTGAGCCACGCTGTTGGTTCTCATTAATTATCTGCTTTATACATAGTATCAATAGTGTATGTAAGTCAATCCCAATCTCCCATTCATCCCACTTCTTCTTTCCCCTCTTTGTATCCATAAATTTGTTCTCTATGTCTGTGTGTCTATTTCTGTTTCGCAAATAAGATAATCTATACCTTTTTTCTTAGATTCCACACATAGCATTAGTATACAGTATTTGTTTTTCTCTTTCTGACTTACTTCACTCTGCATGACAGTCTCGCCTGCCTTCTTTTTTCCCCTGAGTTAGGGAGATTGTAATTTCGTACATACCAACCTCATGAACAGTCTTCTTTCTGAGAAACTTCTCACACCCCACTGGTTTCTGTTTTCTTCCCAGCTGCTGAAATAGCACCCTGAAGCCAAATCTCCGTTGTCTAAAACCCCTGTCCAGAAGCTAGGTCTCTGGATATGGTGGCCAGGGGTTACATTTTCTGTTTTAGCTTGTAGGGAAGATTGAGGTCCGTTTTGGAAGGTGGTAGGGTTTCCCAGGCGGCACTAGTGGTAAAGAAGCCACCTGCCAATGCAGGAGATATAAGAAATGCAGCTTTGATCCTTGGGTCAGGAAGATCCTCTAGAGGAGGGCATGGCAACCCACTCCAGTATTCTTGCCTGGAGAATCCCATGGACAGAGGAGCCTGACCGGCTACAGCCTATGAGGTCGCAAAGAGTTAGACATGACTGAAGTGACTTGCACAGCACAGGGCTGGATTTAGAATGTCTCTTCATGCCAAGTTCACTGCTGGACCAAGTAAACAAGCGGGCAGATTTATTGAACCCTCCTGATAGAACCAGTTTGGAGGAACACTTAGGAAGGGCCTTGTTTTTAATGATCTGGCTAAGATGATTTATGCATACCACCCCACTTTCTAAATCCATTTTGGTAATTGGAATTTTATAAATGTCCCGTTGAATCATCTCACCCAGGGGACCTGGGAAGGGATGTTACCCCTTCACTCCACTAGGACGCACATGCATGTTCAGTCATGTCTGACTCTGCGACTTCACTCCACTAGGATATTTAAATAGCAATGCAGATATTCCTTGCTTTAAGAAAACTGGAAATATGGAAAACTCAGATCTCCAACCAAGCACATTAAAGAGTGATTGTTAACTTTACGAAAGAGATAAGGACAGAAATCTTTAAGTAGTGAGTGACCATAAATTGCTTTATTGCCAGTGTGCCTCTATTTTGTGCCACCTTTGAATTGGAAGGGCTTCCCTGGTGGCTCAACTGGTAAAGAATCCGTCTGCAATGCAGGAGACCCAGGTTCGATCCCTGGGTTGGGAAGATCCCCTGGAGAAGGGAAAGGCTACCCACTCCAGTATTCTGGCCTGGAGAATTCCAAGGACAGAGGAGCCTGGCAGGCTACAGGCCATCAGGTTGTAAGGAGTTGGACATGACTGAGGGCTTCCCTTGTGGCTCAGCTGGTAAAGAATCCGCCTGCAATGTGGGAGACCTGCGTTCGATCCCTGGATTGGGAAGATCCCCTGGAGAAGGGAAAGGCTACCCACTCCATTATTCTGGCCTGGAGAATTCGATGGTCCATGGGTTCACAAAGAGTCAGACACGACTGAGCGACTATCACTTTGGATTGGAAAGACTATTACCCACTTACTTCTAAAGATTTTAGAAATTTGTCCTCACCTAAATAAGGAATTCTAGTAGTCAAACTTAGGTATGGGCTTCTGGTAGTTTTCCTCAAAAATTTTTGTTTTGTCCAACAGTGTGCATTATTCCAGTCATTTCCATGGTAGTTGAGAAGTCTTATCCTTGTAGTTTTATCAAGGAGATGCCTTCTCCAGTTTGTAGAGACAGGCACAGACAGGCAACTGTTCTGGTGGCACAGAAAGCAGAACCTAGTTCTGGGTGTAGCGTTTGCTCCTGCTAACGGCAGCTTGGGTGACTTACCTCTTTGTGTCTCACCCTCCCGGGCTGAGAAGTTGCATCATTGCCTTTCCTCTCCCACTCGAGTCTGAGTTCTGAGTGAAGGAGCTCTGCAGGCAGAGCTGAAGCAATTCTGAAAGTGAAAAGGTGTTAGTCACTCAGTCATGTCCGACTCTCTGCAACCCCACGGACTGTAGCCCACCAGACTCTGAGCCTCGAATTTTACTTGGGGTGGAGGCTGTGTGAGCTTTGTTCCCTTTCTTTGAGTTTAAAGTCTTTGCAAGGAGGCTAGTGACTGTCTCAAAACAGGAACACAGAGAAAGCCCATGGGATTTTTTTCGGGGGGGGGGAGGAGGGTGGACCTCCAACAGGAGTTTCTCAAGCCCACTTGCTACTTACTGTTCACTGGTCCAAAGCTCTTCTAGAAAATGTCTTCAGAGCTCAGCACAGCGGTTGCAGAGGTCTTGAACAGAGTTGGCATTTAGTAGATACTTGTGGAGTGGGGTCGGCTGCCTGAAGCTTGCACCCCCCACCCCACTGCCCAGCCTTGGGGGCGTCCAGCAGACTGTGGGGCTCCAGGTCACGCTCTGGAATGTGCTGACCTTCCTTCCCAGGGAAGGCGGCACTGCTCAGGGTGTTATTATTAGTAGCACGGCTTCTGCTCTGCTCTGGCAACATGCCTTCACTCAGGGTCCTTACTGAACAACGACAAACCCACGAACCTTGGCAGTCAACACAGCCGACCGACCATGCTCTCCTCCTCTGGGGCACTGTGGTCTTACCTCTCTCTGGCCTCCTTCCAATTTCCTCTGTTGGTTCTTTCTTTTGATCTTCAAACAGTTCTGTAAAACTCAGTCCTAGACCTTTTTCTCTCTTCTTTCCTCTTCTTTTCTCTTTTCTGAGATAATTTCATCTATGCTCATGGTTTCAATGACTGCCTATTTAGCAAAACTTCCCTGGTGGCTCAGATGATAAAGAATCTGCCTGCAATGCAGGGGACCTGGGTTCAATCCCTGAGTTGGGAAGATCCCCTGGAGAAGGGAATGGCTACCCACTCCAGTATTCTTGCCTGCAGAATCCTATGGACAGAGGAGCCTGGTGGGTTACAGTCCATGGGGTCTCAAAGAGTTGGACACAACCGAGCGATTAACACACCCATTTAGCAAAAACTCCTAAATTTGTATGTTTAGTCTGTACTTCTCTTTTGAGCTCTAAACCCCTATATTTGACCTCATCCACTTGATGTTTCCACCCCAAATCTCACAGACTTTCCAAATTCAACCTGCTCAAAACAGAGTGCTTCTCTCCTCCATTTGGTCCTTCTATGCTTTCCATAGTCTTCCTCATCTGTGTAAGTTTCACTGCAGCCCACCTCCTTTCTTAGGTCGGAATCTTGAGACTACTTCTCATCATCTCTCTTTCCCCCACTCTGAAACTTCAAATCATGGTCAGGTCCTGCCAATGATTTCTTTAATACTTCTCAAATCTTCACCTTCATCATGCTTGCCTTTCTCCTGCCAGCAGCATCTGTCTTCAAACTAGTTTCCTGGCAACAAGTCTTACATCTTTATATTCCCGTTGCCTCCACCCCCAATTTTTTCCTTTGACAGCAGCTCTTTCCTTTCTCCCTCCCTTTCCTTCCCTCCTTTTTGATGACAATTTTTTGGTGTGTTTTCCTTATTTAAAAAGATCTTTTTGACTTTTTACTTTGAAATAATTATAACTACATAGAAAGTTATAAAATAGATTACTGAGAGGTCCCATGCACCCTTCACTCAGTTTCCCCCAATGATAACATTTTACATACCCATAGACCTTCTATAGGTATGTAAGTACACTGTGAACCAGTAGTACACTATGCTCCACAGTACACTATGAACTAGGTGACTGACAGCCAAGCAATCACAGACCTGCATATCTGTGTTGCTGGTTTTATATTCACACACATGTGTTTATGCATGTATGTGTATTGTTCTAGGCAATCTTATCACATACATAACTACCACTGCAATCAAGATTCACAATTGCTACACCATCCAAAGTTTCCCTCTTGCTGAAAGAATGCTCTTTTAAATCCAAAACAGGGGATATATGTAAACATATAGCTGATTCACTTTACTGTACAGCAGAAACTAACACAACACTGTAAAACAACGGTGCTCCAATACAATTTTTAAAAAATGAAAAAGCTAATAATCTTAGAAAAACACACAGAGTAATCTAGTCACTGCCTTGCCCAAAAGGCTTTAATGATTTTAAAGCCCCAAATCCTTAATGAGGGATATAACGTGCCCGGGTAACCTGGCTCTAGCTCCTCTCTGGGTGCTTCTCACCCACCTCCCCTCCTCCTTTGCTTGCTGAGCCTCTGCCTACTGGCTTTTCCCTTCCTTTGAATTGGCCAAGTTCCTCCACTGCTCAGTGCCCTGCCCCTCCATGCACCATCCTCCACACATGGAAGCCTCTCCCTCACCCATCCAGCTAACCTCCTCATCTGCCAGGTATCAACTGCAAGATCTTTCTCAGAGAACGTTTCCTTGACATCTCAGGCTAGATACGATCCGCCTGTGGTTTTTCATTGCCAATTATGGTTTTCCTTCATGGCATTTATCACACAGCTGTAGGTAAATAGGCATGTGTGTAGTTTATTAATTTGAGTTTTCTCTGACCAGACTAGAAGCATCTGGAGGTGGGTGGGGGGCGGTGTGTGGTCTTGCTCACCAGTGTCTCTCTTTTGTCTGGGACCATGACTGTTCTAGCAGATGTCCAATAAATCCTTGCTCATGAACAGTTACTATAAGCTGGCTGTGTGTGGCTGGGTGTACACTGAGGCTGTAGAACTGGGCAATGCCAACCTGCTAATCTAGGTATCTGCTCCATGAATTAATCGTCAAACTTCCTGGGTGTCCTGTCTAAGAATGTAGGCATCTATGGTGCAGACCGTTCAGAATCTCAAGCTGGTGTTTTCTCTCCTATTCCCATCTCGGTACTCTGTGTGAGAGATCGGGATAGGGAACAACCCCGGCTAGTGTTCTTAGATATTTGAGATGCTGTCAGGAACATCAGCTGGATGTTCATCCAAGCTTTTAATGTAAGGCTTCTCTCTCCCCTGGGTCACTGGTATGGTGTCACTTTGAGAAAGTTATCAGTTCAGAGCAATGGGTTTCTACCTTGGATGGCTTCTGAGAAGTCCTAGAAAAGCTTTTAGGCCCCTCCTTTCCTCAGTGCTCCCACCTTCTGTTGGTGAAGTGTCCCCAGCTCCCTCAGCATGAGTCCCCACTCTCACTCTCAGAGATAGCTTGGTGTGGTGTGCGTTGCTGGAGCCCCAGATCTGAAGGGTTTATCTGTTGACTGAATGGACAGAATTTCCCCCAAAGGACCATGATGGAACCAGCTTTGTGAGGATATGGAAAAGAGGAAATGGGGGTCTCCTGCTGAGTTGTGACTTTGCCAAGGAGTGGTGGTACCATGTGGATCTTGACTCTCTGTGCGGGACACTGGGTTGGTAGAACTGCCTCTAACTGGAGGCCCATCTATACTCTTCTTTGGAAGCTCACAATCCCTCATGTGATAGAGGCCAAGCAATGCACGGTATGGTGGATTTGGCAGAGTTGGGAGCTCTGGAGAAGGGTGAACCCCCAGCAACAGGCAAAACTGTCCATTCTTTGAGACAGTGTCAGTAACAGGCTTCACCCTGAGTGCTCTGCCTTCTGATTCACAGCCCTGAGTGACCTGGGGACCTTGTCCAAGTTTCCTGTCCCTGTCAAACAGAAGGTCAAAGGTTTCACATTCTGTGGCTCATAGTTGTTCTCTCGCTGCTGGCCTCTGCCTTTTGGGTGAGCTGTAGCTGAAGGTATAGCCCAGCGCTGCAGGCCAAGCCTCTGGTGTTGGACCACTGGGGCTGGGTGCTCTAAGGTCACATTAATGTCCCTCCCTGTTCTTGCTATTGGCTTGGCCAACGTGATATTTGGGATGGAGAGAAGAGTTCAGGACAGAACTGGACATCCTTGCAATGATGCCCTACTTCTCCAGCCTCCCTCCTGTTCCTGTGCAGGGTGTTGACTTCTGCTGGTCCCCTGGTCGTGGGCATGGAGGGACACTTTAGGTGGCAGTGCAGAGCCTTCCAGTGCCCCTGGGCTCTGTCCACGGGAGCCTCACATGCTCTCTCTGGTCTCTTCCCCTGCATGAACAGGGGAAGCATGAACAACTCTGCAGGTCAGAAGGATCAACTCCAAATAGCTCTTATGTTGCTCCCACCACAACTGATGCTGGGGAGATGATGTTGCTGACTCTCATAGCGTTGCCTTGTGCTGTGTGATTTCCTTTCTCATTCTCTCTGATCACCACTTTCTGTCCTCATCAACTGGTTACACCTCTGGGGGAATATGGCTCTTAGGGCAGGAGGACTTGGATGACATCTCTCCCCAGCAAAGGGTTAATACCCACTCCTCTCTTTGGGCATTGATCTGCTGTAACTGTGGGTGGTGGTGAAGAGGGAAGGTAGGGCCCCATCCAGGACCCCAGTTTGCTTCTCAACCCCTGCTACCCTTCCCTCCCTCCAAGTCGGGCATAATGTTGTGATGTTGAGGGGTGACAGGTTAGGTCCTCTGGCCTTAATGCTGCCGTTTCTGCTTCCTCCAGGTCACCCCACCTGCCTGCAGTTCACTCTGAACATGACCGAGGCTGTCAAGACCTACAAGTGGCAGTGCATAGAATGCAAGTCCTGCATCCTCTGTGGGACCTCGGAGAATGATGTGAGTGTGGGTTTCCCACGTGGGAGGGGAAATCCAAGGAGCTGGGAGTCCTTTGAGGATGGAGAGGAAAGTGGGATTCTCATCATTGGACTCCTGGGGAAAATATCCATCAGGACCCTTCCCCCCTTGACTTTTGCCTTGAGGACCCTTGGGACCCTTGTGCTACAATGACCTTGGCTACTCTTTGTGCCGCTAGAGACAGGTGCAGGAGGTGATGGCTGGAGATTGCCTTGCTGGCTTTCAGCCCTCAAGGGGTCAGTGGTAGACAATGGTGCCCATCGCTTACTGTTGGGATGTGCTTGGCTTTTTACACTACATTCTGGAATGTGTCATCTCATTTGGTTTAAATATTAAGTATAATAAATGCAGAATTAAAAAAAAACACTTTTATGGACAATTTCAAACATATACAAAGATAGAGAAAATAATGAGACTTGTGTACCCCATCACCAGCTTCAACAATGATCAGTACATGTCCACTCTTGTATTGTAAATGTTGCCACCTCTTTTGCATGAAATTATACTCCTAGTCATAATATCATTGTACCTGACAATATTCCATACATATCTTAAAAAGATAAAGACTACTTTTTAAAAGATTGTGAATGTATTTTAACAAGTTGAAAACATAAGGATTTACTTTTTAACAAAAATAACCAAAATATTAACATAGATTTAAGAAATCAACAATTACTTAATATAATCAAACATCCAGTCAATATTTCTATTGCCTTGATTGTCTTAAATATTGCCTTAATTATCTTAAATTGTTTCTAAATGTTTTTATTATGGTTTATTTGAATTGGGATTCAAATAAGGCCATGCATTGCCAATTAATTGGTATGTCTTTAAAGTTTCTTTTAATACATAGGGTTTCCCTTCATTTTGCTCTTTTTTCCCCCCTTGATTTTTTGTTAAAGAAATCAGTTTATTTGTTCAATAGAGTTTCCCGTGATTTTATTTTACTGACTGCATCCCTATGGTCGCGTTTGACATTTTCTTCTGTCTCTTGTATTTCTTGTATGATGGTGCTTAGAGCTAGAAGCTTGATCAGATCCAGGCTCTCTCTCTTTTTCTCTGCCTCTTTAGTATATAAAAATAATAAGATTACTTAATAAACAGTGGTGTATACTTTCATCAGGAGGTACGTAATACCTGGTATCTCTCTTTTTGTGAAGGTAGCAACTGTTGGTGATCTTCAGACATTGACTATTTTATTAGGGATTGTAAATAGTGATATTCTTAATCTATGATTTCTTCTTCTTTGTTTAATAGCTGGAGTAATTCTACAAAGAGAAACTTTCCAAGCCTTGTATTTGGTTACCCTCAGCTATAGGTTATTTAGAAAAAGCAGGATAAATACTTGATTCTTTTCCTTCATCAGTTTTCAAAATAAGGGAGTGTATTCAACACCTATTCATGATCAAAACACTCAAGAAAATAGAAATTGTGGGATACTTTCTTAACATGATAAATTTTTTATATCTTAGAATTAAAGCCTTTATCTTGTTTAATAGAGAAATGCTAGAGGCATTTCTAAGATTAGGAACCAGGTAAGGATGCCCACTAATGCTATTACTACTCATTACTCTGGAGGTATTAGCTAATGCAACTAGGTAAGAGATAACAAGTATAAGAATTGTAACAAATGAGAAAGTTTTTCTCTATTTCATAAACTATGATAGTGTATCTGGGAAGGTCTAGAGAATCAACAATAAAGCTAACTCAAACATTAAAAGTAGCAATATATAAAATTATCATACAGAAATTAATAGCCCTCATATGCACAAATAATAACCAGTTAGAAGACATTATGGTAGAGAAGCTCCACTTACAATAGCAAAAAAAGGAGAAATATTTAGAAATAAACTTAGCTGTGAGTACATAAGACCTAAATAAGGAAAAATTTTAAATGCTCTTGAAAAGACATAGAAATATATTTGAACAAATGAAGACATAGAATGATCTTGGATAGAATGACTCAAATTGTAAAGACTTCAGTTCTTCCTAAGTTAATTTATAAATTTGATTGAAACCCAATAAATTAACTGACATGCTTTTTAATGGAACTAGACAAGTTGATACTAAAATTCATATGGAAAAAATGCAAGATTAGCCAATGAAAGACTGAAAGACAACAGACTATGAAGGGAGTCTAGCCCTACCAGACATTAAAACATAGTATAATGCCTCTGAAATTAAAACAGTATAGACAAAAAGACCAATGGAATGGAATAGAAAATCCACAGATCAACCCAATTACCTATGGACATTTAGTGTAAGCAAAAGGTTAATCTTCCCCGTACCTCAGACGGTAAAGAATCTGCTTGCAGTGTGGAAGATCCAGGTTTGATCCCTGGGTTGGGAATACCTACTAGAGAAGGGCATGGCAACCCACTCCAGTATTCTTGCCTGGAGAATCCCATGGACAGAGGAGCCTGGCGAGCTACAGTCCATGGGGTTGCAAAGAGCCAGACACAACTGAGCGGTTAACACTAACACACACCCACAAAGGTTGTATCTAAAATTATTGGATCAAAGATAGACATTTTCATGAATGGTACTGGGACCATAGGGTAACCATTTGGGAAAAGATAAACTTAGGTCCATATCTCATGTAATACAGGAGAACGGTCTTCATGTGAACTGGGGATATAATGCTGGAGAGGGTGTGGAGAAAAGGGAACCCTCTTACACTGTTGGTGGGAATGCAAACTAGTACAGCCACTATGGAGAACAGTGTGGAGATTCCTTAAAAAACTGGGAATAGAACTGCCATATGACCCAGCAATCCCACTGCTGGGCATATACACCGAGGAAACCAGAATTGAAAGAGACACATGTACCCCAATGTTCATCGCAACACTGTTTACAATAGCCAAGACATGGAAGCAACCTAGATGTCCATCAGCAGACGAATGGATAAGGAAGCTGTGGTACATATACACAATGGAATATTACTCAGCCATTAAAAAAAATACATTTGAATTGTTTCTACTGAGATGGATGAAACTGGAGCCCATTATACAGAGTGAAGTAAGCCAGAAAGAAAAACAACAATACAGTATACTAATGCATATATATGGAATTTGAAAGATGGTAACGATAACCCTATATGCGAGACAGAATAAGAGACACAGATGCAAAGAACAATTTTATGGACTCTGAGGGAGAAGGTGAGGGTGGGACGTTCTGGGAGAATAGCATTGAAACATGTATATTATCATATGTGAAACAGAACACCATTCCATGTTCGATGCATGAGACAAGGGCTCAGGGCTGGGGCAATGGGATGACCCAGAGGGATGGGATGGGGAGGGAGGTGGGTGGGGGGTCCAGGAGGGGGAACACATGTAAACCCATGGCTGATTCATGTCATGTATGGCAAAAACTATTACAATGTTGTAAAGTAATTAGCCCCCAACTAAAATAAATAAATTTATAAAAAAACAAACAAACAAACAAAAAAGTAAAACCACATTAGTACCAGAAGAAAACATGGGTAAATTCTTCTCTAATCTAAATATAAGGTAAGATTTTCTGTGATTCAGAATTCGGTAGGAATAAAAGAAAATGTTGACAAATCTGACCACATAAACATCTGCATAGTAAAGAACACAATAAACTAAAAAGACAACTGACAAACTGGGAGAAAATATTTGCAGCATATACTGCAGATAAAGGTGGCAGTGTATAATATAATAAAGAACCCTCAAAGTTTGAAGGACAAAGGATCATAAACTTGATAGAAAATGAAAAATGTGAAAGATAGTTCACAAAAGATATAAAAATGGCCCTTACACATGTGGGAAAAAATGGTTTGAACACATGCATAATTAAAGAAATTTAACTATAAACAGAATTGAGATATCCTTTCTTACCCATAAAATTAGGGGAAAAAAGTATGACAGTGTATTCTGTTGATGAAGTTGCGGGAAAGCTGGCACCCTTATGCATTGTCAGCAGGAAAACAAAGTGGTACAACCCTTTGTTGTACCAATACCTAACACAACCACTGTGCACTTACCTTTAGACTCAGCTGTCTCACCTATCCTATCCTAAAGATACACCCATAACACTGTGGAAATACATACGCATAAGGTTCTTCATGATCACATTGTTTATAACTGCAAAATATTAGAAATGACCTAAATGCTCATACACAGTATGGGTGAATAAAGGATGGCACAAACAACAACAGCAACAACACAAGATCATCTTTATGAATCAATATGGAGTGATTTCCAGGATATGTTGTTAAATAAAAAAGCAAAGTAAAAATATCTGTAGTACGTGGCCATTTTTGTAAGAAAGGATAAGAAAATATATCTTTTTTAATTGTGTAAGAGAAATAGAAGAAGGATAAATAAGAAACTAGAAAGATTGGTTATTGTCAGAGTGAGTGGGAATGTACATCCCAGAAAAGGATTCCCGTTCTACTGGAACTGTAGCCATAGGTGAATTCTGGTTCTTAAATACTTAGGAGTAAGAAACCCTTAAATTGTGCTTCTCGTGGGGGATAGGATGCGCTGTTTTTTGGTTTTTTTTCTCTTTTTTTGGTAATACTGGCAGGCAGTTATCTGAGAAGCAAATGGAAAAGAAGAGATCATGGTGCTAGACAATTATCAACCCATGAATGATACATTTAAACCCACAGATACCTTGGTTTCCCTCTGAGAAAGTCTAAACCAGGATCTCCTGTCTTCTTATTTAAGTAGGAGTTGTCAATGTATTCCAGATATTAGTAATATTGTTTCTCACATCTCTCCCTGTTTCCTGTCCCTCTTCTAACTTGTTTCTCCTCATATCATCCCTAAATCATATTGTAATTTAGCTTACTTGAGTTCTGACAATAATGGTGTAACCCTTGAAATAGACCATACCATTTTCATTTTCATCCTGCATTTCTGACTGCTGCTTCTTAGCCTCTGTTTTGTCTGCCTGTCCTTAACTTTGGTGTTCCCCAAGCCTCTATTCTTGATCTTCTCCTCAGTAACTTTTTTGAGTTCTTGGTTTTTCAGAAAATTCAAAGAAAGCTATGGATTTACTTTTTCCTTAGAAAAATGTACATTTGGACTTGTATGCAAAATTGTTCATTTAATTTCAAGGAGTTCATGGACACCCCTCCATGAGCACAAGTTCAAGAACATCTGCTTTCACATACTCTGGGCTTCTTCTCCCAGGACCTTCATTGCCATCTCATCACCAAAGACTCCCTAACCCATATCTCATGCTCAGGCCTCTCTCCTGATCTCCAGCTGCCTTCAGGGCGTCCTCACCAGGTGATCTGTAGATCTACAGGACATGTTTATAGCTGAGGTTGCCTTCTGCTTCCCACAGGCCTGCTCCTCTGCTCATGGCTTAATGGATGGCTACATCATCTGGCTTGCTGACCAAGACCACAACCTAGGAGACACCCTTGATTTCTTCCTTTTCACTCTCTACAGCTAATCAATGACTCTCAAATGGAAGCAGACCTCTTTTCTCTCCCCCAGCCCATAACCCTAGTTCAAACCATCATCGTAAGTTATCTCTTACCTGGATGACTACAGTAGCCTCCTAAGTGGTCTTCCGGCCTCAAGAACCAATCTCTCTCCACCTGGGCATCTATTCTGATACAGTAGCTAGTGAGAACTTTCTAAATTGCAAGTCTAACCATGTCACTCCTCTGTTGCTAACCCTTTGAAAGCTTCCCATTGTGTCCTATTGACAGGTCTTAGCATGATAAAAAAAGAGATCTTTCATGGTCTCTCCTGCCTCACTGCTTGCTCACAGGGGTTTCCAACTTCTATACTTTTTCCAGGATTTCTAAACTGGTGAAAGCCAAGGTGAGATTTGATACAAAACTCTGCAGACGTCTTATAAGCCATCAAAGCAGACCCAAAGATAACTGAATAGAACAGGGCTGAACCTGGAGAATGCAGACCAGGTCACAAACACTTACTGAGTAGCTCCTATGCACAAGGAAGTTCTGAAGGAGATGTGGAGATGAGTAAGACAAGGTCTGCCCCAAAGGCTGTGCAACCTCTGCAGGCGTGGACAAAAGAGCCGTGTTCCAAATGGACTGTGTGCAGATGTCTACCACATGCCAGGCTTGGCAGCATAAAGTAAAGTGCAATTGAATGTCATAAGAAAGAGAAAGTACATGAGAATGCAAGAGGGGTCAGAGAACTTCCATTTGAGTAGATTAGTGAAGTTTTTGTAGCACTGAAGTGTTTGAAGACTTGAAGAGTGGTTAGGGAATAGTCCAGAAGAGAAGGGGCCAGGGACTGGGAGAGCCTCCAAACAGAGAGAACTACAGGAGCAAAGGTGTCAACTGTGTCCTTGGAAGTTAACCACAGTGCCAGAAAGGCCTATTCTCATCTGGGCTCCAACCTCCAGCCTCCAAGGAGGCTTTTAGGAGCTGACAGGTGGCATAATATCACTTGCATTTCTGTAGTAATGAAACCCTGAAAAGGTTCTGAGGTGTCATGGATGTTACAAGCAAGCATGCTGCCCATTTCATAAATGGAAAGAGTGAGGTCCAGAGCAATTCAGTTAAGATTTGCAAACATTTAGAGTACTTTCTATTCACTAGGCAATTATCCTGAGGAATACAGAAATGCATTAAATTAATTTTCTACCCTTGTGGAGGCAGAATTGTTGGTGATATGAGTTCAGAAGCATGAAGAATCCCTTTAGGCTTGGATGTGAGATGGTGGGCTAGGGGGGCTTCTTGGAGGAAGAATGATTTGAGCAGAACATTTACGTGGGAGTAGGGTTTGCATAGTTCAGAAGACAGATGGGGGAATTCCAGGTGTGGACAAAGCACATGGCATGTTCAGAGGGAAGTGAGGACTCCAAATGGGACTGGGAAACAGGTATCCAGGGAGGTTGATTGATGGAAATAAGCTGGTGGCATAGGTCAGTGGGGGCCAGAAAAAATAATTAACCTAAATAATTCCATATTTCTTCTTCTTCTTCTATGCTGTGTTCCACCAGGACCAGCTACTCTTTTGCGATGACTGTGACCGTGGCTACCACATGTACTGTTTAAATCCCCCCGTGGCTGAGCCCCCAGAAGGTAATAATGATGAGGTCACCAATAACAACAGCAGCTACTTCTACCACTTCCTGAGCCCTCACTTAAAAGTGCAGGCCTTGTGCTAAGAGCTTCACATATCTTGTCTCATTTAATTGTCATAACCTTTCAAGGTAGGTATGACCACTCTCGTTTTACAGATCATGCAACTAAGGCCCAGTTCAACCGGTTGAAATTCCAGCTTGAAGGCCAAGGAGATGTTTCCCAGGCCTATGACTGAGATGATGGGAGAGGTGTGAGTTTCTAGGGGAAACTTGTCCAGAGCCGGTGATGCTGGTTAAGAGGTACAACCAAGGAAGCAGGGTCTTCACTGCTGCTCAGCCAATCATCTCTGTGCACTTAATATTTTCTGAGCAGCGTTATTCTGCTGAGCAACAGACTTCAGCATGTTTTCGGAACTGGGACTCGGTCTCTGGATCATGAAAGTCAAAATAAAATGGGGCTGATAAAAAGTTTAGGGCCGAGGGGTGGGGCTTGAGGCTTGGGAAGGGGCTGCTTGTAATGTCATCTTGTTTCTTGTAGGGAGCTGGAGCTGCCACTTATGCTGGGAACTGCTCAAAGAAAAAGCCTCAGCCTTCGGCTGCCAGGCCTAGGGTCCCTGGTCACACATAGAAGGTGACTTGTCACTGGAGAGGCTGAAGCAGAGCCCAGTTCAAACCCGATCAAGCCCCTACTCCCGTATATCCAGACAGACCAACTGTAAGGAGGAACGTCAGTCAGTAACCACAGAGCACGTGGACACAGGGCATCAAGGGGCGAGGTGTCTGCTTACCTCCTACATGCAGGTTTCCATTCTTCAGCCAGCCCCCCACCCCTTGTTTCTGCCAGAAAGATGGTAAACTTTTGAAGAATGACCCCAGCCACAGCCCTGTGGACCCTCCCTCACATTTATCCTAGCACCACGGCCCTCTCACTGGTTCCCTGTTTTAAGGTCCCATTTTGACCCATCAGTCACTCCTGTGTGGTTCGGTGTTTCGTATTATCTATGGTGTTCCAAGAAACCTTCACACAGCCTCCCTGCCCTCAGCTTTGTCTTTTCATCCCGAAGTCAGCAGAGGAACAAAAGTCTGTGGAGAAGTTTTTATTTATTACAAACCTCCCTGGAAACTTCTAGACTTGGGACCTGGAGGCCATCTAGATGGTGAAGCCCTGAAATCCCTCCTGGTACCTCCGTCTCTTTGAAGAGGAACTTTTTGCTGCTTTCTGCACCCCCAGCAGATATCCAGTGATGTCCACAGCCAGGGGTGGGTCTCTAGACGGGGCTGGGGAGGGAGGGGGAGGCCATGAGAGGTGGGCGGAAACGCTGTGAAGGTAATTCTAAGCCCCTGTCACAGCCAGTCAGTATTTGCTGTCAGGAATGGCTTTGCAAGGGACCAGATTGTCAGAGCTGGGGCATACTTCAGGAGAGACAGGCCACAGTGTGGGCAGAGCTCTGAAGAGGTCAAGACTCTGCCTTCCACTCGGTCTGGGTCTGGAGCTTTCCCTGGTGGACCAAGAACCGGGAAGGTGAGTGAAGGCTGCCGGGTCAAGAATCTGAATGTTGGTCCCGAGGACTGCAGCTCTGAGAAACCCTTCAGTATTGACGTGACACCACGGATCCCTTTTCCTGAGTAATTCCTTCCTTCTGCATCGTGTACGTTTGCCATTGTCTGCTGAGACCCGACTCTGGGAATTTCAGGATGGGGGAGAAATGATGATTCCCTAAACAAATAACTGGGATGGTGTGATTATTTATGACCAGGGCGACCATCACGCAGAACCTTCAGCTCGAGGGCTGCTCTTGTCTCTGAAGTCCCCAGTCCATGCTGGAGTCTCCCTTTGAAAAAAAAAAATGTGTCGAGAAGAAAGAGGTGGGGAGGCGCTCAGATTCCGAGAAGTCTGTGTTGGAAGTCAGCCCTGTGGGCTGGAGCAGGCCGGGCTACCTTTGAATCTCCGCAGCAGTGGCGACGGTAGCAGCACACAATAACTGACTCATTTCTGGAAAAATCATTTGCCCAAAGGGCAGGTCTCGGTGAGCTGGACCCTCACACGTGCTCAGCTTCCTTGAAATCAGCTCCATCTCTGTGGTTCCGGCTGCTTACAACAAAGGCCCAGGTTATTTTTAGACCTTCAGCTCCTGAAAAAAGCCCTCCGGAGGCCTGGAGGCTCCAGCCACTTGGGCTACCTCTGCCCGACTGCGGCCTTCACGCCAGGACTTGGCAAGAGCCCTCCTTCCCAGCTAACTGCTCTTGGCCAGTGGACCCGGGGCAGCCTGGCGAGGAGCCAAGCTGTGTGGGTCTCTCTTGGGTCCTCTGCAGGGTGACCTGTGGCCAGAGGTGGAGGTCAGTCTCTTGCAGGGGCCTGTGGCCTCAGAGGGAGTTACACAGGGACATAATGATCTCGTTTAAAGGGCCGACCAGATGGGATTTCCATCTTCCTCTGGAGGGATTTCCTTCCCCCTGTTGGTTGGTGCACCCGTTTTGGATTCTGGAGGCCCAGGGAGGGTTTGGGAAGCTGCCGTGTGGTCACACCATCATCCGTTTACCCGAGAGGCTCACATTGGAGGGCCAGATTTCCTCCCCTAACGGCCCTGGCTCTCTGTCCTCCCACAAAACCCAAAGTGGGCATCCTCAAAGGCTGGTTATTGGTTTTGAAAAATCACTTTGATTTAATTTTAGGAAAAAAGTCGTCAAGCTGTTCGCAAAAGCAGCAAACGGCTTAAAAGCTTAAAAAAGCAAATCTGAAACCAAAACAGTGACCCTGCATGTGACAGACCCTCTTTGGAGAGTGTTCCCCACCTCAACACACTTGATGGGTGGGGGGGGATGGCACTATGTTCTTTCTCCAGGCACACTGGCTGCCACAGAAGCTGTGAGGTGTGATTGAGTCTCGTAGACCAAAGAGGGTGCTGGAACCTTCCACAGGGTGAGGGTGGCCAGGACTCTGCACTGAACATCAGGAAGGCCCAGGATTCCCTTTTCAGTTTCACTCCCTGCAGGATGGGCCCAATCTCTTCTTTGGAGACTCAGTTTTCACATCTGGAAAATGGGGACAGCAAAGCCGGCTGGTGAGATGGCACTTACAGGGTACTGCACGCAAAAATCATGGTCACACTGATCACCTTCTGTATTGAAAAAAGGAAGGTATTGGTCAACAGCTGCTCTTTCTTTGAGCCCCAGAAAATGAGCTGGAATCGTGGGGTACACATGGATGCTCAGGGTTTTTGTTTTACCCCTGCCACTGAGTAGCTGTGTGACCTTGGGTAAAGCACTTAATTGTCTCAACCTCAGTTTCCTCATCTGTGAAATGGAGATAATATGTGTCCTGACTGTTCCACAGTGATATCAGGAGTCTTAAAAGGCATAATGTTATATAAGTCATCATTGGAGAGCTGGGCTTGTCAGGTAGGGACCCCAAAATGATTTTCATACCCACTTTCTCATGTGAGTTCACCAAGGTTAGATGCCTTCTTGGAATCGTCATTTTGACAAAAGGGGGTTTATGTTTTAAGGAACAGTCTGCCTGTGGTCAGGGTCACTAGGTCAAGCTGTGACAAGAATATTGTGATTGAGAATGGATCTGTGGTGGAAGGTGAGGATGTACACTGGGGCTGGGGATTTCCGAATGAAGATACTCCCTTCTATAAAGTCAGTGCAGCCTAGGAATGGGTCTCTGACTTCTGGGGAGGGCTATCATTCAGTTCAGTGTAACAGTCACTTGAAAACTTTGGTTTTTAAAGCCCAGCTCTGCTACTTTATAGCAGAAATGACTTGGGGAGATGACTTAACCTCTCTGGGCCTCATGTTCCACATCTGAGGGGGGGCGGATCTGGCCTATCCAGCAGGGTTCTTTCAGGGACTAGAGGCAATGTCGCTGAAGATCCTGGCATGGGGCTTGGGTTCCTTGGGTTGGGGGGAGGGGGCCCCCCACACCATGGTAGCTCCTGTCACTGTGCACAGAGGCCACCATGTGGAGGTAAGGATGCTGCTGCCTCCCAGCTCAAAGCCCGGGCACAGCCAAGGTGCCCTGGTTCAGCTTCACCCTGATGCTGTGGCTCTCACCAGCCAGAGAGGAGGTGCAGCTGCAGGGTCCAAGCGGAAGTTGAAACCCTCTGTTTCCTGTAGGTATTTTCGAAACGCTGCCTTTGGGGCCTGCAGCAAATCCAGTGCAGGCACCAGAGTGACGAAATAGAGAGACAAGGCCCCTGGTGGGATGTTCACCTTCTGACTTTCCTTCTCAACCCTGCACTGACTCAGAGTCCCTGAGGCAGGAGCCAGCTGGTCCAAAGGCGCCCCTGCTCCTGTCATTGCCCCGGAGCCAGGGAGGAGGCCTGCGCAGGCCTCGGGGGCAGCTGCTTCCCTGGACTCAGCTCAGTCTGTCTGCAACCAGGATAGCAAGCCCGTGGGAGGGAGGCCAGATTCCTTCAGAGCTGGGGAGGAGAGCAGGTTTAAGGTTGGGGGAGGGTTTGGCTTTCACAGTGATGGTTTCATGATACCCTGGAGAGTTTACCCTCATGGTGCATTTTAGTCTTTGTGCTTTGAACACAGCATGATTCCTTTATGCCCTTCCCTTTAAAAGTTCAGATATTTTAAGGAAGAAAAATGAGATGATTATTATTACTCTTCCTATAGGGGCAAACTTAAGAGACAGATCTATGCTCTAGAAGAAAAATTATGGGCACCCTTAGGCTTCCAGACTCAGAGAAGAGGGGCCTCTGGTATCCTCTCTGAGTCCTTGTGTAGGGGGTGAGTGGGGAGCCCTGAGGACGCCCTTCTCTGCCCCCTAGGAGGTTCTCAGCCCGAATGCAGGTGCTGAGAACACCTGCAGCCCCCCTTCCTCTCATTCCCTGAACCCCCAGGCTCTCCCCTGCCACCCACTGTGGGCCCCTGCTCAGGGCGTGCCTGTGTCCCAGCCCTAGGGAGACATGGCTTCCCGGGCCAGAGCTGAGCTCACACTCCCGGTAAAGGTGCCCTACTTGCCTCCTTTTCTGAGCTAGACATTGGTGTCACCTAGAGTAGGCTCACATCCCTGAAAAGGGAGGAAGAGGCGGCCCTGAGAAAGGAGTGGAAAGGGTCAAAGATTTTCACTTTAGGCAAAGTAAAATGAAGAGAATTGGGGCTGGGGGAGGACCCTTGAGGTGGGAGTCAGAAACCTGGGTTCCTCTTAGGAAGAAATCCTACACCTAAATAACTAGAAGGCATGAGAAGAAAGAGATGATATAACTCATTTTTTTCTCCCTAAAGGCCTAAGATCCTGGTAACGTGTTTTTCTGTTTGGTTATTTCCCCATAGGCCCAACCTTTGTCAGTTCTGGACACCAAGCCGGCTCTACCTTTTTCAAGACCCCCCTGGCCTCTGGCCCTCTGGGTTGGGGGTGGGGCACTTCAGAGACCAAAGCAGGCAGGAGTGATGCCCTTCACCCAGCTGGAGGTGGGAGGTACAGAGGGTCTCCTGGTTGATCGCGGTGAATTTTCCCAACCCTACAGAAAAAGCGTCCTTTGACGTTAGTGAGATGAGCTGCTGTGGTCCTCCTGGTCTGGATGGAAGATGGGGGCGTGATGGAGAAAGCGATGGTGGCAAAGGCCAGGCTGGATCACCGCCTGCCGCCCTGTGAGTGGAGGACTGCCAGGCGCTGCCTCCAGAGGGGTCAGGCCCGGGAGGCCCTCCCTGACCTGGTCCCCAAGCCCAGCCAGCCAGCAGCTGGGACCCCAGGACAGGGGGCCCTGGCCAGTCCTCCCCACCAACCAGCAAGCTGGAAGGGGTTCCTCTTCCTCCTGTTGTCTGCCTCCCCTTTTGAGGATCTTACTCCCATCCCCCAAAGGAGGCTTTTTGGTTCCCAGTTAGCCCCGTTTCCCCTGGACACCAGGTGAGTCGGGAAGAGGGTGGAAGCACGGATGCTTTTGGTTGCCTCAGGCCTTCAGGTCTCCCCACCCAGCCCCACGGCCCAGCCGGTTTCCTTGGGTCTAACTGGTCAGTAGTCAGAGGCGGGGCTCTGCAGCTATCAGGGGGGTTAGGACTCCCCTCTTCCCTCCTCTCCCAGTTCCTGAACATTCCCAGGGCTTGGGGATCTGCTCTCAATTCTCCACCGCCACCAGCCCCGGGTGTAGAAAGAGCAGATCCGGTGGGTTGTTAGTTCAGGGCCTTCCAGGGTACTCGAGGGGCTTTGACTATGGGGAGCTGGGTCCTCTTTCTAGGGAGGCGGGACAGCTGAGGTAATTGTTCTGGGAGGGAGGCCAAAGGGACCGGAAGCTGTCCGCGGGTGCCGCCCACCCGGGTGCCCTGGCTGCGGGAGCAGGGCTGGCCGGCCTTTGAGCATCTCAGCAGCTGCTTGGGGGAGGACGTGGCTGCAGGGCACCCTCCCCAGGCTACTGGGAGGAGAGGCCACAGGAAGCACCTCCAGGAAACCGTCAGGGGGAGGGTCGTGGTTTCCCAGAAGGAACAGGGGCCCCCTGTGTGAGGGGAAAAGCTTCGGAAGGGGGCAGGTTCCCAGAGGAGGTGCTCTCCGGGCTCTCAGGGGGGCCTGCCCGTGTCCCCTCAGATGACTGAGACCTGAGGTAACTCCCCGGGGTCCTGGGTGGGAGGCTCTGGGGGGGGCGCACAGAAAGGGGGTCAGAGGGCCCAGGAACACCCTTGGTCACAGTCTCTGTTCCCAACCCCCTCCCTCTCTTTGCTCCAGTGCTTTGAAAGAGAGGCATTGCAGGCCTTCCCCCTCTTTGGCCCCACCAAGAGAAGGAAGTATTTGTGCTGATGGTGACATTTCCCAGGCAGGCCAGAGGAAGGCAGAGACTGGGACTGGCGGGCAGCCAGAACCCTCTTCGACAGAGATATAATGACTAATCATGACCTCTAGCCCAGGCAGTGAGCAAAGTGGCCATTCAGGACGGCACCAACCCAGTACGGCAAAAAAAAAAAAAAAAAAAAAAAATGCTGCTGTGGTGGGGAAGATAGAGGGTAAACAGTCACTGTAGGAAATGGGAGGGGGAGGTGTGAGCCCCCAAGACCTCTGTTCTCTCTCAACACCACCCCTCAAGTCTCCATGTTGTATTCATATGGACTGCATCCTGTTTGCTTGCCTCTCTGCATCTCTATAATTCCTATCAATGTTATTAGTATGGATGATGAGAACAGAGACATGTACACACACACACATACACACACACCCGTGGCTTAGGGAACCAAAGCAAACCTCTGTGTTGCTCCAGAATGAGAAGGAGAACCTGCTGGTAACCAGAAGCCACCAGACAAGATGCTTTCTTTCCCTGAGGTCCTGCCAGGCCAGCTCCTCCAACTTCCAGCCCCTGCACAACCACAGGGAGTTGGAAAGGAAGCCTTGTGCTTGGAAAGTCGTTGGCCGTGAGGACTCTCTCACCTCTCCCCTTCACTTCTGCTTCCTTGGGGGAGATGTTTGGCAATAGTTGGAGACCTGGAAAAAAGTCTTGATTCTGCCTTCTGTTGAAGGGATGCAAAGATTTTCTGGGTAGCACTGGGGTTGTGGTTTTGTTGACTTTGCCCTTTTATGGTCATTCCCCACCGAGACCTGGGTTCTTCTCTTCCTTACCCAGCCTTCTCCCTTCCCGCACCTTCCCTCCCTTCCCTCCTGCCAGGCTGGATGCTGCAGGATGGGGTGGTAGTGGAAAGAAACAGTAGCACAAAAGAAAAAGAAAACACTTTCCCCCTGCACATTTTCATCATGTAGTTGAAGGCCTAAATTAGGTACTAGGAAAAAAAAAAAGGAAAACACAAATATGTGAGTAAGAGCATGAAAACATAGAACAGTTATCCCTGAGCAGAGGTGGTGGGGGCAGCTGGCTGAAGAGAGGCGGGGTAGGGAGGCAGGGTCCTGGCTCATCGATGCATCTGGCCCATGTGGCATTTGGGAAGGCAGAGAGTCACACTTTGGCAAGAGATGCTCAGATGCTTAGGGGGCATTCGTGCCTTGGACCAGGAAAGGGAGTGTGTCCATCCTTGTGCCCACCACTCATATGCTCCATTTTCCCACTCTGGGCATCTTTCCTCCAGAGGAGCATGAACACATTTCCTGCCTGCCATGAGGGACTGCTGGGCAGGCTGGTACTGGCCAAAACACTTGGTGGGATATGGACTACAGGCCGGACAATGTGCTAGATTATCACAGGGGCTGGAGGAATAAAGTACATCCCGGCCCAACCTTCCAATTGCTTTTCAGCCTTAAAATTCCACTCCCCCAGGCACCCTGATTGCATGTCAGGTGGCGTGCCATCAGGGAAGGTATGTGTGTGTTTGGGTCTCTCTCTTTAGGACACATGTTCATCAGTAGAAGATGAGCAGGCCTAGGCATCCCTTTATTCTCACCCTCTGGGGCTGGGGGAGAGGAGCGCAGTGGACCTCAGCTAGGTGGCTTTTAAGTCTCCGAAGCACTGGCTGCCCTGGGAAGATGGGCATCCTTAACAGGCACGGGAGTGAGATGATGAAGGCACCCGGGCTGGAGTGTGTCACCAGCTGGAGGGACTCAGAGCCTGGGCCTCCAGAAGCTGCCTTTGGGCCACAGGGTGATGGGCAGGCAGGTGCAACTGGCAGGGCCTGATCAGAGGTCGAAAGGGACCCACACATTGCCCTTGTCCAGTCCCCACTGGAGGAAGCAGAGGTGAAGAGTGTTGGAACGCAGGCCTCATGCATGGGTTGGGTGGACTCCCACGGAGACCCCAGCCAGGCTGTCCCAGCTGCACAGCGTTTCTGGCTTGGAGGTGGCGGGAGGGAGGGCATGTCAAAAGTATTTTCGGTAAACCTTCTCTGTCTTCCTTTGGCCAGGTGCTCGTCAGATCTGAGCTTCATGCTCCACTAGACTCCCACTGTCTGACAGCATCAGAAATTGGCTATTTGCTCCAGCTCGCCCTTCCTCTACACACGTCACAGCCAGATTCCAGGTTCTAGCTATTCCCTGAAGAAGCCACCCCAAACTGGCTTTCAGGCTGAGCACCTGGGCTAAGGGGAAGGCTCATGTCCACCCCTGGGTTGGTGTCAGCTCAGCGTTGGCCTAAAGCAGCCTTCACTTCCTCCGTGGGGCAGGTTCTGGGGAACGCTCTTCCCTGGACAGCACTGGCTCCCAGAAGGCGGTTTTGGTGATCTCTGTGGAGAGGCAGGGACATGAGGCTTTCATGATTCTTGGCTGGGGGGTCTGCTTTTAAAGTGCTTAAGAACCCAAAATGCATTCTGGGGCTTGATCTACTCATCCATTTGAAAGCCTTTGGGCAAGGCTCTTCTGACTGACCCAGTTTCAGCAGTCTCTTCTGCCGGCAGGAGGAGAGAGAGGAAGGCCATCTGACTTGGATCCCATCCAGGCCAGACTGGAAGCACCTCCCCCAGGCAGCCAGCCTCGGACCCTGAGCCCACAACCCACCCTCTCCCCCACCCCCGGCTCCAAGAGGAGTGGACGCTGCTAGCCCAGTGGGCTGAGCCCCGAGATGGTCTTTCCTCCTCTTCTACTGAAGTCTACTCTCAGGCTGAGAATACATTCTGCTCAGACCCCTTCCCAGCCTGAGGGTGACCCATTGGACCAATTAGGAAGTAGAGGTCTGGGGGAGGGACTGTCCACATCACACAGTCCACTGGATCAAGAGTCACAACAAGTCCTCAATTAGGTCTGCATCTCCCTTCCCAAATGTGTTTAGACTGAGGGCAGTTTTAAAGCCCAGTTTTGATGACATTCCCCTTTGAGAGCCAAGAAACGGAACATCTCTGCCAGGAAACCAAGATAAATTGATTTTCTTCTCCTAGCTGCCTGAAGTCCCACTGTGTTCCTCCTCAGAGAGAGGCTGATTGTGGCAGCTTTGATGTCTTCCTGGGGTTCCTCTGGGTGAGCTGTGGCCTCTGGGATAGGAAAGCTGAAGGGGGTCCCACAGGA
The DNA here is from genome assembly GCF_054371585.1 of Giraffa tippelskirchi. Lineage (NCBI taxonomy): Eukaryota > Metazoa > Chordata > Mammalia > Artiodactyla > Giraffidae > Giraffa > Giraffa tippelskirchi. The sequence continues at coordinate 144,165,644 of NC_137281.1, read as the reverse complement.
GGGGACGTTGGCCCCAGTGTCGTGGGAGGAGGCTCAGGCCTCTGCAGGCTCTGGTTGAGGAGAGAGCGTGAGGAGCCTGGGAAGGGGTTCCTTGAGCTTTCACACTGCCTGTCCCAGCTGGTGAAGAGACCCTGGTGCCTCATAGCTTTGGGAATTTACCATCCTCGGATTGCTTTGGGCTGTGGTTGGAAAGGTGGCCCCTGGAGATGTTCCAATGATCTCCAATTGCCGAGGGTCCATTTGTACCTCTAGACCCACAGATAAGAGGCAAACTGGGTGTCCCTTCTTCAGGTGTGGGCACGAGAGAGGAGGCCATTTTCACAGTGTATGCCCATCACTCCAAAATGCCTTCTAGTCTCTTCTACCCACATCTCTTACATCTTCTGAGTTGGTAGGTGGGTTCTTTACCACTAGAGCCATCTGGGAAGCTTTTCTCTTCTACTCACCCTGCCTCAACTCTTTGCAAAACTCTTAGTCATAAATGAATGGCCAAGAGAGTTGACCTCCAGCAACAGAAATGCCTGCTAATGAAGGTCTTCCTTTTATGCTCCCTTGAACTCCCTCCTCACTGGACCTTGGGATCCAACACCCATTACCTCCTGCTGATGGGAGAACTTGGAGTTGTCCAGCCCTGAGCCACTCGAGTACCTCAGACAATGTCCAGGACTGAGGCAGACACGACTTTCAGGAGGTTAGAGAGAAGGGCTCCAGACTTAGGAAGTTGCAATGGCCTGAGGAGATCTCCGCTGGCTCCTCTAAAAATCCACCACAGCAACAGACAGACAGAAGCCCCCGTTCTCCCACCCCACAGCCTCTTTCAGGTGTGATGTGATTGTCGTCTCAGCCGTAGGTGTGTGTGCTCTACTCTGCTCCTCTGTCTTCCGGGGGTGCTCCTTTCTCCTGTGTGTTAAGTTCCCACTCTCGTGGCTCCTGCTGTGAAAAGTGCTGTGACGTTTCTGCCCTGTCTGAGGGATATTTCGAGGTCTCTCAGTGTTTCAGTATTGGAGATGAGGCCGTGCCACATCTCCCAGCGTCCTAAGAGGACACGCGGGTTCTGTGACTTCCCAGAGAGCGGGTGTACTGTGAGCGTCTGGGAGGATCTCCAGGTGGGAAGCACCCCACACCTGGAATTGGATCCACCAGCGAGGACTTGTCCAGAAGCCGGATCCACTGCTTCTTTCAGAAGAGGGCTGATGGGAGGGCTACCTGTGAACCAGGACGCTGCCCTCTCCCCTTGCCTTCCTCCTGTCCTGACCTGGCTTCTGGGAGGGGCGCCAAGGAGAGATCAAGTCCTGTAGCCAAAGTGGACATCGAGCAGCCTTTATCTTGGGGACCCCTGGACATCCGAGCCCTTCCATGGAGCCCTTGCACATCCAGAAAGACTGAGTCACAGGCCCTGTCCCTTACTTGCTGTGGTTGTATCTCGTTCTGTGGTTGGTTAGCAGTGTTGACGATCTATGTAGTGAATCATTTTGTCTGCAATTTAGAGAATGTGTAAACAAATAAAAGGTTTAAAAACTCTTGGCAGTTTTTGGTTCTTCTCTCCCCACCCAACTTCCCAACCCCCTGCAACCTCCAATCTTTAAAAATGTATAGAGCCTGTGTGAGTAGACCCGTTCCATTCTGGGATGTCCAGTGGGACTACACGTGTGAGTGCGCGTATTCATGTATGCCAGGCTGCAGAGAAACGCTGGAGCTTCCAGGTTTGAAGGAGACTTCAAAAGCAAGGAGTCTTCCAGGTCCCAGTGGCTCTTGCGGTTGGAATTCTGACCCCGTCACACACAAGCTCCAGCGAAGCCATGGTCATTGTAGCTTTCATGGGCACAGCAGGCAGCTCCACCACGAGTGCCATCCCATGAGCCCTCTGAGAAGATGGCGGGGCATCCCGAAGAGAAGCCCCTGGAGCTTCCGGGGGAGGTGGGGCCAATGATTCAGAGATGACTCACAGCTGAGGTGGTGGCAGCAGTGGGGGAAAGAGAGACCTCAGGCTCAAGACCCATCTAGAAATCAGCTGAGTCACTGCTCCTCCCCTGTCAGGTCATTGCCTGTAAGGCAGTGAGATGGCTGCCCTGAGTGAGGGGCAGGAAATTCGCAGGAGACAAGTCTGCCCCGAGTCCCCAGTCTGCTTGGCAACCTCCTTAAAGGCACAGCCTCTGGGTGCAGGGTCTGAACCATGTGAGAGTGGTTTCCGGAGGCTGCAGCTTGGGTGTCAGTCTAAACACATTCAAGGTAAATAAGTAAATAAAACTTCTACTATGTGCTAGGCACTCAGGATACAGCAGAGAAACAAGACCCCACACCCATGGAGCTTACAAACCACATAGGTAATAATATGACATAAGAGGGACACAGTCCAGGAGACATCTGGGGAGCCAGACCACAAGCAGGGACTTCTGGTCTCAGTCAGCGTGCTTCTAGTTGGAGTTGACTTGTGTTTTTTTGAAGACACAGGAGGACATGCAGCGGGGAAAGAGGGGGTCTCTTTCAGTCCCTCTGCTGATTAAATGTTCCACTGTCCTTCAATGTCATCACACGCCTTCAGCCTTTTCTCTCAGAAGTGGAGTGTCGGGCAGTTCTTTCTAGCAGAGGGGCAGTTGATAATGGTTGCAGACACAGGCTGTCGAGTGGAAAGGCCAGGCCTTCACCCAGGATGGTCTCAGGTGGGAGCTGGGCAGGTGGTGCTGAGCTGCTCATTCCAGCACTGGGGGATTCAGGTTCATAACCAAGTTCAGGCAGGAAAAGATGGCATAAACACCTACCACAGGGCTTTCATCTGCACGTAGGGAAGTGTGATGTTTCTGTTCTGAGCCTCGGGAACCAGCTTTGCATCCCAGAATCAACCCACCATTTCCTGAGAGAGGGCTTCCGGGGAGGCAATGGGTCTTGGGGCCCAGGAAAGTGACCTAGTACAAACCAGACACTGATGTTGCTCCAGAGAGTGGCAGGGATAAAGGAGGGAGGGGAAAACTGGAGAGACCCACAATGTTATGCTCAAGCAAACTCAGAGCAGAACAGGTTTCCTTTGTTCTGTCCTTGGCAGAGGAGAAAGCACGGGGAGGAGGGACTAAGGAGAAGGGACCAATGGATAACCCTTTGTGTTGGAGAGTTGAAGGGGGTGGGCTGGTGACAGAGATGGTGTGATTTCTCTTTCTTGGTGGAGCAGAAAGGAGTCAGAAGGTCTCAGTCTCATGTTATCTTGCTGGGTGACCTTAGACTTTAGTAGATATAGGCAAGACTGTCTACAAAGCCAGCCCCAAACTTAGGCAGGCTTGGGGAAGGAGCCAACAGATCAGGACGGTACCCGTGCGGAGAACTAGCGCCTGTCTTTCTCCTGGCTTGGGTCAGAGGCCCTGGGATGTCCTGCAATGCCTGACTCCAAGCAGCCCTTGGAAGGACATGACTTCATGCCAGACACCGGGAAGCTGGAAGGCTGGGTCATTCTACAACACTGGTTTTACAAGTACAGGGGCCTAGGCTTCTAGAAGGGACTTCGGAGATGTCCAGAGGCCTCGTGGGGCAGGGGTGAAGAAAAGGTTCCTAAACCCCAAACTTGAAGCAAATGATGACAGTTCAGTTCAGTCGCTCAGTCGTGTCCGACTCTTTGTGACCCCATGGACTGCAGCACACAGGCCTCCCTGTCCATCACCAGCTCCCAGAGTTTACTCAAACTCATGTCCATCGAGTCGGTGATGCCATCCAACCATCTCATCCTCTGTCGTCCACTTCTCCTCCCGCCTTCAATCTTTCCCAGCATCAGGGTCTTTTCAAATGAGTCAGCTCTTCACATCAGGTGGCCAAAGTATTGGAGTTTCAGCTTCAACATCAGTCCTACCTACCAATGAACACCCAGTACTGATCTCCCTTAGGATGGACTGGTTGGATCTTCTTGCAGTCCAAGGGACTCTCAAGAGTCTTCTCCAACACCACAGTTCAAAAGCATCAATTCTTCTGTGCTCAGCTTTCTTTATAGTCTGACTCTCACATCCATACACGACCACTGGAAAAACCATAGCCTTGACTAGATGGACCTTTGTTGGCAAAGTAATGTTTCCGCTTGTTAATATGCTGTCACTAGCACACAGTTCTGATTTAATCCGTTTCATATACTGTTGTTTGCTGCTTTAAACATACACACACACACACACCCATGTAAAAACATCTTTGCGTTTTCATGATAGGAGGGGCCTTTGAGGCTTCAAGAGGCCACTGTGGGCCTACCACCCTCTGCCCAGACATGAGTGGAAAACACCTCTGGTCCCAGCTTTCTCCAAAGGAGGCTTGCCGCCCGGGCGCTCCTCCCCTGAGTTTCTCTTAAACAGAAGCAACATCCTTCACTACCAGGGCTTTCACTTCCTCCTCTTCTGGGGGTCCCTGCAGCGCGCCCCTCCCCACCTTGGCTCAGAAGGCCGCTCCCCTGTCACCTCCTGTCACAAGCCGCAGCCCCTGCCATGCTCCAGCGGGGCCAGAACAACAGTGCGTTCCCAAGACAGGTGGGTTGAGAACCAGTTTGGGCTAAACTTGAGGTAATTAGCATTGTTAATGCTCGTTCTGTGGTATTACAGCTGTGAGCCTCATTAAAGCGCTCTCCAGGGGGAGGCGAGCAGAGATTCAGGTGTCAGCGCTGCTCCTCATACCCGCGCCTGCCCGCCAGCTCCCAGCCTCTGCTCAGAAGCCGGGCCCAGCCCGCTCCGTCTGCTGGCATCTGGGCCAGCTTGCCGCTCTCAGCTGGGACTCGTCCCTCCTGCCCCCCATCTCCAGCTCAGCAAGCTCAGAGTCCCTTCCACCCAAAGCGAAACGTGCCCTCAGGAGGGAGCGGAATGGCTGCCACTGGCCCTTGTGGCCCCCAGACCAGCTCGGAAAGAAAGGGGTCTTCATGGGAGAAGGACGCCTGAGCTTGCCTTCTGCGTGCGTCCTGGAGCTTTTTATCCAGAGCGGTTCCTTTCTTCCCTTCCCACCCCCCACAGAGAAAAGCCAAGGCCCTGTGCGCACCCCCCTACCTCCTGGCGGGAGTTCCCGGCTTGCTCAACTGGCATCTGCTGGGGTGGCCCCTCCTCAGGAAGAAACCCGAGTCCCTCTGGCTTCTGTGTCTGGGATTCCTGATTGCTGGAAGTGGAGGCAGGGGACGGACTGTTTGCCAAACAGAGAAACATGAAACGTTCCTCAACCCCCTTGAAACCTTGAGGAAAATAATGCCAGCCCCCTCCAGGGACTAAACAGAGGCTCAGCCCCAAACAGAGGGAAAACACAATTCCGGGAGAGTCTCCCTGGGGGGTTGGGGGAGCTGAGGAGGGCCTGGCAAGGGTCCCAGACCCTTCGGTCATTCCCCTTTCTGTTCCCCTCACACCTCTGGGTGCTCTGTGTCCATGGAGATGCTCAGAGAGGGTCATCTCAGCCAATTTGATTAACGTAACGTCAATGTCTACTGTGGGCTGCAGCCTGGTTGGAGGGGGTGGTCATCTAGAGCTCGGTGTCAACAGTAGAGGTTCCCCATGGGAACTGCCCGCCAGCTGAGGGGACAGTGTGTACACAAATGGCTCTAATTCAGGATGGAACGAGGGATGATGGTCCTGAGCATACGCAGTCGGGGAGAACAGGGGGCATTGGAGCAGAACCGGGAGGGATGCTCAGGACTACGATGGCGGTGATCTGGAATTCAGCAGTGGGCTTTCCAAGTGGAGAGGATGATCGTAACAAAGACCCCCCTCTCCCACCCCCACTGCTTTATTTTAGGAACTTTAGGTTGGCCTGGGACCTGTATCATAGGTCCTGGGACGCAGGCTGACTCTTGGATCTAGGGCACACTCTTCCATGGAGCCCTAGTTGCCATCAAGACTGCACAGAGGCTGGGAGCTGGTGTTGGAGGCTCTGAGTCCTTAACCTGTGAGAGATAAGTCTGAGGTCTTCCAGCAACTCTCCTGTCATTTCATCTGACATGTGGGCTGGGATCCTGGGATCCTGTAACCGTTATGCCCTCTCCTCTCCGTCTAGGCATCCGCCCTAAGAACAGCTCCTTACACTGTGCCCAGCTCTTCAAACCTTAGTGTGCATCCTTTCTAGGTGGTTCCTTCCAATATTCGTTTCCCACAGCTACTCAGAGCTTTGCCACCCTTCCGCTGTCTTTGGTCAATGTGTCTGAATTGGTTCTATGTAGAATGCCATTCCCCAGGTTTTCCTGCACCCCGCCCTTTTGTGCTCATACTCCGTCCACCTACAGACACTTTTAAGACTCCACTCAGCCTTCTGTCCTCACGGAACCTTTTCTGACTTGCCCAGGGAGCAGCCATGCCTTTCTTAGAGTCCCAACTATAATTGGTACACACCACTCTTACAGTGCCTGGCACTCCCTGCCCTGTTTGTGAGGTTTCTTGCTGGACTCCCCCATCCGGCTGATCTTTTTAAAGGCAAAGGCTGTGCCTTATTCATGGTTTAATCCCAACTGCCCTGGTCCATATTCAATGAATGTATGAATGGATACATGGATGGTTAGATGGATGGATACATGAGTGAGTGAATGAACAAACCAGAGGAAATAAAGTATGTGTGTAGAGGGATGTGGAGCATAGCTGGCTTCACAGATATAGGTATTTTTCCTTCTGGGAAAAGGCCTTGGCAAAATTAGCTGCAGGTCTGCCACGGGCACTCACCCTTCTCAGGAGAAGGCGGCTCTACTGGGTGGGAAGGACTGGGTGACTGAGCGTTTACTCATCTCTCTCTGCTGGGTACCTGTAGCCCACTTAAAATCTGAATCCTTCGAGTCCCACTGCATTATTAACAGGATCTATATTAAGTGGGCCACCCTGTGTTCCTCTTAAAGGATATCCACTTCCACTTAAAGAAATAATAAATTATGAAAACGATCTCCATGCTTCTCTGGGGTAAAAAAGACCAGCTTTCTCTTTAAAGAGCTCATAAAGGACCCTGAAAAAAAATAGATTGTTAGATTAGTCCCTCTAATCTAAGCACAAACTCAAGTCATTGATAAAGAACACCTAAATGTACAAGGTTTAAAACTGGTGGTTTATAATTACCCTTTGATTTTAAAGGACTCGATCTTCCTCCAACCAGAACTTAAATTGGAGAGGGGGTTTATGCAACTTCTGGGGTGATCTTTTCCTTGTGCTTTTGTTGTGTCATAAAATCATTAACTTTCCTCTAGCTATGCCATTTAAAATATACACTGTTCTCAGAACTGTATGCTTTTAATTATGTCTTGAGGCCAAAACTATTATCCCTGGGGATACAGTCCCAATTACCTAATTGAAGTCAGTAAGAAAATACATTTCAGTTACAAAAGTCACTGGACTCTAACACTTGGAGGCCCATTTGTGGACTGGAAGGAGACACCAGGAAAGTTCATGGCTGCCTCAGTGGACACTATGAAACTCAAAACTGCTGGTAGAGGGGATTTGGGGCCTGTGAATGCTTGCAAGGAAGGCTAGCATCGCCACTTGTAGTAACTGTTGGCAGGAATGTTACGTTAGCTCTGAGAGCCTCAGTTGCATTACCTGTAAAATGGGTATAATGACACCCACTTTTTGAGTTGCTATGAAGGTTGAAGACAATGACGTGTGTATAGTGCCTGGTGCACAGGGCCCTTTTTCTCTCTTCTCTTGCCACCCACTCTCTCACACTTTAATGACAAATGTGACAATCACTTCTATCCAGGAGAAAAGGTGAATAAGATCTTGTCCCTTAAGAAATTTAGGAGGCATAAGAAGGCCAAGGAAAATATGTGGCTGGGGAGTCTGAGACAGGTGGCTTTGCCTTTGTCTCTCAATGGAGATAATTACCTCCACCTTGTATCTTGCATTTGTAGAAGATTAACTGAGACGACTCAGGTAGAGCTCTTAGGTCTGTACTGGGCACTGGATAGGTGCCCACGGAATAGTTGTATGGTTCCAAATGGTCAAGATTACTGATTGAAATGAGGGGAATGTGGCAAATGTCACAGAGCTGGCAGATGATGTGCCACGAGTGTTCAGGGGGAGAGGATTTCCAATTGGAGAGAAAGCCATGAAGGCTTCAGAGAGGAGGTGGCATTTCAACTCATTGAGACATTAGGTGATGGGAAAAGGAAGAAGAGGGAGATCATTCCAGGCACGTGTGAGGAGACAAGAAAATGTGGCTGGCAGTCCAGGCTGACCAGTATGTAAGGAGTTTTAGGACCTGAGGCAGGGAGGCCTGGGGCTGGAGTCTGACCTGGAAAGCCTTCAGTGAGGGGATGGAGTGGGGAGCTTTGATGGAGAGCTGTTCAAGGTCCCTGGGTAGGAGGCATTAGTGTGAACTGCCCCTGTGATTTGTGAACTGCTCTGGATTTGAAGTGGGGATGAGGGTGACCCCTGGCTCTCTGACCAGGGCCCTGTCAGTCAGAGCCTGCCAGTGGCCACAGGAGGATAGACTTCCCGGGCGAAGACCAGATGCCAAGGGTGTGTGGGCGGGAGTGCCCAAGCCAGGGGGTTTGGGTTGAGAAGGAGGGGCCAGAGGCTGCAGCCCCTCTGCTCTCTGCCCTGTCTACTCCTCTTCCTCCCTTCCTTTCTTCTCTTTCTCTTTCTTGGAGCTGCTGCAAACTGGGGGAGGGCTGGAAACAGTGACAGGAACACAGGAGCAGAGACCCTGCTGGGATTGGGAAGGGAATAGGAGAGGCTAGGGAGCTGGAATGGCCGGGGTGGGTGGCCTGTTGGCCTGGCCTCGCCCTCCTGTGAGTCCTTTGGGGTCTGTAGCCCAGGTCACGAGAGGCGTAGCTCTCAGGGTGTCAGGGAACTGGGCCCCGCGTCTGACCCTTGGATAATCCCTCTCTAGTCCATGGATGGGCTTCCAAAACTTGGCTGTAAAGTCGTGTGTGTGTCTGGCTGCCTGGTTTCCTCAGGTTCTAAATGGGATCTGAGGCACCCCCCAGAACGGAGGCACCCCTTATAAAAGCAGATGAGGAAACTTCGGCCTGGAGAGCGAGCCTGACTTGCTGGGTCCCGCAGCTGGTTAACTGCCAGCCAGGGCCACTTGCCATTTCTTCTGCAAAGTGTATGTGTCGGGAAAGCCGTGGGGCTGGGAGCTGACCCAGGAGTGGGAACAGAGAGGAGAGAGGGAGGGGAGAGGGAAGAAAGGAAAGCCCAGAACTGCCCAGGGATTAACCATCTGTGTGTTTCGTGGGGGCCTGTCCCCCCAGGACACCTGATCCCCTCCTCCAGATATTGTTCAGGTTTTTCCCAGGGATGGACCCAGTTGGGTGGGTGGGGGTGGGAGAGAGTGGGAAGGGAAGGAAGAGAGATCGAAGGCAGCAACAAGGGGAGAGTGTGAGGGGTGGAGGAGGAAAAGACAGGTGCCCCAGGGGCACAGAAAGTGGGCGGCCCTCCTCTGCTGCCTCCCAGGGCCTTGGGGCCAGACGGATGTGAAGCGAGGCTGAGGGCCTCCACCACCAGGATTCTTCACAAACATGAACTCGAGGGCTTGCTGGCTGGAACCGGGGTATTGCCGTTAGTTAGTTTGGATTCTCTTCACTCCCCTCATTCCCACCACCTCTTCTTTCCCACACTGGCTGGGCAGCCCTTGCTGGCTTTGAAATCGCAGACTCTGGCAGCAGGGAGGGACCTGAGGGACCAGCCAGCCCAGTGGTTTTCAAAATGTGGCTCTGACAGACCTCTGGGGGCTCTGTGAGATGAACAGGTGTGCAGCCGGAGCAAGCACACTTGTGCCTGATTGGCCTCTCATCTGCATTTTTGTGGGGGAAGGAGCTCCTTGGCTAAAAAAACACGAATTCTAAGCTTCTTCTCCACCTCCCCCACACCTTATAGAAAAGGGAAACTAAGGTTGAGACTTGCTGCAGCTGACAAGGAATCTGGGCTGGTTCTCAGGTCAGGCCTCCCAACCTCAGACCAATTATCTGATCTCTTCCTTCTCCCTGGCTTCTGAAGGAAGGAAAGGCATTGCAGAGGAGAAGTGATGAACCTGGGTGATTTTTGAAGCCAGGGAAAGGATGATGTCGGAGCTCCAGAAGGAGTGCAGCTCTCCTGCCAGCAAAGCCTGGGGAAATTCTCTCCATTGCCCCACTGCTAGAATCCTGGGTCCTTTTGCTCCTGCCCAGCAGGGAAACGGGGTCTGGGGACAAGGGGCAGGGGCGGGAGGGAGGCCCTCAGTTTCAACTTCTGGAGGTTTAGACTCTTTGCTCCTCCAACCCAGGGGTGTTGGCATGACTCTGTGTCCTTGTCAGCCCGGTGGGACGCTCTGACAAGCCTGTCTCTCTGTCTTCCAAGGCTGAGTAGGCAGATGAAAGCAGCCCCAGCCGCTGAGCCAGTGCTCCAAGCAGAGGTGGCTTCTGGGCAGCTGCTGAAGACCTCATTTGCATATATGCAAATGATGCCTGGCTCCTCTCTTTTCCAGCATCATCCAGGCAGACCCAGGTGCTGTTGGAAGAGTCTCAGATTCCGCATCAAAATAAGCCTCTTGAATAGGGTTTTTTTTGGTCTTCCAACATGAAATTTCCTTTGAACTCCTAAAACCCTGGTACCTTTCTCAGTGCCCAGGCCCCAGCTCTATCCCATTCCAGTCATGTTAGCTTCTCAAAGCCTAGGAATCAGAGCTGAAGAAACGGATTTGGAGATAACCAAGATTAGAGTAGAGTTCAACTTGGGCAGCCTGGAGGTTCTGGGTGCCGATCCCCATTCTTCTGCTGGTTCAGGGTTATCTGAGGTCAGCCTTCTAACCTCTCTGTACCAAAGTGCACCGATGGGTAAACAAAGAGAGGGGCTGAAGGCCCTTTTCGGCTCCAACAGTCTGTAAATGTTTGTGAACATCTGTGCATTAAGGCTCTCTGGTTGTAAATAACACACATAGCAACAAAAGGCCACTGAATTGAAATAGAGTAACATATTAGGAGGACACACAGGTGTCTCAAGAACACAGGACTGGCAATGACGGGTTCAGAAGGGGAGGGGAAGTAGGGTAGGGAGAACTGTTTCTGTTCCCCCCATCTCTTCTTTTAGCTCCTTTCTGGGCAGCGGCTTTAATCGTGTTTCTTGAGACTGATTATTCTCTGTTCCTCAATGAAAATGAATATCCCTCAACACCAAGTCCAGGGAGAGTAACTCACACAGACTGAGTCAAATGTCTATCAGGCATCTGATTCCAGGTTCCTAGAAGAGAGCAACTAATGGTCTGGCTTAAGTCAGGTGATCCCACTGGTCCCATTAGCCATGGCCAGGAGGTCAGGGACATGGAGGAAATGAGGCCCATAGGAGGTCAGGGACATGGCTGCCTGAGGCCCATAGTCTGACTCTGAGGGAAGGTTTCCAGGTGCTGGGCAGACACAAAAGAAGTCCACTACATCCTACTAAGTATAAGGTGCTGAATTAAGGTGAGAGCTACTGAGTCTTTACAGTGGGACAGACACTGGGCTAAACATATTTCCTACAAGGTTCAACAAACCATGAGTTAGATGTTATTATCACATTTAATCCTTATAGCTATCCTTCCAAGTGGGTTCCATTATTCTACCCATTTTACTTACTCCTTGGGAGAAAAGCTATGACAAAACTAGACAACGTATTAAAAAGCAGAGACATCACTTTGCCAACAAAGGTCCATATAGTCAAAGTTATGGTTTTTCCAGTAGTCAGGTACGGATGTGAGAGTTGGACCATAAAGAAGGCTGAGCACTGAAGAACTGATGCTGTCAAATTGTGGTGCTAGAGAAGACTCTTGAGAGTCCCTTGGACTGTATAGAGGTCAAACCAGTCAATTCTAAAGGAAATCAACCCTGAATATTCATTGGAAGGACTGATGCTGAAGCTGAAGCTTCAATACTTTGGCCACCTGATGTTAAGAGCTGACTCATTGGAAAAGACCCTGATGCTGGGAAAGATTGAGGCAAAAGGAGAAGGGAGGGCAGAGGATGAGATGGTTGGATAGGATCACCTACCCAACGGACATGAATTTGAGCAAACTCTGGGAGGTAGTGGAGGACAGAGAGCCTGGTGTGCTGCAGCCCATGGGGTCTCAAAGAGTCAGACACAATTTAGTGACTGAACAACAACAACAACCCATTTCACAGATGGGGAGCCTGAGGATTGGTGAGGTTAAATAATTTGCCTAAGGTCATGCAGCTTATACAGCTGAGATTCTCACCTGAGTCTCTCTGAGCGTCAGATTTATCTTCTTTAAAACAGCAACTTCTATTCAGTAGGACTATTGTGAAGATTAGTGATGTAAGGTGTGACCAGTGGTTGGTGGCGTGCTTGGCATGTAGTAACCACTTATTTAGGGTGAAGTGGCTCTTTGGCCCGTGCTTGAAGTCCTGTAGGGACTGGGGATTCAGTAACTTCAATAACAGGTAATTCTACCTTTAGGCAGTCCTGACTATTAAAAAATTCTTTATTTCCTAAACTTTTGGACTAGAATGAAGTTGGACTCACAGTAACTTCTAGCTACTGACCCTAGCTCTATCAGTTAGGGGTTACAGTAGGCAGAATCATAACTCAAAGATGTCCACGTCCTAGTCTCAGAATCTGTTATGTTACATGACTAAGGGGAATTGAAGAAGGAATCAGTTGACCTCAAAAGAGAGATGGGTTTAATATAATCACACAGGTCCTTATAAGATAGAAGAAGGAGGCAGAAGAGTCAGTTTCAAAGTGACATAATGTCAGAAAGACTCAATCGGCCATTCTTGGCTTTGAAGACAGAAGAAGGGGCTGTGAGTCAAGGACTGTGGGCAACCTCTAGAAATTGGAAAAGGCAAGACAGTGGATTCTGTTAAACCCCTGGAAAGGAATGCAGCCCTTGAGACCTTGATTTTAGAACCTCTGACCCTCAGAACCGAAAGATATTACATCTGTGTGTTTTAAAAAAATTTTTTATTGAAGGATAATTGCTTTACAGAATTTTGTTGTTTTCTGTCAAGCCTCAACATGAATCAGCCATAGGTATACATATATTCCCTCCCTTTTGAACCTCTCTCCCATCTCCCACTCCATCCCACCCCTCTAGATTGATACAGAGCCCCTGTTTGAGTTTCCTGAGCCATACAGCAAATTCCCGTTGGCTATCTGTTTTACATATGGTAATGCAAGTTTCCATGTTACTCTTTCCATATACCTCACCCTCTCCTCGCCTCTCCCCATGTCCATAAGTCTATTCTCTATGTCTATTTCTCCATTGCTGCCCTGTAAATAAATTCTTCAGTACCGTTTTTCTAGATTTTGTATATAAGGCACTGTGTTTTTCATAGCTATAGAAAAACTAATAGAAATAGAACAGAAAGTAGAAATAGTGAATAGAAAAGCTAATACAGGGGCGTTCCAAGGAAATCAGATCTTTGAATCCAGCATTTTCTTCCTCTGTCTTCTCCTCTAGGCTGTATGACCCTGGTTCCTTTAAATGCTCCTCATGTGAATATTTTAGAGTTCAAGACATATCAGAACCAAAAAGAGACTGTTAAGTTTAGCAATTATTGGTTCAGTGGTGACTCCATAGAGGTAAGCTACCTAAGGGCTTCCCTCATGGCTCAGTTGGTCAAGAATCCTCCTGCAATGTGGGAGACCTGGGTTCCATCCCTGGGTTGGGAAAATCCCCTGGAGAAGGGAAGAGCTACCCACTTCACTACTCTCCAGAGCCTGGAGAATTCCATGGACTGTATAGTCCATGGGGTGCCAAAGAGTCAGACATGACTGAATGACTTTCACTTTCACTTTTCAAGTTACCTAAGCAGCACAGATGGATGGATGGAGTCTAGACTGCAAAGGTTGGTGATTGTATGATGGCGACAATGATGGAGAAAAGTAAATGCAGGTGTTATTTATCACTCCTCAGCCTCTCCCAGCACCCTGCTAAATATCAGAGTAACCTTTAAAGAAGGCAGGAGGCCATCAGTTAAATAAACAGATGCCTTGATGGAGAATAGAAGAGTAAACATAGGCACCATCTCATAATTTACTGATGGTAAATCAGCCTATTCATTCAGTGGGCCGTTCTCCATCTGACTAAAGACAAAGGAAGAAATCCATCACAATGGTGTAAGGACCTTCATGAGACCCAATAAGCAACAAAACAGATTACAGGAAAAGGTTGGACATCTTTTTCCTGCGGTTAAATTTTTTATTTAAACAAGAGGTTGCGTAGGACTTTGGAATGATTTATGCAATATGTTTGGAGATGCAAGGGATGGATCAGATGATCTTTGGATAGAATGCATGCATGGACAGTATGTGTGTGTGTGTGCTAAGTCACTTTAGTCATGTCTGACTCTGTGACATTATGGACCATAGCCCACCAGGCTCCTCTGTCCTTGGGATTCTCCAGGCAAGAATACTAGAGTTGCCATGTCCTCCTCCTTGGATAGTATATGTCACCTCTTAATTCTAGGATCAAATGTTGTGATTTCAGCCTGCACATTCACACTCATGATTAAACCTTATACACAGGTTGCTTAGTACAGATGCTTAGTACACGCTGAACCATAGTTCCAGTGACCTGATGATGTGTATGACATATTCAGCAAAAGTGGGCCAGGGATTAATATTGCTAAGGTCAGCCTGGTCATTTTGGGCACGCAGGGTGTAATCTTTCACAATCTTTCATAAGGGTTCACTACTCTTCCGTATCTTAGTTCATCTATAATGGACTGGCAGAGAGAGATGGTTATTAGAAAATAAAATGCACTTAGAGTTCCCCCATGAATCATTTATGGAAGACACCATGCTTAGCAAAGCCGATGAAAATATGACTGGTAAGGGCAACTCAGTCACTATTTCTGGATAGCTTTCAAGCATGACTACTGACCACAGAAATGGGCCTGGATGCACTGGAAGGATTTAGTGTGGAAGGGAAAATGTGTGGGTGGAGAATGAGCCCAAGGGGGCTGGCTTTCAGGAGTCACCCTTTTGTGGTACCCTCCCTGTGAGGGTCCCTCACATAAGAAGGGGTCCTTTGCCTTGCTTTCTTCCATATTCCCACTCTAGGCCAGAGGAGGAGAGGCCAGCTGAAAAAGCAGTTAATTCAACATAACTGAGGTTTGGACAATTAATTTGTAAATATGCAAGCAGCTCCAGAGAGGGAGGAAGTGGTTTCCTCTTAGCACACCCGGTGAAAGATGGTGTAATGTTATCAAGGCTTTTGGGTAACCAGCAGAAAGTTTTTTAATCCTCACTCTGCCCACACTCAGACTATCAGAGCTGCGATAGCTTAACGATAGGGGCCTCAGGAGCCCAAAGAAGGAGAGAATCCGTGCTCTCTGGGTCAGCTATAAATAGAACTTGTTAAGATCTTTCTAGAAGGCTGGGAAAAGCAATCAGCTAACTGAAGAACTGTCAGGAGTTTGCCCAAGGGCACAGTTGGACCTAGGCTTTTTGTTTCCTTCATGGTCGATAACTAAGGGGAAACGTATTTACTTTTTCCAGG
This sequence comes from Giraffa tippelskirchi, assembly GCF_054371585.1. NCBI lineage: Eukaryota > Metazoa > Chordata > Mammalia > Artiodactyla > Giraffidae > Giraffa > Giraffa tippelskirchi. Next base: position 144,150,257 of record NC_137281.1, on the reverse strand, counting down.
TGTGTTTGAATCACAGCGGACCTCCTGTTGGGGAAGTAGTGTGGAGGAAAAGGAAGAGGGTGAGGAAGAGGAGGGCTGCACTTGGGGGCAGGATGACCCCGCTTTGAATCTTTGCTCCACAGTAAATCTCCTACATATGAACCTTCAAGTTGCAAATTTTCAAAGATTAGAACATGTGTTTCATCAGCGTCAGGCATGAGTGAAATGGCAACTTGCCCTTCCTCTCCTATCGCTGATGATCCTTCAATTCTACCATCTCTCCCCTCCTCTCCCTCCTCTAGTCAGTAACTCTTCTTCTTTTTTCACTCAATGTCAGCCCCTGTATGCAAGCTGTTGTACTGTGCCACTGTACTTTTCAAGGTACTGTAATGTAAGATTAGAAATGTTTTCTTTATTTTCTGTGTTTGTTTTCATGTATTATTTGTGGGAGGAGTATATAAACCTATTATAGTACAGTACCTTAGAGCCGATCGTGTTAGTTGGGTACCTAGGCTAACTTTGTTGAACTGAGGAACAAATTGAACTTAATGAACATCCCCAAGAAAAAGAAATGCAAGAAATCAAAGTGGTTGTCTGAAGAGGCCTTACAAATAGCTGAGAAAAGAAGAGAAGTGAAAGGCAAAGGAGAAAGGGAAAGATATACCCAGCTGAATGAAGAATTCCAGAGAATAGCAAGGAGAGATAAGAAATCTTCTTAAGTGAACAATGTAAATGTAAAGAAATAGAGGAAAACAACAGAATGGGAAAGACTAGAGATATCTTCAAGAAAATTGGAGATACCAAGGGAACATTTCATGCAAAGATGGGCACCATAAAGGACAGAAACAGCAAGGACCTAACAGAAGCAGAAGGGATTAAGAAGAGGTGACAAGAATATCCAGAAGAACTGTACAAAAAAGGTCCTAATGACTTGGATAACCACAATGGTGTGGTCACTCACCTAGAGCCGACAACCTGGAGTGTGAAGTAAAGTGGGCCTTAGGAAGCATTACTACGAAAAAACTAGTGGAGGTGATGGAATTCCAGCTGATCTATTTCAAATCCTAAAAGATGATACTGTTAAAGGGCTGCACTCAATATGCCAGCAAATTTGGAAAACTCAGCAGTTGCCACAGGACTGGAAAAGGTTAGTTTTTATTCCAATCCCAAAGAAGGGCAATGCCAAAGAATGTTCAAATTACCATACAATTGCACTCATTTCACTTGCTAGCAAGGTAATGCTCAAAAATCCTTCAAGCTAGGCTTCAACAGTGTGAACCGAGAACTTCAGATGTATAAACTGGATTTAGAAGAGGCAGAGGAACCAGAGATCAAATTGCCAACATCTGTTGGATCATAGAAAAAGCAACAGAATAATAAAAAAAAAAGTCTACTTCTGCTTTGTTGACTATGCTAAAGCCTTTGACTGTGTGGATCACAACAAACTGTGGAAAATTCTTAAAGAGATGAGAATACTAGACTACCTTACCTGTCTCCTGAGAAACCTGTATGCAGGACAAGAAGCACATCGAGGCTGAATATTGTCACCCTGCTTATTTAACTTATATGCAGAGTACATCTCGCAAAATACCAGGCTGGATGAAGCACAAGCTGGAATCAAGATTGCCGGAAGAAATATCAACACCTTCATAAATGCAGATGATACCACTTTAATTGCAGAAAGAGAAGAGGAACTAAAGAACCTCTTGATGAAGGTGATAGAAGAGAGTGAAAAATCTGGCTTAAAACTCAACATTCAAAAATTGAGATCATGGCATCTGGTTCCATTACTTCATGGCAAATAGATGGGGAAAAAGTGGAAACAGTGACATATTTTATTTTCTTGGGCTCCAAAATCACTGCAGATGGTGACTACAGCCATGAAATTAAAAGACATTTGCTCCTTGGAAGTAAAGCTATGACCAACCTAGACAGCATATTAAAAAGCAGAGACATTACTTTGCCAACACAGGTCCATCTAGTCAAAGCTATGGTTTTTCCAGTAGTCATGTGTGGATGTGAGAGTTGGACCATGAAGAAGTCTGAGCACAGAAGAACTGATGCTTTTGAACTGTGGTGTTGAAGAAGACTCTTGAGAGTCCCCTGGACAGCAAGGAGATCAAATCTGTCAGTCCTAAAGGAAGTAAACCCTGGAGGAGAAGTGGACGACAGAGGATGAAATGGTTGGATTGGCATCAGTGACTCGATGGACGTGAGTTTGAGCAAGTTCTGGGAGTTGGTGATGGACAGGGAAGCCCAGCATGCTTCAGTCCATGGGGTCACAAAGAGTTGGACATGACTTAGCAACTGAACAACAGCAACAAACTTTCAAAGTCTTTGTTCCCTTTCCTGTAAAATTCTGGTAATGAATGGACTGAATTAATCCCACTGCAGGTCTCCTGGGTCTCCAGCTTAATGACTGCAGATCTTGGGGTTTCTAGGCCTCCATAATCACATGAGGCAATTTCTTATAATAAATCTCTCTCTCTCTCCATTCGGGCATTCCTGAGAGCTCAGTTGGTAAAGAATCTGCCTGCAATGCATATAGCTGTGTCTAATCTCCTATTTGTTCTATCTCTCTGGAGAACCCTGACTAATACAAAAATTCTTCCTAGGCCTCTGACCCTTAGGCCAGTCCACACAGTAGCTGGGGATGAAGGTCAGGGAGTCCAGGATCTGCTACTCTCAGCAAAATACTGTGGGAAGAAGTCCTTTAGCAGGGGCTATCTTCCTGTATTGGTTTTCTGGCATCACTCATAGAGCCATTAGCCAAGCAACCCATAGCCCCTTGCATCACGTTGCCCATTAGAGTCACTATCTAAATACATAACAATATAAGAGGTACCCTGGAATGGTAGAAGGGAGATAGGCTCTACCGACAGACAATGACCAAGAGCAAGTCACTTAACTTCTGGAGTCCCAGCATCTCCTCTGCAAAATGGGGATAAATGTATTACTTTTTGTGACAGTGCCAAAAATTAAATGAGATGACTGTAAAAGTTACTGGTATGTGTAAAGTGCTCACCAAAACCCTAGATTCATTCTTTCCTTATTCCTGCCCCTCCCCGCCCCCCACCCTGGTATTGTAATTCTATCTATGGTTGTTTCTTTTTGGTGCTGCTGGTAGAGCTGGTAGAACTTTCTTGAACTCCTGTCTCGATACTGCAGAATATCCAGATCCAGAGAACAGTAATGGTTGCTTGAACTGCATCATATCTTCCTTTGTAGTATTTCTCACATTCACAATCCTCCTCACATTCTCCTCTTCTGTCCCTTGGAACATTTTTAGTAGTTAGCCTATAGCTCTATATAAAGGACTCTAACTGAATTCAGCTGTAAGGCAGGGCACTCTTTGGATTGGGAAAAGTCATAGATTTCATGGCAGAGCGGGTGATACAGACTTTGAAAGAGCAAGAATCTTGAGATGTAAGTATAAAGCAACATTATTTTTATTTCTATTGTCCTTTTCAAATGTACTCATGGAGGGAAATTCTTTCCTTACCCTAGACAGTAACTTATGCAGTTCCATGACTTTCCTGCACCTTCTTCGATAACAAAAAGCCCTGCGGTCATGCTAAGTCACCCGACAGTGTCTCAACCCAGAAATTAGAATGCCGAGACCCATGCAATTACCCAACCCCCACAACTCAATAGCCAGGGCTACTACAGGTGGGAAGCCTGTGGGTGATGAAAGTGTGGGAACAGAGGGTTTCTTCTTCCTTTCTTGGTTCCTCCTCCTCTAGCCCCCCAGGTGGAATTAAGGTCCTGAAATGGAGCAGGCAGGGGAGAAGAGAGGAGATGGGCAGGGAGGCTCTTGCTTGACTGGCTGTAGGGAAGACTGATGTTCCTTCATGATTGGTCCATAGGAGGCTCTCCATCACCAGGACTGTCTGCTGCAGCTCTCTTGCCCAGGGCAGTCAGTCTCCTCTAGCTCATCACAGCACTCTTCCCATAGCTCACAGGACCTGGAGATCATTTCAGCTTCTCCCTGCTGCGGACTGTTCACCTCTTGAAAAGGCTTCTCTCGGATTGGTCCAAGGTGACCACACCCACTCTCTCTTGCACCAGTGGCTCACATGTGGTCCAAGAGAGACACCCGGGTGTCCCTGCCCAGAACCACTCTGGGAGTTTGTGGGTGAGTCCCAAAGCTGCAGAAATATCTCCTTCCAGCCATAGTGGGCACAGCCAGCCAGCCCATCTCTCCCTGCCTTTTAACTTTCCAGGCAGGAATCCAGTGCAGGTCCACTCTGTCCCCTGAATCATAAAGGATGCTTACCAAGCTTTCTGAATGGTTCCCCTGAAGCCCCCTTCACTCTAGTTGAGAAGAGACATGGAAACTTCTCACCATTCCTCCTGGAAGGGGTGAAGTTCACAGTACATCAATGCTTTTTTTTTTCTAAATTAAACTTCTCTACAAACCCTCTCCTTCAATCTCTAAAAGCCAGAGTATTTTATGCCCTCAGTGTGGGTGTAGGTGAGAAGTTTGAGTTCCACAACAAATTTTTAGATCTTCTCTTAAAAATGTGCTTCTTCTTTTGGCACCAAATTGGGATGTCATGTCTATTGTATCATGGTGCCTCTGGCAAAACTTTCAATTTAACATCTTTTTATATTTACTTTGCTTCTTTCATAGCTCAGTTGGTAAAGAATCCACCTGCAATGCAGGAGACCCTGGTTTGATTCCTGGGTCGGGAAGATCCGCTGGCGAAGGGATAGGCTACCCACTCCAGTATTCTTGGGCTTCCCTTGTGGCTCAGCTGGTAAAGAATTCCCAGAGTCTCTGTTGGAGGAAGAGGAACCCTGCCATGTAGGATTCCTCCAAGGATTCCAGGGTGGCAGTGGTCTGGACAGGATACCCATCAATCAGGCTAGATTCTTTGTTGAAGCTCTGGGCACATTTTCCATCTGTTTTCATCTCTGGGTGTTTATTCTCTTCTGCGAACTGGTCTGCCACATAAGACCAGAGTCTGCCAGCACCTCCCATTTGCAACAACCACGCAGCCCCTCCTGCAAGCCAAAGGACACAGTAGGCACTGGATGAATGTTGAGTGGGTGACCGAAGCCAATAGGCTCAATTAGAAGCAGTCACCAGAGAACCCCATTTGCATTTAGTTCCATTAATGCCACAAATGTGAGGGCTTTCAAAGTGTCAGCACCACCCCAGAGGTATTACATAGTTATTTTGGTCTGAAGCCAATGGAGAGATCAAATTTAGTTCTCCAGTCAAACCTGGTTTAATATGCTTATTATGAAGAAAACATATTGGGTGGGGAAAAAAGGAAAGATAAGATGAAAAAAAATCACCCATATTCTACCACTGAGATAATTACTGTAATATTTTCTTAAATATTTCTACTTTTATGTATATTGTTAAATAATCATACTCATTTTTATGTATAAATTTGTTTCATTTACTTCATTTCCAATATCATTTAAAAGTTGTCCCTAAAGTCATTTTGATTCTTTATATAACGTTTCTTATGTTTACAAAAATAATGGATGGTTATAGAAAATATGGAAAAATGGAAAAGTTTTAAGAAGAGGCAAAATAATATCATAAAACTTCTACCCAGACTTAGCTACTATATTTCCTTCAAGTCTTTTTTCTATGAATTTATTTATATGTATTGACAATATTGGCAATCGTATGCTGTGTGTTGTTGTTGGTTTTCAGTTGCTGAGTTGTGTCCGACTCTTTTGACTCCATGGGCTGTAGCCCGCCAGGCTCCTTTGCCCAAGGGATTTTTCAGACAAGAATACTGGCGTGGGTTGCCATTTCCTTCTCCAGAAGATCTTCCCAACCCAGAGAGCGAACCTGCGTCTCTTGCATTGCAGGCCCATTCTTTACCACTGAGCCACCAGGGAAGCCTATGCTATGTGTAGTTTATTTAAATACTTCTTTTTCAGTCAACAAATATGTTCACATGGTTAAATAAAAATGGCCAGTATAGAATTGCTTGGGAGGAAAAGTCTGTCCCCGGTTATGATCCGCAGAGGCAGCTGCCTTTAGTCCTGGTATTTTCTTCTGGTGGTTATGTCAGCGCATATCTCCAGTTGACAAGGGTCTACCGCTATTTCCTGCTTATCAGTGTTAGACTTTATCTGTTAGACTTCCTGCTCTCACAGTGTGGCTTCTCTGGCCTCGTCTCCTCCATGGTGGGAATTCTATTGGTTACTTTTTACTGTAAGCATCAAACTTACATCTTTTTAATCTCGTTTTATTAACTGTATACAGTTATTTTGACCCTTCATTTTCTACAGGGAGGATATTAACACCCCTCCCCCCAAACAAACACACACACACACACTCTTTTTCAGCTCTCTTCTCTATATTCCATAGATTAACTTCTGTCTACAGTACTTTGGCTTTTCCATGTCAATATGTACATGGTGGTGCTCAGTTGGTAAAGAATCCACCTGCAATGCAGGAGACCTACAATGCTGGAGATGTGGGTTCGATCCCTGGGTTGGGAAGATCTGCTGGAGAAGGAAATGGCAACCCACTCCAGTATTCTTGACTGGGAAATCCCATGGACAGAGGAGCCTGGCGGGCTACAAGTCCATGGGGTCGCAAGAGTTGGAGACGACTCAGCAACTAAACCATCCATACCACCTATGTGCATGGTGGTCCACAACAATGACATTTTCCATATTTCCTATAAATTCATCTGGAAAAGTAGAACTTACAAAAACTTGGTGTGAAGGCAAGTACTTTTTCTGAGTCCTTGGCTCTTCTACCAAAGCACTAGATTGATTATTGTGTCAGGTATAGAATTCTAGGTTCAGGGTAATTTGCATATTGTACTCAAACTTTGGTGTCTGCCTTCGTTTTCATGGTGTCATGTTTATGAGATTCTTGCAGATTGTTGTACATATCAATACTGTGTTATTTTTATGGCCAAGTAATATTCCATTATGGGGCTTCCCTCATAGCTCAGTCAGTGAAGAATCTGCCTGCAATTGCAGGAGACCTGGGTTCCATTCCTGGGTTGGGAAGATTCCCCTGGAGAAGGAAATGGCAAAGGAATCTCCAGTATTCTTGCCTGGAGAATCCCATGGAGAGAGGAACTTGGCAGGCCACAGTCCATGGGGTCTCAAGAGTTGGACACGACTTAGCGACTAAACGATGATTCCATTATAAGTAAATGCCACAATTTGTTCATCCGTTCATCTATTGGTAAGCATTTGGGTTGTTGTCGGCTTTGATGAAATGATAATGAGTGTTCATAGTCAAGTATTTTTTTGTGGACATATATTTTTATTTCTCTCGGTTAAATACTGAGGAGTGGACTTGCTAGGTTTTGTGGTAAGAGTATGCTTAATTTTATGAGAATCTGACAAACTGCTCTCCAAAGCTGGAATACGTTTAATTCCTATCATTCATAAATGAGGTTTCCAGTTGCTCCATGTCTTTGCAAGATATCTTTTCAATGTTAGACATTCTGGTAGGTGTGTAGTGGTATCTCACTGTTTCAATTTGCATTTCTCTGATGATTACTGATGTTGAGCATTTTTTCATGTGCTTATTGCTTATTGGCCATTTGCATAACTTCCTTTGTGAAGTGTCATCAAATCTTTTGCCCACATTTTAATTGGGTTATCGTCTTATTTAGTTCTAATTTTTTTTTTTTTGGAAGTCAAGCCTTTTGTGAGATAGTCCCGTGTGTTTTTGAACCTTATGTTTTCCCAACTTAATATTGTATTGTAAGCAATTTTTCATGCAACTACTTTGTTTGAAAACAAATATGTTTATATAACATGTTTATGTTAAATAATAAATATATTATTTGTTAATATTCTGCCATACAAATGTGTCATTATTTATTAAATCATTCTCTTTTTATTGGGCATTTCTGTTTCAACTTTTGTTTTGTGATTATTCTAATATGTATCCTCTTACAGAAAGCTGGTTTCTCCATAGGATAGATTCCTGGAAGCAGAGCAACAAGTTCAAAAGTTAGTGTATATTAAGGGCTTTTGTTATCTACTGCCAAACTTCTTCCCAAAAGTTTGAACCAATTTAAAGGGCCACCAGTGGCAGGTGAAAATCACACTTTATGCCACTGCTGCCAGCTCTGAATATCCTTACTTGAAAACAATTTTTTAAATATTTTGTTACTAACTTAATAGGTGGTGATGGTGGCTGATTTTAAGCTGCATTTCTTAAATTTTTAGTGTGGTTGGATACCTTTCCAAGTGTTTGTTAGTCATTTGTTTTTCCTCTTCTGTGAATTGTTTATTCATCTCTTTTGTTCTCAAATGGGTTTCTGAGTGACGTTTCCCAACTCTGCAGAGATCTTGCAGCAGACGAGTGTTCAGTGTTGGAGTCAGGGGAGGAGAGAGACGTGCCAGCAGCTGACCAGAAAGCGGGGTGCTGGCTCCGTGGGGCACCCGGGACGCTGGGGAACCCTGCACACTCTTTCCTTCACACAGGCCAACAACTTTGTGAAAGCTTGCCTTTATTTCTGTAAATAGTAAGAGGGTAACATAGTCCCCAAAAAGAGGGACAAAAGCTTGCCTTCTGAGCTTTAAATTGTAACTTTTTGCCTAATGGAGCACAACTGTGATATGCAAGGTCACCAGACAGGGTTAAAATGGCTCCCAGGCCAGCAAGTTTTGATAGTAACCCAACAAAAGAATTGCCAGACCTCAATAAAGTTTGTCCCCCTAGAGTAGGGGGAGGGGTGCTGTTCTCAGTATCAAAATGGATGTCAAAATGCACCTGGGCCTGTGGGTAAAAAGGTCTCATGGGTTGTGATCCTCAGATTTCACTGGATCCTGCCTCAAATTGATCATGCAGGATGTCTTAAGCCCTGCGAAGGGCCCTCTGAATGTTTGGAGCCCAGGAGTGGCTCACAGAATTCTCACAATAGTTTCTCATGTAGGTGTGGGAGTCCCCAGGGATGGGTCCCATGAGCTCATGACTGACAGGTCTTTCTGGGAATCCCTGGGGCACCCTGCGTGTGCTTACAGATGAGAGACCCCCTGACAAAGTTTATGAGAGCCCCTGGGGAACCCCGTATATCAGTTCACAAACAAATCTTCCCCAAGTATCTCTGGGAACTCCCGGGGGAAGTTCCCACAGCGTCTTGCAGATAAGAGTGCCCCCAGTATTATGGCGGTCCCCAGCTGGTGTCTCACCTCTGCACCCTAGCAAGTTCCCCTGCCCAGGCATTCCTGGGAGCCCCTCCACCCCGGGAGAGTTACTCCTGAGTTTACAAACAAGACCTCCCCTCTCCAATATGGCCGCTGCTCCTAATCTGGCCTCCCTGAGCTCTAGCGCCTCCCACTGGACCTCGAAAGGGGACACTGCCATCCCTTGGTGGGGGATGACTCCTCCCTCTAGTGGAAGCCTTTGGAGCCTTTGGGATGGCAGAGCTGCAGAACAATTTGAAGCTAAGCGGGGTAGCATCCATTTTTCTCCTCTGTTGGAGGGTAGCCAAGCTGGGCTGGCTATGCCTCAGTGGGTTATATGGTGTTTGTCAACAGCTCTTTCTATTTTTACTGACAGTTCTGTTCTTACTGGGATTCAGATAGGAGTCTTGGTGGGCTGGGCCAGAGACACATCCAAAGGACAGAATTAGCCTCCTGATGACAGAGGTTTTCTCGCTGGGCTAAGTTTATCACATCACTGCCTCTCCACCCCGCTCCCCGCCCCCCGCCCCCCGACCCCGCCCCCCGACCCCCGACCCCGCCCCCCGCCCCGACCCAGGATGAATCCCTTCCCGAGGAGAATCTGCAGGCTTGCTCATAACTGGCTGTGTTGTTCAGTTAAGGGGTTTATTACAAGATGTGGTTATCAGTTTTACTGAAGAGTAAGGAAACTACCCAGGAAAAACACCCAATGACTGTTGGAGCAAAACTCATGCTGGGTCCACCTACACCCACTTTTTTTTTTTCTCTCTCTCTGAGGTAGGGACCGGACAGTAGAACTTCCACTACAGTTTTTCCCAAATACCCAGCATCTCTGCCACCCATTCTGACCTCCCAGCCCATGGCTGCTGCCTCACATTACTCACTTCCATTTTCTGATTATCTGGTGGAAAGTAGGTCACGTGGGGTCTAGAAATGGATGTGGTTTTCAGTCTCTGCAGTGCAGGAAGCGCAAGAAAGGGTTTGGCATATGAGTGTTAGGTGGTTCGCAGTAGGCCTCTCACAGACATAGACCCAGCTTCCCAGAAACACATAGACACTGCTGACACTCTGTTTAGGTTAAATTCATGCTCAGGGATGACAGGTCTTCATAGCTGCATACGGTCCTAACACCCTCTGGGAGCTGTTGCCCTGGAATGACGATTCACTCTGTCCCTTCCTTGTGGCTCTTGTGTCCCTATACTGTGTCCTTAAAGCATCTTGTTTTGATATTGAATAGATAACATTACTAATTTATTCTCTTATTCTCCTTGGTTGACCACCTGATTCATTTATCAGATATGTATTAAGTGCCTGTTATGTGCCATGTACTGTGACAGGGTTAGGGGATGGAATGAAGAATATGATACAGTCTTTGTTCTTAAGAATCTCAGTGTGTCACAGGCAAGCAGCACAAGGCATAGAGTCATTATCAGAGAGCGGTGAATATCGGGGTAGAGAGAAGTCCAAGGTGACCTGGGGATCAGGGGCAGCTGTGGATGGATCGTGATGGCTGTATCATTTCAGGACAGAGTGAGCCCTGCAGTGAGCCCTACAAGTCAGAGAGGTGGAGACTGGAAAGGCCTTTCTGGCCAAAAGAGCCAAATGTCCAAAGGAACATTTAGGGAACTCTGAGTCATGAAGGAAGACTGAAGATAGAGTCCAGGGGTAGGGGTGTGGAGAGAGGAGGACACAGGTGTCATCAGGGCCAGGTCATGAAGGATCTGCAATTCTGTGATCTGAAATTCAGATTTAATCCTATAGAGAACTCGGATTGTATTCTGAGGATAACTGCCGAAGAGTTTTACATTGTAGAGTAATGGGGCTTAGAGTTGTCTTGGAAACATTCGACAGCCATGTGGCAGCCGTGTGGAGTATAGATGAGAGAGGGCCAGGGAGAGCAGGATAAAGACCCAGCCCAGCTGAGAAACTGTGAGTCTTGAACTAGTGGCAAGGTGGAAGGAGAGAAGAGGATGGGTGGGAGACATGTATGGAAGGTAGAACCCCTGGACACATCTCATCCCTCGGGGGTTGGTAGGAGTGAGGCTAAAAGAAGTAGATGCTTTGATGTACCACCTGGAATTCTAGGGCTGAAGGACTTATTCCTCCAACTGCTGGGAGAATTGCCCTCAGCTGAAAATAGTTACCTTGTCCAAGTTCACATCTCTTTCCTAGGTAGCTTGCATCCAAAGACAACATTAGGGTATAGAAGCAACATCTCAGACCCACCTTGAGACAACTCTGAGGGCCTTCTCAGCATCAGAGCCCTCTGAAAGGTGGGCTCTGAAACCATGGTTGAGGCTTCACTGAAGTTCAACATCTTCTTTTCTCAATCCTGCTTTCCAACCTTCCCTTCCACAGGTGGAGATCCCAAGAGCACTTTCTGGTACATCTCCTTATGACAGTCTTCATCTAAGAGGCTGCTTCATGGAAAATGCAAATCTGTAGTGGATGATGTCTTGCACCCTGGTTGTGAGCAGAGTGGAATTCAGAAAGAGGAGGTGATTTGAAGGGGGTAGGAGGGAGTTTAAACTTGGAAAAGTTGAGCTTGAACTTCCTGAGAGTTTCAGGAAGTTGGGACTACATTTCAAAAGAAATGTGTACATGGCAAGTATAGATTTGGGAATCAGTAGTGTTCTGAGATTAGTTAAAGTCTTGAATTGACACCTTTCCCAACAGGGGGCATGTACCACATTTCCTGGAAATGGAAGTCCCATGAACTTTGGGTTCCTTCCCATTTGGCTTCATGTCTGGCTCCTGACTGCGTCCTGAATTCATGATCCATTGAGTTATTCTGGTTGTCAGCCTTGCTCTCTTAGATTCTGACCCTGGGCTTGGTTCAACCGCATCCTTCAGACCTCAGCTCCAGTCTCTCCTATACTTGTCCACTTCACTGTAGCCTTGACCCAGTGCCCAAGACCTGGCTTTTCTCCCTGTCTCCATGATCCAATGCCCAGACTACTCCTGATGTGAATCCCTCTTAGAATTCTGAGTGTCTCAATGGTAAATATTGTTGAGCTAGTTACTGTCAATCCCTGCCTTCTAGACTCTCTTGGCTGAACATGGTGATGCTTTCACTCCATGTCTGTGTCATTTTCTGGACCTTCCCACTGTTGAGCAGAGTTTTACTCTGTAGCCCCACTCATTGTCAGGATACTGCTATTCCATCTATCTTTGGGCATTGACCTGTCTCACCTTGGGCCTTTGCACTGGCTATTCCTTTGATGCTTGTGTGCCTAGTTTGTTCCTCTTTGTCATTCAGATTAGAGTCTCAAGTGTCAGCTTTTCACAGAGGACCCCCTTAGTCACCCAGTCTAAAGTAGCCACCAGTTATCCTCTATCACATCATCCTTATTACTTATCTAACACTTTCTCATTTGTTTCTTTGTCTTTCTGTCTTCCCCTGATGGAATGTAAGTCTCTAAAAAGGATGACCTTCATGGTAATTGTTTACCATTCTGTCCCCAGACCCAGAATAGTGCCTAGCACATGAGAGTTGTTCAGTAAGTGCCTGCCACATATTGGAAGTTCAGTAAACATTGAACGATTGGCTCACTGAGTCTGTTTTTGGCAGTTGCAGATGCTGGCTAGATGGAATGTAATTGATTGAACACCTCTAGAAGTTGCATCAACTGGAATTAAATCTGAAGACCCTCACACTCTGTCTCCAAGTTTCTGGCAAAACCTGAAGTCTCTGAAGCAAAACCTGCCTGAAATATGACCATTTATGTTATGGGACTTCAGACCCCCCATGCTTTGGCCACCAGTTCATTTCATCTCTTGGATGATGATTCTGTCCCATTTTGTTCTCTCCTGCACCACTAGCTTGATTGGTGGTGATTAGCAGAGGGTGGTCCATTCATGTGAAACACCTGCTTCCCACCTGTGTCCCCGTGAGCAGTCAGCTTTGGACGCAGTGCAGGAAGCTGGTGGAAGTCTTTCATAGCTGAGTGGGCTTCCAGAATTTTCTCCAGGAGTCAGATCCAAACTGGCACCATATGGGTGACCATCTGTATGTCATTTTGCCAGCATTGTATTGAAAACACCTGCCAGCTTGTGAAAGAGACCTGGGGAGACCTGGGGGCACTAAGGCGGATTGACAGAAAAACTGGCCCAAGATAAAGGCTGAGCTAGACAGAGCAGTTTCTACTTTTGTGAATCGGGGTATAATTCAATTGCCTCCACTTGTTCTTGAAACCAGAAAATACAGGCTCAGAAGACGGTCTTCTTACTTCACTTCCATCAGACTACTTGGAATACAGTGACTGCGTCAAAGGTTATTTTACCCAACCCAGGGTTGAAATGCACATTCCAGCACATCAAGTATGATGTGATAAGGGGACTATGTATGGTGGAGGCTATGGTTATGCTCCTAGTCCTGGCATCATGGCCAAGTTATTCATCCAACACTAGTCAGGCTACACCTATGTGCTAATTACCAAAGCTTCTTCTTTGGTCAGTGATAAGACTCATGGAACTGAGAGTCAGCACATGAGACTGAACGGGACTAGGGGGCTTCCCTGATGGCTCAGCGGTAAAGAATCTGCCTGCGATGCAGGAGATGCAAGTTCAGTTCCTGGGTCAGGAAGATCCCCTGGAGGAGGAAGTGGCAACCCACTCCAGTATTCTTGCCTGAAAAATCCTGTGGACAGAGGAGCCTAGAGGGCCACAGTCCAAAGGGTTGCAGAGTTGGAGCAACTGGGCAACTGAGCACACACACCAGGGGGAATACATCCATCAAAAGTATAGGGGAAATTTTGAGTTTAAGCTGAAGGTTGCCCATCTGAAAACATTTCTTAGTTCTGCACTTGTGGTTTGCATGTGTGATTCTCTCATCTTTCAAAAAAATATTTGTTTATTTATTTAGGTGTGCTGGGTCTTAGGAGAAGGCAATGGCACCCCACTCCAGTACTCTTGCCTGGAAAATCCCATGGACGGAGGAGGCTGGTAGGCTACGGTCCATGGGGTCGCTAAGAGTCGGACACGACTGAGCGACTTCACTTTCACTTTTCCCATTCATGCACTGGAGAAGGAAATGGCAACCCACTCCAGTATTCTTGCCTGGAGAACCCCAGGGATGGTGAAGCCTGGTGGGCTGCCGTCTACGGGGTCGCACAGAGTTGGACACGACTGAAGCGACTTAGCAGCAGCAGCAGCAGCAGCAGCTGGGTCTTAGCTGTGGGCTCTTGGGTCTTCATTGCACCATGCAGGATATTTAGTTGCAGCATGTGAACTCTTAGTTGCGGCATGTGGGATCTAGTTCCCTGACCAGGGATCAAACCTGGGCCCCCTGTACTGGGAGTGTGGAGTCTTAGTCACTGGACCATCAGTCCATCAGAATCGGGAAGTCCCCAATTCTCCCATCTTAATCTCCAACTACGCTCATTCCAAGCGATTGGCCCTTTGGGTCCCTGAATAATTTTTCAGTCTCTTTCATTATTTTATTTTATGAATTCCACCATTTGATGCTTTTGAAACGCTTCTTAAGTGCTGTGTGCTATAATAGCCATAAGGGATACAAAATTGACTACAAGAGCATCCTTGCCCTGAAGGAGCCATAGACAGGCAGGGGAGAGAGGTGTACCTGTCATCCCTGCAGTAAGTCCTTAAAAAGGGGCCTTTATCCCAAACTTGGGGGGAAGAGGGATCAGAGAAGGCTTTGGAGTTGGGGGAAGGGACACCTGAGCCAAGCTCTGAAGGAAGAATAGGATTTAGTCGAGAAGGGAGGAGAAAGGAAAGCATTCCGGGCAGAGGTGGAGCCATGTGCACAGCCTGCTGGTGAGCAAAAGCAGACCTTTCGGGGCACCATGAACACTTTCAAGGCGGCCTCAGCACAGGCTCGTGGAGAGAGAAAGAGTCACATAAAGCATTTGGACAACGTCCTAAGGACAAGAGCTATGGAAGATTGATCAGCGGTATTGGAGGATCAGCCCTGAAATGTCTGGGAGATGATCATGGCTGCAGTGTGAAAAATGGCTTGGAGAGAGACAGAACTGCATGCAGAGGGCCCAGGTAGGCTGTGTGGTGGGAGCCAGAAGCAACTGGAGGGCAAGCGGGGAGGAGGAGAGTGGTTGGGCAGAACTGATACATGGACAGAATTTGTATCCGATTGGCTGTGGAGGAGGAGGATGGAGAGAATGAGACTCAACCTTAAGACCTGGGGACATGGAAGGCTGGGGGTGCCATGAGTGAAGACAAGGACCCTCAAGGAGGAGCAGGTGGAGACACCCTGTCCTCTTTCTGTAAGCTCAGAAGAAGAGGCCCTGGGCTCCAGGAGGCTTTGTCTAGAGGGGATGCTAAGAACCCCCCCCCCCTTCTCATCAGCATACTGTCCTCAGTAGGGAGGCTGGCAAGCCCTGATCCCTTCTGAAGTTCAGAGAAGTGCACAGTTCTTACCCTAGTTTAGCTGGGAGCTCGACTCCTAGCTTCTGGTTGTGTAGGATGCTGAAGAACTACTTGAAAGAGATCGTATGCATAGATTATATTAATACCAACACAGGCTCCGCTTTCTCTGGAAAGCAATTTCAGAGCCACTTCATTCTCCACCTGCATTTGGCTAACGGCCTGATTATAGCCACACTAATAACCTTCCAACACTCTCAGGAGCTGTGCAGGCTCTGAAAGGTGCCGCCCCCTGCCTCCTTGCCCTATTTCCTGTTTCTCTGGGATGGCAGTGACAACAGCTGTTTATTCCTCCGAGGGCCGGGTTACTTGGAGGAAAGGCAGATGGCTGTGGGCTCATTCCTGAAGTGCACTTCTGGGGACCATCAGCCCCAGCTCCCAGGCTGACAGCCCACGCAGGGTTTTTACAGGTCAGAGCCTGAGCGATTCCCATGAATATGGATGCCGCGGGTGGAGGCTGATTGCTTCTGTCCTGCAGGGCAAAGCTGTCACCCTGGTTGGGGGTGGGGATGGCATTTTTGCTAAGATAGAGGGTTGGGGGGAAAGGTTGTCCCTTGAGTCCCAAAGCAAGATGTTTTGAGATTTAGGATGCTGGCCCCTTGGAGGAAACTGTCTCTATCAGGAGAGGCAACACAGGGAGATAGGGGTTGGCTGCCTGGTCTCTCCGTTCAGTTTCTCTTTGTTGGGCCCTGACAGCAGCCTGAATGGTTGGCGTTCTGCAGGGGGGTTTTGTGATGGCCAAGAATTCGGATGGCTGAGCATCAGGATGTCTTCCTGTTCTGAGGGGCTTCGTGTCCGGGTCCATGCATTAGCCGATGCTGTTCTCTCAGGTTGCTCTTTATCTTTCTTTCTTACTGTCCCACTCCCACTCAGCCTCCCTGGTTCAGTCTGTACCCCCACTCAACTGCTCCTTGGGCCCACCCCGATGACTCCAGCCCGCACCGGTGACTATACGAAGAGTCAGTTACTGCAGTGACCTGCAGTTGTCATATACTCACTTCATCCTGATATGCTGCCTTCCCGCTCGGTGTTCTGTACGGGCCTCATCTTTGCACTGAGATTGTGAGCACCCTGTGCTCGGGACAAGGCCCGATACTGTCTGTCGCAGGTCTCCTGTGGCACTTGCTTGATGCTGAGCAGAGCATTCTAAGGGAAGAGTCTCCAGGGCATCAGCGGTCATTGTCACTGGATATCACTCTCCGAGGGCTGTGGGAATGCCTCATTCCAAAAGAGATGTCATTGGAGACTGGTCCATGGGTTTCTCTTCAGTGTCACTGGCCATCAGAGCCGGATGTTTATTCCTGTTTCTGCCCTTCCACAGCCCCTTAGATGGTCTGTAGGAACCCCTTGGCGTTCTGCACTGGGTTTGTTGTTTGAATGACTGGTTTCCCACTTGGTGTGGCAGCTGGGAGAGTGCTGTACTCTGTCCTAATCTTGATGGTTTTCTACTAAAGATGGTACATGTGACATGTGACAGTGATGGCCAGGGACAATGACTGCTCATTCAGAGGTCCTGAACCATTCGGCCTTCCATAATTCGATGCCTTTGCCCAAGTCATTTCTTTTTCTTGGAAGATCCCTCAGCATGCCTTTCATCAATGTTCACTCGAAAAATGCCTATTTACCCCCTGAGCCTCAGCTCAAATGTCACCAGTCTCCTATAGTTTCTCCTAATCCCCGACTCCCCAAATTCCAAAATGTTTTATGATTCCTTTCACTTGAGTGCTTTACACATGAAGCCACATTCGTGTAAGTGCCCAGCCCACTGGCAGACTCCCACAAATCCTTTCACAGCACAGACCTGCTTAGTGTACCTTTATATCCTCAGCACTAGGCTGACATGTTGTGAGTGCAAGATACACATTTGTGGAATTGAACTGAGTGAATTCTGATGCCCACTGGGAGCCACTGAGGTGTTTGAAGCAGGAAATGAATATATTTGGATAGTGCTGGAAGTCTTCTGTCTGAGACAGAAATATGACTGCAACTAGCCTCATTCTGGACCTCAGGGAAGAAAAGAATGAAGCAGAATTCCCAGGATTGGATGTCAGATGGGGTGTGAAGGCTGAAGGAGAGGGGGCACCAGAGGCTGACTCCCAGGTGCTAGCAAATGGGGTCTGTGGGTGTCATCAAGGCATTTCATATGGGAACAGGAGGACGTGGGTGTGTCCCAGAAGATAGCAAAGGCCCTCCCAAACCAAAGAAAAATTGAAAGAGCTCTTTTCTTTCCAAAGTAGTAAATGAGTGTCTTTTGAATGAGGGAAATTAAGTTCTAATGGTCAGAGCAGTAGATTGGCTATGAGAAAGGAGTAGACCAGCTATAAGTCAGAACCCAGGTGTGAAGGGAGTTAGCTAATTTTAGCCACTTGCTATAAGGGCCGGGCGGTTGAAGGTCAAGACTACTGGCCCCTGAAGGTAGAGGAGTGGCTTTTACCCTGTGCCGATTCCCAGACCACTCACTGAGCCCCTGTGCTTGGCTTGAAGGTGACCCACTCCAACTTCTATTTCAACCAAGATATGATTGGGGGGTTTGAAAGCAACGTCTCCCTGTGACTGGGGCTGATGGCCTGGAGTTAGATCGCCACTAATCTGAGCTATTCTTGTCTCCTTCAGACCTGGCAGTAGCAGCTCAGTGACATGAGGAAATGCTTTCTCCTGTGGGGGCTGCACTGGGCTTCTTTCAAGGACACAGGGACACATAAGTCACCTTTCAACCTTGGGTGGTAGGTGGGGCTTCGGATGTCATGTGTGCCTGGAGCTCCAGGGTCATGGTTTAGAGGGGTGCATGGTGTGAAAACACTCCTCCCTGGGCGAGTTTTTATTACAGACATGGGCAACCTAATGCAGCTTTCTTCAAATCGTCCTCACCTAGATGTTTCCTGGTGACATTTCAGCTATTGCCCTGTCATGTTGGGAAACAGAGCTGCACTAAATGCATGTGCTCTACAGAGGTGGGGCCAGAACAGGCCACCTGTGGAGGGAGGAGGGGTGGGGAGACAGAGGGAAGAGGTAGGTGCTAAGAGCTGGCGAAAGCTACAAGGATATAGAACCCTGGCAGTGTTTTTTTCTGTGTTTGTTTTTGATGTGGACGATTTTAAAACTCTTTACTGAATTTGTTGCAATATTGTTTCTGTTTTATGTTTTTTTGTTGTTGTTGTTTATTTTTGGTCATGAGGCATGCGGGATCTGAGCTCCTGGACCGGGGATTGAACCTGCATCCTCTGCATCGGAAGGCAAATTCCGAACCACTGGACCACTGGGGAAGTCTCCTGGCTGCATTTAAATGTAGAGAACTAGGTTTCTTCTTTAAGAGGTTTTGTTCAAATATCTGGGACTTAGTCACAGTAGAGCACTCTTTCAAACTTTCAATGTATTTGCTCAGAAAATTTTCATAGCGATATGCATTTCATATGAATATGAATATAGAATTCTGGGCAAGAGGAATTGCTCTTGAGTTAGGGTAGTTTAGGGCTCTATTGTTAGTGTCAATAATATCTCTGCCTGTTACAGCCCCGTGTTGGGAAGTTCAGTACAGATATGCATGAAGGTGACCTTAATAGACAAAAGAAGGGCAGCCTTACGACCCTGGGGGCCCTCTACCAGCAGCCTCACTCTTAAGATCATGCCAGTCATTCTAGAAGCGAGGTGTTCTTTAAACCAAGTTCAATGCTGTCACAAAGCCTGTGTGTTTATTTCACCTGAAAGACACAAGGTATCTCAGAGTCTTAGGCTCTCAAACCAGGGCCCTGGTTTAGAATTCAGTGGAATTATTATCATGAATGATACTTGCTTGATTTCAGATCTCCTCTGAAAATCATTTATTCTTTCCAAGGCAGAGGGGACAGCAAGTTGGGCGGGGGGGCGGAACTGAGGGCCTGGAACAGGGCTGTTGAGAAGCCCCGATTGATAGTGAGAAAGAGGGGAGGTAGGTTCCCACTCTCCCAGGCTGCTTGCAAGGTTGAGATCACAGCATGGTCTAAGGACAGCCCTGTAGCATCAAACTGTGTGGTTACAGATACTCACTCTGATGACATGTCTGCAAATGAAGTGAAATTTCTGGTACAAATGGTTGAAACAAACAGGCAAAAGGGTTTATGCTTCAAGGTGCAGTAAGCATTGTATGAGATTACCAATGTGCCCTGATCTGTCAGCTGCTTTCTGCAAGGAATGGCATTATTGTGTTGGAGATCAGGGTCCATTTGCTATGAACTATCATCACTTCTTTTCTTTCTGTTACAGATTACAGGGTGATGTTATCCCGTGAAGATTCTGTGTGCACTCTCTGGGGAGGAGAACACCACCATCTTGTTCGTTGCTGGAAACCCCACATGCGGTGGGCTATGTGCATAGATGCCCGCCTTTACATGGCTAGAGACTGGAGGAAATGCCTTACATAGAAAAACTGGGAGAATAAAACATGTGCTGATTGTGTGGAAGAGAAAGCAAAAGGTGACAGGAGAACCTCAGCTCTGAGGAAAGAGCTGAGACTCTTTCCTCAGCTGTGTTCATGAGACAAACTGGATATGAGGCAGGTCACCTTGAACCCTATTGAGGGGTCTAATGACTGAGAAGTCAATGGGCTATCGTCATCAGACTGTTTCTGCAAGAGGCCATCCCACAGATGGCCCTTGAAGACCTGGATGGGGAGCCGTGAGCGACAATAGGATGACTTTCCAGAGAGGAGCTGGGCAGATGGGAACGAGGTCCAGAGCAGAAGTCACCCAGCCCGAGGACTGCTCTAGGCAGAGCACCGCACACCACAGGGCTTCCCGAGGGGACTGGCTTACTGCCGGAAGTGATGGAGGTGTGGAGAAGGGCTCATCCTGGGTGCACTTCTGTGGGCAATTGGGTGAAGCTGGAGGCAGGCGTGCCCATACCCCCTCACAGCTGCTGTCCGGCTACCCACCTGTGATCTCTGTCCCAGAGCCTTCTCCTGCAGAAGGAACAGCATCCGTGGACCTCCAGGTCACATCTCTGTATTCCCCTGGGGCAAGGGCTCCCAAGCTCCTAGGTTCGTCCTCCACTGCACCTCCTGCTGTCCTTCTAAGTGACCTCAGCATCCCCTGGCACGACCCCTACCTCCTGCACATGTCCTTCCTGCTCCTCTCCACTTCAGCTATAGCCATACCCTGGCTGCCTCAAAACGGCTCCCTCCTCTGATACAATAAACTCCGAAATTTCTGAACACCACCTCTTAACCATTTCACTTCCTTCATGGCTTTTATGCCCAGGAAACCTGCTCCTAGCTTCCCCCTTTTGAATCAGTCTTTTAAAAGTATGTATTTATTTATTTATTTTTTAGCTGTGAGGCATGTGGGATCTTAGTTCCCTGCCTAGGGATCAAACTCTCGCCCCGTGCAGTAGAAGCATGGGATCCAACCACTGGACCACCAGGAAGTCCCCTTTTGGATCAGCCTTAGGTCTACTGCGGAGAAGGCAATGGCACCCCACTCCAGTCCTCTTGCCTGGAAAATCCCATGGATGGAGGAGCCTGGTAGGCTACAGTCCATGGGGTCGCTAAGAGTCGGACACGACTGAGCGACTTCACTTTCACTTTTCCCTTTCATGCACTGGAGAAGGAAATGGCAACCCACTCCAGTATTCTTGCCTGGAGAATCCCAGGGATGGCAGAGCCTGGTGGGCTGCCGTCTATGGGGTCGCACAGAGTCGGACACGACTGAAGCGACTTAGCAGCAGCAGTAGCAGTAGGTCTACTGACCCCACCCTGCTCTTCTGCTCTGATTTAAATCCTCTGAAATATTCAATACTCATTTCTCGATTTCCAATCCCCATATTCACTGAGTCACCAAGGGGCTTTGTATTCTACCGCAGCGTCCTGTGAGTCTGCCGGCTCCCTCCCTCCTCACAGCCAGGCCCGACCCTGGTCTGAGGCGTCACGACATCGTTCTTGGGTGTCTAGCTCTGACCTTCCTTTTTCCTTCACACCAGCTCTAGTTGTCCACACTCTGCCCGCTCCAGTCATGGGGGTCCACTCCCTGCTCCCTGAACAGGCCAGCTACCCCCTTCTTCATCTCTTCTCAGATAGAATTAGTTGCTCCTTGCAATGTGTGTGCTTTTTGCAACTGTGCCCTTGGCTTTGGGTGCCACTTGGTTAGTTCCATGTCTGTACCTCCCACCAGAAGGTGTGGTCTTCGAGGACAGAACCACTTCTACTCAACTCTGTAAGGTTGGCAGCCAGCCCCACACCTGCCACACGGCCAATCGCAATAAATATTTATAGATGTAAATTTCCCAGGACGTGCCTTCCATCAGAACTGGCTCCCTGGGTCGTTGATCAGGTCAGCCACCAAATCCTGCCTCATTCTCACCTACATTCTTTGGGGCAGATGCATGCCTGCCTTCTGCCAGTTCCTCCTTCCTCTGTGGGGCCAACTGGCTGGCCATTCCTCTTCTGCCAAGCCTGAGGCTGGGATGTGGAGGGGGCGGGAGGGGGCAGTAGGGACCGGGGATGGCACAGAACGCTGTGTGAGTGAACTGGCAGAAGTTCTGTGGGCTCGCCAGCTGGTACCGTGTGGGAGAGAGCCAAAAGGAAAGTTCGTTTTTTTCCTGCCCAAAGCTTGGCATCCTGAGTGCAGTCACGAGTCTCAGTGCTCAAGGCTTAGGAGTGAGAAGTGTCAAGGTCACCTCTGCTTTTGTGCCAGAGCGGGGGAGGGGACTTGTGGATGCTGTGTGTGTCGGTGTGTGTGGGTGTTGCCAGTCACTTGGCATGTCCAGGCGGCTAATAACATGCCTCCACAGCACAGCGAGAGGAAGAGCCTCTGTTCCAATTTGTAACTTATCTTTTGGTTTGATCCCAGCGTTTCCCCCTTTGTTTCTGATGTGATGCATTTTTCTGCAGGCTCAGTGAGTTCACTTTGGCAAAGTCTTGCATGAATAGAAGCATTTACTCAATAGATTAGCTCATAGTCACAGGCGTATATATGTGTGCATGTGCGTGTACCTGTCTCTCTCTCTTTTTGTGTATACGTGGAGCACCTTTAACCCCCAAATGATGGACTTGCTTTCCAGGAGGGGAATCCAGGATGGGTTTATGAGGGTGGAAAGCAGAGAGCCAGCAGAGGGGGTTGGAGTTGGTTTAGGAAAATTCTGGGTGCAGCCAAACAGCAGTGCAAAGATCTTCATCCTGGGGAAGATGGAGGGAGGTGTCTTTGGTTGGAAAAGAAGTGGAGAAGAGTTATATGTCTTTTCTGGACTTCAATCAAGCCCTCTTCCTGTACAGCTCTCAGGCTGAAAGAAAACATAGAAATCATCTAGTCCAGTGGTTCTTATCTGCCTGTGTATCAGAATCACCAGGGATTTTTTCCAGTTTTATTGAGATTTAATTGACACATAACATTATATTAGTTTAAGGTGTACAGCAGAATGATCTTATTCATGTATATACTGTGAAAAGGTCACCACAATAAGTTTAGTTAATATCCATCACCTCGAATACTTACAATTTTTTTCTTATGATGAGAACTTGTAAGATTTACTCTCTTAGAACTTTCAAATATATAACACAGTATTGTTAACCATAGTCTCCATGCTGTAGGTAGATCCTCAGAACTTATTTATCTCATAACTTTTGACCACCTTCACCAATGTCCCCCATTCCTTACCCCTGCATCTGGCAGCCACCAATCTGTTCTCTGTTTCTACGAGTTTGGGGGTTTTTTTCTTTCAGATTTTACATACAAGTGAGATTATGCAGTATTTTTGCCTAACATTTCATTTAGCATAACGTTCTCAAGTTCCAACCATGTTGTCTAAAATAGTAGGATTTCCTTCTTTTTTATGGCCGAATAATATTCCATCGTGTATATACACCATGTTTTCTTTATCCGTTTGCTCACTGACAGGAGCTTAGGTTGTTTCCACATCTTTACTACTGTAAATAAATCTGCAATGAACATGGGAGTGGGCTTCCATGATGGTTCAGTGGTACAGAACCTGCCTGCCAATGCAGGAGACGGGGTTTAGATCCCCTGGAGTAGGAAATGGCAACCCACTCCAGTGTTCTTGCTTGGGAAATCCCATGGACAGAGGAGCCTGGTGGGCTCCAGTCCATTGGGTCGCAAGATTTGGACATGACTTACCAAGTAAACAACAACAAAGCACATGGAGTCCAAGTACCTCTTCAACACAGTGCTTTCATATCCTCTGGATCTATACCCTGTAGTGGAATTGCTGGGTCTTGTGGTAGTTCTATTAAATTTTTGAGGAATTCCATACTGTTTTGTATAGTGGCTGCACTAATTTATCTTCCCACTAACAGTGAACAAGGGTTCCCTTTTCTCCACATCCTCGGTAGCACTTGTTATCTCTTATCTTTTTGACAATAGCCACTCTAACAGGTATGAGGTGGTATCTCACTGTTAGAATAGCTATTTTCATTTGAATTTCCCTGATGATTAGTGATGTTGAGAATCTTTTCACGTACCTTTTGGCCAATTGTATTTCTTCTTTGGAGGAGTGTCTGTTTAGCTCCTCTGCCCATTTTTTAATTGGGTCATTTGTCTTTTTTGTTATTGAGTTGCATGAGTTCTTTACATATTTTGGATATGAACTCCTTATCATATATATGCTGTGCAAATGTGTCCTCTCATTCCATAGGTTGCCTTTTCATTTTGTTCAGAGCTTCCTTTGCTGTGCAGATAGGATTATTTATGAAAAACAGACATTCCTGGGGTTCTTCTCAGAACTTTTCATTAGGAACCTCCAGAGGTGGGGCCTGACTCTTTAACTTTTCCCCAGGTGGGGTGGGGCTCGGCTCCCATGAGCTGCCTAAGGCCACACAGCAAATGGTGGCAAATGCAAGATTAGCACCAGAGTCTTCTGACTCCATCCAGGACATTGCCCAGAATGTACCCGAATGTCCCTGGGGCTTAAAGCTTTGGAAACAAGGCTCATATTGGATGCAGGAGAGTGTTGAGTGGATGGCTTATCCTGCAGACTGCTAATCCACCTAATTTAATTAGTTCCCTACATGGGGGCTTGAATTCTCAGTGCAGGCAGAGTTGGCTGAAATGGACCACGTTCTCTGGGACGACCCGGCATCTGCTCACCTTGCCTTTGACACTAGGCAGGATTTCAAAGTCTGTGGCTACCTTCCCCTGCTCTCTCTAGGGAGCAGCTCTGTCCTCTTGCCGACTTAGAAAAGCAGGCTTGGATCTCTTCCTGGTCTACAGCTATTTCACCTCCCTTCGTTCCTTCTTCCCTTCCTCTCCACCCCACCCCTCCTCCCCTAGTAGCTTTACTGGAATATGATTCACATACCATACAATTCACTCAATTAAGTGTGTAAGTCAATCGTCTTTAGTATATTCACAGAGCTGGAGTTGTGCAAACCTCACCACAATCAATTCTAGAACATTTCATTACCCCTAATAGAAACCCCATACCCATTAGCAGTGACCACCACTCGCCCCCCAAACCTAGGCAATCACAAATCTACTTCCTGTATCTATAGATTGGTCTATTCCGCACATTCCATCTAAATGAAATTGTCTTTGGTGACTGGCTTTTTCACTTAGCATATTTTTCAAGGATCATTCACACTGTATTATGTATCAGTACTGCGTTCCTTTTTATAGCCAAATAATACTCCCTTGTATGGATGTGTCACATTTTGTTTATGCATTTATCAGTTGACATTTATCAATTTATACTATTTCTACTTTTTTGGTCATGGTAAATAATGCTGCTATGAACATTAGTCTTCAAATTTTTGTATAGCTATAGCTTTTTCTCCTAGGTACATACTTAGGAGTGGAACTGCTGGGTCACATGGCAACTCCAGGTTTATCTTTTTGAGGAATTGTCAGACTTTTCTAAAGTGGCTGCAGCATTTTACGTTCCCACCAGCAGTCTATGAGAACTCCAATTTCTCCACACCCTCACCAACATTTGTTATTATCTATCTCTTTAGTTATAGCCATCTTAGTGGGTGCCAAGTGGCATCTCATTGTGTTTTTGATTTCCATTTCTCTGATGGCTAATGAGGCTGAGTTTTTCTTTTCATGATACTGGTTGACCATTTGTATATCTTCTTCAGAGGAATGTCTATAGAGATCTTTTGCCTGTTCGTAGGGGATCTATGAGGGGCTTCCCTGATGGCTCCGCAGATAAAGACTCCTCCTGCAATGCAGCAGACACAGGAGATTCAAGTCGATCCCTGGGTCAGGAAGATTTTTGGAGGAGAGTATGGAAACTCATTCCAGCATTCTTGCCTAGAGAATACCATGGGCAGAGGAGTCTGGCAGGCTATGGTCCAAAGGGTTGCAAAGAGTCGGACCCAACTGAGCTGAGTGACTAAGTATGCAGGCAGGCAGAAGGTCTATGAAGCCCTTCCTGCTCAGTGAATCAATGATGCATGGCTCCAATATGTACTATTGCTTCCCTTTGTTTCCAAGTTGGTGATGGACAGGGAGGCCTGGCGTGCTGCTGTCCATGGGGTCACAAAGAGTCGGACACGACTGAGCGACTGAACTGAACTGAACTGAACTGAAGCTGCTTCTTTTGGAGGAGGAAATGGCAACCCATTCCAGTATTCTTGCCTGGAGAATTCCATGGACAGAGAAGCCTAGCAGGCTACAGTCCATGGGGTCACAAAGAGTTGGACACGACTGAAGGGACTTCGCACTAAGTTGCTTCTGTTAGGTGAGGAATCATGCATTGTCATCATTGTGCAGGTTCTGTGATCATGTGCTTCCTCATATAGGGGCTCATGGACTTTGGGGGATTAAAGAGATAACTTTTTACTGAAGAATTTGTGGCCAAGGGGCCTGAGGGGTGGATGGCAGTGAGGACCTGGACACCAGG
The DNA here is from genome assembly GCF_054371585.1 of Giraffa tippelskirchi. Classification (NCBI taxonomy): domain Eukaryota; kingdom Metazoa; phylum Chordata; class Mammalia; order Artiodactyla; family Giraffidae; genus Giraffa; species Giraffa tippelskirchi. Next base: position 144,123,920 of record NC_137281.1, on the reverse strand, counting down.
CCTGGATCATCCACCTTCTCTCGGCCTTGCCTCTCTGGGCCTCAGTTTCTTTCTTTTTTATTTTCAATATGTATGTATTTATTTATTTGGCCACACCAGGTCATAGTTGTGGCACGTGGGGTCTCCCATCTTCGTGTGATCTTTAGTTGTGGCATTCGCGCTCTTAGCAGCAGCGTGTGGGATCTAGTTCCCTGATCAGGGAGTGAACCCGGGCCTCCTGCATTGGGAGAGCAGAGTCTGAGCCACTGGATCACCAGGGAAGTTCCCTGGGCCTCAGTTTCTTCATGTATAAAAACAGAACATTGAGGAAAGTACTACTGATCTAGGTGATAACGTGAATTGTGCAAAGTGACAGAAGCCAGACTCAAGAGGCCAGTACTGTCTGATTCTCTTCATGGGTCTCTCTGCAAAAGGCAGAACTACAGGATCAGAAAACAGATCAATAGCTGCCAGGGATGGGGGTGGGGATAGGGGATTAACCATGAAGGAATTTGGGGGGATGATAGAATCACTCTCTGGATTTTTGGCTAGTGGTTAGTTACATCATTGTATAAATTGTTCAAAACTTGTAACTATATCTAAAAAAAGGTGAATTTTATTGTATGTAATTATACCTCAATACCCCACTCCAGTACTCTTGCCTGGAAAATCCCATGGACAGAGGAGCCTGGTAGGCGGCAGTCCATGGGGTCGAGAAGAGTCGGACACGATTGAGTGACTTCACTTTCACTTTTCACTTTCATGCATTGGAGAAGGAAATGGCAACCCATTCCAGTGTTCTTGCCTGGAGAATCCCAGGGACAGGCGAGCCTGGTGGGCTGCCATCTATGGTGTTGCACAGAGTTGGACACAACTGAAGCAACTTAGCAGCAGCAGCAGCAGCATACCTCAATAAACAAGCAAAATGTAAAACACACATGCACACACTCATACGCACATACACACACTCACAATTGGACTAGAAAATCTCTAAGGAACTCTCAGGGCTGATACTCACTGATTCTCTACTATGGCTGTGGTCATGGGAATGGTGGCAGCAAGAGATACCCAGAGCCTCCTCTAGTTTTTAAACGTTTCCCAGATCCCACCTCCTCTTCTCCAACTCAAAAGAGACTTCATTGCCTTAATGGGAGAAAGGGAAAACAGGCTACACTGGTGTGATGGGCCGTTTTAGGAATAAAGCCCTTCCTCTAGGAGGTAGGTGTGTCCATGCGGCTGATGGATGTTCTCTGAGGATGGAGGCATTGGCCAGTCACTTATCCTGGGTCCGAGGTCTGAGTTGTCGTTGTTGCTGTTTAGTCACTAAATTATGTTCTACTCTTTGCAACCCCATGGACTGTAGCCTGCCAGGCTCCTCTGATCATGGGATTTCCCAGATGAGAATATTGGAGTGGGTTGCCATTTCCTTCTCCAGGGGATCTTCCCAACCCAGGGATCGAACCTGCATCTCCTGCATTGGCAGGAGGACTCTTTACCACTGAGCCAGCTGGGAAGCCCCTGAAATCTGAGTAAGCACCACAGAATGGAATATTTCTGAACAAGAGCCCAGAATCCAAATCCCAGTGAAGCAGCCATGAGGCTTGTCAGACAAACAGGAGTGCAGTTGGCGAACTCACACTTCTGCTTCCGTTTTCCTCCAGGGCCTGCAGAAGGAAGCCTCCCCACCCCAACGTTCCCCAAACCCTCTCCCCTCCACCCCCACGTCTCTGCCCTGCTATTTACTGAGGCCTAATGTGGGATTATTGATTGAGGCCCTTCAGGTTACACACGGTGAGGGAACAAGGCCCTCTCTGGGAAGAAGAGAGAGGGGTCTGTCATAGGCAGAGAGATATCACTACCTGCATACAAAACCCACACCCCGCTCTGGCAAGAAGGGCTGGGAAGCTGCCCAGCAGGGGTTTGCAAAGGCCCTCCACCTTCAACACCTCTGCCTCCCAGGGCATCTCTCAGATGCAGCCACAGCTCATATCAGCACTCGTTTCATGAGTACTTACTATGTTCTAGGCATAGGTGAAGTCCTCTACATTAATTCATGACCACCATAAGGTTCTGAAATGCTTATCCCTGTTTTACAATTAAGGAAACCAGTGTTCAGACTGAGGTGTGTCCCAGCTGTTGCCATCAGAAGATGTTACTCACTTTGCTGAAATAAGCCAGATGGGGCTGGGCCCGCCCAAGGCTCCAAGAGCGAGGAGACCTGCCTTAAAGGTTAGGAGCCTCACAGAGAGCTCCAGGCCAGAGGGAGCTCTCACTGGGGCACACACCCTACTCTAAGCCTCTTGAAAACAAGTCAGAGGCAGCAGCCTCTCGTTGGCCTGGGTGGCCTGCCCTGCGCTGTGCAGGGTCGGGGAAAGATCCTATAACCCCGCACTGTGTATGCGGAAAAGAAGCCTGGGGAAGGGGACCAGGAGTCCAGACATGAGTCTGAGCAAACTCAGGGTGATCTGAAGGACTGGGAAGCCTGGCGTGCTACAGTCCATGCGGTCACAAACAGTCGGACATGACTTAGTGACTGAACAACAATAACCAAGGGAAGGACAGCCTCATGTCCTTTCTGCCAAAAGTCCCCTAAAGGATGTGGGGAGGGAGGAAGCACTCAGGGGGGACATCAGACATTTGTGGGTGGGCACAGCTCTTAGTGTTATAACGGGCAGCCCCAAATGCCCACTTCCACCTTGGACCTCAAGCAGATCTCTGTCCTTAGTGGTCAGTGGGATTATGTACACAGTGACAGCTTGCTGAACAAAGATCTGGAAATAAGCCAGATGACTGGGCTGGGAAGGAGGAGTTCTGGGTTCTCTGGAGCAGGTGGCCATGATCCGGGAGGACAGGAAAGCATGGTTGTTTTGTGGTGGGGCCAGGACCTGACAGTGGGGTATGCTACAGACCTGACACTTTAGGGGCTGTTGCAGGTGTGACCTTGGTCTTGACCTTGTGGAGCAGGAAGTCTTGCTCTGGGAGATGACCCAGGGGTTGGGAGACAAGTTCACTCCCCATGCCATTTGCACGGGAGACCCATTCCCACACTTCCGAGATCATTTCTACTTTCAGGAGCAGAGTTTCTGCCATGAAGCAAACTGGCAGGTGCCAGCCTCATCATTAAAGAATCGCAGTACCGTGGTTCCTTTTATACCTCCTTCTCTTCCTCCCCTTGTCAGCCTGACTTCAGGTTCTCAGAGTCCTGCTGCTTTGGTGTGAGTGGAAGATGAGATTGTCGGTCGCTCAGGAAACCAGGACTCCCTGTAAAGATCCCCATCTGCGTGTAACAGACTCCATCTTGGGACTTCATTTAAGAAAGTCAGATTGGTGTCTGGCCACTGCTGATGCTCACCAGGCCACTGGGATTTATGGTCGGGCACAGACAATGGGGCATAGAGTCCATGCAGCCAAGGACTCCCCGGCAGAGTCAGGGGCATTTTAGCCTTCCTGTGACACAGTTGTCCTAACCTACCAGGAGGTATTCCCCACCCCGGAGCTTCTCAGCATCCTGCTTGGGAGCAAGGGGGAAACAGGCCCTGTGTGTGTGTGTAATGGGGCAGGGGGGTGCTGGCAGGGGGGAGTGGGTTAGGGAGGTAGAAATTTTTCTAGCGGTAAATCCTGCCTGACAAACCCCCAAACCAAGGAGTCACACAGAGTTAGCTGGGTTATAGTGGGTTCAAGTCATTTATTTGTAGACGGTACCAGCATGTTTGGTTCTGGGGTCCAATCCCCAAATTCCAGAAAAATAAACTAATGAGAACCGCATGCACTATGAGAAGGCCATTCCGACGTGTCCGTGATCATGCGGTGAGTGGGCAGAGAATATAGACCGGGCACGCTCGGCGGGGCGTGGGGCCTCCTTCCTCGGACAGCTGACAGCAGCTGGCTCTGAGCCCTCACGAGGGACTTGGGGGAGGGCCGAGGCCGGGTCTTGTGGACCCTGTCCCTTTACGGCCTGGGCCCCTTATTGCTACATTTGCTACTTTGCTACGTTATGGCCCCTGGGTTGTGCCCAGGGGGGCTGCCTTATCAGTGGGTGGTACTAAGGAGTAGACTGCTGGCATCTGCTGTTGCCATGGTTACATGAACACAGCCCTCTCTTCAGAGGGTCCCGTGGTGAGTTCTCAGGGATTCATTTGGCCACTATTGGACTGTGCCACACACGGTCCTTGCTACATACTCAGCTCAGCCAGCCCTTCAGGGGCTGGTGACATGTTACTTGCCCCCCTGGGACTTTTCAGCTCCTGGACTTTGCTGAAAGACCTCCCATCAAACATTCTGCAAGACTCAAAGACCAGCAGCGCTCAGTCTTTTCTGGGCTTTTGGGACAACTTCCTAGTGGTGACTTTTGAAGCCCATGCACTTGAAGCATCATGAGAGGGGTGCGTTTTAGGAAAAACATCAACTTCTACAACCAACCGAGGAGCCAGATGGGTGGCAGGCTCCTGGGTCACACCCTGTTGGTGAGGTAGTTTGAACACACCAGGACCTCGCTACAGGGAAGGCCCCCAGAGCACATCCCTATGTGATTCACTGCTCAGAGAAGCAACTTGGAGTGCTAAGAGGTCCCTCCCAGGTGCTGGCCTGTACCCGTGGAAGGGGTGGCCCTGGAGCACAGTGCCTCTGATGGCCCTGGTGGGCTCAGCTTTGCTAAATTCCTGGGGCATAGCAACCCCTTCCCAGCAGGACAGAGCATCCCTTCCTGGAAAAGCAGAAGCCCTCTCCTCTGACCAGACAGCTCCTGCTGCTCTGCTCAGGCCCTCTGGCTGCTGCTGGGCATTTACCCATGCCAATCTACAAGCTTGACTCTTCCCATACAGCCAAAGTCTATGTGAGTCAGATGCCCAGTGCCTGGCACCAATGTGTCTGCCCCGACGGGTGGGTGGTCACTTCTAAGACAGCCCTGATGCTTTGGCTGTGGGGCTGATGATATGGTATCTGCCCTGTGAGCCCAAATCAGGAAGAGTTCCAGACCCAGAGACCATGCCCAGTCAGGGCAACTAAGGCAAGACAGGGCAAAAAAAAAAAAAAGCTAAGTTTGTTTTGCTACAGAATCTCCGGGAGTTGGTGATAGACAGGGAAGCCTGGCGTGCTGCAGTCCACGGCGTCACCAAGAGTCGGACATGACTGAATGACTGAACTGAACTCTTTCGAAAGTTTAATCTGGGTGTGAATTTTTGGTTCTGTCAACCAAACCAATGGGGAACTGGCCACGACTAGATTTTCCAAGTGTGTGTACTACGTTGCTTCAGTCGTGTCTGACTCTGTATGACCCCATGGACTGTGGCCTTCCAGGCTTCTCTGTTCACGGGATTCTCCACGCAAGAATACTGGAGTGGTTGCCAGGCCCTCCTCCAGGGGATCTTCCCACCCCAGGGATTGAACTCGTGTCTCTTATGTCTCCTGCACTGGCAGGCAGGTTCTTTACCTGCCTGGGTTCTTTACCTAGCACCACCTGGGAAACTGTTTCTAAGTGTACTTGCATTCTAAGGTCTGCACGGTAGACTGCCCTTGGACTAAGTGCCCAGCCTAGGTGAGCTAGGCTGAATAGGCTGCCCTTGGACTAGACAACTTGGGTGGCACAATTCTGTTCTCTCTCCCATTTCTGGGTGTGGCCTGCTGGAGGGGGTGGCACTCGATGGTGGTCACAACACAGAGTGTGCCTTGGTTGGGAGGCAGGATGAGGGGGTTATTGCTCTGGATTTGAATCCATCTGAAAGTGCCTTCACATCTATTGAGCTTGTGGGATGTCCCCGGAGGTGTCAGGATGCCCTCAGCCCGCTTCCTCTCAGGGCTGCAGTCCACCTGCCTCTGACCCTTCTGGGCAGTTCCAGGGTAGGCGAAGCCTCAGGAACCTCAGCTGGGTGGCACCGACGTCCCGGCCAGGGAGTCCACCCGGGCCCTGACTGCAGCCATGAGGAAGGACAGGAGGCAGCTGGGATCTTGCCCGGGATAACTAAGGGCACAGAGGGAGCTGCTGTTCTAGACATGCCGGTGTCCACAGACCCTGTGCGTCAGTGTCAGCACGGAGGGGGCGTCTTGGCAGGAGCTGCTTCCTTGGGGCAATGTTGGGTGCAAGGGAGCCTGAGCAGCAGTTCTGCTCTGAAACAGATCACCGGTGTGAAAAGCAGGGGGATTCAAAAGCGTGTGATGAGAAGAGGAGGGGGTCAGCCGACCCTACAACATGGGAAAAGGCTTCAGGGAACACATTTCCTCATTAAGCAGTTGCCTGGTGTCTGCCAGGTGCTAGGTTTTGTGTCCAGGTCTCCTGGAATGAGCAAGGGTTGCGGGGAGTGTCTGCAGGGAACCTGGGTGTATAGCACCTCCTTGGAGACACTCTGAGGATGAAACAGAATGTCTCTAACTTCCACTGTACCTCTAAAAGAGAGCAACTACTGCCATGGGGGAAACTGAGGCGCGGGGCTCAAGAACCTGCTGGGGTACCCTCATGCCCTCGGTGGTCCTACTGTGAGGGATGGAAGCTGGTGCCCTGGGGACAGAGCACAAAGGTGGGCTTGGAAAGGTGGTCCTAGGGGAGCACCCGGGAGGCAGCATCTGCAAAGAAGCCTATGAGACCCACCAGCTGGTGAATCTGCCCACATGAGTAAAGAAATACCAGTGATCATTGTTTTGCTTATGTGTTTGTGTGTTTATACACTCCCGAAGGATATTTTCTACTTCTGGCCAAAATAGATCAAAGGAAGATGGTCATAGCAGTGGGGGGTATGGGGGTGGGGTGGGTGAGTGTCTGAAATCAAATGCACGTGGCTTACACTGCTCTGTCAGAGGGCTCATGGGAGTCACAATAATGACAGTGACGACAATGAGAGTAATAACTACCATTTGCCAAGCACCTACTATGTGCCAGGCACCTAACTCCATGCTCTGCATGACTCCCTCACCGCCAAGTTGGCAGATGGGCATTCTGACACACACAAGCGGATCTTATGTAGGTGTTTGTAAGTTGAGCTCTGCACTTGGGTTTCTCCATGATCACGGACATTGTGGAGGACAGTGCCTTTGCTAGGCTGTCAGAGGACCAGTGGGCCCTGGCCTCCCCCCGGGCACAGATTCTGCCCTGGCTTCAGACACAACTGAGATCTGGCCTCGGGGGCCCGGCCAGGCCCGGGGCTGCCAGCCTGAATCCCCCAGCTCCACACAGGGCTGTTGGAGGGGAGGATCCCAAGGGCCCCCAAGTTCACCACCACATTTATTTTAAGGAAGACACGCGGGGACACACCAAGGAGTGAGGGGCCGCAACAGAATAAATTACGAAATAATCAAAAATTTTAAAAGACGGTCAGGACCTTCAGGGCTGTTAAACCACAAGCTCTTTCATTAACATCAGTGCCTCCTCTGGTGTTGGACCCTCGAGGCGGTTGATGGGAGCAAGGGGCACCCGCCAGTGCCTCGTGGCGACCCCTTTGAAACGTGGCCTCAAAGGGGGTTTGAAGAACGTGAGGTGCTGCGGTCCACGAGGCGGCTCAGTGCTGGGGGGGCGTGGTGTGAGGGCAGCCCGGTCTGGCTCCTTACACGCGGTGGCCGCAGCGATGGGGCAGGCGGGAGGCGGTTGGGACACAGTGGTGTGATTGGGGCGGGCGCCGCGGTGCACCACAGGCGGTGGGTTGTAATACTGAATGTGCTTGGGGGTGGCGGGTCCTCTTGAGTTTGCTGGAAGGCGTGATCCCCCAGACAGCGGGGAGGAGTGATGATAGTCAGAATGGAACCTCAGGGGACAGTCACAGCAGGAGCCCCGCCCGGCGCTCTCCCCAGAACACGTGAGGGACTGGGACCTCCTACAGAGCGAGGCGTTGGCACACGACTGTACAAGGAGAGGGGGTTGTAAACAGGGGCCTCTGCCCGGCCGACCCCAGCCTCCGAGGGCTCTCTCTGGCCTCCCTCTGGTTCACACACCGCGTCGCCCCACCGTGGCCCGGCCTTCACTCCTTCTCCTTCACAGTGACCAAATCTCCCCGCAGGGACGCTCTGTCCGCGGACGTGGAGCGCCGCCGGCTGCCCACGTGGTCCTCGGGCCCGGGCCCTGCGGCGGGGACCGTCAGGAGGACTGCATCAGGCCGGTGAGGCGCTTGCCCGCCAGTGACTTTCCCTGCAGAGACAGCGACAGAGGGCACCACAGGCATGCACGCACGCGCGCGCGCACACACACACACACACACACACGCACAGGACAGACACAGAGAGCCAGACAGGTGGGTTAATTGTTTCATGAGCCACAGAGGCCAAACCACTTAGATCACCGACCCCTCTGACCTCCGGGTTTGGGAGCCTTAACCGCAGACAGTTGAACAACTAGCGCTGGGGGACCAGGTTAGAGGGTGAGGATGTGCTGTTGGTCCTCTTTTGAGTGTGTGGGGATTTTACTTACCCCAGCCAGGGATTTCAACCCTTGGAGTATCTCTTAATGCCTGTGGGCTGCCTCTGAACTTGATTTAATCCAAGTGTGGAAGGAAAGCTTGGCCGGGGAACTAGTAAGACTGAGGGGTTGGGTTGACCCAAGCAGACGATGGCTACAGATCTGGGTGACTTGGAACTAATGAGTTAACTAGTCTGAAGAAGACAGAAGGAATTCTATTTGAAACGCAGGGTTGAGCTCTCCTTGGATCCCTTTTTAAAAAAAATTTTTTTTTTAATTTATTTTTATTTGGCTGTGCTGGGCTTGGTTGCAGTATGTGGAATCCATTAATAGTTCCCTGACCAGGGATTGAACCTGGGCCCCCTGCATTGGGAGCATGGACTCTTAGCTACCAGACCTCTAGGAAAGTCCCTGATCCTTTTTTTTTTTTTTAATTGAAACTTTATTTTTTACTTATTTTGGCTGCGTTATGCAGTTTGTAGGATCTTAGTTCCCTGACCAGGGATTGAATCTAGGCCCCCCCACAGTGGAAGCATGGAGTCCTAACCCCTGGATCCCCACGGAATTCCCTCTCCTTGGGTCCTCTTGATGACCAGTTCTGGGACTGGGAAGGTCTGCGGGTATCTGTCAAGGCTTGGGACCTGGGCTACAGGACACAGGACAATGAGCACCTATGTTGGTCTCCAGGCTGACCTTGATGATTCCACTTCAGGAAGTCTTATCAGCCCTTCACTTACAAGAACAGCTGTTCTTGTTCTTTTGGGAAGAAAAAAAAAAAGACTCACTCTACCATGAGTCTTGGTACATGGGGCACAGAGGTCCCCTGAGAGAGGCCAGTTGTTCACATGCCCAGAAGGAGGCAGCTGAGGAGCCTCTGATGTGGGGCTGGACACCAGGAGGACGATGAGCAAGACTCAGTCCCCTGCTTGTTTCTTGGCCATAGTCTGAACCCATCCCCTGCTCACCCTCCACTGAAATCCATAGCATTAGACAGGGGTCTAGACAAGAGTATGGCTGGACCCAAGCAGATGGATTGCTGTGTCTGAGAAAACACTCAGAACCTATCTTATTATTGACAGTGGGTCAGCGACACCAGCGAGGGTAGCGAGGGTCTGCGAGGGTCTGCGAGGTTAGCACTCGCTTGCTCGTCAGCATGTGCTGCAGCGTTTGGCAGTGTGAGGTTGCAGGGGCCGGCAATTCCTCACGTTCATTTCCAAGTGGGATGTAAGGGCTCGTCTTGTTTACTGGGCTTGGCTATATGTCCGCTGGATGTAATTAAAAAAAATTGATCAGGTTTGTGAAGCCTGGTAGGGTACTCAATAAACCTGCTGATTGATGAATTGACCGATAATGGGCATTTCCAACAAACGAACAATACAGGCTGTGAGTTTGCCGGACACAAGACAATGTGTCATCTGGCTAAGCTCTCTACGGGAGGACGTGCCAGCTTGACTTTGAGAATTCCGATGGCACGGATGGGAGCTTGTCCAGAAATGGAAACACCTTCAGGCACAGTTGGACAGTCTGCATCTACCTCCCCTTTGCTCTGCTTTCCCCTCTTTCACTCCTCATTTTTGCTCACTGGACAGCACTTTTCTTTTCTTCTTTACCTCCTCTGTCTTCACACACACACACACACACACACACACACAATCTCCCCATCAGCAACCTTATCTGAATCTTCAGATACATTAAACTCAGCCTGCAGCCGGATACATTTATACTGGGCTAAAGGATTTTTTACGTCAGACTTGTTTTTTTTTTTAATCCTAGAGGGTTTCAAGTGCCAGTTCTTGCAAATCACTAAAAGCAGGATGGCTACTCCTCTGTATGGAGTGGGTTAGGTACAACAATAGCTTATAGGTGGCAGAGGCTGACCTGCAAGGACTCCCTCTAGCCTGGTTCTAAGCACACATGTAGCGGGGACTTTTTTGACTGCCCTTTCTTACACGGAGCTGGAGGCATTTGTCAGCCAGGTGGTCACCTGGGACTGTGCCTTCTCCGTGCAGGCCCGAAGGCAGGTGTGTGTGTGTGCCTGCTCAGTCGCTCAGTCATGTCTGACTCTGTGCGACCCCATGGGCTGTAGCCCGTCAGGCTCCCCTGTTCATGGGATTTTCCAGGCAAGAATACTGGAGCAGATTGCTATTTTCTCCTCCAGGGGATCTTCCTGACCCAGGGATCGAAACCGTGTCTCCTGTGTCTCCTGCATTGCAGGTGGATTCTTAACTGCTGAGCCATCAGGGAAGCTCTCCTGAAGACAGGAAGCACAGGGAAATAGGGACTGATGAGTCCAGAGGTCTCCAGTCTGGGGGGCTCTACCAAAACTCTCCCAGTGCCTTTCACCCTTGTCCATCCTTGCTCACAGGAAACGCACCAAAGAAGGTCACTTTCCTCTTGGGTACTGCTTACTGCTGTGGAATCCACACACCAAATACCAGCTCCTCCCCTCTCTTTCCATCCCTCCCCCACCAGGGCCACACATTACATATCGAGTACCCAAATATATATGTTGCAGGTCTGCCATACAATGGCCTTCGCGGTTCTGATTTAGCTGGTGGCTGTGAACAAAAGGAATCGCTAAAGCTTCTGAATTATAACAGCCTGTTGCCAGTGGGTATGGTAAAAGCCCAGAGACAAAGAAGGTGAGGTTTACCGGGCATCCGAACCCTCATTACAGCTTCATTCTCATTAGTGAGGTCATTTTGGCTGGAAAGGGGGCTGTGGCTGAGAGAGGTTAGAGATTCTATTTCTGGCTGACTGTGTGTCTGTCTGTTTGGGGTGAATTTAGCCCTAAGGATCCCTACCCTCCACACCTCCCTGTTCTATAGAGCTGGCTGGGCTGGGAGGCAGTAATTAATCTCTTCCTGCCTAAGTCCTGGAGCTCAGCCTCACAGCTCTGACTCCAAAGACCTGTGGCCAGCCCATCCATCCTTCCCCTCTCCTCCCCCAGCTGGTTCCATGGCTCGGGGCTTCATGGGTCGGGGGTGGGGTGCAGCTAACCAGCCTGGAGAATGTTCCCAACCTCTAGCCATCCAGGTGGTGCTCCTTGGCATTTTCTTGCCTCCCTTGCCCGCTCCTGCACTCGTGCATTTACCAAATGCCACTTCTGCTGCTAAAGGAAGTCGTGAGCGTTCAGGTCGGCCCAGGGACAGCCCAGCCCAGCCGCAATCTGTTCACTAGGCAGTGACCTCGCTGGTGAGGCTGGAAGGTGGTTACTCATGCAGGACGCAGGCAAGGCTAGATGCCTGCCCTCCGGCCTGGGGGAAAGAAATCCTGCAATCACACTAGCTCAGCAGCTGCCTCTCTTCTGAAGAGCTGAGGTTCTTGTAATTTTCAGGGATCAAAGTGAAATCTGACAGCAGAGGTGTTCCGAGATGAGCTGCTTCAAGGTCTGTGCTGCTATGGGCTTGCTGGGAGCTCCTAGCTACCTGCTCTGCCCAGAGAGAGAGGAGAGTTCCCGTCCTGCACCATCTAGGGCTCTTTCCTCCCTCCTCTTCACCCCCATCCTCCAGTTTGGATGGTTCTGCAGGAGACACTTAGGGAGGGGAGTGGTAATTCTGCCTCTGCCTGGCCCTTGCATAGTTACAGGGGGAAGGCATTTTTTCTGGGTGTGACTGTGTGCTGTTCCTCAATGCTGGTCAGTTGGGAATGGATCATGGTGCCAGGAAACTGCTACCAGCTCAGCCTGAGGCCTTGGCGTAGTTGAGCGAAACACCTGAAGGTGGTTGAAAATGCTATTAGCCGGTAGCCTTTGTCCAAGTGAAAAAATATACGGTGATTAAGAACTGAGCTGCAGAAGGTACATTCCAGAGACACCTAAGCTTTGCATTCAGACAAAGCGCTTTTCACCTTTGAGACACTTGGCTAAGTTTAATCCAATAGAATTTGGGATCCTTCAATTTCATGGGCCACGGGCTCAGGGCTGGGATCACAAACACCCACACATTCAATTCCCAGCCTCCAGGCTGACTAATCATTTCAGCTCTGCAGCCATCTTGATGGCTAGAAGCCTGGAAGAAGGTGGTCACGGAATCCTTTGTTTCTAAAAGGAAATGCACAAAAGGAAGAGCTCCCTTTTGTATGGTGCTTTGGGAAAAATCAACATGCGGCTTGACATGCCATGGCTCTGTGCATTGCACGTCCCGGTATTAATCAACAAAGCATGCACGGTCACCATTACCAAGAGCTTTGCCACTCACTTACCTGGGAGACAGGTGCTAACCTCTTTGACTGGGAGAAGGGCGGTGGTTCAGAGGGTAGCCCTAGGGGGTCAGATGGCACACTGGGGGCAGAGAAGCCAAGCACTGGCCGCTCAGGGGCAGGACCTTTTGCAGCACTAAGAAAGTGGAGACATCTGAGCTGCTGATGAGATTTTCTTGCTGATTTGTCCAGATGACCTAAGACTGCAGTTACAGATCACAAGTCCACTAAGTTCAAAACCAGGCTACAAGGGGGATGGAAATCAACCACAGTTGTCTCTAGGGCAGAGGGATGTAACTGACTGAAAAGGGGCATGAGGGAACTTTCTGAGGGAACTTTCTAGGGTGATGGGATGTAGGTTACACTGGTACATACATTTGTCAAATTCATTGAACCATACATTTCAGATCTATTGATTTTGCCATGTGTAATTATGCCTCAAAAGAAAAGAAAAAGATTAAAAATAATCCATCTATCATATCTCTGATTTGAAACTCCCCACCCCTTACTCTTTTTCAGTTGCTGTCCCAGCAACCTTGCCTTTTGGCTTCAAAGCTTCCCCCTCCAGTATGGGGGAAACCCAGATTCCTCTGCTTGAGGAACTAGAACTTGCAATAGAACTAATTTGGAACATGATTTCTAGTCTCCATCGATCCAAGCCGATCACCTTGTGGTGACACACAGACATTTTTCATCCCTGCTAATGAAAAATGGTGTTTTGCTGAATAGGGCTCACGAGGTGACCTCAGCAGGCAAGACGTGGGAGGCCCCAGAGACAAGCTGTCCTTTCAAGGAGACTGAAAGTTACCTCTGAGTAGTTGATGCTCAAGTCCATCAACAATGAGTGTGTGTGGAGTCACAGGTCTGTAGGGGACTCACTGGGGAGAGCGGTCAGTCCCTGACTAAGAGCTGGGTAGGAAGGAGTGGTCCCGGCTTGCGTTTGTCAGGAGGTGGAGGCCAAGGACCTGCCTGACTTCCTCAGGTGACTTCCCTGGAAGTTGGTCACCCTGGTGCCCTTTCTCCATTGAGCAAAGCAAAAGGGATGATTTCAAAAAGAAGTGTAAGGAATTCTGTGGCATCTCCTTTCTCAGAGATGGTTAAAATCAGGGCGAGAGTGCCATTTGCTCAGGATAGTTTAGGGCTGAGAAGCTCTGTCGGGGGATTGTAGGAAAACCCACACGTGATAGAGAATCCTTTGAAGACACTTTGACTCTCCTCTTCCATCATCAGCAAGATGGCAGATGAAGTGGGAACTAGCCAACAGTTACCCACGGCTGATCCATGGCAGAGATGGCTGGAGCAGCATCTCTTCCTCATGGGAAGAGAGGTTGCTTCTGGCTTTCTCACTCTTCGAGGGGGTGGGAGTGGGGTGGGGATGGGGATAGGGTGGGGAGGGGCAGGCCCCCTGTGACAAGATCCTCTCTTGGGGTCTGTGTTACTCCTGGGTCCTCGCTAAGCTTTCTGGTCTCTCTGAGGAGCTGAAGGGCATTTTATTTGGTTTTAAAATATTCTCTTCATTCGACTGTTTAAAAATCAGATACCACAAACATAAAACAACAAGTACCCATATCAAGAGACAGGTTGAAACGGAATGAATTTAAAAAAAAACTCAGGGGATAAAGAATTAATACACATCGTGCATGCATGCTAAGTCGCTTCAGTCATGTCCGACTCTTTGTGAACCTATGGACTATAGCCCACCAGGCTCCTCTGTCCATGGTTTTCTCCAGCAAGTATACTGGAGTGGGTGACCATGCCCTCCTCCAGGGGATCTTCCTGACTCAGGGATCGAACCTCATCTCTTACGTCTCCTGCTTTGGCAGACAAGTTCTTTACCACTAGCACCACACATTAAACCTATTTAAAAAGTAAGGAATATGGTCAAAATAAAAACAATGGATTCTTCTGTAACAGCCCACCGTCTTATGTATGGTAATATAAATAAGTAGTCACATTTTCTCATGTCAACGGTGGGTCTGTGGACTCTGCCAGCCGTCACGTATGCTGAGAGTAATTCCCACAAAATGTTCCTGGAACAATTAGCAGGTTCAGACACCTTACTCCACTCTGTATTGACAACTAGAAGTGCTTTATTTTTTAACTTATTTTTTTTAAATTTAGCAACTCTGAGTTGCTAGCCCTCCTATCTGAACTAAATGTGAGAGGACCAACCTCTATGCCCTACCTCCCAGGGACTTTCTGTTTGAATTTTTTATTCTTGCACGGAGTGGCATTGCTCCCTCCTTTTTCAAGTGCCCTCCTATTCTACTTGCCCAGACCTTGATGGTAGCAGCATGGGGACGGTCCCCTTACAAGAGACACAGGTTCGCTGTCATGGACAGTTACCTACGGACATCTATTGATCAAACATTGAGCAGCTGTTGTGTGTCAAGCACGCTCTGCCTTTGACAGACACCTGCGCCATATCTACAGCATCCTTGCCAGTTAGGTCTTCCTTTAACACCCTCTGGACACATGAGGTTGAGCTACTAGCCTGAGCACATACAGCTGGTCAGTGGGCTTCATGGCTCATCTACCGTCTCCTTGGTACATGACCATCACTCTCAAGGAAAGGGGCAGGTGGGAATGCTCAGGACTAAGGGCTCCTCCATGCCCACCCATACCAGGCAACGTCCCTGGGCAGGCCGAGGTGATTTTCTCAACCTCACTGAGAAAGATGCTTCAGCTCTTGGGTATGCTTGAGAGCATCCAGGGCATTTCTGCTCTGCCTGATGGGCTTCCCTTTTACTTTGGCTGCTGAGCTAAGCTGAAGCACAGCTCACTACTGCATGGTGGACAGGCCAGTGAAGCTGCCACTTCTGTTTGTGACCTTCTGTTATAGGTGCTGATGCCCCTGGGATCTCCATAGCAACAGTCCTGGGAGGAGAAAGTCAGGTGTGATGTTCACCTTTCCTAAGAAGGGGCAGGCAGATACTTTACTCCAGTTAGAACCAATACCCAGCAAGCTGGCTGGGGAAGCCCTTCCTGGCTGCTGTTCCTGCCACTCCTGACTCCTGTCCCCTCATCACGCTCATCACATATGGGGCTCTTACGCAAAGTTCGACCTCTGCCTGTTAGTTTTAGTGGGTGATGGGAGAACTTCCTCCACAGTCCCCATCTGTGCGGGGACAAATCAGCCACCGGACAGGCACGAGGGATGCCGAGAGTGACAAGGGCTCAGTAGCTGTGCCCGACATAGGTGGCACGATGCCCAAGCACAGACTCCCCAGCCTCCTGTCCAAGTTGTGCATTCCACTTTCCCTGCTGCATTTTTCTCTGCAGGTAGGAGAAATCCCTTCTTTTATTACTGGATCGCTTATCTCCTTCCTCTGCTCTGATTGAATAACCCCGGTGCTCTTTCTATAATCAGCCTGCCCCAAGTTCTTGGTGGACACAGGGGTGGAGCAGAGGCGGGTATTCTGTTCACAAGGCTCCTCAGTAGCATGCCTTCCTGTAGCTGGTTCTGTGCTTGCCTCCTCCTCTCCTCCTCCTTAAATGTACTTTGGCATCTCTGCGTTGGTTCACTCCAAATTAGGCCAGAGCCAAAAGACTCAAGGAAACAGGGACATGGCTCAGTTGCTATTGGCAACAACTTGATTCTACTTTTTTCCCAACTAGGAAGTTCAAGTGACCCTCGACTATGGCCACAGGGGAGAGGGCTGCTGAAGTTTAGTGGACGAGACAGCAGGTGGGGTCACTGGCTGGGCAGCATGTGTGATTCTTCTTAGGACCCACAAGAACACTAACCCCACCCTCCTAGGGGCACGTCTCATTTCCTGTGAACACATTCACCCAGAACACATCCGTGGGTTGGGGTCCTTGGTTAAGCCAGCTGCCAAGGCAGGGTTTTGAAGGCAGAGTTGATCAACACGCTGACTGTCTCCCACTGCCCCAAAGCATCATCTTTCCGGGGATGTCCTGGTTCATTTAGAAGCCTATGCAAAGAGGGTTGACTCATTTCTCTCTCCTCCCTACTATCAGGAATGCAGTTAGGTGGGCATTTATCAGACAGGTATTCCTAATCTGAAAAAGTGCAGGAAGGGACAGGTCAAGCAGCATTTTTCAAGACATCTCTGGGTTGATGGAATTCCTAGCCACCGCGAACCTTCTTACTTCCCTCTGAACCCTTTTCACATGTCCCTGCAATGCTGGACAGGGGATGGGTTGGTTCCTTAGCCCTCTTCTCCCCTGGTGGTCTAGCAGGTAGAAAGGTGAGATTTTCCCGTTTCCCACAGGACTTGGCCCTGGGCCACAGATGAAGAGTAATGGGAGCTGTAAGGGGGGACTAAGCTTAAGGATGCTGCTGTTGGATTTAAAAGCATCTTCAAAGGTAGTGAGCATTTCTGCTAGGGGCCCAGGAATGAGTGACAGGATCAGTACCCAAAGACATTATTTGAACATTGCCTCTGGGACAAAGGGCTCATCTCCCTGCCACTTCTGGATCCCTTGGCTTCTTGCTTCTCAGGAAGAAAAAAAAAAAACTATGGGTGTAAAAAAAAATGGGAACACCAAAAAAAGGATGCTGCTGACTCTCCAGGGAACTAGGGCGTGAGAACAGGAGGGATGGGTGGAGGTGAGGCTATGGACACACAGATCATCTCTTCCGGTTTGGGGAGCACCTTCTGTTGCTGAAGGCCCCCAAGGAAGGATAGAGCGAGCGGACGCCGGGATCACTCACCCACTGCTGGAAGGAAGCCGCCTCGGGGGTGAAATGCAGCGGCCATTCTGACTCTGCGCCAGCAGCACTAGGCAATTGTGTTTTTAGGAAGGGAAGTGAAGAACAACTTATCCAGCTGAAACTGTGAAGACCAGTGGCTTTAGGGGAGCCCCTGCCCAGACGTGCACCCGGCAGCAGCAGCAGCAGCGGCAGCAGCAGCAGCAGCGGGCAGGCGGTCCACGCGCGGAGGCACATGCAGGTGTGCCGCGTATGTGCCGCACGCACCACACACTGGACATGGAAGCGTGCAGCGGGCAGGCAGCACATGCACCAGTGTACACAGCCGTGCACACGCCCATGTGCGTGTTTACACCATAGGCACTTACAAGAGCGTCTCGTGCATGGTTCATAAGCAACCACGTGTTTGGCTGTAGAGCTTTGCCTCAGACTCCTAAGATGCCCATCTAAAGCATTTATCTTAAGAGACATCTATAAACCCGATTTTCCCCAGGACAAAGCCATTCGTGTCAGAGGAAATGGCTTCTGTGCTTCTGTTTCTGTCGATACTACAAGCAGGGGGAGCGTGCACCCCAGGGGGCTGGTTTATGAGGGATTTGAAAGCATCCCTGGATCTCAAAGCCACTTGATCCTGACTCCTCAGACAACCCCTCTTCGTGGTACAGCGCTTAAAAAAGAGAAGCCTCTGTTTATCTGGCAGAGGAAGCAACCAGACTTGGGAAGGCTGGACTGCTCAGGGCGGCTCCAGGCAGGCAGACAGCGGTGAGGTAAGGGTTTCTGGGAATGAGGCTCTGCCATGTAGGGCGCTACCTCTGGAGAACTGGAGTTCACGCTCTGCTAGGGGACAACTAGCTTTGATCTGGGTCTGGAAACGGGAGGCTTCTTAGGGTCCTGCACCTCAGGGGACGGGAGCAAATGCCAGTTCCTGGCAACATAGGCAGTCCTTCCCTGGTGGCCCTCCCCATGTCCTGGTACCATGCTGCTACAAGTCCGCAGTTCCTACAGCTTCCTGGGACGTGCATAGGGGCCCTGAGAAATAGACCACAGGGCAGGAGCCAGTCTGCTTGGTACCACAGTCCCTGCATTCTGAGGGAAAGCAGAGAAACCAGCTCTCTGAGTTGACTTTAAAAATTAGACAGTAATAATAGTTACCATTTATTGAGTAGGGTCATGACCTGGTTACTCCAATAAATGAATGTGCTTTGCACACACTGTCGTATTTGAGATATCTGTGTCCACATCCTCAACTGCTAAATAAATATAGTAATACCTACTTCGCAGAACACTGTTGGAAATCAGATAAAGAATAAGAGCTAAGCGTGGGCTGCAGGTAACATCATCATAATAGAAAACAATAATAATACAAAGAGTTATGCTTGAGCTTATATACTGCAAACACTATGCTAAGCATCTTACGTATTTTTTCCCTCCTAATCACTTACTCCGGAGAAGGCAATGGCACCTCACTCCAGTACTCTTGCCTGGAAAATCCCATGGACGGAGAAGCCTGGTGGGCTACAGTCCATGGGGTCGCTAAGAGTCGGACACGACTGAGTGACTTCACTTTCACTTTTCCCTTTCATGCACTGGAGAAGGAAATGGCAACCCACTCTAGTATTCTTGCCTGGAGAATCCCAGGGACGGTGGAGCCTGGTGGGCTGCCGTCTATGGGGTCGCACAGAGTCGGACACGACTGAAGCGACTTAGCAGCAGCAGCAGCAATCACTTACTCTTTTTTTTTTTTTAATTTGGCCACTGCCTATATAGCATGTGGGACCTTAGTTCTCCAACCAGGGATCAAATCCACACCTGCTGCATTGGAAGGCTGAGCCTTAACCACCGAACCACCGGGGAAGTCCTGAATCATTTCCTCTTATCTCCCTTTTACAGATGAGGAAACCTAGGCTTGGAGGCGCTGCCTGAGTCACACACAGAGTTAAGTGCTGGAGCTGGAGGAGATCCTAAGTCCCTCTCAGGCCACGATCCGCACGACATGGATGCCAACAGTGTGACACGGCAGCTGTTTTTGCCATGCCCTCGTTTAGTGACAACATCCACCCCAGGCAGTAGGTGTCCCTGTACCCCTCGGGCAAGTGAGCAACTTGCCTGGGGTCTTATCCCAACTTCAGGTGGAGAAATAGAATTCAACTGGGGCTGCCCAACCCCCACCTCGAGCCCACTCTCTACATTCTGGTGGGCACTAAAGGGACGTTGTTCTCGGGGGCAGAGCTAGCAGGTCATCTTCAGTAGGGGATGAGAATGCAGTTGGCGGAAATATCACTGCCAGGTTTTCAACAGCATTTAACCCCAGATGGTTGGTGCTACTCAGTCATATCCCAGGTAGCCAACTACCAGCTGGCTAAAGAGCTGTGCGATGGTTCAGGGCAGTCAGCTCCCAGGGGACAGTTGGAGCCTCTCAAAAGAGACTCCTGCCAGGGCAAGATCCACCTTGCTGAGTAGATCTCCACACAGTCCTGGGAAGGATGGAGATAAAGGGGACTCCGACATCACACCTGCACAAAGCTGTTGAAGGGCAAGCTGGGGACTCTGGTGGCCACCCTGTTCCTCCCCTACCCCCGCCACACGCCTTCCTGGTGATCCTTCTCCTAACATCCTGCACATCTAGAAACAGTTCAGCGACGCTGTGATTGAGGGCCATCAAATGATGGGCCTGAAGCTGTCATTACCAAGGAAACCATCTTTGAGGATATGACCACAGGATGGTGACCACTCTCAAATGCTAATGGTTGGATCCTTTACATATTTAGAACCTTCCAGCATTGTTGAGGACAGAGAACCCACCAGCAGTTCCCCTTTACTTTTGCTGCAGCTCCTAAGGTTTGACTGAGTTTTGTGTCAACTGTTCCATGTCTATTTCCCAACTTCACCTGCTATGATGTAAACACCAGGCCCTCTATCCTTACTTGACAGTCCATCTTTTTCCATTAGGGGTTGGGATTCAGATGCACCATGCTCTTGGTGTAAATGAGAAAGGCCAAGGGGCAGGGAGTAAAACCATTCTCCAACTCCGTGAAAAAGTATAGTCACCCCCCTCCACCCCGGACCTCCATATCTCTCTCTCCCCTACCTCTGATATCCAGGCATTAATCACCCACAACAGAGTTTTAAAGGCCTGTTATGAGGGGACACAGGAGAAGGAAATGGCAATCCACTCCCGTATTCTTGCCTGGAGAATCCTGTGGACAGAGGAGCCTGGAGGGCTGCTGTCCATAGGGTCGCACAGAGTTGGACATTACTGAAGCGACTCAGAAGCAGCAGCAGGATGAAGGGACACAGTAACAATCAACTCTGACTGGGCTTTCTTTAGCTTCAAAATGCATCTTATTAAAACTTTGCTGACTTTATCGGGATCGCCATATTTAATGAGAGGCCTCGAAGAATTTGAAAGCAAAAGATGAGGAGAGGAAAAAGCCATAAGCTGTAATCACCATAATTATACAATTCCATGATGAGGTGAAGGCAGCTCTGGCAGAGCCTGGGAGAGGAGGGAGTATCATTTGCAATCAGGTTGGTCCTCAGGACAGCCGGAAAGAATGCGACAGGAAAGCGCGTCCCTTCCCCTGAGTTGGGCTGAAAATGAGTCCTTATGGCAGGGCCCAGGAGGAGGGGGTCCACGAGCGCGATTCCTCCTTGGTCTAAGGCCTCAGGGGGCGTGTTCTACTCTTGGCCCGGCTGAGAAAGTTGGGTGCCAACTTGTCCACCTGGAATCAGAAGTCCCGTCAGGTAAAAGCGACTGGCTCGATCTTTTCTGCTCTCAACAAAACACCCTTTCTGGATGGGAATGATGTCAGGCCAAGCTTTCTCCAGCGCAGAGCCAGGGGAGCCACCGGCTGTGCTCAGCCTCCCCGAGCCCATGGGTACAAGTGTCCTCCGCTCACTAATCTCCTCCCAGTCATTCGGGGAGAGAGCCCTGTTGCCCAGGGCTCAGTTGCAGAAGCAGTGATTGGCTTAAAACACCAAAAACAAAAGGCGAGGATGATGTTGCCTTGCTTGAGTTGCAATTGCTTGAAGGGCAGCAATTCTACTTCTTGACAGTGGTCTTGCTCTGACTTTATCATAATCTAGCTTTTTTTTTTTCCCTTCAAGGTAGAGTCAAACCTGACTCCTCTGGATCTTTCTTCTTCAGTCTCAGCAAACTCACTCCTTGGAGGAGGTGGGTGGAATCCAGTATAGAAACCTGCTGTATGATATCCCTGGCCATTCAACATATGAATGTTTCCAGGGAGCTCCCTGTTCCTTGAGGTGACATATTCCATCCCTGGGAAGTTGATACTGTTAGAATATTCTTAGTAGAGTGACCTTGTCCATGTCTTCTATCCATTTGTTCTAGCTTTGTCTGGAACAATCCAGAACTGTCCACTCACTCTGGGAGACAAATACACATACAGTTCCTGGTGGTTTCTAAATCTCCTTGCATGCGTGCTAAGTTGCTTCAGTTGCATCCGACTCTTTGTGACCCCATGGATTGTAGCCTACCAGGCTCCTCTGTCCACAGGATTTCCCAGGCAAGCGTACTAGAGGGAGTTGTCATGCCCTCCTCCAGGGGATCTTCCCTACCCAGGGATCGAATCTGCATCTCTTATATCTCCTGCATTGGCAGGCAGGTTCTTTACCACTATCACCAGGGCAGGGCATGTTTATCTACTTCAGTTTCACCTGACTGGGCTTCCAGAGTCCCCAGCTATTCTTTTCTAAATTTTCTCTAGTTTGTTGAAGTTTCTGATAAAATGAGAGAGCTTGGAAACAACACAAGAGCTTGGATTCAACACAGTTTAGAGCAACACAGAGAGCAATGGAGCGGCAATGGAGTTCCACTTTGTTATTACAACCTAAAGATACTTTAAAAAAAAGTGACTGTCTCCCACTTTTACTTCTATCAAGCTTGCAATCAACTAGAACCCCCAAAGGTTTTAAAACTTTTACAGTGAAGGCTAGGAATGTCATCCTGTAGTGATGAGACTGAATTTTTTTTTTTAACATAAATTTTATCTGGTTAAATTATACCTGGTTGTTTGGATCCATCATTCCACCTGAAGGAGACGGTCTTAACATGGCAGACCATACTACCTGTCAAATGAGCAATGCCTTCTAGGTGTGCGTCTTTGAACATGACTGGCATGTTTGTCCCTTCATCTGAGTCATCAAAAAGGATGTTGGACTAGACAGGGCTGTGGCTGGACCCTTGCGGCCACAATCAGAAATTGCATGTCCCGTGGACACAGATCTACGAATTCACCAGCCATTTGGATACTGGCACTGCCCACCTCATCCTACCATCCCATCTATCGGGGAGCCCCAAAACAAACACTCCAGGGTCTTTCTCTCCTAGGCC
This sequence comes from Giraffa tippelskirchi, assembly GCF_054371585.1. Taxonomy (NCBI): domain Eukaryota; kingdom Metazoa; phylum Chordata; class Mammalia; order Artiodactyla; family Giraffidae; genus Giraffa; species Giraffa tippelskirchi. The sequence goes on along the minus strand of NC_137281.1, from coordinate 144,101,339 downwards.
TTCGGCTAATATCACTGAACTGAAGATCCCACTGTTGCAAGCTCTTTTCAGCTCCCCTGTGGTGTCCCAGTTGGCATTCTGCTTCATAGCAACGTTTTACAGATTGTTCCTTCCTGCCTTTCTTCCAGAATACCGTGCTTCCCAAACTCAGTTTGAACCAAAGTACTCATTTGCTGCTTACAAACAGGGAAGACTCCCACGTTGTTTTCATCAGGAGCTCATTTTGGAGGAATGCCACGGCCATCTTACTTCTCAGCCTTCGAAGTCCTTAGCCCTTGAGCACTCTGACTTCCAACCCTCTGGTTTGGACACAGGCAGAGCTGGGTCTCTTCTCCCTGACCTTGACGTTGGCAGTCTGGTCCACTTCCTAGGTTCCTGCTATTCCAAAGCCTGGCTAGCACCTGGAGGTTTCTCTCCTGCCCCTGTGTGGTGCCACGTCTCCCCTGGCAGGTCTGAGGTGGATTCTGTCCTCTGCAGAAGCGGGCATCCCATCCCCCACTCAGGCCTGCATTCCCTGCTGCTCATCCTGCCAAGCGCCCTGCCGTCGGTCACCTTCACCCTCTGCCTTCTCACTGGACAGATGGGAGCCTCGGGCCGTCCTTGCGTGGCTGCCTGGGGACAGGTGCCAGAAATCTGACTGCACAAGTGACAAGGAACAGGCTGAAATCCCACAACCCCATCAGCCGCTTCTCAAGTGGGAGCTCCTTCTAGAAGGACGTCTTTCCTGGGTGGGGGGTGGGAGGAAGGCTCTGTTACGGCAAAGGGCTGCAGGTCAGCTCCTGAAATAGCTTCCCGCCTGGCGCATCCATCCTCGGCGTGCCCCCAGCCTGCCTTGCGGGAGACTGGCAGGGCTGCTATTTGGATCGGAATCAGTGGCTGTAAACACACAGCTGTGCCTTTCTGCCTCACAGGAGTCTTTCACTTGACTGCTCGGCACATTGGGGTCCGGGGAAAGCAGGAGCTGGCCGGGTGGGGAGAGGAAGGAGGTGGGAGCGGTTTTGCAGTGCCGAGCTCTCCCCTGTGTCCGGGGGCTGAGTCACTGGTGCATTTTTGCTCGAGTGGGCACTCTGCGGGGAGAGTGTTTTTGGCTGCTTTTGGTTGACAGATGAACCATCAGCTACAATAGCTGGGGGGGCTCCTCCTTCCCAGAGGAATGGCAGGGTCTAAGGCTGGGTTTCTCAAAAAATGACCACCTCTGACCCTTTTGATAAGTAAAAATCTTCCCCTTCCCCAGAGTTTGAGAGAGACCTTCTCCAGGGCCTTCATGGAGAGGAGAACTATTTTATCTCTTTGTCTTCTCTGTATCCTGCCAGCCAAGCTGATTCGGCCATCTTAACATTTTATCGTTGGTTTGCAAAAATCAGACTTTTACATTTTCCCTTTCTAGCTACAAAACTAAAAGAGTAAACGTGCTTTTTCAAACTTCACTTGGACCCAAGATGGAGAGAGAGGAATAGAGACCAGAGGAGACTTAACCTACCGCTGACTGTGACCAGGATAACACGCCCTCTCGTGACCTCTTTTTGGGCATCTCCGAGAGGACTGTGGTGAGCCAGCCCAGAGGTCGCCAGGGGCCCGGAAAAGGTGGTAGCAGGAGGGTGGCAGCGTGATGCTGAGGTCCCCAGATGCTCACACTTTATTTTTTTCCCACGCCCCCGCCCCATGCCCAGGGTGACGTGGCAGTACCCACATGGGGCCCACCTTTCTGCCCAACTGACCTCATCCCACCTCCCAACACACACCCAGCTGGCCATCCGTCCCAGAAGGGTGGGCACTGTAGCACTGGCATGGTTGACAGGGTGTGCGGTGCTTAACTTGCTCTTTGTGACCTCTCTCTCCCTGCCCTCCAGGGGTCACGGTGCGGAATGAGCCCCGAACGATGGAGGGATGGGGCCTGTGGGGTCAGGGGGCTGCGGCACTCAGTTCTGCCAATGTTGATCCTCAAATCTTTGTCAAAGGATTTTAAATGGACACCCAACTCAGTTCTCTCCTTGGTTTAATTCCCAGCCTCCAGGGTGGGCAGCCACTTTTCGGGCAGGCTCCTTTCATTCTGAGGGATGATTAGCACAACTCGAAAATCTCAGGACAGAGAGAAGCACAGACCCGTAGAACGTCCCAGCTGCAAAGGGCCCTAGAGATGATTCAGTCCGTGCCATTGTACACAGGACAAAATCAGGGCTCAGAAAGGGCTAGTGATGGGCCTGACGTCACATTGCTAGCAGGCTGAGGCTGGAAGCAGGAGTCAACCTGGGCAGGGCTCTGAGGAGTTTCCCAGAGTCCAAGGGGAAGTCCTCACTTCCCAGGAGAGACCAGTTCATGCTTTTCCTCCCAAGCACAGCTATGAAATCCACCTCCATCTCTAGGCAGACCCGGGTCTCACTGCTGCTCGATCTCAGGGCTCTAAGATTCGATGGGAGCAGGCTGGCACTATACAGCCTGTGACCCTGACATCCCAATGCGGCCCAAGGACTGTGTGCAATCAAAATCAACTCTAAAGATTTTTAGCTGACCGTTCTTTGCTGAAAGGGTCTGTTTGACTGAGGTCAAGGCTCTCTAGGGGCTCTGCTGTCTAGGTGTTTGAAAGCTCATTTCAGCGGAGCCCAAGGCTCTGCTCTGACATGCTGAGGGGGAGGGGAAACAGCCTCCAGGCGGGGAGAAGGAGCCGCTCTGTGTGTGGGTGGAGGGGGGTGGGCTGATCACCCTGTCCGCCTGCCCTCTGCCTTGCCTGGAGGGCCTCAGCCTTCCACTTGCGGTTCAACACCTGGGCCTGGGGCTGGGGGTTTCTGTGTGCAGAGTTGCTGGGAAGGTGGGGGGAAGTTACTCTCAAGATCTTTTCCTTGGCTTCTGGGCCGGGTGGGGGGAAAGGGAGAAGGAGGGTGGGTGACAGCTGGCTCCTAGGGCTTCCTGGTCTCCATCTGACTTCCCCGCTGCATTCCTCGGCAGGCAGGACTGAAATGCTTGTCATGGAGATGCCGCTTGGTGCATGCCAAGGCTCCCTCAGCTCCTGGCCCTTGCTGTTTCAATTCCTAGGAGCACCTTGACACAACCCAACTGTGATGTTTTCTTAGGAGAGGGATGAACACTTGGTTCTCATCTCTGCTCTCCTCCGAGGCCTCAAGCACCAGCCGCTCCTTTGTCCATCTCGGGAGCCTGAGGCTACAGCCGATGAGGCTCTCAAGAGGACAGCTGGGGCTTCAGCTGAGCACCCAGGCAAAGGTGTCCAGGGAGGCTGATGCCACTGTCCCTTGGAGCTGCCAGTTCTCCTAAGTTAAGTGCTGTCCCTTGCACAAAGATGCAGAGGTCTTTTTCTATCTTCTCCTCCTCAGAGTTTCTCCTCTGGAGTTCTTACCAGATGGCTTCAGCTGCCACCCGAAAAAGGACAATCCAGCTGCTGCTGTTGAGTCTTGGCTGATGACCCTTTGCTACTTCTTGCCTTCCTCCCACACATCCTTCTGTCCTCTGTGTCAGAGTTGGCCCTTGCTTTGCAGTAGACCCCGAAGGAACGAGCATGCCCAAGAGAGAGCAGGGGGATGGACAGTCTTTCCTCTCTGGCCCCCTTCACACCCTCGAGGTCATCTGTCAACTGCAAAACCAGGGAGATGGCAGAGAATGGCAAGCTGGTTGGTCCTGAGCAGTGGGAAGTGGTCTTCAGTTAGAGAAGACCCTCCTCCCCCCAGGCAGCAATGCCTGGGACCTCCAACCAGAGAGTCTGAAGAGGAGATGGAAGGCAATGCAAACACAATCTACAGAAGCTTCCTACTGTGGCTTTCATATTTTATAGCCACTGTGATAAGACGCTTCCCAATGCACAGAGCTGGGGGAAAGAGGCTCCATTCATCTGATCTGAGGCCATGTCTGAGCAACCCCCTTACCCCCTCGCTTTAAGAACCTGCTATATGTCACAGCTCTTCCTGGGCCCAGGGCTCTTGTGACCAGGGCCACCCTGTATGATGGTGTGAGTCATCCACTGTACAAGGGCAGCTGAGGGTTAAGGAGGGGCTGAAATCCAGCTGCACTTTGCTTGGCCAGCTGGGCATCTGTGGGGTTGGGCCCATCAGAAGGGTCCTGTTTTCTGCTCTGGATAAAGATGCACTATGGGCTGGCTGCACCACGCCATGGAGTTTGAGTGATATTTGCTTCTGAACTTGGACTGGCCCTATCAAAAAGCAGGCCTTTATGCAAGCTCTGTGGCTCCGGGTGGCCAAAGTACACAGTGCCTTGGCACAGCATAATCCCTATTTGCTACTTGCTACTCAAGTTCTGCATGACTCAGAATGACGCTTCCATTAAAAGGAGCCGTGTGAAAAACAATGCCTCTGCTGGGGATCATAAAGCTCCTTCTTCACTCAAACTAGCATGGCTCCAGAAGCTTCTATGAACCATACTGAACTCCTTTCTAGGATCCCATGTCAAAGGGGGCTTCTGTGGCCTTCCACAGATAATCCCTCCATATCATGATAAAGGAGTCTTAGAAAGAACAATTTGCTTTTTCCAAATGTTCCTCCTTTACCAAGAAAAGAAACAGCACTGCATGGGAGAAATGTTGGACCCAGATTCTGTCTTGATAAGAAGTTAGCTGACTGAGATAATGAACGATCTGGATCAATATTTGCTGTCACCGGTGAGTCCTGAATGGCAGCTGGCCTCACATCCCTGGTCCAAGGACTGCCCAGCTTCACTCCCTTATTTTCCCATGACGTGGATGGTCTTTCTTCATGTATTTCCCAGGACCATGAGAATGCTATTGTACTAGCCTTTCACTGGGTTTTATAGTTTACAGTATACAGAAAATGAAATATTCATGTAGACCTTCTTTCAAAGAAATCAAGCACTTTATGTATATTAGATCCAGAAAATGGCTATCAAATTGCAAGACATATTGGCTGACTGGTTAATTTTGTTTGATTAGAATACTGGGCTGTGAAAACCACATTTTTGAGTTCCAGCCTCAAGTATTCTGAGAGTTGCTACCGCTCTAGACCTGTGGGTCGTTTCCTCAAACTCAGCCTCGTCTGGTTACCCCAGGTGGTGTTATCCCAAGATCACAAGGAACATGGATGGATCACAACAAGTCCATCTCTATTTCTACTACTGGAAACAAAAAAATCAGGATGCACGACCCTTTAGAGTCTTTATAGAAAAATAGCAGGCAATTTAGGAATGTTTTGGTTTGGAAGGTTGGGCTTTCTTTCATATAGATTCTAAAAATCTCAGGAGCTTGCGAGATTTTTCTCCTTCAGCTGGCCCTGAAAACATCTCTCTAAGTTCTCCCAGGTGCACACTTCAAATGCTTGGAAGGTGTCTGGTGCTTTCTCATTCCAAACACTTTGTTAACAGACCTCAGAGAACCACTGAACCAACACTACTTCTGGGAAGAAGGGACGTCAATAAATGCTCCTCGCAGAGCTTCATCAAGATCATGTTTGCTCTCCCAACACCCACTTCTCATGAAAAGCAGCCTAGAGAGATCTCGATGCCTCATCTGAGGACCAGGCTTCTTCTCACAGCCTCAGCCCACATGGTCAACCCAAAGGGCCTGCCCAGGGTTGCAGGAGTTTTGCTTTCTCCATAATATACTCTGGGCTTGTCAACAAAATCCCTGAACATTCTCCACTTACAGCCTCCAGGCCTCAGAAGAGAGGGAGGAATGAGTTCCCACCACTCTCTATCAGCCATCAGGGGTAGAGGGACTCCCACAGCCTTGCCTGCAACAGCCCACGGCAGTTTCTTGATGTATGAAGCTATGTGGCTGCGGCAAACCAGCCATGAAGACAGACAGGTGATCACAGGCTGACATTCTGCAAGCTCTGATTTCTCATGAGGAAAGACCATACAGAGAGAAGACCAAAGAAGAGATGGGATGAGCACCCATATTTTAACTGCCACCTACTTGAGTTGCTGTGAGGCTGACATCTAGCAAATTCAAAACTCTGTTTAAATTCGGTTAAGATGCATCTAGCTTTGACAGGTAAATGACCAGGTTTCTGTCCACCCAGAATTCTTAGAATTTATGTTAAAAGGATAAAATAAAGATACTAATCATACAGCAGTCAGGTTTACAAGGACTCTCCCCCTGCAACAGAGGGAGGAAAAAGGCAAGTTAGCATCAGTGGGTTTCTACCCTTTGGGAAGGGAAATTTGACAAATTCTACGCATGAGATCTCAGCTCCCTGGCTGCTCTCTGGTTCCATGTGAACAGTGCAAGTTGGGCTGCAGGAACTCAGTATCTGGTTTCAGGAAAGAAGGGGACTGGCTACTTCCCGTGTATCAAGCCCTATGCCTCAGTCTTACAGAGTATGTGTGCGTGCTAAGTCGCTTCAGTCGTGTCTGACTCTTGCGACCCTATGGACTGTAGCTCTCCAGGCTCCTCTGTCCATGGGATTCTCCAGGCAAGAATACTGGAGTGGGTTGCCATGCCCTCCTCCAGGGGATCTTTCCGACCCAGGGATTGAACCTACCAATGCCTCCTGCATTGGTAGGCGGGTTCTTGACCACTAGCGCCACCTGGGAAGCCCAATCTTACAGAGAACATTATGGAAAAAGGAGATGGGTCTGTGCTTGTCTACAGACTACAGTTCAGAATTCCACCGGGCACCACAGGGATGACCTCCCCACCACGGCCACGCCACCCTGTGGCTACTGCCCTGTCACACTATGCAAAGGAGGCTAACAAGGGGCTGTCAGGGTCATGGGAACTCATGCAGAGGCCACCAACACACACACGCACACACACACACGCACACGCACGCACACACACGCCAGCCGGACCTCACCGCCAGAATCCATGCAGCACGGCCGCCTCCTGCACACGCAAAAGCCACCGGCGCAGCAGCAGCAGCTTGCCTCCCGCACCCGCGTGGCTGCCAGAGTCCCAGAGGGAAATTTGGATTTTTTTTTTTCTTTTGATGAGCTACGGTTCTGAGCCAATTTATTTCATGGTCCAGCTAGACGGCCTTCTCCCTGGGCTGCTGCAGAAGGTGCACCCACCGAGCAGCCCCAAGGGAAGGAGCAGGGGTGGTCCTTCCTTCTTGAAGCCCCCTTGCACAGGAGAGCAAATGTCGGGCCAGGGGCTGGGTGCAGGGGCCGTGCACCCATCTGCAGGGGGAGCTGCTGGGCCTTTTGTCTTTTGCAAACCGGTCCCTAGGAGAGAAGCCACCGACACTCGCAGAAGACCACGGGTGGGTGTGCTGAGGGAAGAGCACTGGGCTCCCTCCCCTCCCGAAGGAAATGACAACCACCACCGAGAAAAACGGAAGGAAAGCCAAAAAACCAAAGAAAACCAGCTGAACTTACCACACTGCGAGTGAACTTTTCTAAGGAAGTTCTACGACCTTGCTCACTTTCTGGCTTTAGGGAAAAAAAAGATAGGGAGAAAAATACAGAAAAAAAAAAATTCTTCAGATAACACACGGTTCTTAAACAGCGGCAGCGGCAGCTAATGAACCAAAACAACAGCAAAACAGGGTGGGGGAAGAAAAAAAAAAAAAAAACAGGAAGAGAGAAGCAGCCAGCGCTGTATGCGGGAGTCAGCGGGAGAGACAGGAAACAGAAGCCCAGGAGAGACGGGGCTGCCTCCTCAGAGCAGTGAGGAGAGAGGGGTGTTTGCTTCTAGAAGAGTCACTCATCTTGCTTCCCGGCTGGAGTGGGAGCCACCGGGCTGGGAGCCGGGCCCTTGGGAACAGTTGGGCGCTGCCTGATCACTGCTTTCAACCAGCCAAGCCCCTGTGCAGGGAACAACTGGGGGCCTCAACTGGGGACACAGTCCAGACCAGCTCCCAGGGCTAGCAGGGTGTCAGGGGGATGCTACTGAGATGTCAGGAAATGGCTGTGGGCTAGGCGAGGTGATCACGTCCTCTGTGAGTCTAGGTTAGGACTTTCTCTGAGATCTTCCAGCCAGAAAGTTTGCTAACTTCCAGGACATCCCTGTGGCCCTCTAAGGATGCTCTTTGTGTATCCTGAGATCAAGGAGGCTCTCTCTGCCCATGTCTTTTGCAACCACAGAGGCCTTGGGTCTCAGAAGGAGTGTTCTGGACAGAAAATCCTCCTGGTACCTGGGCAGGTGACCCCTTCCAAGGTTTACTCATAACAGGTGGCAGGCAACAGGCAGCTCAGGAGCCTCCTGTGGAATCTTAGCTGAGGGCACCCCCTCCCTGCCACCCCCCATCCCCCCACAATACACACAGAAGGAAGAGGGGGCAAAGCCCTTGTGTACTCCCCAGGCCAGGCAGCTCTCCTCTATGGAGGAGGGGGTGTGGTGTGTACCTGATCCTCTTCCCAAGTTTCCTGCTTTACCAAGGGGGTAAGAATTACATCCCAAATACCTGCTAGTTTATCCTAGAGCCCAGTTCCAGGGTCCTGAATCCATGCCTGGGAAATCTGGAGAGTACACACACTCTTACATGGACACACATACTCAGACACACAAAACACACACTCACAGACACATACACTCACATAGACACACATACTCACAGACACACACACTCATATGCACACACACACTCACAGACACACACAGAGCAAATAATGGAAGTTAGAGAGCTGAAGAAGCAGCCAGGGGTCTGTGGGTCTGCAGGACGTGCTGGAAGCCGAGCGGGCAAAAGGCAGTCACTGTGTGTCACTGGGGGCAAGGTCAGACAGCTTCCTTGGCTGTCATGTCCTTTCCCCTAGGCTGGCTGCTGAAGACAGAGAGGATACTGCAGGAGGAAAATGCAACATGAACGACTCACGGCCTCAGAGCCAGGCTGGTCTTTGTCCTTCAGACACAGCACTGAAGGATATGTGCTGGGCTTGGCACCATACCCAGTCTGCACTTGGGGATGGCAGCACTTGGCTTCAATCCAGTGGGCAACCTGGGGGCCATCCATGTGGCTCAAGTCAGACCAGTCCTAGGTCCCGCAGCTGGAATTCTGTGCCTGTCATTCTCATCCCCTGGCTATTGAGTGGCTACTCACAGAGAGGGACCATCAGCCTGACTCATTTGGCTTCCTCTGCCTTGCACAGGCCCTTGGAGCTGCCCCAGAAAATCATACTTAAGTGTCCTGGCTATGCTTATTCCCTCAGTCATGTCTGACTCTTTGAGACCCCCTGGACTATAGCCTACCCGCTCCTCTGTCCATGGGATTCTCCAGGCAAGAATACTGGAGTGGGATGCCATTTCTTCTCCAGAGGATCTTCCCACCCCAGGGATCGAACCCAGGTCTCCCATGCTGCAGGTGGATTCTTTACCATCTGAGAGCCACCAGAGAAGCTGGAGGGGTCCTAGAGGGGTCCTCAAATTGTCCTGGAGGGGTCCTTAAAGTGTCCTGGAGGGGTCCTCCAAGCCCAGCTCACCTGCCCCTGAGGACCTGGCTCATCAGAATGACTAAGATACTTGAATAGAGGATGGACTGGGGAGGAAGGATTGGAAGGCTGTGTCCCCACAGTGCATCAGGGGACTTTGTGACCAGAAAAGTGAGGCCGCTTTACAGCCCACCTCTTAGCTGGGACTCTGGCTCACATCCCATCATGACCTGGACATGTAGATCTCATGGTGAGCCCACCTCTGGCAACAAAAGACACTCTGAGTCTACCTGGAAGTGCCGAGTTACAACTCCAGTCCATGCCTGGAGCTCAGGGGGAACAGAAGGAAAGGTAGGCTTGTCACTGTTTTCAGAAACAACTAGCCCCTGAGTATCGAAAGGGCATTGGCTCCGGCAAGAGCTTCCAACCCCCAAGGACACCCCTTGAGAGGGCTGAGATGAAAATGCTAATAAATTTCATTGGTGACATGTCACAGGCAGGCCATCTGTTACTGCCTCACTTGAGTGACCTCCTTCGTGAAGCTTTTCTCGTACGGGAGGACTTGCAGACACAGGACCCTCAGTCCCACTCCTTGTGCAGGGGTGCGTTTTCCCTTTGCACTCAGACTCACAAGGAGACTGAATGGCCCCTGGCTTCTTCTGTGTGTGTGGACACGTATGTGGACAGGCCCAGGTGACCCCAACTGCGGGAGTCCACGATTTCCCCACACTGGGATCGGTTCAGGGTCTTGAGCTGCAGGAAATAAGGAGTGCTTACTTTGACCTTCTCCCTGAGATCTGGGCTGCCAATACTAAAAGTCTTCACCTTTCTTGAAAAACTGGGTATCAGAACCATTATTTGGGGGGATGTCAGCCTGCTCCATCAAGACCCCTCCACCTCCACCCTCCTGCCAGGGAGCTGGGCTTCACGTTGTCCATTGTAGGAATGACGCATGACGGAAAGGGTGCAAGCAAAGAAAGCTGGGTCTTGGATACTCTGGGTGCCCCCCAAGTCTACTTCTCTTTCTAAGACTCTCAGGGATGTCCTCAGGGCTACCCAAGGGCAGGTGGGCAGGAGAGAAATGCTCTCCTAGTCTAGGGAGTGATGTGGTTACCAGCCAGGTACACAGACAGGCTCCCAGCCCATGAAGTCACAGCACACAGAAAGAGGGGCTGCACGACCGAGAGAGGCAGCCAGACAGTGTGTCGCTGGACAACCGCAGGCTAGGGCACTGCCACCGGGGGGCTGAGAGGGAGAAGAAAGGGATGCGCGTGGTCTTAAGCAGCGAGGCACGCGAGTCCTGGAATCTGGCGCAAGGAGAGCCGCATTGAACCCCTTGTGGACCTCAGATCAGACCCGCAAAGCGCAGAATGTTCGCTGGCACACTGGAACGATGAGCCAACCCCCTGCCTTCCCGTCCGTCACCCCCTGTCCTTCCAGCTCTGCCTTCCCTCCTCCCAGAAATCCAGCCACGTTCATTCCTGTTCCAGTCACCCCTCACCGCCTGCATGCTGGGGGGGGGGTCCCTGCACCCCCAAATCTAGACCCCGAGGGCTGCAAGGAACAAAGCCTTCATTCAGAGTGGAGGCGGGGGGCAGGGAGGAGTAGGATGCTGTTGCTTCTTGGTTAAAAGAAAAGGCAAATGCTCTGGGGCAGGTGGCAGATGGGAGAGAGGAAAGGGCAACAACCCCAGGCAGGATTTCCGGTGCCCCATGGCCCCGGAAGAACTCTAAGCCTTTCTATGCAGAGGGGGCTGCTGCAATCCTTGCCTCACACTCATCTCTGCACGCTGATTGGGGCAGGAAAGTCTGTGGGAGGGGGCTGGACCCGGCAGTGGTTTCCTCAGGGGTTCGCTAATGTCACAGCCAGCTCTCTGCTCCTGGGCTGAGCCCCAGGGGCCTCTTAGGTGGTCACTCCCTCCACTGTGGGCAGACAGGCAGATGGAGATGCTGGGTACAGGGAGACAGGAGGCCACACCCTGGACCTCAGGGGTGTGCGCCGGGGTGGTAACAATCCTAATTGTCTTCTACTGGAGTGGAAGCAGGGACAGAAGGGAAAGAAGAAGAGAGAAAAGAAAGAAAACCCAAGGGATGGTATTCTCACGTCACACCAGCAGCAAGCAGCAGGCAAAGGTCAATAGTGCTAAGAAAGGCAAGGCCGCCCTTCCCAGGGATACCTTCTTCTTGGCCAGCAGCAAGTCCTGGTAAGCACTGGACCGGAGGAAGCGGGCGTAGCTGTCACTCTTCATCAGCTTGTAGATGTGCTCCTGGGGAGGTGGGAGATGGGAAAACACAAGAAAGAACTGTCACCCAACACTAAAGGGAATTGCAACCCAGCTGGCCACTGTGTTAGGAAAGAAACAAGCCAAACTATGCTGGTATGAACCTGGAAAAATAGGTAACATGTTTGCTTTGTTGCCCCCCCCCCCAACTCAGAAAACATCAACTAAAACCTATTTTCTCTCTCAGCGTAAAAAGATCCTTGAAGATCATGTCCCGGAAGCTTTGTAATTGGGCCTTGGTGCCACATTGAGATGCACTGTTGCTTAATGATTAAAACCACAGGCACAGCGATAAGAAGGAAGAAACTACTGATGGTCCCAACCACTTGGATGAATCCCAAAGGAATTATCATGAATGAAAAAAAAAAAAAAGCCCCAGAAGGTTTACGTACTATATGATCCCATTGATACGACAGTCCCGAAATGACAAATTGTAGAAACAGACAACAGATAAGTGGTTGCCAGATTTCAGGGACGGGAAAGGGGCAAGGAGGGGAGGGAGTTGTGATTGTAACAGACAACAGGAAGGGTTCTTTGGTGAAAGGCTAGTTCTGTATCTTGATACATCTTACACATGTGATAGAGTTGTATAGAACCACACACACACACACACACACACACACGTACATATGAGTACAAGCAAAATTGGGAAATCTGATAAGCTCAGGGGATGTATCAATGTCAACATCATGGCCATGATACTGTACTATAGTTTTTGCAGATGTTACTGTTAGGAGAAGCTGGGTAAATGTATGTCTCTATAGTATTTCTTATAAGTGCTTGTGAATCTAAAAGTATCTCAAAAAGATTACCTAAAAAAAGTAGTCCACAGGCAATGATGCAATTGGGTCAGTTAAGGCACATCAGGGCCACCATCCCATCCTGGAAGAGTGCTCTCAGAGCCAGATCATGGGGTCTTGTGGGCAAATATGCCAGAGGCTGGGGAATGGTGCCCTCGTGGGCTCCTAGAGCCATTACATTCTGGCCACGGCAATGGATTTTACCCTTGACTTTCAGCTAATTCCTGTAGCCTCATGATCCCTTTCTAAGATCTGTCCTCATTAAGGACAGGGAAAGCCAGGTTCATTACAAGAGGGAGCTTATCGATTGAAAAAGGGTTATTTATCAGTTGAAATGTAAGGCAGCACAGCTACATGGGAAAGCCTGATTGTCCCAAGAGAGGACCTATTAAAAGGAGGGTGGGCTTTACCTAGGGAGGGTGGGATTGTTAGGCGGGGAAGCATCTTCTCTGATGTACACTCCTTGTCCATCTCGTGAATCTGGATAAAGGCCCCAGGGCTTGGAGGAATGGAGAGCTGGCCAGTGAAGAGGATGCTCAGTGGAGAGGCTGGACTGGTCGTTAAGGACCTCTTCCTCCGGTATTCTTCCCAGGGGGTGGGTAAGGTAGAGGCCTTTCCTCAGTTGGGGGCACCCTGTAGAGGTACCTGGCCATTTTAGAGATGCTGGTACATCCCAGAGGAAGCCCTTGAGTCACATCAAGGGCTTGCTAAGACCCTCTCCCTACCCATCTCAAAAGAAAGTGAAGGCATGGACTTCCCTGATGGTCCAGGGGTTAAGAATCCACCTGCCAATACAGGGGACACTGGTTTGATCCCTGTTCTGGGAAGATTCCACATGCTGCAGGGCAAGTAAGACTGTGCACCACAACTACTGAAGCCCACACAACAGAGTTTACTGTGCTCTGCAATGAGCGAAGCCACCCCAAGAGAAGCCAGCCTATCTCAACTAGAGAGTACTCCCCGCTCACAATTAGGGAAAGCCCACGTGCAGCAAATAAGACCCAGAACAGGCAAAAAAAAGAAAAAAAGAAAGAAAGTGAAGGCAGAAAGCAACCATCAGCTTAGTGCCATGTGGGTCCCTCTCTGGCCATCTTAAGAGGGACCACACGCGGACCTGTTTGGGCACCAGCTTCATTCTTGCACAGATGATCCCATATTTACAAAAGCAGGGTGCAGCACTCCTCATGGGAATGGGACCACTGCAAGGAGCCAAGAGAAAGGAAGCACTGGCTTCGATCTGAATCTACTTTGATGATCCAGATGTGTTCTCAGTTAATAAGCTTCGTGAGAACACATGTTGCTGAGTGTTTTTCTGCAAATTTCAGACAAAAATCCAGCCCACTCTAGTTTAAGTTCCTTGTGGGAACAATGTGCTTTTAATCTCTTATGTGTGCATAGCGTCCAGTGTGGGGTAAAATGTTAGTGGAACTGAAATGCTGGTCTGAGCTTACAAATACCGAGCAAGTTTACAGGCTCCATACTTGTTTTGGTTTATGATCAATTTCTGCTCTCTGTATGGAAGGGGGGGTCACATTCAACTCAGAGGAAGTCTCTTTGTGGGCATCATGGCTCGCCCTAATTGTCTCAGAGCCCAGACTGACAGACATCAGGGTCTTTGCATTTGTTGTCTCTTTAAAGTGGCCTAACATTTACATCTAAGGTACGCATGGAGAAGACTCTGGAGAGTCCCTTGGACTGCAATGAGATCAAACCAGTCAATCCTAAAGGAAATCAACCCTGAATATTCATTGGAAGGACTGATGCTGAAGCTCCAATACTTTGGCCACCTGATGGGAAGAGCTGATTCATTAGAAAAGACCCTGATGCTAGGAAAGATTGAGGGCAGGAGGAGAAGGGGGTGACAGAGGATGAGATGGCTGGATGGCATCATTGACTCAATAGACATCAGTTAGAGCAAACTCCGGGAGATGATGAAGGACAGGGAAGTCTGGTGTGCTGCAGTCCATGGGCTCCCAGAGTGGGACATGAGTAAGCAACTGAACAACAACAGAGTACAAATGCTAACCCAGAGCAAAAATGGCTCACTGTCTCCTTCTTGTCTCAGGCATGGCTTCTGTCTGGCCAGCAGAGCCAGGTGGCTCCTGAGTCATCTGGAGAGGCCTGTCCCTCAGGCCTGGACCTTCTCCAAACCCCTCTCCAAGGCCACAGCCCCCTGCTTGTTGTTCTGACTTGTCAGAAGAATCTAAATACCCAGGAATATATCACAAAATACTCCCTTCTGCCCCAAGAGGAGTAAGGAAACCTCTCCTAGCCCAACCCTTCTGGCCTTGAGAACAAATTTCACCCCCAATCCAGCTAATTCCTCCAACTCATCATAAGCAAGAAAAGCCATTGAAAGAAAGAATTTTTCAATTGAGAAAGAACAGGATAAAGCAGATGACTCAGTATTTGTTCCCTAAAATATTTGTTGAGCATTTCCTAGGTGCGAGGCATTGAGATCACAGCATGACTGAGACAAAAGAGGTCCTTGCTGTCATAAAACTTGGATTTCATTGCACAAGGGTGTGCATGACTAATTGAGCTAAGGGCTACAGGAAGAAGTTCAGGTTCAAGGTGCTGTGAATGGGTATAATTGAAGATGAACTCCCCTGCCAGAGGTGGGAAATGCTGGTCCAACAATCAGAAAGAGCCCCATCACAGCAGGAAGAGCTAAGGAGACCGGAGGTGTCTCCCAGTTCCTGGTCTGGTCAACCAGAGAAAGAAGGATGATCCAGGGTGAGGAGGAAAGTGCAGCAGACAGTGGTCCCTTCTTCAAGGGTGGGGGTCAACGTAGGTCAGAAGAACAGTTTGGGCTCTGCTCTTGTTCTAATGTCACATGGCATCTTGACAATTTGTTGCCAAGGCCAGAGCCAAGGCAGGGACCGTGTGGGGAGACAGTAAAGAGAACGTGGCCTGTTGGAGGTGGGCTGCACAGGTGGTCTCACTCTGCCAACCCTGTTGCTAGCTCTTGGCCATCATGATGACCATCTCAAATTACCCTGTGAGGGAACAACCACAAAACAACCGCAGCAGGTGGAAGTCATGGTCTGAGAAAAATGGAATGGAAGAAGCAGGTCCCTCATGCCCCCTACTGTGGCTTCAGGCCCCTCTGGCTGGGGCTTCCTTCCCCACAGTCTGTGGATCCAGGACTCTCCTCTGCCCTCCTCTCCTCCCCCAAGTGAAGAAGCGGAGCCTTTGCTGTACCCACTTATGGAATTCTGTTCCTTCCTCCTCGCCAGCTTGTTCTAAGAAACACAAAGACAGTAAACAGGGGGTGGGGGAACAGAGCGCTGAGGGTTTTTTTCTGGGAATGAGAACTGAGATAGGACTCAGGGTCTTTGGCCGGTTCCCAGATGCAATGAGTTTATCACTGCCAGGGACAGCAAGTGTACAAAGCTCTTGGCAGTGACCCCAACTGATTTATGAGGGGTTCTGGTTTGTTTCCCCTGCTTTGCAGACAACCAGTCTTAAGGAAAATGTATATCCAGGATCTGCTAAGAGCAGGGGAGCTGCTGGCAAAACCAGTGAGCCCCCACCCAGAGAATTCCCAAGGGGCCAGAGAGAGAGAAATGTGCATTTCTCTTCTTTGCTTTTTCTTGCCTTATTTTCCTCCCTTCCTCCTCCCCTTCCTCTCTGTCCCTTTATTTCTCCTTCCTTCATTCCTTCTTCCCTCCCTAGACCCCTCCCTTGTTCCCTCTCTCTCTAAAAAAAGAGATGATTGAGTTAACTATGAATAAGCAGAACTACCAGGGTCCACATCCACCTTCCTGCCATGTGGGGAGGCACCTGCTCCAGACAGGGAGAGGCTCAGCTTCACTGGTAGAGAAACTGACATTCTAAGGCCCTAAGTCACACGGAACATCTTAGCCACAATTCTCAGTGGGGTCAGGGGATCACACCCCTGAGGTGGGTGACAGTGATGGTACAGGGATGTCACTCTCATGAAATTCTCCAGCCTCATTTCCCTTCTTGGGCTCGGCCCCGGGACAGGAGCTTTGCATACCTGAGATGCTAAGGCAGAAGCAAAACCAACTGGAACTATGGGCAACATTTTATAAAACCTTTAAAGGGAGTATAATCTATAAAAACATTGAATTGCTATGCTGTACACCTGAAACTAATATAATCTTGTAAAGCAAGGTTACTCAATAAGAAAGATTCTTTCAGGAAAGAAAGCAACAGAGAGAAAGAAAACAGAAAACCCCCCAAAACTCAAGATGACCAGAATCAGTGGAGTCCAAGACACATGCAGGAGATGGAGGGAGTGAGCAGTGTCTCAATGTCTCAGAACCACACCTGCTACAAATCAATGTTTTGCAGGGAGAGTCCTCAGCTGGAAAGCTCCTTTGTTTTTAGACAAAACACAGTGGGCCTCACAAGTGCTGGGGAAGGTAATCAGACAAATGCCCAGGCCTTGAGCCCCAAGCACGCCGGAGCAGCTGGATGACTTAAGAACACCCTTCTGTCCTCTTCTTGGCTGTGGGTTCCTGAGACAGTTACAATCTCATTCCCCAGCTTTAGAGCATCCTTCTGGAGTGGGAGGCCACTCAGCTAGAGCACTGCACAGCTGCCAAGAGCCCTTGTTGGGATTTTCAAGTGTCCTATTTTTCTTTCTTCATCTCTGTCTTCCACATCCACACTTCCTGAAACAACATCCAGACTTTGGGCACTGTTGAGTCCCTTGTGGCCCCTTGAAGGAAGATACGATTGTGGTGCAAGATGTGATGTTGCTGCGTGAGATGCTGGAAGGGGGACCAGGCCAGTGGTCAAAGGCTTGGATTCAGGTCCCCACTCGGCTTTTTCCAACCCCACCAAGCACACAGTTAACCAAGGAAATAGAGAGGAACCCATTACAAAAACTGTACACAAGCAAAGGAATGATAACTGGCTTTTATGATGGGACTGTCCTTGTCAGAGATGACCCGGGGGAGAAGACCAAAGACCGTAAGATTCCTGGGGGAGGAGGAAAGTTGTCTTATTTTCATTGCTGTTGTTATTTCCTCGGATTCGGTGTTTAGGTTTAAACAACTCCATTTTACAGTTGAGGACAACGAAGCCCTACAAATTTGAGTGCCTTGCCCGAGGAGACTTTGAGCCCAGTGTTCTGTGATCCCCCCAAAGCTCACACTCTTCCTTTGGCACTTGCTGCTGTTCCTGGTCCTGGAGCTGGGGTTTCGAGGGAGGCAGGTTGTGTGGCTGAGACAAAGTCC
The DNA here is from genome assembly GCF_054371585.1 of Giraffa tippelskirchi. Classification (NCBI taxonomy): domain Eukaryota; kingdom Metazoa; phylum Chordata; class Mammalia; order Artiodactyla; family Giraffidae; genus Giraffa; species Giraffa tippelskirchi. The sequence goes on along the minus strand of NC_137281.1, from coordinate 144,083,766 downwards.
TCAATGTGTGGTCAGCAGGAATGTTGGGGGCCTCCTCTCAAGCTTTCATCTGAGTCACCCCAGGGGTGGATGCAGCCTCTGCTCACCATTCTCTTTTGGGAACTGTTCACCAGCCCCACTTGTCAGTGACAACAATGGCTGAGTCACCCAGGGTGACACAGGCTCTGGTTTCTCACCTCACAGATCGTGTCCAACTTGCCTTCTGCACCAGCAGGAAGGGCCAATCTGGCAAAGCACTGAGTGCTGATCAGACCCCTGGGAAGTCATAGGCAGCAAGTCTGTGTCACAGAAAGGCACCCAAGAGATCCCCAAGTCTCATCTTTCAAGAGGATATCTTAAGCCACAGGCCTTTAGAACTTACACCTGAAGTAAGTTGGCTAGCTGAAGTCTAGGGAAAATGAACACTTTTCTCATCATGGGTCCTGCAGGAGGCCAGAGGGTGGGACTGCACCAGGGTAGGGAATTGACAGGGATCTTAAGTTATTATCTGCTTAATAAACATAGAAAAGACTCCATGGCCATGTGAACAACCACTTCAGTGAAAGATAGTAGCCTGTTGTCCTCAGGATGCGACTTTGGACAATCATCCCAGGATCCTGTGAGTCTTTTTTTCCCCATGTTTTTTCCTTCTCTTTTTAAACTGAAATGGAGTTGATTTTCAGTGTTGCGTTAATTTTTGATGCACAGCAAAGTGATTCAGTTATACATATATACATGTGTGTGCTAAGTCGCTTCAGTCCTATTTGGCGCTTTGCAACCCTATGGACTGTAGCCCACCAGGCTCCTCTGTCCATAGGATTCTCCAGGCAAGAATACTGGAGTGAATTGCCAAGCCCTCCTCCAAGGGATTTTCCCAGTCCAGGGATGGAACCTGCGGCTCATTACGTCTCCTGCTTTGGTAGGTGGATTCTTTACCACTAGTGCCCTGGGAAGCCCCATACATGTATACATATATATGTACCAATATATATAAATTCTTTTTTAAAAAAATATTCTAGGGTCCTGTGGATCTTAAATGAGAAGCCCCCATTTGGATTTCTTTATCCTTCTAAGCAGGATGTGTGAGCCACTGTTTACACAGAATGCAACATTCAAGCCCTAAGAGAGTGTAAGAGTGAATTATCTTTTGCCTTTACCCTGCAAAGCATCCTTATAAACATGTTCAATTTAACTGGCCAAAGGGCACAGTATTTTGATGCTGTTCAATCCCTGTTCTTAGATAAGAGTAGCTTCAAAGGCAGCTTTGCATATTTTCTTTCACCTACCCAAATACCATGGGTATTAACTTAGACAAATGTTTCCTTCTCCTCTTCAAGGGCATGGAGTTTGGTGCAGGAGATCTCTGCTCTGAAGCATCAACAAAGAAATTTTGGAATTTGGTTCTCTGACGCCTTCTCTTCAGGAACTACTCTTCTGTGTGGTAATAAACAGAATCCTCTCACAAACAACTGATTTGTTCTTTTCAAAACGCATGCCTCCCTCTGCTGTTCATCTCCCTAAAATAAAACCACCCACAGAATAAAATGAGTAATTCCTGGAGTAAGCAGTTCCATAGCATATTTTGTTAAAATATGTCTGGCATGGGAAGTCTACCAGGAAGTGTCCTCCAAATGAGGATTAATATCAGGAAACTTGGGGCAGTCTTGTGATACTGGCACACAATGCCACCACCTCCACTACTGGGGCAAAGATTAACAGCCTTCACCAAGCTAGGAAGACGTCTGCTTCTGAGTCATCTGGGGCAAATGTAAACGTGGGCTCCCTGGGCTCCGACATTTGAACAAAACAAACGTTAGAAGACTTTCAATCCTTAATCATGTTGCTTCTAAACATCTACGTTTAGGTAAGAATAGAGACTCTAGACTCTAGGCTTCTTGTCTGCTCACCGGGGGGTGTAACTTGATGGTATATTTCTCAGCTCTTATATCACCCTGACCTCATTTTGACCTTGAGGTTGCTCTTTGATCTTTACATGCATGGGTGATGGTCAAGCAAAGTTTCGATAACTTAGATTGGGGTCTGCTTAAGAGAAAAGCCTACTTATCTGTATATTCCCAGAGTCCAGAACATCTGACCCTTAGTAGATATTCCAAGTTTTGCAGAATTGGCATATTGGAGAAATTGAATTCAATTGATATTTATTGATCACCTCCTATATGTGCTCTCCAAGGTTGTGTGGCAAGATTTTTCCAAATAGAAAGCAAAGGAACAAATTGCCTTTTTTTTTTTTTTGGATGATAGGTACAGCTGAGTTTGTTATCATCCTGGACCAAGTTGTCAAGAAAAAAGTTTTTCTAAACCACAACTGTGTGCAGAGCATTATTTTAGTGTCACAGGGATTTATAGAAGGTAAGGAAGACCAACTGACTGCTCCCAGCAAAGAACTTCAAATCCAGAGGTGCTGGAAGCCTAGACACTGCAGGTCTAGATGGGGTGTCTCAGTAGCTACTGCAGGTCAGGGAAGCAGAGGGGCTTGAAGACTTAGGAAACCTCCATGGGAGCCTGTAGGGACTAAAGTCATAGGCTGGATTGGTCCATCAGATTCAGTTGCCAATCCATCTGACGGACAGATTTCCAATCCAATCCAATCTCAATGTAGCATTTTCTTAGGCTTGTTTCGTTTGGTTTGTAAAGAATGATGTGCTCTTGGACAAGCTGTGCCCAGTGGCGAAAAGCCATCCAGGCCCCTTACATCCTTTGCTGTTTCCCTCGGGGTAGAACTTCACAGCCCACAGGTCAAGGTCTCCCAACTCAAATGGTAGAATGAATGTTCATGAAATGGATGGATGGGGAGATGAAAAAGTGACTCAATGGATCCAGGGACACAGTTCTTGGAACATTCTCAGATCAGTTCAGTCACTCAGTCATGTCCAACTCTGCAACCCCATGGACTGTAGCACACCAGGCCTCCCTGTCCATCGCCAGCTCCCAGGGTTTACTCAAACTCATGTCCATTGAGTCAGTGATGCCATCCAACCATTTCATCCTCTGTTGTCCCCTTCTCCTTCTGCCTTCAATCTTTCCCAGCATCAGGGTGTTCTCTAATGAATCAGTTCTTCGCATCAGGTGGCCGAAGTATTGGAGTTTCAGCTTGAGCATCAGTCCTTCCAGTGAATATTCAGGACTGGTTTCTTTGAGGATGGACTGGTTGGATCTCCTTGCTGTCCAAGACTCTCAAGAGTCTTCTCCAACACCCCAGTTCAAAAGCATCAATTCTTCAGTGCTCAGCTTTCTTTATAGTCCAACTCTCACATCCATACATGACTTCTGGAAAAACCATAGCTTTGACTAGACAGACCTTTGTTGGCAAAGTAATGTCTCTGGTTTTTAATATGCTGCCTAGGTTGGTCATAACTTTTCTTCCAAGGAGCAAGAGTCTTTTAATTTCATGGTTGCAGTCACCATCTGCAGTGATCTTGGAGCCCCAAAAAATAAAGTCTGTCACTGTTTCCACTGTTTCCCCATCTATCTGCCGTGAAGTGATGGGACCAGATGCCATGATCTTAGTTTTCTGAATGTTGAGCTTTAAGCCAACTTTTTCACTCTCCTCTTTCACTTTCATCAAGAGGCTCTTTAGTTCTTCTTTGATTTTTGCAATAAGGGTGGTGTCATTTGCATATCTGAGGTTATTGATATTTCTCCCGGCTTGATCCCAGCTTGTGCTTCATCCAGCTCAGCGTTTCTAATGATGTACTCTGCATATCAGTTAAATAAGCAGGGTGATAATATACAGCCTTGACGTACTCCTTTCCTGATTTGGAATCAGTCTGTTGTTCCATGTCCTATTCTAACTGTTGCTTTCTGATCTGCATACAGATTTCTCAAGATGCAGGTCAGGTGGTCTGGTATTTCCATCTCTTGAAGGATTTTCCACAGTTTGTGGTGATCCACATGGTCAAAGGCTTTGGTGTAGTCAATAAAGCAGAAGTAGATGTTTTTCTGGAACTCTCTTGCTTTTTCGATGATTTGACAAATGTTGGCAATTTGATCTCAGGTTCCTCTGCCTCTTATAAATCCAGCTTGAACATCTGGAAGTTCACCAAGATCTGATAGACAGAGTCCCTGAAGAACTATGGATAGAAGAAGTTCATGACATTGTACAGGAGGCAGGGATCAAGACCATCTCCAAGAAAAAGAAATGCAAAAAGGCAAAATGGTTGTTTGAGGAGGCCTTACAAATAGCTGGGAAAAGAAGAGAAGCGAAAAGCAAAGGAGAAAAGGAAAGATAGACCCATTTGAATGCAGAGTTCCAAAAAATAACAAGGAGAGATAAGAAAGCCTTCCTCAGTGATCAATGCAAAGAAATAGAGGAAAACAATAGAATGGGAAAGACTAGAGATCTCTTCAAGAAAATTAGAGATACCAAGGGAACATTTCATGCAAAGATGTGCACAATAAAGGACAGAAATGGTATGGACCTAACAAAAGCAGAAGATACTAAGAAGAGGTGGCAAGAATACACAGAAGAACTGTACAAAAAAGATCTTCACGACCCAGATAATCACGATGGTGTGATCACACACCTAGAGCCAGACATCCTGGAATGCAAAGTCAAGTGGGCCTTAGAAAGCATCACTATGAACAAAGCTAGTGGAGTGATGGAATTCCAGTTGAGCTATTTCAAATCTTAAGAGATGATGCTGTGAAAGTGCTGCACTCAATAAGCCAGCAAATTTGGAACACTCAGCAGTGGCCACAGGACTGGAAAAGGTCAGTTTTCATTCTAATCCCAAAGAAAGGAAATGCCAAAGAGTGTTCAAAGTTCCGCACAATTGCAGTCATCTCACACGCTAGTAAAGTAATGCTCAAAATTCTCCAAGCCAGGCTTCAACATCCTCAGATACCCTGAGATTTAAAATTGAAGCCAGGCAGCCCTGTGCCAGCCAGCTGACTCCCGCCTCCCTCCTGCTGCCTGCGGAGGCTCTGGGAAGAGGTGAATGCCCTAAGAGGAAGCTGTAGGCTCACGATACTTCCTGTGGTTTCACTGTCTCCTCGAAACCCACCGGCAGTGCTTCAGACTACAAGCCCCAAGATTCAGGTCTCTCTAGGCTCCTATTGCTCTGCCTATCACCATCTGACTCCTCCTCTTTCAGCTCTAAGCCTTCAATGCTTTCCTACTGTCTTCAGGGGTAGAAAGTACAAATTCCTTAGGAAGACACCCAAGGTCCCCCAGATCTGGCTCCTACATACTTTTTATTTTTGCATTTCTCCACAAGGAACTCCTTCCAAGAGCAGACACTTTCTTGGGAGAGTTCTTTTTAGATCTAGCTTGGAATTATGAGACCTCAGGAAATACTAAAGCCATTAAATTTTGTGAGTTCACACATATAAGGATATAGCACTTATACTTATTCAAAGAGTTTTCAGGGCTATTGGCTCATTTGATTTCCCAAAAACCCTTAGAGGGCTTAGAGAAGACATCAACCCCATTTTACAGATGAGAATACTAAGGCACAAAACGTCAAGATCCTTGCCTGAGACCACAAGGCAAGGGGGTGGCAATGTAGCTCTGCTGATGCCCCAATATTGAGAACAGAACTCAATCCCTAGCATAAAGAACTGAGTCCATAAAAAAAATCATGGCTCATTTTTCTTCTTTTTCTCCCCCTCATGAAGCTAAATCTGTGAAATTGGAACAACACAGCAAACAGCTGAGGGCTATGGTCACAGCCCACAGACCTTTATGGAAGATTTGATCTTGGCCCAAATTTTCAAAGAAGCCAAATGGATAGGCAAAACACAACTGCAAATGCTGGGCCCATGCTGACAGAGCATCTTGTGGGATATTTCCACAGGAAGTAAACACAGGCAATTAACTTTGCTGTAACAATGCCTGTGGTCACATGAAAAAACAGAACCCTCAGAGAGAGCTTACACCCCATCCCCTGGGGCCCATTTCAAATGAATCCATAAATGTGGCTCAGCCTTCACTCCAGCTACTGACCCCAGATACTCACATGTTTATCGGTTCTTTGACTGCTGTTGGGTGGCTTCTGATCCCAGTGGGGGAAGGGAGAGAGGTGTTCCAAAGGGCTTAGGTGTCATCATTCCAACCTCTCAGATGGGCAAACTGAGTGACCGCAAGCAAGCATAAAGGGCTTACAGGAACAGTCCTACAGGCCTAGACAGAGCATGTGGCTAGGATCAAAGCCTGTTCCCCAGTTTGGGGATTTTCTCTGGGGACCAGTTTCTCCAGGTCTCTGCACGATGACCAGACTCTCAGCTCTGATAACCCAGGGGCAGTGCTAACTGAGCAGTAGACCTGACCGGCAAGTTGGGAGATCTGAGAGCAAGTTCTGGCTGGATTTTAGCCCTCTCCCCCTTACCTGGAAACCTTGAAGTCACACCTGTGCCGCTGGTGTAGGCAGCAGTGCTGGCCAGGCAGGGTGAGGATCATGGTACTTACTGACTGACTTCCCCTTGGTCGTGGGCTTTATAATACTCAACCCCGACACAGAAACATTCATGGAGATTGGTGGGTTACTGTTACTATACCAAGATCTCCTCTAACCTTCCCTCCCATATAAATGAAAGATTAATGGCTCCCAACCCATTATCTTCTATCTTTCTGGACTTCTTGAAATGATTCAATGATTTTCATGATATATTATTCAGCACAGTGGTCTCAAACTCTGGCCCCCCTGCCTACTTCTTTATGTCCTTCAAACTTTATGCCCTAAGAATGGTTTTTATATTTTTAAGTGGCTGAGAAAAATCAAAAGAAGAATAATGTTTCATGAGCTTTCAGAGTCCAAAAATAAAGGTTTTCAACATAGCCACGCCCACTTATTTATGTATTTTCCACTGTACACTGTGACAGTGTAGCTGTTTTGGTATGGTAGAACTGAGTGGTAGTAATATAGACTATATGACCTACAAAGCTCAAAATTTAAACTGTCCGGCCATTCACAGAAGAAATTCAGCCTTTTTAACCAACTCCTAGTTTAGTGTAAAAGGCAGGCTACAGAATCAACCTATTTGCATAGACACTCTATACACATAAACAGAGAGAGAAAAAAATACTAGAATGGGGTTATCTCTAGGTACTAAGGTTACATACAATTATTTGAATTTTTTTAAACCAAATTTGTTAAACACAAAAGTATAGGAAAAGAATATTAATGACATTAATAAAATAAAATTGCAGTGTCTTACTGTGGGCCAGACATTGTTACTTGTTGATATGTTTTATTTCACCGAATTCCCTTTCCACAGTATAGGTACCATTGTATCTCTGTACAGATGAGGGAAGAAGACTCAGGGAGTTTAAGGAGCTTGCCCAAGGTCACAGTACTAGTGAGAAGCACTTGGTTTACTTACGATGAAAACACACTTGAGAAACAGAATGTGCTGAAAAGAGAAACTGGTTTAGGAAGAGTACTTTACTAGAAGTCACAGAATCCCAGGCCTTACAGACAATGAGGAGGTTACAAATGCTTTCTTTGGGTATCCACATGTCTAGTCTACTTCAGTAAGGAGATACAATACATTGGGTTGGCCAAAAAGTTCATTGGAGATTTTCTATACAGTGTTAACGAAAACCAAAGGAACTTTTTTGGCCAACCCAATATTTGTGAGTATGTACCTGAAAAACAGCAGAGAACCATGCTAATGGAGGGTGTATATCCAGAAGGACATCAAGGCACAATGTGCTGACTTCCCAAGCTTTCCCATCACGTATTTCTTGACTTAGTAACAATATAAATGTCAAGAAATATTTGATAGGAATATTGACTGAATTTCAACAGTCAGTTGACTAAACTATGGTGCTTCCACACATAGAATGCATGTGTTAAATTGCTTCAGTCGTGTGCGACTCTTTGTGACCCTATGGTCTGTAGCCCATCGGGCTCCTCTGTCCATGGGGATTCTCCAGGCAGAATACTGGAGTGGGTTGCCATGCCTTCCTCCAGGGGATCTTCCCGACCCAGGGATCGAACCTACATCTCTTATGTCTCCTGCCTTGGCAGGGAGGTTCTTTACCACGAGTGCCACCAACCAGGCAATGACTGAGTAGTACTGACATGATTATATTGCTGCTGCTAGTTGGCATTGTGAGTTTGAGGCTGCTCTGTGGTGATGTAGGATAAAGCAAATGACATGAAGAACTAACGCTGTCATCGATAGTGCCTTTGAGAACCAGGTTTCTAGAAAAAGGAGGCACAGACCTAAGAAAGAAGAGGTTAAGTAAAATCCCCTGTGGTTTTGAATTTGAACGCAAAGTGTCAGTATGGATTCATGACGTATTTTCATCAGAAACAACAAGCACCTATTTTCCAGTTTTGGCCACTGGAAAAGTCTAAAAATGATGACCAACCCAGGAACAACGAGGGCCTCCAAGTGCCCAGATTATCGTCTCTAAAAATATTTCCCACTAAGAAGAACAAGGGATTCTTGGATTCTTGAAGAACTAGCTGATTCCAGGTCTGGGGAAGGGCTTGGATCATCTTAGCTTCCCTGATATTTGGATGACATCAAAGACTACCAGGGTCATGTCAGAAGGAGCCAACTGGCCAGAGATGGCACAATGTAAGCAGCAATAACAATAATAAAGAAAATGGATTAAAACATATCAAATATGCTTAAACCAATGGGTTTACAAGGATACTAAAAAACACACAAAAACACCCTAATTGGTCATCATTGGAAGATGACAGTAAACTATTCATTATTTTTAAAATTGGCAAATAGAGGAAATGATTCAAACATATATTCCATCTTTCCTGTGTGAATTGTATTACTAGATAATCAAATGGTAGATGTATTAGACTATTTGTATTTCACTTAATAAATGAAATAAGAATGATAGGATTAGACATCATTTTGTAGCCCCTAATTAACTGATGGTTTTAAACTATGAACATCAATGGCTGCAAAAACCACAAAGGGAGACAGCTAGACATCATATGCCTTCTGACAAGAGAGCACAGCACAGTCTAGAAGTAGTTTTGCCCAGAAAAATAAAGCTAAAATCTGATTAAATATCTAAGTCAAACTAGCAATTTATAGGAAATGCAGATGGTAGAAGGACACATTAAATAGCAACACAAGGTTGCAAACAGAAAAAACCAGACTGTGGAATCTCTCTGGCACAAAAGACCCAACTTCTTCCCTAAATAAACTGCAGGGTGAGGAGAACATAAAAGGAGCCTGTAGATTACAATATACTTAAAAGAAAAGACAATCTACATGTGTGGGCCTTATTTGGATTCTGATTTTGAATAAGAATTTAAAAATGGCATTTAGGAAATACTATGAACTTGAACACCTGCATGACATTTGATGATATTAAGAGATAATTGCTAATTTCTTAAGGAATTGCAGGACCAAAGGGTCAATTTCTGTTAGAGATACATACCTAAGTATTTACAAATGGAATGGTAAAGTCTTGGATTTGTTTTAAAACTAATGGTGAAAAAGTAGGTGGGGACACAGATAAAATGAGATTGGTCTTATATTGATGATTGCTGAGGCTGGATGAGGGTTCCCAAAGTTTCTACTTTTCCATAAAAAAATGCCCACAAGTTTCAATAATAAAACATTAAAATAAATCCTTTCTGACATCTTGCTCAGAGTGATAATACTGGGCAGGGTGTATGATGGCTCTGACAAATACCCCTTCTCTTGTGTTTCATGAATGATGGAGAGTTGAGTATTGTGCTTCAGATTGTTCATCTGGGGACTTCTCCGTCACCCATGGAGTTTCTCCGTCACCCATGGAGTTTCTCTATCGCCCACAGGGCTTCTCCATCACTTATGAAGCTTCTTCATCATTCTCCTCACCAGGATAATGTCACTATATGCTTGGAACACATACACACACACATGCAAAAATCTATCAGAAAAGAAAAGATTTCTCATGACTTAAATATTTCACTTTGAAGCTGCAAAGGGTGTGAGGGACTTCATAAAGCTAAGTCACTGAACTCTATAAAACCAAATCTACCAGGCCCAGGCATTCAGTGGAACTCATGACCAGGGGGTCCCGTGAAAAGACAGTTGTGGTGTGGAGGCTGCTAAGTGTTTCCATTCTGAAGTTCTGAGCAAATAACAAGCAAATTGGGATGACGAGGACACACCGTTTCTCTTCTCATGCCATTATCTGCACCGGTGACTGACTTTCCTAAATTAGGTGATAATGTCTGTGGGAGGGCAGTTCTCACCTGGGGACCCCACAGGTGAGAGAAATGAAGAGGGCTGAGCAGACACAGCAGAACCTTAATCCCTGTAACCGGTGTGGGATGGTGGAAGGAAACAAAAGCTAGGGGCCAGGAAGTGAGAAACAGATCTGATGTTTATCTCCGGAGTCTCCAGAGATGGCGTCTCCCAGCCCTCAAGTTAAGCTCGCTGTTTAGAGCGGCTTGTGTTTCTACCACCAGCTTCACCAGCATCTGTGTGCTAACGGTACTGTGCAGGGTCATGTGTCCCTCCCTGTCACTCCCCTGCCCACCAACCCATGGGTTCCTTACACCCCAGAGCTCATTCACTTATTGGTGACATTGCCTGTTGCCCTGCCTTTCTCTCCCACTAGCCTTTAACTTCCTTGAGGGCAGGGGCTTTGGTCTGTTCCCGATGGTATCTCATCACATGGCACAAGGCATGGAATACAGACATGCTCCCCAAACATCACTGCAGGATTGGAGGTCCCAGTGCAGGGCGGTGGTTATGAGCGTGGTCTTGACCCCTGGCTCTCCAAGCCCACTCTCCCCACCTTGCTGATGCTGTGCTCCACTTTGCAGATTCTGCTATGACTTACTATAGGACTTCAGGTTTTGTAAAACACTTTTGAGATTTTCCTGGAAAAGACATAACTACATGCCACACCTTGGATGTGTGTTCAAGGAGTGGGGTGGTGGAGTTGACACATGAACATCTTGGGACAGAACTATTTGATGAGTTGAGCAAACCTGGGCATCTTCGAATGTGTATCTCCCTCCATCCTTGACGTTCTGACTGGTTATCTCATAGCTGTGAGAATCCAGGTTGATTGCACTTGGGGCCCCGGGAGCCAGAAACTCTTGCCAGATTTCTTCTACCCTCCTGGCCACATCCTGGAGGGGCTGTTTCTTGAGATCTTGGACTGCCAACCAGAACCTGAAACAGAAGCACAAGGACAGTTCGTTCCAGGGGCTCCGTCAGTAGCTGGTCTGTTGGACATGGTCCCAGAGCTGACATCCCACGGCACTCATTCTGCATCACCCAGCTGTCCCAGCAGCCATGTCCCAGGTCATGAAGGCTGCAGGGACTGTGAGAATGCAAAGATGCTCCATCATTGCACTAAATGCATGTTAGAAGATCGCCTTGCTTCTGGTTACCAAAAAGAGAATTTTCTCTCTCTACATCAAGGTTTTTCAGCCTCGGTACTGTTGCCATTTTGGGCTGGATAATTCTTTGTTATAAGAGTCGCCCGGTACATAGAAAGATATGTAGCAGCAACCTTGGGTTTGACCCATCAGACGCCAGGGGCATCCCCTCCGCACTTATGACAACGAGCAAGTTTCAGGCTGTTACTGAATGTCTTCTGGGAGGTAAATTCACCCTTGGGAGAGAACCACTGTTTGACATAGAAGCCACGACCCAGACAATGTGAGTCCCTTTTCTATATCTGGTGGGGATCAGTTGGAGGTATTTAAATGACAGAAAGATCCCAGAAGCAATAGTATCTTGGAGCCATTAAGAATATTTGAGCTGGAAGGAGCCAGCCATACATGCTGTTGATGGAGAAACTGAGTCTGTTTGCAGCATCGATGCGGGCATGGTGTTTGGCATGTTCCCTGGAGGAGGGCATGGCAACCTGCTCCGGTATTCTTGCCTGGAGAATCCAGGCAAGGACTGGGCTTGTACTGTAGCCCGCCAGGCTTCTCTGTCCATGGGGTTGCAAAGAGTTGGGCACAACTGAGCGACTAAGCACAGCACAGGTGCTCAATAGTCTGTTGGATTGCAGGTGGGCTCATCTGGAACAAAGCTGAAGGGACATATATCGGGGATCCCTCTACAAAAGATTCTCCAGGGATTGCTGGAGAGAGAAGCCTCCTGCTCAGGACTGTATCTGCCTCTCATCAATCCCTCAGCATCTGCATGGTGCTGGAGGGCTGGGCGTGCGCTGGGAGCTCTTTTCTGCTGAGAACAGCAGCAGCCAGGGCCAAAGCTTGGACAACAGCTCCCTGGGTCGTGACGATGGTTCCCAAGGCAACCCTGGAGAGGGATTTCAGCACGATTCAGGTCTGGGTGGCACATTTTGTGGCCTGTGAACAAAACAGGCCAGCTTCCCCGTCAACGAGAGGAGAGGACAGGTCCCTGGCTGTGTGGCTCCTGCAGCCACGGGAATCACACGTACTCAAGACAACAAAAGGGCAGGAACAAGAGAAGCTGAACCATGACATGGAGGAAGGTGCGTTCAATCTGTCATCGAATTTCACCCAAAGTAAGAGGCACTCTTTTTTTTTTTTTTTTTTGAAGGTTAAGCATGTTTTTCTGTTGCTGTTCAGAGAAGTGTGTGGAGCCATGTGCATGGCCTAAAGATGCCACCCAGTGGCCAACTCGGGTAACGCAGCTTCATTTTCCCCAGGAAAGAAGACTGGGGGGCGGGGCCGGGGGCGTGGTCTCTGTGTGTGGGTCCGTGTTTGTGAGACACGAGCTCTATGAGCTCCAACTCTCCCCCTGATTTACCATTTGGGATTCTGATGATCTCGCTAAAGAAAACCCTCATGGTTCCCTTGCCAAGACTAAGAGGCAGGGAGGAGCCTTGATGGCTTCACTCGACCGGACCGGAAGGTGAGGAAGTCCTGCTCCCAGCTGTGCTGCCCTCTTGGCACCTCTGTATCTTTCTGGGCCTCTCTCCCCTCCTGGCGCAGTGGGTACAGAGCAGGGGAGGGGTGTGTGGACGGGTCCCAGCACGTCCCATCCCGGTGTTACTCTGAAATGCTCTCGAGCCCCGCGGGTGGGTGCTGTGGAGGGAGCCGCATGGGGACCACAGGTCAGGAGGGGCCTGGGAGGTAAGGCCTGGGGCTCCTGCCACCGACATTGGCCTCACTCGCCCTTTAACACCAGCCCTCTATCTTTCTGTTCACGTCAGGTCTTTCTAATCACGTCCTCTGGCTACCCAGGGAGAGGGAAACAGTAGCCAGTCTTCAACCAGAGTCCAGATTGGTGGGGTTGGTGGGGGAGGAGGGGTGGGCAGAGTTCAAAGGGGGCTGTTAACTGTTCAGTTGTTCAGAAGGGTCCTTGAAGCTCAGCTGGGAGGGGGGGTCTTCTCCACCCCCTTGGCCATTCTCTAAGGTTCCCTCGGTCTCTCTGCACCCCCACTCCCACCGAGGTCTGCCATGAAATGAAGGAGGTGGCCAAGTGCTTTCAAGTGAAAATGGTCAGCTGGGGATGACAGTACCTACAAAGGCTTTCTTCTCCAAGAGGACCATGTTTGATGGGCAGGTAAAATTTAGGAAACCGGCTCTAAAGAGAGGAGCTAGTGTTGGTTTTTCAAAGGCCTGGAAGGAGGGCTGACGTGCAGCTTGATGAGTCCCTGGCAGCCCTAGGGAGTCACCTCTGGCTGAGTCCTGGGCTGGAAGCAACTCCTTTGGGCCAGCGTCCATCCCAAGCCTACCGGACTCTGCAATTTCTCACACAAATTAGGACACCCGGGCAATTTCCTGACGCCTCAGTCGGTGTCATGTGGGCGTCACCTTCTGTCCCTTGTCTGAGTCTGCTCTGAGATGGAGCTCTGGAGAGGCCCCGAGGCTGAAAGCCGCAGGCTCCCCACGGTTCCCGAGGCCTCAGCGGGTTTTGGCAGAATGAGTTGGGAGCCACATTAACGCACATTACTCAGCTGGGTAGAGAGAAGTCTGGGGCGGGTGGGAAAGGAAATTTCTGAATCAAATTTAATCAACTTTTACACAAAAAAATCAAAAGGTTCCCTTTATCAGACAAAACCAAGAATTAAATAAAAAAGTATAAAAAGTAACAACAGGCATGTTGGAGGAGGAGAAATAGATGGAGGAGCTGGAGGGGGAGAAAGGGGAGGGGGAGGATGGGGAGGAAGAGGCAGACAGCAGTCTTCTCTCCCTGCGCGCATGGGGACCCTCTCCGGCCTTCTGTCTGCCTTGGAGATGACCTGCCTCATCTCTCTCAGGTGACAGTAACAATGCTGTCACAACCCCATCCTGACATCCCATATGTGTTTCCCATCACTGGCTTCGAAGAACCTTTGTGCCAGCTTGAAATTCAGTACTGGCTTGGTTTCCCTGGTGGCTCAGCTGGTAAAGAATCCGCCTGCAATGCAGGAGACCTGGGTTTGATCCCTGGGTTGGGAAGATCCCCTGGAGAAGGGAAAGGCTACCCACCCACTCCAGTATTTCAGCCTGGAGAATTCCATGGACTGTATAGTCCATGGGGTCGCGAAGAGTCGGACATGACTGAGCAACTTTCACTTTCACAGGCTTGGTTTGTATTGGTCATCTGTGAGCCCACGGGCCTGAGCTGGGGGCTTGGAGCCCCGGCTGACCGGCCACCCTCCCCTCGAAAGAGCCCTAGAAGTGCCCCTCGCCCAGCTCTTGCAGATGGATGGGAGGCCCACTGATGCCTGTGCGGCTCCCGCTCTTATCACAAGCCCGCAGGTACCGCTGCTCCTCCAGGATGCCAGCGGGGAGGAGAGACAGTCAGTGGCCCTGGATCTGCCCACGCTGCATAAGCCTCCATGGCTTCTGGCGGCAGAAGGGCTGTCAGGACTGGCAGGCCAGGAGGATGCACGGGTACCAGGGAGACCACCTGTCCTGCTTTGCTGGAGTCGGCAGAGTCTGGAGAGGCAGCCCAAGGCCGACATCCAATCCATGTCATTGGCTTAGGAATGCCGGTGGGGGGGCAACTGGCCTTCTCGGGGAGGCAACCTGGGGGCAGACCCCCCGCCCCTGGACCGAGCAGCTGTGGATGGGACTTGAGGGCTGTCCAGGGCTGCCCCAGGTGGCCTTCTGCCTCCCGCGGCGCCGGGGTGCTGACATGGAATGGGGTCTCCTCCTCAAGGCTGGCTGCAACAAGGGGAACCTTGAAGCAGCTGGTGGCGCTCCGTCCTTCCAGGAGGTCTGGCCAGGCCCTGGTTCCTTGCTCACCTATCTCCTCATCAACTGGGACTGTCATGTGTTAGAAAGACCCAGCTTTTTGTTTGTTCCCGGGAAAAGCCAACTCCACACAGAAGGAAGGGTTTCTGTGCCCTCTGCTGGTCAACAGAGACTCAGGAACAACCGTTGTCACTTAGTCTCTCTCTACTTGGGCTGGAATCTCACCACCAGCAGCACCACCCGAGCTCAGCGACATTCGCAGGGCAGTGGCCGAAATGCCACAGGTTGTCTGAGTGCCATGTGAGCACCTCTGTCCCCATGAACCATGTGTTTGGTTCTCGGGGAAGCCCACCGGGCCTGGCCCACCTCCCGGGGCCTTCCTAGGACCCGGGACAACTGGGAGGCTGGAGCGCTGCAGGACAAACTGCTAACACTCCTGCGCTCTCTTTAATTGCTTCTCCCTTCAGCTGACACTGTGTGGAACCAGGATAATCAATCTGCATGTTAGAAGAACAACCACGTTCTCTCAGGAGACGTTACAGCTCATAAAAAATGTACGGGGGACGCTCTTGGCTGCAGGTTTTGATTTTTAACTCGTGCCCTGCTGAGCGGCAGTGGTGGTCAAGTCAGGGAGGATGAAGACTTGTGCAGGTGGTAGGACTTCCCTGGTGGCCCGGTGGTTGCGCTTCCATGGCAGGGGGCGTGGGTTTGATCCCTGGTCCAGGAACTAAGATCCTGCATGAACTAAGATCCTGTGTGCCTCTCGACACAACCAAAAAAAAAAAAATTTGTTGTGCAAGAGAGTGGGGAGAGGTGGCAAGGGGCATGGGGTTCCTGTCACCCTTCTAGGAAAACACACAGAGAAAAGAGAGGGACCAAGCAAGACCACTCCCTGGGACCCTCTGCTTCAGAACCAGGAGGCCCCACCTTGCATGCATTCTAGAGGCTCTGAGCAAACAGCTGTCTCCCGTGGGGGGTGCCCACCCTATCCAAATGGAGCCCGGGGCTCAGCCCAGGGTGCTGCAAACAGCCTACAACCATGAGCCCTGCTGCAAATGCCCTGGCTACGTGGCCTCCAGTGCTTGAAGGTGTTGCCCCTCCCTCATCTCACAGGCTCACCCCCCCCAAAAAATGATGAAAACAGATGTCAACTTGTATGATCACAGACCTCTTTTCTTAAAGGATCCAGGGTGAACTTTTGTTGTGGTGAGAGCAACACCTATGTCTCTTTGGGGCTCCTCTGCTCTGTATTCTGAAGCGCTGGCAGAGATTGAACCACTTGGCTGGTTAGCTGGCAAGATTTTTCTAGGTGTCATGCAAAAATGTCACGCTCTATGTACCCCTTTCACTGGAGAGATGCAAAGGAGCTCGGGGAGACAGATGTGGAGAGGCCTTCGCAGTGTATCCAGCTGGGTCCCGGTCAATCTCTCTCCTCTCTCTTTCCCTCCCCTGCTCCTGGGCTTGACCAGTCCAGGGGGAGGAAGGACCATCCTGGCGTGGCCAGCACCACAGATGGGCAGTGTCCTTGAGCTGTGCCACATGGCATGGCCCTGGTGTCCACCCTTCACAGGGACCACAGAGAAGGTGCGGCCACAGGGCCCCTTGAGGATGCCCTGGGTGAGGGATGAGGGATGAGATGCATTCAACTCTGTGCCCTCAAGACCTGGGTCACAGCGGATGCCAAGCTGATATCTGTGGCCACAGGAATGACTGCAAATGGAGGGGGAGGAAAGGATCTGGTTCTGGGTGACCCAAGAGTCCTAAAGTTGTGTGATTTAAAACCAAAGCTTCCCCCATACATCCAATTATGCTGAATATCATAAAAGTAGAATTTGGGCTTGCAGAGAGGATTTTAGAAGCTCTTGGGCTATCCGTTTTATCTCAGGCTGTTCTATTTACTTTATCCACTTCCCTGTCACGGATCAGAAGGGACCCTCTTTAAGTCTGGATTTATGCATTCACGCTGGGGGAGGAGATTAGTTACTGCGCACTCACACCCGCTCACAATGCATTCTCTCACCCAGGACTGACTGCAGCCCTCCTGGAGCGAGGCGCTGGCAGAGTACAGGCGGTAAGGCAGGAGGAGGCGCTGACACCTGCCATTGACACTCTCCTCCGTGCGCTCCCGGCCTGAAATGTGTGCAGATTTCATGGCCCTGGCTGCTCTCAGACTGGGACAGGCAGTGTTGAGCCAGTCGCTGTTCCCGCCCCAGTGCCCCTCACAAGGACCAGGATGCTGTGGTCATCCTTCCAAATCTCCACAATGGTGCAGGTGGCTGGGGAACAGCCAGGTTAAGGGAGCCTCTATACTGCTCCATGGGCTTTCAGAGTAGCTCAGTTGGTCAAGAATCTGCCTGCAATACAGGAGACCCAGGTTCAACCCCTGGGTGGGGAAGATCCCCTGGAGAAGGAAATGGCAACCCACTCCAGTATTCTTGCCTAGAGAATCCCATGGGCAGAGGAGCCTGGCTACAATCCATGGGGTTGCCCAGAGTCGGACATGACTTCATGACTAAACCACAAACCACACACCACTCCATCTCGGGGACCCAGTAGACAGGGATGAGCAGGGAACATGGGGAGAACCCCCAAGGCTGGCTCATGGGGACCAAGCTGAAGGCAGGGTTTGAGGCTGAACTAGTCGTACAGAGTCTGCCTGGGCACAGCATGCTGGCCACAGAGGGGGTGGTTTCCCACCCAGGACACCTGTAGGCAACAGCCTAGGAGGCTGGTCTGAGCACCATCCTGATAAAGAGGTCTAGAGTCAAGCCTTCTATTACAAATACTCAATTAGGAATTGAAGCAAAGAGTAGAATAATGCCTCAGCACAAGAAACGAGCTCTTCTGTGTCATAACCCGAAATCAGATATTCAACCTTATCTGGTTTACAATAGGTACGCGGCTGCCTGGAACGGCCTCGCTATTTCAGTTAATCAGCATCTACCCCTCCTCCCAGGACTGCGAGGTATGGGAGGGTCCCCCCACCACAGGTCCGCTCTCAGGGTCTTCCAGCTGAGAGCAGCCCCCCTCCCTCTTTCTTTTCTACGTCAGTATCTTGTACACTCTTCAAAGCCCAGTTTATGATGTGCCTACTCTGATAGGATGTTTTGAAAACATTACCAAAATGGTTCTCAGAGTTTACACTCATTGATATTCATTTAATGATTTAAGGATTTCTTGTGTGTTTTCCTCAAGGACTGACAACATTGCTGCAGGCAAAGATCATGCATCTTGTCTTTCTTACATCCCCTCAGCAGATTCTTGGGGGCTGGAGACAGCATAGGTGTGTGATAAATATCATTTGATTGATGTATGGGACTGATATAGTCTCCAACTCCAAATATATAACATGGATTTTGCACATCAACACTAGAGGACACAGTCTTTTGTCCACAGCATATGGTCTTTTTAAAGTGAAAAAAAATTAATAAAGTCACTCTTTGGAAAAATGCCATTGGAAGATGGGAATTAACCTTGTATATAAAAGAGAGGCTGGTGCCAGGAAAACACTGAGATTTCCATCTCACCCACTGAGCAGCCATCACTTGGCTGAGATGAGTCAGGGTCTCAGATAAGTCACATCTTCTGTATGTCTTTATTTCTACATCTAATACAATGAAAGCCTGAATAAATCCCAGGTTACTCAGTTTTGCATGACCATGATCCCTACCCCTTTTTACAAGCTCCTTTTCCTTTCTCTTACAATGAACCCCATGTTTTGAAAGTTTTTTTTTCTACTAAACAGTAACTATCAACACATTAGTACATATCCCCCATTTGATTACTCATAGACCAATGGAACAATCAATGTTTTCACTGGTGTCAAGTGACCAGAGTAACCACTACATGGAGTTGCTAGAATTCCCCCCAAAAGGAAAAGTATATTTTAATTAGCTTTTACAATTATGTCTCCAGTTCTTGAACAGTATTTACTGTGACTTTTTGAAATTCTGAAGTGAACCCACTGACCCCTCTTTCTTCTGGTTAGCCTGTCAAGTATTGAGGACCCCAGAGACTGGAAAGTTTTAAAGGGGAAGGTCTCTGAGCTCCCTTTCTGCCATGGAGTTCCATGGTTTTATGGCTTTAGTGAAAGGATGGTGTCATTAAATCCATTCGACCGTTGACTTATTATTGAAGACACGTTTCCAATAGCTTGAACACGTGTCATCTGGATTTAAAGAACCAAAAATTCTGGTGTTGGTGGGTGCTCATCCAGTCATAATAAAGCTTGAACATAAAGTTTGTCCTCCATGTCAACCTTGAACACATTAATTGGAATTGGAATTTGAGCTGTAACGTTTGACTGAGAAAGGGAGGTGAAGAGAGAAACTGATGATGCAAATTTCTTCATATACTCTCTGCACACAACTCAAACCTTGGAGAGATGTACCTGAGGTTTTCTGAACTGAATTCCGACTCCAGGAATCGTAGAAACTGGTCCCGCCCCACCTGGTCCTTCAAGATCTCATCGAAAGAGAAGCCCCATCTCTTCACTCGCTGCTGGCTGGGCTCTTTGCTTTGGGAGAGGGAATAAAGGTTTAAAAGGTGATCAATACCAGGCAGAAACCTGTGTCACAGTTTCTTCAACAACTCAAATTTATTTAGCTGTCACAGGCCAAAGGAAAATGTCTCATTTAAGTGACAGATTCCATCAAATCTGCACAAATCCCGAATGCAGACTTTTGTACACTAACATCAGCCAAGGGTAAAAGTTTCTTTAAAGAAGGTGGTTGAAAGGGGCCACATTTAGGGGATGCTGGCCAAGTGCTGCTTACAGGACATATAACAGCTCCACTGATTTGGCTTCCCTGGGCCATTTTGGTCAGTCATAGGTCCAACTCTTGACTCCATCCTGTTATTTTTTTTCACTTAAAAACTGAGGATGATTTGTGAATCTGATCTTTCATCAAAGATACTGCCCCCACCTCCTGCCCCTTCCTCAATTCCCAGGGGAAAAACAGAGTCCAATTTAGAACCAAGTGATGTTCAACTGATCAGAAATACGTCAACTCATCCAGGATAAACCCAATACAGGTGCCTAGAAGCAGAATGTTGCATCCATTCATTGATTTAACCACCACCTGCACAGTGTCTATGATGGTCTAAGCATTGTTCCCAGCCTTCGCACCTGTTAACTCACTGAGTCCTTGAAATTAGTCTGAAAAATGTACTAATGCTGTCCCCATTTTGCAGATAGGGAAACTGAAGCCTGGTGACAATTTACCCAAAGACGCACTAGGAAGGGATGGAGTTGAGGCTCAAGTCCAGACAGTGTGCTTCCAGAACACAGCTCTCAGCTCTGCTGTGCTGCCTCACATCCATGGGACTCTCCCCAAACCAAAGTGTAGGGAGTGGGGACAGAGAGTTGGTCTTATTCATTTGGTGTTGGAAGATGAAAATATTTCCTTCAGCTTCTGTCTTTCCATTTACAGTTCCTTTGCTGTATTTATTCCTCTGACTTCTTCAAGCAGCAATAGGTTTCTAGTTCATGAGCCACATGCTGCTATCTCTCACTCAAGTGGTGATCTATGGACCAGCAGTGGAATCTCAGGCCCCACCTCAGACCCGTGGAATTGGAATCCACAGCTTAGCAAGATCCCTGGGTGATTTAAGTGCACATTAAACTCTGAGAAGCATTTATTTAGCAATATTTATTTCCCCCCCTTTTTTTTTTGATATCCATTGATTTATTGATGTTTAATTTAGGTCCAAAAAGGATAAGAGAACAATTACAATTTAGGTCCAAAATAATAAGAATACAATTACAAAACCAAAGCAACAATAACAAAATCCCCAAACTCTTAAACATAGACAAGTATAATAATAAGAACAAGTGATGGTAACTCTTGGTTGCTGTTATTTAGTCACTACATCATGTCCAACTCTTTTGTGACCCCATGGACTATAGCCCACCAGGTCCACTGTCCATGGGATTTCTCAGGCAAGGCTACTGGAGTGGGTTGTCATTTCCTCCTTCAGGGGACCTGAACCCGTGTCTGAATCCAGAGATCTCTGAACCCAGAGATCGAACCCATGTCTCCTGTATTGGCAGGTGGATTCTTTACCACTGAGTCACCAGGGAAGCCCAAATATAGGAAAGAATAGTAATAAAAACAAGTGATGATAAGTCTTAGTAGGGGATGGTTATTATACCAGAAAGCCTAGGCTAGGGGAACAACTGCCAGTGAACAAAAAAAATTTTTTTAGAGCTTCCTTGGAGCCAAGACAAAAAGATTTGAATGGATTACACCACTCTCAACATTTGAAAGAGGTAACATATAAGTTTGTCAGT
The DNA here is from genome assembly GCF_054371585.1 of Giraffa tippelskirchi. Classification (NCBI taxonomy): domain Eukaryota; kingdom Metazoa; phylum Chordata; class Mammalia; order Artiodactyla; family Giraffidae; genus Giraffa; species Giraffa tippelskirchi. The sequence goes on along the minus strand of NC_137281.1, from coordinate 144,062,427 downwards.
AAAGACAACTTTTGCTCTAGTATTGAATTATAAATCTTTACATAAGAAGCATTGAAACACAATGAATGATACCTCTGATACCTTTATTTAAAAAACAAAAACAAAAAGCAAAAAGTGCAGGAAACTTTTACATATAGCTATTGGATTGCCAAAAAGTTTGTTTGGGTTTTCCAATAACATGCATCATTCTCAGAGTTTAATGTGCACTTAAATCACTCAGAGATCTTGTTAAACTGGGAATTCCAATTCTATGTGTCTGAGGTGGGGCTAAGATTCCACTGCTCATCCACCACTTGAGTGGGAGATAACAGCATGTGTCTGTGAACTAAATACTTTCAACAAAAGTCAAAAGCATAATGTTAAATTCTAAGGTGGTGAAGGTATATCTCTGGAGAGCCAAATAATGAAGTATGTAGCTTCATTGTCATGGAGGGCATGGCAACCCACTCCAGTATTCTTGCCTGGAGAATCCTCATGGACAGAGGAACCCGGCGGGCTATAGTCCATGGGGTTGCAAAGAATCGGGCACAACTGAGCGACTAAGCACAGCACAGAACAGCTTCATTGTCACTTGGCTTGACACGAGAAAACCTTAAAACCTGGTGGAGGAAATATTCCATTCATTTTCAGGAGCTCAACAGTAGCCGTCTCTTCACTCCCCAAGTCCAAACATATTCTCCCCATGCAGCTCTGTTGCCAATGATGGAAGGTGGAAACAGAAAGTGTGTTGGTGTGAAATGAATGCTAGCCACATTAAAAGGCTCTTGCCCACCGGGTTCAGAACCACTACACTGTAGCCTCAGCAAATGATGTAAAGAAGGTGCATTTTATCTTCAAGCACGAAGCTGTGAGCCCTGCACTGTAGCACAGTGTACAGCGACCACATCCACATATTTCCCTTCTTTTTAAAAATAGACAAACTTTTTTATGATGTCTTCCATGGAATCTCTCAGGCAAGAATACTGGAGTGTGTTACCATGTCCTCCTCTAGGGGATCTTCCCAACCCAGGGATCAAACCCAGGTCTCCCACATTGCAGGCAGATTCTTTACCATTTGAGCCACCAACAATGAGGAATGCCAAGAAAGATTTTTTTCCCCAAAGTTCCAGGCTGGGCTTTCTGTAATGAGCCAAGAAGACAGAACCTAGATTCTCTCAAACTCAAGCCACAGAATCAAACTCAACTGCTTTCCAGAGGACAAAAAGCGCTGTTACTATCCCCACCCTGGGTTGAAGTGAGCAGCAAATGGAAGCCCCACTGAGCTGCAGGAACACATCTGCTTCTGCCAGGGTCATGGTGTGACCTGGGATGGCCACCAAGGTTGCAGGGCTCTTTGAGGATGGTGTTGATGACAGCTGTACCCCAATCAGTGGCTGTGTCCAGACAGCCAGGTGTGGAAAGTTGCTCAGTCTCTGTAGTGACTGCGTTATGGACACACGTCCACCACCAGCATCACCACTTTCTGGTTTGCAAGCAGTGAGTCCGTATTCATCCCACCAGGTTCCTTGGTGGTGGCAGGGGGAAGGGTGGTGGAGGATAAGGGCCTTTTGAGGGGTAAGCCAGAGAGCCAGGGGTGTCGCTGGATGCAGAATCGGAGGCCTAGGACAGATGTTTGAACATACAGAAAGCTGCAAGCTCAGCCTTCAGCAGAAACAAGGAGTTCTGGGGAGACAGGCTACCCTGGTGTGGTGGTTTCCTAGTTGGCCAACATACTTTATTTGGAAATAGGACCATTAAAGATGCAATTAGTTAAGAAGAGGTCATCCTGGGATTGAGTTAGCTCTTAATCCAGTATGTTGCTGCTGTTGTTTAGTTGCTAAGAGTTGTGTCCAACTCTTTTTCAACCCCATGGACTATAGATCTGGACAGTTTAAAATAGAAATTTATTCTCTCACAGTTCTGGAGGGTAGAAATCTGAAATCAAGGTGTTAACTGGGCCACACTCTCTGAAGGCTCTAGAGGAAAACCTGTTCCATGCCTTCCTCTTAGCTTCTGATGCTGCCAGAAATCCTTGGCATCCATGGCCTGCTCATGCAGGACTCCAATCCCTGCCTCTGTCATCACATGGTATTCTGCCTCTGTATCTGGTTTTTCACATGGCATTTACTCTGTATGTGCCAGTGTTTCTGTTTTCTCTCCTTATAAAGACATCAGTCATATTGGATTGGACTTCCCTGGTGGCTCAGTGGTAAAGAATCCGCCTGCCAATGCAGTCAATGCGGGTTCAATCCCTGGGTCAGGAAGATCCCCTGTAGAAGAAAATGGCAACTCACTCCAATATTCTTGCCTGGGGAATCCCATGGACAGATCTATAGTCCATGGGGTTGAAAAAGAGTTGGACACAACTCTTAGCAACTAAACAACAGCAGCAACATATTGGATTAAGAGCTTACTCAATCCCAGGATGACCTCATCTTAACTAATTGCATCTTTAATAGTCCTATTTCCAAATAAAGTCACATTCTGAGATTCTGGGAAGGACTTGAATTTGTAGGTGACACTATTCAACGTAGTACATCTGGGTTCCTTCAATTATTCGTTATTCACAATCCTATTTCTGTGTCTGTGTCTGTGTCTGTAGACACCCTACATCTGCTCTTTTTCTTCTAATAATCTGATCATTGGGATCTATTCTATTAAAAGCTTCTTGGATACAACTTTTCAATATATGTCTTTCTTGCACCTCTTGGTTATTTCCAAGCATCATCCCTTTGAAGGTTCAAGATCAGAATGTGAACATGTTGCTGCCATGAAATGGTCTCGGTGGTTATAAAATAATTCTGCAAATTTATCTCTGGACGTTCATCTCCAAGTGACTAGTACAATAACTTTCCCTTGGTCTCACTCAGATAATCCATGGAACTCACAGCCCCTCTATTTTCATCCATTGTATAGAAAGGCTTTCTCATGACATATCTCTAATTATGGTTTTGTACCATCACTTAACTTTTAAAGGGTTTATGTCATTGTCTTTGCAGTTATCTTGTGAGCTCTCTGAGGGCAGAGACCACATCTTTGTATTTACCACAGTGCTTTTCACACAGCAAATGTTTAACGCTAAAGGGAAATCTGTGAGAAAATGTGTACAGTAATGTGGATGATGTGTCCTTATACTGACATTGATGTATTCTTATATTTCTAATAGCTAGCTGGATGCCTTTTTCCAACTCTAATTTCTCTTCCATGCCCATTGCTTCTCACCAAATTCCTGCCTCCCACTGAGCAGCCCAAATTAACACAGCCAAGACAGGTGGCTCTCCCAGGGAGTCTGTCTTTCATTCCAGCTGTTCTCCCAAATCAAGAACAATAAAGCCAGATTCAGCATAAGCATCTATCTATAAAAACATCCAGCTAGCTTCAAAAGGTTTTGAGTTACTGGAAAAATTATGAAATGAGGGATTGTTCCTTAAAGAGTAAATAACCAATGAGTCCATCTCAAGACCAAGGCTATTGAAGGAACAATCACAATATTACTCAATGCTCCAAGAAAACCTGAGGGTCCTAATACTTCAGCAAGGAGTGGTCCTGTTGTTTGTTACTGTGTAACAAACCATCTTCAAACTCAGTGGCTTAAAACAACAATTTATTCTTCTCTCTCAACATCCCATGGGTTGACTGGGCTCAGCTGGAAGGTTCTCACTTGGGGTTTCTCAAGAATTGTAGATGGATGGCAGCTGGGGGTGGTGTCATCTGAAGGGTGGGCTGGGTTGGACATCCAAGATGGCTCATCACATGGCAGATGATGCTGGTTTTGGCCAGAAGCTCAGCCAAGGCTGTCAACCTCCAAGATCTCCTTGATTGCTTGGGTTTCTCATAGCCAAAAGGTTTTAAAAAGAATGTCTTAGGAGTAAATGTCTCAAATGATCAAGAGCTGTTTTATGACCTGTTCTCAGAACGTTACTCCTGCCATACTCTGTTGGTTAAATAAAGCATCAAGGCCAGGGAGGGAGGTGTCCCCTTTCCATGGAGGAAGCAGTCCCTGCATACCATGAAGAAAGCACTGATGAGGCCATATATGGAGACTGACTACCATAGGGAGGGAGACTGACTAATATCATGGATGTACAGTTCTGTCAAACTGCTGAGCAGCTCAGGGATGGTCTCTGCCTCGCAGCAGATCAGGCTGGTTGGGAGTGGATGCCTTTGACCAAGTAGGATGAGCCGGGTTCCTTGTAGCTCTTTGCTCATGTGCCTGTTGCCCAGCAAAGAGAGAAAGTCAAACCTATACCATGTGGTGAGGGCAAATCATGAACCCCAATCCTGCAGGCAATGCCAAGTTCTTGTTAGAGTCACTATCTGGCTGATGGCATCTTCCCGGGACACTTTCCTGGTGGTATTCAGATGACAGTGAAGTGAAGTGAAGTGAAAGTTACTCAATTGTGTCCGACTCTTGCGACTCCACGGACTATACAGTCCATGCAATTTTCTAGGCCAGAATACTGGTGTGGGTAGCCTTTCCCTTCTCCAGGGGATCTTCCCAACTCAGGGATCAAACCCAGGTCTTCTGCATTGCAGGTGGATTCTTTACCAACTGAGCTATCAGGGAAGCCCTCAGATGACAGCGCTCTCTCCAACTGAGATCTGGCAATTTGGGGCTGATTCTTCCTCAGTGATGAGCCCTGGCAATCACTATTTTCTTTATCTAAATTTGACTTCTCAGAATTTTCACTGAATAGACTGTATGTATATCCTTTAAAAAGGCAGTCCTGTATTGCCCTCTGAACATTCCCTTTCTCATTCTTGGATTTCTAGATCTAATAGTTTGTCTGAGAAGGAGAGAGGGATTAAAGCACAATTTCTTACTGTCTATGCTATATCCTGCATCATCCTGCCAGTTATTCTATTAATCCCCACTGTTGTCCTTGGCTGGTTTGTCTATAAACCCTACATGGCTGAGACAGTATGTTCATCTCTGTCGAATCCAGACATTATCTGTGATGCCCTCTGCCCTGGGCATTGTAAAGAGTCTGTACCCATTTACTCACGCCCAGGAGTAAATGCCCACATGCCCACCTTAGATGAACATGAAGTGCCAAGCGACCCCTACTGTCTCCCATGCTGCCTTGATTCTTCCACACAACTTCACCCATCTTCACCAAAACCCAACTTCACATGAAGTGTTTGAGAGGGTAGAATCCTTTACTGAAATTGGAGGGTCTTGAGAAGCGGGTACATATTGCACTATCCAGCAGCAGGCAATTTAGAAGTCACATATTCAGTATTCCCACTTTGAAAAGTCCTCGGACGCCTCAGCACTAGGGGTTTTCACGGCTCTGAACGGAAGCTTTCTCTCTCTTGTCTCTCTGCTCCTCTCTTCACCCTCACTTTTCACTGCCCTGAGGTCTCCCCTCTTGGGGACAAAAAGTACATTCATCTCATTTTCTTATGGGGCACAACCTCTCCACTTGTTGTTGAGTCTCTGCCAACACTCCTGCCCTTAGGGCCTGACCCTGTGCACCAAGTGACATTAATGTCCTTTGCCAACGAGGAGGAATCCTGGAGCCGGGAGGTAAGATAGCATGTTATTCACCTCACTACATGGGTATCTTGAGAGACTTCCTTACTTAGAAGAGGGCACATAGTAGGTTCTCAATACTATTTATTAATTAAACTAAATTAAACTGAAACTGAGAAAAAGATGACCTTTGATTATTTTACTGGTCACGTTCAGCCTTTGTTTCATGCACAAAGGCTGTTTGATCTCTAGACTGAACAAGCAATGTTGGCACTGATTCCTGACTCTGTATCACCAGAGGCAGGTTCCCAATCACTGCCAGAGTCTGACTGGGTGGGAATGTCTTGCTGGGAGAAGAAAGAAGGCCTCATAGCTTCTCTTCATTCTCACTTGTATCTGAGTAACTTGGTTGAAGATGAACAGAACACTGTAGGTGTTAGGTCAGATGTTTATGATTACAGTAGAAGCCTGAGCTGTAAAAACAGAGCCAGAACCTAGTTATGGGGGCAGTGAGTCCCTTGGAGACAAAGTGCTGATACGTTGGGAAAAACCAACAGGCCAGGTGGCCACCATCTTCCCAAACTATCATGCTTTTTGCCTTTCTTTTTTTTTTTTTTTGCTGACTTTCAAGAAAGAAGGAGGAAATCCCAACATCCTCAAGGTGAATTAAACTCATGTACTTAACCTCTCCTCCTTTCCCAAATGCCAACAGAATTGCCAACAAAATGGTCACTTCTCCATTCACCCTCCATCCAACCTATACTTCCTGAGTACCTACTACATGCCAGACACAGGTCTAGGCGCTGAAATAACTGTAAGCCTTATTTAGAAAGCGATCCAGGGGGAGGATGTGATCTAGAAAGACTGGATGGATGTGGAGTGGCCACTATGGAGTGAGTGGTCGCTGAAGACCTTTCCGAGGAAGAGACATCAATGCTGAGTGAGGCTTGAACGAGAAGGGAAGCCAGCCACGTGAGGGTCGGTGAGAGTGGTCCGGGAGGAGGGGACAGGCAAGAATCTGGAGTTCAGCGAAATATTAAAAATGAAACAAAACATAGCGTGTAAGAGGCAAAGAAATTTCCTACTATCAGAGGATAAGTGTGGAGGAACCTTGGGAACTTGTGAAGCAGGTGGATGGGTGACAAAACTGATCGTGGGCCACCTAGGCTTCCAGTAGGGCCATCTGGGAATAAGGTGACTGGGTGTCGCCAGCAGAAGCCTGGGAAAATCCCAAGCCCTGAGCAGCAAGACTGGACGTAGAGGCAATTGGTAGGTATCGAACGGGGGAAACATCGGGGAGAAACTCAGAAATATGAGACACGGGTTCCCTGGGCCAAGAGGGTCTCCAAATAAAAGGGGGACGTTTTCCGGCCAGCTTCTCACATGGGAAGTAAAGCCAGAGGGTGGTGCCTGTATAACCCAGGGGTGGTAGAGCTGATATGGATGAGAAAACATCTCAGCAAGGCAGGGAGACTTCTCAAGATGCTGAGGTTTCCTCCTGCTGCTCACTGGCTTCTGCAGATCTCTTTGTGTTCCCCTAAGATCCCTCAGCAGATGGGAGAAGAGTAGCCTTCTTGGGGTGCACCGTGGAAAGGAAACTGAATAACTTAAACCCCCTCAGGGCCTGAAACAGAGTGGCACAGCTGGCTGCAGGAACATCAGGCTAAGGAAAGGGTGGGCTTGAACCACCCTTGAATCCCACAGCCAACCACTCTACTTCAAGGGAGTACCCTGACTTTTGGTCTGTTCTTGGCCCACATGTCTAGGACCCAGAGAGGAACCCCACAGATTTACCCAGGCCCTCCTCCCATTAATACACGCAGATGAGGCCATACAGCCAGGTGACTTGCTCAGAGGAGAGCCTGCCCCAAGTAGGGGGAAATCAGGAGCCACACCAGGACTTCTCAACCTGTGCTGTGCCTCAGAATTGCTTAGAACATTTGCTAAAAATATAGGTACCCCAAAGCACACTGGGCCATCTGTATTTTAATGAGCATCCAAACAATTCCTGAGGGAACCCTCATCAGCTGCTGGTATAGTCCTTCCAGATCAGGGCTGTATATTAGCATAAAATTAAAAAAACAAACCAACAGTGCACTACTGCCACAAATTATTTCTTAACTGACCTGGAGAGGGGACTAGGCACTGTTATTTTTTAAAATAAGCTCTCCAAGTGGTTCTAATATATAGTGAAAGTTGAAAGCCAAGACCTTCACTTATGAAAACCAGTAGTACCCCAAACTGTCTGAAAGGACTGATCTGCTCTGAACAGTGATTGGAATAATGAAACAATGAACAGAAACAATGATTCTCTGATCAATGATGCCCCGTGAAATCAACTAAGTGGCAGAAATAGAGGGGAGATATGAAAAAAATCTGAATTCCATCCTCAGGGCAATTCAAGAGGATAAACATCACTAGAACAGAGCAGGCTGTGAAGAAAAAGCCATCCAAGAATATTAGAAATTCTTGGAAATTAAAAGCACAAGTGTCAGCTACCCCTCCCAGCACTCAGTAGGAAAAGAAAACTCGTTAAAGTATAAAATCACAGAATGGATACCATTGAGACTGCTGAGTCTGAAGAGTAACTCAAGAGATTCTATCCTTGAATATAGAATAAAAAGACTAAGAGATGGAATTTTTAATAGAGAAAAGATAAGAGATAGTGCTACTACACCCCAGACGACCAGAGTTCCTACAAAAGGATTTCCTGAAAAGAGAGGGTAGAATGGAGAAAAGAGTTGCAATAAAGGAAAGGGAGAGAGAGAGAGACGAGAAGCAAGTTAAAGAAAGATTTAAGTTCTTCAATCAGATCAAAGGGACTACCAAGGGCATGTCAGAAATAATTAAAAAGAAGTTACCTTTCTTACATGGGGCTTCCCAGGTGGTGCTACTGGTAAAGAACCTGCCTAACTAATGCAGGAGACATAAGAGACACAGGTTCAGTCTCTGGGTCAGGAAGATCCACTGGAGGAGGAAATGGCAACCCACGCCAGTATTCTTGCCTAGGAAATTCCATGGACAGAGGAGCCTGGCAGGCTACAGTTCATAGGGTTGCAAAGAGTCGGACACAACTGACGTGACTTAACATACACACACACACGACTAGACCAGAACTAGGGTAACAAAGCTAACACAAAACTTGACTAATAAAGTAAAACTCAAGGAAGAGAAAAAGAAACAAGAAGAAAAATTAGATTCAGAAAACATAAATAGCTGGGAAAAATGTTAACTATGTGATCTGACTAAACATGACTGCTTTTTATCCCAATGTCCAAGGTAAAACACATCACTAGAAAAATGGCAAAGAACACAAAAAAACAGGCAAGCCACCAAAGGAAAATGAGTATCTAGTAATCATAAGAATAGATTCTCAAGTATTTTAACAAAAAATATAAGTAAAATGAGATGTTTATTTTAATCTATCAGATTTGCAAAGATGAAAAAGATTGATAATGCCTGGGTTGTTGACATCAGCATTTCCCTTAACGATTTAGAATGTCTCCCAGGAATCCTGTGAGTTCCCTGCAGCAGCCCAGAGTGCTTGGGTGCAGTTTGGGAACCATGGCATTAAACTATCAACAAAGGCTCTTTCTGGAAAGTGAAATCGGGGTGGAGCGAGAGAGAGTTTTCTTTCTTATATACGTTTAAACAGTTTGAAGGGCTTCCCAGGTGGTGCTTAGTGGTAAAGAACCCACCTGCTAATGCAGGAGACATGAGATGCAGGTTCAATCCCTAGGTTGGGAAGATCCCCTGGAGGAGGACATGGCAACCCACTCCAGTATTCTTGCCTAGAGAATCCCATGGACAGAGGAGCCTGGTGGGCTACACTCCACAGGGTTGCAAAGAGTCAGACATGACTGAAGCAACTGATCACACATGCATGCACACAAATAGTTTGAACTTTTTATAATGAGCATCTATAACTTCTATTCCTTATTACAAGGTTTCCATTTTAAGAAAAGAAGTCAGAAAAAAAAAAAGACAAGTGTGAAAGTGAATGAGAGAGATACAAAGAAAAGAAGAACAAAATAAAGAATTGTCTAGCCAAGGGGCAGAGGGTGCAAAGGCACAGCATACTGGGTTCCTTCTGTAATCTCCAATGTGGTCTAAGACCCCCGGGCCTTAGTTCCTCAGCTATTAAGTAAACACACTAGCTTCTCTCATCTGTATGGGCTTCCCTGGTGGCTCAGACAGTAAACAATTCTCCTGCAGTGCAGGAGCCTAGGTTTGATCCCTGGGTCAGGAAGATCCCCTGGAGAAGGAAAAGGCAACCCACTCCAGTATTCTTGCCTGGAGAATTCCATGTACAGAGGAGCCTGGTGGGCTACAGTCCATGGGGTCACAAAGAGTCAGACTGAGCAACCAACACTTTCACTTTTCTCTCGTCCATAAGGAACTTCTGAATGGAACCATTGTGCCTGCTACTCCAGAAGAGCAGAGAGATGAAGACCATGGCTCTGCGGCCCTCTGCCTGGGTTCTAATCCTAATTCTACCACCTTCTTGTTGTGTGACCTCGAGCAAGTCCATTAACTCCCGTTTTCCATCTGTTCAATTCTGAGAATAATAATGTCTACCTATTGTGGTGACTCATTGGAAGATACTTAGTAGAGGCCAAGGACAGAGTAAATGCTAGCTACTATTGTTGTTGTTGCTAATGTATGAAAAGCAAATGATCCACAGATTCTTGCCCTCCAGCAGTCAGAACCAGCAACTGTGAGGGACTGTCCCAGTTATCGTAACATCCATAGGATCAGAGAGAGGTCAGAGGGAAGCCATAAAGGATCCACATACAAAGCTATAAAGAGGTAGAAGCCATGGGCAAGGAAATCATCTGGGTGGTTACATGAGGAGTTTCTGTTCTATTGATAAAAAGAGTCAAATTAAGATAGGGTATAATAATAATCTCATGATCTCATGCATTGTGCTCCTTCTCCCACTTCCAAACATTAAAACATTTTTTTTTTACCTCATCTCTATGTCCCATAAAGTGATATCATCACTGATCCAGGGATTGGACGGCTCAGCTGGTGTGATCAAAGGGTCATATTCCACGTACTGTTCCGTGTAAGCAATTAAGCTGCAGGAGGAAAGCAGAGCAAAGAATACCACTGATTTCCTATAACAACAGGTATTCTGTTTAACACAAACATCATATCAGTCTTCATATAATTCCATGTTAAAGGAAAAAAAATTACCTCCACCCCCACTTCTGACAACTCAAACTGCTTTCATTTGTCCTTGTTCCCTCCCCATGATGGACATATTGTTTCTGCCTTATTGCAGTCACAGTACACACATGCATTTTATATCTTTCCCCACCTAACTCTTTCCCTGAATCTTGGTGCATCCCTCCCTGGTTATGCTGGCTTTACTGATACACTGGTCCAAACCTGCCTGGGTATCACCCTCCCACGGGGACTGCAGATCTCAGGCCATCTGGGGCACACAGCAGATGCTACAGTTTTTCAAGGCTGCTAGCCCAGCATTCCCAGTTGAAGGATTTCTTTACTTCAAGCCTTTAAAGTCCTGGTAGACCAAAAGGAGTTAATCTATCCAAAGCATTTTTGTCAAAAAGTAACTCAGTTTTTATAGTTAGAATTTAAAAAGTCATAATCTTTTAAAATAAAATTTCATTTTTTTAAACTTCATGTAATTAAAATGATAAAATAGCGCTAAACAATTTCCTGTACAAAAAGCAATAGCGATGTTTTTTCTCCTATCCCTTCTCACACAGGTACTTACTTTCTGTCTTTACTTTCATTTACTTTTTTTTTTAGCATTTACCTGGATATTCCTAAATTGTATGTTTTCATAGCTGTTTTTGATTATCAATTTTAAACAAAGATTAACTTTCTACTCACCAGACCCCAACTCCCTCCACCATTTCCTCCCATGATCTTCCAAATATAACACTTTTGTTATATCAGGAGTCAGTGTTCATGTTATTAAACAATATAATAAGTGTTTGCTGCTGGGCTCAGTAGTGTATTACATTTTTTAAGTGTTCTAACAAATCTGTAAAAACACCTAGCAATACTTTCCCACACTTTAAGCACATCAGATAATCAATCAGTTCTATCTCTGTCTCCTGGAGGCCCTCTCCCCAAAGTCTTGAGTCCTCTTACTGTTGTCTGAACCATTTGTTCTACAGGCTTGATGCAAAACCATCATCTCGGGCCTTCCTTCACTTCTGTTGGAGCCCTGGTTTCCTGGATTCCATGCCTGCCTATTGGTTTTACTCCCTGGTTGTGCTGAAGCACATCCTTTAGCAGTTTCCTAAGAAAGGATACACACGAGCTAAATATTTTGAGCCTTTGCAGGCCTAAAAATGCTTTTACTTTATACTTCACTCACAGTGCTGGATATAGAACCCTGAGTTAAAAATCATTTTTCTTTCAGAATTTTGAAGGCATTGCTCCATTTCTTTTGATATCCAGTTTGGTATGGTACTAGAGAAGTCTGAATCCATTTTAATATTTTTTCTTTTGGTTGGTTTCTTTTCTCTCTGGAAGCTTAGAGCCGTCTCTTTATTGCTATAGTGTTTTCAAATTTCCCCATGACCCTTGCTGGTAGTTTTTATTCACTGTGCACAATGGGCAATCAGTAGGTAAAAAAATATATATATACATATATATATTTCCCAGAAATCTCATGGTATTTCTTTGGTAATTTCACAACCTTCATCTCCTTGGTTTTCTCTTTTTATAATTCTTTTAAGTTAAATGTTGGAATTGATAACCCAATATTCCTAAATTTTCTCTATTTTTTTGTTCTCTTGTCTTCTTGTCTAATGGTTCTTCTAAAATTTTCTTTATTTTTTCCATATGGACTATCACTTTCTTACACTTCCAGAGTTCACTCTTGTTTATCATAGTATCTAGTTCTTGTTTTATGAATGAAATATCTTCTTAGGTTTCTGGGGATATTGTGTGCTCAGTCACTCAGTCGTGTCTGACTCTCTGCATCCCCCTGGACTGTAGCCCACTAGGCTCCTCTGTCCATGGAATTTTCCAGGCAAGAGTATTGGAGCAGGCTGCCATTTCCTATTCCAAGGCATCTTCACAACCCAGGGATCAAACCTGATTCTCTTGCACTGGCAGGCAGATTTTTTACCTCTGAGCCACCAGAGAAACCCAAAGTAGTGGTAGGCAAACTTGTTCTGCAAGACCGAAATAGTAAATATTTTAGGCTTGGCAGACCAGATGGTGTCTGTTGCAACTACTTAGCTCTTCTATTATGGCACAAAAGCAGCCACAGATAATTCGTGAATAAATGTGTGTGACTGTGTTCCAATAAAACTTTATTTGTAAACACGGGGAGTGGAGTGGAATGGATTCAGCCTGTGTGTTATAGTTAGCAGTCTCTTGCCTATGGGCATCTACATCTGGCTCCTGAGAGCAGGGCATGGGAGGAGTCAGGGGTCCCACAGCTCGTATGCAACTCACTCAGTAATTCTCTTGCTTTCAGCTTGCCCTTTGAGATGTGATGTGTCTGAGTTCTGAGCTAATGGGACTCAATTTCTCCAGAGAATAAAGTGCCCACCTCCTGTGTTTGTCATTAGTGGGGAGAGAGGGTCTCTTTGTGGGCTGGGAATCATGGATGCAGAAGCTCCAGAGACTGACTACCTATTCCTCTGGGGTTACCCCCATGCCTCCTTCTTGCCTCCCATGGTCCTGGGTGCCTTCAAGAGCCAAAGCCAGATTTTTCTGGGCAAACTGGTTTTGTTATAATTCTCCCACCCCTAACAAGGAGGTGGTAATGTTCTTCATTCTGTCCCCATTCAATTTCTTTTTTATTAAATTTTGAAACATTTCTGGCATAAAAATTCTAAGAGCACCACCCTTGAACTCACCACCCAATAAAAAGAAACACAACATTACAAACAGAGACAGAAGCCTGTGGTCATGCTCCTTAATTCCACACAATTGCGATCTTGGAAAAATGTGTGGAAATCATTCATTCATTCATTTGTTGAACCTGTGAGTTTATACTATTTTTATTCCTTTACTGACATGTTACTTTTGGGGAGAAGACAAATATTTGTCCACAATATTATTAGTATCTTAAATGAATTTATTATAATTTATGTAATCATTTCCTTTATATTAGACATAGACTTTTCCTTTTCTTAGTATACATAGTTCTGGCTATAGTAAAACACCATTGTTCAGGTAAGTTTTTTCGTATTTTAGGTTATTTATTTAGAATTAATATCCATAAGTGGAATTATTGGGCCAGCAGGTATAAATCTTTTTATGGTTATCGATCCACAATAAAACTTTCCCGTAAGCATTGCTATCTTGAGTGTCACCAGCTTTCCCTGTAATGGCAGATTCAGAGTCACAATTCCTGCTACTGAATTGCCAAGAGCAGGCGTGGCCAAGTAGCTTACTTCTGAGAATGTGAAGAAATTCGTTGGCAGCTCCATCTCATTGCTACTCAAAACGTGGTCCATGAAGTGCAGCACAGGCATCACCTGGGAGCTTGTAAGAAATGCAGCTCAGGCCCCACCCAGACCTACTGAGTCAGAATCTGCATTGGTAATAAGATCACCAGGTGAACGATATGCAAGTTAAAGTTTGAGAAGCAGCACATTCTGTTCTTCAGTTTTCTGAGAGGCTCAGGATATTTTATTCATCAAAAGAAGATGAAGGAGCCTGTGATAGTCTTAGTTTTAAACACATCGTCTCATGCATGGACTGTAACCCCATGGGGTGGGAGGAGCAGTGGACCAAATTGAAAAGCTTTGGTTTCTGGTTCTTCGGTGAGCCATTGAACTACTCTTTGTCGGGTTCGGGGATTCCCTGGTGGCTCAGATGGTAAAGAATCTGCCTGTGATGAAGGAGACGCAGCTTTGATCCCTGGGCGAGGAAGATCCCCTGGAGAAGGGAATGGCAACCCACTCCGGTATTCTCGTCTGGCGAATTCCATGGAGAGAGGAGCCTGGCGTGCTATAAGGCAAGTTTGCCATATATTACCTAATGGCCTTGATGAGCCCTCAGGACCTTTTGATAAGAAAATAGGAAAGTATTTCAAGAGTCCTCCAATTACCCCACAACTATAAGATAGATGCCTGCAACCACCCCGGGCAGTGCACGCCCACTGTCCTGTAAATCTCTTGCCAGTGGTACATTTGGTGTGGGCAAGGCTTCATCCATTCAAGCCGTCCAGCATCTCAGGTGAGAATGGACAGGCACGGGAGCTCTAAGTGAGCACTGCGACAGCAAGGATCAAGAGAGAAGTCGGCGCTGTGACAGCTCCACAGGCAGGCATCCCTTTGCCACGTGGGCCACATTCATGCTTCCTGAGGTGAACACATCCAGACAGAGAGAGTGATGCACTCCAACCCCACAGGGACAGGAGCTCCTGGGCTTGGGACCCTCCCCGACCTGGCCCTATGCACCTCTTTGTCCAGCTGTTCATCTGTATCCTTTAATAAACCGGTAAGTAAAGTGTTTCCCTGAGTTCTGTGAGACACTCTGTAAATTAACCAAATCCAAGAGAGGGGTCATGGGAACCTCTGTTTATAGCCAAGTCAGACAGCAGTTATGGGGAACCCAAGCCCGTTATGACTGGCATCTGAAGTGGGGTGAGTGAAAGTCGCTTAGTGATGTCTGACTCTTTGCGACCCCTTGGACTCTACAGTCCACGGAATTCTCCAGGCCAGAACACTGGAGCGGGTAGCCTTTCCCTTCTCCAGGGGGTCTTCCCAACCCAGGGATCGAACCCAGGTCTCCTGCATTGCAGGCGGATTCTTTACCAGCTGAGCCACAAGGGAAGCCCAAGAACACTGGAGTGGGTAGCCTTTCCCTTCCCCAGTGGATCTTCCCGACCCAGGAATTGAACCAGGGTCTCCTGCATTGGCACTGAGCTCTGACACTATCTCCAGGTAGAGTGTCAGACAGAGTTAAATTGTGGGACACCTAGCTGGTGTCAGAGAATCGCCTGGTGTGGGGGAAACATCCCCATGTATCTAGTGTCAACAGAGCCGTGAGTATGGTGGCGTGAGAAAGTGAAAGTGTTAGTCGCTCAGTCATGTCCGAATCTTTGCGAGCCCACAGACTGTAGCCCGCCAGGCTCCTCTGTCCATGGAATTCTCCAGGCAAGAATACTGGAGTGGGTTGCCATTTCCTTCTCCAGGGGATCTTCCCAACCCAGGGAATGAACTCAGGTCTCCTGCACTGCAGGTGGACTCTTTACCATCTGAGCCACCGGGGAAGCCCATGGTGGCGTGAGAGTAAAGGAAAAACACAGGGAAAGGAAGACTGTATTTTTTCCCTACACAGCATCCCAAGAATGAAGTATACATATGGCATTTGTACATAGTATCGGAGGGGGAAGAATGAGAGATGCTGTCAGGCTCCAGGGAAAATGGGCAGTAAGGGCTAGCTTGCAGCTCTGGGAAGTGATTACTCAAGGGGAGCAAGGGCATGGAATACAAAGCATTCTGGGAGAGCGACCATCATTCTGATTTTAGAAAAAGAACACAGATGTGCTGCTGCGTTCCTTAGGAAATCAGGGCTTCTCGTGGGAAGGAAACCTGGAGACGGAATGTGCGAAGGGTGAACAGGCGAGTGTGTTTGCATCCCCTTTGGTACGTGTACTTTCTAAGTGATGATGCACAAAGGGGGACCGGGCAGGAAGAGGATCTGAATGGGAAAGGAATGAAAAGCAGAGCAGCACTGCAGACACAGAAAAGGTTGCTTCTTGTTAATTCATTCATCTCTTTCTTCACGTTGGAGGAAAAGGGGAGGAAAGACGATATAAAGAAAGAATTCCTCAATTATGGGCCACCCAGAGAAAAGATATGCAACAGAGAAACTCGGGTTGAGGGAAGGGCCGTGGAGGTGAATGTGGCCCGTTAGACAGAAGAGCATATGCCAGGCCAGCCTTTCTAGGTCTTGGTCTGGAGATAGGCACCCTGTCTACAGTGTTACCTCTGGTGTTTTCTAGCACCTAACATGAGCTGGGAGAGAGAAGCAAGGACTCTGCGGTATCTGGAATCACATAAAAGCAATGTTGTAATGACCTCTTCGGCCTCCTTTTTTTTCCTCCCTGAAACTATCATTAGACATTAAGTTCACAGACTTCTATCACCCTAGCAGGTTTTTAATAGACCCTTAGGGTATGCAGTCCCTTGCTCATTATCTCATTTCATGAATTACATTTCATGATCACAGAGGGGTCAGGAAGCTGAGGAGGAACCAGCTATAATTTCAGGGGGCAGCGGTGATCTCAGACATAGGCAGGCAAGGTGATGGTAAAAAATCAATTCAGCAGTTGGCTGTGATGCACATATGGTTCCCAAGGATCAGGTAAGGATAAGCCAAGTGCAGGAGCAGATAAAAAATCACACAACACTATTTCTCTATGTGGGGCAGCTTGGCATGATCTGAGTGGTGACTGGCCAGAGCTCAGTGCCACTAAAGGTGGAGAAACATAGCAAAATATAGAGACTTTCCAGACAATTTGGAACTAAAATGTATAGATTTTTGTGTTCTCAGAGTTGGTTTGCCTAGTGCTATAAAGCTGGGCTGAATAAAAAGTGGATCGCCTTGAGCACTCTTGCAAAGAAGAGCAAGACCTCATCTATTTGGCAATTTCACCTATTGAGGAAATGACCAAAAGGGCCTCAGAGCAGAGTCTACAATGAAATACATATGCCCCAAGGCTCACTGCCTGTTATTAAGAAGAGCACACCTCATGAAGATTCTTTTCCTCTTGCTTTTGGATGGAGACTAAAAGAACTTAATTATTTGATTTTCTGGTGTGGTAGATCTGTTTTAACGGAGAAGGCAGTGGCACCCCACTCCAGTACTCTTGCCTGGAAAATCCCATGGACGGAGGAGCCTGGTAGGCTGTAGTCCGTGGGGTCGCTAAGAGTCAGATACAACTGAGCGACTTCACTTTCACTTTTCCCTTTCATGCACTGGAGAAGGAAATGGCAACCCACTCCAGTGTTCTTGCCTGGAGAATTCCAGGGACCACGGAACCTGGTGGGCTGCCGTCTATGGGGTCGCACAGAGTTGGACACGACTGAAGCGACTTAGCAGCAGCAGCAGCAGCAGATCTGTTTTAAAAATGGAGTCTATTTCCCTAGTCCTTGAATCTGATCTGGGCCTGTGACTTGCTTTTGTTAATAAAATGCAGCAGAAGTGTCAGAATGCCAGTTTCAAGCCTCAAGGAGCTCTGCATGTTTCTGCTGTCTTGCTTGCAATCCTTCTTTCCCCAGGTGAACAAGGTCAAACCGGCCTGCTGGAGGATGGGAGACCATGCAAAGCTCTGCGCAATGGTCTCAGCCGAGGTCATCCTAAACCAGCTGAACCAAACATGTGAGAGATCCCAGGCAAGATCAATAGAGCAGCCAACCCAATCCACAGAGGCACACAGACACAAGGGTGGTCCAGCAGACACAGATGTGTGTACATAGACATATATACACAGACATGTGAGCACACAGACTGGCAGTTAGTCATGTGAGCAATAGTAAATGTCACTTGTTTGAAGACACTATGTTTTTAGGTGGTTTGTTACTCAGCAATAGCTAACTGATACACCTGGCCTGCTTCATATTGGAAATGGGAATAATTTAGAGAGGAAGAAGGGCTACTGGAGACAAGCCATGCTGACAGAAATAAGAAAGCAAGGAAGCAACTAAAAAGAAAAAACAGAGACTCAAAGAACATACTGGTCTGGGGACCTGATGCCTCAGACAGTAAAGAATCTGCCTGCAATGCAGGAGACCCCAGTTTGATCCCTAGGTCAGGAAGATCCCCTGGAGAAGGGAATGGTGAGCCACTCCAGTATTCTTGCTTGGAGAATTCCATGGACAGCTGAGCCTGGTGGGCTACAGTTCATGGGGTCACAGAGTCAGACATGACTGAGCGACCAGCACTTTTGCTTTATTAGGGGAAAGGGAAACATTTGATAAGACCTTGATCACTGACAGAATTTTAAAGCACAATGTATGAACACTGACCCTGAGTTATCCAGAAAACTTAACTGGAAGGCAATGTCCTTTCTTTAAGAAGGCAAGGGTATGTTAAAGCAATATTCTCATTCAAAATAGTTAAAATGGAAAGCTCAAGGTGTTAAGCATTATTTGTCTGGAAAATTCACTTGTATGTGCAGGGGCCATACTTTCTGAAGCCAAAACTAGGTGACACTTCAGATGGACTTTGGTGCCGCTTCCAGGAGATATAGTTTGGTGGCCATGATGTAGACATTTTGGGACATTTGACCACTCACGGGGACAGTGAGACAGAAGAGGTGAAATCAAGATGGCCCAGGAAAATCTTCACAGAAGAGCCAACCTCCTTCCTCAAAGGTTCCGGGTTCATGGTACCAGAGGAGGCAGCTCATGGACTGTAGGCTGCAGGGCCAGCCTTTGGCAGCCTGCAGGAGGCTCTGTGCTGGAGACTGAAAAGAGAGAGGTGGGAAGAACTGCCATCTTCAGGGCCAGCCTCTTTCCTTGGCCTGCCCTCTGTCCCTCTGGACACTATACACCAGGTTCATGCCATTTTTTGCACTTGAATTCTGCTCCTTCCCAAAGCATCACACTGGAAAATAATAATTGTTCACATTCACTGCAAGTGTTGTAAGTGCCAAGGACTAGATCAAGCTCTCAGAGAGGATTAACTCATGAACCCTGTTGGTTAAGCACCACTGCTGTCTCCCCTTTCAAGAGGTGAACCGAGGCACAGAGAGGTGAAGCAACCTGCCCCAGATCACACAGTTAGAAAATGGCAGAGGCAGAATTCAAACCTAGATGGCTGGCTCCACATCCATCCCCTACATTGTGTGGTTCTGCTCCTTTACTTTGCAAACTTTCCTTTTTCTCTTCCCAGCTGCATCTGGCTGCATCCTTTGACCCAATCTTGACTCCTGCCTTTTTTAGAACTGAGCTTTTATGATCACCAGCCCTCCCGCCCTCTCCCCAGTTTCAGTTCTCAGAGAACTAAGTGGAAAACCATATGCACCTGTTCTCAGTGGGCTGCGGTCCTTTGCCTGATGGCTTCTGGCTAATTACCACGATCACCTGGAGCGGGTCCAGGGAACCTAGGCCCGCCCACCTGAGCTAGCTCAGCTGTCACCTCTGGCGAGCAGAGCAGTGGCACCCAAGGCCAGCTGCCAGCGCCACCTCCCTGTTCTCACCCCCACTGAGCCGCTGACAGACCAAGGCTCCAGGCTGCTTTATCTCCTGCTAACACCCGTCTCCTCTCCCTCCTCCTCTCTATCTGGGGGTTTCCTGTGGCTCTAATGAAAAACCCTTGTGTCACATTGAAAAGTTGCCAGTTACTCCTGCTGGGAATAAAATGTAGTCTCTGCTGGGTGGAGACTCGTGAAAGCTTCAGGCTGGGGAGTGAGGAGGGCAGGGCTGGAATGAATAATCTCTTCGGGTGTGAGCAGGCTCTCAAGCATAATTAGATGGTACCAGGTGAGGCATGTAAACAAACAATGGGCGCGCCCAGGCTCCCTCCCCCACCAGGGCTGTCTCCTTTCCTGCCATGCACACCCACACAGCTGGCCACCCTTGTGCTGACGGGTTTGGGATCTTTCCCTTCACCCCAAAGATGAGACCAGGCTGGGTGTCCCTTTTGATGTGAGCTCTCAGGTCGCTGTGCGTGGTGGGCATTGGCTTCCCCAAATCCTTAGAGACCTGGTCGGTCCACCACAGGGTATTCAAAATGCAGTTTCTCCGGTCTACTCTGAATCACTGAGTCCAATTCCTAGAACGATGGCTTAAGACTCTCCAGTCTTAACCCCCTGCCCGACCTGGATGATCAGGCACAAAACCACTGTGACTCTAGCAAGCAGACCAAGAGAAAGACACACCCACATACATGCTCTCCTAGGACTGCAAACTTTCAAGTGTCCTTCCACGGCTGGCTCTGATCCTAGGACAGCCAGGACAGCCATTACTGTCCCCCATTCACAGACAAAGAAGCTTTCAGTTCCTCACAGGCTACGACACCAGGGGGGTTGAGGTCCTCCCAGCTGTTTCACTCACAAGCACTCTGCTGGGCTGAAGACAACCACAGTGAGGTTTGAAAAGCAACCTCAGAGCCTGGTACTCTGAAAGCCCCACATTATGATAGTGGGGTGAGGAGGCTCCCCCGCCACCCAGGCTAAAACTGTGACCCCTAGAACACTTGTCTAATGTGAGGTGAGCTCCAGCCATGGCAACCTTCTCAAGCACATGCATTAGGGAAAATAGGAATATCAGGAATTCTCAGTGGGGTTGATTTTGCCCCCTCCTGGGACATTTGATGGTGTGTGAAAACATTTTTGTTGTCATAAACTATGAGGTGGGGTTTTGGCATCTAGCAGGTAGAGGTCAGGGGCTTCCTAGGTGGTGCAGTGATAAAGAATCTGCCTGCCAATGCAGGAGACGTGGGTTCAATCCCTGGCTCTGGAAGATCCCCCTGGAGAAGGAAATGGCAACCCACTCCAGTATTCTTGCCTGGGAAATCCCATGGACAGAGAAGCCTGGCGGGTTACAGTCCACGGGGTTGCAAAGAGTAGGAAATGACTGAGTCACTGAGCATGCATACATGGGCAGAGGTCAAGGATGCTGCAAAACATCATGTACAGGACAGCCTCCTGCCACCAACAAGTATTTGGCCCATAATGTCAATTGTGACACTACTGAGAAGTCCCGGAATAGATACGAGATGCCATCAAAGAGATGAGCCCATATCCAAGGATGTCCTTGGCCACCTAAGGGCAAAGCGTGAATCCCAGTTTGGCGTTTGTGTGTGGAGATTTCTTTGGCTCGATTTGCTGTTATTTATCTAGAAAGGAGATGTGGATGAACCCAGGGGCCAGCAGGGAAAGGCTTACAGGTTGAACACACAGCCAGCCCTCCGTGTCAGGTGGGCTTAAAGGACCCACTTTACTGTGATGACCAATAAATACTAAGACCCAACTTAAGCCCTTGAACCTTCAGATACTGGTCGCCGCTTTAACAGTAGCATTTGGATGAATAAACCTCTGGTTTGGGGTTACCTGCTCAGATTTATTCCATATAGACTCTCCAGGTGGTCTCCCCTCTTTTAATAAAGTTCAAAAACAGACTGTTTCGTTGACAAAATCAAGTCTCCCATGAGTTAACAGAGTGGAACTGACTCCTCGTGCAGACTGTAGCACTAAGGCTCCTGTGGAAGCCGGGCTGCAGGTGCCAAATATTTTCTTTACAGCTGATTCGATGCAGTTGGGAGGTTGATGGTGTGTGGAGATGGAACGCCTCCTGATGGTCCAGTCCCCCCTGTTTGTGCAGCCAGCACCTCAAAGGGCACACATAATTCTTTCCCCCTATGAAGTGAATCTGGGCGTTTTACAGCTGAAAAGGGAGCAATTCCATTTGAATTAATCAAGAGGCTGAAGGTAAATGTGCATTATGTAGCTTTTAAGGTCATTCTTCCTTGATTGACAAGGTCTCTCATCCACCCTTCTGAAAAGCTTTAGCAACTGAACATTTCTTGACATCACTCAAGGGAGGTCTGTTATCTTAGCTGTACTCAAACAGGCCTGTGGTTTTTTCACCCATCAGTTTAAGAAATGACTGTGGTCTGTCTCCTGATACACACTCATCAGGTATAATCCTGGAACATTTCTTCTTTGTTGAATTAGAAAAAAATAATAACATTAAGGGGAAACGTACCTTTCAGCCACTTTGGACATTTTTAAACAATGTCTGTCAATCTGTGCATTCAAAAATGTTATCTGAGGAAAGACAGAACAGAAGCGTTAAGACTAAACAGGGATATTTTCACCCTTTCACCCTAGGAACCCAAATCCTGTATTTCTACCAACAGCCAAACACCTCCTCTGGACAGACTTCTCCAGCCCTCTAAGTTTCACTCCAGCAACTATTTTCCTCTTTTGGAAATTCTTACCACACTTAAGAAATACATTCTACAGTTTAGCCTACTCACATATTCCCCTGTACTGTGTTACAGCTTAAGGCTTGATTCCCAGAAGTGATTGCTAACTTAAAGATAGTATATATTCTACAAAGCTTAGCAGCAGCATGGAGGTAACCCACACACCCTAACTATTTGGTTTGACTATTCTCCAGTGATCTCCTACCCAACCTTCACACCTACATCACACCTATGTGCTTGGTATACTTACCTGGAATCACTGAGTAGCTATTTTCCATAATCTATTTCCCTTCCCTCAGACAATAATATTTATTGCCTTTATTTTTCTGGGCTCCAAAATCACTGCAGATGGTGATTGCAGCCATGAAATTAAAAGACGCTTACTCCTTGGAAGGAAAGTTATGACCAACCTAGACAGCATATTAAAAAACAGAGACATTACTTTGCCAACAAAGGTCTGTCTAGTCAAGGCTATGGTTTTTCCAGTGGTCATGTATGGATGTGAGAGTTGGACTATAAAGAAAGCTGAGCACCGAAGAATTGATGCTTTTGAACTGTGGTGTTGGAGAAGACTCTTGAGAGTCCCTTGGACTGCAAGGAGATCCAACCAGTCTATCCTAAAGGAGATCAGTCCTGGATGTTCATTGGAAGGACTGATGTTGAAGCTGAAACTCCAATAGTTTGACCACCTCATGCGAAGAGTTGACTGATTGGAAAAGACCCTGATGCTGGGAAGGATTGGGGGCAGGAGGAGAAGGGGACGACAGAGGATGAGATGGCTGGATGGCATCACCGACTCGATGGGCATGAGTTTGGGTAAACTCCGGGAGTTGGTGATGGACAGGGAGGCCTGGCGTGCTGCAGTTCATGGGGTCGTGAAGAGTCGGACACGAGTGAGTGACTGAACTGAACTGAACACAGTAATAAACTTGTCGAGGTCAGGCACCTCACAGTTTATGCCTTTGGGTGCCCCCTAGAAGCCAGTAAAGCATAATGTAAAGAGTAGTCCCTCAAGTCACTTTATTACCAGTGAACTCCCGGAAAGGAGTAATGTAATTAGCCAGCCACTGTCTGTTGACTTGGGTTGACCAGTTAACTCCTCATCATGGAGGATGATAATATGGAACCACGTAATGGTGAAATGGCATTGGGAGTAGTTGGGAGTAGGGCTTGTTCTATTTGTCAGCTTTCCTTCTGAATCAGAGCAGTGAAGTTGGGGGTTCTGAGCTGGTTTACTCTGGAAGTGCACTACAATTTTAAGGACCCTGTGACATGGGTCCTCCCTACCCTTGCCCCCGCCCCCCACCCCCACCCCCAGCTCCTACAGCATCTTGTAGAAAACCCTACTATGGCAGTCAGCCCATGGTGTTGTGGTAACTCATTATGTCCTTTTCTACTAACTGCTGGAGTAACTCAGTGGAGAAGTTCTCCTCTTGAGCCTCCATGAATTATTCACACACAGTGCTCGAAGGTTCAAGTCACCCACAGCTGCTTCCACTGTGCTTTCCGGGAACTTAAAGCTCCCTGTGAACAATCAAAAGATTTTCAAACTGGCCATGTCTCCCTTTGAGAGTGCAGCAACCAATTCACTCACTTGTTTCCGGATGTCTTCTTTTGTAGTTTTCCTGATTGGCTGACTGGGGATGTGCACCGGGCTTTGTGACTGGGATTCTTCAGTTACACCATACACAGACTAGAGAAGAAGCGAGAACATTGAATCAAGCACCCTCAACAGCTGGAGGAGGCCCAAAGGGTCAGCTATTTCGAGCACTCATCTGATGCTTCTGCCCTCCCCTATGACATCCTGACAATAAGTCATCGGCCTCTGCTTGAATTTCTCCAATGATGGGAACTCTGGCTCTTGAAACAACTGGTCCCATCTTTGGGTTATCACTCCTAGAAAATCCTTCCTTTCATTGATGGTCTCCTTGCATAACGGTGCTTCTCCAAATATGGTCTATAGACTATCTGCAAAAAATTATCTTGGGTACTTGGTAAAGATGCACACTGCCGAACTCTACCCCAAAGTCACTGAACCAGAATCTTTGGGTGGAGTTGGGGAGCCTGCACTTTTATCAAATGCTCCAGGTGATTCTGAGATACAGGAAGGTTCAAGAACAGCTAAAGATTATGCACAAAGAGACCCCCTCTAGATTTTCCATTGGTTATGCCTCTCTGGTACAGACTTGAAATGGGAGTGTTTCAGATTTTTTCCTTTTCATCTGACCAGTTTTCTGGACTCAGTTTTCCCACGTAACCACAGGAATGGCTACTTGTAATCTGTTCCTTTTGTTAGAAACACATTAAAGACACTCTTTGTTCTGGGAAAGAAATATAACCCTGATTAAAGACACTCTTTGTTCTGGGAAAGAAATATAACCCTGAAGGGTACAGTTTATAGCTGAAATCTATAATATCATGGAAGGCTCAGATAGGGTGCACATGGGCTCCATGAAATTCTTGAATATTAGAATTAGGAGGCCTTTAAAGATGAAATGAGGACATTTTAAGACTAATGTAAAAAAATATGAAGATGTTGAATTTGTCATATATTTCTTCTGGCCTTCCATTACCCTGGTATTGTGAAATGACAGCAACACACTCGCATACTTTCCTGATTGCAATGATTATGACAAAGATTGTTTTATGTAAGATTTTATAAAAGGATAATACAGTGGGTATCAGTAACTCAATGAAGAACAAAATCTATAAGTAAAATGAAGGAGTTGATACATACGTCATGTCACGTATACAGATGAGAGAGAATCACTGTCCCTTCCAGTACAGTGAAACACAAATGATCACAGGATCATTTATGGCTGGATGAGATGGTGGTTTGACTTGGGGGAGATCTAACTAACACAAGATTTCACTTGTGTCAAAGCATCAAGCCGGCCCCTGTGGGATTTCCTTACTTACGGTTCCTTATGTGCCCTTTCCTCTCCACTGCCTCCCCAGAGTCAAGAGCTATTTACACTTTGGACCTCTGTACCCTTGAGCTTGCCATGGAAATCCTTGGGAAGCCCCTGGTCTGGTGCCCACTGCTGGTGTTCCTGAACCATCCTGAACTTCCCACCATCGCCTGCTGGCTTGCTTCATGCCTACCAGGCTGTGGGGTAGGGATTTCCCTGATAGCTCAGTTGGTAAAGAATCCACCTGCAATGCAAGAGACCCCGGCTCAATTCCTGGGTCAGGAAGATCCGCTGGAGAAGGGGCAGGCTACCCACTCCAGTATTCTTGGGCTTCCCTTGTGGCTCAGCTGCTAAAGATCCGCCTGCAATGCAGGAGACCTGGGTTTGATCCCTGGGTTGGGAAGATCCCCTGGAGAAGGGAAATGTTACCCACTCCAGTATTCTGGCCTGGAGAATTCCATGGACTGTATAGTCCATGGGGTCCCAAAGAGTCAGACACAACTGAGCGACTTTCACTTTCACTTGTAGGACTTGCCACTGTATTTCTGCAGCCAAGTCCACACCTGCCACTCCATAAACATTTGTAGAATGAATGAAATGGTTTCCAAGGATGAAACAGGGAGAATTACAAATAGCAAATTGTTATTTGAACATTATTCAAAATGGAAGGGCAATTCCCATCAAGAATTTTAATTCAGCTAAACTAGCAAACCTTTTTAACCTTTTGTGGGTTCTTCAAACGTCGACATTTTCTGATATCCATTTCTGTTGTGTTCACACAGCCTGGCTGAGAAAAAAAATCATGTAAATTAATAAGTGACAATCATATCTTCCAAGTTGGCTCAAGTGACACCCTCAGAACCAGTCTTTGTCTTTCCTGTTACACATAATACATGATTACCTCCATTTTGCCATTGACACTTTGTTTTTACAAAGGTGTTTCCATCTGTAATATGTGTTCCTCCACAGAGCACTCATGTGAAATAAATAGCGTACCTCATATTATCTAAGGATGATATGTAGATGGTACAGTGTACAGTTTATAAGAGTAAACTCATTATTCAAAGCAGTGGATGGCTTCAATTAGAGCCTTTGTTATTTCACACAACTAACCACCTAAGGGCTTCCCAGGTGGCACTAGTGGTAAAGAATCCACCTGCCAATTCAGGAAATGTAGGAGACACAGGTTTGATCCCTGGATTGGGAAGATCCCCTGGAGTAGAAATGACAACCCATTCCAGTATTCTTGCCTGGAAAATTCCATGGGCAGAGGAGCCTGGTGGGCTACGGTTTTACTTCTAATCAGACTTGAGGAAGGCTGACATAATTTATTCATTTTAGTTTCATTTCATGAGGAAAATGCAAAATTTGTTTTAATAATACGAAATTGGAAATGCATCAGATCTCATTATTCATGGATTTTGTATTTGTGAAGCTGCCTACTTGCTGAAATCCACTTATAATTCCCCCACTGATGCTCGTGGTGACTTCATGGTCACTGGCGCATGTGTGCAGAGCAGCAAAAACGTCGAGCCGCCCGACCTGCATGCTCCCTGTGAGGTGCCTTCTTGTTTCCCTTCCTGCTGTAAACAAGCATCCTTTTCACGGTCTATTTAGCACCGTATTTTACACATTTTTGCGTTTTTTGTTGGTGATT
This sequence comes from Giraffa tippelskirchi, assembly GCF_054371585.1. NCBI lineage: Eukaryota > Metazoa > Chordata > Mammalia > Artiodactyla > Giraffidae > Giraffa > Giraffa tippelskirchi. The sequence goes on along the minus strand of NC_137281.1, from coordinate 144,035,513 downwards.
TGGCTGTTTAACATGGCCCCGAAGCCCATTGCTGATGTGCTGTCTCGTGTTCCTAAGTGCAGGAAGGCTGGGGTTTGCTTTACGGAGAAAAGAGGTGTATTAGATAAGGGCCATCCAGGCGTGCGTTGCAGTGCTCTTGGCTGTGAGTTCAAAGTCAGTGATCAACAACACACATTAAATAAGGTGGCTTTAAACTGAAACACACTTTTAACAAGGTTCTGTATTGATTGGTTGATGAAAATGTGACTGGAGGCTTGCAAGAAACTAACCCTGTATTTCTCCCAGGATAATGACTCAGGATCCACTAATTCAGTGTTTTCGATGACCTGTGACTGTGAGTACCATCAATCAGTTGCATTTGAAAGAGAATACTCTAGAAGTTGGAACTGAATAACATTAGAAATGGAAACTGCTTATTTTAGGACTGTAAACTTTGGGGCCCAAAGTTCCCTGGGTGGAATTCCCACAGCTCCCCCATTTCCAATTGCATATTTCGTGAATGAATCATTTTTAAAAGGTGGAACTGATATACCTTCCAGAAGATCTCCTGAGATGATCTGAGTGAATGGCAAAACCAATTTCACAAAGCTTAGCAATTTTCTTAAGAGTGAGACGCCTCGTGGCTAAAGACAGTCTTTTAAGTGAAGGAAGAGAGAAAATTGGAAAATAGAGAACCAAGCAGAGCTTTCTCACCACTGGCCTGTGGACATCCCAAAAGGCTCGTTCTTGGCTATCCAAAATTTTCCTCTCTGTCTTATCCTTTTTCCGATCAATCCTGAAAGAGTGAGAAAAGGGAAATCAGAGGCTTTTTATTCTGTTTTCCTTCCTGGTCCATGTGCCAGCTCTAGGCCCCATTTTTAAATTAGTGTACATAGGGCCCTTGGCACCTGTGTGGCTCCTGCTCTCTGCAGAGCTGTACGATATGGGTGCATAATTCCCGCAAGGAAACCTCAAGAAGCCCACACATGGTAAGAGAGCTTGTTTTCAGCTAGACTGCAAATTACTGATTAGGTGTAATGAATAGGGCGAGCCTATTCAGTGTTCAGGAATGCAGCCGTCCATTTGAATTATTAAGATTTGCATTATTAAGAATTGCATTAGTTGTTGTCATGCTCCACCCTCCCCCGCCTTATCAAAGGACACCATGTGTTCAAGTTATGAGAAGGAATATAACCATAGGCTTGTAATCTTTCATCCTCAAATCTGAAAGTTTGCTTTAGCTTCAGAATCAGTAGAAATGTCTTCAAAATGCTGTAGTTATGTGTTTTAAAACAGGACTTCTCTGGTGGCTCAGACAGTAAAGAATCTGCCTGCAATGCAGGAGACCTGGGTTTAATCCCTGGGTTGGGAAGATCCCCTGGAGAAGGAAATGGCAACCCATCCCAGTACTCTTGCCTGGAGAATTCTGTGGACAGAGGAGCCTGGCATGGGCTACAGTCCATGGGGTCGCAAAGAGTCAGACATGACTGAGTGACGAACACATTTTTCACTTTTCATGTGTTTTAAAAGTTACTTAAACCATTTGATTCCCTAAAAGCAAAGTAATAGCCCCGGTGTATGACAAGATCCAGAAGGCAAATATCACTGGCCTCAGCTGGGGGAGGCACTAATTGCAAGACTGACAGATTCTTTATGTCGTGATCAGGAGCATAGGTAAGAGCCTTAAAAAACAGCCTGCATTACTCCATGTTATCTAAGTAGAAAGTAACTTCGATTAATTGCTGTGTAACTCCTGGTTCTTGGCTCTCTTGGGAGTACTTTAGTTTACTAGACTAAAATAAAGTCATAATAACCCTGTGATTTTTGTGATAATTGCTGTGTACTTAAACGGCCCAGAATTATAATGTAATCACAGAGTTAATCAAAATAGGGAATCGAGAAATACCGTATATATACAAAGGGGTATTTTCCCCTCCTTTTATAACGTGTGATGATGCTGTGTGATCCTGAAAGTGTAAATCAGACCTTCTCTTCACTTCCCAGTGGCTCCTGAGTGCACTGGCTCAATTCTTCCTCCTTCTCACCCCTCACCCACCCTCCTGCTTTCTCCTTCCTCAGGGGCTGCAGGGAGCAGTGAGGTGGGGGGGGGGGCGGGCATGTGGAATCATGGGTGGGGAGCAGAGGCTGCAGGGGGAGGGGAAGAGGGGAACAGTTCCCTGGACCCAAGGACCTCACATCATTTCCAGCTGTGACCAGACCGCTCATCAGCATCACCCACACAGCCTGAGCACAGCCCTGAGGGATGGGCTGCAACACTGCCCAGAGCATGGGGAGGGGCCCTCTGAAGACCCCCAGGGGCTGCTCACATGCAAGTGGTGCCCAGAGAAAAGATACTCGCCTCCTCCCAGTTCAGCGTCCATGCCCCACCCCCTTCTCTGTCCCATTTCTTCCATCATCGCTTGCAGCTAAATCAGAGCCCGCTGCCGAAAAGGACAAGAGAGAACCCTACCTGAGCAAACCCATTTCCCAGAATCAAAAGGATCTGGTTGATGACCATGTTTCTGGGCTGGGGGACATTCACTGCTCACTTCTGTTTCCTTACAGAGAAAGGAATTTCCACTACACTCCCTGGGAGGGAAGAATATGGAAAAAAACACTCCGACTTTCTCCTCTTTTCATCTCTTCTTGATTTAACTTATTGGCACATTTGAAACAAGAAATAGAGAAAGCTGAGGTTGGTCCATCTGGGCCCTGTCTGGGTCAGTCTGTTCTCAGGACACCTGTTCTCTGCAGGCAGTAAACTTACAAGGCTTGATTCTGCCCTCAGATTGCGGGGGGAGGTGGTACTACAGATACCCAGTTCTGCCCTGGATGGGAAACTTTAATTCTAGGGCAATGATTTGTGGTCATAGATCCAAAATCATGTCCCATAACTAGTTTTATCAGCAGCAATCTGACATCTTGGACTCCAAATGTCTGACTTCTGTGCCTTGTTTTTGATTGGTTCTGAACCCTTCCCCTTGGGAGAGATGGAGGAGGGGCCACTTGCTGGCTTTCCTAAAGCTCCAGTATGTTTTCCTAGAAAGATGAAATTTCCAAAGCAACAAGTAAAGTGGGTCTAGTGTTTTTTAGCTTCTGAGCACAGAAGATTTGGAAATCTCCTTGGGAATTAGGTACAGCTTCTTAGAACCAGAGTTATACATTTGGGAGGAACCTCATTACCTGCTGGAACACATACTGTGGAGATTATTTCAGGGTGTCATGGGTGACAGAAATGCAACTTATTCATCCTGACCTTGATTTCTCCTCAGTTGCTGTCATGAGAGAGACAGTGACTAACCATAGCTGGCCATGGAAGGAAACCCCACTCTCATACCACCTCTAAATTCCAGAGAGGTCTTTTTCTCTTTGCAAGGGGCCCTGTGAAGTTCACCTACTTGACTTGTGCTTCTGCTTGCATAAAGATGAATTCCCACTTCCTTGCAAAGGCCCTTTGGAGTCTTGCTAAGTTTTCCTAAAGAGAAATGAAAATCAACAAGAAGGCATTAATCATCGTGAGTTTGCACATCGATACTTATTACAAGGCAGCCATCTATTTTGGTTACTTGCAAAACAACAGCAGGGCCCTACTTTAAATCCACCGGACACGAACCCAGTTTGACATTGCACCAGACCCTGCTGTACAGAGCAGAACTATTAATATTCATTTACACATCCATTAAGTCTGAAGTCTGTGTGGTTCCCCAATTCTTCTTTTCTTGTGTGTTTTACAGGAACATGACTCACACAGCATTTATAAAGGCCACTGAAGACAGGGAGTCTGGATTGTGATTGTTCACGCAGGCTTTAGGGAAGGAATGAGAGGGGTCTTTGCAACTGACTGCAAGACCAAGAATGGATTTCTCAAGATTTGACCAAGAATGGATTTCTCAAGATTTGTCTTCTAGCAATCAGAAGGCTGGGAAGGTGGCAGAAAAGGAGAACCCAGAGGACCTGGCATTAATGACTTTGAAAGTCCAGATTCAAAAGTGGGAAAGAAGGGAGTGACCAGGTTTGTGATGTTCATGAAAGGTAAACCCAAAAACCATAGGAAAGAAAAGGCATTCTGGGTCACCTTTAGAGGGAGAAGGAAGAAGCCCTTTCTCAAAGTCTGTTGAGCAACCTAGTGGCACAATAGGACAGTGGGGCGGGGTGTTTGACAGGTCCCCTAATGACTCGCCTAATTCTGATGGAATGCAAGGCAAGAGCCCACATTATGCTGTGTGTTTACATAGAGCTGATGCCAAAACTAATTGATTACCCTCATTAGTGGATTATTAATATAAAAGGAGCTTTGGTTGAAGACCAACACATGTAAACTCAGTTATTACCAAGGCTTGCTGTGTAAACATTTCAAAAAACCAATCATTTGATTCTCCCACTGTTCACAGGGGGCTTCCCTGATAGCTCAGTTGGTAAAGAATCCGCCTGCAATGCTGGAGACCCTGGTTCATTCCCTGGGTTAGGAAGATCCACTAGAGAAGGGATAGCTACCCACTCCAGTATTCTTGGGCTTCCCTCGTGGCTCAGCTGGTAAAGAATCTGCCTACAATGCAGGAACCCTGGGTTGGGAAGATCCCCTGGAGAAGGGATAGGCTACCCACCCCAGTATTCTTGGGCTTCCCTTGTGGCTCAGCTGGTAAAGAATCTGCCTGCAATGTGGGAGACCTGGGTTTGATCCCTGGGTTGGGAAGATTCCCTGGAGAAGGGAAAGGCTACCCACTCCAGTTTTGTAGCCTGGAGAATTCCATGGACTGACTGTATAGCCATGGGGTCACAAAGAGTCAGACACGACTGAGCAATTTTCACTTTTTTTTTTCCACTTTTGTTTTTTTCACTGTTTACAGGAAGCAAAGCTGGTAAAGCCTAAATGTCAGTCAACTAGGAAGCAGTTACCTAAATCATGATACAGTCATACCATGGAATACTAGACAGCCATTAAAAATGAGACTGTAGATTATTATTACTGCTATAGGAAGAGTCTCAACACCCTTACAGTATATGACTGGAGAAAGAAGCAGCTTACACAATAATGCTTACGGTGTGATCCAAGTTTGTTATGAAAAAAAAAAATGTATGTACAGATAAAAGGAATGTAGGCTTCTTTCTCTGCTTTCTTTGTTGTTTGAATTTTTGTTTTTACAAAGATACTAAGCCATCAGGAAAAAAATAATGAAATTATATAATATACATAATAAAATAATAAAATTACTGAATTGTGAAAACAAAAGTTTTTTTAGTTTCTAACCACTTTTAGACAGAACTTCAATGTGAAAGAACATCTTAATGCCATATTCTTTACCAATACCAAAGTAGAATGTTGTAGGGCAAGAGAACAGAAAACAGAATAAAATATGTTAGGAGTTGGTGCCATCAAGTTCCCCTATTTAAGAGCTCTTTTAAAAACATGGGAACTACTGGGAGGGGAGACACAGGATGGAGGGGCCACGTGCTTCTGCACTCTGGGTTGTTCCCGAAGGCCATGTTCGGGAAGGGATGTAGTCATGTCCAACTTAAAGCACTTGGTGCTGGGTGCCCAAAGAGCCAGCCAGTGGTCTTCTGGAAGAGGGGTGGTTGCTGGCACACGAGGGCAGATAGCGGGGTGGGACTGGGTGCCTAGGATGCTCAGAGGCGTAGAACTGCCAGGCTGGGGATGCTTGGGGAGATCATAAAGTCCCAACACATTTATGTTTCATGGCTCCCACGGATAAGCCAACTTTAGCCAGGGCCCAAGGCTCCCAGTGAACTTCTGCGCTGCATCCTGCACTACTGTCTCCCCGCCAGTCCACAGGTCCTGTGATGCCAGTGGGACCAAAGAGTGGAGGGCCATGTACCCATCTTGTTTTCTGAGGGCAGGCATGTTCCCCTGGGGCTGCAGAGAACGGAGTGGTGGCTTCCTGGGTGGGTGGACTTGGGGGCAGGTACCCATGAATAATAAGGTCTGGTGAGCAGGGCCTCACTCTTGTTTTGGAAGACTGAGGCCATGAGAGTGGGAGGGACATGGGGAGGTGGGTGAATCTGAAGGTGCTGTTCATGCTGGAGTATCGAGGGGTGAGGAGTCTTCACTGCCCCTGATGTTGCCCCCTCTCCTGGCTGTCAGCCCTTCAGTCATTTCATGGCTCCACAACATCTCCTCTGGAGGGCCTGTGAAAAGCTGGCCAATATCCTAGGTTTTCTGTGACCTGTACAAATTCTGGTTTGGGGGGAAAGAGTTTTCAATCCCAAATATTAAATATTTAAAACATTATCTGTGACTCTTCAAGTTCTCTGTGCCTTGGCTCTATTAAATGGGAGTGTATATGAGCGTAGTGGGGTCTCCAGTTTCTGCAAGCAATCACACTTTGTGAAAGAAGAAGGAGGAGGAGGAAAGTTGGGAGTGTATGTCTCCATCTGACATCCATCTTGTCTTCTGGATTGGATTTGGTCCTAAGATTTTGCATCTACTGCCAAGTACTGGTGAATTGGGTATGAAGATGCAATTTTTAAAAATTATCATATATTAAGCTAAAAAAATGATCATATGGTAAATTTGTTTTTCTTCTTTTGGTATATAGTAATATAAATTTTAACACATGTATATGCTTGTGTAACCACCACCACAATCAGGATACAGAATGGTTCCATCACCGCCCCCTGCCCCACAAACTCCCTCATGCCATCTCTTTATAGCTGCATCCTGGCAGCCACTGATCTGTTTTCCCTCATGACAGCTTTTTCACATAAATGGAATCTCACAGTTTGCAATCTTTTGAGACTGACTTCTTTCACTCAACATAATGTCTCTGATACTCATCCAAGTGGTTGGATTAATAATTCATTCCTTTTTACGGCAGAATAGTATTCTGTTCCAAGGCTGTAGAGTAGTTTATTTAACCATTCATCTGTTAAAGTCATTTGGATTGTTTTTATCTCTGAGGTATCACACATAAAGCTACTATGGACATTAGTGTACAGGTTTTTGTGTGGCTGTAAGTTCTGATTTCTTTGGGGGTATGCATGTAGTTATGTTAAAGTGGGATTGCTGCTGCTGCTGCTGCTAAGTCGCTTCAGTCGTGTCCGACTCTGTGCGACCCCATAGACGGCAGCCCACCAGGCTCCCTCGTCCCTGGGATTCTCCAGGTAAGAATACTGGAGTGGGTTGCCATTTCCTTCTCCAGTGCATGAAAGGGAAAAGTGGAAGTGAAGTCGCTCAGTCGTGTCCGACTCTTCGCGACCTCATGGACTGTAGCCTACCAGGCTCCTCCGTCCACGGGATTTTCCAGGCAAGAGAACTGGAGTGGGGTGCCATTGCCTTCTCCAAAGTGGGATTACTTGGTTGTATATGGTACGTGTGTGTTGAACTTGATGAGAAACTGCCAAACCATTTTTCAGAGTGGCCACACCCTTTTGCATTCCCACCAGCAATATAGGAGAATTCCAGTTGCTCACCACATCCTTATCAGCATCTGAACTATCAGCACTTTTAATTTTAGCCATTCTAATGTGTAGTGGTATCTCATCACAAATTTAGTATGTACTTCTCTAATGGCTGTTGAACATCTTTCCATATGCTTCTTTGTCATACTTAAGTCCTCTCTGGTGAAGTGTCTGTTCTAGTCCTTTGCCAATTTTTAAGTTGAGTTGTTTTTTTATTGCTGAGATTTGAGAGTCCTTTATATAAAGATATGATTATATTGTGATAGTAAGAAGAGCTGAGAACAAAAAAAGGGAAATAGAAGAGACTTCCTTTCCACTGTCTGAAGGAGTTGGGGGAAGAAAAAGGGAAAACTGCAAGCTGAGTCAGAGCTGCAGGTAATTTATACTCTCCTCCTACACCATACCTGGAAAATAATCATACTCACTGCTTCATAATCTGCCAGTTCCAGCCTTGCTTTATTCTGCATTGTCCTCTTACAGAGGTAGATGGCTGAAGGAAGAAAAATTACGACACATGTAAGACTAGCAGTATGGTGGAATCATAATCCACCCACTCATTTGTTCATCCACTCATTCAGCCAGCCAGCCAGCCAGCCAGCCCTCACTATACGCCCAGCACTGTGCAGTGAAAAATATGTTTTTCTGTGGATGCCATGCCATCAGACCTCTAGGAATCTTTCTACAGGTCAGGGTCGGATGAGGACCCCCATCATCCAATCCTGACAACCTCCCTCCATCCTCCTCACTCTGCTTCATCCCAAACATCCTCCATCAGTGTGACCTTTCATAAATATGACCATGTTACCTTCCTGCCTAAACTTCCTGCATTGACTCCTCAGAGACCTCAGAAGAAAGGTCAGGCTTCTAAAGGCAGCATGTTCGTTTCTTCAAGATCTAGTCTCTGCTTGTCTTGTCAACCTCTTCCCTCCCTCATTCAGGCATGTTGTTGCTCTGTTGCTCAATCGCTCAGTCGTGTCTGACTCTTTGCAACTCCATGGGCTGCAGCACACCGGGCTTCCCTGTCCTTCACTATCTCCTGGAGTTTGCTCAAACTCATGTCCATTGCGTCAGTGATGTCATCCAACCATCTCATCCTCTGTTGCCTCTTCTCCTCCTGCATTCAATCCTTCCTGGCATCAGGGTCTTTTCCAATGAGTCGGCTCTTTGCATTAGGTACTAAAGTATTAGAGCTTCAGCTGCAGCATCAGTCCTTCCAATGGATATTCAGGCATGTGAGGCTACCAAATCCTTTTGGTTCTACTTCTGTGTGTATGTGTCCACTACCTGGAGGCCTCTTCCTCTTCTGTTTTATTTCCCTCCATCTAGAAACCACCTCCCAATCTTTGAAGACCCAGCTTGGTGTTCCTGATAGCATCTATCCATCCTTAACCATTGGCCCTAATTCCGCTGTGCAGTACTCGTGAGTTTACCAGCTGTCCCTGCTCCAGGCTGAAGGCTCTTCTAGTAGGCTGTGTCCTACTCAGCATGAACCCCTGCACCAAGCTCTGGGGCCTGCCAGGTCGAGTGTGTGGACAATGGAAAGCAAGAACAATTTAGGTGTCTCTTCCCAAGCTCAGGAAGGGCTATTGGCCCACAATTGTCAGGATATTCTTCCTCCAACATGGCTTTCATCACTTCCTCTCCTGCCTCTGCTTCTTCAGTATCTCCTTCCTTCTCCAGTGCCAAGTAGAATGACCCAGGGGAAACAAGAGACAAATGGTATGAATGAGTAATAGGATGACTAGGAGGGAAGGTCAGAGAGGACCAGGACCGATCTGCTGTTTGACAACCTAATTGTACCAGGAACTCTAGTCAACTCCTTGCTGGGTTAACCAACCTCCTCACGTGGTCTGAACATTTTCCTGATGCAGACTACAATATGATGGAGACTTCTGGCAGCAGCCTCCTCTGTATGCCCACATTTCTCACATCATTCGAGTTTGTGGGTGATAGTCAGTTGTATTTGTTCTCGAATCTGCTTATGTCAGGCATACCTGTTATTTTAATAACATGCATTCACTAACTATTACATGCACTGATGAAATTAATATGAAAAGAGAGAGCACAGTTGTTTCTGTGAAGAGCTAGCTGAATGGTTTGGAACAATTTGATAAAGGAGAGTCAGCTGAGACAATTGCTGATAAATTTGGTATGGGTAAGAGAACTGAAAAAAAAAAAAAAAACCATGAAAAAAAGAGTAAAAATATGAGAGAGGTCAACATACAGTTGCTTTAGAAGTATTTTTTAAATTCTTTATGTACTTTAAGGAGGTCAAAACTGGGTAGTTTATTTCAAGTGTGGTTTATTTAAGAAAGAAACTCAAATTATGGGGACCTAAAATCAAAGAGAATCTTTGGTTCTACCTCAAAAGGCTCTTGAATGAATATTCCTTGGTATAGTCTCCATTCATTTGAAGTAGTTAAGGTATGCATGTATCACTTTTTCATGATTCTCTCCTTACCAACTTTTCCAGTGAAACAAACAGCTACAGCTCTGCACTGTGTCAGATAAGGGGTGTCTTCTCTGTTACAAGCTACCTCCTTGGGTCTCTTGGGCCATCAATTAGGCGGCCTGTGGAACCGGAGCCAACTTATAGCAGGAAGCCTGGCATGTCACCTGCCCCTGATCTCAGTGATCCTTAAGCAGTATAGCTATTGGAGCTTCTTTGACAACACTGCCTTGGACGGTGTTATTTTTTAAAATTTATTTTTGTCTGCATTGGGTCTTTGTTGCAGCATGCGGGCTTTCTCTAGTTGAGGCAAGTGGGGGCTACTCTCTAGTTGTAACGTGTGGGCCTCTCACTGCAGTAGCTTCTCTTGTTGTGGAGCACGGGCTCTACAGCACGTAGGCTCGGTAGTTGTGGCGCATGGGCTTTGGTGCCCCAAGGCCTGTGGGATCTTCCAAGCCCAGGGATCAAATCTGTGTCCCCTGTATTGGCAGGCAGATTCTTATCCACTGTACCACCAGGGAAGTCCCTCAGACAGTATTTCGTATTGGCCAAATTCGAAACTCTGAAAAGGCCAACCCAGATCTGGCCTTTATTTAAGCAGGATCATCTCAAGAAATTTCCAGCCCATCTGGGTTAAAATGGATCAGCTAAGTTGAGAAGTAAAGTACCATGCGCAGAAGGCAAAGGTACCTCTCCTGATGACCATGAGTTATATGGTGGCGGGCTGGTGGGCCCCTTCCTGTGCAGCTAATGTCACACATTGGGCACTCTGTCCACCACCACCGGGGAGGCAGCAAGTAGCAGTTGAGGGGACCTTCCCTGGGGCTTGTGTGCACTTCCTCAGTGTCTCAGCAGTGTTCCCTCTGACACCTAACCCATCAAGTGACCACTGGCAACAACAGCCAAGTCCTCTAACAGGGCATCTGGGGACTTGCTTTAAGCTCAGATGCTGGCTTTTTTTTTTTGGATATGTAATTTCTCATTGGAAAAATACTTGTCTTTTTTGCCCTCATGCCAGCATCTCACTTGGACACCCACTGCCATCTCAAACTCACCGGCATCCCACCAAGACAAAAACAGAATGCAATAAAAAAATTTTAAAGTCAATAGATTCACGTACTACATGTGAAATTAAACATTTAAAAAACATTGAATCTACCATATTTCAATGTCCTTAAAAATTGACTCCCTTTCCAAACTTTCTGTCTCTACTCAGTTCAGTTCAGTCACTCAGTCGTGTCTGACAATTTGCAACCCCATGGACTGCAGCACGCCAGGCTTCCCTGTCCATCACCAACTCCCAGAGCTTGCTCAAACTCATGTCCATCAAGTCCATGATGCCATCCAACCATCTCATTCTCTGTCATCCCCTTCTCCTCTGGCCTTCAATCTTTCCCAGCATCAGGGTCTTTTGCAATGAGTCAGTTCTTTGCATCAGGTGGCCAGACTTAGTGGAGTTTCAGCTTTAGCATCAGTCCTGCCAACAAATATTTAGGACTGATTTCCTTTAGGATTGACTGGTTTGATCTCCTTGCAGTCCAAGGGACTCACAAGTCTTCCAACACCACAGTTCAAAAGCATCAATTCTGCAGTACTCAGTTTCTTTCTAGCTTTGACTAGACAGACTTTTGTTAGCAAAGTAATATCTCTGCTTTTTAATATGCTGTCTGGGTTGGTCTCTACTAGTCTCTCTGCTAGTGACATCATAATATACCTCAATCTCCTAAACTAGGGTACATACAAATCACATATTTCTCTATTTTCCCCATACCTTCTAATTACTTTTTAGAACAATGGAATTTTAGCATTGGAAGTAACCTTGGCAACCATCAAGTACAGACCCCTCACTAATAGATGGAAAAATAAAGGCTCAGAGAGCTGAAGTGCTTTACTCATGGACTAGTTAGTGGTAGAGGTGGAATTAGAATTGAGGTCTTGTTTTCCACTATGACATTCACTGCTCCATATACTCACTCACTGACTCATTCATTCTCCCATTTAAAAATTTGAGTGCCTCAACATATATATGTGGAATCTAGAAAAATGGTATGGATGGACCTATTTTCAGGGTGGGTAAAGAGACACAGATGCATAGAAGGGGCATGCGGAAAAATAGGGAGGAAGGGGAGGATGGGATGAATTGAGAGAGTAGCACTGACTTGTATATACTACCATGTGTAAAAGTGATAGCTACTGGGAAGCTGCTATACAGCACAGGGAGCTTAACCTGGTGCTCTGTGATGACCCAGAGCGGTAGGATGGTGGTGAGGTGAGAGGGAGGCCCAAGAAGGAAAGGATAGGTGTATACACGTAGCTGATTCACTCCACTGTACAGCAGAAACTAACACAATATTGCAAAGCAATTACACTCCAATTAAAATAAATTTGAGTGCCTCTTCTCTGGTAGCTCAGACAGTAAAGAATCCGCCTGCAATGCAGGAAACACGGGTTCCATCCCTGGGTTGGGAAGATCCCCTGGAGAAGGAAATGGCAACCCACTCCAGTATGCTTGCCTGGAGAATTCCATGGACTGAGCCTGGCAGGCTACAGTCCATAGGGTTGCAAACAGTCAGACACGACTGAGTGACTAACACTTGCACTTATGTGCCAAGCAGTATTTTAGGTACTAGGGAAATCACCACACTAGCAGCTACAATGTATATGGAGCTGTTGAATGTCAGGCAGTGGTCTAGGGACTTTCCAAATGTCCACTTACTTAATCCTCATAATAACCTATGAGGTAAGTTCTGTTATTAGCCTCCTTTCATAGACAAGGGAATTTTTCAGGTTATTCCCCATTTTTGGAGACCCACAGTGGCTCTGGGAAGCTGCTGAACCTATTCTAAATGTCTCTCCTCGACTACGAGGACCTTTTCATAAACTTGTCCATCCCCAATTATTCCACCTTTGTAATCATGCTTCATCAACATAAAATCTTTGAGTAGTTGGATCAAATTCCTCAGCATCCTCTTCTTGCTTGCACATCATGGTCTCTCTCTCAGCCTGGGATGCTTGGAGGGCAAGCCTGTCACTCACTCAAATCTGTGACAAAGCAATTGACACAAAGTACATGTTGAAACAAGGGAAGTTTCTTCTGGTTCTTCGTCAATCCAAGCCACACCTATTCTGAATTCTTAGCTCCAGTGGCACATACTTTCTGGCAAGAGGGCTACCACAGAACAAATAAGATCAAACATCATCCTGGGAGTACTAATACCAACTCCACTATGGTTTTTATTGACTCCTTACTACGTGCCATACACCAAAACCTGCACACATTTCTAATTAACAAAACAATTTAATCCTAACCAACAACACGAGAAGTACTATTACTATTCTGCCCTTCAAATGCGATTTCAGAGGCACAGAGAGGTTAAGTAACTTGCCAAGATCACACAGCTAGTGGAGCCAGTCGACAGTGGGCCCTTTGTGCTGACTTCTCTCTGGGTAAATACTGATTTTCTGATTAACCAGGAAAAGGCAATGAGTATTTTGTGTCCTGAACTTTAACTTCTCCATTTGATTTCCCAAAATGGAGGTACAGGAATTCAAAATAATTTTGCTTCAAGTGACAGCCTGATATAAATTTTTATTTTTATCCCTGTTCTTACTGCACAGCTAAAGTTACAAAAATCTATAGAGAAAGGGAAATGGTGCCCTGCTGTATGCAGGGTAAGACGGCTGATGGTTGTGGGTTTATATTCAGGTAAATATTTGAATTTTACTTGGGCCCAGGTTTTCTGGTCCCACCATCCTCCCAACCCTCTCCATTGCCTGGAAAAATATTGGTTTTCACATTCACAAGGATACACGGCTGCTGCATGGAACTGAGCTACAATTATTCAAATTCCGAGTTGGGCTTTTGTGAGCAGTATTTCAGCCCCAGAAGCACTTATTTTATGAGCAGCCAAGTGCTGCTCCCGTTTCGAGCTGGAAACCTGGCTGGACCCACTTATCACATCATTTAGGGCACAGCACAGTTCCAGAGGGACCTGTGGTGATGCCTGCAGATAGCTGATGAGACAGTCACGGGGCCCTGCCCCCTGCATCAGGGCCATGCTCCAGACTTGGAAACAGAACCACTGTAGTGTTGTAGGGCAGAGGCTTGCTAGGATTCTATCCTCAGGACTATTTCCAGTTGCTGGTTTCCCCTCCCTCAGAAATGTGATCCAGAGCGTGTAGCTTATCACAAGGTCTCAGGACAGGCTCCTTGGAGTACCACCCAGCTGCAGCTGGCTCTACCTTCCTATGAAAACCATCCTGCAAAGAATCCAAGAAGAACTTACAGGTCTCATTGCGTGCCCCAGTCCCAAGGAGAGCAGCTGTGGGCTGCCCCAGCAGCTGAGTCAGTGATGAGGGTGCTATGTGGAGGGGCCGACCATGAAAGGAGCATCTGAGTTCAAATTCTCTACTGAGTGTCTGTTAATCACCTTTGATAAAGAACCAGTTGTTGTCATTGTTCAGTCTCTCAGTCGTGTTCAATTCTTTGCAACCCAATGGACTGCAGCATGCCAGGCTTCCCTATCCTTCCCTATCTCTTGAAGTTTGTTCAAACTCATGTCCATTGAGTTGATGATGTCATCCAACCACCTCATCCTCTGTCTCCCCCTTCTCCTCTTGCCATCAACCTTTTCCAGCATCCGGGTCTTTTCCAATGAGTCTGCTCTTCACATCAGGGGGGAAAAGTATTGGAGCTTCAGCTTCAGCATCAGTCCTTCCTAATGAACATTCAGGGTTGATTTCCTTTAGGATTGACTGGTTGGATCTCTTTTCAGTCCAAGGAACTCTCTGGAGTCTTCTCCAACACCTCAATTCGAAAGCATCAATTCTTTGGTGCTCAGCCTTCTTTACGGTACAACTCTCATATCCATACATGACTACTGGAAAAACCATAGCTTTGACTAGACAGGCCTTTGTCAGCAAGGTGATGTCTCTGCTTTTTAATACACTGTCTAGGTTTGTCATAGCTTTCCTTCCAAGGAGTAAGCAACTTCTAACTTCATGGCTGCAGTCACCATCTGCAGTGATGCTGGAGCCCAAGAAAATAAAGTCTGTCACTGTTTCCATTGTTTCCCCCTCTATTTGCCAAGAAGTGATGGGACTGGATGCCACGATCTTAATTTTTTTGAATGTTGAGTTTTAAGCCAGCTTTTTTACTTTCCTCTTTCACACTCATCAAGAGACTCGGGTTTCTCTTAGCTTTCTGCCATTAGGCTGGTGTCGTCTGCATATCTGAGGTTATTAATATTTCTCCCAGCAATCTTGATTCCAGCTTGTGCTTTATCCGGCCTGGCATTCCTCATGGTGGTGGTTTAGTCACTAAGTTGTGTCCAACTCATATGATCCTATGGACTGTATGTAGCCTGCCAGGCTCCTCTGTCCATGGGATTTTCCAGGCAAGAATAATGGAGTGGGTTACCATTTCCTTCTCCAGGGGATCTTCCTGAACCAGGGATTGAACCCAGGTTTCCTGCAGTGCAGGCAGTTTCTTTACTGACTGAGCTACCAGGGAAGCCCTGTACTCTGCACATAAGTTAAATAAGAAGGGCGACAATGTGCAGCCTTGATGTACTCCTTTCCCAATTTGGAACCAGTCTGTTGTTCCATGTCCGGTTCTGACTGTTGCTTCTTGACTTGCATATAGGTTTCTCAGTAGACAGGTAAGGTGGTCCAGTATTCCCATCTCTTGAAGAATTTTCCACAGTTTGTTGTGATCCACACAGTCAAAGAACCAGAACCATCATCAAATATTTACTGAGTGCCCACTGTGGCTTAGGCATGCACTATGCACTGGATAATAAAAGTGAATGAGGTGGACCAGCCCTGCCCTCATGGAGCTGACAATTGACGGGGCATCCAATCAGAGTACAGTGTGATATATGTAAGGAAGTGGCCTCTCTGGGCCTCAGCTGTATCTGAAGTACAGGGATAATATAACTTTAGAAGACTGACACACAGATATATTAAACAGTCTTCATGGAGAATACAGGGCAAGAGTCTAATAAATCCCTGTTTAGACAGAGGTAATTCCCTGCTTACCCAGTGCCCAGCTTCACCGACTCTTTGTTTTCTTAGGTAGGGTAACTTTTGTATACCGGTCCACGGCCTGTTAGTCTTTCCCTCTAACTTCCAACCATCAGAAACACCAATGAATTATTAAAAAGTCTTAACAAGTCTGTGAGAAAGGAAATGGCCAGGGGGACATGCCGCCTTGATCCAGCCCTGCCTGAAACCCTGTCCCAGGAAGTAGTGGTCAATGGCCACTGGCCCAGTTCTCCATGGCCCCACAGAATGAGCACTTTGGCCACACTTGATAAAACTTTTCTTCCCCTCCCACCTTCCCTTCCAATGGCTGCATCTTTCAGTGGGCTCTGCCTTTCATCAGTATGTGGAACAGTACCTGTCAACAATATGAGAAAGGGCTAAGCAGGGCAAAGACCCTCCTCCCCATGCACCACAGTCACCCACACAGCAAAGATGTGTCTTCTGCATTCCCAGTAAGTGTGGGCCACAGCTTTAGTGCTCACCATAGTCCGTGTTTTCAGGTTCCCAGCAATTTGAAGGCCAGAAGTATGGGGCCTGCAAAAGAGTACAGGCATCAGGACTGAGGATGCCAGCTCATGCCCTCCCCTGCCGGGGGCCCATGGGCAGCCCTCCCCTGACCCAGGGAGGATCCCTCCCTGACAGGTTCTGTCTGCACGTCCTTTGTGTTGACACTGCACCCTGACTCTTTCCTGTTCTTAGCATAGCGGAGGCCAGTCAACATTTTAATCTAAGTGTTGAGAAATAAAATCTCAGGTCAGCCAAATAAATGCAACGATGAGAAACTTAGTTTACAGGGCAAAAACTTCATATCCTGAAACAATAAGTCTAATGCAGGAGTCAGACAGGCACCGTTTACTGGGGCACAGGCTCCAAGTTCCTTTATCACTTTGCCATGGACTGAATGGTGCCCCCTTGAATTTCTATGATGAAACTCTAACCTCCCTGCCCCCCACCCCAGTGTGACTGTATGTGGAGTAAGGAAGTGATTAAGGTTAAATGAGATCACAGGGGTGGGGCCCCGATCACACAGGATTAGTGTCCCTATAAAAGGAAACACCAGAAGGCTAAAAATCTCTATCACTATGTGTCTCTCTCTCTCTCTCTACCACGTTAGGACACAGTGAGAACTACCATCTGAAAGTCAGGATGAAAGCTCTTCTCACAAACTGAACCCCACCTGAGGCTTAATCTTAGACTTCTGGCCTCAAGAGCTATGAGAAATACATTTCTGCTGTTTAAGCCACCCTGTCTATGGTATTGATATTTTCTTATGGCAGCTGAGCAAACTCAGACATTCTTTGACCCTGTCTGAAGAACTCCATTCCAAAGCCTTTTGGTTTAGACCTTGACACAACTCTGCTCAAATTCACTGTAGGACAGGATCTGAGAAAAGGAGAGGAGAATGTTTGCGAAGTGTTGCTCGGTAGTGAATAGAAATTTCACACCGAGAAGGTAACATGATATAGCAGAAGGATTAAGGACTTTGCTATCTGGCTGATCTAGGTTCCAATCAAGGCTGTCCCCTGGATTGACTAAATGTCCCATTAATTCTCCAGGTACCTCAGTTTTTGCAACTGTAAAATGGGTGATATTTATCCCCCCAAAGTTTGCTCTTCAGAATAAATGAGATATGTGTAAAGCAACCAATGAATGGTAAGTTCTCCATGAGGGCGTTTTACTATTATGGGGGGGGGGCAAAAAATAGCACAGACCAGTTTTGCTTTCCCAGAGCTGGTGGGAGGTAGGAATTGCTTCCTTAAATACCATCAGTTTTTTAGGTAGTTCTAATCTGAGGTCGGATGATGAGAAGAAAAGGAGAGGCTGCAGGCCTACCTGGAAACGATAAAAGGTGCCATCATCCTTCATGGTAAGAACATGATCTGAGATGGGAAAGACGTAGCCCTGGGCAGCTATAAGGCTTCCCAAGTGTATTGCTTCAACTGCAGGGACAGGGCAGAAGAAACAGAAGTTATAGCAAAACTGTCAGAATGCAGGGCTACTTAGATGAAGTGTAAGTGGGATGGGGTAGGGTGAGCAGAAAGGCAACTGGAAGTCAACTGTCATCACCCCCAGATCACAACATGATTGGCTGATAATTTCTGAAATGACTCAGTGGGCTGGGCAGAGATATCAATGGTTGGGAAGGTCACATGTGTCTGAGACT
The DNA here is from genome assembly GCF_054371585.1 of Giraffa tippelskirchi. Taxonomy (NCBI): domain Eukaryota; kingdom Metazoa; phylum Chordata; class Mammalia; order Artiodactyla; family Giraffidae; genus Giraffa; species Giraffa tippelskirchi. Next base: position 144,017,460 of record NC_137281.1, on the reverse strand, counting down.
CCTCTGGATCCCAGCTCTGAGCATCTAATATTGTTTAATCCCCCAAGACTTCCAGAAAAAAAGTCTATGTTCCAGTTAAGATCATGGGCTCTGGTGTGGAAGTCTGTAAATAAGTGAGATGCTTCATGTAAAGTGCTTAGCAGGGTCTGGCGCATGGTAAGTGCTCAGTAAGTGCTGGCAGCCCTGATTCATATTTTTAGTTTCATTCTTTTTATTTTTTTTAATCACCACCAGCAATGAGTATGTAGCCCACAGAGTCTTCAGACTCACATCGCATTTCCTGACATGAGAATCCCACCAGCAGTGAAGAGGGTATTACTGTTCTCTTATGGATAAAGAGGAATTAGAGGAAGAGAAGGCAGTAGCATAGGGAGGCCAACCTAATACAAACGTTGATATTTTTGCTACAACTTGTTGTTCTGTTACTTTAGCACCAGCCATAAGTAGATTCCCATAAATAGTTAAGAATTTATATTTACTCTGAGTAGAGCTAAGAAAAAAGAAATTTAGATAGTTCTATCAGACATGATGTGTGCATGCTAAGTCACTCCAGTCATGTCCAACTCTTTGCAACCCTATGGACTGTAGCCCATCAGGCTCCACTGTCCATGGGATTCTCCAAGCAAGAATACTGGAGTGGGTTGCCATGCCCTCCTCCAGGGGATCTTCCCAACCCAGGGATTGAACCTGTATCTCTTATGTCTTCTGCATTGGCAGGTGGGTTCTCTACCACTAGTGCCACCTGGCAAGCCCACACGATAATCTTTCACAAGTATAAAAGTATTCTTACCAATAAAAATTAATTTTTGACTGTAGAAATTATTGACATACTCAGGGAGTCTCTAGGAATTATTAATTTCATAAGTTCTGAAGCTTTTAAAGTGACTTGTATTGACTTTATTTGCAAACTTTTTGGGAGTTTTAGCAAGTAATTAAACCTCTTCATTGTGATTCAGGCAATGCAACTTTAAGAGCTGGCTCTAGAAGGCTGTTTAGTGACAGTGCTACAACTTTCAAGAGGTTGTATATAATCCAGTCATTTTGCATAATGAGAATCTGCTATTCTTCTTTGGAAGGAGTGCATACATTTATCACTGGTAGAATTGGGATGAATGGAATTGTACTTTACTTGCTTAGTGATAACCAGTTTGGTTCTGAAATCTTCATGCTTCAAGAACAAGGAGTCCAGCAGAAAAGGGAAATTTCATCACCTGCTCTTTCTCCAAAGAAGGAAGAACAAAACCCGGTAAGAAGGAGACTTTCATGTCACCAGTCTGGAGCTAGAAGTCTCACTTCATTCTTCAAAAGGCTTGTGCTTAGAGATGCTGCAGATGGGAAGGAAGAAGGGAGGGAGGGCGGACTTTGGCTACCTGATTTCCCAGGGTCTTGGTTGGCCTCATTTCTGCTGGTGAATTGTCCTTAACTCCTGCTCAACTACTTCTCAGAAGCCCAGATGGGTTCCTGACCTTGATATCCTCCCAAGGGCATCAAAGTATAATAGACCATGAGAGATAAGACCTGTATCATTCAGGACCTCTCACAGAAGCTTCTCTTATCAGGACCAGAGGATTCCTGCAGCATGTTCTACCATGAGGTGGTTCAGGGTTCTCAGAATATACCATTGCCGCTGCTACTACTACCACTGAAGATAATGATAAAACATCTGTCAGGAATATGATGATTATTTCAGAAGGGCAAAGAAAACAGTACTCTTGGAAGAGAAAAAACTCCACCATGAAGAAAGGTGACTCTATATCATGTAACTAAACTTGTAAGGATGCAGTCCGGTTTTCAGAAGCAGATAATCAGAAGTCCAGGCTGTGTAAGGCAAACACTTAAGGTAGTCAATATGGGTTTTTCCCTTAAAAGGATTAGCATTTATAGTTTTCTCCTGTGGTTTAAGAACTTGACTAGAATTAAGAATTTCCACTCGACATGAGAGTGGTCACTAGTCATGATGGAGAGAAAGGCTAGTGTCCCTTCTGTTCACGACCTCCTTTTCTGGCACTCAGATTTCTAGCAACTATGTTTAATTGAATTCTATGTAAATTATAAATTGGGCTTCCCTGGTGGCTCCTGCAATGCAGGAGACCTGAGTTTGATCCCTGGGTCAGGAAGATCCCCTGGAGAAGGGAATGGCAACCCACTTCAGGATTAATGCCTGGAGAATTCCATGGACAGAGGAGCCTGGTGGGCTACAGTTCATGGTGTCGCAAAGAGTTGGACACAACTGAGTGACTAACACTTCCACTTCCATTGTCAATGGTCTATTAAGGGCTTCCCTGAGCCTTATGGCTCAGTGGCAAAGAGTCTGCCTGGCATTGCAGGACACATGAGTTTGACTCTTGGCCCAGGAAGATTCCATGTGACAAGGAGCAACTAAGCCTATATGCCACAACTATTGAGCCTGTGCTCTAGAGCCTGGAAGCTGCAACAAGAGAAGCCACCACAATGAGAAGCCTGCACACCACAACTAGAGAAAAAAAGCCCTCTTAGCAACAAAGACTGAACACAGCTCTCCACCGCCCAAAAACTAACTAAATAAAAATTACTAAAAAAAGTCTATTAATATCAAGAGCATCAGATTAAAATATAGAAATGCTTGAGCTGTCAGTGACCCCAGCAAGGAATCACAGTTGAAGGTCAGACACCTAGAAAAAAAATCTTTAAAAAGAGAGCAATTGAAGGCCATTTAATTTGAGGCTAGTAGATCTAATCCCCAAGAACATCAGAATACATTAGTGGATGTTTGTAAATATGACTTTCAGGCATCAAGAATACTTAGTTAAGATGGGGAGTGTATAATAACTTCGGAAAAGTTTACTTACCTAGAATTTTTATTTTTTCCTGGAACCCCCCACCTCCATTTTCTTTTTTTTTTTTTTTTCCATTTTCTAATTATGCTGTAAAAATAAATTTTATTGCTTTCTTGCTGGTGGGAGCACAGGTTTGAATACTGCTTTATTGGCTAGAGTTTGCTGGTGTTTTTCTGGTGAGGTTTTCCTAATTGCATTGCACAATTAAAGTTGAAAAAAATCACTGCTTCACTTCTTGCAGAAGCAGAGAACAGAAGGAGTCTTAGCAAATAATTAAACCTTTTAATTGTGGATCAGGCAATCTAATTTTAAAAGCTGGCTATAGAAGGCTGTTTCGTGACAGTGCTACAACTTATCTTTAATTGCGGTGGCTAACCAGAGTCCATGTTATTGTATCGGGCTCTTTGGCATTCTAAATGGTTGCTCATTTCCTCCAAGGGTAATTTAAATTTAAAGACAGAAACTCAGTGGAGGAAATAAATTAATTTTGTTTGTAAAGGGAGTGATTCCACATCTTGGAATTCACTTGTATAAGCCCAGTTCTCAGGAGGGTAAGGAGAAACTGGTTTGGAAATTGGGTATGGCTTGTTCACTAATATCATGCGGGTCAAGTCAGGGTTGAGGGTCAAGTACCTGGGTCCTCGATGGAAAGGTTCTTCATAAGCCACTGTACAATGTCCGTACCTGCAACGGCAAAGCAATTTCAATTAAAGACCTCATGGATGTTTAACTCTGTGCCAGAGGAAACATGGTTACCTGGAGAGCTAGGTAATATTGATACTTTTCCATCCTAGCCAGCTCTTTCCACCCATTAGTATGCTTCCATAGTCACAATCCCATTCTTTTCCTCAAAAAAATCCACGTTGATGACTCAGATGATCTTGTATCCACATTTCTAGGGAGCTTCAGGAGCGGACTTCCTGGGAATACATATTTTGATGACAGGCTAGAAGACGTTTTTATCTCTCCTGGTCCCCAGAACATTTCCTGAGGGAGGAGACTTCTTTTAGCTCCCTATCCCCAACTGAGAAAGCCTGCCCAACACAGATGACCACACAGGTTCCTGAAAAAAAATCTCTAAACCTCTAACTTCTTCTGGCCTGGGCTTATCCTGAATGAATAAGCCCCTGTGTCTGTGGGAGAAACTTCTATGTGTTCATCCAAACCTCCGTCCTTCATCCCCTGGGCAACAACTAGATTACACTTCTAGACCTTCCTGCAGTTGAGTGTGGATTGAGTTCTGCCAAGAGAATGTGGGTGGAAATGCCATATGCCATTTTCAGACTTGGACCATAAAAACTCATGCCTGTCCCTCCACACCCCACAATCTTTCATCCCCATCTGCTGAATAAATGGAGAGAGGGCAGAGCCACAATGTAGAAGGAGCCTGGGATCCTGAACAGACATGAAGATTGATGCCCATCTGGGGCTCTGACCTGATTGGAAAATAAACTTGTGATATTGAAACCCAGGCATTTGAGAGTTATCTGTTTTAATATCTAGTATTACCTTAACTAATGTAAATCTTAAGAATCAGAAGGGACTTTCAAAACTTATTTACTCCAACCCTGGTGGCTCAGATGGTAAAGCATCTGCCTACAATGTGGGAGACCCGGGTTCAATCCCTGGGTCGGGAAGATCTCCTGGAGAAGGAAATGGCAACCCACTCCAGTATTCTTGCCTGGAAAATCCCATGGATGGAGGAACCTTGTAGGCTACAGTCCATGGGGTCGCAAAGAGTTGGACACGACTGAGCGACTTCACTTTCTTTCTTTCTAACTCTAACCCTAGCCAAGCATCATCCACAATATCCTGGATAAGAGGTGTTCTAATTTTCATTAAAAAAAAACAAACCCCGAGTGCCTGGAAACTCACAAATTCCTTCCTGGCAAGCCTGTCTCAGTTAAATCATCTTCAACTTCTCTGAACTGAAATTGGCCCTTCTCTGAATTCCTCTCTTCGGTCTTAGTTTTGCCCTCTGATGATAGAGAGAAGAACTCAGACCTCTCACTCTGTGAGACAGTCCTTCAATTATATGGACAGTACACTCAGTGTATCAGCAATGCTATCCTACAGTTTCCCCTGCTCCAGGTGAAACATGCCTGGATTCCTCAGCTGTTTCTTCCCATGATACGATTTGGGGTTTCTCACCATTGTGGTCACTATTCTCTGAATATAATTGCTTTTGTTTGCCTCCCTTTAAATGTGGACCAGTGTTCTCAGGCAAGCACAGTTCATGTGGGGGTGAAAGTGCAGTCTCTCAGTTGTGCCCCACTCTTTGTGACCCCATGGAGAGTAGACCACTAGGCTCCTCTGTCTATGGAATTCTCTAGGCAAGAATACTGGAGTGGGTTGCCATTTCCTCCTCCAGGGGATCTTCCCAACCCAGGGATTGAACCTGGGTCTCTCACATTGCAGGCAGTTTCTTCACCTTCTGAGCCACAAGGGAAGCCCTCATGTGGGGGTAGAGGAGTCCAATTTTCTGGGAGGTTCTGAACTTCTGGACAATCTACCATTGTCATTCCCATATCTCACTTTAAACCAGTGAAGATCTTCAAAGGTCTCCACTTTATCACCTCAGGATGGAATGTTAGATGGAAAACAGTCTGAAAGGGGCAGTGTTTCTAGAGACCTGAGTCTTGTCATGGGTTCTGAGTTGTGCGGTGGGGGAGAGGGCCTGCCATCAGCTCTCCTCGGATTGACTCCCAGCTGAAACACCGGAGAACCAGCAGAGGGGTTGAACAAATAGTTCCCTCTTTGCAAGAGTAAAGTTGCTCAGAAATTTGACTCAGGGTGAGAAGTGAGACCAGTACAGGCCTGAGTGCTAGACATTTTGTTGCTCTCTGGAAGAAGGATCTTGCAGAGTAGACTGTCTGGTACTTTGTGTAGCACCCTACCCACCCAGGTCCAACCTCCAATGACACAGCCCTGCAAGTCCCCCACATTTCAACCTCAAAAGCAGGACTTCTAAGCATTGCCCCACTCTTGCTCCTGGATGGCATCTATGAGCTAAACTTTGGACTGAAAACACTCTCATTCAGTCATGTTCTTTGACAGAAAGGGTGAGTATATGTGTCTGTGTGTCCACTTCCTCCAAATTATACAAGTTCAACATTTGTCCTCGGAAATGAAGAACAAAGCAGAAATCAAATAAGAACTGTAATCCCAAGTTGGGGGTGGGGTGGGAGGAGACTCTAACCTGTTTTTTCCTCAAAAGAAAAATAGTCCTTTTTTTTTTGTGGGTTGCCTAGAAACGGAGAAGTTTCCAGCATCAGCAACAGCTCTCCCCCGGGCAGGAGGATTATCTTTCTGCTGAGCTTGCTGAACCATTATTTATCACCTGCCAAGATTGATTACTCACCCTGGGACAATGACAGCCCTTCCTTTCCCCTGTTAATTACTGTCATCATTAATATCCATGTCACTAATTAGTATTCATTCACATTGAAACTCCTTCCTTGCTATCATATCCGCTCCCCCCACCCCCACCCCACCCGGGCCTTCGGCACTATTGTCTGGGTTTCTGCGCCCCTTTGGCTTTCTGCACTCATGTCCGGTCTAATTGTCCACCAGGCTCCGGTTTGCATTCACAGAGCTCAAGAATCACATGTATGCACAATTTTGGTAAAGAAAGGAAAGTCACAAAAGCCCCTGGCCTTCTCCCTTGGCATTGCAGAGGGACCACAGACCTGGGTTTCCTGTCTCTGGTGTAGCCACCACGACCATCACTGTCTCATTCGGGGAGCCAGGTGACCATTCTCAGGCCCCCATGGGGCCGAGCTGCTGCCCCTGGCTGTCGAGGCCACCACCCTCAGTCTGCAGCAGCACACACCCCACTGCCATCCTCAACACACGTGGGCCCTGCTTGGTGGACCTGAGCACACACAATAATGCCCGGGGCTGTGGACAGTCTCATTCTCGTGGGCATGGGTTATTGCTTCGCTAGGCTAATCCAGGAAGGGCCAGCCTCAGCCCTGTGGCAGATTCAGCCTCAGGAACAAGGAAGGGAAACCTGTCATAATATTATGTCCTTTAAGATGGCTATAATTATTACACTGTAGAATCAGGCGAAAATAGTCCAAATCATTATCAGGAGAAAGCATTTTTATTCTTCTCTTTTCTCTCTCTTTCTTCCTTCTTGCCCCCTCCTCCCAATCATTCTTCCCTTCTTATTCTAGTAAGAAATCAAAACAGATTATTTTTCTGTTCTATCCAAAATTGATGATTGCCTTCTGTTACTACTACTGGATTCTGCTTCTTATCTTTGTCAAGCTGCAGTCCCAAGGGGAGCAGGTCTGGAGCACAGCCTCCTGCTGCCCCAGGCCCGGCACTTTTGCTGCTCTCCAGGACTTCCCAGGTGGCTCACTGGTAAAGAACCCACCTGCCAATGCAGGAGATGCAGGAGACGCAGGTTCAATCCCTGGGTCAGAAAGATCCCCTGGAGGAGGAAATGGTAACCCACTCCAGTATTCTTGCCTGGAAGATCCCATGGACAGAGGAGCCTGGTGGGCTACAGTCCACGGGGTCACAAAGAGTGGGACATGACTGAGCAACCAAGCACGCACACAAGGAAAGGGCAGAGGAATGAAGACAGGACTTGCAAATTTGTCTGCTTCCTGAGGAGTAGAGAGCAGGAGGCTTGTCATGGACCTCTGATCAGTGGCTCCCTGGCCATCTGGCTGGGCCTGAGTCTCCGAGTGGCCTTCTGTAAACTCTAACGGGGCCGGACTAAGGGTGACCACCTTCTCCCTGTTGTTTGTTTAGTTACTTACTGGGGTAGAGTGAGACTCAGTGACCTCTTCCCAAGTCATATTAAGTCTAGATCAATATAAACTGGATTTGAGTAAGCTAGAAAGACCTTCCAAGACTTGAGAGAGTTCTCTTTCTGGTGTGGGGGAGACCCTTATTATAAAAGCATTCTATTCTGGGCTCAGCCTCAGGTGTTTTAAGCTCTCGGAAAGAATGAGGGATACCTGGAACTTCTTTTGAAATAAGTCAGAACCCAAGAAGATCCTACTATGACACACTTCTTTCATTTCCCTCAAAGTTTTGTATCAATCTATGGTCTTTACAGTGGTCATGTATGGATGTGAGAGTTGGACGGTGAAGAAAGCTGAGCGCCGAAGGATTGATGCTTTTGAACTGTGGTGCTGGAGAAGACTCTTGAGAGTCCCTTTGACTGCAAGAAGATCCAACCAGTCCATCCTAAAGGAGATCAGTCCCGGTTGTTCACTGGAAGGACTGATGTTGAAGTTGAAACTCCAATACTTTGGCCACCTCATGTGAAGAGTTGACTCATTGAAAAAGATCCTGATGCTGGGAAGGATTGGGGGCAGGAGGAGAAGGGGACGACAGAGGATGAGATGGTTGGATGGCATCACCGACTCGATGGGCATGGGTTTGGCTAAACTCCAGGTGCTGGTGGTGGACAGGGAGGCCTGGTGTGCTGCGATTCATGGGGTTGCAAAGAGTCGGACATGACTGAGCGACTGAACTGAACTGAACTGAACCCAAATTAGACTATGCAAACTTGACAAAAGACTTGACAAAAGTCTCCTGCAAATTTCAAGTTACCTGCAACTTGGTAGTTTGTATATCATGGTTCTGGTACCTGAAGCAATTAACAACTTACTCATCAGTCCTGCTCATTGGGGAAAGACACTTCCATTTGAGTAAACTATTTTTTTCTGAAGCCCAACCAAGGATAAGATGGTGTACACCTTAGGCAAGGATATGACTCCACCCTCCGTTGGAGTATCATGAAGCTGCCAAGGTCTCAGCTGCTCCTTTGAGTGAAGAACACAGCTCTATGCCATCTTATCATGCATGCAGGTGCCATGTGCAGGCCAGCATCAACCCAGAAGGATGACAATCCCCAGTGCCCACTGTGTACTAGGTCAGCGCTAGACACTTAACCCTGTTGTCATATGTCACCTTGACAATATGTAAAATATAGTAACTCACATCCATTTTAAAGATTAGACCCAGAGAGGCCCCAGGTCACATGCTAGTACCTAATGCAGCCCAGTTTGGGATTCAGAATATCTCATGTCTAATATTATTTCCACTACACTGTTCTGCCCCTCTTATCTCTGAATAACTTTCCAAGTAGTACACAGAATAACTGGAAAAGTTATCTTCTGTACTCAACTTCCTTCCTGAAGCAGAGACACTAGTTTAGTCATAATAATAATTACTGCTTTAGCTATTAAGCTAATAACTTATTGAGTAATTTCTCCATTTGAAGTTTTGGAATGATTCTACTATAATACTGCACGCATGCTAAGTTGCTTTAGTTGTGTCCAACTCTTTGGACTGTAAGCCCACCAGGCTCCTCTCTCCATGGGATTCTCAAGGCAAGAATACTGGAGTGGGTTGTCATGCCCTCCTCCAGGGGATCTTCTTGACCCAGGGATTGAACCTGCCTCTCTTATGTCTCCTGCATTGGCAGACAGGTTCTTTTACTACTAGTGCCATAATAATTTCATGATGTAAATAGATTATTATCTCCATTTTGCAGATGATTTGAAGGACACTCTATAAGTAGAGAAGTTTTTACAGTTTTAGGCCATTCTTTTATGAGTTAGTTAAAAAAACAATAAAATATAACAGATAGCTATCAGAAAAAGCTTAAGAGGAAACATTTAACTGGGCTTTGCTGGGTGGACACAGTGAATAGCTGGCAATAAGAGAGAAGGAAATACAGGTAGTGGCATTTTTGAGAAGTATTGTTTGATCAATGGATTTGATTTTTCCAAGGAAAATGGTGACACATTTAACAGGTATATACTTGCTTCCCAAGCATATGAAGCAATAAAGCACATTGCTTATAAAGTTGGGCAGACTTGAGTGTCACTCATGGTACATCATTTCCAAATTGTATGACCCTGGCTGGGCAGGTGCCTTAACCACCACCCACTCCAATCTCCATACTCATTGGTTAACCGGGGGAAATTCTGCCTGCTTCCAGGATAAAACAAGAGAAACCCTCACCAAAAGCCTGGCCTGTGATTTTGCTGAAATTTCTTATTAGGTCACCTACCTGCTTCGTGCCCTCATTTTTCTTCATATGAAAATGAGGACGATAATAAAAAGGACCTGATGCTTAGGCTCTGGGGTTAAAGGAGACGCTGTATGTGCAATGCCAGCACAGTGCCTGGAATGTAATAAGCATAACACACGTGAGCTACGGAGGCAGTCTGTGTTTTATATTCACATTGGAGCCAAGTGTCTTACCAAGTCATCGGCATGGCTCAGAGAAGCAGCAACAACTGGAACTTCTTGTTATCTGCCTGCTTTTTCATTTCAGGCCTCAGAAAATCTCAAAGGTCCTCTGATGCTTTTCAGGAAGGGTTTTCTTGATGGACAGAAGGGGAGGAAGTTGCAGCAGGCAAGCTTTACAAGGCTGGCGGGGCCTCATGGAGCCAGCGGGTGGGGGATCCACCCCCTCTGGCAGCTTTTGTAGCCTTGCTCCTCAGAGGACATTTTCCGGGTAGGGAGGACCTTCTGTAGGAGCATTCATCTCGGTTTGGAACTAGACATCCACGATGTGATGATTTGGTCAGTGTCTGCTTCCCCCCTGTATCCATTTCCTGGGACCGCCTAACAAAGCACCGCAAACGGAGCAGCTTCAACCACAGAAATGTATCGTCTCCCAGTTCTGGAGTCGGGAAGTCCAGGATGCAAGTGTGGGCAGAGCTGGTTCATCCGAGGGCTGTGCGGAGAAGCTGTTTCCGTCTCTCCCCTCACTCCTGCAGGTTTGCTGACAGTCTCTGGTGTGTTTGTCTTGTGGAAGCATCACCCCCACCTCTGCCTTCATCTTCACATGGCACCTTCCTGTGTGTGTGTCCCTGTGTCTACTTTCTCCTCGTTCTAAGGACATAGTGGATGAGGGCCCACCTAAACTAGTTCACCCTAATTAATTACACATCAACAACCTTGTGTCCAAATCAGGTCACATTCTAAGGGCCTGGAGGTTAAGACCACAACATATAAATTTTGGGGGTGACACAACTCAACCCATAACAATTGCTCCGAGCAAGCAGGACTCTGTTGTAATTTTTCATCTCCGGCACCAAGCGAAGACCACCTGTCATGAAGCTGGGGTTTAATTAATGCTTATTAATCAACAATTACATTGAAATGGGCATCATATAATATACATAGCCATTCATATTGCACATATTCATTACATTAAAAAAATTTTTTTATCAGTTTTTTGTGACATATGAAAACTTCATCACAGGCTAGCACCAATCGTAGTATTGGGCATTTTGCAACTACTGCTTTAGAAGAAAGTTCAAGGTTTTTCATCCATTGACATTTGCTTTCAAAAACCACCTTTCTCCTTGTAAGAAGAAGTCTCAGGGAACACTTTAAAAAGCATTAGGTAAATAGATAAACAACCAGGATTGGCTGCCTAGCACAGGGACCTATATTCAGTATCTTGGAATAAATTATAATTGTTGTTCAGTCATTAGATCCTGTCCCACTCTTTGCAACCCCACAGACTGCAGCACACCAGGCTTCCCTGTCCTTCACTTTTTCCCAGAGTTTGCTCAAACTCATGTCCATCGAGTCTGTGACGCCATCCAACCATTTCATCCTCTGTGATCCCCTTCTCCTTCTGCCCTCAATCTCTCATCAAGGTCTTTTCCAATGAGTCGGAAAAGGACAAAAAACAGAACATAGAGACCTATTCAGATACATATATGTATAACCGTATCACTTTGCTGTATACCTGAAATTAACACAACATTGTAAATCAGCTATACTTCAATAAAAAAAACCCAAAACATTAGGCAGTAATCTGAACTGCCCCCTTCTCCTCATTCAACTCTGGCTGTCACTTAAAGAGGACAACCAGTAGAAGGAAAGGTGGTCGTCAACGTGCCTCTCAGGTCGAAAGACCCCCTCCCTCCCTCCTCTCTCCTGTCCCTGCGCTGGCTCCCCAGCTCTCTGGCTGCGGAGTTCAAACTGCTTGCGAATGGCTTCGAAACGGCGCTGATTCTCCCTTCTTAACAGGAGGCTTTTGTGTCATTCTGACTTGAACAGTTTGGAGCAATTAAATCCAGACTCACAGACCGATGATTTTGAACCGGCGATACCCAAGCATCACTGCCTCATTCAGCCCTAAACCAGAGCGGGCCGGGCCCACCTCCCTGGGGTCTTCTTTCCAGGCCAGGCACATAGGCCTGCCCACCTCCATGGGCACGTGGCAACTGCGCCCCACAGCGACCCACAGCGGGAAAGACAGCCAGCCACGGGGAACCCCCTGGTGGGCCTTCTCCTGCCTGCCCCTCCGCCCCCCCACCTCAGACCGCGCTTCCCCGCTTGCTTCCCATGCATTATGAAAAATAATAGGGGGCAGGAGACCGGGCGAGGTTATTACCAACTCATAAATCAACTGGGAAGCTCTGAGGGTTGTGGTGAGGTGTCTGAGCCGGGCTCCCCCCGGTTTGTTATCTCACCCAGGGCCCCCACCATTGATTCATAACCTCATAACCCTCCGCGTCCAAATCCCAAGTCTTCTATCTAATTGTCACCCGCCGAGCACATGATTTGCAAGAGGATGCGGGCGGCGGCAGACGTGGGGGTGGAGGAGAGATTAGTTTTGTCAATCAAAAGCGTCCAGGGCAAGGAGGTGCACACCCGGGATTTAGCTCAACTATCAGCTTATTAAAGGGGAACTGGCTATGCTACACAGATGCACTTCGCACAGGGAGACGGAGGATCTTGGCCTCTGTAGGGGGTAGCCCCTGCTCCCTGAGGGTGGCTGCCTCCCAGGCCCGCCTTCCGCCCCATCCGAAGGCAGAAATGAAAAACAGTCAAGCAGATTTGCAGCTTTGGGGGAGAAGTGAGCTAATGCCAGGTGTCCACTAGCCGCATTGGAAAGAACGTGACAAACGTTCTGAGGACTGCGGCTCCTTCCCAGGAGGGCTGGGGGGGTCCAGGGCTGGAGGGTGTCAGGGCCGGTGCTGTCTACTGATCACCTCATCTGTGCGCCTCTGAACCTGAAATATCATTCGAGAAAATTGAAATTAATCTGAGAGGCTAAGGCTTTCTCGAAGGGAGCAGAAGAGGCAGTCTTTGTGACGCCCAGGTGTGCAGGCTGCAATCACTTTTCCTGGAATCTGATCCGTCTAACCGCACTGTTTGGGAATAATGCTGACGTGCTTCCACAGCACATTCTAAGGCTTAGGTCTGCAAAGTGTTGCTGGACACCTGCCACCACCTTGGGAAGGGCAAGGTGTGCCCAGCAGGGAGTGTGAGCAGACCAGGTTTCAAGCAAGAGTCTGGGATACACAGGTACCTGGGCAAAGACTGAATCCGTGTTGCACTCATTTTAGCTCTGGGGCCCTGGAGCTCTGGCTTCCTGGAACACTGTTGGTTTTTGTCATCATCCTGACTCTGCCCCTTGCTAGCTGATCACCTTGGATGAGTTATTCAACCACCTTGACACCAAGTTTACCCACTTGCAAAATGGGTCCATCACAGAATCTACCCCAGACTGTGTTATGAGTATTTAAATGGAGGTGGGCGCCCCGATCCATGGGTAGTTCTGGTTCCTTTCCGCTTACAGCTGATGCACACCTCCATCTGCCCAGAGTGGAGTCTGGCCTGGAGCTCATCTCCTGGGCAGCGAGCCTTAGGTGGAATCAAGCCTTTCTCCTGGCTCTTCCCCCAGCCTGTGTTGCAGGTCTAGACAGTTCAGAGCTGGCTCTAGCCTCCATCTTTCAAGCTTCTCTGTTTCATTCAGATAAATGAGTCCATCCTTTTAAAAACTGGTCTGGGACCTTCTCCATCAGTAGAAGATCTACTCCCAGTTCAATTTCCAGTTTCTGAGGCAAAACAGAACCCCAAGGAACCCCAACATCTCTCCTCTATCCCAGCTACAGCCAAGCCCGTATCCTGGCGTCTACCAGCAAGGGGGGCCATGAATCCGAATCCTGTGTCTGAGTCTGGGTTCCCCCTTCCAGCAGCTCTGCGACCTTGGGGATGTGCCGTACTCTTGCGAAGCTTCAGTCTCTCTAGGATATGATAAAAGCACCATCTGAGAGGGTGGTATGGGATACTTCCTGTAAAAGCTTCAGCCTTGTGTCCTTCGGCACAGAGGAAATGGTCAGCATGGGCTGACTTCATCATCATCATCATCATCATTATTGCTATTCCTACCGATTGGACCATTCTCCTTCCTTTACCTGCAGTGATTAATAAGATGACTGTGTTCTTAAACAAAAAAGTGCACACGTGGGCTACAAGAGCTGGACTAGAGTGTTGGTGGGGAGCGTTCATGGGCCACAGACAGAGTACGTATGTAATTCCAGCCCACCCAGTTTCAGGAGACAGTTTACAGAGAAGGAAGTGCTTAGCATCAGTGAGAAATAGAAAAGATTAAGGAGGAGAGTATTGGATGTAGAGCCAAGAACAAAGCCATCCAAAGCAATCACACCAACAGTACCATGTGACAGCTAGCATTTATATGCAGGCTTGAACAGCAAGTCTCTGTGAAAGGGAACAGAGTCTTGGAGGGCAAAAGTCACAGCGTGCTCAGGCATCACTTATATGCAAAGCACTGAGCCAGTCACCAGGGCCTGAGAGTCACACGTGAATCACAAAAGAACCAGGCTTAAAGAGCTGCAGGGAGATGATGTCAGACCTGCCGGGGAATGAGCTCATGCTTTCCTGGCATCAGGATGCTGGCCTTTCCCCCCCGATCCGTCCTTCAACCTGGGCCTCCTGGCCACTGCCAGCGGTGCCCTGATCCCTTCCTGCAGTTGACCTCAGGAAGTGATGTGCTGTTGGGTCAGCCTGCATCCCCCACACCTCTGCTGCTGGTCACCATCCCTGATCGCTGCTCAGGGGCCTTCAGCAAGGTGCCCCAAACCCAGAGGGACTCATGTGGGGGACACCACCATTGTTTCCGCTCCCCGTCATCTTTTAGGGAAGGGTGTAGCCTTGGGCTTCTCTGGGATCCGCTGCCATCTTGCCTCCAAGGACTACTCCCCCTTGACTTTCCCCTGAAGGACAGCCTTGAATCCTCAGGGCTGAGAGCGGGGCTGTCTGGGGCAGGGGGCGGTGGGTGTTGATGACCATAAAAACAGAAGCAGTGGCAGGAGTAGGAGCTGGTCAGAGGCCTGTGTGTCCTGACCCTGCTGAGGGCTGGCGAGGGCCCTGGATAACAAGTCGTCAGCAAGAAACAGGGGAACAAGTCCATGGGGAAGCTGGTGGCAGTCAAGCCACACTGCCCACCTTCCCTGCCCCAGTCTTCCCTTCTGAAATCCCTAACTCCTTTTCTGCTTTGGGCATTTAGGTAAGAAAAAACAGTGCGATAATGAGGGGCCTGGGTGCTGTGAAGACGGGGAAAGCAGGTTGGGGAGGAAACCTGGGTTCATTATTGGCCATGTTTTGTCTGAATCAGATGTATGCGGCAGCCATCCAAGTGGCAATGTTGAATCTGCCAGTGGACATAGGAGGCTGAGTTTTCAGGGACAGAGCAAGCCCGGGATTGTATTTGGGTGTCACTGGTGGGTAGAATGTACCCAGGAGTGTACACCAGGAGGGAGGCTGGGTGAGATCACTGGAGGAGAACATGCAGACAGAGAAGAGAGGGCTTTGGAACCAAACGCTGGGCCTGGCAGTGGCATAGCTGGCTGAGGACCCAAGCCTGCCCATCCTCGCTCTGGAATGCCTTCTGTTACCCTGAGCGCCTGGGCTTCTCTCTTATGTGACTTATCCAGTGATGCATCCTCTTCCTTGGGAGACGGCAGGATAAATGAGCTCCAACTCTGGACCCTTCGCCAGCTCCTCCTGGAATCCGCCCTTCCAGCCACCTCCCTTTCCTGCTCAAGTCATGATTCAGGGAAAAATCGACACTCCCCACTATGTCCAGCACCTGACAGCTCTGCCCAGCGCCCAAGCCAAAGAGACAGCTAAGGGTTTCTGTGTTCTCTTCTGATTTATAACTAAGTTTAAAAGCTTGCTTTCTGGCTTTTTGGTCACTAAATTCCCTGAAAGCATCTTTTGGGGGCTCTGGAGCTGGCCTGTGAACACAGCCTGGGAGTGACGTCAAGCTTCACATCCTGCCCGGGGTTACAGACTCTGGGGAGGAATGCCGTCTTTCTAATGGACAAGCCTCATTTCATTTCCATCAGCTCCAGACCAAGAGAAGCTGGCTTTTGTTCAGAGAACAGTTAGGAATGTTTCAAACTGAGAAACCTTGTGCAGTAAGTTCTTGACATACAAATGAGTTCCCTTCCAAGAGTGCATTCATAAGTCCGGTTTGTTCCTAAGTCCAACAAAGTTAGCCTAGATACCCAACTGTACTGTGATAGGCTTATAATACTTTTCACACAAATAATACATAAAAAACAAACACAAAAAATAAAGAAAACATTTTCAAATTAATTTTTACAAGTGTATGGTTGCTTTACAATGTTGTCTTAGTTTCTGGGTTACAGCAAAGTGAATCAGTTATATGTATACATGTATCCCCCCTTTTTTCCATTTCCTTCCCATTTAGGTCACCACAGAGCAGTTCCCTGTACAGTGTGTTCTCATCATTTATCTATTTTATACGTAGTAGTGTATATATCAATCCCAATCTTTCAGTTCTGTACATCTGCATCTCTATTTCTGCTCTGCAAATAAGTTCATCTGTACCATTTTTCTAGATTCCACATATAAGCCAAATTCTACAATGTCTGTTTTTCTCTTTCTGACTTCTTTCACTCTATATGACAGTCTCTAGGTCCATCCATATCTCTGCAAATGGCACAATTTTGTTCTTTTTTTTTTGACTGAGCAATGGTCCATTGTATATATGTACCACATCTTCTTTATCCATTCCTCTGTTGAGGGATACTTAGGTTGCTTCCATGTCCTGGCTATTGTAAAGAGTGCTGCAGTGAACACTGGGATGAGTGCTATCTTTTTGAATTATGGTTTTCTCTGGGTATGTGCCCAGGAGTGGGACTGCTGGGTCATATGGCGGTTCTATTTTTAGTTTTTGAGTATTCTGTTTTTGAGTATACTGTTCTCCACAGTGAACCATTTACATTCCCACCAACAGTGTAGGAAGGTTCCCTTCTCTCCACACCCTTTCCAGCATTTATTGTTTGTAGATTTTTTTGATGATGGCCATTCTGACTGGTGTGAGGTGATACCTCACTATAGTTTTGATTTGCATTTCTCTAACAGTTCGTGATGTTGAGCATCTTTTCATGTTTGTTGGCCATCTGTGTGTCTTCTTTGGAAGAATGTGTATTTAGATCTTCCCCCTATTTTTTGATTGTGTCATTTTTTTTTTTAAATACTGAGCTGCTTGAGCTATTTGTTTATTTTGGAGATTAATCCCTTGTCAGTTGCTTGGTTGGCAACTATTGAGGTTGTATGGCTCAGCATACAGACTGAACTAAAGGCTGGTGTCCGATCAAATAACATGATAAAAGACACTGTTTTATTAAAATATTTTCTCAGCAGTGGTCATAGCCATGCTGTTGGGAGGGTAGTAGATTGAGAGACCTAGACTTGGAGTTCATTAAGGAGAGAGTCGTGTATAATTTTGAGGAATTGGGACTATGTTCAGCTCTACATTCCAGAAAACAAACAAGCAAAATAATAGTGGCTTAAACAAGATAGAAGTATATTTGGTAGAAGAAGTCTAGAGGTGGCTCCATAGGATCCTCAGGAATCTCCACTTTAACATTTCTCTTCCATCCTCCAAGTGCTTGGTTTTCACCCCCAAGATCAACTTATGCTTCAGAATGTGTACTGAAGTACCAGCCATCACATCTCAGCATCAAGCAGCAGGTAGAAGGAAAAGCAGAAAAGCGAAAGAGTGCCTTTCCTAGGTGAGACGCCTCCCATTAAGCACATTTCCTGGAAGCCCCTTTTTCTGTTCACATATTGTGATACACAGAATAATGGCTCCCCAAAGATGTCCATGTCCTAATCTTCAGAACTGTGAATATCTACCTTACATGGCAAAAAGGACTTTGCAGATGAAATTAAGGTCCTCAAGATGGAGAAATTATCCTAGATTATCCGGGCGGGACCAATGTAGTCATAAGGCTCTTTATAAGAGAGAGAGAGGAGTATCAGGGAGAGAAGGTGATGCACTGTCAGAAGCAGAGGTATGGGTGGGCTCGCACATGAGTATGTATTCAAAGGAGTGCTTGGGGAAGGGTAGACGGAAGAGAGAGGGATTGGGGTGGAGAGAGTGCTTGTTAGCTGCTGGCTTTGAAAATAGAGGAAGTGACCATGAGCCAAGGAATGCAGGCAATCGCTAGAAGCTGGAAAGAGTACAGACACCGATTCTCCCCTAGAGTTTCAGAAGGAACATAGTTCTGCTCATACCTTTACTTTTGTAAGACCCACTTCAGGTTCCTGACCTCCAGCACTATAATACATTTCCACTGTATTGTTTTAAGCCACCAAATTTCTATTTGTTGTAGCTGTGATGGGAAATGAATACACACATGATTCAGACAGCAGAATTCAGTGATCTGACAACCTGGGAAATAGTTTTATTCTGAGTTACAGGATGCTCAGCCAAAAGAGGAACCATACTACTGAGTCAGAAAGGAAAAATAGATGTTGGGGTCAGGAACAGCAGACTGCCAGGCAGGACTGTTACACAAATACAAGGGTCTCTACATCTTGCAGAACAGAAAAGTATTCTTCTCAAAACAGAACTGAATCTACATTGAGGAAACATACCTTAGAAGGCAGCATAAATAGCTTTAAAAGATTTGTGGCAACTGATTCAAGTAATGTTTTAGGCAGAACATTCTCTGTTATGCTGAAAGTTACTACCCAGGTGTGTCTGAGCCTGGCTGTGAAGGCCGTAGTGTAAAGCAGAGCTTTGAATTTGAGAGAAGTAACTTGCACGGTTATCAGTAAGACCTTTGGTCTCTAAAATTTCTCTTGGTAAAGTCAGAGAGTAAGCCACTATAGCTTGAAATCAACATTTATATACTGTTTACTATATGCCAGGCATGGTTCCAAGCACTTCACAGATATTAACTCATTTATATGCACAGCAACCTGATGAAGCAGTTACTGTCATTATCCCATTTTACAGATGAAGATAGTGAGGCAAAGAGCGGGTAGGTACTTGCTGAGGTCACATGGTCTGTGAAGTTAGGATTTGAACCAAGGCACTTTGACTCCAGTCATTGCTCAGAGTCAGTCATTTTGCGTGGCTCAGTAGGAGGGCTGGGGAGGAGGGGAGGGCGTAATTAAGGAGACAGGCAGAGCCAGAATCTGCCTGGAATCCAGGAGACCTGGGTTCAATCCCTGGGTTGGGAAGATTCCCTAGAGAAGGGATGGCTACCCACTCCAGTATTCCTGCCTGGAGAATCCCATGGACAGAGGAGCCTGGTGGGCTACAGTCCATCAGGTCGCAAAGAGTTGGACACAACTGAGCAACTAATACTTTCCCTTTCTCTAAATCCTACTTAAGATGCTCTCTTGTCTCCAAAGACTTCTATAGTTGGGCTTTGCTTGGCTTCCTGGACTATCTTATACCAAACTATAAGAAATAGAGCGGCTAGTTCCCAAGCTGCCTGGAAGAAGGAATTAATTTCCAGTTTCAACTTATGATCTGTTCAGAGGCAATTAGGTAACAGAGAAAACAGGCAGAGGGTGGCAAAGTATTTGCATTACAGAAAACCACTTTATCATATCTGACTCAACCTTGTAAACACCTTGCAAACACCCTCTAACCTTGTAAACACCCTCTAGTCTTGTAAACACCTCTTTTGCAGTCAAGCTATGTGTGGTGAATTGGCAGGTGCAAAGCTAAAGAACAGAATGAGATTTTTATTTATTTATTTAGATCCTGGACAGCTTGTGGGATCTCAGTTCCCCAATCAGGGTTTGAACCTGAGCCCCAGCAGTGAAAGCACTGAGTCCTAACCACTGGACCACCAGGGAATTCCTGAGACAGTCACTTATATCCTAATACTTCTATTCCCCAGATGCAGATAAGCCAGGGTGGAATGATGATCAATCATCCTGATTGGATTGGTAAGTGACACTCCCTTTTCCGAGTAACCAACTGGCTCCCATTATATTTGGGTTGCAGTTTTAGAATGTGACTAAATATTTCCTCTGCTTCAAGTGGCTACTCCTAGAAGCCTGGTTCTGGGGTCACATAAATTTCATTAAAGTAAGCAACAATCCAAAATCCAGTAAAGGGAGCACACAGATTATTTCCCAGTATTATGACTCTCACTCACTCGCCCTCCCTGGAGGCAGAGATGCTTTAACCAAAGTGAGACGGAGACATTTCTCCTGTTTTGCCCACCTGGAGAAGGTGGGGGTGGAGAGAAACAAGGACAGTGTGGGGTCCTCAGAGATGCATGATGAAGTTACTGTACAAAGGAAAGACTTTTTAGTCCATATTTCCTGACACAGAATAAAAATGATCAATAGATCTAGGTAAGGCAACGATGTGAGACCTTTCTTCCATTACCCCTACTCTTGGATGCCTTATCTTCTCCATTAGGTTTTCTCTTATGTACTGTAGCCATGACCCCAGCTCAGAGCTGCCCATTTCTTGAGACATGTCTTCCCCCAGGAAGGTGAGAGGCCAGGGGCAAAGCTGTCTCTTTCTCCTTAAATGACATCCCTCACGTCCTTGGACCATGTAGAGTTCTACAGAGCCTGCCGTTGATGAAGACTAGAAAACTAGACTGAGACGAGGCAACTGGAAAATGCCCATCAATATGGCCCAGAACAGGCTCTGGGGAGGAAATTACTCTGTCCCTTATATCTCTGGCTCCTAAGTAAAAGTCAAGGGCAGGGAGGCACGTCCGACTGGCAGAGCCTGGAACACATCATATGTCCTGGCCGCACCCAGCACAGGACAAGAGAATGTCCAATGCTTCCTTTGTCTATAGTTGGGAGTGGTCTTCGCCCCCCCATGACATTCATTATTTGGAGTTTCATAACCAAAGCAAGATATTTTGATGCTGGATAGCCAAGATAAATGACAAACATCCTTTATGCTTCCTCCTCTTTCCATGAATGGGAAAACCTAAGGCCAAGATCAGGGTGAGGTCTTAACGGAAAGAAAGCAGAAAGATTTCCTGGACCACCACCAGCATAAAAGGAGGAAAGGTAGCCCAACTGGGATCAACACTGGAGAACAAGGCAGACATTTGCCTGCAGAGCCCCCCTCCCCCTGCCCCGTGTGAATCACTGAAGGACCTAGAAGTGGTGGCAGGAAACTTTGAAGGCAGTTGGATGGGATTCAAAGTGCTAACATCCGGTAGGGAGAAAGATAGATACAAAGTTCTCTACAGTACCGTGAGAAATGTCACTAGATTGCAGAGAGATTAATTTGGGCCAAAGAGAAGTAAACTTTTGGCCCCACGAAGAATTTGCAATCTATTGGGGAGAGAGTCTTAATAAGTAGGGTCAGATATCGTAATCCAAGCAGCTTGACTCTCTTGAGAGACAAATGAATTTCCAAGGCTACGGGTGCCAACAGCTAAGCAAGTCCCTCACAACATGACCTCAGCTACCTCGGCAGTTTGGTCCACTTCAGCCTATGACTGGACACACTGCTTAACACAGCTGGGTTTCCTGCCTTCAGGCCTTTCCGTGGTTCCCTCCACTTGAAATGCCCAGTGTCCACCTATGAGAGAAGACATCAAGGGGGATTTCTCCAATGACCATTGGAGAAATGGCTTTCTTCCATGAAAGCCCCTAGGATATAAAATCAGAAGAGAGCCCCAGGATTGGTAAGGCCAAGTTCAAGAACAAACCAGTCCCCAGGAAGAGCTAAGAATGTTCAGTGGGGGCCTCCCCTTGACCATCCACTGTTTCCATCATGCCATGAGGACCTGGGAGAGAACAAATCCTGCCAGAGCTCTCTTAGAAACATCATCATTTCAGAGTGAGATAGAGCCTTCCAGAGATAAATAAGTCCCCTCATCTATCCATCCATCCATCCATCCATCCATCCAACTAGCAAATATGTGTTAGATTAGCTGTAACTTGAGCTATTAGAAAAGTTGACACCAGCTACTTTCCCCTCATCCTTACTCAGTGGGTAAAACCCAAGTGCGTTGGGGTCCCATTAATTTTTCAGTTCATCTCCATGTTGATCTGAGTTTCCTCTTCCCTTAATTGGTCCCTGACCCATTCCCCATGCCCATATCTGGAACTTTTGTTCTTTGGCTCCATTGGTGAAAAAAGTTCCTTCATAACCTTCATAGAAGCACAGAAGGGACCCTCTATCTTCTGGTCTACACGGATCATCCCGTTTCCAGTGCCCTTCCTCCTAGTGCCACCTCCCTCCACCACCTAATTTGGGGTTCAGAGGGAAAGTAGGCATCATCTTGCCTGTCATGATATTTCTCCTTTTTCTATGTAAAAATTTCTGATTATCTGAGGCTTATATATACTCCCAGTTTACTGTTCTGGTCTATCATCTCTCTATTTTTGTTAGCTTCTTCTCATTTGTGGAAGACTTTGGTGCCTGGGTCACCATCCCGTTCTCTACCTGAAATCCTGCTATTATCCTTGATGACATCATTATCCATGTGGGAAACCTACTGAAATATGTTGGCTTCTCAATTCCCTGTCCTCTACTCCAATGACCTTCACATTCAAATCATTTTACTCCTTCTGTTTGTAAATTGCACAGAGATTCCAGGTGGGGTCGGAGTTGAATAGGGAGGCTAGGGTTCTGCTCCAGGGCCTCAGAATTTAGAAAATACATTATAATGATTGTTAAAGGTTGTGCAAATACTTAAACACCTTTTTTCTCTTAGGAAATAGCATCTTCTCCAAACACTTTCCAACCTCCTGTCAAGTAGGAGAAGTCCTATCTCTAACAGGTAAGGTTCAGGACTCTTAACAGGCCATACAGAAGGCCAAGCCTACATCTCCAGCCTCTCCCTGCCCACCCCTGCGCCTTTGCACATGCTGGTCCATCAAGACCGCCTTCAGGGCCCAGCCCAGATGTTACTCCCACCCCCACTGCATGTGGTCCCACAGCCCATACACATTTATCTCCATCACACTGCTTGTCACGCTGCACTGCTGCTGCCTGTCCAGGTATCTGTTCCTCACACTATCCACAAGCCACCTGCAGAAATGCCCTGTCTTATTCATCTCTAAATTCCTGTGCCAAGCTCAGTGCCCAACACTGCAGTCACTCAATAAACATTTGTGGAACAAAGTCCAAAGCTAGACAACAAGTAGGGTGGACTCCTGACCTTCATCACCTCTCACTCCATCTCTCACTCCTAGTCTTTGGTGACTTAGCTGAGGGCTGCCCATCCTAGGAGTTGCTCAGGCCCCAAAACTCAGAGTGAGCCCTGAATTCTTGCTTCCTGTCACATTTCACATCCAATCAGACGATCAGACAGGAAATCCATTCAGCCCTACTTTTCAAACACAGAATATGGTCTGAAATCTAGCTTTTCTCACCACCTCCACTGCTCCCACCGAAGACTGAGCCTCTCTCTCTCCTGTCTGATTCCTTGGTGGTCTCCCTGCTTCCACCCTTGATTTCTGATGGTGGAGCCCCATGTAGTGAAAGAATGAAGCTTTAAAAATGTTGTTTGGGACAGATCTGCTCAAAACCCTGAAATGGCCAAAGTCCTCACAATAGCCAACAAGACTACATCATCTGACATCCCTACTCAGAGTCTTGCCTGGGTATCAACAAGGCGAACTCACATCTTTGTTCAGACGGCACCTTATCCTGGCAGATTCTTCGACCACATTTTTTTTTTTTTTTAATACTGTGATGAAAGTCACATAATATAAAACAAACAGTTTTAACCACATTTAAGTGTACAGTTCAGTGCACTAAGTGTATCCACATTGTTGTGCAATGCTAACCATCATCTGTCTCCTGAATTTTTCCCCTTCCTAAACTGAAACCCTGTCCCCATTAAACATTAAGTCCCCAATCCCCCTCCCCAGTGCCTCCACCTCCTGGCCCCTGGCATCTACTAATGTACTTTCTGACTCTATGATTTTGACTATTCTAGGAATCTCGTGTAAGTAAAATCAAACAGTATATGTCTCCATCTAATGTATGTGTACATGCTAAATTGCTTCAGTTGTATCCAACTCTTTGTGACCCCATGGACTGCAGACAACCAGGCTTCTCTGTCCATGGGATTCTCCAGGCAAGAACACTGGAATGGGTTGCCATGCCCTCCTCCGGGGGATCTTCCTGACCCAAGGATTGACCTGTTTCTCTTACATCTTTTGCATTGGCAGGCAGGTTCTTCACCACTAGTGCCACCTGGGAAGTCCCTAATGTATACTGGAATGCATTTTTAAGGCTAACTTAATATATGTCCTACAAACAGATTATATCTTTTCTCCCCCTGCACTATACAGTAGGTTCTAATAGATAACTAATGATCACAATGTAAATACAGCAAACTGCTCCAAATCTGCTCTCCTGATTCTTTTTCTCTGTTTTACCTTTTAAACTTTCAGAAGCATTTATCCCTTTTCACATACTAAATGCTACTTATTTATTATGCTTATTATCTAGTTTGTCCCCCCCCCACCCGCACTGAAATATAAGCCTCATAGGGGCAAGGATCTTCATCACTTTCATTTGCTGATACTCCCAAGCACCTGGAAAAGAATATCTGGCACATCATGCTGCTGCTAAGTCGCTTCAGTCGTGTCTGACTCTGTGCGACCCCAGAGACGGCAGCCCACCAGGCTCTCCCGTCCCTGGGATTCTCCAGGCAAGAACACTGGAGTGGGTTGCCATTTCCTTCTCCAGTGCATGAAAGTGAAAAGTGAAAGTGAAGTCGCTCAGTCATGTCCGACTCTTCGCAACCCCATGGACTGCAGCCTACCAGGCTCTTCTGTCCATGCACATCATAGGCACTTAATAAATATGAATATGTTTTTCACACAGAATTAACTTTAAAAGTGATTCAGTTCTCGACATATCTGCCTTTTATTGCTGTCTAACAAAATGCTCTCAAAGTGAATGGCTTAAAATAATTATTTATTTTGCTCAAAAATCTGCAATGTGGGCAGAGTTTGATGAGTTCAACTTACTTTGCACATTGCAGCCTCAGCTGAGGTGGCTTTACTAGGGGCACGTTTCAAGTGGAAACTGAATAATGGCTGCAAGCTAGCTGTTTCTGATGGCTGGGGGTTCAACCAAGGGTGTAAGCTGAGGGCTTCAGTTCCTTTCCATGTGGGCCTCTCCATGGGCTGTGTGGGCTTCCTTACGGCATGGTGACTGCACTCCAAGAGCAAACACCCCATGACAACGAGGCAGAGGTGCATGCCATTTTTATGACTTAGCCTTGGCTAACATGAGCACCATGTTAAACTCTGTTGGCTCCATCTTTGGGGATGGAGTGGTACCAAAGTTCTAGAAGATCATATGGGATCAAAGATATTACTCCAGACATCTTTAGAAATACAACCTGGCACACAAAGATAGGCCCAAAGCCTTGCTGGCTCATGACAAGCATATAGAAAGGACAGTTAAGCATGACTTAAGCCAATCACAAGCCTTTAGAAACACAACTGGATAGACTGAGAGATGTTGAGAAAGCTTATTATGCCAAATTCAAGTAGACAGAGCAAGGGATTTGGACTAAAAGCATGTTTAAATCCAAGTTTCACCATTACTGTTTAAAACCTTGAGAAAGTCATGGAACATCCCTGAGCCTCAACTTCCCCATCTGTAAAATGGGAATATTAAATTTTTCTAGTCTGCTTGACACTAATGATATAATAGGCATACACTTGAGTAAGTGTTCCCAAAACTACAAAATACTTCACTCTATACCTTTGGAGGCCAACAGCAGTCTAGTGATCATTTGAATTTTTGTTCTGGAGCAATCAACAGACCATACAGGAGGAAGCACTTACTGAGCTGTGGGTGCAGCACCCTGGACTTCATTCATCGACTGTGTGATATTAAATAGCCATCTAAGTTTTCAGAGTCTCAGTTCTGTCATGTGGAGGGATAAGGCTGGGCTTCCCTGGCGGCACAGATGGTAAAGAATCTGCCTGCAATGCAGGAGACCTGGGTTCTATGCCTGGGTCGGGAAGATTCCCTGGAGAAGGGAATGGCTACCCACCCCAGTATTCTTGCCTGGAGAATCCCATGGACAGAGGAGCCTGGTGGGCTACAGTCCAAGGGGTCACAAAGAGTCAGACATGACTGAGTAACTTTCACTCACTCACTCACTTAGGGATAAGGCTAATTGCCTTGCTTAACCCTGAGAATTATGGTGAGGACTTGATATAGCTTAACTCAAAGGCTTATGGTAAGGGCTCAGTAGTACAGGTTATATCACTTGGTAATAATTATATTGTTATCTAAGCAGCCTTAATTTTTTATTTTAGGTAAAGTGAAAGTGAAGTCGCTCAGTCGTGTCTGACTCTTTGCAACCCTATGGACTGTAGCCCACCAGGCTCCTCCATCCATGGGATTTTCAAGGCAAGTACTGGAGTGGGTTGCCACTTCCTTCTAAAGAGGATCTTCCTGACCCAGGGATCAAACCCGGGTCTCCTGCATTGTAGGCAGATGCTTTACCGTCTGGGCCACTGGGGAAGTCTTGCAAATACAAAAGTGAAATATTTTATTTCAATAAAAACCTTAGAAAATCCAGCTAAGCATAAGGAAGAAAATAAAAATCATGCATAAAATTTCCCTCTTAGATTCTCCCTCTGTTATCTCTTTCTAAAAATAAATTTTTCTAGTTTTTTTTTTTTTTTTTAATAAATTTATTTATTTTAGTTGGGGGCCAATCACTTCACAACATTGCAATAGTTTTTGCCATACATTGACATGAATCAGCCATGGGTTTACATGTGTTCCCCCTCCTGGACCCCCCACCCACCTCCCTCCCCATCCCATCCTTCTGGATCATCCCATTGCCCCGGCCCTGAGCCCTTGTCTCATGCATCGAACATGGAATGGTGTTCTGTTTCAAATATGATAATATACATGTTTCAATGCTATTCTCCCAGAACGTCCCACCCTCACCTTCTCCCTCAGAGTCCATATCTAGTTTTATATTATATCTAGCTCCCTTCAAAGAAATAGTTGTCCACTTTTGGGGGGCGGGCAACTATAAGCAATAAAGCAGTAAACAGTAGCAACTTTTCATACCGCCTATGATTTCCTTAAGACAAATCTCTACAAGTGAAATTTCTGGATTACTTTCAAGGCTTCAGACTCTACGACACAACTGGCCTTCAGGAGACACTGAACACAATTCTCCTCTCTCTGGAAGTGCACACTCGTGCCCATTTCCCTAACCCTAGCCAGCATTCTTGTTTATCACTGCCAACCTGATTGGGAGAAATGATAGCCCATTTCAGACAATTACTCCTTTTTTAAAAGTGAAATTTCAATGTTTCTAATACATTTATTGACCATATGTATTTCTTCTGTTGGGATACCTATCTTTTTATATCTATTAATAGGAACTCATTAAGTATTAAGGATATAACATTTTATCTGAACATTTTGTGCTACACACTTTTCCTTCCTACAATTTGTCATTTACATTTAAGGTGCCTCTAGAGGTACAGCTTTTAAATATTTTATGTTCAAATATATCAACTCTTTCTTTGATGGTTTCTGCATTTGTTGATGTGCTTGTGATATTGTCAAGACTTTTTGACAAAGAACTTTTATAAGTTTTTGTTGAATTCATTAACTCACGCACTCAACAAATACTTACTAGATGCTTCCTCATGCCAGGCATTGTTCTAAGCACTGAAGCATCATCTAAAGCATAGGACTGAACTCAGAATGAAAACATCTGTCAGAGAAGGGTTTATGAACTGAAATAAAACCCCCAACACACCCGACTCTGTTCAAAGACCAACTGCACAGAATGTATTGACTCTGAGCAGAGATTATAGTGATGCTTCCCAGAACTCCGGTTCCTGGCTCTCAGGGCATTTTGTGATGAGTAACCTCTATATAGGCATCCCTGGTGGCTCAGTGGTAAAGAATCCACTTGCAATGCAGGAGACACAGGTTCAATTTCTGGGTCTGGAAGATCTCCTGGTGAAGGAAATGGCAATCCACTCTAGTACACTTGCCTGGGAAAACCCATGGACAGAGGAGCCCAGCTGGCCACTTCTCATGGACTTGCAAGAGTCAGATATGACTTAGTGACTAAACAACAACATCTATGTAAGCAAGATGATGCTAGAGAGATAGGTATGTGAACATCTGCGAATGAGAGGCTTGAAATGACACCAAAGAAAACATTTGTTCCACATCAAGGAATAATTACCTATGATATAATTTTTCATTTCACTAGTAAGTTGTTAAGGCAGATATTATCTACGCCCTAGGACTCGTTGTCAAAGCCCTCTGAATCACAGAATCTCAACAAGGCAAGAACTACCTTTCCTTTGAAGGTTTTTACTGCAAAAGTCCTATAAATAGCATCTCAGGATTACTGCCCATTGGCTGGACCTCGTCAACTCAAGAAAAGTCACAAGGTCCTCAGTTTGCCATCTCAAAACTGAGCAAGACTCAGACTATTTATTTGTTACGCTTTACTTCTTTCTATCTCATAATTTTTTTTTGGAAGCAAAACATCATAAATCCTCAGAAAACTCACCCCCAAATTAGTGCCCTGGAGGAAATGTGGAAGGGCTTGAGCCCATAGTACTTGGGACATTCTAGCAAAGACGGTATAGGACAGACCTCTCAATCTGACTTCGTGGGGGATAAACAGGCTTGTCTAGGTATAGACAAAGTGCCAGGCCCTACCAGGAAAAGCCCCAAGCAGACAGCAACCCAAGAAGACCTCCCACCTTTATCTACAGGAACCAACTCATGCCTGAAATGCCATCTGTATGGCCTCATCGCCTGAATAAATGTCCCCAGGAGACTGGAAGCCACTTGAAGTCAGGGACAGGTTCTACTTTTGCTCATCATAAGACCAGCCCAGCACCGAGTGAATGAGTGGATAGGAATGAAGCTTTCCACTGGTCTATGGATTCCTAGGAGAGAGAAGCAGTGCCCTACTCCTGACTTGTGTGAGATCATGGATTTTGCCATGAAAAAACTGCTGTTATTTCTATCTCATATTATGTCTTAGAATTAGGGGCCAGCCATTCACTCTTGAGAGGAGAAAGTCAGCCTGAGGCCATTCAGCATATGCATGAGACACAGGCAAATATTACATGGATGCAACATGGGTGGAAAAGCAAAGGCCCTGTAAATGAGACTGATTCCTGCCTCTTTTACAATCTGGTCTATACCAGCCCTGACACTAATGGTTGCTTAAAGAATCCTTCCAAAGTTGTCTTTCTCACTTAAAACATGGCTGAAGGATCACCTTCTGGAGGCCAGACGTTTGAAATCAGAGTTTTGGCAGAGTTGGTTCTTTCTAGAGGCTGGGAGGGAAAAATCTGTTCCATGCCTCCCTCCTGGCTTCTGGCGGTTTCTGGCAACCTTTGGTGTTCCTTGGCTTGTAGCTGCACCCCTCCAACTCTTACCTGCGTCTGTCCCCACATCGGCCTTTCTCCCAATCCGCTTCATAGTCTGCATAAGTGACTCCACTGCATCTGACCTCCTGCACTTTGCTGCTGTTGTTCAGTCACTCAGTCGTGTCCGACTCTTTGCGACCCCATGGACTGCAGCATGCCAGGCTCCTCTGTCCTCCACTATAGCCCAGAGTTTGCTCAAACTCACATCCATTGAGTTATTTTACTCCTTTATTATAATATATAATAAAGATATGTGTCTTTTATATTACGTATTTATTTACTTGACAAATCAGATACAATGTTGCATATTACCATTACAGTGACATAAGAATTTCATTCTAATTTAACCCTTGACATGACTGCAAGGTCCACAGGGAGCGTTATTCTCAAATTTCCAGATGAGGAAACTGGAGCCCCAGCTTTCAGGTAGTGCCATGGCCTCTAAGGTAGGAGGCAGTGGGAGTTGTAGGTAGGGGACAGGCAATCGGGGTGTACTGTCCACAGAGAATGTAAGAACAGTGAAGAATATCAGTGATGAATACCCTCTCCCCTTGGGACCCCTCTGATGTGGGAATAGAACCCAGCCTTGGAGTTTCAGCTCCAGTGCTTTTCTTTCTCCACCGTGGCCCCTCAGAGGTCAGGGCAAGGCGTTTTTAGATGCATCTGGAGGGGCGCATCCCACACATTCAGGTCACAGTCAGGAGAAACTATAAATCCTTTCTCACCCCACCTCTGGAGGGGTGGCCTTCCTACCACCCCTTCACAGAGGCCAAGAAGGACCTGAGTCAGAGGCTTTTCTAAAATGAGATAACTGGGAGTGAGGGTTGGGACAGGCATCATAGCCAAAAGACAAGCTCCCACGTTACAGGTCCCTGATTATTCCTGAAGGGCTGCTGATCCGAAAAAGGCAGCTGTGGTCTCACCCTCCTGGCCCTTGCCACCAGCACATGCTGCAATTTGCTGTCTCCTCTTTTACTGCTCAAAGTATGTGCTTCTATCAGGTTTGTAGCCCTTACAGTTTAGTTATTGGTGAGTTTAAGGGGATGAAATCTATAGATTAAAAAAAAAAGCCGGAGGGTCAGCTTGGGGTCAGAAGGCATCATACTATAACTGGGAATTCTGAATTTTGGTGACAGTACTTCTCCATTCTGGCTGCAAGACATTTCTGTGCAGCCTTTGTTTTAGTTTAAAATACAAAGATTACGTGTTCCATACTTCTTCTTACCAGGTAAACCTCACCCCATCCCCACCCCAGGATGTCTCCCACGCCATCCTGCCACGCCTCATCTCTGCACTGATCTTCCCTCCATCCAACCAATTCATCCCTCTCTCCAATCCCATCCCTTCCACTCACCCCGCACTTTCAAATCATGGGAATTATTCCAATCAATCCACGTGGCTCTCTGTTTTTGTTCCTGGTTTGACAGGGGAAAAAAAAAGAAATCTCCAAATTTTAAGACAGAATATCAGCACAATAAAATCTACCTGCACTCATATTTTTTATACAAACTGCCTGTTGATTCAAAGCAGAAGTTATTTGGGGCTAAACTGGGGTCCCTGCTTGAGGTCAGCATTTCTTCCCACCTTGTTGTTGTTCAGTCACTCAGTTGTGTCTGACTCTTTCCAACCCCATGAGAACGCTAGGCTTCCCTGTCCTTCACCATCTCCTGGAGCTTGCTCAAACTCACGCCCATTGAGTCAGAGATGTCATCCAATCATCTAGCCCTCTGTCATCCCCTTCTCCTCCTATCTTCAGTTTTGCCCAGCATCAGGGTCTTTTCTAATGAGTCAACTCTTTGCATCAGGTTGCCAAAATATTGGAGCTTCAGCATCAGTCCTTCCGATGAATATTCAGGACTGATTTCCTTTAGGAATGACAGGTTTGGTCTCCTTGCAGTCCAAGGGACTCCCAAGAGTCTTCTCCAACACCACAGTTCAAAACCATCAATTCTTCGGCACTTAGTCTTCTTTATGGTCCAAATCTCACATCCATACATGACTACTGGAAAAACCATAGCTTTGACTAGACGGACCTTTGTCAGCAAAGTAATGTCTCTGCTTTTTAATATGCTGTCTAGGTTGCTCATAGCTTTTCTTCCAAGAAGCAAGCGTCTGTTAATTTCATGGCTGCAGTCACCATCTGCAGTAATTTTGGAGCCCAAGAAAATAAAGTCTCTCACTGTTTCCCCATCTAATTGCCATGAAGTGATGGGACTGGATGCCATGATGTTAGTTTTTTGAATGTTGAGTTTTAAACCAGATTTTTCACTCTCCTCTTTCACTTTCATCAAGAGGCTCTTTAGGTCCTCTTCACTTTCTGCCATAAGGGTGGTGTCATCCGCATATCTGAGGTTATTGATATTTCTCTCAGTAATCTTGATTCCAGCTTGTGATTCATCCAGCTCGGCATTCCGTATGATGTACTCTGCATGTAAGTTATATAAGCAGAGTGACAATATACAGCCTTGACGTACTCCTTTCACAATTTTGAATCAGTCCATTGTTCCATGTCCAGTTCTAACTGTTGCTTCTTGACCTGCATACAGGTTTCTCAGGAGGCAGATAAGATGGTCTGGTATTCTCATCTCTTTAAGATTTTTCCACAATTTGTTGTGATCCACACAGTCAAAGGTTTTAGTGTAATCAATGGAGCATAAGTAGATGTTTTTCTGGAATTCTCTTGCTTTTTCTATGATCCAACAGATGTTGGCTATTTGATCTCTGGTTCCTCTGCCTTTTCTAAATCCAGCTTGAACTTCTGGAAGTTCTCTGTTCAGGTGCTGTTGAAGCCTAGCTGGGAGGATTTTGAGCACTGAGTTCTCCATTACTCCTGAGGCGCAATGTTTATTATGACCACACAGGGGCAATGTTGCTCTTGAAAGCCGCAACACCAGCAGGCTGTCTTCAGTTAGGAAAAAAATGCTAGGATCTGGGATTGTAAAATTGATTTTCTTTCTTTTAAATTAATAATCATTGGTGTTCTGAATAACTTCTTAATTTCTTACTTTCAGAGGTAAAGATCTGAAATCTGTTTGATGTCATTTATAGTATTTTCCAGAGGCAAATAATGAAGGCCAAGGGAAACCTTGGTTACAGTGAAAAGTCGCTTGTGAAGGTTTTTCATCAGTTTAAAAGTGTTCCTGGACTTGCTGGTTGTGTGGATTAAATTAACATGCTAATTGTGCCGGTTCAAAAGATAAAAGGGGAAAAAAATGAGTGGGCCGGAAGGAAAAATTGTAGATTTATTAAGGGACAGTGGGAGGGGGAAGCCAAATGAACTGAAGCACACAGGAACTAAATGGTACACCGGGCCTCGTAAATTATGCATCAGTGATGACTGGTTATTAAAGAAGGGTAATTAAGCCAGTGGTTTCAGTGGCTTGGAGGCCCAGCTTCTTCAAAGGGTCTGCAGCAAACCTCGAGTCCTCAGATCTTCAGTTTCTCGCAGTATATGTGGTGCTGATCCTCGTCTGCGGCACTGGGCAGTGTTTGGCTAAGACTAACTCCAAACACAGGCCATGTAACTGGAGACCGTCAGAGAAAACAGATTATTAGAAAGTGAAGCTTCTCTGGCCTTGTGAGGTCCTGGTTACCCACATGTTTGCACTGGGTGAAGAATACAAAGAAAATCTGGGGCAAGCTCAAGATTGGAGACTTGAGTTCTGCCAGTAAGTAATTACTGCATTGTTCCAGGCACTTGGCCAAGTCTTGGGTCCATCGTCCGTATACTGAGGCATTTGGCTGACTTCTGCATCTATTCTGATTCTGACCAGTACTCCTCCTCCTCCCACCTGGCCTCACCCTTGTGTTGAAGATAATGACAGCAGTGACTTTCCATGGATGCTGTGAGGATAAAACCAGCAAGTACTTGTAATGTACTTGAAAAAGTGCCCCATGTAAAGCAAGCTGTCAATAAATGCTAGCTTTGAATAGTATCCTTATTATTACTAATTACAAATACAGACACCCTAGGACTTCTTGCCAATTAGCAGTATCTCTCTTTCATGGTAAGGAAAAGAATGCTTGTGTTTATCCCTATGCTGGCTCATCTCTCCAGCCAGCTCCAATGGCATCCACTGCAGTGGGCTG
The DNA here is from genome assembly GCF_054371585.1 of Giraffa tippelskirchi. Taxonomy (NCBI): domain Eukaryota; kingdom Metazoa; phylum Chordata; class Mammalia; order Artiodactyla; family Giraffidae; genus Giraffa; species Giraffa tippelskirchi. The sequence goes on along the minus strand of NC_137281.1, from coordinate 143,984,071 downwards.
GGAAGTGTAACCCCAGCAACTCGCTCCCTGGGTGGGCTCCAGCTTCACGTCTTCAGAGAGAACCTCTGTTTGGCAAAAGCCTTGAGTGCATGGAAAACAGATTAACTCACCATCATTCCAGCCTGTCACCACCCATTTGCTAAATTGCACAATTTGATAATAGCGAGGGTCCCCCCTGCCGCCACTGCCTACCCCTCCCAGGCCAAGCTGAGGCGCCAACCTGGGTGCTTATCTATGTAGAGTTGTGGCTGCCATTCATCCGACCGCTTGTGACAGGCATCCTCTCAGCAGATTTGTGCTTTTATCTGCTGAGGTTCAAGGACAAAAGAAGACAGTGACAGGGATGAAGAGGGGTGAGGAAGAACAGCAACCCAGCAGAATAAGTGTGCTTCGAGTTGTCTTCTGAGAAGGGAGGTCTGCAGGTTCTCTCAGCTGTGGGTATGCCTCCCTGTCCTTGAGCCTGCTCAGTCTGCATCCTGGCTGCACTATTATTATAGACAAAAATAAAACTAAAAACCATTTTCTTATCTTTCTGTTGTTGTTGTTCAGTTGCCAAGTCATGTCCGACCCTTTGCAACCCCATGAACTGCAGTGAGCCAGATTTCCCCGTCCTGCACTATCTCCGTCTGCTCAAACTCATATCCATTGAGTCAGTGATGCCATCCAACCATCTCATCCTCTGTCATCCCCTTCTCCTCCTGCCCTCAATCTTTCCCAGCATCAGGGTCTTTTCTAATGAGTTGGCTCTTTGCATCAGGTAGCCAAAGTATTGGAGCTTCAGCTGCAGCATCAGTCCTTCCAGTGGATATTCAGGGTTGATTGCCCTTCAGGATTGACTGGTTTGATCTCTTTGCTGTCCAAGGAACTCTCAAGAATCTTCTCTAGCACCACAGTTCAAAAGCATCAATTCTTCAGCACTCAACCTTTTTAAGGTCCAACTCTCACATTTGTACATGACTACTGGAAAAACCACAGCTTTGACTAGATGGACCTTTGTCGGCAAAGTGATGTCTCTGCTTTTTAATATGCTCTCTAGGTTTGCCATAGCTTTTCTTTCAAAAGATATCTTTCTGACCCTTCTCTAATTTCCTTCTCCCTTTCTTCCAAATTCAATTTCCAGACAGAGAAGTTTCTTTTCAGTTTAGACACTGGCACTAAACAGTGGAGTTCTGTAGGCTAGGGGATGTCTGTCCCCTGGATGACTCCCACACTGCCTGGATTCCAGGAAAAGGGCTTCTGCAGAGACGTTGGGGTGGGGGGGGTGGGGGGCATGGAGGGAAGGAGGGAGATCAGTGAAGCAGGGGCAGCCTGCAAGCTCTTGTACCTCCTCCTGGCTACCCTAGAACCACCACCACGTTCAATTGAAAGCACAGCCTTAGATCTGCTGATCAAAAACCCAAGTAAAACAGGACATAAAAGAATGCAGTCCATTTGCTTCTTATTACTGGAGATTGAGGTCCAAAGAGGTGAGGATTAGTAACAGCACCAGTGCAGCTCCACTGATGTGCCAGGCACCATTCCACATGCTTGACACAGATAACTCATTTAAGCTTCATAACAACCCCTGTGAGGTACTATCATATGTGTATATCATGTACATTTCATGGGCGAGGAAACTGCAGTACAGATTTGCGAAGCCATTTGTCCAAGTTCATCTGGCTAATGAGTGGCAGCACTAGGATTTGAACCCAGAACCAGCTCCACAGTTCATACGTTCCACTGAGTGATCCTGTCTCCCCAGGAGTGATTTATTTGCAGTAGCAGTGTTAATAAATAGAGTGCCAGAGCATCTAGAAGTCTCCAAATTCAGACTCCCTACAGATTGAAAAAAGCAAATAAACCTAAGATCTGTAGCCTGACTTTCTGCCCCTTCCTAGCCTAATGCCAAACCGTCCTTCCAGGCTGGACTCCTGCCTTTTCCCAGAGGCACTGAAGCTTGGTCAGCTGTTGGCTGAAGGAGGGAGTGGATATGAATAAATAAATAGAGGAACTGAAGGACTGAACCTTCCCAGGCTTACCGGCTGGGATGTCTTTCCATGAATCGGAAAAAAATTGTTTAATAATGTCATAATCAATATCTCAATAAATCTTTGCAGTTTCTTCAGAGCCTGGTGCTTATCACACAATTCAGCTGGCAGGGAGCATTCCTGAAATCAGAACACTGGCTGCTGCAATCCATTTCTTCCCTTTATGTGGATGTCACAATCAGCATGCAATGCTGATCCATGCCTGAAGGCTTAAGTTCTTTTGCCTGTTCATAAGCAGCAGTAAAGATACAAAGATGGGCACAAGAAAGGACAGAAATGGTATGGGCCTAACAGGAGCAGAATATACTAAGAAGAGGTGGCAAGAATACACAGAAGAACTATACGAAAAAGATCTTCATGACCCAGATAACCACGATGATGTGATCACTCACCTAGAGCCAGACATCCTGGAATGTGAAGTCAAGTGGGCCTTAAGAAGCATCACTATGAACAAAGCTAGTGGAGGGATGGAATTCCTGTTGAGCTATTTCAAATCGTAAAAGATGATCTGTGAAAGTGCTGCACTCAACATGCCAGCAAATTTGGAAAACTCAGCAGTGGCCACAAGACTGGAAAAGGTCAGTTTTCATTCCAATCCCAAAGAAAGGCAATGCCAAAGAATGTTCAAACTATCACACAATTGCAGTCATCTCACATGCTAGCAAAGTAACGCTAAAAATCATCCAAGCCAGGCTTCAACAGTACGTGAACCAAGAAATTCCAGATGTTCAACCTGGATTTAGAAAAGGCAGAGGAACCAGAGATCAAATTGCCGACATCCATTGGATCATCGAAAAAGCAAGAGAGTTCCAGAAAAACATCTACTTCTGCTTTATTAACTAAGCCAAAGCCTTTGACTGTGTGGATCACAACAAACTGTGGACAATTCTTAAAGAGATTGGAATACCAGACCACCTGACCTGCCTCCTGAGAAATCTGTATGCAGGTCAAGAAGCAACAGTTAGAACTGGACATGGAACAACAGACTGGTTCCAAATCTGGAAAGGAGTACATCAAAGCTGTATATTGTCCCCCTGCTTATTTAACTTATATTCAGAGTACATCATATGAAATGTCGGGCTGGATGAAGCACAAGCTGGAATCAAGATTACCAGGAGAAATATCAAAAACCTTAGATATGCAGATGACACCACCCTTATGGCAGAAAGTTAAGAATTAAAGAGCCTCTTGATGAAAGTGAAAGAGGAGAGTGAAAAAGTTGGCTTAAAGCTCAACATTCAGAAAACTAAGATCATGGCATCCGGTTCCATCACTTCATGGCAAATAGATGGGGAAACAATGGAAACAGTGACAGACTTTACTTTTTGGGCTCCAAAATCACTGCAGATGGTGATTGCAGCCATGAAATTAAAAGATGCTTGCTTCTTGGAAGAAAAGCTATGACCAACCTTGACAGCATATTAAAAAGCAGAGACATTACTTTGCCAACGAAGGTCCATCTAGTTAAAGCTATGATTTCTCCAGTAGTCATGTATGGATGTGAGAGTTGGACTATAAAGGAAGCTGATCCTTTATAAAGTATCAATAAAAGAATTGATGCTTTTGAACTGTGGTGTTGGAGGAGACTCTTGAGAGTCCCTTGGACTACAAGAATATCCAACCAGTCCATCCTAAAGGAAATCAGTCCTGAATATTCATTAGAAGATCTGATGCTGAAGCTGAAGCTCAAATACTTTGGCCACCTGATGCGAAGAACTGACTCATTTGAAGAACTGACTCATTTGCTGGGAAAGATTGAAGGTGGGAGGAGAAGGGGATGGCAGAGGATGAGACGGTTGGATGGCATCACCGACTCAATGGACATGAGTTTGAGTAAACTCCGGGAGTTGGTGATGGACAGGGAGGACTGGTGTGCTGCAGTCCATGGGGTCACAAAGAGTCGGACACGATTGAGCAACTGAACTGACTGAACTGGGAGCATGGCCCTGCCCATCAGAACAAGACTTGGTTTCCCCCTCAGACAGTCTTTCCTATCAGGAAGCTTCCACAAACCTCTTGTCCTTATCCATCAGAAGGGCAGACAGAATGAAAACCACGATCACAGAAAACTAATCAAACAGCCTCAGCTAACTCAGTGAAACTATGAGCCATGCCGTGTAGGGCCACCCAAGACGGACGGGTCATGGTGGAGAGTTCTGACAAAACGTGGTCCACTGAAGAAGGGAATGGCAAACCACTTCAGTATTCTTGCCTTGAGAAGCCCTTGAACAGTGTGAAAAGGCAAAAAGATATAACACTGAAAGATGAATTCCCCAGGTCGGTAGGTGCCCAATATGCTACTGGAGAACAGTGGAGAAGTAACTCCAGAGAGAATGAAGAGATGGAGCCAAAGCAAAATCAACACCCAGTTGTGAATGTGACTGGTGATGGAAGTAAAGTCCGATGCTATAAAGAACAATATTGCATAGGAACCTGGAATGTTAGGTCCATGAATCAAGGCAAATTGGAAGTGGTCAAACAGGAGATGGCAAGAGTCAACATCGACATTTTAGGAATCAGTGAACTAAAATGGACTGAAATGGGTGAATTTAACTTAGATAACCATTATATTTACTAATGAGGGCAAGAATCCCTTAGAAGAAATGGAGTAGCCATCATAGTCAACAAAAGAGTCCGAAATGCAGTACTTGGATGCAATCTCAAAAACAACAGAATGATCTCTGTTTGTTTCCAAGGCAAACCATTCATTATCACAGTAATCCAAGTCTATGCCCCAACCAGTAACGCTGAAGAAGCTGAAGTTGAATGGTTCTATGAAGACCTACAAGACCTTCTAGAACTAACACCCAAAAAAAGATGTCCTTCTCATTATAGGGGACTGGAATGCAAAAGTAGGAAGTCAAGAGATTCCTGGAGTAACAGGCAAATTTGGTCCTGGAATACAGAACGAAGCAGGGCAAAGGCTAACAGAGTTTTGCCAAGAGAATTCACTGGTCATAGCAAACACCCTCTTCCAATGACACAAGCGAAAACTCTACACATGGACATCACCAGATGGTCAACACCGAAATCAGATTCCACTCAAGGTTTCTCAAAACCAAGTCATGTATCTAGAATTCTCCTGGTGCTCCAGCACTGATTTTTAAATTTCTCCTTAATTTATATTCAATAAAATAAAATATTGATAAATTGACACTTTTCATCTACATAAATATTTTAAAATTATTGGATAGTAAAAAAATTAGGCAAAGTAAAAAAAGGAACTGACCAACTGGGAGAACACATGTATATGTATAACATAAATCATGGAGAAAGTGGAAAAGGGGAAGTGAAAGTCGCTCAGTCATGTCCGACTCTGTGCGACCCCATGGACTTTACAGTCCATGGAATTCTCCAGGCCAGAATACTAATCAGCCCTTTCTCCATGATTTGGGGCTTCCCTAATAGCTCAGTTGGTAAAGAATCCGTCTGCAATGCGGGAGACCTGGGTTCGATCCTTGGGTTGAGAAGATCCCTGGAGAGGGAAAGGCTACCCATTCCAGTATTCTGGCCTGGAGAATTCCGTGGACTGTAAAGTCCATGGGGTCAAAAGAAAGGGCTGATTATTTTATTTTTATTGGAGTATAGTTAATTTACAATGCTCTGGCACTGATTTACATGATTTTTATTTCAATGTTACAAACACTATACTAGGATTAAACTTTTTATGTTTTTAGCTCTTATACAAATGTACAACAAATAAATGTACAACTAAATACAGAGATGGAGATGTAAAGAAAGTGAAAGTGTTAGTTGCTCAGTTGTGTCCAACTCTTTGCGATCTCATAGACAGTAGCCTGCCAGGCTCCTCTGTCCATGAAATTCTCCAGGCAAGAATACTGGAGTGTGGTTGCCATCCCCTTCTCCAGGGGATCTTTCTGACCCAGGGATCGAACCTGGGTCTTCCGCACTACAGGCAGATTCTTTACCATCTGAGCTACCAGGGAAGCCCTAAATGGGTAAAGTTCAAATTAAGAATTTATTCTCATGAGGGATCCCGTGTTTCTAACACTAAATTGCCACCATTGTGCTTCAAAGGTCTAACTACGTCCAGCTGCCATCTTTGTAGAACATAAATGACAGTGGCAAAAAGAATTTATGCATTTCATTTTTGTTAACTTCCATTCCTGGACTTTGAACAAGAAGGACCCCCTCACTGGAGTCTGTATTATTATTCCTGTTATTATTTTAAAATAATGTACTAGTTTTTTTTTTTATGGAACCCATCCAAGTGTACCCTGAAATACATATTTAAAAACTTCGTTTCACAAATTTGTGGTTACCAAGGGGGATTAACAGATACACACTACTATTTATAAAATAGATAAACAACAAAGACCTACTGTATAGCACAGGAAACTACACTATACACAATATCTTATAATAACCTGTAATGGAAAGGAATCTGAAAGAGCATATTTATATATATATTATGTTGTCATCGTTCAGTCACTGAGTCGTAGCCGACTCTTGGTAACCTCATGGACTAAAGCACACCAGGCTCCTCTGTCTTCCACTATCTCCTGGAGTTTGCTCAAATTCATGTCCATTGAGTCAGTGGTGGTATACAACCATCTCATCCTCTATTGCTCCCTTCTCCTCCTGCCCTCAATCTTTCCCAGCATCAGGGTCTTTTCCAATGAGTTGGCTCTTCACATCAGGTGGCCAAATATTGGAGCTTCAGCTTCAGCATCAGTCCTTCCAATGGATATTCTGGGTTGATTTCCTTTAGGATTGACTGGTTTGACTCTTTGCTGTCCAAGGAACTCTCAAGAGTCTTCTCCAGCACCACAGTTCGAAAGCATCAATTCTTTGGCATGCACTCAGCCTTCTTTATGGCCCAACTCTCACATCTGTACATGACTACTGGAAAAATCATAGCTTTGACTATATGGATGTTTGTCAGCAAAGAGATGTCTCTGCTTTTTAATATGTTGTCTAGGTTTGTCAAAGTTTTCCTTCCAAGGGGCAAGCATCTCTTAATTTCATGGTTGCAGTCCTGTCCACAGTGATATATATCTCTATATATCTATGTATATATATCTGAATCACTTTCCTGTATACTTGAAACTGATACTACACTGTAACTTAACTATACTTCAACCGAAAAAAAACACAAACTTTGTTTAACCAAAGTAAGAGTCATTTTGTATTTGTTGCTAAGATGGTACATACCCAGATGGAACCCAGAAAAGATACCTGCTAGCAAGGTAAACCAGGGACGATGCCACAGGACACACTCCCTGTGACGACTCAATTTCTGCATCATTTTTATCCTTCCAAATTACTGTGAAACTTCTGTTTGCCATGACTTCATTTAGCAGAAATGTACCAATTACCTAATCTGCCCTTTTCTGTCCTTTATCATTAGACTGTGACACTTCAAGTTGTATATGACTGTGATGTGCTATGTCATTTCCATGATGCCAAATCAATCTATTAACTGCTCTAAGAAACTAAACTCCCAGTCTATAAAAATGTCATTCAACTGTACACATCATGGCAAAACAGAAGTTTCACTTCTGCACCTGGTGATAGATTCCAATACAGTATAAAGTGAGTACAAGATGGATGCTGTCAACCAAATGACAGCCAGATATGCCTTGCAAATATTTAAAGTTAAATGATGTCATTTTAGATGATGTGTAAGTTACTTGTAGGACTGAGAATACAGATGCTGAAATCCCTCAGCAGTACTTAGTTGTTTAGGTGGTATTAGCTAATATGTATAATATATATATATATACACACACACATATATATATAGGTAATATATATGTGTTATATATATGTTATATATAGACATGTATGTATACTATATATATATAGTGTTAGTTGCTCAGTTGTGTCTGATTCTTTGTGAGCCCATGGACTGTAGCCCACCACACTCTTCTGTCCACAGGGATTCTTCAGGCAGGAATACTGGAGTGGGTTGCTATTTCCTTCTATATATGTATATACAACTTCCCTGGTAGCTCAGCTGGTAAAGAATTCATCTGCAATGCAGAAGACCCCAGTTTGATTCCTGGGTTGGTAAGATCCCCTGAAGAAAGGATAGGTACCAATTCTAGCATTCTTGGGCTTCCCTGGTGGCTCAGCTGGTAAAGAATCCACCTGCAATGCAGGACACCTGGGTTCTATCCCTGGGTTGGGAAGATACACTGGAGGAGTCACTCCATTCAGTATTTCAGTCAACCCATTCCAGTATTCTTGCCTGGAGAATCCCATGGACAGAGGAGCCTGGTGGGCTGCAGTCCCTGGGGTCATAAAGAGTTGGACACAACTGAGCAACTAAGCACATATATATGTATACAAATATACTTATCACAGCAAAATGGCTGTCTGAGGAGGCCTTACAGATAGCTGGGAAGAGAAGAGAAGTGAAAAGCAAAAGAGAAAAGGAAAGATATTCCCATCTGAATGCAGAGTTCCAAAGAATAGCAAGGAGAGATAAGAAAGCCTTCCTCAGCGATCAGTGCAAAGAAATAGAGGAAAACAACAGATTGGGAAAGACTAGAGATCTCTTCAAGAAAATTAGAGATACCAAAGGAACATTTCATGCAAAGATAGGCTCGATAAAGGACAGAAATGGTATGGACCTAACAGAAGCAGAAGATATTAAGAAGAGGTGGCAAGAATACACAGAAGAACTGTACAAAAAAGATCTTCATGATCCAGATAATCACAATGGTGTGATCACTCACCTAGAGCCAGACATCCTGGAATGTGAAGTCAAGTGGGCCTTAGAAAGCATCACTATGAACAAAGCTAGTGGAGGTGATGGAATTCCAGTTGAGCTATTTCAAATCCTCAAAGGTGATGCTGTGAAAGTGCTGCACTCGATACGCCAGCAAGTTTGGAAAACTCAGCAGTGGCCACAGGACTGGAAAAGGTCAGTTTTCATTCCAATCCCAAAGAAAGGCAATGCCAAAGAATGCTCAAACTACCGCACAATTGCACTCATCTCCCATGCTAGTAAAGTAATGCTCAAAATTCTCCAAGCCAGGCTTCAGCAATACATGAGCCGTGAACTTCCAGATGTTCAAGCTGGTTTTAGAAAAGGCAGAGGAACCAGAGATCCAATTGCCAATATCTGCTGGATCATCAAACAAGCAAGAGAGTTCCAGAAAAACATCTATTTCTGCTTTATTGACTATGCCAAAGCCTTTGACTGTGTGAGTCACAATCAACTGTGGAAAATTCTGAAAGAGATGGGAATACCAGACCATCTGACCTGTCTCTTGAGAAACCTGTATGCAGGTCAGGAAGCAACAGTTAGAACTGGACATGGAACAACAGACTGGTTCCAAATAGGAAAAGGAGTACGTCAAGGCTGTATATTGTCACCCTGCTTATTTAACTTATATGCAGAGTACATCATGAGAAACGCTGGGCTGGAAGAAACACAATCTGGAATCAAGATTGCCGGGAGAAATATCAATAACCTCAGATATGCGGATGACACCACCCTTATGACAGAAAGTGAAGAAGAACTAAAGAGCCTCTTGATGAAAGTGAAAGAGGAGAGTGAAAAAGTTGGCTTTAAAGTCAGCGTTCAGAAAACTAAGATCATGGCATCTTGTCCCATCACTTCATGGGAAATAGATGGGGAAACAGTGGAAACAGTGTCAGACTTTATTTTTTTGGGCTCCAAAATCACTGCTGATGGTGATTGCAGCCATGAAATTAAAAGACGCTTACTCCTTGGAAGGAAGGTTATGGCCAACCTAGATAGCATATTTAAAAGCAGAGACATTACTTTGCCACAAAAGTCTGTCTAGTCAAGGCTATGGTTTTTCCAGTGGTCATGTATGGATGTGAGAGTTGGACGGTAAAGACAGCTTAGTGCCGCAGAATTGATGCTTTTGAACTGTGGTGTTGGAGAAGACTCTTGAGAGTCTCTTGGACTGCAAGGAGATCCAATCAATCCATGCTAAAGGAGATCAATCCTGGGTGTTCATTGGAAGGTCTGATGTTGAAGCTGAAACTCCAATACTTTGGCCACCTCATGTGAAGAGTTGACTCATTGGAAAAGACCCTAATGCTGGGTAGGATTGGGGGCAGGAGGAGAAGGGGATGACAGAGGATGAGATGGTTGGATGGCATCACCAACTCGATGGACATGGGTTTGGGTAGACTCCGGGAGTTGGTGATGGACAGAGAGGCCTGGCGCGCTGCGATTCATGGGGTCGCAAAGAGTCGGACACGACTGAGCGACTGAACTGAACTGAACTGATACTTATCATGGTGGCTCAGATGGTAAAGAATGCCTGCAGCGCAGGTGACCCAGGTTTGATCCCTTGGTCAGGAAGATCCTCTAGAGAAGGGAATGGCAACCACTCCAGTATTCTTCTCTGGAGAATTCCATGGACAGAGGAGCCTGGTGGGCTACAGTCCATGGGGTCACAAAGAGTTGGACACGACCAACTGACTAACACACACACATATACTTATCATAAAAAATGAAAATATCATCAAAAGAATTGAAAGCAATTGTTACAAAAAAAATAAAGCCACAATATTAAAAAAAAAATAGTAAAGTCTGCAAATCCTGAAGTCATCTGAGAGCCAGCGGGTGTGGGGGGCGGCGGGGTGGTGGTGGTGGTGGTGGTCGTCTGTAGATCTTAGCATAAATAGCCTGGATTCAATCTAAAAATGCTTAGTGCAAGTCTGTCTTCATGATGGAATGGCAAAAAAAGAACTCTCAACATCTCCTTTAAAAGATTATTAGTGGATTAACTGTATGAATTGGTTTATTAAAACTTGATTTAAGTACCACATTTTGGGGAGCATATCTTTTGCATTTAAAGCTGCTTCTCTCCAAAGATGTAGAGAGGAAGACTGGCTGATTTCAGTAAGCAGAGCAAACCCTGTGGTTTAATTAGTTGGCTCTACTGTTTCAAGTCTGGGCCCCCCTTTCCTACACTGGTCACCTCTAGTGAACATAGACTGCAACAAATACTACATAAGAGAGGAGCAGAAGTTAAGAAAATGACAAGGGCAGTGGTGTTCTTGATCTCTTGAGAGGTTGTGAGATGGTCCATTCTCTTGAGCTTCAACTGCTGAGGGAATTTTAATGTCATTGCATTGGAAAGGTCACGGCATCTCATCTGTGTTTCCACACAAAGTCAGCTTCTAAAGGGAAGCGGTGTTTCTTGACATAGGAGACTTTAAAAGGAGGCTATTCCAGGTCACTGCCTGGAAGAACACTGAGTGTGCTGGGGTGAAAGTGACTGCTGAGCAATACAGCAGTTGGTGCAGGGGCAGAAAGCAGCATGCCAGATGTCCTGGAGGTTTTCCATAGACAGTAACCAGTACAGATTCATTGCTGAAAGATGGTTCCCTGCACACATGCATAAGCAAAGACTAAGAGAGTGTATCTCTCTCTCTCTCATACACACACACACACACACACAGAGGCAACCTAGCACAGGTGGCATGGGCTAGTGCTGCATGGGACATACAGGAGAGGACCCAGATCATTCCACAACTATCAATGCTGTGCCAGTGAGTTAAAGGTGGTCAGCGGTCTTGAAGACAGGAAGACCTTGAGACTTGGTATTAGAACCTACAATACAATATGACATGATACCTTACAAATCAATTTTAGTTGATTATTAACAGTACATAACAATGTCAGGGTAACAGAAGAAACCTCCATACAATTTTCATTCTCAAAAGTGACCTCAGTCATTCTCATGAGTTATTTTTATAAAGTCCGAGTTCATGATGCCTGTAGATATCTGAACAACGTGGACAAACCCAACTATGAAATCAAGACTGGAGGCCCATGTTGGGCAAATCCCAGGTGGTGGTTGCTGCCAGTCCACTTGTAACCAAGAGATACCTTCTTGTGTAGTTGGCTGTAGTCTTGGCCCCAAAATACTCAGGTAAAGATACTCATATAGTTGCACCTCAACTACAAGGAAAGATCAGACATGTCAGACACAAAGAGAACACAAACTAGAACCTGTCACTACAGATGGGGCTCCTTCTATCTTTGGGATAAATCTGATAGCCAGTGATAGCAGATAGCCCCAGCCTATACGGTGAAAGTTGCTCAGTCGTGTCCGATTCTTCGCGACTATACAGTCCATGGAATTCTCCAGGCCAGAATACTAGAATGGGTAGCCTTTCTCTTCTCTAGGGGATCTTTCCAACCCAGGGATCGTGGATTCTTTACCAACTGAGCTATCAGGGAAGCCCCCAGCCTATATGCCGCTCACAAACAATCACCAGTGTCTGTGTTGTTCCAGTCCCTGGTCACCTACACCCTCACACCACCTCCACTATCTCAGTTTTCACAACAAGAAAAACTCAGATGGGCACAATAAAGTGCTTGGCTGATGCGCTGCTAAGTAGCATCTCTTTTGCAGTCAAGAGCCTTTTCCCTACACCTTGGATACCTTTATTTATGGCTTCCCAGGTGGCTCAGCAGTAAAGAATCCGCCTGCCAATGCAGGGGATGCAGGAGACACAGGTTCTATCCCTGGGTTGGGAAGATCCCCTGGAGAAGGAAATGGCAACCCACTCCCCTATTCTTGTCTGGGAAATCCCAAGGACAGAGGAGCCTGGTGGGCTACAATCCATGGGGTGACAAAGAGTTGGACAGGACTGAGATTTCCAGCACCAGATACATTTAAACTCTACCCCTAACCCATTCCCTCTCCTATTTATTGATCCTGGACTTATATATCCTCAGCAACCCAAGGACACATGGAAAAGAGAGGGCCATGATGTAGAAAAAGACAGCAGCCCTGAAAAACTGAATGACATTCTGATTTTGGAAAGAAGGTTAGAAGGCAGGGACCACAGCCGGAAGTGAAAGCTGATTACATTTTAGGAAGAATTAATAGAAAATTAAACCCCATCACTGAAGGATGTCCCTGGCAGTGATTCCTTCAGCTGAGGGTTGCAGGCAGGCAAGGAGACCCAATGTCAGTGGTAAGGTTGTGCTTCCCCCAAACCCTAGTCACTGGGAGCTTCAGTGAATTCACCTGGGCTGACATGAGGTTGCAGGGATCAGAGGTGGCCACTTTGATGGCAGAAAGCAAAGAGGAACTAAAGAACCTCTTGATGAGGGTGAAAGAGGAGAATGAAAAAGCTGGCTTGAAACTCAACAGTCTAAAAACTAAGCTCATGGTATCCAGTCCCATCAACTTTATGGCAAATAGATGGAAAAAAAGTGGAAACAGTGACAGATTTTATTTTATTTTTGAGAAATCACTGTGGATGGTGATTGCAGCCATGAAATTAAAAGACGCTTGTTCTTTGGAAGAAAAGCTGTGACAAACCTAGACAGCATATTAAAAAGCAGAGACATTACTTTGCCAATAAAGGTCCATATAGTCAGAGCTATGGTTTTTCCAGTAGTCATGTATGGACCATAAAGAAGACTGAGCATGGAAGAATTGATGCTTTCGAATTGAAGTGCTGGAGAAGACTCTTGAAAGTCCCTTGAACAGCAAGGAGATCAAACCAGTCAATCCTGAAAGGAAATCAACCCTGAATAGTCACTGGAAGAACTGATGTTGAAGCTAAAGCTCCAATACTTTGACCACCTGATGCAAAGAGCTGACTCATTAGAAAAGACCCTGATGTTGGGAAGGATTGAGGACAGGAGGAGAAGAGGGCATCAGAGGATGAGATGGTTGGATGGTATCACCAACTCAATGGACATGAGCTTGAGCAAATTCCAGAAGATAGTAAAGGACAGGGAAGCCTGGGGTGCTACAGTTCATGGAGTCACAAAGAGGTGGACAAGACTTAGCTATTGAATAACAACAACCATTTCTACATATTCACGTCTGTATAAATACATACATAAATATAGTCTATGTCATTGCATGTGAGCTCTCAACAGACAACCTAGGTGGATGGCACTGGTTTTCCAAGAGGGAAGTTAAGACCTGGGTGTCTGTCCAAGGTGAAACAGTCTTTGGTGGAGCCAGATCCTGAACCGAGTTCTCCTAAAAGTGAGTTCTTTTGTCTTTGTCTTGTTAAAGTCCTTTCAGGAGTTTAAATAGCTAAACAAACATAAGGGATTATTATTATTTAGTAGTCAGTCAGTATTATTTTGGGTCAGTTTGCCATCTATCCTTCTAAGAGTAGACTGACTAGTCATTTTTTGGGGAAAAGGAAGGGTGAAAATAACACAAGAAGATTCTCTTTCCTCTCTTTTCCATGCTGTCTTCCACGCCCCCTCATGACTCAGAGGCTCATGTACAAGTGGACTGTAAGGCAGCCAAGACCTTGCAGGGATAAATTCCAGCCCTTCTGGTGGGGGTCACCCGGCCCTCTCTCCATACTCACTGTAGTGACGCCATCTCAAAGAGCTGCTGATTCCATTTTGAAACATCTCTCATTGTCAAGGATTTTCCTTTCACTGATCTTAAAATCTATTTCCCTGCAACCTCATCTCATGCAGGTTCAACTTCTTGTGAATCCCTTTCAGCTTTTCTCTACTCTGGGGTCCCCAGCTCCCTTCACTGGTCTTCACGTTGACAGATTTTCTAGCCTCATCACCCTGCTGGTCACTCTCCCAGTGAGACACTGAGTTTTGTCACTGTTCTCTGAAAATGAATTCATTGCCATTTAGACAGCACCTCTGATGCACTCTTGCTTTGTCAGAATACAAGAGGACTGTCACTTTGCTTAATTTAGACACTATTTTTCCACCTGTGGCAGTAATAGCAGTGGCAGCCTTGTCACTCTTTCAGCCTTCAGTCTCGCTCATCTTCAGCATATGCTAGATAAAGTAGCTCTATAAACCATAAAATTCCATTACATAACATTTCATTAATGTGATCTATCAGTTGAGATCTTTTAAAATTTTGTCATTTGGCCTATTTGTCATGCTTGCCCTATGGGACCACAGAAAGAGAGAGTCCTGAGGCAGGTAAGGCTGCTAGAAGCATCTCTGCATTCGCGGTGATTGTTCACACAGCATTCTGGTTGGCAGCAAAGAGAGGGGCAACAGGGATTTCCCCAAAGGGTGGAGTCATTCATAGGAGCTAGAATTTGGAGCTCAGAGGCAGTGCTAGTCCAACCAAGAAGGGTCATTCTGGCTCTGATTCCATTCAATGCATATCAGACTAACTTCATCAAACACCTCCTCTCAAGCTTCAGGCAGTATTTTTCCATCCACCCAGGACTTCCACCCCTCCTATACCCTGAGTCATCTTAAGGGAGTTGCTCAGAATTGTTTTTCATTTCTTGCTTTGAATCAGTTATAACTTTGATATGTGTATATACGTCCTTTACAAAAATGTGAACCGGGTGTGAGTCAGAGAGAGGATCCTGTGCCCTCTCTCCTCTATGCTATGAACGCATCACTACTAACAAATATTCATTGTGTATTACTTTTATCCAGGGGTAAGCTCTGCTTTACTGTCCACCAGCATTTCTCGAGCAATGTTTTCAAATGACTGTGAGAGCAGCCATCAAATATTTTCCTGAAGCTAAGATATTTGAGCTATTCCTTTTAATTTCAATAACTTTGTTATGAATTCAATAGTACACTACTCTAAAAATTGAACATGCCTTTTTTCAGCACTCAGATAAAAATTCACAGGGGCCCACCAACTGAGCAGGTTTGAAATAGGTAAGTGTTGGTTTACTGTCCTGATCATTTTGGTTTCGCTTTGCCTTCAATCTTGTTCCTTTCTTTCTAGTTAGATCATGGTCTCTGATAGAAAAGATAAACATGAAGTAGACACTGAATTCGTCTGCTTTCTTATTATCAGGTACTGCAACAACTCAATCTCTTTAGGTAGTAAGTAACCCTGTCCCATGTTTGTCCTTTTTGCTGGGTATCTTCAACTTGTCTCTCAGAATCACCTCCTTTCTCCACCCTCCTCTGAGTCTAGAGAGCTAATCCTGAATGGGGAGTATTAATGGGTCCCCTTGCCCTCTGGTTTCTGGGTGGCTTCAGCCAAAGGAGGTAGCACCAGAGGGAGGTGGGGAATGCAAAGATGGTGGGGTCAGCACACTCCCTGCCTGATTCCATGGTTTGGCTGGGGTCTACCACTGACAGCCACTGCTTCTGTCTTGAGTCCCTTCTCAAACAATTACTCTCAACAGGTTCCAACTCACTCCTTATATGATAAGGTTATTTTTTCTAAACTCTTTTCATACTTCTAAAAAATCTCTTCTTTAAAATATCCTTGAATATCGTCAGTGAGCCATTGCTTCCTCTGAGACCCTCATTCATCCTTCCTGTCACTCCAAATAATGTCTCTTCCTGCTGTCATTTTTTGACCTTGGGATAGTTCACAAGACTCCAACCTTTTTTAGCATTTAGCCTATCTGAATATCACTCTTTCAGCGTTGGACATGTTTATTTCTTTACCTTCCTTGCTTTGTTGAATGCATTCTTCTAATATTTGGACTCTTCAGAGGGTTTCCTATAAAGCTGTGTGATTTATTTAGATATTTTCCCTCTTTTTTCTCATTCAAATCATTTGGAAATTCCAAACTGTCACAGAATCTCCAGGTGGGAAAGGTCCTTGGAGGTCACCTAGTCAATCTCTTCTCATTCTACATCCTCTGATGTAGCAACATCTCACACATATAAACCCATTTGTGATTTTTGTTCTTTATTTCTAGTAACAACATAGCTGTGATACCCTCGCAAATGATGGAGTGGGTTGCAATAATGAGTCTTGTGAACCTTGCCAGTTATCAAAGATTCTCCCATCTGCTTTGGAACTCTTCAGGAGAACAAGCCAGGGCTGGGAAAGCTCACAAGAGATGGAATATAAATTATTCTTTAGGAGCTGATCCAACAAGAATCAGACAAGGAAAATTTAGTTAAATATCTTTCTATTCCTACTCCAGGAAGCATAGGATGGTTAGATTTTATATCAGGGGTTTGTACTCATAATGGTATTTTAAAGAGTTAGACTTTGGGTAAAAACAAGGCAGCCAAAGCTGATCATAATGTTTCTCTAATTTAATGATACTTAATAAACTGAACAATAACAGCATCAAAAATAGTGAAAACCAGTCAAAATTTTTATCAGCAGCAACCAAAAATGGAAAGGGACTTAATACAAGGCCGCCTGCTTCCAAACTGGCAATCAGGGTGGTTCTGCAGAGAAGCAGTGGAGAAAGACCCAGCCCACAACTGCCACCGCCAGCCCAGTCTTGCGCCTTAAAATCAAATCTGGGAGTTAGCACGATGGGGAAATGTTCCCCGTGAATCTGGAGAGGAGAGGACTTTCCTTTCCAAAGAGGCAGAAGTGGAGAGGTATGTGGTGAGGAATGAATCTAAGAAGGCACACAAAGGATGGGGCTGACTTTCCAGGATGACAGTGAATTTATAGCATCATCCTACTTTCAAAAACGTGTTGTTGGCTATCTGTTTAGTCTGCCAGACGTCCACCTATATACAAGCATCAAATGAACTTGAATATAGAAACAGTACTGAGCAATCATGGGACTTAAGGCTAGCAAACAGAATCTGTACAATGTCAAAGTTGCAATTTATTTTTTTCCTCTTGATGAAAATGCAAGGATCGTGAAGGATGAGAATTTTGTCTGTTTTGTCTACAGCTTGTAGTTATTGGCCCAGAACCTTGAGAGGGACTTGCACAAAGCAGACCCTCAGTGAACACATGTTGAATGAAAAAAAATGAGAGTAAACTACTACAAAAATTGGGAGGAGGAGGTTAGAGAAGTGGGAAGAAGTTAATATCCTTCCATAGCATGGGATTAATTGATACTATATAAAACTGAACCATGTAGTTAAGAAAAATTTTCTAACCACAATGACTTTTATAATTTTTGTTAGGGCATCTTTAGGGAAATACTATGTTAGGTAGTAAAGAAACACTTAAATGAGTTTCAGAATCTTTCCAGTGTTACTTCATTTTCCTTTATTTCTGTACATAAGTAAAATCGATCTGAATATATATATATACACATTTTTAATATATTTATATATATATAATATTTAAATTTTTAAAAGGCCTGAGCATATGATCCCAATTTTATAGTTTGTCTAGGTATCCAGCCAGTTTCTTTGTGTATATGTGTATGTATACTCTCTCTCCCTCTCTTTGAAAGATTCTAAACTGATGTTTACCTAATGTTCAATACTGCTGCTCTTGGGTCGTGAGATTTGGAAGATTACTTCTTTGTACTTTTCAGAAACTGCTGAAATCTTTAGAAGGAGTATGTACGGTTTTTATACAAACAATACTGCAATTTTTATTTAAAAAAATAAGATGATAGTAAAAGCAGATATTGGTATATAATGTTATTGCCACAGATTGAAAATGTCCAAAAATTTGGTTTTGTGTCTCCTAAAAGAAATAATTAATGACAATTATGAAGAAAGAATGCACTTTCACTTTTCACTTTCACGCATTGGAGAAGGAAATGGCAACCCACTCCAGTGTTCTTGCCTGGAGAATCCCAGGGACGGCGGAGCCTGGTGGGCTGCTGTCTATGGTGTCACACAGAGTCGGACATGACTGAGGTGACTTAGCAGCAGCAGCAGCTAGTTCACAAAAGTTGTCTTAATTGATTCACCATTCCTACTGTCCTTTTTGAAGCAGGCTGGCACACAGGCTCTGCCGTCTGTCTTAGACTGAACATAAGGCCATAAACTAGTTACGATGGTTGCATTTTTAGGAGACCTAATTATTGGCTATTAAGGCTCTCCTGTAATTTATAGAATCATTGCAGAATGCATTCCACTGAACAATATGTTCCTAGACCTGTCTCTTTTCCTTTCTCTTCTCATGCTATGGACAAGGTAAATGAATAGCCTGGGTCTGCCTGGAAGTATTAGGATCACTGGGTCACACGTGTTTGTCTACATGTTTCAGGAGTTTGAATGAATATATACTTAGTCGCTCAGTTATGTCCAATCCTTTACAACCCCATGGACTGTAGCCCACCAGGCTCCTCTGTCCATGGAATTCTGCAGGCAAGAATATTGGAGTGGGTTGTCACTTCTCCAGGGGATCTTCTTGACCCAGGGATGGAACTCACGTCTCCTGCATTGGCAGGCAGATTCTTCACCACTGAGCCACCTGGGAAGTCCCAATTGAATCAATGAGTGAGTATTACTCTCACCACCTATCTTCATAAATAACATATTTTCAAAATCACCACATTCTTAGGTCACATTAGAGAATGCCGTTTTAATTTATCTTAGACAGGAGATATGGCAGGATACCAAGTGGAAAGTGGTGAGTTTTGGATTTAGCAGACTTGGGTTCTATTCCTTGTAGCCCTGTTAGTCAACACACATGACTTCTCTATGACTCAGTTTCCTTATCTGGAAACAAGAGGACTGGAATTTCTTGACCCTGGTTGTATGTTCGAATCACCTGGGAAGATTTACCAATTAGTGATGTCCCCATCCTAAGCTCTGGGGAGCTCAGACACTGTAAAGTCTACAAAGCTATACAGGTGATTCTAAGACATAATCAGATTCAAGGACCACTGAGTTACTTGATAATCAAAAATACCCATCTTACATCACAGAATATCCTGCTGCAGGTTCTGTCCTGGCTCCCCAACACTCTGAGAAACACAGGTGGCCAGACTATATCAGATCCTCCCATGGTGTGTGGCCTGGAGATCCTCGGGCAGAAGGTAAAAAACACCATAACTATCTGAGCAGAAAAGCCAAAGGGGGAATGACATCAGACTCTTCGTTTTAAGGACACATCATGTAGGGTTTGGTATTATCTTCAGAAGTCACCCCTCTTTTTTTTTGTTTTTTTAATTGGAGTATAGTTGATTTACACTGGTGTGTGAGTTTCTACTGTACAGCAAAGTGAATCAGCCATATGTATACATATATCCCCTCTTTTTTCGATTTCCTTCCCATTTAGGTCACCGCAGAGCAATGAGTAGGGTTCCCTGTGTTACAGCAGGTTCTCATTAGTTATGTATTTTATATATAGTAGCATATGCATATATACATATACATATATATACATATACATAGCATATAGTATGACTATATATACATAGTATGTATGTATGTCATATATAGTATGTCATATGGTATATAACATATGTCATATATAGTATGTCATATATAGCATATATAGTCATACATAGCATGACTATGTATACATAGTATATATACAGAGTATGATTCTTGGTTCATGTCACCCCCCTTTCCCGTTTGGTGTCCATGCATTTTTTCCTCTAGTCTGTGTCTCTGTTTCTGAGAAGCTGCCACTCCTTATTTGATTTGGCCATTAAGAGAGTCTCTTCCCCTCCACTTGCTCTCGTTGTGATGGAGGGGGTGTGCATTGCTGCCAAATGGACTTGTAATGTTATTAGCTGCTTCTTTCCAATCTCTGTCTGTTGGCAGCTCACCTGGGAATTCTGAATTTCCCCCCACCCAACTGGCGTGCAGATGAAGCTATGTCCCCTCAAAGTGCACATTTGACCCAGGAGACAGGGTGGGAGCTGCCAGAGGGGAAGGTGGAAGGTTTGCACACAGTCTCCACCCTGCAGCCAGGCTGCCTGGGCAGCTCTGTCAGCGTAGCGAGGCTGAACCACCTTCTAGGCGGCCTTCCCCCATTGTTTCCAGGTCGGGCGGGGACTCTAGGGGCATTGCTGTGCTGAGAGTGGAAGAGAAGCAGGAGAACACACACGTTGGCCCCGATCTGGGGTGCACATCATCGAGGAGAGGGGGACAGCAGCTGGGCTGGCTACTCCCACATCCCCCTAGATTTTCCTTTGGCTCCTCTGACTCCTTTTCCAAGTGTGTGTTTCTCTCTCTGATGATGAGCGCATTGGCCAGCAGGACCAGTGCATCATCAAGGGAGGCGGTGAGAACCAACGTTTCCGGTCTTATGGGTTCCAGTGTGTGTGGGGGGGGCAACGATTCCTCTCTCTCTATCTTACATCCATCTTCCCCCGTTGACTGCCCATCCTGTGGACTCTGAGATCCAACATCAGGTGACTAGATGGGAAGGCGATAGTCTTACAGAGACTGCTTAACTAGCAACCACAATTGGGTCCCGTCAAATCCCTGTAACAAATACATATATTCAGGGAATTCCCTGGTGGTCCAATGGGTAGGACTCTGAGCTTTCACTGCTGAGGGCACAGGTTCAATCCCTGGTTGAAGAACTAACATCCCACCAGCCATGTGGTGTGGCCAAGAAAAAAAAACCCCACATATATTCATATTTATACTTTAGTGATAGTCATACACAGAGTCCTATGTCCTAGAGCTTCTGCTTCTCTGACTGAACCCTGAGTGACCTTCTCAAAATTCGTATCTGATCACATCATGCCTATTTAAAACCTCCAATGTTTTTTTCCCACTGCTCTCAAGACCAATGTCCCTAGGCATGTCTCCAGCCTCCCATCAGGCCAGGCTCCCCTGCTTATTCTGCTCCCACCTCCATGATCTTTTAGTCCCATCTACTTGCTGTGGTATCTTGCACACGTAATCCCCTCTGCCTGGCTCTCTCTTTCTAGCCATCTCTACCTGGCTTTAATCTTTCACATCTCAGCTCAAATGTCAGACTAGTGAAATTCTCCCATGGTGATCCTTTACATCACTGCATCCCTCTTCTCTGAGCATTGCCACATGCACAACAGTTCATTTATCTGTGGGACTTCTTGCCCAATATCCCCTCCACTAAATTATAAGCCCCAGGAAGACAGCGTGGGCTATTTTCCTTTCCATTGTATGTTCCTTACACCTAATACCTTGCTTGGCATGCAGTTAACTTCTCTTCCTGGCACAAGAAATCTCAGTGAAATAAAGGCATAAATAAAAGATGCTCAGCAGATGAAGAAGATGGCAGAGAAGCAGCAGGAAATAACCAAGGGGATGAGATGTACAGGAAGGCAAGGCTTGGAGCGTGGCCAGCCCTGGGGGTCCTTCGGGGTCAGCCACTGTGCGGAAGCCAATCCTGACGGCCCACAGTTAGTTGCTGTGTTTTTCTCCATCAAGAGATAGTTATCAACTCGTGTAAGATGGATGGTTGTTATGCACTAAAACAGATTTCCCTTTTTCATGGCCAATTTTTGCTAATGATTTTTCAAAGTCATGGGCACTGATACCCTTCACTATCAAAGCAATCACAATAAAGTGCTGAATCTTTTTTTTCTCTTGAAGTCTGAATTTCTTGAAAGTAAAAGTAGAATTTGGAAATGAAACATATCATCCTTTTCAGAATAAATTAGTGTCTATGGAAGAAAAAAAAACAATGAACACATTCATGAATTATGGTTGAGTGTTCACCTTTCTTTCCAACGATAATTTAAAGAAGAAAAGCTCTCTGCCTTGATTTCAGCTGATTTTTCCCACGTGCTTGTATATGCCAAAGCATGTTTGAATTTTAGTCTCTGCCTCCTGCCAGGACAGCACCCTCCTCAGCTCTGGACACAACCCTGGCACATGAAGTCTGATTGGAAGGTTCTAGAAGACAAGTGCTTATCTGTGGCCCTACAAGGAAGCCTCCAGCAACCTGGAGGATCAGGTGTACATCTCAGAACTGGACTGAGAGCCAGACGTCTGGGTTTAGTCCTTGATTCCACTCCTAACTCATCATGGGACTCAGCAGAGTCCACTTAGCCAGCTTCTCGGAGTCTCCATTGTCTTGCCTGCAAAATGAGTCAGCTGGGCAGAAGATCACAAAGGACCCTTAAACTCTAGCATATTATGATTCTACATGTACCCTTTCTGGCAGCTATCATGGTAAATGACTTTTATTAGACAAATACAATGACTTTGAGGAAGACTGGTGGAAACTTATGAAATTAGTACTTATCTCTATTTTCCCCATGACAATGGCGCTTATAATTAAAATTTTTCGCCATTGTCCCAACATTCTCTTTCTTTTCCCCACTAAAGCTTTTCCTCACATCCATACTTGGGACTTTTCCAGACACTGCCATAGCTGATGTTAGAGGATTCACTCTAGATTAAGAATCACGGCCCTTTAAAATCTTCTGTTTTATTTGGCAATAGAGGTTTAGCATTCATCTATTTTAAGGACCCATTTAATGTTTTTAAAAAACTTTTTGTAGTTTTCCTGTGCTTTGCTGTTCCTACCATCTGCTATTGAGTCTTTAACTACATAAGTATGTTTATTCAGCATGTGCTCTCCCTGGACCCAAACTTTAAATTCTACTTTGACTTTTATTGTTAATTTGAGAATGTGCAATTGACTCAGAAGAATTTATGAAAATTAATTCAATAGACTCATTTAATTAATGTGACTCCAAGATTTTTATTCGCATGAGATAGGCTTCAACTTCGATAATTTGCACAGAGCATTCAAACTTGAATACAAGCCATCCAAAGAGTTCTGTTGTGGGATTTTTTTCCCCTGAGTCTCAAAAAACAGTTTGTGTCTAAATGACAGAAAAAACAAAGCAGCCATAATTATTGGTGGATCTTGAGAAGTAAACAATTATACCACCGAGGAAATTACAACTCATGACACTTAGTTGTCTAATATCCTCTGGACCATGCATCAGGCTCTGGGGATCCGGTGGTGGGATACAGGTGATAGTCTTACATTCAGATGTTGGAAGGACCTTTACAAAGTCTCCCTGGTGTTTTTTGAGGGGAGTATTTCTGTACATCAATTTAAGTGATTTTCCCTTACCACACTTTTATCACCCAGTGCCTGCCCTTAACCCCAGGGAACAGTCAGGGAAATCTCACTTATTGCCTTGGGAGGGAGTGACTCAGCAGAACCGGCAGACCAAGAGTAACATCTCTGAGTCTGAGTCTCAACAGCACATTCATTCTTTGGGGCCTCCCCAGGAAAAGCAGTCTGTGTGTGGACTGGTGGCCCAGGAGAGAAGGAAAAGAGGCAGAGAGGTCGACCTCCCGTGAGCGGCAGGGGTACCCAGCTGCACAGCTGATAGAACAAAGATTTGGGCATCTGGGGCATAAATAATTCATATCCCTTGATCTCCCAAGGGAAATACAGTGAGTCTGTGAGGTCCCACACCTCTTTGCACCTCTGCCCTCACAATCTGTACTCCCAGCACGATGCAGGAGCAGAATGAAGGTATCTGGCAGATGGGCCCGAGACTCCCAGTAGAGATTTCATAGCTAACTGGTAAATCCGGTATTTTGTGTGCTTCCAAATAAAGGACCAATAAAGCGATGAAATAACAAGAAAGAAACATCACTATTGCTGGTACAAACAATTGGAAACGTTTTATGGAATATAGCTCCTACTATGTAGCAGATACTATTTTAAATATTGATACATATTAACTCCTTTAATCATCCCTACAATCTTATGAAGTGGGTACCTTTACTATAAATAGCTCTAATTTATAAATGAGAAACTGAAACACAGAGAGACTAAGTAAAGAGGTCAGGACACACAGCCAGTAATAAGTAGAGCAAGGATGCAAATCTAAGGAGTCCAGCTCCAGAGGCAAAACTGAAGAGGCCTTAGAGTTAGGACAAAGAAGATGTAGCAATGACACATGTAGACTTGGAGGACAGGAAGGCAGGAGGCTAGCTAACAGATGCCATCCTGGAGAGATGACCACAGACTCTGGCCAAGGTCCAGAAGAGCTGCCCACCTTCCCTATTGGAGACCTCACCACGCCCCTGCCCCCACAAACGCAGATGCCACTCTGAGAAAAAGCGTCTCATACAGAAATAAAGTTCAGTTATAGAAGGGTAAAGCTATATTTCCTGCACAGCTGTGTGTAAGGACTGTACGAGTTATGGGATCAGTGTGGAAGGTTAACAGTTTATGAGGTATAAATCATGGAGACCAATAAGAAGCACAGTCTATCAACTTTGTTTGAAAGAAAATACATATGTATGTTTCTCTGCTTTGTTTGAAAAAAAATACATACGTAAAATGTTTCTCCCACATATATTCTTTAAGCTATAAACATATGCTCCTGGTAAAAAGAATTCAAAGATGACCAAGTTGAGTAAATAAAGGACCTCAGTCACCATTCCTTGTCTATTGTGGGCTGAACTGTGTCCACTTCCTGCCAAATTCGTATGTTGACATCCCACCCCCAGAATGTCAGAATGTGACTGCATTTGGAGACAGGATCTTAATAAAGATAGTTAAATTAAAATGAGGTCATTAGGGTAGGCTGTAATCCAATATGATAATGCCCTTATGAGAAGAGATTTAGACGCAGACACACATAGAAGGAGACAACGTGAAGACACAGGGAAAAGATGGCCATCCACAAGGTCAAGAGAGAGGCCTCCTGAGCTGGGACGTCGACCTCCAAACTGTGAGGAAATACATTTCTATTGTTTAAGCACCCAGTGTACGGTACTCGGTTACGGCAGCATGAGCAAACGAACATGCCATATTTAACTGGCATATTCTTACTCTCTATGAGTTTCTAAGAACCAGAATTCTTTCTTCATTCCCACATTTGGGGGAGGGAGGGTAGAAAGAGATGTATATATTAAAATATTTATATTTAAAATAACTATTAAAATGTATACATTTAAAAAAATTTATAAAATTTTTATGCATAAAAATTGTATGTATAATTGTATCATAAATTCACTATTTTGAACATACTGTTTGATGAACATCAGTAACTGTGTACAATTGTATAACCACCATCACAATCAAGCTAAAGAAGTTCTCAAAATTTAACAGAGTTTTCTGGTGCCCCTTCATCGTGGATTCTCTTTCCAATTTCATTTGTAGCTCTAGACAGCCAATGATCTGCTGTCTTTCATGATAGTTTTGTCTTTTTTATTAATAGAATTTCAGATAATTGGAATATTAGCTTTATGTTTGAGATTATTAAGTAAAAAGGCAATGTTGCACTTTATTCAATTACACTTTTTATTTATGGGGAGGTAAAAATAAAGTGCAAAAGGAAACATGAGTTAGGGATCTGAAAAACCTCTGCTGGAATCCTGGTGCTGCCCTTGTGACCCGCTGGGCACAGACCCCTAGTCTGTAAGATGTTGCTGCCACTACCTCCCTCTCGGGCAGGATTGTGAGATGTTGTTTCGATGTGTATCCACAACCTGCTCAGAAAGTGGTGGGTCTGTTCTCTTTACAGTCACAATGTGCCCCAGATTAAAACCAGTTCCCTTCCTCTAAATTTTTCAGTGGTCAGAAATAGGGCAAGTTCCCTGTATTTGCTGTTCGCAAAGACATTGCCTCAAGAGGACCAGGACTTTTTGGAATTCAAAACCTGTGCCAAAAATGAAGCCTCACCCTATATTTAGGCTATATAGTTTGGGAATATATACATACATATATTTATAGTTTTAGGCCAATTTTGAGCCAACAATTAAGTTCCTTTCTTTTTTAATCTTACGTGAATACTGGAGTGGGCTGCCATTTCCTTCTCCGGGGGATCTTCCTGACCCTGGGATCAAACCCATGTCTCTCTGTCTCCTGAATTGCAGGCAGATTCTGTATAGCTGAGCCACCAGTTAATTGTTTACATCCCAGTACAAAATAAAAATGTATTTTAAAAAGTTGGTGGCCATCAGATAGGCCTCCGCAAAGATTTTCAGATAGGAGGAAGTCAGACGGAAACATGAGGGCGTCCGTCAGTGCCAGGACTGGAAACGGAAGGCAGGCAACCCTTGCTGCCTAAGATGCCGGTCAGCTTCCTTTCACTGCTGCCTGCACATGCATGACCCTAGTAGGAAAACCCCGTGACTACTCTCATAAGAGGGAAAATGCTTATCTGACAGCACCAAGTTCTCCAGTTTTGCCAAGCCCCCCGGCACAAACGAGTTCTCCTGCAGCACATTCACAAGGAGCTTCTCCACAGCAGAACGAAAGGTTAATATGTAACAGAAGCTTTCTCCACCATCACTCATGACTGAAAGAGGATAGGTTGAAAAGAGATTTGGGCCACATTTACCAATTAAAGGGCAGCTCAGTACTCTCTTCCCCACTTCTCCCATTGAAATCCTTTGTCCAGCATCATGTTGAAGGTCCCAACCAGGTCTAAACACAGGACATCTTACAGATGAAGGGTCTGTACCCAGTGGGTCACAAGGACAGCACCAGGATTCCAGTAGACATTCGTCAGATCCCTAACTCATGCTTCCTTTTACGTTTTATTTTCACCTCCTTGTAAATAAAAAGTATAATGGAGGAGGACGCCAATGGGTGACTGGGTGAAAATCTCAGCCCATCACCAACCTGTCTGGGGTCCCCCAGCAGAGTGAGTCAGGAGTGAACCTTGACCCCCACCCTCACCTTCATCAAAAGGGCCCCACAGCAATGTGTTCCTTTGTTGTTTGGAGTATTAAATAAGAAGACATCTATCAAGGGCCGGTTCACCAAGAACAAAGTCCCAACAACAAGACCCTCTACTGCGTGATTTAAGGGATACATGTCAATTGCCTAAAATTTCTTTCTCAAGAATTCTTTCATGAGAAACACTTGAGGAGACTTGGCTACTGGCTGCTGAAATTTCATAAATGTGCGCCCTGTCTGCTAGAACTATTTTATAACAGCAGTCTTCAGATTTTCTCCCTCAAGTCATCACTGAAAGAATTTGGCAAAGTGAGGTACCCCCTTATGTATTTTTAACGTAACATCTAAATGTTTAGAATTGAAATGGCTGTGAGAGTGTAATTACAGGTGTGAGGGATATGACATCCAGGCTTGATGTACATTTTTGACAACATCTTGGAGATCTGAATCATTCAGTTTACAGAAAAGGAAAACTATATAAGTGAAATGGCGAGCAAGGTATGCTTTCAGGTGGGCCAAGTTCTGGGAAAAAATGTGCAAGTTGAATATTCCCCTAAAAGCATCCAACCAAGTCCCCTCCAGTTAATGCATCCCTCTTCCTTTTGCCCTAAGCTCTAGATTTCCCACTGACCTCCTTGGGAGCTGAAAGGAAAAGAGGATCCAGGCAACATCTATGTATCTAATACCCAAAACAGATAATTTCTAACACCCTTTGCTTACTGACAATGACCAGTAAATGAACTTTAATAAAACAGAAACATCCACAAAAGGCACAATTTAGGTTAGAGCGTACCACTCTGTCACATAAAGTCTAATTTCTTGATTTGTGTGTGTTTTTACTTTTAACACCAAAAAGACAACAAAAAGAGAATACATTTTATAATTAAACCTCTTTCTAAAATTCAGTGTATATTTCATACATGAACTGAAACATATTTACCAAAGAAAAATATAACACTTCACCATTTTCATGGTTCTCACTGTTTTCAATTTCAGATACAAAAGTATTAAATGCAAATATAAATTCCTAGTGGTCACAATGAATGACAGAAATAACTTAAGTTCTGCTTCTTCATTTTACAGTCTCTGTTTTATCCATGTTTATTTTCACCAGTCATTTAAATAGTGCCAAATGAGGTTTAAGACATGGACTGTACCTAATACCAAATTGTCATACATTTACTCTCACAATGAATGCTTGCTGCTAAGTATAAAAGGAGGCCCTTATACCTGCTGGCTCTCTAAATTAACATCTGTATGGAATATGAAGTTATTAAGAAGAGGTATTAAAATGTGCTAACTTGAAGCTTATATATATATGTAATTTTATTCATTAGCAAGTGTTACAATTAAGAACTCTTAGATCAAAAAAATACTTTTGTGGAAAGGCATATAATAACACCAATACTATTTAGACTTGTGGGGCTTCCCTGATGGCTCAGATGGTAAAGAATCTGCCTGCAATGCGGGAGACTTAAGTTCGATCCCTGGGTTGGGAAGATCCCCTGGAGAAAGAAATAGCAACCCACTCCAGTATTCTTGCCTGAAAAATCCCATGGATAGAGGAGTCTGGCAGACTACAATTGCTACAATTGCTGGAGTTGCAGATACTGGGCACAGACTGAGCGACTTTCACTATTTAGAATTGCAGGTGATAAAATATAAAGTAGAACAATTGTCAGTTTTACTATTATTTTACTATTTTACTAATAGTTTTACTATTATTTTAAAATAATAACAGACAGTGCCCCCCTTCCCCACACCCATATCCTCTGTGGCTGCCTTTGGAGTGGAGAGCTCCTACAGCCAGATCAGCCCGTGGCTCTCCACTGGAGGGGTTCATGACCTTCCTTGGGGAGCATTAAAACAGAAGGAATAGGTGAGAGCTCAGTTTTGAAAATGAACTCTGCTTACTTTCTTCACAGTCATGGTTAGAGCTGGACATGGGACCCATCAAAGGAGGGTGTTAGTTACAGGCAGGAATATCTCCTGTTGAAAGCTATTAGTAAGTGGAATAGGTGATAACTGGATAATGACTAGGTAGCAGTCAGTTAGATGGATCATGTTCCAGGTTTATTTATAGAAGCTTGACACTGTGGATGAAACACATAGCACCTAAAGTAGAACGGCCAGTTTGGAAATATATAAGCTTGAATGGTTGTCAATGGTCTCCTGCCTTCTAAAAGCCTAAAGTTAGATGGATGAGACAGGGTATAATCCCAAAGCACAGCAAAGTCCAATTCATCTTCTAAAAGTAAATGTGCTCATTTACCTTTATCTCATGACATACTTTTATTTTATGTTCCTTTAAAATATCCCTATCTCTCTCTCCTCTCCTAGACACATAAACCTACACACGCTCACGTGCATATATACATAATTTTTATATTGCTGTAACTATAATAAATAAGGTATTTTGCAAACACAACCCAGATAATCACGATGGTGTGATCACTCACCTAGAGCCAGACATCCTGGAATGTGAAGTCAACTGGGCCTTAGAAAGCATCACTACGAACAAAGCTAGTGGAGGGATGGAATTCCAGTTGAGCTATTTCAAATCCTCAAAGATGATGCCGTGAAAGTGCTGCACTCAATATGCCAGCAAATCTGGAAAACTCAGCAGTGGCCACAGGACTGGAAAAGGTCAGTTTTCATTCCAATCCCAAAGAAAGGCAATGCCAAAGAATGCTCAAACTACCGCACAATTGCACTCATCTCACACGCTAGGAAAGTAATGCTCAAAATTCTCCAAAATTCCCCAAGCCAGGCTTCAGCAATACGTGAACTGTGAACTTCCAGATGTTCAAGCTGGCTTTAGAAAAGGCAGAGGAACCAGAGATCAAATTGCCAACATCCACTGGATCATTGAAAAAGCAAGAGAGTTCCAGAAAAACATCTATTTCTGCTTTATTGACTATGCCAAAGCCTTTGACTGTGTGGATCACAATAAACTGTGGAAAATTCTGGAAGAGATGGGAATACCAGACCACCTGACCTGCCTCTTGAGAAACCTGTATGCAGGTCAGGAAGCAACAGTTAGAACTGGACATGGAACAACAGACTGGTTCCAAATAGGAAAAGGAGTACGTCACGGCTGTATATTATCACTCTGCTTATTTAACTTATATGCAGAATACATCATGAGAAATGCTGGGCTGGATGAAGTACAAGCTGGAATCAAGATTGCCGGGAGAAATATCAATAACCTCAGATATGTGGATGACACCACCCTTATGGCAGAAAGTGAAGAAGAACTAAAGAGCCTCTTGATGAAAGTGAAAGAGGAGAGTAAAAAAGTTGGCTTAAAGCTCAACATTCAGAAAACTAAGATCATGGCATCTGGTCCCATCACGTCATGGCAGATAATGGGGAAACAGTAGAAACAGTGGCTGACTTTATTTTTCTGGGCTCCAAAATCACTGCAGATGGTGACTGCATCAATGAAATTAAAAGATGCTTACTCCTTGGAAGGAAAGTTGTGACCAACCTAGACAGCATATTTAAAAGCAGAGACATCACTTTGCCAACAAAGGTCCGTCTAGTCAAGGCTATGGTTTTCCCAGTGGTCATGTATGGATGTGAGAGTTGGATGATGAAGAAAGCTGAGCGCCGCAGAATTGATGTTTTTGCACTGTGGTGTTGGAGAAGACTCTTGAGAGTCCCTTGGACTGCAAGGAGATCCAACCAGTCCAACCTAAAGGAGATCAGTCCTGGGTGTTCATTGGAAGGAGTGATGTTGAAGTTGAAACTCCAATACTTTGGCCACCTGATGCAAAGAGCTGACTCATTGGAAAAGACCCTGATGCTGGGAAAGATTGAGGGCAGGAGGAGAAGAGGACGACAGAGGATGAAATGGCTAGATGGCATCACCGACTCGATGGACATGGATTTGGGTGGACTCCGGGAGTTGGTGATGCACAGGGAGGCCTGGCGTGCTGCAGTTCATGGGGTGGCAAAGAGTCAGGCATGACTGAGTGAATGAACTGAACTGAACTGAAAAAAGTTCACTGTAAAACACATCATCAAAATATGCATAAAAGGAATGCCCATTGGTCAATAAATGAATAAAGAAAATGTTTTATATATATATATATATATATATATAGTGTCTATATGTATATTTGCATATATATACAATGCCATAACATTCAGCTATAAAAAAAGGTGAAAATCCTATCATTTAGGACAATATGGACGGACCTTGAGGGCATTACACAAGAAGTAGAGAAAGACAAATATCCTATGATCTCACATGGAATCTGAAAAAAAAAAAACAAGAAACAAAGAAATGAACACTTAGATACAGAGAAGAGATTGGTGGTTGCCAGATGGATGGGTGAAATGGGTGAAGAGGGTCAAAAGGTACAAAATTCCAATTACAAGATAAATCCTGAAGATGTAATGTATTGATCGCATGGCAACTATGCTTAATAATATTGGTATTGGATATTTGAAAACTGCTAAAAGAGTAGATCATAAAGGTTCTCATCATGAGAAAAAAATGTTTGCAACTATATGTGGTGACAAATGTGGCCTGTGTTAACACCAAATCTTTGAAATTTGTTGAGACTTATTTTATGGTCTATTATTAGCTTGCATGCGAGCTTAGTTGCTCAGTTGTGTCCAACTCTTTGTGACCCATTGGACTGTAGCCTGCCAGGCTCCTCTGTCTATGGGAATTTTCAGGCAAGAATACTAGAGTGGGTTACCATTTCCTTCTCCAGGAGATTTTCCCAACCCAGGGACTGAATCCATGCTTCTTATGTCTCTTGCATAGGCAGGCAGATTCTTTACTGTTGAGCCATGGGGTTAGTTTATAATAAATTTTCTGTGTGAATTCTGAGTTGTTGGCTATGTTTTAAATAGATATTCATTTGATCAAGCCTGCTCATTTTGCTGTTCAAATCTTCTATAAGATACTTTCTCATTTACTCTTTGCTTATCCATCAGTTATACTTAGAAACAGGTGTATTAGAATTTTCCATCATAATTAGGGATATGTTCATTTCTCTTTGCAGGTCTATCATTTTTGATAGACATTGAGACTTTGGAAAATTCTTATAGAGGTGGTCTTATAACAGACCACCTTATCTGCTTCCTGAGTAACCTGATGCAAGTCAAGAAGCAACAGTTAGAACCGGACATGGGACAATGGACTGGTTCAAAATTGGGAAAGGAATATGTCAAGGTTGTATATTGTCACCCTGCTTATTTTACTTATATGCAGAGTACATCATGCAAAATGCTGGGCTGGATGAAGCACAAGCTGGAATCAAGATTGCCAGGAGAAATATCAATAATCTCAGATATGCAGATGATACTACTCTTATGGCAGAAAGTGAAGAAGAACTAAAGAGCATCTTGATGAAAGTGAAAGGGGAGAGTGAACAATTTAGCTTAAAACTCAACATTCACAAAAAGAAGATCATGGCATTCGGTCCCATCACTTCATGGCAAATAGATGGGGAAACAATGGAAACAGTGAGAGACGTCATTTTCTTGGGCTCCAAAATCACTGCAGATGGTGACTGTAGCCATGAAATTAAAAGACACTTGCTTCTTGGAAGGAAAGTTATGACCAACCTAGACAGCATATTAAAAAGCAGAGACATTACTTTGCCAACATAGGTTCATCTAGTTAAAGCTATGGTTTTTCCAGTAGTCATGTATAGATGTGAGAGTTGGACCATAAAGAAAGCTGAATGCTGAAGAATTGATGCTTTTGAGCTGTGGTGTTGGAGAAGACTCTTGGGAGTCCCTTAGATGGCAAGGAGATCAGTCAATCCTAAAGGAAATTAACTCTGAATATTCATTGGAAGAACTGATGCTGAAGCTAAAACTCCAATACTTTGGCCACCTGATGAGAAGGGCTGACTCATTAAAAAAGACCCTGATGCTGGGAAAGACTGAAAGCAGGAAGAGAAGGGGACGACAGAGGGCAAGATGGTTAGGTGGCATCTGACTCAAAGGACATGAGTGTGAGCAAGCTCCAGGAGTTGGTAACGGACAGGGAAGCCTGGTGTTCTGCAGCCCATGGGGTTGTGAAGCGTTATGTTTTTGGTAAACAAAACTTTTAATTTGTATTCACTCACCTTTGTTTTTCCTAGTTATGTTATTTTGTCTTAAATTCTACTTTTTTTCTGATATTACTATAGTCATGCATATAGTCTTTCTTTTAGTTAGTACTTTGTCTATTTTTCTCCTTTTCCTGTATTTTAGGAAAATCTCTTATAAATAGCACATAGTTTGCTTTATAAAAAAAAATACAGTCTCACAATCCTGCTCTTTTAAATGTTGCTGCTGCTGCTGCTAAGTCGCTTCAGTCGTGTCCAACTCTGTGCGACCCCATAGACGGCAGCCCACCAGGCTCCACTGTCCCTGGGATTCTCCAGGCAAGAACACTGGAGTGGGTTGCCATTTCCTTCTCCAATGCATGAAAGTGAAAAGTGAAAGTGAAGTCGCTCACTCATGTCAAACTCTTCGAGACCCCATGGACTGAAGCCTACCAGGCTCCTCTGTCCATGGGAGTTTCCAGGCAAGAGTACTGGAGTGGGGTGCCATTGCCTTCTCCCTTTTAAATGCAGAGCTTACTATTGATGTATATTGTAATTATTCATGTATTTAGACCAATTTCTCACTAGCATATATTATGTATTTTCTTGATTTGCCTTTTCTGTTTGTATATATGTATATAAACACACACACACACACACACACTTTCCTTTTTCATGCCTGTTGGATTGAGGTTTTTCTTCTCTCTCTGAGGAGAAGATATTTATATCTTATTTCTGTACTCCTGGAAGTTCCCTAGAAAATTTAAGACACAATACATTAGCCAGTAAAATAATGGTTCCCTCCCCACTAAAGATATCCACATTCTCTTCCTGGAATCTACGAATATATTACTTTATATGACGAAAGAGATTTGGCATATGTAATTGGGAATCTTGAGGTGGAGATTATCCTGGATTATCTGGGGGGATGGGAGGGCCCAATGTATTACAAGGGCTCTTTAACATGGAAGAGGGAGAGAGAAAACTCAGCGGTTGAGTCATACAACCTACGAAAGATTTGGCTAGGTGTTCCTGGATTTGAAAATGGAGAAGGGGGTCATAAGTCAAGGACTGTGAGTATCCTCCAGGAGCTGGAAAAGTCAAAAAACACATTTTTTTCAGAGAGTCTCCAGAAGGAACACAGCCCTACCAAATACCTTAATTTTAGCCTCATAAGACTCATTTTGAACTTCTGACCCCAGCACTGTAAGATAATAAGTACGTGTTGATTCAATGATTTTGTTATTAAATTTAATTTGTTCCAGTAGCAATGGCAAACTAATACAGATATAAATGTTAAAATCCATAGCAGTACTATCCAATAATACATTTCTGCAATTATGGGAATGTTGTATTTCTGTCCTGACCACAAGTGGCTATTGAGTACTTAGAATGAAGATAATTGGTTTTGCTTTATGTAGTGGGAAAGACTAGAGATCTCTTCAAGAAAATTAGAGATACCAAAGGAACCTTTCATGCAAAGATAGGCTTGATAAAGGACAGAAATGGTAGGGACCTAACAGAAGCAGAAGATATTAAGAAGAGGTGGCAAGAATACACAGAAGAACTGTACACAAAAGATCTTCACGACCCAGATAATCATGACGGTGTGATCACTCACCTAGAGCCAGACATCCTGGAATGTGAAGTCAAGTGGGCCTTAGAAAGCATCACTACGAACAAAGCTAGTGGATGTGATGGAATTCCAGTTGAGCTATTTCAAATCCTGAAAGATGATGCTGTGAAAGTGCTGCACTCGATATGCCAGCAAATCTGGAAAACTCAGCAGTGGCCACAGGACTGGAAAAGGTCAGTTTTCATTCCAGTCCCAAAGAAAGGCAATGCCAAAGAATGCTCAAACTACTGCACAATTGCATTCATCTCACATGCTGGTAAAGTAATGCTCAAAATTCTCCAAGCCAGGCTTCAGCAATATGTGAACTGTGAACTTCCAGATGTTCAAGCTGGTTTTAGAAAAGGCAGAGGAACCAGAGATCAAATTGCCAATATCTGCGGGGATCATCAAAAAAGCAAGAGAGTTCCAGAAAAACATCTATTTCTGCTTTATTGACTACACCAAAGCCTTTGACTGTGTGGATCACAATAAACTGTGGAAAATTCTGAAAGAGATGGGGAATACCAGACCATTTGATCTGTCTCTTGAGAAACCCGTATGCAGGTCAGGAAGCAACAGTTAGAACTGGACATGGAACAACAGACTGGTTCCAAATAGGAAAAGGAGTATGTCAAGGCTGTATATTATCACTCTGCTTATTTAACTTATATGCAGAGTACATCATGAGAAACGTTGGGCTGGAAGAAACACAAGCTGGAATCAAGACTGCCAGGAGAAATATCAATAACCTCAGATATGCGGATGACACCACCCTTATGGCAGAAAGTGAAGAAGAAATAAAGAGCCTCTTGATGAAAGTGAAAGAAGAGAATGAAAAAGTTGGCTTAAAGCTCAAAGTTCAGAAAACTAAGATCATGGCATCTGGTCCCATCACTTCATGGGAAATAGATGGGGAAACAGTGGAAACAGTGTCAGACTATTTTTTTGGGCTCCAAAATCACTGCTGATGGTGATTGCAGCCATGAAATTAAAAGACGCTGACTCCTTGGAAAGAAGGTTATGGCCAACCTAGATAGCATATTTAAAAGCAGAGACATTACTTTGCCAACAAAAGTCCGTCTAGTCAAGGCTATGGTTTTTCCAGTGGTCATGTATGGATGTGAGAGTTGGACAGTGAAGAAAGCTGAGTGCCGCAGAATTCATGCTTTTGAACTGTGGTGTTGGAGAAGACTCTTGATAGTCCCTAGGACAGCAAGGAGATCCAATCAATCCATCCTAAAGGAGATCAATCCTGGGTGTTCACTGGAAGGACTGATGTTGAAGCTGAAACTCCAATACTTTGGCCACCTCATGCGAAGAGTTGATTCATTGGAAAAGACCCTGATGCTGGGTAGGATTGGGGGCAGGAGGAGAAGGGGATGACAGAGGATGTGATGGTTGGATGGCATCACTGACTCGATGGACATGGGTTTGGGTAGACTCCGGGAGTAGGTGATGGACAGAGAGGCCTGGCGTGCTGCAATTCATGGGGTCGCAAAGAGTCGGACACGACTGATCGACTGAACTGAACTGAACTGAGTTCATGTTTTTCAGATTAATCACTCTGTTCCTTACTTGCTATTTCCTTTGCATCTTAGACTTTCTCTTTTCTTTTGCACCCTTCTTTCTGAAGTATATTCTATAGAAATTCCTTTGGTAAACATATGCTAATAATATATTCCCTTCATTTTTATATGATAATTGTGCTCTTGTTGAAAGATAGCTTCATTACATGTAGATCTTTAAGTGGTTGTTATTTTCCCTAAACACCTGGAAGATTTTCTTCCACTGCCCTACAGCTTCCATTTTTATATGAAAGGTCACCTCTCAGTCATTTTTTTGAATAAACAGTCTGTCCTTTCTCTCTAGTTGTTTTCAAGGTTTTCTTTTTGTGCTTCTCCAATGTGAAGTGAATGTAGCTAGATATATAAATTTATTTTCTTTTATCCTGCTTGGAATTTGCTTGAGTTTTAGAAGCTGAGGACTGAAGTTTTTAATCAACTCTGCAAAATTGTCAACAAAATATCTTTAAGTCAAGAAGGAATAGAACAAATGGGAATGAATGACCCTTCACATTTTTCTATTATTTCCTTCTCAAAATTTGATTAGGTATTGGGATTTCTCACTTTTTTCTACAACCTTTCTTTCATATTACTTCTGTGTTTGCCTTTCTGTACTATATCCTGTGAACTTTCATCTGCTTTATCTTCTAGTTCATTATTTCTCATTTTAACTAAGCCAAATCTGTTGTTGAACATTTCTATTAAGTTTCTAATTTCAATTATTATATTTTTCATTTCTAGAATTTTCATCTGGCTGCTTATCAAAGCTCTTAGTCCTTTTTGAGACTTCAGTTCAGTTCAGTTCAGTCGCTCAGTTGTGTCCGACTCTTTGCGACCCCATGAATCGCAGCACGCCAGGCCTTTCTGTCCATCACCAGCTCCCGGAGTCTACCCAAACCCATGTCCATCGAGTCAGTGATGCCATCCAATCATCTCATCCTCTGTTGTCCCCTTCTCCTCCTGCCCCCAATCCTTCCCAGCATCAGGGTCTTTTCCAAGGAGTCAACTCTTCGCATGAGGTGGCCAAAGTACTGGAGTTTCAGCTTCAACATCAGTCCTTCCAATGAACACCCAGGATTGATCTCCTTTAGGATGGATTGACTGGATCTCCTTGCTGTCCAAGGGACTCTCAAGAGTCTTCTCCAACACCACAGTTCAAAAGCATGAATTCTGCGGCACTCAGCTTTCTTCACTGTCCAACTCTCACATCCATACATGACCACTGGAAAAACCATAGCCTTGACTAGATGGACCTTTGTTGGCAAAGTAATGTCTCTTCTTTTAAATACGCTATCTAGGTTGGTCATAACCTTCCTTCCAAGGAGTAAGCGTCTTTTAATTTCATGGTTGCAATCACCATCAGCAGTGATTTTGGAGCACCCCAAAATGGAATTGCCTCTCAGGGGTCTCTGAAGTGACTGTCTCCCTACTCAATTTTATTTCTTAACACCCACATGCATAGGCTCTTAAAAGCCAGGCCCTGGACTACCTGGGATTGATAGATGTCCCCTGAGAAATGGCTAATCCTCTCATAGCTGACTTTTCTGGATTCACACTTTCTAGCTTATAGCCTTGAAAGATTTATCTTCCTTTCTTATTGGTTCAGTGTTCTGATCAAAGGGTGTTCTTCTGACATCTAGTTAGCTGTGTGACCAGAAACAGAAGTCCCCAATTCCTTTTATCACTAAACATTATATCCAGTTTATCGCACAATCTGAACTCACTGAGGTACAAACATGAAACGATTTTCAGTTCATATCTTTCTCCTTGGATATCATACCACACCATGGTCCCTATTTGCCTCTTGGTGTGAGCTGCTCCATCCAGTCTCTTAGCTTCAAGAAGCAGTTATCACTCTTACTTTACGTATATCCACAAAGTCAAAGAGATACTTGCCAAGCTTCCCATGAATTTTTCCATATTTTTATTCCTGATGGCAGAAATAAGAAAGAACTGGCTTCCCTGGTGGCCCAGATGGTAAAGAATTCGCCTGTAATGTGGGAGTCCTGGGTTCGAACCCTGGGGTCAGGAAGATCCCCAGGAGGAGGGCATGGCAACCCAGTCTAGTATTCTTGCCTGGAGAAGCCCATGGATAGTGGAGCCTGGTGGGTTACAGTCCACAAGGTCACAGAGTTGGACACGACTGAAGCGACTTACCATGCATGCATGGGTTCAAGAGCTCAGTAAGAATCTAGTTAGAGAGGATTCAGTGTGCCACTTCTTGTGGCAGTCCTAATCATCACCAGTGACCTTCTTGGAGCCCGCTTCACTTGGTTTAGAGTGGGAACTACTTGGATATAGGAAGTGTTGTTTAGAAAAACCTACAACAGTGACTCTGAAGAGGGCACTCTTTAGACTTACCAGTCCACCCTCCATCCCAGCAGTTCACTTATATACATCAGGATAAAGGTGAGAGTGTTTCAGACACTAGAGATAGTCAACAGGTGCTAGCTATGATAAGCTCTACAAATATTGCTATCGTTAATTCTCATGAAAATAATACCCTAAGGGCATATTACCTAAAGAATATACAGGGTAGGAGGGCATGGCAACCCACTCCAGTACTCTTGCCTGGAAAAGTCCATGGACGGAGGAGCCTGGTAGGCTACAGTCCATGGGGTCGCTAAGAGTCGGACATGACAGAGTGACTTCACTTTCACTTTTCCCTTTCATGCACTGGAGAAGGAAACGGCAACCCACTCCAGTATTCTTGCCTGGAGAATCCCAGGGACGGCGGAGCCTG
This sequence comes from Giraffa tippelskirchi, assembly GCF_054371585.1. Taxonomy (NCBI): domain Eukaryota; kingdom Metazoa; phylum Chordata; class Mammalia; order Artiodactyla; family Giraffidae; genus Giraffa; species Giraffa tippelskirchi. The sequence goes on along the minus strand of NC_137281.1, from coordinate 143,944,884 downwards.
GTGGGCTGCTGTCTATGGGGTCGCACAGAGTCGGACACAACTGAAGCGACTCAGCAGCATACAGGGTAGAGCTGGATTCTGTAGAAGTTCCTGAGCCAATGATACAGTTCTTGGACCTAAAAAATGATGCCTTAGAACCCAAGACTAGGTTAAGTGTCATGCTGCTGCTGCTGCTAAGTCGCTTCAGTCGTGTCCGACTCTGTGCGACCCCATAGACGGCAGCCCACCAGGATCCGCCGTCCCTGGGGTTCTCCAGGCAAGAATACTGGAGTGGGTTGCCATTTCCTTCTCCAGTGCATGAAAGGGAAAAGTGAAAGTGAAGTCGCTCAGTCATGTCCGACTCTTAGCGACCCCATGGGCTGCAGCCTACCAGGCTCCTCCGTCCATGGGATTTTCCAGGCAAGAGTACTGGAGTGGGGTGCCATTGCCTTCTCCGTAAGTGTCATAATCCAAGTTTCATACTAAAACAATTTCAATTTTCCTCTGGCAGCAGCGGAGGGTAGAATTAGGCTTTATCTGTGTAGACCATGCCTTATTAATGTCAATGTGTTTAAGGGAAAAAAAGCCTTTATGGATGATACAATAACAACTTCTAAATTTGGCTTAAAATTTTAAAATTTATAACACGTACCATAATTACTTAAATATGCCAGTAAAATGTCTTATGCTTCCATAAATTAAAGTTCTATCTGGTACCATTGTCCTGGCACCATTGTAGAATAGAATGACAAAATAAACTGCAAAAAGGAATTAGGCTGAAAGTTAACGGTCTACATGTTCACAATCTTTACATAGACTTCCTGCCAGCAGTATGATTTTGCTAGAGTCTACCTACCAGCAACACAGTCAGCCAACTTTGAGTAAAGAATTCTGTGCTATAATAGTTGATTCATGAAATCAATAGTCATTGATGCTAACCTACCACCCCTTATTATAAGCACAGTGTCCATGATAGTTTCTGATTCTTTCTTTTAAAAAGACTCAGTGTCTCTGGGTTAATCCAAAATAAATTTGGACTTCATTCTCTCTTTAAATTTTATTCCACTTTGAAACAGACTTTTTAATAGAAGTGTTTAAAAAGAAATGTTAGAGTCCAAATTAGAGGATCAGGTGGTGTATTTTCACTTTTAATAAATGAGCTGTCTTTACCTTTTTCATTTCACTTACCATTTCTTCTTGAAGGAAAAAAATCAAACAAGGAAAAATATGAAAAGATGAATTAATGTGACATTTAGAGTAAGATTTTAATGGCACCAAGGCCAAGAATATCAGAGTTATGCCTTTTGCTTTCACAATTATAACTTGACAAGATCTCAGGATGTTGTCGCTGAAGTGAACTTCAGAAGAAGAAAGTGAAAATGCACACACTGAAGGAAAATGTGTTACGGAAGAGTTATATTTGTTAAGGGAAATACAGCATAGTCAATATTTAATTAAGCATTGTCTTTTTCAGAGTTGGCCCCTTGGAGGCTACTTCCTTATTTCAAGCAGCACTGGCTGTGCTACAAATATTTTTGGAAATCCTCTTCAGAAATAAACTTATGCACCAGTTTCTAAGGACAACAAGGAAACCAGCTTCATTTATTCAATCATTCCTTATTTAAACCAAAATTGGCATTCTTCCCTAGCAACTAGCCTTACCCAGACCTTCTTTGCTTTCCTAGTGGCTCAGACACTAAAGAATCTACCTGCAATGCCAGAGACCTGGGTTGGATCCCTGGGTTGGGAAGATCCCCTGGAGGAGAAGCCATCCAGTATTCTTGCCTGGAAAATCTCTGTGGACAGAGGAGCCTGGCAGGCTACAGTCCACGGGGTCACAATGAGTCAGACACGACTGAGTAACTAAGCACAACAGACCTTACTCACCAAACTGAACTCAAACTACCTTTTAATGAAGAAAAAGAAAAGAAAATTTGATTTTAACCATGAAATATTACATACAATATGTACTATTTAAATTCTTTAAAGAAAATACTCATGTTACTGTAACAGAGGTTAAAGAAATTTCCCCAACACTCCAGGAGTTCCTTGCATGTATTATCTCAATCACAATACCTGCCTGTAGGTAAACAGTAGTCACTTTCATCCTTTTTCCATCATTTTTATCATCTGCTATATAATCCTCAATGCTATCATTCCATAGTTTGGTTTTTAAATGTTACATAAATGAAATCATAGAGTATATATCCTTCGGCATATGCCTTCTTTACCCAATGTCTTGTTTATTAGATGCATCTAAAGCAAGGGAAGGCAAACTATGGCCTTGTTGTCTATTTTTGGAATATAGCCACGCTCACTTGTTGACATGACTTCCCTGGTAGCTCAGGTGGTAATGAATCTGCCTGCAATGCAGGAGACCCAGGTTTGGTCTCTGAGTCAGGAAGATTCCCTGGAAAAGGGAATGGCAATCTACTCCAGTATTTTTGCCTGGAGAATTCCATGGACAGGGGAGCCTGGTGTGCTGCAGTCCATGGGGTTGCAAAGAGCTGGACACAATTGAGCGATTAACACAGACACACTCATTGACATGTTATCTGCGGCTGTTTTTGCAGAGCTCAATAACTGCAACAGAGACTTTGTGGCTCACAAAGTCTATATTACTTGCCAACACAGCCTTTAGAGAAAAAGGTCGCCGATTCCTGACTTTCATATATGACTTGATGCAATTTGCTAATATTTTGTTTCAAAATTTTGCATCTATTCTCATGAAATACATTGTATTGCACTTTTCTTTTTTTGTAATGCCATGCTCTATTTTTGGTATCATGATAATCTTAGCTTCATCAAATGAGTTGGGAACTACTCTCACTTTCTCAATGTAGAGTGGATATTACTTCTTCCTTTAAATCTTTCTATGGGAAACCAAATGAGACCCTAGTTTTGTTTGTGGGGAGAATTTTAACTATAAATTCAATTCCTTTAAACAGGTAGTTCTATTTACTTTTAAAATTATTCACAAGTCAGTTTTGGTAATTCGTGTTTCAAGGAACTTTTACATTTCTTATATGATGTTAAATTTGTTGGTATAAGGATATTTTTGCTTTGTATAGAATTTTAGATTGACAGTTATTTGCTATCAGCTTATTATCTTTCAGCTTCCATTGTTTCTCAAGAAAATTAAATGTCAGTCTAATTGTTGCCTTTTTGAAGTTAGATCTATCCTTCCTTTTCTTGCTGTCTTTACAAATTTTATCTTTACCTTTGGCTTTCTATAATTTTTCTATGATGTATAAGTGTAAATTATTTTTTTCTGCTTGAAGATTGTTTGGCTTCCTAATTTTGTGGGCTGGTGTCATCTATTAATTTTGAAAAGATTCTTAATTTCTCTTCAAATATTGGTTCTGACTCATTCTTTCTCTCTTCTACATATATAAGACTCCATTAAACATTTAACTTTCTCATACTTCCATGTCTTTTACCCTCTATTCTCAATTGCTCATCCTATTCATTTTGTCTTAATTCTGATTATTTTCTGAATTATCTTCCAGTATAGCAATTCTCTTTTCAGCCACATTTAGTATGCCATTAAAACCATGCACCAGAGTTCTTAATCTTGGTTATTAAAATTTTCTGATTCTATAATTTCTATTAAAATGTTATATGAGTATTTTTTTTTTTACTGGTTTTGTAGTTCTCTGCTGAAAATTTCCTCTTTTGCTTTCTATCTATGTCATAAACACAGTAATGACAGTTATTTTAAAGTTATTTTACAGTTGATAATTTCCCTATCTGGAGCTCTTTTGAGTTTGTTTCAATCATCTATTGTTTCTACTAGTTCTCATTCCTGCTAACTTATCTCCTTATGTGCCTGTTATCTTAGACTGTGTATTAACTTTATATTCGGGAAGTCATTGGTGGAAATAATTTGAGGACTAGAATAAAGTTAACTTCTTCTAGAAAGTATTTGTATCTGCTTCACCTAAGTGCCCAAGGGTACTAATGATCTGGAATCACTTTTCACCAAAATCAAGAATTTAGATTTTTCTGGCCTACACTGATTACTGGAAGTTGGTCTTCAGTCTGTATGAAGATTGAATATTTTCATTTTACTTTTAAGTCTTTCAGAGCCTTGTCTGAAAGCATGAGGAATTTCTCAGGGTCTTCATGTTCAGTGGTCTTCAGACTCCAGTTTTAGTTACTTACTCTCATCCCGTGATGTTATCAAAGGTACTCTTCAGCTTCGCAATTGCCTGCTTGGCTTGTCAAATGTCCCCAGGGTAAAAACCGTTCCTAAAGCCAGGATTAAATCTATGGATTTTCATATAATTATAAACCTTGGCCCAGTAATTCTTCACTCTCTTATTAGCTCTCCAGTAGCATCAACTTCCTTCCTCCCCACCCCCAACTTTTCTGGTTGCTCTCAGCTAGATTGTTGGTTTGCATAGGATGGTCCTATGCAAACCTTTAGTCCCCAAAGCAGAGTATATGTAGGGGTGTGTATGTGTGTGTGCGTGTGTGTGTGTGTGTACATACATATATGGATTTATGACTGTGCTTCTCCTGAAGATATTTTAATAAACTCTAGAAGCTTTAAAAGTTTCTGTCAGAGAGAAATCCTGGAAATAATCAAATCAATGACAGTATTCTTGAAGTAAATACGCAACTTTTCAAGGAAACTATTTGGAGGGAATAACATCTATATATGTATAAATTTTGACATGCTAATTAAAAAATAAGTTATATTTATATACTACTAATTGGTTAAATTTAATTCATCACAAATATAGGAATAATAGGGTTACTTACAATATCCAAAAGGTATATTATACTATATTAGGACCTCAATAAATAAAAGTTGTTATAGCATCATTAAATAATTTAAATGTTTATGTGACCATAAAGTCATTCAAAAGAACTTTGTGGACTATGAAGTGAGAAATATACAGATCAACAAAATAAAAATCATGTATATACCTAGCATTACAATCTGAAAATTACTGTATAGTAAAAATTCACAAGGAAAGCTATATAGATATACTTTTAATTGAATTCATTTCTCTGTTTCTTGATTGTGAGAGAGAAGTGGAATTGGGACTAATGGGTTGAAGCTGGCTATGGATAAGTTTCAATTCACTACAAAAAAGAAGTTTCTAAAAGTCAAAGTTATCCAAAGTGGGAATGAGGGATGATAACATTCATCATTGGAGGTTATTAAAGCTGAGGCTGGGGAGTACTTGGCAGGAATGTGGCAGTTGTACTGATTCCCAAATTCAAACAGGCTGAATTAGATAATCTGGGTAGATGCTGAAAGCAAAGGTTTCTGAGCCCAGGAACATAGAGATGTCCTTGGATGTGTATCCCTGATTAGCTACCTAAGAGATTCTTGTGTTCACAGGGAATGCATCAGACACCTGTAAGGAACTGTTCCAATTCAAGAGTCTATAATTTTCTCTGTAAGGTAATGGAAACAGCACTGTAACAGTAACAAGGAATCCAAATTCTATCTTGGTTTGGACCCTGACAAGCTGTGTGATTTCTAAGCACATGACATCATGTCTCTGAGACTCAATTTTCCTGTCTGCAAAATTAAGTACTACTTATCTTATGGCACTTACAAGGTAGGAATTTGTTTTTCTGATGATGCCCTGGAAGAAACTAATCTTCAATCCCTGGAAAATTCCTTATGACATTCAGATGACGGAGAATTATCCTGGAATGACTGTCTAAGACAGCTGGGCAAGGCCGTGCAAGCTGGCTGGTTTCCTGGAGTTGGCAGGCATTTGGCCCAGGATATGTCTATCACACGCAGGGCAGGTGGGGAGTGGAGAGGGCTGGCAGGCTGGAAGCTGGAAACTCAGAAACCTCCCCATCTTGGCTCCAACCACAATCTCTGAAACCTAGTTAATGTTCAGAAAGGAGGGCCCAAGGAAGCCGATCTACTGTCCTGAAAAGGGAGTGATAAGGTGATCAGTAAGTGCCCTTTCTGTGGGCACCTTGCCTGGAAATACCAAGCCTCTGGAAGGTGAGATGGGTTGGCAATTTTGTTTCTTATGAATGAGCCTTCCCTCTCAAAAGCCAATGAGCCTTGGCTTTTAATCTAATATTGGATTCTCTTTCTTCCTTATTTTTCTTTCTCTAATTTTCCAGCTATGTTCTCTGAAAATTTGCTAAGCCTCATCCCTTAGAGCTCTTAATTTTTCACTTTTGAGAAAGAAATTGTATTCTAATGGCTCTTATGTTTGATCTTCTAAAAATATACTTAATTCCTTACCTCGGTGTATTTACTCCCTGGGATGGCCTTCCTAACTCCAAGATATCTGGTCCCCAGGTGAACCAATGGGCATCCCTTTACTCTCTCCATTTTACCAAGATCTGTGAATTCACCTATAAGTTCCTGAGAGGTGAAGGCGATTTCTTGACATCAGCAGGGAAATTTTAAATCAAAATCATAGGAGATGGGGGTGGGTTAGCAATTATCTCAGGCTAAATAAGGAACAGACTGGTACATAGCTTACAGATGAAGATACAAATGTTAGTAGCCAGTCATATCCCTGGAAGGGATTCCCAGGTGGCTCAGTGGTAAAGAATCCACCTGCCAATGCAGGAGACTCAGGAGACCAGAAGATCTCTGATCAGGAAGATCCCCTGGAGAAAGAACGAGCAACCCACTCCAGTATTCTTGCCTAGGAAATCCCATGGATGAGGAGCATGGCGGGCTATAGTCTATCAGGCTGCAAAGAGTCAGACACAACTTAGCGACTCAACAACATGTCTCTGAAAACCTCTGCCACTTAGGCTCTGATGACTTCCAAACCCACATGTCTTACAGAAAATGTTCTGCAGAGCTTCAGTCCGTCACTTCCAGCTGTCTCCTGGACAATGTCACATGTAGGTGTGGACAGTTTGTTGTCTGGCAGTGGAAGAGAGGAACACTATGTGGGTTAAATTAGCTTCATTATGACCATCATTCTTTTCTGTTGTTGTTGTCATTTTATTTTTTTCTTATTTTTAAATTTTTACTGAGGTGTAGTTGATTTACAAAGTTGTTAATTTCTGTTGTATAGCAAAGTGATTTAGTTATGTGAATACATATACGTAGATCTATTCTTAATCTTTACCTTCCAATCTTTACTAAGGAAAGGGATTCCCATTACAGACAAGATAAGGGTACTCCCAGCTGTTGCCTCCTGGAGGTGACAAAACTCCTAAAATGTTCAAAAGTGTGTATGCTGGTTTGTGATGGGAGACTGGTTACTTCACAAAGGGTCAAAAGGCTGGGGGAGCCTGCTGAGCAGGAGAAAAAGATGATGACTGTTCTGTAGATACAGCCTCCGTTGGGTTTGGCATCTGGTCTCAGTGATGTAGATTTTCTCTGTATGTGGCTCTCCACTCTACTACAAGCAACGTTAGGAGAGTGAAGAGGAATGATTTCCTGAAATACCATCCCAGGGTTTTCTCTAGAGGTGGTTGGTAGGGGTGAAGAGCTTGGAGCTGTTGTGATGGTACTAGCTTGGGCTGTGGGTCTGAATGTAACACTCATGGGATTGACTGCAACTGTGGCTCCATCAAGAGAATTGCAATGGAATCCTTCATTGGTGTAGGCTGAAGTTCTTGGGTATTGGTTGGAGTTGTCGAATGAATTTCCTGTATTCTAATGGGTAATTGTTTCCCATGCCATGACAGGTACTGGCTGAATGATGTTTGATACTTTGTACAGGTCGAGCATGAGATTTACCTTCTATCCTGGGGTTTGACTGGCCACCTCAATCCCAGCCTGGGCTGTAAGGGACCAGTTCTTACTTGACAGTAGACACTAAGTTAGTGTCTGGTTAAGTGGTTGTGATTAATCCAAAGGTGAGTATGTTGGTAAAATGCATTCTAACTCGATAGAATGGTCTACTGATGCTACTAGTGTCTGAGTCTTCTGCTGCTGCTGCTGCTAAGTCACTTCAGTCGTGTCCTACTCTGTGTGACCCCACAGACGGCAGCCTACCAGGCTCCACTGTCCCTGGGATTCTCCAGGCAAGAACACTGGAGTGGGTTGCCATTTCCTTCTCCAATGCATGAAAGTGAAAAGTGAAATCGTTAGGTCGTGTCTGACTCTTAGCGACCCGATGGACTGCAGCCTACCAGGCTCCTCTGTCCATCTGAGGACTCCATTATTCAAACAGAGCTGTTTCTTATTTTTCTTCATTGACTAGTGATGGTTTAGGTTGTCTCAGCATTGTTGTCAGTTACAATTCATCTATAAGCTTTCCAGATTCCTGAATTTTGTGGTCATTGTCTCCTATGTTTGGAAGCAACTCTCCATGGATCTCTGCCATAGTGGTACATCTAGAGAGTGAAGCATTATTTGCTCTTTTTTTTTTAAAAAAAATTGGACTATCTTTTCAAGGCTGTTTAATCCAAGGATGATGTTTACTTTCCATGTTCGATCATTATTATTACGGCCTCCAACTTTGGGATCACGTCTTTTAAAAAAATCCTTTATCATGACTTTTGTGGCGTTTCAGAAGAGAAAAGATGTATGTATTCAATCCATCATGTTAACTTGGATCCAATTTTAAATGAGTTATCTTATGCCCCACATCTAGTCACCAAGTCCTATTGATCTTATATTCAACCTTTTCCTCAGATGTCTTGAATCTTACTTTCTTTCACAGTGGGCCCTCAAAGCACAGGTCCTGCCACTAACTAGCTGTGTGACCTTGGAAAAGTAATCTCTGCCTTTGAATTTGCAGTTCCTCAATTATAAGATGGAGATACCAGTTATTCTCTTATAGGATTTCTGTGAAGATTAAATCAGGTGTGGCTCTAAAGTTGTGGTTTCAGCTGATGCTGTGGTGGCGGTTCCTTATTTTTTGCTTAGACTCCCACTTCTAAAGATTCCCTAAGTAGTCTCAGATTCCCTATCTCTTCCTGCTCCATCTTTCATACACTTCTAACATATGACTGTGATTTATCCTCCTATTTTAAAACCCCTGATGGCAGTCCATTACCCTTAGGATAAAATCCACATGTCAAAGTTTCTTTTTAATCTGTTATTAAGGTTAAATCTAATATCCTTTTAATTCCTGTGGCTGTCCTGCCAGCACATTCCTCTCCTCAAATATACATAACTGCATCTTAAACTCTGAACACATAAACAAGCTCATCCCTGCTGAAACCTGGCATACTTTTTCCTGTATTTGAACCTATGAAAATTTTATTTCCTCTAATTAAAATGACCTTCCCCAGGTCATTTTTTTCCTCTTGAGTAAGGCTTAGTTCTAAAATTATTTCCTGTGGTAGATCATTAGGATAACGGCCTCCAATGAATCATGTCTCCCTATGTCAATGTGACATTGCTACTCCTACAACAGGAGATGGAGTTGATTTCTCCATCCTCTTCAATCTAGGCTGGTCTTGTGACTTGCTCTGAAGAACAGACAGTGGTGAACTTGACACTGTATGAGTTCTGGAGCCTGGGTCTGAAGAAGCCTTTCTGTTTTCATCCTCTCTCTCTTGGAACTCTGACACCATCAGGCTGTGAAGCAGCCCAGTGTAGCGTACCACAGGATATGAGGCAACGTGAAGATGATCAGAAGCCTCAGCAAAGAGAAGGCATCACTGCCAAGCAAGTGAGTTGAGACCATCATAGACCCTCTAGCCTCAAATGAACCCGTGGATGACTAGGACCACATGGGTAAGACCAGCAGAAGAACTGCCTGGATTGCTAAGTCACAGAATCATAGTTGTGAAAAATGAAAAATCTTTATGGTTTGTGGTAGTTGGTTATACAGCAATAGATAACTGATATACATCCTCAGAGAAATGTCCTAGATATACTCAAGGAAAACTCATGATTCTCTCCTCTAGGCTTTGTGGGTAATCTTCTATTACAGCACATAGCTCATATAACTATTGGTCTACCTGTATCTGTTTCTCTCAGTAGATTAAAAGATTTTCAAAAGCAGAGGTCAGGTTTTTATTCACCGTCATCTCTCCCATGCCTACCCTAGTGCATAGTACAGAGGAACCATGTGCATTTATCACCCAGATCACAGACTCACCATTTCCTGAAATGCTTTCATCTGCTCTCTGGAACATAAGGTCAAAAACACAGTAAGATTTTTTTTATATCCTCAGCCTTTTCAGTTAATATTTCCTATATCTTGCTCTTACCCAGTAGCCCTGCTTCCCTGTAGCCTGCTTAGGTGGTGGCTATCTTCCCTGCCCCATGCCTTTTATTCTATAGGGTTTGAAGGTAGGTAAGCAATCTCTGTTTCTCATGGCTTCATTCAGACAGTCTTCAATTCCTCCCTCTTCTCAAAAGAACACTTAGCTTCTACTCTCTTGACATCAGATTAAACCACCTGTAGCCCTTGCTATGATAGTCACATACTGATTTGTGGGTCCCTGTGTCTCTGTATTTTATAAAGACTCACAAGTACCCTCTCTAACACTCCTCAGAAGTGATTTCAACATTTGGAGAGCTCAATCTTCCAAAATCACAACCTCCTCGTTCCTTGACCCCCACCCTATCTCAGTCACTTATTCCCACGGTCATACCTTCCATCTTGTCATCACCAATTGACTGCAACCTCTACAAACTCAGTTTCAGATACTCTACTATCCAATCACCATCTCTTATATTTCTGGCTCTCTTTCTCACACCTCCAGCTCCAAAACTCCTTTGCCACTGGAACCTACAAATTTATTGTAATCATTACTCTTCACTGTTCTTTACCATCTCGTATTCTCACTTTTCCCCTTACTCAGTTAAATTTTAATGGTCAATCATTTTAGTTATTCTCTTGCCTCTCTTTGATTTATCACACTCTGATGCTTGTTATAGTCTTTTAAGGACTTCTAATGAAGTCTAATTTTCTACTTGATACATGCCCAAACTCAAGGGAGTTGAATGTGGCTGGAGAAAGATTTGTCTCTCTTTAAATTCATAAATATTAATAATAATCAAGAGGGTCCCTAATGCTACCTAGGAGTCAAAATTCTGTTTCCCTAGTCTAATCCCTTTACTCCCCTAAATGACTATTTCATAACTTCTCATTTCTCCCCAATCCTTTAACATCTCTACCTTTTTTGCTTCCATTATTACTAACAAAATTTAAACAATTATTTGCAACCCTGTGTACTTGCTATGCCTCCCCTCCTCTTCCTATGAATACACTGTATATGTTTCTAGCTAAAGCAACCCACGTATTGGGGCATCACATTCGATCCCTTACCTTCTTGTGGAAATCACTCCTGGAATTTTCCATGTTTCTCCTGCACTATTTTTCCTCTTTATTGAATCATTCCCATCATCATACAAACATACTGCAACTTTCATATTAATTTAAAAACCTACATATCCTAATCTCATTTACCCATTTAGATATTACTTGCACTTTTCCCTGTTAAGAAAAACTCCTACAAAGGTTAATAAACCCACCACCTCAATTTACTCTCTTCCCATTCTGACTTGAACTAACTCCAGTAAGACTTTTTGCTCTCAATGCTTCACAGAACATGAACCTACCAAGGTCAGCAGTGGAGCCAATGCTGCTAAATTCAGTGGTTGATTCTCAGTTTTTATTTGACTATCAGCTACATTTCATATAGTAGATCAAATCTACTCTTGCTTGAAATACTTTCTAGAAAATTTGGCTTCCAAGAAACCATATTCTCCTAATATTCCTCACCTCCAACTATTCTTTTGCAGTTTCTTTTGATTTCTTCTTTTCTGCATGACTAGACTCTATACTAGTGTATACCAAGTTTTAGGACTCAAACTATGTTTTCTATCTATGCTCACTCCCTTGGTGAGCTCATTAATCCCATGGCTTTAAATACCATCCATATGCCAATGACTTATGTCTCAGCTCAGACTCTCCCTTAAAAAGCTACATCCACAAACCCAAGTGCCTACTTGTTATTTCCAGTTGAATGTATAATAGGTCCCCAAAATTTAGCATGTCTAAAAATGAAGTTTTTGCAAAATCAGACATGTAGATCAATGGAACGGTTAGAAAGTCCAGAAATAAACCTACAATTAATCTCAAAGGAGGCAAAAATATACAATGAAGAAAAGACAGTCTCTTCAATATGTGATGCTGGAGAAACTAGACATCTACATATAAAAGAATGAAATTAGAACATTCTCTAACATCATAAATTCAAAATGGATTAAAGACCTAAAGGTAAGATCAAATACTATAAAACTCCTAGAGGAAAACATAGGCAGGGCACTCTTTGACATAAATCACCACAATATCTTTTTGGATCTATCTTCTAGAGTAATGGAAATAAAAATGAAAATAAATAAATGGGACCTAGTTAAACTTAAAAGTTTTTGCACAGCAAAGGAATAACAAAACTAAAAGACAACTTACTGAATGGGAGAAAATATTTGCCAATGGTGCGACTAACAAGGGGTTAATTTTCAAAATATACAAAGAGCTCAATACAAAAAAAAAAAGAAAATCCAATCAACAATCAAACTCCTCAGAGTAAGCAGAAAGAAATAGAGTGATCCTACTGAAATATAAGTCAGAGTATGTCACCCATGCTCAAAGCCCTCCAGGCGCCCTGTGACATAGAGGCTACATGATTTAGCTCACTATTATCACTCTGACTTCATCTCTATCATCCTTTCTTTCCTTCACTCTACTGCGTTTTTTCTTTTTGGCTGTGCCATGTGGCTTATGGAATCTTAGCTCCCTGACCAGAACATGAACCCATGCCCCCTGCAATGGAAGCTTGGAGTCCTAATCAGTGGACCACCAGGGACATTTCATTCTTCACTCTGCTGTAGCTCCCTTTCCTTAGTTTCTCAAGACTCCATGAATATACTTGCCTTGGAGTTTTAGCACTGGCTTTTGGGAATGCTACTTCCCTCAACATCCACATAATTCAACCCGTCATCTCCTTCCATCTTTACTCAAATGTCACCTACTCAGGAAGTTCTTGCTTGACCACTGGTTCCAAATTTTTAACATTCCTGTCCCTTCTTCATACTTAATTTTTCTCCTTGGTCTTTATCACTACTGAATTTCTATAAACTTTCCTTATTATTTTGCTGTCTCCTCTACTAGAATATAAATTCCACAAGAGCAGAAATTTTCATCTATTTAATGTACTTCTAAATTCCCAGTGCTAATAATGCTTAGAAAATAGTAAGTACTCAGTAAATATTTGTTGAATGAATAAGAACACATATTGAAAGAACCAGATGCAACGTCACCTACAAATAAAAATAAAATAATTGAAATTAAACATCTAAAAACTAGATTAAGGGTAAAATAATTTTTCAAAGGACAATAGAATGTCAACAAAAGAGATGTATGCCATGGTTCATCTTATGAAGCTACCATAAATTTGGTACCAAAACCAGCAAGGAGGGTAAGTAAGAAAAACAACAGACCAATCTTGCCCATGAAAATAGATACAGACATCCTAAACAAGACTTTATCAAGCAAAATCCACAAAAGTATGAAAAATATATCATGGCCAATATTAGGGTATAATTCCATTTATATAAATTTCAAAATTAGAGAAACTAAGAATACAACCATTGTTCATTATCCAAATCCACTTGGTACTTGAGTTCAGACAGTGACAGTCTAAATAATCAGTTGGCATATTTATGGGTACTTCAACTGAGTGTATTTATTTTTTAAAGTAATGTATAGTATGTAGAATTTTTTGGTGTGCTGTTTTATGAACCTTGACCTATGTATAGATTTATGTCATCACCACGGACCCAATCAGAATACAGAACTGTTCTATCACCTCATGGAATTCCGTCATACTCCCAGTCCTTATCAACTAGAGATCCATTCTCCATCACTATAGGTTTTGTGCTTTTTTGCTTTATGTTTTAGAATGTCCTATACGTGGGATACCACAGTATGTAATCTTTTGAGATTGATTTTTTTCATTCAGACAAATAACTTCAAGATTCATCCAAGTTGGTTCATATCTCAATAGCCCACTCCTTATCATTGCTGGATTTGGATGTACCACAGTCTGTTTATTCATTCACTCACTGAAAGACATTTGGGTTGTTCCCAGTCTGGAGATCATCAATAAAGCCGTTATGAATACTGACAAGTTTTTGTCTGAACGCAAGCTTTAATTTTTCTTGGATAAGTGCCTAGGGATTGCTGGGTCATATGGTAAGCATATATTTAACTTTATAAGAAACTTTCAGAATAGCTGCATCATTTTATCTTCCCACCAACAGTACATGAGAGTTCCAGTTGCTCCATAAACTCACCACCACTTGGTATTGTCAGGATTTTTATTTTAGCCATTCTATAGGTATGCAGTAGATACTTAGTCCTTTTGGTTCCCCCAAATTGGAAAGCAAATGGCCAGATTTTAATAGTTAGGGAGTCATCTAAAATTTTATTTGGTTACTTGTTTGGATAGTAAAGGATACACCTATATGTGAAAAGATTGTGAAGAAGAGCAACAATTTGTTTAGTATAGGAGTAGATAGTGGTTTCTCTAATGGAAAGGGAGGTAGATGCCATCCACCATGCTCCCCAGAGGCTCTAAGACACTTATTATGCATTATTTATGAAGTGGCATGGTGCTATAGGTGGTACATGTGACGGTTCTATTCTTGAAACTATACTCATGTGTTTGATAGATTTTTACAATTAACAATTTTTAAAGAGATATTTGAGCACACAAAACACACAAACCCCAAAGTAATGCAGAAAAACTTACAACCACTTCTTTTGGAAGTTCAAGCACAATCAATTAAAACACTTAAAGGTAGTTTGTAGAATATAAGACTTTCTTGAAGCTTATTTAAATGTAAAATAATTTCTTTAATACTATGTGTTTGTGCACACCCCATAAGGCAAATGGCTAGTTTATTAATGAGCTTATTTCTTTCCAGAAGCCTCAACCATAGGCTGGTCAGACCATTCTTTTTCAATATTATTACTTACTGATGACATTAATGACTGACAAAGAGTAGCTTCTTCCTAGAAACCAGGACAAGAACTTGACTTTATGTAAGAAGCACATTGGACATATTATGTTTGTCATTCACAAATTATTAGACACCTCCCAGGTCACAGTCAAGGCTACACAACACTTCAGCAATCTTTCCTTGTTGCCATCAATACCTTGTAAGGAGAACATTTACCTGTGACAACACTGGGGATTTTGGAGAGAAAGCTCTTCACTGTTCTGACGGGCACACCCCCTGTCTTGTCATCTTGCATCTTTGTAATGATGTCTTCAATCTGAAAGAGATTAAAAAAAGGAAATGTTATTGCATCTCACAAAGTAATAGCAAATGGTACCTTTATAAACAGCCAAAATGTGGGAACATGGATGCCAACAAGAGATATCAGGAAAGGCCTCTGCTGTGTCAATAAACATAGTAGCAGGATCTGCTATGGGCCTTGTGCTGGGGATGCAGAGGCCAGGAGGTTATATATAAAGAGCAAAAAGCTGATCAGTAAGGTAGGGAGAAAAAAATTCTTGATGGGATCCAACATGTAATTCAGTATGTATGTGATGAAGTTCCTCCCCTTTCCCAGACTGGATTTATATATAATTTGAATCACATGAAATTGCCATATTCAACCTAAAGAAAAGGAAATTTCCTCTAATATATTAACACACGGCTGTTTAGAAGTATAGGCAGGGCTGACTTTGGGACCAGAGAAGAATCCAGCCAGACTGGCACAGGAGAAAAAGAATACAAATCAAGACATGGAAAGTGCTGATCTGGAGAAGTTGCAGGACAAGTCTCAAGGTTGTGAGTGGTGGTGTGAAGGGGGTTGCCTTGAGCCAAGAATAGGATCCTCTCCTTTTGGACTAGGGAAGACCACGCTATCAGGAGAAAGGGCATGGTGGGCTATGGTCTGGAGCCAGGTGAAATTGTATTGATGAAACCAGATACTGTGTACACATACTGAAAAAAGAACAGAGAGAGGAGATGGACTACCAAGAACACAGGTGTCTAACTTGGAAAACCAATCTGTAGCTGAGAATTTACAAGGCAGATGTAATTCCCTGGGCAGAAATCTTCAGAATAGGATACAGAGCAACCTGTAACAAGGACATAGATCTTTTTGTTTGTCCAGCGGTGGGGGAGGCCAACTGGAAAAGAGGAGAAGACAGTGTTTAGCTTTATCACATATTTTGTTCCCCTAAGCAACAGAATGGAGTTGAAACACCAGGATGGATTCTCTGAGTACTTCCATATAAGTCACATAATTTTAAGTCTAGAAATTTAAACTGTAATTCAGCTAGTCTAATGTACTAGCATAGCAATTCGTGGGTGAGTTTCTCAAAGTCACATGACTAACAACTTATTTGTAAGAAATAGATAACTTATTAGAGACAAAGTTAGGATTAAGACATAATGTAATAATAACATACAACAGCCAAATATATATTTAGACTTTATTATGTAGTACTCTTCTAAGTACTAGACACATATTATCCGATTTCATTCCCCTGAGTACTCCACAACCTCAATTCCACTATTAGCTTCATTCTCAGATAAAGAAATTGAGATTAGGTGAGGTGTAAAAATCAGGCTAGACTAGGTTAAGTTGTGGCTACAAATAACTCTCAAAATCACAATGGTTTAACATAACCAATTTTTTCTCTCTCGTGCTACAAGTCTATCAGAGATCACCAGGGGGACTGTGCTCTTGTAGTTTCTTTGGGACCCAGGCTGATGGAGCGGCCACAATCTTGAATGTTGCTTGCCATTGTGTTAGAGGGACAAGAGAGAATTCTGAAGACTCTTGCATGAGTTATTACATGTTATAGCCCAGATGTAGTAAAATAATGTCACAACTCTTTGGACAAAATGAGTCACCACCCAACCACAAAGGAGCCAGGGGGTCCAGTCTTTTGGGTGCCAGGAAGAGAGGGGAGCTGACCACCTGTGAGCAGCATCAGTGACCATCTTAGAGGTTAAACCACCTTCCCAAGGTCACACAGCTACCCAGTGGTAGACCTGAACTTGAATCCAGCCACACACCCCAGAGATCAGGCTTCTGACCCCTGGGATGCTCTGTCACCCAATAAGAGTCTCAGAGAACAAGCCAAATAAGGAGACCATTCTCCCCTGGATATTCCTTGATTTCCCTGAGAAGGACTGACATTGAGAAAGAACTTAAGCTCCTGGTCCCTTAGGCAGTGGTTGAATATATAACACCAGGAAAAAGGGTCCTTCTCTGAAGACCTGTATTCTGTTAGAAAACAGTATCAGTAGGATTTTCATCTATATTCTTATTAATAGTCTCAGTAGGGCCCCACCTTCTGTCCTCTAAACTCAACCCAGTGATTCAAAGTAGTTTGAGTATTTACTTATTGATAGTCCAGGAGAGTTATTCCTAGAAAAGCGATCATATTTTCAAAATAATCTATGCTTTTGGTTTAGCGTGCTATGTGAAACCAGAAGTATCAGTTACATTGCTGCTTTTTATGAAATGGCTTGAAAAGTACTGGGAATTAGAGGAAAGCCAATATTTCAATTCAATTAGACCCCTGACTTGACACTAGTTGGTAAAAGTTCCAGTTTACTGATGTGGACTGGATTTAAAGACTGGGAGAGGATATCTCCATGATTCTTTTTTCTGCTGCTCTGTTTAGTTGCTTTATCACACCATTGAATCTTAAAAGGACTTATTTACTAAAGAAGATCTGTCTTGTTATGTTGGCCCACCATGTACCAAGGGTTAGATCACTCATCAGAGATGACAGGACAATCCCCTTAAGTGACCAGAAAGGGGATAATGTTCCAGTAATAGTTTATAACATCAGAGGTGTAGAATAATGTTTCATTGGTCCCTAGTTCTTAA
This sequence comes from Giraffa tippelskirchi, assembly GCF_054371585.1. Lineage (NCBI taxonomy): Eukaryota > Metazoa > Chordata > Mammalia > Artiodactyla > Giraffidae > Giraffa > Giraffa tippelskirchi. The sequence continues at coordinate 143,927,116 of NC_137281.1, read as the reverse complement.
TTCCTTCCCAGTATTAATATATACCCAGATCCTTACCCTGGCTTCATGATGGGCTAAAAGTCTGCTTCTTTACTTTGGGGCTTAGCCATGTGACTTGCATGGCTAATATAATGTTACTGAATGTGATATGAGCAGAGACTTTCAATATATCTGGGTGGTGATGCTCACCCTCCTCCTTTACCCTCCTGCATCAGATAGTTGTTGTTCCAAGGAAGGTGAGAGACATCCAGAGCAGAAGGGATGCAATGCATAGCTAGATCAAAGATCGTGTAAGACAGTGGTCCAACTTCACTGTGGTTAAAAGTCAGCTGACCTGTAGACTTGTTAGTGAAAAATACATGCTTATTGTGTGACACTGAGTTTGGAGTGATTTACTATGTAGAAAAGTTGTGGCTATTGCTGACAGATACATAGAGCTCTGGGGAAAAAATGCATTTTCAAAATTGATGAAGCCACACAAATACCTGGTAACAAGAATCAATAAATTTTAGAGGTGGAGTATCCTAGAATCCAAATCTTTTAAAGAATGTAGAAATTCCACCTACACTATTCATTATGTGCTTTAAAATTCTTAAGGTCAATTCTACCAGCATTATGTCAGGTAAATTTGTGATCGCTGAGTTTGATTCCATAGCATGGTCCACTGTGACATGAGCTAATAATACTGTCTCTGAAATTTTTTTTCATGGTGTACAGAGAAATGGTGAAAGTACAGACCTACCAAAAATTCAAAAATGGGTTCCCAGGAGCTTATATAAATTATAATGGCAAACATTTTCAGAACATCAATGTCATGATCAATCCTAGGTATTTAAAATCAATTATCAATATTCTTGGTCTTAAAATTTATTTAACAAAGGTATTGAAATTAAAACTCAGAAAGGTTAAGTGATTTATCCAAGGACACATAGCTAGTAAGTGGCAAAGCCAGGATTTCTTACCCAATTCTTCTTATCTCCAATGCCCAAGCTCTTTCCATCAAATCTAAGATTCATCTTATATCCTCAACCAGTGCCTGACAACATGCTTTATAGATAGAAAGCACTTAATACTGTTGCATTGAAGGCAAAGTTCAGTTCAGGCCTAAGAGGGTATAGGAGAAAAAAGAATTGATCCAGATAATCAGATTCTCAACCCTCTCAGGGTTTATTCTGGTCCAACGACTGCTGGTGTCTTGTTGCTCAGCGTTTTCCCTCTTGGTCCCAGGGGCTTGACTGGATTTACCTTCTATTGGTAGATCACAGCTTCCGGGTTGGGGGTGGGGAGAGGGGAGGTATACACTTTTGTTTTCTTGACTGTTGAGTTCCATCTAACTTCTGGTACCTTTTGTTCCTGAAGAAGAGCAACATCAATCCCCTGTCATCCTTTAATATGAAGTTCTGTGTCACCAGGGAGCATGCTGGACCTAAGTGACACTGAGCCAATCAATAAGCAGGTGGCCCTTATCTGACAGCCAAGCCATGCGGAGAAACCACGTGGCCAGCTTGACCAGTTCTGCCTGGATGGCTCACGACAACCAGACACCCTTCTCAGAGGAGCTCAAAGCTCAGCACTGACAAGCATGTAAAACATCCTTCCAAATAGCAGGAAAAATGGAAACCGCTCACTGTACCATAGTGGTTTTCTCTGAAATGAGGACTATTATGAGGACTGAAATAGCCATGGGGTGTAAGAGAGGAGTGAAGAGAAGCAATCCTCTGTTTACAAACTGAAGCCACAGCAAGATGGTAGGAAGAACACTGGTCTGAGGCCCAAGAGAAATGCCAACCTCAGTTTCAGTGACTTGCTGTGTTGGCCTTGGGCAAGTTATTTAACCTCTCTGGACTTTACATCCCTCATCTCTACAGTGATAGCCCTGGCTGCTAAACTAACATTTCTAATTCTAAAACATGAGCGGCTTCTCTGACCTGACAGATACAAAACTGTGTCTGTGAGGAAAGACTAGGGGCAGCAATCAGGCTCTTGGGTTCCTTTCTGCCCATCTGTCATGTGGATCCATGCAGGACGTTCCCTGTGCTGAGCAGTGCAAGGTGAGGGAAAGGTGCCGGGCAGGGCCAGGGAGTTTTGATGTTTTGAGAAATCATTTTGGACAGATGACATCAGAAGCCAGACAGAGACATGATCGAAAGAGGCCCTGACACTGCCCTTCTTGGCCGGCTCCATCTCTACTCGGATAGATGGCATGCCTAACAGAAATGACTAACGGCCAATATTAGTTTTGTTTGTGTAAATTAATTACCCGAAAACTAATTTATTTAGCTCCTCCAATTTTTCCTCAGTGGAAGATTAGAAAACTTCAAGAATAGGCAAACTATGCTGCTATTATTAAAAAAAAAAAAGTCCACCCCAACTTCAGCAAAGAAGGCAGAGTATGCCTCAGGCACGAGGGTCTTTTTTATTGAAGCATTTCATCTTGACTTTGCAATCAGTTGTTTATTTCTAGCTACTAATGACTGTCACTTCAGCTCCTGCATTCATTAAAAACCCCTTCTCTTTTGGTGTCTGTGAATGAGTGAAAATGACTCTTTGGACACATCTTATCAGCCCAGAGGCAGGAATCAGAGCTGGCAAATGATAATCATATTTCTTAATCCAAAATGGGCATGCTTCACTGAGCATGCTCTGTCCCATATGTGTTCCATAAGATCAGGCCATTTCTCACTCTTATTTTTAAAAACACAGAACACTGATGTTCTTAACTTGTAAATGTTCTCAGCTTCACCTACTAGTTCAGTGAACATTTATTGAGCATCTACAGAGTGCCAGGCACTGATCTAGTTACTATGGTTACAAAAAGCAGGTAAAAGACAGAATCTGTTCCTCTTCATCATGGACTAATAAATTTCAGAAAGATTCAGGGATCTAGGCTGTGTTGGGGATAGCAGAGCCAAGCATGAGTTCCAAAAAAAGCTGGAAACACTAAGGAATATCACTTTCAGAGGCCCTTAGAAGGGGAACCATAAAGGTTTCCTCCCTTTTTCTCCATCCGATTCGATGGCAGGAGCAGAATTTGAGATTCCCTGTGCTAGTTATGACAGTGATTGCAGTGCCTCCTAATTTGTGTTCAGCTACAGTTACTTTTGAATCTCTGCGGCAGCCTAGAATGCTTTTGACAACAAGATTTTAAAAATCCAAATTCAGAACAGTATGGAGGTTCCCCAAAAAACTAAAAATAGAGTTACCATATGATCTTGCAATCCCATGCCTAGGCATATATCCAGAGAAAACTATAATTAAAAAAGATACATGCATTGCAATGTTCACAGCAGCACCATTTTCAATAGCCAAGACATGGAAGCAAACTAACTGTCCACCTATAGAAGAATGGATAAAGAAGATGTGGTGTGTACATACAAATGTATGTGGAATATTTCTCAGCCATAAGAAAGAATGAAACAATGCTATTTGCAGAGATTATCATACTAAGTGATATAAGTCAGACATAGACAAATATCATATGGTATCGCTTATATGTGGAATCTAAAATATGACACAAATGAACTTGCATACAAAACAGAAACTGACTCACAGACATAAAAAACAAACTTATGGTGACTAAAGGGGAAAGACAGGGAGGATAAGTCATGAGTTTGGGATTAACACACAAATGGCAACCCACTCCAGTACTCTTGCTAGGAAAATTCCATGCATGGAGGAGTCTGGTAGGCTACAGTCCACGGGGTCGCAAAGAGTTGGACATGACTGAGCGACTTCACTTTCTTTCTTCACTACTACATGTAAAACAGATAAACAAAGATGTCTTATTGTATAGCACAGGGAACCATATTCAATATCTTATAATAATCTTTAATGGAAAAGAATCTGAAAAGGAATATATTCAATAAATTTTTTTTTTTTAATCCTAACACAGGGGATACAGAAGGTCCCCTAACACAAACTTTCAAGTTGTGAACTTTCAAAGATGCAAACATGTATTCGCTTGTCCAGCCATGTAAGTTAGTTCACATGTCTGGCACACATTGTCACGTGTGTGCATCTTCTACAAGTGCCTGTGCTTTTGTGTACTTTACTGTACAGTACTGTATGGAAAACAATAGACCAGTACCTTTAGCCTAGGCTGTCTAGAAGCAAGCATAAAAGCAGCAGAGATGTTGCTGGTACTGCTAAGAAACTACTGTACTGTACTTTAAAAGTTACTGTACTTCAAGGTTAAAAATGTTTTCTCTATTTTTTGTGGGTTTTTTTTTATGTGTTAGTTAGTTAGTTCAGTCGCTCAGTCATGTCTGACTCTTTGTGGCCCCATGAACCTCAGCATGCCAGGCCTCCCTGTCCATCACCAACTGCCGGAGTACACACAAACCCTTGTCCATTGAGTTGGTAATGCCATCCAAACATCTCATCGTCTGTCATCCCCTTCTCCTCCTGCCTTCAATCTTTCCCAGCATCAAGGTCTTTTCAAATGAGTCAGCTCTTCGCATCAGGTGGCCGAAGTATTGGAGTTTCAACTTCAACATCAGTCCTTCCAATGAACACCCAGGGCTGATCTCCTTTAGGATGGCCTGGTTGGATCGCCTTGCAGTCCAAGGGACTCTCAAGAGTCTTCTCCAACACCACAGTTCAAAAGCATCAATTCTTCAGCATTCAGCTTTCTTTATAGTCCAACTCTCACATCCATACATGATCATTAGAAAAACCATAGCCTTGACTAGACGGACCTTTGTTGGCAAAGTGATGTCTCTGCTTTTTAAGATGCTGTCTAGGTTGGTCATAACTTTCCTTCCAAGGAGTAAGTGTCTTTTAATTTCATGGCTGCAATCACCATCAGCAGTGATTTTGGAGCCCCCAAAAATAAACTCTGACACTGTTTCCCCATTATCTGCCATGACGTGATGGGACCGGATGGCATGATCTTAGTTTTCTGAATGTTGAGCTTTAAGCTAACTTTTTCACTCTCCTCTTTCACTTTCATCAAGAGGCTCTTTAGGTCTTCTTCACTTTCTGCCATAAGGGTGGTGTCATCTGCATATCTGAGGTTATTGATATTTCTCCCAGCAATCTTGATTCCAGCTTGTGCTTCATCCAGCCCAGTGTTTCTCATGATGTACTCTGCATATAAGTTAAACAAGAAGAGTGATAATATACAGCCTTGATGTACTCCTTTACCTATTTGGAATCAGTCTGTTGTTCCATGTCCAGTTCTAACTGTTGCTTCCTGACCTGCATACAGGTTTCTCAAGAGGCAGGTCAGTGGTCTGGTATTCCCATCTCTTTCAGAATTTTCCACAGTTTATTGTGATTCACACAGTCAAAGGCTTTGGCATAGTCAATAAAGCAGAAATAGATGTTTTTCTGAAACTCTCTTGCTTTTTTGATGATCCAACAGATGTTGGCAATTTGATCTCTGGTTCCTCTGCCTTTTCTAAAACCAGCTTGAACATCTGGAAGTTCATGGTTCACGTATTGCTGAAGCCTGGCTTGGAGAATTTTGAGCATTACTTTACTAGCATGTGAGATGAGTGCAATTGTGTGGTAGTTTGAGCATTCTTTGGCATTGCCTTTCTTTGGGATTGGAATGAAAACTGACCTTTTCCAGTCCCGTGGCCACTGCTGAGTTTTCAAATTTGCTGACATATTGAGTGCAGCACTTTCACAGCATCATCTTTGAGGATTTGAAATAGCTCAACTGGAATTCCATCACATCCACTAGCTTTGTTCGTAGTGATGATTCCTAAGGCCCACTTGACTTCACATTCCATGATGTCTGGCTCTAGGTGAGTGTGATTGATCACACCATCATGATTATCTGCGTCGTGAAGATCTTTTTGTACGTTATTTGTGTGAAAAGTATTATAAACCTGTTAGAGTACTGTACTATATATCTGATTGTGCTGGTTGGACACCTAGGCTAAATTTGTTGGACGTATGAACAAATTGGACTTAGGAATGCACTCTTAGCTTGGTATTCATTCCTATGTAGAGGACTTACTCTATTTTCCCCATATAACAAGCAATCTGCATGTGGGTGGTTGCGGCATTACTGCAATTATCCAATTCTACCTGAATCACCATCTTGGCCATTCCTTCATGGTATCCAGAAGGATACCCCAGCTCTAGACATCACTTCTACATTAGAGAAGAAGTAGAAACATGGGAAGAACCAGGGACTGTTGGTTCAGCCATATTTGTTCCTTTTATCCGGAAAAGAACATTCCTTCCCAGAAGATCCCAAAGATCTCTGCTTGAGTCTCACTTGACCAGAACAGGGTCATATGGCTGCATGTGGTTGCAAAGAAAGCTGGGAAGAGTGTAGTTAGCTTTTCCAGCCTCTTCACCACATGGAAGTATGAGAAGAGGGGATGGAAACGGGGTGGGGTTCACTAAGTAACACTGTTTACCCCTAAGACCTTGTATTAAGGAACATTCGTGAAGGATGGTTGGGCAGATCTTGATTCATCTCTCATCTGTTCTCCACATGCTGCCTGTGCAATGCTCTTAAAGGAAATATTTGATCCTTTAACTTCTCAGCTTAAAATCTATGATTTTTCACTGTTCTGTTATAAGCTCTTCTAGAACCCTCTATCTTTTCTATCAAGTATCACCATAATTTGTACTTGCATTTCCTATTAGGTTGTTTTTCACTCACCACTTAACCCTAATTGTGGGTGCTCAGTAAATATATATTAATGTATAATTGAATGTGGCAGTGGTGGTTTAGTTGCTAAGTCGTGTCTGACTCTTGCAACCTCATGGACTATAGCCTGTGAGATCTCCTCTATCCATGGGATTTCCCAGGCAAGAATACTGGAGTGGGTTGTCATTTCCTTCTCCAGGGGATCTTCCCGACCCATGGATCAAACGTGCGTCTCCTGCATTGCAGGCAGATTCTTCACCACTGAACCACCAGGTAAGTCCTATAATCAAGTGTATTTATCAGTAAATGAATGAGTAAATGACATGAGTGCTATATTTTTAAACAACTTTATCTTAGAATCCAGCATTGAACAGGATACTTAATATTTTAGGGTCTCAGGGGTAGTGATATCTAGAATTTAAAGTAAATTTGGCATTTACATTTTTAAGATAATTCTGCTTTGAAAATATGTTAAATAAGTAGAAATTTCAAGATTTCTTGAACCTTAGCAACAACATTCAAGGAATTACTAAATAGGCACTTAGGTACTAGTTGAGCCAGGAACCAATTCCCCAGTATACTGAGTCTAACATCACCCAGGGGCAGTGCTAGGCTGGAAGGATGAAACAGCATTGTTTTGTCTCCTGGAAGTTTATTTTTATGGTTTTAATATTACCATATGTAGTGCTTCATAAATTACTTTTATGGAAAACATTGTTCTTCATTTAACTGAAGAGAAAAAGTAGGCAAGAATGATGTTCTAGGTCAGTGAACAAATACCTTATTGATGATACTTTAGAGGAAATGACTTTCCCTTGAGCTTGGCTGGAATAGTCAAGTCTTAGAAGGCATCATCTCTCTTGTAGAAGAATCTATTGTTTGTTTGGAAATATGAGCAGAGCTGGTCCTTTGGGCAAGCCACAGAATAAAGAATCTCTGATTGAGGAAGGTCAGATACAATGTAAATGAGGAAAATGGACACCGACCAATGACACATTCTAGAGACGTCAGAGGACCTAAACTCTTTTTATTATAATCTCAAATTACTGTAATTTGAGTGTGCCATCTGCTTCTTATTGGGAACCATCCCCCTTTCACAGATAAGCACACTGATACCTAGGGAAGGTAAACTGTCCAAAGCCAAATGAGACTTGAATAGTGAGATTATTGATAAGAAACCCTGGCAGCCTTGATCCAGAGCTGGCTCCCTGGGTCACTACACCAATGCCAGGGCAGCTCCCAGGGAGGTTTCGCTTAACCTAAGGCTTTAGCTAAGTGCAAGGAGATGCAAACAATGGGGCCACATCTTGTGCTTAAAAGTTTAATACACAGTGAGGAAGGCAGAAAAATGTTCCCTTCAAAAGATGTCCTCATCCTAATCACTGGAACCTGTGACTATTACCTTACATGGCAAAAGACACTTTGCAGATGTAATGGGTTTAGGGCTCTGAGATGGAGTGGTTATCCTGAGTTATCCAGGTGGGGTCAGTCTAATCACATGAGTTCTTGAAAGATGAGGCCTTTTCCCAGCTGCAGTCAGAGAGACAGAGAGAGAGAGATGACTATAGAAAACAGGTCAGAGAAATCGGACTTCTCTGGCTTTGGAGATGGAGGGAGGAGCCACAGTCCAAGAGATGTGAGAGGACTCTGAAAACTACAAGAAGCAAGGAAACAGACTGTCCCATGGAGCCTGCAGAAAGGTATGCAATCCTGCCAACACCTTGATTTTAGTGCAGAAAGACCCATTTCAGACTTCTGAGCCCCAGAACTATAGAACAACAAATGTATGTTGGATTGCTGCTGCTGCTGCTAAGTCGCTTCAGTCGTGTCCGACTCTGTGCAACTCCATAGACGGCAGCCCAGCAGGCTCCCCCATCCCTGGGATTCTCCAGGCAAGAACACTGGAGTGGGTTGCCATTTCCTTCTCCACTGCATGAAAGGGAAAAGTGAAAGGGAAGTCACTCAGTCGTGACCGACTCTTAGCGACCCCATGGACTGCAGCCTACCAGGCTCCTCCGTCCGTGGGATTTTCCAGGCAAGAGTACTGGAGTGGGTTGCCATTGCCTTCTCCGTATGTTGGGTTAAGCCATTAAAATTGTGGTGTAATTTGTTACAGCAGCAACAGTGACCCCTACTCAAGAATAAATGTTTGGAAAAAACAGTATTCTGTACTGCAAAACAGATTAATATTTTCTCCTCCCAGGGAGGAAGTGGGTAGATTTCCCACATTCCACTGCTCTTTGCTTTTTCTGCTCAGTTTAACTGCCAAACCAATGGTCAACCAGGAACTGTGGCTGTCTACTTGGGGAAGATGTCAGGGATGAGGACAGGGAAGATGTCTGTCTCCAACCCAAAGTAATTGCTTCCATGACATTTTAAATGCTTCAGTTTTTGGTCTATTGGGACCAATTAGATGAATGGCTCAGAGGTTATTTCCAGGAGCTTCTTAAATGGGTCACAGCAGCCCACTAATTAACTTCAACACCACAATCTACACATGGAAAAACAAATACCCTTTCTTATTTCCCATCTCCAATCTTCCCTTGCCACATTCTTCAGTCTAGCCTACCAAGGAGAATTAGACAAAAAACATCAAGTGGCGACACAATGCAGATAATTAGGTCAGCATCATAAAATACTCCAACTCTGAACATGAAGCCTTCTACAGAAAGATTCTAGTTCAACATGTACATCACCTTTCCCTTACTTCCCTCAGTAAGGAGAAGTCAATATCTTTGTTTCCAAAGAAAACTGGTCCCTCCAGTATTTTGGAATCTCACTGTATATTCTTCTTCCTGGAAGGGGGACAAGGAACATAAAACCTGTCCCCCCTCTGCACCTCTCCACCCCCCACAAGGACATCCTGGACTCTGGAACCACTCACCCTTTATGACTCTTCTTTAACACCTTCCTGGACTCCAAGCTGAACAACTGAGCTGGCCACTGGAGCGAATTAGAATCGTTCATGTAAATCATCTCCTCAAACACCTGCTGTGGCTCCCTACTGCTACAAAATGAATGCTAAGTTTCCTGTTAGGATTCAAGGTCCTCCATGATTCAGCATCAAATTACCTTTCTAGCATCAGCTCTCCAAACTCTTTTGGTTCCTGGATACACCTATCTGCAAACAAGTCTCTGCATTCCCATGCAGTAGTAATTCGTCTACCGCTGTGAACCCACCAGATCCTCATCACGCTCCCAGGCCCTGTCCAAATCTCTTCCTCTAGGAAATGTCACTTGATTTTTTCCAGCATATGCACACATACACATTAAGAATGTCTATATTTTTATTGAAGTATGTTTTACTTGGCTTCCCTTGTGTCTCAGACAGTAAAGAATCCGCTTGCAATGCAAGAGAGCTGGGTTCAATCCCTGGGTTGGGAAGATCCCCTGGAGAAGGAAATGGCTACCCACTCCAGTATTCTGGCCTGGAGAATTCCATGGACAGAGAAGCCTGGCAGGCTACAGTCCATGGGGTTGCAAAGAGTTGGACACAACTGAGCGACTTTCACACACACATACACACACATTTTACTTATAATGTGTTGATTTCTTCCGTACAGAAAAGTGATCCAGTTATACATATACATATATATATATATATATTCTTTTAAAAAAATATTCTTTTCCATTACAGTTTATCATAAGATATTGAATATAGTTCTCTGTGCTATATAGTGGGACCTTGTTGTTTAATCCATTCTCTATATAATAGCTCATATAGAACCTTTCCATGAAACAGAAACAGACCCCCAGACATATAGAACAGACTTTTGGTTGCCAAGGGGAAGAGGACTGGGGAGGGATGGAGTGGGAGGTTGGGATTAACAAATGTAAGCTATTATATATAGAATGGATAAACAAAATCAATGTCTATATTTTTATTCCTTTTTTCCATTCAAAGGATGTGAGATAAGATACAAAACATAATGTTTTCCCTTGCTTCAACGGTAAGTACCATATGCCTCCACTTAGGACTTCTTTTCTGCTACTGAAATTTTGCTTCTTTCCCTCTGGATCATAATTTTCTGAAGGGGAGAGACAGTTCTCACCTTTGAAGATGAGACCTGGTCTTCCGTACCTGGGCCCCATCAAATGGAAAAAGAAAACAGAGGGTAACAGTCAGCCCTTCAAACAGGAAGGACTCATCCCTTAATCTCAGGATAATGAGAGAGCCAGCCCTTCAGTCTCCCAGAGTGTCAGAGAGAAGAGAATTTCCAGATGGATCAAGAAGGGCTAGAACGAAATTTCCTCAGCAACTGCAAACCCCGGAATGCCTAGAGACGCTTTAGAGAATTAAAAAAGAAAAAGCAGGGCTGCACCTGAGGCCCAGGCATCCCCAAGCTCCCCTCTCACTTCTGTCCATACCCCTTCCGACAGGGCTGCCTGAAGACTCTCCAGCTGCCTGTCCCCTGAAGCCCCTGTATGCTTTGCTCAGAACCACTGCCGTCCGCACTCAGAAGAACCCAGGATGGCAGCCCCACTTGTGCTAAACATCTCACTGCAGTTGGTGATGACGACAGCACCCTTCCCTCCGAGGGGAGGGAGATGCTGTAGGACTCCCCTCAGCCCTTCTGACTCTGATTCTGGGCCTGTGGTTCACCTGGCCTGGCCCTACCTGTCCCAAGGGGACCCTGTCTTTTCACTGTTGGGTTTTGAGTCTCATGCATCTGAAAAGTGAAAGTGTTAGCCGCTCAGTCGTGTCTTTGTGACCCCATGGACTGTAGCCTGCCAGGCTCCTCTGTGAGATTTTCCAGGCAAGAATACTGGAATGGGTTGCCATTCCCTTCTCCAGGGGATCTTCCTGACCCAGGGATGGAACCCAGGTTCCTGCATTGCAGGCAGATTCTTTACCATCTGAGTCACCCGGGAAACCCTCTGATGCGTCTCCTTGCTGATAATTAATGCTGCTTGGAACACCCCAGTAGACTGCTTTCTGGAACACTCTTCTGAGTCATGCCAGAGTACCCCCACCCCGCCCTGCTTTGTAACTGATGCCCAGAGGCTGCTGTCTCCCCTGTAGAGTCTGCATCCTTCCCCTCACTGCATTCCTGCACCGTAAGTGTCCCTGTCCCTTCTCACCTTACATAAGAAAGAAGCACGAGGTCCCCCTGGTCTTTCTGCAATGGCTGGTCTCTCCCTTTCATTCAATCCAGCCATAAAAAGATTAAACAGAAGGGACTAAGGCACGATGAGTACTTTTACTCACCTTTTTAGGCTTTATAATATTTTCCCAACTTTTAAAAATATTCATGAACGGCTTTTTATTAATTTTAAGGAATTATAGTTTATTTCTAAAATTTAAGTGACGATGTAGGCAAAAGCTGATAGCACAGTCCCTGGCACATAGATAGTTGCTCCCAATAAATGTTCATTTCCCCTCCTTAAAAACAGATTTAATCTCTTCTTCTATCTGAAGGAAATGAATAACGACAGAAGATTCTACCACTCCCTTCAGATGCACGTGACTGACCCTTTGTTTTCAGTCCCCTGCAGAAGCCTCAGCAGATAGCAGCTGGGGATGAAGAGCCATGCTTTCCAAAGAGCTGTCACTGAAGTCATTTCCTACCTAATGAGCCCACTTCGTGTGGGTTTCCAGCTCCATGGAAGAGGTCAGCCCGTGAACCAACTCTGAATCACCCCTGGGCTCCATGAGCAACCTTACTTTTACCACCTTCCATCCCAAGTCCCACTACATGGCAGGATAAGCAGCAGGACTTTCCTGGCCACCGGTAGCACCTTGCCAAGGGAGGTCCACATGTGCTTGGAGTAAGGACAAGATTTGCAGGCCCAGGAATAGGTGTTTTTTATTTCTATGTCCTTTGCCTCCTGCTCCTAAAATCATGACCTGAAAGATTAATTTGTTGTTCATTCCCAAGAAAATGAGATATAATACAGTATGTATCCACCTGGGGTAATTCCAATTTTAATCTAAGAAGGAGTGGAGAAACTCTGGGAAGCTTGTGATGCTCTGCTGACCACACACTGAAAATCTGTGGGATAAACACCCATGAAAGGAAGTGAAGTGTTAGTTGCTCAGTCGTGTCTGACTTTGTGAGCCCATTATCTGCGGCCTACCAGGCTCCTCTGTCCATGAATTCTCCGGGCAAAAGCGCTGGAGTGGGTAGCCATTCCCTTCTCCAGGGGATTTTCCCAACTCAGGGATCAAACCCGGGTCTCTCCCATTGTAGGCAGATTCTTTACCATCTGAGCCACCACCCATGCCTGAAAATAAACCCTGAACATCCCTTGGGAGGGCAGTAGGGTCATTTGCCAATGACTTGTGTTAACCACACTACACTTGATCTTAGCCAAAAGGGCAAGAAGTGACTAGGGCTTCCCTGATAGCTCAGTTGGTAAAGAATCCACCTGCAGTGCGGGAGACCCTGGTTTGATTCCTGAGTTGGGAAGATCCACTGGAGAAGGGAAAGACTACCCACTCCAGTATTCTTGGACTTCCCTTATGGCTCAGCTGGTAAAGAATCCGTCTGCAATGCAGGAGACCTGGGTTTGATCCCTGGGTTGGGAAGATCCCCTGGAGAAGAGAAAAGCTACCCATTCCAGTATTCTGGCCTGAAGAATTCCATGCACTATACAGTCCATGGATCGCAAAGAGTCGGACATGACTGAGCGACTTTCACTCACTCTGTTAACCACACAAGTTTAAGTGACTTTTGTAGTCACTATTTTTTGCAATCTCTCTTCAGCTCTTCTGCAACAGGAGGGCAAGTGAGGGTCAGACGGAGTCTGCAGGCCTGTCAGGCAAGACCTAGGAGCACCTACTGGGTACCCAGCCCCCATCTCCAGAAGAGACAGGGGATTGGAGAGTCATCCTGGAACTTGACAGTCATTCAGCTGCCCACGTCCCCTAGCTTTTCAAGTTTAAATAGAGATGCTGTGGTCTATCTCACTCAGCCTTTGGGAGGAACTTGAGAGAAGTTATAAGTAGGGCACCCGGCCCCTGCTGTCTAAACGAAAATGACCCTTTCCCTCCTCTCCTTGTGGGGGGAGGATTTGCAGGGAACTAGAGGTGCAGAGTTCAGTTCAGTTCAGTTCAGTTCAGTCGCTCAGTCGTGTCCGACTCTTTGCAGCCCCATGAATCGCAGCACGCCAGGCCTCCCTGTCCATCACCAATGCTCAGAGTTTACCCAAACCCATGTCCATCGAGTCAGTGATGCCATCCAACCATCTCATCCTCTGTCATCCCCTTCTCCTCCTGCCCCTAATCCTTCCCAGCATTAGGGTCTTTTCCAATGAGTCAACTCTTCACATGAGATGGCCAAAGTATTGGAGTTTCAGCTTCAACATCAGTCCTTCCAATGAACACTCAGGACTGATCTCCTTTAGGATGGACTGGTTGGATCTCCTTGCAGTCCAAGGGACTCTCAAGAGTCTTCTCCAACACCACAGTGCAAAAGCATCAATTCTGCGGTGCTCAGCTTTCTTCATCGTCCAACTCTCACATCCATACACGACCACTGGAAAAACCATAGCCTTGACTAGATGGACCTTTGTTGGCAAAGTAATGTCTCTGCTTTTTAATATGCTGTCTAGGTTGGTCATAACCTTCCTTCCAAGGAGTAAGCGTCTTTTAATTTCATGGCTGCAATCACCATCAGCAGTGATTTTGGAGCCCCCCAAAATAAAGTCAACCACTGTTTCCACTGTTTCCCCATCTATTTCCCATGAAGTGAAGGGACCAGATGCCATGATCTTAGTTTTCTGAATGTTGAGCTTTAAGCAAACTTTTTTACTCTCCTTTCACTTTCATCAAGAGGCTCTTTAGTTCTTCTTCACTCTCTGCCATAAGTGTGGTGTCATCTGCATATCTGAGGTTATTGATATTTCTCCTGGCAATCTGGATTCCAGCTTGTGCTTCTTCCAGCCCAGCGTTTCTCATGATGTACTCTGCATATAAGTTAAATAAGCAGGGTGACAATATACAGCCTTTATGTACTCCTTTACCTATTTGGAACCAGTCTGTTGTTCCATGTCCAGTTCTAACTGTTGCTTCCTGACCTGCATACAGGTTTCTCAAGAGACAGATCAGATGGTCTGTTAGTCCCATCTCTTTCAGAATTTTCCACAGTTTATTGTGATCCACACAGTCAAAGGCTTTGGCATAGTTAATAAAGCAGAAATAGATGTTTTTCTGGAACTCTCTTGCTTTTTTGATGATCCAGCGAATGTTGGCAATTTGATCTCTGGTTCCTCTGCCTTTTCTAAAACCAGCTTGAATATCTGGAAGTTCACAGTTCACATATTGCTGAAGTCTGGCTTGGAGAATTTTGAGCATTACTTTACTAGCGTGTGAGATGAGTCCAATTGTGCGGTAGTTTGAGCATTCTTTGGCATTGCCTTTCTTTGGGATTGGAATGAAAACTGACCTTTTCCAGTCCTGTGGCCACTGCTGAGTTTTCCAGATTTGCTGGCATATCAAGTGCAGCACTTTCACAGCATCATCTTTCAGGATTTGAAATAGCTCAACTGGAATTCCATCCCTCCACTAGCTTTGTTCATAGTGATGCTTTCTAAGGCCCACTTGACTTCACATTCCAGAATGTCTGGCTTTAGGTGAGTGATCACACCATCGTGATTATCTGGGTCGTGAAGATCTTTTTTGTACAGTTCTTCTGTGTATTCTTGCCACCTCTTCTTAATATCTTCTGCTTCTGTTAGGTCCATACCATTTCTGTCCTTTATCAAGCCCATCTTTGCATGAAATGTTCCCTTGGTATCTCTAATTTTCTTGAAGAGATCTCTAGTCTTTCCCAATCTGTTGTTTTTCTCTATTTCTTTGCACTGATCGCTGAGGAAGGCTTTCTTATCTCTCCTTGCTAATATCACGGTAATGCAAGTCTATGCCCTGACCAGTAACGTTGAGGAAGCTGAACTTGAATGGTTCTATGAAGACCTACAAGGCCTTTTAGAACTAACACCCAAAAGATGTCCTTTTCATTAAAGGGGACTGGAATGCAAAAGTAGGAAGTCAGGAAACACCTGGCGTAACAGGCAAATTTGGCCTTGGAGTACAGAATGAAGCAGCACAAAGGCTAATAGAGTTTTGCCAAGAGAACGCACTGGTCATAGCAAACACCCTCTTCCAACAACACAAGAGATGACTCTACACATGGACATCATCAGATGGTCAACATCAAAATCAGATTGATTATATTCTTTGTAGCCAAAGATGGAGAAGCTCTATACAGTCAGCAAAAACAAGACCGGGAGCAGACTGTGGCTCAGATCATCAACTCCTTATTGCCAAATTGAGATTTAAATTGAAGAAAGTAGGGAAAACCACTAGACCATTCAGGTATGACCTAAATCAAATCCCTTATGATTATACAGTGGAATTGACAAATAGATTTAAGGGACTAGATCTGATAGACAGAGTGCCTGATGAACTATGGACAGAGGTTCGTGACACTGTACAGGAGACAGGGATGAAGACCATCCCCATGGAAAAGAAATGCAAAAAAGCAAAATGGCTGTCTGATGAGGCCTTACAAATAGCTGGGAAAAGAAGAGAAGTGAAAAGCAAAGGAGAAAAGCAAAGATATTCCCATCTGAATGGAGAGTTCCAAAGAATAGCAAGGAGGTGCAGAGGAGGGACACAAATGGGAGAAACTGCTGGATTTGAATCAGTGATTACAGCAGTTTGGAAGGGAGAGGGTTTCTCCCCCCAACGCCCACTGCCCTCTAGGAAGAAAGGCTGTTATAGGGCCTCAAATGATTGGCAGGAGTGTGGAATAGGTACATGGTTGGTGGGAACTGGACCAGTTCCAGAGCACGATCACATCAGAAAGGCCATGTCTCCAGCGAGACTTCCACAAGTAGCTCTAACGGGCTTCACAGGAGTTTCCGGCTGCGATATTCTTATTACAGCCTGTCATGAATCCGCTTGTTGTGGGCTGAATTCTCTTCTCCCCAAAGTCCTATATTCACCTCCTTACACCCTAGTAACCCAGAGTGTGGGCTGATGTAAAGATAGGGCCTTTACAGAGGCCATCATGTTATAATGAGGTCATTAGGGTGGGTCCTAATCCGAACGACCGTGTTGGTACAAAAAAGGGATACTGGACACAGAGACAGGTAACAGGAAGTCCATGTGGAGATTCAGGGAGATGACAGTCATCTGCAAGCTCAGGAGACTGGCCTGGAACACATCCTTCCCTCATGGCTCTCGGAAGGAACCAGCCCTGTGGACATCCAGACCCCACACCAGTAAGTTTATGTTGTTTAGGCCACTCCGTCTGTAAAGCCCTAGCAAACTTAACACTCCTCCATGACTTTACAGGCCAGAGGAATTAATTTTTCCAACTCCTTCCATTCAGCATGCAATGAAAACAATTTCCTCTCATGGTCCCTTCCTCTCCGCTGCTCTCTCCCTACAGACATACACACACACATGCACACACACACACACATACATTCTCTTTCAAGAGAAGATGACTAATTATTTCCAGATTAGATAAAGTGCCATGTGCCAGACTGACTTATTTGACATCTTGCATATTGTCTAATTCCCAGGAAGCCACAGAGCATACTACTTCAAAACTTTGCGTTTTTAAAAAGCCAAGGCCTTGTCTAATGTTAGAGCTGAGAGTAAATACCAGATTCTGAGACTAGATTCAGAACCAGAGGTGCGCGAAAACATTATTTCCTAGAATCAGGAGTGAGGAGTATTACCAGAACTGGTTTTTGTTTGTTCTAAAACTATCTGTGCGTGCGTGCATGCTAAGTCACTTCAGACATGGCTGGCTCTTTGTAATCCTATGGACTGTAGCCTGCCAAGGCTCCTCTGTCCATGGAATTCTCCAGGCAAGAATACTAGAGTGGGTAGCCATTCTTTTCTCCAGGGGATCTTCCCGACTTAGGAATTGAACCTGGGTCTCCCGCATTGCTGGCAGATTCTTTCCTGTGTGAGCCACCAGGGAAGACCCCTACACTGAATATAAATTGGTGCAGCCACTGTGGAAAGTAATATGGAGGTTTCTCAAAAAAATAAAAATAGAAATACCACATGACTCAGCAATTCCACTCCTGGGAACATATTCGAAAAATACAAAAGCACTAATTCAAAAAGATACATGCACTCCAATGTTAGCAGTAACATTATTTCCAATTGCCAAGGTGTGGAAGCAACCGAAGTGTCAATCAACAGATAAATTAATGAAGAAAATGAGGTCTATATATATAATTGAATACTATTCAGCCATAAAAAGAAATTTTGTCATTTGCAGCAATACAGATGGACTGGGAGGGCATTATGCTAAGTGAAATAAGTTACAGAAGGACAAATACTATTTGATATCACATATGTGGAATCTAAACAATACAACAAACTAGTGAATACAGCAAAAACAGATTCATGGATCTAGAGAACAAACTAATGGTTACTAATGGGGAGGGGGAAGGAAGGAGGGGCAAGATAGGGTAAGGGCATAAGAGGTACAAACTATAAGGTATAAAATAAGCTATAAGGATGTATAACATAGGGATTAAAGCCAATATTTTATAATAACTGCAAATGAAGTATAAACTTTAAAAATTATGAATCAGTATATTGTAACCTGTAGCATATAATATTGTACATCAACTATATTTTAAAAAAACAGTGTGTTTGCTCTGTAAACACAGCTTCCAAACAAGGCCTGCAGCCCTGGCCCTTCCAAATAGAGATTTTGATTTATCACTGCCAACCTCCAGAATCACTTCTTGAGCCAAGGCCCTGGTCCTTAGGAGTCACTTCCATTCCTTAAAATGCAACTAAGTCAGCCTGGAAGGGAAACCTGTTAACCTATTACTCGCATTCTCCCCGGGATGAGTTAGTCCATCAGAGGAGCTAGTTATCACCAGAAACAGCCAGAGAGCAGGGCCACCCTAAAGGGCTAGGGACAGTGGGAGATGAGGGGCAGGAGGAGGGGTGGAGTCTGAGGTTGAATTCTAAAGTGGGCTGTGTGGAAGGGGATGGGTGAGGGTGGCATGGAAGGGCCCCTGCAGAGCCAGGGGAAGCCTGAGATTGCCAGGCCCCTCGGGGGGAAGAGTGTCCAGGAGGGAGGCGAGATGCTGACTTGAGTAGGGGGAGGGGTGAAGTTCTCATCTCAAAAAGCCTTTCACAGTAGCTGCATGTGGTTCTTACTTTGCTTTGTCACAAGGAAATCACGCCCCTTCTGAGGGTATCAATCTCCTTATAAATGACTGGGCTTCCCTGGTAGCTCAGCTGTTAAAGAGTCCACCTGCAATGTAGGAGACCCAGGTTCGATTTCTGGGTCAGGAAGATCCCCTGGAGAAGGGATAGGCTACCCACTCCAATATTCTTGGGCTTCCCTTGTGGCTCAGTTAGTAAAGAATCTGCTTGCAATGCAGGAGACCTGGGTTCGATCCCTGGATTGGGAAGATCCTCTGGAGGAAGGCATGGCAACCCACTCCAGCACTCTTGCCTGGATAATCCCCATGGACAGAGGAGCCTAGCAGGCTACAGCCTGTGGGGTCGCAAAGAGTTGGACACGACTGAGTGACTTTTACTTTCATAAATGACTGGATGAGTTCCACCATGGAATCCATTTTTGCAGAAAATGTTTAAGACAGACATCCCTCATTTCCCTGATATCCAAGTGTCTCCGTGGGTCTGCTGGAATTTCTGGATGTTTCCAGGCCAGTCCAGACCAGCAGTCCTTCCTCCTGTCTTCAAGATGAATGATGGTTCCCAGGGGAGGGAAGTAGGAAGGAGAAGCACCCCCTGGCTTGCTCACCATGTGGCCTTCACCTCTGTGCCCACCTGCTTCCCTAGGTTGGTACAGGGTTCAGATGAGACGTACACGGATGCTCTTTCAAAAGCTGGGAGAGGATGCTGTTGGCCCAGCTCCTACGCCCCACTGACCTGGAGAGAAGAGAGGTCCAGCCTGAGCCTCAGGGTGGGTGAGCCTGGCATGGTTGGAGGGCTATCCCACACTGGGCCTTATAGGGAAGGATAGCACCATTGAAAGTATGAGTGAGCGGCTATAAAAAAGAATGAAATAATGCCATTTGCAGCAATATGGAGGGACCTAGAGAGTGTCATATTTAAGTCAGACAGAGAAAGACAAATATCATATGATATCACTTATATGTGGAATCTAAAAAAATGGATACAAATGAACTTATGAATTTACGAAACAGAAACTGACTCACAGACATAGAACACACACTTATAGATACCAAAGGGGAAAGGTGGCGGGGGATAAATTAGGAGTTTTGCATTAATATGTACACACTACTACATATAAAAGAGATAAGCTACAAGGACCTACTCTATAGCACAGAGAACTGTATTCAGTATCTTATAATAACCTATAATGAAAAAGAACCTGAAAAAAGAATTTGAATCAGTTTGCTCTATACCTGATACTAACACAACATTGTAAGTCAACTGCATGTCAACTTAAAAAAGATATTTTAAAAATATGGATGAGTGCCCTAAAATATGTCCTTTTTGTCCCCCAGAGACCTCTTTTTGGACAGCAATTACGTGCTGTCCTCAGACATTCTCCTCTGACATTCAAGAACCTGGGGGTGGGGTGGGCAGGCAGAAGGTTTAGGGGAGGGGAATGAATGAGATGGAGAGAAAATTATACCACATGCACTTGTGATAATGTGTGTGCAGCAGAGAGAGGAAACTTCCATCTGATATGAATTCTGACAGATAAAAAGCCTTTGTCCACACGTAGGTCAGAAATCTGGGGTGTGTGTGTGTGTGTGTGTGTGTGTGTGTGTGTGTGTAAACTTGTGATCTCTTACAGGGCTAGAAATAAAACTCAGCCTGTAGGTGTTTGGATTCCAGTGGCTCCTCTGGCAGGAAGAGCATGAGAGCTCTTGGGGAGTGTGATGACAAAGGTGTCACCTCCCCATGGTCACAAAGCCCTTTCCTGTGTCTCCAGCACATGGCATGGCTGCTCCACAGAGGCCAAGCCAAAGCAGCTCAGGGTTTGAGCCCCGGACACCAGCAAATCACAAGGCACAAATCAAGCAACACAGTGAGCGGCCAGGAGAAATGTGATTTTTGACAGTGGGAACTATCGATGAGGTAAACACAGCAGCGGGGACTGTGTCCAGAAGACAGAAAGGAGCCGCAGAGCTGCCTGGAGGTTTGAGCATTTGCACAAACAGGCGTGACAACCATCCCTGTCTGACTGGGAGGCAACAGCATCTTCCCAGTGACATACCAATTAGGTCCCCTCCCCTCCTCTACCTCCCCTGAAGATGCCCTATGGCTCAGGCAGGGGCTGATTACATTCCCAACTGTTTGTTCAGAGTTGAAAAAGCTCAAGGACAAAGCATTGGCAAAGACCTTTATTTGACTCAAGTTCATGATATTAAACTTTTTTTCCTACATTTTAATTTGCTACAAATAGCAGGGAGATTATACTGTATATCCTGTAAGCATATCCCATTCTGAGGAGGTGGCGCAGATGTGGTAGGGGTAGGTCTGTGGCCTGAGACCCACAATGTGTAGAGCCCTAATGTGTACTGGGCCTCCACGGTGCCCTCTTCTTCCTATCCTTTTCATTCTGGGGTGAAGAGCCCTCTGCTGTGCCATCCAGCAGGTGTTCTGTACACCTCCAGGAGGGGACCACTCAGAACTCAGCCTTGCTCTCAGCTAATAATCATGGGTGAGTCTATTCCTTAGTTTTTCCTTCTGCAAATAAAAGCATTCCATGGCTTCCAAAATCCTCTCCAGCTCTCATAATCTTCTTGCTGCAAATCTTCAGCTTGACATGTCCCCTTAGGACATACAAGGAATGCTGTGTTCCCAGGGGAAGGCTCCCCTCCAGATGTGTCTCTTGCCACAGCCTCTACCCTCCCTCTTCCCAACAGGAGAGGAGAGAAGCTTACCTGAAAAATGAGTACTGTAATTCCTCAGTATCCAAAGGGATTGGCTCTGGGACCCCCATGGATACCAGAATCTGAGGATTCTCAAGTCCTTTACTTGGACTTAAAAAGGTGTATGTAGTGCAGTCAATTCTCTGTATCCGTGGGTTCAACTAACCTATGATAGAAATCTGCTGATATGGAGGGTCAGCTTATGGGCCACAGAAATGGTCCCTGGCTGCAGCTTCTTTGGAGCCTGGAGCTTACAGAAAACATGGCTCATTTTTGCTCCTTGCTCTGCAGTAAAAGGAACCAGGACCACCCCCACCCCAACAGGGTAAAGCTTGTGGTTCCTGCCCCAGGTGAGGAAGTATATGTCCATTCTGCGGTTCACAGGATGTCTAATGTCATTGTCCCCATGCTTTCTGATAGGTCAATCAGTAATATAGGTGATATCTTTTAAAATAACAACTTTAGTTCACCTGCTATACACTTCATCTGTTTAAAGCATAAAATTCAATGAAAGTGAAAGTGAAGCCACTCAGTCATGTCTGACTCTTTGCAACCCCATGGACTGTAGCCTGCCAGGCTCCTCCATCCATGGGATTTTCCAGTCAAGAATACCGGAGTGGGTTGCCATTTCCTTCTCCATAGGAATCTTCCCAACCCAGGGATCAAACCTGGGTCTCCTGCATTGCACGCAGACTCTTTACCATCTGAGCCACCTTGCCACAATTAATTTTGGCATTTTTATCATCCCAATCAGAAATACCATACCCATTAGCAGTCCTTCTAGTTCCTGCCTGTCATTCCCCCACCCGACCACTTCTGCCAGCCCTAAGCAACCATTAATTAACTTTCTCTATAGTTATATAAGGGCTTCCCTGATGGCTCAGATGATAAAGAATCTGCCTGCAATGCAGGAGAGCTGGGTTTGATCCCTGCGTTGGGAAGATCCCCTGGAGGAGGGCATAGCAACCCACTCCAGTACTCTTGCCTGGAGAATTCCATGGACAGAGGAGCCTGGCGGGCTACAGTCCATGGGGTTGCAAAGAGTCGGACATGACTGAGAGACGAAGCACAGCACACAGATATAAATATCCCTATCCTGGACATTTCACATCGGTAGAGTCATACATTAATTACAGATGATACTTGGACTTTTACTTGCCTCTACTCCTCTCTTTCCCTCTCTCATTGTTTCCAGATGCAGATGGGGGTCAAGGGTGTTAGTAAACAGTCTCTGAAACCCCAACAATAATCCTCGAGTACACCGTATGAGGGTGAACCTACTGTAAGAAGTGAAATATCGCCAGCTTTCTTTTTCGGTGAAGATTTGGGGGACTCTGCAAAGCTCCGCTGTAGTTTGCAAGCCATCTGGAGCCTGTAGGAGCTTAGTTCAAGTTGTTCTCAAGGAGACCCGGTGCTGGCAGCAGCCTGCAGTGTCTGTCAGACAGTTTCCTAGGCCAAGTGGAAGCTGGGGCCCCAAACAGCACCTCCAAAGTAATTCGGGCTGAACCATGTCTAGTCGGTCCCAGAGCCAAGTGCACCTTCACTTAAATAATTCACAGGACACCTCTGGATATGTAAACACAGTCCCATCCAGTGGGGGCTGACAGGTGATTTCATGCATCATTTAACTCTTTGCATTGCCAAGGAATGCAACAGAGATTAGATAATCAGAATAATCTCACGTTTGTAAATAATTTCACGAAAATATGGCAAATTCAAACTTGAAGGAAGCATTCATCTGGACAACCCATGGAAAAAAACAAAATTGGGCTTTTGTTACAATGATACATTGGACACACTTCCCTTTGCTCTCCTTTGCTAGGGCTGGAGGGGAGGTGAGTAGCCTTACAGAGAAGTCCTCAAGGCCGGTGGGAGGTACCAGCTGTGATCTGCTTCAAAGGGAGTGCCGGAGGCGATGAAAGAAAGGGATGGAGAAAGAGTGAGTAGAAAGGAAACAGCAAGGATGAACACAAAAGGGCAGACCACCTCTGACCTTGGACTCTTGGTCTGAAAGGAGACTTGGAGCCCCAGGTCAGGCAGCCCCCGGTGGACACCAAGGGAAAATACAGTTCTGTAGCCTGTCTGCCAAGGATCACTTCATCCTGTTCAACCCTCTCCAGTCACAATTTAGCTAGGCAGACCCATCTCACCAAGCAGAGGACATTAAGAGACCCCTCAGGAAAATACAGTCCGTTGGCATCGTGCATATTCCTCAATTGTAAATGAAATAGGAATGCCTGGTCACTTCTCTGACAACCTGCTACCCTCACAGAGGAAGGTCATCAAAGTCCATGGACAAACAGCTCAATCTTCTTGAACAACAGGGTGGCCGTCAACCTGTATTGGTTTCCCACAGTCTGCCGGTGCAGGTGCACGTAATGGGTGGATCCTTAACCTCTCCTTGAGTCTTCCTGATCTTTGCCTTTGGCTGAGCCGTCTCCTCTCTATGTCTAGAGAGTCCTTGGCCTGTTGGCTGCCTTCTCCAGATTCACCCTCCAGATGGTCTCAGCTGAAAGCTCTTGGTGTCCTGGGCCAGCAGCCAGTCTGCATCATCTATGAGAAACTGATTAATCAAGGGCAGGGGAGGCTCCACTCCATGACAGACCTGGGGCCCTGGAAAGCATGAAAACTGATGGAATCATGAAGGCCATCTGGGTAGACAGGACACACCAAAAACTTTGACAGGTCATCTCACCTTGCAGATGTTCAGTTGAAAGCTGAGATGGAACCCCTGTCACCTTCATCTGGTCAGGGGTATCTAGGTTCCATAGACCACGTCTGAGAGAGGGTTTGGAATTTGTTCTGACAAGCATGCAACATTAAGTTGAGATGCGGGTCCTGTGAATCTGAAATTAAATATCCTGTCATGACCATGGGTTTTAAAAATCCTATGTAGCTGAGGCATATGAAAATTTGATGCCCTTGCAGATGAATCAAACTCAGAAAAATATGGCAGAAGCCTTGATTTTTCAACCTGTCAACAACCTCCCTGGTAAGAGCTGGGAAAAATATGCTAAGAGGGTATTCATTCTCCTTGGATGCCCAGTTTCCTCGGTTCATGATGTCAAGAGTGCATGGCCTGAGGGACTCACAGTTCAGTTCAGTCGCTCAGTCCTGTCCAACTCTTTGTGACCCCATGAACTGCAGCACGCCAGGCCTCCCTGTCCATCACCAACTCCCGGAGTCCTCCCAAACCCATGTCCATTGTGTCAGTGATGCCATCCAACCATCTCATCCTCTGTCGTCCCCTTCTCCACCTGCCCTCAATCCTTCCCAGCATCAGAGTCTTTTCAAATGAGTCAGCTCTTTTGGCCATCAGGAGGCCAAAATATTAGAGCTTCAGCTTCAATATCAGTCCTTTCAATGAACACCCAGGACTGATCTCCTTTAGGGTGGACTGGTTGGATCTCCTTGCAGTTCAAGGGACTCTCAAGAGTCTTCTCCAACACCACAGTTCAAAAGCAGCAATTCTTCGGCACTCAGCTTTCTTTATAGTCCAACTCTCACATCCATACACGACCACTGGAAAAACCATAGCCTTGACTAGACGGACCTTTGTTGGCAAAGTAATGTCTCTGCTTTTCAATATGCTGTCTAGGTTGGTCATAACTTTCCTTCCAAGGAGTAAGCGTCTTTTAATTTCATGGCTGCAATCACCATCTGCAGTGATTTTGGAGCCCCCAAAAATAAAGTCAGCCACTGTTTCCACTGTTTCCCCATCTATTTCCCATGAAGTGATGGGACCAGATGCCATGATCTTAGTTTTCTGAATGTTGAGCTTTAAGCCAACTTTTTCACTCTCCTCTTTCACTTTCATCAAGAGGCTCTTTAGTTCTTCTTCACTTTCTGCCATAAGAGTGGTGTCATCTGCATATCTGAGGTTATTGATAGGTCTCCCTGCAATCTGGATTCCAGCTTGTGCTTCCTCCAGTCCAACATTTCTCATGACGTACTCTGCATATAAGTTAAATAAGCAGGGTGACAATATACAGCCTTGACGTACTCCTTTACCTATTTGGAACCAGTCTGTTGTTCCATGTCCAGTTCTAACTGTTGCTTCCTGACCTGCATACAGGTTTCTCAAGAGGCAGGTCAGTGGTCTGGTATTCCCATCTCCTTCAGAATTTTCCACAGTTCATTGTGATTCACACAGTCAAAGGCTTTGGTGTAGTCAATAAAGCGGAAATAGATGTTTTTCTGGAACTCTCTTGCTTTTTTGATGATCCAGCGGATGTTGGCAATTTGATCTCTGGTTCCTCTGCCTTTTCTAAAACCAGCTTGAACATCTGGAAGTTCACAGTTCACGTATTGCTGAAGCCTGGCTTGGAGAATTTTGAGCATTACTTGACTAGCGTGTGAGATGAGTGCAAGTGTGCAGTAGTCTGAGCATTCTTTGGCATTGCCTTTCTTTGGGATTGGAATGAAAACTGACTTTTTCCAGTCCTGTGGCCACTGCTGAGTTTTCCAAATTTGCTGACATATTGAGTGCAGCACTTTCACGGCATCATCTTTCAGGGTTTGAAATAGCTCAAATGGAATTCCATCACCTCCACAAGCTTTGTTTGTAGTGATGCTTCCTAAGACCCACTTGACTTCACATTCCAGGATGTGTGGCTCTAGGTAAGTGTGAGTGATCACACCATCATAATTATCTGGATCGTGAAGATCTTTTTTATATAGTTCTTCTGTGTATTTTTGCCACCTCTTCTTACTATCTTCTGCTTCTGTTAGGTATGGTATCTCCAATTTTCTTGAAGAGATCTCTAGTCTTTCCCATTCTATTGTTTTCCTCTATTTCTTTGCATTGATTGCTGAGGAAGGCTTTCTTATCTCTCCTTGTTATTCTTTGAAAGTCTGCATTCAAATGGGTATATCTTTCCTTTTCTCCTTTGCTTTTTGCTTCTCTTCTTTTCACAGCTATTGTAAGGCCTCCTCAGACAGCCATTTTGCTTTTTTGCATTTCTTTTTCTTGGGGATGGTCTTGATTCCTGTCTCCTGTACAATGTCATGAACCTCCATCCATAGTTCATCAGGCACTCTGTCTATCAGATCTAGCCCCTTAAATCTATTTTTCACTTCCACTGTATAGTCATAAGGGATGTGATTTAGGTCATACCTGAATGGTCTAGTGGTTTCCCCTACTTTAATCAATTTAAGTCTGAATTTGGCAATAAGCAGTTCATGATCTGAGCCACAGTCTGCTCCCGGTCTTGTTTTTGCTGACTGTATAGAGCTTCTCCATCTTTGGCTGCAAAGAATATAATCAATCTGATTTTGGTGTTGACCATCTGATGATTTCCATGTGTACAGTCTTCTCTTGTGTTGTTGGAAGAGGGTGTTTGCTATGACCAGTGCGTTCTCTTGGCAAAACTCTATCAGCTTTTGCCCTGCTTCATTCTGTACTCCAAGGCCAAATTTGCCTGTTACACCAGTCCCATCCACAACTGGGTGTTGTTTTGTCTTTGGCTCCATCCCTTCATTCTTTCTGGAGTTATTTCTCCACTGATCTCCAGTAGCATATTGGACATCTACTGATCTGGGGAGTTCATCTTTCAGTGTCCTATCATTTTGCTTTTTCATACTGTTCATGGGATTCTCAAGGCAAGAATACTGAAGTGGTTTGCATTCCCTTCTCCACATTCTGTCACACCTCTCCATCATGACCCATCCATCTTGGGTGGCCCCACACGGCATGGCTTCATTTCATTGAGTTGGACAAGGCTGTGGTCCATGTGATCAGATTGGCTAGTTGTCTGTGATTGTGGTTTCAGTCTGTCTGCCCTCTGATGCCCTCTCTCAGCGCCTACTGTCTTACTTGGGTTTCTCTTACCTTGGACGTGGGGTATCTCTTCACGGCTGCTCCAGCAAAGTGCAGCCGCTGCTCCTTACCTTGGACGTGGTGTAGCTGTGTGAGGGACTCACACGGGCTCTCAAACATTCCTTATCTACGCTGAGCTCTTACAGAGGAGAGCATAGCAAAGTATGCTGAAATTACAGGCACACTGATACAGAGTGTGGTGCCTTTTGCAGGGTCACCCTAACATCCACTGGCTGTGTGTTACATGCCTGTGGTAGTCATTTAAAGCATTGTCAAGGCCTGATCCCCCGGAGAAGGCAATGGCACCCCACTCCAGTATTCATGCCTGGAAAATCCCATGGACCGAGGAGCCTGGTGGGCTACAGTCCATGGCATAGCAAAGAGTCGGACACGACTGAGCGACTTTTCTCCTTCTTCTTCTTCTTCAAGGACTGGTTAGCGCATTAATACCAGTCCTGAACAAGGAGTGGTAACTTGAGGAAGTGGACTGGAATGTTTAAAACCATCATCTGGAATCTGGAGCCTGATGGCAGATTCTGGCAAGGCTCCTGATGCTGGCGAAACATTTGCACGTACAATGTCAGTCCTATACATGTTTACTGCACACCTGCTGTGTCTGGTGCTGTGGAGAACACAAGTGTATGTGATACCATCAAGGAGTTTATACTTCACCACGTAGGAAGGAGTCTCTCCTCTGCTTGCAAGTTTGATATATTGGCCTCAGAAGCTGGTTTTCCTCATCCTTGGTATTCTGGCTACAGCTAGTCCACGTGGCCAATGGTTCACTGGTGATGACTCTATTAGTCGTGCTTATCCTCTCAATTCATTTTCTACCACTAAACAGCTTGGTCCTGTAAACATCTGAGTCATGGTTTCCTCCCCCATATTCATGCGTAAGGATTCTGAAGGTAGGAATCATTTCTTCATCCTTGCACATAGTCGCTGTTTAATGTTCTTCCAAAAATATCTGTGAAGTGCCTGGTATGTATCAGGTGATTTTCTAGACAGACTGAGTTTAATCCCGACAGCACCTCTGTGAGGTGGTTGTTCTCATTTTAAAGTGATGTTACAGAAAGGCAGAGAAGTAATAAAATATCTCCAGTGATAAACAGCCACTAAGGGGCAGTCAGGAGTGATGGAGGCAGAGTTTGAACCCAGATTTCTGAAATCCAAGGCCAGCACATAATTATGCTTTGGGAGCTCTAGTCTTTTAACCTTATTCTAGTTGTTTCAAGGACTGGTTAACACCTAGACTTGGCTCTTAAGTTAAAAGTGTTACTTTTAGAACAGGAAAGAATGCCTGACTGATGATATTCACTGCTTTCCCTCTTACTTAATTGTGCCTAAGGAAAGCAGATGTTTAAGTTATTTAAAACTACAGTAAAGCCCAATTATGTAGTTTATTAAGCTATAATAGATTACAGCAAATTACTTGAATTCTCAGGGAAAAAAGGTGGAGGGTATTTACTAAGAAATTACATGTAACTGGCAGGTTCTGTGCTGGCTATATTCTCATTATAATCTCACATACTCTGATCAAGAGCTGGGAGGGGGGATTATGATCATTCCTGCTCCACGGAGAGGGAAAATGGGGTATGGTTTGCACAAGACCACAAACCTGAAAATAGGAGACCATAGGATTTGAATTGGGATTTAAATTAAGTTGATTAAAGTTCTGAATAGGTGACACATATACAGGATATGAAATTTAACAGATAGAGAAGGGTCACATTAAAAAGTAATTCTACTTCAGTGTGGTCTAAAGTACAGTCAGTTTGGGGTAATGTTTTACGGACATGCAAAAAAGGATGAAGTATTCTGTTTTTAGAAATCATTTAACACACACACACACACACACACACACACACACATATATGAGTGAGTGAATGGGTGAAGTCACTCAATTCTTTCCAACTCTGTGACCCCATGGACTATGCAGTTCATGGAATTCTCCAGGCCAGAATACTGGAGTGGGTAGCGGTTCTCTTCTGCAAGTGATCTTCCCAACCCAGGAAACAAACCCAGGTTTCCCACATTGCTGGCAGATTCTTTACCACCTGAACCACCAGGGAACCCAGGTCTCCTGCATTGCCAGCAGATTCTTTACCAGCTGAACCACACACACACACACACACACGGAGCTTTGTTATGTTATTTAGGGCATTTATATCATTAGTATTTTTGGTCCATTTTATTTGTTAAACTTTCTATAGCTAAACTATTTCTAGCTTTCCTCGTACTTTCTACAGCTTTGATTAATAACTTTTCATCCTACTTTAGTTGGTGCAGAAATACTTATGACCTTCCTTGTTGGAACATATACCTTATCGTACAAGGTATCTTTATCTTTCTTGTTTAATGCTTTTTGCTTAATGCTATGCAAGGAGATCCAACCAATCCATCCTAAAGGAGATCAGTCCTGGGTGTTCATTGGAAGGACTGATGTTGAAGCTGAAACTCCAATACTTTGGCCACTTCATGTGAAGAGTTGACTCATTGGAAAAGACCCTGATGCTGGGAAGGATTGGGGGCAGGAGGAGAAGGGGACGACAGAGGATGAGATGGCTGGATGGCATCACCGACTCGATGGACATGAGTTTGGGTAAACTCCGGGAGTTGGTGATGGACAGGGAGGCCTGGCATGCTGCGATCCATGGGGTCGCAAAGAGTTGGACACGACTGAGTGACTGAACTGAACTGACTAATGACAAACCTAGACAGCATATTAAAAAGCAGAGACATCACTTTGCTGACAAAGATCCATACACTCAAAACTATGTTTTTTCCAGTAGTCACGTATGGATGTGAGAGCTGAACCATAAAGAAGGCTGAGTGCCGAAGAAGTGATGCTTTTGAACTGCGGTGTTGGAGAAGACTCTTGAGAGTCCCTTGGACAGCAAGGAGATCAAACCAGTCAATCCTAAAGGAAATCAGTCCTGAATATTCATTGGAAGGACTGATGATGAAGCTCCAATACTTTGGCCACCTGATGGGAAGAGCCGATTCATTAGAAAAGACCCTGATGCTGGGGAAAGATTGACGGCAAGAGGAGAAGTGGGCAACAGATGAAGAGATGGTTGGATGGCATCACTGACTCAATGGACATGAGTTTGAGCAAACTCTGGGAGATAGTGAAGGACAGGGAAGCCTGGCATTCTGCAAAGAGTTGGACATGACTTAGCGACTGAACAACAATACCAATGCTTTTTGATCTAAAATACACCTTGTTTTATACTGAGTTCATGGCCTTTTCTTTCCTTTTTGTTGGCACTTGATGATATTGCTTTGTTCAGCCTTCTGCTTTCAAGTTTCTGAGCCACTTTGCTTTAGGTGTGTGTCTGGTATATAACATATGGCTAAGTTTTATTTAATTACTCAATTGTGAGTTTAGCCGACACATTTATTGGTATGACAGATGTGTTTATTCTTAATTCACAACATTTTGTGTCCTTTTTATGTTTCTATTGCTTTATTTGTTAAAATCTTATACTCTTAAGTCTATATTTGTTTTGCTTTTGTGAGTGTTCCTTGTACTATCTGGGCAGGTTTGTGTTATGATTAATTTTTCCAGTTATCACCTTTATAACTAAACTTTATAATTATATAAATGTTCTATTTCTTGAAACACTGATGTTTAACTTCCCACTCTGAACAATAAAAACTGTTGTATACTTGTAACTTATATAATATTGTATATCAATTAAATCTCAATTAAAAAATTGTTCTCTGTTTTCTCTTCCTTCCATCAAATAAATTTCATTTAACATATATGCAGCTATAGATATAGGTAAAGGTATATAATGTATATATAACTATATATATGTTAATATATGTATGTATGTGAAAGTGAGTGTTAGTTGCTCAGTTGTGTCTGACTCTTTGTGACTCTATGGACTGTTGTAGCCTGTTAGGCTCCTCTGTTCATGGAATTCTCCAGGTAAGAAGCCATTCCCTTCTCCAGGGGATCTTACAGATCCAGGGATTGAACCCAGGTGACTTGAACTAGAGGCAAGTTCTTTACTGTTTAAGCCATCAGGGAGGATACCATATGTAAGAGTTTGTGTGTGTGTGTGTGTGTGTGTATGTGTGTGTGTGTGTGTGTATATATATATATATAACTAAGCACGTGTATGGGCTTCCCAGGTGGCTCAGTGGTAAAGAATCTACCTTCCAGTGGAGGAGACACAAGAGACATGGGTTCAATCCCTGGGTCAGAAAGATTCCCTGGAGTAGGAAATGTCAACCCACTCCAAATTCTTGCCTGGAAAATTCCATAGACAGAGGAGCCTGGTAGGGTATAGTCCATGGGGTCACAAAGAGTTGGACATGACTGAGCATAGCACACACAGCAAACACACACACACACACACACACACATATATAATGTTATAATTTTCATCTTTGTATATTTAATATCCTTATAGATCATTTTCTTGATTTATCATGCTTAAATGAGATCCTTTGATTTTCGTCTATAAATGATGAAAAAAATCAATGCACACCACCTTCTCACTTCTCTATTCTTGTTATTATATTAATCATAATATCTACATATAGTCAGGACTTATACTTGCTTTTCTGCAACCAAAATTTCCACATTTATTTTAGACTTAATCCAAAAGCTAAATGTATTCAGTGTTTACTTGAAAGTTCTTTTGCCAGATTTTCTCCATTCATCTCTTAGCCAGCTACAGTCTCTCCTTTAATAGTTTTTTAAAAGAATGACTCATGAGAACCAACTTCAACTTCTCTGGGTTCTTAAATGTTGGACAAGTTTTATCTGCTATATTTATTTTGATTGACAGTGGCTTGTGTAAAGTCTTTAGGCCACCCACTTTTTTTTCCTTTCACTGAGGTATTCATAGGCATTATCTCCACTATTTTTGAATGCTTCTGTAAGGAAGCCTTAGGTTAGTATGACTTTTTTGTTGTTGTTGTTCTTTTTTTAATTTTCTATTGGGGGTATAGCCAATCAACAATATTATGATAGTTTCAAGTGAATAGTGAAGGGACACAGCCATACATATACATGGACCCATTTCCTGCTCCCCCCCCAAACTCCTCTCCCATCCAGGCTGTCACATAACATTAAGCAGAGCTCCATGTGCTATATAGTATGTCCTTGTTGGTTATCCATTCTAAATAAAAGCAGATGGCTACAATAATTAGGGAAAGTAGCTAAGACCTTTGACGATGAAAATAAAGAGAAGGGGCAAACATAGACATTTTCCCCATTCCATAGTGCGTACATGTCCATCCCAAATTCCCTATCACTTCCCCTCTCCTCCCACCCTTCCGTATCGCACAACCATAAGTTCGTTTTCAAAGCCTGTGAGTCTCTGTTTTCTAAGTAGGTTTATTTGTATGGTTTCTTTTTAGATTCCACATGTAAGGGATGTCATGTGATATTTCACCTTCTCTGTTTGACTTCATTCAGTATGACAATCTCTAGGTTCATCCATGTTCCTGCAAATGGCATTATTTCATTCTTTTTATTTTTTTTTTAATTTTTAAAAATTTATTTATTTTAGATGGAGGCTAATTACTTTACTATTTCATTCTTTTTAAAAACTTCTGGTTTTATATAGGTTACTTGGTATTCCTGCTAGGTTGGACAAATGACTGCTTACCTCTAAAGTTTATTAATACCCCTAAAATACAGAGTAGTGTTGACGGCTTTTTGGCAAATGTTCCTGGAACACGGTTGATCCTTTCAATCTACAAATCCTAATCGTCTTTTTTCCAAGTTGTGTGGAATTATATCTTTGATTACTTCTTTGTGTTTCATTTTTTTAGTTCTCTTCAGCGATATTTTATTAGGTATCTGTGGGGTCTTCTTTGCCAGTCAAGTCTACTGTTTCCTCTCTCCTCCTTTCAAACTCTTAGTTCCTTTTTACTTTATTTGCTGTGGGAATCCTGCCCTTAAGGTTTCCTTTTCTGTTTTTAGCAGTGTGCATTTTCCTTGGTGTTGCTTCAAAATCACCTTCATATCCGTGCTGATTTTCCTACTTCACCTCTTTGGTCAGCTACATCAATTATTCCTTTTCTCCTCTCCTTTCACCACACCATCCATGACCTCTTCATCTGTTTTGAACTCGTCTGTGACTTCTTTAATTTGCTTGTGTTCACGGTCAAACATTATATTTTTCAGTGTCTGTTAGAATCACTAGTTGTCAGTGTCCTCCATTTACCATTTGTTTTTCCAGTTCTTTTTCTCCCTCTCTATTGCAATAGTTTTGTGGTAGCAAATAGTATGTTATGGTGTTCTGGGCTGGTTCTTTTTTTTTTATTGTCACTGTTCTTTGAATGTGGAGAATTCTTCTTAATCCAGATACTTGAAAAAAGTTCATATGGGGTAGGAGGCAGGACATTACTGTGTGTTGGTAAAAATTTGCCCTGATTCACCAGTGAATCTCATTACAAAGATTTATGTATTTATGAGTTATTTTAGCTGTGCTTCTTCTCAGCCAACAGGCTACAGCAATGCCTTACCAATCTACATAGCATACCTGTGCATTTCCTTTTTGGCTTCATCTGCTACTATGTAGGTAGAGTCTAAGGATGCTTTTGTTTCCAGCTTTGTAACACAATTGCCATTTTTCAAAGGGTTGTTGGTTTCGTCCTTTAGGATATGCTTACTCTGTAGTGTCAATTTTGGAGCTATATTTTCTGTTTGCTTCATCGAACTTGATAGCCTGGTCACAGTCATTTTGTCTCAGCTCTTCCTGAAATCTTGTGTTTGGCCAGTTCTCTGTCACAGACTGTGGTTCACAGACACAGAATCTCCTAGCTTTATTGAAAATGGAATTTATACTTTTTACTCTTTTTTTGTTTATTTTATAACTTTCAAGAGGAAAATGGAAAGCGCTTTCTTTCTGATAAAATATTAAAATTTAAAGGACACCATGCTGCGTTTACTACTCCAAAGTGTATAAAAAACATGTGGCTCTTCTTTCTGGTTTAGGATTTAGAATCTCAGTTTTACAGATCAACACAACACAGGAGACTAAGTGTCAAAAGAAACCAAATCAAGTATTAAACCTTGAGGCCATAAATGTGTCAGGAAGCAGCTGGCTACAATAATTAGGCAAAGTAGTTCAGACCTTTGACAATGAAAATAAAGAGAAGGGGCAAACACAGACATTTTCCCCATTCCCCAGAGGCCCAAAGAAGCTTCTCTAGGATGAGAAATCATTGACATTTAAGAAAGATTGATTTAATTCTGGAAGGATACTAATGTTAGATTGAATTTTAAAGAGGACCATAACAGATGAATCCAGAGAGAAAATTAGAATACTTTTACCTTGGTTGTTATATATTTCATAACTTTTCCCTCAGTCTGTTGCCTTGAATAAATCTATTATTATTATCACCAATTATAATACCACCAATTGTGTGGATATTATGTGCCCAAGCCAGTGACAAATGCCCCCCAAATCCCTACAACGTGGGGCTACTATTATTGAATATTTCCAAATATACATGAGAAACTGAGACTTAGAAAGTTGAACTATCTAGTTCAAGGTCATATAACCGATAAGTGCTACATCCAGCACTAGAACCCACCCAAGTAGTCAAGTCTACCTGACTACTACAGTTTACTTTAACTACTATTAGTCATTGGTTATCTAATTTATACTATAATTTTAATGGAACTGCATTCTAAGAGCAACATTAACTACATACATACACAATCACATTTCTCAATTACTTACCTCAGAAACAACTTATACACTAGGAGCTACACTTTGAGAAATCTTGATGCACTGATTTGGCTGTAGGTGGGTGGGGAATGGGCGGGGAAACAGAACACCAATCAATGGCCTACTGAACACAATAAGATATTATTACTTTTCTTGTGTGACAAGGATTCTAACATCAGGTAGTCTAGGGCTAGTATAAGTGGTCAAGAATGACATCAAGGAACTGGACTTCCTGCTACCCCAACCTTAACAGTGCAACGTCCCTTCTCATTGTCAAGAGTAACCACTGAATGCCTAGAGAGTGAATCTTCTTTTCCTGAACAAACAGCAAAAGGCAAAGAGACAATACTTACTGGGGGATGGGGGAAGAAGGAAGTTTCCCTAGGGAATTCTGCCCACACGTCATTGGACAGAACTGTGTCTATCAGCTACCCCAAGCCAAGCCACAAGGAAGCCTGAGAATGTGAGGTTTCTGGCCTCTGTGGATGGAGCAGGCAAAGTAGAATGAGCTGTAACAAGGGTTAAATAAGCCAATCATCCTGGGAAGGACTTACTTTTATGAAGAAGTGGCAGAAAATTCTGTCCTTCCTAGCCTTGGTCTTGGACTACTTACACAACCTTTCAGGGTCTTGGTTATCACTGAGAGAGACAGAGTTGAGAACTATACAGTGATGGAAGAGAATTTAATAATTCAGTGCTTACACAATTGCCTAACCTGATACCTAGCACATAAATGGCAGTTCTTAAACACTACCACAAGGTTCAATAACATTCCAATCTGTCAAAACTCTTAATTGACTTAGGAGTATCAAAAACCCTTGCTAAAAATAAAAGATTCCCTACAAGAATGCAAAGAGATTTATTTTGTCAACAGTGAATTACAATTCTCTCCAGGGCAACTATTATTCAGTTCACCTACAGATTTCATGATTTATTCAATGTTTCAACTACTGACTAAACATTTAGCAGGTGCTATATTTCCAATTTACTGCCAGGAGCATTTAAAGAAAATACAACAAAAATTCCTCACACAACGTTCTCCATCTAAAAGAAAAAAGAAACTGGCAATAATATGATTTCAAGTATCTCCAACAGAAACATATTTACGTTTCCAGATTCTGTTCTTTCTCTACCTTGGACTGAATTAACTTAGCTTCCCTGCTGTGGTAAATGCATGTGGTGATTACAGTGGAGAAATTCAGTCTTGGTTTTTGTTTCTAATCTCTCCAATTGATATTTACGTATGTTTTTAACTCTGGTCTTGCTTTCGAAAACTGAGTTTAATAAATTCCTAAGGACATCCAAATCTGATCTTCATACGTAAATAGTTTCTACCAAAAAACAAGTCGGTTGTGGTTTGAAGCAGGGTGGGTGGAGGGGCAGCTTAAGGCTCAAAGGGTACAGAGCCTGAAGTGAAATCTTACACAGTTTCTGTTACGTGTTTGCAAATATACAACAACTCATTCCTCGAAACTTCAAACACACAGGATTTCTCAGGGGAGGAATAAACTGTCTGTATGCCACCTATCTCTCAGTTTTACATAACTTGGAAGAATTTCTCTCCGAGGAAACTTAAGGCAAGACATAGTAAATATATTCCCTGTTTTAAAATTTCCATAATGTGGAGTGACTTCTGTCTGCTCATCTTAGCAGAAAGTGTCCAAGTGAGATGGTGCTGAAAGATTTTTTAAAGAAGTACAATGTGGCATAGTGATAAAATCACTAAACTCAGGTTCAGAGGACTCAGGTTCAGTCTCTGGCCCTCCCACTTGCTATCTGTGTCACAGAGCCTATGCTGTTATAT
Organism: Giraffa tippelskirchi; assembly: GCF_054371585.1. Classification (NCBI taxonomy): domain Eukaryota; kingdom Metazoa; phylum Chordata; class Mammalia; order Artiodactyla; family Giraffidae; genus Giraffa; species Giraffa tippelskirchi. The sequence continues at coordinate 143,890,334 of NC_137281.1, read as the reverse complement.
GCTTCACCCAAGAAGTGTCTAAACACCCTTCTCTCTTACCACCAGTATAAAGGCTAGAAAAGTAAACACTCTCTCAGTCTTTTATGCAGCCATGAAATTAAAAGATACTTGCTCCTTGGAAGAAAAGCTATGACAAACCTAGAAAGTATATTAAGAAGCAGAGACATCACTTTGCTGACAAAGGTCTGTATAGTCAAAGCTATGATTTTTCTAGTAGTCATGTATGGATGTGAGAGTTGGACCATAAGGAAGGCTGAGTGCTGAAGAATTGAAGCTTTCAAATTGTGGTGTTGGAGAAGACTCTGGAGAGTTCCTTGGACAGCAAGGAAATCAAACCAGTCAATTCTAAAGGAAATCACTCCTAAATATTCATTGGAAGGGCTGATGTTGAAACTAAAGCTCCAATACTTTGACCACCTGATGCAAAGAGCTGAGTCATTGGAAAAGATTCTGATGCTGGGGAAGATTGAGGGCAGGAGGAAAAGGGGGTGACAGAGGATGAGATGCTTGGGTGGCATCCCTGACTCAATGGACATGAGTATGAGTAAATTCCGGGAGACAGTGAAGGACAGGGAAGCTTGGCATGCTGAAGTCCATGGGGTTGCAAAGAATTGGACACAACTTAGCGAGTGAACAACAACAACAACAGCCTTTTATGTAGCTGAGAACTTCCATGAGACATTGTTCAAGCCAATGAGACATAAGCAGAAGTCTTACGTCTTATGTCAGAAGGCAAACCAGAGGATGCCTGAGGACGTTTAACTTTCATGAGAAAAGAAAATAAGATGGCTGATACTGCTCCTTCTTACATTTTTTCTTCTCTTGACCATGTTTGTGATGCCTGGAGCGAAAATAGCCATCTTGTGACTTTAAAGGAAAGACCAAGAGAATAGCAGGAAAGAACCATGATGTCTGTGATGCTGTCCAGCCTCTGAGGCAGTGGTCTGCTTCTAAGACTCTTATTATGAGGACCTCTCCCCACCAGATACAGACAGAGTAGTTCCTGTTTTCTACTACGTGGAACCAAAATATTCCCACTGACCCAGTAACTCTGGAAGGTTACTTTGTCTTCTCCTCTACAAAATGAAGACATAACATACCCAAACACACAGATATTGTGAATTCTGAATAAAACAATGCATAACAAAATCCTTTGTTAATTAGAAAGTTCATAGACAAGGGAATCAGACCTTCAGAAAATGTTTGGTTGTTTTGTTTCAGAGATATGGACGAAAGTTTGGGAAAGAAGTATTAGAAGTGATTTTACAACTAATCTGTATCAATTGTGCTTAGACCCATGGTAGCAAAATGATATCCTATATGAAGTATAGGTATTTTCTTCTAATACCATTATTTTCCTTTGTTCTTTTTTGATCACCTCAGTTTACCTTCCCCATCATTGCCTCTTCCTCCTTTTATATATATATATATATATATATATATATATATATAGGCTATATAGGTATATATATATAGGCTTCCCTGGTGACTCAATGCTAAAGAACCCACCTGCCAATGCAGGAGATATAGGTTTGATCCCTTGGTCAGGAAGATCACCTGGAGAAGGAAATGGCAACCCACTCCAGTCTATGGTGTCGCAGAAGAGTTGGACATGACTTAGTAGTGACTAAACAACATCATGCTCAGTTGCTCAGGCTTGTCCGACTCTCTTGTGACCCCATGGACTGTAGCCCACCCGGCTCCTCTGTCCATGGAATTTTCCAGACAAGAATACTGGAGTGTGTTGCCATTTCCTTCTCCAGGAGACCTTCTCAACCCAGGAATAAAACCTGCGCTGTATTGGCAAGTGGACTCTTTACCACTGAGAAGTCCAAACAACAACAACAACTATATACATATATTAGCCTCTTATGCATCATGATGCTGTTAGTTCTTTATTTTCTTGGGCTACCTTTGAAAGAGCTTGGGAAAATAGGCACAGAGATGGGATAATTGTATAGATAAGCTATCCTTTCTCAATCCTACCACCTGGCACCCTAACTTCAGAGGCAGAAAGGAAGAAGTAGTCTGATCATCAGAAGGAGTTATCCTAAGAAACTTGTGAGTAAAATTGCAGTAGGAGGTTTAAGAGTAAAATCAACTCTCCCTGGGGATATGTAACTATAAGGGAAAGAAGAGAGAGAAGGAGAGAGGAAAAGAAAGTAAGCAGTAATCTTCACTGAGTGCCTATTATGTGGCAGGCTGCCACTGTGCCAGGAACTCTGGCCAGAGCCAGCTTCATGGTGTGACCTGCAAGGCTGCCCAGGACCCTGGGCTTAGAAGGGCCCCATGCTTGGTTTAATGCTCTGCTGTTGCCATCTTGAAATTCTTAATAATGTTGGTACAAGGGACCTTGCATGTTCATTTTGCACTGGGCCCTGCCAATTAGGTAGCCTCTTTGACTGTGGCATTTGTGTCATCTCCTGTGGGCTCCCTGGTGGCTCAGATGGTAAAAAGTCTGCCTGCAATGCGGGAGACCGGGGTTCAATCCCTGGGTTGGGAAGATCCCCTGGAGAAGGAAATGGCAACCCACTCCAGCATTCTTGTCTGGAAAATCCCATGGACCGAGGAACCTGGCAGATTACAGTTCATGGGGTCACAAAGAGCCAGACACAACTGAGTGACTAACACTTTACCTTACCTGTGAACGAGACAGTATAATACTATCCCCAGTTGAAGAAACTGAGGCCTAGTTTCTTGAGGAAGGTTGTCTAAGGTCACAGCCAGAAAGTAAATGGATGAGCTACATTTCAAACAGCACCAAGCTCATTCCAGCTCCAAGGTCGTTCTTTGCTGATGCTGGATTCTCTTCTGGAGGATAGCTAAACTCTGGCCAATGTCTGGAAAGCAGAAATGTGAGGATCCAAAAACAAAAATCTATAAAGCTGAAGAATATTGGCATTATAGTGATGGATATTAGCATTGAAGTGAGGCCAATTAGGTTCCGTGGCTTTGCATTGTTATTGTCATTGTCTGGTCGCTCTGTCGTGTCTGACTCTATGGGACCCCATGGGCTGTAGCCCACCAGGCTCCTCTGCCCATGGAATTCTCCAAGCAAAAATACTGGAGTGGATTGCTATTTCCTTTTCCAGGGGATCTTCCGACCCAGGGATTGAACTTGCATCTCTTGCGTTTCCTGCACTGCAGGCAAATTCTTTACCACTGAGCCATCTGGGAAGCCCGGAGGAAGTTACAGAAGGGCTCTGGGGGGCTGACACCCCCTCTGCTTGGTCGCCTCTACAGTTGCCATCTACAAGGTATAATTCACGTGTCAGAGTCTCCTCTAAGCCTTTTGCCATTCAATCCTCCTAGTCGCCTTTTTGCTGTAGGACTGTAACTCATTACCCCTCTGACACACCAGGAAACACTATTCTAAATATTTTAGAATTTTGCAAACACTTTCACATTTGTGCTTTTCCTTCATCCATACTACCATGCTGTAGGTCAACTGTGGCAGTTATTATTAGGTCATTTGACAAACAAAGAAATTAATTCCCAGAAAGATTCAAACCTTTGCATAAAGAAGCACATTAAGTTAGTGGGCAGAGCTGAAATCAGAATCTGGATTTTTCATCTGAGACAGATACTTCCCCTACTAAAACACAAAAAGATTAAAAGGCGAAACAAACAAAAAACACAAAAATTTAATTGACCACTTTATAGCTTTCTTCACCAATGTTACTTGGCAAAATGATGAGTGATAACAGAACTACATGAGGATTTATCCCAGAGCTTTCAGTGGGTGCATTTATCTCAAAGCTATAGGAAGTTGGTATATAACACAGAGAGCTCAGCCTGGCACTCTGTGCTGACCTAGAGGGGTGAGATGCCGGGATGGGAGGGAGGCTCACGAGAGAGGGGATATATATATAATTTTTGGCTGATTCTCGTTGTTGTATGGCAGAAACCAACACAATGTTGTAAAGTAATTTTCCTAAAATTAAAAATAAATTTTAGTAAAAGCTATGGGAACAACATTTGCCAGAGACAATTAGATCTGAGTACCAAGAAAATATTTACCAACCAAATAAAGCAACTCTATAAGCTTGTGTGGAAGCTTAATACAGAGCACCAGGGTGCCCTGCTCTACAGAAACTCTGCAGGGGCCATCTGTTTGCATTCATAAACTGAACCCAGTGACTCCAGGCTGCCCCCAGGAGCCGGTGCCCTTTTATGGGCATCACATGGTCCCCAAGAACACTTGCTTCTTTCTTCAATTACTAGAAATCCTACAGCTGGAGTTTTCTGCTGGGGCCTCTTCAGAATGCTGCCTAAAGAAAATGAAGAAATCGATCTTGACCCTTGTAATCTTTTGCTCCAGCAAGGGAACCAGGAGCGGAACTCTTTGCAATTTCCTACTGCATGGCTGAAGGTCATTCTTCCTTTTCTCATCAGCAGTGGTAACTTCCATCACCAGAGTTCTGAAACCAAACCACAATTTTGTATGCAAATGAACTGTGTCTATCAATGACTGTAATAAAACCCAACAGTGGTCCTTCTGAGTGACAATGAGAGAAGCACTTGGAAGGCATAGCATATTCCAGGGATGCTTTTCATCATCATCATTAGAAACAAAGAGGAAGAATAAACAGATGAACCACATGAACAATACAAGCAAAATTGCCAGATTGCCAGGAAATGTCTCTCCTGGGCCTGGCTATAATACATTTATACTAGATTTATTTGAGTGAGAAAAATAGAACAGCTACAATTGTGTTTCTCTTCTATTTTTTTTTTCCAAAGCTCTCTTGACCTTCGGCAGCAGGATTATCCCACTTTGATGTGAGTGCATTAAACATTAACAATCTTACCATGTTAGTCTCCCAGACCAAATCTTATTAGCATTTAGTTCTGACATTGGTACTTGCTGGTAAATTATTTTAAAAATGTAAAGAGTCTGAGGTTGTGTGACAAAAATCACATAACCACATAATGGACATCATTAAAGGCCTTTGAAGGTGTGAAATAGGCAGGACCAGTATTACATGAGGCTGTTAGTCCCTGTTTTACTTTCATTAAAATACTTTGTGGGGTAAAGAACTGCTCCTTTCTTGATATAACCCTGAGCAAGCCTGGAAGTGCACAGTCCCTGGTAGGAGGTTAGGACTAAAAAGATGGTCCTCCCTCTCTCCACACACTTCTTAGCTAAGGTGAGCACACAAATCACTCCCTTACTTTCTGGAATAATTCTAAGTCAAGTTTGCTGGGTGTCTGAATGCTATATTGTGTTCCACTCTTTGCGACTCCATAGACTGTAGCCTGCCAGGCTCTTTCGTCCATGGGATTTTCCAGACAAGAATACTGGAGTAGGTTGCTATTTCCTTCTCCAGGGTATCTCCCTGACCCAGGGATAGAACCTGCATCTCTTATGTCTCCTGCATTGACAGGTGGGTCCTTTACCACTAGCACCGCCTGGGACACAGCAGGGTCCTGCTTTCCTTATTCTGTCAAGAGTAACACCTATTTTACTCTCTGGGAAGGCTTCCCTGGTGGCTCAGATGGTAAAGAATCTGCCTGCAATGCAGAAGACCCGGGATTGATCCCTGGGTTGGGAAGATCCCCTGGAGAAGGGAATGGCTACCCACTCCAGTATTCTTGCCTGGAGAATCCCACGGACAAAGGAGCCTGGCAAGTTAGATATGATGGAGTAACTAACACTTCCGCTTACCTCCTGGGAACTGAGAAGCAGAGGTCTGGTTGCCTTTTCCTAAAATGACCCTGGTCCCTAGAATTCTGAATTCTCAAATATGAAATCTAATCATGATGGGAGAAATCAGTCAGATGAGTCCCTGAGAGGGTCTGGTTCTAACATTCTCTGAAACAGCAGCCTGTGTCTTGCAAAGCCCTGGGGAGGCTGCCTGTGGACATGTGGATGAAGCTCGGTGTGTGTAAATCATGCATACAAATGGGAAAAGGTGGACAGGACCAGTGGGGCTCCAGCCTTCTCTGAAGAATCCCTGAGCAGACAATCTGCTGTGGAAATTATCCCCCCAATGTATCTTGTTAAAAGTTGACTGTATAAGAAGGGGGAAGGCAGAGAATCAGTTTCTTTGCTGCTAATACTTGTCCCCAGTAACTAAGCTGACAGCATACCTTAGCCTCCTTTGTCCTGACCAAATAGAGAGGAGAGAAACCCACTTTCTAAGGGATGGGCTGCAGACGTGCTAGAGTTAAGGTCAAGAGCCTAGGAATCGGTGCACTCCAGGAAGACGATGCTCAGGATTTTATGCCCCCAGGAGGTCTCTGAAAATGAACAGCTTAACCTTTTGCTTCCCAGAGAAGAGACGAGAGAAACAAACCCTCCTGGGCACTGGCTGCCGCCGCCACTGCTGTCACATCTCCGGTGCCAGGTGTCCTCTCTGGCAGCAGGAAGAGAAAGGTGTCCCAGTGGCCTCAGAGCAGCAGTGCTGGCCCCCTCCCCAGACTCCCCCTCCTGTACTGGACTCTGCTCAGTAGTGCACAAGGGCTTTGGGCACCCTGGCGGGGACAAGGTGCTGAAGCATCATCAATAATGTATGGCCCATAGGGCATGAAGAGCTTGCGGAGGGGGACGCAGGGAGGGGAGGAGCTGTCCTCTTATGGAACCGACATAAGCACCTAGCTGTGCACCCACAAAACTCAGTTTACACCAATGCTGGGGGAAGGAAGACAGGAAGGAATGATTTGCTGGAAAACAAAGGTTGGGACAACTAACAATTGCAATACCCAGAATATGTCTCCAATCTGAGCTGAATACTGAGCATACGATTTTGGCCAATTACAGAAATGACCATACAGGTAACCTGTCCCTGTGGGCTCTCTCTTCCACAGGCTATGAGCAGAGATTCAAGGCACCAGTCTGCTGCCATCACCACCAGTGATTTTTTTTCTCCTGAGTGTGAAAGAAAGAAGCTGTTCACCAGAGTACAGAACTTAAAAGGATTTGCTGTTGCTTCCAACGTGTGTGTTCTTTCAGATGCATGAATTAATAATGGAGCCATATTTGTCAAGTAAGCAACCTAAAGTTCATGACATTGCATGAGGACCAGGTTAATGGAGCTTTTCTAAACCAAGTGTAAATGTACAAGCTGCCAATTTCAATCATATTTTGAAAATGAGTAGAGTCTATAGAAAACGTCAGGTTGTCATCCATCTCCTATTGAGACTCAAGTGTGTTCACTCATTCACTGTCCGTTTAGTTGTTCATTCGTTGAACCCCTTGCGGCTCAGCTGGTAAAGAATCTGCTTGCGATGTGGAAGGAGACCTGGATTAGATCCTTGGGTTGGGAAGATCCCCTGGAGAAAGGAAAGGCTACCCACCCCAGTATTCTGGGCTGGAGAATTCCATGGACTGTATAGTCCATGGGGTCGCAAAGAGTCGGACACGACTGCGCGACTTTCACGTTCATTCATTGAACACACATTTATTAAGAGTCAAATGTGTGCCAGCCAGTGTGCTAGGTTCTGGCAGCTATATCATGGTTCCTGGTTTTGAGACACTTTCTTCCTATTATGAATTATAACCAGAGGAGTCAGGAAACCCAAGCTCACACATCCACATCCACATGCCCATCCTCACATAGGTCCTGAGGCTGTGGGGAGCCAGGTGTCAGCAGGCTGATGACAGGTCACCCCAGACAGCTCCAAGTCTGCATGAAGCCTTTTTATAGAGACTTACAGAGGGTGTGTGGGTAAATCTCTGGTATGAGGGGGTGGAGAGTGAGTGAACACATAATACAAAATATGGAGAAGCTAAAAATAGGAATTTAAAATCAACACCAGATAAAACCCATTGCATACTACAAAGAGAGCAAACACTGATATGGAGGTCATTCACTCTACTATCCCCAGTGAGAGAGGCATTTTAGTGAAAAAGATTCTGAGGTTAAACCTAAAAGGCGTGAAGTGACTTGACGATTTATAGTATTTGTCTAGATTTACAGAACTGATCAAGGTTCAAAGCTTCCCAGCTCTCTAGGTGCAAATGGCTTCTTCCTTTCTATTTTATTCCCTCCATAACAACTGAAAGGTAAACTTTGAACCCCTTTTTGGCTAGTGATGAATATGAACATAAGTACATGTATATTTTGTCAGCTAGATTTATGTTTATTACTTCTGGTTAAGTGTTCTGTATGAAGACCCCACATTTTATTTCAGCAGAGGTTTAGAGTTTATTCGAGCAGACCTTGACATTCATTAATCAATTAAGCAGCACAGGGTTGGGCATTTGCTATGTGCAAGGCCAAATTCTGGGCACAACTGGATGGTCAGTCAAAGACCCTGCCTTCTCTAGCTTATAGAAAAACTATATAAGAAAAGGAACGATATAAGAAACTATAGGGAACTATACAACAAAAGGGCACAAATAACTCTGAAACAGGATAAACAGTAGGACGGGAGACAGAGGAGGAATAAGCTCAGAAGAGACAAAGACAGCTTCTGCTTACATGATCAAAGGGGGCTTTGGAAGAAGGTGAGTTTGGGTTGAGTCTTGAATGATGGCTGGATTTGCTCTATCCTGATGCCCAGAACACAGTGGCTACTCTGTTCATGTGTGGTGTAGTGAAGCACAGAAGCTGATGTCAAGAATAAGATAAAGGCATCCTTTATCCTTTACTCAATATTGTTGTGAAGGCCAGCCCAAAACAGACAAGGGAAAATAAATAAGGACTATAAAAACTAAAAGCAAGGAAGTAAAATCATCATTATTTAGAGATGATGTGATTGTATACCTGGAAACCTATTATATGTAACATGAAATTGAATTAGATGACTATGGGAAATTCATATCTGGAAATCAGTAGCCTTAATATTTGCAAATTATAACTAGTTTAAAAAATCTCAAAGAAAGAAAAGACTATAAATATCTGGGAATAAATGTAGTGAGAAGTGTACAAGACCTGTATAAACCAAACTTTAAAACATTGTTTGGGACATAAAGACCTTTAAAGAAATAAAATATGTATCACATCTTTTGATGGGAAAACTCAGCATCTTAAAGATTTAATTGCTCTCAATTTAATATATGTTTATACTAATCTCAACAAAAATAGCAATAGAATTTTTCCATGGCATTGTAGACAAGATGATTTAAGAGTTCATTGTTGTTGTTCAGCCTCTAAGTCGTGTCTGACTCTTTGTGAACCCATGGACTGTAGCCCGCCAGGTTCCTCTGTCCATGGAATTTCACAGGCAAGAATATTGGAGTGGGTTGCCATTTCCTTCACTAAGTGATCTTCTCCACCTAGGGACTGAACCCAGGTCTCTTGCATTGGCAGGCAGATTCTTTACTGCTGAGCTACCAAGGAAGTTCATTAAGAGTTCTTATAGAGGGACTTCCCTGATGGTCCAGGGGTTAGGACTTTGCCTTCCAATGCAGGGGGTGCAACTTTGATCCCTGGTCAGGGAACTAAGATCCCATATGCCTCGTGGCCAGGGAAGCCTGGCATGCTTCAATTTATAGAGTCGCAAAGAGTCGGACATAACTTAGTGACTGAACAACAACAAGCTATTAAACTGAAAAAAGAAAAGTTTCAGATCTTTATCTTATACTTCACAAAAGCATAGATGAACCAAAGATTTAAATGTAACCACTAAATCATTACAATCCACATAAAAACATCAGGAGAATTTCTTTATATAACTATAGAGTGGAGAAGCCCTTTCTGTGTGTAATCCTAAAAAACAGAATCCATATAAGAAAATAAATGTAAAAACATAAAATAAAATTTAAAAAAAGGCCGGACAGCAAAATCTACAAAGTCAAATAATACAATACAAGTTTTAAACTCCATATTATAGAAAAAAGGGCTATTTACTTAATATAGAATAAGCTTCCTAAAGTCAGTAAGAAAAAGACCAGAAATATAAACTAATCTTAAGAATATGAAAAGACACTTATACTCACTTCTAATAAGAAGAATGCAAATTAAAAGCACAGCAACCTGACATTTTTCACTTATCACCTTGGCCAAGATTAGACAGTTTGATGACATCCTAGTTGACAAGGATGTGGGGGACAGGTTCTCAGATGTGGCTTCTGACAGTCTATGTTGGTATATATTTTATGGAGAGCAAGTTGGCAATGTTTATCCAAACTTTAAATATGCATAGTCTTTGACCCACACTTCGACTTCTAAATATCCACTCCTTCAGATACCAGATAACTTTTGTTCAAGAAAATTCACTACAGCAATGTGTGTAAGACCAAAGAGTGAAACTAAATATCTACCAATCGTGAACAAGACAAATAAATTAGTTTGTATTTGTACTGTTGAACTGTTATTCTACAACATGGATGAATCTTCAAAATAATATGCTAAGTTAAAGAAGCCAGACACAGAAGAGTGTATATGGTATGGTTCCATTTATATGATGTTCTAGAATAGAAAAACAAATCAAGAAGCCCATGTTGATTTTCCTTACATTTATCTTCAACTCTTTTGGAGAGTGTGCAATAGGATGACTTTGCAGTTTACTCTTTAGCCTCTGGGGCAGAGTTAGCAACATTTTCAGAGAGTCAACATTTAAGCAATTGCTCTTATACTATCAAACTATGGCATTCTAACCTCTCTATTTAGTTTATGTATCATAGCACATTTCCTAAATAAATGCATTTAAATTCAAAAGAAAGAAAGAATAACTGATCATTATGATAGAAATCACATCTGTGGTTGTATTTAGGGGGAGAGTTCAATTTGGGGGAAGGGGAAAGAGAGAACTTTCTGGGATGAAAAAAATATTATATATATATAATATTTAATTCCATTAAAATTTTAATTGAAGTATAATTGATGTACAATCTTATATAAGTTATAGGTATACAACATACTGATCCACAAGCTTTAAAGGTTATACTCCATTTATAGTCATTATAAAATTTTTGCTATATTCCCCACGTTGTACAATACATCCTTGCAGGTTAGTAGTTTATTTTATACATAATAGTTTGTACCTCTTAATCCCCTACCCTTAATTTCCCCTCCTCCCTTCCCTCTCCCCACTGGTAACCAAGAGTTTGCTCTCTATATCTGTAAGTCTGCTTCTTTGTTGTTATATTCACTAGTTTGTTGTATATTTTTAGATTCCACATATAAGTAATATAATTCAGTACTTGTCTTTGTCTGGCTTATTTCACTTAGCATAATGTCCTCCAAGTCCATCCATGTTGCCACAAATGGCAAAATTTAATTCTTTTTTATGGCTGAGTAGTATTCCATTGCATATATTTACCACTCCTTTATCCATTCATTTCTTGATGGATACTTAGATTGTTTCCATGTCTTGACTATTATAAACAATGCTACTAGGAACATTGGGGTGTATGTATCTTTTTGAATTAGTATATTTGTTTTTTTGAACACACACCTAGGAGTAGAATTGGTGGATCATGTGGTAGTTCTATTTTCAGTGTTTTGAGAAACCTCTATACTTTTCCACAGCGGCTGTACCAATTTACATTTCCACCAACAGTGTACAAGGGTTCTCTTTTCTCCATACCCTAGCCAACAAAAATTATATTTTATAATGTGGTGGATTACACACTATATGAATTTGTTAACACAAGATTAAACTGCACTTAAAAGCTATGCATTTCACTTTATGTAAACATGTCTCAAACAAATAACTGAAAAAACATCTATCAGGATGTTTATAAGCCCAGCTGATGTGCTATTTCATACACATGTAAACAGAAACTAATAGCCATTTCCTTTGTGCAGTTATTTTTATTTACCTCTTTCCCCGGCTACTTAGATCCAACAGAATGTCAAATATGAACATTATATTCAGCCTTACAATTCTATATTAATCTCTATAAAATATTCTAAATATATATACAACAAAAAAATTGAGAGTGGAAGAATTTGAAAGGAAAAGGTGTTTTCTGCCCACAAAAGCTGGTAGAAGATGTTATTACCCCCAGTTATTTCATCTCAGAGTGATAGCCAAGGTTTTCAAATTGGTTCCTTAGAGCTGTTTTAGCAGCCACCTCTGGGCCAGGCAGGAGGCCAAGAAAGGAAATGAACAATGAGGACCACTCTTCATCTTTCTTGTCCAGTTGTGCCAGACAACTGCCCCTTTCTCAGTTATAAATACTTGAGTACCATATAAGATCTTATTTGAGAAAAGGATTGTGATGTTGAAATTTGAAAAAAGCATGCTTTGTTTCCACCTACTTTCAATTTTCTACCATTCTAAGATAGAACTTGGTGGCCTAAATCACAATTTTTGGACAAGGACAAACTTTTTAAAGGGATTCTGGTTTTGTCAATTCACTACAAAATTGTCACCACTAACAAAATTCCTATTTTAGTTCATTCAGGCTGCTATAACAAAATACCATAAACTGGGTGCCTTATAAATAACAGAAATTCACTTCTCACAGTTCTGGAGGCTGGAAAAGTCCAAGAACAAGGTGTTGGCAGATTTGGTGTCTGGTGAAGGCCTGCTTCCTTGTTCACTGATGGCTGTCTTTCTACTGTGGCCTCACATGGCAGAAGGGATAGGGAGCTTTCTTAAGGTTTTTAAGTCTCATTCATGAGGGTTCCACCCTCATGACCTCATTATCTCTCAAAGGCCTCTCCTGATACCCACTCTCCTGATACCATGACCTTGCGGGGGTAGCTTTCAACATATGAAGTTTGGAAGGACACAAACATTCAGATCACAGCTACCCCTAACCAAATAAACTCACATTCTTCAGGGTTCCCCTTATCTAGGGTACTTGTCCAGTCTATTTCTCCTTTGAAATTGCTCTTGCTGCCCACTCCGAGTCCCTCGGTGAGGGTCAAGGAAGTCATGCTTGAATCATTTGACCTTATTCATTTTAGTAACAGTTGATCAGACCCAAGGGTGACTTAATCTTAATCCAGGAGAATTATGTCCCTCTCGCATCGATCTAGGGTTGTGAAAACAAGTAGTAGATCAGTTGGATGGTTGGAGGTAAGAGAGAAAAATGCCTGAAATGAAAGGACCCACTGAGCTAGGGCTGGGGCAGATCATGTGCAAGCAGAAGAGGGTGAGAAAATGAAGAAATAAAGAGAGGAAAGGATGTGAGGACCACGTTCGGTTCTATGAAAGGAAACAGTTTTCCCACCTCCTACACCACATAGCTTGCTGTGCTTTAGTGTCTGTCCTCATTCTTTTCAGACCCACCATTGACTTGGGGGCTTGAATGACATTCCAATCCTTGCAGTCCCACGGTCCTGATGATGGCATCCACTCATGTACTGTCTGCACAATAATTTTGTCTATAACAAGTGATGTGGATACTAAAATAGATGTAGTGAGGTCCTACTTTTGAAAATAAAGCCCAGCAAAGAAAGCAAAGTACTTAGCACTACTGTTAGAATATCTGGCATCATTTTGCAAATTAGGTGTGATAGTTAATTTGATGTGTCAATTTGACTGAGTCACGAGGTGCCCAGATATTCGGTCAAACATTATTCTTGGAGTCTTTGAGGATATTTCTGGATGAGATTAACATTTGAATCAGTAGATTGAATAAGGCAGAATTCCCTCCCTAATGTGAGTGGGCCTCATCCAGTAAGTTGAAGGCCTGAATAGAACAAAAAGGCTGATTGTGGTGCTGGAGAAGACTCTTGAGAGTCCCTTGGACTGCAAGGAGATCAAACCAGTCAATCCTAAAGGAAATCAGTTCTGAATATTCACTGGAAGGACTGTTGCTGAAACTCTAATACTGTGGCCACCTGATGCAAAGAGCCAACTCATTGGAAAAGACCCTGATATTGGGAAAGATTGAAGGCAAAAGGAGAAAGGGGCGACAGAGGATGAGATGGTTAGATAGCATCACCAACTCAATGGACATGAATTTGAGCAAACTCTGGGAGTTAGTGGAGGACAGAGGAGCCTGGTGTGCTGCAGTCCATGGAATTACAAAGAATTGGACACGACTTAGCTACTGAACAATTACAGCAACTCCTATGAGTAAGGGTGAATTTTTCTTGCCTTCAGACTCAAAACAAAACATTACCTCTTCCTGGGTCTTGAGCCCACTGGCCTTCAGACAGGAAGTAAAACATAAGCTCTTCTAGTTCTCAGGACTTCACATTCTGATGGGAATGATCCATCAGCTCTCTTGTCTCTTGTCTCCTGCTTGCTGACTCACCCTGCAGCTCTTGATACTAGCCAGCCTCTAACACTGTGTGAGCCAATTTCTTATAATAAATCTTTTCTGTTTACATACATCGTATTGGCTGTGTTTCTCTGGAGAACCTTGACTAATACATTAGGAAGGATGCTCCTTCTGAGTGGACATGGCCTTTGAGCAGATGCTACCTTTGTGTAAATTAGAACAAGTGCCCCTTGTGATCAGAGTTGGGGAGAAGCAGAGCATGGATGGGATGTTGGGTCTCACTTGCTCCCTTAGCTGGGCTCCATCAGACAAAGCCCAGCCTCCACACCTATCAGTAGTGGCCTTCCAGTAGCAGAGCCCAGGAGTCAGCAAACAAGAGCTTGTGGGCCAAATCCAGCCTGCTACCTAATTCTGTGAGTAAGTTTACTGGAACACAACCATATCCATTTGTGGGCTGCTTCTGCAAACTTGAGAAGTTGCAACAGAGATCATAAGGCCCACGAGCTGAAAATATGTATTACAGAAAAAGTTCACTGACCCTTGGCTTAGCCCATATCTGATATTCATTTTCTAAAGATCCACACTCTAAATAATGAAATGAATCTACTACTGAATACAGGAAATACATCTCAAGTCCTGGAACTGAATGGGTACTTGGGTCACTTGGTCAACATTTGCTTAAAAACACAATGTAATGCTAGAACCCTATAGAAGTTCACTTCCCCCCTATAAAAGGTTGAGCAGTGTATTCTCTGGCAGGATAAATCAGGTTTATTGATTACAAGAAAACGTGTGATTCTGTTTCTATTTTAGGTTTGTGGAGAGAGAGAAGAAAAGCAAAACTCTAACCCATCAGAAGAAACTTTCAAAGTCTCACCCCAATCATAATTTGAGGAATGCTGTATACCAGTTTCACGGGTTTTTTGAAAGCAGGCCTCATCTGTTGCTTTACTATTTTTCTGTGCTGCTTCAATGATCTTCAATAGGCAGAGAGATCGTGAATAATAACTGGGAAAGAAAACACAATTTTCTTGAATTTGTTACATGATAGTGTCTTAGAATGAACTAAAGTAGATATACGTGCGGTGTTCTGGTGGGAATATCTAGTAAGAAAACACCTGTTGGCTGTAACTATAAGTAGGGTTTTATTTAGAGTTTCTTTAAGAGGGAGTAGAAGAAACTAACAAGCCCAGAGTAATTTTTTTTTTTTTTGTGCAAGGGATGAGTTAAAAGAGGATGAAATGTTGACAGATGCAGAATAACCACAATGAAAACATCACCAGAGAAAAACTAGCATGCTTCAAAGGTGAGAAAGAGCATTTCACAGGAGACTAAGAGCTGTCAGCAAAGCGACGTGTTCAGAAAATGCGACCGTGTTCTCAATCCATCACCCCACGTCAAGGTTCCCGTGTCACGTCTTCAGAACCCCTCCAGGCTTCTCTCTCCAGTTCAGGAGGAGGTGAGACTGAAATCCTTGTGGATGTTCACAAAGAAATCCCTTATGAGAGCCCTTCCTTCCTTCCAGCTAGATGGGATGGCTCACTTTTATGCTCTTAAGAACCTACAAGTTAGTAATATATTTCTTACATCAAGAATCCATGGCTGATTCATGTGAATGTATGGAAAAAACCACTACAATATTGTAAAGCAATTAGCCTCCAATTAAAATAAGTAAGTTAATTTGGAAAAAATAAATAAATAAAATAAGAAAGCTCTGAGTTCAGCCCATCTGGCAGAAGGCATTCCTGAATGAGTGGAGGGAGACAAGTAAGGCCTGCAGACCACTGAAGTTTTAGAAACAGCCTGTAGAGGGCACTGTTAAAACAGTGTGATGGGGAAAATTGCAGTAAACTGAACATACATGGGTAGGGGAACTAAAGGTTTATTTTATTATCAGGACCAACTTCTTTTCCCCCAGTCTGCAGACAGGGATAATTCTAAGTGTAGGGAACTCCCTTGGCGATTTTTCATTCCACTGGCCTCCTCGCCGCAGCTCAGCCTTCACCCCGTTGGCCTGGAATCTCAACTTGTCTGCTTCTCTGGCAGTGTGAGATGTGGCTGCCCTCCTTTGTGCCTGTGGTCAGGGAAAGTGAAGTGTGGTGACATTGAGACACCCTTCCCAGCCACTGCGCCGGAAGAGAGAAGAGCAGGGCAGATGGCAGGCAGAGCTGACCACTCCGAAGTGTCAAATCCGCGCTGGTGACTGGAATACAAATTTACTAAATATAAGGCTTGAAGCCCGGCAGGGATTAACTTGATGCCACGCTGTCAGAGAAAACCAGTAACCTGGGGAAGGCAGTCTCCACATCTCCTGGGGTGAGGATCTCCACTACTGTTTGCTCAGGATGCTCTGAACCGGGCTGTTCCGTAGCAGTGGGTCCAGTCGAGTTCCCAGGCTTGAGTCTCTTAGCTTTGGGTTCATCTGGAATGTGCTACCTAACATCAGCTTTTTAAAAGCGGATTGGCATATATACACACACACATTCATACAGATGCATATGTGCATCTCCACATAGACACACATTTATACATACACACATACATATGTATAATCACAGCACACATGATATACATACACATAACACACACACTTACATATGTATAAACTTAATACATATATACACAATATACATACATATAACACATACGTACATGTATATATACATGAAAGTGAAAGTTGCTCAGTTGTGTCCGATTCTTTGCGACCCCATAAACTGTACAGTCCATGGAATTCTCCAGGCAAGAATATTGGAGTGGGTAGCCTTTCCCTTCTCCAGGGGATCTTCCCAACACAGGGATCGAACCCAGGTCTCCCGCATTACAGGTGGATTCTTTACCAGCTGAGCAACCAGGGAAGCCCAAGAATACTGGAGTGGGTAGCCTATCCCTTCTCCACTGGATCTTCGTGACTCAGGAATCAAACTGGGGTCCCCTGCAACGCAGGCAGATTCTTTACCAGCTGAGCTTACCAGGGAAACCCATATATACACACATATACACAGGAATATATAGATACACACATACATCACCTATACATGTATTGAGTACCAAACAGTTCATTTGGGTTTTTCTGTCATACCATCATATTGTATGAAAAAACCCAAATGAACTTCTGGCCAACCCAATATAAACACATATGTACACATACATTGACCCACAATATGCACATGTAACACACACGTATATACACACACACAAATATATTAATACATACACAGTAGACACAAATATACACACACACATACATATACAAATACCCATATATACACATACTTATATACACATGTCTGACTCAATGGATATGAGTTTGAGTAAACTCCAGGAGTTTGCAATGGACAGGGAGGCCTGGTGTGCTGCAGTCCATGGGGTCGCAAAGAGTCGGACACATCTGAGAGACTGAACTGAACTGAACTGAACACACAGTTATGGTAGACACACATATACATCCATGTATACACACACACACACACTTGTGTGTGTGTTTGCCTGGGCATTCATGTACAGCTATTCCAGAGTTAACAACAAAATGCACTTTGGGGCCTGAGATGAAAATCATTGGAAAATGCTTAGCTCCTAAGGTACAAAAAGCACGTGCCCTTTCTCTTTGTGACTTTCTATTGTCGTCCGCGTTTGGCCCTGTACAGACGCGCACTCAATAGGCAGTGCTGATGTGCTCAGCCCTGACTTTCTTTTCAAACCCGCTATGGTGAAGTGATGAGGGTCCTAAAGGAAAATCTTTCTGAGAACAAGTCTTTCATCAGCCTTGCCCTTCACAACTTTAGAAAAGCTAATCTGCTCCTTCTGCTTCTTTCTGGTTCATCAGAAAGGTTGTCCTGCTGTTCTCAATCCAACAAACACTTTTGCACACTTGGTTTGTACAAAGAACTCTCTTAGGTACTGTGAGGTTACAGAGATGAATAAGATGAGGACCAAACCCTTGAAAACTTTACATTCAATGGGGAGAAAAGCCAAATTCCTGTAACCCAGATGGGCACAAATGCGTGCTACAATGCATTACAAATAAGAGGCGTATTTTAGGAGCATGACAAGAAGAACAATGAGCTCTTAGGGGGAGAGGAGGAAGTGGATTTGAACACAGCCATGGTGAATTAACAGAGCTTCCTGAAGCGGGGAAGAGAGAAAGGGCAATTTGGCTGGAGCAGTGGCCTCGGAAGAGGGTACATAAGCACTGCCCACTGTGGCTGGCCTCCTAACCTCATGGAAGGACAGGGGGGCGGAGATGGAGACGGGACATCTCAGAAGAATGCCATGCTCAGGGCTTGAACACGACAAAGTAGGGAAGGAGAAGTTGAAAACACTGGCTCTTAGAAGATCATTGAGGAGCTGGCCAGCACAGCTGGGGATAGGGAGCACAAACTACAGCACAGGAGGAAGGGATGGGAGAGCAGACACAGGAGAAATTCACCCCAAATACTCCTCTCTGTCTTCTCCCCTGAGATGCCACCTCCCTGGAATCTGCACAATGAAACAACCTTCCTCCTAGGAAGGAATCCAGCTTGAAACCTTTCTCCCCTTTGTACGTGTTTGGCAGCTGCAGAGAATTCAGCACAGCCATGAAGGTTTCACTGGTGGGAGCAATGGCTTTTAATTAACTCTAGGGAGGATCCGCTAAGAGAGGTGCAAATTGAACGTTTCCCTACGACCCTCTATGAGGACGCATTTCTAATTAACAGATTCTCCCACTGCAAGCCTAGCCACCCACCTACTTCTGCAGTGGGGTAAGCAACAATGATGTATCAGCAAGTCAGCCCTCAAAGAAGGGGTCCTGTGAGTTCCAAGACCTTTTAAAAGCCTGAGACTCATAAAACGGCTTTTCTCAGCAAGGATCAGTTTAAAGAGCTTGCAAATACCTTCTGCTGAAGTTGTAGAAAGAGATAGAGCTGGGGGTCAGAGGGCCTGCTGACGATCTGAAGGAAACTTCACCACTTACTAGGTTTGAAGTTAATGCAGGCATTAGGGAGTCGCTTGGGAGTGGCGAGGGCTGAATAAGAATGGCTTGCATCGCTGGTGGACTAGGCAGGAGACAAGGGGTTGATTTCGCCTTCTTGAGAATGAATCCAAAGGGTGCACAGATTGGGGATCACCCATGAACTTGGAGATCGGTCCAATCTTAGCC
Source organism: Giraffa tippelskirchi (assembly GCF_054371585.1). NCBI lineage: Eukaryota > Metazoa > Chordata > Mammalia > Artiodactyla > Giraffidae > Giraffa > Giraffa tippelskirchi. Next base: position 143,871,123 of record NC_137281.1, on the reverse strand, counting down.
TTTATGCACCTGCAGAATTCTTTGCAAGGAGACTTCCTCCTATTTCCTCATTTTGTCAAAAGCAATATTAATGTTCCTCAAATTTTTCTATCTTCTTCTCACACGTGATTTTCCATAGCACAATGAACTCTTCATTCCTTTTGTTGAGTGAAAAGTTCTATTTGGCTTGATGGCAAAGAATAAACACATTTTAAATGCCAATTTTCTTCATGCTTAATTTTTCTCTATGTATCCAATCTGAGGAGTGACAGGAAAAACAACAGTTCTGACAAGGAGCAACCAATAACTTTCAGCAAATCCATTAATTAGGGTCATGTTTACACTTCTTGTCGTCAACGGAACATCTGCCTAAGTAGGTTTTCTTGGTGTATAAAGTCATACCCATCTGTCCACATGAGATAATACACTGCTTAAGTTTTATAAGGATGTGAGAACGGCAGGCTTATATTTTTTTTGTCAGAAAAGGGCTTTGACTGCATTAACAGTGTTGAACATGGAGTCAGAAAACGTGGGTTGAGTCTCACTTTTGACACTTGGTAGCAAAGAGGTCTCCAGCCAGGGACCTTTGTTTCAGCATTTGTAATAACTATTTCCTAGGATGCAAGTGGACTGTATAACTTCTGTGACATTGGGCATTGCCTGATTAAACAACAATGCCCGAAGGAACATTTGATAAGAGTAGGGGTGGGCCATTAAAAAAAATATATTTGAATCGGTTCTATTGAGATGGATGAAACTGGAGCCCATTATACAGAGTGAAGTAAGCCAGAAAGAAAAACACTAACACAGTATGCTATGCTATGCTAAGTCGCTTCAGTCGTGTCCGACTCTGTGCGACCCCATAGACGGCAGCCCACCAGGCTCCGCCATCCCTGGGATTCTCCAGGCAAGAATACTGGAGTGGGTTGCCATTTCCTTCTCCAGTGCATGAAAGGGAAAAGTGAAAGTGAAGTCGCTCAGTCGTGTCCGACTCTTAGCCACCCCATGGACTGCAGCCTACCAGGCTCCTCCATCCATGGGATTTTCTAGGCAAGAGTACTGGAGTGGGGTGCCATTGCCTTCTCCGATACAGTATACTAATGCATATATATAGAATTTGAAAGATGGTAATGATAACCCTATATGTGAGACAGAATAAGAGACACAGATGCATAGAACAGTCTTAAGGACTCTGAGGGAGAAGGTGAGGGTGGGACGTTCTGGGACAATAGCATTGAAACATGTATATTATCATATGTGAAACAGAACACCATTCCATGTTTGATGCATGAGACAAATGCTCAGGGCTGGGGCAATGGGATGACCCAGAGGGATGGGATGGGGAGGGAGAGGGGAGGGGGGTTCAGAATGGGGAACACATGTAAACCCATGGCTGATTCATGTCAATGTATGGCAAAAACCACTACAATACTGTAAAGTAATTAGCCCCCAACTAAAATAAATAAATTTATTAAAAAAAAAAAGAGTAGGGGTGGGGATTGCAATTTAACTGTATTGCCAGGAAGCAGCATATGGCATTCAGGAGGGCAATTCATCAATAGGCTGTATTCTAAGTAATGGGGGCTCGTTCTAACAACAAGCTTTCACAGCAGAAAAAGAGAAAATGCTAATCTCATAGGGAGAACATGGGAGCCAAAGGAAACAGAGAGGGAGGGCATGTAGGTTACACGACCTGGAATCAGCCATCACTTTCCAGATCAAGTGGGTAGAAAGCAATCATCAGACAGTAGAGGAGACAGAGAAATGAAGATCCACACTGGGCTAGACATGCTTCCCAGAGCAGCTGATTAAGGATTCACACAAATTCCTTGGTAGGGAAAATTTAAAGACTGATATCAGAAAATACCATATAATCCTTTCTAGTTTATTGTATAGACATTGGTTATAATCCTCATTTCAAAGTGTCGGTTTAGTGGCTTAACAGGGCCCTTTGTCATCTTCGTGATATTACTATTTTCAAGGATTCCCCTTGTTATTGGCATATGTAAATATATAGGACAAGGGAAACTAATCTAAGGCTTAGAATTAGGATTCAAGTACCCAAAGAGAGCAAAGCCAGGGAAACTAACTCCCTTTAAATATTCCATCTTAGCAAGACATTTCCAGCAGGGTGATCCATCCATGACAAAAGCACGCTGATGTACCACTTTCAAGGTGCTGGCCTTCTGCCAAACACTCTTGTCCATGCTTCTAGAACTCTCAGCCTTCTAAAGTATCTGACCTTTCTTTTCCCCCCAAGCCTCCTTCCAAACTTCATTCTCTATGTCTCCTTGTCTAGAAAACCTGACTATATACACCACTGCAGACACGGTGGTGTCTGCTCAACACAAATCCTCTCTCCCTAGATGGTGACTCTGATCTCCCTCCAGCCTGCAGCTCCATCTTTCCACTGTGACTTGGAGACTCTGACAGACCACTGGGGTCTTTTCCATCCCAACCAGACCAATATGACCTTCTTCTCTGCTTATTACCCTTGAAAGCAGCCCCCTAGCTAATTTATCCAAGTATTTAACCTACCTGGTCAAATATCAAGTCTATTTCCAGCCACAGATCCCTTTCATTCAACAGCATCATGAAATGAATTCAGTATTATGGTGTTACTTAAGAAGCCAAGACACCAGACTAATGGAAGAGTCTTGAAAGAAAGAACTGAGTTTTCCAGTATCTTTTGAAGAACAACTAGCTATGGTTTTTCCAGTAGTCATGTATGGATGTGAGAGTTGGACCATAAAGAAGGCTGAGAACCAAAGAATTGATGCTTTCGAAATGTGGTGTTGGAGAAGACTCTTGGGAGTCCATTGGACTGCAAGGAAAGCAAACCAGTCAACCCTAAAGGAAATCAGTCCTGAATGTTCATTGGAAGGACTGATGCTGAAGCTTCAATACTTTGGTTACCTGATATGAAGAGCTGACTCATTGGAAAAGACCCTGATGCTGGGGAAGACAGAAAGCAGGAGGAGAAGGGGATGACAGAGGGCGAGACAGTTGAATGGCATCACTAACTCAATGGACAAGAGTTTGAGCAAGCTCTGGGAGATGAAGGACAGGGAAGTCTGGCGTGCTGCAGTCCATGCAGTCGCAAAGAGTCAGACATGACTGAGTGACTGAACAACAAAAAATATAACATTTATGTTATCCTGTCAGCTAAAGGGGCTTCTCTGGTGGCTCAGATGTCAAACAATCTGCCTGTCAAGGCAGGAGATCTGTGTTCAATTCCTGGGTTAGGAAGATCCCCTGGAGAAGGGAATAGCTACCCACATCAGCTAAAGAGAGAGTTGGCTCATGTCTTACACCCCGGGAAGCAGAGACGTAGGCAGAGCAGGTGGCTATGGCTGCCTCTGTGTTCTATCTGTCTTTCAACCCCCTCCCCGTAATGGCACATTGCAGGTTTGGAAATCCCAATTCTGAGACAGTCACATATTAAGGACTTTGGGGCAATTTGGGCATTTCAAATGGTTTAAGGAACCCCATTACCTGAACAGGGTAACACATTAACTATCTGATACAGATTCCTGAAAACCAATCGATGCTAATCTACTGGTACCCAGTCACCAATCAGTAAAAAGGGTCACAGGAAGGTCAGGTATGTTTGATGGAAAGAAGGGACAAACGTGACCTTCCTGCTCCCGTGTCCATTTCTCATAGATGCCACCACTCAAAGGTCTGCATCACACCCAGGATCCTAGTGGTCTTTACTGATGTTTGACAAGCTTTTCATTTTTCCTCATCTTGTCCATTTCAAGTTTGGAATACATGAATGATCCAGAACACAATAATCTCTAAAAAGTGCTAAAATGTCTAGAAGTACCATATAACTGATGAGACCTTTATGTCAGCTACAGTGATTTTTTTTTTTTAACACAAAGAGGATCATTTTAATTCTGCTTAAAATCTTTCAATGGCTTCCATTGTAACTGTAACTGCATTGTATAAAATTCACTGGAATTTGAATTGTATAAAATTCAAATCCCTCACAGTGGGCTATGCTGCCCTGTAGGATCTGGCTCTTCTCTATCCTTCCAGATGCACAGGTTACCACATCCCAGTTGCTCAGCAACCTCCAGCCGCTCTTCACCCTATTCCTTAAGCACATCACACTTGCTCTGCCTCAGAGCCTTTGCACTTGCAATCCCTCTCCTACAATGAGTTTCCTCTAGGTTTTTGCAGATCTGCCTCCTAAGTCCTGTCTCAGAAGTCACCTGCTCACAGAAGCCTTGCCTGACCAACCTGTATCAAGAGGGCCCCTCCCCTAGCCACTTGATCCCATCACCTACTTTTATTTTCTTCATTGCATTTATCACTCTAGTAGTAGAAACTCAGTGTTATTTAAGTTCATGAAATAAATGTGTCTAGTTCCCAATGGTCTCTCTTGCCCCAAGAATCTTATTATATTCCTCACTTTTTAGCTTACTACATATGTCTTACTCTCTCTGCATTAATACATCAATAACTATCTCTGTATTAGTAGCAACCAATAATTTTCAGCAAACCCATTAAATTAGGATTAGGGTCATGTTTCCACTTCTTGTTATAGCCTAAACATCTGCCTAAGTAGGTTTTCTTAGTGTGTAAAGTCATAGCCATCTGTCCACATGAGATAAGATTCTCCACTTAAGTTTAGTAATGATGTGAGAACTTGAGGCTTATATTTTCCGCTGGAAGAGGGCTTTGTATAAAGAGTGCTGGAATGGAGTCAGAAGACTTCAACTAACCCTTGGTAGCAGAGATTTCAGGCAAGCAACCTCTGTTTCAGCATTTAGAAAAGGAAAATCATAGCTATTTCCCAGGATGCAAGTGAACATAGAACTTCTATTACATTGAGCACTTGGAGATTAAATAATAATTATTGACTGATTTGCTTTGATCCGTCTCTTCTCTCTCCACCATAAGCTCCATGAGAACAAGGACACAGGCTCTCTCTTCATAACTGTGTCTACAGTATGGGGAACAGCATCTAGTATAGAGTTGGTGCTCACTACATTTGTTGAGTAATTATAGTAGCAGTTGGTCCTCACAGTTGTTCTGAGAGATAAATACATCACCCTTGCCTTGCTTCACTTCACATGTGAAGAGCCGGAGGTTACAAAAGGCTGGTCAGGATGACAAAACTGACACTTAACTGTAACACTCACATTCTTTGTACCGTTGATTTGATGAGCCAACTTGACAGGGCTACAAGGTATTCAGATGGTTTGTCAAGCACTTCTGGGTGTTTCTAAGAGGGTGCTCTTAGATGAGTTGGGCATTTAGGTCAATAGACTGAATAAAGCAGGGTGTGGGTGGACCTCATCCGATCAGGTGAAGGCTTGACTAGAACAAAAGGCCAACCACCCCTTGATTAAGTGGGAATTCCCCCTGCCAGATTGCCCTTGGAGGTAGAACATTTTTTCCCCTGCCATCCAGTCTTGAGTGGCAACACTGGCTCTTCCTGGGCCTGGAGCCTGTGGGTCACTGGACTGGAACTACACATCAGGTCTCTTGGGCCTCCTGCTGGCTGACTCACCCTGCAGATCTTGGGACTTGTCAGCCTCCACAACTGCACAAGCCAATTTCTTCTAAGGAATATCTCTGGCCCTTTGTAGGTCTGTTTCTGGGCCATCAATCATTCATCTAAGTCTGCTAATGGCTCCCATCTCCCCCTGACCCACGACACAATTTCTCTTTCGAGACTCTGCTGGTTTCGTAATGTGTCACCTTGGGTAGGCTCAACTACCTTTCCCAGAATTTTCTGCTCTGTATGTTCTGACTAGAATGGGCCATAAGAGACCTTCATGTGTGAACTTCAGAGAGCAGAAGTGAAAGAGCAGCTTTACCAATATACCCTACATATTCATTGACAGCTGGAAAAATCCTGCTGCTGCTTGAAGGCTGAGTTCTATTTTTGCTAGTAGCCAGGGAAAACTCTGCTTTTGAAGGATTCATGGGAGGTGAAGCCTAGTCAAATGATCCCCCTGTTATAAAAATCTGTGCCATATAACATATCTGATCCTAGAAATAAAGAGATAGACCCACATTCAAAGATCCAGATATTATGCAAAGCAGGTACACCCTTGGAGGCTCTCAGAACTCTGCTTACTATAGTGCCCTTATTAAATTCATGATGGTCTAGAAATCTACAGGTAAGACTCACTCTTATGCACTGTTCCTGGTATATAAGTAACTGCTTTCACTCATTGGGATGCTCTTCTACTGTTTTTCTACTTTCTTGATGGGCAAACAACATTCATGTTCTCATGAATAATTAGGTAACAGATTATAGCACTACAGAAATGAGAAATTTCTCTTTTCCTTTAAAATTTTCACTTATTATGTCATTTAATTGCAAAATAATAACACATGCTCATTAAACACATACAGAAAATCAGAACAGTGGAAGTAGTGATCTCACTATATCCAACTGTAATCACCACACAAGACAAACATTTTGTTAATTGTTGACTTGTTCATAGTTGATGCTGCAGTGCTTTTGGTGATGGAATCCAGGTAGCAAACTTTCACTCTGGTGGGTGAGGATAAATTTTCTGTTAAAGGAAACAAATGTGTTCTTGTTAATTAACCCAGAAAGCAGTTACTCCTGAGTCAGGGAACCAGGTAAACTGCATTTGTTTCCTACTGCTACATTAACAAATTATCACTGACTCAGGGTCTTAAAGTAACACAAATTAATTCTCTTACAGTTCTGGATGTCCAAAGTCTAAACTGGGTGGCAGGGCTGTGTTTGTTCTGAAGGTTTTAGAGGAAAAATTCATTTCCTTGCCTTTTTTAAAAGCTCTTGAGTTTGCCTGCATTCTTTGGTGTGTGGCCTCTCCCTTCTCCAAAGCCAGTAGTAGCATCAACCTGACCTCTGCTTCTATCACTACAACACTTCTCTGACTTGGAGCCTCCTGTCATTATGCCTTTATTGATTATACTTGGACCATGTAGATAATGTGGGATAATCTCCTTACCTAAAGATTCTGAACTTACATGTGTAAAGTCCCTTCTGCCATGCAAGGTAGTAAATACAAAGGCTCTGGGCATTCGGAGGTGGACATCCATGACGGTCATTATTCTGTCTACTGTGTGAGCCATGGGCCCAATGAAAACAAATTCCTGTGGCTTTTGGTTTCACTCTTGGACACAATGGAAGGTCTGGGGTGATACCGGTGGTGAAGGCTGAGCTGCACTAATCGTGCAGTGATTGGATGGCAGGGAGTAGAACCCCAGGCTCTGGATGCAACACTGATGGGTCTCTGGTTTGAGAGCTCGTGAACATGCACCCGAGTTCCAGTTGCACTGGGGGGGGAGATGAGGTGAACTGGGACTGACCTGATAAGACTCAAAGACAGCATGACTGTACTTCTTAAGTCAGAGGGGCAAGATGCTTCTGCACCCAATGTGGACTGACGCTAGAACTGCCCCTAATCCATTGTCTTTGCCACTTCAGGTTTGCCAGGGGTAAATGACTCTCTGGGACACTCCTAACTGGGTATGGCATGGGAAGGAATGGCCCCCTCCCTCAGACCTCCAGGAACAATCTGGACAGTGCTCCCAGCTATATGGACTGTCCTAGTCCAATATTAGCAGTTTCATGGGGAGGAAACATTGCTGTTCAGTAGTAATAAATGGTTCCAAATTATTACATACTTGAGCAGAAAATAGCTTCTGTTTTGCAGCTAGGCACGTTTCCATATACACTCCTGATGAAATGCCACTTCCATCTGCACATACCAGGGTCAAGGACATCTTTTTCATACCTTCTTAAGCTGAATCAACAATTTTGTAAATGGATGCAACTCTATACACTTGCCATACTTAATGTATTCAGGTCTCCCCACAGTTACCCAAGGTTATTCTTCGAGCAACTACAAAGGTGACATTTCCTAGGTGTCCTTTAGGCCTGCCCTGGGGGATAAAGGTCACCACAAGAGATTATACTTGAGGCATCAAGAGCTAGTGAGTGAAATTAACACCTTCATAAGGCAGGAGTATTTATCAACGGCTGGTAACTGTATTTCCTCTCATCTCTTATTACTTTAAATCTTAATGGGGCCCCTGCACTATTCCGCAGCTTACCCATGCTGGCTGCACAGTGTCCTTTATTTCCTGTGTATATACCTCTTGCTATCCCTGCCACCTATACTCCTGCTGTGTTAGCTGTTGACCCAATTTAATGCCCAGCTGGAAACTTCCCTCTCAGTTGTGATTAAAGGGAAAAAGGAAGAGAAGAGGTGATCTAGTTACTTGTATATGTATAGTTCTTTGATGAAAGGAAAAAAGGTAATGAAGGAAGAAGTTGTCTAACGACCCACATATATATTATTTCTTCTTAGGCTCAGGTTTCTTGCCCACAATGCAAACTCTGAAAGGCAGAACCAACCTTCTCAAGTCTCTCTAGAATGCTCAATTTCAATTATGTACAACCTCATATGAATACATGTTCTTGTTTAGTCGCTAAGTCGTGTTTGCAACCCCATGGACTGTAGCCTGCCAGGTTCCTCTGTTCATGGGATTTCCCAGGCAAGAATACTGAAATGGGTTCCGTTTACTTCTCCAGGGGATCTTTCCAAACTGCACTGGTAGACAGATTCTTTACCACTGAGCCAGCAGGGAAGCCTGACCTCATACATCTCCAATTTAATTTCCTTAAAGCCATGTTTCAACTGTAAAAGTGAAAGTCACTCAGTTGTATCCAACTCTGTGACCCATGGACCACACAGTCCATGGAGTTATCCAGGCCAGAATACTGGAGTGGGTAGCCTTTCACTTCTCTAGGGGATCTTCCCAACCCAGGGATCAAAGGTCCCTGGATCAAAGGTCCCCCGCATTGCAGGCAGAACCAGTTTTATCTCTAATTCACCTAATTTGCTGGCATGACTCTTTTGGCAGAATTTCCAATTTAAGAAAAAAGAATGGGGATGGACACAGTGCATTACAGTCAATAGGGGAAAGATGATGGGGCTGGGCTGCACCCAGGATGGAGTAAAAGGGGTACAGAGTCTGAGTTGTGGATAGACAGTATTTTGTACACTAGTCTAGCATTTTGATGCTGTAGTGATGGCAGGACATTTTCAACAGGCCAATCTGTCTGTGTTTTCAGTACATTTGTCGGTAGAGTCATGGAGAGCTAGAAACTGAAAGGGCATTTGAAAACACTGATTTGACAACATTTAATCCACCACCTTCTGGAATAGGAAATGGCAACTCACTCCAGTATTCTTGCCTGGAGAGTCCCATGGACAGAGGAGCCTGGCGGGCTACAGTCCATAGGGTCACAAAGAGTTGGACATGACTGAAGTGACTTAACACTAGCACAATCCACCACCTTCATTTTATAGAGGATGAAGCGGAAATCCAGACTTGTCCAGTGACTTGCCACAGTCAGCTAGCAGTTAGTTTGCAGAAGAGAAACCAAACTCTAAGTCTTCTGATTACCAGGCAAGTGCTGTTCCCACATAACATGTTGCCCTTTCTTCTTCCTTTGGATCCGTAGCCCCAGTTGCACTGGCTATAGTGAAATGAAGATTACTCTTGGCAAAGGTCAGGTAACCCTCCTCTCTCCTGGGCCCAGAGTACATGTCCTGAGTCCTTATCCAATTGATCACAATCTGATTTTGGAGGCTGGAAGAGAATGTGGTAGGCAGAATAATGCTCATCTTCCACCCACCAAATATGTCCACATCCTAAGCCCTAGAACCAGTGACTATGTTAGGTCATATGGCAAAGGGAATTAAGGCTGTAAATGTAATTTTTAAGGTTGTTAATAGCTGTCCTTAAAATAGGAAGATTATCCCACACTATCCAAGTGAGCCCAAGGTAAACACAAGAGTCCTTACACACAGGAGGCAAAAAAAAGAATAATGCCGTGGGAGAAGAACTCAACTCACTGTTGCTGGGTTTGAAGAGGGAAGGGGACCACGAGCCAAGAAATGTGGGCATCCTCTCGAAGATGGAAGAGGCAAGATTCCCCACAGAACCTCCAGAATGAACATACCCTGTCAACACCTTGATCTTAATTCACTGAGACCCTTGCCAGACTTCTCATCTCCAGAACTGTAAAGTAATCATTTGTGTTGTGATAATTTGTTATAGTAGCTGCAGAAAAGCAATGCAAAGTTGGAATGACTCCACACAAATTATCACATGTTAAAATGCTCCATTCACCAACCAGCTCCTTTTGACTCTTGACCAGGTGTGAACCTGGTAAGATCCACAATTCAATGGATTCTCAAACTCTCTCAAAACACAACCCCTCCTTCCCCTAACCGACCAACACACTGCTGGTGCTACCTCTCTTGTGCTGTTAACAGCCTGACTAATAGGCCTGGGCTTTCCAACCACAACTTTTTCATCCATCAATCCACCAACCAGCATAATGCTTGGAAACAGTAGGTGTTCAATGAATGTTTGCAGAACTGAAATTCAGTCCTAAAGAGAATGGCTGATTGCTTTTTGTCTCTCAACAGTTCTCAAAGAAATAGGCACACAGCATATTATAAATAGCACTAAATAAAGGAGAGAGACTCCACATAATTTTTCGTATACTAAAGAGTTTCTTTTAGCAGAATGAGGGCTAGGCTAAGGTGTGACTGTATGAAAGCTGGAATTCATGGCCTTTGATGTATTATAGAATTCTTTAACGACTCGTCTTTCCCAACTGCCCAACAACAAATGAAGATGTATTTTGAGGCCTGGTTGACAGGCCGCATTGCAAGTCCAAACTATTGTTGCTGCAGTGGAACAGCTTGTCACAGCAGCCTAATTTATTCTCTCTCTGAAAGCCTGGCACCAGCTCTGCAACTGAAACTGCTTTTGTCTGAGTCTCAACTATTGCCGCCAACCAAGCCAAAATGTGCATTCATTGTGCACTGTCTGGTTGCATGCTAATTGTGGCCATGTCCTCGGGTGACATTTGAAAGGCTGGACGATTGACAATGAACAGTCTTTGCCCGCTCTCCTCTCTCCCACCCTTTCCCCGTGGCAGTTCCTAGGATCAGGTCATTTCCTTTCCTTTCTCTATATTTCTCCCTGCCTTGGAGGATTCCATTTGTTCTGGCTGTACCCAGTCTCATTCTTTTCCCCAGACCAATGCTGTGAGCATGAACCTGGTTTTAGATGATGGCTGAGTCCCAGAAAAGTTGCACAGGAGCTGACATCTTGCAAACTAGAACGTTTTGAATGCAAAGAGCAGCACGTGGCAGAGGGGGACCTGATCTAAATTATCCTGTCACCTTGGTCTCCTCTGCGAGTCCCTCCTCCAGGAAATCTCTTGGGATTTCTGCCAAAAGATTCTCCCTGCAAAGCATTTCACTTGCAACTTTTTTTTTTTTGGTATGTGCAATGAATGCTAGCTTTTGATTTTCTCCCCTTTCCAAAATGTAAACTTCTGAGGGTAGGATATATGCACCATTTCACCGGTTCTATCCTCTAATATTCCAACAGAATAGTTTACACAGTAGGGACTAAGTCCATATTTGATGCATTAAATTAAAAGTACACAGCACTTAATTGAGACAAAATGTGTGTATATGGAGTCAGAGAGGGAAAGAAAGAGGAAGAGAGAGAAACAGTACTTGAACATGAGTCCTTTTTAATACGCATTTTCTCTATAAACTTAAGGAAGTACTCCTCTGGAGAGAGAAAACATCCTGTCCATCTATAAAATCATATATTGAAATAACACACATTATTCAAAATCTCATACTAAAAGGGCAACCAGTTCTTACTAAAATGTGGTGATTGGTGACATTAAAACAGATCTGTCCTGAGTTTCTTAAAAATCTTAAGGACAGGATCACAGCCATTAGAGGTCCATCAAGCTTTAACACTCTTTTCAACATCTCCAATACCTTTACCTCTTTGAGGCTGTGGATTTAGGACACTGAAATGTATTTCCTCTCATACACACTCTCTTCCAATCTTACACAACAAGCAATCACTTGTCAGTGTTGATCAAGCCAAGTTGGTAACTCAACATTCATCCCTTCATTCAAGGTAGATTTTGAACTTGGAAGCTTATACCAATCCACAGAATCCTAAGAGTTCCACATGAAGATCTTCAATGCATACAGTTCTAATATTTCTTGATAGCCTGCTTGTTGATCTCCATATGAAGTTAACTTTGCTGAATAGAAGTATCCATTGATTAGGGTGACTGTGGATCCCATCACATGTATGCAGAAATGTAGTGGCCTCTGAATTTATCAAACAATGAACTTCAGATTACGGGAAAGCTCAGCGCTCAGTGTGATTTTGTCCTTAGTTGTGTCAACAAAGCATATTGACATGCAGCTGAGTATAGAACATCACATCTGGGATTGTGATGAAATAAACCAACTAAAGGAAAACTTAGCTCTGGTTCTCAGAGAGCTTAAGCCTTTGATACACATGCAAAAAAGTCAGACATGGCTTAGTGACTTAACAACAACACATTCAGAAGGAGGCAACACAAACTAAGCAGTAGGGCCTTTTATTTAACTCAGTGGGCCAAATGATCATAGTCAATGTGGGAAAAGGGTAATGATTATCTACCAATTTGCATATATTATAGACAAGAAAGCTAAGGACCAGAGAGATGACATCCACAGCCCAAGGACACCCTGTCCTCTGGGACACAGAAACAATTTTGCATCTCAAAATCAGCCTTTGTAATCACAGAACATCAAAGTCCAAATGGATGTCAGAAATTAGGGGCCGGTTTCCTCTCTTGTACACGCATTCATTCTTCAGCTATTTCCTGAAATGAGCTGTTTTCTATCAATGTAATCATATAAAAATTAACCAGCAGCATGGCGAGCATCTGGAAAGAGCAGAGATGGTGGGATTTAAAGTCCTAAGATTAAATAACCCATTCATTTACCACTTAAGTTTTTTGAGCATCTACTATGTGCCAGGCATTATGAGAGCTACTAGGAATCCAGCACTGAATAAAACAGACAGAAGTCATGTCCTCATGGAGCTTACATTCTAGTAGGAGACAGACAGTAAACAAATACATGAGTAAAATATTCAGTAAGCCAGATTATGATAGTACTATGGGAAAAAATACAGTGCTATGGAAAAAGGAGGAATTCTAGCTGTGGGGGGAGGGAATGGGAAAGGTTTTTACACAGGATCATCATTAAAAAGGCATCATTCCAGCAAAGACATTAAACTTAGAGAGTAAATCATGTAGTTCCCTGGGACAAGAGGATTCCAGGCAGATGGAAGAGCAAATGAAAAGGCCATGGTTTTTGAAGAGACAGCAAGGATAGAAATATGACTGAAGTAAAGTGAACAAGTGTTAGTAATGATGGGCAAGGCAGGCCAGAGAAATAATGGGGGTAGAAGGCAGATTGTAGCCATAGTACAGACTTCCCTGCCTGGGTGCTGGGAACTGACTTTAGGGGAACAAGGGCAGATGCAAGGAGACCAGGGACAAGGCTATCACAGCGGTCAGGCAGAGAGATGATGCTGGCTAGGAACAGGGTAGGAGTGACAGAGGAGATAGATTCTGGATGTACTTAAGCAGAATAGTGGTTACCTCAGGGGAAGGGGGTGAGAGAGGGCAAAATGGGTCTTTACCCAACAGTTTGGTGATGGATGGAAACTAAGCTTTTGGTGATGGACATGATGGAGTGTATACAGAAGTCAAAATACAGTATTGTACATATCAAACTTATATGATGTCATAAACCAATTAAAAAGAAAACAAAAAGTGAAGCTGGCAGGGATTCACTGCTAGACTAAAAGCAGCATGTGAGAGAAATAAGGGAGAAAGCAGAATCGCACCTAGGCATTTAATATGAGCATTGCCGTACCGTCTAGTGAAGTGGAGAAGCCTGAAGGAATATGTTTTGACAGGAAGCTTGGGTCTAATTACCAGCTATGTATCATTGGGCAAGTCGCTTAACCTCTCTGAACCTCAATTTCCCTCTGTATTTAGTAATGCCTTTTTACTCTACAGAACTGTTGAGAGATTCAACCAGGATAACTGGTAAGGTGGCATCATGCCTGGTATAAAGCATAACGCTGAAGGTTGTCATCACCCTGGGGGAGGGATTCTGCCACACCTGTCCTGCCTACCCACCTCCCCTCTCCCAGCCATCCTTCCTCACCTAAAATCTCTCTCTCTCTGAGCCAAGGCTAAATGAATCACTGCTGCAAAGTCTATTAGAAGTCACAAGTAACTTACAGCAACTGGTGAATGAAATCCTATTTTGGGGAAGAGTGACTGAAAACTCACATGCCACAGAGCTGGTGCTCAGAGCCCCGAAGCAGCCTCTTTTTCGTTGATTTGTGAGGCAGAGTGGGAGGAAGTCAGAGAAATATCACGGGTGTGCTATTCCATTTCCCTCAGGTAGAAACCACCCAGAAGAGAAAGTTCATTGCCTATCAAACTGTGCGGGGAGGTTTTTAAAAAATTGCTATGGAATTTAAAAGAACAAAAAAATAGTATAGAAGAGGCAAAGAGGAGACAGAAAGATTCCAATTATGATACCTTAGGAAAAAACTCACCTTTGGGCATCAGCTTGTTATTCTTATGTTAACAAGAGAGGGCCACTCAAGGCTTGGTGGGATGGGGACAGAAATATTCCCAAAGGTGGGCTTTCCAGGAACTAGAGCAGCTATTCTTAATGATGAGTTTCTCCTATGATATCCTGGACTCTAGAATAACAATCTACAAGACAAGCCTAAATGTCAGCAAATCTCAACATTTGTTGTTGTTCAGTCGCCAAGTCATGTCTGATTCTATATAAACTACAAATTCTCTAAATACCATGTATAGAATAATTAGGGGGAAATGATCACTCTTGAAAGCTAAGTCAGATTCTTCTGATAAATGTTCACGTGGAGTGTGTGCTTATGTATGTCACTGAGCCATCACTGTCCGGAAACTAAGATCATTATAGAAATAACCATATTCTATGCTTCAGGGTAGAAATTAATAGGCTATGGTGACAAAAATGCTTTTTTTTTTTTTGCTTATCTTAAGAATTTCTAATCTACAGTGGGCTGAAAGAAGAGATTCAAGTGTTAGGAATATTATAACAACAGAAGTCTTTCATTCTCCTTGCAGTACAAGTAATGAGTGCGTTTAGTTAGTCACTGGTTCCATGGAGTTGGAATGACAAAATAAACTTGTTGTTAATGCCCATGATGGTTTACATCTTTCTTCCTTGTCATATCAGTACCCAACCAGGTCACAGGTTATATAAAGGCAGAAGGTGGACTGTATTTGGCCTGCAGGCCACAGTTTGCTGGCCCCTGAACTAAGGAACTATCAGGAAAAAGAAGCCTTCATGGAGCCTAGCTCAGCCTTGATACCGTTGAGCCCCAGGTAGAAAGAACATATTCCTCTGCCTGGGAAGAAATCTGGAAATGCCTATGAGCTTTGTTTTGAGCCCTAAGCAATGAGATTAGAAGAGATATCCCTAAATTGTTTCCCAAAGCTTGGACATCTCTTTGAGAAAGTGATTAGAGAGGAAAAGTTTCAACTCTTTTCATTTCAACCAGTATTTCTTGAATCCTGCCCTAAGTACCAAAGATTTATGAGACACTCTAATTTGGAGAAAGCAGCACAATACTGAAGAAAATTGGATAACAAAAAACATAAGTGTGAAGATTAAAGATGGTGGCCAACTGTGCTATACCACTCATTAGGAGGTGGGGACTAGGGTCTCTTCCCTTAAAGTTGGGAGTTGCAACTGCTCGGCTACTAGAATATAGCAGAAGTGACTCTGGGCCCAGGCTTAGAATACTTTAGCTTCCACTTCCTTTTTCTTCTTCCTTATTCTTGAAGTGATCCCCACGGGTGGAATCAGCTGCCATACAATCAGTCTGAGACCACCAAGCGTAGGTGTAACTGGTCCGGGGACATTCTAGCTGAGTATACCTTCCAGCTGCTCCACCAAGGCACTGGGCATGTAAGTGAAGCTATTTAGCCTCCTCCAGATCAGCCATCTGCCAACAAACCACTGAGTGACCTCGACTGGGGTCTGTCCACAAGGAGCAAAGAAACTCCTACCTGAGATCTGCTAGAATTCCTGATCTACAAACCCAGGAGACATGAGAAAACATTTACTGTTTTAAGCTACTAAACTTTGGGGTAGTTACATAGCATAGATAAGCAGAACAGCAAATATGAACAGATGCACTCCCCTCTCCCTTCTCTTGCAAAAAGTGGCATAACTGAAATTCAGAGTGCGAAAAGATCAATATGGATTGGAGTATTTAGGGAAAGCTATAGAAAGGGAAGAAACTGGGTTGAATCTGAAAAGAAAGCTTTGTACAGGCAGGTGGCTCCCAAGAAGTCTTCTCTGCCCTCTAGTACCCAGACCAGTACCTGGCAGGAAATTCTCCATTTGAACCCCCAGGCCTGTGGCTGAACCAGGTGTGGCAGATTCCCCATGAAGTGGAGAGAAACACAAGTGCCAATGGGTGCAGACCCGAAATGTCATGTTGCTGCCAAAGTTCCTTGGCATGCCAGTTTTCTGATGCCTCATTTACAATGCAAAGATGTTGAATCCTGTGGCACCATTCTAGCCAACCACATTTTGAAAAACCTACTAGTTTTATCAATCCTAGAGTATTTTCCAGATCAGGATATTTCCTATGCACATAGCCAACCCCATACTCGTCATACAGAGTATTTAAAAAGTCAGTTTTTACCATTCTAATGAGACAGCTGCCCCTAACTCCATTCTCCACCTCAATGGCAACGTATATGTGATCATCTGGATTTACGAGAAGATGCTCTAAATCCTTCCTCCAGCTCCCTCCCGGCAGGCATCAGAGAGAGGTGCAGCAAATTCACCCACAACATTTGCCAGGCACCAGAATGTAGCATTGGGAAGTTCTTGAAAACATGACATGTTGAAATACAGCAAAGACTCTTGGTGCTGACAGATGGGATAACGGAGGCATCATGATGGTAAATGGTTGATACAAGCTGGCAGGAACATTAGCAAACAGTAGAATCAATTTTGCCCTCTGCCTCTCCCTGGGAGAGCCCAAGAGCTGTAAACTTAAAAAATTCTCTTGAACTTCTTGGTTCCAAATGGTAAACATTTATTTTTGGTTGCTTGAATTGCTTTCACTCCTGGTAAGAGTGTTCTCCAATTTCTGTGCTCAAAGACAAAATATGTGGAAAATCCTCTTGTGAAAACCCCACTAGGTTGAAATAGAAAGTTATGAACAAGTTTCACGTTGATCTCAATTCACTTGGTAATAACCACTTTTGGTGAGAATGCTTTCCTTCCCCTGGATGGTAAGTACTACTTTAAAAAAAAAACGAATAAACAAAAAACTTTTAATTTCAAGTATCGTGGCTTTCTAACTATTTACCCACCAGGAACCTCTCAAAGTAAAGACATCAGCACAAAATTGTTTTTTCTTTATAGCTATCTACCCCCAACAGATACACGTATATACTCAAGACACTAGAAAGTACTACTTTAAGTTCTTTAAATTAAAATGTTTCTTAAGTTTTAAATTTCATGGAGACCAGTCAGAGATACTGAGATTCCAGCAGAGGTATTCACAAGCACTTGCTACATACACGCAAACATAGGTCCGGAATCCTTGCTTACAAATCTGAAATACAAAGTGCCCTGAAAACAAATCTCTCATAATTTATTTAGTGGCCAAATCTGTCCTGAACTGATATCAGGCTGTTACTGATCAGGTTTCTTGGCCTCCTTAATCAATAGAAATTGATAAGAGACCAGACAATAAATTCAGGCAAGGTTTTATCAGGGCCCCTGCTGCAGCACAGAGGAGTGAGAACAAGTAACAGACCTCTGTCTGCTCCAGTGAGTTGGTTCTTACATGGGGTGAGGGTAGGGGCAGGTCCAGGGGTTGGGCCAGAGGGTGGTTTAGGTGGTTTGCCCACTCCTTTGGTGGTGCTGAGTGCAGGGGACACGCACAGTACCCTACTTTTGCTCCTGACACACTGTTTTTTACTCCCAGCTCTTCAGAAGTGGCAGTTAGGTTTTTGGTCCTTTTTGTTTCTTGTTGATAATTTGCCCCAACTGTGCATACACACAGTTATTTTTAGTCTCTCATAAGTTCTTTGCATTTTCATTTGTCTGGGTGCAAGCACTGCAGCAAAGGGTCCCAGCCCACAGGTCCCAGCCTGTCTCAAGGCTACTGTAGACTTTCATTATTCCCACTTAGTGTCAACATTCACATGTTGCCCTGCAGAAATGTTAATGAGATAGAATCTGGGTACTACTCCAGATCCTGCTGGGAGTATCTATATATCTACAGTATATGTACCATGTGACTTTTCTAAAATGAGAGCTCTATCTGACCCCAAGAAGTTCAGACGAGGGATGAGGCATGTGCACCCACATGAGAGGGACTATACCAGGTGAGAAGAAGGGAGCAGAGAGGCTGAGGGAAGAGAACAGAGATGCAGGCCATCCCTGCAGACAGCCTGCAGGTAGCAAAGACACAGGAGCCAAATCTGCTGAAGGATCTGTAGAGAGACACTTGCAAAGGTCAACATGATGCCAGTTGGCTTTCCAAAAGATTCTAACAACCTTAAAATAGAATCTCTTCGAATATGATAAAGATGAACTAATTGGAAACTTCCTTGAACTGGCAATTACAAAATTATACAAGTTAGAAAAGGACGAGTAAATTGTCTTATCTCAGAAACTTAGAAGGGCAAGACGATGGCATGTCTTACAGTTTAATCTACCTTGAATCTTCTCTGTTTGAGAGCTGGGCCTCTCCCACCTGCAAGGGTCCAGGCCATCAGCAAGTATCCCTACCCCATGCAGGGGCAATTAGAACTGATCCTTGGGAGAGAGCATCCTTCCTTTTAAAGTTAAAAACATCAAGGACTGGGTCAGCCTGAAGCTGCCCCAGGTCACTGATGCCACTACAGAGAGAGCACCTACCTGAGAAGAAAGCCAACCCAGTGGAAAAATAGGACTAGGGCAGAGAACAGACATATGACAATGGAACCCTGGGTCCAGCTGTGGCTGACATATTTGACCTCTGGCCATATGCCAAAAATGTCCAGTTTTTATTTGACGAGTTCGAGCAGAGTTTCAGACACTTGTAAAAGAAAACTCCACAGAATTTTCTAGAAGTCTCCTAAATTTGAAATTAAAGCATTTGCTTTTTTAGAAACATTAACTTTAAGAAGAGAAAACTTTAAAAGAATCTCTCCCTCCTTCCCTGTTATGAACTGAATTATATTCTCCTCAAATTCCTACGCTGAAACCCTGAGCCCCAGCGTGACTATATTTGGAGTTATGGTCTTTAGGAAGGTCAAAGTCACTAGTTTCCCAGGTGGCTCAGATGGTAAAGAATATGCCTGAGGTGCAGGAGATCCAGGTTCGATCCCTGGGTCGGGATGATCCCCTGGAGAAGTGGTAACCCACTCCAGTATTCTTGCTTGGAGAATTCCATGGATAGATGAGCCTGGGGGGCTACAGTCCATGGGATCACAGAGTCAGACATGAATGAGTGACTAACACTTTGACTTTGGCTTTAGGGAGGTAATTAAGGTGAAATGAGGTCACAGGGTGGAGCCCTAATCCAACAGGACTGGCATTTTTACAATAAGAGGATGAGAGACCTGAGCTTCTGGCTTGTTCTCCGTATCTGTCTCTGTCTCTCTCTTTCCCTCTCCCTCTCTGGCTGCACAGACAAGAGGCCATGTGAGGACACAGCAAGAAAGTGACGATGTACAAGCCAGGAAGGGATGTCTCATCAGAAACCAACCTTGATGACACCTCCATCTTGGACCTCTGACCTCCAGAATCACATGAAAATTAATTTCTGTTATTTAAGCCACTTGGCCTGTGGTATTTTATTATGGCAACTTAAGCCAGCTAATAAATGCCCTACGAAGTTTCAGAAGGGGGTCAACTCAACAGTTTGTCACACTATAAGGGTTACCCTTAGCTCTGAATTCTCTACTACCAAAAGGAAAAACCATGAGGCAGATAAACAAGAAACCAGAGTTTACCTCCCTTTAAACTGGAACTGCTGGAAGGTACTCATGAATAACACAAAAAAAGGAAGCAATCCAAGACAGTTTATATTAATTTCTTCACAGTTTCTACAAAACATGAAACTACAATGATTTAATTATCCCATTTGAAATCACCATGACTGAAGATCAAAATCAAAATAGTTGCTAACTATTATACATCATGACTCAGAAATGATCTCTAGAATAGAGTCACCTTTGACACTAATTAAGCAACTCAACCAATTCAACTGTAAGAGAAAATATTTTCCAAAAAAGCCTAGAAGATTATGATTCTGACTTCTTGGTTACAAGAATTTAATTTTGAATAAGAAACACTGCCACAAAACCAGTTATAAAATGCGTAAGTTGGTAAGGAAAGAGACATGGGAAGGTTCGTATTAGAATCCCATCAAATGATGAGTTCCATAGAGCTGGTTTCTGGCTTATGGAATGGTAGGAACTTGAGGATATGGTTTCACTTTTCTCTCCTCACTGTCTTTGCATACTGTGTTGTATGTCGTGCTGGAGCTCCCTTCCCTGAGGCTGGAGAGCATTTCAGAGAGATCCTGTAGGTTTTCAGTCACTTTCACTTATAAGAACAGCCTTATCTGTGGATACCAAGACTCGCTCATTTTTTGAAGGTCTAGTGATCTCATATCCAAACTCAGCCAATCCAAAGCTTCTCTCCTCCTGCCCCATCTCCATGGCTTGGAGTCAGGCGGGACACATGGCCTTCCCTTTTAATCTCCCCTATTTCGTTCACTGCTTTCTGCACCAACTTGCTGCTTGTAGCTCCTCTAGGGTCAACACAAGGGGAAGTGACATCAGTGCAGAGGGGGCTGCACAACTTCTGACACCAGTCTGTGCTGTTTGCAATTCTCCTCTGTCTACAAAGTTGTCTGTGTGAGGTGACAGTCACATATTGATACACTCAACAGGTGCATTTGTAGGTTCTTTGGAGGCGCCACATGGGACTCCCCCTGCCCAGTTCCCTAATGTGGTTGAAAAACCACTTGACTGGCCTTTTGTGAACCCTCCCACCACAAATACACACATACACCTCCAGCCTCCTCATAGACTTCATAGTCTGTGTCCACTGCCTGGGTCAGTTCACTCCAAAGTCCACCTACTAGGCAAGGTCCTGCAATAATTGCTCAAACTTTCAACCTTTCCTAGCGTTGCTTGACTCAAGAAGAATATACACATCTTTCCCAACCAAATGGTGGGATTTGAGCTTGTCAGTGTTGACAACCCTAGGCTGGTCTCACTTTCATGGGCTGCTTTAATCACTTCCCAGCTACCAAGTCCTCCATGTGGGAAGTAGGCCCCTGTCTCTTATTCACACATCCCCAAAGTCTTGACCATGTTCTACCCTGATGAACCAGAGGCAGCTCAGTGGTCATCTGCCTGGAGAGAGAAATGAAAGGTCAACCTCTCATTGCTGCCATGGTCCCAACCTCTAGATTGGAGGTCCTCTCCTTTGACTTGGGGTGCAGGGAGAGTCCTAGTCCTCCTCTCCTCTCTCCATTGCACTAAGAGGTAGAACGTCCCAGCACTCTTGATGAGGCCTGTGACTCTTTACTGAGATGACTGTCTTCAGTCTCCTTCTGGGTTACGAGTTGTCTCTAACATTGGCTAGAACTTGGGGGCTGGTAGTCACTAGACCAATGTTGATATCTTTTATTAAACACTCCATAGCCATGTCTAAGACTAGGTTTCAGAAACATGAGACAATTATCACTCATTTTCTACTTTGGAGTATTAATTCTTTCTGATAATTGGAAAAGTCCCATCAACATCCTGACTTCAAATCGTGTTTCTGGAAAATTAGCAACTCAGTGCTAAGAGCATTACCTAACTCAATGAGTCTACAAGCCAGAAGTGAATCTTGACTTAAAATACCAACCTTACCAGGATTCAACTGTAAAAGTAATGACTCTTATAATCATATAATAGAGTCTAACAATCATACTTTATAAATGGAAAAGCATATTAAAACATGGCTTTGCTATAATACTATTTTCTGATTAAAATATATAGCTCTGTTTATTTATTTATATGCATGTGTGCATGCTCAATCACTCACTCATGTTTGGCTCTTTTTTACCCTATGGATTGCAGCCGGCCAGACTCCCCTGTACATGGGATTCTCCAGGCAAGAATATTTGTCATTTCCTCCTCCAGGGAATCTTCCCAACCCAGGGATCAAAGCCTCATCTCCTATAGCTCCTTGCATTGACAGGCAGATTCTTTACCACTGAGCCACAGGGGAAGCCCATTTTTTTATATAAAAATTCTTTAAAAATATTTTTATTAAAAAGCATGGAATAGATACTCGGGGTACACTATTTTCTAACAGCAGAATACTCTGGGAGAGTCATAAATTTGTTGAAATTCCATTAATTAGCTATTTCTCACTCATTGATTTAAGGACTTTAACCTTTAGTGGTGTGATTTTAATAATAATATTTTCCACTGCCATTGTAGTGCGCTGGTTTATCATGTGCCAGCATCTTCCCATTCATTTCCTCAGTCAGTCCTCTCAGGAGAAAACACTACTGAACCTGCAAGAAGGATGTTACAGGATAAGAGTCAGTAAAGCAGATTTCTAAGTAACCAAGCAGGTTTTACAGGAGATGAGGCAGTAGGGAGTAGTTGGGACTGTGGTGCTCCTGAAATCACAAACCACATCAAAATAAAAAGCACCTTCTACTCAGTGCCAACTATCTTTGACATGCAGCTATGATATTATCTGATCATATGACTTTTTAAAACAAGAAAATCTAAAAATTCATATATTGTGAAACTGACTGATTTTTTAAAATATGGGGTCAAGTTTTTTAGACAGCAAGCCAAAACAAACCCAAACTAAACCACTACAAATGCTGACATCTTTGGGCGGTCAGTTTGCAACCTCTCTCTGTAGCAGATATTGTTGGCTGCTATATGCAGTGTCCCTTCTACGCAGATACTTAAGAGCAGTCTCCTTTGGTTAAGGTATTTGCAAGAGGAATATTTCTCCTAAATTTCTAGTGTGTTGTTGATCTTGTGGACACGGTGATGGAAGAAAATGATCAAGCTGCTATTTTCTCCTTGGCTGCCAGGACTCCCAGAAGCAAATTCATGGCCCACTCCTAGCAAGCACGTAGATCTAGACAGAAGGTACAACCTCTTGTTTTAAAAAAGTGTTAGTCACTCAGTTGTGTCCAACTCTTTCCCACCCCATGGACTGTATGTAGCCCACCAGGCTCCTCTATCTATAGAATTCTCCAGGCAAGAACACTGAAGTGGGTTACCATGCCTTCCACCGGGGGCGTCTTCCCAACCCTGGGATTGAATCCTGGTCTCCTGCATTGCAGGCAGATTCTTTACCGTCTGAGCCACCAGGCAACCTCTTGGGCCTGTTTTATACTTTTTCTCCCCTTTTTCTTTCTCAGTTACTTCTAATTTATGTTATCATGGTGTATTTTATGAAACCATATGGGTCTACTCTAAATCCTCTTTGGAAAGCAGGGTATAAATGATGTTCTCAACAACCCCTGTGAAATAGATATTACAGGTTTCATTGATAAGTCAACTGACTTGATAATTAACACCTGAATCAGGAAATGCAAAGACCTAACCTACGTCCTCCAAGTACTCTGTTGACTATCAGGAACAAAGTAGACACATAACAAGGATCTCAAACTTAGATGCAACCCAGACTTGGATACAGTAAGTTCCCTACATATGAACCTTCAAGTTGCAAATTTTCAAAACTGTGAATGTGCATTCCATCAAGTGTGAGTGACACGGCAACTTGCCTTCCACCTCCCACTGCTGACGATCCTTCAGCTCTACCATCTGCCACCTCCTCTCCCTCCTCCAGTTGGTAACTCTTCTTGCCTGTTCCCTCAGGGCTAGCCCCTGTATGCCAGCTGTTGTATGTACTACTGTACTTTTCAAGTTATTGTACTGTAAGATTAAAAAATCTTTCTTTTTTGTGTTGTTTATATTCTATTTCTGTGAAAAGTATTATAAACCTACTACAGTACTACAGTACTACACAGCTGATTGTATTAGTTGAGAAGCTAGGCTAACTTTTTGGACTTATGAACAAACTGGACTTATGAACGCACTCTCAGAACAGAATTCATTCACATGTAGGAGGCTTACTCTACTGCAGGAGCTGGAGAGGCCCTCGCCCAAAGCCACTATACCATGAAGGGGCACAATTCCCTAGAACATAGTGTGATCACAATATAAACGGTACCCCCTAGAGCTGTGTGCAGTGTATACAGTACACTGTTTCTGAAGGCATTAAAACCTGCTGTGCTAACAACGAATTAATGGGCTGAAATGGAACCCCAGTTTGAGAACTAGGCTATAGACTCTGGCTAAGTATAACAAGTGTACACACTAGATAAAGGATACAATTTAAGCATGTCTTGTGAAGATAACAGAGGTATTTCCCATGGCATGTCATAGAGAGGCCCTCGCTGCAATGCTGCCTCTCAAATCCAGGCCATGGGGCAGATTCACGGGTGAGAGAACACAAAGAAGGCCTGCGGATTTTTCTATAACCAAATCCCCAGAGAGTGCTCCAAAATGAATCTGCCATGTACAAAACTCTCTTCTCTGCCTGGAATTGGATCACAGCATGATTCCAAAGTATTTGGATTAAATTATAACTATATGAGCACAGGACATTCCTAGGTCTTAAGAAAATTAGTTGTTCAGATTCAGTATTGTTCTTATTCTTGGTTTCTTTTCTCATAAGGAATGTTATAACAGTGGTGGTTAAACCTTTTAAGCAGTAGAACTGTTTACTCTAAGCACTTCTTGCAACTCCAGTGTTCTGTGGCTGGGTGACTATTAGGAGGGGGCTTGTGGGCTGGGCTTGGTGGGTTGCCCTTCTTGGGTCAGAGCTGTTTTAAAGACAGCCTGACCCTTCCCCTCTCTCCGCTAGGGTGGCCAGCCCTCAAGGCTCCTCAGCTATTATCTTATTACTGAGCCTGATTTAGTGTGGCATAAACATCTAAAGTACTTTAGGAGAATCTTAGGGTTCCATCGAATAAGGTTCATGCTGGGTGATAATCTATGAGGGACATTACAACATCACTAAAATATAGTACAAACCAAATATATTTACAAACCAAAAATATAGTACCAGCTAATTCTGGTTTCCACAGCAACTTCTAACATCACTGGCAAAACTCCCACTGAAGTATAAAGCATCTTCTTTTGACTTTTTTAAAAAAAGCACTCCTCTTGCTGGAGTCAATGCATCTAATACAGTATGTTTTGGGGGTACACATGTATTATTACAGGGTAGTATTACTAGAGACCTTGCCCCAACCTCACCATCAGTAAGTTGACAGCTACATGTAGTCATCAGTTATGTTCAAACAAAATTCTGAAACTGAATAAAGCATAGGATAACACTGTAAGGGGGGAAACAAGCAGTTTATTTGACCATTTAAATTTTAAAACATTTAGTAAGTGTCAAAAAAATGTATATTTCTGAAATCACAAAAGAAATTGCAAAGGAAAGCTGTAAGAAAAGGGGAAATATTTTACTAACTTATAAGCCAGGTAAAAATATACATATTTGAATAAAGTTTTCTTTGTAGGTTATTAGTTCTATCCCTACTGAACGTGAACAACTCATTCTAGTTTGTAAGGAGTGGCAGTAAAATGTGAAATGGAAATAAAAGTCTCCCAAATAAGTAAATGTTCTTTTATAGATAGTGTATGCTTTTCCAATGACTCAATGGGTAAAGAATCCACCTGCAATGCAAGAGACACAAGAGACATGGGTTCGATTCCTAGGTCATGAAGATGCCCTGGAAGAGAAAATGACAACCCTCTCCAATATTCTTGTGTAAAAAATCCCACAGCTAGAGGGGCCTGGCAGGCTACCTTCCATGGGGTCACAAAGAGTCAGACATGTCTGAGCAACTAAGCCCACACACATAGTGTATATACTAAAATCTTACTGTGAACATACAGAAAGAAGTATGACATTTTTAGTAATAGAAAATCAGCTTCTTTGATGCCTTCATTAAAAAGTATCAAGTGAATAAAGAATGTTAGTTACCCATTCATAGCTTTCCTGGAAGTTACATGTCTCTGTCCCTCTCTGGGAACCAATGAGGAAACAAAGTCAGAATCTCCATCTAAACAAACATAAACTTCAGTCTAATACCTCACTAGTCTCATTATTATTAGACATAATAATACTTCAGTGGATAGAATAATTGAGGCAGGCACAAGGCCCCCAGCATTTTAGTATCTGTCCGAGGTATATCATAGTTTCTCGGTGCTGTTTTAACCCAGTTTTGAGGCCTTGGCCAAAGGCTGGTCAATTTTACTTCCTTTGCAGTTAATTAAGTCCACACTCCCAACCCCTTCGCATAACATATTTCATGTGCCAGGCCACTGTGCACCCATCCTAACCACCCTGGGCCCAGGACCCAGACAACCAGGGTCAGTCCCTTTGCTCTACAGTCTGCCAAAATTATTCAAATTAGCCACTCCTAAACCTGCAGCTCTGCCTCGCCATGGACTTGACCACTGCCTGTCCCACCCTCCTGCCTGGTGACCCGTCCTGCTGCTTCCCCAGAGTGGCCCTACCTGATGTGTCTGCGCTCACAGGGGACTGTGAGTGACAAGACTATAAAGCTCTTTTTGGTTTCTCCTTCTTGAGCCGCATCTGGCCTCACCATAACTCATCCAAGGCAATATGATCATAACCCTAGCCTATTACCTTTCATTTTAAACAAAAACTCTAAGACGAATTGTGGGAGATGCTATAGGGAATGTCTGGAAAGCATAAGCCATTATCATGGCCCAATTGCACCCAACCCACCAGGACCCGATGTTCTCTGGGCAACAAAGGGATTCTGCCTTTTGTTTTGTGGCTCCATCCTGGAGGTGTAGTTTGAGACACAGAGGGATTGCTGCTTCTCTCTGATTTGTTTTCCCTTGGGCATAAAGAAGGGAGACAGAGATCCCTTTGTGAATTGGGAATTTTCCAGAAATAACAGTTGATATCACAGAGTTAAGTGCAGAGGGGTTTCTGGCAAGCTTAAGCTGGACAACATATTACACAGAGAAGCAATTAGGCAGACCTCGGAGAGGAACGGGAGCTGTGAAAAGGAGAGCTCTGTTTATGCCCAGCTGAGAAGCAGATAGGGCTCGACATGGAAAGAGGATAAGACAAAGGAGGCCGCAGGTCTAAGCAGACCCTTACATAGTGGACCTGGATCAGACAGTAGGGAACAAGGGCTGCTCCTAGTCATGTCATGTGATAACTTCAACGAACTCACATTTTCATTGCCAAGCATGAGTTTGATAATTAACAATTACACACCAAGGAAATATGGATATTGTGACAGTCTGATTTGAGTTTTGTCAAAGACCCCACCCTAGGGAACCAAACTGCTATCAGATTTCATCTACCACAAATTTAAAAGTTATTTCAGATGATTTCACACTTTTGAAAATATTTAAGAGCTCATTCAGTTAATTTATCTATTTATAAAGGTTTGAAGTTGTATTGATTAGAATAATCTATCTTACACATTGCTATCATAATCAAAATATCATCTAAGTAAATTCTACCATTATGAAAAAAGTGAAAGTAAAAGCTGCCCAGTTGTGTCCAACTTTTTGCGACCCCATGGAAGAGTCCATGGAATTCTCCAGGCCAGAATACTGGAGTGGGTAGCTGTTCCTTTCTCCAGGGGATCTTCCCAACCCAGGAATCGAACCCAGGTCTCCTGCATTGCAGGCAGATTCTTTACCAGCTGAGCCACAAGGGAAGCCCATCATTATCATCTACAACCCAAGCATTGGAAAGAAGCAATAACTTAGAACATCACATGGGGTCTGCTGGGATGGTAAGAGAAGGGAATGGAAGGGAAGGGAATAGAAGTTCTCTAAAATGTCAGGCCAGACAGACCTACAGCAGGGAAGATAAGCAGTTATGCTGTGGTAACAAACATCCCACAAATCATAGTGATTTAAAACAATGAGGTTTATTTTTAGTTATACTACATATCCATCAGGGTTGGCCAGTGCTCAGTCAGCTTTCTGATATTCTCTACCAAGATGCAGGCTGACAGAGCACCCATCACATGCACCAGATCTTCAAATGACTTGCATTCCACCAGCCACAGCTAGTATACACCCAACTTCATTGGCCACATATAACTTTGAAGAGATAAGAAAATAGAAAAATACAGTAGGGGTTTGTGAACAATAGCTCACTGGCCAGCCAACTATGCTGATGTGTGTGTGTTAGTCATTCAGTCATGCGTAACTCTTTGTGACCCCATAGACTGTAGCCTATCAGGCTCCTCTGTCCATGGACTTCTCCAGGCAATAATACTGGAGTGGATTGCCATTTCCTTCCTCAGGGGATTTTCCTGACCCAGGGATTGAACCAGGGTCTCCCGCATTGCAGGGAGATTCTTTACTGACTGTGCCACAATAAACTTTTATTAGAACATAGCCACATCCATTTGTTTACATACAGTCTGTAGCTATATTGGCCACAGTGCTGAGTAGCTGTGACACAGACTGTATGTGACCCACCAGCCTAAAGTATTTACTATCTGGGCCTTTAAGAAAAAGTTTGCAGATCTCTGACTTACTGTGCTAGTTGGCTTTCACTGGGTTATGCTGCAATAACAAACTATCTTCCAATCACAGGTGCTTACAAAAACAAAGGCTTATTTCTCATTCTCATTGCATGTCAGTTGTGGGAAGGCCGTGACTCTGATTTGGGTGTTCTGCACAGACTGATGAAGTATTCCCTATTAGAATATACCATTCTTGTGGAAGAGAGAAAAGAGCATGGCTAAATCTCACAATGGCTCTTAACCGTGGATGTATATAGTTACACCACTTCTGCCCACGTTTTATTGGCCATTGAAAGTCACACGGCCCAGCCTGACACCACTGGATAGAGAACTGAACTCTCCACCACAGGAGACACTGTGAGTTACTTGATTATGTGCAGGGATGTGTAATACTCATACAGAGAAAGAACAGTTAAGTGGGAGCAATAATACAACTGACCAGCTGAGTGGTTTTAGGGGGAACAGAACCAATGGATCTCAAGGATCTCAAGAAATGGTATGCAAGTGTCAGCTCAGCACTATGAAAAAAGCCTTAAAAGACCATGGATCTAGTATAAGTCTCTCTCAGAACCTTAGAGTCCTTCTCTATAAAAAGAGGTAATCAAATTGCATCACTATTTTCAACCTTTTCATATCAACACATTTTGAACATCAGTTCCTTCCCTCACCATGGAAATTGCTTTGAGTCACTATAGACTGAGAAAATGTCTTTGGCTAAAACCATAACGTTCATCAATTGCAAGCCACTGTTTACTATATCTAAAGGTAATCTTGAGGCAAATAAAAATGACAGTACTTCTCCTCTGGGATTGCTAATTAACACTTGAGCAGATTTGTACAGGCTAACAGGGAGATGGGAGCAGACATGCTGGCTTTAAAGGCAGTTTTTCTAGAATTACAGACACCTAAATTTGTACCACAGATAGATATAAAGGGACTGGCACTAAGCTCACTAGATGGCAATCATCCATTAATCTGTGTGTCTCTGTGGCTTGAGGCTGTCTTGTTCAACACTGTATTCTAGGAACTTAGTACATAGTTGATGCTCATTAAATATTTCTGGACTAATTAATAAAAGAAATCATGTGTTCCATAATGTTTTAAAATAAATTTTATCTTTTCTGACAATTAAGTCCATGCATATGTTTGAAAAAAGAATGGCTAATGTATGTGTAAGTGAATCACATTATATGATTGATTTATTGATCTTTGGATGGATTTTCATTACTTACAACTCACAGGCCTCAGGGATCTCTGGCCATGAGTCAGGATCACTGCACCAAAGAAACAGGGAAATCAGTCCTATAATGCAAAAACTAATCTAACACATTCCTTCTAATTTAGTTCAGTCTTTATTCCAACAGTATTGCTCACACAGGGAGTAAGCTATAATTGAGGAATTTAAAAAAATTATCCCCACCTTCAACAAGTTTCTCACTGAGGTTAGCAATCAATCTATAAGGTCACAAAATACGTGTAAACAAGACTTGAGTTCAAATGTCCAGGTGGGTCCCTGTTCTGGATAAAATCTAAATGAATAAATGCTTGAATCTATACACTTAAAAACTATGTGCTTTGTTTTGTGTCTGATCAGATATTTAACTGTGTCATCATCTATTCCTAATCCTCACTATGCATCAAAATCACCTCATCAAAACTTTGAAAATACAGGAGAGGTGCCTGGTCCATACCGGATTCTAATTCAATTGCTCAGATTGTGAGAGGGGGATGAAAAAGGCAAACAATGTCAGGACAATGTTATGAAAATCATTTGACCTCATGGAATCCCTGGAAAGGTCTCTGGGACTCCTGGAGGTCCCTAGATCATACTTTGAGAACTGCTGGCCTAAGATAGGGACACAATTAAAGATGGCTTTCACTGACATAGCTTAGAGTCTCCTAGCATCTCAGTTCACTGAGTACCTCTACAGTGTTATAAAAGTACCTATCTTGGAGGTAAAGCCAGAAATTAACTGTTACTATTGATTTTCCTTCTGTCCCCTCATGTGCCTTTAGAATGAATACCTGAAGCAAGCTATGCTTCCTCAAAGATAAGTGGTTGCATTTGGTCACCCAGATCAAGGTTTCAGAAAAATGTGATAAAAAAAAATGATCATATAAAGTCATGAGAGACAGTGAAGTCTCCAAGAGTGGAGGAATTTTTTTTGGAAGGATTTGAGTTAGTGCTACAGAGCAGATATCTTAATCAATCAGATATTTCCACTAGGTGTGGTGTGTGTGTGTGTGTGTGTGTGTGTGTGTGTGTGTGTGCATACTCTGTCATGGCCGCCTCTTTGGGTGTGTTAAATGGAACATAAGAGAGGAAACAGGAGGCCTAACCCAGGCTTTCAGGGCACTGACAATTTATTTCAGAAAAAAAAAATCTTAGAAACAAGTCTAAGTTGGCAAACAACTACATGTTACATCTTGTGGGAAACTATGTCATGTTAGAAGAATTCAGAGAAGAAAGAAAGGAGGAAGAATAACTGGGCAAGTCTTCACAGAAGAAATAAAGTTTTTCTAGATATTTACAGAGGCATGAAAATCGGGAAGAGGAGGGTATGGGGTCGCGGGGACAGGGGCATGGCCATCTCCAGGGTGGGTCCGAAGACCTCCTTCCTCGACAGAACACAATTACCTTCAGAAATGATCTTACAATAAAATGAGTACTAATAAAGACCAAAAAAGAAATGCAAACATAAAAAACTGTCTTCTATTAAGTTTTGTATATATGCTGCTGCTGCTGCTAAGTCGCTTCAGTCGTGTCCGACTCTGTGCGACCCATAGACAGCAGCCCTTTGTATATATAATGAGGCCCATAATTATTACAAGACAAAAAAGAAGGAAAGGTCATGGATTAATATTTTAATTATATTAAAGTATTTCTTCAAAAGGCACAGAAAAGAAGCACTTTGAAAGGAGTAAACTCCACGAAGTTTAGAGAAACATTGGCACATAAAGTTGCAATAAGTCCAACCTTGTTTCTGTGCCCTCACAGTGCTTGTGTTAGCCTTCCTCATTTTGAATTTACAGTACTCTTGAAACACAGAAGTATGTTGTGTTACAGAGCTTAGAGACACAGACTGTGCTGGAAGCAAACTCATTTGATTCCAATCCTTATAAACTTACACTTTGTATTAGTCAGGATTCTCCAGAGAAACAGAACCAATAGGAGATTATTGAAAGTGAAAGTCTTTCAGTTGTGTCCAACTCTTTGTAGTCCCGTGGACTACACAGTCCATGGAATTCTCCAGGCCAGAATACTGGAGTGGGGAGCCGTTCCCTTCTCCAGGGGATCTTCCCAACCCAGGGATCAAACCCAAGCCTCCCACTTTGCAGGAGGATTCTTTACCAGCTGAGCCACCAGAGAAGCCCAAGAATACTGGAGTGGGAAGTCTATCCCCTCTCCAGTGGCTCTTCCTGACCCAAGAATCAAACCAGGGTCTCCTGCATTGCAGGTGGATTCTTTACCAGCTGAGCTACTAGGGAAGCCCGATTGTAATTATGGAGGCTGGGAAGTCCCATGATCTGCCATCTGCAAGCTGGAGACTCAGAAGGGCCAGTGGCTAATTTAGACCAAGTCCAAAGGCATGAGAACCAGGAGAGCTGATGACATACATCCTAATCCAAGGGGAGTAGACAATGAGATGGGATGTCCCAGCTCAAGCTTTGAGGTAGAGAAAAGGGCTGAATTCCTCGTTCTCTGCCTTTTGCTCTACTCAGGCCTTCATTGGATCAGATGATGCCTGCCTACACTGAAGAGGGTGATCTACTTTACTTTGTCCACTGATTTAAATACTAATATCACCCAGAAACACCCTCACACAGACATACCCAGAAATAATATTTAATTTGGGCACTTCATGGCCAGTCAAGCTGACACATAAAATTAACCAACACACACTTGATTGTGTATAGCTGGGTCTGCATGTGTAGGGAGTCATATGACAAAACTGGGAGTGCCACAAATTAAATTCCAAGTATAATACAATATTTCTGAAAGACTAAGTCATAAATATGCTATTTTATTAAGACTCAACAATTATTGCAGCCATTGTTTAGAACTTAGATAACAAAAGAATTTCTAGAGATTATATTCCTTTGAAAGTTATTATAAAGTATAATGAATATAAATAACAAATCACTATGTTGTACTCCTGAAAACAATATAGTATTGTAAATCAACCATACTTCAATACAAAGAATTTTTAATTATAAAAACAATTTTCTAGGGAGGAATATTATATTCATCATTTAAAATTTTAGAACATGAAGAAAATAAAATTGTTGGAATATAGAGAAAATAAAATACAGATCAACTTTTAGTCAGTTCCATTAATGTTTTTAAAACTTCCACAGACAATGCACTCCTTGTTTGCCGCATCTGAAGCCAGGTGCACCCATGGCCTCACCCAGGTTTACCACCAGAGGCTTGAACATGGAACGGACGAATAGGAATGTGGGGTACCAGGATGGGAAAGTCCTGCTCTAGGCCCCACAATAGCTCTCCCCATCTTTTTTCCCTTCAGTTCTTTCATGACTGTAACTGGCTTCCTGGTGGGAGGGAAGGAACCAGTGGCTGTGGTGTGGGGACTGATTGTTCTTGGGGCAACTTCCCAGTGGAGGCTCAACAGATGACAACTATTCAGTCTGGGACAAAAGTCATTAATAAGCCCTCCAGGAGAATTCCCAGCCGCGACCCCATGCTTTTATTATTTGTCTAGATTTTTAAATTTTGGATAGTTTCCGTATCAGCCTTGTATTACTTTCCTCAAGTGTCAACCCTACCTACCTCTCTCCAAGCAAACAACCCATGCTTACTTCCTGAGCAAACTGCTACAAAGGGGATAAGAGCTCCCATGCTTTATGGTCCTGTCTATTCCTTATCCTGTGCTTCCCAGTTTTCCCTCAAGGAGAAGGGGACTCGCTGTGAAACCAAGCAGGACCCTTCTGGGTACAAAAGCCTCTCCATGTCCCTCATTTATTGTTTGCAGAAAAAGGATTTTCTCCCAGGTCTTCCCTGAGTTCCAAAGAGCAGACTCGAACAGATACTGGTTAGGGAAGTGAGGGAATTCAGAAATAAAGGAAAAACAATCAGGCAAGAAAATTAATGATAGGTTAAACTATAGTTCAGTGATAAAACAGAGTCCCAGTTCTTACTCAAGGGATAGATATAACAATCTGATGCATATCCTTGAGTTGTTCTGCAGAAACTAAGACCCCCACAATCAGACAGATGATGGTGACTACATGCTCACCACAAGCATATACAGCCCAGACTAGTTGGAACGAGAAGGGTGATGACTAAGATTCCAGAAACATCACCATGTTGCCTCACCACCAACCAATCAGAAGAAAGACCACGAGCTGCAAACCTTACCCCAAGGTTGCCTTTAAAAACTGAGAAATGGAGTGTTTTATGCCATATCAGTAAACAAGGACGTCACAGTCATCAGCGATCAAACCCTCAATAAGAGCTGGTGAGCCCTAAGGGCACACAGGAAGGAAAAGAACACCTGCCATCTGGCAGCCATCAGCCTGCAGCCACTCCCTATGGTGAGCCCCAGTGGAGCTCAGGATATGAACAACACAGGATACTGGCCCCAGATAGCTGAGATGCTTATGAAAGAGATGATTTCAGTGAGCCCAGGCTCTTGCATTTTCTCATACACAGAAAAGCACTAAATTCCTTAACTTGGGATATCTGGCTTCCTTCATTTAACAATAGTCTTTTGATGTTCAGGCTACAAAACTTCTATATAACCTGGCTCCTCCCCTTGCCCTCTCAGAACAGCTCTCTCAGGGTGACTTGAGATACTATCTCCCAGGCTTGAAGTCCTAAAAATTTGCACTCTAAACTTTTAGGTTTTGACTACTTATTAAGTCAATAAAACATGTTCCTTGAAAGCCATCAGGGAGTTTTGGTCTTTTGAGCATGAGCTGCCCATTTTCTTTGCTTGGAGTCTTGCAAATAGATACCATATTTCCTTTTACCACAATATGATGTCAGTAAATTAGATTGGCTTTTCTATGCTGCAGGTGAATGGACCCAGGTTCATTCAGTTTGGTTACAGTCAGACGTGATTTCTTAGTGTCATCCCTTGATGACCTTTCTTGTCTGGTGTTTCAGCTCTGTTGTGTTCCCTGGGCTATGAAGTCATCAATATCTCTTAGGGAATTAATAGGGTCTTCAGAGTCTCAGGTTGGCTCCCCATGTTTAACTGTTCCTAGGATAGACTGTGGGGATTTTTCTATTAACTTGCTAAATATATCTGCTGTTTCTATCTTCTATATATAATTAGAGTCACTGGTTCAGACCAACAAAAATATTGAATAAAATTCAAAGTAGAGCTCTAACAAATCTTTGGAGAGCAACATTTCTGGTCCCTGAGCTCCCAGGCTGTTATTTCTCTAGCAGAGTAAATGGCATTCCTTTTATAGCTTCCTCATCGCTCTAGAAACTTAAAAGTCCCTTTGTCCTAGACTGAATAGCTGAATTAGTGACACTAGATACCAGGGTTATGAAGGTAGAGACAAAAAGGTGTTTTCCTTAGAGGAAATACTTAAATACCACCCCTTCCCTTCAGTAACATAAAAAGAAACAAGGTGGTTCATTGTAAACAATATATTTAGCTTTCATATTAAATCTAAAAGAAGAGGAAGGAGTTTATCTGCCTCCAACACAAGTGATTTATGCCTTTAGGACTTGCAAAAGGATTTGGGAAGAGTTGGAAGGCAATGAATCTATGTGGCAAGTATGCAGTGAAGAGCCCAAAATGATCCACATGTATAATGTATAACATTGAAGGGGAGCACAATTTGTCACCCCAAAATATGCCACTTTGGCATGAAGATTATTTTGAGCTAAAGGCAATCAAATTCTAGCAGATTCAGGGGAAGCTCTTTACCTCCCCTCAACTGCCTATATTCATATTGGATAGGGGCCTGTACCAGGAAAAGAGCTATAACCAGAGATACCTTTCTAACCTAAGAAATTTCTGTAACAGGGCAGCCTTTGTTTTCCAAACTTTGCCTCTGCCATCCTGTGAACTGTCTTCCCTCCCTTTGTACCCCAGACTCCTACCGCTTTCCTTAGCTCAGGATGTTATTTAGGCCTCAACTACCTGTCTGCCCTTTGGGTCTTGTATTTTCATGGGGCTCTTAGGCATCCAAATAGCTGTTTTTCTCTGGTTAATCTATCTATATCAGTATAATTATTAGACCAGCCAAAGAACCTTGAAGTGAAGAAGGGAACATTTTTACATCCCTTCTATGTTATGAATAACTAGCTTTGTTTTGAGGTATGAACCCCTTTTATTACTTGTTTAGCCTTCTGATTATGTCTCTCATACTATAGAGCTGCTATGTGATGATGCGTGTATATATCCTCAGTAGTTCAGTTGTGTCCAATTCTGCCACCCATGGACTGTAGCCTGCCAGGCTCCTCCGCTATGTGATGGATGTTCATCAGATCCAGGGTGACAGAAGTCAAGATTCAGGTATTCAGATTTGTTTGAAAAATATTTATAGAACAAATTGCTTTCTAGGTGAGCATTAGAATGAGGAGGAACTGATTTAACTGTCCAACTCTGGTATTTATGACTGTTTATTCCAAACAGTGTCACTCAGAGAAGTTTTAAACATATCCCATGACTGAAAACTGAAATAAATGAACTCCAGGTAATGCTGTATCAAGGGGTATGCCAAACATTCTTTGAAACCTACAACTACTATCCCTCCCTAGCTCCATACACTAGAGTCAGTGTTTGCCTAATTTTCTTCTGAAAGTAGTTGTCAGTTCCAAGCAAATATTCATATTTGTGATAAAAATGATCCTCAAAACTGTTAGAAAGAACACTAACTGAAACCACTTGCCCTGGCCAGGCAAGACAGCAGCCACTTGCACGATTATGGAGAAGGCAATGGCACCTCACTCCAGTACTCTTGCCTGGACAATCCCATGGATGGAGGAGCCTGGTGGGCTGCTGTCTATGGGGTCGCACAGAGTCGGACATGACTGACGCGACTTAGCAGCAGCAGCAGCTATCTTAAAATGTCTTAGAATATCTTCAAGTTTTCTTAGAACAGGAGGTCCTGATAAAGAACATGGAACTAACAAGCTATCACCAACTGGAAGAATTTGGGAATGGTCAAAAGGAAGAGAGGCTGTTCCAATCCATATGTTCTCCCAGAATCCTTCTCACTGGACTCCATCTTGGCTGAGTGACGTGCATGCCCCCAGGAAGGACCCTAAGTCAGAGTGATTGGCTAGAGAAAACCCAGAAACTAAGCCCATCACCATAAAATCCAAGACCACAAGCCACATGGCAGAGCAGCTGTGCTGGGTTCCCGTGCGCTGCTGCTCTTTGATTGGGCACCCCTTCCCAATAAAGTCTCTTGCTTTACCAGTACATGCGCCTCCTTGGACAATTCATTTCTGAGTGTTAGACAAGAGCCCACTCTCATACCCTGGAAAGGGTCCCTCTTCCTGCAACAAAACCTTCCGTTCTTTTCCCCTTTTATCCTTCAAAATCATCCTTTGCAGGCAATTTTTACCTGTTTAAAATGGCATAAAACACTGTTAATACTAATTCTCAGTAAAATTCATGATAGAGAATATATCATCGAGCACATTTGTAATATTAGAAACATAAAAATTGTGGGGACCCCCTCAGACTCCCATTGTTAGTATAAAGATAATTTTGATATATAGGCTTGGGAAGGTATTTAGAAGGAAATACATAATAAAAATTCTAATAGTTGTTTTCTCTAACATGGAGAATTATGAGTGATTTGTTTCTTCTTAATAGAAGATAAAAAAATAAAAGGCCAAGCTTTGGTAAAAGAACCAACCAAAATATATCTGTCAAATAAAAAATTTGTCACAACCCAAAATCAGTGACAGCTGTGGCATTTCTTGCCCACTGATATGGCAGGAAATATTTCATTTCACATACCATAGTTACTTATGGACCCAGTTAGCAAACACTCTCTGGAAAGTTGAATCAAGAACTGGAGGGACTTAAAGCTTTTTCAAAAATAAAAACTAAAAATAAGGGACACAGTACAGTTAACTAAAGGGGCTGTTGTATTTGAAGGGGGTTCAGAACAAGCCTCCCCCAAATGCACCACTTTGGCATGTGGGTTATTTTGAGCTAAAAACAATTGAGACCTGCAGGCTCAAGAGAAGCTAAAATGCCTCTCCCTTAACTACTGAGAATAATTTCAATTGTCAGTCTTTCTCAGATTGAGAATTATTACCACAGATATAATTTTATCTGAGTGACCCACCGATATAGCAGAGCAAACATCTAATTACCAAACATCTGTTCTTGTTGTTCTGTGAATTGCCCTCTACCATCCTTTGAAGCCCCAAGCCCCTTTCCCATTCCTTAGCTCAGGATGGTAATACATACTTCATTTTACCCTTCTGTCTTTGAACCTCTCATTAGGTGGGTTCCCCCTATGTATGAAATTAAATTTGTTTTTGTCCTCAGGTCGATCTGATTATTAGACCAGCTGAAATAATCTTTGAAGAATAGAGGGAAATTCTCCCCAATATTATCAATATACAAACAAACTAGTTTACATTCATATTTGTCCAACACAATTTGAGTTCCCCTTGTATACAAAATCCCATCAATGTCTTTTATTTTTCCTTCTCTTGTGAAAACATAATTTTCATTCTTGAAATAAACTACAAGTTATCACAGAATGGGTTAAACGTTAAAATGCTAAACCACACAGGGACATGTTATAGAAATTTCTGCTGCACACCATAAAGATAACTTTTTTTTTTAGTAAGGAGAGGAAATACAATCAAAAACTCAACTCTCCAATCATCACACCATCTTTCTAATGTAGAAAGTGCTGGCAATAAAATCCCCAGACTCTTAGTATCCTGGTAAGGAAACTTAAATATTTATTATTTCTAATTTTAATATACAACTTAAAAAGATTCCCTGAGGAACTGCCTACCATCATAAATTTTTATCAACATAATTAATAACAGTAGCAGAGCCAGGAACTAGTAATGAAGCTGTAAACTTAATTAAGAGCAATAGTTACAAAGTGAGTGGCACTTAAATAGGCTGAAGAATCACTTGAAAGCATTATGCTGCTGCTCAGATTCTGTGCTGTTCGCCCTGAGTAAAAAAAGCTCTCTGTCCAAATGAAGTCACTTCGGAGAGCCAAGAACCATATCAGAGCAGCATTTAAACATTAGACTTGCATTTAAAAATCCCCAAGGAATGAATTTCGGTAAATCTTTCCACTGGTTAACTCACAGTTGATTTGCCTGCTCACTGGTTTGCTGTCAATGAGAATAAAAGGTGATAAGAATCAGGGCTGGAGCTCTAACAGCATTAAGTGTAGAGGCAGAAAATCATACTAATAGGAAGAATTCCCTCAATCCAAAAACTCAAGATTCCTGCGGAAATGGAAGTTTTACAGAGACACTGGAGATGGGGGCTATAGACACTGTTAGGCTACATATTCCAGGGGTTTCCAAAGTAAGCAAAAAGCGTATGTCTACAAAGCAGATTTATATAAGAAAGTCCATAACATCTTTATCAAAATTACCTCAAACCAGAAACAGGCCAGGTAACCATCAACAGATGAATGCATAAACAAATTGTGGTCTCTCCAAACAATGGGATACTACTCAGGACTGAAAAGGACACCAATTACTGATATATGCAAAAAAAAATCATGAATCTCAAAAATATGCAGAACAAAAGGCTTACACAAAATAGTGTGTACTCTATGTAATTATCCCAAATAGTATATACTCAAGAAGAGGCAAAACTAATGCCTATTGAGAAAAATCAGAACACTGGTTACCTCTTTGTGAGGCATTACACAGGTGTATGCATTTGTCAAAACTCACTGCACATAAAATTTAAATTCGTGTTATGTCATTGCACATAAATTTTAACTAAATAAAAACCATAAATCAATATTAAATTCCAGTTGATTACAGACAGGCTGACATGTTTAGGGCTGACTATACTGATTTTTGCAACTTACTTTAAAATGTATCAAAAATAAGATGGAGAGAGAAATGGACAGATGGATAGACAGTGACTAATATAGCAAAATGTTACTTGTAAAATATAGGTGGCAGGTACATGAGTACTCACTGTACAATTTCTTCAGATTTTCTGTTTGTTTGAAAAGTATCCTAATAAAATGTTGGGAGGGTTCATCACCACCCTCACCTCCCTCTCATTTTGCCAAGCAATTTTAAGATATTAATAAAATGACAGTGTGATACACAGCTGCTATAAGAACACATTTTTGATGTGTCATGAAAATTGCATTGTCTATAAATATTGCTTGCTTTCTTTAATTATTGAAAAAGGTACAA
This sequence comes from Giraffa tippelskirchi, assembly GCF_054371585.1. NCBI lineage: Eukaryota > Metazoa > Chordata > Mammalia > Artiodactyla > Giraffidae > Giraffa > Giraffa tippelskirchi. Next base: position 143,831,177 of record NC_137281.1, on the reverse strand, counting down.
AACTCTGGCAATAAGTAGCTCCATTTGATTTGGAATAAGATATTATTTTAATGGCTTTTAAGAATCTTTAGAGAAAATTATCCTACTCTCTAATATAATAAATGCAGGCTAATTTAGCATCTCTATATCAAAGATTCATCTGGTATGCAATACTGGATATGAATTAAAGTTCTGTGGGTTATCCATAGAATAAAATATACAGAGTATACACCTACATCCATTAACCAGCTATTCAGTTCAGTTTAGTTCAGTGCAGTCGCTCAGTTGTGTCCAACTCTTTGTGACCCCATGAACCGCAGCACGCCAGGCTTCCCTGTATATCACCAACTCCCGGAGTCCACCTAAACCCACGTCCATTGTGTCAGTGATGCCATCCAGCCATCTCATCCTCTGTCGTCCCCTTCTCCTCCTGCTCTCAATCTTTCCCAGCATTAGGGTCTTTTCAAATGACTCAGGTCTTTGCATAAGGTGGCCAAAGTATTAGAGCTTCAGCTTCAATATCAGTCCTTCCAATGAACACTCAGGACTGATCTCCTTTAGGATGGACTGGTTGGATCTCCTTGCAGTCCAAGGGACTCTCAAGAGTCTTCTCCAACATCACAGTTCAAAAGCATCAATTCTTAAGCATTCAGCTTTCTTTATAGTCCAACTCCTACATCCATACATGACAACTGGAAAAACCATAGCCTTGACTAGATAGACCTTTGTTTGCAAAGTAATGTCTCTGCTTTTTAATATGCTGTCTAGGTTGGTCATAACTTTCCTTCCAAGGAGTAAGTGTCTTTTAATTTCATGGCTGCAATCACCATCTGCAGTGATTTTGGAGGCCAGAAAAATAAAGTCAGCCACTGTTTCCACTGTTTTCCCATCTATTTGCCATGAAGTGATGGGACCAGACGCCATGATCTTAGTTTTCTGAATGTTGAGCTTTAAGCCAACTTTTTCACTCTCCTCTTTCACTTTCATCAAAAGACTCTAGTTCTTCTTCACTTTCTGCCCTAAGGCTATTAACAAGTAGCAAATTAGTAGAGTATATTAGAGTCATACAATCCATCCTGGATTTGGGGTTACAAAAAGGCAACTCTTGGACAATTTATTTTCCTTAGATATTAGTATCTGAAATGCAGATTTCTACCAGGTAAACAATGTCACCTTTGGATGTGACACTACAGATGGAAATACTTGAAACAAAAATGAAAAAGGAAGTAGACATTGTGAATGATACATGGTTCCAGCTATCATCTAAAAAAATACTAAAAGCAGAACAAATTGTTTCCTTCTTTAGCATCAAAGTTTATTTCAGTCATGCTCAGGAAAGGATTTAAACATTCTTGTCACTGTGTGTCACCAGCTCTAGCCCCCCCAGGCTAGCCTGGTACTTTAATAAGAGATACTAAGAGGTACTTTAATAAGAGGTAGGAACACAATGGACTTTCCCGGTGGCTCAGTGGTAAAGCATCCACCTGCAATACAGAAGACGCAGGAGAGGTGGGTTCAATCCATGGGTTGGGAAGATCTTCTGGAGGAGGGCATGGCTGCTCACTCCAGTATTCTTGCCTGGAGAATCCCATGGACAGAGGAACCTGGCAGGCATCAGTCCACAGGGTCCCAAAGAGTTGGACACAACTGAAGCGAATGAGCTCACAGCACAGGAACACCAACTCCCCTAGAAAATGCCCTGAGTCTTCACTTGACTTTCATTTGACTCGGGTACTCTTCGATTTCCCTCCCTTCCACTGCCTCACCAAACTGAGGTTGGGGTGTAGTTTCACGTCTTCAGGGCTTCCCAGGTGGTGCCAGTGGTTAAGAACCCAGCTGCCAATGCAGGAGACATGAATGACAGAGGTTTGATACCTGGGTCGGGAAGGTTCCCTAGAGGAGGGCATGGCAACCTACTCTAGCATTCTTGTCTGGAGAATCCCACGGACAGAGGACCAGGTGGGCTGTGCCCCATGGTGTCACAAGGAATTGGACACAACTAACTGAAGTGACTTAGTGCACACACATGCACCATGTCTTCAGAGCCAGAGAGACCTGGAATTGAGTGTCTGATCATTCATCCACCCAAAGTATATTTATTTTGCCTGTACCTCCATGGTGCCCTGCACTGTTACAGGTCCTGGGAACATGGTAGTGAATAAAACAGAGACCCCACTGTGGCAAAGCTTACATTCAAATGGGAGAAACTGACAATAAACAAGCAACTAAATGGCTACTACATGGATGGCAATATAGCTCAGCATGACCTAGTTTACTCAGCTCTAAGATGGGGAATATAATACCTCCTTTCCAGTGGCAGGTAAGGGTGACAGTATGATGCTTTTCCACTTTTCTTATCCTTCCCCACAAATCTGGAAATGGAACAACAACATCTTACAGCCGTAAAAAAAAAAAAAAAGGACCAAAACAGTGATATGCAAAGACATCACAAAGAGAAAACATACTCTTAAAGTAAGAAGACAACTTGATTTAAGAGCCAGTACTAAAATATCTAAAGAAAGCCTCAATCAGCTCAATTAGATGACAACCAGTGTTGGAGGTACTGAAAGCAGAGACTGAGAGAGGCTGGACATCCCCTCACCATGGGAGTAGCTGTAACATTCAGCCTCAGACTCTCATCTATGGCCCAGCCTGTAAGATCTCCTACCTCATGCAACCTGGGCTGCTTCATGCTCAAAAGTTAACCTTCTGATCTTAAGTTGTGTTCTCATATAACTTTGCCTTTGGAGAAAATGCTCTGATCAGAGAACACATGTGTCTTGTTCTCAGGGTTATCTTCTTTATCACTGTAAGATAGGTGGCTAACAGTCCTGTTTTTGTTTTAAATTTATTTCTGGTTGTGCTGGGTCTTCATCACTGTGCATGGGCTTTCTCTAGTTGTGGTGAGCAAAGGCTACTCTCTAGTTGCAGCACATGGGCTTCTCATTGCAGTGGCTTCTCTTGTTGTACAGCACAGGCTCTAGGGGCATGGGCTTTGGTAGTTGCAGCTTATGGGCTCTAGAGTGTGGGCTCAGTAGTATGGTGCACAGGCTTAGTGGCTCTGAGGCACGTGGAAGCTTCCCAGACCGGGGATCAAATCCATCTCCCTTGCACTGGCAGGTGGATTCTTATCCACCATACCACCAGGGAAGTCCTGTTTTCATACATGAGTTCTTTATGAGTCAAGATAGTGTGTCAGTCTCCTAAACATCCATTCACCTCTAGTTACAAACCAGAATTTTGAATCTACCCAGTAGAGATCCAGATCTCAGAAAATGACAACCCTTTAGAGGTCATTGTGTGGGGTCCTGTCAGGGGGCCAGCCTGCCTGAACCGCTTGTCTAACTCAAAGTGCAAAATTGAGTGGGAAAATTAAGAGCAGTGTATGCTAAGTGCTTATCAACATGGGAGTATAATAGGTGCTCAATAAAATACATAAGCCACATAACACTATCAGGATTCAGCCCGCACACTTTCTGGACAGAGAACTTTGCTGTCAAGCAAACCACAATCATGCCTCTCCATCCCCTTAACCAACGCTAAGCACAGCCACCACCTGTGAATGCTGCGGTTGAAATCCTCCTGTCTATGGATACTCAGGAACGATGTCTAGCTGCCATGTGTCTCACACCATCAGTACAAAAAGCCATGGCCCTGGAGATGTGCTTGTCTCCCACAGAGCCCAGATTAACTGATGCTCTTATCACAGGCAGAGAGACTCATGGTACTCCCCCCAACTTTAGCCTCTGGTCTGTCTCTCACAACCCCGTGACCCTCTCCCTTCCAGCTCACTGTGAAACCGGAGGTAGGCACCATGCTGTCCTTTCTCTCACTCTAAGGGTTCATACAGAAACAGCCCTGCCTAACATGCACTAAGAAACGTTGTTTAGTTGCTCAGTTGTGTCTGACTCTGTGCGACCCCATGGACTATATCCTGCCAGGCTCCCCTGTCCAAGGGATTTCCCAGGCAAGACACTGGAGTGGGTTACCCTTTCCTTCTTCAAGGGATCTTCCCAACCCAGGGATCAAACCTGTGTCTCCTGCATTGGTAGGCGGATTCTCTACTGTTGAGCTACTAACCAGTTACTGAAAACAGTATTATAAGAACTGTGTTCGTTTCAAGGACACAAAGGAGGATCAACCCAGATCCTTTGATGTGTATTTAAACTGAAGTGACGATTCATAGGCAGAGATGGTGGGAGCTGCTGATCTCAATTCATTTTTAATATGGTTTCCACATTTATATACAGTTTTCAAAGCTCCACAGTCCTTGCACTCCATAAATAATTGACCCACCTAAGAACTGCCTGTGCTCTATCCTCACAGAGATAAATCCTGAGACAGCATTTGATAGCCAGAGAGTCTCCAATGCAAAAGGTCAAGTGGCAAATCAAATTTATCTGGCTTAGCCCCCAAGAATACTGAAGTGGTTTGCCATTCCCTTCTCCAGTATTCAGTATTCTTGCCTTGAGAACCCCATGAACAGTATGAAAAGGCACAATGATAGGACACTGAAAGATGAACTCCCCAGGTTGGTAGGTGCCCAATATGCTACTGGAGATCAGTGGAGAAGTAATTCTAGAAAGAATGAAGAGATAGAGCCAAAGCAAAAACAACACCCAGTTGTGGATGTGACTGGTGATGGAAGCAAGGTCTGATGCTGTAAAGAGCAATACGGAATAGGAACCTGGAATGTTAGGTCCATGAATCAAGGCAAATTGGAAGTGGTCAAACAGGCGATGGCAAGAGTGAACATCGTCATTCTAGGAATCAGCGAACTAAAATGGACTGGAATGGGTGAATTTAACTCAGATGACCATTATATCTACTACTGTGGGCAGGAATCCCTTAGAAGAAATGGAGTAGCCATCATAGTCAACAAAAGAGTCCGAAATGCAGTACTTGGATGCAATCTCAAAAACAACAGAATGATCTCTGTTCGTTTCCAAGACAAACCATTCAATATCATGGTAATCCAAGTCTATGCCCTGACCAGTAACACTAAAGAAGCTGAAGTTGAATGGTTCTTTGAAGACCTACAAGACCTTTTAGAACAAACACCCAAAAAAGATGTCCTTTTCATTATAGGGGACTGGAACGCAAAAGCAAAAAGTCAAGAAACACCTGGAGTAACAGACACATTTGGACTTGGAGTACAGAATGAAGCAGGGCAAAGACTAATAGAGTTTTGCCAAGAGAACGCACTGGTCAGAGCAAACACCTTCTTCCAACAACACAAGAGAAGACTCTACACATGGACATCACCAGATGGCCAACACCGAAATCAGATTGATTATATTCTTTGCAGCCAAAGATGGAAAAGCTCTATACAGTCAGCAAAAACAAGACCAGAAGCTGACTGTGGCTCAGATCATGAACTCCATATCATCACATTCAGACTTAAATTGAAGAAGGTAGGGAAAACCACTAGACCATTCAGGTATAACCTAAATCAAATCCCTTATGATTATGTAGTAGAAGTGAGAAATAGATTTAAGGGACTAGATCTGATAGACAGAGTGCCTGATGAACTATGGATGGAGGTTTGTGACAGTGTACAGGAGACAGGAATCAAGACCATCCCCAAGAAAAAGAAATGCAAAAAAGCAAAATGGCTGTCTGAGGAGGCCTTACAGATAGTTGTGAAAATAAGAGAAGCAAAAAGCAAAGGAGAAAAGGAAAGATATTCCCATTTGAATGCAGAGTTCCAAAGAATAGCAAGGAGAGATAAGAAAGTGTTGCTCAGCGATCAGTGCAAAGAAATAGAGGAAAACAATAGGATGGGAAAGACTAAAGATCTCTTCAAGAAAATTAGAGATACCAAGGGAATATTTCATGCAAAGATGGGCACAGTAAAGGACAGAAATCATATAGACCTAATAGAAGCAGAAGATATTAAGAAGAGGTGGCAAGAATACACAGAATAACTATACAAAAAAATCTTTGTGACCCAGATAACCATGATGGTGTGATCACTCACCTAGAGCCAGACAGCCTGGAATGCGAAGTCAAGTGGGCCTTAGGAAGCATCACTACGAACAAAGCTAGTGGAGGTGATGGAATTCCAGTTGAGCTATTTCAAATCCTAAAAGATGATGCTGTGAAAGTGCTGTGCTCAATATGTCAACAAATTTGGAAAACTCAGCAGTGGCCACAGGACTGGAAAAGGTCAGTTTTCATTACAATCCCAAAGAAAGGCAATGCCAAAGAATGCTCAAACTACTGCACAATTGCTCTCATCTCACACGCTAGTAAAGTAATGCTCAAAATTCTCCAAGCCAGGCTTCAGCAATATGTGAACTGTGAGCTTCCAGATATTCAAGCTGGTTTTAGAAAAGGCAGAGGAACTAGAGATCAAATTGCCAACATCCGCTGGATCATCAAAAAAGCAAGAGAGTTCCAGAAAAACATCTATTTCTGCTTTATTGACTATGCCAAAGCCTTTGACTGTGTGGATCACAATAAACTGTGGAAAATTCTGAAAGAGATGGGAATATCAGGCCCCTTTACCTGCCTCTTGAGAAACCTGTATGCAGGTCAGGAAGCAACAGTTACAACCGGACATGGAACAACAGACTGGTTCCAAATAGGAAAAGGAGTACGTCAAGGCTGTATATTGTCACTCTGCTTATTTAACTTATATGCAGAGTACATCATGAGAAACGCTGGGCTGGATGAAGCACAAGCTGGAATCAAGATTGCTGGGAGAAATATCAATAACCTCAGATATGCTGATGACACCACCCTTAAGGCACAAAGTGAAGAAGAACTAAAGAGCCTCTTGATGAAAGTGAAAGAGGAGAGTGAAAAAGTTGGCTTAAAGCTCAACATGCAGAAAACTAAGATCATGGCATCCGGTCCCATCACTTCAAGGCAAACAGATGGGGAAACAGTGGAAACAGTGGCTGACTTTATTTGTGGGGGCTCCAAAATGCAGATGGTGATTGCAGCCATGAAATTAAAAGACGCTTACTCCTTGGAAGAAAAGTTATGAACAACCTAGACCTTCATATTTAAAAGCAGAGACATTACTTTGTCAACAAAGGTCCATCTAGTCAAGGCTATGGTTTTTCCAGTAGTCATGTATGGATGTGAGAGTTGGGACTATAAAGAAAGCTGAGTGCCAAAGAATTGATGTGTTTGAACTGTGGTGTTGGAGAAGACTCTTGAGAGTCCCTTGGACTGCAAGGAGATTCAACCAGTCCATCCTAAAGGAAATCAGTCCTGAGTGTTCATTGGAAGGATTGATGTTGAAGCTGAAACTGCAATACTTTGGCCACCTGATGGGAAGAGCTGACTCATTGGAAAAGACCCTGGTGCTGAGAAAGATTGAGGGCAGGCGGAGAAGGGGATGACAGAGGATGAGATGGTTGGATGGCATCACAGACTCAATGGACGTTAGTTTGGGTAAACTCTAGGTGTTGGTGATGGACAGGGAGGCCTGGCATGCTGCAGTCCATTGGGTCGCAAAGAGTTGGACATGACTGAGTGACTGAACTGAACTGAACTGAGCCCCCAAGAAATACTTGAGCTTCCATCTTCTATATTCCTTCCCAGAAGTTGTCTATTTTATGGTTTACATACCTTCAATGAGAAGGAACTCACTTCTCTACAAACACAAGGGCAAAAATGTTGGCATTGAAAATGGAAAGGTTGGCACCTGAAGCGTGATGGTATGAAGGGTTTGCCTACTGTGGATAAAGACCTCTTTTGGTCAAGTTCCTCTCTGCCAATTCCATCCAGGATGGATTCAGGCCTTCATACCATCCCAGGCTACAGCTCATTCAAGAGTTATGCATCCCAGGAGCTATCTCATCACTCCTCACAACCCCTCGGACCACCTACTTACCCCTCATGGGCACCCATGTTCTGTTTGGTGTCCCAGGAAATGTGGAGGCTGCACACACTGTCAGCCTCCATCTTGCCAGGACCTCTAAGTGCAGTTGCTCCACCGTCTGTAGCCTCAGCTCCCATTCCATCACTGGCTCCTCCAGGCCCCTCATCACTTCCTCCCTGATTGAATCTTTCCCCCTCCACTCATCTCCCTCTGATATCCCCATCATATCTGCTGAAACCCTTGACCTGTGGTCAGTAAAGTCCCTGGCCTTCTTCCATCTTTCAGAGGACACTCCTTCCACCTTCTGGCTTCAACCCAGATCTGCCAAGCCTTCCCTGAGGACACTACTTCTGTGTCAGACCTCTCAGGCGTAAGGTGCCCATTCTCTCACATTCTAGGTGATGAAGGCCCAGAGGAGCAGGCATTCTCTTGGTTCTTATATGTACCATTTCCTGATCAACAGCCTTGAAAGCTCTTTAAATAGAAACCTGAAGGAAGAAAGGAAGAGAATGAATCATGTGGATATTAGGAACCAAATGTTCCAGGGAAAGAAAGCAATGTATGCAAAGGTCCTCAGTCAAGAGCCTACCTAACATTCAGCTAAACCTAATCTTTATGCCCCTCTGCGGCTGTCTGCCCTCTTAGTTATACTCCCTGACTCAGGGAGGACTTCGGAACTTGGATCACAGTCCTTCTCCCCACCCCTACCTGTTCTGCCCCCAAGGTCTGTATCATTGTTGAAGACCGCTCCCATCCCCCCAATAAATGCCTTTGTAAGGTCCTGGGCCACCTTGATCTTTGCCAGCAAGCACTTCAGTAATACATCCCTTTGGTCACAACCCAGCCTTGTTCACACCTGGTACTGCTTTCAGATCATAAATTCATCTTGCCTAGATTATGGTAACAGCTTCCTAACTGGTTTCCTTCTACCTTTGTCCCTTTATTGTCCATTCCTCAAGATGTCTCCAAAATGACCCCCGTAAGAGGTAAGTCAAACCACTTCTCTGCTCAAAACTCTCCACTGGCTGCTTACCTCACTTAGAGTGAGCACCAGAGAATTTATGATGACCTACCACATCCAACTTGACCTATCCTGGTGCCACCTATCTTTTTTTTTTTTTTTTTAAGAAGGAAATTGGTTTGTAATTTCAAAAGGTTTTGGGATTTGATCTTTATAGCTTATGAAAATAAGAGTTAAAATAGAAAATAATAAAGTTGAAATAGGTTATTTTTAGTACAAATTGACCCGGGGTGGTCAGTCACTCTGACTATAGCAGGCCTCTGCTATAGTCAAAAACATAGGGTTTTTGCCTTTAGACAACAACAGCTAAAGTTGCCCACTGTTTCTGGGTCAGCATAGTGGGAGCACCTTCTCCTCCTAGATCATCTTCCACCATTCTCTCCTCCTTACAGGGAGGAACAGGCTCCTGCCTCAGGTCTTCTTTCCCTGAACACTCCCTCCTTTCAGTTCTTCAGGTTCCTATTTAAATGTCACTTTATTAGAAAGCTTTCCTTATGATATCATCCCAATTCTTGCCTTGCCTGGCCACATTGTTCTATCTCGTCTAATCACTTTATTTTACTTCATAGTACTTGTACCACTGGACCAGCAGCTATTTTATTTGTTAAAATTATTTATTACCTAACGCCTCTTCCCACCAATGGAACATAAGCCCCATGAGGGCAGAGAGACTTTGCCTGTTCACTTCTGTATCTCTAGCACCTAAAACAGTGCTCATAAATCATGGTTATTAAATCACTGTTGGAAGAATAAAGAAAGAAACTCTATTGTATCACACTCACTCTCTTACCTCCAATAAATTTGCTTTTTGACTTTATCAGTTCAGTCACTCAGTCGTGTCTGACTCTTTGTGACCCCATGAACCGCAGCACGCCAGGCCTCCCTGTCCATCACCAACTCCTGGAGTCCACCCAAACCCATGTCCATTGTGTCGGTGATGCCATCCAACCATCTCATCCTCTGTTGTCCCCTTCTCCTCTCGCCTTCAATCTTTCCCAGCATCAGGGTCTTTTCAAATGAGTCAGCTCTTTGCATCAGGTGGCCAAAGAATTGGAGTTTCAGCTTCAACATCAGTCCTACCAATGAACACCCAGGACTGATCTCCTTTAGGATGGACTGGTTGGATCTCCTTGCAGTCCAAGGGACTCTCAAGTAGAAACTGTCAATTCCTTGATAGTTAAATGAAACCACAACAATGCTAACAATTCAAAATTAATCTGGTACTTAGTTCAGTGACCAACGTAAGCGTTTCTCATGCATTATTTATTTTAACCCAAGCCTTGCGGCGGCGGCGGCAGCAAGAATGATGAAACTTTTCAGCCATTGGAATTGGATTCCATAAAACCTCCGGTGCAGGATTTAAGGACTTGGAGTTGCCCTCGAAAGATCTGAGTGTGGGGGCAGGAGTGTCCAAGGAGCCCTTCTGCTCCCCCTGCTCCCTTTTTTGGAGACACGCAGGGAACAATTGAAGGAGATGGATCAAAAAAATACATTGCTACAATTTACATCACTTTTCCCTTTCCCTTTTCCCTTTCCTTTTCACTTTTCCCTTTCATGCACTGGAGAAGGAAACGGCAACCCACTCCAGTATTCTTGCCTGGAGAATCCCAGGGACGGCGGAGCCTGGTGGGCTGCCGTCTATGGGGTCGCACAGAGTCGGACACGACTGAAGCGACTTAGCAGCAGCAGCATGTGGTTGATATTCTTATTATTGACACTTTACAGCTGGGAACTAACTTTTCAGTGTAGCCTTGGCCCCGAGGGACACAGCTCCATCGTTCTTCAATAGCATTTTCCCCATCATCTGCCCTTTAGCCTCCAGTATTCTTATCCTGACAGTTCCCTCATCTTGTACTTAACAGTTCACCTCTACTCCTACATGTTGGACAATTAGCTCTGCTGAACTGAAGAGGAAAAAAAATAATTGAATACCATGCAGGTTGGTTCACAGAGCTTATGGTTTCTGTGAGATGTGGTTTTATATGCCAGTATGACTAGGCTATGGTACCCAGTTATTCAGTCAAACAATAACCTAGCTTTTGCTGTCAGGCATTTTGTAGATGTGTCTGTCAGCAACAACTAGCTGACTTAAGTCAAGCAGATTGACTTAAATAATGTTAGTAGATTGTAGCATCTGCCTGGGTCTAAGAGTTTCCACCCTGGAAGTCTGCTCTACAGATAACCGACTTACCAGTTTCCACAACTGAGTAACCCAATTCTTTGAAATAATTCTCTTTCTATAGATGTGTATGTATATACATGTGTTTGTGATTACACAGACATATATGGTACATCTATCCTATTTGTTCTGTTTTTCCAGAGAACCTGACTCACCTCTACCTCCAATCTCAGTTGGGTCTTCCATGTCTCTCAGCAATTCTTTTCATTGTCCCCGATCCATTACATCTCTTCACATCCCTCAAATCTGCAACTAGCTCTTCACGCTCCCCACTCTGCCCTACTCTCTTTCAGCAGACGTTGTTTTCTATTTCACAAAGACAATTACAGCTATTAGATTTGAACTCCTTACAACTCCAGCTTCACACATATGAGCATCTCTCCGCTTGGAGTCATCATTGTCTTTTTTTCCCAACACTGACCATAATTCCTGGAAGGAATTATGTACCAGCTATCAGTACCAGCTGATATCCCCTCTCTCCTCACCTAGAGAGAAGCTGCCCAATGCAAGCGGAACATTGTTCTGCCCAGTCCAGCATTATCCCTTCCTTTGGAAGAATCATTTCCCCTTTTCCATTTGGTTGTCAGCTGCCAACATGATACCCCAATCCCATGACCATCAGATAATGAGTAGCTCATTTTATCATAGGTATAAAACAAGAAGTTCATCTTATCATGAGTAGATGATAAAGAGTTGAGTACTTCATAATATACTCCATGCCCCTGAACAAGTGATTGGTCCATGGGATTGGCATAGGATGTAACTTAGGTCAAACAGAACTCTTCCCCAGTAGGGTTTTATACTGATGGTGGAGGTGCAAATCAGCCCTCACACAAACCTCTGAGCTGTAAGGATATAAATCGGGATCCACCAGTGGCCATATAAAGAGCATGAGGTCAACACACAGGGAAAGGGGGAGAGGGAAACAGCCCTGATCATATTGTTTGCGTCCCAGAAGTCTCAGAAAGGAGCCTTATTCCCAAACTTCCCAGAACATTAAGCTAATACAGTACACTTCATGTTTTAAGTTAACCTGACCCATGGGTCTGTCACTGGCATACCAAAGTCCTAACTACCATAGGAACAGGTTTTTCGGAAATGTGGAACAGGACCTAAGAGATTCTGTCTGTCATCTGGGAGAGCCAGAGCCAGCATCAATGCCCTGACATACCACATGTTTGACAGCATGGTAAAGAGCTATGCTGTGAGTGCTGTCCTTACAAGCACATACCTGAGGGTGACTCTGGGAGTCACCAGCACACAATGGCCAGTCCCAATCTTTGGGGACAGAGGGACACTAATGACCACAAAATGATGTGCTTTTCCACACCAGGGATAAGATCTACTCCACCAAGAGAGCATGGGGATAGGAAGCACTGGACAGGGAGGGTGTGGGGAGATTAGTGAAGTGACTATTTTAATTTTTATATAAAAATGAAAGTATATGGGACTTCCCTAGTGGCCCAGTGGTTAAGACTCCACACTTTCAGTGCAGGGGATGTAGGTTCGATCCCTGGTGGAGAAACTAAGATCCCACATGCTGCATGGTGTGGCCAAAAAAACTTTTTTTAAGATAATAACTAAATAAATATGAAAGTATATGGGTGTTTTGACTCAAAATTGCCCAAAGATAGTAACATTTTTAGAAGGGCTTATTTTACTGTGATTCTTCAAGGTGTTAATATTATCATTCACAGAAAATGAGTTAAGGATACAAGGGTCTCTCTGTATTATTTCCTACAAATGTATCTACAAATGTTTTCTTTATGTCTTTGGTCTCACAAGGAAGGAAGATACAACAGGAGCAACCATAGAAGAAGAGTAGAAAGAGTAGGAAAACACCTTAAATTTCCATCTCATTTTAATGGCACCAACATCAATCAAGTTAGCCCAGCTGGAATCTTGGAAGTCTTTGTCTTTTTTCCTTTCCTATCCTATCTCTTTGCTCTGCCTCTAATCCTGTTGATTCTGCTTCTAGCATCTCTCTAAACTCAGTTCCACTACTGCTATTGCTACAACTTCCTTGTTGTCCCTCCAACCTCACCTTGCTCTACTTCTGCTGAATACAAGAATTATCTTTCTCTTATGTCACTTCTCTGATTAAAATCTGCCAGTGGCTCCCTACGAACAATAGGAGGAAGAACACATTATTAACACAGCAACCTATCTTTGTATGTTTATATTCATCCTAACAGTTACTTGATGTGTTCTGTCCTCCTGGCTCCCCTAGGGACTCTTCCTTATGTAGCAAGATTCAGTTCAAACATCTCTTCCACCATTTGGCTTTCCTGGCCCCCTCATACAAAGTTAGATGTCCTCTCTAATCCCAGGACACCTCTGTCTTTATAATTATTGGTGCATGAACTGTTTTTCCTTCCTCTCCAGTGAAGTACCTGGAACACTCTTGTGCTTATGAATAGTTTGAAGAACGGTTGGTATTGGGAAGGGACTCAAGGATTTTAAGGTCACTGACACCCAAAGGGCCAGGGGTTTGGTGAGCACCTTAATTCACTCTTTTTTTTCATTATAATATTATAAACCAGGGTATTTTTCAAACTGGAAGCATCTAATATTACTATAAAAATAAAGTGAGAAATAAGATTAACTCTACAGAAGTTTTTCTTTATGTCAATTCACTTGAACACATGCATTCCAACATTAATGTCAAACAACAGCTTCATAGTTTAAGTCGCTTGACAAACACAATTGCAAAAATCAATCCCTTTGAAAGAAATGCTACATATCTAGTGGAGAGCAGCAGATGGAGGTTGTGTATGTATCTGCTTGGTCTGATTTATTGGGCGTCCTCTTTAGTAGTGCTTCTCAGACTTTAAAGTATAAGGGAGTCACCTGAGGCTCTTACTAAAATGAAGACTCTGATTCAGGAGGGGTGGGGTGGGACCCCTTCTAACAAGCTCTTAGGTGATGCTGATGCCATGGTCCATGGACCACATTTTAAGAGGCTCTACAGTGCTTATGTGATAAAAGTGGTAGTTCCAGGCTCCCCAAACATGACATCAAGCCAAAGCTAACAGAAAAGTTTCCCTTTCCTCCCATAGACCATGTAGACACATCCACTTAGGTGCCATGGTTTAGCTCATTAGAAGACAGACGAAATCATATTCTTGCTCTGGTACACTTAGATACGACATCTAAAGTTTAAAACTTTACCATCTGACATGAAATGCTAAAGAAGAACATACCAATTAAAATGCTCCTTTCTTTAAAAAATACCACATTTGAAGGCCAATTTATAACTTGCTTTAGAAACTGCTAAATGCCTAATTAAAAATGATTTCAGTGACATTTTCAGCTTTTTTTTTTTCCTTTGAAATTTCAGAGACAGAGGCTGATTACTTTCATAAGAGGGGTGGGCATTGGTTATAGATTTGAACTTTTATTTATTCTTAGTTTTGCAGAATAAAGTGAAAATTACATCTAAACAACCATTGACTCTGATGAATTCTTTTTTTAAGCAAGAAAATTGGATTCTATTCTACAAAGCACTTGTTTCTTCAGAGACTTCAAGATGAGCCATAACAGCAGTAAGAATCCTAAATTTTAATGGTATAAGCTCCGAAAGATACTAGAAAATCCAATTTACAGAATGAGCCTAAGTGTTCACTAACGGGCACTTCATTAAATAAAGTATATGCATAAACATTACAGAATACTAGCAGTCAGTAAACATAATAAAATAGATGTATCTATTTATATAGATAGATAAGATATAATAAGGGAAGAAATCAGATTTGATCACACTAAATATAGTATGATCCTATTTTTGAAAAAAAAAAAAAGGTATAGAATGTATGCTAGAGTAACACACTCCAAATAATATTTGGTGGTTTTGGCAGTGGTATTATAGGAGACTTGATTTTTCTTTTTTTCTGAAGTGAATAGTCTTTAAAAAATTTAATTTATAATGGGCCCAGACTAAGCTATGGGCCATTTTCACATATGCCTAGACTAAACTCTGAGATTGAAAAACCCAGATGCTAGAAAACACCATCTTCATTTATGGTAATAAAATATAAATACAGAGGTTAAAACTGATAAAGAGCCCAAGGTCCTCAGTGGGGAGGACAAAATGCATCAAACCTGCCTTTAAAAGTGGTTTCCACCAGGCCCTGATTAGCTAATAGGGGAAAGATCTGGACCATGCCACCCAAGATGGGTTAAGTTCCTACTAGCCTTCTGGCATAACAAATATTTTTTGTGGCAATTCCAAAGACTTGAAGGTCTGGGTTAGGCCTTGTTGTTGTTGTTTAGTTGCTAAATGGTGTCCGACTCTTTGTGTAGCCAGCCAGGCTCCTCTTGTCCATGGGATTTTCCAGGCAAGAATACTGGAGTAGGGAGAAGCTTCCTCAATACTTTCTTACAAAATGTTCTAATGTTTTTGTCGCATCCGATTTGCCTCTCTGTCTCTTCTTGCAGGCATCATCTCAATCTTTAGTCAGCCCAGAAATAATAAGATGTGCTTATTAACCACACAGATTCCTGGACCCTACCCCCAGTGGCCTGGACTGTGGCCCAAGGGCTGGCAGTGTTTGTTTTTTTTTTTGTACAAACTTCCCAAATGATCCTGATGCAAATGGTCTTCCTACTATATCTAGGGAAAACCTGGCCTAACGTAAGCCTTTGTTCCATTGCAAAACTCCCTTCTGAGTGGGATGAAGCAATTACCCTCTCCCTCTGGTGTAAATTACCTTCTTTCCTGACTCTGAAAGATCTGGCTTTCCCAATTATCCCCTTCTATTACTAGTAGATTGGGTAATGCCACCTTTTCTCAGCTGTCCCAGTTAAACCTCCCAGACTCTACCTGCAGGAATATGGCTTTCAAATGGGTCACATCACCCTGAACCACAACTGATACGTGTTCTAAGCAGAGACACCACTTAACACACTCACTAGAAGTTGAACACAAACAGATTTCTTCTTATCACTGACAGGGACTAATGACCATAGTGAATGAACACTTTAATTTAATCTATTAGGGGTGACAACCAGAACTGTGATCAAGACCCAACTAATGAATCTGCTAATTGAGCTTTGCAACTACATTACAGTTTGGTTTTAAATCATTACAAGAATCTCTTTAAGAGAGAGAGATATCTGCAAGATGTTAAAACCAGAAGGCTAAGTTTCTTTGCTGTTCTCTTACTGCCTTCCATAGTAAAAACTGGGAAGAAAATCCCAGAGTTTTCCTTTTTAGTGTTCACAGATTGAGCATTTGTTTCCCAAGCTCATCATGAAGACTAATGAGAAATTTTCATCAACAAATCTGAACTCTTAAAGGGAATGTCTTCATAGAATTCTAAGCAGCTTTAATTAGCAGGCAGTAAGACTTCATTAATTTGGATTCCACAAACACAGAATTTGTTATAATAGGTTTTAAAAAATTACAATAAATTTAAACTTTTGTGGAAAGCTGTTTTGAGAAAATTAATGAGATAAATAAAACTGCTCAGGAAATATTTAACCTTAATGAGTACACAGTTTTGGAACTGAAAGAAAACTTGAAGATCATTTTATTGAGGTGATTCATTCACAGGTTCACAGTGCATATTAAATCAATTAGCACTTAAGGCTCTTCTCTTCCAGTCCAGAACTCCCTTCATCCTATTGATTACTATTGCTAAGATCTCTATTAGTCAGATTTGTATCTTTTATACTCAATAAATATTAGCCAGTTACCTATAGCCCAGATTTTTTTTTGCTGGGTTATGGTCACAGAATCAATCTTTTTTTTTTCTTTTCAAACTCACTTTACATTTCTGTGATTTCTTTAAACCTGGTTATATCTTCCAAGAACCCTTAAACTGAATTGCAGCTGATCAAAGTGATTCCATTTTACAGTGGTGAAGATTCTGGACTCATCCTGACTCTATGAAGACAGAAATTGGATCTGGCCCACCCTGCACTGTATATTGAGTTCTCTTGGAGACAGAGCAAATGTTGCTGCTGAAATCTTTCATAAAGAAAATGGAACACGCATGGCACTCATGACAGTTTTAAGAGTTCAAGTAGATGCCAAGGAGTATAGCAGAGGGGGGTCCCTGGAGGCAAGTGAGCTGGATGCCCACATGGCTCAGAACATGCCATTTAACTGGAGAATTCCCTGGTCTTGGATCTGGGATCTGGATTTATTATAGGTAGACTAGATCCATATCTGGATTGGAATGGAGGACTCACTTTAACAAAGCTCAGAGATGCTAATTGATGAAATCTTGTATTTGAATGTATTAACCCAATCAGATCACATGGCTCAGATCAGCAGAGCCAATCACTCTGTTATAAATTACGCAGGCGCCAAATCTAACCAGCAGATCAGTAGGTTAAAGATAGTTAGTAATAAATTTTAAGGCTTATCTACAATAGAAATGGAGTGGACATGCTCCCTGCCTACTTCACACCCAAACTTCCCTTTCTCTCTCCTATACTTACCCCCGTGGAGCTGCAAACAAGTAGGTTTAAAGGGATTGACCCCACCTCCAAAGGTGAGTCCTTAATGAACTAAACTAACTAGCACACAGCATTTTTCTTGCCAAAGTAATTGGATATAGGGTTGATATGCGACTGAAGTTGACCCAATCAGTGAAGCTAAGGGGTTTTTACTTTTTTAAGGGGGAAATAGATGCTTTCTCTCTGGTGCACTAGCTATTCATGATTATGTTTGGCTAGATGTAAAAGTAAAGACAACTAAATGATTTAAACAAATTAGGTTTCTTTTTCCATTTTACTAAGTAATCAAGAAGAAAAGTTGAAAGTAACCACTGTGAGTTGTTCAGGGGCTTAAAAAGGTCAGTTCTAAAGTCTTAGCCATTCTCCTGGCCTTCCCCTCATGAGGATAAGATGACTTCTACAGCTTCAGACATTATGACCATCTCCAGAGAATAAACAGAAATGTACAAGAAGAAAGGGCAGCACTTTAGGAAGCAAAACTTTTAAAGAAATAATCAGCAGACTTACACTTGTGTCTCTTTCGCTATGTCACCTAATCATCTCTAGATGCTAAGAAGTTTGGGAAATGTAGTATTACAGCTGAGTTGTTAAAAAACAGGTGTTCCAGTTAGTTACAAAGGAAATTAAAGTGTGTGATGGATAACACTATAAAGATTTTTGCAGATATGAAATGAAAAATCTTCTAATTTTTGGCATGTAAAAATTATAAGAGTAGCAATGACAGAAGAAATGTTTTTCTTCCAAGTTATGAGTTTACAATTAACTCTCTGTGACACTTTTATGTCGGATTTCAGTTAGACAAATCGAAGCAAATGAAGGGGATCATAGGAGTGGGTAAGGAGGAATCAATATTCTCTTACAGGAAATTCCCTGGTGGTCTAGCAGTTAAATCTTGCTGCTTTCACTGCTATGGGCCTGAGTTTGATTTGTGGTTGCGGAACTAAGATCCCACAGGCTGTGTAGCATAGCCAAAAAAAAAAAAAAAAAAAGGAAAATCTTCTTACAGAGTCTTCTGGTGTGGGTGAGCTATGAGTTATCTGAATCCTCCCAAAAGTCTCTATTTCACTTTACAAGGTCACATTCTCTTCATCCCAATGCTTTAACTTTCACTTGAAGAATCAACAAGTCTGTGAATTCAGCCCATGTTGTAATACAACAAACCACAAGAGGAACCAAAGAGCCTCTTAATGAGGATGAAAGAGGAGAGTGAAAAGGCTGGCTTAAAACTCAACATTCAAAAAACAAGACCATGGCATCCAGTCCCATCACTTCATGGCAAATAGAAGCGGAAAAAGTGGAAGCAGTGACAGGTTTTCTTTCCTTGGGCTCCAAAATCAGTGTGGATGGTGACTGCAGCCATGAAATTCAAAGATGCTTGCTCCTTGGAGGGAAAGCTATGACAACCTAGACAGCATATTAAAAAGTAGAGACCTTGCCAACAAAGATCCATATAGTTAAAGCTATGCTTTTTCCAGTAGTCATTCCTTGGTGGCTTAGATGGTAAAGAATCTGCCTACAATGCAGGAGATTCGGGTTCAATCCCTGGGTCAGGAAGATCCCCTGGAGAAGGGAATGGCTACCCACTCCAGCATTCTTGCCTCAAGAATTCCATGGACAGAGGAGAGTGGCAGGCTACAGGGGTCACAAAGAGTCAGACTTGACTGAGTGACTAACACTTTCACATTTTCACAGGTATGTATATAAGAGTTAGACCTTAAAGAAGGCTGAGTGCCAAAGAATTGATGTTTTTGAATTATGGTGGTGCTGGAGAAGACTCTTAAGAGTCCTCTGGACTGCAAGGAGATCAAACCAGTCAATCCTAAAGGAAATCAACCCTGAATATTCATTGGAGGGACTGATGCTGAAGCTCTAATACTCTGGTCACCTGATGTGAAGAGCTGATTCACTGGAAAAGACCCTGATACTGGGAAAGATTGAGGGCAGGAGGAGAAGGGAGTGGCAAAGGATGAGACAGTTGGATGGCATCACCAACTCAATGGACATGAGTTTGAGTAAACTCTGGGAGATAGTGAAGGTCAGCCTTCACTATCCTGGCGTGATGCAATCCACAGGGTCTCAAAGAGTCAGACATGACTTAGCAACTGAACAACAATAGGATCAGAGCATATATTTGATACTCAGCTTTTTCAATTCAGTGACTATAAGAGATGATTTCTTTTAAGCCAGACCTAGAAACTGCCTTGTTTTCTGAGCCAACAATGAGGCAAGAATTGAAAACCTGTTTTCTTTTTCTAAGCTCTCTAGCCCAATTATATGTAACTAGTACAACCAGATTTCTTTAGAATAGTATATGAAAGCAGCCACTTGAGCCCACAGAAGCCTATCTTTCAAGGGCACTTCACTCCAATTAACCACAGCCAATGTTTAAGAAAATGCTTCATTCCACATGCCTTTAAACCGAACTAGATAAAATAACTAATCTCAGATTCCCATTTCCTTAATAACATATTATGTGAAAACATTTTCAGCACCACTTACTATTCTTCACTGCAAAATTTAGTTGCAAAAACTAGAATCAACTTTAACCAGGCTAAGTAGAAAGAGATGAATAAAGGTAGCACGTAAGTTCTCTGGGAGGGCCTGGGAACCAGACTTGGATGCTGCAGATACAGAACAATTCAGACAGGAAAAAACACTCCACCACATCATACACTGACATTGATCCTCCTTATAAAACATCAGCGCTACTTGATTTTAGATCCTAGGAACCTTGTAACCACCCCAGAAGAACCATGTCAACCACAGCCACTCTGCCTGAACAAGAAAGAATGTCACCCTCATTTTTGCTGTTGGTGAACATCTTGTGAACACAAGGAAAGCCAATCCTAGGTTAAAGCTGACCTTAAGGAAGATTAAGCACAAGTGGAAAGAATTTGCTTCTTTGAAACATCATTGAGATGCCAGACGTAAGTCTCGTCTAGTCAAAGCTATGGTTTTTCCAATAGTCATGTATAGATGTGAGAGTTGGACTATAAAGAAAGCTGAGTGCTGGAGAACTGATACTTTTGAACTGTGGTGTTTGAGAAGACTCTTGAGAGTCCCTTGGACTGCCAGGAGTTCAAATCGGTCAGTCCTAAGGGAAATCATTCCTGAATATTCATTGGAAGGACTGATGCTGAAGCTGAACTCCAGTACTTTGGCCACCTGATGCAAAGAACCGACTCATTGGAAAAGATCCTGCAGCTGGGAAAGATTGAAGGCAGAAGGAGAAGGGGACGACAGAGGATGAGATGACTGGATGGCATCCCTGACTCGATAGATGTGAGTTTGAGTAAGCTCCGGGAGTTGGTGATGGACAGGGAGGCCTAGCGTGCTGCAGTGCATGGGGTCACAAAGAGTCGGACATGACTGAGTGACCGAACTGAACTGAACATGTAAGATTTCTTTTATCATAGTTTCAACCTTTGTTACAATAAACACATTTTTTAATTAAAGAGAAAATATCAAAAAGAAAATTCAATTGAATATAGATAAACAAAATGCAGATTATTTTGTCCCAATCAAATGTTCAGTGTTTGTGCAATGAAGCTCCAGAATCTGCATTTTCAGAGGCACCTCAGTAGATTCTTAGGCTGGTGGTCTTCCCACCATACTGTGAGAACCCAGCTCTGGGCTGACATCACCGTTTAATCCACACACTCTTCCTATGGGAATACAACCAATGAGGCTGTCAGAGTTAAATGCAACCACCACTCAATTCTACTTTGATAAGATGGTTCCTGTATCACCTTGACTGGGGTTCTGGGTATTTTTCCAACTCTTAACAAGGCATTGATTGAGGATCTGCTCCTTTCCCACCACAGATGGCTAACGGCATCCACTGTGTGTGGGTTTACCTCATTTACCCTTGGGGGACACCTTGATTTTCTTTCTCTTCAAGCTCTTGGGGGAGGTGACTGCTGCCGGCCCTGTGAAACAGTAGCTTTGTCATTTTCCTCTTGAGATCTGTATTAGGAGATGGGTTAATCGCTAAGTTGTGTCCGACTCTTGCGACCCCATGGACTGTAGCCTGCCAGGCTCCTCTGTCCACGGGATTCTCCAGGCAAGAATACTGGAGTGGGTTGCCATTTCCTTTTCCAGAGGATCTTCCCAACCCAGGAATCAAACCTGAGTCTCCTGCACTGCAGGTGGATTCTTTACCAATGGAGCTACAACGGAAGCCCGAAGCTTAGGAGAACCCTAAGAAGATGAGGAGAAGCCATCACTATAAAATGAGACACAACCCTCCTCGTTCCCTGTACAAGGTACAGCCTTTTCCAATGCTGAAGAAAGGACTTAGCTACTTTATCACAAAGTCTGAGTTCTTGCTTTCTTTTCTACATTTGTAAAGTAAATGTTTCTTCCCTCCAAAAGCAAATATATTCTCAGTCTATGTAATTATTAAAGAGAATGGTAAACTTGTTGCCCAATGTAAAAACCGTGTGTCTCATGAAAGATACAGAAAACAGGGAAGTGGAAGGTAAAAGTAAGAGATGAGCAACAGCCAGGGAGAAAGGGGGGAGGTGGGGAGGGGTATTAAACTTGATTAGCTCTTCCATGTTATTTCTACCCTTATTTCAATTGATCTGTTCCCAGTTAGCAAGTAACATTTTGAATGTACTTTAATTACTGTTTCCTTAGTACCAAAATTGTGAGACCTGCAATTTAATGTGCACGTGTTTGTATTTTCCTTTACATGTTAGTGAATTGATCTTTAAATCGTTTAGAGAGCTGGGAACGAGATTTACTCTATATGGAAGGATTCTGCTCTCCCTTCAGTAACAAGATTCATTAACTCCTGTATCAGGACTGCATCTTGCTCTTATTTTGCTGTCTCCACAGTAACCATTAGAAGAAGTTTGGATAAACGGAAAAGCCTGCATGCTCTAAATCCATCTGTGGTCCCTTCATAATATACATGACATCTTGGCCTTTACAGAGAGCTTGATCTGACAGCTAAAATACTGGGCAGCATCCAGTGAGGCTGGCTAGACTAAAGGCAGTACCTTGCTCTGGGTGAGGCATTGCACCTTACAAGTGAGGCTTTGAGGATATCATTCAATCTCTTTCAAATGAAAATGCTATTTCCATGGAACAAACTAGATTTGA
This sequence comes from Giraffa tippelskirchi, assembly GCF_054371585.1. Classification (NCBI taxonomy): domain Eukaryota; kingdom Metazoa; phylum Chordata; class Mammalia; order Artiodactyla; family Giraffidae; genus Giraffa; species Giraffa tippelskirchi. Next base: position 143,808,587 of record NC_137281.1, on the reverse strand, counting down.
AGGCCATGTAATTCTCAAAAGAGAATCTGGCTCCACTGCATAAGGTAGACTGTATGCTCGTGTGTACTGTTTGTCATGAGATCTTGTGATGATAGGATGGATACTGAGTGGAATACAGTACTATTTCTATACCTAGGATACTTTCTGTCTTCTAGAACCTCAGGAAGATTTTTCAGAAGATCTGGGAAGTTGAGAAAGGAACACAGAATTTCCTCTCTTATCTATTCCCACCTCTGTCAGCGAAGCGGCAGCCCCCCCCAAGTACTCAGAAATAGACACAGCCCCAAAGAGATAAAGGATAGAATAGATCTCATGCCTCTGATTGGCTGGAAGTCAATGAGCTCCAACTTGCTTGAATAAGAACACTGACTGGAAAAGAAGTGGATAGCAGCCAGCTGGCAGGCTGGTGAGAGCCCTAAGCTAGAAAATAGGATAACCTAGTTCAATCCTGGCTCTGCCTCAGGTGATTTCATGCAAATCACAATTTCTCAAGTCTCATCTTTCTTATGTGTAAAATGGGAATAATTCTGATATCACATTGCTCTTAAAGCCTCACGGCAAGGTGGTTTTTTTTTTCTAATTTTACCTGCTTCTTTCCTTACCTCCTTTCTGATAAAGGGCTGTACTTACATGTTCTTCCAGATATTATAGGTATAATAAGTAATTATGCTATCAATTGCTACTTAATTTTTTTTTTTTTGCTAACATTTCATGTGTTGGGGGCGTAAAAATAAGATGGCAGCCAGATGCCCGTGTTATATCTCAACAGCCTTTCAGAAAGTTAGCTCACATTATCTGATTATTATAGCTAATTTCTAAATATAAGAGTTCATAATATATATGTATATATACATACACACCTATATGTATAAATGTCTACATAAAATACAGACTCATATATAGAAATTAGCCACAAGAGTTCTATATATGTATGTGTGTGTATACGTATATATATGTGTGTGTGTTAGTGACTCAGTCGTGTCCGACTCTCTCTGATCCCATGAACTGCAGGCTCCTCTGTCCATGGAATTCTCCAGGCAAGAATACTGGAGTGGGTTGCCATTTCCTTCTCCAAGATATATATATATATATGTATATGTATATGTATATGAATGTGCACATGTGCATGCTAAGTTGCTTCAGTCATGTCTGACTCTTTGCGACCCTATGGACTGTAGCCTGCCAGGCTCCTCTGGCAATGGGATTCTCCAGGCAAGAATACTGGAGTAGGTTGCCATTTCCTCCTCCAGGGGATCTTCCTGACCCAGGGATCAAACCCTGTCTCTTATGTCTCATGTATTTGCAGGCAGGTTCTTTACCACGAGTGCAGCCTGGGAAGCCTGTGTGCATATGCATGTGTACATACATAGGGGTTAGTGGAAAGTGTAAACTCTGCAGACAGTGTTAGTTTTTTTTTTTCCTGACCAAGTAAAAGGTCCCCATGCTACTTGACCCAAGTAAGCTCAATGTAACTCAGAGATACATGACAGAAAAGTAGCTGCTCAACCCTTAAATACATCAGCTCCAGTGTTACTTCCAGATGAGCCAACATCTCAGCATCAGCTTTATTACCAATAACTACCTCTTGGGCACAATGCCAGGACTCACAGTCTCAAGGAGGAAGCCAAATCATTAAGAAAAAATCTGTTCAATAGACACAGTATTAAAAAATAAAACAGTGTCAGAGAAAAACCATTCCAGACTTAGATAAGAAAAGACTATTTAAAAAGACTGTTTCAAAGGGGGAGAGGAACTAGTGTAGTGGGGACAAGGCTCAGAGCCCAAGACCTAGAAGCCTCTGTCTGATCATAGTACAGGCAGAAAGGGCCTCTCTGCAAAAGAGAGGAATCAACAAGGCTGGGAGGAGCAGGCTGCGGGTGAGCACGGGGCATGACCTGCAGCTGGCAGACGCTTAGGAAGGGCCCAACTAGGAGGGACCACTTTGTGTTTCAAGGTCTGCTCAACCTCCGGGCTTAACTAAAGTTTGGTCTCATGTCCAATAAGCAGGCATTTTGTCCAGAGGTCAGTGGGCATGCACACAGTGGGGCACATTCACTTAATCAGGGAGGAGGTGAAGAATCGGACTTGGGAGGGTCTGTGTCTGGCCTTGTCGCAAGTAAACGAGGGGGTCATCCATGAGTCTTATGTGAGTCATGTGGGGGAGGTGACTCTGCAGGAAACTGTCCTAGAAAACAAGAGGGTGGAATAATGTTTCTTAGTTGCCACTGTTTTCCAGAATCACAGGTGAAGTTCAACACCGTCAGTAGTTCAGAGAAAAAAATTTTTCATTTAAACCCAAAACCACTCTTGTTTGTGATTTAAATCATCACCTACCTGGAATTGTTTGATATCTAGACTTTAGGGAACTGCAGCTGCCAATGTATTAGTTTGGGCACTAATCTAAAGGTCCACCCTCACCCACTGTCTCTCCGGACGTTGTCCATAAGGATGTGGTGATGATGCAAAAGTCTTTGGGAAGAAGGGCTCACTTTCCCACCAGATGGTGCTGGTACCCCAGGTGCTTCACGGTACCCTCTGGCCAGCATGGGCGGACAACACAACAGAGTGCAACCTGAGACCGGCGGGAATAGGTGACTCTCCCTCCTGTCCAATCTGACTTCAGGGCCTCTCTCTTGTTATGACCAACCTAGACAGCATATTTAAAAGCAGAGACATTACTTTGCCAACAAAGGTCCGTCTAGTCAAGGCTATGGTTTTTCCAGTGGTCACGTATGGATGTGAGAGTTGGATGGTGAAGAAAGCTGAACGCCGAAGAATTGATGCTTTTGCACTGTGGTGTTGGAGAAGACTCTGGAGAGTCCCTTGGACAGCAAGGAGATCCAACCAGTCCATCCTAAAGGAGATCAGTCCTGGGTGTTCACTGGAAGGACTGATGCTGAAGCTGAAACTCTGGTTTGTACAATACTTTGGCCACTGGATGTGAAGAGCTGACTCACTGGAAAAGACCCCAGTGCTGGGAAAGATTGAGGGCAGAAGGAGAAGGGGACGATAGAGGATGAGATGGTTGGATGGCATCACCGACTCGATGGGCATGGGTTTGGGTAGACCTGGGAGTCAGTGATGGACAGGGAAGCCTGGCGTGCTGTGATTCATGGGGTCGCAAAGAGTTGGACATGACTGAGCGACTGAACTGAACTTAACTTGACCCACTGCAGGACATCAAAGAGGCCGTCATAGAAAGCCTGGAGCTTCTGAAGGGTAATACACTGGAGTAGTGATAACAATTGGGAAAGCAGCCCAAAGATGCTGGTAAGACTATTTTCCCCCAAGAAGAAACCACATAACCACAGGCCTAACTCCTAAGAGTTAAGCTCCCTGGGTTAGCAACTATAAAATAACCCAGGGGAATGCTGGTCTTACCAGCTTTGGTTCCTCCCCACCCTTCCCTCTATACTCCTTTACCTAGACAATGGAATCCAATCAGTTTACAGACCTGACAGGAGGGGCTTTCAAAGGGGATAAATAGTCAAGGATCTGAGTATGGTCCTGCCTTTGGATGTTTTCTCTCTGTTCAGAAAATGATGTAAATGGGCAGGGAAGATGCTCTCGTCTCTCTCTTGATCTACAGGGTACCAACAGATATCCACTGGAATTTAACCTGTCCCCCCCCATCAGGGAACTTGAATTCTTTTACTCTTGTATTCGTCTACAAAAGGGACTATTTTGTGGGTTTGTGTCCAACAGAAAAAAAAAAAAAAAACTAGAGAATCACTTCTGGATGGCACGTACTAATTTGGGTTTTTTCTTTCATCTTCCCAAACTCAGAACAGTGACAAACACATCCTGGGAAACAAACATGGATTAAGCGTAAAGGAGAGAGATGTCACAGAAAGCAAACTGTAAGAAAAAAAAAAAAAGAAAGAAAAAAACTATTAAATCTCTGTTTCACTGGAAAATTTCCAAAAGCAACATGCCTGCCAATTTTTGAAAAATCTCTGCCATATCCAGCTACCCACAGCACCTATTCACAGCTCCTGCTGATACAAACACTACCCTCATGGCCCCACATAAATCATAATACAATCTGCCTCCCGTTTCCGTATTACCCTCCTCTCTGATGAAATTGTTGGCCGCCAACACGGGCAATCAGCAAGGTCAGCTTGGCTGAAGTGAGTCTTTGATTAGGTTAAGCTATCAATATAAGATTAGACAGCTAATCATGTGTGTTTAGCATAATTAGCATTGCCACATCCCCGAAGCACTGCCGGGTGATTCAGGCTTAGAACTCTGGATGGTGAGCCCTCAGAATGGACAGCAAAGGAGTGATGTACAATGCAGGTGTTAGGAAGACACTGCTCTTTGGTCACAGCTACTTCAATGGTTTTATTTCTGGCCTTTCCCAGGCTTCCCTTGTGGCTCAGCTGGTAAAGAATCTGCCTGCAACATGGGAAACCTGGGTTTGATCCCTGGGTTGGGAAGATTCCCTGGAGAAGGGAAAGGCTACTCACTCCATTATTCTGGCCTGGAGAATTCCATGGACTGTATAGTCCATGGGATCGCAGAAAGTCGGACGCGACTGAGCGACTTTCACTTTCCCAGGCAATAGGGCTGTGGCTCTAGCCATTCTTCCCCAACTAATGTGTTGATTCCACACTGGTTTCTTCAGTGACAGTTTTCAATATTCGCAAGTCCAAAGCGAGATAAAACTGAGCTGTTTAACCAAACTTTCTCAGGTTATGGCAAAGCTAGACTGACCTGTGATGAATTTATTGGCCATGTCTAGTTTTTTTATTTTAATCTTTATGCATCCTCACTACCCACTCCTTTCCTTAGTTTCCAAAGCTTGACGTAATACTGAACATGAACTGCATTCCTTAGAGTCAGAGGAGAAGCCAATGGTAACTTGGCTCTCTTCTTCCTTCCACACTTCAGGACAGGCTGGTGAACCTCAGTCCTAAACTCAGAGGCCATCTGAAAGTAGACTCTTTCCCAGGTGAACCTTGAACCTCAGGTCTATTCTAAGATGATGCTTGGGTTTGGGGTCATTGTGGATCTCAGGAACTTAACATCGTCTATTATATCGTCTCTTCAGGGCTTTCAGTTCAATCTCCGCCTTCCGACTGAATCCTTCCCATCAGCTTTTAACCTGTTCAAGCATCTCCCAGATAAAATAAAGCATTTACTGGTCCTCAAGTCCCTACATTCCTCCAGCTACCATCCTATTACCCTCTTTACAGCTAATTTGAAGGAAGCACCCATATCTATACATCAGCTTCCTTATCTTCCACTTACTCCTTGGGTTACCAATTTGACTTCAAGCCTCACAACTTCCCCAAAACAACTCTGTAGAGGTCACTAATAACTCCAAGTCTCTAAATCCAAACTGTACTTTTCAGTTCTCTATACACTTGATATTTTAGTAGCCTTTTGACATTTAGACTGCTTCCTCCTCCTTGAAACACTATCCTTGGCGTCTATGACACCTTAATACCCAGGTTTTTCTTTCAGGACTTTGGAAATCCTCAAGGTTTGTTTCCTGATATACTTTCAAGTAACTCCAGGCTGCAGCCAAGATTAGTGACAGTGTCCTTCTCTGTTCACATATATTTGCCTCCATTTCTTTGATATGTTTATAATTTTCTTAGGAATTCAGGCTCTCCCATATTTGGAAGCAAAGGGTAAAAGACAGGGTTTGGATTTTCAACAAAATCTGACACTTTTCATTTTCTATTGCTACTTTGTTATTAAGTATGTTGATTGAAAACATCAGTACGTACAAATAAAGGCTTGTTATACTTTATTGCTCACTTAACAAGTGTTTGGGAGCTATCACTTTGTAAGATGGGGAAAAATTAAAAGATAAACGAGGAATGGACAGAAGAGAAGGACCATCAGTAGTGTTAGAAGAGTTCTGAAATGGAGCACCTGGGAATTTATGATGAAAAGGATAGAGAAAGGAAAAATCAGAAGATCAAGTAGATCAGTCCTAAAAGGGCATTCTACCACTAACGTGCATCTCATTTTCCAGATTATAGGATGCAATGATGCGAAAGTGCTTCCCACCCCACCCAGGAATATCCTCACTGACATAGTTTAAATAAGATTGAATCTGTTATCATGACAAAGACCAGAAATGACAAAATAACTTCAGTTTATAAGAACTGAAGTGACTCAAAATGAAAACTCTTCTGTCTTTCAATTGATGTAAAACTTATTTTTCCCTTGAAGATTCTCCACCTAAAAATACTCATAATATGCTACCAAGTCCTTCCCTGTTGTTGTTCAGTTGCCCAGTTGTGTCCGACTCTTCGCAACCCCATGGACTGTAGCCTGCAGGGCTCCTCAGTCCATGGGATTTCCCAGGCAAGAATACTGGAGTGGGTTGCCATTTCCTTCTCCAAGGGATCTTCCCAACCCAGTGATTGAACCCCAGTCTCCTGCTTGGTAGGTGGATTCTTTACCACTGAACCACCTGGGAAGCCCTCAGGCTGCCTGTGGCTCTCACTAAATATTAATCCTTAATCCACTGATATGTGCAGACGAACTACTTCAACATTCTTTTTGGATGAATTTGTCCATCCATCAAAGTTCCCACTATAAAGGAAAAAGGCAATTCAAGAACAACTCAACTCGATTATCACTCCTTGCAGGCAAGCAATCTACCATATCCAGGTATCTCTGTATTCAACAAAGTTTGGTCCATAGAGGGATGCTCTTTAAATATTTACTGAATAAACATAGCAGTAATCGATTTCAATAATTCTTAAGTACCATTATGCAGATAACTCCATGATTAATAACTGTTTTTACTCAGTCAATATATTTCTATAGATTGCCTTATAAAGAGTAATTACACAAAAAAGAGATGGGCTGTACCGAAATCTTCATTCTTATTCTCTGAAAAACTATAAACTGCACACAGATAGAAGACAAGCATTACAATTCTTACTGTAATGCTCTCTGAGCAAGAGAAACCAGGGACAAAGTCAGCACAGAAAACCTTTTGGACTGAGGCTCTTCAGTGTTTCTGTCTTGGTCAACTGTCCCCAAACTGAATGTCACCAATTAAGGGACAATAAACTGGCAACATGGAGAGGTCAGAGGGTTCCTATGACCTTCTAATTGGTCTAAACATAGACAACCACATCACTTCCCTTAATTAAGTACAAGCACTTCACCTTCTGTTTCTTAGGGGATTTTGAAATAAATGCTTTGCAATTAAAATGGCATATGTTAATGAAATCATTCCTTTCAAAAACAATAGTAATAGTTTATAAAATCTAGCATCTTGAACTCCAAAGACTCAAATGATCGCTTCCTTTTAAATAATAGAACTTGTGTGCTTTTAATTTGCTTTTCATTTTTATTAGATGCCTGAAGATAGCTCATATTTTGTTATTTCATTAACAGATAAAATCACTGATTTGCAAATGATTACTTCATTATTTCACATTATTTCACTGATAGACAAAATCACTCCCCTATAATGGGAAAGTAGATAAGGAGAAAGAGAAATTAGTCTTCTTGATTAAATGACACAATGGAATGTATTATGTATGTTGTGTGTGTGTACCTAGTCAGTCAAGTCTGACTCTTTGCAACCCCATGGACTGACACCTGCCAGGCTTCTATGTCCTCGGGATTTCCCAAACAAGAATACTGGAGTGAGTTGCCATTTTCTATCCCAGGAGAATCTTCCTGACCCAGGGACTGAACCAACATCTCTTGCACCCCAGAGACTGAATCCACATCTCTTGCAGGAGGGCAGATGGATTCTTCAGCACTGTGCCATCTGGGAAGCCCATTGTATATGTTACCTGGCTCCTAATTAGGCATTCAATAGTGTTAATTCTCTCCTCCCATCCTATTATGTCAATCAGCAGAATTTTAAGCCTGGATAAGCCAGCAGCACTGAAAAGTTTCTGTTGAAACACTCAAGGTAGACTCTGGGGTATTTTATTCACTTAACAAATGCTTAACCTCTAATATTCTCAAGCACTGCACTCGGGGCTGGAGACACAAAGTTGAACATGACTCAGGCTCTTTCCTCACAGAGCTTAAAATCTAGCAAGAAAGAAAGACCAGTAGACAGAGTATTATACTGAGATATGACATTGGTTAGACATGGGATACATGTCCTGGAACTCTAGGTCACAAGGGACAGAAAATCCAGCCCTAAGTGGTTTAAGCAAACAAGGAATATTTTGGCTCAGATGACTGGAGAGTTGAGGGAAGAGCTGGTCAGCAATGGTTTCATGCAAGGGCCCCACACAGTGTACTAGTGCTTTCTCTTAGCTCTGCTCTGCTTACTTCTGTGCTGGTTCCATGCAGCAGCAATAAGCTTGGCATACAACATGCATAAGGGCTTCCCTTGTGGCTCGGCTGGTAAAGAATCCACCTGCAATGCGGGAGACCTGGGTTCAATCCCTGGGTTGGGAAGATCCCCTGGAGAAGGGAAAGACTACCTACTCTAGTATTCTGGCCTGGAGAATTCCATGGACTGTATAGTCCATGGGGTCACAAAGATAACTGACTTTCACTTTCATTACAATATGCTCAAGCCTAGAGAGAGAGAAAAAAAAAGAGGTTCTCTCCTTCAAAACTTAAAAGTTTTCATAATGACTCCTAATGGCTCAACTTGGGTTTTGTGTCCTCTTCGTATCAATTACACAATCTAGGAGGAAGAGATTACTTGATCTCTTCAGCTAATCAGGAATCTACCTCTAGGGCAGAAGGTGGAACCATTTACAACCAAACCAGACTGACCGAGTACAAGAGGGGTGATTCCAATACCAACACCTGCAGCCACACACAGTGAGACTTTACCATGTGTCTGGCACATCCGAGCTGCTGAGAGGTATTCATCTGCTTCCTCTAATTAATGACCCAAGGAGGCTGACACTGTTTTTATCCCATCAATAGATGATGAGCTTGAAGCACAGATTGGTTAATAACCTTAATAACTCCAGGTCTCCACACATGATGAACTGTTTTGTCAGGAAAAGGCAGAGGAAGTGTTGGGAGGCAAAAGCAAAAGAGATGTCCAGGACCAACGGAAAGTCCAGGATGCTGAGGGAATCAGAGAAGTGGCTGAATCAACAATGGAGGCATGAGAGTTAAATCAGGGTGAGGCAGGAGGCTGACAGGACTTGGAGGTAAAGGTATTGACCGAAGATGGGCTGGAGGATAAACATGAGCCTTAAAATGAGAGACCCTGAGGTCCATACAGGGTCTATGTACGTAGTCCATACATTGCATCTTGAGGGCAATGGGTGGCCATGGAAGATTTTATTCAAGACACTGACAGAGCCAGCAAATTTGGAAAACTCAGCAGTGGCCACAGGACTGGAAAAGGTCAGTTTTCATCCCAATCCCAAAGAAAGGCAATGCCAAAGAATGCTCAAACTACTGTACAATTGCACTCATCTCACACTCTAGTAAAGTAATGCTCAAAATTCTCCAAGCCAGACTTCAGCAATACGTGAGCCGTGAACTTCCAGATGTTCAAGCTGGTTTTAGAAAAGGCAGAGGAACCAGAGATCAAATTGCCAACATCTACTGGATCATCGAAAAAGCAAGAGAGTTCCAGAAAAACATCTATTTCTGCTTTATTGACTAAGCCAAAGCCTTTGACTGTGTGTATCATAATAAACTGTGGAAAATTCTGAAAGAGATGGGAATACCAGGCCCCTTTACCTGCCTCTTGAGAAACCTGTATGCAGGTCAGGAAGCAACAGTTAGAACCCGACATGGAACAACAGACTGGTTCCAAATAGGAAGAGGAGTACGTCAAGGCTGTATATTGTCACCCTGCTTATTTAACTTATATGCAGAGTACATCATGAGAAACGCTGGGCTGGAAGAAACACAAGCCAGAATCAAGACTGCCGGGAGAAATATCAATAACCTCAGATATGCAGATGACACCACCCTTATGGCAGAAAGTAAAGAGGAACTAAAAAGCCTCTTGATGAAAGTGAAAGAGGAGAGTGAAAAAGTTGGCTTAAAACTCAACATTCAGAAAACTAAGATCATGGCATCTGGTCCCATCACTTCATGGCATATACATGGGGAAACAGTGGAAACAGTGTCTGACTTTATTTTGGGGGGGCTCCCAAATCACTGCAGATGGTGATTGCAGCCATGAAATTAAAAGACGCTTACTCCTTGGAAGGAAAGTTATGACCAACCTAGACAGTGTATTAAAAAGCAGAGACATTACTTTGCCAACAAAGATCCGTCTAGTCAAGGCTATGGTTTTTCCAGTAGTCATGTATGGATGTGAGAGTTGGACTGTGAAGAAAGCTGAGCGTTGGAGAATTGATGCTTTTGAACTGTGGTGTTGGAGAAGACTTTTGAGAGTCCCTTGGACTGCAAGGAGATCCAACTAGTCCATCCTAAAGGAGATCAGTCCTGGGTGTTCATTGGAAGGACTGATGTTGAAGCTGAAACTCCAATACTTTGGCCATCTCATGTGAGGAGTTGACTTATTGGAAAAGACCCTAATGCTGGGAAGGATTGGGTGCAGGAGGAGAAGGGGACGACAGAGGATGAGATGGCTGGATGGCATCACTGACTCGATGGACATGAGTTTGGGTGGACTCCAAGAGTTGGTGATGGACAGGGAGGCCTGGCGTGCTGTGATTCATGGGGTTGCAAAGAGTGGGACATGACTGAGTGACTGAACTGAACTGACTGATGGGCAATATGGACATAGGGACAGACAAGCCTGAATGCAAGGAACCAGGTAAAAGGCTCTGCATTAAAAGTTTATCTTGCAGCATTTTGAATTCCTAGTTGCCAACAATCTCATGTACCTAAAAATCATAATATTATAACCATTAGACATACTATAATTTAATATCTACTGACACATAAATATGTTGATTATATAATATTTTAGGGAACAGTCATGTTTATTTCATATTTTAAATTCAAATAAGTAGATTACAAAACAGTCTATGTAAAATAATTACATTTTTAAGAAACAGTAAGTACATGTGCAGAAAAAGATATGGAAGATTAATGGTAACTATAATTCTTCTTTGTTTAAAAATAAATATATGTTACTTCTATAATTAAGTTTGAAAGGTAATTTTAAAATTGTGTTATGAAAGAAAAGACCCTGATGCTGGGAAAGATTGAGGGAGGAGGAAAAGGGAGCAACAGAGGATGAGATGGTTGGATGGCATCATTGACTCAATGGATATGAGTTTGAGAAAACGTCAGGAGATAGTGAAGGAGAGGGAAGTCTGGCATGCTGCAGTCCATGCGGTCACAAAAAGTCAGACACAACTGAGCAACTAACAATAAAATGAACATTACAAAAGCAATTTATGCTAATCGGAAAAAATTTAAACTATATGCAAGTATATACAGTAGAGTGGGAAGCAACATTCCCATCCTCTAGAAAATTCTATTCCTTTCCCAAGAGAAGAATAATTACTATTAACATTTTGCTGTGTATCCTTTCATACAAATCTAGATGGGTATTTGTGTGTGTGTGTGTATACATATATGTACATATCATGTGTGATTTCATATATCACATTCATATATACATAAAATTTCCTACAGAAGGGATCATACTGAGATACTTCTCTATGACTTACTTCATCCAGGTAACAGACTATTATGTCTATGTTTCATAGTGCAGGAACATAAATCTGCTTCATTATTTTGACAGCTCCATGGTACTCCAAAATAGAGGCACACTGTAATGGATTTACCTGGTCTATTACTGATGAACATTTGAGTTGTTTCTGATTTTTTACTACTGCAAACAATAGAGCAGTGAAACTCCTTGACTATGTGCCCTTTTGTATATATGCAAGGATGATTCAAGGTCTTCCCTCATAGTTCAGTTGATAAAGAATCTGCAATGCAGGAGACCCCAGTTTGGAAACATACGGGGTTTCCTGGTGGCTCAGATGGTAAAGAATCTGCCTGCAATGTGGGAGACCTGGGTCGATCCCTGGGTTGGGAAGATCCCCTGGAGGAGGGCATGGCAACCCCCCCCAGTATTCTTGCCTGGAGAATCCCATGGACAGAGGAGCCTGGTGGGCTACAGTCCATGGGGTCACAAAAAGTTAGACATGCTGCTGTTGCTGCTGCTAAGTCGATTCAGTCATGTCTGACTCTGTGTGACCCCACAGACGGCAGTCCACCAGGCTCCCCCGTCCCTGGGATTCTCCAGACAAGAACACTGGAGTGGGTTGCCATTTCCTTCTCCAATGCCTGAAAGTGAAAAGTGAAAGTGAAGTCGCTCAGTCATGTCCAACTCTTAGCGACCCCATGGACTGCAGCCTACCAGACTCCTCCGTCCATGGGATTTTCCAGGCAAGAGTACTGGAATGGGGTGCCATTGCCTTCTCCCAGACATGACTGAGGGACTAAGCCAAGGATGATTTAAGATTAATTTCCAAAAGTTGAACTTCTGGGTCAAAGGACACATACATTTTCAATTCCGATAGAAGCTGCCAACTTGTCTCCCTACGGACAAGTCCAATTTATACTCCCAGCAGCAAACCATTTATGACTGTTTCACTATATTCTCATCCACTTTAGAGATTATCAATTTAATTTTGGTCAGTGGGCAAACAAATAACATTTCATTCCATAGCCCACACTTTGGAAAACACTGCTCAGTAATTATTTTTGGGTTTTGAGCATTAGCCAGTCAACTATTTTAATTTCAAATGTTTTGAATAGTCTTCCCAAAATACTTATCATTGGAGAACTTGGTACAGAATATTAATTTACTTCTTTGGCTTAAAAGTACAATGGAATTGATACACAGCTGATTAACTTTGGATTGAAATTGATAGTCCCTTAAAGAACTACAGAAGATGCATAAAGACACAGCTGAATGCATGGTAAACCCAGAACTCACCTGTAAACTGGTGTTTGAAATGAACCCCTGACCTGTTTAGGGTCAACCTTGAGAGGGGGCAAAAATGGAAATATATGATGCCATTCTGGAAAAATTTAAAGGATAGTTTTAAAAGCAGCCTGCTTGCTCACTGCATAATCCCACATATAGAGTTGAAGAGGTACTGACTGCTTCTTATTCACTGCACAGGACAGCTCATCAGGAAAGAGAGGAGATGCATTAAAGGGATATTTGGGAATTTGCATGGAAGAAAGAGAGTAAACCATAATGGAACAAGGAGACCATCGTGGTGGTGAACATGAGCAACTGAGGGATGGGGTGAACCAATTCCCAGAGGTAATACAATGGGAACATATAAACTCAGTATTGTCCAGCATAGGCTTCTTCAGAGGAAGCTTGGCTTTGCCTAAAGATTATACTATGAATATTTAGAGACTGCTGCCTGTATTGCCAGGGTTCTTCTCATGCTGTTAAGGGTCTGAAGATGTGACAGTTACTGAATCATCATAGAGAACATAAAAGGCTGTGCAGAAAGACACAGTTCAAGGTGGTCAAATATCATGGTTGAAGGACATGCATTTTATCTCATGCTAACATGCAGAAAGTGTGGTGGTTTTTCCCTTGGATATGAGCATTCAGTTCAGTTCAGTAACTCAGTCATGTCCGACTCTTTGTGACCCCATGAATCACAGCACGCCAGGCCTCCCTGTCCATCACCAACTCCCTGAGTCCACCCAAACCCATGTCCATTGAGTCAGTGATGCCATCCAGCCATCTCATCCTCTGTCGTCCCCTTCTCTTCCTGCCCTCAATCTTTCCCAGCATCAGGGTCTTTTCAAATGAGTCAGCTCTTCGCATGAGGTGGCCAAAGTATTGGAGTTTCAGCTTCAACATCAGTCCTTCCAATGAACACCCAGGACTGATCTCCTTTAGGATGGACTAGTTGGATCTCCTTGCAGTCCAAGGGACTCTCAAAAGTCTTCTCCAACACCACAGTTCAAAAGCATCAATTCTTCAGCACTCAGCTTTCTTTATAGTCCAAATCTCACATCCATACATGACCACTGGAAAAACCATAGCCTTGACTAGATGGATCTTTGTTGGCAAAGTAATGTCTCTGCTTTTTAATATGCTGTCTAGGTTGGTCATAACTTTCCTTCCAAGGAGTAAGCGTCTTTTAATTTCATGGCTGCAATCACCATCTGCAGTGATTTTGGACCCCAGAAAAATAGTCTGACACTGTTTCCCCATGTATATGCCATGAAGTGATGGGACCAGATGCCATGATCTTAGTTTTCTGAATGTTGAGTTTTAAGCCAACTTTTTCACTCTCCTCTTTCACTTTCACCAAGAGGCTCTTTAGTTCTTCTTCACTTTCTGCCATAAGGGTGGTGTCATCTGCATATCTGAGGTTATTGATATGAGCATAGTTCTACGATACAGATATCATGCTTGATTTACAAAGGATGGAACTGAGGCTTAGTGAGGTTAAGTCTAGGATCACAAAGCCTCTAGGATGGTCATCAAGGACACCCACTTTCTGGGTGTTCTCACTCTGTGTAATCTTCTTCCCATGAGTGTGGGCTGGATTTAGTGACTCGTTTCCCAGGAGCAGATTAGATGTGATGGTGTGTCACTTTTGAGATGAGGTGGTAAAGACCTTAGAGCTTTGAGCTTTTACTAGGCTGATAAAGTTTTGAATATGGATAATGGTAGTGGCTGTGAATGTACTTAATGCCACTGAATCATACACTTACAGTTATAAATATACATATCCACAATTTTTAGAAGTTCAAAAAACAAAAGAAACACGGTAGCTTCATCTTGGGACTCTCTCTGTGATTCCACTCTCTGGGGAAAGTCAGCTGCCATGTTGTAAGCAGCCCTTTGGAAAGGCCAGGTGGCAAGGGATTGATGTTGCTGGCCGCAGCCATCGAGGATATGAGGCCTGCCAACAGTCACACGGGTAAGGTTGGGAATGGGTCCTCCTCCAGCTGAGCCATGAGATGGCCGTGGCCTGGGGAAGACCCTGCACTGGAGGTACTCTGTGGACTCCTGCCCCAACTGCTTATGCACAGAAACATGAGCAACTTAGGGAAGGGATGGACCAATTCCCAGAGGTGATATGATGGAAACATATGAGCTAATAAGCATTGTCCAGTGTAGGCTGTGAGATAAGAACTTATATTGGTAAATTTGGGGGTAATTTGTTACACAGCAGTTGATAACTGATAGCTACTAACTGGCAACACTGCGATTTAGATCCTGTTTTGCCTGTCCTCAGAGTCTAAGGTCTTCATTCATTCATTAATTGATTCATTCACTCAAATATATATTTGTGCTATGTACCAGGTATACACCATGCTAGGAGCAATACACACAGTGATGTATCAATAGCCTATTTTTTCCTAAACAAACAGGACCCCTTCTGCATAATCTCTGGCTTCCTATGAGGAGACCAACTTGCCATTACAGCAGAGGTGGGCAATCTCAACTGTACATGCTTTCATCTACTCCCCTGGTTAACACTTTCCTTCTCCCCTTCTTTCCTTCCTCCCAGGGGACTGTATCTCCAGTCCCTGTGGAGACATGCATTTCCAGCCTTTAGCAAAGCTAGAGGCAAAGTCACTGTGCAGGGACATCTGGGCACTCGCCTTGCTGCTTCTCCTGGGAGAGGAAGTGACCTTGCTGATACTGAGTTTGGCTATAAAATTAGGAGAACTGATTGTTTAAAACTGTTCTGTGAAACACAGGGCACAGACCATTTTATAAGTTCTCCCCTAGGTCCCTGAAAGAAAGGCCTGTGGAATGGCTGAGCTTCTCAGATCCAGGGAGAGGTCTTCTTACGGGACGAACTTTTTGCAGGCCCAGCGGGGAGTCTGGAAGACAGGGGAAGCTTCACTGGAAGATGGTACATGTACTCTTACTCTGAACCCATCTCTTCCAATGAGATTTTGCGCCCTCAGCTGACTATTTCAGCCCTTCCTCTAACTGTGCAGTAGGAGTAATGCTCAGTCTTTTTTCTTCTCTCCTCAGCACCAATGATTTGACTACTATTACTCTCTGGTTTGTGAAGATGACTTGCTTCCTAAATGCATTTAGCAGTCCTTAATTTGTATAAATAGACACATCAAAACAAGAGAAACTTAGAGTACATGAGTGCTAAACACTTCCCATGTGAATACTTATCATAGAAGAAGTGGATATTTGATTTCAATTTAAACCCAAATCTGTCTAGACTTCGAATCGATGTTAAAATGTAAAAGTGTACTAGTTCTGAAGTTGTTTTACGTCAGAAATGCAGAATATTTTTGCACTGTACTTTACATGGGTGTCTAGTGTAGTCTAGACCAGGGGTTGACAAACTTTGTCTGTGAAGGTCAAGATAGGAATTATTTTAGGTTTTACTGGCCACAGACTATATCAATTCAAACTCTTCACTCAGTCGTTGTAGCTTGAAAGCAGTTATAGACAACAGATACTGCCTAAATGAATGGACATGTCTGTGTTTCAACTGAACTTTATTCATCAAAATAGGCAGCAGGAGGAACAAGGCCCTCAGACTGTAGTTTGCCAACCTCTGGTCTCGACTCTTTTATTCTACCTCCTCAAATTTATTTGGCATGTGAGAATGGTGAGGATACCTAGCAGAAAAGTTGTTATTCTATGAGCCACAATTTGAACATATTCAAATTCACTTCTTTAATTAAAATTCTTATAGATTCACTCGGAATGTTTTCTAGAAAGCTAAACAGCTTAGGCTTCAGATGACTGCAGTTGAATTTAAAAAGTCAAATTCACAAAGATACGTGCATCCCAATGTTCACTGCAGCGCTATTTGCCATCGTTGAGACATGGAAACAACCTAAATGTCCACCAACAGAAGAATGGACAAAGAAGATGTGGTATATGTAAATACAATGGAATACCGCTCAGCCATAGAAAAGAATAAAATAATGCTGTTTGCAGCAACATGGATGGACCTAGAAATTATCATGCTAAAGTTTAATAAGCCAGACAAAAACAAGTATCATGTTGCTTATATGTGAAATCTAAAATAAAAGGATGATGTAAATGAACTTATATATGAAACAGAAATAGACCCATAGACATAGAAAACAAACTTGTGGTTACCAGGGGGGAAAGTGATAAGGAGGGATAAATTAGGAGCTTGAAATGAACATATACACACTGCTATATATAAAATAGATAACTAGCATGGACCTACTGTATAGCACTGGAAGCTATGTTCACTATTCTGTAATAATCTATAAGGGAAAAGAATCTGAAAAAGAACATGTATATGTGTGTGAATAGCTTTGCTGTACACTTGAAACTAACACAACATTGTAAATCAACTAAACTACCCCAAAACCCCAATGAAGAATGAAAGGCAAAAAAAAAAAAAAATCAAATTCCATGTAAAAGAAATGAAAGGAACACACCATTAAGGGGAATTTTCTTAATGTTGCTAGTCTAGACTGCAATTTTTCACAGATCTGTCACTTTTATTGGATCGTGAGCTCCTCAAAGACAGGAAAACTTTATTCACAACTGTGCCAGTTCTTTTGGTATAGAGTAGGTGCTCAGTAAATGTTAGTTGAAGAAACTCTCAGGGACATATGTGACAAATTATTAGTTTCCAGAATAAGCAATTAACTGGTAACAATTCTGACATGTTTGGGCTTCCCTGGTGGCTCAGTCAATAAAGAATCTACCTGCATTGCGGGAGACTTGGGTTCAACCCCTGACATGTCTGGAGATAATTGCTATGGTAAGAACACCAAGTGGACATAAAGACATGACAGGATTATTATCTCTACATATTGAAAAACCACAGAATCAAATAAGCACCTCAGTGGCCACCAGCCTTTGCTTTTCAGTTGCTGGCTCCCTGAGGCACCATTGCTCTGCTAAAGCTCACCATGGCCGACTTGATCTTCAGAGGATAGGTCATGTTGGCATGATCAGGAATGGCCTTAGTTGGCTATGAAATCTCCAGTGTCCCTTTATTTTGGTTACTCACAACAATGATTTCTTTTAATTTCTCTAGCAAAGTATATTCAGCAGTAGATAGCTTCTTTTAGGAAATGTCCCTAAATCCTATAATACTCTACTAAATCTTTGATGATGCCCCGAGGCATGACTACTAAGGAAGTCATCTCCAGTCAAATGTCCCCAATAGCATTTGAATCTTTTGCTTTTTGTGTCAGTCTTGGGTGGTTCCACAAATAAGTCAACCACATTGAAAGAATTTATTTTTAAAGTCTGAGATCCCCCTGAAGATTTGGGGGTGAGGGAGACATAGACTCTGATCCTCACAGCAAATTCAAATTTCAATGCATCGAACCATTGCCACCAAGGGGGGTTTGGCCATTTGCAGGAAAATCTCTGTCCCCACCACTCTCCTTGGTGCTGCCCTCGTCCTCCCAAACTTCCTCAACACCTCTAACTTGGTCAAATCTTCCACAGAGGCGAAAGCTTCTTATTCCTTAGTTGGAATAAAAAGCTTTAAGTGTGAATACCCTTGGAGGAACTAAGAAGTGAACAAACTAAATGAATTTAAATGGAGATAAAAGTTAGGTATCCAAGGCTTCCTTGATATGGCTGAGAGGCAAGAAAGAATTGAGGGCACTGCATCTAAAGATGGTGAGAGAAAGTCAGGGTGAAGGTGGGAGACTCAGCAAGGGAGGGTGGACAGACAGAAACACAAGCATTTAATCCACAGCTCAGCCCCAGGCCAGCTCCACCAGGTAGGTGTCCAAGGTTAAAGCAGCATCTCACCAGCCTTCAGTTTCCTAACAATTTAAAGAAAGTAGCAGTCAATGCTGAGAGGAGAGAAGATGCCTTCATTAGAGAAACTAAGGAATCGGACACAAAGCAACAACCATCTAGAATTTCCTAATTGCTTGAACAGAACAGATTAATTAATTCACTTTGGAGAATCAAACAACTGAAATGTACCTGAGCTGAAAGCACAGCGTAGAAATGACGGTATGTAGGAGGTGTAAGCTAGGGCTCTGTCAGATAGTAAAGATTTTAGGCTTTGTAGACCACAGGGTCTCTATTTCACAACTCTGCCATTACAGTGCAAAAGCAGTCACAGGCGATTTGTAAGCAAATGGGTGTGGCTAAGTTTCAATAAAACTTTATTTACAAAAACATTCTGCAGGTCAAATGTGGTCATCGGGCTATATAGCTTGCTGACCTCTAGCTTACAGCATATTAAAGAGAAGATCCCTTCTCACTTCCCAGACCATGTACATCACGACATCTTACAAAGAATTGGGTTCCAAAGTTAGCAAACAGTAGTCAGAATTATCTCCTAGATTGCAGAATTGCCTGTAGGAACAGTAATTTACTGCAGATAGAGCATATCACACGTCCCACACCAAGTTCCTTATAAGTAATTCGCTCTGACAGCCAAAGAGCTCATGCCACAAAAATTCTTGCTCATGCCAATATATTCTCATAACTTAAATACAAATGTGAAAGGAAGTCAGTGTACAACACCCTTGAATAATGCATAGGCGCCTTTTAAAAGAAAGATAACATCTCCTGGACCTTCAGCATCATTTTAGATTACTTTTATTGCAATGTTGCTTAAGTATGTATAAAACTAACACAATTCAATAGCAAGTGCTTTTGTTTATGGCTCTTATGCAATTCAGAAACCAAAATAAAATAATGCAATGGATCATGGTGTCCTGCTGCAGTGAAATCATGACCTGCGATGTAAAAAAGTCATTAACTGCCACAGTCCCTGACTGCTGCAAAACACCAACCTGCCACCCCTGGGCTTTCCCTTAGTGTGTACGTGTCATTTACAAATCAATGCCCCTTCTTTCCCCACCTCACTGGCCAGGATAGCCTCATACCTGCTAGTGGAAATCAATGAAAACTCTGAAATTCAGCAGCAGATGATCAGAATGTATGCATAATCCCTGCTTGCAGAGAGGACACAGAGTCCCCTGAGAATGGATTTTAGCACCCCAGTTTGAGAACTATTGCTATGGAAACCGAATTCCTTAAACCTAGTGATGATTCTGAAACCTTTCTAGCATGTGTTACTTTCACCATTCAGGTGACACTGGGCATTTATTCCTTCCTTCTGCATTGATCAGTGGCTCCTCCAGACTAGAGAACAAGGTAGGTGGACTGTTGTGTAGCAGCTCTTTTCTAAGCTGAGTTATAACCATGACTTCAAGAAAGTCACTTCTCTTCTCTGAGCCTCCATTTCCCCACCTGCAAATTAGGTGGTTGAACTCCAAAGGCATTTCCATCTCTTACAGTCGCTATTGCTATGAGCTATAAAAAAGGGAACTGAACCAAAGCACAGTATTGGTAACTAGGTGTTCACAGAGGCAAGCAAAATGTGTCCCATAGTTGGAACGACATGGATACTTGGTCATTTGAAGAGAAACATGGGAGCAACAGGACATTACAACTAAAATGGACCTTGGAGATCATTTAGGCTACAGTTCCTGTTTTATAAATTTATATATTAGAGTAACTGCTCTAGGCTAGGCCTTTTACAAGATGTTGGAGATATCTTGGAGAGCGTGTGTGTTGCGTACTCAGTCACGTCCGATTCTTTGCAACCCCATGGATGGTAGCCCTCCAGGCCCTCTGTACATGGAATTTTCCAGGCAAGAATACTGGAGTGGGTTGCCATTTCCTACTCCAAGGGATCTTTCCAATTGAGGGATTAAGCCCACGAATCTTGCATCTCCTGCATTGGCAAGCAGATTCTTTACCACTATGCCACCTGGAAAACCCAGGTATAATAGCAAATGGAACAAAATACTTGCTCTTACAGAGCCTAAATTACAGTGAGGAGGGACTGAGATAAATCAGCAAATAATTATAATAAAATAATAATAAATTATATATATACAAATATAGTAAAAAGTAAAATTTATATATGTAAAAACTATAAATTTTTAAAACATAGGTTTTATATGTGTAAGTTTTACTACACAGTATTTTTACTATAGATGATATATATATGATATTATATATACAAACAGAAATTGCTCTGGCTACGTTAGGAGTACTGGTAGGCAATTGACCCTGACCTGGAGGATCAAGAAAGTCTTCTGCAGCAAAGAGACACAAATATAAAGAACAGACTTTTGGACTGTGTGGGAGAAGGCGAGAGTGGGATGATTTGAGAGAACAGTATTGAAACATGTATATTACCATATGTGAAACAAATCACCAGTCCAACTTTAATGCATGAAACAGGCCACTCAAAGCCGGTGCACTGGGACAACCCAGAGGAATGGAATGGGTAGTGGGTTTCAGGACGGGGGACACATGTACACCCATGGCTGGTTCCTGTCAGTTCAGTTCAGTTCAGTCACTCAGTCATGTCCGACTCTTTGTGACCCCATGAACCACAGCACGCCAGGCCTCCCTGTCCATCACCAACTCCCGGAGTTTACCCAAACTCATGTCCATTGAGTCGGTGATGCCATCCAACCATCTCATCCTCTGATGCCCCCTTCTCCTTCTGCCCTCAATCTTTCCCAGCATCAGGGTCTTTTCAAATGAGTCAGCTCTTCGGTTACTGTCAATGTATGGCAAAAATCGCTACAATGTTGTAAAGTAATTAGCCTCCAATTAAAACAAATAAATACATTTTTTTAAAAAAGAAAGTCTTCTGGAGGAACATCACTCATCAGTGAATCCTGTGACTCCTCAGCATTGCGGAGACAGCAAGGTGTGGTGGGAGGTGTGACATTTGGGGACCACACATGCCCTGAGTACTGAAGCATATCAACTCATCTCTAGTTGACATCTGACAAATGGAAATTGGGGTCTCAATGCGCTATGACTTCTGATCATTTGAAATTTTAAAAAATGTTTTAATTGAAGTATATTTGATTTATAATATTGTGTTAGTTTCAGGTATACAGCAAAGTGATTTGGTTATACATATATGTATATATCTATATTCTTTCTGTATTTCTTTTCCATTACAGCTTATTACAAGATATTGAATTTGATTCCTTATGCTATACAGTAAAACATTGTTGTTTATTTATTTTATATATGATAGTGTGCTCCCCTAGTGACTCAGTGGTAAAGAATCCCCTTGCCAATGCAGGAGATGCAGGTTCAATCCCTGGGTCAGGAAGATCCCCTGGAGAAGGAAATAGCAACCCACTCCAGTATTCTTGCCTGGGAAATCCCATGGACAGAAGAGCCCAGCAGTCTGCAGTCCATGGGGTTGCAGAGTCAGACACTTTAAGCAATGACTAAAGAACAACCACAGTGTGCATTTGTTAATCCCACACCCCCAATTTCTTGGGATTTGGAGGATTTATTGGAGTTTTTAAATAAAAAATGATGGATTTCTAAATTTTAGCACTTCATTTTAATGTTTGAAAATACTAAAATAAATAAAGCCTTCATCTAGCCCATCGTTGCCCCTGGCACTCTCTGCTCTTTGCCCCCTGGTCCCCTGGACCTCTTCTTCTTGCATCTGCAAAGTGTTCTGGCTAAGTGTCCATCACAGGATGAGAAGCTTATAGATGCAGGACTCCTGCCTGAGACAGATATTTTTAATGAACTCTGAAATAGCACTCAGACATGAGTATTTGAACTAAATCATCAGAGAATGTTTGGAATTTAGGGGGCTGGGGAGGGGGGGATTCTAAACAATCCCCCCTTTGGTTCTCACACTGTTCCAACAGGAGGGCAGATTGTGCCTCATGAATTAAAGTCACTTGGGTCCCTAGGAAATTTATAGATTTTTAAAAGCATTTACCAAATTCTGTTTTGGGTTACTTTTGGACCGTCAGCATTCATCTGCTACATCAGCCTTGGGAAACTTCCATTTCGTGTCACAGCAGGCACTTTTCCGGAAGACAGAAGCGCAGGATGGGGGAAGCAGAACCCACGTTGTAGTTCCAAAGCAGAAAATTAAACTCTGATGTGCATTTGACAGATGCATGAAAATCAAATCCCGAATAGTGGAAGAGGAAGGTTGCCATGGCGTTTTTGCAAAACATCACTTCTGAGAATGAGAATTTCGTGGTACACAGATTTCCCTCTTTCCTTGCTTTTTCCCCATTAGGCGGAGAACATCTGAAGAGTTACGGGAAGAGAAAATCTGGTGTCAAGCATAGCCCCTCACAGCTGGGTCTCTGGGAGGAAGGTGGGGACATCCTATAATGACAGGGACTCTGGGTCCCCCTTCTTTCATGCAGCACAGCACTCTGGGAGAGGGTGGGGGCCCAACTCCTCTCCTCCCATCCCCCAGGGGGCAGGCAATAGCATTAATCAGCCACTGCCTAATTACCAGCTAACTAATTAGCAAGGAAGGTTGCTCCCAGGGCCCTGCTGTGTCTTAATAATTAATCCATAAACTGGTTAATCCGTCAACTCCTTCCCTTGATCTCCCAGCAAAAATCCACAGTGTGATCTATGCCCCACCCCAGTCACACAAGAAAGAAACTCTGGAGTTGTTTTCCAGCTTTCCTGCCTCCATGTCCTCTCCTGATTGTTTACCAAATGCCACTAAATCTACCTTCTCAGTGTCTCTCTGACATGTCCTCCCCTTTGCCTTCTCCCTGTTTCTCCTCTGATTCAGCTGGCCACCATCCCCACCCCATCTCACGCCTCAACAACTGAAACAGTTTTCCTTACCAGGTCTCCCTACCAGGTTTTCCAGTCACTCTCCCCATGTCAACCCATCTTTCTTTCTGCTCCCCAAAATATCGATATGAAATGGGCTTCGATGTGTCTTCGGCTTAACTATCTTACCTCAATTACCCCCCCACCTATAAAATTAAGTTCATAATATTCTATATGATAATCAGAGCCTCCATGATCTGCACCAGCTGCTCTGCCTTGCGGAAGTGTTCATTCTTAAGTCAATCACATCAACACCGGGCAGCACAGAGGGATCTTCGTCCTGGTCTTTTGGTGGACACACAGTGGGCTGATAGCTTTCTGTGACTCTAGGCACTGTAGTTCAATGGCAACAACCTGGCAGCTGGTGACTTGATCACTTGCAGCTCAAGCGGTGTAGCCTATAAAAAAGATCTCCACGTTCCCTTCCTCTGACCCATTCACATGCCTTATTTGATGCTTTGAACACGGCTGATTGCTCTCTCCCCCTTACACTCTTCTTTCGTACACTCCTCATTTTTCTCCTGCATTCCCAACTGCTACTTCAGGCTTTTCTTTGCTAACTCCTCTTTTCACTCCTCCCCTTGGAGGACCCACTAGCCCTTGACTCTCTTTTCAGTCTCTACATACATGCACTTTGAGAGCTCCTCTGGTCCCATGTGTTTATTTATTTTTTAATTTATTTGTTTTTTATTTGTTTATTTGGATGCAGTAGGTCTTTCGTGGCACTCGGGCTTTCTCTAGTTGCAGTGCACAGGCTTCTCTTGTTGCAGAACATGGGCTCTGGGGCACGCGGATTGAATAGTTGCAGCAAACGGGCTTAGTTGCCCCTCAGTTCAGTTGCTCAGTCGTGTCTGACTCTTTGTGACCCCATGGACTGCAGCATGCCAGTCTTCCTGGTCCATCACCAACTCCCGGAGATTGCTCTAACTCATGTCCATCAAGTTGGTGATGCCATCCAACCATCTCATCCTTCGTTGTCCCCTTCTCCTCCTGCCTTCATTCAATCTTTTTCAGCATCAGGGTCTTTTCTAATGAGTTGCCCCTCAGCATGTGGGACCTTAGTTCCCCGATCAGGGATCAAACCTGCATCCCCTGCATTGGAAGGCAGATTTTTAACCACTGGACAACCAGGAGAGTCCTATTGGTCCCATGGCTTTAAAAACCTTCCAGACTATGGTGACTCTGAAATTTACACCTGTAGCTCTGACTTCTCCCTCAGGCTCAGATTTGAATATCCACCAACTTAATGTCTTCACTAAGAGGCAACTCAAGCTCAATAGTCAGAAACAACAGCTATAGTTGACCCTTGAACAACACAGGGATTAGGGTCTTCCACTCTCCATGCAGCCAAAAGTCCCATATGACTTACAGTCCACCCTCACTATCCATGGTTTCACATCTACAGATACAACCATGGATCATGTAGTATTGTAATATGTATTTACTGGGAAAAAAATCTGTGTATAAGTGGACCCACACAATTCAAACCTATGTTGTTTGAGAGTCCACTGTACTTATTTTCATCACACTAACCTCCAATCTCCTTCTTCCTCTAGTTTTATTTATTTATTCTTTTTAGACATCTCTTTAAATAGCATCATCCTCCATTTAACGACTCAGGCCATAAACTTCAGTGACTTCTTAAACAGATCTGCTCTTACCACTCTAGTAAAATTGCAACTGTTTCCCCTTCCCAAGTATCCCTCCTCTATTTTTTCCTTTTACCATAACATTCTCCAAGCCAGGCTTCAGCAATACGTGAACTGTGAACTTCCAGATTTCAAGCTGGTTTTAGAAAAGGCAGAGGAACCAGAGATCAAACTGCCAACATCCGCTGGATCATTGAAAAAGCAAGAGAGTTCCAGAAAAACATCTATTTCTGCTTTATTAACTATGCCAAAGCCTTTGACTGTGTGGATCACAATAAACTATGGAAAATTCTGAAAGAGATGGGAACACCAGACCACCTGACCTGCCTCTTGAGAAACCTGTATGCAGGTCAGGAAGCAACAGTTAGAACTGGACATGGAACAACAGACTGGTTCCAAATTGAGAAAGAAGTATGTCAAGGCTGTATATTGTCATCCTGCTTATTTAACTTATATGCAGAGTACATCATGAGAAATGCTGGGCTGGAAGAAACACAAGCTGGAATCAAGATTGCTGGGAGAAATATCAATAACCTCAGATATGCAGATGACACCACGGTTATGGCAGAAAGTGAAGAAGAACTAAAGAGCCTCTTGATGAAAGTGAAAGAGGAGAGTAAAAAAGTTGGCTTAAAGCTCAACATTCAGAAAACTAAGATCATGGCATCCAGTCCCATCACTTCATGGCAGATAGATGGGAAAACAGTGGAAACAGTGGCTAACTTTATTTTTCCGGGCTCCAAAATCACTGCAGATGGTGATTGCAGCCATGAAATTAAAAGATGCTTACTCCTTGGAAGGAAAGTTATGACCAACCTAGACAGCATATTAAAAAGCAGAGAGATTACTTTGCAAACAAAGGTCCGTCTAGTCAAGGCTATGGTTTTTCCAGTGGTCATGTATGGATGTGAGAGTTGGACTATAAAGAAAGCTGAGTGCCGAAGAATTGATGCTTTTGAACTGTGGTGTTGGAGAAGACTTTTGAGAGTCCCTTGGACTGCAAGGAGATCCAACCAGTCCCTCCTAAAGGAGATCAGTCCTGGGTGTTCATTGGAAGGACTGATGTTGAAGCTGAAACTCCAATACTTTGGCCACCTCATGCAAAGAGGTGACTTATTGGAAAGGTCCCTGATGCTGGGAAAGATTGAGGGCAGGAGGAGAAGGGGACGACAGAGGATGAGATGGCTAGATGGCATCACCGACTCGATGGACATGGGTTTGGGTGGACTCAGGGAGTTGGTGATGGACAGGGACGCCTGGCATGCTGTGGTGGTTCATGGGGTCGCAAAGAGTCAGACACGGCTGAGCGACTACTGAACTGAACATACATCATCTTCAAAACATGCAATATAATGTGCTGCCTTTTACATTTATTCTCTGTTCCTTCCTTTCCCTGCTAGAATGTAAGTTCTACAAAGGCAGGAATCTCTATTTTGTTCACAAGTATATTCAAGCACACAGAACATAGGCTGGTCCCTGAGGGGGAATCAGTACACATTTGTAAATGAACTAATAAGTGAAGTTTGACTCATTTCTTTCCTTCATAGCCCACATCTGGCCCAGCAACATCTGTGAATAAGCCCACCCTCAACACACACAAAGATGTGACCTCTTATCACCTCCACTGTATGTTACAGTACACCCTGTTCCAAGTCACCTTCATCTTTTCACTTGGATTATTCTCACAGCCTCTCATCGGATCTCCTTGTCCCACTCCTGTCTTGCTCCATTCAAATCCATTCTTCACTGTACACCATAGCCAGAATGGTCTCTTTAACGTACAAATAAATTACGACCATGACCCTCCCCAGCTCAAATCTCTGCAGTGCCCTTCCATAATGGATCATGTTCTGCATAACATCTCCTGCTCTATCCCCTGCCCACATCTCTGGTCTCACTTCCTTTCACTCTTTCCATGCTTTCCAGTCACAGTGGCTTCTTCCTGATTGATGGACAATCACCCTACTCTGGACTCAGAGCTTTGCACAAGCTCTATACCTTGTCTGGCACACTTTCCCCCAGACTTTAGTATGGCTCTGATTCAGGCCTCTGGTCAAATGTCACCCCACTGAGAGGCCTTTCTTGACCACCCCATCTGCCACCTACCACCAGCATTAAACATCATCCCTATTCCTTCTAATTCATTTTTGTCCACAGCACTTATTACTGAAAATAAAACTTATCTGATTACTTATTCATTGGCTGTTTGCCTCATGAGGATGCAAACTCCAAGAGGACAGGGGTCTCTCAGCTGTTCGTGTCTCTGGTGTCCAGAAATGCCAAGCACAGAGTGGATGCCCAGTGTATATTTGTTCACTGCCTGAACACCCATTGAGGTTGCAGTTAATCCTCTCTGAGGCCTGCACACTCTGTAGAGGAAAGGATGTGACCTCGCCTTAGAAAGTAACAGCTACAAAAGGACTATTTCTAAGGCCTGACCTTGAACTACAGCAGGGTTTAGGAAGTGAAGTGAAAGTCACTTAGTCATGTCCGACTCTTTGTGACCCCATGGACTGTAGTCCATGGAATTCTCTAGGCCAGAATATTGGAGCAGGTAGCCTTTCCCTTCTCCAGAGGATCTTCCCAACCCAGGGATCAAACCCAGATCTCCCGCACTGCAGGCAGATTCTTTACCAGCTGAGCCACAAGGGAAGCCAAGAATACTGGAGCAGGTAGCCTTTCCTTTCTCCGGAGGATCTTCCCGACCCAGGAATCAAATCAGGGTCTCTGGCATTGCAGGCAGATTCTTTACCAACTAAGGTTACCAGGGAAGCCCAAGAATACTGGAGTGGGTAGCCTTTCCCTTCTCCAGAGGATCTTCCCAACCCAGGGATCAAACCCAGATCTCCCGTATTGCAGGCAGATTCTTTACCAGCTGAGCCACCAGGGAAGCCCAAGGTTCAGGCGGGAGTACAAATAGCAGCCAAAGTCTTCAGCCAAGGCCACATGGAACCACTCAGATTCTGGGTTGGGTCCCTACTCTGATGAATACTTCAGTCTCTGCTGAACTCCTGCAAAGGACTGTCAAGCAAACAGGTCTAATAGAAGACAAGTCCCTCTGTGGCAGTGATTTAAATGGAAGGCTAATAAGAGAGCCAGTTCCAATTAAGCCCTTCATGGTGAAGAGGATAAAGTAAGCCTGAGAGAGTGAACAAGAGAAAGAATATTTTGTTCTGCCAGGAGATACCTTTTATTACTTTATATTTATTTATTTCATTGCCTTTTATCCACTGTGGAACTTATACCAAACGCTCAGCCTCTAAGAGCAGAGATGTGCAAATTGGATGTTTTAAGGGATTAGCGAGTAAAGGAGGTCTAGAAATTGGCAAGGTGTTAATGCTAAGAAAAGGTTCCTAATCTCCTTTGTCCTTCTGCTGCAAAGGGGAAGGGGAATCTTCTCCAGTATTTTCCCCTGACAGATGGAGCCTAGGGAAGCAGAATGAGGACAAAGCTCAGAGTCATAAACCCAAGGGGGAGGTCTTGCCGTGCTACAGGCTCCTGGGCAAGTCAATGCACTGTCATTTGCCTCATCTGTAGAGGGGTGCTTTCATTGTTTTGTTTCCTTTTTTTAACCACTTTACTCCCTCCTCTAAATAGAGCAGTTGTTTGCAAATGCTGTCAACAAAGGTCACAACACAAGAGTTCCTGTGAAAGGGAGCAACACGGCAACCGTGAAGAAGGTGATAGTGAGACATGCACCACCAGGGAAACAATTATTACACTTAAAGTCTCCAATCCAGTATCACGGCGTTACCCCGGAAGGACGTGAGATCAACACCCATGAACTGTTCATGAATCATCAGTGCGTGAGTCGCTGTGCTAGGAGAGTTACAAACAAACGAACTCTGTGCTACTCTTGTGGGACTTAGAACCAACTGGAGGAGTTAGACGTCAATAAACAAAATGGCCCCAGGCATGTCTACCAGGCAAAGGCTCTCAGGGAAGGGCACTTGCTTGCATGAGGACACACAGCAGAGGAGCCTGACCCTGAGAAGGGACACTTGAGCCAGTTCTGAAGGATGAGCAGGAGGGCCAGCCCTGGGAGGCGTTGGAAAGGCAACAACCTGGGCAAGGGCCTGGGGAGCAGATGAGGTAGAGGAAGCATGCTGAGTTCCAGAAAAGTAAGTGGCTACAAAGGTCAGTGTGAATGGAGAGAGGCAGGACACGTGATGAAGACCACAGTGGCGGCCTCTCAGAGACATCAAGAGCGTGGCTCAAGACCTCATTTACAAATGCAGATGTGAGCCACTGACGCCTGTGAGATCTTTAGAAAACAGTGCATTAAGTATTTTTTATCTTGATTACTGACTTAGAACACTCCCTTACATGGCACCCTCACCCCAGCTTGGTTAATCCTAACACCACTGGGGAATCAAAGGGTTTTAAGCAAGGGAATCACATGATTAGTTGCCCTTCCCCTTCTCTGGTGGCTCAGACGGTAGAGTCTGCCTGCAATGCGGGAGATCCGAGTTCGACCCCTGAGTTGGGAAGATATCCTGCAGGAGGAAATGGCAACCCACTCCAGTATTCTTGCCTGGAAAATCCTATGGATAGAAGAGCCTGGCGGGCTTCAGTCCATAGGGTCACAGAGTCGGACACGACTGAGTGACTTCACTTTCACTTTCTTTCCCCCCTTTAAAGGATACTGCAAAATTCACTTGGAGTAATAATGATGAGACAACTTTTTAAATGTGGTAACAAGGAAGCCTTGACATGGAAAACTAGCAAAGGGTAAAAAACCCACCAAGTAAAGGAAACATATTGCTAGTGAGGAGGGAGGAATCTATTTCTACTAATGCCCGGTAGGACTTTGGCAAATTCAATATATGGGACAACTTACATTTCTAATCTCAAGGATTGATGGAGATTTCAAAAGGACTAATATAAGGACTGAACAGCTAGAAAAGAGATACAATCAGGAATTCCCACATGTTAATTCCCAATACCCACATGTTAATAGGGTAACTCATGCTTTGATGGTCTGCATAGCCTGTTGAAAAGTTGTAAATGTGCTTTCATGCTCAGTCACTAAGTCAAGTCTGACTCTTTGCGACCCGATGGCCTGCAGCCCACCAGCCTCCTCTGTCCATAGGATTTCCCAGGCAAGAATACTGGAGTGGGTTGCCATTTCCTCCTCCAGGGGGTCTCTTCAACCCAAGGATGGAACCTACTTTGCAGACAGATTCTTTACCATTGAGCCACCAGGGGATCTTTTTGAAAAGTTGAGATCATATTAATGGTGATAAACTACACATCTCAAATTCTCAGCCCCTACACTGCACCCCCTAGATTCTCCTCCACATACGTCTAGAAGTCTCTGGGCTTCTCCCACATATCTTCACAAACACATCTCATCCCAGGAAGCCCATGGGGTTGTCCAGGCTCTGCCCCAGTGCTGCCTGTGGAGAGTTAGGGTCTGCTGACTCCCCACTGCCCTTGAATTATCAGAGTTGGTGAGCAGCTGGTGTTGCCCTGATTCTTGTACATTTCTCAACCTAGCACATTTCTCCCTAGAAAGACCAATAATACAAAAAATAAAATACTAAACAAGTGGCTGATATAAATAAATCCATTCCCAACTCAGCAAATAAGGAGCTGGCAAGTTAAACCATTATTTAAAAAAAGGGTGTTACATACAAAGGACCCCCAAAATCTGAGTTTTATAATAAGAGTCCAGATGGCATGGTTGTTATATCTACACATGAATTAAGGGGTCATTTGTGGGATTATTAGTTCAAGGTAGAAAACCCTCTGTCTTTTTTTTTTTTTTTTGCCCTGGTTCAAGGACCAATTGACTGTTGAAAATCTATTAAGAGCTACCATCTACTTCCTGCTAGTTATGTACATCATTAAATTTCCTGTTAACAAAAATCATTTAGTTCACAGTGAGCAAGGCTCTATGATTTCAGTGATGGCAGCCTCAAGGTACAGATCCTTCTCTAAATTTAGTGCCTGAATTTCTCATATTGTATAGTTTTATTGCCTGCTAATCTCTTCCTTCATGGCATTTATCAACATGAGTAAACTGCACATTAATTTATACAATTAAGACTTCTCTCTTCCCCTCCACACTGTACACCTCATAAGACACAGAAAATCTTGTTTTGCTACCCTTCCTGAAGTTACTCCTAACCAGTATAAAACCTGACACATACTACAGATCTTGTGGAAGGAATAGAGGAAATGAAGGAACTGCCTACTTTGGTGATCACACACTGTGTTTGGATTTGAACCTCAACTGTAAATAAGGTTTTACTGGAACACAGTCACAGCCATGTGTTTTACATATTATCTGTGCCTACTTTTTAGCTTCAGTGCAGACTTGAGTAGTTGTGACAGAGACCATGTGGCCTGCAACATCTA
Source organism: Giraffa tippelskirchi (assembly GCF_054371585.1). Lineage (NCBI taxonomy): Eukaryota > Metazoa > Chordata > Mammalia > Artiodactyla > Giraffidae > Giraffa > Giraffa tippelskirchi. The sequence goes on along the minus strand of NC_137281.1, from coordinate 143,777,078 downwards.
ACACAGTTAATATCTGGCCGTTTATAAAAATGGTTTACCATCCCTGTACTAGACCAGCACTTTCACTAAGATTGGAATTACTCTTCCTTTGTACATCCTCAGCACTTTATTCATGTTCCACTGAATAATGATCCAGACCCTCTGGCTTAAAACATGCAGTTTTCCACTGGAGATAAAAAAAAAAAAAAAAGATTGCATAATAAATTTTCCTGCTCAGAAAGAGTCTTCTCTCTATTGCTAAGTTCTTTTCTTTCTTTCTTTCTTTTTTTTTTAGCATTAATCACAGAATTTTAAAGCTTGTCAGGGTCGTGAGAGATTAATCAGCCTCACACTGGAAAAGGATCGCTCTTAAGTCATCCCAGGAAGAAAATGTTCAACACTTTCAGTCAACAAGACCAGGGAAATGAAGGCTGTGTCACAACACAGAACAGAGCACATGACAGAATGGTAGGTGAAAAACAATTACTTGAAATTGTATGCATCTAAATGCACTTTTGTCAAAATGTGAATATGGAGGAACAAAGGCTGAAAGGAAGATGCAAAATGAAGCCAGGTGTTCAGATAAAATAGTGGAGATACTTTTTTTTCTTTTCCCAGGTTTTAACTTGTAATAATGGTGACAACAGTGATAGTTGTACACGTGGTTACTGAGTGCAATACCAAGCAACATGCATTTCATAGGTATCCACTCAGGTGATCCTTACAACAATACTAAGAGGCATGTATGGTCAATTCTCATATTTGTGGTAACTGTGAGCTATAAAGTTGCTGTGAACACTGAGTCAGTGAATACTGCACCACTGCTCCTACAAGAAATACAAGGTTAGGTTCCTGCCAGCCTCTGGTCACATTTTCATCAGCCAATCAACACTTAAACCTTGTTTTATGTGTGTTTCTGTTTAGAGAGAGTTTATGTAATGTATATTGTTGATGCACTAGCACTGAACTCACAGCCAGCAGCACTGTAACGCATGCCTAGACAAAGCTTATCTAACACACACGTTTTCTCCATAAGGCACATCCAACCTTCTTGCACTTAGGAACACTAGACAACACTTGAGCACTCGCCTTCGAGGCCATTTTGAACAGTGAAATCAACCAAAAGCACACAAATGTGAAAAATGTAGCACCAAATATAGTGCAAAAAGAACACACCCACAAGCTGATGGAGTGTTACCTTGTGATTCAAATTTTTCTCTGCTTTTTGTGTGTCTGCAAATGATCACAAAAGTGCTGCAAGTATTGACTTTGGGATCACATGAAAATGTTAGTGAGTAGTGAATTCATGAGTACGGAATCTGTGAATAATGAAGATAAAATGTATTATTATTTCCCCCATTTTACAGATGATGAGTCTCTGAAGAAACAAAAGGAAAAGGTAATAGGAGGAGAAAGGAGGGAGGAGTGGGAAAGTTTATAAGACTCATTTTTTTTTAAAGGGAAGTTTAGAGGATATTAAAAATCAGAAAGACTTCCTAATGTTGAACTCGTTTGACTGAAATTTCAAGCCTGTTCCTTACTTCTCTGCCTACTGCCAAGACCAAAAAAAGACTGCTAATCTCTGTGCACTCAAGTCCACTGCCAACTTTGAAAGAATGTAATCTTAGGAACCACGCCATATCTCTATGGCAGGATTAGTAATTGACTAGCACTAACAGACCACCTGTGTGCCCTGAACATTTCAGGATGGTAGAATTAGCATAACACACTAAAAGTCACATGACAAAGGCCTCTTCAAAAAAATGTTATCTTTGCATCAACAAAGTTCTGCCTTTGTAACTGTGCAGAGTGCTGTGGTTTCCCAAAGTATTCAAGACATGTTCGACTGTGTTCTATAAGGCAAGGTTCGTTTTTTTACGTTCAAGTTTCTTAATGTCAATTGTGTACTTAAAAAAAATATCAATCTACATGTTGGAATAAGCCAGGACATTTGCTTAGCCAAATACCATAAACGAATTATAACAGCTACACATTTTCCAAGCCCATTAGAGCTTCTGAGGCATTTCCTTGCTCATTCTCTTATTCTTAAGGCATTGGCTATGATTACAAAGCAGAAAATCCAAACAGCCATTTCTTGACATTTTCCATTTAGGGAGGGACTTGACCCTTTCTTCTACCTGAATGTGTAGGATCATTACCTCAGCCTTTCTGCGTCTACATACAGTCCTCTCAAGGTCTCAAAAGGAGTTTCTGTTTCCCCAGAGACAAACACTATTCCCATGCATTTATGCAATCAGATTCCATGACTATTTTCACTGACTCACTGAAGCTGGGACACATGTATTCAGCATCTATTTAAATAGCACTTACTGCCATAGTAGCTAGGCACTTGGACAAGTTGGCTATTTTTGCAAGAAAATAGAAAAAACATTGTAGACGAGAAATAAAAAGAGGTCGGCGCTAAGACCTGTCAGTGATCATCTTCCTTGGCAAGCAGAGCAGGAGGGTTAGAATCAGGTCAAATTGTCCCCAGTAAAAGGCGTCAGTCATCTGGAATGTTTTTGTTATCCCAGGCAGAAATAGGTCACCTCAGCACACTCCAAGTTGGCCAATTAGAGTAAAGTTTTTATGAAGGAAGAAATAAAGGGAGTCAGTGTTGAGCAGAAGACCTCTCCCCTCCCAAAGGATGCAGACCAAAATTCCTGGAGGAGATAAAATATACCAAAGCCTTTTACAGGAATTCTACCTCCTTCAACCAAAGGCAGCTTGTAGGATCAGGCTGGGTGCTTGGTGATGTGCTATGTGGTTCTTAAGCAAACTCTGGCTTCATTTTATCTCCACTAATGCCCAGCAAGATACACCTAGGAAGAACTCAGGGCAGGAGAGCAAACAGATTTGCATTTCATCTGGTTCAGAGAGAAAGAAATGGGATCAAGGGGTGACACCTGCTTTGGTACCTGAAAAAGAGGGTTGCAGCCTTGACAGATATCACTGGGCATAGGTTTTGGAGTCAAAAACACTGAATTCAAGACTCACTTCTTCCATTTATAGAACAGATAACAACCATACTCACAAGGGCTATTTTGAAGATCAATGACATAGTGCTTGGAAAATGGTTGATACATCAGAAAATCATCTACAAATGCTAATTTTTATGACTTATAATTACTGCAACTTCTTTCATGTAGGGTGTTTATGTTTACTTTACAATCCAGTCCAAGTAATTCGTATTCCACATTATAACCACGTCCTATCTTTCATTCATAGTAGGGTTGCCATTTTGTGGTAGTAAATACTGACAGAAATAAATTCGCTATTGAGGGGACTTGAACATAATTATTACAGTTATCAAGAGTTTTCTATGAGGGTATTTTAATAGGATTGGACTCGTCTCAAAATGAAGCATGTTTTTTTACAGAAACACTCAGACAGGAATATATATATAAATATGCTTCACAGAATTCTATATTTGTTACAAACAAAAACTTTGTGTCAATGGGAGAAAAGTATATACCTTCTTGGGCTTAGGAAAATAATAAGCTTTGCCAAAAGACAGAAAAGCAAATGTGTAATTTTTGCATCTACTCAATAAGAAAGCCAAGGCTTAACTATATAAAAGAATATAACCAAGTCCTCTTCTCCAGCCTATTGGCTCAAACAGAGCATTTCTAAACTAGAATACATGTGACAGGCATAGAAATGGTTACCCTTTATTTGTAGCTCTTACAAAATGAATATAATATATACTCAGAGGAAAGCATAAATCAACTATAAACTCAGTAACTAGCAACAATGATATCATTTTATTGGTTTCCCTTCAGTGGTTGCTAGACTGAGTGGTTTTGTGTATGTATAACATACTTTTTTTATATGAACAAGTAATCACTAAATGTTAGTATTTTTATTGCTTTATTAACTACCTTGAAGAAGTGTTTTGGGGAATTCCCTGGTGGTTCAGTGGTTGACTCTGTACTCTCACTGTGGAGGGCCCATGTTTGAATCCTGGTCTGGGAACAAGATCCCACAAGCGTCACAGCAAAAAAAAAAAAGAAAAAAAAAGTGTTTGTAAGCCTCAGAGACTCTTTGAAAATTGTATTGCTCATTTATTCAATAAATATTTGCAGCAAGCCTCATATAAGACAAAAATATGAATGAGGCCCAGTTCCTGCTCATTAAGAAACTCCTTGAAAGAGGAATGGCATCTGAAGGGTCTCAAAGGCTCAAATGTCTCAGTTGGGCTCCAATAGGGACAAGGTACAGGGACAACAAATTTGCATTTAATTAGAAAACTCCTATCAAAGCAAATTTCTGACACTACTAATGGTACAGAAATTACAGAGGGTGCAAACTGGCAAGAAATACTTAAAAATGTGTCATCTTCGAATAAACAATCCCTTAAAAATGGCATGTTATCAGTCTTTGGTCCATTGATCATCTAGAATACTTACCCGTAGTTGAGCCAACACAAGCAAATGCACCTCCCAAAATGAAAAATCTTTTTTATCACTTACAAACCTCTGGATCCCTGGGATCCACATAGTCACGGAGAGGCAGTTCAGATTCACAGAAGAAGGAAAAATAATTCTTCACATCTTCTTTGAAATGTGAGCACCTTCGCTGTAACATTTTGACTTTTTCCTTGTTTTTAAACTTCTCTTCAATCTCTTGCCCCACTTGCTGCATGCCCCTCCCTACCCCCAGGTTTAGTATATTATTTATTCCCTTTAAACTACACTGTCCGTCCCCCCATCCTATTGTAAATTGATGTACTATTTATGGGCCAAATTGGAACTGGGTGTCCTGCCTTGGGGTTGAAGATTAATAATTGTTCTCAGTGAATGAATGATAAAACCATTGCAGAAGCAGACGGATATAAAAATGTACCTGCAATTATGCCTATATTATTATGGTAATTTATAGACCTACAATGCAAGGAATAGGCCAGACCCAGAGTTCATTAATCACACAAATTATACAAGAGGCTACACCGGGTCTTAGATCTACATGCAGAAGAGATGTAAGCCTGTAAATGTAAAAGACAGAAGAGTGGTTTGCAGGGGCAGAAGCAATTCAGCCTGGCTCGAGCATTACAATGCAATTACCGAAGTCAGGCTTGCTTTGTCCCCTGCAGGAAAGGAGTACTGCCACTGAATACTTGATATCTTGCAGCACTTAGCTTGACCTCATTTTAAGGTGACATAAAGCAAGGCTATCCTATCAGATCAAATAGAAGAGGATTGCTGAACTGTAATTAATAGCGTATCTGAAGGCCAGGAAAAATGCATTTACAACAACACAGCCAGAGAAGCTTCTACCTTTGACCTGAATGGTCTCCATCAAATGTTATGGGGAATTTACCACAAGGTTGAAAAAGGTACTAGCTTAAGGTAGGCATGGGATGTGAACTGATACAACATTATTCTTTCACTCACAGATATCCTGAACAAGACACAGTATGAAAAAAAAAAAAATCATCAATGACCAGAACATCAGATGTTCTTCTAAACTGCTTCAAAATACATTTTGTAAAGTTCTGCTAAATCTTGCTCATTCCAACCTTTAACCAAAAACAGTCATTGGCAGAGTTCCCTAGAATGGATTTTTCCCTTTTATGCACTAGAAAATTGTTGTGGATCTTATCTAAAATAGTGTGTGTTCTTCCCTGATTTATTCCTTGCTTCTTTGAAAACATCATCCATATTTTAATTTGTTCTCATCTGGACCATGTTTCCACTCAACTTTGGATGTGGATGAATGGTCCTGTCGACGGTTTCCCAGAATACCCCCAGCCACCATCTCTCTCTCTCTCAGTGAATTAAAAAGCCACAGTCTGCCTGCCAGGTTGTACCCCCAGCACTGACCTAGCATTTTAAGATTCGTAGGGTTTTTGGAGTTAAGAGAAAATATAAGCTGTATATTTTCTAAAGGAAAAAAAAAAATAGGAAAAAAACCTCAAACCTGATATTATGTAGAAACAATTTTCATTTCTGAATTGTTGTGAAAATCCCAACTGAACTGTAATGCAAAACAAGGAGCAGAAAGCAACAAATCTCAGTAATTTTCCTTCCATTTTTTTATAGTAAATTGGTCACTTAGTAATCTGCGAGTATACACACATGCGGCACTGACAATCACTCTTATTGTCACCACTGTGTATTTGTGTAATAAAGACAAGCTGTTAGTAACTCAAATTAATTGTAATGTGAACTATGCTTGCACCCTATATTAGGCACATAAAAGGCACTGAATGTTGGTTAGAAAGAACCTCGTATTGTCAGTAGGGCTATGAAAGGAAGAGCTAGTTAAGTTTCAAGGTTAGAGAGAACCTGATTATTTTATCATATCATCCAGATATTGTCAAGAAAATTCCATCTGCTTGAAGAAAGGTCTTCACTCCACACAGTGCAGATGGGTTTAATAATACAGGACATGATGCTGAAGGAACCAGCTTAGTCCTGCTAAGCCTCATCCTACGGCATACTCAGGTTTCCCAAATCCCTACACCTGGAGGCTCAGATCCCAGCAGTGTCAATTCAGCTTTTTAATCATCAAAGGCAAACACATTTCAGTAACAAGCAATTGGCTCTCTTGCAGACCTCTGAATGATGGTGAAAATGAGTGTCCTGTCAGCACCTCATGGTCAGGAAGGATCTGGCTTTGAACACTGCAGAGCAATTACCAGGGCCTGGATCAAAACAACAGGTAACTAAGCCTTAGTTATCCCAGTGGCATAATAATCACTGAGTACCTGCTACTCACCTAGTCACGAAGGTCAAGGATGGGAAAGCCCATTGCCCACACTGCACTGACCAAAGTATCCCAACAAAGGCTGGCTTCCTAAGATGTGAATTATTATCAAACGGGGACAAATAAAGCAGTGTTTTTAATTAAATCAACTCTGTAGCAACACCAAAGGGATGCGCTACAATGTCAAGTTCCCATCCTCTGACCAGACTTTCCAGAATTAAGACAGCACTCGAATACAAATAGAGGTAGAGAGTTATGAGACAGGAGGTTTCTTACCTTCTGGCTACCCTGGCTATTCAAGACATATTCTCGTGCCTAGTCACTTCAGCTGTATCTGACTTTTTGTTAACTCTATGGACTGTAGTCCACCAGGCTCCTTTGTCCATGGGATTCTCCAGGCCAGACTAGAGTGGGTAGCCTTTCCCTTCTCCAGGGGATCTTCCCAACCTGAGAATCAAACCCTCAGCTCCTTCGTCTCCTGCACTGCAGGCAGGTTCTTTACCTACTGAGCCACCTGGGACGCCCACAAGTGAAAGTGTTAGTCACTCAGTTGTGTCCAACTCTTCGAGCCCATGCACTATATATAGCCCACCAGGCTCCTCTGTCCATGGAATTCTCTAGGCAAGAATCCTGGAGTGGGTAGCCATTCCCTTCAAGGCATAGGGGGGCAAATTTTCCATTTTTAAAACTGATGATGAACCAAAATATGCCTCAGAAGAGACTTTGGAGCATTTCTGAGGCTGAATCTCCTATGACAGCCTGAGCCTGTAATGACCTGAGACCAAGATTTTCTCAAGGAAAGTAAGAAAGGCTAAGGATTATGAAGGCTGAGATCAAAGCTGCCATCATCTGTCCTTCATAGAGTTTAGAGTGAGCCACTCAAGGACTACATCCATTCTACTCAATTAAAGGAACATCGACTGAGCGTCTCTTACATTAGGTCCCAACAAAGGCTGCTATGTGAAGTGCTTTTGCCTAGTCCAACTCGAGATTTCTGGTGCTAAGATTTCATTTCCTGAGGGATGTGTCTGTGGCTTAAGCGCTAACATCCAACACGGCAACTAACAGGTAAGCAGAAGTGTAACACACCCAAGTGTCAAAAGATCGCTGCAGTCCTCAGCAGTTTTCATCACCACAGAAGTAACAGAGAAGCAAGAGCTTATAATTCTCTCCCCAGTAAAAGTCCAAACTTCCTTCTTAACCACCCATTTGCTTCCCATTTCTAATTTTGAAAACCCAAATAATTCTCAGCAGAGAAGACCTGCCCAAGAACCAGCTACAGAGAGCCCCTTGATCCATCAGAACAAATGGGTTCAACCTGTTGTGTTCTTCCAACAGTAATGTGGGATTATTGGTAGTGATGCTTACATGGCCGTAGTTCAGGAAATTGAATGTGCATTAGAATCATCTGGTGGGTGTGTTAAACACTGATAGCTGGCCCCACCTCCAGAATGTTTGATTCAGTAGGTCTGAGGTGGGGTCTGAGTACCTGTGTTTCTAACAAGTTCCCAGGTGATCCTGATCCTACTGGTGCAGGGACCAATCTTTAGGAATCACTGTTATAAGAGGACTCAACTCACAAATAACCTAAAAGTACAGCACACTGGCAGGGGAAGGGGCAGGGTTGTGTGGGCCTAGGTCCTACGAAATGCTGCCAGATATCAATGCAGATAATTGGCTGAACATCCCTGGCTTCCTGGGTGCTCAGAGGCATGCTCTGTGTACAGCAGGGGCTCAGAGAAGGCTTGCCTTTCCAGTCCCTGCTGTGGGGCTATGTTACTGCTAACTGCCAGGGTTGCTGTCTCTATCAGTTGGAAGTATCTGCTAGTTCATTCAACACTGGACCTGCCATATGCCAGGCACTGTTAACTGAGCAGAGCCTGCCAGCCCAAGGTGGCTAGGCAAAGATGGCTAAAACAGAGAAAACATGAAACCTAGCCTGATAGCCCTTGTGAATCACACCAGCTGGATCTGAGGGATTTCAGCAGGCCCACCAACCTGGGACTAGCAATCACATGCAGATTAAGCACATATTTTATCCCTAGAAAAGAAGCTAAGGATACAAACTTGCAGAACAGGGAAAAAGATCTTTGCTTGCAGTTTTTTGAATAATCTGTTACAGTGCTAGGTCTCATTTTTCATTTCTGGAACAGCATCTTATTTTCCCAAGAAAAGTCTTGGGCCAGATTTCTATTTTATAATTTTCTAATTAATTTTATGACTGAGCTTCTCTTAGCTTTCACTGGATCAGACCTATGTGCCGGATTCCACATGAAAAAAATGTGGTATGTAAATGTTTCAAGATTATAGTTACTGATAGTAACAAACTTAAGGAAGGGACTTTCAATTTTTTTTCTTGACCTATGAGAGCATGGCCACAAGTGCTCTCACAAGCTCTGAATTATTTATAGAAATTATAAAACTTTTTCGTTTTAAAAAAATTCTGTGTTATTACCTGAAATATTCACTATGAATATCCTGTTTGTTGCATATTCCTGCAATTCAGGTAATCTGTCACCAGGGGGTGATGATATATTAGCATCTCAGCCTTGAGTAGGGCTCTTGACAAAACTACTTTTCAGTTTCTCTTTATTCGGTATGAAGAGTTTGTATACACTAGATACCAAGCTAGGAACCAAGAACAGAAAGATGGACTGATAGAGCCCTTTGTCGTTGTTCAGTTGCTAAGTCGTGTCCGACTCTTTGTGACCCCATAGACTGTAGCATGCCAGGCTCCTCTGTCCTCCACTGTCTCCCAGAGTTTGCTCAAATTAATGTCCATTGAGCTGGACATCTGGCGTCTTTTCTTTTCACCTTTTCATACTGCCCATGGAATTCTCCCGGCAAGAATAGTGGAGTGGGTTGCCATTTCCTTCTCCAGCAGACCACGTTTGGTCACATCCGTCCATCTTGGGTGGCGCTGCACGGCATGGCTTGTAGCTTCATTTGAGATATACAAGCCCCTTCACCACAACAAGGCTGTGATCCATGCAGGAGGATATAGCCCTTATACTATCACAAATATAACTATTTATTATAAATAGCTAAATTTTAACAAACAATGAACATAAGTTGTAAAAATATTTCAGTGCAGCTCTTAAAAGAACAAACTAGAACTTAGTGAGATCTACAACTTCTCAGGTAGGAGGAGTCAGGAACAAATGGTCTCTGGGGATACCCTACTCCCAGGACCAGGGCAGACTGAGGAGAAAGAGGGCTTCCCTGCTGGAGGAGGTTGGGCTGTTGGGGTGGAGAAAACATCTTGAGGTATCGCAAGTGTGAGCTCCACCCAGGAGGCTGTGAATTAGCAACAATGTCGCCCCACTCCAGTACTCTTGCCTGGAAAATCCCATGGATGGAGGAGCCTGGTAGGCTACAGTCCATGGGGTCGCTAAGGGTCGGACACGACTGAGCGACTTCACTTTCACTTTTCACTTTCATGCACTGGAGAAGGCAATGGCAACCCACTCCAGTGTTCTTGGCTGGAGAATCCCAGGGACGGCGGAGCCTGGTGGGCTGCCGTCTATGGGGTTGCACAGAGTCGGACATGACTGAAGCGACTTAGCAGCAGCAGCAGCAGCAAGAGCCTCATCTTATTTCTCCAGAGCGCCCTCCCATCTTGGCAGGGGAGTCATTTTACAGCCCCTGATAAGCATCAGCAAAGCTAGGGTTGATCTGTTTTCTTCAGTCCCTGAGCTGAAAGGCAGAGGGAGAAATCTTAAGATACAGGAGTGTCCTCTGGGGGATACTGATTTTTTTTTTTTTTTTTTTTTTTGGTGATTTGGCTCATGTCAAGACCGGAGAGAGAGGTCTGTTTCATATCTCGGAGCAGGCAGGGACTGGGTATCAGAGATAGTTCAGTGTGTAAGGTGCTGGCTGCAGGGACATACCTGGAGTTACTTTGTGATCAGATGAATGAGTGAAAGAAAATGGTCCACCTCCCTACATCCATCCTGAGATGCGTTTTTCAGTGAGTGTGACAGAATTACCAGCAGACCATCCAGAAGCAGTGGCTGAATCAGTGAGAGATTGGGGAGGAATGGACTAGCACCTGTGAGGGATGGCTGCTGAGGTCCAGTGCTCCCTGATGGGATACAAAGACTGGGAGGCTAGGAGAGAGGCTTAGCCACTTCCCATGAAGGCCTAATGGCACATAGCTGTCCTGGTAGAATGATGAAAGCCCTGAGAATATATTTTCATATTCTTTTAATACCCAGGGATAGATGCTAAGACAATGGAAGGAAGTAACTGTGGGCTTCTATTAGTAATCTCCATGTGATTTTTCTCTTACGCTGACAACTAAGCCACTATTCAAACAATTATGAGCTCATAAGAGTCATTTGGGATCACCTTTTTATTTATAAATGAGAAAACAGGATCTGAGGGATCCTTATATGCCCAAGGTCAACTATTTTATGTTGTGCTAATGGGCAAAATTAGAAGGCAGACTAAAAATCTTGCAATTTTTAAAATCTATCCCTCTGTCATTTGGCTCAGCTTTCCCTGAGCCTAGACAAAGTTAAAGCTGATTCCTAATGAGTCTGCCCCAGTCTCTGGTTGGATTGGCATCAGGACCCCTCTGAGGGTCTTTACAGCACCTGCTCCTCTGCCCCTGCACAAGTCATCCACTCACTCTGCTCACACAAGCCCTTTCAACCTCCTTGCTTTCAGACACTCTGTTTATTACCTTTGACCTGGGCTGAAGAATAGAACAGACCAGGTAGAAAGCTATACCTACACCTACCTTACAATGCATAATCCCAGTCTTATATATATTTCTAAGAGAAATGAGTGCCTTTGTCCACTGAAAGATATGCTCAGGGATATTCATAGCAGTTCTATTCCAAAGCACCAAAAATTGGAAACAATTCAAATTTCCATCGACAGATGAATAAATAAGCAAATTGTGTTTTATTCATGCGATGGATTATAGACAGAATTTTAAAAGAGAAAATACTGATAAATACAGCAACATTGAAAAGTCTCATAAATATTCTGTTGAGGGGAAGAAGCCAGACACCAAAGAGTACATATTACATGAGTTCATTCAGTGACGGTCAAGAATAAGAATAGGCCAAATTAATCAGTGGTGATGGAAGTTAGAATAATGGTTACATTGGGGAGATAGTGGCAGAAAAAGGAGCACAAGGCACTTCATCTAGGGTGGTGGGAAGCTCCATACCTTGACACAAATGAAGCTTATATAGGGAGGTATGCGTGTCTGTGTGTGTCTGTGTACGTATGTGTGTAGAAGTTCACTATGACAGATAAGATTAGCGCACTTTATATTTCAGCCTCTTCTGTCTTAAAATGCTCTCGGTAAATTTTCAGGCAGATTCAAACAGTTTCATTAACTCATCACTGTTCACAGCCCTAAATTGGCTCTTTCCTAGCCTTCTCCCCCCTACTTCTCCGCATCTGAATTCTCAGCAGACTTCAGGCTTACTCTTGGCACTTTCTTGGCTGCAAAGACAGAGAGAAGTCTGGTATGTGGGTAAAGGCACGCTAGTGGAAACAGAACACAGAACAGTTGGTTCATGGTCACGTCCTCAACCGGCTCCATGTGCTGATTGGAATCCCGCACCCTTTTGGTGGCATCTGTTTCTGTGGTCTTTCCCTCTCGCTCTGAAAGTAACATAAGAACAGGTCTGCAGGTCCATCCTCAGCAACCTAAGTTAAGGAGCAGAACACCATTCTCCCCTTCTTGCAGAGACTGCCAACATGCGGGGAAGCTTGCCTGTCATCTCTCCCCATGGTGGGTGGGAAGCAGGGACGAGGCATCACATTCCTGAGGTCCTCAAATGTGGGTCTCCAAAAGGGATGTTTCCCCACCACCCAAGCACACGGCTCGAAATAACTGATTCACCTGGCAGCTATAGATCATTCAAGTCCACTTCATTCTAACTAAGGTGTAAATTAGAAGAATCTGCACAGTGACTTGGGGTCCACATGAGATGTACCACGTGGAATTTATTGTCTTTGTTTTCAACAGAGAGTTCCCTCCGTTGGATTCCATGTCCTTCCAGTTAGTCCTAAGATGGGGACGAGGAGGAACAGGAGCCTTGGCAGTAACCTAGGGGAGCAAGGATGGACTTTTCTTAGTGATATTTCATGACCTCACGATACAGAGACATTCAGCCAAATCCCATGGGTTGAAAGTTTGTTAATTATCAGATTTAAAAAGAGTGGGGACCAGCATTGCCCATCTTCCTTAGCCAGTCTCATTAACTCCTGTCTTCCATGGATCATGCCAGAAAACTACTTCCTCACTTCACCCCCCTCTACACTACTACAGAGTTCATTTGTCACTTGCTAGCCACCAGGCAGCCCAGCAACTCCTCAGCACAGTCCCCAACCGCAAGGAACCCCTGGCCCAGACTTGCTGACTGAGCATGCATTTAACATTTGCACAGTTCTTTGTTTCATCCTAGACCACTGCCTCCTAGTAGAGTTTATACTTTCCTAAACCAATATCAGATCATCTCCATTCCACTCAAACTTGAGAGGAATGTGCCTTATTTCATCGTTGTGTTTCCCACAGAGTCAGCTTAGTCTAAGCCTAGACCATAATATGCACTCAGTAAAGTTTTGTTGAATGAATTGCATGTATGCCTAAATGAATGAAGCCAGTCATGTACATATGGCAGGTTACAACCATCCTCACTTTGCCTCTAATTTTTTAAAAAGTTGATTATTGACATAGAGGCCATGAAATATAATGACTGAAAATTTTTAAAAAGCATAGGGTGTTCAGAGACATCCTCTATTGCCTTCTTGTGCTTCCTGTGTTGGGACAGTTCAGCAGGAGCCAAGAGTTGTAGGTAAATGGTATGAAAATGGCAAACAGGATGGAAGAATTATCCAGGGGTTTGAGAGGATGGTGTGGTGGTGGTGATGGGGGGTGGTACTGTTGGTTAAAGTAGAGAAATTGCCAGGAAAACATTTAAAAATTGCAATGGTTAAAAAAAAAAAAAAACTCTGCTTTATGGATGGCCATTCCACAACACACAGTCCAGTCCCTCCACCGCATCTTGAACAGCTTCAGGCAGGGTAGATCAACTCCTCACTCTGTACCCCAGACAGAAAACCTGTCTGGGAGCCCTTCTGCCTCCTTTCCTTCCTGGGAAGCATGGGATGTCCTGTATTTCTTTCCATTTTCTATCCAGTGAGTAAATGTGATAGGGTCCAGTTAATGCACAAGGGTCTCTGTAAAGGCCTTCAACAAAACTGCCATCTCGTGATGTCACTGTGCCCCTCTGACTCGCAGCCATGCCATCACCTGGTGGACAGGCTCTAATGAGTGAGTGGTCATCTAAGTTGTGTCCATGTGACAAGTTGCTCCCGATCTTCGGGTGGTAGGGAGGCTCCTGGGCTGCAGGAGGGGGTGAGGACTAGGATAGAAGCCTTAGCAAACAGTCCCTACACATTGACCAGGTCCACTTCAGGCTTAGCTAGATAATGAGATGGAGACAGGTATTTCCCCAACAGTTAGATTCTATGGGATATTCTGAGGGTTGATTTTTTTTTTTCCTGAGACCCTCTTCTCAAGTTTATGCCTGAAGCCATCCTTGAGCTTCCATGCCTTATGGCTGGGAGGCATAGAGCTTGTTCCCAAGAATGATGGGAGACCAGAGCATCTGGTTCTGTACAGGGCTGCTTAACAGTCCTGCATGGTCTTCTGTCCATCCGGAGCACTTGGGACTGAGGCACAACTCCAAGGAGGAGCCACCACGCTGACTGTCCCTGCTGCATACTCAGGGCAGGTAAGGGGCTTGCCAGTGTACTCTATGCACAGCCTAAGAGACTGGGGTCCTAGGATGGTAAAAGCATATTTTTTCTTCCAGGTAGCCTGAGCATCTTCTCAAATCTCATTGTGCATGGGACATTCCAGCAGCTGAGGGTACAAAAGGGAGAGGTATAAAGTGCTGTATAAATGTATAAAGCTAAGAGCTGAAAAATTGATGCTTTTGAACTGCGATGCTGGAGAAGACTCTTGAGAGTCCCTTGGACAGCAAGGAAATCAAACCGGTCAGTCCTAAAGGAAATCAGTCCTGAATATACAATGGAAGGACGGATGCTGAAGTTGCAACTCCAATATTTTGGCCACCTGATGCAAAGAAATGACTCATTGGAAAAGACCCTGATGCTGGGAAAGATTGAAGGCAGGAGGAGAAGGGGATGACAGAGGATGAGATGGTTGGATGGCATCACCAACTCGATGGACGTGAATTTGGGCAAGCTCTGGGAGTTGGTGATGGACAGAGAAGCCTGGCGTGCTGCAGTCCATGGGGTTGCAAAGAGTCGGACATGACTGAGTGACTGAACTGATAAAGTACTGTTGAAGAAGAGATGAGTTTTGCTTTTCTTTTAGAGCCACATCCCTAACAAAGATGCTTCTATTTAACTAGTATATTGAGAGGAGTAGGTAAGAGGTTGTCCATCGGTTTTGATTCCAAGACTCTCAGGTTCTTTTTAAATTTGAGTATTTTTAAACAAAATTCATGCAAGACCCAAAGCCCAGATGACCAGCCCCTGTTGAAATGTCCATCACTGGTTCAAGGCATGAGGTGATGGAGAAGAATGGAAAAACATGTCATGTCACAATGTATCTCTCCTTGGACATGCTTTTGATTCGAGAGGCTCCTTGGCAAGTCTAAATGTGAAGGCAGCATTATGATGCCAAAGCACTGGGACTCAACAGAAAACATATCTGTCACCGAGACAGGCTATGGCACAGGTTTGCCTAGGCCGGAAAATGGAATTCCAGAGGGAAAGGAGTTTTGCCCTCTCATGCTCCCTTCAGGAAGTCTCCTGGACCCCTGAGCATGTCTCCTGAGTACTTCCGCACTACTGACATTCTGAGCTCGAAAATTCTTTGTTATGGGGGACTGCCCTGTACATTGTAGAATGTTAGCCACATGCCCAGTGCTACCACCAGACACCAGTAGCAGCCCGTTCCCCTAGTTGTGACAATAAATATTGCCAAACGTCCCTTAGGGTAACCAGGAAAGTTAATTTTGAATTTATGCTGGATCTGCTTCTGTGACTTTAACCTTCATCTTGCAGCTTCTGTTCCTGTAGGCGTACATAATGGCCTGCCTCGGGGAGTAAGCTGAGCCACCCACCTGTGAAGGACTGTAAAGAAGTGACAGGAACACATTCCCCTGCCTGAGGCTTGCCATTCTAGGTGACATTCGCAAGGATTGAACACTCTTTGTCCTTTGTTTCCTGGGCTTCCCTGGTGGCTCAGATGGTAAAGAATCTGCCCGCAATGCGGGAGACTCAGGTTCGATCCCTGGGTTGGGAAGATCCCCTGGAGAAAGGAACGGCTATCCACGCCAGGGGCTGCAAAGAGTGGGACATGACTGAGCGACTTTCACTTCACTTCACGTTGTTTCCTCACCTCCTCCTCATCTCCGATCCATAAAAGAACCTGGCAACCGGGCCCTGACAAGATGGGTCTTTTGAGGCGCTAGCCTGCCATCTTCTCAGTCAGCTGGCTCCAGAATAAAGTCCCTTTATCATCCCAACACCTTGTCTCGGATTTATTGGCCTATCTAGCGGCAAGTAGAGAGAGCTTGGACCTGGTAACACTAGGAGGCCGGGATCACCCCTGGTTGAAAACTGCTGCTTGAGAGCAAGAAAAACCTCAGATAAGGTGAGAGTGGGGAAGCAGCCCTCTGCCGAAATGTTATTATAGCTCAGCCTACTTCATTTTTCCGGAGACGCAGGCACCATCACCTAACTAATGATGAGTTTGCTTCCTCTTTGGCTCTGCCCACTAGGCGGTCAAGTTCGCCATTGATGTGACTCAGTGAGTCACTACTGTAATGCTGGTGCCTGGCACACAGGTGGCACTCAGTAAATATTCACCAAGCATCTGAAAGGGATTCTACGACACAGCACGGGAGCTAATGCCACACTGCTAACTTCAGTTACTTAAAAAGCTGATGTTTTCAGGTTACAAGGGGTAATAGCAGCAAAATACCAGAAGGGAGTCAGCAGGGCACCTCCTGAGTTACGTCCATAAAGGCTGGGGAGTCCCCTCAGTGCCATGGTTTTCAAACTGTAGGTTGCCTCCCATTTGTAGGTCATGAAATCAGCTTTGTAGGTCACAAGCAGCATTCTTCTCAGGGGAATAGAATGGAATAGAATGCAATGCGCCAAAGTATATCACATATACTAAGAGTGTTTCATGAAGTATTTGCATATATGTACATGCATGTATGTATATAATATATAACACATCATATAGAATTTTGTAAGATTTTTTTGATGTGGACCATTTTTAAAGTCTTTGTTGAGTTTGTTACAATATTGCTTCTGTTTTATGTTTTGATTTTTTTGGCCCTGAAGCATGTGTGATCTTAGCTCCCTGACCAGGGATCAAACCCACACCCCCTGCACTGGAAGTCAAAGTCTTAACCAGTGGACCACCAGGGAAGTCCCTAGAGTATTATATAGCCAGCACATGCATGTAAGTGTGGGAGTTCTTCATGATACAAAAATAAACTTTAAAAACCACAACCTAATTTTTATAGTCCCCCAAACGGTAACTAAATACCATTCACTAAGCCTCAAGGGTGTTGTAAGGATAAGATAACATTTGTAAAATATGTTGGCTTCCTCCCCTGGAAGCATTACTAGCTTACAGAGAAGAACTATGACATCATCGCAAAAGGACTGCTGAGTGAGGTTCTATGGAAATCTAAAAGAGTTCAGACCCATTTTAAATCATCACAGTTCTTGATTTTTGCAAACTCGCACAGCCCATTAGGAAGGGAATGAAACTGACTTCATTGGAAGCTCCACCCTGCTGATGAGTCATTTTTGTATCCCTGAGCAGTCTGAATCTTTGTAAAACTTCCACATTTAAGTGAGTTACCCAGACCCAGAATCAAAGTATCTTTGTATCTTTGAGAGAACAGCCGTGAGGCGTGTAAGCTCTTCAACTCCACAGTAGAGGAACGTGAGTAAGACCCTGGCTCCTGGAGCCAGATGACCTGAATTAGAATCCCAAGAGATGTTGGGCAGTATTTAACTTCTCTGTGCCTCAGTTTCCTCCTCTGAAAAATGGTATAAAGATGGTTTGCATCCCATAAGCTTGTTGTTTAAGGATTAAATGAGAAATGCACATATAGCACTGTTAATAATTCAATTTTGAACTATAAAACTCAGGTTACATAAACTCACATTATGTGGGTGCTATTTACTGTTTCCCCTTCTCTGCCACTAAACATAAAAGCGATGAAGCCAAGATGTGCTATCAGGCTATGAAGCCTTATCATAAAAACCAGAGGACATGAGTTTCCTTCTCTTGTTTCTGAAAGAGACATCTCACCCGTAAAAAACAAAATCTCCACATATATCACCCCCAAGATATTTTAGGTAAGAGGTGAAGGAAAGTTCATATGTGATAAAACCTCTATCACAACGGTACCTAATCTCCCTAACACCATGACGCATCCCCCCATCCCCCAGTGTTGGGAAACGCGATCTATTGTTAGTGTAGATCAACTACAGAAAGCCTCAAAGAATCTTCTTTTCTCTACCACTAGGCCAGTGGTTCCTGTATATTACATTTTTCTGCTTGAATTTTTACAACATATGTCATCCCTCTCTATAATAATTGGCTGAAAAGAAAGAAGAGAAGCTGAAGGAATTTGTGTGTTTATGCATGTGTGCAAATGCCCGGCTGTCCATGTGTGTGCACAAATTCTTTCAGCTTCCTTTTTCTTCAGCACATGTGTATGGGTAGGCATGGAAATGTGTGTGTGTGTGTGTGTGTATATATACATATATATACACACACATGCATGTATATTCATGCACATGTATGTGCATATATATGTGTGTCTAAGAAAAATAATGAGGCTTAGACATGCTGGCATTTCAATAGTTTAGTTCTAGGAATAATGTAAGCCAATAAGCAAAAATTGCCTGGATTTCTTAAAATGTATAAATATAAAAAATTCTGATGAAGCTTTAAAAGATTGACTCTGCATAATCCAATGACAGCTATTCACGTGTACATCCAATAAACTCATCCATCTCGTGGATATTTTGCATCTCCAGATCTATAGGGAAAAAAAACAGTAAATCTCTAATGAACACTTTAGAGGCCGATCTTTGGGAGCCTTTGTCTACCTGTCATAGGCAGAAGAGATTATTCTTGATTGGACTATTCTCTGTACTAGGAATGAATGAATAAATAGATGAATATATAAATAATTGTACCTTTAAAGAAAGATACATTTTATCACTTTAAGTTCTATAATTAAGTTAAATAAATCAAAGTTGGCCTAAAGAAATTAAAGATAATCAAGGGAAAATAAGACAGTGGAATGAAGAGAAATGAAAATTTATATTCGTACACCTGCGTCTTCTTATCTTTCAGCTTCTGTGGGGATTTTGCAAAAGAGTGGCTTCCTCACCCATTCATGGAAGCAAAGGCAATCTTCACCCATTAACTTTGGTGCTACTGGGAAGTGAAGGAGGCAGCTGAAAAAAAGAAAAGATGGAAAGAAGGGAAAGAGAGGAAGCTTTACATATATATATGGAAAATGCAAATTTCCAGTGTCTTGTAACTGGTGATTTCTAAAAGTTCTCCACAAGGGTTTCACTCATGTCACTTTTTAAGGTCTACCTTGATCTTTTATACTAAATAATTTGGATAATGAGGTATAATAAGATCATTCTGGTAGGCTATTTGTAAGAAGGGGATATATTAGAGGTGTACAGAATTCTGCAAATACAAACAACCCTCAAATCTCAGTGGTTTAATACTAACAAAAGGTGGTTTCTAGTACATATACCAATCTAAGATGTCTCTTCCCAGGGGCATCTCTCCTGCATGGCTCTCCTCTAAGCCACAAGGCAGGAACCCATGCTCCTTCCAGCTAGTGGCTCTGTCATCTCCTAGGACAGTGTTTCTCAAATGTTACTGTGCATAGGTATCACCTGGGGACCTTATTAAAATGCACATTCTCAATCTCTCACCTGGATACTCTGTGTCTGCAAACAGAGGAAGAACAAGAAAAAGAGTAAATGATAGTGCAGGCAGGAATTTATCCCTTCTATCAACACCTCATTGGTCAGTCTCAGTCACATGGCCACACCTAACTGCAAGGGAGCTTGGGTAATGTAAATCAGCTCTGTGTCCAGGAGGAAAAACCGTGTTATTAACAGTTAGCCACTATCTGCCACAGAAAGAAAAGAAGCAATAAACTAGAGAGATTTCAAACATCTAAATCATTCATCCTTTCTATTTGAAAGCTCAAATCAGATTTCTTCAGGAGCAAAAGGCACAAGCCCCCTAAATAAGTCATTGTTTCTGTTGAAACACTGAAATTTTACATCTAAAACATTCACTGTAAATTCTTAGAGCTGTCATAAAGCAATTTACCATGCCCATCATTTTTTTTTTAAGCAAGTCATAAGGGACTGTCTAAAGTTTCCTTCTCTGTCCAAAGTTTCCTTCGATAAGTAGATTTTCTTCCTAGAAAATATATATATTGAAAGTGAAGTCGCTCAGTTGTGTCCAACTCTTTGCAACCCCATGGACTGCAACTAGCTACCAGGCTCCTCCATCCGTGGGATTTTCCAGACAAGAATACTGGAGTGGGTTGCCATTTCCTTATCCAGGAAGGAGATCCGCGACCCAGGGATCAAACCCAGGTCTCCCGCATTGTAGGCAGATGCTTTACCATCTGAGCCACCAGGGAATTCCTAATATATGTATTGTATGATATTAAAACATACAGCAGAATGTTTACCCCTTGAATCCCAAAAAGGTATCCTTACCCTTATGTCATCACCCTACTAGAAGAATCAATTCGGAAATATTAATGTGTTCTCCAAACTAAAGGGAGAGGAAGGGAAGAGGCTCAGAACCTACAAAAAAATTGCTTAGTGATTGAATTCCATTTTATGCAAACAATAACTGCTTCTCAAAAGATAATGGTTAATATACACCAATTTTACTTCTGTGCAGGTGTTACTACCGATTCAAAAGTAACTGTGATGTAGCAGTGGGGGATGGGAAGTCTATTTGTTGCCTGTGAAATCTCCTGTGAGAAATTTACTGTGAAATCTCACAGTAAAATCCCCTGTGAGAAAAGGGGAGCAAGATTTGGAGATCATTTAGCCCTGAGAGGGTAGAGAAGCAAATTAACTATGAACATGATCTCAAAACCAAACCATCTTTGAGCAAGAAGGGCCCCGGCATGGGGCCCCATGCTCTACAGGTCTCTGCTCTGGCTCTTTCTCCTCTCAGGGCAAGGAGCCCAAGGTTCTAAAAGCCATGTCCTAGTAGACTTCTGTGTCCTCCTTCTAGATCAGCACTGCCCAAGAGAAATTTTAAGGGAGGCACAATGTGAGCTACATACACAATTTTAAAATTGTTAAGTAGCCACATTTGAAAATAAAAAATTAACAGGAAGCAACTTTCCTGGTGTTCCTGTGGTTAAGAAGCCACCTTGCAATGCAGGGGAGGTGGGTTCGATCATCGGTCAGGGAAATAAGATTCCACATGCTGTGGAGCAACTAAGCTGGTGCAGCAAAAACTACTGAAGCCCACGCCGTCTGGAGTCCTTATGCTGCAACTAAGAGAGTCCGTGGGCCAGCCACAAAGAGATCCACATGATGCAATGAAGATCCCACATGCCACAATTAAGACCTAATACAGCCAAACAAATAAAACTAAAAATATCTTTAAAAGATACTTAGTATATTAAAAAGAAACAAAAAAATTAAAAAATATTTTTAAATTTTTGATATAATTTATAATTATTAATTAATAATATATTTTATCCCAATATATGCAAACTATCATTTCAACTTGTAACCAATATAATGATATTAAAGAGATATTTTACATTCTTCACTTTTCATGATAAGTCCAGTGTGTGTTTCCATGTATAGCACGTGTCAGCCAGCACTCCATGGTCACATGTTAGGGACTGCGTGTGGCAGCAAGCCCCAGACCAGACTCTGGGTCACAGGCCCTGGAATCCCTCATAGAATCCTTTGTCCACTCCCAGGGCCACCTCTCTGGACCTTATTATCAGAGGTCTGAGGGGGACCACAGAATAGCTGTTTGAAGAGGGTGTGGGTGGAGCTTCGACATGTATCCTGGGTGCCATGCATGTGCGATGGGCACTGCACAATGAAGGAGGGCAGGGGTGCAAAAAGAAGGGGAGAAGGATTCAGGTTGGAGCTGGTTCTCCCCAACTCTGCCATCTGCTGAATGAAGAAACTGTCCTGTCTACTATTGGCTTTTTGTGTACAGAAAACTGTAGATCACATCACTGCTAGACCCTCTAACAGGGCTTCGACACTGGCACAGGCAATATTGGCTGCATTCCCTTTCTGTACATCACCAATATTATATATGGTTAAAGAGCTCAATGCTGCTGCTAAGTCGCTTCAGTCGTGTCCGACTCTGTGTGATCCCATAGACGGCAGCCCACCAGGCTCCCCCGTCCCCGGGATTCTCCAGGCAAGAACACTGGAGTGGGTTGCCATTTCCTTCTCCAGTGCATGAAAGGGAAAAGTGGAAGTGAAGCCGCTCAGTCGTGTCCGACTCTTAGTGACCCCATGGACTGCAGCCCACCAGGCTCCTCCGTCCGTGGGATTTTCCAGGCAAGAGTACTGGAGTGGGGTACCATTGCCTTCTCCGGAAGAGCTCAATAAGGATTGGCTATTAACAAGAGAAGTGATATTCAAGCTCTATGTGCTGGTTCTGCTATACTGATTATTATGTTATTAAAATACGTCATTAATAGTAAGCGTCCTGAGCTCTCTCAGAGTCCGCTATTACTGCCACTCAGACCCCTTCCCTAGAATCCCCCCTAAAAATCTCCCCACTAAAAATCTCCCCACTATTCAGCAACTGATGGGTTAACACTAGGCACAGCCAGGATCTTCCAGGCAGCTGCCCTAGAGGCCAGAGCTGCTGATCAACACCCTCGCTGTATGTGTTGTGCTCAGTCATGTCTGACTCTTTGCAACCCCATGGACTGTAGCCCGCCAGACTCCTGTCTATGGAATTTTCCAGGCAAGAATACGGTAGGGGGTGCCACTTCCTATTCCAGGTGATTTTCCCGACCCAGGGATGAAACCCTCGTCTCTTGCATCTCCTGCATTGGCAAGTGGATTCTTTACCACTAGTGCCACCTGGGAATCCCTGCTGTATAGGCTGCTCATTATTCTAACCATCACCCCTAACTCTTTAACATTAGCTATTGTATCTTCACGACCCAGACAATCACGATGGTGTGATCACTCACCTAGAACCAGACATCCTGGAGTGTGAAGTCAAGTGGGCCTTAGGAAGCCTCACTATGAACAAAGCTAGTGGAGGTGATGGAATTCCAGTTGAGCTATTTCAAATTCTCAAAGATGATGCTGTGAAAGTGCTGCACTCAATATGTCAGCAAATTTGGAAAACTCAGCAGTGGCCACAGGACTGGAAAAGGTCAGTTTTCATTCAAATCCCAAAGAAAGGCAATGCCAAAGAATGCCCAAACTACTGCACAATTGCACTCATTTCACACGCTAGTAAAATAATGCTCAAAATTCTCCAAGCCAGGCTTCAGCAATACGTGAACCATGAACTTCCAGATGTTCAAGCTGGTTTTAGAAAAGGCAGAGGAACCAGAGATCAAATTGTCAACATCCGCTGGATCATCAAAAAAGCAAGCGAGTTCCAGAAAAACATCTATTCCTGCTTTCTTGACTATGCCAAAGCCTTTGACTGTGTGGATCACAATAAACTGTGGAAAATTCTGAAAAGAGATGGGAATACCAGACCACCTGACCTGCCTCTTGAGAAACCTGTATGCAGGTCAGGAAGCAACAGTTAGAACTGGACATGGAACAACAGACTGGTTCCAAATAGGAAAAGGAGTACGTCAAGGCTGTATATTGTCACCCTGCTTATTTAACTTATGTGTACAGTACATCATGAGAAACGCTGGGCTGGAAGAAACACAAGCTGGAATCCAGATTGCCAGGAGAAATATCAATAACCTCAGATATGCAAATGACACCACCCTTATGGCAGTAAGTGAAGAGGAACTAAAAAGCCTCTTGATGAAAGTGAAAGAGGAGAGTGAAAAAGTTGGCTTAAAGCTCAACATTCAGAAAACTAAGATTGTGGCATCCAGTCCCATCACTTCATGGGAAGTAGATGGGGAAACAGTGGAAACAGTGTCAGACTTTATTTTTTGCGGCTCCAAAGTCACTGCAGATGGTGATTGCAGTCATGAAATTAACAGATGCTTACTCCTTGGAAGGAAAGTTATGACCGACCTAAATAGCATATTAAAAAGCAGAGACATTACTTTGCCACAAAGGTCCGTCTAGTCAAGGCTATGGTTTTTCCAGTAGTCATGTATGGATGTGAGAGTTGAACTGTGAAGAAAGCTGAGCACCGAAGAATTGATACTTTTGAACTGTGGTGTTGGAGAAGACTCTTGAGAGTCCCTTGGACTGCAAGGAGATCCAACTAGTCCATCCTAAAGGAGATCAGTCCTGGGTGTTCATTGGAAGGACTGATGTTGAAGCTGAAACTCCAATACTTTGGCCACCTCATGCGAAGAGCTGTCTCCTTGGAAAAGACCCTGATGCTGGGAAGGACTGGGGGCAGGAGGAGAAGGGGACGACAGAATGAGATGGCTGGATGGCATCACCGACTCGATGGACATGAGTTTGGGTGGACTCAGGGAATTGGTGATGGACAGGGAGGCCCAACATGCTGCGATTCAAGGGGTTGCAAAGAGTCGGACACGACTGAGTGACTGAACTGAACTGAACTGTATTTTGCATATTCTGACCCATTCTTCCTTTGATGATGTTTAGTTTACCCACAATAAACAAACGGTCCTTATTTCTATTGACTATTAATTACATTTCTGGAATAAAGGTTCTGTTCTACTGCTGATATGCCCTAAAGTTTTGGATGGAAGGGAAAATAAACAGAGAAAATCACAGGTGTCATCTGACAGTCAATGAATCCTACTCTGCAGAGTACTCTTACATAGAAGAACAGATATAATTAATACAAAATTATTGTTCAGTGTTCAACAGCACAGAAGACAGAGTCTAGGATGGCCTTCAATAATCCCCACCTCTTGGAATTCATACGTTCATCTAATGCCCTCCCCAAGTGTAGACAGGACCTATGACTTGCTGCTAACCAACAGAATGTGATAAAGGTGATGGGGTATCACTTCTGTGACTACATTACATCACATTGTAACTCCTGTCATGCTAGTAGACTCCTTTCCTGCTGCCTTTGATGAACCAAGTTGCCATGATGGGGAGGACCATTTGGTGAAAAACCAGGATGGTCTCTGGCCCACAGCCAGCTAGGACTTGAGGGACTTCAGTCCAACAGCCCAAAGGGAGCTACATCTGGCTAACAACTATGTAAATGAGTTTAAATGTGGCTCATCCCCAGGCAAGCTTTTAGACATGACCCCGGTCCTGGATAATACCTTGATGAGGGCCTCACGAGACCCTCCTGAAGCAGAGGACTCAGCTAAACCATGCCCAGATTCCTGACCAAAAGATACTATCAGATCACAAGCGTGTGTGATCTGCATCTGTGTTTGTGGTACTTTGTTATAAAGCAATACATAGCTAACAAAGTTAGCAAATACATTTTGGTTGAAATGTATAAAAATGCACGTATATATACATATTAATATGTACACATACAAGTGTGTGTATGTATAGGAAATGTTTAGAATAAGAAAAGCTTAAGAGGTATTGGAGAGAAAGAGACTAAGATTCAGAGGGAGAAAAGGAAAAGTGTACTGTGCTTGTATAACTTTTTGTATTATTTTAGCTTTGTTGCTGTGTTCATGTTTTATTTTCATAAATTTAAAATAAAATCTAGCTTAAATGTACAACAGATTTGAGACCATTTTGTTACAAGCAACAGTGTGTCCAAGAAAATACTCTGATTTTTAGAACGTTAATCCTGTGTTTCTAACCAGGATCAGATTGTTAAGGCAATAAAACACGAGTCCACTAGGTCTGATGCACTAACTTTGCAAGAAAGGGGCCCTCAAGGGTCTAGCCTTGTCATCTCACAGGTAGGAACTCCAGTGGGGCAGGGGCTGGGTGTGCGGTATTAAGAAACTCAAACTGAGTTGGGGAGGAGGAGCTAGGATTCACCTCTTGCTTTATCAGACAATGCTTTTAACCCCTCCTTGCACCTCCAAAATTTCCCCCAAAGAACAAGTAATAGAAACTACAAACATTCTCCCTTTAAAAAGAATTCTCCCTTCAAAAATGACTTATTCATTTGAAATGTGCCAGGGGGCTGGTAAGGAATTGAAAGAAGTTAAATTACTGTATCTAGAGCTGTGCCCAATATTTGAAATGCCACCTGGCAAAAACGCATACAAAATGATTTGATAAACAAACGAATGAAGAAGAATTAAATCAGTCCAACTACCAGTCCTCAAAAATTGCCACCAAAAATCAGGTAGGAAAAAGCATTCACAATAAACTGAAAACACACGACAAAGAAGAAACCAGAATGGTGGGGGCCGGGGGATGACTTCTGCGCCCACCTTGGTGTGATATCGGCTAAAATTCATAGGTCTAAGTCTCTTCAAC
This sequence comes from Giraffa tippelskirchi, assembly GCF_054371585.1. Taxonomy (NCBI): domain Eukaryota; kingdom Metazoa; phylum Chordata; class Mammalia; order Artiodactyla; family Giraffidae; genus Giraffa; species Giraffa tippelskirchi. The sequence continues at coordinate 143,750,759 of NC_137281.1, read as the reverse complement.
AAATGGTGCTGGGGAAACTGGACAGCCACATGTAAAAAAATGAAACTAGATCATTCTTTAACTCCATACACAAAAGCAAGCTCAAAACAGATTAAAGATCTAAATGTGAGAATAGGTACTAAAACTCCTAGGGGAAAACATAGGCAGAACACTCTCTGACATAAACCACAGCAACATCTCTTTCGATCCATCTCCCAGAATAATGGAAATAAAAACAAAAATAAAATTAACAGGTCTATAGAATAGTGCATTTTTTTCCCCGGACAGCATTTTTAAATTGTGAGATGGACCCACAGCTACCCATCATTTTTGACCTCAAACCTGAAGAATGGCTTCTAGGCTTCCTTAGGTTCTCAAACCTCCCTCCGTCTTGGGTCTGTTTCTGAAGTCTGTCACAGACTGGCTTCCGTAACGCCCTTGGCTGGTTAGTGTCGCCATAGAGTGAAATCTTTCCCATTCGGACAATCCCTGAAGTGGTCAACTCCTGAGTGTGTGAAAAGCCTGAATTCCCTGCTTTCTGTCTTCCATATACATTTACTAATGTGTATTCAGGAGTAACATTGAGAAAATACACACACAGAGAAAAGAGCTTACAAGTACAACAAATGCCTGGCAGCCCTTGAATTCCACTCACCTACATGTCTCTGAAAGTAAGAAATAGTGTAAGAGGAAGAGCAAACTACAGTAGAAGTGGAGATTTTGACGGCAGGAAGATAATGGGAGGGAGTTATCTGACCATCAGTTAAAAACCAGTAAGGTATGGTGGTGTCTGACTGTCTATCTGTCTGCCTGCCTGTCTTTCAAAAAAAGAGGCTAGATGGAGGAGCGGTTTGAAGGGACTTGCACAGAAAACACAAATCTTAAAATATTCAGATTAGTTACTGTTGATTAACCTAGGATCTCTTCGAATAAGCTAAGGAGTTTGGATACATTCACTAATATATAGGGAGTTTATACAAAGCAGTTTTGTAGAACGTTTGACAACTTTACATCAGGGCCTTATTACACTTAGCATAGCAGAAACTGCCAGAAAGGGTTTTATCTTCCAACATAACAGCACGTCGACAGTCGACAGGCCCATTTCGGCGTTGTAGAGTCCCGGAGACTGAAGCAAAATGAGGAGTGATTCCGAGCAGACTGGCCACCAGGAAGAGCCCATGTCGCTGGTGGCTGGCAGCCTGGCCTCCAACACACGGCTCAGCCCAGTGCAGTTGTTCTTTTCGGCGGTATTTTCAGAAAACGGAGGGCTGGCATTTGTAAACATGCTGCCTGGGTGGAAAGATGCCCATGCACTAAGAAAGCTGTAAAAACCCATGCAGGACGCTGTGCCAGAACAAACCACGAGACCACAACAAATGAAAGCAGGGCCCCAAAGGAAACCCGGCAACACTCTTAAATCATGTGCCCGGAAGGCTATTGGTTGTAAAGCAGAACTACTTGCAGCTGAGGTGCTAGAGGACCATCCTGCTCATCACAGGTGAGCCAGACTGAAAAAAACTACACGAGTCCTCGTGGTGAGGCAACCCCCGAACTGCTTTCCTCCTCCTCACACTCTGTTCTCCATGAGCGAATCTACCCATTAGGTCGATGTCCTTCAAACGCCTCCTCTAGTTTCCAGGTCGGAGCACATATGTGTAATGTGATTCTTCCTCATCTGAGTCTGACTCCTGTTCTTGGCTCAGTGGGTAGTGCAAGGCGAGCGCCCTGGCTTCTCCCTAGCATGTTTCTGGCTCCTTGTCAGAACTCACAAAGTATGAATTGGGCTTCCCTGGTGGCTCAGATGGTAAAGAATCTGCCTGCAGTGCAGGAGACCCGGATTCAGTCTCTGGGTCAGGAAGATCCCCTAGAGAAGGGAATGGCAACCCACTCCAGTATTCTTGCCTGGAGAATCCCATGGACATGGGAGCCTGGTGGGCTACAGTCCATGGGGTTGCAAAGAATCAGACACAACTGAGTGACTAACACTGCTACTGCTATCACTGAAGTAGGTGCCCCTTAAGAGAACACGTGTACCTATGAGATCTGACCTTCCTGGTTCCACCCCAGCCCTAGTTGGCTGCTCACACCCTGTCCTCTTTGCTGTGTGCTAAGCTGCTTCAGTCGTGTCTGACTCTTTGTGACCCTGTGGACCATAGCCAGCCAGGCTCCTCTGTCAATGGGGTTCTCCAGATAAGAATACTGGAGTGGGTTGCCACGCCCTCCTCCAGGCCTGTCTTCTTTAGACATATGCAACTATACCTTGTACTTATGTTGTCTTTACCAGTAGAAAATACACCACATACACAGAAAATAGAAAATACACAGCCATACACCACCTCATCAGGGCTTTTGGACAATAACTTCAAACATGCTGCCTTTGTTAAAACTCTGGAATAAAAGATGGTTACAGATTGAAGCCATTACTTATCCAAAATGTACCTCTACTGCTTAAGAGGTATCACTATTCATCTCAAGACAACAAAAAAGGAAAGAAGGAAGGTGGAAGGGAGGAAGGAAAGGAGGAAAAGGGATGAGGAAGGAATGGAGGGAGGGAGGGTTAAGTCGTGAAATGCCCCCCTGCTGATCAAAGAGCCCTCGGTTTCAGTCCCATAACTGCACCATGCATGCCACTTGGTAACTGTGAGCTGCTTGCTGAGTCAAACTGAACTGAAGTTCAGTCTCCTCATCTATAAAATGGAACATCATCCCTCTGTCCAACGGTTGTGTTGAGGATTTGAGGAGCTGATCACTCCAGGTGCTTGACACAGAGAAGGTCTCCAGCAATGAATTCCAGGTCCCTGTTTTCTCCTTCCCCTCTCCTTTCTGCACCCTCCCCCCCGGGGGGCTGCTCAGACCGGAGGCTGCAGGGAACATCCAGAGAGAAGCAGGATGAAATACTCCATCTGTTTCACTTGACACAAGGAGCAAAACAAACCACCTACAAATCAAAGACTTAGTTTTCTTTTTATGACCCCAGAGCAGTACTGTTCTAAAACCCTGTGCCCAGAGACAGATAATGCTTTCCCTCTCTGAGGCTGTCCTCTACTTTCACAAGAAAATCTCTTCGCATAAAAGAATACAAAATGCTACAAATGAAAAGGCAGGCAAGGGGGCATAGAGGAGGGCAGATGTGATCAATCAGCTTGCTGGTTAGAACAGGTCATTATTTTTTCTTTCCTAAAACCTTCTTAGGTGACCAATTACTAACACATGGAATATTTTCGTTTTATTTACCTTCTGCTTTGCATCTCCTCCTTCTACTAGTAGTAGTAGTGTTAGTTGTTCAGTTGTGTCCGTCTCTTTGCGATCCCATGGACAGAGGAGCCTACCAGTGGGATTTCCCAGGCAAGAATACTGGAGTGGGTAGCCATGTCCTCATCTAGTGGATCTTCCTGACCCAGGGATCAAACTTGGGTCTCTCGCACTGCAGGCAGATTCTTTACTGTCTGAGCCACCAGGGAAGCTCCTTCCTCCTGTTTCTCCCCCGGAAAAGAGTAATCGCCCATGTCTCAAATGGTACTTGAGCAGAAACAATCTCTTCCCCTAGTTTCACAGGAGGGATTTCAAAGCTTCTACAGCTGCAGTTCTGTTTAAACCCAAATCTCTAGCCTGGGTTTGCCCCAAGATCTCCAGCTTTCTGGTCATTACTATTCAAGCATTTATTTTTAATGGCTCAAATAAAACCCTCACCAATCTTACATACTTGCAGGGGTCCAGTGCCCTCAGGGAAATTCTGTGGATTCCTGGTGGGTTTATAGTCTCTGCCATCTCTTGACTTTGATTTGTGGGTCCCATTAAATTTCCCTTGCATTTCATCTCTTGTCATCATTCTCTTTTGCCACCTCAAACGAACTCTAGCATAGAAACCACTGGAGTTTTTCTCTTACCAAGAAACAAGTCCCTGGTATGTACACTAGGCTTTTGTGGAGGTTTGGGGGAGTATAGTGAACAGAGGTTACAGAATAGCAAACCTTAGTATTAAATTAATAATATTAGGCATTACTGTTCCCTGCTGTCCTGTACCCCGCCTGAGGGACCATCTCCTGGCTGAGTTCTCTGTCCCCTGCTCCAGACATCATGTCACCCAGACCCACATTGTCATCATAAGTCATCCCTCTTCTCTCCACTCCCAAGAACTCATTAAATTCTTCAACTTCATTTTGAAGAGTAATTCACCCTTATGTCTGTTCTGCAGCATCCTTCCAGACAACACTGCAGGGAATGGAGGCAGGCCAGGGTCTACCCCTTTCACACTCCAGAAAGTCCATCATTGATATTTACCTAAATAACAAGTTGAAATAAATCCAGTCCTTCCTTCCAATGAGTAACAGAAGGGCAATCACCTCTTCCCCACATAACATTTTCCCCTTTTTACTGTACTCATTAGGCATTTTATGCCATTAATGTCTATTTACAACATCAAGTGTATACAAGGGCCAGTTATGGGCTCGATTGTAGTCAAAGTTTTGATTTTTGAAATTTTAATATTCATGTCACTCAAATTTCATAGCGGAATTCTGCTCTGCCATTAATCTTTCCCTTGAGTATATTATAGAAACACAGTGGAATAGATGAGAGAAAGAACAAAAGAGATGAAATGATTTGAAGTCAAATACCCTGGATAGAATCTCTTACTTCCCATGGGTTTCCCACAGAACTGAAGAACAAGAGGAAAACAAAACATAAGCCCCATCGTACAGTGGAAAAAATAACTCATATTTCATTTTCCTCATTCATTATCCAGCACTCCAGTTGCTAGATATGGTCAAACAGTTTAATTCAAAACTGACCACAAACACAATTCTAGGTGGAAGACATCACTGCACAGCAATCCTGTAGTTCTGCTAAGGTTGGAGGCAGAGGACCCAGAATGACAGGCAGAAACCTCATGGAAACAAAATATTTCAGTAATGACTTCATCACAGTGTCTTTCTTGAGCCCCTAGTCCATGGCATCTGGGTAGAAGATCCCATTTGGCCTTCGTCAAGATGCCTTGGGGTCAGAATGGAAAGAAACAAGCAAAATTCACATAGACTCTTTCATTGTCCACTGTGATACTTACAAAACTTCCATTAACAAGCAAAGGTCTACATATATTACCATCACCTCCCCTTTTATTTTCCACATGCTCTCATCCTTGGATCCTGCAAAGGCTGCAAAGTAGGTGGTTCATATTTGTTTTCTAAGGCCACCATTACAAAATACCACAGATGGAGTAACTTAAACAATGAAAATGGATTTTTCACAGTTTTGGAGACTGCAAATCTGAGATCAAGGTGTCAGCAGGTTTGGTTTCTTTGGAGGCGTCTCCTCTCTCCTTGGGCTTCCCTGGTAGCTCAGCTGGTAAAAAATCCACCTGCAATGCAATGCAAGAGACCCCAGTTCAATTCCTAGGTCGGGAAGAGCCACTGGAGAAGGGGTAGGCTACCCACTCCAGTATTCTTGGGCCTTCCTGGTGGCTCAGCTGGTAAAGAATCCACCTGCAATGTGGGAGACCTAGGTTCAATCCCTGGGTTGAGAAGATCCCCTGGAGAAAGGAATGGCTACCTACTCCAGTATTCTGGCCTGGAGAATTTCATGGACTGTATAGTCCATGGGGTTGCAGGGAGTCGGACATGACTGAGTGACTTTCACTAACTCACTCCTCTCTCCTTGGCTACGGCTGCCTTCTCACTGAGTCCTCAAATGACCTTTCCTCTTATAAGGACACCAATTAGATTGGATTAGGGCTTGTCCTAACTTAATCATCTCTTTCACGGCCCTCCAAATGCAGTCACATGCTGAGGTACTGGGGGTTAGGACTTCAACATATGAATTTGGTGGAACACAAATCAGCTATAACAGTAGCCAAGGTCAATAATTCACTGACAAGTCTTTCTCTACCCAACACCACCTCCGTCCATCTTTGCCACACACAATGAAACAACAGGAATCATTTGTAAAACAAACAGCAGTCCTCTCGTATGGCATTTGATGACTTTTATATATTTATGCACTTCCAATTTCATAGGTTGCTTGATAATCAAAGGGAAAAGAAATAGCTATAATTTTGCCTTTATTAAAGCACCTGGGTTTGTTAAAATCACTTCTATTCTTGTACCTGAATTCAGTGTGCTCTGAGGCATAATATAGGCATTCCCAGTTGCCCAGGGAGGTGGTACAGATTATATCTAAGCTTTTGATTCTACTGAACATTTGTCATTTATTAACACCTACTATTTCCCAGACATCGTTGAGCTCTGATACAAAGTAAGTCTTAGTGCTTACCCACGAGTTGGTTCGTAATTTAATGGGTAAAAGACATATGCATAAAGAACTATACCTACTTCATAAGATAAAAAATAATTTTACAGAGTGCTTTAAATTGAATTTTAAAATTTGAAATTAGCAAGATTGGCCATCTTCGCAGACATACGCAAAGTTCCAAGTTGGCGATACGTGGTCATTTTAATGACGTCATCCTTCAACCTTGCCTCATTACTAGGAGAGTGCTGATTTCTCCCCATTTATCTTTGTTGTCTTCAAGCAAGCACTGCATGCTTGAGGATGCAATAAGTACCCTGGTGAGAACCACACTTTGGCAAACAGGGAGGAACTTTTTTCTGTTCCAGTGCACTGAGTTTATCATCGGGGGTCCTAGAAATATCACAAGCTATACGCTGAGGACTGAAAACATCATAAAACCCACACGGGTAGGTTACCTGGCAGAACCAACATAGGATGGGGAAATCCGAGGCAACTGGATTCCACGTATCTGATATAGAAAACCATCTCATTCGAAGACTTCCTTTATCATCAAATATCCAAGAAGGGTTGTGCTTTGTAATTCATATAAAATTATAACAACAACAGCAGATAATATTTATTGAAAGTTGACTTTGGACATGGCACTTTATGTATATTAGCTTATTTATCTTCTAATCAACCAGGCAGATGCTATTATCGTGCCCATTGTTCAGATGAAATAAAAATCAGAGAGATTAATACACCTGAGGTCACAGAGACACAACAGGGCAGAGCTGGGATTCAAATCCCAGCAGCCTGGTTCCAGAGCCTTCAGGCTTGCACAACATTCCATGGGGTAGTCCAAACGTTCTGTACTATGTAGCACATCATAGCTTCCCGAACTAGCTCTCACATATTAGTACTTGTTTGCCATTTGGTAAACAAATTCATCCAGTTGTTCATCGGCTGCTATTTTCAGCCCTCTAACATCAAAGGAGTGCATGCTTACAGAAATTATCTTAAATCACTATTTTATTTAACTGAGTAATTCTAGTAATGGAATAACAGGAACCAAGAGATGATGAACATAATTTGGGGCATATGGTGGCTGGAGGAGGGGGCACCTGGGTCATGAAATACCTCTTAAGATAGCCTGTAATTACCTAAGTAATTATCTAAGTATAAGGTCCTGAAAAAGAGAGTCTCCAAAAAGAGTGGGTGTCATGGGCTGAATGGTGTTCCCTTTGCCAGTTCATATGTTAAAGTCCTAAAGCCCCAGTTCCCCACAATGTGACCATATTGAGAGGTAAGATCTTTCTAGGGGTAAGTCAATATAAATGAGGTCATTAGGATGAACTCTACTGCAATAGGACTAGCGTCCTTATAAGAAGAGGAGATTTGGACACAGACACACACACACAGAGGGAAGACAATGAGAAGATGGCCATCAACAAGCCACGTGAAGCGATCTGGAACACATCCTTATCTCATGGCCCACAGAAGGAACCAACTGTGCCACGACCTTGATCTCAGATAACCAGCCCCCAGAAGTACGAGAAAATCCATTTCTGTCATTGAAGCCACCCAACCTGTGGGACTTTTCTGTGGCAGCCCTGGCAAGCTAATACACCGGTCAAGAGATTATTGTGTCCTTGGGGGGCACCAGGCCTCAGAGGAAGCAATAGAATGGATAGAAGAATGGTAGTCCTACATCTTCACATTCAGTCATATCATTTCATTTTCTCTTCACAACAAGCCAACATTTAAGTAGTATTATCCCCACCTACACATGACTGCCAAGTACATATCCCTCAAATATTTCTTTCAGCATGTTGCCCACCTGGCCAGACACCTCCAGTAGCTCCCCCACTGTTTTGAGGAAAAAGCCCAAATTCTTCCCCAGGGGTCCTGAAAAATCCCTTGTCATTTTTAAGCTATAGAACAGGCAACATCCTACTGCAGGGGCACACATTCACAGCATCATCATGAAGGAAAGTTGGGCAGTCATCTCCCAGAACAAGGAGGAAGTTCTACGCCCTCACAGACCACCTGTGCTGCCAAGGGACAAGGAGCAAGATTTTCTACACAAGAGACCTTCCCTAGTTTCAAGCGGGTAACATACACACCTGAGAAACAAAAGATTCTCAGACTTCTAATGCTTTCAAATCCTGAGCTACATCCCTGTTTTTATTCGGACAAATATCCAGCCTTCTTGTATCAAATCCTTGGCTTCAAGTTGCCAGGAGTCCATTTACAGGTAAAGATTGATATGGTGCAGTACTTAGGTAAAATGCATTTTCTTTCCTGTCTAGACATGTGTTCAAATGATCTTTCTTCTAAGGAATCTGGAAACAGCTTTAGAGATATTACCTAATTCAACACGTCCTACATGAGAGCTGAAGGGTGTTTCACCAGCCTGGTTTGGGAGAGGAAATTACTTTCACAAGAACATCACCTTTCCTGAAAATCCCAATGACTACCCTGGTCATCACAACAACCTTTTTATCCTGAACTCCCTTGGTTCCAAGTCCATTTTTCTCTGTCTCTGTATTGGATGACGTAAGAACTCCAGTTTTTGTTGTCCTACAGGCTCAGCCTTGAGCCTGGAGATAAATGAAGAGCCCCATTACCCAGCCAGAAGGCAGACTCTGGAAGGCAGACTCACTGTCTGTCAGAGCAGCAAGCCTGATGTGAGCACGACAAGCAGGCTGCAGTCTTGTCCTCTGACCACAGCTTGGGACACAGCCCACACTACCTCCCTGTGTCCAAGCTCCTTATCTGACCTTTTCCTGCAGGAACTGCAGATCCCATCTTATTTACTAGCGAACTGTCAATCTGCCCCATCCTTGCATCACTCTAATCCTTAGCAGCCACATCCTGTCCCTGTCCACTGTATACTCAATCTAATGAGTAGACATTCTCCCTGTCACCCCCGCTACCACCTAATTAGACCTCCAGGGAGAGAAGGCTCTTACCCATCACCAGTCCATTTTTAAGCCCCCCTGAGCCACCACCATTGTGCTGCTCTCCTTGATGGCCAGTCCTTCCAGTCACAGGTTCACAAGGCTGCCTGCACACTGGAATTATCTGTGGAGATGATAAAAGTCCTGAAACCCAGGCTGCACCCCAGACAATCATGTGAGAATTTCCAGGAGTGAAACCCAAGCATTAGCATTTCTGTATCGGTCCCCACGTGATGCTACGCTGCGGTCAAGTCTGAGAACAATCGCTCTAGGCCATTTCCCTAGTGGAACCTCATTTCCTCACTGGTACAGAGCTGAGGTCTCAGCATGGCACACGGCTGCATCCAGGTAGGTAATGACAAGCATCAGAAAATAACACCAAAGCCAGGGAATGAAGAAAATTGGTCCCCAGCCATTGTAGAAGATGGGATGATCCGGACAGCTGATATTAGAAGAGGAAATTGCCAATTTCTGGGTGTTTGCTGCTGTGCTGTTGGAAGTGGGTCAGAGCCTCATGTTATATTCAAAAAATGGCATGTAGTGCATCATAATTGGTAATCAGAAAACCCATCATAATCTTAGAGGATCCAAACCACTCATAATTAAGGTTGGAAACTAGAGTCAACCTCCATCACAGCCCAGCTCATTACACTGGGTTTGACGACACCCTGGGGACAAGTCACTTCTCCTGAAATGACACAATTGCATTGAGAAATCACATACAGTATCACTAAAGTGCCTTGTGGGTGGTTAGTTCTGGAAGATCATATCCTGGGTGGGAGGTTGAATGAGCTGACCTTTAAGATCCTCTTTAGTGCTGGCAAGTCTTTGATTTCAGGTGACAAGCCCTGAGGGTTCTCGAGAATGCTAGAAAGGAAATGAATGAGCTGTGGTCTGCCTGGGCCACTGCTCTGCTCTGCAGAGCGAAGCCAGGAGGAACAGAATGCCCTGCTGTCCAGACAATGTCACAGGTTGGATCTGGCATCGCTGCAAGATGTGAGCTGACCAGAGACAATCATTCTGGTTTCAGAAAGCTGGGGGCATGACTCCAAGTGACAGCCAGCAAGACTGTGTGGGTGAGAAGTCCCCCTGCGCTCCAAAGGGAATAATGTGTTTCTCTACCTTGTTTCCTGGCTTCCCAGAAAGCCAACAAGGAAGGCTGCAGAGCGAACCGTGCCATGTGGAGATGTTTACCTGCCTCTGATCACCATCCTAGGGAGGCTCAAATTCACTTCAAATCCAGCTTCATCAGGGAACACCAACGGAGAAGGGATACAAGGTCCTCCCACTTACTGGGAAAATAGCCATCACAGCAAACAACGTAACAGTTGGTGACAGGCATTTGCAAAGATAAATAAGTAAATAAAATAAGGCAGGCAGAAGGAACAGCTATTTAGAAAGGAAAGATTCAGAAACTTGAGTTAGCCGGGATGAAATTGATTACAAATGGCTCTCATGTCAGTTGGCTGGAGTCTGATGCCAAGGCCAAAGTCAGATATTAGATTCCCCACACAGTACCATGCAGGCAGATCAAACTCCATGAACACAAACTACTCCCGTCATCCCCATCAAATGGTTCCCCCCAATGTCTTGTTGATAACAAGAGGGATAGACTGGGAAAACAGTTAAGTCTGCTTCTCAAAAGTAGGTCAGCATCCACGTGAATAAGGCCCCAGTGAAAAGGAGATAAGCCATCTTCACATCCCATTATTCTTTTTACACTGTGCATTAGGCCAGGCCCAGGCCACCTTCTTTATGTCAGTAGGGTTTAAACTTGTGGCCCCAGGAAATGCCAGGAGGCAAGACCCTGTAACCCAGCCCATCCTACACCAGAGGCTTCCAAAGTGAAAGTGTTAGTCACTCAATCATGTCAACTCTTTGCGACCCCATGGACTGTTGCTCACCAGGCTCTTCTGTACCTAGAAGCCTCCAGGCAAGAATACTAGAGTGGGTAGCCATTTCCTTCTCCAGGGGATCTTCCCAACCCAGGGATCAAATCTGGGTCTCCTGCATTGCAGGTGCATTCTTTACTGTCTGAGCCATCAGGGAAGCCCTCTACTCCAAAAACAATCCTCAGAGGCTGGTTCAGGGGGACCAACTGGATTTCAATAAGGTGTCATTTTCCCATAGACCACGTTGACATTTGGGATGGGATAATGTCTTACTGTGGGGGACTGTCTTAATCTTTTCAGCTCATTTATAGCTCTAGTCCCTACCCCTAAAATGCTAGCAGAGGGACTTCCCTGGTGGTCCAACAGTTAAGATTTCCAATGCAGGGGGTACAGGTTTGACCCCTGGTTGGGGAACTAAGATCCCCCATGCCTCACAGCCAAAAAGCCAAAATATGGAACAGAAGCAACGTTGCAACAAATTCAACAGAGACTTTTAAAATGGTTCATGTCAAAAGAAATCTTTTTTAAAAAAAACTTAAAAAAAATTTTTTTTAATGCCACTAGAGTTCCTAGTCATTCAGTTCAGTCCAGTTGCTCAGTCAGGTCCGACTCTTTGCAACACCATGAACGGCAGCACACCAAGCCTCCCTGTCCATCACCAACCCCCAGAGTCCACCCAAACTCATGTCCATTGAGTCAGTGATGCCATCCAACCATTTCATCCTCTATTGTCCCCTTCTCCTCCTGCCTTCAATCTTTGCTAGCATCAGGGTCTTTTCAAATGAGTCAGCCCTTTGCATCAGGTGGCCAAAGTATTGGAGTTTCAGCTTCAGCATCAGTCCTTCCAATGAACACCCAGGACTGATCTCCTTTAGGATGGACTGGTTGGATCTCCTTGCAGTCCAAGGGACTCTCAAGAGTCTTCTCCAACACCACAGTTCAAAAGCATCGATTCTTCGGCACTCAGCTTTCTTTATAGTCCAACACTCACATCCATACATGACTACTGGAAAAACCATAGCCTTGACTAGAGGGACCTTTGTTGACAAAGTAATGTCTCTGCTTTTTAATATGTATGTCTCTGCTTTTTAATATTCTGTCTAGGTTGGTCATAACTTTCCTTCCAAGGAGTAAGTGTCTTTTAATTTCATGGCTGCAATCCTAGTCATTGGAGAAACCTAAATATGCCCCTTTTCTGAAAGACCCGGGGTAAGGGTGACAATAATGTCCCAGGGAGAGAATGCTTAAAAGAGCCTCTCTACATGTGTGTGTCTTATTGTGCATGGTTTCTGCTAAAACTGCCTTCAAACAAGTGATATTAGTGTATAAAACAATGGAATGCTGGCCATTGCTCCCCATGAAATTAGAGATCCCACCAAGAATTGATCCAGGTGGTTTACCTAGCAACAGCTCCAATATGGCAGCTGCAATAACTGCTCTGGGGCTTCCCTGGTGGACTCAGTGGTAAAGAATCTGCCTACCAAAGCCAGAGATTCAGGTTCAGCTCCTGGATCGGGAAGATCCCCTGGAGAAGAAAATGGCAACCCATTCTAGTATTCTTGCCTGGGGAGTCTCATGGACGAGGAGCCTGGGGGGCTATAGTCCACGGGGATGCAAAAGAGTTGGACACATCTTAGCAACTAAACAACAAAAAAACATGATTGCTCCAGGGATTAGGAAGGTACTACTCTGAAGTAAGCCCGGATCATCCTTGATCATTCGCTAGAAAGTTCCACTTTATATTGCATTGAAATTTATCTCCTTCTGACTTTCACCTGCTGGACCTGAGTCTGACCTCTAAAGGGCATAAGAAATGAGTTGGTTACCTCTTCCACACAGCTGTCCTCTAAATATTTGAAGAAAGCCACCTTATTTCCCCAAATTTAGCAAGGAGCCTGATTCAATTCTTCTTATACAGTTTTATCATCTTGAGATCACTTACTGTGTCGCAGTCACTTTACTGGTGTGATCTTTGATTATCACAAAATGCCATCAGGTAAGTTTATTAGTCCCATTTGATGGAGGAAGCCGAGCAATCAGCTTGAATCTCCAGGAGAAGCAAAGGGCACGGTCCACCTTTACTTGTTTCGAAGTTCACGCTCCTCTCATTACAAACCGGTTCCCGCATCTGACTCCCAGAATCCCCTGGGAAGGTCTATTTTAAGACTAGAAATACATAGGTTCTCAAGCAGATTTAGGGAACCGGAACCAGGTGATTCTGACAGGACTGATTCAGAGATCAGCATGTAAAAACTGCTGCTTCACGCTGAGCGTTAACCTCCTCAACTTTCGGTTTCCCTTTTTAGGGAGAACAAACTCTATAATTTAAAAATCAACATTCTGGGACTTCTCTGGTGGCCCAGTGGTTAAGAATCTGCCTTCCAACGCAGGGGACAAGGGTTTGATCCCTAGTCCGGGAAGATCCCACATGCCTTGGGGAGACTAAGCCCGTGTGCCACAACTACTGAAGTCCATGATGACGTAACGAAGATCCCACATGATGCAACTAAGACCTGATGCAGCCAAATACATAAACTATAAAAAAAAATCAACATTCTTCCTACAACGTGTAATCCAAGTGGGGCCTTGCCAGTACACTCCCAAATAGACCCAAGACTTCCCCTGTTCTGGGCGGATGTGCCAACAATGGAACCTGAGTTTGCATCCAGTCACTCAGAAGAGTAGGGAAAGCTCCACCCTGATGCACGGCCACCACCGCCTGCCGATGCTGGAGGTGTGACAGGGCCACTCACCTCTGTCCCTCTGGCTGCCTTCTCCTCACGTGGCCCCTGTGTGAAGCACATCTCTTGAAGGCAATTAAAATTACACAGTGTCCTGATTTCAATCCTCCTGTAACCATGCTGAATATTTTCCACTTAAAAAAATTAAGTTTTAATTAAGTTTTCTCATCAGAACACCACTCCTGCTGATAATGTCAGGAAGGTCTGAGAAAGTAATTACGTGCACAATCTGCTTTTGACACACTTCCTTCTCCACTGGGACATTTCTTCTGTTTCCTTTACTTCATTAACAATCCCTTGTTGCCATAGGAAGGCCTGCTTTCTTCTCTATTTACCATAACAGAGACAAAGAACCAGGTTGCCTCCTTGTACACAATCGCGACTCCTGCACTGAATGGACTGCGGGGCATCAGCTTCCGCCTGTGAGTCTTCCTGGGACCATTTCCCTTTGTGCTGACCATCTACCAGGGCAGTTACAGGGCTGGGCGGGAGTCTACAAGGGTGCTTTGGTCAAGCCCATTGCTTACACTTCATACCCCCACTTCCAGGCTACCATACGTAGGCAGCACATTTAGAAATATGCTTGACTCTCTGATTTCCTGAAGCTAAGTGTGATAAAATGACACCCGATTATGAGCAGATTCAAAATTGTTTGGCATTTGGCAAACTAACATCAATGTTTTCTATGCTTGGCTCCAACTCCTGATATTAGGTTCTTAGAGTTGCCATAACAAATCATCACACATTGAGCGGCTTAAAAAATAAAAAAAAAAAAAAAACAGAAATTTATTCTGTCAATTCTAGTGACCAGGAAGTCTGAAATCGGGTGTTGACGGGGTTATGTTCCCTCTGAAGGCTCTAGGGAAGCATCCATCCTGGCCTCTTCCACCTTCTGGTGGCTCCTGACAACCTTTGGTTTGTAGATGCATAACTCCCATCTCTGCCTCTGTATTTGTGCATGGCCTTCTTCCCTCTGTCCCTGGGTCCTTTCTCCTTTTCAGAGAGGGACATCAGTCACTGGACTTAGATCCACCCTAAACTCTGGATGATGTAATCTCAAGATCCTGAACTAATTCCATCTACAAAAATCCTATTTCCCAATAAGGTGACATTCTCGGGTTCCAGGTGGACATGAACTTGGTAGGGGGGCACTATTCCACCCACGACACTTGTCCCGAGGCAGTCCTTTCGAGGTAGTAGGTAGTCCGAGAGTGAGACATGAGGAATTTGAAGTCATAACCAAGAACAGAAAGACCAAGATTCCTGCAATTAATCCACTAATGGAGACCCAACCCCTGATGGGACCACCCAGGCATGCTTTTTTTCTTGACTCATCTTTCCAACTGGCATAGGCAAACCACAAAGCCCAAATGAAGAGGCCAGATTAAATGTCTGTGGTTTAAATTTGGAGACACATGATCCAAAGTTCATAGACTAGCAACAGAGAAAAAAATTGACATGAATCATTTCATCATCAGGTAGAGTTTTTCCTCCCAACCCATGTTACTCATTGAACTGTTATCTCTACTTTTTGCTTTTTTTGTGGAGGGCTGGGAGTGGGCTGCATCACAGGGCATGTGGGATCTTCTCTGACCAGGGATCAAACCTGCAGCCCCAGCATCAGGAGCACAGAGTCTTAACCACTGGATCTCCAGGGAAGTCCTGTTGTCTCTACTTTTGATCTTTATTTAATAAATCTGAACTTGTATTCTTCTCTGACAACTTGTTTCAGGGCTCAAAACAATGAATTTCAGGAAATTTGGGTTCCGCCATAATTTGGCCCCAAACTTTCTTTTAACCTTTGTTTCCCCATTATCTAGGGCTTCCCAGGTGACTCAGACAGTAAAGAATCTGCCTGCAATGTGGGAGACCCAAGTTTGATTTTTGGTCAGGAAGATTCCCTGGAGTAGGGACCCACTCCAATATTCTTGCCTGGAGAATCCCATGGACAGAGGAACCTGGTGGGCTACAGACCATGGGGTCATAAAGAGTGAGATGCAATTGAGTGCCTAACACTTGCGCTTCACATTCCTCACCATTCATGACCTGTATTCTCTAATTCAGGCAACAGCATTTCCATCGAATACAGATTCTATTTTTCTGCTTCTACCTGTTCCCTCCAGCTGGAATGATCTTTGCTTTCCTCTCTTTACCTCTCACCCCAAGTGGTGCTTTTAGAACATGCTGGCAAATTTTTCAGTGCTCCTCCCATAAAAGGTAGACTGTAATTCCTCTCCCTTTGACTAGTGTCCTTGCAGCCTGGACTAAAGACTCACTTCTACTGAAGAGAATGCGATGGAAAGCAGAAGTGATGCTGATGACTTCCAAGCCAAGGGCATGTCTGTCTCTTTCTCTGCTCTTCTGACACTCAGTGGAACCCAGCCCACCAAGCTGCTGAGAAACCCAGCTATTACAGGAAAAGGCCAGGTGTAGGTGCTGGCCACACCCTCAGCCAAGGTACCAGCCAACAGCAAGTATCCACCACCATAGACTGAGCAAACTTTCTGATGATTCCAGCCCCCGGCCTTCAGGTTATCCCAGCTGACACCAAGTGGAGCACAGATGAGCTACCTGCAATTCCAAAATTCCTACCAGTGTTCCAGACTCATGAGCAAAATAAATGTGGTTGTAAACCGTAACTGTTAGGTGTTTGTTACACGTTAAATAACTGGAGCACTCTACCTCTAGCCATCTCAATCTTTCTAAAATCCATTTTTTTAGATTATATACCAGAAGTCTACTTTACAACACAATGTAACGGGTCAAATTCAACATATCCAAAGTAAAATTCAGCTTTCCCCCTAAATCTTATTTTATCCCAGTTTTCTGTCTCAGTGACTGGGACCACCATTCACCACCCTATGAGCAAGCTAGAAACATAAGGGTCATGCTCCCTCCAACCACAGTCAATCAGTACCAAGTTCCATTGCTTCTGACTCTTCCATGTGTCCAGAATCCATTCATGGCTCCCTTCTCTACAACGTCCACTTAAGACTGTCATCCTTCACCTGGATGCAATAGTGCTCTAACTGAGCTTGCTACCTCTCCATTTCAATGGCACTAGAGTGGTTTCTGCAAACCACAAATGGGTTCCCTTTACCTTCCCTGCTTAAAACCCTTCAGTGACTTTCAATACCTCTTAAGATCAAACCCCCAATCCTTAAAGTGGTTATAAGGTCCTACATGGTCTGGCCTCCACCTCTACTCCGGATTCATCTCACCCTGAGTTCTCCCTTGTTCTCTGGACTCCAGCACCATGGCCAGGACCCTCTTTAAATGACATGCTGTTCTCACCACAGAACATCAACACCAGCTCCTGCCTCTACCTGGAGTACAATTCTGCACCCCACTCCTCCCTGAGTTAATCTCTCTTCAGCTTTTGGTCTTCTTTTAAATATCCCTTCTTCAAGGAAGCCCTTTGCCACAGACATGAGATTCCTCCACTTTACATCTCATGCTGAATGCTACACTAGTATTGATCTGTGTGATTTTTTGATTCATGGGTGTCTCCTCTACTAGACTCAAATCCAAGAGGGCAGAAATGGTGGCTTCTTTGCTCTCTACTCTATTCCTAGTTCTTAACCACATAATGTGTTCACAACATATATATATGCTGAGTGAATGAACCATTAAATCTACCTCAATATCTTGCTCCAAGTAGATTTTCAATAAATTATCAATGAGTGGAGAGGTTATTTTGAATCACTCCAAAAAGTTCCTGCAGCATAAAAAGCTTAGAAGAGAAAGAGTTGAATTTCAGAGTTCAAAAATACAACCATCTTCCAGCTGTCAATCCATGAGTTCTTGAAAGGAAACACTCCAAGGGAGTATGGCAAGGTGGAAAGGCGTTTAAAAACAGAACATGTAACTTGCACACTTTTCCTTAAGGGCCTAATAGCTTTAGTATTTTGTCCCTTACAGACTCTTATGTTGTCCCTTACAGACTCTTATTTTGTTAAGTGGGCAGTATTGTAAACAATACTATATGGAAAGAAACGGAAAGAAACTGGTATAATGAATCCATGCAAATGAGACCAATTTATTGTGGTTGTACTTTTTCTCTAATTTTTAGGATAAAAGTTTTTTGATTAAATACGCAAAGAAACATGATGGCTATCTAAACACATGAGAGCCAAATGGTCTGATCATGGGATATCATTGGTTCTAGATTCAGAAATAATTTCCCCAGTTTCATCCATGTCTCACTGATGGTTTTGAAACTCTCCAAAGATGAATCCATTTGTTTCTTCCACTTTTTTGGTCTTCTTTACTTCACATCCCTAAAAGGTCTGTGATTGATACGCAGCTTGCTAATCTAATGTTACCTTGGTCCTAATCTGGAGACAATAAATATTATTGACTTAAGGGTTTTATTAAACACCATGTTTCCTGCGTTACTGTTACACACATTGTTTAAAAAGATTTAATCATCTAAACAAACTACCTAAAGAACTTTAAGCACATAAAAATTCGGATTAAGAAGTCAAAAATGTTAGACATTGGACCTTAAAAAAGACATATTCTGGCAAGAGAAAGATCTACAGAATGCTGAGTGAATACTCTCTTGGCTCATTCCCCTTTGCTGAAGGCTTCACTGCTTTCACCTTGACGTTAATTGCTCCCCCAAAGCTGTTAATCATGTTGGCAAAATGGGCCATTTTAGAACCAATGACCTACGACGCTCATCACTTTTCATTTCCAGTTTGAACAGCAAAAGGCCAATAATCTCTTATGTACAATTCTGCAACAGAAAGTAATGTTATTTAATCAAAAACTGATCAAATAAAAGGGAAATGGAGGGCAAGGGAGAAGAAGTAGAACTAGGAAAGTCTCCCTCTTCACCCAGGCCTCCCCCTTCTCTCCAGCACCTCCTACGGTCTTTGAGGGCTATTTCTTTGCTGCCAATGTTTAACACAATGACCACGGACGACAGTGAGAGCTTTGCGCTAAGTCTGAGAGAAGGGAAAGAAGAATTCCTAGAAATGACATGAATTAATATTGACTTGTGTCCATCTGATACTGTGCTCAGCTCTTACTTCAGCGTGACCGTCTTCAAGATTTCTCAGTATATGAGCCTCTCCTGCAGCTATCAGGATGCCCCAAACCATCTGCCCCAGCACCTGCCCTTACCTGCCATTGCCTCTACTAAATGAAGCCTCATCTGTGGGGGAAAAAATAAGGAATGGGATCATCCTTGAAAACTATATGTTGTAAATTGATTCTTGGGGGAAGAAAACAGGGACCAGGTTCTATTAGGGGACCATGACTACTAAGACTGAGGAGCTGGACCCGGGGGCCCTGTCTGACCATCAGTAATTGCTGCTGACTCTCCTGGGAAGAGTGAGCCCCTCTCCTCAAAGCAGCTGAAATTCCACTGCCCTTGATTCCTGTTGCTTCACATCATAAAAACTCATGGAACATACAGCAAATTTCCATTGGCTATCTATTTTACATATGCTAGAATATATGTTTCCATGCTACTCTCTCCATTCATCTCAGCCTTTCCTTTCTCTCCCCTGCTCTTATCCATAAGTCTGTTCTCTGTGTCTGCATCTCCATTGCAGCCCTGTGAATAGGTTCATCAGTACCATCTTTCTAGATTCCATAACTGGGGCTCTGTAACAACCTAAAGGGGTGAGAAAGGGTGAGAGGGAAGTTCCAGAGGGAAGGGGCATATGTACATTTATGCCTAATTCATGCTGATGTATGATATATATCAAACAAATACTGTTAAGCAATCATCAATCAATTAAATATATATATTTTTAAAAGCATGAAACAGATGGAACTGATCTCAGAGACCCAGGGGACTTCCCTGAGTGATCTGCATGTAGGCCTCGAGAAACAACGACACAGAGAACGGGTGCATCAGGATCTTTATTTTAATCACTGAAAAGTTTTCATTTATAATTCATAGGAACTTAGACTGCTTGGGATGTCTTATTAAAAAGGATGCCATTTTTTTTTACCTCTGTGTGACCACAGGAAAGAGAAGTCTCTTCGATGTGGTATAAGAATAAACTGTCACCAAAATAGAAGCTGGTGCCCACTAATTACAGCGCTATCCAACCAGCATTTATAAAATCATCGCCACTGTATGAAGAGAGGAACATGTAATTTAGCCTTAAGCGAGTACAATTAACAGGTTTTGAAAAACTCAGCAGCATAACAGTAACTATCTGATGACTACTAAATATACCCATTCTTCTCTCTTAGAAAGTGCTGTCTGAGTGACTCCCCAAAGTGGGGAAGTTCATAGTAAGGATCAAGAGAGGGCAATCGGGGGAGGAAAAAAAAATACTTGGATATATATTTAATGGGTTCTCCATTGTTAACAAGCATTTATTAAGGATCCAATATGCTCCTGGATCCTTTGGGAATTTTTTTTAAATATAAAATCTGTAATCTAGGAATGTAATCTGAGTCCATAAGGAACTCTATGGAACATGGGTGCCTGACATTTACTTCTAGCACTAAAGTTTACTCTGAGTCCCAGGTCCTATGCAGGAATATTCAAAGATGTGTTCAGCATTGATAACACGTGTGGAGGAACCCAAGACGGGACACAGCCAATGAGAAGTGATGGGCTCTTCATCAGGGAACACCAGGGAGGAAGATCTTTGGGAATAAGAGAAGTCACCTGGAGTCAAGGACGTGGCCTGTGCTCTTCCTCACTGTCCAGCGGAGGACAAGCTCTAGGAAAACCGCCAGGATGACAACTATGAGACTTATCAGAGCTTTCTGTCTCTCTGCAGCTCTAGAGAGGTTAGGAGAGTGCCTAGAAAATCAACTCCTGCAAAGAGTGGTGGAAACTCAGAGCTGTTCCTATGGACCCACTGGGGCACTGTGACCGGCCACTGGCCAGAGAGGGCTGAGAAACATAAGCAGAGGAAGAGGCAGACGGATGCAACCGTTCCAGGGCTGTGGCTGAGAAGAAAGAGAGCCCCCAGGGAGTAAGAGTCCTCAAATCAGTCCTCAGGGTGATGGGATGTGTATGATGACTGCGCTTCCTGTGTCACAAATGAGTCAGCAAAATGAGGACTACGGCACTAAAGACCTATGTTCAGGCTCTTTCACTAAATGTTGCCCCTGCCCTGTGCCAACGTCCCCAACAAGTGGGAGAATGGCCCCAGAAACTCCGGGTGAAGGCTTTGATCACCAGTACAGACTCAGAATATGCCCACATCTCTGGACGCTGCCTTACGACATAAACAGAGAAGAACAGAGTCTTTGCTCTCACAAAGCTTCCCATCTGCACACAACAGTCATCAGTAAAGCACGTTCTGATAGTTTGCTATGTCTTGACAAGGACCACTGTACATGTTACACAGGAGTTAAAATGGTCCAATAACCTCTCTCAGGTCAAAGCAAAGGCATCGGGGGTGAAGTCCATGCTTACGAATGAAGGATGGAGATAGGCCTGCCAGGAGCCCACTGCAAAGAGGGTCATGTCTATCCCCAGTGTCAAAGTCCAGTCTTCTCAGAAGCCCAGCTGCAAACTCTCAGGTCAAGACAAGAAGCCAGTACAAACAGCCATTCTGGAAAGGGGCAAAGCCAAATATGATCTCGGACTCTGGCTAGAGGTTGACTGCCATCAGGGGTGCTTTTCTGTCGGTGACTGTTTTGAGAAACCCTGCTTTCATTCTGTTGCTGTTGTTATTATTATTATATATATTTTTGGTCATGCTGTGTGGCACTTGGGCTCTTAGTTCCTCAACCAGGAATTGAACCCTTGCGCTTTGCATTGAAAGCACAGAATCTTAACCACCAGGGAAGTCTTAACTCTGTTTTAAACTTCTGTCCACATTTGTTATCATGTTTTTAAAAATCATTTCTACCCATTTAAATTATAATGATAATACTCATCAGCTCCTTTCCTCCATCCCACCTAGGCCTCTAAAAATACAGAAAACAGCATGGTTCACCAGACTATGGAGTAAAACTTCTGCCCTCACTCCGATGCTCTCACCAGCTCATCACCAATTAGCATTCTGTGTCGATTCCAGCCCACTAACCACAGTTTTCTTAGACAAAGGTGCCTGTCATGTCACAGCCAGGGCTTTGGAGAGAAACCACTAATGAAAATGATTATAAAGCTTTTTTCAACTCTGAAGAATTGATGTCTAATAGCTGAAACAGTATTAGGGTTCTAGTTCCTTTTTCACCTACCAAAGATCTTACCCAGCGCTCAAGCTAAACGTGAACTTGATTTGCTTTTCAATAAGCTGGTTATGGCCACTGGTGCCCATGAAGCTTCTCTCTACCTTGTTATAAAGCCATTCCAGGGGGAGCAGCTTAGTATAGAGTGAGATAGTTACTAATAAATGATCACGCAAGGCCAATTTTATCAAGAAATGTCAGGACCTTTTAACCTGGAATTGGTGAGAGAATTTCTCATCTTTACTTTGGAATGAATTAGTAGCATTTACACAGAGAAGGCAATGGCAGCCCACTCCAGTCCTCTTGCCTGGAAAATCCCATGGACGGAGGAGCCTGGTGGGCTGCAGTCCATGGGGTCGCTACGAGTCAGACACGACTGAGTGACTTCACTTTCACTTTCCCTTTCATGCATTGGAGAAGGAAATGGCAACCCACTCCAGTGTTCTTGCCTGGAGAATCCCAGGGATGGGAGAGCCTGATGGGCTGCCGTCTATGGGGTCGCACAGAGTCGGACAGGATTGAAGCAACTTAGCAGCAGCAGCAGCAGTAGCATTTACAACTCTAAATGGTTTCCGTAACAAGTCTCACTGAATTGAAATAATAGAGAGTCAAATTGGGGAAAAAAACCTGACCAATTTTTGGGGTGTTTAAATTATTATTTAAATATGCAAGTGTAGGCAGATAATACCAAGTGATGGAAAAAAATCTGCCTGAGAAATGTGAAGTACTCTCATAATGAGTGTGAAAGATTTAAGCATTTATCCTCTTGGTTGCTTTATTTTCTCTTTTTCATGGATTTCCCCAGTTCTTACTGTTGAATGGATAGGAAGAAACTATAAACAAATAAATCTATGGAGCTTAGCTGAGACTTTACCTATCAGCAGCTTCATTGCTTTATATTTTAATGCTCAGTGCCAATAGTATTTCTCTGTTTTCTATTTATTAAACACAAACCAAAATAATCCTGCTTCCCCACAAGGGACTAGTTTTCAATGTAAAAGCTAAATTAATAGCGATGCACGTGGACCACAGACATTGCTAAACTGCCTGAGCAGAAGGTAGTTTATGTCAGGCGACTACGCAAACTACACAGTATTGAGACTGAATTACACAGGGTCACTGGTTGTGAGCAACAGAAGTTCTATCTGGCTACCTTCAACAGAAAAGTGATGTGTGGGAAAAACTGAAGAACAGAATTGACAGAAGGGTTAGAGAACCAGGCAGAAACTAAGGCTGGATGCCCCAAGATCTACCTGTCTATAGCATGGTAGCTGGCACTGACCCACTGGCCTGCAGGTGGCTTCTCAATGCCCAGCAATGCTGCTGCCTTAAAACATCTCAAGTGTCCCTTGGCCTCTACAACACCTTCCTTAGAGGCGAAGTCCAGAATAAGAACCCTGATGGGCCAAGCCTAGGTAACAGACCCCTGCTCTAGCCACCAGGACACAGGGAGATGGAGCTTCTGAGACAGAAGGGTTCTCCCTCCAAGGAAGAAAACCCAGGTAAAGACCTACCGCCATGAAGTGTGTTTCCACCAGCGAGGATGCAAATGTAATTGGACGGCAGGGAGAGTGATGAAGTCACCACCCCTCCCCCTTAGTGTACTCATGATGTCCATTTTCATGAGGCTGCTGGAAAGATGTCAACCTTCTCCACCTCTGCAGAGGTCTTGGTCCGTTTCACACTGGTATTCTGGTTTTCAGTAACAGGTGACAAGTTACCTTCTCATTCAGAGTATCTAGCAGGCCCTTGGCATCTGAGGATTCTATATCATGTCTCTTGTTCTTAGAGCGTAAACTTTACCTGTAGTGGTGCTTTACAATAGTGTTCATACCTACCATATACGGCTGTAGGAAGGATTTTACAAAAGAGCACATGTTGGGCCCCAGGACAAATGTGAATGAAACCAGTGAGGAAATCTGGCTTGACATCCAGTATTTGCACCTCAGTTTGTAGTGTCTGAGAACTGGGGGATCCTCTGGAGTTTCAGCAGGCCCCTCACCAAGGGCCATGAGCTAGTACCATCCAATGACTGTCCTTCATTGGAAGGAATGCAGGGTGGGGTTAAAAAGACAAAGGAGCTGCAATGTAAAAATGAGAGACATCATAGTCTAAGACATCCTCTGTCCATTTCACATAGAAACTACACAGGATAACATCTTTCAGGAGAGTAGGTCCTTAAGTTAGCATGTAAGGAAAACAGACACACAAAAGGAAGGAAGGAAGGAAGGAAAACAGATCAACGTAACTTAATGTTTGCATGATAATCCACCAAAGTGACAATTTGATGGGCAGCATATTCCAATGAGGGCTTCTCAGGTGGCACTAGTGATAAAGAATCCGCCTGCCAATGCAGGAGTCATAAGAGATGCAGATTCCATCCCTGGGTCCGGAAGATCCCCTGGAGGAGGGCACGGCAACCCACTCCAGTATTCTTGCCTGGAGAATCTCATGGACAGAGGAGCCTGGTGGGTTGCAGTCCACACAGTTGCAAAGAGTTGGGCACGACTGAAGCGACTTAGCATGCATGCATGCATATTCCAATGAATAGGGAAGAAAAAAAGTTCAAAGACAGCTTTCCTAAACAAGCTTGATAAGTTTCACTTCCTCACACCTCAGTTCTCTTAGTTAAAAATATTCTATTGCACACCCAACGTAAGCCATATATTCACTCTGCATTGGAGGTACGAGGTCAGTTCCTATTCTGTAGCTATCAATACAGAGAGTGTCTCCTTTGGGGGATACCGGGAGCATGAACTGGATCCCTCCCAAGTCTGATATAATTCCTCAGGAGACAGGTTGTGCCAACCCACTGCATTTGTGACACGGGCAGACAAAGTCTCTCAGGCAAGGGGCGAAAGGAGCTCCAGCAAAGCAGGATTTAGAGGAGGGAAATATAATGACTGTCAGAAAAACAGTGCAACAAATTTCCTTGCAGTCAAAATTAAATTAGGCACTGCGAGCCTTACATGTATTCTTTTGGAAAATCCTTTCTACAGGCCTATATGGTAGGTATGAACACTACTGCTCAGGAATGGTTAGAAAACTGAGATAATGTAAAAATGTTCTAGTTATGTGTTTCCTTGACTCCTCCTCCTTTTTCTATTTGCACAGTAGTTTTAAGCCAAAATACTTAAGACATTCTACTAGTCAGGAAAATAGATGCTATTTTAATAACCCTCCTAAAATGATACCATATACCCATTTGTTATGAACCCTTGCAATCCTGTATTCCCTACTCCTCTCTGAATTATCAGTATCACCACAGTCACCCACAGCCACCCACCTATCCAACCACCCCCCACACCCACCGGGCTCAAAGTGCTGGAGGAAGAGGAGGAAAGGGAAGTTTGGCAGGAAAAAAAAGAATTAGGCTTCTCAGAATACATTTTGTTAACTATTCCTCACCTCTTTCTCATCCTATAAATAGCTTTTAAAGTGGGGACAAATTCATAATATTAGATATGAAAGGCCAGAATGTGGAGGACACAGACGGGAGAAAGGAGGACTCTGAGAAGTTTAGAGCTGAAAGGGAGCTTGGTGATGATTCAAGTCCATCCTCACATTTTCCAGCTAAAACAATGGAGGCCCATGTCTTTGGGTAAAGCCCACAGTAGCAGCCAGTTAGCACTGTGCCAAGAGAATCTCTTGTCCCACAGGCCAGGAAGTTCAAGATCCCAAGACACTGTGAAGTTTATCATTTAAAAAAGCTTAAGGCCAAGGTTTTTGTGAAACTGTGTTAAATGCCATCCAGAGCAAGACATTGATCCTACCCTACCGGTTGGCAAACTCAAAGGATAAGATTGTAACTCAACCACTGCATATATACAAGAAACAGATGAGAAATTAAGCTATTTTAAAAAGCACGTGGGAAGCATATTAAATGGCACATTCCCACTTTAATTTCTGTGTCAAGAGATTTAATTAATGATTATGTTTGTTCCCATAGAACCAGGGAAAATGGAAAAGGCTCCATAGAATTAACTCTGAAGCCTTAACATTTTTGAAGTATTAAAACATCATGCCAGGCAACCCTAGAACAACTAGGTGTGGTCTTCTGGAAAGGAGATGAACATTAGCATATATGTGTCTTTTTGAATTATGGTTTCTCAGGGTATATGCCCAGTAGTGGGACTGCTGGGTCAAATGGTGGTTCTATTTTTAGTTTTTTAAGGAATCTTCGCCACCTGATGCGAAGAGCTGACTCATTAGAAAAAGACCCTGATGCTGGGAAAGATTGACGGCAGGAGGAGACAGGGACGACAGAGGATGCGATGGTTGGATGGAATCACTGACTCAATGGACATGAGTTTGAACAAACTCTGGGAGTTGGTGATGGACAGGGAAGCCTGGTGTACTGGTTCCATGGGGCACAAAGAGTCAGACATGAGCGACTGAACAAGAACAAGGAATCTCCATACTGTTCTCCACGCTGGATGTATCAACTTAACGTTCTCACCAACAGTGCAAGAAGGTTCCCTTTTCTCCATACCCTCTCCAGCGTTTATGGTTTGTAGGTTTTTTAATGATGGCCATTCTGGCTGGTGTGAACTGATACCTCATTGTAGTTTTAATTTGCATTTCTCTAATAAAAGCAAGAGAGTTCCAGAAAAACATCTATTTCTGCTTTATTGACTATGCCAAAGCCTTTGACTGTGTGGATCACAATAAACTGTGGAAAATTCTGAAAGAGATGGGAATACCAGACCACCTGACCTGCCTCTTGAGAAACCTGTATGCAGGTCAGGAAGCAACAGTTAGAACTGGACATGGAACAACAGACTGGTTCCAAATAGGAAAAGGAGTACGTCAAGGCTGTATATTGTCACCCTGCTTATTTAACTTATATGCAGAGTACATCATGAGAAACGCTGGGCTGGAAGAAACACAAGCTGGAATCAAGATTGCCGGGAGAAATATCAATAACCTCAGATATGCAGATGACACCACCCTTATGGCACAAAGTGAAGACGAACTAAAGAGCCTCTTGATGAAGGTGAAGGAGGAGAGTGAAAAAGTTGGCTTAAAGCTCAACGTTCAGAAAACTAAGATCATGGCATCTGGTCCCATCACTCCATGGGAAATAGATGGGGATACAGTGGAAACAGTGTCAGACTTTACTTTTTTGGGCTCCAGAATCACTGCTGATGGTGACTGCAGCCATGAAATTAAAAGACGCTTACTACTTGGAAGGAAGGTTATGGCCAACCTAGATAGCATGTTTAAAAGCAGAGACATTACTTTGCCAACAAAAGTCCGTCTAGTCAAGGCTATGGTTTTTCCAGTGGTCATGTATGGATGTGAGAGTTGGATGGTGAAGAAAGCTGAGCGCCGCAGAATTGATGCTTTTGAACTGTGGTGTTGGAGAAGACTCTTGAGAGTTTCTTGGACTGCAAGGAGATCCAATCAATCCATCCTAAAAGAGATCAATCCTGGGTGTTCATTGGAAGGTCTGATGTTGAAGCTGAAGCTCCAATACTTTGGGCACCTCATGCGAAGGGTTGACTCATTGGAAAAGACCCTAATGCTGGGTAGGATTGGGGGCGGGAGGAGAAGGGGACGACAGAGGATGAGATGGTTGGATGGCATCACCGACTCGATGAACATGGGTTTGGGTAGACTCCGGGAGTTGGTGATGGACAGAGAGGCCTGGCGTGCTGCGATTCATGGGGTCGCAGAGAGTCGGACACGACTGAGCGACTGAACTGAACTGAACTGAATAATAAGCAATGTTGAACATCTTTTCATGTGTTTGTTGGCCATCTGTATGTCTTCTTTGGAGAAATGTCTACTTAGGTCTCACTGAATGTGCTCAATGAGCAAAACATTGCTGAAGATACTGAGATCAACAAAGTCATGTCTCTGGCCCCAAAATGTTCATCAGAAGCCACTGGTGCAGGATATTTCTGACAGAGACAAGTCTACAAACATAGCAGATCTAGCTTTGAAACCTTTGACTGGAGATGTGTTAACAAAGCTTAGAGAACATTTACCCACAATCATAGTCAAGTAATTCTTCAAAACGCTTAGATTTCTTAATTGTGGATAAGACAAGCAGCATGTCAGATGGCTACACAGCTGCCAAATGACTGACAAATGAAACAAACAGAGAGAAATAACCAAAATGAGCACGGCCGTCTTTCTTTTAAACATGGACCAAATTCAGTCCCGACACATTTCAGGCACTTAATTAAGGTGATGGGATAAAAGAATGATACTGACAGTTACCACCACTGAGTTAAGCGGGTCTGATGGGTAAGACAGGCTGGTAAACAAATAATTGCAAATAATTAAAGACGGTGCCTGAAAAATTATAGTCTGGCTGTGTAAAAAGTTATAAGGAATAAGGATGAGAGAATGACCAATTCTGGAGAATACCAGTCAGACTTTTAAGAGATGGTGGCTTCTAGGATGGGTCTTAAAGATTGCCTGGAATCTTACCACACATTTTTAAAAATTTTTCTTTATAATCACAACTCAAACTTTCATGGAGCCTAGCCCAACAGTGAGCACACAGTAAGCACCCAAACTAATTACTAGAATCAAATGTATAAAACTGGGCTACTGTTCTTTAATGTTTATTAAGGAAATAGAGGCAAAACCTGAAATGATGGAGGAGGGGATGCTTTAACCCTTGACATTGAAATTCTCATCTCTATTTGATTCACCAAAACTGCTTCTTAAGTTATTCAGTCTATCCTAATTAACTCCCCAGAGAATTATCTTCAAGGCACTGTTAGTTGGTTGTTGCCTGAGGCCATACTCCAAGCTAGCTCTGGGATGTGGGAGAGATACAAATGTTTCTTGAGGATTTCAGTTACAAAGTGAGAGAGAAGGAGATAAAATTTTCTCACCAAGATTACTATTAAACTTAAAAGGTAGATGGACCATGTCACAGGTTAACACTGGCAGCTTATCAGAAAATGTCCCTTAAAAAAATAAAACTCTAGATACAGAGAGATGTAGATATTTAAGGATTTTAAAATATATGAATGGAGATAATAAGGTTCTTCTCAGGACAAAACAATGATTATACATTTATAGCTAACACAGACAAGGAAATCCTCAAAAGACAAGATTCCAGCAAGAAAACCCCAGGGAAGCCTCCAAGCTAGACCTGGTAAGGTAATGATGCTCCAAAGCTGCAGTCAAACCCCAAAATAGGTTTTTAGCAAGATCGGATTAAAAAAGAAAGAAATATTTGAGAAGCCAGAATAAGATGACTGAGTTGGAAGGCCAGAGATCCAGTACAAGAGAATAATAATCTGTGAGCAGAACAATCAAGGTCAAAACTAGGACATCTGATTCAGGCTTGGGTGATCAGAAGCCAAGTGTGAGGAGGGAAATGATGGAGACAGGCAAGTGCAGGGAAATCAGAATCATTCGTTGTCTCCTCCAGGCAGAGCCTAGCAGACAAGAGAGCTGGGGTGCTCAAGGAGGACACTGCCAAGGAGCCATGACTAGGATCCAGGGTCCAACACCGAGACCTGTCACAAGGATTTCCCGTCACCATCCTCTCCTCCACGCATATCAACTCAACACGCTGGTTCTGGTAAATCCATGTATGCATCTGACATGTGTGCACGTGAGGCATAGCACCAGCTTTCTGGGAGCCCCCTCTAGTGACAGTGAAAATCCACAGTAGGGCCATTTTCCAAGGCAATGAGAGCAACACAGCCACTTTTGAGATGCCGTCCATTTTGGGTCAGGTAACAGGCCAACTTGAGTTTGTGGAGGACTGTGTGGTGGACTAAAAGTGGCCACAAACTCTTTGTCATCACCCCTGTGGTATAATATATAGTTTGTCTTTGTCCCAGTTCTTTCTTGGCACAGAGTGTCAAGAATTTCCTGAGTGATGGGGATGTCTTTGATCACAAACTCCTTTGGATTATACCTGAGTTTATGTTATCAAGGTGACTCAAAGTGGGCCCTTAGGTAGTTTTAAGGTAAGGGCTTGGCCACACCTGATTACAGGTGAGAACTTTCAGCTCTATCCCCTGCTTAGTAGGGAGTAGGGAGGAGCTGGAGATTGAGTTCAACCACCAACCGCTGATGACATCATCGATCATGTCTAGGCAATGAAGCCTTGATAAATACTCCCCAACAATGAGGTTTGGGAAGCTTCCTGGTTGGTGAACGTGATGTATGAGGAGGGAAGCACACCCTACTCTGAGAGGACAGAGGTCCCTGCGCTCAGTATCCTCTGGCCCTCAACCCATGTCTCTCTTTGTCTGCTTGTTTATTTATATCCTTTACAGTCAACTGTAATCCTAAATATAGTACTTTGCTGAGTTCTACGAGTCGTTCTAGTGAGTTACAAAACCTGAAGTGGGTTGGGGGAACCCCAAATTCACAGTGGGCTGGGTGGAAGAGTGGATAGCTTGGGACTATCTCAGTTGTGGCTGGTGACTGGAGTGGGTGGCAGAGGGTGGGGGGGGCGGTGTGTGGTGGGGGGTGTCTTATGGGACAGAGCCCTTAGCCTGTAGGGTCTGTGCTAATTCCAGATAGAATAAGAATTGATGTGGACTGTAGGACATCCTGTTGGTGCTAGAGATTGTTGGGAACCACAGTGGAGCCCCATGAAGAGGTAGAGAGCCATGAAGAGGTGGAGTTTACTTCACTCCCTTTAAGGCTGAGCTGGACCCCGCGACGGATTAACGAAATGAAGCTAAAGAAGGGGCACAGAGACAGCTCCAGGCCTAAGCCTTTGAAAGGCCTGGCAGCTTTCACCTTTGTGCTCAGGAGACCTCAGCCTCCCCTTTAGAAGTTGAGCTTCTCTGTGGGAAAGGCCACATGAAGAAGAGAATCCCCGAGTCCATGTGGCGGGAGAGACATACTTGATAGTCTGTAACCAAGTGGAGCCCCCAGAAACTCCATTCCCACTGCAAGAGAGATGCCCTGGATAACCAGGATTTGAACCCAGTGAACCTCCAGAACTGCATTAGCATAAGTCACTCTGTTTTGGAGTAGTTTGCTATGCAGCCATAGCTACTCAACACAAACAAGACAATCAGGGTAAGGTATACTGAATAGTCTGAGAAAGGCTTTTTTAGTAACAACATAAAAAATCATTTCAGTCTGTTTGTTCATCACTTTGTTTATTTATGCATCACACAAACATTTACTGAACTCTTTCCAGGAGCTGGGCTCTAAGTAGGTAACAAGTGCACAGATGAAAGACAATCCTTGCCTTCAGGGAGTTTTCAACCCAATCGTCTCATTCACTTTTTTTCCCTCTTCAACAAAGCTGTCAATTTTTATCCTCTGGAACTATTTTCTTCTTCAGATTCCCCAATTTCTAAGGCAAGCAAGACTCAACTCGTTGTCTTTCGTCTGTGAAGTTTTCGCAGACCCACCTGGTTTCTATGGTTCAATTTCTCCAACTTTAAATAAGGTCCAAAGGGAGTTAACAATATTTTCAAGATTGTTATGAAGTTAAAGCAGATATATTTTTTTAAAACTTTATACCTTGTAGGAAAAATTCCCTTTGCAGATTACATTTTACTGGCCATTCAAAGGTATGTCTGCCTAGAAATTCTGTGAATTACATTAAAAGCAACATCAGCAAATGACCATGAGAAGGATCATCTGCTGGGCAGACAAGAAGCCAGTCATCTGATTTTCTGTCCCTGTCAAGGCTACCGTGGCACATGAGCAAATGCACACAGATCCTTTGTGGGATCTGATGGGGCGCAGACAGGCTCCTTCTACTTCCTACCATTGTAACCACGTTCCTGAGTGTCCCTTGACTGATTATCTAGCATCCATCAATAAACAGTGCATTTCATGGATTTAGCCTGGGCTGGCACTTCTCTTCATAATGGAATGTTTATTTAATTAAGCCCCTTCATCAGAGACTCCAAGTGCATAAGGGTATGTAATGCTTTTAAAACATCTAACAATTGGGCTTGGCAGCAAAAAAATCAACACAATCACGTGCTTTCACATTGTCAGGTTGAACAAAAACAATGCAATGTGTGAGCAATGCTTAATAAAAGCAAATATTTCTAGTGTATATTGAGTAATCATTTAAGTTGAGAGCAGAAATGAAAATATGGGCACAAATTGTATTGATGGACATTGGCCAGTAATAAATTTGATTAAACATTGCAAACTGCATTTATGGAATCAAGCTACTTTGAGCTAGACTGTCATAGTTTTTAATGCATGTCTTAGTCCTAAATGACTTTAAGCTTTTAATCTTACTCTCCCCAGCCCAAAAAATACTCTTTAATAAAACACAGTCATAAGTATCTCTATACCTCTGTTTTTCAAAAGTCCTGCTTATTTTTGTCTAGTAGGCAAAAACTGCAAACAGCCCAGATATCTTTCAATGGTTGAAGAAACAAACTGTGGCACATCCACATTATGGAATAATACTCAGAAAGAAAAAGGATGAAATACACATGCTGAAGCTGCAATATTTTGGCCACCTGATGTGAAGAGATGACTCATTGGAAAAGACCCTGATGCTGGTAAAGATTGAAGGCAGGAGGAAAAGGGGACAACAGAAGATGAGACAGTTGGATGGCATCACTGACTCAATGGACACGAATTTGACCAAGCTCCAGGAAATGGTGAGAGACAGGGAGGCCTGGTGTGCTGCAGTCCATGGGGTCACAAGAGTCAGACATGACTTAGTGGGTGAACAACAAAATATGTACA
Organism: Giraffa tippelskirchi; assembly: GCF_054371585.1. Lineage (NCBI taxonomy): Eukaryota > Metazoa > Chordata > Mammalia > Artiodactyla > Giraffidae > Giraffa > Giraffa tippelskirchi. The sequence goes on along the minus strand of NC_137281.1, from coordinate 143,718,134 downwards.
CACACACATACACATACACACAATGGAATATTACTCAGCCATAAAAAGAATGAAATAATGTGATTTGTAGCAACAGGGATGGACCTAGAAATTATTGTACTAAGCTAAGAAAGTCAGACAAAGACAAATATCACGATATCATTTACATCTGGAATCTAGAAAAAAATGATACAAATAAATTTATTTATAAAACAGAAACAGATTTATTTACAAAACAGAAACAGCTGCACAGACATAGGAAACAAGCTTATGGTTACCAAAGGAGACAGAGGTTGGGGGAGGGATAAATGAGGAGTTTGGATTTAACAGACATAAACTACTGTATATAAAATAGATAAACAACAAGGATTTACTGTATAGCGTATGGAACTATAATCAATGTCTTGAAATAACCTATAATGGAAAAGGGTCAGAAAAAGATCTGACTCACTTTGCTATACACCAGAAACTAACACAACATTGTAGACCAACTATACTTCAACTAAAAAAAAAAAGCCTCATGGAACTGGCTACAGTCAGTCAGTCAATTCAATGCCCTGATTTAAAGATAACCACATGCAAAATAGGGAACTCAAGTGTTTTCTATGTTCTTAGTAAGAATTACCTATCTAGCACCTACCCCAAAATGTTGAAGAAATTCAAAGGCATCAGCTGACCAAATATACAAGGAAACACCAAAGTTCATGATGTCCAAAGACTAATAAGCAGGACATAAAGCCATCATCGGGTCTCCTTTATGGAAAATGAGCACCACCCCTTTACCAAAGACCCTGTGTAAGCAGGAGAAGCCTTCGAGAAGGCTTGAGACAACCAGGACCATACACAGCAAATCTAACTGGACGTCTTCCTGTGCTCTGGAGCTGGTGGTTCCTGTGAACAGCAGTCCATGCCACCAGAAAGGGGCTCGGTCCCTCACCTGACAGCTGCCAGGGGGCATGGCTACATTACTGCACAGTGGTTCCTGCTAGGAGGTCAGCCAACGCCAGCAGGCAGCCCTTCTCTGATACACCTGCTAAAACTCTCTACTAACTGCAGACTAATGAACAGGTAGGGAAAGGAGGAGAAAAGGATTCAAGAAATAGTTGGGTCCTATTTATTCACTGTCCTTGTCAGCCTATGATACATGACAGTAGGGTGCCGGCATGGGTGAGGTGCTAGGGAAGGTGAGGAGGCAGCCCATCTGCACACGCTCAGGGCACACCTGGCAATTCCAAAAACCCAGACCTAATCCGAAACACTGATGCTTTAGCACTTCTACAGCACAGCTGAGGAAGCAGACCAGGCACCCTCGTTACCTGGCCAGGTTAGTGCAGTCTGGAAAAGTTCTGTCCAGCACCTGATGGGAGTAAATCCCCTTGGACACCTCCCTGGAAACCAGGCAATGCTCTCTCTCCCAAGAATTATGATGGCCCAGCCTGAGGTGCCCACAAGGACCTCCCTGGCAGGAAGCAAAGGTTGGAGCACTGTAAATTCTATTGCAAACATTTGGTGTCTGGAGGGGGTTGACCAAAGTTTATATTTGTTGACTAGTGAAAGGGAACCTTTGAAGATGATTATCATTAAAAATCTTTGGAAAATGTCAACTGGTGTCTCTCCATTAGATCAGACAAGCCTCACTCTTGTCCCTGGTGCAGTCACCTTCTCTTTTCACATCATTTCATCTGGTTTTTGGCCTTTACACTACTTAGCATTGGATAAAGGTCTGGGAGGTGGGGAGGAGAAGGGTGAAAAAGCTTCAGTCTGAAGAAAGTGAAAGTGCAATTTGCAGTCATTTCTGACTCTTGCAACCCCATGGACTATACAGTCCATGGAATTCTCCAGGCCAGAATATTGGAGTGGGTAGCCTTGCCCTTCTCCAGGGGCTCTTCTCAACCCAGGGATCGAACCCAGGTCTCCCGCATTGCAGGCGGATTCTTTACCAGCAGAGCCACAAGGGAAGCCCAAGAATACTGGAGTGGGTAGACTTGCCCTTCTCCAGTGGACCTTCCTGACCCAGGAATCGAACCAGGGTCTCCTGCATTGTACGCAGATTCTTTACCAACTGAGCTATCAGGGAAAGTCCTTAATTTCTAACATCTGTGTCACTGAACTGTTCCAAACACTTTTATGTAAACTGAGCAAGAAAAAAGAGTCCTTTCAATAGTGAAAGTTATTACAGAAAGACAAGAAATGTATAATTCAAAAATTATACAAAAGAAAATTACCTTTGTATTTCTGTAGCTGCAACAATGGCCGGTTACTACAAATGCTTTTATATTTCTACTTTAAAGAATCCATATTTTTTTTTCACCAGCAATGGATTGCTTAAAGCATAGGGTAAACTGTTTATAGATTAAATTCTATTTCAAATGCTTAGGACACACTTGCTATTTGGAGGCATCCTATGATGATTTTGCTCATACAGTTAGTTAAGAATCCTATTGCAAAGCCATTAATTTAAATATAGATTTTCATAGAGTAAGTCTTTTACCTAGAAGTCCAGGCTCATTCGTTGCTATGCTTTCCGGAGTAATGTGTTCATTATAAAGAAAAATGTTTGATTAAGCCTATCTTGCTTGCAGTGGTTTGCTCATACTGTACAAAGCAGGTTAAATTGATGAGTTTCCTGGGAGTTTACAGGATGAAAAATGCAGCTGCAGACACAGTGACATTTTTATAACTAATATCAAAAGCTCGCATGGAATAAACAACATTGGAAAGCAAAAGAGATTGGATCAGCAAAGAGATTAAGTGCCTGCTATTACTATTAGACAGTGAGTGAAAAAAAAATCTTGGTCCTGGGCTCTGGCTGCAGGAGACCGCAAAGCACATGTCACCCAGCTTCCACTGCAGATTTTCACTAGTGCTTCACCTAGCAGTTTAAGGGGAAAAGTTTTAAATGGCTGCTATCTATGGCGATCCCATATATTCTGTTACTGATATTGTAGGGTCATTGTGATCATTATCCAAAGGAATCAAGCCCTGACCAGCTTGGGATCAAGTCAGTCCTTGGGCAGATCAAGCCCACAGGACATCTGTCATGGAGTCAGGAAGAGAGTATTTCCATTTCCATGTTTTTCATCTGAATGTTTTTCAAAGTTTTGAGGAATATTTCTTTCCCAGTAGAGACACAGAACACGTGCTTTACATAAGGTGCTTATGAAAAGTGTGGTACAGGTCAAACTTTTGAAAATTGCATTGCTTAAAATTCAAACTTGGGTCTGTCATCTTAAAGAACGTTTTTTATTAATTCTTCACCATTGCAAACACTTTCTCATCAAAAGAATAAAAGATGACTCCTAATTTACCTGACTCTAGGTGATTTTTGCCACAGTAGGTTTCCAAAGTACCGGTCATACATTCATTATAAGCACATTACACTTGATTATACTCCATGTCTAGTCCTCTCACTAAAACATGCAGAAACCGAGGCAGATTATCTGAGAAGGGAAGTATCCTTAGAGAAATAAATACCTTCCTAATCCACACTCAACATTTAAAACTGAATTTCATGATTTCTACCAGTTGCATGAAACCTTACCTTTTCTGCTTTAGCACAGTTTTTCTTTCTTAATTCCTACAGCTTAGGAACCAAAGACCAAATTGCCAATATCTGTTGGATCTTTGAAAAAAGCAAGTGAATTCCAGAAAAAAACATCTACTTCTGCTTCACTGACTATGCTAAAGCCTGTGGCTGTGTGGATCACAACAACCGTGGAAAATTCTTAAGGAGATGGGAATACCAAGCCACCTGACCTGCCTCTTGAGAAATCTGTATGCAGGTCAAGAAGCAACAGTTAGAACCTGACATGGAAAAACTGACTGGTTCAAAATTGAGAAAGGAGTACGTCAAGGCTGTATATTGTCACCCTGCTTATTTAATTTATATGCAGAGTACATTATGAGAAATGCTGGACTGGATGAAGCACAAGCTGGAATCAAGATTGCTGGGAGAAATATCAATAACCTCAGATATGCAGATGACACCACCATTATGGCAGAATGAGAAGAGGAACTAAAGAGCCTCTTGATGAAAGTGAAAGAGGAAAGTGAAAAAGCTGGCTTAAAACTCAGCATTCAAAAAACTAAGATCATGGCACCTGGTCCCATCACTTCATGGAAAATAGATGGAGAAACAATGAAAACAGTGACAGACTTTATTTTCTTGGGCTCCAAATTCACTGCTGATGGTGACTGCAGCAATGAAATTAAAAGATGCTTGCCCCTTAGAAGAAAACCTATGACAAACCTAGACAGTGTATTAAAAAACAGAGACATTACTTTGCCAACAAAGGTCCGTCTAGTCAAAGCTATGGTTTTTCCAGTAGTCATGTATGGATGTGAGTTTGACTGTAAAGAAGGCTGAGCACTGAACAATTGATGCTTTTGAAATGTAGTGTTGGAGAAGACTCTTGAAAGTCCCTTGGACAGCAAGGAGATCAAACCAGTCAATTCTAAAGGAAATCAGTCCTGAATATTCATTGGAAGGATTGATGCTGAAACTGAAGCTCCAATATTCTGGCCACCTGATGCAAAGAGCCAACTCATTAGAAAAGACCCTGATGCTGGGAAAGATTGAAGGAGGAGGAGAAGGGGATGAAAGAGGATGAGATGGTTGGATGGCATCACCAACTCAATGGACATGAGTTTGAGCAAGCTCCGGGAGATGGTGAAGGACAGAGAAGCCTGGCATGCTGTAGTCCATGAAGTCACAAAGAGTCAGACATGACTGAGCAAGTGAACAACAAATCTGTTAAATGGGTTTCCCAGGTGGCTCAGTGGTAAAGAATCTGCCGACACAGAAGGAACAGCAGGAGAGTTGGGTTCGATCCCTGGATCGGGAGGATACCCTGGAGGGGGAAATGGCAACCCATTCCAATATTCTTGCCTGGAAAATCCCATGGACAGAGGAGCCTGGCAGGCTACAGTCCATAGGGTCGGCAAAGAGTCGGGCACAACTGAGCATGCACGTGTGCATGCAATCTGTTAAAAAGTGGATTTTATTTAAAATTTAAACAAAGGAAAATATGTTATAATAAAAAACTATCTTTATCATCATAAATTTTAAGATCTCAAAAGAAATCCTATTTGTCATTTAAAAAGTAAGACATTTGTAAATGACTTGCCCCTAGTAATATGAAATTAGTAACCTAACTAAAATTGTTTGGTTTTTTCCTTTCATTCTATTTTTCCCCACATTTTAATTTTTACCTTAAATTTAAAAAGATTCTTATGAAATGTGAGACTGAACAAGATAAACTAGAACCCTGAGTGCTGGCCTGACTGGGAACTGAACAGGTGAAACTACAACTTCTAACAAACAAGGTGGCATCTCTACTTATTTAAGAGACTAAGCCCTAGACCAAGATTCCTAGAGAGTCTGGGATGGGGGAAACCACTGTTACCAAGGAGAGGTGGGAACATTTAGTGAAATTCCAGAAAGTAAAAAAGTAAACATATATATTAGCAAATGATGACATTGGAAGGCAAAACATACTAGCTATGTGGCCTTCGGCAAGTAAATTTAACCTGAGTTCATATTTTTAAGCCCACAGACCCCATCTAAGCAGAGCAGGCAGATCTCCAAGATTTGTGCCAAGATCCCTGTTATCTGGCTACAGATTCATGGATGAAATACCCAAACTGAATCAAGGTAATATTGATTTTTTTTTTTTTTTGGCCATGTCACACAGCATAAGGGATCTTAGTTCCCTGACCAGGGATGTGCCCCCTGCAGTAGGAACATGGAGTCTTAACCACTGGACCACCAGGGAAGTACCCAGAGTCAAGGCAATACTGAGAGATAGACTGAGATGGGCTGGTTATTCCAACTTGGAAAAGTAGCTTCCTGACTTGCTCATACACTCCTTCATCTCCAAGAGTTTGACCATGATGCTAAGAGACTCAAGAATGGTAACAGAAGCTGAGACATTCATCATAATGGAAATCTCTGACACAGCTCCGAGCAATGACTTCACCATGTTGTTGATTTGTTATCTTCTATACAATAAAGTATATTCTTAATCATGGTTTCTCAACCTTGGCACTATTGACATTCTGAGCTGAGTAATTTTTTTTTTACTCCATATGTGGAGAGCTATCATGTACACCATAGGATTATTTGCCACATCTCTGGTCTCTACCCAGCAGATGCCAGTAACACCCTGCCCCCAGTTTTTGACAACCAAAAACATCTCCTCTAGACATTGCAAAATATCCCTTGCGGTGATGGGCACAAAAGGGCTCTTAGTTAAGATCCATCTTTCCAGACTAAGGCACTGTTGTTGGTCCTGGGAATACAAAGATGATAAAGACACAGTCCCAGCCTTTGGAAAGTTCTTGGTAGAGTTAATGTGTGTGATATTGTGGATGGGAAATTCAGCCTGGCACACTCCAGGCAGAGACTATGAACAAAGGCTCAGGAGGGCAAAAGAAGGTAGACCCTCCTGAAAAGCAGTCAAAAACTCACTGGGGCTATCCAATGCTTCCATGAGCAAGAAGGCAGTAACAAACTCTCACCACCTCCCACTGTCTTCTCCTAGAACAATGCTCTTCACACATAGGCCAATTAGCACAGTAGTGGGTGGTCCTTGATTGGTGATCACTAATGCAGCTGAACTGCACGTCTGTGTAGGTGAGCCTCTGGATACGCAACAACAAGGTGTGCCTTGAGAGGTAACCTTCCCCTAGGTAGATAGGTCTTCAGTGGAAGCCACCAGCGCCTTCTCCCCCGCCTCATTTCCATCTAGCAAAAAGTGGCTAAGTCACACAGGCCCCCCAAGGCTATGGGATAGAACACTGCTTGTCAGTGGGTTGGCAATACCAGTGAAGCATGGTTTAAGAAAAATGTGGCTGTGTTTGCCAGTTCTGGTCTCTCTGTAGAAAAATTTTACAAGCTGAGTCAGAAATTCTACAGTAAGGTCAAGTTAATACATCTCAGCAACAGTGAGGTCCGTGAACTGGGGGGAGGAGGGCTGCAGGTGATGCTGAGTCGGTGGTGACATATTGGTGAAGAGGTGGGTGAGTCTGAGGGAAGGGGATATGGTGAGAAGCTGACCAGGAATCCAGGAAACCTAAGCTCCAGCCACTAGTCTTTCTGGTAACATAGGAACTGGGCAACTTTCCCTAAAAAGGACCCTTTGGTAACTCAACTTTTACTAATTGAGGTACAATAAACATAGAGTAAAATGCATACATCTTTGGCATCTTGTTTGATGAGTTTTGACAAGTGAATACACAAATGTAACCATTACACAAAGCAAGATACAGAACATTTCCAACACTCCAGAAAGTCCCTTTGTGCCTATTTTGGGTCCATCCTCCTTTCTGCCATGCAGGCCACCACCGTCTAATTCATCACCCCACTGGTTAGTTTTACAAGATCTTAGATGTCACATATATGGAACCAGAGAGTGTGTACTCTTACACTTGTAACTGCATCATCACTTTCAAATCCCAAGAGCCAGAGACAGTCTCCCCCTCTCCCTTTCTCACTCTCCTTTGATTCATGTACAGCACCAAAAATAGTCCTTGCTCCTACAAGGCTAAAATCAATACTGGCCAAATGTGATTTGTGAGTATGTATAGCTATTATTTTCCTCAATCTTTAAACCAAGTAAAAATTCAGGCTGTTCACAGAAGGAGGAAATCATAAAGGACATCCATGGAACATTCACTCACAAGGCTACCTCCCTCAATGACCTTTCAAATACATGGTCAATTTTGTAAATCATGCCTCCCACAAAACTACCACTGGCACAAATGGCCCATGGAAAACTAGTGCTGATTTTCTTTTAGGACAACCAGGTCTGATTTCCTGTCCAAGTCCAATAAAATATTTTTTAAAATGTTTCCTAAGTGCCTGCAGTGCTCGTTTTTGCCATTGGTCTAAGTCAACTGCTATTTGGAACTGTGTTAAAAAGCTGAATATGTTCCTATTTAGTCTTCAGCTCAAATGTTTCCTTCCTTAGCTTCAGATGCTATTCCTTCCCTTTCATTTTACATCTATTCAGGAAAACTGAAAGAAAGGCATCTGTATTCTTTAAACTACCTCCCCAAATCAATCTCATTACTCTACAGAGTTATTTTGCATCAACCATATATCCTCCAACTTTTATGTGTCCTGGAAGCCTTACAACATAACAGAAAATAGACAATATCCATCAAGAAAACATGCATTGAAGCGAGAGAATGGATTGCTGCCTTCTGGAAGAGTCTACTGAAAGCTTCGCCAAATAATAAAATTTTGAGGAGTAACCTTTACAGAAGCACTCTGGGTGACCAATTTTCTCCTCAAGTAACTCTTTAAGCATCAGAACCACTATTTTTTTTTATCAATTTAAATTAAAGTGTAACTGAAAAGGGTAACATTTCCCTGCATTGCTAGATAGACTACGCTAAAAAGACATTAATTTCATCTTGATGTCTCATGATCTTCATTAGGAAATCCATTGCCATGCTGGACTATCATACAAAGGAGGCTTCAAGATGACTTAGTGACGGTGGTGTCAGGGCCAATGACCGTGTACTGACCTCAGGAAGACATCTTTGAATCCTGTGTCTACTGTCCTGCTCACGGGCTATCAGATTCCACATCTCACCACAGCCTGGAACACGACTCTTCTTGCCATTTACTCCTCTGCTTCTACTCAGACAATCACGTATTCAAACAGGGTCCAAAATCAAAGTAAAGCATTTTTGCAGGACAGAGTGCCTCTCCTATGAATGAAGAGCATAAAATCTCATGCCATGTAATTCAAATATAAATGGGTGTAAAACCAGTAAAATTGGGACTTCCCTGGTGGTTCCTGGATTTCCTGATGGGGCATCTTCAGGACACCATGTTATATCAATGGCAGTATATTATTTGTAGCATATATGTGTATATAATATTCATATTCTTTTATGTTTATGTATCTCCACATTGGGTATGACTATCATACCCAGTGTGCACCCTGCACTATCAGTTTTTCTCAAATAACCAATAATCTGCCTTGCAATGCAGGGGACATGGTTCGATCCCTGGTCCAGAAACTAAGACACCACATACAGTGGGGCAGCTAAGCCCATGTGCTGCAACTACTGAGCCCATGCTCTAGAGCTGGAGTGCCGCAACAAGAGAAGTCCCCACAATGAGAAGCCTGCACACTACAACTAGAGAGTAGCCCCCAGTCGCTGCAACTAAAGAAAGCCTGCACACAGCAACAAAGAACTCAGCGCAGCCAAAAATGATTAATCATTTTAAAAAACAGTAAAATCTTGCGAAGGTGTGGGGGTATTGGGGAAGAGAGGAAGGGAGACAGATGGAGAGAAACAACCCAGCGTGAAGGTTTTTGCTCAAAAAGAAAAAAATATTATAGGCAGTAGTCAGATAGGAGATTTTCATATTTTACCCAAATGCAAAATCTATGTGCATCGTTACCGTCACAGCCATAGGGAAAAGTTGATGCTCACCAAAGGCTGCAGAAGGCCTGTTCTTAAAAGAGGGTCTGAGGGTGAGGCCAAGCCCTTGAGCAAGAATGCTGATGTGTATACACATGGGCCAGAAACTGAAGCAGCCCGGATTTAAGAAATGTCAGTGATGAAAGCGCCAGATTTTCAAGTCCAATCTTGATCACTGGCAGACACTGAGATTTAAAACTACCATTTGCTTATTAGATGGAACAGCCAGCTGCAGGGGGTTATAACGGATCCCTGTAGGTCACTCGACATAGGAAGCAGGGGGCAGGACACTGCAGTACAATGAGGCGTTTGTTCACCCCACACACAGCGGTGATGTGGTCCTTTTAAAGAATAAATTACATTACCTCATTCCCCTGATCAAATCTCTCCCAGGACTTCCCAGAGTATCCAAGGTTAAATGCAGACTCTGTACGATGACCCCTACAACAAAGCCCTTATGTCAAGCCCCCCATCCCAGGCACTCCTCTCTCCCCTTCCCAGGTGTTGCATGTCCCCTGGCATTTCTGCCCTCTAACATCCCAAACATGTTTCTCCCTAGGGTCCGGGCACTGGCTCTGTCTTCTGCCTGAAGTATTTTGCTCCCAGATCTCTGAAGGGCTGCCTGCATCTCAAATCAAATGCCAACTTGCCCCTGCAAGGCCTTTTCAACCACCCTGAACGTGGTCAGGAACCATGCTGTGCTACTTTGTACTCTCAGTGGTACCTTGTAGGGCCTGAAAGTATGTCAGTGGTATCTGCCTTTCTCCCTGAAACAACAGTTCTCAACTGGGGGTGATTCCCCCTAGGGACATTTGACAGTGTCCAAAGACATTTTTGCTTGTCTCCACTGGCAGAGGAGTGAGCGGAGTACTGACATCTGGTAGGTGGAGGCCCGTGATGCTGTTCGATGTTCTGCAATGCACGGAACAATCTCCCACAACAAATTACCCTGCCAACAAAGTCAACAGCACCTTGGCTGTGATGCCCTGGGAGAGAACCTAAGCACTCTGAGACTTTCTGGTGGTCCAGTGGCTAAGACTCTGTGCTCTCAATGCAGGGGGCCCAGGTTCGATCCTTGGTCAGGGAACTGGATCCCACATGCCACAACTAACAGTTCACGTGCTGCAAGTAAAGATCCCGCATGACACAACTGAGACCCGGCACAGTCAGATTAATTTTTTTTTAAAAAAAGAACCGAAACACCTTGGATCCAATATTGCACTATTAATTGCTGTGTCCCCTGTGCCTTTAACACTACCTGACACACAGTAGGTGCTCAATCAACATTTGTTAAGGACTAAGCTACTCTTGTTCCTGGATTTCGCTGATGAGGCATCTTCACAACACCATGTTACACCAGTGGCAGTATATTATTTGTAGCATATATGTGTATATAAATATTCATATCCATTTATGCTTATGTATCTCCACATTAGATATGACTATCAGTGCAGTGTATGACACTGCGCTACCAGTTTTTCTCAAATAACCGTTTTGATGTCATTCCAAATTCAAGAGTTAAAAGAGTCACATGGGGGGAGGGAATATATTAGGAGTTTGAGATTAACAAATACACACTACTATATATGGGCTTCCCAGGTGGCACCAGTGGTAAAGAATCCACCTGCCAATGCAGGAGACACAGGTTCAATCCCTGGGCCAGGAAGATCCCTTGGAAAAGGAAATGGCAACCCACTGCAGTATTCTTGCCTGGCAAATCCCATGGACAAAGGAGCCTGCTTGGCTACAGTCCATGGGGTTGTAAAGAGTCAGATACAACTGAGCAACTGAGCACTACCATATATAATACAGATAAAAACAAGGACCTATTGTATAGCACAGGGAACTATAGTCAACATCTTATAATATCCTATAATGAAAAAGAATCTGAAAAAGAATATATATAATTACCTATAATATTAATATAATGTGTAATAACCTATATAATATATATGTAGTATATATACATGTATATATAACTGAATCACTTTGCTGTATACCTGAAACTAACACATTGTAAATCAACTATACCTCAAATTAAAAATAAAAAAAGATTCCCATCAGGAGAGCAGATCTTTTGGGGCTTCCCTGGTGGCTCAGCAGTAAAAAATCCACCTGCCAATGCAGGAGACATGGGTTTGATCCCTAGGCCAGGAAGATCCCCCGGAGAAGGAACTGACAACTTACTCCAATAATATTCTTGCCTGGCAAATCCCACAGACAGAGGGCCTGGCAGACTACAATCCGTGGGGTCACAAGAGAGTCAGATATGACTTAGCGACTAAACAACAAACAAGTAGATCTTTCACGGGCAATACAGAACTGATGTTTGCATCCAATGCTCTAGCGCCCTAACTAGGCAAACTGGGTGAAAAATGGCCCTTACGAAACAGTGAACCAACAGGGATCATTCTAGTCCAGGTGGGCCACACGTGACCAATGGGCTTGTGAGACTAATTGTGGTAGATCTGTACCGTGTAGCCCAGCTAAACTGGAACTGTGTTTCCCAAACCTCCCTCTCCTGCGCAGTTCCAGGCTGACATCGACCACAATGTGAGCTTTCTGTGAGAGATGAAAAAAGCAAGAGAAGCAGCAGTTATGGCGCTTTTGCATTTGAGAAGTCAGTGCAGGCAGCCAGGGGCCACTGCAGCTCTCACGGTTATCATTTGTCTGCGGACAACCCGGCTACTGAGAGACAGCAAACGGGTCTGTCCAACCCTTCAGGAACCTGCCCTTTGCCTTCTTTGATCCCTGGCCAAGTGCTTGCCTAGTCCCATGGTGGTCAGCAAGCTCCTGGAAGTGATCCCCATCATGGAAGCTGCTCGAAGGCAACAAGAGACCAACGTGGGCTCCAGCCCATCCTCTGGAGGTCCGGTCTATCCTTAAGGATCCCAGTGCTTTTTTGTTTCCTCCACTTCATGTCCATCTTTCCTTCCCAGTGCCTGCTCTGCTGACCTTAGGCACCAGGGTCAGATACAGAAACAACAACCTGCTATTGACTGTTTAACCAGATCCTCCAACTGCATCAGCGAGATCCAGATCAGAAAGTCTGGTGACTCTGCTTCTCTGATCACATCCTGGCTGAGACACAGGGGTTGGCAATTTGGTGGCCTTCCCACATCCTTCTGTAATCAGAGACATGTTCCACACTGACAAGACTGTCACATTATTGATACACAGGTGGATGAGATCTTATTAGAAGGAAATGAATTTTAGCATGTAGATACACTCAGTGTGACTCCAGGCAATTAGAAAATAACTTGCCAGCTCAGATAAAGTGGTCGTACTTACAGTGCCTATGGTTATGATTCTTTCCATCTTTTTCAGTGTCATTGAAATTGATTTTGACTAAACAGACTGGATACATGTCTTTTTGTATCGCCTGATGATTTACTTGTTTTCCTTTATCATAATCACTTGTCCCACAAGGTGATCACCCACCCACTCAGATGTTTGGTGAAGAGCCTTTGAATCACTTGGCATGCACGATGTGTGATTCAAGGACTGTCACCCAAGTAATTAAACATACTGGAAAAAAAACAGCAGTAGGAAGATGGGAGAGAGTCTGTCTGTCCTAATCCTTCAGAATTAATTTTTATTTTGTGATTAAAATATTTTGCATCTGTTCTTAGAAACTCCTTGAGTCCATCGTTATAAATATACTACTTGGTTACTCCTGCACCATTTTTTTCAATGATAAGTTAGAACACCACTGGGATGTCGTGTTCAGGGCAGATTTCTCATTGTTTGTGACCTCTTAGCCATTTTTCTTGAACCACATTACAAAAAAGACAGAATTAAATGAATTCACAGAATCTGACAGTTTATGAAGGCAAATTAGCCAGTCGAGGGTCAGAAGGCACAAATCACCCAGGACTGGCTTTCAGCAGGTAAAGCTTAGAATGCAGACGTGTGGCTGACACTAACCAAGTAGAGAGAGGCAGAGGAGACTACCTTCATGTGAATGTTGGGAGAGAGCAGGGGTGGGAGGGAAGGTGAAGCCCAGAATAAAGCTTTCAGGTAAAATAAGGATGGAAGCGGACAAGGTTGGTAGGCGAGGCACACAGGTATCTTGCATCTCTGTCTCTTGTCTCTTACATGCACACGTATGTACTCAGACGTCATCCTACCTGAGCAAGTGATGAAAAGATGAGGACCAAAACTGGCAGTCACTCACAGGCAACATTCTGCAGGCTTGATAATCTCTGGGTCCAAATCTCCCGTCCTTTACTACATAGCCACCTCCTATGGATCCTATAGGCACATATGGCTTGAAGAACTTTCATCATTTTCAAATTTAGACAGTGCAACGATACTACAATTTGTAAATGTGGTTGGGGTTGACTGCATTATCGGCCCCAGCTCTTCAACCGTCTCTGCATCCATGCCCTGGTCACAGCCACACTGTGAGCCGTGAACTGCCCCACCCTGTGACTTTGGGCTTGGCCACGTGATTTACTTTGGAAGGGATGGCAGGCCAGTTCCAAGCCTAAGTCTGCCTGGCCCACTGGTCCAGGAGGGAAAAGAGGCCTAGGAACAGAGCCACCCTGGCTGACCCACAGGCCTGCAACAAGAAGCAGAGCTGCCCCACTGCTGCAGCCTGAGGTATGGCAGTCCCTGCCAATCTGCCTATAACTACATTTTGGTAGTGCTTTGTTACACAAATAGCAAACTGAGAATGCCAGAACCCTTTTATAAAATAAAATCACATGCAGAGTCCTGTAAATCATGCAAGTGAAGGGGGACCTGTTCCATTTGAGGCAGGATGTAGGTCCTTGAGCCCCACCCCCCATCCCCACCTATCACAATAGCTTCTGAAGCATCGCCACGCACCACAGCTTGAGAACAGTGACTCCAACAGAAACCGCACTAGATCAGAAAAAAGGAGTCCTGAGTTCAAATCCAACTCTAGATCAATTAGCCATCCTTGAGATCCAGTTTCTTCCTAGGTGAGGAAAAAAAAGAATAATGCGTAATGCTTGGTCAACCAACCTGTGAGGCGGACCATATAAGAATACGTGTAAACATACAGGGCACACTGAAGTAGGATATCACTGCTGCCACCTCCACCACCACCCGCTCCATAATCGCCTGCATGGTGGGGTGGAATTGCCAGAGTCACTCCCTTCACATCATCTAATCGAGGAGCAGGGTGCGTCCGGGAGTTTAAGAGAGGCTGCAGCTGGGAGTTTTCAATGGTCCCTCCAAGCTCCCCACTGACTTCAAATGAACCGTGGGATGACAGAGAAGAAAAATTATTTTCTCCAACCTTTTAAATTGGACACAGGTGTATTTTATTTTTTATTTTATACTAAGTCATAATTTAGGGAACTCTGTTCAATATTATATAACAACCTAAATGGAAAAAGAATTTGAAAAAAAATCAGATACATGAATATGTATAACTGAATCACTTTGCTGTACACCTGAAAATTACACAATGTTATTTTCTACAATTTGATTCAGGTGCATGACAAGTTATATCTATCTATCTATAAACATTTGCCTATTATCACTTCGTCTGTTTTCTCATGCTCAAGGGAACAACAAATGATCCGTAGAGTCTGGACTTCGGTGAAGCAAGAGAGACACATACAGATGAGGGGCTCCCAGGCTGGAGTTTTTTCTCAGCTGTCCAAGGCCCATGTTTGTGCCAAGAGGCACTGCATAGCAGACAACAAAAGAACTTTGGAATCCAACCAATTCGGATTAAAGTAGGACCTAGTTACTAGTTGTGTGACCTGGTTGGCAAGTCTTTTAACTTCTTCTCCGACTGGAAATGGTGTTTATACTATCTAGGCATAGGACTGTTGGGAGGATTAACTGAAATGATTATCTGTAAAATGATTAGTGCAGTTTCTAAGAACCTAATAAACAATCACTACTGTAATTATTATTGGACGATGGGCTATTTCACACCCATTATTCTGCCCTCAGAGGATCATTATTGTTTCGATGACATGACAGGCCTAATTAAGAGCCTGGGCTTTGGAGATTGATAAATGAGGCTGAGACCCTGCACGGATGCCACTCAGCTGCTTGGTGACCTTGAGCATAGTGCAGAACCTCTTAACCCCTGGAGTAGAAGCCAGGTTCCTGCCCTTGAAGACTTGACAGCCTCAGAGGAGTATCCATCAGGACAGGTTGGGATCACCGCCACCAATGGGAAACATGAAAGAAACCACAAGCACAAGTGCTAAAGAAACAAAAAGAGGCAGCAGCTAACTACCTGCCGTGGTATGTCAGAGGGGGTGGATGTGATCTTGCCGGGAGGCCCTCCTGCCCATCTGGCTCGGAGTGCAGACACTCCCTGCTGATCAATATGGTAAATGCCACCATCTGCCTGGTGTCACAAGTACCAGCAGAATAAAACTCATGCATTTGACAGCTAAGACCCAACGCCCCGCCAGTGGATTCTGACCTCTCAGAGGGATTATACCAAAGACACAAGCCGCAGTGTAGTCAAGGAGAAGAGCAAAACAGAATTGGCAGTAGCGAATGGTCCACCCAGCTCCTTTAACATTTTTAGTTAAGAAACACTGTAGACATGGATTAACTACCAGGTCACTAGTTGAAACTGCCGTCTGCCACCTTTTATGGGCATACAAAGATTGAAGCAATTGGTGAATGGCTGTTTGAAGCTCTGTCCAGAGTCACGTACCCTCTCACTCGACCCCAGGGATGCTGCTGGCTACACACATGCAAGTGTAGCCCTTCCCCAGGTCTCCTGATTTGTGTTGGCAGTGGCTTCTGTCAGGAGAAGGCATTTTATCAAAACCCTGTTGGGGGTGCCATGAATTATGTATAATGGTAACGGGAATTTTTGAAGTTCTTCTATGTTCTAGAAATTTTAACAGGCCTTTTAACATATTTTTGTGGCTCTGTTATTCAAAAGGTATTTCAAAGAGATAAATGTAGACAGAGTATATGACTCATCCTGTCTTTCCATTTGAGATTCTATTATATTTGTAACGTGTAAGTGGCAAATCATACAGCAATACTGTGTATTCTACTGGGAGGTATACTAATTTAGCATGAGTTACCACTTGTCCTCCATATGAAATGGCCATTCAGCAGTTAAAATTTTGTTTCTGATCATCATGGAAGGAAAACAGCAAAAACATCCATCCACTCCCCCGATTGTATCTGTCAGCACTTTAGTGCCTTTTTTTTCCATGTAAGGGGAGTTGGATGTCATTTGCTTTAGCTGAAAAGAATCGATCTCTTTTTACAGTAACTATGGAAAAGAAAATGCTACTCACTACAAGCAAAAGGGGGCAGAGAGAGGCAGTCTGGAAGGAAGAGAAGGATTACAGATCATCATAACTCTAGCCCTCCAGCCCTCCTAGTAAAGAGCTCAGTGAAGAACGATGAGAGAGGCTTGAAAGTCAAGCAGTTTTCATTTGCTCTGGGGAACAATGAGAAAGTTATCAGTGGGTGCTGGAAAGGAAAATGACCTAGTGAAAGAAGAGTTTGGGGGCCTTAGTTGGTTCAAGTATTTGATGGAGTTGAGAAAGATAAAGGTCAAGACAAGAAGACAAGTGAGGAAGTTAGTGGATGTGATGAGCCCTGGAAAAGACGGAGGCCTGACAATGTGCAGGCCATGTCTCCTGTCCCCCAGCTTCATGTGGTCCTTGTGAGGCTTGGACCAACAGACATAAAGGATCAGACAAAAAGTTCTTTCTTTAAGCATTTCTGGCTTTAGTTATTGCTCATTCTACAGCCCTAGATATCAAAGCAATGGGTTGTAAAGAGTTCAAGTAGAAGTTTCACATTAGGACATGGCACAAGAATGAACATGCTGTTGGCATGAGTAAGGAATGCCCGCTGGATCTATGCTGTGATGCTCAGTGAATGAACTGCTGAGTAGGGTGGGAAATAGAAAGAGAAAAGGCAAGAAAACAAAATGGACTGCCTCCCTCCTACAAGACCCATTTGACAGAATAGACTCCCTCCCAAGACAATCATTCAGGATACTTCTCTCCTGTACATGTGTGTGCACATGGACACACATGAACGTCTCTAGGGAGGCAGAAAGCAGAGGGGATTGAGG
Source organism: Giraffa tippelskirchi (assembly GCF_054371585.1). Taxonomy (NCBI): domain Eukaryota; kingdom Metazoa; phylum Chordata; class Mammalia; order Artiodactyla; family Giraffidae; genus Giraffa; species Giraffa tippelskirchi. The sequence continues at coordinate 143,700,661 of NC_137281.1, read as the reverse complement.
CACACAGACCATGGTGTCCACAGTGATAAGAAGAGAGGTTAGAAGGCTATTATTTGCTGCCCAGAACACTTTGAAAATAAAACAAGAAAGTGTGTATAGGTTCACATAAGTGAGATAATGACCCAAAAGTACCAAGACATATGCTACTAGAAATTGTAAGACTTTCAAGAAAAAAACTTTTGGCTTCTAGGCCAAAAAGAGAATATGTTTAATAAGAGAAAGAAAAATGAATGATAGTAAAAATTTTATAGGAAATGTTTTATGTCAGAAGAAAACTGAGTAACATATTTAGGCTACTCAAGAAAAAAAAATATAAGCCAAAGATTTTATATTTAGCAAAATGAAACCATAAGCCCTTCCTAAGGAATCTACCAGAAAATAAGCTTCAGAAAACCTAGAGAGTCATTGATATAAATACAGTGGTATTAAATATACAAAATTAAGAACTAACATTAAATTAAGGTTGAATGGGAGCGAGTATAGCACATAAAATTATTATCTGATAACATAGATTAGATATTACCATAAAATATTAGGGGAAAATAGAACTAGCATATGCCCCAAAATTTTAAACTCTTTTTGGTAACCACAATTGGTGTTAGTAGCAACAATATTGTATGTGTAATGTGGAATAGAGCAACTGAGTAATTATGAGATATTCTAATCTAGTATTGTCCATGAATTTGAGAACCAAGATTCTTGAGGTAGAGGAAAGGAGACTACAGAGTCCATACAAGAGAGGTTAAATAAAAGCCCTCTGGAGAGGGAGGTGGGAGGGGGGTTCAGGATGGGGAACACATGTAAACCCATGGCTGATTCATGTCAGTGTATGGCAAAAACCACTACAATATTGTAAAGTAATTAGCCTCCAACTAAAATAAATAAATTAATAAAAGCCCTCAGTCCTAAAGTGTAAATTTCAGAATAAACATATGAGGTATTTTAACTTTGTATACATCTGAATATATATTTAACTATAGAAACATATATATTTAAGTATAGAAACATATATATTTAACTATAAAAACTGTAAAAACATAACTATAAAAACATAGTTAATATATATTTAACTACAAAAACATATATATAGGTATAGAAGAAGATACTCATTTATTTTTAAACATTTCCTAGTGCCAGGTGCCTTATTAGTGCAGTAGGTGGTACGTCAGTCTAATAATAGTTCCTAGCTCCATCATGGAAAATAATGCAAGAAAAAGGACAAAGGCAATGGCTGTGAATGCCTAATTTGTGGTTTTGATATATCATTTTCCCATTAAAAGTGACAGAGTTTCTTGAAGAAATGGTCTGAGGCAAGAAATGTACAAATTGAGCCTGGAACACATAAGGAAACAGAGTACTAGAGTCACATCAAAAGGAATCAGGAACCAGGTTGAAGAGACTTCCACTGGTCAATGAATGGAATAGTTTGAGATTTAATAAAGATAATGCTTGCCATTATTTGATATCCTTCCAATACATCTAAACATAGTATTTCATAATGATGTTTTTTAAAAAAATAATTGGTCATCTTATGGACATGTCAAGGACAACAATTCACCATCTTGAAACTAGGTATATAAAAGGAAAGATGAACATTTGATCTGCTTTCATGCATGAAACCTGTCACTGAGTAGCCATCTAGTGATATAAATATATTCCACAGAAATTAATCTAGCTAATAAATAATTAAATGGAAGAATATGCCAACATACACCTCCCAATAGATCTAGATATTGAGCATCTATGGTTGTCAACATCAAACAACAGTAAAACTAGACATCATGTGCCTCCTGTTGAAAGGACTCAGTCTTGGGTTTGTTAAAGCCTCTATACCCAGCTGTCAATATGCAGGAAATGCAGAGGAACACACTGAACTGAACTGAGTATGCAATCAGCAAAAGCTACATTATGGGAAGTTCCAACAGGTCAAACAATCTAGGTTCTTCAACAGAAACACTGTCTGGTAAAGAAAGTGACAATGAAGGGAATTTGTAGATTGAAAGACCAAAAGTTAATATCAGTGGGAAAACACTAGACTTTAGTATCTGGGGATATGCAACTCAGTGATAGAACTATAAAGAGACAAGGAAAATATTACTATAAAACTCAAGACAGCAGTTTTGTCAGAAGGAGAAAGGAGCTGTGGTTGAGAAGGCGCACATAGAGGGGCTTCCAAAGTGACTAGAATAAAGTTCTATTTCTTGACCTAGATGGTAGTTACAAAAACAGGCTACCATATAACAGTCCACTAAGCCAGTGGTTCTCAAACTCATGGGAAACCTCTGTTTTAAGAGATTCCCCCACCTCCATAGTTTATGATTTAATAAGCCTCCAAAGAAATTCAAACATGTACATTTCTGAAGCTAATGCTGCAGCTCTGTAGTCCATACTACAAGAATCTTTGCATTAAGATATATTTGTTTTATGTGTTTTTTTCAGTCTGTGTTTTATTTTTCAATGAAAAGGTTAAGTGAATGAACGGAAGGATGGGCTGGATGGATAGGCTGGGTGGGATGTATGGGAAGGATGGATGGGTGGATGGATGGATAATGGATAGATGGATGGATGGATAGGCTGGGTGGGATGTATGGGAAGGATGGATGGGTGGATGGATGGATAATGGATAGATGGATGGATGGATAGGCTGGGTGGGATGTATGGGAAGGATGGATGGATGGATGGATGGGATGAATAATGGATAGATGGATGGATGGATAGGCTGGGTGGGATGTATGGGATATATAGATGGAAGGACGGGATGGATGGATAGATGGATAGATGGATGGGATGAACAGATTGAATTGGTTGGGTGGGTTGGGTATGTGGATGGATTTGATGGATGTAAAGACAGACAGACAGATAAAATCAATAGAACTAGGAAAAATCATATTAATATCTTGAGAAGATTGCCTTACCATTCATATATGCCTGATCTCTCCCTGTTCCAGAGAAGGCAATGGCACTCCACTCCAGTCCTCTTGCCTGGAAAATCCCATGGACGGAGGAGCCTGGTGGGCAGCAGTCCATGGGGTCGCTAAGAGTCGGACATGATTGAGCGACTTCACTTTCACTTTTCACTTTCATGCACTGGAGAAAGAAATGGCAACCCACTCAAGTGTTCTTGCCTGGAGAATCCCAGGGACGGGGGGGCCTGGTGGGCTGCCGTCTATGGGGTAGCACAGAGTCAGACATGAATGAAGCGACTTAGCAGCAGCAGCAGCAGCAGCTCCCTGTTCAGTAATGTGCTACATAGCTTATTTCTGCTAGGTATCACACTGTGACTTCTGGTCTGTTTTCTCTCAATCATCATCTGAAAGTTTTCCAAATCAAAACAAGAATTGGACTGTTTTTGGTGCCCATGTAGAAGACATCTTATAATGGTTTACTGATAAGGTCAGACACTATTTTCTTTTTCCTCATAGAGAAGATGTATATACAAAGCCTACATCTCTCTATAATTTACACTTCACTGTTAAAGAAAAATCATTCTACTCCAACTTCTGACAGGACTTTTCCCCAGAAGACTTCTATGGAACTATTTAGAAAAGATAAATCCTGGTCTCACAAATTATCAAGTACATATCTAAAAGCACTTATTATCAAGTACATACCTAAAAACATTTCTTATCCTCTCAATGTTCAACCTCAGACCAGAACAAAAGGCAAAGTGTACCTGACAGCCAAGAATAAAAATGTGATATAAGTTCAAATATCAGAAACTAAGCTTTAGTCATTTAAGTTTTAGGAATATTTCCTAGAAAGAAGAAAAAAAAACAGAGTAGTAAATAAAATAACAAGTGTCCTAAAATACAAAAGCGAGAGTAAAACTCCTAGAATTTTAAGAAAATCAAGCCTTGGTTATGCAATATCAAAGGGCACTCACTAGATTTATCTAGCTCATAAATTCAATTCTACAATTGTTTATATGCCTGCTATGTGAAAGTACAAAAATGAATAGAACATAATCCTTGCCCTAGGGACATTAAAATTGAAAAAGCTCCACCAACATTTTAAACTCTAAGAGCAGGCAAAACGTGAGTGGTCATATAATAGAGGTACAAAAGAAAAAAGAGAGAGAGAGAGAGAGATTTGATTTATTAGAGGCAAAAACACAGCTGGCCTGTCCCACTGGCAGAGGAATCATCTATGAGTTATGTCTGGAATATCCAGAGAAGGCTTTGTTCAAGCCTCATTTCCTCCTACATTACTGGCTAATGCCTAGTATTCAATACACGCAGTTTCATACTTATGTTAGGATTTGATCCCTATGGGGCCAGTATAATAGTCTAATAATCTCACTGCATTTGTGTTTCAGCACACTGATTCTCAGGTTGGGGACCCAGGACATATCCACAGACAAGTGAATTTTCTACTAACCTTTAAATGTCTGCATGTTTTGTTTAAATAATAATCTAAAAGATATTGATAGAGGCATAATCAGAGGCTTGTACCCAAAGCATTGCCCCTGGACCACAGCATGAGCATCGCCTGAAAGCTTATTGGAAATACAGAATCCTGGGCCCTACCCCAGTCCTGCTGAACCAGTCTGCATTTTACCAAGATTCTCAGGTGATTCATCTGGCCATTAAAATTTGAAAGGCACTAAATTAGGTAGTCATCTGATAACCAAGCACTGCCAGGTAACTTCACCCATTACAGTGTTTACAGTCAAGTTGATACCAAGTGGTGCTATTCTAATCCTTATGGGTTAAAGAGAAAGAACAGAGATGGACTTGATATCTAAATGATGCTCTCATGCCAAACAAAGGTCAAATGATGTCACAGTACACTGTGCAATAGAAGAGTTTGCAGTCATTTGAACAGAGAAAACTAAAGGAGACCCGAGGCGTCAAAGGCCACGGCAGTTTTAAGTTAGGAATGGTTTTATAAAAACAACATTGTCATATTAGATTAATGCCACTACTTTGAAATTCTGAAGTGTTTCTTGTCTTTAATTTTTTTTAATCTATTGAAATATAGTTGATTTATAAAGTTGTATTAGTTTTAGGTGTACAGCAAAGTGATTCAGTTATACAGATATATATCTATATATTCTTTTTTTACATTCTCTTCCACTACAGGTTATTACAAAATACTGAGTATAGTTCCCTTGCTATACTGTAGGTCCTTGCTGTTTATTTTATACATACTAGTATGTATATTTAATCCCAAACTCCTAATGTATCCCTTCCTCGCTTTGCCTTTAATTTTTAAATCATTTTCAAAGTGTCTTTCATTTTATGGATGCATAAAAGCTATACACGAACTTCCCAGATGGCTCTAGTGGTAAAGAATCTGCCTGTCAATGCAGGAGATGGAACAGATACAGGTTCGATCCCTGGGTCAGGAAGATCCCCTGGAGTAGGGAATGGCAACCCACTCCAATATCCTTGCCTAGACAATTCCATGAACAGAGGAATCTAACGGGCTACAGTCCATGGGGTTGCAAAGAGTCGGACACAACTGGGCAACTGAGCACATTGCACATTGTAAAAGCTATACTCAAACATAATTAGCTTATATATAGCTTTATGTTTATACATAGTTAAGTAACATTATAATAAAAATATAAATTCACACCTGACTTCACAAGACTGTTTTCCTTTAAAAGGGAAATATCATTCAGATTTGGTAAATACTACAGTGGTTAAAATAAAGGATCGGAATTAATTTTGACACATAAGAAAGGAAAAAGCTGGAAGAGACAGGAAGCCTGGATGTCAGGGAACCACATCATTTAGAAACATCTCTCCCACCCCACATCTTTGCTTCCAGCGACAAAGGATAGCAGTCCTTAACTAACATTTTCTAGGTGAAGAGTTACCGCTGTTCTTCCTCACACACATTTTAAACAACAAAACAAAAGTAAAATTAAAGGATATTCAATAAGCTCTCAGGGAACTGTCTAGAGATAATAGGAGTAAAATATGAATAACAAGTAGCAAAACAGCAATTACTATTGAGACAGTCCTGGGACTTGGGATCCTTTGCTGCAGTGTTTGCACCTGGACACACTTCTCCTTGAGCAACAAAATATTAATACAAATAAACTCTATGGGACTAATCCAGGTCTCCCGCATTGCAGGCGGATTCATTACTGTCTGAGCCACCAGGGAAGCCCAAGAATACTGGAGTGGGTAGCCTATCCCTTCTCCAGGGGGTCTTTCCAACCCAGGAATCAAACTGGGGTCTCCTGCATTGCAGGTAGATTCTTGACCAGCTGAGCCGCCAGGGAAGCCCTTGAGCAACAAAATATTAATACACAAACTGTATAGGACTAAAGATAACTGTGTGCATGCTCAGCTGGGGCAAATTGTGGAGATACAAAGAGACCAAAAACCCAACTGCCAATTTGAAGAGCCTGGAGCAAAAACTGGGTGTCAGAACAAAGGCAGGATACTGAGCACGAGCACTGCACTCAATACCACCTATTGTAGCTGTTGTTTAATTGCTAAGTCGTGTCCGACTTTCATCGACCCCGTGGACTGCATGCAGCACGCCAGGCTTCACTGTCCTTCACTATCTCCCAGAGTTTGCTCAAACTCATGGCCAGTTGGTGATGCCATCCAACCATCTCATCCTCTGTCGTCCCCTTCTCCCGCCGTCAACCTTTACCAGCATCAGTCTTTTCCAGTGAGTCAGCTCTTCCCATCAGGTGGCCAAAGTATTGAAGCTTCAGCTTCAGCATCAGTCCTTCCAACGAATACTGAGGGTTGATTTCTTTCAGGATTGACTAGCAAAATACTTAAGCCACCCCTCCTGCCAGACCCCTGGACACACCCCTACCCTCATCCCATATAAGGAACCAGCTTGGCCCGACTCAGGGGAGGGGGCAAGCAAAGGAATCTGTTGTTTGCTCTCTTACCTCTGCGGCAGGGGCCCCAATAAAGCCTTGCCTGATTTTCTAGTCTGGCTTCTGGTCAATTTCTATTGATTAAGGAGGTCAAGAACCCTGATGGGTAACACTACATGCCAGGCATTCTTTTAAGCCCTTTACTTAAATTAACTCACTTAACTCTATTAACCTCTGACAAAGCCACTCCTTTGATGGACTGTAAAGATGGCCATACTCCTTCACTCATAGATGGATTCTGATTCTCCACCCTTTGAGTCGGGCAGGTCTCAATGAATTGCTTTGACCAACAGAACTCAGAGGAAGTAGAATGTGTCATTTCTGAGTCTAGGCTTCCAGTGGCCTTGCCTGCTTATAGCACACTCCCAGAAGTCTCTACCATGGGAACAAGCCCAGGCATATACATTTCAACCTGGAAAAAAATTTTACTGAAATTTGATTTTCTTTCCCCCTCAATATAATTTAGATTTTCTGTAATTTTTTTTTAGGGAAAAGTTCTCTTCTCGTGTTTTCCCTAAGTTGCAAGTACAGAGATACACAAGTTCCCGGGAACGGAAGACAGTAGACGTTAGCTTGCTGACTGCTGCTATCAGGGAAGAGGAGACACAATGAAAAGTGGATTTCATGCCGTGTTTTCAAGGACTTGAATAAAATTACATAAAAGGTGTTTAGTTGCATAGATAAGACAGAAATTCCCCCCTAAATAATAATTTAAAAATCACTTAAAAGTGCTGAGGTTTTTGCATTTCTTCCTAAGTGGTACTCAAATACAGTGCATGCCACACTTGACACTCAAGAGAGCCATATGTTTGCAATTTGGATACTTTTAAAAGATGATTCCTGATGGGAAAGGATGGCACGGGGCTGGCTGTAATGCAGTGGTGAAGGGGCCTTGCTTATGGAGAGACAGGCAGGATTGCACAAGGCCTGAGAAATGTCTATTTCCTATGTCTTAAATAATGGAGCTCTCAAATTCCTCTTGAGATGTTTTGTACACAGTGTTAAACTCTGAACAGCAAGCTGAGTCTTTGGGTCTTCTTCTGAACCTAACAGCAATCTTGTAGTTGGGGTTTTCTGGCATTTTCCTATTTAAAATACTCTCTTCCACTGTCAAATCACAGGCCGAGTTTGGGGTTCAAAAAATAATCCAGGGTTTCTCAGGCCCTGTGATTTCAGGAACAAGTGGACTTTCAGGGGAGAAAATTAATAATCGAGGGACTGACATTAAGTTACCAACCTTTAGCCAAAAAAGATATTTAAAAGATAATGAACACAGCTTTAAAAGTTAATTGTATTTCTACCACTGACTTGTTGTATAACTGTAGTAAGTTACTTAAACAATCTAAGTCTCCAAGCGTCCCTCTAAAGATGGGGGGGTTGAGAGTGCTTTCTACATCTGACACTATTTGTGCTTAAAAGTTAGCCATGGCTGCTGTCATGGTGAACGCCATTATCACTTCCATAAAAAGGAAGGAGTCCAAAGACAAATAATCCTAACCAAAGCCACAGGGAAGAGAGGAGGCAAATTCCTCACAAGCCCAGTGGCGGAGTCATCAATACATCTGACTCAACCTTTTTCTAGGGCATCAGTAGCTCCTGAAGAGAGCAAATACCAGAACTTCTGAACTAATCAAGTGAGGCAAAGGGTCTCCAAAGAAGGCAGAGAAAAATCATTATTTCCCTGGGCAAACCAGCTGTGGAAGGATGGGGTTCTGATGTCTGGGATACAAATAACATGTTAAAGTTGACACTCTCAAATCAGCATGACCACTGTCTGACCTTGGCCTCCCTCTGCAGCCCTTCTGTGTCAGCTCCTAGACCACTGGCTTAAGCCATACTTTTCACCTGGCTCAGCTTCCGCATCAGCCCTTCCAATGAATATTCAGGGTTGATTTCCTTTAGGATTGACTGGCAAAATACTTAAGCCTGACTTGAGTATAGCTATATGTCCCAGGGAAAACCTCCACTGACTCTGCTCACATATCATAGAAAGGCACCTACATCTACTTCTATTGTTCAGTGTTTAAATATAGGCCATTTCCACAGTTAAACTAATCACAAATTCATGATACAATCAGGCAGTATAATAATTAATCATTTTACACCCATAATCCTGCATTAACACAATGCTTATAAACATTTAGCTCTATTTCCTGCCTATCTTTTTCCTGTCCCCAAGACCACTTACATAGTTTTAGTCATGGTACACAATTATTATCCTATTTTTAAATTACTTCACAGTCTTTAAGATCATTTAATTGCTGCATAACATTCCATGAAGAAAATGTTTTTAACTTACATAAGCATGACTCTACTGAGGGACACGCAGAGCATTTTGGTTATTATAAATAGAACCAAAGTGAATAATTTCCATGCATATGGATTTTTCCATATTTTGAAATATTTCCTAAAATTAGATTCCCAGAAGTTGCATTACTGGATCAGAAAGAAGGAGCACTGATGGCTTTGGAGAGATTGTCAGATTATTCTGATGAGAATATCATGCGTGTGCTTAGGTGCTCAGCTGTGTCCGACTCTTTGTGACCCCATGGACTGTAGCCTGCCAGGCTCCTCTGCTCATGAAATTTTCCAAGCAAGAATACTGGAGTGGGTTGCCATTTCCTATTCCAGGGGATCTTGCTGACCCAGAGATCGAACCCGTGTCTCCTGTGGCTCCTGCACTGGCAGGTGGATTCTTACATAGATGTTTCTTGTGCGTGAGTATACCTTTTCATCTGTCATTTTCTAAGCAAGTCATTCTGTCTACTCGCTGCATTCATTCAATTCACTCACTATGATTTCCTTGCTGTCTATATACTGCCTGTGGAAAATCTACTCTATAGAAACACAATTTTCTCAAGACATCCAGAATATCTTACCTTGGTCCAAGATGCCCCACAAAAGTTGTACCTTAGGTGTACCTTGGGGTCCCCCTTCTCTTCAGGGAGCTTTCTCAAGGATGGGCTATATGTCTATGCCTCAATGAACTAACGTATTTTTAACTGTGTTTTAGAAAGTATATTTGAAGTCTCTGAAAGTTTGGTTGATAATACTTTGGATGATATAAATAATTACATACTTTTCAAAATCTCAAATATGTCCTAATCCTGTTAATGTACAAGAAGACCCGTTCTATTTTAGTTTTTGCCAACATTAGTAATCACTTTCTTCTGTTTGCATTCTTGAGCACAGGACTGATGAAAAATGATGCACTTCAATGTAAAGTTTCAAAAAAAAGTGATTTCTGGTTTATATGTCTGCCTGCCTCCACAAAACTAAGTCTTCCAAGAGCAGAAAACATCATATTTTTCCCTGACACATTAGCACTCAATAAAGATTTTGGCAGAGATAAAGAAGAAAGGTAAAAGAGCAGAATAAAAAAAGCAACAAAGGAAGAAGGAGATCCTGGAGGAGAGAGAAGGGAAAACAAGAACCAGAGTCTCAAGCATGTAGGGAGTTTGCACTACAAGTAAGTGGCTTCAGAGAAAAGATTCAAAGAAGAGATAACCCCTCATTCTATAAGTATCTCACTAATAATTTCTCTTTTATATTCTTGCCAAAAATAGATTATGGCTTCTGAGGGTCAATTTTACTGAATACTTTGAACAGTAGGATACCCTCTCCCTGCCCAGTGGTACTTTCTTCAGAGCAGACTGCTTAACAACAAAAAAACAGATCTGACTTTGTTACTGAAAGTGGGGTCTGGCTCACCACTCACCACTCTAAAGCTAATACTAGAGAGGTAAGGTTGGTGGAAGACAGTGAGAGACTTTATATTTTTGGGCTCCAAAATCACTGCAGATGGTGACTGCAGCCATGAAATTAAAAGACACTTGCTCCTTGGAAGAAAAGTTATGACCAACCTAGACAGCACATTAAAAAGCAGAGACGTTACTTGGCCAACAAAGGCCCGTCTAGTCAAAGCTATGGTTTTTCCAGGAGTCAAGTATGGATGTGAGAGCTGGACTATAAAGAAAACTGAGCACTGAAGAATTGATGCTTTTGAATTGTGGTGTTGGAGAAGACTGTTGAGAGTTCCTTGGACTGAAAGGAGATCGAACCAGTCAGTCCTAAAGGAAGTCAGTCCTGAATATTCATTAGAAGGACCGATGCTGAAGCTGAAACTCCAAAACTTTGGCCACCCGATGCGAAGAACTGACTCATTAGTAAAGACCCTGATGCTGGGGAAGATTGAAGGCAGGAGAAGAAGGGGATGACAGAGGATGAGATGGTTGGATGGCATCACTGACTTGATGGACATGAGTTTGAGCAAGCTCTGGGAGTTGGTGATGGACAGGGAGGCCTGGTGTTCTGCAGTCCATGGGGTCACAAAGAGTCGGACATGACTGAGCTACTGAACTGAACTGAATTGAAGGTTGGTGGAAAGAAAAGTTTGCTTTATTTTGGAGGCCAGCAATTAGTGGGTAGAGGATGGACTTGTGTCCAAAGACTTGTGTGATAACCACCACCCTTCCCCATCCAGTCCCCAATAATCAGTGGGCAAGAGCTTTGAAAGGGGAGTTTCAGCGGTGTATAGGTAGAAGGAAGGGGCTACACTCAGAAACAGCATAGTTAGCTCTGGAAGTCATCTTGAAATTGGTCATGTGGTGGTCTGATCAGTGTCACCTTGACTGTTTTGAGTACTATTAATCTTTAGTTCTAGAGTCGGTTTGCTCTCATGTCTTTGAGGCCAGTTCTCAGAACTGTAGCAGCTTATATCATGGCTACACTCTGGTCATCCTGGTAAACTTCTTCTGCCTGGTGGGGGTTTCAGTATCTACAAGATAGCTCAAAGGATATGGCTCAGAATATTATCTACCGCCTTTGAGGAGGAACTTAATGTCCTTGAGTTTATTCAATGACTAAACTACTATTACTTGGTCTCATTTGACAGTTTTCCTTTGTTTCTGCATTTTCTCACTTCTCTGATTAAATGTATTCTTCGGCTAAAGTTTTTTCTACAGACAAAAGGCAGATGGAGGACACGGGGCAGGGGGTGATAGGGAAGAACCAAAGGGTCCTGCTCTGTTTCATGAGCACATTCAAATGCCCACGAAACAGCCACTAAGAAATTTTTACTGTCCTGGAAATCAATCTTAAACATGTATCACTCTCTCCGCTTGTGCCTGAGTCTGAAGCCTGGCTAGGTCAATTCCTGGCTGCTTAAGTTATTGGTTTCTCATCTAGAAAATGAGGGTAATCAAAGCTCCTATCTCACAGGGGCATTGGGAGATTAATGAGTTAATATGCGCTTAGAAGAGTAACTAGTACACAGTAAGTTCTCAAAAAAAGGCCGTTATTATGATCACTGTTAAATAAGCCAATTGATGCAAACACTATACAATTCTAAGGGATGCACAGAAACCTTGACACCTCTTAAAATATGTACAATACATAAGAAAGCAGTCTGCATGTAGGCTGTTTGCATATCTTTTGGCAGTCTTGTGTATATTAGGGCTTTTTGTACTTAGTCAAACCAGTTAATCCTAAAGAAGTCAACCCTGAATATTCATTGGAAGGTCTATTGCTGATGCTGAAGCTCTAAAACTCTGGCCACCTAATTCGAAGAGTTGACTCATTGGAAAAGACCCTGATGCTGAGACAGATTGAAGGCAAAAGAAGAGAGAGCAGAGGATGAAATGGTTAGATAGCATCACCTACTCAATGGATATGAATTTGGGCAAACTCTGGGAGACAGTGGATGACAGAGGAGCCTGGTGTGCTATAGTCCATGAGGTCACAAAGAGTCAAACACGATTTAGTGACTGAACAACAACAACAACAGTACATATAATAGGCACTTCCTAGAATAATTTATCCAAGAACAAGGCAGGTAACACAACTAGGAAAAGAGAGTATGGGGTATAATTTTAGAGGAAAAGAGAGAAGGGAGGCTCATTTTCTGTCTGAAGGGAACAGTTGCTGCTTGGTTAGAAGCAATTATTGCTAACTGGGAATCAAGGTCCAATTCTGCCAAATCTTCCAAATTTTCAAGAGAAATTAGAATTCTGGATTCTTATGTGCAATCTCCTGATGGTATGTTGGCAACTCTTCAATTATTTTTAAATACCCTGTGCGGGTCAATCAAATTATATCTATGAGACAAATTTGGCTGAACCCGCTTACAGTTTATGTGCTTTAAGCTTAAAGGAAAAATATATCCCCCCTGCCTCATAAAAAACCATATCCCCAAACTAATGTCTCCCAGGCCACATCTTCCAAAGAATCAATTCCCACTAAAAGGAGGTATGAAGGTGTTAAGTGTCAGTTCTCAGCCATATCCATGCATAGCTTGGGCTCCAGGCAGTCAAGGGCAACTCCAGTGAGTGCCTGCTGCATATCCTCCCTACCTAGCCTTCAGGGACCAGAAAAAAGTATTTTTTATACTTTTATATCTTAGCCAAGAAGCCAGACACATGCAAGTGAAACAAACGTTCGGCTATCTATAACTGCTCAATTGTGTGGTGTCCATTCAAGACTCCAGAAGGATCGGGGAAGGGAGACGTCAAGGTTCTGGGGGCTCCAAGAGGACCACAAGGAAGGTGTCTCTTGAACTCGACGAGTAGGATGGGGAGCCTTTGGAGGAGAGAGAGGAGTATGTTCTAGTTATTGTTCAGTAGCTAAGTTGTGTCTGACTCTTTGTGACCCCATGGACTGCAGCATGCCAGGCTTCCCTGTCCTTCACTATCTCCCGGAGTTTGCTCAAACTTACGTCCATTGGGTCGGTGATGTCATCCAACCATCTCATCCTCTGCCGTCTCCTTTTCCTCCTGCCATCTATCTTTATAGCATCAGCGTCTTTTCCAATGAGTCAGTTCTTCATATCAGGTGGCAGGAGTATTGGAGCTTCAGCGTCCACATCAGTCCTTCCAATGAATATTCAGGGTTGATTTCCTTTAGGATTGACTGGTTCGATCTCCTTGCAGTCCAAGGAACTCTCAAGAATCATCTCCAGCACCACATTTAGAAAGCATCAATTCTTCGGGGCTCAGCCTTTTTTCAGTCCAACTCTCAGATACTTACATGACTACTAGAAAAACCACAGCTTTAACTATACGGACATTGAGTAACAGGGACCAAATGAGCATCTGCACAACTGTCTCAGTTTATTCTAACATCACTCTCATCTTTGACATTGGAAAAGTGTGCATGGTCAGTTTGTTGTTTTAGTGCTTGTTTATTTTGTTTTGGTCAGGGCAGGATATAAGCCAACTAACACAATGACTGCCAGTCACCATAAAAATGACCTGTATATCAGTGTAGTTGACTGTGTAGTCTGCTTTCAAACTTTTCCCGAGCCCCTGAACACTCTGCTTTCCTGACTGATAGTGTTGAGCTAAGAGGTGGTCCCTGCCCAGAAGAAGCCACGATCCAAAGAGGGATAAGCCTAGAAATAAGGTGACAGACGTGGGGATTGGAGCTGTGGAGCACCCTGTCCAGGCAGCTGAGATGGCTTCATATGGAAAGCACCAGCTGGGCTGCATCTGGGAGTGAGTGGGAGCCTGCCAGGCAAAGAAGGGGGAGCAAGGCTGTTCCAGGTGGCAGCAGCAACACAAGCAAGGCGTAGAATGGTGAAAGCTAGTAGTTTATAGCAGCAAAGATACCCGCCCTCTTTTCCACCTCTTCATTCTTGGTCTGTTTGTTAATTATGGCCTTCCTGTGTCTCAGCAAGACAGGAATCTCTGAGGATCCCTATGGATTCTTTAAACTTGCTCTGCTTTTGCCATTCATTCACATGAAAAGGCAGCAAAGATGAAAAAATCACCAAAGGCCAACATAAAGACAATGATTTCAAGTGCCTATGTTACAAGCAGATGTATTTAACTGTATCCCTATGGTCTTGACACACAGAAAGATGATGCTCTTAATAAAATCAATTTTGAGCTCATTTATTTTGGACAAGAATGTTCTCTGCTAGGCCTCCAATATAAGAGGAAATATTCACATATCAAGACTAGAAAGCATACATCAAAACAAAGTTCAGAGTTGGTTTTGACTTGAGCTTAGGTTTGTCATAATTTTATGTTTTATTTGCAACTGTTAGTATTAAAAGAAATATTTTTTCAAGGTTAACATTTGCTTCTTTTGCCTCTGAAAGGGATGGAAAATTTAAAAGATAAAAGCTGAAGATTTTAACTCCACTCATAATTACCATTGTCATATTTCAAAATGGCATGAAAAGGATACCATAGGGTACCAGGATGGCAAATCGTAGCATCCTGGCTTCATTGCCTGCTACATGCAGCAGTAGCCTCACCCTTCTCTTTTTCTGACTAGCTTCTGATGGCTCTTTCGATCCCCAAGAGGAAGAAAAGAAGAATACTGTGACAACTTGTCTCCAAACATGGTCTCCAGTTGACCATGCCTCACACTCTGCCTTTGTCTGGGCTGTCCTTCATAACTGACAGAAGATGGATGCCGCCTGACTTTCAAGGTCAGAAGGCTCGCAGCATCTGCCTTGATCTCTTGGAACCCTTAGCTTCAGAATCCAGCCACTAGACTGTGAGAAAAATCCATGCCACATGAAGAGGCCATGTGATGAGCCATCCTGGACATCTGCTCAGCCCAAGTTTTCCGATGATGCCAGCCCCAGTTGCCACTAGAGAGCCTGAGCATGAGAGGTCTCAGCTGACCCCATCAACCCGCAAAGCTGTGGCTACGCAGCAAGACATAAGCAGAAGAGGAATGCCAAGGGCAGCAAAGGGAAGCCTGACATTTAAAAAGTGGGTTTTTTGTAACCTGTGGCAACATGGTGAATGAGATTGAAATCTGTGGCCCAATTTAGCTTTTTTAATTGAATGTAGTTAATAATTATCTCTTGCTTCCTTTCCCTAGCGATCACCTGAAGACAATCAAGGCATAAAAGTACGCATTTTCCAAGAATATAAACGGAATTAACAAGTTGCATTTCATGTCTGTGTTTCTTTCTTAATTATCTTCAAGGTCAGAAACAAAAAGGAAAAATAAAAGCAAAATCTTCTGAAACAAAGCCAGATCTGGCTGTCTCCACCAGCAACCTTTATGCTGTAAAGTCAACAAGTAAATACATTGATACAGGCAGTGTGACAGATTTGCTATCTTTGCATTTTAACTGTGGAACTGGCATGACATAAAAATGTACTGGTTTTCCATTTTCATGATGACGGCATTCATTTTTACATTACATGCTTAACAGCAAAACTCTTGTGTGCAGTATGAGATAGGCTGATGACTGTCAGCTAGTTGCCCTGTCAATATCCGTTTCCTGTGTGTTCCTTGTCAATACCTTCCACTCTGTTCGAAACCTTAATGTCTCAGCTAAATATCCAGCATTCTGAGCTTTCCAATACCCATGTGAATCCATTATTGCCATTTAGAATCAAGAGCAAGTCTGCTGGGGAGTTATGATGAAACTTGGCTATCTTGATAAAAAGGGGATGACTAGGGCCAGCATCACCACTTCACATCTCCTTCCTTTACTATGGATGTGACACCTGCAGCAGCCACTTTGCAATCATGAGGCAATAAGCATAAGGATGAATACTAGTGCATTACAAAGAGAAGAACAGAAAGCAAAAAAGAACCTTGGTCTCTGATGGAACTGCCAAGCAACTAAACGAATCCTAGAAATTGCCTATCTCTTGAGATTTGTCATGTGAGAAAAATGAACCTTACTTGTTAAAACTGCCACTGATTCCATTTTCCATTACCTGCAGTCACATGCATTTCTTCGTGACAATGCTAAGTTATTCATCAAAACCTAGTAAGCCCTTGTAAGGTTGCATTCAATTACAGATCCTCAAATATAATGTTTCTTCAGACTATACTATGCTCCCTGTGGCTGATGATGAGGTACATTTTTGCCCACTTCCACCACTCACTTAGATAAGTGACACATTCACACTGAGAACTTGTTCTTTAAATAGCATTTTGCCGCCAAGAGCCAACTACTCAGACTGACAATCAAAAAAAAAAAAAAAAAAAACCCAGACAAAAGAGCATTAGACTTTCAAAAGCTCAGTGGTTGAGAAAAGTAGCAGAGTGATCTGTGGGAGGTTTTTTCCTTGCTTGTTGTGTAATAGCCATAATATTCCTGTTTTTGGAATATACTTGCAGAAACAACTGTTGTGGTTATCAAACACCTCAGCTTTGATTTAGCATTTAATCACCCACAAAACCCCATTTATTGTCTCTCTACTCCTCCATGGTTATCAGAATCCCATAATTAAGGCATAATGAAAGTAAACAATGTCACAGAAAACTAGATGTCTTTATAAGAAGAGTAGTTAAGACAAGACAAACGTTCCTAAAAATAGCAGTAGAGCCAAGAGGAATTGCTAAGGAGTTCTGTTTGTGTGTGTGTTGGTGGTGATTAAAAAGAAGAATCATCTAAGTGAAGTATTTAGGGAACAAATGGCCTCTTGATGGATAATAAATTAATTTGGAGAATTCACATTGGAATCAAGCAAGCATGCCAATACCATGAGACCCCTACAAAAATACCTCTAGCCCCCAGAAAAAGAAGGCTATTTCTTCTACAAAAAGCATAAAACGGGGATGACAACATCTTATCTTCGCTCTAAGATATATACCTTGGTTACTTTCAAAATGATGTGGTATGTAAAACAAGGCATATAAAAATAAAAGAAAACCCTTTATTAAAAAGCCAAAATGTAAACACACTGAAGGTACTGGGATGCGCCAGGCACTGCAGCTGGGTACTACATTTAGATGAGATTCCTAGTAGTTAAGGCCAAAAGAGGAAACTCTTTACTTTATAGTGCTACAGTGCTTCCATTGTTAGATAAAAGGAAGTACATAAATTAACAAGAGAGTAGTGCCTTCCTTATCAGGAATCCTTATGGTAAATTACAACATCCAGATAAATGTTAAGGTTCACCATCTCTCAATAACTTTTATCTTTTTTTCTGGCACACAACACTAATTGATGTTCTATATTTTTATAACACACTTATATAGTTCATATTATCTTTAATTAAATCTTTAATTTGTTTCTGTTGCCAAACAATACTGTAAACCCCATGAGGAAGGAGGGATTATTCTTGTTCTGTTTACCTCCAGAGCCGAGTTCAGTTTCTTCCCCATTTTAGGTGCTCACTCCATATTTATTCGGAGAAGGCAATGGCAACCCACTCCAGTACTCTTGCCTGGAGAATCCTATGGGTGGAGGAGCCTTGTAGGCTGCAGTCCATGGGGTCGCACGGAGTCGGACACGACTCAAGCGACTTAGCAGCAGCAGCAGTAGCAGCAGCCATATTTATTAAATGAATGCACTGTTTTGTCAAAGACTTGACACCCAGAAATCCTCCTGCCTCAAATCCCAAGGTAGAATGTATACACATGTGCAGAAGGTGTTCTACCAAGGACATGGCCTGAAGGTCTCCAAAAAAGGAACTTTGTGGGAACTGCCCTCCCTTCCCTTTAATCTTCTCTAAGACCTTCTTTTTCACTGGTCTGTGCATGAGTTTGATCATTTAAAGGAGAGCTGCCTATAAAAAAAACAAGGAACAAGGACCCAGAGCCAACAGGAGCCCACAGAGTATAAAGGAACAATGAAGGCACTGCAAGAAGTCTAAAGGGATTCAGCTTTTATGTCTAGCCACTCTTGAAGTCTTTCCAAAAAATTGGGGTAGGAGAAACTAGAGTGAGAAAAAAAGAGGGCTCAAGACAGAAGACTCTCCGGGAAGAAGAGCCTCTGAAGGAGACTAAGAAAATATGAGATCTTCAGGGGGAGTATCAGGCAACACCAGTATCAGCTTCACTGAGGAAGGGAATTCTCAACAACATCAAATATAAAGAGAACTTCAGTAAGATGAAGTTCATCTGTTGGAGTCAGGAGATCATTGATGACCTTGCCAAAGCAGTGCTCATTGGCCAAAGACAGTTGTACAAGCTGTTGACTGAAAAAGGACAGCAGCCTGCATTGTGCTCATGAAAGCATCCCCTTTGAGGAAGGGTGGCATTTTTCCTAATTGGGACAAAGGTACCAAGTGTGCTGGTGAAGAAACTGGTGGTTTCAGTGGGGTGCAGGAGGCAAAGCCCTACTGCAGTGATTTGAAGACCAACCAAGAGGAGAGAAAGAGGGGACATTTAGGGTCTAAGCTCAGTCCTCCTATCAGACAATTTTAAATTGACAGAAAGAAGGAGGGAAGAGATGAACTGGGGAGAGGGGTTAGACAATGCAAAGAGGAAACAGAGAAGGAACTGTGGGGGATGTGGATCTGACTTCTACTGCTAATAAAACCTAGTGATCATTCTGTTTATCCCTGTGTTTGCAGAGTTGCACCTGAGTTTAAAGTTTCACATTCCATGCAATTCTCAGAATACCTTGGAAAGTGGGTTATGCAGCATTGTTACTCCTTCCACACATGAGGAAACTAACATGCAAAAAGTTCAACTAAGCGATGGAGTCGGAGAATGGACACTGGAATGGACTGAGGATAGACCTTGCTTGCAAATTCAGGGGCCTATGCTAGCACTGTGCCTTGAGAGCAAGTTGTCTCAAACCACTGGGCCTCTGTCTGCATGACTGTTAAATGGAACATGTAATACCTGCCTTATGGAGACATGAGGAGGACCTGGGATATATACAAACACCCAGCATGCCGGCAAACACTGTCAATACCCATGAACTCTCTTTTCCTTGCTTCTCTGCTTAGAACTCAAATTCCAGTTATCCGACTCCAGGTTGATAATTATCAACCAGATGCCACTATGGCCATTTACTCATTTATTCCTTTTCAGATTTACCTAAATTTTGGTTTAAATAAAATCTAAGATATTTACTCTCCAGAAAAGTTCCTTAAAGAATTATTGTTATTGTTAATAAAATTTGATGTGTTACATTTATCTATCATCTGTGAAAGGAAAATCATTACCATATGTAAAATAGCTAGCTAGTGAGAAGTTGATGTATAACACAGGGAGCTCAACCTTGTGCTCTGTGACAACCAAGAGGGGTGGAATGAAGTTAAGGTGGGAGGGAGGTTCAAGATGGAGGGGATATATGTATACTTATGACTGATAAACACTGTCATATGGCAGAAACCAACGCAACATTGTCAAGCAATCATCCTCCAATTTAAAATAAATTTTTTAAAATGGAGTTGGTTTTGCTAAAAGAGAGCTCTCTAAAATGGAACCAGGAGGAACTCCCTGGTGGGCCAGGGGTTAGGACTCTGTGCTTCCACTGCAGGAGGCAGGGTTCAATCCCTGCTCGGGGAACTAATAAGGTACTACATGATATGGCCAAAAGCAAAAGCAAAACTGAACTAAACTAGATAAATAAAATGGAGCCAGGAGGCCATTGAGGAAGTGTGACTTATGCACATCTCAGCTCAGCTGAAATCTGACCTTCTGACCAGTGACTGTCTTAATGCAGGCTTCCAGAACATTTGCCCATTGTTCCAAAAACTGAAGATATTTATTGGACCCTTTCACCCCAAAACAACTCATGACAGCCTATTCCTTAAGGACAAATCTTTCCTTTCTTGCATTAGGGTCAATCAGAATTCTTGGGCAACCATGTGGCTTTTGCCTTTGGAAGCATCTGACCCCTCTTCTTCCCCAGGATGCTTGTTTGGTTTGACCAGACTCTGTGTCTCCCAAACTGCAATTCTTAAGACCCCAAATAAAGCTCTTTGTTCTTTGCAGCCTTGGTACTGATTATCATTCAACACATCTTGCAATCCCTGGTAGCGCCAGTGGTAAAGAACCCACCTGTCAATGCAAGGGACATAAGTGACACAAGTTCGATCTCTGGGTTGGGAAAGATTCCCTGGAGGAGGCCATGGCAACTCACTCCAGTATTCTTGCCTGGAGAATTCCATGGACAGAGGAGCCTGGAGGGCTACAGTCCATGGGGTCACAAAGGGTCGGACACAACTGAAGTGACTTAGCATGCATGTGCTAAGTATCTTGCAAGTGCCTCATAAAATTGCATTAACTATACAGCTGTTTCCAATCTCCTTTCCCATCAGCCCATTTGGGAAGTGGAGCCCTAGTGTGTGGATGGCAGTTGGTGAAGCGTGAGGGGGTGTCAGTGGTGAAGAACTGTCTGGTGGAAACCTGAGAAGCTGAACTGTAAGCTGAGGCAGAGAGGAAGTTCCAGACCCGGCCCAGGGAGGAGGCTGGGAGAAGGATGAGAAAGACAGCGCTGTCCCTCAAAGGAATGTGGAAGTATTAGCATATGAAAAATACATAAAACGATTTAATTATCTGGTCCTAGTAAACATTCTTTCCCCACTAAACCATTTCCATCAAAAGATCAGGAAACAGGGCCAAGCAAGTCGCTTTTAAAATTCAATAATGATTCCTCAGCTGAGAAAAAACAAATTGGATAGAGCAGATATCTTCATATCCCTAACAGAAAAGACACAGCATAGACTAATTAACCCAGTTTTGATCATCAGGAAACGAATACACAATGTGTAGGAATATAAACTCAGATCATCCAATGTTGGCCTAATTCTTTTGGCAATATTTATTCAAATGCACACGAGCGGGTCACAGCATTATTAAGTCTTGTTCAGCTGTGTGCTCTTCTTTTCTATCTTTTGTGATATTCTTCTGGAAAAATGGGAAGGTTTTCCCCCACGTTCACTGGAAGTGATCTGTGAGACAGACACACGTAACAGCGAGTTTCCATCTTCAGTTCTGCTTCCATGTCCTGAACATTTTCTATTTGCCAGGCAGTATCCTGGATGCCAGGAATTCAGTGAGGAATCATTCAAGATTCCTATTCCTCTCAAGGAAATTAATCCTAACTGGGGCACCCATACATATACATGTGACCAGAATAATCTCAGAGAGCCGTAAGGGCGATGAAGATAATACGAAGGTGCAGTGAGACAGAGTCCCTGAAGCGGGGTGCGGGGGTGGGGGCTACTCTAGACACAGTGGTTCCCTTCTGTGAATGACGACAATGTTACAAAGATCTGGAGGAGGAACATCCTAGGGAGGGAACAGAATGTGCAAAAGCCTTGAGGAGGGAATGAACTCAGGGTGACTGAGGAAGAGAGAAAAGACCAGGATAACAAAACCCTGAGCTTCCCAGGTGGCTCAGTAGAAAAGAATTCATCTGCCAAGCAGGAGATTCAAGTTCAATTCTTGGGTCAGGAAGATCCCCTGGAGAAGGAAATGGCAATCCATTCCAGTATTCTTGCCTGGAGAACCCCATGGACAGAGGAGCCTGGTGGGCTACAGTCCATGGAGCTGGAGCAGAGTTGGACACGATTTAGTGACTGAACAACAGGAACCTAGAGACCAAAGGGCAAAATGGCACAAGATGAGGTAGGGGACACAGACAGGGGCCAGAGTGTGGTGAGTCCCACTAGCATGTAGTAAAATCATGGATGCTATTCTAAGGGCAATGGCAAACCATTAGAAAGGATTTTTCATTTGCATCAATCAAATGAGTATTTATTCAGTGCTGACATACTCAGAACTGTGATCCTGGTCCCTATCACCAATTTGTTTTCATTTTTAATTTTTTTATTGGACTATAGCCACTTCACGATGCTGTGTTAGCTTCTGCTGCACAACGAAGCGAACCAGCCACATGCATACACACATCCCTCCCTCTTGGAGCTCCCTCCCCCCACACCCCATCCCCTCCACAGAGAACTGAGCTGAGCTCCCTGAGCTATGTGGGGTTCCCAGGTGGTGCAGATGGTAAAGAGTCCACCCGCCAATGCAAGAGATGTAAGAGATGCAGGTTCAATCCCTGGGTTGGGAAGATCTCCTGGAGAAGGAACTGGCAATCCACTCCAGTATTCTTGCCTGGAGAATTTCATGGACAGAGGAACCTGCCGGGCTACAGTCCCTGGGGTTGCCAAGAGTCAGACATGACTGAATAAACTCACATGCCCTGTGCTATACATTAAGGTCTCACTAGCTGTTTTACAACTAGCTGTTGTACACCCGGCAGTGCACATACATCCGTCTCAATCTCCCAATTCATCCCGTCCCTCCCATAATTCCATCACTGGAGAGTTTTTAAGCAAGAGAATGATCTGGTCTATTTCAATCCTTCTAAAGATCACAGTGGCTGGGGACAGAAACAGACTAGGAAGCTGTGCAGTGGGGACATAAAGGGAGCAGGAAAGCCTCACAACTGTTCAGACAAAAGATGATGGTAATTTGATGTCAATAACTGTTACATTAGATGGTTCCCTTCCCCTCTTTGTAGCATTTCAATGAATCATTTCAAATGAAGTCCCACTCCTGTTTCGCCAAAGAGAGCAGAAGCCTTACTAGAAAGGCAGTGATACGTGGTGAGCGTTGGGCTGAGATAACCTCTCTCTCAGCCGGCAGCTGGAAGGGGAGAGCACCTGCAGAATCCAGGAGCCAGTCACTCAGAACCACTGATGTGATCACGGAAACAGGAGTGCATCACAGCTGGCAGTTTCACCCTTGATTCAAATGAATGGCACCCGCATTTATTTCTTAGGAACAAAATGTGCCCCACGGGTCAACGATGAGCAAAAGCGTGCTATTTAATCAAAACTCTGCCACCAAAGGAAGCTCAGTTGCTGGTAACTCAGAGGACTGGTGCCTTTAAGAATGAAGTTTCCTGTTAAATACAGAGAATTAGGTAGTTCAAAATGACACAGTCTTCTCTTTGCTCCTACACCTCCTCACAAGTTTCTATCTACCGGCTTGCCCATTCCCACCTGCCCCCGTGGTTCCAAAATTTCTCTGATCTGTAGCTCGGCCATTAGTGTTAGTAGCTACAGGCTGGTTTGCTGTAACAAAGACTCTCTCCTTTTACTTTCCTTCCTCTAGGAAGGGAATCCAAAAGGATCTTGCTGCAATTTATGTCAAAGAGTGTTCTGCCTATGTTTCCTTAAAGTATCCAGTCTCACATTTAGGTCTTTAATCCATTTTGAGTTTATTTTTGTGGCTGGTGATAGAGAATGTTCTAGTTTCATTCTTTTACATGTAGCTGTCCAGTTTTCCCAATATTCTGTAATAACTTACACAGGAAAAGAATCTGAAAAAGAATGGATATCTGTACTTGGATAACTGAGTCACTTTGCTGTACACCTGAAACGATGCAACTTTGTAAATCAACTATTGTTGTTGTTCAGTCACTAAGTCGAGTCCTTAAGTCATTTCCTCTTAATCAGAGGTCCCCAACCTTCAGGATCTAATGCCTGATGACCTGAGGTGGAGCTGATGTAATAAAAACAGAAATAAAGTGTACAATAAATGTAAGACACTTGAATCATTCTGAAACCATCACCCTTCCCAACCCGTCCATGGAAAAACTGTATTCCATGAAACCAGCCTCTGGTACCAAAGAGATTCGGGACTGCTGTCCTTAATAATTTCCCATCCACGACCTCCTGACTCTGCTCCTTGGCTAGAAATCCCCACTTGACCTCGCTGTATTCAGAGTTGGACCTGATGACCTCTCTATGTGACCACTGCAGTAGCCCCACCCTCCCCCCAAATTAGGTCCTGCTTACTACCTTTAACTAGTATTTCAATAATTTTTTCTTTCACTGTTCTCTGAAGATAATAGCTGTAAATACAGAAAAATAGAGAACAGCAGAAACTTGAAAAATCTCAGAATTGGAATGGATGAGCTCACCCATGGGGCTCATCTTATTTCAAAAGAGCTTACATGATGAGAACCGATTGCTCATAATCAGGAGAAACCATCATCATTAATTCACATGTATGCCTAAAAAAATCAGTTATAATAATACAGTGGAGAGTCATAAACCTAGGACTTAATTCAAAAAATTAGAACATTACAGTGGCAGGCTGGATGAGAGGGGAGCTTGAGGGAGAATGGATACATGTATGGGCTATCCAGGTGGCACTGGTGGTAAAGAACCTGCCTGCCAATGCAGGAGACATAGAGACAGGTTCGATCCCTGGAGTGGGAAGATACCCTGGAGGAGGGCATGGCAACCCACTCTGGTATTCTTGCCTGAGGAATCCCATGGACACAGGAGCCTGGTGGGCTACAGTCCATATGGTCACAGAGAGTTGAACACGACTAAAGCGACTTAGCATAGATACATGTATATGTATGACTGAGTTCCTCTGCAGTCCACCTGAAACTATCACAACATTGTTAACAGGCTATACTCCAGTATAAAATAAAGAGTTTGAAAAAAAATATTAGAACATACTAATAGTTACCCCACCCCCCAACGTAACCACTATCTCAAATTTTGTGCTTCCTACTTAAAAAACAAAATGTATTGTTAAGGTTGGATGCTTCTGAATTTGATGAAAAGAGTTTTATACTCATCACATTCTTCTGGAATTCCTTTTTCACTCCCAGTCGTTATTAAGATTTATTCATGTTGACAGTATCTACACTTCACTCACGTTTCACTCCTTCATAATTCTCCACTGAGTTACATATTTTTTAAAACATTTTTCATCTTATCAGATGGAGGCAAAATACTCAGAGAAAAATAATCTAACTTATATTTTATAATTATGGCCCTAAACACACAATAATAATACTTCAGGGAAACTGGGGTTTAGGTATTTAGTGGCAAGAGTAATTGGGGCCTTGTTCATTAGCTGCAGATATTCAGACACTATTTAGCTGATTGATTAGAAACAAAGTCAAGAGGAAAATGCTTATTTTTAACTTCCAGTTAGAAATCTTCAGTGAGTTCAGTTGCTCTGTTGTGTCCGACTCTTTGCAACCCCATGGACTGCAGCACGCCAGGCCTCCCTGTCCATCACCAACTCACAGAGCTTGCCAAAACTCATGTCTATCGAGTCGGTGATGTCATCCAACCATCACATCCTTTGTTGTTCCCCTCTCCTCTTGCCTTCAATCTTTACCAGCATCTAGATCTTTTCCAGCGAGTCAGTTCGTTGCATCAGGTGGCCAAAGTATTGGAGTTTCAGCTTCAACATCAGTCCTTCCAATGAACACCCAGGACTGATCTCCTTTAGGATGGACAAGTTGGATCTCCTTACAGTCCAAGGGACTCTCAAGAGTCTTCTCCAACACCACAGTTCAAAAGCATCAATTCTTCAGCGCTCAGCTTTCTTTATAGTCCAACTCTCACATCCATACATACTACTGGAAAAACCATAGCTTTGACTAGAAAGACCTTTGTTGACAAAGTAATGTCTCTGGTTTTTAATATGCTATCTATGTTGGTCAGAGCTTTTCTTCCAAGGAGCAGGCATCTTTTAATTTCATGGCTGCAGTCAGCATCTGCAGTGATTTTGGAGCCAAAAAAAAAAAAATAGTCTCTCATTGTTTCCACTGTTTCTCCATCTATTTGCCATGAAGTGATGAGATCAGATGCCATGACCTTAGTTTTTTGAATGTTGAGTTTTAAGCCAGCTTTTCACTCTGCTCTTTCACTTTCATCAAGAGGCTCTTTAGTTCTTCACTTTCTGCCATAAGGGTGGTGTCATCTGCGTATCTGAGGTTATTGATATTTCTCCTGGCAATCTTGATTCCAGCTTGTGCTTCCTCCAGCCCAGCGTTTCTCATGATGTACTCTGCATAGAAGTTAAATAAGCAGAGTAACAATCTAAGCCTTGATGTACTCCTTTCCCAATTTGGAACCAGTCTGTTGTTCCATGTCTGGTTCTAACTGTTTCCCCTTTACCTGCATACAGATTTCTCAAGAGGCAGGTAAGGTAGTCTGGTATTCTCATCTCTTTAAGAATTTTCCACAGTTTATTGTTATCCACACAGTCAAAGGCTTTGGTGAGTCCATAAAGCAGAAATAGATGTTTTTCTGGAACTATCTTGCTTTTCTGATGATCCAGCAGATGTTGGCAATTTGATCTCTGGTTCCTCTGCCTTTTCTAAAACCAGCTTGAACATCTGGAAGTTCACTGTTCACGTACTGTTGAAGCCTGGCTTGGAGGATTTTGAGCATTACTTTGCTAGCTTGTGAGATGAGAGCAATTGTGTGAGAGTCTGAGCACTCTTTGGCATTGCCTTTCTTTGGGATTGGAATGAAAACTGACCTTCCCAGTCCTGTGGCCACTGCTGAGTTTTCCAAATTTGCTGACATATTGAGCGCAGCACTTTCACAGCATCATCTTGTAGTATTTGAAATAGCTCAACTGGAATTCCATCCCCTCCACTAGCTTTGTTTGTAATGATGCTTCCTAAGGCCCACTTGACTTCACATTCCAGGATGTCTGGCTCTAGGTGAGTGATCACACCATCATGGTTATCTGGGTCATGAAGATCTTTTTTGTACAGTTCTTCTGTGTATTTGTGCCACCTTTTCTTAATATCTTCTGCTTCTGTTAGGTCCATACCATTTCTGTCCTTTATTGTGCTCATCTTTGCATGAAATGTTCCCTTGGTATCTCTAATTTTCTTGGAGAGATCTCTAGTCTTTCCCATTGTATTGTTTTCCTCTATTTCTTTGCACTGATCACTGAGGAAGGCTTTCTTATCTCTCTGTGCTATTCTTTGGATTTCTACATTCAATTGGATATATCTTTTCTTTTCTCCTTTGCTTTTAGCATCTCTTCTTTTCTCAGCTATTTGTAAGGCCTCCTAAGACAACCATTTTGCCTTTTTGCATTTCTTTTTCTTGGGGATGGACTTGATCACTGCCTGCTGTACAATGTCATGAACCTCCATCCATAGTTCTTCACGCACTCTATCAAATCTAATCCCTTGAATCTATTTGTCACTTTCATTGTATAATTGTAAGCGATTTGCTTTAGGTCATATCTGAATGGTCTAGTGGTTTTTCCTACTTTCTTCAATTTAAGTCTGAATGTGGCAATAAGGAGTTCATGATCTCAGCCACAGTCAGCTCCTGGTCTTGTTTTTGCTGACTGTATAGAGCATCTCCACCCTTGGCTGCAAAGAATATAATCAATCTGATTTCAGTATTGACCATCTGGTGATGTCTGTGTGTAGAGTCTTCTCTTGTGTTGGTGGAAGAGGGTGTCTGCTATGACCAGTGCATTTTCTTGGCAAAGGCCTGTTAGCCTTTGCCCTGCTTCATTTTGTACTCCGAGGCCAAATTTGCCTGTTATTCCAAGTATCTCTTGACTTCCTACTTTTGCATTCCAGTCCCCTATGACCAAAAGGACATCTTTTTCTTGGTGTTAGTTCTAGAAGTTCTTGTAGGTCTTCATAGAACCATTCAACTTCAGCGTCTTCAGCATTACTAGTTGGGTATAGGCTTGGATTACTGTGATATTGAATGGTTTGCCTTGGAAACAAACAGAGATCATTCTGTCATTTTTGAGATCGCACCCAAGTACTGCATTTTGGACTCATTTGTTGATAATGAAGGCTACTCCATTTCTTCTAAGGGATTCTTGTCCACAGTAGTAGATATAATGGTCATCTGAATTAAATTCACCCCTTTCAGTCCATTTCAGTTCACTGATTCCTAAAATGTCAATGTTCACTCTTGCCATCTCCTGTTTCACACTTCCAATTTACCTTGATTCATGGACCTAAAATTCTAGGTTACAATGCAATATTATTCTTTACACCATCAGACTTTATTTCCATCACCAGTCACATCCACAACTGGGCATTGTTTTCGCTTTGGCTCCATCTGTTCATTCTTTCTTGAGCTATTTCTCCACTCTTCTCCGGTTGCATACTGGACACCTACTGACCTGGGGAGTTCATCTTTCAGTGTCCTATCTTTTTGCCTTTTCATACTGTTCATGGGGTTCTCAAGGCAAGAATAGTGAAGTGGTTTGCATTCCCTTCTCCAGGTTTTTCTGAGGGGGAGAAAAAATATTTTTTTAATTGACATATAGTTGACTTACAGTATTGTGTTTATTTTTGCTGTATCACAAAGTGACTCAGCTGTACCTATATATTCTTTTTTTTAATATTTTTTTCCGTTATGGTTTATCATAGGATACTGAAAACAGTTCCTTGTGCTATACCGTAGGACCTTGATGTTTATCCATTCTATATATACTAGTTTACTTCTGCTAACCCCAATTCCCTCCCCCTTGGCAACCACCAGTCTGTCCTCCATGAGTCAAGTTTTATTTCATCTACTGGTGCATTTTGTGTCATGTTTTAAATTCCACATATAAGTGGATATCATACAGCATTTGTCTTTCTCTTTCTGACTTACTTCACTTAGTATGATAATTTCTAGTTGCATTCATGTTGCTAAAATGCCATTGTTCTTTTTATGGCTGAGTAGTATTCCAAATCCATTCATCTGTTGCTGGTTAGGTTGTTTTTATGTCTTAGCCATTGTGAAAAGTGCTACTATGAACATAAGGGTGCATATATCTTTTTGGATTATAGTTTTGTCTGGATATATGTCCAGGAGTGGGATTGCTGGATCATATGGTAATCCTATTTTTAGTTTCCTGAGTAACCTCCATACCATTTTCCATAGTGGCTGTACCAACCTACATTCCCACCAACAGTGTAGGAGGGTTTCCTTTGATGGGGAGAAATGAGAGGGAGAAAAATATGCTCTAACAAAGTATAATAAAATTAAAGGAGAAGATGTTAGAGCAAAGAAGAAAGAGAGATGACCTTGTGCTTCAGATGCATCTGACTCTTTGTGACCTCATAGACTGTAACCTATCAGGCTCCTCTGTCCATTGGATTCTCCAGGCAGGAATACCGGAGTGGGTTGCCATTCCCTTCTCCAGAGGATCTTCCCAACCCAGGGAGCGAACCCACATCTCCTGTGTCTCCTGCACTGCGAGCAGATTCTTTACCGCTGAGCCACTGGCGAAGCCTAGAGAAGGCCTTAAGAAAATGCAAAATGTCACTGGGAACATTTTCAAGGTTACAAAGCAACAATGCCCAGCCTAGAGTAAAATGTCTATACTGCTCCTTCTGGATGTAAAGAGTGAGGCACAAACCAAAGAGAAGAACCCATACAATTAAAATAACAAAGCCAAACATTGTGGGAGAAAATTGATGCCTTTAGTCCAAAGGAATGCACAGGTGTTCTCCAGCAAATATGATGATGTTGTGATCCAGAACACAGGGGGGAAACTGTTTTATCTCCCACAGCATCTTATCAGCAGGGAGCGGGAGGCAGAAGCTGGTTCCCCTGTTGCTTCTCTGGATGCACAGGCAGCTTCATTTGAGCCTTTTCTAAGACAGTGATCATTCAGTGTACTTTATTCCTGAGATTTAAAAAATTTAAAAAATGCCTTTGGTATGTCTCTAAGGGGAAAGACCAGAAATATACATCAAATTGGCTTGGCATTACAAGAAGAGGAGGGGAAAAAGACACATACAGCCCCAATTTCTGCGCTCTTGGAATTAATCTTTTTAAGAAATGATGGGCCAGGAGAGCCTGGCAGGCTACAGTCCATGGGGTCGCAAAGAGTCGGATATGACTGAGCATGCAATAAATGATTAAGATATCTGAGTGGCTGTCATGAAGGAAGCATTCGATAAATGTTAATTCCTTTCCCTTTTATGTTCTTAGCTCCTTACCCTCGTGTCTTATTTTGCAAAGAAAATGACTCTCAGTCATTCTACATGTATGGAGTCCAAATAAAGCCCAGTAATTAACCACCTAATTAGCATAATTCATGTTAACACTGAAGCTAATGATGCCCAAGGTAGTGAGCTTCTTATGTGGGAGATTTCTTCAGGAAACAAATCAGGGGTGTGGCCAGGGGATTTCAGATTGAAGATCATTCCAGAAATGCTTTCCACCTAGTTAGATATTTTAAAGATTTTACAGCTTAGCTTACCATTTGAGAACAACTCAGGCTTTGGGGAGACAAGTAGCCACAATCCCAGACATGGAGCTGCTGGAAATTAACTTTGGTTTTTTCAGTTTTTTATGTATGTACAAGTTTCAGCAGAAAAAAATCAATAAATGGGCTTTGACCCAATATATGCAGGCCTGAGAGATTTCACCTGATGAATCTCCCTCCGATTGCTAGAAACAATAAAAGTGCTAAGCAAATGCTTGCAGTAGCTGCTATCACAATCATGCATTCTCTTGAACTGAGAAAGGGACCTATTTTTCATCTGAGGCGAGGGGAATTACAGGATCTGTTCGATCTTATAATTCAATTTCTTTATTTTATAGATGAGTACCAAAGCTGCAATCAGTCAAGTCTTGCAGACTTGCAGAGCGGCCGTAAGTGCTTAGTCCAGAAAGTTCTAGTCTATTACTCATTCCAAAACCACCGTGTTTTTAGCAGGAAAAAAAGGCAAAGATCTATGCAATGTGGAATTTCAACACATGACCATTGCTACTGCTGGCAATTCTCAACCCTGATGCTTTGAGGTACAGGTGCTAATGAATTTCTCTGTGAAGCTAGAATGACCTCCCTGCCTGTTTGCCAGACTGCCCAGTCCCCAAGTATAAGATGGACAGGCAAGCCTGTCTAATTCAGGCCATTTCCCCACGTGTCACTTCTGACTCCTGCTCAAGCAATACATAGGCTCTTGGATTTTTTTTTTTTAATAAGAACCTACTTATATTCATTAGAAATATCTTTAGCAGAAAGTCTGGCCAACAACAAGACTGGGAATGAATTAGAGAATAGCATGAAATTCAATGCAATCAGTTAATTTTTAGTAATAGTTTAAAACTCACAGCTTGGAGCTGTCCTTTCTGACAGCTCAGGAGACCAGCCTCCTAAGAGGGAGCATCAGGGATTGCAGTGGGCTCCCTTGGTTGTCTCTATAACACCCAACCCTCCCCTCTTCAGCCTTGTACTTCAGCAGAAAGTAGCCCTCTCCTCAGCTCTGAGGGGTGAAATTCTGGTTTATCTGTCAGGGTTTCTCAGCACCGTTGACAGTTTGAGTTGGATAACTCTTTGCTGTGGGCCTGTCCTGTGTACCATAGGGTGTTTGGTAGCATCCCTGGCCTCCACCCACTAGATGCCAACAGCACTCCTCAGCTGTGACAACCAGAGCTGTCTCCACAGCTGGCCAAGTGTCACCTGGGGATAAAATTGGCTGTGCTTGAGAATCACTGGTTCTATGTCAGTCATGGAAATTCCATTCTTTCTTAAGGTTGGTTTAAGCATGTGAGTGAATTCTGAGCACTGAGACCCTACGCTTTTTTTTTTTTTTATATGGTTATGTTGTGGCTGGGAGACAGGGATGGAATGGAGCCTTGATTTTTCTCTGGATGCTTTTTTGTATATTCAATTTTTTGGTTTTTGGCTGCACTGTGCAGTAGGCAGGTTCTTAGTTGCCTGGCCAGGAATCAAACCCATGCCCCCTGTGGTGTCTTAACCACGGGACTGCCAGGGAAGCTCCTTTCTCCATCCCCTATGCCCTAAAAAAAAATGAATGTCATTCATTCATTCTGCCACCTTGAAATACAAGTTGGAAGTTGGGTCACAGGTTATTTCATAAAAACACATCTTTGCAGGTAAAATTAAGCTTTAAACATCCTTCAGTACAAGTAAGCACTGGACCAGTTTTACAATGAGTTTTCTAGGGGGATTCTGGAAAAGGTATCTTCACTGTCCCTTGGACAGCAAGGAGATCAAACCAGTCAATCCTAAAGGAAATCAACTGTACATATTCATCGGAGGGACTGATGCTAAAGCTGAAGCTCCAATACTTTGGCCACCTGATGTGAAAAGATGACTCACTGGAAAAGACCCTGATGCTGGGAAAGACTGAAGGAAAAAGGGAAAGAGTGCAGCAGAGGATGAGATGGTTAGATATGGTTAGATAGACTCAATGGACATGAATCTGAGAAAACTCTGGGAGATGGTAAAGGACAGGGAAGCCTGGTGTGCTACAGTGGTCATGGTGTAGCAAAGAGTCAGACACAACTTACAGAGTAAAAAACAACAAAAAGAAATGCGAAAGGCAAACAGTGTTTCTCACCTCTTGAAGACACTGTTACATCTGGAGATGTGTACCCAGGTATCAGTACACCTGTGACTCCTGTACCTACAGGGTGACTGCATGAGGACCTGGCCTGAGGTGAAGCTGAGGAGCTCTTGTTATTGGAATGAAACCATTTCTTTAAGCCAATTTGAGTTGGGGGGTTTTGTAACTTTCAGTCAAAGGCATCCTAATAAAATATCCTATTGTACTATCCTTTACGAATACTTATAAAACCATATTGACATGCAGGATTCAAGTTCCAAGACGCTATCATTATGCTTATTTTCCTCCCTAAAACTTCTTTCTGCTGCTTGCAGCATTCCTGTCATCATTCTCTAAATCACAAACAGTTGTCTAAATAACTGAATGGCTATAACTCCTGTCTTCCAGACAATATTTTTAAATATGTTTGTTGTTGTTCAGTCACCCTGTCATGTCCAACTCTTTAGGACTCCATGGACTGCAGCATGACAGGCCTCCCTGTCCCTCACCATCTCCCAAAATTTGCTCAAGTTCTTGTCCATTGCGTTGGTGATGCCATCCAGCCATCTCATCCTCTGATGCCCTCTTCTCCTTCTACCCTCAATCTTTCCCAGCATCAGGGACTTTTTCAATGAGTCGTCTGTTCAAATCAGATGACCAAAATACTGGAGCTGCAGCTTCAGCATCAGTCCTTCCAATGAGTATTCAGGGTTGATTTCCCTTAAGATTGACTGGTCTGATCTCCTTGTCTTCTCCAGCACCATAGCTTATACTTTAAAAAAAAGATTTAAAAAAAACATAACAAGAGGTTAATACTTAACTCTTGCTTGGGCTCAATGAGAACTTACGGAATTGTTTTCTTTCTTTTTTTCAAGGTCAACAAATATAAGAAGAAAAAGTAGGTGTGGTAATAATAATTTTTAAAAAGAGAACGCTTCACCAACTTCATAACTTCAGTTTTCAGATTGAAAGCTTTACCAAGTTGAAGACAGACTTGCATTTTGAGAATAAAAGGGCTCACAAATCCTACTCAGGCTTAATGAAAAAAAAGTCATCTGTACATATTCTGGAGAAATGTCAAGGGGAAGGGGGAAAATTCTGCACTCTTTCATAGAGACAGAGCAAGTAATTTAAAAAGGAAAAATAATTTCAACATTGGACTTCTCATCTGCAACACTGATGACAGACACCAATGAAACACAGTTTATACACCATGTGAAAGAAATCCAAAACCGCACAGCTAAAATACATATTCGAGGGGAAAAAAGATATTTTTGGAAACAAGCTCAAGAAAGTGTATAAGCAGTGGGCTCTAAGGCAGTATCCCAATCAAATAAAAATTAAACAAAATCAAAGATCTCAAGGGGAAGATGAAGAATATAAGAATTAGTGCTGGGAAGTACTTTTTTAGGAAAATAGGTTAAATATATGATAATATAGCTAAGTCAAAGTAGATAATATACATGTGACTAGTGATATGTTTAAAAAGCTTTGATCTTTTAAACAATAGAAGCATGCTGCAAAAAAGTGAAAAAGTTAACAGTATCTTAAAACTACAATCCTAAATTAATTCAACTAGCCCCAGAATTTTCAAGTAAGGCGTACAGGGAATAAAATAATGACACAGAAGCCTGTACATACCTTTCCTAAATTCAGAGAAAGTATGTGGGTTAAATGGCATCCCAGGTGTTTCAGAGGGTAAAGAATCTGCCAGCAAGGCAGGAGACACGGGTTCAATTCATGGGTGCAAGATTCCCTGGAGAAGGGCACAGCAATCCACTCCAATATTCTTGCCTGAAGAATCCCATGGCCAAGAGGAGCCTGGTAGGCTACAGTCCACAGGGTCACAAAGAGTTGGATGTGACTGAGCACACGTGTGCATACGTGTGGGTTTAGAACATAATAATAAACACCTTAGCTGGTGTAGAACATCTAAGATGCTCTTTAATTTTGGTGTATCTGTGGAGAAATATGGTTTGATATAGGACTGTTAAAAACAGGAAGATGAGCATTGGCAAAATAGACATTTTTAATTGAGCTAAGAATCACTAGGGGTAAAGTAAAGGTACAAATTCTAATACAGTCAGTAAAAGTAGAAAAGGAAAAAAATAGAAAAACGTAAATACAAAAGAAGATGCAGAAAATAATTAAAGACATGAGCTATAACTGCAACAGGTGGATGAAGTTTGAGATATGGTTGCAGAAGAGTAAGGGGGTAGTCTAAGTGTAGTGTCAGGCTGACATTGTGGGGCTGGGCAAGTTTCACCGGGCTAATTGTCACAGGGCTCTAGGGGAGAGGAATCCTGGTGCAGGGGGATTTGAGAATTTTGACACCCTCATTGAGAACTTGAAAAAAAAACACCCGAGGGGATAAAGACAGGCAATGCTTGTAGGCTAGCTTAGACTGAAAGACTTAATACTACAAAGATGCTGATTCTCCCATGAACTAGCTAACCATTTAATGTATTCTAAATACAGCTACCAAAGTTCTTGGAACTTTACAAAATGTTTAACACTCATTTAAAAGAATAAACATTCAAGAGTAGACTGAAAAAAATTTAAACAGTAACAGGTGTATTTTCGGAACTCATATGGCTTTATATGAAGATATAAATAGATATTCTGCTGTAGTCACAATGGTAAGGAACAGACATAGAAAAAGACAAGTTAAAGGAAGAATTAGACCAGATTTTGCAAGAGCATTTAATAAACATTAAAAGTGGCATTTCAACATCACTTTCCAATAGTTTTGTAACCTTGGGATGGGAAGGGGCTTTCTATGCATCCTGTCAAAGTTAGTAACAATTAAAAAAAAAAACTGAAAAATAGGATTACATAAAGTTAGCATTCCAAAAGGAAGAATAAAACTAAACTTAGGTTAAATGACTGATGGAAAATTGGGGAGAATATTTGCACTATGTAAAACAGGCAAAGACTAATGTTTTTATTATATACAGAGCCATTATAAATCACAAAGGAAAAACAACTCAGTGAAAAAGTGAGGAAAATAGGAGGAAATTAATAAGTCTAAGAAAACTGTGGGAGGATTCTCAACTCTACCATTAAACAATTACATATCAATATACTTTTATTTATTTGAATTACAAAGCTTGAAAGGATTGTAAATAACCACTGGTTGCAAGGCTCTTGGAAAAGGAAATTATAATGCCCTGTATGTAGGAATATAAATTGGCACAATTCTTCTGTGGGATAATCGCAAGATATATATATATATACACACACACACACATATATATGTTACATGTACACATTTTCAGTTCAGTTGCTCAGACGTGTCCGACTCTTTGCGACCGCATGAACCGCAGCACGCCAGGACCCCTGTCCATCACCAACTCACGGAGTCCACCCAAACCCATGTCCATAGAGTCGGTGATGCCATCCAGCCATCTCATCCTCTGTCATCCCCTTCTCCTCCTGCCTTCAATCTTTCCCAGCATCAGAGTCTTTTCCAATGAGTCAGCTCTTCGCATCAGGTGGCCAAAGTATTGGAGTTTCAGCTTCATCATCAGTCCTTCCAAAGAACACCCAGGACTGATCTCCTTTAGGATGGACTGGTTGGATCTCCTTGCAATCCAAGGGACTCTCAAGAGTCTTCTCCAACACCACAGTTCAAAAGCATCAATTCTTTGGTGCTCTGTTTTCTTTATAGTCCAACTCTCACATCCATACATGACCACTGGAAAAACCATAGCCTTGACTATACAGACCTTTGTTGACAAAGTAATGTCTCTGCTTTTTAATATTCTGTCTAGGTTGGTCATAACTTTCCTTCCAAGGAGTAAGCATCTTTTAATTTCATTGCTGCAATCACCATCTGTAGTAAAGGCAATGCCAAAGAATGCTCCAACTACTGCACAATTGCACTCATCTCACATGCTAGTAAAGTATTGCTTAAAATTCTCCAAGCCAGGCTTCAGCAATACGTGAACCGTGAACTTCCAGATGTTCAAGCTGGTTTTAGAAAAGGCAGAGGAACCAGAGATCAAATTGCCAACATCTGCTGGATCATCGAAAAAGCAAGAGAGTTCCAGAAAAACATCTATTTCTGCTTTATTGACTATGCCAAAGCCTTTGACTGTGTGGATCACAATAAACTGTGGAAAATTATGAAAGAGATGGGCATACCAAACCACCTGACCTGCCCCTTGAGAAACCTGTATGCAGGTCAGGAAGCAACAGTTAGAACCGGACATGGAACAACAGACTGGTTCCAAATAGGAAAAGCAGTACGTCAAGGCTGTATATTGTCACCTTGCTTATTTAACTTATATGCAGAGTACGTCATGAGAAACGCTGGGCTGGAGGAAGCACAAGCTGGAATCAAGACTGCTGGGAGAAATATCAATAACCTCAGATATGCAGATGACACCACCCTTATAGCAGAAAGTGAAGAAGACCTAAAGAGCCTCTTGATGAAAGTGAAAGAGGAGAGTGAAAAAGTTGGCTTAAAGCTCACCATTCAGAAAACTAAGATCATGGCATCTGGTCCCATCACTTCATGGCAGATAGATGGGGAAACAGTGGAAACAGTGGCTGACTTTTTCTGGGCTCCAAAATCACTGTAGATGGTGATTGCAGCAATGAAATTAAAAGACACATTTTAAAATCCAGTAATTCTCTATCTAGAAACAAGTCCCAGGTAAAAGAATATTCATTGTAGAGTTAAATAGAATAAATCTAAAATAATGAAAAACTAAAAATAATGAAAATGTTATTCAAGTAGTTGATTATATAAGGGTATGTCCATAACTATTAAAAACTAATTTTTCCTTTTCATCACTTTAAATATATCGTGCCACCTGCCTGAAGACTTTTGGCTGAAAAATCAGCTGATAGTGTTTTGGAGATTCCCTTATATTTTATTTGTTGCTTTTAATATTTTCTCTTTATCTTTAATTTTTGTCAATTTGAATAAGCCAGAGAAAGACAAATATCATATGATATCATTTATATGTGGAATCTAAACAAATAATAATACAAATGAACTTATATACAAAACAGAAATAGACCCACAGACATAGAAAACAAACTTATGGGTACCAAAAAGGTAAAGGGAGAAAGGGGTGAATTAGGAGTTTGGAATTAACATGTACACACTACTGATAACCAACATAGACCTATTGTAGAGCACAGGAAACTATATTCAACATTTTGTAATAACCTATAAGAGAAAAGAATCTGAAAAAAACCTGATATATATGTAAGTATAACTGAATCACTTTGCTGTATGCCTAAAACTAACACAACATTGCAAATCAGTTAAAAATGTTTTTAATAAAAAATAAAAATTAATTACTAAAAACCTAGTAAGATAAGCAATAAAGTTAGAGTGAGGAAGACAAAGCAAGAACAGAAAAGGGTATGGCTCCAGCATGCTTTATCCTATTTTTTCCCCCATGGAGTGAAGAAGAGACTAGAATTTAACCATGCAGGGTCAAGGTGTCTGTGGAGGCTGCACACCAAAGCATCACTTCCCAGCTTCTCTGACAGTGCTCTGCTATCCTTCCAGTAAGGGCTTTATAAAAAGAAGAAGCAAAATGAAAAGGCTAGAAAGACAGGTAAATTCCCATGGGCCCTAGCCAGGCCCTCTTGGAGACAAGGTCTAGGTAGGAGTTTGGGAGCACGTTGCCCTCCAAAGAAACCAAAGGTCTTCGAAGGAGGAATTTGAGGACTGCATCCAAGTGACCTTGAGCCCTGTCATGGACAGAACTCCTGGGGATCATCAACTTGTTCATCCCATTGATTTCCGTCAGATGCATAAATATAATCAATTAGGTTTCACATATTCCCATCAGCCTACCAGTTCCAATTGGTACTAATGTCTGGAGGATAAACAAGGTATCCAGGACTGAGAAATGGTAGGAACTCACGCTAATGACCAGCATAGGCTGGTATGGCATTGGAACAATTATAGAAGCCTATGAATACACTGAGAATATGTCTGTAAAAAAAAAAAGTGACAGCCTGTGAATACACAAAAAGATTTATAAGAATGATTAACAAGAACATTAACAATAGTTCTTACTTCTAGGTGGTGGGACCATAGGTAACTTTCTCTTTCTTTTATATACCTTTCTAAATTACCTCTCTTTTACAGTGAACATGTATTATGTTCATAATAAAAAGTAATCTATTTTACTTAAGTGAGAGAGAAAAAATAAACTAGTTTATGGGAAAGACAAAATATAAAAGCCTGATTTGAATTTTATCTTCATCTTGTGTCTGTTCATATCTTCAGACATGGTGTGTGCTGTGTATGTGTTTGTGTGTTTTCCCTAGACTATGAAATCCTTAAGTACAAGGGTGTATCACATCATCTTGTTGGGTATAGGTGGGAGGTATGGAGACTGGGAGGTATGGCTTCCCTTGTAGCTCAGCTGGTAAAGAATCCGTCTGCAACGCGGGAGACCGGGTTCAATCCCTGGGTTGGGAAGAGCCCCTGGGGAAGAGAAAGGCTACCCACTCCAGTACCCTGGCCTGGAGAATTCCATGGACTGTATAATCCATGGGGTAGCAAAGAGTCAGACATGACCGAGTGACTTTCACTTCACTTCACTTCACGGAGAGAGTAACATGGAAACTTACATTACCATACGTAAAATAGACAGCCCATGGGAATTTGAGTTCCCATGGGAACTCAGAGGCTCTGTAACAACCTAGAGGGGTGGGATGGGGAGGGAGGTGAGAGGGAGGTTCAAGAGGGAAGGGACATATGTATACCTGTGGCTGATTCATGTTGATGTTTGGCAGAAACCTACACAATTCTGTAAAGCAGACTTATCCTTCAATTAATTAATTAAATAAAATTAATTTAATTAAAAAGAAAGCTATTCTAAAATACAGATATTTTAATACATTTATGCTCATTTTAATAAAAGCTAGGAAAAAATAATAATGAATAAATGAATTTACAACTTAATACAACTGACTCTTTACAATGAGAACAAAGAAATTAAATAATATTTGATAAATGCTTTGATTAGTATAATGTCACAAGTCCTGATTTACTTTTAAATACTATTGGAAAATAGATAATTTTCTTAATGACATCTAACTGGAGATATCAGACTGTCAGGTTCAGTTCAGTTCAGTTCAGTCGCTCAGTCGTGTCCAACTCTTTGCAACCCCATGGACTGCAGCATGCCAGGCCTCCCTGTCCATCACCCACTCCCACAGTTTACTCAAACTCATGTCCATTGAGTTGGTGATGCCATCCAACCATCTCATCCTCTGATGCCCTTTTATCCTCCAGCCTTCAATCTTTCCTAGCATCAGGGTCTTTCCCAATGAGTCAGTTCTTCACATCCGGTGGCCAAAATATTAGAGCTTCAGCTTCAGCATCAGTCCTTCCAATGAACATTCAGGACTGATCTCCTTTAGGATGGACTGGTTGGATCTCCTTGCAGTCCAAGGGACTCTCAAGAGTCTTCTCCAACACCACAGTTCAAAAGCATCAATTCTTGGGCACTCAGGTTGGTACTATGCAAATTTTTATTTGATTTAATTTCTTACCCCCGTCCAAATGCTTTTGAGAGAGAAAATATCCAACAATAGTAACAATTTTGAATCAGCAGTATATTTAAAATGACAACAATCAATGATTACTTTGTGCCAGTCACTACTCTAAGCATTTTACATGCATTTACTCATTTTATCCTCATGACAGCACTTTGAGAGGGAGACATCTTCATCGTCATCATCACCTCTATTTTACAGATGAAGAAACTGAGCCACAATGACATTGGGAAACTTGCCAGGGTCACACATCTCATGAGTCACAGAGCCAGGATTTGAACTGAGTTAGTCTGAATGTGGCACCCATATAATTAACTACTGCCAAGTAATCTCCAAATTTAAACACATATTAGAAGCACTGGGAGAGTTTTAAAACTGTTGATGCTCCAGGCCACATCCAGACCAGGTACAACACAGTTTTTGGGAGTGACTCCCAGGTTGCAGGTTTTTACAGTTCCCCAGTAGATCCGACGTGCAGCCAAATATGAGAACCACAGCACGATGCCATATCGCTCTGATTACTAGGCTCACCTTCACTCTGATGGGAAGCTGCTTAATATATTTTGACACGAAAATTAACATCTATTTGAAGCTAACTTAATCTGCAAATCATATATTAAGTTGCTAATTGAGTGGAGGACAGGTGATTACCTGAAAGGACTGTAAGTAAACCACTGCTTTCTCAGAACAGAGCTCCTACGCCCTAATTTAAAACACATCAAGCTTCCCAGACCTACATTTACTTTCTTCCCCCAAAATGGAGGGGATGGGAGATGAGCATTAGATTAAAGAAATAAATGTGTGAATCCAAGCTGATGGGTTACAGTGGCACTGCGTGCATGCTCAGTCGCTTCAGTCCTATCCGACTCTTTGCAAACCTGTAGACTGTAGCCCCCCAGGCTCCTCTGTACACGGGATTTTCCAGGCAAGAATACTGAAGTGGGTTGCCATCCCCTCCTCCAAGGGATCTTCTCAATCCAGGGATCGAACCCGCATCCCTTACGTCTCCTACATTGGCAGGAGGGTTCTTTACCGCTAGCACCACCTGAGAAGCCCATATATCTGCATATGTATATGAATACATGGTTTCTATGAAATAAGCTAAGCTCCAAAGCTGGCTTTTGCCATGAGGTCACTTGTTTAATTCCAGGCTTCCTGAGCTTTGACTTAAGACCCAGCAGGAGGGCCACAGCAAACAGGGCCGAGCTGAAATCTAGCCTGTGCACCCTTTACCAGCTGTGTGCCCACGTGTAGAGGAGATCCTCCCAGCACCAGCATGGCTAACTCCACCACCACAAACAGTACAGAACTGACACCAGGAAACCTACCTGTTTCAAACCTTGGCCGTGGATGGAAGGAGAAGAAAATAAATCAACCCTAAAATTTCATTATAGCAAACCAAAGCCCATGCAAGTTTGCAGCACAAATTCATATAGTCATCAGGGTCCCAGACAACCCTGAAGCAGAACATTTAATGTTCAAGGTCAGAGTTGGTAATGTGTCAGGCACATAGTGCTTAAAAACTGTTTTGGTTGGTTGATTTTTAAGTTTCACACCAAGGCTCTATAGGAGGCAAAGCTTTCCCTGAACAAACGTGAGGTTACTGTCAGCTTTATCCCACTTAGTGTGAGTATTCATGGTTCGCTGCAGAAATTCTAGGGTGTTTGATTAAAAAGTGCCACATCCGACCCTCCTAAAATCCAAAGAAATCCCAATTTCCAGAATACATCTGTCCCAGAAGTGTTTCTGGTCTTTTTTTTTTTAAACATTTGTCTCTAAAGTCTAGGGACAGTGGGAGCAGAGAAGAAAATGTAATTATTCAGTAGCATAATAATTATTCAGTCTCAAACTATCTTTTCTTCAGGAAATTAAGTACTTAAGGAAAATCCCAAGTCATTACTCACTTGAGGTTTCACTTTTGTTACCTGAAGACAAAATAACACTGACCTATTTCAACTTTTAAGTAGATAGCCACTGAGCATCTTCTAAGCAGGGCTGTTTCCTGGGACATGCTACCCTTTGAAAAGAGCTTAAAACTAGTTAAAGAAATCAGCTTAAAACTGATTAAAAATCAGCTTAAAACTAGTTAAAAAAAAAAAACCTCTTGATGAGATCAAATAAATGTATATAATGTAGTTTGTATGAAAGTGCTATTATCTTGTATATTGAAAGAAAACACAACCTCAGTGAAACCAAAACTGCCAGGTGCTGAGCCTGAAGTAGTAACATACAGAACTAAATATAGACCTCAAAATCTGTAGAAAAATCTTTGGCCCTATATAGGGTTTTGCCAAATTATCTACCTTG
This sequence comes from Giraffa tippelskirchi, assembly GCF_054371585.1. Taxonomy (NCBI): domain Eukaryota; kingdom Metazoa; phylum Chordata; class Mammalia; order Artiodactyla; family Giraffidae; genus Giraffa; species Giraffa tippelskirchi. Next base: position 143,658,191 of record NC_137281.1, on the reverse strand, counting down.
TATTCTCAAAGCACAGAACCTGGAGAGACGAGACAGCAAAGGTCAGGTCTCCAGTGACCTGTTCCTTCCCCACAATCAAACCACACACCTTCCGAGATTAAAAGTACACCCTGGAAGGCACCAATAAAGCAGTCGCATCAGGCTTGGCCACATTTGTTCCTTTTGTGATTCCTGTGCATTTTATGGAGGACTTTTAAACCTCAACCTGCACAAAAAGGAAGACTACCCCCAAACATTTATAGCAGATAACTCTAACCTCAGTCCATACAGTAAAAAGTTAACATCCAATCAACAAGCAGAGACATGAGTTAATAACGAGGGCCACTTTCAAAAGCCACACGGTACACACGTGCCTTCCACTCCCTGCTCCTTTTCAAACAGTCAATTTCAAAACCCTCAGTGTCAGGAGACTCTGTGCCAAAGGTTTGAAAAGAAGGAAACACCCTGATGATCCCAGTGACTTTTGAGGGTTTGTTACTGCTGTAGGTCATTTTTTTTTTTTTTCAGTATAGTTGCTTTACAGTGTTGTGTTAGTTTCTGCTATACAGCAAAGTGAATCAGCTATACACGTATCCCCTCTTTGGACTTCCCCACACAGCACTGAGTTAGAGTTCCCAGCGCTATACAGTTGGTTCTCATTAGTTACCTACTTTATACTTAGTATGTATGTCAATCTCATTCTCTCAATTCACCCATCCTTTTTTAAAGACAAGAAGAATATGGCAATATAAAGATAACTCTAAACAGGAGAGATTCTATTCGGCAGTCAAAGATGGGTAAATTAAGCAATGAGTAGCCTCATCCTAACACTAACAAATTAAACCAATGTTCATAGTAAGACTAAAGGTGTTATGCACTACTCATTCACCTCAAAACATATATTAATGTAGGAATCAATCTAAAACTATCTCAAGAAATAGCTGTTGTCAGTATTTCTGGGATAAAGTCCAGACAGACCTAGGAATCTTGATCAGTCATTCAGGGAAAACACAAAATCTGTAACCCTAACTCCCCTATCCTAACAGAATAAAATAAATAGGGAAGTTGGAATCCAAAATAAAACCAATGCTAGATGCTGAGATAACATTTTCTCTCTTTGGGGGATAACATTTTCAAAGTGTGCCAGCTGGATATTTAATAAAAGTGGCAATTATCTTATTTCAGTTTCAATTCAGAAAGCTCTACTTCTAGGCAACATATGTTAATCATCTAAAATTTCCCCTAAAAACACAATGCATGTGAGAATGCTTACAGTAGCTTTCAATAAATGGGAAATGAATCTGACTATTGTAATAGTTCTATGCCAAGATACTGTAAAAAATAATAGCAAGATTCATCTGTGACATTAAATATATTTACATATATATAACAAACTTTACAACTGCCATATCTTCGATGAGAACATTTTTATATTTCCAAAGAAAGTTTTCTATTCACTGATGCTTCACAAGATAAATACACATGACAAATCTTCAGGAAGGAGATTTCTTTATGTGCTTTATTTAACAATCAAATAGATGACATCTATCCAATGATCTCTCATTTGTGACACACTGAAGCTTCTTTTGTTGTGCCAACCACGACCTTGTATTCCAATTTTATCTTCTTATGTGAGGCTCTATGGCTTAACTGAAATGACATCTCTGAAATTCTAGCCTGTCAGTTAAACTGCAACAAAGCAGTGAAATTCAGTAGAATCCAACAATCACTAAGTATTCAGTTCTGCTTTCTCACTCATCTTCTTTTATGAGTGAAGACACAGAAATAGTTTCCTAATTTTCATAACTTGCCCAAGAATATCAGGGTGAATATCCTGATACAAAATGAGTTGGAAGTCATATTTGAAAAATACAGTTTTCCCCAGCCATGCAGCAAATGTAAGTAATTTTTTTAATGTTTCTTTTGGAGATTCGGCCTGAGAAAAGTTGCCAATTTTTTATTTCAAATGCATTTCCAGCTCATTTCCTCTAAGGCCCCAATTTCAACAATTTGATGTCAGTGGCCCCACAATTCATTGACCTAACCACCTCTTCACGGTCAGTCACAGCCCTGTGGCTTCACCTTCCTTGCCATCCCACCTGACCCATCACACTACACAATAATCGCTCCCCTGCATTTGTCCCCAATCCACCTTGGCCTCTTTCTGCTTTCATATTATTCAGTTGGCAAAGCTACAGCCTTGATTAAATACAATTATCCTTGGATTCTCTCCCTATCCCAGAGAAACTAACCCAATCCAGAGAAAATAAACAACTATACTGGCTGGCTTTGCTTTAAAGATTGGACACAAATCTCAAGAGGTTTTCAGTTCACCTTAATGGTCTTACCACACTTCCCTGACTAGCTTACCCCTATTACTGTTAGAAAACTATTTTATAGCAATACTTTCTGCCTCTTCCTCACACTCAGCTGAAGATGCTGATTCTTACCTTTTCTTGGAAAACAGGAGCACGCAAAAGATAACACTGCATCTTCTCACAACTACGTGTAGTCATCTATATGAATCTGTACAAATCTAGAACATGCAATGCCTTAGCTTCATCCCCCCTTGTCTATTAAAGGAGACCCTCTGTCAATTCTTTCCTCTATACTAAACAACTCCCATCAATTTTCAAACATGTTATAGTAGTTCCCATCTTTAAAAAAAAAGAAGATAAATACATCTGACTTCACATCCTGTATAGCTATTCTGCCCTACTCCCTCCGTAGAAAAAAAATCTCTCAAGAACCACGTATCCTCATCTTCAACTGAACCGATTCCAACAGGTTTTTTCCCTCAACCAACTGCTGACACTGATATTGTCAACATCACTGTGATCTCATGCTTCCAGATGCTCAAGCCAAAGTCCACATTTTGTCAGCAAATCCTAACAACAAAACTTTCAAAATACATACTGAATCCAACTACATCTTACAACCACCACTTACCAGTTGCATCCAAGCTCCATCGTCTCCCACCGGGACTCACACTTAAGCCTCCTAACCCATCTTCCTGTTTGTTTTCTTGTTCTCTACATACTACTACTCTGAGGTCATCTGTTTAAAACATAAAGTACATCATGGCTCGCCCACGTTCAAAACCATTATGGCTTCCCATTAGACGTAGAAAAGGTCCAGAGGCCCTGGTTATCTAGCTGCTGATAGACTGATTTGACTTTAACTCCTCCCCGTCTCTCTCTTGCTCACCCCTCCATAACCATCCTGTCCTCCTTTCTATTCTCCAAATATTCGACTACATCCCCACCTTGGAGCCTTCACAATTGCTATTTATGTCACCTGGAATACTCTTCCCTGGGGTATTCATATGGTTTTTCCTCTCACTTCCTTTAATTTCTTGCTCAAATGTCCCCTTCTCAGAGAGGACTTTTCTGTCCACTGCATCCGAAATCAAGCACCTTGCCATTGCTGACCCCATCCTCCTGCTTCATTTGTATCCACAGCACTCACTCACTGATATGTTGTTTATTTGTTTACCTGTTTATTCCCCAACTTCCTCACTAAAATGTAAGATTCATGAAGTTAGAGGCTGTTTTGTTCCTTACATAGCATCTAGTGTTGGGCTTGGTTCACACCAGATACCCAGAAATTGTTTGCTGAATGAATTACCAATTTAAGCAATAAATAAATTACCAATTTAACCAATATTAGCAATTAGTATGTGCAGTCAGGCAGGCTGCCCCCATACACCAAAAAGCTAAAGTACAATTTTGATTAATAGATGCCATCAAAGCAAATCTGTGTTGTTTAAAGATTTTAATTCTATTCCCTAGGTAGATAATATCAAGATAGAAAGAACAATAGAGATATAACTCATAATTGGTCTTCTTATCCCTAGTCTCAGATTAAAGATATCATCCATCCATTAGCTAATCAAAGTAGATCTTAATCCCTTGGATAGGTGTTTTGATCAATTATGACCTGAAAGTCTCATTTTAGAAAGTTATTTTTCCCAGTTGAAATTAGGGTCTCAGGAATATGCTAAAAAGCTCAATCCATGCTACAGTCAACTTCCCTCTTGTTCGGTAATAAATGTGGCTAAATAAAAGGTATAGTGAAGTGTCTAGCTCTTTCTTGATTGTGGAAATGCATCGTCTCTGTCCAATTAGATCACAGGCTCCCTGCATGTAAGGTTCTTCTTTGACCTCCTGTAACAGTCAGAATTGGTTAGGCTATGATGGGTTTGCTAAATCATAGTCCCTTATCTGAACAAAATGTCAACAAAATAATATTGCTTAAGACACATATCTAATACAGGTCAGCTACAATTCAATTTATCATGGTCAATTCAGGACCTATAAAGATACAGTTTCCATCCCAACACTTGCTTTCATAATCACTGGGGCAATGAATGTGGTGAACCATGTACCAGTTCTTTTATATTTCTTCTCTCTTTTTAACAGTATAGTTGATTTACAATGTTGTATTAGTTTCTGGTGTACAGTGCAGTGATTCTGTGTCTATGTCCGTGAGTCTATGTTTCATAAATAAGTTCATTTTTGTCATATTTTTCTTTCTCTTTCTGACTTCCCTTAGTGTGATCATCTCTAGCGCCATCCATGTTGCTGCAAATGACAAGACTTCATGCTTTTTTATGGGTGAGTAATATCCCACTGCACATATATACCAAATGTTCTTGACCTACTCGTGTGTCAATAGACATTTAGATTCCTTCCATGTCTTGGCTATTGCAAACAGTGCTGCTGTGAACACTAGGATACATGTATCTTTTCAAATTAGAGTTTCCTCAAGGTATACCCCCAGCAGTGGGACTGTTGCGTCACATGGCAACTCTATATTTAGATTTTTGAGGAATCTCCATATGGTTTTCCATAGTGGCTGCAACAATTTACATTCCCACCAACAGTGTAGAAGGGTTTCCTTTTCTCTACATCCTCTCCAGCATTTGTTGTTTGTACACTTTTTGTTGATGGCCATTCTGACCATTGTGAGGTGATACCTCATTGTAGTTTTGATTTGCATTTCTCTAATAACTAGTGATGTTGTGCAGCTTTTAATGTGTCTGTTGGCCATTTTAAGTCTTCTTTGGAGAAATGCCTTTTCAAGTCTTCTGTCCATTTCATGATTGAGCTGTTTGGGTTTTTGTTGTTGTTGTTATTGAGTTGTATGAGATGTTTATATATTTTGGAGATTAAGCCCTTGTCAGTTGCATTGTTTGCAAATATTCTTCCCAGTACATAGGTTATATTTTCATTTTTTATGGTTTCCATTGCTGGGCAAAACCTTATAAGTTTGATTAGGTACCATTTATTTTTGCTTTTATTTCTATTGCCTTGAAGACTGAGAAAAGAAAACACTGCTATCATTTATGTCAGAGAAGGTTTTGCCTATGTTCCATTCTAAGGGTTTTATGGTGTCATGACTTATATTTAAGTCTTTAAGCCATTCTGAGTTTATTCTTGGAGGCACGGTGTGAGGGTGTGTTCTTATTCATTGATTAACATGCAGCTGTCCAGCTTTCCCAACACCGCTAGCTGAAGAGACTGTCTTTTTCCCATTGTATATTCATACCTCTTTTGTCAAAGACTGACCATAGGTGTGTGGGTTTATTCTGGGTTCTCACTTCTATTTCCCTGATCAATCTATTTCTGTGCCATTACCATGGGATGTTGATTACTGTAGCTTTGCAGTATTGTTTGTGGAGTCTGGAAGGGTTAAAGCTCCAGCTTTGTTGTTTTTCCTCAGGATTTCTTTGGCAATTTGGGGTCTTTTATGGTTCCATATAAATTTTAGGATTATTTGCTCTAGTTCTGTGAGCAATGTCATGGGTAATTTGGTGTGCTCAGTCGCTTATGTGGGTCCAGCTCTTTGTGACTCTATGGACTGCAGCTCACTAGGCTCCTCTGTCCATGGCATTTTCAAGGCAAGAATACTGGAGTGCCATTTCCTATTCCATTTCCTTTTCCAAGAGATCTTTCTGACCTAAGGATCAAACTCATGTCTCTTGCGTCTCCTGAAGTGGCCAGTGGATTCCTTACCATTGTGCTACCTGGGAAACCGAGATCACATTCAATCTGTAGATTGCTTTGGATATCATGGCCATTTTAAAAATATTAATTCTTCCATCCAAGAGCATGGAATATCTTTCCATTTCTTTGAGCCATCTTTGGTTTCCTTTATCAGTGTTTTATAGTTCTCGGCATAAAAGTCTTTCACCTCCTTGATCAGGTTTATTTTTTAATGCAATTTTAAAAGGGGTATTTTTCTCTTTCCTTTTCTTATATCTCATGGTTAGTGTAAAGAAATGCAAGAAATTTCTGTAACTCAATCTTGTATCCTGCTACCTTGCTGAATTCATTTATCAGTTAGAGTAGTTTTTCTGTGGAGTCTTTAGGGTTCTCTATCTATAGTATTAACATCATGTCATCTGCATATAATGGCAATTTCACCTCTTCTCTTCCAAGCTGGATATCTTTTATTTCTTTTCCTTGACCAATTGTTGTGGCTAGGACTTCCAATACTATTTTTTTTTAATAAATTTATTTATTTTAGTTGGGGGCTAATTACTTTACAATATTGTAATAGTTTTTGCCATACATTGACATGAATCAGCCATGGGTTTACATGTGTTCCCCTTCCTGGACCCGCCTCCCACCTTCCTCCCCATCCCATCCCTCTGGGTCATCCCATTGCCCCAGCCCTGAGCATTTGTCTCATGCATCGAACATGGAATGGTGTTCTGTTTCACATATGATAATATACATGTTTCAATGCTATTCTCCCAGAACGTCCCACCAATACTATCTTGAATAGAGCTTGTGAGAGAGTCTGTGCTTGTCTTATTCCAGACTTTAGCCAGAAGGCTTTCAGTTTTTCACTGTTGAGTATTGTGTCAGCTGTGAATTTGTCATAAATAGCTTTTATCATGTTGAAACATGTTCTATACTCACTTTGGTAAGACTTGTTATCATGAATGAATGTTGAATTTTACCAAATGCTTTTATTCTACATCTAGTGAAATGATCATGTGGTTTTTGTCGTTTCTTTTGTTGATATAATGTATCACATTGATTGATCTGTGTATGTTGAATTTTGTGTATTTTGTGATCCTCAGATGAATCCAACTTGATCATGGTATATGATCTTTTATATGTGTTGCTGGATTCAATCTGCCAATATTTCATTGAGAAATCTTGCATCTATAGTCATCAAAGATATTGGCCTGTAATTTTCTTTTTTTGGCATTGTCTTGGGTTTTAGTATCAGGGTGATGATGGCTTCATATAATTACTTTGGGAATGTTCCCTCCTCTTCAATCTTTTGGAAGAGTTTGAGATGGATCAGTATAAATTCCTCTTTGTATATGTGAAAGAATTCTACAGTAAGGCAATCTAGTCTTGGACATTTGTTTGCAGAGAGTTTTTCTATTTTACTTCTAGTGATAAGTCTATTTAAATTATTTATTACTTCTTGATTCAGTTTTGGTGGGCTGAATGTTTCTAGAAACTAGTCCATCTCTTCTAGGTTGTCCAATTTATTGGCATATAATTGTTCATAGTACTATGTTATGGTTTTTTTTGTATTTCTGCAATGTTGGTTGTTACATCTATTTCATTTCTTATTTTGTTTATTCGGGTCCTCTCTCTTTTCTTCTTGGTGAGGTTGGCCAGAGGTTTGTTGATTTTGTTCATCCCAAGAACTAGCTCTTGGTTTTACTGATTTTTTCTATTTTTTAATCTCTATCTTATTTATTTCCTCTCTGATCTTTATTATTTCCTTCGTTCTGCTAACTTCAGGTTTTGGTTGTTCTTCTTTTACTAATTCCTTTGGGTGATAGGTTGTTTATTTGAGATTTTTCTTGTTTTGGAGGAAGGCTTGTATTGCTATGAACTTCCCTTTAATAACTGCTTTTGCTGCTTCCCATAGATATTGTATGGTTGTGTTTTCATTGTCATTTTTCTCAAGATATTTTTGAATTCCCTCTTTGATTTCATCACTGATGTATTGGTTTCTTAGTAGCATGCTGTTTGGTCTCCATGTAATCGATTTTTTTTTCATTTCTCTTTCTGTGGTTGATTTCTAGTCTCCTGTTGTTGTGGTCAGAAAAGATGTTTGAAATAATTTCTATCCTCTTAAAATTTTTGAGACTTATTTTGTATTCTAGTATGTGGTCGGTCCTAGAGAATGTTCCATGTGCACTTGGAAAAAAAATATGTCATTCTATTGTGGGGGAGCTAATATCTTGAAAATATCAATTAGGTCTGACTGTTTCATAGTATCATTTAGGAATTCTGTTGCCATATTGATTTTCTGTCTGAAAAAATCTATACACTGAGGTAAGCGGGGTGTTAATGCCTCCTACCATTGACGTATTCTTGTCAATTTTCCCTTCATGTCTGTTAGTATGTGTTTTATGTATCTGGATGTCCCAGGTCTCCTGCATTGCAAGTGGATTCTTTACCATCTAAGCCACCAGGGAAGCCCTAGATATTCCTATATGGGGTACATATATGTTAGAATATAATAACTTCTTCCTGTATTGATCCTTTTATCAATATATAGTATCCTTCCTTATTTTTCTTTACAACCTTTGTTTTAAAATCTATTTTGTCTCATACGACTATTGCTATCCCCATTTCCTTGTCATTTGCTTGAAATATCTTTTTCCATCTCACTTTCAGTCTATGTGTGTCCTTTGCCCTAAAATGGGTCTCTTGTAGGCAGGTTCTTTTTTTTTTTCTTTTTTAATCCAACCTGCCATTCTGTGTCTTTGCTGGGAGCATTTAGTTCATTGACATTTAAGATAATCATAGATAGATACGTATTCATCACCATTTTAAATCTTAATTTTTCCAACTGACTTTGTATCTCTTTGTTCCTTTCTTTTTGTTTTTTCTTTTGTGGTTTGATTGTTTCCCTTTGTATTATGCTTGTACTTTTTTCTTTTTGGTTCTTGTGAATCTATTCTATGTTTTTCATTTATTGTTTTACAAGTATGATCTACTTGCCATGCACTACTTCTTAAGGCCTCTAATATTTTGCTCATTGTCAACATTTCACCAGCCAAAGAAAGTCACATGACTCCTTCCTATCTTCAAAGGAAGAGGGAAGGTGAAATTCTACAATCCTGTCAGAGTATCTGCAGCCTTGATGACTGCCACATTTCCCTCAGAGGAATAATAACTTTTAAAAAGTAGCAGGTAGAGACACTGCTGTTTTACTTCATACATTCTACCCAGTGACATGTGTCAACTCACAAATGGCCTGCAATGAATAGCCCCAGCCCCTCATGTCAAAATCCCTAGAACAAAGGAGGGAAACAATTCATGTTTCAAAAATTAAAAGTGAAATTAAACAATGCTATACTTCCTAGGAGGTTCACAATAGCAACCCAAAGCTTATATCACCAGTGCATAAAATTTACTTAAGAATAAGACACAAGTCAACAGAACTCTGCTGATGCTTCCCTGGTAATGCTTCTCATCTTGTAGGTATTTTATGGAAGCTCTTTCTTGGCTATGATCCAGGTTTAGCTGCACCTTATCTATTTAAATAAAAACAAGCACTAACCTCAGATGATTACAAATTCAGCTAAAGATGAAACAGAAGCAAAAGGAACAAGGTAAGATTAATGAATAGTCAAACAAGTGTTGGTGTCTATGCAGAGATTTGTACATGACAGACTAAGTACTCCTCATAAGAACATGACAGATGCAATAGGTAAAATGAAAGTGGATGAATAACCAGTATTCCAGTCTTTATAGCTCAGGTTACATAAAAACATATGGATCACGGTTTTAAAGAAAAAAGTATGTGTGTGTATGGTGGGGAGGGGTGTACAAGAATGTTAAATATAAAGAAAAGATTATAAACAATTATGGAAATGAAGAGTAAATACTTGTAGGAAACCATTTATATATAAAATAATTTTATTACAAAGCTTTCATGTTCTTTTTTTTTTTTTTTTTACAATAGTGTATTGGTTTTGCCATACCTTGACATGAATCTGCCACGGGTGTACACATGTTCCCCTTCCAGAACCCCCCTCCCACCTCCCTCCCCATTGCATCCCTCTGGGTCATCCCAGTGCACCAGCCCCGAGCACCCTGTATCATGCATCAAACCTGGACTGGTGATTTGTTTCACATCCAACCGCTTGGTTTATCTAACAGGAAATTTTAAATCATCAAAGACCTAATGGAAAGGGATTTGATGACTGATGCTCCTTTGAGTGCCTGGCCCAGTGTCCTCTGGGCGTATATTCACACTGGTGGATAAAGAGAAAATTCTCAATGCCTCTGAACAGTCATACTTCTTCCATCATGGAGACCAGTTCAAAACATATAGGTAAACAAGGAAGTAGATGGCTGAATAACACACACTTCTGCAGAAATGTCTCAATCTGCTTTGGCTGCCCTAACGAAATCCTGCAGGTTTGATACTTTAAACAACAGAAATTTCTCTTCTCACAGCTCAGGAAACTGGAAAGTCCAGATCAAAGTCTGGCAGTGTTCAGTTTCTGGTGAGAGCCCTTTTCCTGGCTGGCAGATGGCTTTCTTCTCACTGAGTCTTCACGAAGTCTATCCTCTGCTCAAACGGAGAGCTCAGTCTCCCTTTTCATCTCTCCCCACACCTCAGTTACCCCGTTATGAAGTCACATGTCCCATCATGAAGGCCCCACCCTCATGACCTGAATGAATGCATTTTACCCCCCAAAGTCCCCACCTCCAAATACCATCACATTGAGGGTTAAAGTTTCAACATATCAATTGGTGACTGGAGTTAGGGGGAAGGGGAATGTGGGGGTGAGGATGACTTATTTAGCCTGTAACAAGTGATAACACAAGGCATGGCTGGGTGATAATGAAACACAGACTCTTCTCTGAAGCATGGGTTCAAAACACGTCACTGGGTTTCCAGGTTTAAAATAATATGGTAGGTACCCTGTTTTAAGTGCCAAGGTACTTCACAGTTAAATGAAGATACACAAGTGAAAAGAAAGAAACTCACTCAGCTTTTGAATGAACCAACATATAACAAGTCTCATCAAACTCTCCCAAACAATGTCCCTGCTCTTCTTTCAGGGGAAAACCTTCTAAAATGCATGAGGAGAATTTTAAATGATGCATAAGTACAAGGCTTCCAAAGATGGAAAAGTTGATAATTCACTATCCCGCTCTAGCTCCCGAGGACCCTGAGAGAAGAATATCGAAAATACAAATCCAGTTGTGAACTGTTAACATAAATTAACTACTTACTTGTTGCTAGGCACCGGGTTAACTACTTTTTCAGATGCAGCCTAATATAATATTCACAACAATCCATTTTACAGATGAAAAAACAGAGACCCAGAAATGTTAGACAACTGAGGAAAAAAATCATCCAGTCAAAAATACAAGAATCAGATCCCAGTCAATGTACTTTCATCCATGAAACCATATTTGGGGTGGGAAATAATTTGTTAGGTCACTAAATAGATATGGAGTCACAAGCAAGTGACTTCATCACCAAGGGATTCAGTTTCTTCATTTGTAAAGTAAGAGAATTAGACTGAGTGATTGCTAATTAGGTTTTCCTTCCTTAAGTTTTATGATTATTTTTAAATAACACTTGGCAACAAAAACAAAAAATATTTTTATATCTACCTCACAGAGCCTGTTATAAAGGATAAATATGTTAATAGATTTTAAAAATTGCTTTTAATGATGAATAGCCACGTGATTTTAGAATATGTCATCATCACTTCATGACCAAAGAAGGACCTCTCCACCAACTCTAACCAGTTCTGAAAATTTTCATGCCAGGAATACCGGAAAGAGAGTGAGGATGAGCATACACTCCCACAAAAGGAAAACCACTCCAAAACATAGGTTCAGTTGGTAGTTGTTTCACTGCATCAGCTTCAAAGAACATTTTCTGAAGATGGGTATTCTAACACAACTTTTTAAGACCCAAGCTGAAGCTTCAGCACATCTCAGAAAACTAGATTGATTACAGCCATATCTTCTGAATATCAATGACTGTGCTCTGGAAATACATGAAGATGAAAAGCAAAAAAAAAAAGTCATGAACTGAAAATATGATAACCAGCATCATCTACCAGGATAGGCACACATTATCATCACAGCAGGTCTAGGGGCAGTTACTCCTAGATGTCTCTGTAATCCTGAAGCAGAAGCCAGTGAAAAGGTTAGCACCTCCTTCAAGAGACTTGGAGAGAGTTGTACGGAGCTAATCCAGCATTAATTGCCAAGCCAGATGTAAATTCTACAAAGAATGAAATTCTAAGTTTTTGAACATACTGAGAACTTTGAGAGATCATGGGTGACAGAAGTATTTCTTAACTAGTTGACACTGTACCACCCATGAGCATTAAGAAGAAGTACAAAATGACCCTCAAAAGGGCCTTGGAATGAATGAAGCCTTTAAAAGTCATTTGAAGAGATTTCACTGCCCGTGCAATTCAACGGCAAAAACAAAAAATCAATGCAATTTAAAAATGGGCAAGAGATCTGAATAGACATTCTTCCTCAGACATACAGATGGCCAACAGGTACGTGAAAAGAGGCTCAACATCACTACTCATCAAGGAAATCCAAATCAAAACCACAATGAGGTATCACCTCACACCTGTTAGAATAGATATCAAAAAGACAACAAAAAACAAGTACTAGTGAGGATATGGAGAAAAGGGAACGCTTGTGCACTGCTGGTGGGAATGGAAACTGGTGCAGTCACTGTGGAAAACAGTACAGAGGTTCCTCACTAAGTTAAAAACTAAAATTGCCATTATGATCCAGCAATTCTACCTCTGAGAATTTATGTAAGGAAAACAAAAACAGTAACTTGAGAAGATATGTACACCCCGTGTTCACTGCAGAATTATTCACAATGGCTAAGATATGGAAACAATCTAAGTGTCCATCAACAGATGAACAGATAAAGAAGATATAGTATATGTATACGAAATAATATAATTCAGCCAAAAAGAATGAAGGAAATCTTGTCATTTGCAACATCATGGATGGACCTAATGGGCTTTATGCAAAGTGAAATAAGATGGAGAGAGAAAAGCAAACATTGTATATTACATGTGGAATCTTAGAAGGAGAAAAAAATTAGGTCGTAGAAACAAATAACAGATTGGTGGTTGCCAGAGTCAGGGGCTTATGCAAGAGCATAACCACAGACCCTTCAACATCCTTCTTGAAGTGGTAGAAAGCCCCCTTGATACATCACACAGTCCAGACACAAATGTGCCTACAATAGCAAACATTCTTTGCATACAAAGAATCTATATCACAATGCCAACATATATGATGGCACTTCATTTATTACAGGTAACCCAAGGAGATGTAATTATTGAGAGTGATTATAAGGTTTTCATGACAAAATATGGCCATAAACATCCTCGTGATGTTTCCTTGACAAGCTACCATCTGCTCACAAACAGAATGGAAACTTAAATGCACATTGTGTTTCATGTAGATATACACAGCTGTATTATAGACAGTTGATGTAGTACAATATGAATGTAATTTAAAATACATAGGCCAAAGGCCCAGATTTCATGGTAAAGTCCCAATTTGGGGAGGAGAGCATGCACAGAATATAAGGTTTTAAAATGTGCACAGAAATCTTTCCACCCACTTGTACATGAGTTTGGGAAGAATTCTTAAAGTTGCAGGGAAGTCACTATCAACTAAAGCCACTGCTGAGGGCCTAATAACAAAAATTTAACACACTGATTTTTGCTTTTTTGACCTCAGTTTTTAATAAAGTCTCTATGTGCAGTTTCCTCAGAAAATATAATCCAAAATCAAAATCAAGTGTCCTGAGCCAATGGCAGGCAAGTAAACATTTTTAGCCTTATCATCGGTTACCTGTGGGGACAGGCACACAGGAGAGTTACTTATATACACGTCATGCTCAACACCATTGCTAATCAAAAAGCCACAGGCCATAACGCCATGAGGTGACCCCACCCCTCCAAAATTAGCCACAGGCACCTGAATTAGATCTCAGACACTCTGACTGCCCACCAGCCCCCAGCCCCTTATTGGGACACCCCACCCTTACCCCATTCACAGGAAAACTGTTCCTCTCTCTGTTCACCCCGTCAGGTTAATAATCATACCACCCCACCTTCTGCGGAGTTAACCGGTCCTGGGGCAGACATGGGGCCAAAACCAGGCCAGAGCCTTTCCAGGGTGAGCACTCGGGAGCTGGGAAAGCGAGGGACTCCCTTTCCACGAAGCTGTGCAGGACCAGGCCGCACTCCGCTCAAAAGCTGCATCTGTCACTAAGTGGGAGGAGCCAGTCACAGAAGGATACAGTCTTGCAGAGATGGAGAGAGGTGTGGGGTCCTCAGGGCCAACAGGTCCCTGAGCCCCAGCTGCCCCCCCGCCCTCGCTCTGTGTTACAACCCATAAATTCCCCTCTACCTATTCGCCTTGATATCCTCTCGCTTGCAATCCAACCTATCCTAAAGAATCAAAACACAAGGGTAAGTGAAACTTACACGCACAAGTCTCAAAGGAAACATCTGCTCTTGGTTACAAACTGGGTGACAAAGAGCGCACACACACACACACACACACACACACACACAAACCTATAGAATGAGGCACCCAAGGCAGCCCAGGGCCATGTCCAGAGCGTGGCTGACTAATGGTCCACAGGAATGAGGTGAATTTTCCTAGGACATTAAAGGTTATTTGGAGGGGTAGGTAGCAGAATTGTGACCAGATGAAAAAAAAAAGGACATTAAATGTAGAGAAGAAGACACATGTTCTAAACTCCAGCCAACTTGGTACTCCCTGGCAGTCCAGAAGTTAGGACTCAGTGCTTCTACTGCAGGGCACACGGGTCTGATTCCTGGATGGGGCAGTAAGATCCCATATGCCTTCTGGGAGAGCCAAAAAAATTTTTTAATATTAAAATTAAAAAAAAAATCTCAACCATAAAAGCAACTAAAATTTAAAAATAAACTCAGGCAAACTTCCCCATGTGCTGGGAGTCTTGTTGGAGATGCGCTAGGAGCAAGGCTAACAACAAACACGGCAAAGGCTGACCCCTCAGCAGCTGTGTGACCTGGTCCAGGTTCCTCAGTTCCTCTGAGCTTCCCATTCATTCTCTCATCTATAATGAGAATCCAGTGTACACTGCAGGGTGGTGAGAATGTGGCTTTCCTCTAAGGGTGCTCCCACACCTACCTGTGTCATCATCACCTGACACGCTACTATCAGAAGGTATATTCCTGGGCTCAAACTCAGACCTTGGGGATCAAAGTCTGCATTCTAAAAAACAACCAAAATAATGTCTTAGGAGAGTCTTAAGCACTGTAAACTTTGAGATCCATAGTTGGAAGCATAAAATAAGTGAGAAGCACAACTGACAGCCATAATAACTTTCACTGAATGTCAACTACTATTTACTTCTACTAGCAACACACACACACACACACACACACACACACACACACACACACACATATACACACCCCTCTCAAATTAGAAGCAAGAGGACACTCCAAAGCAACATAAAATTTATACTTTAGAAAACTGAAAAAATAACAGCATCAGGCTACCCTGAGCTTATACTTACTTTTCAAGATTTCTATTAATATCATTGAAAGCAGTGATTCTTAACCTTGATGGCACATTCAGGTCAGCTGGGAAGCTTTTAAAACTCTCCATGTTCAAGGCTGCAACCCAAGTAAATCAGAATCTCTGGAGGTGGGGGTCTAGGCTTTAGTACTTTCCACAAGTTCCCAAACGATTCCATTGTGCAGGCAAGGTTTTAATATTGTTTAGCAAATATAGGGAAAAAATGTCAACTACATACAGTGAGATAATTGGGAGAAAAATTGGGGTGCCATTAAACTAAGCAGGCATGATCATATAATGTTCTCTAGCCAGTATACATGAAGGGAACCAAATTGTATCCCATACATTATTCTAAGTGATAGAAAAAATACTGAACACAACTTTAAAAGTATGTCAGTAGATTCACACCCACAAAATTAGCTAAATCAAATAAGTCTGAAAATGTAAAGGGTTGGTAAAGATCTGGATCAACAAAATCATTTCTGTACCACTAATGGGAATGTAAATTGGTATGATGACTTTGGAAACCACCTTTATGTTATCATGTAAAGTTGAACAATCTCACATCTTGCCACCTGGCAGCAGCTGCTGTTCTACCTTTAGAAGAGAAACCTCGTACCAGAGAGTAGCCTGGTCATGGAAGCAAAAACTGAAAATGCCCTAAACATCCAATGACAGGAATATAGATAAGTCATGGTATAAATTACATTATAATTTATGGATGAACTGTAGTGTAATAATAAAACATCACACAGCAAGGACTGTGTGGATGAATCTCAGGAACATGATGTACAGTGAAAAAAAGCAAGTCTCACTAGACTGGATAAGCCAGGGATGACAGCTCTTCATAAAGTTCAAAGCCAGGCAAAATGAAACAATGTATCACTTAAGCAAACAGGTAGATAAAGAGGGGGTAAAGCAAGACTGCAATAATGCTCAGAATAGGGGTTATCTCTGGTGGTAGGCAAAATCACTGGAGATGGTAATTGCAGCCATGAAATTAAAAGATGATTATTCCTTGGAAGGAAAGTTATGACCAACCTAGATATCATATTAAAAAGCAGAGACATTACTTTGCCAACAAAGGTCCATCTAGTCAAGGCTATGGTTTTTCCAGTAGTCATGTATGAATGTGAGAGTTGGACGGTGAAGAAAGCTGAGTGCCGCAGAATTGATGCTTTTGAACTGTGGTGTTGGAGAAGACTCTTGAGAGTCCCTTGGATTGCAAGGAGATCCAACCAGTCCATCCTAAAGGAGAGCAGTCCTGGGTGTTCATTGGAAGGACTGATGTTGAAGCTGAAATTCCAATACTTTGGCCACCTCATGCGAAGAGTTGACTCATTGGAAAAGACCCTGATGCTGGGAAGGATTAGGGGCAGGAGGAGAAGGGGACGACAGAGGATGAGATGGCTGGATGGCATCACCAACTCGATGGACATGAGTTTGGGTGGACTCAGGGAGTTGGTGATGGACAGGGAGGCCTGGCGTGCTGCGATTCATGGGGTCATGAAGAGTCGGACACAACTGAGAGACTGAACTCAACTGAACTGGTGGTAGGATGGAGAGGCAAAAAAATAAGAAAAGAATTGCAGAGATGAATATAACAAATTAACAATGTTCTGACTCTTAGATCAGGCAATGTGCTCACATTTAAAATGTCTTCATTTTTAAAATAAGTAAGATGAAAGAAGGCAATGCAAGGACAGTTGTTGGTATGCCATGAACTAATTAAGGTCGTTCTAATTCTGTGCACTAGAGTTCCAAAGAATCAGAGGAAAACAAAATTCTCAGTAAAGACAATAGAATCCAATCCAGGAAGAAGGAAATTCGAGGACTTTCAGTGATTCTAAAATCAAATACTTACAAGCTAGAATCACTCTGTCTTGCAGGTACTATCTCCCTTTAGAAGCCAGAATCTCAAAGCTGTCAGGTCGTGGTATTGAAGTGTCATCTTGGAGCATAGTGGCACCTTCTCCTTGCCACCCAAAGGTGCCTCTGGTGTAGCTGATTGAGAATAACTAGGAAGGAAAAAAAAATCTCCCAAACAGTAGCAAAAAAAAAAAAAAAGAATCCAATTTCTAATGTAACAATTCCCAGTTTTTAAGAGCTATTTTCTTCATAATTCTCTAAGAAATTAATGTAATTTAATCTCTGACACAGCAGGAATCATTAGGCAGGACAGCTACATCTAATATTTATTGTGGCCTGGGGAGAGAGGAGTTACCTATCTCATGACACCCTCCATCAAGAGATAACTGATAGCAGTTATGGGAAGTTTTATTCTTTCCTTCCCACTACTCCTGAGATGTAAAATTTATCCGAACCATTTTGTCTTATCTCAATTTCTCTCTTTTAAAACCGAGTGACAGGCTCAGTTCTTTTCCATTAGAAACTTTGGAAAATATGTTTTGACTTTCAGGAAGCATTTGAATACATAAGACTAAGGTCAGCAATTCTGACAGGCAGCAGTTGGAGAGAGGACGGATTTGTCTAGCATTTGAGTCAGCAGGTCTTTTTAAGATCAATTTCATAGAGGAATTTTGAAGTGATGCTTTCTCCTACACAACAAGGCTCTTATTAATTTAAAGACAGTGTTCCAGTTTTACCAAAAATAAATTGTTAAACTCCTACTTACGTGTGACATAAAGTGAAAACAGAAAAATAGGTTCGCCTGCGGAAACATAATGGCCCTTAGCAGTGATTCTCAAATTTGGGATGCCTACAAACTTCCCAGAGACCATGCGAAAATGCAGATTCCTAAAAGTATCACCTGACCTACTGACAGAATCTGGGTCATGGGACCAGGAAGCTAGACCTGGGAACATACATCATAGAAAACATCGTCTTACAACTTACCGTACGAATCTAAACAAACACATGGTTTGTCCTGGACATCAGACACATTGAAAGAACCCTTGAGGGTCTGATATGGCATCCATTCAATTTTATCACTACATTTTAAAAGATACTCTTGCGGCCTTGGAGAGTTAATGCCCTTGCAAAAATGTCTCAGCTTTCTTTCTTACCTATATAACCTGCTAGCAATGTTTAAGGGACTAAACAAAAAGGAAAAAAAAATACAGAGCTAGGCCAGTTTTAATCACTTAAAAAGGCTATTTTCTTAGCTTTCCTGATGTTTGAATTCAAATAAATCACAGCCAAATAAGAGCATTTAAAAATCCAGTAAGAAAAATTCCTCATGCTGGGGAATCTAGTTCCTTGACATCTTAAAAGACTAAGACACCGAAACAGGTAAGATTTTGATCACTGATCTGCCCTAGTTTCAGTCCACGTGTTGAAATAAGCCACCTGATGCGAAGAGCTTTCTCACTGGAAAAAACCTTGATGCTGGGAAAGACTGAAGGCAATAGCAGAAGGGGGTGGCGGAGGATAAGATGGTTACATAGTGTCATGGACTCAATGGACACGAATCTGAGAAAATTCCAGGAGACAGTGGAGGACAGAGGAGCCTGGAGTGCTACAGTTCACGGGGTCGCAAAGAGTCAGACATGACTTAGTGACTAAACAACAGCAACGAATACCACCTGGTACCAAGTCCATCCACAGAGAGCCTTCTCATCATTGCAGCCAGACACCAGGGAGCAGGCACTCATTAAGTTAATTTGTCCATATTGATTTCACAAGTGTTTCAAATCAGTAAATTATGAAACGTGTGTATAGGGTAGGTGATGGTAAAGAACTTCTATCATGAATATCTATTAATAGTTGTCCACTAATAAATCCCTTTAAAGGTTTTTGATAAAATGGCACATTAACACACTCTATGTTTAGTACCAAAGGTACTAAAAATATCTATTGTCCACAGATTGTAATAAGATCACAGTGTTATTTGATTAAAAGGTATAAGCCAGGAGGGTTTAAAAAAAAAAAAGTGCTCTTCGGGCTTAGATGGAAATTTGTCTTCCAAGTCTCTGGTGCCAGAATAGCTTTTCCTGGTACTCAAAGTACATCTTTCTTAGTCTCCTGCCTGCCTCCCCCTCCCACTTCCGCTGACATTTGCACAGGTACCAAGCAGACCTTCTTCTGCTTTCAGTCTTCACTTCTATTAGAGGAAGCAAGCCATGCCACTAAAATTTCTATATTGGCTAGAATCTATAGAAGCAGGAAGGGCACTGGGGTTGGATGGAGAAGAATGAAGGTCAAAAGAATAGTTCCTTCGTTGGGTCACTCTGTTTTACAGAGTTGGGAAAATCAGCAGTCTTGCTTCTCAGTGACCTGGTGATAAGAACAGAATTTAGAGCTCACACACTAAATATCAGGACAGTATCTCCTGATAATACCTTTATCTCAAAGTTTTCAACTTTATGGAATTTTACCATGAGAAAATGTCACAAAAATAAAACTTTTCATTCCTTCTTCTTGAAAGTGACTGCAACCTATGAGTAGGATAAACTGCCTGTACACTTTGACACCTCCCACTCCCCAGAGGCTTGCCTTCAAGATTCCTTTGTAGATGCAGACTTTTTTTTTTTAAGCATATTCTGGTTTTGTATATGAAATCGAGCCACTTAGTTGTTATTCTGATTTTCTGTGTGCTAACATTCTCTCAATCTTACTAATTCTTTTATCTAATAGTTTTTGCTTTCGTGCTGTTTTTCCATATGTAAAGATCCATGACTAAAGCAATTTCTTGGTGGCCAGTAACTCTTACCATCAAAAAAATAACCCCCTCTTGTCTATTAATGCCTTTTGTCTCGATATCGCCCCTGGTTTCTTTTTGCTTGGCACTTGTCTAGAGTCTGTGCCTGTCAACTTACGGTCAAACTTGGTGCCCTTTTGTCCAGCTAAACAACACAGAGGCAGACTGTGCTATTTTATTGTATCTGAGACCCTGTGTCTTCTAAAAGGGAAATTTAGTGAAGTTTTGCTAGTGTTATTTCCTATCACAGTTTCTTAGAGGTAATGTATTCACCTTGTTTTTTAATTTTGTAAGATGCACATGGGTTATTTTTTTTTTAATTTGAACAAGGACATAGAATGAAAAGTATGAGTTTTCCTTGCTCTTTAGCCTGTATAAGCTTTAAGCAATTTATACTGATTCCCTACTATGAGAGCAAAAGATTGTAGGAGACACCATCTTTCCCTTTTATCTCCTTCATATGTAAATAATCTTTTATTGGTTACCTTAATCATATAGGGCTTCCCTGGTGGCTCAGAGGTTAAAGCGTCTGCCTGCAAATTTGGGAGACCGGGGTTCAATCCCTGGGTTGGGAAGATCCCCTGGAGAAAGAAATGGCAACCCACTCCAGTATTCTTGCACTGGAGAATCCCATAGATGGAGGAGCCTGGTGGGCTACAGTCCACGGGGTCACAAAGAGTCGGACACGACTGAGCGACTTCACTTTCTTTCTTTCTTTAATCATATAATCATAGAGCTACATCTTTATTTCTCTGCTTATCAAGAGAAAAGATAAGTCCATTATATATCATGAGGTAGGAGAAAATGTGTGCTTTTATGCTTCAGTCTACCTTGTAGCCCCTTCTATTTCTTATATTTTATCACCTATATCATTATTTCACAATGTCAAGCTTTACAGCATTTCCATTTTATTCAGAAAATATAATTTATTTTTCATGTTCTACAAATAGGTTAATTGTGAAAATTGAAAATAAAATGTTTCTAATATTACAATTAGGTAAGTACTTTTATTCAGTACAGATGCAGATATCAAAACTAGACCAGTTAAATGAGACACAATCCTTTTTTTTTTTTATTTTTTTATTTTTTTTTACTTTACAATATTGTAGTAGTTTTTGCCATACATTGACATGAATCAGCCATGGGTTTACATGTGTTCCCCATCCTGGACCCCCCTCCCACCTCCCTCCCCATCCCATCCCTCTGGGTCATCCCATTGCCCCAGCCCTGAGCATTTGTCTCATGCATCGAACATGGAATGGTGTTCTGTTTCACATATGATAATATACATGTTTCAGTGCTATTTTCCCAGAACGTTCTACCCTCACCTTCTCCCTCAGAGTCCATAAGATTGTTCTATGCATCTGTGTCTCTTATTCTGTCTCGCATATAGGGTTATCGTTACCATTTTTCAAATTCCATATATATGCATTAGTATACTGTATTGGTGTTTTTCTTTCTGGCTTACTTCACTCTGTATTATGGGCTCCAGTTTCATCCATCTCAATAGAACCAATTCAAATGTATTTTTTTTAATGGCTGAGTAATATTCCATTGTGTATATGTACCACAGCTTCCTTATCCATTCGTCTGCTGATGGACATCTAGGTTGCTTCCATGTCCTGGCTACTGTAAACAGTGCTGCGATGAACATTGGGGTACATGGAGACACAATCCTTTGTCTCTATACCAGTTCCAAGCATCAAGTTCAAATGTATTATTTTCTCTTTATACATCATCAATTACTCAGAATTCTGTCACAGTTTAGTTTACTTCATAGTTAAATCAGGATTTCCTTTGCAAATTTTTGTTTTTCCAAGAATTTCTAGTTGCCTTTCTTTTCTCTTTTTGACAAGCTAAACATGCCTTTACTCCATCACCAGGATCATCTAGCTGGTCAGTTTTAGACAAGACTACAGTTCAGCTGTGTGAGTTTCCTTTTTTTTTTCTTAATTCGTGTCACTTTTTTGTTTGCTATATATTCCACTTTCTTAAATTGTTTTTTTTTTTTTTTTTGATACAGGAAGTCTTCAAAGACATTTTCAGAAACAAGGCATAGTACGTAAAATTTCAAGTCCTTTTCTGTCTGAAAACTAAGGATTGGTCAACAGAATTCCCTTTTAGAATTTCAAGAAGAGAAACCCATCAGCAAATGAGGCAGACGAAGGCAAGACAAAGCTCTGACTATATTTAAATGCAATCACCAAGGACATTCTAAGGGCAAGTGTAGTAGCAGGCCACTCTATGTCAGCTGTTGGAGTGTCACATTCAAACCCATTTGTTTGCTTCTGGCTGACTGCTCCTGAGTCATCAACTTCATCATTTTCTACTGGTGGAAACTTAAGAGGTTTGCAATAGACTAGATATGCTTTTACCAAAGGAAGGTTGTAGGTATCATACTTAGGTATCATAAAGGACTTGACACAATTTTGCTGAACTTTCCCAACATCCTAACCTGTGGTTTGAAGCTCCTCCTTGATTTTGAACCTAGTGACCTTGGTAAAGACAGGTAAAACCTGAGTCCAATGCCATGGCCAGTTCTTCTGTGTTCCAAACGATGGCAGTTTCCAAATTAACATCCTTCAACTTGCTATTTTCCATTCCTCCTGCTATCGCAGTGGCACTCTCCTTGGGGGTTTATGCAAACCCTTGGGGGTTTGCTGGGAAACAATTCATGGTTACATGTTTTTCTTATCTAGTTTTCAATTGAGAAAACAAAATCCTAACTTACTATTGTGGCCATAATTTCAAATCTCTGTGAATTAACTCTGGGCAATTATTTACAAATCACCATTATAATAAAAATAATATTAGTCTCTCAATATTTAATGAGTAGGCTACACAGAATACAATAGTTGCACAGAACTTATGAGATGAATAAGGTCAGTACTTATCCCTGGGTAGTGGAATTATAGAGGGTTTTATTTCTTTTTTAGCTCTTCTCTAATTTTTTAAATGTCTATAATTTCCCTGTATTGTTGGTGAAATTAAATAAAAACTTAAGCAAATAAAATAGGAATGATAATGGTTTGGTCTATTATTTTAATGACAGAGGAAACTATTTTGCATCTCTATTTCTTCTGCTTAAGAAAAGAAGAAGTGTCCCTGTAACAAGGGACAGTCTATATGGAGATCAGTCTAACTGAATATTACCTGTGAGAACCAGTGATACAAGCACCAATTGCCTAAAAACTTGTAAATACCTGATCGGAAGTAGGATGATCATAAATCTCCATTTTGATTCAAAAGGACAATTAGCCCAGAGAAGTCCCCCGTGCATACTGCCATATGATTACCTCTCTTTCTATAGCATTGCAGGGGCGACAGCGGGCAGCAGGGAACTCAGGAAAATGGGTGGTGCTCGTCTAGTCACCAAGTCGTGTCCAACTCTTTGCAACCCCACGGACTGTAACCCACCAGGCTCCTCTGTCCATGGGATTTCCCAGGCAAGAATACTGGAGTGGGTTGCCATTTCCTTCTCCAGGGGATCTTCTCAACCCAAGGACTGAACCCGGGTCTCCTACATTGCAGGCAGATTGTTTACCAACTGAGCAACTGAAGGCACTAAAAAGGTATGAGGAGAAGGTAGTATGGACTCATTTATGGCCAAGAAAAGACTACAGGAGTTGTGATAACTGAAGAAATGTTTTGAGGGCCTCACTAACTTAGATAATCCTAAGACAGAGACTAAGAAAAAAGTCTAGTTCTGAAGCGTGATGGAAAATCAGGGCTAAAGTGCCACCTGGTAGCCCCATTAAAGTGAAAACATTTAAAGCTGGGGGATAATTTAGCTATCATTTACCCTAGGACACGCCATGATGACCTGTTTGGAAGTGTGACTACAGGAAAAAATCTGAATCAACATTTTCTCAGTTCAAATCACTTTGCCTGGAGAACTCCTGGTTCAGAAACATTTGAGATTCTTTTCCAGGTACTGTGTGTCAGCTTAATTCAATGGTGGGCTTTACACATACGAGGCGATACCCTCCCCATCTGAAGCCTGCAGACTCAGACCATGATGGAAAGGCAAAGGTCATATATTACATTTGGAACAAGCCTTTTAACCACTGCCGCTGCCACATCTGTTAGGTATTACCTCAACTAGCTCCAGATTCACACTCCTATAGGAATGCGTGTTTCTCTGGGAATTCCCTGGCTGCACAGTGGTTAAGACTTTGTTTTCCAACGCAGGGGGTGTGGGCTCGATCCCTGGTCAGGGAGCTAAGATCCATCCCACATGCCTCTTGGCCAAAAAACCAAAATATAAAACAGAAGCAATACTGTAACAAATTCAAAAAAGATTTTAAAAATGGTCCACATTAAAAAAAAGTTTTTTTTTTAAATAAATTTATTTATTTTAGTTGGGGGCTAATTACTTTAAAATATTGTAGTAGTTTTTGCCATACATTGACATGAATCATCCATGGGTTTACATGTGTTCCCCTTCCTGGACCCCCCTCCCACCTCCCTCCCCATCCCATCCCTCTGGGTCATCCCATTGCCCCAGCCCTGAGCATTTGTCTCACGCATCGAACATGGAATGGTGTTCTGTTTCACATATGATAATATACATGTTTCAATGCTATTCTCCCAGAATGTCCCACCCTCACCTTCTCCCTCAGAGTCCATAAGACTGTTCTATGCATCTGTGTCTCTTATTAAAAAAAAGTTTTTTAATAAATTAAAAAAAAGACTCTTTCTCTGTTCTGTGTCCTCAGTCATCACTTACCTCTCCTTTGCCTCATTCCAACAGTAGTCATGTGACTTGGCTAAACAACTTAAACAAAAGGGTCTATAGGATGGAGTTAATAAATGCTAGTGCCATAACAGGACTTATTACCAGCTCCACTTATTAAGCTGTTTGATCTTTGTGTCTTCATGTGCAGAGGGGGGATAATACCTCCCAAGTCTGTTGTGAGGATTAAAAAAAAAAAAGGCACATGAAGCTCTTGGTCAGGACCTTGCACATGGTAAGTATTCACTGAGTAACAGCCATTTCTGTTGATTCCATCACTCTTTCCAGAAACAACACAGTTTAATCATGGACGTCTCTGGCTTAACAATCGAAAGCAGCTACGAATAAATTCCAGATATCAGAGTTTGCCAAAGTAGAGTATTATCTGGGGCAGCCACAGCACTAGTTTTACATTATAACATAAGGTCATAGGAACAAGTGCCTATCCAAATGACTACTAGAGCTGGTATTTGGGATAGAAAGCATCTACTGTAAAGAAAACAGGGATTTACTTACTTGAACATTAATCCTGGTGCATTTTTCAGCAACTGGATCATCTAACAAAATCAGATGGCCATGAGACTAGGTGAATAAAGATGTTATTATGTACAGCCAATTTTTATTATTTGTTAATATCAGGAGTCATGAGTTGCTCAGCATGGCTGAAAGTTAGTATGATTTCAATAGAGGGAAATATATTTCTTCCACATCCGAGCTCAGGGTCTGATTCCATATGACATTTGTCCTAGAATCTCTCTGCAATTAGGTAGCAAGTTCTGAGATAATATCTGAAAAGTATAGTCATTAAGGGGTATTTCTAATGCCAGTGTAACTCCTTGGAGGAGGAGGGGGGTATAAGGAATAGAAGTAGGAAGAGGAGAAAGATGTAGGGGGATGGAGGAACTGTTCATAGACACACACTCACGCGGTGCATACTGAAGCTTGTCAACCTCCTCTACCCACATCAGCCAAAATAAGTCACTTACTCTTTAAACACTAGGAATTGGATCCTAGACTCTTCCTAATTAATGTCTTTATCATAAGCCATGTAAATGCTATATAATTAAGAGGAGCAATTTTAGAAATAAAATGTTTCAGGTTACCAAATATAAGATGAAAACTAGGCAGTGGACATGGGAATTTAAAAAAGCAATTAAAGAAAATGAGAGATGTGCATATGTCCATACCTAAAAGTCAAAAGCTGAAATTTCATCATTACAGCCATAATCATGTGAAAAAAAAATTTTCAAGGGATAAATCTGTCTCTCATACTAGCGTAGCAATTTGAAAAAAAAAAAAATAGATACTCTGCAGAGAAAACGTCAACTAACATTTTGATCTGTGTTACCAAGAATGGATGATGTCATTGAGATTCTGAGGCATAAAAAGAGAGACCTATCTCACATATATGCGAGACAGAAAAAGAGACACAGATGCAAAGAACAGTCTTATGGACTCTGTGGGAGAAGGTGAGGGTGGGACGATCTTAGAGAATAGCATTGAAACATGTATATTATCATATGTGAAACAGAATGCCAGTCCAGGTTCAATGCATGAGACAAATGCTCAGGGCTGGTGCAATGCGATGACCCACAGGGATGGGATGGGGAGGGAGGTGGGAGGGGGGTTCAGGATGGGGAACACATGTAAACCTATGGCTGCTTCATGTCAATGTATGGCAAAAACCACCACAATATTGTAAAGTAATTAGCCTCCAACTAAAATAAATAAATTAATTTAAAAAAAGAGAGAGAGACCTAAGACGTCCAAGCACTTCACTGCCACCAGACTCTTTGGAGGACAGTTTGAATTTCCCAGTACTCACCCACCAACACACAGACACACAGACACACACTCACAAAGGCACACACAGCACACATTCTAGGATTTGCCCAGAACCACGGTCACCACAGATTAAGACAGCAGCATTTGCTTTCACTCCCTAGAGCAGCAAGATCTCTGAGAACATGTCAAGATGCTATGTGGTTAAGGAGAAGCCAAGACAGAAGCAAGCTGGCAGTTCACATTGGGGTTGAGTACTAATGTTACAGACTTTTAAGTAGATAGAGTGGCTTGGTTTAAATTTAGAAATTATCCTTACAGGAGCTGCTGGGCAGTGCTGACTTTCCATGGACCCTCCTCCCAGCTTCCACTGCTACTTTTTGGTCTTCCATTTAACTCTCTAGATCTGCTTCTGGGTTGCCTATGTCTCAACCTGCCTGCCTGAGTCTCAGCCAAGGTCTGTCTGACTCTGGGCTCCTACAACTTCACGTGCTGTTTCTGTTTCTCTGAGTGCCCACCAAGCAGTTCATAGGTCCAGAGACTTCACTGAAGACTAGGGGTGGGGGCCACACAGAGGGCCATATGCCCCCTGCTAGGCCTCCCTCTTTCCCCTGTGTCTGCTCCTCCCACTGTGCTTCCAGGCCAAACCAGCTCCTCTTCATCTTTCTGAGTCAGCGCTATGGAGGCCCCATCTGCTACTTCAAACTGGCCGACCAACACATTTTTTTCCAAACAAATAGATTAAATCTCTCTAAGAAGAAATCTCATAGTTAACATTTTTCTCCTCATTTTTTTCTGAACTTTCCTTCCATGTTTCTCCAGCAAGTATCCAAACATCATGTCCTAAGAGAGGCTTTTGCTGACCACCCTACCCCAAAGCTTCCTTCCTCCCCACTAACTACCCCCTCTCCTGCCCTCATCACCTTCAATCTCCATATCTGGATTTATTTTTCCTCAAGGTGCTTATTACTCTCTGATGCTATTTTATGTGTGTGGTTATTGCCCCGTGAGGCAAGACCTTTGCCTGATTCACAGTGACTCCCTAGAGGCTAAAAGAGTGTCAAAACACTGTAGGTCTCAATAAATAAATTGTCAAATGCTGATTATTTGAAAGTCCATTGTATTGGGCTCATGTAACATAGTAATGAGCTAGACCATCAGAGAGTTCATGATTTAGTATGGAAAGAGAGACAGACACACATGTGCAGTTCAGTTCAGTTCAGTCACTCAGTCGTGTCCGACTCTTTGCAACCCCATGGACTGCAGCACGCCAGGCTTCCCTGTCCATCACCAACTCCCAGAGCTTGCTCAAACTCATGTCCATTGAGTCAGTGATACCATCCAACCATCTCATCCTGTTGTTCCCTTCTCCTCCTGTCTTCAATCTATCCCAGCATCAGGATCTTTTCCAATGAGTCAGTTCTTCATATCAGGTAGCCAAAGTGTTAGAGTTTCAGCTTCAACATCAGTCCTTCCAAAAATATTCAGGACTGATTTCCTTTAGGATGGGCTGGTTGGATCTCCTTGCAGTCCAAGGGACTCTCAAGAGTCTTCTCCAACACCACAGTTCAAAAGCATCAATTCTTCAGCACTCAGCTTTCTTTATAGTCCAATTTTCACATCCATACCTGACTACTGGAAAAACCATAGCTTTGACTAGATGGAACTTCGTCAGCAAAGTAATGTCTCTGCTTTTTAATATGCTGTCTAGGTTGGTCATAACTTCTCTTCCAAGGAGAAAGTGTCTTTTAATTTCATGACTGCAGTCACCATCTGCAGTGATTTTGGAGTCCCCTAAAATAAAGTCTGAGACTGTTTCCATTGTTTCCCCATCTATTTGCCATGAAGTGATGGGACCAGATGTCATGATCTTAGTTTTTTGAACGTTGAGTTTTAAGCCAGCTTTTTCACTCTCGTCTTTCACTTTCATCAAGAGGCTCTTAAGTTCTTCTTCACTTTCTGCCATAAGGGTGGTGTCATCTGCATATCTGAGGTTATTGATATTTCTCCCAGCAATCTTGATTCCAGCTTGTGCTTCATGCAGCCCGGCATTTCACATGATGTACTCTGCATATAAGTTAAATAAGCAAGGTGACAATATACAGCCTTGACATATTCCTTTCCCAATTTTGAACCAGTCTGTTGTTCCATGTCCACTTCTAACTGTTGCTTCTTGACCTGCATACAGATTTCTCAGGAGGCAAGTAAAGTGGTCTGGTATTCCCATCTCTTGAAGAATTTTCCACAGTTCTACACAGTCATACATGCATGTGCAGTAGATGGTGGGAATGTGTACCACAGGGACCCAAAAATGGCAAGTTAGTTTGCTATGGGTGAAGGAAATAAATAAGAAAGGTCTTTCTATAGGAGAAGACTTATGGACTGAATTGAAAGAAGTCCAGGATCTCAATGAGGAAGTGAATTCTAGGTAGAGAGTGCTGTCTGCACAAGATATAGAGATATGTGTCCTACCCGCACCACAGGAAGCTTCAAGCGGCAGGCACAGGGGAGTGTGCAGGAATGTCAAGTAGAAAACTTTTCAGGATGGAATTTGGTGCTCATGGCCAAGCCAGTGTATCCTAGGCTTTGATTCTAAAAAATCTGGACTCACCAGGTCATATCTGCCTGGACTTCTGTATCTTAGCCCTTAGACTTTCTCTTAAAGTATATTGAGATTCTTTTCTTCTTTCATTACTATGGATTCCAATCAAGGCTGTCATGTTGCACACCTCTGTGGGGCACTATTCATATAGTTGCTCGGATTCACTTCTCTTCCTCACTTCTTGCTTTGTTTTTTTTTTTTAATTTATTAATTTTTAATTGGAAGTAAAGCATTGTAATTGTTTGACAATGTTGTGTTGATTTCTGCCATATATCAACATGAGTCAGCCATAGGTATACATACGTCCCCCTGCCTTGAACCTCCCTCCCACCTCCCATCCCATCCCACCCCTCTAGATTGTCACAGAGCACCAGATTTGAGCTCCCTGGGTCATACAGAAAATTCCCACTGGCTATCTGTTTTACATACGATAATGTATATGTTTATTTTCCTCACTTCTTATCTCAAATACAGATACTCTTGGGTCCACTATGTTACATAAAAACCTAGTGGAAAACGAAGGCAAAAACACCATGAATAAACACAACTTAAAATATAAGATAAAATAATAAGATCTCACATGCCATGGGGCATGGCTAAAAAAATTTGTATATATAAATTTATATATATATATATATATGCCACACCTTATTTCACTGACCAGGGATTGAGCTCATGCCTCCTGCAGTGGAAGTGCTGTGTCTTGATGACTGGATCACTGAGGAGGTCCCCCAAATACTAAAATTATCAAAGGAATTTTTTTTCCTATTAAAACTCTTGAGAATAGACAAAAATAAGCCATAAAATCCTTCAGATTTTACTTTCAACAAAATGATATTCTATCCTAGCACCATTTAAAATTCTTATAAGATAGCAGCAATTCTACCATTAGTTACAGAAAGAAACATGGAAACTTTCAATACAAACAACCTTTTCACTGCCCTACATTGATAGGTATAAAATTTTATCTTCTTGAGAGATGATGTCAGCAAGATGGCAGAAAAGGAAGCCCCAGGTATTATTTCTCCATGAGATAATGACTTATCAATGATTCAGGAACCTTTATCAGATCTCCAGAAACCAGTTAAGAAGCCATAGTACTCCAAGAAAGCACAAAACTGGGAACAGTCTCATCAAAATGGGTAAGAAAAAGCCGTTGTATTTCATCCTCAACAGGTTTTCCCTGGCATAGCTTAGTGTGGTCAGGAGAAAATACACAACTTGTGGTTCAAGAGGGAAAGAGGAAAGTAAAATGTAGAGTCAACATTCTGACTTTTCAGGGGGCTACCTGAGGGCCTAACTCAGAGCACTAATGGGGAACTGGCATAAATAGGATGCCTGGGGGCTACCAAGAACAATGGAGAGCTTGGTGGCTTCTCACTGCAACAAAGAACCTGCAGTACTTCAAAGAAACACCACACAGAGCAAGAGATAATGAGCTTTAGAAAAATAAATAAGCAAATCTCTCTAACTGGGGGGCTTCCTGGGTGGTTCAGTGGTAAAGAATCTGTCTACCAAGCAGGAGAGGTGGGTTCAGTCCCTGGGTCAGGAAGATCCCCTGGAGAAGGGCATGGCAAACCACTCTAGTATTTGCTATTGCTAAATCACTTCAGTGGTGTCCAACTCTTTGCAACCCTATGGGTTGTTACCTCACCAGGCTCCTCTGTCCATGGGATTCTCCAGGCAAGAATGCTGGAGTGGGTTGCCATTTCCTTCTCCAGGGGATCTTCCCAACCCAGAGACTGAACCCACATCTCTTATGTCTCCTGCACTGGCAGACTGGTTCTTTACCACCAGCACCACCTGGAAAGTCCCCAGTATTCTTGCCTGGGAAATCCCATGGACAGAGGAGCCTGGTGGGCTACAGTCCATAGGGTCGCAAAAGAGTCAGACAGAACAACTAAACAACAGCTCTAATAGGGAAATTATATACACCAATCCAGAGAAGATGCATCCCAGAAAATGTTGGAAGGGTCTCCAGATTCTCTAGACAGGGAGATGGGGGAAGATATCCTATATGGAGCCAGTCTGTAGAGACTAGGATAGGTGGGTTTGTTTTTGTATTTATTTTTTAATGACCAAATCCCAGCAAAAACAACAAAGCATAGGAAGAAGCAGGGAAACATAGCTCAATCAAAGGTGCAAAATAAATCTCCAGAACTGATCTTAAGAAATAGAGATATATCGACTACCTAAAAAAGGAATTCAAAACTTAGCATGGTAAAAAAAAAAAAAGTTCAATAAGCTAAAAGAGAACACAGATAGACAAGCAAATGAAATAGGAAAATAATGAATGAACAAAATGAGAATACTAGCAAAGACGTAGAAACTATTTAGAAAGATCATAACAATGACCCTATACACGAGACAGCAAAAGAGACACAGATGTAAAGAACAGACTTTTAGACTCTGTGGGAGAAGGCGAGGGTGGGATGATTTGAGAGAATAGCATTGAAACATGTATATTATCATATGTGAAACAGATCACCAGTCCAGGTTCGATGCATGAGACAAATGCTCAGGGCTGGTGCACTGGGATGACCCTGAGTTGTGGGATGGGGAGGGAGGTGGGAGGGGGGTTCAGGATGGGGAACACATGTACACCCATGGCTGATTCATGTCAATGTATGGCAAAAACCACAATACTGTAATAAGGTTCCAATTAAAATTTTTAACAATGCAAACCATAAAAAAAGAAGTAAACAGAAATTCTGAAGATGAAAATACAGTAACTGAATTGAAAACTTCACTAGAGTAAGTTCAATAGCAGATTCAGTCAAGTACAAGAAAGAATCAGTGAACTTGAAAACAGGTCATTTGTAAGTGTCCAATCAGAGGAGCAAAATGATAAAAATTTTTAAAAAGAAGAAAAGGGAAGAGAATTTAAGGAACTTATGGAATAATGTCAGATGTACCAATAAACACATTATAAGAGTCCCAGAAGAAGCTAATAGAAAGGGACAGAGAGATTATTTGAAGAAATAATGGCCAAAAACTTCCCACATTAGGAAGAAAATAGACATCCAAATTCAATAAGCTTAATGGACTCCAACAAGAATAAGCCTAAAGAGCCTACACTGAGACACATTATAATCAAACTATCAAAAATAAAAAACAAACAAACAAACAGAGAAGACATGAAGACAGCAAATGAGAAGTGACTCATTATGTACCAGGAAGCTCCTAAAAGATTATCAGTGACTAAGCAGAAACATTATAGGCCAGAAGAGAATGGGGTGATATATTGAAAGTGCTAAAATAAACTGCCAACCAAGAATACTGTATCTGGCAGAACTGTTGTTCAAAAATAAAAAAGAAACAAAAACTTTCCCAGGTAAACAAAGCTGAGGAAATTTATTACTGCTAGACCTGCCATACAAAAAAATGCTAATTCAAGTTGAAATGAAAGGACACTAAACAGCAACATGAAAGCATATAAAAATATGAAGTTGTCTATTGAGATATAAAATTCTCTAAATATGTTAACAAATACAGAATGCTATAATACTGTAATGTATTAGAATAAACAAATTAAGCAAAGTTGCAGGATACCAAAATCAATATACAAAAAATCAGTTGTGAGTCTATACATTAACAATAAACAATTTAAAAAGGAAATTAAAAGAGAAATCCCAATTACAAGAGCATTAAGAGCAATAAAATACTTAGGAACATTTTATTTAGGAATAAAATATTTTGCCAAGGGGGCAAAAAAAAAAATGTATACACTGAAAGCTATAAGAAGATTGCTGAAAGAAATTAAAGACAATGAAAATAATGGGAAGACATTCCATATTCATGAACTGGAAGACTTAATATTGTTAAAGGGATTCCCTAGTGGTTCAGTGGTAAAGAATCTGCCTGCCAGTACAGGAGATGTGGGTTCAATCTTTGGGTCAGAAAGATCCCCTGGAGAAGGAAATGGCAACCCACTCCAGTATTCTTG
Organism: Giraffa tippelskirchi; assembly: GCF_054371585.1. Taxonomy (NCBI): domain Eukaryota; kingdom Metazoa; phylum Chordata; class Mammalia; order Artiodactyla; family Giraffidae; genus Giraffa; species Giraffa tippelskirchi. The sequence continues at coordinate 143,624,900 of NC_137281.1, read as the reverse complement.
CCTGGGAAATACCATAGACAGAGGAGCCTGGGCAGCTACAGCCCATGGGGTCACAAAAGAGTCAGACATGACTTGGTGACTAAACAACAAAAAAGTATTGTTAAAATGCCTGTAAGACCCAAAGAGATCTACAGGGATTCAAAGCAATCTCTAGCAAAATTCCAATGGCTATTTTTGCAGATGTAGAAAAAACAATCTAAAATTCATATGGACTTTCAAAGGAACTGATATAGCCAAAACATTCTTGAGAAAGAAAAACAAAGCTGGAGGCTTCATACATCCTGAATTCAAAACCATTTTACATAGCTACAGTAATCAAAGCAATATGGTACTCACATAAACACAGACATATAGAGTGACGTAGGAGAACAGACAAGCCAGAAACAAACCCTATGGTACAGGCTCAAATGATTTCCAGCATGGGTTACATGACTACACAAACGGTAAAGAGTAGTGTTTTCAACAAATTGTGCTAGGAAAACTGTATATCCACGTGCAAAAGAATAAAATTGAGCCATTACCTTATACCATATATAATAATTGAAAGTGAAATTCGCTCAGTTGTGTCCGACTCTTTGCGAACCCATGGATGATACAGTCCATGGAATTCTCCAGGCCAGAATACTGGAGTGGGTAGCCTTTCCCTTCTCCAGGGGATCTTCCCAACCCAGGAATCAAACCCAGCTCTCTCATATTGCAGGTGGATTCTTTACCAGCTGAGCCACAAGAGAAGTCCAAGAATGCTGGCGTGGGTAGCCCAGCCCTTCTCCAGGGAATCTTCCCGACCCAGGAATCAAACCGGGGACTCCTTCATTGCAGGTGGATTCTTTACCAACTGAGCTATCAGGGAAGCCCATATAATAATTTATTCAAAGTAAATTAAAGACCTAAATGTAAGACCTGAAGCTATAAAATTCCTAGGAGACATAAGGGAAAGCTATATGACATTGGATTTGACAATGATTTCTTGGATATGACACCAAAATCACAGATCATCAAAGCTAAAATAGACAAATAAGACTACATCAAACTATAAAACTCTGTGCAGCAAAGGAAATGAACAACAGAATCAAAGGCAACCTGCCAAATGGGAGAAAATATTTGCAAACCATGTACCTGATAAGGGGTTATCTAGAATACCCAGAATATATAAATAATTCCTAAAAATCAACAACAAATAACTTGATCTTTAAAATGAGCAAAAGGGGTCTTCCCTGGTAGTCCAGTGGCTAAGACTGCACTCCCAGTGCAGGGGGCCTGGGTTTGATTCCTGGTCAGAGAACTATAATATAATAGATCCCACATACCACAACTAAAAGATCCGACATGCCCGCAGCTAAGACCTGGCACAGACAAATAAATAAATATTTTTTAAAAATTAAAAATAAAAATGGGCAAAGGACTTGAATATACATTTTTCCAGAAATATTAAAATAGCCAACAAACATGAAAAGATGCTCACTATTACTAATCATCAGGGAATCAAAACCACAGTGATATATTACCACCCCTCAATCCATTAGGTTAATCACTATAAAAACAACAACAAAATTACAAGTGTTGGCAAGGATGTAGAGACATTGGAACTCTTGTTCATTGTTGGTGGGAATGCAAAATGGTACAGCTGCTATGGAGATTCCTCAAAAAATTAAAAATAGAATTACCATATGAGTCAGCAATCACACATCTATATATTTTGCCTATATATTCAAATGAATTGAAAACAGAATCTTAAAGAGATATCTGCACACTTGTATTCATTACAGATTATTCACAATAGCCTAGAGGTAAAAGCAAAGTAAATGTCTATCAATGGATGAATTGATAAAGAAAAAAAAATATATATATATATACAATGGAATATTATTCAGCTTCAAGAGAGAAGAAAATACTATCATATGCTACCATATAGGTGAACCTTGAAGACATTATGCTAAGTGAAATAAGCCAGTCATAAAAAGACAATTACTGAATGATTCTCTTTCTGTGAGGTATCTAAAGTAGTCAAACTCTTAGAAACAGAAAGCAAAATGGTGGTTGTCTGGGGCTTGGAAGAGCGAGGGAAAGTGTTCAATGGATATAGAGTTTTAATCCTGCAAGATGAAAAAGTTCCAGAGATCTGTTGCACAACAATGTACATACAGTTAACACTATTGTACTGTATATCATTAAGATGGTAAATTTTGTGTTATGTGATTTTTACCAAAAGGAAAAAAGTATGAAAAATAGTCTTATTGGTAATCAAAGACATGACCATTAAAATGTCAAAAACATGCTTAAATACTATTTTTTTGCCTTTCCATCTAGCAAAGAAAAATTACCAATGACAGCAACAGGCAGTGAGTTGACTAATCCTGGCTGACTGACACATTCATTGCTTTAATTTTTTGGAAAGCAACTTAATACCCAGAAAAAAACCTTTAAAATAGCTTTACTATTTTATGTTTTGAGGATACAGTTTCATCCTCTCTCCTAATTTATTTCTTCCTTCATCAATGAATATCTATATTTATTATGTTCCAATGAGAGGACATGGCACAGAAAAAAGAGTCATGATCCCTATATGAGACTTACAGTGTGGAGGCAGAAATTAAGTGCTACAAAGTAGGTATACTACTGGCCATTAAACTCTGTAAGATGGAAATTAATCTAGTTTGTAATCCATAAGGATTAATTCAAGTACCCCAAAAAGGGGGCAGGATGGAGGTATGATGACATACCAATATGTTCATTTCAGCAATATTAATAAAGTATGAGATGGAAATGTAAATAGAAGGGTTAACTCGGTAAACTACAGCGCAAGTGTTCACAGGAGTATTATCCCAATCACTTTTAAAAAAGTGTTTTCAATGGCCATTTGGGGTTTTCATTAGAGCTGCTCCCAAATGTTTCAGTTCTCTTCCTCCTGGACACATAGCAGGACTGCACTAGTTCACTTTCTCTGAAGTTAGCATTAAAATGTTATTATTCAATTCATAAGAAATGAGTATATGACCATGTTACTTGCTTTGATCAATGGAATGTAAGTGGTGTTTCCTTTCTAGGAAGATTTTAAAATCCAGTGCAAGAGTGACTCTATTCTCTTATTTTGCTTTGGTGATTGTGAATGCTTGTGTCCAAACGGAGCCTCCATCAGAGTCATCATGGATCCCTGAGCTCATCATAGATTCCTGAATTTGAGTGAGCAAAGTCTCCCTGCTGATCCACACTAGATACGTAACAAGAGCAAAAACGAAATCTTTGTTAACAAAGATTTCAGGTGTTGTGTCACCATAGTATCTACACTGATATAGTATCTCCACTCCATAAGAAAAATGCCAATTACATTAAATGGTTAGTATAAAAGAATACAATAAAATTATATATGCTACGAGTATATCTCTGTTATATTTTATTCCTAGAGAAAAGACTAAAAGCATACACCCCCAAATATTAATAATGATTATCTTTTGGTGGATAGGTAGGAAATTTTCCTACCTCTTTGTTTTTTAAATAGCATACATTCATAGATTATCTCTATGGGTAAAATAACATTCCTTAAAAAGCATAGAAGTCAGACATAAAAAGTTCAGAATGGAACTCTTATCATTTAAAATTCGCGAACTAAAAGTCTTCCAGAAGGAAGAGATTATCACTTCATATCAACATGCCCCCATGAAAAGTGGGAGCTATTGGGCCAATGTTTTAATTTATGGAGTATATATTTATTTATGCTTATCCACAAATTTACAACCTAACTCTGTGTATCTTGTACCCTATGTTAACTAATCTCAAACCCTAGATATTTTTTGTTGCTAAAGGTCTTATTTCTTATCCTTTCAAGATTCCTAACTCAATACCCAAGTCCTATTCAGGCACCCAAATCCACATCAGCTATAAAGAAACCCAATTAAATCTTACTTTATTTAGAAAACACCATTGACTTGTTTTACTAAAAAATAAGTTAAGTCACTGGTCAGGAAAAAAATGACTCTACTTTGGCTGTAGAGCCTATTCCCCAGGGAATCTGATTTCTACTGCATTCTCCCTGCCCCTTCACCATTAAGATAATGATATTGTTAACACAAGATGTTTCCAATTAAATTACAATGGCTTAAACACATATTATGTTCCACTTATCTTACATAATGGTACATAGTTTACATAATGGTTGAAAGACCTCTTCAGATACAAAACAAAACCTATATCTTTATCAAAAACAAAAAGAAATCAGCTACAATTATGAAATGTTTTCTGTTAATCATAAAATTCATCCTTTTTTCTACCTACAAGAAACTCATACAACATAAAGCACAAATCCATACCATCATCAACCATGTCCATGATATGATCAACATGGATACCTGCTCTCCTTGCATGATATATTTTGCCATCTTTTTATTTTTCAAAACTTAAATTTAAACTCTGATGGTCATTGTCTTTCAATTGCAACATTCAGTCCACTACATGTAATATAATTACTGAAATATTAGGATTTTATCTACCATTGTGTGCAGTGCTTTTGTCCCAATGTTCAAATTTTCTTTCTCCTTCATTCCCATTGGCTTATTTTTGATTATTTTGTTTTCAACCTATTGGCATGGAAATTATACACTCTTACTACTCTTTCTGAGTTATTCTAACAATACAACATGTGTCATTAGCTTATCAAAGACTAATATTGATTGATATTTCTATTTCTTCCCAGATAATGCAAAGGACCTTGAAACTCCTTATTTTTAACCCTCTAGAATGACTGAGGGAACAACAGGCAAAATGAAGAATTAAAGGACAAGAAAAGGCTAGATATTTTGTCTGTAGCTTTATCATTGCGATCACACTGCTGGCCTCTTCAAGGAAAAAAAAATTCCATCATTACTTAAACTTCAACACAAGCATTAGCTTAAATTTGATATCCACCATTCACTTTCAGTTTTTGTAATGAGTTTTCATCACAGAAAAAATAAAACACTTGACCTTCTTCTTCCCATCTGCAGTCCCAGGAACTGCAGGTCTTTTGTTATCCAAAGCGCCTCTCTCTATCCAAAGAAAAAGAGAGAAATGTTTTTCATCACATGAGTTTGGGGGACCTTCCACGAGGCATTGCATTGGAGCTTATTTATCACATCATATCACTAGTTAGCAGGAATTAGGACACCATTCCCCACCACAATTGCAGTTCGGTTCAGTCCCTGAGCCTGCAGCAAAAGACAGCACTTATGGATGCTGTACATAGACTGCCCAAGAGGAAGGGATCTCTGTAAGGATGAAACTTGAGAAACCAGCAGAATAAGCCTGGGAACTTTCATCAGGTGACCTCTGCGACCAAGAAACCCAGGAGTTGAATGACATTCAGAAGACACAAGAGTCTGAGACAGCAAAACACAATGATGGCTTCAGTTTTTTCACATGGCCATATGACCAGATGAATGTGTATCAGTTATCAGCAAAACCACTATTATACAGCTTCTGGCAAGACTTGCCAGCTTTGGGTGACAAGGATTATGCAGGTGCTGCTTTGTTTGAAACTATACTGTAGGCCTCCATGATGGAGACCCAGCTAGTAATCTCTGCAAGAGGGAGCATGAAAAATTGGTTCCTGCTATATATAACACTCAAAAATGTTTACAAGTGCTGTGTGACTTTAAGCAACATCTATATCCAACACATTATCCACCCAAGTGATACGAGATTCTTAACAAAATATAATTCTGCCCAACTTAGCAATGGAATCCCAACATCAACAGCCAGTATGGGACTTTCCTGGTGGTCCAGTGGTTCAGAGTTCACCTTGCAGTGCAAGGGACACGGGTTCAGTTCCTGGTCAGGGAACTAAGATCCCACATGCCATGGAGCAACTAAGCCTGTACCACAACCTGAGTCTATGCACCCCAAAAGAGGATCCCCCATGATGCAAGGAAGATCCTAAGTGCCCCACTGGGACCTGATTAACAAATAAATAAAATTTTTTTTTTTTTAAAGAATCAGTATGATGCTAGAAACTGGCTCATATGTCATAGGAATTCTACTTTTTATGACACCAACTATTTGAGTGTTAGTGGAAAGTGGTGTTAGTCGCTCAGTTGTGTCCAACTCTTTGCAACCCCACAGACTGTTGCCCACCATGCTCCTCTGTCCATTGGATTTTTCAGGGAAGAATACTGGAGTGGGTTGCCATTTCCTTCTCCAGGAGATCTTCCCAACCCAGGGATCAAACCTGGGGCTCCTGCATTGCAGGCAGATTCTTTTCAATTATAACATGATCTATAAATAAGGAACTGGCAGAAAGACTTCAAGAAGAGTACATGCTTTTTGACTCATCATACAACCAGAAGCAACAATGAGAAGAGTCAACCCTTGTCGATTTTTCAACTCATCTTCTGAGAAATTCACCAGAACCACAAAAACAAACAAGCATTAAGTTTTCTCTAGCTATTTCAGCTATCCATGCTGAATCACACAAGACTTCATACCCATTACAGACAAATTACAGTGGAGCACAGATACAGCCTTGGAACAGGGTCTCTCCGTGCTAATTTTAAAAACAACAACTCTACTTTAGCAATGTGTTCCAGAAGGATGCATGTCCTCTGAAACCATATTATGAGGATATTTCTTCAAAGGTTTATTCACTGTACCTTGAAGTGTAGCATTAGCAGTGCTATTACTATGACAAACATAAAAGTCACTATCCACAGTCTTTAATATGTTTAAATAAATTGTCCTTTCCAAGATAACAGACGTATTAGCTAAGAAGGAAGAATGATAAAGGGCTCTGCTCTCAGCTCTACTAGTTCCTTGCTTGTCTTTTTATTTCCTTCCACTCAATGATGTAACGGGTACTTGGGAATTCTGCCAACAACTGCCAATCTAGGGAGAGAGTGTCTACAAACCAGGCTGCAATTCAAGCAAGAATAAGCAACACACCACCACCACCACCACCCCACCCCCCGCCCGCAAAGTATCCAGAGCAGTCTGGAGGCGTGGCTGGAGGAATGGGTTCAGAAGTTGGGGCTGATGAAAAGGAGAATGATTTCCAGCTGAATTGGAGTTAATGCTTTTGGAAGAGCAAAGCAGCCAGGAATGAAAGAGTAGCCTACCCATCATCCCCACAGAACTGCCAGGTTGGCCTTGTCACCACACAGCAGCATAAACCCAATGGCAACCTCAGCAGAAGCCGCAGCACCTGCAAGCAGTCCTCCAGGGCAGCAGCAGTCCCCAGACGAAAACAATGAGCATGTGACACTCACATGCTACAGCAACTGACATGAGGCTTCACGAAGTAACAAAAGACAAGCCCCACAAAGGATGGTCAGGTGACAATCTTCTGAAGAACAACTATGTAACAGGAATAAAAACAGAGCCTATTTCAGTCTTCTAAGGACCCTCCATAACAATGGTCATCTGGATAAATCCTGATTGAGAAACAGACATCAGGCTTTTCATGTAATGACTAAGAAAAACAACTGGCTAATGTATTTAGCAGCAGACCAACCTCAGCTTGGGACTTGAGCAGGCTTCAGTAGTTTGGGGCCTTACTGTGGCCTCCGACCACTTAGCTGACACAACACGGCAGCCTTACAATGAAGTCGACCATCTCTCAGACGCATAGTTTTTATATCACTGATCAGCTGTCACTGGACCCCATCGGTGGTAGAGAAATCACCCCATTTCTGGGACTCGAAGGGGAGGGTGTGGGCAGAGGCAGCACAGCAGAGGACCTCCTGACTCACACGTGCCAGGGCTTAACCACTATGACAGACTTAAAGGATCTTCCAGTTCCGAACGTGTGTGTGTGTGACACATGCGCAAATATGTGCACATTCTTTTAAAAGCAGAGGGCACAGTCCATTCTCGGGTAGTTTCCTGCCTTCCCGTTATATCTGGAGCAAAGTCCAAACTCCTAAAGCCCTGGAGAATCGGCCTCCACCCATTTCCACTCCAGCCTCTTCTCCTTCTTCCCAATGCCCAGGGCATCCTCTCTTCCTCTGGGGCCCTTGCCTCTCTCTAAAAGCTCTAGGTCTAGATCTGCACATGCTGGGACCCTTCTTGGGGCTTCCCTGGTAGCTCAGCTGGTGAAGAATCTGCCTGTAATGTAGGAGACCTGGGTTCAATCTCTGGGTTGGAAAGATCCCCTGGAGGAGAGCATGGCAACCCACTCCAGTATTCTTGCCTGGAGAATCTCCATGGACAGAGGAGCTTGGTGAGCTGCAGTCCATGGGGTTGCAAGGAGTCGGACACGACTGAGTGACCAGACACGCACGCACGGACCCTTCTTAATTCATTCTGGACTCTCTGCAAATCTTCTACCACCAAATAGGCTCTCCAGAGCCTCCTGTCCTGTCATACTCCAACCTCTTCCAGTGCTGTTTTCTCTGCAGTCAGACCTCCTGACATGTGTGTACCTATCTGTTTTGTCACAGGACAATGAGAACACTACTCAGGATCTGAAATCGAACCATAAGGCTGAATTTATTGCTCAGATAACAAGAGCTGTGCTGGCCAAAAGGTCTCTTCAAGCAGAACAGGTGACTAATGTCACAGAGGGCTTTGGAAAGCATGGAACAGTGTGATTCACAGATGCTCAGAGGCTGGGTTGACATCAGGTGGGTATTCAGGTAAGGTTCATGTTGATTGGCAAGTTTTCTGGACAGCATCTGTCTCTGATTAGCTGACTTTCAGAAGTGGTGGACTGACACCAGTTGGTTTTAAAACCAGCTTTCACAAAGACAAGTGTTGTTGTTGACCAAATGAACAGACTGAAAATTGGTTCTGCTGGATACTTGTTACCATGGTCACAGAACAATCAGACTTTTCCTAAGTTTGTGGGAACTTTTATTATTCTCTGAGAATAAACTCCAAGCAGTTAGGTTTGCCTGTTTCATTCATCTTATACCCCCTGTACCTACTACACCTGGCACATTCATATTGAATGAATAAATCAGTTGGGGTGGGGGGTTGCAAGATTACTCATAATGATTGCTATTTTAAGATTTGCCACGTTTTTCTCACAGCACAATATAGCTGTTGAGTGCATGGCTTTATAATCACATAGTCCTGGCTTTGAATTTTGGCTCTAACATTTACTACTAGCTTATGGACTTCCTGAATCTCCATTTCATTCACTGAAAGAAGGGTAGGAGGAAAGAATAACAGTACCTCCCCCAAGGCTTCTCTGAGGATTGTGGAAATAATGCCCAGTTTCTAGCACATTAAGTGTTCAAAGGCATAAATCACATATATTACTATGTGGAGAGTTCCTGAAAGGCTCAAAGTAGATACTGAAGCCCATAAAAGCCCAGAAGGATCATGCTGGGCCCAGTAAAAGGCATAGAGTAAGGTCTGAAATAAAAGACTCCAAGAGGCACTCCTGACCCCATCTCCTCCCATCCCCCTTCCTCCGGTCTGCCCTTCACCTCGGCCTCCATCATGACCCTAGGGTTTCTGCCTTTCTTCTTCCTCCTCACCCCACTGCCCCGTCACCTCACAGACCCATCACTCCTGATATTCCCAACAGTGGCATCCCCTCTGCCTGGAGATAGTTTAAGCTAAATCATTTTCTCCCAAAAGAAACACTATTTAGCAAGTGCTTTATGTTGATCCAGGTTTCCACCGTAGCTCAGCTGGGAAAGAACCCACCTGCCAATGTAGGAGAGCCAGGTTCGATCCCTGGGTCAGGAAGATCTCCTGGAGAAAGAAATGGCCACCCACTCCAGTATTCTTGTCTGGGAAATCGCATGGACAGAGGAGCCTGGCGGGCTACAGTCCCTGGGGTCACAAAGAATTGAAACGACTGAGAGTGCATGCACACATATGTTGATCTATTTCTTTGATTAACCTTGTACAATTTATTGCAATTTATGTAGCAGAAACCAGAGACAATGAGACACAGGACAGGTTAAGTTTTGATGGGGGCACTCAGACACCAAATTGGCTCTTTGCAGGCAAAGGGCTCTGTGGGGCTGGAGATTCAAGATAAAGTCCATGTACTCTATGGCTTTGCCCAAATCAAATCTGGACAAAAATTATCATTTTCTAGGTGGTCATAAAATTTAACATTCTCTCTCTCACACACACACACACATACTCACACACAAAAACACATACAATCTCGCTCAGCATCCCATCCCCAGCTCTTGTCAGTCAAAACCTCTAGGACCTTTAGTTAGGTATAAGGGCACAAAGGAGGCTGAGAATTTACGCCTTTGGCACTGTTTGAGAGGCACTGACCAGAGCTGAGGGTGTCTGCTGATACACTTATTCTCCTAGAAGACTTAGCTTCACGGGATGTGGATGTTGTTACGTCATTATTGGCCCTGGATCTGCATGGATTGATACATGCAGATACCCATACATGAACTGCATTCACTCCATGTGAAATGCACCAAGGCCCATGGGCAGCTGGCCCTGGGCTTGAATCTCCTCTCCCAAGGACTGGCCATGTCACTTTGCGAGCCTGCTGAGCTGCCACTCTGCTCTCTGCCTGTCTTGTGGAACTGTTCTGAGACTGTAAACATATAAACCACAGGCACAGGGCAGAGATCCACCAGGCAGCAGCTTAAAGTAGGCAGAGGTACCTAGTGCTTCAACCCACAGGCTGTCAGAGCTGGGTGTAAGGCCATAAATGACTTTGGGGGAAGAGGTCAGAGAAAATACAGCCTCCATGGGAGTACATGTTCTCTGGGTGAGCAGGGAGGGTAACAGGAAACAACAGGAACCCACGGGACACAGTGGCCTGGGGTGGGATGGGTCTCACATCCCAAAGGTTAGCCATAAATGAAACCTTCCTGAAGGATTCTTGCGGGCCTCCTGTGACACGGACCCAAGTGAAGAAAGTCAGGGCTAGCCATTTGTCTGAACTCTGCAGGCACATCTGACAAGAGGAGTAAGAGAGTGTGATGAATTGCCAGAGGGCACACACTCCACACAAGTTCCAGGCGAGACCTAAGACTTCTCTCAAAATTTCCACCTGAGATTCAAGGTCTCATTTGCTCCTGCTCTTAGAAGGGCTTCCCTGGTGGCTCAGACAAAAAGAATCCACCTGCAATGCAGGAGACCTGGGTTCAGTCCCTGGGTTGGGAAGATCCTGTGCAGAAGGGAACGGTGACCCACTCCAGTATTCTTGCCTGGAGAATTCCACGGACAGAGGAGCCCGGCAGACTACAGGCTCGCGGAGTCGGCCAGGGGTCGCGGAATCGGATTTAACTGAGCCACTTTTACTTAGGAAGGCACCGCCTGGTGGCCACTATCAGAAACTATAACGCAGAAGGATTCTCTCAACCTCTTCCAGTAACCAAGTATTTTGTATTTATTCACTCAGCAAATATGCACTGAGTCCTTAGTAGGGCCCAGACAAGCACTAAGTACTGGATGTATACAGTAGAATAAAATTCAGTGGCAGCTCTCAGCGAGTTCATTGTAGAGAAAAGTATGGAGTAGTGGTGTTGCTTATAACCAGGAGAGTAAACGAGACCAAGCTCTTGATCCAAACTGGACCAAGCTCTCTATTCCTTAGCCTCCCTCTTTGGGCAATCCTCTCGTTCATCTGTAGAAAATTATTTGCAAATAAATGGCACTCCTCTGTCCCAGGGCCTTTCCATCTCATTTCTCCTGTCCCTATCATTCATCTTTCCAATTGCAATGGACAGGTCCTCATTCCATTTTCAAAATTAAATTTCCTGCTCCCTCCTCCCCTGAGGAAGGCTTGGATTCAGCAGAAAATTTTGTTCATTTTCTTTTTTGTGAGTTTTAACTGGTCCCCATGATTCAAACTGTCTCTTGCTTAGCTCCCCTTTTCCCTCCATGTTTCCTTTTCTGCCTTCTGCTAAGAGGCAGGTAAGTGAGGGACAGTGAATCAAGGAATGAGAGGAAGATTCCAGTCCTGCCTTTCTCCTAGTTTCAGCCCCTGGCATTTTAAACCAACATTTTCAGAACCCTTATTTCAGAATTTCCTGGGGCACATTCTAGTGAATATCTACTTTTAATCTCGGGAGGAAGGATCTGATTTAGGGAAATTGTCAGATTTTAAATGGAGTCCCTACTGATGATTCAGATGGGTGAGTTAACTGGATTCATGTCATCATGGGTCCAAAAATGAGTTGCAGCTATTAAAAGAAGGAAATTGACTTTCTTGGGTAGCTAGAAGGCAATTTAGCAAAGGGGGCTCCTCCAAATGTGTTCTGAGCTCTGAAAATGTTGAGTGAAATAAGTATGTATCTCCCAAGACCTTTCCTTAGAAAGTTATGCTCATTTTGGACATATAAGTTTTCTCAATATTTTAGGATCACACACAGAAAAGTACTACGGAAATCAATGGGAATGGCCAGTTGGTGATCAGAACTAAGACTACCAGTGGTCAAAGGATGGCCCAGAGCATGCTCGGATGTTAGGATTGGCTTAAAACAGGACACTCCTTCTGAGGCTGGAGATAAAGACGGACACAGATGAAGGCAAGAGAGGAGGCAGTCTGAGCTGGTGCGTGGTGGGTGAGTTAACACAAAGAAATTGAAAATGTGCCCACTGTGTGAGCACAGGTGTAGCTGTGCTTGCCAATGGGACACACTAGTGTGTGTCTGGCAGAAGTTGTCAATAGGAAAGAATTCAGAGATAAAACTGGGTGACAGGTGAAGCCTGGCCCGGTGGTGAAAGACTTTGAAAACTATTTCAAAACGTTTGAACTTTCCCCCACAGATGATGGGAAGCACGAAAGATTCTAAGCAAAGGAGAGATCAAAGCAGGGTCTTGATCACACACCAGAGTAGGAGAGAAGCAGCCTGGGCTCCTGGCTAGAAGACTCCTGTGGATTCAGCTGGACCTGAGGTCAATTCTGATTGAACTGTTTACTGGATCAGTGAGTGACTCTGAAGGAGTCTGTTTCCTTATCTGTAAAATGGGGATAATAATATAATCATAATAATTTCCTGTGGGGATCCAGTGCCCTGAATAAACAAACAATGGCATGTATATTCCAGCATTTGAGTGATAACAGATTGGTGAGAAGAGAGCCTAGAAGCCCAGAGAGAATGCTTAAGAATCAGTTACAGTCATTCAGGGCTTCCCTGGTGGCTCAGACAGTAAAGAATCCGCCTGCAATGCAGAAGACCCAGGTTCAATCCCTGGGTCGGGAAGATCCCCTAGAGAAGGAAATGGCAACCCACTCCAGTATTCTTGCCTGGAGAATCCCATAGACAGAGGAGCTTGGCGGGCTTCAGTCCATGGGGTCGCAAAGAGTGGGATATGACTGAGCAACTTCTACTTCCACAGTCATTCTAAAATGGACCAGCAAGGCTCTCAGCCAGGCAGTGGTTTCCTTTCCACAAAGGCAGTGGAAAGGATGCCACAAAGACTTCCAAGGAAAGTCAAAAAGGTTTGGTGACTGAATAAGGAAAGAGGAGGGAAGGGCTGGGGCTCAAGCCTAGAGACTAGGATCTGGAAAGTAAGTGATGCGGTGAGCAGAGAGAGAAGGGAAGGACTCCCAATCCCACTGGCTCTGAGTCAGCAAGACTCAGGGAGGAGACCTGAAGCCCAGCTGGCTTGGTCTTTCATTTCCTCGGAGACTCTGCTCTCTCCCCACCCAAGAAGCTTTCCCTAGCCAGCCCTACACACACTGTCACTTGCCTCTGTTTCTCCTTCAGGGCCTGTGTGTAACTGTCTGATATAATATGTGTTTGTTTACTGATGAGTTGTACTGTCTGGCTGTCTGCCCAATAAAATGCAAGCTCCCAGAGGGATGACCTTTGTTTTGTTTGTTCCACATCCTTGGTGCCTAGAGCAGTGCCTGGCACACAACAGATGCTCAGTAATGTGAAAGTGAAGTCGCTCAGTCGTGTCCGACTCTTTGAGTAATATGAGCGTTGTTATTAAAGTGCTTTCAAAAGTGTCTGGCACATAAAACATGTTCAGTAAATACTAGCATTTATTGGTGAACATCTGAAAAGTTGTAAAGAGAAAGGCAGATGGAAAGTGTTGAACCTTGGAAGAGTCCTGCCAGTTTTCTTACCAAGAAGAGGCAGAATTAACAGACTCTCCAAGGTTAGAAATTTGGGCCGCCTTTTAAGGCAGGGAAGAGAAGTGCCCCTGGGGAGGCCTTGGACCATGTGGCCATAGGTTTTTTTAAGTGTTGATACTGAGAACAACAACCAAAAAAACGGGAGGCAAAACCAGTTCATCCAGGGACAGGTTAGCAGCTATGAAAGGAGAAGAACGGGTATCTTGTGGCAACAAGAAAAGGCTGGCACTTGTGCTGAGTAAACTTCTGATTATAGGAAGTTAACCTATAATGGCCTCTCTGGCCCAGTCTTGCCCTTTTCTCTTGTCAGATCATTTGTAAATTCGGGTTCTGGCAGAGTTCACAAGAGCTCACTCAGCTGGGGGACCAAACATCAAGCTAATTAACAGATTCATAATTGACTGCTCCAGATATACGGGGATTGCAAGATCAGCTCCTCCAGCAAATATGCCTACTGTGCATTGAGAAAACTATTGGCAAAGTCATTAACACAATTTCATAGTGATATGGATCTATGCTGCTGGTAGAATAGAACTTCTACCACTTCTCAACCTCCTCCAAGAGATCAAGGCTCAGATGAGCCATGATTGCCCAAGTCCCTCCTCTCGGGCAGCATCAGGTAACATGTAGTGTTCCAAAATGCTCATACAAGCACCAAGCACAAATTCCTAAGGTGATTTTTCAACTCAAATTAAGATGCTGTTAAATTAGATTGTGAACAGGCTGAAGTGCCCTGGAGTCCTCAGCCATTAACCGAGACTAAAACGTCAGCCACCAACAACCCCTAATCACAAAATATGATGACCACTGACTCCATCTTTGCTGAGGCCTTGATTTCAGAGGATGAGTAAATGAACCAAAAAGGGATATAAAAATTCACCTGTATGTGGCCTTCCAGAAACCACAGGCATGATAATACATCCTTAAAAAATGTTTTAACAGGCTAGAGAGTAAGGTACATTTCTCCAAAGTCAACATGGAAAACAATGGGCCCCTGTTAATTCCCTGGCGCTTTACTGTGCTCAGAAGGAAGTGTATACATGTTCCGCTTTGCAACTGTTAAAAGCCCTTATGCAACTGATTTTCAGATTTTTCTTTAATTTAAACGCACCCTAAATTGCAAATTCTCATAGACAAACACAATCATGAGTCTATTCTAGAATAACCAGGTGAGATGATTGTGTAAATATATTAGGAATATGAGATGGGAAAGAGTGTTGATCTTCTCATTAGTCACCTTGAGAAGGGGCACAATTCATATTTAGTGTTACTGATGTTCAGACCACTGAAGAGGAGGGAATGTCAGGGAAAGCCAAGTTCCTTACCTGGCTCTGCCCCCTGACAGGCTGCTAGGCCAGTTACTCAACTTCTCCATTTGCAAAGAGTTACGGGGTCTTTGTAAGAATTACATGAGCTAAGATCAGAAGACTTTGCAGGCTGCCTAGTTCATGATTACTTCCTTTAGGGATCTGATTTGGGAGTTTTGATTTTTGTTTCACTGGGTTTTGTTTTGCTTTTGGGTGTTGAATGCTGAAACTGCATTTATATGGCAATCTGATTTGGGAGTTTTGATTTTTGTTTCACTGGGTTTTGTTTTGCTTTTGGGTGTTGAATGCTGAAACTGCATTTATATGGCAATCTCTCATTCGACAATCTCTCATTTCACCAACGGAGAAGGCAATGGAGACCCACTCCAGTACTCTTGCCTGGAAAATCCCATGGACGGAGGAGCCTGGTAGGCTGCAGTCCATGGGGTTGCGAAGAGTCAGATGCGACTGAGCGACTTCACTTTAACTTTTCACTTTCATGCGTTAGAGAAGGAAATGGCAACCCACTCCGGTGTTCTTGCCTGGAGAATCCCAGGGACTGCGGAGCCTGGCGCGCTGCCGTCTATGGGGTCACACAGAGTCAGACACGACTAAAGCGACTTAGCAGCAGCAGCAGCAGCAGCATTTCACCAAGATGCTGAGCTAAGATGATGTACACATTCCAACATTCCTGCTATAAGCACCTAGAAATATCAGATATGATATTTTTAATGCATACTTGAGCCTGCAATAAACAGGAGTAATTAACCAGGTGCCAGAAATAAAACAATAACTGAAAACCAGAAATAAGCAGAGCAATCAACTGGGCAACCACTCCTGGGATTGAGGGGGACCACAAGGCAGAGGAAGGAAAAGAAAAGCATTGAACCAGGGGAAGTAAAGGTGTAGATGTCAAGTCACACCTGGGAACAGGAGGCAAAGCCCAAGAGTCCTGCCCCAAGAGAAGAGATTCTGCCTAAAATAAGGCCCTGCAAAGAACTTCGATCACAGGAAAAGGGGGCTGAAAAAAATTTCCCTAACAGCTCAGCTCATTTGTCTAACTCTGGCTTCAGGAGAGGGAAACTAAAAGCTTCCTGCAAAATTTGAACCTTATATCTCTCCTCTGGAAATCTGGAGTATAAATTTAGGCTACAGTTTGGAAGTTCCCAACCTAAGAAACAGGCATAAAAATTGGTCCTGGGCCAATGATGGGCAAGGGAAAAATGAGAGCAAAACACCCACAACCCATGCTGCAGACTATTCCCAAAGAAAAGTCAGACTCAGGAGACTCACAGTGATAAAACCACACTGAATAGGAGGATTGTGGCTCCAAGAACGGGAAATAATAGAAAAATCTGAGAGAATATAATTAGGTATGTTTAAAAGGAGGAAAAAAAAAAAACATTGCAGACATCAAACACATGTTTGATAAAATTCAACATTCATTTATGATTTCTTAAAGAAAACAGAATTTAGCAAGCAAGAAAATATTTCTCACAAATCTAAGACTAGAAGGACATTTTCTTAACCCAATAAAGGGTACATGCTAACCAGCTTATGGATAGCATCATTCTTTTAAGATTTTTTTTTTAATGTGGACCATTTTTAAAGGCTTTCACTGAATTTGTTACACTATTGCTTCTGTTTTATGTTGTGGTTTTTTGGCCGAGTGGCATGTGGGATCCTAGCTCCTTGACCAGGATCAAACCTTCACTCCACGCATTGGAAGGTGAAGTCTTAACCATTGGAGCACCAAGGAAGTCTCAATAACATCACTCTTAATGGCACAGCATTACAAGCTCTCCATGTAAAGTCAGTAATGAGACAATAAAGGTTAATATCACTCCTGATGTTCAACATGGGCTTCCCTGATGGCTCAGATAGTTAAAAAAAAAAAAAAAAATGCCTGCAATGCGGGAGACTTGGGTTTGATCCCTGGGTTGGAAAGATCCCCTGGAGAAGGGAATGGTGACCTACTCCAGTGTTCTTGCCTGGAGAATCCCATGGACAGAGGAGCCTGGTGGCATGGAGTCACAAACCACAAAGAATGGGGTTTGGAGAGATTCTGGGCAGGTGACCATGTGGACGTGCTGGGAGGGTGGTATGCCTAAGGAGAGCCCGGAAGCCCCATGTTCACCCTCCCCCCATGCCTTGCCCTTATATCTCTTTCATTTGGCTCTTCCTAAGTTGGATCTCTATGATAAACCGGTGATAGTAAGTACAGTGCTTTCCTGAGATTTGCATTTTGCCAAGTACAAACTGACACTTATCATTGTCACTAGCCATCTACCTCTACAAGAATTAAATCATGTGCTGCTATAACTCTGATTTTCAATATTTCCCTGAAAGGAGTTCAGGGAGGGAAGCAGAAATGAGGCACTCTGTGCTCTGGGAGAAACTGGCAGAACAGTCTTCAGATAGTTAGATATTTTCAGGAGCCAATTTTATGAGCCCAATTCTTATATATCCTCATATCTAGAAAAGCACTGAAATCCTTTATGACAATGACTGCTCCTCATGACTAGCAGAAATCTTCTGCAAAAAATATGTGCTTGATTGCATGTATTCACCCTTCATCAAAATCACATACATACTGACCTTCTCCCCTGCCTCTTTGAAGCAGTTTCTCAGAGGTATCTGAGGAGCTGTCTCCCAGGCTATAGTCCTCATTGTGCCCCAAATAAAACTTAACTCACAACTCTCACATTGTGCATTATTTTTTAAGTAAACAGCACCATTCTAGCAAATTATCGAACTCAGAAGGGGGTCACTGAAAACTACCGGTCAAAAGTATGGGAGGCCCAGACTTGTAATTGGCATCTGAAGAGGGGGCAGTTCTGAGGGGTCTGTGCTAACTCCAGGTAGTTAATGCCAGAACTGAACTAAATTGTAGGACATCCAGTTGGGCCACAGAAAATCAGAGAATTGAAATATGTGGAAAATCCACACATGTTGTCAGTAGAGAGACAGTTTTCCTTTCATCACAGAAACTTCATATATATATATATATATATATATATATCATATAAACGTATAAAATACTTATATATGTAATAAAAATACATATATATAATATATATATCTTTATCAAAAGTTAACATATCTGAATGCATAGGAAATGCAAGAGTATCTACAGATAAACCATGAAAATAAATGAGAGTTTAGTGAGATATACAAAAACAAATAATGTTCCTATACACCAACAACAACAGGAAAACATAATAAAAAGATGCCATTAACAATAGCAATACAGAGTATAGGATACTTAAAAATTCATTTAATAAAGATATATAAGAAAAGCACACCAAAAATTACAAAATTCTACTGAAGGACATTAAGAAACAACTAAATAAACACAGCTATAACATGTTTGTAGGTGAGAAGACATTATCATAACAGGACAAATTTTCATAATGTATCTGTAAAACATCTGAGTAATTTCAACAAAGCAAAACAAGGCTTCCACATTCCTGAAATATATTTCAAATATATTTGAAAGAACCTGGTATGACAAAACAATTCTGAAGGTGGAATACCACAGAGCAGTTAAACCAATCAACGTGGATAAGCCTCCAAAAAAAGAAAAAAAGTCAGAGGGAAACCA
Source organism: Giraffa tippelskirchi (assembly GCF_054371585.1). Taxonomy (NCBI): domain Eukaryota; kingdom Metazoa; phylum Chordata; class Mammalia; order Artiodactyla; family Giraffidae; genus Giraffa; species Giraffa tippelskirchi. The sequence continues at coordinate 143,606,002 of NC_137281.1, read as the reverse complement.
CATACAGTATAATAAATACAATTCATGTCAATTTTAAAATACTACCTCCACAAAACCTAAACACACCCTGCATTTGGCAGGGCGTGACCACAGAGGGAGAGTAGGTGACATATGGGCATGGGGGGCAGGGGAGGGTTTTAAGAATGCCTAAAATACATTTTTTTTTCAGAGAAATAAGAAAGAACACAAAAATTAGAGCAAAATATAAGCATCTGATCACATAAAGGAATATCTACATAATTGGGGAAAATTGAAATGTTTTGCCCTTATTTTAATGAAGAATTAAATTCATGCCCAGCTTGTTTGGGAGGCATACAAGTCTTTAAGAAAACTCCCTGCCAAGCCAGAGAATGCAAACTCAGCCACTTGGATTCCTTTCTTCCAGTGCAACACTGACCCAGGCACAACTGGGATCATCTTCACATCTGATTTGTGGTCTGAGCTGGTTAATGGTTAACCTGCATCATTGAAGCTTAAGCTCACACTACTAATTGGCTTGGGGAAAAAAATAGTTAGCATTCATTCAACATCAGTGCTGGGAACATACCTGTCTGTCATACAGAGTCCCATCCTGTTTTACAGGCTTGATATGTTTATCAATAGAAATAATAAAAGAAACACTGTGTGAAACAAAAACATACCAGTCTTAAGACATGATGAAAAGACATCTCAAACCCTATGTTGCTTTGGACAGAACCAGTGCTCCTTGGCCCCATCACCCACTGTAGCTGCTAGACTCAAGGCCAACGACGCTGTCATTTTTCCAAAAATCAAAGCCTCCTACAAAGGATGACTATTTGTCAGGCTTGAAAATATTCCCAAGAATGTGCCACGGGCTCAGACGACAACTTTAAAAAGAAGGATTCCGGAAATGTTTGGGGCAATAGCCACATCAATGGAAGCATCAAAGGATTACATCTATCCCAAGGTCACTACTTTGAAGAGAGTAAAATCCATTTATACTGTAAATCTGATTTTTTTAAAAACTCAGCAGCAGCAACTAATGTCACTCCTCTCCTGACTGTCAATATCACCTAACATGGGAGTCAACACACCACACAGCTAGAAGCAACGTTGGAGCCAGCATTATAAACGACACCGCATCCTTGCAAAGAGTGTGCCATTCAATACAGAGCTCACGCAGTGGTTGTGAATTATTGCAGATCCTCGCAGCATCCAGAGGGGGGATTTACTTACGCATTTTGCACAGAAAATGGAAAAGTTGTTAATCAAACACTGAACCCCATGGGTCAGTAGAAAGGAAACACTATTTTCACAGTGAGATCAGATCCAGCAGCTGCAATAGGGACAAGACACCACGAGGAAACGAGGGAACGTCAGAGGAATCAGAGAACTTGATCGGCTTAGAGGGAGGCATGCATGAAGAGCAACTGCATGATTTCTGAAGCTGTTCACTCTCAAGTCCAGTAAAAATCAAGAGAAAAGCCTGCAAGCCCCCATCCCACTCTGCGGACAAGAGTTCCCTTCTCCATCACTAGTTCAGCATAAACCTTGCATTCTGTTGAAAACATACATTGCAGTACATTCAACAAAGCAGAGATATGTTTGTTCATGAAATATTTAGCTTACGAGTATTTTTTTTCAATATTTAATATACTTAGATCTGCCAGGTCTTAGTTGCCACACGCAGGATCCTTGTTATATCATGTGGACCCTTCAGTGTGGCACACAGACTTTCTAGTGGTGTTGCCTGGGCTCTGGGGCACAAAGGCTTAGTTGCCCCAGCATGTGGGATCTTAGTTCCCCAACCAGGGATGGAACCCTCATCCCCCGCATTGCAAGGTGGATTCTTAGCCACTGGACTAACCAAGGAAGTCCCACATTTATTGACTGCCTACTATGCTGAGTGCTAGGCTGATATACTAATGGTGACCTGAAACAGCCAAGTCCCTACCCTCATCAAGTGTAGGGGTAAATTAACTATGCTGTTCACAAAACCAATGACAAATTTCTTCTAAGAATGCTTTAATTCTCCCCTCCTTTGTCATGATAGAGGCCTACCTACACAAGGGCTCTAACTAACATTTTAAATCTGCAAGATTACACAATATTGCTATAAACAACCACATGTTGAGATTGCCATGTTCACGGTTCCTGGGCATTAGACCTGGGAAACCGAGTCTTTAATATATAACTTACCTTACTGAAGAATGTAACCACACTTAATTTTACAGGAGCTATTGGATGATTAACTTGTCTTACTCCACAAGGGACAGAGGCTGACAAGAATGCTACAGTTTCTTATTTACTTGCTCTATGCCAAGCACTATTAAGTATTTCTACATAATTACTCATTTTGTTTCACAAGATACAGCCATGTGGGTATTGATTTTATCCCCAGTTTACAGACGATAAATTGTGCTTTGAACCTGCTCAAACTTACACAGCTAAATTGTGAATTTAAGTCACAATTCAAATTCTAGTCCAACATAGAGAACAAACATATGGATACCAAGAGGGGAGTGAAGGTGGGATGAATTGAAAGGTTGGGATTGACAATATATACACTATTGATGTTGCTACTATATACAAAATAAAAAGGAGCTTCCCAGATGGCACTAGTGGTAAAGAACCTGCCTGCCAATGCAGGCAGGAGACATAAGAGACACAGGTTTGATCCCTGGGTTGGGAAGATCCCCTGGAGGAGGGCCTAGCAACCCATTCCAGTACTCTTGCCTGGAGAATCCCATGGACATAGGAGCCTAGGGGGCTACAGTTCACAGGGTCACAAAGAGTTAGACTTGACTGAAGTGACTTAGCACGCATGCATAAAATAAATAATGAAAACCTGTGGTATAGCACAGAAAACTCTACTCAATACTCTGTGGCGACCTAAATGGGAAGAAAATCCCAAAAAGAGGGTATATATATAAACATATAACTGATGTACTTTGCTGTACAGCAGAAACTAACACAGCAGTATAAAGCAACTATACTCCAGTAAAAATTAATCAAGCAAATTCTGGTCCAAGCTCTTCATCACATATAAAACTGCCTTAGGGACAAAAGAGACAGATGTAAAATCTGATGACCACACTCAAATCCTTATACACATGAACCTCATCCAGAAAGGGAGATGGCAGAAGCTGACAACTGGAAAGCAATGAATGCTTTAGGAAGGTAAACAATCTGCATGGGATGATGGCGGGGGGAGGGGGTAGGTGGAGGATTAACAGACTTGGTCATTAAAATACGTTGGAGGGGAATTTCAGAGTGGCAAGGGTAGCAGCGGGTTTTCTGTGGGAAGCAGTGGATGGGTGATGAGGAAGTAGAGGTAGCCAGCAGAAGGGACTAACTTTAAGCTTAGCAGGAAAATAAAGGAAACACATAGAATTCCAGCTCCAAGAGAAAGCAAGTCTAGGGAAAACAACAGTTCTTCTATTTAGTGTTGGAGAAATCTGAACATCCTTATAGAAACTGGTAGAGAGAGGAAGAAATGCAAGTATGAAAAGCAGAAAATAATGTTCTAGAAGAAAGAGGAAAGGCTAGAGAGGGGACCCTTTAAAAGAAGGATAGATGATGTTTTAATAAAAGAGGGGGGAATTTTTTAATTAGGTAGGAAGGAGATCAAATGAGAGATCCTATTTGATCACCTTGAGATTATCAGGGAAATAGGAATCAAGGTCATCTGCCAAGACTGCAGGAGATTTGAAGAGAGGAAAAGGTTCTGATGATGACCACAGGAATCAATACACGGTGTGTGTATGTGTGTGTGTGTGTGCACCCGCATGTACCCACACATGAGCACACACACACCCTCTGATTAAAATACTTCTCTAAGAAACCATAAATAACTCAAGGAAGTCTACTTCTAGTATATATTTTAGGTTTCTCTCCCACATTAAACCTATCTTAGCCTAAAGGGTTGCTTCTTCGTATATAACTCTATTTTGAAATAGTGTGCAGAGGAGGGAACAATGTAAAACAAGAAAAGTTCGTATGTCTCAACATCTGTCGAGGCAATAGTATGATGAAGGGGCAAGACTGAATAGAGAAATGTTAATATCTTATAAGGCCCTGAGACAGTTGGTGATTAAGTTTTTAGAAGGAAGAAGGTTTTATTTCAATGGTAAGATAGTTACCATCACCAAGGCACAGGAGAGAGAGAAAAAATTCAGGGGATCTAAGAAGTTACTGAGAAGAAACATGGACTGATGACCACACACTAATTCTCATACGTATGGGTCTTCTCCAAAAGGGAAGATGTCAGAAGTGACAGCTGTAAGGCGGATGACTGCCCCTGAGACTGGGTCTTCCAGACAAAGGAAAATGAAGGGAAGCCTGCTTCCTTATACCATGCCAGGATTGCGATTTCTCCCACAAAGCAGCCAGATGGGCTATAAATTTCTTCAAAGGTAGAAATATCAATTCACTCGACAAATATTTCTTTAACACCTATGTCCCAGACACTAAGCTAAATGCTGGGGGAGGGAAATGACTGGCTTCCTGTGTTAGTTTATCTGTGGCTGTGTGGATTAAAACTACTCAAACTCAGTGGCTTAAAAATAACAACTGTTATCTCACAGTTTCGGAGGAGGTGGCTCTGGCTCAGGGCCCTGTGTTGGGGGTCTCCAAAACAGCCCCCAGGTCAGTGATCACTAGCCGGATGCACAGGACTCATAAAGTATTATTCTCAGCTCTGATTTATTAGAGCTAATCAGCAAAAAGGTCTGGAGTCAAGTCCATAGGAAACCAGGCACAAGCTTCTGAGAGTCTTCTCTCCACCAACGAGCTTAATTCCCCAGCATCGTAACGTGACTACAATTTGTGAAATACTGTCTACCACTCAAGCTCATTAGAGACTTGGTGCCTGAGGTTTGTATTGGTGGCTATTCTCATACCCACCGTCTGTCTAGCACAGAAAATTCCAAGCTCCCAGATATTAATAGAAGCAGGTATCTACAACAAAAAATAGTGCTTGCACAGTTTAGGCACAATAAACCATTCTCACCGTCAATTAGAAAATGGTGGGTGGTTGGTGGTGGTGGTGTAGTCACTAAGTCATGTCTCACTGTTGCAACCCCATGGTCTGGAGCCCACCAGGCTCCTTTGTCCTTGGGATCATTCTGCCAAGAATACTGGAGTGTGTTGCCATTTCCTTCTCCAGGGGATCTTCCCGACCCAAGGATCGAACCTATGTCCCCTCCATTACAGGCAGATACTTTACTGCTGAGCCACCAGGGAAGCCCCAGAGAATGGCGGAAACCCTCCCTAAATCCAAGCTCTCAGATGCCAGCCAAGAGCCAGTCTTGCAGACAGAGCTTTCTAAGGATAGCAGTGTCAGGTCTGCCATGTGAATTCTTTTATACGCAGTATCCCATGAGGTTGCAGTCAAGGTGCCAGCTAGGGCACCCTCATCTGAAGTATTGACTGGAGCTAGAGGTATGCTCATAAGAAAGTTCTCATATATGGCTACAGGCTAGAAGTTCTCCCCTCTGTGGGATCCACAAGGCTGCCTGCACATCCTCAAAATATGGCAGCTGGCATTCCCCATGGTGAGTCATCCAAGAGAGCAAGTATCTAACCCAAATGGAAGCCCTAGTCTCAATGAACTTATCTCAAAGTGACATAGCATCACTTCCACTGTTGGTCACAAAGACCAAGTCTAGTACAATGTGGGAAGAGGGGTGCCAACAGTCAGGGGTCATGCTGGGCTGAATTGGAAGCTGCCTACTGCAGCCCAGCTTCTGGCTCCCAATGATTCATATCCCTCTTGCCTGCAAAATACACTAATCCCTCCCATGGTCCCTAAAAGACTCATCCCATCACAGCATCAGTTCCAAGTCCAGACCCTTGTCATATTAATCAGGTCTAGGTACAGATGAGACTCCTTCACGGTAGCCCCTAACATACGGTTCTGCTCAATCTGCAGACATGAGTCACGATAGGAACACACTCAACGTGCAATGGTGGGACAAGCAGAAGGCATCCCCTATAAACACTTCTGCTCACAAAGTGGGGAATGGGGAACACGCAGGGGTAGCAATTCTGAATCCTCAGCAAATGTTTTGAGTTCCTTGATTAGGTCTAGAATTAAGGTCTGAGAATAGTTTTCTATGACCCTTAACTCCACCCTCTGGACTTTCGGTTTTGGCCTCTCTGGCATCCTTCTGCTTTCACGAAGGGTAAACACGTTTGCAGCTGGGTAGTTTGCTCAGCTTCACTCCTACTTGGTGATCCCTGGGGGTCCAAAGACCTCTCCATTTTGTTCCCTCTATGCTTCTTTCATTGCAATCTGATGGCACCTCTCCAAGTATGACTCAAAAACTTAGAAGGTCTTTTGTAATTCCTTTTAGGCTTTATTCCATTAGACCGAAGCCCCACCCACCAATCACTTCGCATTGGGTCCTTCCTCACCTTGGGATTTTGCTGGGGTACCATGTCCTTGAGGCCACAAGAAACGCTGTTGTTTGATCTAGAGGATCTGTGAGGGCAAACCCTTAATCTCTTTGGAGGGCTTTTTGGCTGGCTGCTTAGTACTGTGAGACATCATCTTTGATTCCTCAGATCTTCAGAAAAGATTTTACAGTCACACCCTTGGCTTTACTTTTGGAACTTGTTTTTCCTAAAAGTGGCCCAAATTTCATCTTTGCTTAGAAGCCAATTCTTACTGTTAATCTTCAAAAACAGCTAGTCCTGGCTCTTTTTTGCTGACTGCTTCTGCCTTCAGCTTCTCTCTTCTTGCAATTTTACTATAAGCAACAGGAAATAAGAAGGCACTTTCAACATTCGGTTAGAAATCTCCTTAACCGTATCACCTAGTTCATTAGGTACATTTTCTACTTTCCACATTACTGCAGGCACCAGTACTGCTAAATTTTTTGCCATCACATAACAGAGGCTCTCCCTTTTCCTGTTCCTGGTATGATTTTCCTGTAAGCCTTCACCAGCAGCCTCTTCAAAGCCCAAAGTTCTATAGACAATGTATTCAAGACACATTAAGCTTTTATTAACCTGTTCCTCAAAGTCCTTACAGCTTTTTACACTGCACTCCGCCGAGATTCAAGGCCACTACCACATTTTAGTGTTTTGTTACAGCAGCACCCCACTTTTACTACCAAAATCTTACTAGTTACCTATAGCTGTGTAATAAGCCACCTCGATTAAAACAATAAGCCTCTATAGTTTCACATGCTTTCTGAGAGTCAGAACTTGGAAGCCTAAATTTAGACAGATGGTTTCAGCTCAGGGTCCTTCGTGAGTTCCAGTCAAGCTGATGGGCAGGGTATGTGACATTTAAAGGCTCAACAAGGAGAAGATCTGCTTCTAAACTCACTCAGGTGGTTGTTGCAGCCCCTGTTTCTTATTAGCTGCTGCCACGTGACTGAGTCTGTCTCCATCCATTGCCTGCCTGTCTTCTCAACACGGAAGCTGGCTTTCCATAGAGTGAGTGGTCCAAAAGAAAAAGCCCAAGGTGGAAACCTCAGTCACTTATAACCTAATAGTGGACATGACAAACCATCACTTCTGTCATAATCTATTTTTCAAATACATGAATACCAGGAGGTGAGGCTCAATGGGGCCATCTTGGTGGATGGCCACCACATTGCCCTTCTGGAAGTCTAAGGGGTGACAGCCATCAACAACTACTTACAAAGAAAATTTAATAAGGGCCGTTTAAAAAGCACATGGGAGAAGTTACCACCAGCTTACCCTGAGGAGTCAAGCTGATGTGACAGAGAGGAGGTGATGTGGATGTAATTTAGGGCTTGAAAGGGATGACTGAGATCTGCCAGACACAAGAGCCTCGGCCTGCTGGAAGCTTCCTATGTGTTTCTCTTTCTGCATATCCTACCTGCTTGGTAAATTCAATAACCCCAAAGCTCTTCCTAAGAGCAGCTATAGAACAACTTACTTTAATATCAATATTTTTGGAGGACACATTATCATTTAACAGATCAATCAAAAGCATAATGGTAGATGTAGATGACAAATGCTGTGCTTGGAACTGCCTCTTGTAAAGGTCAAACTTAAGGAGGAAATATGGTGAATAAAGGGAAAGTACACCATTTGATAACAAATGTGAAAGCCGGAATAAATGCCCCTAGTTTGGTAAACTACACGACTTTTCAACACCTAATTGTGATTATTTAAATAAGAAGGCAAGAAAAAATACAGAGATGAAGAAAGAAATGCTAACCAAAGGACTCTACACATGAAACAGATGCAAAGCATGGTTTAAACAGTGGATGGAAAACGAGGTCAGGCAAGCATCAGTTCAGTTCAGTTCAGTCGCTCAGTTGTATCCAACTCTTTGCAAAGTTACTTTTTCATTTATCATTATAAGTGATACACTCTTATTACAAAAATCTGTAAATAAGCATACGAAAGTCACACATGACCTTAAAGTCTAGTGAAAGTGAAAGTCGCTCAGTCATGTCCAATTCTTTGGTACCTCATGGACTGCACAGTCCTTGGAATTCTCCAGACCCAGAATACTGGAGTAGGTAGCCTTTCCCTTCTCCAGGGGATGTTCTCAACCCAGGGATTGAACCTAGGTCTCCTGCATTGCAGGCAGATTTTTTACCAGCTAAGCCACAAGGGAAGCCCAAGAATACTGGAGTGGGTAGCCTATCCCTTCTCCAGTGGATCTTCCCAGCCCAGGAACTGATTCTTTACCAACTAAGCTCTAGTGATAACCACTAATTGGATTATAGATTGTAACCTTTTAGACTGCTGGATAGACAGGTAGAAAGACATATATATATACCACACACACATATATGTATGTATAAATGTGCATATATGTATGTATATGTGTGTGTGTAATTTTGGAAATATGTCATTTTGGAAATTGCTCTATGTTTTTCATAAATATAAAATTAACACACAAATATTAAATTTATGTCCAGGTAGTACATTTTAAAGTCTAAATATTATAGAGAGGTATGAGGTAGAAAGGTGTGAGGTAGAAAGGTGTGAGGTAGAAAGCAGAATTCACCCGTAATTCTTTTATGCTCAGTTAGCTAAGTCATGTCTGACTCTTTGTGATCTTATGGATTGCAGCCCACCAGGTTCCTCTGTCCATGGGATTCTCCAAGCAAGAATACTGGAGCGAGTTGCCATTTCCTCCTCCAGGGGATCTTTCCAACTCAGGATCAAAACCCACATCTCCTGTATCTCCTGCACTGGCAGGCAGATTCTTTACCACTGAGCCATCTGGGAAGCCCAGTCGGAAAAAAATACACTGCTGACTGTTGTTGATCAGTCGCTAAGTTATGTCTGACTCTTTGCGACCTCATGAACTACAGCAGCCTAGGCTTCCCTGTCCTTTACTGTCTCCTGGAGTTTGCTCAAACTCATGTCCATTCGGTCAGTGATGCCATCCAACCATCTATCTGCTGCCCCTTTCTCCTCCTGCCTTCACTCTTTCCCAGCAACAAAGTCTCTTTCTTATAGGCATATTAAATGCAAATATGATTTTAATGCAAAAATGGCTCACGTTGGTTTAACTGCTTCTCTCATTTAAAAGTACATGGTGGCTATCTTCCTCTGTGAACACGTGTACGCCTGCAATATTCTGAATGACTACAGGGTTTCAGAATAGGTATGTAGCATAACTTATGTAACCAATCCCTACTAATGAGCATTTATGCTGCTCCCAATTTTCCATCATTGTCAACAAACCTCAGTGTTGATACCTTTATGCATACATCTTTACATACTTAGCAGTTACTTCATCAAGAGAAACCTATAGAATTATGTGTGTTATATCAAAAGAAATTCACTTTTGAAGAACTTCTATGCAGATTGCTGCATGTTCTACCATAAATGTAATACCAATACCCTAATAACAGAGGGTTATACCAACACCGGAACCAAGAGGGTACAAATGTCTCCAGTCATCACGTTCACCATCTCTGAGTACCATAAGCAAATGCAGTCTTAATTTTCATATCATCAAACATCAAACAAACAATACATTAAGATAATGCCCTTAAAAATGTTTAAAGATCATTTGAACTTCTTCTTTGTGATTACATATCCACGCTTTTTGCCAAATTTTCACGGAAGTGTTCACTGTTTTTCTATTGGTTTATAAGTGCCCTCCCAACTAGATGCACACCCATTTACATTTCTAACACCCTGGCAGCAAAATGTTACCAGCAGAACATAAGTAAGAACTCAGAGTTGATAAAACATTGAGCCATGTTGAAATCTTCCTAAGGTGTGTGGTCAGTCACGTTCGACTCTGCGACCCTAGGTACTGTAGCCCAACAGGCTCCTCTGTCCATGGAATTTTCCAGACAAGAGTACTGGAGTGGGTTGCCATTTCCTCCTCCAGGGGGTCTTCCCAACCCAGGGATCAAACTTGCAACTTCTGCACTGGCAGGCAGATTCCTAACCACTGTGCCACCTAGGAGGCCATATCATTCAGTAATTCCACTTCTGGGTATTAATCCAAAGAAAATGAAAACACTAATTCAAAAAGATACATGCACCCCAACATTCATTACAGCATTATTTATAGCAGCCAAGATATGCAAGCAACCTAAGCACACATATACACACACACAGACACAGATACACACACGTATGTACACGTGTAAATATATAATGGAATATTACTCAGTCATTAAAAAAGAATGAAATCTTGCCATTTGTGACACCATGGCGGGACCTAGAAGGTATTGTGCTAAATGAAATAAGTCAAAGAAAGACATATGATTTCACTTATATGTGAAATTTTAAAAAATGAACAAATAAATCAAGACAGAATCAGACTCATAGATTAAGAGAAAAAACTGGAGTTTGCCAGAGGGGGAAAGGGGTGGGGAGAGCTGGGTGAAATATGAAGGGGGTTAAGAAATACAAAAATTCCAGTTATAAAATAAATAATTCATGGGGACATAATGCACAACAAATGGACTACAGTCAATAGTATTAAAATAATCTCATATGGTGACAGTAACTAGGCCTATAATGGTGATCATTTCATAATGTACAAAAATACAAAATCACTATGTTGTATATGTGAAACTAATACTGTATTGCAAACCAATTTTACTTCAATAAAAAAATAATAATAAGGTAAACTACTTGTTCTCCACACACACAAAAAAATAGAATTAAAAAATAAATGAATGGCTAGGAACAGTGATGTGCGTCTGTAGTCCTAGCTGCTCAGGTAGCTGAGACTGGAGGATCACTTGAGCCTAGGAGTTCTGACCTGTAGTGTACTATGCCAATTGGGTGTTCGCACTAAGTTTGGCCTCTATATGATGACCTCCTGGGAGCTGGGGACCGCCAGGTTGCCTAAGGAGGAGCAAATTGCCCAGGTCAGAAATGGAGCAGGAAAAACTCCCGTGATGATCAGTAGTGGGATAGTGCCTGTCAATAGCCACTGCATTCCAGCCTGGGCAATATCACATGACCCCATCTCTTTTAAAATTTTAAAAATTTAAAAATTAAAAAAAAAAAATGAGTGAATTGTTGATATGTGAATTATATCTCAATAAAGCTGTTAAAAAAATCTTTTCAGAGCAATGTAAAGACAAGGTGGTCAACAAATGAGTAAAACAGCAGCCTCAGCTTCATGAGTCCATAGAACAATGACAATATTTTTAAGCCCTCATCCAGGGGCTTTCTTTCACTCACTATCTTATTCCCTAAAAAACAGCATCAAAATGCTCATTGATTTGTACTTTACCTATCTTTGGTCAGCAGTAATTCATGCTGAGTGGTACAGGAAAAAAAAATAAGCTGTTGCTTGGGCCAGCTCCCAGGGTTAAGAATATTTAAAGACTACTCGAGGGCTAAGATATTTGTAATGTCACTGAATTCAGTTTTGCGGTAGCACAAGTGTTCAATTTAACTGAAGCACAAGCTCACATATACAGAAAACCACCATGAAGCTAGATAACAGATCATTTCTAAAAGAGAAGCAAAACAGGCTTATTTATAAGAACAAGTGCACGCCAAAGGCAGCAGTGCCCAGAGAATAAGAGATGTAAAAATCTATCTCCCCAGAAGTACACAGTCCTCTGCCACTCCTCCAGGGTTTATAAAGTACTTCACACTGGCAGATTCCTCCATAATCATCATTAGCCATCCCTAAGGAGCCCAGAAGTTTCCATTTTTTGAAAGATTGGCAAGCGTCTTATATCAATGCATACCTTCCCTTAACAAGAGCCCTCCATTCAATAAAGGCCAAATCTCCAATAAGAGTACCCGTCATTTAAAGTCTGTAGTTTCTTGCTCCTGGCCCTCCACAATCAATGTACTACCAGAAACCAACTTGATGTTATACAAACCTTATATACTGAAGTGCTTAAGAATGAAAGAAAATGCTAATGTGAAAAATGCCACCCAAAGCATAAAGGAAAAAATAATGAATTGGGAGGTGGGAAACTTGACCTTCAGTCTTGAATCTGCTGCCCCCAACCTGTGTGACCCTGGGCTAGTTAATTAACCACTCTGAATCTCAGTTCCTTTATCTGCAATAATGGGCTTCATGGTCATACTTGCACTGCCTATCTCATAAATTGTTGTCAGGTCAAATGAGATTAATGGCTGTCTAAACACTTCAACAACTGAAGTTCTATAAACATGTGAAAGAGTACTATAACACTTCTAATCTCTAAAGAGCTCTGGAGAAACATTGCTCAGGGCCATTTAAGTATAACACAGCTGTTTAAATATGACAGCGAGGAAGTGAATTCCACTGAGGGAAAAATATTAATCCAAGTCACCTCTCCTTACATCCATTTCATAACTCATTTGAGACCAAGCTGATTATGCTGTAGAAGCCAAAGACGGAGGTGTGAAAGGAAATAAGAGAAAATGTCCTTGATTTAGACTGATGAAATCATTTCCATGTGACACTCTACAGAGTTTGTCTGGCTTGTTGTTTTTGTTGAGTATGTTGCTTTTGTTTATTATCACAGAAAGCACTGATGTAAAATATTTAGTTCCTTTTGGGGTTTGGGCATACCTATATTTTTCTCGGGAAAAAAAACACAAAACCCCGGGGAGACTCAATTTTCATAGCCAGGCATAGCCATTCTCTAGTGGAATTTAAAGGAATCCTGTGAGGTAAGGCAAAAATCATCAACACACTGATTTAGTATTCCGCAAATGTATAACCTCCGAAATTTCAAAGTCAGGGACTGATTTCTTCCCACTGAGTGGAGACTGAGAAAGGAACTAGTACGTGTTCCAAATGTATTAGCCGTGTCTCACGGCTCTGAGCAGAGGCCGAACAACTGCCCACATTTGTGTCTGACCTCACAGGCTGTCAAGGGAGACCACCAGCAGAGCCAAAGGCATAGTAAAGTCAGACACAAACAAGGACCCAAGAATGAAGCCTGGAATCCAGATCTAGATGATATTCCTCGTTCCACCCACTTCGGTGGGGGAGTGGAGAAGTCAGGAGACATTCTGACACGCTAAATCATGTGTGGTGTATAGGCAGTGAAGAATTAATCAACTTTAAAACGAAAATTTCAATCTACCAGCTTTTCTCTTTTCCTTCTGTATCAGATTCTTTATGAGAATAGTCCCCAGCCTTCTGTCTCCATTTACTCACCCTACTCTACCCAGCTCTCCCAGGGGCCACCTCCAGTGGCCCCTTGTGAAGATTTCTCCAGCCACTATGGCATGCCACACTGCTGGCTGGTCCTTTCCCTGGAGACAGCCCCTCCTCTCGACTCCTCTGATGCAGCATGCATCCTGGTATTCCACCTACCCTCCTACTCCATCTCCTCATCCCTCTCCTGGGCTTCCCAGGCGGCACTAGTAGTAAAGAACCTGTCTGCCAATGTAGGAGACAGGGAAGATCACTTGGAGAAGGGCATGGCAACCCACTCCAGTATTCCTGCCTGAAGAATCCCATGGACAGAGGAGCCTGGCGGGCTACAGTCCATAGAGTTGCAAAGAGTCAGACGTGACTGAAGCAACTTAGCACTCCCTCTTCTGGGTCTCGAGGACCCAAGTCCCCTGAATTCTGCTTTGTGTATCATCCACTATCCACATGCCCTTAGACATCTGAGCTCTTCTGTGGCTCTCTGTCCAGCTGTATGTGACAATTCCCCACCACCTCTCTTGTGAAGATCAAGCCCATATTTTCAGTTGCCTGCTCTATATTCCCATTTATCTCTTCCACCCTTTATATCCGAGGTAGAACCTAACACCTTTCCTACAAAAACAGACTCCTGGCCCCAGATTTTTAAGTTATTCTTCTTAGAATTATTATTATTGTTATTATTATTCTTCTCATTTGCATAAAAGCCATCCTTTTACTCCTACCACACTTAAAGGTTTCCAAGTCCCAGAAATGGCTCAAGATGTTCCTCATATCCACTGCTTCCTTTGTATCTACACTTTTGCAAAGATGTTGCAGTAACTTATGTGGATTCTTGTTACCACGATCTTCTGACTGTCAAAAAATTCTGCATCACAGTACCAGATAATTCTTCCTGAAGTAATGTGTGTTACGTGACCCCTTGGCGGTTGTGAGAGCTGGACCCTAAAGAAGACAGAAAGCCAAAGAATTGATGCCTTCCAACTGTGGTGCTGGAGAAGACTCCTGAAAAGTCCACTGGACAGCAAGGAGATCAAACCAGTCAATCCTAAGGGAAATCAACCCTGAATACTCATTGGAAGGACTGATGCTGAAGCTAAAGTTCCAGTATTTTGGTCATCTGATGAGAACAGCCAACTCATTGGAAAAGTCCCTGATGCTGGAAAAGACTGAGGGCAGAAGGAGAAGAAGGCGTCAGAGGATGAGATGGCTGGATGGCATCACCGATGCAAATGACATGAACTTGGGCAAACTTCGGGAGACGGTGAAGGACAGGGAGGCCTGGCGTGTTGCAAACTATGGGGCACAAAGGGTTGGACGCGACTGGACGACTGAACACCACGTGTGTCATCACAGCCTTGCTCAAAAACTGCCACTGCTTCTGCATTCCACGCCTAGATTCCTAACCCTAACATCTAAGCTTCTCTATAATCTAGCCTTATCTCTGCTAAAACCCTCTATAGTCACAGTGTTCAGATGAGTTTGGATTCCTGTTTTCCTAAACTTGCCTTGAAGTTTCTCCCTCCATCTAAAATGCTGCTCTCCGATCCCTACCTCTCTACCCTCACAGCATCTCCATCTGTCAAAGTCACAGCTTTCTCCAGCACCTAGCTTAAACTACTTCACAATGAAATGTGTCCTGAATCCTCTTGTTGTTAAAAAAGTCTCACATGCAAAAAATATTCTCCACCATCCCTGGGGCTTTTACCATGGTCTGGAACAATGAAGTGCACTTTTCTCTCCTATTTTAGATCACGAGTGTCCCAAAGGGAGACTCAGCATCACGGTTTGCTGAAAAGAGCATGAACTTTGAAACTAAAATAACTGGGGTGTGTGTACACTTGCACTGGCTAAATGACCCTGAATCACTCCAATTTTAGTTCCATCATCTGTAAAAAAAAAAAAAAAAGCTCTGATAATTACTGTGAATTGGCTTGCTTACCTCAAGGGTGGCCAAATTATGACCCCCAGGCCAAAATCGACCCACCACTTGTTTTCAGAAATAAAGTTTTATTGGAACAGAACCATGTTCACCTATTTATTAATATGTACTTTCAATAGCTGATTTGCCTTAGGAAGATAAAGATGAGTAGCTACAACAGATATCACATGGCCCGCTAAGACCAAATTATTTACAATCTAGTGCCTTAGAAACAAAGACCCCCACCTCTACCTCCATTGAGCTCTTTCTTAAGGTGGAATAGAGACAGTGAGAGACAGGGAGGCCTGGTGTGCCTCTGGTCCATGGGGTCCAAGAGTCAGACACAACTTAGCAACTGAACAACAACAGTTAGAAATGTTTCCCAGATTTCCCTGAATTGATGGGATGGGGGAGAGGGGAGGGAGTTAATTAGGTTCCACTAATTATATATTTTCATGGAAGATGTTCTAGAAGGTAAAAGTAAGACAGGGATCATTTCTGACTCTTTCTTGACTGCTCACTGCTGTCAAGGAAGGTCATGGAAACATGAGACCTTTTATCCTCAGCAGCATCCCAGCACCCCTTCTCCAGCTTTCTGAAGGTCCAGAAGCAGAAGTGGTGGCAGCATAGTGGCTTTCTGGTCCCAGTTTCCCCATGCTGGGATGGCAGCTGCAGGGGTGCACTCTGAGCATTGTTCCATACTGTTCTGGAAATCTTTCCAAGTGGCTGGCCTTCTCAGTGGTTTTTTTTTTTAAGCACCTAACTCTGTATTAAATCAATTCTTGTTTAAAACTTACGGCCAAGTTTCTGTGTCTTCTACTGCCCTCTAACTGACCCAGAGCTAAATGATAAATATCTAGTTGAGTTACTGAGGCATGAAATAACATTTCTGTGAGCATGCTTTATAAACAGTCAAGCTAATGTTTTCTGGGAGTCTTCATCTCCTTCCCCATATTCTGCCCCCACTCACTTCCAACCTAGCACAGGGCCTTCCAGCCCTGCAGCACCACTGTCATCTCTCTTCCCTTCCCACTGTGCTTGAGAAACTTCATCTCCCCTTCCAGCATCAATAACCATACAGATCAAGGGATAACTTATTAGGAGATATGGACCTTTGGAAAGTTGATACAAAGCAAACTCTCCAGAGTAATGTTCATGCACTAAATTTTCAAAGAAATTTCTGAGACTTATGGGCCTGTTGAATTGTATATCTGGACTGCCAGGTTTTGATCTCATATGCCAATGAATGTCCAAACCTGTATCTCAAGTCAGATCGTTCTTGTCAGGTTAAGACTAATGTATGCACTTCCTACTGGCAACCAACACTCAACCAGTCCCCTTGTGCTTTTATCTCTCCGCTGCTCTTCTTTCTGTTATTTACATGTAAGTAAATGATGTTAGATCTCCCAAAGGTGTGGGCATCATTCAGACACCTTTCCTTCCTTCTCCATAGAAAAATGCCAGGTTCTGACAATTCTAATACATCCCTCATTGCTTTTGAATCTATCTGCATTCCCATCTCAGTTATCAGCAATTTGTCCAGCCACCCCCATCTCTAATCAAGATTGTTGCAGAAGGCATTGAATTGGCCTCTCTGCTTCTGCTCTGCCCTCTTCAACCCATTAAGACATGCACAGAAAATTTAAAACCTCACCATCAGCCTGCCCCATGCCTCCCTGAAAGGTCTCTATTCCACCCCACCACATGAGCCACAGTTTCCAGATTTTCAGTTTTTGTCCCTCCTCCAAAGAGTTCATGCTACTCCCTCCTCATAATGTCCTTCCTCACCTTTTTATTTCCTACTGCCACTCCCTCTACTCCATCTCTTCCTGCCTCTACACACACACACACACACACACACACACACACACACACTCACTCACTCACTCCAGCTTGGTGAGTCCCTCATCCTTCCATTCTCAGCTTAGATGTCATTTAATTCCCTTATTCATCAAATGTTTACTGAGCCTCTACTATATGTCTCAGGGCTAGCCCTAGAGACAGAGCAATAAAAAGACAGCCACTATTCTTGTCCTGACAAAGCTAATCTTATTGGGACATTAGATCAACAATGACCAGCATGATGATCTCCCAACTGCTTGCAGTCCCAATCCCAGGCTTGTAGGATCTCCCTGGGACCCAAAACCCACACCTGTGCTCCCCCAGCCTTTGTGTCATCTGTCTTCCCTGTCTCTGCCTATAAATTCTTCATAGGCAGGACTGTGTCTTACCTGTCTTTGTTAATTATTGACAGCTGGCACTGTATCTGGCATCCAGGAATTGTTTCGGGGTGCCCAACCTCCAGGATCTAACACCTGATGATCTGAGGTGGGGCTCATGTAATCAAGGTAGAAACAAAATGCAGAATACATATAATGCACTTGAATCATCCCTAAACCATCCTCCCCAACCCCTAGTCCATGGATGGAAAAATTGTCTTCCACGGAACTAGTTCCTGGTGCCAAAAAGGTTGGAGACCACTGCCATAGTAAATCTCCATTGATTAATGAAGATTCAGTCAATGAATATCAGCTGAAAAAGTCAGTTCTGCTTAGGAGGGGCCCTATAAGGTGAACAGAATGGAAACAACTGGAGTGTGTGTTGGGGGGGCAGAGATTCCTCACCTTTTGCTTGTCTGGGCTCTGCCAACTCTTCAATTCATAAGTAACAGGCTTCTAACTAACACCAGACTTGCTGGCTGCATTTTGTGTTAAGCAGCTATTCCCAGCAGTCTGTCCTGCCTCCAGGGTAAATACCAGTGTGCTCAACTGTGAACCTAATTAGAGGCACCTCCCCCCATCCCTGTGACTCTGGGGGCCTCAGGAGGCCAGTCACCAACCTGTGCCTGTGGTCGCTGGAAGCTGAACAACACAGAAGACAGGTAAGCACCAGGGAACTCAGCTGCCAGGAGAGGCCTGGGAGCTTTACTCCAAGTCCCCTGCTTCTTCCTGCATAACGACCCCCACCTCTCTTACTGCAGGGGTCCCCAACCTCTGGGATCTAATGCCTGATGATCTGAGGTGGAGCTGATGTCATCATAATAGAAACACATTGCCCAGTAAATGCAATGCACTTGAATCATCCCCTCTACCCCCGACCCCCCGCCCGTGGAAAAGCTGTCTTCCACAAAACCAGTCCCTGGTGCCAAAAATGTTGGGAACCATGTTACTGTGTGAAACAGGTGGAGGATGGGGAGAAAACCAAAGAAAAACCAAATAAAAAACAAACCCTCCTTCATGAAAAGTAATAAAGCAGGTTGGATAAGCGCCAATAAGATTTTCCTGAATTTATAAAATACAAATGAACAATTATGGAATGCCTGCTTGGGGCCCGGGTCTAACCTCTTGATATGCATTAAATCATTTAAATTCATTAAACCTTCTCAAGGTTTCTAGGAGGTGAGGATCATTATCTCATCTCCAGATTAGTGTCCAAAGGTCCAGTGAGAGTAAGAAGCCTCCCTTGGGAGCCCCCACCACCACCACTCCCAGTCAGTGAGGGACACAGCAAGAGGCAAAGGTGTGTGCTGACTCTGAGCCCAGGGTGAGCAGCTCTGCCCTGACTTCTCCAGAAAGAGGGGAGTTTAGGGGCAGGACCAAAAACACACTCCCCCTGTTAAGGGGAAGCCCCTCAGTCTGGCCAATTATCACCAGGCAGTAATGACGTGTTCCCAAATCTTCATATTTGTCAAAAGAAGGTGGAAATCTAGATTTTTTTTTTTTAATTGGGGATGAGAAAAGGGAGGGATCACAGGATGCCTTAGCCAGGGAACTGAGAAGAGTACAATAATGATAACTGAGATGGGCTTAAGACGGAGGAAGAGATTTGGAAGGGAAACCCTGCATATCTAGTTTCGAGTTTCTGATGTTCAAGCTGCCAAGGAGACAGTAAGATCTCTGAGGCTGGAGCTGTGGACCCGAGATGCAGATAACAGAGAAAGCTCTGGTTACTTTGTTATCTGGCCACCCCCACCCCAGTCCTCAATTCCACATAGAAAAGGAGGAAAAACACTTTTAAACACCCCAAGTCGTTTGTTCTGAGGATGGAGAAAACACCAGGTTGGTGTTAGTTTCCTGAGGCTGCTGTAACAAAGTGCCACAAACTGACAGACAGTTCTAGAGACTAGAACTCTGAGATCAAGGTGTCAGCAGGCGTCTGCTTCCTCTGAATGCTCTAGGGAACCATCAGCTCCAGGCTATTCTCCTAACTTCTCCTAGCTCCCTGGTTTGTGGCAGCATAAATCCAATCTTTACATGGTGCTCTCTCTGTGTGTGTCTATGTCCAAGTGTTCCTTTTTATAAGAACACCAGTGGTATTGGATTAGGGGCCCACTTTCCTCCACTAACCTCCTCTTAACTGATTATATTTACCAATGACTCTATTTCCAAATAAGGTCACCACTGGGAATACCTTAAGATAAATGCTAAAGAGAGTTCTCAAGCAGAAACGAAAAGATGTTAGTTAATAGCATAAAAGCATATGAAAGTATGTAATTCCCTGGTACAAGAAATTATATAGTAAAATTCAAAATACTCTAATACTGTAAAGGTGATAGGTAAATTACTTAATTCTAGTATAAAAATGTTTTAAATGATTTAAAACAACCATAGGTACAATGATTTAATGGATACACATGGATCCACTGTAAAGTAAGAAGATGTAAATTGTGACATCAAAAACATAAAATGGGGGGGTAGTAAAAGGGTAGAGATTTTGTATGTGATCATTTAAAAAAAAGCCTGTTATAAAATGTTTTATGTAAGTTTTATGGTAACCTCAAGGCAAAAAAAAAACATGATCAGTTCATTTCACTCAGTCATATCCGATTCTTTGCAACCCCACGGACTGCAGCATGCCAGGCTTCTCTATCACCAGCTCTTGGAGTTTGCTCAAACTGATTTGCATCCAGTCGGTGATGCCATCCAACCTTCTCATCCTCCGTCGTCCCCTTCTCCTCCTGCCTTCAGTCTTTCCAAGCATCAGGGTCTTTTCCAAGGAGTCCGTTCTTCGCATCAGATGGCCAAAGTATTGGAGTTTCAGCTTCAGCATCAGTCCATCCAATGAATATTCAGGACTGATCTCCTTCAGGATGGGCTGGTTGGATCTCCTTGCAGTCCGAGGGACTCTCAAGAGTCTTCTCCAACACCACAGTTCAAAAGCATCAATTCCTCGGCACTCAGCTTTCTTTATAGTCCAGCTCTCACATCCATACATGGCTAATGGAAAAACCATAGCTTTGACTAGACAGACCTTTGTTGGCAAAGTAATGTCTCTGCTTTTTAATATGCTATCTAGGTTGGTCATAGCTTTCCTTCCAAGGAGTAAGCATCTTTTAATTTCATGGCTGCAGTCACCAGCTGCAGTGATTTTGGAGCCCAAAAAAATAAAATCTGTCACTGTTTTCACTCTTTCTACATCTATTTGCCATGAAGTGATGGGACCAGATGCCATGATCTTAGTCTCATGAATGTTGAGTTTTAAGCCAACTTTTTCACACTCCTCTTTCACGTTCATCAAGAGGCTCTTTAGTTCTTCTTTGCTATCTGCCGTAAGGGTGGTGTCATCTGTGTATCTGAGGTTATTGATGTTTCTCCTGGCAATCTTGATTCCAGCTTGTGTTTCATCCAGCCTGGCATTTCACATGATGTACTCTGCATGTAAGTTAAATAAGCAGAGTGACAATATACAACCTTGATGTACTCCTTTCCTGATTTGGAACCAGCCTTCTGTTCCATGTCCAGTTCTAACTGTTGCTTCTTTATCCGCATACAGATTTCTCAGGAGGCCGGTCAGGTGGTCTGGTATTCCCATCACTTTCAGAATTTTTTACAGTTTGTTGTGATCCACGTTGTCAAAGGCTTTGCCATAGTCAATAAAGCAGAAGTAGATGTTTTTCTGGAACTCTCTTGCTTTTTTGATAATCCAACAGATGTTGGTAATTTGATCTCTGGTTCCTCTGCCTCTTCTAAATCCAGCTTGAACATCTGGAAGTTCACGTTTCATGTACTGTTGAAGCCTGGCTTGGAGAATTTTGAGCATTACTTTACTAGCGTGTGAGATGAGTGCAATTGTTCGGTAGTTTGAGATGCTTTGGCATTGCCTTTCTTTGGGATTGGGATGAAAACTGACCTTCCTAGCCCTGTGGCCACGGCTGAGTTATCCAAATTTTCTGGGATATTGAGTGCAGCACTTTCACAGCATCATCTTTCAGGATTTGAAATAGCTCAACTGGAATTCCATCACCCCCACTAGCTTTGTTTGTAGTCATGCTTTCTAAGGCCCACTTGACTTTGCATTCCAGGATGTCTGGCTCTAGATGAGTGATCACACCATCATGGTTATCTGGGTCACAAAGATGTTTTTTGTATAGTTCTTCAGTGTATTCTTACCACCTCTTCTTAATATCTTCTGCTTCTGTTAGGTCCATACGATCTCTGTCCTTTACTGTGCCCATCTTTGCATGAAATGTTCCCTTGGTATCTCTAATTTTCTTGAAGAGATCGCTAGTCTTTCCCATCCTAATGTCTTCCTCTATTTCTTTGCACTGGTCACTGAGGAAGGCTTTCTTATCTCTCCTTGCTATTCTTTGGAACTCTGCATTCAAATGGGTATATCTTTCCTTTTCTCCTTTGCCTTTCACCTCTCTTCTTTTGTCAGCTATTTGTAAGGCCTCCTCAGACAACCATTTTGCCTTTTTGCATTTCTTTTTCTTGGGGATGATCTTGATCACTGCTTCCTGTATGATATCATGAACCTCCATCCATAGTTCTTCAGGCACTCTGTCTATCAGATCTAACCCCTTGAATCCATTTGTCACTTCCACTGTATAATTGTAAGGGATGTGATTTAGGTCATACCAAAATGGTCTAGTGGTTTTCCCTACTTTCTTCAATTTAAGTCTGAATTTGGCAGTCAGGAATTCATGATCTGAGCCAAAGTCAGCTCCTAGTCTTGTTTTTGTTGACTGTATAGAGCTTCCTCATCTTTGGCTGCAAAGAATATAATCAATCTGATTTTGGTATTTACCATCTGGTGATGTCCATGTGTAGAGTCTTCTCTTGTGTTGTTGGAAGAGGGTGTCTGCTATGACCAGTGTGTTCTCTTGGCAAAACTCTGTTAGCCTTTGCCCTGTTTCATTTTGTACTCCAAGGCCAAATTTGCCTGTTACTCCAGGTATCTCTTGACTTCCTACTTTTGCATTCCAGTCCCCTATGACCAAAAGGACATCTTTTTGGGGTGTTAGTTCTAGAAGGTCTTGTAGAGCTTCATAGAACTGTTCAACTTTAGCTTCTTCAACATTAGGTCGGGGCATAGACTTGGATTACTGTTATACTGAATGGTTTGCCTTGGAAACAAACAGAGATCATTCTGTCATTTTTGAGATTGCACCCAAGTACTGCATTTTGGACTCTTTTACTGACTATGAGGGTTACTGCATTTCTTCTAAGGGATTCTTGCCCACAGTAGTAGATATAATGGTCATCTGAGTTAAATTTGCCCATTCCAGTCCATTTTAGTTCACTGATTCCTAAAATGTCGATGCTCACTCTTGCCATCTCTTGTTTGACCACTTCCAATTTACCCTGATTCATGGGCCTAACATTCCAGGTTCCTATTATAGATACACAAAATAGAAACAGAAATCTAAACACACCACTAAAAAAAATCATTAAATCACAAGCGAAGACAGCAAGAGAGGAACAAAGGAAATACTAAGTGCTCAGAAAACAGTAACAGGATGGCAATAGTAAGTCCTTGCATGTGTGCCTGCCTGCTAAGTCACTTCGGTTGTATCCAACTCTTTGTGATTCTATGGACTGTGGATCCTCTGCCAGGCTCCTCTGTCCATGGATCCTCCAGGCAAGAATACTGACATGGGTTGCCATGCCCTCCTCCAGAGAATCTTCCTGACCCATGGATCAAACTCACATCTCTTAAGTCTCCTGCAATGGCAGGTGAGTTCTTTACCACTAATGCCACTGGGGAAGCCCAGTAAGTCTTAAGAATTAATGATTCCTTTATATGTAAATAGATTAAATTCTCCAATCAAAAGACATAGAGTAGCTGAATGGGTTAAAAAAAGAAAAAATAAAGAACACCCAACTATATGCTGCCTACCAGGGACTCATGTCAGCTTTAAGAATGCACATAGGCTGAAAGTGAAGGGAGGAAAAAGATATTCCACAAAAATGGAAACCAAAAGGGAGCAGGTTTTGTTAAGCTGCACTTAACAGACAAAATGGACTTTAAGACTGTAACAGAGACAAAGAAGGTCATTAGCTAATAACAAAGGGATCAATTCATCAAGGGTATATAATAACTGTAAGTACATATGCACCCAACATAAAGTGCATGAATATATTAAGCTAACACTAAGAAATATGAAGGGAGTAATAGACAACAATACAGTAACAGTAGGGGACTTCAATATTCCACTTTCAACAACGGATAGATCATACAGACAGGAAATCAATAAGGAAACACTGAACTTAAACTACACCTAATAAAATAGACCTAAAATACATATACATTCTAGCCAACAGCAGCAGAATACACAACCTTCTCAAGTGCACATAGGACATTATCCAAGGCAAATCATATCTTAGGCAACAAACAGGCCTTAAGAAATTTAGGAAGATTAGTATCATACCTAGTATCTCTTCCAAAAGCAATGCTATGAAACTAGAAATCAATAACAGGAGTAAAGCTGGAAAATTCATGAATATGTGGAAATTAACACATTTCTGAATTGCCAGTGAGTCATGGAAGAAATCAAAAGGGGAATCAAAAAAAAAAAATCTTGCAACAAACAAAAATGGAAATACTACATACCAAAACCTATGGGATGTAGCAAAAGCAGTTCTAAGAGAGAAGGTTATAGTAACAAACACTGTATTAAGAAACAAGAAAGATTTAAAATAAACAACCTAACTTTATACCTCAAGAAAACAGAAAAAGAACAACTAAGCCCAAAATAAGAAGAAAGGGAATAACAATGATCAGAATGGAAGTAAATGAAACAGAGACTGCATTAATAGAAAAGATAAACAAAATGAAACGCTGGTGTTTTGAAAAGATAAACAAAATAGCTAGACTAAGAAAGAAAAAAAAAGGAGAGGGCACAAACAAGTAAAATCAGAAATGAAAGAGGAAACATCACAACTGATACTACAAAAACAAAAGGATCATAAGAGACTACTGTGAACAGTTATATACCAACAAGTTGAATAACCAAAAAGGATAAATTCATAGAAACATACAACCTTCTAAGACTGAGTCATGAAAACAACAGAAAATCTGAACAGACCAATAATGAGTCAGGGTATTGAGTTAGTAATCCAAAATCTCCCAACAAGAAAAGCCCACAATCAGATGGTTTCACTGGTGAATTCTACCAAACACTTGAAGAATTTATATCAATGCTTCTTAAACTCTTCTAAAAAATTAAAGAGGGGACCCTCCCAAAATTATTTTACAAGGGCATCATTACTCTGGTATCAAAGGCAGACAAGGACACTGCAAGGAAAGAAAATTGCAAGCCAATATTCCTCATAAACATAGATGCAAAAATCCTCAACATAATACTAGCAAACTGAATTCAAAAGCACATTTAAAGACTCACACACCACAATCAAGTGGGATTTATCACTGGATGCAAGGATGGTTAAACACATGCAAATCAACAAATATGATACAACACATTAACAGAATAAAGGATAAAATCATAGGGTCATTTCAATAGATGCAGAAGACGCATTCAACAAAATTCAACATTCATTCATGATTTAAAAAAAAACTCAACAAAGTAGGTATAAAAGGAATGTATCTCAACATAATAAAAGACATATATGACAAGCCCACAACTAACATCATACTCACCAGTGAAAAGCTGAAAAGACTCCTTCCAAAGTCAAGGAAAAAAAATGTCTATTCAACATAGTACTTGAGGTCCTAACCAGAACGATTAGCAAAATAAACAAATAAATAAAAAGGAACTCACAATGGGGAGGAAAAAGTAAAACTGTCACTGTTTGTAGTTGACACAATCTTATATATAGAAGACTCTAAAGACTCCACCAAAAAACTCTTAAGAATAAAAACATTCAGAAAAGTTGCTGAATATAAAATCAACACACAAAAATCAGTTACAATTTGCATACACTAAAAATAAGTTATTTGAAAGAGAAATAAGAAAACAAACCCATTTATGATAGCATCAACAATAATAAAATATCTAGGAATAAATTTAACAAAAGAAGTAAAAGACCTGAACACTGAAGACTATAAGAAATCAATGAAAGAAATGGAGGAAAACATGAATAAATGGAAAAGAAAAGATTCCAAGTTCATTGATTGGAAAATATACAACTACCCAAAATGATTTAGAGTCAATGCAATCCTTATCAAAACACCAACGGTATTTTTCACAGAATTAGGAAAGAACAATCCTAAAATTCATATGGAAGCAGAAAAGATCTAGGAGACTCAAAGCAATCTTGAGAAAGAAGAAAAAGCTGCAGGCATCACAATTCTTGATTTTACCCTGTATTAGAAAACGATAGTAACCAGAACAGGTACTGGCACAAAAAACAAACACACAGACTAATGGAACAAAACAGAGAGCCCAGAAACAAACCCACACATATATGGTCAACTGATCATTGACAAGGGCACCAGGAACACACAGTGGGTAAAGAATAATCAATCTCTTCAATAACTGGCATTGGGAAAACCGGGATCTACATCCGAAGAATGAAACTGGGTCCCTCTCTTACACCACTCACAAACAGTAAACGGAAATGGGTTAAAGACAAATGTAAAACCTGAAAGCGTAAAAACCCCAGAAGAAAATATAGGGAAAATGCTCTTTGACATTGTTCTGGGCAATGATTTTTATTTTTTTGGATATGACACCAAAAACACAGTCAATAGGAGCAAAAATAAATAAGTGAGACTACCACGAACTAAAAATCCTCTC
Organism: Giraffa tippelskirchi; assembly: GCF_054371585.1. Taxonomy (NCBI): domain Eukaryota; kingdom Metazoa; phylum Chordata; class Mammalia; order Artiodactyla; family Giraffidae; genus Giraffa; species Giraffa tippelskirchi. Next base: position 143,579,560 of record NC_137281.1, on the reverse strand, counting down.
TACAACAGGGAAAGAGTCAATAAAATGAAAAAGTAACCCACAGAACAAAAGAAATTATTTACAAACTGTATCTTACAAGGGATTAATATCTAAAATATACAAGGAACCCATACAACTTAATAGCAATAATAATAATCCAATTTAAAAATGGACAAGGAGCCTAAATAGACATTTTTAGAAGAAGACATTCACATGGGCAATGGATACATGAAAAGATGCTGGACATCACGAATCATCAGGGAAAGGCAAATCAAAATCGCAATGAGGTATCAATTAACACCTGTCAGAATGGCCCTCTTCAAAAAACAGTAAGAGATAACAAACACTGAAGAGGATGTGGAGAAAAGGAAACCTTTGTTCATTATTAGTAGGAATGTAAATAAATAAATAGAAAACAGAATATTATCCAGCCGTTAAAAGAAGGAAATCCTGCCATTGGTGACAACATAAATGAACTAGAGGACATTTCACTAGGTGAAATAAGCCCGACACTGAAAGACAAATATTGTATGACATCACTTACATGTGAAATCTGAACTCAGAACAAAAAACAGAACAGTGGCTGCCAGGGGGAACATGAAGAGATATTGGTCAAAGGGTACAAACTTTCTGTTATAAAATAACTAAGTTCTGGAGAGTTATATATGGCATAATGACTATAGTTAATAATACTATACTATACGCCTAAGATTTGCTCACAGAATACATCTCAAGCATTCTCGTCACACACAGAAAAGTAACCATGTTAGGTGACAGATGCTTAATTAATTTTGTTGTGGCAAGTATTTCACACTGTACACCCAAATCAAATGATCATGTTGAGTTTTTTATACACATAAACAATTTCGTCAATTATACCTCAATAGAACTGGAAGAAGAAAAGTGGTTCTTGTGTCCTACTGCCTAGGATGCCTTACAAGTCTATTTTTTCCCCATCAGAGACCCTCTTATAAATTGATGATAGAATATATTGGAGCAGCTACCCTTTGAGCTCTTTAAATCTAATGAAGCATCAAAACTCTGGATTTTTATAAGAGCATAGGTTCTGAAATCCTGGTAGAGTCACTGTGACCAGTGACCCTACCTACTGTTGTCTTAGAGGCTAGTAGTGTTAACTCCAGCTTTTACAATCAAGATATTTGCCATGCATGCTCACACTGTTTAAATAAACATATACCCCAACAACATCCTTTTGGAATAACCTAAAAGTCTCAGAACAGTATAGCATCGGAGTCGAAGTTAAGCTCCAGCACTTACCATCTGTATAACCCAGGACAAACCACTTAACTTTTTGGTGTCTTAATTTCTTCGTGTATAAAATAACAAGAGCTACAACCTAGGATTACTGTGAAGATCAGATTAAGCAATACAAAGCATTTAGCATTGTGGTTGGAATACAGTAAGTGATCAGTAGATAGTAACTGTTAATTTTACTATTTTTATGACTGTTATTTTTATACAATGATGGGTCTACACCCATTAATTCATCTAGACTCTCCATGAATACACTGCATAATGAAAACCACTCTCTAAAAAAATATTTTGTCAAGGTGTGTGCTGTTCATGGCAGCTAAGATGTGTTGCCATGGCCACAGAAAAGTAATAGTTCCAATTAAAGAATACAAACCCTATTGACTTAAGAGCTAGAAACTAAAGAAAAATTCCCCAGAAAAAATAAGCTATCTCTTAACTTACAGATTTTTTGTTTGTTTGTTTTTTAATTCCAGAAGTCTGACTGGTGCTATCATGTTAAAAACAGGATTCTTTTCTCATTAATTCTTTTCAATTGTAAAGGCAATATGTCCTCAAAGTAAACAGGCTATTTTCATACCAAGCAATGTAACATTAACTTGACCACCAAAGGAGTCCCTTATTTGAAAGGCTTCAACAAATCAATAGAAGAGACAAACAATCATAAAAAATAATGAGGAAAAGACATATAGAGGGGAGGGATAAATTAGGAGTTTGGGGTTAACATATGCTACTTCCCAGGTGACTCAGTGGTAAAAAATCCACCTGCCAATGCAGGAGACATGGGTTTGATCTCTGGGTTGGGAAGATGCCCTGAAGAAGGAAATGGCAACTCACTCCAGTATTCTTGCCTGGGAAATCCCAAGGAGAGAAGAGCCTGGCGGGCTATGGTCAATGAGGTTGCAAAGAATTGGACACAACTTAGTGACTGAGCACACGCACACGCACACACACACACACACACACACACACACATTAACATATACACACTAAAACGCGGGCTTCCCTGATAGTTCAGTTAGTAAAAAAAATCTGCCTGCAATGCAGGAGACCCTGGTTTGATTCCCGGGTCATGAAGATCCACTGGAGAAGGGATAGGCTACCCACTCCAATATTCTTGGGCTTCCCTTGTGGCTCCGCTGGTAAAGAATCCGCCTTCAATGAGGGAGACCTGAGTTCAATTCCTGGGTTGGGAAGATCCCCTGGAGAAGGGAAAGGCTACCCACTCCAGTATTCTGGCCTGGAGAATTCCATGGACGGCACAGACCATGGGGTCGCAAAGAGTCGGACATGACTGCAGAACTTTCACTTCACTTCATGTATTAAACAGATAACCAACAAGGACCTAGTATATAGCACAGGGAACTATACTCAATATTTGATAATAACTTATAAGGGGAAATACTCTGTGTGTATATATATATATATATATATAAAAAACCAAATCACTTTGCTGTACACCTGAAACTCTTACAATATTGTAAATCAACTATACTTCAATTAAAAATATATAGATGATGAATAAGCATAAGATTAGTATTTATCTTTGTTTATAATTTTTAATGTGATTTAAAACAATGAGGTTTGATTTACCTATTGGCAGAAAAGTTTAAGAATCCCCACTATAGGCAAGGGTTGTAAAGAACACAGCCCTGTTATACATAACCTGGGAAATGGCCTACACATCAACCCAGCAACATAGATCAAAAGCCTTAAAATGCACTTGCTATTTTCATTCTAGGAATTTATCCTAAGGAAATAACCACCAATATGCATAGAAACATAGTGAGTGGCTAAGAGCTTGACCTCTCAAAATCAAATGAATTTAAATTCTGTCTTTTCAATCTACTAGCCATCTAAGGTGAGGCCAAGTTTCCTCATCTGTCAAATAAAAAGGATGATACCTACACTTCACAGGGTTATAGGCAGGAAAAGTTAGAAAGTACATACAGCAAGCCCGGCAATGTGCCAAGGTCAGCAAAAGGCCTCAAACAACAGTTGCTATTATTCTGACTGGTTAAATAAATCATGACATATTGATACAGTAGAATACTATTTAGCTATTCAAAGTGATATTCTAGACCTAACATGGGCAAATTACAGTCCAACCTATGCGCCAAACTTGGCCCATCGCCTGGTCTGTAAATAAAGTTTTACTGGAACACGTGTGTGTGCGCTCAGTTGTGTTCAACTCTTCGCCACCCTATAGACTGTAGCCCACCAGGCTCCTCTGTCCATGGGATTCCCCAGGCAAGAATACAGGAGTGGGTTGCCATGCCCTCCTCCAGGTCTTCCCCACCCAGGATCAAACTGGTGTCTCTTACATCTCCTGAACTGGCAGCCAGGTTCTTTACCACTAGTGATAGTTGTACTTACTTATTTACACATTATCTATGCTTTTGCACTACAACAGCAGAGTTGAGTAGTTTAAACAGAAGCACTATATCCCACAAAGCCTAAAATATTCACTCTTTACAGAAAAAGTTTGCTGACCCTGATCTAGAAGAGTATTTAAATCATGGGGAAATGTTCTCAATCTATTGAGTGAGAAGTTTCTCAAAAGCAAGAATGGCAAGTCTCCATTTTTGTTCAAGTATGCATAAAGAAAAAAGGTATAGCAGTAGGTACTTCAGAAGTTAACTATAGCTCTCTGAGTAAGAGATGGGGGTTTACACATTTTATTTTCTTCTTGTGTTTTTATCTATAATTTTTTTATTTTTTTACAATAAACTGCAACTATTTCTGCAATAATAAAACATTTTTTAAAAGTAAGAAGAAACTAAGCTGTTTTATCACACACAGAGAAGACAACATATTTAATGGTAAAACAAGCTGGAAAGATATTTTTAACTGGTTAGCAAAATATGGATTTGCATTTCCGTCTTCATTTCTTCTTATTCTCTCTCACAGACTGGAATGTAAAAGATCAGGGGGAGGGAAGAAAGCAAGCAAGGAGGGAAATGTGAGAGCAGAATAGTTACATGACATGGAGAGCAGCCAGACCCCATAATTCCTAAGAAATAAGTTTGCAAAGCTTGGAGAGATACTACTGATCTTAGAACCAAAGATTGAGTTACAGGATCCACCCAGTAAAAGAAGTCATGGGGCCTTCAGTCTCATCTGGGAAAGATAACGGGATATGATTGAGGAAAGTTTAACCAACAGGTCTGTTCACCAATCCTTTTAGTGCCTACTTGATGCCAAGCTTTTATACTATCAAAGGGAGAAAGACACAATGTAACACACACAAAAATTAAAATGTTTACATGGCACAGAGGGGTGAGTGATGGGTCTTGTTAAAGAATCAGGTTCGAGTTTTTACTCAGATATTAATTGATGAATGACGTTACACTAAACCCAAGAGAGAGAAGTTTCAGGAGGCCAAACAAATACATATTTATGTTCTATCTGTTGAGTCTGCAGTAAACAAGGAAAATTCAGAGGTGTCCTTTTGGTAGCTGGAGGTAGGGTTATTGGAGTTGGAGAGGGGACAGCAATTTGGGGATCCCCAGATCAGTATACCGAGTACAGGAGGTTGCCCCCAGACCACATGCAGGAAAGAAGGGGACTGAGGAGTCCTGGGATGGGTGGAGGAAGTTACTGAGAGGAATGCACGAGACTGGGGCAAAACCAGGACAGAGTGCTTGTCATGTGTGCCAGTATTTATAACTCGCTTCAGATGAGATGTTTTTGCTGTTAAGTTGCAGTTCTGATTAATGATATATCCTTGTGTCTTAAAGAACACAAATCTTCTTTGAAGCTGCATTCCCCTTTGATTTTTCAGCCTTCTTCTGAGCAGAACGTGTATATTATGCCATGTGGTAAGGATCACGTGAATGGGAGTCCATTTTCGGTTTTATTCTGTTTTGTTTAGGCTAAAACACAAGCAACAGATGTTGGTGATGAGGGGAAAAAAAATGGGATTCAGCAGCACACTGTATTCCACAGAGCCACAATTTTAAAGTAATGTCCAAAAATACCTAGGATATGAAATCTGTCTTTGGAGGTCGGTTGGTGACCACCATTGAGGTTGAGCTAGATGGTTAGCATGGTCCTCGGCTAAGATCAGTTTCAGTGACATGGTCAGGCCAGGCCCTGCTTCACAGAGAAGCCATGGGAATTAGTGTATAGGACACCAGACCCTGGGTCAGAAGGTCTGGCTCTTCCAACTAAAAGCTGGTTGATACTAGAGAAGTCTCTTAACTTCTCTGAGCCTCAGTTTCCTCATTTATAAAGTAGAGATAAATAATACCTCAGGAGTGTCAGAAACATAATGTTCGTTAAGATCTTTTTTATACAGTTCTTCCATGTATTCTTTCCATCTCTTCCTGATCTCTTCAGCGTCTACTAGGTCTCTACCATTTTTATCTTTTATTGTGCCCATCTTTGGGCAGAAAGCTCCCTTGATGTTTCCAATTTTCCTGAAGAGATCTCTAGTCTTTCCCCTTTTATTGTTTTCTTCTATTATTAAACACTGTTCATTGAAGAAGGCCTTGTCTCTTCTAGCTATTCTTTGAAATTCTGCATTTAATTGGGTGTACCTTTCCCTCTCTCCCTTGCTTTTCACTTCTCTTTGTTCTTCCACTATTCACAAAGCCCTTCTCAAATAACCATTTTGCCATCTTGCTTTTGTTTTTCTCTGGAATGGTTTTGTTCACCACCTCCTGTACAATATTATGGACCTCTGTCCATAAATAAGTACAAGTCATCTTACTAAAAAAACACACACACACACACGATGAAATGTCAGCTCACATCTGTTAGGATGGCCATTATCAAAAAGACAAGAGACAACAAGTGTTGGCAAAAATGGGGAGAAAGAGGAGAAAAGGAACCATTGCTCGTTGCTGGTGAATATAAGTAGATACGGCTAATTTGAAAAAGTAGTATGGAGGTTCCTCAAAAAATTAAAAATAGAACTACCATATGATCCAGCAAGCCCGCTTCTAGGTATATATACAAACAAAACAGAATCAAGATCTCAGCAGCACTCTTCACAACAGCCAAAACACGGACACCACCAAAGTGTCTGCTGATACTGTTGCTGTTCAGTCACCGAGTGGTGTCTGACTCTTGTAACCCCAGGGACTGTAGCCCACCAGGCTCCTCTGTCCATTGGCTTCTCCGGGCGAGAATCCTGGAGTGGGTTGCCATTTCCTTCTCCAGGGGATCTTCTCAACCCAGAGACTGAACCCACACCTCCTGCATTGGCAGGCAGATTCTTTCCCAGTGAGCCACCTGGGAAGTCCAAGTGACTGTTAACGGAAGTTACTATTATCCCTGAAGACTATAACTCGGGGATTAGGACATTTCGCTTATGACCTGTGGTAGCTCTGCTATCCTCGAGAAAAGGCCAGAATTACCCAGCTCCCTAGGTGGTTGGCCTGTTTCTTCCAGGTCTTGTGAAAAGAGCCTGGCCTGTGAAGAACTGGCTTCCTACCTTGAGTGGAACGCCGGGCATGAGCTTACCTACCTGAAGCCCCTCTCCTCACAGGCAGAGTGGGAACAACAACAGTGCACTTTCTGAGGTGCTATCACTGTGAGCAATCACATGCCAAAGCCCTGGCCAGACACCCAGACACGGTGCATCTTGGAGGAATGAGAGCCATTTGGATGCTGCATCTGAAACGTAGGGAGCTAACGCTTTTCCTACCAGGACACTTCAGAACACATCGCCCAACACTTCCAACAGCTCAATATGCTCTTCTTCATTTAAAAAACAAACAACCAGGCAAACAAAATCTCTTTAATAAATTACTGGTTTAAAGTCTGTGACCCCTCAGGAAAGTGCAGGATACAATTCTTGGGGAAAAGGCAGCACCTGTGTGTTCCTGAGACACATGAATGCACCCTGGTCCCCGAGTTCTCGCCTGTGTCCATCCTGCAGTTCGACTCGCCGTGGGTTCCTGGCAACGAGCCAACACTCTGCGGCGTCGCTGGGTCTTGGTTCCTATGGAAATATTGTCCCAACAAGGACGCTGGCAGATGCTTCTTCAGTCTCTTCCAGATCCCCCAAACAGAGGCTGCAAATGCTCCGTAAAGGACCAGTTTGTAAATATTTTAGGCTCCACCAGTCATATGGTCAGTCTCTTGTCATAACCACTCAACTCCTCCCCCGTGGCACAGAAATGGCCACAGACAATTGGCAGAGCAATGGCAGGGCTTGGTTTCCATAAAATGCGATTTATGAACACTGAAATAGGAATTTTGCATAATTTTCACACATCACGTATTGTTCCTGTTTTGTTTCCTCCCACCCATTTCAAAATGTAAAAACCATCCTTAGCTCAAGTGCTACACAAAAACTGGCCTGGCAAGACATCCCCTAGTAGTCCAGTGGTTGGGACTCCATGCTCCCAAAGCAGGGGGCCTTGGTTTGATCCCTGGTCAGGGAACTAGATCCCACATGCCACAACTAAGACCCTGACACAGCTTTAAAAAAAATTAAAAGTGGCCTGGATTAGGCCCCAGGGCAAGTAGTTTGCTGACCACTGTCCTAAAGTTGTAACATCTTATCAGTTGCAGTAGCTTCCCCCCCCCCCCCCAGCTATTGACCTCTCCTTCCCAGGAAGGCAGTGAAGTTAATGATATTCATTATTTCTTTCAGGAAGAAAAAGTTCACTCACTCCAGTCCCTTGCTGACAGTTAGGTTCTATCAGCCCCTTCTTGGACTAGCTCCTTGGAGGGGCTCATCTGCCATGAATCCTTCTAGCATCAGGGTCATGCTCTCCGTGCGCAGTTTCACTGCCAGCGTGAGCACTTGTGCGCCTGTTGTTGGCCATGACATGTCACAGCTCCTCGCCAGCACAAGATAAAGGTGGAAAGAGAGGCCTCAGGGAAGTCCACCAGCAGACTGACATTCCTCTCAGGCTAAGGCAAGTGCATTTTGCCAGCACTCCTTTTTTTTTTTTTTTTTTTTTTAAAGTGAGGTCATGGTCTTCAGACTTTCCTGGCTGGTCAGCCACGAAGAAAGTGTTTATTCATTATATTGCTCAGTACCCTAATTTTTATAGATTCTAAAGTAGAAAATACCTGGAGACAAACAGTCCTCTAAGGAGGTCACGCCATCTGGGGCTACAATAAAGGAGGTTTCCCTCATTGATTTTGAATGCACCTACTTCGTCATTTCCCTTTAAAAAAAAATTCTATTTATTTGGCTGCATTGGGTCTTAGTTGCCACACGCAGGATCTTTTATTGAGGCACACCAGCTCCAGAATGCACAGGCTCAGTAACTTAGACACAAGGTCTTAGTTACCCCATGGCATGCGGGCTCTTAGTTCCCCGACCAGGAATCAAATCCATGTCTCCTGCATTACAAGGTGGATTCTTAACCACTGGACCACCAGGGAAGTTCCATTCATATCCCTTCACCAGTAAGAGCTTGTTGGTGTCCTGAATACCCAGTGAAGAGGAAGGAAGATCTTTGACTGAAACACCCACCCATCCTCACTGCTAATTGCTGAAAGACTTAGCTTATCCACCCTCAGATGGACCTGACCCAATAAAAATGGATATCCCAGACTTAATTAACTCACCACATGTCTACTAAACACTGAAAGGGATAACAATCCTTCCTTCCTAGCACGTCTGCTCCCTACCTATGAAAAAAGTACAAAATTCCAAAATTTTTTTTCCTTCCCTTTCCTCAGATAGACAGTGTGACCAGCCGAATAAATGCCCCTTCCAAAGATATCCACGTCCTAATCCTCAAAACCTGTGAATACACTACCTTCCATGGGACAAGGGACTTTGCAAATATGACAAAGTTAAGGGTTTGAGATGGGGAGGTCAACTTGGGATATCTGAGTGGGTTTCATGTAATCAGGGGTTCCTATGAGAGGGAGGCAGGAGGGTCAGTCAGAGAAGTGACCGAAGCAGAGGTCAGAGTGATGAAGGGTCCTGAGGAGAGGCATGTGGGCAGCCTCCAGAGAAAGGAAAGAAATGGATTCTCCCCCAAAGCCTCCAGGGAGAATGAAGCCCGGCCAAATCATTTTTGCCTTCTGACCTCCAGAACTCGAAGAGAATAAATCTGTTTTGTTTCAAGCTGCTTGGCTTTTGTTGTTATTGTTCAGTCACTAAGTCCTGTCTGGCTCTTTGCAACCCCACGGACTGTGGTCCTTCAGACTCCTCTGTTCATGGGTTTCCCAGCCTAGAAAACTGCCATTTTCTTCTCCAGGGGATCTTCCTGACCAGGGATCAAACCCACATCTCCTGCATTGCAGGCAGATTCTTTACCACCAAGCCACCTGGGAAGCCCCTTCAAGCTGCTAGTTTTGTGATAATGTGTTATAGCAGCAGTAGAAAGCTGGCACGGGAAGCTGCTAAAAAATGTTCCAGGTAAACTATAGTTTCTAACAAGTTGGCCAATTCATCTCATGACACCTAACCCTGGAGGATGACAAGTTCTATCCCCTCTTATGCAGGGTCCTTAAACTCCAGAACTACCGAACATTTAAATAAAATGAGATATAAGATGGCAAGTTGAAAGGCTGAGTGGGCAGTTTGAGAACACTGTAGTTATATACGAAAAGCATTACCCAAGAGGACTGCAAAGGATGAGATAGAAATGGAATGTGACTTATTTATAGCAAAGCCTGCCTCCCCTCTCCAGTGTGTGACAGAAGAGCTGTTTTAAAGTTTTATTCTTCAAACTTGGCTGCAGAACTTGGCTGCTTCTCAGGACTGTGCTTTTGTATTGAGCTTTAAAATATAAGAAGCAACCCCATGGCTAAACTGTAGGCAGGGGTGGCGCAGGCAGGGAAAATGCCGTGGGGAGTGGAAAGAGGCTGAGATGTTATTCTTATTTAGTTAGTTGCTTAAGAAAAACAAATAGAGGACAAAATAGCAAATGGTTTGGAAAGGTTCCAGGTTGAAAGTTTCTGAATCCCCTAGCATTGGGGCTCTCAAGACAAGGGTGGGGCTGCAAAGCGTGTCGGGCACCAGGACTAGGAGAATCTGGCTTAGAGGTTGAGAGTGAAGAAAACACTGACCCTGATTATTAGACATCCCTCCACTCTCTTCCGTAGTCTGCTGAAACAGACCTGTGATAACAGCCCAGGGAAACCCAGTCTATCCATGCAAACACCAAGATTGCTCTTCTAGAAAAAAATATGTGTGTGTATCTGTGGATCAGGAGTTATAATACAGTTTATGCCTTTTGACCGCGCAATTCTAACTTTTGCTATTAATTACAAGAGACTAAGTAATTAAATTATGGGACATTATCTGCTTGGAATATTAAGCAACCTTTGAAATTATGATAACATATTGTAGCACAGATTAATGCGTAAGATATGGTAGGGAAACATAAAATAGTTAATGTGCTATGATTATCCATTAGGTTAACATATAATATATATGCTGCTGTTACAAATTTTAAAAGCTGGGAGGAAACAGACCAAAATATTAACTGTAGTCATATTTGCATGGTAGATGTTTTTCTATAGTTAGTGCTTGGATTCTTTCAAATTGAGTTATTACTTTTAAAATGGAAAACAAGTTGTTTTTTAAGAGGGAGAGGAGAAAGAAAATCAGTTGGCGGAAAGCTCAGCTGTACCGATATCTTGCCATGTGGGTTTCAGAACTAAAAATGTTTTATGATTTCTTGCTTCAGGGTCTCCATATGAAGAATGAGGCTATTATTACATCAGGTGCAACTCCTGGATTTAGTATTATAAAATATACTATCTCCTAAATACATCTTATGGTTTCTTATCATCTCACACAGCACCCATCACCTAGAATCATTTCTTGGCTCTTTTTCTACCAGACCAAATCCTCCCTTTCTTAAAGATGTAAGTCAACTCATCCTCTCCAAATGTCTTTTCCTCTGTATGCCCATCTTGTGCATGCCAACTGTCCTGTAAATAATTACAAATGCCTTGAGATTTCCCTTTTTTCTTTTTCTACATAATTCAGTTTATTTGTAAAAAAAGAAAAAAAAGCTTTAAAATAAAGCAAGCCCAGATACAAATACCCATATGAGTTATTTAATCCTTCTGAAGGGGTGACTTCCCTAGTGGCTCAGAGAGTAAAGCATCTGCCTGCAATGTGGGAGACCCGGGTTTGATTGCTGGGTCGGGAAGATTCCCTGGAGAATGAAATGGCAACCCACTCCAGTACTCTTGCCTGGAAAATCCCATAGACATTGGAGCCTGATAGGTTACAGTCCATGGGGTTGCAAAGACCCAGACACGACTGAACGACTTCACTTTCTGAAACTTGGTTTCCTTATCTGTAGTAAAGGGTAACCACCACCTACCTAACCAGCTATTCTAATGAGTAAATGATTCAGTGTATGTACCACACCCAGGATCGCATGTTGTATACAGTGGGGAGCCAGTAAATGCTTAGTTTCTTCCTTAATCTTGCACCACTCCTGGGCTCTCCAAATGGACTGTACAATTGTTTAGGACAGGGAGCATGTGGTATCCTACTTTTTGTTCTCCTACAAAAGTGTGTGGGGGAATAAAGCACAGTGCCTTACCAGAAGCAGATGTTCAATATATATACTACTTGTTGATCAGGTTTTTTTCTTTTTGCAAGGAGCACTAAGCTTCAGGGAGAGAAAAAAATAGAAACTGTTATGGGTTGAATTGTGTCCCCAAAAAAGATAAGTTGAAATCTTAAGCCCTGGTGCCTGTGTATGTGACCTTATTTGGGAATGGGGCCTTTGCAGGTGTAATTAGTCAAGTGAACATCAGATCTGAATTGGACTGGATTAGGGTGGGTCCTCATAAGTAGGCCATGTGAAGACACAGAAGCAGAAGGCCTTGTGAAGATGGAAACAAAATTGGATTGATGCAGCTACAATCCAAGGAACACCCAGGATTACTGGCAGCCACCAGAATCTAGGAAGAGGCAAGGAAGGCTTCTTCCTTAGAGCATTCAGAGGAGGTGTGACTCTGCTGACAACTTGACTTTATACATCTAGCCTTCTGAACTGCGACAGCATAAGTTTCTATTACTTTAAGCCACACAGTTTGTGGTAATTCGTTAGAGCAGCCCTAGGAAATGAATACAAAAATATTCAGAAGTGTCATACTGACAGATATAAGCTATGTCCTGTTTTCTAGACCAAAAAGGTCTTAGGAGCCAGGCAGGATTTCCTTTGGTTTCCCTGGTAGCTGAGTGGTAAAGAATCTGCCTGCCAAGCAAAAAACACAGATTTGATCTCTGGGTCATGAAGATCCTCTGGAGAAGGAAATGGCAAGCCATTCCAGTATTCTTGCCTGGCAAATCCCATGGGCAGAGGAGCCTGGCGGGCCCATGGTGGGCTCACAGTGCAAAAAAGTAGGACATCATTTAGTGACTAAACAACAACAAGCTTTCCTTGAGATAAAGGTTCTTTTCAGGACCACTTCATATTAGAGTTACTTGCCTAGCACAGTCCCCCTTCCTAGAGTTCTGCAGAATCGGGTTGGGGTGAATAAATGCCATTTGGGTACTGTGGTGGTATTATACTTTAGCCTAATCCTCTTCCTCCTCCTACCTACCCCAGTGACTGGTGCCACCAGACACCCAGGCCCATATCCGAGTCATCCGCCTCCAATCTTCTCTCTCACCCTCCAAGTCAATTCTACTTCCTAAACATACCAAAATTTTTCTCATCTCTACCACTGCCACCCTCAACCAATAAACCACTTAGGAAATGTCTTTTCTAAAACATTTTAAGAGCAAACCAAGGCTATCAGAGACAATGTTCAAAGTCAATGTTCTGAGGTTCTACTTCTGTCAATGGCCCAATGTTTCGGAATAACCCTCCTGCTGAGAGCAACCAGAAAGACTGAAAACTGTTTTGTTAAATTTGTTTGAAGGTATTGGAGCACTACCAAGGCAATAAGAACTTTAAACCAAGATCTGCAAGAAGAGAGCCAAGAAGATGAGGCTGGCAATTAGAGTTTCTTTTTCCTCTCAGGACGCTGCCAATTTCTTAAGCAAAAGGCATGACCAAGAAGCTGATCAGTGCTTTCAGCAGTCTCATGGAGCTTAAGGGACACCGATTAAGGTCAGAGTCAAGGATGAGGAATTGAGCAAACATCCTGGGTGTTTATTGGGACCAGAAGAGCTCACTCACAAGAGAAAAGGTGATCTAGAAATATACTAGTTCTAACAAGAACTAAAATCCAGCTATATACAATCTCTATATTGAGTTAGATTAAGGTAATCTGCCACTTGCCTAACTGACAGTAATGGAAAAAAACAAAAACAGAACTAAGTCCTCTCTAAGACTTCCCTGGCAGTCCAGTGGTTAAGACTCTGTGTTTCCACTGTTGGGGGTGCCAGTTCAATCCCTGACTGGGGAAATAAGATAATATTCCCCCAGAGCCTTAAAAATTATCTCTCCAATGTCAGTTGTACATGTTTTGAACTTAATAAAAATTAACTAGAAAACATTTAAAGACAATATAAACAATCCAGCAAGTGATATACATTTTGAAGTATCAGATACTCAATAACTATGATTAATACATTTATGGAATTAAATGACAAAACAGAGAATTTTAGCAGGAAACTGGAAACTATCAACAGTAATTCAATGGAAATTTTAGAATTTAAATAGCAATAGTTAAAGTTATAAATTCCACTGAATGGATTTAACCACAGATTAGATACAGTTAAGGAAAGAATTTGTAAAACTGGAGAATAAGTCACTAGAAAATATCAATGTTGAAATAAAGAGGAATAAAAAATACAGAAAGGAGCATAAGGAACATGAAACACAAAGAGAAAGTCATAATATATGAACAAAATCTCAAGAAGAGTAAAAAGAGAAACTAGACATAAACAATATTTGACAATTTAATGGCTGGGAATTTTCCAAACACCGATCAAATATAATGAATTGCTATTAACTTTAAGAATAATAAAAAGAAAATAATACCTCATAGTAAAACTGCTAGAAACCAAAGTGAAAGAAATCTTGAAAGCAGTCAAAGATTTCAAAAGAGATTACAGACAACAAAGTAACAATAAAACTGACAAGATAACTTATGAACAAAACCCAACTTTTGAACAAAAATTATAGAAGTCAAGAATCAATGAAAATTATCAAAGTGTAGAAAGAAAATAACTGACAATCTAGAACTCCATATCTAGGAAAAACATCCTCCAAAAATAAAAGATGAAAGTTATTTTTAGACAAGCAGAAACCTAGAATTTATGTCCAGCAGACCTGTACTAAAGAAAATACTAAAGGTAGTTCTTCAGCCAAAAGAAAACAGACTTCAGATGTAAGCACAGAGATGCAGAAAATAATTAAAACATTGGAAACAATAATTTTAGTACATCTACATAACTATTATATTTAGCAAATAGAATAAAAATGGTGAAGTCTTTTAAGGTTTTAAAAATAAAGAACAGTCAATCTGACCATATCCCAGGATGTCAGTAACCATCTCTCTTTCAAGGCAATTATTAGGTCTACCAGAACAGCAGTCCAGTAACCTAACTGTGGGGTCATCCCAAATATGAATAATTATTTAACAAACCCCCTTTCAAGAGACATTTGATTTATTTACAAATTTAGTTATTATTCACCAAAGAGGTATGGATATTCTTTTGGAGTGACTATATGTCAATATCTATATTTATAGATTTGTATGTTTTTTCCATTCTTTCATTGTCCATTTTCAGTTTTGATTTGTAATGGCAAGCTAACAGACTTTTAAAAAATAGCCTTCCTAACCCCAGTGATTTAAACACACTGATGGATCAGACAATAAAGAATCTGCCTACAATGCGGGAAACCCGAGTTTGATCCCTGGGTCAGGAAGATCCCCTGGAGAAGGAAACAGCAACCCACTCCAGTATTCTTGCTTGGAAAATCCCATGGACAGAGGAGCCTAGTGGGCTACAGTCCATGGGGTCACAGAGTCGGACACAACTGAGCAACTAACACATACATACATTTTCCTTTCACAGGTATTTATTAGCTTTTAGTTTTTCTTGTTCAAAATCTTGTAAATGGAGAATCTATTCTGTGACCACTAAGGTTCTCCATAGTCTAAGGATACAGAAATATCAATAGAGTAATAAGCTGTCTGCCAAAGTGTAAAATCTTAGGCTCTTTGAAATGAGGGGAAATTTTTGAAAAAATGAAATGAAGTCTTAAATACACCAAAGGCTTTCAAATTAGAAAGTTATACTCAGGAAAATACATCATATTAAACCACACTGAGCTATTCTCCAGACTAAAAATACCATCCCTTTCATCTGTGGACACTGATACCACTGGTCTGGGACTTGCCTGCACTCCTGTCTCCTGCCAACCAAGATAATGTGATGGGAAGCTTCTCCCCTCACAAGTTTAATCCTAGGGGAAAAGGAAAACAGAACAGTTTTTTCCTAAGGCAATTAAGACCCTTCAAAATATTTAATGAAAGGAATCTTAAAATGCAGATTGAACAATTAAATTAGTTACCCAGAACACTCTCTGTAGTTCGCCCTTGGGAATTTAATTTAATGCTAAAAAAAAAAAAAAAAAAGAATAGACAAAAGATAGCCCTATGTTTGAGGCCCAAAAGTATTTGTTTTAAACATACTGACTTCCTTGTTTTTAAAATTTAACTTGGGTTAACTTTTTAAAGAAAATTAAAAAAGAAAGCAAAGGGGGCTATGAAAGGATAAACATAATAAAATGTGGATTTCTGTCATATGGATTATCAAAGCCCTGGAATGTTAGAACTGAAAGTACGTTTGAGATCACTCAGCCCAGTTAACCTTGCACTTCACAAATGACAAAACTGAACTTAATAAAACATAGAAGCAACTTATGCACGGACAAAAGTGAACCAGTGGGGCAGTGACAGTAAAGAGCCAGATAAGCTGGTCCAGTTACAATCTCTTTCTATGACACTCTTGATTTATTCACATATAAGGAGAGGGGAAGGCAAACCAGTTGCTTTTGAACCACAGTTACTTGGTTCAAAATTCTATTGGTCCCAGATCTTCTGACAACTCTCAGGTGTAACCTAATGAAAAACCCCTCTCATTCCCCCTCATTACCCTCAAATCCGCCCTGGATCTTATCCATCACCAAGTCCTGCAGATTCTACCTCCTAAACAGCTCTCAAGCATTTCCCTTCATCTGCATTATCACTGCCACTGATTTGGACATCATTTTTTGTTTCTTCCCATGAACTCCTGTAAAATCACTAAACTATTCCTCTGCCTACTAATCCCACCATTTCTCTTACAGCCTCCCTCCACAATCCCATTCTGCACACTGAACATACAACTTCCCTGATTTAACTTCATGGAGAATTTCCTTATGAAGAAAAACAGGATCTCAGTTGGTTCTTTCACTTTGGGGATTAGACCTGTATGAGTCAGAGGCTTATCTGTAAACAGATGGCACATAAAATATAAGGCAATTCATGCAAGGTTTATTTCCAAAAGGACCAAGTGACAGGGCATAGGGGAACCATAAGGGCACATTCAGAAACCTCTGACTTGTGGAAGTAGAACCGTGTGGTAAATGGCTTCGAAAGTGACCCCTGAGGATCTCCACTTCTGGGTATTTGTGCCCCTGCCCAAACCCCTCACCTTGATTGAGGGCTAGACCTCGTGACTTGTTCCTAATGAAAGAGATGGAGCATCACGTCCAAGATTTGGTTATAAAATAGTGTGACTCCCACTGCCACCCACCCCCTTCCACCTTTTCGTTTGCTTGCTCTGATGAAAAAGGCTTCCATGTTGTGACTCATCCTATGAAGAGACACAGATGGCAAGGAACTGAGAGTCACCTCCAGACAACACACAGTGAGGAACTGAGGCCATCATTCAATAGCCCTTGAGGAACTGAATCCCACCAAAACCATATAAGTGAGCTTGGATGTGGGTCTTTCTCCAGTTGAGCCTTCAGATGAACCTGCTACATCTTGACTGTAGCTTGTGAGATATCCTGAGCCAGAGGACCCACCTAACCTGCACCTGGGATTATGGACCCATAGAAACTGTAGCAATAAATGTTCTGTTTAAGCCATCGAGTTTGGGGTAACCTGTTATACAGCAGTAGATTACTAATACAAACTGGAACGATCTCAAGGCCCGAAAGGATGAGCAGAAGAAAAAGGTGTCAGGACCCAGAGGAGGAGAGCAGTCTGTCTAGAAGGAAGCAGTGACTTTCAGTCATGGGACACAGTCCATGACAAACTTTGCCAAGAGGCAGTCAAGGGAAGAAATACCTTGACCTTCCTCTTCTTCCCAGCTCCCATGTCTTCCCAGGCCCCTATTGACCAAATTCAGTTGAAAGTCAGAGGTTCTGGGAGCCCTGTAGGTGTAGTCCAAGTGGTACAGTGGGCAGCACATAGAGGAGTGGAGCATGGGTGTAGAGACACAAAGAGAAGATACCTACATAGCATCCACACTCCTTGTCTGATGCATATGCTCTTTTATGATCTGGCCCTAATTTAACTAGACAGCTTTATTTCTCAACTCTCCATTATAGAAACCTAGCACCAAGAAAACAGGCACTTGTAGCTTCCAGAACTCAGTATACAAGATCCCAACTCTGTCCCTTTGCATGTGTTAGCCCTTCTGCCTCCACATTTCTTCTCCCATTGTCTGCAAGGTTAATTCTTACTTATCTTTCAAGAATTAAGGCAGAAACCCAACCCTCTGGATGCCTTCTATGACATCATCATCCCCTCTTCTGATATGGGCCTCCTGACCCTTCTATCTCCTCCCGGACCCCTCAGCTTACCTCTCTGTGCACTGCAATTGTCTAGTTACCCACCGCTGCCCCACTGGCCAATGGGTTCTTTCAGGGAACAGCATTCATCCTACCTTCCTAGCATCTGTGTCTGGCACACAAATGACACTCAATACATATTTGCGAACTAAATAGTTTAAAATCCTCATCACACCTTGGTCACCAGGGTCTGCAGGTTCTGACTTGCAGTTGTACAGCCTCTACAACTGCCTTCAGTGAATTCTGAAGCAATGTCCTGTTGCTAGCTTTCTGGAAATCACTGCTGAAACTTTCTATGCACATTATTTAGTCCAACCCCATCACTCTGCATAAGCGGAAATGAAGCCAAACCGTATCTTATTTATTGAGTTTACTTATTAAGTTTACCCTGTGGGTAAACAGGGTTAATTTTATCAAGCTTTTTCTATTTTATGTAGACTAATTTTTTTTCTTTTTTTTTTATAAGAAGTGTTTCTTAGTTGGGAAGGGGGAAGGCAAAATAAGAAACAGAGCCAAGAAGATAAAGTTCCTCATCAGGAGAACCAAAGCAGTAAGTGAGCCAGAGCTCTCAGCTCCCTGTTTGGCATCTTCTGACATAATCTACCAACTCCTGACCTTCCCAACCTGGGTCACAGGAAGCTACAATTTCCTCTGTGTACCTACCATCTGGGGGCTTCCCTGGTTGGCTCAGCGATAAAGAATCTGCCCACTAGGGCAGAAGACGTGGGTTTAATCTCTGAGTCGGGAAGTTCCCTTGGAGAAGGAAATGGCAACCCACTCCAGTATTCTTGCCTGGGAAACCCCATGGACAGGGGAGCCTGGTGGGCTACAGTCCATGGGGTTGCAAAAAGAGTCAGACACAACTTAGCAACTAAACAACCACCACCTACCATTTAATTTCCCAGAGTTCTACCAAATCAAATGACCAACCCACATGGAAATTTGTCAAGAGACATTATCAACACCACTCGGAACCAAATAAAATCAGAAAGCAACCTGCTGCTGCTGCTGCTGCTAAGTCGCTTTAGTCGTGTCCGACTCTGTGTGACCCCATAGACGGCAGCCCACCAGGCTCCCCTGTCCCTGGGATTCTCCAGGCAAGAACACTGGGGTGGGTTTCCAGTTCCTTCTCCAATGCATGAAAGTAAAAAGTGAAAGTGAAGTCGCTCAGTCATGTCCGACTCTTAGCGACCCCATGGACTGCAGCCTACCAGGCTCCTCCGTCCATGGGATTTTCCAGGCAAGGTTACTGGAGTGGGTGCCATTGCCTTCTCCAAGAAAGCAACCTACTCTCACTCAAAGAATTACTAGTTATAAAAGAAAGCAAACATTTCAGAATATCTTCACCCAAAAAACAAGAGCACTAGCAAGCAGAATGCAGCTTGAGCATTACAGATGTTCAAAGGTACCTACCCCAAGTCACACCATGGAAATAACCTCGAACATCAAAGATCTGCCACATGATATTTTCATTAGTTTATCTAATGGCTTTCAGCCTCAACAATGTAGAAATGGTAGTTTGTGGTTGATAAGTCGATGGGAGAGAGGATACCAACTGGGCCTGTAGAGTCACCAGGACCCCATCACGGGTTCACTGGGAAATTGCCAAGTAACCTTCAGCAAGTTATATATCTTTCCTATATTTCAGTTTTCCCATCTATAAAATGAGAATATTGACTAGAAAATCTCTTAAGATGAAGTCACTAAAATTCCTTAATTCTAACTTGATCAGTTCAGTTCAGTAGCTCAGTCATGTCCAACTCTTTGTGACCCCACAAACCGCAGCACGCCAGGCCTCCCTGTCCGTCACCAACTGCCGGAGTTTACCCAAACTCATGTCCATCGAGTCGGTGATGCCATCCAGCCACCCATCCTCTGTCGTCCCCTTCTCCTCCTGCCCCCAATCCTTCCCAGCATTAGGGTCTATTCCAACGAGTCAACTCCGCATCAGGTGGCCAGAGTACTGGAGTTTCAGCTTCAACATCAGTCCTTCCAATGAACAACCAGAATGGTTTCCTTTAGGATGGACTGGTTGGATCTCCTTGCAGTCCAAGGGACTCTCAAGAGTCTTCTCCAACACCACAGTTCAAAAGCATCAATTCTTCGGCGCTCAGTTTCTTCACCATCCAACTCTCACATCCATACATTACCACTGGAAAAACCATAGCCTTGGCTAGACGGACCTTTGTTGGCAAAGTAATATCTCTGCTTTTTAATACGCTATCTAGGTTGGTCACAACTTTCCTTCCAAGGAGTAAGCATCTTTTAATTTCATGGCTGCAATCACCATCTGCAGTGATTTTGGAGCCCAGAAAAATAAAGTCAGCCACTCTTTTTAGTTCCTCTTCACTTTCAGCCATAAGGGTGGTGTCATCCGCATATCTGAGGTTATTGATATTTCTCCCGGCAATCTTGATTCCAGATTGTGCTTCCTCCAGCCCAGCGTTTCTCATGATGTACTCTGCATATAAGTTAAATAAGCAGGGTGACAATATACAGCCTTGACGTATTCCTTTTCCTATTTGGAACCAGTCTGTTGTTCCATGTCCAGTTCTAACTATTGTTTCCTGACCTGCATAGAGGTTTCTCAAGAGACAGGTCAAGTGGTCTGGTATTCCCATCTCTTTAAGAATTTTCCACAGTTTATAGTGATCCACACAGTCAAAGGCTTTGGCATAGTCAATAAAGCAGAAATAGATGTTTTTCTGGAACTCTCTTGCTTTTTCGATGATCCAACAGATGTTGGCAATTTGATCTCTGATTCCTCTGCCTTTTCTAAAACCAGCTTGAACATCTGGAAGTTCACGTTTCATGTACTGTTGAAGCCTGGCTTGGAGAATTTTGAGCATTACTTTACTAGCGTGTGAGATGAGTGCAATTGTGCAGTAGTTTGAGCACTCTTTGGCATTGTCTTTCTTTGGGATTGGAATGAAAACTGACCTTCCCAGTCCTGTGGCCACTGCTGAGTTTTCCAAATTTGCTGGGATATCGAGTGCAGCACTTTCACAGCATCATCTTTCAGGATTTGAAATAGCTCAAATGGAATTCCATCACCTCCACTAGCTTTGTTTGTAGTGATGCTTCCTAAAGACCACTTGACTTCACATTCCAGGATGTCTGGCTCTAGGTGAGTGATCACACCATTGTGATTATCTGGGTCATGAAGATCTTTTTTGTACAGTTCTTCTGTGTATTCTTGCCACCTCTTCTTAATATCTTCTGCTTCTGTTAGGTCCATACCATTTCTGTCCTTTATCGAGCCCATCTTTGCATGAAATGTTCCCTTGGTATCTCTAATTTTCTTGAAGAGGTCTCTAGTCTTTCCCATTCTGTTGTTTTCCTCTATTTCTTTGCATTGATCACTGAGGAAGGCTTTCTTATCTCTCCTTGCTATTCTTTGGAACTCTGCATTCAGATGGGAATATCTTTCCTTTTCTCCTTTGCTTTTCACTTCTCTTCTTTTCACAGCTATTCGTAAGGCCTCCTCAGACAGCCATTTTGCTTTTTTGCATTTCTTTTCCATGGGGATGGTCTTGATCCCTGTCTCCTGTACAATGTCACAAACCTCTGTCCATAGTTCATCAGACACTCTATCAGATCTAGTCCCTTAAATCTATTTCTCACTTCCACAGTATAATCTAACTCAGTAAGAGGCTTCTTTTTCTACATCTTGTAAAATCTGCAAATAATTACAAAATCAAAAACCCCCTTCAAGACACCAACTTCTCCATGACTTTATAATGCATACTCCACCTGCCTATATTAAAAGACACTAAATAAATGTGTTTCAAACTTAGCCAGGCATCACATTCTCTTGAAAACACTTTAAAACTCAGATTCCTAGGATCCAGCTCAGACCTATTAAACAAAAACAACTTCAGGGTCCTTTGAAAGTGAAAGTGAAAGTCACTCAGTTGTGTCCAACTTTTTGTGATCCCATGGACTATACAGTCCATGGAATTCTTCAGGCCAGAATACTGGAGTAGGTAGCCATTCCCTTCTCCAGGGGATCTTCCCAACCCAGAGATCGAACCCAGGTCTCCCACACTGCAGGCAGATTCTTTACCAGCTGAGCTACTAGGGAAGCCCAAGGGTCCTTTGAGGACCAGCATTTTTATAAAGTACCCCTAAATGATCTGATATACAGCCAGGTTCAATGACCCCCAGGATCTTTGGATCCAGGAACAGTTAAAAAAAAAAAAGTTAACAGGTCTAGGCAACTTAATAAATAACTAATATTTTCTTTTAAATAGATTTTTAATGTGACCAATACATTTTTCATGCAACACCTCCTATCCAAAATGTGAATACGAAGGATAAAAAAACTAAATCAGAAAGCCTGCTCAAGTCAATAAATAAACCATGCCTTGGGAAAGTACAACTTCTCACAGTTAATGACATAGAAAACATGAAAAGAAAATGAAGAGTATTCTGAAAAGTGTAGGCTTAAGAAACCCACCCATCATTACTCATATGTCAGAAGGTTACCCTCCTAAATGGCATTTAAAAGTCACAACAACACTACGGACATAATCACCCCACTTATTAATCGGAGGTTTACTCAAAAGCTCCATTTCTCTAGATTTAGCTTTTTAAATGTCAGCATCTGAATCAACACAACACAGTCCAAGCAAAAATTTCACACTGAAAACATCTGACAAGAGAAAGAAACAAACAAGAGAACAAAAATTAAAATGAAAGCATTATTTGCACATTTGTAATGTAAATTTCTGTTATAGACCTCTGAGAAAAGGTTTGATTTTATAGCTCTCATCTTGAATAAATCATTACATAAGAGGACTTCCATAGAAAATATTTTTAATTGACCTTGGTTTCACAATTCAGTCTTTACCTACACCTTGAGGATAGTGTCCTACATTAGGTAAGTCTTGGTCACAGCCAATGGCCAGTCTACAGCAGAGAACTAGGTGGATAGCCCATGTTTCAGGCACAACTAGGGCTTAAGTTAGTCCAATTAACTAGATTTAAATGATTCCAGGTCCTGGACCCATACTGGGCGATAAGAGTCCCTGCTTTCTTTCTAATAGATTGAATAGATCCAATGTCTCTTTTATATCAATTAACTACCATAGCAAATAACATGAATACATATATACCCACCACAGATTTGTTGTGAGGAAGCAAGATAGATTTCCAGTGTAGAAACCAAATAACTAGTAGTCATTTCTCTGAAGAATTACAGCATTTTACAACTTTATCGCTAAATTACACTAAAAAATTAAGAGGCCCCTGTTACCACCCAAAAAGTGAAAATCAAGTTCCCACAAACCTTTAGGGAGTTATCCCCTTCCACATAATACCAAACGTTCTTGTGGAAAGGTATTTGGATTGCATGACCTTTACATCTCCTATTAACCTTTATAATCCATTGATTTGCAATCTCCTGAATAATATAAGAATATTTGCATTGTTTTCCTGTGTCTTAAAAGGCAACTCGCTGTATGAATGCACCTTTTTAACAGCACCAACATTTATACAATTTCATAATTTATTTCCTCTCCAAGTGTCAGTGTCTCTAGAAGAAAAAAGATAAAAGGAAAAGAAGCTTTCATCATGGACCACCTCTATGCCAAGCATGGTGTGAGATGCTTTATTGACTTTATCCAAATGAATCTTCACAATAACTTCATGAGGTACCATCTTTCCTCCCACCTTTCCCCCTGCTTTTACAGATAAAAAAACAGAGACTCACAGAAGTTATTTAACTGACTCCATCCAGGTCACACAGCTTGGAAGTGGCGGAGTTGCCATTTTAACCCAGGTCTGACTGCAAACCCCACGTTCCTACAGGTTTGGCACAGGGTCTCCTCATCTGAGGTGGGTTAAGAAGGTAATGAATAAATGTCTTTATGTAATTTTACATGTCTCACAACTTGGTTAGCCCCACTAATCTTTTTTCTTTACTACAACTTAATAAGCATCTCTCTTAGAGATGGGTTATCTAAGCATTCTTTTGTAAAGCAAAGGATTAAGGAATTTAGTATTAAAAGCAAGAGTACTCTGAGAGTTCTATTTTTACAAAGAGAAGAGAAAAATTCACCATACTGATCATCCAGGAATATCTAGTTCAACACTGTTCATATGATTAACATAGATAGAACACAGAGTCTTGCAGAATACACAGAACCCAGCAGACAGCTCAAATATTTAGCGAAACGAATGAGTATGATCTTATTTTCCTTATTTTTAATAATCTATATGACGTAGTTTGGCTCCATTTGCACAAACGTGCAAACATTAAAAAGGTATATGAGAAACAGCAACTATTTTCTCAAATTCAGCAATGCACAAGTAAAACCATTGTGCCACATTTCCTTCCTTTAAAACATATGCTTCCAAATATTTCTATTTGAATTAACAGCACCAATGTCCTTCTATCACCCAAGGGCAAAAACCCAGTCATCTTTGACTCTCCATTCACCTTCTGATTTTATATTCATTCTGTTTCCAAGTTGTTGTTAATTCAGACTCTTTAAACCTTCTGCTCAGTCCTGCTCATTTCCGAGGAGGGATACAGAAGCACACCCCCCCCCCAACCCCTGTCAAAGCCTCCAATCCACCCTTGATAATAGTCCACTTGAGGATAAAAGCCACACCGAGGCAAGGCTCATAATGCAAAAAAAAAAAAAATGTTGTTTTACAACTCCTGGCACTAAAGTTGTTATGATCAAATTGCCTGTGACTCAACATTCTAAACTTTAGCTCCATCCAGACTCTGCTCTAAATCTTACCTCCATTTACTCCAATTACTTCTAAGTCATCCTTTGCCCAAGCTAACTGGTTCTGGTTGCCCTTCACTTCACTTACTCCTGCTCTTTGCCTTTGCAGAAAGCATCTCACTGCCTGGAATATTGCTCTACCCTTCTGCTTTCCATGTAAAGCAATCCTGTGGCTCCTTTAAAACTGAGTTCAAAGGCCTCTCCTCCACAGCCCCTGCCAGATCTCTGAGGCTGGAAGTAACTGCCCACCTCCTCTGAGATTATGGAATACTCTACCTGCACTTCTCTTTCAGAAATTAACACTTGGACTCTATAAAAGTAATCTGCATACATCTTATGTCTCCTACCAGCTGATAAAGCATCTAACACACGCACATACCTCTGTGTCCTTCCAACAGCATCCAGAACAGATCTTATGAGTACTATGGGTTTGAAGAACATTTGATTAATTAATGTTACACAAAGGCCTTTACATGGAAGGACAATACATGTCCATCTGCACTTTTAGGCAATCTTGGGTTTAAAGAAAACTAAGCCACATAATGTTTTTCAAATGTTCGATACCAGCCTAGCTTCCTTGAATTTTAAACTTGAGGAATCAGAGGATCTGAGAAGAAAAATTATGTTCAGTTATCAGTCAAGGGCATTTAGGCAGAAAACATTTGTCAAGCCACCCATCAACCATCAACCCCTACAGATTACAGCCGTGCAGCAGCGCCCCCAGCGTTCAACCAGATGCCTTACTTTGCGGTAGACTATCATATTTGGAGAACTCTCCTCTGGGTCCGCGATCCCCACTGCTCTCTGATCCCCGGATCCCTGAGCCATGCTGGGTGTCTTCACTCACACTGCAAAAATAAATGAATAGACCATTAAGACAGGAAAGAATTACATAAAGAAAGCTTTGCCACGCAAAGAACTAAGTATCTGGCATGGAAATGAAACATGATGTCATTGCTTTTTGTTCCTCATTAGTTTAAGTGGTATTTTTTTTAAGTCAGGGGTAATTGTAGTCTGATTATCCAAATACATGCTTCTCATTCCAAAGCAATGTGGTTTGTTCGCTTTGTTTTCAGCTCAGAATCATGCACGCTAGGGCTGATCAGATGGCAATCTTAAAAAAATCTCCTGGA
Source organism: Giraffa tippelskirchi (assembly GCF_054371585.1). Lineage (NCBI taxonomy): Eukaryota > Metazoa > Chordata > Mammalia > Artiodactyla > Giraffidae > Giraffa > Giraffa tippelskirchi. The sequence continues at coordinate 143,553,742 of NC_137281.1, read as the reverse complement.
GACAGATGAAGTCAATCATTTTGATGTTGATTTTGTCTTATCAAATCTCATGATTAATTCTATGTATTAAAATATGAATATTTTATAAAGAAAATGCAAATCAACACCACTAGGAGATACCACTTACACACACCAGGATGGTTATGATAATTTTTTAACTCAAACAAGCATTGGCAAGGATGTAGGGAAATCAGAACCCTTGTACAGTGTTGATAGGAATGTAAAATAGTTCGGTCACTATTGAAAACAGTTTGTTAGTTCCTCAAAAAGTCAAACATAGAATTTACCATATAACCTGGCAATTCTACTTATAAGAACTAAAAGCAGGCATTCAAACCAATATTTGAACACATATGTTCAGAACAGCACTATTCATTGAAAAATAGAAACAACTCAGTGTCCCTCAACCGACCAATGGCTAAACAAAATATGGTCTATCTCTACAATGGAATACAGTTCAGCCACCCAAAGTAATAAAGTACTGATCCACACTACAACATAGATCAGCCTTGAAAACATTATGCTAAGTAAAAGAAACCAGACACAAAAGGTCATTGCGATGGACTGAATATTTATGTCCCTCTAAAATTTATACGCTGAAATCCTAACCCCAAAGCTGGTAGAATTGAGAGGCAGAGGGTGTGATGGGATTTGTGTCCTGATGAAAGAGATCCCAGAGTGCTCCTTTCCACCAAGTGAGGACCCAGTGAGAAGAAAGTCATCCATGAAGAGGGAATTGAGTTCTCATCACACACCAAATCTACTTAAGCCTTGATCTTGGACTTCCCAGTCTCTAGAACTGTGAAAAATAAATTTCTGTTGTTCATAGGTCACCGGGTCTATGGTACTCTATTATAGCAGCCTGAAGGGACTAAGACAGTCCATATTCCATTTACATGAAATATCTAACATAGGGAAATCCACAAAGACAGCAGATTCGTAGTTACCAGCATTCGAGGGGAGGAGGGAATGGACTGGATGCTTAATGGATATGGGGTCTCCTTTGGGGATGATGGAAACATTTTTGAACTAGATGGAGGCAAAGGCTGCAGAACACTGTGAATGCACTAAATGCCACTGAAATGTACACCTTAAAATTAATTTTAAGTTATGCAAATTTCATCTCAATTAAGAAAAATGAATATTTTTAATTTGACCTTTTTTTTTACAAACAGCCTGAAAAGACAGCAATAGACAATGAGAGCATATGGAATTTTTTAGTTAAAGAAGCAAATTCAGTTCTCGGTATGATGCACTATTTACTGGGTGACTTTGAACAAGTTAAATAACCTGCTGGTTTCCTTTGCTAACTTCCTTTTAAAGCAAACATGCTGAATGCCCACTAGTGCCCAGAACCATGCCAAGTCACCTTTCCCTACATTGCTCTCATCAGTAAAATGTGAATTTCACTGAGTACTCACAGGTAAGGGTCAAATAAATGAGTGTAAAGTATCGTATCAAGCCATAAAAGTCCTATACAAATGTTATCACTAATCTAAGAGACTGCCTGGGTTGTTTGCACAAAATTCATAGGCTTTTCATCAAAGAAAACTTTTATAAATACCATACTTGACAGAAAAGGCCATTTCAATTTAAAATATAAACTCAGGAAACATTTTAGTAGAAAAATAAGTTGGTACCAAAGGTCATCCCATAAAAACAAATTTTGGCAGACGGTGGGAAAGGGACAGGAATTTGCAATTTATGCTAAGAATTTAATTGCCCAAGTATCCCATTTGAATAATGTTTGTTTTCTTCATCATTTGTGAATTAGGCTTCATTTTAACAGCTAGATTACAAGCAGAGATAAAGAACATCATTCTATTATCTCTACCCACTATAATGTCAGTATTTCTATGAATATTGTACTACATGGAAACACCATTATTATTCTAATCAGTTGCTCTAACAGTTAAATGAACAACACGTGGTTTCATTTTTAAACAACTACTTACTTACCTTTTACCTGAACACAGAACATGACTGAGCATTTAAAATAAAACTGAGTCTATTTATGTATCTCATTTACCCATGTAACAGAGCCATCTTGGGTGTCTATTGCTTTACTTCAAAATGAACACTTTCACTTTAATGAACATATTATCTCCCTCCCTCCTTCTCTGCCCCCCAAAACTGTGCAATAATAGCAAGATTGGAAATGACCTGGAAACAAAGGTGTCAGCCCTCCTTCTGCCTTTCCCTGGCCATTCCTTACACTCAACAGCAACATTCCTATGTATTAAAACAGGCTGGTGAACCAGGCTCTGGACTTCAGACTGCTCAGTGAATGCAAATAGCTTCTAGTTTAGAACTTTAGTGAGTCTAATATGTAGTAGAAAAGCTTCTATTTTCGGTTTCCCTATCAACTCATTTTAAAATTCAGACAAGTCATTTAACTTTCCTATGTCTAGAAAAGAATCATTTCTAAAATAGTGATGCAAGCACGTTCTAGTCTATATGTCAACAGATGTTAGAGAGTACTAGATGTGAAAGGTGTAGGTAAGGATGTTCTAATTAAATCACTGACTATAGAGCTGGAGTTCCTAAAATTAAAGAATTAGGTTCTCATTTATTATAATATAGCATAAATTTTTACTTTCAAATGAACTACAATAAAAATGAAGTAAGAGTCTTTTAAATTTAGTGGTGGAGAAAAACAAAACCTTCTTTATGTTACTTAAATACACACATATATAAACACAGCAAATAATTTAGGAACTTGTAACATTCGTGAATGTTTTTCTGAAAAAACCCAACTACATTCAATAGAAACAAAACATGTCAATAATAATATTTTTCTCCTCACTTTCAACTAATAAAAGAGGAAAAGGGCAAACGAGTTACCACCACGCATTTCACCATCTCCAAGGAGAGACATGATAGCTTAGTGGTGACAGCTGGCCTCTGTCACTGGGTGACAGATCTAAGTCTGAATCCAGGCTCCACACCTAGCTGAGTGATCTGGGCAAGTTACTTTACCTCTCTGTGCCTTTGTTTTCTTATCTGTCACAAACCACAGTCCCGGCCTAGTTGAAAGCCCTCTAAACCGAGAAGCCTGGACGCCTCACCGGATCTGCAACTACCTAGCTGCTGGAACCAGGTCAAACCACAGCCCTAACTGGACATCAGCTACACATCCTTAGGATTCCAGTTCCACCTTAGAACCTCAGAACTTCAAATTTCTAACTTTTCTTCAGAGACTCACAGAATGTCCCATGCTGCCTCTCTTCCATCATCACTGCCTATATACTAGCTCGTCGCCTCTAATTATGGCCATATTCATGCTGAACTTCTCAAAAAATCACCGAACTGATAGGCTAGCGCGTCGCCTCCCAAACTCGGCACCCCTCCCCACGAAGCAATTCCTGTAATACCAGCATCCGCCACTAGGTGCCGTAGGACTCAACATTCAATCTTGGCGCAAACACTGAGCATCCAATGGCACAAAACTTCATGCTTCCTGCTGGAGACATAAAGATAAATCAGACACAAATGGTCTCTCCTTAAAATGTTCAGAGTCCAGGAGGGGTGACATGTCCAGAAATGTAGGAAATTGTAATGTGTGGGTGCTCAGTTATGACAGCACAGACCAGGAAGAGGTGACAGCTACAATCAGAAAAAGGATAAACAGGAGTGTGGGGGAGGCAGAAGAGGTCCTTCCAGCCTGGGTCACAACACAGGTATGGACATCTGAAGCCACAGAAGTGACAGACACTCGAGAGGGAAAAAAACCATAACGGTGATCTGATGTCAAGGAGATTAAGTGGGAGTCGGTCAAACGTGGAGACTGAAATCACAGGGATTTGCAACTATCTGAATTCATATGACTTTGCTCACTTGTCTATCAGGAATCTCCACTGCTAGAAAGCCAGTTCTGCCTGAGCAGAGTCTTTGTCAGTGGAGTTGACCCCTCTAGACATCTAGAAGGTTGACATCTAGAAGGTACTCGAATATTTTTAATGAATGACAGAATTGGTAAGATTTCACTAAGATGCAGTATATCCCATCTAGAACACTCATCTGGTTAACAAGCCATTAAAACTGCTCAGCAAAGAAGGCTCTTTATCCACAAAGACCCATGGATGGAATCACACATGAAGACTTTCCCCAAGGTTTATTGATATGGGCCCACCCTAACTCAGGAATACACTTTTGGAATCCATGAGCAATTTAGATCAGAGGGAGTATGTGGGAGGGTAGAAAGTATATGAGGAGAGACCCTATAAATAATAAAATAACTGAACATATGTGACTCAAACTCTAGTTAGTAAATCTTCTGAAAGTCAGGACTGCAATTCACTCCAAACATACATTGCATTTGTAGCTTCAGTTACAACCAGTGCCAGCTGTTTCCCATTGTATGCTGGCCTCTCTAGAGCAAGCATGGCCTAAGGTCCAGCAGACAATGATGCTGAGCAAGGCAGGTAGGAAGGACCTCGATGATGTGGGAAAGGGAGGGGCTTTAAAGTCACACCAGGAATTGCATCTCAGCTCTGGCCACATCAAGGCTGTTGTGTGGCCTTTGGCAATTGATTCCTTCACCCTATACTTTCAGCTCTTCATCTGGAAGCAGAGAATCCTCTACTTTGCAGGGGTTGCTATTGAAGAAGGAATAAAACAAGCCACACAAATTTCCCTGGCAAAGAATGAATCGTAGCAACTGACCAGCAGTCTTGCTTTTGACCAGTGCTTGGCCAAGTGAAACTGCCAGACTAATGACATCAGAATCACTGGAGAAAGCCTTCCCCCACCTCAGGTCTTCGGAGTATCTGAGATGGAGCCACCAGCAGTCTCCCAAGCTTCTCTGGTGATCCTGATGCTCAACTAAACAGCAGATCACTACAGTTATACTACATTACCACTAAAACCAGCATCACAAGCAGCAAGAAGCCCAAAACATTGTGCCCGCCACCCATAAATGCCCAGCCCTCAAAGCCCTATTCAGGGAAATACCTTGTAGGAGAGGTAATCAAACCCTGCTTGTGATATAGTCTAAATATTTATGCTGCCAAATAAGAACTTCTGTTGATGTTATTTCCTCTCCCCCATATTATATCCAATTCATATTGTTTGCCTCGGCCCATTAAAATCCAATGGATTTCTTTTCTGACATCAGCAATGTTGAGCACTTAAAAAAAAAGAAATTACAAGATGTATGCTAGCTCGGTAGTACGATCTTGTTTATACAGCTCTAATCTGACTGAGTGGGCAGGAACCTCAAGGGGGAAGAAGGAAGAGCAACAGCTCTTAAGAACAAACAATGCTTTCTGATACTGCAGAGTCTGCCAACTTGATGTCTCCTATATACTCAGAGTTCAGATACTCCATGACGGCTCGAGTGTCTGTTTCAAATAATGCACCAAAGGTCTGAAAACAAGGGGCTATAGTTCAGCCCTTAGAGGTCAATGTTGCTGGCATGCCAGGTACCCAGGATTTCACTAGGCTGTAGTCACTTGGGACTTCATTTTAAGGAAGTCATTTTAGGACTTCAGTTAGAACTTAGGGATTCCCAAGAGCTGATTCAAGGACCTGAACAAGACTAGCAGCCTCAGAATCACCAGGCTGGGGGGGTGGGGGCGGGGTGGGCAGTGATAAAGATACATGTTCCTGGTTCCCATGCTCCAGAAATTCTAATCCTGTAGGCCTAATCCTGCCCCTTGTCATTGTTCAGTCACTAAGTTGTGTCCACCTCTCTCTGACCCCATGGACTGCAGCACACCAGGCTTCCCTGTTCTTCACTGTCTCCCAGAGTTTATTGAGTTAGTGATGCTATCTAACCATCTCATCCTCTGCTGCCTGCTTTTCCTTTAGCCTTCAATTGTTCCCCAGTATCAAGGTCCTTTCCAATGAGTCAGCTCTTCAAATCAGGTGGCCAAAGCATTGGAGCTTCAGTTTCAGTCCTTCCAATGAATATTCAGTGTTGATTTCCTTTAGAATTGACTGGTTTGAGCTTCTTGCAGTCCAAGGGACTCTCGAGAGTCTTCTCCAGCACTACAACTCAAAGGATGTCCCTGGAGACATAAATGAGAACAGCCCCCTGGTGATTTGGAAGTACAGTCAGGCTTGGGAACTAGTGACTTAGATTCCATGGAGTCTGCCTTCTCTTCACCTGATCACTCCCATCCTGCCCCACATTGCCAACTGACTGGGCAGTCATGCTGACTAAGGTGGGGCTTCTTTAACTTCCCTTGAATTCTGCCAGAAACTCACTGTGTTGGATAAAACCAGGGTCCTGGAGTCAAAGAACTGGCTCTCAGTCCTGGCCACACTACTTAAGAGCCGTGTGACCATGAACAACATTTATTTCTATGCTTATTTAGCTTCGTTGAGCCTTGGTTTCCTCTTCCATAAAATGGAACAATACTCATCACCTGTACCAGTGGGTCTCCATTTTGCCTGCTCATTAGAATCACCTGGGCGATGCCTCACGGCAACTCTAACACATGGATGTTATCACTCCCACACTACAGATGAGAACAGTGAAGCTCAAGAACATAGGCCACTTGCCCAAAGGTAAAACAGCCTGTCAGTCAAGAATCTAGAATTCAAATCCCATAGACTTCAGGGCCCAGCGACTTTCCAACAGGTCAGCTTGGTCTCCAGTGAAATCACTGATACGAAATAATGAAAACAAAATTTTGTAAATATACAAAATTTCAGTATATACTTAAATATCCAGTATTTAACACCTACAGACTAATTATGGCATACTCAGTAGCAGGTACTTCTGGTACATAATACAACTGGCACATAGTAGGTTCTCACCTAATTAGTGGTTCCCTTCCTAAAGACATCAGGGAAGCAGATGTCCCCCTATCAACCCTACCTGAAGGCATATAAATAAATACAATCCTCCCTAAGTTGCTCAGCTGCCTGACAGCCTAAACAAACTAATCAACCAAAGCTGCTTCTAAAGAAAAATATTTTTGCATTCCTTATATTAAACACAAGTCCTAAAAAGCTGGGAAGGAGAAGTGGAAAGTTCCTCCAAGTGCTTGGCCATGTGAAATGCCTCTGGTTCTGTTACTACAATCTGTGCTTGAAGTTCAGGGCGTCGCCTCTTACCAGGGGCCGTGAACCCCACACAGCTCTGGACAGCACAGACCCTGCCAACTCTTCGCTGACTCCTCCTGCCTTTCGAACTTTTCTTCCGTTAGCAGCATACCCTCTATGTCCTTCCACCTCCTTTCTGAACTCGAACCTTCTGCGACCTTCATGGCAACCTGGCTCCCCCCAAAGACATCCCCTGCCCTGCACGTAGTTGTCCTCACCCTACCTACCCCAAGACCAGGAAGGAAGGCAAGCATCCTCCTGGTTCTCCGTTGTTGCTTCAGTGATCTCCCTCCCGTCGCTCTACCCAAACTGCTCTTGCAACACTCAGACCATCGGCCACGCCACTGTGTACCCATCCTCTCCTGTTAAGCCTTTTCATTTCCTGAAGATTCCAGCTTGCAGGTCTCAGAGGTTTTCTCCATCCCTTGGTCAACTCAGCAACTTTAATGTTAGAGCCAAAGCTGGTTTGTCTGCTCTTCTCTTCCCTCATCTGAACTCTTTCCCTTCCTCCTCCTCAGCGACCATCACACATGGCCACACGCTGAATCATGCCAGCTCTGGTGACTGTACCACTTCAAGTCCCAGTACTAACTGAGAGGGCACCCTCTTCCCACTACCCCTCTTTCCAGATCACCTACTCTACCTTCCCAACAAACATCCCTCATCCTTAGACATTCTATCCATTTCAACCACAGCTTTGGTACCATCCCTTACTACTCCTCACTCTGCCTTCACATTCTTCTCTCCCTGGCTCCATTATTTCAATCACTCACCATCACTCTCATACAAATGGCCTCCACTTCCTCACCTTCCCCTTTCTATGTCATATTTGCTGACAAAACTCCAACACTGATGGAACCCAACTCTCCGCCACACAATATCCGAATATCCAAGCTCACATTGAGCAGGTGAACACTGTAGGATGGGGAGGAAATCACACAACCAGGCTGACAAGCTGCAGTTTAAATTCAAGAGCACAAAATTTAAATGAGAAGAAAGGAAAGAAGGAAGAAAGAAGGAAAGAAAAAAGGACAAGAAAGCTAGTCAATTCTACTCACCAAACCTAAAAGCTTTTCCTGCCAAACTTGCTTTCTGAATCGGCCATCTTATAACTTCTCCTTGTTCAAGCTTCACACATGGTCTCAGTTGATAGGCCTCATTTTGAAATCCATTGAAGAAATGGAAGCCAGCAGAAGGCAAGGCACTTTGCCAACAAAGGTCCATATAGTCAAAGCTATGGTTTCTCCAGTAGTCACGTACGGATGTGAGATTTGGACTGTCAAGAAGGCTGAGAGCCAAAGAATTGATGCTTTCAGACTGTGCTGCTGGAGAAGACTCTTGAGAGTCTCTTGGACAACAAGGAGATCAAACCAGTCAATCCTAAAGGAAATCAATCCTGAATATTCATTGGAAGCACTGATACTGAAGCTGAAGTTCCAATACTCTGGCCACCTGATGGGAAGAGCCGATTCACTATGAAAAGACCCTGATGCTGGGAAAGATTGAAGACCGGAGGAGAAGGGGATGACAGGTGATAAGATGGTTGGATGACATCACTGACTCAGCGGACATGAGTTTGAACAAACTCTGGGAGACAGTGAAGGACAGGGAAGTCTGGTATCCCACAGTCCATGGGGTCGCAAAGAGTCGGACATGACTTAGTGACTAAACAACAATGAGAAGGCAAGTCTCTCATCTTGAGACAGCCTCACCTAAACCACCACGTTCTTGGTCTTCTTTTCATTGCAATGGAAGTGTTGCTGCATTTACTAAAGGGAAGTTTCTCTGCTTTTGCTCTGAAGTGGAAGGTGATAGATAGCACATTGCTTCTCAACTACACCCTCTCACCACACCGACAGGCTCCAGTATGATAAAGGCGGATTACACCTCAAAGACCTTCAAGACACTTCCTCTCTGAAGTGTAAGACAACAACATTGCTGTTGTTATTCAGTTGCTAAGTTGTGTCCAACTCTTTGCGACCCCACGAATTGCAGCACGCTAGGCTTCCCTGTCCTTCGCTATCTCCTGGAGTTTGCTCAAACTCATGTCCATTGAGTCAGTGATGCTACATAAGTGGATAAGGAGTACCTAGGAAGATGTTAAGTCAAAGAGAGAAAGCAAAAAGAAGACCAGGGGAATTTGAAGCTTCTAGCAGCTACAACTACAAAAAACATTAAGCACAGCCCAACTCCTGGCCAAATTAAATAAAACCTCATGGGGAAGGCCTGGTTACCTCAGTTTCTATTACCTGATTCATCACATTTGGCTTTCAAGAAAAAAAAATCATGATCCACACCAAGAGGCAATGAAAATACACAATCTAGAAAGACAAGCAGTTGTGAAAACCAGATATGACACAGAAGTTGATATTATCAGACAAGAAATTTAAAATCACTATGATCAAATATGCTAAAGGTTCTAATAGAAAAACAGATGATAATGAAAGCAGAGAGGTAGAAATGCTTCAAAAAAATCCTTAAAAAGGAAATGCTAAAAGTCAAAAACACTGCAACAAATGAAAAATGCCTGCAATGGGCTCATGGGTGGATCTATATGTCAGAGAAAGGTTCAGTGAGCTTGAGGTCAATAGAAACTTCCAAAAGTGAAAAAAAAAAGGGGGGAAGAAAAAATTTTAATGCAACAGAATATCCAAAAACTATGGTACATATCAAAAGATATAAGTATAATTGCAGTACCAGGAGGAAAAAAAAAAAAAGAGAGAAAGAAGACATATTTAAAGGAATAGTGACAGAATTTTCCAAAGTTAATGATATACACAAAACACAGATCCAGGAAGATAAGAGACCAATCAGCGTACATTAAAATAGAACAGTACCCTGAGACATACCATATTCACACTGCAGAAGATGAAAGACAGAGGAAAAATCTTGAGAGAAACAAGAAAAACCTTAGCTATGGAAGAACAAGGATAAGAATTACAGGGGGCCTCTCACCAGAAATCACACAAACATGAGTGCAACTGAATACTAAAAATATTGAGAGGAAAAAAACCCCACCAACTTGGAAGTCTACATCTAGTGAAATGATCCTTCAGAAGTGAAGGAAAAATAAACTTTTATCAGACAATAAATATTGAGTGAGTTCATCTCCAGCAGACTTGCCAGCAAAAAATGCTAAAAGTTCTTCAGGCAGAGGAAAATTTTGTTGATCGGAAACTTGGGTCTACCAAATTAAAGAGCAAGCATCAGGGAAGAAATAAAGGGAAATAAAATCTTGTATTTCATTTTTCTTAATTGACCTACAAGAAAAGAATAAGACTTTCTAGACTGTGTTTTTCATTGACTCTTGGCATGGCTCGTGATTTTTTGTTGAAAGCCAAATACAATGCATCAGGTAATAGGAACTGAGGTAACCTGGGCTTCCACATGAGGTTTTTATTCAGTTTGGCCAGAAAAAATAATTTTAAAGATTAGCATATCAGTGCCTGACACAGAGCTCAGGAATAGCCCCCTCTCTAGACAATCAACTAGTTCAAGGGTCAGCCAACTAAGGCCCCTGGGACAAACCTAGCCTGCTGGCTGTTTTCATATGGTCTGTGAGCTAAGTAAGAATGGTTTTTACCTTTTCAGATGGTAGAAAAAAATTAAAAGAAGAATAATACTTTATGACACATAAAAACTGTACAAAATCAATATTCTGTGACATAAACAAAGTTTTACCAACATCCATTTGTTTACTTATTGCCTTGGCTGCTTTTGTACTGTAAGGGCAGGGCTGAGAAGTTATAGCAGAGTTGATGGGGCCCACGGAGCCCAAAGTATTTACTCTTTGATCCTTCACATAAATTCTTTTCTGTCCCTGAACAGGCCTGATCACTTCATTTTTCAGAGGCTGAAAGCAAGGCCTGGGAGACAGAATTACACTCGAACGTCACTTTCCTGGTCAGTAACAGAGCCAGTGTGAAAATGCAAGTCTTCGCATCCAAGTGCCCGAGAGGACTTACATTTTGTAAGTACAGATTTTCAGATCGTAGTGTCTAATACTACTGACTAATACTACTGACTCTGGGGACTGCAAAAGTAACATTTTATTATTCTCTTATTTCACAATAAAGATAGTGTGACGGCTGGAGGAGAAACAGGGGTGACAGAGAAGCTTTGCCAGTTTCCATGCACAAGAAGGGGATGACTAAGAGATGAAGAGGATGACAGGTCCCTAGGGGACCAAGAAGAAAAGCACTCCAATTGGCTTCTCTTTTTAGAGAATGTCAGTTTTATTCCTTGGGATTTTGTTTTTTCCTTTCTTCTTTTCTTAATTTTTAGAACAGGTAAAAATCAGTATCTTTATACTCTAAAACTAGGCAGTTAAATATGGAGTCCAGGACTTCGCTGATAGTCCAGTGGTTAAGAGTCCGCCTGCCATTGCAGGGGACATGGGTTCAATCCCTGGTCTGGGAAGATTCCCTATGCCACAGAGCAACTAAGCCCAGGCGCCACAACTACAGAAGCTCTAGCACCATCGAGTCCATGGTCCACAACAAGGGAAGCCACCACAACGAGAAGCTTGTGTACCACAACTAGAGAAAGCCCAAGCATAGTAACAAAGACCTAGCACAGACAAAAATAAATAAATAAAATAAATTCCTTTTTTTTGAAAAATAAGGGATCCATCTCTTTCATGACTCTGCAGTGCACACACGTGGAGTGTACTGACGTTTTCCCTTCTGGAGACAGCAAGACTTGACAAAAGAAAGATCTATTCATAAGGCTCATCAGGCAGAAGAAATATAGGTCAAAGAAATAAGAAAATAGATTCCTAAGGGTATGATTTTATTCATATTATGTAGATGAAAGACAAAAATAGTACAATTAGAATGTACCATATCCTACACTAGAGGTCTGTCTTATAGCAGAACACACATACACCCTCAGAACAACTAGAAAAGTTGGATAGAATTTTGAAAAGAGAGCTCCCAATGCAATGAGGTCATATGGAGAAGAAGGAAGTTTAGAAGGCAGCAGACATTTCTGCACCAGTGCTATAATGTATCTTGTCAAGTCCAACATCCATTCATGAAAATACTCGGAGCAAAAATTAAATGCAAGGAAATTTGCTTAATTTGATAAAGGATATTTTAAAAACACATATAGTGACTCTTCAAAAAATTTCCCACTGAGATTAGGAATGAGACAAGGATGCCCACTATGATTACTCCTATTCACCATTATATTAGAGGTCTCAGCCAATGCAACAGGCAAGAAAAAGAAATAAAAGGCACAAAGACTGCAATTTTGTTTCTTTAGTCACTCAGTCATATCCAACTCTTTTGCAATCCCATGAACTGTAGTCCACCAGGCTCCTCTGTCCATGGGATTTCCCAAGCAAGAATACTGGAGTGGGATGCCATTTCCTTCTCCAGGGGATCTTCCCCACCCAGAGATCTGTGTCTCCTGCACTGCAGGCAGATTCTTTACCACTGAGCCACCTGGGACACCAACAATGACTGCAAAACAAAAAGTAAAAACTTTTTGTATGTAATTTAATCATGTATATGGAAAAGTCATAATAATCTACCAATCAGACTTACTAGGATTTACAGGTGAATTTAACAAAGTCACTGGATATAAGGTCAATATGTAAAAATCAACTGTATTTCTATATACACACAACAAATAATCAGAAAATGATGTTTTTAAAAGATACCATTTAAAACAAACCAGAATTTGTTTTAAAAACCAAAATTGATAAAACAGATAATCCAGCTGAAAAATAGGCAATAAACTTGAAGAGGGACTACAAAAGATTAAACAAAAGTGATAAAAGAAAAATACTAACAAGGCCCATCATTAGTCACAAAGGCAAACTGAGACCACAATGAGATACAACTAACCACCCACCATAATGGCTACAATTAAAAAGTTTGACAGTTTCAAGTGTTGACAAGTATTTGGAGAAACCAAAACACTCATAAACTGATGATGGCAGCATAAACTGGTATACTTAGGAAATCTCTTTGCAAGGCACTCCTAAATTTGAATATATGTCCCAGAGATCCAGTCTTAGGTGTGTAACAAACAGAAACCCATTCATATGTGTGCCAAAAAACACATACAAAACATTATAGCAGCATTATTCACAGTAACCCTAAACTGGAAATGTCCCAAATACACATCAACAGATGAATAAACTGTGAAATGTTACTGAGTGGGTTGCCATACAGCAGTAAAAATAAACTATTGCTACATACCACATCATGGATGAATCTCTCAAAACAGTATTGTGCCTAAGAAGAAACAAAAAAAGAGTATATACATATAATTCCATATATATTTCACATATTTCAAATATGAGAAAGAGATGGTGTTAGAAATCAGGTTAGCGGTCACCACTGGGGAAAGAGGATATGTCGTTCTACTGGGAGGGTGCATGAGGTAGTTTGGGGGGCAACGGTAATATTCTCTCTCCTAATCTGGGAGTGATAATATGGATGTATTTCCTCTTTGAAAACTCACTGAGCAATGAGTTGTGTGCTTTTCCAGGAAGAATGCAAATATTCTGGGAAAAGGATTTAGCATCTCTGATTCTCAAGGTAGCACTCACATCATCTAAAGCAACGCAAAAAGTGATGAAATTCCAGAGACATGGTTGTAGGGATGCTGGAGGAGCTAGAGGTTGTATCTGTCACCACTACATACATACTCAGTTACTTTGTGTGTAGGCATAGACCAGGAGCAATAACCACAGAACTAGAGAGCTGGTACAGAAATGAAGCAAGATCGGAAACACACTACTTAAGGAATGCTTCACATTACCCGAAGACTTTATTTTGGATAATGAAAGTCTTTCAACTCTTACAAAATATCTCAGAACTTCCAAAGAGTGGTTGAAATACTCTGCATTGGTTCTTAATAACTTTCTGAAAGTGAAAGTCACTCAGTCATGTCCTACTCTTTGCGACCCCATGGACTATACTGTCCATGGAATTGCCCAGGCCAGAATACTGGAGTTGGGTATAGCCTTTCCCTTCTCCAGGGGATCTTCCCAACCCAGGGATCGAACCCAGGTCTCCTGCATTGCAGGCAGATTTTTTACCAGCTGAGCCACAAGGGAAGCCCAAGAACACTGGAGTGGGTAGCCTATCCCTTCCCCAGTGGATCTTCCTGACCCAGGAATCGAACCGGGGTCTCCTGCATTGCAGGCAGATCCTTTACCAACTGAGCTATCAGGGAAGCCCACTACTCCCCAGCAAATATATCCAAACTCTTTCAGCTAGTTTAGAAGTTTGAGGTAGTTACTGTATCTTTTTGCCCAGTATATATGTATGTGTGTATATATAAATATATATATATGTATGTATATATGTTAAGTTTACTTCCGACAGAGAAAGATGGGCTTGTGAACTGTCTTCAGCAAAGTATGCCATACCACAGGACACACTGATTGGACCAAGACAGACATGTGAGTCTAATCAGGACCAATCAGGATCCTTCTCTGAGGGGTGAGATGAGAACACTGGAAAAAAGAAGGCCCCTTCCCCATGAGGGATTGGTCTGAAATCCTACGAAGGGAAGGAGATTAATGACTATCTTCTTTTTGTCTAGTGGCCCAGAAGGAGGATATCAAGATGATGAGGTGTCAGTAAGAATACTAATGATATCATTTAAGTCCCTGGATCCAGCCATGCCTGAATTCCCAGATTTACTAGTCAGACTAATTCCTTTTTGCTTCAGTTGGTTTGGATTTTGTTTCAGGAGAGTTGTTTTTTGTCTACATGCGAGAACTCTGAATCACTATTATCACTATTACCTTTATTACATATATGTGGCATTCAATTCCTTCAATAGACTGGCCCCAATTTTCACTTCTAGTCTTGTCAGTCACTATTTATCCATGTATAACCAACAACATGAATAATTTCAATCACAGGAAACTTTCCTCAACCAAGAATTCCCAATAAGCAAAGATAAACTTAAAAAAACCTACTTCCAAATACACTTCTGATAGTCAACTGGTCATTCCTGTTAAGGATAATTAGAAAATATAAGAAACTAGGGATTAGAAATGGATTTTTTTAAGTGGGGGAGTATGGCAGATGGCAGGCTGGGTAAGTGGTTTTTGCAGAGAAGCTTTTGAAAGCTAAAGGAAGCCAAAGAAAGGAAAACCTAGAATTGACAGCATATGCTTTGGCATAAAGTTAAATACCCTATGTGTTAGGGTGAGACATCTGAGAACTTCCTAACTGGTCATGCCAAGCAAGTTAAATTAAGTTTATCCCAAGATGTATCCACTTCCCCCTTGAGCCAAAGGATGATCCGGGAGTCAGTGGTCACTCTCTCAGTCTGAAAGTCAAAAGGGCATTGAACATTTGGACAGTGAGCCTGACACAGTGGGTAGAAATGCCCAATTGCATGGGAACTGTGCATTGACTGTAATAAAGCAAATCCACTTTCTCTCATTTCACTGCAGGGGAGCAAACTCCTTGAGAAGTAACTAGAAATCCATTACCAACATTAGGTGAGCAAAATGTCACTCAGTCTACCTTGTTTTCTCATTTTACCTGCAGTAAACATAAATATTTAGTCAACAGTTTTCCTTACAACCTAGATTACCCTTCCCTGCTTCCCCTTAAGTTCTAAGCTCATCTACCCAGAATGAAAGTACCTGACTCAATAGAGAGGTATTAAAAATCCTTTGCACCTTCTGTCACTTCTATCCTTTTACTTACACTGAAGTGCCTCAAGCACATTTTGACCACCTGTGTCCCCTGCCCCATCCCTGCAGGCCCCCAACCCCTTGGTCCTCCAACACCCAACTCACCCACTCAGCCTCTTCAGAGAAGTCTCCCTTCCCCATTCCATGTATGCATGCCTGTCCTACCACATCCTGTTAATCCATCTTTCTCTCCCTCAACAGAATTTAAAACTTCCTAAACACAAGAGCCACATCTAATTAATCATCATCTACAAAAGGGCCTTCAGTAGTGGGACCGCTGACATGATGAACAAGCAGGACAAGGAGCAGAGAAGAGCACTGGAGACCTCAGACCAACAGTGACTTGGGATGGGGACCTGTATCCATTCCTGTATCCTCCCCCACCCCCCAACTAAGAATTGACTAAACCTCAGATTTCCAGGAATACTCTCCCTTTCAGGAATGCCCTCAAAGCAATCATAATTTCTCAGCCCTGCTCTGCACCTGGGGAGAACACAGATCAGTAGCGTTAAGTGGTTTTGTCTAACGTCACCAGCAGTCAAGCCCCTGAACTACCTGCCATTCTGAAAGTTAAAGTACCTTCCCCTTAAAAAAAAAAACTCAAATATAATCAATAGATGTATTCTTTGTGAATGCATCTTTTCTATTTTGACCAGCTGCTGAATCAGTCTTTGTTTTAGGATGTATGGTCAGCAAAATAATATAATGGCAGCTTCCTGCTCGGTTTGGAATCTAAATACTGTAACACTTACATAGTGGCTTCAGGGAAAGATATACAGGATATTTAAGTTGTTGTCTTTCTTCTACAGAGGTCATAATATGCAGAAGGAAAAAAAAAAAACGCCATCTCAAACAAGTGTTCTGTTTGGATTGGGCAGTGTAGATCCGTATATTTTTCTAATTGGAATTAGTTGCTAATGACCAAAAATGGATGGAAAAAGTGGATGACAACAGTGTTCTGAGCAGCAAATACCCTTTGCTTTAACACAGTCCTCACCTACCCCTAATGCTTCTCGACCCTGAGGTCTAGCACCAGATGCCATTCATCATCACACACGGATGGCTATTGGGCTTTTTTAAAAAAAGGAAATTGTTTTTTGGCTCACATCTCTCTTTCAAAAATGCAGCAGAGGGCCCCCAATTTCAAGAAAACTGAGGATACGTACATTTCTTCCTGGGAGTAAAAACTTTCTACATGTTTGGCACACAAAGCACAATTTGGATGGGGAAAAAAAAATGCAACTTAAGCTAATGTTGTGAAAGAAACCCCACTTGTTTCATTCATCTGCTTTACCTAACTGGTTCTGTGTTTGAGTTTGCAACCCATTTTCTAAGGCTTTTTCCTCCCTTCGTTCATTCCACAATCAGCTCTTAAGCAATTACTATAAACGAGAATCTGACAAATGGTGAAGCAACAAGAGGGAATAAAACAGAGTTCTTGCTCTCAGGGAGTGGACAGACAGTAGATGGAGACAGACAATATACAAATGAAAAACATATAGTGCAACGTCATAGTGATAAAGCTGAAGAAAACTAGAACAGATAAGGCAATAAAGAGCACCACATAGAAGCAGGAGTTTTATTTTAGCTACGATGGTCTGGGAGGACATGATGAGGAAGATTTTACAATATCAGCTCTTACTCTGAAAGCAAACAATAATTGGCTTAACAATTGGTTTATTATTATTAATACGTCTTATCTAAAAAGCTTGCTGTTATCCCCTCTGTTCACCTATGACATTTTTGCCTCACTCCCGAAGCGTCTCTTCCAGGTCTGATTATATGATGCTTTCTCTGAACTAGACGGTATTTACTGTCTTCATCATCTACTTGCTACATAATCTGACATAAAATTCCATGCATTATGCTCCTAAACCATCACTTAACATCCTTTATTGTTTATTTTCTATTCATTTCTATTTCTCTCCAAAAAAACTGAATTGATCTCAAGGGAAGGGTTTCTGTTTATCCTGGACCTAGTGATATATCGGTGAGACTCAGGATTTTTGGTCAGAAAGATCTGGATTTAAATCTTGGTTTTAATAACTCAATAACTACCTGACCAAGGGCAAGTGGCTGAACTGCTTCTTCAACTTCAGTTTCTTCATCTATAAAATGGGAATATCACCTAATTCTTATTAAAAACTTTGTTCTCCAATAGCTTTACATGTTCAGTTCAGTTGCTCAGTCGTGTCCAACTCTTTGCGACCCCATGGACCACAGCACGCCAGGCCTCCCTGTCCATCACCAACTCCCAGAGTTTACTCAAACTCATCTCCACTGAGTCAATGATGCCATCCAACCATCTCATCCTCTGTTGTCCCCTTCTTTACATGTACTGATAGTTATAAGGTCAGTCCCCTGCCATATGACAGTTCCACAGCTTTGTAGGCTGGGCAACTTTGGGCTTGGGCTTAGGAATCCAATTTCTCTCAAGCATACACTGTGTCTTGCCTTGCAGTGGGGCAAGATAAAACCACAGTTAAAAAAAAAAACAACAGAACACGGCCCAGTGGGAGAGACAAACATGGATGTACAACTGCAAACTAGGTTGGAGGACCTCACTACATTGTGGCTCTCAGGTGGATCTAGCCAGGCAGAATCAAGCAAGCAATAAGAATTAGGATTATAACCACGTGTACCTTGCATCCTCTGTGTAACTGCCCATGCAACCTGCACCCAAATCAGTCCATCCATCCACCTTTGAAAAGGTGTATGCACCCACACCCAGTCCAGTCTACATTGCACTACTATTAGTCCATCCTGCCTTCCATTTTCACTGCCCCGCCCCTAGAGCTGTCACTCTGTAGGTCAACAACTCAGCAAATATTTACCAAACCCCTACCATGCACAGGCACTGTGAGAGATACCAAGGAAATAGAGGAAAACAGCACAGGGCCTAGTCCGGTGTGGGTCACAATCTGGCACAAAAGATACCAACGCAGCTGCAGCCCCTGTTTTTCATTTCTCTTCCTGCTGGTGACCAGTGACCTTTAGGCTCAAGGAAATCTTTGGCTGCCAGAAAGGAAGGTCATCCTCCACTCTACCATTTCCACTAAATGTTTGGGCCACATCCTCCAGGGTCAGCATCACGGAGCAGCATTCTCCGAGGCAGGGTTCCAGAACCTCCAGGATCTAATGCCTGATGATCTGCAGTGGAACTGATTTAATAATAATAGAAAAAGTGCACAATAAATGTAACAAGCTTGAATCATCCCCGAACCATCTCCCTACCTCCAGTCTGTGGAAAAATTGTCTTCCATGAAACTGGTCCCTGATGCCAAAAAAAGTTGGGGACCGCTGCTCCAAAGAACTCAGAAGTTCCTCCAATGCTCGGCTGATAGAGCAGGTCCACAGAAACAGAAAAGAGTTGGAAACCATTGCCCTGAAATACCAATTTCCCACCAGACTCACGCTGGAGGAGGTCATGTAGAGGCCGTGGCTTCCAGCTGACCTTCCTGAATGGACCCTCGTGCCTGGAATGTTGGAATGTACACTCTGCCCACCCTCCCCCAGGGAGCCATTTGCAAGGACAGTAGCCTTGACACGGTAAGTTGCTGAGACCGTCTGGACTGAAGATGTGACTGATCCCAGTTAGAGCCTCAAAACAGAAACACAGGCCTGAAAAAAACATAATTTTGTAAGGTACTGGCGGGTGGGTGCAAGGAGCTACCCCTCTTGCAGTGTCTAAGACAAGCCTCTTATGTAAGTTCCCTTGCTTATTACATTTGCCGCCTACCAATCTGCTGCGTTTCCCTCTTCCATCTCCGTGTCCTCTGCGTCTGGGGGCTGGTTTCAGATTTCGCCCAGGGAACAACCAGGGTTGTGAATAACTCATTATCAAAATTATCAGAAAACAACAACTATGACGTAACAGGGCCCATCTTCTCCAGCTACTGGGCCTCCTCTGCCCAGGATGCTATTTTCTCATCACAACCACACATATTCAAAGGGTATATTCTTTATTTTACAGATGAGGACACAATGAACAGGGTGTCATGCTACCTGAAGAGCTATGGATCGTAGCTCTGTGTGAGCTCAGGGCTGGCCTATATCGAGTGCAACACAGGCACCTGGGCACCTCTAAGGGCTGCCACCGCCGGTCCAGGTTCACACAGGACATTGTCATCTCAGGGTGCTCTCCTGGATGTGTGCGTCCCCCTGTGCAAGAAAATAGCCTCCAGGGTAGGGCAGATAGTAGTGGACAAGGGAGTTCTATGTGCCAAAAGTGATTTTTTTCCTTTGATGGTTTTACCCAAGTATTTCAAAAAGCTTCAAGAGCTGTCTCCACCACAACTCACTTGAAAAGCCTCACTCACAGGAGCACCTGCCCTGTTCAGATTTAACTATTGACACATTTTTCCATTTCCATCCTTAAAAATGAGTGTCCTCTGCACCCTATGTTTCTAACATGAAGTGGAAGAAAAGGATACATTTTTTTACCCACAAAGTAGCCACACAAGGAAGATCAACAAGTTCTGACCAGGATGTTTCAGCCAGCAGGAACTGCCTAGCTAACAAAGGCCCTCATTCACCACCCTTTTCTCCTTTCCTCGGTCATAAGGTCATAAGAGGGACAACTACTTGGTCGGAGACTGGTCAAGATGAGCTAAGGAGCAGAGGTCTGCCTTTTGCGGGGTGAGGGGTGGAGTCTGGACCACTGCTTGCTTTAGCCACTGCTTTGGTACTTAGGATAATTAATAGTGAATTTCCTTCCCCTTATTGGAATGTGTATGTGCTAGAAAATGAATTGCCTTTTACAGGTCTCAGGGAGGCAGCCATGAAGCACTGGGGGAGCTTTGTGGTTTCTCAAGCAGGTACTCTGAGTTGTTACTTAATGTAACTCATTAGGTTTAATGTGCATTGTAATTGCCTACTTGTGAGCAGTTTTTGCTCTCCCTGCACTTGGAAGAACTGGGTTTCATGACTTATTATTACTCTTATTACAGATTTAATGGTTCCAAATGATGGGTGATGAGCTCTTTTATCTTGACTGCTTCGGAGAGTTGTTTCCCCAAGGAGAAAACTGATAAGAGATTCAACAATGTTTACTAGGCACCCACCTGCAGGTACATTCCTAGGCATGGGGCAGATGGATGCAAAGACAACTGCAACAGTGTTTCTGCCCCCAAGGAGCTTACCAGCTGATTCTCAGGGTGGTCCAGCAGAATCAGCATCATCTGCAGATCATCCTGTTAGAGATGTAAATTCTCAGGCCTCACCCCAGCCCAGCCAAGTCCAAAACTCCAGGGGTGATCCTAGCCATCTGCATTTGAAAAAGCCTGCTTCATGTCAATGTATGGCAAAAACTATTACAATATTGTAAAGTAATTAGCCCCCAACTAAATAAATTTATATAAAAAAAAAAAAAGCCTGCTTCAAACAAAGATCACCCTCATCAAATGTCAAACTGACAAATACATGGTTAGCTTATTGAGCTAAATCTGAAAGTGTCATTTGTCCTCTAAGGAAACAGGCCCAGAGGCCAAAAGTCACTTAAGGAGTTGGTGGAGGAGTTGAAACCAGAACTCAGGTCTCCCACCACCAACCCTACCCCACTCTGCATGGCCAATGCTCTATTTCTTTTCTGATACTTCAAACCCTAAATCTCATAGGAAGTATTGCCAATCCAAAATGCAAACCTTGGTTTTCAAAGACAATAGAAAAAAGAGAAACTACTCTTTTTTAAAATAAAGACAGTAACAAAAATTAAAACCTGATCTATCAAAGCCATCTATCAAACTAGCAGTCATTTCCCAAACCTTTAACCCACATCCAAGTTTCATTTACAATTTAAAAATGCGGGTGGGAGAATAGGAAGAAAGGTAAAAATTCAAGGAATAATGTGATCAGAATATGATCAGACTATAGCCTACAGGAACACAACAGTATGCAGAAATCTCAACAGTGGTTCACCTTCTGTGGGAGAATTACAAGTGATCTTTTTTGGGTGTGTATTTTCCTGAATTTTTCCCAATGGTTATTTCTTTTGTATTCAAGAAAAAAGTAAAAGTGTTTTTTTTTTTTTGAAATGTTACATCCATATTACTCAACATGCAGGTTTATTTTGTAATTCTATTTCTTTCCATACAGCAGGATAGTGTGTGTGTAGTAATTATTTATATCATGCCATATGTTACAATGAAGATGAAATTCTGTAAATATATTCCTTCCAGCTGGCACTGAAAATGAAGAGGTTAAATGCTTCCCTAGGTTCAAAGCACTATGAATTAAGACAAGCTAACTGTACAGCTGAAGGAAAAACTAATCCCAGTACTGAGATCTCTGAGAGCATCTCTTTTGAAAAATGTTGATGTGACACATAGCTCCTTATTCATATCTCCCTGATATTTAACCCCTGGCACAAAACAGAAGGGCTGGCAATTCCTGGCAAAGTCTTAGGAGTTCAGGGGATAAAATGCATGGAAGAATATCAGAGAAATAAGAAAGAGAATGATCCTACTGTCACATAAAATTCTGTCCTTGTGGACAGTAAGACATTCAAAATTACTGGCAAATTTCATTGCCCAAAATATCCTTTAAATTTTTTCTTTCTCAAGAAATGTTTGCTCAGTTAAAAAAAAAAAAAAACTATGTTGGCTATCTCATTCCATAAATCATAAATTAACAAATAAATAAGGACTCTCATTTAAAGAGGCATTTCTGTCACAAAAGCGTTGTTGTAAAGTTTCACTTGATAAGACAAATTTGTTGCTGGAAGAAAACCTAGCATTGTTTCACTGAAACTCTCAGCAATATAAATTCAGTGCATGTTAATTAAAGTTTCTTAAAGGAGACAGGGAAGTGAAGTTAAGAACAAATGTAATTATCATGGAAAAGGAAACACCAGTGGCTACCTAGTTCATCCAAATACCTCACCACAGCTGACATATCTGGAACTTACACTTTCAGGAAACGACAAATTATTTAGGCTATATATATACATAGATGTAGTAATATGCCAACATTTACAGTACATAAGATCACCACATCTACACAACAGTTCTGCTTAGCATCGGAGAACTCAGAACGAATTTACCATCTCGGTTTTCGCTGTTCAGCATGTGAGCCTTTGCTTACAAGGACCCTCTGAAGAATCTCCCGTTTCCCTCAGTCCTCAGCTTGCTTTCTCTCACAGGGTAGTCCCACCCATTGCAAAAACAACAAATTAATAAAGAAGAAGCAAGACTAAAATGACTGTACCACTCAGAGAAAGTTTCCCACCAACCTCCCCAGTGCTAACTCCATGTAATTGCTTATCTGCCTGTGAAAAGTGATCTAGAAAAGCCTTACCTATTAAGTCAGATCTGACCATTTCCTTTCAGGCTAGCTTTTTTTTTTTTTTTTGACAACACACACAAACTTGTAGCTCAGTCTCTAACTCCATCCCGACACTTACAAGCCCAGTTCTTATTCTTCCATCTCTCACCACCCTCTGCTAAGAAAAAGGTCCAATGTTAAGTTTTACCTAGGAGTGCTTATTTTTGCAGTTTTACTTTGGGACTGCTAAAAGGTATTGATGAGAAACTACCTGCAGATCCAGCTGCTGAGCATTGATAAATGCTGAGGGAACAATTTCAGGCCAAGAACAAGACCCCAAATACCTTCAGTTTGTAGCGCAGAAATGCCACTCCTCTCAACAAGAGACAAAGAAACAACGTCCCTATTCCATCAAATTAAAGAATAATAATAATAAAATTCAGCAGCTTCCATTCTGAACAAAATTAAATGTTCTGGGTCACTTTCCTTTCCTGTCTGGCTGGGCCACTTCTTACGCAGCCTGACAGTGACTGTAAACACGGTCTCGTCACGCAACCCGAGTTGCCATCCTCGGAGAAAATTATCCAGGCGTCCCCTCCTGCCGCAGTCCCCAAACCAGCAAACC
Organism: Giraffa tippelskirchi; assembly: GCF_054371585.1. Lineage (NCBI taxonomy): Eukaryota > Metazoa > Chordata > Mammalia > Artiodactyla > Giraffidae > Giraffa > Giraffa tippelskirchi. The sequence goes on along the minus strand of NC_137281.1, from coordinate 143,530,130 downwards.
TCACCGCCCATCCCTCCTCCACACCTCGCCGCCCGCTTTCTTTTCTTCCAGCCCTCAAATGGGCGATCTTATCCAGAGAAAAAGTTAATGAACGACTATTTTTGAGGTAAAGCTGCCCCACCTGAGATCCCGGAATCAGAAGACTGGAGGTCCCTAAAAGCACGTACCTTCTGCAAGCTCGCCCCGGTCGGTGAGTGCCTCACACCCAGAAACCCAGGAACATGATTTCTGTGCAGACCTGCACCCACCCCACACAACTCCACACGCCAGCTTGCCTAACCACTTATGTAAGCTCGTGCCTCTACAGTCCCAAACTGCACACACACACACCAGCACCTGTCACGTATCTGAAATGGACAAGCATCCACACTCGGGAGATGAAATGAAATCCACACACAGGAACCGGAGGGGTGGAGGGCACCGCGTTGGAAAACATCTTTTCCCCCCGTTTGTGTCTTGCCCCTTTTTTGTCACAACTACAATTACCTTAGCAACCAAAGAATTTCCTTGACTCCCCCTCCGGCTTCAGAAATTTCTCCTAACGCCAAGCGTGCGCCAGGTTCATGGTAAAGCTAGAGAAGCCCAGGGATCGAGGGGTCGGCAGCCTCTTGGGGGCAGAGGGGATGTCTGGGTGCGTCTCCACGCGGCTGTCCCACGTCTCGCCCGGTTTTTCCGAGTTTCCGCGGTGGCGAGCGCCGGGGCTTAGCGAGCAGAAAGCGAAGCCCGGGGCCGGCGCGGAAACGCGGCGGGTCGCATCGTGCCAAGGCGCGGGGCGCTCGGGTGTCTCCAGCGCGCTGGGGGCTGGTCCCGCTCTCCGCGCTCCCGGGCGCTCCCGGATCGCCCGCCTCTCTCGCTCCAGGCCGGCGAGGTCCGCGGAGCTCGGTCCGCCTCCTCGGCGCCCGCCCGCCCGCTCCCGCAGCTCCGGGAACCCGGCGCCCGGGCGGAGCTCTCGCTGCCGAGGAGGGCCGAGCGCAGGAGCTGCCCCAAGTCGCTAAGGCGCTCAGCTCCGCCGCTCAGGAGCTGCTGCAGCGGCGCCCGCTGTCGGGTGTCGGGCGGAGCTGCAGCCCGCACCGCGCGCACCTGGGCGCCGGCACCTGGGCCCCGACAGGCGCGGGGCGCGGCGGCGGCCGGGGCGGGGCCGAGGCACCTGGGTGTGTCCCCAGCGCGCCGCCGCCCGGCTCACCTGTTCCCAGCGCTGCGGAAGGTCCAGACGGAGATTTGCCCGAGGAAGGAGGGGAACAACAACAACAAAAAAACCCTGGAAATTTCTGACACGAGCGCCGGCGAGAACACTGGCGGAGCGGCTCAGAGAGGCGGAGGCTCCTTCCGGCCATTCCGAGAGCTGGCCACCACTGGAAACTTTGGTGGCGCCAGGATTCTCTTAGGGACTCCTGGTCCGGAGCGGCTTGCCCGGTAGCTTTTGAATCCCTCGCTGACGTGTAGCTGGCGCCCTCTAAATTAAAATGGGCCGCCGCGATCGTCAGGAATAGTGTTTTACTCACCTCGTCATTTTTATTGATTCACCATTTACACCACAGGCTGCATTTGGAGCGTTTTATGAGTCTTCTCGAGTACGCCACGAAAGAACTTTTAAGGAAACTTAACTCTGCAAATATCTTGGAGAAAGAAGGAAAACGCTGGAGATAGAAAATGTGAAAGGTTAACTGAGGGCCTTCTTTAATGTGGGAGCTTTGAAATTTGATGCTAAGTTAAGGATTCAGGAAGCTGCAGGTGGAAATAAAACAAGATTGTTTGTTCTGCACGGTAACCATGGTGTTGGTGTGCAATAACGATGTTATCAGGAGCTTCCTCGGTGGGTAAAGAATCTGCCTGCAATGCAGGAGACACCAGAAGAGGGAGGGGGCGGCTTCAATCCCTGGGTCAGGAAGATCCCCTGGTGTAGGAAGTGGTAACCCACTCTAGTATTTTTGCCAGGTTCGCAGGGGATCGCAAAGAGTCGGACATGACAGATCAACGGAGCACATATATATTTCCTAGCTCTGTCCACTGAGAGAGCAATAGCACCCCTACTACGGTGAACACGCCTCGAACTCAGACTTCCTTTCTAAATGCCATGCTCCACCAAGAGGAACTATGGCTCCATGTGTAGGGAATGAAACTGGAATACTTTGTTGAGCAATAAAATAAGTTACTTAAAGAGATATGCTGTTCAGTCTCTAAGTCATGTCTGACTCTCTGTGACCCCATGGACTGCAGCCAGCTAGACTCCACTGTCCATGGGGTTCTTCCCGCAAGAATACTGGAGTGGGTTGCCATTTCTTTCTCCATAAAGAGTTATGAAGATATGTCAAAAGAATAGGGGGGAAGTATGGGGGAGGGATAGATTGGGAGTTTGAGATTGACATGTACACCCGGCTATATTTAAAATAGATAACCAGCAAGATCCTACTGTAAAAAAAGAAAATTAATGAAAGAATATAGGAGCAGTTTGAAGGGGTTTCTGCTAGCCTGATCCAGGATCATTTAAGCATCAAAATAAATAATGACAGGAACAGGTTGCACCCTTTGTGCAAAATAGGAATCAATGCGTCCATGCCAATAGAAAGAGAGAAAGGAAGTTCCACCAGCAGAATACAATTAATAGATGAAGCAGGAAAGACAGTATTAAAAAATCACCACTTTGCAATCATCATCATAATAATTGATGCAGGCCAGAATCATCAATGGATACTAGAAATAGTGGATAAACTTTTGATAAGTAAGAGGATATTTATAATCTCAAAGCATGTTCCTAAAAAATTCATTAATTATCATTAAAATATATTCATTATTAATTAACAAGCATGAAATACTTACTAACATTATAGCTATAATACTTGGGAGATAGCATCTTAATCAGCCGGCAAAAGTTTACACAAAAAACAGTAATGGGAAAAATCAACCTGCGTTGTCTCCTGATATAATGTATAATCTTTAAAGATTGTTTCAGATTGAAGGACACTAAAGGGACAACTAAATGCAAGAGATGATCTTGAATCGCATCCAAGACCTGTAAATGATATTAACAGCGAAACTTCAATACATTCTGTTGAATTAAATTGGGTCAATGTTATTTTACTGATGTTGAGATTGTACTGCATTTATTTAGGAGAGTTTTCTTGTTTTTAGAAAACACACTCTGAATTATGAGGGAATAAAGGGGACATCACAACTGCAACTTACCCTCAGATGGTTCAGCAATGTTTACAACTTAAAGGGTATAAGGAAGCTCTTTGAACTGTTTTTGCAACTTTTTGTAATTTAAAATGATTGCAAAACAAAAGATTTTCAAAAAAGATACACCCCCCACCCAGAATCATCTCTTCAAAAATGTTCACAATGAGTTTTAAGAATCAACCCACTGTTCACTGTACTGAAAATATAGTTTGATTTACTACTTTGGGAATATATACAATAATGTGATTCAGCTCAACATTTCATTCACTCACTCAGCAATTATTTTTTTAAGGGCATACTGCACATAATGGTCTTTCCCCAAACTCAAGTATAAAGTAAAATACATGTATAGGTAAAATCCTGAATCCTTTGATTATTTTATTAACAAGTAAGGAGTTGCTGGAAAGTATGTAATAGAATTGACAGTGGCATAGCCCTCAAACGGGGTGATAAATTGCACAGAAGAATGAAAATGAGTTGACAGTTTAGTCTCTGCATTGGCAGGCGAAGGTAGAAAATAACGGGATCAGTGCATTTGGCACATGTGTTTATGGCATGGACTTGGGAGGATAATGAGTCCAGTACCACGTGGCCTATTTCCGTGGGCTGTGATTTTGTGACACTTGACAGCTGATGCTGCTTTTCCTCACGTGCTCATCTTTTTCCCACCTCTTTAGTGTAGTCTTCTTGTCTGAGAATTAAGAGCTGTTTTCTTTTGGATCATAATCTTCCTGTACAATTTTTATAGGTAGTTGTGGGCCTTACTGAAATTTATGTAATGGATTTGTTTTCCTTTAAATTGTAAGATATTGAACACTTTGAATATTTTCTTTGCACTTTGGCAATAAAAGGAAAAAAAGATTCTGAGTTAAATTTTGCCCCCTGTTAAACCCTGAAAGAAAATAAAGTTCCTGGTTAGATATTTTAAAAAGAGGTCTTTCTCAAAAGAGTCTTTCTCGAAGACTACAGTATCCGTATCACCTGTGGTACTACAGCTTAGCAGTAAAGATTCTGGAGTACCTCCTCACACCTGCTAAATAGAAATTTCTAGTGATGGGTTCCTGCGGTTCTGCCACTGAACAAACATTTGTGTTGGTTTGAAAACTGACCCTAGAGGACAGGAAGAGACTGAAGAAAGAGGCAGACCATTCCAGATTGGCAGGTGGCAGTTTTCACAAGCAAGGAAATTTACATGAGAGGCTTGTCTGTAAGGCAAATAGATTTCTACACCCTGCCAGAATCTTGAAATCTTACCTAGAAGTCTTACCTGGGTTTAGTCTATACCATCCAAATGGCCTCAACAATACCTTACTCTGTCAAGGTGACAGTTCTTGGAACACTGTGATAATGTGGGCAGGATGTTCATTCCAAGGATGGGGAGATGGTGAGGAGCCTCTGATCACCCAGGTTCAGCTCACAAGTCAACCAAAGTTCACATCCTCACCATGACCTCCCCCAACAACTTGTGACCAACCCACAACCTGTGAGTCGCTTCGTTCATAGAATGCCCAGCATTCCTGTTACTACTAACAGCATAATCTCCTTCTCAGGAGGGGTCTCTGGCAAGCAAGCTAATTATGATATGAAGGGGATTTTTTTTTCTCTTTCCAGTACAGTTACACAGTTTAGTACTTGATCTGTGGCTTTGAAAGTCGTGTGTCTGGGAATGTGTTTATATCATGGGGCTGGAATGGTAATGTTCTGAAACTCAGAAGTAATGTTATGTCAGATTGGAATGTATATTTACAAAGTCCCAGTGCTTAATAATCAAGATGTCAGGATATGTATGTATACAACCAATGCACAGAGGAGAGAATTTACATCAACAATAACAAGTTTTTGAAAACCTACACCAGCCCCAAACAAACCATGGGATTCTCTTCACATCAGTTGTTTGGACCAAGCTTCTTCATCAGATCACCTCCTAGACATGATTTCAGGCACCACCATCTGGGATCTTGTGGCCAGAATCATCACAGAACAGGCAGCTGTTTGTGTGATATGATCTGAAATATTGCACTGGTCACCTCAGCCAAAAATATCTGTCCCTAACCTCAACTCTGTCCCCCTGCTGCTAGATTATAGGATTCCCACAGTTTTTGATAACCAGTTACAGGTATATCTGGTTAGGGCCTTGGTAAATAGTGATGTACTTCAATTAGAAAGATCCTTTATTGAGGCAAAATCCATCAGTTACAAACAGCTGGGCTTCCCAGGTGGTGCTAGCAATAAAGAACCCACCTGCCAACGCAGGAGACATAAGAGAAATGGGTTCGATCCCTGGGTTGGGAAGATCCCCTGGAGGAAGGCATGGAAACCCACTCCAGTATTCTTGCCTGGAGAATCCCATGGACAGAGGAGCCTGACAGGCTACAGTCTATGGGGTAGCAAAGAGTTGGACACAACTGAAGCGACTTAGCATGCATGCACACACACAAGCAGTTAGCCCCACCCCCCTCAACTGAACACATAACATCCTCTGTAAAACCCTCTGTGAAACCCTCCTGTAAGACGTGGCAAAGTTTTCTCCTTAATAGAACTGTATTTTAATTAATTTAAGATCTTTTGCAAATATTTAAGAACCAGAGCTCGGCTCATGGGATATCCTCACCCCTCTGCAGTCTTGTGTTTGCCAACTCCTAATTGATGTTCCAAAGAACACAGAAATGAAATTTGCACCATTTGCCCAAACCAAAGCCTAGGTTGAAGACTGTTTCTCAAGACAACAGAACTGTACCCTATGCTCAAAATGAACTTTTCTGCAATGTTCTTTTGTCCCTTTTCATGCCATCACTCAAGACCCAAAAGCCGTTTTCTCTTTAATCTGCAGAACATTCTCATGAGCCTCCAAAAGTTCCCTCATACCCCTTTGCATCCAATCACCTCCCTTCTCCTTGACTGGGCAGCCACTGATGTTTTCTGTCCTATGGTTCTGCCTTTTCTGGAATGTTATATCATTGAAAGTATACAGTACACATTTGTCTGTCAGGCTTCTTTTGGTTGGCATAATGCCTTTGCGATTCATCCATGATGTTCCACGTACGAGCAGTCCATTCAGTTTTAGTGCTGAGTAGTGTTTCCTTGTACGATTATACCCTAGTTTGTTTGTTCACACCAAGCCATCTGTTGATAAGCACGACGCTTGTGATATGTTCTTTTCCTAGGAGGCCATAACCTATCTGAGCCTTATGGGTACACAGAATATATAAATTGACTCTGTAACAGAAAGTTTGTTGTCTACCAAACCCATTCCTTGCCCCGTCCCAATCCCTGAGGCTCCTCAACTTCCTCCTTCATCTTTGCTGGCTTCTCCCCCTTTTAGCAACATGAGTCAGGGATGATCTAGATCCAGAGTGGATCTTCATTAAACTAAGCTAGTCATGGTGATTCCATTTCTGTGGCCATGTCACATGACGAAAGGGACCTGATGGAATATCTACTGGGAGCTTCTATTAAAAAGCTTCTTCGCCTTTATTCCCTGTTCCCCTGATCTCCCTAGCCCCCACAATCTCCTACATGTGTGAATGAGTTCCTGCTCTCACAGGAGCCCTCAAGAAGTAAGCTAGAGCAAAATTTTCAATGGGTGTTGGGGTTCCCCTTTGTTGGCTTCCTATTACATTAGCTTCTGTGGCAAACAAAAAGAACATGGTACATTCTCCAAAATACCTGACCAGTGCTGTTCAAAACTATCACGATCATGATAAACAAAGGAATAATGAGAAACTGATACAAATTAGAGGAGACACGTGATGACTAACTGCAATGTACCATTCTGGATTGCATGTGGAACGCAGAAGGGACAACAGTGGAAAAACTTATGATACTTGAATCAAGTTAATAGTTCCGTTAACAGTTCTGCTCCTGTGTTAGTTTCCTAGCTTTGATAAGTGTACCATGGTTATGTAAGATGTTAGCATTAGGGGAAGATGTATATGGAAATATTACATTAGGGTGAAACATTTATGGAAATACTCTGTGCCATTATTGTAACTTTTCTGTAATGCTAAAATTATTCCCCCCAAAAATTTTAAGACCATAGAATATTTTGAAAGTTATAAGGTTTTTGTGGTTTATGGCTTAAAAGGTATCACCTCAATTTGTTTAGGATGGCTTTGAGAATTTATTAATTCATTCAACAAATATTTATTGAGTTCTTACTAAACATCAGGCACAATTTAGGTGCTAGGAATATATCATGTACAAAACAGACATAAAGCCTGTCCTCATAGCACTTACCTTGTAGTTCAGTTCAGTTCAGTTCAGTCGCTCAGTCGTGTCCGACTCTTTGAGACCCCATGAATCACAGCACACCAGGCCTCCCTGTCCATCACCGACTCCTAGAGTCCCCCCAAGCCTGTGTCCATTGAGTCAGTAATGCCATCCAACCATCTCATCCTCTGTCGTCCCCTTCTCCTCCTGCCCTCAATCTTTCCCAGCATCAGGGTCTTTTCAAATGAGTCAGCTCTTCGCATCAGGTGGCCAAAGTATTGGAGTTTCAGCTTCAACATCAGTCCTTCCAATGAACACTCAGGACTGATCTCCTTTAGGATGGACTAGTTGGATCTCCTTGCAGTCCAAGACTCTTCAAGAGTCTTCTCCAACACCACAGTTCAGAAGCATCAATTCTTCAGCGCTCAGCTTTCTTTTAGTCCAACTCTCACATCCATATATGACCACTGGAAAAACCATAGCCTTGACTAGATGGACCTCTGTTGGCAAAGTAATGTCTCTGCTTTTTAATATGCTATCTAGGTTGGTCATAACTTTCCTTCCAAGGAGTAAGCGTCTTTTAATTTCATGTCTGCAATCACCATCTGCGGTGATTTTGGAGCCCAAAAAATTAATGTCTCTCACTGTTTCCACTGTTTCTCCATCTATTTGCCATGAAGTGATGGGACCGGATGCCATGATCTTTGTTTTCTGAATGTTGAGCTTTAAAGCCAACTTTTTCACTCTCCTCTTTCACTTCATAATTTGTGTTAATTACACTTACCCCCACACACATACACATATACAGGCCTACGGGCCTTCCTTTCCCACTAAAAATCACTGTTTTGTCTCTCTTATGAGGCATCCAACTGGGGCATCAGAAACTAATGCATTTTAACATGCATTTCAGCAAGACATAAGTGTGTCCATTAGGCTTAATATACACAAAAGCAGGCAATTAGCATTTAAAACACCCTAATCAGAAATGCTATTCTAAGGCTTATTGCCCCATGTTGATCTTTTCACAATTTGCAAGGAAGAGTTATAAGAAAGTTTTTGAGTTCATTTTAATCAACCCCAAATACTTTCTTATTCCTATTTTTCTCCATTCTGGTCTCTTTTTCAGATAAAGTCTTTATTTCCTACCTCTTTCTCTTTAGTAAATTCAGCTCCATCATGTACACACAACCCTCACCCTCCTCAGCAGTGTCCACCCTCAGTGAATCACTTTTGGGGCTCCTCTGTCATCTTGACCCTCCCTGCACTGTTACATTATAACTCTCCTCATTTATAAGAAACATGATTATTCCACAGCAACTGTGAACCCAACAGCAATCAAAAATAAATCCTCAATTTTGGGATCCAGATGATAAGGCTGCTGAACTATCTTGGGTACGGGTAGCTTAGGCTGGTCTTCTTCTCAGCTCTATGGGCAACGGATCGCAAAGACCTGGGTCTGAATTAATAGGTGTTATGGGTTTGTTTGGGGTCCCTGGTGGCCCAGCTGGTAAAGAAACTAACTGCCAAGGCAGGAGATGCAAGAGACACAGGTTTGAGCCCTGGAAGATCCCCTGGAGAAGGAAATGGCAACCACCTCCAGTATTCCATGGACATAGGACTCTGGTGGGCCTCAGTCCATGGGGTTGCAAAGAATCAGAGGTGACTGGGCACACACATGTGCACGCACGCACGCACATACACACACGGGTTTGCCTAAAACTATGACAATCAGTTCATGCAAGGGGAGGCTCTGTGTTTCTAAGCCTATCTACATATTTTGAACACCTCTCATTACACAATGAAATAAATATTTCTAGTGTGCATTGTGCTAATTTACAAACCCTCTGCGATGGGCGATAAAGATAATTGAAGCTGTGTTTAGTAAGCCCACACAATACTGCCCCCCCATACACACACATACACACGTGGGCTTTAAATGACAGTCTCTGAGAATTCACTACTCCCAGAATAGGCATTCCTCTAGGGTATTTCAAACAGTAACTGTCTGCTTCTCTGTCCACCTATACATCTAACTAATACATAAAAATCTTGCTGTCGGGTGGGTTAAAAGGCAGGTTCCTCATCCTCAGACGGAGAAGGCAATGGCACCCTACTCCAGTACTCTTGCCTGGAAAATCCCATGGACGGAGAAGCCTGGTAGGCTGCAGTCCATGGAGTCGCTAAGAGTCGGACATGACTGAGCGACTTCACTTTAACTTTTCCCATTCATGCACTGGAGAAGGCAATGGCAACCCACTCCAGTATTCTTGCCTGGAGAATGCCAGGAACAGAGGAGCCTGGTGGGCTGCCATCTATGGGGTCGCACAGAGTTGGACACGACTGAAGCAACTTAGCAGCAGCAGCAGCAGCATCCTCAGAGTTCTGTTGAATCAGAAACTCCGGCAATGGGGACTGAAAATCAGCCATTTACCAAGCGCTGTGGGTAACTGGAGTGGTTCTGATGCACCCTAGAGTTTGAGGATTCCTGCGGCAGAGAGAAGGGAGGGGGCGCTGCCCTGGCCCCCACCTCCACATGCTCTGGGAAACTGAGCCAAGGGAGGAGCCCACCCTCTTTCTTCCTCCCTTCAGAGACTGAGACTGCATTAATACAAGTAGCCATGGAGAAGCGGAACAACTCCGGAGGATGTATGAGCTGCAGATGGCACAACCCACTTCTTATCCAGAGTTTCCCAGGATTCTCCAAGCACGTGACCATAAAGGAAATGGGCCCTGGGTCTCCTTCCTGTTTACATCAGCCTGAGGGCGGGTCATATAGGACTTGATCAGGAGTATCTCTTTCTGGGAAAATGAAAAAGTATTCTTCAACCAAGAAGAGGAGAAGAATTAAATGTTTTAAATGCAACTGCCTAGAAACCATGGTTGTACTGTACCTCGTGCTATATCGATTCAGTCATGTCCAACTCTTTTGCGACCCTATAGACCATTCTCCAGGCAAGAATAGTGGGGTGGGTTGCCATTCCCTTCTCCAGGGGATCTTCTCAACTCAGGGATTGAACCCGCTTGTCTTAGGACTTCTGCATTGGCAGGTGGATTCTTTACCACTAGTGCCACTGGAAAGCCCATTCTATACCTCAGATTATATATTTAAAATTTTATATTTTAAATATATAATCTTATAATACAGTAAAATTATACTATTCCTAAAAAATAGAACAACTGACTAAGATGAAGATTAAAAACTAATCTCCAGAGAGTATCCAACAACAGATGAATGGATAAAAAAGATAAGGTGTACATATGTATTTTTATATATATATACATATATATTTGCATATATATATGCACACAGACTAATCAGTCATAAAAAGAATGAAATTTTACCATTTGCAATAACATGGATGGACTTGGAAGGTATTGTGCTTAGTGAAGTGAGTCAGAGAAAGACATATCACTTACATGTGGAATCTAAAAAATAAAACAAACTAGTGAATATAACAAAGAAGCAGACTCACAGATACAGAGAATTAGTGATTACCGGTGGGGAGAGAAGAGGGGCAAGATAGGCTAAGGGATTAGAGGCAAAAAAGTTACTGTGTATAAAATAAATAAACTACCAAGGATACATTGTACAGCATAGGAAGGATAACCAATATTTTACAATAAATATAGAGTATAACTTTAAAAAATTGTGAATCACTATGTTGTACACCTGAAACATAAAATATTATACATCAAATGTATTTCAATAAAATTTTTTCAAGTATTATTATGTATCAGTAGTAATGATACTAATAAGTTTAACATGACCAAATGGAATTTATTCACACAGGAATTCAACAACTTCACAAATCAGTTTATTGTAGAGGTAGTGTCTTTAGGCACTGATTGATACCAAAAATAGCACAATCATTGGTCAAGAAAGTAAATTTGATGTGACTCTGAATCAATAAGTATTTATATATTTCTTGCAAAGGAAAACTACCAATCCCCAAGGAAATTATTAGAGTGCTTCGTTTTGAGGACGATAGGTTAACAGAATTACATACCAAGAATGAAAACTATCTCATGTAATGGAAAAAGATCGAGGTTTAAGAAAATACACACACATAAATATTTACACTGAGGGAATTTTTTTAAGTAGGAAGCTTCTTTTTTTTTAAACTATTGAATCCAATCAAGAGGAAACACAAAATTATTTGGTGGTAAACTAGATCTCTGTTTGTATCTCTTTCCTCTCAATTAATGAAGAATTTCAGCAATAAAATTCCAATCCTAATAAACTGTGCATTTTCATTCCCTTGGGCTGCTGCTGCTGCTGCTAAGTCACTTCAGTCGTTCGTGTCTGACTCTGTGCGACCCCATAGACGGCAGCCCACCAGGCTCCACTGTCCCTGGGATTCTCCAGGCAAGAACACTGGAGTGGGTTGCCGTTTCCTTCTCCAATGCATGAAAGTGAAAAGTGAAAATGAAGTCGCTCAGTCGTGTCCGACTCTTCACGACCCCTTGGACTGCAGCCTACCAGGCTCCTCCGTCCATGGGATTTTCTAGGCCAGAGTGCTGGAGTGGGTTGCCATTGCCTTCTCCATCATTCCCTTGGGAGGTCTCTAAAATTATGCAACATTAAGAGAAGGGGTCTATTAGCTAATCCCTTCATGGGATCAAGTGTTTAGTAACTGATTTCATGTAGCAAGTGGAAACAAGCCTGTGAATGGTGAATGAAGCCTTATTTAATTTCACTGTGTTGATGAATATGAGAAGTATGGTCCAAATGAGATTAACTGAAGCTGAAAAATCTAAAAACCACCAGAATAAAATGTACACAGAGCATTCTTCTAAGTCAGTTACTCCATTAGATAGGCTTAAATTGACAAGCAAACACCTACCATTAGAAGTCCTAGATGATAATTTTGCCATGAATTCCTGCTACTTACTCTGCCGATGAAAGAAGAGGCCCAGAAAGGATCATGAAATGCCGAAGGATTACAGCTGGGAGCAGAACTCCGTTCTCCTGATTGCAGCCCTGCATTCTTCTTAATGGTGCTTGTTAAAAAGTTTTCCCTGTTGTTTGTATTTGTGTTGCTTGTTTAACTGAAGAACACTCAGAACTCAAAGAATGACAGAGGGAGCAGCTGGCCCACATGGGGGTCTGCTGCCTAGGCTGTGACCTCTTCTGACCTCGAGGGCTCATCAGGTCACAGGTAGACACCACTCTGGTTCCCAATTCCTCCAGACTCCCTGTTGCTTGACCTTGGACAAATCTAATAATTCCATGCTTCTCTCTTCCTTTGTAAACAGTGGCGGTAAAAATCTTTGCCCTGTCAAACTGCCCTATGTATACTTTTAAAATAGCAGCAGAAGAGGCTGCATGATGTCAACGCTGTAGCCAGTCTGCAATGAAGTCTGTCACCGGGACCATGTGACCCTGACACCAGTCAGGGAGCTCTGACAGGCTCAGAGCCAGTATGCCCATCACCCGCATCTCCACACTCAAAGCTGGGAGGGTGATTCAGTCAGGACAAGCGTCTAAGGTCACTGGTGACACAAAAGGCAGTCCTAATAACAGAAGTGTAGATAATTAACTCTAAGGGATTTTAAGACCTCTCCCGTCCCAGGATCTGACCCAGATGGTAACTGATGGCATTCTATTCCTGGTCAGCTAGAACCCTGACTCTGGGCTTCCTGGCACCTCTTTTCAGCCATTCTCCTGGCTGGCTGGTGACAACTGGGCTGAGTTTCTTCAGCTTAACCCTCTGCACACTCTAAGATAGGTTCTCAAATGGTATGTGCTCAGTTGCTTCAGACGTGTCCGGCTCTTTGTGACCCCACAGACTGTAGCCCACCAGTTTCCTCTGTCCATGGGATTTCCCAGGCAAGAATGCTGGAGTGGGTCGCCATGCCCTCCTCCATGGGGATCTTCCAGACCCAGGGATTGAACCCGCATCTCCTGCATCTCCAGTGCTGCAGGCAGATTCTTTACCCACCAAGCCACCTGGGAAGCCTTTCTCAAATGGTGCTCATCCCCAAATCAGCTGGGATACCTTTTGAAATGCCTGTTTCCAGGCTGTGCTCCCAGGGGTTCTGATTCAGTGGCTTTAGTGAGTGTCTTGGGAATCTGCATTTTAACAAACAGCGTGATTGAGGATCACTGATCCTCCACCCTTTGCCCTGCATGCTGAATCAGGACACAGACAAGCCTACTAATTAGGCAACAGGCCCCTCCATGGCCACTCTGCAAGGCTCACCCCAGCCCTGGATGCCCTAACTGCCTGGTCCTTTCAGGCGCCTGCTCAGCTGGTCCCGTCGGAGACCCCCACACCTTGGATGCCTCTGAATGGGGGTGGGCTCCGCCTCTGAAGAATTCCTAAACCATTTTTATCTCCCAGACCGATGGCGGTAGGCTTGAAATCAGGCTAATTCTCTTTTCAGCCCTCGAAAACACAAAGGATTCACTTTCCTCCCTTTCTTGGGCAATAAACTTATTTGCCTTGAGGAACCTAGACTTATGAAACACATAGTCCTACTTACTAGAACGTCTTGAAAGCAGCTTCTCCTTCAGCCCATGGCATCAGCCATTCTGTCCGTGTGGCCCTTTGGGTGGGTGCTAATGGAAAATTCAATCAACAATAAAGAGATTTCTTGAGCCGGGTCACTGCAAGGTCCAGAGCCAGGGCAGTCCTCACCCTGTCTTGATTTGGTTTCTTTCCATCTGTTTTTGTTTTGTTTTGTTTTCCATCTCTCTTTGCCTTGCAGGGTGTAAGCAACACCCAACTCCATATCCACATATCACAGAGGGAGAGAGACTGTGTCTGCCGTAACATTCCAAGTAAAATAATCCTGGCTTCCTCTTGACGAGGCTATGTTTATCACAGGCTTCCTCTGAGCCAATGACTGCAGACTCCTAGTTGACTTACCCTGACCACAAAGCTGGGGTGACGGGCATGGGGGTCCCCCAATAACATAGGCTGTATGGGGTGGGGTGGACCCTGGGTCCTTTAGGATGGGGGGAGGGAGGAACAGGGTACAGGGCAGTCTTACAACAGCCGAAACAGCTAGTGCTGGCCCTAAATTCACCCAGGGGATCCTCTGGTTAAAAGCAGTAGAAATCAGGCACAAAATAAGTCTTCGGTGATTAATCAGCTACATGTGAACACAGGTGGAGATGTGAGGGGTAATGGAAACAGCAGGGCTTTCATCCAATGAGGAAAGGGTTCACCTGACGCACAAGTTTCTCTCCTCTACTCACTCTTGCCTCCAAATTCAATCTTGAAGTTTTCCCCGGATAAAAGTCACTTCACATCCAATTCTTCTTATTCCTTAAGTAACTTTATATCACTTAAGAAATCTGACAGATAGCTCCTCTTAAAGGCACAGTGCCTATTTTCTTGGTAAGTATAAAAATATGCTCAAGAAGTGTTACAGAAAGCATGGACTGCCTGCTCGGTGCTCGAAAGCCAATACAGAGGCCAGGTGGGTGGAAAAGAAAGTTTGCTTTATTTTGGATGCTGGCTACCAGCCCGGGGGAGAGGGGAATGTCTATCTAAGGGCCAACTGCCACTCACCCCAACCCCAACAATGAAGGGATAAGAGCTTTTATAGACAGAGGCAGGGCACTCCATGCAGAAACAGCACAGTTAGCTCTGACATCTTTGGATTGGTCGTCGGTCGTCTGACCAGTGTCTTCTTAGTTGTTTTAGGTACAGTTAATCTTCAGTTCCAGGGTCAGTTTGTTTCCATTTCTTTGAAGCCAGTTCTTGAAATTGCGGCAGCTTATGTCATGGTCACAGTCTGGTCATCATGCAGTTAACGTCTCCACTTGGTGAGGGTTTCAGTATCTATATGACAGCTCACAGGATATGGCTCAGAATATGATCTATAGCCCTTAAGAGGGAACTAAAGGTCCTTGACTATGCTTAATGACTAAATTGTTATTATTCAGTCTCCTCTGTTTTCCTTTATTTCTGCATTCTCTCACTCCTCTGATTAAATTTACTCATTGGGTAAAGTTTTTCCACAGACAAAAGACAGGCAGAGGACATGGGCCTGGGGGGGCAAGGACCACAGGGTCCTGGTGAGTTTCAGAAAAACAAATCAAGGTAAAACATTTTTATCCATGGAAACAGTAGTTTGTATATCGAGGTTTTTTTCCTTTGAAAAAATTGGTTTCCACTTGTTTTTTAAACTGTACCCATTTTACCATTTGCAGGCATAGATTCAGGACCCAGAAATAGAAAGGATCCAATTTTTTTTTAAGAGAAACCACTTGTCAGTTAGGAGCAATGTGAGTAAGCTAAAGCTCAAAACTAAGTTAGAAGAGGGGAAAAAAAAAAGATCAATTGGGACTTGCAGAGATTCTAAGTAGAAAACAAGCTCCCCAGGGTCCATGAAAGATCTCCAAGCAGAGGGAAGAGAAGTGACATTTGGTCTTTGGTGTGGGTTCCTCTAAATCCATGCCACCCTAGATGTAGCCCATGGAGATCTTATGTTCCCATTGCCAGAGAATGACTTAGGAAAGGATGGAAAATGAACCATTATTGACAGAGAAACTGTCCTGACTGCTCTGAAAAGACACAGGAATGGACAAGTCTTCCTCTTCAACCAGGAATTGTCTTGTTGGGATATGGTGCCTGGAACTTGGCAGTCAGCTGGTCTGAGGACCAAAGCCACCAGGGAGGGCAGAATAGAAGAGTCTCAGAGAAGTAAAACCGGGGCATGGCTGCTGCCTAAAGCCTGTCCTGACTCTGTGCTTCCTGCCACATGAAGTGATAAACTTCCCTATATGAAGCTGTTGGAGCCAGGACTTTGAACTACTTGCAGCAGAAAGCTTTCTTACACAAAGGATTTTGGTGACCATGGGTTCTAACACTAAAATTCTAGTGGGTAAACTTGATAATCCATTTAATTGGTATAGGATGCTTTGGGCTGCAAAGTAGAAAATACATGACAAAAGGCTTTAAACAATAAGGATATTTCTTTATCTTGCCTAACAAGAAATAGGGAGGAAGATATTTCCAGGCTATCCACCTAGTTAGGCTCCAAATCTGTCACCCTCAGATGACAAAGTCAACAAGCAACTAAGGAGATATGGAATTGACTCATGCTTGCTTCCAACTTTCTCACCAAAGAAAATTGTTCCTAGAAGCGCTTCACACATTTCCCCTTAAGTCTCATTGGTCAGAACTGAGTAGGTTACATGGCCATCTTCCTTTCAAGCAAGTTCCTGGTCTTTCCAGCATCTCATGGAGATGACTCTGTCAAGCAGAACGTGGGAGGGGAGTGACCAGTGGGTTGGAGACCCAATCCCCTTAGCTAAATCTTCCCAACCAAGTTTCCTCCAACCCAAGTTATGCTCATAGTTTTCCATAGGATGAAAAATGTTCATATTCTTTTGGCAGAAACGTATAATAATACATCCGCTTAGATCCAAATATTTGATGATAGTTGTATATCAAACTCTTAGAAACACCTGTGAATTTCACATTGCCTGATGCGCCAACAGCCAGGAAGGAAGAGGCTCTCATTTAGCTGGTAAATTATTACAAAGCCCTCTTACTGGGCAGGAAGTTAGTGAAGGTAGCCTGTGCCTCCTAGGGAGGAAGCATTCATGTTTAAAACCCTCGTCTTGTTAAATGGGTCACGCGTGCTCAGTCACTCAGTTGTGTCCAACTCTTTGCGACCCCGTGGACTGTAGCGTGCTAGGCTCCTCTGTCTATGGGATTTTCCAGGCAAGAACACTGGAGTGGGTTGCCATTTCCCTTCTCCAGGGGATTTTCCTGACCCAAGGATTGAACCCACATCTCCTGTGTCTCCTGCGTTGCAGGCAGATTCTTTATCTGCTGAACCATCGGGGAAGGATGTTAAATGGGTCATTAGACAACAATGTGATGCTTGAAGTACTTGAAACTACACCTGCACTTTATTGTATCGTCACAATTTTTTATGTTGTTTTTTTTTTTCTTCCCCAATATCTAGTGTATATTCTCGAAAATAAATTTTTAAAAAATATTTCTGCGGTTGTTCTATGACCAGACCTTCCCAGGGATGTCTGGGATCTGGTCTGGGACATTTCCTACCAATATATTTTTCATAGAAATGGTAAAGAAGGAAGGGAAAGTAACATTAATTAAGCATCTATTATATGCCTTGTGGTACTTGTGGTGCTTGTCCTTTTTGGATTCAATTCACTGAACAGAGGGACAGTCTAGTAGAGAGGATGCAGGCTGTGTGTCCATACACAGATCCCTTAATTGCTGCTGCTAAGTCACTTCAGTCGTGTCCAACTCTGTGCGACCCCATAGACAGCAGCCCACCAGGCTCTCCCGTCCCTGGGATTCTCCAGGCAAGAAGATCCCTTAATTACTCCAACAGTATTCTCTATCCCTAAAATAGGGATAATAGTTTCTACCTCATAGCATTGTTATGAGAACTAAATAATCTAAGCATGGGCTAGCAGGTAGTATGTGCTCCAAAAATGATTGACACCCCTATGAGTTTACCTCCAGTGGTGAACTGTATCCTGTCACTTATGAGAGTTGATTTTTAGATTTGTGGGGATTTTGCAAGCTAGCTGCTTAACAGTTGTTAGCTTGATGGGAATATTTATGTCCCAGAAATCACCAAGCACTACAAAGCAGAGCTTTTCTTCTTCTTGGAGAGCCAGTTGTGAAACATTTGCCAGTGTATCACTGATTAGTTCCATCTGATAGATGAGATTCAGAGTAACTGGCCCACAGTTACACAGCAAGTAAAAGACAGAAATGAGATGTGAACTCAGGTCTTTATCATTGCAAACCTTTCTACTCATTTTTCTACTCATTCGCAGGTATGAATATAAACTATTGTGCATTTTTCACTGCCATTCTCTTTCATTTAGCGATTATTTATTAAGCATCTATGTAGTATGTGCCAAGCACTCTTCTAGAGACTGCAGGATCTATATACAAAAAAAAAAGTCACAATGCCTCAAGTCTACCCTCAAGGGGTGCTCATCATCACTTTGAAATTAAACTTCATGTTATTTGAATTCAATCTACTAGTCAGCCACTGCTCAAGGTAAATGCCTGTATCCAAGGCATCCAACTTGAACATCCTCTGTTCAAGTTGCGGACACAATCATGAGGTTGGTAAACTGCCTTGGAGTCCGCTCCACACCATCCCTGCTGCAGCCCAGCCTTTCTCCCTCCAGATTTGTCCCAGCCAGAGTGTAAAAGTGGAGTATTAATAAATACGCTTATAGAGTTCCCTGGTCGTCCAGTCGTAAAGATTCAGTGCTTTCACTGCCATGGCTGGCCTGGGTTCAATTCCTAGTTAGGGAACTGATTTCCCACAATCCAAGCGAGGCATCCAAAAAATAAGTAAATAAGGAATGTGCTTATTACATGTTATAATCTGACACTCTCAGAGTATTTGCATTTGTAGACAACAATCTTCAGGAGACAAAAGCTGATGCAATGAGGTAACCTGGTGAGAAATTATCTGTGGTCATCACAAACAGTGTAAGCTACTTCCTTCCTGCTTCCCCACCCAAATGTAGCACAACTTTTGACATTTCCCAAACTGTGGTCATTCTAGTACTACTTTCTCTTTTTTCCATACTATCACCTGTTTATTTTAATAAATACTTATATTTTTTTCTGTAAATCAGTTCACTTTTTTCCCTTAAATTTATTTGAAAAGAAAGTGTCAAAAGGTGGGAGGGGGATAGATTATGAGTTTAGAATTAATGTATACACACTATGTAAAATAATCAACAAGGAGCTATAATTTAGCACAGGGAACTCTACTCAATATTCCATAATAACCTCTATGGGGAAAGAATCTGAAAAAGAATGGATATATGCATGCATGCCTGCTTGCTGTCATTTCAGTCGTGTCCAACTCTTTGCTTATGGACTGTAGCCTGCCAGGCTCCTCTTCCATAGGATTCTCAGGGCAGGAATACTGGAGTGGGTTGCCATGCCCTCGTCTAGGGTATCTTCCCAACCCAGGTATCAAACTCACCTCTCTTATGTCTCCTGCATTGCTAGGTGGGTTCTTTACCGCTAGCACCACCATATGTATAGAAGAAAGAAGTGCAGTCGCTCAGTCATGTCTGACTCTTTGCGACCCTATGGACTATATATGTATATGTATAACTAAATCACTTTGCTACACACTTGAAACTAATACATTGTAAATCAGCTATGTGCGCGTGCGTGCTTAGTTGCTCAGTTATGTCGGACTCTCTGTGACCCTATGGACTGTAGCCTGCCAGGCTCCTCTGTTCATGGGATTCTCCAGGCAAGAATCCTGGAGTGGGTTGCCATTCCCTTCAATATAAAATAAAACTTTTTAAAAAGTGTCACTGCTTTAAATAAAAAACTATCATGAGTCATCAAAGATATGACAATCAAAATAAATATACAACTATTATACGGAAGAATGAAAGTGAAAGTGAAAGTCACTCAGTCATGTCTGACTCTTTGTGACCCCGAGAATTGTACAGTCCATGGAATTCTCCAGGCCAGAATACTGGAGTGGGTAGCTTTTCCCTTTTCCAGGGGATCTTCCCAACCCAGGGATTGAACCCAGGTCTCCCACATTGCAGACAGATTCTTTACCAGCTGAGCCACAAGGGAAGCCCAAGAATACTGTAGTGGGTAGCCTATCCCTTCTCCAGGGGATCTTCTCAACTCAGGAATTGAACCAGGGTCTTCTGCATTGCAGGTGGATTCTTTACCAACTGAGCTATCAGGGAATATTCCCATGTGTAATTCCAACAATCATCTCATAGGTGACCAGTGGTCCATGTATCCAACTCTAGAAACACTGTTCTAAGAGTGGGGAGACGGTTTCTCTCTTCCCAGGAGTTAAGTTAGCATTTAAAATACTCTGATCAAAAATGTTTATTCTAAGGGTAGTGTCCCTAGGTTGATAGTTTCACAATTTGCAAGAATTATAAGAAACATTTTCAATGAACACAAACTGAACACAAAATGCTTTCTTATTCCTATTTTTTTCCTTTCTGGACTCTTTTCAGATAAAGTCGTTATTTCCTACCTCTTTGTCTTTAATAAACTCAGCTCTATCATATACACTCAACCTTCAGCCCTCCTCAGCAGTGTCCACCTTCAGTGATTCACTTTTGGGGTTCCTCCACCAGCTTGGCCCTCCTCACCCCATTGACATTACAACTCTCTTCATGTATAAGAAGTATGATTATTTCAAACCAAACTGTGAACACAGAAGCAACCAAAAATAAATGCTCGGGTTTGGGGTCTGGATGATAAAGCTGCTGAGCTGTCTTGGGTATGTCTTGGATGTGGGTACCTCAGGCTTTTCTTCTCAGCTCTACAGGCAATGGATCTCAAAGACCTGGGCCTGAATTAACAGGTGTCAGGCGTTTATCTAAACCTATGACAACTAGTTTACCCTGTTCATGCAAGGAACGGGATGGGGGCTTCCTACGCAATATTTCTTAGTCTACCTACATACCCTGAACCCTACTCATTTCACTAATGAAAAATAGGATTTTATGTAATCCAATATGACTCTCAATTCTGACTGAAGATAGATGTTTAGGCCACCCTAGCAAGTAGGAATGGAAAAGCAATTTAATAAGGTTTAGAAAAATAAAAATGCGTGATGTTCCTTGAATTGGACTGTTGCAGGGCAAAGTAATACTTTTTAGTCTCATAGGAATTAAGCCATCGTGGTCAGGAGAACAAGCAGTGATATTGGCAATTTCACAGAGAAATCTCTGCTGGATACTGGATCACAATGGAAAGCAGCCCTGCACTGGGCCCATTTATAAGTTAAATATGCTGGTGACTCTGCCTTTTACACCTTGCCCTTCCCTGAAGACATAAATATTTACATTTGTGAAGCCATTTACAGAGCACTTTTGCATATGTCTTTTCTTTGAGACTTCAGATCAAGCCAGGGCAGGTAGTGCATTTTATGGACAAAGAGACCTTGGGAAGTCAGACACAGTCATACCAACAGAGACGGGGGGGGGGGGGGGGGGGGGGGGACTTAGGTGTAATTCGTCCATACTCTGTCACTTGGTTCATGCAAGCTCCAGGGAATATAATTCCAAAAGAAACTCATGTTGTCTTAGAGAACCGACTTTCAGATCGACTCATACACACTGCTATTAACATATTTAAAGTGGAAAACCAACAAGGTCCTACTAGATAGCACAGAGTTAATGCGGCAGCCTGGATGGGAGGGAAGTTTGGGGGAGAATGGATACATGTGTATATATGCCTAAGTCCCTCTGCTTTCTATCTGAAACTATCACAATATTGTTAATCAACTATATGGCAGTATGGGCTTCCCTGGTGGCTCAGCGGTAAAGAATCCACCAGCAATGCAGCAGCCACAGGAGACGTGGGTTCGATCCCTGAGTCGGGAAGATCCCCTGGGGGAGCACATGGCAACCCACTCCAGTATTCTTGCCTGGAGAATGCCGTGGACAGAGGAGCCTGGCAGGCTACAGTCCATTGCGTTGCAAAGAGTCAGACGCGACTGAAGTGATTTAGCACACACGCATGCAAACACTCCAGTATAAAATTAAAAGTTTAAAGAAAGGAAATTCATGTTTCCACAAATTGCATCTTTTCTCCTGGGTTTGAGTGGCACCACAACCCAATCGCCCAAGCTGGAAATTTTGGCATCTTCATATACATCACCCGATCTCTCATCATCACTTCCCTCCCTCTTTACACACTGTTACTGCTGTCATCCTCTCTTACCTGGAACCTGGTAATAGAGGTTTTTAAAATTAATTTGTTTTTAATTGGAGGATAATCGCTTTATAATGTTGTGTACATACATTAACATGAATTAGCCACAAGTATACACATGTTTCCTCCCTCCTGAACTTCTCTCCCACTTGCCACCCCATCCCATCCCTCTGGATTGTCGCAGAGCACCAACCCAATTATTCACTACCCAACTGCCTGAGTGAGCTTTCAGTATATAGCTCTGAACGCATCACCCTCTTGCTAAAAAATCTTCAATAGCTCCTTCTTGAATAGAGACTATAGTTCAACTTCTCTCTCTCTCTCTCTTTCTCTCTCTCTCTCTCTCACTCACTCACACACACACACACATAGAGGTTAATATACATTCCACCCCCATTAAATTGCATACACGTTTCAGCTTTACTGACTATGCCAGATAAGCTTATAACAGTGTTTATTCTCCCTGGGAGGGCATTCTGTCCTACACTACCCATTCAGCTAACCAACAGTGGCTAATAAGTCAAGACCCAACTTATAAATCATTTTACAACCTCTAGGAAGTTTTGCCTCCATGAAGCTGACACTCTGTCTCCTATGGCCACGCTGTCCCCTGGACACATTTCTGCTTTGGGGCCTGAACATGCATTATCATGTTCCCCTATTTAGTTTCTGTCTCCTCCTAAACTGGAGCTCCTGGGGGTAGATAAATGTCTTAATGATCTTTGTATATCCAGTGACTAGCATGGAATAAAACACCATGCATTGTAAATAAGTGAACTAATTAACTTCTATAGCAAATAATGATTGCTCACACTAATAGTCAAATAAGATCTCCTCTTCTCTGTTAGAGAAGGGTTGGAAAATGCCAACATGAAGTTGAAGAACCCTAGGGGGCATTCAAAAATTTGAATGCCAGTAAATTTGCCCAGTGAATGGTAACCCTCTTTTTAAAAGGAAAAAAATAACCCACAGATGACAAATCCTTCAACTCTTTATACTTGACCTTCATCAAAAACAGCCAACCCAAGGGATTTTCTTGACCAACTGGTCAAGCGTAGCTTGTCCATGCAACCATGAGCTTTCTTAACTTGTTCTTTCTTCTTAAGCGAAGGTTTCTCTTTCCTTAGTAAATTATTGATTCTAGATGAAGGGAACAGCATGCTTACACTGTCTACAAGGAGCACCAAGAACACTGATTTGGCCAAACTCGATGTTTTCTTTCAGGAAGCCATGGGAAATAAAGCTGGGTAAGTAAGGCCAGATGTGAACAATAATACATTAGTACTGCAAGAGAGCTTAGAAGTCAGCTTGCCCAGAACTTCCCAGAGTGGGGTCTAAATACCATCATGGTGAAATGCTGTTTCAGATAGATAAACATTTTTATTTTAATTATGTGCTTATTTATGTGTGTTTTTAAAAAATCATTATCAGATCATTCATACAGTTTACATACATGATAGCCAAGACTTAAAAAAAAAGAAGTTATTGACATAAACAAAAAATGTCAATTTAGAGGAAAAATGTTAATGAAGTAACAATGTAAGTGAAAAGTCAACATGCAAATGTGATGAGGATGATGCTTGAATGACTGAAGGTGGAGCAATGCCGACCTGGAGCAGCACCTCTTCACATCTCCAGCAAGGGAATTAAGACCCACAGAAGCTAAATAACACAGGTCAAGCCCATGGAGGGCCTGGAATGCAAACATAAGAATCAGGCACCGACTATTCTAAAGTAAACTTAAATAAAGTATTCTAAAATAACTTAAGGTTATTTTAGTAGTTTTATTTCACTACAGTAAAAGTTTTAAAATTCAATATGGGCTTCCCAGGTGGCGCTAGTGGTAAAGATCCCGCCTGTCAGTGCAAGAGACATAAGAGAGGAAGGTTTGATCTCTGGTTTGGGAAGATCCCCTGGAGAAGGGCATGGCAACCCACTCCAGTATTCTTGCCTGGAGAATCCCCATGGACAGAGGAGTCTGACGGGCTACAGTCCATAGGATTGCAAAGAATTGGACATGACTGAAGTGACTTTGCGTGCGCGCTGTTGAAATCGCATAGAAAAAGTCAGTGAGATGTGAAGAGGTGTTGATGTATGGCAGAAACCAACAAAATATTGTAAAGCAATTATCCTCCAGTAAATAAAAAATAAATCAATTAATAAAAAACAGATCTGGGGAAAAAAAATAACTTAAAATCCAGGAATTGCTTGAGGGCAGAGAGGAAAGGCAGAAAATGAAGAAGAGTAAACCCTACCTACATCACCACGGCATGTCCCCAAAGCCACCATTGCCTCCTGCTCCAAAGACAAGGGAAAATGCCAACACTGGAAATGCTTGCTAGAAGACATCCTGAGATGATCAGTCATTCTGTGCTGTCCCTGTACTTCCGCTTCATCACGCTTAGAGTTTTGCAGGCTGGGATTTTTGCTGTCTTGGCAAACATGATGATGGTGTCAAACGTAATGTTTCCTAAATTTTTTCAGAAATGCTGAGAAGACTTCCATGGGGGCCTATTGTCAATTATCTGGAAAAAAGAGAAGTTTGCAGACATTAGCAACAAGAACTGTGTGGGGTGAGGCTCTGGATTTTAATGAGAAGGATTCAAATTAGAATGTTGGCTATTTCCTAGAGCTTGCTAAAAATAACCCGGGAGCCTGCTTCCTTTGCTAGCACTTCATTTTCAGTGCCTGCTCATGCTGAAGATGCAGGAGGGCTGAAAAGTGCTCCTTGGGATCCAGCACCGGAGCTGTTTGTTCAGATAAATCTAATTTAGCTGTGACCTGCTCTCTTGTGCACCAGCGGGCATGCTACCTTCAGGCTCCTGTCAAACTTACACTCAAGGAAGCTTGAAGGTGATAAGGGCACACACATACCAAGTCCTGTTGATCTTGCCTCTAATCTCTCTTCCCATCACTGTCACCAACTTAGCCCAAGTTACCGTCATCTCTTGCCTCGGCTACTGCCTCTTCTTTCTACCTTGAATCTGTCCCCTCTCCCCTAACCCACCACACTGTAACCAAAACCACCTTTTCCCACAGAAAATCTGAACACATCCCCCGCCAAGACCATGAACACCATGACTAGCACCACCACCACGACCAATAAAAATGGTTCAATGGCTTTTCATTGCTTATATGACAAAGGCAAGAATCTTCAACATGGTTTACAATAGAGGTACTCCCTAACTGGTGCCTGAGAACCTCTCCAGCCTCAGCCCGACCTCGTCTGCTCTCCTAACTCCAAGCCACTGTCCTTACTTCAGTGCCTTCTGCCTGTCAGGACCCCAAGAGGCCCCAGCTATAGCCCTGTCCTTCCTTCTTTAGCTACCTTATTCTTATTCATCATTCAGCTCTCAATCAGGTCAGCACTTTCTTAGGAAAGCTTTCCCTGACCCCTCAGAAGAGGCCAAATCCTCTCTCAAATTGCCTCTCCTAGCCCAACAGACCTCTCCTTAGCAGCACTTACCACTGCTTCATGTGCAAGTTTATTTAATGATTAATTGATTACTAGCATTACCTCTCCCAACATTAGCTCTGTGAAGGCGGGAACTACATCTCTTTACTCATCCTTGTATCCTCCACATGCAATACCCTGTCTGGCACAGTATGGGACAATCAATACCTGTTGAAAGATAGAAATGTCCACCCTGGCAGGTCCAAGCCTTCCTCTCTTGCAGAGGTCCTTCCCAAGAGAAATAAAAGGATCACCCCATCTAACTATACCTTTACCTCAATCCCACCCCCATGAACTCCCTGGTTTCCTATCCCTTGCTGTCCTCACCTTAGTCCTTTTGACAGGAAACCTCCTGTATACAATACACGGGGAAGGAGGTGGTCCCTGAATTTCCGCCAGTGCTGACTTCTGCCTGGGTCTTCTGAAGGAAGGGTCCCTAAACGTGGTTTACATCGCCTCTCTCAATTTCTCAGTTCAAATGGTAGAGCTCACATATCATTTTCCTCCATAAGTAAAAAATACATGTTTTTAACATCTCACTGCAGACAAAGTCTTGGGCACTCACTTGTAGAGGAGATTTAGGGAAGAAGGGCAGAAAGGGAGATTTTATGGGGTTGGGAGAAGGGATTCACATGAAGATTTTAAAGCATCTGTTTCCGTCGTAGAAAGTGAGAGGTGGAGAGACGGGGATGGTGAGATGAGCAACAGGACCTGTAGGGTAAGAAAAGCTGGTTTACAAGGTGAGACTTCCTTCCTCACCCACTCTGCCCACTCCCACATCTCTCTGACCTGAAGAGGACCAGGCCTGTGGTTTAGAGTAAGATGGACCTGGCGGCCAGGGTGAGATCACCACTAGCCCCCTGCCCGGCCTTTCCTGGAGGAGCAGCATTCAGCATCTGGTGCACTGCAAATTCAGCCCAGCCTGTGATGAGAGAGTTATTATTGGCACATTCTTGAGTTTTATTGGGTGTTTTTAAACAGCAATTACTGCGAGAATATGCACAAGGCCAAGAGAAGTCTGTAAACACTGGGAAATGTATCTGCCTGCTCTGTGACAGCTGGGCCAGCTTCCACATGCCAGAAGTTTGGGGCAGGGTCAGATCAGGGCTGCAGATGGTCACCGGCAGGGAGCTACTATTTTGGGGGCACAGGTCATGGGAAAGGCTTCCAGTTCAAAGCTGGTTTCTATGACTGTCCCATAACTTTTCCTTCAGCCTCATGTTTCACAATCAACAGTCCCATCAAGTTTGAGGAAATCACTGGATATTTTTGTTTAAAGACCCTGTTATGGTACTGCTGAACAAGTCCATAAGTTAAGTGGGCTCATTTTACAGAAGAGAGGACGGTTTCAGCCTCAGATCTCTTTTGCCTCTCATAGAAGGGGGAAGAAAATGGAAAAATGTAAATATCTTGTTAGGTTCTATTTATGTACATGTTTTCCCATTTCTGATGTGGGTTGACTTTTAGGAATTCTGTGCCCCTTGTAAAAATTACAGCTGCAAAAAATACAGAAGACATCAGTACACTTGTTAGGAAACATAAGTTCAGATTTCCAAAGGACAAAGAGCTGAGTTTTGAGATGGTTCATCTGGGAAATTTTTCCCAGTTACATGAACAACTGAGAAAGAGCAGGGTCCCACTAACCCATGGGAAGTCCAAGGAGCTCTTCTGCTTCTTGTTCACTTTCTATCTGTGGATGGAGAAAGAAACTGATCAAGGGGAAAGAGTGACCTTAGAGTTTGGAAGGGAGAGCAGAAAGCAATTATAGATGAGGATCCAGTATTAGACAGAACTCAGTTTTCAAAGGCTAGTGCATAATGGATCCACCTTGGAGCATTTTAAGAATGCAGACTGTCAGACCCTTCACAGTATCTGCCTTTTCAATGGGCATCTCATGATTCCAAAGCAGCCCGAACAAAAACTGTGCTAAGGCAGCTAAAATCACAGTGGAGGGTGCCAGGAAGGATAATGATATTCAGAAGCCATTATCATTGTTAAAACTCAGAGATAAAAGACAAATATTAGCTAAAGTATAAATCCAGGAAAAAATTAGGATGTTAAAAAGGTGAGCTCCGTTCAAATAAGACCAAGGTTAGCTTAGCAGTCATTGAAAGTAGCTGCACATTAGTAAATTTGGTGTAAAATCTTGGTTAAGAGAGAGAAGGCCCAACTCAAACTGGATTAAGCAAAAAGAAAATCAAGAATCTATTGGTCCACATCAATGGAAGGTATAGAAATAGATCTGGGCTTCAGGGATTCAGGGCTCAAATGTCATCAGAACTCAGTCTCTCTGCCTTTGCCTCTTGAATGTTACATTTCCTTTGTCTTAATTCTCTTTCCATATCTCTTCTTGTGGAGAAGATATCTGCCTGGAGTCCCAAACTTTCATACTTGATTCCAAGTCTAGAAAAAGGAACTACTCATTCTAAGTTACTCGAAAAAAAAAAAAAAAAATCCCAGAACATTTTCTGATTGGACTAGCCTACATGGGTCTCACGACTACTTCTGAAACAAGCTTTCTGGTCAGGGATTAAAATATCATATTGCCAAGATCTGGATAATTTCCCCACCCCTAGATCTGGGGAGGGGCTGGTAGACTAAGTACATGGGGAAGGGGAGATGTTATCCTAACAAAAAACTCTAGGATGTTCTTCCCAGAAAAAGTGGGAATAGAGGTTGGGGAGCAGAAGCCAGTTGTCTGCTACAGCAGCTGAGAAATATTGTCATCTGTTTAACTATACAAAAATGTTACTATCAACTAATATTCACTTACTTATTACTCTGTATAAAATATGGAAGTGTGTATTTGAATATGGATATTATATTATTATTATAATGATTTGTTTTGTTATTAATATTCCCCAGTGGATTATAACCCCTATGAGGGCAGAGACTATGTTTATCTTATTTATCCATGTGGACAAGCCATCTCCAAAGTGGGATGTGTAAAAAGGTGTGGTGCATTAAGATAATAGTAGATTTTTTAGTTATTTTTCTTATCTAATTTTTTAGGATAAAAGGAAGCTTTATTAACATTTTGTGTATTGATATTCAGATCGGCAATGACATCCTCGCTAGGTTCAGAAGTCAGACCTCCATGGTAATGGTAATAGGGGTCTCAAGAGAAGAGTGTGACCTCCACTTGGTCATTTGCTCCTCTGGCTCCTGGCCTCCTATTCTTTGTTCCATCTCTTGTTCCCACTCAGTACTCTTTAGATTCACTATCTGAGGCTATGACTATCTGATACAAGACTTCTCACTCAGGAACTGCCCTCATCCAAGTGGGAGACCCACTTTCTTTTTCACCCCAAGATGTCAGGCACTATCAGTACAATCTGTTAACCCCTAGCCATCTTTATTTAGAGGCTCAGTAGTAATGTACCCAACCCTTCACATTGTGGATTGGAGGACAGGTTGGCTCAGTTATCAGCCAACTAGGATTTATCAAACATCTACGATGTCCAGAGCGCCATGACAGGAAGAGGGAGATAAGGAGCTTCACAAGGGAAGAGTCTCACCCTCATAGAGCTCAACAATGTAACTGTAAGATGACTGGTGTAGACAGCAGAGGATGGTGATAACATGGGCTTTATTCAAAAGGCATCATTCCCCTTCTGCTGTTTTAAAGGAAGCACTGCTGTTAATAGGGCAAGGTTTTCCTGCACCCCAGTTCTTTTTAACATAGTGTTGGACTTTACCTCCCCTTGTGTAGACAAATGTCATTAAATCTTCCCTAGGCTGAAACAAAGGAAGCTGGAAATGTACCTGATTTATCCAGTGAGAAAGGAAATTAGCCTGTCAACAGAAAATAAGGAGTAAAGATTTGATTCTTAGATTAGGAGTCAGATCTATGGACTCCCCAGGGCTCATTCCAAAAAGGTAAACAGACTGGCTGCATTATTTATCAGTCTACAATGGTTGCAGGCAATATCACCAATGCCCAATTTTATGTTTCATTAGGATTTCAATTAATCTCTTCCTCATTTAGTCTGGGAGAGGGATTGATCTGCCTTTAACTGAATACCACACAATCCTTTCCTTTCAAAAGGCAAATAAGTTTATATATTTGATTTATTTCCTTTGTCATAATATGGTCCAGAAACAACACGTATTATTTCTATTTCTCTGACTATATTGACTTTGCCAGAAGTTGTAGTTTCAAGAACTTTCCTTTCTGTCCCTAAGAAGAGGATTTTTCTCTGTCCGAATCTTGTATTTCCAAACAATTTTATTCCTCTCTGAGGAACATACCTCAAAAGAAAACTATTGTTCATGAGCACTCAGACTTTTTGCAACTGCTCCAGTAAAGTAAAACATCCCAAGAGATACCCAAAGTTCTCTTTGAGGTACCCAAATCTCCATATCTAACAGGAAACAAAGGTTTTACATTTTCTTTAGGCCTAATAAGACTTGATGTCACTCAAAAATATGAAAATAGTTGCCAAAAGAACCTTTGGTAATTTTTTTGTCTACAAAATGAGTGGAGCTATTCATGTTTTTCCACAGCCTCCTTCTCTCCAAACAAAAAGAAAAACATCTACAAAGAGAAAATAGGTTATTCATATTCTATAGTTGAATCATTGATGTAAGCAACAGACCACTCAACTCTAAGTGGCTTGAAAAATAAAGGGATTTAATCTTAACTGTACAGCAAGCCATCTGAGGCAGGCTGGTTTCCAGTAGATCAATAATGCCATCAAAAACCAGATGCTTTTCTCCTTAGAACACTGATTCTCATCTCGGACTTGACACATTACAATAGAAGAATGAGTACAGCAACTTCAAGCATTGTTGTTGTTTAGACACTAAGCTGTGTCCAACTCTTTTGCAACCTCATGGACTATAGCCTGCCAGGCTCCTCTGTCCATGGGATTTTCCAGGCAAGAATACTGTAGTAGGTTATCATTTCCTTCTCCAGGGGATCTTCCCGACCCAGGGATTAAACCCACATCTCCTGCACTGGCAGGTGGATTCTTTACCACTGAGACACCTGTGTTCATATATGAACACCCCAAAGCTAGAGGGCAAAATGTTCTGTTCCTGTTTGCCTTTTAAGAGAAAAGTTTTCTTTTCCAGAAGCCCTGCAAAAAAAAAAAAAAGGCTTTCCTCATATTGCATTGGCTAGAATGTATTATACACCCACATTCCATATCCAGGAAAGAAAACTTTATATTGCAGAATTCCCAGCAAAAGCCTCAAGATACAAGCTGATTGGATTCCCCCACAAGTCAACTTTTGTGGCTAAGGGAATATCACAGTTTGATTGTTTGAGGCCTCTGTTGCTTGAACCAATCACTTTTTTAAAGACCACCTTAAAAAGGGGGCCTTATTGAGAAGTACTTGGAAAGTCAGCCTAGAGGACATCATCAGCATATGGGTTTTCCCACATCAGCATTACTTCAAGAAAATTGGATTTTAAAAAGACTATTAGAGCCACTCTTAGAATTAGAAGAGAATTCTCCACATGGTAAATATTCCTAATGCATTTAAATATGACATCATTCATAAAAGTGTGCTTACATATTTTGGGGAACATTTTTATTGCATTTATCCCATGCTAATTCCATAGGACACCCTGTCTCACAGATGCTAACGGCTTCAGACTCAGCTGAAAGTATTGGATTGGCCAAAAAGTTCATCTGGGTTTTTTTGGACGATGTTATGGAAAAACCCAAACAAACTTTTTGGCCAACCCAATATATCCACTGTGCATGCATGCTAAGTTGCTTCAATTGTGTCTGACTCTTTGCCACCCTATGGACTATAGCCCGCCAGTCTCCTCAGTCCATGGGATTCTCCAGGCAAGAATATTAGACTAGACTGCCATGAACCTCCTCCAGGGGATCTTCCCAATCCAGGTATTGAACCTGTTTCTCCTGCGGCTCCTGCATTAGCAGGCAGATTCCTTACCACTAGCGCCACCTGGGAAACCCCAGTATGTCCACTAAATTGTACTAAACCCCAGTGACCTATCACTATTTTAAAAGAAATTTCCAAAACCCTCAAAAAGATAAAGCGTTTATATTATATCCTAAGCCCCTGGTTTTTCCTTCAAGAAAAAAATTGTTTTAATGAGCATTACTCACTTGAAATGAGTCCTCTCCTGCTGTAAACATTCTTTAACAAACCCTAACAATAGGTAGCGGAGAAGGCAATGGCACCCCACTCCAGTACTCTTGCCTGGAAAATCCCATGGATGGAGGAGCCTGGTAGGCTACAGTCCATGGGGTTGCTAAGAGTCGAACACGACTGAGCGACTTCACTTTCACTTTTCCCTTTCATGCACTGGAGAAGGAAATGGCAACCCACTCCAGTATTCTTGCCTGGAGAATCGTAGGGACGGCGGAGCCTGATGAGCTGCCGTCTATGGGGTCGCACAGAGTCGGACACGACTGAAGCGACTTAGCAGCAGCAGCAGCAGCAACAATAGTTAGATGAGACCAGAAGCACGTATCACTCTATTTGTCCATTTCCGTCATGTTCCCAGTCCTTGCAGGCACTTAACAGTGTATCTGATTCAGATATTAACCAGGTGAGTAAATTTTATAATCACCACATTATAGAGGAAGGAATTGGAGCTTTGAGAGATTAAGCAATTTGCTAAAACCTCTCAACTCTTAACTAGACCAAGATTCAAAGTCAGTTTTTCCTTATTCCAGGACCCACATCCTCTTCACTAATGCTGTCCTACTAGCAGATCACCAGAGTATTCATTCGTTCAATTCATAATTATTTAGGACCTACCCTGTGTCTGGTATCATGATAGACAGTGTAGAGACACATATTCGTTGGCCTTCATAGATCGAAGTGAGATAACAGAGAGACAACAAACAAATGAATAAACTAATAAATGTATAATCTGAATAGCAACAAGTACAATAAGGGAAAAGAACAGGCTGCAGAGTATAGAGATGTAGGGAATTTGCCTAAATATTCATTGGAAGGACTGATGCTGAAGCTGAAGCTCCAATACTTTGCCCACCTGATGCAAAGAGCTGACTCATTAGAAAAGACCCTGATGCCGGGAAAGACTGAAGGCAGGAGGAGAAGGGGACAACAGAGGATGACATGGTTGGATGGCATCACCGACTCGATGGACCTGAGTTTGAATAAGCTCCAGGAGTTGGTGATGGACAGGGAAACCTGGCGCACTGCAGTCCACGGGGTCACAAAGAGTTGGACATGATTGAGTGACTGAACTGAACTGAGTTTACATAATGCAATCCAGCCCTTCACAGGCATGCAGTATCAAGACGCTAATCTCTGCCTGATAGCTGCCCCTGCTTATAAGTAGATGAAGTGATAACAAATTTTTGCTACACATACTGAGAAAGAAAAATTCTTCCTGAAGGAGGCAGAACTCTGTAGTCTGATGTAAGTTAGCAGCTCCTCTGGAGAGGTAATTACCATTTCTGATAAATCACATAAGCTATTTCTGATGCACTTCAGTGAGCTCAAGTGTCCTGCCCAGAAAATTTTGTGCACAGCGTCTTCTGTTTGCCCCTCCAGCTCCACTCTGCACCTTTAACCACACTCATGAGCCCAGAAGCTAGCCTGTATGAACTGCACTCCTGGGCTCCCTGGCTTTCCAGCTTGGAATGGGTTTGGCCAGTGAGAAGCATCAGCAGGAGACTGGAGGGCAAAGGGCAGAAGGAGAGTGAGCCTGGATATCCACACTCTGGCTCTCTCTCCCTGTAGAGATGCCATGGGTTGGCTAGACCCCTCTGATGAAGACCTCTGCTTCTGGGAGATGGCACCTTCTATAAAGCTCCCTTCTTCTGCTCTAGTGCCAGCTCCCTTGCCTTGTCCCTTCAAGTATGAGTACCAAAGGCTCCCACAGTTGCCAGCCCTGAGGGGCATACCCCTTGTGACTATCCCCAAACCCCACACATACTGTAACAAACAACCTCTCTCCAACTGTCTTCACATCACCTGTTTTGAGTGAGCCATTTGCTTTCTACCAAGATCTAAACTAACACAACCACTATCAACTTCATGAGTTGTCTAGCAACCTATGACCAGTCTCCTGGAGTGTCTAATGATCTTTAAACATTCTTTTTATTTTTTAAATTAATTTTTACTGGCATCGCCGCAGACAGTGACTGTAGCCATGAACTTAAAAGACACTTGCTCCTTGGAAGAAAAGCTATGACAAACATAGACAGCAACTGTTACTAAAGCTGAAGCTTCAGTATTTTGACCATCTGGCTCAGCGGAAAAGGCTCTGAGGATAGGAAAGATTGAGGGCACGAGGAGAATGGGGTGACAAAGGATGAGATGTTGATAGCATCATCGACTCAATGGACATGTATTTTAGCAAATTCCGGGTGATACCGGAGGACGGAGGAGCCTGGCAGGCTACAGTTCATGGAGTCACAAAGAGTAGGACATGACTTAGCAAATGAACAACAGCAACAACACAGGTGATTTACAAAGCTGTGTTAGTTTCTGCTGTACAGCAAAGTGAATTAGTTATACAAATCATATATCTACTCTGTTTTAGATTCTTTTCCCATATAGGCCATCAGAGAGCATTGAGTAGAGTTCCCTGTGCTATACAATACGTCCTTATTAGTTATCTATTTTATATACAGTAATGTGTATATATCAATTCCAATTTCCGAATTTATCTCCCCACTTTGCCCTTTTCCCCCCCTTGGTAATCGTAAGTTTGTTTTCTACACCTAGGGCTGTATTTCTGTTTTGGAGATAAGTTCATTTAAGACTCCACATATAAGTGATATCATATGATATTTGTCTTTTTCTGTCTGACTTACTTCACTCAGTATGACAATCTCTAGGTCTGTCCATGTTGCTGCAAATGACATTATTTTGTTCCTTTTTATGGCTGAGTGATATTCTATTGTAAACATATACCACATCTTCTTTACCCATTCCTCCATCGATGAACATTTAGGTTACTTCCATGTCCTGGCTATTGTAAAAAGTGCTATAATCAACATTGGGGTACATGTACAAACATTTAAAAAAAATACAGCCTAGTAGTGATTATCTAAACTATTTTTCCCTAAACATACTAATCAATTAAGAAATACTGAAGTTAGTGTGCTCATAAGCCTCTTCTGGGGCAATGGGTTTGAAAAATACCTCTGAGATATACTTGCAATTAGTTTGCCTGACAAGTTACTTTAACACATAAACACACAAAGAGTCACACATTCTATTTCATAAATGATGAAGCCTCAGTTTTCTGTCCTTTGGGGTACCGGGAAAGGAATTTCCATGACAATTTTTCTTAAAGCCAGTGTCATAATATTGCAGCAGCATATTTAATTGCCAAGTCAAAGCATGATGACAAAAATTCTCTAATCAGCATCTGAGACCAAGGCAAGTTTGTAATCAAATCCTAGCAAGATGTATTGGCCTTGCTAGATCCCTGTTTATATAAAGGTAGGAGCACCCACACAATATTTCTAGCACATCCACACATTTGAAGACTACTCATTTCATTGGTGACAGAATTCTAAGATCTGCTATATTCATCAAAGCTTCTAGTGTGAATCACAGACAAGGAATGCTGAGTTACTCCATTATCATCTGTCTCAGGAGTATAGACTTTTTTAGAACTTGCAAATGCTAACTAGCTATCCCTTTAGTGTATAATTTCTGATTAGAGTACTTCAAATATTAACTAACAGCCTCTGAAGTGTAGATAAAAAGCAACTAATAGAGATTTTACAGTGTCTACACAGAAATGTTTTAAAAGTACAAACAATATGACAGATAAACGCCCTTGGACAGAACACTGCCATCCCATGAGGCTTGCTTAGGTCACTTATTCATCTGTACATAGAGCACATTATTACTGTCTTGTTACACTATTTCTATAACATAAACCTGCATATTCAACATTGATACAAAATCATCATGAAAAGCCATAAAAATGCCATTGTATGGCAGAAACCATATTATATTTTAAAATCCCTAATAATCCACTGTCTTAGATAAACTTCTTAATTTCTAAGAAGGCCTTCATAGTTTATTGAATAACCCTACTGCTTTTGAACTATGGTGTTGGAGAAGACTCTTGAGAGTCCCTTGGACTGCAAGGAGATCCAACCACCCCATCCTAAAGGAAATCAATCCTGAATATTCACTAGAAGGGCTGATGTTGAGGCTGAAACTCCAATACTTTGGCCACCTAATGCAAAGAACTGACTCCTTGGAAAAGACCCTGATGCTGGGAAAGATTGAAGGCAGGAGGAGAAGGGGATGACAGAGGATGAAATTGTTGGATGGCATCACCAACTCAATGGACATGAGTTTGGGTAAACTCCGGGAGTTGGTGATGGACAGGGAGGCCTGGCATGCTGCAGTCTATGGGGTCGCAAAGAGTTGGACACAACTGAGCGACTGAACTGAACTGAACTGCCATCTGAGGGGCATGTTCTTCCTTCTAAATTGACCATTTCCTTTTGCTCTGGGAACAGTTTAAATAGTTTGCAAATCCATGTTCACACCCTTGGACAGGTTCAGTGTGACATACTCAGGTTACACTGTGACACTTCCTCTTCACTGGCACTATCCTTCTTCAGAACTTCCTCCTACAGTAGAAGGAGCCACTCATCCTTCCTTTACTCAAGTAGGAGAAGTGGGTGAGCTCCATCCTGTCAATCTCAGTTCATTCATTATTAAACAGCTAATGTGAGCATAATTCTGAGGCTGACCTGGGAAGACTGAAAAGGAAAATTTAAGGTGATCGTAGGAAGGCTGTACCCATCTGGCTGAAGATTACTGGCAATTATCCAGTTTTCTTAGGCAGGGAAGAATCTATTTTTATGAGGCTTATTGGTGGCTAATTGCTTGAAAATATTCAACAGAATACAATTTCCCAGGCATTCAACCAGCTCCCAGAAGCTTTCCTTTTCTAACATGGGTCCAACTCATTATAATTATTTCCAAAGGACTGTCCACAGTAATTTATCATAAAGAAATTCCATTGTGTTGTTTGAGATAGAAGGCCAATTAGATGCTGTTAAGATGAAAAACACTCTTCACTGAAATGACGTGTCTTACAATGATTCATGTGTACTGTAATCATGTGAAAGATAGTTCAAAAAATGAGCTATTATATTAAAATCTCTGCTTTGCTATTAATATAAAAATAAATTTTATGACAGGCATTTTACATGCAAGTTAGGAATCCATTAACTGATCAGAACAATTCAGTTAGAAAGTCCTTAAAATTGAAGATGAGATACCTACAGTGATTTGCCCAAGTAGACAGACAGAAAAGGAAAAAAAGTATGACAAGGAGGTGCTGGGGAAAAGCTGGAGAAGACAGTCTGCAGGATATCAGGATGCTAACAGAATTAGACATGAACTTAGTAAGAATCCCTAGAAAGATCCTCAGAGACATTTTAATGCTGGGTATAAAGGACTGTAACACTTTGCTTTTTTAAAACGGCAGCAAAATATCCAATATTCCTCTCATTAAAAGTGGGTCTTTGCCTCTTTCCTATGAGTGTAGTGGGCCTATGACTGCATCACCCGGTACAGTCACCACGTGACTTTTGAGGCTGGGTTGGAAATGGCCATATAACTTACCCCTGGTTTTGTTGCAATGTGTCTTCTATGTTGCAAGCCAGCCACCATGTAAGAGTCTGATTCTAAAACTAATGGAGATACCATATGTGGACCCTTATCAGCCACCAGGGAGTATCAGCTGCCAGCCACGGGATGGTCCATCTTGCACGTCCAGCCCAGTCGAACCTTTGGTTGTTTGTAGCCCAGTGTACATCTGACGGCAATTACATGCAGGAACTAAGTGAGAACTTCCCAGCTAAGCCCTTCAGAATTTCTGGCCCTGGGGCAACCTAACTTATAGCATTGGTAACCAAAGCAAAGACTGATTCCTTGACCTACAGGAGATCTGAGTGTAAATTTTACAGACAGAATACTCTGGGACTGCATTAGGCAAACGAAAAAAAAAAGTCAAAGTGGCTTTTCTGGCAAACTGTCCAAATAACTGTAGCGCCTTCTTTTCTTTCCAGATCTAGAAAAGTGCCCCTCTTCTCCAGATATTAAATAAAACTCAAATAAATTACCCTTCACTCCAGAAGCCATTCTCTCATATGTGATTTCACCAGAAATCCCACTGAGTACCAAAATATTTTCTCAAAACATATATTTTTGAGATACAAAAACAAAAAATTTTGAAGTATTTTGTTGTTTTTAAGATCCAACTGAATCAAATCCTTCTTAGTTGCTCCTGAACTAAGCCTTTTTCACTAATAACACCTTTATTCTTAAAGGTTTCACTAGCTCTGAATCAAGAACTGTTGTGACTCATGTGGTGTGTGGGTAGCAGCTAAAGACTTTCTGGAAGGGTAAGTTACTCCAGGGAAAACATCCCAAATGCTTTTGAAAAATACATTGTAACAGTTATAAAACATCCATGGCAGGATCTGCAGGCAGCCCTAGAATTAACTGCATGGAGGATTAGCAGCAGGTACATGGTTAGAAATGGAATAATCTGGAAAATGACATTTTAAAGAATAGGGTCGAACAAAGGTATATGCTCACTGAAAAACATCTGATGATTGGCCCAACAGGAAGATGGGTGCCCTGAAATTATAAGGCATTGGAAGGAAGCATGAAGACTCTAGTTCAGTCTCAAAATAAGATCTCTCTCTCATTCACACACACACACACAATTTTCCCTTGGAAAATTCTCTTAGAGCCATAGAGTCAGACTTCTATTTACTATAGTTCTTCATGGAGACCCTCCTGCACTGATTTTGCCTCCCACATAACATTAAAAGGACCCAACATGAATCAGGCTGACCAAATGTCTTGGTCAGCTCACAGCCAAAACTTGGCAAAACCACAACATAGAAAAATTACATTCATTACCCTCCTGCTTTTCCTTTCTTACTTTACACCCCCTGAAGCACACTACCCCATTGACCTATCCACTTCTCTATCCCTTCTCTGAGCAAGTACATTTGACCTATTTGACTGACTGTCCTTGATAAGGGAAAATTTTCACATTGGGACTTTTCCAACTCCCCTTCCCCCTCCAAAAGTTGTCCCTCCAATTTCCCATTCTCTGAATTCTAAAATCCCTCTCTGGCACCTCCAAGGTCTTTGGGGAAAAAAATTCAAACTCCGTATCTTGGTATTTAAGAGTAACCACAGTTTATAAGATCCAACCTCTCTTGATAGCTATGTTTCTCATGCTTTTCTTCTCCAGACAAAGGTAGTTATTATTAATCACTTCTTTATCTTCTGGTTGCTGTTCACCACGTACTTTCCCCAAAATACCATATTTTTGTCTGTTCCTTGCCTCCAACCCAGAATGCCCTCCTCCCACTCCAAACATACTCAAGTCCAGCTTTCTTTTAAGACTCAGATCAAATCGGACCATCTCTATGAAGACTTCTCCCCCAACCCAAGCCCTGGTGATAGTGTCCACCTCTGAATTCTTTATCACTCACTTGGCCCTTAGTACATGAGGTGTCCCAATGCTACTCATTTGTTTATGTTCCTCTTTCTCGATGTGGGGCAGTGACAGCATTGTGTCTCTTTGGTACCTCTGATACACCTGGCTCTACACTCAACTTACATCAGACAACATACATGCTGTCAAGAGAAAATCTACAGCACAAACTCGTGACTTGGTACTCTTCCCAGGGAGGTTTGGGAAGACTATCAAGTAGGTAGTATATAGTTTGTATCAGGTATTTAGTTTGGTGTTGGTTTTTTTCTTTCATTGCTTCCAAAAATGCAGTAACTCTCAGGGATAAATGTAAAGATATAAGTGTGTATATATATATATATATATATATATAGCTCCTCAGGAGCCAAATTGAGCAGATATCGAGGCAGCTCAGCTGACCTTTTACACCAAAGTAAATCTTCTTCAACATTTGCTTTCCCATCACAGCCTGTATGCCCTTGTAATTAGGTTAGACACCTGCACACTCTCTCAAATTCCCTTGCCCACCTCCTTCCTTTTTTGTCCTGATGGGTGTCCTCCCTGTGCCAAGTCACCCCTCTACTTGAGGACTTAAAACATCCAGTTGTAGAGCAGGTGATCTGCTTTTTTTTGTGGGAGGAGGGTCTGTGCTGGGTCTTCATTGCTGCAGGGGCTTTTCTTTAGCTACTCTTCATTGCAATACACAGGCTTCTCATTGTGGTGGCTTCTTTGTTGCAGAGTATGGGCTTTAGGATGTGCAGGCTCCAGTAGCTGTGGCTCCTGGGCTCTAGGGCACAGGTTCAGTAGTTGTGGTACACGGGCTTGGTTGCTCCACAGCATATAGGATCTTCCCGGACTAGGGATCGAACCTGCGTCTCCTGCATTGGCAGGCAGATTCTTTACCACTGAACCAACAAGGAAGCCCAGGGATCTGGCTGTTTAAGAGCTAGTCTGAGCAGCTGAGGGGCTAGCTGGTGATCCTGGAAGAGAGGGAGCATTTGCTTTCTGGGGGTGAACCTCCGTCAATGAGAAACAGGAAATGGTAGGAACAAAGCTGATCGATTCTTCCTCCTCTTTCACTTTTTAGCTACTCCAGGTGGAGTTCCTTCTTTGTCATCCACATGGGCAAAATGCTGCATGTACTGAGTGAACACAACTGCTGTGTCCCTTGTCTCTTTGTGGCTCATTGTGAGATGGTGACCAATGTGTAATGCTTTGCATCACATCACTTCCTCTCTTCCTGAATCAAGTCTCTTTTTCTTTTCCTCTCCCTGCTTTGTGCTTGCGTCTCCCTATAAAGGGGGTTAGCATCTTAATCCTTGCCTCAGGCTCTGCAGTGCTCAGGCTAAGATAGTTCCCTTTATAATCATCCTATTTTATTGAGACCTGGAGTCCCATTTCACAGAATGGAGTACAAATAACAGCTTTCCAGGAGTATCACTAAGTGCAAGACTTGAACTCCCATTTCCCAGTTTATAGAAAGTCTGCCAGTCTTTCTGGACTCTTTCTCCTCTCATCGACTCCAAAGCTTAGTAATTTACAGAGAGCCAGATCTGCATATTCCTGAATCACTAATGAAATCAGGATAGCTCTTGGAGGCTGGAAGACTTCCAGGTCTTGCATTTAAAAGGATTGGTTTATGCATCTTTTGTCCTTTTCTCCTTCATTCTGGCTAAGAGCTGAAGAAAACTGTGGTAGCTTCCTCGTCTTGAGATAGAAACCACAAGTTGGAAATGACAGAGTTGTTCAGATAGTCCTGGACAACTTATCTCCGGAATAAGGCCTACATATGAGGGGTAATTTTTCCACCTTGCTCAAGCCTCTGCGTTTTAAAGTCTCTTTTATTATATAACCTAATCTGTTCCTTGTTTTCTCTGACTGCTCTGAAATGCTGCTGTCACCATACTGAGAGATGTCTCTGTGGACCATGTCACTGCTTTTGCGGCTGGTGCTGAAGTCTGTTGTCACCACCTGCTGAAATGTCAGCATTCTGAAGATGTATTCTCCTGTGTGACTAACAAAGCTCTTGTTTCCAGTCACGAACCCATAGCGAGGCCAGCTCAGTCTACCTGAACAAGTTCAAGGGGAAATCAGTCGTCTATGCAAGATTGCTCATTGCCAATTGTTTCCCAATATTTTTCTCCCTCATTTCCTTACTAATGGAAACCTGCTTTTTTAATGGAGTAGCATTTGCCATCCTCCCACCCAATACAGCTTTTGCCCAAGGTTCAATAAAAAGCTATAGTTCCCCAATTCCTTGGGTCTGAAGCTGCCCACATGACACAGGCTTGAAAGAAGTGACTTCAAGGAAGATTTTCATTTCCAATATAGGCACCTCCCTTGGTACCATG
Source organism: Giraffa tippelskirchi (assembly GCF_054371585.1). Taxonomy (NCBI): domain Eukaryota; kingdom Metazoa; phylum Chordata; class Mammalia; order Artiodactyla; family Giraffidae; genus Giraffa; species Giraffa tippelskirchi. The sequence goes on along the minus strand of NC_137281.1, from coordinate 143,488,814 downwards.
TCGCTTCCTTCTCCTTCTTAGTAAATGGAGAGCGAGCATCAGACTGAAGGTGGAACAGCCATCCTGCAACCTTGAGGAGGAGAGGTGCTTGAGATAGTAGAGCAGGAGGATAGAAACCTCCTGAAACACTGACCACATCATGGAGCCACTTGTTTGCTATATGAAGAAAAATAGACCCCAATTTGGTTAAGTTTCCATACTCAGGACTCTATCATGTGCAGGCAAAAGCCATCTCTAATGGATATGCCCCACCAGAAGCCCTGGGTTTCTCTCACGCATTTTGTCAAAATGTACCCAACAGCCTTCAAGTCATACTTCAATTGTTTTTCTCCTAAACAAACAAAACTAAAGTTCTACCTTACAAAAAGTGCAGTACAACGAAATTACTTACTTGAGTGAGTGAGTGAGTGAAAAATCACTCTGTTGTGTCCGATTCTTTGTGACCCCATGGACTATACAATCCATGGAATTCTCCAGGCCAGAATACTGGAGTGGGTAGCCGTTCCCGTCTCTAGGGCATCTTCCCAAGCCAGGGATTGAACTCAGGTGTCCCACATTTTCAGGCAGATTCTTTACCAGCTGAGCCACCAGGGAGGCCCATGTTTACTGCTTGTGTTTCCCGCTAGACTCTAAACTCCATGAAGGCAGGATCCATGGGGGTCTTCCTCACTGCCTTAACCTCAGCGCCCAGCACTGCCTGGCCTATGTCTCCAAATGCATCCTGGAGAGAATGATGACTAAATGAGAGAATGAAAACACATTACTATCTACTTACTTAGATGACTCACTATTGGTATGCAACTCATTCATACACTTATTTTATTCATTCGTTTAACCAATATTAATGGCCTACTCTGGAATAGGCATAGTGATAGGAACTGAGGATCTTTATTCCACACATAAGGCAGTTACTGCCCTCAGTGAACTTAACTTCTAGTGGGAGGAACAATCAACTCTTAAACAAAAAATAAGAGATTCAGATAGTGCTAAGTATAATAGGCAAAGAAGCTTCTTCACCTGGGGGATTCCTGGAAGACCATATGTGTCTGTGTGTTAGTCACTCAGTTGTGTCCAGCTCTTTACAATTCCATGGACTGTAGACCACCAGGCTCCTGTGTTCATGGAATTCTCCAGGCAAAAATACTGGAGTGGGTTGACATTCCCTTCTCCAGGGGATCTTCCTGACCCAGGTATCGAACCTGGGTTTCCTGAATTGTAGGCAAATTCTTTACCATCTGAGCCATCTGGTAAGCCTGGAAGACCATATATAAATATAGTTTATTGTCAGTATATCAACATGTATATCAGCAGTATATCAGTATATCAACAGTATATCAACATAATCACATCAATCTAAACAGTCCACATTCTGAGAACTAACTGTTTTCTAAAGACGAGCAAGAATGAGATGGTCAATTTCCTTTTTTGAATTTAGGATTACATGCATTTTTTTTCTTAATTTTTAATTGGAGGATAATTGCTTTACAATGTTGTGTTGGTTTCTGTCCTATAACATCATGAATTAGTTGTAACTATACACATATGTGGACTTCCCTGGTGGCTCAGATGGTAAAGAATCTGCCTGCAATGCAGGAGACCCGGGTTCGATCCCTGGGTTGGAAAAATTCCCTGGAGAAGGAAATGGCAACCCATTTCAGTATTCTTACCCGGAGAATTCCACGGACAGAGGAGCCTGGTGGGCTACAGTCCATGGGGTCACAAAGAGTCAGACACAACTGAGTGACTAACACACACACACCCATACACATATATGTACATATGTATACATATATATTATATATACATACACACACACATATATATATATACCCTCTCCCTCTTGAACCTCTCTCCCCACCCCATTCCTGCCCCTTTAGGCTCCAGGCTGGGCTACCTGTGTTATATAGCAGCTTCCCACTAGCTATCTATTTTACACATGGCAGTGTATATATGTCAAAGCTATTTTTTAATTCGTCCCACCCTCTTCTTCCCTGGTGGTGTCCACAAGTCTGTTCTCTATGTCTGAGGATTACATGCATTTCTGAAGAAAATAAAGGCAGACAAAGAAAGGGAGGGAGGGAGAGAGCAAGAAGAAGGAATTTTATCCCCCTGTTAAATAGCCTTCCTCTTCCCTGGCCGAACAGAGATGCTACACAGGAGAGAAACAAGGCCAAGTGGGAGGGTCTTTTATGAAAGTAGACGGTGCTGGAAAGAACTGCTAATATCCCATGAGAACAGCCTCTGAGCTCTCCTATGCTCCAAAGAATGTACTGTATGAATTTTGCAGCACATGTGTGTGTTTTAAACCCTCCAACAGCCTCAATCATTGTTACCCCTCAAATCCCCTCTGGTTCTCTGATGTGGTTACTGACTCCCTAAGTGACCTCTCCTGAATCCTAGGAGAACCACTAAGACTTTCCCCATGGCTCTGCCTTCTTTCCACTGTGTGAGCTTCAAGAACAGAGCAAGCTGCTTCTTAAAGAATATGTACCCTTGTAAGAAATGAAGTGAAGAATACCTTTAATTTCTAAAATCCAGAGATGGCTATAATATTACCTAGCTCAGGCATCCTGGAAACTAATATCGCATGTCTTTATATATTGAGTTAGTTTGGCAACTTTATGAAGGAAATAAAATTAACTTGGTAATGTTAGTTAGAAATGCCTGGGCTTCCCTGGTGGCTCAGTGGTTAAGAATCTGCCTGTAAATGCAGGAGACACGGTTCAATTCCTGATCTGGGAAGATCCCACATGTCTCAGGCAACTGCTGAGCCTGTGCTCTAGAGCCCAGGAGCTGCAACTACTGAAGCCTGCATGCCCTAGAACCTGCGCTCTGCAACAAGAGAAGCCGCCACAATGAGAAGCACTCACGCTGCAACTAGCAAGTAACCCCCACTTGCCGTTAACTGGAGAAAGCCTGCACATAGCGATGAAGACCCAACACAGCCAAAAATAAGCAAATAAAATTATTTTTAAAAAAGAAATGCTTGCTTGCCTTCGTGCTGGTTAAATGATTGGTTAACAATTTGAATACAATTGTCTCTTTCAATAGGAAGTTAGAAGAATGGCTACGGAAGAGGAGAGCCATCTGCAAGCAGATGAAGGTTCTATTGAGGGAGGAAGATGGTATCAGAGAGGAAGCTTCTTGATTGGCAGTGCTGTCACTTCCATAGGATGGGGATGGCTAAGGTGAGGTAAGATCTACAGATCAAATTATGACCAGGCCATCACTCTTGGGTGACAATGCTGAGAGGGAGGCCTCCTTGCATTTTGCATCCAGGTACCTACTCCCTGCATCTGCTTCCTAGTTCTGACCCTGGGGAACCGAGCTCTGTTAGGGCTACAAGAAAGTGAGGGGGTCCAGACATAAATTCCCTCAATTGACAAATGGGAATGCAAAAGGGCTTGTAAAGAATCCATCTGCCAATGCAGGTAGATATAAGAGACATGGGTTTGAGCCCTGGGTCAGGAAGATCCCCTGGAGGAGGACATGGCAACCCACTCCAGTATTCTTGCCTGGAGAATCCCACAGACAGAGGAGCCAGGTGGGCTGCAGTCCATCGGGTTGCAAAGAGTCAGACATGACTGAAGTGACTTAGCACGCATACACTTGAAAATGACCACCAGGATAAATCTAGTTATAATATGTCACTATAAAGATATTACACAGTTACTGACTATTCCCCACACACATACCAGTGACTCTATTTTGCAACTGAAAAATTATTTTAAACATTTTTATTGTGGTAAAAGTCACATACTCCAATACTTTGGCCACCTGATGTGAAGAACTGACTCATTGGAAAAGACCCTGATGCTGGGAAAGATTGAAGGCAGGAGAAGGGGACGACAGAGGGTGAGATGGTTGGATGGCATCACTGACTCAATGGACATGAGTTTGAGTAAGCTCTGGGAGTTGGTGATGGACAGGCAAGCCTGGCGTCCTGCAGTCCCTGGGGTCGCAAAGATTCAGACATGATGAGCGACTGAACTGAACTGAAAAGTCACAAAATATAAAACATACATTTTAACCATATTTAACTGTACAGTTCTGGACATTTACTAAACTCATTGTGATAGTAATTCATGATGTAGGTAGGTCTAATCATTATGCTCTACACCATAAACTATTCAGTGCTATATATATAGATATGTGTGTGTGTGTGTGTGTGTGTGTGTGTGTGTACACAGAGAGAGAGAGAGAGAGGTATACGTCAGTTATACCTCAATAAAACTGAAAGAAAAATTAAAATTAAAAAAAAAAGTAGAGACCTCATTCTCTGGTTGAGAAGAATAAAGTGTGTCTTGGCTTAGAAGAGAGAGAAGGACACTTCCCCAAAGCAAGAAAAAGTGCTGGATACAAATACCCAACCTGTCATTTTGACCCACAACCCTGCCTGTTGCCAAACTAAAGTAAGAAACAAGCACAAGTCATAAAATGAACTAGAATAGGGAAATACATCTCTACTGTTCAAAGAGAAAGCAGGATTCTCCATAAGAAATTAAGGTTCCAATCAAGGATAAGAGTTCTTGACCAAAAAAGTAGTGAGAGGCTGGAAAAAAGTCCTAACCTCAAATACACTTCTAGGGAGGCAGATGAAGCGCTGAACAAGTCTAGAAAACAAACACTGTTGGAGACTCTTTGGGAAGCTGAGCAAGACAGACCAAGAAGCCAAAACCATCCTTATTAAAATTGTACAGATTTTCTATCTCTTTTACTACCTGTTAAATCTGCTAAAATATTCCACAAGGCATGACCTGTAACCTTAGAGTTCACTTTCTTTCTTCCTGGGCAGAAATCATTTGCATTGCAATTGAACCAAAAAAACAAAACAAAACAAAAGTTGTAATTCTGCTGATCTCAACATACTAACCTCTACCCTTCAGTTCAGTTCAGTCGCTCAGTCATGTTCGACTCTTTGCAACCCCATGAACTGCAGCACGCCAGGCCTCCCTGTCCCTCACCAACTCCCTGAGTCCACCCAAATCCATGTCCATCGAGTTGATGATGCCATCCAGCCATCTCATCTTCTGTCATCCCCTTCTCCTCCCGCCCTCAATCTTTCCCAGCATCAGGGTCTTTTCCAATGAGTCAGCTCTTCGCATGAGGTGGCCAAAGTATTGGAGTTTCAGCTTCAACATCAGTCCTTCCAATGAACACCCAGGACTGATCTCCTTTAGGATGGACTGGTTGGATCTCCTGAATCAATCATAAATAGGAAATCAAACACAGGTAAACATCCCTAGAAAATCAGATTATCCCCACAGAGGTTAGACTATTAAACAGCACACAGTACTGCACTGAAAGGACATCCAGTAGTCCCTTTTGCCTGTTTCTAAGTTTGGAATAATTTTTAATAACAATCCACACCTTTTAAAAGTGCTGTCCAGAAAACAGGGACTCAGATATTTGTACACTGATATTCACAGAAGCTTTACTCATAATAGTCAAAAGGTAGATCCAAATGTTCACTGATAGATGAATGAATAAACAAATGTGGTATATCCATATGATGGAATATTACTCAGCCATTAAAAGGAATGAAATTTTGATGCATGCTGCAACATGATGAAACTTGAGGACAATATGCTAACTGAAACAAGCCAGACACAAAGGACAAATACTGTCTGATTCCACTTATATAAGGTACTTAGAATAATCAAATTCATGGAGACAGAAAGTGGAATAGTGGTTACCAGAGGCTAGGGGGAGAAAGGAGTGGGGAGCTAATATAATGGGTACAGAGTTTGTATGAGATGATGAAAAGTTCTGGAGATGGATAGTGGTGACAGTTGCACAACAATGTGAATGTACTTAATACCACTAAAACGTACATTTAAAAATGGTTAAATGGGCAATTTTATGGTATGTATTATTTTACCATAATAAAAAAGGCAGGAAGGGAGAAAAGAAAGGAAAAAAGTGCTATTTAATTATTGGACTCACCTTTAATTTGGGGGTTTGTGATTTTTTTTCTGCTACTATGTACTAGGCTCTGTGTTAAGCAACTCATTTAATCTTCACAGCACTGTGAGGGGTTATCTGCTTATTTTATAGATGAGCTATGGTGACTCAGACAGGTTAAATCGGTTTCCTTAAGTAACAAAGAGCCAGTTCTGTCTCCATTCAAAGGCTATACTCATAACCACTCCTCTCTACTGCCTCTTCTTTCCCCACAAATCTTTCACTTGTGAATGATGAAGTAATTTTTAGAATTACCTGTTACATCTCCAAGCTCTTTCATTTTGTGCTTTCAAAAAGGGGGGATGAAAGTAGCATTCTCCCATAAATCCACAGTGAATTTTTGCCCTGTGGCTCCTACAGCTTTGAAGCCCCCTGCTCTCAGTGAGCTTTTGCTCCCTTTTCTTAAGCCTCGGGCTCATTGAAGAATTAAGAACCCAGACAAGGCATCTTTGGAGGGCAGAAAAGAGAATAAACCGTGAAGTGGACGACATCCACTTCACAGAAAATGAACAGCTGTGCCCAAAATGTCTGATTAAATGGTACAAAACCCAGACAGAAGCAAAGTTTTAGTAGGACTCTAATAAATAGAATTCTGAATCAGCATCACTCAAGGAAGGGAGCTGTGGCTAGGATAAAACAAGCTGCTGAATTTTTTTTTTTTTAACTCATTTCTATTAGGTTTTGGAATATATTATCTACATTTACACATACTTTCTCTTCGGTTTTGCTAGGTTCTACCACATGAGATTAAAAACTCCCTTTAAAACCAAGAAAGCCCTGGGACTTGCACACAAAAGAAGTGATTTGAGACCCCGGGGTCCGTGACAGCCTGTCGCGGAGCACCCCTTAACGGGAGCACACCTTAAACCAGATTAGACTCCAGGAGAAAAGGACGCATTTCAGAGCGCAGGACAGAAAGGGGATCATTCCTCGCTCCTCCCGATCAGAGAATCCAGCCGTGCCACTCAGATCACGGAAACCTAATCCCGGAAAATTGTGCGCATCCCGGGCAAGAGGGTGGGGCTGTCAGTGGGAGAAGGAAGCCCTGAGTCACCGAATCGATTCTTCTTTTATCCGATCCTGTGGGCGGGAATCAAACTGCTCGTTTTTCAGCTCCCCTGAGCGAGAGTACAGGAGCTAGCGGCTAAGGAATGGGGGTGGTATTGTGTTCGCTGGTAATTAGAACCGAATAAACCTCAGCTGAAACCAGAGCCAGAGCCCTACTGGGAGCTGCCCACGGGCAGCTCCAGGCAGCTCCAGGGAAAGCTTATCGAGGAAGAATGCTTGCCTTCTTGCTCCCTCACCTCCCTGCTCATCTGCCCACCCCCTCCGCTCCCAACAGGTCAGACCTGATCTGCTGCCCGGGGAAATGGTGGTGGTTGGACGTTTGGCTGTTAAGTGGCTGAGAGGACAGGGGAAAAGATGCTCCAGAAGATTCATCCAACGGCGAGCTGAGAAATGAGCTGGAGAGGAAAGAATGCTGCCGGCCAAGTCCCCTGACTGCAACTCAGGTGTGAGAGGATGGAGACCTGGGTCAGGGCAATAGATGTAGGAAGAGCAAAGAGAAAGGGGAAGAAGGAAGTCACCTGACCTTGATGGCCAGCTGAACGTAGTGGGTGGAGGAGATGGTGTTCAGAGGGCAGCACATCCAGGTTCTGAGTTTGTTGGTCTCAGGAGCATCCAAGGGGGAATGGTCGTAGGTGGTCAGGAGTTAGAGATGGTTTCGAGGAGTCCACAAAGGTGATGTTGGAGGAGTGAGCTTCTTGAGAATTCGCTCTCAGAGAGAAAAACATCAGAGCCAAGAGCTAAGGAGTAAACCTTGGGTATACACAGCGTGTGGTGTGAAGGAGGGTGGTCACTGGGTGCAAACAAGAGGAAGAACATGGAGTCATCAGGGACTAACAGACAAGGAATTTGCAGCCTTAGGCAGGCATCCCACCAGCCACTCCTATAGCTTGTGTTGGCCTCCTCTTGTAGGAGTGGACGATTCTGGGGGAAATGGTTTGGTTTGGGATTTTCCCTCCATTCCCTTTCCCCATCAATGTTTTGAGAGCATGTTGTCTGGTTCAACCATTCAGGTTACCCCGGACTCACTCACCAACCAGCTCCTCACCCCAGAGGAAGCACGTTTCTCAGGAACCGGGTCTCAGTGGAGAAAGCTTTCCCTCCACCGTTCTTTTCCCATCCAGAGGTCAGCAGGCGCCCTGGGGGATGGGAAAGCTAGCAGAACCGGTGGGCAGATGATTTGACTTCTTCCATGCTCCCACTTCACTGCTGGCATTGTCCCTCTTCCCAGGAGGACTTGTAAACAACCTGTACCACCTCACAGAGGTACAAGCATCAAACTACATCCACCTTACACAGTAACCCAGGTGGGAGGCCTGAGGCCACTAAATGAGGCTCACTTCTTCCTTTGTGCAGCCCTTAGCTGTGCAATCTGCAGGGACAGTCCTGGTGTCCTGGGATCATACTGGAGGGGGCAGGACCCTGGCTGCCACTCCCCTGGGCTGCTGGGTGGCATTGCTGCCTGCAAGTGGCCTCCCTCCAGATGTTCTGTGCCAGGGCCCAGGGGACTGCAGGCAGCCAAGCCCCCATCTTGGAATTTTTCTGGGGACTCTCGGCAGCCTTGGGGTCCTTTCTGAACACCATGCCAGTCTCATGCACAGAGATATCTGACTCCTCACTCAGTGAGGAAGGCATGAAGCCCCCCACTCTGGGTGAATTCTCAGACTCCCCTGATGTCTAGCATCAACCCCTTAAACTACTTCTTTGGTTACCCTGATAGTGCTCAAGGGTCATCAGCAAGCATCACCCCCTACCCCTGCTCCCCAGCAGCCTTGGCCATCTCCTAGGGAGGATGTTAACTTGCCCCTTACTAACACTGAAGACTCTCCATTCTATTTTCCTCCCACACTGGAGGTGAATCAGACTCGTGTCATCGTTATCCTGATTCTTACTCAGCTTTCTTTGGCTTGGTTTGCAAAGGGGCAAATAGTTGAAGGAAAAAAAAAAAAAGCTAAAAATCAGTAGAGATAGTTTTGCCTTTTGTCACACAGGAGTGGTCTGGTGTGCTTGCACAAGCAACTGACCGGGTGATGCTCTGAAGACCCTGGCCTGCAGTTGAGCAGCTCATTCTTATGGTAAACCACACTGTGTCAAGTTTTGATAGACCACCCAATAGTTTGGGGGGTTTTAGCCAAAGGTTTACCTCATTTCCTTGAGAGGCATTCTGTAGCTGAAACACTGTTCTGTCTTTCAAAGTGGATACTTTGCTTTTAATTTAGCATGTTGAAAGATAAGTCATTTTCCTTTGTTGGGAAAGCCTGTCAGGTTCAGTTTTTGTCTCTGCAGGGGCCATAGATAGCTACAATGTCTAAGAGGGCACGTTTGTTTCCCCCATGGCTGTCATCTTCATCTCACTCCATTTGCAAAGTGAAGGATGCTTTTTTCCTTGGTTTGGGAAGTTCCCCTGGAACCGCAGTCCAGTTGTGGTCAGCACACTGGAGTTGGTATCTGAGAGTGTCTGATTCCACTTTCTCCTGGCAGACAGTGGGCACTTGGTCCATCTCCTGCCTCTAGCTGTCAGCATCTTTGGCGCTAATACAATGTTCAAGCCGATTCTCAAGGCAAATGTGGCACAGGAACCAGAGGAGTAATACTTTGAAAATCCAGGCAGGTTTGCACACCTATCCCTGTCTGAGTTACCTAGAAGCAGGCCCTCAGGCAAAGGCTCATATACTGCTCCTTATTAAAGAATATGATCCAAAGAAAGTGGGAGTGGGGAGAAGAGGGGTGAGGCATGGAAGGGGGGGCAGTTGTTGGTGTCAGATTCGACTGCTTAATCACAAAGTTTCCCCCTCCAAGGGGTACTGTAAACTGCAGCTCGAGGCAGCCTATCCCTAGAGGAAAGGAGAATGTGTCCATCTCCTGTTAGGTGACCACTCGTGGGTCATTCCTTGGCATCCCAGCAAACCTCAGGGCAGAGTTGGGCTCCCCAGCAGCAGGGATGCCCCACGACAGAAGTTAGGAGTCCAGTAGAGCAAAAGGCCACGAGGTTATGGGCTTGGGCTCTCCAGAAGGTGACCGAGGCCCTGAGAAAATGTTTCCTGGAACAGTCAAGTGGTCAAGGGTCCCTGGGACAGGTGAGATCAAGAGGATCCAAAATGGTTCAAAAAGTGTATCTAGCATATCATACCACATGGTGGCTTTCCAGAACTTTCTTCCATACCTGTGCTGTGTGACCACCTCATTACAATATCCTGTCTAGCCTTCAGGACGGCATACCATTTGGCATGAAACAATATAGTCAATCGGACATTTTTTTTTGAAAAGGAGTATAATTGGTTTAATGAGGGGAAATCCCACATTGGAGTGGAAACATGAAATAGGCCTACTTTTCCATGCCTGCTCTCTACCTGGCTCTACGGAACACCCCTTCCCACCGGAGGAGTGAACTTCCTTACTGATATTGCCTTTAAAGCCTCTAGCTATTCAATCACTTTCAATTCTCAAAGTCATCTCCTTTTAATTCTTGAAGTTCAGTCTTGTTTATTTGAAATTTTCCATTTCATGGGGCTTCCCTGGTGGCTCAGTGGTAAAGAATCTGCCTGCAATGCAGGAGACCCAGGTTCAATCCCTGGGTTGAGAAGATCCCCTGGAGAAGGAAATGACAACCCACTCCAGTATTCTTACCTGAAGTCTCATGGACAGAGGCGCCTGGCGGGCTACAATTCATGGGGTCACAAAAGATTTGGACACAACTTAGCGATTCCATTTCACACTGAATTCAAAGCTCCCCATCCTCCCCATCCCCCACCAAGCCCAGGCTAGTTGAAAAACAATGGGGGTATGGTCAATTCTCCCTGACACACCCACTCCTTTCTTCCTTCCAGTTCTGGGGTGGGAGGAGAGAATAGGAAAATGACACTATTTCCAGAAAGGCCTAGTGGACGTATGCATCTGCCCTGGTTTATTATAAGGAGTTTTCTATGGTCTGGGTACAGATGGGTGATTGGGTGACCATCTCAATAGGCTTTAATAATGTGCGACAGTTTCTCAGGGTGTCTAGGATCCCTAAAGAGGAGTGACCCCATCCTCAGGATGACCCCCATGGGCAACCTGAACTATACTCATGTGAGGCCGAGGCTTTTGCTATTTGCTCTGATGTTCCCCAGTGAGCCCTATCCCCACCTCATCATTTCAAGGAGACTCATAACCCTTGAATCTGCAGACACAAGTAGAATCTACTTTCTATACTTCTAGGAGTGGGACATTTAAAGGGATGGCCCTTGTTCCCACTTGGTCCTGTTGTCTCTTCTCATCATTTCTCCCAGAGCTCTTTCTTCCTAATCAGAAGAGGAGATGTCAGTCTGCCTTTCTTGAAGACACTCCCAAGTTGTACAAATGAATCTCTCCAGTTCCTGCCCCTTCCACTTGTCTTGGAGCTTACTCCCAGTCCCCACGAGGGGCATAAGAAAAATGAGACATCACTGTTCTTCATAATATTTTCCTACTTAAAACACCTTCTCCTTCCCTTAAAGTCCTATACAAGGAGATGGTGTGGGCATCTAGGATGGGGTCAGAGGGATGCTGGGAGGTTGGAGTTGGTGGTGGTATGGGACCTTCTGAAAGTATTGCCTCTTAGCCAGTCATTCGGGAAAGTTGCCATCCCCAGTGGCTGGCCATTCTCTGCTCTTATATTGTGGGGAAACTTGAGGTTTTGTTTTCAGCAGTAAAGTTAGTTATCAGTTCCAACTAATATGAGAAAACACTCCCACTTGGCACCTATCTTCATCCTGTTACATAAGTATCTCCAGTTGCTAAATTTTTTAAAAAAAATATTAACAATTCTAGTGCTTTTGGGGGGGGGTGATTTTGTAGCCTCTGTGAATTTCTGTTTTTCTAAATATTTTCATGTTTTGGTGAGGGAAGTTTGCTGTTTTTTCCTTAGTTGTTTAGTTCCTTTTCAGTCCATTATCCCTGGCCTTAACTGTTGGAGTGTCAACCATCATATTCAAGTTCAGGCAGAGGACAGAAAATGGGAAGGCCAAGGGCCCGCTCCACCCCTTTTAAGGAGATGTTCTGGAAGGATCACATAGGCCTTCTGCTGAGGTCAAAACCCAGTCCCAAGGCCCGTGCAGCTACAGGGGAGGCTGGGAGAGGCAGCCCGCTGGCCAAGCACACTGCTGCCTCAAATAACCTGATGACCATGTAGGCAGCTGCAAGTCTCCACCACACCCCCAAAGCGCAAAAGTTCCAGATCATCCTTATAGTTTATTTTATTAAGAAAGTTTCTCAAATTATTTTTCATATTAAAAAGGCAACGGCTGTTCATTAAAAATAAAAAAGAGAAAGGCAACTGTAAAGTAGTCCCATATAAATCCACCTATTAAAAGCAATCACCAAAGCATACAACTTCCAGATTTTTTCCTGTGTGTGTCCATATGTCTTTTTTATAAGAATGGGTTATACATCTACATCCCTTAGGTCTGAGTCCTGAAAAATAGCTAATTTGGGGGATCATTGGGGATTTTCATACTTCTTTGAAATATACTATAACATGTTTAAGCAATCCACCTATTGTTGGACATGGAGTTTATTTCAACTAATTTTCTTTCACTAGGCATTTAAAATGTTTCTAATTTTTCATTGTCATATACAGTGCAAAGCTAGGATAAATTTTTGAAAATTAATTCCAAAGTTAAAATATCCAATGAATAAAAAAAAAACTTACTGCACTTAAAAAAGACAGGGAGAGGAGACCAAAAAAATGCTCCAACAATATATTAAGGGTTACACGACCTCCCTCCTAGTCTGCCAAAATGATTAATACATGAAAAACCAATGGTCAAGAAGCGTTCTTTTTTTACCAAAGTTATCTTACTGGCCAAATTACATTCGATCAGATTGCTTTTGTTCCAACTGCCTAAAGCCAAATTACCTGCACCTTGGTTAAATAATTGAACTCTCTTGGAAGGTACAAGGGCACCCCACTTAACTTGCACTCCTTTAGGGAAGTGTTAGAGTGAAGCTGGCAGAATGCACTAGTGCCGTTTCAAACAGAAACGAGAAGGTAGACCTTTCAGACTTTTCTATTTCCTCATCCTTCGGGTTTTGCTCAAACAAGATTCCAAAAAAGAATTAGAGCATCTTCAGAATATTAATTAGAGATGTCCTGACAGTCTTCAGGTATAAAGAGAGGACACCCAGCAGACCCACCTGGCCCTGATTTATGAGACATGAGGAGGCTTTCACGTGCATCCTTTTGATTCTTGGGCTAGGAAGAGAGAATGCTGCTGCTGCTGCTAAGTCGCTGTAGTCGTGTCCGACTCTGTGCAACCCCATAGACAGCAGCCCACCAGCCTCTCCTGTCCCTGGGATTCTCCAGGCAAGAACACTGGAGTGGGGTGCCATTTCCTTCTCCAATGCATGAAAGTAAAAAGTGAAAGTGAAGTCGCTCAGTCACGTCCGACTCTTAGCGACCCCATGGACTGCAGCCTACCAGGCTCCTCCATCCATGGGATTTTCCAGGCAAGAGTACAGGAGTGGGGTGCCATTGCCTTCTCCGAGGAAGAGAGAATACACCACTGCTTTCCTGCAGTTTTTCTCAGGATTTTTCTGAAATGAAATGAAATGTTACCTCTCGTGCTTTGGGGGCTTCCCTTGTAGCTCAGTTGGTAAAAGAATCTGCCTGCAATGCACGAGACCTGGGTTCAATTCCTGGGTCAGGAAGATCCCCTGGAGAAGGAAATGGCAACCCACTCCAGTATTCTTGCCTGGAGAATCCCATAGACAGAGGAGCCTGGCAGGCTACAGTCCATGGGGTCTCAAGAGACAGACACAACTTAGCGATTAAACCTCCTCCTCCTCTCGTGCTTACATACATGGATTCACTCCTCTGAGGGCCTCTTTCCTTGCGAGACACTAAAATAACATCTTATGACAATAACAGCCCGCTTCTTTGTCCTTTTCTGCCTTTACCTCATTCATCCCAGCAATAGGGACCTCTCCAAAAGAAAGTAAAAGCCAGTGAGAGGGATAAAAGGACCAATCTGGGAAACATCCATCAGATAGACACAGCTGAGCTCATGCGGAAAAAAAAGGGGGAGTGATTCTGAGCACAGCCTGTGTACCCAGGATCCCTTAGGGACTGAGTTCTGTAAAAAGCTCCATGCCCTGAAGATGTGAGAGGGCACCTTTGTAAATATCAACATTTTTGTTTCTGTTTCAGTCGAGATTTTTTTTTTCAAAATACAGTTTATACTTTTCAGTTTTCTAAACAGAATTTAAAAAATATAATTAAGCCTTTGCTTGATGGGGGTCCCCTTATGGAACATCATTTTAAACACTTATTGGGAGTCAAATTTTGTGCCCAGGGGATGCAAACATGAATAAGACAAAAACCCCACCACCAAGAACTCATAGTCTAGTGGGAGAGACAGAGAATTACTCAACTACTTACAAAACTTCCTGATAATTAAATAGATTATGAAAAGGATGGTTTGGAAACACAAAAAGTGACATCTAACTCTTTCTGACTTTCAGAAAGGGAAATGTTTAGAGATAAATTGATCTCAAGGATTAAGTAAGAAATGCTTCTTTTGGTTCAAAAATGGTTCAACAATGATGGAAAAACATTTCAGGCAGAAAGAACCACATGCAAAAACCCAGAGTTTGAGGACATGTTTGGGGGAACTTCCAATGGTTTGAGATAGCCAAGAGGTAGTATGCACTGGTGAGTGACAGGGATGTCGTCGACCAAGTCTCAGAAGGCTAGTGTGTTGTGCTAAAAGGTCTAGTTATGACCCTTGAATGCCTCTCAAAGAGATAAAATAGATAAGCTTGTAATTCTATTAGAGGATTTTAAAAATCTAATGTCCTTTACATGTGGCATAAGATAAATAAATATTTTTGAGTTAGTTTTAGGTCAGTAGATTACAGACTGTATTACAATATTCACTTTGAATAACTGTCTAATAATATTTAAGAAGACAAATTTTTTCTTTGTTCCACTAATAGGCAACACGTACTTCTTAATTTACCTTGTTAATTATGTAAGTAAAAGCACAATTTCTTGACCAGTACATTTACCATTAACATCTTGTATTGTGGGTGTATTTTGAGATTGAGTACACCTAATATAGAGAGATTTGACTACATTTTACAGTAGCAAAAATAGATTAAAACTGCTTTCATGACCTAATGTTGGAATGCTTGCTTTTGCTATGAAAAAAAATATCAACTGGTTTATTTTTGAAATGTTCATGTTTGTTTCTAAATGGTGAAATTAGGAAAGGGCTTCAGGCTGCCCTTTCCCAGGTCTTCTAACCAAGAACACTTTTTAGGTATTAACGATCTTTATACCAAGTAAACTAGACACGAGATTACATGTAACAGTCACGAGTATCAGAAATCCCTTGATATGCTATATAACAAGTGTTGTTGATGTTAAAAAAACCTTGCATTCCTGGGATAAAGCCCACTTGGTCATGATGTATGATCTTTTTAATATGATGTTGGATTCTGTTTGCTAGAATTTTATTAAGGATTTTTGCATCTATGTTCATCAGTGATATTGGCCTGTAGTTTTCCTTTTTTGTGACATCTTCGTCTGGTTTTGGAATTAGGGTGATGGTGGCCTCATAGAATGAGTTTGGAAGTTTACCATCTTCTGCAATTTTCTGGAAGAGTTTGAGTAGGATAGGTGTTAGCTCTTCTCTAAATTTTTGGTAGAATTCCGCTGTGAAGCCCTCTGGTCCTGGGCTTTTGTTTGCTGGAAGATTTCTGATTACAGTTTCGATTTCCGTGCTTGTGATGGGTCTGTTAAGATCTTCTATTTCTTCCTGGTTCAGTTTTGGAAAGTTACACTTTTCTAAGAATTTGTCCATTTCTTCCAAGTTGTCCATTTTATTGGCATATAGCTGTTGGTAGTAGTCTCTTATGATCCTTTGTATTTCTGTGGAGTCTGTTGTGATCTCTCCATTTTCATTTCTAATTTTGTTGATCTGATTCTTCTCCCTTTGTTTCTTGATGATGAGATCCTTGCTGGGTACAGTAAGCCACTATGGAGAACAGTGTGGAGATTCCTTAAAAAACTGGGAATAGAACTGCCATATGACCCAGCAATCCCACTGCTGGGCATATACACTGAGGAAACCAGAATTGAAAGAGACGCGTGTACCCCAATGTTCATCGCAGCACTGTTTACAATAGCCAGGACATGGAAGCAACCTAGATGCCCATCAGCAGACGAATGGATAAGGAAGCTGTGGTACATATACACAATGGAATATTACTCAGCCATTAAAAAAAATACATTTGAATCGGTTCTACTGAGATGGATGAAACTGGAGCCCATTATACAGAGTGAAGTAAGCCAGAAAGAAAAACAACAATACAGTATACTAATGCATATATATGGAATTTGAAAGATGGTAACGATAACCCTATATGCGAGACAGAATAAGAGACACAGATGCATAGAACAATTTTATGGACTCTGAGGGAGAAGGTGAGGGTGGGATGTTCTGGGGGAATAGCATTGAAACATGTATATTATCATATGTGAAAGAGAACACCATTCCATGTTCGATGCATGAGACAAGGGCTCAGGGCCGGGGCAATGGGATGACCCAGAGGGATGGGATGGGGAGGGAGGTGGGTGGGGGGTCCAGGAAGGGGAACACATGTAAACCCATGGCTGATTCATGTCAATGTATGGCAAAAACTATTACAATATTGTAAAGTAATTAGTCCCCAACTAAAATAAATAAATTTATAAAAAAAACAAACAAACAAACAAGTGTTGTTATATTACTGAAACTTCTAAGTCTGATGAAATCATCTTGAGATTTAGAGAATGCTCTTTTTATGTTTTTTTCTTTTCATTCGTTTGTTGCATTTTGACCTGAGATCCTAAATGTGTCCCATCTTTAGCCATTAATCCATAATGGGTATAAATTTTAAAATATATAACCAAAAATGCAAACAACTTAAAATAGTGTACCAGCTAAAACTCCCACTGTAGCTATCAGTAGTCCCCTGATATCCTGGAGAATAATTGCTTCAAGGAGTTTTCCTTCTTCCCATCTCATTAACCATAGTGCACGCCCACTCAGAGGAAAGCAAATGCTTCTACTTTCACAGGTGGGAATAATACAGTAATTCTAACATTCATATTTCAAGTTCAGAAAAACAGAATCCGAAACAGGAAATAAAAAATCTTTAAGGGCATAACTCCCTAGGACATTTGCAACATTCCTTGGTTGGGAAATACTGCTACTGAACGATTTTAAGCGTAATTTGGCCACATGTTAAAATAATCTCTCTGGCAACAGCAGTGGGGACGAACTAGGGAGAATAAACCTGGTGCTAAAGAGGCCTGATAAGTGGTTGCAGATGATCCAAAAGCAAGAAGTAAGGGTTTACACCTGGGCAACAGTGGTGGGCAGTGGATTAGCAGATCAGATCAAGAAGAAAGATCTAGAAGTTAGAACAGTTCGTCTACAATTTTGTAAACACTGATGCACCGGGGCCACCTGAAATGTGTAGTGCTGTTTGTCCTAAACTAATGGCTGTCATCTTCTATGGACAGCAATAACCATGAGTGCTGGGAAAACACTGTTTCTAGGTGCATCCTTAAGGATGTTTCTGAAAGAGATTAGCATCTGAATTGGCAGACTGGTAGCCTCATCAGAGCAGCTGGGCATCATCAATTCTCTTAAGGACCTGAAAAAGACCAAAAGGTGGAGGAGGGGTGAGTTCCCTCTCTACCTAAGCCCAGATAGTTCTTTCTTCCCGCTTTTGGAGGTCAATGTTCCTGGTTCTCAGGCCTTCAGACTTGGATTGACCTCCGCCACTGGCTTCCCTTGTCCCCCAGCTTCCAGATGGCAAGCCATGGGACTCCTTGCCTCCATAATCACGTGAGTCAATTTCTATTTTATATATATGCTTTTTAAATGTTTATTTTGGCTGCACTGGGTCTTTGTTGCTGTGCACAGGCTTTCTCTAGTTGTGGCAAGCGGAGGCCACTGTCTAGTTGCGGCGTGTGGGCTTCTCATCGCGGTGGCTTCTCTTGTTGTGGAGCACAGGCTCTGGAGCTCAGGTTCAGTAGTTGTAGCACACGGCTTAGTGCCCCAAAGCATGTGGAATCTTCCGGACCAGGGCTTGAACCCATGTCCCCTGCCTTGGTAGGTGGATTCTTAACCACTGACCACCAGGGAAGTCCAATTTTATATACAGTTAAATATACTTATTTATTTATATGTATTTATTGTATTTATTTATAAATATCCTATTGGTTCTGTTTCTCTGGACAACCCTGCCTAATACACATGTATTTTTCCATATTTTACTTGCCATCACAACAACATAGTGGGAGGGAAAAGATGAGAAGTAAAGACACAACTGAAAAGGAGAGGCTGAGTTGGTGAAGAGAAGAGAGTGCAAACAGGAGACACAGTTTTTCCAGGAAACAGCATTAACAGACTCCCAAGAATGGAGTTCTGAAAGGCAGCAACAAAGTTCAGTACTGAAAATGCCTGTGTCCCTCCCCAAGGCCAGCCACGTCGCCACAGAGGAGAAGAAATGATAGAGAAGTTCCAAATTCCACAGAAGTGGGTCAGTGAAGAGCTACTGGAAGCCCATGCTCGCCCCGGTGTGTGCGAATCCTGAGTGACCACCCAGCCTTTAGTCCCGACTGCTAGGTTGTCCCACCTCGTTTGTGAGGCAGGAGGTGACTACATGTGTCCTCGACTCAAGCAAGACCTAGTCACATGGGGCTACAACTTGTAATTCTTCCTGGAAGCTTCCAGAAACAGAAGACTGTTCTTATTCTACAATCCTGACAGATCTTCTCTTGGTCATATTGATAGGCCTCCCAGTAAAGGGATTTTTACTGAGGCACCATTGTTCTCTGCAGCATGTTCAAACAGATAATTGCCCTGAAAGACAAATCCTTCTCTGGGCTATTGCAAACTGCCTTTCTGCCCACCCTTCCTCATGATCAAATTAACCCTCACTCCCGTGGGGAGAACCTACTGCTACACCATGGCAGAGACTACTAGCTGAACACCCAACATCCATTCCCCTCCTTCACTAGTGACATCTCTGATCTTATCCTGGGCTGCATTGGGCCCAGATAAAAAAAACTACATTTCCCAACTTTCCTTGCAGATTGGGCTCCCCATGTGACTAAGGTCTGGCCAATGAGAAGAAGCATATATGCACCCCCACCCAAAGAAAGCTCCTTAAAAGGACTTGACCCAGTTGAAAGGTTTTTGCAAATCCTCCTCTTATCCTTCTTGTTCCATCAGAAGGTAAACAGACTGGCTGGAAGTCCATCAGCTAAGACCCTGGAGGTGACCCTGAGGATGTAGACTGTATGCTAAGGATGAAGAAGTAGAAAAACAGAAGGTTGAGGTCCCTATTGTGTTTAAATGGCTGTGGTCAAAACAGCTCCTGACTGAAATGCAAATGAGTTCTAATAAGGTTAGAATGAGCTTTCCTCTTTTTCCACCTTTTTCTTGTGTCCTGTGTTAAAGAAAATGGCTGTTTCAGTGATTAACACCTACTTTCCTCTCTCAGTTCAGTCGCTCAGTCGTGTCCAGCTCTTTGCGATCCCATGGACTGCAGCACGCCAGGCCTCTCTGTCCATCAGCAACTCCCAGAGCTTGCTCAAACTCATGTCCATGGAGTTGGTGATGCCATCCAACCATCTCATCCTCTGTCACCCCTTCTTCTCCTGCCTTTAGTCTTAGCATCAGGGACTTTTCAAATGAGTCAGTTCTTCGCATCAGGTGGGCAAAGTATTAGAGTTTCAGCTTCAGCATCAGTCCTTCCAATGAATATTCAGGGCTGATTTCCTTTAGGATTGACTGGATTGATGTCCTTGTAGTCCAAGGGACTCTCAAGAGTCCTCAACACCTCACAGGTCAAAAGCATCATTTCATCGGTGCTCGGCTTTCTTTATAGTCCAACTCTCACATCCATACATGACTACTGGAAAAACCATAGCTTTGATTAGATGGCCCTTTGTTGGCAAAGTAATATCTCTGCTTTTTAATATGCTGTCTAGGTTGATCATAGCTTTCCTTCCAAGGAGCAAGCGTCTTTTAATTTTATGGCTACAGTCACCATCTGCAGTGATTTTGGAGCCCAGAAAAATAAAGTCTGTCACTGTTTCCATTATTTCCCTATCTATTTGCCATGAAGTGATGGGACTGGATGCCATGATCCTCTCTAATAATCCTATAATAATAATATAATAATCTTCACTTTCCTCTCTAATAATCCTATCATCTTCTCAGCATTTGAGATTGAGTTTTACCCAGATTTATATATTGGAAGCAATTAAATAATGTCTATTATTATTAAAGGTTCAAATGTTTGTTCTTTTAAATTAACATGATGTATGTACAGTTCTATGGATTTTAACATATATATTGATTTCAGTAACTGCTACCACAGTCTAGGTACAGAATAGTTCTCTCACTCTCAAAACAGTGGCTTCTGTTATGTTTGTAATCACACCTTCACACCAGCTGTAATCTGTTCTCTGTCACCATGCTTTAGTCCTTTCAAGAATATCATATAATGGAATAATACGGTGGGTAATCTTTTCATAGTGTTTTTTTTGGTTTAACACGATGGCTTGAAGAATATGCAGGTTGTTACACGTATCAGTAGATTCAGTTCTTTTTTGTTGCTGAGTAAAATTCAATTGTGTGGACATACCGTAGTTTGTTAGTGATTCATCTGCTAATGGGTTATTTCCAGCTTTGGTCAACTTTCAATAGAGCTGCATGAACAAAAGTTTTTATTTCTCCAGGGAAAATACCTAGGAGGGTGACTGTTTTTATACACTGTGCATACAAGACCTTTATATGTGATTTACAAATATTTTACCCTAGTGTGTGGTGTGTATTTTCATTCTGTTAACATTAGAGCAAAACTTTTTAATTTTGGTTGAAGTCTAATCTATCATTATTTTCTATTGTGTATCATGCTTTGGGTGTTATATCCAGGATTCTTTGCCTATCCCAGGTGGTGAAGACTTTCTCCAATATTTTCCTATAAAAGTTCTATGGTTTTATGTCTCACACTTAGACCCATGATCAATTTGACTTAGTTGTTGCGTAGGTGTGAAGGTTATGGGGCTTCCCATGTGGTGCGGTGGTAAAGAATCCATCTGCCAATGCAGGAGATGTAAGAGTTGGGTTCGATCCCAGGGTCAGGAACACCCCCCTGGAGTAGGAAATGGCAACCCACTCCAGTATTCTTGCCTGGAAAAATCCCATGGAGAGAGGAGCCTGACGGGCTACAATCCATGGGGTCACAAAGAGTCGGACACGACGAACGACTGAGCGCACACACACAAGTGTGAAGGTTAGGTTGAAATTTTTTTTTTTTTTGGCACATAGACATCCAGTTGTTCCAACACTATTTGTTGAAAAGGTGATGCTTTCTCCTTAGTATTGCCTTTGAACCTCTGTCAAACATCAATTGGTCATATTTGCGTAAATCTGTTCCTGGTGTCTCTCTGCCCTGTTATGTGCCTCTTCACCTGTACTACACTATCTTCATTTCTATAGCTGAATAGTAAGTCTTAGAATAATGTAGTGTGATTCCTCAAACTTTATTTACTTTTACTGTAGTTTATTTACAATGTTGTGTAGTATCTGGTGTAGAACAAAGTTGATTCAGTTAGAGAGATATATTATTTTTCAGATTCTTTTCCACTATAGTTTATAATATTATATACTAGTTCCCCATGTTATATAGTAGGACCTTGTTGTTTTTCTCATTTTATATGTAGTATTTTGCTTCTGCTAATCTGAAACTACTAATTTATCCCTTCCCTTAACCTTTCCCCTTCAGTAACCATACATTTATTTCTATGTCTGTGAGTCTGTTTCTATTTTGTATATAAGTTCATTTGTAACATTCTTTTAGATTCCACATGTAAGTGATAATCATATTTTTTTTTTCTCTGTTTGACTTACTTAGCATGATAATCTCTAGGTTCATTCATGTTGTTTCAAATGGCGTTATGGTACTCTTTTTTTATGGGAGAGTGATAGTTCATTGCGTATGTATACCACATCTTCCTTATCATCTGTTTGTGGACACTTAGTTTGTCTCCATGTCTCGGCTGTTGTAAATAGTGTAGCTGTGAACACTGAGGTGCATGTATTTTCAAATTAGAGTTTTCTCTGGATATATGCCCAGGAGTGAGACTGCTGGATCATATGATAACTCTATTTTTAGTTTTTTTTTGAGTAACCTCTATACTGTTTTCCAGTGGCTGCACCAATTTACATTCCCACCAACAGTGTAGGAAGGTTCCCTTTTCTCCACACCCTCTCTAGGATTTGTTATTTATAGACATTTTGATGATCACCATTCTGACCCATCTGAGGTGGTATCTTATTGTAGTTTTGATTTGCATTTCTCTAATTAGCGATGTTGAACATCTTTTCATGTGACTTTTGGTCATCTGGATGTCTTTGGAGACCTAAATATCTATTTCTTCTGCCCATGTTTTGATTGTTTATTTTATTTATTTATTTATTTTTGGTTATTGAGCCGTATGAGCTGTTTGTATATTTTGGAAATTAAGCCCTTGTCAGAAAATATACTTGCAAGTATTTTCTCTCAGTCCGTAGGTTGTTTTTTTATTTGTGGTTTCCTTTGTTTATAAGTTTGCTTAGGTTCCATTCATTTATTTTTGCTTTTCTTTTTATTGCCTTGGGAGACTGACATAAGAAAACATTACTATGATTCATGTCAGAGAATGTTTTGCCTAAGTTCTTTTCTAGGAGTTTTATGGTAGCAAGTCTTATATTTAAGTCTTTAAAGTCATTTTGAGTTTATTTTTGTATATGGTATGAGGGAGTGTTCTAACTTCAATGATTTACATGCAGCTGTCCAGCTTTCCCAACAAAATTTGCTGAAGAGACTGTCTTTCTTCATTGTATATTCTTGCCTCTTATGTTGAAGACTAACTGACTGTAGGTGTATGGGTTTATTTCCAGACTCTCTATTCTCTTCCATTGATTCATGTCTGTTATTGTGCCGGTACTATGCTCTTTTGGTTACAGAAGTTTTGTGGTATTGCCTGAAGTCTGGGAGGGTATGCCGCCAGGTTTGTTCATTTTCCTCAGCATTTCTTTGGCAATTCTGGGTCTTTTGTGGTTCCATATAAATTTTAAGATTATTTGTTCTAGTTCTGTGAAAAATTTCGTGGATAACTTGATGAGGATTGCATTAAAGCTGTATGTAGTATGGCCATTTTAACAATATTTTTCCAATCCAAAAGCATGAAATATCTTTCCCTCTTTGAATAATCTTCAGTTTCCTTTATCAGTGTTTTATAGTTATGCCTGTATAAGTCTGTTACCTCTTAGGTTAGGCTTATTCCTAAATATTTTTTTGGTTGTGATTTTAAAGGGATTTTTTTTAACTTTCCCTTTCTGATACTTCATTGTTAGTGTTAAGAAATGTAACAGATTTATAAAAATCTTGTATCCTGCAACCTTGCTGAAATCATTGATCAGTTCTAGTAGTTCTTGTGTGAAGTCTTTAGGGTTGAACTATTTCTTTTGCAAAATTGTTTTGTTAGACTAGTTTTTTTGCATTCTATATAAGTTTTAGAATAAGCTGTCCATATCTACAAAAAGTTCATATGAAATTTGTGTCAGAATTATATTTGTACATTAATTTGTGGAGATTTAACATTTTTACTATGTTGAGACTTCCAAGGCAAACAAGGTTTATATCTGCGTATTTTTAGGTCTTTTCTTTCATGAGTTTTGTAGTTTTTCAGTGTACAAAATCTCTACATGTTTTGTTAGATTTGTACACCAATACTTCTTTCTGTCTCTTTTTTGGGGGGAATCATGGCACAGTGGTAAAGAATCTGCCTACCAGTGTAGGAGGCACAAGAGATGTTGGGTTTGATCCCCAGACCAGGAAGATCCCCTGGAGTATGAAATGACAACCTACTCATGGCAATCTACTCCCATATGCTTGCCTGGAAAATTCCATGGACAGAAGAGCCTGGCAGGCGACAGTCCATGAGCTCACAAAGAGTCACAATCATACCAACTGGTGAAGAAAAAAACTTTAACAAAATGCAGCATTCAATCATGATACAAATTTTTGATCAACTAGAAATAGAAGGTAATATTTTCAATCTGATAAGAAAAAGCTACCAAAAAATGTACTGCTAACATCATACTTACTGGTGAAAAAAATGAATGTTTTTCTTCTAAGATTAGAAATAAGACTGGGTTATCTACTCTCCTCATTCCTAGTCAACATGATTCTGAAATTCAGCTAGTGCAATAAGAAAAAAGACTGTATGATCATATGATTTTTCTTCTTTATATTTCTAGTATGGTGGATTACATTGATTGCTATTTGAAAATTGAATCAGTCTTCTTGCATTACCAGGATAAAATCCACTTGGTCATGAGACAGATAAATAGGTAGATGGGTGGTGGATAAATAGAATGTGCTGGATTTAATTCTGTAATACCTCATTGGAAAATTTTGCACCTATGTTCATAAGGGATATTGGTCTGTGGCTTTCTTCTAATTGCTTTTCTGGTTTTTGAATCAGAGTAATTAAGTTATCATACAATAGATGGGAAATATTCCTTCCTATGGTTTTTTTTTCGGAAGAGAGAGTATGGAATTGGTGCTATTTTTTCTTTAATTGATTGATAAAATTTGCCAGTGAAACTATTTAGGCCTGGAGATTTCTTTTACAGAAGGTCATTCATTATCTATAAATTCAATCTATTTAATACTTATCAGGCTATTCAAGTTGTTTTATTTTGGGTGAGTTTTTATAATTTGTGATTTTCAAAGAACTATTACAAGTCCATTTCATCTGAATTGGTTGAGTTTCTATGTCTAGAGTTGTTTTAGTATTCCCTTATTCTTTGCGGGGTCTGTAGTAATACCTTTTTCATCCCTAGGTGATTTGTTTTGGGTGACCAACCATCCCAAATTGCTCATGAATGGGGAATTTCCTGGGATGCAGGACTTTCAGTGCTAAAACTGAAAGGCAGCAGTTACTTTCCTTTTTTTTTCCCCTGTCACTTTTGGCAGTCTTGCTGTAAGATTGTCGACTGGGGAAAAAAAAAATGCAGCCTGAAATTTGAAAATTCATATGTTACTCAATGGACTTACTGAGGCCTTAAATCAGGGTGACAGCCTCTCAGGTAGCTCTGAGGTGTTGTTCCAAAGTGGGCAGGGAAGTGCCAGGATATATAGAAGCTTTTGCACAGAAACCAAGTAGTCCAAACATTTACTATTAATTAAAGAAAATCAGACATTAATTTCACATTAGTGAACGCAATGTCTTTTTATGGGAAGATGCAAGAGTCTGGGATTATTGAAATTATTCCCTTGATATGCATCTTTATATGGGGTCAGTATCCTGTGTTCTTCCATCCTGAGTACCCTCAGGCTGCACGAGTAGGGGTGGCTGCAGTGGCTGATGGCTTGATGGCCTCGGCATCTTTTGTTTACTGATATGGCAGGTGACATTCTTTGTCGACACGTTTATGAATGTTTATCAACACCAGGTTTTTTATTTTATTGATTTTTTTTTTTCATTTTGTCCTGTTTTCAGGTAACTTCTACTTTTATCTTTCTTTCTTTCCTTATGCTTGCTTTGGGTTTATTTTGCTCTTGTTCTTCTAGTTCCTTAAGATTGGACCTGAGATTATTCATCTGAAACACTTATTTTCTAGTACAAGCATTTAATGCTATAAATTTCCCTCTAAGTCCTGCCTTAGTGGCATGAAAGAAATCTCAATATATTATATTTTCATTTTTATTCAGTTTAAAATATTTCCTACTTTGAGACATTCTTTGATATCTGGATTATTTAGAAGGGTTTTATTTTTCAAATGTTTGGGGATTTTTTGTTGTTGTTGTTATTGATTTCTATTTTAAAACCATTGTGATTAGAGAATGTACTTGTACGATTTCAGTTCTTTTAATCTGTTTAGGGTATCTTTTATGATCCAGAACATAGTCTATCCTGGAAAATGTTTCAAGTGTACTTATAAAGATAGCTAAACTCCAATGCCTGCCTACCACTGAATTAGCAATGGGCCATCTGATAAATTCCCCCTCTGACAAGGCCCTCTGTTTTCATGTCTATAAAATGAGAAGAGTAAATTAGATCATCTCTGAAAGTTCCCCTCTATCTTTAATATGTACCTCCCTACTTCCATAAGTAAACAGGAATTAGACAGCTTCCATCTGCCATAAGTAACAGAACAATTGTATTTTTATCTGCTCCTGAATGAATGGACATAGAAAATACAGCCTGCTTATGAAGCCCTGTCTTTAGTTACCCAGAAGCCATGGGAAATTCGAAGAAGTGCATATCAAAAATTCCTTTCTACAAGGCAATTTCCACAACCTTAACAACGTTAGGTAAGGGGATATGAATTTGTCCATTTATTCTTCATCTAGAAAGTGCAGCTTCCTCTGTCTCTTGCCAGTCAACCTAGTGGTACAATTTCTATTCTGTTCTGAAATCACAGAAATGATTCCATTACCTCCTTGTGAAGCAACCTATACCCAGCCATTTATCTCTTCCTGGTCCATCTTCAGTTCAGCTCAGTCACTCAGTCATGGCCGATACTGTGACCCCAAGGACTGCAGCACACCAGGCTTCCCTGTCCATCACCAACTCCCAGAGCTTGCTCAAACTCATGTCCATTGAGTCGGTGATACCATCGAACCATCTCATCCTCTGTCACCCCCTTGTCCTCCTGCCTTCAATCTTTCCCAGCATCAGGGTCTTTTCAAATGAGTTGTCTCTTCACTTCAGGTGGCCGAAGTATTGGAGCTTCAGCATCAGTCCTTCCAATGAATATTCAGGACTGATTTCCTTTAGGATTGATTGGTTGGATCTCTTTGCAATCCAAGGGACTCTTAAGAGTCTTCTCCAACACCACAGTTCAAAAGCATCAATTCTTTGGCACTCAGCTTTCTTTATGGTCCAACTTGCATCCATACATGACTACTGGAAAAACCATAGCTATGACTATACGGATCTTTGTCAGTAAAGTAATGTCTTTGCTTTTTAATACGCTAAGTCTGTCATAGCTTTTCTTCCAAGAAGCAAGCATCTTTTAATTTCATGGCTGCAGTCACCATCTGCAGTGATTTTGGAGCCCAAAAAAATAAAGTCTCTCACTGTTTCCATTGTTTTCCCATCTATTTGCCATGAAGTGATGGAACCAGATGCCATGATCTTAGTTTTCTGAATGTTGATTTTTAAGACAGCTTTTTCACTCTCCTCTTTCACTTTCATCAAGAGGCTCTTTAATTCTTCACTTTCTGCCATAAGGGTATCTGAGGTTATTGATATTTTCCCCAGCAATTTTGATTCCAGCTGTGCTTCATCTAGCCCAGCATTTCACATGATGTACTCTGCATATAAGTTAAATAAGCAGGGTGATAATATACAGCTTTGATGTACTCCTTTCCCAATTCAGAACCAGTCTGTTGTTCCATGTCCAGTTCTAACTGTTGCTTCTTGACCTGGTCCATCTTAAATAGCCATTTTGTTCTCAAATATTTCACCACTATCACATTCATGTAATCTAAGAGTAAATAAAAAGGGTGGGATTTCAGAAATATATCCCAGAGCATCTCCATGAGTAGAAAATTGAAGAAGTCAGAGAAGTGAGAATGAAAAGGAGAGCATCAGCTCCAGGGGGAAGCTTATGAATCCTCGTCCCCATAACATGAACCTCAAAGGCAGGGTTTTATGTCTCTTCTATCTTCCTACATGCCATTTTGGGGGACTCATGTTGCCTTGCAAAAAGCAGGCATTTAGAATTTTAGAATAGAAGGAACACTCACTTATTAAGTGTCATCTGAAATCAAGAGACTGATCGCTCCCTGAAAACGTTCAGCAGAGAGAGCTTACAACCAGGACCCTCTGGGACATGGTGGAAAGCTTAACCTCAGTCACACATGATGGCAAGGGCCTGCAGAGGACAGCAGTGTGGCAGGAATATGGAGGTGGGCGTGGAGAGGATGAGGCCAGTGAAAACTACCAACAGGAGACCATTGCACTCTGCTCTTGGAAGAGCTTAACTATGAGCTGGAGCTTCACAAAATAAGATGACAATTTTCTTGAAGTTCAAATTTTTAAAAAACGTTTTTATTATGAAGATTTTCACAATTGTGCATGCACACACACACAGAAAGTAAAGAGAAAAACATGCTGAACACATGTATCTATTCTCCGAATTCATCATTTATCAATATTCTGCCACACTTCCTTGCCTACACCTATTTTCTTTCTTTCTTATGTTAGAGACAACTGGAGTTTAAAATTCCAGGACATGTGCTCTAGAGGTGAGATTCTGTGGATAGTCCCACCCTGGTACAGTCCCACGTTGCCCTTGAGGACCCCGGTTTCGATCCTTCTGCTCTGACATCCCTAGGTTGTAAGCTAATCCTCCAGATGGCAAGATGGGTGCCGTACCTCTAGGAATCATGTCAACATTCAGGCAGGAAGAAGATCCAGGTAAAGGGATGCATGCTAATGGGCCACTTTCAGCATTAGAGATGAAGACGGTACCAGAGAACAGTAAAATTTGGCGTCCAAAAATAGGCTTTCAAAACCACATAAGAAACAAGGGAGAGTACCAAGAAGTCCAACTCCGAAAAAAAAAAATGCTTTTATTGATTACTTCTTACAGCTCCAAATGAGACCAGGCCTTTATACAAATTATCTCATTAAATCTTCACAGCAACCCAATTGAGTTGGTGAAATAATTTTACAGATGATGAAATGAGACCTTGAGAAGCCTAATAGCTGTCTCAAGGCTACAGAGCTGATAAATGGTGGCTCCAAAGCCATCCCCTTTAGCTGCTCTCATTTCCTTATTAGTGATCTGCTCTGAGATACAATAAATGTCCCTCATTGAAAAATCTATAATCCTTACCATCGAAAACCTCTATTATATACACATGATTCCAAACCCAGGAACATACAAGTGCACATTATTCTTGTGGCCATTGCAGAATGTTGCATACCAGGCTTCTGGTCTGTCAACACCACAGGCACCCTCTGGGTCAAGGTCTGTGCTACCTCTGGGCAAAGGCCCCTGTGCCCAGGCGCATCTGCTTAATGAAAGGGAGTCAAAACCTCTATAAAGTGATTGTTTTTCTGATCTTTCCAATAAAAGAAAATGCATGTAGATCTACTGGGGCTCAAAGTGACCTTCTGTCAAGGGCCTCTGAATTGTCTTCAAAGAAAGAAAATAGTGCTTTGTGCACAGCTCTTGGGGTAGTTTAGTCATGAACTGCACATAAAAGCAAAGATAAGAGATTTGGTAAAGTCCAAAATTCTTTTTTTTAACATTTTATTATAAAAGTTGTCAAAAGTACACAAAAGAAGAGAGAATAATATAATGAATCCATGTACTCATCCTCTGACTCAACAGTTATTCACTTTTTGTGCCACTTGCTGCATCCATTTCTTTTTATCTGTCTTCCTTTTTTGTGAATATTTTTCTAACCGATTCCCCTGATCAGGTCATTTTGCCCCTAAATCTTTCTATATGTATGCCTAATAAGTAGGCATTTTCTTTGATAAACACAAAATCGTTTTCACAAGCAGTGGTATTACCACCCACTCTATATTCAAATTTCCAATTGTCTCAAAAATCTTTTAATCATTGGTTTCTTCAAAACAGGATCTAAACAAAATTGAGTCACTGCTTTTGGCTGTTATGTTGCTTAAATCTCTTCTAACCAAGAGTAATGTTAACATCTAAACAACGTCAGCAAGGTTTGACTTCAACTTCTTTAGCTCCTCAAACATGTTCTCTCTCGTTTCCAAGCTTTTGCATTTACAATGCTTTCTGCCTAAAATATGTCCCCAACCCTATACATCACCTCATAGTCTCCTACTGGTCCAGCTTTCAGATGTTCTTCTTTCTATGTAGTGGGCCCCTACCAGAGCTTCTCTTATTAAATGCAGACTCTGATTTAACACTTCTGGGGCAGGGTACGAGATCCTGAATTTCCTTTTTTTTTTCCTTTGTTTTTTTTCTTTTTGGCTGTGCCATACGGTATGTGGGATCTTAGTTCCCCAAACAGGAATTGAACCTGTGCCCGCTGCAGTGGAAGTGTGGAGTCCTAACCACTTGACCAGTGGGGAAGTCCTGAGATTTTGCATTTCTAACCGCTATTCTAATAGCAATGTTGCTGGTCTAAGGACCGTTCTTTGAGTAGTAAGAGACTACATTATTCCCCACTTCCTCTGTCAGAGCGCTTATCACACTGTATAGTAATGGCCTCTTTGAATATCTGTGTTCCCTCTAGACCAGGGGGTGGGCAAACTACTGGAGATTTTGGGATACAACCATGCCGTTTTGTTTATATCTTGTATATGGCTGCTTTCAAGATATAACAGTAAACTCGAGGAGTTGTGAAAGAGACCGTATGTCCCACAAAGCCTAAAATACTTACCTTCTGGCCCTTCATGGAAAAATTTCCTGACCTTGCTCTAGACTGTAGTGCAGGGCTGATGGTTTTTTCACTCGAACATCTCAGAACCCAGTCCAGGGCTTCATACTTACTTGTTACTCAACAGGTAGTTGTTCAGTCATGAATAACAGATAACAGTAGTAGCTGACAGTAGCTGAGAGCTTGCCATATGCCAGGCATTGTCCTAAATGCTTTACATGGAGCATCTCATTTAATTCCCATAACAACCCTATGTAGGAGATAGAATGTTCTCACATTTCAGGTGAAGAAACAAAGGCTTAGGGGTTCCTGTCCTGCCCAAGTGTAAAGTACCGGCAAACCAATGTAATCTGACTGCTACATTTTAAAGAAACAATTGAAAATGGTGGCTGCAGAATGCCAGTCAAAGATATTTATCCTGGGCCCATTTGGGACAGCCTGGGTCATCTCTGTATAATGGCTACAAAGGGACTGGCTAAAAATTCAAAACCTCCTCAGTGTTTACATGCAAATATGTTAGGTCAGTTGCACATATACACAAACACACAAAAGCGCCTTCTTTGTAATAAATACTACTCAGTTATAACGGGCCCTGGTAACTCTTCTAAGAGCCCAAAGCAAAATCAGCCTTTAAGAGAATAACACTATAAGATCAAAAACTACCTCGAGGTTCCTTTCCCTTGGTAGTTCTTTCTTCCCCTCAACCACCCAAAACTACCCCAGTAGCACCTTACCCAGCCCTAAGCCTCTGTCAGCATTTTTAATAAGAGACAGTTACATGGAAGGAGTAAACAGATAAAATCTGTTAAACTTGAGAAACTCTATCTGCATCACCTAGCACCAGGATTCCTACAGACAGAGGGGTGGCAACTAATTTAACCTTTATTATTTTGTAACAGCCAATGGATTAAGGGACTTCCCTGGCGATCCAGTGGTTAAGACTCTGTGCTTCCACTGCAGGGGGCACATGTTGGATCTCTGGTCAGAGAACTAAGACCCTGGATCCCACATGGCCAAATAAATAAATGAATGTTTAAAAATTAGCCAGTGGGTTGAAGTGACTTAGCCCATGTTTCATGGACAGAGTAATAATTCTAGGAATAGAATGTACATGTCTTGTGTCCAAAGGTCATAAGAAAGAGAAAGAATTAGAGATAAACACAGGGAATGGCAAGTGAAAGGAGAAAAACATGTATGAGATAGATAATAGCCTGGCAGAGAAGAACTGAGAGAAACCTTTAATTGTGATCTAAATAAATCCACTTCTTAACTATCACTTTCTCTCTCATTGAATTATTTCTGCAGTGAGACATCAAGAACCTCAATTTCACCAGGAACAGGAGGGTGATGTGTCCAGAGAGGGCAGGAAGCCCTCCTAACACCCCATCCATCCCTATCCCCTTCCTTACACATCTCTTCCATTTGGCTGTTCCTGAGTTACAGCCTTTATAATAAATGGATAACAGTAAAAAAAAAAAAAATTATTCCTATTCTTAATCTGAGGAATAACCCTGACATCTCATGTCAAAACTCCTATTTAAATAAAGCATTTCCCTGCCCTTGTAGAGAAATCTGTTTTGTGACTCTAAATATTAATCTCCATCAGAAATCTAAGGTTTGACAATGAAGGAGTTGAGGTCTTGAAACAATCCTATGTAAGGACCTCCTTATGATTAAATTTGACTCTCTTGAGTCTGTTCTCTAGGATCGCAGTGAGGAGGCAAGTATGAAGACCTAATGTTATAGGTAAAAAAGGAATTCCCTTGGACTTTCACTTCCAGACAAGATAGAGTAGCAGGGACTAGAATAATCCTCCAACCTAAAACAACCAGAAAAGTGGACAAAAAATATATATATTCAAGGCACTGTACATCAGAAGATGACAGTCATCCCAAGAGATGCTGAGCCCTATAGTCACCCCAGATTATTGTCCTAAAAGAGTTTCCAAGCTGTGGCTCAGTGAGAGGGAACCCAAACAGAGCCTGGCAGACTCCTGAATTGAGGAGATGGAGCTGATCATCTGATGAGACCAAATCAATTAGAGCTGGCAGGACAGTACCAAAACCAAAAAGGAGAGAGCTATAGAGAGATAGAACCCTGGAGCTTTTCAGAGGGTCTGCCTTCAGAACTCAGCATATTCATGTGAGCAAATTATTGAAGGTCAAGGAAAGAACTGCTTAAATGAAAGAGTGAAGAACTTCAGCATTGATAAGGAAATAGACTGATTACTCAGAAGGATCTTGGGCCCCTCTGATACCACTTAAAGAATTTTAAAAGCTAAACTTTGAAGGATCAAACTGTTTCCAAGTAATCTGCATCTAAAAACTAAGTTCAAGGATATTTTTAGAAAGACAAAAATATCCCACACTCAATGTAAAATTCACACTGTCTAACATCCAGTCAAAAATTAACAGGTTTACAAAGAAGCAGGAAATAGGATCAATAATAAGAAGAATCATCAGTTAATCAAAACTGACCCCAAACTGACACAGAAGTAAGAATTAGCCAATAAGTATATTAAAACAGCCATAATTACATCTCATATGTTCAAAGAGTTTGGTAGACCTATGGAAGAAGTAAAATGGCCCAAACTGAACTATTATACAAAAAAACCTGTAATGTCTAAGGTGAAAAAAAAGCTGGATGAAATTGATGACATATTAGACATTTCAGAAGAAAAGACTGAACTTGAGCATAACAGTAGAAGCTACCAATGAAATAGAAAAAGTGAATTTTTAAAAATGAGCTGTGAGAAAGCCTTGAGTAAACTAACCACCATGCAACTCAAGTCAAAGGTAGAAATTGTCAGATGGATTGGAAAAAGTAAGGTGCATATATGCTACTTATAAAAATATTCACTATAAAGTTAAAAGTAAAAAGATGGAAAATGTTTAGCATGTTGTACTAATCAAAAACCAGGCTTCAGTAATACATGAACCGTGAACTTCCAGATGTTTAAGCTGGTTTTAGAAAAGGCAGAGGAACCAGAGATCAAATTGCCAACACCCGCTGGATCATTGAAAAAGCAAGAGAGTTCCAGAAAAACATCTATTTCTGCTTTATTGACTATGCCAAAGCCTTTGACTGTATAGATCACAATAAACTGTGGAAAATTCTGGAAGAGATGGGAATACCAGACCACCTGACCTGCCTCTTGAAAATCCTGTATGCAGGTCAGGAAGCAACAGTTAGAACTGGACATGGAACAACAGACTGGTTCCAAATTGGGAAAGGAGTACATCAAGGCTGTATATTGTCACCCTGCTAATTTAACTTCTATGCAGAGTACATCATGAGAAACGCTGGGCTGGAGGAAGCACAACCTGGAATCAAGATTGCCGGGAGAAATATCAATAACCTCAGATATGCAGATGACACCACCCTTATGGCAGAAAGTGAAGCAGAACTAAAGAGCCTCTTGATGAAAGTGAAAGAGGAGAGTGAAAAAGTTGGCTTAAAGCTCACCATTCAGAAAACTAAGATCATGGCATCCGGTCCCATCACTTCATGGGAAATAGATGCGGAAACAGTGGAAACAGTGTCAGACTTTATTTTTCTGGGCTCCAAAATCACTGCTGATGGTGATTGCAGCCATGAAATTAAAAGACGCTTACTCCTTGGAAGGAAGGTTATGACCAACCTAGATAGCATATTGAAAAGCAGAGACATTACTTTGCCAACAAAGGTCCATCTAGTCAAGGCTATGGTTTTTCCACTAGTCATGTATGGATGTGAGAGCTGGACTATAAAGAAAGCTGAGCGCTGAAGAATTGATGCTTTTGAACTGTGGTGTTGGGGAAGACTCTCGAGAGTCCCTTGGACTACAAGGAGATCCAACCAGTCCATCCTAAAGAAAATCAGTCCTGAAAGTTCATTGGAAGGACTGATGCTGAAGCTGAAACTCCAATACTTTGGCCACCTGATGCGAAGAGCTGCCTCATTTGAAAAGATCCTGATGCTGGGAAAGATTGAGGGCAGGAGGAGAAGGGGATGACAGAGGATGCGATCGTTGGATGGCATCACTGACTCGATGGACATGGGTTTGGGAGTTGGTGATGGACAGGGAGGCCTGGCATGCTGCAGTTCATGGGGTCACAAAGAGTCGGACATGACTGAGTGACTGAACTGAACTGAACTAATCAAAAGAAAGCTGAGTGACTAGATTAGTATCAGTAATATTCAGAGCAAAGCATATTACCAGTGGTAAAGAAGGTCAGTTCATAGTGCTGAAAGGATCATTTCATCAAAAGGGCATCATAATATAATAACAGAGCTTCAAAATACATGAAATATTTGTAGAGGGAATTCCCTGGAACTCCAGTGGTTAGGACTCTGCACTCGCACTGCCAAGGGCCCAGATTCAATCCCTGACTGGGAAACTAAAATCCCATGAACCGCGTGGCTCAGCCTAAATAAATAAGTAAATGATGTTTTTAATTGTTAGAACTTCAAGGATAAATAGACAAATCCATAACTATAGTCAGAGATCTTAGAGCCCCTTTGTCAATAACTAGTAGAATAAATACAGATAAAAATCAGTAAAAATAGAAAAGACTTGAATAACACAATCCCCAAATTGACCTAATTGACACTCCCCCAACAATAGCAGAATTCACATCCTTTTCAAGTGCACAAGGAAAATTTACCATGCTAGACAAAATTCTTGGCCATAAAATATGTCGCAATAAATTTAAAAGCATCCAAGTCATATAAAGATGCTCTTTGACAACAGTAGAATAAATTACCAAGATCTCTGGAAAATCTTCAATTATTTGAAAGTTTAATACTTCTAAATAATCCATGAGTCAGAGAAGAAATTTTAAAAAACCTAAAAAGTAGTTTGGACTGAACAAAAATGAAAATACAGCATATCTAAATTTGGGAACTGTCACAAAGGTGTCACTTAGGGGAAATTTATAGCTTTAAATGCCTAAGTTAGAAAAGAATAAAGGTATCATACCAATGACCTATTTTCAGCTTAAGAAACTAGAAAAAAATATTAAAACAAAATCAGTGAAATACATAACAAAAACACAACAGAGAAAATCTGTAAAGCTAAAAGCTAATTCTATGAGATGATCAATAAAATTGATAAACCTCTAGCAAGACTGATCAGCAAAAGAAAACACAGATTACCAATGTCAAGAATGAGAGTAGCTACTTCATTAAACATTCTACAGAAAGTAAACAACTAATAAGGAAATAAACATCTTTGTGATAATAAATTTGGTAATTTAGATAAAATGGACCAACATGAAACCTACTCAAAAAGACATAGACAAACTGAAGAGCTGTTTATCTATTAAAAAAAAAACAACAACCCACTTGACTTTGTAATTAAATACCTTCCCACAAAGAAAACTCCAAGGCCCAGGTGGCTTCACTGAATATTTAAGGAAGTTCTACTTAATATTTGAGGAAGAAATAACATCAATTCTACACAAACTCTTCCTTCCATAAAAGAAGAGGAAGGAATATATCCCAACTCACTCTACAAGGTCAGCATTACTCTGACACCAAAACTCAGATTACAATTTAAAAAAGAAAAATCTACAGATCAAAATCTCTCATGAACTTGCTTGCAAATATTCTAAAAAGAATGTTATCAAACTGAAGCCAACAATACAGGAAAAGTACAATACATCATGACCAAATAGAATTCATTCCATGAATGAAAGATTGGCTTAACATCGGAAAATTAATTGATGTAATTCAGCCTATTAGCAAACTTTTAAAAGTTATTTAAAAAGACAAACTACATGATCATTTTAATAGATGCAGAAAAAGTGTTGACAAAGTCAAACATTCATTTCTATTATAAAAAAAAATCCTCAGCAAATTGAAAATGGAAATTTCTCAGCCAGATATTAGTAATCCAGTAGAACTCACTGCTAATAGTATTCTTAATGATGAAAGACTGAATGTTTCTCTCCTAAGATCTAGAACAAACAAAGATATCTGCTCTTGTAAAGTCTATTCAATATTGTACTATTGTGTAAGTTTATTCAAGTCAGTACAGCAGGGGAGGAATAGGAAATAAAAGGCATCCAGGCTGAAAAAAGAGAAATAAAATTATCTTTATTTATAGACAACATTCGGTACAATTGTTTAGAAAATCTGTTGGAATCTATTTTTAAAAACTACTAGAATTAATAAGTGAATTTAGCAAGATTGCAGTATATAAGATCCATATTAAAAATAATAATGTTTCTATTCCCTAGAAATGAACATTCAAAAACTGAAATTTTAAAAATTATCATTTATAATAGTATCAAACATGTGAAATATCTGGGACTAAATCTGACAAAAGATGTTAAAAGCATGTACATTGGAAGCTATAAAATCAGGTGAGGAAAATTTGTCATAAATGAATAAAGAAATATGCTTTGTTCATAGGTTGAAAGACTCAAAATTGTTAAGATTTCAGCCTTCCCCAGATTGTTCTATAGATTCAATGCAATTCCTATTCAAATCCTGGCAGGGTTTTTTTTGTTGTTGAAATTCACAAGCTGATTTTAAACTTGACATGGTAATACAAAGGTCCTAGACTAGCCAAAAATAACTGAAAAAGACAAGTTTGGAAGGCTAATACTACCTGATGTCAAGACATGATAAAGCTTCAGTAATCAAGACAATAAGCTGTTAGCATAAATACTGGGAAAATAAATGAACGGCAGAGAATAGAGTTCAGAAATAGGCCCACACATATATGGACAGCTATGTTTTGACAAAATTGCTAAGAAAATATGGAGGAGAATGGCTAATCTTTTCAACAAACGGTACTGGAACCACTGGATATCCATAATGAAAATATAGAACTCCTGTCCAGTCCTCTACCATATAGAAAAATTAACTCAAAATGGATTACAGACCCAAATACAAAAACAAATTATAACATTTCTAGAAGAAAACATAGAAAACCTTTGTGACTTTGGTTCAGACAAAGCTTTCATAGACATGATACCCCAAGAATAGTCCATAATAGCAAAAAGTGTAAATTGCCCTTCATCAGAGTTTAAAACTTCTGTTCTCTGGAAGACATTGTTAAGAGAACAGAAAGACTACTGAAAGACTGAGAAAATATTTGCAGAGAGTGTATTTTATAAAAGGCTTATACCCAGGATACGTAAAGGACTCTCAAAACTCAAGAAAACAATCCAGTTTTTATGAGAAAAGAATTCGAATAGACACATCACCAGAGAAGATATACAGATGGCAAGTAAGCTCATGAAAAGATGCTCAACATCATCAGTCTTTAAGGAAATACAAATTAAAACCTCAAGGAAATACTACTGCTCACTGTTAGAATGGCTGAAATTAAAAAGTGTGACCATACCAAATGTGACAAGGATGCAGAGAAACTGGAACTCTCCTACACTCCTGATGGGAAATTAAAATCATACAATCACTTTGGAAAGAATTTGGCAGTTTCTTTAAAAAAGTTAAAATATACCTACTGTATGACTCAGTCATTTTAGTTCTTTGTATTTACCCAAAAGAACTAAAAGCATACATCCACATGAGACTTATACAAAATTATCCATGAATGTCCATAGCAGCTTTATTTGTAATAGATCAAAATGGGAAGGAATACAAACGTACATCAACAGGTAAATGAATAAACAAATTGTAGCACATCTATAAAATGAAAAAAGCAATAAAGTATTAATATAGACAACACGGATGACTCTCAATTATGCCAAATGAAAGCAATACACACAGTATAATTCTATTTATAGAAAAATTCAAGAAATAGTGATAGAAAGCAAATCATCAAACACAATATTGTAAATCAACTATCAGTTCAGTTCAGCCCAGTGGCTCAGTCATGTCCAACTCTTTGAGGCACCATGGACTGCAGCCATGCCAGGCCTCCCTGTCCATCACCAACTCCTGGAGCTTGCTCAAACTCATGTCCATCAAGTCGGTGATACCATCCAACCATCACATTCTCTGTAGTCCCCTGCTCCTCCTGCCCTCAATCTTTCCCAGCATCAGGGTCTTTTCCAGTGAGTCATTTCTTCGTATCAGGTGGCCAAAGTATTGGAGTTTCAGCTTCAACATCAGTCCTTCCGATGAATATTCAGGACTGATTTCCTTTAGGACCGACTGATTTGATCTCCTTGCAGTCCAAGGGAGTCTCTAGAGTCTTCTCCAACACCACAGTTCAAAAGCATCAGTTCTTCGGGAGTCAGTTCTTTTTATAGCCCAACTCTCACATCCATACATGACTAATGGAAAAGCCATTGCTTTGACTAGACGGACCTTTGTTGGCAAATCAACTATACTTCAATATAAAAATTTTTTAAAAAAGATAAACACCCTCCAAAAAGAAGACAAATCAGTTTTCTAGAGGGGCAATGGCAGCCCACTCCAGTATTCTTGCCTGGAGAATCCCAGGGACAAAGGAACCTGGTGGGCTGCCGTCTATGGGCTCGCACATGGTCGGACACGACTGAAGTGACTTAGCAGCAGCAGCAGCAGAGGGGCAAGGGGCAAGAGGAAGGATTTAGGCAGAGGAGTGAAGTAACTTTAGTGGGTGGTGGTTATGTTCAGCATCTTGATTGTGGTGATAATTTCATAGGTGTATTTGTATATCAAATTTTATTTTAATAAAATTTAAAGTTCACATGTACAGTTGATCATATGCTAATTATACTTCAATAAACCTGTCTCTTTAAAAAAAAATTCCTTTTTTCAAGTTAATACACATAAGATAGATAGGGGTATGTGCAGGTCATTAAACAAAGCTGAATGAAATTGATAAACTTGTCCCTGGAAATATAGTGAACTAGATGCAACTTCTTTGAAGCTTTCCTTCCTGCCTCTACAGGGCTGTCTTTCTCCTTCCCTGGCATTCTATGGTATTCCCTGCTTGCTTGGTACTCAGGATTCTCCATCCCACTCCCAAAAGGGATCGCACTGCAGTAACTCCTTCTCTTGTCTTTTTCTCTCTTTTACTCCTCCTGGAGCCTATTCGCAACTTATCTGTCAGTTTGGGAAGGAGATGATTTACTAATTCACAGAAAATGATGAAAAGAAAATTGAACAAATGAACATTAAAAGCAGCTCATCATGCTATCTCCTTTAGCTCTGCCTCCCTCAACCCCTGATGATATCTGCATTTCAAAAGAGGCAATTGCCTTTACACAAAACGCTGTAAGTGGAATTTGAGGCAGCAACAAGGAGATACTTTGGGGTACCAGGGATTTGCTGGCATCTGTTTCATACTTTAAGTCAATCTCTGTATAAATAATATTCCCTATGCCCTCTTCTCATTGGTTAAAACAAATTTATTTAGAATCTGTAAAAAGGATTATTTCATAGCTTTGGCCATTTTTCTCTCTCATAAATATACATGACTTTGCATTTGTTGTTTCCAGATGTTACTGGAATCTATGAGGTCAAAATACCACAAGAAATGCTTTCCTAACTTCATAAAGCAAGAAGTTCCAGAAATCTCCTCTTCAGAGGCTTGGTCCCAGGAGAACACTAATCTAACTTTCAGACAGTGAATTAAATAATGGATGTGAGCCCTACACAGTGCCTGAAGTGTTTATAAGCTATTCCAAATTCTCAGAGACCCTGTGCCTAGAGAGAGAACTATGTCTCTAAGATGCCGGTTTTCCTTCTGGGACTGAAATAGTTGAAAAATATTTATTGTAGGACTATTATATGTCAAGGGCTTCCCAGGTGGCTCAGTGGTAAAGAATTTACCTGCCATTGCAAGAGATGCAGGAGACTCAGTTTCAGTCCCTGGGTCAGGAAGATCTCCTGCAGAAGGAAATGGCAACCCACTCCAGTATTCTTGCCTGGAAAATCTCATGGACAGAGGAGTCTAGTGGGCTACAGTCCATGGGGTCACAAAGAGTCAGACACAACTGAGTGAGCGCCAGCACATTATGTGTAAAGCCTTTTGTTGAGCAATAGGAACCCACTGATGCTGAAGCTCCAATACTTTGGCCACCTAATGCGAAGAGTTGACTCTTTAGAAAAGACCCTGATGTTGGGAAAGATTGAAGGCAGGAGGAGAAAGGGATGACGGGGCGAGATGGTTGGATGGCATCACTGACTCAATGGACATGAATTTGATCAGGCTCTGGGAGATGGTGAAGGACAGAGAAGCCTGGTGTGTTGCAGTCCGTGGGGTTGCAAAGAGTTGGACATGACTGAACAACTGAACAACAAAGGAACCCATGGCCATCATGGTTCAGAGGTGGGTTCCTGCACGTCGCTGCCTGAGTTCACGGTCTATGTCTTTCTTCTATATTAGCTCTGCAAGCAGTTTAAATTCTCTGAGCCTCATTTTCCCATCTATAAAAAGAGAATAACAATGTTATCCTCCTCACAGGGCTGCTACAAATATTAAATCTCTTAATATATGTAAAGTAAGATTATGATTGTGCTTGTCATATAGAAAAGGTTCAAAAATTATCTCTGCTTGTATATGTATAGCTCTTAGAAAATTCAAACACAAAATGTCTACGTCTGAGTTCTGTTCCCTGCTCCCACCAAAATGCTATTTTTCTCTTTTAACTTTTTTCCTCTCAAAAGAAGTGACATCTATTACACCATTTGTAGAGCCAGAACCCCAGGTAACTACATTGTTAGCATAAGATTAAGCCATCCTGCCCCAATGAGGAGACCATAAGGAAAATCAACTGTCTTGGAGCAGGGAAAGATCACAAGGACTATGACCAGGGACACTTTGTAAAGACAAACGGATTAGTTTGTCAGGAAGACATAATAATCCTAAATTATTTTGTACCTCATAATAGAGTTTCAAAACAGAGGATGCAAAATTTGACATAACTAAAAGTAGAAATAGTCAAATTTGCAATCGTGGCTGAAAATGTTAGCACTATCTTTCAGAGATAGGCCAAGTAGATTTTTAAAAATCAGTAAGAGTACAGAAAACATAAATACAATCAACAGTGCAACCTAATTAATATTTATAGATCACAATGATCAAAAGTGGTAGAATATGCTTTGAAGTGTGCATGAAACATCCTCCCAAATAGACTACCTTCTGGGCCATAAAATAATCAAAATATTCATAATATTGAAATCATACAGAGTATGTGTTCTAAACACATGGAGTTCAATTAGAAATCAATAAACTACTATAAAAGCTCCACATTTAAAAAAATTATACAATGTACTTCTTAATGACCCGTGAGTCAAAGAAGGAGTCTTAAACCAGAAAATATTTTAAGTGGAAGAATACTGAAAATACAACAAAATTTGTAAGATGCAGCTAAAGCACTGCTTAGAGGAAAATTTATAAATGCAGATTTTTAAAAGAAAAGGAAGATTTAATATAATGATCTAAGATTAACAGTTAGATGTAGAAGAAAAAGTTAAGCCCAAATCAAGCAACAGGAAGAATATGATAAAGAGCAATAATTTTAAAATGGAGAATAAAAAACAGCAATGAAAAATTTTAAAGTCGAAAGTTGGTTCTTAATAAGATTAGAAATATTTTTTCTTTAAATGTTTGAAAGAGTGCATCAGTAAATCCATGTAAGCCTAGTATATTTTTATGAAAAGGTTTTTAATTACAAAAAGTTCTCAAATAATAGAAGAAATATTCCCCAACTTGTTTTTTGAGACCAACATTGCTACAGCAAAACTAACAAAGATGTTAAAAGAAAGAGAAACCACAGAGCAATACCACTCATGAACATTAATAGAATGAAATGGTAATCCTCCATGAACAAGTGGGTGTTAACCAAAATAGTTTAATGGAACATTTTAAAACAAAGCAGTATGAGTTATCAAATTAATAGACTAACAGAATAACATAAGTATCTCACAGATGCAGAAAAAATAACATTTGACAAAATTCTGCATGCATTTATGATAACCTACTGTTACTTACCATATTCAGTTGTGTCCGACTCTTTGTGACCCTTTGGACTGTAGCCCACCATGCTCCTCTGTCCATGGG
This sequence comes from Giraffa tippelskirchi, assembly GCF_054371585.1. NCBI lineage: Eukaryota > Metazoa > Chordata > Mammalia > Artiodactyla > Giraffidae > Giraffa > Giraffa tippelskirchi. The sequence goes on along the minus strand of NC_137281.1, from coordinate 143,446,381 downwards.
ATTTTTTTCAGGCATGAATACTGGAGTGGGTTGCCCTTTCCTTCTCCAGGGGAACCTTCCCAGCCCAGGAATCAAACTCACATCTCCTGTGTCTCCTGCCTTGCAGGCAGATTCTTTACCTGCTGAGCCATCAGGAAAACCCATTTATGATAACAACTCTCAGCAAGCCAAGAAAAAATGTGAAGTTCCTTAGTGTTACAGTGGGCATCTACAAAAATCTATAGCAATGATGGTTACACAACAATGTGGATATTAATGCCAGTGGACTGTATGCAAATGGTAAAATTTGCACCAGAATCCCTATCGCTGCTCTGCTCTGCTCTTAGAGAACCCAACCTAAGATAAACTATAATAGTATCACATTAATGGACTTTTAGACAAAAATGCTTACTTGAGATAAAGAGGGTCAGTTCATCATTTTTTAAAAGATCCAATTTACCAGGAAGCTCTGAAAATATTAAATTTGTATGCGTCCAATAATACTGCCTCAAAATAATTAAGGAAAAAATGGACAGTAAGGAGACATATACTGATCCACTATCTCAATAATTGATAGTAAACAGCAGTACCAAAAAAAAATCCCTAAAGATACAGAAGATTTGAACAACACGCTTCAGTTGGTCAGTCATTCAGGTTCTGTTCTTGCCTCATTCCAGTTGCTCTAAGCACTGCTTTGTCTCAAAACAGGCTTGAATCCTACAAAGTACACTCTTCATACTGCTTGGTCAGTTGCTTCAATTTATATGCTTCCAGTGAGAGGCACTTGACAGAGATGATAAGGCAGAAGAAGAAAAGAAGCCCCTTTTTCTTTTGTTTCTGATGGCACCATCAGCAACAGCAGCAGCAATCCATGTGACTTCTGACTGGTGGGTTCCTACAACATCTGTCACTGTGGTTTGCACAAAAGAACAGCAATGGTTCTAATGGCAATAGTGGTGCTTTAGCACCCTGAGTTGTGCAGGGATCCTGGCTGTGGACAAAGTCATTCTAACTTTGCTAATTGCTTTCTGTATTTGCTAAGCTCCCTGTTCCCACCCCCACCCCCTTTATTTTATTTATTTTTTGCTCTTCTAGCACTTCTAACTGATTTGTGACCAATTCACTGTATTAAATTTTCTTTGTTTAAAATACCTAACATGGTTTCCATCTCCTTGAGAGGATACTAACTGACAAAACAAAAACATTGCACTCAACACTGCAGAATGCATTTTATTTTCAAGCACATGCTTTTCTGGCATTGACCATTTACTGGGTCATACAGTAGTTGAAATCATACAGAAAATGTTCTCTAATCACAATGCAATAAAACTGGAAATAAATTATAAAGGATAGCTAAGAAAAACATTTGGAAATTAAGCAATGATAACAAATGATTCAAAGAAATAATAACAGCTAACACATAACAGCTTACACATACATTGCTCCTACTGTGTGCCAGGTTCTATTTAATCTGCACAAAAATCCACCTGAGGTAGACATTCTTTTCTCTCATTTCTACAAAGAAATCAATACTCCCAAGGAGTGAAGTGATTTACCCAAGTTCATACAACCAGGAGTGCTGGAGTCAATCAGGAAATCCCTAGATTCCACCAACAATCAAAATTCTATAGTTTCTCATCATAAAAGAAACTAGAGCTATTTAAAGTTGGATAATCATAAAAATAACACTACATATTAAAACTTAAGGTGTAGGGAAGAACAGAACTTACAGGGATATTTAACTTTACATGCATATAAGTTAGAAAATGAGATAAAGATTTAGAAAAAGGTTAGCATTTCAAAGGAAATGGAACATAGAAAATAATAAAAATAAAAAAAAACAAGAATTGGTACTTCCCTGGTGGCCCTGTGGTTAAGACACCAAGCTTCCACTTCAGGGGATGTGAGCTCAGTCCCTGGTTGGGTGAATAAGATTCCCCATGCCATGTGGTGTGGCCAAAAGAAGGACAAAAAAAAAAAAAAGAAACAGAAATTGATGAAATAGCAAATAGGATCAAAATCAGAAGCTGATTTCTTGAAAACTCATTGAAAAAAATTTTCTAGAAAGATTCCTGAGAAAAGAAAGAAAAGGCAAAATCAACAATATTAGGAATAAAGAGGGAGACATCAACTCTAGATGATGCAGTCATTTGAAAGATAGCAAGGTATTATAAACGACTGTGTTAATACATATGAAACTTCAGATGAGTAAACATTTAGAAAAAAAATAACTTACCAAAATTGACTCAAGAAGAAATAGAAAATCTGAATATTCTAAAACCATTTTGAAAATTAATCAATTTTGAATCCCATAAAAAAAAAAACTTGAGTCCCAGATGGCTTCCTAGCTAGTTCTACTAAGGATATTTAAATATGAATAAAATAACAATCTTATGCAAGCTGTTGCCAAGTATAGAAAAAAGAATCTTAAAACCCAAACCTGACATGAAAAATACAAGAAAGGAAAATTACAAGCCAATCTTTCTCATGAACAAATGGAAAAAAAATCCAATATTCCCAAACCAAATCCAGCAAAGCCTAAAATCGAGACCACTTCATAAACAAGTCAGGTTTACTCCAGGAGTACAGTTTTGGGTTGACACATTTTCTTTCAGCACTTTGAAAAGCAGTTTCACTTCTTACTCCTGCCCATGATTTCTGTTGAAAAATCCATAGCCACTTGTTTCCCACTAAAGTATGTGTTGTTTTTTTCAGGCTGCTTTTAAGATCTTTTCTCCTTGTCTTCGCTTTTCAGCAGTTTAATTATGACCTCTTTGGACATAGATTTCTTTCCTATATCTTTTTTGAGGTTCACTGAGCTTCTTGAATCTGTAGGTTTATGTCTTCTGAGAAATGTGATACATTTTTAGCCACTATTTCTTCACTTATTTTTTTTTCTGTACCACATTTGTTCTCTGCATGTTCTAGGATTCTGATGCCACAAATGTTAGACTTTTGGCATTGTCCTCTAGGTCCCTGAGGTGCTGTTAATTTTTCTCCCAATCTTTCTCTCTCTCTAGTCTATGCTGGATAATTTCTATTACTTTATCTGCAAGTTTACTGACTCTTGCCTTTGTCATTATCATTCAGCTGTTGAATCCATCCCTTGAAATTTTTATTTCGCATTTTCTATTTTTTAGTTCTAAAATTTCCATTTGTATTTTCCTTATATCTTCTGGGTTTTTGTTTTTGCTGAAATTTTCTATCTTTCCAAGAATATTCACCCTTACTTCTTGAAGCAATTTGTAACAGCTACTTTAAAATTCTAATCAGATAATCTCCACATCTGTGTCATTTCAACAGTTGGTATTTGTTGATCGTCTTTTTCTATAACAAATTGAGATTTTTCTTGTTGTTAATATGTCAAATTATTTTAGATTGTGTCCTGGACATTCTGGATATGATGTCATGAGACTCCAAGTCTTGCTTAAATCCTATAGAGAATGTTGACATTTCTGTTTTGCCAGGATAGAGACCTGTTTGGGTTCAGGCATTGAGTTCTGACCAGTCTTCTGTAGAATGTAATTCCAGTGTCAGCTCTGTTTTCAAAGCCTTTCCTATGCTATTCATATCGTCTGTCACGTGCGCCACCCAGTGGCCAGTCTGAGACTCAGGTGGTCGTCTATCCAGTACTTCCTTTTCAAGTTTATAGTGTGCTGCAGAGTCTGCTAAGTCGCTTCAGTTGTGTCCGACTCTGTGCGACCCCATAGACGGCAGCCCACCAGGCTCCTCCGTCCGTGGGATTTTCCAGGCAAGAGTACTGGAGTGGGGTGCCATTGCCTTCTCCATAGAGTCAGGTCTATGTATACACAAAATGCAGGTGAACCCAGTAGACTTATAGATTGTTTTTTCCTCCACTGACTTCCTCTCTGTTATATTTCTGGTACTTTCTAATTCTCTAGGGCCTTTATGGTCGTTTGGCCAGAAAATTGGGACTTTTTCATTGGTCCCTGTTGTATATTTCCCACAACTGCACCTATCACAGAGGCCACAAATGGCAGAAAGAGAAACAAACCAACATAGAGATGTATCTTACCCTCTTGGATCACAGCACCTATGATCAAAGAGGAACCCTCCCATCCCTCTGTTTTGGGGGACCTGCAGGTCCCTCTGCTGCCACTGTCATTGCAATTGCCACCACCCTGACAGGACTGTCGGGGCTAGGGCGCAAGAGAACTGAGAAAACAGAGAGAAATGGGGGATTTCTTAATATGTTAGGAATCCCCTTTCCCACTCTTCAAGGCAGAACTAGAGGGCTCCTCCTGCCTCGGTGCTTACTTACTGGTTTCAGGCTGCCTTGAGTCTAGGCTGGGGGATAATACAGGAAAAGCGGGGAGGGGTTCATCACTGATTTGGTGATTATTTGAATGCTTGTCTTCTTCCTGTCTTCCTGGTATCATTTACTTTTTAGAGTCCTCAGATATCAGTTCTAAGGATTCTTCCCAGGTTGTGTAGCTGCATTCAGGGGGAGAGACAAGATACAGTGTCTCCTCCATCTTACCAGGAACTGGAACTCCGGCCCCTTCCTTCTTCCTCCTCACCTTCCTCAGAAGTCCAAGATGGCTACCAACATTCCAGTTTTCAGTCCAGCCAGCGTGAAGGAGGAAGAGACAAAGAACGCCTCCCCTCTCCCTAGAATCTCAGGTAACCTTAGAATTTTGCCATTAAGTTCTCAACAAACTACAGAAGGAGTTTTGTTTTAGGTAGCCATTTGCTTACATGAGAAATGGTGTCTGTATTAAAAAGGAATTAAGAATTAATAAATTGGGGAATAAGTAGCAGTCTCTGTCTGAAGCAACTGGTTTTAGCTCTTTCCAATTATCTCTTCTAATCCTCATCTCTTAAATATGTCTAAAATATACATAGAACTGAAGTCAAGTCTAATTGAATTATAGAAGATGGAGGATTATTGTTGAATAATCCAGGCTGCTCTGCATTTTTCTGCTAGGCTCTCTGCAGTACCCTGAGGTTTGTGAGTCAAAGAACAGGTCTTTTTTCAATACCCCTCCCACCCATCTCCCACAGGCTTTAGTCAATCTGCAGATCTCTTTGGATTTCACTTGAGTTTGATTATAAGAAGATGTTGGCATAGGCTGGCCCTTTAACACTTTTTTTTCCCTTCTGTTTCCTTGAAACTTATAGCTCTGGTTTCCTACCTGGCTAAGATCCTCAACATGAGATAATTGGCCAGCTTGTTGACATTCTGCTGGCCCTAAAGGAGACTTGGGAAGAACATGTTGTTACTCTGATTCTTTTCCACAATAATGAGTAAGATGTCATATAAAATCAAAGAAAGGAACTGATAGGGAAAAAAATAGAGTGTAAAGGAAGAATAATTTAAAACCAGAGGCAACTTACAGAATGAGAGAAAGTATTTGCAAACCACGTGTTTTGGATATTAATTCCTTATCAGATATATGGTTTGCAAATACTTCCTCCCATTCTATAAGTTGCCTTTTCATTTTGTTGGGTGTTTCCTGGTACCCCACATTCCGTGGGCTTTCCCCTCTCTTTTTCATTTTTTTGGTCTTTTTGTTCCTCTTAATTGGGTAATTTCAAATGACCGACCATTTATTTGGCAGATTGTTTCTTTTGCTTGATCAAATATGCTACTGATTCTCTTTTGTACTTTTTATTTCATTCATTGTATCCCTCAACTCCAGAATTTCTGTTTGTTTCTTCTTCGTGATTCTGTCTCTGCTGAACTTTTTATTTTGTCCTTATATTGTTTTCTTGATTTCATTGAGTTGTCTATGTTGTCTTATAGTTCACTGAGTTTCCTGAAAATAATTCTTTTGAATTATTTGTCTAGAAATATGTATATCTTCATTTCTTTGGAGTGATTTACTGGAATATTATTGTTTCTTTGGTGGTGTCATATTACATTGATTTTTCAGATTTCTTGTATCGTTGTGTTAATGTATGCATTGAATGTAGCACTTACTTCTACTAGACTCTGTGGACTAGTTTCAATGGGGAAAGACTTTGCTGATGGGTATGGGCATGGGCACTGGCGGGGTGGGATGTGGCAGCTGCTACTCCAGGGAGGGCACAGGGCTGTAGTCTCTGTGCTTGTCCATCAGCTGAGGTCAGCCTTTGCAAAGATTACAGGGATCCTCTGCAGTCAATGTGGTAAGTGGTCACAGCAGTAGTGAGGGCTGTTGGGGTCTTTCATGGCAAAGGCTTCTGGGCTTTTCTGAATCTCTTCTCTCCCACAAGGGAAGGAAGTTATGGCCAAGGAATGCATCTTGGTACGAAGCCTGGCTTTTGGATGTACTCCCAGTGGTGGTGGCATCAGGTACCCACAGAGTGGCTATGAAGACAGAATCCAGATGTGAGCAGAGTGACCACGGCTCTGTGGGCCATGGTGCAGACACACCTGTTGCAGTGGTGCCCATAGTTTCCATAGTGCTCACAGAGGGGCCATGAGTTGGGGTCCAGAACTAGTGCAGGGCACGGGCCAGTCCACAGTGACAGCAGCTCTGGTGACTGAGCACAGGTGTACACAGAGCAGCCATGGCTCCTGAGTTCAGGGCATGTGTGAGATTGGGAAGGTGGGTGTCAGCCCTGATCCCAGGATGGACAACAGTGGCTCCTTCTTGTGACAAGAGCACAGTAGCAACTCCCTCTCCGGGGGGGGGGGGGGGTCCATGCCTGCGATGACTGTCAGTTACCTAGAAAAGTGGAGGTTACAGTAAAGAGTCCTCTGTGGAACAGGCCACTGGGGTCTGTGCCAACAGACACTGCAGGGTCCTTCCTCTGCTGTGAAAGCTACAGGGAGTCTGTGGCTGTTGCTGGGGCTGTTGAAGCCTCTAGCAGCAAAGGATGCTGAGGTCCATCACAGAGTGGAGCAGGCCACTAGGAACCACCATGTCAGTGAGTAGCACTAATAGCCTCCAGGCTGCTTCTTCGTTCTTGACCATCTCCAGACATCTCAACTATGCAAATCTCCCCAACAATCCTTTATGTGCAGCTATTCTTCCTGTGTTGTTGTTGATGATGGTGTGATGTTACTGATGTTCCATTGTGTTGCCGCATGTTCTTAATTGCACTTGAGCCCTCCCAGAGCTATTTTTGTTCATGGATATCTGTCTAACTGTGGTTTTATATAGGAGGACCGAAGGCTGATATCTTCTACTCCACCATCTTGTTAATGACACCTTTCTAGGTAATAGTGACTTTTTAAAGCTCCCAGGCAATAGTGGTATGGTGGTAATGTTTAACAACCAGCTCTCCAATAGAAAAAAAGTCACTATCCAATAGAAAAGTTACCTATGTGTGTGCGCGCGCTTAGTCATGTCTGACTCTTTGTGACCCCATGGACTACAGCCTGCCAGGTTCCTCTGTCCATGGAATTTTCCAGGCAAGAATACTGGAGTGGGTTACCATTTCCACCTCCAGAGGATCTTCCCAACCCAGGGATAGAACCTACATCTCTTGTGTCTGCTGCATTGGCATGCAGATTCTTTACTAACTGCACTGCCTGGAAAGCTTATTGTAAATTTTAGTGACATAAACCTGTCTAGCACACAACTTACATATAAAAATAAAACATAATACTCCATTTTACTTAGCCTGTTCTCACAAAATGCTTTATTTTTATTGAACCCTTGTATTTATTTTTATTGAACTCTTGTATTCAGCAAATTGTGTTTGCTACAATTGACAAGTGAGTGTCATTCGGACATGAATGTTGATTGATATTTTCATTCACGCTAATGAGGAAAATGAAACACGTAGATATAGGTCAATTTTCCTCAATTGTCAATAATATGAATAACTTCTTTAATCAGATAATAATTTGGAATGTTGGAGGAATGTACAATTTTTTGTATTATTCAGAATGTAACAGATATGAACAGGACATACGTTTAATCTGCATTATTGACACTTTTTTCTATCATTTCCTTAAGTCTAGACAATCAACACGAAAGTAGATCAAGCACTGATTATAGTATTTGCCAATTTTCGTGGTGTGAATACTCCCTTCATGGTCACTTTTAAGGTAACAGTGTGACGTCACTGAGCACAGGAGTTGGGAAGCAATGAGTGGTTGCAAACAATTTATGTAGTACTTCCAACCTACAGATAGGCTCAGTAGGTACCATACAATAGGTACAATAGATACAAATAACCATAAGAGCGTAGAGAAGAGTAAAATAATTAGGAAGTGATGGGCTTTATTTTCAATATAATCTCATTAATTATGCTTTCATGTAATTAATGTTTCAAATTTATTGGTTTATTTTTGGCTGCACTGAGTCTATCGCATCGCATGGGCTTTCTCTAGTTGTGGCAAGCAGGGGCTACTCTCCAGTTGCAGTGCATGGGCTTCTCATTGTGGTGGCTTCTCTTGTTGCTGAGCCAGGTTCTAGGCACGCGGGCTTCAGTAGTTGCAGTGTGCAGGCTCAGTCGTTGCAGTGTGCAGACTTAGTTGCTCCGGAACATGTGAGATCTTCCCAGACCAAGGATTGAATTTGTGTCTTCTGCATTGGCAGACAGATTATTAACCACTGGACCACCAGGGAAGTTCCTCATATAATTAATTTTTAATAACGGGTGTATTCAACAAGTGGCTCACAAAATTTCTGAAATTTTCTGAATTGGTTTTTGTGAGCTAATATACAGCATCTCCAAAGCATCACCTCTCCCACATGGGTCCAATACGCTGCCAGAGTTGGAAGCCCTAACATAGAGGAAAATGGGACATGATTCTGTTGCTCTGAGCTGACTCAGCTTTACTTCCCTTGCCTCCTTGTGTTTGCTTTTAAGCTAGAAAAGCCTCTATGGATATGCAGAGGGGCAAGTTCCACATTCGAGGGTATCTGTCCCAAAAGGGCCCCTATTTTGGACATTCAGCCCAGAGGTAAGAGTGTTCAGAGCTCTCCGTGCCCCTGGTTGGGACAGGAGGGCATGCTTCACCAGGAACTGGAGAGACTATTCTGTTAGCAGAGCAAAACATGCTCTATTCCAAGGGGGCCCTCTCCACATCACCTCAAAACATAACTCATCTTGTCCCTTCTAGAGGATGGTGGCTGTTCCTCTACAGGGCTGTTCCTACTGTCTACATACTAGGTGTTGTGAAGAGCACCCAGCAAAGAGTCTGAAAATCTGCCTTCCAGGCCTCTGCTATTTCTCACCAGTATTTTGAACAACTAACCCCACAGAGCCTCTGTCTGCTTGTCCATCTACAGGATGGGATAGTACCTGCTGTGTGTGCTTCTTGGGGTTGCTGAAAGGCTCAAAATAAAGTCTATTTGCAAGTGATCTATAAGGATCACAAAATTTAACATCTCTCTAGAAGGTGCGGTGACTATCTCTGAGTCTCCCAGTCATTATCAAGGAGCTGAATCACCCAGTAATTAAGTGTGGGCTTTGTAAACTTGATTTTAGGTTTTATCATGATGTATTTAACACATCCTCAACTAAAGGTTATTTGAGTTGCTTCTGGTCTTTTGGTCTTACAAACAACACTAAGTGTCTTCAGACATGTCTTTATGTGTGCATGTGTGTGTTTATATGTATATGCATATATGTATAAATATATATACTTATATATAGATAATTATATATATGTACATTTTAAATATATATATAATGTTATATACATATATAAATTCATATATATACAATAAAATCCTAGAATGGAACTGCTGGACCAAAGGGAATGTACATTTAAAATCCTCATGGTTATGGCCAAGCTGTCCTCTTAAAAAGCTTCACCAGTTTACACCCCACCGCCCAATAAATATGCCCATGCTTCTTCCCTGCATTCATTTCATTGTGATGTCCTTAAAATTTTACACCTCATTCATGTCCTTTAAATTTACTGGTATTAATTTTTTGGTGACCTGACAGTTCATGGGTCATGAACAGTTCATTTTTTTGGATGGTTTGCCAATTTTTCTTTTGAATTATTGGGATTTTACTTATAGGTTTGTAATAGCACTTTGTTATTAAAACTGGTCCTTTGTTATAAAGGACAGAAAGTGTAGGCTTTGGAGTTAGAGGAGTTAAAAATCTAGAATCTCCTCCACTTACCCCTAGAAAATACTCAACAAGCTTTTGTTAAAGGAATAGCTATGTTCCTTTGGGCAAGTTACACAATTCTCAGAGCCTTCACTTCCTCATCATAAAATGGAGATGAGTACGTTTGTCAATTTTTATGAGAATTAAATGATATACAATAACAATATATGAGAAACAGTAAATATTTTTTTTAAAAAAACAGTGAAGATGCTCACCTCTGCCTTTCTGAGTCTCCATCAGGCCAGTTGAGAGTGAGTTTCTAGAACTGGTGCCTGTTTCTATAACAGTCTCCACCACCACCCAGAAACATATCAGGTGGCTTCTGGCTTCTGATTTGTCACTGCTTGGAAGTCAGTGGCCACATACCTTCCTCCTGCTCCAGGGCTACCTGGGAATTACTGACCACAGATTAACAATTTCTAGCAAGTTAATCTTTCTGCAGCCTGGAACCCACTGCTCCACAGTCCATTTCCTCCTAATTTTTCATTTGCAAAAGTGTGATGATTCAGCATGGTCATTGCTGAGGGCCTTGCACTTGGAGATAATCTAGTTAATAACCAAGACACAGTTCACTTCATTCTCATTGTTTGTACTGTGGGTCTAAATATATATAAACATGTCAGATTTCCTCTGGTCTTCAGACCTTTGAGGTTTTAATTATATCCACTCTTTTGCTTCCTTTTTCCTTCTTTGAAATCTCCCATGGTTTTGTGTGTGTGTGTGTCATTTTTGTTTCCTCCTTCCTCACTTTTAGAATAACTGCTAGCCCTGAGTATTTAAAGCACTTTGCATTTCCTTGAACCCTAGATTTCAGTCACTTCAGCATGTATCTAACTCATCTCCTGCAAGACCCACGGCAAGGCTAGCCCCTGGAGGGTTGACAGTCTCTACTGGATTCATCCAGAGAGGCAGCCTCATCCATTTGGGTGCCCTTCTAGCTTGAAACAATTTCCATATGTTGAGTCAAAGTCTGCTTTTCTATAACTTAGCCCATAAGTCCTAGTTTTTCCCGCAGTAACAATGCTGTCTCTTATAAAGTAGCGTTTCCCAACATTTTCTGATATAAAGAACTTCCTGAGGTGCTTGTCCTAAAAATGAAAGAAAAACAAAACAACAACAACAAAACCAGATTTTCTAGCGTTACTCCATACCCCAGGTATCAAAGGTCAGAAAAGAGCCTGGGGTTCCATGTTCTCAACAATCTCCTCGGGTGATTCTTTTGATGAAAAACACTTTTCTACAAGATTAAGCTGCCTAAATTTGAAGGCTGTTAATTTCTGTCTCATTTTCTCTTTTCCAAAATGAAATATCCTTTATTCCTATAACCAAACCTTCTAAGAATCATTCTCCAGACCGCCACCCAAGCCGTTTGTTCTCCAGGGCAAACAACGGACCCTATTGATTTCCCTATTCAAATATGACAGCATGTGCGAAAACAATCTTCACTGACTAATGTATTTACTCTCTTGACAAATATTTGTTGAGCGCCTGTTAATGACAGGCGCTGTGGTGAATATAAAGAATAAGATAATCACAGCTTCTTTACTGTATTCCTAAAGTTTATAGTAAGAGAGAGAAGGATAAAGGAAAGGAAGGAGGAAGAAATAAGGGAAAGAAGGAAGAAAGGAAAGAGAGAGAGAAGGGAAAAAGGTGTCAATGAAAAATTGATCAATAGCCAATCTAAGAAAGAATTGGAAAATTTTATTCGAGTCAACCTGAGGATGGTAACCTGGGAGACAGTCTTTCGGAAAGCTCTGAAGGCTATTCCACCCATTCGACAGCAAAGTACAGTTATATACGTCTTTGAGACAAAGGGTTATACATCAGATGATGTATTGACAGTTTTCATAATCGAGTCTGTATGTCAAAGATTATGAAGGAAGGTATCTCCTAAAGAGATCTGGTTAATGCAGATGCATCATACATACTGAAGGGGAGGGAGGAGGCCCAAACAAGCAGAGAAACACTGTGCATTTAAATTTTTCTTGTCTTGCCATAAATTATGAATTTTATTTCATCAAAAGGAAAGAGACAAAATACAAAATATATGAGGTACTATGAAAGGAAAAAGTATAGGGAAGGAAAAATAATTTTCCCTCTACTCTTCTGAGTTCTTAGCTGAGACTCCTGTAGTAAAAGATAGATTCAGAAGAGAAAAATAGGGACTTCCCTGGTGCTCCAATGGCTAAGATTCCACGCTCCCAATGCAAGCGGCCTGGGTTCGCTCCCTGGTCAGGGAACTAGATTCCACATGCTGCAACTAAGAGGTTGCATGCTGCACCTGAAGAACCTGCATGCTGCAACTAAGACCTGGAGAAGTCAAATAAACTTTTAAAAAATGAAATAAAAACTAAAAAAAAAGAGAAACAATCAGAAGTTTATTATCAGGTATACCTCTATGTAGACAAGGGTGATACCCCAGGAGAACCGAGTAACTCCCCAAAATGACTTCAAATTCAGGATTAAATAGCATCTTAAGATGGAGAGGGAGTAGGTAGGCCTCTTAGGGGAGAGTGAATGGTTTTCAGGAAAGGTGAAGGGCCCTTAGCAGGGTAGATGTGGGGTGTGATCGTTTGTGACAAAGTCTGTCTGGGTGTGCAGTCCATCTCTAGTCTCCCCTCTGTGGTAAGAGTCACTCTTCCCCAGTTCATGAAGCCCCATTCCCACCCCAGGGAGGTGATCTAGGACAAATGAGTCCCTTTTGGAGGATCTGTCATTTGACAGTAAGGGGAATTCTAAGAAAGCGTCTCCCTGCATTGGCTGCTTTTCGGGAGTTTAAAGCTCAACATAACCAACAGAGCCAAGTGGTCTGTTTTGGCATGGCGTGTTCTGCTCCCCTTCACAAGCAAGGGGCTGGAATAGGATGGCTGACCAAGGCATCTCTGAAAATGTGTTATTTAAGTTCAGACCTATGAAATGAGAAGGTTGTTAATAAAGTAAAGAATGCTGAGGCCAGAGAGGGCAGGGCAAAGGGAGTGTTTAGTGGACAAAACCCTTAGTGAGCAAGAACCTGGCATGTTCTCAGGAGCCCAAAAAAATCAGCATGACTACAGCATGGTGTGCAGGAGAGAGACTTCAGGTGAGACTGGAAAGATAAACAGAGACTAGACCATCACCCGAGACTTATCAATACAGACGAATTTGGATTCTATTCTATGTGAAATGTGAAACCACCAAAAATTTTTAAGCTGGGAATGACAGGTTCTGGTTTTTATTCTAAGAAGTTCATTCCTTAAACACTATTGTGTATAAAACAGATAAACAACAAGGACCTACTCTATAAAACAGGCAACTGTATTCACTATCACGTAACAACCTATAATGGAAAAGAATCTAAAGAAGATATACATAATTGAATCACTTTGTAGTACAGCTGATAATAACACAACATTATAAATCAACTTTTGATTGGTAAAGAATATTCCTGCAATGCAGGAGACCCAGGTACAAACCCTGGGTTGGGAAGACCCCCTGGAGAAAAGAATGGCTACCCACTCTAGTACTCTTGCCTGGAGAATTCCATCGACAGAGGAGCCTGATGGGCTACAATCCATGGGGTCACAAAGAGTCAGACATGACTGAGGAACTAACACATACTTCAATTAAAAAAAAAAAAGTAATTATTCAGAACTGATATAAACAAAGTTATGCAAATCAGTATATCTTTGTTTCTCCTGAAAAATATACAGAAGCAAAAAGAATATGAAAAAGAAAACCCAGAAATTCATTTTCAGTTATACTAGGAGACAAATACAATTTACAACCTTCAAAATATGCTAAAAGATGCCCCCAAAGCACCTAATAGTAGAAGGTGAAGACAGGAAATATAGAGAATTGCAAGAGGGTTCAGTGGTATCATATCTCTGAAAATGTCATAAAATACTCTTCCTGAAAGTGGTGGGTTCACCCAAGGTGCAAAACTCTGTCTTCTTTAGAAGTATGGAACTTAGATGAGCAGCGCTGGTGACAGGTGACCTCCTTGGTCTGGCTGCATCAGAGAAGCAGTGGAGATGGACTGTTCAAAGAATCACCAGATGAGCCACATTTGCAGAAATCTGCAGGTGATAGCAGAGAACCTTTGAATTATGAAGCCTTAAAAGTTACTTTGGCCCTACCCCGAAAGAAATCTCCTGCAAAGCTGCTGCTGCTGCTGCTGAGTCGCTTCAGTCGTGTCCGACTCTGTGCGACCCCATAGATGGCAGCCCACCAGGCTCCGCCGTCCCTGGGATTCTCCAGGCAAGAACACTGGAGTGGGTTGCCATTTCCTTCTCCAGTGCATGAAAGGGAAAAGTGAAAGTGAAGTCGCTCAGTCATGTCCGACTCTTAGCGACCCCATGGGCTGTAGCCTACCAGGCTCCTCCATCCATGGGATTTTCCAGGCAAGAGTACTGGAGTGGGGTGCCATTGCCTTCTCCCTCCTGCAAAGAGCTTCCTCCAAATACTTCTCACTCCAAGGTGAGTAATCTTAAAGAAGCTGACACAAAATTGATACAAAGATACCATAAGAAAAAAAAATGGTAGAAAAGAGCAGTAAAACCTATCAACAGATATAATTGCTACCAGAAAAACTATTACAATGGAATGGATGGAAATTGTGAGCAAATATTTGCTAACAATTAAAACAACTTAATGAGGTAATTGCTTCTACAAAGGAAAATCCACAGAGCACAGGTGGAAGAAATCAAGGAAGAGCTAGCAAACTTTAAGAGGGGATAAAACTTGAACTAGAATACCTCCATAAAAAAAAAATAATGTACATCAACCATACTTCAATTAAAAAAAGCACCATGAACTATAAAAACTCAGGAAAACTAACCCGACATTGTAAATCAATTTTACTTCCATTTTTTAAAAAAGAAAAACTCAAGAAAATATAAAAGAAAAAAGCAACAAAATTTGGAAGGAGCACAGAGAACATAGACATTTCAGAAAAACATAATAAGAGACACAAGGTAGAAATAAAAACAAAGACTGAAATGAAATAGCAACAAAAGAATAGCTAAAAAGGATTAGAGAGAACAGTGATAAACATGGAGAATGGTTGAAAAAAACCAATATACCTTTAGTTGAAAGAAGGAAGAAAACCAAGACAATGAACGAGAAGAACATTCAAAGATAAAATTCAAGAAATAGATCTTTCTTAAATCTGCATGTAAAAATGAGACAGTGTATGTCAGGGAAACTCTGATTTTATTCTCGATAGTGTAAAAAGTATGCAATAAAAAATGGGAGAGAAAAGGGGAAAGTTGTTAGGGAATAGAATAAGTTCAGAGATGGTCTCATTTATAAAATCAAGAGCCAAAGATATCATTTAAAATAAGAAGTAATCAAAGTGTAAGTACATATAATGATTCAGAAGCTGAGAAATAGTGGCAAAAATCAGGTAATGGAGGAAAAGAAGGACAGAGGAAGTAAAAGGAAGGGTGTTAACTTTATCACTTCTCTCATCAAGAAATTAATGGATATTTTCTAAAGAAACAAAGAACTATGGGCATTAAAGGAAATTATATGTTGTTATTTATTAAAAAAAAAACAAAAAATAGATTCCTTTCTATACATCAGAAGTACTACCCGGGAACCACACACAAAGAAAAATGGCTTTAAGTTTTTTAAAACTTTTCCAAATTCAGGAAACATAATATAAATTGAAATAATAGAACCGAAACCAAATATATTTGACACATCAATTAATACAAATGACTTAATTTATCTATTAAGATAAACAGATTTTCAGATTGGATCACAGAGCAAAAACTACCTCTATGCAGCACACAAAGTACACACCTGAAAAAAGAGTTATGCAGCAAGGAAATGGAAGTTTACGCTAAGACACATTAGGCAAACACAAGCAAACCAAACAAAGCAGAGGCTGTGGTCTTAAACACAAGGTAAGCAAAAATTTAAGCCAAAAAGCCCTAAGTAAAGCAAAGAATAAATAAGCTATAAAGTACCTAAATAATTAATAAGATATGTCTAAATTGATATATATCAAACTGTGTATCCTAAAAATAATTTAAAATATACCTTCTTTTCAAGTACCTATAGAACTTTCACAATAATTGATCATATATTAAATCCACAAAGGAAACCTCAATAAATTTCAAATAGTAGAAATAGTACAAGCAATATTCTGGTCCAAAAGTATACAAAGACATATGAAGAAAATGTTTAAAAGTTACTAAAAGACTGCATATAGGATGGATAAACAAGTTCCTGCCGTATAGCACTGGGAGCTAGAGTCAATATCCTGGGATAAACCATAATGGAAAAGAATATAAAAAAAAAATGTATATATGTACATAACTGAGTCACTTTGCTGTGCAGCAGAAATTAGCACATTGTAAATCAACTTAACTTCGATTTTTTAAAATGTTATAAAATAAAGATACTAAAATACCCAAAAGGAGACGTGATCAAGTAAAGCAGAAACAGGAGGGTCCACGGGGAAGTGTTTGGCACTGATGTACCCAGGTGATATGATCTAAGTGGTTCAAGGAAGTGGGAGGCTTTCTCCTGTCATGATTTTGAACTTCCTCTCACAGCTTGTTCAGTGAAAACTCACAGAGGATTGCCTGGGGTGCTTCAGAGGTCCAGCACAGAAGTGGGCCTCAGCTTACCTGGACCAGGATGTGACTGAAGACCCAGTGCAGAGGGATTGTTATAAGGGTTGATGAGATGAGATAGTAAAGTGCTTAGAAGTGTTCCCAGCTCCTGACTCAAGAGGAGTATTGACTATTACTATTATCACACCACAGACATAGGCAGGAGGACATGGAGAATAATATAGCACATTTTTGTTATTCAGTCATTCAGTCATGTCTGACTCTTTGTGACCCCATGGACAGCAGCATGCCAGGCTTCCCCGTCCTTCACTGTCTCCTGGAGTTTGCTCAAACTTATGTACATTGAATAGGTGATGCCATCCAACCATCTCATCCTCTATAGCCCCCTTTTCCTCCTGCCCTCAATCTTTCCCAGCATCAGGGTCTTTTCCAGTGGGTCCCCTGTTTGCATCAGGTGGCCAAAGTATTGGAGCTTCAGCTTCAGCATCAGTCCTTGCAATGAATATTCAGGACTGATTTCCTTTAGGATTGACTGGTTTGATCTCCTTGCAGTACAAGGGACTCTCGAGAGTTTTCTCTAACACCACTGTTCGAAAGCATCAATTCTTCAGCACTCAGCCTTCTTTAGAGTCCAACTCTTACATCTGTATGTGACTACTGGAAAAACCATAGCTTTGACTAGATGGACCTTTGTGGGCAAAGTGATGTCTCTGCTTTTTAATATGCTCTCTAGTTTTGTCATAGCTTTAGCCTTATCATAGTTTTAAACATCTTTAGAGGCAATGTTGGGATATTACCTTCCACAACGGGCTAGAAATCATGAGGCTATTAAATTACACACTCTGGAGTTAAATTTAATAGCGTGTAATACCAAAGGAGGCAGGGGTGCTGTACTGGAAGGAACAAGGCCATCATGACCAGTCCTACCTGGTTGTGAACCCTGGTGGTGAACCCCAGCTACAACACCTGTTAACAGAATGCCCAGGTGCACAGCTGCCTAAGCTGTGGACTGAATGTGAAGCCCACTTCTGCCCCTTACTAGCTGTGTAACCTTGGGCAGGTCACTTGTACTTTCTGATCCTCAGCTTCCTTACATTTAAAATGGTGAGAATAATATAATCTACCCCATATTGTTGTCATGAGAATCATGTAAGATAATACACACAATTTAACAAAAACTTGATGTCTAGTAAGGTGCTAAATCCTCAGTAAATATTGGCTGTTATTATAAATAATCTTGGGCATAAGCATTTGTGAGGATTAAATAAAATTACATGTAATTACATATACTGTGTATATAATAAATGTCCTCTCTTTTCATTTCCAACCCTAACCCTCTCCTACTATCCATAGGGAGAGAGAAAATAAAGCATATCCATTGCATAGATATCCAGTGTTAGAAAGGGGAAATTTGACAGTAGTGGATGCTAGTTAGGGAAAAAACTGTAAAGGAAAAATTACAAGACAAGATTAAAAAAAAAAAATCAGGCAAGCAAACCCACAGGAAGCCTAGAGACTATTTAAAAAGCTGCTTATTAGAAACGCAGGATAAAGAGTGAGCCAAAGACCAAAAGTACCAGGCACTCAAAACCAGCAAAGTCAAAGAGGGTGCCATAATGAAAAGAACACTTTGAAACATTGGTGTGAGAGCCAAGTACCCCGAACAGGAAAGCCCACAAAACACAGCTGAACAACATTCAACAGCAAATGTTCAACAGTACCTATCAGATAAACTGGTAATTGAGCCCAAAGATTTTAACAGGCACTTTGCAAAGATCTCCTGGGTCAAGAACTCCTTTGAGTACAGCACAAAGAGGAAGTGATCATCACGTGACCTGCTTACCCAGGGGTTTGAAAGAAAGAGGAAACAGAGGGGAAATGGAGCTTAGCAGTGAAAACCACGGGCTGCCTGGGCAGGACAGGGGGCTGGGGTGCAAGAGGGTGACATATAGCAAATTCACCATCAATGCAATTTCTCCTCTCTGTCTTCGTATCATAATATTTATAAATACAGATTTACATAAACAGAATGGATACAATTTTTTTTTTACAACTTAAACATCACAGTAACTGCTGAGGAAAGATGTTATTGTACTGAGAGGTACACAGGACAATGTTTTCAGGATACTGAAACTCAGCTGATGCAAACTTAAATGTATCTTTAAGCGGTCAAGTCGCTCATGTCACATTTTGTTCTGAAGAAGCCTCTATCAGGCTTAACAATCCCAGGAAATAATCATTAAGTGGCTTTTTATAAAAGAATCACTACCAGTGTTGTTCTCTATTTTACCAACAGGGCTGTGATTTTTGATGCTGGGTAAACAGTCTTAAATGATTCATAGTCCTTACGATCAACTGCCTTTATCCAACTCTCAAACTACATTTTTACTTGTGATCAAATCAAGTGCAATTTAAAATATTTATTTTTGCCTTTGTGTTGAATGAGCATGCTCAGTCAGCCATGAAAAAGAGTATCTGCCCCAAAAAGGCAACTTTGCGAGTTACTTTTCATTGTCAAGGTCAAAGACAAAGTCATTCACCTGTTCACACTGTTACCTTTGCCTCAAGGTCACGTTTTCGCCACAAATACAAACAACCATTTAATTCTTTGCCTGAAAATTTTAAAGAGTGCCTTCTCCCAGCTGAAATGACATATAGATATGTGCTATATCTATATGAAGGTATTAGCTTTCAACTTTCTCTGGAAAAGTCAGTATCCAAACCACCAATCTCTACAGAGTTTACATACTATTTTTACCAGTGAGTAAACTGGGAACACAGACACCACTGAGAAGATCAAGACTCAGACCTTGAGATGATTAGTTTTCTGTGTCACCTTGACTGGGGTAAGGGATGCCCAGATGTCTGGTAAAACACTATTTCTGGGTGTGCCTGTGAGGATGTTTCCAGGAGAGATTAGCATTGGACGGAATCCAGTATTTATCAGTAGACTGAATAAGAAAGAGCATCCTCACCCACACAGGTGGGTGTCATCCAATCTGTTGAGGGTCTGAATAGAAGGAAAAGACAGAGGAAAGGTGAATTTGCTCTCTGCCTAGACCAGGATATCTGCCCTTAGACATCAGCATTCCTCACTCTCAGGCTTTTGGACTCTGATGGGGACTTACATCAGCTCTGTTGGTTCTCAGATCTTCAGGTTCAGTCTAGAACTATATACCACGGGCTTTCCTAGGACTTCAGCTTGCAGGCAGCAGATGAACTTCTCAGCCTCCATAATTGCCTGAGCTAATTCCTAACAATAAATCTCATTCTACGTATCTGTGTATTTCCTATTGGTCTTTTATCTGGCGAACTCTTTAACAGATCCTTTGAGGAAAGATGATCTAAACCACTGCGGTGTAACTGTTGGTGCATGGTAGTGGCTTCAGCATGGGCTGATTCTCCTGAGTGTTGCCTGCATGTGGCCATGAGTAGACATATATGCTAGTTGAATGCATGCTTACTACCTCCTAGGTACAATCTTATAAAAAAAGAAGATAGTGCTTCCAAAACCATAACAAGTAAGCTGTGGACAATTTTTAAAGTGTAGGAGGTACTTAGATGCTTATGTTAAACCTAGGCTTTATACTTGTAGAGATGCTAATGACCACAAACTTTTATATAATAAAACTCCTACACAGGAGTTTTTATCACACATAAAACTGATCAATAAAGAACTATTGTTGTAGTAACATTGAAAAATCAATTATGCAATTTTGAATGAGTCTCAAGAATTCTTGTGGCTAACAAAAAACACATCTGGGCTAAAAATAAGATGATGGGAACAAATAAAATTGCTCGAAGCTTCTTTCAAAGTTTCAGAATCACTGAATAGGAGAAAACTTGTTAGAGACGTGGATTGTGAATCTGGGTTTAGGCTCAAGAAGAAACGGCCAAGCTAAAATGATGCATTTTTATATGTTCAAAAGACGTACCTGAACTCTGACTGAAAGACTAAAATAAAGTCAACACCATTTTTACTTCTTATTAAACTAAAGCCATTAATGAATCTAACATTTTAGTGTACTTGTTTTGCTCCATTTTAAATGATGTGTGGATAAAAACGTGTTGTTTTGCAAACTCTTTTTGGTCAAGTTAAAGAAATTTTTAATGAGATATGTGGAATACTTGCTATAGATACTTGGTAGTGCTGTCTTTGCTAGTCATTATGGAGCCTCAAGATCATATCAAATCTGCTGTAATTATCATTTACTTCAGTTTGCTCTGACTGTCCTTCATTATCATGTGGACATTAAAGCTTACAAGATCTTAAATGGTTTTTAACCATCTATCCAGGCTCCAAGTTGAAAATTTGAAAATTAAATTTTACAAGTATTCCACTTAAAAATAGAATGTCATTAAAATCCCTCGCCTTCTCTCTCTCCTTCTCCCTCTCTCCCCCACTCTCTCTCTTACACACACACACAAACACATATGCTCACAATTTTCCATACTCTTGTCTGGAAATACCAAGGTATGTGTTTCCTTGTGGGTTGATTTAGGAGGGGACTAGTTCATCTTTGGTGTAGCATCTAAGCAGAACTGGATTAGAAAACCACATCATATCCCATAACCATGTAATGTTTTCTTTCCATATCCAGTTGGCCCCTCTGCTGCCCCACCTACCACACACACACGTAGGGTCAACACAGGCAAGGTAGTGGATACTTAACCACTAGCCTCCTGTTGAAATCCAAGTGGTCAAAGTTTGCAGGACACAAGAATATGGGGTCAGGATTTCTTTATTATGTAGGAAGGAATGAAGCTCTCTAGAAGGGTTGGAAGATTGCCCGAGAGGAAGGACTAGGGAATGGCAGTATGTGTGTGTGTGTATATGTGTATGAGAGACAGAGAAACTACAGGAAGGACCTAAACAGGAAAGAGACAGAGGGCAATGAATTTGGGAGGAGTTAAGCACACTGGAAGGCTAAGAGACAAGATCATCAGATGGTGGAAGGAAATGAGTTAACTGAGAGGAACAGCAACCCCTAGACCTCTGAGTCTGTAGTTCCGTGGGATGTTTGCTTGAACCCTTCAGAGAGGGAAGGTTTAATGCTCGTTGCAGGGCCTGCCAGCAAGAGCAGGTAAGAATCACCGGAATTGGAGATCGATGAAACAGTAGCCATTGTTCCACTCATGAATCACTTGGTTCATTGTAGACAATTAGCCCACAACACAGGTTAGTTAAAGTAGGGAAAAGAGGGTAACAAACCACCCCAAGGAGAGTCTGGAAGGAGGCATCTCCACAGGACCATCAGTCTCTGCTGTGGCAGTGGGTCTTGTGATGTGTGAGTTGCAAGTCGCCTTCTAAGCAGGTCCCTGGGTGACTTTGCCCGCAACAGCTCTCAGCAGTGTGGAGTCAGGTCCCCCAGCAAAGAGCCATCAAGTGCCTCAGCTTAGTGGTTTCTTTTTAAGGAGTAACTATTACTCTAGGGAAGGGGTCTTGGCTATCAGTCCCTCTTTCTGTTCCAGGGACGTACATTGCCCATCGTACTTTTTATTTAAAATAATTCTCTTATTTACACCCTAAGAAATGTGCAGTCCTAGAGCAAATGTTTCAAAATAACAAATATGGAAGTTCACATTGGCCACTGGGACTCCATTTTTAACTACTTAACATATATTAACATAGTTGAAATCGTGCAAGCTTCACATAAGATGAGTAGGAATCATAGCACAAAAGAAATCACATTATGATAATTATCCATCTAACAGGTGTAGCTAGAAGGAGGGGTGAGCTGGCCCTCAGCAGGTGGGCTGCAGCCGTTCCCTGTGGTGCACTAGCCCTTCTCTCAAGCACTCTCAAGGTCCCCAGATAACTCCCCAGCCTGAGTCCCCAAGGCTGCTTCCCCTGCCCTCCCAGCACAATTCCCCGCAGGGCCCTGCCTCACCAGCCACAAGCAAACTGTCCCTGTAGGAAGAGACACCTGTGGAAAAGAGCAGGTACAGATCCCTGAAGCCCTCTTCATCCCCCAAGACAGCCTCCTTTACAACAATCCCTGCTTAGTTTAAAAAATGCATTTCTCTTTCCAAAGAGCATGACCTCTTCATGACAATGGCCAACGTGAGTAGCTACTGTTTTCCAAGCTCTTAAACAGATCTCTTGTTGACCTTCACAACAGACACGTGAGCAAGTGTTAGGTGGAGTTCTGTGCGAGTGAGGCGGCTCAGGTTCTGACTTGGACTCCGGATCCAATGCGCTTCTCACTACACTGTACTGTCATCCTTGAGAAACATCTAATTCGAGCCTTCTCTGGCATAAACCAGGTTGTTGAACCTCCCTGACGCTTTTTGCTCTTTTGCCTTCTCCCCCTCCCCGGTGCCCCCCAAAACATTCTCTGAAACGTTTTTTTAGCAGAATAGATACTTCAGGGAATTTCAAGGACCCCAGCTACAACATGGATGGAAAGTTCACTGAGCTTTTGCAGAACGAACCTCTTGCAACCTAATCATATTTGACCCCTTCCTCAACCTTTTGCATATTGAAAGAAACGAACTTGTGCTGTTTCTTCTGTTGAATCACAGTCAGCATTCTTTGTTGTAGTTTTTTACCATTGCTTCCAGAATTAGACATTGTCCTGGGAAGAGAATGCAGATGGGCACAAATGGATTTGCTTTGCTTCTGTTTTATTGTTAACTATCTTTCGTTCATTGAAAAAGCCCTGAATGAAAACATAATAAGGGCGTGCCCTTTAGGAACTGTGTTTCTGGTGCTGGGCTTGCCGAGGTCTTACCTCCCTAACTGAAGCAGTCATTCTAGCTTATTAAACATATATGGGAAACATCACATCTTTGTCAATTCCATCCCAGTTTCAAGTTCAAGGGAAATTTTGGCGTTTGGAAAAATACAGGGAAGAATAGTATGGGCAAGGGTGAGGAGAGAAAAAAGGGAGGGAAGAAGATATGGACTAGCTCTCTGTTTTTCTGGGGGTCCTTTTATCATGGAAGATGGGCCAACACCAGCCAGGAAATCTGACATAGAATGTTAGAGCTGGAAGGAACTCTAGATAATCATTTTCTCTATCTTTCCAGTCTCATTTTTCTATGTAAGGAAGGTGAGGCTCAGAGATGTTAAGGGGGCTTGCCCAAGGTCACACAGCAAGTTATAGAGCAGCCAGGGATGGCGTGATAGTATCACAGCCCAGGGAAGCCTCAAAGGCAACACCCTCCCCATAGGATACCAGCTTTCTCAGGAGTTACTCCTGGAAAGTCAGTCTTCTAAGACCCAAAGGTAACCTTGGATTATTTCAGAGCCAAGGCACAAGGAAGTGGACCAGGATAATCCTATTTCAAATAAGCTGCTCTTTTGGTTTGGTACCAGTAAGAGTTTTCAAGCAATCATGCTCCTGAAGTCACTATGACTGCCTGAGAGTTTTGCCTCTTGGTTGTAGTCTGGGCTCCTTTCTGAGTTATGAGCCAGACCTCAGTGATTGCAAATATTTACTTTCTCTGTTTCTCCACCTCCCCATCCCTCTATGCATATTTCCTCCACATGTAAACACACAAGCTGGTCTAAGTTAACTAGATAATCTAGAAGAAATATGTCTGTTTACTCTGCTTAACTTTCAACTGCAGCTGTGCAGTTGGTCTAAGGATATGCCCAAATCATCCTGAGGGAAACCATTGTGAATATTAGAAATCTAACTTCCCGCTATGGCAATCCCCACCCCCACAATTCTTCTTGCCTTAGGACTTTGCTCAATATCATAGAAATGTAAAATAGATGTAAATCTATTATGGACTTCAAAAAGAGAGAGTTTGTTGGTAAAGTGCCAAAGAACCTTGTCATAGTGTACCAGGATGTTAAAAAGACACTCAGTCCAGTTTTAGCTTAGCCCCAAGACATGGCTAGCAAATAGTTACTCTAAAGGACTTGCTCAGGAGTTGGTTAAAAACTAATTTTGCACTTATGGAATGCAGTTAAGTAGTGCTTAAAGGAAATCCATGGCTATAAACGTCTATATTACAAAAGAAAAATAAATATTATATACATGAACACACTGCTATATTTAAAACATATAACTAACAAGGACCTGCTATATAGCACAGGGAACTCTGCTCAATGTCATGTGGCAGCCTGGATGGGAGGGGATTTTAGAGAAAAATGGGTACATGTATATGTATGGCTGAGTCGCTCTGCTGTGCACCCGAAATTATTATAATATTGTTAATCGGCTATACTCCAATATAAAATAAAAAGTTAAAAAAAAAGGTAACAATAAATAAATATACATGAGTCCTACTGATACAATTAAATTATTGAATAGATTAATGAATCACAGATATTCTATGTAGAAAAATTTAAAATAAATTATGTAGATACTTCACTCTAAAGTGGAGCAGTGGTGGGGAAAGCATAACTCCCTGTTCCTTAAGTATGGGCTGCATGTAACAACTGCATTCCAAAGAGTACAGTATGGGAAGGAGATAGGCAAGAGTAATTTTACAGTAGAGAAACCTGCCAAACACTGCTTCAGTCAGGTGTTCAAGTTCAAAATCAACAGTCATAAATCATGTTGGTAGTCTATACCCTTAATATGCTGTGATAAAAATGACATTTTACCTCTTTTACTTTCCTCCTAAAAATTCATAGCCCCAGTGTGATCATGACCAAAACATAACACGAGTTCCAGTAGTGGGACATCCTACAATACGCCTGATCAGCATGCCTCAAAACGGTCAAGATCACCAGAAGGAAAGTCTGAGAAACTGTGATAGCCAAGAGGAGCTTAAGGAAAACTGACAAATACAATGTAGTAACCTAGATGGGATCCTAGAACAGAAAAGGGACATTAGGTCAAGAGAACAAGAAGGCAAATCACAGAGTGGGAGAAAATATTTTCGAAGACACGTCTGATAAAGGACTGTTACCCAAACCATGCCAAAAACTTTTAAACTCAACAATAGGAAAATAATCTATCCACTTAAAAAGTGGGCCAGAAGTCATACTTGACAGATATGTCATCAAAGAAGAAATACAGATGGCAAATAAGCATGTAAAAAGATGTAGTGGTACATCATTGTTGATTTAATTTACATTCCCCAATGACATAATATTTTTTAAAATCAAAATTAATGGTAAAACATTCATGATGAACACAGTATTAATATTTTAAATAAAGGCAGGATTGGTAACAGTGTTGCAGCAAGCCATATTAGAGCCAGAGGTGAAAGGAAAGATGTGTGTCCTATACATACATTTTTAATATATCTTTTTAATGGTTAATTTTTTCCCAGAACATTAGCATAGTTGAAAAAAAATATTGAGAAATGGAAAAGTGTTTTGAAACCACATTACTTTAAATTCAAATATTTTATTTATACCCCCAACAGATTTGCTATTATTTTAATTTCCTGGCTTTAATGGATACAAACTCATCAATAATATTCTCAAAATCAGCTTTTTTTTTTTAAACTTATTTTCACTTGAGAGAATTGCTGTGTTTGACAATTTCTCTTGTGTGACTATTTGAAATAATTTTAAAATTAATCTTATTCTGCATTTAAAACATTGACATTTTGTTCACGAGGGGTTTTTGCATTTAGTTCTTTGGCATGTTGGATTAAAATGTTATTTATCTCGATTTCTCATTTGGGGAGCCTATTTAATTTTATGTCCTAATTCCAGCCCTCATGACAGCCATGTCTATACATGTCAGGTAAGACCTCTCCTGACATCTCACTTCTCCCCTTCTCCTCTACTTCCTGGAATGATTAGAAACTCTGTGGTCAGCACACTGAGAAAGGAGGATGGTACAGGTGCTAGACTGGGGAATCTTGAAGAATCCAATCAGGTCTGCTTTTCCTGGGGCCGGCCTGACTTCCCTGGTGGCTCAGATGTTAAAGAATGCGCCTGCAATGCGGAAGACCTGGGTTTGATCCCTGGGTTAGGAAGATCTCCTGGAGAAGGGCATGGCAACCCACTCCAGTAGTCTTGCCTGGAGAATCCCCATGGACAGAGGAGCCTGGTGGGCTACAGTCCATGGGGTCGCAGAGAATTGGACAGGACTGAGCAATTAAGCACAACACATAGCACAGCACAGGCCTGACTTCAAGGAGAAAAGAACTTGTAACTCAAAATGTACTTGGAGTTTTAACTACTTCGTGGAATCGAATATCCTAATTACTGAGATGAGCCTGATTTTGTGACTTCAGGTGACCAGAAGATTTTTCCTTATCTTTGGGTGACCAAGACAGTCTGGCCCACCCTAGATCTCATCCTGAAGTCAGGGAAAGAAGCTGCACAGAGCAGATCTGAGCCAGGACCTGGAGATGGGGGCACCACTAAAGTTATTTGGGGCTGCAACTTAAGAGGTCAATCCTTTGTATTCATCTCATTGGTTATGGAAGGTTGTCATTCCCTATAGAAGTCTTGTATAGGAAAGAGAGGAGGGCATGATGAGAGTGACTTCTATGTTTTCACGCTTCTCTAGACCCTGAATTTAAGAAGATCAGATTCGTTATCTGAAAGGCTTGCCTCTTTTCTAGCGTTCATTGGACCACTGCAAGAAAACATTCATTCTTCTTTCCCCTTTGAGATGAGTGATCCGTAATGCTATTTCTGTCCATATGAAAGTTTGAAATATTCATTTCTGCTCCCGACCTTTTAATCAAATGCTAAGTGTAGGGCCTATTCTAAACTGACAATACCTTTTTAATAGAATGAATTTGAAAATCAAGAAATCCCTTCAACTACCCTCTTTTCCCCTCTCCCCAATTACAGTGTTTCGTTTTCAATCTTATTCAACATAATCTTGATTTTAATATCTTCTCCTTTCAACTATACTTCACAATAATTTCCTAAGGGAGAGCTGAGTCTTCTGTGTTACATATCTCTATTAGCTTTTAAGTCTCTCGTGGCCATAAACACTTCTAGTGCTATAACCCAATTATTTCAAGGGAGATTGAAAAGGGAAAAGGTACCAGTGAAGACAATTATGTTTGTGTGAAGTGGAGTTAGTGTGACGGGCTTGAAAGTTTGGTGAGAAAGGAGGTCCTTAGGGAAGAAGCTAAAGAGAGAACTGCTAAAGTGTGTAAAGTTCACCCACCCTCCCAGCCATGAGTATTTCAGTGGGTTACAGCACGGTGACACTTGTTGTCAGGGACTCACAAGCACAGTTGACTCAGGGGTTGCATATTCACAAGCCAGTAGGAACCACAGAGGCCAAGTCAATGTCTCATGCTGTCCAGATCTAAGAAAATCCTGCATGTTAAAAAACATAGGAAAAGCCTTTATTTCTGCATAGAAATAGGCCTGCTTTTCTTTCTTCAAACATGCTACTCTCTTGGTCTTTTCTTTTTCCATTTTTGCTGGAAGGGTGCTGCTGCTTCTTAATGCTACTCTTAGAAAAATAACAAGGCAGGTGTGAGGATAAATAGCAACTGACACTCAGTGTCAAGTAGACATAGGGGTAGATGGCGACCGTGGCCAGGAAATTACACGCCCCAGCTAGTGGGGAGAGCTCTGTCACCATGTGGGAAGCCTGGCTGTGTATCCAGGCATTCCTACTGTCAAGAAATCCAGATATGTATTTGCTGCCTTCCTACTCCTACATGTTGATTATTTTTTTCTTACACCACATGGGCTCTTGCTGATAGGCTGAACGAATCTCATCTATAGGCTGGATTTTGCCAGAGTAGAACAATTTGACAACATCTGTTGCACACACTCAGAAGTTTTGTCAAACTCAGCTAAATATTTTGTAAATAAATAAAAACTTAAGGAACTTCTGTTTAATTCTTTTCTTTAATTTGAAAGATATATACATATACCTGTGACGTGTATATACATGTATCACATATACAGAAAATAAATTCAGGCTAACCCAGTATCATGCTGGAGAATTAGTAAAGCCATATTTAATCTTTCCTCTCTCCAGCTGTCATGTACCCAGGCATATGCTCAGGAGAAAAGCAGCTCATTGCAAATTGACACCTGTCATTCAAGATGAATTTTGATATTTAAATCCTTGCTTGTTTTCTCTGTTTACAGAATCTTAATACATAGATTACTCCTGACCAGAAACCTATTTGGGCTTCCAGTAATATCTGAGTTTCTGCTTCTCTGAAGTCTGATTTCCATTCACTTTGGACATCCCCAGACCTTCCAAAGTAAAACTGGAACAAATCACATAACTTTTATTTTTAAAATTTAATTTTTATCTTATATTGAAATATAGGTGATTTACAGTGTTGTGTTTCAGGTATACAGCAATGGGTTATACATATACCCATTCTCTTTCAGATTCTTTCCCATATGGGTTATTACAGAATATTCAGTAGAGTTCTCTGTGCTTTACAGTAGGCCTTTGGTGATTATCTATTTTATATATAGTAGTGTGTATAACAGAGAAGGCAATGGCACCCCACTCCAGTACTCTTGCCTGGAAAATCCCATGGATGGAGGGGCCTGGTGGGCTGCAGTCCAGGGGGTCGCTAAGAGTCGGACACGACTGAGTGACTTCACGTTCACTTTTCACTTTCACGTATTGGAGAAGAAAATGGCAACCCACTCCAGTGTTCTTGCCTGGAGAATCCCAGGGACGGGGGAGCCTGGTGGGCTGCCATCTATGGGGTCACACAGAGTCGGCCACAACTAAAGCAACTTAGCAGCAGTAGCAGCAGTGTGTATATGTGTTAATCCGAAACTCCTAATTTATCCATCCCTCCCACCATTCCCCTTTTATTTTATTTTAAAGTCACTCAAGCATACCCACTAAATTTTATATTCAAATGAAGTATTAGGAGACACTTGAAATCTCATTATCTTAAAAAGTTCTGTATTGAAATCTCTCCCACAGAAGAATACTGCCGTAATAAGTTTGGCTGTATCCAACTGAGAACCAGCTCCCTGGGGAGAATCAAGCGCTGCCTCAGAGGTCTATATGGCACTTAGCATATAGTGGGGGTATTTTTCCTGGAAGAGAGGAAGGAGAAACTGAAGCCACTCCCACATCCTGCCTAGAGGCTGGCCTCCATGTTACCGGAGAAAGCCAAGTGATGGAAAGACCTCTGGGTTGTCGCTGGATTAAGTGACTACAGAACCTGACAAAGCTTTGAGAAATCCGTACAGAATCCAAACAGATGTCATTAAGCATCTCTAAGAGTTGTGGCCTAGGCAAGGAGGAACAGGAACAAAGGGAAACAAGCTTCAGAACACAATAAGGCAGTAAACAGATGAACAGAATCCAATCAAGCTGCAAAGCGCGCTTGCGCGGTAGAAAGGGAATGAAGATGTAAGTGAAAAGAAAGAATTATTTCAAATCAGAGAACCTTGGGCTACAAGACCACATTATTGGTGCAACAGTTTTAAAAGGGTTCAAAACATAGTGCATATCCAGGGATGACTCCCCTGCATACCGGCTGGTCTAGACTGCTCATCACAGCCGAATCCTTCATGGCCCTCGGTTATCAACCTCAGTTCATTGAAATGCTAACCATAGCCTGGAAAAGATTTAGTCTTAAGGAGGTGGTGAACTCCATCCATTTCATAGAATCAATACTTTTCTATTCAGTTTAAGAGTAGATTTTGTGAACATTGGAAAAACTTGTATATTTGATGATAAAAGTATCTAAAATGTTTAAGAGAATTTGGAACATTAAGGAATAAGACACTGCATTGGGATTCTGGTTTAAAAAGTAAGGTGGAATGGGAATTCCCTGGGGGTCCAGTGGATAGGACTCTGAGCTTCCACTGCAGGAAGCACAGTTTCGATCACTGGACGGCGTATGGTGCAGCCAAAAAATAATAATAAGATGATGATGGAGTAGTTAATTTTAGTTGTGATTTTTTAAGTTCATAGTTGTTAAGAGAATTTTATAAGTTTACTGGAGCATTTAAGATTCATAATCACTGATGATTCTACTAGATTTATAAGATTTTTCCAGTTAAGTTCAGTCACTCAGTCATGTCCGACTCTTTGCGACCTCATGGACTACAGCATGCCAGGCCTCCCTGTCCATCACCAACTCCCGGAGCTTACTCCAACTCATGTCCACCGAGTCAGTGATCCATCCAACCATCCCATCCTCTGTCGTCCCCTTCTCCCACCTTCAATCTTTCCCAGCATCAGGGTCTTTTCCAATGAGTCACTTGTTTGTATCAGGTGGCCAAAGAATTGGAGTTTCAGCTTCAACATCAGTCCTTCCAATGAACATTCAGGACTGATTTCCTTTAGGATGGACTGGTTGGATCTCCTTGTAGTCCAAGGGACTCTCAAGAGTCTTCTCCAACACCACAACTGAAAAGCATCAATTCTCCAGTGCTCAGCTTTCTTTATAGTCCAACTCACATTAATACATGACTACTGGAAAAACCATAGCTTTGACTAGATGGACCTTTGTCAACAAAGTAATGTCTCTGCTTTTTAATATGCTGTCTAGGTTGGTCATAGCTTTACTTCCAAGGAGTAAGCGTCTTTTAATTTCATGGCCGCTATCACCATCTGCAGTGATTTTGGAGCTCAAGAAAATAAAGTCACTGTTTTCATTGTTTCCCCATCTATTTGCCACAAAGAGATGGCACCAGATGCCATGATCTTAGTTTTCTGAATGTTGAGCTTTAAGCCAACTTTTTCACTCCTCTCTTTCACTTTCACCAAAAGGCTCTTTGGTTCTTCTTCATTTTCTGCCATTAGGGTGGTGTAATCTGCATATCTGAGGTTATTGATATTTCTCCCAGCAATCTTGGTTCCGGCTTGTGCTTAATCCAGCCCAGCATTTCACATGGTGTACTCTGCACATAAGTTAAATAAGCACAGTGACAATATACAGCCTTGATGTACTCTTTTCCCAATTTGGAAACAGTCTGTTATTCCATGTCCAGTTCTAACTGTTGCTTCTTAACCTGCATGCTAATTTCTCAGGAAGCAGGTCAGGTGGTCTGGTATTCCCATCTCTTTCAGAATTTTCCACAGTTTATTGTGATCCATACAGTCAAAGGCTTTGGCATAGTCAATAAAGCAGAAATAGATGTTTTTCTGGAACTCTCTTGCTTTTACGATGATCCATCGGATGTTGGCAATTTGATCTCTGGTTCCTCTGCCTTTTCTAAAACCAGCTTGAATATCTGGAAGTTCACGGTTCACGTATTGCTGAAGCCTGGCTTGGAGAATTTTGAGCATTACTTTACTAGCATGTGAGATGAGTGCAATTGTGCAGTAGTTTGAGCACTCTTTGGCATTGCCTTTCTTTGGGATTGGAATGAAAACTGACCTGTTCCAGTCCTGTGGCCACTGCTGAGTTTTCCAGATTTGCTGGCATATCGAGTGCAGCACTTTCACAGCATCATCTTTGAGGATTTGAAATAGCTCAACTGGAATTCCATCACCTCCACTAGCTTTGTTCATAGTGATGCTTTCTAAGGCCCACTTGACTTCACATTCCAGGATGTCTGGCTCTAGGTAAGTGATCACACCATCGTGATTATCTGGGTCATGAAGATCTTTTTTGTACAGTTCTTCTGTGTATTCTTGCCACCGCTTCTTAATATCTTCTGCTTCCGTTAGGTCCATACCATTTCTGTCCTTATCGAGCCCATCTTTGCATGAAATATATATATATGTTCATATATATATGTTCATATATATACATATATATTCATATATATATACATATATCTTCATATATATATACACATATATATACATATATATATAGTTCAGGCACTTAAAAACCTTTAAAAATGAAAAATCTTTCCTTTACATTAATGTTGAATAGATTTAAAAGAATTTTAACTGGATTAAATAAGGCTATTTGATAAATAAAAATATATGACATAAATTGAATATAAAATTGAGAGGCTTTTGAATTTGTGACATTAATAAATCATCTATTTATTTAAAGACCCCTCCCTAAATAGCCCTAAACAGTCCTCAAAGAGGCAGAATTGTTGACCTGGATATCCTGGAGCTTCAGGAAGCCTTCACCCTAATACTCCTCCATCATTGGCTGTGTGACCTTGAGTAAGCCATTCTGTCTCTGTGGTCCTTAAGTTTTTCCTCATTTAGAAAATGAGAGTGATGGCCTAGCTGACCCCTAAAGCCTCTTCCAGATCTAATGTTCTAGAATTCCAAGACTACTGGTTCCATTTGCAATCCATTTTGACATGCCAAGGATCTGACAGGTTGCTCAGGAAGGCTGCCCCGTTTGATAACAGTCCTGTTTGGCTGTTCTCCAAGGATTCTTTTAGTTTATGACTTGATAGCCTCCTACTTATTTATTTTTAAACCTTAGGAAAATGTTTCCTTCCTCAACCCAGCTAGGACAATAGGACAAACCATAAACAGGGAAAGCTTCATGATCTACAAACATTCTGACTCTTCTTAACTGTATCTTGACGTAGATATTTTGGATCTTAGGTTGATTGTTTATTCCACCTTGTTCACATAATGCCAAAATATCTGTCAAGGAAGTCAATTCCATTCCCAGATTGGTGAGATCAAAGAAACCGAACAAGTCCAACAGTTTTACAAGACCGTCTTATAAGTGAAGAAACCAGTTGCTTGTCTTTTTAGCCAATTAGCTAAGCCAATTTTTCTAATAGGTTGGATTGACCATGAGCAAAATTGTGAAGTTGGAGAAGTTGTTCTCACATGTGGGTGGCATCTCCCACTTCTTTTGGGGGTTTCTCTCAAATCCCCCCTGGAATTCTCTTTCCTCTCCACTTGTCCCTTCACCTGTGTTCCAGTCTGACTGTGTTTGTTCTGGGTCAGTTCTCATCACCATCATTTGTGAGCTCTGTGAACAACTGACTAGGTCATGTACTGCCTAAGTCCACAGTCTACAATGTCAGTGCCCAGCAATGTGCAGCTACCCTCCGTGTAACCTTGGACAGGTTATTGACTTCTCTGAGCTCCCATTTCTTCATCTGTAAAAAAGGTACAATAACACCTACTTTGTGGATATCTTTGAGCATTTAAAGAATATATGTAAAATACTTAGCATGGAGCCTAGCACAAAGTAAGCACCTAGAAAATGGTATCTCTTCTAATAAAGAGTATTAAGAACTCCTGAATTGGAAAGACCTTTAACACATAACATGGAATTCTCATCAGAAAACCTCGCCCACTTCGCATCTACCAAGGCTAGTCCCAAGACAGCATGGCGGGGAAGTTGAGTGTCTAGGAAGACACTGAGGTTGACAAATGGGGACCCACATTACCTCTCTGGATAGTGGAGGTGGGGTCATTAGATCTTGATTAGCCACAATTTCTTAACCATAAAACAGAAATGTTTATAATACAGGTTTTTGAGTTGACCTGAAGATTGAATGAGATAATTACATTAAGCGTCTCCCACAGAGCCTGGTACATTGAGAGGTCTTGATAAATGTTGGCAATGATTAGAATATAAGCTCCTTGAGTTCTCTTTTGTATGCTCATGCAACCCTCCCTAGTATCCAGCTCAGTGTTTGGTTCAGTGCAGGAGTTCAGTAAACACTTGTTGAATGAAACAATACTATTATTACTATTATTGTTTCCTATGGAAAATTAAACAGGAAAAATCAATTCCTAGTGGATAGGATTGTGTATCCTCTTGGAAAAAGTGCTCCTGAATCCTTAGGTAAAAGCAGGGCTTGGTAAACTCTAACTGGAGAGTGAGAATGCACTCCCAGAAGATGTCCCGAAATGTGGAGTCTTACTTGGCAAACACCACAGTGTAAATAAAGCAAGTGTTGCTAGCATAGGCGTTGATGGTTTTAATGAAACCTGTGAAGTTGAGACACATGTGACTGTGTTTCTGGACCAGAGGAGACTTAAACCCTTCTTGGCAAGAGTGTTGAGTAGAAACAGACACACCAGGCTTTTACAGTTTGATGATGTTCAACACCGGGCTCAACCAACTAACTCCCTTGACCTGAACTGGCTCTCAAAGCAGACTTCTGGTTACAATTGGATGAGCAGTTGCAAATGAGAAGCATGTAGGCATTTTTGGCTTATACAGTGGGTTTTAAAACTTTTAAAAATTGATTACTAATATTTATAAATCAGGAAATTTCTTATATAACTCTGGATCTTAACTTCTAAAAAAAATCAGAAGTTCTGTACACACCACCCCTTGAACAGCAACCTTTGGGTGGAGATCATACTGGCTGCATCGTTTAGAAGAGGAATAGGGTCCCCTGTTCAGCACAATTCCCGTGCCCCCTTTTTACCTCACACCTGGTCAATTCATTTCTTTACCTGCCTGGTCCCCTGGGCATTGGAGTTTCCCATCCCTCCAGAGAGCCAATATGCTGACCAATTGGCACAATATGTCAACTGTTATGTTTCTGCTAAAGATTAATGAATTATCAGCTTGGCTTTTGCATTTGCCTCTTATGCATTTGGTTAATATAAGTCAGTCCCTTAGGTCAGCTCACTTTGGAACATACACACCAAAATCAAATGTGTGCATTTGCTCAGGGTAAGACTCAGATTCCGCCGAGGGGCCCTGCCTCAGCTGACACCAACTATTCTCTGAACATCATTCTTCAACTTACCAAATATCTTCAAGAATTCCTCAAAGCCCAGAGAGCCAGCTGCCAGACCATCGATCACCAGCTGAGTGGCAAATAAATCACTGCCCAAGTTAATTTATGTGCCTACTACAGATGCTTGAAGAAGCTCTGTTTGTTTATGACTGCCCTTGAAGAACTCAGCCTTAGATGTCATCTAATTGTATTGTGTATAACAAAAGCAGATGGCAAATTACTATTGACAGATTCATTCCTTCTCAGTTCCCTTGCCATCTCTTTGTGGCTTCCTTCATTAGCTCTTCTTTCCTTTCAGAGAAAGCCCATGACCTTGGAGGTTTTTGCACTTCCCTTCTGAATCTGCATCACCCCTCCAATGGAATGAAGGTGTCTTTCTGCTACCCCAGGATCTAGAGGCAAACAGAGACCACATATGCCCTCTCAGCTTGCAGCCTATCCCTCTCCATTTCATCTCAGCAGGAAAAGGGTCTTTGCAATCCCACACTTTTTTTTCTCTCTCTCATCACATCAGAGCAAAAGCAAACAATAATTTAAATAGCATTGTTTTATAATAAGAAAAACCTTTGGCTTTCAGTACCGGAAAGGAAGCCATTTGTTGCTGCCTGGAATGAGCTAACAGCATGCACTTGGCATTACTTTCCCACTGGGGGTGATGGATACACACTGAGGCATCTGTACTTCTTAATCAGTTCTCATGACCAGTATGAGGCATTTGCAGATCATGTGAGGAGAATGATTTGTGGTCAGATGTTCAAACTAACAGATTAAGTATGGACCAAACCACTGGTTTCATTCCTGCTGTTTCAATGACTGCAGTAACTAGCCTGGACATCCATGGACTCTCACAGACAAAAAACCTCAGTCACTCTTCTTTTTCTTTTTTTAAGATATTTTTTACGTGGACCATTTTTTAAATCTTTATTGAATTTGTTACAATAATGCTTATGGTTTTGGGGCGGGGGGGGGGTTTAGGGCCCTGAGGCATGTGAGATCTTAGCTCCCCAACCAGGGATCACATTCACACACCCCTGCATTGGAAGGCAAAGTCTTAACCACTGAACCACCGGGGAAGTCCCTATTTTTCTTTCCCTTTACAATAAGGAAATAGGTATTGAAAACTACAAACTCTCCTTTGGAAATGTGTAGAAAATAGCCTTCTATTCTACACACAGGAGGCAGGATATTTGCAGTGTGTAGTGCCATTTTAATGGATTCTTCTGGAAATATCAAGGTTGAGGATCCACCCAAGGTATGGTCCATAAATACACTTGCCACCCATTCTTCCCCCAGAGAATCCTAAGAATAAAGGGAACTTGAAGAAAACAGCTCTTGACAGCCTCCGGGAACGGTTACACTTTTGTCCCTAGATTACTTACATTTCTATAGCTTACTGACTGCATCGCCAACATTTGCGGAAACTTTATTCCTCAGATATGCTTGGAACATAGCCATCACCTTATTTGCTTCAAAATCTCAGGACCAAGGGATTAATAGCAAGTCAGGGGGCTTGGAGTTAAAAGGAAGTTTGGATTTTCTCTGAGCCTGTATGACCTTGAGATGCACAAAGACGTTAAATGTTTGCCTTCCTGATAGGTAAGAGTTTAAATGTCTTTGACTTCTGAAAATTAGATGTTCCTTCCAATTTTTTGTAAGTGAAGTCACTCCAGAGCTGTAGAAAACTCTCAAGAGAGCGAATGTGTGTTTTCCTTCTCTTCAGTGTGCCCACGCAAAGGTTCTTGTTCCATCATTTAAGATTTCTGAAACTTGACCTTTCAGGCTGAAAGACAGTCTGCTCATAGTATCCAAACCCAATGAAGAGTCTGGGCAGGGCCATTCAGAACTGATCATTCCCAGGATGAGATAAGGGAACATTCCTTAAAGCTGGAAAGAGCTGGTTCGGGAGTTAATACAAGATTTAAATTCGAGAAATATAGTAGATGCTAAAACCTATGAGAACAAGTGAAGAATTGAAATAATAACAGGCAAACTAACACACCAATGAATGGATGAACTTGTGGAATTCCTGGTCCCAGGAAGACATGAAAACCGTAAATCCCCAAAGGGATTTCATCTTTTGTCACCCACACTCAGACTCCTGCATAGATGAACATCCTTAGGCATCTTTCCATTGCCATTTCTCTTGCTAACACTCTGAGTCCATCCCTTTGTCTCCGCACAAGGAAACTCACTTCTGAGCTGTCTGAAGGGTTGTCAGGGTTGGCCAGGATCCAGCCCTCCTGTGGCCTCCCCACACACATTTGTGAGGTGAGTAGAACACCAGATGGATAGCAAGACATACATCCTCTCTCTTCCTAGATGCCTGATCTCCAAGTGGTCTTTCCCCTGGACTCAACCGCTGGAGGGCAGAGATGGGGCAAGGGTACAGGGCCATACCCCAGCACCTTGGCTCTCATCTTTCTCCCCAACTCAGACCTAGGACAGGAGGACTGGTTGTTACAACATCAGGCCACATTCTCAGGCTTATGGTGTATGGTACCAACACTGGCTTTGGTACTCAAAAGCTGGGTTCGCTCCCAAGTGGAAATGTAAATGTCCCTTTGGATTCAAAACCCAAGAAATATGTGGGTTTTTCCTTCGCCCATCACTCTAACAACTCTATCCTGAGAACAAAGTCTGATCAATGCTAACAGGAGGGTTAAGGACCAAGAGGAGTTATGGAAATGAAAACCATCACCTCACTGCGCTTGTTTGTCCAAGGAGCTTCTGGAAATCTGCAAACACGACTACACTACCTTTTTATAAAAGGCTTCTCCACTTGCTGTTTTATTGCAACTAGGATGTTTCTCCCTGCGGCCGGCACTCGCTCGGCCTCTACCCCTGCCTCTTTCTCCAGTAGAGCGTATCCTCATTTTGCTGGCCCCATACCCGTGATCTATCCCTCAACTGCTGTTCCCAAGCCAGGTGCCACACACCCTCCATATGTCCTGCATTTCTACCTCTTCTCCTTGGTCCCTCACACCTGGAGAGTGGCCTCCAGACAGACGACAGGTTGTTGGCATGGCCACCTTGCCCTGCTCACAAGTCCAGTGAGCTCCTTTGATTTCTGCCTCCTCCACCTCCTCTGCCCACCACAGAGCTTCCTCCCTGACAGCTCACCTTGGATGAATTTCACATTCCAACTTCCTGTCAAGAGGACATCTGACTTTCCTTTCCTTCCTGGGAAGAGGAATAATCAGAGGGCTTGGGATGGGAACGAGGAGAAACTCAGAGATGCTCGATTTGGCTTCAAGGCTGCTATGTGGCCCCTGATCATTCCTCTGGTAGAAAGAGAGCTGCAGTCTTTGGCAGGGGTTAGTCCTTTCAGTCCCACGATTTGTTTTCAGGGCTTAACTAAAGATGTGATCCTGGGTAGTAAGTGTTACGGTGTTGGTTGTTGGTTTATTGAGATTTTTTTATGGCCTAATTACATTGTGATTAATTGGATTAACATGATTTTTCTCAAAAATAAGATTTGAGTGCACAAAGGTGAATGCCGATACACATCGATAATTATATTACCAAATGTCCAACTCCAGAGGCTTAAGACATCACAAAATATTACTTGCAATGAAAGATATTATTTTCAGAGTCAAATATATGAGTGGGAGAAACCATTTTCATTCATTTCTATCTTAAAACTTTTTTTCATCCATATAAAATTTAAAGGCTGTTGGCTTACTCAGACAAAAACTTTCCTACTCTGGAGGCCACCTTAAATAGGGGTTACTTAGCGAGATAATTATTACCTCTCAAAACTCTCTTTAAAGAGGTTTTAATAAGAGCTTTCCAGTGCCTCCGGTTATGAGTTGTTTTGGTTTGGTTCTTGTATCTAAATGATTGATACCAGCCTATTCCGTCCTGTCCCTCAGGAGAATCATTCCCAACAGGCGAAGTGAAGCCAGCTCCAGTTCGCTGTGATGAAGAACCCTCTGGTTCTGGGGGTGTTATAAAAGTATCTGTCTTCAGGGACAGGCAAGAACAAACCCACGTAAATAGGAAGGAGGTAGAGGGTCTGTAAGGTGTGTTTGCAGGTGTTCTGCAACTGCAAATTAGCAATAGGTGAGAGTTTACTCGTAGGAGGCGAAGCCCTGCAGGAAAGCTCATGTATCATCCCTGTGGGCTGGAGCAGAAGCAACCCAGGGCAGACATCTGGGGATACAGTTGGCCCAATGTCAGATTGTCCCCATGACTGCCAGGGAGGGCAAGGGCTAGTGACTAGGCAGAAGGTATTTGGAATTAATCCAAAAGTGGTTCTGGCCTCAGATTAGAAGTGCAAGGAAATGACCATTTAAGAGGGTCCAGGACTTCCCTGGTGGTCCAGTGATTAAGAATCCACCTGTCAATGAAGGGGATGTGGGTTCAATCCTCGGTCTGGGAGATTCCACATGCCACGGGGCAACTAAGCCCTTGTGCCCCAGCTACTGAGCCCACAAACCTAGAGCTTGGGAGCCACAATAAGAGAAGCCACTGCAATGAGAAGCCCATGCACAGAAACAAAGAGTAGCCCCTGCTCACTGCAACCAGAGACATCCCACATGCAGCCACGAAGACCCAGTGCAGTCAAAAATAGAAATAAGTAAATAAATTAAAAAAAATTTTTTTTAAGTGAGAAGGTGCAGATTTGGAGAGAAGTAGCTGAGAGAAAAACCAGTTCCAGATGTGAGGAGTTGGGAGGAAAGGGCAGTTTCCAAACTGAATTCCAGGAGGAAGGAAAGCCAGAGAAAACTTCGTTCTTGTCTAGAGTGGGGGTAATCAAGAAGGAAGTATAGGAGGTCCCTGGTGGTCCAGGGGTTAAGACTCTGTGCTTCCAAGGCAGGGGTGGGAGGGTGCAGGTTTGACCCCTGGTAGGGGAACTAAGATCCCACGTGCCTTGTGGCCAAAAATAAATTTTTTTTTCAAAACGTGTCTATGTTGTGTGTGTGTGGGGGAGACAAAGAAGAAAGTGTAGCTTCAGAAGTGACGACTTCCGATAAGAAGCCAGACTTTTCTGTGAAGTTATCACTACTTGTAAAACTATTACAATATTGTAAAGTAATTAGCCCCCAACTAAAATAAAT
Organism: Giraffa tippelskirchi; assembly: GCF_054371585.1. NCBI lineage: Eukaryota > Metazoa > Chordata > Mammalia > Artiodactyla > Giraffidae > Giraffa > Giraffa tippelskirchi. The sequence goes on along the minus strand of NC_137281.1, from coordinate 143,406,278 downwards.
AAATTTATAAAAAAAAAAAAAAAAAAAAAAAACCTGCCCATGGGTCATATTTAACCCTCACAGTGAAGGGTAAAGGACTTACCCTCTGACAAGAAGGATTTCATGGCTTGGTATGAGTTCACATCGAGGAGAGAAGAGGATCATGGCAGGGTGGCCTAGGAGACAGCGATAAATGGACACAGGCCCTTTCCACTTCTGCAGTTAACTAGGAGAAGAGCTCGGGCATGTCGTTCAGAGGGCTGGGACCTCAGTTTGCTCATATGGAGGACAACCAGCCAGTCCACTTGTCAGGGAGGCAATACATGTAATTGAGTAGAGACCAATGCCTGGTCTAGGAGAAGCTGCAAGGCTTTCACAGCCGAGGGTAAAACTAGGTCAGGTCTAAGTTCCCTCCCAGCTCTATTATGTAATTTGCTGTGGAGAAAAGAGCTTAGGCTTGGGATGCCTTGCTGCCTAGTTTGATTCCCAGCCCTGACAGTAACTAATATGAATTGGGGAAAGTTACTTAACCTGCTTAAACCTCAGGGAGGAGTCTATGAAAAAATCGTAGACGCTCAGTCGTGCCCAACTCTTTGGGACCCTATGGGCTGTAGCCTACCAGGCTCCTCTGTGCATGAGATTCTCCAGGCAAGGATGCTGGAGTGGGTTGCCATGCTCTCCTCCAGGGGATCTTCTCAACCCAGGGAACAAACCCATGTCTTCTGCATTAGGTAGATTCTTTACTGCCTGAGTATTCTGTAAGTTACCATAAGAAGTAAAGAAGGCAATTCCCCTTTCATAGCACAGTGCCACTGGGAGGTCACAGTGTACCAGCCCCTCAGCATCCAACTCTGGCCAGGTGACTCATTCCTGCTAGCTGAATGAAGTGCTGTGGATATGAGTCAAGCACAGGCCACGTCTTACCAGAACTTTTCTCTTTGTTTGATTTCTTCCATTTCCATCAGGGAATTGGGATGGAGATAGTCCGACTCCATAACCCTTTTATTTTTCCACATGAATTTTGTCACCAGCTTGCCTATTTCTCAATAATATCCAGTTAACATTTCTTTTGAAACTAAGGATGGTGGTATAAATGACTTTAGATAAAATTGATGTCCTTAATTTTCTTCTATGGAAATATTTTGTCTTTTCCATTTGTTCAAGTCTTATATATATATGTCCTCTTAAATGTATTCCTTCGCACTTTGCCTTAATCACCTGGACTATTTGGTCCTTTGTATATTACAGCAATGTAAACCATTTATAAAAATGGGCTAAGGGATGAAGAATTTAAAACGCTCGGCTTGAGAAAGTTACAGGAATTCTGTACTAGGAGAATGGCAGCTAGAAAGAGGTTGGAGGTATGGAAAACAGAGACGACAAAAAGGTAGAAAGAAAGGAGGAGACAGAGAATGAATCTCTCTACAGTGCTTTACCTGTGTTGTCTTCTTCCCTGACCTTTTCCCTCTTTCTTCCAAAAATCAAGACTCCCTACCAAAATCATCCATTTTGATCTTATCAGTCCTTTCTGTGCCTTGCAAATATTTGCACCTCAGTCTTATTTTTACCCCTCCACCCAATACTGGCAGGGCAGCAGCAGTTGGAATGAATTTGTGCCTTGGTGTCTATTGGAGAGGGTTCTGGTCCCATGGATGAAACTGACAATGGCTGGTTCTTTCCTAGACAAAGTGTGTCTATGAGGGTATTATGACCTGCATGAAATGGAAAGCCAGCCAGCAGTGGCTTAGGTTTCTTTTCTTACACACGGAGTCTGGGTGCATGGTCACCCACCTTAGTTGAGAGGCTTCAGAATTTTAGAACTAGGGCCTCCTCTCTTCACTGGACCTTTCCCTTTCGGTCTCAAGGTTGTGCTTTGCCTTTAGCCATCAAATCCATATTCTGAGCAGGAAGAAGGAAAGGAAGCTCCAGAATCTCTATCTAAGAAACAAAGTGTTTCCCAGAAATACCAAGAAGATGTTGGCTTATGCCTCATAGATCAGATTGAGTCATATGGCTCCACTGTATACAAGGGAAGTAAAGAAAATAACCTTGTTTATTCACAAATGCCTCCCTCTCCCCCCAAAATGGGATTCTGCTAGAAAGGGAGACAGTGAGAATGAGCATTGAGTAAGCAACTAGAAGTTTCTACTATGAATGTAAGATCAAATGTATCACCCACTTCCATGATGAATTCTCGTCTGAGAACTTACACGTGTCTGGAAGAGTGTGGCAGAGATTGCTATCTGCCTACTCACCGTCCATTATCCCCTCCTCCTGGGACTCAGAACCTGGATTCAGGGCCACGAGGTATTTCCCAATCTTTGCGCCTAGAGTGGCCATGGGGCTAAGTTCTGCCCTAGGAGATGTAAGCAGGAAAGTTGTGTAGGACTTCCTGGAGGGTTCCTTTAAAGAAAGAAGGCATCTTTAGTCCTTCCCACCTTCCTTCTTCCTGCTGTCTGGATATAAAGGGATATATGGATAGAATATAGTCAAACAACATGTGAGTTATAGCTCCAGTATCCAGCCCAGTCATAACTAACACATTATCTCATTTAATACTGATAACAACCTATGAGATAGGTACTAGTATAACCAGCTGCTTTTTAGGGACAAAGAAGCTGAGGCTTAAAGAGCCTAAGTTGTTGTGGACATAACTTGTTGTAGACCAACTCATAAGTGGTAGATCCAGGACTGGAACTCGGGCCATCTGACTCCATGGTTTACTTTCATTTACCCCACACTACACTGCTCAATGGCCCAGCCTTTCTAATAACCAGCAGAGGTGGTTGCTGTGGAAGCAGCACAGGTGCTGTAATCTGAAGTCTGTGTGTCCTTCAGGTGTTTGTCCATCCACATAACCCAAGGCTCCTCACTAGCTGTGTTGCCCTGGACTAGTTACTGTCTTCTCTGTGTCTGTTTCCTCCTGTGTAAAGCGGAGATATTCAGAGATAATCATGGAGGGACTGGGGGGATTAATGAGTTAGTCCTTAGAACAGGGCCTCACGTCTAGAGAGTACTCAGTCAAGCTTAGCTATTACTGTTGTCGTTATCACTGTTGTCATTTCCCAACGTAACGAAGCCCATGCTGGAACACCTTCCCAGTATAAATCAGAACTTGTCCATCATGAAGATCACTCCAGCTATGACAGGCATCCTGGGAATGAAGATAGAAAAAGAAGTAATACAGGAGCTCAAGAAACCAGCACCCCCTAGACGACCCCCAGACCCAAGGCTTTATCCTTCAGAAAACCTATTTGCAACATGTTTGGGACAGGATGTCTCTCTGGCTGCCTCCCCCAAACCCTACAACTGTGCCTGTGGCCTCCATCTTCTCTCTTCCTCTAGGTGGGGCCCAGAATCAAGAGAGGCCTTGGGGCCAGAGGTCACTTGTTCCAGGGTCACCCTGGAGACTCACACAGTCCCTTAGGAACCTCCTAGGCCCCTGACCCAGGAAGGAAGGGGGAATTCCTGAGCCACATACCTCAAACCTCTGAAACCTGCCTATCTCCATTTTTCATGGGCTAGGATTAGGTGGCCAGTTAGTCAGCTTCTCCAGTAACAACCCATTTGGTCAATAACCATATTCTCTTCAGAAGTTTGGCCTTTAGGTTTTCTCTTCTTTTTGCTCACCTCTTCTCCCACCCCAGGCTTCCCTGATGGCTCAAACAGTAAAGAATCCACCTGGAATGCAGGAGACCCAGGTTCAATACCTGGGTTAGGAATATCTCCTGGAGAAGGGAATGGCTACACACTCCATTATTCTTGCATGGGGAATCCCATGGACAGAGGAGGCTGACCGGCTACAATCCATGGGATCACAAAGAATTGGACACCACTGATTGACTAACACCCATTTAATTTCTCTCCTACCCTGTTTCTTTCCATAGCTGCCAGACATAGCCCCTTAGCTCCATCTTTTCCCTTGAGACATGGTAGACGGTATATGGTGTATATCAGCAGCTAAAATCCTTATCCTACCTCTCATCATACCTGCCCACACCACCCCGATCCAGGCATGGAACAAGGTTAGGGATGTCTTCTCCTTGGAAACCTCTATGTTAACTCATCTGGCAGATTGCAAACTATCTCAGATGGCCAAGGCTACATCAGTAGGATTCCACATCACATGGAAGGTCTCAGAGAGAGTCTCCTTTGTGCAGGTTTGTGGAGCTGAGTCCCCTGGCAACTAATTCAGGAATTAGACAGGTTCCAGACAATCCATTTGGCATCAGGGGAGCTTACATTAACCACTTTCATCCTAGAACATAGAATATCTCTCCATTTATCAGATCTTTCTCTATAACTCTTATTGCAGACTTGGTATTCTTGATTAATTTTTAGAAGCTTTTTATTTTTCATATATGCTAAATAGTGTGTTTTGTTCTTTCTAGTTAATTGCTGGTATAAAAAATGGTAGTTTTTTTTAATACAGTAATATATCTGTGGTGATTTATAAATATGTCTACATATTTCTTGATCCTCCTGGAGGAGGAAATGGCAGTCCACTCCAGTATTCTTGCCTGGAGAATCTCATGGACAGAGGAGCCTGATGGGCTGCAGTTCATGGGGTCACAAATAGTCGGAGACGACTGAATGACTAGCAGACACACACTCCTTAATCCTGCTTCTTTCAAGAATTACAGCCTATTCCTCTCCCCTTGAGTGTAGATTTAATGACCCATGTTTAACAAATAGAATGTGGTGAAAGTGATGGCCTGTGACTTCTGAGACTTAGTCATAAAATGGAATTCAGTTTCCTCTGTTTTCTTTCAGGTCATTTGCTGTAGGAGGACCCAACTTACCATACCATGAGGACACTCCAGCAGGCTCTGGAGAGGTCTGCATGAAGAGGAACTGAGGCCCTCTGCCAGTGGTCACTTGAGTGAGCCGTCCTACAAGACAGGTACAGACAAGTCTTCACATAACTATAGACAATAGTTATGACAATAGTTATGACCAACAATATCCTGACTGTACTTTCATGAGAGACCCTCAACCAGATCATTTATCTAAGTCACCAGTGATCACGTATTATAGGAGTCCATTCATATAAAAGGTAAACTTATGGGCTTCCCTGATAGCTCAGTTGGTAAAGAATCCACCTGCAGTATGGGAGACATGGGTTGGATCCCTGGGCTGGGAAGATCCCCTGGAGAAGGGAAAGGCTACCCACTACAGTTTTCTGGCCTAGAGAATTCAGTGGGTCCATGGGGTCCCAAAGAATTGAACATGACTGAGCAATTTTCACTTTCACTTTTCATGGAGGCAGAAAGTTGCTTAGGATTGGGGATTGGAAGAGAATGAGGTGAAAACTAAAGAGAAGGGGTCTCTATTTTATCTTTTTAAAAAGAAGCTTTCCTTTGTTGATAGTATACAATGTATTTATTTTGTTTTTGGCTGTGCTGGCTCTTTGCTTTTAGAAGGCTTTCTCTAGTAGCAGCAACCAGGGGTTACTCTCTAGTTGTGGTACATGGGCTTCTCATTGCGGGGGCTTCTCTTGTGGGGCATGAGCTCTAGGGTGCATGGGCTTCGGTAGTTGCGGCACTTGGGCTCTAGAGTGTGGGCTCAATGGTTGTGGTGCATGGGCTTAGTTTCCCCCATGGCATGTGGAATCTTCTCAGACCAGGGATTGAACCTGTGTCCCCTGCATCAGCAGGTGATTCTTTCCCACAGGACCACCAGGTAAGTCCTTGGGTTTCTTTTTGAGATAAGGCAAATGTTCCAAAGTTGACTGCAGTGAAGGTTGTGTGTATCAGTGCACATTTGAGAATTCATTGAGTTGTACAGTATACTTTGTTGTTGTTTAGTCGCTAAGGCATATCTGACTCTTTTGTGACCCCATGGACTATAGGCCACCAGGCTCCTCCATCCATGGGATTTCCCAGGCAAGAATACCAGAGTGGCTTGCCATTTCTTTCTCCAGTTGTATACTTTAGATGGGTGAATTGTATGGTGTTATGGGCTGAATGCTCATATCCCCCCCAAATTCATATGTTGAAGTTCTTCTAGCCCCAACATAATGGTGTTTGGAGGTGGGGCCTTTGGGAAAAAATTAGGTTTCTGTTGGGTTATGAGAGTGGACCCTTGTGATGGGACTGGTGCACTTATAAGGAAGACCGAGAGGTCCTCTCTACAAACGCGTTCACTCAGGAGAGGACTTGTGCGTACATGGTGAGAAGGTGCTGTCTAATAGCCAGGAGGAGGCCTTCACCAAGAGTTAAATCTTTCAGCACCTTGATATTATTCTTCCTAGCTTCAAGAATTGTGAGAAATAAATATCTGCTATTTAAGCCACCCATCTATCTTGTTATAACATCCCAAGCAGACTAACACATGGCATGTGATTTTATCGCAACATAGATTTTTCAAAAAAGAAGAAAGAAGGTAAACACAAGGATGATTACATCAGTTCATTTTCTCCTTGGAAATCCATTCTGAATAACATGGGATAAGGTAGCTTTTTCTAGGACTTTCAAAAAACTCAGGAATCTTGTCCTTAAACCTAAATTCATGAGGCCAACCTTCTTTATAATTTAATAACAAAGAAGGACTCACAAGAGAATGATTTCTCTCAATCAAATGAAAACATACCAAGCTACACTTGTCAATACACTGTCAATAAAAATCCAAAGAAAACTATAAGAGTTTTATATGAAACAAACAAAAAAAAACATTTTTGATATAAGTACAAAGGTGAAATAAATCTTGTATATCATTCCCGAATTTCCCTGCTTTGTATATTAACACTGTTGATAGGAAGTGCCAGTATACATCTTTCCCAAAACATATATAATCCAGAGTGGGAATGGAGTTAGCATCTGTATATATTTGATGTTGGCCCAAACGACCTAAGTGATTCCAAAGCTGATACTTCATTTCCCTAGTAATTAGTAAGAAGTGCTATTTAAAAATTGTGTTGCTTTACAACATAAGACAAATTTCTTCTGTGTTAAATGCCCTAGAGGACTCTATCTTAATTCCCAAGCCAGCTCAGTCTGGAAAGGCTGATTGCTCAGTTCATGGTGCTAAACTATATTGTCGTGCTGTATTTAAAATGTTTAAGGTAAATTAATTCAGAGTCGCTGCTAAGTGGGAGCTCGTCAATAAAAGCAAAACAAATCCAATTTTTCTCCTGGAAGTGGTTTCAACAGCTGTCTTTTCACCCTCCCTGCTCCCCTTCCCCCACACTTGTTATCTCTTTAAGAAATCAGCCTCCTCCAGAGCCAGGAGTTTCACCTTCCAAGCGAGTGGTGGGGGGTGGTTTGGGGGGAGGGCAGGTAACAGAGACTGGAGTCACCCTGCAGAGAAGATCACTGTGTGTGCGTGGCTATCATGTCTGTGCCCTAAAGGCAGACTCTTGATTCTTTAAAAGAGCTTCTCAATCAATCAAAGTCTTTTACTCTTTTTTTAACACAGAGTTCTGTAGTTTTCTCACCACCACAATACTAGAAGTAGCTAACTCATTGTTGGAGGTAAATTCCCATCAGAGATTACAAGCATCTGGTAACAGAAAGGGAGAAGGTGGGAAAACCTAAACTTGAAAATCATAGCTATCACTAAATGCAGATGCAAAGAAACCTATCTCAATAGGCACTTGGGAGTTTATTGTTCTACAGAAACAGAATTCCTATTCCAAATCATGGTCCTGAGACTTGGAAAGAGTATGCTATCCTTAGGATATTCTATTTCAAAGAGCAGAGAAATAATATAATAATTATATATTTATGTATATATGAAAAAATTTCATTCAAACAGGTAAAAAAGAAATTTAAACATTGGCATTTAGAGAAGAAAATATTGTGTTTAAGAGTTAGCCTTTTAAAACAGCCTATTACTGGTTACTCTGAATTAATGAAATGAACCTAATACAGAAAACAACTGCAGAACAAAGTTCTAATGATAGCGATTCTCACATAGGAATCTTTGGTGAAGTTGCAGACTTGCATTCTTTAAACAAATGTGGAATACCTGGGGTGTGCCAGATGCTGAGTTAGGTGATATGAGGAAATCAGATACAGAAATCAGAGGCTGGGCCCAGTGAGGAGGACACCTAGATTAAGAAGTAATTACCATGCAATATGGTGCTCTAGATAAGTGCCTCAGAGCCATAAAGGGAGCAGTGTGTTCTGCTTAGAAAAGATGAGAAAGGCTTAAAATAAGGTGTAACTTTTGAGATGTGTTTTATTGGGGGTTTAAGGGTGATAATAAACCTTATTCATCCCCTTGGAGTTTGAACCAATTAAGAAATAGAATAGGGAGTGAAATGTTGCATGTAAAACTGGATTTGAGAATGAGGTGTGGGCCTTTGGGTGAAAAAAACCTTCACATTTCTCTCATAGTGTAGACTTTGGGACCTGTACACAGGGAGTTCACGACAAAACCAGGTGAGCAGGGCAGACCGAGCCAGCAGCAGGCTGGCTGGTGAACTGCGGCTAACAAGTTGAGTGCAGAAGAAAGAGAAAGGCCATGGGTGGGGACCATTTTAACCTGTTTGCCTCACCAAATAGAGAAATATAACTGTGGAGGAGGGTGTCCAATTTCTCCAGTCAAATGGATCATGCCTCCTTCTATAAGGAGATACAGGCAGGAGGGAAAGAGAAGGGCGAGCTGCCTTCCTGCAACACAGTTTCCTTCTGGCAAAGGCCACAGGAGTGCCCTCCCCTGAACCCAAAATGATCCGCAGGGATGAGCATCACATGCCACAGGGCTTGAAGGTCAGAGGTTCAACAGGCGGGTGAGAGGGAGCATTCCAAGTAGAAAAGTGAGAGTCACTCAGTCGTGTCCGACTCCGTGTGACCCCCTGGACTATACAGTCCATGGAGTTCTCCAGGCCAGAATACTGGAGTGTGTAGCCTTTCCCTTCTCCGAGCAGATCTTCCCAACCCAGGAATCAAACCGGGATCTCCTGCCGATTCTTTACCAACTGAGCTATTAGGGAAGCCCATTCCAAGTAGAGACCAAAGCAACAGCAAAGCAGGGAGATTTCAGTGTTCAAAGCGCCACAGGAAATAGAGAGCAATCATTTAAGTTTATGAAATATGTCAGTTTTCTAACCAAAGATGGTCTATGGTCTGGAATAAATCTCTTTCTCTAAGTCAAAGTCCTTATTTCTTATTGTACTCAGTCAGGGATCTAAAAACAGCACAGAAATGCTCCACAAGTTTGCATTTATCTTGCTTGGGGTTTGCTAAGCTTTCTGAATCTCTGGGAATCTGTCTTTCATCAGTTTGGGAAATTTTCCAGCATAACCCCTTTAACTATTGCTTCTCTCCATTCCCTCTCTCTGCTCCTTCTGAGACTCCAGTGACCCCACATGTCACGCTGGTTGATGTTTTTCATATTTTTCCTTCTGATAATTTGTACTAAACATTTTTAACAGCCTGTCTTCCAACTAGTTAGCAAATTATGTTCACAATCTGCCATTAAACTGATTCATTGAGTTCTTATTTTTAGCTATTGTATTTTTCTGTTATAGAATATCCATTTGATTCTTCTTTTTATAGATTGTGTTCCAAATATCTGGTGAAATTGTCATCTCTTTCTTCTACTTTCTTGAATATGTTCATCATAGGTATTTTAAAATTCTTATTTGTTAATATCTGAACCATCTATGGGCTTATTTCTATTGTCTAAGTTTTTAATATCTTACCTGAGATACGATCTTGGTTTTCACATATTTGGTAATTTTTTATCCTATGCCAGACATTTTGATGAAAGACACCAGATGATGTTAGCTTCCCCTTTTCCTCCGCTAGGTACCAGGCAGGAGATTGTCTATCATAGATTGAGCTGAATCAGGGCTTGGATGTGATTTTGGAAACTGTTTTGGTTAGACTCAGTCTACCTCTAGCTTTCCCCTGTGCCAAGGGTGTAACTCTGAAAAGTTCTCAATTAGAGCCTGTGTTCTTGGAGAGCCACCAGTGAGCAGTGGCATGAGCCAGGATCCTAGTTTCCTCCTGAGGAACTGAACCTGGGTAGCCTGGATGAAAACCAAGAGTCCTAACCACCAGAGCAACAAGGCCTAAAGGCTAGAAGCAAATTTTCCCTGGATCTTTGCTCTCAATGAAAACTGCATTTCCCAAGGAGGCAAAAACTATAAAAACAGGTACAAAGTTTGTTATTAGAAACACAGTTAAGTTCAGTTCAGTCGCTCAGTTGTGTCCGACTCTTTGTAACCCCATGAACGGCAGCACGCCAGGCCTCTCTGTCCATCACCAACTCCCGGAGTCCACCCAAACCCATGTCCATCTAGTCGGTGATGGCATCCAATTATTTCATCCTCTGTCGTCCCCTTCTCCTCCTGCCCCCAGTTCTTCCCAGCATTAGGGTCTTTTCCAATGAGTCAACTCTTCGCATGAGCTGGCCACATATTGCTGAAGCCTGGCTTGGAGAATTTTGAGCATGGTAAAGAGGTGGCTAAATAATTCATGGAGGACAGTTCTTCCAGGCCTTTATTTACCTGTGGCCAATTATCTTGTTTCTTTTTCCATACCTGACCTACCCTAGGACCCTTCCGGATATACGCGTGCAAAGTTTTCCAAGATGGACTCCAGCCCAGAGGCCGATGGGTTGGCCTTGGCATCACATATTATGGGGTGGTGCCCGGTACTTTTGACCCCCCAGGAGCCTTTCTGCACATGTGCAATGCCTCCCTTTCCCCAAGGATGGGAAATATATGACCTCTTGATCTTTTACTCAAACAAGGTTTAGCCCCTCTGTGTTTTTGCCATGACTGTTATCTTAAAGTGTCCTCAGGAGACAAAGACTGGCTATTTACTGTTTCTGTTGTTATTTCTATTTCCAAATGCAAACGGGAGGCTAGTTGTAAATCCCCAGCCTGGAGCCCATCTATCAAGCCTAGAGACCACAGGAGATTCAACTCTGCCCTTCACAGGTTTTCAGCTTAGCTTTGTAGCATCTTTTATCGTACAAATTCAAAGTTTAGTACATTTCCTGAGAGAGAGCCCAGCCATCTTTGTGAGGTTCCTCTGGTCTTCAGTTGTATCACCTCCACCCCCACCCCCCACCAGTTTCTCATGAATATCATACACTCTCTGCTCTCCAGCAGCAGACTTAGGGACAAGTCTTGACTCACAGGCTCTAGTAGCTTCCAGAATTCATCAGTGACCCCGGGTTAAAAGGACCTATGGAGTGTCAGCATACCCCTCTCCCTATAGCTTTCACCTGTGGCCTTTTTGTTTTCTGTTCGTTTCCACCTGACCATTTTAGTTTCTTCAGGACCTCCAGACCATAGGATACTTCACTCTGTCTTTTAAAACATGTCACCTGACTCATTTATCACTTCCACAACCTCAGATTCAGAAAAGCTTTCGGTAGCCGTGAGTTCGAGACTCCTAAAACCCCTGCTTTGAGCAGTGCAGCCCCACAGGGCCATTGAGTTTCATTGTTCCCTCCCTGGCATGGAGCTCAGCCCAGCCCAGAATCAGAAAATGACCCAGGAACACAAAGGGCGGCCAGTTATCCACTCACCTCCAGACAGTTCTCCCCTTTCTGAAATTTTAGTCCATTTATCCTTGTAGCTTCCTCAACTCTCTGAGGCCATTAAAAGTAGAACTTTTGTTATTCATCCCGTTTTTTCTGCTCTTTGTCAGTAAGTGAGTTGGTGTACCATCACCTGCGCTAGCCCACTCAGAAGCAGAACTCAGCTTTACAAGTCTGCTTGTGCCCTTGGCTAAACCACTGCTCACTCTGCCCGCCTCCCCCTCCCAGTGAAAACCCTCAATACGCCCTTCCTCTGCAGTCTGTCCTCACTGGACTCTTCAGTTCCATAAAGACTTCAGAGGGAGGGCACGGATGGACCTTATCATACCAAGTCTGTATTATACTGCTCAGCTGATGATAGTACATTTGGGTTGTAAAAAACAATTTCTTAAAGCAATTATGACTTCTGAATTTAAGAGCCTTTGAATCTCTTAAAAACTGGTACTAATCTTGTTTACTTGGTCTCCAGCAACTTGGAGATTTCCGAAGAATATAAAACTACATTTTTTTCACTAAGATAGTAATACTGTGAATCATAAACTGAACCTCCTAATAAAGCTTCTTGAAGTGATCAAGAATTATTTTTAGAAGCTGATTTTGACCATTAAATGCTATATTGTAGAAGTATTTAAAGAAGCTTCTTGATAAGTTTTGCCTCCATTTGCTATGTAAATATATACACCTATCATTTTATTTCCTTTGTTCCTTAGTATACTCATATTTCTTTGTAAATAAATATGCCTTTTTGAAAAAAAGTCAGAGAAAGACAAATATCCATATGATATCACTTGTATGTGGAATCTAAAATATGGAACAAATGAACTTATTTACAAAACAAACACAAACATAGAAGACAAACTTATGGTTACCAAAGAGGAAAGGGGGAGGGATAAATTAGGAGTATCATATACACACTACTCGGAGAAGGCAATGGCACCCCACTCCAGTACTCTTGCCTGGAAAATCCCATGGACGGAGGAGCCTGGTGGGCTGCAGTCCATGGGGTCGCTAAGAGTCGGACACAACTGAGCGACTTCACTTTCACTTTTCCCTTTCATGCACTGGAGAAGGAAATGGCAACCCACTCCAGTGTTCTTGCCTGGAGAATCCCAGGGACGGCGGAGCCTGGTGGGCTGCCGTCTATGGGGTCGCACAGAGTCGGACACGACTGAAGCGACTTAGCAGCAGCAGCAGCATACACACTACTGGGTATAAAATAAATATAAGGACCTATTGTATAGTGCAAGGAACTCTATCTTGTAATAAACCATAATAGAAAAGAATTTAAAGAAAGAAAGAGAAGACTCATTCTGAAAACTCTCCCTCTTTCCTTCATGACTTCTTAAATGGAATGTTTGTATTAATTGCAAACAGTGTTATTATACAGTAGAACAGCAAACCTGAGCCCCTTCACAGCCTTCCAAGTCCCCACACAGCTCAACTGCACCTCAAACAAGAAGGCAACTGCTAGGAGGCCAGCAGGCAAACTTCAAGAGACAGTGGTTTCTACTCTTTCTGAAGTTCTCTATCCAATCCCAGCCCAGGCCAGCCTATCAGAACTTCAAGAAAAATAAAAATGGCAAACACACACACACACACACACTCACTCCCTTCCATAACTTCAAAGGAGATTTTGCATATATTATTAGAGAAATAACAAAATTGTTTATTAACATAGAGTGAAATATGGTCTAAACTTTTAAAGTTTTACCTGAAACTCTGCTATCTTCTTTCTTTAGGCATACTGTGCTGCTAGAAATCTCTATGAAGTTGTACGAGCTTTTTTCTTTTTCATGTTCCTTCTTCTAGAAATATGAAGGTGCTGGGTTGGACCACCTAAAGAAACCTAAAAAATATAAAAGAACTAGGAAACTCTTCTACATTGAATTTGCAATGTAAAGACAACTTCATCGATCAAATAACTTGGGATTCCTTAGAAGATCTGTGAATCCAGTTAAATGATAAAAGTCCTAAAATAGTCACAAAGAAAATATGCAGCATTAGTAAGAAATTATTAAATATTATGTACCACAGACATGTCTAATTTTGTCCTTCCAGTGGCAGATGGTAAACAGGATGTTGAGAAATTGAGATTGGGGTCTCTGAGTCTGCAGGAGTCCCTTAGCAGGGCTCATTTGTAAACAGGAACCGTGCCAGGCATCCTGGGTTAGCAACTCTGTGATCTCTTTCAGCATTTCCTACAGCTTTTCCTCTGGGACTGGCTGACCCCAGTTTTATACTGGAACCTTTGCTTTATGCTTGAAAGAGTTGGAAGGATTGGAAGCACAATCTAGCCTAGAGAGACTAAAATATTTACAATCTAGCCCTTTACATCAAAAGTTTGTGGAACTATGCTTTCAATGGGCGCCTAAAATTTAAACTTTTTTAGCTCTTCTCTTAGAATAAGAGTATTATCTTTTACAATGTTTGCAAAATCAATGAAAAGTGTTAACTTCAGCTTCCTTTTTTTCTTCTGATGCATGCTTAAGTCACTTCGGTTGTGTCCGACTCTTTGTGACCCTATGAACTGTAGCCCACCAGGCTCCTCTGTCCATGGGAATCTCCAGGCATGAATACTGGAGTGGGTTGCCATGCCCTCCTCAAGGGGATCTTCCTGACCCAGGGATCAAACCCACATCTCTTACATCTGCCAGCATTGGCAGGTGGATTCTTTACCACTAGCGCCACTTGGGAAGCCCCTCTCTTCTGGTGGTTCAATGATATGTATAAAATGTTATGCATCATGATTTTGTCCCTCCCCAGTTCAATCTAGTTGAACTGGATGTATGTATGGGTCTTTTTTGGGCTTCCCAGGTGGTGCTAGTGGTAAAGAACCCACCTGCCAATTCAGGCAGTCGTAAGAGATGCGGGTTCAATCCCTGGGTCAGGAAAATTCCCCTGGAGGAGGGCATGGCAACCCACTCCAGTATTCTTGCCTAGAGAATTCCATGGACAGATGAGCCTGGCCAGCTACCATCCATAGGGTCGCAAAGAGTCAGACACGACTGAAGTGACTTAGCATGCATGCGTGTGTCTTTTTCATTTTATTACTCATAAATTAATAATCCCATTTTGAATTCTTGATCCTAGGGAGGGATTTTTTCTTTAATTTTTGTTCAACATACATGTATTGGCCATTCTAGCATCACATTTCAAAATCATCTCTATTAAACTTAAAAATTACCCATTGTTTTCTATAAATATTGCACTGTTGCTGCCATCAAAAGCATCATTCAATTTGCCTAAATATTGGACTATATTTCAAGCCTTGACACCTGTTTCCTTGTCATTGTTGAATATCTTGACTATTGACTGCTTATCCAGTCTTTGTCTGTTTTCATAATGGCCTGAGTACATCTTGACCTGCAAATCTACTCATCTTCAATGTTTCCAGTTTTTTTTAAAATTTAACCTGTCCATTTCTCTAAAGATTTTCTATTTCCTTTCTCTTTTCAGCCTTTTTTTCCTGAGTTCCTCTGTCATATTTTCTACTTTTTCATCATCCTGATTCATTCTCCTATTTTCAAGGATCTAGAAAAATTAAAAGGAATTAAACCCCAAATGTGCACAATTTTAATATCTATCAAAAATTTAAAGTACCATGAATGTAAAGATGAAAAGAATTTGGTATATTACTTCAAACGTGTTACCCCTAGACCTTTATATACACACACTGAAGAGTAAGATGAATTGTTTAATAGTGCAAAATGGTCCTCAGCTGCCATACACACCCTGTTGTGAATGTCACAGAATTGGAGCCATGAACTGGATCATGAAGAGAAGCTAGAAGATGGACACTTTGCACTATCAAGAAGTAACTCTTTGCTGTGCACGCTATTCCTTTGATGCCGCTATAGAGGACACATTTGGCAAGTCCAATGTGTCTTTCCACCCTAGACTCCCAGTGCTCAACTCCTTCCGACGTTTCACAGACGCATCCAGCTCCCTTCAAGCATTCTGCCACCACCACCTTTTGTTTTGAAGCCATAGAGCAAAAGACAAGGGCAGGCATTTCTTTGAGGCCTGATGGGTTTTAGCAAGGTGAGTGTTTAGGGTTTACAGGCGACTCTGCGCCAGCATTGGGGATTGCGAACCGAGAGTATGTGTGTGTGAGTGTGTGTATGTGAGTGTGTGTGTAGTATGCATACATGCAAGATTTGTGGGCCCTATATAGCACGATGCCCTTCTTGCCCAGGTTTAAAGGGTGGTGCTGAGAGTGAGGGACCATTTGGGGGGTGCCCCTGCCTCAAGCTATGCTGAGCATGAAGAAACAGGAAGACTAGAATGAAATTCTGAGAAATTCCCCCATGCTCAGAGTGGGACAGGAGTCCTCAGGCTCTGAGCAGAGCATCCTAGGGATGTGGCAGGACCTTGAGGGGAAGTATCTGCTGGCTGGGGATACTCCAGGCCCTGGCTCAGCAGGTGACAACAGGGAGCATATCAAACCAGGATATGGGGATTCCCTGATGGGTCAGTGGTAAAGAATCCGCCTGCCAATGCAGGAGACATGGGTTCAATCCCTGATACAGGAAGATCCCACATGTCGCAGAGCAACTAAGCCCGTGCACCACAACTACTGAGCTTGTCCTCTAGAGCCTGGGAGCTGAAACTACCGAACCCACGTGACACAACTACTGAAGGCCGTGCACCCTAGAGCCCATGCTCCGCAGCAAGAGAAGCCACTGCGATGAGAAGCCTGCACACTGCAACGAAGAGTAGCCCCAGCTCACTGCAGAAAGAAATCCATGCAACAACAAAGACCCAGCACAGCCATCAGTTCAGTTCAGTTGCTCAGTCGTGTCCGACTCTGCAACCCCATGGACTGCAGCACACCAGGCCTCCCTGTCCATCACCAACTCCCGGAGCCTACTCATGTCCATCAAGTCGGTGATACCATCCTCTGTCATCTCATCCTCTGTCGTCCATCTCATCCTCTGTCGTCCCCTTCTCCTCCTGTCCCCAATCCTTCCCAGCATCAGTGTCTTTTCCAATGAGTCAGCTGTTCGCATGAGGTGGCCGAAGTATTGGAGTTTCAGCCTCAACATCAGTCCTTCCAATGAACACCCAGGACTGATCTCCTTTAGGATGGACTGGTTGGATCTCCTTGCAGTCCAAGGGACTCTCAAGAGTCTTCTCCAAAACCACAGTTTAAAAACATTAATTCTTCAGTGCTCAGCTTTCTTTATATTCCAACTCTCACATCCATTCATGACTACTGGAAAAACCATAGCTTTGACTAGAAGCTATTTATAGCACAGCCAAAAATACATAAATAAAATTACTAAAAAAAATGTGATATGGTGACCAGAAGACCTGGGACCTCCCTGGTAGAACGCCCCCAGGACCTTATATGACGCTGGGAGGGCAGGAGAGACACTTGATCATTACCAAGCTGAAATTCCATTTCAACCTAACCAGATTAGAGCAGAGAGGCTAGATTTGGATCAGGAAGGAAGGAAAGAAATGTGACATTTCTTACACATCGTTTTGTTCAATAAAATCGTGAATAAGTTTGGTGAATCCTGACGCTCTTCACATCCTTTTCTCTCTTGAAGTTGGGGGACCTCATAGTCTGGGGAAGGGTGGATTCCAGGGCCTTCGCTGCTGGACTATCCTTGATGTTTCTGGAACTTACTTTAGGGGGAAAGCAATCTGTGTTTTTGCGTCTGGGTACTTAGCAGACCACTTTGTGGAGAATTCCTGGTCAGAGAAATCAGTGCCACGGCCACTCATCCCTGCCCCAGAGATGCAGGGGACAGGAGTCCCCTTGTTCTTCCCAGAGTTGCTCTGGCTCCCCCCGACCTTGCAGATGTTGGTGGAGAGAGGCAGGCTTTCCCACTAGGGAAAAGGGAGGAAAATGGAGACTCTGGGCAGGAAACTATGTGAAGCCATCAACAGAAGTCCTCTGTCTTCTGAATACTTTCTGGGTTGCAGCAATGTCTTCTTTTAAATTGAGGTACAGTTGATGTACAATATTAAATAAGTTTCAGGCATACAACATAGTGATTCAAAAATTTTAAAGCTTATACTCCGTTTATAGTTATTATAAAATATTGACTATATTCCCTGTGTTGTATAATATATCCTTGCAGCTTATTTATTTTATACATAGTAGTCTGTATGCCTTAATCCTCCACCCCTGTCTTACCTCTCCTCTCCCCTCCAGTAACCACTAGTTTATTCTCTACACCTGTGAGTCAGCTTCTTTTTCGTTGTATGTTAGGTTCATTAAAAAAAATTTAGATACCACATACAAATGATACAATACAAATACAGTCTTTGTCTTTGTCTGACTTATTTCACTTAGCATAATACCTTCCAAGTCTATCCATGTTGTTGCAAATGGTAAAATTTTATTTTTTATGGCTGAGTAGTATTCCTGTGTGTGTGTGTGTGTGTACCATATCTTCTTTATTAATCTGTTGAGGGACACTTAGGTTTCTTCCATATCTTGGCAATTGTAAATAATGCTGCTGTGAACATTGGGGAGCATGTATCTTTTTTACTTAGTGTTTTTGGTCATTTGGGGTATATCCAGGAGTGGTATTTCTAGGTCCTATGGTAGTTTTATTTTCAGTTTTTTGAGAAACCTCCATTACTGTTCTCCACAGTGGCTGCACCAGCTTATATTCCCACCAACAGTGTACAAGGGTTCCCTTTTCTTGACATCCTTGCCAGCGTGTGTTAGTTGTAGACTTTTTGATGATGGCCGTTCTGAGAGGTATGATGTGACCTCTCATTGTGGTTTTAATTTGCATTTCTCCAATGATTAATGATGTTGAGCATCTTTTCACTTGCATGTCAGCCATCCAGATGTCTTCTTTATAAAAATAAACGTCTATTCAGGTTGAAGTGATGTCTTTATCATTTGCTCAGTGCTCTGTGGATATCTTTGCTTTCAGAGACGGCCTCTTCACTGCCACCCCAGGTACCCAGAAAAGTCCTTGAAAGAAATTGTGCTCTGGGGGTCACCTGGTCAATGAGTGGTCCTCTCCCAGACCTGCCCATGAGTCCAGACACTGACAGGACTGTGGGTCCTGCTCAAATCCAGAACGGGGGCTATACCAGCCCTGGGAGAGCCCCAGGGTCCAGGCCAAGTCGCCATGCCTTCAGATTTTCTCCTGGCACCTCTCTCCTTCCCTGGAAGCAAAACTCCAAATTGTCCAGCAGAGGGAGTCAGCAGCCTGCTGTTGGCATTCAGGCCTGGCTTCTGAAGAGTGCTAACTATTCCAAGGGTTTGTTGGCTCTTTCTCTGGGAACCAGAGCACCGGGAAAATACACGCTGACTTAAGTGAATGCCTCCCACGGGCCCACTCTGGTTTCCTTCCAAATTCATCACCTGTGTCACTCTCCCACCTCAACCCATCTTTTCACAGTCGCTGTGTTATTAGCAGGTAGAAATACAGCTTTTGTCTATTAAGGCTCGTTTTCCCTCAGATTTACAGAGGGAACTTACCTTCGTTTATGACTCTCTTGCATTAGGCAATCCCTTCCCTCCCCCTGGAACTTAAACATTTTGCTCTTTCCCCCTGGTCCTCTTTGAATGGCTAACCTGTATGGATACCTGGAAAAGCGTCAGGGGAACTTGCTCTCTCTAAGGACCCTGAATCATCCAGAAGACTCACCTTGTGGTAATGAAGCCAATCAACTCCTTAGCCAACTATCTGACTTTTTTACCTTTTATTTTCCATTGGAGTATAGTGGATTAACAATGTTGTATTCATTTCAGGGGTACAGCAAAGCGATTCAGTTACACATCCACGTGTATCTATTCTTTTTCAAATTCTTTTCCCAGTTAGGCTGTTACAGAATACTGAGCAACATAAGATGCTCTTCAGGTGAGACCCCTGTGCTTTGTGATGCAGTAACATCATTTCAAAGAGGGGCTGAACCCAATCGGCAAAGCCCAGGTGAAACGCCTCTGCAGGGAAATGTAAAGAAAAGAAGCAGAGGCGGTGTCCGTCCACCCCCCTCTCCACCAGAAGCCCGTGGGCTCCGCCAGGCCAGGATGCCTCCCTTCCTTCCCTCCGCTGAGAATTTCTTGCATCTCCCACTCAGGGTCCCCACAGACCTCTCCCAGAGGGTGCTGTAAGTTTTTGAGATCAGGACTTGCAGTTCGACTCTGGGTTTCAGAAGCGCCTCTGCTTTCACCTTCCAAGACAGCTCCCTCCCCTTCCTCTGCTTCAGCCACTGTGGTGGATGAAAAACTTGGCTGTTTTTCAAGGTCTCAGTCACCTGCACCCTGATCTTCTCCAGGGCATTACAGAGGTCTTTGCTCCACAACTTTCAACTCCTGTTGGGAGACTCGGCAGGAAAAAAACAAACAAAAAAACACACAGCTTCATGACGTGGGGCAGACCTCAATGATATTTAACAAAGAAACCAGAGCCGGCAGCGGGGACCAGGAGGAAGCCTGGAAGGAGAGGGGTGAGTACTCGGCTGGAATAGAATGATGGATTCATGTGGCTAAACGGTGCTTCCCAAGGGACCCTGTTGAAAAGCAATGGATTCCAGTCTGAATACAGTATGTGGTGGCCAAGGCTCTGTCCTCAGCCAGTCAGCATTGTCGTCACTGTCCTCCGTGAGGCCACACTGAGTGGTAACACTTTGAGGGATAGCGTTTGTGCTAAGTAACAGAATCAGCATTGTAAAAGTTTTCAACAGACTGAAACAATCAAATCTAACAAGATGAAATTTGATTGAGATAAATGTAAAATTTTGAATGAAGCAGGAATACCCTAAAATACTGCTTGTGAATAAGTATCAGATGTTGGAGTTGCCTCTGTGCTCACGTGGGAGAGAGACCAAAAAAAAAAAGTAATCTTAGGTTGTATCATTGGGCTTCCCAGGTGAAGCTAGTGTAAAGAACCTGCCTGCCAAAGCAGGAGACATAAGAGAAACGGGTTCAGTCCTTGGGACGGGAAGACCCCTTGGAGGAGGAAATGGTACCCCACTTCAGTATTCTTCCTGGGAGAATCCCATGGACAGAGGAGCCTGGCAGGCTACAATCCAGGGCGCCCCAAAGAGTCAGACACAACTGAGTGTCTGAGTACATAGCACAGGTTGCATCACAGGGCATTTGGGATCCAGAAGTGAAGAAGTGGTTACCAGCGCTGGAACACTGTGTCCATTTCTGCCTATTGCCCTTGGAAGGGAGCCCAGGCAAACAAGAGACGGGGATGGTTGAGGGGACTGAGGCCCAGGTTGGTAACTGGCAGTGAGAAGCCCAAAGATGCTTGGTCCAGGAGAAAAGACTGGGATGTGGAGAGACCTAGAGAAAGAGGGGTGATGCTTTTCGTTGGGGCTTCAGAGGACAGAGCCAGGCCCAACAGGCTGGCAGGAGCGTCAGTCCAGGGCATCCCACAGACCTGTGTGCAAACCCAGCTGAGCGACCCGGCAATCACCTTAGCCCTCTGAACCTTGAACCTCAGCTGTACAGCAGGGACGCTGGTCTGTCTGCTCCAGAACTGCCCCCAGAATCGAAGTACAGCCACAAAGTGCTCAGCAGAGCCCCAGAAGCATGGTAAGGGCTGCAAAGAGTGTACTTCTTGTTTACTATTAGGTAGTAGTTAGAGGGGGACAATTTGGGGTTTCGTGCAAAACAATCTTCTAGCCCTGGGAGCGTCCCTTCTACAGAGTGCAGTTTTGGCAGGTTATGGACATTCAGGCAGCTTATAGTACTGAGAATGGAATGCTCTTGGGTACTTTGCCGCCCCGGCGAGACTGATGCCAAGTCTCGCTCTTGGCCTCAAGCGACAATTTAGCCCTGCCTTTGAGAGAAGAACTGTGCTTGGTCCCTCCTGCCACTGCGCTGCAGAACAGCCAGTCACAGGGGATGGCTGGAGATGTCCCCACGGCTGGACCTGGAAAGCTGTCCCCAACTTAGGGCAGTGGTTCCTGGTACCCCCACTAAGGAAGGCTTAAAGGGCGTGAAGGTAGAGACCGTGGACATGGCTGGGAAGTTGAAAGGGTTGTAGGTATCAGGGGGAGGTGGATGTCCCTGGATGTGCCCTCTGAGGGCCTCTTTCATAAAGAGTCACGTGTTGGGGGGTGTGTGGCTGGGGTAGGGGGCTCACTGCACCCCAGCTGAGGACTTTCCTCGATGCCACTTCCTGCTGCTGCTGCTTCTGGGCAGTTCTCTGGCAAGTTAAGCACTGGGGACCAGCAGGCAGGCCGTGTGACTTGCAGGAGGAAACCACTTAGGGGATTAAGCTGACAAATCTCCCACACAAAATTCACCGGGCTTGAAGTGCAGGGGGCAGGGCCTCCAGGCTGCCTCCCATACCTCTAGACGGCAGGCAGAGGGTGTAGCAGCCCTGCAAACTGGAATTCTGGCGCATTGCTTCCCTGGCAACAGAAGGGAGGCTGTCACGGGTGCTGCAGAGGCAGCTAGGGGACTTCCCCTAGAGCCCTGGGCACTGGCTCGCTGCCTCGGCAGACAGGCTGCCTGCTGGCTGGGGGTTACCGTACTGTACTACCTCCCTGCCAGCCACCTCCTGACTGCCCTGCTTATTCTTGTCCTTCTGGTAGCCCTCAGATGGCCTTTTCGAGGTTGAATCCTTGTGCGTGCGTGCATGCTCCGTCGTGTCTGACTCTTTGCAGCCCCATGGACTGCAGGCTCCTCTGTCCCTGGAATTTTCCAGGCAAGAATACGGGAATGGGTGGCCATTTCCTTCTGCAGGGGATCTTCCCGACCCAGGGGTCGAACCCAAGTCTCCTGCCTCTCCTGCCTTGGCAGGCGGATTCTTTACCCCTGAGCCACGTGGGAAATCCTTTGGAAGGACGGGCTGCCACAATATACAGCAAATCCTGCGTTCTCGGAATGTGAGGATGACCGAGGAAGCCTGCTCTTTCTCGGTCCTTCAGAGTCCAGGACCTGCAACAAGGTGTCCAACTTTGCTGGGGTGTTTGGGTGAAGATTCTTGGACTTAGTGGGAAGGGGGCTGAGGTGATGGTTGACAGCCTCGTCTTCTGCCAGTCTCTTCTGATGGCACACCATGGCACTTGGACCAAGCTGGGGATGAAAAATAAAAAGCAGTGTTTATCAACTGGTGAACCTGAGACACGTGGATGGGGGTGGTGAGAGAGCGGTGAGGAGCAATGGGGCCTCTCTGTCCAGCAAAGGCCCTGAAAAAGGCCTGCCTTTGTCCCTGTGACCACATCAGGAGGGAAGGAATTGTCCACAGGTGAAATCCGTATTCGTGGGTTTTTGTTGTTGTTGTTGTTGTTGTTGTTTTACAGCTCCTAATGAAACTTCTAGTCTTTTAAGTTGAGAAATAAGTGACCATATAACACTATATTAATTTCAGGTATACACTATAATGATCCAATATTTGTATATTACAAAATGATCACCACCAATAAGTCCAGTTAACAAGCATCACTGCACAGGGTTAAACATTTTTTTTCTCGTGATGAGAACTTTTAAGGTCTACTCATAGCAACCTTCAGATAGGTAAGGCAGTATTATTAACTGTTGTCATGCTGTACACTACATCCCCATGACTTATTTATTATATAACTGAAAGTGGGAATTTCTGTTGACTCCTTCACCCATTTCATCCACCCACAAGCCTCCACATCTGACAACCATCAATCGTTCTCTGTATCTGTATGTTCAGGTTTAGGGGGAGGGGGCTTTTTGTTGCTTTTTAGGTTCTACATATCAGTAGATCTTACTTTTTCCTTCTCTTTGTGACTTATTTCACTCAGCATAATATCTTCAGAAGTCCATCCATTTCATCTCAAATGGTAAGATTTCCTTCCTTTTTATGGCCTAGTAATATCCCCATGTGTGTGCACGCACACATACCGCTTTTTGTTCGTCCATTCATCCATCCATGGACACTTGGGTTGTTTCTGCATCTTGGCTATTGTAAATAATGCTGCAGTGGATGTGTATCTTTTCAAGTGAGTTGTTTTCAATTCCTTTGAATCAATACCCAAAACCAGAATTGCCGGATCATACAGTATTTCTATCTGTAATATTTTGAAGAGCTTCCATACTGTTTTCCGTAGTGGTTGCACCAGTTTACACTCCTACCAACAATGGGACATTCTTGTCAATATTTGTTTGTTGTCTTCTTGATAATAGCCATTCTAACAGGTGTGAGGTGATACCTCATTATCATTTTGATTGACATTTCTTTGATTAGTGATGTCGAGCACCTTTTCATGTACCTATCGACCATTGATACGTTGTCTTTGGGAAAATGTCTATTAAGATCCTCTGCCCACTTTTTAAAGTTGAGATAGTATTTGTATATAACATTTTATGTTTCATGTGTATAACATTATGGTTCAATATCTGTATACACTACAGCTGCTCCTGCTGCTAAGTCACTTCGGTTGTGTCTGACTCTGTGCGACCCCATAGACGGCAGGCAAGAATACTGGAGTGGGTTGCCATTGCCTTCTCCAGTGCATCAACAGGAAAAGTGAAAGTGAAGTCGCACAGTCGTGTCCGACTCTTAGCGACCTCATGGACTGCAGCATACCAGGCTCCTCCGTCCATGGGATTTTCCAGGCAAGAGTACTGGAGTGGGGTGCCATTGCCTTCTCCATACACTACAGCAGATCACACCAAAAACTTAGTTTCCATTCATCACCATAGAGTTGATCCCCTTTAGCCATTTCACCCATATTCCCTGCTATCCACTACTGTTTTCTGTATCTACATGTTTGTTTTTGTTTGGTTTGGCGTGTTCATTTATTTATTTTTGTTTTTTATATTCCATGTATGAGTGAAATCATACAAAATTTGTCTTTATCTTAGTTTACTTAGCATAATACCCTCAAGGTCCATCCATGTTGGGGCAAATGGCAAGATTTCATCTTTTTATGGCTAATATTCCATTACTATATATATATATATATATATATATTATGGAGCTTCCCTGATAGCTCAGTTGGTCAAGAATCTGCCTGCAATGTAGGAGACTCCAGTTTGATTCCTGGGTTGGGAAGATCCGCTGGAGAAGGGATAGGCTACCCACTCCAGTATTCTTGGGCTTCCCTTGTGGCTCAGCTGGTAAAGAATCTACCTGCAATGCGGGAGGCCTGGGTTTGATCCTTGGGTTGGGAGGATCCCCTGGGGAAGGGAAAGGCTACCCGCTCCAGTATTCTGGCCTAGAGAATTCCATAGACTGTATAGTCCATGGGGTCGCAAAGAATTGGACATGACTGAGCAACTTTCACTTTCATATATATATATATAATGATAAATATGGGGGTACAGATATCTTTTCAGATTAGTGTTGTCATACTCTTCAGGTAAATACCCAGAAGTGGGACAACTGGATCATATGGTAACCGATTACTTTTTGGGGAACCTGCATACTGTTTTCTATAGTGGCTTCACCGATTTCTTCTTGGTGTTGCTTCTCGCCAACAGTGTACAAGGATTGCCTTTTCTCCACATCCTCATCAATACTTGCTATTTCTTGACTTTTTGATAATAGCCATTCAAGCAGACATGAGGTGATAGCTCGTGATTTCAATTTGCACTTTTCTAATAATTAGTGATGTTGAACATTATATTCATGTGTCTGTTGGCCGTCTGTATTTTTTCTTTTTGGAAAATTTTCTATTCAGAAGATTCTCTGCTCATTTTTTAATTGGTTTGTTTGTTGTTGTTGAGTTGTATATGATGTGACGTGCTTAGTCGCTCAGTCGTGTCTGACTCTTTGCAACCCCATGGACTGTAACCCACCAGGCACCTCTGTCCAAGGGGATTCTCCAGACAAAAATACTGGAGTGGGTTACCATTTCCTTCGCCAGGGGATCTTCCCGACCCAGGGATCAAACCCAGGTCTTCTGCATTGTAGGAAGATTCTTTACCAACTGAGCTACGAGGGAAGCCCCGTTGAGTTGTATAAGTTCTTTATATACTTTGGGTATTAATCCCTTATCAGATATATGATTTGCAAATATTTTCTCTGATTCAGAAAGTGGCCTTTTCATTTTGTAGGTGGTTTCCTTTGCTGTACAGAAGCTTTTTAGAGTGCCACTTGTTTAGTTTTGCTTTTGTTGCTTTTGGTGTCAGATCCAAAACAGTCATCACCGAGACTGATGTCAAGGAGCTTACCCTGTATGTTTTCTTCTTGGAGTTTTATGGTTTCAGGTCTATATTCAAGTCTTTTATCCATTATGAGTTAATTTTTGTGTATGATATAAAATAGTGGTACAGATTCATTCTTTTGCATGTGATTATTAGTTTTCCTAACACCAGCTATTAAAGAACCTATCCATTCCCCATTGTATATTCTTGCCTCCTTTATTATAACTTAATCACATATGTGTGGGTTTATTTCTGGGCTATTTATTCTCTTTCATTGATGTGTCTTGTGTTTTATGCCAGTGCCATACTGTGTTATTGTAGCTCTGTAATAAAATTTGAAATCAGAAAGCATGATGCCTCCAGTTTTTTGATTCTTTATCAACACTGATTTACCTATTCAGGGTCTCTTATGATACTATACAAATTTTAGGACTTTTTATTCTATTCCTGTGAAAAATGCCATTGGGATTTTGACAGGGATTCCTTTGAATTTGTTGACTGCTTTTGCTTGTATGGAAATTTTAACAATACTCTTCTAATCCATAAGCATTGAATATTTTTTCAACTGTGCCTTCAATGTTTTTCATTAACATCTTGTACTTTCCAGTGTACGTGTCTTTTACCTCCTTGGTTAAATTATTCTGAGACACTTTATCCTTTTTTTATGCAACTGTATGTGGGATTGTTTTCTTAATATCTTTTGATAATTTGTTGTTGGTGTTACTTAATAACACCAAAATTTTTGTGTGTTGATTTGTGTCCTGCAACTTTACTGAATTTTTTATTAGTTTTAATAGTTTTTTGGTGAAGTCTTTAGGGTTTTCTATATATAATATAATATGTCATTTTTATATGGTGATAGTTTTACTTCTTCCTTTCCAATTTGGATGCCTTTTGTTTCTTTTTATTGCCTAATTGATCTAGCTAGAATTTGCAATACTATATTAAATATGAGTGGTGAGAGTGGGCATCCTTGTCTTGTTCCTGACCCTAGTGGAGACGCTTTCAGCTTTTCAAAGTTGAGTATGCAAACTGTGGGCTTGTCATATGTGGTCTTTATTATGTTGAGGTATGTTCCCTCCATATCACATTGCTGAGAGTTCTCATTAATGAACATGGAAAACTCCAAGGACTTTCTCTGCATATATTAAGTTAATCGTATGATTTTTGTCCTGCCTTTTGCTAATGTGGTGCATAACAATGATTGACAGATTGTGGGTGTATCACGTTGTTGAACCGTCCTTGCATCCCTGGAATAAATCCCACTTGATCATGATGTATGATCCTTTAAATGTAATGTTGAATTCTGTTTTCTAATATTTTCTTGAGGACTTTTTGTATCTATGTTCATCAGGGTTATTGATGAACATCTATTTTGGGGATTATTGAGAAGGAAGCTGCCTGGTCCTGGACTTTTTGTATGTTAGGAGGTTGGTGGTTGCTGATTCAGTCTCATTACTAGTAATAGATCTGTTCAGTTTTCTCTTGATGACTCAGTCTTGGTAGGTGGTTTGTTTTTAAGAATTTATCCATTTCTTCTAGATGTCCAGTTTTTGGAGTGTATAATTTTTCTTTCTAGTCTTTTATGAACCTTTGTATTCCTGTGGCATCAGTTGTAATGTTTCTTCTTTCATTTCTGATTTTATTTCAGTCCTCTTTTTTTTTTTTTTTTTGATGTGTCTGGCTATAGGTTTGTCAATTATGTTTATCTTTTCAAAGAAGCAGCTTTTCTGCTGATTGTCTTTTTAGCCTCTATTTCATTTATTTCTGCTCTGATTTATTTCCTTCCTTCTACAAACTTTGATCTTCATTGGTCCTTCTTTTTCTAGTTCCTTGCAGTGTAAAGTGAGGTTGTTTATTTGAGGTCTTTCTTGTTTTTTGACATAGCCCTAATGGCCGTGAACTTCCCTCTTGGAATTGCATTTGTTGCATCCTACAAATTTTGGTATATTGTGTTCCCATTTTCACTTGTCTCAAGGCATTTTTAAAAATTTCTCATTTGATTCCTTCTTAGGCACTTTGGTTGTTTATGAACATGTTGTTTAATCTCCATCTATTTAAATTTTCTAATTTTCCTCTTGTAACTGATTTCTAGTTTTGTAGTTGGAAAAGATGCTTGATATGATCTCACTATTAAATTTATTGACTTGCTTTGTGGCCCAACATACCTATCCTGGAGAAATGTTCCATGTTCACTTGAGAGAATGTGTATTCTTTTGCTTTTGAATGAATTCTTATTTATCTGTTAAGTCCATCTTGTCTAATGCAACACTTAAGGTTGAGGTTTTCTTATTTTCTGTCTAGATGATCTATCCAATGATGTAAGTGGGGTTTTTAATTTTCTACTATTTTATTGCTATCTATTTTGCTTTTTAGGTCTGTTAATATTTGCCTTATATATTTAAGTCTTCCCAGGTTGGGTGCATAAGTATTTAGAAATGTTTTGTTGAATTAATCCCTTTAGAGTTAAGTCAGGATCTTCTTTGTCTCGTATTAAAGTTTGTTTTAAAACCCACTTTGTCTGATTTAAGCATTGATACCCCACCCAGCTTTCTTTTGGTTTCCCATTTGCATGGAGTATCTTTTTCTATCCCTTCCTATTCTGTTTCATTACATCTGAAGTGAGAGTCTTGGAAGCAGCATATAGTTGGGTCTTGTATTTTCTTGGAGAATTTAGTCCGTCTATGTTAAAAGTAATCATTGACATGTATGTACTTATTATAATTTTGTTAATTGTTTTCTGGCTCTTTTGTAATTCCTCTGTTCCTTTCTTTTTCTCTTGCTTGCTTCCTTTGTAATTTGATTTTCTGTAGTGGTATGCTTAGGTTCATTTCTTTCATCATTTGTGTATCTGGTCTAGGCTTTTTGCTTTGTGGTTTTTTTTAAAAAAAGATGTTTTACATTCCACATATAAGTGATAACATGCACTGTTTTTCTTTCTCTGCCTGACTTACTTCACTAAGCATATATTAGACCCTTTAGGTCTATCCATGTTGACACAAATAGCAGAATTCTTTTCTATAGATGTTTATTCTTTATTCTTTTTTTAATGAATGTTTGGGTTCATTTGTGTGAGACCCTCTGATTTCTGTGCTTTGATATATTTCTTTTTTCAGGTTTTGGAAGGATTTAGCTGTAATTTCATTAGATGCATTTTTTTACCCATTTTTCTCTTCTCCTTCTGGGACCTCTATAATGTGAATGTTAGTATGCTTGATATTGTCTCAGAGATCCTTTAAAGTGTTCTCATTATTTAAAATTTGTTTTTGTTGTTTTGATTGGGTGATTTTCATTATTCTATCTTTCAGATCATTTATGCATTCTGTATCATCCAGTCTGCTGTTAATTCCTTCTAGTGCATTTTTTCACTTCAGTTATTCTGCAGTTCTGAGTGTTTCTTTTTAATATTAACGAATTCCTTGTAAACATTCTTACTATCTATTTTCTCTAATTCACTTAGTATTCTTATTACTAGTGCTTTGAACTCTTTAGCTGGAAGATTGTTTTTTTTAAACCTCAGTTATTTGACCTGAGTTTTTGTTTTAAATAATTTTATTTATTTATTTATCTTTGGCTATGCTGCCCCAGGGCATGTAGGATCTACCCAGAACCAGGGACTGAACTCATGTCGCCTGCATTGGCAGGCGAATTCTTTACCACTGAGCCACCAGGGAAGCCCTGGTATATTGTTTATTTCTGTTTTGTTTATTGTTTTCTCAGGGGTTGTCTCTTGTTCTTTCAATTGAGACAAATTCTTCTGTCTTTTCAGTTTGCTTAACTTTCTGCATCTCTATGAAATTAGGTAAAACAGTTACTCATCGTGGTCTTGAAGGGGTATCCCTGTATAATCCTTGTGTGTTTCCAGAGTCTTTGGATCTAGCATGAGCATGAGTCTTGCAATCTGCAGGATGGGCTGGTAGCTATCACCTTGGTAGGAGATAGGGCTGGAGATGGAAGGGCTATGGCCAAAGCCAGATGTGAGCCAGGTCTTCTCTGCTCAGAGGTCAACACCACCCTATTGGGGGTAGGGTCAGGTCCCAAGCTGCTGAAACGAAGGCACTGAGAATAAGGTCCAAGTTGGCTTCATTCCCTCTAAGGGTGTGCTCTCCTCCCTCCAAGCACTGGCAAAAGGGAAGCATTGCTGGAGCCAGAGGAGCCAGAGTGGGTGTTTGACATGGATGTGGGTGCAGACTCTGGCAATCCCAGCACCAACCAGAGCTCTGGACCACTCCCAATCCTCTGCTTCTGTAAGCACCAGCAATGGCCACCCTCGCCTCGTACAGATGCTGTGCTGGGTCTGAGATGGCTCCATCTCCCAGCTCCGTCAAGGGCACTCCCCTTGACTGCAACAGGCCTTGCCCCTATGTGGAGCTGCACCAATGGAGCAAGTGTGGACTGGAGTGGGTGCTCAGCTCAGGCTGGGTGTGTGCGAGGGCAGTCACAGGAAACCCACAGGGAACTGGCAGAGAGAGTCCTGGACAGTTTCAGTCTGCTGCCTCTGCCTTCTTTCAGGAGTAAGCATGTACATGCTTTTCATATGCAGAATCCAAGTTTCTTACAGCTCCACTGTCTGTCCCTCTGTGTTCAAGCCAGCCAACCACTCGAATGGCAGAAAGTAAAGAGGAACTAAAGAGCCTCTTGATGAGGGTGAAAGAGGAGAGTGAAAAAGCTGGCTTAAAGTTGAACATTTGAAAAACTTACATCAAGGCATCTGGGCCCATTACTTCATGGCAAATAAAAGGGGAAGCAGTGACAGATTTTATCTTCTTGGGCTCCAAAATCACTTTGGACAGTGACTGCAGCCATGAAATTAAAAGATGCTCCTTGGAAGGAAAGCTATGAGAAACCTAGACAGTGTATTAAAAAGCAGAGACATCAGTTTGCCAACAAAGGTCCATATAGTCAAAGCTATGGTTTTTCCAGTAGTCATGTATGGATATGAGAGTTGGATCGTAAAGAAAGCCAAGCACTGAATAGTTGATGCTTTAGAATTATGGTGCTAGAGAAGACTCTTGAGAGGCCCTTGGACTGCAGGGAGATCAAATCCTTGCAGTCCTTTAGGATCAGTTCAGTTCAGTCACCCAGTCGTGTCCGACTCTTTGCAACCCCATGAATCACAGCACGCCAGGCCTCCCTGTCCATCACCAACTCATGGAGTCCACCCAAACCCATGTCCATCGAGTTAGTGATGCCATCCAACCATCTCATCCTCTGTCTTCCCCTTCTCCTCCTGCCCCCAATCCTTCCCAGCATTAGGGTCTTTTCCAATGAGTCAACTCTTCGCATGAGGTGGCCAAAGTACTGGAGTTTCAGCTTCAACATCAGTCCTTCCAATGAACACCCAGGACTGATCTC
Organism: Giraffa tippelskirchi; assembly: GCF_054371585.1. Taxonomy (NCBI): domain Eukaryota; kingdom Metazoa; phylum Chordata; class Mammalia; order Artiodactyla; family Giraffidae; genus Giraffa; species Giraffa tippelskirchi. The sequence continues at coordinate 143,375,383 of NC_137281.1, read as the reverse complement.
CTTTAGGATGGACTGGTTGGCTCTCCTTGCAGTCCAAGGGACTCTCAAGAGTCTTCTCCAACACCACAGTTCAAAAGCATCAATTCTTCGGCGCTCAGCTTTCTTCATCGTCCAACTCTCATATCCATACACGACCAATGGAAAAACCATAGCCTTGACTAGACGGACCTTTGTTGACAAAGTAATGTCTCTGCTTTTAAAAATGCCATCTAGGTTGGTCATAACCTTCAGGATCACTCAATCCTAAAGAAAATCAACCCTGAATATTCATTGGTAGGACGGATGCTGAAACCAAAGCTCCAAAACTTTGGCCACTTGATACAAAGAGCCGACACGTTGGAAAAGATCCCCATGCTGGGAAAGATTGAGGGCAAAAAGAGAAGGAAGAGGCAGAGGATCAGATGGTTATGTAGCATCACTGACTAAACGGACATAAGTTTGGGCAAATTCTGGGAGATAGTGAAGGACAGGAAAACCTGGCATGCTGCAGTCTATGGGGTTGCAAAGAGTCTAACATGACTGACTTATTGACTGAACAACAACGAAAGGTAATTCATCCTCCCAGTGGCAAACCCCAGGGTTGGGGTGTGAAATATGTGGATTGAATGGCTCACTCCCCAACTCCAAGGAAGCCAGTTTTCCCCTCCTAGGGGTGCAGGTCCTGACCTGATGCTTCTCTTCTCTTCCTACAGCCTCGGTTGTTTACAAGTCTTTCTACCCATCTCCAGTTTGCTTTCAGTAAGGATTACTCCAGATGTATCTTTAATGTGTTCATGGAAGGGAGGTGAGCTCTGCCATCTTGATCTCCCTCCCTCTTTTTTCTTAACTTTTGACACTTTGTAATGTAGGTCTAGGTGTGGGTTTTCTTGGGTTCATCTTATTTGAGAGTCTCAAATAAGATGTATGTTTCCTTATCCAGGTTAGGAAACTTTTCTGGCATTATTTCTTCAAATAAGTTTTCTTCTTCTTCTCTCTCCTTCTCTTGGAGCCCTTAAAATACAAATGATGGGTCCACTGGACTTTGTCCCATAAGTCCCTTAAGCTATTTTTATTTTTGGCTGCTCTGATTGGGTGAGTTCTACTGCCCTGTCTTTCAGTTCAATGATCTTTTTCTCTGCATCACCTGTGTGTCAAACCCCTCCATTATATTTCTCGGTTCAGTAACTGTATTCTTCCACTCTGACTTCTTGGTATTTCTTATACGTTCCATCTCATCACTGAAATTCTCACTTTGCTCATGCATTCTTCTCCCAAGCTTCATAAGCACCTCCAAGACCATGTATTTGAAGTCTTTATCAGGCAGATCACTTATCTCCATTTCATTTAGGTCTTTTTTGGAGGTTTTATCTTGCTTTTTCATTTTGAACATTTTCCTTTGTTTCTTCAACCTTCTTGACTGTGTTGGTTTCTATGCATTAGATAAAACAGCTACCTCTTCAGTCTTTAAGGAGTGGCCTCATGTAGTGGATGAATCTTATCGTTCTACCCTGTCCTATTTCTCAGGGCAAACCTTTATGATTGTCCAAGATGCTTTTCAAATTTTTAACAGCCTCTAATAGTTGAGGGTGTGAAAAGACCTGCCAGTGTTCTAAAGAGGAGGATTTCAGTCAGCATCTCTACTCTGGCTAATTGGAAGCCAGATCTTCAGGCAGCAGTTTTTAAATTGTGCAAATATACCTCTTTACAGGGAAGACTGGGAGATGGGTATTTCTCCCTGTGCTGAAACTTGATAGCTAGTTAAGAACTATTTCTTTTTTTTTTTTTGCTGCCAATCCATTGAACCCATGAACACGAGTTCCATTGGCCACTGGATCCAGGCAAGCAAGGGGCATCCCCTGGGTAGCAGCCATAAAGACAGAGTACCAGATAGAAAAACTAGGGCATCAGATACAGACTCCATTCCTGGAGATAATGGTGCTCTGGAGAACAGCAAAGGGAGAGTGTGAAGATAGTGCCTGTCTCCCAAGGTCTCTGGAGAGGATTACAGTTGGCCATTAGATGTGTGTTTAATTAGAAGCCACCCCTCAGGCTATAACTAGGAAGACAAGCCAATAGGTTTCTTTCACAGAAAGGCTGGACACTTCCATCTGTCACCTCTCTGCTGTGCCCTGCAAATGATAGCCAGTTAAGAACTCTTTCTCCATTTGTTACAGTCTTGTGGTACCCACGAACATAAACTCCACTGGCCATCCAAGCTAGGAGACCTAGAGGAGTCCCCTGGGCAGTGGCCACAAAAACCAGGGGTGTTGGACAAGGGTATAAGCTCCTTTCTGGGAGATGCTAACCAGTTGGAGCAAAGCAGAGGGAAAATACAAAGATATCAATAGTAACAGCTGGCTCCCATCTTTGGAGAGTACTTCAGTAGACCCCTAGATGTGTGTTAAGTTAGATGCCTGCTCCTCAGGCCACTGCCTTGAAAGTAAAAGTGAAGTTGTTCAGTTTTGTCTGACTCTTTGCGACCCCATAGACTGTAGCCTACCAGGCTCCTCCATCCATGGGATTTTCCAGGCAAGAATATTGGAGTGGGTTGCCATTTCCTTCTCCAGGAGATCTTCCCAACCCAGGGATTGAATCCGGGTTTCCCACATGGTAGGAAGACACTTTACCATCTGAGCCACCAGGGAAGTTCTTAAGAACATAAGGCCATTGCCTTAAGATAAGCTAAAAAAACCTCTGGGTGCTTTCAGTTGTCAGCCTCGCATGATCTGTTTAAGGACTGCTTCTCAGTTCACTATAGCCTTGTGGGTCTTGTGGGCACAAGCCTCATTGCCTTTCAAAGCTAGGTGTTTTTGGGATTCATCTCTCAGGTGCAGATCTTAATAATTTGGGAGCCAAAAGTGGGGTCCAAACCCTTAGCTGCATGGGGAGAAGCTCAGGTTTGTGAGTTTCCTCCTGATCCTGTGCTGCAGGGCGGGTTTATAGTGAGATTGTGTCTCAGCCTCTCCTTCCCACTGTCATGTGGGATTTTCTCATTTGCCTGATGTGTAGGAGTCATTCATCTAATCTAGTCTGGGGTTTTGGATTTGGTGTGTTCAAGGGAAGAAGCAAGTTCAGGATTGCCATCTTAAACTGGAGCCTTGTATTCTGGTGTTGAGAATTTAAGGTAGAATGACTCTGAACCCATGGGAACCAGAGGAGAAGAGGCCTATGGGAGAAAAAGATGGTGCATATTCTTTGACAAGCCTCTCCCTGAGAAGTAGGGTGTGTCTGTTTCCCCTCCCCATGACTCTGGGCTTGAGAAATCATGGGCAAGTGACAGTAAGCCATTTTTAGACCTACCTTTTAAGAAGACTGGCCCTGTCCACCTTGGTCTCTTGGAGCTCTGAGTACCATGTTAACAACCCAACCACTGTGATAGAAAGAAGACAGGTAGAAGCTCTGAGACTGTATGCAGAGGGGAACTGGCCCTGCTGGGCTCAGTCTTCCACTGTTCCCACTGAGGGGCAGGAATGTGAGTGAAGTCACACTGTGTTTTCCAAGCCAGTCCAGCTGAGTAAGACTGAGTCACCCCAGTTAATGCCACATGGAGGTGAAGAATCACCCAGCTGAGCCCTGCCCAAATTCCTGACCTGTGAAATGGTACATAATACAATGGTGGTTGTTTGAACAACAAAGTATGAAGTAGCTTAAGTGGCCATAGATAATCAGAACACTGGCTGAAGGAAGAGATCCTGGCCAGTAACACTGACTCCCAGGTGTCCTGCTGCAGCCTTGGCAGGCAGTCGGGAGGCATTTGGATTTTTGCCTAGGTTTATACTTGGGAGCTGAGCTTGTTTTGTTCTTCTCAGTCTGTCGCTTTAGCAAACAGACTGCAAAGACCTTGGGCATGGTTTTCCAACAGATGGGTTTAGAAGTATAAGCTGAAAGTCTCTTCTTTGACTTTCAATTGCTAAAAACAGGGACCAACTTTGAAATCCATGACTTCTATCTGCTCACTGGTAAAGATACAAAGCTGGTAGCAGGTTATTACAGCAACATCAGTAATGAGATGTGATTAGACCAGGGTGTAAAATTAACATTGTTGCAGTTTATCCTAAGGAGGGAAGAGTGTTAGATACAATATTTAGAAGTTGGTTTTAAAACAAAGATTTTAATTGGCTTCTGCTAAGCAAATGCTTCTCGGTTTAAAAAAAGGAAAAATTGGGAGTAGGGTGAGGTGAGGCTGAGAATTCTCAACCACTGTACAAATGGCTGCTCAAAGGATAACTCTATCCTTGTGGCTCTATCTACTGAGGAGCGCCAAGGCGTCCAGGTATCTCAAGCCAGATGACCCCTTTGCCTGTAACACATGGCATTTACATGCCATTCCTTTATTCAGAAGAGCTGGCCGAGAATTTTTGAAAGCTGAGAGGAGAGTTTCTCAGAATGGTTCAGAAGCCATCCATGCCATAAATACTTGGAATGCTTATTAAAATGAAGCTTCCATATCTCCAGCCTAAACCTGATAATACTAAGCTTTTGAGCTTGGAGTCCAGGAATTGGAAATTAGACAACCTCTCCAGGTGGTACTGATGCATTCTTAAGTCTAAGAACCATTGGTATACCGTCTCAAAGCCTCTTTACCTCCAGATTTGGCCTGCGATGAGACAAAGATGTTTCTCTGAATTGAAGCTTTCAGGAAGGACATCTATGCTTCTTTGGTTGAATATTTTCATTTTTGGCGGCACTAGGTCTTTGTTGCTGTGTGAGGGCTTTCTCTAGTTGTAGCAAGCAGGGGCTGCTCTTGGTTGCTCATTATGGTGGCTTCTCTTGCTCTGGAGCACAGGCTTTAGGCACGTGGGTCTCGGTAGCTGTGTACAGAATTAGTTGGAGCATGTGGAAACTTCCTGGACCAGAGATCAAACCCGTGTCCCCTGTATTGGCAGGTAGATTCTTAACCACTGGACCACCTGGGAAGTCCAGAACATCTGTGTTGGATGTTGAAGCACTTTAGTGTTTCCTCTCTGCTAAAGGGTCCTCAGGAGAGGTGGTTTCCTCTCAGTTCTCTGGCCTTTAGGGACACTCTGTTGTCTTTCCTGGCTCCTAGCCCCACCCCATTTACAGCCCAGTGTCTGTGATGCTCATTTTCTAGATCCCTTTGGTGCAACAGTCTATGCAACCAGGTCATGCAAGGGGCCCATAGGTGGGGAATAATACAACTGAGAAAGTACAGATTAAGTACTGGCTCTGAAATTAGAGGCCTAGGTCTAAATCCCAGCTCTACCATTCACCAGATATTCTACTGCAAACAAGTGATTTGATCTCTCTAGGCTTCAGTTGCTTATTTTTGTAAAGCACCCTCCTCACAGGGCTGTTATAAGTACTCAGTGAGCAAATGCATATATGGCAATTGTCTTTAATGCATATTATGTGATTAGATTGTGGAAGGGAAGGGGCTGGAAACCATGGCACATGAGGACAATTGAGAGAATAGAGAATTCTTATCCTGGGGAAGAAATAATATTGGGAAGACTTGATATTTTCCAACATATTGATGGTTATTATCTGGGAAGGAAAATTTGTATTTGTGTAATTCAAAATGGTAGGGCTGGGGTAGTTGAAAAAATGAAAGGTAAATGGATTTTCCCTGAATAAAAGGAGGCACTTTTTAAGAAGAGGAGGAAACGTAAAGATAAAATGTTCTGTGTCAGGAAGTAGTGAGCTTCCCATCACTGGATGTATTCAAACCCACCCAGGTACCTGAACTTGTGGCTGGGTGATGAAGAAGAGACTGACTATTGGGAAGGGAGGTAGAAATGTAACTTTGAAGATCCCTTTCCACCTTGAGTCTATAACTCATGACTCCAGGTTTATTTAAAGAGAGCAGAATCCACTAGAAAAGGTGATGAGATGGCATCTTTGCAAAGTGGTTCCTGGCCTCACTTAATTCTTGGCTTCAAGCCCAGGAAACCACTTAATCACCACTGATCAACTAACTTGGAGACATAATCTTTTTCCTATAACTTGCATCCACCGGTCCATCCCCCGCCCCCCCAGAACCACAGAGATCAAAGGTGGTTTCTCCTTCACACCACAGTGTCAAGTATTTAAAGATAATGATCAGTAGTTCTGTATTCCCGAACCCTTCTATCCTCCACGGGATAGGGGGTAGAATCTCTTTTGGGGTAGAATTGCTTGTTCCCAGTACCTGTATATGAAATTCATTGTTCATACTCCAGCTGAATCTTTAATATTAAGCTAGACTGCATTTACAGCACATGTTTTAATATCCTCATTAATTTGATATACTCAGGTGTCTCAGTGGTAAAGAATCTACCTGCCAATGCAGGAGGCACAGGAGACGTGGGTTTGATCCTTGGGTCAGGAAGATCACCTGGAGGAGGGCATGGCAACCCACTCCAGTATTCTTGCCTGGGAAATCTCATGGACAGAGGAGCCTGAAGGGCTACAGTCCGTGGGGTCAAAAAAGTCAGATACACGCATTAATTTTATCTGTGCCTACATAGGTCTGAATTTATCTTTGTACCAACTACAACAGAAGAGTTTGCTAAGCATTTTCATTGTCTTAAGATTGTGGAGCAATGCTTAAGCAGCTTAAGAGAAGTAACTTTTCAAATACCCCTAAGCTCTTCAGAAAAATTACTAGGTCAGTTAGAAATCCATTCCCACTCTTCACTGTGACAAGGGATGGAAGAACTGCCTCCAGGCAACTTTATTAATAAGCTACCTCTAGCTTGCTATTTGGACTTGAATAAAACTCCTTTCTTAAATTTGTTTTCTCAGAGCTTAGATTCCCAGGAACACAGAATAGGTGAGGGTAGGGGTGTGGTGGGAGTGCCTGTGTGCAGTGGGGGCCAGGCTTGGTGAAGGAAATGACTCTCTTGGGTTTGCCATGGGCAATCTGGAGGCACGCACTCAGATGTCCACCTACCCACCGTCTCGTTACATAAACGTGTGCAGCGAGTTGGGGGTACGAGGGCGGTAGGGAGTGGAGGTATCAGTGCTGAGTGAGAGAACCCACACCCTCCCAGACATTTATACTTTTGCTTAGGGAGCTGGATTTGATTGATGAATAGCCATTTTGTGATTCTTTTCCTACATGCCGAGTTATAGAAATGCGTAGGAGAGGTGCTGTTGGGTGGGCTCATTAGAGATTCCTGCGTGCCTGCTGCTGAGTCACTTCAGTTGTGTCCGACTCTTTGAGACACTATGAACTGTAGCCCACTAGGCTCCTCTATCCATAGGATTCTCCAGGCAGGAATGCTGGAGTGGATTGCCGTGCCCTTCTCCAGGGGATCATTCGGACCCAGGGATCCAAATTGCATCTCCTGTATCTCCTGTGTTCACAGACAGGTTCTTTACCACTAGCCTCATTAGAGATTCAGGGGTGTTCTAATGTGTAGGGAGATGAGCCCCTTTAGAACAGAGCACTTTGGTTAAGGAGGGATGCCTGCATCCCTAGAACATGAGATGACCCCTGTTAAGGAATGTGTTTAACAATACAGAGTAAGATACCCAAAGCTTTGGGGATTTTGCCTGGGAGATCCATGGGTCCTGAGAGACACACCTTGGAGGATAGAATGAACGGCATGTATTTGAAGGTGGGGCTGTCCTGGCAGAGCAGCTCTTTAAGGGGCATAGTGAGGTGTGCTCATTTAGAGGAAGTAATGGGAGGACGTTTGAGACATGCATATTCACAGGACCAAAGGCAAGCATGGAAAAGGAGATTGATGAGAGGCATTTATGAGAGGCAGGGAAGGTGAAAGCTCTCTTGGGTCCCAGGTCTGATGGCTCAGATGTCCTAGGGCATGAAAGGGGAGATGTCGGATTTTTAAGGATGCAGGCGCAGAAGGGCTAATCTGACAAGGAAACGAAGGAGCAACACTGGCAGACTCTCCCCACTGGGGAGATGAGAGGAAAGGAGAGCAGTGAGGGGACAAAGCAGCAACTAAAACCAAGGTTATGGTGATCTCCGAAAAGGTGGCCAGTGTCTTCAAGTCTTTGAGCTTCAACTTACCTAAAGCATACAGAGGAACAAACCACCCTTTCCTTCTCTCTGGACACTGGTGCAGAAAATGGGCTGTGATGTAGCAGAGGGTTTAGGTAAAGATTCCTTAAGTTTGGAGCAGGTATGAGGGCAGTCAGGAAACTTGCTGGTCTGGTAACTTTTAGGTTTGATACGCTCTTGGAGATTAGGGTAGGCAGGCTGGGCTGAATCTACAAGTTCGTGACTGGGATTCAACACTCCCAGCCTGGGACTAAGTCTCCCAGTCTTTGTACACCTGTGAGGACATACACTGTGCACTTGTCTGAAGGTTCTACCACTGGCTCCCAAGTTCAAGCTCTCTAAGCTCAAGATCACCAAGGTCATTCCTTGCTGACCTAGTAAGTGGTCTCTTATCATTCATGGTGGTCAGGACATTCCAGTCATGTTCAGGTAACATATGAATTTAAAATAGTCAAATGGCAGAAAGTTTCATGCAAAAGGGGCTCTAAATTATTTTTTTAGTACAAAAAGAAAAAAGTTCTTTATTTTGCCTAAAGTCTCTTTATCTATAACTTAATTTTGTTTCCTCCTGCAACTGGTGTCAGCCAACCTGTCAAAATCATAGTCAGGTGTCTGGACATGGTTAACATATTATTAACCGGGGGATTTTTGCAAAAAAACTAATGCCTGTGGTTGGCAATTTGTTATGTAAGTGAATATTGAAACGTCTCCAGTCAATAACATTTGGGTAACAAAAGACATTAATACATCTCTGGTTAGTAATGAGTTAAGAGCCTTGCGCTGTAGCATCTATTTGTTTTAATTACTAATGGGCATGAATATCCTCTGTTAACACTCAAGAAGCCCTCAAAAGCTATTCCTCAAAAGCCCTGCTTCTAAATAATCATTTGGAAGTTGCAAAAAATATAAACTTCTCACTCCAGACCTGCTCAATCACAGATCCTGGGCATGCAACCTGGTGACCCATGTTTTACACAACCCTTCAGGTGATGGTGATGCAAGCTCAAGTTTGAGAGTCACTGTTCTAAAATGCATGGCAAAGGGTTAAAAGCATCTGACCAATATTAAGCAGAGTGGACGAACTCTTTCTGGCTCTTCCATCCTTCTCCAATTAACATGTCAGGACTCTCTCCTAGAAAAACAACATTAAAAGCCTTAACATGTTGGAGATGGAAGACAGTGAAAGACACGTTTATTGAGTGCCTTGAATTTGCCAGCCCCTGGCTTTACACACATGATCCTACCTAATCCTTAAAATAATACAAGGTAAAATAATCATTTTACCATATAGGAAACTGAACTCAAAGCTATTAGGTAATTTACCTAAAGACACAGCTACTACATAATGGATGGGGTATGCGTGCTTAGTTCTGTCTGACTCTGCGACCCTTTCTTTGGACGGTAGCCTGCCAGGCTCCTCTGTCCATGTGATTTTCCAGGCAAGAATACTGGAGTTGGTTGCCATTTCCTCCCCAGGGGAATCTTCCCGACCTAGGGATTGAACCCGTGTCTCCTGCGTCTCCTGTATTGCAGGCGGGTTCTTTAATGCTGAGCCATCAGGGAAGCCCCGATGGGATTTGAGTCCAAGTCAAATGTCTTTCAGAGAAGGCAATGGCACCCCACTCCAGTACTCTTGCCTAGAAGATCCCATGGACGGAGGAGCCTGGTGGGCTGCAGTCCATGGGGTTGCTAAGAGTCAGACACAACTGAGCGACTTCACTTTCACTTTTCCCTTTCATGCACTGGAGAAGGAAATGGCAACCCACTCCAGTGTTCTTGCCTGGAGAATCCCAGGGACGGGGGAGCCTGGTGGGCTGCCGTCTATGGGGTTGCACCGAGTCGGACACGACTGAAGCAACTTAGCAGCAGCGGCGGCAGCAAATGTCTTTATTGGAGTATGTTGATTCCCTATGGATAGCTCAGTAGTGGCATAATTCATACAGGGAAAAGGTAACCAATAATACTGTGCTATTATTCTTTCAAAATAATACAGCTCATCTTTAAGAATGCCCAAGTCTTTACTGTTTAAGCACATTTCTGACCAAAGTGGGCCACCATGCACTTTAATCTCAATTTTGCTCATTCTGGGGAGACAGCACCAGGTAGCTACATGTATCTACTGTGCGACTGTAATCTGTTCAGGTCATCGTTCACTGTTAACACTGCAAATGGCTTAAGCTTGCTGGGCCTATTTCTTTTGCTCTTGTGTTACCATTTATATCTTCATCTACAGAGTTAGCAATCCTACCCAACCCAATCTGTTTACCATCTGCAGATTCAGGAGCACAACCAACTGGCTCCTCCAGTCAGCTCACGGATGAAGATCCTCCATCAATGTAGGTCAATGGCACTTTCTCCCAGAAACTGGCAACCCACACCCAAGCCCTTCAGAAACAATGTGTAAACCCTCTAAACCAGGTAAAACAAAACAACAACTCCCCCCCCACACTTTTTCACTTGCTAATTAGGGTATCCTGTGGCATCCAGTCTTAGCCTGTCTTATAATTCTAGAATTTGTAGAACTGTTGAACCAAATAAAAGGAAGAAACTCTGCCTGCTGTCAATTAGCTGCACTAATGGAGAGGAACAGTGGCAGGGTAGATTTTAAAACTTTGGTTCCATTTGGCTTTGGAATGCATTATGATTTTTTCAGTAGATTAACTTTCCTAATTATATTTTTCACAGTCTAATATTAACAGGCATTTGTATTCCCTGAGCATATAACATCTAACATTGAGAACTGGGAGATGCAGTAGACGAGTTCAAAAATGTGCTGGTCTCAGGGAATGACAATGCTGGTATGGAAAATCCACACATGGGTAATGAAGAGGGAACTAATTATAAAGTGCTCTGCAAATATTCAATCATAAGCAGAAAAGGCAAATCAGGAATTCTCTATGGGTATGTGAATAGAGGGTAAAAAACTTCTTAAAATTCTAAAAGGGACAAACTTGCAAGAATCATCTTGGGTGACAATGGAGTGTGATGGAAAAATAAGAATACAAGGAGGGTCAGTGAGATATACTGGGTGGTCTTTCAAATAAGAATACCTCAAGCAATAATACCAAAGCATTTTAAAAGAGCGTTTAAAATGAATTTTATTATTTGAATTTTACAAGTAGTCTTTAAAGGCTTCAAACAAGAACTCTGTTGCAAAACTCTAATAAATAGCTTGCCCCAAGTCCCCAAACAAAATGTAAGACAAAATAAAAACTAAACTCAGAAGGATAAGCAAGACTTCAGAATGCTTGGATGTTAGTGCTATTTCTCATTTACAAAGAGATATCAGGCAATGTACAATCTCCTTCATACAACTCAAAGAGAGAAAGAGACAGACAACTGAGATCTTTACAAAGCACTCCGAAATCTTCCTATTTCCATGAGAGAAATGTCACCAGAAAGAAAAAAAATCCCATGAAGAAGTCACAATTATGAATGAAATTGTAGCATAAAAGTCTGGTGATGCGGGTTGGGGGAGAAGAGGGAAACTCCACCCCATTTTTTTCAGGGATGGAGAGAGGAATGGGTGGAGATTATTTGGGGCAGGGAGCTTCCGAGCAGATACCGCTGGATTGCTGAACATTCCCTTAGACCAGAGTCACCACGGAAGGGCGCAGGTGACAATTTGGTGACAATTGTGAAGGCAAGAAACAAGGCCACCAGGGGCTCCCCTGAGGCCTCTCAACACTAGTGACCCAGTGTCTCTGTTCTCTGCAGGACTGAGAGCCAATGGCCAGGGGCCCAAAGCAGCTGCATCACTAGACAAGCAAAGTAGCACATCAATCATTTCTGCAGCAGAATCCTGTAGCTGGCCACACAAGGATGCAGGAAATGCTGGGCAGAAATTGTACACTGGGACATGCAGGTCTCAAAAGGCCATTCCATCACCACAATCACTGCTCCTAACAAGTAAGTATTAAAGTTCACAATTCAACATTCATTTTTTTTCCTAGTTACAAATACTGGTAAAGTCTTGCTTTGGAGAGAAAGATTTACTAGTTCATCAGTAAGATCATTTTGAACGAGCTAAAAATACAATTTTGCTACATTGATAGCTTTAAAAATCTCAAACAACAACTATCCTTTTGACCAAAATGCATACAAATCAAGATTTTTTAGTTTGGAGGAATTCTGAAACCAATTACTGTTTGGACCCAGGAAGTGACAGGAAGGCTGATTTCAATACAGAGGGACTCACTTAAGCCAAACAAAGGGCTCCAGCTCAGAGGAGCACATAACACCTGGGACCATCTTCCCAGGGAAAGGTAGGAGGAAGCAGTGATGTCATAATGCAAGATGGAAAAGGGGCGTGGCCCACAGGCTCCGTCTCTGCCTCTCTCTGGTTCACTGATTTGTTAAGTAACCCCAATCCTGCTGATCTCTGTAAGACAGGGACAGACATCACTAGTTCATGCACAAGCCATTTGAGGGAGGCAGGCATTTTCTGAAAGCACCTCCCTCCCCAGGCATTTTTAGGAACAAGGGTAAGGAAATCCCCCTTCCCAAATTAGCAGTTTTTAAAAACTTTATTTTCCTAGGAACAATGACATTTGTCAGGATAACAAAGGAAAGCTTGGGTTACCTGAAACAGGTAAGAAAGAGCTGATGGAAATAGAGGCAGATGGGCCAGTGTGTGTGTGTGTGTCTGTGTGTGTCGGTGGGGGGGGGATCCTAGGCCCAGCTTCTTTTTAAATACATAACAGATAAAGATATTGTGCAAAAAAATAAAGACATTCACATTTTAGCAGTTAAACTTTTATTTTACTTTAAAATTTTTATTTACCTTTTTCATTTTCTTTTCTACAAAAGGCAGATAATGATTGTTGGTCTGCAGTTGTCAGGTTGTGCACTCCCCAAAAGGGGGCAAAGTCGGAAGCTGGGGCGGGAGCTCGGAGGATGCCTCCAACGGCGGGACTAAGGGGAAGGCCACCCCGTGGCCGCCTCTTCCGGCCTAGCTCATGTCGATGGTGTTGAAGACCCACTCCGTGAACTTCTTCAGCTTGTCGGAGGCATTCTGGGACTCCTCCTGCAGCCTCAGGTTGTCCTCTCGCAAGTGCTGAACCTCCGCCTGAAGGTGAGCTTTGTCTTCTTTTTCCTGGGAGGGTGAGCAGAGCAGGAGAACTAAGGGGGTGGCCCCACTCTGCCCAGCCGCTAGGCGTGGCTGTGGATCTGCGTGCACTTCACTCCGCTAAAGAGCTGACGCAGGGCCTGGCGTTGGGTCTTAACTATTGACCGGTGGACTTCTGCAGGAACTAAAGCCTATGGCTGGCAATTTTTATTTTGGCTAGCCAAAAATTATTTCACTGACACTCTGCAGGTTATTACATTCAATAGTTACACCTGGCACACCTGTAAAGTCTTCTCCAGCACTGTGGGTTTCATTTTTCACGTTCCACATCAGAATCAATCACTAAGGTTTTTTGTCTTTTTGCCGGTCTAATAGTCACATCGTCTGAATCAGAACTATATTTTGAAGAACTATTATCTTCTGAGACACTAGTATATATGTCGCTAGGACAATCAGAGAAAGTATCGGCATAAAATTCACTGAAAAATTCTTCCTTACTCAATTTTGCAGTGCATCATTTTTGAAAATTTTATGGAAATAAACTTGCATTTATAATATACACAAGGTTGGAACAAAAACCTAACAGAACAAAATGTGAATGATAATGACTTGTATATGGTGATGTTAACTGTATCACTCTAAAAGATACTGACACATCTCTGGTCAATAATATGTTAAGATGTCCTCACCCAGGGAACAGGACTTCCAGAGACAGCTACTACAGGTTTATTTTGGAATGTAAATACATGAGTGAGTGCATAGTTTAGTGTCTGTTAAGTTATAAGGGCTGTCTTACCTTCTAGATGATTGATCTAGGGGCTGCTCTCTTAATAATATAAAGTCACTCAAGAAACTAACAGCAACTGGTTCTTTTGGTGCAAGAGCCTGAATAACACTGAGGATGTGTGTGTGCATCTGGGCTGTGGATCAGGGGTAAAGAGACTGGGATAGGGCCCAGAGGGGGCTGGCTGAGGTTTAAAGGCATTTACAAAAAAGGGAACGCTTTTTCTGTATACACATGACAATGAAAGCCTTCTTGCACTATGTGCGTCAGTGGGAACCAAGCTCCAAGCAGACCCCTAAAACCTGTGTATTGAGAAAGCAGGGAGAACGCCCACAACTTATTCCACTGAAACTGCTGACAAAGGGCTCTCTCAGTTCAAGGCAGCTTGCATGGACAGGATAACCTGCTTGGAGAATATGTTTACCTTCTTCAGATCTTCTCGAAGCATCTTCAGCATACCTTCCAGCTGGTCCACTTTAGAAGCCAGAGTGGGAGAGGAATCTTTACTGCTGGGAACAAGAGACAAAAGACCATGTAGGCAGGAGTTCTCCACGGCTGGGTTTGTTTGGTGTTTCCCTTTTTTTTTTTTTTTAAGGAGTTGGCTATATTTATGAAACAGTTTTCAATGTCAAATTACTCACTATGGTGACACAATGTACATTTTCATTTTTAAAAAAGAGAAATGGCAGTTTTAACAAAAGGTAACATAGGCGTGAACTATAGCCAATCAATAGCTTCCTTAAAGATTCTGGATCTCTGTGACAAAAAGAATATGGGACAATACGTGAAAACGGTCTCTTCGGCAGCATAAGAGGGGCCTTCTGGCAGATACAACTGTCAAACAGTGAAATGAATCTCTCTCTAGCGGCTTTAAGAGAGTTACTCCTCTGTTGCACCTGTTGGGTGGGGCAGGGTCAGTACAGGCTCTCTCTTGGGGCCACTCAACCCAGTGGCAGCTATGTTACTGCATCGATCTCTTAAGACTAAATATTTTTAAATATTTTTTTAAAAAAAAGACTACATCTTTCAGAAGTTTGATGCATGTGTGCTCAACTGCTCAGCTGTGTCGACTCTGTGACCCCATGGACTGTAGCCCGCCAGGCTCCTCTGTCCGTAGGATTTTCCCAGGCAAGAATACTAGTGTGGGTTGCCATTCCCTCCTCCAGGGGATTTGCCCCACCCCGGGATCGAACCTGGGTCTCCTGCATTGGCAGGCCAATTCTTTACTACTAATGTCTTAAGCTCTTCACTATTCTGATCAGCAAACGCTTAAGGCTCACAATTTTCTCCCATTTCATTGCAGTGCTAAAAATGCCATGCCATTGAGCACCAAAAGGAGAGGAGGCTAGAGAAAAAGAAACACGTGTAACCGGCTGGACAGACCACACAGCTGGGCAAGGGCTGGAGACCTATCAGCTCTTCTTCACTGAGTCTTCTCTACTTGAATTCAAGCCTCCAAAAGTTTCTGGGTGAATTCTAGCCAGAAACACCACTTCAGTCTCCCACAACCAAGAATCTGAAGGCTCCCATGGAGATAACAGGCAGCTGACTCTTTCCAGCGGTCAAAGGGGGAAGACGTGGTGACTGAACAAACTCTTGGCACCATGAAGTAAAAAAGATACTTTTTATTTTTTAATTAATTAAAAAAATTTTTTTTTCTTTAACACCAAAAACATTCCATGCCACCATAGGCCTGTTGTAGATCTAGAATTACCAGAAGACATGGACACAGCTTATTTAAAGTAAATTTACTTTACAAATCAAAAGTTCAAGTTAGAATTCCCTGACCTAAAATAAGCTGTGTTCCAACGTCTTCTGCTAATTCTGGATCAGCAGGCCCAGCATGGATGTCACAAGGCTGTAAATAAAATGGAATGATAGTGACCTCCCAACTTCTAAGGCAGGATGACTCAATTAAAAGCTGACAGTGAATGGATTTTAAAAGGGAAGTGGTCAGCTGAAATCCACACCCTCACAAGCCGGTCAGGTTTGGATGCATTGAAGGCCAAAGATAGATGTGATAGAATAAGAGTGGTTCTGAACAGACAACAGTGAGGCTGGGGGCACGGCTGTCCTTTACAAGCCATTGAGTCCACTGTGCCCCGCCTTGGCAGGGCTGATGCAGCCACGGTAGGTTATCAGTGACTCTCAGTAGCCTATCTGGACTTCTGAAGGTTTGCAAAGATAAGTTCTGTGAGTGCACTAATCATCTTTAAAAACATTTAACTCCAGTTGCATTTGCTCATCCACACTGAACAAAGACCCAATCATCACCCTCATCTTAGGCTTCTATAGATCCTACAAAGATTTAAGAACCGTTTAATAACGCTTCCTCACGAGAACAGTCTTTGCTCACTCAGACTTCTCCTCATCCTAAGAAGGGACATTTGGGGTGCTTCTCTCGACTCTTTACATTTTTTAAAAAAGTTCTCAACAAACAGCCAAACTAACCACCATTTTACCTACCTAACTAACTGTCCCAACAACAGGATAAATGCAGCATCTGTCTGTTACACTCACAACAAAAGATCATTACCATGACACTTTCTCCATGAAAAGGGTTTCCTTACAGACTTGCTTAAGAAGTAAGTCTTCAGGTACAAGTCCCCAGGATATTTGTGCAATCTATGCCAACCTCACTCTTCCTGTTATTGGCTATTTCTGACCAACTTTTATAGCTACCTGGATTCTTGTTGTTGTTTAGTCACTAAGTTGTGTCCAACTCTTTGTGACTCCATGAACTGTAGCCTGCTAGGCTCCTCGGTCCCTGGGATTTCCCAGGCAAGAATACTGGAGTGGGTTGCCATTTCTTTCTGCAGGGGATCTTCCCAACCCAGCGATCGAACCCATGTCTCCTGGTTGTCGGGAAAATTCTTTACCACTGAGCCACCTGGGAAGCCCACACCTGGATTCTTAATCATCCTCAAAAGGTTTTAAGAGATTTCAAATTGATGAAATCATTCTGCATCAAGGGAGGCTTACTATGACTGTTGGGATACTTTTATATATAGAAACATCACACATTTATCCAACAGCCTCACCATTTGAAAACTGACGGGAAAGTGAAAAAGTCAGCCTCTATATCGTTAGAAGCCAGAGTCCATAGTCTTAATTCAGCTACGGCTTTTCTTATTTTACATAAATCTTACTGATCCTGGTGACCTAATTCTAGTGTAGGTCTAAAGCAGAATGTTGGGAGTCGCTAAGATGCAGGCTCATTTAGAAGCATGACCTACTGACAGCTTCAAAATGGACAGACTCAAAGACTAAACACACAGGCGGCCAAGGATATTTAGCATAAACAATTTCTCTTACTTAATAAACCCTGAGGGCATAAATGTATTGTGGCACTAAATAATGAATCTTCATAATGATGACTTTAAGTCATCAAGAACAGTTTAAGGGTGTTTAGAGTATTTGGCTACAAAGCATTCTAACTAAAAAGTGAAATGTCTGGCACTGCAGTGATGAGCTTCACTTAGCTAATAGGTGTGACCTCCATCGCCCCTTCCCCACACCTGCTCTCTGTCGCTAGCGGAGGTGATACATGGTGTAGAGTGATACCCTCACCACCGGGTGACTAACCTGCTGTATGACTTCATCTGGACAAGGGCTTGGTCCTCAAGCTGGTCACTGTTGGATGCAGCACTCAGAGGCCGATGATTTTCATCACTAGCAGCAAAGAACGAGGCTCTCTGGACTAGAAAGGAGAGAAGAAACCATTCAGTACTGTGGAACCACATCCTGGGCCCTCTCTATCAAAAGTCAAGTAATGACTGACATGAATAGTCAAACCTAATCACGGGGCAAGAATGCAATGGAAACTTCATTTTTCCCTTGTAGGAAATGTTTTTTTTTCCTTACTGTTTTAGCTGGAAGAGGATAGTAACAGTATGGTTTCTCTTTTAAAAATAGTTGCTGTGACTTGATTTCTATTCTAGCTTTTCCCTTGCTTATACAAGTTGCATTCTATTGTTTCCCTGGAAACAGGCCTTGTGCCAAATTTGCAAACCAATGCTTTTCACTTGGTGACAACACAAAATATATTAAAGAGCCAGTACTGAGCTTCTTGAGGCTTCTTGAAGTATGTTTTCCAAAAAGACTCCTGGCCACCTTGGTGGGCTTTAGCTTAGGTTCACATCACCTCTGTTTCAAAAAACACTCACTTTAAGCCTGAGCCAAGAAACAAAATCAAGTTTTAAAAGAATCTCTCATTAAAAAACCAAAACTTCTTTGCAGCAACATGGATGGACCTAGAGATTGTTAGACTGGCCTTCCCAGGTGGCACAAGTGGTAAGGAACTTGCTTGCCAATGCAGGAGACGTAAGAGACCTGGGTTCGATCCCTGGGTCAGGAAGATCCCTTGGAGGAGGGCATGGCAACCCACTCCAGTATTCTTGTCTGGAAAAATCCCACAGAGGAGCCTGGTGGGCTATACCGTCCATGGGGTCACAAAGAGTTGGACGTGACGGAGAGACTAACAATGACAGCCATATGTCCACACAGACAGCATTGAGTTTTTTCTATTTCAGCAGATCAGGCCAGCACTTGTCTAATAAGGGCCTGCATTTAAGGGCCACTGGCTTAACGCAAGCACACAGCCAGTGGGCTGATGTAGGGATGAAGCAGGTGGAAAGTACACACGCCATCACTCCCCTAAGAGATAAGTGAGAAGAGCAGAGGGGCCGGGGCCGGGACAAGCATCCTAAGAGATCCAACTGTGCGGTGAGCAATGATGTCTTCATGATGTGATGAAAAACGCCCCCTGGACATGTGCTATTTTCAGTTAAGTGACAGCTGGGATGCTTCTGAGCTCTGCCCTTCCGAGATTCGGGGAGGTGAGGCATCCATGTTACGAATTCCCACTTAGAGGAAACACTGGATTCCACCTGGTTAAGATCAACAGTGTGGGCCCTGAGTGCTTGAGAACTGCTGGCTCAACTGCTTTCTGGCTGTGATGAAATGCGTGTGTCGTCAGTGTGTCCTGAGCACTGGCACTGCTCACGACCTCCGCGTGGCCCAGCCGGGATCGTCCGCGGACTCACCCTCGTAGGCCTTGGCGGCGTCCACCAGGTTGGACCAATCCAAGTCCGCAGCAGCGTCGGGCAGGGGCATCAGGCCGGGGTCGGGCATGGGCGGCCTGCGGGTCTCCTGGACGTCGGTGAGGGAGCTGTCCGAGGCTGAGAACTCTCCTGCAGGAATGGATGAAGGATAAGAGGCTTCAGGCCCACTGGACACCCATGCGAAGTTTTACCCATTTTCTGTGACCACAGTCGATGTCATTTGTTACCTGGAATCAGTTTCTAGTCTAACAGACCATTAGCGGTCACTCTAAAGCTGAGCAGAACTAGGAACAGACTTCCTCCAATCTTAATTCCTTTTTGTGTAACCTCCCAGTGTCCCATTTCTAATGGTGTGGGTCTGGGACTGCACTAGTTCTGCACTGAGGTAGTGTGTCTGCTTTTGCAGCAGCTACTTGTCTAACAGAGAGACCCAGGGCAGCTTCGGCACCTCACTTTTCCTCCCAGAGTCAAGGGATTCAGGCTGGGGTGAAGGGACCTACTTCATCAAAGAGCTGGATTTTGCAGCCAGACCAGGGAGGCTTGGTGATGCATGTTTGAGGGAACCATAAGGCTAATTTTTATCTGCCTTGCAACCTGGGATCTGACTCCCTCTATGTGGACTCTCTGCATCCCTGGGGCTGCTGAGGGCCAGACACTTCCTTGGCCTGTGTCTGCCTTGTGTCCCAGGGATGGCCCACTGGTTCCTGCGGTTGGACATACCCAGGGTGGTGTGAGAACCAAATGAGGGTGCCTGAGAGTGGGTGCCGGGTCGCCCAGTGGAGTTAACGCCGGTTCACTGGTGTTGGCATCCTTCTCTTTCCCAAGGACTCGCTAGGCAACTCTTGGCATCAGTTTTTGATTTATAGCAGTCCAACATCCCAAACCCCTTCTAAGGTGGCAAGTTTTAAAAACACAAATATTAACCTATAGTAACACCCAGTCTCTGCTTAGCTTGGGGATGGGCAGAATGAGTGCAATGAGCCCCTCTGTGCAGTGGAGGGCACACTGCCACTGTTCAGGTTCATACAGGTGGAGGAGACGGGCACAGGGCTCAGGAAATGCAGACGCTCTCGATGGGGCAGAAGCTGTGAGGGCAGAGCGGGTACCTCCGTGAGAAGGGCCGCTTCACAATGTGACCACAACACTAAAATCCACTCAGACACAGAGCTGAGAGGTTCTCAGTCAAAATCTGTAAGCAACTCGAGAAGTAACTGTTTACAAGGAGTTAAAAAGTTTTGCCAATTATGATAGTCTGTAAACCAGAGTATATTTAGTGCTTGCTTTCCCTTGCAAATTACATAAAGGACTGCTCTGGAGTGCAGCTGCTAGTTATTAATGTGCTTAAAATTACCAAAATTATGAGAAAATGGAAATCAACAAATACTGCCTGATATTAAAGGCTCGGTTCTATTTAAACTTGCTCCCAGACCAAGGGTAAGAAGCTGGAATAATTTTTTAATTAAAAAAAATTGAAGTAAAGTTGACATACAATGTTGTGTTAGTTTCTGGTGTGCAGCAAAGTGATTCTATATTTATATATACACATACATAATTTTCAGATTCTTTGGAATAGACAGTTTTGTTATGTCACACACAATCCTTCTGCTTTTTATCTCTGGGTCCTAAATTTCCATTTGGAAAAAAAAAAGTTTCCTATCCCCCAAATGGATCTCGTGGTGGTCACACCCATGAGGTCAAGGACGGCAGGCCACCAAGGACCGCTCAGATTAGGGCATGGGATCCCTGAGGCTGCTGCCTAACTGTCAGGAAAGCAACAAGAGGTGCTGGAAGGGGCTGTGGAGGGTGGGCTGCCCCTTCCCTTCCTCAGTGCCAGCCCTTCAACTCCAGGCTTCCTCCGCGGGACAGTAAGGATGGGTGGGAGGCAGGTGTCCAGGCTGTTCTCTTAGCACGAGAGCTTCCAGAGTTCAGGGCCTACTGTGACATGACACATGCAGATAAAACCTTCCCAGAGGGCTTATTTTTATCACTATAAAGGTTAAAAAAAAAAAGGGGGAAGTAAAAGAAGTATTTGACGTAGGCAGGAAGTTGTATGAGGAATGGAGTGCAGGGAGAGTGGTTCCAATGCAGGGAGAGAAGGGGAGAAAATAAGGTTATTATTTAGGTCACCACGAGGAGGCGCTTCCTAGTGTCCAGAAGGTACAAAGTGGTCAGTTCATGTGTCTCCTTTGGTTCATTGCAGGTGGCCTTTTAGAGCAAAGAGAAACCAGGTTCACGCTGTAGGTGGACCTCCTATAAAGAGGGAGGATAGAGAAGCTGGTGTGATCCTTGAGGGATGTCTGCCCCAGAGAAGGGGACTGGGTGGGGAACAGGACTGAGATGAAGAGGAACAGTCATGGACGTGGGTTGGGGGTGCAGGAATGATGCAGGTTGAGAAAGCAAACTAGATAGGCAGATTTAAAATACTGCCCCAGTGCAAACTGTTACACGTAGAATGGATAAAAACAAGGTCCTACTGTACAGCACAGGAACTATATTCAATATCCTGTGATAAACCATAATGGAATTTAAGAATATATATGTAAAACAGAATCACTTTGCTATATAGCAGAAATTAACACAATGTTGTAAATCAACTATACTCCAATAAAAATTTAGAAAAAAATGAAATTTTGTCACCTGCAATAACATGGATGAACACTGAGGGCACTGTGCCAATGAAAAAAGTCAGAGAAAGATAAATACTGTATGATCCATCTCACTTATGTGTGATTATGTGTGGAATCTAAAAAAATGTGAGCTCATAGTTACAGAGATTAGATTGATGGTTGTCAGAAGTAGGGGTGGGGGTAGTAGAAATCGCCAGAGGGAGTCAAAAGTACAGATTTCCAGTTATAAAATATGGAAGTCATGGGGATATAGCATAGCATGGGGTATCTATAGCATGGTGACTACTGCTAATACTGTACTGCATATTTAAAAGCTACTACAAAAGTAAATTTTAAAAGTTTTCATCATAAAGAAAAAAATTTTTTTAACTTTTTAAACTGCTAAAACTTAAATTTTTAAAACTTTTTAAAAACTTTTAAAACTTTTAGTTTAAAAACACTTTTAAACTATGTATGGTGGCAGATGTTAATCTTATGATCATTTCGCAATATATACAAATATCAAATCATTTTGTGTTGGACACCTGAAACTAATCCGAGATGAGTCTTGTGGTCTGGTGAGGCTCAGGGTCCGTACCCTGTGGTTGGGATTCTAGGTGAGAGGCTGAATGGTGGGGTAGGGAGCCCAGATAATCTGAGCAAGCAAGCAGGTCTTCCTCTAATTACCATCCTTGAGCAAACTGAGTGGCAGGTGTTCTGAGGGACACGGGCCCCGTGCAGGGTGTTCTGGGGGACACGGGCCCCACGTGCAGGGCTGTTCGCTGCAGCTGAAGACAGGCTTACCGTGTAAGGACTTCATTCCCAAGGTGTACGAAGGCCTCCGCAAAGGAAGAGATGTGGGGAGAGAGGGGTATGTGCTACTGAAGAGGACGTCGTTGGGCAGGGCTTGGTCCAGAAGTGAAGCCCTCGAGGTGAAAAAGTGCTCCCTCTGGCCGCTGTAGATGCTCTCGTCGGACAGCGTTCTGTGCAAGGCCCGCCTTGACGTGGGGGTGGTGGGAAAGGGAGACTGAGGAGAGGAGAGTGCGTGGAACTGAAAAACAGCATCAGGACAGCAGAAATCAATTTTCTGGGTCACACACTCATGACCTGGGGTGCGGGGTGGGTGGGTTAACAAAAATCACTCTCGTAGACACGACCCTTCAAATCCTGGAGCCCAGAAATGAGGCCTCAGGGTCCCCCATCTCTACATCCCCAAGGGCAAAAACAGAGTTCCTGGTCAACACAGCCTCACCATCCTGCACACCGTCTGTGGCCGAAGAGTGCTCAGTACAAGATTCAGATATGTGATGAAGCGGATTCATCACTGTTGTGTCATGGTTACAGCAAGACTTTAAGAACAGACAAATATGGGTTTTATTTGAATCCCATATCATTGACCAAATCATGTTATCGCTTGGAACCCAATTCCTCATCTATAAAATGGGGGCACGAAAGCGCTCAGGATTATTCTGAGGATTCCAAGCAATGCTGGACTGATCACAATGGCATGCATTAGTGGTGTTCCGAAATTATGTTATGGTCCCCAAGGAAACAGCCACGACGCCGGAAGGTATCCTCAGAAGCTTGTCAAGTGATGTGTGTTTGCCAGGCAACAAGAGCCTTTGATCTTCACAATACAGTCACTCAAATAATAGGTGACTCTTGAAAGCTCAAACGACTAATATTATTTTTAATGAGTTTGGGAGATATTTTTTAAGATGGATTTCTATTGGTGAAATAAAAATAGGGAAGTTATCTTTATAAAAGACAAGTATATATACAGTTATATAAAGATGACAAAAGCTCCAGATGGCTGTGTCTCTTGTTAATGTCTTTTGCCTTTGTGACCAGATTTGATTTTTATTTGAGATTTTTGTGCAAATAGCAAGCTTCTGAGAAACCCATTCACGAAGAACAGACACTTTAACCGTTCAAATATCCAGCATCCTGCAAGCCAACAGAGTATGTGGTCTGTTAACGGAGTTCTCCTTATTCAGTTCCTCTTAGTCGACTGTTCACCTTGGCAGGGAGAACAATGTGGGGAACAGGTGAGGATGTGAGTAGGAGGGTTGAGTCACTGCTGGCAGGAAGCCACCGTGAAACTTTCTGTGCCACTTTGAAGGGACAGAGAGATAATGATACGGCAACGGCTCCATCTAGGAGGCTGAGAACAGAGCTGATGCTCAGACTCATTTAATGGCCTCTGGGGTCTAACACACTTGCATCCACCAAGCCAAGGGTTGATCAAGTCAAAGCTGTCCACAATGTGGCAGGCACAGCTGCAACATCCATATGAAAAAATTATTAATCAAATGCACTGTAAATGAGCTCCAACTGTAGCCAATTGTGTTCACTTTTTAAAATTCATGATGAGTTAAACCCAAAGTACACATGTGCTTACATTGAAAACTAAGCTGCTGTGATAAATGCTATGTGGGTCTTTAAGAGGGCAGGGACTTGGTATAGAAATGATTTCCTTTCTCACTTCACCCACAAGAGTGGGCGTTAGAGAGGTTAAATGGCCTGCCAGTTGTAAATTAAAAGAGAAAGCAGACCATCTCGCTCCACCTGCCCAAGGTTCCAGAACTGTCACATAAAGCTCCTGTCTACCAGCCCAGATCTCAGATCTATTAAAAAACTGCTCTCCATCTTTTCTGGCACCTTTGGGTTTGGCCAAGGGATTTCCTTTTCCAGTGAATATCCCCACCCTGATAAATTTACAGAGGAGAGAATTCTCACCAGTTCTAATTTCAGCCTCTTTGGGAAATATTAATATACTTCAAGGTAAACAGCTACTTAAAGAGATCCTTTGGACAGCATGATTTACTAAGTTATAACATCTTGCACTAAAGGAAGGAGAGGGAAGGAAGCGGTCTGCCTAGATGCTTTCTATTAAAAAATAGCAGGACTAGTCTGGTCCAAGCACATGCGATGGCTCCCACCCTCAGTCCCCTTCAGTTCTAGCCTCAAAGGTGTGTGCACCTACCCAGTTCCCTAGGGCACCCTCTGCCTTCCCTGGAGGTCATACTGAGATCGCTGAGTGGTGCTGCCCCGTGCTGCCAGCCCCCAGGAAAGAACCACAACTCAGGGGGTGGCAGACACAGAAAGGATTTTAGAGAGCATCTAGGAAGGGGGATTTCAACTCTGTTCCAAGGAGCCCTAAGGGTTCCTCCCGGCATCACTGCCTGGGGAAACAAGGCGTTCAGAGGGGACCCAGGAGCCCAAGACACCCCACCCTTCCTATCAGAGAAGTTCTGCCATCTCAGTTCTATATGCTGGGCTTCCATGTGTAATTGTTAGTAGGAAACAAAAGGATTCTTAAACTTTAAAATCATTTGGGCACCACTGATCAAGTCTGATGGAGCCAGGCCTAGAGAGGTGGCCTTTTGCTTCAGGGTCCATCTTCTTCCTCTCCTCACTCTTTTCATGCACCCCGGCTCTCAGTGAAATGGGTCACTCTTGCACTTGCGATAAACAAGTACCATCTCTTCCTAAACACTAAGCCCCCACGTGACACCTCTTCCTTTGGTCTGTATCTGAGAGTGTTGGCTGGAGAGCAGGGCTATCGGTCTGTACTACTGTCTGTTCACTTGCCAGACTGCATTCAGCCCTCAGGGAGAATACAGTGATCCCAGCTCTGCCTGCCAAAGAGGTTTCTCAGAACGTTACAGCTCTGCCATCTTCCTTGAGATTCGGGTTCCAAGGCAGCTGCCTGAAGCCTCGCAGCCACCCACCTCCCAGCTCCAGCCCGCCCAGCAGAGTGCGGCCACGTCCTGCAGCAGTCATCTCCCTCTGCTGGCAGACGAGCCTGGGAACAATCCGTCATTTGATATTCATGGTGGCTCACAGGTAGCCCTTGCCAATGTGGCGTGAGTGGGTTCCAAGGATCACTGCCCAGAGTAGGCTACTCCTCGAACCCCGAAGCCTGATGCAGTGGTTTGGAGCCCTGAGCTAGGCGTGGCCGGGGAGACCTCGCAAGGAGGGCGCACTGGCCTCACTGACACAGCAGAGGCACGGTCGTTCAGATGAGTCTCAGAGGACACACAGAGCTACTTAGCTGAACTCATCTGAAGCCAAATGAAAAAAGGATGAAATGAGAGAGAAAACAGAGCACTTTTCCAGCTCCTGCTCCCAGCCTTTTCCTCATAATAGTTCAACCAGCAGAAGCACTTTGCAGAGGGTCTCATGGTAATATAGTCGCCACATAAAGCATGTGCATTCCTGTTTCAAATAGGAATGTTAAAGTAATTCACTTTGGAAATAAAAGCCAAGACCTGGAATAAGGGCAAGACAGACATTTGCTTTCAATTATTTTCACTGCAGGAGTAAATCAAAAGAAAGAAAGCTCTGAGCTTGCCCCTTTCCAAGAATGTTAAACTAAGGATTGGAGGAAAGATTCCTTTCAGGGCAGATTTTATTTTCCTTTAACCTCAGGAAAAAATCTGAAATAATTTCGAAACTGGTAGTTAAAAATTTTAATACACCTCTTTGGTTTTTGATGGATAAAGAAAGAAATTTCAAGTACTATCTTTTATGGGGTTGCTAAGGAAACCATTTGTGCCCTGGGTGATGAGTCAGAACTGTTAAGTGCTGGCTTATAAAACAGAAATGATAGAAATCTAGAACGTCAAGTCTTTAAAATGGTTTATGATATTAATGCTTATGTTAATAACTCAGTGATTTCTCTGCAAAATTCCAGAATGGTCTTTGGAGTACATTTCATCTCTGGAGACGTTGATCTGCCAGTTTCAGATGTATACCTGACTTATCTAGAGGAATGTACACACGCGTGTGGCACACGCACACAAAGAGGAGCGTGTGTGTCCACAGAAACCAGAACGGTGACGAGGAAGCCTGGATGAGACGAGACCATGCGGCTCATCACGCTGGGCACGTCTCTTGCCCTCTGAGGATGGTAAGTGGTTAAGGAAATATGTCAGCTTCCACTTTCCATCACTTCTCAAAGGTCCTCTTAAACTAGGCTTTTTAGTCACTTCAAACAGACTACAAATCACTTAACTGAGAACACAGAGAACAGAAAACATCAAAGTGTGCACCCATGATCCTCTGGAGTGGTGGACTCTCTTCTTGTGGGGCCACCCAGTACACTGCAGACAGAACACCTTATGCTAAGTGTGAAATATAATACCTTTGGGCCCAGCTCAGCCAACACCAGCTGCTGGCTTGTTTGGGAGTGAGACAGCACACTTTAGAGACAAGACAGCAGAGCCTGAGGTGGGCTTGAAGCGTCCTCCCAAGCTGAGGTGGGTGGAAAAAAGATCTTTCCATGTGGTCATGCAAACGTTTGGCCACTGACATGCCCACAAACTCTGAGCAAGTGTTCGGGACTCAATGGGGAAGGGGGCTGGGTTCTAGAGAAGGCATTTCTAGTCTGGAATTCTGAGAGCGGAGAGAAGGCTTTCTGAAGAGAGTCTGGCAAGTTCTGCAGGTAAATGTGCCGACTCATCTGCTGGACTAAACGACAAGCAGTGTACACCTGGTAGGTTTGCTGGCCAGGTGGGATGGGGCAGACGTGAGGCCAGAGTGCAGGTGCTGTGGGGGCACGCAGGGCAGGAGACACCCTGGGGGCTACTGTGGGAGGAGGACCCTTTGGACAGAAGGCACTACAGTCCTTTCAGAAAACTTTCCATCCAACAACGGAGCCATGGGTGTGTCTGCAGAGTTCTGAGAAGCAATGTCGTCTGAGTGATAACATCAAGAAAGTATAGCTTGTGCACTGTAAGTAGGATACAGTGGAAGAAAAAGAGCCTTGGGGGTGGGGACAGGTTACTATAAACCAAGACGCAAGAGATGTGACCACAGGGACAGCACACTTGGAAAACACATGAATTAAACATTGAGACGGTTGGGTGATGGAAGGAAGGGGGGGTCCGATGAGGAGGAGCCGGGAACCACTACTTCCTGGAGAATGTTTAACTGCACTGTCCGGCCTCTCTCTGACTGCTGTACACCCCAAGCCCTGCCCTGTACCTTAAAATTCTTCTGGGATTCAGGGGTTGGGCTTTCCAGGTCGATGAGCTTCTTGAGATCCTCTTCAATGGTGGACTTGGAGGTTGGCTTTGGGGATGCCCGGAGGTCCCTGGTGGAGGCACGCAGCCTGGGGTGGGCTATTTCATTGCCATCACTCTGATGACGCCTTGAAAGAAGGGAAAGAGAGGGGAGAAATTAATTTGATGAGGTGGACTCAAGGGTGTGATGGTGTCTGAAAGAGGTAAGTCAATGGAGACCTATTAGAAAAGGAGAATTACTTCTGTTCGATTATATTAAGAATCTATTTGGATAAGTGCTTGTAAAGAGAAGCAAGACCAGTTTGAAATGCAAAATAAAAAGCCTGATGAATAAATCACTCTTTCACAGGAAACTATAAACTCCACAAGCCAAAATTAGCAACAGACTCACTAATAAAAAAGACCACAGGGTATGAATCCCAAATGCAATCTCTAAAGAAACAAAAACAATGTCATTGACTGACTCCTTTATTTTTTGCTGTACTATTTTGTCAAAAGTTCTTTATGTTCAGAGGTGGTCACTTACTAATAGTCCCTCCTGGGCCAGTTAGGAATTACATGGGAAGGCTGTGATTAATAGCATCAAAGGGACAAGTGTGGTCTTAACACCCACAGGGCGATTATTCTGAAGTTCGTTCTTCAGACAGACTCTTTCCTAGGAGACTTGGAGATTCTCAAATCTGAAGGTTTTGCAATACATCTTATTTAAGGAATGTGGCAGAGAAACAATTTAAGGCACGTTGCACGTGGGAAGAAAAATAACTTCCCTACCAAACCACCCTCTCCCCAGTCTTCAGCCCAGCCTCCTCTCTTGCAGGAAATTGCCCCAGGCTTTTCTGTTCACTGTCACGTGAAAAGCAAAACACCCAGCAAGAGAAGCAACAGAGTCCTTACTTCCTGGTGTCCATGAATCCCACGGAGTTTATGGTTCCTTCGGGTTTCTTCCATCCGATCAAGTACTTGCTGGTCGCGCCCTGGCGGGGGTAGAAAGTCCGAGGGCCGGAGGAGGAGGACGAAGAGGACGAGAAGGAAGGAGCGAGCTGCGAGGGGGCGGCCGGGTGAAGTTCTTCCTTCGGTGAACTCCGGGCACTGGTGAAGACCACCGGGCTGGCAGAGTGTCGCGAGCTCATGGTACTGAGGAGAGGCGGGACAGAGACAAAACGGCGCGGGTGTGTGTGTGCCTCCTGGGGGCGGCCTGTCAGCGGTAAAAGCGTCATCCAGGACAGGGGTTACGGCTCAGTTACAGAACAATGGGTATTTCACAAAATATTAGTGGGGCTGGCTGGCCTTCCTTCGCCTTTTTGCTTCAATTTAAATGTTCGCTGTCAAAGTGAAACATGGTGACGGGGGCTTCTCCTGCACTTTCAGTTGAAAAGCAAAAATAGTTAAAGACTGTCAGGGACACTCTGAAGTACACCAGCACCGCTGAAGTGTGGTACAGAGAAGTCTCACAGAGGCAAGTGTGTGTGTGTGGGCGGCGGGGGGGAGCTGGCAATAAAAGGCCTGGCAGTATCAAGAGCTCTCTGTCCTCCCTTCCTCAGAACCCAGGGGCACAGTGACATTCCCCAAGCCTGAGCTCAAGAGGGGAGAGAAGGCTGGGTCAGACCCAGAGCTCTCCACATGCTCACGTCCAAGGCCAAGGGGCACCCTGAGGTCTCCTTCCCCCCGGCACCTGGGAGTAACACTCTCTAAAAAGCTATTTATCAGATTAGATGATACCACCCCCTTACCTCACACACACAAGTTAACTCACAATGGATTAACGACTTGAATGCAGGACCTGAAACAGAAAAACTCCTAGAAGGAAACACGGGCAGTAAGCTCCCTGACAGTCATTTTTTGAATCTGACACAAAAAGCAAAGGCAACAAAAGCCAAACTAAACAAGAGGGACTACATCAAACCAAAAGGCTTCTGGGCAGCAAAGGAAATCACCCACAGAGTGAAAAAGCAACCTACTGAACAAGAGGAAATATTTGCAAATCATGTATCTAATAAGGGGTTAATATTCAAAATATACAAAGAACTTCTACAACTCAAGAACCAAAAAAGCAAACAATCTGAATTTTTTAAAAAATGGGTAGGAAATTTGAATAAAGTTTTCCAAAGAAGACATACAGATGGCCAACAGGTATATGAAAACATACTCAATGTCACTAACCGTCAAGGAAATGCAAACCTAAACTGTAATGAGACCTCACACCTTTTAGAATGGCTATTATCAACAAGATAAGAAAAAACAAGTGTGAGTGAAGATGTGGAGAAAAGGGAGCCCTTGTGCATTACACATATACACACATTATATTTATTTTCATGTATGTATGTATGTGTATATCACACACATACATATATGAAAATGAATCCTGAACTTCACCTCAAAACTTGCATAAAAATCAATTCCAATTGGACTTATATTTAAATGTATATCTAAAGATTCTAGACTGTAACATGGAAGAATATCCTTATGACAGAGTCAGAGGTTTCTTTAACAGGATCATAAATGAAATGATTGAAACTCATTAAAATTAAGAACTTCTATTCATCCAAAGACACAGAGTAGGAAAATATACATAAAACATATATCCAAGAGTGGGCTCTTATCCATACATAATTAACTCCTAAAAATTAACAAGGGAGACAACCCAACAGAAAAATGGGCAAAGGTCTGAAAAGGAATTTCACAAAAGAGGATATCTAAAAGCCACCAAAGATGGAAACTCAACATCATCAGTTATCAGGAAAATGCAAATTAACTCCACAGAGAGGGACTACTACACACTAGAGTGGCTAAAAGTAAAAAGACAGTATCAAATGCTAGAAAGGATGCGAAGCAACCAACACTCTCACACACTGCAGGAGGGTACTGGTTACAATCATTTTGGCAAACCGGTTCACAGTCTGCTGAAGTTGAATATAGGTAAATCCTACGCTAGCCATTCTACTCCTAGGTATATACTGAAAAGAAGTACATACATACATGTATCAGAGGACATGTACAAGAACCTATAATATCCTCAAAACAGAAATACTCCAAACGCTGAATAAGAGAATGGATAAACAAACTGGTGTGTTCTCACAATGGATATATAATACAGCAATGAAAATAAACGAACACTATTTGCAACACAGACGAGTCTCACCAACATAATGTTGACTTAAAGACACCAGACACAGAATAATACATATGGGATGATTCCACTGACATGAAGCCCCCAGATAGGCGTAGTGAGTGTGTGACTTTAGGATTCAGGATGTGTTCAGTTGGGGAGGAAGGGGAGGTGATGGGGAGGGGGACATGTGGGAGGAAGGGTGTCTGGATGCTGGTCAAGTTCCAACTAGTCCTTGATCTGGGTAGTGATGACATGGGTAAGTGCACTTTGGGAAAACCCACCCTGATGTACACAGATGATCTGTGCCTTTTCCCGTATGTCTGTTACACTTTAATGAAAACACGTCCACAAAAACAAAGCAAAAATAGATGACCTGAAAGGAGAAGGCTGAATCAGTCCCTGAGGCTCTGCAACAGAGTGGAGAGAGCAGGACAAAGTGAGGGAGGAGGAACAGGACGCAGGGCAGAGGTGATCTCAAGGGTTTTCCACCCTAACTGGGCCTTAAAATGTTAGATTAAATACAACCATCTCCTTTATTTCTGCAACTGAAAAGGAGGAACCAGCCTCAAACTTTATAAAAAGTATCATCTTAAAAATGAGTAGCGAAGGGGACTTCCTTGGTAGTCCTGTGGTCAGGACTTCGCCTTCTAGTGCAGGGGGCGTGGGTTGGATTCCTGGTCAGGAAGCTGAGGTCCTAAGTGCTTCTTGGCCAAAAAAATCAAACATAAAATGGAAGCAATATTGTAACTAATTCAATAAAGACTTAAAAAAAAAAAAAAAGCCTAGCCATAGTCTAATAATTCCTCTAACAATTTTTCCCCCAAAGATTTTTCTATTTAGGGAGAAGGGGAAAGAGAAGACCCTTCATAAAACCTCCAAGGGCAACATAACTTTAAAAGCAATGCAATCTCATTTAGTTTTTACCTCCTGATAACAGATACTCCATGTGTCTGCTTTAAGAATTAAAGAAATGCAGAACTCTTCCACAAGTGCAGTATATTAAGCCAGTAAGAACAGAATAATAAGAGTAGGACTGTGTTCTACAAAAGAGACAAAGAGGAAAGATGAAACAAGGGGATGGTGAAAGACACACACAGATGTAGGCAGGCAAACCCATAGATAATAATACCAGAAATCTAGGTTAACTGCAAATGCATTATCCACACAGGGAGCATCAACCCAGAGAAGTTTCTGAAATAGTAAGAGAACATAGCCTTTGGGGTACTTTAAAATCATGTGACAGGTGTGCCACTATTTGTTAGTTACATAGAGACAAGATCTAATCTTTGGCTAGCAGACTTCTCTCACCTGACTATGACAGTGAAAGCGAAAGTCACTCAGTCGTGTCTAACTCTTTGTGACCCCGAGGACTATACAGTCCACGGAATTCTCCAGGCCAGAATACTGGAGTGGGTAGCCTTTCCCTTCTCCACAGACTCTTCCCAACCTAGGGATCAAACCCAGGTCTCCTGCATTGCAGGCAGATTCTTTACCAGGTGAGCCACAAGGGAAGACTGACTTCATATACACCTGACTATACCCACATCATATACATTCATAACCCAGATGTGGAGATGTCTCAAGCCTCAACCCTGGTTAGTGTCTGAAGCATATTCCAAAAAAGTGCAAAACCATGAAATCAGGATCTAGTACACTCACCTTGGATAATCACACACTTGTTTCACCTGCTTTGATCAGTATCCACCAGTGAGTGACATGTGTTTGATTGACTCGAGCCATTCTCCCTCATCACCATGTTAAGATACAGTCTGGAGGGCCTCACCCCAGAGATTCTGACTTGGGAGCTTGGGTTGGGTGGGGGACACAAGAATTTGTACTTGTAACTTATTCCCAGGACGATGTGGCGGTCCTGATCTCATACCCTGAAAACCATTATACCAGAGGTACATATGATTGCCCTTATTTTACGTTTCTCAGCAATAAGTATGTTGATGTGATAACAATGGTATTCAAAACCCTGGGGCTTTCAAAGACTAAATGTATGGTCAAAATAGAAGTAATTAGCCATGGGAAAAGAATGTAAATTGCACAGTCTGTTAATTTATACATCTTTCCCTCATGTTTCATGACACAGCTATGCTGTTTTTAGCCATAATGAATGTATTGCATAAAAGCGAGTGTTATAGAAAAGGCTAAGGAACTTCAAAGGCAAGAGCAATGTGTACAGCACATACATTTTTGGAGCTCTGTCCTGCACTATATAAATTAAATTACTACCATAATCTCTCTGAGAAGCATTTAATAAATTGTACTAGATGATAAACTCTTTGAAGGCAGGGATACCTTTGTAAATATATTTAACAATGCCAGAATGCAATAGACTCCCAGTAAAATACTAACTGCACAGAGAGATTCTCTTTAGTATCTACGGAGCACACTATATACTTAATTTCTTTATCTTGTTTATAGTCTGTCTGCCCGCAAAGATGCCAGACTAGTGTCTCAAAAAAAAGTGTCTTATTGGAGTCTGGATGCCAGTGTCTTTTATAGAATAGAGGTGGGGTGTGAGGAAGTAAAGTAAAAAGATCATTAATCTTACAAATCTCCTGGAATGGCCAGCCTTGGGGAGAGGATGTGTTCATTTTTCTTACAGCCATTCACAAGTGGACAGGGTCAGGACAGTCTGCCCCTGTTTAAATGTAAATTCCATGAGGGCTGAAATTTTTGTTTGATTTGTTCACTACTGTATCCATTATAGGTACTCAATATTTGTTGAAGGAAACTGTTGAATAAACCACAAATTAGCCATCCGTTTTAAATACAAGGGATATTTTTGCATAAAGATAGTGTATGTTACTTACTATTTAAAACTGGATGTTGCTTTATTTTTACTCTACAGAGTATGTTTCTGTTTATAAGTGTATTATTAAAAGGATAACTGCTTAATTATCCATAGACCCTGATTATTGGTTTTATTTGTGACCACAGGCCCTGATTATTGGTTTTATTTGTGAACAGGACAACTGAAACTAGCTTCCAGGTGTGAAATGCCAGCACACTTTTGTTCACTAATGGTTATAATCAAGGACCACCCTACTTAACCATTGATTAGATTTGGGAACAATGGTAAAAGCAAAAACAACTGACTGATGCATTGGTAGTTTTTCCTTAATTACGTACAACTCACAGCATGAAGGTGAGCACTTTAGTTCATTTGTCCCCTAATTCGTCATCACAGGAAGATCACTTGGAAGCCTTAAAAATACACATTCTTAGGCCTTAATTCACAACAAACTGTGGAAAATTCTTCAAGAGATGGGAATACCAGACCACCTGACCTGCCTCCTGAGAAATCTCTTTGCAGGTCAAGTAGCAACAGTTAGAACTGGACATGGAACAACAGACTGGTTCCAAATCGGGAAAGGAGTACGTCAAGGCTGTATATTGTCACCCTGCTTATTTAACTGATATGCAGAGTACATCATGAGAAATGCTGGACTGGATGAAGCACAAGCTGGAATCAAGACTGCCGGGAGAGATATCAATAACCTCAGATATGCAGATGACACCACCATTATGGCAGAAAGGGAAGAACTAAAGAGCCTCTTGGTGAAAGTGTAAGAGGAGAGTGAAAAAGTTGGCTTAAAGCTCAACATTCAGAAAACGAAGATCATGGCATCTGGTCCCATCACTTCATGGAAAATAGATGGGGAAATAATGGAAACAGTGACAGACTTTATTTTTTTGGGCTCCAAAATGACTGCAGATGGTGACTGCAGCCATGAAATTAAAAGACCCTTGCTCCTTGGAGGTAAAGTTATGACCAACCTAGACAGCATATTAAAAAGCAGAGATATTACTTTGCTAACAAAAGTCCATCTAGCCAAAACTTTGGTTTTTCCAGTAAGTCATGTATGGATGCGAGAATTGGACTATAAAGAAAGCTGAGTGCCAAGGAACTGATGCTTTTGAAATGTGGTGTTGGAGAAGACTCTTGAGAGTCCCTTGGACTGCAAGGGGATCTGACCAGTCCATCCTAAAGGAAATCAGTCCTGAATATTCATTGGAAGGACTGATGTTGACGCTGAAACTCCAATACTTTGGTTACCTGATGCGAAGAAATGACTCATTGGAAAAGACCCTGATGCTGGGAAAGATACAAGGCGGGAGGAGAAGGGGATGACAGAAGATGAGATGGTTGGATGGTATCACCGAATCAATGGACATGAGTCTGAGTAAGCTCTGGGAGTCAGTGATGGACAGGGAAGCCTGGCATGTTGCAGTCCATGGGGTTGCAAAGAGTCAGACACAACCGAGTGACTGAACTGAACTGAGGCCCTAATTCCAAAGATTTTAATATAACAGAATTGGGGTGATGCCTGAGTTGTGTTTGTTGGCAAAAGTCTTCCCCAAATGTGTACCCTCATTGAGAACTGCTTGAATCCAGTTGAATTATCATAGTACTCTTGCCTAGAAAATCCCATGGACGGAGGGGCCTGGTAGGCTATAGTCCATGGGGTTGCGAAGAATCGGACACGACTGAGCGACTTCACTTTCAATTTTCACTTTCATGCATTGGAGAAGGAAATGGCAACCCACTCCTGTATTCTTGCCTGGAGGATCCCAGGGACAGGGGAGCCTGGTGGGCTGCTGTCTATGG
The DNA here is from genome assembly GCF_054371585.1 of Giraffa tippelskirchi. NCBI lineage: Eukaryota > Metazoa > Chordata > Mammalia > Artiodactyla > Giraffidae > Giraffa > Giraffa tippelskirchi. The sequence goes on along the minus strand of NC_137281.1, from coordinate 143,340,155 downwards.
GGTCGCACAGAGTCAGACACGACTGAAGTGACTTAGCAGCAGCAGCAGCATGACTTCATCAAAATCCAGCTTCACACAGTCAAGATGAAAAGGGGAAAGCACCCAAATAGTGTTTCTGCAGCCGTGAACTTTGGCCCTCTGCAAGTGTGGATATAAACAATGATTCCTTGGCTCATGTCTCATCTCACTGAACCCCAGAAATGTGTATTTTAACAACCCCCAAAGGACTCCCATGTTCTGAAGAGCTAAAGAACAATTCCATTAGCCCACAACTCTCTTCCTACTCCACAATGGGTTGTCTCCTCCCTCATCTGTGGCCCCCTCTTCAGGCCCAGCTGTGTGTGGGGGTGGGGGTGGGGGTGGTGGGACTCCTTGAAGTTGACCAACCCTCCTGGCCTTGAACCACTCAGAGGGACCTGCCTCCACACACCTCCCCAAGTAATCTCTGAAGTGGCTTTAATTACAAACAACTTTAATGAAGCTGTCAGCTTCATACTTTCAAAGGGGAACTGTGTGGCCGAGCTGTTTCATTTTCCTGGAGATTTCGTATTAATTCAATATGCTGCAATCTAGTTGTACCCATGGCAAATTAGATCTCTCCCCAGGAACTGTGTAAGAAGATAATGAGCCAATAATATGGAATAAAAAGAGAAGATACGTTAAAAGTGACAAGTGCAGTATCTGCTATTTTTCTGTCTGTAGAAAAACATGAGTCTAGCTGTGTGTATGGCTAAACTGGAAAAAGTGAAAATGAAAGTCACTCAGTTGTGTCTGACTCTTTGCAACCCTATAGACTATCGAGTTCAAGGAATTCTCCAGGCCAGAATATTGGAGTGGGTAGCCTTTCCCTTCTCCAGGGGATTTTCCCAACCCAGGGATCAAACTCAGGTCTCTTGCACTGCAGGTGGATTCTTTACCAGCTGAGCCACAAGGGGAGCCCAAGAATACTGCAGTGGGTGGCCTATCCCTTCTCCAGTGGATCTTCCTGACCCAGAAATCAAACTGCGGTCTCCTGCATTGCAGGCGGATTCTTTACCAACTGAGCTATCAGGGAAGCCCAAGAATTTAGCCAGGGTGCCCTTGGATTACACATGAAGAGACACTAGCTTTCTTTCTTACATGAAGTATAGGGCATTTTCCCTTTCTTAAAAATGGACCAACATTTGATTTATTTGGTCATTCCAGGACACGAATTAAAAAAATTTTGTTTTCAATTGAAATAGTTGATTTAAAATGCTGTGTTAGTTTCAAGTGTCCATCAAAGTGATTCATATATATATGTATATTCTTTTTTAGGTTCTTTTACACTATAGGGTATTACAAGATATTGACTAGAGTTCCCTGTGCTATATAGTATGTCCTTGTTTATCTAGCTTATATATAGCAGTGAATTAATCCCAAACTCCTAACTTATCCCTCCCTATCTTTTCCCCTTTGGTAACTATAATATTATTTTCTTGTCTGTGAGTCTCCTTCTGTTTTATAAGTAAGTTCACTAGTAGCATTTTTTAAGATCCCACATAAAAGTGATATCATATAATATTTGTCTTTGCCTGACTGACTTCACTTAGTATGATCATAGGTCCATTCATGTTGCTGCAAATGGCATTATTTCATTTTGTTTTTATGGCTGAGTAATATCCAATTGTGTAATATACCACATCTTCTTTATGCATGCCTTTGTGAGCGGACATTTAGGTTGCTTCACGTCTTGGCTGGTGTAAATAAACAGTGCTACTATGAACGAGGGGTGCATAGGACATGAACTTTGAAATGGAAGAGAGGACACACACACATGCATGATTTGTCTCATAAAGAGAGGAGAAGAGGCAATGGGGTATCTGTCTCGGAGGCAACTGTCTCAGAGAATCTGAGACAGTCTGAATCTGTCCAAACTTCTCATCTTGACCTGCTGCTCAAAGAAAACCATGAACAAATGTGCTGCAACATGGCTATTCACATTCCCAGCTGTGGTCAAACTTTACAGGAGACGATGCTAGATGACTCGTTTCCAAAAAGGGCACTAGGTACGGTGGGTGCCACTCTGCAGAGGAGGAGCTACATCTGCTTGTTGATCTTGGGAAAGGATGACCCCCACCAGACAGGGTACCCTGCAGGTTAGGAGTCAACGCCCCAACTAATGAAGCTATGAGGGCCTGGGAAACCGTTCTACAATTTCTGGGTCATGAACGAGGCCACCACCTCCTACAGAAAACATCTGCCCACCACTCTGTACCACTGAGAGCTGCTGAAGAAAACCCTTGGAGTCCCCTACTATTCAGGCATGACAGAGAGGGGTGGATTTTACAGAGCCTGGGATGGTATTTTCAGGAGGGGGAGAGCAGCAATTAGTCACTTGTCAAGAGGCTGTGGCAAGATCTGCCCAAAGGCTGGAAGCTGGCCTGATACCAAGGGGAGGGAAGCTGATTGGGTTTCCTGTGATTACTTGTACAGATAACAAACAATCTTTTGGGTGACAGATAATGTGGAGGATAACGATTAGGGAGGACTCCCCTTACTGTGTGCAGCACTAGCCAATTCTGGCTGATACTGGCCCTGCACTTTAGGAGGGCTCTGAAGATGCTAATTCTAAAGGACTGCGGGGAAAAGAAGTTCAGCAGGAATGATGAAACTGGCACAGGGGACATCCAAGTGACTGCTGTAAAGAAAACTGCTCACCTATAGGAGGGAAACAGGAGAAGGCAATGGCACCCCACTCCAGTACTCTTGCCTGGAAAATCCCATGGACGGAGGAGCCTGGTAGGCTGCAGTCCATGGGGTTGCAAAGAGTCGGACCCGACTGAGTGGCTTCACTTTTACTTTTCACTTTCATGCATTGGAGAAGGAAATGGCAACCCACTCCAGTGTTCTTGCCTGGAGAATCCCAGGGACGGCGGAGCCTGGTGGGCTGCCGTCTATGGGGTCGCACGGAGTCGGACACGACTGAAGCGACTTAGCAGTAGCAGCAGCATAGGAGGGAGATAGTGAATAAGGACAAGGACACATGGACACGTAAGGCATTGGGAAATGACTGGTCAGGCCTACCCTGCAGAAGAGACCTCATGGGTCATGGGGGACTTCAAGCTGAATAAGTCTACAGTGTTGAGCTAGTTAATAGGGAGCTAACAAGATGTAGCTATAAATATCATCATTTTATTAGGCATAGCCGAGAAGAGTGTCATGTCCAGAATTGGTATCTAAAAAGGATAAAGAAAAAGCAGGAAACTCGAGGAGCAAAGTTTCTTGGGAGATGCATGTTTACTGCAGGAAAAGTAGCAAGATAAGTACACTCAGTGATGGAAAGCTCCTTAAGAAGGAAACAATAAAACCTTTCATCTTAAAAGTACAACTATGCTATGCTATGCTATGCTAAGTCGCTTCAGTCGTGTCCGACTCTGTGCGACCCCATAGACGGCAGCTCACCAGGCTCTGCCGTCCCTAGGATTCTCCAGGCAAGAATACTGGAGTGGGTTGCCATTTCTTTCTCCAGTGCATGAAAGGGAAAAGTGAAAGTGAAGTTGCTCAGTCGTGTCCGACTCTTAGCGACCCCATGGACTGTAGCCTACCAGGCTCCTCCGTCCATGGGATTTTCCAGGCAAGATTACTGGAGTGGGGTGCCATTGCCTTCTCCGACTAGAGTCTGCAATACCTTTGATAACCTTTTTTTTCTTAACCCTCAACAAACACAGAAACAACCATTTAGTAAGGGGACTAATGGGCTTCCCTGGTAGCTCAGCCAGTGAAGTGTCTGCCTACAATGCAGGAGACCCGGGTTCAATCCCTGGGTTGGGAAGATCTGCTGGAGAAGGAAACGGCAACCCACTCCAGTACTCATGCCTGGAAAAGCCCATGGACCGAGGAGCCTGGTTGGCTATAGTCCATGGGGTTGCAAAGAGTCAGACACGACTGAGTGACTTCACTTTCTCTTTCACTAGGTATTAATTAGTTACACATAGGTGGCACTAGTGGTAAAGAGTCTGCCTGCCAATTCAGGGGTCCCAAGAGATATGGGCTCAATCCCTGGGTTGGGAAGATCCCCTGGAGAAGGGAATGGAAACCCACTCCAGTATTCTTGCCTGGAAAATCCCACGGACAGAGGAGCCTGGCAGGCTGCTGTCCGTGGGGGTCGAGAAGAGTCAGACACGACTGAGCAAATGAGCATATGCATCCAAGGGACAAGCTTGGTGAAACGGTAGGACTAGCCAAAGGCCCTATGGCTGGTCAATAACAGAACTGAGCCTTGAACCTGAATCTCAGGATCCAAATCTATTTCCCCCACATTTCTCTCTGGACTTGCCTGGAGGTGAAGGGCTATTACCACATATACGGTGTTACATTATTTTCAAATTGTCTCTTGTTGGCATCGACACGTTTCATAATCTTAGACTTGAAAAATCTTCAATCTTTAGAAAAGACTCAGCTCAGAAAAACCTGCAGCCAGAGGAATTTCAGATAGGCAGATACAGGACAAAATTTTGAAGAGTGCGGGGACTGACATACTCAGATTACTCTGAAAGATTATGGAATCTCTCTCCTTGCTATTAATGACCTCGGCATCAAGAAATCTGATATCTGGGGCTTGATGAGAGCTCTCATTTTCTCAATGTTGAAATTTCAGCCACAGTAGTTCTGATTTTCTGTCTTTGAGGTGAGCTGAATATCACCAATGTTCTGGCTAAAATAATCACCCACTCTCATGAGCTTTCATAAGAAATGGAAATGGGGCAAGATAAGCCAGATCACCTGGAGTTCTGATGTATCGAAGCAAAATAAAATAGAACCCTGATGTTCACGGTGTGTGGGACCACAAAGCAACAATTATGAATGAAAACGATTCATAAACCTGATAAGTAGAGCCAACCATGTGTTGGAGAGGAGTCCTGGGGAATTTTAGAGGCTTCACTTTAAAGTCTAAGTCCATTAAACTTAGAAAAATAATTCAGTCTGACTCTAAGAAAAAAATGTAGAAGACAGACATTAACTGTTAGTAATTTAAAAAGATTCCAGGCAGAAGAGATTTAAGAGGGAAATATTATAGATAAAGACAACAGAATAATCTCTAAACAAAGAAGGAAGGCCCATTTTTCACCCAGGGTGCCAAAGGAGGCAGAGAACAAAATTTAAACTCATAAGCTCTAACACATTACACATAGGCACTCACACATAGATTGTTACTGTGCTAGGGTAACCTGAGGCATTTCTTAATCTTCCATGTAAACTGAATATAAGAAGTCCTTCTTTACCCTACTCTCAAGAAACATACACCTTTTCTGGCATGAATAGTTAACTTATTAGGTCAACCAGAAGAAAAAACACATTTATGAAATTAAACTGTACTAACATCTGTGGGCAGCCATTTTTCCTGGCCTTTAATCACTGGCTCTAGTGAATGTCAGACACTGACCAACTTATATCCAGATTTTGAATGATATTTGTAGATAAGCTGTTATAAAGTCTCCCCACGTCATATTCTGCAGGATAGAAAAATCTATGTAGAAATGACTTTACTGAAAAACTCATGCCATACAAGGACTTTATGTACACTCTTAAATATGCACTTTCATATAAAAGCACGTAGCTCTGGGCAAATACTGACACATCTATACAATAAGCTTTGGAATGTAGTGGTAGTTTTCCAGAGGAGTCAGGAGTTAAGGATTTATGCTATCTTCAAACTGGTTTATTAGTAAGGACCTTGAGACATCAGGAAAAAGTGGGAAGACTAGGGAAGAAATTATTCCTATTTGGTCATCAAAGTGTACTAAGCATCCATAATGCTGGTGCATTGAGCATCTATCTTTTATGCTCATAGTATAGTATGGCACATACTATGCAAAGGTGCTTAATATGAACACATTGTGTAAGAAATCCTCTTATATTGGAGAGCAGTAAAAATGTGTATGTGAGATGGCCAAGAGGTACCTGAAAAGATGCTCCACATCATTAATTTTTCCTTCCTTATTCGTGCTCAGTCATGTCCAATTCTTTGCAACCCCACGGACTGTAATTCGCCAGGCTCCTGTCTATGGAATTTTCCAGGCAAGAATACTGGAGTGGGTTACCATTTCTTTCTCAAGGGGATCTTCCCAACTCAGGGATCTAATCTGCATCTCTTGCATTGGCAGGTGGATTCTTTACCAACTGAGCCACCTACAAAGCCCAATTAATTGTTATAGAAATGCAAATCAAAATGGTCAGAATGGCCATCATCAAAAAACCTACAAACAATAAATGCTGGAGAGGGTGTGGAGAAAAGGTGCACTTTGGTGGGAATGTAAATTGATACAGCCATTTTAGAAAACAGTATGGAGTTCCTTTAAAAATTAAAACCCAGCAATCACACTACTGGCATATGCCCTGAGAAAACTGTAATTCAAAAAGACACACGTACCCCAATGCTCACTGTAGCACTATTTACAACAGCCAGGACATGGAAACAACCTAAGTGTCTATTGACAGATGAATGGATAAGTAAGATGTGGACTTTATTTTCTTGGGCTCCAAAATCACTGCAGATGGTGACTACAGCCATGAAATTAAAAAATGCTTGCTCCTTGGAAGAAAAGCTATGATCAACCTAGACAGCATATTAAAAAGCAAAGACATTACTTTGCCGACAAAGGTCTGTCTAGTCAAAGCTATGGTTTTTCCAGTAGTCATGTATGGATGTGAGAGTTGGACTATAAAGAAAGCTGAGCACTGAAGAATTGATGCTTTTGAACTGTGGTGTTGGAGAAGACTCTTGAGAGTCCCTTGGACTGCAAGGAGATCCAACCAGTCCATCCTAAAGATCAGTCCTGGGTGTTCGTTGGAAGGACTGATGTTGAAGCTGAAGTTCCAATACTTTGCTCACCTGCTGCAAAGAAATGATTCATCTGAAAAGACCCTGATGCTAGGAAAGATTGAAGGCAAGAGGAGAACCCCTTCTCCTCTATTATCGTATATTAACACATGCATGTGGAATCAAGAAAAAAGGAAGATGAACCTAGTTCCAGGGCAGGAATAGAGACACAGAAGTAGAGAATGAATGTGTGGACACAGCAGGCAAGGAGAGAGTGGGATGAACTGGGAGATTAGGTTGACATGTATACGCTGTGCTGTGCTCAGTCCTTTCTGACTCTTTGCGATCCCAAGGACTGTAGCCCTCCGAGATTAAGATCCTCTGTCAATGGGATTTTCTAGACAAGAATACTGGAGTAAGTTACCATCCCCTTTCTCCAGGGGATCTTCCTGAACCAGGGATTGAATCTGTGTCTCTTGTGTCTCCTGCATCGATAGGCAGATTCTTTACTACTGAGCCACCTGGGAAGCCCATATATATACGACCATGTGTAGTACGGATAGCAAGTGGAAGCTGTGGTACGGCACGGGGAGCCCAGTTCAGTTCAGTTCAGTCACTCAGTCGTGTCCGACTCTTTGCAACCCCATGAATTGCAGCACGCCAGGCCTCCCTGTCCATCACCAACTCCCTGAGTCTACCCAAAACCATGTCCATCGAGTCGGTGATGCCATCCAATCATTTCATCCTCTGTCGTCCCCTTCTCCTCCTGCCCCCAATCCTACCCAGCATTAGGGTCTTTTCCAATGAGTCAACTCTTCGCATGAGGTGGCCAAAGTATTGGAGTTTCAGCTTCAACATCAGACCTTCCAAAACAAGGAGCTCAGTGCAGCGCAATGTGATGACCTAAATGGGTGGAACTGGGGGAGGGGAAGGTCCAAGAGGGAGGGGAATATATGTATACAAAGAGCTGATTCATTTTGTTGTACAGCAGAAACTAACAAAACATTGTAAAGCAATTATACCCCAATTAAAAAAAAACAACTTGAATTTGTAGTTAATAAACCTTCTGATCCCTCTCCCCAAATGTATACGTGATCACATGTTGTTTTTCAGTCACACAATCGTGTCCGACTCTGGGACCCCATGGACTGCAGCACACCAGGCTTCCCTGTCCCTCATCTTCTCTCCGAAGCTTGCCCAAGTTCATGTCCATTGCATCGGTGATGCCATCCAGCCATCTCTTCCTTTGACGCTCTCTTCTCCTACTCTCAATCTTTCCCAGCATCAAGGACTTTTCCAACGAGTTGGTTGTTCTCATCAGATGACCAAAATACTGAGGCATCAGTTTCAGCCTCAGTTCTTCCAAAAAGTATTCAGGGTTGACTTCCCTTAAGACTGACTGGTTTGATCTTCCTGCTGTCCAAGGGACTTTCAGGAGTCTGCTCCAGCAACACAGTTCAAAGGCATCAATTCTTTGGCGCTCCGCTCTCATAACCATATGTGACCACTGGGAAGACCACAGCCTTGACTATATGGACCTTTGTTGGTAGAGTAATGTCTCTGCTTTTCAATATACTGACTAGGTTTGTCATGGTTTTCCTGCCAAGAAGCAATTCTCTTCTGATTTCATGGTTGCGGCCACCATCCTCAGTGATTTTGGAGCCCAAGAAGAGAAAATCTGTCACTACTTCCACCTTTTCCCTTTCTATTTGAAATGTAGTAATGGGGCTGGATGCCATGATCTTAGTTTTTTCAATATTTAGTCATAAGCCGGCTCTTTCACTCCTCCTTCACCCTCATCAAGAGACTCTTTAGTTCCTCTTCACTGCCATTAGAGTGGTATCATTTGCATATCTGAGATTGTTGATGTTTCTCCTGACTATCTTGATTCCAGCTTGTAACTCATCCAGCCCAGCGTTCCTCATGACATGCTCAGCATATAGGTTAAACAAACAGGGTGACAGCAGACAGCCCTGTAGAATTCCTTTCTCAATCTTGAACCTATCAGTTGTTCCATACAGTGTTCTAACTGTTGCTTCTTGACCTGCATAGAGTTTCTCAGGAGACAGGTAAGATGGACTGGTATTCCCATCTCTTTCAGAGCTTTCCACAGTTTGTTATGATCCACCCAGTCTGTTATGATCCACACAGTCAAAGGCTTTAGTGTAGTCAATGATACAGTGGCAGATGCTTTTCTGGAATTCTCTTGGTTTCTCTATGATCCAGAAAATGTTGGCAATTTGGTCTCTGATTCCTCTGTCTTTTCTAAATCCAGATTGGACATCTGGAAGTTCTTGGTTCGCATAATGCTGAAGCCTAACATGCAAGACGTTAAGCATGACCTTACTAGCATTCCTGTGGCCACTGCTGGGTCTTCCAGATTTGCTGACATAGTGTGTGCAACACCTTGATGGCATCATCCTTTCGGGTTCTGAATAGCTCTACTGGAATTCAATTGCATCTACTAGCTTTATTAACAGCAGTGCTCCCTAAGGCCCACTTGACCTCACACTCCAGAATGTCTGGCTCTGGGTGACACACCACCCACACCATGTGATCACATAAGTGGATACTAATTGGCATGAGGGCTCTGAGGGGGTCTATGGGAAGCAGGACAGCTGGTAATAAGGGGTGGGGTGCAGGAGTCTGGACACTCAAGACAGGTCAGGTCAGGATGTTACAGACGAGACGTGTGTGCAAGTCCAAGGTGGGGTTTTTAGCATTTTTTTTTGCCACACTGTGCGGCATTTGGGATATTAGTTCCCCAACCAGGGATGGAATCCGTACCCACTTCAGTGGAAGCACAGAGTCTTAACCACTGGACTGCCAGGGAATTTCCTCTAGCTTTATAATACGTGGTCGTGAACTTACTTTTGCCATCAGCAGTGGCTGCTGGTCAGCAGGATAAGAGTTCTGTAAACTAAGGAAGTCTTTGGTCACCACACAAACAGACACTGCCTACTTCCGAGGCCAGAACTCTAAGACAAAGTGAACCCAGCTGATAAGAGTATACTAAAATTGAAACTATCTTCACCTTTCCTATGCTCACCATGAATCATTTTTCTGAGTGGTTTAAGACCTGTAAGTGAAACACCCATTATAAAAACAAATTTCTTTCTGAAAGATCTCTCCCTAAATTTCCAAGCTTCATAGACAATGTATATTCTAGCAGTAATGCTTCAGAGCAATTAACAGACTTTTTAATTGTAGAAAGCTTTCAATGTGTATGGCTCCTCTCAATGACATCCAGATAGAATTACCCTATGTAATTACCAACCTACATTATAAGCAGTTCTCATGGGAGGGCCACACAAAACCTGCACAGCCATCAACAGGCAGACTGCAGGACAGAGGCAGCAGGAACACAGCCCAGGCAGAAATGCACAGTGGAGCTTAATCACTGTAATTTAGATTTTGTCACCAAGTCCCAGGTACAAGCTCTTTTATGCACTGTCAAGAGATCTCCACATTAATTGCTGTTCCTGTCTTTCGAGGACACAAACACCCTAATTTGCAGTGATTTTAGTTTCTCGAGCAATGTGCATTTGGTGGCTAAGTCCCCCCTTTCCTCCAGAAAAGGAAGTATGCTAAAGCTCTGATTATCCAGCTCCCTCTGCCAAGATCAACAAACTGGAGTCACAAAGCATCCGTATTTACCAGAGTTGCGAACGAATGTGACTCAACCTACCAGCGGGTGGGAAGCCCTGCCATCCTCCCTGAAAGGCCACATTCTTCCCGAGCAACCTTGACTTTCAACAGAAGAGCTAGTTGTAAATGATGATTTCAATGATTTCTACATGGTCAGTTGGAAGCAGAAAATGTGGCTAATCCTTTAAGACCTTCAGGCAGCCGCAGTCAGCACATTCAGACAATGCTAACCCAGGTGCTGACTTTTCAGAGGGTGCTTTGTACCTCCCCTGGGATTTGGTAGATCTGTTAGATCGCACAGCCCACGTTCCGTGCTTTGGCTTCAGAGGCCCAGCACTTTTTAACTTTACTCCAGAGTGATGCCATTCTAGACAAGACCTGTGACTTTCTTCTGCCATCCAATTAGATCAGAGATACATTCCCCAGATGAAGTACTATTTCAAAAAAGACATTCTCTTTTCAGAATGAAGAACTGAAAACCAAATCTAGGAGTCAAGGTAAACCTGAAAACCACAGAGGAACTATTGTGAACTGAAAAATGTTCTGAGTCGGTGCACAGGCTGTACTTAATGAGACAGTGGGTGTGCTAGAAATAGCAAGCCGGTCACATAACTGAGTCAAATGATTCTACGTCTATATTACATTATCATGGTATTTGATGCCTGGCTTTTTGTTTTCCAAACACTTCCTTAATCCATCTGTACCAAACATTCTATCTTCTGAACTATGGACAGGAAATTGGATGCATGTTACCCAAGAATCCTGAGATGACTTTCCCAATTGCTTTTCTGCTTAGGGGGCCATGCAGTTTCCAGGCCTGTCACAGTCACTTTTTATTACTGCAACATGGTAGTGGTAAACAGAGATAAAACTCAGGAAATGATTCATACCATCAAAGTTCTAAAAGATGGGAAGTGTGTGAGTCTCATCAGTAACAACACAGACGACGGGAGAAGTTGACTATTTAACTGATCAAGTGAAACAAATCCAGATTAAGTCAAGGATGTCCTCTCTGGTGAAGATTACCTGGGGTTTACTGACAGATTATGTGCCTGGATTCCCACTGGAAAAGTAAAACTAAACTCAACTTCTCTGCTGCTTTTCTTTAGGGCGTAAAAGAGCAAAAGAGGACTGGAAGACGGCAAGGTTGGATGCTATCACACACGCTGATCAATGACCAACAACAATAAAAGGTAAAAGGAGAAACCACCACAGAGATTAACAGGCCCTCAAAGATAGTGATGAATGCTTCCTCCCTAAAAGGATGAATATCTTGTCAGATTTTGGACTGTAGGCTCAAACCCAAAAGAGGAAATGAAAAACAGTATTTATCCTGCCTATCAGCGTGATGGCTGAGGATACAGGGGAATGTGTACGTTTCTATTCTGAAAGGTAGATGGGCCGTGTCTAATTTTAGCCATGCTTTCCTGTTTGACAACCCTCACCCTCAACATATCACTGTCGGGAGCCAATTACTGAAAACAGATTGCTGTGCAAACACTGGATAAGCGATGTTCTCTGATAGAGAGAGAGCGTTAAGGATGCGTCCGGCATCATACATGATATGTCCTGTTAGTCTTGGAAAAGACCCCTTCCTTTCAAAAATATGGTCCAGATTTTCTTATGTCTTCAAAAGACTGTCTCATTCTACATTCTCTATCACTAGCAGGGAGCCACATGACAAAATTCTTCTCTCATTCTGGTACGCAGTTAGGCACATTTTTATAAAATCAAATACAGCTACAAAAAAGCAAATCTGCAAACTTTTCTCACAGTTTAAAATAATGCACCAGGATGGCAGGAATAAAGGATTTAGATGGTAAATAAATATATAAAAATTAACCGTCATTGTGCAAAAGACGCCCACCCTCCCCCCCCTTTAAAATATACTCTTGATAGAAGCAAAGTGAGAAGAGGCCAGAAATTGGATGCAGGAGATGGGGAGTGGGAGGGGTGGTTACCTGGTGTGTGAAGCAGCATCATTGATACTGAACGTGGGGTTCTCCCTGGTCAGAGGGCTCGAGCCAGCCTGGCTCTTGGTGTGGATATCCAAGCTCAGGGAGGACTCGGTTTTCCGGTCCATGCTGTGGCTCTCTGACTCTAAAGTCCGATCTGCCATGGAGATGACTTCGCTGGAACTGTGCCACAGTGGGGCCACTTTCTCCTTGCCTGGCCCCGAGCGTGGCGACGAGGTGGCTGCCCCCAGGGAGGCTGTGCTGCCGTGGCTGGGGCCATACGAGGTGGTGTCAATGCCGCTGTCCGCGGAGGTGCCCTGCAGGTAGTTGTAGCTGTTGAGCTCAGCCTCGGTGCGGTCCCCATCATACCACTTCTCGTCACTGTGGGCGCTCGACGCGTTGCTGGACAGGGTATTGCTGCTGGAGTGGCTTGAGTAGTGGCTGTCAGACTGCAAGGAAAGCAGGGTTCCTTAACGACAGGTTGGGCTTCTTGAAGAGCAGGAAACAAATACTTGGGGAATGACTCTGAAATGTGTCTTCCTAGGGGGTTCTCGAGACACAAAAACACCTCTATGATGACAAAAAGCAAGGCAGGGGTACCTGGAAAAACCTATTCAGAAGATTTCATGGCAGGACGTGCTGGAAACTTTGCTGTTTCAGAATCCACTTTTAATTATTTAGTTTAGCTTATGCTAAAGCAACTATAGTATTGAGAGAGTCTTAATCAGGGAAAAAAAAAAGAACTCTAAACTGTCATTGGATGTTTGCTTAGTCGCTCAGTCGTGTCTGACTCTGCGATCCCATGGACTGTAGCCCTCCAGGCTCCTCTGTCCATGGGATTCTCCAGGCAAGAGTACCGGAGTGGGCTGCCATGCCCTTCTCCAGGGGATCTTCCCGACCCAGGGATCAAATCTGGGTCTGCTGCACTGCAGGTGGAACTTTACCATCTGTGCCACCAGCGAAGTCAAAACTGTCCTTAGAGTCTTCTAATATCTCAGTCTTAAACTAGAAAGTGATACTTCTAAGGGGCTTATAACTAGAAAGACTGTATTGATCAGAGTAAACAGAAGGCAGAATATAAGACTTTTTCTTAGAAAGAAAAGATATCATTTCTTTCTTCATATAGCATCTATTTAGGAGACAGCTTTTCTAAGGAGTGTTAAGAGGTAAAATTTATACAGATGTGCCAAGACAATTCAACAGGGGAAAATATTCTTTTTACCAAACAGTGTTGAGAAACTAGATATCCACATTCAAGAAAGAATCAAGTTGGGTCTTTACCACATAGAAAAATAAACTCAAAAAAGTCAAAGACATAAGTGTCAGGGCTAAAACTATAAAACTCTTAGAAGAAAATATAGGTATACATCTCCATGGATTATGTATACAAATTAGGTATACAAACCATTGGATTATGCAATGATTTCTTAAAAAGGACACTAAAAGTAAAAAAATGAAAAGAGAAAATAGATAAACTGGGCTTCATCAAAATAAAAAACTTCTGTGCTTCAAATAACCCAATAAAAAATGGGCAAGGGATTTGAATAGTCATTCATCCAAAGAAGATATACAAATGGTCAACAAGTATATGAAAAGATGCTCAGTATCATTAGTCATTTGGTAAATGCAAATCAAAACCACACTGAAGTAACACTTCATACACACTAGGATAAAGGCAGACAACAAGGATGGTGGGCATTGTTGGTAGGATGTAAAACAGGGCAGCTGCTGTGGGAAAACAGCTGCAATTATACACTCAAGAGAAATGAAAACCTATGTTAACAAGAAAAACTTCCACATGAATTTTAAAGCAGCATTATTCTTAATAGCCAAAAAAGTAGAAATCACTCACATGTCCATCAATGGATAAAAAAATGTTGTTATAGTCATACAATGGCATATTATTCAGTCATAAAAAGATGTGAAATACTAATACATGCTACAACAGATGAACCTTGAAAACATGCTGAGTGGAAGAAGCCAGACACGGAAGGCCACACACTATGTGATTCCATTCATATGAAATGTTAAAACGGGCACATCCACAGGGACAGAAAGTAAATCTGCGGTTGTCAATGGCTTGGAGGGGATGGAAGAAGTTAGGGTTTCTTTTCAGGGTGATGAAAATGTTCTGGAGTTAAATCATGGTACTGGTGGTTGCACAACTCTGTGAATATACCAAACACCATGAAATAGTACACTTTAAATGTGTGAATGTTTTGATATGTGAATGTGAATCATATCTCAATTTAAAAAATGTGGGCAGAATGCTTGTTGGACAGTGGCTTGGTTGCTCAGAAAGATTTTACAGTTTATCAAAGAAATACAATTTCAAAGGATATCTGCGTAAAACAGTATTTAAATTAGAGGGTGGCTGAAAGTTCAGATACCGGGTGGAGATTGAGAGAAAAGAAGAGGAAAGATGTGGGTGTGTCTTTACTGGCTGCCGGAAGGGGGCTGGAGGAGAACAGACCTCAAAGTGAAAGATCTCCTCCCTTTGAAAGAGGATTGATTCCAGTTACTTCACTGGTGCAACTCTGCTGCTGCTGCTGCTGCTAAGTCACTTCAGTCGTGTCCGACTCTGTGCGACCCCATAGAGAGCAGCCCACCAGGCTCCGCCATCCCTGGGATTCTCCAGGCAAGAATACTGGAGTGGATTGCCATTTCCTTCTCCAGTGCATGAAAGGGAAAAGTGAAAGTGAAGTCGCTCAGTCGTGTCTGACTCCTAACGACCCCATGGACTGCAGCCTACCAGGCCCCTCCGTCCATGGGATTTTCCAGGCAAGAGCACTGGAGTGGAGTGCCATTGCCTTTTCTCTCAATAACTACTTGCATTACAAGGCCATCATTTATTTTTCCTAGTTGGTACAGGGCAGAACCCCTGTAGCACCTGGACCTGGGCTATAGAATTTGCTAACCCCAGGCCATGTATGGCTACTGGGCACTTAAAATGTGGCCAGTCCACATTCAGATATGTTGAGAGTGTAGAGTATGTGAGAGATTTATATGTAGATATAACTCAAACCACATCTGGAATTTTAAGTGCTCTAGTCAAATTTTAGAAAAAGAAACAGGTGAAATTAACTTTGAGAATATTTTTTATCTAACCAAATCTAGCCAAATTACTATTTGACCATGTAATCAATATAAAAAGTGTTAATGAAGGAGGGGAAACTGACAGATGGACTAGGGTAATCTAGCATTTACAAGTGGAACTGTGACAGCATCACATTTCATCAGTAAATCTCCCTTCCACAGCCCAGTGCAGGATGCTTGCTCATAGAACCTGTGAGGCTTAAGCTTCAAAATTCATTTCTCTAAAAAAAAAAAAATTGAGCCCTCTCATTAAATCAGTGAATATTAAATTCAGTTATGTCCTCATCCTATAAAATGACATAAACATACACATTCCAGTGAACAGACAGACCAAGGAAATCCAATCATTTAAAGAGGGAGGAAATGAGAATCTCTTATTCCCAATTCTACCTGTAAGTGATGGGGGACTGTGTATAATTATGGTAAAGAGACAACAGTCAGTGCAGCCCTGGAAGGAAAGAGAAGCAGTAGGGCGAGTTGTCAGGAAGCTGTCTGTCTCCTTGACTGATGTTCCAAGCATTCATATCTCCTGCTGGCAACTGTGTAAGCAAATAAAATCTTAATCAAGTACATTTCTATTCCAGACACTAGGATTGCCTGTGACTGCATCACATGGCCTTCCATCCAAATCCATGGGGGTAGCAGTTGCATCTCAATGAGGAATTTCAATTTAATCTCAAGACAAGCTTAAGGCCAGGCTTCCCAGGTGGCTAAGGGGTAAAGAATCTGCCTACATTGCAAGAGACTCTGGTTCAATCCCTGGGTTGGGAAGATGCCCTGGAGATGGAAATGGCAACCCGCTCTAGTATTCTTGCCTGGGAAATCCCCTGGACAGAGGAGCTTGGCAGGCTACAGTCCATGGAGTCATGGAGAGTCAGACACAACTTAGCAACTAAACAACAACAAAAAGCTTAAGGCCACTGGCAGTAGAAATTTCAGGGCTATGGCAGCCAATGCCCACTTTCTACTAGGATGACTTCCCCTCAGACACCGTGGAAGAATAAGAGAGCAGACCAGTAACATTTTCACTCTGCAAGAAAGGCAGAAGGCTAGGAATCTACCATTTGTACTTGTTGTTCAGTCGCCCAGCTGGGTCCAACTCTTTGTGACTCATGGACTGCAGCACACCAGGCCTCTCTGTCCCTCACCATCTCCCAAAGTGTGCCCAAGTTCCTGTCCACTGCATTAGTTTTTACTGCACCATTTTTATTACTTTATAGTTAACTTACGTGCCCTTGTTTGTTTGGAGACAAATGAACCACCGGATCCTGACGCATTAATCTCCCACTGGGGCTCTCTCGGAAAGCTGGCAGTACCTTGGATACTGCTGGGAGGTGGCAGGTCGGCTCTGGAACATAGCACAGGACATTACGGTGCAGGCACTAAACAGACACAGGCACAGGCTGACAAATGAGGATGGCTTGCCCCTGCACCTCTCAGTTCAGTGGCCAGCAAACTCGGAATTTCAGCGAGAAGCTTGTTGAGAGTTTACACGATAGACAGCATGTCAAGAGCTAAGTGGCTGATGGATAAAGCTTGCAGCTGGTGACAATGTGTCACACCATACACATGAGCAGAGCCAAGTACCACCAAACCAGAGGCCATGAACAATGCGGCAAAGTCAGGAATCAATTTTCGGCTTGGGGAGGCAGGGAAGTCTCGAATATATGGATCAAATTTATGAAATCCATTCATTGCAAAGTGTGGCTAACCTCGCTTGGTCTACGTTACCTAGACAGGCATGGATGCAATCGCGTGTTACTTACCATGACACTTTGGACATATTTTACCTGTATATTCATGCTGCTCGAGGACAAAAGAATTGAATTCCTGAGGTCCTCTATAACTGTAAGCTAAGCACAACAGAAAAGACACACAGCGACTAGTTTACTTAAAACAATTGGTTCCTGTTGGACTCCACTGGTGTTCAGGATGGGGTTGTTCCAAAGGTGAAAGGTAAGCGACTTCGCCTCTTTAACACACCTAAGAGCTGATGGCAACAATCATGCAACGCTATTCCTAACACGCACAGGACTGAGCAGTGTACTCTCTGACTCTCAACCGTGTCCAAAAGTGTAGAGGCAGGAAAAACAAACTGAGATGAGTGAGCCAATTCAACAAGCTAGGCTCTGGGTCTCCCCTGGGAATCAGCTTATCATCTGCTGATGGACAAAGACGGGGAGCCTGGCTAATGAGTAAGAATCTGCTTGATGTTTTCAACCAGTGATCTGAAGGTCGTTAGAAAATTGTGTTCTTACAAATCAAGTGTAGGAAGGTCAGTCCCTTATCCACTCAATATGGTGTACTGAGGAATGAGAACATAACAATTATTTGTCTTGATTCCTCCCTAGCATGGTTTGTGTAGGCTAAGCCCCAGATTCCTTGTGAAGTGCCAGGCAGAAAGGGCTGGGTTATCCTTCTGGGATGCTAGAATATCAAAAGTTATAAAAATTTATTTGAACATTTTCTTTGTAGCCTTAGATTTTGGATCGAGAAAGGTCTTGGTTTAAAAAGAAACAAAAGGCTTCTCTGGCAGGCTCTAGGAATATCTTCTTTTTTTTAAAAGAAAAGGTATAACCTTACTAAAAGCATGAACCAATGTGTTAAAAAGATTCACTGGTATTCATTTCAGAACCTTATCTCTGAAGCGTGGGATGCCACCAAACTAAAGTGGATGCAAGGGGAAAAAAAGACTAGAGGAAGGTTTATGCGAAAGAATGACTATGGGCCTAGGACGAACCTTGTAATTACCCTTTCCAGTCCCAAGAGACTGTTTCATTCCCTATATGACTTCACATGAGTGGGAAGCATGACCCTGAACAGTGCACAAAGGCCCGCTGGCAGCTTTGTTCAAAGCCTGCAACTAGGAGCCAAAAAAAGCTGCTAAAGTCACGCTGAAGGAGGGATCCTGTGCACATGTGTCATTACCATCTCAAAAGTATCAAAACATATGGGATTCGAAATGTTCTGTCAAGAGCGGAACACGGGATCCGAATATGCTCAGGTTTTCGGTGGGGGGTGGGGAGTGGGATGAGAGTAGGGAGTGACAGATGGCTTCAATAACGAGGCACACATCACACTGAAGGGGTGGAACAAAGCCTATCTTCAGAACCTGAGGATTTTGCTTCTCTTCTTCAACTCCTGTCTTAATTGAATGCATCTCCACTTCCTTCCAAGTTCCTGGGTTTTTAAGAGTCCCAGCATGGTCCCCACCTCTGCACTGAGGATGCCCTCCCCAGCCAGGTACAGAAACGTGGGCACAGTCACTAAAACAGAACAAAAGGATGCATTTGCAGAGAGGATAAAATGATGAGGTCTTTGCCGTGAACGCTGATCTGTTTTCAGCCCTGAAATTTACTCCTTTTTATTCCACATTGATGGGAAAGCTACTAGATGGAGGCAAAGGGAAAAACTTTTAACAGTCGGGATTCAAGTCCCTGATGTATCAACTGTGTTGATACTAAATCCCTGGTGCTACCGTGTTGCAAGTCAATCCTGTTTCATGGCAAAATGTTATTGTATCAACTAGTATTTAGATGTCAGAGAACTGTGTAGAGAGACAGGGAGAGGGAAAGGGCCATGTGCCAGAAACCCAAAGGAAGGCTCACTCATGCAAATCTTTTTCCCTTCCAGCTGGTTTTATCCTAAGACGTTTCCTTAGCTGACAGCTTCATAGCAGAGTAGGGGGGAAAAAAAAGCCTATAAAGGGAAGAAAGGCATCCTCAAGAGGTGACTAGAGAACAATTATATCTCTTTTCCATTTTGTACACAGCTTTAAAATTTTTTAAAACTCAACATTAAGAATATCAACTAATCTCCCAGGGCCTTTATACTAGACAAAAACAAACAGATAAATAAACAAGGCAGGGGAGGGAGATAGCACATAAGTGTCTTTGTACTCTGACATTTCAACCTTGGTGCTGAAAATAATTCCTATGTACTTTTTGTCTTCAAAGTCAGGGTCACTTATGAATAGAATTTCTTGACTTTTCTCCCAGGTCTTAATTGCTGCTTTGACTTACACACACATTAACAGACTTAATGCTCATTCATATTTATGACCCAGGGCTGTACTGGAGAAGAGAATGCACTGATGACATCAACCAGAGGTAGCCAATGTTACCTGGGTATAAAAGCAACTTGCTTATTGTAGGAATTAGTTACTTACCCATCTGGTCGGTGATGCTGTCTTCACTTCTTTGCCAGCTGGGTGTGGATTTCCCACTGCCACCAATGTCTGACTGGGTGTTCTGCCTGTCGATGGAGGCGGGGGATCTGCGGCTGATTCCAAACCTGGGGGGATTTCCCCAAAGGCAAAGACAACATCAGGGACCTCGCCCATACGGGAAGGTAGTTCTGGGTGTAACGCACTGAACTCTAATCACAGGTACTACTAGTTTTGCTCACAGGTCTGTACTCATCCACATGCATGCATACATGGATGCCAGAACTGTGGATGTTGTGGTCGGGATACACCCCTCTGTTCAGCAGAGTATGTATGC
The DNA here is from genome assembly GCF_054371585.1 of Giraffa tippelskirchi. Taxonomy (NCBI): domain Eukaryota; kingdom Metazoa; phylum Chordata; class Mammalia; order Artiodactyla; family Giraffidae; genus Giraffa; species Giraffa tippelskirchi. The sequence goes on along the minus strand of NC_137281.1, from coordinate 143,320,173 downwards.
TAAGTATGTAAACTGTGAACAAGGGCAGGAGTCATTAGCACTGAGCCAACCTAAAATAGATACAGTAAAAACCCAAAACCTTCTGGCCCTTGTGCAGTTAAGCTCTGAGGGCCATTCAGCCAAAAGAAAAACGCCACCACCCTAGTGTTCCTTCTGTGTATGTTGTCCAACTGGCACATTCCAGGGGTTTCTCTTAACTCAGTAATCTGCTACATCACTAAGGCACTCATTCTTGGAACAAGTATTTTCTGAAGCTTTTACTCGAAGGTCTGAAAGACAAAGACTGCTATCATTTACTTTACATAGGGACCACTTTCCAGATGTATAAATTTCAAATTGCCTTTGGAAGAGCAATTTGGAAGTGGGTGAGCTGGCATATATATAAAGGCAAACATCTATTTCTGGAAAGAACATTTATCTATCTAATGAGCCCATTTAATAACTTTTCCTACGTAGAATAATAATATAATATATGCTTCAATAAAGTATATGCCTTGATTACTAACATCAGCAAAGTAAACGCTGACAGAGTCCAGGAAAAAGGGCCAGGGTATAATACTCACAGTCACATGGAAATTTACAAATCTGTCTGTAGGTACTAAAGAACTTATAAGTAATCGATACACTAAATCACAAAACAGGACCTGAATTAACTGATGCATGTGACAGATGTCTTTGTTACAAACTGAAAAATGTGTGGGGAGAACCACCAATGGGTGTGTTGCAAAGAGAAGGAGATTAGGAGGAGGAAGATCAGTAGCTAAGTTCAGCTTCCCCACCCAGAGCCACTCAAGTTCTGTCTTTATTTTTAAAATGGCAACTCTTTTATGGATCCAGGGAGAAAAACTTATATAAAAGCCTCTGCAATGTAGGGAAGGCTATGGAATATTTTCGTGAAACTCCTACTGTAATATCTCCCTCATTACTTTTTGCACAAATGACAGTCATTTACAAGCTTAATTCATAAGCATCACTGAACAAAGTTACCTCATTATTAAAAACAAACAGACACTTGAATTGATGAAAATTTCAGTGAAAGGGCTCATCAAAAAAAGAAAAGAATTCACTAATTATGATCTTTGTCACTTTCTAAATTGGGTCCTTGTTTAGAACCGTGAATATCCTCCAGTTGGCCCCAATAATCCTATTTTAAGTACACTAAATAAATATTTTTTTCAAAAAGGCACAGAGATCAAAGTAAGATGTGAATTGGAATCTTGGTTTTACTTTTTGGTAGCAGCAGAAACCAAAGACAACTTTTTAAACCTCTATAAACTGAAAGCCAAATGCTTTTCTAGCTGTCTGCTTTTAAAGAAATGATAAAGCAAGCCTGTCTTTCAACTCTGCCTTGAAAAAGGTTTCACCCAATGAACTTCTGGTTTTAGTTCTCACACACTCGCCTCTTTTCACTGTGTGCCAGGCCATCAGGGCTACGAAGGCCCCATCCTTGAGGAGCTCAGACAAAACCTGTTCTTGTTCTTTTGTTTACAGGAGCACTTTATAATACTCTAGGAGTCGCAGTTCCGATCTGAAGGAGTTTTTAAGTAATCATTTGGCTGATATATGAAATGCATTCAATGACCAAGAACGTTCTCCCTCATGCGTCAGTCTATAGGTCCCCAGGGCAGGCTGACAGCTTTGAAATATCTTCCTTACAAGGGGCTGGAAATTTCTTCTCTATAACTTTTCACTTACTGATTTCAGTTATCCCCAGAGACAAGTTTAATTCCCTCATCGGAGAGTGCTGGGAGAAAGCCATCGTGGCCTTCCTGACTCCATGAGGCAGGCCTGCAGGCTGCACAACCTTGGTTACGTTTCTCACACCATGATCCTCCAACTCCGTATCTGCCCAGTCTGTCCCTCTGCCATATGTCCTGCTTTGCCCACATTCCTTAGGGTACGTGGCCCCAAAACACATCTCCAAGGGCGGTAGAACAGATCCTATGTCTTTTTATCACTGTTGCTTTTTAACTCTCTCTTATTCCCATCCTAACTGTGCAAGTGCCCTTTTCCCCTTCACCCAAGTAGAGCAGTTTTATTAACCAGTCCGTGAAACTGCGCCTCTCAACTGATCTGGATGGTCTCCACATCCTCACACCAGCAAGGGGGGGGCACACTCCACACACAAGCAGACACTGAGTCTGCTGAAGCACAGCGGGGGAGACAAAGGGGGCAGATGACATTTATGGACAATCAGTGTATATGGACCAACAGTTACTATCTCACTCCTTGGAGCTTGTCCAAGTTTAACATTAATGAGTTCACAGCAGACTCCACACCCTCCTGCTTCACTGTCACCCGGGGGACCTGTTTATTTACTGGGCTAAGTTACAGAGTAGATACAACAATTGTTCCCTTGGTAAGTGTAACTTCAGAATCAAACCTGGCTCATAAGGAACGTGTGTCAATCCGACAGTGAATACTAAAAGTCTCCTGCATCAGTGATACAGACAACAACTCACTTGGGATCTAAAGGACAACACTGTACCAGCATCTTCCTGTAAAGGTTCATTGCAGGTAAAACTGATGTCGCACCGTAGAGTAAACAGTCACCAGTTAACCTTAAAAGTGATGGGGGAAACCCTCTGTACCAGCTATTGGACACTTAGTACCGAACATCAAGTCAAATAATTACCACCTTATTTAAAACAATGGTGTAACAAGAATATTGGAGCCATGTTTCTAACATTAATAATCACCAAAAATTAATGTTTCAAATTACATGTTAGCATGCCTTGAGAGTATACATCAAATGTAGAGAAGAAGCAAACATGATTTTGTTGTTGTTAGCTCATTTATATTTTATTGCTGTATCAACACTGAAGTTGCAGTGAATCCTTACTTTTGAAGTCAAACAAGGCCATTTAAAATCTACTAATCAAAACAAAAAATAATCAGTTGGGCTTGTTTGGGATTATAATACTACTTAACGTGTAAAATCTTTTGCAGAGGCCTGCAATAAGAGCTAGAATTTTTTACTAATTGTCACTGAAGTAATTAAAGTAAGCAATGTACATTTTAGACACGCTACCAACGGACTCCTTGGGGAGAGAGCTGGGGAGGGAAGTATGTTTTATTGTAGTTTTTTATTACTTACTTTCTGCTAACATAAACATTTAGCAAAAATATCAACAAAATTATTCTTAACAGCTGTAAAAACCAACAAAAGACTACAGGATAAAAAATACCCATTATGAAACTATTCTCATAAGCAGAATTGTTTTATAACATGGTAAGATCTCAAGAAAGTAAACAAATCATATGTGCATCTGTTAAAAATAATTTGGAGAAAACTTGGAACAGAAACATCCTTTTTTTTCCAACATGCCGTTTTTGAATTTCAAGTGGTTCCAAGTTCTTCAGAGGTGTCCCGGCAGGAGGCCTGTGACGGTTCTTTTACTCTGAGCAAAGTCAGTTTCTGTGTGTCATGTGATGTTTTCTGCTAATTCCTTTCCAGTTGCAGACATGCCAATCTTTCCCCCTCTTTTAGTAGCCTTTACAATCACGTACACTTAGCTTTTTACTTTGTAAGTCTTGTCAGAAGCAAACAGTTACTTTTGGGTGTTTAGTGTTTTCAAAAAAGATGGAGAGAAAAGCTCCTAAACAACCCACAGGCTGAAATCACAGATTTCTAGAGTGTGAGAAAAATCCTTTTAAGCTTTGGACAGATTGAACATTTTTCCTACTTTAACATCAATACAAACTCTACCCATTGCAAGCAGTATACTCCTAAGTTCACTTCGGAGGAAATTTTAAGAAGTGGCAAAATCCATACAATGAAACAAGATCAACATATATAATGGAAGAATCGATATAATTTGATTTCTTTGCCATTGAGTCCTTAGAGACTACAGAATGATTAACTTTCTAAGTAGTTGGAACTAGCCATGAAAACATTTTTTAACGTGGAGTATTAACTGTATTTCCCCTTTCACCCTTTTGTGAACTGAGTCCGGCTGAATGGAAACTATTCTGCACGTCTGAGTTACACATGGAAGGCAAGACAGTGATGCGGACTCTACCTACCCTTCGGGCATGGACTTCTGCCTGTAGGTGCCCCCTCCAGAGCCAGTCTCGCTGGATGAAGACAGACTGCTCGGGGAGTTGCGACACGGCTGGGATCTTGCTAAAGCCATGGATGAGACCGTCACATAGATGTCTGAACCAGGAGACAGCCTGTGTGTGCAAACAGAAAACGTGAAGTCAGCAACTCAAAGGGAAAATCCCAAGGCAATGTGATGGGTAATACCATATGAATGCGACAAACGCAGCCACTTTGTGGAGATAGTGAAAATAAAGCCAGCTGGAGGCCCACAAGAGAAACTTCCCCATAATACTACTCCCTTAAGGGGACAGCTGGAAAAAGGCCTTGAAGGGGGCGGGGGCGTCAAAAAATAACAGGGGGAAAAAAAGAAAACATGTATATTTCCAAAAGCTGCCAGAATTCAAGGGCTGAAATGCTTATGCAATTTTGCAGTATGGCAGCCCAGAGAATATAATGAGTCCCAGTGACATTAACATGGCAATTAATTCAGTTTCCCCACTGGTTCTCCCAGAGTATATGACCACAGTGAGACTGGTACATTCTTTGTATGTGTCTTTGTTTTCCAATTTTATTACTAAAGGTCTGGAATGAATATCCAGATATTGCTATTTAGTATGTATAAATTCGGTTGATAGTAGCATCGCCATACAAAAACCTCCATGGAAACATGCCTAGAACTGCAGTTTGCTGAATTTCATTGAGTTGATAACACAGCAGAGGTGTGCTCTGCCTAGCCCTCAATACATCTCTTTCTAAAATTATGGGTCCCTCACCCCATGGACTGGCTCGATACAGAAAACAGAGCTTTGTGGTTAGAAGAGACATGATTTTTGTCCTCTACTTGCTCTATTCAAGTAGGCAATGGGGCAACTGCAGGATATTAATAAGTGAGGCTGAAGCCTGTGACAATCTGTCAGCTAAATCTTGACATCAGCTAAAACAATGATATTTTATTTCAGAAGCAAATGCTGGTCCAGATCATTGGCTCTTGTAAAGGGGCAGCAGGGCAGGTCATTTCCATTTTATAGTTGAGGGAGGGGAATCAAAGTCATTTTTTCACTAAGCCAGGCCTCTTGAATTTCTGAGTCCACTGCACTCTGCACCAGGCTATTGCTATTCTCTAGAGAAGGATGGGTTTTCTGTGCTTAACAAGAAAGCTTGCAAGGGGTCTGCAAGGTCAGATGATTTTGCACATAAAGGGGTCTTAATGCTGAAGCCAAAGTTCTGAAGCCCTGGGACCTTCACTGAAACACGGCAGTTTCCTACAGGGAACCTACATACCTTCTGAAATAGAGCAGAGGGCTTCAGGTACAGGAAACTGACAGAAGGGATAACAGAATCACACTCAGAAGCTTTTCTAGCAGAAAAAGAATAAGGACAGACACCCCAAAATATGACCCCCAAAGTTGGTCTATGTCCAAGAGGCAGATCTCTCTTGGGGAGCCCCAACTCTCTCTTCAGTGACAAACTTGTTATTCAAGTGTGATTCTGTTATCCGTTCTTTTCCATTAAAACATCTCCCAAATTTCTCACTGTTTATGCTGAAGTAACTGGAAAGGGACTGGAGTCAGGGGAAGAAGGGAAGGAGTAGGTTACAAAGAAGAAAACTAGAACAACACAACCACTTCTGCCTGAAGAGTTTGGTTTTTAGATGCACCTAATTCAGAGAAGGGCTTTCCAGGTGGCGCTAGAGGTAAAGAACCACCTGCCAATGCAGGAGACCTAAGAGAAAGGAGTTCTATCCTTGGGTTGGGAAGATCCCCTGGAGGAGGGCATGGCAACCCACTCCAGTATTCTTGTCTGGAGAATCCCAAGGACAGAGGAGCCTGGTGGGCTACAGTCCATGGGGTCGCAAAGAGTCAGACACAACTGAAGCAACTTAGCACGCACGCACAATACAGAGAAACTTCAAATACAGTTTCATTTTGCTGCTGCTTTGCTTTTCTTGCTGTGAAGAGGAGGTGTTACATAAAGATGAAAAGAAGGGAGATGACAGCAGATATGTGAACACCGTTGGGGCCAATGCGATGTCTGGGGGCCTGAAGATTTTTTAACTCTTTTTGGGATAAACAAGCAACGCCACTGAATTATATTCATGGTGAGTGTTTTTGCTTCTATGAGGAAGTAACAACAAGATTCCATAGCCAAAGTCAAGATGTAACTTTCGTATTTATATTTAGAGCTTGCTTTTCTTACCCTGTTCTCCAAAACGTACATTAAAATATCTTATGCTACTTCTCAACCTCAGCTCTTTTATTTGGCAGATGTATCAGAAAATTCTACTTGGTTACTGGAGTTATCCCAAAGTGAAAAAATAGCATTTCCAGAAGGCCAGCATTCATTCCCAGGCCTTTTCTGCACTTACATAACTCAATAGTGGCATTGTTTTGGACTGTCCACACACACAGAACACACATACAGCAACTGATGGAATGCCACCCAAATGTTTTCATGACTCTAGACGTATGTAGGGCAGGCAAAAAAAAAAAAAAAGAATTTTTTTTTTCAGAATTAGCCCTTATTCTGATGACTTAGTATTCTTTCCAAATACTCTGAATTTGATACCAGCTCACAAATATTACTGGAAAACAGATCTCGTTCAGGGAATGGGAGGTTCCCGCCTGCCTGGCACTGGCAGTCTACTGCCAGAGACCAGAGCTGATCATTACTGGAATTTGGGCTGGCTGCTGTCCTGATACTTTGAAAAAGAGTAACCCCCAAACTGGTTCACAGGGGAAGTCAGCATGCTAGCCTCTTGAACCTGACTCCCTGCCCCCAACTCTACCTGAGGGAATCACAAGTCTTTTCTTTTTTTTTGAGATAAACAAAGATCTTTCTACTTTCTCTCAGTCTTAATGAGCCCCTATTAAGGTCAGAATAGGTTTAGAGGACTAAGATGAATGTATCTGTCACTTGCTGTGCCATCTTTTGATTCTGTCAAAATCAATCATCTTTTGATTTTGATTAAGAAATATTCTTCTTTGAGAATGCTAGGTTCACAGTTAGAAAGGAAGTATATAAAAACCTTTTTAGCATTTATTTCAGTAGATTCTCTTCCCTACATTTTAATCAATTTAGCCGAGAAATAACTAAATGTTTTTAAAGTAACCAATCTTAAATTTTCTCTATGGCTATGACTTCCCTTTGCAGAAATAAAACACTGGGGGCTTTTGGACTGTTCAAAGAATGCAGCAATTGAAAAAGTCTCGATCATCAGACTGACAGACAATACTCCCATAGTCTGCAGGACTACACTCAATGCCAGCTTTCCATTTATATGCAATGAATACAGACAGTTGACTGGGATGGACATTTAGGAAGCAATGGTCCAAGATTAATATCAGTTCTTCATTTTTCCAGAAGCCTTCTTACGTCAAGATAAAAGGGAGAAGAGAAGCGCCCCCCCAAAAAAAATTCCAGCTATCTAATGAAATAACCCACATCCCACCACACTCTTCCCATGAATCAACTCACAAGACTACACATATGATGTTAATATTGATAGGTTCTTATTACATTGATCTCTTTAGATTGTGATTTATCAATTTATGGATAAGGAACTCTCAGTATCTGTGTAATCAATGCTAAATGTTTTTCCCTGCATAGTTATGTATGGGTTCAATTATGGCCCTGTTTCCCGCCTTTTACTCCAAAGGGATAGCACTGCTTGGATGTGTCCAAGGAGATAAGGCCCTCTGTAACTCAAGTGCAAACAGCGGAATGATGGCAAGAACAACCAAGAGAGTTTCAAATAGCAGCGATGACTGACAAATTAGATATCTGAGTCCATAATTAAGCACAGCATTTTACGATAACTTAGCAATTAAAATGCTATTCACCCAGGGAATAGGATTCAGTTCAAGTCTGTCTTTAGCAATGCATATCAACCGGGATTCTTTCCAGAATTCTGTTAAAAAAAATTCTCTAAAATGATTCAACGTAACATCACTTGGCTGCTGTATTCAGACTAGAGTTTGAACAAGTTGTGTTCGAATCCGAGCAACTCACCCCTCGGTCTTTTCGTCTCTTCCTAACTTTGTGAACCAGAGCTATCTCTGGCTTTCTGACCATATAATTCCTAGCAGTTATTCAGACTGGACCACTGAAATCCTGTTCTGACGAGCCTCCTGGGACAAGATCAGTTTACAACCATGAGTAACTCTCATACAGCTAGGAAAATACCGCGGTTCATCACACTGAGATAAATGGATCATCACTTCCCAGCTGCTGGCAAGCCGTCAAGAGGTTCACAGCCCAGCACACATTGTGGGTGCCTCCTGAGACGAGTCAATTGTATATCTAAGGGTGACTCTATAGAACAGGACATAAAAATGGACTGCAGACAGCACCAGCTACATCATTTGTGGGGCCCAGTGCAAATGAAACTTCGGGTCTCCTTGTTCAAATGTATTAAAACTTTGAAGACAGCGACAGCAGAGCATTAAACCCAGCATGGACACTTCTAAGTGTGGGGCCCTGTGCACATACCTGAAGCTGGCCCTGACAGCATGTGGCTGGGCCCCCTTAGCGTGCAAACATGAATGCATTTATCTAGCAAGTATTTCTTTCTTTTTTTTAAAGATCTAAGTATTTTTTTTAACGATATATTTTAGTAGTGAAAGTTGCTCAGTTGTGTCCGACTCTTTGCAACCCCATGCACTACATAGTCCATGGAATTCTCCAGGCCAGAATACTGGAGTGGGTAGCCTTTCCCTTCTCCAGGAGATCTTTCCAACCCAGGGATTGAACCCAGCTCTCCTGCATTGCAGGCAGATTCTTTACCAGCTGAGTCACAAGGGAAGCCCAAGAATACTGGAGTGGGTAGCCTATTCCTTCTCCAGCGGATCTTCCCAACCTAGGAATCGAACTAGGGTCTCCTGCACTGCAGGTGGATTCTTTACCAACTGAGCTATCAATGCTTTACATGAAATGCACGTTAATAATATACAACAAAATCAACTTCTATTAGTTTACAAAAACTGGTGATTACTCATTTCACTCATTCTCTTTGTCACTTTTTACTAATTCTCACTTTCAAACTTGGCAAGTATTTCTTCAGCACCACCTATATATGGTGGTAGATTTCATTCTTGAGACATGGTGGCTAAGATAGGGGCTCTGATGGTGCTAATCTCAGCTTCACCACAAACCAGCCGGGACTCTGCACAAATGATTTCATCTCTCAATTCCTGGGCATTCTTATCTGTAAAAGGAGTAAACAGCAACCAGCTTAGTGGGTGGCTGGTCGGATCAACTGAGAAAACTCAACATGAGGGACTTTGATCAGAGCGTGGCATAGAATATGAGCTCGGTAAAAAACAGCTGCCTATAGCTCTTAAGCAAAATGCAGGTAGAATGTTATTGTCACGAGGGCAGTTCAAATTGAATGCAGAGGCAGCTCAGGCAGGTTAGAGGTCAGATCCTATGGGGGAAAGCAAGCTTTGTGAGGAAATGCATTTGAGATGCATTTTGTAGGAAACAAAGGATTTTCACAGAAGTCAAGAGTTCGGACACAGTAACAGGAGGGCATATGTGGCCACCACAGCGGTATCTTTGGCTGGAACACCTGACACAGGTAGGAGATTGGTGCAGGCTGTGACCAGGAGGACGAATGTGTCTGGTGGGGTGGGCCCACGTTTGGTAAACTGAGGGAGCACAAACTTCACCTATTAGGCAACAGGGCAGCATAGAAGGTTCTGCAGCAAAGCAGTAGTGTGGTCAGAGCTGGCCCTGTAGCCCCTGAGATGGCGGGCAATGACCAAATACTGTCCTTTATTTTTTGCCAAGGCACAAGAGAACTGATGAAATGAGCCTAAAATTAATGAGATTTCCATATAGAAAGAATCTATTAGCCCACCACAAATACTAGCCTCTTTAATTTTAACTGGTTCTTCCCTTCACCAATGTTCAAATACTTCATGAAGAGAGTCACCACCAAATCCTTTGGTGAGAAATTAAGTGGTCTCCTGGAGCATGCTAGGCTTTTAAAAACTGGAAGAAACTAAAAATAAACTCAATCCCATTTCATTACACAAAAAAAAGGGATGCAGAAGCCAAAATACAGCATGCGGTGATGGCCTCTGTGCTTGTGGTTGCTGGTGTGCACCTTCCTCAAAGGGTCTCTAAGACCCCCACCTGCTCTCTACAACTGCCCTAAGTTTCTCTGTTCACACTCACTCAGTCACGTCTGACTCTCTGCAACCTCACTGGCTATAGTCCACCAGGCTCCTCTGTCCATGGAATTTTCCATGTAAGAATACTGGAGTGGCCAATATTTTAACAACAGGCGGATGGCAGACGGCCACTTTCTTACTACACTGAGGGATTTCCACGAGTGGAGGCAGACCTTGGACAGACTGGTCATTATCCCAGGCTCTAAACAAGAGGCTTATGGGAAAATTTCACACTGATGACTGTGGGGGTGTGTCTAGGTATCTCACCTGTATTCAGCATCATTAATTTCCACATATTTATACATGTGCAGTGCAATCGACAAATCTTAAAAATGTCAGTGGTTTCAGATATAAGGGAGCAAGATACACTTTTTTTTTTTTTTTTACCCCTGAGAGTTATTTAAATCCCTGATGATAAATGTGTCTGTATGGGTTATGTGCCCTCATCGGACAAAGGGCCTAGGACTCCTGCTGCCTTCTCACAAGAGGGAGGGCTACAGCAGGACATGGGTTGCATCTGGCTTCTGGGAAGGCCTGCCCCTGTCAGGTGTGGGCGGTGGACAAGGGGTGCTTCTGGAGGAAGGCTCAGGGCCCTATAGCCCTTCAGACCCTTCCCATAAGGTGTGAGCAGTCCAGGCCTCCCTGAGTGGTTCCTAACGCAGAACTCCCTTAAAAGGGATAAGAGGGCAAGACCCCACTGCTGGACACATTCAGAAGAACAACTCTCTGACATGCAGAACAATACGCCCACTGGCCACCTTGCTGCTCTTCCCAGAGCACAACCACTCTTTTCAAGCTCATCTCTCAAGCTATTCCATCTCACCAGATGGTTTTTGCAGCATTTCCTTCCACAACTGCACAGCTCACCATGAGTGTTCCCAGCACAGCAGGCCTCCTGAACTCACCCTCTGTCTCACCGAGGTTAACTGGTGCTGAAGACGGCACAATCCGCTCCTTGGAAACACGCTGACTCACCACATGCATGGCCTGGATTGGCTGCAGACTGACTCATGAGCCCAGTCTGGCCAGCTCTACCCTCACCCGTAAGTCCCCAACTGGAACTAGAGACCCCTTTCACCCCCAGGCAGCTGTGCTTAGAAGAGCACTCACAAAACGACACCAAGGAAGACAGCAACTACCACTTTCTAAGACTCACTATGTGCCAGGCCTGTCCGATGAGCTCAGATTGAACAGAGTAACTATAGTACCTCGGCTTTATAGTACCCTGGGCTTATTCCCCGGGTCACTCTATGGTTTGTAAGAGAAAGGGAGCTGGGAGGTGTAACAGGCTCAGGCCACTGCGTCCCTTTCCTGAATGCTTGAATAGAAAACACCTTTATACTCTGATCTAAAAGTGCATGAAAAGAAAGCAAAAGAAAGTGAAGTCGCTCAGTCGTGTTCGACTCTTTGTGACACCATGGACTGTAGCCCGCCAGGCTCCTCTGTCCACGGAATTTTCCAGGCAAGAATACTGGAGTGGGTTGCCATTTCCTTCTCCAGGGAAAAGTGCATGAGTGTGTGCTAAGTTGCTTCAGTTGTGTCTGACTCTTTGGGACCCCATGAGCCTGCCAGGCTCCTCTGTTGATGGGATTCTCCAGGTAAGAATACTGGAGTAGGTTGTCATGCCCTCCTCCAAAGGATTTTTCTGACCCAGAAATCGAATCCGCATCTCTTGGGTCTCCAGCATTGGCAAACGGGTTCTTTACCACTAGCTCCACCTGGAAAGCCCACTCTAAAAGTGTGAACTTGCAAATCATCTAAACTGATGCCAGTGTGGATGCCAGAGTGCACTCACTCCTTTGAAGAGCTGGGGCAAAGGAGTGTTAAGAACCTGGTGAGTTTAAGTCTAACACAGCTAGCTCTCTGATTTCTACCTTATCTTGGCTGACAAATAAAATGGCCATAATTCAGTTCCAACCTAAATGAAACCAATGACAGGAAATTCCATCAAGAACAATTAGTATTTCACTTTGAGTCAGCAGTAGACAGCTTTACTCACAATATAACTTTTATACCAGTATTCTAAACTTAGTCAATAAAAAGCAAAAATTCTACTTAAATCTAAGCTTCAATTTTATAGCTTTATCAGATTACAGTGTGTTTCACTTTTACCTGCCATCTAATTTTATAAAAATAAACTGACTTACCCAAGTGTCCATTAATGGATGAAAGGATAAACAAAATGTGGCACATACACAAATGGAATATTACTCAGTCTTAAAAAAGAGAAAAGTCATGGATTTAATGTCCCCCTCCCCCCACCCTTGTGCCTGTGCGCTCAGTTGTGTCTGACTCTTTGCCTGACAGGCTCCTATGTCCATGGGATTATCCAGGCAAGAATACTAGAGTGGGTTGCCATGCCCTCCTCCAGGGAATCTTCTCAACCCAGGAATCAAACCTCTGTCTCCTGTGGCTTCTGCACTGGCAGGTGGATTCTTTACCACTGTGCCACCTGGGGATCCCCCCACCCTCACTCCTCACCGAATTCATGGGTTGAAATCCTAACCCCAATGTAATGACATTAGGAGATGGGGCCTTTGGGAGGTAATCAGGTTAAGATGAGGTCATAAGGGTGGAGCCCCCATGAAGCAATTAGTGCCCTTATAAGAGGAGCAAGGAACCAGAGCTTCCTCTCTCTGCCATGTGAGGACCCAGCAAGAAGGTGCTTTTAACAAGCCAAGAAGAGGGTCCTCACCAAGAACCACACCTTTTGGAACCTTGATTTTGGAATTTCCAGACTCCACAAGTAAATGTCTGTTGTATATAAGCCACTGAATCTATGGTATTTTGTTACAGTAGCCTGAGCTAATAAGCAAGAAGGAAAACGCAACATATGCTACAACATGAATGAAGCCTGAATACATTATGCTCAAGTGAAATAAACCAGTCCCAAAAGGACAAACAGTGGATGATTCCACTAACGTAAATTTTCTACTTATGTGTGGTACCAAGATAGTCAAATTCACAGAAAGTAGAATGGTAAGGGCCTAGGAGTGGGGGAAGGGGAGTTTTTGTTTAATGGATACTGAAACAGAAATAGAAGAACTATTTGCGTTTGTTTCAACAATATCCTCCAGGCACGATCTTCACACCCTGCATGGTGCAGACATCTGCAGAGGAGGGCATTAGGGAGGCTGCAAGAGTAGCCAGCTGTAACTCTGTTTATGAAGCAACACTCCATCTGGCTGCTGAAAGCTAAATGCAGTGGAGAAAGGGGGAGAGGATGGCATCCAGGTAAAATGCAAAAGGAGCATTGGTTCAGTATGATCCGACATTAAATATTTATAGAAAGCTTGGCAATACTTCATCTACAAAAAGGAGAAAGGAAAATTCTTTTATATGCCAACATGCTTGTTGTTTATGCAAAGCCCCTGAAATACTTAAGCTTTTCTGAGCATATTAACACCAATCAGGGTTTTATTACTAATCCCATATTATGTTTAAACACAGTAATGTGTTAAGTTCAGTGTACCACAGCCAACTAACTTAATTTCAGTACTATCCTTACACTCAAGATAAATTTGAGGCCAAAATAGAGATTGCACCATATCACCTGTTTTTGTTAAATATTAATTTTGTCAATTCTTGATGTGGTGCTGGAGAAGACTCTTGAAAGTCCCTTGGACAGCAAGGAAATCAAAACAGCCAATTCTAAAAGAGATCAACCCTGAATATTCATTGGAAGGACCGATGCTGAAGCTGAAGCTCCAATACTTTGGCCACCTGATGCAAAGAGCCAACTCACTGGAAAAGACCCTGATGCTGGGAAAGATTGAGGGCAGGAGAAGGGGGCAGCAGTGGAGGAGATAGTTGGATGTCATCATCAACTCAATGGACATAAGTCTGAGCAAACTCTGGGAGTTGGTGATGGACAGTGAAGCCCGGCATGCTGCAGTCCATGGGGTCAAAAAGAATTGAACACAACTTTGTTACTGAAAAAAAAAAAAAAAAATTCTGTCAGTAAGAACTTCTCCCACAAATATCATAAAATTCTATACTTGATAGGCCACCTAGATAGCATACAGCTCCTATATTTAAACAAAATCTAATCAGACTTTATTCTAATTAGATGGCAAATGGGTCATCTACTTTTATTGTATCAATTTCTCTAATCAATGTATAGAGAGCAAAATTCAGTGAAATAATTCTTGTTAGAAATTCCAAATACCAACACCTTTTAGTTTGTCATAAAAATTGTGAAAAAGGATAATCTGTTCCACAAGTATTTTTTTTTTAAATTGTTTCTAATGACCTTTAAGTCTAGGAACTTGCATACAATTCAAGAAAACTATGCTTCTACAAGCAGTAAATTAAGTTTCTACAAGCAGTATATTCAGTTTTCATTTAAAATGAATTGTGCTGTGTCCAGTCGTGGTGAATGAAGTAGGCAGATTTGTGTAGCATGTGCAGAGTAGGCCTGAGGTGGCTGCACACTTCATCCTAAATAAGCTGGTTCTCTACAGTTTAATACAACTTGCCTGACCTGGGGGAGAAAAATAAATGAAACAAACCAGCCATGTAAACCCAATACAGCTGACCCTTGAACAATATGGGTTTGAACTGTATAGGCTCACTTCTACAAGCAAGTTTTTTCAATACATATACTACTGTGTTCATGATCTGCAGACCTGCTGAGGTTAATTACAGGACTTGAGCAACTGCAGGTTTTGGTATCCAGGGAGGTTCTGGAACCAATCTTATACTGATACCAAGGGACCATCCTTTAGTCTCAGTATCAGGCTTATGCCACTATTGGTAAGGTAAGATTCAAGGAATGGCAGACCTTGGCATCTGTTTTGACCACTTGTGATTCATCTGAAAGGTCTGTATCACTCTACAGATGGCCCAGGTACAAAGGCAAATGGTACCCAGGGGCAGGGCTGGCATGAAGGGCAAGAGTCAGATGGGGAGGTATGGCCAGCCAGGAGCATCACATCCATGTTTCAGTAAGGTAATTTGTTCTCAGTAGAACTAGGAAGGGAATGCTTAAATTTTTTATTTTACTATGTTTCATGGAGGAAATGATATTCTCAGGTCTATTTTATGACCCTAGGTCTTAATGGAGGACTCAAGAAGTATTCCTGGTGGATGTCAGGAGTCTACTGAATACTCATTCAGCAAACAGTAGCAATATAAAGTTTCTCAAACAGTACCTTTTATGTATGCCTCAAAGTTAAAACTTAAATAAGAAATATTGCTTTACTGAAAGTTAGGAATGATGGGATAGGACATCAAACTTAAATTTTTACAAGAGAGGAACAGCCATCTAATTCTACACCCTTCAAAATGAAGAGGAGACAAATAATCTGAAAATTTAGAGCGTAGTGTTTATAAGCCCTCCATCATTAGATCTGAAATCCTAGTCCAGTGTCTTAAAGGATATCTGAAACTAAGAAGACTTAGTAGAGGTTAAATTTTCCAAAAACCATTGGTAGCCTCACTTCTGCCACTTTCATCTTATGCCTTGGAGAGCCACAGGGCTATTATTACAGTCTTACAGGGAGAGCATGAGAATTCCCTATCCTTTGGGTAGAGTTATGGGAAAGGTACACACAAACACCCACAGAAAGAACTTCTGTAAATGGAGTGATGCATTCTACAGCACTTGCCTGCATCCTAAGAGGATAATAAGCTACAAAAAATATTTTCACTTTCAGAGGCCATTACATTCAGCCATAAGCTTTAGTTTCTGTTGCAGAAATTAAATTCAACATGGAATCAAAATACATTCTGCTATTTTATTATATGGAATATCATATAAAATAATGTGAAACCGATTTCACTCGTAAAATCCTGATGATTGTCTTGGGAAGAAAGAAAATAGCATTGAGAGGAAAAAAACGTCCTTCTCTAAACAACGGTTTCCTAGGTTCATCTTTCAAAATGTGGGCCAAATCATGAATTCCAGTTAACACACACCTCAGAGGGAGCCAAGTTTGGAATGTGCAGAACAAAGAATTTATTCAGTGATCACTTGGATGCTTTTCCTTCCCGAAAATAATGAAAGCAAGAGGAGTCCAGATGGGAATGTAGCCACTTTGGGAGAGGAATCTTTTATTGAGATAAATAGCAAGGCTCTGTAAATAAATCCCCAGGATTACATGAGGAATTTTAGAAAGACAACTAGGGTTTTTTCGGTTGTCTGTTTTGATCAGATTATTTCTACATGGTATTCTAGTATTCTTAAAATAGTTAAGTGACAATGTTTTACATCTTTTAAGATAAAAGACATCATAGTGTGGTTTTGAAAACCTCCAACTTTCTGCTCTCAGTCTGAACCAATGACTTCTGAAGCATCGCTGGGACGTTTTCCTTGGCGCCCTGTTCTGGCTGGAGTCAGGCTCACATTTTGGCTCCACAGGGACCTTTCTTATTCCCACAGCAGCTTCTGGAACAGAGACTTCTCCTTGCCAGCTCTGAGGGTTCCTGATCCCCTTTGTAGTGTGGGGACCACAAGAACATGCAGAGATGTGATCAAGACAAGCACAATGACGGGGAAAGGGCAGTGCATGTACAGAAAGAAGTCAGCTTCTTCCAGCAGAGGACTAGCAGGTTACTGAGTTACACTGTAGTCGAGGTAATCTGGAGTATCTGAATTTATAGTACAATGACTTGAAATTATACAGTCCATTTGTATTCACATTTTAAGAGTATTTACTCTATTTTAATTTTTGCCCTAGGTTCTTAGTTCACAGGGCTGAATTTTATAGTGAATTTGAGACAAAAATGCTAGGGCATCCTGGTTAAGAAAGAATTAACCAGTTATGATTTGTGAGGGAATCCACTGTGACTTTCCATTTAACAACCAACCTTGATCTGTTACTTTCTGTGATCCTTCAATCCCCACTCCTTTTAATTACTTTACTCAGGACTGAGTGTTCTAACATCTACTATTTTCTTCTGCATTCAGAGCAGTGGAAAGTATGTTTTTACTATACTAGTGGCTTTCCCTTCTCACAATTTTTTATAACAAAGGAACACAAACACAGACACTCAACCAAAAACCTTCACTGTTGCTGCAATCATATCACTAATCCTCTACAAGTCAAAGACTGTCAAAGATGATGATATGGTCAATGTTACCTCAAAGAGACTGCCAAGTTCTAGTTCATATGGCAACGATGATTTCCATTGGTATCACAGCAAAATGAAACAGCAAAGCCCAGATGCCATTACACAGGGTCGAATGCTCTGCTGGAACACATCTTCATTTATCCTGCTGGCTTTGGAATGCTACCATGGTTTGAAGACCACTAGGGCACGCATCTCAGTTTTAATTTTTGATTTCTGGTAAAATATGGGTACCTCAAACACTTCTGGAGATATTTAAATCTGGGGCAGAGATTCAGGGCAAACCTAGGAAGACACACTCACCGCCTCTCCAGCGGGCGCCCATCGCTAGAGATGCTGCGGGGGATGTTGGCGGCTCTTTCCGGAGGAGGCATCTTCCCGTCTGCCTTCCCAGGGTTCAGCCTCGAGGTCATGGGACTCTGCACCTGGGACGGGACTTGAGGTGAATGAGGCCCCTTGTTGGCATTCCTCTGCCACTTGTTGTTATTTCGAAAGGGAAACTTGAATTCGTAGGAAACCCCTTCGTTCATTTTGTACTCCATCACTGGCATGCGGTAGGTCTCAGAGCAACTCCTAGGGGGAGGGCACAGAGAGAAGAAATGTCGATATCGCTTCTGCTTGTTGGCAGAACCACACGGATGCTCATGAACAGTTAAAATGCGTCAAACACTTCATTTTCAGTTTCAAACCATCTTTCAATCATGAAGCCCTACAATCATTTTCCTTTCAAAAACCAGAATCCTCGGAAGCATTATACCCAGATTTTCCTTTGCTCAGTTCCAAATACTGGACCTGAGATATGGAATCTTGGACAGACAATGAGACCTATGGTCACCCTGGTGGGGGTGGGGGGTGCAGGTGGAGCAGGCGTAGAGTCGGCACTGAGACTTGGGGAGGAAGGTGCCAGGACAGTATCTGGGGGAGCAGACCTCTAAGATGGGGCTTCAGAGGAAACAGGTGGCTTTACATCCTTAATCACAAGGAAGCTTTACATCCTTCCCTTATGATTAAGGATCGAAAAGGGTGTATAGTTTTGAATTTCTTGGGATCCTGACAGTCAAAAATAAGTAGAGAGAAATCTTGAAATCCAAACTGAGAGCCAAATTTAGCTCAGGAGGAGAAAAAAAAAGTGCCAGTTACTGAAATTAGCAATTATCAAATCACCGGAGAACAAAGCATAATCTAAAATCAGGCCTCCCCCACACCCCCCCAAAAGCCAGAAATCTCTCATTGCAAGGCCATCCCCAGGCACTAGCCTGAGTGAAATGAACGGCAGGCACACAACTGTCTCCCATCATTTTACCCTCTTTTTGTGCCATCACCCCAACCCCCAAACCTTAAGAAAGGAGGAACTCACTTTCCAGTCCCTTTCCCCAACCAACCAAGGAAGGTTCAATCCATTACTGACTTGACTGATAGGCAAATTATTGGGGGAAAAAATCTATTCTCACCAAAGCATTAACTCAAACTGTGCATTTGAATTTCATCACTAAGTGAAAAAAAAAAAAAGACTTTTTTTCTTAAAGACATTTCGAAGATTGAGAAGCATGTGGAAAAATCTCGAAAGGAAAGGTTAAGAGTAATAGCAAAACAGTCCTTTAAGAGGAAATTTAGAGGCAGCATAAGGAAAGTCCAGACCAGCGTTGTCCAACAGAAATACAGTATGAGCCACCGACAGAAGCCATGTATGTAATTTTTAAATGTCCAGCAGACACATTACAAAAGCAAAATGAAACAGGTGAAGTCAATTCAAGAATACATTTTATTTAACTCAATATATCCAAAATGCTATCATTTCAACAAGCGATCAAAAAATCAGTATTTAAAAAATTAACGAGACATTTTACATCCATATAAATTTGGAGTGTATTTTACACTTGAGAGCACAGCTCCTTTGGGACCAGCCACGTTACAGTGGCTCTGTAGCCACAGGTGACTCATGGCTCTTGTACTGGACATGTATATCCATAGAGCCTCCAGCTGAAGGCCTGGTTTTGATCTGGGGAAGGGGCTCTTGTTGGTGGGAAAATGAGCACAATGGAACGGTCCCCCCTTCTCATGACCTTGCTCATATATTTCAGGGTAACACTCCCAACAATCACAAACGTACTCTCCCTCATCCCGATGACAGCCACAGGTTTTGAAAAGTGCTGCTTTTGGAGCACATGGATTTGCTGGGGTCCTTGCCCTCCTCAGTCTCAGCCCAAACCTCCAACAGGCACCTCTGCTTGGAGCTTCTTTGCCACTCCCTCCAACCCCCACCAAAGCCTAAGCCTAGGTCAACCCTATTCCGACCCTATGCCCAAGACTCTGCTGTGCCCCTTTTACGCTTGGATGACAATGGCTTTTAAACTTTTTGGACCACAATCTGGGCGACAAGTACATTTTACACTGTGATACAGCACAACCATAAATACACACAACCCTCCTCTGATAGCTTCCATTCTGCTATATTCCATGTTAATCCATTTCATTAAAGAAAAAAATACACTGGGTGCAACCTCCTAAACGGATTTCATGATCCATTTAAGAGTTACGCCCTGCAGTTTGCAGAACACTGTATGGCCCACTTGACATTACTTTCAGAAGTTACTGACTTCTGACATAATGAACCCTTTTCTCCGAAATGAGGGATTATCACCTTAGGCTCTGATATAGTATCCAGCTTTGATTCAATATTTCTGACAAAAATATGCCATCACCACATGGTTGGTTGTTAACACACGTGCTACTATAATATATATGAATCTTTCATTTCTGATCGTACTTTATCTAGGGTTCTGGATCAGGAAATACAAGGCAAGAACGTTGTAGCTAGCCAAAAGAATATTAACACAAATTTATGATAATGCATGGAAAAATTTCTCTCCACCTCAAAATCATGGCGAGCTTTGCTTCTCCTCTGCAATGGTCTATTTAACTTATAAACTCAACGGACCGTACCATCTACGCCCCTTTCTGTCAGCTGCTAGGAACCAACACAAGTACAGAATACGTACCGAACTTTACCACGTATCCTGGGGTATTAACTTTTCAAAAATTTCCCCCAAGGCCATGTTTTCAATTCACCTTCCCCCTTTCCCCACCCCCTTCCACACATACCAGAGATCCCCTCACTGAATTTTAATTCTATACCTCCATAGGCTGATTGCAGCCCATACTGCATCAGGATAGAAAAGTAAGTAAATAAACAAAATAGAAACAATAATAACATAATACCAAATAGACAACATCAGCTTTGGGGCCTTAGTTTTTTGTAAAATGAAAGACTTGCAATTGATAATTACTCTATTTTCTTCTAGTTCAAGTACTCTTTAAGCTACATCACATTTAAAACTTAAACTGGTGAAAAGATCCCATTAAGCTGGAGATTTTGTCATCTCTGTAGTCTATATTTCGTCCCCACCGCTCTTAGCATACTACTAGAAACTTTCTGCATATTCCATAATTATAGAATCAAGTATGATAAGGCCAAAGCAGGGAGAGAAGATGCATTCACAGAGACTGAAAAGCAGAGATTTCACAGTGCTAAACCTTTGCCATCCTGCCACTTCTGACTGCCCTCCATGGCGGCAGGCCACCACTTGCTTCTGCTCCCTTACTCATCTCTGTAAGATACAAGAATGATATATGGAATCCAGAAGTGGGCGGTACACTGGAGGACAAAAATAAAAGCTGGCTTTTAATGACATGCATGAAAATTCACAAAGGGATTTGTATTGTATTACTCCAAGTAAAATCTGGTGTTGAACAACAAAAACTCTTGATGCTTACAGCTCATGACTGGCTAGCACTAATCTGGCTCCGCTATAACTCTCAGGTCTGAGTATCACTAGCCCCGTGGATCCGATGAAGAAATGGAGGCCTGCAGAGATTAATTTACAAAGACTACACAGCTAAGAAGAAGTAGCAGAGCCAGGATTTGAATCCACAGAATAAGTCTATTTGTAGGTTAGTCTTAGTCACTAACTAAAGAATATCTCTATTCTAGGTCCCCAAACTTCATCTTACATCTGACTATTGCATTTCACTTGGGGCATAGCCCGTGACAAAATGTCAACAATTCTTAAAGAGCTATAATCAACAGGAATTAAACTTTAGGAACTAAAAGTGACACAAAGTAACAAGCCAAAACCCTAACTTAACTGAAAAGTCACCCCATCTTCTTTCTCTTTTTGGCTTTTTTATTCTAACATTTTCTTTAATTTCTTACTACCCACTGCTCTCCCCTTTACCCTTAAGACCTTAAGAAATACAGATAGAAAATCAGCTGAGTGGTACACTGAATAGAACATCACAATACTGGAGTCCTGAATCAGAAAAGTTGGGTGCTTGGGGACAGCTATGTCTCTAATAAACCATGTGATTTTGGCTTGGGGAAAAAAAAAACAACAAAAAACTTAATTTCCTTGAACCAAAGTTCCTCATCTAAAAAAATCAGAGACTTGAACCAGATGGTTTCTAACAGCCCTTCTCGCTCTAAAGCAGGATGCTGATACCCTTTGCAATACTCGTTTTTTAAAATGAGGAAAAAATCTTTGCAATCAATTCTTACTTAAAAAATAATTTGGTCTTTTTAGGTAACTTGTTTTTAGCTTTTCCACTTGAATAGCCCTTGATTGCTTTCCTCAGGGAACTGTATACTCAATTATTTTGTAGTAACCTATAAGGGAAAAGAATCTGAAAAAAAATACATATATATATATATTAACTGAATCATGGTGTTGTACATCTGAAAATAACACTCAATGTAAATCAACTATATTCCAATTAAAAAATAAATCTTAAGGCTGGTGGCCCTCAGCAGAATGAAGGCCCATCACTTCCATGCAATACCATTCAGAGCATCACAACTGAATCCGCTATCTAGGTGTTTCTCATCTTGCCACAAGAATGACTGCTCGAGTCAGTGGTCACAGGCACCAAGACATACAGCTGGTCACACACTCCCACTGGCGACAGACAGGGTAGGGGGTCCCTCCAGCACTGTGACATCTCACTCCCTGGGGGGAGCCTTCTGGTGAAGTCCACAGCTGAATCCCAAACCTGTTTCTGCTAGGACTGCTTCCATCATGCCGTCACCCTAGTTGCCCATGTTCACTCTCTGCACAGTTACTAAACCTCTGCAACCCTCATTCTGCTCACTGTTTCAATGGAAGTAAAGCTGCCATGAAGACTTTTTTTAAAACCCAATACATAGTAGGGGCCTCAGGAATTTGGCTTTACCTCCCCTGTCCCATCTTCTCTTTAATACTTTCCTGTGGGAGCAATCATGGAGGGTGTGCTTATTTCCTGAGGACAGGAAGAAGAGTTGGACTTTACAGGTGTTGCTGAAGCCCCATTTTATTGTTGTTCAACTGGCCTTTTCATTAAAAAAAAAAAAAAAAAAAAAACTTTGCCTTTCTCAAACTAGCGATGCCTCCGTGTGAGCATACATGGATGGTGGTGATTACATACAATCCCCGCGCTAGAGCCTGGGCCCTGTGACCCTTGGGTCTGGGGGACCCTGAGAAACACGCAGCTGGGGAGGAGGGCAGCGTGTTTCCAGGAGGCCTGCTCTTCCTGGCCCTGGAGCAGCAGCACCAGCTGACAGAGGGGAGAGTGACTAGTCAAAGAGCAGGGTAATTAGCTGCGAGCAAAACAGTCGTGGGAGTGTAAAGTGCGGAGGAGAGGGAAAAAAAGTGACAGAAGAGCATTATCTTATTTTGCTGAAAATTGTAGCAAGGTGTTAATGCTTCAGCTGTTTCTTTGAAGTTGTTTCTAAGGGAGGGAAGGGGAGAGCGGGCTTCTGGTCCTCCGGAGGCATGCAGGGCATCATTTCAAAACCACCTAGGAGGTCGGTCGGTCGTGGTGTCTCAGTTGGAAACTCTAGTGAAAGGGCCAGAGTGCATCTCCGAGGCCCGCGGGGCTGTGCAGTGTGCTAATCAGTCCCCCATCCCACGCCTTCACGGGGGCAGGTTCCTAACACTCTTCTGTCCCATCACTGCCAGCTCCACGGCTACGAGAGGATGATAATGATGCCCCAGAAGCAGTAAGCGGAGATGAAGGAAAATACAGCTCATCCACAAAGGCTGTGCTGGAGCCGGCCGGCCCTGGTTTGCAGGGTCAGACTCTGAGCATCTATCCTCAGAGGGTGTGCATTCAGGGGTGGCATGTTGCTAGCTTGAAATTGGCCACAGTAGAAGTATCTGCACCATGGGAATCAGCAAACAGTACAAACCAAGTTTGTTTTCCCCAGAAAACCAGTTTACTAGCATATCCCTGCTTTCACTGGTACATACGGAAAGGATTTCTGTCCCAAGCACACAAAGCTAACAGTTTGGATTCTCAAGTTAGACCTGGATTTGCCAGATGAGGCTGGGGAGTTACTAACCTTTCTGACTGTGGGTTTCCTTTAACTAGGAGTAATATTAATAATATTACTTCCACAAGGTTGTTACATGGATTAAATTTGCTAATCCATATAAAAGTGCTTTTTTCTTGAAAGATGGTAACGATAACCCTATATGCGAGACAGAATAAGAGACACAGATGCATAGAACAGTCTTATGGACTCTGAGGGAGAAGGTGAGGGTGGGACGTTCTGAGAGAATAGCATTGAAACATGTATATTATCACATGTGAAACAGAACACTATTCCAAGTTCGATGCACGAGACAAACACTCAGGGCTGGGGCAATGGGATGACCCAGAGGGATGGGATGGGGAGGGAGGTGGGAGGGGGGTCCAGGAAGGGGAACACATGTAAACCCATGGCTGATTCATGTCAGTGTATGGCAAAAACCACTACAATATTGTAAAGTAATTAGCCCCCAACTAAAATAAATAAATTGATTTTTTTTAAAAGTGCTTTTTTCTAGGGCCTGGCATCTTAAGGTAATAACTTAGCAAATATTACTTGTTTTTATCAATACACCACAGCAAATATATCTAGTCTAGTATTTTGCTGTAGACAAACCACCTCCTGTCATGGACCCATCTTTCCAGTAAATATTATTCACAGTTCAATGTCAGTCATGTTGCCCACTCCATCCCGTTTCTTCTCACATACACATCTATTTCCCTCTCCCCATGAACTGAAGAGCCTAGAAACACGGGGAAAGACCCCTGAGCAGACAGATGGCGTCTGACGATCAACAGGCTTCCTTTTGAGTAGATCAGTCGTTAGACCAGCCTCTGTAACTCTGTACTGTGTGTACCTAAGGCTGTCAAGTTATATGAAAAGTGAAAGTG
Organism: Giraffa tippelskirchi; assembly: GCF_054371585.1. Classification (NCBI taxonomy): domain Eukaryota; kingdom Metazoa; phylum Chordata; class Mammalia; order Artiodactyla; family Giraffidae; genus Giraffa; species Giraffa tippelskirchi. The sequence goes on along the minus strand of NC_137281.1, from coordinate 143,295,651 downwards.
AAAGTTGCTCAGTCGTGTCTGACTCTTTGCGACCCCATGGTCTATATAGTCCTTGGAATGCTCCAGGCCAGAGTACTGGAGCGGGTAGCTGTTCCTTTCTCCAGGGGATCTTCCCAACCCAGGTCTCCCGCATTGCAGATGGATTCTTTACCAACAGAGCCACCAGGGTAGCCCAAGAATACTGGAGTAGGTAGCCTATCACGTCTCCAGCAGATATTCCCGACCCAGGAATCAAACCGGGGTCTCTTGCATTGTAAGTGGATCCTTTACCAGCTGAGCTACCAGGGAAGCCCAGGCAAGTTACATAGCTTGGTTATTTTCTCCAGTTTATAAGTGCCTGTTTAGACATATAGACTATTAAGTAGACAATTCACAGGAGAGACTATGGGATGGAAAACCGGCGAAAGGAGGAGAAAGAGGATCACAGAGCACTTGGAGAGTGCTCCAAGGACCCGGTTACCTTTCCGATTGCACTCAAGAGTCATTCTTGAATTGGCAGTTAAGCAAAATACTTAACATTAATACTATGTGCTTGAGGAAATGAAGGTAAGTTTCAGAATAAACCCTCCCTGCCCTCAAGATAACTAAAACAAAAAGTTCTGGATATAAATTTTGGTTTCCAGGGAAATCCAGTCATCAGAGAGGGAGCCATTCTTAAAACTATGAGAGAAGGGGATTTTCACCACATTCTGACATAGGCACGCCCACCTAGGAGGTAAGCAGTACTAAATACCAAATACTATCCCGAGCACACTCTGGTCTGTAACACTTGGTCTGAAGAACTGAAGCACACTGATACTGCCATTGGTGCTTACTTTTTAAAGGGCACAGACAACCATCCTAACTATTTACACATTCTACCATCTGACACTCGTGAATCAATTAAAGCTCAGGTGCAGGACTGGTCATGTTTTGGGGGAAAAAAAAATTGCATAAGAATATTGCCTTGGCCTTGGAAAGCCTAAGTATTAACTGCCAAAGCTTAAGAGAAACTTAGAAAATAACGAGTTTAAACCAAATTCATGGATTGGGGAAAAAAAAAAACTAGCAAAAATAGCATGTGCATGCTCAAAAGAGAAAAGAAACAGTTGATTAAATATGTTCCATCAGGAAATCTCCCCAGAGACAGAGAAATTAAATTTTCAACAGTGCTGCAGGCTTGACAGAGCTGGGAGGGGCAGGGAGCTCCCAAGCTCCCCTTTGTAAAGTCAGGGAACTACACTGCCCCGGCATCACAAGTGGGACTAGCTCCTCTGAAGCCGACTTCTGACACATGCAGATGCTCTTGAGAAAAAGCTTGGGAAGTCACATTCAGCCCTCCAGGCTGAGACAGCAGGGGTCAAAAACAGTAATTCAAGAGTTCTGGACAGCAACTGGCTACAAATGGGAGATGCAAGAGAATCAGGGTCACGGAACACAAAAGAAAAGCGTCTGACAGTTTGTCATGCTGAGTGTCTCTTAACATCAAATGTTCCATGCTTCTCAGCTACTGGAGCAAGATGTTTAAAGGCAATATTTACCAGACTTCTCTGTCTGTGATGGCGACTTTATATACCCAGAGATGTAAATCCTGGGAATGGTCCAAGCTGGTGATTCTTTCCAGCTGCTGTTGCCACATGCTGAAAGGGAGCTGTGTCCTGAATCAGACCTTCCGTGGAGGGAACTTTCAGCATCGCCTGTACCTGAGCGCTCCTCACACGCCCCCCCCTCCACTCCCACCCAGTCGGGGAATGTTCTCCACGGCATACCAATGGCCCTGGGCTCTCAGACCTACCTCCGCGGGGTGCAGTCGTCATGTGGGGGGATGATGACGACCTTCACTGTGACGGACGTTCTCAGGAGGTCGATCATCTGCTCGTGGCTCAGTGTGGCCACGGCCACCTTGCAGATCTCCACCAGCCGGCTGCCCTGCCTCAGCCCTGCCTGCCAGGCATAGCCGTAGGGCTCCACATCTGCCACGATGCCCTCGTAGTTGACGTGGAAGCCGAGCTGTCCCAGCCCATTCCTTCGTAGAGTCATCTCCACCGATTCACAGCCTTTTGACACGAACTAGACAAAGACACAAAAGACATCACAGTCTGATGAACCCACTAGGGTCTTAAGTGGTATGCCTGGCCAGCAGGATTATTTCTGAATACCCTAATGCCAGCTAAGAGCAGGCTGGTTATTTTGCCTTCACTAATCTTCATTCATTAGGCCCAAAGGAACACACTTGTTGTGTCCAAAGAACTCAATGGCTTCTCTGAAGTTACAAGAAAACCTCTAGCAGAGACCTACAGGGAGCTGGCAGTGAAGAAAAATGGGTGTTCTGCTATTCATTTTGCCCTTAAGACATTCAAAGCAGCAGATACTCAGTCCAACAACTGTTTTCACCAGCTGAAGCAGACTGGCTGGGCTACATCATCAGTCACCACGGCAATGGGATCGGGTCACATGCAAATGAGTTTCCAACAAAGACTGCACAGTCAGTGTGTCTTCCCCCACTTGTTCTGTTACTTGTCCTGCTGGAAAAAATGATGGGAAGCGAGCGTGACATAAACTCTGGGTTCCCTCCCACCCTGAAGGGAGTTTTCAGAGGACCTGATAAAACAGGATGGGCTTCTGTAACTTGGCTCTCGCCTGCACAGAAAGCTTGATAAAAGGGACATGCACATAAGTGGAAGGAAAACACTGACCTGAAGCCTTTTGACAATCTCTTTGATGTCATCATTGTTAACAAAACTCTCCACGGACACACATTCGCCTCGCTCGTAGAAGATTTTGAGGCTGGCGTCGGTTGAAGTCCACCCTATCACATCTCTGCAGGAACAGTTGAAAACCACACTCTTTGTTTCCTGTTCGATGAGGACGATGAACTCATTGGAGACCCCGAGGAGGCAGTCTATCTCCATAGCCTTGTTGTAGTCCTTGGCCCGGACGGCCCACACGATGGCTCCCATGCTACTGAGCTCAGCTCCTGGGTATGGCTTAGACTTTTCTTTCTTCTTGGAGGCCAGAGAAATGAATGGAAACTTGCCGGATGGGTCAATAGGGGTGTTGGTGACATTCTTTTCTGCCAGGTCTTTCAGGTATTCCTGGCGGGTCCGGGTTGCCATGGCCCGGAACTTTTCCGACTTATGAGCAGCATTTTCTGCATTAATCACTTTGGCCAAAAGGAAGTCCCTGAACACATTTGACTTAGGGAAGGTGACCCCTTTGGGGATGGGAGGTCCAAAAGAAGGCACATCTCTGGACCTGGTGACAGCCACACTAAAGAGACAAAGATCAGTGAGAAAGAGGCTGGTCAATATTTCTCAGACTCACAGCAGGAGGATAAAATACACTTTCTCAATGACAAAGATATCCTTCAAAAGGAAAATAACTGTCATCTTCCCACAAGGAACAACACACACTTGTGCTTAACATGAGCATACTTTTCCATTCAATCGTATTTAGGACTTATGAAACAACATTTTTTCTAGGTCAAAATACCCAAAAACTTAAGGGAAAAACTTTCTTTAACAGGTAGTAAATCAACCATAACTCCATGAAAAAAAAGATATAACTGTAATATTCTTTACAAGAGACAACATTTAAAATATTTAGTGATTATTCCCAAGTGGGGAGGGGTGGTTACTAACTATAACCACCTTTCAGAACAAGTATAGGTTTTGTAGGTGCTTTCCAGGTGGCTCAGTGGTAAAGAATCCACCTGCCAATGCAAGAGACACGGGTTTGATCCCTAGGTTGGGAAGATCTCCTGGAGAAGGAAACGGCCGTCCATTCCAGTATTCTTGCCTGGGAAAACCCATGGACATAGAAGCCTGGAAGGCTACTATGTGTCCATGGGGTCACAAAAGAGTCAGGTATGACATAGTGACTAAACAACAACAACAACATAAGATTCTGTAGGAACACAAATGCAGTCCCCATTTTAGACAGGATGACCACAGAAATCATCTTCCAATGAAAATATCCAGAGATATGTGACAGCAGACAAACAGATAAAAAACAAAATTAAACATATTATTTTTTCAGATGTGTGAGGCCTTAAGCAACCAGATAAAAAAGCATGAGTTTATTTTATTTTTTTAACTCTTTTATTAAATTGTTTTGGTTGCACCAAACAGCTTGCTGGATCTTAGTTCCCCAACCAGAGATTGAACCTGGGCCTCAGCAGTGAAAGTGCCAAGTCCTAACCACTGGACCACCAGGGAATTCTCCTGAAAGCACAATTTTAAAATGAAACTTGAAATTTGAATAACAGGAAAGGATTATAATTTTTATTTGGTAATATCCACTGTGCTTTAAAATCATATTTTTAAATGAAGCTATTCTTTGGTCCAAATTCTGTACTTTTGGTATTTGATTTTGACAATTGGTGAGGAAAATATGTTCCTTTCCCTATTTCTTTAAGCAAGATTGAGTTAAGAAAGCCTGTTCCAGTCACTTCCTTTGCATCTATATTGCTAAAATTGGGTCCAAGACAAGGATCTACAAGTATCTATACTAATCTGTTATTTTTAATCTCAAAAGGAGAAAGACTTAAGTTTTTCCTAAAACAACAACAGAAATTAAATGAAAGTGAGGAGGTTGTGTGTTTTATATCATATTTCAAGATCTCCTTCTAGGACCTGAGCAAAGTTTGAGAGGACTTGAAATGATGATTCTAACAGATCAAACATCCTGTTTTCAAATTATCTAATTATTTAAAAGTGAATAAATTATGCAATTGTACTAAGAATACAAAATCTGTTTCTCTAGAATTCTCAGAATCGAAAGGACATAATCAAAGAGCATGCAACTTTCAAATTAAACTTGCATAATTTTTTCTTTATTTCAAGGGTTTGCTTGAAGATACTTGGCTTTGCTTTTCCAAAAATGATTATTGCTTGTGAAAGTAAGATAAATAAATAAAAATCAGCAACCTCAGGAGACAAATTATATATTTTGTCAGAAGATGCCACAAGATGGCCTATTTCTGAAAATGGCTTTTTACAAATTTATTAAAAAAAAAAAAAAAGACTAGCTAGTTCATTTCATGACAAAGAAAGGTGGCAGGCAACATCCCATTTTCTAACTGGAGATGAGAATTCACAGAAACCTCCATCTGCACGATAGCTAATTACATCAGTATTAGAAAGGCAGTTTTTCTTGTCTAATGTGAACTGTCTGGCTTGAATGCTGACAGCTGTATAATTTTAATTTGATTTTTTTTTTTTCAAGTCAAGCAGATGATGCTAAAATCTAGATTCACTTGCTTTTCTAAGAGGAATCCCAGAAGGACCCAGAAATACTTAATATCTTTCCTTTTTAAATGGACAATTTCTTCTCTTGCTAATTTCATATCATTATTTCTTACTCAAGAAACAGCAGAGATTTTATTTTAAACAAGGAGAGAAAAATGCTTAGCAGAAGGTGTTGATATGGGCGCCATCCATCTACTTACCCCTTAAATTCACGGGTTGTCTAATCTATTTATTAGCTAATAGAACATTAGACAAACATATATTGAAAACCCACCGATAATTAGAAGACTCGAGAATGAACTATGAGGGAAAAAAACCTGAACCCTTAACATATAATTATCAGTGATTCATCACGGTAGGGAGGTAAATGATACAGACACTAAAATCAGCTTTGCATCATTAGAAATAGAATCCTTACAGAGGAAGATGAGGAAGATGATACCCTAGAATGCTCTTTTCAAACAAAAGGTTTTATGTTGGGTAAATCTAACTTTCAAGGTTTTCTACAAGGTTAAAAGCTCATTAATTTAGATGCCACCAATTCTGAACTCTTGATAATAAGGTCTGTTTTAAGCTAAGTCGAAAGATTTTTTTTTTTTGCCTTCATAAGAAAAGAAGCCTTTCTAGAATTTCAGTGTGCTATATATAGATACTTGAGATGAATTAATTATAAATGGCTTTTGCTATTTTTAAAAGCACATTCCAAAGAGCTTCTTGGCCATACTTAGCCTAGTATGCAATACTGTATCTCTTGAGAAATAATACATTCTTTAAAATCATAGCCATGCCTTACATGCTCAGCACTGTCAAGGACTAGGAGGGTTATCTACTCAAGTGGGTTATCTGGATGACAGACAGAACATCAAAGGCTGAAAGGGTTATGGAAAGTTAGCAGTGGGTGGGGGGAGGATACTTAAGAGAAGTCAGGGTTCCTCAAACTCTTGTCAACAGAATCTTGAGTTTCACCTTAACATTCATCTTGATTTTGCATTCCACTGAAGAGTATCTATATTCATTTTAACACAAAAATCTGTTCTGTTCCCCTCATCTTGAAGCCACTGAGGGACCAGGAAGGTGTTCTCTTTCACTCTGTCATTTGACACATCCCTGAACCTCCGTTTGAACAGCTGGTACACATTCTTCACTTCTCCAGGAAACAGACTCGGAGAAGTACAACAATTTGCCCAGAGCTTGTTAGAGCAAGCCAGGATGGGAATCTGAGCTTCTGGATAACTGGCAGTGTGACAAGACCACATTTACTCCCTGGGGCTATGTTTTTAAATTTCCCACTCTTAAGGTGCTTGTGAAAGGGACCATCTACAAGAGTCATACAACCAAAGAGATCACCATTAGGCTGCTGCCAGTGGGCCTGGGCCTTTGCTGGCATCAAAGACCTTGGAAAAAGTCGCAAGCTGATTGATACATGGGAATGTTGCAGAGACATCTAAACAGAAGACTCAATGAAAAAGAGTGAGAAGAGTGAGACCCTTGAACTTCTGAAGCACCATGGCAACGGCAATAAAGAACGACATTTAAAAGGAAGGGGACTTAGCATGAAAACTGTTGAGCTCATGAAGCTCAGATCAGACTGCCAGCTTGGGGAGCTTTCCAAGAAAGCAGACCCTGGCAAAGGACAGGAAAGATGAGTGGCAGAACAAATGGGCACCCACCGTCCCCTCCCTGGGGGCTCTCTACTGCTGCTGCTGCTGTGTCGCTTCAATCGTGTCCGACTCTGTGCGACCCCATAGACGGAAGCCCACCAGGCTCCGCTGTCCCTGGGATTCTCCAGGCAAGAACACTGGAGTGGGTTGCCATTTCCTTCTCTACTGCTAACAGTCTTCAATCACCAACACCTGACTATATGCCAGGACCAAGGGTGAGATGTCACAGGCTCAGTCTTTCAGAAGCTCAAATCCTGGTGTGGGGCTACCTCTGTTGGGCTGAGCACTTTCCTGGGGAGAGTTCAGCATGCTACTGGAACACTTAGGAAAGATACTTTATCCAGTCCTGGGAGGTCAGGGGAGCCCTCCCTGAGAAAAGAAGAGCAGGCATTCCTGGATGAAGGCGGGCCAGAGTGTGTGCGAGAAGAGGCATTCTTGCCCAGTGAGTGGCATGTGCAGAGAGGAAGGGCTGTTAAGTTGCTCCATGATGGGGGGGTGGGGGGTGGGGGTGGCAGGACTGGGAGAAGCACCAGCTGATGCTGAGGGATAAGAGAGGCCAGACCTGAAGGACTCCATGCAGTAGGCTATGCCAGGGAGTCTCAATACTGCCTAAATGGTTTTTAGCACCAAGAGTGACATTTTCAGAATTTTGTCATAGAAAGGTCAGCTACACGGGACAAGAAGGATGCTGATTAATGATGACTGGGAATAGACTTTCTGAAAGAATCTCACCACTTGACCCCCTTTGATTTTTCTTTTGTGAGACACAGTTGATTTTTCAACTGTGAGCCACACAGTTGAAGCTTGCATATTTATTTTTATTCAAGAGAAGGAAAGAAGAAAGGCATAGTCACTTAATGTGCGTATACCATACTTCCCTGCCTACACCAGATACTTAAGGGATTTTTAGGTAGGGATCAAGCAGTCTTCTACTGCACAGAAAGGGAAATTTAAGATCTGAGATGTTTAACAGTCTGGTCTGGTTCAAAGTGCTTTCTGTACTACATCATACTAACTCATTTCAACATTTACTACATTTTAACCACTGAATATGGAAATCTTTCTGAGAGGAATAATATACATATATCTACTTCCTAAACACAGCTCCTGACCACAATTTAACATATGTTTTGAAGATGGTATTTATTAAAACTACTTATTACAACACCAGTTTTAAAGTTAACTCTAATTCTTTAATTTCATCAAAAAGCTAATTTCAACTGTTAAAGATGTCCTAAGATTTTTAAAGAGTCTGCCTGAAATGGATCCAAATAAGGCTCATACATTACAATTAATTAGTTTTATCTTAAAATTTTGAATTCTGTTAATGCTTCTCTTCTTTTCTCACTTCACCTCCCCTTTATTTCTTGCAATTTATTTGTTGAAGAAACTGGGCTGTGTGTTCCAGAGTTGTCCAGAACCTGAATTTTCCTGAATAAAAACATGTTCTGTGGTCTTTTATATTTCTTGCAATTTGACTTCTCTAGATGTTTGATCAGATTCACATTCAGTTTTGGGAAGAGGGGTAAGACTGATTCCTAGATGGGGTTGTGTTCTTCCATTATGAGACACACATTTGTCTCTTTTGATGATATTTGCAGCCTTTGATGATCAATGCCTAGACCCATCCATTCATTAGCTGTTTAAAAAAATGGTCATAAAATTTCTGCTCTGTATTTTTATAAACTGAGGCCCTTGGGGTGAATGGCATACATTTGGTTGTTTGGTCCCAAGTCAAATGACCTTGGATTGCTATGCTTATTAAATCTGTACATTAAACATGACTCATTTTTCTGTATCTCCCTTATCAGTCATCACTTATTGATGCTTTCAGTACATCCTTGCCACTAAATGGTTCATCTTTTTGATTTGTTGCTTCTAATCTATTCTGTCAACTGAAATCAGACAATTAAGCTCTTTATAATAATACAAGTAAAATAATAGAGACCAGAGGGCTCTCTTATCAGGTATGGGGATAAGCTTTAGTACCCAGACTTAGTGATTAATTTGAGTTCTTGGCTATGTCTACAATTCAAGGTTAACTAGACTCTGGAACTAACTTGGATTAGTCAGTTTTCCCTGTATAAACATTCTATTATAGCTCCCAGGGTGATACAGCACACATTATTTCAGAGTCTCATTTCCATATTCACTATAGGGATTTTTTTTTTTTTCCTCTCCGCTCCCCTGTTGAATCCTAGAGCCTAGAATACTGCCTAGCATATTTTGATTAGGGCTGCAAAGAACTAGTGAAAAATAAATGAATAACAATAAACTCTAAATTTGCATTTTTGTATATAAATTACTTTGCATGTTGACAATGAGTAAGTTTTCCTAAAAGTCTATTTATATAGTGTTGTCTGAAGGCCTAGGATTTCAAGGGCCTCTGCTGCTGCTGCTGCTGCTAAGTCGCTTCAGTCGTGTCCGACTCTGTGCAACCCCATAGATGGCAGCCCACCAGGCTCCCCCATCCCTGGGATTCTCCAGGCAAGAACACTGGAGTGGGTTGCCACGCCCTTCTCCAATGCATGAAAGTGAAGTCGCTCAGTCGTGTCCGACTCTTTGCGACCCCATGGACTGCAGCCTACTATAGCCCCCTAATCTCTCCAACAACACAACCTTCTTACTGTACTTACCAGTGTCCTTCCTGTGTTTATGTGTCCATCTGTACCACTATCCACCCCCTGACTCACCGAGTTATTTCTAATTTGCCACTGAATTCCACCATCTGTGCTACACAACCAACATACACTGAATCCTATTTTCCCAGCTAAATGTTCTTTTTATCTTTAGCCTGTATTGACCCCACAATTCTCTATACAATTACAGCAAGACATTCCTTTGAGGAACTAACTGTCCACACTCTGGGCACCAAGTAGATGTCAGTAAGTAAAAGTTGAGTGTTCACAGTGCAGAAAGCTGGGAACAAGAGACTTTAAATGAGGAAAAGCATTTGAATAGTCTAACTACACCTCTTACAGATAAAATTAAAAGTAGATTTAAATAAAATTTGTATAAATTAAATGTATCTCCAAGCTTTCCCACCAGAGTATCCCTAATGAAAGAGGTCTATGAATTCATATCCCTAGTAGTTTGGGGGAGGGATTGGGGTATGAGAAAAACCCACATGTATGAAAACTCTTTGAAGACCCACATTTTGTCTTAAAATTGGTACAAATTTTCCACTCTACTTCCTAATACGTTTTCATGAGAAACTAAACCTTCACATCCCTTTCCCAAGCATTAAAGACTATAAGCGAGGTACCCTAGTTATTCTGGGCCTATAAACACCTGGCATCACCACATACCCCAGGAAACATGTCTATCTGAATTTGAGAAGGACTGAGAAAAACCCATGTACCCAAAGTTTTTAACAGGAAAAGATCACTATTATAGTTCCAAAATTCTGTGTACTGGGTCTTCAAGCAAGCTTGGCGACTAGGGAATTGCAGACTAGCCCATGTCTTGTGAGCTGGGGTGTCCAGTGTCCTCCTGCAAAGGCATCCAGCATCACAAGGTGGGCTAAGAATATGCACTCTCCAGGTAAGAGATTGAAAACGAGAGAGAGAAAAAAAAAGAGCAAGCAAAAACCATGATTTTCAGGCTGGGGAGGAAAGTTTGAAAAGAATAAAACAGATACCACTTTCTCCATCAGTCAAGTATGGAAGAAGGCTCAGACATCTTTCCTCCTTATATCAGTGTATTTAGACTTGCACCGGACACACTTCCAGTGGCTACTAAGCACTGAAAATGTGGCTGGTATGGTCAAGGAGTATTAAACCATATTAAATTTTTAAAACTGACACTTGATTCAGTTTTCCAAAAGTCTTCTAAAAGTATGTTTGGAATAAGCTATCATGAATGTACTTTTCCAAATGCAAATTTTACGAAATCTAAATACATATTATTTCCAATGAAAACTGAGCATCCTAACAGGTGAGCTGTAAATCAAAAACACACTCGAGATTTGTCTTGGTCCAAAAATACATAAGATTTCTCAATAATTTTTAAAATTTAAAAATTATATGTTGAAATTATAATATTTGGATATAGCAGGTAAATAATATATATTATTGGGTCAAAATACAGTCCATGGGGTCACAAAGAGTTGAACACGACTGAGGGACTTTCACTTTACATCGGGCAAAAACATATTGTTAAAATTAATTTTACCTATTTCTTGTTACTTTAAAAAATATGGCTATTGGAAAATATAAAATGAATATGTGACTTGCACTATATTTCTACTGGACAGCAATTTACTTAGACAAAGACCTTTAAAAGAAGAATCTCTTTTTAAAAGAAAGTACATAGCTTTCCATTCCCCAAACATCCCAGAGACGATTCAAAAAAGGATTTAGCTTTCTATCCACAAAGTCGTATGAAATCCTTTGCAGGAACCCAGTACACAGCAAGTTTCCGTTGCTTGGGGGTAGTTTCTAAACTCAAATAGTTATCCATCCCAATTACAGTCAAATGTTCTACATTAATTCTTTCCTTCTACACCTAACTAAAGAAGCTTTTGGAGACCATATTCTTGCTAAGAGGCTTCAGATCTAGGCTTCCTTTGCTTGAGTTTCCACCCGAGTCTAGGAAACTACAGACCTCCCTGGTTTGGGGTTTTCACATAGACTTGGCATCCGAGAAGTTCTGGAATAGCCTGCAGGCTGGCAGTAGGGGCAGCAAAGACCCTATTTTACATGGCATGGAGTGAGGTGGCAGGGCAGAGTAGTTAAGAGACAGGACTCTAAAATTAGACTTGGTGCATTCAAACCTACACTCTGCCCAGTACCAGCTGACCTCAGGCAAGTTACCTATCCCTATGCACTTAAGTTTTCTCATCTGAAAATGGGGATTAAAACATTACCCACCTCATGAAAGTGTTAAGTCGCTCGGTCATGTCCGACTCTATGTAATGCCATGGACTGTAGCCCGCTGGGCTCCTCTGTCCATGTGATTTCCCAGACAAGAATACTGGAGTGGTTTGCCATTTCCTCCTCCAGGGTATCTTCTCGACCCAGGGATCGAACCTGGGTCTCCCACATGGCAGGTAGACTCTTTACAGTCTGAGCCACCAGGAAAGCCACCTCATAGGTTTTAAAAATTGAATGAGGTAATAATACAAATAAGATACCTAAACTAGAGCTGGGCTTATAATGGGAGCTCATCAGACATAGTTACTGTGGAATGGGCAGGGATGATGGCTGTCAGTAGGAGGAACCTTGACTTGTTCTGTTCACTGAACTTGCTTGTTCTCGTATAATTAACCTGCCTTACCCCTAGGATTAGACAGTTGTAGATTTCACAACAAACCAATTAGCAGCCTAGGTTGGCCACTTTCTGTATAGATGGCTACATTAAATAAAAAACAACTATTCAAAATTAACAAAGCCTTGTCTACCAAATTTCAGGGATGGAAAAATACAATAAACTTTCGTATTTTGAAAGGACAGATTCCTATTAGGACATCTTACGCATGCTAGAACATCCTCAAAACATCTTCTTGGCATGACACTCATGTCAACCCAGCATAACAGGTTCTTATTCTCTTCAACACTAATCCCCTCCAGGATTCCTGCAGAGGCCACTGCAGGTAGATCTTGAATTCTGTAACTCATGAGACTACATCAATGAGAGACATGGAAACAATTCCACCAAACACTTAACAAAGCCCGTAAGACTGAAGTCAGAAATGTTACAGTGAATCAAGTCAGCCTGAAGCAAAGGTTTGGGTTTTTTAAAATCATAGCAATAATTTTTAAAAAATTAAACTTCTCTTTCCTACTTATTTGGCTTCCCTTGTGGCTCAGCTAGTAAAGAATCTGCCTGCAAAGTGGGAGACCTGGGTTCAATCCTTGGGTTGGGAAGACTCCCTGGAGAAGAGAAAAGCTACCCACTCTAGTATTGTGGCCTGGAGAATTTCATGGACTGTATAGTCTACAGTCCATGGGGTTGCAAACAGTTGGACACAACTGAGTGACTTTCACTTTCACTATTCCCTATTTATTATGATCATTCTTCTCTGTTTCTGCCATGGCAAAAGCAAAATATAATTAGCAGTATGAGTAATTAGCTGGTGAGCAGATGGTGTGGATGAAGGACACCACCTAAGGAGGAGGTGCGAATGGAAACAGCAGGTGTCTAACCAACATGTCTAGGGAATGGCAGTGCCACCAGGTTACATCATTCTGTGAATTTGGCCAGCAGCACGCACAGTTTAAAGGCAGAAATAAATAGCGATAGACTTCCCACTGCCACTTCCGAAAGAAGAGCGGAGTGGGCCTTCAATGTGACCACCTGCCAACGCCCACCCAGCCACCTCTGGAGCCAGTACCTGTAACAGACACTGTCAGTGCAGGGGTTGTGAACCCTGACAATGACGAAAACATGCTGAAAGTGGGATCGGATGTTTTTCGGGCTGAATGGCTGTGCTCCGGGCTCTTGGAAAACAATTGTTACGATATCATTTCCAATGTGCCGCTTCCGTAGGAGCTAAAAGAAAACATAAGCAAACAACATAAATGATGACGCTCTGCTTTTTCCTCTTCGATTCCCTTATGTAACTGTATTTAAAACATTCATTATTAATCCGTGCATATTAGCGGAGGAAATCTACAGTTATTGTCAATATTTTAGCATGTTTATCATTTCCTCCAAGGAAGCCTATGGAAATGAATCTTTAGAAATTTGCATAAAATACATAGTGCATTCAAATAGATCTAACCAATCTAGCATATTACGCCAAGTCCCAGCGTCTCCAAATCCTCAGTTTCCATAACAACAGTTTTGTTCCATTTTCGTATAAGAAAGAAACTTGCCATGGGGAAGATTTTTTTAAAAGATGAGAATGGCTGAAGTAATTACAACACAATTTATGTTCTGATTCAATTAGCTTCATTTAAAGAAACGGGGCTAAGGTGTTTTCTGATAATACTTTTTGTGGCACAAGCTGGGGATGCAGAAATTAATAATATTCCAAAATGTCCTAACAGTTTTATAGCAGATTAAATTTCAGGTTTAAATAACTGCTTTAATTACAGTGAAAGCTGCTTAAGACCACCTTCTGTTTCACATTCAAAGGTGTTCAGGGAAGGTGGCTTTCAATTTCAGACCCTCCAAATGAATCATCCCAGGTCAGTGCCTCTCTGGGAGGGGTCCTTAAGCAGTTTAGCTCAATCATGTGAAGAAAAACTGAACAAATTTGTATTACTCATATTTATTACACAGACGCTCCTACTAGGAAGAGAGCAACTAAACATGGCCTTTACATACACTATTCATTAGAGATAAACTTATATTTATAAATCTTAAAGAAAAATTTCTCCAGTGACTTTAACTTACACACATTACATACCAGTAAAATCAATGATCAAGTATTGGCTGCTGGCCAATACTGGAGAAACAACAGCCTATTAGACTAGGGTTGTGAATTGGGAGTTACGAAGTTTGCGAAATGTACTTTTAACCTTAGGAATTTTAAAGCATCCCAAATTATCTTCTAATGAGGCTGTTTACTTCATTTCTAAACATGCTATATTATCAGATGTGACATAAATAAAGGCTACTCCCTATTGATCGCTAAATAAAATATACTCGTTATCAAAGATTATTAATCTATTCAGGATCTTGAGCACATCTAACTCAAATACAGTCTATCTATGTATATGTCACTCCTGCATGGATGTCACTGTCTTTTTGATGCACTGTCATCCTTCCTTCAAAATATGGCTTGATATGTAATGTTACTAAAGGACCCACACAGAAATAAATCTATCTATCCATCTTGCAATATATATAATGAAAAAAAAGGCAGTGTTTATAAATCAATACCTGCAAAAAGATTTTAAGACACATTCTTTCTGGTTTTTCTAACCATAATGTAATCTATGTAGATTACAATAAATTATTTAACTAGAGAATTAAAATTTCTTAATATGCAGAATACCAATTATTTCTTTCATTCTGATTTAGGATCATAATACTTTTGCTTTGATTGGGCCCCAAATTAAATATTTTAGATAGCTGTCCACTTAAATGCCAACTAACTCAGCTCAGCACTTTAACTTATTTAGCTAGATATAAACAACTGAATCTTGTTACTGAATGTTTTACCCCTACTCCTCGTTACTTTTCTCTGCTGAGTGTTGGTTAGTCCCTAAGTCGTGTCCGACTCTGCAACCCCATGGACTGTAGCCCTCCAGGCTCCTCTGTCCATGAGATTTTCCAGGCAAGAATACTGGAGTGCTAGTTCCTTTTCCAGGGGATCTTCCTGACCCAGAGATGGAACTTGCATCTCCTGCATTGGCAGGTGGATTCTTTACCAATGAGCCACTTAGGAAGCCCTTCTTCATTGAGTAATCAGGTAGAATAAGGCTTCATCTTCCCTTTAAAGATAGTTTGCTAATGTTTTTAAAATCTCTCTACTGTCTGGTGAGAATGAGTTTAGTATATTTTTCTTAGCATGGTATTCTCCTCTAAGAAATCTAGAAATTGGAATGTGTATAAAACAGTCAACAAACTCCACATCAGGGAATTTATCTTAAAATAGGTTAATTTCAGATTTATAGCTGACTCACTGCTTTGTTTCCTACTCTTGATTACTTTGGGGATCAACAGAGGTAAAATTTTGTTACTTGACATGCGTGATGTAATCAAACTTAAGTGATGACGTGTTAGATTTGATCCCTGTTTTGTTAAATTCTATGAAAGAGGATGTGATTCATTCTGCAGCTGGCCTGTGTTCTGTTAGTACAATTGACAATAACAAAATCTATGTCCGTTTTAAGGTCAGAAGTGATTTAAGACTGCTGTGTTTATAAGAGCTATTGGAAGTAGAGTCTGTTAGTTCTCTGAGACTTTTAAGTTTCAGTTTGGTATCATTTGTTTTAAAACATTTTTAAAACCAACTATCACCACATACTCTTTTAAACAATACTGCCAGTTTCCATCTTGCTCTAACCATCTGCCATTTCTTAGTTTTCACATTTTATCATCTCACTGACTACATTTTAGTAATAGGCATTGTGCTTTTAGATCTTTTTAAATCTGTATACAAGGTACACAAATGCAATTGTTACTTATGTTGCTCCCTGAAGGATATGTTAAAAAAAAAAAAAAAACCACAAAGCAGAAACCATTTCTCTGAGAACCCACTGACATTTATTTTGAATTTTCTCCAAGTAAGTAGAGGAAACGACCTTTGAAATCTGAAATGAAACATCAGTACTTTCCTGCCTCGTACACTGGCCTCTTGAGATGAAACTTCACCCACTCATATGTGTTCTCTGTAACCCTGCAGAGTCATCTAATCACCATGACTTCCACTTGTTCTTTTCAGATTTCAGGAAAACCTCAATCCTCCGGGGTGAAAAGCAAATGATTAATTCACAAAGCCACCCAGCTGGCTGTTAACCTAGAATGTGTCTCTTCATTTGTTTTCAGCTCATTTGCTGCTACTTCCATACAAAGTACAAAGCTTCCTGCTGCTGTGACAGGTGCAACATTAAATTCTGGTTTAAGATTTTACAAACCTGCCACTTAGGCTTCTGGGGGAAATGAAACAAAGGTGAAAAAAACACAGAAAACACAAGGATCCCTTACCTGTTGCTTGTTGTTAGGTGTGTAGGGCAGCATAGTGGAGACATGGAACATGATCTCGTAGTCTTTGTATGTTGTGTACAGAGAATGGGTTCCAGTGGAGTCAGCTACATTTAAAAAAAAATGAGACAATTGTTAAGAATAGGAAAAATAGCTCATTTAAGAGACATCTCAAAAAGGGGGGGGTGGGGCAGGAAATGGTTTAGAATGAAAAGATCCTAGACAAGATCTGGTATAGGAGTTTTTATCCATCTTTTATACCTGATCCCCCTTTGGCAGTCTAGTGAGGGCTATGGATTCCTTCTTAGAAAAATATTTGTAAATGCACAGGTATAATAAAATATGGGCTTCCCAGGTGGGCTCAGTGGTAAAGAATCTGTCTGCCAATGCAGCAGACATGGGTTCAATGCCTGGGTGGGAAAGATTCCCTGGAGAAGGAAATGGCAACACATCCCAGTATTCTTGCCTGCAAAATTCCATGGACAGAGGAGCCTGGTGGACTACTGTCCATAGGGTCACAAAAGAGTTGGACACAACTTAGCGACTAAACAACAACAACAAAGACAAGATACATAAATTTCAATAGAAATCAACGGATTAAAAAATACTGCTATCAAAATAATTTAAAAATGATGTAATAGCATAAGATTTCTGTAACAAGTTTTAGCAGTAGGTCTAATAACTACTATAATTTTGACCTAGTGAAGTGCATAAGCAGTGTTGAGATACCTCCAACAACAATATGATATGAAAATACCTATACTTTCGATTGGTAAGATCACAGGTGGAGCCTATACTGCTGTGATTTGTTGCCTAGATTCATAATTGAAGGTAATGCTAAATTTCAACTAGTGATCAGTGAAAATAAACGTAAAATTATTTCCCACCCAAGTTCACAGACCCCTGAATTCTGCCCACAAACGTCAAGTTCAGGACCTTTTTTCCAATACTTTTGACTCAAGCAGGAGAACCACTGTTTTGCTCTTAACAAATAGATGGAAACTTAACAAGATTGTAACACTGAATAGCAAAGGTATTACAGCGATGTTTAACAGTTTAAGACTTCGTGTGTTCTGCTCTCACTGCCCTTATGAAAAATAACAACCTTGACCTCCTTGACTGTTGACAAATCAATGCGTCCGTGAACACTTGGAAACCAAAGAGAATTATTAACTGTCCAGCTGAAGGGAAGTCTCTTTAGCCTTAAAGGACCTGGACTCACAGGAGCAAAATGAACGGAAGTGCATTCTTTCTGGGTAAACTCAATCCTCCATCAACCATATTGTTGAGGAGCATCTTAGAGAACGATGCAGCAAGTCAAAGCCTCTGGCATGTACCATAAAGCAGCAGTTCTCAAACTGGAATGTGCCTGGAGTCACCTGGGGAGCCGCTTATAAGGCAGCGTCCCATCCTCCACGCCCAGAAATACTGCTCTGTAGGTGTGCCGCTGGGCAGAATGATCTATTTTAATAAATACCCTCAGGGGACTCTAATGCAGTAGCTGCACTGCCCTTAGGCACTGTTCCAAGAATAGGCCATAACAGCAGTTTGCAGAGATTTGCTAAGATATTCTAGAGCCCTGAGTTTCAACCTTGAGCTTCTTGCTAAGTCACCTCAGTCGTGTCTGACTCTGTGAGACCCCATAGATGGCAGCCCACCAGGCTCCGCTGTCCCTGGATTCCCCAGGCAAGAACAGTGGAATGGGTTGCCATTTCCTTCTCCAATGCATGAAAGTGAAAAGTGAAAGTGAAGTCGCTCAGCCGTGTCCGACTCTTAGCAACCCCATGGACTACAGCCTACCAGGCTCCTCCGTCCATGGGATTTTCCAGGCAAGAGTACTGGAGTGGGGTGCCATTGCCTTCTCCGTTGAGCTTCTTAGAGGATCTTAATTTTGAAGAGGGCATAAAAAGCCAACGGTTTTAAAATCAAGATAAATGTAGAATAAAACAAGCACTACTTTTGAAAAACTGCAAAAATATGCACCAAAACATAACTCCCCAAGAAAAATATCTCCTAAATGTTAATGACCACTACCACAAAAAACTACAAATTAACTACAATAAATCACTGACCAATTTAAGACAGGTCTTGAGTATGAAGAAGGTATCCATTGTTAAAGACTCTTGCTATAAACAGCTTCAGAACTGACAGGCACATTTTACAACTTTCAAGTCAATGTGTCAACCTGATGAGTACTTATGTGTGTCTCAAGTCAATTTTAAGCAAAATTAATGAACTAAAAAAAAAATTTTTTTCTTATTACATTTTGTTTTATATGTCCTTCTAATTCTAAAGGCATTACTGTCATGAAACAAAAGTGAAGACAACCCTGAAGATAATTTGTTTTATATTTCTTGTCCTTTCTCTCTTTCCTATACTTGCTGCATTTTATACAACAGATGCTATGTGACCGGTCTTCTTCTGGGGACCTTTGAAAATCCCAGCTTTGCCGATAATTTTAAACAGTTTGGAAGCCATTTCAAAACTTTTAGTGATGAAACTGGGTCAAAACAATGAAATTTTCTGAGAAGAAAGGAATTCCAAAGTCTTGAAATTACTATGTACATGATAGCATTGCTAAACTTTACTGGAGAAAATGGAAAATGAAGGTTTGTTATATTCTCTGAAGAATAAGGCATCAGAATTAAACAGAATGAAAAGGAAAGAAAATCACAGAAGATGATCACTGTGACAAAAATCTTTTTTCCTCTGGTTGAAAAGAATATATATTGAGCAATTTCTAAAGGGAAAATATGCTTATAGAAGAGGGATAAAAGAAGATAACACTCCTTCATATTTGTATGGAGCTTTAAAAGTTAAAAAATAAATTCAGGCATCTTATAGGTCATCTTGATAATCACGTGATTTGCCTCCAAATTATACTACCAGTGAGTGGTGTATATCCACTAATAAGGTCAGCCCTCTACACTAAGTCATAGAAAGTAAAATTTCTAATATTCAGACTAGATGATAAGAAGGCATTGAGTAATTGAGGAATGATAAGAATATTCTTTTCAGCTGCTTTGAAAAGGTGTAGATAAGCAATAATATCCTACAATAGGCACTTCTACTTAAAGACGGTATGTATAGGTTAATAAGTTTGTAGAAGCAGTTTCAGATATGGTCAATGTCATATTCATTCTTGACTTCTCTTGGCGAAAGTCTTCTGCTTTAAGGGGGATAAAACTTGGATGATAAAGGTGGATGTGTATGAATCTGAATCAGGAAAAGTAATTCAACTTTTATATAAGCACTTGCTGGTCACTAACAGATACATCTGAATTGAGAAAAGCTAGATAAAGGAAAACAAGCCTAAGCAAATTTGATTTTGTGCCAAGTTCCTAGTTTTAAATATTTATGACTACAAGGAGAAAATCAATCTCATGAACTAAATGCAGGCAGACTAAGAAAGTCAACAGAATGAAGAAAGCTTAAGCTCAGTTTGTGAAGGTCCTCACCACTGTAGAACACATAAAATGCACAAGACGAAATCCCAGACAGGTAGTGGGACTGATTATCATCCATGGTTTGAAATACCGATAGAATAATCATCAGCTGGCTGCTAAGGACCATCCATTTAAAGACTCCAGCTCTCCCTAGCATGTAAGCTTGCCTCAGGGTTTGGGGATGCAGAGGTCAATGCTTGGAAAGGAGTGCAGTGGGGAACAAGTCCTGACCCTGGAGCACTGGCACGCATTTTAGATGAGACATGCCTCTGCCCTTCAGTACTATCTCATCTACTCACTAATGAAGTATCTGGGAAAAGCAAGAATCCCATCTGCTCTAGCATCTACCATATTTACTTGCATTTTTTTCAGTGTATCTTTAACCATCATCAGGAGGTGGCTTACTTCACTGAGGATGGGATCAAGAAGAGTCTGTAATACCACCCTTTGCCGTGACAGGAGAATTCACACTGTGTCAGTTCAAGGAATGTGCATGTGTGCATATGTACATGCCTGGAACCGAAGGCTTCTTAAAACCACTAACATTCTGTGAGAAAACGATAAGCAATGATGTGGGGTGGGTACTTAGGAATCAGTCTATTTTCTACATACAGAGCACTTTGCAAAATACCTGCAATTATCTGGATTCCAACGCCTCCAGTATCATTTGCTAAATAACCACAGACTAGTCACTTTACTTCTCTGCCCCTCAATATTCTCACTGTTGTGAGGATTGAATGAAACAATGTCTATGAAAGTACTAGCCCATAAAAGATGCTTAAGAAATGTGCTGATTGGAATTTAGAATTTTGTGCAGTTGAGATAAAAAGTATAGCTGCCTTAAACAGGGCCTTTTACATATTTCAATTTCTTGGCCAACTGCATCTCAGTAACACTCAAGAAAAAAACCTGATACTATAACACAGTTCAAAGTTAAGGAGGTGAAAAAACTTTTCTTCATTCATCAGTCTCTACAACTCCAAACGGTCCTTTAAATGTGCAAGGCATTTAAATAATGCTGGTTTTATTCTTTTCTTTATGAAAGGTTAAATATCCCAAATAAAGGATTTATTTTCTTTCTGAAAAGTCTTACATCTATTCTAAGACCCTGAATCTCAGTGATCATTATAACACTGCTGAAAAATGGGGGAAGCAACAAGCATTCAGTAAAATTGCGGCAAATGAATGAAGGCAGAGCTCTGAAGGAATGCTTTTCAAAGAGTTTCTAAGTCTCCTGCATGCTGACTTGACAAACGTGCCTTATTCAGGAAATAATTTCCCAAATGATAATCCACACACACAACTTAAAATGAGGGTGGTCTCCAGCTTTTAAATAACAAACTGCTTGGTGGGAAGCTTATTTTTGTCTTTACTGTAGTGGGAGGGGGTGGCGATTATCTAGAGGTTATGCCATCCAAATAAGGAAACAAAAAAGGAGATAAAAATTCACTCTGGAAAGATTTTTCATTGAAGAACTGTTCCAACCCCTGACACAACTGTAGCTTGTTTGCTGGAAGTCGTTATTTACGAAATGGGAAATTGGACTTTGGACAGAAAATTGGGAATAAGAAGAAATGGCACAACAGTTTCACCAAACCTGCCTTTCCTGAGCCTCTTTCTTTTACCAAAGCACTAAAATCTGAATACGTGACAAGTGGAGCTATCTCATGAGACTGCTTGAGTAATTTTAGCCCAAGAGCTCAAGAGAGGGGATGATACAGCCACAAAGCCCAGCTCTGGGCTTCACTGTACTTAATTCTACATTTATGCTTTCTCTGAATACATCATTAACCATAACACTAGGATATGTTCTCCCTCCTTAATGCTTAACCTTGGGCACACTAGTTAATCTAAAGAAGCCTAGTCTGTAAAATGGGGATGACTGGCATCTAGCAGAGTCTGTGGAGATTAAATGAGACGACATCTAGAAAGTATCCAGGACTTTTGCTTCTGGCCATAACAGTACTTGGTATAGGACCTGCTCTCCTATTGTAAAAGGAGATGAGCATTATGATCCTACCCAGCTTTCTACCGGAAGGTACTTTCAAAACAATCACACAGAGTAGGGATTTGAAGAGAGAAGCCAAAACATGCTGGAGGTCTGGAAGGCTGAGGTGTGGCTGATATTTGCTGGGCACAATACTGAAGAGGAGGAAACTACACAGTGAAAGAGGCTCAGAAGGCTACACAGGGGTTCCCTTGAGTCTTGGGCTGAATATTAAGTTGCACAAGCATAGAGTGGGGTTCCAAAAGCCAGGGAAAGAAAAAACATCGGGGTAATGTACATCATGGCGGCTACAGTTAATAACACTATACAGAAAGCTGAGAGTTGCTAAGAGAGTAGATCTTAAAAGTTTTCATCACACACACAAAAAATAACTAAGTATGGTGATACATGTTAACTAGACTTGTTATGATGACCATTTTGGAATATACAAAAACACTGAGTCATTATGTTGTACACCCAAAACTAATATAATGTTGTACGTCAATTATATCTCAATTTCAAAAAAAGAAAGAAAAGAAAAACTATTGGAGGAATAACTACCAGAGAATTGTCAGCCAAACAATTCTCACAGTTCACACAGGGCTGGAAGACACTGAAGTTCTGACCAGCCATAGTAGAGATACTTTACTGTCTATGCTGGTATTCAGGTGCAAGAAAAGTCATGCCTTAGTAAGAGCAGTAAATTAGCCAGAGAGTATAGATTACTCATGAGCTGGAGTCAAGACTGCTGGGAGAAACATCAACAATCTCAGATATTCACATAATACCACTCTAATGGCAGAAAGTGAAGAGGAACTAAAGAGCCTGAATATTCACCTCATACCTGATGTGAAGAGCTGACTGATTGGAAAAGACCCTGATGCTGAGAAAGATGCAGACAAAAGGAGAAGGGGGTGGCAGAGGATGAGATGGTTGGATGACATACCTTACTCAAGGAACTTGAGTTTGAGCAAACTCCAGGAGACAGTGAAGGACCAGGAAGCCTGGTGTGTTGCCAAGAGTCAGACACAACTTAGTGACTGAACAACAACAACAACAAAAACTACTCTATGCTTTAAAAAAGTGTAAGAACAGATTCATAAAGATCAAACTATTCTGTAATTAATTTAATTGCCTACCAGATCCTCAATGATGAAACATTCACAATGTCTAGTATCCAATCAAAAATAACCAGACATATGAAGAAATAAAATGTAACTCAAAAGCATGAGAAAATCTGTTAAAAGGAGACCCCAAACGGCAGAGATGATGGAACTAGCATGCAAATAGTTTGAAACAGCGAATATAAATACATTCAAGGCTTTAAAGGACATGAGCCTAATGAGAAGAATATGGAAAATAAAAGATTACTCCAAAAAACGGGGGGGGGGGGAATGGAGAAAAGAAAAAAAAAAAAGGAGAAAGCCCAAATGCAACTTCTGGACTTGAAAATCTCAATATCTGAAATAATAATTTCACTAGATTGACTAACAGCAGATTAAGACAGTGGAAGAAAAGAAAACACAGTGAACTTGAAAACATTAATAGGAATTTTCCAAACATAAGCACGGGGGGTGGGGGGATGGGGCAGGGGAGGGGGAAAGCTTAAAAATTAAATCACTAGTAAGTGACCTAATATATGTATAATTGGAGATTCAGAAGATGAGGTGCAGAAAAATAAAATGAGCTTGGCAAATCATGTTTGAATTTGATTAAGACTACAAATCCACAGACCCAAGTGACAACTACACTGTCACATAGAGAGGGAGTTATCCTTTATGAACACATGTTCTGGAAAGCATTTTCTCTTTTTAAGGATTATATTGAAAGAGTTTAACACAGTTTAAGATTAGGTAAAATATGTGAGATTATTTTACAGCACAGCACACAAAGTCTCATCTCTGGGTGTGTCATGGCCAGTAGAAGGCTGCTGGGGTGTGCAGGGGCTGGCTGATCCCTATTTCTTTTGGTCTATTGTTGTTTAATACCCCTTTAAGTGATGATGCTAATAGTCCTTCTCAGCTAGGAGTAAGAGAGATAAATATGCCTACTGTCTTCTTCAAGCTTTAGAGTGGAAACACTTTCCTACTTTTCTATGACTTTAGGAAACGACCCTCTGAAAGGACAGAAAAGAAACCTGTGAACCCTCCTTTTCAGGAGCTATGCCTCAGAAGGTTACAAGGAGCCAAAAAACAGAGTAGCTCAGTGAAAAGGAATCTGTCCTTGACTACTGTATTACATAACTGTAAAATGTGCCACTAGAGGCAGTTTACTAATCAAGGTCTTTGCAGTTATTCGGATAATGGGGCAAAATATGCAAAGTGCTTATTTTGCTTATTCCACTGTCTTACATGATGCCACATTGCTTAGGAATGGCCTTCCTATATATATTTCTCATATTGTCCTTTCATCAGGAGATAGCTAGGAACATGTAAATACACAAGAAATAAATGGACTCAATGGACGTGAGTTTGAGCAAAATCCAGAAGATAGTGAAGGACCAGGAAATGATACATAATCTTACCAACTCCCAATCTGACCATTCATTGATAGAATCAAGGCTCTTATTACATTTTCTTCCCAGATCCTTTTAATAGCTCTTTGTGGTGATTATGATTTACATAACACAACAAACTGGGACAATGTAAATGCATTACACAGTAAATGTCAGAATATCTTGATAAAAAGAATTTAAGGGCATATTGAGATTTAATATTTTCTGCAGTCGCAAGCAAAGTATGGAACGTTAAAATAATATTTAAGAGTCTAGGCTATTTATGGTTTTTCATAGGCTCTCTTGCATGTCGTTTCCAAGTTGGCAACAGCAAAACCATGGCAACAGGAAATTCTTCCCTGCAGTGGAGTTTATGAATGCTTTTCTGTTTTCATGACTCGACTCCTTATTTAATTTCCTGTATAGAAAATCAGAGTGATTACTATAGACTGCAATACAGATGTGCTAATCCAAAGACCCTCTCAAAAAAAACAGGTCACAGGTGTCTATGGATGGATATTGAGATAAAATTTAAAATTTGCTTCCACACAGACACACAGCAGAAGTCAACATACTCTAGATACTTGAGAACCTAACTCTTTTATTAACCGCCTGGGAAACGGGAATGGACAGACCTCTATGTTCATGAGCTGTAGATAAACAGACTGTTGCACTAGTGTGATTCTAATCAACACATTTTATGAGCCAAACTAATACTAAAGCTAAGAAGCCTGTTTGCTTAGAGATTAAGTTAGACTATGAACAATAACAACAGAAAATAAAAATATCTCAAGACAGTAAAATATAAAAGTGATTATATTATATAAAAGTGATTTATATAAAGTGATACATAAAAGAAAAGTGATTATCTAAGTATTATATAAAAGAAAACCCTACAATGGATAACTACACAGATATGGACAAGGATTATGAAACGAGTTAATGAAAGTCAAGACTTCCGGGGCTTATGATCAGATGGCTGTTAAGTTGCAGGAGTTTTTAGTCACTCTAACATTCAGCTAAATACAGTGAAGCTTATGCAACACTATCCAGGAGAGATTCTGTACGATCTCCATCCATTGCTTCCTACCTTCCACACTTCTGATAACACTACTTTTTTTTTACACTCCAATCCTAAATGCTTTGATTATGGTCTTCAATTGTCTTAAAGCCACATCCTCCCCCACTGGTTTCCTCTCCCCCATCACCAGCAGTTTTCTACAGTTAGTGGCAGTGTTGTTTTACGGTTAACTTAGCAGGCGAACATCAACACAGCAGGAGGACAATAAGCCTGGTAGGAGGGTATAAGTATTTCTTACTTTTGGTGTCAAGCTGCGCACGATACTTCTCAAATCCTTTGAGCCGAACGCGTTCTCCCAACAGCTGGAGGAATTCCTCAAAGGCTGGGCCGGCTGATTCATTGTTGTACATCTCTTCTTCCGTGCTCTGTCCAGCTTTGCAGTACATGATGCCTACTTTCTGCTGATAGTTCAGCTGTGAAGGCAGGTGATACAATGCATATAAATACAGGCAGATCCACTCTGCCCACTTAAATGCTAGTAAGTCCTGTAGGGCATATGCCCATCAAGTAGCTAACCTCTTTCTTCTCTTGAAATCCTTCTGCTTTTGTTCTTCTCCTTTTAAAAAAAGGAGCCCTTATGAATTTAAAAGTAAAGGTCTACTTTACAAAAGATGCCTTTGGAAAAAAACCTTAAGTTGTTTTACAACACTGTGTTAGTTTCATGTGTATAGCGAAGTGATTCAATTATACACACACATTGTTTTTTAGGTTCCTTTCCCCTATAGGTTATTACAAAACATCAAGTAGAGTTCACTGTGTTATACAGTAGGTCCTCATTGGTTATCTATTATATACAGTACTGTGTATATGTTAATCCCAAACTCCTACATTTATCCCTCCTCTGCTTCCCTCTTTGGTAACCATAAGTTTACCAAACAGATTTTGGTAAATAAACAACCAAGTTTATTTTCTATGTCTGTGGGTTTATTTGTTTATTTCTTTTACAAAATATACTTTAAACTGTTTTGCACTAAAAGCCCATTAAAGTTCTTTTAAAATTTTGGGAGGTAAAATTGGAAAAGACTTATGTCCCAAGGCCATTTTTCCAATATACTGTTATAAACCTTGGTTATACGTTTGTGACACCATGAGCATCATCAACACTGTACTTTTCAAATTATTTTTCTAAAAGATGAGTCTCTAGATAGAAACTTTCAAAGGGGCCTCATAATGGCAAATCACGATTAAAACAAAGCATTCAAGAAATTTAAATATAATTAATCAAAACATTTATACATCATTGAAAAGTTTAGTCATCCTATAAACAAATTTTAAAGTTGCATTAGTCATTTAAGAAATGAGTTTTAATATTAAAATTTAGACAGTTAATTCTCCAGTGAAATCAGGGCAATCCATATTCGTGAAGTCTGTTTACAGACTAGCACTGCAACAACTGTTATCGATAAATTTTTATCTCATAAAAGGAAAGAGGGAAGAGAAGAGGCAAATTTCATTAGCTTTCCTCACAAAAGCCTGCAAATATTACGCCATATGACCAATAAGCAAAGAGAAGTTCAGAAAACGGAACAGTAAGAGACACACATGATCATAAACTGTCAACCCTGTGATCTGGCTCTATTCAATATAACCAGGATTCAATCAGGCTTGTCTTGCTGTATTTCTGTCACTCCAACCCATGTCCACAGCTCCTTATTTGCAACTCCATAGTTGAAAGGTAAAAACCAAACTTAAGCAAACATATTTGGCAGCAAAACTTCCTATGAGCTGACAGTGAATGCTGTTTAATTTATTCCTCTGTGAACATTCGTATCTTTGGAAATATTAATGTGTTTGACGGTGGGGTGCTGCCCCAGATTCCACTGGAACTTGCTCTAAGTGCGTGCATTTTATTATCCTTCTAAATCTGGACCTTTCTGAATTCGGAAACGTATCTGCTCCTATTGTTTTACACAAGGAACTGTGAACCTAAACAACTCTTTTCAACTTTCTAAATCAAATGGTTCAGAATGGTGGTTAACTAGAAAATGTTATCAGGGAACTCCTGCTTGCTTTAGCCCCTCCTCACTAACTAGTTGACAAGGAAGTTTCAGCAGCTTTGACATGACCCGTGGACATAACAGCTGCTTAGGAGTTGTGTAATTGAGCAGAATTGACTCTCCTTTGCCTACTCCAGTGAGTGCATGGCAAAGTTCCAAATCTGAAACTTCCAAGGAACTGTGTCTACTGATGTTGGAATTTTTTAAAAATAGCATACAACCTTGCATTATCGCTGCTTCATTTTAATTATTAACAGAAATACTTTTAGGATTTAGTTCATTTTTTTGTATGCCACATGCAGTTAAAAAAAAAAAGAAGACAAAGAGTAAAACCTGCCACATGCCATTGGCAGTTGGGCTTGGCAGTTGGGCTCCTTCAAAGGTCTGAATGTGACTAACAGTTAGAGGGGAACTCCCACAGGTGTACCCTTCATCTTGGCTTTGGAATTAAGCTGAGTATCCTATTAGGTCTCAACAAATAAAATAGTAGCAGTAGGCTCTATGTCTCTTACAAAAGAAGTCCTTAACACAGCCAGCTCCTTAGTCTCTTCCCTGCAGGGAGAGCTACCAAAGAAAGGAAGCAATCTGGAGAAAGGAAGGAGCTTGGAGTTATTTGCTATTTGGCTCTGTGCCTCCCAGATGAGCCTTCTCATGCAACAGTGTAAAACAAAAGTCACCTTGTTCAGAGGAAAACATCTCAGTGACCCTGGATTTGTGTGTGGCTTTTTAAACTTCTTAGATAAAGGTCTAAGATTTCACTGGGCAACATTCAAAAGGACTCACTTATTTATATATACAAAAGAGCTCACTTTGGAGAGAGATAAGTAAGGAAACTTTCCCCAAACCACTGCAGGAGCAGAATGCAAGGACAATGAGACAGTGTGCTGCCTTCTTTAGGCGGGTTTCTCATATTCCGGTGACTCCACCCACAGACAGAACAGACTGGTATTTGCTTGTTGCTCCTTTAAGAGGATTAGGAAATTTGTTAGAATGTCAAATTTCCTCAAATTTGAAATGGTGCAGAATGTCAGTGCTCCATCCTTGAAGGTGACACTATGACTGTATCCTTGGCTTCTGCTGCAGTGGAATCAAGGTAGGTGTCATTCTCTGAACTCAGGTTCCGGGAATCCTTAGTTAGCACCCTTGTTCCCTGCCCAGAACATGAGTAGTTGTTAAGGAGGAGTTATATAAGTATAATATGGAAAATTCTGAAAGAGATGGGAATACCAGACCACCTGACCTGCCTCTTGAGAAACCTGTATGCAGGTCAGGAAGCAACAGTTAGAACTGGACATGGAATAACAGACTGGTTCCAAATAGGAAAAGGAGTCCACCAAGGCTGTATATTGTCACCCTGCTTATTTAACTTATATGCAGAGTACATCATGAGAAATGCTGGGCTGGAAGAGGCACAAGCTGGAATCAAGATTGCTGGGAGAAATATCAATAACCTCAGATATGCAGATGATACCACCCTTATGGCAGAGAGTGAAGAGAAACTACAGAGCCTCTTGAAAGTGAAAGAGGAGAGTGAAAAAGTTGGCTTAAAGTTCAACATTCAGAAAACTAAGATCATGGCATCTGGTCCCATCACTTCATGGGAAATAGATGGGGAAACAGTGGAAACAGTGTCAGACTTGATGTTTCTGGGCTCCAAAATCACTGCAGATGGTGATTGCAGCCATGAAATTAAAAGATGCTTACTCCTTGGAAGGAAAGTTATGACCAACCTAGACAGCATATTAAAAAGCAGAGACATTACTTTGCCAACAAAGGTCCATCTAGTCAAGGCTATGGTTTTTCCAGTGGTCACGTATGGATGTGAGAGTTGGACGGTGAAGAAAGCTGAATGCCGAAGAATTGATGCTTTTGAACTGTGGTGTTGGAGAAGACTCTTGAGAGTCCCTTGGACTGCAAGGAGATCCAACCAGTCCAGGAGATCAGTCCTGGGTGTTCATTGGAAGGACTGATGTTGAAGCTGAAACTCCAATACTTTGGCCACCTCAAGTGAAGAGTTGACTCATTGGAAAAGACCCTGATGCTGGGAAGGATTAGGGGCAGGAGGAGAAGGGGATGACAGAGGATGAGATGGCTGGATGGCGTCACCGACTGGATGGACATGAGTTTGTGTAGACTCCAGGAGTTGGTGATGGACAGGGAGGCCTGGTGTGCTGTGGTTCATGGGGTGGCAAAGAGTCGGACACGACTGAGTGACTGAACTGAACTGAACTGAATATAAGTATAATAAGGAACATTTCAAGAGAAAGAGCAACTAGAAATGGAGTTAGAGCTATGGTTTGGGGAGGGTTTGAATTGTTATGATGTTATATAAAACAGGATTTTTTTCAGACACATACAAACATATCTGTACAGGTTTACATATATGAATAAATAATACTTTCCTGCAAAGATTAAAATAGTTATGATGATGCCAGAAGCCATCTTGGAAACAGGTTGGGTTTATCCAACTGTTTAGGATTTTACTTTCGGATATTCATGGAGTCATGCTCTACAGTTCCATGTTTGCATAGCAACTCCATATCAACTGTTCACGTGGAACACTGAGGGAAGTGTTTGGACTCTCAGCAAGTGTTTGTATTGTAACAAGTGATTATGGTCAATCCAACAGGACTAAGGTTCTGTTTGAGATGAAAGTGTCTTTCAACAGCCACCAAAAGTGACATGGACTCCCACAGCTGGGAGCCAACAGTATACAGAATTGCTCTCCATCTCATAAAATAGGCACTTTAACACAGAATCATAGAAGCAGGTACAGCAAAATCTGGCTTATACAGCCCTGAGTTCCTGGAAAAATGCATGATATAGTCAGGGCCCTCCATCAATAGAAACAGGTTTGAATAACCAAGTTCTCAGAGACCTCTTAAGAAGGTCTGTACTTTCACCTCTTCTTCCCTGACGTCACAACCAGAAGGCAGCACTGGGGGTGGCACAGATCATGAGAAAAACCCATTTCTTCCTCTCTTACAAAGACCTTTTTAAATTGTCTGCTTTAATCCAGGGATTTAAAACTTTTACTATGAGGTGTCTCATCATCTAGCAGTTCTCAAAGTGTGGGCCATGAACCCTTGAGGGGTGCTTGAGCTTTGCTCTGGGACACAGTTAATTGGAAATAGTCTGATCCTTTCAGTTCTTCCTTTTAAACTCATAGGTCTTATCAGAGTACTGTTTAATTTGAGGATAATCCTGTCCCATTATTGAGGCAAAGTCATTCTAAGACTTTACACAATGCCATGGGAACGATGAGGTTTTCCAGGCTGCCTGTTGAGAGCAGACACTGTTCTCAGCCAGGCAGAGGTCTGAGGATTTGCCTCGCTCAATCTGAGTGGTTCCCACCCCGGCTGCAAATACTTTCCTCAAATACTCACATTTACTCTGGTGACTCAGACGGTGAAGACACCGTCTGCAATGTGGGACACCTGGGTTTGATCCCTGGGTCGGGAAGATCCCTGGAAGAGGGCATGGCAACCCACTCCAGTATTCTTGCCTGGAGAAACCTCATGGACAGAGGAGCCTGGCAGGCTACAGTCCATGGGGTCACAAAGTGTCGGACACGACTGGGCGAGTAAAGCACCAGTATCCAGCTCAGCAAATCCTTATCTCCCTAGACTAACATCTCAGTCTTCATTCAGGGAGACCTCTGGGCTTCGACTGGGTGGCCCCTCCTGGCTGTGCAGCCTGGGAACTCAGGATGAAAGTTGGTGTGATTTTTACTGTTCATTTGGTTCCCATTGTCCTTTGTTGCCTGACTCCAACATCATAAAAATCATTGTTTCATTGGTTTGCCTAGTTTTTAAAAGTTGTTTCAGACGGGAAAGTAAATCTAGTTCCTCTCTTTTAATCTTGGCTGGAAATAGAAATCTGCCTCCATTTTCAAGTCATATAATTTCTGGACAGTAAACCGCATTTGTTTGAGGCATACGGTTTAATGATTTCTAACAAACCCCCGCTCAATCAAAATACAGAACATTTTTTTCACCCCAAGCTCCCTGGCTCCCATTTGCTGTATATGTTTGTATCAACTGGCAGCCTCAGACAATCACTGTTCTATTTTTTTCCCACTGTAAATTTGTCCATCTACATTTCTAAAGAGTATTTTTGCTGGGTAAAATTCCTAGTGAGAATTCTTCTTTTTCAGCATTCTAGAAATGTGGCTTCCACCTTTTATGTTTTACAGCTCAGGAAATGGTTAATTTTAATCCAATTATCTGTCTTACATTCTTCTTTGAACATACTTTTTCCTCTGGCTATTTTTAGATTGTTCTCTTTTTCTTTTAATTTCAGCAATTTTTACTACAATGGACCTATATCTGACTTTCTTGGTATCTACCCTGCTTACCATAGGCAGAGTTCCTTGACTCTGTCTTAATTCGTGTGTGTTTCATCAGTTTTGGAAACTTCTCTAGGGGTATTTCTTCAGACATCGATTATGTCTCCAAATACTGCTTTACTTTCTCTTCCTCTTTTCTGGGAATTCTATTACACACATGTATTTACGATGGCCCACATGTCTTTTAGGCACTTCTCTATATTTCTCATGTTTTCTTGTCTACATTATTCAATAAAACATTTTCTGGTAACTTCAATTCATCATTTTTCTCTTCTGTTGTGTCTAATGTGCTCTGTAAAACATTTGCTGAGATTTTAACTTCTGGAGTTTTCTTTTTTTCCCTTCCAGTTCTAGAATTTCAATTTGATTTTTTTAAAAAGCAAATCCAAGTTCTCCAGTGATCCTTGACCTGTTTTTTATTTCTGCAGGTCCCATGAAATCAATGAAAACTCTTAACAGTCACCTAACTTTTAATCTGTACTTTGGCCACACTTAAGCCCCAAGCCTCTTACAAATCAGCAAATGCCCAAGGAAAAAAGTGCTGCAGAATGATTTAATTTTGATGAACCCAAATTTCTCAATTATTTCTTTTCTAGACCAAGATTTTGATATTATATCTAAGAACTCTTCACTAATCCTTAAGTCACAGATTTTCTTCTATGTTTTTGTCAACGCTTTTTAAAGTTTTACATTTCAACCTATGATTCATTAAATAAATTTCTGTATAATGTGTGAGGTTTAGGTCAAGTTCATTATTTTGTCTATGTAATTGTTTCAGCACCTTTGTTTAAAAAGCCTACCTTTCCTCCACTGAATATTTTTACACCTTTGTCAAAAATCAGTTGGATATATTTGTGTGGGGCTGTTTTCAGTTTCTCTATTTCATTTTTTATTGAAGGACTATAAATGGTACTGTATTTTATTTTCTGTTTCCCCATGTTCATTAAAAGATATCCAACTGATTTTTGTGAGTTGATGTTGAATCATACAACCATGCTGGACACAGCCTGCAATTCTAACAAGTTTTGGTAGATTTCTTGGGATTTTGTACACAGACTATCATGTTATCTGACATAGGGACACTTTTATGTTTTCTTTTCCTTTATCCACATGTCTTCCTTTTCTTGCCTTATTGTACTGACTAGACCTTCTAGCACTATGTTGAATAGCAATGGTGGCTGTATACATCTTTGTCTTTACCATTAAGTCTTTAATCAACTATGACGTAAGCTGCAGGGGTTTTATAGGTGTATTTTGTTTTTTAATCAAGTTGAAGAAGTTCCTCTTATTTCAGTTTTTATTGTTTGTGGCCATTATGGCTTTCCTCATCCCAAGATCCCCAGCCAGTCTGCTTCCTTCTTTTCAGATTCATGTTTGCTTTATATACAGTGTCTGTACTTAGCAAATGCATCTATTCCATGCTTCTAGAAGCAAAAGTCCAAATCTATTTTTTAAAAGCACTGATTATTCTCAGTGGGTAGACTGATCTGAGACAAGTTATTCTGCCATTACTAGATATGAAGACCTTGCTCATTTTTCAAATCCTCATGATTCATATTGACAGCATTTACTTTGGTTTGTTCTTCTTAAACATGATAACTGTTTTAACTACTTTCTAAAGATTTATCACTCTACTGTCCTCCAAAAAGAATGACAAAGAGACTGGAAAAATTCAGTGTTGGGAGTGAAAAAAAATGCTAGTTAGAAACTTTATCTTCATTGGAATTTACTAACAAAAACCAAACTGCTTTAAAAAACGACATATGGATACTGGGTAGGAAAATCACTTTTTAAAAAATGTCTGAAATGCTGTCAAAATTATTTATATACATGTGCACAGATTCTATTTTTATCTTTGGCATAATGTAAAGGAAATATTCTAGACACACATTTTGTATTCTATACACATATAAAGGAAATATTCAATACACACATTCCATATAAATAATCTATAATAATATGTTTTGTAAAAGTTCTCACAAAAATAGAAAGCTTCATACTGGGTATTAAATTGATGATTTATGTACTTGTATTGATTTGATATTAAGATGAATTTCAATTATATAGGAATAGGCTCTTCATTGCAGCATTGTTTGTAACAGTAAGACTAGAATCCATCTAAATGTCTATTAATAGAGAAACTGATTAGATAAACTTTGGTACAGCAACTAAACAGAATATTATGCAGCCATAAAAACAATGGGAAAACTTCCTGTGTACTGACATAGAAAGATCTTCAAACTATATTACTAAGTGAAAATGCAAATGTGTATAGCATGTTATATTTTGTATAAGAAAAAGGGAAATAAGACTACATATGCATTTTTGGTGCATCCGTATAAAGAAACATCAGAATATATAAGAAACTAATAAAAGTGTAAACTAGAAGGGAGAAGAGAGCTGAGATATAGGAACAGGGTAGAAACGGGATCCTTCAATGTAAACACTTGATTTTTGGCCCATGTGAAGGTATGATTAATAGCTAATTAAGAAAAGTCCTATAGGAAGGAAACTAGCTTTTTATTTTAAAGCTGAATTTAAAGCACAATTCAGTTTAAAATCAAGACTGAAATATCTACAGTCAGTTCCTCAATCTTTTTGGATTGTGAACCAAAGAGTCCTTACTGCAGGTCTTAGCCATGCTGAGTTCCTTCACTATAAACTACAGTCCTACTAAGCCAAACGTCTTCCAAACGCTACTGCTTTCAGTCATATTAATCATAAATCTTACCTCTGGGAAAGGACTCCATCCAGTCACCCACCCCCGCCTCAGCCAGGCAAACAGCATGGATGAGCCCATGCAGAGTAATCATTACTTGTGAGCAGACAAGAGAACGAGACCAATGCCACAGGCTTCTTTCCCTGATCTGATGACTGTCACGTATATTTCTTCCTGATAATGTACATATGGAACCAATCTGGTGGCCTTCTGAACTTTACACATGCATTAACTGATACCATAATCTAGAAGAAGATCGAAATTTCAGGAGTGTTAATTGTTTTGCCAAAGCTTCATTCATAGACAATGTTGTTTTCCCTACAGCTCATTCTTTAACTCCAGATGCCTGAATCAAAGAAGGAAGTGGCTGGTCAAACTCATTTATCATCAATAAAATAATGCACCAGGGCAATGAACAGGCTAAGTCAGCAAAGAATTTCATTTATTCCCTAAAGTAAAAGAATAGCACTATTCATTATCAAATAAAGATTGCTTTTTTCCTTATATCTATTCTTGAGATGTATATTGCAGACCTAATTAGATATGATTACTTTACCCTTTTAACTTCAATAATTTGAAGGGCAACATTTTAAAGAACAGAGAATCCAATAAATGTTTTCATTTCTTTGTATTTTTAAGTATCTAGAAAAACAGTGGAGATATTGATTTATATAAAATCACTACTATGTACATGAAACTTGACATTTCCTAATGAAAACAGGTCTTCCAATTTTCTCTACTGCAGACTGGCAATTTTAAGTTCTATTCTGATCTTGGGTTTTGCATGTTATACTTAATATTGGGCTCTGCAGCCAGTAGCGATAAAACCTGGAGCCATATTTCCAGCTTCTTCTACTCAAGGGGAGAGAATGGGAAGATGGGGTGTAGAGTGTATTGGGTAAGAAAGTAGACTCTGGAGTCTGAATGCCTGGATTTAAGACCTGCCTCCAGCATATCCTAACTGTGATCTGGGGGTCGTTCACCTTCTTTGTGCCTCAGGGCTCTTGTCAGCAAAGCAAGAACAATAATAGCATCTACATCAAAGGATTCTAAGGATTAATTAAAATAATTCATGTAAATTGCTTCACAGTTCCTGGCTTAGTCACTGCTCAATAAAAAAATATCTATTTTTATAACTGCCTGACACTCCGGCTCAGTGGGATTGCTTGCTGTCCCATACCCACATCCAGAGCTCCTATCCTGCTGTGCTTTGTTCTCATTGTTCTGAGTCTAGACCACCACACTGCTTATTCTCTGGACTGATGAAAGGTCCATTTCATCCTGACCTCTGTGACCAATCGTGACTTGGCCCCACTGGCTTGTTTGTTAGCAGTTCTGTTATTACACTCATTATATTAAACCCACCTTTCATTATGGCAATTTATGACTTTGTTTCCTTCATAGGTAAACACTGTGCCTTACTAATATACAGTATTTATTAATAAAAATCTGCAAAGAGTGGTTACTGAACATTTACTGGATTTGAAAATTTATGCTTAGTTATGAAAGTAAGCACAATATATTATACTATCTATAACAGCAAGATGCTTATAAAGATGAAACGAGATAATGCATGTAAATGGCTACTAACGAATTATTATTTTATCATCATTCAGTGTTCACTATGTGTCTGGCATTGCATTAAGTGCTCTACACGTGTGAGATCCTTGAAACAGGGCCTGGTATAATGATCTTTCACTTTCTTTTCACTTTCAATGTCACTTTCACTGCTGGTAGAATGATCTTTTCACTCCATTGCACAGAGTAGGAGAGATAAAGGTGTTTTTTAATGACTGATGAAGAAAAACAGCATTGATATGGCAAATCTAAAAGTAACTGAATTACCCATATTATTAAAAAGTTGGCAATAGATAATGAAATTCCTAATACTTTACAGTGTAGTTTGGAAGATTAAAATAATTTGATATGTGCAAAAAGTGAAAGTGTTAGTAGTTCAGTCATGTCCGACTCTGCAACACCATGGACTATAGCTTGCTGGGCTCCTCTGTTCATGGAATTCTCCAGGCAAGAGTACTGGAGCAGATTGGCATTCCCCTCTCCAGAGAATCTTCCTGACCCAGGGATCAAACCAGGTCTCCCACTTTGCAGGCAGATTCTTTACCATCTGCACCAGAGATGAAAACTTGCAAATCTTAAAAGCCAAAGTTAGTATCATGCAAATGCATATCCTGTGTTCAGGACTCCTAAGGGAAAACAATACTGTTTCTGAAAGCCTCACTCTTCTTAAGTGTAAAAGGCCAATAACTGGACCCTATCACCCAGGGGTGCCATGAGGGTTAAAGCAGATGATGCTGGTTAAGAGCTTAGAACAGTGTAATAAGTAAATATATATATTTATCTAAAGTGTCTTCATCATAAGAGAAGCTCTCAATTATCTCATAAGTGAAGATCCAGGGCCATGATGGGAAAACTAAATCCAGAGTTAATTCAAATTTGCTAAGTCACAAGCTGTTCTAAATTCATGACAATGTGCAATCATTGGCAGGTTATTTCATCTTCTGATTGCCCTTTAGATGATAATGGAAATGGACATCAATCAATAGTGAAAGGCCCGGGAAGTTGTAAGGAAGGTGAATGGGAAAGCATGGGTAAACCACAAAGCACATGATCACTTCCTAAAACTTGGGGAATTAAAATGTCAACTTCAGTTCCCACATAAATATCAGAGTCTAGTCAAATGAAAAACAAATTTTTATATTTTTGTGAAATGCTATCTTTTATATCATATAGATATAACTGACATCTGTTCTTCTGTTCATTTTAGCTTTTAAAAATGGTAAATGAAAAAAAAAGCACCAAAGCTCTGAAAGGCAAAATGCCACAATATAGCAAGCAAATAGTGTTT
Source organism: Giraffa tippelskirchi (assembly GCF_054371585.1). NCBI lineage: Eukaryota > Metazoa > Chordata > Mammalia > Artiodactyla > Giraffidae > Giraffa > Giraffa tippelskirchi. The sequence continues at coordinate 143,258,227 of NC_137281.1, read as the reverse complement.
TCTTTATCTGAGAATAATTATGTGAGCTGTTAAAGCAGAAAAGATTTTAAAGGAATTATTTAAATAAAATTTAAAGGGAGATGTAGAGGCTCCTTTCAGTGAGTTGTTTTTTTGGCATTCATACTATATGTGTGTGTACTAAGTTGCTTCAGTCATCGGCTACAGTCCATGGGGTCGCAAAGAGTTGGACACGACTGAGCAACTAACACACAATTCAAACTATGAGTCTCTTTAAATATAAGGATGTACAAAGCATGGAAAATCAAAAAATGATGACACAGATGGAAACTAAAAACATTTTGCAGTGATTCAAATGCATTATAAGCACCTAGAGGCATTCCTTTTTCAAAATCTGTTATCTGTAAAGTCACCAGAATAATCAATTTCTCAAAAGGATTCCAAGGCATTAATAAAATTTCCTTACCAAAAATATGACTCCCCAGACTAAGCCCCTAAGTATGTGTGTCCTCTGTCTTTTATCAGTATAATCCTGGGCTTTAAATGCTATGAATACATAAACAGAAAGAGAGGCCAAGTAGTGGTGTCCCTTAGTTCAGATACAGAGCTGCTCACACAGAATAGCAGGTTTTAAACTTCTAGATTCTACTGTCTAGTAAAACTTGCAAAATAAAACTGGGGAGACTCACCTAGACTGACAAACTGTAATTTCACTGAGAAACCATTATAGAAAACATTTAGCACATATGACCATCAATAATTTATGAAGGAAGGGATAAATAGTTTAATATCCCCCAAGATGAGGGGCAGGAGGCGAAGGGGTTGACAGAGGATGAGATGGTTGGATGGCATCACTGACTTAATGGACAAGAGTTTGAGCAAACTGGGAGACAGTGAAGGACAGGGAAGCCTGGCGTGCTGCAGTCCATGGGGTGGCAAAAAGTTGGAATGACTTATTAGTGACTTAACAACAACAACAAAAATAAGAAGCCCATCATTTCAGAATAATGGGCAGTTTTGTGAATTAAATAAATGTACCTTTAAGCTAAATTCATTATAGTGCTTTCATCTTTCCTTGTGGAAGTGAAAGTTGCTCAGTCGTGTCCGACTCTTTGCAACCCCATGGACTAAACAGTCCAAGGAATTCTCTAGGCCAGAATACTGGAGTGGGTAGTCTTTCCCTTCTCCAGGGCATCTTCCTAAACCAGGGATCAAACCCAGGTCTCCCACATTGCAGACGGATTCTTTACCAGCTGAGCCACAAGGGAAGCCCACGAATACTGGAATGGGTAGCCTATCTCTTCTCCAGCAGATCTTTCTGACCCAGGAACTGAACCGGGGTCTCCTGCATTGCAGGTGGATTCTTTACCAATTGAGCTATCAGGGAACTCCTTGTGGATGGAACCATAAAGCATTTATCACAAAGCAGCACCACCTGTGGTCTAATATTTTGTAAAGACTAAGAGTGGCATGAAATGTGCCAGGAATCCCATAAAATATCTATAATTGGGGCAATCATTTTTTAATTTAAGTAAAACCTAGAGTGAAAAGGAAAAAAATTCATCCTTTACACAAAATAATCTGTTTAATCTGTTGAAATTAGAATGTTCAGTATATGATTATACTGTATGTGTGCATGCTATGTAGCTTTAGTCATATGTGACTCTTTGTGACCCCATGGACTGTAGCCCACCAGACTCCTCTGACAATGGGATTCTCTACGCAACAGTACTGGAGTGGGTTGCCATACCCGCTTCCAGGGGCTCTTCCCAATCCAGGGGATTGAACCTGTGCCTTTGGCGTCTCCAGCCAGGTTCTTTACCATTAGCACCACTGGGAAGCCCCAATATCTCATCCCTTATATTATCAATGTCTAAATGTTGTTCCCCTTGAACCCGTAAAATTGAATCTAATCATCATTTTTCTACTTTTACTTTTACTTTGTTAGAATAAATGCTCAAAATATTTATTGGAACACAGCACCCAAATAGTTAAATTTATGTATCAGTAGTCTTCCAAAAGTGTTAGTCACTCAGTTGTGTCCATCTCTTTGTGACTCCATGGACTATAGCCTGCAAGGCTCCTCTATCTATGGAATTTTCCAGGCAAGCGTACTGGAGTGGGTAGCCATTCCCTTCTCCAGAGGATCTTCCTGACCAACAGACTGAACCCGGGTCTCTCACATTACAGGCAGATTCTTTACCATCTGAGCCACCAGGAAGCCCCAAGCATTCAAAGTGCTCAAATTTACATGTTATAAATATGGATACTCACAGTCTACTTGAAATATACATATGGAATAGACATTAGCTGTGCTTAAGATGAATGGACAAAGGAGCAATGATTAGAAAAGTTACATCTAATATCTAATAATATATTCCTATCAGCTAAGTTAAAAGACCCGAATCATACCTTGCAACTGTTACTTTGCACTATAATTCATTTTAATAAAATTCAGATTTTTGCCTAATTAAGAAAATGCCATCAAAATTTGTTCATAGAATGGAATTCAATAACTGGACCAATTTTACTTTTGGAAGACTTTTAAAAAAAATTGCAGTGGAAAAGCTACCACCACTCAGTCAAGACGCATTATGGCTAAAATATTCAAAGAAAGAGTTAAAATAAGAGTATATCAATACAACGTCTAATAAAACTAGCCCATATGCTCAAATGATTCCAACTAGAATGTAGATACACTCTCCAGTTAGTGGATTATAGTTTCGCATTCTCTACTCTTCTGTCCCCTCTATATGAATTATCCTATCACTCATTTGTATCTGGATCAATGGCCTCACATTAAGGTTCAGGAAGTATGGAGGTGAGAAAATCTTGAGTATTTTCATTTTGTTACATATTAGGATCCAGATTTTTAAAATTCTGAATTTTGTAATTAAAAATCTTGATGAAAATACATCTCTGGTGGTACTAATAAACTAAAAATTAAAGCTTTTAAGAACAGTATGGTATAGTGAGTGGTTCCCAGTACATGCGTTGAACTTATTAACTGTGTGAACCTGGACTTATTACTTAACTTCTCTGTGTCTCAGAGTCCTCATCCTTAAAGTGGGGATAAAAATGGCACCATTCCCCTGGGACTGGGACATAAGTTGGGATAATATATTAAGGTACTTAAAACAGAGCCTGGTGAATATGTTCATTAGTATCAGCTACTGTTATTGCTATTACTTAATCCTGGAGTATCTGAAAAATTCATTTCATTAATGGAAGATTACCAAAAGAGTTGAACATTGTTTAAATACCATATCAGTCAATCCTGACGTAGAGAATTTCATCAGATGAGAAATGTTCAGTGAGTTAAGAAAAAAAGAAAATGAATAACTGCAAAGAGAAGATCCTTCATAATAAAAGGTATCAGTTTTCCCCGTCAAAAAAGAACTACTCAGGTCTGATTCTGGAAGCTTAGTGGGAAGTCTGAGCAACACAAATGTCCTCCCCTGGAAGCCATACTTACCCCCTGCTCATCCAGTTTCATGAGTTGTTCTGTGACTTTGGGGGTGTTGAAGGCCAACCGCAGGCACTGAACGTTGAGCTCAGGAATCACGTGCTCCAGCACTTCCTTTAGGGGCAGCCCCCGAGCCGTTGAGTGCTTTGCCGTTGAGGGAATGGCATCCTCCAGCACTGACCCTCTCAATGTCATGAGCTGAAAGAGAGACACGTGTCCAGCAAGATGAGCAAATAGAACCAGTGCGAGGTCCCCCTTAGGGAGTTGGAGGTGACAGCTGATCAGTTGAGCCAGTGAGGGAGAAAGGATGAGGGAACTGATGTAAGGTACTTTATGTATGAAAAACGAGCCCAGTGGTTTCAAGAAGACCCAGGCAAGTCCAATGGAACTCATCATCAAGCCTTCTGAGGACATGTCCTTAAATACCAAAGAGTACACATTTCCTTGAAGAGCTCAGGAAGACCAAGGTCTCCATATAGCTATAGAACATCACTCATACACCTACCAGGAAATTAAGGAGATATCCCAGAGAACATCTGAAGAGTATATGTTTAGAATTTGGATGTTACAGCTTTTTGAATTATAAGAGGTAAGGGGGGACGGGAAAGAATTTTAAATTTCATAATGCACTTTTGACAAGCTTAAACTATTCCTATCCCCAAATGCTGCTACAATAGGACAACGATTATAGTTTGCACAGCAGCCACCATCTACAGCATTTAAAGTGACTTGTGCTTTCCCCCATGTCTTAAGAACCCTTCTATTATTATGAAATATAAACAAAAGCAAAGACATTTCCTTAAGTAATGATGATTTGTCGAAGCAAAGTAACTTTCATTTTCAGGCATTTTCGTATGACAAAGTTGTTTGTACAGTTTAAACACTCTATGGTGACTTAAAGACAAAATCATTAAGTTGAATGAATTTCCATTAAGCATGTAGGTTATATAAGGCATTATACTGAAAAAGGAGTAAATGTTGAAGACTGAGTGTGGTGTGAAAAGAGGGTGAGAGGTAAGAAATACCCATCCAGGAGGATATATGTACTAAGAAAAACCTAACAAAGTCAGATTCTATACAAAAGCAGAAAAAGGACTGCAGTGGCTCAGGGCATAAGGAAAGGCCCTCATGGAAAAGTGTAGCACTAAAAAGGGGCCTTCAGGGAAAAACTGTACAAAAAGACAGTGTCAGGGAGCAAACTTGTGGAGATGAGAAACAGCAGGGTGTGAGCAGGAAAGAGAGACCAGTGTAGCTGAGCGGGATCTAAGTGAGCCGGAGAGGGCTGTGGGTGGGCCGGAGTCCCCAGGGGAGCGTGCCTCGAGGGCTGTGCACCTCGCCCAGATCCAACAGGCCATCTCAGGAATTATCTGCATGGGGATGATGACGTAAGAAAATTCAGCTGCCACCTAAGATAAACTGTCCAAGGAAGAAACTACAGGCAGAGAATACAGCTTGAAAGAAGCTGTACTGTTCAAGTAACAGGCAAGATGGTGTGACAGAGAATTACCAGGGAAAATGGGAACCAAAGGAAGAATCACCAGGGAAGTGAAACCTGTAACAGGTGCCAACCAAAGGAAAAGAGAGATGAGGGTAGGAAAAGCCAAGTTCACCAACCTCTGACTCTCAAGACAAGAAGAAGGTGCTTGAGGTTATTTGTAGTCTATTCATTTGATTAGTATCTTTTCTTTCATTTATAGTCTGTTTTCAAATAACACTTGGGTAAAAAAACATCCTTTTCTGTGACTTAATATCTAATTTGACAGAACTGATTTTTGTTTCATCTCTTACATCATGAGAAATAGTTGAACAACTCCTGTACTCCTGCTTTCATGAGATAATGCCTGTCGAGGGTTAGGAAGTTACAAAGGCTGGATGGATTTCCAACTGAGAGAGCCCCACATGAGGAATGCTAAGGAAGCAGTGCTAATCCTGGACCACAGAAAGACAGCAGCCCACCTCAAGAAAAGTCTGAGCAGATGAGAAAAAAAATGACTCATTTTTATACCTGAACCACCAGTGTTACCGGTATGTTTTGCTAATGACTTCCAGAAACAAGCCGAGAATCCTTCTATATGCCTGTGCACCTATGCTTAAAAGCACTCATGCCAGAGACTTTGTTCATAAACAAACAGTCACATTTACAAATACATGTTAAGTCCTTTTTTTGGTTTCTTTATGCTGTGCAATGATTGTTTCTATTAAAATGAAAAATATCTGTTTGTATTTCTGTTATCTGGACGCCATTTATGAAGTAACTGGAATGTCACTTTGGAGACTGCTTTTTTTTCTTAAAGGGAAATTAAGAGCATGATAAATCCCTACCAAGGCATAAGAATTAAGTCCTACTTTATTAAATAGTCAGTCAACTGTTCATCCTACAAAGTGCAAGAGCTCTGGATTGGGACCAACATCCAGAGATATTTCTCTCAATGGACTTTCATTAGTGTATTTCTTTGAAAAGTTTCATAAAGATAGTACAATTAAACCACACTTAAGGATTATTTCTATCGGAAAGAAAAGAAATGACAAAAGATAGTGGCAACGGATTAAATAAACATGAGGGAGAAAGGAAGTAATGAAATGGTGGAGGACTATTTTAGTTGTTAGGTGTGTAGTCATAAATCCCATGGACAGAGAGCCTGGCGGGCTACAGTCCATGGGATCACAAGAGTTGGACACGACTTAGCGACTAAACCACCACCACCGTGAACAACTTGGGAGTCCTCAACATCCCTGAGCTTATATTCAAGTAGGGGGAAGACACAAAATGAATAAAATACATAAGTACAATGCGTGAGATAGTGGTGTTCATGGGAAAAAAATAAAAGCCTGGAAGTGGGATATGAGGCAGTAGAAATCTAGATCCACTGGCCGAGAAGGCCCCTGTGGCTTAACAGTAAAGGCCAGAAGGGAAAGAGAGCAATGCCCACAAGGATGCCTGGGGAAGAACACTGATTACAGAGGAACAGGGACCATCGGAGTCCTGAGGCAGGGCTGTCCTCAGGTTGCCCAGAAGAAAGGAGGCCACTGCGGCTGGAAAAGACGAAGTGAGGTCAAGGTCAGAGACAGATGTGCCTGGGCTCCTCAGCTAGGGAGGAGAATGGCTTTTTCCTGGAAGCTGGAAAACCTTAAAGGGATTCTGAACTGAGGAATCACAGGATCTATACTACATTTCTAAAGGATCCCTGCTGGGCTTGAGAGGATGCAGGCCTAAGGGAAGACGTAGGAAGAAAAGAGAAGATGATGGTGGTCTGGGCCCAGGTGGAAGCAGTGAGATGGGAGGAGCGGTTGAAATCTGGACACATGTTGAAGACAGGGTCCAACCAGTTTTGTGGTGAGACCAGATCCAGGGGTGGGGTGGGGGTGAGAGAGGGGAGTCGAACAGGACCTCCAGGTCTCTGGCCTGAACAACTCTAACAAAAGAGTTGTCATCGGTTAAACATTAATTTGAACATGAGAGCAGGTGGTAATGAACCATGAACAACATTTGACTTGGATATTTCAATCAAAGGGTATTTCAATCAAATGGGCCCCAGGGGCCCATTGAATGAGTTGGTAGGAAAAGGACCAAGGAATCCTTAAGTGTGATTTAACTGTAATTACAGGAGGGAGGTGTAGGTGGAACATTTGAGGCTGAGGCAGGGAGAGGCAAGAAAACAGATGAAGGTGAGCGTGGTTCCCCAACCACAGCAGAGGGACCACGTTCACTTAGGTCAGCAGTTGACCTGGAGAGAGAGGCTGCGACCAGCCATGGCATGCAGGCAAGGCAAGCTGGGAGGGACAATCGTGGACAGCAGAGGCAGGGTCTGAGAAAGAAAGAGAGAAAGGGCCACCTTGGAAAGCCTCCACCTCCAGCATGAAGAATGATAGGGCAGGAGCAATAAGGAGCTGAAATGAAACAAAACACATAGAAAAGCAGAAGGATGACGACAACTTAAATCAGAGCGGCCTTAGGAGGCAGGGACAAGGTTAAGCACAGAAGGACAGAAACAGGTGGGAGCAGGTAAGTGTGGCTCTCAGAAAGCTGGTGGGGTCTGAGGAACAACTACCTACACCCAACTTCAAAAACATAGTGTGTTCTCTGTGCTTTTCATGTTCAACAAAAGAAAGAACTGACCCTGCTTAACGATCAGCTTTGGCTCGGAGAAAAAGGACCCTAGAGCATGTGAATTCTTCATTCCTCTCGGGCCACTCAACATAACACATTAGGTATTAGAGCCGTGCCTTTAAAAATCCTATTTTTAATTTCCCCAGAGTTGAAGCTGAGAAACAATTACTAAGTGAAGCCAACCCTTGCAACCTGTCTTGTATTCAATGGTGGAAATGAAGCCAAATGCCCTATTTAAGCTAGTTCCAAAACCATTATTTTCTACCTACCTCAAGGGGGTATTAGGCATTAATGTAAGTCAACAATCCTAAAGTGATCTGGCTCAGAGAGCCAATAAATTGATAGCTGGCATAACTATACATATGTTTAGAAAGAAAACAAAAAAGATCCCTCATAGTTCCAAATTTGTTCATGGGTTTTTTTTTTTGAATCTGGAAATCAGGCAGAGCTTTAACAGTCTCTACATGACAAACTCTAGCACTTGCTTTTATTTCACTTTTGAAAATAAATATACATATATATTATATATAAATATTTGAATACTAAGTATGGAAAATCCCATGGACAGAGGAGCCTGGTAGGCTACAGTCCATGGGGTCGCTAAGAGTCGGACACGACTGAGCGACTTCACTTTTACTCTTCCCTTTCATGCACTGGAGAAGGAAATGGCAACCCACTCCAGTATTCTTGCCTGGAGAATCCCAGGGATGGCGGAGCCTGGTGGGCTGCTGTCTATGGGGTCGCACAGAGTTGGACACGACTGAAGCGACTTAGCAGCAGCAGCATATGTATTTGGTTGCTCAGTCACATCCCACTCTTTGGGATGCCATGGACTATAGCCCGCCAGGCTCCTCTGTGCACGGGATTCTCCAAGCAAGAATACTGGAGTGGGTAGCCATTCCCTTCTCCAGGGGATCTTTGCGACCCAGGGATCGAACCTGCATCGCCGGCAGATTCTTTACCATCTTTGCCACCAGAGTTTTTTTTAATGCTTTGTTGGCTATTTTCTTTCACGTTTCCTTTTGGACTTCCCTGGTAGGTTAGATGGAAAAGCGTCTGCCTACAATGCGGGAGACCCAGGTTCAGTCCCTGGGTTGGGAAGATCTCCTGGAGAAGGAAATGGCAACCCACTCCAGTATTCTTGCCTGGAAAATCCCATGGATGGAGGAGCCTCGTAGGTTACGGTCCATGGGGTCACAAAGAGTTGGACACGACTGAGCAATTTCATTTTCACTTTCTTTCACTTTTTCTTTTTTACCTGAATTTCACTTTAAAATAGAAACTCACATATTATGTGTTCCTTAAAGAACTCCAAGGACCCATTTTACCCACAATTAGGCAGCCTCTATTTCAAAAGTCTTTATTTTAAGCCTCTGAGAATAGGTTCAAGATGGGAAAGAAAAAAATCCAAGAAGAGTCCTTTCCTTTTTCCTGGGTCAAGAAACTTCCTCAACAATAGTTTGAAAGAGTGAGTTAAGTTTTAGTTGACCTCCTCTGGCTCCTCAAGCTGGCTCAGTGCCTTCCGGCTGCCCAAGCAGGATATGTAATATCCAATTTGGGATTCTGAGGACTCCAATTTCCTTGGGTCACATTAATGAACATATCTTTCTGTGAATCAAAATTCCCATTCATTTACTGCATCTACCCAAAGCTAGATGGGAAGAAAGGGTCCAGATCTAATCATTATGTCCACCCCCATCACCACCGGAATGAATGAAAGGGGTCTTTGTTTATTCTACAGACATTTGTAACCATGTGCTATTAAATTTAATTGCTTTATTACTGCTACAACTCTTTTTTCTCACTTAAATTAAACCTCAAGTCTTTCTCATTGCGACTTACCTCACTAGTTCTAAAAATTATTCGATAGTTGTAGGGAGATCCATTTTCTTTCGTTTCTTCTGGTTTTTCCCTTCGAATGCTCACAGCCACCGGACCAAGATTCTCATCGGCCCCAAAATAGTTCCAGTGTTCTTAGGTACAATAAGACAAAACAAAATTAGAGTATTTACAGCACACTAAAAAATGTCATATGTTGCTTACTATTTAAATCACTCAGAAATTATATCAATAAAATATAAACATATTTGACAAAAATTAATATCCTTCACTGAATTATAAAAGTAAAGACTGAGCAATCAATGTAGGTTTAGTCTCAGAGGTGGTAAGACAATAGAGGTGGCATGTATAGTAAGTAAATAGCACTTTTTACCTTTTCTGTAAATTAATTTAATTTTACTCTCATACAAAATGCATCAATATTTGAAAATACATATTATTCTCATACATAATATGTATTTGAAAATCTATGAGAATAATAAGAAATAACAGTGTAAAATATCTAATCATATAGTTCTAAATTTAGGTAATACATATAAAAATGCTTTGCAAGTACTAAAGAATAATTATAAAAAAATCATTAATACCATGAGCTATCTAAGAATATTATCACAATCCATGGAAATTCAAAATAAGGGAAATACAATGGGAATACAGCCAACAAGCATCTCATATATGGACAGCTGATAAACAACCCAATAAACATCACAAAATCCATGTACAAACACTTATGTACACCCTCAAAGCACAGCACGTGAGAATCACACTCAGAGGTTATTTACTCTTACTTTGCACATAATTTTAATAAGCGTGGTTGTCTGGTCTTCAAGCCCACAGCTTGATTTCAGAGGTGTGATAATTCCAGATGTTGACAAAGTCCAGAGTGTAGGGCTGATAGAAACTTGCATGCAGACAGTAATGCGACAGACAGCCGACAATAAGGAAGAAAACAGAAAGGGAGGAGACAGAAACAGTATAAAAAAATGGATGTAAACTGAAAGAGCAACAAGACAGCAGTCTGGGGACATTTACTGAAGGAGCAAAGAGCTTCACACACTTCAAAACTTCAGAGACTATTTTAACCCTGCAGCACAGAACACCGATGGACATGTCAAAGATGACCATGACATTCGTTATATCCTGTTCATGGACTCTACCCCTGACTCACCAGAAACTCCTCAAACATTCCCCACAAAGCTCAGAAGGGCAGGTGAGACTGCTAATCTTTGCTGCTGGAGAAATTCACAAAGACACGGGGCCAATACCAATAACCGTCAGTAACCTCAGCTCCTCCTCAAGCTGTCCCTGGTCAGCTCACGCTCCCCTTCTCCAGTGCAGATATTTCAAACATTCTCTGTTCTTCAAACTCCCCCCATCTACCTTCTCTCAATCTCAGCAGACAATGCTGTCCACATCACAAAGAAAATAAAGAGCCCTTTCAGAAGCAACTGCCTCACTTCCCACCATCACTCACAGACACTTACCTGGATCCAGACCTGTACTTCCTTGGCTTTATAATATAAACCCAGTCTCCCCTGAAATTCTAGCCTCCACTCAATTCCACCTTCTTAGGGACACTGATGCCCAATCACCCTCCCTGTAGCTTCAACTTGCCCTCTCTACCAGCTCATTCCCGTCACCATTTAACCAGGCTCAGGTCTCCTTCATCGTTAACTGCAATACTTGCCCTCAGTTCCTTATCAACCTTCAGGTTACCTCCTTTCTCTTTTCTCCCACTGGAAACTTCTTGAATGAGATACCTAATTCTTCACTTTGGGATTCCTATCGTCTGACTGCCATTGCACAGTCACCAGTCAGCCATAAAGCTGAAGCAAATAGAAACTCTGGGTCCTTATCTTGTTCAAACTCATCATAACTCGCCAATGGCATTTCCTTTTCCCCCCTAAAAACACTCTTCTAGAAAGCGGCTTCTCCGAAACCACCGTCTCTTGGTTGTTCTTCCACCAGCCCTGGCTTTTCTTACTCGGTTTCTCTTCCTCTCCCCATCTAGAATCTTCGGTCCTCTCCCAACGTTGATTACTCTCAAGAGTCCACGTGTCCACTCTAGACATCTGTAAGCCCTAGATCTTCACATTTAAAAGATGTCCCCTTCTTTACCAAATAAAACTCGCGATTTGTTTGTCCCATGGCATCTGTAAAAGTGAACCTACCGCCTTTCACACAAACCAATACAGCTCTCCCTGCAACCCCGACTGGAGTAACTGCTACCACATTGCTCTAGCTGGTTATGCCTGACCCCCTGTCATGCCCGCTGAATTCTAGCTCCTAAAGAGCTCTGTAATCCAACTACTTTTCCTCCATCCCACTGCCACTGATTTATCCACATCATCACTCGCCCAGATGTGTGAGTTTTCTGACAGATTAGCTCTTCATGACTGGCTTCTCAGCAAGCCTGACCATCACTACTAAGCTCCAAACCCTCTGCTGGTTCCCCACCAGTCCTTGAGTACTACTCAGACCTTCTCAAGGGCCCTCATGGCCTGTCCCCAGCCTGTCACTCCAGTTTCAACCTGGACCTTTCATCTGTCTGAACTCTGTGAACCAACCATCCTGAACTTGTCAACTCACTGTGCCTGTCTCACCTGAAACACTCTCTCTAGGACAATCCACCAACTAATTCCTCTTTACTCGACTAAGTCCTCGCATCCTCAGGGTCACATCTGAAATATTATTTAGACATCTTCTCAATGAGTGCTTGAACACTGGAGCAAAATGAAAGTGTGTACTTTGCATAGTAACGATAATACTTTATTTTAAAACTGGTAAGAGAAATACAAATTAGGGAAACCAAATAATACATCTTAACTGCAAAAATTTAGAAAGGTTACTAGAGAAAAACATGAATTTATAAAAATACAAATACTGAACACAATCATTTTAGTATAAATTGGCAGATAATACAGTGTTATTTAAAAAGAAACTAATTCTACCTAAAAATGAAGAAGGTTGATTTAAAAAAATGAATCACTTAAACTTTTTTGTGTGTCATCAAGCCCTGGCTAGATTTTTGTGTGCTTTGTCCTAGCTGCTGAAGAAGTACGTTTCTGAGCTGAGGGAATGCTGATGAGACCATTTATAAACTAACTTCTAACACTTTCTTCAGACTCTGTGTTCAAAAAATCCATCTCTGGTTTGATAACTCTTGAGAAGATCTTTTAAAAATTTATATGTGTGTTTGTTCAGGAATATCAATCTTCTTTTATTGAAAAAGAGCTCTAGCTGTTATTTCCAAGCAAGCATTTCCATTTGGCCTTCATCTATTTCAGTTCCATCAACAGAGATGGAGATACTGCTCTGGTTTCCTGTGATAAATTCACTACTGTCATGATCAGACTCTGCTTGTTCAAAAAAGCTTTCAACTTGAGTAAGAATTATTCTTACAATAAATGCCTTGTGTTTTGGTCTACCATCCTTTTTTTTTTTTTTTCCTGTTCCTGAGGATTACAAAACTATAGAAAAAAAAAATCCTTCTGATGTGAATACAACTTTTTCACTTCAAAATTCAAATGCATAGTGTAGTTTGCCAACAGAGAAGTTTGGTTCAGCAAATTACCTTCAATTCAGTTTTTGAGTCTTTAAACTTTGATCTCAAGACAAATGACTTTTTTGTAACTAAAATCTAGCCTTTTAGGATCCCGAGTCTGGTCCTTCAGGCCACTCCTGCTGCTGCCTGTCTTCAAGTTCACTGGACTACCCTGCTTTCCCCTTGGGACCCCGGCCTTGGGGCAGCACGCTGCACTGGCTCCACGCTGCAGCACGCGCATATATTGTACCTCCACCCTCTGCCAGCACCATGGTATCCACTGAATGCAGAGAGCTCTTCCAGTCATACCTACAATCAGCTTTGTCTTTTTGGGGGGGAGGGACGGGAAGGGGAGAGAGGGTCCAAGTATGGGGGAGATGCAGATGATAAGTGTTCAAGAGAGGCCAGGAAGCCTTTGATGATGAAAGACGGAGGAAGGAAAGGGGGAGGAAAGGGGCTGGAGTCTCAAGTAGGGTGGATAAATCTGCTGATGGATGAATTGAAATACGGAGATTACACTACCAAAAATAATGATACTTCCGTGCCAGCATACTGGAATGCCAAAACCCAGTACCGCAATCACTACATTAGAATGATACAATGCAGCGAGGTGAGGCACTTTGCCAAGCACTCTAATATTCATGTCAACTATGAAAATACAGGCATTGCCTTCTTTTTCACAGATGTGGCAATTATGATTTAGAGAGATTAAGTCACTTTCCAGCCACAACCAGTACACAGCAACAGCAGAACTCAAGCATATTAAGTATCAATTCCAACGTTCATTTGCTTAGCATTACATATAATGTTATCTTCCCAAACATTCCTAAAACTGTATTATGAATAAAAATAGTTAAATAAAATGTGATGCCTAAAGGGATTAACTAGCCAGATCACACATAAGGCTTTATTTCCTGATATACTATATTGCCAAGGTTTCACTGTGTTTAAAGGGAGAAATATTCATATTTTACCCATATATCGCTGATTCCCCTCACCTTCAGTTTCAGTTTTCATCTTTAGCACCTAAACAAATTTTTTACCTTTAGTTCTACTTAGTTCTGGTTCTCACATTTAAACAAGGATGGTACAAAGAACACCAATGAGTAGTTCTGCTATTACTAGAACATGCCACACAAATAGCCATATTTCTGGCTGACACAGTCACAATAATAAATAATAACACTTTCACATTCTTAGAGAGGGAACATAGTCAATAGTTCAAAGCTCCAAATGATTAGATCAAGTACAGTCACATTACCCAGTTATGAGCTGCAGATAAGGATGTCTGCACAAGGCATAAAAAGTTAAAAGCCTGGCATTTTAATTGCAAAGAAGGAAACAAAAATAAAGTCACAAGAGTTACAGGGCTTTAACCAACAATTTTTGGATTGCTTACACTGGTTTTCATAATATTTGCAGATTTCACATTAACATTTCAGTTGTACATTTTCAGAGACCAGCATAATCTGGACTGTTTGTAATTATGAACAAAAATAAATCTTTTTTTATATATAATTTGTACAATTATAAAGTGAAAGTCGCTCAGTTGTGTCCGAGTCTTTGCGACCCCATGGACTGTATAGTCCACGGAATTCTCTAGGCCAGAATACTGGAGTGGGTAGCCTTTCCCTTCTCCAGGGCATCTTCCCAACCCAGGGATCAAACCCAGGTCTCCCGCATTGCAGGCGGATTCTTTACCAGATGAGCCACAAGGTACATGGCTTAAAATATTTCTTTAGAACTGTCAATTTAGAAATTTAAATAGGGGAAATAGACTGATACACAGAAATCAAAGAAACAGAAAGCAAATAAAACAGCTACTATCTCAGGCCTCAAAAAATTGGCAACAACATTTCTGAGTGGAAAAATGGTCCTTGGTAGGGCTGGAATACATTCCTTCACTGCTGGTGACACCATGAATTGGTACCAACCATTTTAGAAAGCATTATAGCAACATATGTTAAAGTCATCAAAATGGTCACATGCTAATCTTAATTACCCTAAGTGACTATGTAGAAGGAGACATGAAAACTCTTCCATTTCCTCTAAAAAAGGCACCTTAATTCACTGTATGACAGAGGTCCTAAAGATACTACTAAGCAGACATACATGGGTCTCATCTATTAGCAGGTCGAAAAATGGAATGACGACAACTTTACTAGCTGGAATTAAAATCATTTCACCACTTTGAATATTTTAAATTCTTTTTTCCTTAAAATAGTCTACCTGGTGGGCTACAAGTATGTCAGCATCAGTGCCGTCAACATCATAAATTCTACCCTCAATGATTTCCATTAGACAGAGAATCTAGATGCAACTGGGAAAACCACTCACCATAGCACATGCTTCTATTAAGATACTTATCTTTGCCTATTGAGTTCAATTTGTTCAGATGTTTTATTATTGTGCAACTTACAACATCTAAATACGACTGACAACTAGGTTAGAAGGAGAGAATAGATCTAAAAGAACTAAATGAAAAAGAAAACACAAGCAACAACAGTATATTCTTCTTTAAAAATGAAAACACAGATTTGCCAAAGTGGAGGTAATAAGGATTCATGTGTTTGAAGAATGGCTCTTTCCGAGAAGAGTACCACTCAGAGGTTCAGTCTCTGGTCCCCAAAGGGCTCATCCTAATTATAAGGGTGGAGGTTCTATGAGAACTAAATAGCCGAGGACTTTGCATTGTAGTCAAAAGCAGGTCAGAGTAATGGATGGGGACATTTACACAGGACTGGCCACAGTCCAGAATTCTGTCCCAAAGCATTCCACTAAGCTTGTAATTATGGTTGCATAAGAGTAATTGTCCACATTTACAAAGTGCACAGGACTCTGAAGTTCCAATTCTTCTTTCCATAGGTAGCTCTTAAACATTAGGGTGGTCTATTTGACAAAATTATATCACGTTGTTAGGCTTAAAGTTTCACATGACTAAGCAGCCCTCGAAGCCCCCCAACCTGCCAATAAAAAGTAGACTTTAACAGAAGTAAGGCTAATGAATTGCATTCAAATGATGAAAGGAAAAAGTACAAAGAAAACTCTATTTGAAACAAAGGAAAAACAGTATCACTATCAAAATGGGAGATTTTTAATTGACTATTATTTATGACAAATAGCCAATAATTATATTTAAATAATTCAGTCTTACTTGTGATCAATTAAATTGAAATGTTTTGGACCTACAATAAATATTCTAAAATAAAAACTGCAAATACTCAAGGTAGCCAAGAAAATGTTAAACACTACACAGTCTTAAAATAGGAGTAGAACCTTTCTGGCCTAAGCTTTCTCAAGAACAATTTGGCAATAAAAATCAAGGTTCCCATAAAATTCACACCATTTCACTTACAGGACTCTACCTTATGGAAAAAATTGGACATGTAGGGGGAAAAGTTACTAACAAGAGCATTTATGTAAGGTCAGAGGCTTTTAAACTTGTCTATGGAAAGAAATTAGGGGGTTCATGAACTTGAATGAAAAAATTTTTATCTTTATTTTCACTACCTTCTAAATGAAATGTAGCATTTCCATCAATTATAAATGGAGCCAACCAACTATCGTAACATCAGCTGCACATGTGATTTTGACACCTACAGATATCAAGAGATGTTTTCATATCATATTACTGTTGTTGTAGACATATCAAAATATCAATTATTCTCATCACAACTTTGAAATTATGGTAGTTATCAGAACTGATGCTAGATCTTTTTGTCAATGTAATAAAAAAGAAGCATCTATGCTAGTATATCACACAATTTTTAATACTCTTGCAACTGTAGCTTAATATGACTGGTTCGCTTTGTACTTTTGTGCACTTAAAAACATTAGTCTAAGGAGAGTCCATAGGTTTCACCAAATTGCCAAAAGGGTTAAGTGCCATCCTAAGTGCCCAAAGGTCATCTTAAGTACCAAAAAACACTTAGGATGACCTGATATAAGAATTATTTATAATAAGGAAGTAGAAAACTTGAATTTAATAACAGCTGGAAGACTTTAAATAAGTGATGGCAAAGCCAATTATGGAACCATAAAAAATATATAAAACTATTTAATGATCCTTATCTTGTTTAATTAATGAGTATATATGGATTAAAAAAGAAGTAACTAGTAATTACACATGATTAATTTCCTTAGTTTCTATAGTTGCTAATTTTTCTGTAATGAATATATATCTTTTATAATAGGAAGATTTTTAAAAGTATAAAAAAATGTATTTCTACAAATATGGCAATTTTTATAAAAATGGTTTACAAATGGTCACTGAGTAAAAAGAATATTTTAAAAAGTTGCATATTAATGTAACTCTTCAGGCTTATTGTTAGTTCATACTAATTTAAAAGCCAGCTCAGGGGGGAAAAAAAGTATTTAATATCCAAATGAAAGAAATTACAATGCAACACCTGTTTCTAACTCAATGTCTTTATTTAAAAAACAAAAACAAAAACAAACCTTTTGTACCTCCTTATCAGGGACACTGCAGCAAGATGTCTGTGTAAAATGCTTCTGAAGTATTTGAAAGGAAGTCCCTCAGAAATAGTCAGAAATTCAGTCAAGGCAGAAGTCACCGCAGCTCATGAGGGCAACACCATGCAATGTGTCTCAGAAACTCAGCAGAGCCCACCTGCTTCTGGACTAACGGTCTCTTTGAGCTGTTGAGCCTGCTTCTGCTGATGCTTCTACATCGCTGAAAGCTTCTACTTGACGAGAATGTAGTTATGAAAGCCCCTCCTCTTGCTGTCCTGAGGCTCAGGTGCATGGCCTCTCCATACAGAGGAGGGGGCTCCATGAGAAGATGAGCAGAGGAATTGGTACGATAAAGGAAATGTTTGCTGAGCACCAACTTTTGGCTCTCTGGTATGTGAAATTAACAATGAGGTATGCATTTGAAAAACAGGTGACGAGCTTTATTATGTTATCAACTTGTACTGAAATAACAGATCTAAAGGGCCCTTATGTCCTTGAGACTGCAAAACAAAGAAGAGAAATTCTCTGGGATACGGAAATCAGTAGCATGGCATTCGCTCTGATGCACTTGGACACAGAAAGTTGAGGAGGCATTCCCATTTCCACGCGGATGGTTCCTGTGTTAGCTGCTGTTACTGATGGCACCTGAAGGTTTTCTTTTTTACATTTTATCTTGACTGCTTCTGGACTGACAGAAAAGTAGCAAATACAGTACAAGGAGTTTCCATACATATATCCCTAACCCAGTCTCCGTCTTATATAACTACATACAGTACAATCTTCATTAATCACAAATCAGGAAATTAATATTCAAATACTCAAATTTCTCTAGTTTTTCCACTATGCCCTTTTTGTTCTGAAATCTTACTCATTATCCCACATTGTATTTAACTGTTATTATTCCTCCTTAGTCCCCCTTGCAATCTGTTACAATTCCTTACTTTTTGGTGACCTTGACACTTTTGAACAGTATTTACCACTCAACTTGGGTGTGTCTGGTGGTTTCGCGTAATTAAACTAAGGTTATGCATTTTGGGCAAGAGAACCACAGAAATGATGTAACCTCAGTGCATCCTTTCACTGGGTTCGTGATAGAGACCATGATAGAGTTCCTTCTATTAAGATGGCATGTGCCAATTTGTTCACTGTAAAGTCACTATCATTCTTCTTATGATTTACAAATATTTGGGGAGGAGTTACTTTGAGATGGTGCAAATCCTGTTTCTACTAGTTTCTTCTCAAGGTGTCATCCACTGACTTCAGCATCTATCACTTGTGTCTAAGAAGGTTTACAATAGTAAAAGTCAGTCTCTGTAGTGGTGTTTTGGGTCTGTGGGGATCAATTGGTGGTCTTGGTTAATTTCCACAAAACCACCATTACCACACACAGACTTGTCTGTGGTCTCATTTCCTGAACAGAGAGGAAAAGGAACTGCAACATATTATTCGGTGTCCAGACTGTAACACAAGGGCATATACACAGAGGGCCCTCCCTGCATCTACCTGATGCTATGAATACAAGACACACTGGCTCCCCAACTCAATAAACTTTGTACTTTGCATCAGTACCAAACATTGCAATTGTGAAATATTTGCTGAGTCTAGCCTAATCTGTTGTGGCTCTTGCCTTCAAGGAGTGCTTAGACTGGTTATAAACCAGGGCACCATAGAAAGCGTTGGGGAGAAACCGGGATGCAGGGTGACTGGATCAGTGGTGGGAAAGCACCTGTACCTTTAGGAAGAAAGGGGTTACTCAGAAGCCCAGGAGAGGCCGGAAGACCACTCATCCTGCTGCACGGACAGGAGGAAAGGCGGCTCCATGCAGGAGGGGAGCAGGCTAAACCCCTCCCAACCTGGCACCCACGGGGGCTGGTACCCAGCACTGCGCTCACTACCCTCTCACTCCATACACTCCTCCCTGTGAGGGGGTGTCACTACGTTTCCAGTGCCAGCCCTCACTTTCCCCCAAGCAAGGTGAGACCAGCTGGGGAAAAAGACACACAGCAGTGCAGGGAAGCCTGCCTCCTATACCAGTCTCCCTTGGCCTTTGTTCATAAACATGGCAAAGATCAATGGACCAAGGAAAACCAACAGCATAAAAGGAAAAAAAAAAAAAAGACAAACAGAGAACACCACTCAGAAGATACAGATCATGCAAGGGAAAAAAATTAGAAAAAATTGTTTTAATGAATATAATGAATTCCTGGCAAATAAAACTACGATTACTAAAATAAAAAGGGCTGGAGAGTAGAACATAGAGAGGTACATATCAGTTCCTGAACCAAAAGATAAAATTAATATAGAAAATTAAAAGAAACTGAAAT
This sequence comes from Giraffa tippelskirchi, assembly GCF_054371585.1. Taxonomy (NCBI): domain Eukaryota; kingdom Metazoa; phylum Chordata; class Mammalia; order Artiodactyla; family Giraffidae; genus Giraffa; species Giraffa tippelskirchi. The sequence continues at coordinate 143,238,515 of NC_137281.1, read as the reverse complement.
TATGAAAGAAAAAAAATGGAAGATAAAACCAGAGGTTCCATCATTTATCAAAATGGAGTTCCAGGTAGAGGAAACAAAGAAATTATAAAAGCTTTTGTTAAATGGTTTTTAAAAATCAGGAAAAAGGGAATTCCCTGGTAGTCTAGTGGTTAGGATACTTGGTGCTTTAACTGCTGGTTGGGTAACTAAGATCCTGCAAGCTGCATGGCACAACGCCCCTGCCCAGAAAAAAAGATCAGGAAAAAAATTAATGTTCTAAAGCTTCTCATTTGTCTTAACAGTACACATGGCAAGCTACAAATACCATGAAGGCAGGTTTATTTGCTTTTGTTCTCCTCCAAGCACCACAGCTGACATAGACTAGATGCTTTAAAAATATTATGCAATAAATGAATAAATGTTTGAATGTGCAGTTGTTAATTTTTAAAACTACTTAAAAATATTAAGGGCACTAATTAATAGGAAATTGAGTAATAAATCTGCAGGTAAGAAATACATAGGTACACAAAGTACTATATACAAATAAGCAAACAACAAAGATCTATTGTATAGCAAAGGGAACTATACCTAATATCTTATAATAACCAATAATAGAAAAGAATCTAAAAAAGTATATCTATCCATATAAATGTATGTATAACTGAATCACTTTGCTGTACACTTGAAACCAACACAACAATTAAATCAACTATACTTGAATTTAAAAACAAGAATGACCAAAAAAGAAAAGATAAAGAGGGTTACAATCAAATCCTGAGATTAGGAGATAGATTACTACCTCCAAGTCTGCGTTATTCACTTTCATAGTAAGCATGTTTCGGAGAAGGCAATGGCACCCCTCTCCAGTACTCTTGCCTGGAAAATCCCATGGACGGAGGAGCCTGGTGGGCTACAGTCCATGGGGTCACTAAGAGTCGGACACGACTGAGCTACTTCACTTTCACTTTTCCCTTTCATGCACTGGAGAAGGAACTGGCAACCCACTCCAGTATTCTTGCCCGGAGAATCCTAGGGACGGCAGAGCCTAGTGGGCTGCCGTCTATGGGGTCGCACAGAGTCGGACACGACTGAAGTGACTTAGCAGCAGCAGCAGCAGTAAGCATGTACATCCTTTTGTTTGATTTGCTTATCTTCTGTTTCCCTCCACCGGAATGTAAGCTCCATGAAGGTGTTGCATTTTATTTCTCACTCCAAGTGTCCTAAACCATGCCGAGTATGATGAAGGCAGGCATGCACATGTCGCGGTCCCCACATGCGATACTTAACACCTCCCTTCCAGGAATGGCTCACAACCCATTCAGCCACAAGAAATGCAATTAGCTGAAAGTCTCCGGCTGTAGTATCTTCGGATCTTCTGTAGTTTTCCAGCCTGGACACACTCTTCCTGTGCAGTCCCAGGACTGAGTGTGTCTGGAGGGGAACTGACTGGCCAACAAGGGACTGCTCGATTGCTCCTTTTTGTTTCATGGCATTGGCTGAGATTTTGTCACATGTCAAGTGAGCTGAGGCTCCCCCTACCCACTTTCGTTTCTTCTCCCTTTTTCTTCTCCCTTTCACAGTGTCAGACCTGCACTGTGGACTGAAGACCTTCCCTGATAAATTCTGCTTCCTCTCCCCTCTTCTTTCACAGGCATGGTCCCAGGTCCCTAACAAACCACTTGCATGCCAATACTGTCCCAGCATCTGCTTCTCGGAGGACTTGATCAATAATGTATCTGTTACATGATTAAATCATAACAACACAATCATGTGAGATGCAAATTGCTCTGTGTTTAGACTGCTGTATTTGGCAAAGACAAGAGGATGAATTTTGACTAGGGGGGACCAGAGATGAAGAGACTAAGACAACGGCCAAGAATTGCGTCAAAGGGCAACGAGGGCTGGAAGTGACGGACCTGGGACCAGGACACAGAGAATAGGAAGTCAGCAACAGCGTGGAGGGAGATGCAAGAGGCCTTCCCAACTGACTGGAGGTTAATATCAATGAAGAGAGGCATCAAAGAGGCTTCTGTGTTTCAGATCCAAGAGATTGATAATAATGGTGGATTTACAGCATGAGGGTCACGATGAGGGTAGGCTCGTTCAGGGAGAAAAACGGAGCAGCAGTCAAATCTGTGTCCCAGGTTTCAAGCTGCCGGCTAGATAACCAACCAAGTGGAAGCAGGTAAAGGCTGGTGAGGAATGTAGCCAGAACTGAAGAAAAAGCCTGGGAACAGAGGTCTTTTATTTGGATATAAACACAGACTAATTACTTTTTCTAAAAAGAATGTTCTGAAGTCATTCATTATAAAGGGAATACGTAAACTGTGCTAATGAAACAGAAATAGGAAAATAAACGCCAAGTGGATATAATAAATATGTTATTAATGAAGGTGGCACAGTTGAGCATCAAATTTTCTTCTGGGAGGTGAAGTAAAACAGGAGATACAGTAAAAACAAATAATAATAATAAAATAAAACAAGCAAACAAGTAAAACACACCTATCATCAGAAAGGCAGGCATTTAGTAGCTACCAGAAAACAATTTCTGGCATCAACTTCTAAAATAAATTTCTCACATGGAACTTTCTAAAAGGCCGAAGGATGACAAAAAGGCCAGTATCTCCATCATCAGTTCATTGTAAAAGCACACTCTGTTTTTGTATGATTGGATCTTTACAAGATGACCTTGAATAAAGTCAAGTGTCTGAACCAAGGTGGCCTTTGGACTGTCTAGCTTGATTTTAAAAACTAAACAGAAGGAAGCAGTAGAGAGGCACATGCCCTTTTAATCAGCTTTCACAAGCCTCTGAACTGAGATGGCTCAGGGAGTATGAACTCCTGGATGCCTCACAGATCAGAGTTCAATCAGAGACGGGGCTTGGGAGATCACGGCTGAGAAAGCAGAGGATGCTTGTTTTCCAAAGAGCAAACATGCACACCTTCCTACTTAATGGCCTTCTTGCTACCAGAAGCCCTGAGCAGCAAAACATTCCTAGATGAGTTTCTCAGGAAGTTATTTAGTGCCCCAAATGTCCCTGAAAAGGATTACATAACTAGAGAGCTGCCTTCAAACAAGTAAAACACAGTTTATATGCTCTCAATAAAAAATGAAAGACAGGGGCATGAAAACAGTAAGTTATTATACATGAATAAAATCCTTCCCTATTAGTTTTGGCACAAATAAACTGTTAAGTTCAAGAACACAGAGCACAAAATGGTTTAGAACAGACTTGCTGACTCTTAAATACGACTGTTCACAAAAAATTAACCATAGACTAGTTATCTTTTCAGAACTCTGAGTTACAAGGCATTCCATAGTACTATACTCAAGCTTAATGTTGCTACAGTTAGAGAATAAATAAAATAAGCACAGAGTTTTACAAATAAGTTCAGCTTTATGGTGTCCTCTGATGTTCTATATGTACCATACAATAATCCACTAAAACTTATAATAGGTAATGATACACATTTAAAAACCTGAACTTGCAGAATAGTGCCTAATAACAAAACTGGAGAATATATCAGAGCACTAAAGCTGTCACTTCAAGTACAAATGCAGTTCAGAGTATATATTCTGAAGAAATGGTAAAGATGGTTGATTAGAAGAGAGTGAAAGGGAAATAAAGAAAACTGGACATTACAGTAGCAACCGAAATCCAACTAGTCCTCAAACTAATAACCCAGGAGCCTAGCGTACTGTTCAACTTGACTTGTATATGTGTGAGTGTGCAAATACATGTGTGGTGAGGTGGGGCGAGGTGGTGGTGCATAGGAGGAGGAGGAAGGTGAACCGCAGAATAATCAAATCTGGTGGTTTAAAGTTATCAGAAGAGTAAGCAGGTGCAGAGCATTAGTGTTTGTTCTTTCTAGGAATGAGAATATTCTTAGATGCTCTTCAGAACTGATAATGGCAGCTGCTTCTGGCTACTGCGAAGGAGGGAAAGGCCCGTCCCCATCACAGCATCTTCAGTAACCTGACTTCGAGAGTGACATCCCACCTGGCATCAGATGAGCCTGTCAACACTTTTGATCAATGGAACAACAAACAACACGGTGAAAGCAACCCTTGGGCTCCTCTCTTTTCCATTAGCGCAGCGTTCCAATGGGATTCAGAAAGGATGTGTCTCAGGCCCTTGTATACACAGTGCAAAACTGAAAAAGTCCTGTTCTGCTACTTTAATCACGGTGACTAAGTAAAAACTCAACACAAAATACATATGCATTCAAAGAGAGAGGCCCAGATTAATTTTGATGTTATTGTACTGCCTCGTTTGCGCCTCTCGAGGAAGGATGTGGTTGCATCACTTGGACTTATCACAATGACAACTTCACCTTGGGGTCTTAATGAGCATTATGTGAGGAGCTCTGTCTGCATAAACCACAAAGTAATAACACAATAAATGTTAGCTACGTTATTACTGTCATTTAATCCTCGGTGACTTAGAACCATCATACACACTGGGAAAATAGCAAAGAGAAGTGGGTAAGAGGAAGGACCAGAAAGAAGAAATTGATGGTTTGTTGCTTATTTCAACAGATGCAGACAATGGGAGGATTGCTCTGTTGGGCCAGCATCTTTCCAGCAATGGACTGGGCTCATGAGATAGAGACAAATACCCTCTAAAGTCTAAATTTGCAAAATAATGAAGTTCATAAAAATAATGTAATATTTAAAAAGTGATGGCAGCTTCATCAGTCAAAGACAGTTAGATTTTACATATCATGTCAACAATACACACTTCAGTAATGTGAATTTTTCCCCCAGAGACTCAGCCTCAGTGAAATCAGGAATTCATTAAACCCAGTATCTGGTGATTAAGAGGTTGGACTGACAATCAGGTCAGAAGCGCTATGCCCTGATGCCGGAAGAGAAATCACACCTGTCATGGATGTACTCTTTCAACAAGATGACTCTCTTCCAGGTTCTGATTAGGAAAAACGAGTTAGTATATTAATCTCAGTGAATCAAGCTATGTATTAAAAATCATGACAGAATTATTTGTCTAACTATATTTTACACTGTGATGAAAAGTACAGCTATCACTTATATGTGGAATCTAAACTATGACACAAATGAACTCATCTACAAAAAAGAAACACACGTACAGACATAGAGAACAGACTTGTAGTTGCCTAGGGAAAGGGGGTGGGGAAGTGATGGAGTGAAAGTCTGGGATAAGCAGATGCAAAGTATTATATACTGAATGGATAAACAACAGGTTCCTACTGTACAGCACAGGGAACTATATTCAATATCCTGTGATAAAGCATAATGGAAAAGAATATGAAAAAAATGCATATGTGTATAAACGATTCACTTTCCTGCACAGAACTTAATACATTGCAAATCAACTATACTTCAATAAAATAAATTTTAAGAAAAGTACAGATACTACATAAAGTGTATAATACACAGTTATAGTTTAAGGGGATTAATTTCGGCTTCAAGTTATTCAGATCAACAATCTGCTGTATCTTCTTTGTAACAAATGATCTACCTGATTTGAAAATTTGTATGGCCCAAGAAAACACAGCAGGTGCTCTCTGACACTGCTTTCCTGACACTATTGTCCTGTATTTCCTCTGTAAACCCTGATGATAAATGCCCAATGGTACAAGCAGGCAATCTCTGGAGCCACACACACTTTCTGCTCCCACCAGCTGGACTCCATGCTGACTAAGAGTCAAGCTGTGTCTTCCCAAACCAGTTTATGCCAGTTGACTTGTTATTGAAATTATGAAATTGAATTCAATATTATGAAAGCTGATGGAATATGAGTACAAGAGAGAAATCTTGTTTTTTATTAAAAGCTAAATTGAAGGCTTTGGAAAGACTTCATAAAAGCAAGTCACTAAAAGGAAAGCTATTGGATTAAATGTGAGCAAGACCTATAAAAAAAGGAGAAAAATTTTGAAATCTAAGATTCTGTAAGATTCAGAGTGTTTTGCTACTGTCTATGTTTATACTGTTAATACAATGTAGAATTCAAAATAGCAGAATCACTGTCAAACAAGCACCCTTGGCCTCACCAAAATTTAGCAAATACATATTTATTATTATTACATAGCTTAGTGAAAATAAGGTATTTTGAGTATGTATACTTTTGTAAGATTCCCTATCTTAATGATTTTTTCAATTAAACAGTTCCAATTATGTTAGCTAAGGGAGTATGGTCTGTCTATAAATAGAAAGAGGGTTTAAATTTCTTTGAATTAGTTGCTCTTAAATTTATGAAGTGTTATGATCTAAACTGGATTATCATGGAATACAGGTGTTCAAATTTTTACTTCTTAGTTTTGAAAGACAAAATACTTTGAACAAAATTCTACCAGATTTAAAGATAAAAATACTCTCCTTCCTTTAGTCTAATACAGTAGAGACCACAGTAAAGCAGTCAAGAATATGACTGGTCGGACACCCCAAAGGTGAAATCTTGGTTCCAATACTATTAACTTCAATGACAGCTTAACCACTGAAATCAGCCGCACACACCCCAGTTTTCTCATCTGGAAAATGCCTTCAATAATGATACCTACACCACAGGGGACACGGAGAAACTGAAATGAGAAAATGCATGTCAAACCACATGGTAAGTTTCTAGTACACGGTAAGTGCTCAAAATGTTCATCATTAATGTGATTATATCACCTTTAGGGAAAAGAGCCAACTACTATTAATACATATGTAAGATTATAAGTAACATGTTCTCTCCTGTGTTAGAATGTCAGTTCTTTAGGAAGATGGCCTCCTCTACAGACAGCTCACAAACACCTGTGGAAAACTTCTCCGGGCTCAGTAAAACAGGGATTTTCAGCAAGGGGCAATTTCCTAGAGGACATTTGGCAATGTCCAAATGGAGACATTTTAGGTCATCACAAGTCAGGGTATCTACTGGCATCTGGGATGTAGAGGCCAGGAACACTGCTAAACGTCTTATGTCCCAGAATGCATAAGACTATAGGATATAACAAACAAAGAATTATCTGGCCCCAGATATCAAGATGGCAAGGTCAAAATACTCTGTAGCCTTAAGGACAGAATAAGAAAGAAGCAATTTCTAAAATCTGAAGTCCAGAAAGTTTTCTGAGAAAATAAAGATGGCTTACCACTGAGCTTGGGATTTTTATTATCATATTAGTTTCAGGACCTATACCATAGATGTTTAAGAGACGTGGATACTGAGCACTGAGACAAGACTCCTTTGGTCAATAAACTCTTGTGAATAGGGCCGATCATGCAATCAACTTACAATAAATTTTATTTTAAAGTAAGCAATGTCATACAGCTAGAGCACTAGAATGAAGTACTAGAAATGAAACTTCATTTGGAAGAATAAATCTCAAAAGGACTCAAAACCCCCAAACAGTAGGTGGCAAATCGAAAGACCACTCTAGTAGCTTGTATACAGGGGGCCTCTCACTTGGTCTCAGTGCAGAGATTACTGAGCTAGCCAGTGGACCACGGGTGTACGTTCTTCCTCGGTGAGCACCTTGCCTCCGAGCTCAGGTACTTGCATGACAAACTCATTCTTCAATTAATAATGCTGCTCAAAAGCACTATTAGAAAGCGCCTAAGAGTTCATTTACACTACCTGTCAGTGAATTCACCGAGTTTTCTAAAAAGCATGAGATAAAATTGTATATATACAGTACAATCCAAAAGCAGAAAAAGAGGTCATCAACATGTTAATGGTACTTCTCACTCCAGTGCCTTTTATACTCAAATCTGGAAGACCAAGGTTTGATTCCCAACTCTGAGATTTTTGTCAGATAATTCTCACTAAAAGTGCTTGTGAAATGAATGGGAATGTATTATAATTGTCATTTAGTGATGAGAACATTGAGAGAGAAAAGAAATAGCCCTGTTCCAATCGTAAAAGTACTAAACAAATAAAAAACCAGCATTAAGATTGCTTTTTAAAACCCTTTAAAAGCTGTATTTAAAATATTTTTAACTTTATATGACATTTATCCCTAAAGGTGACATAGCAAGTCTTCTACATAAAGGTTACAATTTCATCCATTGAATCAAAGGTTTTTAACTTAAAAAAATTAATATTCTGTATATAAGATATTTAATATATCTAAAAGGAGAAAGTAACTCACAAAATGCAAAAGGAAAAATACACTGCAGCAAACAGCTAACTCTTTCACCATCAAGAGAAGGCATTCATGCAAATCTTAATCCCACTGCCTTATAAAACCTGACAGACAGCACTCCTTTTCAGAAAGTATGGCAAAAGAAAATTAAAGATCTCTACTCACCCTTCTGATAGAAGAACTTCCTGTAATAGTAGGCGCCGAGATCAACGTGTTCCACAATGTATCTTTTCACCCGATCCAGGTGTAACACCAAGTTTTCCTTGGGCACTTCAAGTACTGCCACGCCTGCGTTTGTACAATGGGAGCTGAGTGTAGACTCAAAGGAGGCACTTTCACATCCACTAAAGGAACCAGAATTTGATTTGGACAGGCTGATCTTCCTTTCCCCTTCCCCACCGATCTCATTCCGAAAATATGGACAGCTCATCACCAGTTCATTGCTTTTATCATCTCCCTGGTCCATGCTGAGGCTTCCTTTGGAATTCAGGTCCTCTGTGCTGCCCATCGGGGAGCTGAAGCTGGCTGAGTGGGACAAAGGCCCCGAGACCAAGGATGCCACCGCAGCAGCCGAAGCCCCTGTGGTGGTGTTTCTCCTCTTAATTACATTGTGCCTGTTCATAATCGCCTCGTTCAAGTCAAATAAGATACTCTGGACGTCGTAGTGGGCAAAGCACTTCGGGCATGTCCAGGGCCTGACAGAGTCTTCCGATCGGTTATCTTCAAGATCCGACGACTTCCCAAGCTCCTCACCTTTGGCATTGCGTAATTTACGAAAAATGGATGAGTCTCCGGTTTCCGACTTGGAACGCCGCTTGAGTGGTTTTTCCCTTTCCTTAAAGAGCCTGAGGTTCTCTCTCTGTGAGATGGGCCCGTCTATAACATCCAAGGAGAAACCAGAACCCTTGCCCCCACTGGCGATGAGAAAGTCACTGAGCTTGGTCGGAGTGGGACCTCGATCAGACTTGTCGTCTTTGTAGCCCTTTAACAAGTCAAAGAAGCTTTCTCCGGACGTTCCCTGCTTATCGATTGAGGATGTGCTACCATATTCCCTGTGCAGCGATGGCCCCGTCTTGTAGGTGGGCGAGATACATTCATCAAAGCTATCCACATCAAGTTCACTTATGGTGATGTCGCTGTTGCTGCGCTGCCGTATCCGGCGCAGAGCCTTCCTGGGGGAGCTGGGGTAGGCTTCGGGCATGAGAAATCTGGAGTCCATGTTCTCCGATGGCCGCGTCTTGTTCTTCAGCGTGTTCTGTATGCTTTTTAACATGGCTGAGTCACTGGAATTGAGGCTTACAGAACTTCCCTGACTCACAGGACTGCTTTTGGAGGACATGCTCTCAAGGCAACTTGAGGTTTCTATTTCCTGGCTTGAACGGCTAGATTCTTTTATGTTTTCCTTTCTGGGGGGCCAATCTGCAATCCTTGCCCGAACCCCCATCTTTGGGACTCCGGGGGTTGAAGTTATATGGTGAGAACCTTCACTTCGGGGGGGCCCTACAGGAGCCATGACAGATGACCCTAAGCTGCCGTTTTGGGACCTGAAACGTCGCATGTAGAAGTCGTCTGTGTGGACTTTGGGGGTGCCATCTGCACCCACAACGGACGCCCTTTCAGTGGCAACCGGCCTCTCTGTCTGCGACCGTTTCAGGCTGGTCATGATGCAAAAGCAATTTGACTTAAATCCCCACAGAAAGGACCATCATACCTAAGTTTCAAATGTGCACTTCCCTTTTGGAGAATGGCTTCCAGAAAATACAGCAGTTGCACGAGATCTTAATCTTTTTCATTTAAAAGGTTAAAATAACTCCTTATTTTCAAATCTCTGAAAATCCAGATCTTTAGAACATTATAATCCACAAGAGTTCCTTTGCTTTACTTTGATAGATGGCTTTCTTTCAGAAAGAACTGAATGGAACTTGTATCACTGGGACTCTGTGATTGCCATAATCCCATGCTTTCTCTAAAAGAGAGAAAGACAATTTGGATTAGCATTTAATAAATACATCTAAAAATAAATATGCAATTGCCAAAACCAGACACATGCAAATAAAAGATTCACTAATGAATTGTGGCTCACAGTTTACAACCCATATTTTTAGTAAAGCAGATTTGAAAGCATTTGATAATATCCATCATTTAAATTACACGTATTTTAAAAGACTATTAATACTTCAGCTTAACTGAACTGTTTCATATCATTAGAAGGCGGTGAGGGATCTTGTTCCAGGACATTAGTCCAAGTACAGACCACGCACAGACTTCAGTGACCTCTAACAAGGCAGACTATCATGAACCGCTGTGCTGACCAGAAGTTCATGGCATAACCAACAGAGTTCAATAATTAGAGCAACATACAGCTTTTTAACAAGACTAAAAATTGAAAAATTATGTTCCTAAATATGTCGCCAACACTTACTTTTTAACCTCTTCTGTATTTCAAAATTCAAACTTAGTTTTCGGTTTCTTTACAAACGCTTAACAGAGTTGGCAAGAGCAAATACAATAGAGAGAAAATAAACACGGTTTTCCCCAAGCCATTCTACCCATTAGCATGCTTCTGTAATTCCCTCTAGTTTATTACTTACCCCAAAGAGCAGAATTTCAGAATGCATCCAGCATTTTCCACCACCTCTTCCCGAGCTCTCTTTCCTTCTATCTACCCTTAAAGCTACAAACGTTTCACTAATTAGCAAAATGCCTGCATTTCCTTACACACTGCAACCCACCCCACCCTTTGGTGCTAATTTATGATGAAGACAGCAGAAACCAAAAGCTGCTGTGGGCAGACCTCTCCATATCCCCCATATCGACGACAGAGAACCGCAAACATCCTTCCAGGTGACGGGCAAAGAAAACCAACTTCCTCAGGAGCACGTCAATCAGGAGGCAAGAGGCACAAATTCTGAGCAAAAAATCCTGCATGGTTGCGTACATCCTGAAAATAAAGGCAGAGGACCCTTTTCCAAGGCTCCACAAATTACACAAGAGGTGGCCTTTAAATTCCTGCCACATGCATGTTTGCAAAGATGCTGCTGATCCAGCACTGCGCTGCTGGGGCCGCATTGTCTACAAATCACGGCTGACACCCAGGCCGACCCGGGCTCGCTGCGCTCTGCTCCCCAGCAACAAGCACTTACTTCCACGATAATTAAGCATCTCGCTAGTCGGCTTCCTGCCTCCCAGGCAGCCGCTTTAATTTCTCCTGCGCTATGCAGCATCATTTTAGAAGGCTTGCTGCTATTTAAAGGCTGGAACATTTAGGGGTGTTTCAAAAATGCACGCCGCCTGCAGAACACAGGGCCAAAGGAGCTCCAGCTGGGCTCGCTCGGGCTGCCTAGACCAGCCCCATACAGAAACGCCAATTGTTTTCCCTCTGGCTCCTCTCTACCATCTTTTGTGAAAGAGATAATGGTTTTGCACTGCTACCCAATGAAACCTGACTTTCGACCTCTCTAGATACTTCTACCATCAGATTGCTATAATTTGACTGTATATCTGGGAACTGTCCAGGCTCCTCTTGAACTGTAAACCTTCAAGTGGAATAATGTGCTAACTGTTGCGTCTGAAAGAGACCATGTGGCCACAGCCAAGGTTCAAGAAGTGCTCCTTATAAAATGGAAGGAAACTGGGCAACTGAACCAAAATGCAAAGTAAACACTAGCCCATCTCAAAGAAAAAAAAAAAATGTTTGACAACCCCAAACCACAATTTATGAGCTATTTTGTAACTAGGGAAAAAAGAAGCTGTTTATTTCAATGAAACAGCTTTCAAAGAAAGAATACACTGACATACAAAGTAATTCTCAATAGATTCTTATGAAAATCAGATGTTTTCAATGTCTCTCACAAACTCACAGAAATCCAAATAAATCACCCATCATTCCCAGAACTGACATTCTCTAAAAGGCCAGTGCACCAACCCCCAGGATAAAGACTCATTCGTGCCACATTCTGTTTCCCTTAGAATAGAGTTCACTGCAGGATTGTCTTTTTTTAGTATCTGTGAAGTTATAGGTCAGCACTAAAATAAAGTAAGTACCACTGAGTTGGAAATGCCTGTTCTTGGTGGTCACTACTACAGGACTCCTGGTCAGAAGCATCACATAGGCTTCCTGGGTCTTTTTAATAGGTTTTAAGAAATCTTACACAAGTGGGCTCCCCTGGTGGCTCAGTGGTAAAGAATCGGCCTACCAATGCAAGAGACACAGGTTTGATTCCCGGTCTGAGAAAATCCTACATGCCACGGAACAACTAAGCCTGTGTGCCACAATGACTGAGCCAGTGATCTAGAGCCTGGGAACCGCAACTACTGAGCCCCTGTGCTACAACCACTGAAGCCCATGTGCTCTAAAGCCCAGGCTCCACAACAAGGGAAGTCAATGCAATGAGAAGCCCATACACTGAAACTAGAGAGTGGCCCCCACTCGCTGCGACTAGAGAAAAGTCCTCACATCAACGAAGACTCAGCATAGCCAAAAATAAATAAAATTATTAAAAAAATCTTATTGAGATATATTTCTTTGTAATTTAAAATAAATGCCAAGACTCCTGCTACATCTTGATTATAACTCAGTGTTATCTTTTAATTTCAAAATACACATGGGCACATAGGGGAGAGAGTGCCCACAGTTTAATGACCTGAAAAATCTGAGGAGGTTCAAGGTGAGACAACTAAGTTAAATAACAGATTTTGTTTTCTTGTCATGGAGACTTTTTTCCTTTTCTCTTCCCCTCTCTTTCCCATCCTTATTTATAGCAACAAAGCCCTTCAAGCACAACAGGAACTTTAGACACAGACCAGCATCTACAGAATATATATGCTTCATATTTATTCAAGTACTAATTGAAAATAATGATGCCATCCGTGTGTAATATGACACCACATCAATAATACCTAAAACCTATTCCTTGGCGTTAATGGAAATAGCAAACATATGCTAACAATGATTAGCAGTTCTCTTAGTTATCAGCAAACCTGCCTAAGCATCACTAAATATGGTAAAAAAAAACAACAGAATTAAGTAGAAGAGCAGTACTACTTTATAGCATGTCACTGCTATCTGTTGAAAAAGTAAACTATTTAAGAAATATCCTTGTTATATCTTTAATTTTACAGCTCTAGGTAGTACTTCAGTCCATGGTGGATCCATTTAGCTAGAATATCAATCCCATTGTTTAGTTCTGTGAGCTCCTGGAAACCCTATCAGCTAAGGAGAAGACGCAAACTACTAACTGAAAATTTTTCCATCACTCAAGGTATATCACCACGTAACCTACCACCGTTTTCTGATAAGACCAGTGTTTCAAAGGAAGTGCCTCCTCCTCTCCGGTAAATCACCCCCAGTCTTTCTGCATTAACTTCTGAGCATGGACCACACACTTGGTGCTAGAGATATTTGGGGAAACAGCCCTTCCTTCCAAGGGAGGCTACAGGTGTAAAAACAGCCCCTGTCATCCTGACTCACTGAGACATTTACATTCTTGACCTCTCTTTCCTTCCTGAAATTCTGTCTTCTCTAGGCCTTCATGCTGAACACATTCTTCTTCATTTCTGGTGCCTCTTTCTTTTGGCTCCCTCCTCAGGATCACTGGTGGCTCCATTTAAAAGCAAGTGATTCCAGGGTGGTACCCTTGGCTTACTTCTCTTACTAGTCAGAGTTCTTGAAGGTGCTGTAAAGGGTGTTAGTGTTAGGATGCATTTGAGCACCGAGTGCATCAGCATGAGATTGCAGGCCTGGGGACACTGGAGTAAAAATATCACCCTGGAAACCAGGGTGTTGACTTGGCTGGATCAGTTGCCTGTGAAACTGAATGAAGCAGAATTAGGAAACTGCTTGGGAGGGATAGCTGCATGGTAGCTAGCACTGTCTGGAGATGTCACAGATACCCACAGCTTTAAATATATTATCTCTATGCAGTTACCGCCAAATCTCTTCTCATGACCCTTTCTCTTAAATTACAGATAAAATATATGCAAGTGCTCATTTGGTATCTTCCTTATTTATCCATTTTCAACATGAATTATTAAGCAGAAAAGTGGGAAAATAAAATTTTTCCAAGAAATAAATGAGTGATAAGGAAGTGAGAACAATAAATAATTGAAGGAACCAAAGGAAAGGAACATGGGAAACTTTCTTTGTGCCAAGGGCATAAAAATAGTTTAAAGGTTACACAAGAAGATGTGGGAAGGAAAGAAAACAAAACTAACAACAACTTACAGTTCCTGCCCTGAAATAATCTACAGTACAATATGGTACATTCACTAAAAAGATGTAGTGTGCATGCTTAGTTGTGTCCAACTCTTTGGGACTCTACAGACTGGGGCCTACCAAGCTTCCCTGTCCATGGAATTCCTTACATGGAATTTTCCAGGTAAGAATACTGGAGTGGGTTGTCGTTTTCTCCTCCAGGTGATCTTCCTGACCCAGGAATGGAACTTGCATCTCCTGCATTGACAGGCAGACTTTTTACCACTGAGCAACCTGGAAAGCCCGTGAAAAGATGTAGCATTCCTCATCAATTACCTCCGTATTTCAAAATGGGATGTTGGTAGGTCCCTTAACTGGCACAGCCTCAGATACAGGGTCAACTCCCAATGATTCCAGGCAATAGAAGAAATTTTGATGATGAATAAATATACAAATATCCTGAGATTACACAGATAAACAATGTAAATATTTATGAAACTGTCAATGTAAATAGTTTATTAAGCTGTATACATAGACTTAAAATATCCATAAATATTCTTTAGAATATAAGAGGAAACTTTATTTTAAAACAGAAATATTACATCACAGTGTTTGGACATTAGATTAGCTATGATAACCAAATAAAGCCAATGATTTCCTTTACCTCCCTTCTTGGCTTTCCTGAATTACAGTCACATTACATAAATGTAACATCTCAGATAGAAAGGACATCTTATTCTTTCAAGTCAGCCTTGAAACATGTACAAACATCTCCATGCAACGTCCTGGATAATTTAAGCTTTATGAATCAGCATTTAAGTTTTTAGATTGGAATTTCCCCCTTCTTTCATTTCCGTTCTAGCTCCTCAACAAAAATCAGGAAGGATTGGGAAGAGATGAGTTGATAAGTCTAGTTCCTGCTCTCCAAATGTTCACTATCTAAAAAAGACAACGCTGATGGAGACAAAGTAGATTCAAATAATTTGCCCTTAAATTACCAAAGTGAATAAAGAAATTATAGATACAAAACATACATAAACAGATGAATTCACATTTGAGTTTAGAGCTAAGAAAGCAATTTAAAATGTGCTTGTTTTGACAGAGTAAAGAGCAAAAGAAAGAATAACATTTGCCTCCCAACTACCCTCCAAACAAAAAGTTTGACGAAGAAGGTTACATTTCAAAGGTCTAGTAAGGCTTGAACATACTTTGTGTAGCTGCAGGTGAAGGAAACAACATGAAAATTTGGCAGCAAGCTTGATGGCAGAAGAGGGGTGATAAAATATAAAGGATTTGAAAAGAAAAATTTTTTTAATAAAATTTAAAAGATTTGGAGCCAGACACATGGTAAGAATTACTGATGGGTAAGAAAATGATTCAACACCTGGCAAAATGAAGGAGAACAGAAATAAATGTGAACATTTATCTTATATTTGAATATGAGAACACTCAGGTAATAAGCAATTAATATAATGCCAAGAGCTAGGTATGAGGAGCTTAAAGTAAAGAGGTAAAAGGTAAAATGTAGTAAATAGAAAGGTAACCATGAACCAGAGTTATCAGAGGAAAAATAGCATTTGAGGTACAGCAAATGAATACTTGACGGCAAGAGGAGAAAGGGACGACAGAGGATGAAACGGTTGGATGGCATCACTGACTCAATGGACATGAGTTTGGGTGAACTCCGGGAGTTGGTGATGGACAGGGAGGCCTGGCGTGCTGCAGTTCATGGGGTTGCAAAGAGTCAGACACGACTGAGCAACTGAACTGAACTGAAGTGAAATGAATCCTTTCAAGGAAAAGAAATCAGAGCTCATCAGGGGCATGCAGATTCTGTGGCTGGCACCCAAGATATTAAGAGAGCAGACTAGATCCATGAAGGAGGTGAGTGTTTTTTAAAAAAGTAATTTGTACATTAATATTCATTTAAAATCCATTAGAAAGTTACTCATCAATCCTGCAAACTGTGATCTAGTACTGATCATCTAATTACCAAATAGGATCTGGGGAAGGGGGAATATGAGAAATGGACAGGGAGCAGAGAGACACCCAATAAATGTCTACTATGTGGAAAGAAAGGCTTGTCAACTTTCCCCAAGTTGTGTTTCAAATCATTCAAGTTATTAATTCGTAAGAAAGGGTTCCATAATTAAATAAGGAAGGGACATACTATCACCTGCATTAGGATTTGATAATACCTGTTAGTATATTAAGGCTCCATGAAATGTACAGTTTTTTAAAAAAAACCAACACTTAACTATTAAACTAAGATACTTCTTAACTGATTTGACCATGGACTCATTTTTTTAAGAATATTTTTATATTGTGAGTCCTATTGAATGTAACTGAGGACAAACGGGCCCAGTTTCAGAAGAACTCAGGATACAAACAAAATGGTTTATACATTATAAATTTAGTTATTTTTTTAGCCACATATAGGTATACAAACAAGCCAAAGGAAATTCACCAAGGGAGTTCTAATACTTGTCTTTAGACAGATTATAAATAATTCCTTTTTTAAGTATTTAACTAGATTATTTATTTTCTAAAATGAGGATGCATAACTTTTATAATCAAAAGAAAAAGTTTAGGAGAAAAAAAGCAACTCATTCTGTTACTAAAAATAAACTATCTGAGAATGTTGTATGATGAACACACACTTGAATACTAATTATTAAATACAGCACCATGTAAAACCTCGAACCATTCAAATCACCAAACAAGTCAAAATGCAACAGATATCAAGTCCTTCCAATAAGATGATCTTGTGCTAAATCCTCTGATTAAAATGGAATCAAAGAGGGCTACATAAAAATAGAAAGTACTGCAGATTATTAGATTTAGCAGTATTACAGGATTTGAATAATTACTCCATACAGATGAACAATACAATTGCTCGCATTTCCTCTTTTTTTTGGTATTTAATGCTGCTTTCTTTATATTTAGTATTGACACAAAAGCCCCCTCCTGCCCGAGAGTCTCCATTTCACCCTTTTACAAGGTTGCAGTGAGCTGGGTAATCAGGTGAGGCTGCCTAAACAAAGCACAGACCAAGGGGTCATCACTCCTTGCCCTTTCCTGGAACACATCTACTTTCCCACATACACGAGTGAAGTGAAAGTTGCTCAGTCGTGTCCTACTCTCTGCAACCCCATGGACTATCACAGTCCATGGAATTCTTCAGGCCGGAATACTGGAGTGGGTAGCCTTTCTCTTCTCCATACTTCTCCTTTTGTCCTTACAACTCTCCTCCTGCAGAGATTTGAGCTAAAGTGGAAGGTCACCATTCGGACTGCAGACCAACACTCCAAAGAGCATTATCACACTGTCCTGAGTTATCAACGGCCAGAGGAAATTGCACATTTAACCCAGAAAGGAAGAATCTAGTAGTATTGACTTTGTCTGAGGGCAGGAGGGAAAGAGATGGTCTAAACCGTATTAAGTCAGATTTAAACTAGATAAGCCATGAAAATTGCCTTTGATCCGTACATGACAAACTGCAGCTGAGAATCTGCATTGCTAAGGATAGCTTTTCAGGCTGCCAACATGGGCTATGGGAGCACCAGCTATTGGGTGTTCTACACTAAGCCAGTCACTATCAAAAGAAAAAGCAAAGAGGGAACATTTCTGCCCTCAAGTCCCTATAATCTAACTGCAAGAGGACCACAGGGTTCAGTAAGACAGAATGTCACAACTGGCTTTGTCAGAGACATCAAGGTTTTCTCATTTGAGTATTTAAAATGCAAAAAGAATTTAAGCAAGTGCACTTGAGTCACAGGAAACGAATAGAAAGTCACATCAGTAAGAACAATGTGTGTGTGTGTGTGTGTGTGTGTGTGTGTGTGCGTGCGCGCTCAGTTGTGTCTGACTCTTTGCGACCCCATGGACAGTAGCCCTGCAGTCTCCTCTGTCCATGGAATTTTCCAAGAACAAGGGGTGTGTGTGTGTGTGTGTGTGTGTGTGTGTGTGTGTGTGTGTGTGTGTGTGTGTGTGTGTGTGTGTGTGTGTGTGTGTGTGTGTGCGCGCGCTCAGTCGTGTCTGACTCTTTGCGACCCCATGGACAGTAGCCCTGCAGTCTCCTCTGTCCATGGAATTTTCCAAGCAAGCATACTGGAATGGATTGCCATTTCCTACTCCAGGGGAATCTTCCCAACACAGGGATTGAACCCACATCTCTTGCGTCTCCTGCATTGGTGGGCAGATTCTTCACCACTAAGAACAATGGGTAAACAGAAAGTTCCTTCTAAGCACAACCCTAATACCCTAATTATTGTTAATCACAGTATCACCAGTAACCATGTTTCACTTAGCAGATTTTAAAATACCACACCCAAGGACAGAGAGCTTAAAAGGAAAAAATTAAAACATAAAATCACTTCACCTTGCCTTAGTGTTTCCTTAAATACAGTTGCTGGTGGGTTATTCGTCTGCTTCACTGTACACTTATTTCTAAGGATAAACTCCCTCCCCTCGGTGCTCAGAGAGCACGGGACTCTGCCCTCCTGTCTGCTCCGTGACCCGTGAGCATCCCCTGAGTCCTCATAAGCCCCCTGGGAGGCGAGCATCCCCCTTTCAGAGAGGTAAAGCACACTGACATAAAAACGTGGAGGGCTCTCTCTCTAGTAAATACTGAGCTGGCAGTTAGAGGAATTACAGCAGAAAAACTACTTTGAAAACACATTATAAAAGAAAAAAGGCCTCCATTTATAGCCTGAGTATTACTTCTGAAGCCCAATCCAGACATGAATCTCAACACCCAGTGGGGAAAAAATGCTGCAGTGGTCAGGTCACTTGCCTTCCATGCACCTTCAGAGGTCCCTCAACTGCAACCCATTACTGTCTGAATTGGGCCTGGAGCTCAGAATTAAGTGGCACCCACTCCTGGTTTCCTTCTTTCTCTAAGAGCAGGGGACAGGTCTGCCCTGCACAAACCAGCACCTTTTTATAAAGCTGCACAATGACTGAACCTGAATCGAGGGTGTCCCTCTTGACCTTACATTCAGCATCTAGAATTGTGAGTTATGAGAATGAATAGCTTGTCTGATCCTTTCATTTTCCACACAAGGCGTCTCAGGGCCAGAAACTGTTAAGTCCACCACGGTGAAACATCTGGGGCAGAGCCCACGTGTGAAGTCACGTTGCCTAGTGCTCCGACTCCTGCCCTGTTTGCTATACCCGGCTGTCCCTCTAGAATATGCTTTTTCAATAATCTCCTGCCACCAGCTGTAACTACAGTCTGAGCATCCATCTGTACCAGCTACTGTGCACTAACTACCTGGTTTACGCCCCACAACCATCTGCAGGCAGGTATCATCCACCACCATCCAGGGCTGCTCAGAAGAGACTGGGTCACTGCTGGGCCTGACCCCTAAGCCCTGCTCCTGGCACCAAAGCACCCACCCTCCTTATTAAAATGCCACTCCTGCTGTTAATACTACTTTCTGCAATTAACTCCACACATGGTTGGGCTTTTTCTCCTCAAGTGGATATTAGGTTCTGGAGGGCAGAGAGCCATCCAATCCTTATCTCCAAAGCACCTAATCTCAGTATCCTTGAAATGGAATTTTTTGCAACAAAAGCCACATGCTCCCAGCTAAGATGAATAGAAATTAGTTGATATATTAACAGAATTTATATTGTAATCTAAAATGTAATTATGGTTATCTCATAAATACTGTGTTGAGGGAGACAAAAAAAAAACAACAAAAACCTCCATACCACTGAAATTTAATAAAGATTTCAGCTTCATCATTCTCTCTTAAGATTAGCCTTCACAACAGTAGTGAATGAAAAATAACAGCGGTTTGACCTTCTTCCTTTCAATCCACTCCTCATCAAAGTGCATGAAAAATAACCATAAAAACGAGCAAATCTCTTAAAAGAAGTGAATCAGTTAGAATGAGATAAGGCACAATCACATGAAATACTGATGCACAATAGAATTTGCTATTAATAATCGTAGCAAGTAAATTAATTCACTGGAAAACAGAATGAGGGTGGTTAACACAGCATACATGGGAAAGACAACAGAAACCAGAGATTAAAATTTGCCATCAAATTAATGACGGTCAAACTAATTTTTCTGTTTTACCCTCAAATAATTCTTTTCCCATACAGAAGTCTCCTCTTTGCTGCCCCCTCTTTTCAAAGTTGTTTTTTTAATAAATGAATATGCTTCTTGTTTAAAAAAAGAACTGAAATGGTGCTGAAAAAGTGAAAAATTTGTCGTCCTTCAAGACATCCCAATTCCAACCCCAAAGGCAGCCACTCCTAACAGTTCATGAATTCTTCCAGACTCTGTGTGGGGGTTGAGTGCACACACAAATAAGACAAGCATTGAACAAGAAAAGGGGGAGAAGGGAAGTAGCCCAGGGAACAGCTCACAGCTGAAGAGACTTACTCCAGTACTTGTTCAATACGACAGAACCAGAAAACAAGAGTGAAAGAATCTACTTACGTTCAGGAGAGGCAGAGGACCTCCCTTGCCAACCTGACATAAAGTACTGGATGAAACACTTCACAGCTGACACATTTTCAATCTTTTATGTACTTATCCTAGTTCTGAAAATAGGAGCCCTATACAAATGTTTCTGGCAACTAGTTAACAAAAGTTAAGTCAAGAGCGAATGAAATAACTTTAATTCAATGCACACCACAATCCTCCAAGTTTTAACTATGTAAATTTTTTTATTAATTATGTAAAAATTTAGTAATGTTTTAGTAATTATGTACATACACAAATATATACACACTTTATATATAAAACTTTCAAATAAAATTTTTACTTCTGCCTCCAAACTTAAAAAACCCCTGGTTTCTAAATGAGGGTTTACTCACAAACCTATCACTTAAAGGTTCATTTATAAACTAGAAAAAAAAAAAAAAAAAGTTCAGTAAAATGCAAACTGACCAAATGTTCAAAGATAAAAACTTGTGGCAGAAGTCTTCTTTTGTTTCTTGGCCACCCTTTTTCATTTTTGTGGCAAAGTGAAATATAATCCCCTAGCTCGACAAGATAAATTTAATCTGAAAATGTAGTCCTGTATGTCTGCATTATCACTCACTTTAAAATGTGATCACTTTGCCTATGCAGGACTGAGTGTTTCCAAAGTGCACGCAGGCAAGCTCAACACTTACACTCTATTGCTTGAAACCTCACAATAACTTCCCTCTGCTCTCAAGGCAAAAGGAAAATATTCCAGATGCATGATGGAACTTCCTGGTTAACAGTACAGCCTCTCTGCACTCTGTGAACCGACAGCTCCAGTAAAAGGGTAAGAGAACCAGTTGCAAGTATTTGAACACACCTTGAATGTACTATGGAGCCTTCAGGAGAAACCAAGTGGCAACTTCTGCTGAAACAGAACTGGACACAATTCTCTTTCTTTCTTTTCTTGGGCTTACCCGTCCCTCTCTCCTGTTTAACTCTTTCTCCTCCATCAAGATTGCATTTGGGTATCATCTCTTCCAGGAAGTTGTCTACACTCTGCCCCATCCCCTGACGTGTTACCTTTTTTTTCCTTACAGTATCCCTTGAGAGGACTGCAGGTAATTTATGGATTATTAAAAATCAAGAGAGGGATCCTCTAACGAAATTATGATTTCACTGTGCACTCACTTTTCTAATACTAGCTCTGTTAGCAATAGAAAAAAAAAAAATCGAAGGACTGTCAGTTTGAAGTTTTTTGACAAAATAACTGATTTTGAAGGTTTTTTTGGACAAAACTATCATAAAAACAGGCTTAAAAGAGAGTATGTTGGAGTTAAAAAAAAAATCTTTCAACAGAGCACAATTACATGAAAAGAGCCTAACTAGTGTTATAATAATCATGGGTTATAATAAGCAACAAAAGACATACAAATCAAAACAACACTGCATCATTTTATACCTACTAGGAAAAAGTCTAGGAATGTCAATCCTCCCACTGTTATTGGAGCTACAGTTAAGAGAGATCTTGTGTTGCTAGATACAATGGAAACTGGTAGAACCCTTTCAGGAAAAAAAAAAAAAAAATGGTGGGTAAACCAGAGAACAGGCACATTGCTGGGCTCTACAAAGTCTCTTTTAGTATCTGCAAATGGATTTGCTGTTCAGCAGCTCAAGAGATATTCCTCTGCTATACCCAGGACTCCTCCTCACACTCACACCAGCCTCTCTAATCTTTGTTCCTGCCGCAAGCCCCAGGCATTTTCCATTCCTGGGAGCTATGAGCACCCACTCTTCCTCTTAACAGTCCCCAACACTCCCCCCATATCCTTGGTCCCCAAAGGACATCCTGCTTTTTTAAGTTTTCTGATACAACACCCCCTAAGCCAGAGTATCTCAAGCCAGGGACTGCACTTTGTTTAACTTTATATATCTAAGCCTTTAATAGAGGCTTAAAGAAAGATACAGGAAAACAAGCGGTACCGCAAAAACTGTGAAGTGATTTTACCATCTGTAAGAAGGAAAACCTGTGGTACTAAGATACTACTATGCTATTTATTTAGTAGTTTTTCACTTACATTTTAATCAAAGTAATACACATACTAGTCATAGGCAAACAGAACTTCAGGCATTTAAGGTAAAAACAAAAACCAAACAGTAGTCTTCACATCAACTTCTTTACTCCTAAGAGCAATCGCTTTCAGTTCATAGCACTACTTCCTCCAGTATCTCCATGTTCCTAAATAACAGACTTAAGGCACTATTTCTTGATTTATCAACATTAGACACTCTGTTGAAGTTCTGTTTTGGAAGATGAGAAATAAGCATGCTCCCAGTAAGTGTGCTCCCCCTTCCCTTGCCCTATTTTATGTAAACATGCATGTATAGATGTATATGTGTTTATGTGTCTATCACAGTTAAATCACACGTATACATCAGGATTTACTTTACTATAGCTATATTTGCTCAACTGCTTACTTTGTTTTTCCTGGAGTTAATAATGGCTTTTTTCCCCCATTTGCTTAGTTTCTATATACATACCCTTAATTCTTTCGAAACTCAACAAGAAAAAAAAAATCACACCATCCCCTAAAAAACAAAAACAAGCAAAAACCCCCCTTCCTATCATAAAAGTTTCTCACGTGGTCAAAAGTCACAAGTGCCCTATCGATTCCACTTTTCTTTCCTGGAGACCTCCCTCCTAGAGCTCTCCATCTTCACACTCCATTCCAGCCCTGCTGATCTCCAGGGCTACTGCTTAGGCATCTCCAGAAACATATCATCACCATCATTATCCTGAGAGTTTCTTCTCTCCTCTCTTGGGATGAATTCCATGCTTCCCAGATCTCATTACCTTCCTCATTCTTAGTCTACTCGCTCATTTCGACGGACCCCTATTCTCACTCAGCAACTGCCCAGGAAGTACTTAGGTGTTAGAAGTTTTGTATCCTGGCATGTCCAGCCTTAATCTGACTGGTGGTTTGGTAGTCATCTACAGATCTGAGAGTTGGACCATAAAGAAGGCTGAGCGCTGAAGAATTGATACTTTCGAACTGTGGTGCTGGAGAAGGCTCTTGAGAGTCCGTTGGACTGCAAGGAGTTCAAACCAGTCGATCCTAGAGGAAATCAACCTTGCATATTTATTGGAAGGACTGATGCTGAAGCTCCAATACTCTGGCCACCTGATGTGAAGTGCTGCCTCACTGGAAAAGATCCTAATGCTTGGAAAGATTGAGGGCAGGAGGAGAAGTGGGTGACAGAGGATGAGATGGTTGGATGGCCTCACCAACTCAACAGACATGAGTCTGAGCAAACTCCAGGAGATGGTGATGGACAGGGAAGCCTAGCATGGGGTACAGTCCATGGGGTCACAAAGAGTCAGACACAACTTATCGACTAAGCAACAACAAAATTCTAGACGGTAAAACATTTACCATTAGAATTTTTAAGGTATTATTTCATTATCTTCCAGCTTCAACTGATGGAATTGAAAGGTTCAATGATATTCTGATTCCTGATCTTTTACACAATTTCTTTTCCAGTAATTTTTTTGGATCATCCTTTTAATGCTGCAGTGGCCTTTGTAAAGCAAGTCTTTTTATAGTCCTTATATTGGATATTCAATAGGTCTTTTCACTATTGAAACACATCTCTTTCAGTTAAGCGAAATGTTATTTTCATTATTTAATTTCTGATAATTTCTTTTCTTTCCTTTTTGCTTTCATTTTGTAAATGTTCTACTTACAGGACACTGTACTTTCTCAACAGTTTATCTTTTCTCTCACACTCTGCCCCCATTTCTTTTTCATTTAGGTACTTTGGTAAGTTTTGAACTTTATTTTCCAACAAGACTATTTAACTTTTCATATCGATTCTTGGACTCAAATTTGAAAATATTTTGTGTCCTCTGTTTCTTCTGTTAAAAAAAAAAGATCTGTTGTTCAATGACTATGATACGTTGTCTCACCCCTGCTAATGTTAGTCAAATTTTAAAGTATTCTTTTCATATTCAGTGTCTATATTTTCTCAATTTCCTTTTCTTCTGTTTGTTGTGAGCTCTGTCCTCACATGGAAGGCTTTGTCTCCTATCTGCTATCACTGGCTATCCTTTTACATGTAACATCTGTGTGGGGGCAGGGCCTGGTGACTACTAAGTAGACTTTCCTGGAGTGGACTGGATGGGGACCCAGTTGGTTTACCTGGGGAAACTCGACGTAGGGGGAACTATAATTATGACTGCCTAGCATCTGAGTAATCTTTTCCTATATCCAGGGACATTCCTTGCCTTATGCAGAGTCTGCCTCCCACAACAGAAGCTCAGAAGTGCCATACTGCAGTTAACCAGCCATTCTTACAGACAGGGTGCAGACATAACCTGCCTCTCAGCCAATGAGACGTGCACACCCTGGACTCTGAATTGAAACGCAGTGTCTGTAGAGAGCAAGGAGGCTATGAATCCATTTAATGAAAGCTGGTGGCGTCACTGGCAGCCACGGTGCATTGGCACCCTCATTAAAGTGCTGGTGGTGATGATGCAAAGCTGTACATGCCGTTCTCAGGGGCAGCACCACTCCGCTTTCTAGAGTGATCTGAGTGTCGTCTTGGCCACTTGGCTTCCCTTGTACTTACCCATTTCCCAAACCTAGTTATACAGCCTTCCAAGTGATTCAGCAAGTTACTAAATACTATTTCCAAAAATTCCTTTCCTACCAAAATCAGACAGACGGTTTTCCCCCTATTCTAGGGGGACCCAAAAATGCCACTACTTAGAAGTCATTTTTAGAATGCGCTTCACTCTCTACAGAAGAATGGTTCCATCTCCCGCCTGGCTTCCAGCATTCTGGGAACCAAGCTCAGCCAAAAACATTTCAAATAATTTCTCCTTGTTTCCAAAGCCTTTACAATTACAACAGCTTATGGAAGGGACCTGACTACATACCTACAACCAGCTCCACCTCCAAGTGCAATGTTACCAGCTACTTGGAGCCTTCAACTCTGGGACTGTAAAGGGTTCAATTTTTCTAGAATTCCTCTGGAAAGGTCTTCACATGCAGCTCTCTCCACATCACTCAGTTTCAATACATCTCTCTCTCTCTGCTGACCAAAACGATGTTGATAATGCTAATGGGCTCCTATTTCTGCTGCTCACATTTGACCTTGCATGTTTGTATGTTTTTGTATTCTTTTAGTAACACTGGCAGAGGGTTTGGGAAATATTTCATAATTGAAAGTTTCCAGTTCAGACTAATAGCATTGCAACCCCCAGTTAAATACATGCTCCAGTTAGATTCTTCCCCTCCCAAAGGGGAATGAGTACTGCTCATCCGGCTTTAACAAATGTTAAGATTCTGCCAAATTTGCTTCATCTCACAAAGAAATAAGATGTTCTATAAATGTAGCTAAAATATCAACTTTCAATCCTATTGTCCTCTCAGCCTCTTCAGGGAAACTTCTCTCCGAAAGATGTGAGGCATCCTTCCCTCAAGTATTCATATATTTACGAAATCTAAGCAAACGATATCATTGGGAACACATTCTTTCACAACTTTGATTTTTTCAAAGAAAATAGTCTTCCAGATTTATTCATGATGGTGTTACAAAAAGATACAGATCCTTCATAACAACTTTCGTATGCTTTACATTCTGTGTACACACTGGGTGTGTTGACTGAAATCTAGGTTAATTCCAGATTTTTGCTATTACAAAGGCCATTTGTTTCACATCTTCTTTGTGAACATAGGTTAAAGGCTCTCTAGAGAAGTCTAGAATGGGAACTGCTGAAACCTTAAGTTGTAGTGGTTTTTCAACATTATTGGATACCATCAAACTACTCTCCAAAGCAGCTGTAACAATTTTACAATCCAACAGTCACACATAAAACAACATTCACTGCCACGTTTTCGCCTTTAAATTATCAGGATGATCACATACAGTGTTATCGTGTTGCTCCTCTTCCACTGGCATTTCCCTGATCACTATTAGGAATTTAAATTCATGTTGGAGGGCTTCCCTGGTGGCTCAGTGGTGAAGAATACGCCTGTCAGTGCAGGAGACACAGGTTTGATCCCTGGCCTGGGAAAACTCCACATGCCCAACTGTTGAGCCTGTGCTCTGGAGCCCAGGAGCTGCAACTGCTGAGTCCGTGTGCCTCGACTGCTGAGGCCCGTGGGCCCTAGAGCCTCTGCAACGGGAGAAGCTACCACAATGAGAAGCCTGCACGCTGTGACTGGACAATGGCCCCGGCTCTGCACGGCAAAAGAAAAGCCCACAACGCAACAAAGACCCAGCATAGCCATAAATAAATAAATACAACCTAAATAAATAAATTCATATTGGTCTTACCTATTTATGTTTTGCCCATTTTTCTACTAGATCTCTGTCTTGTTACTGATTTGTAGGATTTCATTATATACTATCCTTGAGAAGGAAATGGCAACCCACTCCAGTATTCTTGCCTGGGAAATCCCATGGACAGAGGAACCTGGTGGGCTAAATAGTCTATGGGGTCGCAAAGAGTCAGACATAACTAAGCACACACACACATGCACGCACACTTTATAGACTATGGATATTAATCCTTCATGAGACATACATGTCTGAAAGCATTCTCATTCTAAAGCTTGTCTTTTACCTTTGTTTAAGGTATACTTTCTTGTGTGTGTGTGTGTGTGTGTGTGTGTGTGTGTATGTGCGCACGCGCACACACGTTCAATTGCTCAGTCACGTCTGACTCTTTGTGACTCTATGGAATATAGCCCGCCGGATTCCTCTGTCCACAGGACTCTCCAGGCAAGAACGCTGGAGTGGGTTGCCATTTCTTACTCCAGTGGATCTTCCTGACCCAGGGATGGAACCCATGTCTCCTGCATCTCCCTTACATGGGCAGGTGAATTCTTTACCACTCACCCACCTGGGAAGCCATACTTTCTTACACATGCATTTAAATTTTTTAACACGAAGGTCTCTCTTTTTAAAAAATGTATTTAATTGGAGGATAATTGCTTTACAGTATTGTGTTGGTTTCTGCCATACATCAACATGAATCAGCCATAGGTATACATATGTACCTTCCCTCTTAAACCTCCCTTCCACCTCCCGTCCCATGCTACCCATCTAGTTTGTCACTGAACACTGGCTTTGAGCTCCTTGCATCATTCAGCAAATTCCCACTGGTTATCTAATTTTAATACGGTAATGTATACGTCTCAATGCTACTCTTTCAATTCATCCCACCTTCTCCAGCCCCCACTGTGTCCACAAGTCTGTTCTCTATGTCTGTCTCCACTGCTGCCCTGCAAAGAGGTTCATCAGTACCAGAAAGACAGAAAGATCTCTTTGTAAAGTCTCTTTTCTGCTTGAATGGCCTATTCTCTATCTGTATGCCAATTCACTACCAATTCAAATATTAGCATTATAATAAATCCTACTGATCCCATTAATTCTACGCCTTCAATTAATTTTAGAATCATTCTGTCATGTTTTATGGCAAACTCTCTTGGTTTCACTGCTTTGTTCTATTTTGAACTGCATCAAATTCATAAAGTAATTTAGAGAACTTGAAATTCTTTATAGTATTGAGTCTTCTCATTCAGTAACATATATAGTGCCTCTTTACTTAGATCTTCTTTAAAATCTATTAATCCAGAAAGTCATTTCATATCTTTTGTTACATTTATTTGAGGTACATTTTAATATTTTATTATTCTGACTAGGATCATTCATGTCATCACTTTATCTAATATATTGTTACTAGTGTATTAAAAAGCCATTGATTTTTAAAATTTATTTCATATCCAGTAATCTTACTGAACCCTTATTAGCATTAATATGAGTTCAATGATTCTAATTTTTTTAGTTACACAATCATATTATTGGCAAAATAACTTTTCCCTTTTTTTGCCTTATTGAGTTGGCTAGTTAATACGGCTTCATTTTAAGATGTAACAAGCTTACTTTTTTAAGGCTATATTCTACTTTGCAAAAGGATAAGGACTTTGGAAAAATAAAAAGAGTTGATTTTTTGGAAGGAAGGTTTTTCTCCTTTATAAATATGTTACATAGTAATTTTCAAAAAAACATATGATTTTGGAAGTAATGTGCAAGAAAATATATACGCTCTATAATTTTTATTAAAAGTAGTGACAGATTAGTTAGAAAGTCATGAAAATATGCCAGAATATTTAAAGGAGGAATAAATCTTACCATATGTGGTAATTTATTTGGGCAATGATGGCTCAGCAGTAAAGAATCTGCCTGCCAAGCAGGAAGACTTGGGTTCGATGTCTGAGTCGGGAAGATTTCTTAGAGAACGAAATGGCAACCCACTCCAGTATTCTTGCCTGGGAAATCCCCTGGGCAAAGGAGTTTCGAGGGCTACAGTCCACGGGGTTGCAAAAGAGTCAGATACAACTTAGCAACTAAACAACAATTCAAAGGGCTCTACCCTCCCCTCCTAGTCCACCATATTCATTAAAATAAATGGCAAGAAGTCTCTTTAGGGTGTTCTTATACTCCCTATGGCATGATTTTAGTAGGAAAAAAAGAGATGGATTTTATTTTCAAGAGCATTTTTAGAATGCCGCTAATTTGGATTTGGTTATGAAATAAATGAATGATGGAACCTTCAGTAAAGCCATAAGGCAGGCCTACCCACCGTCTTCCCAAAACCGTATTCAGGGATCTTTCTACCTAACAGCACACAAAGAAAATGACTTCAGAAAGTCTCCTTTAAGACTAGGTCTCCAATATCTAGCGAATTAGTAAGAGAACGGACAAAAATAACATCCTGTTCCAACTGAGGAAGTTGTGTGGTACAAGTGAAACAAAAGCTGAGAAATAAAATGAAAGCAAAACTGTCAGAGAAATAAAAATGAAAGACAGTAGGGTTACTGTGAAAGTGAAAGACACCAGGATAAAAATGAAAATTTTCAAATAGAAACTCCGAGAGAAAATACAAATGAGAAGCAAAGAATCAATGTTCTCCAAGAGAGAGCCCATTTCTCCACATTCTGTTCAACAGCTTTTCATTTTTGCAAATTTGCTGATGTGAAATCTAAATACTCTTTCTAAATAGTGAGAGATAGAGGGCATGATTGAGGGGATGAAAGGAAACATCAAAAATGGTGCCTTTAACTGAAGAACTAAAGCATAGAAAAAGCAGGGATAAAAACCTGTGAAGGTTAACTAGTACTTATTTTAGAGTTAAACGACTACATTGAGTGGAGAAAGGCGTGAGGAAGAGGACAGGGAAGCTAAAGGCAAGAGCTGATGACAACAAGGAAGGGGAAGAAATACTGCTCATATTTCTACACGGAGTACGTGCTGGAACAAAGCAGGCTGTATTTTTAAAAAAGACTCATAAAAATTAAATCATTTATTGACATGAAACCACAGAAAAATGTGTCTGGAGTATAGAAAAGAAAAAAGTACAACTACACTGTAAGTTATAAAGGAAAATAGTATTAAGGAAGAAGAAGGGAAGAAAAGAATATAGATAGCAATATTTATTGAGCACTGACTGTATGTCAGAGACTGAAAATCATGGTGCATTGTAAGAAGAAAGTTAACTAGAAACATACAGAATGCAGTAAAAGTATAGAAGACAAGTACCTAAGATTTGCTGTGGAGTTAGGGAAGGTTTTACAAAGAAAACAGTTGGGCTGAAGCTGAAAGGTGAAATAGGATGGAACCGGATGCAGAGCTTGGAAAGAGTGGTTGAGTGAAAAAAGAGCATGTGCTATTGCAGAGGGGAAGGAATGAAAACACACTGCACTGGGCTTCCTGGTGGCTCAGCAGTAAAGAATACGTCTGCCAACGCAGGAGACATGGGTTCGATCCTTGGTCTGAGAAGATCCCACATGCCACGGACCAGCTGAGCCTGAGCGCTGCAACTACAGAGCCCACGTGCTACAGCTACTAAAGTCTGCACACCCGAGAGCCTGTGCTCCACAACGAGAGAAGCCACTGCCACAAGCCAGTGCACCGCAACAAGAAGTAACCCCCACTGGGCTACAATTTAAGGAAGCCTGTGTGTAGCAACAAAGATCCTGTGTGGCCAAAAAAATAAATAAATATTTTTAAAAATTCTAAAAAAAAAAAAACAAACAACACCCAACACACTGCACTATGAAGCATACAGAATCGTAATAATGGGATTAAGAAACGTGGATCCAAGGCCATGAGAAATAGTTTAATCCCACAATTGTACTCCGAATTATATAAAGATACAAAAGGAAACAAATCATGACCAATATGTCAGGAAGAGCTTATTATAATTCTTAAGGAGTCATAGCTTTAAAACCATCACACAGGTTCTCAGATTTGGGGGAAAAAAAACTTTAGAAATGTATGCGTGAAAGCAAAAGCAAATTATGTCACTTTACTGAAAGAACCTCATTTGGTAATACAACAAAACCCCCCAGAATCCAATGTGTTACTCTGAAGATGTATACATCAAAAGACAGAAAAAAATTTAAAGGAGATATTAACAAAAAACTATTTTTAAAAAACCAGAGGAAGCAATATTATTGGGTATCATGATTTAAAGAAAAAATATCAAACTAGGTGCTATGGGAAAAGAATTCCCTGGTGGTCCAGTGGTTAAGACCCCACGGTTTCACTGCCAAGGGTGTGGGTTGAATCCCTGGTTGCAAGTGAAAGTGTCAGTCACTCAGTGGTGTCTGACTCTTTGCAATCCCATGAATTATAGCCTGCCAGGCTCCTCTGTTCATGGAATTCTCCAGGCAAGAATACTGGAGTGTGTGGCCATTCCCTTCTCCAGGGGATCTTCCCGACCCAGGGATCAAACCTGGGTCTCCTGCATTAGGGAACTAAGATTCCACAAGTCACGCAGCAAGACCAGAAGGAAAGAAAGAAATATTTGTAATAAAATGACATTTTATATCATGTACTAACAAATGGGGCTTCCCTGGCGGCTCAGTGGTAAACAACCTGCCTGTCAAGGTAGGAGACACAGGTTCGATCCCTGGTCCGGGAAGATCCCACATCCTGCGAAGCAACTAAGCCCATGCACAACAACTGCTGAACCTGTACTCTGGAGCCCGGGAGCCTCAGCTACTGAGCCCATGTGATGCAACGACTGAAGCCTGTGTTCCGCGATAAGGGAAGATACCGCAATGAGACGCCCACGCGCTGCAAGGAAGAGTAGTCCTGGCTCACCACAACTAGAGAAAGCAGGAACAAAGACCCAGACCAGTATGCAAATAAACAAAATTTAAAAAAAAAAAGGTATCATTCAATTTATATTAAAAAGTACTAACACATGAAATCAAGGCAAAAACTAAGATATAGAAGGAGAAATCAGCTGAAAATAATCACATTTAGTTATCAGTGAGACAAATATTAATAGTTCATCTACTCTATAGCAAGTATTCTTCTTCACACCCAAGCTCTGAGTAAAAGTGACAAAATTCTCTGTCTTTCTTAAAGTTACATTCTAGGGACAGAGACGGACAGCAAACAAAGTTACTTATTTTTGACATGCTGAAAAGTACTATAAAGAATAATGAAGCAGGAGAGGGAAAAATGCTGAGAGGCTCAGTTTTAAAAATATCAGGGAAGATATGAATTAAGAAGTCAACATTCCTGCCTTAGCAGGACAAGGAAAAGGAGCAAGGCAGTCACACAATGTCATACAGACCCAGTGCACACACACAGTAATGACAGAAGAAAACAAAGGATGAAATTAAACAAATAAAACTTATACTGACCTCTATACCCTAAAAATGGGATCAACTGGCTAGTCAATTTTCTATGGTATGTATACAAAAACTGAGCAAACATGGAGGTTTTTTATTTTAAAAAACCTAAAATGTATTTTATAACACATAGTCTATATCCTTGGACCACAGTTTAAATTTTAGGAGTGTTCAATAAAAACAAAACAACTACATCTAAGAGCATATTGAAACACAACATATTGAAATCATGTACAATGCTGAAAACTGAAAAGCAAAATTTCTAACCTGTTAAGCCAAAATCACGAACTGAGATAAATGTATAGTTTTTAGTATAATCTAAAAACTGAGAAATAACCCAAAAGCTCAGAAAAGTACAGGAAAATGTTAATAAAGAAAAAAGTAAAATTTAATAAATTACAAACATACTATTAATAATAGAATCAGTAAAGGTATCTCAAACATTATTCTTTGATAAAGACAGTAAAATCTTTATATCCCCAGAAATCACACTGGCAGATATGAGGAAAAAATTGGACATTAAATATATACATCAGTGAATATTTTTAAAAATCTGAAAATGAAAGATAAACAAGGACATAGATGATTTCCTATTAGAAACACAATAGCCTAGGCAGAATTAAAAATAGCTAATGAAGAAACAAAAAATTATCAATAAAATACATCCCAAATACAGGAGACACAGGGATTGCTGGTAATTCTGTCCAATTTGAAGAACTTTTAATTTCTTAATTAAGAAATCACGTGTTCCACTTGCATATGAAAAAATAAGCAAAATAAACAAAACATGAAGTAAAAACCAGCTGGTTATCTAACCCAATTAAGTAGTGTGAGTCACTCAGTCATATCCAATGCTTTGCAGCCCCATGGCCTATAGCCCAACAGGGATTTCCCAGGCAAGACTACTGGAGCAGGCTGCCATTTCCTTCTCTGGGGGATCCTCCCGACCCAGGGATCGAACACAGGTTTCCTGCACTGCAAGCAGATTCTTTGCCTTCTGAGCCACCAGGGAAGCTCAACTAACCCAATTACCCCCAAGTTGAACAGTGTTTCACTCTCAATCTTCTTTAAAGAAAACTTAACTGTCATAACTTACATATTGAGAAATTACTATTTCTCAAGTACTATAATAACATATTTTATCAACATACACAAGTGAAATTTGGGGCGCTACAATTACATCTGTTAGTATTCCATATAAATAACTGAAACAAGAACAAACATATAAGATTACTAAACAGACACAAAGCAGGCATTTAAAATTCTATACAAATTTCTGTAAGAATGGTTTCTGCTACATATTTGAAAGAATCAAAAAGAAAATCAGTTGACTATTAAAGATTAAATAATTCTCTACAACTTAAAATGACACAAATATTAGGGAAAAAATGAGACAAAGAACTATTATTTTTCTGATATCATGGACATGATAGCTGTTATACTGGTTATTGTATCCCCAGGGTCTAGCACATTATCAGGCACACAAAGAAAGAAATAAAAGCACTCAGTCATGTCTGACTCTTTGCAACCCCATGGGCTGTAGCCCACCAGGCTCCTCTGTCCATGGGGATTCTCCAGGCAAGAATACTGGAGTGGCTTGCCATGCCCTCCTCCAGGAGATCTTCCCAACCCAGGGATTAAATCCAGATCTCCCATTTTGCAGGCAGATTCCTTACCATCTGAGCCACCAGAGAAGCCCAAGAATACTGGAGTGGGTGGCCTATCCCTTCTCCAGGGGAACTTCCCGATCCAGAAATCAAACCGGAGTCTCCTACATTGCAAATGGATTCTTTGCCAGCTGCGCTGAATACTATACATTAGAGATAAAGTATATAGTTACTTACATAAAGAGTTTGCACAAAATTGTTAAAAAAATGTTAACAAACTTTTTTGTGAAGTGACAACTATGGCTAACAAATGTTAGTGAAAATTTATCATTTTACAATGTACAAAAGGTATTTTCTTATTTAGAAAAGTAACTGGAAAAAAACAGGAAGAGCTGGCTCATAAGAGTAAGAAAATATGATAGAAAATTTTACCCTACTATCATAAAAAAAGAAATACCAACTCTTCACTACAATGCCACTGGGATACAACTAGCTAACTGCTTCAAAAGCCATTAAACTATGAGGGTTCTATAGACTTACGAACACAGCTGAGCAGGGAGAAGGAGAGGGTGGGAGGGGCAGAGAGAGTAACATGGAAACATGCATTACCATAGGTAAAATAAATAGCCAAAGGGAATTTGCTGTATGACTCAGGGAACTCAAACTGGGGCTCTGTAACAACCTAGAGGCGTGGGATGGGGAGGGAAACAGGAGGGGACATGGGTAAACCTATGGCTGATTCATGTTGATATTTGGTAGAAACCAATGCAATACTGTGGGGCTTCTCTAGTGGCTAAGACAGTAAAGTGTCTGCCCACAATCTGGGAGACCTGTGTTTGATCCCTGGGTTGGGAAGATCCCCTGAGACGGAAATGGCACCCCACTGCAGTACCCTTGCCTGGAAAATCCCATGGATGGAAGAGCTTGGTAGGCTACAGTCCATGGGGTGGCAAAGAGTCGGACACAACTGAGCAACTTCACTTCAATGCAATACTGCAAAGCAATTATCCTTCAATTAAAAATAAATAAATTTAAAAAATTAAAAATGTGATAATTCTTTAAAAAAAATGACATTAAAATTAACCCATACAAATATAGATGTAAATGACAGCATTTTTAATAGCAACACAGTTCAGTTCAGTTGCTCAGTCGTGTCCAACACTTTGCCACCCCATAAACCGCAGCACGCCAGGCCTCCCTATCCATCACCAACTCCCAGAGTCCACCCAAACCCATGTCCACTGAGTCGGTGATGCCATCCAACCATCTCATCCTCTGTCATCCCCTTCTCCTCCTGCCCTCAATCTTTCCCAGCATCAGGGTCTTTTCCAAGGAGACAGCTCTTCGCATCAGGTGGCCAAAGTATTGGAGTTTCAGCTTCAACATCAGTCCTTCCAATGAATATTCAGGACTGATTTCCTTTAGGATGGACTGGTTGGATCTCCTTGCAGTCCAAGCGACTCTCAAGAGTCTTCTCCAACACCACAGTTCAAAAGCATCAATTCTTCGGTGGTCAGCTTTCTTTACAGTCCAACTCTCACATCCATACATGACCACTGGAAAAACCATAGCTTTGACTAGATGGACCTTTGTTGACAAAGTAATGTCTCTGCTTTTCAATATGCTGTCTAGGTTGGTCATAACTTTCCTTCCAAAGAGTAAGCGTCTTTTAATTTCATGGCTGCAATACACCATCTGCAGTGATTTTGGAGCCCCAAAAAATAAAGTCTGACACTGTTTCCCCATCTATTTCCCATGAAATGATGGGACCAGATGCCATGATCTTAGTTTTCTGAATGTTGAGCTTTAAGCCAACGTTTTCACTCTCTTCTTTCACTTTCATCAAGAGGCTCTTTAGTTCTTCTTCACTTTCTGCCGTAAGGGTGGTGTCATCTGCATATCTGAGGTTATTGATATTTCTACTGGCAATCTTGATTCCAGCTTGTGTTTCTTCCAGCCCAGCGTTTCTCATGATGTACTCTGCATATAAGTTAAATAAGCAGGGGGACAATATGCAGCCTTGACATACTCCTTTACCTATTTGGAACCAGTCTGTTGTTCTGTGTCCAGTTCTAACTGTTGCTTCCTGACCTGCATACAGGTTTTTCAAGAGGCAGCTCAGGTGGTCTGGTATTCCCATCTCTTTCAGAATTTTCCATAGTTTATTGTGATCCACACAGTCAAAGGCTTTGGCATAGTCAATAAAGCAGAAGTAGATGTTTTTCTGGAACTCTCTTGCTTCTTCGATAATCCAGCGGATGTTGGCAATTTGATCTCTGGTTCCTCTGCCTTTTCTAAAACCAGCTTGAACATCTGGAAGTTCACCGTTCACGTATTGCTGAAGCCTGGCTTGGAGAATTTTAAGCATTACTTTACTAGCCTGTGAGATGAGTGCAATTGTGTGGTAGTTTGAGCATTCTTTGGCATTACCTTTCTTTGTGATTGGAATGAAAACTGACCTTTTCCAGTGTGCCATTGCTGAGTTTTCCAAATTTGCTGGCATACTGAGTGCAGCACTTTGACAGCATCATCTTTCAGGATATGAAATAGCTCAACTGGAATTCCATCACCTCCACTAGCTTTGTTCATACTGATGCTTTCTAAGGCCCGTTTGACTTCACATTCCAGGATGTCTGGCTCTAGGTGAGTGATCACACCATCGCGATTATCACACAAAATGGAAGTAAACCAAATGTATAACTGGAAAATGGTTAAGCAAATTAAGACATCAAAGCAATTTTTTAAAACAGCATAAAACTACATGGGAAACATTTTATAATATAATGTTATATAATATAATATAATGTTAAGCTTCAGATGATCTATTTACAAAGCAGAAATAGAGACACACACATGGAGATGTATAGATGCCTGAGCTTTCCAGGTGGCTTGGTGGGTAAAGAATCCACATGAAGTGCAGGAGATACAGGTTCAATCCCTGGGGCAGGAAGATCCCCTGGAGGAGGGCATGGCAACCCACTCCAGTATTCTTGCCTGGAGAATCCCATGGACAGAGGAGCCTGGTGGGTTACAGTCCATGGGGTCGCAAAGAGTCGGACACGACTGAAGCAACTGGGCATGCACACAGACATACACCAAGGTGGGCAGTGGAGGGTGGGATGAATTGGGAGATTGGGATTGACATATATACACTCCTGATACTATGTATAAAATAGATAACTAATGGGAACCTACTGTATAGCACAGGGAACTCTACTCAATGCTGTGTGGTGACCTAAACAGGAAGGAAATACAAAACAGAGGGGATATATATACACACGTAGCTAATTCATTTTGCTGTATAGTAGAAACTAACACAACACTGTAAAGCAACTATATTCCAGTAAAAGCTTTAAAAAAATAAAAATTTAAGAAAGAAATAAAATAAAAATAAAAAAGAATATCTATATCTATCTATATATATGATCATTGTCCATGCATTTTGGGTTTTTATCCATGCATTTTGAAGAAGAATCACCTTCAAGGTGCTTTACTCATAAATGAAACAAAATTAATCTTTTAGATGGCTACTGAAAAGAAATCCAAAAGTAAAAATTCTTCACAAAAATTCCAAAATTCAATTTTAGAGTGTTATGACTAAGCTCCCAATTTTCTCATTACAATATTAAGGAAGACACTAATCATTCACAAACAAGATGGACTCTGACTAAATAAGAATATTTGAAATACATTTTTGAAAAAAATCTAATTTATTACAGGAAATTTGAGGGGTTGAGGGAACTGACAATGCATAGCGCTTCTATACTCACCTGGTACGTACTGTGCTCATTCCAGTAGCTGTGGCAGACACTGGCCATTATCTACCCCATATTCATCCCTCCCAGTTCTTCTCAAACTGGAGATTCTCAATTTGTTCAGGCAGTCATGGAACACCCTGGCAAGGATCCTCTCCACTACCCCAGGGAAGAAATCAGGAATTCTCCATAGCAGTTGAGGACTCTCAGGTGCCTTGGCCAGTGACTGGTCTAGGGATAACTATCTAATCTAGTTTTGACTAATGAGAAGGAAGCAGATGTCTGTAACATGCAACTTCTCAGGTAACTTCAGCTCTCTTGATAAAAAGTAAAAGACTGGGTTAGCAAGCCCTTAGGCCTGCCACCTTCTGCTTCCTGCTTCTTCCTCCTAGAGTACAGGAGGCCTGGAAGAGCAATGGTACATTACACTACGGAGGCCAGCGTGAGGGAAGATATTAAGGGAATGAAGGGCAAAGATCCAGGGCCCCTGTGGCATCCTTGAGCCGCACACACACCCGCCCTGCAGTGCTGACTTCTGGGGCTGTTTCTTTCCATCTGCTTAAGTCACTAGACTAGATTTCTAATGTCTGTGGCTGACATTCCTAGCATAGCAAATAAATCTGACTAGGCAAACGTGATTTTTATTATTTTTGGCTGTGCCTGGTCTTTGTTGCTGTGTGGGCTTTTCTCTAGTTGTGGCAAGCAGGGGCTCTTCATTAGTTGCAGTGTAGGGGCTTCTCCTGTTGGGGAGTACAGGCTCTAGGGCATGCAGGCTTCAGTAGTTGCAGTGTGTGGGCTCAGAAGTTGGGGTTCCTGAACTCTAGAGCACAGGCTCAATAGTTGTGGTGCACAGGCTTATTTGGTCCGTGGTTTGTGGAATCCTCCCACATCAGGGATCAAACCTGTGTCTCCTGCATTGGCATGAGGATTCTTTACCACTGAGCCAGCAGGGAAGCCCCGGTTAACGCAACTGTTATTAACAAATACTTGCTATTTAACTTTTTACCAAAAGTAGACAACATTTTAATCAAAGATATTTAAACAAGAGGTTGTAGGAAGAATAAAGTGTTGAAGAAACAAGTGAATAAATAAATGGTAGATGACAAGATGCTTAAGATGCATCTCTAAATTTACTTCCTAAAGAATCCAGAGTCCACTAAAAATTATTTTAAAATCTTCACATGAAGAATAAATTTTGTGTGTTAAAGAAGTCTCATTCTGTCAGCCCATATTTTAATGAGTATTCAAGGAAAAGTTCTCCACATCAAATCTGGCTCAGGAAAATGAAGTGAATCTTCACACAAAAAACAAATTTACAAGTTTTACATAGTTTTCCCACTTCAATGGGAGTTGGCGTCTCATTTTCTCAACAGTTAAGAAACTTGCTTTTGGAAATTTCAAAATTTAATTTTACATTTGGTAGGAGGAAAATGCAGCAAACTCTATTTTGTTTTTAAAGACAGATCAGATTCAAAGTACTCTAGAGATGAATCAGCAACTAGGTTCAAATCCTTGGGTTAAAAAAAAAAAGAAAATTTTCTCTTTATTACTCTATATTTATCTGTCAGGTAAACTAAGCTCACAATATTTTACATTGATATTTCTATAAGATCATTACTGCCCTAAATTATAAAACCTTGAATCTTTTTGATGCTCTAACACAATCTTGGTATAAAATTTTTCATGGGGGAGTCCTTTGCCACTGGGAGGGGGGACTATAAACAGTATATTATTAAGAAAAACTATAAAAAATTTTTTGGTCATACTGTGACTCTCTCTACAAAAAAATAAAGCTGCAGTTAAGATTAAATAGAAAATGAAAATATTTATGTCTGCTGCTAGTTTGCACACATACAAAATGCTTTAGGGGCTTCCTTGGCGGGCTAGTGGTTGAGACTCTGCCTTCAAATGCAGGAGGTGCAGGTTCGAACCCTGGTTGGGGAGCTAAAATCCAACATGTCTCACGGCCAGAAAAACAGAACATAAAAAACAACAGGACCAAATTGTATTGTAACAAATTCAATAAAGACTTTTAAAATGTGGACTCTGGTCCACATGCAAAAACAAAAAATCTCCCCCAAAAATGATCCAGAAAATTCAGAGAGGTGACTTAGCTTATTTGGATTCACAAACTAAACCTTCATAAGCAAATCAACTCCAAGTATGTCCAAGCTAGTTCCACGGCATCCACGGCTTTCACCAGCGATCCACGTCACTTCTGATTACAGTCAGTTAAATGAAAACATGGGGAGTGGTTCACAGAGGCCCCTGACAGACTTCTACCTTCAAACATGTTGGAGCTCCCCATGTGTCTGCTTGGGCAGTTTCCTGCCTTCCAGTAATAATCTAGTGCTCATACCGTCTCCAGAAAATAACAAAAAAGGTAAAAACCGGGTTCATCTTTAGCAAAGCAAGGCTCTCTATATGGTTATAAGAACAGTGAGTATCTAGGACAATGCCTGGTACAGTGAGGGCACTCAAGCAAAAGTACTGCTTTTTCCTCTCTTTCTCAGACTATGCCCTGATACTCACTCAACAAACATCTATTACTCAACAAATAATTGACATACTGTTCTACATGTTGAAGTTACCGCCCTAAAAATGTTTGCATTTAGTGGGAGAGAAAATGGACAAATATGATGTAAAAGCAACATCATCAGGCTTTGAATTCAATGAAATATTTTTAAACCTATTCCACCTGGAATGCCATCAAGAATATTAGTTCTGGGGTTTTGGTTTAAAAATCATGTAAGACAATTTATTTACATATCACAAACCAATACTTTTAAGAACTGACTACGATCAAGATTAGCAGTATTCATTTTCCAGCAAGTAGGAAGTATTTTCATTTCAACTGAGTTACATATTTTAAAATAACTTGTACAAATTAGAAAATTAGTAGTTATCATCATAAAATAAGCCAGAAATAATATTTTACATTCTTTTTGGCAGTCAATTCTAGCCTAACATTACAATCCATAGTATTTCTAAAATGGAAAAGTGAGGTAGCTTTCTTTATATCTGTTACAACCTGGAAAAAGTCGATTTTCACTTCTGGGCCTCTTAAAACACAGTTTGACCTTGACTAAGAGTCAATTATGACTTTGGTTTAATTTATTTTGTTCACTTCCATCCTTTATATTCAACAAAGTACTTTCACAAGGACCCAAGATTAACAGCACCATAGTCCTATGAGTCACACAGGTCCACCAGTACTGAATGTCGGAGCAAAGTCAGAAGAACAAATAGGGTGAGCAGCCCCTCCATGCAGAGAAGTACAAAAACACAACCTGTAGCAACCACCTTTGGCAGCCAAGTCCTGCTGGCTTGTCAGTAATAGACTTTCTTTCTTATGGAATTAATGAGTGCAAAGAACTTAGCCAAAAAGTTAATCAAATGTCAGAGGAAAATATGATACATACACAGAGAAAGATTTTCCATGTGTAAAAGCAATGAAAAAATTATAAAAGAGAAAGCTGATAGATTTGGTTACATGAAAGTTTAAAATATCTATATATTAAAAGCCAAACCAAAAACTAGTAAGAAAACTACAAGAGAGGTTTAATGCACTGAATACACATAATAAGTATATACATAAT
Source organism: Giraffa tippelskirchi (assembly GCF_054371585.1). NCBI lineage: Eukaryota > Metazoa > Chordata > Mammalia > Artiodactyla > Giraffidae > Giraffa > Giraffa tippelskirchi. The sequence continues at coordinate 143,197,135 of NC_137281.1, read as the reverse complement.
ACTCTGTAAAATACTGAATTTATAGAGTCGCTATCAATCAGGATGAAACACTAAGACTCCAAAAGAAAAGTGGGAAAATAAGTATTAATAGACAATTCATGAAAGAAAGCAATAAATATTTGGCTAAACATTTGAAAAATGTTTTTATTCAATAAATAAATACAAATGAAAAGAAGGAGGGTTTTTTTGGGGTAAGGTGTTTTTTACAAAATGTACTCATTGGCTACTAGGAGGAGTGAAAACTAATTATTAAAAAAAAAACAACAACTTTTAGGAATATGTATCAAGGGCCTCTAAAATGTTTACATACTTTTACCAAGTCATTTTATTCCTGAAATGTCTAAAGGAAATACTCCAAAAGACAAAATTGTATGCAGAAGGTGCTCATCACAGCTTTACAACGAAAAAGAACTGTAAACTATCTAAACACCCCTATACCATATAAATTATAGAATGTCCACAAATACTATATACTCAGAAAAACTGGTGCTTTTATGAGAGAACATAATGTTAAGTTCAAAAACTATGAACAACAGGACCTCAACAATGCAAAGAGGGGAAAAAAACCTAAAAATAACACATACACTGATGGGGAGAATACCACCAATAAGTAGTATTTTAGTGCTATGATGTTGACAGTGATGATTATCTTTCTCTGTATACTCTACTGTAAACTCCAGGTTTTCTACAGGTTCTAAGAAGACAGGGTCTTTACCCAGTCATCACCATGCTCCCAGCATCGAGCCTGGTCCAGAGTAGGTATTTAGAAATACCTGTTGATAAAATGTAAAGCCAAAGGTGGGGGAAAAAATTATGCAGAAAAATTAACAAACATATATACATAGATATACACTCATAAATACACATGTATGTGTGTAGATATGCATATACGTATACACACATCCAGAGTGCCAATACTGAAACTTAGGGAGGCAGTAACTTTTCAGCATCTATGTTTATTATTCTTAATATTGTAGAAATATTAGCTGGGTATATTAGCTGGGTATAGCAGCTAAGGGGAGCAAGAAATAAAGCATCCAAAAAGTTAAAATTTTTTTATAAGGATAAAATCAGAGGATGTTATAATTTATAAACTTTGTTCTTATCAATATACAAATGCACAGAGAAAAGCACCCTCTAGCTCTTTATATAGAGGGTCCCCTGTGGTGAGTTTACTCAAGAATGCAAAGACTGTCTCCTTATGTTATAAATTGGGGGTTAATTGGTAAGGAGCTGAAGACTTAATACAATAGAAAAAGACTTGCTTTTCTCATTAGCCCATATCACAAAAGCAGATATGTTTTTAAACTGTTTTTTAATCACTGCAATTATTTTTAGGTCTCTGATGTTTAAATTCCACAATTTACTTTAAGGCCATCCGCTTAAATTTTAGTATCATGTTTTCATCTGTGTAGAAAGAAACAGTAATATTGCTTAAAAAGAAACAAAGCATCTAAACTTCCTGAAATTGTTTGAGGGTTTCAACACAGTGAAATCACAATTGGACTGGTAATTAATATCAAAAGATATTGATTGTTTAGAAAAATGCAGCATTTTAAAGAGAAGAACTCTCCAAACCACCCTTGCTGAACAGAAATAGCATACTAGTACATGTTCCTACAAACTAACAGAAGCTGCTACTGCTCATAAATATTAGGGTGAAAAACTTCTCTCATCAATTTGATATTAATCCTTGGTATATGTGAAAGTACTAGGGCTTCCCTGGTGGTCCAGTAGTTAAGAATTTTCCTCCCAATGCAGGGAACATAGGTTTGATCTCTGCTCCAGGAAGATTCCACATGCTGCGAGGCACCTCAGCCAGGTGCCACAATTACTGAGCCTGTGCTCTAGAGCCCATAAGCCACACTGTTGAGCCCATGTGCTGCAACTACTGAAGCCCATGCACCCTAGAGTCCATACTCCACAAGAGAAGCCACCACAACGAAAAGCCCATGCACCACAACTAGCAAGTAGCCCCCACTCACTGCAACTAGAGGAAGCCTGCATGCAGCAATGAAGACCCAGTGCAGCCAATAAATAAATTAAATTAAAAAGAAATAAAAATAAAGTACTGAGTAAAATGTTCCATTCAGATAGGCTGTGACTCTCAAAGTCTATAACTGGGTGAGGCTATAAATTTCACATAAAAAACTCAACCTGAAAAATACAAAGGGGAATCAGAGCCATCTTGTACATTTCCTATGAATATTAAACGATTGGTTCAAGCATGCTACATACATCAATCCCCACCATCTCCACTAAGGAGATGAGAAACTCAAATCCTTCAATTAACAGATTATTTCTGGTAACTTAATATTTCTTACACAATAGTGTGCTAAGGTCACAGTTTAAGAAAGCTGGTAAGAACCTCATTTATTCCAAGAATCAATCAGTTCTACATTAAAAACTAGAACACATTTTGGTATTTGACTTCCATACAAAAAAAAAAAATTCTACATGATGTACAGGAGCCCTAACCACATAAATCTATAAAATGGGTGTAGGCCAAGTAAAAAGGCTTGCCTACCTACATAGTTCTAGTACATTTTCCCTTATCTTAGCATATCATTTCACAAATCAAATGATGTTGGCATTTTCCAGGAGAAAAGCTGCTCTGGAAAAGACACCTTCCTACCCTGACGCCCCGTCTGAGAACATTCAGACTGATCATCCTACTGAGTTGACTGAGGGGTAAGGAGAACCTGAAAGGAAAAAAGAAAACGGTCAAAGAAAAACATTCTTTCCTCTTGTGTCATGACTGTTTTAACCTAACATGTCTCTCAAAGTGTTTCAGCTCCATGGTGATGGGAGCAGGCGAAAAATATAGAAACCCTGAAAGAGCAAATTCCCTCAGAATATTTTAGGGTTTCTAACACAAAGCTTCATGTGGAATTACAGAGGCATACAAGTTGAAAATAGGTTCTTATGACTTAGTAATGATGTAAGATGAACATTCTCGGTAAAGCTTTCTAAAAATCAGATACATTCTCCTTCCCCCAGCCAAAAAAAAAAAAAACAAAAAAAAACCCCACCAGCCTCTTACTTGGTTTTTTTGCATTAGTAATTTCCCAGTGTAAACAACATAGAGGCAAACATAATTGCCTAAAACAATGTTTTCAATTTTCCCCCAAGAGGACATGTGGCAGTGTCTGGTTGTCACCTCTTGGTAAGGAATATTACTGGCATCTAAGTGAGTTAAGGCTTGGGACACTGCTAAATGTTCTATAACGGTCAGTTCAGTTCAGTTCAGTCGCTCAGTCATGTCCAACTCTTTGCCACCCCATGGACTGCAGCATCACCAACTCCCAGAGCTTACCCAAACTCAAGTCCATTGAGTTGGTGATGCCATCCAACCATCTCATCCTCTGTCGTCCCCTTCTTCTCCCGCCTTCAATCTTTCCCAGCATCAGGGTCTTTTCAAATGAATCAGCTCTTTGCATCAGGTGGCCAAAGTACTAGAGTTTCAGCTTCAACATCAGTCCTTCAATGAACACTCAGGACTGATCTCCTTTAGGATGGACTGGTTGGATCTCCTTGCAGTCCAAGGGACTCTCAAGAGTCTTCTCCAACACCACAGTTCAAAAGTATCAATTCTTCGGTGCTTAGCTTTCTTTGTGGTCCAACTCTCACATCCATACACGACTACTGGAAAAACCATAGCTTTGACTAGACGGACCTTTGTTGGCAAAGTAATGTCTCTGTTTTTTAATATGCTGTCTAGGTTGGTCTATAATGATACAGCTTCCATAACAAGGAATTTTCCAGCCTCCAATGGCAGAATTCTAAGGTTGAGAGTCTGGTTTAGAAGTATATTTAACACTGAAATGCAAAGACTTACAATCACCCAAGTTCCAAAACTAGTACCTTAGGTCAGAGCAAGCAGGGACAGTTCCTAGGCTCTCTGTACTCCCTCACAGGCCACTGGTTCTAAGTTCACATGGGACACAATCCTGAAATCTGCTATAGGAAGAGATGTCACTATTGGGTAACTTATGAATTTAAAAGAAATGCAGGGTATGGGAAAATACACTTGCAAATAAGCTTGAAAAGGCATTTTTAAAATTCTCTGTGCTGTGCTTAGTTGCTCAGTCATGTCTGACTCTTTGTGACTCCATGGACTGTAGCCCGCCAGGCTCCTCTGTCTGTGGGAATTCTCCAAGCAAGAATACTGGAGGGGGTTGCCAAGGATCAAACCCAGTTCTTCTGCATTGCAGGCGGACTCTTTACCACCTAAACTACCATGATGACTACTCATTAAATGAAAGTAACATCAATGATACTCCATACTTTTGGCATTATCAATACTGATAGTGTTCATTTCCAGTTCACAAACCTAGCTAGCTTAAGAATCTTTCACAGTCTTGTTTCCCTCAGTTTCAACCACGTGTGTGCATGTGCTCCATCGCTCAGTGGTGCCCAACTCTGCAACCACATGGACCGTAGCCTGCCAGGCTCCTCTGTCCACGGAATTTTCCAGACAAGAACACTGGAGTGGGCTGCCATTCCCTTCTCCAGGGGATCTTCCTGATCCAGGAATCGAACCCGCAACTCTTATGTCTCCTGCACTGACAGGTGGATTCTTTACCACTCAGTTCAGTTGCTCAGACGTGCCTGATGCTTTGTGACCCCATGGACTGCAGCACGCCAGGCTTCCCTGTCCATCACCAACTCCCGGAGTTTACTCAAACTCATGTCCATCAAGTTGGTGATGCCATCCAACCATCTCATCCTCTGTCGTCCCCTTCAGCCCCCTCCTTCAATCTTCCTCAACATCACGGTCTTTTCAAATGAGTCAGTTCTTTGCGTCAGGTGTCCAAAGTATTGGAGTTTCAGCTTCAGCATCAGTCCTTTCAATGAATATTCAGGACTGATTTCCTTTAGGATGGACTGGTTGGATCTCCTTGCAGTCCAAGGGATTCTCAAGAGTCTCCTCCAACACCACAGTTCAAAAGCATCAATTCCTTGGCGTTCAGCTTTCTTTACAGTCCAACTCTCACATCCACACATGACTACTGGAAAAACCATAGCTTTGACTAGATGGACCTTTGTTGGTAAAGTAATGTCTCTGCTTTATAATATGCTGTCTAGGTTGGTCATAACTGTCCTTCCAAGGAGTACGAGTCCTTTAATTTCATGGCTGCAGTCACCATCAGCAGTGATTCTGGAGCCCAAAAAAATAAAAGTCTGTCACTGTTTCCATTGTTTCCCCATCTATTTGCCATGAAGTGATGGGACCAGATGCCATGATCTTAGTTTTCTGAATGTTGAGCATTAAGCCAGCTTTTTCACCCTCCTCTTTCACTTTCATCAAGAGGCTCTTTAGTTCTTCACTTTCTACCATAAGGGTGATGTCATCCGCATATCTGAGGTTATTGATATTTCTCACGGCAATCTTGATTCCAGCTTGTGCTTCATCCAGTCCAGCATTTCCCATGAGGTACTCTGCATATAAGTTAAATAAGCAGGGTGACAATAAACAGCCTTGATGTACTCCTTTCCTGATTTGGAACCAGTCTGTTGTTCCATGTCTGGTTGTAACTGTTGCTTCTTGACCTGCATATAGATTGCTCAAGAGGCAAGTCAGGTGATCTGGTATTTCCATCTCTTGAAGACTTTTCCACAGTTTGTTGTGATCCACATAGGTTTGGCACAGTCAATGAAGCAGAAATAGATGTTTTTCTGGACTCTCTTGCTTTTTCCATGATCCAACGGATGTTGGCAATTTGATCTCTGGTTCCTCTGCCTTTTCTAAATCCAGCTTGAACTGGAGTTCACGGTTCATGTACTGTTGAAGCCTGGCTTGGAGAATTTTGAGCATTACTTTGCTAGCATCTTTACCACTAACACCACCTTTAACATGGTTTGATGTAATTATTCTTTACTTCAACTAATAATATTTCCTGAACACCCACCCTGTGAACTGTTTTAAAGCCTGGGGCTAGGATGGTGAATGCAGCAGAAATGCCCTCACTCACCTCCACTCTAGTAGGGGAGAGCAAGAACAAGCCAATCAATAAATAATGTAAAGATAATATAGTGAAAAGTGTTATGCAGAAAAACAAAGTTAAAAAGTAATATGACTAAGATGGCCGATTAAATACTCTTATGAATTGTTTGGTCAAGGAAGGCCTCTCTGAAGAAAGTTATTTAAGATAAGACCTAAATGTCCAGAAGGTATCAGCTACACAAAGAAAGGACACTCCAGGCAGAAGGAAGAGCAAGTAGAAAGATCCTAAAATATGAACAACCTTCACATGTCCAAGGCAAAGAGAGCCAGTGTGGCTGAAGGGAGCAGAAGGGATGACACAGGGTAGAAAAGACAGAAGGCTTCAGCCTGTAAGGAAGCTTGGAGACCCTGGTAAAATCAATGTGAAGTGGTCACAGGAAGCCATGGGCTTGTCATGCACATGACCCGGCAGAGAATACAAATGGTTTACTCTAAGTTAGGATCAGCAGAGATGGAGAGAAATGGACAGAATTGGGTACTTTTGAAGGTAGAGACAAAAAGGAATACAGATGGATTACACATGGTTTAGAAACATGACATGCTGATGGATCTAGAAAGAAACAAGGATAGCTCATGAATGACTAGCTTGAGCAACTGGGTGGAGGATTCTCAGAGATATTCAGAGTGGTCAAGAAGCATTTTATAAACAGGATGACCAACCATCCTCGTTTTGTCTGGGGCTGAGAGGCTTCCTAGAATGTAGTGTTAAAACCAAGAAAGTCCTGGGAAACCAGGATGAGTTGATCATCCCAGATATAAACCAAGAGTTTATACTGAGCCTATCTATCGGAGATCTATGTAGAGGTATCAGAAAGGCAGTTTGAAACACTAATCTAAAAGCAACTTTGAGCTGCAGGCACAGAATTGGGAATCACAGAGATACATGGGTGGCATTTAAAGTCACAGAACTAGATGGTATCACCTTGGGGGAGAAGAGAAGAGAGCCCAGGACACAGTCAGCATTTCTCTTTTTCACAGATAACATAAAAATGCCTGCATTAGTATAGTTCCCCATCTACACTGCCATTGCCTTTCAGAATTAAGACTCTTACTTTCTAGATCTTGCCAGAAAATTAGAAACACAAAGTAAAATGTACATTTCAGATGCTCTGGGTGAACAGCCACTTAGCTTAAAACCTCAGCTTTGACAGCCATGTCAGATCCTTCCTAGGCATCACAGAAGAGCCCAAATATACAGAGTAGGTTTGTTTATTGACCATCCTTTCCCTTCTCTTCCCCAAAGCTTCATCACAAAGAAATCCTACGACTGCTACTCACAAATGTCTGGCCTCTTTTTCCTAACTCCAATCCCACTCCCCTCTTTTTCTAATTATCTTCAAGAAACACTAGCCTCAACTACCATAATCAAAAACTCACAATGAGGAAAAGGAACACAGAAAGAAGTGAGTTGACAATAAAAACTCTCTAAGGGCAAGTTTCTCTGAGAGAGGCCCGCAGTTCAGTGCATTAATCTCTGTGAAAAGACTCCTAACACTCTTGGCTGCAACTGAACTTGGGTACATTGGTATTCAGAAAAGGAACAATTACCAGAGTGACTCAACAGATGGCCTATTGAAACTATGGGATTAATACAATGTGTCTGGTGACCTAGTTCAAGTAACTAAATAGAAGCCTCCCAATTGGCCAACTTGTGATTGAAAATATCAAATGTTTGCAGCAGACCTTGCAAAACCTAGCCCTATTTATCCAGTCTAGTCAGAGACAGTAAGAGAATGAAACATGAGAAATACCAAAAGTGACTTTGGGGCTTGGAATGGTCACAGCAGAATTACCTGGCTCCCCTGTGGGACAGCTCCATACCTATAAGGGCAAGCAACCTGGCTAGAGACAGCAAGATGACACAGGACATTTAAAACATATATATTAAAGATTTTTTCGAAAGATGCTCTCTCACCAAAAAACTCTCTGCCTAAAAGATAACTGAAATGTAGAATTTCAGAAAGAAGCAATTAGTGGGAATAAATTATACCTAGTAAATCCTAATCTACTGACAAACGGACCCTCCCCACAGTGGGGCTCTCTGTAGGGTCAAGGGAGCCATCACGGTCACCCTTCAAAAGGACTTCCCAAATTTTTCTCTAGCACTTAAAAACACATATAGATTCACCTTGAACTCTTAAGTTTAACAGAAGTGAAGCATTTTAAGTTAGATATAAAGAGAAAAAAAGCATACTTGAATTTAAAAATAAAAACAATGGTAAAAACCTCAGAACAGTAAGGCTCAAAGGCTTATGATCAAATAGGATAAGCAATGTCTCATTATGTAATTATGCCTTTTCATTTCACTTTTACACTGAATATGAATTTTATTTTTTTATTTTATTTATTTTTTTTTATTTTTTTAAATATTTATTTAGCTGTTCAGGGTCTTAGTTGTGGCACAAAGGATCTTTGACCTTTGCTATGGCATGTGGGATCTAGTTCCCTGATCAGGGATCGAACCAGGGCCCCCTGCATTGGGAGCATGGAGTCTTAATCACTGGACCACCAGGGAAGTCCCTGAATTTTATTTTTAAACTAACAATATTAGAAATGCAAACATCCTAATGTAAAACATCCTTAAAACATTGATTCTCCTGTTGATTGACTGCTGATAACTACATTTTCAGGGCACTTAAAAATATCATTTATATATATGCATAAAACATACTCATATACAGTGATTTTATCTGCTATAGAAACACCTTTTATGATCATCACATTCCTCTTTAGGATATAAATTTTAAAAATTAACCGGATAGAATTTGATTTATCTTTCAAAGAAATTAAAATTTTGTAAATGATAGAAATTCACTGAACAAAATGCTCATGGCAGACTTTTCATGGCATAATTGGGTTTATAGACTTCTGACATTATGCTTAAGCACAGTAAAGCTACACAGATACATTTAATGGATGCTAAGTCAAATACAATTGCCTGAAACAAGAAATACATAATTTAATTTATATATTTCTAAGTACAATTAATTGCTTCACCTTCACTCCAGTGAAATCACTGAACGATGCTTCACATATCTATTCCATTAGCATTAAGACACTATTTATAGCTTTAAAATTTAATCATCTGAAAATATATTAATCTTTAGTTTGTACCTCCTTTAAAAAAAATATGTTCTGAGATGTCATGGTGGCTTTATAAGAATAAGCAAAGCTTTTTAATAAGAGGCATTCTGACAAAAAGAGAAAAGCAGACACTGTTTAGGTGAAAAAAATGAAATGAAAAACTCTACGTAGGCATCTTGAAAACGGGGCACTCAAAGACATGTGCTCTCCAAAGACAGAGCCTGCAGTGCCCACAGTCACAAGGCAAAGAGCCATCCACTGCCCAGTTCCTTGGAGGGAAAGGAGGCCTCCATGCAAATATTTCAACAAAAAAATTATGCTGGGACATCAATATACCTTGAAAGTATTTTCGTAATTAATTTTAAAAAATCTATCCAGCAACGAAGTACAAGATACAAATGAACAAAAAATTTCTCACTGAGCTCGTTTCAAAACCATTTTTAAGCTTCTGATGCATATTAAATTCTACAGCATCTCTAAAGATTGAGACAAACATGTTACTACCCTCAGTGCTAAGAGCTGTTAGGGGAACACTTCACATAAAACCACATAGGGCACAAAGCAGTGAGCACCACAGTATAATTCTGACAACTATTCCTTTGGCCGGACTTGGAAACGGTGCCCGGAGAGATGACATGGCAGCAACCGAGAAGAGGCGTGAGAATATGCTGAGGAGGAGTAAAGGAGGACCAGCCCCTGGTCCTGGGCCTCTGCACAGCAAGGACAACGAGAGGCAGCCCATCATTTCCCCCAGCAGGCGTTCTCTCCGAGCACCAGACCAGGTGAGACAGCCAGCCCCAAAGGGCATTCCAAGGAACCCATTCTTTCAAAGTACTTCCCATGCTCTATGGTGAGCTCTTTTGGGGCAGAAGTTGGATCTCATCAACCTGTCCAGCCCCAGATACCAGCTGAGTCACCAAGCACCCACTTAATAAATGTGTGATACAGAAATGAATGAGTGTACTTCCCTGGTGGCCTAGTGGATAAGAATCCACCTGCCAGCAATGGAGATGCAGACACAGAGAACAGACTTAAGGACGTAGGTGGCGGGGGGTTGGAGGGGAGAAGGAGAGGGTGAGAGGAATGGAGAGAGTAGCATGGAAGCATATACACCACCTTTTGTAACAGACAACCAATGGAAATTTACCGTATGACTCAGGGAACTCAAATCAAGGCTCTGTAACATCAAGGCTCTGTGGGGAAGGGTGGGAGGTGGGAGGGAGGTTCAAGAGGGAGGCATATATGTGTGTGTGTATGTATACACACACACACACATATGTGTATATGTATATCCACAGCTAATTCATGTTGACGTATGGCAGAAACTAAAGCAATATTGTAAAGCAATTATCCTTCAATTAAAAATTAATTAATTAAAAAAAAAATCCACCTGCCAATGCAGGTTTCATTCCTGGTCTGGGAAGATCCCACATGTTGCAGAGCAACTTAAACGCATGTATCACAACTACTGTGGCCAAGCTCTAGAGCCCATGAGCCACAACTACTGAGCCTGCTACTGAATTTTATGCGCCGAGAGCCTGTGCTGGGCAACAACAGAAGCCACTTGAATGAGAAGCCCACACACCGCAACAAAGAAAAGCCCCTGCTTGCCATAACTAGAGAAAAGCCTGTGCAAAGCAATGAAGACCCAGCACAGCCAAAAGTAAATAAATAAATAAAATTTATTTTAAAAAATAATGAATGAGAAGATGAGAAGTCAGTAAAAATGGAAGCTATTTTTCATGGAAGGAAGAGAACCAAGATGAAGAATCAAAAAAAAAAAAAAGAGTCACTCCTTGGGAAATGAGGCAGAAAACAGAGAAGACAGAGTCGTTATGTCACAAATAGAAGCAAGCCCAGGGATACGCAGGCTGAGAACCTTGAGAACTGGGTATCTGGAAATAAGGAGACCACAGAATTACAATACTTTAAGAGCAAAAGCTGCACAGTAATACAGTACTTTTTTCCCCTACGATCAGAAATAAGGGAAGGATTCTGTTCTCAACACTTTCAGTCAAGCTTGAGCTCAAAGTTCTGGCTAGTTCAGTCAGACCAGGAAAAGCAATTTAGAAAGGTATAAACATAGAAAAGGAAGAAGTAAAACTGTCATTGTTCACAGACATCTAGCAATGACTATGTATGTCAATAACACACACACACACAGAAAATATTAGAACCAGCATGTGAATTTAGGAGTCTTGTAGAAAATAAAGTCAATATACAAACAGCAACTGTATGTTTCTATTCTAGCAAGTGAAAGGTAGAAGAATTTTTTAAAAATCTTAAAACGTTAAAACACTATCATTTTGAGGAGCATAAGAAAATCAGTCTCATAATATCTACTTAATAAATATTTGATATAAGAATAAATGAATGAGAAAAAATGTCAATGAAAATTCGTAATATATCTAATGAAGGAAGTGAAAAATTTCTATATTGAAAACTACAAAACATTGTTGAGAGAATTAAGTAAGAGGTTTGTGGAAAGCAGACACAATATTATCAAAATGTCTGTTCTCCACAAATTGAAAAACAGGTTCAATGAAATCCCAATCAAAATCTAGCAGCCTTTTATAAATCAAACAAAAAACAATGACAAGTTCATTCGAAAATTTCTAAGAAAATACAAAGGATCTACAATAGTTAAAACAATTATTAAAAGCAAGAACAAAGTTGGAGGGTTCAATTACTTGATTTAAAAACTTATAATACAGCTACTATACTCAAGACAGTGTATAACTGGCATAAGAACAGACAAATAGAGCAGTGGAACAAAAGACAGTCCAGGAACAGATTTATACATGTACGGTTAACTGATTATCAACCAAGACAAAAATTCACTATAAGAGGAAAAAAATCTTTTAGCAAACAAATGCTAATGGATATACCTGACTGGGGGAAAAAACATCTCAATAATTATGCTATTTCATATACAAAAAAATTAAAGATAGGTTATCAATCTAAATGTAAAGATAAAACCCTAAGGCATCTTTAAGTAAATACAAAAAAACACCTTCCCACTATTGAATAGGGAAAGACTTCTTGGATAACTCACAGCCAAGTACTAACCATGAAAAATAATAAATTGGGTTGAACTTTCTGCTTATCAAGAGATACCATTAAGAATAAAAATCTCTCTCTCTTAAAGCAAAAGAAATAAAAACAAAAATAAATAGGACCTAGTTAAAAACTTTCACACAGCAAAGGAAATCATCAACAAAATGAAAAGTCAACATACTGAATGGGAGAATATATTTGCAAATGACCAATAAAGGGTAATATCCAAAATACATAAACAGCTCATACAACTCAATATTAAAAAAACAAACACAATTAAAAAATTGGCAGACGACTTGAATAGACATTTTTGCAAAGAGAAATTGTAGATAGCCTACAGGCACATGAAAAGATGCTAAATACCATTAATCATTGGAGAAACACAAATTAAAACCACAATGAGATTTCACCTCATACCTGTCAGGATGGCTACCATCAAAAAGACTATAAATAACAAATGTTGGTGAGGATGCAGAGAGACACAGGAACCCTCATACACTGTTGGTGGGAATGTAAATTGGCGCAGCCACTGTGGAAAACAGTATGGAGGTTTCTCAAAAAGCTAAAAATAGAACTACGATATGACTCAGCAGGTCGACTCTTGGGTATATAACCAGGGGGGAAGAAAAACGAAAACACTGATTCAAAAAGATACATGTATCTCAGTTTTCATAGCAGCACTATTTACAATTGCCAAGATATGGAGACAACCCTAATGCCTTATCGACAGATGAATGAATAGAAAGGATATGGTGTATATATACATACATATGTATATACACAGACACATACACACACACACACACATACTATGGAATAGTATTCACACATTAAAAAAAAAAAGAATGAAATTTTCCCATTTGCAACAACATGGATGGACTTACGCTAAATGAAATAAGCCAGAGGAAGACAAATACTATATGGTATCACTTATACTGTGAAATCTAAAAAATACAACAAAAAAGTAGTAGACTCAGAGATACAAAGAACAAGCTAGTGGTTACCAGTGGGAAGATGGAAGGGGAGAGGGGTGAGACAGGAGTAGAGGATTAAGAGGTACCAACTATTATATATACAATAAATAAGCTATAAAGATATACTGTACAGCACAGGAAATACAGCCAATATTTTATAATAACTATAAAAGGAGTATAATTTTTAAAAATTATCAATCACCATGTTACACATCTGAAACATGTAATATTGTACTATACTTCAATTAAAAATCAAAAAAGAATATAAATATATGCTTACATACATATATAGGTATGTCTAGGCTATGTATGTGTACACATTTATACATTATTTAAATATGTATAGACAATACATATTTTAAAACCTCACAAATCAATAACAATAATTCAATAACATTTTAGAAAATCAAGCGAGTCTGCAAAAAAAAAGATGAATAGCCAATAAACACATGAAAAGATATTCAAAATCACTAATCACCAGGAAAACACAAATAAGAATCATTAATCATCAGGAAAACACAAATTAAAAATCACAATGAGATACTCATCCTACTGTGCTGTGCTTAGTCATGTGCGACTCTTTGTGACCCCATGGACTGTAGCCCACCAGGCTCCTCTGTCCATGGGATTCTCCAAGCAAGAATACTGGAGTGGGTTGCCAAGCCCTCCTCCAGGGGATCTTTCCAACTCAGGGATCGAACCCACGTCTCCCGCATTGCAGGAGGAGAATTCATCCTACTAGAATTAGCTAAAGTTTAAATCAACAACAACAACAAAAAACTCAACGACTGTGTGGCTGAACCACACTGACTCCATTTTGCCAGCTCCCTCCTATGTCTGCAGTCCCACCTGCCCTCTTGTTTCTGGGTGATGTAGCTTTAGTCTTCCCAGTGAAGGCACCCAAGATAGGCAAGTGTCCTATCTGCTCTACCCTTGCCTTTGTCTGATATGAAAACTGGAAGAATGCCTGCTGCTCACACAGAACCATCTTGGATCCTAGAGGTGTGGACTCGCTTTTCTCTTGGTATGTAAGTTATCAACAAAGTGAAGTCACTCAGTCGTGTCCGACTTTTTGCGACCCCAAGGACTGTAGCCTACCAGGCTCCTCCAACCATGGGATTTTCCAGGCAAGAATACTGGAGTGGGTTGCCATTTCCTTCTTCAGGGGATCTTCCCAACCCAGGGATCGAATCCAGGTCTCCCGAACTGCAGGCAGACTCTTTACCACCTGAGTCACCAGGGAAGCCCCCAGTAATCGACAAGAAACTTCATAATTGCACTTTTTGGAGCTGCCTGTTTTGTTTTTGAGTCTCCAAGTTCTGTCTCAGTTCGGAGGATATTACTCAATGTCTCCACCTTCCAACACACACACAAAAAGCTAACTATTAAACACTAGTAAGAATGTGAAGCAACTGGAACCCTCACAAATTATTACTCGCTCAAGCATAAAATGGCACAACCACTGTGGAAAAACGTTTAGCATCTCCTTATCCTGTGAAACAAACATCTAGTCAATGATCCAACAATTCTATTCCTAGGTATTTACCCAAGAGGTATTAAAATAATATGTCTACAAAATGACTTTGTAAAAATGTTTCTAGCAGCCTTATTCGTAACAGCCAATAATAACTAGAAACAACCCAAATCTTAGGCCACTTAAGATCTATGCATTTTATTGCATGTGTATTATAAATCAGTTCCCCAAACAACCCCCAAAACACTAGAAGAATTAAGGGATTTAGACTGATGGACTAGTTCTTCCCCTTGCCCCACTTCTTGTTTTTCCCGCACTGGAAACAAGACAGAGAGAAGGAGAGATCTGAAAGGGGGTGGGAACATTTGTGCTGGAGAAAGAGAGTTGAAGAATATTTACAGGCAAAGAAAAAGCATGAAGAGATGGGCAGGGGGAAGACAGGAATGCCAGGACTAGAGGATTCACATCTGCAGAAGGCGAGGGGTCCACAAGACAGACAGGGTGAAGCGTTCAACTGAGGGAAGGCATAGGAGCTCATTAAGCATGGAGGACAGAGCAAAGGAAGGCGTTGGGCGCTGGGAAGTAGGTTTATCCTCCAGCACAGCGGATTCATGGGCTTGCCATAAAGCTGCCTGTAACTCTTTCCTCTCCCTTAACCTTTAAGGTGCCTAATTCAAGGAATTAACCTTAAATCCTTTGTGCTACCTGATGGAAAATGTACTGAATGGAGAGACCTGAGTTGATAACTGCTGTGATCGGTTTCGTATTTGCCTAAAATAAAGAAAGAATATCTGGCAAAAGACTAGAATCTCTCTTTTGAATGATGTATGCCTTGTGTCAACATGGATTAGCTTTTCTAGAAAGAAGGATGCAAGAGCCCATCTGTTTCCTGCTCTTCAAATGACTTATTTTGTTATTTTCAACAAATAACTACGCATTTGGGTCTCTATTTACTTATCCTTAAAATGTATGTCACAGACTAATAAACACGGGATCCCTTACATTAGTCAAACATTCTAAATACAGAACATGCTCTCTAGGTTAATTTACTCACCAGTAGGTGGAACTTTCAACAAATGGCCCAATAAAGGCAATAATTTACCTCATGTGGAATATGAATTATTCTTGCTAGAGATGGAGATAAGAAATTATAGTCCATATAACACGAACAAGGTCTGGGTTCTGTGGAAGCGACAACTTGGACTTTCTATGCTCTGTCAATTTCAGTCCCCTTTTTTGAACACTACATGACTTTACCTTATTTTCAAACAACTTAAAATGCCTATGTAGGGACTTCCCTGGCAGTCCAGTGCTTAAGACTTCACCTTCCAAAGCAGGGGGTGTGGGTTCAATCCCTGGTCGGGGAGCTAAGATCTCATGTGCCTCATGGACAAAAACAAAACCAAACATAAAACAGAAGCAATACTGTAACAAATTCACTAGAGAATTGCATTTTTTTAAATGCCTAAGTAACTGGCAAGTTTAAATCTCTATCCTTTGAAGGTGGAGAATGGTATCCTAAGAAGAGCTAAAACGTTTTCCTTGGAGCTAATGAAGTGTTTCCACTGCTACTGTATCCTTCTTTTCCTTATTCAACAAAGAAATCACTTCTAAGATAACTGATGTACCTTTTCTGGTCTGCCCTAGCTAACACTGTACTTTACAAAATCCAACATTCTGGAAAGCAAATTTTAGGACTTATAATACAGTCTTTCACGGAATTTAAGTTCTATATACAGTGGAAAGGAAAGAACAGACAGGGTAAGCTAAGAAATGCCCCTCTAATCAAGCAGTCTTAGAATACACGCAATAATCAGCCCAACTCTTCCCCTCAACAGGGCAAGTTGCTGTCAGCATGCGATTAGTGTTTTGAAACAATTCCAAGAGGCTTGTTGAAGTAAACTATTGACCAGCTTCAAGGAATGTCAAATCTCCACGACATGGTCTTTCTAGAATTCCCCATTAGAGTCAGCACTGGTTTACTATGAAATGCAGGAAAGCATTTCTGATGGGGAGCTGCTGCCAATGAAGAAGCAGTTTTAGGCCAGCTTCCACATGGGAGCTGGCATCGCCCCACGAGTGAGACGCCCGCTCAGATGATATCTGTGGCAGAAGAAGCATCTCACCACAACACTTCCACTTTCCAGCTACGATGGGAGGCAGAGGAAGAAAATATGCCCCCCGCCAACCTTTATTCTCCTTGTAAGTTCTCTCTCTGTGGCCCAGGTCACACCCTTCTCCACAAGAACATCGATGTGCACAAATTGAAAAGCTCAAGGGCAAGGAGTTAAATCACACACACACACACACACACACACACGCTATATTCTGTAAGAAAGCTCAACAAAAACTACAAGTCCATTTGTCAGAGAAACTGTCCTCTTGTTGAGTAAGAAGTGAGATGGGAGCCCTGAAATCGTGACTCCCAGAACTAGTTATTTTTCATGGGGCCAGGAACTTCAGGGTCATTGCCAAAAGAAACTGATTCCGTACATAAAGGGCAGGGACTCCTTTCTTTGTAAATATTATGAAATACTAACCACTTGCTTGAATGTAATATTTGTTAAGCTACATTTGTTCAATGTGTGGAGCTTTTTCTTCTGCAAAGGTCCAAGAAGGTAAAAGTCAGCCTAATTAAGAAATAGGTATTCCCTGGAAACAGGACTGTCAGACGCAACCAGATCTCAGATGGAGGTCATGAAACGAACAGAGAGTATTTATAGTTGGCCACTCAAGCAGAGAATAACAGTAACAACAGTATCCTCTCCTATTTATAACATTTTGGAGCTTACTAGAGAGCATTTTTGTGTTCATTATCTCATTTGGGAAAACAGGCCAAGTCCTCTCAGAACTGTAAGGAAGCATCCTAGCACCAAAGAGCATGTGGCCCTGTGTACTTGAAGGGAAAAACTCACAAAACCAAAATAAGTGCATCTTCTTCTGTGCCGAACAAGAGTCACTAAGAAACTATCTCACGGATCAGATGTGAAAGCAATATCCCATGACTGCAGTTAGTGGTGGGCTACATGCAATAAACACAACCAAAAAAGGAGGAGTCTGGAAAGGACAGTAACTACTTATCAAGAAAATAGATTAAAAAAAAAAAAAGAAATATACACTTTTATTTTTAACACTGTTTTCCACTCAAAACAGGTATTATTGTTTGGTTGTTATTATTTTTTTAATTATTTATTTTTAACTGGAGGATAACTACTTTAACCTGGTATGCTGCAGTACACGGGGTTGCAAAGAGTCGGACATGACTGAGCGACTGAACTGAACTGCTTTGTAATAGTGTTAGTTTCTGCCATATATCAACATACAGAAACTAGATTTTTTATTCTTTTATTTTTTTATTGTTCTTCAAGCATTGAAACATGTAAGAAGGGGCCTACCTTGCTCTTTCTGTATCCAGAAATACGAAGTTCACTTCAGTCGCTCAGTCATGTCCGACTCTTTGCGACCCCATGAATTGCAGCACGCCAAGCCTCTCTGTCCATCACCAACTCCCAGAGTCTACCCAAACCCATGTCCATCGAGTCGGTGATGCCATCCAACCATCTCATCCTCTGTCGTCCCCTTCTCCTCCTACCCCCAATCCTACCCAGCATTAGCGTCTTTTCCAATGAGTCAACTCTTCGCATGAGGTGGCCAAAGTATTGGAGTTTCAGCTTCAACATTAGTCCTTCCAATGAACACCCAGGGCTGATCTCCTTTAGGATGGATTGATTGGATCTCCTTGCAGTCTGAGGGACTCTCAAGAGTCTTCTCCAACACCACAGTTCAAAAGCATCAATTCTGTGGCGCTCAGCTTTCTTCACCGTCCAACTCTCACATCCATACATGACCACTGGAAAAACCACAGCCTTGACTAGATGGACTTTTGTTAGCAAAGTAATGTCTCTGCTTTTCAATATGCTATCTAGGTTGGCCATAACCTTCCATCCAAGGAGTAAGCGTCTTTTAATTTCATGGCTGCAATCACCATCAGCGGTGATCTTGGAGCCCAAAAAAATAAAGTCGGACACTGTTTCCACTGTTTCCCCATCTATTTCCCATGGAGTGATGGGACCAGATGCCATGATCTTAGTTTTCTGAATGTTGAGCATTTAGCCAACTTTTTCACTCTCCTCTTTCACCTTCATCAAGAGGCTCTTTAGTTCTGCTTCACTTTCTGCCATAAGGGTGGTGTCATTCGCATATCTGAAGTTATTGATATTTCTCCCAGCAATCTTGATTCCAGCTGGTGTTTCTTCTAGCCCAGCGTTTCTCATGATGTACTCTGCATATAAGTTAAATAAGCAGGGTGACAATATGCAGCCTTGACATACCCCTTTTCCTATTTGGAACCAGTCTGTTGTTCCATGTCCAGTTCTAACTGTTGCTTCCTGACCTGCATACAGGTTTCTCAAGAGATAGATCAGATGGTCTGGTATTTCCATCTCTTTCAGAATTTTCCACAGTTTATTGCGATCCACACAGTCAAAGCCTTTGGCATAGTCAATAAAGCAGAAATAGATGTTTTTCTGGAACTCTCTTGTTTTTTCGATGATCCAGCGGACGTTGGCAATTTGATCTCTGGTTCCTCTGCCTTTTCTAAAACCAGCTTGAACATCTGAAAGTTCATGGTTCACATACTGCTGAAGCCTAGCTTGGAGAATTTTGAGCATTACTTTACTAGCATGTGAGATGAGTGCAATTGTGCAGTAGTTTGAACATTCTTTGGCATTGCCTTTCTTTGGGATTGGAACGAAAACTGACCTTTTCCAGTCCTGTGGCCACTGCTGAGTTTTCCAAATTTGCTGGCGTATCGAGTGCAGCACTTTCACAGCATCATCTGTGAGGATTTGAAATAGCTCAACTGGAATTCCATCACCTCCACTAGCTTTGTTCGTAGTGATGCTTTCTAAGGCCCACTTGACTTCACATTCCAGGATGTCTGGCTCTAGGTGAGTGATCACACCATCGTGATTATCTGGGTCGTGAAGATCTTTTTTGTACAGTTCTTCTGTGAATTCTTGCCATCTCTTCTTAATATCTTCTACTTCCGTTAGGTCCATACCATTTCTGTCCTTTATTGAGCCTATCTTTGCATGAAATGTTCCTTTGGTATCTCTAATTTTCTTGAAGAGATCTCTAGTCTTTCCCAATCTGTTGTTTTCCTCTATTTCTTTGCAGTGATCGCTGAGGAAGGCTTTCTTATCTCTCGTTGCTATTCTTTGGAACTCGGCATTCAGATGGGAATATCTTTTCTTTTCTCCTTTGCTTTTCGCTTCTCTTCTCCTCCCAGCTATCTGTAAGGCCTCCTCAGACAGCCATTTTGCTTTTTTGCATTTCTTTTAAACCACTTCAGTATTCTTGCTTTGAGAACCCCATGAACAGTATGAAAAGGCAAAAAGATAGGACACTGAAAGATGAAACTCCCCAGGTCAGTAAGTGCCCAATATGCTACTGGAGATCAGTGGAGAAATAACTCCATAAAGAAGGATGGGATGGAGCCAAAGCAAAAACGATACTCAACTGTGGATGTGACTGGTGATAGACGCAAAGTCCGATGCTGTAAGGAGCAATATTGCATAGGAACCTGGAATGTTAGGTCCATGAATCAAGGCAAATTGGAAGTGGTCAAACAGGAGATGGCAAGAATGAACGTTGACATTCTAGGAATCAGCGAACTAAGATGGACTGGAATGGGTGAATTTAACTCAGATGACCACTGTATCTACTACTGTGGGCAAGAATCCCTTAGAAGAAATGGAGTAGCCATCATGGTCAACAAAAGAGTCCGAAAGGCAGTACTTGGATGCAGTCTCAAAAACGATAGAATGATCTCTGTTCGTTTCCAAAGACAAACCATTCAATATCACAGTAATCCAAGTCTATGCCCCGACCAGTAATGCCGAAGAAGCTGAAGTTGAACGGTTCTATGAAGACCTACAAGACCTTCTAGAACTAACACCCAAAAAAGATGTCCTTTTCATTATAGGGGACTGGAATGCAAAAGTAGGAAGTCAAGAAACACCTGGAGTAACAGGCAAATTTGGCCTTGGAGAACAGAATGAAGCAGGACAAAGGCTAATAGGGTTTTGCCAAGAGAACGCACTGGTCATAGCAAACACTCTCTTCCAACAACACAAGAGAAGACTCTACACATGGACGTCACCAGATGGTCAACACTGAAATCAGATTAATTATATTCTTTGCAGCCAAAGATGGAGAAGCTCTATACAGTCAGCAAAAACAAGACTGGGAGCAGACTGTGGCTCAGATCATGAACTGCTTATTGCCAAATTCAGACTTAAATTGAAGGAAGTAGGGAAAACCACTAGTCCATTCAGGTATGACCTAGATGAAATCCCTTATGAGTATATACAGTAGAAGTGACAAATAGATTTAAGGGACTAGATCTGATACACAGAGTGCCTGATGAACTATGGACAGAGGTTCGTGACATTGTACAGGAGACAGGGATCAAGAACATTCCCATGGAAAAGAAATATCAAAAACAGACACAAACCAAAACGCATCATGGCTCTGGTTCTATTTTGTAACATCTGGAAGAAAGTGAACTTGACAATGAAATTTAGAGACCTGGTAGTGAAGACGGAAAGATCTGAAGTAGCAAACTAGAGGAAGCAGAAGAGAAACACTGAAGTCCAGACCCCACTCGGCCAGATGTAAAGGATGAACCGCCTTCCCTGCCACGTGACCGCTGAAAGGATGGACGTCCACGCAGTGACTCCCAACTGTGGTTTCATACGACCACCTGGGGACTCCCAAGAATCGCAAAGAATACAGCAAAATGTCAGGACACAATTTTAATCCCACCAATTTACAGAGGACTAGTGTTCCACAAAAACTGAATGTAGGAATGGTTGGAAATCACCTCTCTTGGAACGAGGCAGCAGGGGAGCCTTTTACTTTGAAAACTGAAGAGAAAATAACATCTCATACTTCTCTAGAGAAAAAGGGATCCTACTACATAATATTAGAGAAGAAGATTCAACTGAAAAAAAAAAAAGGGGGTGTTAAACTTATATCATGGGCTCCTCACAGAATCCATGACGGAGGAATCCACTGGTAGGAAATTAGAATGGCGGTTTTAAGAAGAGAGTGAGTCTATTTCTTTCTTGCAGTTAAGAAGTCAGCAAGTCAGTCAGACTTTCTACTAACTGAGCATCTACTAAGAAAAAACAAAGACCTAGCTCAGAAGATGGGAGTTGCCTGGTACGATCTGGGTCAACAAAGATGCAGATGAAGGAATAACGGCAGAGCAGCAATTCCTGTGATGGGTTAAGTTTTAAGACAACAAATTTCTCACCTGAACTCTTTTCTAGTTTTCTTCTCACATTAGGTTGACCCTTCATTCTCTACCTGAACTTGACTTCATTACCATCTTTCACTTAGAACAAAGTCAAAATCTCTTCTTATGGCCCACCTCATGTCTGTCATATCAAAAAAAGAGGAAGGAAATGTGGAAGGAGAAGTAAAAGGATAACCCATTTTGAAGGAATGAAAATGAGGATTGGGAAACCAATAATAAATGACTTAATCCAAATCCTTTTCAAGAAGAGATTACATTGAAATCTCAGGTGAAACAAACAAATACCTATCAAGCTATCTTTGTGAAGGAATGGTATTAACAGAATCAGGAACCCACTCATAGACAGACTGTGTTATAACTTAAGAGTCAAAGTGCAAATTAAAAATAAGGAGGGTTATTTATTTATAGCTCTAGCATTGGACTTGAAAATAAACAAATTTGAAATAAATCTAATGAGTGTTATGCAAGAAAATCAAATAATATATACAACCCTAAGTGTGAATAAAAAGACAACAGTTCAGAATATTAAAAATAATCACGCAAAATCTAAATGTCATATGAAGCTACCCATAAGTAAAACTAGGAGAAAAGATAGGATTACTATTTATTAATAACAATATTTTGAAAACAAATTGAAATTTGCTTTCTTCAACCATTTAAATGCCAAGATCTTCATCTGATGTCAAAAAACACACTTATAACATCAGGGAATCAAAGTTTGAGTGTTTTACAACAATACAAAGTTGTAAAATAATTTAAAATGAACCTAGTTGACTAATACAATTCAAATCAGTTTCTCAGTGCAAGCGACTGACATTGCAAAAGTGAAATCCTACAAGCTGTTGCTGTGTAACGAAAAAATCTGCAACAACAGTGCTGTGTTCTTACCAACATTAACAGCTGCTGACACAATTCTTTTAAAAATCTTCCTTTTCTTCCAGGGGTGGAGTTTCCCAAAGAATTCTAGGCTAAAATCTAAAGGGACACAGGGCCAAAACCAAGTGATACCACAAAATGCAGACTTCCTTTAAAACAACTTTTACACTCTGTACTTGGAAGAGAGGACAAAGGACAAAGCTCTCACCATTTGCTCTGTTTACACCACAAAGGCTTCAGGACAAGAAACTCTGGGGCTCATTACTGGTCAACTGGTTGAAGTGCATCACTGCTCAGAGAGAATGCTTCTGTTAAGGACAGGCACTTAAAAGAAGCCCTCTGGAAGCTAAGAGGGCTGCGGCATACATACCAAGTTATTTTGAGCCTCAGAGAAAGAGGCCAGCAAACAAATCCTCAGAAATGATCAAAACATCACAAAGGGCAAATACTTTCAGATCCAGGGAGATGTCTGTTGTTTCCTTGTGGTGTGGTGATTTGAAAACCAGACAATACCCGGACTTATTGTAAACTAAAGCATGAAGTGGGATACTGGAGATGTGAGTCAGTGCAGTGTTTTGCAATGCTGCATTGTTTACCTTACAGGATGGGGGAGGGAGCAAAGAGAAGGGCTACATGGGACAGAATGAAGCAGGGGAGAGATACACCGTATTAAAAACAAGTCCAGGAGGGACCCTGAACTCAATCACCCTTGGAGAATTACCATATGCAGCCTATCTCTTGCTTTTTCTCTATCAGGGAACAGACATTTCCTTTAAAAACACAGTGTTCTCCTATTGTTCCTATATAACAAGCTTACTTTACAAGGCTCCTTCACTTAAACAAACAAATCAAACAACAAGTCACAGGCCTACATAGAGAAATACACCCAACACCAAAACTCTCTCCCTAAAATCATTAAAAACAAAAGCTAACCAGGATAGGCCAGAGTCCCGCTTGTCTTTAAAGAGGCTCCCTCTTTATCCTACGATGAAATGTCAACAACCTGTTCACATGAATACTTGCAGTTTAGGTGATATTATGTTTAACACATACCATTACAGGTATTTAAGAATTTCTGTGTGCCACCACCCAAGTCAGTCCTTCAGTAACAATTGGTATGGGTCACCCCCCACCCCCCGCTTTTAATGGTGTGCTCTGTGTTCTATGAGAACACATCATTAGTGCATGTTGATCACAACTACTTCTCGATGGCAAAATTACAGATGGTTATTTTCATTTTATGTTCAGATATAATTCATGCATTTTTGTAGGTACATACTATTTTTGGAAAAGTTATTTTTTAAATTTGCTATAGTTGCTCCTGTTCAGTTGCTAACTTATGTCTGATTTTTTTGTGACCCCATGAACTGCAGCACACCAGGCTTTCCTGTCCTTCACTATCTCCCAGTAGTGGTGGTTTAGTCACTAAGTCCTGTCCGACTCTTGCAACCCCACGGACTGGAGCCTGCCACACTCCTCTGTCCATGGGATTCTCCAGGCAAGAATACTGGAGTGGGTTGTCATTTCCTTCTCCAGGGGATCCTCCCAACCCAGGAATCAAACCTAGGTCTCCTACATTGCAGGCAGACTCTTATGGACTGAGCTATTAGGGAAGTTCTTGCTCAAATTCACGTCTATTGAATTGGTGATGCTATCTAACCATCTCATCCTCTGCCCAGATTTTCTTGATGCTTCAAACAATAGCTCAGATGGTAAAGAATCTGTCTGCAATGCAGGAGACCCCAGTTCGGTTCCTGGGTCAGGAAGATACCCTGGAGAAGGGATAGGCTACCCACTCCAGTATTCTTGGGCTACCCTGGTGGCTCAGCTGGTAAAGAATCTGCCTGCAATGCGGGAGACCTGGGTTTGATCCCTTTGGGAAGATCCCCTGGAGAAGGGAAAGGCTACCCACTCTAGTATTCTGGACTAGAGAATTCCATGGACGGTATAGCCCATGGGATCGCACAGAGTCAGACACGGCTGAGCAACTTTCACTTTCAAACAAATACAACTAAATGGCTGCTGCTGCTAAGTCGCTTCAGTTGTGTCCAACTCTGTGAGACCCCATAGATGGCAGCCCACCAGGCTCCTCCATCCCTGGGATTCTCCAGGCAAGAATACTGGAGTGGGTTGCCATTTCCTTCTCCAGTGCATAAAAAGGAAAAGTGAAAGTGAAGTCGCTCAGTTGTATCCGACTCAGTGACCCCATGGGCTGTAGCCTACCAGGCTCCTCCGTCCACGGGATTTTCCAGGCAGGAGTACTGGAGTGGGGTGCCACTGCCTTCTCCACAACTAAATGGACATGACTCCAAAATGATTAGCAAAATATCATGAAAGAACAGAATTTTAGCCACGATGAATTCTGGGCCTTGGCTTGAATTTTTTAACCAACAAGCTCTATGCACTTGCAGAGTGGATGGATATCCATTGATGTCTCTATCTTTAAAATGAAGCCACTATGCAGTAATAAAATAGGATTACCAAGTGGGCGGGAGGCTCAAGAGGAAGGCGATATATATCTTCATACATTGTTTAGCAGAGTTTTGCAGAGTACAGAGAGGGCACCTAACCCTATAGATCAGACTAATTCTGTTCAACTAATTTGAAAAGAGAGAGAGAGAAAAAAAAAAAAAGATGGTGCGAAGCTTTTGCCAGGGATTAGCATTCATTTATAAGATTGAGATTTCATTTCCAGAAAGTTAGAAGGCATCTGCTACTGTGGGGATATGATATCATCAAGCATAAAACTCCAGATATTTCTACATTCATTAAGAACTCTTGAATTCTTGACCTGGCCTGTCGCTGCACCTGTTGACTAGAGATAATGACTGCCACATAAGAAATAATTCACACAATGTAACCTAGAAGCCATAAGGTGATGTTGAAGTCCCACTGGAGGTAAACCTTTCATGCCCCTCTATTTAGGTGTTAGCTCATGACCCAATTATTTACACACTGTGCAAACTAAGGGCCATAAGGTTGGGTGATTTGTATTTGGTACTGGAGCATGGTCTCTTGGCTCCTAATTCTAAAAAGAGATTAAGTGAAAGGTTAATTGCGTACTAAACAAGTCCTTATGACAAACAGGATTGCAGTTTTTAGTGAACAGGCATCCTTTATAAACACAGCCTAAATTGCTAATATGAAGGTCCTTTGTGATTTATATCAGGGAAAAGAGCTTAAGTAACCATGTAATTAGGAATACTTTACCAACCAGTTTCTTAGAAACTCACTTTAAAATCTTCCAACTTAACTCAGCAGATTTGCTAACCATAATTTTATAATTTGAACACCTGACTTTCCAAAATGACTATGACAGTATATAACAAACAGCAATGCCCTAGACCAACAAAGACGGCCCAACTCATGTGACCCCACAGACGCAGAACAGTACGAAGGCCTGCAAAACATAAAATTACATAACGAGCCATGGCTTTCTTCTACTTCCTGTCAAGATACATTCCTCTCAAAGGCCCAATCACAGATATTTCACCATGAAAACAAAGATTTATCCACGTATTAAAAAGTCAACTCACATTACAAGTTGAAAATCTGGTCTTTTAGCTACTGACTGGCTAAATGTGCTTGTTTTTTTCTCTTTAGGGAAGAAACAATCAGGTAATAAGTGCTGGACAAGATCCTTAATGCACCATTAGAGAAAACCCATAGAGAGAGAAAAAACTAATTAAAAGGCTTACTTTCTATCTAAGAAAAGCCCTCATTTTATCTTTATTCCTAAATGACTTACATTTAAATGTCCTCCACTTTAGAATTAATTTGATTATTTTAATGTTTTTCACTAAAATAAACTGAAACAAAGTCAACTTATTCAGTGAAGACAAAAAAACAACTTTTACCCACTTCACTGCCAGATAACTGACACAGGTCTAAGTAAGTCTGCTGATTTATCCCTTTAAGAAAGAGAAGGAAAGGATATCAAATTCCATCCTAAATATGAAAGATATTGATGAGGGGGTTCAAGTTAAAAGATGCAAAACGGACATAACATAAACTAAATACAAACATAATATAAACTAAACTATGTCAACCGTGCTGTGGGAGTTAAGCTGAGACCACTGGCAGCAAGACAGCCACTGGATCTCCCTTCCTGAAAGACAAGGGGAGGAGAACAAACTGGAGCTGGGAAGATAGGCAACTGTTGCTATCTTCTTCCCAAAGGAAAGGCTACAAAGCCTGGAGGAATGTTCTAAAACAGACCCGCAAAATGAGAACTGCCTACAACTGTCAAATATTCTACTGCTTTTCACTCTAAGGATGAGATCTGCTTTCACAAATGTGCATACATACCCTTGAGAATACCTTCAAACTCAAAGAAGAAGTCTCCCTTTCTAGTTCCCTCAATCACAATAAAGAGTAGAAAACATTTAGTAGCATTCTGGATAATTTGTGCCAATTTAGATGATTCACGTATGGCTTCCCCAGACTAAATGGTCTATGGCCAGAGCTTTTAAGTCAACAAGGGCGCGGAAAGCAAGACCTAATTACAGATCTGAGTCACTGTCTAGAAGTTCCCTCAGCCCAGTGGAGCATCCCCCACAAAGGCACCATTTCATTTTGAGGCATAAAAACAAGCCAAGTCTACAGATTCCTTTACATAAGAAATAAATACTAAGACATCCTTCTACAAGAAACAAAAACATCAGTATAACAGTTTTTTTCCCTCACTTAAGAAACAACTGTAAAAGTTTTTTAAACAAGAAAACGGATATAAAATATATTACAGGACTGTAGCTTAAATATTTTGCATTTCCTGTCTATATTTGGCCTGCTATACAAATGGCATTCCATTTGAAGGCTGGTCATCTCTCAATGGAAGAGATTTACTAGCTCTTTTCCTAGGGGCCTCACTGATTGTTTCCATTTGAAGGCTATAATCTTCTAGCATTTTAATTCAGGATTCTAGGCCCACAGATAAAGAAACAAGCTAAAGACAGTTAAATAAAATTAAAATAAGGATCTATTTTTTAACAACAAAAAAACTACATGCACAAAGCACAAAAATACAAAATTGGATTTCTACAAAAGAGGTTATTGTTTCCCTTTCTGTAGTGAGAATATAATCTATATGAATTAGGGGGGGAAAACCTTTTCAGTTTACTTTTTTGTTCAGGAAAAGAAAATAGAAATCCTCTTCTGATTGTCATAAATCTTTCTCTGACATTTTATCAGTAACTACGCTATCAAGTTGAAAGGATTAATGATCTCTGAGGGGCAATGGCTATTCAGTCCTGTGGAAGCAATAATCCCAAACAAGAACCAAGGGTGAAGAATGGGTTTTTTGAATGCAGAAGTTAAATGACCTAAAAAATGTTTCAGACAAGGATGCTATGAAATCATCTCTAAGACTCATCCATGCATGTGTGTTATTAAGTCGCTTCAGTCACGTCCAACTCTTTGCGGCCCCATGGACTATAGCACACTAGGCTCCTCTGTCCACGGAATTCTCCAGGCAAGAATACTGGAGTGGTTTGCCACGTGCTCCTCCAGGGGATCTTTCTGACACAGCATGAACCCACCAGGCCTCTTGCATCTCCTGCATTGGCAGGCAGATTCTTTACAACTTGAAGTGCCTGGGAAGCCCACCAAGACTCATGCTGGAGCACAATGGGAAATAATGTGATACCTTAATTCTTCATAACCCATTCATAGGAATGGATACCTCCTCTATAACTGCTGCCACCAGTACAAAGTGGAAACTGACAAGCTGACAAATTTAGAAAGCAGAGAAGTCAGTTTTGTCAGGAAGATGGCTAACTGTCAGAGTGCAGAAGAATGCAAAAATTTACCCAGGTTTGCCAAAAGCATGCATTCTGACCACAGGATGAATGGAGGAATTTAAATGAAAAAGTAACCAACACACTCTGAAAAGCTCACTGATGACTTGGTAGGGCCCGCACTTGCCAAACCTTTAAAGGAGTGCAGGCACGGGTGTGGACAATGAACTCAACAGCAGAACAAGCATGAGACTTGAGAAGATAAGCATGTTGATTAAACTCATCAGCCACTTAAAATCAAACAAATTTTGGGGTATCCCCCAGGAGGTCCAGAGGTTAGGGCTCCGTGCTTCCACTGCAGGGGCATGGGTTCAAACCCTGGTCAGGAAATTAAGACCCTACATGCCGCATGGTGGGGCTAAAATAAATAATTAAATAAAAATCTAACGCATTTCATTATGGATCACCAAGATGCCTTGTAACAGATCTTTGCACAAGTGTCTAAGAATGCATTTATAGCTTCTTTCTGTGATCCTGAATTTCTTCTCAACTTCTTTGTGATTTTCAACAACAAAGACACACAGTATCTACATATACCTGAAGTGAAAAGGCATACAAAAACCATCCTATCCATATGTGGTAAAACACAAACAAATGCAAGGGAAGAATGAAGATGTAAAACCAGGAAAGTAGTTCTTCAAAGGTGGAGAAAGGGCACTGCTATGAGAGAGGATGATCATACGGTTTTAACTGTTCCATGGAACTGGTAAACATTCTCTTTGCCTAGAGTGTTGTGGGAGGATATATATAAATATCTGTTATATCATCCTTTAAAGAGTTCTTATATTTGAGATTCACAGTAACGTTTGAAGAACAAAAGCAAGCAATTAGAAATCTGAATATAGACTATTCTAAGAAAACACCAGGGACACCACAACACTGTCAAACACACACCTATACAAAGGCATGGTTTTCTGGCCAGTAGTCCATGACCCTTTACAGTGTTCACAGCGCAAATGGTATGATTAAAAGTGAAAACCTCCAGGGAAAGAAAGAGAAAATCTGAAAGCAGTGTATTTCATTCTCATGTCTTTGAATACGGAACCACTACCTATGAACTGTTCAGAGTGAAGAGGGTGCCAGTCAACACCAGCATACACTGCCAGTCGAGTTTGACAGCATTATTTTGCCTCTCTTTGCAATTACTCCCACATTTCCCAAGGAGAAGCTAATGGACTACTAAAAATAAAATGGAGAAGAAGTGAATCACTTAAGATGTTTTGGCTCCCAACTCAAACTGGCTTAAACAAAAAGGAAATGTTGCTGGCTCAAATGCTTGGACTCCTGGAGGAGAAACAGGCTTCAGGGCTGGTTTCTCTGTCTTCCACCCTGTGTGACTTCTTGCTCAGCCTGGAGCCACACCAGACCTCACACCAGCACATAACAACATCCAGAAAAAGACAGAGAGGCAGGCACTTCCGGTAGCTGTGTTTTAAGTATGAGAAGACTTCTGCCAGAAGCACTTGGCAAACTTACTTTGGAGTCTCCTTGGCTAGAGCCAGATTACAGGACCATTGCTGAAGCCAGCCCTCTGCCCAGTTAATGCCCAGCACTGGCTGATGCCGCCTCCCCAAGGAGTGAATTGTGCACGGGCATAGCAGGGATGGGCTTGCTCCTAATCAGGGTCCATCCTGGAGCTGGTCAGTTCCTCAACCCCAAATATGGGTGGTAGATGGGATGCATAATATGGACTCAACTCTAATATCTGATTGCTAGAATTAGCCAATCATTCTGTTTAGCAGAAGATTAACATATCATAATCATGATGTATTTGTACATTTGTACATATATAAAAGCTAGAGACATAAAAATCAGATGACCACATGAAAAGGTAAAGTTTTTAAAAACTTCTTTCAATACTCCCACTGCTCCAATGAGAAACTTAAAAGAGAGAAAGTCAAAACTTTATAAAGCATGTAGGTCATAGGAAGTATGGTACAATACTTACTATTTTCTTGTGCCATAGCTACAGAAATTTGGACAACAGCATCCACATTAACAATATATAACCTAAAAAAAAAAAAAGGAAAAGAAAAAGTAGTTAAGTACACAAGAAATTTCATTAAAAATAGTTGCATAACTTTGAGAAAAGTCTTATTTTTTTCCTGGAAAGAAGTAAACCAGCCTTTTAAAAGTAAATAGCTGAACTCAGAAATTAGAAAAAAATATCTGTGGTATTAGAATTCCTCTAAGTACCTTCAAGTTAAAACTATCTGCATCTTTTGTAAATCTGAACACCAACAAACAAATGCATTTTAAGCAAATTAACACTGCCCTGGACTGCTACTTGTAACACTGAAACAAAAGCAACTATTAAATGAACCTCAAAAATCATGATGTCTAATGCCTACAACACACATCCAATCTACTGAGTCCAATATAACTTAAAGCTAGATAAACCAGCTTCAATTTCTAAATTTCTACACTCAGGGATCTAAGAAAGTGGTCTCTGGGGTGGTGGGGTGGTGGTGGTAAATGCACATATCCATTCAGATATCTGACACTGCATCTTAGTAAAATCTTTGAATATTCAGATACCTTGAAATGCTAAAGAAACACAGCCACAGAACTGGGGACTTTAAGACCCTGGAATGTCTTTTAGTATTCAAAAGTGAAAGGTAAGAAATTTGTCCCTATCCAGACCTCAGGACAAGTAACAATATAGCAAATCACACTCAATTCAGAAGGGCTTTAAAAACGTAAAACTCTTATGATGCTGTGGCTTTTCCTGGGGATGATGTGCCTTGACAAGGCTGAGGATAGCCACTGTCATCTATCTACAATACCATGCCTAATTTCACTTTTCTCAGTTTATATAAGATTCTGCCATGTTGCTGGCATTAGTTACGGTTTATAGAAGAACCCCTTCATGGATCACAGAACTGATGTTTCTGAATTGTGATGATGGAGAAGACTGCTGAGAGTCATTTGATGTTAATGTTTTTACAGGAATGGGGATGCCACAGAAAATGAAAACCTAGAGAGGCAGTATATACCATTTTAACAAAGGGTAATAAGTAGTGAAGAAGTGACTACACAAAGGAAAAAGGGGGGTTAGATGCCTAAAGATGGTAAATTGTGGGAAGGTGACTAGGAAATGTATGGTGGATAAAACTTGTTTAGTAAGATTTGTTACACAGACTCAAGTGTCTGGAGTTAGAAGAATCATTCTCTTCTCCCTGGTATGGGAGATGGGTGCACCTTCACAAATGGAAATTTATGCCCCGCATTCACAAATGAGGAGGACAAAAAGCTCTTCTTTTATCTGCTGTATCTTGACTTCCTTCAGTCCAAAATAAGTTTGAAGACAGAAGCATATTTCGGGGTGACATATTCCAATCCCCTTCAGGTTCATTAAAATACAACAAAAGCATTATTGTAAGAATCAGAAAGGAAGATATTTGCTGAATATATGTATTAAATACATATAAGACTCATTTAGAATATATAAAAACTCCAATAAAATAAGAAAAAGATGTGTGTGCTAATAAGTAGCTTCAGTCGCGTCCCAACTCTTTGGGACCCCATGGACCATAGACGGCCTGCCAGGCTCCTTTGTCCACAGGATTCTCCAGGCAAGAATACTAGAGTGGAGTGTCATGCCCTCCTCCAGGGGATCTTCCTGACATGGGGATCAAACCCACATCTCTTATGTCTCCTGCACTGGCAAGCAGGTTCTTTACCACTAGTGCCACCTGGGAAGCCCAAGAAAAAGATTATCTAACAAGGATATGTAAAAAATGGCCAATAAGCATATGAAAAGGTGTTCAACATCATTCATTACCACGGAAATACAAATTAAAACCACAATGAGATAAAATTACACATTGATCCAAATGGCTAATATACAAAAATCAGACAATACCAAGTCTTAGGCTGTAGAGCAGTTCAACTCTCACAAGCTACTTGTATGAACTGGAACATGTTTAGCAATACCTAAAAAAAGCAGAATATAAACTGTGGCCCAGCAATTTCACTTCTAGGGAAATATTTACTAAGAATGCACATATATAGGTCCTAAAGACACGTATTTTCAATGAAGCCTTACTTGTAATGCCAAAACTCGGTAGCAACTTGTGGAACACTCATATAATGTATACTATACAGCAGGGATCAGTCAATTTTTCCCTGTAAAGGATCAGACAGTAAATATTTTAGGGTTTGCAGGCCATATGGTCTCTGTTTCCTGTTACAACTACTCAATTCTGCCTTTGGAGTAGAAAAGTAGCCATAGATAGTATGCAAATGAAAGGGTGTGGCTGTGTTCAATAAAACTATTTACAAAAACAGATAGTTTGCATGCTATACAGTAATGAACATAAATGAATCATAACTAATGCAATAACACAGATGAATCTCACAAACATAATATTAAGACAAAGAAGCCAGACATATGAGGGCGTATACTACATGACTCTATTTTTAAAAGTTCAAAAGTAGGTAAAACAATGTAAATCAGGATAGTAGTTACCTTTTGGAGGGGGCAGTAAGCCTGGCAGGGGAGGAGAAAGGGGGAATTCTGGCAGTCTAGTAA
Source organism: Giraffa tippelskirchi (assembly GCF_054371585.1). NCBI lineage: Eukaryota > Metazoa > Chordata > Mammalia > Artiodactyla > Giraffidae > Giraffa > Giraffa tippelskirchi. The sequence continues at coordinate 143,164,010 of NC_137281.1, read as the reverse complement.
TACTGGATTCTCTGGTTTGAATGGTGGTTTTCCGGTTACACTCAATTAGGAAAACTCATCAAAGTGCTCATTTATAATGCATTTGTCTTTATTTGTATTATACCTGAATTAAAAGCAAAATATTTAAATTTTCTTTTATAAAGCATATAGGTCAGTAAAGTGAATGCTTTCTCACAGCTCACTTGCCCAGGACATCAAACACTCTGGGCGCAGGAGTTAACCTTTCACTCTCACCACAGCCCTGAAGCGATACCCCTTTGTTTAGTGTGATGTCTGGCTCAGTGGTAAAGAATCTGCCTGCCAATGCAGGAGATGCAAGAGACGTGGGTTTGATCCCTAGGTCAGGAAGATTCGATCCCCTGGAGTACACCATGGCAACCCGCCCCAGTACTCTTGCCTGGACAATTCCAAGGACAGAGGAGCCTGGCAGTCTACAGTCCATGGGGTCGCAAAGAGTTGGACACAACTGAGCATGCACCTTTATCTTCTTTTTTTTTTTTTTCCTAACTACATTACAACTAAACCTCTGTTTTGAGTCCCAGGCAGAACTCTGGAGAGTGAACTATGATTAAGTAGAGCACACACGAGTGGCAGGGAGAGAGTGCAAGACAGAAGGAGCGAGGAAGTAACAGACGGTGGATCAAGACACTGACGGAAAGAAGCCCCTACATTTTCACATAGTCTGTTGAATAATCTATACAGAATAGAAAGTAAAGGCAGCAGCTTAGAAACACAATTTGGAAGGTTACTGAACTGGTACTTTGGACAAAAATAATGACATTTTAAAAGCTGACCAGGGTTCTTAAAAGATTGTTAAAAGGATTTTGTGCCCAGCATAACAATTTATTCCAATCTAATAGGTTAAAGGGGCAGAAAGTTTCAGATTTTCAAGTGAAGAGGCAGATCTGACAGATAATACAGCCTTGCACTTTTTAGGTCTGCATATTTTTAAACAATTTCTGTACCTTGATTTCATACTACCCCTCTATACTGTGTTGGAAAATGTAATTAGATATTGTTGACTTCCCAGCAATCACAGGAAGCAATTAAATTACTAAGGTTTTGCCCAAATATACGAGGAGAGGCAGAGAATACAAAAATGCCAGAGATAACAAGACCATGGCCACCACATTCTATTAATACAGGATAATATCATGAGTGAAATAAAAGAGTAAAGAAAAAATGAAAAGAACTGAAATCTACTCACTGTACTATATTCACCGTATAATTGATATGTGAAAGAAAATGAGTGAAGTCAAAGTCACTCAGTCGTGTCCGACTCTTTGCAACCCCAGGGACTATACAGTCTATGGAATTCTCCAGGCCAGAATACTGGAGTGGGTAGCCCTTCCCTTCTCCAGGCATTGCAGGCAGATTCTTCATTAGCTGAGTCCAAACGGAGCCCAAGAATATGGGGGTTGGTAGCTCACCCCTTCTCCGGCGGACCATCCCAACCCAGGAATCAAACCGGGGTCTTCTGCATCGCAGATGGATTCTTTACCAACTGAGCTAGCTATTAGGGAAGCCCTATGATTCTTTACCATTTTTTACATTGCAGGCAGATTATTTACCAACTGAGCTATCAGGGAAGAAAACGAACTAGATGCTAAAAATCCAAAGACAAAGTTCCTGTCTTTAAGAAGCTCACAGTTACAAAAAAGATGAAAAGCCTATATATCAATAATTTAAATCAAATGTCACAAAAGTTTCACGATATTTACAAGTGCCATGACTTAACCGAAGAGCATTATTAAATGTAGAAGAGGTGAAATGAAAATAGGAGAGTAGCGTGAGGAAAATAAGTCTTTATGTAGTAGGGAAAAACTGAAATAAATGGGTTTTGAACAACTAAAAACGGGCAAGACAAGAAGAGGAACTGAGCATCCTTCCAGGCAGGGAGCTAGAATATGCAGAGGCATGAACGAGCCAGTAATTCTTGAGAAATATCAGGAAATCTGAGGCTGCCAGAACATGATGTAGAAGGGCAAGCTAAGACTGAGATGATGGAGGAACTTTTCAATTACACTGTGAACTTAGTGCAACTAATTGTATCTTACAAGCATTATGGAACCATCAAGGTGGGAACTGGGGGAATAGAATGGAATACAAAGAATAGAGGGGGAGGAACAGGTCCCTGGATATATCTTTTTCCATAGTTTTGATGTTAGTAACAATAGTAATGTTAAACAAAACAAAAAGGTAAATAATCAAAATCAAACAGTATGTGAAGGTAACTCAAAATGAGACACAATCAGTAATAACTGCATTACAAAGGTATAAGTAACCACACTAAGGGAGTACAGAAGAATTAACCTAAACACTTTGGAAACTAGTATCTGACTATATACTCTGAGACTAGAGATAAAATAAAGAAAGGGGAAAGGTCAGAATGAACTGTATGGTGTCAGACTGGAATCAGAAATATCATGGTTTTAAATATACATTTCAAGAGATAATAAATATTGATAGAGATAGATATGTATATACATATGTATTTCCTAGCTCTGTGCTCTGACAAAGACTAGGAGCGATGATAACCCTGTAGCAATGAGTACATACAGCATTCAAATATTGGCTTCTCAACACCATCCTCCAGTAAGTGGAACCAGGACTATTTAGAGGAATGTTTGGCTGCAAAGATAGGGTAGGGAATGTATCAGATGAACCTAGAATATCCTGTAATACAACAAAGTGTAAAAAACGTGCTCAAAAAAGATAATGGATTTATCAAAAGGACTTTGGAATTAATCTGAAGGGGACAAATCTGGGATAAACTGAGCAAAAATATAAAAGATAAATTAATACCTTGTAACTCACAGGATAAAACAAATACCTATGAGTCCATGTTAATAAAGGAAAGTAACTGAATACAAAAATAAATGTGTGAGAAAGCCAAGCTCATTCTTGAAAGAGAATGTCAGTTAATTAAGTGTAGAGAAAAATGATGGAAATAGAAAAATCACCATTTGACAAACAGCACAGATGAAAGAAAACAAAGGAAATATAACAAGTAAATGCAATGTTGAATCCTAGGTAGGATCATGGTCCAGGCATAAGTATTATTAAGATAGGTGACAAAATATGAATAAGGTCTGTAGCTCAATTAACATTACTGTATAAATGTTAATTTCCTGATTTTGACAAGTTTACTATAGTTATACAAGATACTAGCTTATCTAAAGAGTTCAAAGCTGCTGCTGCTGCTAAGTCACCTCAGTCATGTCCGACTCTGTGCGACCCCATAGACGGCAGCCCACCAGGCTTCGCCGTCCCTGGGATTCTCCAGGCAAGAATACTGGAGTGGGTTGCCATTTCCTTCTCCAGTGCATGAAAGGGAAAAGTAAAAGTGAAGTTGCTCAGTCGTGTCCGACTCTTAGCAATCCCATGGACTGTAGCCTACCAGGCTCCTCCGTCCATGGGATTTTCCAGGCAAGAGTACTGGAGTGGGGTGCCATTGCATTCTCCGAGCAGCAGTGGTCATAAAAATGCTCACTGAACTTGGGAGAGTAATGTGTGAATACAGTAAGAACTTCAACAAAGAGAAAATATAAAAAAGAACCAATCAGAAATGAAGAATATAATAACTGAAATGAAAACTATACTAGATGAAATCAACAACAGATGAGATGATGCAGAAAAACAAATCAATGATCTGGAAAACAGGGTAGCAGAAATCATCAAAATAGAAGAGCAAAAACAGAAAAGAATTTTTTAAAATGAGGACAGCTTAAGAACTCTCTGGAACATCAAACATAGTAACACTCATATTATACAGGTCCCAGAAGCAGAAGAGAGAACATACTTCTGCACTTACCTGAAAACTTTCCTAACCTGACAAAGGAAACAGACATCCAAATTCAAAAAGCAAAAGAGAGTACCAAAAAAGATAAACCTAAAGAGATCAAATATCAAGGCACATTATAATTAAAATGTCAAAAGTTAAAGATAAAAAGAGAATCTTAAAAGTAGCAAGAGAAAATAACTAGTTATGTACAAGGGAATCCCCATAAGACTGTCAGCTGATTTTTTAGCAGACACTTTACAGGCCACAAGAAAGTGGTGGTACAGTATGTTCAAAGTGCTGCAAGGAAAAAACTTAGAGAATACTCTACCTGGCAAGGTTATCATTCAGATAAAAAGCTTCTCAGATAAGCAGAACAACAAATATTAAAGAGACTTAAATTTAAAAGGCGAAAAAGGTCATAACTAGCAATGAAAATATATGAAAGTTATTTTGTAATAACCTTTGTAAGAAAAGAATCTGAAAAAGGCCACAAAGTAGTCTCAATAAATTTAAGACCAGTGAAATCCTATTGAGTATCTTTTCCAAAGACAGCAGTGAGAAGCTAGAAGTAAACAAGAAGAAAAAAGGAAAAAAAAGCAAACACATGGCAACTGAACAACTGCTACTAAACAACCAATGGGGCAATGAAGACATAAAAAAATACCCTGGGACAAATTAAATGTTGGAAAGTTGTGTTTAACTATGGGACACAGTAAAAACAATTTTAAGACTGAGGTTTACAGTGATATAGGCAAAGTTAGTAGAATGAAGGAGATAACAAAGATTAGAGTGGGAATAAAAAACTAGAGACCAAAAAAATAGAAAAGATCAACATAAGAGATGATTCTTGGGAAATACAAACAAAATTGACAAACCTTTAGTCAGACTTATCAAGAAAAAAAAAAAGGCTCCAAATAAATAAAATCAGAAAGGAAAGAGATGTTACAACTGATACCACAGAAATATAAAGGATCATAAGAGAAATATAAAGGATCATATGCCATCAAACTGGAAAACCGAGAAGATATTGATAAAATTTTTAAAACAATATTCTAAGAACCAGGAAGAAACAGAAAACTCAAATAGACCAATTAGTAATGAAACTGAATCAGTAATTTTAAAACCTTCCAATAAATAGAAGCCCAATGGTCTAGAAGCAGACTAGATGACTTCCTAAAGCGAATTCTACCAAACATGTAAAGAACAGTTAAAATCTATCCTTCTCAAACTATTCTGAAAAGTTGAAGAGGAAAGAAAGTTTCTAAACTCATTCTACAAAGCTAGCATTACCCTGATACCAAAAACAGCCAAAGACACTACCAAAAAAATAAATTATAGGCCAATATCCCTAAGTGAAGGTGTCCAAGCAGCACAAACATCCAGTTATAAAATAAGTCAGTCATAACAATGGCATGTACAGAATTGGGAATATAGTGAATAATACCATAGTTAACTTTAAATGGTGACAGATGGTAACTTATGGTGATCACTCATAAAGTACATAAATGTGGTATCACATGCTGTACACTTGAAACAAATACTATAACTGTATATGAATCACACTTCAATTAAAAACATAAAGAGTTCAAGACCAGATGTGAGACGTGTTTATTGCTATCATGGACTACTCTCAGGAACTCTCAGTGACAGAGCTAGGGAATACAGTGGACTCTCCATATCCATGGGTTACACATCCAATCCAGATTCAGCCAAACACGGATGGAAAATATCAGAGGGGAAAAGTCCAGAAAGTTCCAAAAGCAAAATGTGAATTTACCCTCCACAGCATGTACATGTTATTCACAACTATTTATATAGCATTTACATTGCATTAGGTATCACAAGTAATCTAGAAATGAAAAATATAAGGGAGGATGTGCACAGGTTACATTCAAATATTACTCTTTGTTATATAAGGGACTTGAGCATCCTCAGATTTTGTATCTGTGAAGGTCCCACAGATGCTGAGGGACAGATGTATGTATGTGTTTCTACATATATACATACACACACGTCTACATCCACAGGATTCTTTAAGGAACTCAATAAAGCGATTATACATAAAGTTTACATGAAAAGCCAAAGGTCTGAGAAGAATCAAGACACTCCATAAGATAACAGTAGCAAGGGACTTACCCTACCAACGATCAATTACAAAACACAGCAGTAATTGCAAATAAACACAGAAAGGTTGAATTATTTAATATTGGTACTTGCACACATGTTTATCCACATAAAGGAAAATGAAATTGAATCCCTATTCCACTCTCTGTGTTAAAGTCATTTCCAATTTAACTGAAGATGTGTGTGTAAAAGGCAAGATTATAAAAATTTTAGTAGACAATAAAAGTAGATTTTATGGCCTCAGAATAGGTTAACAACATAAGAAAGAAAAACCATAAAGAAAAAGAGTAAATTTGTTCTGCATCACAGTAAAGAACTTAGGTTCATTAAAAAAGATCATAAAGAAAATATAAGGATAAACCACAAGTTAGAAAACACATAACCAGCAAAGTAAGTATCTAGAATATATCTCTTAAAAATTTATAAGAAAGAGAGACAATCCAATAGAAAAGTAGACAAAAAATTATAAAAGAAAAGGAAATACAAAAGCTCCTTAAATAAATGATGCTTGGTTCCTTTAGTAATTACAGGAAGACAAAAACACCTTTACACACCTATCAGTTTGACTAAATTTAAGAAATCAGACAATGTTAAGGGTGTTGCAAAGATGGGGAGCAATGGAAATGTTCAGAATCCACTGGGAGTTATGCTGGATCAATCACTTTGAAAACTGTCCAGCATGGACATACTCGATCAGCAAGCAATTTCACTCCTGAGTTTATGGTCACCTGGAGAACTGTCACTCAGAGACAATTATTCACAACCACAGAAAACTGCAAACACCCCCAATTCCAACAGTAGAATAAATAGGAAAACAAAGTACAGTGAAGTCGTTTAGTCACGTCTGACACTTTGCGACCCCCCGGACTGTAACCTACCAGGTTCCTCCATCCATGGGATTTTCCAGGCAAGAATACTGGAGTGGGTTGCCATTTCCGTCTCCAGGGGATCTTCCCAATCCAGGGATCAAACCTGGGTCTCCCGCACTGCAGGAAAACTCTTTACCGTCTGAGCCACCAGGGAAGCCAAAGAATGTATGACTTTGCGGTAATATCAGTGAACTCTAACGTTAAATGCATCAGTGTAGAAAAAGTCAAGGGAATAATATCCTCAAACACTTCTTCAGAAAAAGATGAGTGATAAACCTAATTTTTAAAAAATTAGATTACAAGCTCACAGAAGGCTGGATCAATACCCATTAACAGTCACTAAAACCTTCCCATAGTTTTTTTCCTTAGAATTGTTGAATGTTTCCAAGATATAAACAATTAAGTCCTCCTAGAGATAACAAACAGTATAACTTTCTATAGTTTTGAACACAATATTGAGTCCATAGCAAATGCCAGATTAACAAAATAAAACCACAGATCTCGTTTATTTAAAGTAGACCATACTTAAATTCCCAAAGTCTGTTGAAAACACTTGCCAAGGCACCATCTATATTATGGTTTTTCAAATTTTTTCTTTCTGTATTTTAAAGAAAATAAAAATGTTACTCTGTTACTCTGCTATCAAGATGAGTGAGATTACTTCTAAGAACTTAAACCAATTAGGCTATGAATTCATTTAAAAATATATATTAGAAACAGTACAACTTTCTATCTCCTCCCCTCCAAACAAAACAAACAGACAAAAAAAACACCCATCTTTTCAAATCAGTACAACACATTTAAAAAAAAAAACACTCTTGAGTTCTATCTGCAATCCTCTGAGAGCAATGAGCTCTGATGACACCATGTTCTAAGCTGACTCCGCCAAGGTTAGAGTAAAGTGTGCCCAGGAACCTCATAAGTATCCTCAAAACAAAAGGTTTTTCACACCTTATAAAATTAACCAACTTTAACAATTTGGAAAAATCGCAAGCTATGTATTTAAATTTGGCATCTAAGATACAATCTATTCTCTGTGATTTTACATGTTATATAATAGTGTTCAGAATTTAGAATATCTTGGTCCACATTTTATACAGGTGGGTGTATGTACAAAACCTTTAAAACAGATGGTAAGTTCCATAGAGACATCGAGTGGCAGTTCTAAGTGATTCAGCTCTAATTCATCTTGTTTGCTTTCTAACAACGCTCTTCGAAAAAGAGCAATCCCAGAGCCCGCAGAAAAGATGTCTGTTTTAAGCAGAGGTGACAATCTTTACTTATATAAGAAGAAATTATACAGGTTAGCAGAAGACAGGAAATGCAACCAAATACACTACAGATACATCAAGGGAAACTTCCATTCTCAAGGGTATATACTACAAGTGTCAGTCTAACAATCACCAAATTTATTAAGCCATAATTTTGCTACATGAATTCTCCATTCTTTCCTTCAGAGCACAATGGATCATCAGAAGGCAAGTTTTGCTTTCCTCTCTACAGTGGCAACTGTGCACCTGGCCTGAACTCTAAATAACCAGGTTCTTGTCGAAATTCTTGAAAGTCAGCCAACATACAGATCTTTTCACTCAAAATAAGCAGGAAGGAAACAGACTTAAATCATAATCGTCATATTTAGCTACTCAGAATGGGGGAGAACAGCCTTACAGACAAGTTGGCTAAACATGCACAGATCTCACCATCACCATACATGCTACACTGTCATTAAAATCAGAATTATTGCTAAGAACCTGAAGTGGGAGTATTCAAACTGGATGTTTGATGACATCAGATGCTATGGCTTAAAATCTATTGCCCCTGGATTAAGACCACACTGACCCTTGGGACTAAAGAAACACCCACAGGGATTCCAAGGACTAGAAAAGGTGGATAACATTCCAGATGCTTGCAGTTTACCAGCACTTTGAAGGCAAGGAACTCACATCTTCTGGGGAACTCCACTCTACCCCATGTGGCTGGCTCAGCCACAATGGCACCCATAAACCGGAGCCCACAGGCACAGGTGGACAGACTGTGTGCAACGCTGAATTAATTCAACCTTCTGGTCCCCTCGCTCACTGCAAACAAGTCAATAACAAGCAACTGAAGGGGGTTAGAATTTGCTGCTCCAAAACATGCATACTGACTATTTTGAGCTAAAGGCACTAAAAACAACAGGTGCAAGAAAGGCACTCTGACCTCCCCCTTTTCTTCCTGAAAACAGGAGATAAAAAAAACTCCCGTGTGAAACGTGCTCTCCCTGCACCTGGAGGAAAAGAACACTTTGATCACCAGAGACAGGGAGTCGAGGCTGAGAAGAATCTGCATAATCAAATCTTTTAAAAATTAACCTTCCCTTCCCTTAACCTTCCCCTACATATCTTTGTTATTTTTTCATAACCAGTACTCATCGTTCAACTTGATATATAAACATTAGGCCTAATTGTTTCTCTGGGTCTTTATTTTCCTATGAAAATCCCCATGTACACGTTAAAAATTATTTTTAAATCTTTCCCCCTATTTTACCTCCCCTACACAGTCATCACTCTAAGGAAATCAGCAACATGGAAAAACATACTAAATTCAAGAACCTAAAGAAAAAGAGTTACCATGAGAAAACAAACATGTTTTTAAAAGAATAAAGTTCCTCAAAAAATTCAAGAAAATATATGATATCCGTTTAAAAAATCAAAGATGAAATGATTACTTGGGGTTAAAATAAGCTTATGAAAGTGAAAGTCACTCAGTCGTGTCTGACTCTGCAACCCCATGGACTATACAGTCCATGGAATTCTCCAGGCCAGAATACTGGAGTGGGTAGCCTTTCCCTTCTCCAGGGGATCTTCCCAACCCAGGAATTGAACCAGGGTCTCCTGCATTGCAGGTGGATTCTTTACCAACCTGATATACTGGGAAACAAAAGTATGAAGGGTGATCAGCATCAGATCATGGAAGTCTATAGCTGCATTCTATACCTTGGATCCCATCCCAGTGGACACTCTAGGCTCTGCCCATCATCCTCTTCCTTTCTGCTGAGAAACATGTTCCAATCTCCATTAATTTATAAAAAGCTTATTTATCTCTTGACCCAAACACTCCTCCAAAATAAAGAAGTAATGAGGTAAGAAGATGTCCATGGTGACTCGGCAGTTCCTGGCTTAAATAACCAAATGGATGGTTCTCTCATTAAATGAACAATGAGATAAAAAAGCGTGGAGGGGTGGGGGAGAACCTAATGATGACATACAACATTTAAAGTGTCTTTACAGAAAGACACTGTTATAAACTAACAGCCTGTGTACTGAACTTGGTCCATGGGCATGTTTTCTTTGGCCCATGCAGTACTTAACAAAAATTCATCCCGTCCTTTAAAATTTAAGGTATTTACCATGCAAATCCTGACTGACAGCTTCTCTTGAGAAACTGGGAGTCTGGTAACTTTGGGCCCAACATTCCCAGATAGCAGTAAAGGCCAGAGCCAAACAGTCTGCATGAGGTCTGCAGGCTCCAGCTCTCCACCATCTCCAAGATTGCCTTCCTGACCCTGAGTCTATGTCAACGGCCACTTATCACCCCACTAACACTACTGTTTTTCTTAGTGTAGAAAAACTTTTTTTTCCTTACACAAAGACCTGCTTTTTACTCATTTTCATTGTTGACCAGGCTCTTAAGCTGGTGAATCTGCTATAACACAAGAGAGTCAAGAAACAGTTGAAAATGTGGGTCTCTGGCTGGTAAGAGAAGACAGGGCTACAGCTGGGGTTTAAGGTGGGTTTGAAATAGGTTAACATGGAAAAAGGCTGCACTCACAAAAGAGAATGTATAAAAGGGGATAGTAACTATGGATGGAACTTTAGGAAATGCCCATAATTCAAGTCAGTAAAAGAAAGGGTAATAGTAACAAATATAGGGGAAAAAATAGAATGGGAAAGATTAGAGATCTCTTAAAAGAAAACTGAAGATATCAAGGAAACATTTCATGCAAGAATTGACACAATAAAGGACAGAACTGGCAAGTACCTAACAGAAGCAGAAGAGATTAAAAAGAAGTGGCAAGAACACACAGAGGAACTATACAAAAAAGGTCATAATGACTGGAATAATGATGATGTGGTCACTCACCTAGAGCCAGACCTCTGGGAGTGTTAAGTCAAGTGGTCCTTACAAAGCATTACTATGAACAAAGCTAGTGGAGGTGATGGAATTCTAGCTGAGCTATTTAAAATTCTAAAAGATGATGCTGTTAAAGTGCTGCATATACATACACATATATGTGTGTGTGTGTCAGCAAGTTTGGAAAACTCAGCAGTGGCCGCAAGACTGGAAAAGGTCAGTTTTCACTCTAAACCCAAAAAGGGCAATGTGAAAGAATGTTCAAACTATCGTACAGTTATGCTCATTTTACATGCTAGCAAGGTAATGTTCAAAATCCTTCATGCTAGGCGTCAACAGTACATGACCTGAGAACTTCCAGATGTACAAGCAGCGTTTCAAAGAGGCAAAGAAACCAGAGAAAAAAATTGCCAACATTCACTGGATCGTGGAGAAAGCAAGGGAACACCAGAAAAACATCTACTTCTGCTTCACTGACTATGCCAAGCCTTTGATTGTGTGGATCATAACAAGTTGTGAAAAATTCTTAAAGAGATGGGAATACCAGACCACCTTACCTGCCTCCTGCAAAACCTGTATGCAGGTCAAGAAGCAATCAAGAAGCAACAGTTAGAACCGGACATGGAACGACAGACTGGTTCCAAATTGGGAAAGTATGTCAAGGCTGTATACTGTTACCCTGCTTATTTAACTTATATGCAGAGTACATCATGTGAAATGCTGAGCTGAATGATTCACAAGCTGGAATCAAGACAGCCAGAAGAAATATCAACAACCTCAGATATGCAGATGATACTACTGTAATGGCAGAAAATGAAGAATATCTAAAGAGCCTCTTAATGAGGGTGAAAGAGGAGAGTGAAAAAGCTGGCTTGAAACTCAATGTTAAAAACTGTAATCATGGCATCTGGTCCCATCACTTCATGGCCAAAAGATGGGGAAAAAGTGGAAGCAGTGACAGATTTTATTTTCTTGGGCTCCAAAATCACTGTGGATTTTGTGTTACTGAAGAAGACTCTTGAGAGTCCCTCGGACTGCAAGGAGATCAAACTAGTCAATTCTAAAGGAAATCAACCCTGAATACTCATTGGAAGGACTGCTGCTGAAGTTAGAAGCTCCAATACTTTGGCCACCTGATGTGAAGAGCCAATTCATAGGAAAAAAAAGCCCTCATGCTGGGAAAGACTGCAGGCAAAACAATGGGAGAGCAGGGGATGAAATGGTTTGTGAGCATCACCAACTCAAGGGACATGAATTTGAGCAAACTCTGGGAGATAGTGGAGGACAGAGGAGCCTGGCATGCTCCAGTCCATGGACTGCAAAGAGTCAAACATGACTTAGCAACTGACAACAAGAACAACAGTAACAACAAGCACAGTGCAAGTTCAAAGAGTGAGAGGTTCAAGTAGGAGTTCAAAATGAATGGAGTTGACAGTGCACAGATTACAGCAAAAATTCTGTCAGGGCTATGAGACCAGCACTATAGAAAGAAGTGAGACCTTTTCTGGTGCTCCAGTGGTTAAGAATTCACCTGCCAATGCAAGGGACATGGGTTCAGTCCCTGTTCCAGGAATATCCCACAGGCCGAGGGGCAACGAAGCTCATGTGCCGCAACTACTGACACTTGTGTACCTACGGCCCATGCTCCACAAGAGAAGGCACTGTGATGAAAAGCCTGTGCACCAAACCAGAGAGCACCCCCGCTTGCCACAAGCAGAGAAAGCCCGCACACGGCAAAGACCCGGTGCAGCCATAAATAAACAGATAAGAAAGAAAGAGGTGAAAGTCCATTTATTTAGCCATTTTTCATTTGCCAGAGTTACCATATGCAATCTAAATTAAGTTGCATCTTACTCATTAAAAGCATTTTTTAAGTAAAGAGCGGCGGCAGAAAACTACATTAGGCACAGTTCAACAACAAATAGAGAATTACAAATTCAGAGAATAATCTGTATTATCATAATAATGAAAATGGTCAATTAATAAAAGGAAAAAGTTACTAGGCTTTCCTCCAAATTTCTATGCAACGAGGGGAGGAGGAAAAAAGTTCATTTAACATTAAAAGACATACAAGAACTTCAAGCATCACAGTGGCAAAAGCCATCAGACTCTGAATATGGAGGAATCTCTCTGCACATGTGGTTTAAAAAGAGGGTAATTTAGAAATCCTGCAATTTAAGACAGGCTCCTCTGTAACAGTTTTTGTAGGAGATTACTAGATAAACAGGATAGAGTGTATGGGCAGAATTCATAAGGAAAAAGAAATTCAATATAAAACAGACATGAAAATGCTCACCCTCATTAAAAATCAAGAAATAAACATTAAGACAAAAATGAAGTAGCCATCATTTTATAACTAATAAATTAGCAAGGTAATATTTTATACATCTATAACTATTAAATTAGCCAAGTTATTTTTTAATTTAACCTTATTGAAAATTTTTGATTGAAGTATGGTTGATTTACACTATTATATTAATCTCAAGAGAGCACAGTGATTCAGTATTTAGTAAAAATTCTTTGTAGATTTGACACTAATAAGCCTGAATTTAAATCCCTTGTGGCCCTGTAGTTAATGTTCAGCAAAATGCTCATAAACCTTGTGATTGATGGCTAAGTCATCAGTGGTACTCTTAGAAATAGATCTTACGTAAATAATACAAGAGAAGCAAAAGGTTATATGAATGAAAATACTCGCTGATACAATGTGAAACAAAATAAAGACTCTGGAAACAAGTAAACTGTCCAATAACAGATACACTATAGAGAGAATCAAAGTGCATCCATACTATAATCTCTAAATTTATATACATATACTGGAAAGACAGATCAATAGAGCATTTTTTTCACATTTCAATATTCTCTTAATAACAGAGTAAGTGAAATCAGAAGAGAATCTGGCATTCACAATTTTATAAAAGTGACAAAGAGACAAAAACTGCAGCCACAGAGTGTAGAGAAAGATGGGGTTTAACAACTGGACTTATAAAAAAAGGAACCAGCTTCAGAAAATGAAAAAAGTACTGGGTACCTTAAAAAGAAGAACTTCAATGAGAAAGATGTAAACACATAAATCTTACACAGAGAATTGTTTAATATATAATGGAGGTGAGGCAGTTTGTAAATCAGGCAATGCTGGGAAAGAAGAAATAAGCAGTAACATTGGGGGAAAAAGAAACACAGTCGTTTGGGGAATAATTATGATTGAGAACAATTTTTGTAGGTTATAAACTAGAAGAAGAGTGAGTAACCCATAAAGAGAAAAATTGCAAATTCAGGAGAGAAGAAAGGAATATGATGAAACAGCTCTTGGAGGCCACATGGTACAAGTACTAAACTTATATGGAAGGAACCTGGCTTTCTATTAATATTCTGTCCCTGAAAAGTACTCAAATTTGTCTCTAGAAAATACTTAAATGAAAATTTTAATACCTTCTTAAAATAAGAGACACTGTTTAGAACATGTCACCAAAGAGTATTTAACCATAAAAGCAAGCAACACAATTTAAATAAATGATTCTCACATTAACTTCTAAAAATGCTAGAGGTCCTAAGTTAAAACCCAAACAAAATAATCATGTTAGAGTGATGAATGTTTTGCATGGATCTAAAATTCACATTTTTCTTCATTTTAACATTGCTCAAATCAGGATGCATCTAATAATTACTGGCTACCACTAGTTTTAAAAGCTGTGATCTGTTCCTTAAAGATACTAGAATAATGAAATGTCTTACAATTGAAGGCATCTTAAATTCAAGAAAATGTGGTATCTCTCTGTCCTTACAAACTACTCTCTTGCATTATTATATAACTACAAGAGAAAAGGGGAGAGGGGAAGAGAAACTTCGTATATGCAATTTTAAACTACTTTTCCTTTACAAAGATATAAAATTGTGAACATTCTACCAGGCAGATTTCTGTTTCTATAATTAAATGATCCCCATGGTCCAGATTCAATAAAGTTTATTCATGCTCATAAATGTAGAACATAAATCACATACATATATGTTTCACAGCTCTCTATGTGATTGATAGCCATTTTAAAGCATAGGAAAAGTGATATTTAAGGGGAAAGGACAACTAAAATAGCACATTTTCACTTAAAAATAATCTATATTAAAACAAAAATTTTTTTTATTTTTTAAATTGTGAAAGTATAATAATACATTTATAGGAGACTTGGTAAACAAAGAACAAGCTTACACATAGTTCCACTACATAACTACAATTATTTTTAGTTAAAAATTAAGGATTTTTAGGATAATTCTTAATTATCCTAAAACTTATTTAAGGATAATTTAGGATAAGTTAAGATATTTAACTGGACTTTCAATATCAAACTCTCAAAAATTAATACAATGAATATACAGAGAAGTAGAAAGATACAGTAGACCTGAAAAGCTCCGTGAACCAATTCAACATAATTAAGATGTATATAATTTTCACACAATAGGATACAAATTCTATTCTACTTACCACACACTACAAATGAGGAGACAATGGAACACATTCAGGGAAATAATAACAATGTGCAAATTTTTCATGCAAACAAAATTTTCTAATCAAAAATCAGAGGCAAGAATTTTTTATTAAAGATATTAAATTTTAATAGTAATGCTAATTAAAGGAACTATCAGTTAGGCATTTTAAAATTTTCACATCTTTGCAATTTTCTGTAAGCCTAAAATTATTTTAAAATAAAGACTCTACTATTAAACAAGTATACATATTTGTTAAACTGATAGCAACAATTTTTGCTAGTAATTTCATTGATGTTTTAACTTCAAGAAATAGCTTATGTGAAAAGATAAAAGCAAAGTTGAAGAAAAATACTTAATGAGACATTTAATAGCATCAAGCTTCTTTGGCAATTACCATAATCACAACAATAAGCCACTTCAAACTGACATGCACTACAAATTTTTTGATATTTTCAGTAAACCAAACTTGCCAGCTAATAGATTTATTATACCCTGATATTCTATTGGACATGCAAAAGATAACCAAATCAATGAAATTAGCATCTTAAAATGTTTCTTCAGCATAATCAACTTACATTGGGCCAGTGATTTACTCATAAAACATTTTAAAGTGATTCTGAATATAAATAGGGGCTCTGAATCAAAGCCAAAATAGGAACCTTGCCAGAAAATTACTTCAGACTTTCTAGTTGTAGTAACTTTGTAAACTGCAAAGCACTCTCACACAGCATTGTTCTTAGGATAACATGAGCTATGCTATCAAACTAACACACTAACTCCAGATCTTACAATTTTTAAATACTATTATTTACACTGTTTGTGGTTAAACTTTGGCAAAGTTCATCACCCTGATATACACATATATAAAGCACATGTTTTTCACTGGCAGTCAGAGGCTATGGTGGCTATAAAATGTCAAGACCACTGAACAGGACATGTTACAACATCATCATACAAGAAATTGCAACTAATTCTGCCTGAAGTAAGAGAAAAGGGGAATATGCAGCAGAATTCAAAACCTCTAGCACGTTATCACTCTTCAATAAAATGTAAAGACACTCAACATTTTCTGACTGTTTAGTATAAGCAATGCATTATGTCAGAAGACATAAAACAGTTCCTGTCCTCAAGAAAATCACAGTATACAGGGGAAAGAAATATAAAGACCTATAACGTGGCAGAATATAGTAAGCATTAGAGGAGTTTTATGAGATAATAAAAAACATACCATTAACTGAGAACTTATTAGACCGTAATTGGATTTGCATTATTTCAAGTGAAAAATATTTTCTCTGGACTAACAGAGATGTCTCTGGACTAAAAAGGCTTTAGCAGCAACAGACTTCAGTTCTCTGTAAAAATTTGTAAACACAGATACATTTTCATATTAATAAATTCACTATAGTTTATTCCAAAATTGGGAAAGAAGTACATCAAGGCTATATATTGTCACCCTGCTTATTTAAATTGTATGCAGAGTACATCATGTGAAATGCTGGACTGAGTGAAGCACAAGTTAGATTCAAGATTGCCAGGAGAAATGTCAATAACCTCAGATATGCAGATGATATGACTCTAATGGCAGAAACCGAACAAGAACTAAAGAGCGTCTTGATGAAGGTGAAAGAGGAGAGTGAAAAAGCTGGCTCAACAACCAACACAATACTGTAAAGCAATTATCCTCCAATTAAAAACAAATAAATTTAAAAAAAAAAAACCTCAACATTTAAAAAACTAACATCATGGCATCTAATCCCATCACTTCATGGCAAATAGATGGGGAAAAAAACGCAAACAGTGACAGACTTTATTTTCTTGGGCTCCAACATCAATGTGGACGGTGAATGCAGCCATGAAATTAAAAGATGCTTGCTCCTTGGAAGAGAAGCTATGACCAACCTAGAGAGCATATACATTATATCAGTTCAGTTCAGTTCAGTCGCTCAGTCGTGTCCGACTCTTTGTGACCCCATGGACTGCAGCATGCTAGGCCTCCCTGTCCATCACCAACTGCCGGAGTCTACCCAAACCCATGTCCATTGAGTCAGTGATGCCATCCAACCATCTCATTCTCTCTCGTCCCCTTCTCCTCTTGCCCTCAATCTTTCCCAGCATCAGGGTCTTTTCCAATGAGTCAGCTCTTCGCATCAGGTGGCCAAAGTACTGGAGTTTCAGCTTCAACATCAGTCCTTCCAATGAACACCCAGGACAGATCTCCTTTAGGATGGACTGGTTGGATCTCCTTGCAGTCCAAGGGACTCTCAAGAGTCTTCTCCAACACCACAGTTCAAAAGCATCAATTCTTCGGCACTCAGCTTTCTTTATAGTCCAACTCTCACATCCATACATGACCACTGGAAAAACCACAGCCTTGACTAGACGGACCTTTGTTGGCAAAGTAATGTCTCTGCTTTTTAATATGCTGTCTAGGTTGGTCATAACTTGCCTTCCAAGGAGTAAGTGTCTTTTAATTTCATGGCTGCAGTCACCATCTGCAGTGATTTTTTATTTTTTCCCAGAAAAATAAAGTCAGCCACTGTTTCCCCATCTATTTGCCATGAAGTGTGGGACCGGATGCCATGATCTTAGTTTTCTGAATGTTGAGCTTTAAGCCAACTTTTTCACTCTCCACTTTCACTTTCATCAAGAAGCTCTTTAGTTCTTCTTCACTTTATGCCATAAGGGTGGTGTCATCTGCACATCTGAGGTTATTGATATTTCTCCTGGCAATCTTGATGCCAGCTTGTGCTTCCTCCAGCCCAGCATTTCTCTTGATGTACTCTAAAGCAGAGACATCACTTTGCCAACAAAGGTCCGTATAGTCAAGAGCTATGGTTTTTCCAGTAGTCATGTACAGGTGTGCGAGTTGGACCATAAAGAAGGCTGAGTGCTGAAGAACTGATGCTTTTGAACTGTGGTGTTGGAGAAGACTCTTGGAGAGTCCCTTGGACTGCGAGGATATCAAACCAGTCAATCCTAAGGGAAATCAATGCTGAATGTTCACTGGAAGGACTGATGCAAAAGCTGAAGCTCCAATACATTGGCCACCTGATGTGAAGAGCCAACTCATTGGAAAACACCCTGATGCTAGGAAAGACTGAGGGCAGGAGGAGAAGAAAATGCCGGAGGATGAGATGGTGGGATGGCATCATCGAGTCAGTGGACATGGGTTTGAGCAAACTTTGAGAGATAGTGAAGGATAGGGAAGCCTGGTGTGCAGCAGTCCATGTGGTCTCAGAAAGTCAGATGCAACTGAGCAACTGTACAACAACAATAATAACTAAGAAATGTTGTTTCTGACCCTTCCAACCATTCAGATTTCACAAAGATCCTTAAAGCAGTAAAACCAAAATTGGCAAATAAGAGCATCAGCCCTTGAAGGTAAAACAATTTTTAAGAACTGTTATGGCTAACACTAAAGAATTCTAATTCCTCATTCCCATTTCAGGATGCAATGTGTAGAAGAAAAATCAAAGTCAGGCTCAATGGGTTTTCCTAAGTAAACCTTTTTAAAAAATTAAAATACACATATAAATATACAAATCCTAAGTGTACACCTTTAACATATAGTGAAATCACCTATGTAAATAGTACTCAACCAAGAAAAAACATTACCAACACCCCAAGAGCCACTTTCATAGCTTTCAAAGCCAGCAACCATTACAATCTGAAGCACCACAGACTGGTTCTGCCTGTTTCCAAATTGAACATTTTATAGCACAAGAAAATATGAGGTTGGAAAGTAACTTATTTAAATGAGGTCATAGAGTATGCTATTTTCTTTCCTTCATCATTGTGAATCTCATCTATGTTGAAACAGGAAGCATTAGTAGTGTTACATGAACATACCACAATATGTTTCTACATTTACTACTAAAGAACATTTCTATTTTTTCTACTTTGGCATGAGTACAAATAATGCTGCTATGAATACGGTTGGACACATTCTCTGGGGCAAATGCATGCATTTCTGTTGGGTCTGTACACATCTGGGCATGGAAGTACTGGATCCAAAGGTGGTACCAACTTATACCCCCACTACTAGTGGGCTTCTCAGGTGGTGCAGCGGGTAAAGAATCTGCCTGCAGATGCAAGAGACACAGGTTTGAACCCTGGGACAGGAAGATCCCCTGGAGGAGGAAATGGCAACCCACTACAGTATTTTTGCCCAGAAAATTCCGTGGACAGAGGAGCCCAGTGGGCTACAGTCCGGGGGGTTGCAAAGAGTTAGACATGACTGAGCACAGCATAGCCACCACCGTGTGGGTGAGCTCCCACTGCTCTCTACTTAGAGTTAGCAGTCTGTTTCTCTTGTCATCCTGGTGAGGATATAATAGTGCATCATTATGGTTTTAATTTGCATTTTTCTTTTAAGAAATGATTTAGTATCTTCTTTCTTGAGCTCTCTATTCAAAACTTAAGTCTTGGCCAAGAGGAAGGTAAGACTTGGAAAGGAGGGTCTGGCTTTTATTGATTCATAGTTCTTCATCCATTCTGGATATGAATCCTCTGTTTGACATGTAGAGAGTATACTCTAAGTATCTTCCTTTCACTGTATGTCTTGCCTTTTCACTCTCTTAACAATGTTTTATGATGAAGAGAAATTCTTAACTTCGGAGTAATTTGATGTATCCATTTTGCCATTTATGGTTAATCTTGATAGAATTCAAATGCAAAAATAGACACATTTTGGCTACCTTCAACTAATATACTGGCTTGTTTATTTTTTAAAAAGTGAATTACTTTGGGCTTCCCTGGAGGCTTAGTAGTAAAGAATCTGCCTGCCAACACAGGAGACATGGGTTTGATCCCTAATCTGGAAAGATTCCAAATTCCACAGAGCAACTGAGCCCATGCACCACAACTATTGAGCCTGTGCCATCAAGCCTGGGAATCGCAACTCCTGAGCCCACAGGCTACAACTACTGAAGCCCATGCGCCCTACAGCCCATGCTCTGCAATAAGAGAAGCCCTCACACTGCAACTACAGTGGCCCCCACTCGCCACCACTAGAGAAAAGCCGGTGCAGCAACAAAGACCCAGCACAGCCCAAAATAAATATTTTTTAAAAAGCAAATCATTTTAAGTAAGTTCATAAACAGATTTTCATTTGCAACAAACTTAGGATAGGTAATTGCGCAATAAAAAAGTGTTTAAGGGTCACTTTAATATAAAATGATTAGAACTGGATCCCAGGTTTTTGGTGGGGCACAGCACAGATTACTAACTTCCATTCCAGTCAAATTTTAAATTTCTAGTCTCTCCAAATTTTAAATTTCTAGTCTCACTCAAACAATTTTGAACAATGGTTCTGAAAGACAAGTTTTACTTGAATGCCTCAAAGAAATTTGGGAATCTAAGTAAATGTGACAAAAAGGACCCCCAAAATACATTATATCCCTGACCTAAATGTCTCTTAAATAAAATGAGGGTGCTGATAATTTAGTACATTAACTTTTTTTTTTACATTTGCTTAGATATAATCTCTAGCAACATAGAAGAAATTACTATGCCATTTCACATCCTGAAATGAAAACCAAGAATAAATGAGGAAAATAAACGTGTTTGATAATTTAAAGACATAATATCTGTAAAACAAATCACATTATGATATAATTACATATTCTTTCAACAAGAACTCTCTTGACAGTATGAGGCATGCAAAACAACAAAATACTTCGGAGACTTAAGAATCTGCTCAAGAATATGCACATTTATATAAACTACATACATAGGCATGCCTTCCTTTGCTATCTTTATATTGATCCACCAAGCCACTAATCAAGTTTTATTTATAATAAGTACATCAAAATGACATGATAAATATGGAAAAAGAATCAGCCATGGAACCCATGATATAAGCATCTCATTTATGCAACAATCACTTGAAGAATACATATTTTCTTGTCACTTTTTAGTTTAGGTTGATGTTAATAACAATTCATATAGGTCCTCTCATTTGAAGAATTCAAAGAGCTTGCCAATATCTTAACTTTCACAAGAAGCCTTTCAACAAAAGTATGCCATATCACATCATCAAAAATTCATATACGCCTGGTAGAACATTCAGTTAATTACTCACCTATGGTTAAACTGAAAACTAAAAAGCACACTTCATCCTGTCCTGGCTAGACGTGAACGTCAATATCTAACTTATCAGGAAAGCTCCCTCTGACAACCTCTACTAATTCCACAATGGCCAACAAAAAGGAAAAAACGCAAAAGATGGGGGAGCAACTACTCTAGGAGAAAAAAAGATTGTAATGAATCCAGAGTTGCCCAGAAGCATCCACATTACTTCTGAAAAACAGTAGACTAGATATTGCAAGTTATTTATTCAACTTATCAACAACACTTCGTGCACATAGAAAGACACATTCACAAACCCCTTGTCTTAATTTCACGGCTCCAGTTTGAAAGGCACTAAAACAGATGTTACAGAGTTTATGTACTTTACTTAGAGAAGAGCTCCTGCAACATTTACTGAGAGGCACTCCACTACTCTTTTCCAAACACAATTCTCACAGACTTCCTCGTGATCATTTTGTAAAAGCAGAAAACCAGAAAGGGGAGGGGAAATGGGGCTGCTGCCAGAATCAGGCACACCAATAGCAGAAAAGTAAAGCCTGAAAGAGACAGAAGTAGTAACAACACGGCCCAATAGTCCTCCAAAACTTCTCAGTAATTCCAAATCCATCTTGTAATTTGAGTCCATGACAATGAACTCCAGTATCAAGAAATGATTATATATTCAGTGTACTTAAAATAATTTTTCTCAGAAGTCCTTAACATAGGAAACTTAAAGCTTAAAGAGGACACTTCACCTAAGAAGATATAAAGATGGCAGATACATGAAAGATGTTCAAAATTATTCACTGATAGGGAAATGCAAATTAAAGCCACGATGACTACAAACTTGTTAGAATAGCTAAAATGAAAAATACTGGCAATTAATGCTAGGGAGGATGTGAAGCAAAGAGAACTCTCAAACACTGCTGCTGGGGATGCAAAATGATACAACTGCTCTTGAAAACAGCTTGAAAGCTTCTCTTAAATGTAAACATACATTATGATCCAGAAATCACACATCTAAGTATCTACCCAAAAGAAATGAAAATTTACATTAACAGAAAAACCTGAACAAAAATGTTTATAGCAGCTCTCTACTAATAATTATCCAAACTGGAAACAACCCAAGTGTCCTGCAATGCGTGGACGTATAAACAAACTGGTACATCCAATGGATGTACTGTACACACAATGGAAGACTCAGCAGTAAAACGGAACTACTGATATATGCAACAATTCGAATGAATCTCAAAGGCATGCTAAGTGAAGGGAAGCCAGTCTTAGAAAGTTAAACACTGTATGACTCTATTTATATGACATTTAATTTATTAAGTTAGATGACATTCTCAAAAAGACAAAACTCTAAGATAAGAGTACAGACCAGTGGCTGCCAGAGGACATGGAGGGGTAGGGAGAGGAGAGGTGGCTATACATGAAGGGAGAGTGTGAGTGTTTGGGGATCACAAAACTGTTCTCAGTCCTGACTGGGGTGGAAGTTACAGGAATCTAAAAGTGTTTAAAGATCTGTAGAACTGGACACGTGTGTTCAAAACGGTGTGATAATTTTAAGAGGGTCCTCCTTTAGCCCACATATATATAAATAAAATGCTAGGAAAACGTAGCAGATTTGAAGAAAGGATAACTTTGCAACATTCTCATGTTGACACATGACTGATTCTGACAGCTTTCAAAGACAGAAAAACACATACCATAAACAGTAATCACAAGAAAGCTAGAGCCAACTTTACTACTATTAGACAAAGTGGTCATTAAGACAAAATATTACTAGAGAAAAAGAAAGAGTTTAAAATGACAAAAGGGTTGATTAAACAGGGAGATATAATAATTGTAAGTATATATGCAATCTAACAACAGAGCCCCAAAACAAATGAAACAAAACTGGACAGAACCAAAAGGAGAAAGACCATTCAACAACAGTAAGACACTTCAACACCCCACTCTAAGTCATAGAACAACTAGACAAAAATCATAAAGGATATAAACATTTGAACAGCACTCTTTACCATAGTGACCTAACTGGCATCTACAAAATACTTTAGAATACATATTCTCTTCAAGATGCAAGATAGATCATTTGCAATGTCATTAAACATGTCTCAATAAATTTAAAAGGATTGAAATAAAATAAAATACATTTGGGACTCCAAAGAATTAAATCAAAACAAAAGTAATCTAGGAAATCTCCAAATAATTGGAACTCAAACAATAATTTGTAAACAATCTGTGGGTCAAAGAAAATAAATTTTGATCAAGCAATTAATATTTTGAAGTGAATGAAAACAAAACAAAAAAAAAATGTGAAAATGTAGAGGATGTAGCTAAAGACATAATTTTGTAGGTTTTAAACTTAGGCCTACACAGAAAATAAAAACTTCACTTCTCTTCCACTTTAAACTAGATAAAGAGTAAACTAAACCCCATAGAATGAAAAAGGAAGGCAATTACATTTTAGAGCAAAAATCAATGAAACTGAAAACAGAAAAAAAAGAGAAAAAACAATGAAACCAGAGTTGATTCTTTTAAAAGGTCAATAAAACTGACAAACTTTTACTTAGACTGACAAAGAAAAAAATGAAAAAGACACCAATTAAGAAAATCAGGATTGAAAGAGGAGGCATCACTATTGACCCTATAGAAAAAGATTATAAAGGAATATTATAAGAAAGAATTTGCCGGCAATGCAGGAGACCACAGTTGGATTCCTGGGGTGGAAGTTCCCCTGGAGAAGGGATAGGCTACCTACTCCACTATTCTTGGGCTTCCATCATGGCCCAGATGGTAAAGAATCAGTCTGCAGTGCAGGAGACCTGGGTTCAATCCCTTCGTTGGGAAGACACCCTGGAAGAGGGCATGGCAACCCACTCCAGTATTCTTGCTCGGAGAATCCCCCATTGACAGAGGAGCCTGGAGGGCTACAGTTCATGGGGTCCCAAAGAGTCAAACGCGACTAAGCAACTAAGCCCAGAGCAGTATACCACCAAATTAGGTAATTTAAATGAAATGGGCAAAAATCTTAGAAAGATATAAAGTAGCAAAGCCAACTCAAGAAGAAACAGAAGATCTGAACAGACCTGTAACAAGAAATTCAACTAACAATTACGAATCTTCCCACAAAAAGAATCCAGGCCCAGATGGCTTCACTGCTGAATTCCATCATATATTTAAAGAACAAAGCCAATTCTTAACAAACTCTTCCAGAAAACAGAAAAAAAGAGATGCTTCCCAACTCATTCTTTTGTTTTTCTTCTCAACTTCCAACAAATTCAATACTATCCTGATACCAAAGCCAAAGATATCACAAAAATAGAAAACAGATCAATATCCCTCTTGAATATATATATATACATACATATATATACACAAATTCAATTAGTAAACCAAATCCAGCAACCTAAAAAACAGATTAGATACTATCATCAAATGCGATTCATTCCAGGAATGCAAGCTTGATTTAACATCTGAAAATCAATTAATGTAACAATATGTAAAATGTGAATTAATTTAATATACCAATAAAGGACAAAAAGCCACATGATCACATCAGTATACACAACATTCACTCATGATTAAAAAAAATAAAACCTCAGCAAACTAGGAACAGAAAGGAGTAGTCTCAACCTGAAAAGGATATTTATACAAAACCCACAGCTATCATCATACTTAATGTTAAAAAACTGAAAGTGTTTCCATAACATCAGGAGGAACAAGATAAGGATGTCCACTCTCACCATTTCTATTCAAAAATCCTGCTTACTTAAAAGTGAAGTCGCTCAGTCGTGTCCGACTCTTTGCAACCCCATGGACTGTAACCTGCCAGGCTCCTCTGTCCACGGGATTCTCCAGGCAAGAATACTGGAGTGGGTTGCCATTTCCTTCTCCAGGGGATCTTCCCAACCCAGGAATCGAACCCATGTTTCCCACGTTACAGGCAGACTCTTTACCATCTGAGCCACCAGGGAATCCCTATATGCAAGGTACATCATGGAAAATGCCGGACTGGATCAGTTACAAGCTGGAATGAAGGGAGAAATATCAACAATCTCAGATATGCAGATGATGCCACTCTAATGGAGGAAAGTGAAGAGGAACTAAAGAGCCTCTTTATGAGGGTGAAAGAGAGTGAAAAAGCTGGCTTAAAATTCAACATTTAAAAAATCAAGATTATGGCATCCAATCCCATCATTTCGTGGCAAAAAGATGGGGGGAAAATGGAAACAGTGGCAAATTTTATTTTCTTGCGCTCCAAAATCACTGAGGACAGTGACTGCAGCCATGAAATTAAAAGACACTTGCTGCTTAGAAGAAAAGCTATGACAAACCTAGACAGTGTAATAAAAAGCAAAGATATCACTTTGCCGACAAAGGTCCATATAGTCAAAGCTGTGGTTTTTCCAGTAGTCATATACGGATGTGATATAAAGAAGGCTGAGCACTGAAAAAATGATGCTTTTGAATTGTGGTGTTGGAGGTCACTCCCTTGGACTGCAAGGAGATCAAACCAGTCAATCCTAAAGGAAATCAACCCTTAATATTCACTGGAGAGACCGATGCTGAAGCTGAAGCTCCAATACTTTGGCCACCTGATGTGACGAGCCAACTCACTGGAAAAGACCCTGATGCTGGGAAAGATTGAGAGCAGGAGGAAAAAAGGGCAACAGAGGATGAGATGGTTGGATGGCATCACCGACTCAATGGACATGAATTTCAGCAAATTCCAGGAGACGGTGAAGGACAGGGAAGCCTAGTATCTTGCAGTCCATGGGGTCACAAAGAGCTGGACACGACTTAGTGACTGAACATCAACAACTGGAGGTTCTAGCTGGAACAGTAAGGCGAAAAACCTAACAAACAAACAAACAAAAAAGTAAAGGTACCCCAACTAGGAAGGGTTAAAACTGATACCTTTCAAAGCCTTACACATAGTACCCAAACTGACAATTCATGCTTGAAAACAAGAGCCAGTGTGGTTTATAGTGTGGTAAATATTAAACCATGGACTTCCCTTAGCCTAGCTTGTCAACATTATCAGTAATCAGGAGTATGAAAGTTTTTCAGTGGAATTAACACACACAAGCAAGGAACTGAATATATTAAAGACTAAAAATATTGAAAAAAACATTTGTTGAACTGAAATTTATTCATCTTAATATAGCTGACACTTTTTAAAGATGTATTAACATGTCTGAATTGTTAATACATTTTAATTTTATCTTAACCCTTTTGAATTAAATTATATAGGCTTTATAATATCAGATTATCTCCTGACATAACATGCATAATTTTTTTCCCATTGTTTTAGAAAGAAAGCAATAATGTAAGTTTTCCATATGAACTCAAGCTATATTCTGATGAGGGCTCTTTTCACAGTGATATCTTAATGAAATACTTCCTTTTTACATCTGTTAAGACTCTGTCCCTGGACAGATAAAAATAAAGGTCTCCTCAGTCACCCTGATCAATCAGTTTAATTTCACAAGTCCATAGTCACATACACAAAAAATACATAATTTTGTATTGTTAAAACACAGGACTAGAATAATACCCAGTACCCATACAAGTATCTGTTCAGTAATTACTTCTGCTGGAAGAGTTCACGGGGCAGGCATCATAGATGTGCTCTTTTAACGAGAATTAAGTTGGAAACTGGAAAAGGGTACAGAAGTAAAAAGGATCCCAGACCCAGTCATCTGGGACAGCAAATAGGGAGAAGACGTATGAAAACGCCTACTTCAATCAGACAGAAAATGAAGAAATGTATCTCAAGCTTTACAAGTACAATTAAAGCCACCGTCAGATCCATCTTGGTGAAGCTCAGTAACCAAAGGCAAGGGAAAAGCACATTTCAGGATTTATCCACAATTCTTGACCTGAAGGGCAGAGGCAGCACAGCTTCCTCAAATGCCCCCCTTAGAAGAAAGACCAAATGCTGGAGCCTGGCTCTGTCACACGGTCTCCAAATCTGAACCAGAGAACAGAAATCGTTTATACCAGAGTTGATATTAACACGATCTATATCCCAGAATAAAACTTCTATCTGCCTCAACTGATGTTGACGCCACTAAATAGCTTTATCTGTCAAGTTGTTTCAAAAAGTCAAAGATGTATCCTAAATAAAAGGAATCCTCAATTACACATTAAAAATGTGGCCTTCAACCCCACTTCTCACTTCTTAATAAAACATCAAGTTGAACCTTTATACTATTGGGAAAAAATGGTTATACTGAAATTTAAAACTTCTGAACTAATAAAACCAACACCATGTTCCTATACTCCAGCGTGCCTGACCTCCCCTGAAACTTACAGCAATCCACATTTGTTCCTTACTGCCAAGTCCTTTTTGTCGCTGTGCCATCAGGCTGCTAGCCCGAAAAATTAAACTAATATACCATTTCTTTTCATTTTCAGCCCTGGTGGTAGTCAGTAATTCCCAAAGTATCCAAACAAAGACCCGTTGTCAAGGACAAGGTCTGTGTGGACCTGGCTGCAATGCCTGTGGGCATTAAACAGATTTAAATACGGCCTGAACCGCCAGGTGGCAGAGGAGAAGGCGCTGACAGACTTAGATGAGCAGAAAACAGAAGTGCATTTTTCTCAGGCCATCAATCGGTCAGTTCAGAAATATTTATTGAGAACATTCTCCATGTTAGGCCCTGCTCAAGGCTATGGGCACATCATAGGGAATAAGACCAAACCTCAGGACCTAAGGAGCTCACATTCTACTTGGGAAGAGCACTAAAGGTCATCCAAATGCAAAAAGCAAAAATTCTAGCTTTAGTTAGGGAGATTTCTTTTTTTTTAAAGTAGTCAACTCCCTTACATCCCAGGATAATATCAGTAAGAAAAACTGCAGCAGCAAACTGTTATAAATAGAACAGACAAACAATAAGGTCCTACTGTGTAACACCGGGAAATATATTCAATACCCTGTGATAAACCATAATGGAAAAATATGAAAAAGACTGTGTGTGTGTGTGTGTGTGTCCATATATAACAGAATCACTTTGTTGTATGGGAGAAATGAGCACACACTGTAAATCTTTACTGCAGTAAAATAATTTTTAATTTTTTATTTTGCCCCCTCTACCCTTGCCACCGACTAATGTACTCTCAACACAGCAACCGAGTGGCCTTTGCAAAACACGATACACCCTTGCCTAAAGCCATTCAACAGCTTCTCATTACCCTGGGTGTAAAACTAAAAATCCTTGACATGGTCTAAAAGCCCTTGTGTGATAATCCAGCAGATCTTTCCAACTTTGAATCCACTGTGTTCCCAATTACATGCTCCAGCCACACTAATCTTTAAGCTTGTCAAACACATTCAGCTTTCCTGTCTGGGGTTGGGGTTTGTCTGAAATATTTTCCTGCCTCCCAAGTCCTACTCTGGATAATTCCCACTCACCTGTGCTGGAAGCACTTTCTCCCATGCCCCTCCAGCCTCCTCTCCCACTTCACCCCATACACACTCAGCTAAATGAGGATGTCAGGTACATTTTCACTGTTTCCAAGTAATTTGCTTTCATGTACAATTTGCTAGAAATGTAGCCCACAAACCCCATCTCTTGCTTTGTGTGTGTGTGTTTAAATAAAACATCAGGTTTTCTTTATACTACTGGAAATGCATGGGTATGTTACTTCTAGAGCATCTACTGGTTTACACAAATATATTTACTTGTGTGACCATACATGTCTCTTTCACTAAGCCCTAAGTTCCAGGAAGACAAGTGTGGTGTCAGTTTGTGGAAATACAATGTCCCCAGAGCCTCGCAGGATGAAGATTGACACAAAGAAGGTCAGTCATCAAGGAGAAAAGCAAATGAATTATGATCACCACCAATGGGAACAACTGAAATTTAACCTTCAGAGAACTGCTCCCAAAGACAGCTCAGTTTCCAAGAGCCACATTTCATTTTGCTTGGGTTTCTGTTGTAATGAAGACTTTACTAGGAAAACAAAATCCAGACTGGGTAAGAGACTGCTAAGAATCTTCTTGTAGCGGACACTTTTTTTCCCAATTGGTTAGAAATGTATCCAGTATGTGGATTTGGTTCCTTTTCATTTTTAAATGTGGATATCCTGTCTATTTGAAAGAATGATACTGAGGATCAAAAGGAGTGTTTATTACTTAAGCACTCAGAGAATTATTAAAAAATATATAAATATTATTGCTACTAATTTAAATGAGCAAAATTCCTAGCATGAGGAACAGGCATCTTGACTCTTATTAAAATACTGACTTTGAAAAGGTTTTCTGTAATGCATTATTAGGTAGATAATCATACCTTATGTTGCCTATTTGAAAGAAACATTACTGTTTTGGTTGCAGCTATGTTATAATGAAAAACGACTACAGCAAGTAAGCACTTTGCTTTTGTCCAACTAGGTGCACAACAAAGAAAAAATTATAAATGCCTCCACAAACGTGTCCAACGATGTCACCGTATGACATTTCTATCCTAGCTAGCATGACATGGTAATCTTTAAAATGTCCAAACATTACTTGCACAATGCAAAACTATTCACAGTAGCTCTCTATTAGAAATATGTAAATTACTATCAATACAATAACATGGACTACACACACACACACAAACACAGAGTATATGCAATATACTCTGCCCTTTTCTAAATAAAAAGCAAGCAAAAAAACCACATTTTCTCTTTTTAAAAACCATTTGCTTTGATGTAAATAATAACATTACTAACACGGGTGGATCACAAAATAATATATAATTTTATGTTGCTAAATGTACCAAAAGGCTCAATGTTGGATACTAATTTGTTAAAAGGGGTATCAGCCTCAAAGAAATATTTAAATTACCATTCTGTGAGCAATGTTCAGTTGGGATCTTTAAGCTGCTTGAGGGAGGTCTAAACAAACTGCATTTTATCATACAAAGGTATCAGTAGAGAGGATAACCATTAAGACTACATGAAAAGAGATGTCCACAAACAAAAATCTTAACTGTATTAAAAAATGTTGATTTTTGCCTGTTTAAATAATAATGAAAAAAAATTCCTCTTAATGGTTATTTTTTAATGAAGTCTAAACAACTCAAGTATTTAAAACTTTAACCTTACCATTTTAATTTTTTGGACAAAATTTTAGGCAATAATTCAAATATATTCACGCAATACGTCTGCTTCTCTGATAATTAAAAAAGATAGCAACAGAATATGAAAAAAATAAATAAATAAATACATAAATAAATAAAAAAGATAGCAACAAACGCCTTCCCAACCCCAGCCTTACCCTATTAACTTTTCCACTGAACACATTTCACGTAAACTTTTAGACCTGGGGGTGATGAATGAGACATGAAAGAATGACTCCATATTCTACATAACCAATAATTCACTTGCATGTCATAAATGGTACATAACATCATTTGATATATTGTCTTTCAGCCCCAGAGAAAAGCTGCCAGTAGTCATATCTTTCTTATCTTTAGGGTTGCCGACGTTTACCCTGTCCCCTGAGGGAAATGTCTGACTCAACTAAATAAAACTGAAGGATACACCATATAATGAACAGTCTTATTACCTTAAAATTAACCTTTTAGATTTTCTTTCTGTCTTCTTGAGCTTGAAGAGTCAAACTAGAAAAACCTCTAACAAAATTAATGTACAGAAGTCAGATTCTATTCTATGCTACATATTCTCATCTTGCCATGAATTTACTGGAAGTTATGCGAATGGGTTGAAGAGACCAGTGTGGCCGGAAGAATGGGATCCCAAGTTAGAAGGACACTGGCTCGATCTAGCCTAACTGTGCACTGCCTTTCAGAGTCTAAAACAGCTGTGTGATTCACAAGAAATGGCCGAGCAGACCCCCAAACCCCAAATGTACCAGAGGTCAGCTTTCTAAAGGCCACATCTATTTTTACACTAATATAAGTTGAGTTCTAAATTTGACCTGCATTTAAATCATCATCTGGTGAGGAATGTCCAGCTGGACTCTTACACACTTTAAGTTGCTTGATGGAGGTCCAAACAAAGTTCATTTTATAAGCAACAGACAAAGCCTTCTCTTAGCAACTGGCAGCCTCCACAAAGGAAGAGCAGCAGCTGTGAAGAAAGGGCCATCCTGCAGCTGAGGGTCCCTGGAATTTACTTCTTCACATAACTAATAAAAGCAGGCCATTCTTCACGTTGAGATAATTGGGGGAAACCAATTTCCGATTGCTCAGCGCAACAGAATGAAGGAATAGAGCATATTTTCAATGGTGTGCAGAGTACTTGAACATCATCCCAAAGAAACAGCCAACAAAAACCTATTTTTAAGGTTCCTCACAGCATATTTCTCTTCAGAAAGTTCACAGGGCAATCCCATCCAAAATGGCCTCACTGACAATGAAGAAAGAGTTTTCTTTTAGATTTTCAGCTCAGAAACCAAAAGATAAAAAGAAAACTATGAATATCCTATCAAAGTATCAGTTAAATAATTACGGCACTAATTGATGATAATTTTGGAAACTGGTATCATTCTTACAGCAAACTTCAAAACAGAACTGTAACTATTTTTAAAAACTTGTATTTCAAGAGTATAACAGTGATAAAGGGTGGCACTAGTACATGTATATGTTTCACATAGGAAATTATGTCTTATCAATTTTAGTATTCACGTTAGGAAAATTACTGCCAGAGCAGAGATAAAAAAACAAAACAGATAAATCTCTGGGGAAAAATCTATGAATATGAAAGTACGTAAGTTATATACCTATTTCTTTAAACCAAAATCACAGGAATTCAGTAAAATAAACTACTGCTAATCATAGATGAAAGTAAAATACCAAACATACCCATATACATATATACATACATACACACACACACTCACACATAACAACCAAAACCTATCTCATTAGCCTACCATTCTGGCCAGTGCACCATGCTTAAAGATGGACTAATACTGTGATTTAGAGAGCAAAGCAAATTCAAGTATTTCAGTTTCTAGACCCATAGATGATCGATCTGATTTTAAGGTTCAAAAGTATAGAACATGAAAAGCAAATGCACAGTATCTGCACCAGAAGCCTTGACTCCATCAAGTCACCTTCATTTTCATTCATTCAGTCAAGGAATACTTTACTGAGCAACGTAGCTGAGGCTGCTTGTTGCTACTCAGTGTTCACTCTCTCCTCGTTCCTAACGGAACCCCTAATTAACCTGATGAAAGCAAGACAACTAATTAAAGAACTATCTTTCATTGCATCCTCACAGCTAGATGAGTCCACTTTCACAGGTTAGGCCAATGAGACACAAGCATACATGTTCTGAGAAAATTAAGCGCGGAAAAGTTACTTAAAGGGAGCCAACTCTGTTTAGAACCAGACACAGAACAACGGACTGGTTTCAAATTGGGGAAGGAGTACGTCAAGTCTGTATATTGTCATCCTGCTTATTTAACTTATATGCAGAGTACATCATGAGAAATGCCGGGCTGGATAAAGCATAAGCTGGAATCAAGATTGACAGGAGAAATATCAATAACCTCAGATATGCAGATGATACCACCCTTATGGCAGAAAGTGAAGAAGAACTAAAAAGCCTCTTGATGAAAGTGAGAGAGGAGAGTGAAAAAGCTGGCTTAAAACTCAACATTCAGAAAACTAAGATCATGGCATCTAGTCCCATCACTTCATGGCAAATAGATGAGGAAACAATGGAAACAGTGACAGACATTATTTTCTTGGGCTCCAAAATCACTGCAGATGGTGACTGCAGCCATGAAATTAAAAGACGCTTGCTCCTTGGAAGAAAAGTTACGACGAACCTAGACAGCATATTAAAAAGCAGAGACATTACTTTGCCAACAAAGGTCCATCTAGTCGAAGCTATGGTTTTTCCAGGAGTCATGAATGGATGTGAGAGTTGGACCATGAAGAAAGCTGAGCGCTGAAGAATGGATGCTTTTGAACTGTCGTGCTGAAGAAGATACTTGAGAGTCCCTTGGACTGCAAGGAGATCCAACCAGTCAATCCTAAAGGAAATCAATTCTGAATACTCACTGGAGGGACTGATGCTGAAGCTGAAGCTCCAGTACTTTGGAGACCTGATGCGAAGAGCCAACTCATTGGAAAAGACGCTGATGCTGGGAAAGATTGAAGGTGGGAGGAGAAGGGGACGAGAGAGAATGAGATGGTTGGATGACATCACCAACTCAATGGACATGAGTTTGACAAAGTTCTGGGAGATGGTGAGGGATGAGGAGGCCTGGCATGCTGCAGTCCATCGGGTCACAAAGAGTTGGACAAGACTGAGCAACTGAACAACAAGTGACAGATAATTCCATAGTTCTGAATGATACCCTGGTATCTGCCAGAGGGCCAGCTCACTCAGTAAGACAAAGAGCCGTGGAAACACTGCTGCTCCCTGGCCAGCTCAGGGGTCCTGCTCTTTACCTCTGGGATATATAGACCTCATTATCCTGCATTTCCATGGGCTGAGCTAAGGAAAGTGGGCAATGGGGAGCTCCCGCCTTTATGTCTCTTCTTGCTCACCCACCCACGCACCCTCATTACATGTCTGCTGAGCACCACACACTGTGCAGGAATGCCAGGAGTAACTTTAATGACCAAAACATAGGAACCATCCTCAAGGAATGGAAAAACAAGAGAAAAGTCCAGAAGCAATTACAACGCAACGTGAAAAAATGATGAGTATACATGATGCGTGCTTCCCGTGGGGACGCCCGGTGCAGTCTGGAGTGCTTCATTCTGAGGATCTCGTTTATTCCACAGCCATCACTGCTGGACTTCCTCTTGGTGATATGAACAGCAGAGACCACGCCAACGCACCAGTCAGGAGGTGATAGCACGGAGGACAGGAAAGGCTGAGCAGTGAAGTGCAAGTTAAACGACCAACAGAATTTTCCCGGATTGAAAGGTGTAGGTGGAAGGTTTCGTGCAGAGAATTAACCAGGCAGAAATATCCAGAGACAAGAAAGACCATACACAGTTCATCAGAAGAGCATGGCAGAATTTGCTACTAGATCAGTGAACACAGCGACCCTAAGCAGTTTTAAACACCCAAGGGACTGAGCTTTCACAACTAATATCTGAAGGAGAGGTTCTGAGAATGAGCTTAAGGTTGCCAAGAGGAAGGATGGGGGAAGGGATGGTAAGGATGTTTGGGATAGTTCAGTACAGCTTAGTTGGGTCGCTAAGTTGTGTCCGACTCTTTGTGACCCCATGGACTGCAGCACCCCAGGCTTCCCTGTGCTTCACCATCTCTGAGTTTGCTCAAACTCATGTCCATTGAGTTGATGACACCATCCAACCATCTCATCCTCTGTTGTCCCTCATTCCTCCTGCCTTCAATCTTTCCCAGTCAGGGTCTTTTCCAGACATGTAAACATGGCTATATTTAAATTGGATAACCAATAAGGGAAAAAAATAAAAGGTCCATTAGAATAAAAAACATAAATAAATAAAGGAGAGGCTTTGAGAGAAAGACCTGGGATTTTTCATAACTATTTCTAAATCATGTGGCTTTAGGAAAGGCATGAAAGTATCTCCTAATCTCAAGGACACAATATCAATCCTCCCCTATTTTTAAGCCCAGGTTAGTAATATTTATAATTTTAAAAGATTACTTATTGGAGAGTAATAAAAGGATATTAGGAATTTTACAAAAGCATAGCAGAGGACTGGGGAAAAAAAATTTCACCCAAACTGAAATATTTCTTTAAAATATCCCGACAGTAATATGTTTCCCTTTCAACTTTGAAAAGATGGTTAGGCAGATTCATGACAAAAAATAAAGTTTGCTTTTGGCGGCAGAGTCAATTCTTTCAAACCTAATTTCCACTCCCCTCCCCTTCTGCTTTAGTCATAGAAATCTGGTTTTATTTGGCCTGGCAATGTGCCCACTTAAACACCACACTGGAGCCTCCATGAAGACAGTGGTGGTCAAGGAATTGCAAGTACAAGTCCGAGAGGCGATTCCAGAGAGGCCCTCTGCAGCTTTTCCTTCCCCTCCTCTTGCAGACATCCCAGCTGGAGCTCCAACAACACCCTGAGGTTACGTGGAAAGAGGCCTCATCCTCAGGATGCTGAAAGCTAGAAGGAGCCCAAGACCTGGCCAATGACATGGAACATGTTAGAAACCTCCCCAGACCCAAGCAGTTCCCCTACAGACATTTTATGTGAGAAAATCAAGCACTGTTTAATTAGATTCCTGTTTCTACTAGACAAACACAAATTTCACTGCAGATGCTAGTGAATATTTAAAGCATACATGGTAGGATTTAGCCAAAAAAAGCCATTTCAAATAGATGTACAGTATTAAACCATATTTCCTGATTCTCTCTTTTTTCATCTAAGTCACACATTC
Organism: Giraffa tippelskirchi; assembly: GCF_054371585.1. NCBI lineage: Eukaryota > Metazoa > Chordata > Mammalia > Artiodactyla > Giraffidae > Giraffa > Giraffa tippelskirchi. The sequence continues at coordinate 143,128,211 of NC_137281.1, read as the reverse complement.
TACTTTCTTATTAAACAACCTTTTTAAATCAAAGCAAATCTTTCCTAAATTTTTTCTCTTTGGACACAAGACATCTGATTCTTGAAATTTCTGGTCTACTCTGGGAGCTGAGTGGGGAGAGTGAGAGGGGCTAGCAGAATAAGCCCCAGAGAGCAGACGTGGGGGGGGGGGGCAGTGGCAAGGGGAACTGGAAAGTTACACATCGATAACAGGGCACAACACAAGCTGTTTATAAAAAGCTTCATTGTGTTTTGTAAGCTGGTGAATTAAGTAAGATTCAATTTGGAGGTCTTTGGTCTAAACTAATCTCTGGCAGCCACTGTTGACAATCATAGAATCACACAGAGATTTAAATATAACAGCATTTTTATTTTCCTTGATATCCCTGTCATTTTTTTAAAAAAATATTTGCTTTATAGTGACTTGCTTGACACAGGTGAGACACATTACGTTATTCTTGTGGAAACAGTCTTACCCCCATGATCTTCCCCCTACCACCAAAATAGCTAGCATAATACGCCATGGATTATGTCTAACAAAAACAGAATAATTCCATGGAGCTGGGATGGTGGGGGGGAGGGGACTCCTGTCTTGACTACAGAAAAGTCAGGATTACCTCCTCCATCTTAACTCAAGGTACAGCTTTTGTTTGAAGCTAGAAATGAAATCCAAATGAAGAAACTAAACAGAATATAATCTATCTCCACTTTTATCTCTGTTCACTTCTTAAAAAAAAAAAAAAAAGTCTTTCTATTTAGAACACTTTTGCCAAACTAACAACAAGCCTATTGTAAAGTCACCATCACCAGATAACTATGGACTCCCTGCTCTATGCTGAATCATTACACAAACATCGGTTTTCTTTATGGGCAAAACGGCATAGTGAAATGCACATAATGTCTACATTCAAACCTAGATCTGAATCTTGGATCTAAGAATTACTAACTGGAGGTAAAATCTCTGGTAGACTAATTTCCTTCACTCTGATGTCAGTTCCTACAACTACAAGATGCAAGTAATACTATCTTTCCCTTTCTAGCATTGTTGGAAAAATTAGCGCTAATGTATACATTAGGCATTTTGTAGCTATTACTATAATGCTAGTTACTATAAGAACTTCCCTGGTGGCTCAGTGGTAAAGAATCTGCCTACCAATGCAGGAAATGTGGGTTACATCCCTGGTTCTGGAAGATTCCCTGGAGAAGGAAATGGCAACCCACTCTAGTATTATTGCCTGGAAAACCCCACGGACAGAGGAGCCTGGCAGGTTACAGTTCATGGGGCCACAAACAGTCAGACATGACTTAGCCACTAAACAACAGTTACTAGACAGGTTTTACTTATTTAACTGCCAAAGATAAATAAGAGATGAAAAATTAAATTTTAAAACAGCTAACTAAATGCATCAAGTAAAATGAAAAACAAAATGAGAGAGTAACTTCTGAGTCATAGAGCCCTCTCAGCTCCTGCCTAGAACACTTTCAGTGATGGGAGCCCATTACCTAAAAAGGCAACTCCATCATTCACGCAATGCTGCCCTAACACACACCAGAGAATTGAGCATGGTGTCTACCATGGGTCAGGTTCTGTATCAGGCCTGAGGAAACATACATTAAGACATGGTCTCCTGCTCTCAAGGAATTCACAGCTTCCTCTCATGAACAGACAAATACAATTTGTGACAGGCAACGAGGATAGAAAAGCTACAGGAGGGCAGCAGAGGGCACACCACCCAACCTAGGGCGTCAGAAGGAAGTAGTCTCCCGGGTAAACTCTCACAGAACAGGGAGGTAGAAAAGTGCTGAAAGGGTACAGCACCCTGAGGTGAGAGACAGCATGGGATGTCAGAAGTACCAGGTTCAAGACTTTGGGACACAGCGGGGGGAGGAGAAGGCAGACAAACTGAGAGAGTAGCACTGAAACATATACGTTACCACACCTAAAACACATAGCTAGTGAGCAGCTGCTGTACAACCCAGGGAGCTCAGCCCAGCGCTCGGTGACAACCAGAGGGGCAGAACTGGGTGGAGGGTAGGAGAAACGTTCAAGAGGGAGGGGACATATGTGTACTTATTGCCGATTCATGCTATTGTAAGGCAGAAACCAACACAACATTCTAAAGCAATTATCCTCCAATTAAAAAAAAAAAGGTAACAACAACAAAAAGAAATACCAGGTTCAAAGCTGGGAGCAGTAGAGGATGTGGCTGTCCAGGTTCCCATCAGAGGGCTGGGAGACCAAATGAATGACGCTGGACTTTCTCCCACAGGCTGTGTGGAGCCTTGAGTGTTTTAAGTGGGACACATTTTCACGTGCTTTTCTTTGTACAGAAATCATGGTAACAGTGTGTAAAATGAACCGCATACGGGAAGGGCAGAATGGGATGAAAAACCAATAGTCCAAGTGAGCAAGAAAAAGGCTACAGAGTTAGAATTTGCATTCTGAGCTCAGCTAAGCTGTTACAAGATTTTCCAAGGAATCATAATTAAGCTGCATCTTCCTTGGTTTCTGCAGAGATTTTGCATATATGTGTTTTGTATATTTTATATATATATTCTGTATGCATCTTATGTATCTCCCAACAATATCAATGGTTCCAAAAGAACAGGAATCATGTGGCCTGGTTTTCTGAGAATTACTCAGAAATTCTCACTAATGGTACAGTGTGAATGAAAGGTGAATGTGGGACATTTTCAAATTCACTGAAAGATACCACAGAGAACATTCCCCTTTCTCAGTTCCACAGCCAAATGCCTCTACTTAAGATCAACTGTTAGTAACAGAAATAAAAACCGAATCTCAACCATTCATCATTTGCCAATGCAATGTGGATAAACTACTATCTAAATAAGTGTCTAGATTTTAAGTAAAGAAGAAAATTCTGATAGCCCCTAAATTTTGACCACTTTTAAGACTTCCCCCACTCCCAATGATTTAGTGTGTCGTTGGCCTATAACTATGAAGTCACTTACCAAAAAAAGAGCAAAACAACTCTGTGGGCATTAAAAAGGGCTCTTATCTGTGCTTAGTTATCGACTGAAACTGTTCATAAAAAGGAAGAATACCACACAAGTTGTCTGGCTGACTCTGAGTTGGCTGCTGCCTGTACATTCACAGAGAAAAATATGTATAAACATGAACACTCAGGCACAAATATCCATCTGGACAGGATGTTAAGACCATTCTTCAATCCCTAAGGGTCTTATTCTCTCTTAGAAGTATAAACTCAACCAACTGGTGTATGACACTTAATTTGGGAGAGAGGGAAGGAAGATGGAGAGAAAGAATCATCTCTTTTGAATATAATAAGGACCCATCTCCATAATATCATTCAAGAAGTTTAAAAGATTAAGCAGTCAGGACCCTAAATGTCCCATATGAAACAGGCACCAAATTCTTACTTCCTCTCAACTCTTCTAAGTCTTCCTTTGGGTTCAGTCCTCTGGCACTGGATTAATGGCACAATTCTATTGAAGACACGTACTCAGGAAAAGGGTGGTGATAAAAAGTGGTTACTTACATCAAGCTGACAGGGGGGAAATTGGCAGAAGAAATGTCCTGACGACATAATGAATCATAAAGCCGAGACTGTTCTGATTCTCACTTTGGTTTAAGCTGGCTAATCATTAAACCCGGCCCATGATTTTTAAAGCTCCTACATACCTAGCAAAAATGTTCTTTACCACTTATAAAAATGTATAGTTAATTTTTAGTATTTAATTTGGACTTCTCTAGCCTTTCCTTCTGAGAATTTTTTCCCATTCGACGAGGCAATCTTACAGCTGAAAGGTTAAGAGTAAAGCAAGGCTCCTCCCCTCCCAATCAGGACCAACTTTACAGGGTCCTACCGAGGATGACATGGGATAACCCACGCAAGGTGTTCAGACAGGCACAGAGGAGACACGTGCTTAGACTTCAATTCATGTGGTCTAGCTACTGAGTCTTGCTTTGCTCTTAACCTTCCAGCTCTAATATTGCCTCGTCAAATGGAACAAAATTCTCAGAAGGAAAGGATTGAGAAGTCCAAATTAAATACTAAAAATTAACTATACATTTTATAAGTAAGTGGTAAAGAGCATTTTTGCTAGGTATGTAGGAGCTATAAAAACCATGGGCCGGGTTTAATGCAAGCACTAAGGTAGGCAATATTCAAGATACAGCCTTAAGACCTGACCATTTTGTGGAAAGCAATGCTAAAAGCATAAAGACACCTGTGATGGCTTCCCTTGTAGCTCAGTCGGTAAAGAATCTGCCTGCAGTGCAAGAGACCAGGGTTCGATCCCTGGGTCAGGAAGATCCCCTGGAGAAGAAAATGGCAACCTACTCCAGTATCCTTGCCTGGAAAATCTCATGGACAGAGGAGCCTGGTGGGCTACAGTCCATGGGGTCACAAAGAGTAGGGCACAATTGAGCAACCAACACTTACTTACACTTAATAATAACCAATGTGATATATCTAAAAGGGATATCATACAATTTTTCAGCTATCTTCCATCTTCATATACTACTGTCACTTTCTATAATTTAAATGCCACATGAGTTAGTCTTAATTACCTTCAACTTGGCCATTCTAATTGTCTACTTCTATATCCTGCTGTGATCCCATTAACATGGCCTCTTGAGGTTGATTTCAAGATATTTATGATCACCTACAGTTGATTCCTCCCTAATTTTTAATGAATTTCTACTGATAAATAATTACTTTAAATAAATTAGCTAATTTCCAGACCATGTAGTTGTTTCCACTAGGAATCCACTGAGCTATATTTGTTTTTCACCAGCTGTCTGGATAATTATAGTTAGTCCACATTTTTTTAAAGTCAGTAGAGAATGAATATGTTAATAATTAGCCCCACTTTTTCAGACTTCCCTAAATCCTCTTAAAGCTTATGCGAGAGGCTCAGAGTGAAGAGGGCTCGTTGAGGGCTTAAAATCAATTCTTGATGTAACAAAGGTAAGAGCTACAAGGTAAACAGATCAGTGAAAGACTCCAGGCTTCCCAGGTGCATCCAGGTGTCTTCCTGCAACAAAAATCAGTTCAGTTCAGTTCACTCGCTCAGTCATGTCCAACTCTTTGCGACCCCATGAATCGCAGCACGCCAGGCCTCTCTGTCCATCACCAACTCCCAGAGTTTACCCAAACCCATGTCCATCGAGTCGGTGATGCCATCCAGCCATCTCATCCTCTGTCATCCCCTTCTTCTCCCGCCCCCAATCCTTCCCAGCATTAGGGTCTTTTCCAATGAGTCAACAAAAATCAAATGACACTAAATGTAAACTGGTATATGGAACTAAAGGGTTTACCCTAAATTTTCAATTTTTCAGTAGGGAAAAGGAGCAACAGAAAGAGCCCACTGCAATCTTCACACAGAATTTCCAAAAAAACGGGAAGGTTTCCACTTTGTTCTCATATTTACAAATGTAAGTCAATTCAGCCAAGACAATGATTTAGGGAAAAAAGTCTACAAAAACTCTTGTCTACACAATAGCTATTGTTTCAAGATTTATGCAACTTGTGCAAAACATTACTTCAAATTCTGTATTTAGAAAACAACACAGAGGGGCACTGGTTTCAGGTGAGATGACTGAAGCACACTCCTCTCATTCTCTCCCCTGAATGCAGCTCTAGCACCTGGACAGAATACGTGAAGCAGCTATTTGAGGGATCTGAAAAATACATGATGATGGCAGAACGAGGGAGGGGTGCTAAACTCAAAATATCACCAAACCACTGATGGGTTTCTCTGTATTTTCTTCCAAAATGCCCCAGCCTGGACTCAAGGCAACCAGACACCTGAAGTGATCACCAGGATGTAGACAGAGGAAGCAAATCTGCAAATCCTTTTAAGTTCCACCTTAAGAAGCAGGAAAGGGGATTCCTAACCCTGGAGAGAACAAGGAAATTTCCCATTTTTCTTCTTTTTTTCCATTTTCTTTCTTCTTGGCAATCATAAGGTGGTGGCAGGCAGAGGGGACCACAGTCACTAAACCTCTGAGGGAAAGGAACCTTTCTTCTTCTCTAATCAGAGGACCAATGGCTCTGGAGATGTAAAGGTAAAATATCTATTGCTGTTTTGCATTCTGTCTTCATGCCTCTTGTTTCAGAATGAAGGTAGTCATGAGAAACGCAGTGCCCCACTCTAAAGACCCACTTTTGTGTCTGGAGGACTTTAAGAAAGGGAACCTGAAGGAAACAGGAAGTAATGAAGAAAATGACCCATACAACAGAGCCACGATGAAAGGCAATTCATAAGAATGATCCACCAAAAAAATTTAAAAGATAGATTGCACTTCTTCAAAATCAAAAATTCTTGCTCTGAAAAAGATACTATTAATAAAGAATGAAAAAATAAGGTACAGACTGGGGAAAATATTTGCAAATCACATATGTAATGAAGGATTTGTATCCAGAATATGTTAAAAAGCAAAACAAAACAAAACAAAACAAAAAACTCCAAAAACTAAGCAAAGAAAACAAACAACCCAATTAAAAATGGGCAAAAGACTTGAACAGACCCTTCAACAGAAAGGACATACAAACGGTTACAAGTAAGCACACGACAAAGGCTGCAGGTAAGCTTCAAGGAAGCACAAGAAAAAATGCTTAACATTATAGAAATGCAAATTAAAGTCAGAGACACTATTACACATCTACTGAAACGGCTAAAATAAAAATACTGACAATTCTAAGTGCTGCCAAAGATGCCAAGCACCTGAAACTCTTTCTCATGCACTGCTGAAGAGAATGCAAATTGATACAGTTAACTCTGGAAAATGGTTTGAAATTTCCGTTTGTAGGTGTCTAGACACCTACCAAATAATACAGCCATTTTACTCCTAGATGTTTATTAAAGAGAAAGGAAAGTGTATGTCCATGTAAAGACACAAAAATTCAGAGCAACTTCACTTGTAAAACCTAAAAACTAGCATAACCCAAATGCTCTTTAATGAGTTAATGAATAAATACACTCGAGTACACCCACACGCTGGAATCCTCCTCAGCTATTAAAAGGAACAACTTGGATGAATTTCAAAGACATTCTATTGCACAAAAGAAGCTAGCATCAAAAGGCATGGTACATGTCTTCATTTGGGCTTCCCCGGTGGTTCAGATGGCAAAGAACATGCCTGCAATGCAAGAGACCCAGGTTCAATTCAAGGGACAGGAACATCCCCTGGAGAAGAGAAGGGCTACCCACTCCAGTGTTCTTGCCTGGAGAAGTCCACGGACAGAACAGCCTGGCAGGCTACAGTCCGTGGGGTCACAGAGTCGGACACGCCTGAGTGACTCAACAACAACAACAATGCTTCCATTTAAATGACATCTTTGCAAAGGCAAAACTACAGGGATGAAAAACACATCAATGGTTGCCAGGATTCACAGGTGGGAAGAGAATGAAGGAACATTCTGAGGAGATGGAACGGTTGTGTGGACAGCTACACAAATCCACACACGTTAAAATCCACAAAATTGTGTGATGTTAACAAAAGGCAACTTAACTTTTGTTTCTTGTTAATTTTTTTAACCAACATAGAAATATCTCAAATTTACAGTAACATCTTATATAACTAAATTATGTAAATATGGTACTGCACATTGCCAAAGAGAGGGGTTTTACAGACAATGGGGCAATGGAGTAATGTCATATTATTATTTAAACCAAGTTTATTTATAAAACATTTAAAAAGACACCACAAAATCATCTCTTTTCAAAATTAACTGCTCAGCCACAATGAGTATGATTGTTAAACACCAAGAAAGCCAGTTCTTACTAGAGCCCAATAGAGCTAGTCACATAAGCATCTGGTTTTTCAGCTGTTGATGCTACAAAGCAGGTGAATCAACAGGGACACAGACATTAAACTTGAAATCATCTGAAGGTTGCCCACTACAATTGGGTCTCATCTCTATCCCCACAGGGCTGGCCACACCACCTCCATTTCCTCAACAGGAAGTACTTAGTGCACACACCACTTGCTTGAAAACCTGAAGAGCATGTATACAAAAGGAAAAGGTCAAGGAAACCAGTTTCACTGAAAACATCTGCACTCTGTCACCACAACCACTACAATCGGTTGATGCCTCCACAACCTGCCAGCAACTGAGCCTCATTTCTATAAGCCTCAGGTTACAACTGAGGCTCTTCTCAACGGAGCGAGCAGAGGGGAGGAACAGCTCTCAACTGCACTGCTAAACCGAAATGATCCACCCCAGTTTCAAAACACTGTGGTAAAATCATCTTCTTAATACATGTCTCTGCACTATTTTTGTCACTGTGTTAGTTTTCCACTTCCTCAAAGCATTTTTTCACAGAATCATTTTTGCCTATTTCCAAGAAAATAACTCTGGTGGCTCAGCTGGTAAAGAATCTGCCTGCAATGCGGGAGACCTGGGTTTGATCCCTGGGTTGGGACGATCCCCTGGAGAAGGAACAGCTACCCACTCAAGTATTCTGGCCTAGAGAGTTCCATGGACTGTATAGTCCATGGGGTCACAAAGAGTTGGACACGACTGAGTGACTTTCACTTCAAATAAAATAACAACCACTAAAAGGGTAACGTAGGTGTCAGCCCTCCCCACTTGCATGGATGCCCCTGTTCAATATGCTCTATACGATTTAGCACTGGCCATTCAACTGCATACAATAATCACGAATGTGTTACTTTAAAAGGTATTTTTAAAACAGAATTTTTATTTTAATGATGAAGCTATGGATAATTTTTTTCTTCCTATTTTTCTTTACTTCTTGAAGGTTCCCTATACAGAAATGTGAAAACAGTGGAACTTTTCTTTTACTCCTAATTTGCCATAAATGATGACTGTGACCATTATGACTTCACCTTTAATACTTTTAGGGAAACCTTACTTTTTAGCAGCTCTATCTATATAATATCCTACCATCACCACTAAAATCGAGGGTGGGGGTGGTTGAGATACAGTAAACTTTCAGATCACACTGCTCTCATCAATTATTACAAAAATAATTCAGTTACAAACATAAGGAGAGTCTGGTTATTTTTAAATGGGAGAGCCTCCTCCTCGATCTGTTTCACTTGCTCGAGAAGACTGCACAGGAACAGATCAAACATTTAATAAGCCTGCTTTCATTATAATGGGTGCTTAGTCGCTCAGCTGTGTCCGGGCAACTACAGACCCCATGGACTGTAGCCCACCAGGCTCCTCTGTCCGTGGGATTCTCCAGGCAAGAATACTGGAGTGGGTTGCCATTTCCTCCTCCAGGAGATCTTTCTGACAATTCAAGCCTAAACTATATGCTACGTTCTTAATATTTACAAAGTGGTACTTCTTAGGGTTCTTTCAGGCAGGTACTTAAAAATAACCACTGGATCGTGTATGACTGAAGCCTGACTCACGCACAGGCGGTGCAGCTCTTCGCTAGACATCAGAAGGGAAAGGTGACGTCCCATGACAGCCCCACGGTAGCCCTCTTCTTTCTGTTGCCTACGATGCTATGATTTCTATTAGTCTCATTAGCCAGCAAAGACATCTGCATTCAAACTAAAAGCAATAAAGAGAAGTTCATCCTCACTCACAACTTCTTTTGAAGAACATTTTCCCATTTTATATGATTTGAAGCCTAAGTTAAGTTCAGTTCAGTCACCCAGTCATGTCCGACTCTTTGCGACCCCATGAACTGCAGCATGCCAGGCCTCCCTGTCCATCTCCAACTCTCTGAGTTTACCCAAACCCATGTCCATTGAGTTGGTGATGCCATCCAACCATCTCATCCTCTGTCATCCCCTTCTTCTCTTGCCCTCAATCTTTCCCAGCATCGGGGTCTTTTCCAATGAGTCAGCTCTTCGCATCAGGTGGCCAAAGGATTGGAGTTTCAGCTTCAACATCAGTCCTTCCAATGAACACCCAAGACTGATTTCCTTTAGGATGGACTGGTTGGATCTCCTTGCAGTCCAAGGGACTCTCAAGAGTCTTCTCCAACACCACAGTTCAAAAGCATCAATTCTTTGGCGCTCAGCTTTCTTTATAGTCCAACTCTCACATCCATACATGACCACTGGAAAAACCATAGCCTTGACTAGACGGACCTTTGTTGGCAAAGTAATGTCTCTGCTTTTTAATATGCTGTCTAGGTTGGTCATAACTTTCCTCCCAAGGAGTAAGCGTCTTTTAATTTCATGGCTGCAATCACCATCTGCAGTGATTTTGGAGCCCAGAAAAATAAAGTCAGCCACTGTTTCCACTGTTTCCCCATTTATTTGCCATGAAGTGATGGGACCAGATGCCATGATCTTAGTTTTCTGAATGCCTACAGTGAAAGGTTTTTTTCAGGCTGGACTGTATTAGCTATGCTGAGTGGCAGAAAAGCCAGTTAGAGAAGCAGGCTTGAGAAGGTCATTGCAAAGAGACAAATGAAGAAAGGAAAAACTGGATGTCATATGTGAAGACTGGTAATACCAAGTCAGGGAGGAGTTCCGATGGTTCCTAGGTTCTGACGGTGGAAAGTACAGCAGAGATGTCCTCACCTGAACTGCAATAGATACTCCATGAATCCTTGACAACTAGAAAAACTCTCATTCTATAATTTTAGAGCAAGACTGAGACCTTTTTAGACGGTGAGTTGCTTAACAGAACTGTCTTTTTCATCACAGTAGCATGGTGCCTGGTACATGAGAGATATTCCATAAATGGCTGCTGAATAGAAAGAATTACAAAAGAAACTGAACTGCATGCAAATGGCCATTAACCCCCAGTGGACACTATCAACTGCTCCCTTTAAGTACTCAGAACACTCCCAAGTGTTGGCCATCAGCACCATCTCCTCCACTTCAGGAGTCTGTGGAGCTGCACAGTGAGTCCACAAAAAGCTAACTGAATTTTCTTAAGACAAAATTCACTTTTCAGCTAATTTCTAGTTGATAGTAATGTGTACAGAGAAAAGCCTTTACTCTGCCAATTCTTTAGAGCCCATTTGTGTTTGCATTACCAATGTCACCTTCAAACCACAGTTCTTTAGGCATCTTTGTAAATCAAGTGTCAAATCTGTAGCTGCTGCTTTAATTAAAACTAGTTAACCTAATCTGTAAGTCTACTAAGTAAACATAGAATGTCACAATAGGGGAAAGGCAAACAGGTGTGAGGGCCCCTCCCCACGTTCTGGGCTGTGGAAGGCCCCCACAATCCCCAGGAGAGCTGTGTTCTTAGCAGGACATATCCTCAGATGGAGGACCCCAGGCAAGGGCCCTAGTTTCAACCCCAATGTTTAATATTAGTAAATTTTAGTTTATTTCTTCATAGCTTATTAACATGTGTGCGTACACGCGCAGTCGTTTCTGTCATGTCTGACTCTTTGCAAACCCATGGACTGTAGCCTGCCAGGCTCCTGTGTCCATATCCCAGCAAAAACACTGGAGCGGATTGTCATTTCCTACTCCAGGGGATCTTCCCAACCCAATCTGCATTGGCAGGCGATTCTTTACCACTGAGCCACCTGGGAAGCCCCAATAGCTTATTAACATTTCTAATATTTACTTCCTGCTCTCCAATATACACACCCATTTGGGAAAACACAGTTCTAGGTTCCCTGTGATAGCATTTCTGCTTTCAAGTTTCTGTTTCAAAGAGAAACCTATACCTCACCCAGTTTATCTAACCTTCTACCAACAGGCAGGACTTTCAAGCCAGATTCTCACTACCCCTTCTTTCCATATGTAACTTGACTGAGAAAAGACCAGGAAGCAGTTTCAGGAGCAGAAAGACCACGAGATTCAGAATCAGAAACTCTGGGTTTAAAATCTACCATCACCAACCATGTAATTTGGGGCCAGGGAAACAACCATTTCTGAGACTGTTTATTTTCAAAATGAGGAAAATTCTATTTTGTTTGACTATCTTGGTTATTATAAAGATTGATTATTATGAAAGATTAACAGCAATTATGAATATCAAAGTGGTTTTATTTCTATATCTATATATATTAATATATTGTAATCTTTATTATACAAATGAACAGTAATTTTATTTATGTATATGCACTTTGTATGTACTTAATTTTAGAAAGGGAATTTTACTTGTTAATTACTTAATTGTAAATAATTATTATTTTAAAGACTAAAAATAGTTTTTACTATTCTCATTCATGTTCTCTCCTTAATAAGTAATTCTATGAAGCACTAACTCTCAACAGTAACAAACTGAAGACTTCTTTATAAAGTTTCAAGTCATCCATTACTATAATCAAGTTATTATGTAATTACAATAATTACATCCCTTTAGGTAGAAAATCACAAAATTCAAAATAAGTATAAAATATAAACTCAAAGTCACCCACAATCCTATCACCCAGAGATAAACTGCTAGTATTGAATAGCTTTTAAAATTGAGATATTATGTAAAGTGTTCTCTATCCTCTGTAATTTAACATTATCCTGTACAAATTTCTCTGTCATTTGATGTTCTTCGAAACTCAGATGCCTAATCACAGTATGATAGTCTTCTACGTGTAGGTGTCACAATTTAACCACTTTTTCACTATATGACATGTAGACAGCACCAAATTTTTATGTTATAAATACTAAACCAATAAATATTCTTGAAATTCTTATAAAACTGTTTTTTGTGGAATCAAGTCCTAGATGGTAGGACATAACCAGCTTAGAGTTTTTTGGCACATACTGTAAAACCGATGTTTATAAAGTTCATGCAGTAAAACCCCACGTCACCAAGGTAATAGGTTAATAATTGGTTCAGAAATTAACAAGGCTGATTTAAGCAGCAGCCCATAAACACACTCACACCCCACCTTGGCCATTTCATTTGACATTAACATGATGCATTTTCTTTTATCAATTTCCTGATGTAGGGTCAATGTCTTTTTCATGAACAATCAGTCTCCAGATTGACAGTTAGGCTATCATTCTTACACAAACCACACCTCCCAAAAAAACCAACAAACCATTATCCTCAACTTCCAATTACCCTTTTTTATTAGAGTGGAGGAAAAACTCAAAGACTGTCAAGACGCAAGCTAAAAAATCCTTATAGAAGTTTAATTATTCCTGCAATCCTTTAGATTGCCATGGCCATATCTAACTTAACAACATTCTTGGAGGCTTGCTTTTGGAGGCTTTCCAAAGTATTTAGCATATTTCTGTAGAAAAATAATGCTCACATTTAATCAGATTACATAAAATTTTAATTATGCAATTACAATAACAAGTACCACTGACAAAAACAGCTTCTTGTTGTAAGCAAAACTGATTCGTGATCAACATTCAACACGACCAGCCTACCCCGAAGGACGTGGGTGTCTGGAGGGTGGCTGCCACTTGAAGGTGTTGGCGTTGCAGACAACCATGAACTTGGCAGCAGAAGGAAGCAAGGAAGCAGAGGTCACCAAAGGGAGCTCTCATCTCTCAGCACCTTGAGAGAACGAGCATAATGTTTCAAAAGGCATTTATTAACCCTGACGTATTATGTGCAGATGCGGAATAAAATCACACAACACAGACTGTCCCTGAACTTAAAGAAACAGCAGTGCACAGACACAGACTGGCTCAATGGAGGCCGATGGCAACAGGCCATGGTCTCTCTCCCATTTCCCCTCTTCCATCCAAGGGTAAATGTTGGATCTCAGGCTTGGTCCTCACCCCTCCTTCCCTTTTCTATCTACATTCAGCCAACAGTTGATCTCATCCAGTCTCAAAGCTTCAAATATCATGTATGTAGTGAAGACCCACAAATTTACAACTCTACATAACCTGGACTTCCCTGGTGGGGAGAGTGGATAGGAATCCACCTGCCAATGCAGGGGACACAGGTTGAACCTCTGGTCCAGGAAGATCCCATATGCCGTGAAGCAACTAAGCCCATGCGCCACAAGTTCTGATCCTGTGGTCTAGAGCCCACAGGCCACAACTACTGAGCCCACGCACCCTAAAGCCCATACTCCACAACAAGAGAAGCCACAGTAGTGAGAATCCCACACACCACAACCAGAAAGTAGCCCCTACTCCTCACAACTAGAGAAAGCCCTCAAAAAGCAACGAACACCCAGCACAGCCAAATAAATAAGAAAATTTATTTTAAGAAAATAAAATACTCACAGCTGGGGAATGGCAACAGGCCACTACCCAGACACCTTTATTTTACAGATGCAAACTTTAAGGTCCAAAAATTTATGTAATTTAACCAAGACCATGAGAACACAGCCCCTAATGTAAATGTTTAATGATGTACAAGCAGACCCACCAAACAGTCACCTCCTGGGTCCCTTCTTCTTTTGTTTATATACAACATATCTCTAGCAAGTGTTTGGAGAACCCAACTGAGTTAATATCAGAGATGTGTACTTTTTTCACTTGGAGTTAATATCAGAGATGTGTACTTTTTTCACTTGGGGTATGTAAGAAAACTTTCAGCAAGAGACTTCCTGCCATGTCTCCAACTGCACAGTCATCTGAAAGCCCACGACTAGTGTGGAGGCAGCTGAAGTATCAGAGATAGATTCTCAGCAGTCAGAAAATTCAAAGTCTAGTTGGGAAGCTATTGCTGCACACGTGGCTTACTCCTATTAACCCTTACCTATCAGAATCTACTGTAAACTTCCAGGGCAGAGACAGAAAGAGAGAGTAGTGGGTTGTCTGTAATTTGGTAATTCATCTGGTTTAATATATACAGTTCAAAGGTTCATCACAAATGCAGTCATGGAAGGCCCCACCCAGAAAGCTCCCCAAGGTAAATTTCCCACAGAAGCGAAGTAATGTTACCTCACTGATTTTATCATTTAATTTCCCTGCCCCAATCTTAAGATCCTAGTGCTTACAAAGATTCAGGTATCACTTCATTAAGCTCATGCTGGCAGGGGCCTGTCAGGCACCCAAGCTGTTGCCCCCAGAGCCTGAAGCTATCAAATCAGCCAGGTTCCCCCTCAGCTCCAGCGCCTATCTGCCAACCACATCAACCTCCTGGCCACGGCTAGGCGTGACACACAAACGTATCCAATACATGGTCCAAAGTTCCCCCTGACGTTTGTTTTTATTGGAAACACCAACCAGTACGTACCTTAAAACTCACATGACAGGTTTTCCACAAGCATCTCTTCATCTGCCCTCATAAACATCACCCCATAAAGTGTACGGTAATATCGCCTTCCTCATTTTTCACATGAGAATGTGGATGGTCAAAGGGGCTCAGAAAGGGGCTCAGTGTACAGTCCAGACCTGAACTTAAGTCTTCCTTGCTCCTCTGCCTGCATTAACCACAGGGCCTCTTGTGAGAACCATGTTGCCCCGCGCCCATGTCACCCACCCTGGCAGAGCAGCCTTCAGTTCACTGGCTCATTCCTTACGGCTCCCTGCTGCCTTGCTTTGTTTTTGTTGTATTGCTGGTGTTTGGTTCACAGGCTAGGATGGATTCACATAAAACTTTTGACTTCTTGGAGCTCTCAGTTAACATTGAGGGGTATGTCCAGAGGCATGACAGGACAAACATAGAACAGGCAAAAAATGACGCAAGAAAAAGAGCTAAGTTGCTCCTCCAACTGTACCATACGTCACAGTTTGCAAAGAGATTTCACATAGACTGAGTGCCCACCAGATTAACAGCTAAGCACTAAGGCTGAAGCTGGGGAACCTGGGACCCAGTTCAGGTGGCTGGAAAAGGTATCTTGGAGGTGAGACTTTGAAGCCTGGGGTAAGGTCTCAGGGAGGCTGGGGTGAGAGAGATGGGCATTCCAGAGCATGCCACAAGGGTCTGAAAATGCGAAAAGACCTGAAGAGCCAGGACTCTAGGCTGGAGTGCCAGGTTTTCACTATGGAGTAACAAGTGCTACCAATGAAAACCAGGGAAATGTTTACACAGAAACAGGGGGACTCAACTAAAAACAATAACCAGCTCTGCAAGAAAACAACGAACACAATGAGGTGTTTGAATTTTGTTTCTCCCATAAAGATCTGTGGTTCTCAGAGTCACAAAGCTGAGACTATTCACGATAGAATTTTAGAGTACCTGTCCTCCAAGACCAAAATCCACCTTTTATACTTCTTCATTGCCTCTGTTTTCATTGGAAAAAGATTCATATCTTTTCATTTATGTGTTGCTACATTACAATTTCATTTGTATATATCTGTATTTGAGTACCTATTTAAATAGGGTACAAGCTTTCAGAGAGGGTCTAGGCCTTTTATTCCTTTTATATGGCCTGCAAACTCTAAAATAATATTTTCCATGAAAGTCATCCTACAAATATCATTTGACTGATCAGAAAATCATCTTTCAATAATTCTTTTTTAAAAGAATTAGAAGTGATTATAGGAGAAGCCTCTGAAACATACCCATCCACCTGTTTCACTCTTTATAGTCCTATTTATTTGTCCTTACTATCTGTCAGGCACTGTTCTAAGCACTTTATTTCTATTAACTTATATCCTCCTCCTGACAATCCTATGAGACACATGCCATTATCACGATTATTACCACTTTACTAAAGATGAAACTAAAGCACAGAAAGGTTAAGTAACTTGCCCAACATCACAAAGCTGGCAAGTAGTAGAGATAAGGTCTAAATCCAGACAGTCTGGCTCTAGAGTTAATGCTCTAAATCTCTATGCATGAAAACACCTCTTTCAAAATAACACATTACACTTGAAAACTTATGGGCCAAGTTTTGCTTCTTCTTCAGTTGTTGTGCTGTGGCAGTCATCACATATTTTATTTTGAAAATCTGACACACTGCAAACTGAAATTACTCTTTTAAATCACAAAAAAATACAAAGATTTTAATGTGCTTCTAAATAATGCATTTAGATTTAGGCTTTGCATGCTGTTTATTCTAAGAAGTACATCTGTTCTTGGCATCAATTATAACAAAATTAGCTATTTTATGATTATACAATAAGAATGTCAATGCCATCGTCTGACTGAACAAATAGTGAATGATTAATGCTTCTCCTTAGATTCATTTCTAAACATAATTAATATATAAATAGGTAAGCAAATTATTACTTGATTCAAACAATCTGCTATCTACAAAGACAAGAGAGTCCTTTACCTGTAAATAACAGTCAACACACACTTGGGCAAGGCAGCATCTGAGAGGAAACCTGTAAACATCTACACACAATTTTGACTCAAAGAATCCCCCACCAACAGTAACCAATGTTAACATAAATTAGGACATTAAGTTGGTGATGACTGGAATGACTGATTTCACATGACAATTAAGTGTTGTTTCAAACAGAAAATTTTTCCGTAGAAATTTTCTGAAGTCTTGCCTATGAGTTATAAGATCAAGCTAGTTTGACTCATATCCCAAATCACTAACTACTACATATATTAATAATGAATTAATAGGTCAAAAGCACTCATACAGCATAACTACAATGATCAAAATGGGGAGAATAAATACGACAGAGAAAATTGGCATCAAAATATATTGAAAGAACAAATAACTAAGGTCATTAAATTGGGTTCCTGTGCATGATATAAAGGAGTTCACAAAAACCAATCAGTCAATATGCTTGAGACTATAAACACCCATTTTAATCCAAAAAGTAGCAAACACTAAGAAAAACAACTACTTTTTTTAAAAAGTCATTTAATTTAGTTCATCATACATACAAATCACCACTTTAGGCACCATGCTTGGATTAAAAAATATCATCTTGCCAAGAGGACACAATTAGAACACAGTGAATTTTATTAGCGTGGCTTTCATCATGGTTCTCTTAATGCCTGTTGTTTATCTATACAAATAAAGAGCAGCCTGGGAACTGTCCTAGTTTCTTTGAGAGCTATCAACTGAAGCTAATGTTTCCTTAATGAGAAGGCCACTCTGAAAGGGCACTATGAACCTGGCCCGTTTCCTCTGCTATTTACATGGACACAAGCCCATCTGCAGCAGGGCAACATTAGCCTTGCGATGGAATCTCTGTATCCTCAAGGGATGTCTCTCAATAGTTCTCAGTGTGTTTACTTGTTCAGCTAAAAACAAAGGGGCAGCCTCCCTTCTCCCAATAAACAGGAAGTTTAAAATGAGTTTGACTGCACACACTGATGGGCGGCAGCCCAGTAACAGAATGGAGCTCCCCTCAGGGGTAATATTAGCTTCTTCCTGTCCTGCTCATCTTTGAACACCCCCATAGCACAGTACCTCGGACATACAGCCAATGCATGGAGCCCCTCCTCTTCCCTCAAAGGACTCCACACACACCTCAGAACTGAGTTACCAGTATATCGTCCTGTTACCTACTTGGACTCCAGACACTTGTAAGGACTTATGAGAAGCTACCATTCAGAAAATTTACCAGAGCACCTCAGTGTATTTCCTCACATACCACTCCCAAGTCTGTGGCTGTGAAAATCTTTCTTGACTTCCTCTTTAAAATGAGACTGTTCTGAGAAATACAACGCTTGCAGCATGCTAACACGGCAGACACACAAAATACTGGGTAGGCCAAAAAGTTCACTCATTCAGGTTTTTGTACCATCTTACTAAAAACCCTGAACAAACTTTTTGGCCAACTCGATATATACTAACAAAACAACATCAATTCTTGAGAATCTCCTTTGGACTTAGATGCTGGTATTGACGACACTGCTGAAAGGTCAGAAGAAACTTTAAATACTAAGAAGAGGGATGACCCTGGGAGAACTGACAGCAATTTTGAGCTCCATACTGTGTCTTTGAAAGCCAATGAATTAGGCCAGGTTAAACAGTTAAACCAGGTTCACTCTTTCTTGTTGCAATATGATAAAATATCTTGACTCAACAAGCAAATCCCACTGGGCCAGCTTCATAGAACACTTGTTCATAAACACAACATCTCTATCTGATAAAATAGATGCATGCCAAGGTTTCGGTCTTAATCTGCATTTAACAACACTGGTTTCATTATGGGGATAAACCCAGTTACTAAAAGAACTGTTCATTTTTCAATAACAATAAATATATTTAAAAACAGTGGAGATGCATCACAAAAAAGGTTTTGACCAAAATGCTGTATCTCCTAACCTAGCTTCACCGTGATCATATTCAAAATATTCCAAAATTCTAAATCATGTTTACTATTATATATAGTATCTGGAGTGCCAAATTCCTTGTTTAAAAAATGGAGGTAGTACCTTTTAAAGACTGAATGTCAATAATACAGCATGTGGACAAATTAATTCAAGATGGATCACAGTTTTCAGAAGAAAACATAGAATATTTTCAAGATTGGACAGTAGGGAAAGGCTTTCTAAGACACTGAAAGTAATAACCATAAAAGAAAAAAATTGACAAATTGGATTTAATCACTGTACAAACATCTGATTATGAGGTAACACTGATTTAAAAAAAAACTGAGGAGAAATCAATGCAAAATATAAATCTAAAACAAAGAGGACTGATATCCAGGCTTATAAGGAACTCGTGAAACTCAGTAATAAAATGTTCACTGCAGTATACACACAATGGCATGTTTTGGAGGGGACAGCTCAACAGAGGAAGAGGAGATGCTGGCCATTTCTCTCCTGTCAAGAATTAGGGGGGATTTCCCTGGTGGTCCAGTGGTTAGGACTCTCTGCTTCCAGTGCTGGGGGGGCACAGGTCCAATCTCTGGTATGGAACTAAGATCCAACATGCCAAGTAGCCAATAAATTAATTAATTAAAAATAAAAACAGAATTAAGGGTTAGGTAGCTGGAGGAGAGTAGACTGCCTAACAAACTGCTTGAGGAAAAAGACAGAAAATACAAATTAAATAGATGACAGGGCAGTTTGAACTATCGTAAAATAAAGCTTTCAAAATGCCAATAAGCCTTAGTTTAAAAGAAATATGGATTTGGGAGGAGGGATAAATTAAGAGTTTAGGATTAACATATACATGCTATTGATACCTTATATAAAACAGATCTACTATATAGCATAAAGAACTCTACTCAATATTCTCGAATAAGGTATATGGGGAAAGAATCTGAAAAGTGTGTGTGTGTGTGTGTGTGTGTGTGTGTGTGTGTGTGTGTGTGTGTGTGTGTGTGTGTGTGTGTGTGTGTGTGTGTGTGTGTGTGTGTGTGTGTGTGTGTGTGTGTGTGTGTGTGTGTAACTGAATCACTTTGCTGTACACCTGAAACTAACATAATGCTGTAGATCAACTATACGTCAATATAAAATTTTAGAAAGTTTTTAAATAAAATGCAATTATATTAAAAATCCAAAAATAAAAAATTTTTCTGTATTTATTTTTATTTATTTTATTTTTGGCTGTGCTGGGTCTTTGTTGCTGCATGCAGGCTTTCTCTAGTTGTGGCAAGCAGAGGCTACACTTCATTGCAGTGCATGAGCCATTCCTGGGGCTTCTCTTGTGGATCATGGGCTCTAGGCATGTGGGCTTCCATAGCTGCAAGCACATGGGCTCAGTAGTTGCAGCTTGTGGGCTCTAGAGCATAGGCTCAATAGTTGTAGCACACGGGCTTAGCTGCTCTGCAGCATGTGGGATCTTCCTGGACCAGGGCTCGAACCCATGTCCCCCGCATTGGCAGGGGGATTCTTAACCACTAGACTACCAGGGAAGCTCAAAACAATTTTTTAAATAAAGAAACACGGTTTTTGAAAAGTGGCAGCTTGTACTATTAAGTTGGTTTCAAAAAGCTTCTACCCAAATTTAATGTTCGAAGTGTAATTCTTACTTGGGTTTATCCAATTCTCCAGATCAAGAAAAATCTACTTGCGTGGAAAATACATTTCAGTTAAAAAACTGGATTTGTATCATATCGCTTTGTAAACATTTGTTTTATCTAAAAATAAACTTTAATTTTTCTGCAGTACACCAAGAAAATAAGGATACAAAGTGATCTAAAATGGCACAGAGTTGCCAATAATTATTAAAGCTTTTCGGCCATAATTTCTGAGCTGTGATTTTACACAATTATACATTTGGTTCTGTCTAGACATGTCATTCAGTTGGATTCGTAAAGCACACCACCCAACCCCACAAGTGCTGGCAGACCAACATATAATAAACAGTTATCCACTGTGGTATTACAGGACATGAAATTGATAGTTTTGTTTTTAACAAGGAGATGTTAACTACTTACAACAATAAGACTTTTTTGACATTTATTGCAAGTTTTTCAGGTACAAAACTATAAATGACAGATTAGTTAATGTGCCCTCACGCGTTCTCATTTATTCTTCTAACTCTGCCATCTGATCTCAAGTGTAAACGGGTTGCTTTGTTGCTACTCTGTACCCTGCGCCCTTGCAGTTACATCACATGACAACTTAAGATGCTGTTCTGCACAAATCAGTAGGAGAAATATCTAAACACCAGAGTTCTGTCTCAGAGGACTGTTAGAATCTGTTTAGACTGAACTGCCAATATGAAAACAAAGTAAGTTTTTCCTTTTAGCTGTTAAAATGAAAACAATTTCTAAGTATCATTAAAACAATAGTAAATGAAAGAGTTTTGATAATTGCAAAGATGTCAAACCAACAAAAACTGCTACTTTATAAAGGACTCCTGACAACCAAAAACACATTGTTTTAAGCTAAAACAAGACTGCATCCTACCGCCACAATATGTGAGGAAAGAGGCATAAATACTTAGAGAAAACAGGGTAGAACAATTCAACACAGTGGCTCAGACACTAAAGACGACCAATTTGGGTTCATCCCAGCTCAGCCACTTTCAAGCTGTGTGACTTATAGAAATCATTTAGTCCTTAGTAACATGAGGATATCTGTCAACATCTCATAGGATGAATATAAGGATTAAAAGAAACAGTGTAAGGGAAAATCTTTATCCAAGTTCTGAGTACACATTAAACACTCTAATGGTAACTATTATTATTACAGTTAATTTAAAATTTCTTCAATAAAGATTCAGAATTACTAAAAGCTGTAGTGTAAAACAACCAGATTTAATCAAAAAAAATACCAATTAAAGATTTCTAGTTTAGGAATTTATCTCATGATCCCAAGAACTTTGTGGAAACCAAGAGAACTTTAGATTTTAAACTAGCAATATAGGCAGCGGAAATAAGCCCTTCTTTTTCCTGGTCCAAATAATTTGAGAAAAGGAATGGGCAGGGGTGGGGAGGGGAACAAGAACAATCATTCACAATCAACCACTGTAAGCAATCATTCAAATAAACAATGGCACACATACAGTCATAGCTAAAGATTTCCATGTAAAGTCATAAATATTCATACTCAGTTCCTCTTGGCTTTAAATCAGCTTGTTGCAGTAACTCCACAATGGTTTTCTGGGGCAGATTATAACTAAACAAACAAGCACCTGTGCATGACGAAAATATGAACTTAATAAAAAAGGCACCACATTATATTTTATATGGTATTTCATACATATTTCATATAGTTCATTTGTGCATTCACTCATGAAGGACCTATCTACTTCTTGTTCCCTACCAAACTCAGTCAAATATTATTAACACAGTAATAACATTAACCTTGCAAGGAGAAAAGCATCCTTGAAAAGGGTGAAAATGTGGCTTAGGTGTCCTGTCTCACACAGCATATGCTTCTGAAAAAATGTGAAAAGTGTTAGTTGCTCAGTGGTGTCCAACTCTTGCGAACTCTTGTGGCCCCATAGCCCTCCAGGCTCATCTGTCCACGGGATTTCCCAGGCAAGAATACCGGAATGGGCTGCCATTTCCTCCTCCAGGGGATCTTCTCCACCCAGAGATCAAACTCGAGTCTCTTGCCCTGGCAGACAGATTCTTTACCACTGAGCCACCTGGGAACGCAGTAAGTAGACGAGGCCAGAGCTAAAAGGAGCTTTGCCTAACCTTCACCCAATACACTGTGGCTTTACAACACATACCATTTTATTGGTGATACGTAAGTTTCTGTCTAAATTTTATTTGCAGTATTCATCTGACCAGCATATTCATTCAGAGTTATAAAAAAGATAAAGTCTATAGTGGTTTTACCCCAACCAAATATCAATTTCTAAGTAACCATATTCTATTCAACCTTTGAGGACATTTCCAAGATCACGTTCTCTAGAAAGCATTTCTTGATAGGCTTGAGCCAAAAGTTATGTCATGTTGCCATGAATTTCTGTAGCTCTTTGCCTGAACTTACCCCAGTTTCCCTTTCTGTCTCATACTAAGGCTGTCCTGCTATACATCTTAGATCTCCGTCATAATTCAGGTCCCTTGAGACCAAGTTCATATATGACTTACCTAAGACGGAATCCTACAGGAGACGCAGGGCTCAAAATAAACTGCAATAAATGCATTCTTTTTTTTTTTAAGATTGACGTTCAGGCATAAATTTCTCTTAACTTCATCACTGCTGCTGGTGGTGTTACATTTACTGATATCTGCATCTTTAATCAAGAGAGGGATGCTTGGAAACCTTTACACAATAGTATAAGGAAAGGCTGAGTGAAGCTAGAACAGATCTCTCCATAAAATACTCTACTTAGCCTTCATCTGACATCCAACCACTACCACTCCATTTTTATACATTACTGGTATCCCAGGACATCTACAGAGTTGACAGAAAGTTGTTGAGTTTAAACCAAAGGTCCTAAATACTAAAAGTTTCCATCAGTATAATCATAGAAATCAGAGTTAAGGGAATTTCCACTTATCTTTACTCATTATATAGCCTCCATTAACCTTTTTTCAGCCTCAACTTGCTCATACATAAAATGGGTATGACATTACCTCACAGTATTGATAGGATTAAATGTGAAAACCTGTATGACAATGCTTGGTCCCAAGTCCAGTACAAAGGATTTGCTCAGTCTCCATAGTCCAAAATGGCAGACGGAAGTTCTACCACAAAGCCTCTTTGTTCTAAGACCAACAATTTGATGGATCTCTCAGTTTCATTTCATGATCAGAGAAAACTGATTTCATTTCATGATCAGAGAACTGGACTCCAGGACTACAATTTTCCTAAAAATATTGTATGTAGGAATTACACTCAGACTTCAGTCTCAGATGCCTCTTCATCTTTACTAAATTTACTTTTAATTTTCTATTGTAGAGTGAGACTGTTTTCAAAGTTATTGAGAAAAAAAGGAGGAGATGAGTCATTTTTGATATACTGGTCTAAAGAAAATCACTGCACTAAAGCCAGGAAGTTTCTCCTTTAAATTTCTTTTTTTTTTTTAAATTAGTTTATTTTCTATTTTTTAACTTTACAACATTGTATTTGTTCTGCCATACATTGACATGAATCCACCATCGGTACACATGCTTTCCCCTTCCAGAACCCCCTTCCACCTCCCTCCCCATCCCATCCCTCCAGGTCATCCCAGTGCATCAGCCCTGAGCACCCTGTATCATGCATTGAACCTGGACTGGCGATTCGCCTCACATATGATAATTTACATGCTTCCATGCCATTCTCCCATATCATCCGGCCCTCGCCCTTTCCCATAGAGTCCTTTAAAGTTCTTACACCGAACTCTTTGACCAACATTTTAATCAATCACACAGCAACAAAGAATAGATAACTTGAAATATTTCACAATTTCAAACATTCACTTAATACAGAATAGAAAGTCACATTAAACTGATCATCAAGCAGGAAAATCTTGATGGACAGGATCAGGACAAGTTGTGCTTATTAGTGACTGCTCCACTTAAATGATAGAGCGTTCAGTCTCATGATTTGAGAACTTGGAACTTGGAGCACAACACACCCTCCACATCAGAAGATTAACAGTTTCTGTTAATACAGAAATGATGTTGAACTAGTATAAGATCTAATAGCTAACAAAAAACTTCCCCAGAAGGGAGGGTCTTCAGGTCAAAGTGCTAACTCTCACTAGTCATCAGGAGAATGCAATCTAAATAACAATGGATCCCACTCTGTACCCACTAGAATGGCTAAAACTGAACACTAAAAACCAATGTTGAAGACGTGGAGCCACTGGAACTCTCAAACACTGTTAGTGACAGTGAACTGGTACAACTACTTCAGTAAAAGGTTCTGTATTATCTACCAAAGCTGAACAAACACATATCCAACCTCAGAAATCCCAGTCCTAGGTAGAGACACCCAACAAAAATGTACACATATGTGCCCAGAAAACAAATACAAAGAGTTTTCTACAAAGTTCAAAATCAGAGAAAACTAACCTATGGTGATGTAAGTTAGCATAATGATTACCTCTGGTAGTACTGGTGGATGAGGAAGGGTAGTGAAATGGGAGAAAATATGAATGAGTTTATGCAATGTTGGTAATATTCTCATTTTTAATTTAGGTGATATTTACACATGTGTATTGTTTACAAAAATTTATCAAAGATGAAAACTTACAATCTGTGTGCTTTTCTATATTAATGTTACACCTTATTTTTTTTATTTATAGGAAAAACATCAAAGTAATTATAAGTGCATGTGCCTATTTATTTAACTATAAAAAAACACAAATATATTTGAGAGAATAGAATGGTTTTTTCTTCATAGAACTGGCACTGTGTACAATTCCTAACAGGCATTTTCCCCTTATTATACCATATTTTCCCCTTCTTGTACTGTAACTATTGTCTTTTCTCTCAAATATTTAGAACAAAAACTTTATGGCTGCATTATTGGATGCAGTATTGGAAATAGCCATAAATCATTCATATTATTTTCAAATTTCTGTCTTCATAAGTAATGTTGCAATGAATAAACACCATGGTTCAGACAAGTTTGCACATGTCTGTATTTCATTAAAACATACCTAAGAAATAAATTATCAGGGTCAAAGCATACACTTAACAATGCTAAAAGTGGACAACTCTGGAAACTTTTTCATCAACATTGCTTAAGCAATCTAGTAATCATTAGCTAGATGAACACTTAACTACATGGAAAACTTAGCTACCTAGAATAAATAACTTCTCTGAAGTTTTGCTTAATTAATTGACTCTTCCTCTTACAAAGATTATTGAGGATTTTGTATAAATGGGTTCAGAGTCTTATAGAAAACACTCTACAGCTAGAAATGGGCACCCTGAGAAATTAAGTCTATGACATCAGTGTAGGAATGATCAAAATTCAATCATGACTCAAAACAAAAATATAACAGAATATAAAACCAAATAAAAATGTTTATATGTACATGTATTTTTATATGTATATACAAAAAATACATAAGGATATTTAACAAAATGGTAAAATACATTGCTGGGTTTAGGATTTGGGTAATTTTTACTTTGTCTTTTTAGTTTTGTTGTTTACATTATTTACAGTAAACATATCCTTTTAAGATTAAAAAGTTAACTAGAAGATATGAAAGTCTCCTGTTAAAAAATAGGATAATAGATACTTTCTTCCCTGTTCACAAAACAAATTAAATTGATGAGCTTTTTCTCCCATATATTTTTCACCAATCTTCTAGCAACTGCCACAGGGTTTCTGTTGGCGAATACCAATAAAGCACATGCAGCAGGACAAATAAGGAAAGAACAGTGGCAGGAAACTGGCACCCCCGACAAACCATGCTTATTTGAGACAGCTCCCCACCCCACCTACAAACCAGAGTCAGTGGTTGTGACTCTACATCCCAGGGGCTGTCCTTTTCTGCTAGTTAAGCTATTCTTAGTTCCTAAGATAGAATTAAGGGTATTGATATTTCATGGCTACCTATTAAAATCAGCACAACCTCCAGGTGTCCTGTATCTGAGCAAAAGACTTCCCACTTCCACAACTGGAACCTCAGGTCTCACGTTAGTTACGTCCTACAGAAGCTGAAGATATGAAGAAGAGGCGGCAAGAATACACAGAAGACTTGTACAAAAAAGATCTTCACGACCCAGATAATCATGATGGTGTGATCACTCACCTAGAGCCAGACATTCTGGAATGTGAAGTCAAGTGGGCCTTAGAAAGCATCACTACGAACAAAGCTAGTGGAGGTGATGGAATTTCAGTTGAGCTATTTCAAATCCTCAAAGATGATGCTGTCAAAGTGCTGCACTCAATATGCCAGCAAATATGGAAAACTCAGCAGTGGCCACAGGACTGGAAAAGGTCAGTTTTCATTCCAATCACAAAGAAAGGCAATACCAAAGAATGCTTAAACTACCACACAATTGCACTCATCTCACCCGCTAGTAAAGTAATGCTCAAAATTCTCCAAGCCAGGCTTTAGCAATACGTGAACCGTGAACTTCCAGATGTTCAAGCTGGTTTTAGAAAAGGCAGAGGAACCAGAGATCAAATTGCCAACATCCGATGGATCATCAAAAAAGCAAGAGAGTTCCAGAAAAACATCTATTTCTGCTTTATTGACTATGCCAAAGCCTTTGACTGTGAGGATTACAATAAACTGTGGAAAATTCTGAAAGAGATGGGAATACCAGACCACCTGACCTGCCTCTTGAGAAATCTGTATGCAGGTCAGGAAGCAACAGTTAGAACTGGACATGGAACAACAGACTGGTTCCAAATAGGAAAAGGAGTACGTCAAGGCTGTATATTGTCAACCTGCTTATTTAACTTATATGCAGAGTACATCATGAAAAACGCTGGGCTGGAAGAAGCACAAGCTGGAATCAAGATTGCAGGGAGAAATATTATCAATAACCTCAGATATGCAGATGACACCACCCTTATGGCAGAAAGTGAAGAAGAACCTAAGAGCCTCTTGATGAAAGTGAAAGAGGAGAGTGAAAAAGCTGGCTTAAAACTCAACATTCAAAAAACTAAGATCATGGCATCTGGTCCCATCACTTCATGGCAAATAGATGACGAAACAATGGAAAAAGTGACAGACTTTATTTTCTTGGGCTCCAAAATCACTGCAGATGCTGACTGCAGCCATGAAATTAAAAGACACTTGCTCCTTGGAAGAAAAGTTATGACCAACCTAGACAGCATATTAAAAAGCAGAGACATTACTTTGCCAACAAAGGTCCGTCTAGTCAAGGCTATGGTTTTTCCAGTGGCCATGTATGGATGTGAGAGTTGGACTGTGAAGAAAGCTGAGTGCCAAAGAATTGATGCTTTTGAACTGTGGTGTTGGAGAAGACTCTTGAGAGTCCCTTGGACTGCAAGGAGATCCAACCAGTCCATCCTAAAGAAGATCAGCCCTGGGTGTTCACTGGAAGGACTGATGTTGAAGCTGAAACTCCAATACTTTGGCCACCTCATGCGAAGAGTTGACTCATTTGAAAAAACCCTGATGCTGGGAAAGATTGGGGGCAGGAGGAGAAGGGGACGACAGAGGATAAAATGGCTGGATGGCATCACCGACTCAATGGACATGGGTTTGGGTAAACTCCGGGAGTTGGTGATGGACAGGGAGGCCTGGCGTGCTGCAGTTCATGGGGTCGCAAAGATTTGGACACAGCTGAGGGACTGAACTGAGAGACCTGTAAGAATTGACTCAGCTCCCTACGGACAAGTGAGTAAGTTACTCACTAGGTGCAGTTCTATCCATTATCTCGACCACCTTTCCCAAGAGAATTAACATCGCTTCATTAGATCGGAGGGAAAAGAAGCCAAGTGGAGCTTACTCTCCCAACCAATCACATCCACACTGAGCTACAGTAATCAAACAGAATTAGAATTCTAAATTTCCCTATCCCTTCCTTCCAGGTAAAATCTTGTTTATTAATGGTAATTAAAAACACAGCCATGGCAAACCAAAGATCAAACCACTAGGATCAAAATAGCAGCAGATTTTTGGCATCCCTTGGACCTCTACCTCCATGAAGGTCGCCCCCAGTCTTAAATCAATCAGGAACTCCCCACCTTGGAAGAAAAGGACTGACTCAAAGAGTAAATATCCCACTGATACTAATGGCCTTATTCTCTCAGCCTAACTTCAAACAAGAGAAAATTAAGAGAGTAAACAACGACATTTATACTGTTGTCACTTTTTTTTTCTTTTTTTTTTTTTTTACAATTGGATTTGAAATGCAGGGGAGTATAAAGAGTCTCTGGGCTATAGTTCAAGGGAAACAGAACATCCTAATACAAGAACATTTTCAGCTTTCTCAAATTCCACTTCAGCCAAGTTCAAAAAGTTCTCTATTTCATCTAGAAAGTTCATGTTCTTCTTGCTGTAAATGTCAGGATCTTCAGAATACAGAATTCCAGCAGCTAGAGTAGCACAAAGGACATTTTCAGTGTGTCAAGGTCTCAGAACACAACCTGTCTTGTGGGGCGGAGTACGTCTCCAACCTAAGCATAACTGATACCAAATCCTGAAACCCAGAATATAGCCAGACATACATTTAGTAGATTACTCAGCAGTAATAGTAACATAGCACATGCACTGCCCTCAACGAGCTCAATGAGTAATGAAGACAACGACGTATATGCAGGACTGACAACTGAATACACATTGTAATCATCATAACTATTATCATTTAATGAGAGTTTAGTACCTACTTAGAATTGTACATACTTAAGATCTTCAGGTACCCCAGAAAGTAAGTGTTACAACTTGCTTCTCAGTTCCATCATCCCTAAAAAGAGGGTAATACCTACTTCACAGGATTGAAGTGAAGGTCAACACACTCGAAGCACTTAGAACACTGGTTGCCATGTGGCAATGGATCAATAAAGGTCAGCTCTTACACTATTATAATCGTTGATGTAGTTGTTTTTATTATCATTGGAAAACCAACCAGGAAAATAAAAATAAAACAAAGGGAAGAGTACTTAAAGAAACAAGAATGGCAGCCACCATATAACAGCCAAAGGGCATCAGACAAGCTCCTTCAGCCACCTGAAAAATGGGATGAGGCCACCTGTTCTACCCTCCTCCTCCTACGGCTGTCCTGGAGGCCACACAAAAGCACCTTTAGCCACAGAACACAAAACTAATACCATATACCGTCATTGACCAGAGGGCCTCCACAAACACTGGAAAACAATGAACTTTTGCAGTGAGCTGTAAACAGACATTAAATTACTATCCTAACAACAACAACAACAAAATCAAAAATATAGTTTTTTAAAAAAATCCCACAACAGCTGGATAAAAAGTAAAAAGCACAGTAATTCTCCACTACCCAATAACACCAAATACCATACCTGGAGCCTTAGACCAGCAGAATCATCAAAACTTTGAGGGAAGTATCTGACATTCTGAAGGCAATCTTAAAGTGCTTTAAAAAACAAAAAAAAACAAAAACAAAAAAAACCCCGACTGCATCAAGGCACCATAGGCTTGTTTGAGGTATTACAAGCAGACAGAGTACAGCAGATTTAAACTGCATCTCAACTATGAACACTGAAATAAAGCGATTTCCAAGCATTGCATGTATGCTCAGTCATTCAGTCGTGTCTGACTCTTTGCAATTCCATGGACTGTAGCCTGCCAGGCTCCTCAGTCCATGGGATTTTCCAGGCTAGAATACTGGAGTGGGTTGCCATTTCCTTTTCTGGGGGATCTTCCCTACCCAGGGATCAAACCCTCATCTCCTGAGTCTCCTGGAACTGGAAGGCAGATTCCTTACCGCTGAGTCACCTGATTACTCTTTGTATTATTATGTCCTACAAAGTTTCCTTTCACCTACATGCTAACATAAAAGTTAACAGAAGGTAAAGTTTCCAATTCAGGCTTCTGCAACTTTAAACACACAAACACAAAAGCTTCTGGGACTATTTTCATCTTGTGGTCAGTGTTTGGAGAGCACTGATACCAAACAGACATCTTCTGTCCTCTGAAGTTTTCTGAATATATGCCATCCCTCTTTATCTGCATGATCAACTCAGTAATGGGCAATGTACTTTCTCACATGGCCTGCATATTTTATAATTTTAATTAAGAAAATATTAACATTAGAAATATAAATGAGGGTTTCTTTTTGTCCCTTTTTATTTTCCAAATGAGCTAAAATTAGCATCTATAACAGACTGGTTCCAAATAGGAAAAGGAGTACGTCAAGGCTGTATATTGTCACTCTGCTTATTTAACTAATATGCAGAGTACATCATGAAAAACGCTGGGCTAGAAGAAACACAAGCTGGAATCAAGATTGCCAGGAGAAATATCAATAACCTCAGATATGCAGATGACACCACCCTTATGGCACAAAGTGAAGAAGAACTAAAGAGCCTCTTGATGAAGGTGAAAGAGGAGAGTGAAAAAGTTGGCTTAAAGCTCAACGTTCAGAAAACTAAGATCATGGCATCTGGTCCCATCACTTCATGGCAAATAGATGGGGAAACAGTGGAAACAGTGTCAGACTTTATTTTTTTGGGCTCCAGAATCACTGCTGATGGTGACTGCAGCCATGACATTAAAAGACGCTTACTCCTTGGAAGGAAGGTTATGGCCAACCTAGATAGCATATTTAAAAGCAGAGACATTACTTTGCCAACAAAAGTCCGTCTAGTCAAGGCTATGGTTTTTCCAGTGGTCATGTATGGTTGTGAGAGTTGGATGGTGAAGAAAGCTGAGCGCCGAAGAATTGATGCTTTTGAACTGTGGTGTTGGAGAAGACTCTTGAGAGTCCCTTGGACTGCAAGGAGATCCAATCAATCCACCCTAAAAGAGATCAATCCTGGGTGTTCATTGGAAGGTCTGATGTTGAAGCTGAAACTCCAATACTTTGGCCACCTCATGCGAAGGGTTGACTCATTGGAAAAGACCCTAATGCTGGGTAGGACTGGGGGCGGGAGGAGAAGGGGACGACAGAGGATGAGATGGTTGGATGGCATCATCGACTTGATGGACATGGGTTTGGGTAGACTCCGGGAGTTGGTGATGGACAGAGAGGCCTGGCGTGCTGCAATTCATGGGGTCGCAAAGAGTTGGACACGACTGAGTGACTGAACTAAACTGAACTGATTTCCTACCTAGTCAGCAAAAAGCACTCCTTTTTAAAGTAAAAAGGCATGAAAACCTCTTTAATTTTAACTGAAAATTCTGCTATGTTTACCTAATATCTATAGGACTTATTTTGTTTGATACAGCAACTACAATAACCAGGAAGGAAAATGTATTTGCAACAGCAATCCAGGTACGAAACATTTGTCATCCAACTGTTAATCGAACAGTTCCTTTGATTCCAGTCCCCAATGGATTTTCCTTCTAACTTTGGAATAAGGAAAATCTGTCAATGAAGCAAGTAAGTCATGTGTTGTCTTCCACTGACTGCAACAATAAGCAAGTTTTCTCTCCCCAGGTAGAGTAAAATCTCGTATTTTAAAGTTCGCATCATAAATTATGTTACACTTAAACTTGGTGTCTGCTAGCTTTTGTTCAGCCTTATAACCCTGGGCATCAACAGGTGTTGGCTGGGGTGGTGATGCTATTATGGGCACAGAATAAGGGCCCATAGCACCGCATCCCATTATGTAGTGGTGAGGACCACATCATCAATTCTTTAAAATTTCCCAAAGTGTCGGGTATTATTCAAGATTCCGTTATGCAATACAAACACTGCAACTCGACAGTATGTTGCAGTAAAGTCTAAAGCAGCGGTCCCCAACCTCCAGGATCTAATTAATGCCTGATGATCTAAGACGGACCTGATGTAATAATAATAGAAAAAAAAAGTGCACAATAAATGTACTGCACTTGAATAATCTTGAAACCATCCCTCTGACTCTGGTCCATGGAAAACCTGTCTTCCACAAAACTGGTCCCTGGTGCCAAAAAGGTTGGGGACCAGTGCTCTAAAGATGGCAACCCTGTTCTCTCAGTGCAAACAGAGGAGTAAACAGCACACACATCCTGGGCTTGGCTCAACGGGGCCTCATGTCAACACCATTCTCCAGCAACCAAAGGAAAAGAGGTCACTCTGGTTTCTCACAGTTCTGCTAAGTATTGTACAAGAACTATTTGCAAGTAAATAAATAAATCAACACATCTCCTGATCTTTCAGGATGAGCAAAAGAAATACTAACCTGGGAACTGTCAGTGGGAAACAGTCTCAGGCATTGAAAAAGTCTGATGCTTATCCACTCCCTGTCCCAAGAATTGTGAATCAGGAGAGTCTAGGAATTTTTTAAACTTCTGTCTTCTGAAGTTGCTCTGATTTCAGGGCATTCTCCCACCACCCCAAGGAAAAGTACTGAATGGCACACTTTCATTTTTTTTCCAAACGAATGCTAATTTGATTGGGAATTTTATCCTGGTTCCACTGAAGTGAATGAAGTCATTCTTTGCGTCCACAGGGAGACAGGAAGCTCTGTAGCTCTACACTATTCGTGAACGCTCTGGGCACCTACGAGGTGGTCGTGGGTATTACTTTCCGGGACATGAATTTCCTGGCTCTGTCCCTAATGCACCCGCTAAGTATATACAGAAACAAGACCCCTTGGTTCTGAGTATCTGAATGCAAAAAAAATGAAACGTTCTAACACCACTGACATCTAAAATGTCTTGTTCTGTTGTGTTTTAATGACTATAGCAGGATTGCCAGGACAGAAACTGATAACCAAAGAAAAACGACTCCAAGATTGTCTGGATTTCACGTTACTTATCTCCTATGGGTCCAAGAAATAAAAACTGTAACTCTAGGCTCTTCTTCCCCTTATCCCTGCCAGCACCTCAGCAGGTGCCAAAGGAAGGATGGATTCCATAGAGCTCACGGAGGATGGGGTCCCTGCACAAGTTCTTTCTTTTTCTTTTTTTTTTAATTTATTTGGCTGCAGCAGGTCTTAGTTGCAGCATGTGGGACCTAGTTCCCTAATAAAGGATGGAACTCAAGGGCCCGTGCATGGGGAGCATGGCATCTTAGCCACCAGACCACCAGGGAAGTGGTGGTCTTGTCCCCTGTGAAAGTTCTTTTCAGCATCAGGAGGATGACAGTAGGTCTCCGGTGGGAGAGGGTGGCACCAGTGTATGGGCAACTACAGCTACAGACATCTGTAAATATCATTTAAGATTCTGAGTGTACTTTGGTATTGAAAGTCTGAATTCTACTTAACAGAAATTATTCTGCTTATAACAAGACTGTAACCATCAAGAAAAACTGTTTAGTCATGACAGAGAATGTCCAAAAAGGAATTCTGCAAGCATATTTGTTGGTTTTTGCAAAGGTTCTGCTGCATACATCATCTCAAGTACATGAAATGTCTGCAACGTCCTCTGCTTCAATTTGACAAGAGGCTTCCATGTAAAAGCCAATTTCATGTTTACCCAACAAAAGCCTGTCAGGAGGACTATAAGGAATGAGTATCAAAAAGCAAAATTCTTCATCAATAATTAAATTTAATCAGATTCAAAACCAATGTATTGATTAGCCTAAAAAATTCTTTCCTTATGAAAAATACTAAAAACAGACAGAACCCACAATATGACTAAGGTCTTATGTATAATGCATCAATTAAAATCCTTCATGTGCCAGAAAGTAATACCCACAACCAGCTCTTAGGTGTCCAGAGTGTTCATAAAGAGTGGCATTACAGCGCTTCCCACCTCTCTATGGACACAAAGGATTATAATTATAAAATTAAAATTATAAAATGGAATTATGAAAGGCTAAAGGTTTTCAGAGGCAGATGACACTGTGACATCCTTTATAGTATAAAAATCAAATTTCAGGACTCTTTGAACTCCAGAGCTGTAAGCACAAAATTTATCTCCCTATCTGCTGCTATAAACTGGCTCCCAGATGAATCATGTCCAGAAGCTTCCCAAGAATATTGCAATAATCACCTCAGTGTGCAACATGCCATATTACAGTGCTACATTACCTTGAAGAAAATGTCAAAGTCAGAAGCAGGCTCTTTTAGGATGAACGAATCCCCAAGTAAATACATTTCCCTCTTACTGTGTTATCATCACTCTATCAGAAAAACAAATCATAGTTAATACTTGTACATATTTATTTCAAATTTCTCATTATTAAATGTTAACAAAATAGCACTTTTTCATAATAAATTACCAGAATTACAAAAATAAATTTCAAGTTGCTAGGGGAAAAAAAAAGTCCCATTACTGTTCTATGCTCTGGCAAACCTTCTTGCATTTCCATCTCTACTCTGGGCTTTGAGTCAAGTAAACGAAATCTTGGCTAGAAAGGAGATATCTTAATTTAGGGTAGTGACCCTTTCTAAAGAGAATGGAAGAGAATGCCAATACTAAATGCTCTATGTTGTTTAATTTAACCTAAAAGATTTTATATTTTTAGTAACTTTGATTCTATTTGGTTATTTTATCTAAAAAGAAGTTTAAAGTGTTACTCACATTTTGAAGCAACATATCAAAAGAGTATTTAAAAATCTGTATCACTGGCAAAACCCACAGAACCCAAGAGAAGAGTCTTAATTAAAAACTTAGCAGTTTTCCCATCAACTACAATGACTCCATTGGCACAACTGCCCAAGATTCATCCAACATTCATTCAACAGGCATGGATTTATGACTTACTGTATCCCACAGACCATCATCTACTCAGCCATGGAGGGACAGTGATGAACACAACGTGTGCCTGATTGGAGAAATCTCAGGGACTGCACCCTCCTGTGCCACCACCCTCCTCGATTCAGTGAAAACCTGCTTCACAACCAGTCCCAGCTCATTTAAACAAATCTTCTCCTTGCACTAATACTAATAAATCAGGAAATGTTTACGAATACGTACAAACGTATAACCCTTTCCAAACGGCAGTATAATGGCTCTATCTTTATAAATAATCTAGCTGGCTAAAGGTTTAACCAGAGTCCTTTGAGAACTTCTGGGCAGTAACACAAGCACAGTGGCCCCCAGAGATCTGGCTGGAACTGACTCTTCTGGGACTAGAAAAGCTAGCCCAGGGAAGGCCATACAGGGGTCTCATTTGAATGCTTTAGCCAGAGTTAGGCCCCATGGGAAAGACTCCCTATACAAGACTTTGGATTAGAAACAGACCCATAAATAACCCTCATCTGCAGCAGACTTAGTTTCTGTGTATTACAGTCAGTCACAGAAACACCATTATTTCAAATCGATCTATGACAATATCACATTTCCGGTCATCTCACAGACATGAACCCACCAAGCTGACAAGACTGAAAATTTATACAATCAGAACTAGAGTTCAAAAAACAACCAGGTTTCACAATCTTTCCTAGATGCATATTAAGTCGCTTCCCAATCCAGGGATTGAACCCACGTCTCTTATTTCTCCTGCATTGGCAGACGGGTTCTTTACCACTAGCGCTACCCGGGAAGCCCTCTTTCCTAGATGTGTTGTGTTGTGCTTAGTTGCTCAGTCATGTCTGACTCTGCAACCCCATGGACTGTAGCCCACCAGGCTCCTCTGTTCTTGGGGATTCTCCAGGCAAGAATACTGGAGTGGGTTGCCAGCCCTCCTCCAGGGGATCTTCCCAACCCAGGGATTGAACCCAGGCCTCCTGCATTGCAGGCAGATTCTTTACCATCTGAGCCACCAGGGAAACCCAAGAATACTGGAGTGGGTGGCCTATCACTTCTCCAGGGGATCTTCTCGACCCTGCATTGCAGGCACATTACCAGCTGAACCATCAGGGAAGCCCACTTTCCTAGATAGTAAAACTTACATTCTTTTCCTACTGAATTTTAACTTCCCCTAGCTCTATCTTTAAAGAATTTAAAAGGCATTCAATTTCATTCAAAAATATAACTAAAAATAAAATTCAAATTCATTGTGAAAAAAAAATCATATTCTTCACCGCTGGGGCAGCCATCTTCACCTGCCCCAAATCCATCAATGATTTCTCAGTATCTCATGTAAAAAGAGTCCAAATTCTTTATCTAGGTATACCAAGTCCTACAAAAGTCAGTTCCAAGCTAATTTTCCAAGTCATTTCCCTCTATACCTCTTCACCCAGCCATCACTCCAGGCAAACTAAACTACTCTCTTACCAAACACACTCTTCACTTTACCTTTTTCCATGCCTTTTCTCATATCTTCCATCTGCATTAAATGCCCATTGACACTTGTTTTATTTTGGGGGGCTCCAAAATCACTGCAGATGGTGACTGCAGCCATGAAATTAAAAGACCCTTGCTCCTTGGAAGAAAAGCTATGACCAACCTAGATAGCATATTAAAAAGCAGAAACACTACTTTGCCAACAAAGGTCTGTCTAGTCAAAGCTATGGTTTTTCACATCATGTATGGATGTGAGAGTTGGACTATTAAAGAAAGCTGAGCACCGAAGAATTGATGCTTTTGAACTGTGGTGTTGGAGAAGACTCTTGAGAGTCCCTTGGACTGCAAGGAGATCCAACCAGTCCATCCTAAAGGAAATCAGTTCTGAATATTCATTGAAAGGACTGATGCTGAAGCTGATTTGGCCGCCTGATGTGAAGAACTGACTCATTTGAAAAGACCCTGATGCTGGGAAAGACTGAAGGCGGGAGGAGAAGGGGACGACAGAGGATGAGATGGTTGGATGGCATCACCGACTCAATGGACATGAGTTTGAATAAGCTCCGGGAGTTGGTGATGGACAGGGAGGCCTGGTGTGCTGCAGTCCATGGGGTCACAAAGAGTCGGACACGACTGAGTCACTGAACTGAACTGACACTTGTTTATAATTGCAAACTGTATCCATGCCACTGTGCCTAGTTAAAGTGTGGTCTCTTTTAAGCCTTTGTTAGTGCCCATCTGCTGACTGTCCACAGGGTGGGCTCCTTATGTACACAGATTTGTGCTCGGGGAACAAACATCATTGAAATCTCAACTCTGTTTCTTTCCTGGACACAGGCTGGGCAGGATGGAGTGACTGGGCCTGGAGCAGCGGGAGGTCTAGGCCCCTATGGACCCAGGCCCCAAACTGCTTACAACCACCCGCACCCATGAAGCAGCGGCTGCCCAAACAAATTGGCACATATTTAGTGGCTCAAAACCATGCAAGTTCATTATCTCACTGTTCCGTGGTCAGAGGCCCAGCAGGCCTGGCTGGTTTCCCTGTTCTGGGCCCCACCAGGCCGAAATCAAGGTGTTGGCCTGGCCGTGTTTCAACCTGGAGGGGTTGGGGGAAGTCTGCCCACGTGGTCACTCTTTTCTGGTCGGCTGAGTCTGGTTCCACTCGACTATAGGACGGAGGGCCCTGTTTCCTTGCCGGCCGTCAGCTCCTGGAGGCCTGGCACATTCCCCGACTCCTGGCCTTCAAGCAGCAACAGCAGCTCAGACGCCTTGCCTGCCTTTTCTTTAGCCAACTCTCTGACTTCAGTGGAACCACGTCTCTGCTTCTAAAGGCTCATGGGATTAGACTGGACCCACCTGACTCAGAATCATCTCCCACCTCAAGATCTTTGATCACATCCTAAAAGTTCCTTTCGCCAAATAAGCTAACGTATTCACAGGTTCCAGGGATTCATCTAACGGTTTTATCCGTTGACAATCTCTGCTTAAACCATCTACTGCATCAGAGGTTACAAAATGGCGGGATGTTTAAGTCATCATCCTTTTAACATTATTAAGTAGAATTTTTCTGTTAAGAATTTTATCAGTCATAGCCATCTGTTTATTGTGAAATAAAATCTGTACAAGAAAAAAAAAAAGAAAAAGAAAACTCAATTCTGCCACGTACAAGTCAGGCCTCAAGCAAGGTTACCTGCCTCACTAACCTCACTCTGAACAACACAGGGGCCCTAAAGCTACTTTGCAAGCTTTGGGGTTCTCACCAACATTTGCTGACGTGCATTCCAATCTCAGTGCTTACAAATGGGGATGTGCTGACCTTGGGAAAAGAACCGACACGCCGTGAGCCTTGGCTTTCTCACTGGTCAACGGGGAGGAGCTGCACCAATTTCACAGCTGAACAACACAAATACAGGAGTCGCTGCAGAACCCTGGCTCCTGCGCCCTGGGCCCTTCAGCCCCTATGTCCCTTCCATGGGATTAGCGACCCTTCCTCTCTCCAGGCTCCACTGCACCTGTGCTCCCCTCTGTCACTACTGCCTGTCTCCGCCATCAGACGCTCCCCCTCCCACGGCAGCTTCATGGCCTGAGCCTAGACTCCCCAGCATTTTAATACGAAGTGCTTCATCAGTATAAATCAAAGCACACAAATAAAATCAAAGCACTGGGAGATTCCAAGGCTGAAAAACAAAGGAAAACACCTGTTGAAATACTGCTTGTTCTTTAAGCTCCAGTTCACATCATAATAGCTGGGACTTCCCCAAATCCTGGCAGCAAAGTACAGCCCGGGCCCTCGACTGTGACCTCCTCTGCGATGGTTTCTGCACCTTCCCCCAAAAAGGTGCTTAACTCTGGAGGCATCCTGACTCGTCACCAATTCATCTCTCATACACAACTCCCCACACCCTTCCCTTCCCTGGACTTTATTTTTCCCATCATCTTACCTCCCTTCTCAGGAGCTTGAGGAGGGCAAGGCCTGTGTGTGACTGGTCTTTCTTTCCAGTCCTTCCTCCCCACCAAACAACATGAACTGAATGAACTAAAAGGGAGTGTCAAAGCCTCTAGAAATATATCATCCAAATCACAAGGTAAGTGATTCCTCCCCTCCAAGACCCCAAAGTCAAGGTTTGAAGAGATCTAGACCTCCTTTGGGAAGGAAGTCAACAACACCTCTTAAAATCAGAAGAAAACATGTTCCCTGGGTATGGTTTTCATTAGTAGTAAAAGAATCAGAAACAATAGAAAACAGTGAACTGAAACCAAAAATGTCAAGGGGAAAAAACTGTCCTTTCGAACTTTATAATGTTCACAATCCTTTAACATTCTTCTCTCCTCAAGCCAAATGCTTTTCTTAGAAAAATAAATCAATGCTTTACATTCCATATTCATGAGGAGTTATAAAAACAAGCTGGCATACACTCTGGTAGAGCTTTTTAAAGTTATTGATTAATCAAATTAATGAAAGTTGACTTACAAAATACGCTTTGAATTCACTCTTTTCCAATGTGGGTATCACCTCATTAAAACATCTGTTTTCTATTTCTAACATTTCAGAACCGGCAAACCTACACCAGAAACAGAATGCTACCCATCCTACCCCCTTTTATAGTGAGAGCTGGTGGCAGTAAAGAGGAAAAGACTGTGATTCTGGAATTAAACGCTGACGTTCCTCTCTCCTTGTCTGGAGCACATTCCTTGACAGTGTAAAAAGAAACAGAAGCATCAATTCAATCCTGAGTTCACTGAAGCCCAGGAGCCAAGTGCTGTAACAGAAACTCACGGGAAATGAGCAGTCCTTTGCATAGCCCTCTTTCTCTGCGCAGTCTGCCTGGGAGAGCCCCCTCCAAACTCTCCTTAGGACACCAGGGACAAGCTGCTGGAAATGTCCTCCCCAAGCTAAAAGTGAGTGAGCTGATCAAATCAAAGAAAAGCATGTAGGGAAGCCAGAGGGGGTAAAATTCTGCCCTCTTGGGATTTCTGGATCAATGCTAAGTACTTTCCATCTCCCACTGCCAGCAGCACCCATCAATTCCCATAGTAACCAGCCCACAGTTTTCTTTCCAGCTGGTCCACAAGGGAGGCATGCGTGCTGCAGACAGAGACACACAAGAGTATGACCCAATCTGATCACTGCTGAGTGGCTTAAACACTCTAATTCTACCTCCTAGCTTCCCTTAACTCCCAGGTTAGCAGGCGGTTCTCTCCTTTCTCCCTTCAATTTGATGCTGAGATAATGAAGGGGACTTTTTTTCTAGGACTCTGCACAAAACAATATTCTGTGTTCCGCTGCAATTTTGATTCAAGTCTATTTGGTACTAAAGCAATCATGTCTCCCCACCACACTGTGCTGAATGAAGGACTCCTCCGGTATAGAAATAGAGGTTTCAAAGATACGGGGTACAGATTTGAGATCCAAGGTAAGGATGAAGAAACTGCATCCCCAAAAGGAATGAAGAGCAGAAGAAAAGAGAGCTGAAGTGGATGGAGACGGACTTGTTTTTGTGAAGAGGACTCCTCAGGCTGATTGAGCAGGATGGGGAATAGGAGGAGGACCATGAGGACCGAAAGCATTTCTGTTTCCAACATACTCATCAAAGGACCCGTCATCAGCAACCGTGCCTGTGACGGTGATTTTCAGCACAGAAAGGGTCAAGGATCAGTTCTAACATGTTCATCTAAAGAATGACTACGTTGCAAAGATTTTTTAAATTAAAAAGGTGGAGAATCAAATTAAAAGAGTTCAGCATGGGCTATGAACCAGTCCTGCACTGCACAAGGTCACATGGTCAACAGCACTTAGCGACTGAAAGGGAAAGGAAGGACGAGGGTGACAGACGTACTGCAAAAAGCAGTGCTCACCACTGCCCTGCAGTCAGTGCCTCACTGTTACCAGTCGCTTGTTTCCCTTAGGGGAGATGCTAAGTAATGCAGATGGAAGGTTCTAGGTAGGCACGCATACATCTTAAATTTTAATAAATACTACCAAATTACTTTCTAGCAACGATCCCACATCAGTGTGGATGAGTTCCTTATTTTTTTTAATATGTATTTATTTTTTTGGTTGTAGCACCTGGGATCCTTTCATCCTGGTAATGGCATACGGGATCTAGTTCCCTGGCCAGGGACCAAACCCAGGCCCCCTGCACTGGGAGCATGGAGTCTCAGCCACTGGACCACCAAGGAAGTCCCAACACCTGGGTGAGTTCTTTAAAATGTTTACCTACGGTTTGTGAGGCACTGTGCTAATTACAGAATGCACAGTATAATAAAACAAAGACCCTAAACATGACTCATCATCATCAAGACTGTAGGGGAAATGGAAGAAAATACATAAAACAGCAGTTTGTCCTGACAGGAAGGAATATAAGATTATGAATAACTGCCCTTTATATTATCACTAATTAATCTTTTCAAAATAAGCTTTTTCAAAAAGCAGAATGGAACCACATCAAACTAAAAAGCTTCTGCACAGCAAAGGAAACTATCAACAAAATGAAAAGGCAGCCTACTGAATGGGAGAGGATATTTGCAAAGAATATACCCAATAAGGGGTTAATATCCAAAATATACAAAGAACTCTTACAGCTCAACATGGAAAAAAAAAACAAAAACCTGATTAAAAAGTGAGCAGAGGATCTAAATAGACATTTTTCCAAACAAGACACACAGATAGCCAAGAGACACATGAAAAGATACTCAACATTGCTAATCATCACAGCAATGAAAATCAAAACCACAATGAGGTATCAACTCACAGCTATCAGAATGGCTATTAACAAAAAGACAACAAATAACAAGTCCTGGCAAGAATGTGGAGAAAAAGGAACCGTGTGCAGTGCTGGTGGGACTGTAAATTAGTGTAGTCAACAGGGAAGAAATGTATGGAGATTCCTCAAAAAGACTGAAAATAGAACTGCCATGTGATCCAGAAATTCCACATCTGGGTATTTACTTGAAGAAAGCAAAAGCACTGATTTGAAAAGATACATACACCTCTATGTTCACTGCAGCATTATTTATAATAGCCAAGATACGGAAGCAACCAAACTGCCCATCAATACATGAATGGATAAAGATGATGAGGCATGTGTGTGTAATATTAATCTGCCATAAAAACAAAATACTGCCACTGGCAACACAATGGATGGACCTTAAGAGCATCATGCTAAGTGAAGTAAGTCAGAAAAAGACAAATAACATATGATCTCACTTATATGTGGAACGTAAGACAAAAACAAACATATCAAGCTCATAAGTACAGAGAACAGACTGGTGGTTGCCAGAGGTAGGGGGTAAGAGGAGAGTGACATGGGTGAAGGGAGTCAAAAGGTACAAACATCTATTTACAAAATAAGTCAGTAAGATGGATGTAATATACAACATAGCAACTACAGTTAATAACACTATATTGCAAACCTGAAAGCTGCTAAGAGAGCAGATCCTCAAAGTCCTCATCACAGGAGAAAAAAAAATGTTTGTAACTATGTATGGTAACAGGCATTAACTATACATATTGTGGTGATAATTTTGCAATGCATGTAAATGTCAAATCATTGTGTTGTACACTCGAAAGTAATACAATGTCATATGTCAATTATACTTCAACTGAAAAAATGAAGAGGACAAGAAATACTTGCGCTATATCAAACAAATTCCTAGAGGATCAATGCTTTAGAAAAATCTAAATGAATGTGTAAATTTATCACAAATGAAAGTTCAGAATCTGAGTCTAAGGTTCATATGGGAAAATAAATGAGCAAGAATAATGAGAGTAATTAAGAAAAACAGAGTAATAAAGGAAACCACTTTTAATCCTTGCCAGATAGTAAAGTGTTATAAATATGTAACAAAAGTGTGAAGTTGGTTCATGACTAGACCATAAAATCAAGGATAAAATAAAAATTCTAAAAATACTTCAGAGAGTTTGATATAGGATAAAACGTGACATTCAAAATCAAGGCAAAAAAGATAAATTGCTGAATAAATGGTACAGACAAGAGAATGGGATATCAACTCACAACAACTCCCCCCAAATTGATCAAAAAATGTAAACATTCAGAAAATTACAATGTATTAAAAGAAACCAGGAGATATTTTTTATCCTCTTTGAGAGTGTAAAACCCTTCTAAGTAGGACATGAAATCCAAAACCCATAAAATACAAGATGAATAAATTTTGATTATCCAAAAGTAATAAGTTTACACATGGCAAAAGCTACAATAAATGACAAAATATAAACCCAGGGGAAAAAATCAGCAGGTCCTATCACAAAGAGCTAATTTCTTTTTTTACATAAAGAGTTTATCTCATTAGATAAACGGGCAAAAGATCACAAAAGTCAATTCACAGAAAAAAATACCACTCTTAAACACCCAACAGTATGTGTAACCTCATGTATAACGAGAAAAATTCACAGGAAAACCACAACGAGATCCCCTTGTTCAGCTATAAAACTGACAAGGATCAAAAGGTTTATTCACATACTACCAGCAAGAAGAAAGAGGAAGATAGGCATACATGGCCAATGGAAATGTAACTTTATATGTCTACAGAGGATAGTTTAGCAATACTTATCAAAGATGTGAAGATACACATTCTTAGTGTTGAGGTGGCTTTTAGTGGGGGACATAATTTCATACCAAAAAGACATAAATGTGTGACAGATGGTAATACTTTTTTTTTAATCTATTCTTGGCAGGGTCCCCTTTTAGCTGAATG
Organism: Giraffa tippelskirchi; assembly: GCF_054371585.1. Classification (NCBI taxonomy): domain Eukaryota; kingdom Metazoa; phylum Chordata; class Mammalia; order Artiodactyla; family Giraffidae; genus Giraffa; species Giraffa tippelskirchi. The sequence continues at coordinate 143,084,265 of NC_137281.1, read as the reverse complement.
GCATTTGCTTTTTTTTTTTTAACTGAATTATAGTTGACATACAATATTATAGTCATCGCACATGTACAACATAGTCATTCGACATTTGTATATACTGTGAGATAATCCCCACAAAAGGTTTAGTTACCATCTGTCACCATACTAAGTTAATACAGTATTATTGACCATGTTCCTATGCTACACATTACATTCCCATGACTTATTTTATACACAGAAGCTTGTACCTCTTGACCTCCTTTACCCAATTTGCCCAACCCAAATCCCCTCTCCTCTGACAACTACCAATCTGTTCTCTATGAGTCTGGATTTTGTTTTTTGTTTTGTGTTTTAGATTTCACATACAAGTGAAAGCATGAAGTATTTGTCTTTGAATTATTTCACTTAGCATAATCCCCTTAAGGTCCATCCATGTTATGGCAAATGGCAAAGTTTCATCTTTCTATGGTTGAGTAATAGTCCATTGAGAATCTATACCACATCTTCTTTATCCATTCATCTACTGATGAACACTTAGGTTGTTTCCATATCTTGCCTATTGTAAACAACATTGCGATGAACACAGGGGTGCATATATATCTTTTCGAATTAGTGTTTTTGCTTTCTTCCGATAGATACCAGTAAGCGGGACTGCTGGATCATGTAGTAGTTCTATTTTCAATTTTTTGAGGAAACTCCATACTGTTTTCCACAGTGGCTACACCAGTATAAGGATTCATATTCTTCAATCCCCAAAAAACATCTACTCTGCTTCATTTACTACGCTAAAGCCTTTGACTGTGTGGATCACAACAAACTGTGAAAAATTCTTAATGAGATGGGCATACCAGACTACCTGACCTGCCTCCTGAGAAACCTGTATGCAGGTCAAGAAGCAACAGTTAGAACTGGACATGGAACAACAGACTGGTTCCAAATAGGGAAAGGAGTACGTCAAGGCTGTATATTGTCACTCTGCTTATTTAACTTATATGCAGAGTACATCATGAGAAACGCTGGGCTGGATGAAGCACAAGTTGGAATCAAGATTACCGGGAGAAATATCAATAATCTCAGATATGCAGATGACATCACCCTTATGGCAGAAAGTGAAGAGGAACTAAAGAGCCTCTTGATGAACGTGAAAGAGTGAAAAAGTTGGCTTAAAACTCAACATTCAGAAAACTAAGATCATGGCATCTGGTCCCATCACTTCATGGCAAATAGATGGGGAAACAGTGGCAGATTTTATTTTGGGGGGGGCTCCAAAATCACTACAGATGGTGACTGCAGCCATGAAATTAAAAGATGCTTGCTCTTGGAAGAAAAGTTATGACCAATCTAGACAGCATATTAGAAAGCTGAGACATTACTTTGCCAACAAAGGTCCATCTAGTCAAAGCTATGGTTTTTCCAGTAGTCATGTATGGATGTGAGAGTTGGACCATAAAGAAAGCTGAGTGCCAAAGAATTGATGCTTTTGAACTGTGGTGTTGGAGAAGACTTGAGAGTCCCTTGGACTGCAAGGAGATCCAACCAGTCCATCCTAAAGGAAATCAACTCTGAATATTCACTAGAAGGACTGATGCTGAAGCTGAAGCTCCAATACTTTGGCCACCTGATGAGAAGAGCTGATGCACTGGAAAAGACCATGATGCTGAGAAAGATTGAGGACGGGAGGAGAAGGGGATGACAGAGGATGTGATGGTTGGATGGCATCACTGACTCAATGGATATGAATTTGAGCAAATTTCGGGAGATAGTAAAGGAGGGAAACCTGGCATGCTGCTGTAGTTCATGGAGTCGCAAAGAGTTAGACATGGTTTAGCAATTGAACAGAAGGCAATGGCACCCCACTCCAGTACTCTTACCTGGAAAATCCCATGGACGGAGAAGCCTGGTAGGCTGCAGTCCATGGGGTCGCAAAGAGTCAGACATGACTGAAGCGACTTAGCAGCAGCAGCAACTGAACAACAACATTCTTTAACCAAGAAACTCCTCTACATAAACCTATACACTTAAAAGTTCAAGGACAGCCACAGCAGCACTGTTAACAATGTCACAAGGTCAGAGAAACTTAAAAGTCCATTAATAAGAGACTGGATAATAAACTACAATCATAAACTGGAATGAAACAGAATGAAAGCACAGTGCAGTATGCTACAATTTGTGTAAAAATAAACTTTAAAAAGCATACATACTAAATGCAATATGACATTTCTGGATTGGATCCTGAAAGAGAAAAAGGACATCAGCAGAAAAACTGATGAAATCCAAATAAAAGCTATACACTTCAGCTTCACTGTGCAATCTTTTGGATTTTACTCTATGGGCATGTAATAATTATTTGAAACGTAAGATTTAATTTTAAAAAACCTAATTACTTTGTGATTGTACTTTCATCATTCATATCCTTCTACACAGTGCTAATGAGAAACACCAAGGGAACATGTATTGCTTCAACACTTCTAATACTTCCATTACTGTACCTAAACACATACCTGCCTCACCTGCTAGGTTTTAGGTCCTTAAAGGTGGAGGCCAAGCCAGCTCAGCTCTGACCTCAAGGAATCTGGAGAGTATTTGCCACACGGTAAGAGCTCAACCAATGAGACTGAAATGATTATGCTCAATTTTTCATTAGTATGAAATTTTGTATTTCAAATATCCAAACAGTTCTAGGAGTTTCCTCTGATCCTTAGTTCATAATGATATGGAAAAGGGAAGCAAGGAGCAGAGATGGGTGAAATGCTTCTCACTGAGGATTCAGGTAAGAACATGGAACCATGTTAGATAAACGGCCCTCCAACCTCACTTCATAAACATTTTGCTCTGTACTAGAGCTGCAGGGACTATAAAGATAAAATGAAGTCCTTATGGTAGAAATTAGGCATAATTAACATCAAGACTTGAAAAGGTGAAACACCCTTGGATTTTCAAAAATGTTTTCCACAATGGCCATGAAATGCTTTTCAGAGAAAAAAATCACTTATTTACACGGTTGGTGGGAATGTAAATTGGTGCAGGCACTATGGAAAACAGTATGGAGGTTCCTCAAAAAACTAAAAATAGGGTTGCTATACGATCAATTAATCCCACTACTAGGCATATATCCAGAGAAAAATGTACACACACACACTGGAATATTACTCAGTCATCAAAAAGAATGAAATAATGCCATTTGCAGCAACACAAATGGGCCTAGAGATTATCATACTAAATGAAGTCAGAAAGAGAAAGAAAAATACCATATGGTATCACTTATATGTGGAATCAAAAATACAAGACAAATCAACATATCTACAAAACAAAAATAGATTCATATATAGAGAACAGACTTGTGGTTGCCAAGAGGGAGGGGAGAGGAATGGAAGTTTGGGGTTAGCAGAAGCAAACTACTATACATAATAGGATGGATAAACAACAAGGTCCTATTGTATAGCACAGGGAACTATAGTCAATATTCTATCACAAACCATAATGGAAAAGAATATATATATATATATATATATATATATATATATATATGAACACACACATAAAAAACTGAATCACTTTTCTGTACAGAAGAAATTAATACAACACTGTAAATCAACTATACTTCAATAAAATTTTTTTAAAACAGAATGTCCAAAGAAAAAAATCCTAGCCTCCAATCCCATCAACATCTAATTTTCCAAACATTCAAAATACAAAAGACAAGTGACTTAGGAAATATTCTGAGGCCCTTGAATGGGTAAAGAAATGCTGATGAATTTGTCCCCAAAGCATTAGTAGTGCTGTTCCATTTCCACCAACTCAGAGCCTTAAGTCTACACACCACACCATAAAGCAATAAAACCTGGGGCAGACACTGATCTCTGTGAATACCTATTTTTTAAGGTACAAAATGAACAGATGACAGTTAAGGCTCCTTCTGGATCTCAAATTCTATCAGACCTCTTTTCCTTCACACCCCAAATATAAACTAAGGCATTGCAGTCTTTTCGCACAAACTCACACAACAACACACCCATTTGGTCTCCGCACTGGGAGAAGCAGCTTACCCACATTACTTTCTCCCTATTTCCAGAGTGGCCTACATATGAGCCAGCGTCACATATGAGCAGTTCTTAAGTGAAGGAGAAAAGGATTTACTCAACTTGTTGAAATGAAATTAAAATATGTATGCTGTACAATGAAACATTCGCTGAACTGTGCCTTCATTCATATTCAAGACTAAAAAAGTTTCTAACTTGGCTTTCACGTGCACGTTTATGTACTGGTTAGTCCACATACAACATCTGCAAGCTATCCTTACAAGTGCATATTTCTACTTGATCTTTTTATTTTATTTTTATTTTGTTGACCACTTTTTACAGCACAGAAAAAAGATGGGAACACTGGGGGAAAGTCACAGGCAAACTTATCCATCGGCAATGACACACGCTTGATCAGAGGAGAGTTTCGTTCTCGTTTATTTAACATAATCCTTAGTTCAAGCTGGGCTGGAAGATGATTGTGTAAAAGGCAGAACAGAGGTCTGTGAGTAGCAGCAACATGATAAAAGCATGGCATAATGTACATTGAGAGCTTATCTCTTTCCGTTGACATTTTCCCTTTCAAAACACAGAAATAATATTGTGCTGCTAACAAATATAACTGTCTTCTAAAGCAGTTATTTCCCCCTAAATAACCAGCATTTTACGGTACAGGTGCTTTCTAAATAATATGGGGAGAGAGAAGAGTTTTCCAAGAAACCTTCAAATGAGCTCAAATGTCCAGTGAAAGATACATCTCAGGGGATGAGGACATGAGATAACATCCATCTGTCAGGTGAGCCGGAACAGTCTCCCTCAGTAAAGGAACTTGAACACATTTCAGAAGAGGGAAAGGTGCCTGATGGGGAGAGAAGAAAGGGAAATGCCAAGCAAACAGAAAGATATGCGTAGGAGCCACCACTGTACTTCCTCAAGAAGCAGAGACAGTGTGACGTGATGTGTGGCAGCGATTATCTTAGTCATTAAGACAAACTGAAGGGGAGAGTGTATGTCACTTTACACTCCGCGGCTCGGTTTCCTCGTATGTTTCAGGGGAAGGGCGGACCACGTGATCTGGACAGCTCACTTTCTTGGAGGCACTGCGCTGGCACCAAACACCCTATAACCCTTCGAGGTGCGTGGCTTAGGAGCCCATTTGATAGATGAAGAGAAAGAGGCTCAGCATCCCGATGGGACCTCTGGGTTACAGGGCTTTTGAGACATTAAAAATAACATGCATGATAACTACTGTAGAGAAAGAGGGGGCATGATACTAAGATGGGCTGCCCAGGTGGCTCAGTGGTAAAGAATCTGCCTGCCAGTGCAGGAGCCATGAGTTCAGTCCCTGAGCCGGGAAGATCCCCGGGAGCAGGAAGGAAATGGAAACCTGCTCCAGTATTCTTGCCTGGGAAATCCCACGGGCAGAGGAGCCTGGAAGGCTATATAGCCTGTGGGGTCGCAAAGAGTCAGACATGACTTAGCGACTAAACAACAATAATATTAAAACTGACTTAAAAAATCCGAGCTCCTGAACATAACCATCTAATAAAATAATGGCTATATTCTTTTCTTAAAAGAGCACAGGAATAAAGGAACTGTATCTATCTTCCCTGTCATGCCAGACAAAGGAAAGGAAAGGGCATAGAACATTCTTTACTTTGAAGAGTGTCCTCTAAGAAGTCCTTCAAGGGAAACCACAGGACAAAGAATGGTATGACTTCCTGTGGCAGCAGCGGCTCTCATTTAATTATGCATTCCTGCAGAGTCCATAACGAGGTAGGTGTTACCCTGAACATTCAACATATTCCTTAGCAGTTGGAACAGGGGTGAGCAGTAAACTGAAGGAGCCATCCATCCTCAGAAGCACTGAAGACAGCCCTCAATGCAGATTCTAAAACGAGCTGTTATTTCTACACAAAAGTTCAAAAGCCATTATGACAATTTACCTGTCATTATTTAACTGCAGAATTCCATATGTAAAAATTCACATCTGGCAGCAAAAGAGTCCAATAAATAAAACTAGCCTTAAAACTTCATAACCAAATTTACAAGTTAATGAGGTCTACTTATTTGTAAGTAAGTCAGCTCTTCAAATTTAGCCCCTGCCCCATCCCATTTCTCTAGATAAATATGTGAAATTAAAGACCACATATTTAAGATCAAACCCTCTCTACTGATGGGAGCCACTCTGGTAGTAAAACAATTTGGGAGTATCTATTACAATACCCCATGACCTGACAACTGCCTAGAGAAACATATGCCCACGTACGCAGTGCCAAGGACAAGGATAGTCTTTGCAGCCTTATTTGTAATCAGAAACTACTGGAAACAATCTAGAATATCAGCAGTACGAAAATGGCAGAAAAACTATGGTATATTCCCATGATTAGTCCACATAACATAAGCAGCAGTTTAAAAGGATGAACTAGGTTTATTTCAATCAGCACGGACAGATCCCCGAAACATGTTAATGTGAAGTTTTAAAACACAATATACATTTATATTATAAATACCAAATCAACAAAGTGTTTGCCTCTGGGGAACCAGCAAGAGGAGGCAGGGAGTAAATCTTATAAACTCATTTATTACTTTTATTAAAAAGTTAATTTTAAAAAGCACCTTGCAAGGATGTTACTGGGTTATCAAATAGCAGGATTACAGAATAAGGCACAATATCTCTGTGTTGCAGATACCTCTGCAAACACTGCTAAATTAAAATCTAATCAAGTATAAAAGAAGACAAAGGACCAGGAGCAACCAAAACATCATAAATGAAGCTGGAGTTTTATCTGATGAAGAACAGAAGACTCTGTCAACTTAATGGTCACATGAAGCTTCAGCTGGTATAACACATTATTACTGGTGGGAGCCTGTATAAATATTCTTTTTCCAGCCTAAAAACTTTTGACAGTAGCTGAAAAAGGACCTAACATAGAAATGACAAAATTATGTTAACATCACTAAATGAAAACAGTCATGCTCCCTTTTAACCACTAAGAATCCTTTCCCACCAGTGACAAACATTAATATGAGAATGCAAACCTAAATTTTAATAAAGGTCAGCTTACACTAACGGTAACAAAGAGGGTCCCCCTCTGGTAGGGACTCTCCAGAAAATCAGGGCCTTGCATGAGCACCATTTACTTCCTTTATTTGTGACCCTGTCAGTGAACCATCAGCCAGGCTCTTGTTTATACAACCATGCATTTCTATTCCTCAGGGAAAATAAAATGGCTCTAAATTTAGGGAACCACCTCAACAACGTTCTATCTGTAACTGCTGCCAAAGTGAGGAAGGGTGGAGGCAGGGATAAAGGGGGGAGGGGAAGGAAAAAAGAGAAATAATCGATTTGTTGTAAAACTACATACAACCAAAGTAAGATTTACTTTAAATACAATCAAATGCATCTTTCTCATTTTTAGTTATTTTAATGCCATAAGATTTAACAGAAAAGAAAAAATAATCATAGAATAAAAAATAACAAAATATCCTCCTTATATTATTGTTAAAATCAGCATGCAAAACATGATCCCAACTTTGCTTTTAAAACATACCGTTACATAGGACAAAAATGAAAGAAAATTCTTAAAATGCTAGCAATCCTAAAAAGCAAATGACCCAGTTTCTTCTACAATAAATTACATGAACAAAAAGGAGAGAAGGGAAAATGTTACAGATTAAGAAAGTCTTTAAAGTGACAGATGCAATGTGTTCATCAGGCTTGGGTCCTGATTCCAACAAACTGTAAAATGGCAATTTTGAGACAAAGGAGGAAGGTGAACATGGACTCCAAGACAAACTAGAAGTAAATAATATTAAATCATAATCATTCATTTCATTAAGGGAAATGATACTGTGACTCACTTTAAAGTCATTTTCTGTTAAAAAATACTTAAGTGATATATTTATAGGTTGAATGGTATAATATTCGGTCTGTGCTTTAAAACACACACACACACACAAAGTTTTTAAACCATAAAAACAGGAAGAAGATAAATGGAACAAGAAAGGTAAGATGCCTGAACTTGTTGAAGCTAGATTGATGGGTACATGGGGCTTGTTGTGCTGTCCTATTTTTGTGAATGTTTGAAAAATCTCACAAATAAAAAGTGAAAATGCTTGCAGGTATAGCTGTCTCTGGGTGGAAGCAGCTGGATGAGCTGGTGGGAATTGGGTGATTTTTACTTTGACAACTAGGCCTTTTAGGAACATCCAGATTTTACACAGTAAATATGAATTACTTTGATTACTTGAAGAAACAAACGCTACTCTTTTGGTAGATGGATTGATGGATGGTAGATGGATGGAAGGATGGATAGGTCTCTCGATGCCCAGTTCTAATGATGCCACCTCTGTGGATTTAATTCTCCCTCTGCTGACACCTAAACGCATTTTACATATACTTCCACTAAAGGTCTAATTACATTTGATTATTTAGTATGATAATTTTTAATTATATCTTATCTCCCCCTCCAGAAAAACAAGAACCATTTCTTTTTTTGTATTTTTTTCCTGGTCAACACTAAGCAAAAATCTCTCTATATATATTAGGCATTAAATAGGTTTACACTTAATTAACTTTTCCACTAATAAATTCAGAGAGAAAACAAGTGGCAATAGCAGTAGAATAAATATCCTACTGTTTGTAACCACGAAAGCTTTAAGGTCAGAACACGCCCAGAGGTCCCTATACCCATCAAATGTTACCTGGTCCATTTCTCAAACCATTTATTTTCCAATTGACTGGGGAGAAAAATCACTCAGTAGCAGAAAGCAGTCAGTCATGAATTGAGTTAGATTTTTTTTTTTAACGACACCATGAAAAAAAAAATCAAAGTCTATTAGTTTTTGAGGAACCATTCATTATTTACCTACTGAAGACTCCTCCAGAGCACTGATCAGTCCATTTTCATTAAGGAAACCATTACGGGAAGAACACAGAGCTAGCCATGTGCAGAGACAAACAACAGTTTGAGAAACATCCCCTGCTCTGAAAAGGCTGATGTTATTTGTAGGACTGTACACTCAAACCTCTCACAGACTCACTAGAAACTCTAGAATGTTCTGTGTAGATGTGAACTCAAACACTGGTTAAGACATTTACAATTTCCTTTTATATCTAAAAGATTCTTAAGTTCAGTCACTCAGTCGTGTCTGACTCTTTGCGACCCCATGGACTGCAGCACGCCAGGCTTCCCTGACAAACGTTAAAACAAAGCACAGGTTTTAAATTAAGATTCCACCACCTGAGAGTTTCCAAAGCCCTTTGAGAAACATCAGTGTATCATGAAGAAATGGCAGGTGCAAGCTCTCCCCAAGCTTCACCTCCCATTCCATCCTGTGATCCACTCCCAGAAGCCAGGTGATCAAGAATGCTTTCACCTGGCCAAGTTTTCAAGGCTGGAAGGGGAGGCGGGGACGGAGCAGAGCTCTGCATACTTCCCACCTTGACCTCCACTCACATTCATACACAGTTCATGTTCTTGCTTCTCTATTCTCTGATTCCTTATGTAAGAAGCTCAAACCTACTTTATTAGCAAATTTTAATTTATTAGACAATCAAGAAAGTAGGTAACATGGTATCATTGTAAAGAATCGAATCCATACAAATCCAGGACCTCCAGAATACGAGCAGGTACTAAGAAACAAGCCACACCTCCAAAGATAACTTAATTCCTGTTCACGTGTGTTCTATTCATCCCTAGAATGAACTCAGAAGAGGCAATGCTCTATTTGAAGTGGAAACTGTATTCTCAGGTTCTGAAGAAGACAAAGTTTAAGAATTCAGTGAAAATTTCTTACTGAAAAGAAAAAGGTGATGCTAGGATTAGCAAATGTGAAGGGGTCACACAACAGTTCTACATGCTGTTAAAATGTTTTCTTTTTTAAGAACAAAGAAGAAGCCTTTAAATAACAAATTAGCATAATGAAATAATGTTGAAGTGATCCCTGGGCATACAAAATTCAAGTCAAATTAGTCATGGCCAAAGATAAAAGGAAAACTCTGCACTCATTCCTATGCTACTCTAAATTTTTATTACCTTCACATTACATTATAGTCAGCTTTTAGTTAATAGGCTTCCCTGGGGGCTCAGCTGGTAAAGAATCCACCTGCAATGCGGGAGACCTGGGTTGGATCCCTGGGTTAGGAAGATCCCCTGGAGAAGGGAAAGGCTACCCACTCCAGTATTCTGGCCTGGAGAGTTCCATAGGCTGTATAGTCCATGGGGTCACAAAGAGTCAGACACAACTGAGCGACTTTCACTTTTAGTTAATAAAATTTCAGCTAGTATTTTTCTGAAAAAAATCTAAAAAATGATACAAATGACTTGTTTACAAAACAGAAGCAGACTCACAGACTTAAAAAACAAACCTATGGTTACTAAAAGGGAGAGGTATGGGGGACAGATCAATTAGGAGTTTTGGATTGAGGGCATGGAAACCCATTCCAGTATCCTTGCCTGGAGAATCCCATGGACAGATGAGCCTGGTGGGCTACTGTCCATGAGGTTGCAAAGACCTGGACATGACTGATGTGATAAGCATGCATGCACATTCTCCAATATAAAGTAAAAATTCAGAAAAAGATAAAGATTTAAAAAATAAAATAAAATTTAAGCTGGTATATATTTGAAAATATTGATTCCCTTTTGTACCCTCAATCCCACTGTGAAACTCCAATTTAGGATGAGCCTCAGAATCTAACAAATATCCTCAGGTAAATATGTGAGCTCTTCCTTGCATTAATATATTCAAACTTCTGTTATTAGTTAATCTACTGTCTGTCACTGGGCTATGTTAAAGAGGAAACTATTGCATATGAAGAGCAGTTCTCTCATGTTTTAAGGTAGACATAATTTGTTGAAATAATGAGAAAAGAGGGTGCATCAGTGGATGAGACGGGGATCTACAGGATGGACAGGCAGGGAGAAAATGTTTTCCAAGCTTTCATTTTTTAACTCATTTGTGAATCTGCTATCGACAGTCTGTCATCCTGATGACCAATGTAAGGCATTTTGATTATTAGGTTTCCTGCTACCACTCCACAGAACATCAAGGAAAGTCTAAGAGAATGCACTAACTTTTTTTTTTTTTCCTTTTTACACTTACTAAATGGTTGGGACTGCCCATAAAACAACAAAATAGAGGTCTTTACTTTTTTGTACTATATCCACAAGCTATTAGTCTAAGTAAATATGACCAGTGTTATTCTTTTTTATTTTGAAGGAAAAAAAAAAAAGTGGAGAGCTTTATAAAATTTTCTCAGGGGCTTCCCTGGTGGCTCAGTGGTAAAGAATCTGCCTGCCAATGCAGGAGACACAAGTCTGATCTCTCATATGGGAGGATCCCACATGCCACGGAGCAACTACTGAGCCTGTGCTCTAGAGCCCAGGAACTGTAACCACTGAGCCCCACATGCTGCAACTACTGAAGCCCAGGCGCCCCAGAGCCTCTGTTCCACAACAAAAGAAGCCACTGCAATGAGAAGTCCATGCACCGCAACTAGACAGTAGTCCCTGCTCACTGCGAGAAAAAAGCCCATGCAACAATGAAGACCCAGCACAGCCAAAAATAAATAAAATTATTTTTTAAAAAACTTCCTTAGCTACTCTCTCATGAAAAGCAGAAGCCTAGCATCCAATAACCACACTGCAACAAAGGAAAAAAATTTAAGCAATATCTCACTCACCTATGAGTAAATAACTGTCCATACAAGAATAGGAAAATCCAAAGAAAAGTATACTTGAGAAAAGTATTCGAATGTTTTAAATGTTTTTAGTGTAAAGCACATAATTTAGTCAGAGATCACTTTCAATTAACATTACTGTTTCTCATTGGGTATTTAGAAAGAACACAGCATTAAAAAAAAAAAAATTAAAGAAAGGAAAAAAGTATGCTTTCTCAGTTCTATTCCAGAACAACACTACTCAAAACATAAATAAAAAGTATAAAAATGATGCACTTAATAAGTTATACATGGTGGTGGTTTAGTCGCCAAGTCATGTCCGACTCTTGCAACATCATAGACTTCAGCTTGCCAGGCTCCTCTGTCCATGGGATTCTCCAGGCAAGAATACTGGAGTGGGCTGCCATTTTCCTTCTCCAAGATACACACAGGACCACATATAAAATACAAGGTATTGTGAGTTTGGGTTTTCTTGGGTATTTTTTGTCTTTTTGGATTTTTATCTTGCAGGAAGGGAATGGTTTCAGATATTCCTTAAATAGAAGTTAAGAAAGGAGTATGGATTTAGAAAGCCACAGTCAGGCCACCAGCAGGTCTGGAGAACTGTTCCATCATGGCTCCTTCCCCTCTGCTGTCTGAGGTAGCTCCAGCATGTATGAATGTATAAGCGAAGACTCTCCCACCTCACCTAACAGATGTCCTATACCAGCATCATCAGATATTACCATCATTAAAAATTCAACTGAAAAAAAAATTCAACTGAAATCAAAAGATAGCGTGTGGCTGCTCCACCATAAAAGTTACACAAGCTTGGCCTCATAGTAACTCTCGAACTTAACACTTTTGCTAACTGTCATATTCAAGTGTACCAACCAGGGATTGATCCTTATTTAAGAGTGTTTAAAATACTTTAAGACATACAGGGAGTGCACTGAAGGTGCACATTTCAATAGTATACAGGTATTGAGGAGGGGAAAAAAAAGTAAATCTTGAAAAACAACTTCCAAGATTGAGGCGAGAACCAGAGGGCGCTCAACAACATGCACTGATTTTTTTTGTCCTTTGCAAAATACATGAGCTACAGTTCCCTACGTGGAACAACCCTGCAGGCTGTTTGCTTCACCATTCAGCAGTTTTTGATGGTTCCAAAGAGCTACATTCTCAAAAGTAGTTTTTCAGTTGTGTTACTGATTGAAAAAAAAAAAAAAAAAAACTTGAGCTCTTCAAACAGTTAAAAATCACAGAGATCTAAAAATCTTTCTTGGATTCCCACCTCTTAAAGAATGGTTCTGAGAATGGTCAAATCAATGCTAACAGGAAAGTGTCCTAATGTACTTGAAAAACATTTTCAGAGATAATCATTTTCCACTTTCTCTTACTGAAATTCGAGGAAGGTCAGAAATAGCAAGCCACTTTGAAATCAGGGCTCCAATTACCCAGAGGGCATCTGAAAAGAAGCCCTCAGCTCTGCACAAAGGTTTGCAGAGGTGAGATGCTCAGATAACCTTGACCGTCCTTCATAGAATGCAGTACTCCAGAAGAGCTGGCTCCTTAGGCAATTTGCTTATGACAAAGCTCCGGATAAAAAAATTTCAAACTCTTTGTTTCAGCATCTAAGAGGAAGGTTAAGTACAAAGTAACAAAACCAAAGCAACCTATCTAATGCCAAGCCACTTGTTTTATCTGAGTTTAGGAGCTTAGCATATTACAGCATTTCAGCCTATAGAAAAGTCTCTTTCTATCAAATTAAACTGTTATTTTGTTCAATGAGAATGTCCCTTGACAACTGAATAAAGCGTTCGAGAAATATCCACTAAACGTTGGGATAAGCCCAGGACAGAACTGAGTCTCTACTTAGCAGTAACCGAATGCAATCACTCTGAATCAATGGCATATGTCAACCCAACAGATCATCCAGCCATCTCTCAATTTTTCAGGTGAAGCTTGGTGCTCCAAATTATACACTAATGCGTCAGGGTTAACACGATTCTTATTTAGAACATAGGTTAGGGTACAACCTCCCATCAAATTTTAAGAAACACAGATGTTCTGAAATACTGATGGAATGAAAATAGTCATGTAACAAAAATATTACTAAGTTGCCAGAAAAATAATTTACTCTATAACGATGAAAATGTTGAATTCAGAAATTAATGACTAAAAACTGCACAAGAGTCTCCTGTTTTCCCTGTTTCTGCCTCTCAGCTATAGAACAACAAAGGAGGAAAAACCAGTGGGGAAAGATATAGAATCCACATTTACTAAATCAAAATTCTGCTATAAGTGGCAGGTTCTCTAAGAATCAACTCTGAATTCAATGATCCTTCGTAACTAATCTATCAACTCACCTGATTCCACTTCAAAGTTGTGGTAAATCTTCCTTCCAAGTCCAACTTGAGGTATTCTCACAAAACCTAGAGTAAAATAATTATGAACTTTAGTATGATCAGATTATTCTCAAATTTTGAAAACAGTAATAAAGGAGGAAATCATAGCTACCAATCAAGTCATAACTGTGAAATGTTATACTTTCCCTCTAAAACCCTCTTTAATTTGTAATCTCTTTATGTGTAGTCAACATACATCTAAATTTAAGCCAACCAATAGCCACTTCTATTTACACAACATTCTTTTTTTTGAACTTTTTATATTGTGTAAAATTTACATTTATATACCACAAAATTGGGGTATTATCGATTAACAATGTTGTGATAGTTTTAGGTGAACAGTGAAGGGACTCAGCCATACATATACACGTACCCATTCTCCCTCAAACTCCCCTCCCATCCACACTGCCATATTAACATTGAGCAGAGTTCCATGTGCTGTACAATAGGTCCTTGTTGGTTATCCATTTTAAATACAGCAGTTTGTACAGGACCATCCCAAACTCCCTAACCATCCCATCCCCCGCCTCCTACCCCAGCAACCAAGAATTCATTTTCTAAGTCTGAGAGTCTCTTTCTGTTTTCTTTCTGTTTTGTAAGTAAGTTCCTTCGTGTCATTTTACACAACAAATTCTTAAACCTGGCTATTCAACCTCTATATAGATTGCCAATCCAAGACCTCACCCCACATCATCTGATCAGGGAGTCTGGGGAGAAACCCAGGAAGCTGTATGAGTAAGAAGTGCCCCCCACAAGCTGATTTTGACGTAGCTGGTGATAGACTTGCCTGTGGGAACCACTGTTCCAAACTAGTGGTTCTCTGCAGGGCAATTCTATACCCTGAGGGACATCCTGCAATGTCTGAAAATATTTTTGGTTATCACAACAGAGGAAGGGGATACACACTACTGGATTTAATCCGGAGAAGCCAGGAATGCTGCTAAACAATCTACAAGGTTCAGGAGAATACACTTAATCAGCCCAAAATGCCAACAATGAAGAGATAGAGAAATCTGTTCCAAAGCAACCAAATATTCTCACGATTTAGAAATTCCACAATCTTCTCACTGGTCATTTCATATAAGTTATATATAAACTCTACTAGAATCATAAGACATTTCCTGTGGCTGCAGGCATCAGACACACATTGTTGTTGTTCAGCTGCTCAGTCGTGTCTGACTCTTTGTGACCCCATGGACTGTAGCACATGCCTGCATTCTTTCCCAGTATCAGGATCTTTTCTAATGATTAAGCTCTTCCCATCAGGTAGCCAAAATATTGGAGTTTCAGTTTCATCATCAGTCCTTCCAATGAATATTCAGGGTTAACTTCCTTCAGGATGGACTGATTGGATCTCCTTGCATTCCAAGGGATTCTCAACAGTCTTCTCCAACACCACAGTCCAAAAGCATCAAAACTTTCATGCTTAGCCTTCTTTATGGTCCAACTCTCACATCCACACACGACTACTGGAAAAACCATAGCTTTGACAAGATGGACCTTTGGTGGCAAAGTAATGTCTCTGCTTTTTAATATGCTGTCTAGGTTGGTCATAGCTTTTCTTCCAAGGAGTAAGCATCTTTTAATTTCATGGCTGCAGTCAGCATCTGCAGTGATTTTGGAGCCCAAGAAAATAAAGTCTGTCACTGTTTCTACTGTTTGCCCATCTATTTGCCATGAAGTAATGGGACCAGATGCCATGATCTTCATGTTTTGAATGTTGAGTTTTAAGACAGCTTTTTCACTCTCCTCTTTCATTTTCATCAAGAGGCTCTTTAGTGCCTCTTCTTTCTGCCATAAGGTTGGTGTCATCTGTATATCTGAGGTTATTGATATTTCTCCCTGCAATCTTGATTCTAGCTTGTGATTCATCCAGCCCAGCATTTCGCATGATGTACTCTGCAATAGAAGCTAAATAAGCAGAGTGACAATATACAGCCTTGACATTCTCCTTTCCCATTTGGAACCAGTCTGTTTTTCCATGTCCAGTTCTAAATGTTGGTTCTTGACCTTCATACAGGTTTGTCAGGAGGCAGGTATGGTGGTCTGGTATTCTCATCTCTTGAAGAATTTTCCACAGTTTGTTGTGATCCACACAGTCAAAGGCTTTAGGGTAGTCAATGAAGCAGAAGTTGATGTTTTTCTGGAATTCTCTTGCTTTTTCTATGATCCAATGGATGTTGGGAACTTGATCTCTGGTTCTTCTGCCCTTTCTAAACCCAGTTTGAACATCTGGGAGTTCTCAGTTCACGTATTGTTGAAGCCAAGCTTGAAGAATTTTGAGCATTACTTTCCAAGCATTTGAGATGAGTACAACTGTGTGGTAGTTTGAACACTCTTGGGCATTGCCTTTCTTTGGGATTGGAGTGAAAACTGACCTTATCCAGTCCTGTAGGTATTGCTGAGTTTTCCAAATTTGCTGCCACATTGAATGCAGCACTTCAACATGCCCAACGTTAAAACCCACAGTGAAGAAAGTGAAAAGTGTTAATCACTCAGCTGTGTCTAACTCTTTGCAACCCCATGGATTGTAGCCCACCAGGCTCCTCTGTCCATGGGATACTCCAGGCAGGAATACTAGGGTGGGTAGCCATTCCCTTCTCCAGGTGATCTTCCTGACCCAGGGATCAAACCCACATCTCTTGCATTACAGGCAGATTCTTTACAGTCTGAGCCACCAGGGAAGCCCCAGTACATGTACCTATTTCTTGCCTGGAAAATCCCATGGCCGGAGGAGCCTGGTAGGCTACAGTCCATGGGGTCGCTAAGAGTCAGACAACTGAGTGACTTCACTTTCACTTTTCCCTTTCATGCACTGGAGAAGGAAACGGCAACCCACTCCAGTATTCTTGCCTGGAGAATCCCAGGGACGGCGGAGCCTGGTGGGCTGCTGTCTATGGGGTCGCACAGAGTCGGACATGATTGAAGCGACTTAGCAGCAGCAGCAGCAGCATACATGTCGAAAAGAGCTTCCAAGAAATTCATTTTTTAATGTTTGAGGAAGTGAACACTATTTCAAACTGGGTTAATTTCCAAACCCTGTTCCTAAACATATAAAGTGGAAGACTAGAAGAGTAAGAAGAATCAAAACTTAATTTCACTCACAGATATTTCCAATTCCTGTTGAAGACAAGGTGCTAAGTTCCTCTTCCCAACCTGTCACCTTGGACTCCCATCACTCATTCAGCCAAATATAAAGAGACTTCAAAACTTACGTTAACTGCATTCAAAACAACACTCGCTGAGGGCCTACCATGTCCCGGCACTATGAGCTTACATAACACAGAACAGAGTTCCAGAAGGCCCTGCAATGGGTCCTTCCTACCCAACCATAACCAGTGGTATAAACATCAGACAAAGACTGAGGAAAAAAGAACTTATAAAGAATATTCTGAGCACCAGATACCCCAGATAATAAAACTTGCAGTTTTTACGTGCCTGCCCTACAAACTGCACCTACAGCATGGGAAAGGAAGCCTGAAATATTTGAAGTATGTACTCTGTTTTTTTCATCTTAATTAATAAGCTATAACCAGCTAATTACATAAACAAAACATACCTGACACTTATAACCTACTTAGCTACATGAACAAACATGCCAACCTCAAACTCAAGTGAAAGGATGTGATTTCCAAACACACTTAGAAAGATTCCACCAGAATTATGGCATTCCAACTGCACAACATTTCCATATATTCTAATTACAGTCTGATTTCTTCCCCTGAATCCCCAGTGCTATCAAGGAACTACTCAATCAGACTCACCCAAATCACCCCAGGCAGCGAGCCCCTGGATAGCTGGTGGGTGGACTGGTATTCCTATCTCAAAGCACCAGGGGGTTCAGGGGTCCAGGCAGAATGTGTGCCAGAGGCAGGGATCCAATCTGGAGCTCCCCACCAAGCCCTGAGCACCCGAGAACAAGCCAAATGATTAGGAAGCTTTGCTGAATGATACGTTTTCCCAAAGGTAGGGCTAAGACACAGTCTAGACTCAAGATGCTTGTTAACTCAATGTAGAGCCCATCATACCGCCACTACAAAAATAAGACTGCTGGGGAAGTCAGCTTCAGACAAAAGCAGAACAGCAGTGATGAATCCTCTTAATGTCCATCCATGGCTCCGGCTTCATGAAGCAAAGTAATCTGGGGGTCTTCCTCTCTTTCTCCAGGAAAGGAAGAAAGGAAAATCCAAAAATGAATAGGAAGGTTCAGAAATATTAGTGCACAATCTGAAATTTAAGCACTCCTTTCATTTTTCTAGATTTAAATCAGCCTTCAAACAAAAATTCATAATTAAATTTCAAAACATAAACATTTCCTTTTTCTCTCTCTCTCTCTCAGCAGTAAAATATATTCTGTTCCAAAAAAGAAAGGTTGCTCAATTTCCTGTCAAAAGCAATCCAGAGAAGGCCACCTACACTGTAAAAGCAGCAAGGAAAAAAAAAATGCTGAAGAAAAGCCTGTATGTGTGGGAGTGTTCTAAGTGCAATGTAACTACCACACTGGGTTTTAAAAGCTTTTTTCCTCGATCATTCTGAGAAATATGAAAATTAGTGTAACTGCTGAAGAGAAGCTTGTCCTCCAACCTATCTAAGGAAAATAAGCCCTATGACGAATTTAGTTCCACTAAAGAAAGCAGGGGGTGGGGTGGAGGGGTGTGCACAATTCAAGGCCTTACACTGTGATTCTTCGTACTATGGAGGAAGGGCAGATTCTGTCAAAGAGATAACTTATATGGAATGTTCGCTGAGCTAAAAGGCTGCTCTGACAATAAACCCTCTCCCCCACAGCATCCTACTCCTATCTAGAACCACACAAATTTTTAGACTAGGGCCTTTATTCTAAACCTCTGGGGGCTAACCATTAACACACACGGTCATAAGACGGCTAGATTGTGGATCAGTACAGCATTGAATTCGTCAGTTTCCCCTAAACCTGCTTATACTTTCTGAATACTTAAATTCTAAGGCAGCAATCAACCAACCCAATACATTTTACTAAAAGTCTGAACATGAACATGCTCAGCACTAAGGCAGAGGCAGCATGGTAAAAAAGAAGCAAAAAGCTTAAACAGCTCACCAGAGAATTGAGAAAAGAACAGTACACAGAAAATAAGCTGAAATTAAATACAGCATTATCATTGAATTGTAATACAGTAAAGTGCAATATTTCTGTAAATCATACTTTCCCTGGAAAGGAGTGTTTTGCTTGTCACAAAAGCAAAACACAGGTGAAGGGAAGTAAATAATGAACCGGGAAAAGAACATAGTAAGGAGATGATGGTGAATATTTTAAAACCGGAATACCCAAAGACAAATCGAGATATAACAGGAAGCCACAAGGAAGGGCAGTTGCCAGACAAGACAGTATGAGAAAGGAAATCTCTTCAGCCATACATATGACTGGCTTGATAAGCTAACAGTTTCGAAAAAGTCAGCTCACAGGAGGGGTCTTCTTTGTTCTCTTTAATAATCTCAGCCAACCTACCATAAAAATTTTTAAAAAGGCTGCAAGCCTAGCATAACTTAATCTCCCTAAACCACTTGAGAAAGAAAGTGAAGTCACTCGGTCACGTCCAACTCTTGGCGACCCTATGGACTGTAGCCCACCAGGCTCCTCCGTTCATGAGATGTTCCAGGCAAGAGTTATGGAGTGGGCTGCCGTTTCCTTCTCCAGGGGATCTTCCCAACCCAGGGATCAAACCCGGGTCTCCTGCATTGCAGGCAGACGTCTTACCGTCTGAGCCACCAGGGAAGCCCACTTGAGAGTAAACAGCAAACATCATCGTCTATCACCCCTACAGAGTTTGGTGAGTCATTTCTATAAACAAGGACATTCTCCTCCAAAACTGCAATAATTAAGACCATCAAGACACAGAAATTAACAGTACAGTCACCAAAGCCACAGTACAGTCACCTAACCCACAGACCAGCCTTGACTTTCTCCAGTCACCCCATAGTGTCCATTTTAGTAAAATGATCCAATCCAGGAAGCCACACTGCACTGACTTTTCAAAGCTCGATACTCTATTTCAATCGAGAATTCCTCACACTATCCTTGACTTTCATGACCTCAATAATTTTGAGGATGTCAGGCCAGTTTTGTAGCATGTCCCTTCCTTTGGGTTTGTCTGATTACTTCCTGATGATTATTTCCAACTTATGACTTTTCAGCAGGAATACCACAAAAGAGTTCCCTCTTCTTGTTGTACCCTACCAGGTGGTATGCTATTTCCTTTTTTTTTTCCCCCTGACTGGTAGTGCAAACTTAAATTACTTGATTAGGGTGCTCTCTGCCAGATTTCCCCACGGTAAAGTGACTCTTTTCCTCTTTGTAATTAGTGAGTATTTTGTGAAGTGATATTTTCAGACTATATATCTTAATTCTCAACAAACTTTTACCCAATACTTGATTGATATCCATTGAAAATTCTTGGCCAAATTAATTATTTGATGATAGTTATTTTGATGATGACCTTTGTTGGCAAAGTAATGTTTCTGCTTTTAAATATGCTATCAAGGTTGGTCATAACCTTCCTTCCAAGGAGTAAGCGTCTTTTAATTTCATGGCTGCAATCACCATCAGCAGGGATTTTGGAGCTCCCAAAAATAAAGTCTGACACTGTTTTCACTGTTTCCCCATCTATTTCCCATGAAGTGATGGGACCAGATGCCATGATCTTACTTTCCTGAACGTTGAGCTTTAAGTCAACTTTTTCACTCTCCTCTTTCACTTTCATCAAGAGGCTCTTTAGTTCTTCTTCACTTTTTGCCATAAGGGTGGTGTCATCTGCATATCTGAGGTTATTGATATTTCTCCCAGCAATCTTGATTCCAGCTTGTGTTTCTTCCAGCCCAGCATTTCTCATGAGGTACTGTACATATAAGTTAAATAAGCAGGGTGACAATATACAGCCTTGACATACTCCTTTCCTATTTGGAACCAGTCTTGTTCCATGTCCAGTTCTAACTGTTGCTTCCTGACCTGCATGCAGGTTTCTCAAGAGACAGATCAAATGGTCTGGTATTCCCATCTCTTTCAGAATTTTCCACAGTTTATTGTGATCCACACAGTCAAAGGCTTTGGCATAGTCAATAAAGCAGAAATAAATTTTTTTCTGGAACTCTCTTGCTTTTTTGATAATGCAGCGGATGTTGGCAATTTGATCTCTGGTTCCTCTGCCTTTTCTAAAACCAGCTTGAACATCTGGAAGTTCACGGTTCACGTATTGCTGAAGCCTGGCTTGGAGAATTTTGAGCATTACTTTACTAGCATGTGAGATGAGTACAATTTTGCAGTAGTTTGAACATTCTTTGGCATTGCCTTTCTTTGGGATTGGAATGAAAACTGACCTGTTTCAGTCCTGTGGCCACTGCTGAGTTTTCCAAATTTGCTGGCATATCAAGCGCAGCACTTTCACAGCATCATCTTTCAGGATTTGAAATAGCTCAACTGGAATTCCATCACCTCCACTAGCTTTGTTCATAGTGATACTTTCTAAGGCCCACTTGACTTCACATTCCAGGATGTCTGGCTCTAGGTGAGTGATCACACCATTGTGATTATCTGGGTCGTGAAGATCTTTTTTGTACAGTTCTTCTGTGTATTCTTGCCACCTCTTCTTAATATCTTCTGCTTCTGTTAGGTCCATACCATTTCTGTCCTTTATCGAGCCTATCTTTGCATGAAATGTTCCTTTGGTATCTCTAATTTTCTTGAAGAGATCTCTAGTCTTCCCCAATCTGTTGTTTTCCTCTATTTCTTTGCATTGATCGCTGAGGAAGGCTTTCTTATCTCTCCTTCCTATTCTTTGGAACTCTGCATTCAGATGGGAATATCTTTCCTTTTCTCCTTTGCTTTTTGCTTCTCTTCTCTTCCCAGCTATCTGTAAGGCCTCCTCAGACAGCCATTTTACTTTTTTTGCATTTTCCCTGGGGATGGTCTTGATCCCTGTCTCCTGTACAATGTCACGAACCTCTGTCCATAGTTCATCAGGCACTCTATCAGATCTAGTCCCTTAAATCTATTTGTCACTTCTACTGTATACTCATAAGGGATTTGATCTAGGTCATACCTGAATGGACTAGTGGTTTTCCCTACTTTCTTCAATTTAAGTCTGAATTTGGCAATAAGCAGTTCATGATCTGAGCCACAGTCTGCTCCTGGTCTTGTTTTTGCTGACTGTATAGAGCTTCTCCATAATATTATATTAATTTGGGGCTTCCCTGGTGGCTCAGATGGTAAAGAATCCTCTTGCAGTGTAGGAGCCTCGAGTTCAATCCCTGGGTCAGTAAGATCCCCTGGAGAAGGGAATGGCTACCCACACCAGTATTCTTGCCTGGAGAATTTCATGGACAGAAGAGCCTGACAGGCTACAATCCATGGGGTTGCAAGGAGTTGGACACAACTGAGTGACTAACACCTTCACTTTTTCACTTTTTCATTGTATTAGTTTAAGATGTACAATATAATAATTTGATATATTGTGAAATGATTACCACAGTTAAGTTTGGTTACCATCCATCACTTCACACGGTTACAAATAAATGAGCATCTATCACAGCAAAAGAGAAGGTTACAATTCTAACGATGAATTAGAAAACTTAATTTATATACAAAAATAGTTCCAAACTTTCAAATACTACCTAAATTAGAAAATAAGATCCTTCAACAAATTAGTCTAAAGAACTGGATTAAATTTTAGTCATTTAATTCCATTTATACCAAAAGCCTTTCAAGAAAAAAAAAAAAAATTCTTTGTGGGAATTTTTCACACCTTTTAAAGCAGAAAACAAACTTTGCACCTTAGATAGTAGAACTGCCTCATCATTTACTTAGACAAGATGTTCAAACAGGATGAAACAGCGGCTTATACATTTAAAAGGCTGCCTAGATCAAACAAGGTCTGAATACCACACCTGGCAAATAATGCCAACAAAGCCACACTACCAACAAACTGCAGAGAAAGTAGTTCGTTCTCTGGAACCAACTGGAAGGGGCAGGAGGGCTGAGGGGTTGCTCATGATAAAAGGGTAGAACCACTCCACAAAGTTTTAAACAACCTGCTACAGAGCCTTCGTCACCCTACAGGCAATGAAAGTAGCAAAGGTGTATTAGGGATTTTGTCATAATCAGAACCGGACGTGTGCGTATGCATGCGTGCAAACACAGACCAACAGAGACATGTGTATATCTTTCCCCCAAGAAAATTTCAACAGTGAATGGAATACAGCCTGCAAGAGAACAGGCGCTGAATACAGGAATGCTAATATCAAAACTGTTGCAATTTTCTAGGTGAGAAATGCCTGGAACCTGAACTAGCTGAGTGCAACAGAGGAAAGAGGGAATCTGAGAGACTTAGAACACTGACAACACACAGATGGGTAATATTTCCAAGAACTCTAAACATTTGTATCTACTACACTCAAGTCCACTGAAGAAAACAAAATGATGAGAAAAACAGGAACCGAACAGAAAGAAAATTCACTTTACTTTCTACTAGGATAGGTATTACCAGATGGGGTAACTGAGAAAAATAAAATCGAAGTCAACTAAAATCTCTGTCTTAAAGGACTGGGGAGGTCAGTGGTACTTGTTCAAGTAGGAAATTGCACTGCCATAAAATGAATCATACACTACTCTCAAAATGAATATTTCTACCAAGGTTACACTTAATGAATCTCTGACGTTTTTAACAGTTCTCTTCAATATGGTCTGAAATCATTCATTAGCCACAGAAAGACTGGTTCAAGAAACAGACTTGGCTCTAAATGAGCATTTTGAAATTTTTCAATTGAGTTTCCCTCGAAAATCTATCAGGAAATAGCTTGAATTTATCAAAGGTATGAGATATCCTACAGAAGAAACTCTCCAAAAATAGGACTAACTCAAGATTCTCCATCATGAAAAACAGATGCTATAGTTAGACAGCAAAGCTGACTCAATGGACATGAATCTGAGCAAACTCCAGGAGAGAGAGGAAGACAGAGGAGCCTAGCGCGCTGCAGTCTATGGGGTCGCAAAGAGTCAGATGTGACTTAGCGACGCAACACCACCACCACACAATGAATTTCATAACAGAATCTAAGGTTCATGCTCTAGTTTAGGAGTTTCAGTATTAACTCATTACACCACATTTTCAAAGATAGTAAACTGTTTAGAAAACACACAATTTAATACAAGGTAAATCACTGACAGTGCTACTCAAAACAACACAAAGGTATACCTACCTATACAATGTTTTTAGGATCAATGCCTAATACAAGAACTAAAAGACAACTTTTTAGCAAAAATATCACTCCATTTTTACCATACCATCTTTTCTTTCTAACTCAAGCAGTATAATCAACAACTAAAATTGTAAGATATTTAAAGTGTACAATGTGATAGTTTTATATATCTATACACTGTGAAAGGGTTCCTTCCATTGTGTTAATTAGCCATCACTTCACATATTTAGCTTTTTTTTTCCTGAAAGTAGAACTTTTTAAAAAATTCAATTATTGAAATGAAATTCCGTACCATACAGTGCTATTAACTATAGCCACCACATTATACATTTTATCCTTCTCAGAACTTTTTCACCTTATAACTGAAAGTTTGTAGCCCATACCACCTGTTAAGTATTCAAAATCAGAGTAACTGACCACTTAGACCAAATCTCTCTGTGGAACACGCTAGTTTCTAAAGATTAAGAGACTGATCTTGAACTGAGAAAAACACACATACACACAAAGATCCAAGTCAACGATTCAAAGCACAACCAGAAATGAACAAAGGACAACAGTTGGCTGAGGGCATAAAAATTAGGTTAAAAGGAGCAAAAGAGCAAACACTTGTTGAGAGCATCCTCTAAGTCAGGCACGGGGCTAAGAAGTGCAGACACTCTCTCCCACCCCATACCCAGTGTAGAGTGAGTTTTCTGAGTAACTGATAGAAGCATCATGAAGGCACGGGCTTCCCTGGTGGCTCAGTTGGTAAAGAATCTGCCTGCAGTGAGGGAACCTGGGTTCAATCCCTGGATCGGGAAGATCCTGTGGAGAAGGGAACGGCTACCCACTCCAGTATGCTTGCCTAGAGAATTCCATGGATGGAAGAGCCCGGTGGGCTACAGTCTGCGGGGTCACAAAGAGTTGGACACAACTGAGCGACTATCACTTTATGAAGGCAGAGAGGGCTTGGTAACCAGCTGATCTCCAGATTCTCAACCAGCACATGGCACGCTACACCACGTACTCCATAAATATTTATGAGATGAATGGACGGATGGATGGATGGCGGGTGATGAGTGGATATTTTTAATAACAATATTCACCTATCCACTGAGACCAAAGCGATCCTGGCAGCTTAGGAGGGAGGGAGCAAGAAATGGTCTCCTAGCCACTGCGCTCCTTTCTCCAAACACAGGATATCATGGGACAGTGGGGAAAGCATGAGCTTCGTCATCACACCTGGACGGAAAGCCAAGTTTCAGGCTTACCTTTAGTGTGTCCCTGGACAGATTGCTACTCCATGATGGAAATGCACAGACTAATTCCTTAATCTTGAAGTCGTAAAAAGGCTTTACTGAAATAACATACAAAGTGTACCTAGCAAGTACCTAGCACATTAGTACTTATTAAATATAAACCTCTCAATTTACTGGGAGAAAGTTCATTCTCTGGAACCAACTGGAAGGGGCAGGAGGACACAGTCTTGGTCTTAAGGATAAAGTTCAAGAAAGGGGTCTCAGTAAAAGGAATCCTAGTGTAATCTACAGCAGGACAGCTCTGGAGTCATTGTCAACTATCAATCCAAAGGCACAGCTCACATTAGAGGAATTAACAATCACAGCATGAGCTACATGGGGAATTCCCCGGTGGCTCTGTGGCGGGTTAATCTAACTGCCAGTGCAATAGACAAAGGTTCGATCCCTGGGTAGGGAAGATCTGCTGGAGAAGGGAATGGCAACCCATTTCAGTATTCTTACCTGGGAAATCCCATGGACAGAGGAGCCTGGCAGGCTACAGTCCATGGTTTCACCGAGTCAGACTTGACTTAGCAACTAAACAACAACAAATGAGCTACATAGGATTCAAAAAGGGAAAAGGACTCGGACAGCGCTTCTTCTTTGACAACACATAGCATGCTTCTTTGAACACATGCATACATGCTCAGTCACTCAGTCTTGCCCGACTCTTTGCAACCCCATGGACAGCAGTCCACCAGGCTCCTCTATCCATGGAATTTTCCAGGCAAGAATACTGGAATGGGTTGCCATTTCCTCCTCCAGGGAATCTTCCCAACTCAGAAATCAAACCTGCATCTCTTTCATCTCCTGCACTGGCAGGTGGATTCTTTACCATTGAGCCACCTAGGAATCCCTCCGTCCATGGGGTCACAAAAGAGTCAGACATGACTTAGTGACTAAACAACAAATGAGCCACATAGGACTGAGAAAGGGAACAGGACTCTGACGGTGCAAGGAAATATAAAACCACTAGCATATACTCTGTGCTCAACAATTTCACACTTGCCAAAATCAGGCATGCTTTTCTCTTCTCTTCTGTCAAAGCTACTTTATTGATAATACCTGAAGTATTATTAATTTGATGAAATTATGCATCATTAAGGATTCTGTTTGAGAAAAATTTCCTAAGGCTCCACCTCAAAAAAGACCAAGATAACCACACATTTGGCTATAATTATGTCCTCATGTGGTTTCTCTTGAATACTTTATAGCATCATATCATACAATACAGTCCAATTACAAAACATGATAAAACCTCCCAAACCTCTTACCCATAACTGAAAAGGTGAAAATCATTTTCTAACAAGTTCTAACATAAATTTCCTCTTTTGAGTCAGTTGGAAAAAAATCACACAAATTTTCTTAACTAACTTTCCAGTTACTACTTACCTACCAGGTGAAGTCAATAACAGGTTACCTTTCTTCTTAATGAGCCAGAAAGGAATGTATCTTAACTTTAGAAGGTGCTTTGAGCATATTATTCATCTATAAGCTTCAGAAATATCTAAAATGTTAGGCTTTTTGCAATACGAATCCACATCACTAAATTCAAACATCCAGGGACTTCCCTGGTGGTCCAGTGGCTGAGAATTCACCTGCCAACGCAGGAGACACAGGTTTGATCTCTGGTCTGGGAAGATCTCACACGCACTGGAGCAACTAAGCCACAACTTCGTTGTGATGAACCACAACTACTGAGTCTACACGCCTAGAGCCCGTGCTCAGCAACAAGAGAAGCCACCACAGTGAGAAGCTTGTATACCACAACGAAGACCCAACACAGACAAAAATAAATACATAAATAATACTTTATTTAAAAAAAAGAATCTAAGTCATTGAACTCAAATATCCAACTAAAAAATTTGCTTTTGGATAACAGATATGCAGATGACACCACCCTTATGGCGGAAAGTGAAGAAGAACTAAAGAGCCTCTTGATGAAAGTGAAAGAGGAGAGCGAAAAAGTTGGCTTAAAGCTCAACGTTCAGAAAACTAAGATCATGGCATCTGGTCCCATCACTTCATGGGAAATAGATGGGGAAACAGTGTCAGACTTTATTTTTGGGGGGCTCCAGAATCACTGCTGATGGTGACTGCAGCCATGAAATTAAAAGACGCTTACTCCTTGGAAGGAAGGTTATGGCCAACCTAGATGGCATATTTAAAAGCAGAGACATTACTTTGCCAACAAAAGTACGTCTAGTCAAGGCTATGGTTTTTCCAGTGGTCATATACGGATGTGAGAGTTGGACGGTGAAGAAAGCTGAGCGCCACAGAATTGATGCTTTTGAACTGTGGTGTTGAAGAAGACTCTTGAGAGTCCCTTGGACTGCAAGGAGATCCAGCCAGTCCATCCTAAAAGAGATCAATCCTGGGTGTTCACTGGAAGGACTGATGTTGAAGCTGAAACTCCAATACTTTGGCCACCTCATGCGAAGAGTTGACTCATTGGAAAAGACCCTAATGCTGGGTAGGATTGGGGGCAGGAGGAGAAGGGGACGACAGAGGATGAGATGGTTGGATGGCATCACTGATTCGATGGACATGGGTTTGGGCAGACTCCAGGAGTTGGTGATGGACAGAGAGGCCTGGCGTGCTGCGATTCATGGGGCTGCAAAGAGTCGGACACGACTGAGCAACTTAACTGAACAGCCATTCTATTCATTGCTGATTTTAACTGAACATTTTACATAGGATATATAATATATACTTTGAGAGTATATTTGGAAAAGGGGGGACCATCAAATCAGAGAGTTTCTGAGGTAAAAAAAGTCAGAAACATTCTTGCTTATAAACAAAAATCTGGGTATTGATCTTCCAAGTTCAGAGAATGTATTAATGGAACAAGAGATCAATACTATAATAATCTAAGAATTGAAACCCATTTATAAAATCTCTGTCTACAAAATAATAGTCCCTTACAGAGGGTTCCGGTTAATGAATCAACATTTAGAAATGAATATGATGCAATCTGGTGAACAGAGGAACTGAAGCTGTATAGGGCAGCAGGAGAGCTACACCCTATTTTGATTAGAATCAGCCAGAAGCTATGAGAAAAAAAGGATCAGTGCCCAGCAGAAAACTTCCTGAAGAAATCTAGGATGGCAGGGAACAAAGAACACAACTTGGGTAGCAAGTCTTAAGCTCCACCTGTGGGAATATCTGATCAGTTTCACCATCACCAGTCTTGATGCCACAGATGCACCAAGAAGCTTTCTGAAGATAACAACTGCCCTAGAAATCTGCCACTGGGAACAGGATGCACTTATCACACTATAAAATTCTTGTCTGCTTGGAAATGTATTTCTCACTGCACTTAACAACTGATTTTTTTAGTAGACATCAATGTTCAAATACTTCTTTTTAAGCATATCAGATTTTCCAGAGTCTGATCAACCCTATCTTAAGCAGATCACTGGTGCTGAACTACGAAGTTCTTTTTTTTTTTTCTTTCCTATCTTTTATTTTTTTAATTTAAATTTATTTATTTATCTAATTTTTACTTTACAATATTGTATTGGTTTTGCCATACATTGACATGAATCTGCCATGGGTGTGCAAATCCTGCAAGTCTAAGTGTGGTCTGATAACATCTTAAAATTAGCTTTAGCAAAATATGAGCTTCACACCATATTAGAACATAGGCTGTGCTTTAATTGCCCACAGTATAACCCAATTTAATTTGGAACATTTCTTACTACAGATTTCCTTCATTCCCAAATGCTAGTATCTTTCTACATATGTCTATCACTTTTTAACCACAATTACCTAAAAAAAAAAAAATTTTTCAATTTTCTCTTAGCCCCATTTCACCCTTTTTCAGTCCTGATTAAAATGTGGTCATTCCTGAAAACATGATTCTAATAATTTGGTAACTCTTAAGGAGTTTAGAAAGAAAGTCACCCAAAACACAAAGTGGTCTTGTCAAAATTAGGAATGTCTCACAATATAATAGCCTCTCTACTCGCAAGGGCACCCCATTCCAGTACTCTTGCCTGGAGAATCCCCTGGGCGGAGGAGCCTGGTAGGCTGCAGTCCATGGGGTCGCTGAGAGTCTTCACTTTCACTTTTCACTTTCACCCATTGGAGAAGGAAATGGCAGCCCACTCCAGCGTTCTTGCCTGGAGAATCCCAGGGACGGGGGAGCCTGGTGGGCTTCCGTCTATGGGTTTGCACAGAGTCAGACATGACTGAAGCACCTTAGCAGCTACTAGCATCTTTATAATAAAGGATTCAAGAAAACCAGACTCTTGCACTTCTCAAAGTTTTATTCAACCAATCAAAATCTCAACTATTTACCTCACAGATGTTAAGCACCTTAGCCACAATAAGGCATCAATACGGTAAAGCAAATTAGAATCAAATTCATCCACTCAAAAATTAGTGAATGCCCAGGATGTGTCCTTTACTGAGTGCCTTTTTGGCAATGAAAAGTCAAATACAGTAGAATTTACAGTCCCAGTCTCCAAGGACTTTATAGTCTAAAGGAGGCAAGATGGTCATCTGCCATAAGCTAAACAACTAAACAAAAAATCTCAGAAATACTGTAACAGAGATACATGCTATAAAGTAAGTAACTTATTCACGTGTGTTCAGTCGCTTAGTCATGTCCGACTCTGCAACCACATGGACTGTAGCCCACTAGGCTCCTCTGTCCATGGAATTTTCCAGGCAAGAATACTGAAGCGGGTTGCCATTTCCCTCTCCAGGGGATCTTACCAAACCAGGGATTGAACCCAGGTCTCCTGGGTCTCCAGTATTGGCAGGTGGATTCTTTACCACTGAGCCACTTGGGAAGCCCCAAACTAACTCTGCTGCTGCTGCTGCTAAGTTGCTTCAGTCGTGTCCAACTCTGTGTGACCCCATAGCTGGCAGCCCACCAGGCTCCCCCATCCCTGAGATTCTCCAGGCAAGAACACTGGAGTGGGTTGCCATTTCCTTCTCCAATGCATGAAAGTGAAAAGTGAAAGTGAAGTCACTCAGTCATGTCTGACTCTTAGCGACCCCATGGACTGCAGCCCACCAGGCTCCTCCATCCATGGGATTTTCCAGGCAAGAGTACTGGAGTGGGGTGCCATTAAGAGGAAGCCAAAAAAAAAAAAAAGCTACAGACACTAACTTTAATTTTTAAGTGGTTCTAAAGAAGAACTTATTCAGCAGTAGAGAGAAGTGTTTAAGAAAAAGACAAAGTGAGTTAAGGAGACAAGAAGTCACAGCACACAAGGAATTTCTACACCACTGGAACAGACAAGGCTCAGTGACAAAGAGTGAGAAGAGGTAACAGAGATGAGGCAAGATGGCCGTCTGCCACACTAAGGCATTCAGACCTCAGCCTACGGGTTCTGAGGATTCCTGAAGCATTTGCAGGAGGATACTGGCTGCTGGGAGTCACAGCTTTCCCTGAGGTCCTCAAGCCTCTGTGGCTTCCTCTTGCCTGGAGACGGGATGGGGCACTGGACAGGGAGAGGAGCAGACGACTACCTTCACATCAGCCGTACACCACCCTCAGGGTCCTCTCGGTCCCCAGCACATATCGATGACTTCAGATAATCTTAAAAAGTGCGAAATCTTAGAATGAAAAGGAAACCAGTAGAGCAGTATCACTTCCCATCAACTACCAGTATCCCTTCTACAAACCCTGATAAATGGCAACATACCGGACAACAGCTACGGTGTCTGCTCCGTGTCTTCATTTCCCCCCAACACTTGCTATAGTTCTTCTAGTCAGATATTACTGAAATCCCTTCTAAAATCTTCTCCTGAGTGGGCCTCTCCTTAGAATGTAGTCCCCTTGGTCAGAGCTGGGCACAAAACACCGCATGTGCCCTCCACTCATGGTAGAGCACCAAAAGCACATGAGGTTTCCAAGTGGACAAGGTCTCTCTTGGTTGTACCAACCTTTACAGAGACACAGGACCTGGGTCATATTAAACCTGTTGTCAAAAAGTAAGCACCATTCAACTCTCCTTCAAATCACGTATCGCAGTTATAAGTTAACATTTATTCGTGGGATTATCTGAGTAAAGTCTGCATCTCTCCAGCCCACACACTAACACACCTGCATGCAGGTACAAAATTGTCTTTTGGTGTTTTCCTTCTTATTTCCTTTCCAGCACCATTGTATTGTGGGGTCTTAGCATAGTACCTGTTTTCAAAGGACTGGTTCAATAAATGTTAAAGAATTAGATGTAGACAAAATATTACATTGAGGCAAGTTATGGTCAGTATGATTTTGTTGTTGTTTAGCTGCTAAGTCGTGTCCGACTCTTTGAGACCCCATGGATTAGCATGCCAGGCCCTGTCCTTCGCCATCTCCCAGAGTTTGCTCAAACTCATGTCCACTGAGACGGTGACACCATCCAACCATTTTCATCCTCTGTCATCCCCTTCTCCTCCTGCTCTTAATATTTTCCAGCATCAGGGTCTTTTCTAGTGAGTCACTCAATGAAATAGGGATGTTAAAATCAACATTCCGTGGAAGCCCAATGGAGATCTTTCAACTTCCTCTGTGAAGGAAAGGTGTCATGGAGGGGAAAAGGCATCCGAGTCGATTTCTAAATGGTGTTTCAATCAAATATTGAAAATAAAGAAAATATCTGCGCAACAAAACAACCAAGGAAAATCATGTTTCTGAAGAACAGAATTTTATATGGGAAATTTCTCATAATAAATTAATAAACAGGATACAAAACAATATGTTCCCATCCCACACACCCCTAAAAGGAAACAGTTAAAAATGTTAATAGTAGCTATTGCTGCATTATAGAATTACATGATCTTTATTTTCTTTGTTACACTTTATTGCAGTCGCTAAGCTTTCTACAGTAAAGGTTTTCATCACCTGGAGAGAAATATTTAGATTTTTTTAACTATTGCAGAAGAAAGTGCTATAGCAATTTTAGATCTTCAGGCTTTATCACAAAAAGTTTCTGGACTGTTTTTTTCAGTGTCATACTTCATACCAACATGGTATAGCAGAATTAGTGCTTGATAAGAAATCTCAGTCCCTAAGAAATATTACAAATAATCCCTCTGCACACCTTTAAATTGTACTTATTTTCTAATCTACTTTTTTGAGTCTTGACAAATGCTGTGAAAGAACTTTTATTTGCAGGTAGTACTAAAAACCAGAAGCTAATATCGTTGACAACACTGGTCCACAGAACATCAGTTCCCTTCCACACTCTCAGTTGGGCCCTTCAAACATGAAGTAAGTATGTCAACACCACCATGCTGCATATCAAACTTCAAGATGGAAGGGCTTCTGATAACATATCTCAGTTAAACATTAAGAGCGTAAACAAAGGTCTTTCTCTGAATCAACAGATACCTTCATCTATGGTTAACAAGTTAAGAAGAATACCACAAACTACTGCTCTTTACTAAAACAAAAGAAGGAAATGCCATTAAGTATTGTGAAACATGAGGTGTCTAGCTTGTGCCCTGCCATCTACTGGAAATGTGAAATGGGAGTTTTAAAGTACCTTTCTGTATCTCAGCCAACATAAAACAGTGACGGAAAAAGCTACCACTTTAAATAAATTTCAGAACTCCTACAAATAGTACTGTCTTAAAAGCTGTCCAAATAGAAGTAAAAGGTTCTCTGAGCAACAGTCATCAATCATGTCTCTTCCTTATTCAAAGAATGGCTAGAGGGAAGCATATAAATTATGCAGAAGTGCACAGTGTCCAAATGGTCTAAAGCCACACACAGTCCACCAAGCCATCTCAGAAAGACCCCTTGTACAACCCATCTCTTTCTGCGCCCTAACTGCCTCTAAGCTCTCCCTACATGGATGGCCCTCTTCTTCTCAGCTGCCACCACCTACCTACTTCCTTGGGGTCCCTTTGCCTCAAGACTTCTTGCAGAGGAGCCAGCTTATTTCATCCCTTACTGAGTATCCTTGTCTTGAAAATAAACCAACCAACCTTCCTGACTAGTTTGGAGACTCTTCAGAAATAACTACTAATAAACAGGTGAGGTGGTAAAAATATATATATACATTGTGCCCTGTGATTACAAATTCAAGAAAGCTATCTGATGAGAAATTAAAATCCTGGCTGAAATGTAGGTAGCATGAGGGAGACTTTGATGTGAAACCGATGGGTCTGGGCAGCTGTGAGGTCCGAAAAGCACCTCAGGGAGGTTCTGATGTGCACCCAGGGCTGGGTGCTGCTGTCCCAGACCCTCAGTCACCTGTCATCCTTGCACTTGAGTGTCATTAGGAGCCCACCACCTTCTGCAGGGAGGACCTCCAGGTTCCTCATCTATTCAGGTTCTAAGTCTCCCTTCTAGGAAAGAAGAGCAGGTGTGACTCTGCAAGCCACCGAAGTGCCTCTGGAGTCTGGAATGTGACACAGGAAGGATAAGCTTCAGTCACTTTAAAAGTCTACTTCTGTGAATTCACAGCGTTCCCAGGCTATGAACAGAGAAGGCAAAGTATGTGTAGGAGCTACTCTCAAATTCTTAGGCAGAGGGTAGATGATAATCATGTGGTTTTGTAGAAAATTCCTTGTGAATAATCTCCCAAATATGCAACACAAATTAGAATTAACTTCTTTGCTCACAGCTTGGGTCAATTAAAATCGAAGCAGTGGATTTTGTTGTGACAAAGACCTCCAGAGACACTTTCTTACTGAATAACTTTCGCATTACTTTTTTCAAATTCATGGTATATCATCTTAAATTGAGTAACAATAAACAAAATACTTTGCACATATCTTTGGACTCTGGGGAAAGCTTTATATATTTTAGGCTGGTCTTTTTCTCAAGAAATGCCATTTTCTGCAAACTAAAAGTATTTCTCACAAATTTAAATATTTGAACACCTTGTATGAAGTATGTCCTATGCACTGGTATCTCATTAACACACTTTGCAGAGTAGGATTTGGGAACAAAAGTGATCAGTGTTGGCCTCTCTCCAAAAGGGTGCTGAAATGCAAAGTTTCCATAAAATCATACTGATAATTAACTTCAATTGCTCTCCAGCATTTCAACTATAACACACTGAATCATACCCAAAGTATCTGCTTTAGAGTTTTATTTCCATGTAAAACACAATAAAACCAACCATTTTAATAGCTCGAGAAACAAGAAAGCCGCTAATTCCAACAAGTTATGCACTGAAGGGTTATTACATTGGTTAAGTCACTCTCCCTCTATGTAAGAGATAAGACGCTTTTCCATGTGCTAGAGTAGCAAATGATGACCCATTCCTACTAGAGAATAATGTCTGAAGAGGGAGAATGGTGACATACAAAGGCATCATTTCAAACATATGTATGCATACCTTGTCATAAACACTCCATGTGTCAAAACACATGACACATGAATCAATGTGTCAAAACAGCTCTAGTATAAATTGATCCATGCTGTACACATAGACACTGGATTCTTAAAATTTGTTTCTTAATTGGAGTATAATTGCTTTACAATGTTGTGTTAGTTTCTGCTGTACAACTACGTGAATCAGCTATATGCATACACATAGCCCTCCCTCTTGGACCTCTCCCTCCCACCCCATCCCACCCCTCATCACAGAGCACAGGGCTGAGCTCCCACTGTCTGTCTGTTTTACACATGGTAGTATACCTATGTCAGTGCTCCTCTCTCAATTTGTCCCATCCTCCCCTTCCCCATCTGTGTCCACAAGTCTGTTTTCTAGGTCTGCTAGGCATTTGAAGACTCACTGTGGACAAAAGAATATAAAACATCTTGATTTTGTATGTTGATTTCATGCTCAGATGACAACATTTTGGATACTTGAGTTAAATACATTGTTAAAATTAAACATCTCTTTCTTTTAGCATGGTGATTAGAAAATTTAAATATATGGGGGCTTACATTATATTTCTATTTGACAGCACACTATTCTAGACCCTGGGCATATATTAGGGAATAAGACCATGTCCCTAACCTCATGGGGCTTATGTTTAAACATCCACAGCCCTAAAATCTTTGGTAATCAGTAGCAACCTTTTGTATAGAGAAAACTCTGGGATGGAAGCCATATGCGCAACAGCTAGACATACCTTCCCTTTAGTCCTTCCTTCTGTCAAAGACAGGGCCTCTGGTCCCCAGGATAACCAGTCAGTAAAATGGTGACCACGACTTGACCATCTTGGGGGAGACTGCCCCTCCCCTGCTGGGTGCTTCTGAGAAACACGACTACTTACAATCTGAACTTAATGAGGGAGAAAAGCTTTCAATCTTGGGCATCAGCAGTTTCAAGTCATCATTTTTTAGTACTTGGGGTTGTGCCTCTAAAGCACTTTAAAGGGTTTCCAATTGTTGGAAGACGTTTCTGAACGAAGATTCCCTCTCTCTGGATTCCATCGCCCTCCTTTACAGTAGGAGTTCTTTAGCGTTTTCTTCTCCACGGGTCCGATTAACCTTACCTTTCCTCAATACCTTTGGATCCCCACATCACAAGCAGAATGTTCCCAGATGAAAAGCAAGAAGCTGAACTCAACAACACAAGTTCATGACAGCAATCTGAAAGTCTCTACTGGCCTAAGAAGACCGGCAAAGGAAACTCAAGTCGGGCTGACTATCTGCCCATTACATGTGAGATTTCTTGTTCTAAGATTTTAAAGAATTTCTGGAGGGTAAGTTTAATTTAGATCAAATGGGTCTATCCTTCAATAGCACTTTTCCTACCAAAAAAGGTATCCTGAGCATTTGAATTTTCTATTTCATATGTTAGGAACGTACCTTCAATTTAAACCACAACAGGGCAAATGTTTTGCCTGCCCATACATCTTTCTGGCAGACTGTAAAGAAAACCAGGGCTTTCAAGAGGTTCTCTATGCTGTAAAATGCACTGCTGGCTAGAGCAGGAAGCTGAGAGGCTCACGTTTCACGGCTGACAGTGTTATTTTCCATCTGACCCCATCTGTGTCCTCAGCTCATGCTGTTCTTTCAGCAGCCTGCCCTGTCCTCTTGGTCAACTTACGTGTGACACCTCCGGAAGGGCCAGGCCCCAAGCCCAGCTCTCACAGAAATCATCCCAGTAACCCCAAATCCAGAATCACCTTTCTCCTTCATTCTCACAGAAACCCAACCAACCAAAGTATCATCTCATATATTACCTTTTCTCTTTCTCTAGGTTATCTCTAATACCGGTAACTCAGGAGAGCAATGAAAAAAAAGTCAGCATGACATCTGAAAATTTACCACCCTCCCTTTCAATCAGATTTATCTGAGTTTTATTCAGCAACAAAGATGAGCCTAACACCAGGGATGCAAGAAGGATAATCTTCAAGGAATATCAGTCTAAATGAGGAAAAAATGAAGTCCACAGAGAGCCCACGGAGCCCAGAGGAGGGCTCTTCTTCCTGGTGATTGAGGAAAGCCTCACAGAAAAGGTACTACAGGAGTGAAGAACTGAAAAACAGGAAATGGACTGGGGAAAGGGGGATGGGCATGTCTACAGCAGTATCTCTATTATTATTATTATTTACTTTTCCATGCTAGACATTGTGGCAAATCTGAAATTCTTATCCTCAACATTTGCCCATGCCAAAATCACTGCAGATGGTGATTGCAGCCATGAAATTAAAAGACACTTACTCCTTGGAAGGAAAGTTATGACCAACCTAGACAGCATATTGAAAAGCAGAGACATCACTTTGCCAACAAAGATCTGTATAGTCGAGACTATAGTTTTTCCAGTGGTCATGTATGGATGTGAGAGTTGGACGGTGAAGAAAGCTGAGTGCCGAAGAATTGATGCTTTTGAACTGTGGTGTTGGAGAAGACTCTTGAGAGTCCCTTGTACTTCAAGGAGATCCAACCAGTCCCTCCTAAAGGAGATCAGTCCTGGGTGTTCATTGGAAGGACTGATGTTGAAGCTGAAACTCCAATACTTTGGCCACCTCATGCGAAGAGCTGACTCATTGGAAAAGACCCTGATGCTGGGAAAGATTGAGGGCAGGAGGAGAAGGGGACGACAGAGGATGAGATGGCTGGATGGCATCACCGACTCGATGGACATGGGTTTGGGTAAACTCCGGGAGTTGGTGATGGACAGGGAGGCCTGGCGTGCCGCGGTTCATGGGGTCGCAAAGAGTCGGACACGACTGAGCAACTGAACTGACTGGCTAACAGTCTAAAGAACTCTTTGTATGTCCCAATCCTACCCAGCAAGACACTGCTTAAGTACCACGGCCTATCCGAAGCTTCACTGAGCCTGTAACCCCTCACTCACTGAGGAAATGTGTGTCTCTCTCCCTCCTCTGAGTCCCCACAGTTTTCAGACAGTTTCTCTTGCAGCACTCATCAGTCTATTACCATGTTGCCCACCTCTGATTCCCCTATAAGGCTATAGCTCTTTCAGAAATCAGACTGCATCTCACTGATCTTCATCTTCCCCAGAGAACTGGCATGGCCCTTTTTACATCCGGGCACTCAATATTTGTTGTCGAACAAATTAAAACCCTCTCCCCTTTAATTAAGTCAAGAGCAGACAAGAACTTTTAAAATTGCTAAAACATCTACCAACTGATTCTTCTTAATAAAAACCCTCGTCCAGAGAGAAACTTGATGCAATTCTACATAGTTCTTTTGTTCGTGAATCCTAAAGAAAAATCCATAAAAGATGGTGTTCTTAGAGTGACTGACCACAGACAAAACTGAGTCACCTTTGGACAGCTGCTGGGTAAGCAAATTTCTCTCCTTTCTTCACTCTGAACAAGTTCTAAGGTAAATTTATTTAGGCCATTGTAGCTTCTCTGTTACATGTTGACAAAAGGTGGGACAAAACCTCCAAAGCAATGTCATTTTCACTGCTTATCCAAATTCTAAAGCCTATTCTGTCCGAGTTCTGCTGCTTTCTTCCATGGGTGCAATGGAAGGCTAGCTGTAACACCCAGAACACTTGACTTCCATAATGACAGTGTCTGCACACTGCGCATAGCTCCTATCTCTGGTGCCCTGATCTCTAGTGACATTACCCTCGAAGACAGAACCACCACTCTCCTCCAACACCCAGCCAACTCAAAAACATAATTACTGCTAAGTGTACCTTGACTACAATCCTGTTTAATTAACAGAGGGGAAAGTTAACTAGGATGGGTTTCCTCTTAGAATAAGAACATTTTGAATGTGTGAAAAGCACATTCAAGCAATTCAAAGACTATGCTTTTCTTTTTTCATTTACTTTGACTTTTCAAAAAGAAGAGCCTTAAACAATTAAGACAAAAAAAAAGAAAAGAGAATAAAACAGAACTCAATACTGCCTGGTCTTTAAAATATATGTGCAATGATTTTCCACAGTAAAACACTGGATATCATGGATTCAAAAAGAAGGAATTAGGCACAGGACACATGTGAGGTGGTCATTCCAGAAATTCATGCACAGAGATGAGGGTACCAAGAAGGAGCAACCAGACCAGCAAACACAAAGTCCATCAGAAATCCTTAAAATCACATGGCCACCAAAGTACCAAAGTCTGTTTAATCAATAGCCAAGTTACTTTTTTTAATAATAATTATGTTACTTTATAATAAAGGTTATGCTACTTTATAATAAAGGTTATTTTGAATATTTCTAGGACCAAAAAGGCCATAAGCAAAAGCAATGCAATGAACTTGACAGCTTCTAAAACCAGTATCTTCATGACTTTTCAAGCACTAAAGATGTTTACACCTTTTTAAAAATTTTTTATTTATTTATTTGGCTATGCTGGTCTTAGTTGCATCTTCACTGCAGCATGGGAATGCTTAGTTTCAGTATGTGGGATCTAGTTCCCTGACCAGGGATTGAACCCACACCCCCTGCATTGGGAGCATGGTATCTTAGCCACAGGATCTTATATCAACAAATATAAAAGTTCATCGCACTATGACTGTGTCATATATATATGACATAGCTATATTTTCTATTCAAAAAAAAAAAAGAAACAAAACCTATTTCTAATATATTGATCACCATTATCCCAAAATCAACAAAATCACTATAAATTTACCATTTCCTCTATAAGGCAGCTCCTTCTAAATACACTGAACAAAAGTGCTGGGGTTGGGGGGGAAGGATTCCAAACTTATTAAATAAGTGACACACGGATGAATGCTTTATACTTTGTCCAAGGCCAATTGTGCTACAGTAACAGCCAATTACTTTTTTTTTTTCCAGTTCTCCTAATTAAGACTGGGAAAACTTCCATTTTTTCCTCACATGTGAAACACACCTGAAATGGCTTACATAAGCAGCATGTAAGTATTGCCAAGCCACTAGTATTTACATCTTTGGTCTTCAAGTGCCATAGATTTTATGCACTTCCCTGATAGCTCAGTTGGTAAAGAATCTGCCTGCAATGCAGGAGGCCCTGGTTATATCCCTGGGTCCAGAAGATACACTGCAGAAGGGACAGGCTACCCACTCCAGTATTCTTGGGCTTCCTTTTGGTTCAGCTGGTAAAGAATCTGCCTGCAATTCAGGAGACCTGGGTTTGATCCCTGGGCTGGGAAGATCCCTTGAGAAGGAATCCCTTCTGCAGTACTCTGGCCTGGAGAATTCCATGGATTGTATAGTCCATGGGGGTCACAAAGAGTCAGACACGACTGAGCGACTTTCACTTTCACTTCTTTTCATGGCCATAACCATAGAAGCATGATGACGATTAAAAGATCAGTCAGGGTTGGATCTAAAAGTACTACAAAACAGTCACATTATCTCTACTGCACTTAAGGTCATGTTCTTGCTTCCCAAGGTAACATCTATGGCTCTCTATGGAGGCCTATAATTTTTGACATGGCTTAAGGTTTTA
The DNA here is from genome assembly GCF_054371585.1 of Giraffa tippelskirchi. NCBI lineage: Eukaryota > Metazoa > Chordata > Mammalia > Artiodactyla > Giraffidae > Giraffa > Giraffa tippelskirchi. Next base: position 143,043,920 of record NC_137281.1, on the reverse strand, counting down.
GATCTGTTCTACTCTTCCTTCCAAGAAACTTAACAGACCTATATCTTACTCCCTTAAAGTCCTGTCCTCCAGATAAACTATAGTGAGCTAGCACATCACAGGCAAACAGCATCTCTTAAGATGTAATTTCTTCGGTGACAATATCAGCAACTTAACAGCGGTCTTTGGAAAGCACTCCAAAGTACCAGGTTGAACACGGAGCAAGTCAGAGGTCTATGAGTTTCTGAGCATTCTGTAAGCAATAACAAAAACAGCATTTAGGTAGCTGTCTATTCTATTTTCATGAAAGACTGGATCTGGGCATGGAGGTATTACGAAGTGAGTATTATGAGAACATACGACAAGTTTTACACTGTGAAAAATATTCAACTAAAAGTTATCAGAAAGAGGCATTCATCTACCAAAGAGTATAAAAACAAACAGTTTAATTCCTAACTACCCAAGAACACATCAGTTACACGCAATACACCGCTTTAGGTAGTTGCCCCGTGTGTATGCTCAGTCACTAAGTCGAGTCCGACTCTTTGCAACCTCTGTGGACTGCAGGCTGCCAGGCTCCTCTGCCTATGGGATTTCCCAGGAAGAATACTGGAGTGGGTTGCCATTTGCTCCTCCAGGGGATCTTCCTGTCCTTCATGTCTCCTTACATCTCTTGCATTGCAGGTGCGTTCTTTACCACCGAACCACCTGGAAAGCCCTGACAGAGACTCTACTTTGTAATTTTTTAAATACTTTCTTGTCAACAACCATATGAAGTTTACATTTCCCATGTACAAGTGAAGAAACTGAAAATGTATGCAAACGGTTTACCCAGATTAAACCGGTAACTCAGTCACTTCTGAATCTTAAGTCTACAAACTCTTTATTTTACATAACAGACCTAATGTGTTCATTTTCAAAAAAGAAGGCACTTGAAAGAATATGGCAACAATTCTCAAAAAAGCAGATTCTCAAAAAAAAGGAGATAATCATTTATAACATTTCATGCAATTGTTAGCCACTCAACCAAAAATGACTATGAAAACTCGAAAAAGGAAAATGCACAAATTACTACCCAATGTCTACCAAACCAAGCACAAAGAAAGTAAACACCACTAAGACATTCTAATGTAAATTAAATCCTTAGAAGCAAATACATTAGTTTTCAAATCAGTAGCTCATACATAATGGATCCACCTACACACTTTTTTTTTCCCATAGACAGCAGAAGATAACACTGAATTAGTATTTTACAACCTAAAGATCAGGTTAAAAATAACATGCCAATCAAAAGACTTACTGTATTAAAACCAAAAAGTCCCATATATTCGTATGACCAAATATACACTTACCTCCATTCCCTCAAGAAATAACAATAAAAGAAAAATGGGAGAAGAAACAATAATTTAAGAGAGATGCCAAGAAAATTTTGAAAGATGGAAAACCAACATAACTAAAAAACTGATTTAGCAAACTCGAGAAAGCGGAAGCCTAACTAGTGGGGATAAGGAGAAAATCCAGAAATAGGCTAGGAAGAACCAAGACTATTCATGCCACAGAACTCAAAAAAGGATTACTACATAAGTGGTGAAGCTGCCAACAAAAGGAATTGGTTTTAGAGTCTTTATAAAGAATCAATTCTTAAACCCAGTAACTGGGCAATTTACCAGCTTGAGTCTGAGGTTTATTCAATGAGAGGATTTGATCAGGCATAACTGAAAATAGGAATGAATCTCTATATTAAAAATATGGGTCATCAAGTAGCAGACAGCAAGCCTCCTTCAGGGAATACCAGGCCATCTGACCTGTCTCTTGAGAAACCTGCATGCAGGTCAGGAAGCAACAGTTAGAACTGGACATGGAACAACAGACTGGTTCCAAATAGGAAAAGGAGTACGTCAAGACTGTATATTTTCACCCTGCTTATTTAACCTATATGCAGAGTACATCATGAGAAACGCTGGGCTGGAAGAAACACAAGCTGGAATCAAGATTGCTGGGGAAATATCAATAACCTCAGATATGCAGATGACACCACCCTTATGGCAGAAAGTGAAGAAGAACTAAAGAGCCTCTTGATGAAAGTGAAAGAGGAGAGTGAAAAAGTTGGCTTAAAGCTCAACGTTCAGAAAACTAAGATCATGGCATCTGGTCCCATCACTTCATGGCAAATAGATGGGGAAACAGTGGAAACAGTGTCAGACTTTATTTTGGGGGGCTCCAAAATCCCTGCTGATAGTGATTGCAGCCATGAAATTAAAAGACGCTTACTCCTTGGAAGGAAGGTTATGACCAACCTAGATAGCATATTTAAAAGCAGAGACATTACTTTGCCAACAAAAGTCCGTCTAGTCAAGGCTATGGTTTTTCCATTGGTCATGTATGGATGTGAGAGTTAGACGGTGAAGAAAGCTGAGCGCCACAGAATTGATGCTTTTGAGCTGTGGTGTTGGAGAAGACTCTTGAGAGTCCCTCAGACTGCAAGGAGATCCAATCAATTCATCCTAAAGGAGATCAATCCTGGGTGTTCACTGGAAGGACTGATGTTGAAGCTGAAACTCCAATACTTTGGCCACCTCATGCGAAGAGTTGACTCATTGGAAAAGACCCTAATGCTGGGCAGGATTGAGGACAGGAGGAGAAGGGGACGACAGAGGATGAGATGGTTGGATGGCATCACTGACTCGATGGACATGGGTTTGGGTAGACTCTGGGAGTTGGTGATGGACAGAGAGGCCTGGCGTGCTGCAATTCATGGGGTCGCATAGTCGGACACGACTGAGTGACTGAACTGAACTGAGCCTCCTTCAGACTTATAGACTAGAAAATTCTTTAAGGACTAGAAAATTCTTTAAGGTAGAGAAACCTAATGAAAGTAAAGATCAATAGAAACTGTCATCTGAGAACTTTCGATGAAACGTCATAGACCAAGCTTGCCCTCCACAGGAGAACATCAGAAACACCAGCTCCAATATTAGGGACAGAGTAAAGGGACAAAGTAGGTTATTAAACAATTAATCCCATTAGGGGATTTTAAGAAAAAAGTATGGGAGACCTCTGTAAGTTAATGATCACTCAAGAAAGCAAGTTTGCTTAACCAGAAAACTGAGCAGGCTTGCTCATTAACAACAAAAGTATGAGCCAGGGCCCAAAACAGCAGAAGTGAAAGACTGAACTGTCTTCCCCCAAGATGAAGATTAAAGCACAAATGCTCACATTTAGCACTTTCTAGTCAATCCTACGGAGAAGGCAATGGCACCCCACTCCAGTACTCTTGCCTGGAGAATCCCTGGGACAGAGGAGCCTGGTAGGCTGCTGTCTATGGGGTCGCACAGAGTTGGACACGACTGAGGCAACTTAGCAGCAGCAGTCAATCCTATACCAGAGATCCCAGCCATTGCAATAAGGCAAGAAAAATAAATAACAGGCATAAAGACTAACAAGAAGTAAAACTTATTTGAAGATCCTATGATCATTCTTAATAGAAAATTCCAAGGAATCCACAAAACAACTACTAAAACTAATAAATGAACTTAGCAAGATTGAAGAATACAAAATTGATGTAAAAAATCTAAAAAATAAACTTTTATTTTTAAGCCCTATTTGTGGGTATAAGAATAGTGGTATATATTGAGATACACAAACACATACACACACATACATAGATCTCCCTCCCAAAGTGAGGAAATAAACAAAGAAAGATGACAACACAGAATCCAGAAAATAAAAGATCCCCAAAGGAATTGAAAACTCAAGCTGAAAAGAGTAAAAATAAATTATTTAGATATAGGGCAATAAATGCCAAAGAACTAGCCTAAAAAAAAAAAAACAAAGACTACCTTGAAAATGATTGCCTCTGAAGAGAGGTAAAAAGGTTGGAGGAAAGAATTTTTTTCCCCAAGGTTGTATTACTATTAACTATTTTACTATTTAAACCAGGCATATTACTTCTTTACTAAAAATTAAAATTAAAATAAACACTTGAAATAAAAAACCTAGAGTGCCCAACCTTGGGGCCACTAGCAAAGAAATATTTTTAACTGAATTTGGTTTCTGTAAACAAGTTTAGAGACAAAAATCAGTTTGAATAAAACACATAAGAAATGTATGTAAGCAGTTACAAATAATTAAACACCATTTATCAACTGAAGAATAAGTAGTTCAATAAAAACACTTAGTAAAAGTTAAGACACAGAAACACTGAGTCCGTATCAAATACATTCAGTTTCCTACAAATACTACAAGTGGTAATTAAGTAAAAAAAAAAAAAAAAAAAAAACTTTCTCAAAAACTTTCTCAATATACTCCCATCAGTTTCAAAAATATATATAATATGCCCAAAAAGGCCTTGCTACCCACCTTTCACTTCTTCAGCTGCCCACAATAAGCTGGAGTGTTTTCCTATAGTCCCTAAGAGCTCCAAAGACCAGTTCCTGGCATTCACAGCAGAGACGCATTGAACGGACACATTACCAGTATTTGAGGAATCCCCTCTATCCAGTCTCTAGAGCATGAATTATTTTTGAGGGTATCTTTTGCAAAAAAACATCAGGAGGGGAAGGAAAAAGGGGATAGGAGAAAATTTGATAAAATTTAGAAAAATATGTACAATATTCCTATAGATGTTAAGTAGAAGACTTTCTGGCAACCCTGAAAACTATTCCTAGTTCTACCCAATCAGAAGCATTCTAATTAAATGCAATATAATATTCATATAATTGTCTAAGAAAACACTTAAAGGAACGCTACAGATAGTTTCTAAAGTAGACTCCATCCTGTGGGGCAATTCTTCACTGAAGATGTATGCAGCCCATGTGCTCATTCCTGTGTTTGTAATCTGTGATTATGCAATTGAACATGACAGTCACCCCAGGCCATTGTGTGTTTTAAGAGAAGTGTTTATGGCCATATCCTGCCGAAAAACCATAATACACTTAACCTCAGTTCAACCACTGCTTGAATGAACTTGCTAAGATCACACTGAAATACACATGCAAAACAAATACTAGACCAAGGAATGCGATGTTCCCATATTGAAAAGCAGGGGGGTGAAGAGGGAAATCCTTATACAGTGCTTCTTAGTCTCGAGGGCAGAATGTACATGAGTATTTAAATTCCAAAAGCTGGAAATCTAAATACAGGGCATGGATAAAAATAACAAATTCCTAATTTTGGAAAAAGAAATGAATTCCTCTGAAGGGTGGAGTGTGTTATCTCAGAAAGCAGCTCCAAGTAGGTGGCAATAAAGTACAATGTTGTTTCTGGATCTAGCCAAACAAATTAGAAAGTCTAGAAATAGGAGGAAAAGAGGAATCTGAGAACATTTTTAAAGGTATTGCTCTGAGCAGATTACACTAGGGTTATTGATCAATAGCAACCAAAAGTCACCACCACTCAGCTGCTTCCTGTGATCTAACCCACTTTGGGGTGCCAGACTAATTTTTAGGGAATAAGTCCTCACAGGAGAGTGAGCCAATGCACTCTTTCTGTTGGTCAATCATCGAATATATTTCTTTTAGAAATAGGCTTATAAACGAAAAACCAGGAATGAGAAAAACCAGTATGACAGTGTCTTCACTGTGATTTATCATGTTTTCTCACTTCTTAATAAAATACAGATTTCAGTCTGTAAGGCCAAGAGTTCACCAAAAGATCTGTTTCCACCATTTGGTTACCAAATTTCAGACTTGAACAGGAGAGACACGTTAAGGAGACCCAGGAAGGAATAAGGAGCTGACACTCACCATCAGTGGGCTCCAGACTATGCACTTAGACCTGTTTTACTTTATCATTCAAGTGAGAGGAGACACAAGAGTACACAAAGACTGTATGTGAAACTGTTTCTCTGCTAAAAGTCCATTTATAATAACCACTACTGAGAAGTAACCACTCGTGACCCCTTAAATTAATATTTAATTATGCCTAGGATACATTTATAAGAACATAAATACATTTCAGTGTGTATAAAAAAACTTGGGAGGATGCCTTCTGGTACTTTCATCAATACAGACAGATCATTTTAATCTTTCATTTGTCATGAATAAACAAATCCTTCCAGAAATGTTCTCCTTATTACTCAACGTAAAGGAAGTATTACTAGAATTTCCTTTTGCAACTCATCTAGATCACCATGCCAAATGTTCTCGCAAGTATTTCTTATTCATACTAATGTTCCTCAAGAATGATGGCTGATTAAACATAAAGTTACCAACTTTACCAGTGAGGAAAAAGCATTATTTTATCAAGGTCACTGTTAAGATAATAAATAGAATTCAAGATCAACTTCCCATTTAGCAGCATTTTTCACTCCAAAACACCATTCAATAAGCATTTGTCTTGTACATTAATAGACTATTTTTATTGATACATACTTTCTACAAAATGGGATACTGCTGAGCACAAACTATTTCTGTATATGTGAATGATTACTGGTATTAAAATATACAAATATAAGTCATTTAGAAAGTAAACTGTGATGTCATAGATAAAACACCATCTCTGATTCAGCGAAATTCTGAAATCACAGCTGGAATTATCTAGAAATCATACCCAAAGGAGTTAAAACTTAAGTGATACACATACTAGTCTTTAAAAGTCTATCCAAATAGTGAAATAAGAATATTGTAAAAATAAAATATACAAGAACACACAAAAAATTCCCCAAGGTCTAATATACTTTACCATGATTTTTTTTTTAGAAGCTTAGTTCTATTCCTTTTTTAAAAAATATTTATGTATTTATTTGGCTGTGTCAGGTCCTAGCTGTGGCACACAGATCTCTGATCTTTGTTGTGATGTGGTATCTTTAGCCGTTGCAAGTAGGATCTCTTATCTGTGACATGCGGAATCTAGTCCTCTGACCAGGGATCAAACTCAGGCCCCCTGCATTGAGAGTGCAGACCCTTAGCCACCAGACCACCAGAGAAGTCCCCTTTAGTCCTAGACTGACTTGAGTAGGTAACGTCTAAGATCTCATACATAAAACAGTCACTACTTCATCTCCCAATATCGAAAACAGAATAAATCTTTGAATAATAATAAACTAATGTTTTAGTAAGAGCTCAGAATGTTAATTAGCATTTTTTATAAACGCAAAAAAGTGGAAAGCAGGCCAAATGTCCATCAACTTGGAAATGTATGAAAAAAATATGCAGCTATAAAAAGGAGAAGGATTTATATATCCTAATATGGAATGATCTAAGACATGTTGTCAAGCTTTTAGAAAAGAAAAACATTTAAAGTAAGACTCTAGTTATGTTAAGACAACTGAAAAAATAACTTATGTTACATACATACATATTTATGCACTTAAATGTGTACACCAAGGATTGAAAGTATGCGACCAAGAGTGACCTCTTGGTTTTACTCTGCGTAATTCTGTTATTTGACTATTTCAGTAAGACCTATTTATATATAACTTGTATAATTTGTGAACCTCCAGGAAAGCTAGCCAATAAATACACTAGGCTAAAATCAAGTAAAAATAAGTATTAGACAGCACTTCACCGTTTACAAAAGGATTTTGTAATCCTTTAAATAAATCCTTTAAAATCCTTTAACACAGTCTAATTTGATCCCCATCATAGCTTCTAGAATTTAAGGTAGTATCTTTCCTTTACAAGTGAGAATAGATTCAAGTATTGACTAATCTACAGTTAATAAATGCAGAGTCCAAACAGAAACATGGTCCCCTGACTAAATTCAGCACTGAGCTTCTTGGGCTACACATGTGTGCGCTTAAGTCACTCAGTCGTGCCTGGCTCTTTGCGACCCTATGGACTGTGGCCCGCCAGGCTCCTCTGTCCATGGGGTTTTCCAGGCAAAAATATTGGAGAGGGTTGCCAGTTCCTTTTCCAGGGGATCTTCTTGACCCAGGAATCAAACCCGCGCCTCCTGCATCACAGGCGGATTCTTTACCCACTGAGCTATCAGGGAAGCCCTCTTGCACTACAGTCCCTCCATAAATTGAAACGCTGGCATCTATACTGAGGTTCTCTAAACCTCTGCAGTGCCTCCCTTCATGTGCGAGTTCATAATGTGGAAGAAAAGGCATTAGAATGGGAGTCAACCTGGGTTCTCATCTTGACTACATCACCACTAAGACCACACAGTGAGTCAACTCTTCTACCACAGCTACACATGAGATTAAACAATGATACTACTGAAGAAATACTAACAGGCCTCACCTCCAGAAATTAGAACTCAATTGGTCTGAGGCATTAGTGCTTGTGCTTAGTCGCTTCAGTTGTGTCCGACTCTCTGTGACTCCATGGACCGTAGCCTACCACGCTCCTCTGTCCATGGGATCCTCCAGGCACTGGTACATTTATTAAAAGCTCCTCGGGTTATTCTAAGGTGCAGTTTGGTTAAGACTAGAGCTTTAAGACTTAATATTCTTGTCTAGAAAAAAAAAAGCTCTTGTGCTATGTGCTTCAGTGGACTTGAAATGAGGGATGAAAGTCATCATACCTGGGAAAGCCTCATATAAACAATACAATGCCTTACACCTGTAAGGGACTGTTACAGTATTTATTCCTTCCAACAAGCAGCACATCTTCTGTGTACTGGGCATGTGCTGGGATGTAGAGGAAAGATATCATCCACAAGAAGCTGAGAAGCTGGCATGTCCTCAAATGACAGCCAAGCAGGTAGTGGTGACCAGCCCAGCCCTGGGGCATGAAGGGGTAATGGTGGGAAAAGGGCTTAGAAAGAGCAGTACAGAGCAGACCCTTGAATAAGATCTTGACATTCCAAACAGAAAGCACACCACACCCAGCAAGTGGTTCAGGGTAGCCAGAGGTCCTCAGAGAGAGGTCTTGGGCCCCTGGGCGTCCTGGAGATCCTTTCAGGGAGTCGGTGAGGTTAAAACTATCCTAATAATGATACTGATCATTAAGACATACCACCACCAAAAAACTAGAAACAACCCAAATGTCCTCCAACTGTTAAGTAGACAAACATATTCAAATGTTTGTCTATGTATGAACATAAATATTCATACACTGGAGTAAGACAGTAGTAAAAAGGAACAAATTAGTGATACACAACAGCATGGATGAATCTCAAATGCATTATGTTAAATGAAAGAAGCCAGATTCAAAAGGTTACAAACTGTATGATTCCATTTACATGATACTTGCTGCTGCTGCTGCTGCTGCTAAGTCGCTTCTGTCGTGTCCGACTCTGTGCGACCCCATAGACGGCAGCCCAGGCAAAAGCAAAACCACAGAGCTAGAAAACAGGTCAAAGGGAGCTGCGGCTAATGGTAGGGGAACACTTGGGGGTGACAGAAATGTTCTTTATCTTCATTGTGGTTACACAGCCGTACTAATTTGTCAAAACCCAGAGAACTGTATACTAAAAAGGGTGTACTACACTGTAAGCTTTTTTGTTGTTCAGTCACCAAGTTGTGTCCGATTCTTTGCAAACCCAAGGACTGCATGCAGCACCCCAGGCTTCCCTGTCCTTCACTATCTCCCAGAGTTTGCTCAAACTCATGTTCATTGAGTCGGTGATGCCATCCAACCATCTCATCCTCTGTCGTCCCCTTCTCCTCCTGCTCTCAATCTTTCCCAGCATCAGGGTCTTTTCCAATGAGTCGGCTCTTCTCATCAGGTGGCCAAAGTACTGGAGCTTCAGTTTCAGCATCAGTCCTTCCAATAAATGTTCAGGGTTGATTTCCTTTAGGACTGACCGGTTTTATCTCCTTGCAGTCCAAGGGACTCTCAAGAGTCTTCTCCAACACCACAATTATACCTCTATAAATCACACTTTCAAACAATAATACCATGCTGTTTTCACTCTCACTCTCTCATGAGTGTTTTCCAGAAGCTGCATGACTTGATGATGTTATCACTTGGGACAATGAGAATGTAAGCTTGTACATTCTTGTGTTTTAAACTTTTCTCCATTTTAATTTCTAATACAGTAAATAGTAATAGATATAACCGACAGAAACAAAAGTTCCCTTGTGTCTTTAACAATTTTTAACAGTATAAAAGGTGTCTTGAGTTTGAAAATCACTGCTATAGGTAATACAGAGGGCCTAGAGGGAAATGGCACCCCACTCCAGTATTCTTGCCTGGAAAATCCCATGGACGGAGGAGTCTGGTAGGCTACAGTCCATGGGTTCACAAAGCGTCGGACACGACTGTGCGACTTCACTTTCACTTTCAGAGTGTTTTAAGCAGAAAGTAATGAGATCCAACTTTACAAAGAGTGGTGCAGGGAAATTACTTAAGAAGTTACTACAGGGCTTCCCTCGTGGCTCAGTGGTAAAGAATCTGTCTCCCAACGCAGGAGATGGAACTAAGTCCTTAAGCCACAACTACTGAGCCTGTGCTCTAGAGCCCGGGAGCCACAACTACTAAAGCCCACACCACCTAGAGCCAGGCTCTGCAACAAGGGAAACCACTGCAATGAGAAGTCCGCACACTGCAACTAGAGGAACCCCTGCTAACCACAGCCTGAGAAAGCCCACACAGCGGCAAAGATCCAGCACAGCCATAAATAAAGAAGAAGTTCCTATAAAGGTCTAGGTAAGGCTGATCCCAGGATGTACTTAAAGAAATGTTGTCCACACGTCATCTGCAGCTTGCTTTAAACCCCAAGCCAGCATCTTTCCACTGAGCTGTTGCTTTGTTGGTGTGTGGATGTTTTGCGAACTTTCTTTTCACTAGTAATATAGTTAGGAAACTAAACCCGGACCAAAAGCCATCCGACAATGCATTACTAAGAGATTTTTGCATTACTCACTCAATTGCCTTGTCCCTCTTCAAACGATGCCAACAATTTAAAGTTGAGTTTTAAATATTTTAAACTTAAAAAGTAACCATTCTAAATAGGTACAAAAATTAATTTAGAAGCGATTCCATACATCAAAATCAATTAGGTAAATTAAGCAACGGATTAAAAAGCCAATTTATTGATCTCAGAAATGCACTTTCATTGTGGCTCAGCTGGTAAAGAATCTGCCTGCAATGCGGGAGACCTGGGTTCGATCCCTGGGTTGGGAAGATCCCCAGAGAAGGGAAAGGCTATCCACTCCAGTATTCTGGCCTGGAAAATTCCATGGACTGTACAGTCCCTGGGGTCACAAGGAGTAGGGCACGACTGAGAGACTTTCACTCCACCTCACTTTGCATCCAGAACCACTATGACAATCCCAACTCAGCATATTTTTTTCTAGGTCATGTGACTTTTTTGGATTTGGGTTGGGAGGGTCGGGGAGTTCATTTTGGTCTGCACAATTCTCTTTTTTCCTAGAGAACACTCAGTCCTAAATACTAGCCTTATAAATTCCAAGTTATTTTGAGTACAGATCGTTTTTTGATAATATTCTCAAGCCCAGAACTATTGTAGTACTTTGGGATGCCAGAGATAGAAAAACTAATCTTAAAACCATCCATGCCTTTAAGCTTTAAAATAGAAAACAGACAAACAGATGATAGATTGATCAATCAGTCCTAGGAAGGAAGTGGTAAGTACCAGAAAGATGATTTCCTCACCCTAAAAAAACTTAAGACAGTTTTACAAGCCTTTTTAAATGAACACGTGTGTGTGTTTTAATCACTATTACATATTGCTTCTCTAATTGCTCTAAGAAGTCAGCTGACTGACACCTCTTAGGTCATCCCAAACAGGTGGAAACCTGTCTGTAGAACTCAATTTACCACCTTTTAAAAAATTCACCTACACTTCTATTCATGTGAGGAGGGTAGGTAGGAGAAACACTAAACTTCAGTCAAAGGAGCTGTGTATTATTAAGATAAAGTAAAACTAGATCCTTACCTAAAAGTACAATCCTTTTCATCTACCTCTTAGACAAAAATCCTGGGAAATTAGTTTACAGTCAGTCCTACAGGAGATTCAAATTTAATACTGAACCTATGGATTGTAAAGGGGAAATAATTAATGTGAAACATGCACCATGAAGATAAAAACATCAATTTGATTGAAGATGAAATTTCCGTACACTTGTTAAAGCCAAATGGTTTCTGCAGGAAACCTGTTCTCTGTGACTCAAATCCAAAATGGAAAACGTGGGTGGTTCTTCCTGCCTTACCCTAAGAGTCAGCCAATTGGCTGCTGAAGTTTTCACACAACTTAAGCTCAAGTGCTTGCTCCCATCTGCTCTAATACTGTCATACCTTAGTGAAAGGAAAGGGGCATAAAGGCTTTCTTCCGCCTCAAAGTCAGCCTTTGGGGAACCTTGGACTTACTCTGTCCAGACTATATTTTAGCACTCTGCCAAGTTCTTCAAAACTTCAAATCAAGACGATGTGAAAAATGAGAACGAAATCACAAAATAATTCAGGGACTGTAAAGCTATCTCTCACTTCAGAGCTATGATTTCCGAAAAGTGACTCTCCTGGGTACTAAGCTATAATCGCGTATTTGGGAGTACAGCCTGGTTATCTGCACTCAAAGTGCAATTCTTGCCCGCTCACTCACTAGCTGTCGAGTCATGCCTGCCAACAGATACCATACTTGAACTTCTAAACATATACCTCTGCCAGAATGGGATGTGAATCCGTAATTCTGTAAGGGACTGCTGCCACTCCACCTAGCACTAGTAAATTCTCTAGTGTGACACAGACTTTACTGAAAACACACACAGCAGCACACTTTTAAGGTGGTTAAGGTGGTACTAGCATGGCAAGACCATCGTGTACACACTTGTCACACAGGCCTCCCAACACTGACACCTGCAATCAATGAAAATCTGCAAGTACAAGACAATAAAAATTCAGAGACTCCAAGTTCCAGTTCTTTGAGATTGCAGGCCAATTTGAAAGTTCCTTGTGTCTCAGGAGGTGGTCTAAAAATTGCCAAGAGGCTCACAGAATCCACCCTGCTTAGCAGAGATGAATTTGCTATAAGCCACCAGTTACCAATCAGCAAGTTCTTGCATAGTGATGCCTCTGGAAGTCAGATAGGAAAACCCACTGAGCAGATGAAACCAGGGGGCACTGGCTCCCAAAATATTCATCCTGAGAGCACCGTTTTGTGTGGAGACAATGAACAACTTGAAATGTGCACGCTATTTGTACATTTAAATTTTAGAAAGTACGTTTTTGAAGGTACTAAGCAGATTATGAGCTACTAGAGCTCATAAACTCTTGGGAGCTGGAAGAGACCCCAATATGCTATCATCACTGTAAAACTCTCCCTTTACCAATAAGATTAAGTCACTACCTCCTGGATGCCAGCCCTGTGATCTTTCTTTTACATCGTGCTCTCTAATTAGTTGTGGAAACAATATTTTGGAGCATATTAAAATCAAGTTACAGTTTGACTGCATAATAAATATCTCATTTAACCATGTGTTACAAAGAAACAATTAACATAAAAGATCAAGAACTAAAAACCTTCAGAGTATTCTCTGCTGGGGAAGGGTAGGGTGGGATTGGTTGTCTTTCTCTATATAAGTGCAGTCTAATTTTACGGTCAGGGAAAAAATATGTTCAAACTCTATAACAAATCATCTCTCTCTTTGTAAAAACTGATCCCTTCCAAACCAGTGTCTTTAGCACAAAGATACAAATCGTATCTGACTGCACTTACACAGAATCTTGAAACGACAAAAATAGTAACCTGATCTTCTCAAGTTGAGGTTTAAAATATTTTCTAAATAAAATATTTCCACTGCACTATAATTTCCCCATATATTTACCTTCAGAACAGATCAAGTAGAGCTAATTCCCTGTTACAGTTTTCTTTAAAACTCTGATTTTTTAACACTTCTAAGACAATAATAATCTAAGGTGTTCTTTCATTCTGTTCATTTCCTCAAATTCCAAATGTCGATTCCTCAAATAAGCACATTTTTGCACACACACATACACACAAAGCCTACACACATTAAGAGAAAATAATTTGTATAAGTTAAAATGTCTGCATAAATTTTTGAAATTTTTAAGATAAAATATAAATCTCTAAACAAATCCATAATAGTGTTTCCTGGGTTACCTCCAAAGAAAGATTTATACACTCCTCTTTTATTAAGGATACTTCAGCGAAAATTGGTAACAAAAATCAGTACCAATTCTGCCACTCATAAGTTGTATGATATTGGGCAAATAATTCAGGCTTTGGCCTTAAGCTTATATAAAAAGTCAGAATACTTGATTTCTAAGGTATTTTCTAGGTTCCTTAACAACTTCCTGAGATATTACCATCTTTTTTAGTATTTATTTTTAATTGATTGAGGATTGCTTTACAATATTGGTTTGATTTGTCATATAGCAACGTGAATTAACCATTGGTGTCCATATGTCCCCTCCCTCTTGAGTCTCCCCTCCCACCTCCTACCCAGTCCCTCTTCTCTAGGTTATTATAGAACCCCCATTTGAGTTCCCTAATTACCATCGTTATTTCTCTTGAATGTCTAAAGTCAAATATCTCTTTAAATAACAAAAATGAGCATTTATAAATGACACAATGTCCTAGAAATTCCCAGGAGGCTACCAGCAATTACCAGGCTACCTGAGACTCTGAAACCTGCTCCCCTTTTTCTGGCCTCAGTGTTGAAAATGAAAACCTTTTAAGTTAATCATGTTTAAAACCAGCTACTGTTCAAGCCTACATTTGAGAATCTCTGTGTGCAGTTTTATCAGTTATCTAGATTCTAATATGTGAAGAATTTGTTCACTGCTTCAAGCTGAAAATGTAATGATTTTTTTCATCTGAATCCAAGTTCCTTGTTTACTGCCAAATAAGCAAGAAGGCTTCAGAACACTGTATGTAACATAGCTCACACACTTAAAATAATCTATTTTCTTTATATACCAACTGAAGATGTTGCCATTCGCAATGAGTTCACAAATAAAATAATCACTGGGATTGAGAATCTGTCATTTTACTAGCAAGAATCCTAAAGAGTAGCTGCTTTTGCCAAATTCATTCATTCAACACATATATACTGAATATATACTATGGTTTGTTGTTTAGTCACTAACTTGTGTCCCACTCTTTTGCAACCCCCATGGACTACAGCCCAGGAAGATCCCCTGGAGGAGAGCATGGCAATCCACTCCACTATTCTTGCCTGGACAATTCCATAGATAGTGGAGCCTCGTGGGCTACAGTCCATAGGGTCGCACAGAGGCAGACACAACTGAAGCAACTTATCACGCACAGACTATAGCCCACCAGGCTCCTCTGTCCATGGGACTCCCCAGGCAAGAAATACTGGAGTGGGTTGCCAGTTCCTTCTCCAAGGGATCTTTCCGACTCAGGGATCGAAACTCTGTCTCCTACCAAGCACCGTTTACTCTTCCTACTTGGGATATACAAACTGACAAAAGTCTGCCTTTGCAGAGCTTGTAGTCTAATGGAGGAAATACACAACAGGCAATAAACACAACACACAGACAAATTATATGGGAGATATACATATAATATCAGAGGGGATCTGTAGTTTTAAAAAGAAAAAGACCAGGATAGCAGAATAAAGGGATTCAGGAATGAATGAAGGGAGGATGAGTTGCAACCTTATATAGAATGGGTCAGGGTAAGAATCATTACACAGACATCTCTGAGCCAAAACTTGAAGGAGCTGAGAAGTGAACCAGATTTCATTTTACTAGTAACTTTTACCTCATACAAATTATGTATGAAATAATATGCACCTTATCAGAAGAGTTGTGTATGAGCAAACTTACACAGAAGAGTAAGTAGAAGACAGCTATGTGTAAACCTCCTTCACTTTTGCAGCTCATTCCAAGTGAAACTGACATCTTCAGTTAGGCACGTTCATTGTGTGCTCCCCTCCCTCACAAGGGCTGTTCTCAACGAAATTCTTATCTTTGTGATTCATATTCCTCAAAACTCAAGAAGAAATTTCCAAGTACTCATTTGACACATAAAAAAAGCACCAATGTTAATCAACCCAACAACCCCACTGAGACGGCCTGGCTTCAAGTCAGGACTTGAATTTCTGTACAGGAACCCAAGAGGCACTGAGCTTGTCCCACCATGGTGGGATCTCTGCTCTTCCAGCAAGTTTAGTGCAAAAAGACCAGGGTGTGAAAAATCAGGAGCTTCACCACCAACCAGCCCTGCAACCTTGAGCAAGGCACTGCACATGGTTTTCTCAACTGATCAAATGATTTCTAAGTCCCCTCTAGGGATAAGTCCATAAGTCCATTTTAGGAAAAGAGAACTTTGGTAAAGAACCCTGTATCAAAAAGTATAATAATGCTATGCTTTGTGACTCTGCTAACCCACCATCACAGATCCACACACTTTAAGTTACAGTGTGTGCTAAGTTAGGTTACATACACCTCTAGTTATAGCGTGTGCTAAGTCACTTCCGTCGTATCTGACTCTTTGGGACCCCACGGACTATAGCCCACCAGGCTCCTATGTCCATGGAATTTTTCAGGCAAGAATACTGGAGTGGGTAGCCATTTTTTCCCCAGGAGATCTTCCCAACCCAAGTCTCCTGGATTGGCAGGCAGGTTCTTTATCCACCTAGCACCACCTGGGAAGCCCCTAGTAACAACAGTCAATTCATACTGACCTGTGTATAAAATCTCCACTCTCCCTTTCTGATCAAAATATCCACAAGAATGGGTCTTGACTAGTTCACCAAGAGCAAAAGAATCTGCAAAAAAATGATATACTTTTCCCGAGTTTACTATCTACATATTCTTGTTAGACCAGACTAATAAAGAAATTCTATAGTAACACAAGCGTGAAACTGCAAGTTTTATGTATTCTTTATGCACCACTACCCTCAATTTTTAAAAGCATGTTCTTACCACAATAATAAAAGACATGTGCTCAGTGCAGCACTATTTAAAACAGCCAGGACATGGAAGCACCTAAATGTCCATCAATAGATGAATGGATAAAGAAGATGTGGTATGCACACACACGCACGCATGCACGTGCACACACACACACTAGAATATTACTCGGCCATAAAAAAGGAACGAACTTGAGTCAGTTCTAGTGAGGTGGATAAACCTAGATTACACAGAGTGAAGTAAGTCAGAAAGAAAAATATCATACATTAATGCGTATATATGGAATCAAGAAAAATGGTACTGATGAACCTATTTGCAGGGAAGGAATGAAGATGCAGAGAATGGACTTATGGACACAATGGGGGAGAGCGAGTGGTACTGATGCGGAAAGTAAGCATCAACATATTTACACTGTCATGTGTAAAATGGATAGCTGCTGAGAACCTGCTGTATGACACAGGGAGCCCAGCCTGGGGCTCTGTGATGACCTCGAAGGGTGAGATGGGGGGAGGGGAGGGAGTCTCAACAGGGAGGGGATATGTGTAGAATTATGGCTGATTTGCACTGCTGTATGGCAGAAATCAATACAACACTGTCAAGCAATTTTCCTCCAATTAAACAAACAAAGCAAGCTATGTTTTTAAATAGTAGGCTTCCTTAAAAGTTACTTGGAACCCATTAGTCTAGTTGCTACGATATTATTTCAAATAGGTACTGTAATGAGCATTTGTTATTCAGGAGGGCTGAAATCTCTGGTCCATTCTCACCACAGTTTAATAGTTCCCTGAAGAGCCCACCTTCTCATTGCAGAATTTTAAGAAGCAAATAAACAATCCCGGGAATGGAGCACTGTTTCCTGCATCCTCTTCCCCTGGTACAGGCGGACTTATTAATTAGTTCTGAGATAGGCTGGGATATACTTAAACTTGGACAGACGTCTCCTCCAGCAACAGCATACAAAGAAACCATAACTAAAAATAACTGCACATATGTGCCGATGGGGCAATTATGAACAATAAGATACAAAAAGCCCACAAACCAACTGCTATTTCTGAGGTGCAGGGAGCAAAAGCAGGGCCCTGCAGGATCCCTGCACACGGCACCACCGAGAGGGTAAGTAGACCACATAAGACAGCACTCTGGCCTGACACAGCTCCACTCCTACCCTCACCCCTGCCCTCCTTGGAGAGCAACCAAGGGAACCTGTTCCTTGTTTCTGCTCCTTCACAACACTAGTCCCGACAAAGCCTTGCCTGAATTTCTCTTCTGGCCTCTTATCAACTTCTACTGATTAAAGAGTCCAAAGACTCAAGTCAGTAACAGTTCCATCAGCCAGACACACCACATGGGGCTCCTTCAGAATGGAGTCTCAGAGTAATATGGAGGAAAAAGTGAGGTGGGTGGCAGAGTGTGTGTCATCTACTTGGCTCACAGACAAAAGCAAGATGACCTTGGCTCTGGCTTCTGATTTGGAGCATCCTGACCCAAGCGGGGGCCTCCTGGGAGGCTGCGTTTCACAGTGCAGGACGGACAGCCAGCCATACTCAGTCTCTTTCTTCAGCTCGCCTGATGATTTTCTAAGTTACCGAGCACCCTTCATCAATCCCTTTCTGCTTAACACTACCTAGAATAGATCTCAGAATCTGTAACTAAAAGCCCTGACCATTCACATGGCACATATTCCTTTCATTATCTCCCCATACAAGAGCTGAGACTGAGAGACACAAGGAATCCACAGAACATTCCACTATAAATCAAAAGACCTTTGCTCTGAGCCAAGGCTCAAATCCACAATCAACACCTCCAACCTTTCCTTATATATACTTTCTCTTAAATTTCATCACCTCTGCCATGCAAAAAGAGGAAAATGATTTTTTTTTTACCTAACTAATTTTCTATCAATAAAGAGCCTGATGACAGTAACTTGGCCAGCTATTTGAGAACGAAATACAATAAACATCACTTCCTATATCAGCTCAAGTTTATGGAGCATCCTGTAGGGCTGGGTAGCACTTTGAGAACATTCCCAAACTGCAGACAGGTGATCTAATGCTGTGTTTGAATCCGAAGCGATCAGCACTTGGTGCCAAGACACAACTTAACTCACAAAGCAGCAATGAGCTTTTCACTTATTTTCTCCCATCCCTCAGGGGGCCAGATAATCATGTTAAAACCACAGACACATCAACTAACTAAAATATGACATTATTACCTAACACCAAAAGCAGACTCGAAATGCTGAGAAGTGATTATGCATGCTAAAATTCTCTTCCTGGTAGAAAGACATTAAGTCCCATAAAATCAGTTAGCAAAGAAGAGAAATGTGATCAGTTGTTATTAATACTGTTCTTTAAGATGGCCACAGGATCTCACAAAGGACATTCAACATCCTTAAATAATCAAATTACTCTGTACATGACAGAGCACAAAATCTTTCTCAGCTAAGAGTCACAGGCAAAACTTTCATATAAAAGATCACTTACACACTGATACTATTCACAAGGTGTCTCAACACTCTACCAAATAGGAAGTGGGCTTCCCTGGTGGCTCAGATGGTAAAGAATCTGCCTGCAATGCACGAGACCCAGGTTCGAGCCTTGGGTCAGGAAGATTCCCTAGAGGAGAGCATGGCTACCCACCTCAGTATTCTTGCCTAGAGAATCCCATAGACGAGGAGCCTGGCGGGCTAAAGTCCACAGGGTTGCAAAGAGTTGAACATGACTGAACCAACTTAGCACGCATTCAATTCAAAGGAAAACACAAGATTCGAGACAGTCCACCAAAGTCAATGCCAACATGGCTCTGGTGCACAGGTACACAGGCACTCAGAGCAGCTAGCTTCACCTCTGTTACTACAGGGTCACATCCCCCTCCCGCTGCCCTGAACTGCTTTCATCAAATACTTTATAGTGCACTTAACCTTTAACACTGGTGGTTGGGAGAATGGGGGGTTTTCCTGGTGGCTCAGACAGCAAAGAATCTGCCTACAATGTAGGAGACCTGGGTTCAATCTCTGGGTCAGCAAGGTCCCCTGGAGAAGGGAATGGCAACCCACTCTAGTATTTTTGCCTAGAGAATTCCATGCACAGAGGAGCCTGGTGGGCTACAGTCCATGAGGTCACAAAACATGGGACATGACTCAGCAACTATCGCTTTCTCTTCACTTCAGGGAGAATGGGAATATAGAAAAGTTAAAATGTAAGTCTAATATTCCCTCAGGACAAGGCAAATCAATTTGTTTTAAAAAAAATTGAAAACTACAAAACTTAAGAGTAAGACTACTTCACAACAAAATCTTTGACACAATCGTTTCATAGTCTATGAGCAAAGAAGTTACTATGATGAGTACCAAGCTTTACTATGATTACACATGAGCCATATGTGTCTTCTGGATGCATCTGGTGCTCCCTCTTTAAAGAAAAAAAATCTTTCTGGGCTAGAAATGACACATGGCCTACTTTGATGTTTTTTATGGTTTCTCATATTTAGAGTCTGCATGCGTGCATGCTGAGTCACTTCAGTCATATCGGATTCTTTGCGACCCCATGGACTGTACAGCCCACCAGGCTCCATGAGATTTTCCAGGCAAAAGTACTGAAGTGGGTTGCCAAGCCCTCCTCCAGGGAATCTTCCCAACCCAGGGACAGGCGGGTTCTTTACCACTAGCGCCACCTGGGAAGTTCATTTAGAGTCTAACCCATTTAATCTTGACTGTAAATTTAAGAACAGAGATACAATGTTCAGTTATTAACACTACCAAAATCAAGGGATGTGTACCTAATGCCACAAATCAGTGATTCCCAAAGCGGGCCTGCGAAACAATACTGGCATTTGTAGGTCCTCGGAGAAATGAGGGGATAAAAAAAGAACTTATTCATGAGTCTTACATAATCTATCTTATTTAAAGGGTTGCCCTTTATTCTGAAATTCTGCTCTTCCTATTCTTTTTGTATATAAATGGCCTTTCTTCATAAAATGCTAAAAAAAAAATCCTAATTATGTGTTGTTGTTGTTCAGCCCCTTGGTCATGTTTGGCTCTTTGCAACCCCATGGACTGCAGCATGCCAGGCTTCCTTGTCCTTCATCATCTCCTGGAGCTTGCTCAAACTTGTGTCCGTTACGTGCATAAAATGCCAAAGTCTAGGTACCAACTGCTTCAGATCTTCACCTTTCCCATCTCCAACATCCCAACTCCCCTTCTTCCAGCTGCTCAGGTGAAAAGTAAAGAAAATAAAACCTAATGGCATTCCTGACTCCTCTCTCACACTCCACATCTACGCCATGAGCATAAGCCTGTCAGTCTTACTCATAAAATGTGTCCTTGAAAAGTTGCTCAGTCATGTCCGACTCTTTGCAACCCCATGGACTGTAGCCCACCAGGTTCCTCTGTCCACCAAATTCTCCAGGCAAGAATACTGGAGTGGGCTGCCATTCCCTTCACCAGGGGATCTTCCCAACCCAAGGATCGAACCCAGGTCTCCAGCATTGTAGGTGGATTCTTTACCAAGGTTGGTGAAAATGAGAAAAAAAGTCAGTGAAATTGGAGACTGACTGGTGATGATGGAAATGGGGGCTGATGGGAGGTATCAAAACTCAGGGGAGGACTTCCCCAGTCGTCCTTATTCAACCACTTCTCACCATCACAATGAAGACACCGCTTCCATCAACCCTAAAAGTGACATCAAAATGGTCAAATAACACATGAAAAAGTCCTCAACTGCTTTAGTCTTTGGGGAAATGCAAATTAAAGCCACAACGAAATAGTTCTACACACCCACCAGAACAGCTCAAGTTAAATGGCAGGAAATATCAAGTGCTGCCAAGAATGCGGAGCTCCCGGCCTCTGTCGATGAGACATATAAACTAGGGAAAAACTGCTTCTCAGTATTGAGTAAAGTGAATATACTCATACCCCATGACCCAACAATTCCACTCCTATTAGATCCCCATAAATGTCTGTACAAACAGACATATATGGGAATGTGCATGGCAGTACTAGCCAAAGACAGGAAAACAAATGTGGTAATGTCATACAAAGGAACGCTCGACAGCAACCAAAATGAATGAACTGCACATACTTGCATGGATGCATTTCCCAAACACAATGTTGAGTGAAAGAAGCAAGAAACAAAAGAATATATTATGCATGATCATATTAAAATAAAGCTCAGGGGACTTCCCTGGTGGTCCAGTGGCTAAGACTTCACTTTCCCAAGGCAGGGGGCCCAGGTTTGATCCCTAGTCAGGTAACTAGATCCCACATGCCACAACTAAGAGCTTGCATGCTGCAACCAAAGACAGAAGATCCTGCTGCAACTAATAGCCAGTGCAGCCAAATAAATATTTAAATAAATGAATAAAATAAAGCACAGAGACTGGCCCTAACAAAGTAAGCTACAGTGTTAGTAGTCAGGGGATAATGCTTTGACTGGGAAAGAGAAATCAGGACTTCTGAGAGACTAATAATAGTCTGCTCTTAATATGAGCATTGACTACATCACTGCATTCACTTTGTAAAAATTCACCCAACTGCAAGCTGGTCGTTTTTGCACTTTTCTCTATGCTTGTTCATACTACAATAGAGGGAGTTTTTCTTTTCAGTCACCTTCCCAATAAGGCCTTCTCTAGCCTGACTTCTCTATCTAAAATTTCCAATACTCCCCAATATTTCACATCCTTCTCCCTCTCTTTTTTTTTCTCCTTTAGGGCTTGTCCATATCTAACACACTATCTTATATACCAGGTCTGTTTTACAAACTTATCTTGTTTACTGTCTGTCTCTACTCATTAAACCACAAATTTCGTAAGTACAAAGGTATTTTGTCCTTTTTACCGAGTACTGAGCCCCAACTGCCTAAAACAATGCCTGGCAGAGAGCAGACACTCAATAAACACTGATTTAATTAATTTATTAATGATACAGCCTTTCCTAATTTAATTATGCTAGTGGATTCAAGCCATAAATTCTTGCAGTCATCATGGTATACTTAAGCAACAAGCCAGCTGCTGTTCTAGTTGTGTACTTCTCAACCTGGTTTCGAGACCTCCCATCTTTCCGATCACCCTCTGGATGTTCAAGTTTTTTACATCTCCAGATCAGGTTCCAGCCAGTGTTAAGTACAACAGAACACTGAACCCATAACATCTGTTTTTATACGTGAAGCCTAAGGCTAACATCAACTTTTCTCTTACCATATCCATCCTGTGAACTCAACTTATACCAAGTTTAAGGTCAAATAAAATTACCAAAGAAACTTAACTTTAATTTTTCTCCCTTCACATGAACATATACATCAAGAAATATTCCCATCCTATAATGAGGTCTTCAAGTTTCTGTTACTAAATATACAAATTCTAGGGTATCTCTACATACCCTTCACTGTAAGATTCTGCTTACCATTCCAAACCTCGAGTTCTCTTTAAAGCAGTGTTTCTCAACATTTTTCACTGTCACGGCCAAAAGAGATTTTTCAGACATTTTTTTCCTAATCATTCTCCCACATGAAACTTTTAATATCACAGATAAGACTGTATATCTATTATACTACATATCTATTATCCTGTGTACCTGTTATGTACTTATGTATAGTGTGCTTTAAACATTAAAGGGAAAAAAAAAGGAAAAAAATAAACAAGCATTAAAGGATAAAACTTCTGCCCTCCTCCCACCAATTTCACTTCAATGAATATACATACTTGAAAACCTTGATTCTGTCAACTATGAGATTACTGTACCTTTCTAGTTTTACTTCATGAGTATATTTATCAACAAGAAAACTGTTTTAGTCAAAGATGAAAGTTGAGGACTTCCCTGGTAGTCCAGTAGTTAAGAATCCACCTGCCAATGCAGGGGACATGGGTTCAGTCCCTGGTATGGGAAGATTCCACATGCAGTGGGGCAACTAAACCCATGTGCCACCACTACTGAGCCTGTGCTTTACAGCCTACAAGCCACAACTACTGAAGCCTGAGCACCTAGAGCCTGTGCTCCTCAACAAGAGAAGCCACCACAATGAGAAGCCTGTGCACTGCAACGAAGAGGAGCTCCCGCTCACTGCAAGGAGAGAAAGCCTGAAGACCCAGCAACGAAGATCCAGCAGCAGCCAAAAAAAAAAAAAAAAAAAGCTGAAAGTCATAATCAACAAAAGGTAGGCACAGACTGCAACGTCACAAGAGGAAAAGCTCCCTCCCAGCTGATGCAAATCTATTAAATCTACCGTTTTTTAAGTTGACTTATTCAATGAGCTACAAACCCATCAAATAGCCACTTCATATTCTCCATCTTTTTCACCAGGACAGCATTTTGTTAAACTGAACACTCTGCTGCAATCAAAAGACTGCAGTCTCTTGACTAATAACCTATCAAACCTTCTTAAAATCTATTTTAGAGAGAAAACAAGATTAGCATAGAATGACTTGTTTCAGTCTCTCCAAATTCCTCAAAAATCTGCTCCTTTCCTTGGCCTTCTGGTCCACCTAATCCCTAACCTCACTCTTCTAAGAATTTCCTGTCTCTCAAGGTTCAGATGACTACTTTTTGTTGTCCACATTTGAAGAGTTAGTCGCTCAGTCGTGCTCGACTCTTTGCGACGCCATGGAGTGTAGCCCACCAGGCTATGGAATTCTGTCCCATGGAATTCTCCAGGCAATAATACTGGAGCAGGTAACCATTCCCTTCTCCAGGGGATCTTTCCAACCCAGAAATCAAACCAGTCTCCCGCACTGCTGGCAGATTCTTTACCATCTGAGCCACCAGGGGAGCCCTTTTCCACATTGTTAGCAAATGTTTTAAATGCATATCTGACCATTCTGCTTCCTAGATATTTAAAATCTTTCCAGACTTTCTCCTGACAGTTAAATTCCCAACTCTTCACCATGACATGCAAAGCTTTCCACTATGAGGCCAAACAGTGGCAACACCTTCCCGCTTCCAGAAAGCTTTTTCATAATCATTTCACTCTGTACAGCAGAAATTCTCTTACACCCAAGTCTCAGCAGCTACTTGCCCTCCTCACCCCGTCCATGTCCCCTCAGTCTGTGCAGATCTGAGAAGCAGTACCACCTCCTCAAAGACGTCCTCCACTCTCCATCACAGTGCCACAAAGCATCTCACAACCAGCTTTAGAGGCACTTTGCATACATCTGGCAATTACTTATCTGATTGTTTCCTCCACAATTGAGCCATTCAAAAACTACGGAGGAAAAACCTGCAGCAAATGGATGGACCTAGAGATTATCATGCTAAATGAAGTAACAAAAGGCATAATCATATGACATCACTTACATGTGGAATCTAAAAAAGAGAAAAAGTGATACAAATGAATTTACTTACAAAACAGACAGATTCACAGACACAGAAAACAAAGTTAGGGGTAGAGAGAGATAAATTAGGAGGTTATGATTAACATATATACACTAAAACACAGATAAATATCAAGGTCCTACTGTATAACATGGAGAACTACATTCGCTATCTTGGAACTATATTCACTATCTTGTATAATGGAAAAGAATCTGAAAAGGAATATATACATATATATCTGAATCACTCTACTGTACACCTGAAACTAACACAACATTGTAAATCATCTATACTTCAATAAAAAATGTATATATATATATATGTTTATGTGTGTGTGTGTGCGCGCACACGTGTGCACAAAGAATACTTGCTGCAAGCTGACCTCCTAAACTGGGAACTTGACATTAAACTTTGTGCCCCCGGCACCAAGAATGCCACAACCCTATGGGAACTGAAAGTCCAATATTTTTGAAAGGACAGAAACCATTCTCACTCTGGTTGAAGTGAAAAAGTGAAAATTTAGTCACTCAGTCATGTTCAACTCTTTGCAACCTTATGAACTGCAGCCCGCCAGGCTCCTCTGTCCATGTAATTCTCCAGGCAAGAATACTGGAGTAGGTTGCCATTTCCCACTCCAGGGGATCTTCCTGACCCAGGGATTGAACCCACATCTCTTACGTCTCCTGCACTGGAGGTGGAGTCTTCATGACTAGTGCCACCTAACATTAAAAAAGCCAAACAGTATAGCAACAAGTGCTGGCAAGGATGTGGGTAACCTGGAACCTTCATACACTGCTGGTGGGAATGTAAAAGGGTACAGCTACTTTGGAAAACAGTCTTAGCAATTCCTCAAAAGGTTAAACAGTTACCATGTAATACAGAAATTCTACTCCTAGGTATAGACCCAAAATAAATGAAAACATATGTACACACAAAAGCTTACACATGAATACCAGCATTATTTTTAATACCTTAAAGGTGGAAGCAACCCAAATGTCCATTAACTGATGGATAAACAAAGTGTTACATATCCACACAATGGACTATTATTGAGCAATGAAGTACTGACTCATGCTACAAGGTGAATGAATCTTGAAAACATTATGGTAAGTGAAAGAAGTCACAAAAGATCATATATGATTCCATTTATAGGAAACATTCAAAACAGGCAGATCTATAGAAACAGAAAGTAGATTAGCAGCTCCTTACGTCAGGGCGGGGGGTGGGGGCGGTGGCTGAGTGATTACTTAAGGGCAGGAGGCTTCTTTCGGAGGCAATGAAAATGTTCTAAAATTGACTGTGGCAATGGTTGCATATAGCTATGAATACACTAGAAACCACTGAATTGTATACTTTAAATGGGCTAATTGTATGGTATGTGAA
This sequence comes from Giraffa tippelskirchi, assembly GCF_054371585.1. Lineage (NCBI taxonomy): Eukaryota > Metazoa > Chordata > Mammalia > Artiodactyla > Giraffidae > Giraffa > Giraffa tippelskirchi. The sequence continues at coordinate 143,017,502 of NC_137281.1, read as the reverse complement.
TTATATATCAATAAAGCTGGTTTTGTTTTGTTTTTAATCTGGTTTCTTCTGCAACGGCCTTAAACAGATGTGCTGACTTCTGAAGAGGGTCTCACTTTGGCTTATCAGCAGGATTTGAAATCCTACAATCACAACTTTTGTTTCCTGGAGCTCCCCACCCATCTGGATGTAACCATACACCTTTTTATAGTTCTGCTGGCCTTAGAGGTATACTATCTGTTCTCTGAGCTTTGTGAAATCTCTTCCTAAAAATCCAGGCCATAAGATTCTCTTCATCACAGCAAAACCCCAAGACAAAATATCCACTTTCACCAAAAGTATGAATCAGTCACAATTTTCATCTTCTATCTTCTAAAAAAAGAACTACCAATAAGTCAAGTACTTATTTATAGGGTTGAGACTTCCACAAATATACAGATAGTTGAAATGTACCATTTATAAACTATCTTATCCCAGTGTCAGCTTTGAACTTACATATATTTATTCAGGGATGCATTTAAGATTAGGTTCTGGGAATGCAAAATCACAAAACACACAGCCCTGGCCTTCAAGGTTTAGCAAAAGAAGCAAACACAGAAAAATAATTTTAATATGTTTTGACAAAGCTCCCTCTATCCTGGCACTTAAAATCTGTGGACTGCCCTAGTGGTGCAGTGGATGGGAGTCCATCTGCCAATGCAGGGGACACAGGTTCAATCCCTGGTCCAGGAAGATTCCACATGCCAAGGCGCAACTAAGCCCATGAGTGGCAACTACTGAAGCCCGTGCACCTAGAGCCAGTGCTCCACAACACGAGAAGCCACCGCAATGAGAAGCCATGCACCACAATGAGAGAAAGCCCAGATGCAGCAATGAAGACCCAGTGCAGTCAAAAAAGATAAATTTTTTTAAAAAACTATAGGAAAAAAAAAAGACTTGTAATTTTCTGTTACTCATCGGTTAGCTTAGCTTGCTCTCATGAAAATGGATGCTACCCTGATACATGCTAGTTTCAACCAACTGTTCGTTGATTGACGATGTGAATGAAGCACGAGTATGCAAGGAGAACCAAGTATGTCCCCACAAGTTCCCGTTCTGCCCTCTTAAACTCAGCTCACTGTCAGAAATCCCAGCCACACCTGGCTACAATACAGACCTTGCTGAGGCTGGCAAGGAGCAAATTAAACTGAGAAAATAAGCAAGCTGATTCCTCCCTCTGTTCACATTCCCCTCTCCCCTCATCTGAGCTCTTAGCTTTCCTAACCCTAACCTCCCCCACGTCTGATACCAAGGAGAAAATGTTCAGGATGACCTTTGAAAGAGTACTGGGGACTTCCCGGGTGATCCAGAGGCTAAGAGTCTGTGCTAAGACTCTGGGTGCGATTCCTGGTCAGGGAACTAGATCCCATATGCTGCAACTAAGAGTCTGTATGCCTTAACGAAAGATCCCAGGCTCCATAACTAAGACCCAGTGCAGCCAAATAAATATTAAAAAAAAAAAAAAAAAAAGACAACTACTGATGAAATGGGATTTTCCTGTGTAATGCACACGAAATTGTATTTTATAAATCCAAGAACCCGCTATTACAACCCAAGTGAAATGTATCTTTCCATAGGGTCTTTAAAAATCCAAGAGAAACTGACCAGCAAAACTGAAAGGCTGGGAGGGTTATAAGAAAGGATGGGTAACTAACATCTCTTGGACATCTATTATGTGCCACGCGCTGAGTGTTCTGCCACCCCACTGCCATCCTAAGAGCTCCCAACAGTTGGTACTAAATCTCACCTCTGGGAAGGGTGTTAACATGCGTCAAACAGGAAGAAAGAGGTTGAGAAGCGGCCCTAAGTGACCTCTAAAAATGATTTGCTGTTCTTGAGCTCCCACACTGAGATGATCCTTACTGAAAAAGCAGACTGCTTGTAAAACAGAGGAAGTTGCACAGAAGAGAAAGATATCCCAGAAGAAACAAGAACTTATGGCCTGGAAATAAATGACACTAAAAAATATATATATATATATGCAAATTAAAGTAGGGAGGGAAAAAAAGGAAGAGGCTGAGAAATTACCTGTGGTCACACTGGTAAGATAGAACCCAGTATCCGGTCCCAAAGCCACTGCCACTTACCATGAAACACTGTGTATCACAGACCAGCACCTGAGCCTCTGAATCCATTTTCTGAATCTCAACTATAAAAATGAGGAAAACTCCTTCCTCAAACCTTAACTACGGAAATCCAATGAGACAATATATCCAAAAGAAGACCTAGTACATAAATGACCCTGGAAAATAACACTGTTTCTTTCTTTGCTTCTCCTGTTATAAACTCTCTCAGTCTTAAACCCTGGGCAGGCAGTGGACACACTGTAATTTGTAAATCATCTCTCACATCCCGTCCTAGAGGGTGGGCTCTGCCTTGCCTGGTGTAGAACAGATTAAAATGAAAACAGTGGAGAAAAGCTTCCGGAACGCCAACTACCACCTTACAAAGTGTCAGAACCCAACACGCTTGTACCTGGAAACCATTCAAAAAGAAATTTAAGGTCAAAGTAGCTCTGATTTTGCTCCCCCGTGTTTTCTCCATGAGGACTCCCAGACCCCTCCTCCAAGGCTGCTGTGTTCCATGTCACAGCCTGGATGCTGGAAATCCTGTAGTTTTCCCAAAGCCTTTTTCCTACTCCCCATCACACTGCACCCAAAAGCCCTCTTTTACTGGACCAATCTCTGTTTTACTTGTTTTCAGAAGCCATTTTTAAAAGCTAGGGACCAAGAAAAAGTTAATGGTGGTTATCCCTGGGTGGCAGAGTGATGGATGACTTGCTTCCTCTTCTTCAAACTTTCTTGTACTCTCCCAATTTTCTACTAAGCTTTCAAAATAAAAAAGGAAGTCTAAGCATTGAAATGATTTCCTTCATCTCCTGCTGGACATTTTCTTTTATTCTTTCTGAGCTCCCCAACAAACTGGCAGCATCTTGAGAACAGGACTGCTAAATTTTCTGCAGAACACTCACCAGAGTGCCTGTCCATGGCAGGTGCCTGGCACAAAAAAGCTCAATCAGTAGTCGTGGAGTGAATGGTGAATATTTGGGAAACAGACTCTGTCAACTGATGGCGAGCCAATCAAGGTGTGAATGCGGCATGTCCTTAGTGAACTTGGATTACTGCAGTTGTGTATCATTATTTTAAAGGAGTTAAAGCAGTTAAAGTCAAAGTAGTTAAACATGAAAAGTCTGTAACCTGAAGACAAGGGAACTACTGCAGGTGATTCACTGCGGCAGTGGTAAACCAAGACAGGGATGGTGAACAGATCTAAGCTCCTGGGGCATCCTGCTATAAATCAGAGCACCAGAACCTGAGTTCATTAAACAACCTTGGAGCTCTGTGATCCACTTGGTAAGCATGTTATGGCCCTGGAAGAACCAAAGCTCAATAACACTCTTTAAAATGAATCTTTGTCCTTAAGATTAAATAATACGCCTAAATACTAAAGCAAACAGGGGATTAAGATAAACCCACCCCAACCACCTTTTCATACCACCCCAAATCCTTATCTAATAAACCAAAGCAGAAAATCTTGCAGACTGATTTAACATGAAAGAGAAGTATCAAATATTTGGTTTGGAGAAATGGCCTGAATGCAAAGTTTAAAGGTATGTTGGATTCAATAAACATAAAAAGCCCACAACTCAACAGAAAAGTTACAGCAGGGCAGTGAAAATGTTCCCCCTTTTAACCATGACCTAAGTTAACTAAATTAACTTCTACTAGTGACTTCAATTGTTTGATCAATTGAACGTGTGTTTCTCGGAAACACACTTGATTGCTAAGATTGATCTTACATCTGTTTCTGTATTTTCAATTAACTTCAGTTCCATTAACTTGTCTTTAATCTGTGTATTTCTAGTATGTCTTCAGCCTCTTAAAAGACACTTATTTCAAAACAAAACAGATGCTGACGTGATGATAGCATGATAATTTTAGGGAAATAGGCGGAAGTCAATGACAAGATGATGACTTCCCAGCAGAACTCATGCTGAAAGATGGAAATGAAAGCATTTCATCAAGAAAAGACATTTCTCACTTTTTCTGGTCATGCCTTCAAGTTGGGAAGTAAAGTGAAAGTCTTCTAAACTAGAAAAAAAAAATTATGTGTGATTACAAACTCTGGGCAGATTTGTATTTATTTCACCACAACTATAAATATTTACATTTCCTCCAGCAACTTGTACTAGACACAGAAGGAACCCTGAGCCTGCAACTTCTCTGGCAGGTGGGAGGCCCTTGTGATGTGGCTCCCCACAGCTCAGGAAACTGACCAGAGAGAGAATATTCAATGACAACTATTATCTTGATTCCACTGGAAGGGAGAGAATTTGGACAGGAGTTGGAGATACTCGCTCTTTTTTCAACTGCTAAAAGTTCACTCATGCACCACCCAAGTTTTCTTGATGAAGCAATAGGAGGAAGTGAGAGAAATGGAAAGAAATGGTGTAACTCCTATGTAAACCATGCCCGAGTCGCTTAGAAAAGTGCAAACAGAGGAAAGTCTCAAAACAATGCAAGTTATTTAAACATTCTAAGCTCCAGCTTCATCATCCGCTAAATATTGATAATATCTACCTCAAAGGAATTCCAAGAGGATAAAATGAGATGGAATCAGTAAAGAACCCACCATAAAACCAGTTTGTGGGCAGAGTTCAGCTAAAGATATTCATAACCACTGAGGTGGTTAGAGATAAAGGGAGGGGGTAGAGATATGCAGGGAGGGGGTAGAGATAAAGCTATGGATAAAAAACTTGCATGCTAAGTCACCTCAGCACACGGATTTCACCTACCTTTTGAATTGAATGGAACTAAAATCGAAAGTGACAAAGGCTCAAAGGAAGTCAGGGTAACTGGGAAGAGGAGAGGGCAGAGGCCCCGTGTGTGAAGGCAGAGACAGAGTCCTGGAGAGGCCAAAGAAATCAGGTGAACAGGGAAGGAGAGACCCAAGAGAAAGGTCATAAAGCCAGCAGGAGAACGTATGTTTGATGTACTGAAACCACTTAAATTCCTCCAGGGTGGCACATGTACCTGAATGGTCCATTAGAAAGAATAATCAGGCAAGATGCCCGGAGTCTGGGGCAGCAAGAGTCAAGCCAGTCAGAAAGGAGCCTGCTACAGCCACCCAGGTATGAGTCAAGGACCTGAGAGACTTCCTGGCAGTGTACTGGTTAATATTCTGCACTTTCATTGTAGGGTTTGCGGGTTCAACCCCTCGCTGGGGAACTAATATCCCGCATGCGTGTACCGTGGCCAAAATAAATTAATTTTTAAGAAAAGGTCAAGGGTCTGTATAAGATAGTGGCAGTAAAACAAAAAGGACAAGTTGAAAACAGTCAATTCAAAAGGAGGAAAAAAGGCAAGGCAAGGCTTGGTCCTGGACCAGACCCAAGGTAAAAGAAAGGCAAGAATCCAAGATGACTTCTAAGAGTTATCGGAAAAGGTCATGAAAGAAGCCAGCAGTGGTCAGGCAGAGGCAGGCAATGGAGAGCTGTGAGTGCAGTGGTGGATTAGCGCCAGGGCAGCTTTGTTTACAAAAACATCAAAGTTCACTCCTCGCTCTACAAACACACACAGCTAAGAGAGGGTTTGCTATTTTCCCTGGTCCCAGCACAGGCTGTAGTTTCTGTACATCTGAAATCTGTATCATTGCCACCAAAGTTAAAGAGCTTTGATAAAGCGAGGTGAAAGGAACCAGGCACAAGGGACTACATATTGCATGACAGAAAACGTCCAGAAGAGGCAAATCTAGAAAAATGGACGGCAGGTTAGTGGCAGCCTAGGGATGCGCAGGGAAGTGGGTGGGATTGGGGAGAAATGGGGCTAGAGTTTCTTTCGGGGTGACAAAGATGCTCTAAAATTGTTTATGGTGGAGGTTACCTCACAAATTACTGACTGACCTGTACACTCCAAGTGGGAAAACCATACAGTAAGTGAATTATACCCCAAAAAAGGTTATTTTAAAAAAACAAAACCTTAGTAGTGCATAAGTAGGTACTGTGACTTCAGAAGCTTAGCGATTATCTCCCCAGTAAAAATGATTTTGAAACTAGGGTTCAAATAAAAAGCCATTATATGATTTGGAAATCCCAAAAGTTCTGAGAAAGTCTTAAGGAAGTTGTGTTCCTTCTAGGAGAAAAAAATTAAGCATGGAAAAGATATAGAACTAAATATACAAATACCATTTAAATTATTTCTTACAATTGATCTAAGCTTTCTAAAATGTACTTCAAAAGGAAAGACAAAGACCGAAGGTTTTATGAGACAATTACATCAAGTGATTCTGTACTGAATACCTACAGTTCAGTTTCTTAGACGCTAAATCAAATAATGTATAGTGAGCAGATGCAAGGAAAAGCAAAAAGATTATATAACTTAACAATTATTGAGCAGAAGGGTCAACTTATTTTATAAATCTGAGGACCTGATAAAAACCCTAACATGGAGAGATGTCCTCTTGCTTGAAAGATAACCAGAGAACTACCCAAATAATTTCTACCTCCACAGTACCTACAGAAAAACAGTTCTTGTCCCCTGATGCCTTGGTAGTTCAGTCACGAAGTCATGTCCAACTCTTTGCAACCCCATGGACCGTAGCACGCCAGGCTTCCCTGTCCTTCACTATCTCCAGGACATTGCTCAAACTCATGTCCATTGAGTCGATGATGCCATCCAACCATCTCAACCTCTGTCTTCTCCTCCTGCCCTCAATCTTTCCCAGCATCAGGGTCTTTTCCAATGAGTTGGCTCTTCTCAGCAGGTAGCCAAAATATTGGAGTTTCAGCTTCAGCAGCAGTCCTTCCAATTTGATTTCCTTTAGGACTGACTGGTTTGATCTCCTTGTCTTCTCCAGCACCACAGTTCAAAAGCATCAATTCTTTGGCTCTCAGCCTTCCTTACGGACCAACTCTCACATCCAAACATGACTACTGGGGAAAAAACCATAGCTTTGACTATAATAGATATTTGTTGCCAAAGTGATGTCTCTGCTTATTAATACACTAAGTATGTCATAGCTTTTCTTCCAAGGAGCAAGCATCTTTTAATTTCATGGCTGCAGTTACTGTCGGCAGTGGTTCTGGAGCCTAAGAAAATAAAACCTGTCAGTTTCCACTTTTTCCCCATCTATTTGCCATGAAGTGATGGGACTGGATGCCATGATCTTAGTTTTTTGAATGTTGAGTTTTAAACCAGCTTTTTCACTCTCCTCTTTCACCTGATGTCTTGCTTCACTGTTAAAGCCATTACTGCTCTCTTTCTACTGAACACCTAGGATATTTTTTAGACCAAGTTCCCAAAGACTGTCAGTTATTCATCAAGTTATATTCGCTACACGTGTCAGGCTCTCAAAGGCACCCTTTTAAAGTGGCTTTACCTTCACTTTCTGCATCACATAACCTGCAATGAGCACACACAGCTGATGCCAAATGAAATGTGTAAACCAGGAGGGCAGTGAAGAAACAGCAGTAGCATCACTGTTCAAACTGCCTTATGGATCAAAAGAACCAAGAACCACCATCATAGCTCTCAAATGAAGATGTTCCTAAAACAACATCCTAACTGTTGGGAAAGTATCAATTATCAGCAAATACTGTATTTCAAACCTACAACTATTCACTATTACCTCTAAAGAAAGATGCGTAATACATTCAGAATACCACTGATTGGAATATAAGACTGATGGTCTTTTTGTTGCTGTTGCTCAGTCTCCAAGATGTATCCGACTCCTTGAGACCCCATGGACTGCAACACACCAGGATTCCCTGTCCCTCACCATCTTCCAAATGGAGAGTGTCCCTCTCCAATGGGAGTCCCTCCCAAACTCCCAAAGTTTGCCCAAGTTCATGTCCATTGAGTCAATGATGCCATCCAACAATCTGATCCTCTGTCACCCTCTTCTCCTTCTGCCTTCAATCTTTCCTAGCATCAGGGTCTTTTCCAATGAGTCAGCTGTTCAAATCAGGTGGCCAAAGTATTGGAGCTTCAGCATCAGCCACTTTCAACACTTTTACTTAGATCCTAAACAAATTTCAATTCAGTGGATTCAAATATACATTTAACATATTTCACCTGACTGTAAGAAAATTTTTAGCAACCAAAAATATATGGTTACGTAAACAGGCATTCTGAATCAAGAAACACAGAGAATGGTCCCCCTTATAAATTGGGTCTATTAGACCCAATTTATTAACTGTTCAAAGTTATAGAAAGCATAAAACAATACAGACTTTGAGAAAGGAAAGAGCTGGGGTTCTTTTCCGCTACAACATCCTCCCACATATTAAGTAAAGTCACTTTTGCCGAAAGCTCTGTTAACTAAGGGGCAAGTCTGGCACTACACACCCACTTACCACCCCAACAGCTCTACACAAAATGAAGCCCCCTGTCACCAAGCTCTCCCAAAAGCTGCTCAGGAATCACAAAATAGATGAAAGAGAAAGCTTTTCCACCTATCCACAGAGAAAGCCAGCCTTCGGAGGGAAAATGCCAACTTTCCCCAATTACATTCTGGCCTATGACATAAGTAGTTCCACCAAGTATATAAGATGGTAACCAGTCTACTTTCCAGAAATAATACCACCACGACAGGACATTATTTCAGCAGTCTGAACTTTTTTTTTTCTCTCATTTGATCTCAAGAATTCTGAGAAGGGCAAACACTTTCCCTTTTTCACACCGAAGAGAAAAGTGAAGCTTGTGAGGATTAACAGGCCTGCCCAGCTGCCAACTCGACTTGGTCTACACTATCTCATACCCAATACGTACCAGTCAGCTCGATTCCCCACCCAAACCTGCTCTTCCAGCCTTCCCCATTTCAATACATGGCACCTCCATTATCCCAGTTGCTCAGGCCCCAAACCCTGGGGTTACCCTTGACTCCACTCTTTCTCTCACTCCACATCATTCACCCTTCTGTGAACCAAACCATGTTAGCCCCACCTGAGATGAGTCCAAAATCCAGCCACTGCTCATCTCTTCTGCCACTGCACCATCATATCTCACCTAGGTCACTGCTAGACCTTCTCCCTGTCTCCACCTTTGCCCCCACCCCTCATTCCATTGTCTACCCATCAGCGTTCTGTCTCTTAAAAATATGTCAGATCAAATCCCTTTGGACAAAACCTTCCGGTGGCTTCCCTTATCACTCAAGAGTTGTCCACTGCTGTATCTTCCGGGATGAGAACAGTATCTGCTATCTAGAAGGTGTTCATTGAACACTGCTGATTAGTAAGTGAAGGGAAAATGGCCAAAGTCACAGAGCCAGGGAGACACAAATCTTCCAGTGTTCTTCGGCAAGATGGCGACCAGATTTATAAAAGCCAACAATCCACATGAGAGAAAACTCTTAAATTTTAATCTGCGTAACTCAATCCTATCGGGTTCAATCCCTGGGTCAGGAAGATCCCCTGGAGGAGGGCATGGCAACTCACTCCAGTATTCTTGCCTGAAAAATTCCATGGACAGAGGAGCCTGGCAGGCTACAGTCCATCGAGTTGCGAAGAGCTGGACACAACTAAGCGTGCACACACATACAAACTCAATCTTATAACACATAATCAATACTATGTTGAATTTCTAACAACAACAAATTAAAATGAAAACATCACTGTATAAAGCCATGAAATCTCACACTAGGTTATCTGAATACTACAGATTTGGCAGCAAGGGCAACTGCCAGTGTATTAGTGCAGCACTGGTCAGCAGACTTTCTGCGTGACTCTTCTGCCTTCAGGGACATGATGCCACCACATCTCAAGACCACCTCACACAAAAACAACAAGGGCTCTAAAAGACTCAGAAGTGAGCGCCTAAGAGAAGAGGTGCTAAGCATTTCTAAATCTCTACACACTGACACCACACCAACCATCTGAAACTGGAACTAAGTTTCTAGTGTGTTACAAGTAACATCAGAAAGACTAGCTTCAGAACTGTCTCCTGACAAAATGACCAAGACAGACTCTCAGCTGAGTTAAAATGTTGATTATTTTCAGATCAGAGTAAAACTAATACTAAAATTATTCACCATTACAGAATTTTTTCACTAAAATGTTTGAGTTAAAAACAGAAATTCTAAATTTCTCGTTAGCTCTTTCAAAACTATGTCTACTATCTGCAAAAAAGTCCTAAATCTCACTAACTCATAATAATACAGTCTTCCCTGGTGGCTCAGACGGTAAAGTGTCTGTCTATAATGCGGGAGACCCAGGTTCAATTCCTGGGTCGGGAAGATCCCCTGGAGAAGAAAATGGCAACCTACTCCAGTATTCTTGCCTGGAAAATCCCATGGATGGAGGAGCCTGGTAGGCTACAGTCCATTGGGTCACAAAGAGTCAGACACGACTGAGCGACTTCACTTTCATGTAATGATACGTTCACAGAATTTTAACATTTGGTCTCAAAGGAAGTTTACTTCAACCCTCAACTTTCCTACTACAAATGAAAAGGTTACCTGGTTCATAATAAATGAACAATGAAGATTTGTTAAATGAATGCACAAATGACTGAAGATCCAAAAGGGGTATAGTAGTTTAGTCGCTAAGTCGTGTTCAACTCTTGCAACCCCAAGGACTGTAGCCTCCCTGGCTCCTCTGTCCATGGGATTCCCCAGGCAAGAATACTGGAGTGGGTTGCCATTTCCTTCTTCAGGGGATCTTCCCGACCCAGGAATCAAACCCTGGTCTCCTGAATTGCAGGCAGATTCTTTACCAACTGAGCTACAAGGGAAGCCCAAAAGGGGTATACGACTCTTTAAAGATCTGATAATTAGTGGAAAAAACTAGAAGTAGCCAAAACTAGGTGTTTAGATTTTCTTGGAGTGGGCTTGGAAGTAGGGGAAAAAAAACAAGATTTGAAAACCTTATCTGGGTCCTCAGGAAAACTTTTAAGCAAAATTCATTAATGCCTGTTTCCTTTAGTTGTTACTTAGAAAAGCACCTGATAAAATAAATTTAGCCAAGATAGATCTCCTTGGAAACCAAGAGGCAGAACTGTCTAGTGTTTTTTTCGTCCTCCACACAGAGAATATTTAATGTAGGACTATTTTCATAATAAACAGCTACAATTGTTTTGCATCAAAAGTAAAACAGGTGGTCTTTGGCAAAAAGGAAAAATCCAACCAGATGAGAGGAATGGAACACTGAGAAGGACCACATCAATCACTGGAAGATTATCAGCCACATGAGGGCAGGAGCTGTGCATCCTTTTTCCACTAGAAGCACCCACTAGCCCCTGGCACGTGAGTGAATGAATGAGTGAGTGAAAGTCGTCCAGCCGTGTCCGACTCTTTGCAACCCCATGGACTATACAGTCCATGGAATTCTCTAGGCCAGAATAGTGGAGTGGGTAGCCTTTCCCTTCTCCAGGGATCTTCCCAACCCAGGGAGAGAAGCCAGGTGTCCCGCATTGCAGATGGATTCTTTACTAGCTGAGCCACAAGGGAAGACCTGGCATGTAGTAGGAGTCAATAAACACTTACGAGTTAATTAGTAAGTAAATGACTCCTTCCAGACCCACCCATGCAGACTGAAATTCATTTGGTCACCACTAAATAATACCTTGTGCGTGCATGAGTGCATGCTAAGTCACTTCAGTTGTGTCCAACTCTTTGCAACCCTGTGAACGGTAGCCTGCCAGGCTCCTCTGTCCATGGGATTCTCCAGGCAATACTAGAGTGGGCTGTCGTGATCTCCTCCAGGGGATCTTCCTGACCCAGGGATCAAACCCGCATCTTTTATATGTCTTTTGAAGGCAGGCAGGTTCTTTACCACTAGCACCACCTGGGATGCCCAAACAGTGCCTTGCCTTGTATATGCAAGCATACTACATCTTTCCTCCACAGAAATTCTACCAATTGTCCCCTCAAGTAATACACTTATCCAAAATATCCTTACAGTTTTATTAAGAAGGTGAGAAAGTATGTCTAAATTACTTACTAAAGTAGCCACTGAGTTTGCTGTTCTGGGTCCAGTCTCTTTCCTTCAATCCAGCCTATACAACTCAGCCAGGTTAATTTTATGTTCTTTGTACATCTTAGAAAATACAACAGTACTGTGGCTAAGTATTCTATTTTTGTGTGGCCCACTGCTATTCATTGAGCAGATACGGAAAATCAGCAATTACTGGACTGGAATGGGAAAGGCAAAAAAGTGTCAAAGAAAAAAACACCATGTAGTGAAAGGTCTTATAATAACTGACCCCCTTTGAAAATCTTGAGATTACTATCAGAGGCTTTCATTAAAAAGACTCTGACGGTAATTTTCTTTAGCACAGTTCTAGAACTGACACAGATGGTTTGAGTATTTATACCCATTGAGGTAACACATTCGATCTTCAAGATAAATTCAAGGTTCATCACCTTTTTGAAGCTTTCCTAAGTCATAGCACTCAATATCTGTGAAAACACTTTGCAAACGAGGAAGTGCTAGACTATAGGTCTTATTATACTAGTTGCTAATTGACAGCCTCGCCTACATTCTACCATTTAAATCATCTTACTTAATTCTCCAAGTGGGTCTCGTCTCCCCTCAAGAAATGAAGAATTCTTTGAATTGTTTTCTCAATTTCTCTATTACGTCTCTATTTCTCAACACCTACAACACCATGAGTCAAAAATAAGTGTCACTCAAACTTCCTGACTTCAACATATGTTACAAAACTAATCTAAAAAGCTAAAAGTGGTACTGACATAGTGGTTTAGTTGCTAAGTCATGTCCAACTCTTGACATCTCATGGATTGTAGTCTGCCAGGCTCCTCCGTCCATGAGATTCTCCAAGCAAGAATACTGGCATGAGTAGTAGCCATTTCCTTCTCCAGAGGATATTCCCAACCCAGGAACTGAACCTGGGTCTCCTGCATTGCAGGCAGAATCTTTACCAACTGAGCTATGAGGGAAGCCCTGGTACCACAGAGACAGACAAACAGATCAATGGAACAGAAGACAGCCCAGAAATAAACCATCAAGTATATGGCCAACTGGTCTTCGACAAGGATATTAAGACCACTGAAAGGGAAAAGCAAAGTCTCTTCAACATATTCAGCTAAGAAAACCGGATATCTACACACAGAAGAAGGAATTCGGAACCTCATCTTACACTATATATAAAAATTAACTCAAAATGGATGAAAGAGTGAAGTGTAAAAACTAAAACTATAAAACTTCTAGACAAAAACACAGAAAACTCCATGATGTTGGACTTGGCAATGATTTCTTAGATACAATGCTAAAAGCAAAAGGGATTGCTTTTTGATGGGATTACATCAATATTTAAAACTCTCATGCATTAACTGACACAACATAGTAAAAAGGGGAGAAAATACGTGCAAATCGTGTACCTGACAAGGGGCTAATATTCAGAATATATAAAGAACTCCTACAACTCAACAACAAAAACTCAAATAACCTAATCAAAAAATGAGTGGACTTCAGACATTTCTACAAAGATGATATGCAAATGGCCAACAAGCATATGAAAGATGCTCAACATAACTTATCAATAGAGAAATGCATATCAAAACCACAGTGAGACATTACTTCATGCCCATTAGAATGGCTACTAAAAAAAAATAATAATAATAACAAAATAACAAGTGTTGGCAAAGAAGGGCAATAACATTGAAACACTGCTGGTGGGAATGTAAAATGGTATAACCGCTATGAAAATGAGTATGGAGATTATTCAAAAAAATTAAAAATAGAACTATTATATGATACAGAAATCCCACTTTTGAGTATATATCCAAAGGAACTGAAAACAGGGTCTCAAAGAGATACGCGGGCATCATGTTCACAGCAGCACTATCCACAATTGCCAAGAGGCAGAAGTAACCCAAATGTACACCTATGGATGGATGGGTAAACAAAAGTGACACACACATACAATGTAATATTCCCTGGTAGCTCAGCTGGTAAAGAATCCGCCTGCAATGCAAGAGACCCCGGTTCGATTCCTGGGTCAGGAAGATCCCTGGAGAAAGGATGGGCTACCCACTCCAGTATTCTTGGGCTTCCCTGGTGGCCCAGATGGTAAAGAATCCGCCTGCAACGGATTCTCTCTCTGTTGGAGAGAGAGACCTGGGTTAGATCCCGGGATTGGGACGATTCCCTAGAGGAGGGCATGGCAACCCACTCCAGTATTCTTGCCTGGAGAAGCCCCATGGAGAGAGGAGCCTAGTGGGCTACAGTCCATGGGGTCGCAAAGAGTCAGACACACCTGAGCACAAAGCACAATATTATTCGGCCTTAAAAGGGAAGGAAATCCTACCACATGCCAACAGGAATGAACCTGGAGGACACTATGCTAAGAGAAATAAGCCAGTCACAAAAAGATAAATACCGCACAATACCACTTATATGAGGTATCTAAAAAGGTCAAATTCATAAAACAGAAAGTAGAATGGTGATCGCCAGGGACGGGGGAAGGGAAAGGAGAAGTTGTTTAGTGGGTCTAGTTTCCAATTTGCGAGATGAAAGCAGTCGGAACTTCTGTTTCACAACAATGTGAATATACTTAACGTGACTAAACTGTATTCTTAACAACAGTCGAGATGGTCAATTTTACGCTATGTGTTCTTTACCCCAGTAATAAAAGTAAGTGCCACACGCAACCACCAAATTGGATTTACTTGTTCTAGCTCCACCGCAGGAGTTCTAAGCAGCCTGATCCTTTCAGCTGCTGGCAGCCATTTCCAAATTTCTTCCAAGTTGTCTTTCTAAGCCAAGCGGACAGTACACGTGATCAGAGGCTCTCCTATACCCATCCAAACTGAAGTTTCCACACGCACCTTATTGTCAAGCATAAATCCAAACATGATATAAAAGCCATTGTGTTCTCAACTGAATGGGGGAGGAGCATAAAAGAACCACCTATTGAGTTTCTTCTAACCACCCATCCACCCAGAGAAATACCCCACAGTCCACTGCCACCCTCCACCCTCCCTTACACACCTGATCCCAACCCTTGAAAAATCACTATTTTTAAATGCTCCCTTGAAGATAGCCTTCATAACAATCCCATCGAAAGTGATTATTAGGTTGAGGCTCTCTTAATAAGCCTTTTCTGTGAATCCTATAGCTCTCCAAAACCTATCATGTACCTACTGAAACATTATTTTATCACACAAGTATTATACCCCATTCCCTATTACAAAGTATCAGTGCTAAGATCCTAATTAAAATTAATAAAGTAACACTGAGGCTCTTGGAAGAATCACAGGCACTTCTCAAACCAGAAAAGAGATGAGGGTCAGGAACCACATTCAGTCTTAAGCCTCCTAATGGGTTTCCCAAGGGCACATTCTGAGCCAGGAGTCAAACATCATCCCAAACATATATATACACACAAAGCACACTCTCTTTACACGTGAAATTCCAGCTACTCAGATATTAGACTCTAGCAAACTATATTGGCAGAAGCTTCTGAGGCCTTCGTTGGGGCAGCCAGAAGTATGGTCAGGGGAAAGGGAGGAGTTAAATCAACTACACACTAACCCTCATTTCAAGAGTAAGAACAACTTGTTTTCAAAGTCTCTGAAAGAAAAGGCAGTATGGTTCACACAAGTCACATATTTACATTTCTTGCAAAAACACAGGAAAATACTCCTTTCCATTTATTTCCCTAAGTATGTACAGGTGAAACAAGGAATCAAAGTTAGCCAAACTGGGTGCAAATTTTACAACATTCTATTAATGCATAATTATATATACCTCTTGTAAGTATCTCCATATAAGTACCCTCTGTTCTTAAAGGCATGAAACATCACAGTTCAGTCATCAGTTGTTTCTCTGAAAGCATCAAAACATGAAAAGAAACTTATAAAAACCAACAGTCAGTCAATTGTGACAACTAAGACTGTAAAAGGAAATGCAAAAATCTTAGAATATATCAAACTATAATTCCTATCTAGGCAAATAATTGAGAATATCAATAAATGCATTAGAAAAAAATAATGTAGGAGCCAACGTAAATGATACTGATCAGAGTCAAGTCTTGACTATAGGAATGTGGTCACTTAGCACACAGCCCTTTGCTTTTTATTTCTTAATAGCTTCATTCTGAGAAGTCTGGACCTCATTCTAAAAGGAAGCAAGATGTTGAGCAGCAAAAAAACAATCAATGACTATATACTTGTAGCTTTGGTAAAAGGCTTTCTGGAAAAATTAGAGAAAAGAAGAATAACCAAAATTCACCCTGGTGTCTGTGAAAGTCATTTAACCTGGACCTACTCTAGGGGAGGAGAAAGAAAAAAAAGGAAGCCAGTGGCCACCACGGCTGGCTGGTCAGTCCGCTCCAGTTGCCTCTAAGTGACCCCTGGGTTTGTGCAAATCAAAAACTCTCCATCTCCAGGTCAGCATTCTCCGACAAGCAAACATTCTCCCCATGCCTCTCCTGAACTGAAAAAAGGGAAATCTAACATTATGTAATTGCCCGTTTCCCACAATTTAAAGTTAGGCATACTACAATCCTAATTAGAGGGAGAAGATGGTACAACATGACAAGTAACAAATTAGGAATCCAAAGGCTGAAAATTCTCATCCCAACCTGCAGAGGCAAGAGAAACAGTTTCGCCTGCCTCTGTGGCACACCCCCCAAGGTGCTGCTGTTGACTAAAGTCCAACGAAAGAAGCCCCTGACGTTCCTCCGTGTCATTTCGTGTCGTCTCTCTAGATCCTCAAGGAAACACTCACGTGTTCTTCACAGCTGGAGTTACGTCACTCCTCCCAGGCAGAAGCAAAAGGAGAAAGTGGATGTGGACCAGTCCCTAACCTCAAAAGATACTCCCCGTGCATTCTCTTACCCAGGTGATCACGAACCCGGTCACACTTGTGTTATTCACCCTCATTCAAACCACCTGTGTTTAAGGGCTCCAAGGTAAAGGGGATCTTTCCCATGTTTCTACAATTTGCTCCAGTGCTCATCAAAAACCCACCAAAAGAATAAATGAGCTATCATCTAAGAATAATTAACCTAGTCTGTATAAAACCCTTGAAAAACAAAGTGCTATAAAAATGTGTGGGTTTTGTTTGGCTTTTTTTTTTTCTTTCAATTAGCTAAGCATAGGAAAAAAACAAAAATCCAATGAGGCCAATTTATTTCCCAGACCTAAACAGTACAAGTGCAATAGATAGAAGGTTGTTGTATTGTCAATCTCAAGTGATAGTGGAACATTCCTATTTTAAATAGCACTGAATGTGGAACAGATACAAATTTTTGTGTGAGCAGTGAAGCAATAACACAACGCTTTACCCTCCTGGGGGAAGGGAGAGTCCCTCATCAAAAGGGCAGTCACCCAAGTGGCAAGGATGTCTCTTCTCTCCTGGCTCAGATTACTCCAGTGGAAGTTGGGTGGGGCTATATATATATCACTCACATTTTCAACAGGAAGCTTCTACAACATTTTCCTGTTTTATGTGCCATTATACCTCCACCTAACAAATCCTCCCTAGCCTCACCTCCCAATAACCCTTACTTGTAGCTGAGAGACAAGGTCTGAAGTTGCCACTGTTATAAAAATAAGGGGGGCACAACAAATTTCTATACAAATGAAAAATGAGTTTAAGAAAGGAAAAAATGGTCAACTACAAATTAAGTCTGGCTTCTCTAAAGTGCATACAAGTATATTATCCTCTGAGTTAAAAAATAAAAAAAAAACTACAGGCGCTATGATGTAAATATTTTTAACTAACTCGTAATTTCTTTCGCCACAACGTTGTAATTTGAGTAACTCTAAAGCTTAGTTACCGAACACTACATCAATGCAGTTTTCATGGCTTTTCAATCTTCATGTACATTTTGTCTCATTAAGCTTTGCTTCTTCTCATTTTCAGTTCAGTTCAGTTGCTCAGTCGTGTCCGACTCTTTGCGACCCCATGAACCCCAGCACGCCAGGCCTCCCTGTCCATCACCAACTCCCTGAGTCCACCCAAACCCATGTCCATTGAGTCGGCAATGCCATCCAACCATTTCATCCTCTGTCGTCCCCTTCTCCTCCTGCCCTCAATCTTTCTCAGCATCAGGGTCTTTTCAAATGAGTTAGCTCTTCGCATCAGGTGGCCAAAGTATTGGAGTTTCAGCTTCAACATCAGTCCTTCCAATGAACACCCAGGACTGATCTCCTTTAGGATGGACTGGTTGGATCTCCTTGCAGTCCAAGGGACTCTCAAGAGTCTTCTCCAACACCACAGTTCAAAAGCATCAATTCTTCTGCTCTTAGCTTTCTTTATAGTCCAACTCTCACATCCATACATGACCACTGGAAAAACCATAGCCTTGACTAGATGGACCTTTGTTGGCAAAGTAATGTCTCTGCTCTTAAATATGCTATCTAGGTTGGTCATAACTTTCCTTTCAAGGAGTAAGCGTCTTTTAATTTCATGGCTGCAGTCACCATCTGCAGTGATTTTGGAGCCCAGAAAAATAAAGTCAGCCACTGTTTCCACTATTTCCCCATTTATCTGCCATGAAATGATGGGACCGGATGCCATGATGTTAGTTTCTGAATGTTGAGCTTTAAGCCAACTTTTTCACTCTCCACTTTCGCTTTCATCAAGAGGCTCTTTAGTTCTTCTTCACTTTCTGCCATTTTAGACATTTAATAAAGACTGAATGCTTGAGTGGAGGGGAAAAGTAGTAAATAAATTTTAACATGATAGACTCTAAGACGGGGGTGGGGGAAAACAACAGCAAACAAAAGAATACAGTTAAATCTGAAGACCTGTCTTCCAATCACTGTGTGATCACTGACTAGTTCTCCTATACTCTTCAAAAAAATCACTTCAACTTTCTGGGCTTCAGTTTCCTCATCTGGAAAATGGAGAAGGGCTAAATGATTTATGCTCAAAATCCCTTCTAACTCTAACAATCTATGAATCTGTTCGTCAGAAAGTAAGAACATGCAATTGCAAATAAAACTGTGGTTTACAAGTTACTTTCATACACATATTCTCAATAATTTCTGCAGCAAAAAGATGAAGCATCGCTGCGGGAAAAAAATACATTTTTTCAGAAAGATAGTTCAGGAAAAGGTTTGATTACTTTTTAATAACCCGTAGCTGGAAAAATTGAAACCCAAAAGTTCTAAAGACAAATACTGGGCCCCATTATTTCCAGAATAAATTCAAATAAGTTATAATTCAAAAATAATTGCAAGCTATGCAAAACTTTTATAGGGGTCTCAGGGTATCATAACATCAAACCAGGGAAGGTCACTACAAATGCCCCACTGCACTGTAAGTTTCTTGAGCCCCAGAACACAGTTTTACCCACCAGTGGAATCACAGAACTCAACAGCATGCCTCCCAGACAGAGGCACTCAATAAATACTGTTTGACTTACTGCAAACCTCTAAAGATTAGGAATACAGTGATATTGTGGAGAGAAATTTTTTTTTCTGAATTGGAGATATGAAATTCTGTGATTTGAGTCAAAAAGAAGAAAGACGCATTCTATATCAGCAGGCTAGCTCTACCCAAGACTTAGCAACTGAACAACAAAGCTCTATATTATGAGGATGAGTCAGTCTGTCTTCTTTAGAGAAAGCCCAATTTTATCAGTTTACCAAAAGGCTCAAATCTGCAATGTCACCTGAAAATCTTCAGGCTAGGTATACTTCATATGTACACTGACATGGACCAATAGAAATGATGGCAGGACAGTGAGGACCAATAGGAAGCATATATTCATGTTATCGTCAATCACTACATACATTCCCCTAAACTGCAAAGATTGAGAGGATCTGTACTCTTACACATGATCCGCCTCTCCTCATGCTCCTGTTTCACAGCTCAAAGAGATAGAAAACAGCCATTCATTGAAAAACTCAAACTGACAGAACAGATACACATCCCAACTCACAGTCGACCAAGGTCCTCCCAAGTCTCTGCGAAATCGCTCATCTCCAACAATCTTCAATCTATGGCTTCAATAAAGTTACTAGAAGATATTTCTCAATAGTTGTTTTAAAAAAAATTCAAGCTGTGGCTGGTGATAGGGGTGGAGAGACCTACACCAAAATTACACATCTAATTCAATGCAAAAGCAAAGAAAACCAGGAAATCACAGTGAAAGGACAGAGTTAAAAGACTCTTACTATAAATTTGAGTGAGCTGCTTTGCAATTAGTATTGCAATTATTACCAGCAGTTCATCAACCTCATCACAGAATCCTATGATGAAGTCACAATTAATACTGCCTAACACTCTAGATCTAAAAAGTTCACTGCACCAGAACAGCAATTTCAAACTCAAGGAGCAGTACCAGCAACCACAGAGAAGCTAACAGCAACACCTGCTGACTGTCTTGAGCCACCTGCCAAACTTGTTCTCTCTCTCAACTAGAGAACTAATGATACAGTCAACATCAGGAGCCCTTTACTTAAGCATAATGGGATACGGAAAAAAGTTATCAGCCACAAAATACCATTCACCCCTCAAAATCTCTTATTTTGCGCCTAACCGTTCATGTGCAAATCATCACCCAAAGCATTTTAAATGCTCTGTTAATTGCTAATGCTTAAGTATGAATAATTTATTTCATGGGAAAAAATGTTTTAACATTAATTTTCTCCTCAAGAACTGGCACGTCATCTAATAGACACTTCAGTGACCATAAACTGCTTTATGAAAACCTTTTATTTGAGACTACTCCTGTTACCACTGTTCTCTATTATTTCCATCAGATTTTTTTTTTTAATTCTGGTAAAGGTGGCTTAATTGTAGCTTTGGAAAAAATGAAAAAGAGGAAAGTGAAGGTCATTAAATCCGGATTATATAGAAAATTAACAGTGTTACTAAACTGGGTGCAGACAATGATTCTACAGGACTTTATCCTGTACTTTTCCAAAATACTAAGTGAGAGAATCTTTGCCTGGGATGAATATTCCATATGAGAAAATGAGAGAAAGTTGACACTTAACTCCCACAGAGTACGAGATAAAAACAATGGCTTTAAGAGTCTGAGTCAGAGTTTCAACATGAAAGGTTTGCTTTATAGAGGAAACGCCAACCCCAGTTCATCCAGACAGACCTGGAACCTGATGAAAGTCGACACCTCTACTCTGAAATTTGCATCGCATCACAGGCTCCCAGTTTACAAATGTAATCGTTTAGCAGGTAGTAAGAATTTTAGTGAGTGCTGCCTCTAAAATACCCGTCAAGAAAAATAAAATTTGTAAGATAAATGCATCCTAGGGTCCATTAGTTTTGCTTCTCTTCAAAACGAATACCAACAACTCAATTAAACATCTTCCTTGAAAATGAGCCACTTCCCTCCTCTCTATGTTCTCCAAATGGTCAACCGATGAAATTTCAATCTGCCCAATAAGATTACTTGTCCACCTAGAAATGCCGTGGAGCGATAGGGAGCTTGGCAAATTTCCTTTAAGGTCAGGATCGAAGTTGGAAACAGATGGGGCGAAGAAGAAAAAGTTCTTTTTTGCAGTACCTTCACGATGCCTCAGCCCTCTCGTGGTTTACTTGCTCCAAGAAAAAGCAGATTAGAGCATCCTAGGATTTCGCTCCCCACCAGACCCCCGGGAGAGAAATGAACCACCCACGGGCACCGAGCTGCTCTTCCCCCTTTCTCACGATCAAACCTCTCGGCCCGTCCCTCCAGCACAGCGTGCAAAGCGCTCACCCAGGTGACTGAAGGGGAAGGGTCAGCCCGGTGGAACCGAGAGCGGCTGGGTGGGCGAAGCCACCCCGACCCGGGCGCGGGTCTCCCGGCCTCTCACACAGGCGCCTGGCGGAGAGTTGTGCAGATTCAGATTGCGAGGTGCGCGCGCGCGCGCGCGCGCCGGGCGCGGTGCAGCTCGGACTCGCCCCCGCCGGGTTGCGCTATCAGCAAGCCACCAAATCGGAAATTAAAAACTTTGACCGGCCTCTCCGTGTACTGCTCCGTGCCTCGGACCCGCGCCCCAGCCAGAAATGGGGTAGGGGCTGTCAACAGTCTTGCATCCCCCAACTCCCCTCCCCGAACCCCAGGCGCCGGAGCCACTTACCGCTCGGCCGCCGCCGCGCGTCCGGACGCGTCCGCCGCGCGCTCTCCCTGGGGGGGGAAAAGAGAGAGAAACCGTGTAGACGGTCGGCGCGCGCTCACTCGCCGCCTCCTCTGCGGATACCAGCAGGCTGCGAGGCCGGGTCGGGCGCCGCGCGGAGGTGGGGGGGGCTCGGGAGAGGTGGAGGCGCAATCAGCCCAACTCCCGAGCCTGGATCCGAAGGGGACCCGGAATGCAGGCTGGAGAAAAGCCGGCGGGGGGGCTGCGCTCTCGGCGGAGTCGGGGGGCGGAGGTGCACCCCCCAAGTCCCTGGGCATCAACTATTGTCTGGGCGCTCGGGTCCCCGCTCGCGCCGCCTCCGAGGTTCAGCGCCCCCCATCCCGCCCGCCTGCCCCCTCCCAAAAGAAAGAGCCGAGGGGGCGGCCGGCGCGGAAAGTGAGTGCGGAGTGGCTGGGGGGGGAGGTCCGAGGTGGACGCCGGGGAAAGGGGAGGTGCGTGCCAAGTGGCGGGGGAGGGGACAGGTAACTGCAAGACGGGGGGCGAGAAGGCCCGGGAGGGTTGGAGGGGGAGGAAATGGGGAGGGAGCCACGGAGGCGGGAGAGGATGGAGAGGCTTGTGGGGGGCCGGGGTGGGGGTGGACGGCCTTTGAAGCGCAGACCTGGCGCTCCCCGGGGACCCTCCTCCCAGGGACTCAGCGGCGCTCTGACTTTCGCTCACTTGCTCACGCACACAGTGAACTCGCTCACAAAGTTGCCGGCGGTGGCAGCGCCGCACTCGCCCTTCCCCTCCCCTTCCCTCCCCGCTCGCCCGCCCCATTCCTTCCTCTCCTTCACTCCCTCCCACCGTCCCTCCCCAAGTCTCGGGTGAGATCACTGCTGTGCTGTTCAGCGCTGCGCTCAAATCTCGCGAGAGAAGCGACAACTCAGCCCAGACGGCGGGGGAAGTAGAACGAGTTAGAAGGAGATGGGGGGGCTGGGGACCGCGGAACTCCTAGTTGCTATGACGACGGCAAAGCCCTGAATTCCTGTCTCCAGCAGAGAGCCCAGGCTGCAAACGTGGGTGCAGGTTTCCAACCTGCGCCTTCCCTTGCCCGACGCCCTAATACTGGTGGGGAAAGCAACGGCTGGAAGGGGGAAAAGGACTTTTAAACCCCTTCGAGAGGGTTACCTATGGAAGACCAGCGTCATGACATCTGGCCAAATTTGGCAAATGAGGCTAATTATTGAAGAGGTTCTGGGACAGATTTCTGCCATAAAAGTCAGCACATCTGTGAACCCCCAATTTCCTACCATATATCCAGTTTTCCAACCTTCCTGTCTTAACCTTAGCCCCCAACCTCCACTGACTCCATACTCGCCTCCAACCACTCCATAGGCTCTTCCCCGCCGCACCTATTCCCCCCACACCCCCACCAACCCCTTTTCACCACTTCCACCACCAGGCTGAGCTCCTTGAGGATGTGCCTTATCCATCTTTGTATTCTCAGCGCTTCCACAGGCTCGGTACATAGTAGGTGTTTATTTAATGTCTGGGGAGGGGGGCGGGGGAATGAACGCAGAGCTATGCTTGTTCTCAGCACCGTCACCTTCCCTGGAAAGTATTTGGGCCTAGACTCTAAGTTTCTGCTGCATAGTTTTGTTTTTTACTTTGTTAAACTGTCCTCCTATTTCTGTTACACAGAATTATCTGTTTTTCAGTATTTATAATCCCTCCTTTCTCTCTTTCCATCTTTGTCTCAAAAACAAACCCCTATTCACCATGGAGAGGGGGAATCATGAAGCTTCTTCAGACGCCATCATCCCTACTCCAAAATGCTGTTGAGGATGAAGTTAAAATCTTCTCATCCCGTTTCTTCTTTTAATTGTAGAAATTTTTCTTTAGGGGACTGTGTGTGTGTGTGTGTGTGTGTTCGTGCGCCTAGTGAGACTTTGAGACCCCTATGGACTGTGTGTGTGTGTGTGTGTGTTCGTGCGCCTAGTGAGACTTTGAGACCCCCATGGACTGTGTGTGTGTGTGTGTGTGTGTGTGTGTGTGTGTTCGTGTGCCTAGTGAGACTTTGAGACCCCCATGGACTGTAGCCCGGCAGGCTCCTCTATCCACAGAAGTTTGCAGGCAAGAATATTGAAAATGCTGTTTCCCTCTCCAGGGGCTTTTATATACTCACTCCTAAGTAAAATGGATACTGTAACTAATGTTAATCTTAAACTTTTATATCAAAGTGAATGAGTAAAAATAGATTTCATGGTATGTGAATTATATCTCAATTTTAAAAGTTCATCCCTATTTACATAAATATGGGAAAACCATTATTTTTTAATCATTTTTAAATCATTATTTAAATCAGTCCCTTGGAACTAGAAACCCATAAAGATTCTTTTAGGTTAGGTGCAAACTTAAATGTTATGTCACTGAAAGCTTTTATATTAGAAACCTAGTGATATAATGATAAAAAGTACTGGACAAAGACAGAAAACTAGGATTTGAATTTTTCTGTGTTGCTAATAATTGAGTCTCCTAGAGAAGTTATTTAATCTTTCTGATTCTTCATCTCTAAAATGAGATGTAGTCCACATGTTAGGTCATTATAGCTTTAAAATTCTATGGCTCTTAGACCTATACAAATTTTCAGTAAATAACAGATATTTTCCATTTATGTCAAACAATTTTTAAAATAAGTGTTTCATTTTATAGTAGCTGAGTTTCACCAAGTTCAGCTACATGTTGACAGGTTGTTTTTAAAGTTCTCTTTTCTCAACTATGAAAAAAATATTAACCATGTTACAGTAATTTTCAAAGGGAATCCATTGTTCTTTATTTGCTTTTACACTAACTCAAAACAGATTTTTTGTTATTTAATAAATATGCCAACTCAAAACAAAA
Organism: Giraffa tippelskirchi; assembly: GCF_054371585.1. Taxonomy (NCBI): domain Eukaryota; kingdom Metazoa; phylum Chordata; class Mammalia; order Artiodactyla; family Giraffidae; genus Giraffa; species Giraffa tippelskirchi. The sequence goes on along the minus strand of NC_137281.1, from coordinate 142,992,611 downwards.
ACCCAAACTAAATACACTCCCTCCGAAAATAACTACAAGAAGGAAAGATGGAGGGAAGGGAAGAAGGAAGGAACCAAGGAAAGAAAAATTGAAGGAAGAAAGGAAGAAGAGTGAGTCTTAAATTCACAGGCCAGAATTTTTAACATCAAATTTTTACAAAGAAACACATTGGAGCATCACCATCAATCCCCTTGATCTGTTTTCAGGAACTATCTTTCATAACATAGCACTGTATAAAAAATAGGCTGTTGTTCATTCACCCTGGCTCAACCTTTAACATAATTTTGCCCTTAAAGGATGCCTGCCAATCTGTATCCCCAAACACGGTACAATTTCAAGGCCACCTGTTTTATGACTCCCGGATAGCCATTTGATACATTTGAAATAACTGACCCAAGTGCTAGCCAAATCTATTAACTTTTTTTCAATGTTTCTTATGAGGCTCAAGAGATAGGTATTAGCATCAAATTACAAAGATAATTTCCCTAACCTTCATGCATAGTAGAATAGTAGAGATTGTCCTAGGGACCAAAAACTACTCTTTCAAGACCCTAGGCAACTATTTACCCCTAATTCGTGTTGAAACTTTCACCAATATTTCTGAAGAAGATAAAAGGCAAAATCCACCAAAGCTGAGGTCTGGATCAGGCACTCTGTCTGCATCTTCCCTGACCTTCCTGGAGTTTCCAAATAGCAGATAAAGGGCAGCAGAAGAGGGAAAGGAAAATAGTTTGTCAAGCACAGATTAGATCTCGGCCACTTCCTGTCCACTCCTTGTGTTGCCTCTCTTTCCACCTCTGCCCAGCCCCCTCCCCAACATGCTCCAGGGATGTGTAACCTTTCCCCTGATAAGAACTCCCTCCCTGTTCATTTCTTAGTTTGTTACAACTCTGTGGACAGTTGAATTCATTTCCTCTGGTTATTCTCTTCTACTCAACAACATGCCCTAACATACCAAACACGGAATGAATTTTAACACAAAAGTCTTACCAAACGAGGAAAATATATTTTTTTAATATTATAAACATGTATTCACATTTGTATGTTTTACAGTTAAAATGTGGCTTATCCAGCCTATTATCATTTCACATGATAGCCTCTGTTACTGGTTATATATCTACAGGATGTTACTAGCTGATATTCAGAGAAATAAATCACCCATAAAGAAGGACCAAAGCGCCCCTCAAATCACTCAAGATTAAATTATATCTAATGCTGTTTCACTGTTAGGATTTAATTGTTTCAGCCTAGGTGATATAACTCTTATTGACCTGAATACTAGGTGTCTTAGAACACCTAAGCAAGGGAATTCCAGAAAAACATCTTCTGCTTCATTGACTACGATAAAGCCTTTGACTGTGTGGATCTCAACAAACTGTGGAAAATTCTTCAAGAGATGGGAATACCAGACCACCTAACCTGCCTCCTGAGAAATCTGTATGCAGGTCAAGGAGCAACAGTTAGAACTGGACATGGAACAGTGGATTGGTTCCAAATTGGAAAGGGAGTATGTCAAGGCTGTATATTGTCACCCTGCTTATTTAACTTATATGCAGAGTACATCATCCGAAATTCCAGGCTAGATGAAGCACAAGCTGGAATCAAGATTGCCAGGAGAAATATCAATAGCCTCAGATATGCAAATGACACCACCTTTATGACAGAAAGCAAAGAGGAACTTAAAGAGCCTCTTGAAAGTGAAAGAGGAGAGTGAAAAAGCTCACTTAAAACTCAACATTCGAAAAACTGAGACCATGGCGTCTGGCCCCATCACTTCATTGGAAATAGATGGGGAAATCCCTTGCAGTATGGCAAAAACTATTACAATATTGTAAAGTAATTAGCCCCCAACTAAAATAAATAAATTTATTAAAAAAAAAAAAAGAAATAGATGGGGAAGCAATGGAAACAGTGACAGACTTTATTTTCTTGGGCTCCAAAATCACTGCAGATGGTGACTGCAGCCATGAAATTAAAAGTGCTTGCTCCTTGGAAGAAAACCTATGACCAACCTAGACAGCATATTAAAAATCAGAGGCATTACTTTGCCAACAAAGGTCCATCTAGCCAAAGCTATGGTTTTTCCAGTAGTCATGTATGGATATGTGAGTTGGACCGTAAAGAAAGCTGACCACCAAAGAATTGATGCTTTTGAACTGTGGTGTTGGAGAAGACTCTAGAGAGTCCTTTGGACTGCAAGGAGATCCAACCAGTCAGGACTGATGCTGAAGCTGAAGCTCCAATACTTTGGCCACCTGATGCAAAGAACTGACTCATTGAAAAAGACCCTGATGCTGGGAAAGTTTGAAAGCAGGAGAAGGGGACAACAGAGGACTAGATGGTTGCACGGCATCACCAACTCGATGGACATGAGTTTGAGCAAGCTTCAGGAGTTGGTGATAAACAGGGAAGCCTGGCATGCTGCAGTTCATGGGGTCGCAAAGAGTCGGACACAACTGAGCAACTGAACTGAACTAGAACACCTCATTCTCCCATTCAGATAAAGTATTTATTACATGTTTGAAACATCAACTAGTTTATAATCAATGAACATTCCTTAGCAAAGCTACTACACTTCCTGTCCACTCTCTTACTCTTCTAAAGGATTCTTTCATACTTTCTCCTCCTCCTTCAAACGTCCTGCTTATTACTTATAGATAACTGCCACACTGTTTTGTTTTGGTTTTTTTTTTTCACATTTTGGCCAAGTAACACAGCTTGTGAGATCTTAATTCCCTGACCAGGGATCGAACCCTCACCTTCTGCAGTGGAAGCACGGCAGAATCTTAACACTGGGCTGCCAGGGAACTCCCTGGCCATGCTTCTTTCCTTAGTATAATAGAGGCAATCAGAAGAGAACTTAGCACACGCTCCATTCCTCCCTATCTACTAACCCACCTGCATCTGTCTGCATGTACTCTCTGTCCTCGTGGCACTTAGGATAAACTCTCAATATTCTTCTCCAAGGCTAACCTCGCCACCTATATACCCGTTCTTTGACTCCAGGACATTGATTCAGCAATTGTCACCTCTCTGTCCTGCATCAGGAAAATTTCCCTCAGTAGAATCGTTACTGAGTGCTTATAAAAATGCTGTAATATCTGCCTGGTAAAAATAAAACATTTCCTAGATTCCGTATCTTTCCATTGCTTCACTTTGCCACTGGAGTCATCAAAAGTTTTTCTCACACTTGCTATTCCTCTCCTCCCACTGTCTTGAATCCTCTCTGAGCAGCCTTCCTCATTCACCACTCCAGGGGAAACAGGTCTTTGCAGGGTCCCTGGTGACTGCTTCATTGCTAAATCCAGTAGGCAATTCCCATCCTCACCTCATTTGACTTCTCATCCTATGGGGAGAGGTTGATCACGCTTATCCTTGAAACACTTTCTTCACATGGCTTCTAGATTAAGAGTTTGTCGTGAGTGATGTATACACACTACTGTATATAAACTAGATGACCAACAAGGACCTACTATATAGCATGGGGAACTTTACTCAATATTCTGGAATAACCCACATGGGAAAAGAATCTGAAAATGAATATATATAACTGAATCACTTTGCTGCATACCTGAAACTAACAGAGCATTGTAAATCAACTAGACTTAAATTAAAAAAAATAATAATAATGTGGGGGGAGGGATAAATTAGGAGCCTGGGATTATACACACTACTATATATAAACTACATAACCAACAAAGATCTACTATATAGCACAGGGAACTAAATATTCTATAATAACCTATATGAGTGAAGAATCTGAAAAAGAATGTGTGCATACTACGTTGCTTCAGCCGTGTCCAACTCTTTGCAACCCTATGGACTATAGCCCATCAGTCTTGTCCGTCCATGGGATTCTCCGGGCAGAAATACTAGAATGATTTGCCTTGCCCTCCTCCAGGGGATCTTCCTAACCAGGGATCAAACCCAAGTCTCTTATGTCTCCTGCATTGGCAGGCAGGTTCTTTACCACTAACGCCACCTGGGGAGCCTCAAAAAGTATGAATACATGTGAATGTTTAACTGAATCACTTTGCTATACATTGAAACTAACACAACATTGTATATCAACTATAAGCCAATAAATTTTTTTAAAATAGTCTTTTATACGTAAGAAATAAATTTAAATTAAAAAAAAAGAGTTTGTCTTGATTCTTCTCCTACCTTTCTGGCCTTCTCAGTATTGAACCTCTAAACATAGAAGTCCCCAGAACTCAGTCCCTAGACAGCTTCTCATCGTGGTCTCTTATTAATTCATGGCAATCTCACCAGTCCTATAGCTTAAAAGCCGTTGATATACTGACACCTCCCAAATTTCCAGTCCAGAAATTTCTACCCACATCTCCAGTCCAGACACCTCCCCAGACTCCAGTGTTAAACATCTACCTCTAACTCAACATCTCAGATTGGTTGTGCAGTTGGTATCTCCAGCTTCACGTGTCTAAAACTGGAAAGCTCCAGACATTCCTCCCAAACCAATGCCCTTCTACAGTTTTCCCTATCTCACTTAAGGGTAGCCTTCCAGAGATTCAGAGGTTTTTGTTCAGAGCAAAAGTCTTAGAGTCATCTTGACTCTTCTATGGCTCTCAGAGGACACATTAGACCTGCAGTGAATTATGTTGGCTCTTCCTTCTAAATATGTGCAGAATGCAATCATCTTCCTCTGCAACTCTCCCTCTGTGATTCAAGTCATTTCTCACTTGGATTATCACAAGAGTCTCCCTCATTGATCTCCCGATTCCTGCCCTTTCTCTCAATATTTTATTTGCTACACAGGACCAGAGTGTGCAGCGTAAGCAACTCAGATCAGGTCATTTCTCTGCTCAAAAGCCTTCCAGGCTTTCTCATCACACTCAGAGAAAAGATCAAAGTTCCTGTTCTGGCCTGGAATGCTGTTTATTCTCCCATCTAGAGCTCTGACCTCAACTCCTTCCTTCTACCCCCAGCAACCCCATGCCAGCCACACCTGCATGTCTCTGTTCTTTGAATTCACCAGGCACCCTCCTGCCAAACTTGCCTTTGCTCTTCCCTCTGCCCGGAACACTGTCTCCCCAGATGTCTGCTTGACTCACTTTCTGAGTTCCTTTAGGTGTCTGTTCCAAGGTAACCCAGTTGGCCATTGGCCGTCTTGCTCTTGGCTGCTGTCTTTCCTCCTGTGATATCTTGCTGGGGGTGGACACCCCTACCCCTGGGTTGTGTCTCCCAGGCTTCCTTGTCTGGGGCCTTCAGCTGGCTGGGTGCAGCCGCTGAGAAGCAGGAGAGGAATGTGAGAACATGGAAAGGGCAGACCTTTCTCCTCCTCTCTCTCTCTGCCTCAGGCAATGTCTTAGTAGCAGATATTAATGTATCTCTTCTTTGGCCCCAGGTTGTACTGGGTAAGAACTATCCCTGGCTCTGGTGATATCTTGAGCCTAAAGGTGACAACAACTTTCTAGTGTTAAGAATCTCTGGATTGCCTCATCATCCTGGTTGGCCTCTCAGCCCTCCTATCACCTGTACAACAGTTCCCCGCTGTTAAATTCCTTTTTTTTTTTTTTGAATTATCAATTCCGGTTTCCATTCTCCTAACTGGACCCCCTGGCCGGAGGTCAGGGGAGGCGGCTGAGAAGAGCTACCACACGTGCGAGGTAAGGGGTGGTGGCTGCACTGTGTTGGAGCAGCCGCGAAGAGAGACCCCCGCATCCAAGGTAAGAGAAACCCAGGTAAGACGGTGGGCACTGAGAGAGGGGATCGGGAGCAGACAGGGTGAAACTGTAGTCACGGACAACTAGCCGATCTGATCACATGGACCACAGCCTTTTCTAACTCAATGAAACTAAGCCATGCTGTGTGGGGCCACCCAAGACAGACAAGTCATGGTGGAGAGGTCTAACAGAATGTGGTCCACTGGAGAAGGGAATGCAAACCACTTAAGTATTTTGCCTTGAGAACCCCATGAACAGTGTGAAAAGGCAAAAAGATAGGACACTGAAAAATGAACTCCCCAGGTTGGTAGCTACCCAATATGCTACTGGAGATCAGTGGAGAAATAACTCCAGAAAGAATGATGGGATGGAGCCAAAACATAAACAATACCCAGTTGTGAATGGGACTGGTGATAGAAGCAACGTTTGAGGCTGTAAAGAGCAATATTGCATAGGAACCTGGAATATTAGGTCCATGAATCAAGACAAATAGGCAGTGGTCAAACCCTAGATGGCAAGGGTGAACATCAACATTTTATGAGTCAGCGACCTAAAATGGACAGGAATGGGTGGATTTAACTCAGATGACCATTGCATCTACAGCTGTGGGCAGGAATCCCTTAGAAGAAATGGAGTAGCCATCATAGTCAACAAAAGAGTCCAAAATGCAGTACTTGGATGCAATCTCAAAAACAACAGAATGATCTCTGTTCGCTTCCAAGGCAAACCCTTCAATATCACGGTAATTCAAGTCTATGCCCTGACCAGTAACACCAAAGAAGCTGAAGTGGAACAGTTCTGTGAAGACCTACAAGACCTTCTAGAACTAACACCCAAAAAAGATGTCCTTTTCATTATAGGGGACTGGAATGCAAAAGTAGGAAGTCAAGAAACACCTGGAGTAACAGGCAAATTTGGCCTTGGAGTACAGAATGGAGCAGGGCAAAGGCTAATAGAGTTCTGCCAAAAGAACGCACTGGTCATAGCAAACACCCTCTTCCAACAACACAAGAGAAGACTCTACACATGGACATCACCAGATGGTCAACACCAAAATCAGATTGATTATATTCTTTGCAGCCAAAGATGGAGAAGCTCTATACAGTCAGCAAAAACAAGACCAGGAGCTGTGGATCAGAGCATGAACTCCTTATTGCCAAATTCAGACTGAAATTGAAGAAAGTGGAGAAAACCACTAGATCATTCGGGTATGACCTAAATCAAATCCCTTATGACTATACAGTAGAAGTGAGAAATAGATTTAAAGGACTAGATCTGATAGAGTGCCTGATGAACTATGGATGGAGGTTCGTGACATTGTACAGGAGACAGGAATCAAGACCATCCCCAAGAAAAAGAAATGCAAAAAAGCAAAATGGCTGTCTGAGGAGGCCTTACGAATAGCTGTGAAAAGACGGGAAGTGAAAAGCAAAGGAGAAAAGGAAAGATATACCCATTTGAATGCAGAGTTCCAAAGAATAGCAAGGAGAGATAAGAAAGCCTTCCTCAGTGACCAATGCAAAGAAATAGAGGAAAACAACAGATTGGGAAAGACTAGAGATCTTTTCCAGAAAATTAGAGATACCAAGGGAACATTTCATGCAAAGGTGGGCTCAATAAAGGACAGAAATGGTATGGACCTAACAGAAGCAGAAGATATTAAGAAGAGGTGGCAAGAATACACAGAAGAACTGTACAAAAAAGATCTTCACGACCCAGACAATCACGATGGTGTGATCACTCACCTAGAGCCAGACATCCTGGAATGTGAAGTCAAGTGGGCCTTAGGAAGCATCACTACGAACAAAGCTAGTGGAGGTGATGGAATTCCAGTTGAACTATTTCAAATCCTGAAAGATGATGCTGTGAAAGTGCTGCACTCAATATGCCAGCAAATTTGGAAAACTTAGCAGTGGCCACAGGACTGGAAAAGGTCAGTTTTCATTCCAATCCCAAAGAAAGGCAATGCCAAAGAATGCTCCAACTACTGCACAATTGCACTCATCTCACACACTAGTAAAGTAATGCTCAAAATTCTCCAAGCCAGGCTTCAGCAATACTTGAACTGTGAACTTCCAGATGTTCAAGCTGGTTTTAGAAAAGGCAGAGGAACCAGAGGTCAAATTGCCAACATCTGCTGGATCACTGAAAAAGCAAGAGAGTTCCAGAAAAACATCTATTTCTGCTTTATTGACTATGCCAAAGCCTTTGACTGTGTGGATTACAATAAACTATGGAAAATTCTGAAAGAGATGGGAATACCAGACCACCTGACCTGCCTCTTGAGAAACCTGTATGCAGGTCAGGAAGCAACAGTTAGAACTGGACATGGAACAACAGACTGGTTCCAAATAGGAAAAGGAGTACATCAAGGCTGTATATTGTCACCCTGCTTATTTAACTTATATGCAGAGTACATCATGAGAAACACTGGACTGGAGGAAACAAGCTGGAATCCAGATTGCCGGTAGAAATATCAATAACCTCAGATATGCAGATGACACCACCCTTATGGCACAAAGTGAAGAAGAACTAAAGAGCCTCTTGATGAAAGTGAAAGAGGAGAGTGAAAAAGTTGGCTTAAAGCTCAACATTCAGAAAACTAAGATCATGGCATCCGGTCCCATCACTTCATGGCAGATAGATGGGGAAACAGTGAAAACAGTGGCTGACTTTATTTTGGGGGGCTCCAAAATCACTGCTGATGGTGATTGCAGCCATGAAATTAAAAGACACTTACTCCTTGGAAGGAAAGTTATGACCAACCTAGACAGCATATTAAAAAGCAGAGACATTACTTTGCCAACAAAGGTCCATCTAGTCAAGGCTATGGTTTTTCCAATGGTCACGTATGGATGTGAGAGTTGGACTATAAAGAAAGCTAAGGGTTGAAGAATTGATGCTTTTGAACTGTGGTGTTGGAGAAGACTCTTGAGAGTCCCTTGGACTGCAAGGAGATCCAACCAGTCCATCCTAAAGGAGATCAGTCCTGGGTGTTCATTGGAAGGACTGATGTTGAAGCTGAAACTCCAATACTTTGGCCACCTGATGCGAAGAGCTGACTCATTGGAAAAGACCTTGATGCTGGGAAAGATTGAGGGCAGGAGGAGAAGGGGACGACAGAGGATGAGATGGCTGGATGGCATCGCTGACTTGATGGAAATGGGTTTGGGTGGACTCAGGGAGTTGGTGATGGACAGGGAGGCCTGGCGTGCTGGGGTTCATGGGGTCGCAAAGAGTCGGACACGACTGAGCGAATGAACTGAACTGAACTGGAACTTGACTGTTACACTCACCCTTTATGAAATAGCAGCCACTCCAATGTCATACTCCCTAGGCTCCTCGCTCAACTTTCTTCTTCTCTGGAGTCCTTATCACTCAGCCACATTTAATTGTTTGCTAGTTTACCGTCCATCTCTCATCTAGAATGTCTGCTTTGTTCCTGCTGTGTTTCGAGCACCTAGAACAGTGTCTGCCACATAGTAGGCACTCAATGCCTGCTCCTGAATGAGCAAATAGTGCTGTTGTAAAGACAAAGTAAAAGGGCTAACACAGTAAGGTAGGCAAACTAGTTCTGCATGTCAGAATGCCTGGAACCTGTGACTGGGTTACCTTATACAGCAAAGGTTACTTTACAGGGTTTCCCCGGTGGTCTCACGGTTGAGAATCTACCTCAATGCAGGGGACATTTGTTCAGTCCCTGCTGCAGGAAGATCTCACATGCTGTGGAGCAGCTGAGCCCATGTACCACAACTACTGAGCCTGTGCCCTAGGACTTGTGAGCCAGAACCTCAGAACAACTGAGCCCACTTGCCACCACTACTGAAGCCCGGGTGCCCTAAAGCCTTGTCGTGCTCCACAACGAGAGAAGCCACCACAATGAGAAGACCTCACACCACAACTAGAGGTGTGTGGGTTTTCTCGAGTTACACCACACCTGCCGCAACTAGGGAAAGCCCACGCAGCAACGAAGACCCACCACAGGCAAAAAAACTAAATAAATCTGAAAAAGAAAGTTACTTTACAGATGTGGTTAAAGATCTCACAATGGGGAGATTATACTGGATTATCCAAGCGGGCCTAATACAATCCTAAGAGGAAGGTGGAGAATCAGAACCAGAGAAGGAGTATCAACCGTGGAAACAGAGTCAGAAGAGAGAGGTGACCACCCTCCACATGGGAGGATGGCATCGTGAGCCAAGGAGTATAGGCAGCCTCTAGAAGCAAGAAAAAGGCAAGGGAAATGTCTTCTCCCCTCGAGCCTCCAGAACGATTACAGCCCCGCTGACAGCTTGGTTTTAGCCCGGTGAAACTCATTTTGGACTTCTGACCTCTATAACAGCAAGACCATACATTTGTGTTGTTTTAAGCCAGGAAAACTGTAGTAATTTGGTACAGCAGCAACAGGAAACTAATACACAGAGTTTTCTCAGTGTATAAACTCTTAGGCAGGATATATGTCTTGTCTTGTTTACTCTTAAATCCCCACTTTCTAGCATAGTTTCTAAGACAAGCAAGGCACTCAATAAATGTTTGTGGAATAAATGAACAAGGTTTAACAGCAAAGGAGAATTAGGGCTCCCTCCTGATGGAAAGGCCAAATTGCTAAGTGACTTTACCCGATATTAGAAAGGGAAGAAAGCATCTTGCTATTAGGATGCTTCCTTGAGCTTTTTGAGCCATGAAGATATAGGGGCCTGGGGTGTGGAGACAATCTAGGGTTTAGGCACCCACGTGAGCCAGAGAGAAGAAAGGCCAGTCACAAGGGGCTTTGTGTGACATGTTCAAGAGCTTGGGCTTTATTCTGTAGGCAACAGGGAGCCATTGAAGGATTCTCATCAAGACAGAGACATACTCAAATTTGTACCAGGAGATTACAGTACGCTTAAAGCTTGAGATTTAGAAATCCAAGGGTCAGAGAAGAGGTCAGAAATAGAGTCATAAATGGGGGCAGTAGCTTATAATTGCTGATATATCATATTAAATCACATTTTAATTAACATCACCCTCACAAATTTTCTCACCCCTCTTATACGTATCTTCTTTTGAAACACACCCCATTGGGCTGTTCACACCATTCCTGGTTTTCTGATTTTTTGTTGTTGTTATTGTTGTTACCATGGCTCAGTAAAAATCCCAGGAGAACTCAAAGTCCTGGTTCATCCATCCTTTTGACCCTTTTCTATATAGACATCAGCACATATGACTCCAGCAGTCATTTGTAAAAGAAATCATCTCTGGATCATCTGAAATGTTTTTATTCACCCCTCCAATTGCATTTTCTTTCAGGGAATTCTTTGCTCTTTTAAATAACTTGAATATTCTCTTAGGAGCTGGAAATTTTCTTCCTCTCACCCTTGTCTCTTTGGTCCTTTCATCAGATTTCATGGTTGAGGATGTGTCAGAGGAAGAAGGTGGGGGGGAGGAAGGTCTCTCTCTACTCCTGTGTCTTTTTTAAATCCCTAAAAATGAAAAGAGGTTTGCTCATAACTTGAAAGTGGTGGGCTGAGGCCTCCTAGAACCATCTGGCTTGTTCCCTTGCCAGCCGGAGCTGAGGCAGCATTCACAAGGACCCAGGAACTGCAGGGTCTCTTGAGCTTGCAGCTGCCCGAAGGCTTCCAAGGAGAGCACAGCGAGATTCTGCAGGAGGAATCACATTTGACATGTTTCTGAGTGCAGGAGACATGTGTAATGAGAGTGTCCCTCAGTGGGCACACCAAGCAGCACAGCTGGATCATAAAGCCATCTAGCCTTTACTGAAAGAGTAAAGAGATAAGAAAGAGCAACACTGCTAGTTCACATATACCCAGGACTTAAAACAGTTTTATTTTCTTGGACTCCAAAATCACTGCGGACGGTGACCGCAGCCATGAAATTAAAAGACGCTTGCTCCTGCAAAGGAAAGCTTTTGCCCACCTAGACTGCATATTAAAAAGCAGAGACATCACTTTGCCAACAAAGGTTCATATACTCTAAGCTGTGGGTTTTCCAATAGTCGTGTATGAATGTGAGAGTTGGACCATAAAGGCTGAGCTCCAAAGAATTGGTGCTTTGGAACTGTGGAGAGATGGAGAAGATTCTTGAGAGTCCCTCGGACTGCAAGGAGATCAAACCAGTCAAGCCTAAAGGAAATCAACCCTGAATATTCATTGGAAGGACTGATGCTGAAACTGAAGCTCCAATACTTTGGCCACCTGATGCAAAGAGTCAATTCATTGGAAAAGACCCTGATACCTGGAAAGATTGAAGCCAGGAGGAGAAGGGGATGACAGAGGATGAGATGGCCGGATGGCATCATCCACTCAATGGACATGAGTTTGGGCAAACTCAGGGAGATAGTGAAGGACAGGGAGGCCTGGTGTGCTGCAGTCCATGGGGTCGCAAGGAGTAGAACACAACTGAGAGACTCAACAGCAGCAACAAAAAAGCTCAACGCTCACCCTGAATTTCCCAAATCACTTTTTAGTGATGAAGCTTTTAAAAGTCTCTTTCCATTCCACCGATTCTTTTTATCGATGGGAAGGTGAGATGAGGAATAGTGATTAGTACATTTAATCAAGTACAAGAAATGGCTGAGGACAATACATGTAATTTGTTATTTATGTTCTAGATCCACAAAGAAATTATCACCCAGTGAAGGAGAGGAAGATCTACTAGACCTTGGATTCTAGTGTAGATTTCTGGACTCAAACTCAACTCTAATATTATTTAATTTTCCTGGACTTCCATTTCTTTAAATCCAAAAGGAGAGGGCTAAGGGCCCATCCCTTTGGACTAAATGTTTGTGTTGATGCATTATCCTCTTTCAGGAGTCTCTATACTCCTTGATGAGAATCTTTTGTTTCTGAGAAAGAAAAAACTTCCTGAAACTCTCTTACCCCCAATGGTTTTGCCCTTTTAAGCGTGGTCTCCACCTTCCCCTCACCTCTCCTGTCCCCTACCCTCACCCCCATTCCACAGCCCCATCTCAGATATCTAGGGCAACCCTAATTCCTCTGGTAGGGCGGACACTTCTCACAGTCACCTCCTGCTGCACACTCATGGTGGCTGAGGTTGGCACTGTCAGAGTGGATCCTGATCATAGCACATGGCACTGGCCACCCGACATGAGGGGCTCCTGCTGGCAGTGGAACTCTCAGGACTGGTGCCCCCAGCTGCTTCTGCCTCTGAGAACAATCCGCTCCGTCTCCAGGGGTGCTGGGAAGTTATGTGTTCCTTACTCCGTACTTCCTCTAGAGGGCAGCACAAATCACAGTCCCTGCTAAGTGAAGTGAAGTGAGAGTTGCTCAGTCGCCTCTGACTCTTTGCCACTGGTGGACTGTACAGTCCATGGAATTCTCCAGGCCAGAATCCTGGAGTGGGTAGCCTTTCCCTTCTCCAGGGATCTTCCCAACCTAGGAATCGAACCCAGGTCTCCCACATTGCAGGCGGATTCTTTACCAGCTGAGCCGCAAGGGAAGCCCTGGGGATAACTCAAAGATCCAGGACGGAGCTGTGGAATTCATTCACATTTCCCTAGCCCAGACTGACATTAGGGGAGCAAAAATGAAAGTGTCACACCCATTGGTTCTCACCTAAAGGCACTTCAGCCTGGTGGAGACAGAAGGATCTGGCCTGAATCCCGCCTCCACCTCCATCCTCAGTAGTCAAGTGGCTTTGGGATCAAGCCTCTCAAAGCCTTTGTTTTCTTACCTTTAAAACAGGAATAGTAATAAGGATAGATTAAAAAAAAAAAAAACCCACATGATTGTTTGTGGGATTAAATGAGATAATATGCATTTTGTTAGACCCTGTGGGTTGGCTACCTAAAAACCTTCCACCTGCCCTCCTTGTTTTTCCAGACTTCCTGAAGCCTCCAGAACTAGCTAACACAAAATAAAAACTTTATTCCAAAAGCTCTGAGTTTCAGAAGATACCCAGAGGTGGTAATACAGTTGATCCTTGAACAACACAGGTTTGAACTATGGAGATTCACTTATAAATGAGTTTATTTTCAATAGAAGATACTACGGTACTACACCATCTGTAGTTGGTTGGATCTGAGGATAAGGAGCAACTGAAGATACCAATGGGTGACTATAAATTAAACTTGAATTTTCAACTACTCAGAGGGCCTGCACCCTTAACCTCTGTCTTGTTCAGGGTCAGCTGTACAGTGTCATCCGTGCTCTCTCCATCACTCACGTGTTTCTCTCTCTGCATCTCCCTCTAGAGCATCCTTCCCTCTTTCTGTGGGTTGGTTCCTCAACTGTTTTGGTCCACACAGGGAAATACCTTCTGGGTGAATTCAGAATTCAAGTATCTCCTCAGTTTACAAAATACCTGGAGAAAGAAGGATCTGGCTGACCCAGCTTTGGATCAGGTGCCTGCCTCTAGCCCAATCAGGTGTGACCAGGAGCCCAGGGTCATGTTGCTCAAAATGTCATAGAGGAGCCGTGACAAGCTTATAGAGGTGGCGGTTCCTGTAGAAGAGGTCCTGTAGGCAACAATAAATGTGCAGGATACAAGAGTTTTGTAAGAAGTGTTAAGTCTAGGTTTCAGCCTTTAAACACATTATTATGTACTTGGAGAGAAAACAGAAACATTAAATCTTCAGTTTCAATTGATTTTCATGCTGAGGAGGATAAGGTAGGGATAAAAAGCCCTCCAGAACAATCAATAGTGATGGAAGAAAGCTTGTGCTTCTTGAAGTCCAATCAATGAAACCCAGTGCCATGGTGGGGGTGGCATCTAGGCCCATCCTTCCTCTGTCTTGGAAGACAAAAAATAAAAGCACTTATGCAAAACAAAAGATGGCTGGGAGACAGGTCTTGTCAGAGAGGGGGAACTATAAAGGTGAGATCTTTCTGCCCTGGGCAGGAATTAATGGAATTAGGCCATGAAGGGGGATTTGCTATCCATATCAAACAGGTTATCAAATCAGATAAGACAGGATTAAGTAGCATAATTAGAGTTTATGGAAAAGAGAGCAAGAAGTTGGGGATAGCTCCATGAAGCCAGTGGATCTTGGCCCACATGGTGAACAAGTGGAGGGAGTCAGTGAAGGATGGGGAGTTCCTGGAGGAAGGAACTGCAAACTGATGAACTAGAGTGCATGCGGTGTGTGGGGGGACAGACCCGTGAACGGAGCGCAGAGCAGTGGGCCTGACACTGTGGGATGCACAGAGACAGCACCCAGAGCGCCTGTTAAATGTAGGTTCCCAGGCCCCGGGGTCAGAGATTCCAACTTATTTGGCCTGGGTGGCCCCCAGGATTGGACATGCTTAGCACTCTACAAAGCTACAGAGCGCAGTCTGAGACTCACTGCTGTATCCACAGGCACTGCCTGCGAGGTGAAAGAAACCACTTCTCCTTTTGAGGATGTACTTAAGAATCTGAGCTCAGTGACAATTGCCTACCAGCCCAGGAGAGCTGCTTTCAAGCAGTGCCACTGTGGCCACTTCCTGGGGCTCCTTTGTGTCCCCAAACCCCAGAGGAGCAGCTGGCCTGACCTTCATATCATTGTAAGGAGATGACACCCAGTCCGAGATACAGCAGAAACAGTCTGACTGTTGAATTCTTCTTAGACAGTATTCCAGTTTATGTGTCTCTCCGGTTCATTTACTGTCTTTCATTATCTAACCACAGTTCTTTCTTTCTTTTTTTTTTTTTGGCCATCCTGCATGGTATTGCTGTTGTGGAGTCGCTCAGTCATGTCCAACTCTTTGAGACCCCATGGACTGCAGCACACCAGGCTTCCCTGTCCCTCACTATCTCCCGGAGTTTGCTCAAACTCATGTCCATTGAGTGGATGATGCCGTCCAACCATCTCATGGCATGTGGGCTCTTAGTTCCCTGACCAGGGACTGAACCCATGACCCTTGCAGTGGAAGACCACCAGGGAAGTCCCCACAGTTCATATCTTATATAAACTTAATAATCTGCATTCAGTTCGATTCAGTTCAGTTTGGTCACTCTGACTCTTTGCCACCCCTTGGACTGCAGCATGTCAGGCTTCCTTGTCCATCACCAACTCCCGAAGCTTGTCGGTGATGCCATCCAACCATCTCATCCTCTGTCATCCCCTTCTCCTCCTGCCTTCAATCTTTCCCATTATCAGGATCTTTTCAAATGAGTCAGTTCTTCACATCAGGTGGCCAAAGTATTGGAGTTTCAGCTTCAACATCAGTCCTTCCAATGAATATTCAGGATTGATTTCCTTTAGGATGAACTGGTTGGATCTCCTTGCAGTCCAAGGGACTCTCAAGAGTCTTCTCCAACACCACAGTTCAAAAGCATCAATTCTTCAGCACTCAGCTTTCTTTATAGTCCAACTCTCACATCCATACATGACTACTGGCATTATATAATAAAAAAAGAGTGATTTATCTTTTTTTTTAAAAAAGAGGTTATTAGTTTGAAGAGTTTGTATTCCAAACTTCTCAAAAGTTGATAGATATTTCTTAATCCTACATTATTTCTTTTTCTTTCTAAGCCACTTCTTAATTGCCTCTCCCACAATTTAGCCCACATAAGTTCCCTTAAGGCCCCATCTTACAAGAAGAAAATAGAGTTTAGAATAAGTCAAATCATTTGCAAGGTTTTGGGACTGAAATGGAGATTTCTTAATACCTTGCCCAAGGGTTTTCTTATTAAGCCACTATCCTGTCATTATTTTATCCTTGAGTTGTTTTCAGAAAGATTTTAAATGCTGGTAAGATGTTTTCCAGTTACATGAACCAGAGATTCCAAGTACACAGAGAATGACTAGATCCTCTTCATTTTCTGCTCAAATTTCTCTTATTCTTTATCCATCCCCAGTGGATATTTGCAACCATCTTTCTCTGGACGTGGTAAAGCGTCTGCCTACAATGTGGGGGACCCGGGTTCAATCCCTGGATCGGGAAGATCCCCTGGAGAAGGAAATAGCAACCCACCCCAGTATTCATGCCTGGAAAATCCCATGGACCGAGGATCCTGTGGGGCTATAGTCCATGGGGTCGCAAGGAGTCGGACACGACTGAGCGACTTCACTTTCACTTTCTCTGGACCAACCATTAAGATGAGAAAGGAAAGGCATCTGCCTTCTGTCATTATGTTCATTTAGTCCAGAGGCTCTCACTCCATTATCACCATGAATAATCTGGGTCTTCTTTCTAATTTCCATCTTATCCCATTCTGTTAGAAATGTTATTTCTATTCAATGGCTATCTCTTCCAACACTTAGAAGAAAAAACTAGGATGACTGAGTCTTTTTGGGTTCCAAATGCCAGATATAATCCTATTTGCAATCTCTGTGTCCTGAGGCTGATCTGGTTCTCTGTTCCACACTGTCCAGCAGCCCACAGGATGAGAAGCAACATTTATTGAGCCATATAAGTAGCTGGAGTGAATCAGCCCAACTCTTCTCAGAAATGTGCCACCCTGCTCTAGCCAAGTGATTGACATCTATAAGGACACGAGTTGATGTCTGGGGGTGCTGAATAAACTCTGTGGAGCCTCCTCCAGGATTCTGCTCTGGTTGTTATGGTATAACAAATTATTATCCTAAAACGTAAAGGCTTAAAACCAACCATTTTAAAAAATATCCTATGATTTTGTGGATCAGGGAATTCTGGGAGAGCCCAGCCAGGCAACTCTCTGTTGCAAATGGTACCCAATTGGTAGTCTGGAGTCTTCATTCACAGGTCTGTACCTCAGCGGGGATGGCTGGGAGGCTGAACTTTGTTGGGACTGCCAACTGGCTTCTTCAGCAAAGCTGTCTCAGGGTAGTGGGACTTCACTGACAAGGCTTTTAGTGTGTTCTGGGGGACAGGAAGTGGAAACCCTTGAAGGCCTGGGGCTGGACTTGGTATGATGTCACTTCTGCCATATTCTATTGATCAAGAAGTCGTGTCACTCGCCTATGCAGTAGAAGAGAGGGATAGCAAAGAGTATGCATCATCTTTAATCCATTCCGGAGGTTATACATCAAATGTCTGTACAGCCCAGGCCCAGTATAAAACTCTGGGAATATAGAAGAAAGTTAACACACTCCCTGCCATTAATAAGCCCACAACATACAGGGGAAGCTGATGTGTTATATAGTTCCTCCTCCTAGCCTTTCAGGAACTCTCCGCGATAGTAAACCAGGAATACGTTTTAGGAGGAGATAACTTGCAAAGAAAAAAAGGGAAAATTTACTGTCTAATAATCTCCAGTTGCTCATAATTCAAATGTCTGTTTATCTCACACCTCCTGGCATACAAATAAATCAGGATGTGGAACCGAAGCTTGAAGTGTTCAAGGGGAAAATAAATAGCAGAGGTGACTTCTTTGAGCAACAGATCTTGCACATGCTAAGAAGAAATTGTGATCCAGAGCTCAGTGATAGTGGGATAAATTCCAAACGACTTCCGTTCTCATCTGTAAGGCAGCCGTTAGGCCAGCTATCACCCTGGGCAAACCTGTCAGTCACAAGTCAGAGAAGGCTTCCCCATGTAACAGTGTGTTAGGATCATGAAGGAAAGGCAGAGCCGTCATGCATCATCTTCTAGGGGGAAGAGGGAAGAGAATGTTTCTAGTTCAGCTGCCTTACAGCTGGGAGGCTGCCTCGCCCTGAAGCAGACAGGTTAGGCATTTAGGCACTTAGCTTAATAGACTGACATGTCACAACTGGTTAAGGTTTGAGATGTCTAGCAAGAGCAGGAAAAGACAGTCACCCTGTAATAGGATATTGTGTTCAGGGAGCAAAAATATGGCCATCATTCTGATCAAGGAGAAACTGGTTTACACTCTGCTTTTCAGGGTTGTTTCCTGGTGGACACAACCATCAAGTCATTCACCCATAAACCTGAATTCCAGGTTCTTTGGGACCTCTGGCCTTTGCCCACGATGTTCTTCTCTGATGCAACTGTCTCATACAGAAAAGGGAAAGGAAAACATGAGAAAGGAGTTGGGACCAGAGAAGTGGGTCCTAGCAGCCCGGTGTTTGGAAGACACGTGTTCCTAATCATGACAGAGATGGGGAATGCTGTCGTTTAGAGAAGAGAGAAGTCAGTGATGACTCTTAGGGAAGGAAAAGGCCTCTTACAGGGTTTTTAAGTTTTAGCAAAATAGAGATGTCCAAGAAGAGGAGTCCAAGCTGGCAAAACAGCACATGGAAAAAGTGGGTGTGGTTCCTGCCAGTGGCACCTGCTCAAGGGCAGACATTGGCTGCTAATGAGCAAAGCATGGGACCAGGAGACTAGCCCAGTGCTGGCATCTATGAGTGTTTGAAGGAAGTTGGGAGATAAGGTTAGCCAGATAGGCATGGCCAAGTTAGAAAGTCCTCGAGTCCTCTACCGAAGTCTTTGTAGCCAGTACTCCTTATTCCAGAAGTGGAAATTTGTTTGGTTCAAAGAACTCTTGATAGCTTCCTTTCCAAAGTTATAACCCATACTTCACAGAAAAAAGAAGAGCAGCTGTATGTTTCGCGTTTCTCTGTTATCGTCACCATTAAACATCATTTACACATGTGATCAAAGTCCTATTGGTTCTCCACACCATACCTAAGCTCTGTGACTCCTTGTTCTTATGTTTCTTAGTCTAGACATGATCTGAACTGTGTGTTGTATGATGATTTAAAAAAAAAAATCACTGGCTGTGCTTAGATGAGCAATTGTGAAATAAGAAACTATTTCACATGCTGTGTTTTTCTAAGGCACATTATTAAAACATTCAGTTTATTCCAGGAAGATGAGGCCAGGAGGAGGAAAAAATAAGTGATGTATATAAAGTTGTCTCCTGAAAGTGAAGACTACTGGTAATTCCCCGTCCTCTCCCCATTCCCTCCACATCCACTCTGGCCATCACATAAGACCCACCTGAAATCCACCTTCCTCCGTGGTTCCCTCTAACCTTTTCCATCCTCAGCAGATTATTTCCCTGCCTGATCTCTTCTTGCACATTCATCATTATTGAATTCTCTCATTAGTTTTTAGAAAGTAAAATAATGAGCATTTTGAGAACAAGAATTCAATCCAGTTTTTATATTGCTCAGGGTATAGCTAATAATAATAATAAGAGCCAACGTTTCTCAGGCATTTAACTGTGCCAAAAACTTCACTTCCACTATTTAATTCTTATAATCATCCTCTGATGGTTGTGGCTCTTATTATCCCCATTTTACAGGTAAGGAAACAGACTTACATATGACCATAAAATGATGAATTTAGGGTCTGACCACACGTATTCTGACTCCAGAGTCCATGTACTTAACCACTTCTGAAAATAATACCAACAATATTTCTTGAATATTCACTGTGTTCCAGGCCTTGAGTTAAATGTATGACATGGATTATTTCATTTATTTTTCACACATATCTATGAGGTTGGTACTATTATTGTCTTCATTTTAAGGATGAGGATATTGAGGTTTTGAGGTATGAGACTGTGGGGTTTTGTTTGTTTTTGTGAGAGCATTTGAGTTCTATTCTCTTAGCAAATTTCAGTTATATTGGGTTGGACAAAAAGTTCATTTAGGATTTCCTGTAACATCGTATGAAAAACCTGAACAAACTTTTTGGCCAATCCAATATACTAAGTATAACGTTATCAACTATAGTTCATGTTTCACATTAGAGAGATAGTGAGATTTAACAGCCTTGTCAAGATCATATGGCTGGGGCTGTAACCCAGATTGGGACCAGTGATGAGTGAGTCTAGAGACTGCTAAACTGTTGCCAAGTATAATAAAGGTGAAGTACATCGCATGCTTCACCTAATGCAAGAATGTCTTCCACTTACCAACATTTTGTTGTTAGAATTTTCTTATTTCAATCTTTTTTATTATGATATATTTCCCAATGTCTTGATTATCCAAGGTTAATCTTAGATAATGTCCATCTTAAGGCATGGTCTTCTGAACTAGAGCAGATATTTCAGATGGGATCTGATCAGACTATGTAACAAATTTGGTCTCCCAAGCCATATTACAAGGTTCTTAAACCAGAATCACTGCTATTCTTTCCATGGCCCTGGCCCCAAGCTCAGTGTGCCATGTCTGTACCCATCTTCTGCCACATGTACGCTCAACTCCAGTCTCTGAATGTGACAGTGGTTAGGATTTCCATCTCCATAGTGAGTGCGGTATCCATTAGGAATGTTTTCCATTGTGAAAAACAGAATATCTATCAATAGTTTGAACAAAGGGGTTTATAATTGTTACATCACAGCAGTCTGGACAAAAATGGCTCTTGGCATTAGTTTATTGGCTCAATGATGGCAGGGCTGACCTTCCTATGATTCTCTTTACCTTTTATTCTAGGTTACAAGTTGCAGGCAAATCAGGAAGAAGGGCTGTGCCAGTCCTGTTCCTTCTAAAAGAAAAGCAAAAGTTTTCCCCACAGCATCTTAAATAAATTTCTCCTCTGTCTCATTGTCTATGACTGGGCCGCATGGCACTTAAACTGCAAGGGAGTCTAGGAAGACAGGGAACATGACTGCTATAACTAGCTTCTTAGATCTTTCATAATCCACTGTCTGGGGTTGGGTTCCTTGCTGCCCGGAACAAGGAAGAAGGAAGAAAAAGGTACTGGATACCAGAGAGGCATGCAACAGTGTCTGCCATGTGGACCATGAAAGTCATCTATGGCCCACATCTAATTTGTTTGGGCATGTATCCAATGTCTAATTTGCTTGGAGATGAAATTAGTCTTTGGGAAGCAATAGATACATCCAGCTACAGCCTTCCTCCCTACCTTACTAGTATCCATACCAATTTCCTGCTAGAACTGAAATCCAACTATGAATAGAAGCCATGAACTCAGCTAATTCCTGCTAATCTCTGAACATTGCACCAGTTATAACTTCCGGCAATCTGAAAGATGGCCTGATCTTGGACTCAGACTTGACCCCTAAGAACTAGCACTGTCTGTTGCTTATGAAGGTCTGCATCATTCTACCTTTCCAAATCAGACTTTTTGATTTTGGAACTTGGACCAGGATTGTGTTTTGGTCTTGGCCTACTTTTTAGTTCAAATCCTCTTTCTAGCTGGGAACCCCCAGAATGCGTTGAAGCTCAAGCCATGCCATTTATGACACACAATAGATTGCTAAATAAATTCATGTTGAATTGCTTTGACTGTTTAAATTCCCAGGATGTCAATGACTGTTACTAACAGCAACAGCCATCTGTCAGAAATGCTATTAAGGAAATGACTTCATTCAATGAAGATCTGTAGTGAGCTAACTTCAATTTATTAGGCAATGTGGTCAAAGATAAATGAAGTTCCATTTTTAAAAAGGAAACCTTTCAAAGTTTCATACACTGAATAATGCCACAACAGTTATAAAACAGGACAAACCTTAATATAGGTTGATCTCGTGCTGTATGGCCATCTACACTGAATATTGATGACTAAGCTTTCAGGTTTACTTTAAAGAAGTAAAAAGAGAAATTTCTGTCAGAAATATTAAAGAATAACAGGGTATAGCAAATCAGGTAACATCATGTATGAATCCTGATACTTATATTCCGGCAAAGTATCTCCCCTGAAGAGCGGAAATATTGTGCTTTATACTGATAATGTGAATTATTTAAACTACCATATTTCTCTGAAGCTCAGAGTCAAGAATAATGCATAACCACAATAACCACATTATCCTAGGGTCCTAGTATTTGCGCAGGCCTGAAATTCTGCAAAGCTTTTGGTTTTCAATTTTTTTCTTTAATTGGTTTATCATATACATGTCCTACTGAAAGCCATCTCAAAGTCTTTTTTCTAAAGATAGGATTTTTTTTCAAGGGTTTTTTGATGGCATCCCAAAAGGATCGAAGCTAATTGGGCCACAGTATACAAATTTTTTGTCATCTACTTTTCAGGAAATGTAGCATAACTAGATAAATAAGTAGATAACGTGTGACTTTCATGCTGTGTCGACTGGACATTTAACATGGTCTGAAAGTAGTTGAATGCCAATTACACCAAGGCTGAGCTTTCTGGCTACAGACATTGTGCCTGTGTTGCTAAGGGGGGAAATTTCTTATGTTGTAGTTATTGAGCATGCATATGTTAGAGAGGATAGTTGATTATGAAAGCTCAAAACTTATTTTCTTGCTGTCCTGAGGGTCTTCAGATCTCTTAAGGTAGAGCCCCAATTTTCCTTCAGGGAAATTCAAATAATTGAAAGAATGCTTAAGGACTTCCCTGGTGGTCCAGTAGCTAAGACGCCACACTCCTAATGCAAGGGGTCAATCCCTGATCAGGGAACTAAATCCCATATGCTGCAACTAAAGATCTCAAGTGCCACAAGGAAGATCAAAGATCATGCATGCTACAACTATGAACCAGTGCAGCCAAAAATATAAATGTATATTTTAAAAATGCTTAATCGAGACCTCAGAGTACCATCTCCTGACCAGTCATGCCAACTCAGTTTGATTTGTAGTGACTGGGGACACTATTAAAAAGGGCTCTAAGATTTCATCCAGACTCAGCGGGAAAGATGCTCAGTTTTGTTAATGTTATCTGTCAGAGATGGAGGGAGATAAGAGTACAGTGGGGGTACTTCTCTGGTGGTCCAGTGGTAAACAATCCGCCTTAAAATTCAGGAGACATGGGTTTGATCCGTGGTCTGGGAAGATTCCACATGCCACGGGGCAACTAAGTCCATGCACCACAACTATTGAGCCCACGCTCTGGAGCCCACATGCCACAACTATGGAAGCCCATACACCCTAAAGCCCATGATCTGTAACAAGAGAAGCCACTTCAATGAGAAGCCTGTGAACCACAACTCGAGAGTAGCCCCTGCTCACCACAACTAGAGAAAAGCCCATGCACACTAACAAAGACCTAGTGCAGCCAAAAAATAAAATAAAAAATAATATTTTTTAAAGAGTACAAGGGGGAATATGGATCTACATGCCATCCATGCTATGGATCAGTGTCACCTGAGAGTTTGTTAAACCATAAATCTAGGATGGGGTCCAAAATTGTGCATTTCTAACAAGTTCCCAGTTGATGGTGCTGGTTCTAATCTAGGGACCACTCTTTGAGAACCACTTGTATAGGTTACAACAGAAATAACTTTCCCCAGGGTATATAAAAACCTACCATTGTTTCTAGTTGTCTTAATCATAGAAAAATCTTGATACACCACTTGAAGATTTTCTAATTTTAATTAACAAGCATCTCCACAAAGTCCCCTGAGGGAATCAATAGCCCTTTGCGCCTTGCAGAAGTAATGTACTGGATAAGCTGCTTAATATTGATCATTTGAACTTTAAAGAGATATTAGCTGAAGATAGCAGTTTGGAGTGTCACCTAACGAATTTTGCCAACAAAGGTCTGTCTAGTCAAAGCTATGGTTTTTCCAGTAGTCATGTATGGAGGTGAGAGTTGGACTATAAAGAAAGCTGAGCACCAAATTATTGATGATTTTGAACTGTGGTGTTGGAGAAGACTCTTGAGAGTCCCTTGGAATGCAAGGAGATCAAGCCCATCAATCCTAAAGGAAATCAGTCCTGAATATTCATTGGAAGGACTGATCCTAAAGCTGAAACTCCAATACTTTGGCCACTTGATGTGAAGAACTGACTCATTGGAAAAGACCCTGATGCTGGGAAAGATTGAAGGCAGGAGGAGAAGGGGACGATGAGATGGTTGGATGAGAGGATGAGATGGTTGGATGGCATCACCGACTCAATGGACTTGAGTTTGAGCAAACTCCATGAGCTGGTGATGGACAGGGAAGCCTGGTGTGCTTCAGCCCATGGGGTCGCAAAGAGTCGGACATGACTGAGCGACTGAACTGAACTAAATTAGTATTGTTCTCTCAGTGTTAATTCAGTATCAGGAGAAACTGCATATTGAGCCCTCTCTTGGTTCATGGATCACGTAATCAGAACAGAACGGAACACCTATTTGCTGAGCTTGAGGAAATGGCATCCTATTCATCTAACAGTTATTAACAGCATTTAATAACTTAGTATGTGCCTGGCAGATTGAGTTTTACATACATTGTTATATTAAATATATTGTCACACTTAATCCTCATGTGAACCATTTTCCAGATGAGAAAACAGAGGCTCAAAGACATTATATAAACTTTCCCAGGGTCACAGAAATAGTAAGAGGCACAGCTGGGACTTAACGCCAGGCAGTCAACCTCCAAGGTTTATACTCTAAACTCCCACAGTTGACTGCAACTGCAGGCCGAACTGGAATTAAAGCAGTATTCACTGAACGGATGAGGACAAGGACAAAACCTGGTTTCATAACATTTGAGTCAGACATTGGGTATTCAAAGATTCTCTCTCTCCACTGTGATTCTAGAAACACCATTTTAATGCAACCTTGATTCACCTGGATCTCCGTTGTTCTTGTCTGGCAAGGCCACTCTGATGACATGTATGTCTGATGACATGTATGGGCTGTGTTACCCGAAAGCTCCACTTGCGTCATGCCATTATCAATCGTATCTACTTTCAAACATGCCAAGGAAATTGGTTATTTGAAGGAAACTACTGGCAAATTCTCCCCTTGATAAATGAAAAAAACTTCTTGTATTGAAAAGTAATCACCCCATGTTCCAGTTTACAAGTCTGAATTTTTTTTTAAACACCAGAATTTTTTTTTCTTTCTTGGCAGGTGGGAGGTGTTCGGTTTGAGTGGGAAGAATTTAGTCCAGAGGAGAAATCAGGAGCCAATGCCTGAGGCCCACTTGCTTTAAAAAAAAAAAAAAAATTCTTATTCTTCTTAAAACAAAGGTACTGGGAGTGAGCATGGTTGCCCTGGATATGAATTCCTCTGCCTGGGGAGCTGCTGCCCTCATGCCAGGGGACAGCCACCTTGCCCAGCAAGACACCCCACAGTGGACTCCACAGCAGCCTAGTGATCACACTGGACCAGTCCACCAGCATCTGAAAGGCCAACCTCATTCAATTTTTGGTGACGATCAAGGAAATGAGAGAAAAACATGCATCAGTTGTTCTCATACTGAAGGCCAAAGAGATCCTTTGTTAACTTCCACATGTACATCTAAGGGTGAATTCTCTGAAAGTTACTTCAATGGCAGTTTCTTGCAGAGTGCCCTCATCTTGGGGATCTTAATGGGATTCTCCTCACGAGTGTGAGTTTGTCTGGATTTGTCTTGGTGTACTTCACTGATTTACAGAGCCATTTTGAATTGTGAAAACTCTGGGGCCATGAATAAGAAAGGAGAAGGAAGACAAAAAACCCAGATTAAAACCTGTGCTCCCAGAATAAATGCTCTGCTGCACCAGCTTCATTATGACTCTTCACTTATTGTTATTTAAATGATGTTTAAAGAGCTGAAAGATTCCCCCTAATATCTGAGCTATATATAGATCAATGTTTCTCAAACTTTTTCAACTGAAGTACCTCCAACAGCAGAAGGGTTGAACCCATGCTCTGTCTCAGCCCCCATACTCTCCTGATAGCTAAGTGTCCTGGATAGAGCCTGTTTGAAAGCACATCCTCCTCAAGATCTCATGTTTTAGCTAAAAAATTCACATAGGTTTTGCATTCCTGCTTTGACCCTGGGGGTGTGAGTTATCCCACCATAGGGATGGGTACAGGTTCAGACATCTACCCACTGAGCCATCAGATCAGCTCTGGATCACCCAGTTTGGGCTTTGAGGTCACATTTGTGACCAAATGTCATAGACCTATTTACATTTTACTTAGAACAGTGTAAATAACCAGACTGTGCTACAGTCACAATTTCAGATTCTTGCTCAGATACAGAAGTGTTAGTCACTCAGTCGCGTCTAACTCTTTGAGATCCCATGGACTATAACCCGAGGCTCCTCTATCCATGAGATTCTCCAGGCAAGAATACTGGAGTGGGCTGTCATTCCCTTTTCCAGGGGATCT
The DNA here is from genome assembly GCF_054371585.1 of Giraffa tippelskirchi. NCBI lineage: Eukaryota > Metazoa > Chordata > Mammalia > Artiodactyla > Giraffidae > Giraffa > Giraffa tippelskirchi. The sequence continues at coordinate 142,966,087 of NC_137281.1, read as the reverse complement.
TCCTGACCCAGAGATTGAACCCAGGTCTCCAAGCATTGCAGGCAGATTCTTTACCAACTGAGCTACCAGATCACCAAATACAAAAGTATACACTGAGATCAGGTTAACTTAGATGATTATGGTTGAGGACAGAGGAAATAGTACAAGAAAAAGATGTCTGTAGCTTTAGTCTGGCAGAAGGATTTGTAAATATATAAGCATCTTAAATGAGGGTTAGAAAGGGATGCATAATGCAGGGCAGGAAGTAACAGTTAGAACTGGACATGGAACAACAGACTGGTTCCAAATAGGAAAAGGAGCATGTCAAGGCTGTGTATTGTCACCCTACTTATTTAACTTATATGCAGAGTACATCATGAGAAACGCTGGGCTGGAGGAAGCACAAGCTGAAATCAAGATTGCCAGGAGAAATATCAATAACCTCAGATATGCAGATGACACCACCCTTATGGCACAAAGTGAAGAAGAACTAAAGAGCCTCTTGATGAAAGTGAAAGAGAAGAGTGAAAAAGTTGGCTTAAAGCTCAACATTCAGAAAACTAAGATCATGGCATCCGCTCCCATCACTTCATGGGAAATAGATGAGGAAACAGTGGAAACAATGTCAGACTTTATTTTTCTGGGCTCCAAAATCACTGCAGATGGTGACTGCAGTCATGAAATTAAAAGACGCTTACTCCTTGGAAGGAAAGTTATGACCAACCTAGACAGCATATTGAAAAGCAGAGACATTACTTTGTCAACAAAGGTCCATCTAGTCAAGGCTATGGTTTTTCTAGTGGTCATGTATGGATGTGAGAGTTGGACTATAAAGAAAGCTGAGTGCCAAAGAATTGATGCTTTTGAACTGTGGTGTTGGAGAAGACTCTTGAGAGTCCCTTGGACTGCAAGGAGATCCAACCAGTCCATCCTAAAGGAGATCAGTCCTGGGTGTTCATTGGAAGGACTGATGTTGAAGCTGGAACTCCAATACTTTGGCCACTTGATGCGAAGAGCTGAGTCATTGGAAAAGACCCTGATGCTGGGAAAGATTGAGGGCAGGAGGAGAAAGGGACGACAGAGGATGAGATGGCTGGATGGCATCACTGACTCAATGGACATGGGTTTGGGTGGACTCCGGGAGTTGGTGATGGACAGGGAGGCCTGGCGTGCTGGGGTTCATGGGGTCGCTGAGTCAGACACGACTGAGCAACTGAACTGAACTGAATGACTATATTCTGAATCATAAACACAGATATAATTTTACAAGAGGTATTTTGGAATGAGCATGTGTTAAGGGAAATACTAACTAAAATTGCCCATCCTGGGAAAGGAAGGTAATAGCCACTTGTATGAGTTTTCTTACAACAGAAAATCCCAGTAAGGAATGCAGAACTAACAAGCTACCTCCAACTGGAAGAATTCAGGAAAGGTCAACAGGAGAGAGGAGATGTCAATCCATATGTCCTACCAACCTCCCAGAATCCTTCTGGCTGGAATCTATCTTGGCTGAGCGATGAGTGCTCCACCACGGAGGACTCTGAGTCAGAATGATTAGCTAGAGACAGCGGGGAAGCTAATCCCATCACCTTAAAACCCAAGAGTGCAAACCATGTGGCAGGGCAGTTCTCTTGGATTCCCTTACCCTACTGCTCTCTGCCGGGTCGTCCCTTCCCAATAAAGTTTCTTGCTTTGTCACCACATGAGTCTCCTTGAACTATTCATTTCTGAGTGTTAGAAAAGAGTCCACTCTCAGGGCCTGGAAGCAGTCCCCCTTCCTGCAACACATGTACAAAGGCATTTTATAAAACTCTTCTCGTGATGATATTAGCAGTGAGAATACAGGTATTATTCTTCTGAGTCTATTGTGTATAATGTGGGATAAAGCTGTATCATCCATGAAACTGAGCCCCTTTTTCAGATATCCTACTTCCTGGAGGACAGTTGATTGACAGCCCCAGCTTCCACCCTCTTGCTCTCCCACTGCCAAGCCCCCTCCTTTCAGCCAATGAATGAGCACTGCAGGGGTGGGCGTGGCGCACATTAGTGTAGGCCTATTTCTGCTTGAACACACGACTCCAAGTCACATCTTTGGTTTAAGGGCTCCCCATCTGCTTGTCCCAAACTCTGTTAGACTGGGCTGTAGTCTGAGGCTCTTCCTACCCATCCTCCTTCCTTTTCCAGTCCCTTTCCCAGGTCCTAGACTTGCATTGTCTGGAGATTGTCCCTGTTACTCTTATTTCCCTTCCCTCTTTCCAGGCTTTTCTTCTCCAAAATCTTTTGCATGTCTAATCCTATCTTAGTATTTGCTCGTGAAAGATCTGAACTAACCTAGAAAAAAAAGGGTAATTATGAAGTAGCTCTAATTGCTAGGATTCTCAGTGTGAAAGAAAGGAGATATAATACAGTATTTTAAAAAAATAACCCTGAGTCTTACATGTGAAAAGTAAGTGTCACTATTAGTATATGAGGTAATTTATCTTCAAATATCAGCCATCCTACAGGATGGTCCCCAGTGATTCTGTCCTCTGGATGCGCATGACCTTCTGTCTTCTGTTCCGCTCCCCTGATTCTTCCTGTGTCACTAGGAGAATAACTTGGGATAACAGAATGCGACTTTCAAGGCTAGATCATAAATGACATAGTGGTTTCTGCTTTATTCTCTTAGATCATTTACTCTGAGGGCAGTCAGCTGCTATGTCTTAAGGACATTTAAGCAGCCCTTTAAGAGGACCATGCGGTGAGGAAATGGGGCCTCTTGCCAACAGCCAGCCCCAATTTGCTGATCTGGAATGCCCCACCTTAGAAGTGGATCTTCTAGCCTAGTCAAGCCTTCAGCATTTTAACTGCAACCTCCTAAGAGATCCTAAGTCAGACCCACTCAGGTGAGCTCCTCTTGGATTCCTGATTCAGAGAAACTATTTGAAATAAAAAATGCTTATTGTCTTCAACGTCTGTGTTTGGGGATAATTTGTTACACAGCATTAGATAACTAAAACACACACACACAAACACACACATATATTTTATAATTTTCTCCATTTACTGAAAAATTCTAAAAACAATGTCTCATTCTAGAGAGCTCTTCTAGTGCTCCGAATATGGTCATGAAATACCATTTTACTAAAAGGAGTCAGGGCTTCTTAATAAGGGATTTCAGGTCCAGGGTAGGAAAGATACAAGATGGATTATTAAGATACAAGAACAAGATACAAGAACATCTTATTATTCCAGATAGCAAGGAAATTATCAAAGTCTATTAGGGTCCTCACAGAAGGACTCAGGAGTGAACTTAAAGTGACTCCCACTGGCTCAAGATGGGATGATTTGAGTTTCAAAAATGATTGTAACCATAATGCATTGAAACTTATCAAATATGTGGAAATCCATGAGGTATAATGATATTAAAAAATAATTGATCACATTTAGAGAATAGTGGAGAACAAACTTACTATCTTCAAATCTGATTTTAAAAATGGGAAAGAATCAAACATTTATTGCCTTTTCTATATAAATTGTACTATCCGATTAATAGATGAGAGAAATATCTATGTAAACGTATTCTAGCTAATAAAGAAATGATAGCATTTTTCAGCCCCTGATAAATTAATGGAGTTAGACATTATCATCAGCTTCTAACATCACAAAAGGAGGGACAACCAGACTTCATGTGACTCCTGATGAAAGAATAGAACACTCCCTATAGGCTTGCCAATGAGATCAAACTTAAGTCCAATTAAGCTGCTAGATCTAGCTGCCAATTTGAAGGAAATACAGAGGACATGTTGCATATGCTGCACTGCACCATGAATATTCATGCTCAGTTCAGTTCAGTCGCTCAGTCGTGTCTGACTCTTTGCGACCCCATGAACCACAGCACTCCAGGCCTCCCTGTTATCACCAACTCCCGGAGTCCACCCAAACCCATGTCCAACAAGTCGGTGATGCCATCCAGCCATCTCATCCTCTGTCGTCCCCTTCTCCTCCTACCCTCAATCTTTCCCAGCATCAGGGTCTTTTCAAATGAGTCAACTCTTCGCATCAAGTGGCCAAAGTATTGGAGTTTCAGCTTCAAAATCAGTCCTTCCAATGAACACCCAGGACTGATCTCCTTTAGGTTGGACTGGTTGGATCTCCTTGCAGTCCAAGGGACTCTCAAGAGTCTTCTCCAACACCACAGTTCAAAAGCATCAATTGTTTGGTGCTCAGCTTTCTTTATAGTCCAACTCTCACATCCATACATGACTACTGGAAAAACCATAGCCTTGACTAGATGGACCTTTGCTAACAAAGTAATGTCTCTGCTTTTCAATATGCTGTCTAGGTTGGTCATAACTTTCCTTCCAAGGAGTAAGCGTCTTTTAATTTCATGACTGCAGTCACCATCTGCAGTGATTTTGGAGCCCAGAAAAATAAAGTCTGACACTGTTTCTACTGTTTCCCCATCTATCTGCCATGAAGTGATGGGACTGGATGCCATGATCTTAGTTTTCTGAATGTTGAGCTTTAGGTCAACTTTTTCACTCTCCTCTTTCACTTTCATCAAGAGGCTCTTTAGTTCTTCTTCACTTTGTGCCATAAGGGTGGTGTCATCTGCATATCTGAGGTTATTGATATTTCTCCTGGCAATCTTGATTCCAGCTTGTGCTTCCTCCAGCCCAGCGTTTCTCATGATGTACTCTGCATATAAGTGAAATAAGCAGGGTGACAATATACAGCCTTGACGTACTCCTTTTCCTATTTGGAACCAGTCTTGTTCCATGTCCAGTTCTAACTGTTGCTTCCTGACCTGCATACAGGTTTCTCAAAAGGCAGGTCAGGTGGTCTAGTATGCCCATCTCTTTCAGAATTTTCCACAGTTTATTGTGATCCACACAGTCAAAGGCTTTGGCATAGTCAATAAAGCAGAAATAGATGTTTTTCTGGAACTCTCTTGTTTTTTCGATGATCCAGCGGATGTTGGCAATTTGACCTCTGGTTCCTCTGCCTTTTCTAAAACCAGCTTGAACATCTGGAATTTCATGGTTCATGTATTGTGGAAGCCTAACTTGGAGAATTTTGAGCATTACTTTACTAGTGTGTGAGATGAGTGCAATTGTGTGGTAGTTTGAGCATTCTTTGGCATTGTCTTTCTTTGGGATTGGAATGAAAACTGACCTTCTCCAGTCCTGTGGCCACTGCTAAGTTTTCCATATTTGCTGGCATATTGAGTGCAGCACTTTCACAGCATCATCTTTGAGGATCTGAAATAGCTCAACTGGAATTCCATCACCTCCACTAGCTTTGCTCGTAGTGATGCTTTATTTATCAGCAAATTCATGTATTCAAATTCAAATTCATGTATTCCATCAACAAAGTCCAAACCCTGGAAAACTTTACAGGTCAGATGGCTTGAGTTCTTTCATACACAAATTGGAAGGAAAAGAAATCTTGGGATTGAAAGGAAAGGGCTGAAGGGGAAACATTTGGATTAAAAGAGATGTAAAATACATATTAAATCTTAAAAATGGGCATGAATAGGGGCTTCCCTGGTTATTCAGTGGTAAAGAATCCACCTGCCAATGCAGGAGACGTGGAGTCGATCCCTGGTCTGGGAAGATCCACATGCCGTGGAGCCACTTACCCATGCACCACAACTACTGAGCTTGTTCTCTAGAGCACATGAGGCGCAACTACTGAGTCCACGTGCCACAACTACTGAAGCCCAAGCACCTAGAGCCCCTGGTCCCCAACAAGAGCACCCATAGCAGTCAGAAGCTTATGCACTGCAATCAGAGAAAAGCCCGTGCAGCAACAAAGACCCAACACAGTCAAAAATAAATAAATCACTTTTTAAAATGGGCAAGAATAAAGGACAGTGTTAGGGATGCATGTTTTGGTTATGAAACTATAAAGGGAAACAAGGAAGTAATTACTATAAAACGGTGGTTCTCAAACTTCTTTTAAAAATTTATTTTATTGAAGTATAGTTGATTTACAATGTTGTGCTAATTTCTGCTGTACAGCAAAGTGATTCAGTTATACATATATATATGTATACATATATATACATACATATATATATATGTAAACATATATATGTATACACACACATTCTTTTTCATATTCTTTTCCATCAGGTTTATCACAGGATATTGAATATAGTTCCCCAGTGCTATACAGTAGGACTTTGTTGCTTACCCACTCTATATATAATAGTTTGGTGCTTCTAATTGCAAACTCCCAATCCCCCTTTCCCCCATGAGTCTGTTCTCTATGTCTGAGTCTGTTTCTGTTTCACAGATAAGTTCATTTGTGTAATATTTTAGATTCCACATATAAGTGCTGCTGCTGCTGCTGCTAAGTCGCTTCAGTCGTGTCCGACTCTGTGCGACCCCATAGACGGCAAGCCACCAGGCTCCGCTGTCCCTGGGATTCTCCAGGCAAGAATACTAGAGTGGGTTGCCATTTCCTTCTCCAGTGCATGAAAGGGAAAAGTGAAAGTGAAGTCGCTCAGTCGTGTCCGACTCTTCGTGACCCCATGGACTGCAGCCTACCAGGCTCCTCCGTCCATGGGATTTTCCAGGCAAGAGTACTGGAGTAGGTTGCCATTGCCTTCTCCATATAAGTAGTATATGGTATTTGTCTTTCATTTTTAAAAAATTTTTATATTGGGATATAGCCAGTTAATAAACGATATTATGACAGTTTCAGGTGAACAGTGAAGGGACCCAGCCATACATGTATCACTCTTCCCCAAACTCCCCTTCCATCCAGGCTGTTGCACAACATTGAGCAGAGTTCCATGTGCTATACATTAGGTCCTTGTCTGCTTTCTATTTTAAACATAGCAGTGGGTACATGTCCATCCCCAACTATCCCTTCCCCCTACCCCATCCCCTGACAGCCATAAACTTCTTCTCCAAGTCTGAGTCTCTTTCTGTTTTGTAAGTAAGTTCATTTGTATCATTTCTTTTTAGATTCCACATATATGGGATGACATACAATATTTCCTCTTTGACTTACTTTGCTCAGTATAACAGTCTCTAGGTCCATCCATATTACTGCAAATAGCATTATTCTTTTTTAATGGCTAAGTAGTATTCCATTGTATATATGTACCACATCTTTATCCATTCATCTGTCTGTGAACATTTAAGCTGTTTTCATGTCTTGGCTATTGTGAGTACTGCTACTATGAAGATAGCAGTGCCTGTATCTTTTTTTTAATTATGATTTTGTCTGGATATATGCCCAGGGGTGGGATTGCTGGATTATTTGGTAATCCTAGTTTTAGTTTTTTGAGGAATCTCCATACTGGTTTCCATAGTGGCTATACCAGTTTACGTTCCTATCAACAGTGTAGGATTGTTGATAGGAAAAAGGATTCCCTTTTCTCCACACTCTCTCCAGGATTTGTTATTTGTAGATTTTTTTAATGATGGCCATTCTGACCACCTATTACCTGTTACCTATTTAGTTGTAGGTAAAGCTGTTACCTATTTCATTGTAGCTTTGATTTTCATTTCTATAATAATTAGTGATAATGAGCATCTTTTCATATGCCTGTTGACCATCTGGTCTTTGGAGAACTGTCTATTTAGGTCTTCTGCTCATTTTTTGATTGAGTTATTTTGTTGTTGTTATTGATTGAATGAGCTATTTGTATATTTTGGAAATCAACCCCTTGTCCCACTGTGTCATTGGCAAATATTTTCTCCCAGTCCATTCATTGTCTTTTCATTTTGTTTATGGTTTCCTTTGTTCTGCAAAAGCTTGTCATTTTGATTAGGTCCCGTTTGTTTATTTTTGCTTCTATTTCTATTGCCTTGGGGGACTGATTGAAGAAAACATTGGCAGGGTTTATGTTAGAGAATGTTTAGCCTATGTTCTTTATGATTTTTATGATATCATATCTTCTATTTCAGTCTTTAAGCCATTTTGAATTTATTTTACTGTATGGTGTGTATGATGTGAGGGTATATTCCAATGTCACTGATTTACATGCAGTTGTCCAACTTACCAATCACCACTTGCTGAAGAGATTGTATTTTTTCCTATTGTATATTTTTGCCTCTCTTGTTAAAGATCAACTAACAGTAAGTATGTGGGCTTTTCTGGGCTCTCTATTCTGTCCCATTGACCCATAAGTCTGATCCACATATCCAGTTGTGCCAATTGTTGCTGTTTAGTTGCTAAGTCATGTCTGACTCCTGTGACCCCATGGACTGTCACCCACTAGGCTCCTCTGCCCATGGGATTTCTCAGGCAAGAATACTGGAGGGGGTTGCCATTTCCTTCTCCAGGGGATCTTCCCAACTCAGGGACTGAACCTGAGTCTCTTACATTGGCAGGTGGATTCTTTACCACTGAGCCACCAAGGAAGCCCTTTTGTGCCAGTACCACACTGTATGAATTTTAGGATTATTTGAAAAAAGTCATGGCTGATTTGATAGCACTTGTGTTAAATCTATAGATTGCCTTGGGTAATATGGCCATTTTAACAATATTAATTCTTCCAATCCAATTGGAAGCATGGGATAGCTTTCTATTTCAATTGCCTTTATTAATGTTTTATAGTCTGCAGCATATAAAGTCTTTCACTTCCTTATTCAGGTTTATTCTGAAGGGTTTTTTTTTCTTTATGTAATTGTAAAAGGGATTTATTTTTACATTTCCTTTGTGATAATTCCTTGTTAGTGTAAAGAAATGCTTCCCAGGTGGCGCTAGTGGTAAAGAACCTGCCTGCCAATTCAGGAGACAGGAGGCCCTGGTTCGATGCCTGGGTCAGGAAGATCCCCTGGAGGAGGGCACAGCAACCCACTCCAGTATTCTTGCCTGGAGAATCCCATGGACAGAGGAGCCTGGAAGGCTCTCTAGTCCATAGGGTAGCACAGAGTCGGACATGACATGACTGAAGCAACTTAGCACACACCCATGCACGTAAAGAAATGCAACCAATTTCTGTATGTTAATCTTGTACCCTGCTACTCGCTTAATTCAAACTTTAAAAACACAACAGAATCACTTAGAAGATTTCTCATAAAACAGATGACTGGTTTCCACCTCCAGAGTTTCTGAGTTAGTAGGTCTGATGGAGCCTAAGAATTCGCATTTCTGTCAATTCCCCAGGTAGTGATGAAACCTCTGGTCCAGAGACCACTCTTAGTAAAGTACTGCTATAAAAGTCAGAACAGTGATTACTTGGGATAGGAAAGTGAGAAAGAATGCAGGAACTATAATTAGGATAGAATACGTAGAAGGGTTTCTGGGGTGGCTGGTCAAGTTCTATTTCTTGACTTTGGTGTTGGATATAAAAATGTCAGCCATATAATAATTCATTAAACTATACATTTTAAGGTGGCTTTTTGGTAACTTTTTTATAATAGTTAAAAATTAAAATTCTTCAAAATTAAACAAATATATAGACTTCTAATCCTCACTGTCCAATTGAGTGATTTCCTTACGTTCCAAAACCAGAAAGTAGGTGTGACATGTCTGTCTCATATTTTGTGTAGTCTATATTCTAGTTCAAGACTCAGTATACTGTATATGAAATAGATAACTAATAAGGATCTTCTGTACAGCACAGGGGACTCTACTCAATATTCTGTAATGACATTATGGGAAAAGAATCTAAAAAAGAGCGGATACGTGTATATGTATAAATGATTCACTTTTCTGTACACCTGAAACCAACACATTTAAATCATTATACTCTATTAACAAATCGCTGTTGTTTAGTCACTAAAAAAAAATTGTAGAATAAAAAAAAGATTTAATATAGGTTGTGGTGTGCTTTACTACAGAAATTAGATAAATCACTGAAAAATGAAACAATCTCATATATGAGAGGCATTTGATAACTTATTCATAATTAGATACTTCTCCTTCATCTGTATTAGTAATATTTAAATTACTGATATTAAAGCATCAGTGAAAGTAAAGACCTGTGCTCAGTATAAATTGTTGAGAGCAAAAAAGGAACACATCAAAACAAAACATGGATCTAACCTCAAGGCACTTTCAGTCTATTAGGGAGAAGCAGGTATTTTTAAAAGTTACAAATAAAGCAGCATAAAATTCATTGATTATACTTTTGGTTGCTCTCTTCAATACATTTGATATTAAAAAAAAAAAGCTTATGAGTATAAACTTAGAAATCACATTTATAATCCAAGTCCCTAAATATTTATGACACAATTAAGTTCTAGCAAAACTTTTATGATGACATCTTTACAGTATCTTACTTTTATTTCATCTTGCTTTCTTCTTGTTACCATCAAATATAAATGCAGTATCTTCTCTTTTTAAGACACTCTGTTGAGGCTTTTACAGTAGTTTGACTGCTGTGATTTAAATAGATATCCTGGGCATATTTACCCAGAGCTGGGGCAAGAGCATAGTATTAGGTGATACTCTTCCTTGTCAGTAAGATGGTCATGGTGTTTACCTTTTTCTTTTCTATTTTCTCCCTTTGCATTTGGTATTAAATGGACCACTGCAGATGCTGTGAGATGGTGTAGATTTCTCCAGAACTCTGGCACTCCTTAGGAATGACCAGAATTAATTGTCTAATGTTGAGACAGAAGAGTTTCAGCTGTACATTCATTCAATAAAGAGATATTAAAGGGCCTCCTTTGTGGTTTTTAACTGTTTTTGTTTGCCTTTTTTTGGTTTCTGTTTTTTTGGCTTACACCATTAAAAAACAGATGAGAGCTCTAGACTTACATCTCAAAAGGGGTCCAAATGTATCACAAGACTTCATGGCACTTCCAGGCTGCTCATCAACATGCATGGATTTCCCATTGGGTTCAAGGATCAGGCAGAGAATACCAGGCTTCGTTATACAGTACTGTGCTGAGTGTTGGGAATAGAAATATGTAAACACATGGTCCTTGTTTTCAAAGAGCTTTCATGCCAGCAAAGAATAAAATAGACAAAAATATTTTTATTGCAGTAAGATCAAGTTTTAATTGAGCTGTGTGCCGATAAAAACCTTCTGGTAAACAACACTATTATTTGTACATGCTTATACCTTTTTCGAAACAAAATGCCTAGAACTCTTTATAAACTGTATTATCCAGATGGATAAAATGGGAAAAGAGAGATTCTGAGCTTGCCAAATATGACTCAACAAGTCAGTGACAGCCCTAGAAATAGAAGGGAGAAGTGAAACAGGTTTCCGACAATCTACCTTGAAACAAGTGCTCAGCATTGCAGTTGGGAGAGGGGCAGCTCTAACTCCGTGGGAGGAGGAAGTTGGTGAGTCAGCTCAACGTGGAGACCAGGTTTGAAGAGAATCATCTTGTGTAGAACAGAGCAGAACTCTGACTCCCTGCCTTAGTCACTTCCTCCCTGGTGGCTGGAGATCCTACCAAGCTACCTGCAGCCGCCCATCCCGCCACCTGTGTCCTCTCTGATCCATGACACAGAACCTATCGCTGCTGACTTCTTAGAACAGCTCTCGCTTCCTGCAGGTAGACCAATCAGCAAGAGGTTGAAAGTGAATAGAGTTCCAGCCTGTGAACTCTGTCCTGCAGAATTTTAGGGGAAATATGAAAGCCCTGAGACCTCCTGGTGCAAAACTCTGCAGCTGAAATGATGTGCTTCTGTCCCCAGCCCTTGCCTAGAGCTCAGCTCGTACGTGGATGTTTAATGAAATGTGTTATGAAATTGAGTCAGGTCTTCATGACACGTAAAGTCAAGAAATGGTGTCATCATACTTATCAGATTGTTCTAGAGCTGTGTACTTAGAATTCTTTTTAAAATTGTGATTTCCCAGAAGACGAACATGATGTTTATTTATTTCATTTTTTAATGCCTAACATATAATCTGGAGCACAGCAGATGTCCAACCAGTTAACGAATTTGTGACTACTGAATGATGGAGGGGCAATATGATGCCAGTTCTTGATATAGTGTTGCAGAGAAAGGATTCAAACCAAATTGTTATGAATATTTTTATTAAACTATTTTTAAAAATCCAAGCAATAACTGAAAGTACAAAGAATAAAGTAATTACCAATTGCTTCAGTCTAAAAGTAACCATGATGAAAATTTAGTGGATAACGTTATAGGCATATCTGAGTGCATAGATTAACAGCCAATATTTTTAAATATGAGATTAATCCATTGTAATTTCCTTCTTAATTGGTTCCCCAGTAGGCTTCCCTCATCAGAGTTGAGTTGTTGAGTTCCAATAACTTATTGCTGCTGGGGAAGAACATATACAGCCTGGATCAGGGAGCATTGATGACAGCTAACTTTCCTGACCTCTTGAGTTCAAACAAGAAAACATTCAGGAAAGTCAGAGGTAATCAAGAGAGAAAAGGGTTTTTAAGCCACGTCATCTCCCCCTTTAACATGAGCACTAGATCATAGAGCTTCTTCTCTGGCATACAGGGGACTTCTCTCCATTAGGCAATGGCCGTGCCATGAGACTGGCTACCCAGGAAGAACATGTCAGTAGACAGACGTGCTGCAGATGAAAAAGAAACTCCCAAACCTGCCCAATTCTCACTCCAGGAATTGTAGGAGAAGAAGGGTCAGACGGAGAATGAGAAGGTCAGACACAAAGTTCTGGTTTTCATCCTGCCTTAGAACCAAACTTGTGTGCACAGAGGGAATCTTAAAATATCTAGAGAGCTAACAGAAGTCCAAGAACCAGCGGGCTTCCCCATCCATCCTACAAAGACATAGTCTCTAGAACAGCACTGCATGCTCCCACCTGCGATGGGGCCCAGGTGGACAGTTCAACCTGAAGACATGCTCCTCCTCCCTCATAGTCTGGTGTGTCCTGCAAGGGGCCCAGAAGTTCTTACACGTCTGAGGGCAGGAATGCAGAAGACCTGTGGACTGGAGTCAGTAGACAGAAGTCTAGTTGTGTGGGACTTCAAGAGCAGAGGTGACAGGCCAGTTCCACAAATGCCAGTGGTGGATGCCTCAGAAACCAGGGTCTAGGAAAGAGCCTACAACTGCCAGTGCAAAGCGGAGATCCCTGGTAACCAAAGAGCTGAGTGTGGATTGGAGGACTTAGTCTTGCCCTCCCCGCTGATGCCACCATGAAGCCATACAACCCACAGACTCCACCCTGGAGAGGAGCAAGAAGTACCTGAGAGACTGAGAATTTACCTCAATGAACTCCATAAACTTGTTCATTGTATATTAAGTTTACTAGACTGGAGTAAAATTTCAATGCCTCCTTCTTTGTATTCCATCCACAACAACCATTACTACATAACGGAAGGAGCTTACTACCAACACCCGAGCATTTATTTAAAACAAGGTGGAGAATTCCCTAGTGGCCCAGTGGTTAACAGTCCATGCTTCCAATGCAGGGGGCGTGGGTTCAATCCCTGGTTGGAGAACCCACATGCCTCATGGTATGACCAATAAATAAATAAATAAACTTACTTTATAAAAAAATTTTAAAACAAAGTGGTGTCTTTTCTTTGTACATAGGAGTATAGTGAATGATTAGCTCATCTATGTAGATATACAGATAAAAGTATACAATCATACATAAACAATATGTAAACAATCATACTAGCAGTTGCATGTAATACAAAGCTCTTGCGGTTTAAGCGTACAGGGAGTTGAGTACAAATAGAATTCAGGAGGGGCCCTGGGAGGAGCCTGCAGGCTTGGGTCTCTAAGTATGATCTTCAGAACAATGCTTTGAACTTCTGCCACAATTAGGAGTCTAGAGAACCAGGAAGGTTCTGCCCCAAATTCAGGCTCCAGGATCATGTCATTTATGGTACGCTAAGAGACAGTCCTAAAATATATTCACATCCTAATCCTTGGAATCTGTCAATATTACATTATTAGAAACAGACTCTCCACAGATGTGATCTTGAGAGAGGATTACTCAGGATTATCAGGGTGGACCCTAAAGACATGGATACAAGTGAATGTATCCTTATAAGTGGAAGGAGAGAGAGATTTAACACAGACAAAAAAAAGGCGACTGAAGATGGAGGCCGAGATTACAGTGATGTGGCCACAAGCCAAGGAAGGCTGTCTGCCACCAGAAGATGGAAGAGGCAAGGAATAACCTGCTGATACCTCGATTTCAGCCCAGGGATACTAATTTCAGACTTTTGGCCTCCAGAACTATAATACAATAATTTTCTTTTGTTTTAAGCCACCAAATTTGTGGCAATTTATTACAGGAGCCACAGGAAATTAATATATTATCCCAGTGTGATCCAGCCACAAGGAAGTGATCACCTTACTTCTCAGTTTTGGTTCCAGGAACCATGAGGTTGTCTTAGCTATAATGCAGGAGTCAGAGCCCCAATGGAATTGTGGGCTCCAGAGCCATAATGCAACTGCTGAAGCTCCAATGTCACCACCTATCCTCACTGAACTCTGTCCTGAATTCATCCTGCAAAAGTGCATCTGATTGGTGACTCCTAAATTTTTGTTGGAATAGGATCTGCAAGAGAGTCTGAAGAGGGATTTCCCTGGCAGTCCAGTAGTTAAGACTCTGTGCTTTCAATGTAGGGGGTATGGGTTCAATCCCTAGTCCGGGAACTAACATTCTATATGCCACATGATGTGGAAAAAAAAAAAGAGAGAAAGGGTCTGAAAATACAGATCCACGGTATCATTCCAGCCCCTGAAGAACAAGAAGACAGGGTAGACTGAAACTGAAGAGATGTAATCGTCCGATTTATTGTATCTACCATACTATCCATGCTATTTTTAGCAAAGCATTCAATTTAATATCACTCAGAAAAAAGGAAAAAAGAAAATAAATGAAATTGAGGTGAAAAGAGGAAAGCGCCAAACTTCAGATAAATGTATTTTCACCACCCAAGATCTTGCTTCCTCAAAGAATCCCTACAGTTGAGATGAAAATATTATTCAAAACAAAACTTAATAGGTTAAATTGCCCTTAAACTGTTTTAATTTTAGATATGTTGCTTTCTTAGTATACATTCATAGCTTGTTCCCAGTTCCCCTCTGAATGCTACTGAATTTTGATTATATTAAATTCATCCTGTCAAGGTTTTAACATTTACATTGACATTTATAGAATAAATCCATAGGATTCAATGCTAATTTCTGATTCTTTTTCCTTTTTAAACTTTGTTTTGAGTCCTCTTCTAGTGTCTTGCATTTCAACTTTATTGATCAGTAATTATTCAAGAAGAACCCATGGTAAAGTATATTGAGCTCTTGTATGCTTGAGACTATTTGCCTATTGTCTTTGTTCTTGAAGGATAACCTGGATAAAATTGTAGGTCACAAATCTTTTCTCTGAGAACATGGTATTGTTCTATTGTCACCTAGCATTGAGTGCTGTGCAGGGGTTTTGTGTGTGTGTGTGTGTGTGTGTTTACTAGTTTAGCTATTCATCCCCTGGCTATCTGGATTTTATTCTTAAGCCTTTAAAAAATTTCTGGCAAGAAGTTGCATGTCTCCTTGTTTTGTTGCTATTAGTGAAGCTTGCTTGTATGTTTATTGTTTAGTTGGTTGGTTTTGTTTGGAGGGGTAGGTTTTATTATTTGCTTATTATTGGATATTAATAAGGGAATCAGTTCTTCTTGCCATCTTTACCTGAAACTCTCCAAAGACTTGTTCAAAGACTAGTTTTGGAAACTCCATCTGGTAGCCAGGTCATGGGGCTTCTATTGGTCATAACTGTTGAAAATACACAAAACCGAAGTGTTCCTAAGGCTGGTTCTCTCTACTAAAGCACAGAACACTCCTGTTGTAAGTAGCAACCCGAGCAGTGGCCCTTTATATGCTTGAAAATAGCTCTCCTGTTCCCACTGCCTACTTCTTTCTAAGATAAGTATTCCCAGATTACTTCCACACTTTTTACCGTCTCAACTGAATTTCTAACACCATCCCTCTTATAACGTGATTCCCAGCCCAGAACCCTGTAGATATGACAATGAACCCTGCAGGTTCCAGCAGACTTGGACGTGCCTTGGTTGGGGACCCTCTAAGCCTATTAATATGACTCAAGTTCATGTTAACATTTTTGGCAGCTGTATTTCACCATTTACTCATAACAAGTCTGTCTTTAATTAAAACCCCTTATTCTTTTACACACACTGTTGTTAAGCCATATCTCTCTCATCTCGGATTTATGTAACTGAGTTTGTTTTGCGGTCGTTTTTTTGTTTTGTTTTGTTTTGTTTTAGACCTTCAGTTATTCATTCTGTTTACATTCATTATTTTAAATGTGGTCTATCATTTTGAGCTGTTGGCCTTCTGAATGATAATTTTATTTTCGGACTTATTACTTATCCTTGATAGTTTCATGTCGTGAGTGTCACCAATGTCCTCATCTGGCTAATAGCCAAGCTTTTGGCAATCATCAGGCATAGTCCTCACTCTTCCACTTGCTAGCAATGTGATGTTGAACAAACTAGTTGTACATTTTACATGGGTGTACATGGGTGTACCTGTGGCTGATTCTTATTGATGTATAACAGAAAACCACAAAATTCTGTAAAGCAATTACCCTTCAACTATAAAAAAAAAATTTTAAGTCAAAATCAAAAAAGAAAGAAAGAAATTCCCCCAAGGTTTGCATTAACCCATTAACCAACAAGCTTTGGAGGATGGTCTTAATAGTGTAGCATCCACCCAATGGCGTCATAACAGAGACTTCAATTTGTAAGGTTATCATGAGAGATGTTGTTACGCATATTGCTCAAATCTAGATGAAATCTGCTGTAGCATTCCCCCTGTAGCCTATGGAAAAGGAAGCGCAGCTACTCTGTCCTTCTTTTCTCCTAGGCAGCCCTTGCTGGCTGGCTTCCAGGGTCTGCTGCTTCCTTTAGAGGAGCTAACAAATAATTTATTCAGCAAATGCCAACTTTCCTGATCTAAAGAGGTGGTTTTCACTCTAGGGTTCGTTAGAGTGCCTTGGGGTGTGCTCCCTTTCCAGGGAAAGAGGGGGGCAAAATGGGGGTGTTCCTAGCGTCCTTTCCCTATGACACCCAGAGTATCTTTGATATGACCCGTTTTCTATATTTGATTTCTGTAATTTCAGACTGCATTAAAAAAAAAAAAAAAGCCTCCGAAGGGATCTGAGAGACATAATTTGCAAACAACTGGAGTGAGCTATATTGAGATCTCATCTTTTTATTCTTTGCTCCTCTTGAGTTTAACAGCAGCATTCCAGGACTTCCCTGGTGGTACAGTGGATAGGAATCTGCTTGCCAATGCAGAGGACACGGGCTCTATCCCTGGTCCAGGGGGATTCCACATGCCACGGAGCAATTAAACCTGTGTGTCGCAACTACTGAGTACGAGTTCTAGAGTCTGAGAGCCGCAACTACCGAGGCTGCCTGCTGCAACAACTGAAGCCCGAGTACCTAGAGCTTGTGTTCCACAACACAAGAAGCCCCTGCAATGAGAAGCCCGCACAGCACAATGAAGAGGAGCCCCTGCTCACTACAAGTAGAAAAAGCCCTGGCAGCAATGAAGACTCAGTGCAACCAAAAATAAATATTTTTTTTTTTAAAAAGCAGTATTACAGGTCTTTGGGGCCTGTCAAAGATGACAAGATGAGGGCAGCAAGTTTATCTGCAATGAGTTCCTTCTGACATCTGGGATGACATAGTTTACTTGGGTTGAGAGACACAGATCAACCTGAGATGCTCAGAGCTCTGGACTCCTGGCTTCCGTTCATGCTCACCACCCCCTGCAGCTCCCCATCCAGGACAAAGAACTTCCTCTCTGTGCAGGAGGCAGGAGGCCTGCAGGACCCAGTAGCTCTGTTTTCTCTGTCATCTGATATCATTACACATCTTGCCCCAAGCAAACAAAGGATGTGTCTTCCTCGTTCTTCTTCCTATAACTGAAAAAGTCCTTTGCCTTCTCTAAACTTTTACACGGGACCCAGCTGCTCTAGGTTGCAGAATCCCTGGGGCTTTTACAAGTTGGGGATGATTTGCCGATTTCTCTCTTTCTCTCTCCCTGTCTCTCTCTTTTCCATTCTTGCTCTTTTCTTTTGTTATCTACCATGTATTTACGGTGGTCTTTCTAATCCTCTTCAGTTTTTAAAGACATTCTTCTCTCCCTTGTTTATGCGCTTTTGTTTTTTTATTCTTAGACTCAGTTCCTCAAAATGCTTTCCAGATAATCACATCTAATTCTTTGGTCATCTCCCCGTTTTTCCTCACCTGTCTCCATTCATTTAGAAAATATTTATGGAGGTTTAACTGTGTGCCAGACACTGGGCTGAATGCTGGGTGTTTAACACATGGTTTCCATTCTCAAGAAGCTGGAGGAAATAGACAAACAGGAAGTTCCAGTACAGTGATTGCTTTGTCACAACTCCATTTTTTATATTTTCACTCTCTTTTCAGCTACCTTCTTTTTAGAACCTGAGACCATAGGATAACTCTGGAGCAAGTAATGACCTCCACCAGTTGTGAAAGAGCACGACTTTATGCTAATTGAAGACTGAACAATGGGCTTATATGAAGTCTTGAAAGAGAAAGGGAATTAGCAGATACTAAGTGCCTACTGCATACTGAGCACATGCTGTCCCCTCTAGTATACATTATCTTATTTATTCTTCACAATACCCAAGAAGAAGGTATTATAATATTAACTTTGCAATGCAGGGAAGTCAAATTGAGAGAACCCCCAGGTCACAGAGCTGTAAATCAAGCTTTGGGATTCACATCCAAGTTTGTCCCTCCCATTCATCATATTGCAGAACTCAGCCTCCTTTTGAGGCGGTGTGAGAGAGGGATGGAGTGGGAATTTGGGGTTAGCAGATGCAAACAACAAAGTAAAGAACAAGCTCCTACAAGCACAGGGAACTGTATTCAATACCCTGTGATAAGCTATAATGGAAAACATTTAAAAAATGTATATACATGTATAACTGAATCACTTTGTTGTACAGTAGAAATTAACACAACATTGTAAATCAACTACGTTGCTGCTGTTCAGTTGCTAAGTCATATCTGACCCCAGGGATTACAGCATGGCAGGCTTCCCTGTCTTTCACTATCTCTGGAGTTTGCTCAAATTCATGTCCACTGAGTCAATGATGCTATCTAACCATCTCATCCTCTGTTGCGCTCTTCTCCTTTTGCCTTCAATCTTTCCCAGCATCATGGTCTTTTCCAATGAATCAGCTCTTCACATCAGCTGGCCAAAGTATTGGAGCTTCAGCATCAGTCCTTCCAATGAATATTTCAGGGTTGATTTCCTTAAGGATTGGCTGGTTTTATCTCTTTGCAGTCCAAGAGACTCTCAAGAGTCTTCTCTAGCACCACAATTCAAAATCATTAATTCTTGAGCGCTCCGGCTTCTATACTTAAAGAAGAAAGTCAACCTCCTTTGAAATGTTGCCTTAACCTTCTGTCTCTCTCGGTGTACATTTCTCATCCCCTTCTCAACTCTGCCTTGCTCAGAGCTCACTTCTAGCAGCCTTCACTAACTGCTTAAAATATTCCTTCCTTCTGTGTAATCCCTCTTTGGAGTTTTTCATTATTTTGTACTAGTTGATTTTGCTTTACAGCTGTCTTGGCATTATTTTGTACTTGTGTCCTCAGCTTTCCTGAGTTGCTAATTCATGCAGGACTGAGTTTATTCCACTTCGGCGACCAGCACAAGTTGTTCCCATTGTGAATTGCGTGCAGTTTCCTTCTATCTTTATCCCCATCCTTTCCCTCTTCTCCTTCATTGGGCTTTTGTCCTGAGTCCTTTTCCTCTCATTTATTTATGGGTCTTTCAACCATCAGGCTTCCCTGGTGGCTCAGATGGTAAAGAATCTCCCTGTAATGCAGGAGACCTGGGTTTGATCCCTGGGTTGGGAATATCCCCTGGATAAGGGAATGGCAACCCATGCCAGTATTCCTTTTTTTTTCCCCCACTCCAGTATTCTTGCCCAAAGAATTCCATGGACAGAGGAGCCTGGCAGGCTACAGTCCATGGGGTTGCGAACAGTCAGATACAACTGAGTGACTAACGCACTTCAACCATCTCTGATTAAAATCCAAGTCTCTTCCCCTAATGGACAGCGTGATGGCTTCAGCGATTGTCTTTATAGGCTCTTCCTGTAGAAGGGGCAGTAGAGGCCAGCTGTGTGCCCATGGCAGAGGGTTGTAACGGGCCAGCTGTAAGGAGCAGCAGAGGCCCAGCATGTGTTTCCCTCCTCCTGTAGAGATGCGGTCTTCCTGGAACGCAGCCCAGCATCACTCGTTCCCTTGGCTCTAGTTCATGCTGCCCTCTGAGACCACAGCTGGCACTCTGAAGGACTCTGAGCTCTCCCCGATGTTCTGCAACCAGCCCCTCCCATTGAACAACAGCCAGAGCTTCTGCTGCCTTCATGAGACATATGGCATTTTCCAATGGAACCTGTAAGCTTTCTTTTCCCCTCTCTCTTTTTTTTTTCCCCCTCTCTTTTTTTTTTTCCGTTCACAAACATTGTCCAGTCCTTGCCCAACAAGGAAAGCCACTCTTATTCATTGCTATCCTGCGGGCAAATTCTTCAGGTGGTTGGAGAACATGTATTGGTGCCATAGGACAGCATGCATGGGAGTTTGTTGCTTTTTTCTTCTTTTCTCCAGAGTGCACATATCCTGGCTGTAGTCTGGGAATCTTCATTTCTGACATGTGTACCTATCCCCTCACATCGCTGTGTGGCAACACTGTCCCCGTCCCCATGCTAGGACTAAACGCGCAGTCAGGCCAAGGGCGAGCTCGCACACCATTGTCAAGCTTCTCTGTCAGTCCCTACACCTGCCTGGGAAGGCCCTTCCCTGCTCCCGCTGATTCATTCCCACCCAGACAAGCCTCTGAGCAGGTGTGTTGGCAATGCTTGCCCATTATTTTGTAAAGACAGAAAGTAAAGATTCCAGATAAGGAGCTTATCCAGGGACACATGAGTTGGTGACAAGAACCACACACACGGCATCCAGGATCCAGACCCTGCCTGTCCTGACATTGTCTGTCCCAAGTCTGCCCAAGGAGTCTGGAAGTCCAGACACTGTTCTAAGGCCTCAATTAATTCTCCTAACAACCTAAAATGGTGGATACATCCCTTCCTCATTTTGTATGTGAGAGAGTTAAGTAACATGCATAATTAAGAAATCTGGTACCTGACAGAGGCAGGATTAGAGCCCCAGCTGTCGAGTTCTAGAGCCTGTGCCCTTGAGCATTCCACTCTACCGAGTTCAGGCTGCACTTTACAAATAGGAAAGCAGAGTCTGAAGGACACTCAAGAACTTCTCCAGCCAAAGCAGCAAGTCAGAACAGAACCAAAGTTTGACAAGGACAAAGGGAAGTAGAATTGGCCCAAGAAGCATCCGGTCAGCCTCTGTGACAGGTAGTAGTTCAGTCCTCGGCGAACCAGGAGACAGCATTTCTCATGGAAACGTTAGAAATCAGATGCATCTCTGTTTCTGTCTCTGACTCGATTTCTCCCCCTTCCTAACGGACAGGAACCACCTCCTACTCCAAATCTGATCTGCTTCTTTCAAGGCCTTTCAAAGGAACCCTGGAAAGCCACATCTACCCTCTGATACCATCCTTTCCTTAAGACAAGAAGGAACAAAGGAAACTCTTTTGATTGGCTCATCCTGAGCAAATACGGGCGTGTTAATCTATTCACTTTCAAAATTCCCCTTATGGGCTTCCCTGGTGGCTCAGTAAAGACTCTGATGCAATGCAGGAGCCTCAGGAGATGTGGGGTTAGATCCCTGGGTCAGGAAGATCCCCTGGAGAAGGGAATGGCAACCCACTCCAGTATTCTTGCCTGGAGAATTCCATGGACAGAAGAGCCTGGCAGGCTACAGTCCATAGGGTCACAAAGAGTCGGACACGACTAAACCAACTTCGCACGCATGCACTGATAGAAATTACCTGGGCCTGTTCTTTAAAAGTAATTTCTTCTGAGGGAAAGAAGATCAAGTAAACTGTGCCTCTGACCTTTGGTATTAAACTCTTTTCTTCTTTCTCAGAGCCTGGCAAACCACAGGCAGGTTTTACAGTGTCCCTGAACCTTTCCATTTTCTCTTCTCAAAAGCTGCTTCTAACTGTGCATGGTAAGTGCTAGAACTATGACCCGGGGGACTCTTTTTTCCACACAAAGAAGAAATAGTGGAAAAGTAGAATGACCAATGCTGGAAGGATTTTACCAGAAAATACAAGTAAATGTATCACCCAAAGGCAGTGTTACTAAAAATAAACAGCAGTGTACCAGAGCCATTCTGAGATTCTCCCACGAATCTTTCCAGGATGCAGCAATTGCATACATCTTTATAAGGAAGTACTGCTGAGACAGGTGCTATTCTGGATGGCAGGGGCACAACAGTGATCAGAAATAGATGGAAGTCCTTGCTCTCCTGGAGCACATCTCCTAGAGGGGAAGAGCCAGCAGTAAACACATGAACCAATAAGTAAATCATTTGTCATGTGGTGATAAAGGCTTCTCAGGTGTCTTAGCGGTAAAGAATCCACCTGCCAGTGCAAGAGATGTAAGAGATATGGGTTCAATCCCTGGGTCTGGCAGATCCCCTGTAGTAGGAAATGGCACCCCACTCCAATTTTCTTCACTGGGAAATCCCATGGACTGAAGAGCCTGGCGGGCTACAGTCCACGGGGTTACAAAGAGTCGGACACGGTTGAGCAACTGAGCGCATATGCATGATAAAGGCTAAGAAGGTACAAAAAGCAGGGCAAGGGGGAGTGATACTGATGAGTTGGGGTGTGGTGTAATAAGAGATATATTTAGTCTTTGTTCCCAAGTCCTGTCACAAAGCTCCTAAAATCCCTGGACTGTCATGAGTGATGAGAGTGTCTCTTGTATTCAAAAGGCAGCCCTTTTGTGCCTACCTGAGTTTATGCTAATAAGGTGACTTAGTGTGGGGCCCCTAGATAGGCCCTCAGGATGGGGATGGTCACCAGAAAGACGCTAAGATTGGAAGGTATGTAACTTTCAACCCCTCCCACTGACTTCTGGGACAGGGAAGAAGGGAGCTGTAGATTAAGCTCTATAAAAACACTTGAACAATGAGATTTGGAACCTAGTGAGGAGCACAGGTCAATACCCAATATTATGTAATAATCTATATAGGAAAAGAATCTGAAAAGACATATGTGTGTGTGTGTGTGTGTGTGTGTGTGAACTGAATCACTTTGCTGTGTACCTGAAACAAACACAATGCTGTAAATCAACTATACTTCAATGAAGAGAGAGATTTGATGGGTTTAGGAGTTGGTGAATGCATTCACATGCCAGGGGGCTGCTCATCCCAGTTACACGGGGACAGAAGCTCCTGCACTTGGGATGTTTCCAGACCTCACCTTATGTACCATTTCATTTGCAGTTCATTTTTATTCTTTATAATATCTGTTATAATAAACTGGCAAATGAAGGTAATAAATGTAGGTAAGTGTTTTGCTGCCTTGTGGGAGCCACTCTAGCAAATTAATTAAAACTGAGGAGGGAGCTGCAGGAAGCTCAGTTTATAGCCATTCAGTCAGAAGCACAGTTAACAAACTGGACTCGTGATTGGCTTGCAAAATGGAATCAGCCTTGTGGGACTAAGCCCTTAACCTATGGGTTATAACACCATCTCCAGTTAGACAGTATCAGAACTTAATTTAATTTGTAGGATACCCAATCAGTGTCTACTAAGAATCAGAGATTCCTTGGTGGTGTTGGAAAACACATATCAGAGTTAGGTAAGTTAAGCCATTAAGGTGTCTCTGATAAGGTAACATGTGAGCAGAGATCTGAAGAAAATGAGGGAGTGAGCCTTGTGGTTTTCTTGCCAAAGAAACAGCATATGCAAAGGTCCTGTGGCGAGGTTATGTTTACCATAGTCAAGAAAGAGCAAGGAAGCCAGTGTGGCAGGAGCAGAGTAAGAGATGACAAGAGTGACAGATGTCAAACTCTGGTACAGACTTTAAAGTTTATGCTGAGAGAGCTGCAAAGTCTTTCAAAATTTTGAACAGAGGAGTGACAAGAACTTGCCACTTTTAGAAGTGACTTGCCTTTTAGAAGGGCCACTCTGGCTGCTGTGTGGAAAATGCCATCTTCAGAGTCAAGCATTTCTCACTACAAGCAGTGAGAAAGCTGACGGCCCAGTGGGGAAGACAGGTAATGGGCAACTGGAAAGCAGAAATGCAGGATGTTTTGGAATTTATAACAATAGGATCTGACCCTTGTCTGAGAATCCAAGGGAGGGCTTCCTGGAGGAGGTGATTTTTAAGATGAGACTTAAGGGGTGAATAGGAATAGAGGAGATAAAGAAAGGAGGGGAAGAGCTTTCTAGGGAAGAAGACACATATAACAACTCTAGGCAGACTTCCCAAATGGTCCACTGGTTAAGAATCTGCCTGCCAATGCAAGAGACATGGATTCGATCCCTGGGCTGGGAAAATTCCTCAGGCCGCAGGGCAGCTTAAACCTATGTGCCACAACTACTGAAGCCTCTGTACTCTAGAGCCTGCGCACCATGACTACTGAGCCCACATGCTGCAACTGCTGAAGACTGTGTGCCTAGACCTTGTGCTCTGCAACAAGAGAAGCCACCACCATGAGAAGCCACCACCATGAGAAGCCTGTGAATCGGAACTAGAGAGTAGCCCCTGCTTGCCACAACTAGAGGAAGCCTGTGTGCAGCAGCCAAGACCCAGCATACACACACAAAAGATTCCAGGCATAAATCTAGGCATGAAAAAGCACAGACTCATTGCAGGGAACATAATAAAACAAAAGAGGCTGAAGCCTAGTAAGCCAGGGCCAGGGTAGTGGGTTAATGCTGGTAAAAGAGGGGCCATACCTGTAGGGCTATATCTAGAGAGCGGAGGGCTGGTCATAATCCTAAAGCTACATGAGCCATTGGAAGTTCTCTTCAATGGACTAACACAATCAGATTTGCATTTTCAGAGGATGACTTAGTCACTATGTGATGGCTACACTTATTCAGGAGAGCAAAAGCAGATGAAGTGAGAACAATTAGAAGATCAGGTGTGGGCCAGAGAAGATAAAGGCCTGGGTCTGGCAGGAGTGGAAGGGATGGAAATCAACAGGTGGGTTTGAAGGATAATTTGGAAGAGAGCAGACGTGGTCACTGTTTAGAAGTGGTCAGAGGGGGTCTTCAAGTAGCTCTCTCTTTTTCCCTTGGTTGCCTGGATAGATGGGGGTATCATTCCTGAGAGAGAGAACCAGAGCCCCATGTGGTTTGGAATTCCAGGGCTTCGGTCAATGCTGATTTTGCCCCTTGAGCAGAGCTGCTGCCACCCTGTAGGTAGAGTGTGCTGGAGACAGTTTACACCCTCAAGCCAGCTGCTTGGCATTTGGTTACAAAAATCAGGTATGGGGGGCAAATTTACACAAGGAGGACAAACATTATGAATCACAGCTTTCCTTCCAAAGAGCTGGTTCACAGTACACTACTGTCTGCAAGGAAACTTTGGCTGGAGTTTCATACCTTTCAGTGACTGCTTATTGATATTTGAGTGGTTTGGGAATATAGGTCATCATTCTCCAGTTTTGTTACACAGGGTTGACCTTGCCACTTGGATTAAATGCATGGGCACCTTCCTATATATAGCTTATCTTCTCTAGGCTCTTGCCAGAGTTGAGAATGGAAGCAGCTGTGGGACATTGACAAGAACCTGGATAACCTTGAGGCACGCCCAGGATACCAATCTTGGCTGCCTTTCTGTTTATGGCTTTCTGGACTTCCTGCCAAAACACCTTATCTCCCCTAGATATTTTATCTAATGTCAGTTCAGTTCAGTTCAGTCGCTCAGTCGTGTCCGACTCTTTGCAACCCCATGAATCACAGCACACCAGGCCTCCCTGTCCATCGCTAACTCCCTAAGTTCACCCAAACCCATGTCCATTGAGTCGGTGATGCCATCCAGCCATCTCATCCTCTGTTGTCCCCTTCTCCTCCTGCCCCCAATCCTACCCAGCATTAGGGTCTTTTCCAGTGAGTCAGCTCTAGCAGAATATTTGAGAAGGAAGCAGACACCGGAAAACAAAACAGGCAGGATGCCAGGAGATTCATTTATCCAACCATCCATCCATCTGTCCATACATATATCTAACAAATATTTGCTGAGCATCCAGTATGTGGCATGTGCTTCTGAATGCTGGGGATATAAAATCAAAGAAGTTCTTTGGGGTTCTCACTGGGGAGAGAGACTCATAAATAATTCTAATGTCAATTTTCATTGAGGTGTGTTCCACTATAAATGACAGAATACCTGACTCAGACTGGCTTGAACAATGAAGATATTTATTTTATCAACTATTAAATAGTTCAGAAGTACAGCAGGTGAATTTCAGTTCCTCTTCACTGTAATACTCTTGGATTTGCCCCGCTCTATGTGCATTTGTGTCCAAGCCAGGCTAGAGACAATATGACTGCAGCAGTTCCAGTCATCACATCAGACATCACAATATCCAAAGGAAGAAAGAAACTGTTTCTTCCTGTATCTTTTTTTAAGAAAAAAAAAAAGAGAGAACACTTCTCACATATTCCCTAGCAGATGTTCCTTCATGTCTTAGTTCACTGAATTGGGTCATGTGCCCTTTCCAAACTTCATCAAAGGCAAAGGGAATGATAAATTTTATAGGCACAGACTAGTCAGGTTCTACCTTGAATGCTGAGAATGGTGTTACCATCCCTGAGTCTCATGGAGGCAGGAGTAGATACCTGAATATTTCTGTTAGTAAAGGAGAATGGGGTGAGAGCTCTGGGTGATTAGGAGGTGACACACAGCATCTATTACACAGATCTAGGGAGATGCCACACCAGAGGTGTGTGTACACTGCATGGTGGGGTTCATGGGGGTAAGACAAAGTTTTTTTCTGGGTGAGGGAGGCAGTTGGGATTTCAGAAAGGAGGTGACTTGGGAGCTGGACTAGGGATAAAAGAATACAAGGCTGAAAGCTGTGGCTACCAGATCCAGATTGAGAGGGTCTTCTAAGCCCTTCTCAAAGGATTTGGCTAAATGCTACAGGAAGTATAGAGTCATTATACATATTCTTAATATTTTTAAGTCCTATTTTTCTATTTTATTTTGTTTTTGTCTGCACTGCACAGCTTGTGGGATCTTAATTCCCCAACCAGGGATCAAACCTGGGCCCTTGGCAGTGGAAGTGTAGAGATCTACTCACCGGACCACCAGGAAATTCCCTAAATCCTCGTTTTCAATCAAGAAATAGGAAAGGGAAAGAAGAATCACTTGCTGAATGTCTTCTACATGCTTGATGCTGTTTATATGGATTCCTCCTTTAATCCTCAGCACAACTCTACTGGAAAGCTATCACTGTCCCATCTTACAATGAACAAATGGCTCGCGGATCAGGGACCACGGCCTGACTAAGTAACAGAAGCCCTGACCAACTGACGTTTGCTCAGGTATATGACAGCAGGTGTGGCAGTTCCCAGGCCTTTGGTGGGGGCAGGATGGGGCTGTGCAGTGCAAAGAACATGGGTGGCTGTTGCCATGGGAGGTGATGAACATCTGGATTAGAGCAGCAGGGATAGAGAAGAAACAGATGGGATTAGGAGCTAAATGCATGGGAATTTTCACCCAAGTGTCTTTGTGGATGAAAAGATAGAGTTTATTAGGACACAGTAGTTCAACTATAGTCTTCGGTTTGAAAATTCAAATTTGTTTTGACCCTACTGAGATATTAGGGAACATTTTGAGCACACTTGTCCCTCAAGAAACACTAGGTGAAAGCAGAAAACTGCATCTAGCTTAGGAATAAATACATGATGCACATGTATGCACACACACTCATACCCTCAAATATCTACCAGCTGTTTCATTTCACCATATGTGTTATGAGCCACACGCATCCAGAGGTTACAACCTTCTGCCTGATTTCCTGTAAGCATCCGTCCACCACTTCACAATAACCTACAAGCTGCAGCCTTCCGAAGCCCATGTCCACAAGGAAACTTCAGGTCTTCGGAAAGTACCACATTTATTCTATTATTTATGTGTTTTGCAACCATCGAACATGTTCAAGACCATGCTACCATTTTTTATGTTTCTGTCTCCTTTTAAAATGTCACTAATGAAGACTTTGAATGTTGTGTTCATTTTCCCCATGGTTTTCATTGATCAATTTTGTACAACAAAATTTTTAAGAAAAAGGAATGGGAAAATAGGATTGTAGCAGCTTAACCAAACAGGAAACAAAAAGAGGAGCCAATCTGAGGCTGGTGGGGGTGGGTGGTTCTCAAGGTCACCAATGCTCAGATTCCTTCTGTATTCTTTCTCTGCCATCATAGGGACAAGATGGCGGCTGACACCAGACAGCATGTCTTCATTTCCAGAGGAAACATGGAGAAGGGTAAAGAAATGGCATTCAAGCTATATATCCTTCTCCTTTTTAATCAGGAAAATAGTAACTTTCCTGAAAGCCCTCTACTAATAGTAGATTTCCGTTTGTATTTCACTGGCCAGAACTAGGTCTGGCTGCAAAAAACTCTGATTAGTTAGTGCTTTTAATCTTAGGAAGGAAAAACAAGATATTAAATAAACACCTAGCTATGCCTGCTGCACTGACAATTCAGTTCAGTTCCGTTCAGTTCAGTCGCTCAGTCGTGTCTGACTCTTTGTGACCCCATGAATTGCAGCACGCCAGGCCTCTCTGTCCATCACCAACTCCCGGAGTCCACCCAAACCCATGTCCATCGAGTCAGTTATGCCATCCAACCATCTCATCCTCTGTCATCCCCTTCTCCTTCCGCCCTCAATCCTACCCAGCATTAGGGTCTTTTCCAATGAGTCAACCCTTCGCATGAGGTGGCCAAAGTATTGGAGTTTCAGCTTCAACATCAGACCTTCCAATGCACTGACAATTAGTAAGAATGAATGCTCTGGCGATATAAAGGACAATGTGGGTGTTGAGAACAAAGACTGGTAATAGCACTAATTTGTACTGGGCTTCCATTATCAGCTAGTTGGATAACTGGGGGCAGTTGTCTTATCTCAGTGAGCCCCGCAATTTGCTTATCCATAAGAGGAGATGCTTAAGCCATATTATTTTTAAGATTTTAAAAATTCTACAATCTATGATTCTAAGAGCTTATGAGCAATTCCATTTCTAAAATAACAGGAGACTGTGATGGACTTTCCTGGAAGCCTGAGAAACTTGTTGATTCTTTAATGAATCTAAGCATTCTTTCAGTTCAGGACGACACAGTGTAGGACCTACGAAAAATGTTTCCTATAAGTACATTTAATAAAGCACATTAGTACACCAAATTGAAGTTTTCAGTTAAATATGCACTTATGAAGAGTTCTCTAATGCAGACACCAGAAATGCAATTGCAGGGTTGAAGCCCATGAGATTTAAAAACTGGAACAGAAATGGTCCTCCAGAATGGCTGTACCAATTTACATTCCTACTAGCAATGTTCTAGAGTGCCAATTTGCCTAGCAGAAAATATAAACATGAAGAAAAAAATAGCATCATGAGGTCTTTTATTCTTTATCATATGCCCTTAAAATCATTTTATCTGTGATTTTCCTGGCTACCCTGTGAGGCAGCTAGCATTATTATACCCATCCTAGAGATAAAGAACTAAAGCTCAGAAAGATCAAACAGCTTGCCCAAGGCCAGTCACTTTATCATTCACAAAACAGCCTGGAATACACGTTTGTCTGACACCAAGTCCATTGTCTTAAACCCCATACCCTACTGCCTTACAGTTTCTTCCTATTGGGTCTTTAGTCTACATGGGAAAACGTGGAAAGACTTGTCTATCATGCCTCAAGACTCTGTCCAGAATCTGTAACATTGCAAAGGCTAGAATTTGGTAGAAGCAGTATCTTCCAGGATAAGGTGAGATACCACAAAGCCACAGAGCAGTATTATGCACTAAGAAAACCTTTAAGAATGATACATAAAGAGGCTTCTCTTTCATGGTTTTCAACAGTTTAAATAACATAGGAATAAAGGAAACTTATTTTCATCTTTTCTTCCTGTTTTTCAGTAGGAATTAACTGTGACTTCTGGTTATATTTTTAAAGAAAATCTCAGACTTTTCCTATTCTTTGTTATAGATCTGAGGTGAGGTTCCCAGAGGGCCATCTCTGCCTATTTGATCCTCCTTGGATAAGTGTTCACTCACAGAAGCAGACACTGAACTTCGTTTTGTTACAGCGCATCACCACCACAGGAAGAAAAAGAAGCCCCTGAATGGAATGGTTTTGTCGCAACAAGGTCAATAAACTGTAGTAGCTGTAGTCAGTGATCAGTTCTTGGAATCCTGCTAAGACAGAAGTGGCCAGCACAAGCAAATCTTCAGGTTCACCTGGGCCTTTTTAAGCAAGTAAGAAAAAGGATAGAAGCAGGGTGGAAATGATTATTATAATACAAATCATGGGGTACCTTGATGAGAGGAAACAACATGGCCTTTGAAAGATATGCAGTCTCTCATGACGGAGATGGATGGGGGCAGTCGTAAAAAGCAAAGGCTAAGTAATTAACCTAAGAGTCCTCTCTCTCGAAGCCTGGAGAATTGTCATCAACTGATAGAATCCCATGGCTTTTCTTCTTTGTTCTACTATCTATTGATTCTTCTACAGCTTTATTGAGGTCTAACTTGCTTACAATCAAATTCACCCATTTTAAGCATATAGTTTAATGAGTTTTGGCACTTATACATATACAGTTATGCAACCACCCAATGTCTATCGGACTTATATGTCTCTCTTCCATTCCTCATATAGGTAATTTATATTTTCTCTTTTTTCTTAATCAGTCTTGCTAGGTGTTTGCCACTTTTACTAATCATTTCAAAGAACCAGATTTTGGCCTTATTTTCTTTATCGTTCATCTCTTTTCATTGACATGTGCTCTTTATTATTTCCTAATTTTTACTTACTTTGGGTTTAATTTGCTTGCTTTGTTTTTAGTTTCTTATGCTTGAAGATTTAGATTTTTTTTGGTAACAGCTTTATTGAGAATTTACATACAATTCATCCATTTAAAGTGTACAGTACAATGGTTCTAAATATATTCACCAAGTTGTACAACCAAAATCAAATAAATTTTACAGTGTTAAAAAAAAACTTATAGTATTTTAACCACCCCCAAAAGAAATCCTACCTTTGTTAGTCACCTCTCCCCTTGCTAGCCCTTCCCTCAGCAAACAACCACTAACCTAATTTCTACCTTTATAATTTGCCTATTCAGGACACTTCCTATAAATGAAATCATACAATATGTAGTCTTTTATGCTCAGCTTCTTTCACTAAACATGTTTTCAAGGTTCATCCATGTTGTAGCACGTGTCAGCACTTTATTCCTTTTAACCACCAAATAACATTTTATTGTATTGATTCACTACATTTTATGTATCCATTAATCAATATATGAATAGGTGATTGATTTCAATTTTCTCATTTCTAATATATGAATTTAAAGATGCAAAATTCCCTCTGAGTACTTCTTTATCTGCATCATATGAAATTTGATATCTTATATTTCATTATATTTCCATTAGAAATATTTTAAAATTTCCCTTATGAAATAAATCGTGGATTTTTATAAATATATTAATTTCCAAATGTTTGGGACTTTTGTCCAGTATATTCAATAATATCTAACATCTATCTTTATGTTGTTTCTTCAGCTGCATCCAAAATGCTGTTAAAAATATCCAATGAATTTTTCATTTCAATTAGTGTACTTTCCAGCTCTAAAATTTCCATTTTGTTCTGTTTTTTACAGTTTCTAGTTCTCTGCTGTAATTATCCTATTTTGTTTATTTACTGTGACCATTTTTTTTCTTAACTCCTGAACATTTTCACAGTGGTTGCCTTAGTCCTATCTATTTATTACAAGAGCATCTAGATAATCTCAGAGTTCCTTTTCTCCCTCCTAAGTATAGGTCACATGCTCCTGTTACTTTGTATATCTAGTGATTTATAATAGGATGCTGATTATAAAGGAATGTACAATGTGGAGACTTGATTCTGTTATGTTCTTTTGAAGAGTAATCTTTATTAACTTGGCTAGACTCAAATTCCAAACACTGTTTTCCTGCCCTCAACAACAGTTGAATTCTCTGCTCAGTTATTTCAGCTTCCAGCTGATGCCTTTTCTTTCTTTTCCTTTTTTCTTTTTATTCTTTTCTTTTCCTTTTTCTTTCCTCCCTCCCTCTATTCCTTCTTTTCTTTTTATCAAGAAGTTGGGTGGAGGTTTTAGACAGATTTGGGGTTTCACACCTGCAGTTCACTCTTTTCTAGGATTTCCCCCTGAGTTCTGGCTGATCTGCCAGCCTAAGCTCTCCCCCTGACAACCCAAGACAGAGAATTGATGAGTATGTTCAGGTAAAAAGTTGTAAACTTGCAAATCTCATAGGTATATTTTCTGTTTTTAAGGGCAGACTGTTTTCCATTTACTTTTGATCAGTCTCCAGTGTAATAAAAATTGCTTTTTAAAACATTTTGTTCAGGTTTTATAATTATTGCTCATGAGACAGTTAGTCCAACCAAGCTGCTCTACCGTTATTAGAAGTCAAACTTTGCTTTCAAACGATTTTTTTGAAAAGCATACCACTTGCAAAGATCGTAAGATAGGAAAGGGATATACGTATGATGGATCATGAGAGCATGGTTTTGGAAAGAATTAAGACTTCCTGAGAATATAAAAATTAAGGCAATGTATGTTTTCTTGGGAAAATAACATTCATCTCTCTGAGGTACTTACATTAGTTTTTAAAAGAGAAAAAAAAAACGGAAAAAGGAATAAGCAGTCAAACTACTGTATCAAACTTAAAAATCGGTATTTTTCATAGAGGACTCTAACATTGAAGAGATTGAAGCAAGACTGCATGTCATTCAGAGTCTTAAATTTTAAATGCACTCCGTCAAATTGTGGTCAACTGCTATGTTAGATGTCTTCTAGTTGATCCCATCACACTCAAATTATCTATGGCTGTAAATGACAAGCATTCCTGAGGCTGTGGCTGAAGCAGCTGCCACAGAGCCCGTGAGGCTGAGTGTGGTAGGTACAGAGTCATCTCGCAGACTCGAGGCCCTAGCTGCTGGGGGAACAGCAGCGCAGTAGGGACTGGCTTGCTGCATGAGCAGAGGTCATGACAGATTTTCTCCCCATGGAAAAACTCAGGCTCACTTTTTGGCAAGAAAATTTTATAGTACACATCTCATGCAGACCAAAAATGTTTAAGTCACATAATTGAACCTGGTCTTACAACCAGATAACTGGTTCATGGATTAGCAAGCTGGGCATCAACGATTCACCGGCATGAATTTGAGCAAGCTCCAGGAGATAGGGAAAGGACAGAGGAGCCTAGGGTGCTGCAGTCCATGGGGTTGCAAAGAGTTGGACACAACTTAGTGACTGAACAACAACAAGGTGGGCCAGTTGGAAACTCCATTATTATAACTGGTTCCCTCCAGTCATGAGTGTTCTCTCAGATTCTTCTTTTAAAAATGAAGCTCTTCCTGTTATTTTGGAATAAAAATATTTTTAAAAAATCTTTCCTCTTCTAGAGCTGTGTTACAGCAACA
Organism: Giraffa tippelskirchi; assembly: GCF_054371585.1. NCBI lineage: Eukaryota > Metazoa > Chordata > Mammalia > Artiodactyla > Giraffidae > Giraffa > Giraffa tippelskirchi. Next base: position 142,932,610 of record NC_137281.1, on the reverse strand, counting down.
TGAGGACAACTGAGTTTAAAGTATAATTTTTGCTGTGAAATAATAGAGCTAGACTCTAATTTAGATTTTTTTTAAAGCAAGTTCACATGATCCAGTGAACCATCAGAATTAAGGGGAGCCAAAAACAGGAAGACCTGGTTCTAAAGATAAACCAAGATCCTGGCTAAAAGACAGAAGAGATGAGGGTAGACCATGACGATAGTAGGAGAGGGAAATAAGAGAGATAGAAGGAGGCTGAATAAAAATTCATTATCATTCTGAAGAACCACCAACCTTTCAAGTTCAAAACATCAACATTTCAAGTTTAAAGTCTTTTAACTGGTCAGGTATTTCTAGTATTTTTTAAAAATCATTTTAAATTTCTTTTTTAATTGTTTAAAATTTTTTAATTTAAATTTATACAAAACATATATAACACAAAATCTATCATCTTAACTATTTTTAAGTGCACAGTTTAGTGGCATTATCTACATGGTTGTGCAACCATTGGTATACCATTACCACCACCTGGGAAGCCCTGTAGTTTAAACATTTCAGCCTTCCTGATGGCATTATGATAGCATTTCCTAATGCCTACTCTCTTTAAAACTAATGGTGTCTCCTTGAGGAAAAAAGACTCAGGGAGAAGACCTTGCTGGTGAAAGTTACAGAGAGGAAGAATCTGGCTCAACATGAGAAAGAACTTTCTATGTTTAGATCTGCAACAGAAAAACAGGAGGCCAGGGAGCTCCCTTTGAAGGTGAAGAGCATTCACACAGGGGCTCTTTAGGCCATCTGTTGGGTGTGCTTTGGAAGAGATTCCTGTCCTGGGTGGGAAGGACCTCTGGACTTCCTCTAACTATGAGGGTCAATAGTTGAGCTGACTTAGAAATCACTGCATACTCAGGTTTCAGATGAGCTTATTGGACTTCAAGTACACTAGATTTGGACTTTAAAATAGTTACTTATTAAAACCACTTACTGGCAGCTTTCATACTTCTCTGTACATTCTTTGTTGGTTTTGTATAAGCTATGAATAAATAATTAAATGTAGAATATGTAGGTTTCATGCCTGGTCCAGCCTTTTATTTATCAAGGGATATGCTGCAGATGACCTTCACAAAAAGCCAGCTTTCTCTTAAATGGGCTCTGCAGTCTCCAGGTTTGCCCCATGCCGATTCATTTTCAATGCTGCTTCCAAACTAATCTTTCTAAGATGCAAATTTCAGCATGTTACCTTTTCTCTTTTAAAATACTTCAATCGTATCCTTTTGTTTTCAAAATAAAGTTCAAATTTCTAAGCATGGCATTGAAGACCACCCTGCTTATCCCTTGAGACTCGTCTCTAGTCATTTCTTCTCTTAAATTCTAATCTGTAGCTGGAAGGAATTACTTCAATTCTCCAGTCTTTGTCTGGCTAACTCCTACATATTCCCTAAGACCCAGCTCAGGTATGATCTTTTTCAGGAAGATATCCTCATTTTCCTTCATGGCTTAGCCAGAGTACCTTCATCATCTGTGACCGTAACTATGAGCATCATAGAATAAGCACCTTGGGGAGACTTAGTTATTTCGGAAAAACATAAAGTTTGATCCCTACCTCAACCCATGTATCATAATAATTTCCCAGTGGTTTAAAAGATAGGAGGATTAAAAAATAATCTTCTAGTGGTGAAAAATCTTTGAATATATGACATAAAACATACAGGCCACTTTAAAAGATTATTAATTATAACGTCACAAATTTTAAAAACAATTCTTCATGTTAAAAACATTATAAAATATCTAAATACAAATGATAAAGGGTGAAAATTAGAAATGAAGTAGCTACCCCACACCTCAGGTCAGGGGTGGCGGCCGACAGGAGCTACCCCACATCCAAGGTAAGGAGCAGCAGCTGTACTTTGCTGGAGCAGCCGTGAAGAGATACCCCATGTTTAAGGTAAGAGAAACCCAAGTAAGATGGTAGGTATTGCGAGAGGGCATCAGAGGGCAGACACACTGAAACTATAATCACAGAAAACTAGCCAATCTGATCACACGGACCACAGCCTTGGCTAACTCAATGAAACTAAGCCATGCCGTGTGGGGCCACCCAAGATGGACGGGTCATGGTGGAGAGGTCTGACAGAATGTGGTCCACTGGAGAAGGGAATGGCAAACCACTTCAGTATTCTTGCCTTGAGAACCCCATGAGCAGTATGAAAAGGCAAAAAGATAGGACACTGAAAGATGAACTCCCCAGATCAGTAGGTGTCCAACATGCTACTGGAGATCTGTGGGGAAATAACTCCAGAAAGAATGATGGGATGGAGCCAAAGCAAACACAATACCCAGCAGTGGATGTGACTGGTGATAGAAGCAAAGTCCAATGCTGTAAAGAGCAATATTGCATAGGAACCTGGAATGTTAGGTCCATGAATCAAGGCAAATTGGAAGTGGTCAAACAGGAGATGGCAAGAGTGAACATCAACTTTCTAGGAATCAGTGAACTAAGATGGACTGGAATGGGTGAATTTAACTCAGACGACCATTGTATCTACAACTGTGGGCAGGAATCCCTTAGAAGAAATGGAGTAGCCATCATGATCAACAAAAGAGTCCAAAATGCAGTACTTGGATGCAATCTCAAAAACGACAGAATGATCTCTGTTCGTTTCCAAGGCAAACCATGCAATATCACGGTAATCCAATTCTATGCCCCGATCAGTAATGCTGAAGAAGCTGAAGCTGAATGGTTTTATGAAGACCTACAAGACCTTTTAGAACTAACACCCAGAAAAGATGTCCTTTTCATTATAGGGGACTGGAATGCAAAAGTAGGAAGTCAGAAAACACCTGGAGTAACAGGAAAATTTGGCCTTGGAGAACAGAATGAAGCAGGGCAAAGGCTAATAGAGTTTTGCCAAGAGAATGCACTGGTCATAGCAAACACCCTCTTCCAAAAACACAAGAGAAGACTCTACACATGGACATCACCAGATGGTCAACACCGAAATCAGATTAATTCTATTCTTTGCAGCCAAAGATGGAGAAGCTCTATACAGTCAGCAAAAACAAGACCAGAAGCAGACTGTGGCTCAGATCATGAACTCCTTGTTGCCAAATTCAGACTTAAATTGAAGAAAGTAGGTAAAACCACTAGACCATTCAGGTATGACCTAGATCAAATCCCTTATGATATACAATGGAAGTGACAAATAGATTTAAGGGACTAGATCTGATAGACAGAGTGCCTGGTGAACTATGGACAGAGGTTCATGACATTGTGCAGGAGACAGGGATTAAGACCATGCCCATGGAAAAGAAATGAAAAAAGGCAAAATGGCTGTCTGAATAGGCCTTACAAATAGCTGTGAAAAGAAGAGAAGTGAAAAACAAAGGAGAAAAGGAAAGATATTCCCATTTGAATGCAGAGTTCCAAAGAATAGCAAGGAGACATAAGAAAGCCTTCCTCAGTGATCAATGCAAAGAAATAGAGAAAAACAACAGAATGGGAAAGACTAGAGACCTCTTCAAGAAAATTAGAGATACCAAGGGAACATTTCATGCAAAGATGGGCTCGATAAAGGACAGAAATGGTATGGACCTAACAGAAGCAGAAGATATTAAAAAGAAGGTGGCAAGAATACACAGAAGAACTGTACAAAAAAGATCTTCATGACCCAGATAATCACGATGATGTGATGATCACTCACCTAGAGCCAGACATCCTGGAATGTGAAGTCAAGTGGGCCTTAGAAAGCATCACTACGAACAAAGCTAGTGGAGGTGATGGAATTCCAGTTGAGCTATTTCAAAGATGATGCTGTGAAAGTGCTGCACTCAATATGCCAGCAAATTTGGAAAACTCAGCAGTGGTCACAGGACTGGAAAAGGTCCATTTTCATTCCAATACCAAAGAAAGGCAATGCCAAAGAATGCTCAAACTACCACACAATTGCACTCATCTCACACGCTAGTAATGTAATGCTCAAAATTCTCCAAGCTAGGCTTCAGCAATATGTGAACCATGAACTTTCAGATGGTCAAGCTGGTTTTAGAAAAGGCAGAGGAACCAGAGATCAAATTGCCAATATCCTCTGGATCATCGAAAAAGCAAGAAAGTTCCAGAAAAACATCTATTTCTGCTTTATTGACTATGCCAAAGCCTTTGACTGCGTGGATCACAATAAACTGTGGAAAATTCTGAAAGAGATGGGAATACCAGAACATCTGACCCGTCTCTTGAGAAACCTGTATGCAGGTCAGGAAGCAACAGTTAGAACTGGACATGGAGTAACAGACTGGTTTCAAATAGGAAAAGGAGTACGTCAAGGCTGTATATTGTCACCCTGCTTATTTAACTTATATGCACAGTACATCATGAGAAACACTGGGCTGGAGGAAGCACAAGCTGGAATCAAGCTTGCCAGGAGAAATATCGATAACCTCAGATATGCAGATGACACCACCCTTATGGCAGAAAGCGAAGAAGAACTAAAGAGCCTCTTGATGAAAGTGAAAGAGGAGAGTGAAAAAGTTGGCTTAAAGCTTAACATTCAGAAAACTAAGATCATGGCATCTGGTCCCATCACTTCATGGCAAATAAGTGGGGAAACAGTGGAAACAGTGTCAGACTTTATTTTGGGGGGCTCCAAAATCACTGCAGATGGTGATTGCAGCCATGAAATTAAAAGATGCTTACTCCTTGGAAGGAAAGTTATGACCAAACTAGATAGCATATTTAAGAGCAGAGACATTACTTTGCCAACAAAGGTCCGTCTAGTCAGGCTATGGTTTTTCCAGTAGTCATGTATGGATGTGAGAGTTGGACGGTGAAGAAAGCTGAGCGCCACAGAATTGATGCTTTTGAACTGTGGTGTTGGAGAAGACTCTTGAGAGTCCCTTGGACTGCAAGGAGATCCAACCAGTCCATCCTAAAGGAGATCAGTCCTGGGTGTTCATTGGAAGGACTGATGTTGAAGCTGAAACTCCAATACTTTGGCCACCTCATGCGAAGAGTTGACTCATTGGAAAAGACCCTAATGCTGGGAAGGATTGGGGGCAGGAGGAGAAGGGGACAACAGAGGATGAGATGGCCGGATGTCATCACCAACTCAATGGGCATGGGTTTTGGTAGACTCTGGGAGTTGGTGATGGACAGGGAGGCCTGGCATGCTGTGATTCATGGGGTTGCAAAGAGTTGGCCACGACTGAGTGACTGAACTGAACTGATGTCATATAGAGTCTCTACACATCAGTAAAGAAAAAATAAACACATTAAGAGCAAAGAACATAAGTAGTATTCATTAAACAGTTACATATGGAGCATGAGTAAGTCCTTAACTAAATATTAGAAATGCAGGCTGGCCCAACCCCAGACCTACTGAAAGAACAAATACTTTCAACAAGATCTTTCGGTAATTTTGCATATACATTAAATTTGAGAAGTACTATCCTAGACATCATCATACCGTTGTGATGTTTTCTTTTTATCTCCTGCTAGAAAGTGGGCTACATAGAAACATTTTTTTAAAATAATTCTATCCCTTAAACCTGCACTATATTGGTACTATAAAGAAAAAATAAACACATTAAGAGCAAAGAACATAAGTAGTATTCATTAAACAGTTACATATGGAGCATGAGTAAGTCCTTAACTAAATATTAGAAATGCAGGCTGGCCCAACCCCAGACCTACTGAAAGAACAAATACTTTCAACAAGATCTTTCGGTAATTTTGCATATACATTAAATTTGAGAAGTACTATCCTAGACATCATCATACCGTTGTGATGTTTTCTTTTTATCTCCTGCTAGAAAGTGGGCTACATAGAAACATTTTTTTAAAATAATTCTATCCCTTAAACCTGCACTATATTGGTACAGAGTGGATGCCCAATAAATGATAACAGAATGAATAAAATGGAGATAATGACACTCCCACTAACAGGCTTTTTGCTTTTGGTGAAGGCTGCACCTAATGGCTGGATGCTGGGCTTCTTTCCTAAGTTTGTATTTCTATCACCCTCTAGAAAATAAAAGGAACCAATCCACCTTGGGCCCACCAAGATGATATGTCATCTCATAAACACAAAGCAAAAGTTCTTTCATCTCTTAATGGAGCTGTTAACTTGGAGATTTAAGAAAGATTTTTTAAAGTCAGAGATCAGAGAGCTGTTTTTTTGGTGGCATATGTTAGCTTAGACTATTAGAAATATCCAGGAAAATTCCTTAAAAAATAGACCCAAGGACAGGAATAGACACACAGACATAGAGAATGGACATGTGGACACGGGTAAGGGGAGGGTGGGACAAATTGGGAGAATGCACTGACATGGATACACCACCACGTGTAAAACAGCTAGCTAGTGGGAAGCTTCTGTACAGCACAGGGAGCTCAGCTAGGTGCTCTGTGATGACCTAGCAGGATGAGATGGGGGTGGGTGGGAGAGAGACTCAAGAGGGAGGGGATAAATGTATACATAGCTGATTCACTTCATTGTACAGCAGAAATTAACACAATATTGCAAAGCAATTATACTCCAATAAAATTATTTTTTGATTTTTAAAAAGGAGTAGGCCTACAAATATACCTCTTTTATCCATTCTCTAAATTTCAGTGTTTGTTAATGCAACCTGAAATTTTGAGCAGCAGTGATGTTTATTTAGTAATTCTTTACACTATATCTTTTCTCTTACAATAGTAATTTTTAATGTTTCCTTCAATTTTGTAATTGGATTTTATAAAACAAATACAAACAGATCTATTAAAGATACTTATCTACACAACTAAAACAATGCAATCTGCTGAATTAAAATATTATTATGTTAGGATAAGACTACAACTCCTATTCTCAAAGTGTATAGAAATCATTGAAAATAGTGACGACATGTACTCCACATCTCTTCATTGTTAAATAAAAGTTTTAGATGAAAAGAAAAAAAAAATAGGCCCAAGGAGAATGGAATTAGATTTGGCTGCAGCCATTGCTCCTTGCCTAGAGGAGAGGAGTAGGATGGAAGGAAACCTGAAATTTATCAGAAATAGAGTAAGAAAGAGGAGAAGCAAGGGATGAATAGGGTGGCCCAAGAAGAAGACAAGGATAGAAAGAAAAACATGAATGAGAAGAAAGAAATTTTCCATCAGTATTAGGTCCAAGGACAGAGAAGAGAAGGAAAATTTTATCATCCTATCTAGTGCTTAATGCTTAAGTGCCCACTGAATTAAATGTAAATACTCCTGACATTCAGAATTCTCCACTTAACATCCAGATCTCACCCTTCAGCCACATTTTCCATTATCCTTCTATGTGTGCCCCACTTCAGCCAAACTACATCACTTACATTTGTCCTTGTTGATCTGCATCATTGCTCACAATGCCCTTTTGATCTGGACTGTCCCCCTTGTTCTGATTTCCTTCTATAAAAATTCTACCAGTCCTTCAAGTCTCCTCCAAAACATCCCTCTTCCTTGAAAGCTTTCTTTTATTAATTCTCCAGTGGATGCCCTGCTCTCTCTCTTTGCAGAGAATCCTCTTCTGTGACTTTTATCTGGGTTTCCCTGGTGGCTCAGATGCTAAAGAATCTGCCCACAACATGGGAGACTTGGGTTCAACCCCTGGGTAGGGAAGATCCCCTGGAGGAGGAAAGGGCAGCCCACTCCAGTACTCTTGCCTGGAGAATCCCATGGACAGAGGATCCTGGAAGGTTACAGTCCATGGGGTCGCAAAGAGTCAGACACAACTGAGCGACTAACACTAGTTGTTGATGTGCTTGTCTGCAAATGTCATGGACCATTTTGTCTCTCAGTCTCCTAGAACACAGTGCATGGAAGGCGAAATGATTTCAGCTTATTTGGAGTGAACTGATTAGGACCTTACCTGGAGATGGAGTGACTTCCTTCTCAAAAAATTACCCTCATTCTATTTGTAAACTATACACATATTTAAAACTGTATACATAACTTTTTTTCTCTTTTAGGCCAGGCAGATCTTTTTTCTGACTGAGCCACAGCTTGGTCCCATGGAGAGCTGCTCTTCCATCTCCTACTGCTGATGGCTCATCTTCAAACAGGCATTTAACGTGGATTACTAACATAGCAAACTAGTCCCACCCATAGTTTTGACCACTCATGAGTGGCCTAGAAGGTCAATGACACGTTATAATTTATGATATTCCAGGAACATGGATTTATAAGAGCTGCCTCATGTGAAAGAGTAAGTCACTTGGAGACGGGCATACCTAGCTGACCACCCACCATACTTCAACACAGCTTTGCGGTTTGGTACTGACTTTAGAATTTTGTTGACTCAGGGGGAAAGCCCAGAATCTCAAACAGGTAACTGGACTTGGATATGTTTGTTTGGCCTACTCAGCGTTGATGTGTATCAAATTTAGAAAGATACACAGGTAACCAACAGTTAAAAAAATTCTGATATATTTTTATTAACTGAAGTCCATGGTGGCTCAGACAGTAAAGAATCTGCCTGCTATGTGGGAGACCCAGGTTTGCTCCTTGGGTGGGGAAGATCCCTCAGAGAAGGGAATGGCTACCCACTCCAGGATTCTTGCCTGGAGAATTTCATGGACGGAGGAGCCTGGCAGGCCACAGTCCATGGGGTTGCAAAGAGTCGGACATGACTGAGCAACTAACACTTTCACTCTCATAGTTTATATTAGGATTCATTCTTTATATTGTGTAGTTCTGTGGGTTTTGACAAATGGATAATGTCCTGTATCCACCACTATAATATAGAGTAGTTTCATCACCCTAAAAATCACCTGTAGTCCTCCTCTTCATCCCCCCCTGTGGTGACCACTGATCTTTTTAAAGTCTCAAGAGTTTTGTCTTTTCCAAAACGTGATATGTTTGAGATCATACAATGCATATAGCCTTTTCAGACAGCTTTTCTCAATTAGCAATGTGCATTTAAGGTCCTGCCATGTCTTTCTCTGGCTTAATAACTCACTTCTCTTTAGTGCTGAATAATATTCCATTGTTTGGATGTATCGGGATTTTTTTTATCCATTCACCTCCTGAAGGATATCTTGGTTGGTCTAGATTTTTAGGAATTATGAGTAAAGCTGCTATAAACACTTGTATGCAGGTTTTTGTACGGACACAAGTTTTCAAGTCTTGTGTAAATAACAAAGAGCACGGTTGATAGATTATACGGTAAGACTTTGTTAGCTTTGTAAGAAACTACCAGATTGTCTTCTAAAGCAGTAACGAATGAGATTTTCTGTTGCTCCACATCCCCACCAGCATTTGGGTTGTGAGTGCTTTGCAGTTTAGCCATTTGAATAGATATGCAGTGGTGTCCTACTGTTTTCATTTGCAGTTCATTTGCAAACTAAATGCAAGCACATACACAGAGCATCTTCTCATTTGGTATTTGCCACCTGCATTTCTTCTTTGGTGACGTGTTTGTTCAGGTCTTTTGTCTACTTAAAATTGGGTCATTTGTTTTATTATTGAATTTTAAGAGCTCTTTGTATATTTTGGATACAATCCCACAAAATGTATGCTTTTCAAAAATTTTCTCCAAGTCTGTGGATTGTCTTTTCATTCTCCTAACAGTATCTTTCACAGAGCAAAAATTTTAAATTTTAATGAAACGCGGATTATCAGTTTTTTCTTTCATGGATTTTATTTTATCTTTTTGGTGTCTTATCAAAAATGCCATCATCAAACCCAAGCTCACCTGAATTTCCTCCTATTATATTTTAAACTTTGGACTGTGATCCATTTTGGCCTATGATACCAATGAAGCAGGGCAAAGACTAACTGAATTCTGCCAAGAAAATGCACTAGTCATAGCAAATACCCTTTGCAACAATGTAAGACATGACTTTACACATGGACATCACCAAATGGTCGATACCGAGATCAAATTGATTACATTCTCTGTAGCCTAAGCTGGAGAAGCTGTATACAGTCAGCAAAAACAAGATCTGGAGCTGACTGTAGCTCAGATCATCAGCTTCTCAAAGCAAAATTCAGGCTTAAACTAAAGAAAGCTGAGAAAAACACAAGACAAGCCAGGTATGACTTAAATCAAATCCTGTATAAATTCACAGTAGTGGTAACAAATACATTCAAGGGACTAGATCTAGTTAACAGTGTACCTGAAGAACTATGAACAGAGGTCCATAATATTGTAGTTCAGTTCAGTTCAGTTGCTCAGTCGTGTCCGAATCTTTGTGATCCCATGGACTGCAGCACGCCGGGCCTCCCTGTCCACCAACAACTCCCGGATCTTACTCAAACTCATGTCCATTGAGTCGGTGATGCCATCCAACCATCTCATCCTCTGTCATCCCCTTCTCCTCCTGCCTTCAGTCTTTCCCAGCATCAGGGTCTTTTCAAATGAGTCAGCTCTTCACCATCAGGTGGCCAAAGGATTGGAGTTTCAGCTTCAACATCAGTCCTTCCAATGAACACCCAGGACTGATCTCCTTTAGGATGGACTGGTTGGATCTCCTTGCAGTCCAAGGGACTCTCAAGAGTCTTCTCCAACACCACAGTTCAAAAGCATCAATTCTTTGGTGTTCAGCTTTCTTTATAGTCCAACTCTTACATCCATACATGACCACTGGAAAAACCATAGCCTTGACTAGACGGACCTTTGTTGGCAAAGTAATGTCTCTGCTTTTTAATATGCTGTCTAGGTTGGTCATAACTTTCCTTCCAAGGAGTAAGCATCTTTTAATTTCATGGCTGCATAATATTATAGAGGAGGTGGCAAACAAAACCATCCACCCAAAAAAGAAAAGCAAGAAGGCAAAGTGGTTATCTGAGGAGGGCTGACCAATAGTAGAGGAATGAAGAGAAGTGAAAAGCAAGGGAGAGAGGGAAAGGAACACGCAAATAAGTGCAGAGTTCCAAAGAACAGTGAGGAGAGACAAGGAGGCCTTCTTCAATGAACAGTGTTTAATAATAGAAGAAAACAACAAAAGGGGCAAGACTAGAGATCTCTTCAGGGAAATTGGAAACATCAAGGGAAAATTCTGCCCAAAGATGGGCACAATAAAGGATAAAAATGGTAGAGATCCAGTAGATGCTGACAAGATCAAGAAGAGATGGAAAGAATACACAGAAGAACTGCATTAAAAAGATCTTAATGAACTGATTACTACAATGATGTGGTTAGTCACCCAGAGCCAGAATTTCTGGAGTGTGAAGTCGGTGGGCTTTAAGAACCACTGCTGTTAATAAAGCTAGTGATGTGATGAAATTCCAGCAGAACTATTCAAATCCCTAAAGGATGATGCCAACAAGGTTTTGCATTCATTATGCCAGCAAATCTGGAAGGCCCAGCAGTGGCCACAGGACTGGAAAAGGTCAATCTTCATCCCAATTCCCAAGAAGGGTAGTACCAAGGAACGTGTTAACCATCAGACAGTTGCATTCATCTCCCATGCTAGTAAGGTCATGCTTTAAATCTTGCATACTAGACTCCAGCATTATGCAAACCAAGAAATTCCAGATACACAAGCTGAGTTTAGGAAAGGAAGAGGAACTAGAGATCAAATTGCCAGCATTCACCGGATTATAGAGAAAACAAGGACATTTCAGAAAAACATCTATCTCTGTTTCATAGACTACACTAAAGCCTTTGACTGTGTGGATCATGACAAACTGTGGAAATCTCTTAGAGAGATGGGAATACTAGACCCTTTTACCTGTCTCCTGAGGAACCTGTATGTGGGTCAAGAAGCAACAGTTAAAACCCTGTATGGAACAGCTGATAGGTTCAAGATTGAGAAAGGAGGCTGTCTGTGCTGTCTGTGGTCACCCTTCTTGTTTTAACCTACATGCTGAGCACATCATGAGAAATGCCGGATGGATGAGTTACAAGCTGGAATTAAGACAGATGGGAAAAACATCAACAATCTCAGATATGCAGATTATACCACTCTAATGACAGAAAGCGAAGAGGAACTAAAGAACTTCTTGATGAAGGTGAAGCATAAGAGTGAAAGAGTTGGCTTAAGACTAAATATTTAAAAAAAAACTAAGATCATGGCATCCAGCCCCATTACTAAGTATGACAAATCAAAAGGGAAAAGGTGGAAGTAGTGACAGATTTCCTCTTCTTGGGCTCCAAAATCACTGTGGATAGTGCCTGCAGCCATGAAATCAGAAAATGATTGCTTCTTGGCAGGAGTGTGATGACAAACCTAGTCAGTGTGTTGAAAAGCAGAGATATTACTCTGCCAACAAATTTCTGTATAGTCAAGGTTTTCCCAGTGGTCATGTACAATTGTGTACATGTAAAGAAGGCAGAAGGACTGTAAAGAAGGCAGAACACCAAAGAATTAGATGCCTTTGAACTCGGTGCTGCAGAAGACTCCTGAAAGTCCCTTGGACACCAAAGAGATCAAACCAGTCAATCTTAAGGAAGATCAATCCTGAATATTCACTGGAAGGACTGATGCTGAAGCCGAAGCTCCAGTATTTTGGTCATCTGATGCAAACAGATGACTCAGTGGAAAAGTCCCTGATGCTGGGAGAGATTGAGGGCAGAAGGAGAAGAGGACATCAGAGGATGAGAAGGCTGGATCGCATCATTGATGTAATGAACATGAATTTAGGCAAACTCCATGAGATGGTGAGAGACAGGGAGGCCTGGCATGCTGTAGTCCATGGGGTCGCAAAGAGTAGGACACAAGTGGGTGACTGAAAACAGCAACATGATCCACTTTGAGTTCATTTTGTGAAAGTTCTCAGGTCCAGATCTGTGTTAATTTGTGTGTGTGCGTGTGTGGATGTGCAGTTGTTCCAGCATCTTTTACATTTTTTTAAAGATTTTTTTTTTTTGACGTTGACCATTTTTAAAATCTTTATTGAATTTGTTACAATATTGCTTGTTTTATGTTTTGATTTTTTGGCTACCAGGCATGTGGGATCTTAGCTCCCCGACCAGAAATTAAACTCAAACCCCCTGCATTGAAAGGTGAAGTCTTAACCAGTGGACCGTGAGAGAAGTTCCCTAGCATCATTTATCAAAAAGATTATTCTTTCTCCATTAAATTGCCTTTGGTTGTTAGTCAGAGATCAGTTGGCTATATTTATATGTTTCTATTTCTGTGCTCTCGATTTGTCTCATTGAACTATTGGTCAATTGTTTTACCAATACCACTCTGCCTCGATTACTGTAGCTTTGTAGTAAGTCTTGAAGTTGGGCTGTGTCAGTCCTCTGACTTTGTTCTTCTTTAGTACTGTGTTGGCTATTCTGGGTCTTTTGCCTTTCCTTATAAGATTGAGAATTGGCTTATTGATACCTGCAAAATAACTTGCTGGAATTTTGCTGGGATTGTGTGAATCTGTCCCTTAGTCTCAAAGTTCTGTTCCGGATCTACCCCTTTCCCTATATCATTACCATTTCATGTCACTATTCCTGCCTCTGTCATTATTCTTTCAGGGAACACCTCAGTATTGCAGAAATGAGCAGGGTTGACACATATTGTCAGTGCTATAAATCCACAAAGATTGCCCTAGAATTTTTTATGCACTTTGGTTCAGATGTATTATGGCTTAACAGGCTGTATTGAGCTGACTAAGGAACTTCATCACCACAATCACACCATTTCTATGAGAACATGTGTTGGAATTCCAAACTTAGGATGGAATGCTACTGCTGCTGCTAAGTTGCTTCAGTCATGTCCAACTCTATGCGACCCCATAGATGGCAGCCCACCAGGCTCTCCCATCCCTGGGATTCTCCAGACAAGAACACTGGAGTGGGTTGCCATTTCCTTCTCCAATGCATGAAAGTGAAAAGTGAAAGTGAAGTCGCTCAGTCATGTCCAACTCTTAGTGACCCCATGGATTGCAGCCTACCAGGCTCCTCTGTCCATGGGATTTTCCAGGCAAGAGTACTGGACTGGGTTGCCATTGCCTTCTCCGTAGGATGGAATAGAATTTGTCAGTAAGTAGAGGCCAACTGCGGCTTCCCTGGTGGCTCACATGGTAAAGCATCTGCCTGCAAAGCGGGAGACCCGGGTTCGATCCCTGGGTTGGGAAGATCCCCTGGAGAAGGAAATGGCAACCCACTCCAGGATTCTTGCCTGGAGAATCCCATGGACAGAGGACCCTGGAAGCCTACAGTCCATGGGGTCGCAAAGAGTCGGACACGACTGAGCGACTTCACTTTCACTTTCACTTTCAGAGGCCACCTGCAGCCCCGTAAGGGCAGGAAGAGGATTTTGACAAACAGATATCAGCTGCTTCAGTGATTTGTGCCAAGTTGGCCAAAGTTAGGATTTTGTGTACAGAGCTACAGTATGTCCCTCTGTGTGTGTTGTATCATGTGTGTGTTGTATGTGCATGCAAGCATGCATGCATGTAGGGATGGGCAGGGAAGGAGAGATGGAAGCATCACAGTGTACCCCATGTTCAAATTCTAATATTTTAACTTTCCAGAACCTTCTTCTTTATCACCTTAATTTTTTAAATTAAATTAATTTATTTATTTTTGGCTGCTCCGGGTCTTCACTGCTGGGTACAGGCTTTCTCTACTTGCTGTGAGCAGAGGCTACTCTCTAGTTGCAACGCATGGGCTTCTCATTGTGGTGGCTTCTCTTGTTGCAGAACATGGGCTCTAGAGTGAGCAGGCTTCAGTGGTTTTGGTGCACAGGCTTAGTTGCTCCTCAGCATGTGGGATCTTCCCAGACCGAGAATCGAACCTGTGTCCCCTGCATCGGCTGGTGGATTCCTAACCACTAGACCACCAGGAAAGTCCTTCCTATCATCTTTAGGTGTTATACTTCCTTTCTCTTTTGTTGCTGGTTGTCATCACCTGCAAACAGGTAACCAACTTCAAGAATCTCCTTTAGAATTTTAGAAGAAAGTTATCGAATTCACAGGGCAACAAATCCAGGTAGGAGCATGGGAAAATTCCTTCTCAAAACTCTGAGCTAGTGGTTCTCAACCTGCATGCACAGGAGAATCACTAGGGAGCTTTTCAAACCTGCCAACTGGCCTGGCCCTTAGGCCAATTGAATCAGTCTCCAGGGTGAGGCCCAGGAAATCTGTGTGTACGTGTATATATACACACACACACACACACACAGGTGATTTGAATGTGCAAACTGGATTGAGAAACACTGCTCTAAGGGTATGACATTTAAGCTTGTACTCCTTCAGATGTGATGCTAAGATCTAATCATCTCATCTGAGCAAGGATCCTATGTCCACCCCTGCAGAGGGGGGCTGCTTACAGACACTTTTCTTTAGTGACATGACAGGCACCTGATACTTTAGAAAGGAATTGGATCTCCTTTTTAATAAAAAACATCCTCTCTTTCAAGGGAAGAGGAAAAGTTGAAATTGACATGTGCCAAGATAATTGAAGCAAATAAATCCAGGCACAGATAACAAAAAGTTCTTCCACATATCCATTAAATACAGGCGATGGCTGCTTTTACAGGAAACATAATTTGTTCTAAATTTCCCCCTCTTTGGAATTATCCATAAATTTCCAAATTAATGTGTAGCTGCTGAGAGAACATCTTCTTCCCTTGTCTTCCTCCCTGCTTTTTATCTATTTTGCTACAAAATGGGAGAGCAGAAGAAGAGGAAGGTTTTTATGTGTTTATTTTAAAGGCAACACGTAAAATCTTATCAAAACAGGACCCAGTGAAAAATCCTTTCTCTTGGGACTTCCCTGCCAGTCCAGTGGTTAAAGCTCGGTGCTTCCAGTATGTGCTTAGGGGGAGCTAAGATCCCACATACCTCTGAAGGCCAAAACAAACCAGAAACTTTCTCTTTGGCTCATTCGGCAGTTGAGTAAGGGGTAAGCAGGGGAGGGATTCCCACATTAGTTCCCTCGGAACAAAGTTGGTGAGTACCTGACATCCCTATGTGACGAGCCAAGCCACCAGAGAGTGTAATTTGTGGAATAAACAACCAAGAATGGCACCCAAGGTAGTAAAGAATCAAAATTGCGGGCCATATTGGTTACTGTCTCAAGGTAACTGAGAGTGAGGAAAACTGACGTACTGTGAAAAATAAGCTGGTTTTCTTCTGTGGCTGGGAAGTGTGCTCCACGCCTCTAAGGTAAGGAAGTCTGGCTGGCTGTGTGAATTCATCCTACCCAAATTCACAGACAGGGGGCACGGAGTAAGGAGGATGAAGAGGGCAAAAATCTGAGGCAGTGGGGAGAAATGAAGAAAGGTGAAGTGGGTGGGAACTGGAGATGGGAGAAGGGTGTACCTTTAAATCTCCATACGCATCAGATCCCCCTTGTAATTCACTGACACTGACTCACCTTTGAGCTAGGAGAAAACTGCATTGGGCTACAGAAGTTTGCCTCTTGAGTTTCAAATGGAATAGTGACCTGTCATCACTCACTGGTCACTGATAAGAACAGAGAAGAGAGAGTAGCTGTACCGAATGGTCGACTGGAATCACCATCACTTCAGGAAAAACTATTCAAGATGCATGCACTATTGACGCTGTCATCACAGCCAAAGACAGATGGCCTTCCTTGTTGTTTTACTACAGCTTCTGTCAGATGTGTTTATCGAGTGTCTGCTTCCACTGCCAGGTCAGCTTAGTTAGAGGGGAGAAACTCATTTAGCACAGGGAGACAGTCTGAGAGGGGGAGCCACAGTGCATTTACATGGACCGAAACTGTTCGAAATACATTTCTCACCACTCTCCTCAAAGAGCTGAAACTCAGTAGATACTAGTTTTCCTTGAGTGTGCCTTGATCTGTGATGAGAGCAGTGAGGAGTCGGGAGGTTGGGAGCCATGGTTCCTAACACACAGTCTAGTGTGGTATTGGTGATATAGGGCTGAGCATAGCTGCCTTCCTAACACGCAGTCTAGGGCACCAAGCTTGTTTCTTATTTGTGGAAAATTTGACTTGTTTCTAAAACTCGACTTCAAGATTATTAAAATAAAAAAAGTAGCTCAGCTGGTAAAGAGTCCGCCTGCAATGCACAAGACCCTGGTTCGATCCCTGGGTTGGAAAGATCCCCTGATGGAGGCCATGGCAACCCACTCCAGTATTCTTGCCTGGAGAATCCCATGGACAGAGGAGCCTGGCAGGCTACAGTCCATGGGATCGCAAAGAGACAGACATGACTGAGTGACTAAGCACATCCATTTATAGGCATGCCTTTAGTAGTATGTACCAGGTATATACAACTCTGCTGGCTTGTCTCCTTTGCCCTTCCCCCCATCCATTCTTCACTCTTGTCCCTTTGGCTTTGCTGGGTCTGGCCAAGTTGGGGGAAGAGTAACAGAGATCAGAGGATGAGAGGAGAAGAAAATAGGGACATTTGTTTCCCTCACCTCCTTGTACACAGGCTTGAGACCAGCATTCTTTTCTGGGGACTTACAAAATGCCTTATTTATTTCCGTGGTATCCCTCACAACATTGCCTCCCATGAAATAACTTATATGCTAAAGGAATAGTGGTGATGGAGATGGGTCTAGAGAAACTAAGTAACTGCCCAAGAACTCTCAACTAGAAAATGGAGTCAAGAATAAAACTGAGTCTATCTGATTCTCCACCAAAATGGCTATATCTCTTTATTGTTATGTTGCGTATGTCTTCCAATTTCATGGCAAAATCAGTTTTCTCTGACCAAATAACATTATAAAACAAATGGAACAGACACATACAGAACATTCCATCCAACAGCACCAGAATATACATCCTTCTTAAGTGCACATGGGACATTCTGCAGGAGAGATTATATGTTGGACCACCAAGCAACCCTTAACAAACTTAAGAAGACCGAAATCATATCTAGTATCTTTTCCAATCACTGTGGTATGAAACTAGTAATCAATGACAGGAATAAAACTGAAAAATTCACAAATACATGGAAATTAAACAACACACTCCTAAACAACAAATGGATTAATAAAGAAGTCTAAAGGGAAATCATAAAGTATCCTGAGATGAACTAAAATGAAAACACAACATATGAAAACTTACGGGCTGCATCAAAAGAAGTTCTAAGAGGGAAGTGTGCAGCAATAAATGCCTACATTAAAAAAGAAAGATCTCTAATAAACAATCTAGCTTTACATCTCAAGGAATAAAAAAAAAGGAGACCAAACTAAGTCCAAAATTAGCATAAGGAAGGAAATAATAACTACTAGAGCAGACACAAATAAAACAGAGAGTATAAAGACAATAGAAAAAGATCATGAAACTAAAAGTTAATTTTTTGAAAAGTTAAAGTTAACAAACCTTTAGCTGGAGTAAGATGGGGTTGTCTCAGACAAAACTATAAATGAAAAAGGAAGCATTGTAAATGATACCACAAAAATATAAAGAATCATAGAGGTAAATATGAACAATTATATATCAATAAACTAGATAAATAGAAGAAATTGATAAATTCCTAGAAACACACAACCTATCAAGACTGATTCATAAAGAAACAGACAATCTGAACAGACAAGTAATGACTAAGGATATTGAATCAGTAATAAAAACCTCCCAACAAAGAAAAGTCTTTTACTAGATGATCATTTGTAAGTTTTGCCAAACTTTTACAGAAGAATTAATGTCAATCTTTCTCAAATTCTTTGAAAAAAATGAAGAGGAAGGAACACTTGTAAATTCATTTTATGAGGCCAGCATTACCCTGATACCAAAGACTGATAAGGACACTATAAGAAAAGAAAACTATAGGCCAATACTCTTGATGAATATAGGTGCAGAAATTCTCAACAAAATTCTATCAAACTGAATTCAACAGCACAGTTAAAAGATTCTATACCATGACCAAGTAGCATTTATCCATGAGATGTGAGGATAGTTCAATATATGCAAACCAAAAAGTAAATGTTATACATTACATTAATAGAATAAAAATCATAAGATCCTCTTGATGCAGTAAAAGCGTTTGACAAAATCGACACTCTTTCATGATACAAGCTCTCAACAAATTAGATATAGAAGTAACATCCTTCAACATAAAGGACATGTATGAAAAATCCTTAGCTAACATCATACTCAACTGTGAAAAACAAACTGTGAAAAAACTATGAAAGCTTTTCCTCTAAAATCAGGAATAAGACAAGGGTGCCCACTCTCACTGTTGCTTTTCTCGACATAGTACTGAAAGTCCCAGCCAAAGCAATCAGACAAGAAAAAGAAATAAAAGGCATCCAACCTGGAAAGGATAGCATAAAATTATTTCTATCTGCAGATGACATGATCATATGTATAGAAAACCCCTAATGGTTCCACCAAAAAACTCTTAGAATAAATAAATTCAGCAAAGCAACAGGATACAATTAGAACAAGGGAACATTTCATGCAAAGATGGGCACAATAAAGGACAGAAATGGTATGGACCTAACACAAGCAGAAGATATTAAGAAGAGGTGGGAAGAATACACAGAAGAACTATATAGAAAAGATCTTCATGACCCAGATAACCATGATGGTGTGATCCCTCACCTAGAGCCAGACATCCTGGAGTGTGAAGTCAAGTGGGCCTTAGGAAGCATCACTATGAACAAAGCTAGTGGAGGTGATGGAATTCCAGTTGAGCTATCTCAAATCCTAAAAGATGATGCTGTGAAAGTGCTGCACTCAATATGCCAGCAAATTTGGA
Organism: Giraffa tippelskirchi; assembly: GCF_054371585.1. Taxonomy (NCBI): domain Eukaryota; kingdom Metazoa; phylum Chordata; class Mammalia; order Artiodactyla; family Giraffidae; genus Giraffa; species Giraffa tippelskirchi. Next base: position 142,913,053 of record NC_137281.1, on the reverse strand, counting down.
AAACTCAGCAGTGGCCACAGGACTGGAAAAGGTCAGTTTTCATTCCAATCCCAAAGAAAGGCAACGCCAAAGAATGTTCAAACTACCACACAATTGCAGTCATCTCACACGCTAGCAAAGTAATGCTCAAAATTCTCCAAGTCAGGCTTCAACAGTACATGAACCAAGAACTTCCAGATGTTCGAGCTGGATTTAGAAAAAGCAGAGGAACCAGAGATCAAATTTCCAACATCTGTTGCATCATAGAAAAGGCAAGAGAGTTCCAGAAAAACATCTACTTCTGCTTTATTGACTATGCCATAGCCTTAAATTGTGTGGATCACAAATAACTGTGGAAAATTCTTCAAGAGTTGGGAATACCAGACCAGCTGACCTGCCTCCTGAGAAATCTGTATGCAGGTCAAGGAGCAACAGTTAGAACTGGACATGGAACAATGGACTGGTTCCAAGTTGGGAAAGAAGTAAACCAAGGCTGTGTATTGTCACCCTGCTTATTTAACTTATATGCAGAGTACATCACACAAAATGCTGGACTGGATGAAGCACAAGTTGGAATCAAGATTGTCAGGAGAAACAACAATAACCTCAGATTTGCAGATGTCACCACCCTTATGGCATAAGGGAAGAGGAACTAAAGAGCCTCTTGATGAAAGTGAAAGAAGAGAGTGAAAAAGCTGATTTAAAGCTCAACATTCAAAAAACAAATATCATGGCATCCAGTCCCATCATTTATGGCAAATAGATGGGGAAACAATGGAAACAGTGACAGACTTAATTTTCTTGGGCTCCAAAATCACTGTGGATGATGACTGCAGCCATGAAATTAAAAGATGCTTGCTCCTTAGAAGAAAAGCCATGACCAACCTAGACAGCATATTAAACAGCAGAGACGTTACTTTGCTGACAAAGGTATATATAGTCAAAGCTATGGTTTTTCCAGTAGTCATGTATAGATGTGAGAGTTGGACCATAAAGAAAGCTGAGGACCAAAGAATTGCTTTTGAACTGTGGTGTTGGAGAAGACTCTAGAGAGTCCCTTGGACAGCAGGGAGATCAAACCAGTCTAACCTAAAGGAAATCAGCCCTGAATATTCATTGTAAAGACTGATGTTGAAGCTGAAACTCCAATACTTTGGCCACCTGATGCAAATAACTGACTCATTGGAAAAGACCCTGATGCTGGGAAAGATTGAAGGCAGGAGAGAAGGGGATGACAGAGGATGAGATGGTTAGATGGCATCACCGACTCAATGGACATGAGTTTGAGCAAGCTCTGGAAGTTGGTGATGGACAAGGAAGCCTGGTGTGCTGCCATCCATGGGATGGCAAAGAGTCAGACATGACTGAGCAACTGAACTGAACAGGATACAAAATCAACATATAAAAATCAGTTGTGTTTCTATACATTAACAATGAAATATCTGAAAGAGAAAGTAAAAAAAAAAAAAAAAAAATCCCATTCAAAGTAGTAAAGGGAAGGCCCCAAAGAATGAATCTTCATCAGTCTCAGCTAGCCTGTTTATCTAGCTTCTCTTGCCAAAAGATTGCTTTGGCAATTGCATAGGAGTGTAATGCAATTATGGTTGAAAAGATGTGAGGAAAAATTGTGAGAGATACTTCTGGGAAGGGATTCCTTGCTCTTAAGAAATTACACAAATGAGGGACTTTCTTTGTTTACTATTTTGAACATTATTATCTACATGGATGCCTAAAACTGCAGAAGCCATGAGAAGAGCCATCCTAAGAGGACACCACTTTGAGGATGAGAGGATAGAAGGAATGAGTTAGGTTCTTGCAGAAGGCTGGGGGACCCTGATTTGAAGAACCCTGGAATTGCCATATCTCACCTAGCTTCCTGTTTTATCAGATAACAAATGTTCCTTATGGTTAAAGTTCCTTTCTGCTAGGTTTTCTGTTACTGTTAGTAGGTAGGATGGGGTGGTCCCCAGAGAAGGAGAATCGAGCATGGCTTTCTTGACATAAGAGAAGCCATTTTGTGACCTGAGCCTTGCCACAATGCTTGCCCTTGAGCAGGTCTCAGTACTTAATGATATTTAGGGAACAAAGAAATGAAAAGCAGTCAAGAAGTGATAGTTCAGCAGTGAAACAGAGTCCAAGCTTCTTCTCAAGGGATATGTATCACAATCTGATACACATCTTTGAGTTCTGCACAAACTCAGGACCCTACTTAGGTGGAGCATGGTAACTGCTGACCTAAGACCCCTTAGGGCAGAACCTAAGAAATGATGACAATGACCTTTTCTGACAGTTGTGATTTCAATCAACTAAAACTTGGACTCTGTCAACCTTTGTCCAAGTTGAATGCTGAATTCTCCTCTGCCCAAGCCCCTTCATCAATATGCAAGTGTGTGCACATGCGTGCTCAGTCGCTTCAGTTGGGTCTGACTCTTTGTGACCCTATGGACTATAGCCCGCCAGGCTCCTCTGTCCATGGGATTCTCCAGGCAAGAATACAAGAGTGAGTCCATGGCTCCAGGCAAGAGTAGGTTGCCATGCCCTCCTCCAGGGGATCTCCCTGATCCAGGGATTGAACCCACATGTCCTGCGGCTCCTGCATTGCAGGCAGATTCTTTACTGCTGAGTGCCCGGGAAGCCCCAAACATGCATGTACCCTTAGCTGAAAACTTCCCTGGTGTTCTTCTCACTTGCTGTGAATAATAAATTCTTCCTTCTCCAAATCTTTGGCTCTGTTTTGTCTCTTGGCATGACACTCACCAAGAGATGGACCCAGTTTGGGGGTAACATTGCTGTAGCCAAAATAAAACGAAAATAGATACATACAGTTGTGGTTCTGGTATTAACTTCTAATATTTAAGGACATTGTCTGAAGGAAATAATTCTGTCATAATCCTGTGTGAATCCTTTTATTTGTCCAAACTTTGATGTAGTTCCTTTAAATGGTCACCCTAGCCATGGATCAAGCATCACATAAAAGAACTCCAGAAATTTAAGGCTCACTGTCTTTGTTCTGAATCTGCTGCCTTGACCCTTCCCTTTCCTCAATTCTCCCAGGTTGCCTCTAGCTGCTCTTTTCAGTCTCCAGGATTCAACTTCCCCTCGTCCTCAGGCTTGACGGTGAGTCCTGCCTTCTCCATTACAGCTTACACTTCTCACTGGTTAAGACTAGGGGTCTCCCTGCAACTACACAATGTCAGTAGGACTTAGGAAAATGTCCCTATGATTTCTCCTCTCATCTCATACCTCACTTGGGTGATCTCAGGATTTTGGCTTCTCATCTTTTTTGGTTTGAGTTTCCCTTCTGGGTTCTACTGCTACCACATCTGCCTACTCAGAAGACCAGATGTTTTAGCTAATTGCTGTAACTCCTCAGTCTGCCTGAACTGACTCAACGTTCCCCCCTGTTAAGTCTGGATTGACTTCAATTCTATTTCCATGGAAGGTTGCTTCTCTTTGTCGTGTGCTTTGTGGAACCAGGAGGCTGCACCTGTTCCCGGGGAAGAATTCTCCCTCTGTACAGATCTGCACAGCTACCTCTGCCCCTTCTCTGACAGACAGGAATTGCAACCTTGCTATGAAAGGGAAGCATGCTCAGACTGGATGCAATTCTCTCTGATGCTCCTGACCCTTGCCTCATTCCCAGGTTTAGCAACCAGGGCTTTTCTGTTGTTTTTCAGGCCAACAATATGAAAGCTACATTAGGAGGTGAGAGGTATGCAAAAATGCACCCAAAGTTCTCTTTCCTTATTTAGTAGGTGATGCCTGCCTACCTCGAAGATCCATTCCAGCTCTTAAATTCCATGCTTCCAAATAAGATAGTAAAATATTCAACTTTATGTATTGCTAACAGATTCTTGGACCGAAGCATGAGCCACCCCCCAACATGACTGATTGGATAACAATGCAAAGTACAATGGTATAACATGGGCAATGCATTGTCTTTCCTTTTTAAAAACTCGTTTTATGAAACCCCTTAATTGAATCAGGCTTGAACTTCCTATGGCATAAAACCAAATAGAATTACACTGATGCTAAAAATGTAAATGTATCCCAGATACCACTGAATGATGTATTCATGGGAACATTCAAGCCTGAAGACTTGTATGCATACACTGTGATAATAAAGCTGAGCCTGAAGATCAGGCATTTGAGATATAAACATTTATGGGAATATTTTTAAGTCCCTGCTTTTAAAAAAATTGTAAAACTCATTTTGACCTTGGGGGCCTAGAGTGTTGGACCTGGGATGATCCCTAAGAGATCATCGGTTCATCTTCCTGATGGTAGAAAGGATGCCTGGAGTGGGGAAGAGATACACTCAAGGGCACTTAAAGTACAGAGTCTATGTTTTTGGTTCCACACACCTGTAGGAAGCTGCTATCTGGTGTCTATGGCTGCTCTAGGCTTTAGGATGTACAGGTTAAAAAAAAAAAAATGAACCACTGCTCTTGACATAGTCACACGTGTTCAGATGTCCAGATCAGTCCTTGTTCCACTTTTTCCCTCATTCTGAATAGACTCCTTGAGAAATAGGAAACTATATGTAGCAGCACATACCTAAGAGATTAGGAAAAAATAAAGGAATATTTCCCTATGTCCCTAGTCTTGAGCCCTACTCCCAAGCAGAGTCCTACACTGAGTCTCACAGAGTCAATTAGTTCTGTCTCTTTCAGCTTCATCTTCTTGCCTCTCATTCCATCACAGAAGCTCATCTCTTACTATTCATGTATAACATCTGCGTGGACAGCCCCAGCTGGGTGACATTTCAGTTTATCACAGTCTTCCCGTCTGGTGGCAGGTTAGGGAATATCTTTTGGAGAATGCATTCTCCAAAATACCTACTTTTTTTTTTAAGAGGATAGTCATCCCACTAAGGAGGAAAATTGTGCTGTGTGATGTTGCTCCGCCAATGTGGAGATGCTAACTCTGGTCCTGGGATCTCTCCTGGTGCTGTTGCCAGGCAGACTTGTTACTGACACACATTTCCTCCCTGATAAGTTGAGTTCCTCCCCCTCCCCGCCAACTTCATTATGCCTGCAGCCGGAGCTCGGCTGCAGAGGGAGCCATGCCAGACACTCTGATTCACGCTCCTAAAATATCAGCCTGCCTGGGTATGCGAGTGATGCGATAAATCTGGAAAACATAAATCAGATTGTTGGATGCTATATCTGTTCGTGCATATAGGCTGCTGCAGCAGGCACGGTGACATGCCCTCAAACTCTCTGGGGGCTACAGCCAAGAGGAGGTTAAAGGACAGAGCCTCCAGACCTGGGAAAGGTGGGCAAGGAGGGCAGGATCTGACAAGCAGAAGAGGCCTTAAAATGTTGACATACATCCCAGACACCAGACGTGGAGTTCAGGCTCAGAGATTGCTGGGAGCGGCTCAAAAACAACGCCTAAGGAGTGGCCCTGATGTTAGCAAATCTTCCATTGTAAAGAGCTCGTCAATTTGCTACATTTGGACATCAGAGGGAAGATTGGCTTTTAGCTTCACTAGTAACCCAGACAAGATGGCAAATCAGACATAGAGCATCTGGCAGGTTGTGAGCTTCCTTAAAGGACACTGTAGAAAAAGCCAACCAACAAGGCCCTTCCTTCAGTGAACAAAGAAAAGTGCTTCCATTGAGCCACTTAATCATTTCAGAGCCCAGAAAAGAAGGACCTTGTCCCTTTACCAGAGTTCAGGCCATTTGATCCCAGGGATTCTTGACCGGGGCTTGAGGACAGCTGGCTTGTCACAAATGACAGTAGTCCTCTGGGTCAGGCGTGCCAGGATTCCTAGTTCAAAACTAGTTTTAGAATTGTATGAATGTAAGGCCGGTCCCTGGCAGCTCGGCATTAAAGTCTCCTGCCTGTCAATGCAGGAGACTCAGGTTTGATCCCTGAGTCAGGAAGATCCCCTAGAGAAGGAAATGGCAACCCACTCCAGTATTCTTGCCTGGGAAATCCCATGGACAGAGGAGCCTGGTGGGCTACAGTCCATGGGGTCTCAAAGAGCTGGACACGACTGAGTGACTAAACAACAACAAAAGGAGGTCCATACTTTAGATTCCCAACCCTCAGTCATGGCTTTGCTAGTGTTAGGTCCCGCTCCATCAGTGGGACTCTGCCCTAAAATCAGATCAGATTCCCTGGAGCTCTATGTCTGAGGGTGCAGGAGAATGACTAGGAGTGGACAAGAGAGAGAGAGCTGGGATGAGATGGGAGGTGCTATACAGGAGCAGCAAGGAATGTAAATAACAGGAAATGAAGTAGCCATCAATGGCCCACCCAAAAGTATCCACGAGTTACATCTTGGGGAGTCAACAAAGGCCTATGAACAGACTAACAGGTGGTAGGGCCAATGGCTCCACCTGACTGAGCAACACAGCTCACCTGTCTCCTGTTCAGGCAAGTGAGACCATCCATGTGAACAAGATGAGATATTGAGAAATTAGTTATAATTTATCTTTTGTGCTACTCTGACCTATATCAGCAAAAACAATGGAAAGATAACTTCTCCCTTTCCCTTCCAGGAAAGGCAGCCAGGGCTTTGTGTTCTCAGACCTGGGTGTCCTGACCCCAGGCAGGGAATTTCCAACTGTTTGTGAGTCAGGCCCACCTGGGGAATTAAGGAGACTTCCAAGAAGGGAAGGGGGTGGAGGTTTATGTGCTACTTGGGTAAGAGAGTCTAGGTCTGACCCCAGGAAACTGATAGGATTCTGGGAACTTGGAAAATGAGATCGAGTACATTTGTAGGGTTCTCCACATGACCTGTCCCCTACATTTTGTGCCCCCACCATGGCCAGATGAGAGTTGGCTGCGAACGTTCATGGATCCTAGACACTCTTGCAGCCTTGAGAGGAAGGTTAAAGTTCCTCTTAGGGGAGCCTGAAGATACGGAGAAGAGATGTGACAACCATCATTATGGTTGCCTGAAATAGAAGTACCCAGCAGAAGGCAGGGACCAACACTTGGCAGAGGCTTCAAAGAGCAGAAGCAGCTGCAGTGACATGAATGACCCACATCGGCTGACAATGAACTAGTGAATGAATTAATCTTGACCATCTTTCAGGTCCAAGACATAATTCTACAAGCCCTCCGTCTCCTTTTCACAAGCCGATCTCCTCCCCCAAACCCAGCCACATCCCATGACTCAGAATGACTGACGTGGCACCCACAGGTTTCCAGTTCACAAACACGCGCTGTTCTCCCCCTGCCTGGGCCAGCTGTGCACCATTTGCACACCACTGCCCTGCATCGTCCATACACATGGGTACTGGGAGGCGACATGCTATAGATCGGCCAAGTTCAAGATGCCAACAAGAAACGTTACATAAGCTTTTACATTTAATGAAAAGCACTTCTACTTCTTTCCTTGTCAGACTGCAAAACCAACAGCGGCATGCAATCAGGCACCAACACTTGGGGAGCCATTTCTCCGCTCTGGAAGCCCCGGCATGCTCCATGTCCCTCTAGAATCATACCACAGAGCCAGAGTCTTCGCTCTGACCCTGACACATGGCTGGCTTGGACTTTGGTTTCTGAGTTCAGTCCACATTCTGGGTCATCTCTCCAGGAAAGACAACACTGCCATGTCCAGGCCTGAGCTTGCCCCACTGTCAGTGTTCAGCCAGGCATGTTCAGGATCCCCTGATGCCCCAAGACTAGGGTGACTGATTTCCTTCTGTCCCATGCTGTCCCCCACCTCTAGGTCACTTTCCAAAGTGCCTATGTTCACCCCTTCTTCTCCATTAGTAAATTCCTAGGAGTTCTTCAAGGTCCAGTTTAAACATATCTTTCTCTGAAAAGCCTCTTTAACTACCCAGGCAGAATTCACTGCCTGTATCTCTATACTTGGGCTTCCCTGGTGGCTCAGTGGTAAAGAAGCTGCCTGCAATGCAGGAGCCACAGGTTCGATCCCTGGGTCAGGAAGGTCCCCTGGAGGAGGGCATGGCAACCTACTCTAGTATTCTTGCCTGGAGAAGCCCATGGACTGAGGAGCCTAGTGGGCTTCAGTCCACAGGGTCACAAAGAGCTGGACACGACTGAAGCGACTTAGCACACACAGCACAGCACCTCTCTACACTTGGCCACTATTGCATTTCCCTGTTGCCCACTTATTAGATAGCAAAACTTTGGAGAAGTCATATCTTATTAATCCATGAGCCTTATGTAATATGGGTATAATAAGCATTTCTTCTTCTTTTACAAATGCATTTAAAAAGGCATACTCTGTAGGTGGAAAACCCAAACAAGGGAACTATCTGGTTTTCAAAAGAGATCACAAGCCATCCAAGTCAAGAATTCTTGAAAATTGCCTATGGAAACATAAATTCATCTTTTAAAAAATTGTGAAAAATATATGTAACATAAAATTTACCATGGTAATCATTTTTAAGTGTACAATTCAGTGGCATTATGTACATTTACACTGTTGTGCAACCACCCCACCATCCATCTACAGAACATTTTCACCCTTCCCATCTAAAACTCTATACTCATGAAACACTAACAACCCATCCCTGATTCCCCCAGTGCCTGGCAACAACCATATTACTTTCTGTTTCTCTGAATTTGACCACTCTAGTTACCTCATATCGGAGAAGGCAATGGCATCCCCCTCCAGTACTCTTGCCTGGAGATTCCCAGGGACGGCGGAGCCTGGTAGGGAGCCGTCTATAGGGTCGCACAGAGTCGGACATGACTGAAGCGACTTAGCAGCAGCAGCAGCTAGTGGTAAAGAACCCACCTGTGAATGCGGGAGACTCAAGAGACATGGGTTCAATTCCTGGGTCAGGAAAAACCCCTGGAGGCAGGCATGGCAACCTACTCCAGTATTCTTGCCTTGAGATTCCCATGGACAGAGGAGCCTGGCAGGCTACAGTCCACAGGGTCACAAAGAGTCAGACATGACTGAAGTGACTTAGCACCCACACACAGTTATCTCATATAAGGGGAATTTTACAGTGTCTTTTTGTGACTTCTTATTTCGCTTGGCATAATATCCTCAAGGATCATCTGTGTGCATATGTCAGAATTTCCTTCCTTTTAAAGCTGAATAATGTTTTATCATACCTATATGCCACATTTTATTTATTCACTTGTTTATGGACATGTAGGCTGCTTTCATCTCTTGGCTATTGTGAACAGTGCTGCTATGAACATGAGTGTACAACTGTCTCTTCAAGACCTTGCTTTCAGTACTTTTGTGTGGGGAGAAGTAGGGTTGCTGGATCATATGGTAATACTATATTTAATTCTTTTTTTGAGAAACCATCATACTGTTTTCCACAGTGGCTGTACCATTTTACATTCCTATCAACATGCACAAGGGTTCTAATTTCACTGTATTCTTGCCAACACTTGTTATTTTCTGTTCTTTTTTTCCCATTATTCCCATTCTAATTGGGGTGAAGTGGTATCTCATTGTGCTTTTAATTTGCATTTCCCTCCTGATAAGCAAAACTGAACAAAAGAAAATTTTCTTTATTATTTTTTCAGCTTAAAGAAATACATCATGTACAATAGAAAATTTGAAAGACAGGGAAACAAAAACTAAAGTACAAGAACACACAAGAGGGAAAAGACCACTAACAATCCAGTTACCTAGAGATAAACACGGTCAACATTTCGGAAATATCCTTCTAGTCTTTCTTTCCATGAAAATGAATTTTTACATAGAATTAATTTTCTTATTTGGCAACTCTCCACCCAGCCCTGCCCCAAGAAGAGACCTTTTTTGCTCAGTGAATGATTTGTCAACTTCCCTGAGGGATATGCTGAAAGAAAAAATATATTGTTTGGTTTTAGGGTTAATATCAGGTTTGTGTTTTGCTGAGTGGACATATAACAAACATGTAACATATAACAAAGGTCAAGAGTAGAATTACTCAGGCAATGAAGACACTTTCAGGGACTGGAGATGGTGAAAAAGAAGCCTGTGACAGAGAAGAGTAGCGATTAAGGTGAGTCTACTACCAGGGAAGACAATTTTGGAGGAAAGACCTGGTGTCCATGGAGGAATTTGATTACATTTCTATCTCCCTCCAAGAACTTCAGATGACATCCACATCACTCGTCAGGGGATGGTGGGGTGTATTTGCATTTGAGAACATCATGAATGACCCGACATGCCTGGAAAAGAGCAAGAACAGAGTCTTGCCACAGGGCTGGAACAAAAAGAGACAGAGCTTATGCATTTAGAGATGTGGGACCTTAGAAAACATGGGCTGATCCTATGCGCAATGCTCTGTTGGCGTTTTCCTACGTATTTATTAATCTCCTTGTTGTTTAGTCACTCAGTCGTGTCTGACTCTTTTGCAACCCCGTGGACTGTAAACCGCCTGCCCACAGGATTTCCCAGGCAAAAATACTGGAGTGGGTTGCCATTCCCTTCTCCAAGGGATCTTCCCAATCTAGGGATCGAACCAGCGTCTCCTATGTCTCCTGCATTAGTAGGCGGATTCTTACCACTGAGCCACCAGGGAAATCCCCTAAAGTATCCAATCTGGGTTAAGACTAGGAACTAGTTACCAAAAATCCACTTCCTCTTCCTGGGCTCCTTTGAAGTTAGATGTGCCCGTGTAAACAATTTTCATCAAGGGATAGTGGAAAGTTTGTCCCCTTTCTGGGCCAAGACTTTAAAGAAGTGGCGATGCCCTCTTTATCTTCCTTTTCCTTCTGCCAGATCCATGAGGGTGATGAGAGGCCCTGCGGGATGGGGGACCCAAAAGATGGAAGGAACCTAGGTTCCTGAAAAGCCAATGCAACCATGCAGAACAAAGCCAGCTGCTGACCAGGCACACAATTGTTTCCGATTGTTATGTCATTGTTATAACAGCCTCGTCTGTCCTAGCTAATACATCATAGTCAGATGCGATTTAATTACCCAATATTCTATTGTTAGATGGGTAGATTGGATAAACTGCTTTATTTTTGCTGTATCACGTGGCAAGTTGAACTTCCCTGCTCAGGGATCAAACACGTACTTCCTGCAGTGGAAGCACAGAAGTCCAGCATTTTGAGGTGTAATATAATGTTTCTGTTCAACCCAATAGCCAGGTATATTAGATAAGAGGTTTTTGGTTGTAAATAACAGAAAACCTAACTGGAACTCACAAACAAGAAGAGATTTAATGGCTAAGTGAGAGCCCAGAGGTAAAGGGACTATTTTGATGATTACAATGATGTGAGGACTCAATTTCTTTCTACCTCTTTTCTTTTTTATACTCAATGTTTGTTGCCTCTTAGGGCTAACTTCCTAGTGATTGTAGGAAGAATTCACGCTCTCTTATCCTCGTGTAACAGGAAAGTTTGTCTCTCACAACCAACCAACAGCAGCTCAAAGCTTTGCACTGAATGGCTCATCTCTGAGCCAAATTTTGTGACCATGACAATTGGACTTCCAGGAGCCTAGACCAGTCAGGGCTATCTGTTGGAGCTGGGAGCAGGTTTGGCTCCATCCAACAATGGCTAGGTGGCTGCTCCAGTGAAGTTTATCTTTGTATAGAAATAGAGAAACTGAGTTGCCCAGATATACAGAGGAGAAAATCACTTGGCTCCAGCTTTCTCTGAAACAGGGAAAGTTTTGGGAGCTGCTAAATAAAAATGAAGTAATTTTCCCCTACTATGCATTGAAATGTCTTTGAAAAAATTACTTTCTGCAAAAATGACAAGAAAGATGGAAACGGTGCATGAAGTAGATGATTTAAAGACAAGAACACAGAGTCAACTACCTGGGGAAAATTAAACGACTTGGGAAAAAAGTCCAGATATTTCAGAAAGAATATTTTGTATGAGGCATTTCCATGGTGGGATGATACAAAGCAAAAATTAAAAAAAAAAAAGGACAGTAGTATATCTTGATGTCACATGTGGAAAATTAAAGTTCAAACCTGTTTCCCAGCTGGTTCCTTTCTGCTATTGGAATACCTTGCACAGTTATGCACACTGAGCATGACTGTCAAGGACACTGTCTCTATGCTGAATTCAGACTAGTTATGCTGATCTCAGCTTTTCCTCCAAACAGTATAAATTCATTTTCGTGGACATCATGGAATGGACTAGAAAATAGAGTAGAGGTAGTTAGGTAATTGCTTTTATTCCTCTATTGCATCACTCTACCTCTAAGACAGGAATTAGATAGGTTTTTCTTGGTTCAGAGAGGAATTGGGCCAATTATTTTTATGCACACAATATAATTCCTTTCAGCACAGATGCTCATTGATTGACTTAAAACCCCTGCATGTAAAATCTGCACAAACAAAAGGAATGCAAAGAGATCTGCTATAATAAGATTAAGCTCAAATGGCAAGGCAGGTGTTGAATTGAAAATTAATAGGCAATGTCAACTGCAAAATGGTCTAATTCGCCTCCTCTACAATAGCAAGGGAGCCTGCTCTGTTTGCTTTTCTGCCTTACTCCCTCCCCAGTGTAAGGCTCATCTTTCTGATGCAATCCTCAAAATCCAACTCATCCTCCACTTCCTCCATGGAATCTTCCAGAATTACTACAGCCCCTATCTCTAGACTCCTTGGCCCTCACTGGAAAGATACTGAAGAATAGGGATTAAAAGCTCAGGCTTTGATGTCAGACCAGCAGTCAACCCTTATTCTTAGTTCACTAGCTGTGTGACCTCAGGCTCATCCACTCTGAGCCTCAGTTTCCTCCTCTGAAAAAGATGGGACCAAGAGGGTGACTGTAAGAATAAAATGAGATAAATGTTTGCAACAAGATAACTACTGGACCAGGAATTTGAACAGGTACTTTGAATATCAACACATGGAAAATGGTACCTATGAACCTATTTGCAGGGCAGGAATAGAGATGCAGATGAAGAGAATGCACTTGTGGACACAGAGGGAGAAGGAGCGGGCAGGCCAAATTGAGAGAGTGGCATTGACATATGTACACTACCATGTGTAAAAGAGACAGCTAGTGGGAAGCTGCTATAAAACACAGGGAGCTCAGCCTGGTGCTCTGTGATGACCTAGAGGGGCGGACTGAGGGGGTGGGAGGGAGGTGATATATGTATACTTACAGCTGATTCACGCTGTTGTACAGCAGAAACCAATACAACACTATAAAGCAATTATCCTCCAATTAAAATTTTGTTTGAAAAAAGAGTACCACTAGTCAGAACTTCCTGTTTGATGATTGGTCAAGTGGAAATTTGGATCTTGAAGCATTTCACAAATGGGCCAAACTCACTTCTGAAAACTGTATTTGTGAGATTGTAATAAAGTCGGAGGTTAAGTTGTAATAAACTTAACATTTTAAAGAGGAAAAACAGGTTTTCCATCACCTAAAAAAAGTGAATGAAACAATGAGCCACTTAGAAGGGATCATTATGAACTGGTTAATTCAAACAAATCTGTAAGGCCCTGTATTGAGCAACACAGGCTAACCAGCACTTGTACTTCAAGTGGTGAAAATTTTTTCTTTCTTAAACACAAATGTCCACTGCTTATGTCAGAAGCTTTTGCCCCAAAAGAACTCTTTACAGGAGGCACTCTTCTGTCTTGTCACCAACCTTAAACCAGGCACCTCCAGGCTCTCCTCATCTCTGGCCCTCACATACCTTTCAAATCTTTTGATCACACAATCAGTGTTAGTCACTCAGTCGTGTCCAACTCTCTGAGACACCATGGACTGTAGCCCACCAGGCTCCTCTGTCCATAGGGATTCTCCAGGCAAGAACACTGGAGTGGGTTGCCATTCCCTTCTCCAGGGGATCTTCCCAACCTAGGGATCAAACCCAGGTCTCCAGCATTGCAGGCGGATTCTTTAACGGTCTGAGCCACCAGGGAAGCGCCTCACCTAATTTGTTGGTTCTTTCCATAGATCAAAGAAATAGAAATTAAGAATAAGTGATTATCAGGTGACCAGATCTCCTCCCTAGCCTTCCCTTCAGTAATCCCACAAACTGTGTGAACATGATAGCATATAAAGAAAATTGCAAGAAATCGACAAACCTACACAGAAGCCTGCACACAGTGGCAGATGGCAACAACTCTGACCTCCCATCTCAATGATTAACTGAGATTACTTCCCCTTTTCCTTTTAAAATCTTTCATAGCCAAGTAGAATCCTCAGAGTTGGGTTTTGGGAGCCACTGAATCCACTCTCTCTCCAGGTTGCTGGCATTCTGATTAAAAGCAACTTTCCTTTCTACCAAAATCTCTTTCTTGCATGTTGATTTCCAAGCTGTGAGCAGCCAGACCTGACTGGGTAACCCTTATTCATGTCCAGTGGTAACAGCCTGGACCACAGAACAGTATAAATCAGAACCAGAGCTCTGGCCCAGTTCTGTGCTAGGCATGATCCTGGGAGAGCTACGTATTCTCTCCCAATTTAATATCAGTTTACTCATCTATGAAATGGGAATAAAATTCTCCCTCTATCAGATGGTTTCTGTGAGAATTAAATGAGCTGATTCACACAAAGAACTCAGGTTAGTATCTGACATAATATATGTGCAAATAAATGTAAGCAATTATGATAAAAATAACTACCCCACAATTCAGATTTCAGACTGCTTTTCGTTAGCACTGTCTTCAAATGCTGATTCGTTTGTTTAACCACAGCTTTATATGAAACTTAGAGTGAGCACTTTGCTGTTTTAAGGAATTTGCATTTCTTAACCAATAAATGTTTTTAACAGTGCTCTGTGGATATCAAGAGCAGTAAAGATAAGGGTTGTCACAGGAAATCCCTGTTGTAAGAGATGGGAGAACTAGACCCATAGGTGAGGGAGGTTGACACAATTTACAATTACTTATTTGAGAAATCAGCTCCTCTCCCAAATCGAGGTAATTTTGTACCCTCAGGAAGACACATTTCAAAGTCTTCTTGGAAATGACATTTCTAAAAATCAAATGCCTAACCAAATCATCTATGCCCTTGAACTAAATCTGGGAAACACTGAGTTTTGATAGTATGTGCCTAATACAGCAGGAATGAGCTTAAAGTAATTCTCCACAGAGAGACTGACAGAATAGGCTGTCCTTTGTATATATTCTGAGATGATGTCATTGTCTTGCTGTCATTGGGAGGGGGCCAGGAACTGTGATCGGGCTGGGCCCCAGCAATGATGGATGGCTCCTCTCACCTGGACCCTTCGACAACAATAACCCCTTTGTGAGGTATCAGATCTTTCTTCTGGTGAAAGGAAGCAGGAGCTTAATCGTAAGAAGGCTCTAACCACCAAGGCTAAAGGCCACAGACAGGCACTGGCCAGCCCCTGAGAATGCTCCCACCAAGACAGACACAGCCACTACCCTCCTGGAGCTTACATTCTAGTGGGAAAGACAGCAAATACATGATTGGACAAACAGCATAAACTAATCACAACCATGATGAGCCCTGTGAAGTACAGAGCAGCATTGAGTTTAATACTGGGAACTGACGGGAAGCGGGAGGGGAGGTCAGGCATGAAATTGAAAATGCAATTTTGATATCAAAACAAGCATAGACGCATGATGTAGAAGACACACTTGCTTCAGTGTTAAAGATCAAGGTGGAGACGCCAGAGAAATCACATTGACCTGGGGTGGGGCTGGTTATGCCTCATCTAGGGATGGTTTAGTAGGAAGAGTTTGAGAAACCCTGGCTGAGGCACAGCAGGCCTGGGCTCCAGGGGTGAAGCCCTCCAGAAGCGAAAGCTCTCTAGAGAAAGGAGAAGATGTCTACTGGCTGGCTGGAAGGCAGCCCAGGGCCAGGAGATCCCAGGCCCAGATTGGCAGCCAGCAATTCCTTTACCTGTTGTGGCATTCTCCACATTCCCCACGCAGCTTTCAGTTTTGTCTCCTCAGCCCAGGCAGCTCGCTGAGGAGAAGATAAGTTATCACCTAATCTTCCTTCAGGGTGTAGATGAAGTGGCTCGTCTTGGGACACCAAGGAGCCAGCCCGTGGGCACGTAGTGGGAGGAGGGGCTGACGGGGCAGACCTCTGACCCACTCCCCTTTCCTACTATACCCTGTTCCTCTCTTTCTTTAGGCAATTGTCAACTCATCGGCTTCTTGTCTGTTCTAAGTCCACCCCCCGGGGCACAGGAGGCTCGAGGCTGCCTTATGAGGTCAGCCATTCTCTGAACACTGCTTGAGCTCCTCTGCCCCCACCCCGGCATCTTCAGATGTCTCTGACCAGACCGGCGGGAGACATTTCTGAGATGTGGAGAAGGGCCACCCAGGTTGCCACTGGATGAAGAGCTCCTGATGGTGAGAAAAACGGATGCACAGAGGGTGGCCTTTTCTTGCACAAAATGTGTGGAATGGAAACACTTGGAAAAATCTCACCCGCTCCTGCATTCAAGGTAGAATCAGTTGTAGGAGAATCTGGGGCACCAGGAAAGCTCCCCACACAGTAGAACCTGAATGCTTCTAGGGACTCACCCCAGAACCACTGAATCCCTGAATTCCTGAGGATCACCAAACCCAAACAGACCCTAAGTAAAACGTATTAAAGAATAACTGAAAAATGAAAACAACCCGTTAAAAACTTGAATAATTCTATTACTTGGCATGCGTGCTAAGTTTCATCAGTCGTGTCTGACTCGTTGCGATCCCATGGACTGTAGCCCGCCAGGCTCCTCTGTCCATGGGTTTCTCCAGGCAAGAATACTGGAGTGGGTTGCGATGCCCTCCTCCAGGGCATCTTCCCACCCCAGGGACTGAACCTGTGTCTCCTGCGTATCTTGCATTGGCAGGCAGTTTCTTTACCACTAGCACCACCTGGGAAACCCGTCTATTACTATGGCAACCCACTCCAGTATTCTTGCCTGGAAAATCCCATGGACAGAGGAGCCTGACAGGCTACAGTTCATGGGATCGCAAAGAGTCGGACATGACTGAGCGACTTGACTTCACTTCCAGTTACTGTAATGGTCTCTCACTTCCTTAGATCACTTTGAGATAGCCTGGGACCTGGCACCTGAGGCCCTTTACTGGAGTGCTTGCCCCTGGGTAACATCTCCTCCAACAAAGAAACTGTAAAGGACTAAAATAACTGCACACATGCACAGTTGGGGAAAATTATGGACAATAAGGTACAAAAATCCCCACAAACCGAATGCCATTTCTGAGGTGCAGAGAGCAAAAGCAGGGCACTGCTCATGGTCCCTGCACACAGCACCACCAAGCCGGTGGGCAGACCACCTAATCCTCCTCTGGGCTCAACCCACAGATCCACCCCTACCCTTGTCCCCTTTAAAGAACCAGCCTGCCCTCCTCAGAGAGTGAGCAAGGGAAGCTATTCTTTGTTTTCACTCCTAATCAAGTCTTTCCTGAATTCCTAATCTGGCCTCTTATCAATTTCTATTGATTAAACAGTCCAAGGACCCAGGTCGGTAGCACCTTGACAAGCATCATCAGCAGTTGTCAGGCTATCAGAATCGTTCATTACACATAAGGAAGTCTTTACATTTGTGAGCATAATTACAACGAGCAGGAAATGCCTGTGTCGATCCATGGGTGCTATAATTAACCTCACACTCCCTGAGGTGTGCACACCTGTACACCAGCTCCACCATAAAATCTGATGCCTTAAGATACACAATACATTTTTTAAATACTATAAATTTAATTCATGGTACATTTCAAACCAGTTGGAGAAAGAAGGAAATATCCAATAAATGGTATTGGGGTGATAAGCTACCTGCTTTAGGGCAGAGAACATTTAGCCTCTACTACCCCACCTCACACTTTATCCAGTTATAAGTTCCTTATGAGTAAAGAGCTAAACATAAAACAAAACCATCAACTTTAAAATATCTGTATATATAGGAGAATTTCTGAGTTAAGAAAAGTCTTAGCAAGACTTCAAATCTGGAAACTTTAAACAAGCAGAGATTCGATTATGTGAAAATGGCAAACTTTGCAACAAAAAGATGCTATGAACAAAATTAAAAACAATGGCACAGCCAATGTGGAAAACAGTGTAGAGTTTCCGCCCCCAAAAAATTAAAAATAGAACTTCCTATAATCCAGCAATTCCACCTCTGGGTATATATTTAAGTGAAACGAAATTATCATCTCCAGGAGATGTCTGCACTCCCAGTTACTGCAGCATTATTTACAAAATAGCCAAGGTATGGAAATAACCTAAGCTTCTTTGAGGGATGGATAAAGAAATGAAATATGGTATGCATATTCTTCGGTCACAAAAAAGAAGGAAATCCTACCATTTGCAAAAACATGGGTGGAGCCTGAGGGCATTATGCTAAGTGAAATAAGTCAGAGGGAGAAAGACAAATACTGTATGATCTCACTGACATGTAGGATTTTCAAAAGCCAAACTCAGAGAAGCAGAGAGTAGAACGGTGACTGCCAGGGGCAGACAAGGGGGACGTGAAGATACACGTTCCAGTTACAAGATGAATGGATTAATATTGAGGAAAAGTATAATTCAACATATTCAAATGTGAAAGAAAAAACAACTACTAGAAAATGGGCAAAGAGTGGAAACAGACAACTCACAAAAGAAAATATTGTGAAATTAGCCAATAAACACAAACACTTGACCTCACCAATAAACAAGGAAATGCATTAAAACGATGAACTACCTTTTAAAAATTCACCAGATCAACAAAGAAGAAAAAGCTTATTAATAATATTAAGAGTTGTTGAGGATTTGGAAAATCAGGCATGCCGCTGACGTCTGTGTACCCTGACGAAGGCATTTTTCAAGGTAAATTGGCAGTTATCTATCCGAAATTGTAAGGTGCATGTGCTCTGCTTTAACAGTTAATTTCTAGAAACCTATTACTCAGAAATATACACGTGCGCAAAGACATGTGCATAAGGATAAATATCACAACATTAATTGTAATAGAAAAACATTTTGAAGACGTTCAAAAATACACCAAGAATTTAAACATATTATGGCGTGAAATGCCATATAGTTGTTAGAAGGAGTGGCCTAGGCTTATATATACTGCATGTAAAGTTCTCTGAGGCAGATTAAGAGAGCGGAGCAAGTTGCAGAACAACATGTGAACATTCTACACTTACGTGCATATATACTTTCATACACACACACGCAGGCAAATGTATAAGAAAGGGAACTGAAGTGTTGAGAGCAGTTACCTCTGGGAGGGAAGTCATCCTAGGAGGTAGAAGGAGATGTCTTCTCATTCACTGAACTTTCCACTTTCTTTCCCAGCTGTGCTCCTCTCTGCAGGAGGATGTATTCCCAGACTGTCGACCTCAGGAATGCCATGTGACTTGCTTTGGCCAAAGAAGTGATGTTGGTCACTTTTGTGCAAAGTTTTAGAAGTCAGGGCCTCATTTGTCTTGTCTTCTTCTTTCTGCCACCAGATTGACAATGTTCCAGGTAGAGGCTAGGTTTTCCCATCAGCTTTGGTTCTGGAATGAAAAAAGCATGAAGCAGAGCTTGTAGCCAACTTGTGAAAAACATGTGGTGCAAATAAGAAATAAACTTTGTTGCAATAAGCCACTGATTTTGGTTGGCGGGGTGTGTGTGTGCGTGTGTGTGTGTGTGTGTGTGTGTTACTGCAGTGTAATGTGTCCTATTTTGACTGATACAAGTAAAGGACTACTTCTACAGGTTTTCTTTGTGTATTTCTCTACTGTATAAGCAGTTTGCAATATATATATACTCATATATTACTCTTATAATAACTAATTTTTGAAAACTGACTTCTTAGTAAAATTACAAATGACTACATGTCAAGGACCTTCAGGATTGTTGATTATTGATGAATCGAGACTGCAAAGCTAAATCCTGGAATTCCAAGGGCAATGTTCCATGCTTGCCTGAGCTCTGCAGACCAACACACCATGGCTACAGCCTGTGCAAGCACCCCCAGTTGCCCAATCATGTCCGACTCTTTGTGACCCCATGGACTATAGCCTGCCAGGCTGTTGTGTCCATGGGATTTTCCAGGAAGAACACTAAAGGTGGGTTGCCATTTCCTACTCCAGGGGATCTTCCCAACCCAGGGATTGAACTGGCATCCCCTGCATTGCAGGTGGATTCTTTACTGCTGAGCCACTGGGGAAGCTCTGGCGATAGCCTATAGTGCTGGGAAAAGGTACAAGGCATGTTATCAGACTTCAGTTCAGTTCAGTTCAGTCGCTCAATCGTGTCTGACTCTTTGTGACCCCATGAACCACAGCATGCCAGGCCTCCCTCTCCATCACCAACTCCCAGAGTCCACCCAAACCCATGTCCATCGAGTCGATGATGCCATCCAACCATCTCATCCTCTGTCGTCCCCTTCTCCTCCTGCCCTCAATCTTTCCCGGCATCAGGGTCTTTTCAAATGAGTCAGCTCTTTGCATCAGGTGGCCAAAGTATTGGAGTTTCAGCTTCAACATCAGTCCTTCCAGTGAACACCCAGGACTGATCTCCTTTAGGATGGACTGGTTGGATCTCCTTGCAGTCCAAGGGACTCTCAAGAGTCTTCTCCACTGCTGCTGCTACTGCTAAGTCGCTTCAGTAGTGTCCGACTCTGTGCGACCCTATAGACGACAGCCCACCAGGCTCCGCCGTCCCTAGGATTCTCCAGGCAAGAACACTGGAGTGGGTTGCCATTTCCTTCTCCAGTGCATGAAAGGGAAAAGTGAAAGTGAAGTCGCTCAGTCGTGTCCGACCCTTAGCGAACCCATGGACTGCAGCCTACCAGGCTCCTCTGTCCATAGGATTTTCCAGGCAAGAGTACTGGAGTGGGTTGCCATTTCCTTCTCCGAGTCTTCTCCACACCACAGTTCAAAAGCATCAATTCTTAGGCGCTCAGCTTTCTTTATAGTCCAACTCTCACATCCATACATGACCACTGGAAAAACCATAGCTTTGACTAGTCACCAAGAAATATGGTGGTTAAATGAACATGTGAGAATTCTTCTTGTGTGCTTTAGTCAGGGAGGTCAGGGCAGTAAACATTCTACCCCCAACCGCAGTGCCAAAGGGTATCCAAATAAATGGTGGGACCACAGTGGTTACTTTTACAGATGCTGGGAGCCATGGTTCTTTCATAACAAGGATTGAGTAGCAATTATCACTGACTCATAGCTGTCTGAATATGTCAGTCCCATCAGATGTGTCTGGGGCACAAATAATTGAAGAACCACTGACCCAGGAAATAGAGCAGAAAATTGCTCTGTTACTTCCTGGTGGCTGCTTCCCCTTGCTCAAATTTCAGACTTATTCATTGATTGCACACCTCTGCCATGCCAGGCACCATCACTGGTATCAACCCTACACACAACCTTGGTTTTCAAACTCACAGCCCAGATCAACAACACATACTCTGAGGCAGGGATAACAGTTATAGCAGTAGCAACCCTTTTTTAAGGGGGTAGTAGTTTCCAAGGACTGTGCCAGGTATACATCACTTCTAATTAAAAGCAAAATCCTGCAAACCAAATACAATTACTCCTACTTTTTTGAATGAAGAAACTGAGGTGGAGAGAAATGTATGAACCTCCTTTGGTTCTGACAGCCTCTAGGTAAGGGTCAGACTCAAGTTTCTTTTGTTGTCTATATGAGTTACCTTCTCAGCACAGGGATGATTAATAATATTAAAAGCATCAAAGGGGGAGTGACTGAGCCTTGAATCAGAACTTTAACCTACAGAGCAGGGCGCAGAGACTCAGCTTTTTGTTTTTACTGTCCTCAGAGGCCAAGGCAGAGGCTGGCTAGTGGCCAGTCTGCTGATCTGACTTAGGTTAGCTCTGGCTAGCACTCCTCCCATCTCTGCCCACACCCCCTCCTTCTTCTAGTGCTGGAAGTAAACATCTGCCTTGCTTGGGGCATGAGGGTAGGAGGAAAGAAAATCCTCACAATAGGTCTGCTGTTGTGCAAGGAATTCTAGAAGATGCAGATCTGGGTTGTGGCAGCACGCGGGGCCCCAAGATCCAGCCCCTCAAACCCCTTCCATGGCTGAGGTTGGGGAATCGGTCATGCATATTTGCCATCAGCTCAGTACTCTGTTTAACCTTCTCTCTAGTTAAGGACTCAGCACAGAGAAACACCTTAGGAAATTAAACTCAGGGCTGTTCTTGGTTCTTTAAGGAAGTTTATCTAAACAAGGACATGGCAGGGCTCCCAGCCCCAAGATTGTAATCATGTGGCTTGTTTTCCCACCCAGCTGGGGAGCAGAGAATAGTGAGTAGAGGATGGTTCACCAAAGAGCCCGAAAGGTCCTAGGCAAGATGCTTTGGGGGTGTTTTCCTTTCCTGCGCTCTGCTTCAGGGCTGAGGTCATGGGGTTCAACTGGCCTTTGTACCATAGAACCGACCAGGCTCCCAGGGAACTCAGAACAGAGCCAGGGGCTTCTCAGTCAGATGAAATTCTGGACAACCTACAGGACAGCAAGTCAGATTCTGATGACTGGCTCGGCAGATGAGCCATTGTGGATGGAAGGAAGGGGAAAAATAGAGGTTCATGCAAGTCTCCCAACAGGCACTCCAGCTGGTGCTGAAACAGCAAATAAGAGAGAGAAAACCTGAACAAGAGGTGAAAAAGATACAAGGATGCTCCCAGGACCCATGGCTTCTCCCCAGGGTGTGAGAAAACTGCACAAACATATTGATGGCACAAAAGGTGGTGGTGGTTTTTCATCAGAATTGTGATTCAGTGAAATGAAGCGCTGAATTTACACTAGTGTCAGATTTTATCTTGATAGTATTAGAAATGACTCTATACCTTATGGACTCATTAAGGGGCAGAAGGGGTCAATTTTCCAGTTGTACTTAGCTGTGTTCTTCAGGGGAAATTTTGTGCCCTTGTGAAGCTAGTCTGCAAAATCTCATGGGGCAGTTACCCTCAGGGTTGTGCAAATGGGCATCCCTTGCATCTTGTCCTCAGGTGTCTCACTGGTCTCACCCTAGACACGGCCCTGGGATCAAGCACAGTGCCAAGGGGAGAAGAGGCCCTCAGTCACTGAATGAATAAAGGCACAAACAAATGAGCTGTAGAAGAAGGAAAGTCCTTGGAAAACTCTAGATACTGAATGTTTTCACAGCCTGTGAAACCTCGTTTTCCAGAAGGCTCATGTGGAGTAAATGAGTGCAACCTTTAGTGTTGTGGTCATCGTAGTCAGCTCAGACTGCTGTAACAAAATACTATAGACATCTATTTCTCACAGTCCTGGAGGCTGGAAGTTCAAGATTGAGGTGCCAGCAAGTTCAGGTGCTGGAGAGAGCCTCTCCCTGGCCTGTAGATGTCTGCCTTCTTACTATATCCTCACACGGCAGACAGAGCGAGCTCTGGTCTCTCCTCCTCTTCTTACAAGGACACCAATCCCATTATGGAGGGCTCTACCTTTGTGACCTCAAATAATCCTAATTGTCTCCCAAAGGCTTCCCCTCTGAACATCATCACGTTGAGGGATTAAGCCTTCAACATATGAATTCTGGTGAGATGTAAACATATAGTCCATATCAGTAGCGTATTAAGATTACATGTTTTGGGGACTTGCCTGGTGGTCCAGTGGTTAAGAATCCACCTTGCAATCCAAGGGATGTGGGTTTGATTCCTGGTTGGGGAACTAAGATCCCACATGCTGCGGAGCAGCTGAGGCCATGCGCTGCAACTATTGAGCCCACACTCTTGGAGCATGCCACAACCACCAAGCCCACCCTCTTGGAGTGTGCCACAACCGCTGAGCTCGAGCACCTAATTAGAGTCCCTGCACTGCCAGGAAAGACACCTCATGGCGCAACGAAGATCCCGCTTGCCACAACTAAGACCCAACCCAGCCAAACAAATAGTAAATGTCAAAAAGAAGAGATTACATGTTTGGGGTCTCTGCTTCTGTAGGGAAATTTGATCACTAAGAGAGACAGAATTCTCAGATGGTTCCCAAGATTCCCACCCCCTAGTGTGCATATTCTGTGTAAACCCCTTCCTTGAGGTGAGTGGGCCTGACCTAATCAGATGAGCCCTTTAAAGGGTCTAGCAGACACAGATGGAAGAAGTCAGAGGGATTGGAAATGTGAGAGAGGTTTTCCTGGGGCCTTGCAGGAGCTAACAGCTATTTTTTAAGAGGGCCTATGGAGGGGCTTCCCTTGTGGCTCAACTGGTAAAGAATCTGCCTGCAATGTGGGAGACTTGGGTTCGATCCCTAGGTTGGGAAGATCCCCTGGAGAAGGGAAAGGCTACTCACTCCAATATTATGGCCTGGAGAATTCCATGGACTCTATAGTCTATGGGGTGGCAAAGAGTCGGACATGACTGAGCAACTTTCATGGAGGGGATCATATGGTGAGGAAATAAAGGAGGCTTCTAAGAGCTGAGAACAGTTCCCAGCAACAGCTGAAAAGTAAAGAGGACCCTTAACCCTACACCTAAAAGTAACTAAGTTCTGCCTAAAGCTGTGTGAGCTTGGGAGAGGACCCCACACTTCAGGTGAGGTCCCAGCCTGGAGGATACTTTGATTTCACCTTGTGAGACCCTGATCAGAGAACTCAGCCACACCATGATCGGACTTCTGATTTAGAACACTATAAATTCATAGTGTTTTCAGCCACTACATGTATGGTAATCTGTTACAAGGCCTGGAAAACCAATATAATCTCCTTTCTGCCGATCAGCCCACATCTCTGAGTCTCTTTATCTTACTAAAAACAGCTTCTATTTGGCTGTTGGTTACATTTTCCCATATATTAATACACAACCTCTTCTCTTTCTTCTGTCTTTTCTCCCCTCCTGTTTCCTTTGGGAATTTACATAGTAATTCAAGCCTGCTGTGCACACATTGTTATTTTAACACCATTTAACGCAGAAACTATATTATCTTCTCCTCAACCTCTACAAAGCATCTGCAGGGCACACATCATTGTGAGGCTACTGTTCTCCTCCCTCCCAATCTGTTTTCCAGGCTTCCAAAGCTTAACATTATGTTTATTACATAACAGCAGGACGTAAGCCCAAACAACCTGCTGCCCGGCTTTCAAATAGAGCAACCGCAGAAATCTCCTCGGGGCTTGATGAAGAGCCACTTCAAATGTCTTCTAATTTCAGCAGTTTTCTTCTGGTTGATAGAAAACAAGGTCTAAAAATGGCTCTGCAGGTGAAGGGCACACCTGGAAACCCACCCATCCCCTGCGATGTTGTGGAGGGAGGGGTGGGCTTCCCTCAACAGTGACACAGGGGGTAGGAGGTAGGGAAGCAACTGAGGGCCCTCTGGTTTTCAGGATTTGCAGGCAGCCTCTCAAGGAGAATTGCCTCGTGTGAACCGATCTTGGGAAAGAAAATGGAAAAGGCCTGAAAGTGAAGCCCTTCCAGGCTGGCACCTCAGCACTGGTCTCTTTTGTTTTCTTTTCTAATTGATGGGACCACTGGCTGTTGTATTCACCAAGGGGATTCTTGATTGCATCAAGGGCCGACTCTATCTGGCTTGAAAACTGAAAGTCGCTCAGTCATGTCTGACTCTTTGCAACCCCATACAGTCCATGGAATTCTCCAGGCCAGAATACTGGAGTGGGTAGCTGCTACCTTCTCCAGGGGCTTAAGAATAGAGAATTTCATGGCTCGGAAACCTGTTGAATAAGGGTTGGGCTGCTCCTTTGACCCCCGTGTTGGTCCCCGCCATGTTGGTCCTACTCTCAGGCACCAGCTCCCTACACAGCACCCGTCTCTTCTCCACTCACCCTCAAATCTCTGGGCTTGCCCTCATGGGAAAAGGGTGCCTCTTTCTCCTACTTCAGCCATCTACCCTGGCCTGACTGGTTGGGGCTGGGTCACACACCCTTCTCCTAAATCATTACCATGGCCAGGAGGCAAGACCCTCTGTTTGGCCAGGAAGGGCAGGTGTCCACTTCCAGAACAGGAGTATGAGGCCACAAGGACTTGAAGGGGTCGGGGGAAGAATGTGTTCCCAGAGAAAAATCAAGGGTTACCAGTAGAGGGTGGAATGGACAGTTGGCAGGCCAGAACAACCAACGTCCTTGCCATCTGACCTAATGTGGGATATTTGGGACTTGGAGAGACAGTCGGGAGCACGGTGTCTCTCCACATCTCTGTGCTTCCCCTGAGCCACCTGCAATCCTACAACGTCATCTGTGTGTGTGTGTGCATTTCACCCAGGTCACCAGCAAGCAGCAGAGTCAAGGCATAAATTTATAACACATTCTGCTCTGCCCTGGGCCTTCTAATTTCCTCTCTTGGCTATAAGGCAGTAGAAATTTCTATGCCCTTATACATCTGTTTCTCTGAGAGTAAACTGACTTCCCTTCCCAATACACAGAAGACCTGGGGGCCACACAAGGACTTCACACTGGAGAGCTGTCCTGTCACGCGCAGGAGTCTGGGTGCAGCAAAGCAGAGGCTGGGGGAACCCTGTGTCCCAGGCTTTGGGGCTCACACTGACCCTGGGGCTACAACTTCTCTCCACGGGGTTGCTCTGTCCCCACTCATGACCTACCAGACCCACCACCTTTCTGTAGGACCTTTATGTGCCCACTTCCAATGGGTTCTTCCTTGAGCATCTGTCAGGGGTGCCATGACCCCTGCTTTCTGGATTGGGGCAGGGGGATAGCTTTCATAAGTTGCTTCTAACTGAGCCCTAGCCTATGGCAGACAGAGCGAATACTCAATGACAGTTCAAGGTATGCCCCCCACCCCAGCCCTACTCCCTTGAACAACTTCCATTTCTGCTTTGCCATTGAGATTTCCCTGTCCCATCAAAGGGTTAAACAATTTTTGGCAGGGAAGACAGGAGATCTTCCTGATATAGGACACATGTTGGAAACTGGTCTCTTAGCAGAGGGGTATGCTATATGTAAAAGGAAAGTGCCAATTAGTTTTACCCAATTTTATTAATATTGGGTCTATTATAAAATCACTCTAAAATGCACATCAATATTATAATGAGGTACTATCTCACACCAGTCAGAATACCCATCACTGAAAAGTTTACAAATAACAAGTACTGGAGAGGATGTGGAGAAAAGGGAACACTCTTATACCATCGGTGGAAATGTGAATTGGTACAGCTACTATGGAAAACAGTAAGGAGTTTCCTCAAAAAACTAAAAGTAGAATCACCATGTGATCCAGCAATCCCACTCCTGGGCATATATCCAGCCAAAACTATAATTCAAAGAGATATATGCACCCTAATGTTCATAGCAGCACTGTTTATAATAGCCAAAACATGGGAAAAAAAACAAATGTCCATCTACTGATAAATGGATTAAAAAATGTGGTAAATATATACAAAGGAGTATTACTACTTAGTCATAAAAAAGAATGAAATAATGCCATTTTCAGCAACATGGATAGAGCTAGAGATTATTGTACTAAGTGAAGTAAGCCAGAAAGAAAAAGACAAATTCCATATGACATCTTACATGTTGAATCTAAAATATGACACAAATGGGGCTTCCCAGGTGGTGCTCGTGGTAAAGAACCTTCCTGCCAATGTGGGAGACATAAGAGATGCATGGCAGGCTACAGTCCACAAGGTACTGTTGTACAGCACAGGGAGCTATATTCAATATCCTGTAATAAACCATAATGGAAAAGAATATGAAAAATAATATGTATGTATGTATATATAACTGAATGACTTTGCTATGCACCAGAAACTAATAATATTACAAATCAGCTATTTTTCAATAAAAAATAAAAATAAATAAAGCCATTCTAATAAATAACAGTATACTTTAAAATGTATCCTAGTGGGATTATCTGTTTGATTAATGATATTCAAGTCATTAATTTTATATTTAACATAAGCAATATAATTGAGTGATTCATTTATGTATTAAACTTGTATTTACTGAATATATAATAAGTGCATGGTTACAAGCCAAGGGATGCAAAGATGTTTAACACTTAAGTCTCCTCCAAATGTTTATAATCTACTAGATGAAATAAGTGCATAGCACAAAAATAACTGAATATGATTCTATTACAGAATCAGTCTGTTTCTTTAAAAAGACAGTTTAAGTTCACCTAACTCCCAACTTGAAGAGTTTAACTGAAATTAGCTAAGGTTTCGCTCAGGTATCTGGTATAAAAAGGGCCACTCAGAATCTCTGAGTACCAGGAAAGATTCCAGAGGTTGGCAAGAGAGCCGTGGTGTTGAAAGGAATCCTTTAGCTTCAGAATGAAATCAGAATCTTTGACTGCTCTGAAAGAAGCTGTGTGAAATCCAATGAAGAAAATTACTAAGTCATTCTTGATCTTTTGGCTTTAGAGCAAGGCGTATGTGGGAGCAGGAATGTCAGATTTTCAAAGGGACGTTAGCCATTTGGAGAACGTGCTGGTCAATAGATAGAGAATCCATTACAGGAGATGAGTCATATGAACTCTGAACAGAGAGAAGGGTGAGGGGTCATGTGCTGGGCACTGACAGGGTCTGCTAGAGTCACCAACGAGAAAGTGTCTCAAGGTGCTGGGTCCAAAGTTTAAACATCCCCGGAAAGGGCCTTGGTCATGGGTCACCCTTGGGCCAGTCAATCAGGGCCATGGAGGGCAAGTTAAGTTACACAGAATAGCTGATGATTTTGTAGTAGCTGTGTGGGGAAGGTAACTATGTGGATTATGTACTCTCAGGGTGGGTGGGGGCGGGGAAGAACAGGACAGACAAAAACACGTGTTCAGTATTTCTGCCTTTAGCTGGAGAGATTTCAGTAGCACAACTTCAGGTCCTGACACTCAGCATTGAGTTACTCTTGCAGTTCCTATGACTTGGGTATTAAGCCCCAGTTCTAAAAAGTAAGCCGTGGATGAGAAAACAAATCTCCACCTGGATTGTTGAAACTGAGTATGGTTCTTCACCCTGCACTTTATGAGTTCCCACTCTTGTAACCTGCCCAGTAACTCAGTCTTTCTAGAACTGGACTTCTTGGGGCAGAGGTCCTTATTCTGAACCTGGGCTTATGTCCTAAGCTTCACTATCTTCTGGGAGACTTTCCTTATGTCAACACGTGACTTCCAGCCTTTTCCTGGATCCCCAGCTGCCACGCCTTAAGCTCCGCATCTGCCCTCTTCCTGCTGCAGTTAACGGAGTCATGATCACTACCTCACCAAGCCTGCCTTTGAAACCAAGTTCAGTGTGAGGGGTTTGCAGAGCCTTGGTGAGGAGTGATGTGATAAGAGACTGAGTCACTGTTCCTGGAGACAGTCGGCACCAAAATTGCCTGGGAAAGCAGAGTGACCCCAAGTGACTATTTAGGGAGTGCTTACCTTTTTGCTGACTTCCTTGTCTGCCCATACAGAGGCACAGGGAATTTGAGTGTGGAGGTGAGTGGCTCCCACGGTGCTTTCCCTGGCCTTCACTTCCCTGGTGGCTCAGACAGTAAAGAATCTGTCTGCAATGCAGGAAACCTGAGTTTGATCCCTGGGTTGGGAAGATCCTCTGGAGGAGGGAATGGCAACCCACCATAGTATTCTTGCCTGGAGAATCCCATAGACAGAGGAGCCTGGCAGACTATAGTCCACGGGGTCGCAAAGAGTCAGACACAACTGAGCAACTAACGCAATGTGAAGGTGTAACATGAAAAAGAGTTAAGACTTGACAGCTTCAAACTCCAGGATAAGAAAATCTTGCCATGGATCCGTACATATTTGGCTAGTTTGTGAGAATGCTTGAAAACCACACACCACATGCAAATCACACGACACCCAACAGACGGCCCTCCAGGGCTGTCCATTTTCCTGGCTGGGACCCTTCAGAAATCTTCATGGGGATCTGCAACGTCTCCTGCCCTTCCAAGGGGTTCACAGTGAGAGAGCGCTGTGAGTGAAGACTGAAAGTAGACTGACAGCGTGAACCATTTCTTGGACCACTGAACACCCCTCTCCAATGATGTGAAAAGACAGCTCAGCATACATGCTGTTTCCAGGACTCCCGGAGATGACTTTGGAGTCAGAGGCCAGACCACGGTGCTCAAGTGGTGTGTCAGAAGAGGTTTCTACTACCCTTTGGAGAGTGAAAGTCACTCAGTCGTGTCCTACTCTTTGAAACCCCATGGACTATATAGTCCATGGAATTCTCTAAGCCAGAATACTGGAGTGGGTAGCCTTTCCCTTCTCTAGGGAATCTTCCCAACCCAGGAATTGAATCGGAGTCTCCTGCATTGCAGGTGGGTTTTTTACCAACTGAGCTATCAGGGAAGCCCTCTAGAGAGTGAAGAAATGATCAAAACATTCAGTTTTTAAAACTCTAAGAATATGAGACAATGGTCTCCAAATCCCTAAACTTAAAACAACAAACCCTCCCTGCAATTGTCAAAAGAGAGGTAGAAAGAGAGCTACAGCCCTGGACATTTCTTTGTTCTTTTTGTTTTGATTGTGGATAACCAACTGCCCAAGGTTTGGTGGCTACAACACAGCAGTGTAGGAAGAAGCTGGGTCTTGAAGGCAGTCCATCTAGGAGGGATCCCAGCTGGCCCTTTCTTGTGTGAGCTTGGACAATTCATATAACCTCTTAAGCTTTCATGTCCTTATCTAGAAAATGGACATAATAGAACCTGCCTGATGTGAAAATATAAGTGAAAGAATGCATGGAAATTCTTGCATTCTTGGCACACAGGAGAATCTGAGGAGGACAAGTGTTCTGTGGAAGGAAGAGGGTGCAAGGTGGAAGAGGCTGAAAGCAGGCATCTGAGGAAGGTGTCACAGCTGGACTAAAACCACTGAGAGCAAGCCCCTTACGTTCTGGGTTTGTCCTGCTCGTCCTTGAATCTCCAACACCCGGTGTGGGTCTTGCACAGAGTGGGTGCTCAGGAAATGTTTCTTAGACTGAATGGAGCCCTAGCTGGGCCCACATTAGGGAGAGGTTTGCAGAAGGGGAAGGGAGGTAGGTGAGAGAGAAAAGGACAGAGAGGCAGGAGTGAGGCAGCTGGCAGGGATGAAGGGCACACAGAGTGACAAAGCCTGAGTGAGAGTGATGGAGATTCCAGATGATAAACGGTAACGTTGGCCTGTCTTTAGAGTCCCCATAAAACTAGCGTACTTGTGATGGAATTGTTTCCAAAGTGTTTGGGGAGCCAGATGGGAAGCTTATGTCATTGTGTTCCCTTGCAAGCTCAAAATAATGGGTCCCATTCCTGCCTGTGGGGGAAGGTAGGCATCCTCCACCTCTCTGTGTCCATCATTGCTGTAGCGGAGCCTTCCCATCCTCTCTGCAGACGCCTTTTGGAAGTGCTACCTGCCCTGCAAGGCAGTTCAGTGCAGCTGGGTGGGAGAATGTGCTGCGAGGTAGAGCAGGCAGGGAGAACTAGATGTTCCAGCCTCATTACAAAAGATTCATCCCACACCCCCTACCGGAAGTGAATGCAGCACCAGAAGCTAACCAAGTCCTCAGGCTGGGTGCCTGGGGGGCTTCTAGGTCTTAGCCACACAGGAAAGCTGCTGGAAAACTGCACTATTGCACAAAGATTTGTTAGTTAATAGTGTGGGGAATGGAGAAGGAAATGGCAACCCACTCCAGTATTCTTGCCTGGACCAGGGACAGAAGAGCCTGGTGGGCTGCCATCTATGGGGTCACAGAGAGTCGGACACACCTGAAGTGACTTAGCAGCAGCAGCAGTGTGGGGAGAAGAAAAATACACCAGACTAGGAACTTTAACAGGGTCTTTCAGCTGTTTTGCAGATCACCCCATGTCAGAGAGGTCCATCAACTTGGATCTGAGTGTTTCCCCGGCAGAACCAGGATAGCTTCCCTGACCCAACTTGGATCAAAGTGACCTTGTGCTTGGGACTTCCCTGGTGGTCCAGTGCTTAAGAATCTCCCTTGTAATGCAGGGGACTTGGGTCTGATCCCTGGTCGGGGAACTAGGATCCCACATGCTGTGGAACAACTAAGCCAAGTGCCACAACTACTGAGCCTGCACACTCCAGAGCCCCAGCACCAAAACTAGAGGGTCCATGTGCCACATCGAAAGATTCCACACAATGCAGCTGAGACCCGATATAGCCAACAACTGAGAGACGAAGAGGAATGTGCATTGATTAACAAAAGTATCACCAGTGCCTTTTTCCTCTGCTAGAATTCTTTAGGTCTTAAGAAATGTGCTTAGTGGCCTCTCGTCCCTGGCCACAATGGCTGGATTGTTCATTTCCAATGAGTGGGTTTCCTTTCACCCCTCAAGGCCCCCTCTGTGGTAGGTAGGGTAATGGTGCCCTTTCCACATAGGAAAAGACATGCCGGCTTCTCTCCATTGATGCAAACGATCTAGAGGAAGGACGTCATTGAGGAAAACTCCGGGCCCACAGAGTTGGGGCAGCTGGGGTCTTTGTCTAACCCAAGCCCCTCAGTATGGCTCACACAAAACAGAGACACTTGGACTTTCCTGGTGGTCCGGAGGTTAAGAATCGCCTGCCAATGCAGGGGACACAGGTTCAATCCCTGGTCCGGGAAGATCCCACATGCCGTGGAGCAACTAAACTCGTGTGCCACAGCTATCGAGCCCGTGCTCTAGGGCCTGCGTGCTGCAACAATTGAAGCCTGTGCACCTGGAGCCTGTGCTCCATAACCAGAGAAGTCACCACAATGAGAAGCCTGCACACCACAATTAGGCAGCAGCCCCAACTTGTCACAGCTAGAGAAAAACCAGTGTGCAGCAATGAAGACCCAGAATGCAGCCAAAACATTATAATAAAATAAATTTAAAACAAAACAGAGACGGTGCAGCTGTGCTGTGACCATAGACAGAGATGTGGATCAAAACACTCCAACCCCATTGCTATAGATCTACTTCCTTACACCAGGGTTTTCAAATTCCAGCAGATATCTGAGTCAGCTAGAGGGCTTGTCAAACACAGACTGTCAGCCCTCATTCCCAGAGTTTGTCACACAGGGCACTGGGGTGGGGCCTCTGCCTTTCTACCAAGCTCCCCAGTCATGCTGCTGGTCCAAGGATTACATTCTGAGAAACCAGTGCCTTAGACAGATGTTCTGCTTCTCAAAGCCAAGGATAAAAAGCAATACCTTTGAGATGAGCTGCTATTAGCCTTAATGATACAGAATGAACTCGGGTTTGTTTTTTTTTGTTTGGTTTTTTCAGCTTACCCAGATCAGAAAAGGGGAAAGGAGGAAGCAAAGGTAAGTGTCAGGGAGGAGAAGACCTGGGAAAGAATGCAATATGAGGCCTGCTGTTCAGAGGGGAGGGCTGATGGGTGTCACAAAGGGAGGTCGTGGGAGGAGAGCTGGAAGGAACCTGGGTGCTGAGGTGGCCAGAGGAACACAAATTTGAGAACCGATCGTTGGGCGGTGAAACGACCACTGGACTTGGAGTCCGAACACCTGCAGGTCTCTCTCATGAGGCCTTGTAGCTGCTGGCAACAGCCAAGAAAGTATCTACTCTGAAGTCAGTCAGAGCAGATCTAACAGCTCTCGTGGGCAGAACCCACCAGGTTTCTGGGTGGGTGAGCCCAGTCCAGGGCCCTGTGCCCAGCGCAATATTTGTCCTGGACCTGAGACCCAGGGCAGGAAGCCACCAGCCCTGCAAAGCGCTCTGGCACCCCCCCTGCCGATTTCTCCAGGCTTGCAGAGGGGGAGCGTAGGCAGCCGTGACTCACCCAGCCTCGCGGGGAGGCAGAGGCTGCCACTGCAACCCGCACTGCCACGGAAACAGGCTAAATCGATCCCAGATCCCTGGAGGGGCAGAGAACAAGCCACCCGCCACCAGGGAGCTGGGAATGCTTCTGGGTTCAGACACCAGGTCGGTGAGCAAAGTCTGAGCTGTGCTGGTCACGGAGCCGGCTGGAGATCAGCAGCAAAGAAGCGGGTACAGCCACCTGAGCAGGCGACAAGGGGTGACAGACTCCCCACCCCTGCTGCCTGTGTCTGATGGTAGCAGCAGGGGTGGTCGGGGGGGCACACAGGGCCCTTGGGCACTAGGTGGACCAGTCCATGCAGGTCCTTCTCCTAAAATCTGTGGGAAATCTGTGCTTACTGGTGGGGTGGGGAGAAGAGATGAGAACCCGACCCTTCACTCTTCTTGCCCTAACTCCTGTGAAGTTACTCCCTTCAATAACCGCGAATACACCACAAATATACCCCAAGAAGAGGAGGAAACTGAAGCCAATGACCTAAGCAAATTGCTACAATTTTCAGAGGCAAGAGTCAGACTGGCCTCCTAATATCCTGAGCATTAATCCCTCATCATTTTTCTACTACACTCTGCATCTCAAGGAAACAATTTGATGAGTCTTGAGCAATTTGCTTTGTCTTCAATATCTGCTCTCTGGGGCACTGGTGGTGCAATTAATAACATACTCTGGGGCTTCCCCGGTGGTCCAGTGGTTAAAAATCCACTTGCCAGAGCAGGAGAGGCATGGGTTTGATTCCTGGTCTTGGAAAATCCCACATGCCACAGGGCAACTAAGCCTGTGGGCCACAACTACTGAAGCCCACATCCTAGAACCGATGCTCTGCAACAAGAGAAGCCACCGCAATGAGAAGCCCCAGCACCTCAACTAGAGTATAGCCCTTGCTCACCACAACTCAGGAAAGCCTGCACGCAGCAATGAAGACCCAGGGCAGCCAAAAATAAATAAAACAATAAGACATACTCTGCTCTTCCCAAGAGCAACAGTGAGTCTTTAGCCAGCCTTCCCCACCTTCTTCAACTCCTAAGCCAGGCGATCCACCAATCAGACAGTGAAAACCCCAAGAGTTTCCAGTTTCCCCAATATCCATCCATTATGGCTTCCTGGGAGCAGAGCTAGAACTGGGCCTCTGGAGTCTTTGGGCCAGCCCTCCCTGGGGTGGTGAACGTCTGCACTCACCGGTCCCACCTGGTGATTCTCGGTCCATTTCCCATTGTCCCGACTATGGAGTCCCAGCCGAGGCTCACACCTGGCTGTTGTGGCTTTGGCACATCCTCAAGCCCCAAGGTCCCTCCATCCCTGGCAGCACCTCCCCCCTCCAAGCCCCACTTTGGACCCGGCCCTTCCTCGCGCCCCTCGCCTAGAGAGGGCACAGTGAGGGACTCTTCCATTTTACACGTGGGATGAAGGCTCCTGGGTGGATCTCTACCTCCTTCCAGCTTTCCTCCTCCCTTGTCCTGTTTCAGGAAAATTCCTTCTGCATTCAAGATCCCTTCCCTCCCCTCGCCTGTCTTTGATCCACTGATTATCTCCATTCTAATTGTTCATCTTCTGCCTTTCTGTGAGCTTCTCCTCCTCAGACAATAACCACGTTTCTGTCTCTCCCATATTAAAAAAAACCCAAACAAACCCAACTAAACCAAACACGTGTTCCACTCCGGTTACCCTCCTTCCCTCACTGCAAAGCTTCTTCTCAGAGAAGCTTGCACTTTCTCTCTCTCCTTTCTTACTTCCTGAGGGGTCCAGATCCCTCCCTATGCTGCCTGGCATCTCTACTCTTCTGGCTCCACTCAGTTCCCCCCTTGCTGGTGTCCACCGTGGGCACATCAACACCTGCAAATACCTCAGATATTCTTAACCGGTCTAGTCCTCGGGGCGCCAGAGGGCGCTGGGGTTCAAGTAGGGGAGTCCCAGCTGCACACCTCTTGAGCCCCAGAGCTGTGTACTCGTGTACTCGTGTTCAAGGTTTCTTCAACTTCAACCTTTGCCCTCCGCGAGACAAGCTGAGACCCAGGACGCTTTGCTGCAGTGCAAGCCCCTGAAACACCACTCCTCGAGCAACAAAATACAAAGAAACTGTATGGGACTAAAAATGACTGTGTGCATGCACAGTTGGGGCAAATTCTGGCCCCCAAAGATACAAAAAGACCCATAAACTCAACTGCCACTTTTGAGGAGTCTGGAGCAAAAAAAGGATACTAAGCATACCCCTTGCACACACCAACACCTAAAGGGTGGACAAAAGCCTCTGCCTGACCCCTGGACACACCCCTACCCTCACCCCATATAAAGAACAAGTTCGCTTTCCCCTCATGGAGTGAGCAAGCAAGGGAATCTGTTGTTTGTTCTCTCTCCCTCCTGCTGCAGCAGGGGCCCCAGTAGAGCCTTGCTTGAATTTCTGGTCTGGCCTCTCGTCAGTTTCTACTGACTGGGAAAGGCCAAGGGCCCTGATTCGTAATATCCCTACCCACCCCCAATTCCCAAATTGGGCTGTATGCCAGTCTACACAACCAACCAAGAGAAGGGATGTCAGATACCCCTTCATCTTCTCTGAACTTTCCCAACCAAAAATATTTTATCCTCCCCAAGTTACAGAAGAAAATTTCCATTGCGTGGCGGGTGGGCGAGCAGAGATCCAGGAGCTGTCCACCCAGCCACACTGAGTCAATTCTTGTGGAATGGAAGAGAATCCTCCCCGAAGGACACTTAGGAGGTGAAAGGAGAGGGTCTAATTCTTAGTCTTGGAGCTGAAGGGTCAGCTTGGAAAGATGTGACAGATAGTGTTTCCTCTGATCAAAGTTTATAGCCAAGAACCACCAGGAAGGAAGGGCGGGCTTGTCTCCTCGGGAGGCCCCGCCTGTACCAGCTTTACAGCCTCTGATTTCACAGTGGAGGGTATCAGGCCTCCCTCTCTGGACACTGGCATCTCTTTGAGGGGCCAGTCCTACCATCAGCCTCTCCTGGGAGCATGTGGCCCAGCCGGAGGAGCCTGGGCTCTGCAGGTCCAGAGAGGAGGTTCCCACTGGAGTCAGCCCATGACGGGGACCCCAGCAGAAAGGGCCTGTGTCCTTGCTCAGTACACTCGGCAGACACAGAAGCTCTGGACTCCAGGTGCTGGCGGGAATGGCAAGGCCGTTCTGTGACACCAGAGCCCAGGCTGACAGTTTGTTCTCCTCTGGCTTTTGGTGTCCATCCTCCGTACCTGAATTTGGCCAGGCTTCTGGGAAATGTGCAGAAAAGCCAACATACTTCCAGCCTCATGCAGATCCTTTCCGAAGCCCTTCTACATCCACCAAAATGTAGCCACTCACATTTCAAGGGGACCTTACAGCCCAGGGGTCAGCCCCCCTCTTGCAGGACGTCTGTCAGCTGATCCATCTGTCTGGCTTGAGCAGTTCCCAGAACAGAAGTTTCTTTGCTCAAGGGGATCTCTAGAGGGCACTTTGGTTAATAGAAGTTTCTTCCTGATTTTGATCTAAAATCTGCCCTTTTATGACTTCTGCCCAGTTGGTTCTATTCTTTGGTCCTTGGAAGAAAATGTCTGCTCAATCATCTCATTGGTCTCATAGTAGCCAGAGAAGGTGAGGGTGGAATTATTGACTTCTTTTATAGAAAGTGGATAAGCTGGGGAAGTTAAGGAGCTTTGAAAAAGCTTCAGGTGAAGTCGGAGCTAGAACCCAAGTGTCTTAATTTCCCTGGCCAGTTCTCCTGCCAATACTCTGCCTTTCTTAATCTTTGCCCATTATTATCCAGGACCTCCTGTGTGCCGCTGGAATACCAGGTGGGGGTTGGAGGCATGGGACGCCTGGACCCTCTTTTCAGAGAGTCACCAATTCTGGCTCAGGACAGACAGACACACACACATATACACAGGATTCAAAACACTTGCTCAGTCAACAGACTGGGTGACCTCACCTTCACCCCCAAAGGTCAGCCTTCTTCCTTACTTTCGGCTGCTCCCCCAGCACAGGCTGACAGGTAGGAAAGGGAGAATGTAGAAGAGATAATTTTAACCACAGAAGAGCCTGAACTTGAAAGGAAGAAGAAAAAAGGCCTGAAGAGGAGTTTGAAAATGATAGCTGTCAACACTGGCTTGGAAAGACAGAGCTTGTGGGTGTGTGGGTGGGAGGGGTGCTCACCGCTCCAAAGCTTCCTCGTGTGGCGGCAGGGAAGTAGGGAAGCAGGGGTGGTGCTGCCAGAACTGCAAACCAGAACCACCAAGACCTGATCCTAACAAAGGCAGGCCCCAGCAACTTCCCAGCACCTGGATAATTGGGCCGGGCTCCACCCCCCCCATGTGTTTTCATCTTTCTTAAAGGCACAGCGCCCCAATTCAGTGTCTGGTTGAGAATCCAGCCAACAGCACTGACGCTTGGTACCCCAGGCTTCACTTTCTCTCCCTTGGACAGCGACATTTACTCCACCGAGTCATTTAGGTGCAGAGAGACCCAGGCTCCACTCTCTGCAGCCTGTGGATGCAGGAGAGGGAAAATCTAGGGTTTTGACTTTAATTGTACACATTGCTCAACAGTCACTGAGGCCGGGGGGTGGGGGTGGGGGTGGGGGTGGGGGGACAGAGTCATGTCAAAGGACAGCAGCCCCACTCCTTAATTTGACCAAGTGGCGGAAGGAGCCGTCCCCCCCCAAGATGGGCAGAGAAAATGGCCCTTCTCAAACCATCTTAGCAGACATCTTGCTAAGGTGCAGATTGCCTTCAAAACAACTGTTTCGAAGAGTTCCTGGGGTGAAAGCCAAGTTCCTGTGAGTGAGGGAGGGGGTGGCAGTTGTCGGAGGGAGGGCGAGCAGCTGTCAGACGGTGTGGGACTCCTGATGGGACTCCTGAGCGAGTGACAGTAGCAGCCCACCTCCCGTCACCTGCCCGCCTCGGGATGACAGAAGGATGTGCTTCTCAGAGGCGCGCTCTGGATAAAGAAACATCAGCGTTCATCCAAGGAGGATGGGAATGGGGAAGCCTGTCCAACCCAGAGGTGCCCAGTCTTGCCTCAGGCTCGTCCCAGCGTCAACCAGGCTTCAGCTCCTGGGTCTTGGGGATCGTGGCCTCTCCCCTCTGCCCCCTGGGCCTTCCTGGCATGATCAGGGCTCTCCTCACTTTCTCCCCCTCTTTCTTCCAGCCTCATCCTCCCCTGAACTCAGAAAACACACTGATACAACACAGAGGACTAGACAGATGTCAGGTCACGTGTCTCCCTGCTCAAGGCCATCCAGTGATCCTCACATTACTCCCATCCTTACAGTGGCCCCCAGCACCTCCCTTGACTCACCACCTGTTTCTCTTAGCCTCATCTCCCTCCATCTCTGCCTCCTTGAGGCCTCCTTGCTGTTCCTCAAACACACTGAGCAGGCTCCTGACTTAGGGCCTTTACACAGCTGTGTGTGGTTAATGCCTCCGTCCCCTTCACATCTTTGCTTAAAAAACCTGTACACAAATGTTCACAGCAGCACTGTCCACAACTGCAGACAAATGGAAGCAACCCATGTCCATCACTAGGTGAGTGGATAAAAATGTGATGATTTCACACAATAGAACATTAGGCTACAGAGGCTACCAACACATGCTACATGTGGATGCATCTGGAGGACACGGTTACCTGAAAGAAGCCAGTCATAAAAGGTCACGTACTGTGCCATTTCATGTATATAAAGTGTTAAGAATCGACAAATCTGTAGACAGAAAGTGGACTGGCTGCCTACGGCTGGAAGGAAGGAAAAATGGGGACCAGCTAGTGGGTACGTGATGCAATTTGCCATCACTTCATGGCAAATAGATGGGGAAACAATGGAAACAGTGACAGGCTTTATTTTGGGGGGCTCCAAAATCACTGCAGAGGGTGACTGCAGCCATGAAATTAAAAGATACTTGCTCCTTGGAAGAAAAGCTATAACCAACCTAGACAGCATATTAAAAAGCAAAGACATTACTTTGCCAACAAAGGTCTGTCTAGTCAGAGCTATGGTTTTTCCAGTAGTCATGAATGGATGTGTGAGTTGGACTCTAAACAAAGCTGAGCGCCAAAGAATTGATGCTTTTGAACTGTGGTGTTGGACAAGACTCTTGAGAGTCCCTTGGACAGCAAGGAGATCTAACCAGTCCATCCTAAAGGAAATTAGTCCTGAATATTCATTGGAAGGACTGATGCTGAAGTTGAAACTCCAAACCTTTGGCCACCTGATGTGAAGAACTGACTCATTTGAAAAGACCCTGATGCTGGGAACGATTGAGGGGAGCTGGAGAAGGGGACAAAGGATGAGATGGTTGGATGGCATCACCGACTCAATAGACATGAGTTTGAGTAAACTCTGGGAGTTGGTGATGGACAGGGAAGCCTGGCATGATGCAGTCTATGGGGTCACAAAGAGTCGGACACGACTGAGCGACTGAATTGAGTAGGTACAGAGTTTCAGTTTGGGTAACAAAATGTTCTAAAGTTGAATGAGGTAGTGGTTGTGCAAATTATGTATATACTAAAAACCATCTAGTTGTCCATTTTAAGTGGGAGTGTAATAGGGAAGAACTTTTGACCTCTATTACAGGTTAATCACTAAAGGGATGTTGCCTATAAGCTTTAATTACACATAAAGGCCCATCTCTAGAAACTCTGCCACCCAGGTAATGAGCGTTAAACTAAAATACTTTTGTTTAGCTCACAGGAGACATCCTGACCAAGCCCACCTGTGAATGGTTGTAGGAAAAACATCTCCTCTGAGTCTGGCCAAAACCAGGACATAACCCCACCCCTTTTTAGTATATAAGAAGCCTGAATTCTAACTTAGGGAAGATGGTTCTTTGGGATGCTAGTCCAGCACCTTTCAGTTTGCTGGCTTTCCAAATAAGTTGCTATTCCTTGCCCCACTAACTCATCTCTCAGTTTATTGGCCTGTGACTAGTGGTGTGAGCTTGGACTCTGGTAACCTTGGGTCATTTAGCTCAACAAAAGATGCCTGCAGGGGACTTCCCTGGTAGTCTGGTGGTAAGAATCCATCTTGCAATGCGGGCGATGCGGGTTTGATCCCTGGTCTGAGAACTAAGTACCCACATGCTGCAGAGAAACTAAGCCCACATGCCACAATTCCGTGCGCTGCAAATGAAAAGACCTTGCCTAAGGCAACAAGATCCCCTGTGCCACAACGAAGACCTGACATAGCCAAAAGAGAGAGAAAATGCCTGCCAAAGCTCAGTTTCCCACACCATAGCACCCCTTGGATGCTAGTCTCAGAGGTGATGGTGCTGCCCAGTGTCCCTATCACTGCCCCTTCATCAGAGGATGTGTTTCCACCAATGGCCCCCTGAGGGGGCTTGTCAGAGCTGAGTGTGAGAGCTGTGTCGGAGCTGAGTCCACGCACGTGTGAACAGAGGCAAGGGCACCTCCCAGCTGGGTGTGCATGCCTGAAGAGAGAGCACTCAGGCACTCTGAGACTTGAAGCGCAGAGGGGTTAGGGGGGACAAGACCCTATGTCCACCCCCTGCATTCAATGCTCAGTCATAGTACAGATCACTCTGGATCTGTCTAAAGCAAAAGCATCATTTTTTTTTTTTAATGACAGAATTCTTCTTTATATTTTATGTTGCTTTAACTTTCCAGAACTTTCAACTTTGGTTCGTCTTGTCAAAGCGCTGCTTGGTGATGAACGAAGGCATGACTTTCTGTGCAGCAAGATGAGCTCTTTTGGTCATACTTGGGACCAGAGAGTCTGGTGGGCAGGGTGGGCCCCTTAGGGCTAGCATCGGCCCTCATCGTCCCCTCTGCTCCTTGCTCCTACTGTTGTTTGCATTCTCTGTTCCTGGCTGGAAGATTGCAAGGCATTCCTGTCTTTTGGGAAGGCTGTCAGATCTCCCTCTTCATTTTCTTCAGCCAGGTTAAATCCCCCAAACATAGTTCTATTCAGGCCATTTCTCTATTCATGGGCCTCCACGGCTTGTCACACAGCGTTCCAGACTCGCGTCTGGCTCTGTGCTGTCTCCTCAGCCCAACAATCAGCTACCACCCTACCTGGGCCTGGTGCCGCAGTCAGGCTGCCCTTGCGTTCCACACTTCACGTTTCCTCTTCTCATGCCAATCCTTTCCACTTAGAGTGGTTTTCTTGTGGCCTTCTCCTCATGGCACCTCCTCCAGGAAGCTCTCCAGGGCCTCTCAGTTGAAGGGAGCTTATAATCCTTTCTGTCCCTGAGGAATTTATTCTGTCTTCCTCATGGCGCTGTGCACCTTCTGCCTGGCTGGAGTCATTCTTATCTACTGTTTCTCCACAAGACCGTGTTGGTCCTTAAGGCCAGGACTTTCCTCATTCTTCTTTGTAATTCCAAATACTTGGCACATAGCAGATCCTTAACAAGAGTATTCAAAGTGTTCTGACTCTGATCCCACTTCTGATCACCAACTAAAGATTCTAGCCGCCAATTTTCAACACCTGTGTTGTTAGGAGGATGGGGCAGAGTCCCACACATCCTAGCAAGTGCCCCATACCAGCTGGGTGTCCTACAGTTGGATTCAATTCTGACATTCAACCCACCAGTGGCATCAGATTCCACAGGTTAAGGGCTCAGTCCTGCAAGACCGCCCTCCCCATCACACACACATGCACACACATACACACACCTCAGATGCCAACCACAAGTCCAGGCTGCCACCTGTGTTACTGACTGACCAGCTATAGACTGGAGGTTCCAATGACCCTCTCTTTGGGTTCAAATAATTTGCTAAAGCAGTTCACAGAACTCAGAGAATATTTTACTCACCATATCACTTGTTCGTTGTAAAGGGATACCATTCAGCAACAGTCAGATGAAAGCAGCAAGTAGGGGAGGGGATGGGGGAAGGACTTCCATGTCTTCAACTGACAGTCTCCCTGCATCTCCACGTGTTCACTAACCCAGGAAGCTCCCCAAACCTCATCCTTTCAGGGTTCTTTGGAGGCTTCATTACATAGGCACGCTTGATGAAATCATTTGCCAAGATCGATTGATTCAGGCTCCAACCTCTCTCCCCTCCCCTGAGGTCAGGGGGATGGGGCTGAAAGTGGTCGGTTCTTCCAGCAACCAGCAGCACAATCCTCAGGTGCAGGTCCTAAAATCACCTCATTAACATAACAAGAGGCATTTTTACATCTCTCTTCACAGAAAATTCCAAGGGTTTTAGGAGCTTTGGGCCAGAAGCGGGGATAAACAGCAAACAATACGTACCTTTCTTACAAATCATGTATCACAGTGTTAAACAGGTGTTAAGTTTGTTGTCTGATCTCTGTCCTGCCCCCATCCTGCCTGGCAGGAAGGGATGCTGGGGCTCTATTTAATTACTTTGCACTTAGCTATGACCCACAGCTGTCAGGCACTCAAGGGAGAGGGACTGCTTTGTTACCACCAACCGCACTGCTGGCCAGCATTAAGGCAGGGGCAGTCTCAGTACCGCCTGCCCCTCCGGCGGGTACACAGTGTGAAAAGACTCCCCTAGCATCTGCGGAAACAGCCTTGGGAGCTGCAGCCCTCTGTCTCCATCACCATAACCCTGCCCTGAACTGCAGCCTTCTGCTCAGCCTGGAGGGAACAAGACCCACCCTCCCTCCCTGCTCCCCAGTCTCTGGAGAAGGTCACAGAGATGTGCTAGTTCTGCTTCTCTAAATTTTCAGTGGTTTCAGTGAGTCCTTCAGAAATCAGTCTATGGCTTCAAGCTGAGGTCAGGTGGCAGGAGTCCATATTTCAGCCCCTGCCCAGGAAAGTCTGGCTGTTTCCTCAGGTGTGAGGGTTGCTAGAAGCCCCCACTTCCTCTCCAAACTCCAGAGGTAGGAATCAGGCTTTCCAAGGAGGAGCTGAGATCTGGGGCCTACCTACCTTTCCCTAAAGCCTTGGGGCTGGGAATGGGCTCTGTATCCTCCACCTCTTGTCTTCCCTCCCACTTAGGTCATATAAGTGAGATCAGATAAGTACTTTCTATAATACATAACAGACAGTAAGTACTCAGAATATGGTATTTCCTTTTTCTTTTGATCCATTCCCATTTTCTGCTACAATAAAAATTTTGATGGACTGTGTAGTTAACAAGATCCAACTGACAAGGCTTAAACAGTATCATTCCCACATAACAACGAGTGTGGAAGGTCACAGTTCTCGGATTATTTTGGTAACTCAACAATGTAATCAAGATCCCATGTTTGTTTGTTTTGACTCTCAACTAAACATGTCTTTTCATCTTCATGCTGTGACCTAATGGTCACAAGAGGGCTGCCACAGCCCCTGCTATCATGTCTATTTTCAAGCAGAAAGAGTGGAACCAGTCTTTTTTTTTTAGTCAAAAAAGCAAAAGTTTTTGCAGAAACCCCTCAACAGAGTTTCTCTTATGTGTCTGTAGTAGTTTCATAAGGCTTCTGTAACATATTACCCCAAATTTAGTGGCTTAAAACAACATATTTACTTTCCAGTTCTAGAGACCAGAAGTCTGAAATGCATTTCACTGGGCTAAAACCAAGGTGTCAGCAGAACTGCATTCCTGCTGAAGCAGGCTGTAGGGTAGGATCCATTCCCTTACCTTTTCCAGCTTTTAGGGGCAACTGTGGCCTGTTTCCATCCCAAATTCAGCAATGCCTGGCTGAGCCATTCTCCCACTGCATCACACTGACACTGACTCTTCGGCTTCCTCCTTCCATGTTAAAGGACACTTGTGGTTACACTGGGCCCACTTGGATAACCAGGATAAAGGTAAAGGTCAGCTGATTAGCAAACTTAACTCCCTCTACAACCTTAAGTCCTCTTTATCAAGTATCATATTCTCAATTTCTGAGGATTAGGATGCAGACATCTTTCTGAGATTGTTATTTTGCCTACCACAGCCTCCTTGACCAAACCAGATCCCAGGGCTACCACCAGTTGCAAAGGAGATTGATAATTCAGTTAGCCTGTGAAAGAGAGCAGAGGTCATGACTGGCTAAGACTAACCACGTTTGGTTCAAACGGTAAAGAATCTGCCTGCAATAGGGGAGACTTGAGTTCC
Organism: Giraffa tippelskirchi; assembly: GCF_054371585.1. NCBI lineage: Eukaryota > Metazoa > Chordata > Mammalia > Artiodactyla > Giraffidae > Giraffa > Giraffa tippelskirchi. Next base: position 142,868,567 of record NC_137281.1, on the reverse strand, counting down.
ATCCCCGGGTTGGAAAGATCCCTTGGAGGAGGCCATGGAAGGGCATGGCAACCCGCTCCAGTATTCTTGCCTGGAGAATCCCCATGGACAGAGGAGCCTGGTGGGCTACAGTCCATGGGGTCGCAAAGAGTCGGACACGACTGAGTGACTAAGCACAGCCCAATCACTGAATCTGGTTTTCACCATCTGAATTTGGTCCCTTGGTTAAATCAAATCAGGGTTGCATTTGCAAGGAAAAGGGGTGAGGGAATGGATGTTAGCTTGGCTGCTAACCGCCTGCCACTGCATGGAGCCGCTGACTTTGGGCACATTTCCCTGTTTTGTAATGCAATGGGATGTGAGTGCTCCCGGGCTGTACCCAACCCCGCTGAGCATTCCAGTGGATCTGAGTTCTGCCTGTGAGTTTTTACTCCCTCCCCTGCTCCTGCCCCCAGCTCTCCAAAGAATGAACCTGCCCAGACAAAATTATTGTCTTGGGCAAAGAAACCCATTCTTTAATGGGCAAAGGGGAGCTAATTAGATGGGAGAAGCAAGGAAGACTTGATTGAGAAAGTGCGTCAATGTACCTCATAAAAGTCTGAAAGAAGGAAGGGGAAAGAGAACAGAACTAGGAAGATAGTCAGGACTTTTCCCAAGGGCTTTGAAGAGAGAGCTGAGCTAGAAGAATGTAAGTAAAGATTATAAGGATTTTGGAATAACTTTGCTTGCAGTTGCAGGACCTAATTCTTATGAGCCCTGGAGAGTCCACCCTGAAGAGCTCTGGGGATGGCTCTGCCCTCCACACTTGTCACGGTGGCCTTTGTGCTTTGCCACTAACTGCAGCTTCATTCAGCCATCGCTCCTGCCTCCGGAGAGGGGCTGGAATGTCACTACAAGCTCAGACCCCAACGTTGGCCCCTTACTCGCTAGGTTACATCAGGAAAGTGATCTCACCTCTCTAGGCCTCGTTTTCTGTACAATGGGGATATAAATACAGATCTTTCTATACTTAGAAATGGGGTTATGGTCAGTAAACCCACTGTAAGTTCTAAGTTGAAAGAGCATGTAATACCCTTTACCTACTAAACATCATCACTTAGCTCAGCCTACCTTAAGCATACTCCAAATGCATTAGCTTACATCTGGGGTAAAATCATCTAACATAAAGCCTGTTTGACAGTAAAGTGTTGAATACCTCATGTGATTTACTGACTACTGTAGTGAAAGTGAAAAGCAGGATGGTTATCTGGGTCCAGAATGGTGGTAGGTGTTTGAGTTGTTTACTCTCGTGACCACGTGGCTGTCTGGGAGATGCAGCTTGCTGCAACCACCCAGCATCAGGAGAGAGGATTGAACCTCGTGTCAGCCCAGAAAAAGATCAAAATTTAAAATTCAAAGTACGGTTCCTACAGAATGCGTATCACTTTTGCATCACTGTAAAGTGGAAAAATTGTTAAGTCAAACGATCTTAAGTCAGGGCCATCTGTAGTATACATCCCCTGGAGTTGCTGTAAGAATTGAGGAAAATAATATACCTAAAATACATATAAAAATGTCTGGCAAACAGTAAACAATAAATCACAGCTATTGCATTTATTATTCACTGCAACAGCCTGCTTGTTGTGGGAAAGAGCTTCTTGACTTTGTTCATGCCTGTAGTCCTGCCTTTGACATTCAGTTTCCCAGTTCCTGCCATCATCCATTCAACCAAGCGTCCCCCAGACCCTGCTTGTCTTGGTCTGCCCAGCCCCCGTCATGGGCACCTACCTGCCTCCCATGGGATTCAGGATGCCCAGCTTCCCCTGGACATGGCCCAGCTCAACACTGGATAGTGATGTCTTGCTCAGGCTGAGGGCATCTAGTAAATGTTGCCTGGCTGAAATGTGCCCTTGGAAAAACTAGCTCTGGACGAACATGTTGGGGTGACCTTTGAGCACAGGATTCCAGCTCAAATGGGGGTATGTTTCCAGGACAAATGAGTAAGGAGTCAGGAAAATCAAAAGAGTGAGGCTTCTGAGAAATGTCATTAGGAATAATAAAGCAGAAAGTATAAGCTGATTCTAAAAGCTTTCACTAAATGACATTTTGGAAAAAAGAATTTGGGACCCAGCAGACCAACAGTGATCACAAAACAATGATTTACAATGTTGGCAAGCCTGCTATTGTTGCGGATATTCTCTTAATAATGGGCTTCCAAAAGGTGGAAGTAGCTATAATTAGCAAAATGTCCATATCTTTTGAACCAGAAAGACATTTCTAGAAATACAGTCCAACGATAGTCAGGGATAGAATGAAAATTTATATATAAGAATATTGGTGGCAACAATATTTACAAAAAGGAAAATTTGGAAATAGCCTAAATAGCCAGCTATGTTAAAAGGCTTTTGCAAGAGTGAAAATCCATCATTTATTCAATGAAGTACCGTAAAACCCATTTGTTCTCTTCTGCTGCCCAGAAAACTCTCTTGGACCTGTGGTCTTCTCTTTTCTCTCATTTCAGGACCCTGGCTGGCCAAGTTCTTGGCACTGCAGATGTGGCACCATGAGCCTTGAACAAAAGCCAAGTTCCTGCCAACCCTACCAGCAGAATTCCTTTGTGTTGTAACTTGCAGAGCAACGTTCAACTTGGAGAACTAGGGGCTTTTGCAACTCCGCAGCGTTCCCTAATTATTACAAGCTCTCTGGGTGAGATACATGGTTCCTTCTCCATCATTTAGACTTTAGCAGGAACAGAGAGAAGGGCAGCTGGACTGACCCACTTCAGGCACATGGGCAAGCAAGTTTCAATCGGTAGGCAAGGCAGTTTTCTGAGTGGTGAGCCAGGCGGGCAGCCACCCCACACTGAGCCAATTCTTTGGTTCCATGGGATCAAACTTTCCCCCCAACAGGTGGCAGTTGAGAGGTTCCAAGGAATATTGGGAGAGGGGTGGACATTACTTGGCATTCGCTACATATTAACCACACGGGATTTCAAGAGAGACTCCGATCCTTACAATAGCCAGATAAAAAGTAGGATTCTTGACCCATTTCAGAGATAGGAAAACTGAGACTGGTCCAGGACACTGCCAGTTACTGTTCCCCCAGGGTCTGAAGGTCCCTGGGAGGAGCAGCCAACTCAGATCCTCACCACTCTCTTCCAAGCCACGTCATACAATTAGCAGTGTGACAGGAGAGCTGGCAGGGCAAGTTGGGAAGCCAGGTCCCAGTCCCTGGGCACCTCATGGACTTTGGTTCCTAAGATTCCAAAAGCTCAGAGCATCTGGCAGGGTGGATGACCCCTCCAGCTGAGCTGTCAGGCTAAATTTGGAATGTCCAGGCAGCCCTGGAGGCTAGGAGGGGAGCAGATGCATGTGAACTGTTTTATCCTACACCAGTATTTTAATTATTTTTGATTGATTGATTCATTCATTCATTCACTCAATAAAATGTTACTGAATTCTCTCAAGGGCAGATCTAGCTTTTTGTGGGGTCACTTACTTGGGAACCTTCTGTAAGAAAAATTACAAATAAAAATCAAATATAAAATGAATATTTATAATGAGAAATTACAACATATTCTTGGTGTCTTGGACACTGAGCTCCTTTATTCTGAGGCTTCCGTGGGCAATGGCATGCCATGTTTGAATAGAAATGCTTGCCTCCTTGCAGCCTGTTCCACTAGAACGTTCTGTAACTCCCAGCCCTTACGGGGGACCGTGAAGCAGAGGGTCCCGAAATGTGACCTTCATTAACTGCTGAGAAATTCCACTTGCTACATGCAGGGATGAGTAAACACAGAGATGTCTGCTCTCTTGGCACTTGCCACCAAATAATCACACTAAACGTTTATAATTAAAAACGATTAGTTCCACAGAGGAGAGGAACACAGAGTCATCTCTGAAGTTGTGTAACGCAAGGAAAGAGAGACCACAGGCTTGAGGACAACTTCTCTGAGAAGGTGACACCTGGGGATAGACAGGATGGATAGAAGAGGGTTCTAGACAGGGAATTTTTCTGTCCCCAAATGCTTGTTCATTCTTCAGTGCTGTGTATTGAATGTGTGAGCTTTCCCTGCCGGGCCCCTGTTCCATATGCATGGTTGCTCAGCTCAGACGGGGAGCGGGCCTGGCACGTAAGGATGCTGTCCTCAGTGTCCAAGAAGACTGCTCCCACCCTGACACCTGAGGGACAGATGACACTCCTCCTCCATCGTAACTCACTCCTCTGGCTTGAATTTCGCTCTGGTCTCCATCCCCAAGACCCCTCCTTACTGCCCCAGCGGCATTCCCATGGTATGCGGTACAGGGTACTCGGAAGGTGGCAGCTGGTGCCATACGGCAAGCGAGAATGGGATTGCCCAGCTCTGTTATTTCCAGCCCCACAGAGGCTGGTGGCTGGTCACAGCGGACTCTCCTCTGCCCCTGCTTATACCCTGTGACATGAAATGTCAGTCCCCGGGGTGATGCCGTGAAATGAGGCCTGGGGGACAGGGACCACTAGAGAAGCCAAAGCTCAAAGATGAGGAAGTCCACACCAAGCACCCTTGAGAACCACCTGTTTTAGTAGCAAGTGGCACTCCTATGTAATTGGGAAAGGAAGATGCTTTTGCACCTGACTTTGTGCCTGGCACACGGCAGGCTCTTGGCAAATGGTCGGAGAAGCAAGGAACATGTGGATGAAAGAATACGTGTCCTGGAGAAGGAGAGAGAACACAGCGGGCGGGCTTGGCATGTGCCCTGGCCGGGTGCTGGTGCAGTTTCTGCATCCTGACCTCGGGCTTGCAGGAGATGCTCCTCAGGCCGCCCTGAGCCAAGGAGGCGGCTCCATTCCCAAAGCGGGAGGGGAGGAGAGCTGCGCCTCCAGCCAGAGCCCTGGGCCGTCCCCCATCTCCTCCTGGGACCCCCTCTTCAGACCCCGCTGAGCCCAGACAATGCTGACTAGGGTTGGGGCCTCTTTCTGGGAGGGGGTGAACTATCCCGCACGGCTTTCTGCCCAGAGGCTTCTGCAGCTGCTGCTTCCGCTGGCCTCCTGCTCCCTGTCTTCTTGGCAAAACTTTGCTTGAAAATTGGTCTATCTCCCCCATGCCTGATGAGTCCCTGGCTCTCTTTCTGTTGGAGTATCCCCTTGGTATGAAGAGAAAGTGAAAGTCGCTCAGTTGTATCTGACTCTTTGTGACCCCATGGACTATACAGTCTATGGAATTCTCCAGGCCAGAATACTGGAGTGGGTAGCCTTTCCCTTCTCCAGGGGATCTTCCCAACCCAGGGATCAAACTCAGGTCTCCCACATTGCAGGCGGATTCTTTATCAGCTGAGACACTAGAGAAGGAAGAGAAAGGTGACACCATACTACAGAAGGCTTCAGCAGAGAACGGACACCTCTATGGTGCCACCTGCCTAATACATGCCCGTCCTGCAGGGCTTTGGTCTCCATGTTGCTCACAGCAGCCAACCCAGAGCTCTGGGCTCCAGACGCCCAGCGTGTGAGCCATCACTGCCCACCCCCAGGCTCTGCACTGTGGTACTCAGTCCTCTGGCTGCCTTCTGGGCTGAGGGCAGGACCATGACTGGGGTGGATGGGGAGAGCTGGTCCGAGTCTGGGGGCCTCTCAAAGGCTGCAGGGCTCAGACACAGCCTTTCTTCTATGTAAAACATGAGAAGCCAAGGAAAGCCCTGGCTGGAAGGGAGTGAATTACTGGGAGAGAGGCCGCCCAGCCCCGAGAGGCCCACGGAGGAGGGATGTGCTCAAGGGCTGCAAGGCTGCACTTAGGGGTGTCCAGGCTGCCCTGAGTAGGCAGCCCACCCTGGGCAGGAGTGAGCGAGCAGGGAGCAGAGACCCCAGCCCTGCCTGTGGGCCCACAGCTCTCCCACTTCCTCTGGCTGGTTGGCTTCTCATTTCTCAAATCTCCTGTCTTCACTTCATCATGAGGCACAGCTTTCTAGCACTTTCCAGGCATTAGCCCCACCTCCTACCCCAGCAGGGGGTTGCAGCCCAGGTGGAAGAGGAAGGCCAGATGGCAGGCGGCAGTGCTGACCCGCTGTGACCCCAGGGCTGCTTGCGCCTGCCGGAGACTCTCCGAGCACCTTGGGTCCAGCTGGGGATGGACATGGAGGAGGCTGGAAAAAAATCCTTAACAGCCCATGGCATGTGCCTGGGGCTCTGGAGCAAGCACACACAGAGACTTTCTTTCATAAAAGAACAATATGAGGCAGTAATAACAGTAACCACACCCATGTGAGCACAGTGCTTTACAGTGTACAAGGAGCAGAAACAGCATGGGTACAACCTCTCCTCTCCTGCAATCTCACTGGACACACTGTGCTTAGTTCAAGATTAATAATTAGGAAGGACAGCAGACAGATGCTTTCTAATGAGAGGTAGGAGTAAAGTAGCCATGTGACTTTGAGCTAATTATTTTGTTTCACCAAGCTGCAGTTTCTTTCTCTATAAAGTAGGGATAAATGCTAACTACCTGAGCACACCTGGCTCCTTGATCTTGGTGGCTAGAACTAGTCTCTAATAAAAGCAACAAGGGCTCCTAGGAGAAAAAGAGCTGATCCCAGGGCTGCAGCAGGAAATTTCCAAAATAAGCCTGAAGCACCTTGTAGCGACAGAAAGTAAGGAAGTACTGAAAAAGCAAAATAAAGCAAAAATTACCCAACTCACAATGATGCGGGTAGGGTGGAGACGGGGGGTTCTATAAAAGGGACAGAGCAGAGAACTTAAAAGAACTCCCAGTGAGCAAAGTTGGTACAACTTGACAACAAAAAATATAGTGCTAGATTATAATCCAAGGTATGAATTAAATTTCCATGAGTCCATATTGATATAAAGAAATGATTAGAGAACAGATTGTGGTTGCCAGGGAAAGGGGTAGTGGAGGGATGAATTGGGAGTTTAGTATTAGCAGATGCAAACTATTAACTAGAGAATGGATAAACAACAAGGTCCTACTGTATAGCACAGGGAACTATATTCAATATCCTGTGATAAAACATAATGCAAAAGAATAAGAAAAGGAATATATATATATGTAACTGAATCACTTTGCTGTATACCAGAAACTAACACAACATTATAAATCAACTACAATAAAATAAATTTAAAAAGCAGACTGCAAAGTAACACCAAAAAAAGTAAAAGAAACGATTAGAAACATAAATAAACGAGTGAGGAGAGACAAACCTTCCATGCAGAAGAATTTCAAAATAATTTATAGGAATGGTCTGTCTTCAAGTAGGCATAGATTGTGCCTGGTAACTTCCTTCCAACTTGGCTAGGTTAGGGGCACAAGGGAAGCGGGTGGAGTTCAGTAGAAAGACACTGAGATTGGTTCACAGAGTCAGGCTTGAGAAGCAGAATCAGGGCTGCTGCACGGATCACCCTTTGGAACTGGGATTCCAGGATTCAGAGGTGGCAGGGTTCTCAGATCTGCACCCCTCCACCCCCGTTGGAACCGGGATCCCAGGATTCAGAGGTGGCAGGGTTCTCAGATCTGCACCCCTCCACCCCCGTTGCCAGTTGTGTCCTTTCAGGCCTGCTTTGCCCAGGCTCAGACAGCTCCCAGGCCGACTATCACCCACATCACCAACAGAGAAGACGTCACTCACTCCTCTAGCAAAGCTTCAATTAAACAAAACCATAGGGAAGGACTCTGACCAGTCCATCTGGACGGCCACACTCACCTCTGGACAGACAGGCACCGAGGAGGCAGGAGGCAGCAGAGCTGTTTGTTACTACTTGGACCACAGGTTGAAATCACAACAGCTGCAGTTCCATGAATGGTGAGGAATTTCTAGAAACAGTTTCTAGAAACAGTTTCTATATGTCAGTCAGTTCAGTCGCTCAGTTGTGTCCGAATCTTTGCAACCCCATGGACTGCAGCCTGCCAGGCTTCCTGTCCATCACCAACTCCTGGAGATTGCTCAAACTCATGTCCATTGCGTTGGTGATGCCATCCAACCATCTCATCCTCTGTTGTCCCCTTCTCCTCCCACCTTCAATCTTTCCCAGCATCAGGGTTTTTCCTTATGAGTGGGCTCTCCATATAAGGTGGCCAAAGTATTGGAGTTTCAGCTTCAACATCAGTCCTTCCAATGAACACCCAGGACTGATCTCCTTTAGGATGGACTGGTTGGATCTCCTTGCAGTCCAAGGGACTCTCAAGAGTCTTGTCCAACACCACAGTTCAAAAGCATCAATTCTTCGGCGCTCAGCTTTCTTTAGAGTCCAACTCTCACAGATTTGTTACTTGAGGACCTGGGAAGATAAAAAGAGAATTATAATGGATCGTGGAGTTAGCAACTGCCTGAAGTAGCCACTAAACCCTAGGACTGGGGCAGAAAAGGAAGATGTTGGAATTATTTAAGCTTAAAAGTTGAAAGAAGGGATCCTGGGCTCTGGGAACCAGACTTCTGAGGAGGGGGCACCGGCTGGTTGGTATCTCTGTTGTTGTTTAGTCACTCAGTCGTGTCCTATTCTTTGTGACCCCATGGACGACAGCATGCCAGGCTCCTCTGTCCATGGGATTTCCCAGGCAAGAACACTGGAGTGAGTTGCCATTTCCTTCTCTAGGGGATCTTCCCAACCCAAGGGTCGAACTCATGTCTCCTGCATTGCAGGCGAATTCTTTACCACTGAGCCACCTGGGAAGCCCTGGTATCTCTGAGGGGGATACAATACAGCTAGTTCAGCTAGAGTTGGAAAAACTGCTAATGGATTCAGCTGCTGCCATAGGGACTGTGTTGCTGCTGATAGATAAACAAACATGGTATTTCCACCTGGAGTACATACTATTCAACAGTAAAAAAGGAACAAAGTCCTGATGCCTGCTGATACATGAAACAACGTCAAAAATATTACACTAAGTGAAAGAAGCCAGAAGCATGAGGACACAGATTGTGTGCTTCTATTTTTATGAACGTCCAGAAAAGATAAATCCAGAGCCAGAAAGGAGACTGGTGGTTGTCTCAGGTGAGGAGCGATTGCTCACCAGCTCTGGTTTCTTTATGGGCAGATGGAAATGCGGTAAGATAAGATTGTGGCATGGTTGCACAACTGTCAATAATACTAGCAATTATTGAAAGGTACACTTTACATAGGTGAATTTTATGGCATGTAAATTATGCCTTTATAAAGTTTTAAAAAGATAATAAACAAGGATGAAACTGGTGCTTGCCAACATTTTGGTAGTAATTCTTTTGCAAGATATGAGTGTATTAAATCAACACATTGTACACATTAAACTTACACGATGTTGAATATCAATTATATCTCAGTAAAGCTGGGGGGGGGGGAGCAAGGAGACAGAAAGCCCTAGGCAGGTTTTTACCCTTCTCAGAGTCCCTTTAATGCCTCCTCTCTACACAGATGAGCAGGGAAGGTATGGAGTCCCAAGGCATCACAGGAAAGGGTGAGTTTGAAGCAGAAAGGCAATCGCTTAATACATGTCACAGGGAGGTGAGTGCTCCCCAAAGGGAGGAGGAGGTTTCTGACTTCTGAATAAAGGGCTGAAGCAGATGCCCAACAATCAGAGCAGTAAACGTCCACAGCAGAGGGCCCAGGAGGCTGGGGAAACAGGACAGGAGCTCAGTGGTGGACACAGGGAAACTGTAGAGCCAGAGAGAGGCTGGTGACAGCAAGAGGCCCAGGCAGGGCAGGAACTCCTTCTATGACCGCCCCCTGACCCCCACCACTGCCCTGGCCCAGAGTCAGGGCTTGGAAGCTGGGTGGCATGTTTCTAGCTCTGATGACTTGCTGACAGGAGGCACCTGGTTCGAGGAGGCTTCACATCCTGGTGAGCAACGAGCTCATCAGCTCTCCCGCGCTGGATGGTGGTTAGTGGAGGCACCGGGTCTGAAACATCCCCACTCAAGGGCTCATTCCTTTGAGCTCCCTGCTCCCCCTTCTTACAAAACATGCTTGAAACATTTAATGCACAAAAAAGTGCACGAAATGCACAGAAAACACTTAAAAGGCAGATATTTTGTTTTCCTTCTAAAATATGTATGACACGTCTACTACGTGCCAAGAACTTCTAAATTATCTTCGAAATCTAAATTCCAGGCATTTCTAAATCATTCCTTGCCCTGATAGGAGAAAGCATCCGTTGCTGAGCCCTGTTGGGGAAATTGGGAAATCTGGGTGAAAAAAGTGACTGAACCCAGACAGTTGTGGACATTTAGGGAAGGAGACGAGAGAGAAGGGGAGAAAGAAAGGAGGTTAGTGGTGCCAGGGGCCAGGGGTGGGAAAGGGGAGTGACTGCAATGGGCACCAGGTTCCTCTCTGGGGTAGTGGGGATGTTCTGACATTAGACTGTGGGATGGTGCACAACCCTGTAAAGACACTGACAGTCACTGAACTGTACAATTAAAATGGGTGAATTTCATGGTATATAAACTATACCTCAGTAGTTTAGGAAAATGAAAGTATCTCAAAAGAAAGTTTCTATGGACAGTTGAACAGACAAGAACAAGACACCCACTGAGGCCTCCGTGCTCTGCCAGCAGGCACCAAGGGACCGCTTGGAGGTGTGGGTGCACTGTTGCTTCTGCCGTGCCCACTCCACCCCGACCCGTGCTCCAAGGGAGGGCTGTGGCTCCCCGAGTCCAGATCCTCATCAGTTTATTACAGTCCTTGGCATTCAGCTCTGCCTTCAGCTTTGTCTTCCTGTGCATCCTGAGATGGGGACTCAGGAGTGGGATGAGGGACGGTGTCTGTGGGCTCCTACCCAGTTTTCACCCCAGCTCTGCAAAGAGGTTACTGGGTTACAGCCCAACTATTAATAAAGTGGGGTATTGATTCCTCTTTCCTGTGTATAAAAAAGAGAACAGCATTTGAGCATTTCCGGTCTCTGGCCATAAAGCAATCAAAATACCATCCAAGCCTCATTGTTAGGACCTTGGAGCACTCCCGATCGAATTGTCAGGACCTTCCACTGCAGGTGTTACAAGTTCAGCTCCTGGGCCTGGGCCGGTGGGGCCCATCACTTACTGATGAGCCCAGGGGCTGGCAGGAGCCTGCTTCTCACACTTTCTTGGTATTTGCACAACTCAGGGATCTCCCTCACTGCAGCTTCTGATTCAGGATGTCTGGTATTGTCCTAGATTCTGCATCTCTCAGCAGCTCTGGGCTATGCTGAGGCTGCCGGTCCATGGACCACACGCTGAGTAACTTGTATCTAGGGCTCCTCTGCTGCAAAGCCTCTGCTGCTTCCCCTGGAGAAGCCAGCTGCAGGGAAGGGCAGGCAGGCCTTTGTTGAACAGAAGCTCATGGGCGCCAATGTGCTTTCCAAGAGTACACTGAGGGACGCTTTCCTCTGCATCAGGTCCAGGTTCCGTGTCCTGTGGTGGCTGCAGTCTGGCCCAACAGCAAAGGCAGCAGCTGCCTTACCCGACCCCCTCCCCCAACCGAGAAAGAGATGAGCTGCTGACTGAGCAGGAAGGGACCTGCTCCAGCTGAGGTCAATCATTGACCACAGGCCCCCTGTGAGTGCAAGAGAGGACAGACATCAGGTACACCCCCAGCACCTCCGAGGCCCAATTCCTGCAGGTGATGGATGGACCCTGGAGCACTGCCAACAACAGACCAGGAAGAATTTGCTGCCAAAGTCAGGAGTAGCCACCCCTGAACTCACACGGCTATTCTTTGAGTCCAGGAGCATTCGCTTAGCATCACTAGGTGCAAAGCACTGCGATGAGCCCAGAGGTGATTAAGACCTGGCTCATGTTTCTGGGAGCCCAAGACCCTTGGGCCGGCAGCATGAAGTGTGACAGTGCAAATGGAGGGGGAGGCCCAGGTACAGAGAAAAATCTGGGAAAGGAAGACGCCTTATGAGTATGGAGAAGAAAGTTTGCTGGAGGATGCAGCATAGGATGGAGTCTCAAAAGCTGAGTGGAGAAGAGCTGCGACTAGGAAGGGCAGTCAAGGAGGGGAGGAAAGGCAGAGAGGGAAGGAAGAACATGTCTGCAGAAGGCACCTGGGGCCTCTGATGATGCACAGAGGTGTGTGTTAATCACGTCTGCTAATCATTTGCTACATGCTGGGCACTTTGTGGATGCTGTAGGGGCTGCAGGAAAAAACAAAAAAAGCAAATACTCTAAAATGATAGCACATTCGTGCATCCTAAATAAAGAGAAGTCACTGGCAGATAGGGCCACGAGGAATATCCTGAGCCATGTAGGGGTTCAGAGAAGGGACCCGTTCTTCTGGGCCCTGAGCTGGGAGAATGTGGGGAGCCTGGAGAGCAGACCCGCAGGAGGACTGTCCAATTAACCGGGAAGGGCCTTGGGGTCGGGGCTTCCCTGGTGGCTCAGTGGTAAAGAATCTGCCTGCAATGCGGGAACTGCAAGGGAAGTGGGTTCAATCCCTGGGTCGGGAAGATACCCTGGAGGAGGAAATGGAAACCCACTCCAGTATTCTTGCCTGCAGAATCCCATGGACAGAGGAGCCTGGCGGGCTACAGTCCGTAGGGTCCCAAAGAGTCGGACACAGCAGAAGTGGCTTAGCACACACGCACGGCCTTGTGGTCAAAGCACTGGACCTTGTGGACAGAACTGGAAAGTTTGACCCTTCTCCACTGGTGCCCTACTTCCACTTTTGGCACCTTCTCCAGGGTTTGCCTGACAATGGTGGATGTGTTTAGTCATTGCCCTGGGGCAACAAGGCTGTGCCCTTGACTAGGTACTGTGGCTGTAAGGGTTACCTGACAAGCATTAAGAAAATCTACCCAGAACCTGAAAACAAGGCCCAGGGGTTATCTGTGTGTCCTTTCAATGTCATGCTGAAATACTGTTTAACAGGCTCACCCAAGGATTATTTAACATTCAAGGAGAACGTCCTATTTGTTTGACTACTCTAGTTCCTATTAATGAAGGGCTCAGAACCTGAAGCTAAGCGTTGTCTTGTAGAGTTGTGTAGCAAATGATTCCTGTCTAGAAGAAAAGATACCCTCAAAGGTGAAGACTAATTGCCTGGAGGATGTTAATGAGTTTTGTATCCAACCTATGTAGCCAATATTCCTCCTTTAGTACAATTACATAAACCCCAATGACTCCAGAGGTCTAAGAACCAGCCTCACAGTTTTGTTGTTTTCCTTATTTATGAGTGAACTGAATAAAGTTTTGGACATGGGTTTATCCTGTATTTGTAAGAAACTCGTGCTTTTAATTTTTGAACATTATCACTCGGCTAAAAAATTGGGGCTCTAAGTATTATGAGAGACAAAAACATGTGAATTGATAATGCTTCATAGTACTGGACTTCCCTGATAGCTCAGTTGATAAAGAATCTGCCTGCAATGCAGGAGATCCCGGTTCGATTCCTGGGTCGGGAAGATCCACTGGAGAAGGGATAGGCTTCCCTTGTGGCTCAGCTAGTAAAGCATTCATCTGCAATCCGGGAGACCTGAGTTCGGCCCCTGGGTTGGGAAGATGCCCTGGAGAAGGGAAAGGTTATCCACTCCAGAACTGGCCTGGAGAATTCCATGGATGGTATAGTCCATGGGGGTCACAAAGAGTTGGACATGACTGAGCGACTTTCACTTCATTTCACTTCACTATAGTATTTGAACTTTCTAGTGGACTAGGGTGGTCATTACCCAGGTTCCCTGTTGACAAAAGGAATCACAGACCCAAGGAGAAGTTCATCAGAAAAAAAGAACTGATGTACACTAATTCAGTATCTTTCTACATGAGGTCTGAGACCACTTCTCTCGTGTGTGTCTTGGGCTAGAAAATCCCACAGACTTGCAAACGTTGGCGTAACACTCATGCTTAGGAAACAACAGCAAAATACACGACTGTAACATACAAAGGCTGGAAACTTGGGGGCCCCCATGTCCAGACCTGGACAGGCTGGCTATCACCCCAGCAGGGCCTGGGACAGGTCACATTGGGCGGTACAGGACCTGTTTGTGTCACGACAATGCCATGTTGCAGTCACAGAAGCAGCACCCCCACTCCAGTCTCTGCCTGACCCTGGGAAGGAGGCTGGCCCTTTGGACTGAATCCCCTTAAGTCCAAAGGACAATTTGAGGCCTCAAGAAGAAGAAAGTGTTGAGCTTCCAGCAGGTGGTACCTGCATGACATACTGGAAATGAAAAAATCTAAGTATTTGTAGCCCAACTGATAAACCACTTTATATACACATGGTAAAAACTTTAGCCAGAAGGATGAGAAATGGAACATGAAATTTGCCCGACTGCCCTTTTCATTTTGCTCTGAAATATATATATACTTTCTTCCATTAATTGTGAGCACCTCATTCACATACATGTATCTTCACACTTCTTTTAATAGTTTTGAAACTCCCTTTTTTCACTTCCTATATCTTGAATATCTTTCCTCATTAGTAGATAAATATCTGCCACTTTCATTTTTAATAGCTATATAATATTCCACTGAATAAATGTATCATTCTCTAATCAATCTTGGACTTATAGATGTCATTTAGATTGTTTCTATAGTTTTTCAAATTATAAAAAATGCTTAATTGGCCCCCAACTAAAATAAATCAATTTATTTAAAAAAAATGCTGCAATGAATACTCTTATGCCTACATCTATGCCTATGAATATGAGCGTTGTATCGGAGATTGTTCAGTGGTCCCTGTTAACCAAACTCCTCTGCTTTCTTTAGTCATATAGCCCCTGGATTTTACTGGTACATGGCTGCCCAGGATAATGACTACATTTTCCAGCATCCCTGCATTTAAGTATGAATATATGATTAAGTTCTAGTTAGTGGGATATAACAGAAGTGACGAATGGGACTCCAGGGTTGTGACTTAAAGAGAAGGGGTATGTCCCCCATTCCTTTCCCATGTAGTGGGGTGCTTCCTTTTGCCATGCAGTTGAGGGGAGCATTCTAAGATAGTAGAGCAAAAAATACAGAACCTAGACCCCTCAATGCCACAGAATCATAACCTCCTGGTCCCCTACACACATCATCCCAGCCTTAGATAAGCTGAGCTGTTATGTTCCAGAAAGAAATATGTCTCTACTGTATTTAAGCCACTGTTATTTTGGGTACTATAGCAATCAATCCAATATCCTAATTAAAATTAATATATTCATAAGCTTAATTCAGAGCAGTGGAATTCCTATATCAAAAAGTATATGCATTAAAAAACTTTTTTAATGCCTAGCTGCCTTTTGCAGCTATTGTACTAATTATACTCCTACCAACACTATATGAAGGTGCCTGTTTGATCACACCCTTGCCAATATAGTCCATTACCAAGCTTAAAATATTTGCCCAAGAATTTAAAATTTTCATAATTTAAAAATTTGCATTAATGATGATGGAAAGTCAGCCTTTGCCTATGTTGATTATCCTTTTTATACATTATCTTCGATCTCTATCAAAATTCTAGGGATTGGTATCATTGTCTCCATTTAGGTTACCTCTGAAATGTCAAGTAACTTGTTTAGGATGGCACAGTTGGTAAGTGATGGAGCCAGCCTTGAATTAAGGCTGGACTCACTCTAGACAAGAAACCAGACTCTCTTTCCTGCCTCACACCTTAGCCTTTGACAGGACTTCCTCCTCCCCACCCCTCACCACCTGAACAAGTACTTGGGGGCCCAGGCAGGCAAATTGGCCTCCACAGGCAAGTTTGCCTGGGCCCTCTGGAGCACCCCCACCTGACCATCTCATGAGCATCTTCAAAAGGAAGTGACTTTCCCTTTGGTTTGGTTTATTTTATTAAACCCCACTAGAGAACATTATTGGAGAAGGAAATGGCAACCCACTCCAGTATTCTTGCCTAGAGAAGCCTGTGGACAGAGGAGCCTGGTGGGCTGCCGTCTATGGGGTCGCACAGAGTCAGACACGACTGAAGCGACTTAGCAGCAGCAGAGAACATTATCTTTCCAAATAATAGTTATAGCATCACCATCAATAGCCAACATTCTAGGCAAAGAGAACAACATCCTGACGGAAAGAAGAGGTATCTTCTGGCTTCAGTTTCCTCATCTTTATGTTGAGAATAATTACATTTCCTTTTTTCTTTGGCTGCACTGGGTCTTCGTTGTGGCACATAGGCTTTCTCTAGTTGCAGAGAGAACCCTGAACTCCCTTGTTCAGGCGCAAGGACTCTAGGCTCAGTAGTTGTGGTGTACAGGCTTAGTTGCTCCGAGGTGTGCAGGATCCTAGTTCTCCGACCAGGGATCAAACCCGTGTCCCCTGCAACTGGCAGGCAAATTCTTAACCACTTCCCTGGGCCACCCCTTCCCTAATTACAGCTTAGAATCTTTGAGGGGAGTGTGTGTATGAGAGAGAGGGAGTGAGGAGAAATGATAAGTGCAAAGTCCTTGGCATATAGGAGAAATTCCATAAATCATACCTATATTTTTATTATTGGGGCTCCACTCCATCCCACACACTCTTGCAGCTCACAAGCCTGTGACGTATACACCTGCATATTGATCCTGTTTTCCAGCCTCAGTGACTAATTCATTCAGAAAATCTGTTGCCTGGTGTTGGCCTCTTTGGGCACACCATGGAATAACAGTCACAACATCAGGAATGTGTGCATAATGCTTACTCTGAGCAGGCACTGTTCTACCCTCTCACTTCATCTCACAACCACAGCCCTAAGCCAGAGGCTCCCCACTGTGCAACTGGTGGGGGGATCTGAATTCAGAGGGGCCAGTAAGCAGACCCACTCTGAAGGCAGTGAGCAGTGGAGGTGAACCTTGAACCCTGGCAGCTGGGTGAATTCCTGAGCCTCCCATAGGCACAGCAGGCCTCTCACCACCCTGAGCTGCTGACCCAGGTGCTCCTCATCATGGAGAATGTTCCAGTCACCTTCCCTGCCCTTGCCCTCCAGCATCACCTTCTCCTGGCCACCGTCCCTGCGGTCTTTTCAATTCTCAGCCTTATGGCAGGTGTTCCTAAACCCAGACAGGCCCTCCACGAGCCCTGAGAGTTCCTTGAGGGCAGGGATGTGTCTAATTCATCTATGCATCTGGGCCTGGTCTAGCCTAGATTCTAGATAAGGAGGAACTAAGGATGGGGATGAAAGGGCCCAACACAGGGGAACAAGGCTGCCTTCATCCTCCCACAGTGAGCCTGCTGCCAAAGGAAGGTGGGGGAGTCTATGGGGGAGGGTTTGCAGGCCTGGAAGGATGAAATCATTAAAGCTGATTCATCATTAAAGCATCATTAAAGCATGTTTCATTGGAAGGACTGATGCTGAAGCTGAAACTCCAATACTTTGGCCACCTGATGTGAAGAACTGACTCATTGGAAAAGACCCTGATGCTGGGAAAGATTGAAGGCGGGAGGAGAAGGGGACAACAGAGGATGAGATGGTTGGATGGCATCACTGACATGATGGACATGAGTTTGAGTAAGCTCCACGAGTTGGTGATGGACAGGGAAGCCTGGCATGCTGCAGTCTATGGGGTCGCAAAGAGTTGGACACGACTGAGCGACTAAACTGAACTGACTGAAAGCATGTTTGGAAAAGGTGTTTCAAGTCTATAACCTCAGTTTCCCAATCTGTAAAATGGGAGTAAAAATTACAACCATCTTCTGAATTAAATGAAATGCTTCATATAAACAGCTGAGACTAGTTCTAAGCACCGAGTAAGTTTTGTTTTGTTTTTTTTAAGTTCTTAACAAGTGTTACCATCCTCATTACCCTCATTACAGGTAGCACAAGACACCGTTGCAACTGACTTTAATTCCTTCTACTTTCTGTGTTGTGCTATCTAATTTAGAGAATGGAATTTCCTCGCAATGTTATTCTTGCCTGCTAAACTCAGGTTTTCTATCTTTGAAAAGAACAGAAGCCTCTCTTTGAAGGACAGAACCCCAGAAAGGTGAGCAGCTGGTGACTGCTGCCTCCAGAATGTGGTTGACCCAGAGCAGGCTGGACCTTGAGGGCTGCTGACCCTACAGGGACCGAGCAGGCAGCGAGGCCAGGCTTCAGGCCCCTGCCTGGGTGTTCACCTGCGGTGCCTCTGGGCTCCCTTGTTACCCACCCCTACCCCCACACACACATGTACACACACCCTGCAAAGGCACCATTCTGGGCAGAGAAAGTGCCCTTACTCAACCCATGAGACTTTACTGCAGATAACTGCCGAGTCACAGGTGGCTTCTCCTCAGGTTGTCAGTGGCATCTGACCCCAACACAGACCCCTTGTCAGGCCCTTGCAGACCTCAGGATGTGAAATGGAACATCGGGGGTCAAGTCATTCAGACAGATGGGAATTCAGGCCTTAATGGAACAAGAAACAGGTCAAAGCCTGACTTACCTCCTTTAACAAGCTGAATTTCCATGTACTGGGGGAAACACGCCCAGCAGTGTCACATTTTAACTGCTGAACACAATTTAGGTTGATCTGGCCAGACCCTCATTTTACAATTGAGGCCACCTCAGAGGCGAGGTCGCCCAGTCCAAAGTCACGGAGGGAGTTAGGAACAGAGCCAGGACCAGACCCTAGGTCTCTCCTTGTGACTCGATGACCCGTTCTTAAGATCCAGCTTCAGCAGGAGAGAAAGATCACATTTGTTTGGAAAGCCAGGGACTTGTGGGTGGGTTAGCGCTACCGGCACCCACTGGGTAGAGATCAGGGATGCTGCTAAATATGGTACCAGGCAAAGAGCGTCACGCCTCAAGTGTCAGCGTGGTTGGGTGTCAGTGAGTGCAGGTAACAGTCTAGGCTGATCACCCAGGCCTCCAGGAAACATGCAACTGCAAGAGGGGAAAACAGGAGGAGGAGAAACAGATTACAGTTTACTAGGAAACAGAAGAAACAGGGAGGGTTTTTTTTCCACACCAACAAGCAAACCTCCAGCACTAGCTGGGTGTCCAGCAGCTCAGTTTCATTCTGACAGTAACTACCTGGAGTTAGCCCACAAGGGAAGCGCCCAGGCCCACAAGACAGCTCCCACATCAGATGCCAATCACAAGTCCCAGGGGCCACCTGTACTTTCGACCCCCCAGCTCTAAGTTCAGAGGGTCTCACAACTCTCCCCTCAGCTTCGATAATCCACCAGAAAAATTCATAGAACCCAGGAAAACACTTGACTTACATTTACCAGTTTCTTATAAAGGATACAACCCAGGAACTGCCAAATGTAATGGAAGAGACATACAGGGCAAGATGGGGGCCTGTGCAGAGCATCTACGCCCTCCGTGGGCACACCCCCAACCCCAGCCCATTGATGTGCTCACCAACCCGGAATCTCTCCAAACCCCATCATTTAGGGTTTTTAATGAAGGTGTTGTTACACAGGCATGATTGATGAACTCATTGGCCACTGGTGATTGAACTCAATCTCCAGCTTATTTCCTTTCCCTCCGATTGGGAGTGAGGGGTGGGGCTGAAATTTCTAACCCTCTAATCACATGGTTGACTTTTCTGGTGACCAGACCGTATCCCGAAGCCATCATCCTCCCCCTCCACCACCACCACGAATCATCTCATTAGCACAGAAGACAGTAAATTCCAAGGGTTTTGAGGATCTGTCAGGCACTGGGGACAAAAACCACATACTTATTCTGTACGTTCCCACAACAGGTTAACTGCAAGCCCTACGTGTCCCGGGCTGAAGGGGAAGATTTTTTGAGTCAGGAGACAAGAGCCCGGCAGCACAAGGTATCCTGTGTGGTTAGGGGGCCCTCATGTTTCACAGGATGTAGGTGGTGTGCGGGCCCCCATTAACTCAGGATGCTGCAACCAGGCTACCAGATTTTCCAGATGCCGGGCTTTTTGTAAGAGCTGCAGAGATGACACAGCAAATTGCAGTTTTTACTTTCTCGCCTTGCAACCGGATGACTTGCAGACAGAAAGAGCAACTGAGTTTGCTTTCTCTCTGCAAACTGCCATGCGGACACTGAGTGGAGGAGGGGAGGGTAGGAGCCTATCTTCTCTCATCATGTCATTTACATCTTCCAGAATTGAGCAGAGAAGGCAGGAAGCCAGCCTACCAGACCAGCCTCCTCAGCCGTGGGCACAAAGACGAAGGGACTGTGGACTCGGCTCAAACGTTTCCTGCTCTTAGTGGTGGTGAGATTTCATAGGGGCCTTTTCCTGTCTTCACTCAGAATGAAATGTACTGACACCGAGGGAAGTGGTAAAACAATGGGCTGTTCTATGTTTTAGAAACCTGGTATCTGGAAACCTGCAGACCTGAAGAAGTCAGGGGCTTCTTATGAAGCTCTGATACACAGGGGCCATCCAACCAAAGAGCTGACTCATCCAGAAGTGTGGTGGACTTCTACGTAAAGACCCAAACCACAAATGTTTCACTTCTAAATTCTGTAAACTTTGTTAGACATTTCTGTTAAGCACTGGGTGAAACAACGGGATGACTTATTTCTTTCCCCTCCCCACAGTGAACACATACATCTTTTATAATATTCTCATGCCATGGAATCAACCTGCAAGGAAGAATTTATTAATGAGCCTGTTTAGGGATTTTTTTTCAAATGGAAGGCCTTATAGGAATGTAGAGTAGGTGTTTTCTTTGTACCTGGAAGCATATGAGCCCCAGTCCTCATCCCCTATCAGGCAACTGAGGGGGAATGGCGTGGTTACTGACGGTGGGAGTCTAGAGATGTTGGGAACTTCCTGTACAGGACTCATTACTGAAGAATTCTCTCTACCTCTTGATTTGACCTAGGCTTTACAGGGATAAAATAAGACTCAAGGTCTGATGCGGAAACCAAAAAAATGATCATTTTCCAACTCCCAACACCCTTCCACATCTCCACATTTTCAGCCCGAGTCAGTTCCCAGCAAAGAGTAATGGGTCTGAGCTGACCAGATAACAACGGAAGCAGGTGTGTTTCCCGGTGGCCGTCCGCACGCATCGCGCTGGGCTCACTGTGGTCAGCAGCACCGTCTCTGAGGCTGACGGTCTGGCTGCGGTCCCAGCTCTGCTACTTACCAGCTGTGGAACTTCTGGCAAGTTTTCTTCTCCCCTTCTGTCTCCATTTTTGCTTCTGTCAAAAGGGAGTAATAACAGCAACATTACTCATCATAGCCAAAAGATGGAAGCAATGCAAGGGTCTGCTGGTAGATGCGTAAACAAAATGTGACATATCCATCCAATAGATATCATTCAAATTTAAAAAGAAAGGAGCTTGTAACACATGCTACAGCACGGATGAACCCTGAAGACATCATCCTAAGTGAAAGGACAAACCCTGTATGATTCCACTTACATGAAATACCTAGAGCAGTCAGGTTCACAGAGACAGAAAGCCCAGGGGTGGTGGCCGGGGGCTGCAGGGAGAGGATGAGTCCGTGTTCAATGGGCAAAGTCTCAGTTTTGCATGATGGAGGAGGTCTAGAGATGGATGGTGGTGGCTGCTGCATCACAGACTGAAGGTACTTAATGCCACTGAACCGTGCACTGAAAAATGGCTAAGATGATAAAGTTTATGTAATGTGTATGCCACCGTAATTTTTTTTTTTTTAAGGAGGAGGGGTAACAGTGCAGGGTTGTGAGGGTGAAATAAGTTAGCGTAAATCAACCGTTCTCTACCAGGCTGCTCTCAGCCTTCATCACAACAATATGTTAGGCCCAGAAAGTCACAGTGCCGAGGCTGAGGAGCCTAGGAGTAAAGCACTTGGCGAAGAGCAGCTCTTGATAAATAGCAGCTGTGGTTTTTATGTAGTTTATATGGAGACGATTTATCATGCCCTGAATTCCCGACACCTCTCCAAAGAAGCCGGTTACTGATGCAGAAGCACCCAGACAACCACTCACGCAGCAAAGGGCTCGAGGGTGAGGTCCGTGTGTTGTGGGCACACGGCGGGGGACGGCCATCAGTCGAGCCAGAAGGATCTTTCTCCACAAACCTGGGTTTGTCAACTACTTCATATTACTTTATTTTCCTTCAATCAAATGAATTTGGACCACAAACCCTGATCCTCCAAAGATGAGCGGAGAATCTGGGGTCTTACTTGGGGTCAGACGTCCCAGCAGGCTCCTCTGGCTGCAAACAGTCTAGAGTTTCCCCAGGGGAGGCCCCTGTCCAGCCTGTGTGAGCCCCGGGAAGCCCTCGGATCTTGGCTGTGGTTGGGAGTGCAGTGTTGGGGCTCCAGCCTCCCCACACCTCCATGAAGACACTCTCTTCGCCTGCACACCACTGCTCACTACTGTGAGGAGCCTGCAAACCTCTACCTCCTTCTCCTTGTGGGGGACGCCCCTCTCTCCTGGCATAACCCATCCCAGGCCTACCTTGAGCAATGCAGGGCGAAGCTGGTGGCTGG
Source organism: Giraffa tippelskirchi (assembly GCF_054371585.1). Lineage (NCBI taxonomy): Eukaryota > Metazoa > Chordata > Mammalia > Artiodactyla > Giraffidae > Giraffa > Giraffa tippelskirchi. Next base: position 142,846,372 of record NC_137281.1, on the reverse strand, counting down.
TGGGTCATCTCTGAGCTCCAAACCCTGCTCCCTGCTCCACACATGACCTTTCTCCTCTGTCCTAGGCTCTGACAAGAAGGGCCAGGGGGTGACAGGATGGTAAGAGTTGGGGGAAGGACAGTTCCTGACTTTGAATCTGTTCCCTCTCCAGCTGTTTCTTGGCATCATATGCGTGGTCATGCCCTGGCAGGGCCACAGAAGCTCCAGGAGGCCAGCCTGAGCTCCAGCTGCTAGGTCTGAGCACCCACTTCTTGCTTGGCTCCCCGCCTGGGGTGGGGGCTTCCCCTGACCCCTGGTGCTGTGCCCCTGGGCCATGTTCACTCTGTTCCCCTCACTATTTCATCAGTGCCTGACATTATACACTGTTGAGTCACTGAGCGTGGTTTCCCTCTGGGGTCCTAGATGGCGGTGGGGGCGGGGGAGCGGACCACCAAGGCTCTTCCCCTGGCCTAGAGGCTGCTCCTGTGTCATCACCAGGAAACCACCCAGGACTTTGAGGTGTAGGAAGCACACAGCACTCAGCAGGCAGCCACCTGAACTTACCACGGTCACCAGTTCCTGCCTGTCAAGGTGGAATCAGGGTGAGGTCCCTCTCTGCTCTCTCCTGAGACAAGAGACTGAGGGGCTGAGACACAGAGTGTCCCTGAGGGTCCTGGGAGAAGGTCCAACTTCACAGCCGAAGGGACGGCTCCTGTGAGGCTCAGCGAAAGGATGGAGAGAAAGCAAGACTCAGCAAGATCTGGGATGCTCTAAGGGGCAGTCCTGACATTAAGGTTTGTGACTGCGGGGTCCACACTGAGCCACAGGCAGGGACTCAAGGCAACCGCGCGAAGAGGCACAGATGTCAAGCAGTAAATGTGTGAATCCAGGAGCGCGTAGCTAGGGCAACTACCTACACGTCGACCCCCTGATTTAACAGACTCCAAGAGCGTTGTCATTAGTTGTTCTTTGTTCCTCCCACCTCTTCTGGCATGTGTCTCTGGGGCCCCAACACACCCCGGTACTTAACCTCTCCCCAGCCTGGGCTGAGCGCCTGCTGCCATCTGGTGGCAGTTTATGTGGGGACACTTCCTACATTCTGTTTGCAGAGACTGGGGGCTTCCTTAGGCTTCCCAGGTGATGCTAGTAGTAAAGAACCCACCTGCCAATGCAGGAGACATTAGAGACACGGGTTCCATCCCTGGGTCTGGAAGATCCCCTGGAGGAGGGCACGGCAACCCACTCTATTCTTGCCTGGAGAATCCCCATGGATGGAGGAGCCTGGCAGGCTACAGTCCATGGGGTCGCAGAGAGTCGGGCACGACTGCAGTGACTTAGCACACACCAGGGCTTCCCTGGCATTTCCTTCATGGACAGAAGATGAGGCCTCTCAGCCCATCACTGTCACTTGGGAGGGCCTTACCTCTGCTGGGACGTACTGTCCCTGCCATGCACCATTGAGATGTCCAGTCCCCATATGCAGTGCAATTCAGGGAGATAGGACATACCGGCGGGGGCGGGGGGGGGGGGACGACTCTGTGTGTGTGACCATCGATGGGTCAGGTACCAAAGGAGCAGCTCTGTCCTTCCCATTGCTCCAGGAAATTTGTCTCTGTTTCTGTCGGGGATCTGGGCATCTCTTGAGGGAGGAAAAAAATACAAGCTCTCAAGCTCATGAGAAAGCTCCAACTACACCACAGGGTTTCTTTACTGCTTAGCCACATTCCTCCACTCAGGCTGCAGGCTGAAATCCGGCAAGTCCTGACTCCTCCGTCGGTGTCTGATTTCAGTCTCAAGGTCAAGGACCTTTCGTGTCCATAATCTGCATCTAGCACAGGGCTGAGCACAGAGGAGATGTTGAATGTCTCTTCAGTGAAAGCCGTCTATGCTCTCGGGTCAGCGGATCCTGTCAATTCATCTTCCAGGAGCCATTCTCTTGTCTGTAGCTCTCCTCTTTATACTCAGGGTCAGTGGATGCTGTGTGCTTTATACCCCTCGATTGCCCAAACCTAAAGCCCTCCGCAGAAACTGCCCTCCTTCCACAGGAAGTAACTAACCAAGGTTAAGTCAGCTCCTGGAGGTAACACACAAGCAGTAACGAGTCAGTGCTAGCAAGGGTGGCCCCAGCCTCTGTGCCTCAATTTGAGCTAATTTGGAAGGACTATCGAAGCCCCAGATCTTCCCATGGGATGGGCTGAGGCGTCGCTGTGACTGCATCACACCTCCCTCTGCCCAGCACGCACTCTTTACCCCTCCAAGGATGAGCAGTCTCGACAACCGAAGACAGCAAGAGGCTGAGGACAATTACTTGCCTATTTAAGGCAAAGAGACACGTTAGAGGGGCCTCCTTGGTAGCGCGTAGAGATTCCATCTCCTTCAGCCAGAGGGCAGAGCAGCTGAGGCCTGGCCCAGGGCACAAGTGGGAGGGAACAGAGCTCCAGAGCGGATGGAATTCTCGACTTGGCAGGTGTGCAAGCCAAGGGCCTGGCTGGGGAACAGGTGAGACTTAGAAAGGGATCGTGGTGTGTCTGGAGCTCCCCGTGGAGCTGGATGATGGCCCTGCTGTACCTGCACTGCAGTTCAATTTGATGTTCTTGACAACCTTGAAACCCCACCAGATCCCCAATTACTGGCCTGCAGGTGTGAGTCTGTCTCTGCTGCTTGAAGACAATCTGTTCCCACCTCCCCTCCTGGGCCCATAACTGGTCAAGTCACAACCCTCCCCTGCCTGGTCATTAACTGGTCAGGTCACAACATCATCTGGCCAGGGATGTGCTCAGGTGAAGGGAAGAAAGGACATGGGATGAAAGAACTGTGAGCCCCACCAGTGTGAACTGACAGAAGCTAGGAGAATATAGATGGGCGTGGGTCTGGAGGCTGCTGAATCAAGAGAAACCAAATATGAAGTTGGCAGAGAGAGAGGTTATCAACACAAGAACACTCTCCTTGACAGAAGATTGATACCCTGGCAAAGCCCCTAAAAGGTTATTCAAATACACTGCGAGGTTGGTTCCCCAAAGCCTGGAAAAAGCAATAATCCATACTAAGTGAAAGAAATGCCAGGATTGCCATGGCAAGTGGTAGGGAAGGGATCCAAGGCCCAGAGAAGTGAGCATGCTAAAATGGCTATATTACAAAGGGTCAGAGAACCCACCAACTACGTTCCATGGGAAAGAGGGCCGGGAGAACACTTTGTTTAGCAAAATAGTAAGACATGCTGGTAAGAGCGGCGCCAGAACGACTAAGAAAGTTCAGTGGGGGTTGTTCTCTGGGGCCAGGGCTGAGGCTAGGAGACACTGTTATAGAGCAAGACTCCCTGACAGCAGTGGGATGATAAAGTCTCTGATTAGGAGGCCAGAGGGCACAAAGCATCAGAAGCAAAGTGGTTGTCATGACTGTGATAAGGAGCAGAGTCAGCATGGTGGCTGGGGAGCCTGACCCAGAGGGAACATGGAAATGGTTAGGAGAACATGGCATTCAGAAGGGCAAGATTCACAGGCAGGCAGGCAACAAAGTTATCATTCAATCTATACAATCAAAAGACCATAAGGAGGCTGAGGGAAGTACCCCAATAAGAACTTAAAATCTGTTGTCCCGTTTCTGGACCTGGGTCAGTTTTCAGACCAGGAAAAGCCAGACCCTCAGGAGGAAGCATCCTGCAACAGCACAACAGAATATTCAGGATGATTCCCTGTCCTTCCCTAAGGGATAAATGGGCCAAAGTGAAAAACCAGAGATTCTAAGGGCCAGCTGGACACAGAAACAGAATCTGAGTTGACACTGATATTGGGCCCCCAAAGCATCTTTGTGATCCCTGTCAGAATGCAGGTCAGGCCTACAGTCTTTCATACAGAGGGAAGTAAGTCAGAAAGAAAAACAAATGTCATGTATTAACACATATATGTGGACTCTAGGGAGAAGGAAATGGCAACCCACTCCAGTATTCTTGCCTAGAGAATCCTGTGGACAGAAGCGCCTGGTGGGCTGCTGTCCATAGGGTTGCACAGAGTCGGACATGACTGAAGTGACTTAGCATGCATGCATGCACTGGATAAGGAAATGGCAACCCACTCCAGTATTCTTGCCTGGAGAATCCCAGGGACAGAGGAGCCTGGTGGGCTGCCATCTATGGGGTTGCAAAGAGTCGGACACGACTGAAGCGACTTTGCAGCAGCAGCAGCAGTGGAATCTAGAAAAATGGTACTGATGAACCTATCTTCAGGGCAGGAATAGAGACAAAGAAATAGAGAATGGACTTATGGATGCAGTGGGGGAAGGAGAGGGCGGGGCGAATTGAGAGAGCAGCATTGACATATCTACATTACCACATATGTATACATTGCCACATATGTATACATTGCCATAGGTAAAACAGCTGCCTAGCAGGAAGCTGCTGTATGGCCTCGAAAGCTCAGCTAGGTGCTCTGTGATGACCTAGAAGGGTGGGATGGGAAGGGAGGTGGGAGGGAGGTTCAAGAGGGAGGGGATATATGTATACTTATAGCTGATGCATGCTATTAGATGGCAGAAGTCAGCACAACACTGTAAAGCGACTCTCCTTTTAAAATAAAAAAAAAATGAAAGAATGCAGGTCAGGGAGACAAATGGGGACCATGTAAATAAAATACAAATAAAGTCCTAGTGAAGGTCTGACTTAGAGTTGGCCCACTGGGTTCTTAGACCCGCCCAGCCCTTTCCCCCTTGTCCCTGAATGTATAATCAGAGTGGACATAGTTGGCAGTCAGGCAAACGAACTAGTCAACCACACTGGGAGAGGCCAGCTAGAAACCCATGAACCCCCCCCAACCCATCCCTCCACCCAAGACACAACTGAACTGTGGGGATGAGAAGAGATATAAAAGAGAGGGTAGTGGCTCTCATATTCCCAACTGATTCACTGGACAAGTCCCTACAAAAAACAGGCAAATGCAAATACTTGGTATATGGTCACTCTGGCAAGTGTATTCTTATCCATCGCTACTGCAAATGAAGGCCAGAAGTAGTATGCATTCATAGGAGGTGGGTAATACTGTACACTTATGGTCTTCTGTCCTCCATCAAAAGATTATCTGAAGGAAGCTGTCTGTGTAGACATGCTGCAGAAAATCACATTGGTCTGCATCGATGACAACATGTCAGTCATACTGGATGAGCAAGGAGCAAGTAGGATAGGAGATAAAGCCTACAAAAATTCAGGAACCTGCTGGAACACCCCCCTTTGACATAAAGAACTCATTTCTTCCATCACTAAACAGGACTCAAAATGCCCATAGATCAATGTGGATTCTGAAGTCCAATTGTGGGAATATTGCTCTGACCTGTTTGCCAAGTCACATGGAAAGCTTTGAGCAGGCCCAAAGCACAATGACTCTGCAGCCAGGCCAGAATATGATGTAAGCAATATTGCCACTTGGTCCACACAACTTGGTAGATCTTAATGATATTCACAGTACCTATGATGGGACAAGATGCTGTATAGGGTTTATGGTAGACCTGATTGGAGAGGCACAATGTAGACCCACAGCATTCTGGAGTAAGGCCATGGCATTTGTACCAGCTCCTGGTTTGCTGCTGGCCTTGGCAGAGACTGTTTGGCCATGTGACTTGTCAGACATAAGTCTGAGTACGTCTAGCAGCAACCCATTTGAGGATGGAAGTGGTACACAGGGCTTTGGACCGGAGCAGGGAGAGAGGGCATGGGTGGGTACATGAGCAGGTGGTCTAGACTCCCTGCCACGTCGTTCACTACTGCTGCACGAGTGCCTTTCCCTCAGCTCATACCTATGGCCGATGGCGTGGGAATGTGTCCCTTTTAACAGACTTACAAAAGGAGAAAGCCAAGTTTGGTTCACGGATGGGTTCATTTGGTAGGTAGATGCAAGCCAAAAGTGGATTGTTGCTGCAACAGAGCCCCATTCAGGTGGCCCTTTAACAGGGATGAAGAAAAATCACTGCAAGGCAAAAATTAGGCTATCCAATTATCTACTTTGTGTGGAAATAGAACAAGTCCAAAGCCAGAAAAAAAAATCATGAATTGATGGGAGTAGCAAACGGCTTGACTGATCGGTCAGAAATTTAGGAGAAAGATAAAAGTGGTTAGGGACAAGCATGAAGGCACAAGGATATTCTATGAGGATAGGCATGGAGCATAAATATCTTTGAACAGTGTTAACAGCCACCCGAGAGCCTCCACTGTGGATGAGGCACTCAACCAAAAAGTGGTACAAATGATCTGGCCAGTTGGTATTTACCATCTTCTTCATTAGTCACTCCTGAGCTGGCAAAGGACTGATGCTGAAGCTGAAACTCCAGTACTTTGGCCACCTGATGCGAAGAACTGACTCATTTGAAAAGACCCTGATGCTGGGAAAGATTGAAGGCAGGAGGAGAAGGGGACGACAGAGGATGAGATGGTTGGATGGCATCACTGACTCAGTGGACATGAGTTTGTGTAAACTCTGGGAGTTGGTGATGGACAGGGAAGTCTGGCATGCTGCAGTCCATGGGGTCACAAAGAGTTGGACACGACTGAGCGACTGAACTGAACTGAGCTGAGCTGGCAAAATGTATGCATGAAAGCAGCAGCAATGGCAGCTACACAATGGGATTCTACTCACCAAGGATGATCTAGCTACTGACATTGCCAAATGTTTAATCTGAGTGCTACGGAGATCGCTGCTGTACACTGTGCATTGACTCAATACCCACCCCTCAAAGAGAACCAGCATCCACCTGATGGCAAGTTGTCTATGTTGGACCCCTTTATTCTAAATGGAGCAGTTATGACTATTTTTCTTGACCAGCACTAACATGTTATGGACATTGATTTTGCCTCTCCTGCTTGTAGGGCATCAGCATGATGGTTTTATGAGTGTTTGCAGAGTGTCAGATTCACATGGCACTTAATAGGGCCACGAGACTTTATGGCAAAGAGAGTGAAACAGTGGGCACATGGCCACAGAGCCCACTGGCCCTGTCATCTACTGGAGAAGATGCTGGTCTGACAGAACAACTGAGTGACCTTTTAAAGGTGCAGCTGAGGTGCCAGCTTGGAAATGACATCCTGTGAGGATGGGGCACCACCCTTTAGGATGCAGGGTATATCCTAAGTTCATGACCATTCTAGTGACCCCAGTTGGTGGAATACACCAGACTTGGAACCAACAAATATAAATGGGAACGGCCCCGCTAACCATATTTACTGATGACCCACCTGGAGAATTTGCTTCCTACTCCCACAACTTTAGGCTCAGTGGATCTAACGAACCTGGTTTCCGAAGGTGGAGATCTTCCATCAGGGGATTCAGCAAGAATCCTATTCAGTTTTAAGCTATGGCTACCACCCAGTCACTTTGGGTCCTTTGTGCTAAAAAGTCAACGAGCAAGAAGCCACCATGACGGTCTTTCCTTGGTGGAAAGGAAATCAGGAGAGGCAGGGCTCCTCCGCCATGCAATGGGAGGAGAAAAGACACACCTGGCGCCCAGGTGATGCACTGGAGTCTCTTGGCAGTCCCTTGCCCGATTTAAATGAAAAATGGTCAGTCAGGTACAGCAGTCACTGCTTGAGAAGAGCACGGTGACCAGAGACTCAGGGCGCTCAAGAATGAGGGAGTCGGGGTTATCCCTAGACTAGACTAGCAGAGGCGCTCATCAGGAGGGTGGTACAGGAGGCAGACACGTGATAGGAGCAGGACAAGCACTGAGGTGGGCGCTGTGGTGCTCTGCCCGCATTCCACTTCAGGATGGAGATACGGACTCCTGCCACTGTCAGTTCTGCCACCCCAAGAAGTATCCTCCAAACATCTCAGAAGGGCCACCCCAGCTCCAGGTCTTCCCATGGATTTTAACTAATGCCTTGGTTGTAATTACATCAACAGTTCATCAAGCCAGCTTCTGGTTTCCTCACCTGTACTGTTCCTGAAGAGCACTCTCAATAAACTCCCTATGCAGACACCAGGCTTGGGTCTGCTTCCACAAAAGCTACTGCCACAGTCAACACTGCCTCAAGGCTGAATCACTGAGGATTTCCTCAGGGCTTCCCTTGCAATCTGAATGTCCTGGACAACTCCCCCCACCCCCACCCCCATTCCCCAGGAATTTTCCCCAATCTTACCTCCATCATGCCACTTATTATGTGTATTATCTCAGGCCAATTACTGAAAATAAGGTAGACAAAACATGAACATTAATGGAAAACTATGCATCATCTATAGCACATTCTCTGTTTTGCCAGGTTTTGACTCTGTGGGAGTTATTTTATAACTTTGTAAAATGTAGATCTTATTTGATAATAAGATATGTAAATTCTGTCCAGTCTAGTGGAGGTTCAATGAACTCTTTCTCAAAACAACAACAAAAAAAGATCTCCGTTTTACAATTCAACATTCCTTTCCTCCACATACATTTGTGCTCTTTTTAAAACATTTTAAATTTGAATGTGTTACAACATGCAGTTAGTTCTCCAAGATTAATGCATCAGATAAAGTCTTGAACATGCGTACATTTCTATATCTAAGGACCATGATTTAATCTTTTCCTGAAAACTATCTTTTAACCCTCAATTTCCACATTTACAAGATGGTAACAACACTCGGCGGGTTTCTTGTGAATTTATCTGGCACACAGTGGGGGCTCACATGCTTACTTCAATAAACACTTTTCAAAGAAAGTCATTACAGCTTTATATAGAGTCCTTTTGCTGAAATTTGCAATGGAAATGTAATTTACTTTCCAGAATCTTTAATTTGGCAAAAGTATGCCAATATGCCAGCTCTTTGCCACAGACATGTCAGCATCATTTTTTTCACTATTAGTGTCTAATTAGTTTGTGTCATTTATTATCTTCCACCATTCTTAAACACTGACTATCCAAGATCAACTTACAACTGTCCCTTTCAAGCTAAACAGAGTCAGAACTTAAATTTTTTTAAAAAATTAGATTTTGCTTTTAATATCTTAAAACATGTTTGCTCTTAGTCTAGAAGTCACGAGGCAGACATTTCCCCCTTCCCCAAATTAATGGTGTATTTGGAGAAGATAATTAAATTATTCTTAGTTGGAAATGTAATGAAGTAGGAGGTGTAGTAAATTTGTGTCTTCTGAACTCTAAGGTAAAGGGACTTGCCCATGTTTGAACTAGTAAACTTCACACCAGTGGGTAAGACTAATTCTCCGCAATCAAAGCAGGAAGGGCAAGGTGTTGAGAAATCCACTGAGTGTGAGAAAGCTGGGACCTGGCACAGTCGTGTTAACACACCTGAAGCAAGAATGTGACAACAGAAGAAATGTGGTCTGCTTGGAGCCTGGAAAAAGGAAGCCAAAGACCAAAATTGAATTTGACAGTGTTCACTGCAGAGTGAAGACACTAAAACTGATGGACGTAAATATTCCATAGTTAGAAAAGTAGAAAAAATATAAAGTGTGCTATCCTAAGCCAGGGAAAAAATGACGTCCAGAATTACGCAGGTCCTTGTGCTCGGATTCTATGTCCACAAACTAACTTCTGACGACCAGACCTTCTGAGGCGAGGCTGGGAATGCCGCAATCTCTGGAACTGTAAATCAATACATTGGCCTTTTCATCAATATATTGGCCTTCTACTACTTTCATTATCATTAGCTGCTTTCTGAGGTTAATTCAGGTTCTGAGAAAAAAATCAAGTTCCTAAAAAACTTACGGTCTGACAATATCAAGTATTAACTCCTAACAAACTCCAAACCCAAGCATATTTGAATAGGCAATCTGCCTCTCTTCAGAGCCTCTCTCCACATTAATTCTAGCTCACAAGCCATCGTACACCTTTATCTAAAACATACTCTGTGCAGCTCTAGTTATAAAGTGATGCTCGTGAAACTTCATTATGAAAAAAATGCACCCGAAATTTGACTTTATTCTTCATGCTATTCAGAAGCACAAGAGCTGAGGATGTTCCATTTTTTAGGCCCAATACCCAGTTCTATTATGCTTGTTGGCCACGGGCAGATGAGTCAACGCTTGCCCTGGTGGTGACACCTCACTATCTAATTCCTGGAGACACCAGAGCTTTCCCTGATTCAGTACTTAACATTTTTTTTGGCCCTCTCACCCATGGCCTACATAACCTATAGGTTTTCTTTCTGACCTGCATTCCCAGAGGGTGACCTAATACAGGTTGAGAAACAGAGATATTAACTAGAACATGTTAGAACTCGTGGCATTGGATACCTTTTTGGTTTCCAGAAAGGGAAAGATATTATCCAAGTGAAGTATTTTCTGCCTCCTGTCCTCTCACCCCATATTTGCAAAAAAAAAAGTCTAAGGTCTTAGAAAATGAGTCATAAGCCTCTGGACTGGATGGTTTTCAGTTGATATACCACTTTATTTATCTAAACACTCACCTCACTTAGCTCAGAAGACAGATTAACCTTTAAGAAATTACCACTTAACACATTTTAGTGAAGCACCGAAACAAAAATATTAACATTTGAAAAGGCTATTCAAATACTCCTTTTCCAGCTACATATATGTAAGAAGTCAGAGTTTCTTCATATACTTCAATCAAAATAATGCAATACAACACATTGTATGTAGAAGCAGACAGTTCACGTTTTATTCAATTTTTAAAATTTGGAAGCACCATTTTAAATAAAAATGTGTTAACGTGTAATGAGTTTATTAATTTAGAAATAATGTCCTTAGTATTTGCTGCTTTAAGTTCTAATGTAGTAAGTATCAATAAGTATTTTTCACAGAAAGAACAGTTCTTTGGTGGGGGGCAGGGGGATTCAATTTAAAAAAAAGTCATAGTATTCAAAAACCCCCTTCATGGATCACAGCCTCGTCATGGTGAAGGGGCTTGGGTAATTCAATGAAGCTATAAGCCATGCTGTGCAGGGCCACCCAAGACAGACGGGTCAATGGAGAGTTCTGAAAAAAGGTTATTCACTGGAGGAAGAAATGGCAAACCACCTCAGTATTCTTGCTGTGAAAAACCCATGAACAGTATGAAAAGACAAAAAGATATGACACAGGAAGATGAGCCCCTCAGGTCAGAAGGTGTCCAATATGCTACTGGGGAAGAGTGGAGAGAGTCCTTGGACTGCAAGGAGATCAAACCAGTCAATCCTAAAGGAAATTCTGAATATTCATCGAAGGACTGGAGCTGAAGCTGAAGCTCCAATACTTCGGCCACCTGCGAAGAGCTGACTCATTAGAAAAGACCCTGCTACTGAGAAAGAGTGAAGGCGGGAGGAGAAGAGGACGACAGAGGACGAGATGGTTGGATGGCATTACTGACTCAATGGACATGAGTTTGAGTAGGCTCCAGGAGATGGTGGAGGGCAGGGAAGCTTGGCATGCTGCAGTCCATGGGGTCAAAGAGAGTCAGACATGACTGAGCAACTGAACAACAATCAGAAAGAACGAAGCAGCTGGGCCAAAGCAGAAATAACACTCAGTTGTGAATGTGTCTGCTGGTGAAAGTAAAGTCCAATGGTATAACGAACAATATTGCATAGGAATCTGGAATGTTAAGTCTGTGAATCAAAGTAAATTGCAAGTGGTCAAGCAGATGGCAAGAGTGAACATCAACATCTTAGGAATCAGAAAACTAAAATGGACAGGAATGGGTGCATTTGATTTACATGACCATTATATCTACTCCTGTGGGCAAGAATCCCTTAGAAGGAATGGAGTAGCCCTCATTGTCAATGAGAGTCTGAAATGCAGTACTTGGCTGCAATCTCAAAAATGACAGAATAATCTCGGTTTATTTCCAAGTCAAACTATTCAATATCACAGTAATCCAAGTCTATGCCCCAATCACTGACGTCAAAGAAACTGAAGTTGAATGGCTCTATGAAGACCTACAAGACCTTCTAGAACTAACATTAGATGTCTTTTTCAACCTAGGGGGCTGGAATGCAAAAATAGGAAGTCAAGAGATACCTGGGGTAACAGGAAGGTTTGGCCTTGGAGTACAAAATGAAGCAGGGAAAAATCTAACAGCATTTTGTCAAGAGAACACACTGGTCATAGCAAACACCCTCTTCCAGCAACACAAGAGATTACTCTACACATGGACATCACCAGATGGTCAGTACCGAAATCAGATTGATTATATTCTTTGCAGCTGAAGATGGAGAAGCTCTATACAGTCAGCAAAAACAAGACCTGGAGTTGACTGTGGCTCAGATCATCAGCTCCTTATTGCAAAATTCAGGCTTAAACTGAAGAAAGTAGTGAAAACCACTAGGCCATTCAGGTATAACCTATATCAAATCCCTTATGATTATACAGTGGTGGTGATTAATAGATTCAAGGGATTAGATCTGGCAGACAGAACGCCTGAAAAACTATGGATGGAGGTTTGTAACACTGTACAAGAGTCAGTGACCAAAACCATCCCCAAGAAAAAGAAATGCAAAAAGGCAAAGCGGTTATCTGAGGAGGCTTTACACATAGCGGAGGAAAGAAGAGAAGCAAAAAGCAAGGAAGAAAGGGAAAGATATACCCAACTGAATGCAGAGTTCCAGAGAATAGCAAGGAGAGATAAGAAGGCCTTCTTAAATGAACAGTGCAAAGAAGCTGAGGAAACAATAGAATGGGAAAAACTATAGAGTCCTCTCCAAGAAAACTGGAGCTATCAAGGGAACATTTCATGCAATAAAGCTAGTGGAAGTGATGTAATTCCAGCAGAGCTATTTAAAATCCTAAAAAATGACACAATTAAAGTGTTGCACTCAATATGCCAGCAAATTTGGAAAAAATAGCAGTGGCCACAGGACTGGAAAAGGTCAATCTTCATCCCAATTCCCAACAAGGCCAGTACTAAAGAATGTTCAAACCACAGGACAACTGCACTCACCTCCCATGCTAGTTAGGTTATATTCAAACTCCTCCAAGCTAGGCTTCAGCATTATGTGAACTGAAAACTTCCAGATGTTCAGGCTTGGTTTAGAAAAGGCAGAGGAAGCAGAGATCAAATTGCTGACATTCTCTGGATCATAGAGAAAGCAAGGGAATTCCAGAAAAACATCTATCTCTGTTTCATTGACTACGCTAAAGACTTTGACTATGTGGATCATAACAAACTGTGGAAAACTCTTAAAGAAATGGGAATACCAGACCATCTTACCTGCCTCCTGAGAAACTGGTATTTGGGTCAAGAGGCAACAGTTAGAAACTGACTCATTCAGGATTGAGAAGAGTACAACAAGGCTGTTTATTGTCACCTTGTTTATTTAACTTATTTGCAGAGTACATCATACGAAATGCTGGGCTGGAATCAAGATGGCTGGGAGAAATATCAACAACCTCAGATATGGAAGAAAGCAAAGAGGAACTAAAGAGCCTCTTGTTGAAGGTGAAGGAGGAGGAGAGTGACAAAGCCGGCTTAAAACTCAGATCACAGCATCTGGTCCCAACACTTCATGGCAAAGGGGAAAAGGTGGAAGCAATGACAGATTTCCTCTTCTTGGGATCTAAAATCACTGCAGATGGTTGACTGCAGTCATGAAATTTGAAGACAACTGCTTCTTGGAAGGAAAGCTATGACAAACCTGGACAGTGTGTTAAAAAGCAAAGACATCACTTTGCCAACAAAGGTCCATATGTTTAAGGCTATGGTCTTTCCAGGAGTCATGTATGAATGTGAGAGCTGGACAATAAAGAAGGCAGAACTCGAAGAATTGATGCTTTCAAACTGTGATGCTGGAGAAGACTCTTGAGAGTCCCTTGGACAGCAAGGAGATCAAACCAGTTTTAAAGGAAATCAACCCTGAATACCCTTCCAAGAACTGATGCTGAAGCTGAAGTTCCAATACTTTGGCCACCTCATATGAAGAGCTGACTCACTGGAAAAGACCCTGATGCTGGAAAAGACTGAAGGCAGAAGGAGAAGAGGGTGACGGAGGTTGAGATGGTTGGATGGCATCACTAATTCAAAGGACATGAGCTTGGGCAAACTCTGGGAGATGGTGAGGGACAGGGAAGCCTGCATGCTGCAGTCCATGGGATTGGGAAGAGTCCGACACGACCTGGCAACTGAACAACAAATTTCATGCAAGGATGAGCAGGATAAAATGACAGAAAACAGTAAGGATCTAACAGAAGCAGATTCAAAAGACGTGGCAAGAATACACAGAAAAACTATACAAAAAAAGTCTTAATGACCCAGATAACTATGATGGTGTGGTCACTCACCTAGAGCCAGACATCCTGGAGTGTGAAGTCAAGTGTGTCTTAGGAAGCATTACTACAAACAAGGCTAGGAGAGGTGATGCAATTCCAGCTGAGCTATTTAAAATCCTAAAAGATGGTGCTGTTACAGTGCTGCACTCAGTATGTCAGCAAATTTGGGAAACTCAGCAGTGGCCATAGGACTGGAAAAGGTCAGTTTTCAGTCCAACCCCAAAGGGTAGTACCAAAGAATATACAAACTACCATACAATTGCACTCACTTCACATGCTAATAAGTTTATGCTTAAAATCCTTCAAGCTAGGCTTCAACATAATGTGAACTGAGAACTTCTAGATGTACGAGCTAACATTCACTGGATCATAGAAAAAGCAAGGGAATTCTAAACAAAACATCTATTCCTGCTTCACCGACTATGCTAAAGCCTTTGAGTGTGTGGATCACAACAAACTGTGGAAAATTCTTAAAAGAGATGGGAATATCAGACCACCTTACCTGTCTTCTGAGAAACCTGTATGCAGGTCAAGAAGCAACAGTTAGAATCTTACATGGAACAGATGACTGGTTCAAAATTGGGAAAGGAGTATGACAAGGCTATATATTGTCATCTTGTTTATTTGACTTATATGCAGAGTATATCATGCAAAATGCTGGGCTAAATGAATCGCAAACTGGAATCAAGATTGCCAGGAGAAATATCAACAACCTTAGATATGCAGATGATACCACTCTTATGGCAGAAAGTGAAGAGGAACTAAAGAGTCTCTGATGAGGGTGAAAGAGGTAAGTGAAAACTGGCTTAAAACTCAACATTGAAAAAACTAACATCATAAGATCCAGTCCCAAACTAAAAAAAAAAAAAAGGAAATCTGAATAGTCCTTTAGAAACTGAATCCATCATTAAAAGCTTTCTCTAAAGATCCTTCTATGCCTAGGTGTTTACTATTTTTTTCCCCAACAAGGAAGGAAATAATTTACATGGAGAAAAGCAGAAGCATGATGAGATGTAAGGAAATCCCTGAGAAAAAGAGAGCCGACACTTGGACCTAATCTACCTCAGTTCCTGCTGACTTTTTATTCTACGTCTGCTACAGAGGCATCCTAAAAGAAACACTTTATTTCATAGGTGGCCTGAGTCTGTTTCTTGAAAACAATACTCAAGTTCTGAAAAGCTATGTACAGACCTGTTGTAGACTCTTTGGCCAACTCCTCTGCACACACTCTATAGCAGCTGTACTGTTAGTGGAGTAGAGTCTGGGTTCTGGGCTAAGCTCTGATTTGTCTGAGCCAATCATGGTGACTGTTCTTGTCAGTGACTGGTTCAGAAAATCAGGACACAGGGGCAGGTTAAGGACCTTGCATAGATCAAATCTTACATTCTTACATTGATGCGGTGCAAGAAGACACATGCTAAGGCTTGGGAGATTTTCCCACTTAAGGGAGGTAATGCGAAGTATTTTTTTCTGAATGATAATATGTATGGAATGAGGTCCAGAAATAGACTCTTAGTTCCAGTCCGAAAAGAAAGCCAGCTGTACACATGAAGGCCGAGTTGAGAAAATTACAGATATACAGAGACGGAGTAACATGAATTAACCAATCCTAAAAGCCCAGGTTACCTTTCATTTTATTCTGAGCCAATTTCCTGTTTCAGGAACTTTGAATTGGGTTGTTTTCTTTCTTGCAACATTGGCTTAAGTAAATATTTTAGAACTATTTAGTTCCAATAATGTAACCGTAGAAAAGGAGTCACCCCTACATTTATAACCGAGACCAATCTGCATTGTGTCTAAAGAAAGGTATACCTCACATAAGCCACGTGTGCTCCACTGCTGAGTTCCCACTAGGACATACTGTATTACTAACTGGTACAGAACTGAGAAGTGGTGGGGATATGTGAGAGCAAACCCAGTAACAGTATTAAAAGCACAGAGGCACTGTTCGGTATCTGATTAAACTCAGTGCTGTCCTGGGATGGTGACTATCTGATAAAAACAAGTCAGGATGCTTGTGCTTCAGGATGGGACTAACCTAGAGTATCCTTACAGGGGTCCAGTTATTGGGTATTCATAGTGTCCTTGGCAGCAAAAAGCAACCCTGGACTAAAACATGACGTTTCCCTTTCAGCACAGGTTACTGGGCACTGAAACTGAATGGTTTCTTAAAAAGGCTTTCAGGCAAGACAGATTCACCTCTCATTCAGTTCAGTTGCTCAGTCGTGTCTGATTCCTTGCGACCTCATGGACTGCAGCATGCCAGGCCTCCCTGTCCATCACCAACTCCCAGAGTTTACCCAAACTCATGTCCATCGAGTTGGTGATGCCATCCAACCATCTCATCCTCTGTCATCCTCTTCTCCTCCTGCCCTCAATCTTTCCCAGCATCAGGGTCTTTTCAAATGAGTCAGCTCTTCGCATCAGGTGGCCAAAGTACTGGAGTTTCAGCTTCAACATCAGTCCTTCCAATGAACACTCAGCACTGATCTCCTTTAGGATGGACTGGTTGGATCTCCTTGCAGTCCAACGGACTCTCAAGAGTCTTCTCTGACACCACAGTTCAAAAGCATCAATTCTGCTGCGCTCAGCTTTTTTTATAGTCCAACTCTCACATCCATACATGACTACTGGAACAACCATAGCCTTGACTAGACGGACCTTTGTTGGCAAAGTAATGCCTCTGGTTTTTAATATGCTGTCTAGGTTAGTCATAACTTTCCTTTCAAGGAGTAAGCGTCTTTTAATTTCATGGCTGCAGTCACCATCTGCAGTGATTTTGGAGGCCCCAAAATAGTCAGCCACTTGCTATTAATAGATGTCCTGAGAAAATTACAGAGAAACCTAGGGATTCTCTTGTACCAAATTTACATTTTTCTAAGTATGACGTTCAAGAATATTTAGTTTTAATAAACACATATGAATGGGAGAAGGGGGGAGTAAGACAAATGCTTTGCGTAGGAAGTGCTGAGTGAACACCCGAAAAGCTGTCATTTGGTCATGTCCATGCCTACTGCACAAGGTACTTTTTTCCTTCTCCAGAGGAAAACGCACCTACGTGATGAGATTCATTGGCTGTACGCCAGCAAAACATATTTGAATTCTTTAGGAGAAAATAACAACAACAACAAAACCCTAAGTAAGCTGCACTTTAAGAGATTAACAACAAAGAGGTTTAGGGGACCCAGATTTCAGGTCAACCCCCCTTTGAAACTATGGGTCTAAGATTAATGTAGATTAGGCACACAGAAAATTCCTTTCTTTGAAGATGTGTTTCATTTAACCAGCATGCTTCCTGTCATTAGATAAAAATACTGTCCTAAGACTAACTGCCATTACATCTCCAGGTGAGTCACTGTGATCCTGGGCAGAAAGAGAGCAAACTGCTTGGGACTCTGATGCCAATGGACATCACCTGCACCCTGCCAGTTTGGGCTGTTACTTAAAGAGACTCACTAAAGGCTTAATAAGTGACTCTGTCAAGAGTATATCTATTATCATTGTAAGTCAGCTTGCACTTTCTTTAAGTATTATACATAAAATCAGTAGGTTAGTACACACCCTTATTTAGCATTTGCCTGATTTTGATGACCATAATCTGTATGTTCATTTTCCTTACTGTAATCTAGTTTAACACAGTGAATATGCACACATTTTCATCCCTCATCCTACATGTTCCATCTAATATCATTAACAAGACACATTCAGAAAAGTTCGTAAGATGTAAACTACAACCTTTCTGCCAAGAGTGAAAAGATATCCTTTTATTATGAGATAGATACATTTCTATTATAGGGTGAATCCCATGATAGCAAGCCTAAGCATCTGTTTAAACTGATTATCTTCAGAACCAAGTACATGTTTTAAAAATATTCTAGGCAGAGCTTTTAATATGGTAAACTCTTAATTTTCTTAATTCAATAAAAATGGACAGAAGGCAAAATGAAAAAAAATTTATTTCCTCAGTGTTTTATCCACTGTCAATACTGTATCTTTGATGCAATATATTTGCAAAGAAAAAACAATCTCAGCTTTTAGTTTCCATTTTAAACAACTACAGTATTTACAAGCTGTTCAGAATAACAAACACTCAGACACGCGCGCACACACACACTCACAGACATATGGGAGTACATATCTCTGGTTTATACTGAATGCTGGTAGAGGCAAAGAATACTTCCAGAGCCCATGATCAGAAAAGGGAAACCCATTCTCCTTCCTCCCACCTACTTTCTTGGAATCATTTTCATATTCTTCCTTCCATTTCCTCATGCAGAGCTCATTGCCAGACTTGTATAATGTTAATCATTTTTTACAATTTATTTTTAGTTAAACTATAGTAAGTTTTTTTTTTAAAAAAAAGCATAAGCAGACACGATTTTCCCATTTCTATTATTTTGGTTGTAGAATCAAGCTTCATATATAAAAAATCTTGTTATACTACAATTACACTAAACCCAAGAGTCATCTGGAGCAGCCATCTCATTTTTCCACTACTTCTCTGTTTTAAATTTCAAGGTATTGCCCCATTTTGTGCAAATAACCTGCAGGAATTCATCCTTATCACAATCATAGGTGACCTTTTTTCCTGCTCCACTGAATCATAAATTCTCAGGTACAGAGCTGAGGCACAGGAAAAAAAGGTATAACCCTATATAATAGGTGTGTCTTAGAACAGAGCTGTCATGTAACCTTGTGAGGACAATCAGCTCTGGTGCCCCAAAGAATGTTATGCTGCTTCCATAAAACAGTACATAAGGAAGTTCAGCTCACAAATAGAATTTATTTTCTCTAATTCAGAAAGAACACGTGGCTGAAAGGCAATAGAGACAAACTCTTATCACACGTGATTCTTGACAAGATGACTCAGGTGAGGTGATTCAAAGCAGAAAATACACCTCTGTTTCAAGCAAAATTAATACTTCATTCACATACCTATCAGATCTATTTGTATAATAATGAACTTCTTTCCAATCACAGTTCTCACCTAAATAAAAGAGAAGGCCTAGGTATACATCAACCAGATTTTTTTTTAAATAAGAGAAGTGAAGAAAAGAGAGGCTAGTTTTTTAATACCTAATTTAAAAAAAAAACTATACATATTCAACATAATATTAATGTTTATGCTGCACAAATACATCATAATGTCTCTTTTCAGATTAATGAAACTCAACTTCCACATAAGACCAAAACAAAGTTCAAAGTCATGGGTTCCAACTATCATCTTCTTGAACAACACTGTTCTCTTCATTTATTTTGGAATTAAAGGAAAAGCCTCTAGAATAAAAATGGATGTTTTACACCTCATCTGAACAAGGTATGCTAACAAAAGTCAAAAATTGACTGGGTCTGTGTCCAAGCAAAGTAATTTTATGTGATTATAATATACTACAGAAAAGAGTAAGAATGAATATTAAGGACAAAAAAAAAAACGGGGTGAGATTTTGTCCATATTCATGGAAAAGGGATGAAAATAAACACAAAAGTAATTCACATTGTGGGCAGCAACTTATAATTTTGTAGCTAGTAAACAAATTCAAATAGTTCTCATGCAACACTATTGCTATCTTTTTCTCAAGTCACATATTTACGAAGAAAGATTTTTGCAAGTTAATTAAGAGAAAATGATCATTTTAGCCTCGGGGCAAATCATAAGTTTAAAAGGCTCAGCTCTGGATGAACGTGACTCAGTGCAGCAATCGACCAGATGACGAATTCCTAAGCAGGGGCCCAGGGCTGCTGCTCAGAGGCAAAGCAGAATTCATTAAGGCTAAGCTACCCTTGCTTAAATGTGAGGCTGGTTTTTAATATTTTGATATGAGATGGAAAAGTAAACCAACCCAGGAAGAAAAATACATCTTTTTAATGAGCTGTTGTTCTTATGTTAAAGCTTATATTTTCACTGCCTGATATTTGGTACATAGAGTAATTTTCCATATTTCGCTCAAGAGAGAAAGCTTGTCTAATTCTATTTCAAGGATTCGTAGAAGTATCTCAGATATACTTGAAATATTAAGAAAAATACTTCAAATCTAATGGAAGTTAATCTCCCAGTAATGGAAACTCAAAGAAGGCAGAACATTGGTGAAGTCTGTTCACTAATTTCCTGAAAGGTAATTAATCTCTTATCTTAAAAATATAGAGCCTCACCACCTATACTCTCAGGCCCCTTAAATATCAATATCTTATATTAATCTAGACTTCTGGAAAAATTATAGATCTTTAGAAAAAAGTCAACATATAAAATTTTATCAAGTATTGAAAAATGGTGTAAAAAGAGGGCTTACACCAAGTTATAAACTGGAAGATTAACCAAAAATATGAATTACAAAATGATTTTTACCACTAAATAAGAATAACCAAAAAAAAAGTTAACCATTGATAACTTACTCCAGAACTCTAAATAAAATCAAATAAGAAAAAACCCCAGGAAGCTATCAATAAAACTATTTAAAACAATGAAAAAAGTTAAAAGTGTTTTAATTACATATTTTTACTTTCATATTAAGGAACTCTTAAAGTTTTGGCAACTGTGAACTGAAGATGCTAATGTGTGTATACTTGGAGTCTTATATATTGATACTAATGAAAAAGGCTACACGGGGAATCTAAATGAATAGCTCACTATCCTCCAAGGGAGTGTGAAGTAGTGGGGGACAGGGTTAAATAAGACACATATAATCAATTTAATTACCGAAAGTGTGTATATTTTTCTATTATAGTTTAGGTCAAATTATTCTTAAGACATGAATCCTTCCTTAATTATCAATACTTCCCCAGATGCAATTATTAGAAAAGTATTATGATTTTAAAAAGACTACAAGTTTAAGACTTAAAAAATAAGAACAGGATTTCCTTTTAGGATTTCTAATTAATAAAATTACTAAAAGATAACAAAATTCAATTTGTTTTGAGAAACGGGGTACCTTTGTATAAAGGTTTAATAAATTATTTGACGAAAAGTTTCTCAACAGTAAGTTTTGCAGTGTGTGAAGTCTGGAAACATCAACATGAGGCACACTGGCTCCTGAATAACCACAAAAATTTAAAATTGGAAAAAGGAAAAAAAAAAGGTTTTGGAGTGAAAATGCAATTAGATGGTATATATTAGCTATTTACTTCCTTAGTTTTTATTCCTTCTACTGAAGTGTCATGATATACTGTAAGATCTACATTAGAATTACCAGGAGAAACAGCTTCTCTCTGTCTCAGAAAGATAACTTCAAACCCACACTGCTCGACAGGGTAGCCACGAAGCACATGTGGCCAGCAAGTACCTGCAATACGGCTAGTTCCACATGCTGAAACAGGAATACTCTGGATGTAACAGATTAAATAAAATGTACTGAAATTCACTTCACCTGCTTCTTTTTACTCTTCATTCACGGGGGCAGGGAGATAGCTGCTCCTAAATGCTCACATGTACAGTCTTCTTTGGAGTGTCACACAAAATGTGAAAAGTTTTCTGAAGGATTTAAAAAGTGCCGTATGTTGAAAATGAAATCTAAACTGCAGTTCCCACCTAGACCAACTGTAAATTTGAGTTATATGTTTCCCTGAATACATACATTAAAAAAAAAAAAACCAATAAAATTTAAGTTATGAGACAACATACGAGTTAAGTCAATTTCATCACAGATATAAATATTCCAAATTACAGCTACACACTATAAATCACAGGAAATAAAATTCAAGTCACAGAACAAGAAGAGAGGAGGAAAAGAAAAGGCAAGGTTATTAAAGTGGGATATAATGATAAGAACGGCACCATTTGGATTAATTGTTTGAAAAAATTTTACTTGATTAACTGAACTGCATGTGAATAACTTCAAGAACTAAGAACTCTTAAAAGGCAATCAATCCTTTCTTTAAATTCCTGGACGTTCATCTTCTTCTTTGAAAAGTAAAAGCATTTTCTTCCCAGAACTGACCCCAGCGGAGCTTGCCCAGGTGGGAGAAGCAGGGTGTCGGGGGTGCTCCTGGTGCTGGAGCCCATCTGAAGTGCGGACACGGAAGCTGGCAGGAGTGTTCACGGGACCGAGTCCCTGACTACTGGCTTTGGGAAACACCAGCGATGGAGCCACGTATATCATGAGATGGCGTACTCACTTGGTGGACTGGCATGAAGTACAGACTACTAAAGAAGAGTGAGCAGCACTGTTCCTGCTACGTATGTTTATAAGGAAAGGGAAGGGGTTAATCCCAAAGGCAATTTAAATAATGGTATTTTATTTTTATATATAAATAAATGTTCTGAGAAATCTCAGACTTTAGTGCATTGTAAAAAATTAGTGCAGTTTTTTTCATTAAAGTTTTTAGCGCTCAAGGAATAAGATAAATCTATGTCTGTTCATAGTCTCTTTCACTGTACATTATACTGCTATGTGTCAAACTGAAGGTTTCTACACTTGTTTTTAAAAATCAAGGTAAATGGATTTCATGTTTTATGACAAAACATGGCCATTATTTTTGGCAAAGAAATTAGAAAAATATGAGATTGTAGTTCAGAAATCAAGAATTTGTTGATTTAAAGCATAGGCAATGCATAGGAAAAAACTTTTAAGGATGTATTTTAACAGAACTTTATCCTTCATGCAAAATGTTTTCTCAGCAGCTAACTTAAAAAAATATTTCAGCTTTATTTGGGGATGGAGACAGTGACGGGAGTCAGGGCAAAGGAGAGGTGCTTAACCAAGCCCACTCGATGTTCAAGTCTCTCCTACAGGATCAAAGTGATAACTGCAGGCATCTTCTGCTCTCTCCTCTTTTTTTTTTCCCCAACATCTTGGAATTTTGAGGGAAAAGAAATGAAGTTATAAAACACTGGCTCACACTTCAGCCCCAAGTTCTAGTACCCCAGTTTCAATTACAGTCACATATTTATCTTCAATCTGGACCAGAAGTACTGTCTTGTCGATGTGGGATCTAGTACCTGGATCTCTGCTGCAAGGCACCCATCGGTGAATCACCTGATGATTTAGAACAAAACAAGCAGTTAATGGCAGAGACCCTGAATATACTCACAGACTCTATCCTTACCATTAAAGGCAGTAATTCAGTTTGATAATTAAGCATAAGTACATAAATTAGCTAAAAACATGCATACAGGCTACAAAAAGTCAGGGCACCAGCTTCAGAAGAACTTACATGGCCTTCCATGCCCTCCTGAGGACTCCAGTCCTTCCAGCTGTTCCTCCCAGCTTTTAACCGAATACCCTCATCAGGCCACTGCAGCTCTTTCCTTTTTGACAGGTTGATCCCTTCCAGAATTTGACCGGGATCTACAATCTACATCGTAAATAAATATGAATCATTTCCAATTCATTGGTTCCTTGAAGATGAATAATTATATAATTCCAAACAAAATTTCTTTCATAGTCCTCTTTGTGTTCACATTCTCCACTGCCTATATGCAATAAAAAACAACCTAAACAGCCATGTGAGTTCCTTTTAGCCTCCCGAGAGACCTTATTGCCATGGCCACATAACCATGGCTGAAGAGAGAACAAATATCACCAGTGAAAAACTGCTTGCTTTCAGTTTTTACATTGGCAGAAACTTTTTTTGCAGCATTCACAAATGTTCTTTCTTCAGACTAAGTAATATAAGGTGTGCTTTCACAGGAGTCCTTCACTCAAAACACAAGAAATCAAAACTGGGAAGGAGAAACAGTGGAAGAAGAACGCTGGGCTTACTCACTTGGACTCTGTAAATCACCTCCCCCTTTTTGGCATGGGAGTTATTGGCAGGGCTTGAGGTGCTGCCGGGTTGCACGTCAGCGGCACAGCTCTGGCTGCCATCTGTTCCGAGAAAGCCCACAAGGGTGTGATGCTTGCAGGCGGGGATGCTTTGGCTGGAGCTGCTGGAGGAAGGCAAGCCATGCGGCACACAGGCTGGGCCGCTCTGACCAGAGGGTTCCATCTGGTTCACCATAGAGAGGCGGGACTGGATGGATGACGGTAGGTTGCGAAGCGATATCTGGCTGGTGGAGGAGCGCCGACAAGGCACAAACCCCGTGGTGGACATCCGGAGAGATGAGTGTCGGCTGCTGTAGCAGTATGAGGACTGGCTGGCTACGGAGGCCCGGGCGGGGGACTGCCGGACCAGGCCAGACTGCACGGAGTGAGAGCTGTGGCTAGTGCCTGGGGAGGGAGAAACAGCAGCAGCATTCATTCTGAGCGGCATGATACAAGCACAGTCGGTTCTTTTGTAGTTTCTAGGACTTTCTCCCTTAAGCCTCTCACCATAAATTAGCTGGTGAATTTACTGAATTTAACATTTATACCTGAAACTTTTAAAGTTGTCAAAAAGAAATAAGTATCTGAGATCTTTTTTCTCGTGTGGTTCGTATAATTTTCATTTGCTGAAGCTTTTTAAAATCCAAATTCTGTGCCATATGAAAAACACAATTAGGTAATCTACAGGAAATAGCAGGATTTAGGGTTGAGATAAATCCTAAAATTTCTTTCACTCAAATATTTCAGAATAACACGAGTACCTCTCTAATACATCAGAGATGAAATAGTTCATGGAAATGAGACAGTGAGAAATATTTATTAAGGATCTACTATGTGGTAAGCTCTGTAACTACTGTTTCCCAAAGTAGAGTATTAATGCCCTTTCAATCTACTGCAATGACAAGTGATACCACCTACAGAAGAACAGAGAGGCATAACTACAATATGCGTGTGTATTAGGGATCACTCCTGAACATGACCAACAATACTGAACAGCAGGTTCTTCTGTGTCCTTTTTTCTAATGGCTTGACAGAATTCTTCAGATTTGTGAAGAGTGATGTGAAGATTATTATTAATTATACTGAAAAATAATTACACATGCTTTTTATCTGAAAATTAAAAAGAGCTAATCAATGTTAAGAGTAGAAGGTACATTTAAAGCAGCACACTGGCAGTTTTAAGTTCTCACTCGGAAGTTAAAAAAGAACAAACAAAATGTTGATCACACACCTACTTAAGAGTCTTAACAATTTCAGTGCTGTTATCTTTTTTTAAATTGAAGTAAATGGTTTAAAATTTAATCTGATTCATGTTCAACATTGGGGAAAAGGACAATGCTGATCAACCGACCAGCCATCTGGGAACCGATGAAATCTGGCCTGCATACCAGGTAAGATTACGGCTCTCATGTAAAAGGCAAATTAGTAAAAGAATACCTTCCCTTGGGATAAGGAAAATTTTCTTAAATGGGATAAAAAAAATTGTTAATCATAAAGGAAAAGATTAGTAAATTGCTCTATACAAAAATTAAGAACTTCCCCTTAAAAAAAGACAAGCCCACTCTTCACAGGAAGAGGAGAGAGCCAAGATACAGAATGGGAAGACCTATCTTTGGTACAGAAAACTGACAAAAAGCTCAATCCAGAATATACAAATATAAACAGGAAAAAGATATGGACTTTCCTAGTGGTCCAGTGCTTAAGAATCCTCCTACCAGTGCAGGGGACAAGGGTTTGATCCCTGGTCAAGGAAGATCCCACATGCCATGGAACAACTAAGCCCTTGAGTCACAACTATGGAGCCCAGGCACCCTGGAGCTCTGCTCTGCAACAAGAGAAGCCACAGCAGTGCGAAGCTGGTGCACTGCAACCAGAGAGTAGCTACCACTTGCTACAACCAGAGAAAGCTCACACGGAGCAACGAAGATCCAGTGCAGACAAAAATAAATTAATTTTTTAAAAAAATCTTAAAGATAAATAAGATAAGATAACCAAATAGAAAAAAGGGCAAGAGACTTAATATGACTTCAGAAAGAAGAGATGATAAACTCAAAAGTTTCCAACCACAGGTATTACACCAATGCAAATTAAAACAATGGAAGTAAGGACCACCCCCCTTCTCCTTTCTCTCTGAGAGAGCAGGGAGCAGAGCTGGGAACAATGATACTCAAAGCTGGACATTCCTATGTACAACTGGTAAGAGTACCAACTGGTTTAAAAAAGAAAGTCTAAAAAGATTTTTGGCATTTTATATTATGAGTCTTAAGTATCTTCATAAACTTTGATTTGATTTCATTTCTCAAGTTTCCAGCCCAAGAAAAGAATAAGAGATTATAATATAAAGATTTATATACAAAGTTATAATACTCAGAAGAAACCAAATCATTGTTCAATAGGAGAGAAATTACATAAATTATATTAGTTATGTATGATTAGCCTTTAAAAATGGTACTTCCAAAGAAAGGCTATTTTTAAGTATTATATATTTATATACATAAAATGATTAATATACATAGGTAGGATAATGGCCCACTGGGAATCAAACAAAACATTCTGCTTACATATTCCCGAGTAGGTAACGTGTCATCCTCTTTACACACACATACCGCCTGAACCCCACAGCTGAGGGGCTGACGTCCCACACATAATTTTGGTTGAGATTACCTAGGGCTGGAGGGTAGGATGTGACAGGCGGATGAAGTCCTGCTCCGGGTGCCTGGCCTGGGTTTCCAGTGCTTCCTTGGGATGCACTGCTGTGGGGATCGTTGGCAGTTGTCGCACTGTTACTGGTGCTGGAGGGTCCCCCTCCAGTATCAGAATCTTCGATATTGCCACCACTGTTACATCCGGCTCCACAACCTTTCCTTAACCTAGGAACAAACACCAGAGTAGCAGGCGCTGTCCCAAGGTCACTTCAAGATAGGCATTTTCTCCTTTTTCTAGTTGTTCTAAACATTGAAAGCTACTCACGTTCACCTTTGAAAGGCTGCATGGGGCAATCAACGTCAGCAAGCAAAAACCTCTTATGTTTTCATATTGCCCTCTTAAATTCACTGACTCCATTCTTAACTGATTTCACTTTTATACACTCTATCACCTTTCCTACACCATAATGAAGAACTGTACATAATAACTTGTTCCATTAAAATCTCAGCTGGAAATAGAATTCTTGCCACTGTATACAACCCATGAAAACCTAATTGATTTAAATTAAATCTAATTTATGCTGTAGCAAACTGAAGAGAGCTGCTGTAATAATTTTTCTTCTTCTTTTTTAAAGTGTCAAGTTGAAACTGTCTCAGTTTGGCACTGAAAATCCTGCGCCCCAGAAAACCACTCAGTCCTGAGCAAACAAGGCAATTTCAACACAACACCTATTTTTTGAAGAGAAAACTTCTTTGAACACTATCCTGGTTTGCGTTCTTCCTCCTGTTTGAATAGGGGTTGATGTTAAAATGGTGAAATTTTACTTTAATGCTGGAAGAATTTTAAAGGACCTGTTTTAGAGTTCATTGCTCTAATCCCATTTTTCTTAAATTCTGATATTTAAAGATCTGAACAACTCTTGATCTGAGATTTTTCTTTACCACCCATCAAATTATGATCTTCCTATACCACACATCATAATTTACTAGACAAAAGGCAGAGGAAGAAATTCATGTGCATACTTGAGGACATTACAGATTTCAGACCTGAGTGCTACTTGTTCAAATGGCAGCAGTATCTCTGCATCGCACGAGGAGCTTCAACATGGATAGCGCGCTCCCCCTACTGCTCGACTGGAACTCAAAAAGAATGCAATCAGCTTGCGCAAGTTTCTTTCCTTTTCTCTAGTTTGCCCTGTTTGCTGACCCACACATTCTAATAGCAACAATATGCTGCAAGAGTTTAAAAAAATTAAAGAGAGGGAACTATTCAAGATTCTATTAAATGCTAGAGCAGTGGTTCCTGACCAGAGTTGTGCGTTAGATTTACCTATAAGAGTTTAAAGATACACATGCTCAGATTCTACTTCCTAAAGCTCAGCTGTAACAAGTTTTTATTGTACCATGCCAGCTGTATTTTTTCTAAGGCCTTCCAGGTGATGCTAATGCACAAGGCATAGATTAGGCAGTTCAGGACACACCACCAATGGAAAAGGCAGCCCCACCGCTCACCTGTGCCAGGTTGACACGATGAAGCTTCTGATATTTCCCAAGCTGATGGGTCCCCCAAGAATTTCTTTAAGCTGTTCATGGCTGTCAGAGTAAGAAGTTGTCAGGGGTGAGACAAAGATCGGGTAGCCAATAGGCTGATCACAGGATGAGTTTATCATGTTTCTCAGGGCTTGCTTGGCATTCTGGATGCTACCTCTCTCTGGGTTACGGTTACGCAGGAAAACAAGCTCCTGCTGCTGTCCTGCCCAAAGGCCTCGGACACACTCCTTATTCACCTGAAAATCAGAACACACAGGAAGTAGGTTAAGGGGCTAAGAATAAAATTTATATAAATAGAAGAGCAGCAATGGGAGGGATATGAAGGACATAACAATAACCAGCTGTGAAAAGCAGGAAACAAATATAAGTAGGTCACATCTGAATGGGAGTTAACCATTTCCCACCGTCATTAGGTTGTTAAATAATAAGCACCTACAGAGCTCTTCCCTTTGCTGTCTTGTAAAAATACCAAGTAAAATGTAGTCTATTTAGTTTTCTAAATTGGTGAAGCACTGAATGCTGTAACTGAGATAACAGGTATTTTTGACAGAAATGAGAGGTAATAAGTATTTAGAGTTGAAAGGATATTTGTGATTTCGTGGGGGGAGGGGGTTGATCCAGTGAAGAAACAAGTAAACCATTTCAAACTATCAAAATAAAATTTCAGAGATTATGCCTCCTACAGTCTTGAGACGTTTAAAACAACAACAAAACAAACCAACCAAAAAACAGGTTAGAGCGAACCATTTACAGTGAGCTACTGATCACTATCAAGTACAAGTTATAGTATTATTATTTTGCGACCTAGGAATCATATCATATTAGCAATACAGGGCTGACATCTTCAGAAGAGATGCTGCCCAAACAGCACATATAACAGGCAAGAGACTGCCAAAACAGAAATAAGGAAAGGCTTTAAGGCTTTACGGCACATGAGAAAACTCCAGAAGACAGAGTACATTACTGACAAAATAAATTACTAAGTGCTCATAAACAATAAACGTCAATGTAGTGCGGTTTTATGTTTTTGTTTTCTGTGAAAGAATTTCATGACTTTTTAAAAGTCTGGATAAGGTTCTCTAAGTTCGACTGTCTTCAGAGGCAGACAAGTGCCTCCGAACCTTACTTTAATGACCCTGAAGCTCAGGTAGCGTCTGTTGAGCATGATGATCTTGTACTCGTTGGTGCCGTCGTCCATGACGTGCCGCAGAGCGAGCAGGGAGGGCGAGTTGGCGAGCACTGCACTCCGCCACGCAGGGTCCCCCTCGTGGGCAATGACGAGGTTCTTCTCGTGGGATACGATGGCTTCGTAGAGCACGGTGGGGTCATCGTATTCATCCGGAGAAGTGAAATGGTCCTATATCCGGAGATAAAGATAGACCTGTATTTCTAGGAAAATTAGAGAATGACTTCCAAGACGATGAAAGCCTCTGTAAAACTAAATCAGTTTCTAAAAACTGGCTTATGTATTTCATTATCAGCATGTGTCAGTATTATGAGAGGTAAATGATCGATTCTTAAATTTATCCAGGTTAGGAATTAGCTCATTACTGCTCTACCACTTCAGCAAATCCCTCAGTTCAACCCTACCTCTCCTCTAGGTTTTATTAGCTTAACCATTTTTATTTCCAATTTATATATATTTTGTTTACCTCATTCAATTTGGTTTGCATATCTTCATTTTTTTTTTTCCTGTTAAAGGATTATCTCACTGTTAAAGCTACATAAAAGGTCTCGAAATTGTGTTTCTTTTTAACTAGGTGCTTTTCACTTGAAGTCTCATCTCTAGGATGATAACAATATACAGTTTTTATCCTGCCTCTCATCTAGTTAAGATAAGGCTCAAAAATATGAGCTCTGAGGACAAATTAAGGGTCCTAAGTCCTAGAGAAGCTAAGTCTTCTTGATCTTAGCAACTAACTACTCATTTACTTGGTAATTTGTTATTTAATATCTACCACATGCAAGGCTGTGTGGCAGATAGCCTGGATGAAACAATGGAGTATATGAAATGTATTAACAGTTCCCATTCAGAAACCCCCAAATTAACAGGGGATACAGGATATAAACCCCAATAATCATAACACAATTTGGAATTACTGAAATGGTATGTTATTAAGGAAACACAAATACTATATTGGCTGCCTTCATATTTATAGTTAAGAGGCTGATAAATTTTTACACCCAGGTAAAGCAAGTCATTTGTGCTTAGGCCAGTTGACTGGAGTGTGTGCTATCGGGAGGTGAGACAGTGAGAGCAAGAAGGCGATGTCCCCAAGGATGCACCTCCAGGTAGGGAGGGTCACCAACATGAGGATAACAGAAGTCTTCACATACATGTGGGTACATAGTGTACAAAGTTCTCCAACACATGATCTCACCTAACGCTTACAACAATCTTGTCAAGTAGGTTGAGCAGATAATGCCAGCCTTTTACAAATTTGGAAACTAAAGCTCAAAGAGGCTTAAGCTGGGAAAGATTGAGGGCAGGAGGAGAAGGGGGTAACGGAGGATGGGATGGTTGGATGACATCACTGACTCAATGGACATAAGTTCGAGCAAACTCCAGGAAATAGTGAAGGACAGAGAAGCCTGCAGTCCATGGGGTTACAACGAGTCTGACATGACTTAGTGGCTGAACAATGAGGTTTAGAAAATTAGTATATGATTGTAGTGCCAGAACTTGAATACATTTTTTGAGTATTTTTTCATTCTGACATAAGATGCTCTCTTTCACCAAGATACCCAGTTAGCGAAGAAATGACATCCTTGGATTAGTAGTATTTGTACAATTATTTGAATGGAAAACAAAAGTGCAGAGACAAGCAATGAACACAGTCTCAGTAAAATGGACACAAAGTCTGAAATCATTAGGTATGCCAAAAGTGGAGAATGTTCAATCCTGTCCAAGTATTTATTTTCAATGGGCTTAAAATGGTTGAATGAATATGTAAACTTCTATGTACATCATTCAGCAGTGTTTTACTGATAAGTATTTGAAACAAGCAGAATGTCCATAAATAGAGAAAGAGCTGAATAAACAGAGTAAAAATTACACTCTGGAAATCTACAAAGTCATTAAAAAAAAGTGAAATGCCTCTACAGGTGCTGACTTAGGTGTCCACATTATACTAACTGGGAAAAAAGCTTGCACCCCAGATCAATTTACACAGCACGATTACATTTTTAAAAAGGAAAATACATATAAATAAGTTGAAAATGTCTGAATGAACTTGGGGAAAGCAGAAAAGATGGGCATCCAATTATTGACTGTGACTGCTTCTTGGAGTATTGTATGATGGTACGGGATGACAGAAGACGCTTACTCTTGGGAGATGTTTACTTTTCATTGTTTTCCATTAGTTTTCAAATAAATAAAGAGATAATGTTTCCAATTCTAGGAATAGTTTTCAGAAGCATTTTAGAAGTACACTTGAGAAGTTATGAGAAGATGCACAGGAAATACTATTGTTTGAAAGCGATGCAACTCATGGAACATTCACTGGCTGTCAAGTACTGTGCTAAGCAATGAGGATATAAAGATGACTAAGATACTATCATTTTTCTCAAGGAGATCACAGGTTGTTAAGATTTTCATTATATATCTCTTGTAAACCAAGCTAGACTTTAATTGATGTATTTTAGCTCTAACAACCATGTAAACTCCCTTAAAGAGACCAGTGGAGGAAAAAAATAAGGAAGTAAGCTGTTTTACAAAACAATTAGAGGAAAAGAGAGAATACATGAAAAGGGCGATTTACTTAATTTCTCCGAGTTTTGGCTAATCTTCAGCTACAAAACTGTGAGTAAAATAAATCTCTGGGCTGTGGGTAATTATGTGGATGAGAACACTGATACATTACAGAACACTGTAAAATTAAGTATTACACAGATAACAGTTTTAATTTCTAAAGTAAAAACATATAACAGATTGCAGAATTAAAAATTAAAAAGCACCCTATCAGAGACTGTGTCTGAAACAAAGGTTAACATAAATTTTATATATTTAGCTCTCTGGAAACAGAATCTTTTTAAAAAACAATCAGCTGAGGTATAATTTACACATAATAAATTGCACCCATTTTACAAGTACAGTCAGATGCACTTTGACAAATGTGTAAACCCATGTTAACCACTGCTACAATCTAAATATAGACTATTTCTGTCATTTCAAAGTTCCTTCCTGGCCTCTGGCATTCAATCTCTATATCCCAAGCAACCACTGATCTGCTTTCTGTCACTACAGATTAGTTTGGCCTGTTTTAAATTTTATCTAAATAAAATAATACAATATGCACTCTTTTTACATCTGGCTTCTCTTACTCTGTATAATATTTGATATTCATTCTTCCTGTGGCATCTAACAGTGGATCATTTATATTTATTGCCAAGTAATATTCTGTTGATGAACACTGGAGTTATCAGCAGCTTTGGGCTCTTGGGACTAGAACTGTTATGCACACGTGTGTAAGTCTTTGGGTGGACATACACTTTCATTCTCTTGGGTAAATATGTGGGAGTGGACTTGCTGGGTCACATGCCAAGTAGTATACATGTGTACTAATACTTTAACATAGAAGCCTTTTGTGGATTTTCATGAGTACAAATGAACTTTGGAGATGAACAGTACTGATTTACACATCTATCTTTTCCTGGCCTGAGAGTCTCTCACCAGCAACCCATTGTCTGGTCAAAGTGATGCTCAGTGAATGGCTGCTGCTTGTTACTTCACAGGTCAATCTCCCTCTTCTCCAAGGTGTATGTGGATTACAGAACTTCTCCAGGTTGCATCTGTGTTCTCACCTTCTCCCCTCCCTCAGCACTCTATGGCCCCGGGTTCCCAAGTCCACCTCCTACCCGTTCCCAATCTGTCATTGCTGCTGTCAGTCATGGCTAATGATGACAGTGAGCTGTACTCGACTGTGTTGGGCCTGATTATAAGGTAGAGAACCATTGTCACAGGCTAAAAACACATGTAAGGAAATGGACTGGAAGTAGCAGGCAAGAGCACTTGTAGGGAGAGACAAGGATCAGAAAATACAGAGTCTGTGCCTCAGTTTCCTCTCTGCCAGATGGAGATAAAATACCTGTCATGATGTTTAGAATTAAAGATGTCTGTCAGGAGCTGTTAGACAATTATGCTACATAAAAGAGTATTTCATACGTAGCAGAAACACAACACCTTCTGAGAAATTGTTAAGTTCTAAAAACATTTTAATATGAAATCATTATCTTTTTCTTTAAAATACACTGAATGTTGTCTTGAAACTTTAAAACCAGTCTGATGATGGACAATTGTGTTGCTGTTGTTCAGTCGCTAAGTGGTGTCTGACTCTTTGTGACCCCATGGACTGCAGCACACCAGGCCTCCCTGTCCCTCGCCATCTCCTGGAGTTTGCCCAAGTTCATGGCCATTGAGTAGGTCATGCTATCCAACCATCTCATCCTCTGCCGCCCTCTTCTCCTTGATCCCAAATATTTTTTTTCCCCATCATCCTCAAAACAGTATTCTTTTCACAGAACATTTCAAATAACTATAGTCTTGATTGGTAATGCTTAATAATAATACAGGTGTTAACTCCATTCCATGAGACCCTGGTGGAATCACTGGAAGAGCAGCCCACCTTTAGCTGGCAGTGAGGGACCCCCACGTCCGAGCACAGCAGTTGCCTTTAATGAGGACTGTCACGTGCTCTCCATCTTCAAGCCTCATCACAGCTGTCATGTGGGGCCATAAGGGCAGCAAGGGCCAGAACCTAATTTCAAAATATATTCTTAAAGGGGCCCAGGGCTTTAGATTTGCATTTGGGGGTCTTATTTTCACTTTATTACCTTACTCAGATTATTTAATTAAGGCTGATTCTGTCCTAATCATCATTTATTCTATAAAACATGGTAAATGAAGCTCATAGTTAAATAATAGCAACACTTGTAAGACCCTGAGATGTTGTTACATTGCACTGGGAATCACCTAACATTTACCCACAGAACAGGCATGAATTACAGTCACCTGACAACAGGCATGAATTACAATCACCTGAAGTCAAAGCAACCATTACAGGCGCCCAAGGCTTTTATTTTCAGTTTGTCACTGCTTGTATTTTTCTTCAAGTTCATGCCCAGGTCACTCTCTACTATTACTATTCAAATTCACTGTTACAAACACAGTTTCAGGCTTCAAGATTTAATATCACGTCATGAATCATGTTTTTCTTTGTCTCAAATCAGACTATTTTTCAAAAGGATCCTAAGGAACATAATTTGGGAGTCAAGTGAAGAAGTAACATTAAAACCAGCAATGTATAGAAAGTCCCTCCTCTTACCTGATGAAGTTTAATGGACATACGAATTCCAGGGACTACTACTTTCCTCAGCAGTTCCATGTCAGCAAAGATCCATTCGTCCCGAATTGAAGAAATACGGAAATCTCCCTTAAATAGGGCATGCAATCCATAGAGGAATGACTCTAAATTACTGTTAAGATTGGAGATAAAAGTTTACATATTTTGACAAAGGTCTTCCATTACACTGATTCTAACATCTGGTTATGCATCAGAATCATCTGGGAGTGTTCTGAAGATACAGACGTCAAGAACTAATGTCAGCACCCCTGAATCAGAATCACAAGGGTCAAGGCTATTTGCCCTGGACCTTTGTTTATGAACCACTGTAACAGTGAGTCCCCGAACATAATCAGAAGGTAAAGACTCTGTAACTTGAAAGTAAGGAAGGCCTAATGGAAAACATGAAGTAATCAGACAAGAAGCATTACATGGCATTTCTTAATTCTAATTCAGCTGGGTGTTCACAACAAGAAATTCAGTTTACATTTAGAGTCCCCAAATCTAATGTATCATTATATTAAGAATATAAATGCTCTGAGCAACGATTGAAAGAAGAAAAATAAAAATAAAAGGAGGTGAACTGTTAGAAAAATAGATGTATGTGGGAAGACACCAATCATACGTTATTAGTTATTTTTTTAAATATCTTAAATTATTAAATTCTCATTATCTGTAGCTGCCCACACACGTGTGAATTTTAAAAGTTAGTTCTTTTAACCACTTAGAATTCCACTGTGTTACATACTAAAAAGATCTATACAATATCTGAAGAAACATTTGTAATAAATTAACATAGAATGCTTCCATTAAAAACCATTTCAGATTTTAATTATAGAGCTTCCCAGTCTATTTTTGAAAACAGCAATGCCTTCCTTACCTGGACATATGGTGTGATGCAGTTCCCAAAGCTCTCCGTCCCAGAACACAGAGTCCATAACAAAGAGTCACCAGAGATGAATCTTTGTCCACATCCAGTGGCTTTAAACAAAAAAAAGAAAGAAAGAAAGAAAACAAGCAACAGAGTGAAGGGGGTTGAAAGTCACAAATTTCCACTTATAAAATGAGTAAGTCATGGGGATGTAATGTATAGCATGGTTGACTCCAGTTTAGTAATACTGTACTGCATATTTGACAGTTACTTACAGAGTAGATCTTGTGAGTTCTCATCACAAGGAAAAAATAATTCTGTAACTGTATGATGAAGGATGTTAACTACAGCTATTGTGGTGATCATTTTTCAATATATACAAATATCAAATCATTATGCTGCATACCTGAAACTAATTAATGTGGTATATTAACTACACCTCAATAAAAAAGAACGAAAGAATGTTACTAATCAGAATGGTGTATGAGTATTTAACAAATCAGAAGAATCTATTTAAAAAAATCAGAGAGGATAAGGAACTCAACTAGTATATACTTACTATCTCCTCAAATATAAGTTCTAATGAAAAGAAACAGCATAAAATGAAGTATGAATGTGTATAAGGAGGTTCTTTGGAATCTTTAAATAAAACTAATGCTTTATAATAACAGTGGAACAAACTAAAAAAACCTGGCTGTATTAGAGTGTTAGGATCTTAGCTAAATATCTCAAAGTACTTGCTGATATACATCATTACTGATACTGCCCTCTCCTGAAATATTCTGTTTATTAATTAGTTACTTCTGGACTTAACCTGGCAAGCATCAGTGACAACAGCATTAGCCTATCAGTGACTATAACCACACTAAAGAAAATTAAATTGATGTCTATAGAATATTGCTTTCCTTCAACCTTTTAATTCTTTCAACAACTGTATACCTTTATCATTGACTATTAAATATATATTATATATAAATATATATAATATATATAATTATATATATATATGTATACACACACAAACAAAATGGTATACCTTATATAATACTAAAGAGAATCTTGGTAGCATCTCAATTACTGAGAAACAATCGAATGCAGCAGTTCTCAAAGTGTAATCCTGGGACACAACAAGAGCATCACCTGGGAACTTACTAGAAATGCAAATTCTAGAGCCATTTCAGACCTGTGAAGTCAAGTTACGGAGGTGGGGTCCACCTATCACACTCCCGTCACATCCTAATGTATGCTAACACTGAAGAATCATGGATCTAGTCTTTCAATGAGCTTACTTATTCTATATTTTCCAACGAGAGAGATATATATTTATCTGATTTTATAAACCATTAACATAAACAGAAAAGGGCAGCTAAGATACTAGCTTAATATAGACTGTTTAATGAATTACTGGGTAATTTAGCTAATTTTAACTGTGAAGGAGATCCTATGTTTCTCTCTTTTCTGTTTCCCTCTCTCCCCGACCCAGTCAACTCTATATGCTGAAAATGTACTGCTTCTGTTATAGCGAAAAAAATCTTTTTTTAATTTAGTTCAGGCTTCTGCAACTGGTCATGACACAGTAATAAAGACACTGGTGCTAAAGCTGAAGCTCCAACACTTGGGCCACCTGACGTGAAGCGCCAACTCACTGAAAAAGATCCTGGGAGAACAAGATGGTGGAGGAGCAGGTGGACGTGGAGTACCTCTCTCTCCACGATACATCAGGAATACACCTTCAGACACAGAAGTGCATGCAGAACGCCAGCTGAGAGCGGACAGGAGTACCTGACCAGTGGGAAAGTACATATAGAACCACGCAAAACTCAGTAGGACAAAGGAACTAGGGAAAAGTGGAATGTTAGTAGGACTGGACCTGCCCTTGGTGGGTGGGGGAAGTGAAGCAGGGGTCCGATCCCCACGTTGGGGCAATTCTCTGAGTCAGAGGAGAAACATTCAAGGCTGAGAGTGAAACAGCTGATCTGCAACAGCCTAAATAGGAATCACACAGTCCTTGCCACAGCCATACATATCCCGGACAGGAACGCTGGTCCCCTGGAAGGCGTAGTGGCTGGGAGCTGGAGTTCAGGGATTGTGTAGCAATCCTAGGGCGAGGGTTGCTGTTGACTGCGGAGAGACGGATCGAGGGGATGTGAGGGAGGAGATGGTGGTGGGAAATGTCTGTGGAGAAAAGTCGGGCAGCCATGGAAGCAAGGCGATACTGCTGAGTCACGCGTAGGGGGTGGAGCCACCACCATAGCCTCTCTCTCCCCACACCGTCAGCAGCGGCAGCTGAACAGCAGCTGAACAATAGAGAGGCTGGCCCATCAAACACCAGACGCACTTAACTAATGAGCAGGACCCCACCCAGGGTGCCCCTTTAAGTGCCTGATGTGCCGATCTACAGAGTAGGACCCCAGCCAGGGGTCCCCTCTATGTGCCTGATGCACTGAACAACAGAGAAGGACCCGAGGCGAGGGAGCTAAGTGCCTGAATGGGCAGAGCTATGGAGAAAGGCTGGCCAAAGAGGCCTGATCGACAGCTAAAAGAGGCTCCGAAAAAAGACTCTGATAGACCCATAACTCCTGCAGTGGAGGCAGTCCGTGTCCCTGCACACTTGGGGCCGCCCGGGTCCCCACAAACC
This sequence comes from Giraffa tippelskirchi, assembly GCF_054371585.1. Lineage (NCBI taxonomy): Eukaryota > Metazoa > Chordata > Mammalia > Artiodactyla > Giraffidae > Giraffa > Giraffa tippelskirchi. The sequence continues at coordinate 142,808,441 of NC_137281.1, read as the reverse complement.
AAGCAGCTGTGCCACCTTCACACTCAACTCTCACTGGGGCAGAGCTGCCACAGGCAAAAAAAAGTCTTGCATCTATGCCTGCAGGGTTGCTTCGATTGTGTCCAACTCTTTGCAACCCTGTAGGCTGTGGCTTGCCAGGCTTCTCTGTCAGGGAGAAGGGTTCTCCAGGCAAGAATACTGGAGCATACTGGACAATACTGGTTGCCATACCCTTCTAGAGCCCTATATTTCCTGCTGCCCTAGCCGCTAACTCCCGAGTACCTGGTGCTGCCAGAACCCCTGTGACCCAAGCAGCTGTACCGCCCCCACACCTGGCCCTCACAGGAGCAAACTCAAGTCCTCCAGGGCAGCCTCAGGAGCAAGCCCCAGTGGACGACCCACAGGTAGAGGTGGAAATAAAACCACAATTGAAATCCAGGAGCAGTGTGGCTAAGGAAGAAGACCCAAAACCTTCCCACCAGCTGTACAAGCTGCAGATTAAATCCACACGATCAACTAGGCAGACTCTGTTGTCTATGGAATACATAAAAGGTCATTGAGAGCTCCCACAAAAGAAAATGCACTAGTTCTGATAGTTGTGGACACTGGAGGCAAGAACACACAGGAGTAGGACCAGATTAGAATTTGAGCTGCCCCCACAGCAGGTCCAGTGTTGGAGAGCATCCTAGGGAGGTAAGGTGGACTGTGACTCCCAGCAAGGGTAAGGACTCTTGACAGCAGTGATTCAAGAAAAACATTATTCGTATGTTTTGACTTGTTCTGTAGATTCTTTTGGATTTTTTTTTCTTTTTTTCTCCCCCTCTGTTGTAGTTGTCGATTTTATTGGCACTATGAAATCCAATTAGGCTTTTGAGCTTTTTTTTTTCCTCAGTCACATTTTTTATTGTTGTTCTAAACCTCTGCCTCTATGTTGGGCTTTTGCAGTTCTGTGGGGTTTTCCTTTTTTTCCTTTCTCTGTTTCTAATTTTAATTTTTTAAACCTATAATTATTTGTTCTACATTTACTCCTTTGTTTGCTTCTCCTACTGTTCTTTTCCCCTTGCAGTTAATCTTTAACATATATAAATCTTCTTTATCTACCTCTTTTAACTTTGCATATCTATGCTTTCTTTCTTCTCTATTCTTTCTTCTCAACATATTTGTTAGTTTTATGTTCACTGCTTGATTCCCCAATTGGCACCTTGCTTTAGTTTTGTTTTCTAGTTTGTGCTTTAGTTAGTTTTGTTCTGGTAGATACAACTCTTAGTTTCCTTTGTTTGCCAGGTCAATCTATTGTTACTTTATTTTTGTTGGACTGTTTTGATTTTGCTTACGGGTGTATACGTATATGTGTATATTCAGTCACACTTTTTATTGTTATAAACTTCTACCTCTATGTTGGGCTTTTGCAGTTCTGTGGAGTTTTCTTTTTCTCCCCTCTTTTTTATAATTTTAATTTTTTAAAACCTATTATATGTTTTCTATATTTATTCCATTGTTTGCCTTTGCTACTGGTCTTTTCCCCTTGCAGATAATCTTTAATATAAATCTTTCATATAAGTCTTCTTCATCTACCTCTATTTAACTTTGCATATCTATTCTTTTTCTTACTTTCCTTTCCTCTCAACATATTTGATTTCCTTTGTTCGCCAGATCAATCTACTGTACTTTATATTTATTGGACTGTTTTGACTTTGCTCATGAGTGTCTATGTGTATATTACATTATTTTAATTATTATTTGCCTAATTTTGTAACTACCATTTGTCTGGGGTTCATCTTTGGTTTCTCGTTTTTTGGATATTTGGTTTAATCTCACTTAATGCCATAAAAAACCACTTGTGGAATCCTCCTTCCTGATCAGAGATCAAGCCCTGAGCCTTTGGAGTGGGAGCACTGACTCCAAGACCCTAGACTGCCAGAGAACTAACCCTACAGAGTATCAAATAGTGAGAACTCACACAAACGAAACCATCTGAATAAAGACCCAGCATCACCCAACTACCAGTAGCACCCTGTGCAGGACACCTCATCTAAACAACAAACAAAACAAAAATACAAATAAAATCATCAGCAGAGAGGATTACCACCTCACTCAGCCTTGCCCATCAGAGGAAAAACAAACAAACAACGATCTCACCCTATACGAAGCTTACACATATCACTGGACCAACCTTAGGAGGGCAGAAACCAAAAGGAAGAAAGAATTCAACCTTCTTCAAGGAAAGAATTCAACTTTTCTTGAAGGAAGCCTGGAAAAGGAGAGCTCAAATACAATAAGTTAAAAAAAAAAATAATGAAAAGGCAGAGAAATACGACACAATGAAGGAACAAACTAGAAACACAGAAGTCCAAATAAATGAAGAGGAAATAGGCAAACTGCCTGAACAAGAATTCAGAATAACGATAGTAAAGATGGTCAAAAACCTTGAAAACAAAATGGAGAAAATGCAAGAATCAATTAACAAAGACCTAGAAGAATTAAGGAATAAACATACAAAGACAAACAACACAATTACTGAAATTAAAAATACTCTAGAAGGAATCAATAGCAGAATATCTGAGGCAGAAGAACAAAATCAGTGAGCTGGAAGATAAAATGGTGGAAATAACTTCCAAAGAGCAGAATAAAGTAAAAAGAATGAAAAGAACTGAGGATAGTCTCAGAGACCTCTGGGATGGTAACAAATGCACCAACATTCAAATTATAGGGGTCCCAGAAGAGGAAGAGAAAAAGAAATGTATGAGAAAATTTATGAAGAGATTATAGTTGAAAAATTCCCCAACATGGAAAAGGAAATAGTCAATCAAGTCCAAGAGGTACAAAGAGTCCCATACAGGATAAACCCAAGGAGAAACACACCAAGACACACACTAATCAAACTAACAAAGACTAAACACAAAGAAAGAATTAAAAGCAGCAAGGGAGAAGCAACAAGTAACATACAAGGGAAACCCCGTACAGCTGATCTTTCAGCAGAAACTCTGCAGGCCAGAGAGAATGGCAGGATGTAAAGTACTGAAAGGGAAAAATCTACAACCAAGATTACTGTACTCGGCAACGATCTCATTCAAAATTGATGGAGAAATAAAAAGCTTTTCGGACAAGCAAAAGTTAAGAGAATTCAGTACCATCAAACTAGCTTTACAACAAATGTTAAAGGGACTTATATAGCCAAGAAATACAAGAGAAGAAAAAAGATCTACAAAATCAACCCCAAACAACTAAAAAAACGACAATAGGAACATATATATCAATAATTACTTTAAATGTAAATAGATTAAATGCTCCAACCAAAAGACATAGACTGGCTGAATGGATTCAAAAACAAGACCCATATATATGCTGTCTTCAAGGAACCCACTTCAGAGCTAAAGACACATATAGACTGAAAGTTAGAGGATAATATTCCATGCAAATGGGAAGCAAAAGCTGGAGTAGCAATCCTCATATCAGACAAAATAGACCTTAAAATAAAGATTACAAGAGATAAGGCAGGATACTACATGATGATCAAGGGATCAATCCATGGGGAAGATATAACAATTGTAACTATCTATGCACCCAACATAGGAGCACCCCAATACATAAGACAAACACTAACAGACATAAAAGGAGAAACTGACAGTAACACAGTAATAGTAAGAGACTTTAACACCCCACTCACACCAATGGACAGATCACCAAAAGAGAAAATTAATAAGAAACACAAGTCTTAAATGACACATCAGATGAGAAGGATCTCATTGATATCTTCAGGACATTCCATCCAAATGCAGAAAAATACATCATCTTCTCAAGAGCACATGGAACATTCACCAGGATAGACCACATCTTGGGTCACAAATCAAACCTCAGTAAATTTAAGAAAATTGAAATCCTATCAAGCATCTTCTCTGACCACAATGCTATGAGACTAGATATCAATTACAAGAAAAAAAACTAAGAAATACAAACACATGGAGATTAAATAACACGTTTCTAAATAACCAACAGGTTACTGAAAAAAATCAAAAGGGATATCAAAATATTTCTAGAAACAAATGACAATGAAAACATGACAACTCAAAACCTATGGGATGCAGCAAAAGCAGTTAGTTCTAAGAGGGAAGTTTATAGCAATACAATCCTACCTCAAGAAGTAAGAAAAACATCAAATAGACAACCTAACTTTACACCTAAAACAACTGGAAAAAGAACAAAAAAACCCCAAAATTAGTAGAAGGAAAGATATCATAAAGATCCAAGCAGAAATAGATGAAAAGAAATGAAAGAAACAATAGTATAGATTAATAAAGCTAAAAGCTGATTCTTTGAGAAGATAAACAATTGACAAAAATTTAGCCAGACTCATCAAGAAAAAAAGACAAGAATCACATCAACAAAATTAGAAATGAAAAATGAGGTTACAACAGACAGTGCAGAAATACAAAGGATTATAAGAGACTATTATGAACAACTATATGGCAATAAAATAGATAATCTGGAAGATATGGACAGATTCTTAGAAAAGCTCAATCTTTCAAAACTGAACCAGGAAGAAATAGATATTATGAACAACCCAGTTACAAGCACTGAAATTGAAGCTGTGATCAAAAATCTCCCAAAAAACAAAAGCCCAGGAACAGGTAGCTTCACAGGGGAATTCTATCAAACATTTAGAGAAAAGCTAATGCCTATCCTTCTAAAACTCTTTCCAAAATATCACAGAGGAAGGAATACTTCCAAATCCTGATACCAAAACCAGACAAAGACAACACACAAAAAGAAAACTACAGGCCAGTATCACTGATGAACACAGATGCAAAAATCCTCAACAAAATTTTAGCAAACAGAATTCAGCAACATTATCCAAATGCTCATACACCATGATCAAGTTGGGTTTATTCCAGGGATGCAAGGAATTCTTCAATATACACAAATCAATCAATGGGATACACCATATTAACAAATTGAAAGATGAAAACCATATGATATTCTCAATAGATGCAGAAAAAGCCTTTGACAAAATTCAGCACCCATTTACGATTAAAACTCTTCAAAAAATGGGCACAGAAGGAACCTACCTCAACACAGTAAAGGCCATATATGATAAACCTACAGCAAATATTATTCTCAATGGTGAAACACTGAAAGCATTTCCCCTAGGGTCAGGAACAAGACAAGGGTGTTCACTTTTGCCACTATTATTCAACATAGCTTGAGAAGTCCCAGCTACAGCAATCAGACAAGAAAAATAAATAAAAGGAATCCAGTCAGAAAAGAAGTAAAGCTCTCATTGTTGGCAGATGACATGATACTGTACACAGAAAACCCTAAAGATAGTATCAGAAAATTACTAGAGCCAATCAGTGAATTTAGCAAAGTTGCAGGATACAAAATCAATACATAGAAATCACTTGCATTTCTATATACTAACAATGAAAAATCAGAAAGAGAAATTAAGGAATCAATCCCATTCACCATTGCAACAACAAAAAAATTAAATATCTAGGAATAAACTTACCAAAGGAGACAAAAGAACTATACATAGAAAATTATAAGACAATAATGGAAGAAATCAAAGATGACATAAACAGATGGAGAGATATTCCATGTTCCTGGGTAGAAAGAATCAATATAGTGAAAATGACTATACTACCAAACGCAATCTACAGATTCAGTGTGATCCCTATCAAATTACCAAAGGCATTTGTCAAAGAACTAGAACAAAAAATCTCACCATTCATATGGAAACACAAAAGACCCCGAATAGCCAAAGCAGTCTTGATAAAGAAGAATGGAGCTGGAGGAATCAACCTTCCTGACTTCAGATTATACTACAAAGCTGCAGACATCAAGACAGTATGGTACTGGCACAAAAACAGAAATATAGATCAATGAAATAAGGTAGAAAGCCCAGAAATAAACCCATGCAACTATGGGTATCTTATTTTTGACAAAGGAGGCAAGAATATACAATGGGGCAAAGACAGCCTCTTCAATAAATGGTGCTGGGAAAACTGGACAGCTACATGTAAAAGAATGAAACTAGAACACTTCCTAACACCATATACAAAGATAAACTTAAAATGGATTAAAAGACCTAAATGTAAGACCAGAAACTATAAAACTCTTAGAGGAAAACACAGGCAGAACACTTGATGACATAAATCAAAGCAAGATCCTCTATGACTCACCTCCTAGAGAAAAGAAATAAAAACAAAAGTAAACAAGTGGGACCTGATTAAACTTAAACAAGCTTTTGTACAGCAAAGGACTATAAGCAAGGTGAAAAGACAACCCTCAGAATGGGAGAAAATAATAGCAAATGAAACAACTGACAAAGGATTAATTCCCAAAATATACAAGCAGCTCATACAACTCAATACCAGAAAAACAAACAACGCAATCCAAAAGTGGGAAAAAGACGTTAACAGACATTTCTCCAAAGAAGACATACAGATGGTGACTAACACACACATGAAATGGCCATCATCAAAAAGTCTACAAACAATAAATGCTGGAGAAGATGTGGAGAAAAGGAATGCTCTTGCACTGCTGGTAGGAAGGTAAATTGATATAGTCACTATGGAAGACAGTATAGAGATTCCTCAAAAAACTAGGAATAAAACCACCATATGACCCAGCAATCCCACTCCTAGGCATATACCCTGAGGAAATCAAAATTGAAAAACACACATGTATACCATTGTTCATTGCAGCACTATTTACAATAGCTAGAACATGGAAGCAACCTAGATGTCCATCGACAGATGAATGGATAAAGAAGCTGTGGTACATATACACAATGGAATATTACTCAGCCATAAAAAGGAATGCATTTGAGTCAGTTCTAATGAAGTGGATGAACCTAGAACCTACTATACAGAGTGAAGTAAGTCAGAAAGAGAAAGGTAAATATCGTACTCTAACACATATATACAGAATCTAGAAAAATGGTACTGAAGAATTTATTTACAGGGCAACAATGGAGAAATAGACAGAGAACAGACTTACAGACATGGGGAGAGGGGAGGAGAGGGCAAGACACATGGAACACGAGTAACATGGAAACTCACACTGCCATGTGTGAGACAGACAGCCAACAGGAGTGTGCTGTGTGGCTCAGGAAACTCAAACAGGGGCTCTGTATCAACCTAGAGGGGTGAGACAGGGAGAGAGATGGGAGGGAGGTTCAAAAGGAAGGGGATATACGTATACCTATGGCTGACTCATGTTGAGGTTTGACAGAAAACAAAATTCTGTAAAGCAATTATCCTTCAATAAAAAATAAATAACTTAAAAAAAAAAAAAAGATCCCAAAGCTGGGAAAGATTGAAGGCAATAGGAGAAAGGGGCAGGAGAGGATGAGATGGTTAGATAGCATCACCGACTCAATGGACATGAATTTTAGCAAACTCCAGGAGACAGTGGAGGACAGAGGAGACAGGCGTGCTGGAGTCCATGGCGCTGCAAAGAGTCGGACAGGACTTAGCAACTGAACAACAACACTCCTGCACCTGAAATGACTAAGAAAAGAATATATTGAAACACTGGATACTAATCTCTGGGAAACGGGAAACAAATGAGGTAGCCCTATAAGAGTTTCCAGGCCATAGTATAAGGAAGAGGAACGCAGGAGCCTAGCGATCTATGGGTTGAGAAGACAGCTGGGAGTATGGGAAGGTCAAGGTGGCTAGAGTTTTGCAGGGCACAGTGCCAAGGAGGATAGAGCTACACCAAGATCAAGCTCTGGAGACCTGCAGAACGCCCCTTGTGAATTCAGCACATTACTGACCAGCACATGAGCCAAGGCCCAAGGCCAAGAAAAAAACAACAGAAAAATGCAGAAAGAATGGAAAGTTCTATGATTGGCTACACTGCTCAAAAGAATACTGTCTCAGTAATGGGAAAAAAATATAGCCCCAGACTAAAGGCTGCTTTGGTCCCTTCTAAGAAAGCTTAAAAGTAAACCCTGAAAAGATCAAATTGTCCCCAAGGAATTTAATTGTCACAGAACAAAGTTCAAAAATATTTATAGGAGGCTTCCCTGGTGGTCCAATGGTTGAGAATCCGCCTGCCAACGCAGAGGACATGAGTTTGATCCCTGGTCTGGGGAGAGCCCACATGTTGTGGGGCAACTAAGCCTGTGAGCCACAACTGAGCCGGCGTGCCCTAGAGTTGCAACAACTGAACCTCTGTACTCTAGTCTGTGCTCTGCAACAAAAGAAGGCACCTCAATGAGAAACCTGTGCACTATAACTAGAGAGTAGCCTCCACTTGCCACAATTAGAGAAAGCCCATGTGCAGCAATGAAGACCCAATGCCACCAAATAAATTTTTAAAGATTAAAAAAATTATATTTAGGGACTTCCCTGGTGGCCCAGAGGTTAAGACCTTGCCTTCTAATGCAGGGGGTCAGGGTTCAATCCCTGGTCAGAGAGCTAAGATCTCACATGCCTTATAGCCAAAAAACTAAAACATAAGCAATATTGTAACAAGTTCAATAAAGACTTTAAAAATGGTCTACATTTAAAAAAGAAAATTAAAGAAAAAATATTTATAGGAATACAAAAATATCCAGCCTCATCAAGGAGAAAGTCACAAAGTCTAGCACTCAATCAAAAATTGTCAGGCACGCAAAAGTAGCGGGAAAATAGAAACCAAAATTAGAAAAATAATCAATCAGTCAATCAAAATTGACCCAGAAATGATACAGATGTTAGAATTAGTCAACAAGGATATTGAAAGAGTTACTATTCCATACATTCAAAAAGACAGGGAAAGACAGGATGCTAAGTAGAGACATGGAGGTCTATATAAGACACAAATTAAACCTCAGGAGATTAAAAAAAAAAATGCACTGAGAATAGAAAAAATACACTGGATGAGAGTAATGATAGTAATGCAGAAGAAAAAAATAAATGATCTAAAAATATATCAACAGAAATTACACAAAATTAAACAGAGACAAAGACTGAAAAAAAAAATCACAGAGCATCAGCGAGTCATAGAACAACTTTAGGCAGCCTAATATAAATGTAATTGGAGTCCCCCCACAAAGCGAAGGAGGAAAATAGAAAAATATTTTGAGAAAACAATCACTGAAATATTCCCAAATCTGATGAAAATGATACACATCTAGGGATTCAAGCAGCTCAATGAATTCCAAGAACAAGAAACATGAAGAAAACAGCATAAACTGCTTAAACCAGTGATGAAGAGAAAAAACCTTAAAATGCGCCAGTGGGGGAAAAAAAAAACCATATTATTACGTGACACATACAAGTATATGTTGTTTTATTGCACTTTGCTTTATTGTGCTTTGCAGATACTATATAGTTTTTTAATCTGAAGGTTTGTGACAACCTTGTTTCAAGCAAGTGTATTGGCACCATTTTTTCCAACAGCACTTGCTCACTTTACGTCCCTGGGTCACATTTTGGTAATTCTCAAAATATTTCAAACCATCCACCAGCAAAAAGATTATGACTTGCTGAAGGATCAGATGATGACTACCATTTTTTTAAGCAATAAAGCATTTTTAAATTAAGTAATGTATATCATTACATTTTTTACATAACGTAATCACACACTTGATATGTTGTTGTTCAGTCGCCCAGTTGTGTCCAACTCTTTGTGACCCCTTGGACTGAAGCATGCCAGGTCTCCCTGTCCCTCACCATCTCCTGAAGTTTGCCCAAGTTCACGTGCATTGCATTGGTGATTCCATCCAGCCATCTCATCCTCTGACCACCCTCTTCTTCTGCTCTCAATCTTTCCCAGCATCAGGGACTTTTCCAATGAGTTGGCCGTTTGCATCATATGTCCAAGATTCTAGTCATCTGATGCAAATAGCCTAAAAGGGCACTTAGTAAAATGTAAACATAATATTTACAACTGTTTGGGAAACCAAACAATTTGTGTGACTTGCTTTGCTGTGACATTTGCTTCACTGTGGTTGTCTGGAATGAAACCTGCAATATATCTGAGGTGCGCCTTTATTATTTGTACAGAACAGCAAAGATAAGAATGACTACAGACATCTCATCAGAAACAATGCAAGCCAGAGGAAGTGTAGCCACGTTGCTAATGTACTCAAAGGAAAAAAAAAAATTGGTTCAACCATAGTAGCTCTATTTTGTTATGCTGGAGAAGGCATGTGTCTTATATCCTCAACTGAATTAGAAATTCTCAGACTGGTTGCTAACACTAACAAAGGTGAAAGAAAATTATGGTCACTTAAGAAGCAGGAAGCAAAGTCAAGCTGAGAAGAATCCTTGCAGTCTAGTGTTCCAGGTGGTTTTAATGCAGTTAATCTAGGGCCACACTTACAAAAAACATTATTTCAAGCTCTTTAGAAAACAGGTACAGCTATTGTATGAAAGATTATTTCCTCCAAGAATACAGATAATGAGAGAAGGTAGAAAGAATGAGTTTTTATTTTTGTACAACATGCAACTTAGAAAACTATCTTGGAAGGAAACTATGGGGGGAAAATGTCTGAAGGCAACTTTATTAACATTCAAGTGAGGGTACAACAATCTAGAGTCAGCAAATCTTTCTGCTTTAATTAACTTCCCTGGGAAGAGGCTCTTCCGGGAATGGTGATTCAGAAAACAAAATGCATGGTTCTAAGGAGGCAGGGATAATCTTGTTCAACTTAAAAAAACTGGAGCATGAAGGAATTATCTTTCCTGATAATTTTCTCCTAAAGAGGACTACAAGAGTCGACTATAAGCCATAATGACCCAGGGATAGAAAGCTCTCAGAAGAGACTGGGGATACCCAAGTTTGGAGGTAAACCTTTTGAATATGACTTATTAGCAATTAAGAGAATGACTTCCTTGAGCTATTATATATCCATGACCTCAGTAATAATCGCTAAGAGATTATGTATTCCTTAAATTTAGAAAGAATGGAGCCTATTTCTGAGTGGGAAGACAATGAGCTCCTAGCCCAGGTGACCACAGTTAAACAAAAGTAACCAATATAGTCTAAGCCAGAGAAAGGCTATTTGAATAATATGATCACTCCCTGTCCCCTGTTGCCCCAAGAAATAAGTCCAAGGATCTGAGAGTAGCATGCAAAGCATTTTACGTATATTTCATTTATGAAAAACAAAAAACAAACTGCGTGTTATGTGTTTAAAAGAAGAGATGGTAAGCTTTGAGGTCCTCTATTTCCAGACATTGTCCACTGACCCTTTTTCTGAGCTCTCATGAGGTTACTTTATTCTATTCCTTACTTCTTCTTTAAAAATATGCGACTCTGCTCAGTATCTACTATGCATCCAATATAAAAGCTCAAAGGTCAGTGTTCGGAGGGGAATTATAGGATGCTCCCTTTCTTACTGATGAAGTCAAGAGAAACGGGCTGATACGATGGGGTGCCTTACTCTAATTGAGTAGCTGTAAAAGAAGGACTAAACAAGGCATTACACTTAAAGTTCGTCAGTGTGTACATCCCAGACCACAATAAAGGCATTGGTTGTCAAACTGGCTCCCTATGCTCCATGATACAGAATAATCCTGTACATAGAATACCAATGGTTCAAATACACAAGACTTTTGCTTGGGAAGCAATAGTGATAGAGGAGTTAGCTTTTGGAATCACAGGCCTTGGTACTGTGGTTATGGTACATGGGGTCTAATCAGAAGGAGCAACACTGCCACAAGAGCCATGAGACCTAGCAGGAAAACAGTAGCTGGAGAAGTCTACAACTCACCTTTCCTTTAGGATAAGACAAGTTGTTCTAAAGTGTGGATTAGGAACCACCTGAATTACAATCACCCAGCATGATACAGATTTTGGGTTCCCAGCTTAGACTTACAGAATCAGAATCTCACAGGCAAGGCCCAGGAACCTGTGTTTTTACTCATTCCTACATCATTTTTATCCATGTTAACATTTTAAAGTCAATAATCAAGATGAATACTGCCCAGTATGGTAGTTACTACCCTATATGAGTTATTAAATTTAAATCAATTAAAATTAAATAAAACTTAAAAAATTCATTTCCTTAGTCATACTGACTACATTTCAAGTGTCTCATAATCCACCATATGTGGGGGGTTTAGTAGTTACAAAACTGGAACAACACAGAATGTTCCCATCATTGCAGAAGCTTCTATTAGCACTGGTCTAGACTTTGGATTTGGGACAAAGATATTAAATTATCCATAAGTCTCGTACGTGTGTTTGGGGACTTGGGGCTGGAGGTGCTCCAAAATGCAGTCTTTAAGAATGTTCTACATGTAATCTACAGCGTATATGTATGTGCGTGAACAGGTAGAGGTGGTGCTATTTAGACAGTGAGACTGTGACACTGCAGGTGAAAGAATGAGGGAGGCTTCTCTTTCTAATCTGCTTTAATAGAGTTGGTTTGGCCCAACCATTATGAACCACACAGGTCCTCTTATGCAGAAAGTTTGAAAGAAGAAAATCTAGAAAAACTGATATAATAACAAATAGAGGTATTCTTTCCTCTTTGGAAAAACAGACTCAGAGAAGTATAAACGAAACAAAGAAACCCCTACCTTTGCTCTTTGGGAAGAGCTATACTCTATCCATTTCATGCAAAGACAGGCTCGATAAAGGACAGAAATGGTATGGACCTAACAGACGCAGAAGATATTAAGAAGAGGTGGCAAGAATACACAGAAGAACTGTACAAAAAAGATCTTCACGACCCAGATAATCACGATGGTGTGATCACTCACCTAGAGCCAGACATCCTGGAATGTGAAGTCAAGTGGGCCTTAGAAAGCATCACTATGAACAAAGCTAGTGGAGGTGATGGGAATTCCAGTTGAGCTATTTCAAATCCTCAAAGGTGATGCTGTGAAAGTGCTGCACTCGATATGCCAGCAAATCTGGAAAACTCAGCAGTGGCCACAGGACTGGAAAAGGTCAGTCTTCGTTCCAATCCCAAAGAAAGGCAATGCCAAAGAATGCTCACACTACCGCACAATTGCACTCATCTCACATGCTAGTAAAGTAATGCTCAAAATTCCCCAAGCCAGGCTTCAGCAATACATGAACCGTGAACTTCCAGATGTTCAAGCTGGTTTTAGAAAAGGCAGAGGAACCAGAGATCAAATTGCCAATATCCGCTGGATCATGGAAAAAGCAAGAGAGTTCCAGAAAAACATCTATTTCTGCTTTATTGACTATGCCAAAGCCTTTGACTGTGTGGATCACAATAAACTGTGGAAAATTCTGAAAGAGATGGGAATACCAGACCATCTGACCTGTCTCTTGAGAAACCTGTATGCAGGTCAGGAAGCAACAGTTAGAACTGGACATGGAACAACAGACTGGTTCCAAATAGGAAAAGGAGTCCGTCAAGGCTGTATATTGTCACCCTGCTTATTTAACTTATATGCAGAGTACATCATGAGAAACGCTGGGCTGGAAGAAACACAAGCTGGAATCAAGATTGCCAGGAGAAATATCAATAACCTCAGATATGCAGATGACACCACCCTTATGGCAGAAAGTGAAGAAGAACTAAAGAGCCTCTTGATGAAGGTGAAAGAGGAGAGTGAAAAAGTTGGCTTAAAGCTCAACGTTCAGAAAACTAAGATCATGGCATCTGGTCCCATCACTTCATGGGAAATAGATGGGGAAACAGTGGAAACAGTGTCAGACTTTATTATTTTGGGCTCCAAAATCACTGCTGATGGTGATTACAGCCATGAAATTAAAAGACGCTTACTCCTTGGAAGGAAGGTTATGGACAATCTAGATAGCATATTTAAAAGCAGAGACATTACTTTGCCAACAAAAGTCCGTCTAGTCAAGGGTATGGTTTTTCCAGTGGTCATGTATGGATGTGAGAGTTGGATGGTGAAGAAAGCTGAGCGCCGCAGAATTGATGCTTTTGAACTGTGGTGTTGGAGAAGACTCTTGAGAGTCCCTTGGACTGCAAGGAGATCCAATCAATCCATCCTAAAAGAGATCAATCCTGGGTGTTCATTGGAAGGTCTGATGTTGAAGCTGAAACTCCAATACTTTGGCCACCTCATGCGAAGGGTTGACTCATTGGAAAAGACCCTAATGCTGGGTAGGATTGGGGGCGGGAGGAGAAGGGGACGACAGAGGATGAGATGGTTGGATGGCATAACCGACTCGATGGACATGGGTTTGGGTAGACTGCGGGAGTTGGTGATGGACAGAGAGGCCTGACGTGCTGTGATTCATGGGGTCGCAAAGAGTAGGACACAACTGAGAGACTGAACTGAACTGAACTGATACTCTATCCAGCTGAGGTAAAACACCCACCTTTGCTCTTCGGGAAGAGCAGTACTCTGTCCAGCTGAGGTAAATCACCCACCTTTGCTCTTCGGGAAGAGCAGTACTCTGTCCAGCTGAGGTAGATCACCCACCTTTGCTCTTCGGGAAGAGCAGTACTCTGTCCAGCTGAGGTAGATCACCCACCTTTGCTCTTCGGGAAGAGCAGTACTCTGTCCAGCTGAGGTAGATCACCCACCTTTGCTCTTCGGGAAGAGCAGTACTCTGTCCAGCTGAGGTAGATCACCCACCTTTGCTCTTCGGGAAGAGCAGTACTCTATCCAGCTGAGGTAAATCACACAGAAACTCTCCCTGGATATGCCTGCCAGTCGATGGTCATAGTCTTCATCAATGTTTGGATTAAATGTTGGATCCACATCAACATAATTTCGATCTGCACACAGACGCAGTCCTTCCTGCATTGTCTCATTAGCTAGCCATTCCTCTAGTTTAGAAGAGGTTGTAACATAATAAATGATACCCTAATGAGAAAAAAGATAAAAAACCTCAGGCTAAATCACAATCTGAATTAACACCAATATCTCATTAAATTAATTGTTTATACTGATAATATGAATCAAAGTGACATTAGTTTACTAACTTTAAAATATTCTAAAAACAATTCCCATCTACTGAATTTATGATCTTTCAAGAGAGGTGAAAAACCTTTATTGTGGTGCATTTATTTTGAGAAATTTCTCAGAGAACTATTAAGCTATCCTGTGATCCTACATTAAGTTATAAAAATATAACAAATAAATAAAGCAAAAGAAACACATATTTAGAGATAGGAAATGCTACACACACATACACGTTATTAATAAAAAATGTTGTAAAGTCAATCTCTTTAACTTCCTGAGGTTGGGTTTAACCAAACATTAATTAAACAGAAGACTCAGGCTTCAACCCAACCAATCAACACAAATAAGGTGGTACACAGAAGTAATAACACATGAATCATGAAAATTTAGCATATGTTTTCCTTTTGAAAATGTTGGCTTTGCCTATAAACCTCTAGCGATAACCATGTTGTATATCTGCAAAATCTTTAGAAAAAAAACAGAATACCTGTGCAGTAAAAAGCTAACCTTGCTCAGAGAGGTTTGGCCTTTGCACTTGGGTTCTGGAAGTTCAACTCTAATCCCTTGCAATGTCCTGCCTGATAAGAGAGTATTTATTTACCTGGAGGCTTAGAACCATGAGCTCTAGAGAATCTGGAGAGTAAGGCTGGTCATGTGGATGGTCGAGCAAGTCTAAATGGTTGTGTGTCGATACAAACTCTGCACACTGAGGCTCAGGTGAGCGTCTTTGGCTGGCAACAGTCTGAAGGTATTGCCTCAGTTGTTTCTGGGAGGAATAAACATTGTCTGCCCAAGTCCACTGGGAGAGGACAACTGCAAGTTCACGCCTTAGGGTCTCTAGACTTTGCCCTATGTGCTTCTTTCCTGGGCAGACTTGACTCTGTATCCTTCCACTGTAATACATTCTAACTACGAGGATAATGGCTTTGCTGAGTTCTAAGGGTCCTTCTAGCATATTAATGAACTTGACTGTGGTCTCAGAGACCCTGAAATTGCAGTTGGTGTCAAACGTGATGGTGTTTCAGGGGACCTCCCAAATCATACAATACTTTCATTCAGATTTCTGAAAGCAATGGTTAACAGCAAGGGCTAAAGAGTCAGTCAAACCTGGGTTTTAAATTCCTGATTTCACTTGCTAGTTAGAGGATTGTGACCAAGTTAACTTTTGATCCTTAACTTGTTTATTTGTAGAACAGGAATGTAATATTCCTTTAGAGAATTAGCTAAGATATACATAGGTGTATATAGACATGCATGCATGTGTGTGTGTATTCTTTAATATAGTGCCTAAAAGAGATGTTCACAGATAATAGTTTTTATTAATAATATTAATGAACAAATGTAATAAAGTTTCACTAAAAAAAGAAACCACAAGATCTTCATAGGTATAATTTACTAACTCTATTGGATACTAGAAAATTTCTATCACTATGAAAAAGCAAAGCACAAGTTAAAACAGCAACAGTAAATATATACATATATATATTAAAAAAAAAAAAAAAAGAGCCTCTGACACCAGAAGCTCTAAAGAGGCACATACCCTTACCTTGACATAGTAAGTGGTGAGTACTTTCCGAAGATCAAAGACTTGAAGCATAGAAGCAGCACTATTGTCAGTGATGCTATAACCCTCCAGAATGTACTTGGTGACTATCACTTCCCAAGCTAGCCAGCGCTGGCTAAACGCAGCGTTAAATGAAAGCACATGAGGAATATGGCCAGGTTCACAACAGCAAAATCCTTCATCTTCCTCAACACCTTCAGTAATGGCCTCCACTTCCCGTTGTTGACAGTAAGTACCTTAGAGAGACAGAGAAAGAGAGAAAGCTCTTACAGCAAATGGGTACACCATGGACTGGAAAGAAGACTGCTTCAAAGATATGAGACACTTTAAATAAAAACACATTTAGTTTATAGCAGTTGAGAATATGTGTTGGATCCACTTTAGACTGTGCATTAACAAACTGCAGGACACTCCTGGAGAGAGGCATAGTACACATTTCATCTTCTGCAGAATCAGAATGTGTACCAGCACATTCGGGTCTGAGAATATGTGAAATAAAAACAGAAAGTCAGATTAAATAAAGAATTAGAGCCACAGCCATCTATGCCAACAAAGTATCATCCATCACGTTAATGTTAATTTTTATTTTGTTCTGTGGTCTTGCTTTCCTTTAATCTGCAAATTCCTTACATTATACAAGGACTACAGAGTGATTATGGGTAATTTTAAAGCTATATATTAAAGTTGAGAAGTGAGTGAAGTTGCTCAGTTGTGTCTGACTCTTTGGGACCCCATGAACTGTAGCCTACCAGGTTCCTCCGTCCATGGGATTTTCCAGGCAAGAAGGAAATGGCAACCTCCTGGAGTGGGTTGCCATTTCCTTCTCCAGGACATATTAAAGTTACATTACAACAAAAATAAGTGGGATGTTATAATACATTTTTTATTTTAAACAGAACATATACAACATGCATATTTGAAAAACTGCTCTGAGAGAAAAAGATGTCATGAAATTTAGCCCCATTGGTGATGGTGGTGTGGTGGTGTATGATGAATGATAAGACTAAAGAGGTAAGCTTGGCCAAGCTAATGAGCTATATTGTTTAGTACTCCAGAGCCTTTGACAATTTTACTATTTCATTTCTTGTTTAATTACGTTGACGAGCACTTCCAAAACAGTGCTACACAGTGGTGACAAGAAAAATTATCTTGAAGCTGACACTGACACAAACAGAAATGCATGCTGTGGCTAATCATTACACATGACTACAGACACATACATACATTTTTTAAAGAATAAGGATGTATGTAATTTTATAAAGTATTTTTTTAACCAATAATGAAAATGAAATTTAATCAACTTGCTTTTAATACTTAATTTAAAAAATGAAAAATGGCTGAATTGGTGAGAGATACCCAAAAATTAAGGTACTACTGGTTTGTACTCTGGGCTCTGAGGATTTTTGATTCTATAGTCATAAAACTACAGTTACAATTACTTTTTAAGCCAGCTCAGTCATATTTCAACATCAGCATTACATTGGTTTTATATAAAAAGAGCCTTGAGAAATTTTCCTTCCTTTATCTATATGAGACTAGAGAGGGCAGAAGAATTATTCAATTTCTAGAAGAAACTTCCTGAGGCTGGGTTTTCAAAACTGTGGCATGAAGTAGGGTCTATTCCTTACATTTTATATGTTATTACTTCATTTTATGTCATCTTTCTACAAAGTCAGTTAAAGGTTTTTCAGTAAAGGAAATAACGTAAAGAGAGCTATATTTTGTGCAGATGACTCTGTTAGTAGTATACAGAAAGGAGATGGGGCAGGAGGGAATTTACAGATTTTGACATTTTCTCAGGAGAGACAGAATGAGGTTCATGTTCATAGTAGCAGAATAAATAGAATAACTGAATTAATTGTGGGGTGTTTTTACTCTTACAAACCTCAAGAACATTTTCTACCCTGACATGCCTGAGTCATACATTTCACTTGAAAATGAAGTCAACAATAAGCATAGGAATATTAATAACTGAAGAAGAATTGAAACTTGAAATTCTAAAGGAACTATTACTGATTGTTTCCTGGATTAGCTGGATCTTTCGGTCACTTCATAGTGAATATAACGGGTAAAAAAAACAAAAAGTAAAACTAACATGAAAACCAGTCATGTTAAAATAAATTTGAGTAAAAACTGAAAGGAATCCAATCAGCATAAAAATTTTTGACCTATAAAGTCTGACCTGGAAAACTGTATTTGGTAGAAGTAACATTTAAAAACAAAAGTACCATTTACAAACTTGGCAGAAGCTACAACCAGAAAAAAGTTTTAGAAAAATATTTATTTATTGACTGTGTCAATTCTCAGCTGCTATATGCAGGATCTCTCGCTGCAGCATGTGGGTTTCTCCCGTTGCGGCAGGTGGTAAGCTAAGCTGTCCCTCGGCATGTAGGATCTCAGTTCTCTGGCCAAGAATCCAACCTGCATCCCCTGCATTGCTAGGTGGAGTCTTAACCACTAGACCATCAGGGAAATCCCAGAAAACTTTGATAGATGAAAAACATGATTGGTAACTCAAATATTAGACATAAAATTTACATGGAAAAGAATCTTGAGGATGTCAGTAAAATAAAAATGGAAATGAAAAATATGAAGGCCTATAAACAACTGATTAAGAAAGTTTAGTTAAATGTCACTTAAAATTTAGTATCCACTAAGACAGACAATAACATCAAGGGAATTAAATTGGCTTAATGGAATATAAATCAGAAAACACATCAAAAGGATCAGCAGATCCAAATATCTGCCTGGCAAAAGACTGACAACACTCTTAATTAATATTTCGAGGGTTAGGAAGTATATAGATGGAACAGGGTCTAACACTGTGAAGAAAAGAAAATAACCAAAGATCACAACAGCATTTGAGCAAGAATATAATAATTCCTCATCAAAATTCTGGAATGAAGAGAAAGGAGAAAAAGCTATTGTTTAGATTATTTAATCATTTTATGAAAGGAAGTAATTCTGCATCTTATGCTATCTGCTGTGAGAGGTGCTGGATATACAATGACAAATGAAGCAGATAGGATTCCTGTCCTTGACGAGTTTATAATCTACAGCAAAGGTTTACAAAATACAGCCCTGGGCCAAATTCAAGCTAACAGTGGTTTTGGTATTTTTAAAAGGTTGTTTAACAGAAAAATCAAAGAACATGCTACAGAGAATGTGCATGGTTACAAAAGCCTACACTATTAACTATCTTGGCTCTTTTCAGAAGAAGTCTGCCAACCCCTGGGCTACAGAAGAAATAAACTAAAAACAAATAAACACAAACCAATATAAAATTATAATTCTAACAGTTATTCTAATTATTAAAGATAATTAAGGAACTAGAGGTGGAAGATTGGTGGGAGGAAAGGAGATGGCTGGTACTTTCTGGGCAAAAGGAGAGTGATAAGAAGGGCTTAGTAAAGAACTCAGCATAGCTAGGGCACTGAAGGAAGGCCAGTGTGGCTAGAGTGGATGAGAAGGGTGCTAATAAAGTAAGCTGGAGAAACTGGCAGAGGACAGATCTTGCTGTAGGACATGTTAAGGAGTTTGAATTCTACTTTAAATGCAATAAAAAAACCACTGAAAATTTTAACCATGGAAAGGACATAACTGAATTTACCTTAAGAAAAAGAATCACTATGGCTGAGTGAAGAATTACAGGGGCCCCTTGCTACTGAAACTCAACATGAGTTCAGAAAGTAACATGGGGCTTCCCTGGTGGCTCAGATGGTAAAGAATCTACCTGTCATGTGAGAGATCTGGGTTTGATCCCTGGGTCAGGAAGATCCCCTGGAGAAGGGAATGGCTACCCACTCCAGTATTTTGGCCTGGAGAATTCGATGGAAAGAGGAGCCTGGCAGGCTACAGCTCGTGGGGTTGCAAAGAGTTGGACATGACTGAACGACTAACATTTTCACTTTCAGAAAGTAACAAGTACTGCATTCCCAAACTGATTTGAGTTGTTTTTAATGAGAGTTTGAATGAGAAAGATTTATCCAAAATTTTATTTGAATCTATTTGATACCGGAGAGTAAGGTTGGGAGAGTGAAAATTTGGATTGATTTTTGATTTGGAGCATTTCTGACTAATCTGATGGAATGAGCAGTAAGAAGTACTCCCTTCCAATTCACACACACAGAAATGCTGGATAAAATAGCCTCCACACAAGATATTTGTTAAAGAAAAAGTTAAAATAAAAAAAGCAAAGGTGAAATCTTCAGGTGCCAGCAATTTAAAAAGAAAGTGAAGTTACAGCAGTGTTATCTGTAGTGATGAGGGGGTACCAACTTTTGGATGAGACCAATTGCATTCAATTTGAACAGCAGTGGGTTAAGATCCTAGAAGAGACGGAATTAAGGTCCTGAGCTTCTGATGGAGAGTCAGGAACAAATCATAAGATAACAGGACATTTTGAAAAAGAGAGAGAATGGATTACAAATAAATAACAAATAGCAAACATTAACATTTACTACCCTGAGAGTTACACAAGTAAAATTTTATTTCTGATGAATGGAGTAACTTTGGAAAAGCACTTGCTTCATTAACAAAGATATTACATGAAAAAGGTGCAAACTTTCTGATGCAATACTATGGCAAAAATAAAGCTATAGGGTACAGGTCTGATTTGATCCTGATTTGTTTAGACAAATGCTTTATTTCCCGTTTCAAGTTAAAAACACCTATGGTACTTCTTAGAATAGATCAAAACACTGCTTGAAAGCTTTCTCTAAGAACGTTCCAGTCCAAATGTTCCCTAGGTTGGAAACATGTGCACTAATAGGACTCCTTCAATTCCTATGAAACAAGTTTTCATTTCTGCTTACAAGACGTTCACTTTATAGCAGTTGATAACATCAAGCTGATATGTTTTTGAACGCACAATTCTTTGTGTAAAAATAGCTTCACTTGTCAGTATACAAAACTGTTGAGGGCTGGTGGGGGAAGAGGGAATAACTGCTTAATGGATGCGAGGTTTTATTTGGGGATGATGAAAATGCTTTGGAACTAGACAGAGGTGGTGGTTATGCAATATCATGAATGTACTTAAATGCCACTGATTTGTTCACTTTAAAATCGATGTTATGTGAATTTCAACTCAATTAAAAAAAACGGTTGCAGACAATAGCATGGCAACCACATGAAAGTAACTCAGCTAATCTCTGCCTCTAATGAACATACGCAGCTAATCACAAAGAGACAAACAAGAGGGCAAGCACAGAACAGAAATTCACTATCACCAGGAAAACAAGTGTATTATACACTATAAATACAACCTTTACATACCTAGCATACTGCAAAAAATTGTTCTCTGAATGTGAAATTTGGAAAAAAACTAGTAATTACTCTTTAATAGCTTTTCTCCTTCCACAATTCCAAGACTATGAATCTTATTTTATAACTTTCTATTTGAGATGTAAACACATAAAACTTAGATGTCACAGGAGTACATTATAGAAATTAAAGGTAATGTCTTACCTCTGAATTCAAGTCCCCGTAGCTGGAAAGTCACCAGCCCATTTCCAATCTCTATAAGGTGGACTAACGCATTGAGGTAGTCAGAGGCAAGAATGAAACAGTCCCCAGTACTATAGTTTCCCCACCGTCCAAGGAGCAAATCACCACACAGACTGTGTTGTAGGGATCGGGTTAAATGCTCATAAAAGATGGAATTCAGATTGTTGTCATCTGATCCTACAAGAAAGGATTAAAAAATGCTAAATTATTTTAAGTCCCCTTTATATCTACAAATAAGATTGTTAAAAGTATTAAAACTAATTTCCAGTTAGGGTTATATCTATATTTCTTTAACAAGGAGGGCAATATTTAGATATCCTTAGACTTTCTACGTAAAAATGAAACAAAGGACAACGGGAAAATTTCTCTGAGTTAGAACTCACATAACCTCTCTAAATCTCTGGTTCCCATCAATAAAATGTAAGAATTGGATTAGATAAGATCTTAGATAAGATCTAAGGTCATTTCTGCCTCTTTAGCAGACCACGATCTTTTCTATCACTGCTCAATTAATATGCCTCATAATTAAAACCATGCAAGAGAAATGAAAAAGTTAAAAGCAATTTTAAACCACAACAAAAAGACACACTGACAAGGTCAAGTTTCTCAGTCGTGTCCAACTCTTTGCGACCCATGGACCATACTGTCCATGGAATTCTCTAGGCCAGAGTACTGGAGTGGGTAGCCTTTCCCTTCTCCAGGGGATCTTCCCAACCCAGGGATTGAACCCAGGTCTCCTGCAATGCAGGCGAATTCTTAGCCAAATGAGCTATCAGGGAAGCCCAACACTGATAAAGGAAGGGAGGTAAGTAATATGAGATTTGGAGAAACAAGACAGTCCAAAACTAAGAGAAGTTGGTCACTTAAAAACAAAACAAAAAACAACTGTATATTGAGATGTCTAATATTAGTTTAACAGAAATGAACCATATATATATGTTAACAGCAACAAGGAACCAGAAAAATTCATTAGAGTCATCCTTTAAGAAAAAAAAATTACGATAAAACATCACTCAACAAATGAGATGACTGTTCGAAAATAGTGCATCCAAAGCAATAATCTGTAAATGGGTGCCCCAAGTATAGAACTAAAGAATGGCAAAATATACTAAGCTAAATGTTTATTTTAAACTCAGTTTAACTAAATAACAAAATAAAAAGGAAAGCCTAGGCTCAAGCTTCAATACAATAGTTGTATCTGATGCTCTGTCTGCTCATTATGAAAGTGTGCATATTACTTCAGGACATGGGTCTTTGTGATATGCAGGAAGGCAACATCATTCCAAGCCCCTTACAAGGACATATAGGAGTTGAGACAGCTGTTTTATCCACCAGAACATGATAAACACAGTCATTAATATCAAATAAGTAGTCCTCCTTAATCCAATTTTATAATTATGAATCAATCTGATTACTATAATTTAGTTTCTCAAGCAGAGCACTTGAGTAATCTGTGAGTTAATGAAAACAAATATTCCAGTCTATGGGGAGCCATATTTCTTTTAGTAGATTAATACACTGATATTCTGGTTGATACATTAATCTCTTATGGTTGGGACAATGAGATTCACTCTTTCTGTGCCGGATTATAGGTAATAGGTGGGCTCAAAGTTTAGACAATGGTAATGATCTGTCTGTCTGTTCAGTCGCTCAGTCATGTAATGAGACCACCAAAATCTCACCCACTGAAGCCTTACCTTCAGTGGCTATTTGGCTCCTATAGAGGACCTCTCTGTATACAATAAGCTAAATGAAATTACATTAACACTTATCTAAACATCTGGGGAGGCAGAGAAGCAAATATATTAGTAAGTAAAGTTCAGACTGCATACTCTTCAATACACCTCAGCAGTTTTTCCTCCACTGTGCTCTACTTTTTTAACCTATTTGTAAGAACAACCTTTGAATGGCAGTTTTAAATGCTTATCATCATTCTTAAAATGCATTTTATAAAAGATGAGTATATAAATTTTAGATACTCTAGTTCACATATACTTTGCTAAAGTAAAACAAAGCAAAGGATATTTAGTTATTAAAAAATGACTGTGGATGCCACAGAGGATTCCCAGTAAGCTGGCAGTGAAGTGCAAATATAACAAATTCCTTAGACTTGCTTCTTTACTCAAAAATAGGGCTATTACCTGGATTTCTATCAAGCTGGGAAGCTAATCTGGTATTTGAATGATCCACTCGTTTTGTGCTGAAAAGGGCAAAATAAAACATCTTTAGTATGTTTTTTATATTAAAGAAGACTTATAATTAAAAGTGAGAAAACTATACAATACAGATGCAATAAATATTACCACTTTATGAAAATGTCTGAGAAAAATCTGTTTAGTAACATATTGATAAAATTCTCCAAAAGAACAAATTTAGGGTATTTATTTTTTACTCTTTTACTTCTATCATACATAAATACCAATTTTTTCTTAGCTGATTTTTAACTGAACAGTGTATAGAAATACAGTAATGAGTTTAATGTAAAAAAATTTGATTAGGTTGAAAAACTGCATACCGTACACAGTTCCTAAAAATAACTCAGTGCATGAAACATTCCTTGTAAAGGGAAGGTTATTAATATCCTTGGGACAATGTTCATTAAAACAGTGGTTTCCAAAATGTGGTCCACAGAACCTGGAGCATGAGACTCAAAATCTTTTCAGGGAGTTTTCCAAATCAAAACCATTTTCATAACAGTACTGAACTGGTATTTGCTTTGTTTTTTTCCCCACTGTATTGACAACTGCACTGATGGTGCAAAAACAATGGTGAATAAGACTGCTGATGCTTTAACACGAATCAAGGCAGTGGCACCAAACTGTACTATTTTTCACTGCTACCCATGCACAAGAAACAACAAAAATTCAGTTTCCCTTAAAAATGTCCTTAATGAAGCAACAAAAATATTAATTTTATTAAATTGCAGTCCCTCAGTACAGGTCTTTTTAATACTGTGTGTGACAAAATACACATAAAGTATTTATGCTGCATTCTGCAGTAGGATGACTGTCTGAACGGAAAGCTCTTGAGCAGCTACGTGACTTGCAGACTGCACTAGCTTTTTCCCCCATGGATCACCATTTTCACTTGAATAAACTATGACTATTCAGACTTGAGTATCTGACAGACATTTCTCAAGTGAAGAAAGTGAGTCTGACATTTCAAGGAAAATAACTAATAATTATACCTGTTGCCAATAATAAAAATTCAAGATTTCAAGTAGATATTAGAATTTTAGAAAACTTTCATTTACCACCATGTGTTTGATAGCTTCCCAATACTTCAGTACTTTTGAGATTGGTGGTGATATGAATATATATATATATATATATATATATATAATATTGTATAATGAAATAGGTCAAAATCTAGAAATACATTACTTACTGAACTAGTATTTTCGAAATGATAAATAAAGATGTTATAAGCATACGCATTGGTAAAGATCCATTCACACTATAAGACATATCAGTGAATTTTGATGTAATACAGTTCCTAAAATTCACCGATATAGTTTTAGATTCCACATTTCCACTAATCATTAGGAAACTGCCATTTGTCTAAGGATCAAAGAAGAATACCCACAATTGTCTAAAAAGGATATTAAAATACTTCTTTCTTTTCAAACTATGTGTCTGTATGGGGCCAGATTTACTCTATATACTTGAACCAGAACAACATACTGCAACAACAGATTGAATGCAGAAGCAGGTAAGAGAATCCAGCTGTCTTTGATTAAGCCAGACACTAAAGAGATTTACAAAACTAAGAAAACAATGACATTCTTCTGATTTTTTTGGTGTGGAATGGGAAATAGTTATTCTTCATTAGAAAAATGTCATTTATATTAACATGTAATGAGTTTACTGTTACCTTTATACTAATAAACATTTAAAATTCTGAGGTTTGATTTATACTGGGCTTCCCTGATGGCTCAGTGCGTAAAGACTTAGCCTGCAATGCAGGAGACACAGGAGACATGGGTTCAATCCCTAGGTCAAGAAGATCCCCAGGAGAAGGAAATGGCAATCCACTGCAGTATTCTTGCTTGAAAAGTCGCATGGATAGAGGAGACTGGCTGGCTACAGTCTAAAGGGTCGCAAAGAGTCGGACATGCACAGCACACGCAGCACATTGTACAATGTGTGTGCATGTATGTGTGTGCTAAGTTGCTTCAATCATGTCTGACTCTTTGCGACCCCATGGGCTGTAGCCTGCCAAGCTCCTCTGTCCATGAGATTCTCCAGGCAAGAATACTGGAGTGGACCGCCATGCCCTCCTCCAGGGGATCTTCCTGACCCAGGGATCGAATCCGCGTCTCTTATGTCTCCTGCACTGGCAGGCAGGTTTTTTACCACTGAGCCACCGGGGGTGTAAGATAAAATATCTGCAACAAGAACTCTCTGGAGACTTCAATAATTTTAAGATTTTATGTGAAGGGGTTCTGAGATCAAAAAAGTTTAAGAACTGCTGCCACAGAAGTTACTCTGAACTAAATTTAAGCTGGCCCAAAAGAAAACAAAGACATAAATAAACACTGAAATTCACCAAAAAGGGAAACACTATGTGTGGTTTTAGGTAAAAGGCCACAGAAGAAGTTTCACATCCATAAGCTAGTTCATTGTTCAAATGTCAAGATTACCATTTTCACCTATTATATGTGCCGATGTGTGACAGTGTGGAGAGAAATGCAGTCATGGAGCTGGCCAGCTGAGTTATAAGTTCGTACAAGCTCTTTCTGAATCAATACATTAATATATATCATAAGTCTTTATAAAGTTTAAGCTCCATGATTCAGTATTTCTCCTTTAGATATTTTCTTGTATTAAAAAAGAAACAAGAAAAAAATTTGGAAAGATTATATACAAAGATAGTTTCTAGGCATCACATTAAACATCTAAGGAACTAAGCTTCAATGGGGAAAACACTTTATGTACAAAGATGGTCATTTAAAAGTCTATCCTCATGAAAAACTACAAATAATCTAGAAAAAGTTTAGCTCTAAAAATACCTTTCTTAGAAAACTACGAGATAACTAATTATGACTGCTATAATGAGGTAACTGTGTAGCATAAAGTTTCAGAGTAAGATTAATGTAAAACAATTCTAAGAAATAACATTAAAAGCAAACAGAAAATGAGTATATGTAACTAGGACTATGTTTTAAATCTTAGGGAAAAAAAAGTAGAGAAATTGACTGATTCTTCCAATTTTATACAATTTTGGAACTTTTAAGAGTATTCATAAAACTTCAAGTATTTCAGTACAAAAAACTGATTAACCAAGAATAATTTACAATAATGCTGTCAATAGTTTTTCCTAGAAAAAAAAAAAGATAAAAATTGGCTTTCAAAGATTTGTCTTTACTCACTTATAGTCTCTCTCCCAGAATTTCACAGGCCGAACATATGATGTGATGAATATTGCACTTCCCAAAAAGGGGTTCAGTGGAGTAGAAAAGAAGGCTGACACGGCAGCCTGAACAAACAACATGGCTGAATCTATGGGAAAACTGGTTAAGGATCTTAGCATTTATCTGGTTATTATACACACACATGCACACATTCACACCTCTCATAAACACACCACAGTTACAGCAGTTAGAAAGATGAGGTTCATCAGAGGAATACAGAAGAAAGTGTCCCTGGGCAGTATGAGGGGTAGAAGTAAAAAGACAGCCAGGAATGTACAGCCCGGCATGATGCTGTGAAGGGAGCCAAATAAACATTTGCTAACGTGTGTTTGGTAAAATTCCATGTACCACTCGGGTAGATATACCCAAACCATGCTCGGTTTTAAACTTCCAGATGATAAAAACTAAAATTTAAAGATACAGAAAGTGTGCATATCAACATCTACACAGTCACTAACCTTTACATTTACTTAGAATGTACATTTAAGATGAGAACAGAAAATTTTGAACATAAAAGTTTAATTATAATCATATCGTTATGGAAAATGTTTTGAACCCTCATTTATACGTATTTTTAAACACATTTTATATGTATTGAAAATTCGTAGACTTTAATACTCACATATATTAACATAACATTTTTAATCCAGCATCACTTATAATTATAAAACTTTAATACTGTCCTCATGCTCAGATGATCTGTGGACCACAGATGTTAGTACAAATTAAACGATCAAAATCGGTACAGGTGTGGGTTCAAAGGATTATGAATTTCTGATAATTTATCATACAGTAACCTATACTCTGGGCTTCCCAGGTGGCTCTAGTGGTAAAGAACCTGCCTGTTAATGCAGGAGATGTAAGAGACATGGATTTGATCCCTGGGTAGGGAAGATCCCCTGTAGGAGGGCATGGCAACCCACTCCAGTGTTCTTGCCTGGAGAATCCCTTGGACGGAGGAGCATGGTGGGCTACAGTCCACTGAGTCACCAAGAGTCAGACATGACTGAAGTGACTTAGCACGCATGCATGCACCCTATATTCTATGCCTGGGAAAAGTTATGTCTACAAACCAACATTCTCATCAAGGATATCACTGCCCTTTCTTATAAAATTTTTATTAGAAGGATACGGGGCACTGCAAAAGGCTGAGCGAAAGCATGGAAAGCAGAACCCCATGTAATTTGCCATGGGGCAATGTAAGTATACACAAACTGCAACTTGTAAAGGAGTTCCCAAAGCTGTAGGAGGAAAAAAACAATCAGTAAAAAGCTTATTATCAGACTTTTAAAATAGAAAATGAAAAACTTCTGAAACGACTTTCTTCCTAACAAGGAAACAGCACTGAAATAAAAGAAATAACCCTGCCAAAACACTGCACATATTTTTAAGCAAAGATGGTTAACCGACTTATGGATTTGTGTTTTTTTTTTAATTCTATGCTCTCTACTGGTTATATTACAACTACAAATAAAAAAAAAAAGGAAATATAGATGTCTGTAAAACTTAAGCAATAAATGTATTTTTTTTATTCTAATACATTTCCCTCAAATTTTAGTGCTTTGGGAACTGAGCATGTTTTAAAGGCAATGTCAAAAGGAATTTGAAAGCAGTCAGGAAGGGGATAAGTTGTAATACAGTTGTCACTGCCTATTTGCCTAAGAATTTTATTAGTGTGTGTTAGGCATCTGTTCATAATCAGAACTGTTACTGCCAATGGGAACATAATATACATTTTCATCTTATTTAAATTAGGATCTGTTTTGCTGCTGAATATGTCTTCAACACTGAAACAGAATTACTGCATTTGCTTAAGGTTGCCTCTGCATGCTAGACAATGCAAGACCCCATTCTTAGAACAGATCACAGACTCTCAAAAGCAAGAGGTTCTGACTAACTCAATGCCATGATTCAGGCACCAAACACCTCAAATTTAAATAATTTAGCTGATTTACAAATGAACTTGTTTAATTTCTAAGTGAAAAAAGAAATCACAACTTCAACCAATCAGAAAATGCAGATGAACTCCTGCATTCTTTGCCATGACTCAA
Organism: Giraffa tippelskirchi; assembly: GCF_054371585.1. Taxonomy (NCBI): domain Eukaryota; kingdom Metazoa; phylum Chordata; class Mammalia; order Artiodactyla; family Giraffidae; genus Giraffa; species Giraffa tippelskirchi. The sequence goes on along the minus strand of NC_137281.1, from coordinate 142,779,071 downwards.
AATTGTGCTGACAATCTTCGGCATTAATGTGATCGGGATGATGGGAAGATATCAGAAGCCATTACAACTGCTTAAAAACAGTGGCTCGGAACACGCCTCCATCTTTAAATGGGATACAGACTCTACTCAGATTTGACTGTAATATTAAAGAAAAATGACATGGCAAGTGTCTGGTGAAACTATTTTCGTATCCAGAGTAATTTTTTCTTGAAATATTATTAAATTGATGGTATATCTTACAATGGTATATTAAAATAAATATTGAATATTACCTGCTTAATATCACTGTTAAGTTCTATGAAGTAGCCATATAAAATGCAAACTCTTTACGCTTTCTCTGTTTTGTTAACTAACGTAGCCTAAGCATCTAGAATAGTTCTGGAACGTGCTATGCTCTCAAAAATAATCTGCCTCACAAATGAAAGTATTAAGAAAATTCAGACTAATGTGAGTTAAGTGTAGTGACTATTTCAAGGATTGTTTAGTTTATATTTTACTGCAACTTTCACTTTTTTCCAACCAGTATAAGAAGATTCAATACAATTTCCAATCTAAATATTAAGTTCGTGAGGAATCACATGCTTTTTTTATTCAGATAATTCCCTCACTAACGTTCTGGCTTCCTCCTTTGGTTAAACATGCTCACTAGAGGAGGAAATATATGATACAAATGTATACAAATTAGTAATTGAGCAAATATAATACTGCAATATTTTAGAAGCTATTTAGCATGATATATAGTACAATATTTAGAAACTGACTACTACTAAAACCTTGTTCAATTAATGGTTTTCATTTGTACTGTCCCCATGCTAGGCCAGATCTCTATCACATCTAAATTACTGTCACAATCTCTTAAGCTGTTCTCTATACCTTTAGATTCTCTCTTCCCCAATTCATCCCAAATGTGGCTGACCAGGCTAACTTTTCTAAAACTGGGCTTTCATTGTGTTTTGTAGCTGCTCATGTGCTTCAGCCCTCTGTTACCTATCAAATGGGATAATATATGTCAAAGTCTTTTGTATGTGGTCAGTGTTAAAATGAAATCTAAACTCTATTTAATTTCAAATAATCTGCACAACTGAAGTCATTCAGAAAGGCAGTGTGGTTTAGCAATAAGATTCCTGGAGGTAGAAGATGCAGGTTTTACCATCTCACCTGTAGAAGGACTAAAAGCACCTATCTTATGGGTGGAAAACAAATCTTAGAAGCATTCCGTAAACTTCAGAGTATTCTGCAAATAAACTAGTGTCTGATTGTTCCCACCTGGGTTCACTGCCCTCTGTCTCTACCGTCTTCACTCAGCATCAGGTTATTTCCTCCCTCTATCTATCCAGCTGCCTACAGTTCAGTTCAATTATTACCATGTCTATCTCTAACCTCAAAATCACACCCCCTTTTGGAAGATCCCATGTATTCAAAAATATATACCTAATAGCGTCCCTTTAATTTTTCCATATAATATTTAATATTACCTTCCTACCCACAGCAAGAAATGTATCTTCTAAGGATCACAGTTGACTGCTATTGTTTAGGGATTCTAATCCTAAATAACTGGTTGACTGAAGAAAGATATTACTTAAAAGATAATGAAGCAAATGAAATGCAAGCATAATCCTCACTAAATGGCACATCACTTAGGGAGACACTTTTTACAGACAGGAATGATTTCTTCAGATATTACCTTGTTGAAGAGTATAGACATGAAGAAGAGATCCAAGAGCATGGTCTCTGAAAAAGCTTCATAGTCAATTTTGAAAAAGAGCACAGTAAAGATGACTGTGACATACTGATATGTAGGACTGCTAAAAGAGGATCGTAGCAACTTCAGACCAGCAATGGTGATCATTAAAGCACCTAATCTACAATGTAGAGAAAGAACATTAATCAACTAATAACTGAAAACTTTAGATAATTATGAACTTCAGAAAAATTACCATTTACTAAGCTTAGAATATTATATCAAATTTAAACTTCAAACATTTCTTTTTAATAATGTGTCATGATTCTGATCTCTTATATAAATAAGCATAAAAATAAAGCATAAAAATAAGCATAAAAAATAAGCAACAAAAAAACCACATAAAAACACACACACAAATAAGTAACAATATTGCAATTCTGACATTTGGTTCTCCAGGTTCTCAGTATTTCTATTGCTTTAACATTAATAGCATTTAGCACATAAAAACATATTAATAATGACAAATATATATTATGTATAAAATAGGAAATTAATAAGGACATAGTATCAGCACAAGGAACTCAACTCAAAGCTCTGCTGTGACCTAAATAGGAAGGAAATCTAAAATAGAGTGGATATATATATATATATATGTATGATTGATTCATTTTGCTGTACAGCAAGAAACTAACACAACATTGTAAAGCAACTATAGCCCAACAAAAATGAATATGAAACAATGCTGGAAAAATATATTAATGCTTACCCAACAACATGTACCTAGTAGGCCTACAGGATGACTGTATAGGCAAGTGATCACCTAAATGGTCTGATTCACACAGTACACAAAAGTAATCATTCCAAACCTTACCATCTAATAATAAAATTAACCTTATTTAATAAATATCATCTCATAAAATACAGATTGACAATTAAGATGTCTGGAGTAGTAATATGCCAAGAGCAGAAACAGATGTTTAGAAAAGGGAACTCAAAGACTGAATTTCACCTCAATTTTTCCAACAGTACTTTGCACCAAAGAGACATTCAATGATTACTTGATATTTGATCAATAACCTAAGACAGTGCTATGACAGTCCTCAACAGTCAAACTTAGATAAGAGGAGTATCATACTTACTCTGTATCCAGTTTTTTTGGACTCGCAATTGTCTCTGCACTGCTACTAAGTTCATTGAGAACAATCAAAGGATAGATGATATTCTTCTCCACAAAAAGAAGCCACACATGAAGTTTCTCAAACCACATCACAGTAGCTGCATCTAACAAGGCAATATTACGTTAAGAAGACCATGTATAAACGCGTTTTAATGCATAAAACAGTCTGGCAATATCATAAGAAAGGAAAAATCTTGCCACTCAAATTTAGCTCTACTATAAATAATGTAAAAAATCCAATACATCAATCATTTGTCAATTTTATGAATTCTGAAATATATTCAATTTTCCAACTTGGATGTTAATTTAAATTTAGATGAGCTGAATTTCATTTTAAGCTTTACTTCTTGAAACCTCAGTTTTAACCCTAACTTTCTCTTATTTACACTTACAACATTTGGAGAAAAGGTTACTGAAGACAATTAAACTGCCCCTTTCATCCAAAAGAAATAAATGATCTATTAAACTGCTTTAAAAATCCTTACACTTACACACACACCTTTAATATATAAATCTCAGAACAGCTTTGAAAGTATGGTATGTTTTGGATTCACACACTTGATAAGTGTCATTTTCACTGCCAACAACATTTTCCCAATATGTGAACATTTAATGTCATTGGGGAAAGTGTCCAGGATAAGCTGAAAGATTTAAAATAAGGTTCTCCAGCTCTCTGAAAATAATGTCAACCACCTCTAAGAAGTTTTCTAATGGACATTTTTTTTAATACCTGTTAAAATCAACTTTGCTAATGCCTAACATTCTTAATAAGTGAAAAATGTTTTTTTCAAAATTTAAAAAAATTTGGACTAAATGTTAAGATGAAAATGAACTATAAGATCAATGATTAACTTTAATGAAAACTGTTTTTTAAAACAAACCCGATATACTTGCTAAGATTTATATATGAAAGCAATTAATAATTAACCATAAAAAATATTTAAACCACTATGTTATTTTCCTTACAGTAAGAATGGACCAGTACAAATTTTTTTAGTTTTATGTCATTTATTGCAATCTACACATTAGTGTTTGTTTAATTATCTCTCCAGGATCAAAATAGTGATCAAGATCACAGTACCATGGTGACTTAAGCAATTCTGCTAAAAAGCCCAGGAAATTTGCTTTGAGATTGCAAAGTCAAGTTTCACATGGAAACCTTTCACACACTTTAGAGTTCTTTACAGAAGTTTAATCTATCTCTGAACAGTTGAGAAATTCACTCTCCATATTAATTCATTAAACATTGGCTTATTTAATCAATAGCAAATAACAATGATGACACAGATATTAACTTTTATTATCTCTCTAAAATGAGGAAGTATAGTACATTAGAGGCCATTATAGGTTATGGAGCCAATGAACCAGAATGATAACTTATAATGGAAAAGTAAAGGTTTATAGCAACAACTAAAACGCTTGCTGAATGGTCTGGCCTTCTACTTCTTTTTAGTCATTTTACATTTTATCCTAAATTATCTGAATGAGAAACAGCAATAACAAGTGCTTTCCACCTCTTTTCTCTTGATCAACTCTTTTATAACCCTCTCTGGTAGGACACAATGTCATTGATGGAAACAGAAGCCTATTCCTTTTATGCTATGAGTTAAAAATATGTCAAATGGAAGTCTTACAGGGGATTGAGTTGCCTGCAAATGGCAAGGAAGAACTGAGGGTAAAGGTGGGGCTGGAAAGAGAAGTCACAGACATACCCTGAACGATTAATCAATGAGAGGTCTGTGATGGACAGTTTAGAGGAGGGAAGAGCAAGGTTTATCCTGTGGAAAGTTAGCGCTGACAATTACACTTCCAATGAAATGAAAGCATCTTGCAAAAGGTCTGACAAAGAGCTGAGAAACACAAACCAAAGGGTTAGTTGATGAAACTTATTTAACTGTCCGCCTGTCCACTAAGTAAATGAAAAAATCCATGGTATTGAAAGGAAAAGTGTTAGTGAACCACTTACTTCGAACTTCATACTGATTATACTCCACCGTCTTGAGCAGAGGGTGAGAGAAGCAGTGCCATGGCAGCTGCTTCCTAACTTGAGGCAGCACGTAATGGGTTACAAAACCCACGAAGCCGACCAGTGCGTACAACACATACTTGAGCGCAGGCTAAGACAAGGATAAAGTTGAAAATATTACAAGTGATTTTGAAAATGACTCAAAGGAGAACTTCTAATTTGTCAGTTCAATTTTAGTCCTTACAGCATCTGAGAACTAAACATTTGTCTACAGTTAACATTTCCACATTATGTAATTTTCTGATTAAAACAGCTATAAAAGTTAGTGGCTGGTGATGTAATAGAGATATTTTAAAATGTATTAACTACTTTGGTGTCTCATACTGCCAATGTAACTACAGTATGGCCTGAGGTGTACCGTTTCCTACTCTAGGAATGTTCTGTGTGACTAGCAGAGCAATGTATTAAATTTTTACTAACAGAGATAAAAGACATGAGCTAAATAAAATTGTAAATCTGAAGAGCAGACCCAAACTTAAAATGTTTACATAGTTTGAAGAGAGTTCTTGTGTATGACTAAATTCACAAAAAAACAAAGTACTATCACTTCAAATATTCAAATTAATTATTTAGAAACTAAAGTGGCCTGCATCTGACCCCTGAAGACTCACAGGACCTCACTCAGTTTGCAAGGTACTCAGGAGTTAATGGTTCAAATTGGAAAAGAAGAAAACAAGCAAAAATGTTAAAATTAAATAATACAACCTTTGTTTCTAGGCAAATGGAATAATAGAGACTTACTTTATTCCTCATGAAACAAAATACAATAAAATACATGAACCAATGTTTTGCAACGTATTAGACATAAGGAAATACACAGTGAACGCTGAGAGAAAGAAAACAGATGAGGTCAGTGTCAGGCCTGCTCCAGCTTATTGCCCTTAAGAGAGTTTCCAGACTCTAGTGCAGGGAGGGGAACCCACGTAGGTCTGGAACCTCCTGAGTGGAAGAAATAGAACTTAAAGGCTGGGGAGAGTAAGGCAGCTAGAGCTCATCAGAGTAAACAGTTTTCCAAACAGAAAACTGCATGGAGGGAGACCTGCATGGAGGAAGATCTGCAGAGGGTCTAGCTCTAGTATTCAGGGGAATTAGCACACATGTGTGGGAGTAGACCATGTGTGGCCAGAGAAAGAACCATACCAAACTCACACGGCAGGTACTATTATGCCTGTTCTCACAAGCCAGACTGGAAAAACTCAACACTCCCAGGGTACTGGGCAGAGTACTCCAAAGGGTGTTGCCTCCAAAGGTAGGTGGAATATTAGCCCTGGACTGAATAGCCCTGGTCTCAATTAAGCAATCTTAAAAGTTAGATTTGAGAGGATCAAACTGTTTACAAGGAACTTAGGGCCAAAAACAAAGTTCAAGAATATTTCTAGAAATAAAAAAATATCCAATACCCACAAGGCAAAACATAATGCTTGACATCCAATCAAAAACGACCATGCACGCAAGGAATCAGGAAACTATGATTCATGGGGGGAAAAAACCGAACTAATCAAAACCAACCCATAAGTAACACAGAAGTCAGGATTATGAGACAAGGATGTTAAGAGAGATAGAAGGGAATTACATAAGTTCAAAAAAGTAAACAGAGGCATGAGAGATATGAAAAAGACCTGAAATCAACTTTGAAAGATGAAACTTGTTAATTCTGAGATAAAAAATACACTGGATGGCATTAACTGCAGATTAAACATTAAAGAAGAAAAGATTAGTGAACTTAACAACAAAGCAATAGAAGTATTCAGAATTAAACATGCAGGGGGAAAAACAGAATTTAAAATTAAAAAAAAAGTGAACTGTGGGAACAATTCAAGAGGCCAAAGATTATGTAACTGGAATCCACAAGTGGGAGTGGGTGGAGGGACAGCAGAAGAAAAAGAGGAAAAACATTTAAAGTAATAATGACCAAAATTGTCTAAAGCTGATGAAAACTAGAACGCAGATGCAATGTACCCTAAGCACAAAAACATGAAGAAAACTATGTGAAGAGGCATGATAATCAAACTGACAACACGTAGAAACACAGGTCTGCACGAGAGAATGAAAAGCACTGAGGAGGGCAGCCACAGGGCCTGCAGGACCACCATCTGGGGAGCGTCACCTACACCAGGCCTGATTTACAGGACGGGGTTCTAGACTTCCAGCTGTAACAGAACGAGACTTTGGGGAGTTTAGAAGGATGTCAGTCATGGAGGAAAGCGAGCATTCTGTACAAGTCAGTCCAGGACGGTTCCCACGATCCTCACTTCCTGACGTTTACGCCTGCCTGTATTCCCCTCCCACACTATAGCAGGTTGCCCAGGGTGACCTATGGATACGAAGACGTGGTGGTATGCCACAACCACATTAATTATAAAAGATCAGGACACCGGTCTTTGGCCTTCTCTCTCTAGGATCACCAGCTTTGGGGCAAAGAAGCTAGTGAGGATACTCCAGCAGCCCATGGTGAGGACCACACAGAGAGGAACTAAGCTCTCTGGCCAACAGTGAGCAAGGAAGTGAGGCCTGCTCACAGTTGCATATGACTGTGGCATAACACACTGAGCTGAGATCATCTAAGCCACTCTCAAGAGTCATGACCCATGAGAAACCATGAGAAAAATAAGTATTTGTTGTTAAAACCAAACAAAAAGTCACATATTTTAGCATTATGATCAAATCAGAAGTGAATCCAAACAAAGTTATTTTCCCCCAGTGAAAAGAACAAAATGATCCTTACCTGCAATACTGTGAACACTGTGCTCACATGAATAGCGAAATACAGCACACCGATTACAACGCACACTACCAGGTCAGACTGCAAACGCTCGCTCTGTGCAACAAAACAATTTATCAAGCATTACACAAAAATTTAAACAAAACCTTTCCTCTCAAGTGGCCAAGTTTAAGAAATAAATTTTCATTGATCCTATTCTGTAGCACTTCCAGGTATTTCTTACACATAATAATTGACTACAATTAAGTTTTATTTACCTCCTATCTTGGTTTGATGCTGCAATACCAAGGAAATTAAACAAGCTTAACTAGTTCCACACACAGTAAATATATCATAACAAAGTCTTTTAGAATGAAGATTTTCCCCTCATTGGTCTGTAAGTTTTACATGGGAAAAAGAAATGAGATTCTTAAGTTCTTTTATAGGGTATATCCTTTTGGATAACAGTTATATTTTCATTGGCTTTCTGAAGAGTTGAAATTGCATGTACATGTCCTATTTTACTTACTGAATTTTGATTCTTTTGGGAGTTACAGTAAAAACAAAAACCTCTTGATATCTATGGTCATCATCACCACAGATTTATGCTTAATTTTAAGCTAGATTCAGAAATATCCTACTATATTTAACAAGAAATGTCCTTTGCTAACATGAAAACTAAAGTTAGGAGAAATTGCTTAAATTATATGTTGAGGCAGTTTTATAGTTTTCTAAAGTTTTCTGTTTTTTAGACTATGTGAATTGCTCAAGTTCAGTGAAGGTCAATATAATCTAATTCAAGGCCTATATAAATTCAGTCTTTCATAAATGGAAATATGTAAAGTAACTTAGGAAAAAAATGTTTTTATGTTTTGTTGCATAAAGTAGATATAAATCTATAGAACTCATTTTTTAAATTATTAAAAGAAGGCAGGTAACATAACAAAGTTTGAAATTACTGTATCTGCTTAAGTATATGAAATTAGTATAGGTTACTGTTCTCTCCTTCAACCTAGAAAATAAACACACATACACAAACACTTTTCAGACTGCCTTTAAGAACTAAAACCCATTAAAACACCAGCAGATGACTCATAAGTACAAAGTTTTTATCAATAACAAGAAAATAAGTCTAATTTATGCTAATCTTCACCTTTCAAATCCTAGTTTAAATTCAACAGGATTAAGAATTCTGTAAACAACGAAATCAATTTCACCTTATCTAAAATGAATATTTAGCATACTGTTCTACATCAAAACAAACTTTGAGGAATGAGCATTTCTTACATGTGAAAATCTGAAATAAAAACTACCAACCATGTACAGTAACAATGTATATGTATTTTTCCCAGTTACTAAAGTTGTGTTATCTCCTAAAATGTTCATTATACAACATGATGAACTGTATAAAATTTAATTCTTTGAGGTGATTTTAAAAAGCTAAAACTTACGACAGAATTTCTAAGTTTTTCAGGTAGTGGATCTTTTACTTCAGACAAAGGGTCTTCTGGATTTTTCTCTTCTGTTTTTGGAAAAATCTTGGATTGCACCAAAGAGCTTTATGTTAAAAAAGAGAGAGAGAAAATCATAATCTATAAACTAGTACTTCAAATGACAAACTTTATGATACAATAGAAAACAAAGTGATCCAAGTATATTTACTCGTCGTGTGTATGCATGCTTAGTCACTCAGTCGTCGTGTCTGACTCTTTGCGACCCCAAGGACTAACCCTGCCAGGCTCCTCTGTCCATGGGGACTCTTCAGGCAAGAATACTGGAGTGGGTTGCCATGCCCTCCTCCAGGGGATCTTCCCAACCCAGGGACTGAACCCAGGTCTCCCGCAATGCAGATGGATTCTTTACTGTCTGAGCCACCAGGGAAGCCCATATTTACCAATTAACAAATGACAAAGTTTAAGATGCCATAAATAAGCATACAATAAGAATATTTTAATGAAAATACAGTGTTACATCTCAGAAGACAAAAAGCTAAAAGCTAACAACTCTCACCCATGGTGATTACAATGACCTAAAGTTAATGTATTTTGAAACCAAATATAGATAAGTCAACAGTGTTTTGACAAGGCAGTGGAAAAACAGATATTGAAAGTTAAATTTGAAAGAAATGCCAACTTATTTAAATTTCTCTAATTCAAAAACAAGTGATCACTTACAAAAGCACAGATGGATCACTGCTTTGTCGGCTGAGATGATAGGATACTGCCACTAATAAACCACAAAAAATGGAGAAAAGCACTGGAATATGCTGGCCATCCCAAGAATCCTGTTGGAAAAAAAAGTTTGACAGAACAATATGCTTCTAATTCACAATGTATCATATAATCCTTTTATGTCAGTATTTTGGAGAAAGATAACTGAATTAAACAAAACCTTTTCAGTCATGTTATCAATTGCATTTTATTCCATATAAACTTAGACTTACTACTTTCTGATGAACTAAAATCTAACTGCTAAATAATCATCAGGTTGCCTTTGGTACTAAAGCTCTATTATACACTAGGAATGACACATTTGTTTCTGATACATGCTGCTATCAATTTCTGTCATATTTTAAGTGGTATTAAGTTTATAGTAAACCATGTCCTATTTTTTGAAAAACAAAATAACCTGTTGTAGCAAACTTCTGATTATATATAATAATGGAGCAGGAAAAGGTAACACATGATATAATACTTAAGGCAAAACAAACTGCTGACATTTGGCATGGTACTTTCTGGATGCCTTTGTTCATATGCCATTATATTCTCTAGAGCACTAGGTATTCAGTGTTTCTTGAGTGAATAGCTGTATATTCCCAGAAAAAAAGTAATACAAAGCTAGCTTCTAAGGCCAACCAGACATGTGGATATGCCATGTCTGCTTTGCTCACTACAGTATCTCTGGAGTCTGCTAGCATGGTACCTGGTACAGAGTAGACAACACTGGTAAAAGGAATAGCTAACAGTTCTTAAGTATGGCCTGTGAAGTAAGCACCTTTGTCTTTGGGGATTCAAGAGGGGAGAATGGTGAAGCAGGTAATCAAATGGAAGTTTATTATGCAACCTGCTTCCACCCCCTCCCCGCCATTTAATAATAAAGTCTTAGAAACTGTTCCACATCACAACAGAGACCTTTTCTTTAATGGCTACATAAAAATCTTATCATCATCATCATATTATGTATATCATACTCTGTATCAAGCTCCTTTCTCAGATCTTTATAAGTATTTATAAATTCTTACAATCATCCTTGGAGATATGTACTGTTACTCTCTAATTTATACATGAGGAAACTGAGGTAGAGATGGTTTAAGTACGTCCAGTTAAGTGGTGGAACCACAAACTGAACTTCGTTATATGTTTGAATTTATTGAGCATAAAATTAAACACTATTTGAAGAGTTCGAGAATGAAAGAAAGATAATACATAAGGAAACAAAATAGAGGAAAAGATGAAATGTTTGTAAGAACAGCATTAGCATAGTGATAATAAGGTAAACTTATTAGGTGTATGAGGGAGACAAGGAAGACTGTCTAATAGAAATGCGAGGAGAGAGACAAAAGAAAGTTAAGCCTACAGCTTCCATAAAGTGCAGTCCATGGCTAATGCCTAAAACCTGACAAATTACAAGAAGTGTAAGTTACTTAGAGATAGGGAAGCAAACACCAAAAGAATCAGCTCAAAGAACTGAAAGTGATAACTCTGAGGAAGGGATAAAGGGCTAAGGGACTGCTAGTCTCGGCACTCTTGTAGAAATATTTGACTCTGAAAGGTAAGTATGTACAACTCTGGTAAAAATTAAAACTGCAAAAAAAGATGTCCAGTACAATCACTTTGGAAAACCGGAAATTCCATTTTAATTATCCACTTAAGAAAAATGAAAACATATGTCCACAAAAAAGACTTACATAAGAACATTCATAGCAGCCTTATGCAAAATGGCCCTAAATTAGAAACAACCCAGATGTTCATCATTGAGACAGTGGATAAATTGTGACATATTCATACAATGGAAATAGAGAGGATTAAAAACTAATTGGGAAATACTTCTCTGCAATAAAAGGGGGAAAAACTACTGATACACATAATGTAGATGGATCTCAAAAACATTATAAACAAGATACATCAGTAATAAAAGAGTAAAGATGGTATGACTCCATTTATATGAATGAACTTCAAGAACCACAAAACCTACAATAAAAGTGACTGGGAAAGAACAAGAGGGAACCTTCTGATGGTGAGAAATTATTTTATATCTCACTAGGAGTATATATTACACAGGTACGATTTGTCAAAACTTGTCAAATTGTGTACTTAAGATTCACTGTGTATAAATTCTGCCTCAAAACAAGTATTATTTAACAAATGCTTGACACTACTTATTCTCTCAGACAAAAGAAAAGCATCCTTAAATTGGTCTCAAAATGACTTATTTAGATTAATATTGTTGAATCATGCAATATGATGATTAAAAGATTAAACGGTGAATTCTTTTACGCGCTGTACTAGGTCTGAATGCTTTTATTTCAGTAAACAATAGCCCACATTCTAGCAATCTCTTTAAAAATATGTAAAGACGTAGGAAGTATATACGTAACAATAAGTAATAAAGCTGTCTTAGAGGAAAACCGTTAACTTTTAATGAGCTTTAAAGTTCAAGGGAAAAAATGTAAACAAAAAATCAGAAGTTAGAATTTCTAATAGATGTATTAGGTTGGTGCAAAAGTAATTATGGTTTACATGGTTGAACTTTGCTGTTTGATACTGGGATACATTCTTAAATAAACGTGGTTATGTTATACATTATTTTAATGTGCATTTCTTATGTTTTTTGCTAATGACTTATTACCTGCTGTTTATATGTATTTTAGAAATGGTGCTAGATAAAAGGTAAATTTGAGCAATTTTTAAATGTGAGTTCTAAATGGGTTGTAAAGCAGCAGAGACAATTTGCAGCAACAACAATGCATTTGGCCCAGGAACTGCTAACCAATGTACAGTATGCAGTGGTGGTTTAATAAGTTTTGCAAAGGAGACAAGAGCCTTGAAGATGAGGAGCGTAATGGTCAGCCATCGGAATTTGACAGCAACCGAGAGGAACTCTGAAGCTGATCCTCTTAAAACTACACGAGAAGTTACTGAAGAACTCAACGTCAACCATTCCATGGTTGTTCAGCATTTGAAGCAAACGGGAAAGATGAAAAAGCTCACTAAGTGGGTGCCTCAGGAGCTGACTGAAAATAAAAAAAAAAACTGCTGAAGTGTCATATTCTCTTATTTTAGGCAACAACAAAACATTTCTTGATTGGATTAGGATGTGTGACGAAAAGTAGATTTTATACAACAACCAGCGATGACTAGCTCAGTGGCTAAACCGAGAAGAGGCTCCAAAACACTTTCCAAAGCCAAACTTGCACCAAAAAAGGTCATGGTCACTGTGTTACTGTTTGGTGGTCTGCTGCCCATCTGATCCACTAGAACTTTCTGAATTCTGGTGAAACCATTACATCTGAGAAGTATGCTCAGCAAATCAATAAGATGCACTGAAAACTGCAATGTCAGCAGCCCACATTGGTCAACAGAATAGGCCCAATTCTTCTCCATGACAACGCCTGACTGGATGTTGCACAAACTTCAAAAGTTGAATGAATCAGGCTACGAAGTTTTGCCTCATCCACCATATTCAACTGACCTCTCACTGACTACCACTTCTTCAAACATCTCTACAACTTTTGCAAGGACAACACTTCCACTAACAGTAGGAGGCAGAAAATGCCTTCCATGAATTCATCAAATCCCAAAGCATGGGTTTTTACGCTACAGGAATAAACAAACTTATTTCTCATTGGCAAAAATGTGTTGACTGTAATGATTCCTAATCTGATTAATAAAGATGTGGTTAAGTCTATTTATAATAATTTAAAATTCACAGTCCAAAATCACAATTACTTTTGTATGAATCTAATAAATGTCTATATTAGTGAATAGATAAAAAAATTATCAGGGAGAAGGTGAGGGTGGGACATTCTGGGAGAATAGCATTGAAACATGTATATTATCATATGTGAAACAGAACACCATTCCATGTTCGATGCATGAGACAAGGGCTCAGGGCCGGGGCAATGGGATGACCCAGAGGGATGGGATGGGGAGGGAGGTGGGTGGGGGGTCCAGGAAGGGGAACACATGTAAACCCATGGCTGATTATTCATGTCAATGTATGGCAAAAACTATTACAATATTGTAAAGTAATTAGCCCCCAACTAAAATAAATAAATTTATAAAAAAAAAAAAATTAAACCATTTCTAAAGATATGCAATAATGTTCCTCAATGAATCTAACTATCCAAAAGTAATTTCTATGATCAATTTCTTGTGTATTCTTCCATAAATGCTCTATGTATACATAAGTTATCAGGTGTGTTTTTAAATAAAGACACAAAGGGAACAACATTTATTTTTTGGCATATTGTTTTCCTTTTTATTAACACACACACACACATACACATACATACACACACACACACACACACAGTGGAATATTATTCAACCTAAAATAAGGAAATCTTGTCAATTGCAACAACATGGATGAAACTGGAGGGCAATATACTAGGTGAAATAAGCCACAAAGAGATTCACAAATACTGCACCTTACCATTTATTTACGGAATCTTAAAAAGGGGGAAAAAAAAAATTAAACTCATAGAAACAGAGAATAGAAAAGTGGTTGCCAGGGACTGGGAGGTAGGGGAAATAGGAAAAGGTTGGTAAAAGAGTACAAACAGTTATAAGACAGAATTTAGGTAAGGCATGGGCAAAATGGATAAAGAGGGTCGAAAGGCACAAACTTCCAGTTCTAAGACAAATAAGTACTGAAAGGGTAATGCACCACAGTGACCAGAGTTAATGATACTGCATTGCATATGTGAAAATTGCTAAGAGGATAGCAGTTTCTCTTTCTCACCATAAGAAAAAATATTTGTAATTATCTATAGCGGCTTCCCTGGTGGCTCAAACAGTAAAGAATCTGCCTGCAATGCAGGAGACCCAGGTTCAATCCCTGGGTTGGGAAGATCCCCTGTAAAAGGAAATGGCAACCCACTCCAGTATTCTTGCCTGGAGAATTCCATGGACAGAGGAGCCCGATGGGCTACAGTCCATGCGACTGCAAAGAGTTGGACATGACTGAGCAACTAACGCATGGAGACAGATATTAATTAGATTTATTGTGATGCTCATTTTGCAATATACATAAATATTGAATCTAATAAATATTGAAACTAATATAATGTTATATGTCAATTATACCTTAATAAAAAATTAAAATAACAAACTTTAAAAAATTTTTAAAAGATGAATAAGGTCTGAGAAGCTAATAAGTAACACAGTGACTATAGTTGATAACACTGTACTGTAGAATTGAAATTTGCCAAGAGAGTAAATTTAAACATTCTTACCAATTAAAAAAAAAGTAAATATGTGAGGTGATAAATGTGTTAACTTGATGGGGGGAGTTCTTTCACAATGTATATGTATATCAAATCATCATCATGTACACTTAAAATACCTTAATTTTTATTTGTCAACTACATGTCAACACAGTTTGGAAAAAAAGAAAAATAATACGTCTTGGAAATCATCACATATTTATTTGCACATAAAAATCTATTTTTATTCATTTTCATGACTGTATGGTATTCCATTGTGGGACTACACCATAATTCATTTAATTAGTCACAAATGACAAATATTGGGTCATTTACAGCTTTTGTTGTTATAAACATTGCTATGATAAAATCTTTGTATACAATCTTTACTCATTTACATAACCAAATCTGCACATTTATTCTATTACCATGGGGAACATCTAAAACTAAAATAGTCTGGTATAAAACGCCATGGACAAGAAAGAAGGGAAAAAAATGTATCTCCCTGCCTGCCTTAGGACACAAGGTACTAGTTGGCAGCTTTACAACTGCTGTTCTTCTGCTACATAATTACAGTTAGACAGGCTTTTAGAAAATTAGAAAACTCACTGTACTGTTAACTTCTATGGCTGCAATTTCCAAATAATGACCCATTTTCCAAAACATATTCTCCAAACACAGATCTGAAACCTTTATACCAGGATGGTTTAGATGGTGTACCTGGGAGAGCTTGGATTTGGATCTCATTCATCACCTCTAGTTCTTTACCGGGCCATCATCAAGCATCTCCCTCTCTGCTCAATCTCCTCCTCCCCTTTTAAATGCAATCAAGCCTCAGATCTTTTTTAGAAAACAAAACCCAGGAAACAATCCTCTCATGCACACAGGCTTCTCAACTATACTCTAGAGACAGTAGAACACGTTTCCTTAATATCAGTTCAAACCTAAATTTCTATTAACCTAGCTAGCTTCCTCAGCCAAAATACCAAAAAAGCTATTTTGCTCAAGTCACCAATATCCTATTAACTGTCAGATTCAGTAAAAATTTTTTCACATTGTACCACCTCTGAAGTTTCCTTTGTTGGATTCTGTTCCATCCACTGCTTAAATATTGGCATTTCCCAGGGTTCTATCTGCATTCATTTTCTCCTGCCAACCCAAGGTAGCCATTTTTTTCTTATACTTTAATTTGTTGATGAATTCTAAATCTTTCCATCATTACCACAAATAACTACCCACTATGTATCTCTGGATACCCCATTAATGCCAACAAATAAGTGTCTAAATGTAAACAATCCCCTTCCCCAGTAAACTCAAAAACTTCCAATCATATGTATTAATATCACTATGTAATCAGCTGTTCAAACCAGCACCCACTCCGAAGTCACCCCAGATCCTACTCTGGCTCTTCTCTCTTGAATCACTGAGTTCCCAAATACAGTCACCAAGTCCAGTTTTCATTAAGTCCCTTATCATTTTAAGATGGCAGCACAAGAGACTCCCTACTTCTGATCCTATCTGCTTATATTTCACACTGGGGACCAAGTAATCTTTCTAAAATGCAACACTGATCATTTCCTTGCCTTACCTCGAATTATTCTGATGGTCTTCTAACTCCACCCAATACGTTCAGGATAAAAGATATTTCAAAATCAAGTCGTTGCTTACCTTTCCAGCCTTATTGTAGGCCATCTTTCCTCATGTACCCAAATTTCCAGCAATTCCAAATTATTTGCTGTTTCCTGTACACAACACACTTTCTTTACAACTCCATGGTTCTTCAACCCTTGTTTCAACTAGCTAATTCCTATTGCCCTTCAAATTTTGGTAAAAAACCACCCCCTTGGAAAATCATCTTTAATCCCTTTAGGCTGAAGAGGATAACGTCTTAGTTCATATACCTGTAATACTGTTTTCACAGCCTTCAGCCGCTCTATTTACCCTCGGTTAAGAGCGTCAATTAACTTGTTAACCACAGTTAACATACCGGCAACTCAAAAGCAGAAAATGGTACTTAACACAGAACTAGGCACATAGTAAGCACAGTAAATGCTACTGAGTATGTGAATCAAGGAAGGATGCTATGAGCCACTTCTCATAACCCTTTCAACCCTATTATTCTCTGTTTATCTTATATTAACCATTAAAAAGAATACCAAGAATTGTTTATGAGAAACCTAAAATTTTTACTTATAATTTGGTGACAATTACTTAAAAATGGAGCTAATAGGGCTTATCAGATTCTTCTAAACCAATAATGACATTAAATTTCAGTGCATTAATTTTTACTAGACTGTATCTTAAATTGTAGTCCTTGAACTTGTTCTCTGAGTTTGAAAAAAAATCTCAATATGAAGAGTAGTTACACATATTGTTAAGTAAAAATATAAAATTAATTTCATATTGTGTTATCACCATGCCCCACCGCTATCTTAGGCCAGCTTAGTTTTTAGTAATCTGTTTTTAATATTAACCTATTATTACTGCATGGAAAATAATTTTTTTTAATAATAATTAACTATAAAGTTGTTTTCAAATTCAAACTAAATGAGAATGAGAATAATGCTCAAAATAAGAAGACCATGGAAGTTAATACTGAAGACATACCAGGAAAAAAGTAATTAGTAAATTTAAAACAATCTTCATATAGTAATAAAAGTAGCCTTAATGACAAAACAACCTACATGTAATGCTCACCTTTAAGGCCCCATAACATAATCCATACAGTAAGGCTACTGCCACGATGCTACAGACGAAACTATAAAGTGCCGCAAGCAGGCTTGTAGTGGCTAGACAGAAAAGAGAAAAAGAAATCAACATTCATAAACATATAAATGGATGGAAAAAACATACATAAAAAAGCCACTGAAAAGTATTTAAAATGGTATGATACTGACTATAATTAAATATCTACTTGCTTAATTTATAAAATTGAGTTTCTTTATCCTGTCCTTTTAAAAAATTTTGAAATGATAAGGGTTTACTACAGACAATTTCTGATACAAGGTAAAATATATTCACCTTGGAAGTAATCAAGTAACAAAAATCTTAATTTAATTTTATTACTATATTTATCTATAGTAGAAAAAATTATACCTATATTGTACTTCTCAAATGTACATTATTTATAAAAGTTTGGGAAAATAAAGTTCAAAGAGCCTCAAAAGGAACTAGAAATGTATTTTCACTAAAAGATGTTAGTCTGTCTATGTAAGCAGAACTTGCGCAACCCACAGAAGTAAATTTATATTCCTATAATCAGTTAATTAATTCTCACAAAAAGTAGAGATCTGACTAATTGCTAACAACAAAAAACAGATCCAATGGGATTACTAATAATAAGGAAGAAAGGATGGCTAAGATAACAGACTTCAACAGTAATTTTATATGGTGACCTTAAAAAACCTACCAGAAAAATTTTTCTTTAGGAGATATTAAAAAGCTTACACCTTGCACAAGTTTGTAAATTACGACAAAGCCCACTATTATAAATTATCTATACTAAACCTTCTCCATTGATTAATATAGTACCTATAATAGCCCCCTAAATACTGAAATTGTTTTCTATCCATTAAGCTGTGCTGCTGAACACCAACTGTTCTTAATTCATGCTCCTTCAAAATTTCAAAATGTTAAAAATGCTCTAGATACACAGCAACATAGAAAAAGCTTAGTTTCTATTTAAAATTTAAACCATAATATCAACATTTTATCAGTAGAGATAATTTCAATGCTATACTTGGGAGATATGGACAGAAAATGTGATAAATAAAGGTCAGTAATTTCTTTCCCTTTCATATTTTTTTCTCTAGCTGTACACTTATCTCTCAGTAAAATGTTGGATGGTTAAACTAAATAAGCGTATATTTTAAGCTCGGTTAACAACAGACCAAAGTGTTATTTTCAAGTTCTGCAGAACATTATTCCAGAGTAATTTTGGTATGGTCTTACTATTTTGAAAATAAAATGTACATATAACAGGGGAATACATTTCTAACTGTATTGATTCATATCCACATATTCTACACTAAGAGTAGAGATATTTCCAAAAATCTTATTTAGTAAAATGCTTTTACTAAAAGCATTCTGTTTTAGGTGTCCCACTTTTGCTTTATTGACTATGCCAAAGCCTTTGACTGTGTGGATCACAACAAACTCTGGAAAATTCTCAAAGAGATGGGAATATCAGACCATCTGACTTGCCTCCTGAGAAATCTGTATGCAGGTCAGGAAGCAACAGTTAGAACTGGATGTGGAACAACAGACTGGTTCCAAATAGGAAAAGGAGTACATCAAGGCTGTATATTGTCATCTTGCTTATTTAACCTATATGCAGAGTACATCATGAGAAACACTGGGCTGGAGGAAGCACAAGCTGGAATCCAGATTGCCGGGAGAAATATCAATAACCTCAGATATGCAGGTGACACCACCATTATGGCAGAAAGTGAAGAAGAACTAAAGAGCCTCTTGATGAAAGTGAAAGAGGAGAGTGAAAAAGCTGGCTTAAAACTCAACATTCAAAAAACGAAGATCATGGCATCTGGTCCCATCAGTTCAGTTCAGTTCAGTTCAGTCGCTCAGTCGTGTCCGACTCTTTGCGACCCCATGAATTGCAGCACGCCAGGCCTCTCTGTCCATCACCAACTCCCGGAGTCTACCCAAACCCATGTTCATCAAGTCGGTGATGCCATCCAACCATCTCATCCTCTGTCGTCCCCTTCTCCTTCCGCCCCCAATCCTACCCAGCATCAGGGTCCCATCACCTCATGGCAAATAGATGGGGAAACAATGGAAACTGTGACAGACTTTATTTTTTGGGACTCCAAAATCACTGCAGATGGTGACTGCAGCCATGAAATTAAAAGACCCTTGTTCCTCGCAAGAAAAGTTATGACCAACCTAGACAGCATATTAAAAAGCAGAAACATTACTTTGCCAACAAAGGTCCGTCTAGTCAAAGCTATGGTTTTTCCAGTAGTCATGTATGGATGTAAGAGTTGGACTATAAAGAAAGCTGAACACCAAAGAATTGATGCTTTTGAACTGTGGTGTTGGAGAAGACTCTTGAGAATCCCTTGACTGCAAGGAGATCCAACCAGAATATCCTGAAGGAAATCAGTCCTGAATATTCATTGGAAGGATTGATGCTGAAGCTGAAACTCCAATACTTTGGCCACCCGATGCGAAGAAATAACTTGTTGGAAAAGACCCTCATGCTAGGAAAGATTGAAGGCGGGAGGAGAAGGGGGCGACAGAGGATGAGATGGTTGGATGGCATCACCGACTCAATGGACATGAGTTTGAGTAAACTCCGGGAGTTGGTGATGGACAGGGAGGCCTGGTGTGCTGCAGTCCATGGGGTTGCAGAGTCAGACATGACTGAGCGACTGAACAGAACGGAACTGATTCTAAAGATAAAACAAAGCTCTGAAACTAAATATGTAGAATATCAAATGCATACACTAGTTCAAAGTGTAAATATAATGCCACATATCAGAGCTCAATCTATTTGATCTTTTATAATTATTTCGTAAGTCTATATAGGTTCCATGTAACTTAGTATTTTAACACTGGTTACAAATCAACTCCATTATTCCTGGATCTTTCACTAAAGTAGCAGACTGGACTATTTTTTTCCTATCTACAAACTAATTCCTGTTTAATCTTTAATTATTAAATAGTGCCTTTTCTAATTTCAATTCTAAAATAAAAACTGAAAAAACAACTTAATGGTCAGTTTATTATTTAATGATCTGTAAAAGTAATACTTTAAACTTAATTTTTATAAGGAAGTACTCACCATTACCACCAAAGATATGAATATCCAATTGTTCACAAAGGTACATTACAAATGTATTCACCTGAGGCAGGAGACCAATGAAAAATACTACTGGGAAACAGAGGGTAAACACTATAGAAGGAAAGAAAAGCAAGTTAAAAATAGTATATCACATCCATCCTTTTGTTCATCTAAGATCATAAAACAAATGATAAAAAGAAACATAAAATTAATATAAGATTACTAAGCAAGTTTCTTAAAATTGCTTAAAACTACTAAGCAAATTTCTTAAAGTTATCATTTTAAATTATTTCTCTACGTAACTGGCTGAGTATTAAATAATCTTTCCAACTATGAACAACAGTTTTTGAAACTGATTTTAGTGCTTCACATAATAGGAACCCAACATAAAGATCCAAGGGAAATCTCTCATTCCATAGGCTATATTTGTTCATTATTAGTTTTTTCATTCCTAATGCCCTATCGTTTTTTCATTCCTCACTGAGAGGATGGCAATAAATAGAAAAATAAGTCCACTAAAACTATTTTTACCTATATAATCAGTCTATTTATCAGTGAATGGTTTGTATGCAAATAATTTTAAGACCTACGATACCTTAAGATGACTCACCTATAACTAAATCCCTGGCTGATATAAGCACCAGAGGATTGGTGAAAGTTATTCCATATAATTTGAACTTGGTTGTTGTTAGGTTTCTGCTACCATAATCCAAGAGCCAAATAAGACCACAGCACAAACAGAAATAAACTGGTCTACTGTAGGCAATGATACGATTATGACCCTGAAAATGACATTAAAAAGAAGTCAGTTTAGTTAATTTGAAGAGTCACAACTAGCTACTAAGATCTTTGATGGCTTACATTCTGAAGATTCAAAATGTTTCCATATGAAGTCTGACTGAGGCAGAAGGGAATTGCAAATATGGAAAGGAGGAAGAACAGAATAAATCTTATGATATTAGACTGAAATTAAGTATCAGTATGAACTCATTATTTTTAATATGCAGATAGATGAAGAATAAATGTGTGAGTTTATGTGTATACATATATTTTTCTAGCTTTATCCACTGAGAGGACCTAGAAGCAATGACATTCTAGTAATAAAGATCACTAGCAAACAGACCTTAGTTTATAAATAACAATACTCACTAAAAGGAACCAAGGATCCACAGAGAAAAGGTTGGTTTCAGGCTAAGACAGGGCAAGTATATAAGATGAGCCTGGAACAAACTATTGTGCTCCAAACGGAGAAAACATTTTTAAAATGATAAAAGGACAAGGAAGGCAGCTGATTGGGTTCCCCATGGTCAAATCAGGGACAGTCTGAACATTAAAAGTAATGGTAGTAACATTATGGTCCACTTAATAAAATAAGAATCCGTGAAACCACACCAACACGAGAAAAGGGAAAGTTCTTACTTAAATAAGAAGTCAATTAATGAATACAAAAGGAAACACGGAGCTAAAAAAATCACTATTTGGTCACCAAGAAATGATAATTGATTCAGCCAAGAAATATCAACAGATATTAAAAACAAGTCGGTGGAGATGTATAGAGCAGCAGGACATATACACAGTTTCAAGTATCTCCTATATACTTACTGACTACAAGAGAAAAATGATAAGATTAGAGTATTGGTTCTCAAGGGGCGGGGCCGGGATTTCACCCTCCAGGGGACATTTGGTAAAGTCTGCAGACACTGTAGTTGTCACAACTAGGGTGAGTATGCTACTGGCATCTAGTGGGTGGAAGTCAGAGATAATGCTAAACATCCTACAATGCACAGAACAGAGCCTCCCCAGTCCCAACTTTAAACAAACAATTATCCAGCCCAAAATGTTAACACTGCAGAGTGTGAAAAACATTGCAGACACTACCCTTAGACAAAAGATCAGTTATCATCAGTAAAAGCATAAATCAGTATTATGTGCTTCCTTATATGATACACTAAGAACACACTGCTTTTGTAATATTTCTACCAAAAAAGCACAGCCTGTATCTTATAAGAAATATCAGACAAAGTCAAATTGAAGGTCGTGTACAAAATAACTAGCCTGTACCCATTAAAAACGTCAATACTGTATCAGACAAATACTGGGGAACTGCTCTAGATTAAAGGAGACTACAAAGAACAAACGCACAATCAGGGAGTTTCTGCTGCCAATGAGAAAATACTACCACAAATCTTAATTCAATCTGACATACGACAAAAAAAATGTTTCTTAAGCAATGTCAAGGAATTACAAGTTTTAGGTGTATCAGAGTGACTTACATGTCTAGGAGAAGAAGAATCTGGTTGAACACTCTAAAAAAGAAACAGAAAGATAGATTATACTACTGAAGACCTGGGAATTTTACATTAAATTCCAAAATACCTGAAATAATTTCAAGTGAATATTCCATAGCTAAGTCATGACCTGTAGGTCATTAATTCTGCTGAAGCATCAACAGAAGATAAAACATCAGCTCCACTTAAATCTTTCCTAACTCTTAACTTTATTATGTTTCTGAAATAGCACATAGCAGCTGATAGATCCATCTTACTGCTTGGCACATTACAACACCTAAGTACAATTAAGGCAGAATGTTTTCTTATGGCAACATCACTCCATTCAGGATATGCACAAACTATGAGTAGGCTTATAAAAAGGATTCCAGTTATGCCCCAAACTCAAGCTTACTAAACAAGTCAATGGCAGTTGTATTAAATATACATTTAATATGATGCATTTTCACATCAAACTCAAATAAGTTGTATCCATCTAAGAGACTTCATCAACTTGCCATAAAAATATTCAAAAGGTATTATGTAGTTACCTCCCAAGTGACGACTTTTCTCCCGAGCTGGAGTTCATTTTCAACAGCATACCAAAGAATTTCACTAGGATAGGCTATTGCCATCCTGTAATTCAACACTGGACTAAGATCACAGAGTTTGGCATACAGCCCTTGTCTGGTCTCTTTAAATTCAATTTGAATGTTTATCCTCCTAAAGCTCTGTTCCTGCCTTTCTTATTTCTGTTTATGATATTACTATTTCTTGTAGTCAAGTAGATTTTAAAAATCTGAAATACTTAAAAAATCTCGTTCATCTTTTGCCTTTTCCATATCTAACCATATTAAGCAGTGGACAAAATTAATAGGATAAAAAACACTGAATCCAGGGAATGAATTTAAATGGTTTAAGGCAATAAAGGGATGGTTTAATGGGAACAAAAACAAAAAGGACAAAGTCCAGAAATTTTAACATAGAATCACCAACTTTAATCAGAGAGACTTTAGCTTATGTTATTAGAGGCCAAGAAGGAAGGAGCAGAGGCTCTAAGATTTGGGTTGGTATACTACCACCAAATCCTGGAGGAGGAAATGGCAATCCACTCTAGTATTGTTGCCTGGAGAATACCACAGACAGAGGAGCCTGTGGGTGACAGTCCATGGGGTTGCAAAGAGTCAGACACAACTGAGCACACACACATACAGACTACGATCAAAAGCAAAAGAACTAGGAGAGGAAAATATCAGAAGATGACGATGTGCCCTTTTCAGAATATGCCCAGCTTCCTCTTAGATATATAGGACTAAAGCTTATGAGAAAGGTGAAGACTGTGAAATAAAAATCTGGACATGATTTATATAGAAGTATATAAGAGTGGCAAAGTAATAAAAGAGGATGACTTCACTGGCAAGGAACTGCAAATTGAAAAGATGGCCGAGTAAAACGCTAGAGAATTCTCATAAATTAAGAAGTGGTCAAAAGAACAAAGAGGCATCAACAAAGAAAAAAAAAAGCTACTTGAAAAGTAGGATAATCATGAGGACAGTATAAGGTCACAGATCAACAATGAGGAAAACATAAAAGGAGCAGCACTCACAGAGCACGAAGACTAAGATCACAGATTTGGCAACTAAAGATTATCAGCTCACAGAGACTGTCACTTCAGTACTGCAATGAGGGAAAAAGTATGGATATCAGCTCACAGAGACTGTCACTTCAGTACTGCAATGAGGGGAAAAGTGTGGATATCAGCTCACAAAGACTGTCACTTCAGTACTGCAATGAGGGAAGAAGTGTGGATGGGTCTTGGAGAAACAGAGCGGGTGACACAGGTGGCTTGCTCTCGCGGTCTATAAATGGAGAGAGAAGAAAGCAAGGACAGCTGAGGGTGTAAACAGAACTAAACAAATAGTTCTCAGGATGGGAGAGGGTTCTGCATGTTAGTATGTACTAGGCAAATAACCAGCACTAGCTAAGAAAGGGAAGAAAACAGTCCATGTTACCTGTGCACTGTGATGCTGCATGGAAGGTGAAAATTTTGGTATTTAATTCTCTCATTTATGGAAAGCTTAAAGTTGGTATTTCAGAGCCACTATTTGAACAAAAGCAAAGGGATGCCAATCATGTGCTCTTGGTATCCTCAAAGAATAAATATGCTAGTTTTGACATTATTCTTTCTACCAATGATGGATTTTAACAAATTTCACCTACATAATAGAAGACTTAAAATATGAGACTAGGAGGGTTAATGTTGATAAATTAAAAAGAAATGAATTTCAAGAACTCAAATTATTGGTAATTCCCTGGCAGTTCAGTGGTTAGGATTTGGTGATTTCACCGCTAGGGTCTGGGTTAAATCCCTAATCAGGGAACTAAGATTCCACAAACCATGTTCAGTTCAGTTCAGTCGCTCAGTCATGTCTGACTCTTTGTGACCCCATGAGGTGATGCCAATAAAAAACCAACTCTTTCTTTTAATAAGTACCCAAATATTTAATCCAAAAAAAAGTTTTCATTGGTAGGACTGATGTTGAAACTGAAACTCCAATACTTTGGCCACCTGATGCAAAGAGCTGACTCATTTGAAACTGCCATATGACTCAGCAATCCCACTGCTGGGCATACACACCGAAGAAACCAGAATTGAAAGAGACGCGTGTACCCCAATGTTCATCGCAGCACTGTTTACAATAGCCAGGACATGGAAGCAACCTAGATGTCCATCAGCAGACGAATGGATAAGGAAGCTGTGGTACATATACACAATGGAATATTACTCAGCCATTAAAAAAAAATACATTTGAATCGGTTCTACTAAGATGGATGAAACTGGAGCCCATTATACAGAGTGAAGTAAGCCAGAAAGAAAAACAACAATACAGTATACTAATGCATATATATGGAATTTGAAAGATGGTAACGATAACCCTATATGCGAGACAGAATAAGAGACACAGATGCATAGAACAATTTTATGGACTCTGAGGGAGAAGGTGAGGGTGGGACGTTTTGGGAGAATAGCATTGAAACATGTATATTATCATATGTGAAACAGAACACCATTCCTTGTTCGATGCGTGAGACAAGGGCTCAGGGCCGGGGCAATGGGATGACCCAGAGGGATGGGATGGGGAGGGAGGTGGGTGGGGGGGTCCAGGAAGGGGAACACATGTAAACCCATGGCTGATTCATGTCAATGTATGGCAAAAACTATTACAATATTGTAAAGTAATTAGCCCCCAACTAAAATAAAAAAAAAAAAAATACATCAAGAATGCCTATAAATCAACAACAAAAATATGAAAAACCTAATTTTCTAAATGAGCAAAGGAGTTTAACAGATATCTAATAAAGAAGATGTGAATGGTCAATAAGCACATGAAAAAGTGCTCCACACCATCAGTCTTTATTTGGAAATACAAATGAAAACTACAATGAGATATCACTTCGTATCCATGAGATGGAATAACATAAAATCCTGTGGGTGCTGGGAAGTACGTGGGACAACTGGAAATGAATCCAGTGCATGGAGACCTGTTCTGCAGCCTCTCACAGTGGAAAACATGCGTCCACATATGTCCCAGCAATTCCACTCCTAGATGCCAACCCAAAAGAAATGAAACATATGTCTGCACAGTCTTGTACGTGAAGTGGTCATATCCATAAAATTCAATCAGATAAAATATGTTATACCCCCCCCCAAAAAAAAAAACCAACTCTTTCTTTTAATAAGTACCCAAATATTTAATCCAAAAAAAAGTTTAGGAAGGTTAATTTACATATCTTTTTTTTTTTAAGTTTTTAAGTCCCTTTTGTTCCTTACCCAATCTAATGTAAACATCCAAGGAAAATAAATCTAAAAGTTATATTCTTAATATAATTCAATGAATGATACAAAACCTTCTGCCTTTTAACACAGCTACTATGCCAAAGTCTGAAGAAAAGAGAGATGCTGGTACCTTAAGCAGCGAGTACTGACAGCTGGCTATCACCAAGCAGAACTGGAAGACCCAGATATCTCTGAAGAAGCCTTGTATAAGAAGAATGGATCCCAAGAAAGCCACAAGAATAGCCAAGATGACAGCTAACACATTTTCCAGGATCTCACGATTTCTGTAGACAGAAAAAACTTATGAGTAAGTACATTATCAATATAAGAAATGAATCAGAGTGAAAAAGGGGAAGACATCCATATGAAGTTCATATTATATTTGTTATGAGGTTTTTTTTTTTCCTTTTGTACAAGGTTTGAACAAGGCTTTGGCTCATACTGAAAAAGTATGTCTGGTTGAGATAGAAAGCTAGCATACATTCTTTAAAAATTTTTAATTTATTTTTAATTGGAGGATAATTCCATTACAATATCATGTTGGTTTCTGTCATATATCAACATGAATCAGCCACAGGTCCTCAGCCATATGTCCTCTCCCTCTTAAACCTCCCTCCCACCTCCCACCCCATCTCATCCCTCAAGGTTGTCGCAGAGGACCAGATTTGAGCTCCCTGTGTCATACAGTGAATTTTCACTGGTTACCTAATTGTACATACGGTAATGTGTGTGTTTCAATGCTACTGGCTCAATCCGTCTCGTCCTCTCCTTCACTCAGAGTGTCCACAAGGCTGTTCTCTCTTTCTGTGTCTTCACTGCTGCTCTGCAGATAGGTTCATCAGTACCATCGCTCTAGGTTTCATATATATGCGCTCATTTACGACATTTGTCTTTCTTTTTCTGACTTACTTCATTCTGGATAATAAGCTCTAGGTTTATCCATCTCATTAGAACTGAGTCAAACGTGTTTCTTCTTATGGCTAATATTCCATTGTCTATATGTACCACAACTTCTTTATCCATTCATCTGTTGATGGGTATCTAATGCTGCTTTGAGTTCAGTTCAGTTGCTCAGTTGTGTCTGACTCTTTGTGGCCCCATGGACTGCAGCGCGCCAGGCCTCCCTGTCCATCACCAACTCCCGGAGTTTACTCAAACTCACGTCCATTGAGTCAGTGATGCGATCCAGCCATCTCATCCTCTGTCGCCCCCTTCTCCTCCCGCCTTCAATCTTTCCCAGCATCAGGGTCTCTTCCAATGAGTCAATTCTTCGTAACAGGTGGCCAAAGTATTGGAGTTTCAGCTTCAGCATCAATCCTTCCAATGAATATTCAGGACTGATCTCCTTTAGGATGGATTGGTTGGATCTCCTTGCAGTCCAAGGGACTTTCAGGAGTCTTCTCCAACACCACAGTTCAAAAGCATCAATTCTTCAGCGCTCAGCTTTCTTTATAGTCCAACTCTCACATCCATACACGACTACTGGAAAAACCACAGCTTTGACTAGACAGACCTTTGTTGGCAAAGTAATGTCTCTGCTTTTTATTATGCTCTCTAGGTTGGTCATAACTTTTGTTCCAAGGAGCAAGCATCTTTTAATTTCATGGCTGCAGTCACCATCTGCAGTGATTTTGGAGCCCCCAAAAATAAAACTCACAAACATCTCTGTACCATTTCATTTGATAGTTCTTTCAGATGCAAATAAGTTCAACAGTATTTTCAAAATCAATAAACGGAACACTGGCATCTATTCATTTGTTCTTATGTGGCAGATGTGGAATTCCAGATTTGCTGAGCCCAGTGATTCCTGTCAGCCTTGCTACACTACATTCTGCCACATCGTTGGGCTCTGAACATGTGTTCTCCTTTCAGCTTTCTTTTAGCTTTCAATTTTCCTGAATCCAATTTATCAATCTGTTTTTCCATTGATCCTGTTTTTTATGTTACATCTGAGCAATTTTGCCCAAGGTCACAAATCTTTTCTCCTTTGTTTTGCTTTCTTCTGAATTTTATATTTTAGACTTTACATTGAGGTTTATGATCCATTTTGAGTTAACTTTTGCAATATGATGCAAGATAAAGAAACAAGTTCTTTCTTCTTCGTTTTGTTTTTTTGCATAGAGAAAGCCAGTGATTCCAGCACCACTTGTTGAAAAGCCTATCCTTCACTGATTTGGGATATTATTTTGACACTCTCTAGACCTGAATAGTCTTCTTTATGGGAAGGTGTTTAACTACAATGCCCATTTATTTGATAGGTATTGTATTTCTTAAGTATTATATTTCTATCAGAGTGAAATTTGATCATTTCTATCATTCAAGAAATTTGCTATCTTATTTACATATAACTGCTCATAATATTCAGTTCAGTGAAGTCACTCAGTCGTGTCCGACTCTTTGCGACCCCATGAATCACAGCACACCAGGCATCCCTGTCCATCACCAACACCCGGAGTCCACCGAAACCCATGTCCATCGAGTCGGTGATGCCATCCAGCCATCTCATCCTCTGTCGTCCCCTTCTCCTCCTGCTCTCAATCTTTCCCAGCATCAGGGTCTTTTCCAATGAGTCAGCTCTTCGCACCAGGTAGCCAAAGTATTGGAGTTTCAGCTTCAACATCAGTCCTTCCAATGAACATCCAGGACTGATCTCCTTTAGGATGGACTGGTTGGATCTCCCTGCAGTCCAAGGGACTCTCAAGGGTCTTCTCCAACACCACAGTTCAAAAGCATCAATTCTTTGGTGTTCAGCTTTCTTTATAGTCCAACTCTTACATCCATACATGACCACTGGAAAAACCATAGCCTCGACTAGATGGACCTTTGTTGGCAAAGTAATGTCTCTGCTTTTTAATATGCTATCTAGGTTGGTCATACTTTCCTTCCAAGGAGTAAGCATCTTTTAATTTCATGGCTGCAGTCACCATCTGCAGTGATTTTGGAGCCCAGAAAAATAAAGTTAGCCACTGTTTCCACTGTTTGCCCATCTATCTGCCATGAAGTGATGGGACCAGATGCCATGATCTTCGTTTTCTGAATGTTGAGCTTTAAGCTAACTTTTTCACTCTCCTCTTTCACTTCCATCAAGAGGCTCTTCAGTTCTTCTTCACTTTCTGCCATAAGGGTGGTGTCATCCGCATATCTGAGATTATTGATATTTCTCCCGGCAATCTTGATTTCAGCTTCTGCTTCATCCAGCCCAGCATTTCTCATGATGTACTTTGCATATAAGTTAAATAAGCAGGGTGACAATATACAGCCTTGACGTACTCCTTTCCCTATTTGGAACCAGTCTGTTGTTTCATGTCCAGTTCTAACTGTTGCTTCCTGACCTGCATACAGGTTCCTCAAGAGGCAGGTCAGGTGGTCTGGTATTCCCATCTCTTTCAGAATTTTCCAGTTTATTGTGATCCACACAGTCAAAGGCTTTGGCATAGTCAATAAACCAGAAATAGACGTTTTTCTGGTACTCTCTTGCTTTTCTGATGATCCATCGCATGTTGGCAATTTGATCTCTGGTTCCTCTGCCTTTTCTAAAACCAGCTTGAACATCTGGAAGTTCATGGTTCACATATTGCTGAAGCCTTCCTTGGAGAATTTTAAGCATTACTTTACTAGCGTGTGAGATGAGTGCAATTGTGCAGTAGTTTGAGCATTCTTTGGCATTGCCTTTCTTTGGGATTGGAATGAAAACTGACCTTTTCCAGTCCTGTGACCACTGCTGAGTTTTCCATATTTGCTGGCATACTGAGTGCAGCACTTCCACCGCGTCATCTTTCAGGATTTGAAGTAGCTCAACTGGAATTCCATCACCTCCACTAGCTTTGTTCATAGTGCTGCTTTCTAAGGCCCACTTGACTTCACATTCCAGGATATTTGGCTCTAGGTATTATCTGTTTATTACTTGTGGAATCTATAATGATATCCTAGCTCACATTCCTATCATGATATCCTAGCTCACATATCCTAATTTGTAACATTTTTTTTGGTCCTGATCATCCTTGCTAGAATGTATTAATTCAACTGAGGTTTTGGTTTCCTTGACTTTTCTGCTTTCTGTGTCCTCAGTGACTTCTGCTTTGTTCTTTACAATTTTCTATCTTCTGAATACTTAGGTTTGACATGTTCTTCTTTTTTAAAGTTTCCTGAAGGGAAGGTGAAGGTACTGAATTGACTTTTCTTCTTATTCAGTGCTATAAATTCTTTCAAGTACTGTGTTAACAACATCACAAAAATTCTGGTAAGCTGTGTTTCATTTTTATTCAGTTGAAAAATATTTTCTAATTTACCTCTTGATTTCTCCTTTGATTTGTGAGTTATTCAGAGGTATTTAGCTTCCAAATATTTAGGAATTTTCCAAGGTTCTTTTGTTACTGATTTATAATTAACTCCACTATGGTCAGAGAATACACTACATAGAACTTGAATTCTTCTACATTTGATCCTTATACCATGGCCTAGAATACGGTTTATCTTGATAAGAGTTCAAGTGTGCACGTAGAAGAACATATATTTTGTTGTTACGAGTGGAGTGTTTCCTAAACGCCTATCAACCTAGGTTGGTTGACAGTACTGTTCAAATTTACTATATCCTTATTGATTTTCTACACTTGTTCTATCAATTATTGAGAGAGGTATATAGGCTTAGACAGTAAAGAATCTGCCTGCAATGTGGGAGTCTTGCAGGCAATCTGCCTGCAAGGTTCAATCCCTGGGTTGGGAAGATCCCATGGAGAAAGGAAAGGTTACCCACTCCAATATCCTTGCCTGGAGAATTTCAAGGACAGAGGCTACAGTTCATGGGATCGCAGAGTCAGACACGACTGAGCAACTAACACTTTCATGTTGAATTCAACTATAATTATGAATTTAGCCATTTCTCCTATTTCTATCAGCTTTTACTTTGTAGCACTGTTTAGATGTAAAAACATTTAGAATGGCTAAATCCTATGGATTAACTGATCCCTTATCATTACACAACCACCTCCTTTTATCTTGGAGTAAAAAGAATATTTTCTTTGCTCTGAAATCAACTTTGTCTGATATTAATTCAGCTATTCCAACTTTAATTTGATTAGTGTTAGGATGATCCATCTTTTCTACCTTTATATTTAAAGTGCATTTCTTATAGGCAGCAAAGAGTTGAGTCTTGCTATTTTCCCCAATTTGACAATTTCTGACTTTTCCCAACTATCACCTTGTCATTTATCTTGTGTCAATCTGATTTTGACCTCTTTTTCTGCCTTATTTTAGATTAAGAGAATAATTTTTATAAGTCTATTTTATCTCCTTTATTTTTTTAACTTACCAGTTATAACTCTTTTGTTATTTTAGTATTTGCTTTAGGGTTTAAAGTATACATTTTATGACAGCCTAACTCAAATGCTTTACCATCTGAGCTACTAGGGAAGACGTCTAACTCAAATAAACTTGTATCAATTCACATATAGTGTAAGAAACTTACAGTAGTATACTTTCAAATGTCCTTTCCTGGCCTTTATGCTATTATTATCATGAATTTTACTTTTACTTATGTTATAAATCACACAATATACATCAATATTATTTTTGTTAAATACCCAACTATGTCTCAAAAAGATTTAATTAGTCAGAAAAAATCTTATATATTTATTCATGTAGTTAACATTTGCATTCATCCTTTGTTTCTTTGGGTAGCTCCATATTTCCAGTTGGTATTATCATCCTTCTGCCTGAAAGAAATCCGGTACTATATTGCAGTGTGGATCTGCTTGAAAAAGATTCTTCACAGTTTTTCCTGGTCTGAAAATATCTTTATTTCATCCTGGCTTTTGCAGTTTTGCTGGCTACAGAATTCCTGGTTGAGGTTTTTCTCCCTTCAATAGTTTAAAAATGCTGCTCCATTATCTTATTTGGATTTTGTCCAACAATAAATCTGATGTCTTCCTTATCCTTGTTCTTCTATACAAACTGTATCTTTTTTTCTTTTGAGGTTTTAAATATTTTATTATTGGTTTTGAACAACTATGTGCCTTGCTATAGTTTTTTTCATGTTTCTTGTACTTGAGGTTCAAGGAGATTCTTCAATAGTTTTTATTGAATTTGGAAAGTTTTCCACCATTAACTTCCTCAAAATTTTTTCTCTCTTCCTCTCTCCTGTAGCATACTTTGATTTTGTATGTTCTTTTTGTTGAGGGGGGAGGGAGGAACATTCTTCTTTTTCTTTTGCTTCACTTTCAATAGTTTCTACTGCCATGCTTTCAACTTCATTAATATTTTCTTCTCCAATGTCTACTCTATCATTAATCTCATCCTCTGTGTTTTTCACCTCAGATATTTTATTTTTTATCTGCAAGTTCAATTTGGGTCTTTTTTTTTTTTTGTATCTTCCATATCTCTACTTAACTTTTATTAACATGCAAGGTATAGTTATAACTTTTAATGTCTTTGCTAGTTCTAATATCAGTGACAGCTAAAGGCTGGTTTCAACTGACTCATTATTTCCCTCATTATAAATCACGTTTTGTCATTTCTTTGTATGCTTGGTACTCTCTGGATGCTATACCTCATGAACCTCAACTTTTTACGTGGTGAGAATTTCTGAATTTCTATAAATCTTCTTGAGTTTTGCTATGCTACTTGGAAACAGCTGGATCCTTTCAAGTCTTGCTTTTATGACTTGCTAGGTGGGTCTGGAGCAGTGCTCATACTAGAGCTAATTACTACCCACTTCTAAGGCAGGACTTTCCTGAGTACTCTACATAATGCACCATAAAATATGAATAATTATGAGTTTCTTCAGTCCAGCAGTGAGGACAGGCACCATTCCCAGCCCTGTGTGCCAGGCACTGTGCCTCTATTTCTTTCACATGATTCCCTCCCCTGGTCTAGTCTCCTCATACATTCTCTTACCGATACTCTGCTAAACAGTGACAGGATCCACTGCACATCTCTGAGGTTCTCTCTGTGCAGCAATCCTCTCTCTGATGTTCTGTCCCACAGACTCAAGCTGCTCAGGTCTCCCTGGACTCTTAGCTCCATCTCCTCAACTCAGGAAGTCTGCTGGACTCTACTTCAGGATCACAACCTGAGAACTCTCTCTAGGCGGTAAGCTGGGCAATTGCAGGGCTCACATAACTTGCTTCCCATCTCTCAGGAAATCACCGTCTTTTTCTGTCTTATCTCCAGTGTCTTGAAAACCCCTGGTTCATGCATTTTATCTGTTTTTCATTGTTTCAGGGGAAGAGTAAGTCCAGTCTTTTTTATTCCACGTCAACTAGAAGCAGCATTTGGCCCCCAAGTTCATAACTAACTACTGCTATTTACTATTAAGACTAGTGACAAGAAGTAGGGAAAGAAACTTCTTCTTATACCTTTTATATCGAGAGTCAATGTAATATGTATAACCTTATTGCCATTAACACCTCATATTCTCTGGCTTTTAAGTACAGTTGCATGATTCTTAATGATAAAAATGATTTCTAAAATAGAAAACACTTTCCAACATGGAAACCAAGTCAAATACTCAATGGGTAATTTGATAAGTTTCAATTTAAAAGTAAAATCTACATTCTCACCTATCAAACAGGGCCAAAAGTGTGAGTCTGTCAAAGTTAATGCCAATCCACAGCTGAGGCAGGATCCAAAAGCGATAATAGTGTTTAACTTTGTGAGCAGCTTCTTCTGTTGGACCGTAAGTAGCTGCCAAATCAGGGCTTAGGTCAATGTCTTGTTGTTCCAATAAATCTGTGTCGATGGTCAATAGTCTGTTCAGTCGGATCTGTGGAAGAGAAAGCTAAAAGAAAATCAGCAATGAAAGGCTTAAAATATCTTTAATCAAGTCATGATTCAAGGGCTACCCAATCAGCTTACAGATTATCAAAACCACCTTAATTCTCTATACTAGTCTACTCTTGTGGATACTTTATGATCATTAGAAACTACAGAAGGTGACAAAGGAAGTAAACTACAACAAAGCAAATCAACTGATAGGGCTTTTGGAAAGATTTTATTAGGAAGCATTTGAAATTCTAGCATTTTATGGCTGTATAGCTGGTGGATCCATTCCATTACCTACAGAGAATGATTAGTGATGTCCCCCTCCCCGTCCCTTCTCTTCTCTCATTAAGCTATGAAGCTCACTACATGTTAAATCTAAGCTCCTCTGCACTGGATTCAATGCCTTCAACTCTCAATTCTTCCTACATTCTCTTAACATCATTATTGCTATTTTCAAATCCTTTCCATACACCTCTATTTTTGTTTTGGCAGACTGCTCAGCTGAGGCTATACAAGATATTACCACGTTACGTTTCTTTCAGCTTCAACTCATCCATTCACCTGTTCACCAGTTTCTCCTTCCTCTGAAAGAATCAAAAGTTGACTGCATCTAGCACAGCACAAGCCAGAGTTTTGCTGTCTCAAGGCTCTCACACCATTTAATGGTGGAAAATGCTACTATGCCATTTAAAACAAAGGACGTGAGCAAACAGATTACAATTAATCCCTCTGGCACTAAATTTATCTAAATATCTCTTATATATTGCTTATAAGGATTTCATCTTTCTCTAACTTCAATATATACATCTTGATATATATCACACAAAGGCAGTGCTATCTTTGTTATCTTTTTAAAATATACCCACTGTATCTTGTATGTATGTCAATACAGCAATAACATCAGTAAGCTTCCCCCCACACACACACACACAAAAACACTGATATAAAAATAACTAACAGTTAACCAACAGGTAAGTATCAAATCAATAAGCTATGTACCAAAACCATAATATATTCAAAGTGAAGTTTTAAAATGGCACACCTAGATTATGACACTGGTGAGTAAATAAGACCTTTACAAACCCTCAGAAGTATAATTACTCATTCATATATAGTGAATCCAACTTTATGGTATTTTATATTTATTTCTTAACAAAGGACTTATGAGAAGAGATCCATTACGAAACAGCAAAGGTGATTTTGCCATAGATTTCAACAAAATCAATATTATGTAACCTCATCATTTTTCTGCTTTATATAACAACTTAATCTGAAAATATATCATTTTATAAAAATAAAGGAAAACGTACCACATCATGTGGATAAAATCGAACTGAGGTAGAACTGGATACATGAGAATCCGTGTCACTAAAATAAAATGAAAAATACTTTAGGGAATAAACAGCTTGTAGTAGTAGAAATAAAAATAAATGCATTAACAATTATGTGATATTTATATTGTCTTTACTTTTCCATGTAAACTGCAAAATACAAAGTCAAATTTTCCTAGAGTTGTGAACAGGCACATAGCCTGTGGGTCAGAGTATCTATATTCAAACCTCTTCCTCAACTGAATGAGATCTTGGACAGTTATCTAATCTTTTAATACCTCAGTTTCCTCACAGGATAAGAGTACTTCTAGCACAAGGTTGGGTGGCCCTACATAGCATGGCTCATAGTTTCACTGAGTTAGGCCAAGGTCATGGTGGAGAGTTCTGACAAAACGTGCTCCAGTGGAGAAGGGAATGGCAAACCACTTCAGTATTCTTGCCTTGAGAACCCCATGAACAGTATGAAAAGGCAAAAAGATAGGACACTGAAAGATGAACTCCCCAAGTCGGTAGGTGCCCAATATGCTACTGGAGATCTGTGGGGAAATAACTCCAGAAAGAATGAAGAGGCGGAGCCCAAGCAAAAACACCACCCACTTCTGGATGTGACTGGTGATGGAACTAAAGTGAAGTGAAGTGAAGTCACTCAGTCGGGTCCGACTCTTTGCGATCCCATGAACTGTATGTAGCCTGTCAGGCTCCTCTGTCCTTGGGATTTTCCAGGTAAGAATACTGGAGTGGGTTGCCATTTCTTTCTCCAGGGGATCTTCCCAACCCAGGGATCAAACCCGGGTCTCCTGCATTGCAGGCAGACTCCTTACTGGCTGAGCCACAAGGGAAGACTCAAGTCTGATGTTATAAAGAGCAATACTGCATAGGAACCTGGAATGTTAGGTCCATTAATCAAGGCAAATTGGAAGTGGTCAAACAGGAGATGGCAAGAGTGAACATCGTCATTCTAGGAATCAGCGAACTAAAATGGACTGAAATGGGTGAATTTAACTTAGATGACCATTATATTTACTAATGAGGGCAAGAATCCCTTAGAAGAAATGGAGTAGCCATCATAGTCAATAAAAGAGTCCAAAATGCTGTACTTGAATGCAATCTGAAAAGCGACAGAATGATCTCTGTTCGTTTCCAAGGCAAACCATTCAATATCATGCTAATCCAAGTCTATGCCCCGACCAGTAATGCTGAAGAAGCTTAAGTTGAACAGTTCTATGAAGACCTACAAGACCTTCTAGAACTAACACCAAAAAAGATGTCCTTTTCATCATAGGGGGACTGGAATGCAAAAGTAGGAAGCCAAGAAACACCTGAAGTAACAGGCAAATTTGGCCTTGGAGTACAAAATGAAGCAGAGCAAAGGCTAACAGAGTTTTCCCAAAAGAATGCACTGGTCATAGCAAACACCCTCTTCCAATAACACAAGAGAAGACTCTACACGTGGACATCACCATATGGTCAATACCAAAATCAGATTGATTATATTCTTTGCAGCCAGAGATGGAGAAGCTCTATACAGTCAGCAAAAACAAGACCAGGAGCTGACTGTGGCTCAGATCATGAACTGCTTATTGCCAAATTCAGACTTAAATTGAAGAAAGTAGGGAAAACCACTAGACCACTCAGGTATGACCTAAATCAAATCCCTTACAATTATACAGTAGAAGTGACAAATAGATTCAAGGGATTAGATCTGATAGACAGAGTGCCTGAAGAACTATGGACAGATGTTCACGACACTGTACAGGAGGCAGGGATAAAAACCATCCCTATCGAAAAGCAATGCAAAAAGGCAAAATGGTTGCTTGAGGAGGTCTTACAAATAGCTGTGAATCGAAGAGAAGGGAAAGGCAAAGGAAAAAAGGAAAGATATACCCATTTGAATGCAGAGTTCCAAAGAATAGCAAGGAGAGACAAGAAAGCCTTCCTCAGTGATCAATGCTAAGAAATAGAGGAAAACAATAGAATGGGAAAGTCTAGAGATCTCTTTAAGAAAATTAGAGATACCAAGGGAACATTTCATGCAAAGGTGGGCACAATAAAGGACAGAAATGGTATGGACCTAACAGAAGCAGAAGATATTAAGAAGTGGCGAGAACACACAGAAGAACTATACAAAAATGATGCTCAGGACCCAGATAATCACGATGGTGTGATCACTCACACTCACCTAGAGCCAGACATCCTGGAATGTGAAGTCAAGTGGGCCTTAGGAAGCATCACTACGAACAAAGCTAGTGGAGGTGATGCAATTCCAGTCGAGCTATTTCAAATCCTAAAAGATGATGCTGTGAAAGTGCTGCACTTGAGATGCCAGCAAATTTGGAAAACTCAGCAGTGGCCACAGGACTGTAAAAGGTCCGTTTTCATTCCACTCCCAAAGAAAGACAATGCCAAAGAATGCTCAAACTACTGCACAATTGCACTCATCTTAATGCTCAAAATTCTCCAAGCCAGGCTTCAACAGTACGTGAACCATGAACTTCAAGATGTTCAAGCTGGATTTAGAAAAGGCAGAGGAACCAGAGATCAAATTGCCAGTATCCACTGGATCATCAAAAGAGCAAGAGAGTGCCAGAAAAACATCTATTTGTGCCTTATTGACTATGCCAAAGCCTTTGACTGTGTGGACCACAACAAACTCTGGAAAATTCTTAAAGAGATGGGAATACCAGACCATCTGACCTGCCTTCTGAGAAATCTGTATGCAGGTCAGGAAGCAACAGTTAGAACTGAACATGGAACAACAGACTGGTTCCAAATCGGGAAAGGAGTACATCAAGGCTGTATATTGTCACCCTGCTTATTCAACTTATATGCAGAGTACATCATAAGAAATGCTGGACTGGATGAAGCAGAAGCTGGAATCAAGATTGCCGGGAGAAATATCAATAACCTCAGATATGCAGATGACACCACCCTTACAGCAGAAAGTGAAGAAGAACTAAAGAGCCTCTTGATAAAAGTAAGAGAGGAGAGTGAAAAGTTGGCTTAAAGCTCAACATTCAGAAAACTTAAGATGATGGCATCTCGTCCCATCACTTCATGGCAAACAGATGCAGAACAATGGAAACAGTGACAGACTTTATGGGGGGGGGGGCTCCAAAATCACTGCAGATGGTGTCTGCAGCCATGAAATTAAGAGACGCTTACTCCTTGGAAGAAAAGCTATGACCAACCTAGATAGCATATTTAAAAGCAGAGACATTACTTTGCCAACAAAGGTCTGTCTAGTCAAAACTATGGTTTTTCCAGTAGTCATGTGTGGATGTGAGAGTTGGACTATAAAGAAAGCAGAGCACCGAAGAATTGATGCTTTAGTCCCTTGGACTGCAAGGAGATCCAACTAGTCTATCCTAAAGGAAATCAGTCCTGAATATTCATTGGAAGGACTGATACTGAAGCTGATACTCCAATACTCTGGCTACCTGATGCGAAGAACTGACTCATTTGAAAAGACCCTGATGCCGGGAAAGACTGAAGGCGGGAGGAGAAGGGGACGACTGGAGATAGTTAGATGGCATCACCGACTCAATGGACGTGAGTCTGAGTAAATTCCGGGAGTTGGTGATGGAAAGGGAATCCTGGTGTGCTGAAGTCCACGGGGTCACAAAGAGTAGGACACGACTGAGCAACTGAACTTATCTTAAGGTTCTTGTGAAAACTGTTTAAGAAAGCAATTAACATATTGCCAGGAGCCACAATAAACTGAATCTATATGATAGTCTAGAACATGACAATTCAGTTTCCACAGTTCACTCAAGTTTGGATTTCAAAACTTGAGTCCTTAACACATTATGGTATAAGGAATTGTTTTTATCTTGAATTATGTTAAAAATAATTGTTCCCATTGCTCCATCCTCCTATTGCTTCCACAGTTACAAAATCATCTAAACACTCCAATTCAAGCTGAGGGGGTAAACTCTGAAACAGTACTAAAAGAGCTTAAGGAGTCCAGTTTTTTAAATGTTCTATGTTTATAGCATGTTAAGTGACCACAAGATCTTATTGCTTTAAATAGTCTCTCAAAACTGAAAAAACTAAGTGTACTGCCCATAGATATGTAACATTTAAATAAGTGTCCCATTATTAAACAGAAGTCCTAAAATAAAAATAAAATGACCCTTGTGGGGGGAAAAAAAAAGTTAGCTAACCAACCAACAATGAATTTCAATACAGCAATTTGAACAGATTACTAAGATAAAACTTTCAGAGAAATTTTAACACATTCTAAATTATAACTGTGTTATATGATCAAGATTTCTATTTCTTATTTGCTTCCCTCCAAACTTCTCTGTTATCTTACATAATTTCTTCCTGAGGGAAGGAGAGAAAAGAAATTAAATGCAACACATGACTCATATTTTAATAAATTCGTCCTCCTTATAGTTGGTAAACACGTTTTAAAACAAAATGAAAGACAATCATTTAAAAAGACACTTGACTGAAATCCTCACACAGAAATTTGGTGTAAATTTGAAATGACACCAAAAGAGAGAATTGATGGGTTTGAACATAGTTGTGTAAATGTTTTTCTAATAGGTTTTTTCTATCATGCAATATATAGGGAGTTAAATTTGAAATTGTGGGAAATCACTATTCCACAGTAAGATCTACAGGAAAGTTTTACTTAATTTTTAAAAACATATAATAGCAAACAAAAAACAAGTAATACCTTTTAATAATGGCTTTCTTTTTTTCCCACAGTAAAAAGTTCTACTTTTTGGCAACCAGTGAATAATGAGAATTTATGTAAGCCAATATAAACAAGTAACTCTTCTATCTCAAGGTTTACAAACTTTAAAAACAGCAAACTTATGCAAGCACATAAACTCCCCTAACACGACTTCACACATACCAGATATTGGATGCTCTTCTTGCTGCTGGTTCAAAATTCACAAGTGACATATCACAGCCACCAGTCTCATAAAGCGTAGAAGAGAACTTACCTAGCAAATAAATCATTTTTTTAAAAAAGTCATTAGAATACTCAGAAATTTTCCCTCATGAAACACTAATTTTAAACTTGTTAGATTTTAAGAAAATGAACTGTAACTTGCTTTTTTCAAAATATTTAAAAAACAATGATCTACATGTAATTCAGCATGACATAAATCAAAAGGGAATGCTAAACACTGGACAAAATGTCAACATACATAATCAGGTATTAAAAGTAATTTAAGTCAGCTTTATAACAGCAGTCTTCTCTTTTCTCCTCCCAGAATATTTTCAATTTAAGTTACAATATATACTAATTTAATGTTGTCTTAAGGTCATCTGACCACTACTTACAACTAGCGGCCATTTGGAAGGGTTGGTTGTAAGTTTTAATACAGCTCAAATCGCAAGACAACAAATTTGTGTGATTACCTTCAGAGTTTTTTGGTTTTGTGTTACTTTTAAGAAGAAATGGTAAGTGTCTAAATGGATCTAAGACAAAGTTCAATGAATGACGTATAATAATGTTGGTGATAATTAAACTATAGTATTTAATGAACATTAGTAGTTGTATGATTCTACAACAACTTTACAAAGAAATTTAGGAACACAATTTGCTGTGGCCAACTATCTACAAAACTCTAAAAAGTTTATAAACTTTAATGGTTGTAGAGGAATATAGGTTAAAAAAAACTCTTACACAGATGAACTATATAAGATAAAATGACTTCTGATAATGGAATTTTAGAAATCTAAATACTAAAATGCATTCTATACTGTGAAGATCTATGATAGCCATATCAAATGGTGGGTAGGGAACATAAATAAAAAATACAAATTTCTAGTAGGACAATGTGGTATATAACTGAAACTGTTTGGATCTGGTCCAGGCTGCCTTTTGAATATTTATGAAGTTTTTGTTTTACTAGCTAGAATTATTGAGGTTATAAACATAAGAAATCTAAGGGTAATTTCAACTTGATGGCAAGGCTAAAATATTTCTCTTTCATGACTACAATAAGAACAGTATACAATAAGAATTTTTATGTAAGTGAAATCCTTGAAAAATGACAATAAAATTCCCTCTAATATACTAATAATATAACCACGGGTTTGCAGAACATTTCAACAATTACTTGATTCAAAAATGAGTAGAATCAGAAAAACTACTTAATTAAATAGGATTATTTGAGTACTTATGGGTCATAGAATACGAAAATATTTTATAATAGGGTCTTTTCTGTAGTAGCTTTTTTTTGGGGGGGGGTGTCAGAATACTCCTGAGATAAATTAGGAAAAAAATTCTATGAAATCCTTAACTCATATGCTGTATAACAAAGGAGGATTACTCAGCATGTAGGTTATCCAAAACTTCACTTTCTAACCCTCTGTCTTTTAGAATGAGTTATTCATTCTTAGCACTTCTAACAGACACCAGAATAAGAAATTAAAATGAAAGGATATCATTTTTTTGAAGTGATGGGGGGGTGTTTGCAGAAATTGCTAGTAAACAAAAAAGTTAAAAACTGCTTTGACCGAGATTTATTTTAAAATTGTAGTTTTTTATT
This sequence comes from Giraffa tippelskirchi, assembly GCF_054371585.1. NCBI lineage: Eukaryota > Metazoa > Chordata > Mammalia > Artiodactyla > Giraffidae > Giraffa > Giraffa tippelskirchi. The sequence goes on along the minus strand of NC_137281.1, from coordinate 142,736,545 downwards.
CTGTACTCTTTCTTCACTTAGCATGGATAATCAGAGACTAGCTATACTACAACAATTAACTTACATTAGCAGAAAAAAAGAAACACCTGATCAAAACCACATTGCATGTAAGTGTAGAAGAATTATAAAATCATATTAAATGACTAAATCACACATTAACAGAGCTGGGAGGGTAAAATCCAGTAAGAATGGAATGTATAAATATTTGTGTTTATATCACATAATTTGTGGATATTTTCCAAGTAAGTTAGTTCTATATTCAATAAAATTTAAATTACTGGAGTATATTCTGAGCATTTAAGCATTCCATTGCATTTTTAGTAATATAAGTCCTATTCTTAGGCTATTAAAAATAATATTTGTATGCACCTGAAATTAACTGGAATATTACTCTTTGTAATTTTCAAGTGAAATAGTAAATGATGATTAAGTCATTAACGCAACTATGTTGTCCTTTATTTATAAATGTCTAGTATGAAACATATAGAAATAAGTGTATTTTAAATAAAAATAAAAGATTCCTCCTCAAAAGTATTTTAGATAGAAAGCTGGAAAAAAATGTGTCATTCTATTACTATATAAATCTACAACTCTGAATATATACAAACTAGTGACTAACGAGTAATAAAATTTGAAAATTTCAACAAGGCATAAAACATGTCTAAGAAAAGGGCAGCTATAATTTCAACAAATGTGCATGACTTCAACAGTTCTGTTTTTTTTAAGACATTTCTGTCTACCTAATAACTTTATAAACATGTTCAGGTTCATAAAAACATACATGGCATATGTCAGAACTAACTTAACTTTGTATTAAGGCTTCCTGGTGTATTTCCAACTTAACTCCACCAAAAGAACAGATTCTATGTCTCTCTTATATCTCTGAGCCTAGCAACTGAAAGCACTTCAGAAGTAACAAATGTTATTCATAACTCAGAAAAAAAATCACAGTTAACCTTTCTTAACAAATAAATGTGCCCCTATTAATAATCCTATTTTAATAAATTTGTGTATTAAGAAAAATATTTCTATTTAAATATTATTTCTAATGAACATAAGTTGGGAAGAAAGTAGAACATTAATGAAATAAGTCCTCTTCACATATATTATGATTATACACTAAGTTGTCTCATCCTAATTCAACTCTTAGGTCATAATTAATTATATCTAATAGTCTGGCTATCTCATAATATTAAAAGAAAAGCAATTTCTCACAAGACTGGAGTCTGAAATTTCAGACTTAATAATGAGATTGGTCATGATACAGCATCTCTAAGATAAAGAAAAGTTAAGGTACCTGGTACTTATGTCTCAAATATTCAATAATGACTGCGATTAACTACAAAAATTCAATTTAATTACACAAAACTTTGTGGAGTTTTTTGTGAGGTATGAGAATTTCAAGTAACCACAAGTCAATAAATAAGTGATGAACAAGAAGGTAAGTAAAACTGAATACTGATTTAAAGAACAAGAACCCTTGAAGCACTTCCCTGAAGCCACAAATGATACAGCAGACAGATTTAAAATAAACACTGGAAAAACACAGATGAAAGACACAGAAATTAATGAGATTCTCTAATAGTCCTATCAATAAAAATACTCACCACATTATACAGAGTTCAGTGAGTAAAGATCATGAGAAACCCTTACTGCATTCTTAATGTCACTCTCATTTATCTTAGAAAGAGGTGGCTACTAGGAGGGCAAATCATCTGTAGGGCTTTTCAAATCCTCCCAGTACCAACAACAAAGAAGTCCTCTCACATTTCTTGGATAATTTCCCTCTGTAGATCACCTCCCCAACCCCACTCATTCTGGGTTCTCCAAGCCTAACCTGAAACACTGCTCGACGTCTCACTTCTCTAGCATTACTCTCAGGGCATGGAGGGGCTGGCTACAAGAGCAAACAGAGATAGACAGAAAGGAGAGGGCTTTACAAAGTGTCTTCAGAAGGCGATGGGGGACAAAGAGGAGTGGGAAGGGGTGGGAGATGGGAGGGAGGTTCCAGAGGCAGAGGACATATGTATATCTGTGGCTGATTCATGTTGATGTATGGCAGAAACCTGTACAATGTTGTAAAGCAAATATATCGCAATTAAAAGAAAAAGACATGGCAAGAAAACTAGAGATCTGTTTTTGAATTTCTGTACCTAAATATAATAAAATAGTACTCTCACAAGGAAAAAGAAGGCAATGGGCGGACTACATAAATCTATATGACTCACTTGAGTACACTATAAAAACTGCCTTTTTCTGATGGTGATGAGTATTGTGCTCACAATGCTATTTCAATGAATATATTACACTTTTAAGAGAGACGGTCTTGACAAGTTCCAATTTCTTGGATAGCATTCCCCCTTATCATCATGAGAGGCGCCTCAGTGGAGTCTCTGAAGAAACATGAGTTTTCCCCCAGACAGAAATGACTCATTTCACTGCTGCCTACAAGTTCATGGACCTATTTCTCCCTAGACAAGAGGTCAGTGAAGTTTTTCTGTCAGGGGCCACATAGTAAATATTTTAGGCTCTGTGGGCCAGATGGTCACTGGTGCAACAGTTCCAGTCCGTTGTGGGAAAGCAGCCACAGAAAACATGTAACATATTCATTTACTTTTATTTACAGAAACAAGCATCAACCTAGATTTTAGCCTCTAGGCCATAGTTCGCTAATCTCTGTCCTAGGCCAAAAGCCTTAGTCTTATAAAACCTCTTTAACTCTTGTTCTAAATGGAAATCAAGTCACTATGCTACTCATAATTTAAAGTTTCAATACTGAGAACCAGTCCTTCTTCCTAGAATGTACAACACTGTGCTAGGTTTTTAAAGCCGGAGAAGAATAAGAAAAAGGGAGATATGAGGAAAAAGAAGTTAGTTTAGAAGACAGCTTTTGAGTGACTGAGTGCGCGCATGTGCGCGCACGCACACACACACACACGGAATAACTATTGCTTGGTAACAGTGAAAGAGATTTATATACTAGTATATTTTACTGCCGTGGTCACTGTTCTCTAGCTCTGATTTAACAAAACACTGTGTTAAGTAGTGTCGTAATTCATTAAGTGGAATCCCCATATCAGGTGAACTGTCCAGAAGTGAATATACAAGTTCATATTCTGATATAATTTCATCATCTCACATTTCTTTCAAAGGGACAAGTCCTCTTTAGTTTGATAAAATAATCTATAACAATGACATTGATGACATTACAAGTGATTCAGATAAACAAAAAAAGTCACAGACTGGGGAGAAGATATTTGTAACTTGCATCTGATGACTTAGTGGTATCTAAAATATCAGAAGAACTGTTACACATCAATAATAAGACAAACAGCTCAATTTTGAAAGTGAGGAAAAGATTTGGACACACTTTACAGAAGAAGATATATGCATAACTAATAAACCCATCAAAGGATCCTCATCACCCTTAGTCATAAGAGACATGTAGATTTAAACCACAATAAGATACCATTACACACCCATTACGGCTAACACTTAAAAAGCCAACAATAACAAATGTCAGCAAGAATGGGAACAATTGGAACTCTCACACATGCCGGTGGGAATATACAACTACTTTTGAAAACATTTTAGGCATTTTATCCACAACAGCCAACACCTGGATACAACATAAACTTGTCCGTTGACAGATGAATGAATACACAATATACAGGAAGCTCACAGCCACAATATTCATCAACAAGCAACAAACTGCTAACACATGCAACAATATGATGAATCTCTGAAGCATCATGCTAAGTGCAAAACTAAAGACAAAAGGCCACGTAAAATGTGACTGCATTTATACGAACTTCTAGGAGAGGGGAAAACAACGATACAAAGCACGAAGCGGATGCCTGTGGCCAGGAGCAGAGGAGGCATGGACAGCAGCGGGGGCACAATCTTTTGAAGATGGTGAAAACATTCTGTATCTTGATTTCACAGGTGTGCACATCTGTTAAAACTCACAAATTGTACATGTTGAAGGGATACAACTTATCATGCCTAAATTTTATGTCAATAAAGTTGATTTAAAAACAAAGAAGAAAAAAAAAGACGGACCAAGTAAAAGACAAAGTAGATAGATAAGCATGAGATAGCATGTAGTCAGTGAAATTCCCACAAGTAACTAATCAAGGTTTTGGACAGTGAGTGACATTTGTTGCTTTGTTTTGGTGTTTCATTTTAAAAATATGACACATCGAAAGATTGAAAGCAGTATATAAAATGAAGAAAGTTTTCACCCCCAGAAAAAGCCATTGCCAAGAGCAGATTCTAGGTTCTTCTGAACAATTTTTATCTACATTTGCTTACTAAATAGCTGAACTTTTCATGTCTATAACACATACACATCAAGTTCTGAATATTATAGCTATGTTCATCAATAGAGTAATACAGGAGGGGTTCTCTAGTAACAAACATTTAGACTGTTTCAAGTTTTTCAAAAGTATAAGCAATGCTATGATGAATATCCATGTACATACACATCTGCATGTTTGTGAAACCTGTAGATTAAAATATACATGCACTTTTGGTCTATTGTACTAAACTGTCCTCCGAATATGTTCAATCTTTTAGTTGTCTACATTTTCAGACCTTTCCAACAAAGGATATCACTATACATTCAGTAGATGAAAAATATCTTAATCCTATTTTTAATTTGCAACTTTAAAACTTATGAGCAAAGTTGAACTGTTTGCCAATAACTACAAGCCACTTGTAACATTCAACTTTTCTAATAGGTCATGGATCTTTATCTTATTGATTTGAAGTGCTTTTTGTCTCATTGTGGAGCCTGACAGGCTACAATTCATGAGATCTCAAGAGTTAGACTCAACTTAGTGCTATCTTTCTTTCTTTTGTCCCGTGGCAAAGATGAATGACTGACCTCCAGTATTTATGTTGTCCTTACCCCTTTCACAAACAGGACTTTCCCCTCACTGAATTTCAGCTAAGTCTATGTGGGCTTCCCAGGTGGCACAGTGGCAAAGATTCCACCTGCCAATGCAGGAGACACAGATTCAATCTCTGGGTCGAGAAGAGTGTCTGGTGGAGGGCATGGCAACCCGCTCCAGTATTCTTGCCTGGATCCCATGGACAGAAGAGCCTGGCAGGCTACAGCCTATGGGGTTGCAAAAGAGTCAGACACGACTAAGCAACTGAGCACCACCACCACTATGTCTATGTACTTAGAGACCTCTCCCAGCCTCTCTTGCAGCTAGAAGAAAGTGACAGGCACATTTCCCAAGTCACAATCTGAAAGATAAAGGCTAGCTATCCTTGACTTTTTATTTTAGCACCCCTCCTCACCACCCTCCGGTATGGGGGGAAATGTCAACAATTGGAGCAGTCACTATGGACCAGGCAGGGAAGTTGTATGTGGAAGATGAAAAGAACCAACCCATCTCTAGGGACAGCTCCCAACAGACTATTATGAGAGAAATGTACACTTTTCTAATTTCAGTCACTTGATAGGGGAGGACAGGTCTCTCAATTAAAGACTCTACATACATTCTAACTGATGCAACACATAGTAATCAACTTTAATTTAGAATCTTAATGTTAGAAAGCAGTTAATCTAGTGTTTCAGTGAATTCTTTACAACACAGACTGGCAAGAGACGAATCAGCTATCTCAACCAGTTTCTAGAGTAGTTCATGCATCTGAAACTTTTAAAAATAATATGCCAGTCTTTTCACAGTAACCATGATAAACTTCTGAGCATTTCCAGGACATAAAGATTAGAGTAGATGAAATAAAATTTATCTAGGTTTATTTTTAATTTTAATACTTGGGATAAAAAAGACCCTTTCAAACCCTGCCAGATAAAGAGTAAACTAGTACAAGCTTTCCATAAAGCAATTAAGAGTATACATCAAGGTCTCAATAATGTTTTCTCCCCTTGATAGATGATTCCATTTCACTATCTTAAGGAAATAATCACAGCTGCACAGAAGAGTCTGTGTGAAGGATATTCACCAGAGGGTTTATTACAATAGAAAATATCAGAAATCACCCTGAAGACTAACAGTGGGGTCAGTTAACTATTGTAACAAATAATGTTAATAACAGCAATGATTATTTATGTAATTAACTTACTGGTAGGCACTATTCTAATTGCTTTGCATATTTTAATAGATATAATCCTCACCAAAAACCTAAGAAGTATATTACCACCCCCCTTTTGATACATGAGGAAACCGAGGCACAGGGAGAGAAAATAACTTGCCCAAGATCACACAGCTACAGCTAAAAGCGGCAGAGCTTGAATTAGAAGCCAAGAAGTTTGACTCTGGAGTCTACTATTCTGTACTACCTTTCCTGTAGTTTCCAGTGATAAAATATTAGGTAGTCACTTAAAAATAAGTTACAAAACACTAGCATGAATAAATGTTTAAATGTGCTAAAAGAAAAAAGCAAAACTCATACATACATACAGTGTCATAAAAGTTATACAACATCATCTCAGTTCTTTGTTAGAAAAGCATATACATGTATGTATTAAAAAAGGAAAAAATATAAAATGTTAATAGTGACTCTCTTTGAGTGACATGACTGTTGCTGTTTAGTCACTAAGTTGAGTGATAAGATTACAGAATCTTCTTCATTTTATTCTCTAGTAACTTGTATTAGAGCATGATTTTCCCATCCTCATACCAAAAAGTGTAAACAGAATATATCCCCTTAAATTCTTAACACTTTTTCCTTCCAGAGAAAATGAAGGATTTTTACTGTTTCAATAAAAATAAACATTTTACTTTCATTTATACATGTAATACTTTATGTTGCCCTCCCCTGCAAAAACATACAAAAAAGAATTTGTATTAAAAAACAGCAGTAAAGAACAAGATCAAGGTTGTTGCAAAAAAGAATATAACTTTCAGTTTAGATGAATGAAAAAAATCTACTGTGACACAAAAGTATGGACTTCAACGTTCCTTAAAGCCATCTTGACTTTGTATTTATAGTAATGAGAAGTACTTAATGACACAGCCCAAAATGTTAGAGTAGTCTATAATATATATAATTTTTTAACACTAAACAATAAAAATCACTAAAAGTATTATACATCATCTGAGTGCTTTTTAAGTAAAAAATTTAAGAGCCTCCAAATTGTATTTCTCCACACTAATGCACAGTTGCTATAAACTACCTAAGGGCAATAGGGTGTTAGCACATTTCTGTTAAGTCTTTTTCTAGAGCTGATCACAATTTCAAAGTAATAAGTTCTGTAGTAAAGAGGATTATCTCAAGAATACCTTCTTTGTAAATAGTTGTACAGTAATGAAACAAAAGAAAACCTTAGAAAAATCAATGCATTACTCTCTAAATCTCTAATACATTAATGAAATTAAGAAAGTCTTAAATTCAGAGGAACATTACCTATGATATCTACATAGTTATGTCTTGGTAAACATAAAACTCTGTTGTCATTTCTTGCCTAGAACAGCATTTTTATTTTTCACATGAAAATAATTTTATATATACTTCTCAATACTCATCACTACTAATTTCAAACACACACAAAAAAGACATAAATTTTCCTATTTTACCTGATCCTATCTACAACAATTCTTCTGAGATGCTGTGTTATATATATTAAGAGTTTATCAATGATAATAACCTGTTTCATCACTATATCAATTTACTAGTTCTATGTTACAAGTGGAAGCCAGGATTAACATAAAAACTGAGTCTCTTCTGTGACTTACCTGGGTAATACACAAAACCTTGTTTTATTTAGTAAAATTGCAGTTTCAAACTTTAGTATGAAATCAACCACAAATAAGTTAAATCCAACAAAAGGATCATAAAAAGAAAATTAACCTTTAGGAAGCATTGTTTTCTTTTTTTAAAAAAAGGACAATATGTTACATCGAAAGATTTGATAAATTCTTTGCTGGTAATTTTCAAAGATTATAACTTTAAAACTTATCCATCACTCATATAATTAAACAAAGTTTGCATGGAAATTGATTCTATAAATAAGAAAGGAAACAATTAAATTAGTCAGACCAGGTTCTAAATTATACACTTAAGATTCAGTTTTTAAAATTAATTATGATGAACAACTATGCCTCCTGAAAATGGATGAGGAAAATGTATTTTTCTCTGCTGAATAAGCTACTAATAAAACATACAATGCCATATCCAGTGCTACCTGATAGTCTTGAAATGCTTGTTAAAATGCAACAGAAAAATAAGGATTCTCAGGGTGTAGTAGAGGAAATGCATGTCGTCAATTATTATGACATCACAGAGTAAAAATGTCAAAAACACATTTAAGGAAAACTACCTAGGCTTGGAATTAAACAATGCTTGACTGCAAGTTCCTTTAATTGAAAAAGGCAAATATCCCTCACTTTAAAAAGTAAACACACAATTACAACATATACATGAATACACATACAAATATTTATATGTACTCAAACATATATATAAATATATATATGAGTGTATATATGTATGTTTCAGTATGTGTGTGTGAGTTATATAAATATATTATGCATATATAAAAATTTTAAACATGTAAAAATTATACATTTAAAATTTTCAGCTGAAGAAGCTTAAGTTTGGAAGGGAGCAATTATTTGTAAGTATTCCATACTTTCAGGGAACAACATGGCTAACGTTAACATATTTGAGTATACAGTATCCCAATTCACTCATGTAAAATTATTTTACTACTGTTAATTAAAATCACGTTGAAGATTAAACTATGCAACAAAAATATTCTAGTGGAATACATTATAAAAATCAGTATATCTGTCAGTTCCCTCAACTTCAGCTGCAAGTTCATTTTTAGAGTCTTTTCTTAGTCAACCTTACGTGCTATGAAACGAATGGATATACACTGTCCACTGACTGTGTATTTTGTACTAATTATTACTAAGTGTTCAATTTGACAACACCCAACTACAAGAGGGGCCAAGAACTATCAGAAAGCAGTTAAAACAAAAGATAAAATCCAAATTTTAAGTGAATGTTCTGAATATTCACCAGTAGATGCTAAGTTGATATGTATATATTCTCAATTATCTGTGAATATGATTGCTTGCTTAGCAAGTTTTTTGAGCAAATTAAGAATTTTTACAGAGGAAAATCACCTACTAGTTCAATTTATTCTTCATTTGACAAAAGTTTAAAAACCCAAAATGAACCAAATCTAAGCTTAGTTAATCTACTACCAAATGACCAATGGACAGTGGTGATAGTAACTGTAATTGCACAGGTACAAATCGACAAGTCCTCCAAACATAGGAACTTTGAGTTAACCCAAGAGAAATGTCAATAAAAAGATACTATTTACTCAATATATTTGCAACTAAGTCAAAGCAGCTAACTAAACTGAAGTCTACCTTACTCTCTCAGACAGACTCCCTGCCTTCTTCAAATGACAAACTCCCAAGCATAAGCACTCTAAAATTAAAATGTCTTAATTCCTTCTCATTTTATTTAGAAATCACCATAGGTTCTAATGTATAAATATCTTAGATATCATTTTCAACTTTCTATAAAATTTGCTAAAGGTGATGATTTTCATCAATATGCATATCTAGTACTTACTAATTTTCTCTGTAACTTAACAGTTTTTACAAAACAGAAAAAGAGTCAATAAACAGCATATGAAATTTTTTATACCTAATTTGGGCACCCTCTACCAATTGTATCCTTCTAGTCAAAGCATCAGCTAGATTACCTTCTTTATAAATGAAAGACAGTTATAACATGGAGAAACAAAATCAGAGTAAGCAAATAAAATACTTTGAAATGTATATTTCTGAATAACAAGATTTTCTTCCATTGCTACTAATCTGCATTTTGAGCACAAGAAAGCTGAACTGGAGAGAGAAATAGAAAACAAACTAGTATAAAATACTGTTTCTCTAACACATTACTGAGGCTTTCAACTCTACCACCCCCCTGAGATTTAACTGTTTAATAACTTATACTTTCTATTTATAGATGTATTAACAGGAAAAAAGAAAAAATCTTATAAAGTTATTTGATTTGAATAGAGAGCCATGATGTTCTCAAGGTACTGGATTTAGAATTACATTAAGTCCTACTTCAGGTGACAGACACTGAAATAAAACGTAGAATATCTAAAAGAAAGACTATATAGTAATAGGCCATTAGAAAGTATTTTCACCTTCCCTACAGCAGAGAATTCAGAGAAATGAAGGTTCAATCAAAATAATTTTTAAAAACTCAACATTTCACCACATGGTACAAATACCAAGAAATAGCAAAACTGCCCAAATCATTACAAGAGGACAGTAAAGTGTGAACATTTACTGATACTTTACTTATTAACAGACATGCTCGGAAGAAAATGAAGAGTATGAATTGAGAGAAACAGAAAAGGTAAAAGCAAAAGTCAAATTTTCCTTATACACAGGGCAAATCCTGTAAAAAGTACTCTTATGCATAGTTCCAAAATGAAGCTATCTCAGGAAAGAACTGTAATCATTGTTACCCATTATCTGCTATATTCAAGTCTTACGTCACCAAGATTACATAAGGCCTGCATACCAAGTTCATCGTGCAAACTGCTGCCGCCTACAGCAGATGCATTGTCATGTGGTGCTTCTAAGTGGACACTCCCATTTCTCACCAGCAAGGAGGCACTAGCACTGAGCACTGCAGCCTGGGAAGGGGGGCGGGACTGGACTCTGACCTGGGCTGTGGACTGCTGGCCTTGCTGACCATCTTGAAGGCTAGGAAAAAACATGGATGGGGGAGACATTACAGGGAAGAAAAGAGAAAACAATAGCTAGAAGTCAATACAGAAAACTAATTTTTAAAAAAAGGTTTCAATGTAACCTAAGAAAGAGCCAACAAACTTTGTAAAATATGCAGATTATACTGCTGGCTTGAAATTTCTGGTTTTTTGAAATCTGATTCATGGTGATAAACACAGAAAAAAATTCAATGTATATGCAGAGCAACCAATCTGTAACATCTTTCCAACTCAAGTCAACAAAGTTCTAGTATAAGGAAAAAAGAAAGCAACAAAGAAGAGTCACAAGTACATTAAATACATATAGGCTATAGCTGGTCCCTCATAAATAATACCTATTTTTAAGTTCAATTTTTAAGTTCAATATGCACTTTTATTTATAACCTTCATACAGTTATTCTAGAATTGTTCTTTCAAATATTCTGGCATCTGAAATTCACAATAAAACAAAATTTCTATGCACTTGAAAACCAAAGAATCTTTATCAAATGTAACCAAGATAACAATTCTGAATCAAAAGAAAATCACAAACTAGTGAAGAAAACCAGAATTAAAAAAAAAAAAAAAATTGATTCAACCAAGTGAAATAAAGATGACTGCTGAGATGCTACAAGAAATATATTAAATATTTTTTCTATGAAAAGCCTACATATTTCTAAAATAAGGTCACAGGCTTTATATACAGGTGTTAGTTAACAGTAATTATGTTCCCTTAGTGAATTTCAATCTTATCTTTCCCAATTTATACTCAAGTTTCATTACAAGAATCCATCATTTTAGAAAACTTTAAAAATAATTTAGAAGCCAGTAATTGTTCAAGGAATATTAGTCTTTTCAAAATTTTATAAAAATTTAAAAATATTTAGTATCTCATGATTATAAAATTATTAAAATTATCTAAATTTTATAATTTTGATAATTTAATTATCTAAAAAGTAGATAAAATTAAGAAACTATTATATTCTTAACTCATTTTTAATTTTTACATACTTATTTTAAAACACTAAGAACTTAAATTTTCTTAGTATAACACTCAAATTTAAACTGATGAAACTAATGAGAACACTTTAATTATACATTATCTTCTACATGATGTTCAATGCAACTCTGCACTGTTATTAAAATTATTAGAACTTTTAGGAATTAAAAGAAGAATGCTACTAACAACAGCCTTATGCAGTATCATTTTCATGAATATCAACTTCTCTCTAATCCTTTGAATTAAAAGGAGTGCTTTCTCTGATGTGTATAAGAAGACAAACTAATCTGCTATAGACTGGGAAGAGAGCTAAATTTGAAGTACAATTGAGCATCAAACAACATGGGGGACAGGGCACCAAATCTCAGCAGAGTTGAAAATCCATGTATAACTTACGGTGCCCCTCCTTATCCAAAGATTCAACCAACGACGGATCATGTCATTCTGTACTATTTATTATTGAAAATACCCACGTGTAATTGAACCCATGCACTTCAAGCCCATGTTGTTTAAGGGTCAACTGTAACCACGAAATAAAAAGCAAAAATACTGCATACATGCTTAAAGCTGTTGTTATGGCAGTAGAACACACTCTGGAACTATACTGTCTAAAACAGTAGCCATATGTGACTAAAGTAACTAAAATGTTCGCTCCTCAATCATGCTAACCATATTTCAAGTGCTTAAGAGACATGTAACATAGATAGTGGCTACCACAGCTACCAGGGCAGGCCAAAGCTAGTAGTCAGTGTTTACCATACTGGATAGTGCAGATTATAGACTATTTCCACCACCACAGAAAGTTCTATTAATCACCATTGCCTGAAACATTCATGTTTTCAGGCCTCTTTTAGAGCCAATAAAAACTATATACTCTAAGCAGCGCACAGGAATGTATGCAACATATAAAAAGATCAAGTCTACAAAGACTTGTCAACGCTCACTGGCACTAACTTTTTAAGTCATAACTTTAAAGGTATTCACTTAATAATGTCTTCAGAGTAGAATCTTTGTACAATAGAAATAAATCAAGAGGTGATCTTGAGAACTAATAAACTACTAAAATGTTTGTTTCTTATGTACATAAACAGTAAGTCTGTCCTTGGAAGCCATCTAAACTTATCCATAAACTTTACCAAAATGACCAAATTTCACAAGGGAAAAATTTTTCAGCTCAAGTATGATGATCTTTCAGATTCAGAAGGTAAAATATGAAAATTTATGTGTGTGTATATATACATACACTCACATACATAAACATATATATATGCTCAGCAAATTTTTCCATCGATTTTTTCAATTAAAATCATAAACAAAGGTGCTCTATGGCAGTTAGATATATTCTAGAGTGAGTGTATTGAGAATACACTCATCTTCAACATATTCATATATATAAAAGGTTTTCAAAGTACTAGGCAATGTATGAAAATCAACTCCAGAACAAAGAAAATTAGCCAAAATCTATGCAGTTATAAATGTCAAGTTTCTGAACATCAAAAGCGAGACAAAAAATGTTTATGTCCCTTCAATTAGAAAAAGCCTACTATTTTTGCACAAATTGCCAAGCTATTCCTGGAGGGTTGTATTTCACCTTAAACTAATAACTGATAAAAATTAATCTTTTCTATAATACCAATTATATATCAAAACTACCAGTTTCAGAAAAGATAGCAACTATTTCACAATGCGGCACAAGATAGAAATTTAGGTTTCTAAACTATCGGCTATCAGTAGCATCACTGACATGTTATCCTACTAATTAATTAGCTTTCCTAATTTAAATGATAAAAAAAAATATAATAGGTCTTGGTCTTTCCTTCCTCTGCAGCACTTATTTAGTATGTAACATATTCTGCCATGTGCTGTTTTTATCTGTGCATGTATCTTTCCATCTAAGCAAACTGAGTATGATTACATTACTGCTATGGATTTCCAGATTTCAGAAAGTATTCAGTGTCTTGAATATAGTACACAAACATAAGTATTTGGTGTATTCATTTCTGAGTACCAAAAATGATATGAATTTCCAATTACAGACTCAGTTATAATTATAACCTTATTTGATTACAGGTCTTTCACTCTATTTTAAAAATAAATCTAACTATATAGTAAAGCTTTTTTCCCTTCCCCAAATGCACTGATGGTTTCCTTTCATTCCAGTCTATTAACTAGAGTTCTAAAAGATACCACATCTAGGCTGATAAACACAGAACTAACTCTTAATATTAGTAATACAGAATCTTTAAATATTCATCTGTTTTCTGTTTCTGAAAACAGATAGTAACTGGGAAGAACCAGTAAGAGCCTACAAGGTTAATTAAAAAAAAAAAAAACCTTTAAAAATAATTCTAAAATAGGATATTCTAACTAGCATAAAAAATACATGCAAATTCTCTTTGTGAGGAAATGGATCCTTGGATCCACTCCCAATCCTTGGATACATATTTTTTATTATAAAGTTGCTTTTTAGACTGTTGATTACTTACACTATTTATTAAATTTTAAAATAAGTTAATATATTTTACTGGTATCTACAGAATAATTAAACTATTATCATACCTATTTCGTTTCTTTCTGACAAGTTTTTCAAAACCATGCTATCTTATATTTAAAGATAAGATTATTATATAACTCACACTGACAATATCACTATAGTTTACCTGAATATTTCTGCAATTAAAAAAAATATGATTTTTATTAAATTGGCATTTCTCCTAATTCATCACAGCTAAATTTTATCTTATTTTATTCATGAAGTAGTCGGCCTCCTTAAGATACACATAATCTTTGCACTGGAAATATCATGGAACCTTAACACAATTTACACGCTGACTGACTATTGGAAGACTACTTCCCAAAAATCCTAAAGTGAGCCCTTTACAAATGAACAGCTCACACCATATCCTCATTTGAATGGTGATGTGTTTAAAATGTTTAAAAAAAAACCTGGAGAAATCCTATGTGGTTGTCTGGAGTTAGCACAGTTCTTTAATATTCCACCAGGCAGAGAAAACAAAATTGCCTACATTTGTTTAGTGAGTGAGATCCAAAGAATGAAAGAATTTATAAAGACTAAAAAGAGAACGTTAAAAAAAAAGGATTAAGAAATATCAACATGGAGTGAGAAGATAAGCAAAGAATATGTTTATGGCAAGTATTATTCAAGAGGAAAAAAGAAGAGGTTAGAAAACACAAAATAAAAAACATAAAATGAAATGGTGAATTCTTTCTGCAGGTTGGAACTACACACCCTAAATCCATTAGCAAAAAAAGTTACTTCAGGGAGCAAAGGAAATAGAAAAGGAGGGCTCACTAAAAGCAAAGGCACTCAGAAAAGATTTCTAGACCAAATGTTTCTTTTAAATGGTTGCCTTCTCATTTTTCTATTTTAAATACTGGTTTAAATAAGCCATACTGCATATTGTAAATGACGTATTACTGCAGAATTAATCAGGCACATGATCTATGAAAGATGAAGCTCCTGATTGTAATGTAAAACTCAGAAAAATAATCATTTTAAATACCAAGGGAAATATACAATAAAATAGTAATTTAAAAAGTAAGGATTTTGCTACTTTCAGGAACCAGATTTTAACAAGGGAAGAGATTTATCTCTTCAAACCTACCATGCATTCAACAGCAGTTATTTCATCAAATGTTTTTCCTTTTGAATTTCAAAATATAGGAAAATAACTTGGGTAATGGAGCCTTTAGATAGATGCAGAGATTAATAAAAACGTATGGTATAATAACATCCCCAGGGAAGGGAACAGCTACCCACTCCAGTATTCTTGCCTAGGGAATTCTATGGACAGAGGAGCCTGGTGGGCTACAATCTATGGGGTCGCAAAGAGTCAGACAGGACTGAGAGGCTTTTACTTTCACTATAACAACATACACATGGTTTAATAAATAAGCAAACACATATTTTCATCCATATTTGTATTTTTAAAATAGGGGGTTTTTTTGTATCTCTGATTCAACCCACAGACTCATTATATCTGACATAATTAAGGATAAAAAAAGCTTAAGAATTTCAATAAAAATTCACTCCCAAGATTATAAAGAAGCTTTCTTACTTAGGAACAGTGGTAAAAATAAAAATGCTTTTGTTCAGCATATAGAGGTTGAAAAATTCAACAAATATGTACACACAAATACATATACATTGTGTATATGTATCACCAATTGACCATGAAAGTCACTTAGTCGTGTCTGACTTTTTGCAGCCCCATGGATTGTAGCCTGCCAGACTTCTGTCCACGAAATTCTCCAGACGAGAGTACTGGAGGAGGGTGCCATTTCCTTCTCCAGGGGATCTTCCTGACCCAGGGATCAAACCCAGGTCTCTTGCATTGGCAGACAGATTCTTTACCATCTGAGCCACCAGGGAAGTCCTCAGTCGACCATACATTACCAAAAATCAAATATTCTAGTTCTGCATCATTTACTAAGTCCTAGTGATTAACTTTCAAGCAATGCAAAATAAAATATACCATATTTTAATGAAATAAAATAATCAAACTGGTTTATCAAGCTGATATCCTCAATAAGCTCATCTCTCAGTCCATATTTGCTCATGTTGAACACTGTTCAAGGTGTTGGGGAAAGATATTGAATTAATTACTAATTTGGAATAGGAAAAAAATAAAAAGCTAACTTTAGGCCTCTATTTACATTTATATAACTGCCCTAAAAACAATTTTCATGATTTAAAACTGGCTAAACCAATCTGATCATTTTGTTTAAATAATGCAACATAAGACATGCATGGTGCATTAGCAATAAGCTCACAGTCACATGCAGAGAAAGTCTAAAGAAGCTCAAAGATATAGAGAAACTGGAAGAAAAAGAAAAACAAAACTATTTAATAAATGCTTTCTTCAGACTGACAAAACAGGTTAGAGGTCTGTTACAATGCATGCTAAGCTTGGTGGAATTTTAAAATGCCATACCTTAGGGGTGATCCGATGAGCAATGTAGGAGGGGTAGGGTTACTCCCTGCATTGTGCCGGCGCCGTACTGCCTGGCGCCTAAATGTGCTGCGTTCACGGCGAAATGACACCGTCTCCTCGCTGGCCTGTGCTGCTGCATCAAGACAGACTTAGGTCAAACAGAAGACTAGGTCGGAGATGTAAATAGCAGCTGAGCCTGTCCTCCCCGATACAACAGATTAACAGTGAACCTATGAAAACCTTTGGTTCAGTTAGTCAGGTTCCCTTTACTTTGAGGGTGAAAAGTTAGGGACTACACCTTTTGCTATAGATAATTGTTTCTTTAAAAATGCTTCTGATTATCCGGCCTCACCCTCTTCTCTTCAACCTCAATTTTCTATTTTAAGATCTCTGTTATTTTCAATCTTTTTCTAAAAGTCTTATTTATAAAGTCCCATATTCCTCTATTAGCCCTTTAAGTCAGCCTTAAAAGTACCGTATGTATTATATTGGTTAGTTCTGAATAATGGGAAAGGGGCATTAGTTTCTTCCTTTCATGAAGACAGTAAAAGCAGCAATGATAGTACTTGTGATGACAGGAGTCAAGCAGTGCATTTATCTGACACTACCCTGTGCCACAATTTTGGCAGCATTAAATGAAACAGTTGACTACTAAGCTGCACTAGTTTTTTAAATGCTCAATTCAAGGTAGCATGAGTGTATGTTAAGCTGCAGTTTGCTGTCAAACTTTATTCAACTTCATGCCCCTACACTGGTTCCCTCAACACTAGGAAGCAAACATGAACAAAACATCAGCAAAAAAATTAGAAACCCATAGCTTAATCTAAAAGCAATACAGCAACAAACTAAAACCAAATATATAACAATGAGAAAATAAAAACTAAGGCTAAACAGAATTACATAAAATTTTACAGAACCATGATTGATTTGGATTTCTAAAGCAAAATGATGTTTATCCATTTGACTCTTAAACAACTGTTGTCTATGGTGATCTAATTATTTTAAGAATCATTTTGAGAAAGGGCATTTTGATGCTAAATAAGAAGAAAGACAACTTGGCCCGTAAAACATCTTTTTTAAAAAACAACAAATGAAAATTCCTTTTCATTTGAAAAAGATGAGGTGGATTACAAAATCAACAGTGTTGTATTTGGACTTCAGTTCTATGACAAGCCTTATTGACATTTTAAAGGCTTTATTAATTCTCATTACTATTCTGCTCAGCAATGGCAATCTCCATCATTTTAAATGTTTATTTTAATAAAGTTTTCTTTTAAATGTTTACATTTTTATCCCTTCCCCAATGAATGTTCTTTGCATAATTAATTCATTATAATTAGGAATATATGGGTTACCCCCAGAAGGCATGGACTTCTCTATCTTCAGGCAATGCTTCTTTTATTAAAGGGATGACAAGCACAGAATTACTTCACCCACTTGGCGAACTTCTTCCAGTAAGAAGTGTTAAGTCACAAATTACAGGTCAATAATTTACATTATTACTTTCTTTTTCAGCGCACACATTCCAGTGACATTACAAGCCAGACAATTAAATCAGAATTAAACTTTGGGGCTTTGAATCCAAATCAAACTTGACTCCTGGAGCTAATAGTTCTTTTCTTTCTCCGGTTTTATTGTGATACAATGAAAATTCCTTTAATGTGAAAAAAGCTGTTTCTTGTGATGCAGAAGCTCATGTATACAAAAATTATATATGACCTGTGAGAACAAATTAAACTTAAAATTAAAAGTTCGATTTACCAGATTCATGAACCACATTTCAAACGCTCCAGAGCTGCATATGGCCAGTGACCACCTTTACTGAACAGTACAGATAAAGACATTTCGATCACCATAGAAAGCGGTATTGGGCAGTGCTGATCTAGAAAGTCAAGAATCTGTCACTATAACCTATAAAGCATACTGTGTGCTTTACCTATCCCTGACAACTAAGACCTCAACAAAGGAAATAGTAACCAGCACTTAACAACTTAACTACCACCAACAACCAGCCCTGTCACTATGAAGAAAACTAATACTGGCAGGGCAGTCACTGGATGAAGGATAAAACCAAGGAAACAAACATGCTACGTGAAAGAAGAAATGGGAGATTAATGAGTGACCTGTATATCTGTTAATGGTTCTCAGATGTCAGTAAGAACTTGGGTTATAAAATTTTAAGTCACTGTTTTAAACCTCAATTCAAGACTTATTTTTTGAAATTATATTGAAGATTTCTATTGTATTATTGCAATAAATTATTGCTCAATTTACAGGTCAGTTCACTTAAACATTCTCACTAATTTAAGAGCTTGTTTCAACCAAAATAACAGTTAAATTCATCCAGATAGAATTTATAGAGAATAATTTAATCCATAAAATGTACTAAAATTATTCAGAAGTATTTGAAAAAAGCAATCCATGATCATGGAATAGTGAGAACAGAAGAAGGCAAATAAGAAACAGTTTTCTTGTCTATCTTCCTTCTACTGAGGACTTAATGAAGTTAATTTTAAATATAAGCTAGTTATTCCATAATACTGGGACAAAAAGACAAAACTACAGTGTCCCTTTGTAGTCAATATATTCTTTGGTTTCTCCAGAAAACACTTTTTTTCTATTAACATACTATTTATATTTGTTATCTGCAAAATAACTATTAACACTTAATAAAACAGTTTTAGAAACATTATCAAGATAAAATTTTAGACATACATAGGACAACATATTAAAATGGAGTTATGATTGCTGCCTATTTCACCCTCTGTCATCCTCTTTAATATTCAGGGCATAAATATCTAATGATAAAAGAATATCCAGTGTTTATTAGAGTTGTCTAAAGCTTAAAATAACTTACTCTAAGTACATTCAGTCACATAAGTATGGCTTTACTTGATGAAAATTCACTTTCACAATCCAACTACAAAAAGCTCTTTCTGAATCCTTTAACTTTATAAACAGAAAGAAAACAAAAAAATCTTTTAACTAGGGGACCAGAGAAGGAGAAAGAAAACACTTTACTGCTTAAAACTCAGTATCCCCGGTAAAGAACAAAATTAGTAAGAGTATAAAATTCAAAGAGTAAAAATCGAGCACTCTAGGTACAACCAGAAACACATGGTAGGAGGTCATGAACTGCAGGGGTGAACTGTCTGTCCAAGGACATCATAATACCATAACTTAACGCTGTACTGCAGGACAACTCACTAATAAACAGGTATGTGACTAAGGAAAGTCACATTTTATTAGAAAGTTATATTTTATTTAGTCTGTACTGAGAAGAAAGCTTGGGCATACAAAACCACATCAAAGAGTGTTCATTAGATGTAATAAATAGGTAGGTAGGTAAAAGAGAAAAAAAATCACAACCATTCAACTGATTCAAAGGCCATGAATGACAAGACAGATATAAAATACTTTCAAGGACATTTATTTAGACAAATGTGAATTCAACATTTTTTTAAAATATGAGAGTCTTGACTTTTTAATTATTTCTTTGTATTAAAAAGATTTCAAGAAACTGAATTACTATCTAAGTTGAAGAGAGAACTTCAGATAATTTAGTTCTACTTCTGGAGTAGTGATATAATCATTCAATTAAATAAACATTTACTGAGCACCTAATGGCAATTCACACACAAGGCACAGATATACTAAGACATTTTCAACAGCTGTGGTCTGATCTATTCCTAAAGATCACAAAGAAAACAAAATATACACCTCCCACCTGAGTTACTTCCCATTTATCTCAATGAGTTAAGGAAAATCCTACACACTCAATTTATTAACTTCTTTAACGTAGCATTTTTTTTAATATGAGGGTATTAAAAGAATAGATCATCAGTTTGTTTTACTATGTAAATGAAAACGGAGAAAGCATTAAAAAAAGCACTAATATGGGACTTCCCCAGCAGTCCAGTGGTTAAGACTTTGTCTTCCAATGCAGGGGTTGTGGGTTCAATCCCTGGTCAGGGAGCTAGGATCCCACATGCATGCAGGCCAAGAAACCGAAACATTTTTAAGTGGAAGCAATTAAAAAAAAAAAAACAAACCAAAAACAAAAATGGAAGCAAAGTTGTAACAAATCCAATAAAAACTAAAAAAAAGCACTAATATACTTTCAGGAGGACTGGGATGGCACAAAAGAGCACGATTTGGTGAGGTAGACGGTGAAGGTTTTGTATCTCAACAATTGGAAAGTTATGAGCAAAGATACATATAGAAAAAAATGCCACTTAAAAATGATGTGAATCATTCAGCTGATTACTTGAAGGATTCATATGTAGTTTGTTACTTTCTAGTCATTACATACTGCTAAAGCTGGTCTCTTGTAATAGCTTAATCACTATTAAATGAATAAAAATTTAGAAGAAACTGCTCAAGAAAGGTGTTGTTTTCAATGGGGAGTGCCTATTGTAGGAAAAAGGAGTAAATTTGGGAAGGTCATGAAAATAAAAATGTGTTTTGGTACCACAAATAGATCACAAGCAAGCGATATGAAACATAAACATACACACATTTCAGAAAATTAAATATATAGGCAAATATTCTGAAATACACTGAAATATTCTTCAAGGTAAAAAATTATTTTACTTAATAAATAAGTTACTATATGACAAAATGCACATTCAAAGAATTCTTTTAAAGGAAATATTCCAGTCTAGCCATGAAATCCATTTTTTCCTTTTCTTACTTTCCATGTCAGTCAAGAATGATGCAAAGATTTTGTTTTAACATAGAAACAAATGCTTATAAGCATCATTTTCTGGGAGGCCAAAGAACAAGAATCTACTGCACAATTTCTAAGCATTCATTCTGAATTAAAATAATTTCTATCTATGAAAACATTTTAAAAGCCTGCATTATTCTTTGACCCATAAACCAGCAACAATAGCAAACAACAACAAAATTATTAGCTGTATCGAGAATTTGCATATCCTTATCGATACTTTCCATAATCCCAGGCAGTCAATCAAATACAGTTTGGTAGACAAAATTAAATGATACTCTTGGAGTCATTATCACACAGAACAGTTCCTAAAAGATAGAGTTTAAGGATTACTTACTTTCATAGGTGGTTCCTACTCTTTTTTTTATCCTTTGTGAATGGTCTGACAGACCATCTCTCCTGGAAAACCGCACTCAGAAACATTTTTGAATATATCTTCAGGAGATACACCTAATAAGGCGTCTAGTGAAGAATATATATTTGAAGTGACATATTTAAAATGGAAAACTTCCTTACAAATGATTGAAAGGCATCAGTGTCTTAGTTTTCATAATAAATATACAAAGAAGTTTTATACATGGAAGCTTGTTAAGAGTCTGATCATTAACTGTGAGACGACCTGAACAGTTTACTACTACTGGTTTACAATTGAGGAAATTGAGACAGGTTTAATGGCTTGCCGGACTATCCAGTTAGTAATTAGAGATGGCATTAAAATGTAACTGTTTGATTCCTTATACAGATGTTACTGGTATTAGAAAGAAGGGGCTGATCAGGGGAATTTGATATATAATCCTTATTTGCCTCATCAATAAAATGCCTCTTCTCTTAACACTTTTTAAGAGAAGATAATTTTTCCAAGTAACTGAAGGATTCGGCTGAAAGTGAAGAAGAACTAAAGAGCCTCTTGATGAAAGTGAAAGAGGAGAGTGAAAAAGTTGGCTTAAAGCTCAATGTTCAGAAAACTAAGATCATGGCATCTGGTCCCATCACTTCATGGGAAATAGATGGAGAAACAGTGTCAGACTTTACCTTTTTGGGCTCCAAAATCACTGCTGATGGTGACTGCAGCCATGAAATTAAAAGATGCTTACTCGTTGGAAGGAAGGTTATGACCAACCTAGACAGCATATTTACAAGCAGAGACATCACTTTGCCAACAAAGGCCTGTCTAGTCAAGGTTATGGTTTTTCCAGTGGTCATGTATGGATGTGAGAGTTGGACGGTGAAGAAAGCTGAACACCGAAGAATTGATGCTTTTGAACTGTGGTGCTGGAGAAGACTCTTGAGAGTCCCTTGGACTGCAAGGAGATCCAACCAGTCCATCCTAAAGGAGATCAGTCCTGGGAGTTCATTGGAAGGACTGATGCTGAAGCTGAAACTCCAATACTTTGTCCACCTCATGCGAAGAGCTGACTCACTGGAAAAGACCCTAATGCTGGGAAGGACTGGGGGCAGGAGGAGAAGGGGACAACAGAGGATGAGATGGTTGGATGGCGTCACTGACTAGATGGACATGTGTTTGGGTAAACTCCGGGAGTTGGTGATGGACAGGGAGGCCTGGTGTGCTGTGATTCATGGGGTCGGAAAGAATTGGACATGACTGAGCGACTGAACTGAACTGAAGGATCCAAACCTGTTTATTACATCTAACGAACACCCTCTGAGGTGGTTTTATATGCCCAAGCTTTCTTCTCAGTTCAGACTAAATAAAATATAAACTTTCCTTAGTCACATACCCATTTACTAGTGAGTTATACTGCAATACAGCATTAAGTTATGGTATTATGATGTCCTTGAAGAAACAGTTCACCCTTGCAGTTAATGACCTCCTACCATGAGTTTCTGGCACTGGTTCATATGGTTATTCCAGCTTCTGTAGAGGCAGCAGTGCATTTCTTCTGCTGCCATCAGTTTTAGCCTCGACAGGCACCCCTCCCTTTCTATTTATTTTCTTCTTCTAACTTCCCATGTGAACTGGGAAATGAGAAAATTAAATCTATTAGAATTTAGAGTCCCTCTATTCAGTAAAATACAAAAGCTTTAATTCACATATTCTTTTTTGGTTCAGTGGTCTCTGTCTTTTCTTTCAGTGATACTTAGGATCAAATTTATATGTATGGTACAAACCCTCATAAACTGTCGTCAAGAAAATTTGGCTTTTCTTTATATAGTGACAATCCCTTGACAGACAACTATCACTGGTTCCCAACACAAAAATATTATAACAGGATCTTATTTCATGCTTACAGAACCCAACTATTACATTTAAAATAATTTTCTCAAAGAGAAAAACGGAGGTTAAGAAATTGAGGAAAAAAATACAAATAATGGAATGAACATAAATCTTTCTATTCTGATCGTTCTTCACAGTCTGTTGAATCAGGCAGTAAATAAGATTAAGTGACCCCCCAAAAAAACAGGATACTTTTCTATCATATATAATTTGTCTGTACTTTTTTATTTTTAAAATACCAGTCATAAGTTATTAAATATATGCTTTATAATTATAAAAGAAAAATTAAATGCAAAAACAAGAGATCAACAACAGAAAATATCTTAGCTTGAACATAAAACTTTTTTCCTACCTAAGCAATCACAGAACATTATTGATGAAATCCAATTTTAATCAAAGTATTAGATTAATGATAGAAGTCCTATGAAAACAATCACTTATTATGTGAATGAGTATCAAAAGATAGGCTACACATGTATTGCTGCCAAGGTGAGATTAAAATCTGTAATATTTTATCAGATTAATGTTTTTCTTTTGGGTATTATGTAAGAAATTAAGAATTCAGGTTTTTTTATTTTTACTATTATTGAGTTTCAAAATGGCACAACGAGAGTATCTCTAATGTATTTCTATATTTAATCATTTTCTTTAGGGCAGGATACACATGAGTAGCAGAACAGACTGGCTGGTCAAACAGAAGTGAAGTGAAAGTCACTCAGTCGCGTCTGACTCTTTGCAACCCTATGGACTATACAGTCCATGGAATTCTCCAGGCCAGAATACTTGAGTGGGTAGCCTTTCCCTTCTCCAGGGATCTTGCCAACCCAGGGATCAAATCCAGGTCTCCTGCATTGCAGGCAGATTCTTTCCCAACTGAGCTATCAGGGAAATCCAGTGAAACAGAAACATCAGCACTATTAATTAAGCTTTTACTACGTACCAGGCACTGTTGTAAGCATTTTAAATCTATTAAAGCCTTCAGTCCTCATAAAAACCCTATAGGATAGACAGATACCACTATCATCTCCATTTTAAGATGAGGAAGTCAAGGCTTAAGAAGGTAAGCAGCTTTCCCAGAGTCATGACTACAGCGAGCCCATATACTGACAAGGATGTATGATGCCATGTCACTATATTAGGCAACACCCTATTTTAGTTTATTTTAGTACTTTAAAGTACATTTCCTTAGTTTCATCCTTCCACAGGACCAACACCATTCAGTTTAAAGATAGGACAAAAAGAAACCACTGGAAAACTCAGCAACACATCCAAGTTCATTAGGATAAAATCTAATGGTTAGTACGGCTGTACATTATAGTTAATGTATAGCCATATGCATGGTCAAGCTGTATCCTCTGTCGTGTTGACACATTTCAGGAGTACAGAAAGTAGAATAGATGGCGAAGAAAAATGTCTCCTAATCATCAAAAAAGAAAAAAAAAAAAAAAGAACAATAAATGTAACCTAACACATTTTACAAAGTATTTGAGATTCTATATAATTTTTAAATAATGAAAACCAAAATACATTGCCTCCCACTACCTCCAATCTTCCAAGAAACCAAGACACTAAATGTGTCTTGTAACTAGATGAAAACAAACTAAATATAAATCCAATATATTTAGGCAGTTTAGTTTTGTTCTTATTTTTATTCTAAACACAATGAAGCTCAGATAAAAATAGCTCCGACAATGTCTTCCTTTGGCCAAAAAATGTTTTTAACAGCCCACAGATGATTACATTTATTCCACCAAAGTGAAATAAATGGAAATTTTTAGTTCCTTATTTGTTTTTCTTTTATTAACAGTGGATGGTTTGCTTTTTTAAAAAAAAATAACACAAACAAAAGAAAAGCTGAAATCTGGAAAAATGAGGGCTCATATTAATCAAAGAGCAAATAAGACCTCATATAACTTTTCCTAAAAACACAGAACACCCCACATTCCCTATGAAAAGGAAACGGCATTTTTAATACAAAAGCATAAGATGTACTATCTTTTATACATATTTTACTACTTACATTTCAAGAACATTTAGAACAGCAATATTTTTTTATCATTGCATGTTCATTCTTAGAATTTATTTTAATCACACTTTTAGTAAAAATTAAGCTATAATTTAAAACCCAATGGTTTCTTGCATATCGCAAACACATATGATTTGTGTGAGAAATCACTAAAAGCATTTCAGACCTGTTACAAAAAACAGACTGACAGCCACACCAAAGACTCAAGAGAAGTTAATTAGTATATTGTTACCAAATGATTATAATCATTTCAGATATAATTAGTTCTCAATATTTAAGTCAGACTAGTTTCTTCCTTAGGCACTAAAGATCACTTTTTACATTTCTATTAATCTCTTATAAACTATGCCAAAAGAAGCAAGAGAATGTTTACCATATTATGGACTTAAAAAACTGGGTAAAACTAGAATTCTTTGAGAGAAAAAGCATGTTCCTTGTTTCAGTATGTTTGTGCAAACAAAAACTCAGCTTAACATTTCATAAAAGACTAAATGTTACTATACCAATAGACTGTAAACTATAAAGCCAAAGACATAAGCTTTATTAAAGGATATGAGGTAGATGATAAAAAAGTCATGTGCTAGCAACAGAGGACTTCATTCTTCTCATTCTATTCAAGAATGAGACTCCATAATAACCAAAAGAGACTAAGCAAATTATTCTGGACAGGAGGAAATACCAAGAGACAACTCTGAAATAAACAAAATGGCCAATACACACTGACAAAACAAAATCACCTACTGAATTTTGCACAATTCCCCATAAACCAGAAATCAATAAGCTGGTACTTTAACCAAAGCACTATCACTGTTATCAAAGGGAGAATCATATATTCACTAATGGATAATGAACTACAAACGTCGATTAATAAACTTTATTGTGAAGTTACAGAAAAACGGTTTAATGACTAAAACTTGAGTAAACAAGAAATAAAACCTAAGACAGAAACAAAGAAAAAAGCCATGTTTTCAAAGTACATAGAGCTGAAGTAACATTTGGAAAAATCTTATATAGGTTGAGTGATCTCATTCTCAAAGTTCAGTGGCACACACTGTATAAGAGATAACTAAAAATGGTTTGGTGCCCCAATAAAATTCTACATTTTGTTGTTACTGTAGTTGAATAAAGCAGGAAGGGGACCAATTTTTTGATTATTCCAGATAAAACATTAACAGGTGGCAAATGACTTAGAAAAGGTGAATGCCATGAAGAACAAACTGACAGACTCAAATAATACGACAAAAAGCATTTTCTCGGTGTTCACATCAAAACCTTTTCTAAGATAACCATCTCCTTTTTCATGGAAAGAAAGTTTAACAACATAGTGGATATGCGGCTGTTAACACAAAATATATTCTAGGAAGTAGTACTCCAATCAACAGCATCGAAAATCAGTGGTTCTTGGGTAAATCTTCTCCTGCAATTTACTTACCTCCACTGACTGCATCTTGCTCTTCGCCTTCAGGAAAAGCAACCTGGCTTGGCAAGCTATTCCTAGACCGAGTGACTGTCTCTAACTGGGAAGCCCGTCCCAATAACGATAGCTCATCTAGCACCTCTCCTTCTTTGGCCTCCAGATCGGACTTTGAAGTGGTTAAGGGTTTTACGCTTTCAGGCGCCATTAGCCTGCTGGAGTCATTTAAACACGCTACTGTGCCGCTGTCCAGGCTCAACACTCGGGCCCGAGTCTTGGCACTATTTGTGCTGGAAGTCCGCCGTGCTGTCCGCTTTTTGCCAGTTCCTTCAGGACCCAGGTGGGTCTTGTGTGCATGCTCAGAGTCGGTGCCCCTCTCCTTAGCGGCGTGTTTGGTCTTTAGGGCACTGTATCTGCCCTCAGGAGACTGACAAGAATGAGAAGTGGTGCTAGAAGAGCTATCACTGCTGAACTGGTGAGCAGACTGAACACTGGACGCTCTGCTCAAGTCACTTTGGTCACTGGAGTCCTCATCGTGACAGAATATAGCACTATGCGGCTTGGTACCAGCAACACCTCGAAAGGACACATAGTCCCTATGCCGACTTGAATCGAAGCTGCTGGCCCGTTTTTTCCCTGTCCGTCTCCTGCCTGACTTATGGGCAGAGGCTGTCCGGTGGATTAGGCTGGAGGATTTAGGTCGCACATCCCCTTCCTTCTGCTTTCCACCAACATCTTTACTAACTTTCGAGTCCACCGACACAGCTGGCTTCTCACCCTCCTCCTCTTTGTTTTCAGCAGTCTTCCCAAGTGGTGTGTCCCCCTGTGAAGTGAATTCATTTGCGTGGGGGTTTTTATTGGCTTCTTCAGATGCAGAGGTGCTGAGACCTTTCTGATTGTGCACGTCATCAGAGCCGTTAGAATCCTTGGCCTCCTGAACCCCACTATTCGTACTCGCATCCAAGGCAGTCTTTTCACTGCTAGTCCTTTTGTCACCAGCACAGCTATTCTTGTCCTCTGCCTCAGCACAGCCCTCTTTCTTCTGACTGCTCTTCTTTGCCACCTGGGGAGACTCCTCGTGCTCTGACAAGATGCTCTCGATGTGAGTGGAGCTGGTCTGCTCACTTTTGTAACTGCTGACTGTGCTGTGGGTGTCCCGGTCCGTCCCACTGCAGTAGCTCTCCGTTGAGCCACTGCTGCGCGTGCTCAGGCTTCGCAAGCTGTCCATGCTTTTGTCTGCGTTCAAGGGTTTGCTCTTCCCACTTCTGGTAGGTGGCTGAGAATTACTGTTTTTCAGCTCGCCAACCAGCTGAAATTCCCCAGGTAAACACGGATTTTCCACCAAGGATTCTTTGGATCCAGAATGAGGCTTGGAAGATTCTAACTCACTAACAGGATCCAACCCACGTCTTTGCTGATAAAGAGGGAAGTCATTCAGTGAAGTGTCTGGAAAAGCCACAGCAGAGCTGGAAGTCCGTGGCACACCCCGCGGCCGGTGATCCTTCCTGTACGAGTGTGAATGTAAAGGGACAAGAGAAGCTACTTCTGTGTCACAGGCATTGGACAGAGACTGCTCGACGTGGTGATGGTGGCTGTGACTCGGCAGGCTCACTCTGTCACTCAAGTCCCTTGGTAAGTCCTGTCCACATGAAGATAAGGACGGCTGAATGGAGATGAAGGAATCATTGGAGACCAGGCGGAAGAGCTTCCGGTCGGCTGCCAAATCTGTTTCAAACATATATTTGGAAATGTTAACACAAATCTATGATCTGTTTTTCTACTGTCTAACAGAGGAAAGAATTCAGTGTACCATAAATTAAGCATAAACTATTTCCCAAGTAGCTCACTGAATAACAGTTGGCCAGTCATTCCAAAGGGCTTGTTTCTACTTCCCAGCTAAAGAAAGCAAGCATTCTACTAATGGAATGAACTGAACCTCCAAATCTTCAACAAACCTCAGAAAAAGTTCTACGGATGATCAACAATAAAATAAAAAGCAACAAAGGATTAAATTTAAAACAGACCTGGATTTCTGTGTAAGTTCTGTCCCTAACTTAGTAACTGGGTAAAGGTGGGTTACCTTTTCAAGACTCTGTTTCCTCATCTGTAAAATGTGATATCAATCTCACCATGGGATAACTGAGGTAATAACATACTTGCTTAGCACAGTGCCTGGCACAATTAATGGTAGCTATCATTATTTCACCTAGCTAAATTAAAAATCTTTTTGAAAAACTAATATAATTGATTTTTCAAATCCACAAAAACTGAGAGCATCAGAGACAAGCCAAAAAATCAAAAGGTTGACCAAGGCCCAGACAAGATACGGTATAATGATAGAAGATGTCTTCCTGTTCACAATGGTTGAAAGTATTAAAACAATAATTACAGGGCAAAATACTACATTTTATCTTTTACCACTGATGCAGCAATTAAAAATGGTTCATGAAAAAAAAATACATATCCCCGCTATATCTGTAAGATTATTCCTTAACCCTTCATTTAGGGCAGGGATTAGTGACTTGAGCTATCATATATATTATACACACATAAAGATAGATAAAAATATAAATAAACCCATCTATCCACCTACCTACATTGTAATTTATCTTGAAATATAGCTTGACAACCAAACTGCACAATAGCTGATGTTTTATGTACCTTTTAACAGACAAGTATTGCTGAGTTGCTGTTCGTTCAATAAAAAGAAATATTATTGTCTTATTTGTCATAACTGCATAGGAAAAATACAGTAACAGAGTCTATAATAAGTCAGACTCTTCATAGTAGTTACCTTAAATAATAAAAGGATACATTTTTCCCCTAAGATTAATATAAAATAAGAATGACTTCTAGAAATATTTATGGACTTTACAAAAAGCTTAATGTAGGTTAGATCTAAACAATTAAAAATCTAAACTAGAAATACCCTCTAGAAGGTACCATACAAACTGTGATTTATAAATGACCTATTAGGCTTTATCTTGTGTCTTAAAGTCCTCAAGATAAGTGAAACCAAGGTTCTTTTCATCTGTCCAAAACTGTGCCACTATACTTGGGTTCTTATAGTTTCTAAAAAACCCAAATTTAATAACAAGCACTGTATCTACTATTCTACAGTATTAGTTTATAATGGTTATTTCTAAAAACTCTCAATATATATCCCTATTAAGCAATTATGGGGTGAATATACAAATATTCACATTTCAAGAATATAAAACAAAAACTTAACTGAGAAAGTAGTTGAAAATCACTAATTCTAATATACAATAGACTTTTAAAAATACCAACTCCCAAGACATTAATGAAGCAGAAATTTAAGTTTTTCATTTTAAAGGACATAGCCAAATTTAATTTAATACATTTACTTTTTTCAGTGTTGCTAAATAAATATATCATAATAAGTTTGACTTTGTCAGGAAGAACTTTAGGTGGTTTTAGGAAATTTTAAGTAAACATGCTTTCTTAAGACACTTTTTCTTCCTAGTAGCAATACTGTCAAAGACAGGCTCAAATCCACCCAGAGAGATACTATTTTTCATCTAATTAAGCTTTTTTACAGTGATTGCTGCTAGTAGTATTCAGGATAAGAAAGGCATCTCACACACTACTCATGGTGGTGCAAACTAGTGCAACCAAACTTCTACAAAGCAATTTCAAAAACCTTCAAAAAGTATATCTACCCTTTGATCAACGATCTACTTCTAGAAATTTCTGCTAAAAGATAAAATCAGATATCTGTACAAGGTTTTAGAAAAAGATTATTCATCTCAAGTTGTTATAAAACTCCTTAAAACAAAAAACTATAAAAATGTGCAATAAAAAAAGGTTGAATAAATTATAATGTCTAACAATAATACTATGCAGGTACTAAAATGTATTCAAAGATTACACAATGATATGAGAAAATATTTAAAGTGAAGAAGATGGCACTATATAAAAAATATGACTGGGCTTCCCTAGTGGCTCAGTGGTGAAGAGTCCACCTGCCAATGTAGGAGATGTGGGTTCAATCCTTGATTCAGGAGCATCCGACATGCCCCCAAGTGGCTATGTGCTACAAATGTCGAGCCTGTGCTCTAGAACCTGGCAGCCACAACTACTGAGCCCACATACTGCAACGGCTGAGGCCCGTGAGCCCTAGAGCCTATCTCTACAACAAGAGAAGCCACCGCAAGAAACCCAGGCTTTGCAACTAGGCAGTGGCCCCACTCTCCACAACTAGAGAAAGGCCAGTGCAGAGTAAAGATCCAGCAGAGCCAAAAACTAAATAAATAAAATTATGTTTAAAAATATGATTCCAGTCTGTAAGAGTTTAAGAGAATACGAAGGGTATGCGTGCATATGTTCATAGGAATGTTAAAAGTAATATATCATATTTAGCCATAAAAGAGAATAAAGTCCTGATACATAATATAACATGCGAAGTGAAAGAAGTCAGACACAAAAAGTCACATACTATATAGTCCCATTTACATGAAATGTACAGAACAGGCAAATGCATAGGGACAGGAGTGGTTGCCAGGGGCTGAAGAAGGAAATGAGTATAATGGATATGAGTATCTTTTTGGGGTGATGCAAATGTTCTGGAATTAGATAGTGGTCATGAGTGCCCAAATCTGTGAATATACTAAAAACCACTGAACTGTATTCTTAAAAGGGTGAGTTTTATGATATGTGAATTATATCACAATAAAAAGGAAAAAAATGATACACAAAAAAATATTAACAGTTATCTCAGTGGCAGAAATGTAAATCATCCTCTTCCTCATACTTAACTGGATTTTATAGAATTAACGTATTACTTTTATAAACAGAAATCAAAACTTCCTCCTCTCTTCTAGATCATCCTCAGCAATTATAAAAAACAAACTGCTTTATTTCTCTTACATTCCTAAAAAATCCAAATCTCTTCCTTTATCCTCACTTCTGCTGTTACCTATCACCTTATACCTCTGGTGTCCTTTACAGAAATTCACCAAAAAGTAGTCTATAGTCACCGTTTCCAATTCTTCTCCTCCGACATGTATTCTACTCCCACCCCACTGAGAAGCTATCAAGGTCACCAACATCCTCTGTGCTGTGAAGTCCAACGGTCAGGTCTCAGTCTCATATGACTTGGCCTACCAGCAACATCTGACAAAGCTGATCGCTCTCCCTGAGATGTGGGGATACGCCCCTCTACCTCACCAGTTGCTCCAATTCAGTGTCCTGGATTTGTCAGACTATAAGTGGCTCAGAGCCCAACTGTTGGAACTCACTCATTTTTCTATCTATACTCTCTCTCTCATACGTCTTATCCAATTTTTCTGGCCCCATGATAACTAAAATTCAGAAATACTTGTAATTACTTTCTCCATCTTCTACCCAGCCTCAGTACTCACACAGGGATGGACTAGAGTTCTGATCTTGGGTAGGAAAGACATGAGTGAGGCTGAGGAGGGAAACTACAGATAATCCCTTTTTAGAAAACATACATGACACATCCCCACAACCTCAGTTTTCTCCCAATTATCCTGAATCAGGTTGATAAAATGAGTGCCAACTAGTCAACTAACTGCTAACCAACTAACTAAAGGTCCCTGTCCTGTAAATCCGAAGCAGCCAGAGCCAGCCGAGTCTCAGCTATTTAAGCCAGAATGAACAACAGCCACTAGGTGGCGCCACACCGCAGCCACACAGCCACTGGGAACCAGGCTGCCTGAACTCCAGGCCCAGCTAACCATACCAGCATTCCCTGCCAGTTCATGAATTTGATATTAACCCAGCCCCACATTTGACATAACTGAATCTTTTTTTTTTTTAATTTATACACTGAAAACTCTTAAATTTAAAAACCTCAACCCATATTTCCTATCTAAAATCCAAGCCTATCTAATTATCTACTCATTACTGCTGTTTAGAGGTCCTACAGCAACTCATACCTGATATGGCCAAAATGAACCCCCTCTCGTGCCCTTCACCATGCTCTCCCCACTTCTAAATCTGCTCCTTCTCAGTTTTCTCCTTTTCAGTTAATGAAGAATCCATCCTCCCCATGATTTAACCCCAAAATCTTAGAGTCATCTATGACTACTATTTCTTTCACATGCTATTTCCAAATCCATCATATCCTTTCATTAACATCTGCCACAGTCAGACCGGGCTTCCCTGGTGGCTCAGCTGGTGAAGAATCCACCTGCAATGCAGGAGACCTGGGTTCAATCCCTGGGTTGGGAAGATGTCCTGCAGAGGGCATGGCAACCCACTCCAGTATTCTTGCCTGGAGATTCCCCATGGACAGAGGTGTCTGGAGGCTAGAGTCCATGGGGTCAAAAAGAGTTGGACACAACTGAGCGACTAAGCACACACAGTCAGACCACCTCTCACTACCCTGATCTGTGCTCTGATTATTCTAATAATCTGCTAACTGCATCAGCCTCTGTCCCTTTTAATACATACTCAAACAATACAGGAGCCAAAAGACTGTTACAATGTAATAGAGATGATGATACTTCTCTGCTCAAAACTCTGTACAGCTGTTCATCTTGTTGGAAATTGAAAGCAAAATCCCTAAAATGGCAAGGGACTTCCCTGGTGGTCCAGTGCCTCTGTGCTCCCAATGCAGGGGGCCTGGGTTCGATGCTGCATTAGGAAACTAGGTCCCACGTGCTGCAACTAGGTCTGCAGGCCACAACTAAAAATCCTGCATGCCACAACAAGGGCCCAGCACAGTTAGATAAATAAGTATTTTAAAATAAATAAATAAATAAAATAAAACAGCTTACAAGACTGTAATTTGGCCCCTCACTCACTCTGTACCAGCCACACTATTTCTGACAGGCATGTTCCTGCGTTGGGATTTCTGCCTGTGCTGTTACCTCTGGCACAGAGGTAGTCTCCCTCCTCCCCAATATCCTGAACAGCTCACTCCTTCTCCTTCAGGTCTCTGCTCTCAGCAAGGTTTCCCCTCCACCATTCTGTAATATTTAAACTTACTATGCCCACAGCACCACCCCACCACTCCGCATACCCCGTCTCTATTACTACATACACATTCGATTCACAGTAGCATGTTTCCATACTAACAGTATGAAGGCCACAGTGGTAGAAAATTCTGTCTGTTCATCAACTGATTTCTAGTACTTAGAATGGTATCAGGCACACATCAGTACTGATAATAATTGCTAAATACATGAGGAAAATGTTATATGATAAAAGCAAGTTATAAAACTGTATGAAAGTAGTATAGCATAGTGATTAAAAGCAGAATTTAGAACTAGCTTTGAACTACAGGACTGCTACTTTGCAGATGGGTGATTTGGGGCAAGTTTCTTACAACTTTGCTCCTCTGTAAAGTGAAAATAATAACACTATGAACTTCAAATGCCTGTCATGAAGGTTTACTGGGTGAATGCACATCAAGTGCTTAAGAGATGACCCAAACCAGGGTTTGATCAACTAAAGCCTATAGAGCCAAAGTGGCTTTCTGCCTGCTTTTGTAACTAAAGTTTTAGTATAACACAGCCATTCCCACTCATTTATAGGTTGTTTACAGCCTCTTTCACTCTACAACAACAAAGGTGAATAGCTGCAACAGAGACCATGTGGCTGACAAAGCGTTAAGGGATAAGTGTGCTGACTCTTCACAGGGCAACAGTATGCACTCAGTGACTGAATATATCATCATTCTCTATGTCAATATGTACCTGCCAGGGTAGATCTGTGTGAATATAATTGCCAACCTGCCAGACTACAACATTCTTGCTCACACTTCCCAGATGAAAATAAAGAGACCTATGACCCATAAGTGCAGTGGCACGAGCCCCTCTAAAATCACTACCCAGTTTCTGAGACACTGCTGATCACATATTATACAAAAGAACACTATGATTCTCAGAGATTAATTCACCTTCCCCTTTTATGAGAAAACAGCTTTCAAACCATACGGTACATTCAAATGTATTTTTTAAGGGGAGGGGATAGCTGTGAGGGGTGGTCCACCAAAGCAAATAAATAATGATGAGGTACTGCAATTCTCCAAAAGCAATTACAGTGATAAACCTAAAATTCTGACAAAATATCCTTGTAAGAATCAAACCTGGGTAAAACACTAAATTAGCAGGAAAATGTCTCCATTCAATGATCGATTTGTAACCCTATAAATAAGTTTCATAATTAAGTATAATAGGAAATTTATCAGTCTGCCTGCCTACCAAACATCACCCATAAGCTAACAACAACAACAACAACAACAAAAAACAGGCTGGAAATAGGGAGACAGGTTTCTATTCCAATTCTAGCTCATTGATTATATAACCTGGGATAATCTCAACTGGAAATGGGTATGGCATATCCATCCTTTCATGTCTGAAAATTAAAAATCAAACTCAAAACATGTGGCACTTCTTTAAAAAAAAAAAAAAAGAACTCTATAAAATCCAAAGTACTCATTTACAATGAAGTTGAATAAGGAGGGAAAAAAAAATCACTTAAAACTAAAATTTACATTATAAATATGCTACAGGAAGACACCATGTTGGAGGCAGACAGTTTCTCAGTAAGTCCAATAGCAAGTTATTTCTCTGTCAAACACACTGTTGTTTCTGCAGTCAGGCAACATAAGCAGCAGTTGGCATCTAGAGGTCATACTGAATGGAAAAGAACAGCTTTACATACTAGGTTATCAGTAAGCTAAGCAAGATGTTCTGACCAACTAAAGGAATAGCAGATTCTTATCTCCCATCTCATATTCATTCTACAGCATATGCTCACAAAGTTTCTCTGTTTACTTGGCAGAACATATGAAGCTGAATTCCAAAAGCTACGAGTACTTATAACACTGTGCTACTGTTACGCTAGCAAATCATTTTATTTCAATGTTTCTAAAAAACCACACTAAATTATTACAAACTTCTGCCAAAATATGAGCAGCACATTGCACAAACTCACCCTGGTCATCACAATACATGATGCTGCCATGAAGTAAACTGTTCTTACCTTGTTCTTCACTTCCCTCCTTACAAAGACTAGAGCTCTGGCCCAGACTTAAACTGATATCATCAGAAGTCTTGGCGGTGTCTGTATCTCCTACAAAGTTAAGAGAAACCCAAGAAGACATTATATTAAAAGTAAAAGCTGTACAGGTAGCATAACAAGGAAGGACATAAGAAAGTATAGTAGGTATTTATTAACTAAAGCAGTTTTTGTATCAAGGGTTACAATAAAAGATGCATTAAACTGATAAGAAGCATCATGGACTGTCAGATCACATATACTACAAACCAAATATGGAAAGGCCTCATAATACTAGCTAATACAACTATTTCTTTCAAAAAAAGTTTTAAAGATGAAATGCAAATTATGTAATAACTTGAAACAACTTAAAAGTCCCTCCCAGGAAAAATTAGAGAGTTATAAAATTACAGGGCAAAAATAACAATGAATTTATTTGACATAGATGTTTTGAATAAATGATATATACATGAGGTATCAGAAAAAAAAAGGTTTTAGTGTCTTGCTTCTTAAAGATCAAAATGTACAATTTATACAGTGTAATCCAAGTGGTTAAAATACTGTTATGATAAAAAAACTGAAAGTGAAAGTCACTCAGTCATGTTGAAAAGGGACCACAATTTAAAACAAAGCAACCTTTAATACAAGATACATAATTTTATCCACAAAATAATTTCAAGAATGATTTTTCATTACATGCAAATACACGATACAATTAATTATCTTTACTACAACCAAAAAAGAAATGGAAAGTCAGAGGTAATGTTCAGGGGAGACCACACCCACCTTTAATAGTTGCTGCTGTTCCAAGACGAGAGGAGCCAGATCCAATCTGAAAACATGACATGAAGTAAACACAATGCTAGCTACGCCATCAGCACAGACTAGCAAGATTGTCAAATGAAATTATATCATCAAAACAAGCTATCAGTCACTTTCACCAAAAGGCCATGATGCATCAGAGCCACACTCTGCTGCAGCGTGTGCGGCACACCTCACACACTCAAGTCAGGACACTGAATCCTGCTGCGTGCTCGGGGCAGACGGAGCCCCCAGGGGAGAGCCTCCAATCTCAAACAATCTGTGTCAAACAATCGCTATCAGTTTTATATTGCATCAAGACATGTTTCAGTTACAAACAAAGCGAAACTAGGTGTCAAGACTACCTGAAATAAATGTAGACTTATCAGGGATTATAAAGGGAAAGTTCGGAGGATAAAACACAGTAACAAAGAGCAACCTAAATCTTCCTGTCAAGTTGTTGTGCATCAACACGTACTTTCCTGAGTTTCAGGCAGAAAGTTCTTTGTAGGCTGCTATAACGCATTTTTTAAAAAATAGTAATAATAAAAAAAAACTAAGGCATTTAAGAAAAAGGAATTTTTAGCACAAACTCTATAAACAGAACACTGTTATAAATCTGTGGAGTTTTTAGGGCTTATATTCAAGATGGTATATAATTTCCCTAAAATTTTATAACCATCATGTATTATATTATCATAACAATCATATAAACAAATACCATAAATTCCATGAACACATTAAGGAAACCAAATATAACAACATGACAGTTACTAAATCAACAAGTCTGAGTAGTTCTTGTTATAACCTGTTTTCAAGGGATTCAAGAAGAAAACAGTCAAGCAAATTTAATCTTTATACTAAAATCAAGAACATTCACAGAATATGTGCATTTTGCCAAATCTTTCCCTTCAATTGATTCAACTGAACAGAACTATACAATGAGAAATTTGGTAAAAGTATAGCTAATAATGACTTTAATGGGGCATGAGGGACTTTCTTAGTCTGGATGGCAATTAAATGGGTGTACACATCATGTAAAAATGTACTGAGCTGTACACTTAATATGCATACACTACACATATGAAAGCTATATGTCAGTGAAAAACAGCAAAAATAAGCATATGCGTATAGGTTAAAACTACTAATAAGCAGTATAGACAAAAAAAATGAGCTTTGCAATATTTTTCAACAGTTTATTAAGTTTGATTCTCCTGATTTTTCCTGATATTTGCTTTCAATTAGCCACAAAAAGCACTGCAATAGACAGGAAGAAAAAGGCCCCAAAAGTATTTTACTGCAAAAAGAGTTTCATTCTAAACACACCTGCTAAATAAATAAGTTAAAAAACCAACAAGTTATTTTTCTACTAGAATAATAAACATATAACTTTCTAGACAGAAGCTTACAAACAACTAAGCAAACCAGAAAGTACCATTTCATGGTACCCTTCTAAGAATTTAAACTTTAAAAAAAAAAAAGTTTTTTGAATATACATACAGTAGTCATTTGCTCACAACCTCAGAGTGTTTCCTTTTTCTCTCCTTAACAAGCTTCCTATTTTGTTCAAATGTTGGACATGTATCTTTTGATTTATGAAGAGAGGACCCAGACTCTAATCTAGGTGTGTGTTCCGTTCTGGTCAATGAATGTATGGGAGAGTCTATTGGAAGGCTTTGGGGAAAGACCTCCCTGTGTCTGAGATGATGATGACCAAGGACAACTCTGCCCCAGACTGTCACCTGCTTCTTCACTTTTCAACAGGATCATAATGGAACCTGCTGTGCTCATTCTGCAACTCTGAGAGAAAGCCAAAAGGCCTAGGGAAGTTCCAACCCAGAGCCCTAATAATATTTAGCTGCTGAACAAATGCTATTCAATCAGCTCCAAATGTAGGTGACAAACTCCTATTTCTGTAAGTCACTTAATTAGTTGAGTTCTATTACTTGGTGACAAAAGCAATCTTAACAGATACAATGTGTGGTTATATTTTTATCTTTCATGCTTTTCTGAACTGTCTCAAGTTTATCCCCCCAAATATAATGGGGTTGTTACTGTTCATATGCGCAACAGTAAGGGACTGAAAATACAAACCACAGTACATACAAATAAAAGGATGCACTGCAGTTTTCAAGATGTTCACTGCAGGAAACACTTAATAGTACTAACATTCATGATATTGTCAGTGAAGAGAGTCAAGTGCCAAAGAGCAAGCACACTAAAATCTCTTTGTTTAAAAACTTTTTTTTTATTATGACATTATAGATGATCTTATTTTCTTCTTGATGCTTTCCTTCATCTGCTAACTTTCTAAAAATAAACACATTTAGAAAAGGAAAAAATTAAGAAAAAAATGGTATCTGCATATACTTAGAGGTGACGTTTTCCTTAATAGATTTGCACAAACTAAAATGCTCCAGTATTTCTTCTCTTTGAGAAGGACCAAGGGAAAGTCCAGGTACAATCATGGACATCAGAGAACAAAAATTACTTCCAACAAAAGGCAATCAGGCAAGGCCACCTTCTCCATAAAACGTTGCCATCTCTCTAGCTGGAAACGTTTCTGAAATCATTAGCCCCTTTTCTGTACCATTCTTATGGCAACTATTACTTTGCACCTTTTACTTGTATTTCCTTGGTAATATATCATAACTTCAGTTACTTATAGATATCTACTAT
The DNA here is from genome assembly GCF_054371585.1 of Giraffa tippelskirchi. NCBI lineage: Eukaryota > Metazoa > Chordata > Mammalia > Artiodactyla > Giraffidae > Giraffa > Giraffa tippelskirchi. Next base: position 142,696,988 of record NC_137281.1, on the reverse strand, counting down.
GAAATTGAAATGGCAACCCACTCCAATATTTTTGCCTGGAAAATCCCATGGACACAAGAGCCTGGTGGGCTACAGTTCACGGGGTCGCCAAGAGTTCACATGCATGAAATTGCAAACTCTTTGAGCATAAGATGTGGAGAGGGTAAGACCCACTCCACATCCCAGACAAGCAAAATACCTTAAATACTATCAGGCATTAAAATATTTTAAGGAAGATAAGTGACAACAAGAAAGAGAGGAATGTAACGGACAGTTTAAAAACATGGGGAGGGGAGGGGATGGAGAATAGAAGATGGAAAGGAGAAGGGTAGCAGTGGCATGAAGGAAAGGATGGTACCAATGACTATGAGGGTGCCACAGTGTTCAAGGAGTTCACTATCTAGTACTGAAGACATTTATAAACAACTATGATAACAAGCAGTAAGAGCCATGTAATAAAACATGTACAGGAAACATGGTATCTCTGTATTGATAATATCTCTACCGATATACAAAAAGTCCAACTTACTTCCTCATTTCAGCTTTCCTAAAGGATAACAATAATTATGTCAATAATTTCTTTTGTTATAAACAGTATAAAACTAAAACACCAAAATTCAAGTAGCACAATAGTTTCTGACATCTGCCCTTTTTAATACAAGAGTTAATATTTTAAGGAAAACCAAATCAGTCAGACGTGCTACGCATTTAGGTGCAGACATGAGTTAATTATACTTAAGATGGGACTCCCTCCCTAAAACAAGTAGGGCTGAGACAGGATAGGGGCAGGATACAAGCTTTAAAAGAATGACACAGTCCAAGGAAATGGCATAAAATAATTAGAACCAACTAGGTCCAAAATGGCCTACTTCTCTTAGGCCTTGGGCCTTAGTATACACTCACTGAAACACATCAACAAGGGAGGAAGGAGAGGTGAAAAGAATTGGGAGATTGGGATTGACACATATATACTACCACGTGTACAACAAATAGCTAGTGGGAATCCCTTCATGAATCACAGCCTTGTTATGGCAAAGGGACTTGCGTAACTCAGTGAAGCTACTGAGTCATGCCATTGCACAGGGCCACCCAAGACAGATGGGTCATATTGAAGAGTTCTGACAAAATGTGATCCACTGGAGGAAATGGCCAAGCATTCCAGTATTCTTGCCTTGAGAACCCCATGAACACTATGATAAGGCAAAGAGATACGACACCAGAAGCTGAGCCCCCCTAGGTCGGAAGGTGTCCAATATGCTAATACAGAAGAGTGGGAAGGCAATCACTAATATAGCTCCAGAAAGAATCAAGTGGCTGGGCCAAAGCGGAAATGACGCTAAGATGTGGATGTGTCTGTAAAAGTAAAGTCCAACGCTGTAAAGAACCATAGGAATCTGGAATGTTAGGTCCATGAATCAAGGCAGACTGGATGTAGCCAAGCAGGAGATGGCAAGAGTGAACATCAACATCTTAGGAATCGGTGAATTAAAATGTATGGGAATGGGTGAATTTAATTCAGTTGACATTATATTTACTACTGTGGGCAAGAATCCCTAAGAAGAAATGAAGAAGCCCTCACAGTCAACAAGAGTCTGAAATGCAGGACTTGGGTGCAATCTCAAAAACAAGAGAATGATTTCAGTTCATTTACAAGGCAAATCATTCAACATCATAGTAATCCAAGTCTATACCCCAACCACTAATGTCAAAGAAGCTGAAGTTGACCGCTTCTATGAAGACCTACAAGACCTTCTAGAACTAACATCAAAAAAGATGTCCTTTTCATCACAGGTGATTGGAATGCAAAAGTAGGAAGTCAAGAGATACCCAGAATGAGGCAAGTTTGGCCATGAAGTACAAAATGAAGCAGGACAAAGGTTAACAAGAGTTTTTTCCAGTAATCATGTAGAGATGTGAGAGTTGGAACATAAAGAAGGATGAGCACTGAAGAACTGATGCTTTTGAATTGTGGTGCTGGATAAGACTCTTGAGATTCCCTTAGACAGCAAGATCAAACCAGTCAATTCTAAATGAAAGCAACCCTGAATATTCATTGGAAGGACTGATACTGAAGCTCCAATCTTTTGGCCACCTGCTGCAAAGAGTGGACTCACTGAAAAACACCCTGATGCTGGGAGATTGAAGGCAAAAGGAGAAGGGGGCAGCAGAGGATGAGATGGTTAGATAGCATCACCAACTCAATGGACGTGAACTTGAGCAAGCTCCAAGAGATAATGGAAGACTGAGGAGCCTGGAGTGCTGCAGTCCATGGGGTCACAAAGAGTCAGACTCCATGGGGTCACAAAGAGTCAGACACGACTTAGTGACTGAACAACAGTGGGAACCTGCTGTATTGCACACAGAGCTCAGCTCAGTGCTCTGTGATGACCTACAGGGTTGGGATGAGTTGGGGGGGGGCGTCCAAGAAGAAGGGGATACATGTATATATATAGCTGATACACTTTGTTTTACAGCAGAAACTAATACAATAATGTAAAGCTATTATACTTCAATTAAAAAAAAAACACACATCAGCAAGCTAAATGATACACCCACAGGTGCCATGAGTTTCAAGATTGATCATAAAGGTCAAAAAGTAGGCAGTGGCCCAATTCCTGGAAATTCCCACCCATTCCCCAAAATGGCTGGAATATTCTTTCCACTCATTAGCCTATGAAACTGGGACTTCCCTGGTGGCTCAGTCAGTGAAGCATCTGCCTACAATGCGGGAGACCTGGGTTCTATCTCTGGGTCGGAAAGATCCCCTGGAGAAGGAAATGGCAACCCACTCCAGTACTCTTGCCTGGAAAATCCCACGGATGGAGCAGCCTGGTAGGCTACAGTCCATGGGGTCGCAAAGAGTCGGACACGACTGAGCAACTTCATGATCACTACAGGGTTAAGTGATAGGAAACTACTTAACCCTATAAAACCTGACATCATACCCTGGGCTTCTCTGACCTTCTGAGATGGCCCACACTCTATCTGTGAAGTGTGTTTCCTGCCTGAATAACCATTCTTTAGCTTTACTATGGCACCTCTTGAATTCTTTCCGTGTAAAGCCAAGAACCCACACTTGGCAACTGTCCCAGGGACCTGGATATGACCTGGGATGTGACCATCCTCTCGTGCCCCACTCTCTTTCCTGCAACAGGGCAAGTCTAATGGACACAAGGCCAAGAGTATAGTTACCAAAGGTGGTTAGCCACTGCTGTCCTTTCGTCAGCCCTACCAAAAAAAAAAAGTAAAAGGTGTGGCTGTTCAAAAGTTTGTTGCAAAATCGTAGGCTTATTCCCCAGGGTAATCTGCCAATATTTGTCAGTAAGAAGAAAGTGCAGGTTTAATTAAGAATACAAAAAGTGCAGCCATATTTAAGAACTAAGCCATTTCATTCCACAAAAAGAGACTGAGATGTTCCCAATACAGACACTGTGAAGGTAAATGAGTGCAAGTTCCTAAGGGCATTCACCACAACTATCTTGATCAAATCTACCCCAGGCAATGAGCATGTGGTATGTGCTCAGCAACAAAGTACTTAATTAATGTGAAAATTCTGTGTAATAGTAATAAACAACAATCAGTAAACAAATCAAAAAATTATCAGCAAGATAAACCCAAACATCAACTGACTGTAACAGACAAGAGAACACCTGAGACCACCATCAGGAGGAAGGAAAAACGCAAAGCAGAACAGCACAGGTTCCTACCTGGTTGCTCGGATCCAAGCCAGCATAAGAATTTCTTGAACTACAACCAACTGGGGGTGTGGCTTCTCGAATGAACTCAGCCATTTCAATCCCCCCACCAGGATCACTGTGGGGGAAAAAAAAGAGAGAAAAAGAGAGTAATTGTCCTTATTCTGACACCAATTGTTTTCTTTTAGTTTGTTTTCTAAGTTATACTTTTTTTCTGTAAAACTAAGAGGTTCACGTATTTAATACAGCAAATAGAAAAAAATTATTCTTCCTTTCTAAGTCCAATAATTTGAAGGATTTTATAACCATGTCACTATTACAAAATATTTAAAACTCTCTCCGAATTTGTCTACATCCACTTGGTATTAGCAACTGGCCTTGGTTATAATTGCACCACACTAAATACAGCATGTGCTCGATGATACACCATAAAACCACTGTAGCAAAGAGATGGTTTGCCTTTTGTTTCCCAGTGGCAAAGAGAAATTGGTCAGAAGGTAATGGGATCTTACGAAACCTGTTCTCTCCACGAATACAGTCTAAGCTGCCTAACACAATAAAGAACGTGCATGAGAACGATGATTCTGGTCAAGCTATTTGTATCTGTACTTCTAAGGTTAACAGAATTTAACTGGGATACTAACTTGTTTTACAGAATTGGAAACCTAAGATTTTAGATTTGTATGTGCTGAGTTAGAAGGCACAAGTTTAAAAAACTGAAATGATGCTATGTAGTAAAAACAGGCATTAGAAAGACATAGAGAAAAGTACTAAGTTCAAATAACTGAGAAGTCCACTTAAAGTACTTAAAGATAATGGGATCCCAAAATAAGGAAAAAAGATCACGACAAATTTCAAAACAATTTTATAATAAGGTTCCTCTAGAACAAACTTTTCGTAGAAGGCAATGGCACCCCACTCCAGTACTCTTGCCTGGAGAATCCCAGGGATGGGAGAGCCTGGTGGGCTGACGTCTATGGGTCGCTAAGAGTCGGACACAACTGAGCAACTTCACTTTCACTTTTCACTTTCATGCATTGGAGAAGGAAATGGCAACCCACTCCAGTGTTCTTGCCTGGAGAATCCCAGGGACAGCGGAGCCTGGTGGGCTGCCGTCTATGGGGTCGCACAGAGTCAGACATGACTGAAGCAACTTAGCAGCAGCAGCAGAACAAACTTTTAGAATAATTCAGGCCTAAAAGTTATCATAATCCTATCTTTTGCCTAAGTTTTTTATTTATTCTACCTGATACAGTCTATGAATTTTTTAGCTATCATTACCAAGGATAAAAGCTCTAATATATATGTTGAACATTATTGTGGACATAGGTTATTTTACCATTTGGCATCTAATTCAACCTCCTTGTTAACAAAAAGAAAAAGCAATCCCAAATTCTTCTGGTGAATCACCTCAACCCAAGCCCTCATATGGCTGGGGTAATGCTGACCCCACTCTCAGGGTTAGGGGGAAGCTCTACTGGCAAAGTCAATCAGCATATCCCAATCTCTTGATCTAAACAATTAGCAGTTCCAGAATAAGCACATGACCCAACTCAGGTCAGAAGCACTTAACTATTGAGAGAAGAAACTTCTTTGTATCTGCTTGTCTTAAATGCTGAGAAGCGTCAGGGAGCTGCTGTAGCCATTTTACAACTGTGAGGGGAGAACCTGTCTGCGAAACCAACTAAAGGAAAAGCACAGCCTCGTAAAGGAACCAGAGTCATGAAGTTACTTGAAATTCTGCACACTGCCACGTCTGATGACATCCCTTACACAGAGACTTTCACTGTGGTGAGCCATAAATTACCTTAACCCTGTTTAGGTGGGGGATATTCCACCAACTGTAATCAAAAGATACAGGCAAACATAACCTGCTTACAAGTACACCTTCCATTTATGTATCTATCAGTATAGCTGTTTGAATTCTAGTGTGTTTTTTTTAATTAATGGTCTAACAATCATCACGTCCCTGTTCGCTTACTGGGTCCCTAAGTTTAGGCCACTGACTACAGTTGGCTAACTAATGTCCAACAATGGAAATCAGCTTTCTAACTGGTTGTCAGTCCCTCAGTAGTGTCCGACTCTTTGTGACCCCATGAACTGTAGCCTGCCAGACTCCTCTGTCCATGGGATTCCCCAAGCAAGAATACTGGAGTGGGTTGCCATTTCCTTCTCCAGGAAATCCTCCCAACCCAGGGATTGAACCTGGGTCTTCTGAATTGCAGGCAGATTCTTTACCGTCTGAGTTACCCATCTATAAAAACAAGATATAATGGAACTCAGTTATGAATATGAGGGCAGACTCCATGTACGAATGTCCGTGTGTGAGAAAACTGGAATATGTTCAAGTGTGCTGCCCATTTGGTATTAAGTCACACAGGCTATCTAGGCCAGAATGAGAAATACTTTTCTAATTTGGCAAAATCTTAAGTGTGTATATACAAGCAGTTATCACCCACTGAACAAGTGATGAGTGATAACCAGTAATATTACTGTTAATTCTACTGCAAAGCATCCTCTAATTCAGACTGCAAAGAATCAGAAGATGGTGAGCAAGGTGAAAACCAACAAATAAAATGTTTGATACTACAGAAAGGACAGACGGCTCTCATCTTCCCTAGTAGCTATGCATCAGCTGTAATGATACGTAATTCACATATCATACAATTCATCCACTGAAACTGTGCAATTCGATGATTTTTAATATATTCATAAAGTGAATGTGGTGAGGCATCCATCACCAGTCAATTTTAAAATATTTTTGTCATCTCAAAAGCAGACCCATTTAGCTCTTAACCCACCTCCCTCCCCCCATCAGCCCTCAGCAACCACTAATCTTTTGTAATTGGCTTCTTTTACTTAGCACAATGTTTTCAAGGTTCATACATGTTGCAGTATGTATCAGTGCTTTATATCTTTCTATGGCCAAATATTCCATCGTAAAGACAGAACACATTTTGTTTATTTAATCATCAGTTGATGAACAATCTTTCTTAGTTTTATACATCACTTCTGAGAGCAAGTTCAAATGACTACAATTAGAACATAAAATTAATAACAAAGCAACATTTACTAAATATTTAATATATTCTTGCCACAGGGGCACATGTTTTATTTGCATTTTCTCATGAAACATTCCCCTAAAATCTATGTTATAAACACTATTCTCATTACACAGATGAAAAAACTGAAAACTGAAAGGTGTAGAAACTTGCCTAAGATCTCAGAGGAGCACACAGCGTAAGCCAAGTCACTGGTATATGGCGTTCCGGTGGGAAGGGAGGACACGAAGGACACTTACTCAGCACACTTACACACTCTACAGTGTGTTATCATGTCTGCTCTTTCTGCTCTTTTTCCTCACCCACGAGAATGTAGGTGCTCATAACCAGTAAGGACTGATATAAGATTCGAACACCAGGTCTAAGTCTAAAGGCCACAGTCTAAGATATCAATAATGCCTTTTAACAAACAGGCACTGGAGTTCTCTTTCCAGTTCAAAACCAAAAATAAACTCCATTATCTAGAGAAGGTTTCTTAACATCAGCACGATTGACATTTCGGGCCACATATTCTCAGCTGCTGGGGACCATCTTGTGCATTGTTAGGACAGTTAGCAGCATCCCTGACTTCTATCCACCAGATGCCAGTAGCATTTCTCCCTGTGATAACCAAAAGTGTCTCCAAATATTGCCAAGTATCTCCTGTGGGGGAGGGTCATCTCCAGTGGAGAAAAAATAATCTAGATCTAATGCTCAATGGTCAACACTGAGTGGAAGGAGGTACTTAGGGAGAAAAAAAGATGAAAGAAAAAACAAATAGTTCTTTTTATAGAAAAAACTAAATCCTCTTGCAAACTTGCTGCACTTTTCTCTTCTCTACAAATTAAGAAGTGGAACTTTCAGTCAGTTATCAGTGTCCTAATATATAAATTGACTGAGTAAAAATTTTCTTTACTAGTAAGGCTTGCAGACTTTCGGCAATGGTGATTTCCGCATGTACCTGGAAAGTATGTAGTTTACAATTCCCAAAGAAGCATCAGGGAATCTCTACTTTTATGACTTAATTTCCTCATCTGTTTAAAAAAAAAAACAACAGGTACAGGGGAACAAGGAAAGTAGAAAAGGTCTAATTTGAATTATAAAGAAAACATCACAAATCAATTTGCTGATAATTAATATCATTAACAGCTGAGGCTTTAACTAGAATGTCACAGTACCACCTCAGTACTAAATTTATAAATCTAATCAAGACCACAAGGATGTTCATAAAAGCATGAATAGATAAAAACAAAGTCCCTAAACAGAATAAATCTTCAGAAAATTTAGCCAAAAACTCATCTGTGTATATTTTAAATGGATCCTTAATTTACAAATATTGCAAGCACCACTGCATGAGACAGAAAAAAAATATGTTCTATCTTCACATATTCATATTCTAAAATTCAATGTGCTAATTTCCTCTCCTGAAACGTTAAAAATGTAATACATATATAAATGACGTTGACTCTTTCTTTAAGATCAAGATTTTTAAGATCATTATTTCTGAGCTGCCATACCACAGCCAATGGCAACCAGAAGCAGAAGCAGTCAGTCCTACCACATTTGTTCATCCATGCAACAAACTGACAGCTCTAATGTACCAAGCATAGTGATAGGCTCTGAAAATAAGTGTATTTGTTTTCCTGCTCATTTCTGTTCCTCAGAACAGAGATTTGTCAGTGGGAGAGTGAGGGAAAGGAGATGTCAAAAGCAAATTCTGCAACAAAGATCTTATTTAATGGTGAAGCTTAAAAACACTCTCTTTAAGATTAAAGAAAGACAAAGATGTTCACCAATACTATTTCAAATTAACCATGTATTAGAAGTTATAGCCAATGAAAAGTTAAACAAGAAGAATAAGGCATAGAAAAGAAGAAATAAAACTGTAATCATTTGCAGCAAATCAAGAAATAACCTACAAAATTTTACCATTAATAAGGGAGTTTAATAAGGCTGCTGTAAACAAAGTAAACTGCTACATTTAAAGGGACAAAAACGAAAAGTAATTAGAAAAAGTTGATAAAATTGAATAAAAACTATGAAAGCCTTTTAATGGAGAAATGATAAATCTTTACTGAAAGACATTAAAGAAGACTAAATAAATGGAAAGATTCAATATTGTAAGGATATCGATTCTCAGGAGAGGAATCTACATATCCAATGTAATTCTAATAAAAACTCTAAGTCCTTGTAGACTTTGCCTAGCAGACTCTAAAGTTTGTATCAAAGATCAAGAGTAGCAAAGTCACTCTTGAAAAAAAAACAAGGTACAAAGTTTGCCCTACTAGGTATCAAAAGTCATGTTACAAAGCTGCAGCAATTATGACTGTGTAGTAACTACACAGGCATAAACTATGTCAACAGAACAGAACGGAGCCCAAAACACACCCACCATATGCGAAAACAATTTATGATCAAGTGAGTCCCACACGTCAAAAAGGAAAAGATATAGTCTTATAACAAATCCTGATTAAACCAGTTATATATAAAGAAAAACAAACCCTAAATCCATACTTGACAACAGATCATAATAATTTCCGGTACAACTGAAATGCGAAAACAAAAGAAACATGAAACTTTAAAAAGACAATCTTTGAGAGTATCTTTCTGGTATCGGTGTAGAAAATAACTTCTTAAACAGGACACAAAAACATTAATTACCGAAAAAAACCCAATAAACCCATTTAAGAAATGTATGATAATCATAAGAAATCTTAAGAAAAGCAAAATGACAAGCTATAAACTGGAAAAAGACATCTGTAATGTATATAACCAACAAAGGAGTAATATGATGAATATATATCTTTTAAATTTATTTCTTTTTAATTGAAGGATAATTGCTTTACAATATTGTATTGCTTTCTGCCATACATCAACATGAATCTGCCATAGGTATACATATGTCCCCTCTCTCTTGACCTCCTTAACAAAAAAAGGAGAACTCCAAAGAAAAATGAAACAAGAAATAAACAAGCACTGGAAAGAACAGAAAGCTTAAATGGACCATATATGTGAGGTAAGATGCTCTGTCTCATTAGTAATCAAAAAGGTTAACTATTGATAGAAGTCAAAATGAGACACATTGAACACTCAACTGTTAAAATGGAAAACTAGTAAAACTTACAAAAACAACAACAAAACCAATATTGATGAAACAATAAGGACTTTCACACACTAGTGGTGAAAGTATAAACTGGTATTATTGTTTTGGCAAACAGCCTGGAATTACCTAATAAAACTGAATGTGAAAATGCCCTGTGAATCACCTTACGTATATTAGATATACAGATGTGGCCAAAGAAACATATATGATAATGTGTTATCTGAGCAAAAAACCTAGAAATAATCTGAATGACTATCAACAGAAAAATGGATAAACTGTAGTCTACTCCAACAGGGGTAGACTATACAAGAGCAAACACAAGTAATAGCTGGAAGCATCAACATGGGTAAGTCTACAAAATATGAAATTCTGCACAAAAAAAGCCCTTCACAGAGAAATACAAACAGTATGACGGTCTTTAGGATGTCTTAGGCAGACAAAATAAAGTAATAATAGGTTTAGGACTAACTACAAAGACTGTATAACAGTAAATCAAGGGAATTATTAATAAAAAATTCAAGATAAATATCACTCCTGAAAGGAAAAGGGTGGAATGAAATGAGAAAGACTTGTATTTGCACAATGTCCTATTACTTAAGTTGTGTGGTGGATAAGTATTCACTTGTTTATTATTCTCTAAATTATACATATACTTGATATACTGTTTGAAATATATTATTTCGCAATAAAATTTTTTGAAAACTAAAAGAAAATAGAAAAAATAAGTAACATAAGCATTAAGAATATATACAATTATCCAGAACTAATCATATACAACTTATCCAGAACTAATAAGAGCTAGCAATTACTGAGTTGTTCCATGCATCAGAAATAGTTCTAAGTGCTTTGCATATATGATCTCATTTAGCCTCATAATCCTAAAAGATGATGCTGTGAAAGTGCTACACTCAATATGTCAGCAAATTTGGAAAACTCAGTAGTGGCCACATGACTGGAAAATGTCAGTTTTCATTCCAATCCCAAAGAAAGGCAATGCCAAAGAATGCTCAAACTACCACACAATTGCACTCATCTCACACACTAGTAAAGTAATGCTCAAAATTCTCCAAGCCAGGCTTCAGCAATACGTGAACCGTGAACTTCCAGATGTTCAAGCTGGTTATAGAAAAGGCAGACGAACCAGAGATCAACTTAACAACATCCGATGGATCATCAAAAAAGCAAGAGAGTTCCAAAAAAACATCTATTTCTGCTTTATTGACTATGCCAAAGCCTTTGACTGCGTGGATCACAAAAAACTGTGGAAAATTCTTCACAAGATGGGAATACCAGACCACCTGACCTGCCTCTTGAGAAACCTGTATGCAGGTCAGGAAGCAACAGTTAGAAATGGACATGGAACAACAGACTGGTTCCAAATATGAAAAGGAGTACGTCAAGGCTATATATTGTCACCCTGCTTATTTAACTTATATGCAGAGTACATCATGAGAAACGCTGGGCTGGAAGCAGCACAAGCTGGAATCAAGATTGCCAGGAGAAATATCAATAACCTCAGATATGCAGATGACACCACCCTTATGGCAGAAAGTGAAGAAGAACTAAAGAGCCTCTTGATGAAAGTGAAAGAGGAGAGTGAAAAAGTTGGCTTAAAGCTCAACATTCAGAAAACTAAGATCATGGCATCCGGTCCCATCACTTCATGGCAAACAGATGCAGAAACAGTGGAAACAGTGTCAGACTTTATTTTCTTGGGCTCCAAAACCACTGCAGATGGTGATTGCAGCCATGAAATTAAAAGACACTTACTCTTTGGAAGGAAAGTTATGACCAACCTAGACAGCAGGTTAGAAAGCAGAGAACCTAGACAGCATGTTAGAAAGCAGAGACATTACTTTGTCAACAAAGGTCCGTCTAGTCAAGGCTACAGTTTTTCCAGTAGTCATGTATGGATGTGAGAGCTGGACTATAAAGAAAGCTGAGCGCTGAAGAATTGATGCTTTTGAACTGTGGTGTTGGAGAAGACTCTTGAGAATCCGTTGGACTGCAAGGAGATCCAACCAGTCCATCCTAAAAGAGATCAGTCCTGAATGTTCACTGGAAGAACTGATGTTGAAGCTGAAGCTCCAATACTTTGGCCACCTGATGCGAAGAGCTGACTCATTTGAAAAGACCTTAATGCTGGGAAAGATTGAGGACAGGAGGAGAAGGGGTAACAGAGGATGAGACGGTTGGATGGCATCACCGATTCAATGGACATGAGTTTGGGTAAACTCCGGGAGCTGGTGATGGACAGGGAGGCCTGGCGTGCTGCAGTTCATGGGGTCGCAAAGAGTCAGACACAACTGAACGACTGAACTGAACTGAACTGAATCCTAGAGATAGTACTATTATTTGTCTCATCATCCAGATGAGGAAGCCAAGGCATAAAAGCTTAACTCCCTCAAGGTCATACTATCAGGAACTGATCCAAGCCCCTGGCAGATTAAGCGCAGAATCTACATTCTGTTTGCTTACCCAATAAATGGGGGTATGCATTTCATAACAGAAATAGAATAGACTTAAGAAGTATGTAGAATCCACTAAAAAATTTATGCATATACACCATATACATATACAAGGGAGTCCCTTGGACAGCAAGAAGAACAAACCAGTCAATTCTAAAGGATATCAGTCCTGAATATTCTTTGGAAGGACTGATGCTGAAGCTGAAGCTCCAGTATTTTGGTCACATGATGTGAACAGCCGACTCATTGGAAAAATCCCTGATGCTGGGAAAGATTAAAGGCAAGAGGAAAAGAGGGCATTAGAGGATGAGATGGCTGGATGGCATCACTGATGCAGTGGACATGAACTTGGGCAAACTCTGGGAGATGGTGAGGGACAGGGAGGCCTGGCATGCTGCAGTCCATAAAAAAGTCACACAAGACTGAGTGACTGTACAACGACTACACAGTGTCTCTAAGTGAGGCTTTCTATTTTAAAAGCTGAGTTCTCTCCAAATTTAATACAATTATGATCAAAATTCTACTGAGATTTTCTGGAGGATGAGCATACAAGGGAACATCTCACAAAAAACTAAGCATATGCAAGAGAATAACTAAGATAATATTAAAATAATGAAGAGGGATTCACACTGCTAAGTATTAAGCATATTAGAAAGCCAGTGTAAAACAAAGAGAGAGATCAATGGGGCAGAAAACAAAGCCCAGAAATGGACATAACAATGCATTATTCATTCAATGTTGATGGTCCTAACAAATCTGAAAAAAAAGTTAGAAATGTTTTTCAGATTGAATACAAGTCAAAAATAAAAGATAAAATGGTAAAAATACTGAAAGTACACAGAGATGAATATTTACATAACTTGGGGAAAGAAAAATATCTTACAAAACTTGATATAAAGACAGAACTAATAAACTTTCATAGAACAAATCATAAAAAAAAATTGTGGCATATAAATACATAAATAAAATACCATAATGTGAAGAAAAGTATTTGACATAAAAGATGAGTTGATATCTTTCATAAGTATCTTCTCGAAACCAACAGTAAAAAACTAACCACTGATAGAAAAACATACAACTCACAAAATAACAAATTTAAATGGAACAACATAAGAAAAATGCCTCCATTTCACTAGTAATCTGAAAACTGAAAAAATCAAACAATGAGACATTTACCAGCTTGTGAAAATACTAAATAATCAGTGCTGCCAAAAGTGGAAAGAAAAAAAACCCCTCCATCTGCTGATCACAATAATTAAAAGGTAAAAATCTTTGGACTTTGGCAATATATATTAAAAAATTGGCTAATCATGTTAGGGATGAAGGAACATGTAACTGAAAAAGGACAAAGGCTTAAAGTGACACAGAAATATTGCCCTGTCTTAGAAGATGAATACCTCCTTTTAATGGCATTATTTATATCTTGATATAATATATTATACTGAGTGGAAACATGGCATAGTGGTTAAAAGCATGGACTCCAGAGCCTGAATGCCTGGATTATTTGATCCTTTTCACCTTACTTTCCACATCTGTTAAGTCAGGGATAATAACAGCATCCATATCATAGAATTGCTTCTGAGGACTGCATGAGCTTAAAAATGTTGTATGCTCATACCGCAACAACTGAAGAGTTACAATAGGGATACCTATTATTTCTATAAAGTCACAACCTTTTGACTACAATAACTAAATTCCTCTGGTTGAGGCTGAGGTAACGGGGTAGAATGTGACTGAGAGCAGGGGGGAGAATATTTTAGCTGAGACAGGAAAAGAAAGCCTCTAGGAGGGGGCCACCACTACACAGGAAATCAGTCATGCTAAGGAAGGAACAGCTAAGTTTCTAAGGTGAGAATATAAAATTGAAAAAAAATTTACAATAAAGGGAAAACTGCAGATTATAAGTGTCAAGTAAAATATTATCACAGCTTGCTTAAGATGTATGCACATTTTATACAAAAGTATATAAGTATATGTACATACATGTAACTACACATACGTATAAGTAAAAAATGCTTTGATTTATGAAGTCATGTTTTATTATTTCTTTAACCTGTTTTCCATTGGTTTTGGTCTTTGGTGTGTTTAATTATTATACTATTATGATTATTATCATTCAAACATGTTGTTCATTAATAAGGCTAAGGATACTGATTTATCTCCAGATAGTCAGCTTTGCTATTGCCTAATGTGACAATCATGTCTGTCACTGTATTGACAGTGGTAAAACCAGGTGAACAGAACAGGCATGACACAATAATCACATCACTGGACACAGGAATCACTGTACATCCTTAAAAACTGAGTGGCATGGGTTTCCTTACCTCGGGCCATTGCTATCTTTTCTCCGTGTTGAACAGTTGCCTTGCTCAGTTTTGGCTCGCTGATCTGTGAACTCATTTGCGTTCCTATCTACAATCTCTCCAGCATCCAGGGCTCTGTGGAGTCGATAGTTGACCATCTTCAGAACAATGAAAACAGCAGCTATCACAGGACAATAAACTGCTACTATAATCATGGAAGAAGGAAGGGCCTTAAAGAGAAAGAAAAGATAGGCATTTAAAAATCTTTTATACTTTATTCAACTAGAGAAATCTGTAGCTAAAATAACAAGCACACACACTCTCACACAAAGCAACGATTGTGTTCCTAACACGAAACTGTAAAAGTATAAGACAGCACTATCTAATACAGTAGCCACTTGCTATCTGTGGCTATCAAGTGCTCGAAATGTGGCTAGCCTGAATTGAGATGTGCACTAAGAATAAAATAACAATGGGTTCTGAAAATTTAGTATGGAAAAAGGGTGCAAAATAGCTCAACCTTTATATTAATTACTTGTTGAAATATATTTAGATTATATTGGGTTAAATAAAATATATAATGCAGCTACTAGAAAATTTTAAATTACCTACGTAGCTCACATTACATGCCCACTGGACAGCACTGGTATAAATAAAGTTCATGCCAAAAAGCTTATAATCCAAATAGAGTTAATGTATCACATTACATAATACGTGAATAAGACAGAGTTGTACTCCAAATATAAATAATCCTTGTTTATGTGCTCCCTGTAACTTTTTTTTACGACATAAACACACTCATTTCCTTGTGCAGCAATGTAAAGACACTATGTTCACTATCTATGCTGAACTTCACTGTCTCTTAAAAAAATAAAAGTTGTTAATAGATTAACTATGAGAGAAATTGCAGAAGTGGGAAAAAAAAATTTCAGGTCTGCCTTTCAAAACAAATAGTTAACCAGAAGGTCATATTTCTCAATATCTCCTTTAATCAGACATTTTTCCTCAAAGCGTTTAGCCATAAATTTGTAACTAGTAATACAACTACCATTCCCCTGAGGCCTTTCTTTGCTCCCCTATAGTAAGTCACAGTTCAATATCCAGCTATAAGAAAAAAACTGAATAGCAGTTTTGTTTCCAAGTTCAAAACACTAAATTCATTCATTATTCTTTTAAGTTCAGGCTCTCTCCTTGTGTGGTTTGGGATCTTTGTTGCCAACTAGTAAGGTAGCTGGTGCTTCTACTGAGCTACAACATAAACAATCATTGGTCTATTTGGAGACAAAAAGTGAACTTAAATTTTTATTAGCTTTAAAGTTGTCTGCTCTGTCCTTGTGTACTAGAAAAGGGAGTAAAAATAAAATAGCAAAAATAAATCTGACAAATGTAAACAAAAATTAGCAGAATTTCAAAGCAGTATGCCTGGGGGTGGGGTGGTGAACCATAGATACTAATCCTTACTAATCTTGTCCTAAACTATAAATTCCACCCATCAATAATATCTGAATCAACCTTCCTTAATACTTTTTCAGATGAAGAAAAACCAGACAGCAATAACAAGGGGACTGCCTTCCTTCCAGAGTCTACCCTCAAATCCATCAGTCCTATGGCTATTTCACTGGGCAAACGGTCAACTGGGGGAAGAATTAAGAACCATTTTTCATAGAGCTACAGTAGGACAGTCAATTGGCACTGGGATCTAGCTTTTCTACTGGTATACCTGAAGCTTGGGGGTGTTACCTTTACTTAATCATCCTAATGGAAAATTTCTTCTGGCTTATTCACCAAAACAAAAAAAAAGGTAAATGCATAAGCTAATTCCTACAAAGTGAAGAATTCAGTTCTCTATCTGTACCACCTTTCACTTCTGGCAGACAGAGAATGCTGGGGGAAAAGGGAAGATGAAGGTCTTAGTAACCAAACATTGTCCATAAACTAGAAAATGACTATTAATTAGAGGTAAAGGAAGAGGTTAGATCAGAAAGAAAAGGAATTTTTTTTTTTTTTGGCCACACTGCCCAGGATCTCAGTTCCCAGACGAGAGATTGAACTTAAGCCACGGCAGTCAAAATGTGGAGTCCTAACCACTGGATCGCCAGGAAAATCCCCAAAGGAATTCTTTTATTTTTATTTCATCTTTTTAATCTAAAGAGAATGTATTTTATTACATAAGCAGAACTTTTGCACAAATAAGTGAGGTAGTCACTTCTGAACTTTAGGACAATCCCATTCACCAAGGCACCCTATGGTACGTGGGTATTGGGGGAGATGTTTATGAAAGTGTTAGAAAAGACCGGGAAGGAGAACCAGGAAGTAGTAAGATCTTAGCTGCTTAGTATTTTCAACATTAGCTTCCAGTAGGGTTTATCCCATTGCCTGTGGAGTCCCCAGAGGAATGTTTTTAACCTTGGAGGTTTCCCATGGAGGCTGCCCCCCAAAGGACTTAGAAAGCCCCTCGTATCACAACCACAGCTCAAGGAATTCAGCCCTCTTGCCACAGTCCCCTTCCGAGGGTTGAGGTTAAGGATTCCAGGTAAGTATTTCCTTTCAGAGGATGGGGCTGCAGAAGACAAGAAACTATTTCCATTGTCAAGATTCAGACATACATGCCCAAA
This sequence comes from Giraffa tippelskirchi, assembly GCF_054371585.1. Taxonomy (NCBI): domain Eukaryota; kingdom Metazoa; phylum Chordata; class Mammalia; order Artiodactyla; family Giraffidae; genus Giraffa; species Giraffa tippelskirchi. The sequence goes on along the minus strand of NC_137281.1, from coordinate 142,679,784 downwards.
GGAAAAAAATCTCAAAATATAATTTTCTATAATTCCAACAACATAGTAAGTCAAATTGATTTCAGCAGGCCAGCTGGGAACCTCTCACAAGCTCAGAATATATTCTGCCCAAAGGCACTGGCTTACAAATGAACTATTGGAACTTGAGCCTACCCATATTCCTGCGCTCCCCTGGAAGCTCAGACGGTAAATAATCTGCCTACAATGCAGACGGACTGGGTTTGATTCCTGGGGTGGGAAGATCCCCTGGAAAAGAGAATGGCAACCCACTCCAGTATTCTTGCCTGGAGAATTCCATGGACAGAGAAGCCTGGTGGGCTACAGTCCACGGGGTTGCAAAGAGTCGGACACGACTGAGTGACTAACACATACATACATACGTATTTCTGCAGAAGTGAGAATTTTATCTGCATACTATTTTAATATCAACAGAATTATTAAAAATACTAGATCTTTTTTTGTTTACACTTGCATTTTATATTTATGTCACTCTAAAACATGTACTGGTATTTACATTTTTATCTACAGTAGAATGTTCTTAGGAAAGCAACATTTAAAAATACATATTAACAAGCTGGAAAGAGACTAAAGCAATATATACAGTACACACAATCCACCATCAATATACCTGTGTTAGGAGTAAAGATAGGCAGCTTAAAACATATATGAGAAGACAGAACACAAATGCAAAAAATAAGGGAGGGAATAAAAGCCCTAAGAAATAAAAGCACGGATGTATACTGATGGACTAAAATTATCTTCCATATTTTATAAGAATTTTTCTATATGTTAAATTTTCCCAACAAGAAAAGAAAAAGCTTTTAGATGATCTGAATCTGTAAATTTTGGTGAAAGTCAGTGTCGTTAGTTAAAATGTTATATAAAATATATTCGAGTGCATGCTAAGTTGCTTTGGGCATGTCCAACTCTTTGTCACCCTGTGGACTGTAGCTCACCAGGCTCCTCTGTCCATGGGATTCTCCAGGCAAGAATACTCAAGTGGGTTGCCATGCCCTCCTCCAGGGGATCTTCCCAACCCAGGGATGGAACCTGCGTCTCCTACTTCTCCTGCACTGGCAGGCGGGTTCTTTACCACTCTATTTCTACCCTCTTGTTTCATAAAACAATTTTGTTCAATTCATTTACATATATCTTTAGTTATCTAACTAAAAGCCATCATGAGTTATCTAACATAGGCTTACATAGCGCATTATCATCATTTTGGCATATATCATTTAAATTGTAACACTTTTGAATGTGTATGATGTTGTTACTGGAAACTGTATTTATAACAGATACCCATTTGTGTTTTACTAGGACAATTTTTATTCCTTTTCCATTCATCTCATAAATGCATATTCCTATCTCCATAACTGAGTAACATACATTGCTTTATCTTTAATAATTCATTATGGCATTCAAGACTTGCAGTTCCAACAGTCAGACATGACTTAGTGACTAAACAACAAGAAACCCTCAAAATAGTTACCATAACTATACTAAATTTTTTAGGACTAAGAAAACCATGTTGTTGAAAACACAAAAAAGCAACTGGGTAAAATAAGTAAGCAAGCAAGCAGCAGGCAATATAAAAGACTTCCTAACAACTCAGGTAATACAGTAATTCTTTCTTTGTTGAGGGACAGTTGAGCGGTGGAATTTAGCCTTACACAGGTACTATATGAATCTAGACTTACATAGGCATACCTCAGAGCTATCATGGGTTTGAATTTAGAGCACTGCAATAAAGCGAGTCATGAGAGAAATCGCTATTTATGGCAACTACAGTCTTAAGAAATATTTATTTCTTAAATAATGAGACTTGAAAGTAGAAATTATTCTTGATCCATGGGCTGCAGAATGGCTATTGTGTTAGTAAATATGAAAAAAACATGAATCTCACTGTACATCTCTAGCTGAACTCTTAACAGTATGTAGTCAGGTATGTAGTCAATGAGCAGTAATATTTTGAAAATGATCTTTTTCCTTTACCAAAAAAAAAAAAAACTTCAAATGAAATTGTAAGAATATAAATTGAGAGGTACCAATGTTTTGTTTTTAATTAAAAAAAATTTTTTTACAATTTTTAAAGGTTATTTTTCATTTACAGTTATTACAAAATATTGGCCATATTCCCTATGTTGTACAATATATCCTTGAGCTATCTTACACCCAACAGATTGTACCTCTCACTCCCCTACCTTTATATTGCCCCCCTACCCCTACTGGTAACCAATAGTTTATTTTCTATTATCTGTGAGTCTGCTTCTTTGTTACATTCACTAGTCTGTTGTATTTCTTAGATCCTACATGTAAGTGATACCATATAGTACTTCTCTTTCTCTGACTTATTTTACTTAGTATAATGCCCTCCAAGTCCATTCATATTGCTGCAAAAGGCAAAATTTCATTCTTTTTTATGGCTAGGTAGTATTTCATTGTATATATATACATCACAGCTTCTTTATCCATTCATCTGTTGGATTCTTAGGTTGCTTCCATATCTTGGCTATTATAAATAATGCTATCAACATTGGGATGCATATTTTCAAATCAGTGTTTTCTTTTTTTTTTTTTTAAGAAATACATCCAGAAGAGGAACTACTGGGTCATACAGCAGTTCTGGTTTTAGTGTTTTTGAGAAACTTCCATACTGTTTTCCACCATGGCTGCACCAATTTACACTGCCACCAACAATGCACTAGAGTTTCCTTTTCTCCACATTCTAACCAGTATTTGTTATATGTCTTCTTTCTGAGGACAGTCGTCTTGACAGGTATGAGGTGGTATTTCATTGTGGCTTCGATCTGCATTTCCCTGAAGATTAGCAATGTTGAGCAACTTTTCATGTGCCTATTGGCCATCTGCATTTCCTCTCTGGAAAAATGTCTATTCAGTTCTTCTGCCCATTTTTTAATTACACTGGTTTTTTGGGTTTATTTTGCCCTGAGCTGTATGAACTGATTATATATGTTGGATATTAATCTCTTACCAGTCATATCACTTGCAAATATTTTCTCCCATTCAGTAGGCTGTCTTTTTGTTGTGATGGTGGTTTTCCTCGCTGTGCAAACAATTTTAATTAGGTCCCATTTGTTTATTTTTGCTTGTATTTCCTTTACTTTAGGAAGACAGATCCAAAAAAATACTGCTGCAATTTATGTCAAAGAGTGTCTGCCAATATTTTTCCTCTAGGACTTTTATAGTATCCAGTCTTACATTTAGGTCTTTAATCCATTTTGAACTTTAGCTGTCCAATTTTCTGAGTACCACTTGGAAGAGACTGCCTTTTCTCCCTCATATAGTGTTGACTCGTTTGTCGTAGATTAATCGACCATAAATGCAAGGACTTATTTCTGGGCTCTCTCTCTTGTTCTATTGATCTGTGTGTCTGTTTTTGGAAAGGTATCAATGTTTTGATTTACATATGTTTTTCTGAGTAAACCTAACCATCCTGGAAAAAGAATGGGGTATCCTATACTAAGAATCATCTTGATTCATATCTCCTTTTGTCAATTGATTAACTTGACATTTTGTTGTATGAATCATTCTTTTAACAGTTTAATCAGTCTAAGTAAATCCCTGAGTAAACTAATAAAACAATTAATCATATGGTAAATATGAGGACCAGAAGCTATCTCATAAAGTCCAACTTAAACTGCTTAACCTATTTCTTTATTCTGTCTCTGATACATTCTATTGAAATAATTTTTCAGAATTTATAGTAAGTGAAAATAAGAAATCTGTCACATGACTTTGTGATTCTAAAGAATAGAAGCTAGGTTATTACTTTTTTACTATACCTCAAAAAAACAACAGTTCAGGGTATATTCAGTGAGATTATCTTAGAGGCAAATATATGAAAACTAATGGAATTCTTTGTGCACTTAATAGCCATATTCCTATAAAAGTAGGGTAAAATATAAGCACAAATAACAATAGTTCAGATTTAAGGCTTAAAAATCAAAAGATTTAATTCAATAACAAAAGCATTAAGCCAAAGGAAAATTACAAGGATCAATAAAAATAAATATTTTTAAATAAAATATGAATACACAAAAAATAGGTTATCAAGCATTATTATTTGATTGCATATTCTTTCATGTTTCACTAAAAATAGAATGGAATAAATTGCAAGTTGAGATCCTAACACAAGAATGAAAGTCAGTTAAGATTTATGAATTAAAAGTATACTAGCAAATTTCCCTAGTGGCCCAGTGGTTAAGAATCACCTTGCAACGTAGGGCCACAGGTTTGATCCCTGGTCTGGGAAGATCTCACTTGTCACGGGGCAACTAAGCCCATGAGTCACAACTACAGAGCCCATGCACTGCAACTACTAAAGTCCCACACACAGCAACTCAAGAGTAGCCTCCACTCGCTGCAAGGAGAGAAAGCCCGTCCACATAGCAAGGAAGACTCAACACAGCCAAAAATAAATTTAAAAAAAAAGTATACTAGCTCTCTTAAGAGTATTAACAGAATGCATCTATCATTCTTGCCCTGAACTCACTCAACTGGCTTGAAACAGAATGATGGTATTCCATGCTACATAATCCATTTCTACTTTAAAAGTAAATGCTCAAATAGGCAATGTATCACACACGAATAGTTTACATGAGGTAAATACAAAAGCTGCCCAACAGAAAGAAAAGAATGAAGGGAAGTACAGTTTATCTTACTGCTGCCACTTCCTCAGTTTCCATGATGGTAAATGACACACTCAGCTCAAGGAATAAGAGTTTTACTCATTCATTCAACATATATTTATTGAATACCGATGTAAGCCCCAGCTACACTGCAATAAATAAGATCCTTTCTCTCTCCTGGAGCATCTTAGGAGAATGACTATGCTTTTACCAAGTGCTATGTGCTTTAAATGGCAAAGTATCTGTCTCACAACAATTCTTTGAAGAAAGTACTATCACTATCTACATCTTACAAATAGGACAGCTTAAAGGTTTATGAAGTCATTGTCTGTAGCTAGTAAATTGGCAAAAACAGGATTCACATCTAGTCTAACTTCAGTGGTTGAGAACCTGCGTTTTTAACCACTACAAGTAGACAGTCTCCTTCCAAGGCAGTGTTAACTTTTTTTTTCATTGCTGCCATCCTAAGGAGTCGTTTTAGACATTTTCCCCCTAAGTGTTCCCTGTGAAATAATAAAAAATACATATATTGGTTTCTGTCCCTGGTTCCTGGCACAGACCTCCTAAACACTTGCAACTGCCTAAGTGATAAGAGCACAAAGAGCATCTTTCATTCTAATATCTTGTGTTTACTCTCATTCCCGACATGTAAATCCCTTGGAATTTCCTGGGTGATAGGAAGGCCTTTTTTCTAATGAGGTGACTCTGTGTAGGCTCCTGAATGGGGGCTGGTCACCAGAAAGATCAAGCCATGATTAGAAGCTTGGGATTTTCATCCTCATTCTTCAAGCTCCGTACAGTTTGAAAAGGGCTGGAAATGGAGTTAATAACTGATCAGGCCTGTGTGAGGCAATCTCCATAAAACCTCAATAGTATGAAGTTCTGAGAGTTTCCAGGTTGGTGAATAGAGAGAGGTGTTGGAGGGCGGCACACCCAGAGAGGGTACAAAAAGCTGGGAACTCTTTCCCACATATATACCCTGCTCTATGAATTCGTTCCACCTGCATGTTCTCTATCTTTATTATAGCCTTTTACAACAAACTGGTAGACAGTAAGTAAACTGTTTTCCTGAGTTCTGTGAGCCTCTCTAGCAACTCAATCAAACCTCAGGATGGGGTCACGGGAACCAATGATTTATAGTCAATTGGTCAGAAGCACAAGAAACAGCCTGCACTTTGGACTGGCATTTTAATTGTGGGGAAGAGGAGCAGTTCTGTGGGATGAAAAACTCAACCTGTGGGATCTGATGCTATCTCTACGTAAACGCATCAGAATTGAATTAAACTGTCAAAGAGTGTCTCAGAGAATTCCTTGGTGGGGAAAAACCCCCAGACATCTGGTGTTAGAAGTGCTGTAAGTGTAGAGGAGACGCACACAGAAGCGTAGATTTTCTAAATACTGACTCCATCATAAAAGTTTACCACCACAGGAACAGTGTGCTGGTATCTATACATACTACATGCACATCTGTACTTTGCACATAAAAATATTTCACCACTACCCCCCATCCTAAGAAATAATTTTTGCCCGCCTGAGGACAACAACATACCTATTGAGAATGAATACTCTTAGGACTTCCCTGGCAGTGGTGCCATTGGCTAAGACTGCACTCCCAATGCAGGGGGCCAGGGTTCGATCCTTGGTCAGGGAACTAGATCCCGCATGGCACAAGAGCCCACAGGCAGAAACTAAGATCCAGCAGAGACAAACTTTAAAAGAGAGAGAGAATGAATGCTCCAGAGCAAAGTTTCTCAGCCTCAGCACTGTTGACACTTGGAGCCAGATAATCTTACGTTGTTAGGGGCTGTCCTATTCAAGATAGCATATTTAGCACCAACCCTGGCCTCTACCCACTAGAAACTGCAATGCCAAACTTCGGTTAAAGTTTCCAAAAAAGTTCCAGCCCTTGAAACAATTGCTTCTCTTGCTGCTATTTACATATTCATGAGGACAACAATTTCAGATTTTGTTCAAAAAAACTGGAATGGGCAGGATTTAAACAGACAGCAAATGCTGCATCTCTATAGCTGGAGTGAAGAAGCACATGTAATAATAGCAGCAGCAGTGGCAAAAACAAAAGAGTATTTTAAATAAACACAGCAGGGAAAAAGGCCCGCATAAGACCAATAACTGAAAGGATATTAAATTTTAATAAAATCCATTTATCATACAGGGATACCTTGTAGGTATTGCAGGTTTAGTTCCAGACCACTACAATAAAGTGAACAGCACAGTGAAGTAAGTCACACAAATTTTTTGGTTTCCTATATATATACACACTATACTGTAGTCTATTAAGTGTGAAACAGTATTATGTCTAAAAAAATGCACATACCTTAATTTAAAAATACTTTATTGCTAAAAAATGCTAACCATAATCTAAGACTTCAGCAAGTCATAATCTTCTTAAAAAAGTAACATCAAATATCACTGATCATAATAAAAAATTTAGTAATAATGAAAATTTTGAAATAATGTGTGAATTACCAAAACATGATACAGGGACACAAGAAAACAACACGGTTGGAAAAATGGTGCCAATGGACTTGCTGAACGGGTTGCCACAAGCCTTCAACATGTGAAAAAAATACAGTACCTATGAAGCATAATAAAGGGAAGCCACAACAAAATGAAGTATGCCTCTACATGCTACAGAACCTGGCTAACCTAGCCTTCCCTCCAAAATGATGAGTGAGACAAATTATCTCACTGAGAACCATAACTAAATTGCATGAGATTTATAATGGGATTCCACTGTATTCACATAATATGCTAGTTGAGAAAGGGAGCCAAGATTAAAGATATAATTAGATGGTGATTTCAAGGGCAGCTCTGAGAGTTCTAGACTCAGAATAAATACTGAAAAAGATCTGGGGACACTTAATTCACCCCAGTCAATCACAAGGCTTCCATACACGGATTAATCAGAAAAGCATCTTGCATGACTGTGGAAGAGCACGGTGGAAAGTGACCATGATGGTCATCTTGAAGCCAAAGGGAAGAAACAACAGAGGCAATCTGTATAACCGTGAACAGTGGTTTAACTTCTAGGAGCCTTTGTCTCCTCACTAGAAAAATAGGGATAGTAACAGTATCTTCATTTCACAGAGCTACAGTAAGTATTAAGTGAGAAAACTTGAAAGGAGATAGTGCATGGGCATATAATAGCACAACTATTTGATGTTGTTAATAATATTTGAACAATGTAGTGACAAAGGTCCATATAGTCAAAGTTACGGCTTTTCTAGTAATCGTGTATGGATTGAGAGTTGGACCATAAAAAATACTGAGCACTGAAGAATTGATGCTTTCAAACTGTGGTGTTGGAGAAGACTCTTGAGAGTCCCTTGAAAGGCAAGGAGATCAAACCAGTCAATCCTAAAGGATATCAACCTTGAATATTCATTAGAAGGACTGATGCTGAAGCTGAAACTCTAATACTCTGGCCACCTAATGCAAAGAGCCGACTCATTGGAAAAGACCCAGATGCTGGGAAAGATTGAAGGCAGGACAAGAAGGGGACAACAGAGGACAAGATGGTTGGACAGCATCACCAACTCAACGGACATGAGTCTGAGCAAACTCCAGGAGATGGTGAAGGCCAGGAAGGTCTAGCATGCTGCAGTCCATGGAGTGGCAAAGAGTCAGACACGACTGAGCAACTGAACAACAACAATGTAGTGACAAAACTAAGATAAGCAAACAAAAAGACCTCTTAGTGAAAAAGGTTCAGAGGAACCAAATATGAACTGCAAAAAAAAAAAAAAGATGAGGTAGTTAAAACTTGTGAGACCTCAGAATACACAGAGGTGAATATTAGTCTGATACTGAACCACCAGAAGTCGCTGGAAAATGGAGAAATATTGCCATAACACAGTAAAGAAAAAAGAATCTATATTCCAAACAAAAACTTAGCATGCTCAATGGTAAAACACTAAAATTCTCATTAAAGATGGGAATAAGGCAAGGCTGTCCATATTTTCAGCACTATTTTATATAGATATGTGGAGTGTCATACCAAGAAATTACACAAGAGAAAAAAGTATAAATACTGGGAAGAAGTTAAAATTGTTACTTACAAATGTAACTGCGTATCTGAAAATCCTTTTTAAAATAAATGGAAAAATTATTAGAAAGAATAACCTAATTCTATGGTTTATAATTCTAAGATAAATTGAAATCAACAGGTTTGTATAGAATCCTGGAACAGAAAAAAGGACATGAGACAAAAAAGAAATCTGAACAAAGTAGCGATTATAAGTTAGCAATGATGTATTAACATTGATTTATTGGTTGTGGTAAACGCACCATAGTAAGCTAAGCTGTTAACAACAGGAGAAACTGGGTACAGAATATAGAGGATCTCTCTGCGCTTTCTCTGCAAATTTTCTATGCATCTAGAACTATTCTAAAATAAGACTTTTAAAAAAAACACACATGATTTTTCTTACATACAAGTAATTATCAGTTAGAAATATAGCAAAAGAAATGGTTCCATCAGGTGGCCATAGTATTGGAGCTTCAGCATCAGTCCTTCCAACGAATATTCAGGATTGATTTCCTTTAGGACGGACTGGTTGGATCTCCTTGCAGTCCAAGGGACTCTCAAGAGTCTTCTCCAACACCACAGTTCAAAAGCATCAATTCTTCGGAGCTCAGCCTTCTTTCGGAGAAGGCAATGGCACCCCACTCCAGTACTCTTGCTTGGAAAATCCCACGGACGGGGGAGCCTGATAGTCTACAGTCCATGGGGTCGCTAAGAGTCGGACACGACTGAGTGACTTCACTTTCACTTTTCCCTTTCATGCAGTGGAGAAGGAAATGGCAACCCACTCCAGTATTCTTGCCTGGAGAATCCTAGGGACGGCGGAGCCTGGTGGGCTGCCGTCTATGGGGTCGCATAGAGTCGGACACGACTGAAGCGACTTAGCAGTAGCAGTAGCAGCAGCCTTCTTTATCGTCCAACTCTCACATCCATACATGACTACTGGAAAAACCATAGCTTTGACTATATACAGTCTTTTGTGTGCGAGGTTAACATAAAAGAAAACTTCTTTAAAAAAAAAATCTACTGAGGGACAAAAAAGAAATGAAGAGTTCACCTTAACCCAATATTATAAAATATTTTAAACCTTCCTCCCTAAAGAAATCCAAAATTCAACACCTTTCAATAAAAAAATTCAATAACATCCCTAGGAAATGGAACAAAATGGAGGAATAAACATGCAAGAATGGCCACAGAAATAACAATAAAAAGAAATAATTGCTAAGAAAGAAAAATTTATTAAACTAGAATTATAAAAAAAAGTCTGGCATTCATGTAAGAATATACTGATATAACAGAAAATGCAGATACTCCAATGGATACTTAAGATTATGAAAAATAAGGCATTAAATCACTAAGAAAGAGATAGGAGTGTTTAATAAATTAGGTTGATTGAGACAACTGTCTAAAAAAATTTTTTAGACATTCCATATAACTTAGAGCAAAATAAATTCCAAGCAGGCTGAACTATTAGATGTTTACAATCAGATTACAAATATATAATTCTTACTATATAAAATATATTTAGATATCAATAACAAATAATCTACTAGAAAATAAAGTACATGAAACTATTACAGAAAAATAGGAAAAAAAAATGACCCCTAAGCTTATGAAAAGCTGATCAATCCCAAAATGGGAGAAATGTCAATTAAAACTACTCTAGGATACGACTTTTTACCTATGAAAATCCCAAAACTCTGTGAGGCTGTGGCACACAGGAGCACAAACAGGCATTTTAATACACTGCCTGCAGGCATGTAAAGTGATAACTACCCCCCTGGAGGGCAACTTAGTACTATCTTTGAAAAGACAAAAGCATTTATCCCTTTGACCAACCAATCTCATATCTAGGGATTTATCTTAACATTGTATCTAGACACTTGTAAGATTACATCTGTGCAAATTATTTACTGCAGCATGGTCTGTGCTAGCAAAAGGCTATAAACAAATATCTATTAGGAGGGAACATGATAAATAATATACCCATGTGATAGAATACTACGCAACTAAAACAAAAAACAACTGAATCCAACAAAAGTTCAAGACCAGACAGCTTCCCTGGTGAATTCTACCAAACATTTAAAAAATTAATACCAATCCTTCTCAAACTCTTCCAAAACACACAAGATGAAGGAATACTTCCAAACTCACTTTATGAGGCCAGCATTGTGCACTGAAAGTCGCTTCAGTCGTGTCCAATTCTTTGCGACACTAAGGCCTGCCAGGCTCCTACGTCCATGGGATTCTCCAGGCAAGAATACTAGAGTGGGCTGCCGTGCCCTCCTGCAAGGGATCTTCCTGACCCAGGGATTGAACCTGCATCTCTTACATTTCCTGCATTGGCAGGTGGCTTCTTGACCACTAGCGCCACCTGGGAAGTCCAGCATTAACCTGATACCAACACCAGACACCACAAAGACAGAAAATTATAGGCAAATAACTGTGATGAACACAGATGCAAAAATCCTCAACAAAATATTAGCAAACCAAATCCAGTAAGACATTAAAAGGATGATACACCATGAGTGGAATTTATTATAGAAATGTAAGGATGTTTCAGCATCTGCAGATCAATCAACATGTTACACCACGTTTTCAAAATGAAGGGTAAAAAATCATATAATCATCTGAACAGATGCAAAAACAGCACTTGACAAAACACTCATTTATGACAAAAAATTCAACAAAGGGGGTATAGAGGGAATGTACCTCAACATAATAACGATCACATATGATAAGCCCACAGTTAACATCATCATCAAAAGTTGAAAGCTTTTCCACTAAGATCAAGAGAAGGATGCCCACTCTCACCACTTTTTTCAACATACTATTAGAACTACTAGCAAGAGCAGTCCTATTTACAACTGCATCAACAGAATAAAATACGTAAGAATAAATTCAACAAGGGGAAAGAAAGACCTGTACACTGAAAACTACAAGACGCTGACTTGATAACAGAAATGAGGATGACACAAATAAGTGGGAAGACAGTCCATGCTTATGGATTAAAGAACTAATATTATTAAAATGTTCATACTACCTAAAGCAACCTAAAGAATCAAAGCAATCCCTAACAAAATTCCAATGGCATTTTTCAAGAAATAGAACAATCCTAAAATTTATCTGGAATCACAAAGGACTCCAAATAGCCAAAGCAATCTTAAGAAAGACAAACAAAGCTGGAGGTATCACTATGCACGCAAAACTTGCTTCCAAAGTATATTACAAAGCTAAAGTAATCAAAACAGTATGGTATTGGCATAAAAACAGACACATTAATCAATGGAACAGAACAGAGTTCCAAAATAAGCCCACACTTTTATGGCCAATTAATTTTACAACAAAGGAGCCAAGAATAGACAATGAGGAAAGAACAGTCTCTTCAATAAATGGTGTTGGGAAACTGGACAACCACATGGAGAAGAATGAAACTGGACCGCTACCTTACACCACACAAAAAAATTAACTCATGATGGATTAAAGACTCGCACATAAGACCTGAAACCATAAAACTCTTAGGAAAAAAACAAAGGTAAGCTCCTTGGCATAGATCTTAGTGATATTTTGTGTTTGATATGGAAAACAAAGGCAACAAAATCCAAAAAAAGAAGTGGGATTACATCGAACTAAAACTTCTGCACAGCAAAGGAAATCATCAACAAAAAGAAAATATTTACAAATCATGTCTGATAAGGAATTAATATTCAAAATATACAAGGAACTCATACAACAGCAAAAAAAAAAAATTTCAATGTAAAAATGAGTGTGAAAAGACACTTTTTCAAAGACATCTAGATGGCCAACAAGTACATTTTCATACTCAATATAAGGTGCTCAATATCACTAATCATCAAGGAAATGTAAATCAAAACTACAATGAGATATCACCTCACACTTTCAGAAATGGCTATTATCAAAAAGACAATAAATAGCAAGTGTTAACAAGGATGTGGAGAAAAGGGAACCCTTGAGCACTGCTGAAGAGAACATAAACTGTTACAGTCACTATGGAAAACAGTACAGAGGTGCCTCCAAAAATTAAAAACAGAACCACCATATGATCCAGTAATTCCACCTCTGTGTATTTACCTGAAGAAAACAAAAATATTAACTCAAAGACACATGCATTTCCATGTTCACTGCAGCATTATTTATAACACCCAAGACGTGAAAGCAACCTAAACGTCCATCAGTGGATGAATGGATAAAGAAAATGTGATGTGTGTATGTATATACATACAACAGAATACTAGTCAGCCTTAAAAAAGAAGGAAATCTTGTCATCTGCAACAACATGGATAGACCTTAAAGGCATTATGCTAAATACAATAAATCAGAAAGAGAAAGACAAATACTGTACAATATCATATGTGGTCTAAAAACAAAGCGAAACAAAAACAGATCACAGATATAGTGAATAGATTTGATGGTTGCTTGAGGTGGGGGTAGAGGGTGGCTGAAATGGCTGAAAGGGGTCAAAAGGTACAATTTTCCAGCTATAAAATGTCATAAGGATATAATGACAGGTGATTACAGTTAATATTACTGTTATCACACATTTGAAAGTTCCTAAGAGAGTAAATCTTAAATGTTATCACTAGAAAAAAAAATTTCTAACTATGTATAGTAAAAGATGTTAACCAGCCTTATTGTGATCACTCCACAACATATTCACAAATATTCAAACATTATGCTGCACACATGAAATTAATATAATGCTGTATGTTAATTTAAATAAAACACTGAAAAGCCCTTTTGGTACTGATGCACAGATGTTTAAGATCTATTGGGGGGGGAAGCAATATATAGAATGGAGTGATAGGAGAGGGAGACAGACATTTGAATTTGAATCTATACGCTGTAATGGGATTCATAAGAAACTATTCACAGTGGTTTCTTACGGGAGGCAGTGCAGGTGAAAACTGGGAAGATGGCGGCAGATACAAAAGGGTGATTTTGCACCATCTTTTAGAGTTTCTTTTTTAACCAGGCAAATTTATTTTTAAATTTAAAAATTATTAGACAAAAACATCAGAGATGGCAATGGCAACCCATTCCAGTACTCTTGCCTGCAAAAGCCCATAGACGGAGGAGCCTGGTAGGCTGCAGTCCACGGGGTCGCGAACAGTCGGACTTGACTGAGAGACTTCACTTTCACTTTTCACTTTCATGAATTGGAGAGGAAATGGCAACCCACTTCAGTGTTCTTGCCTGGAGAATCCCAGGGACAGGGGAGCCTGGTAGGCTGCCGTCTATGGGGTCGCATAGAGTTGGACACGACTGAAGCGACTTAGCAGCAGCAGCAGCAGACAAAAACATGAATTTTTTTTTTTTTTACAAATTGTTAACAGGGAAGGTCTTTATCACATGAACAAAAGTTGAAAAAAAAAAAAGAAAGAAAAGTTGCAAATGTGACGACTAAAAACGTTAAATTTATATGCTCAAAAACTCAATCATACAGTTAAAAGACGTATTAGGGGAAATTTTTAATACATAATAAAGAGCTAATTTCTATATATACAAAGGGCTCTCAGAACCACTTAGAAAGAACATGACTAAAATAATAAAGGATTATTTGACAAAAAAAAAAAGAACATGACTTACAAAAAAGGATAAAGGACACAACAGATAGCTAAAAGAAAAGAGATATAAATGTCTACTAAACCTATAAAAAGATATTCAAAGAACCTATTAATAAGGAAATGCAAATTAAAACAAGATGCCATTTTACAAAATCAAAACATCAAAAAAGACTAATAATGTTAGTGAAAACAAAGAGCAGTAAGTCCTTTCACATACACTAGTGAGAATATAAACTGGTATAACATTTTCTGAGGTATAATCTGACATCTAGTTTAATTTTAAATGTACATACTTTGACCCAGCAATTTTTCTAGAAACTTATGCTATAAAACTTCCACAACTAAAACCTTAAATATACAAATGTGTACCACAGTATTGCCACAGCATCGTTTGCTGTTACTTTGAACCCTTACATTGGACTAAATGTACTTTTATTTTGGACTTTATAAACTTGAGTACCATCTGGAACAATTTCTATAACTAATATTATTTTCATGATAAAAACCTAATGGTTTTTTAACTGGAGGGTGAAACGCTCAAGGATTATAATGGGTAAAAAGCACCATATAAGTGTTACTATTATCAGTACCATAAAAGCCTCTATTTCAGCCAGAATCAAAATTATTCAGTAATTTATTCACTGCTGGAAAAGAGGAGATGACTTAAACCAGCAACCTAAGCAGGAATCAATAAGGTATTTTAAGACAGTCACGAATAATAGACTAAAACCTCCCAGGTAGTGACTGTTAGCATGAGATGTTCACTAGCAATCATCTACAGGCTTTTTCTGTTGCTACATCTAGGGAGAGTGGCTTTCCAAAATACATGTATCTGGAAATTCCCCTAGACAGTGATTTATTGGAGTAAAGCAAAATAAGAATGCAGGTAAATTAATTCCCAATTATCAGATGGTGGGCTTTTTTTTTTTAAAGAAGAAAAGTAAAGGCAGCTCTATATTATCCCTTGTGTAGAAGCCTGAGTCATAGGGCAGGCCAGCAATTCTCAAGTGGAGTGTCATGACAAACATTAGTCACGAAAATAAAAAGAATTCCTAATAATCTTCTAAAGCTGCTGAGTAACTTCCTTTAAAAACAAAACAAAGAAGGCTGACTCAGGAGTATCTCAACAGCAGCCCC
This sequence comes from Giraffa tippelskirchi, assembly GCF_054371585.1. Taxonomy (NCBI): domain Eukaryota; kingdom Metazoa; phylum Chordata; class Mammalia; order Artiodactyla; family Giraffidae; genus Giraffa; species Giraffa tippelskirchi. The sequence continues at coordinate 142,664,368 of NC_137281.1, read as the reverse complement.
ACTCCTGTGTTATGACATGCATTTTGTTAGAGAAGGAAAAGAGATGAGCAGGTACTCAGAATGAGCAGAGGGGTGGAGGGCAGGTAGCTTAAAATCTTCCCATAGGGAATTCTAATTCTCACCCAACTAGTCAGCAAAAATATATCAAGTTATGATTAACTAAAAGCCACCTGCCAATGCCTACAACAGTGTGAAGAGCTATGTGGTGCACGTCTGTGATTTTAGTTACTTTGACTTTCAGTAGTTTACCTACAGATATTCGTTAACAAGAAAGAAAGCCAAGATAGATCCACCATGAAAGTCTGAGTAACACTGACACTGCATTATGATGTGAAGAAAAACGATGCCATGAACACTTGTCAGTAGTTGTGTAAGATTACCAAATCAAAGGCAAAGCAACAACGAGAAGTAAATTTGCAACAAAACACTACCCATATTAGATATCATGTTAAGTTTTCTAAATTCTAGGAACTATAACTTTGAATGATTACACAAAGCTTAAGAAAGCCTTAATATGCTGGATATATTACAGTAAAATACTTGACAGCAGAGCAAACCGTTACACCCAGGAACAGGTATTCTTTCACTAACAAATCCTTTCCACAGAGCGAAGATTCACTTGCCTGGTGGCAAGACCATGGGAAATGGTGTTTCATCAGAAATAGCAAACTTCATAAAGGTCCCCCACCATAAGGCCTAACACAGGGCCCAGCACACAGTTAAGGCTGTGAATGTATGAATCCTCTGCATAAAGCCTTCTAGGAAATGATGCATCCTCCTTCCAATTTCCAAACACTTTATGACACATGGAGGATTACTCACAATCGACTGTGTAACATAGTTGTGCATCTGTCCCACTGCCTCTAATTTATAAATTAGAGAAACAGCATTAAAAGAGGAGCTAAGACACTGGTGTCCATTTTGTGTGAATGAGGTCTAAAATCTTCATCTTTAGAATTATTTCATACCATATGTAAAATATTTCAATTAAAAATAGCCTCACATAGGTCAACGGTCAAGCATGATTTAAAAATCATTCAAAATACTCTTTTGTCCATCTAAAATGTACCTAGCACAGACATAAAAACTTTTACTAATTTTTCTTTTAAGACAATTTGATTGTTATAAACTGTAAAATTCCTCAAAGAATAGAACCTGGCATGGTAAGAGAAAACAGAAAGAAAGAAAGCCATATTAAAGATGATGATACTAAATACAACATAGAATCCTAGGCTGGATCCTGAAACAGAAAAGGGATGTTAATGGAAAAACTGGTGAAATCCAAATAATGTCCATGATTCATTAATAGTACTACACGTACCAATGATAATTTCTCCATTTTGACAAGCGCACCATGGTTATATACAATTTTAGCATTAGAGGAAGCTGGGCAAAGGGTATATAATCACTCTCTATACTGTTTTTGCAACTTTTCTGTAAACCTAAAACTATTTCAAAATACAAAGTTTTCAAGACGATAACTACGGTGCTTGAATCTGTTTAGTTTATGTCTAGACAACATCCAAAGAGTGAGAATTAAGAAAACAGCCAGATACACAATTCAAGCTTCTCCAATTTGTGACTAATATTCCTGCCTATTCTCAGGGCAGCTGGCACTCAGGGCTCCATCTGGTTTGTACTAAGCTCTACAAATAGGACTTCTTTTCCCCTTAAAACCTCAAAAGGAAATGGCTTGCTTTCCCCTAAGTTTTCTTTTCTTTCTTACCATAACATTAAGCAACAGAGACTAGCACCCACGGTACAAGTTATAAAACATGCAACTCATAAGGTTCTGAAGATAAAGGAAGCAAAGAAAGAATAAACTGTTTTATCATTCCAGCAAAGAAAGCATTTAATCAATTTTTAGGGTGACAAGCAGAGGAATCAGAAGCAGTAACTATTCCAATGTGGTTTGGTAAAATTCACCTGCAATTCATCCGCTAAAGAGGTTAACAGTATAGTAAAATCTACAGAATATTTGCTGTAATCTGCCCTTTTTCATACCATCACTCTATGCTATCCTACTGTGACTATCCTGTTAACCCAGGAGTCCTAGCTCACCTACAAAATAATTCTCTGCCTCCTCAGGTATGCACAGAGATACAGAAAAACCATTTGATTTAACTCAGATAAAGTAACAGAAAGAAGTAATCAACTTCCTCTCGAAACATTTCTGCTTGTTTAACAATTACCTATTGTGGAAATTATCTGAGTACAGAGAATAGGAAAAATCAAATAAAAACTGTTCTGTGACATACATTAGTGCAGTAAACATCTTTAGTTTGGACTAAAAAAAAATTTTTTTTGGATTAAAAAGTACTTTATAAGAAATGCTGCCTATTACCAAAACCAGAAAATTACTTAAATGGTTTATTCAACATTCCACTGAAAAATAAATTTACAACAATAACACTTTTTTTGCAAAATGTTGAGTAGAGGTGGGAAGACAAGTACTTTCAATACTGTTGATGAAAATTAAATTAGTACTACCTGTCAGGAGAGCAATTCGGCATTTTTGACCATTTTCTTCTTTTCAAAATTTTTTTCCTTGGCTTCTGCTATAGGTTCCTCTCTTCATTTTCCTTCCACCTTCTTGTTTCCTTGGCTGATTTTTAACTGCTCTTGGGCTTTGGAGCTCTAACCAAACCCCTTTCTTTTGATGAATTGTATTTTCTCCCCAGATCTTCTACTCTGTGGCTTGGATTGTCCTCTATAACGCTGATAACGTCAAGTAAAGATTACTCGCAATTTCTTTCTTGAGCATTCCTCTTCAAACAACTCTGAACGCATGTTCTCCAACCTCAAAGGAACCCTCAAAACTGACCAGTAATTCTACCATCTCTGCTACAAATTTTTCCCTCCATGAAAATAAGGACAGCATTTCATCTTCTGGAGATCCTCCTCAAACCTCGAATATGCTCCTCACCCTTTGCTCACTCTCAACAGAAAACACTCTGTACTTTAAGAGGTTATATAAACCACACAAGATCTACCTCAACTAATTACCACCAACTGCTGACCCCTTCTTCTGTCAGCATTCGTCCTTTCCTTCTCCTGAGGATGATCCTTTACGACGTGTGCTCCCTGGACCACAAATCGATTTTGCCTTCTCAGTGATCTAACACTATTATTTCACTCTCTCATCCATTTTTTTTTTTCATTACAGTCATTCAATAAAAGTGAATTATTTATCAAAGAAAAATATGCATATACTATAATAAGTCCACTTCTAAGGATTTATACAAAAGACTAGTTTAAAGATTTACCTCTAAGAATATTTACCCTAGTGTTTTCTAAATAGCTAAAAACTACAACCTGCATAATCAGCAATGGGAAAACTGTCAAACACACTGTAACACATCCATGCTATAGCTTACTACAGAGTGATTAAAACTGCTTCCCCCCCCCACAGGAAAACATTCACAATTTATAGTCAAGTGAAAATAGAAGGCTTCAAAACTACAAATTTTATGAGCCCATTTTTGTAATAAGGAGGAAGCATAATATATATTTATATATTCCAAATACATTTGGTTACTATAACAGCCTATCTGAAAGGGATTACAGATGGTTATTTTCTTTTTACTTTTAATTTCTGATTGCCATACATATATATTTACATCTGAACAAAAAGGTTCTATTGCACTGACAAAACAAAAATGTAAATACTGAGCAAGTAAAAGTACAGCATTAAAGACTACTAAAAGTGAAACGGTTGGACGGCATCCCAGACTCAATGGTCATGAGTTTGAGCAAACTCCAGGAGATAGTGAAGGACAGGGAAGCCTGGTGTGCTGCAGTCCATGGGGTCTCAAAGAGTAGGATATGACCTGGGAATTAAACAACAACAAAAGTGAAATGAAGGCTGAAATATGCAATTATCACTAAGCTATTTTAAATTAAAACTTGGGTCTTACTTGGGAAGAGAAAGCATTCTTGATATTTAATAAAGTTTTCCAACTTCTTTCAGTTCTGATAAAACTAACTCTCATGCTGGAGTGCCACCCTTTATAAAATAGCCAAAAACTGGAAAGAGGCCCTCCTCATAGCCAGGAAAGCGGATAAAGATGAACAGACTAGAGCGTATTCACACAAAGGAATACTGCTCAGCAATAAAGCAACAAGCTACTGATAACACACAACCTGGATGACTCTCTTCAACACTATGCTGAGTGAGAAGACGTACACAAGCATATGCTACATGACTTCATTTATATGCAGTCCAAACTCACTTATGAAAGAAAAAAAATCAGAACAGGGGTGACAGAGCTGACCGGAAAGGGTAAGCGGGAACTTTCTGGGGCGATGCTAGTGTTCTTCAACGTGACGGGCTTGCACTACACAAAGTCATTTACCAAAACTCATCCAATGGTTCACCTTTAGAACTCCATCTAATGGTATGAGTGCTGAAGTGTTTGGGGGTGATCTGTACCAATGTCTGTAACTTACTTCACATGTATCCCCCTTAAAAAGTGTGTGGGGGGGGGTCTTGACAGGTAGAGGAATTCAGAGGCAGAAATGGGATTTTTAAAAATAGTAGAATCCAAGTGGTAGATACAATTCTTTTGATTTTTCTATATGTCTCAAAATTCTTAAAAAAAAGAAAGTTGGAAAAACTTACTGAAAGTAAAGTCAGCTACAGAAAGCAAGCTACCTGCTTAAATCTGTGTATTCAAAGGCTTGAAAAAAAATGGAAACTTTCCTAGTTTTCTAATTGCCAAATCATTTTACAACTCGGAATAACTTCTCAAATGGCAAAAAGACATTAACAAAAGACACTAATACATTCCAGGGATCAACTGCTTTGATAAATTCATAAGTTTTTCTACAAGTTGATAAAATGAATGCTTTCTTGAAAACTTCAATTTGTAAACCATCTTTGGACAATGTACCCCTTAATTTATTTAGGGTATATAACAGAGATAATATAGGTCAAAACAGATCATCCACTAGTCATTAAACTTTTCCTAGAGTTTAGGTAAACTCCAGGAGTTGGTGATGGACAGGGAGGCCTGGTGTGCTGCGGTCCATGGGGTCGCAAAGAGTCGGACACGACTGAGCAACTGAACTGAACTACTGAACTGAACTGAAAGGATACAGATACTAATAATCTAATAATACTCTAATACTAATAATCATGTTTAATTGCTAATATATGATAACTTTCCTAATTCAAGGAAAACATATTAAGAAATATAAAATATAAAAACGTCAGTTTTAGTCATCATAACTAAATCTTGTTTACATTGATCTTTAAAATATTTTTAAATCTTTAGGAAAGAATGACTTGACAGCCTAAGAGAATTACTTATTAATAAGGAATTTATTATTTAGTACACGATAAAGATAAGCTATGGAGACAAAATAACAATCAGATAACCAAGAAGAAAAAGTTGAAGCCTTCATATATTTTATATGAAGGAGTTCGTTTCTGAATATAATCTCTCCATAAGTTTAATACAGTATATATTACTGTATATACAGTGTGTATATTTGTATATGTATGTATAATGGCACAAAGTTTATACACAAAAAAATATATGCTGCATTTTTAGTGATTTAAGGGTTTTTCAAGTCATTCTGTATTTGATGTTTTGAATAATTCTCTATTTTATTTTCGTTATGAATACTGATATTGAACCTAACCCCCAGTAAGATGTAACTCTACCATATAACACAGTCTACCACAGTACACTCCGCATCCAGCTACTCGGTCAGGGAGGGTGTTAAGTCTAAAGAAGGTTCACACATATAATAATATAATATATAATATAATAATATAATATAATATTTATTCAGAACCTAATATAAGCCAAACACAAGAGAAGGCACTGGAGATACACTGCCAAATAAGTCAGACACAGCCTCTGTCCTCAAGGGACTTTCAAGGCAGTGGGTAGGAGAGAACGTTAGAGACAGCAAACAAGCAAGCGAAGACATAAACATGTTTCTGATGAGCACTGCAGAAGAAAGCTACAGGAAGGAATGATGGAAAACAGAAGCTGTTTATTCGTACCAGGTTAGGCCTCTGAGGTGACTTTTAAGACCAGCCATAAAGCCCCAGCAGCAGGCAGCCTTGCGAGAGCTGGAGGGAAATGTATCCCTTCAGAACACACAGCATTTGCAAAGGCCCCACTGGAGGAGCAGCCTCAGTAGGCTGAAGTAACAGAAAGGTGGCCAGTGTGACCACAACACAGTGGAAAACTTCACAAACTGCAGACAAAAGGCGGAACTGGCTTTGGTGAGGCCTTGGTAAAGATAATGGAGTTTAAGTGCAACAACAAAAAAAATTGAAGGATATTATATAAAAGGGGAATGACACAGATTGTCACCTCTTACTCTTTGGAGAGTTGTAAAAGGTCATGAAAAGAAGCCAAGGTAGTAGGGCAGACAAAAAACAGCATGAACTAGGAAGTGCAAAGGAAGGCCTGAGATGCTCTGTCAGTAGAATTGGTAAGATTTGCTCATAAAGCAAGAAAGAGGGGGATGGTACAAACTACTAGATACAAGATGGTGTCACTAAGAGGACAAAAAGAAAACAAATGTGTTTTTTGGTGGGGGGGGGGTTAATAGGGAATCTAGAAAGGTTTTAGACATCCCTGTGAGATGGCCAAATTATGTTGGGTAAGAAGCTAGATATAAGTCAGGGGCTGGGAATCAGTCATATTGATCAAGTTCTCTATACTGACCCAGAGTGTTTACAAAATACAATAAATAGGTCACACTCCAGATTACCTACATCAGAAGGTGCACATTTTTGACTTGTTCAGGTGATGCTGCAATCACCATCCACAATGATTTTGGAGCCCAAGAAAGTAAAACCTGTCACTGTTTCCACTCTTGAGAATCCCGTGGTCAGCAAGGAGATCAAACCAGTCAATCCTGAAGGAAATCAACCCTGAATATTCACTGGAAGGACTGATGCTGAAGCTCCAATCCTTTGGCCACCTGATGCGAAGAGCAAACTCACTGGAAAAGACCCTGATGCTGGGAAAGATTGAGGGCAGGAGACGGGGGCGACACAGGATGAGATAGTTGGATGGCACCACAGGACACTGACTCAGTGGACCTGAGTTTGAGTAAACTCCGAGACATAGTGAAAGACAGGGAATCCTGGTGTGCTACAGTCCATGGGGTCGCAGAGTTGGACACAGTTGAAAAACCGAACAAAGTGATTCTGATATCAAGTAGAGCCTGAGAACCACTTATGTAAAGAGATTTTATTGTTATGGTTCGTTACCTAAGAATATAACTCTTTATAAAAGAAAACATTACATTGAGCAACAACATGTGAAGATAATGGTTTGACTTACTGTCTAATCTCTAGTCATACATTATAGAGGAAATATTCTTCTAATTAGCTTTTTCGAATGATTTTTTCTAACTAGCTCTTTCAAATGACTGAAAGTGAATAATTTCTTCTTTTTCGTAAATACTGTCTTACAAAATACCCATGAAATATCTCACAAGTGAGTAAATCAAAGTTCAAAAAGGTGGAGAGTCTGGTCTAAAGGCCACCTAATCAATAACAAAGCCAAGACTCAAAAATCAAGATAACACCAACTCCAGTCTGCTTTCTATCACATGAAAATGCCACAAAGCTCACACCCACAAAGCTCACCATCTGTGACATATCATGTACACACATAATTATAACAAGATAAAATGGGGTGAGTGCCTTAAGGCAAACAGAAGGACAATGAAAATAAGGAAAAGTTACTTCTTGATTTTCACTACTTAAAAATTTTATAATTGCAGAAACTACAAAATCCACCTTTCAAAATATCCACAAAGACTACTCATTTAAAAAAAAAAAGTGACTCTTATACAAAAAGCCATTAAGACGCTTTCTAATTCAGTATAAATCTCTTCAAAGAGATCTCTAAAAACAAAAGGGGAGCAGGGGACAGCTGCCTGCAAAATGGCTTCAAAAGTCCGCTGGAACCAGTCACTAAGGCTAAATCTCAGGTGTCCTCATCAGTAAAACAGGGTTTGGGATAAAGAACCTATACACATACTTACTAGTCATTATCACTTATAATTACTATTAGAAGAGCATACAAATAATCTATAACTGCCTGAGATTTTAACATGGAATGCTGGATTTTGGTTCTAATGTATACGTCAAACTATCTACCTCAATACTATAGTACTAGAATGCTTCCTAAAAAGTTTACCAATCTTCTTTGCCAACTGCCCCTAGACAACGATCAATCAAAAAGCTCAGGGCCATCTGTACTAACCTTTTCACAACAGTGCTAATGTCTGTAGTTGTTCATTATCCCCAAGCTAGACCTGAAGTTCCTCAAAGGCAAAAGCTGTGTTTTGTTAACTTGTAATCATTCACTAATATTTGAGTACTTATCATGTGCTTGGCACTGATCTAGGTCTTGACAATACAGCAATGAACAAAAGTCTCTTACCTCTTAGAGCTTACATTCTAAAGGGTAATTAATAAACACATAACCAATTAGTAATAAGTGCTCTTAAATAAAGGAGGGTAGAAGGGCTAGAAAGTATAGTAGGAGCTGGGAAGTTCCTATTTACATAGGTTATCAAGGAAATCCTCACGTATACCTAAAACCTGAAATAAATGCAGCACATAAGTCACACAGATATCTGGAGGAGAGGATTCATCCAGACAGAGGGAGAAGAGCTACTGCAAAGTCCCTGAGGCAGGGACATAGTTATTGTGCGAATAAAACTGTCAGAAGGCAAATGAAGTGGGGGCAGGGGAAACATACGGAAGGGGTGGCTCTGAGAGCAGAATGCCAAGAACTGACCTGTGTTTTAAGGGATCATTCGGACATCTCTATAAAGAACAGAGACTAAAGAATGGAAGCAGTGACTCTCATCAGGGGGTGGTGACGAAGATTAGCTGGATTCTAGTTAGGTTTTAAAGAGAGAACCCACAAGATTGGTTGATGAACTGAATGTGAAGAGAAATGAAGAGAATAATCAAGGAAAGCATCTTAAAAGTTCAGCAAGAGTAGAGTTGCTATTAACTTAAACAAGAAAGTCAGAAAAGCAATTTTATTTTCCCAGAACCCAGCAAATTGTCTAGCACACATCAGACATTCAGATATTTATTTGTGAATTAAATTTAACCGAATAAACTTCCAAAATGAAACAGTAAACTCAATGCATCGCTTTACACTTGTTCTAAATTTCCTTTAGTAATGCTTGTTAATTACACAGAGTCTTGGGCACTGACACAGGTCCCATGATAACATGGAAATCCTACACTGGAACACAGCAACTAATCCTTACATCTGGAGAACAATTCTCCTGGAGATAAAAGAAAACTGCAGGAAAAGCTCTGTGACACCCTGAGGATTCTTACACCCAAAGTAATTAACCTGTTCATTAATGATGTCATATTCCTGGAAGATAGAGAAGTGCAAATAGAACTAACACTCCGGGCCAGAATTAATTGAAAATTATAACACTTTGTGATAAATTTTCTGAAAGTGACAAGACTGAACACGTCCCTTCAAAAAATAAGCCATCAGTAACTCAGCATTTTTTCTTAAAACGGCTTTTCCCTCCCTCCCAATTCAATTAAAAATCGCTTGAGAATAATCTAGCTCATCTTCCTCCACTTTTTCTGCCAACTACGGTGACCAAGCTTCACTTATGAAAGAACTGGGTATCCTCACCTTTAACACTCGGTGTAATCATACTCCCAGATATTCTAATCCAGCACCCTGACTACAGATTCATGAAGAATCACAAACTTGGCAGAAATATTTTCAAAGATACTCTCCTAAAATAAAAAGTTACCAGTCTTCCCTCTCTTCTGATTACTTAAAGATTTTAACTGAAGCTCAGGTGTCACCTCTTTTCCCCTTTCGTCTCCCTAATGCCCCACCCCAACCTACTGTTTGTTTTAAGAAAACTTTCGGCCAAAATATAGCTTACAAAACCTAGATCGTTCGGAGAGACTAATTCTGAATTCAGCAACAGGCAGCGCTTTCCTTTTCCTATCAGTACAAGGCCTTGAACCAACCCAAACAAATCTGCTGAAATGCCAGCCAGAGTCCCCGTATCTCCCCCGCTCCCTCCCCCGAAAGCTGGCCTGGAAATAACCACCACTGACCACGGAGCTGAACAGAAAAGAACCAATGGTAAGCAAAAACGGGATTCTGCGAGGCAGGAAGGGTGAGAGCCAGATTTTCAACCACCACGTCGAAGCGAGTTGAGAGGAGCCCGGGCGCCCCACAGATGCATTCCACACGGAGCGGCACACATTCCTCCCCCCACCCCGCGCTCCGAAGGCTCCGCACGCGGATGAGCTGGAGCGAGGGTCCTCCTCGGAGACGAGGGGCGAGAACGCCTCGAGGGGAAGGGAGTGCCCCGGGCGGGGAGGGGAGGTGTCCGGCGCCCGAGGCGTGGAGAGCAAATATGCACACGCGCGCGCCCCGGGATGAACGCAGCGGCCCTCCGGAGCAGAAGGCTGGGCGCCCACCACCGTACGCGGAGGCGCGAGCCCCACTTGCGGGCTTTACCTGCGGGGTGGAAGGGCTGGAGAAGGCAGGATCAGGACCCCCTCCCAGCCCACCCCAACCTCGAAGAAGGGGGCCTAGGAAGCTACTATTTCCCAGTAAACGAGTTGGGCGCCCGGGGGCGGGAGGTGGGGGCCGCTGCCGATCCGCTTTTCCTGTGCTCGCTGGAATAGGGGGAAGCCCTCCAGGGAGGGGAGCGTGGGGAGCGTGTGGAGCGGGGGAGGGGGGCCCTTGGAGGCGCGAATGGTGGGGGTGCGCGCGCCGGAGAGGGGAAGAGGGCGCACGCACACACAAGCGCGCACACACACACACCCGGCCCGGAGCCAGGGAGGCGCGACCGCCCGCCGGACTCGGGAAACCCGGCCCGCCAGAAGGGGAAGGAGCCACCCTCCTCCCCGCCCCCACACACTCACCATGTAGAGGGTGAAGGGCAGGCCGAGAAGAAAGAGCCACAGGTAGAGGTGCAGCGCGTTCACGAAGGTGGCCTGGTGCGGGTCGTAGTACCAGCCCCCGCTGAGCGCGGCCCACACCCCCTGCCGGAGGATCTGCAGCGTCTGCGACCCCATCCCCACCCGGCGCCGCCGCCGCCGCCGCCGTCCCCGCCGCCGTCCCCGCCCCGGCCCCAGCTCTGCCTCCGGGTCGCCGGAGCCCGCAGCTGCCCCGTCTATCCTCCTCCGGAGCTCCGCGAGAGCCGGCCGGCGCTTCGGCGGTCGCTAGGGCTGCTGCAGCAGCAGGAGGAGGAGGAGGCAGCGAACGAGGAGGAGGAGACCGAGGAGGAGGCGGCGAGCGGCGGGGCGGAGGAGAGCGGAGAAGAGGAGGAGACCGGCCTCCACAGCGCCGCCGCCATCTTGTCTCCTCACACCCGGAGCCGGAGCTAGGCCCCCGCCGACGGCGGCCAGCCAGCGCCGCCGCCGCCGCCGCCGCGACCCCCGCCGGCCGCCAGCCCTGGGCCCGGCGGAGAAGGAGGCCCGGCGCCCGGGAGGGACCGGGAGCAAGCCGCGCCCCCTTCCAGCTCCTCCTCTCCTGTCCCTCCGCCCCTTGGGCTGGTCCCCGCGGGTGCGCGCAGCGCCTCGGCCGCCGGGGCGCCTCCTGCCGGCGCCCGGGGGAAGCGCGCGCGCAGTCGCGGGCCCGGGCCGGGGGCCGCGGCTGCCGAGGTTCCGGGGACCGCGAGTCCCGGCTGTGGCAGACCCCAGTGCGCTCCTGGTACCCGAACCTGGCACGTTCCTCACACTCCAGAAAGCGGATCTTTCACCCCCTGATAACCCTGTCCTTAGAACCTGGTTAGCATCCTAGCTGACGTCTCACGGTATTTATGAAAGACCTAAGGAACAAGAGGCTCATATCTGAGCTACTCATTTAAGGCCGGAAGGAATTAGGTACAGCTGATGACGGTTGAAAATGACGAACCGCCCGATTTGAGCAAGAACAGTGTTGGCCCATAAAGCGAGCTAGAGGCCCTTGACTGAGAGAAATAGCCACGGCCAGGACTGAACAGATTTACTACTTCCCACGACAGATGAATTAATAGAAGTTGCAAGAGATGTGAAAGCATAGGGTGGAGAGGTTGAGCATTGTATACGGTGATTTTATTTTTATAACGTGCTGTAACTTGTAGCAGTTTTTTGTTTTTTTAATGGGCCAGTTTAAACAGGATTGAAAGATAAACTGTGACTCTCCACCCCAAGTCACAATAGGGTCTTGTACTTTTTATAACTGTAAAGAATGGGAATCATTCTTGGCTCTGAGTAACGTTTGTAAGGCGTGTCTGATGTCATTGAACAAGATTTTCAAAAAAAGTTTGAGTTTATGATAGCAATAAAAGTACTCTCTACTCCTGGATTAAAGTTGCTGTAATTAATGAGAAAAGCAAGAGTCCAAAGAAACCGGGGCTGACGTTTTAAGAGATTGAAAAACCATTGCCATGTCTCCAGAGTTATACCGCTTTCCCGTTAACACATTTCCACACCCATTTCATTTGACCTTCACAATACTCCTGTAAGGGCAGCATAGAGGCTACCCTTATTTTATGGGTTAGGAAACACTAGCTCAAAGAAATTAAGTGATTGTCCGAGTTCTAGATGGGGTTGAAAAGACCTCTGGAACCAGCAGTCATCCTAACTGCATGGACTGAACTTTGGAAGTTTATTTTTCAGTACTCTCCACCTTATCCATTCAGAAAAGAGTTTGAACTGATCAATAACTGCTCCACTTCAGGTCACCTGGGGCCCATTTAAACATATAACCAGTTGCTTTCAAAGTGTCATCCCAGGACCAGGTGTGTCAACATTGCCTGAGAACGTGTTAGAAATACAGATTCTCAGGCATCACTCCAGAGAAACTCTGGGTGTGAGACCTAGCTTTCTGTTCTAACAACCCCCCCAGAAGATGCTTCCCTTGTGGCTCAGATGGTAAAGAATCTGCCTGCAATTCAGGAGACCCACGTAGGATCCCTGGGTTGGGAAGATCCCATGGAGAAGGAAATGGCAACCCAATCCAGTATTCTTGCCTGGAAAACCCCTTGGACAAAGGAGCCTGGTGGGCTACAGTCAATGGGATCGCAAAGAGTCAGAGACAACTGAGCAACTAACGCTTTTCCAGAAGATGATAATATACCTTAAAAGTTGAGACTACATCGTAGAACACCATCCCCAGCCTTGATTCGTTTGTTTCCTTATAAGCAAAAAGGCTTGAAAGTCCAATAACATATGTGGAAATTGAGAGACCTGAATGAACACTGGCCAAAATATATTTTAAAATATATTAATGGAAAAAAAATATATATATATATATTAATGGGACTTCCCTGGTGGTCCAGTGGTTAGGACTCTTCGCTTCCAATGCAGGGGGCATGAGTTCAATCCCTGTTCAGGGAACTGAGATCCCACCTGCTGTGTGGTGTGGCCCCCAAAAAATTTTTTTTAATTTTTAATTAAAATATATTAATATGTCTAAAAGCAAAATTAAGGTAAAGTATGCAAATCTTACAATTAAAAGAGTGACCGTGAGTGTTTGTCACAGACACACGGCTTTGTCAAGTGTTCATTTGTTTCTCCTAGAAGAGGAAAGCTCTCTGAGCAGGTTTTGGAAGTGATCCCAAGCTTTTCCAACACAAAGAAAGATGTAAACAAGGATAAAATTCCAATACCAAATCAGTTTCCACACCAACAAATATCTGCTGTAGTTTAATGTAAAAGGATTAGCTGTAATGGGGTGAGGTGGACTGGAAGAATGGAGACCAGAACGAGATACAATCATGGAACTGAAGGCAGACCCAGTTGGTGTGATGAGTGTGCAGCCAGAAGACAATATTTGGAAGATACGTAACCAGCAGCAGCCAGGAAGGCAGCCAGGATCAGGCTGGTTCAACACAGAAGATGTAAGCCAATGGGCAGCTGCTGTGCAGCCTTGGGAAACCCAGAAGCAGACAAAAATTGGGAAATTGGCAAGCATTAAGAAAATGTGTTGGGCTTCCCTGGTGGCTCAGTGGTAAAGAATCCTGCCAATGCAAGAGACATGGGTTTGATCCCTGATCCGGGAAGATCCAACATGAGTGCAGAGCAACTAAGCTCATTGTGCCCCAACTATTGAGCCTCTGCTCTAGAGCCCAGAAGCCACAACTACTGAAGCCCACTTGCCCTAAAGCCCGTGCTCCTCAACAAGAGAAGCCCCTGCAATGAGAAGCCTGGACACCACAACTAGAGAGTAGCTCCTCTCCCCGAAACTACAGAAAAGCTTGCACAGCAATGAAGACCCAGCACAGCCATAAATAAATAAATTTTTAAAAGAAAATTTATTGCTTATAGTAAGACCTCAGGCTCAGTGCTGTCTCCCAGGTCTGGATTCCTCTGCCTTTGGAGAACTGATGAAAACAGAATTGAGATTCTTGAGAGGAGGTACTGGGCAAGTTTAGAAGACAAGGACTTGGGGCAACAAGACAGGTATCCAAAGGCAAGATCTGACAGGCAAAGGAAGACTTAGAAATGAAGGAGGAACTTAATACCTGGAACTGAGGATTGCATTTCATGCTGATCCTGGTTGTTTTATGCTGAGGTTCCAGAGTGTTAATCAGTTCAGTTCAGTCACTCAGTCCTGTCCAACTCTTTGCGACCCCATGGACTGCAGCACTCCAGGCCTCCCTGTGCATCACTAAATCCAGAACTTGCTCAAATTCATGTCCATCCAGTCAGTGGTGCCATCCAACCATCTTATCCTCTGTCATCCCCTTCTCCTGCCTTCAGTCTTTCCCAGCATCAGGTGAGTCAGTTCTTCGCATCAGTTGGCCAAAGTATTGGAGCTTCAGCATCAGTCTTTCCAATGAATATTCAGGACTGATTTCCTTTAGGATTGACTAGTTTGATCTCCTTGCAGTCCAAGGGGCTCTCAAGAGTCTTCTCCAACACCACAGTTCAAAAGCATCAATTCTTCGGTGCTCAGCTTTCTTTATGGTCCAGCTCTCACATCCATATATGACTACTGGAAAAACCATAACTTTGACTAGACAGACCTTTGTTGGCAAGTTAATGTCTCTGCTTTTAATATGCTGTCTAGGTTGGTCATAGCTTTTGTTCCAAGGAGCAGGCATCTTTAATTTCATGGCTGCAGTCACCATCTGCATTGATTTTGGAGCCCAAAAATCCAACTGGGCTTGAAAGCCCAAATAATTCCATTGTTTCCCCATCTATTTGCCATGAAGTGATGGGACCGGATGCCATGATCTTCATTTTTTGAATGTTGAGTTTTAAGCCAGCTTTTTCACTCTCCTCTTTCACTTTCATCAAGAGGCTCTTCAGTTCCTCTTCACTTTCAGCCATAAGGGTAATATCATCTGCATATGTGAGGTTATTGATATTTCTCCCTGCAATCTTGATTCCAGCTTGTGCTTCATCCAGCCTGGCATTTCACATGATGTACTCTGCATATTAGTTAAATAAGCAGGGTGACAATATACAGCCTTGATATACTCATTTCCCAATTTGAAACCCGTCTGTTGTTTTATGTCCAGTTCTAACTGTTGCTTCTTGACCT
The DNA here is from genome assembly GCF_054371585.1 of Giraffa tippelskirchi. NCBI lineage: Eukaryota > Metazoa > Chordata > Mammalia > Artiodactyla > Giraffidae > Giraffa > Giraffa tippelskirchi. Next base: position 142,648,838 of record NC_137281.1, on the reverse strand, counting down.
GCATACAAGTTTCTCAGGAGGCAGGTTCCCTCCCGTATGGCTAGGATTGATCCAAGCGCCTAGAAGTGGGAGTCACATGGCACTAGTCACTCAGTAAAAAGGGGTCAGCAGGATGAGCAGGCCCAGAAGATAGAAAAGACAGTTATAAACTGTATGTTTCAGCTCTGAACTGGTAAAAGCATTTTAGAAAAATGCTAATTACCTGACTTAGGGACTTAGCCATTGAAAGAATTCAGTGAAATGGATGACCTTTCCCAGAGACTGACTCGGTCTTTGGGGTGGAGGTGGGAGGGGAGAGAATCCTACAGTGCTTTTTACCTGTAACTTTCAAAATGTTTATGAACGTTGCCACAACAAGCTTCCAATTTTATAAACAGGAAGCTGAGACAGGAAGGTAACCCTGTCATACCCATAAACTATAAGAGCAAGACAAAAACTGAGGAATCTAATTTACTAAGTGTTAACACTCTTAGCCATGCATAAAAGCCATTAATAATGTGACACTTAACATGTCAAAGTTAGCAGCAATGACTTACTACCAAACCACCACCTGACATTTGCTCATCTTTCAGCTAATTCTATTAAAATTGTACTTCCTGATCAGTTCATAGGCCCCTTGAGAACTGGAAAGGCTCTGACAGCAGATGCTCTCTCCTGCCTGAAAGGGCCAAAGCTGAGTGTGCAAAATCTTCTAACAATCGCCCCCGCCCATGCCCACCTTGGAGTGGAGGCATACAGACTGCAGCTCTGGTCAGTTTATGCAGTAGCAATGATCTGCTTAGCCACATGTCCTGCCAGCAACCTAAATGTAGCAGGTATCCATGTCTTCTTCCACACACACCCTGGACCAGCTCCTCTCATTTATTTCTCTTGGTGAAACCAACATTTCCCCACTCACTCAGGCTTAGAACCTCCTAGACCCTTTACCATATCTAGTTTCCTAGTTTTACTCTTGCTCGATATTTCCATGGCATTGCCAGATCCATCAATCTGGTGAGTACTCTCATAAACTCAGACCAAATAGCTTCTTGTTGCCTCCAATCTCTCTTCAAAACCATTCCGCATTCCACCAACCAATTCATCTTCCTGATTCACTTTGCCCATGCCTCTCCTTTTCTCAGCAGCTTTGCATTCCCTTCTGGTACCTACGGTAGTAAATCCACACTCCCTAGCCAGGCATGCAAGGTCCCGCAAAACCTGAATCACTGTTTTCTCTAACTTAGCTCTTGTTATTCCCCATACATAAAACATTTTAACATCAATATCAGCATATGCATTTGTTTTTATTTATCAAACCACTTATTTATCAGTGTCTACCTCTATGCTGTTGCTGATGCCACGTGCCTTACCTAGAAAACCTTCCTCTCCCATCTGCCTACTAAGATTCACTATGACTGTTTCAAACCCACACATTATTTTTTGAATAGCCTGGAGTACCCATATGTTCCATTCATTTAGCACTGAAATGTATGCTTCTTTATATTCCTCCACCCAAACTGTACATCCCTTAAGGGCAAGGCACTTCTCAGCCCATCACACCATGTCTAGTAGCAAGCTGTTAATATCAATTGACACTTGGTCAGTGTAACCTGAATAAATAAACACAGAAAGCAATGACTTTTCAATTAAAGATTTTAGTCTGTTTTAGCTTTCAGTTGGTAACTCTTCAACAATCAAAAGCATTTCACCAGTTTAGAAGAAATATGGAATAAATTGTAATAAATGGAAATATGGAATAAAGGTCAAGATCATTTGTAAGAGAAGGGAAATGCCCTAGAAATCTTCCCTGATTCTCTTTTTAGTCATTTGCTGTATACCACTTTATTACATCAGGAAAATGAAAGTCAAAGGGTGGCTGAGGCAGGAGTTGGGGGAGTACAGACCTTTCCAAGTCTTACATAATAGAATCATAAAATCCCAATATCTGGGTATGGAGCTAAGTAAGTAAAATAAGAGTAGCTCATCCTTCTTGGAAATCTCATCTCATTCTACTCTGTTGTTTTTTTTTTAATGTCAATTCCATATGATGAGTACTTTAGAACATTTTTTAATCGACACTAGTTCAGTAATTCTCACTATAGTTTTGTGTTATTCTGAGGTTATCTTCTGTTGTATATTTAAAAACTCAAATCACTTTTCTTAAACTCACACACAACACTTTTGGGATATGGCAATGAAAGGAAAGGGGATGTATATAGGATACTGAAAAAAAACCCAAATACTGGAAATCCCTGAATTATAAACAATATGCACATGCATTATTTCCCACCTTTTGACATTAAGGCTTTCTTTTATGTCAGATGCCTGATGTGTTTAGCTGCACCATATTAAGGAGCTGGTTTACCATTCTCATTCAGCCAGAGTAGCACAATTCCAGCAGGACCTCTTGGGCTAACTGATGAAACTGGGTGATTCCATGAAAAGCTCACCTGATTACTAGTTACTAGTGTCATCTAGAGCATCTGCCTGTAGTTATGCAGAAATGAGAGAAGTGTCACCTCTGGAAGCTGGATGTCTGGCTCCCCTAGCAAGGAATATCCAAGAACATTCTTTGGTGGGAAGCAGTATTTGGTCGTAGAAAGACAGTGGGGTGTGGAATCAGATAAACCTGTGTTTCAATCCAAAGCCTGCTACTTTCTATTTAGTGCTAGCCCCAAGCCAAAAAATTCAAGCAGAATTCAAGAATCCTGGGGAATTTAATGTTGTAGACTCTGCATTTAGTTTTGAGTACTGCAGCTTTTTTTCTAATGGCAAAAATGAGCAGACCAACAATCTAATGCTAAAAAGATTTTTCGTTTGGAGATTTTACACAACTTTCTTTGTGGAAACCTTGACAGCACATGGGAATATATTTCTTACTAGTTTTGTTTGTTCATTTGGTTTGACTTGGTTTTGTTTGGTTTTGATTTTTGCTTTTGCTTTGCTTATTGTCACTGGGATTCAGCAACTGTTAATTTACATAACCATTTTCAACCCTCCTTCTTTTCTTTCTCCTGACTCCCTCTCTCTGCCCCCCAACCATAACCACTTCTCCTCCCTTCACCTCCTTATCTAGTGTAAGTCTCGTGGTTTTGCAGTTCAATCTTTCCATGACTGGTGCCTTCTCACTTTGTTACCTCCCACCCTTGTCATGAACCCAAGCCTGATACTGGACCTATCTGCCTTTGCTGCCTGCAGCACACAGGCTAACTTTCCAAATCTTAATCTCAGCTGCTACATGGATTCTTTCTGGGAGTTCTTTGGTTCTTATTCAATGCCTGTTACATCCCTCTTAATGACTGTAAAATATCTCACCAATTCTCTCAAGACATCTGTACCATTCTTACTCCCATAGCACAAAGAAAACAGAGGATATTGGACTGTACTCTCTGTTTCCTACCCTTCTACTTCTGAATTGATCTATACATGCATGCATCTTTTTTTTTTCTTCTTCTCTTGGTGGATGAGGTGCTGTTCTGCGTAAGGATATGGCTCCACCCATGCTCTGGACCCCATCATTTGCAGTCTCTAACTCAGACTGTCAACCCTGGTCCCTTAGGCACCACAAGCATTCTCTTTCTACTGGCACTTGCCTTGAGCCTATAAACAGGCCCTCCCACCCCTAAGCCTTCTGTCTACTCCAGCTTCTATGCTCATTCCCTTCGCCTTCTCAGCCAAGTCTCTTAAGAGTGAATGAACATTCCTCATCTTCCTCTAACTTAACTCTCATCACTACTCTTGCCCAAATTGCCAGTGATTTCCTAATTACAGAGTCCAACAGGCACCTTGCAGTCCCTGTCTTAGGAAATCTTTTTGCTTCTGGATCATTGCTGTCTTTTCCTGGTTTTCTCTTACTTTCCTGATTACCCTAAACTCAAGGGTCCTTTATGGAGATCTTGTCTTCCTTCTCCTTTTCAAAGGTGGCCAGTGGTTTAATACAGAAAAAAAAAAAATCCTATTATCTACCTCCAGAATTCTCCTTGGTCCAGAATATCCTAAAGCCTCCCAGTCTCTAATGACCCTCAGCTTGTGGGAATTACCAGAAAATGAAAACAAACTCCATATGAGGGATGTTCAGAAATATGACATCTCCGAAGTGTTTGTGAAAATCAGTCTCAAGAACAGAAAAATGAACTCTGCTTCAAAATTACAGCTGTAATCTAAATTTCCTTTTTCCCTTTTATTTTAAATCTCTCACTCCTAACAACCTCAAGTTTACAAGAAATTCTTAATTTATGAAGAGCTTTTTATAAGCAGTTATTTATTTTTTAGCCTTCAGGCTTGTATTTTGAAAACCTGACATTAACTTACCGGGGGTTTGCTCGGCCCAGCCTCTCTACCATTCTGCTTTCATGTGGCCTTCGGCGCTGGTATGTTATTTTTCATCATGAAAGTAATATATTCTCCTTTTTAATCTGAGACAATGTAGAGAAAGGAGATGAAATTTTGTGACCCCCCCTACTGGGTCACAACCACTGTAAAGTTTGGTATCTTTCTGCTTAGTGTCTTCACCTCTTCCTCCCAACTTATTTCTGCACCATATTCTAATTGGAGTTCAGAGCCTGATTTGGAAAGTTTTTATGTCAACACATGCCATGTGCCTTGGCAGTTTGCTAAGTCTGAGAAACTTCAGAAGGCGTTTTTTCCTTCTGACTTACCCATGTGTTTCACTTCGATTCTTGGAAACATATTCCTCTGTGCAATCTGGGTGTTAGCCTATGGCTTTGAGTAACAGAAAATTCAACTTGCATTCACATAAACAATAAGGAGAAGTATTGCTTCAGACAACTGCAACTCCAGTGGGTAGCACAGGCTTCAGAGACAGTTTGATTAGTGTCTCTAGGGATCTATTTTCCTGCAGTACCCTGAGATGACCTCCTGTATGTGTTGGATTTGACCTTGGACCACTTCCTTCACAAATGCAAAATGGCTGTAGCAGTTACTGGTTTCACATAGAAATGTCATGAACCTGGGTGAAGTTCACCTAAGAGCAAGGAAACTTCTTTCCCAGGAGCCTCTAGCATTCTTAAGTCAATTCCTGTTCTCAGAGCAATGCCACACACTGACTTTGGCCGTGGTTCCTGGACCAAGTACTGCCATGGGAATGGAATTACCCTTAGACCAGACAGTCCCAGATATGAACCAAGACACAAAGGGTATGTTGGGAGGGGTGGATGCCTAAATAAAACTGGGTTATGTTAAAGATCAAAGAGGAGGAACAGAGATTCAACAGACAGACAAACATACATGGGTTTGGAAACTCACCCATTAAATGTATTTATTAAATTTATTTAATGCAGTAATTAACTAATTGACTTATCTACACATTTTTGGCTTATTATTATTTATTTCATTTTTTAAAGCTTTAATAGATGATACTTCATATAATTGAATATATAAAAGGATATACAGAGATGACCCCAGCTATACAGAAGTATTTTATGTATATTCAAGGAAAATATATACATATATATATATGCACACACACATATATACTCTTTTTGCACACGAAGTATAACACATTACACACACCCTTCTGTACCTTGGTTTTTTATTTTTGGCTGCATCATTCAGCTTGTAGGATCTTAGTTCCTCAACCAGAGGATCCAACCCAGGCCCTTGGCCATAAAAGAGAGGAATCCTAAGTGGACTGCCAAGGAATTCCTAACACCTTGCTTTTTCACTTAACACTATATGTTGGAGATGATTATATAATATTAATAATATATTAATATTACATTACTATATAATCATCTCCAATATATAGCAAACAAAGAGCTTCATCACTCCTTTTTCACTGCATAGTGTTACATTGCATCTAATTATACAGTACATACGGTATTATATGAATGTGCCTCAATTAATTCAATGCCTATGGATGAGCATTTAGGTAGCTAATGTTTTGCTTTTAAAACATGGCAATCATGGATAATATTGCATTTTGTACATTTGACAAATATCTAAAGCATGAATTTGTAAATGTAGAGTTAATGCCAATTGCTCTATCTAGCTGTTGTACCAGTCTATACTCCCACTAGTAGGGTAGGAAAGGCTTGTTTCAGAGCACCCTCATCAACAGAGATTTGTGTTAGACTTTTGAGTCTTCGCTAATTTGATCATTGAAAATTGATATCTTGGTATAATTTAAAAACTTCACAATTTTTTTTTATTGTGAGTGAGGATGAATCACTTTCATTTGTGCTTTCTCTTCCAGGCCTTGCCCGTTCATATTCTTTGCCCATTTTTCTATTGCACTGTTGATCTTTTCATTTCCAGTTTGTCTGAGTTCATATGCCAAGGAAAATTAGTCTTTGGTCTGTAATAGAGCTTCAAATATTTCCACCCAGTTTGTCATTTGTCTTTTGACTTTGCTTATGGTTTTTCTATGCTGAAAATTTCATTTTATGAAATTGAACATGTAATCTTTTCTTTTATGGTTCTGGATTTAGTGCCACAATGAGAAAAGCCTTCCCTACTCTATGATGAATAACTCTCTTTTAGCTTCTCCTAAAAGAGAAGATGGTTTCATTTTAAACATTTAAATATTATGTCCACTTAGAATTTATCCTGGTCGGCTGTGAGAAATCAGTCCAACTTTGATTTTTTTCCCATTTGATTAACTTTAATTTTATGCTATTTAATAATGATACCCTCTCTTGTTTTGTGACACTCAAGGTAATGCCAATACTCTATAAATGTTTTTTTAAAAAATCTAAGTTTTCATTGACTTTAGTTAGCAAAACAATAGCTCAGAGAACTTCTGCAACTCATCGTAGACTGTAGTATATTTTGGAGGTTAGGGAGATCATGGGATGGAAAGGTCTTGAAATCATAAGAAGAATAATGCTTGTTGCATTTCCATCATCATTGCTATTTGGAAATGTGCTCAAGATATGTATTCCCAATATAAGCAATTAAAAATGGTAAAGTCTGACTTCAGTGTATTCGGTCACTTAAAACTGGCATATTTAATGTTCTACTTGATAATTTACACTCTTTTTAGACATGGCGTCATTAATCTCCTAGGCTTGGGGCAGGTAGCTGGCTCCTGTGTGCTTTCTAAGATGCTGCTGAGCCCCCAGTCTTCAAAGATGAAACACCTGAGGATCTGAAGCCCCTCCGAGTCTACCCATAGAGAGGGGAGACACATCTTGGATCCTTAAGCAGTGGATTTTGGCAATGGGATCAACCAGATCCAGATACTCAGAGACACTCTACTAATCTTCCTCTCACTGCAAGGAGAATGTACTAGGCATTGTGATTCTCTAGTGGGATAGAAGCTAATATTCATCCAACAGCAACAGTGTCAGGGTCACTGCTGAGTAAAAATCCTTTGACAAGTATAAGCAGACATCTGCTCGAGCTCTGTCACATCACATTAGAGTTATTTGTTTACTGCTCTGTCTCTCCCAGGAGACTGGGGTGTTTTCTAAGGGCAGAAGCCTTTGTTTTCTTTGAACTCCTATAGCTTAGTACACTCATCCCTCTCTAGAGGAATGTATTTGTTGTATACTGTCTCTCTTTCGTGGACAGTCTGTTTATATACGCCACTCTTCAATATACACCATTTGCTGAGCAGTTTCTGCGTGTCTGCCACTGAATTAAAGCACTTCTCATGCATCACATTTTTAACACTCACAACTGCTCTATGAGGTTGGTACTATTATTTCCCTCATTGTAATAGTGAGGAAGAACCGGACATCGAAAAACAGACGGGTTCCAAGTTGGCAAAGGAGTACGTCAAGGGTGTATATTGTCACCCTGCTTATTTAACTCACATCATGCGAAGTGCTGGGCTGGTTGAAGCATAAGCTGGAATCAAGATTGCAGGGAGAAATATCAATAACCTCACATATGCAGATGATACCACCCTTATGGCAGAAAGTGAAGAAGAACTAAAGAGCCTCTTAATGAAAGTGAAAGAGGAGAGTGAAAAAGCTGGCTTAAAACTCAACATTAAAAAAATGAAGATCATGGCATCTGGTCCCATCACTTCATAGCAAATAGATGGGGAAACAATGGAAACAATGACAGACTATTTTCTTGGGCTCCAAAATCATTGCAGATGGTGATTGCAGCCATGAAATTAAAAGATGCTTGCTCCTTGGAACAAAAGCTATGACCAAACTAGACAGCATATTAAAAAGCAGAGACATTAACTTGCCAACAAAGGTCTGTCTAGTCAAAGCTATGGTTTTTCCAGTAGTCATGTATGAATGTGAGAGTTGGACCATAAAGAAAGCTGAGTGCCAAAGAATTGATGCTTTTGAACTATGGTGTGGAGAAGACTCTTTAGAGTCCCTTGGACTGCAAGGAGATCCAACCAGTCAATCCTAAAGGAAATCAGTCCTGAATATTCATTGGAAAGACTGATGCTGAAACTCCAATCCTTTGGCCACCTGATGTGAAGAATTGACTCGTTGGAAAAGACTCTGATGCTGGGAAAGATTGAAGGCAGGAGAAGGAGATGACAGAGGATGAGATGGTTGGATGGTGTCACCAACTCAATGGATATGAGTTTGAGCAAGCTCTGGGAGTTGGTGATGGATAGGGAAGCCTGGCCTGCTGCAGTCCATGGGGTTGCAAAGAATTGGACATGACTGAGCGACTGAACTGACTGACTGAATAGTGAGGAAACTAAAGGACTGAGAGGTTAAGTAACTTGCCCAAAATCATACAGGAAAAAAATGCTGGAGCCAAGATTCAAATTCCTGATTGTCTAATTCCACTGCCCACTGATCTTAATAACTACATCACATTGTTTCTCTCCAGTCTGTTGAAGAAAGTCTCCCCAGTCTGTGGAAGAAAAAAGAAATTCTACGTAAAACAGTACGTAACACTTCTGCCTTCCAGAACAATGTCATAATCCAGCCCATGGGAAATGGCTTTTTCGTGATTGCTGTTATTTGTGTAGGAAAATACTTTGATATTCCTATTTGAGTCATCCCACTCCCACCCCTCCCAGCTCAAGGGAAGTAGTGAGTGAAACTAAGAAGGCCAAATTACTTCATATATAAAAGAAATAGGGATCGGTGAGTTTGTAGCTGGTCAACAGAGACAGCGTAAGGCACCCTAAAGAGATGAACAGGGCATGAGAGAATGACAGCTGGATGGGTCAGCAAAACCCTATGTGATATCATGACCAGTGAGGAATTTCCTGTGGTGAGGAAGACTTAAGAAATGTACAGATAACCTTGAACCATCAGCAATAGTTTGCGACCTATAGAAGCACATGGAAGAAGTGTTTTGCCTGGATTTGCAGAGAGGGAGAAAGAGGAATGGTCCTGGAAGGAGGGCAGCAGAAGGAAGAGTTGAAAGCCACAGTTTGGAACAGGCAGTAGCAGTGAAAAAGCAAGTATCATCAACAGCCCACTGCTAAACAAGATACCCAGAAACCCACAGGAAATACTGCAAGTGACTTTTCACCTGTAATCTAGAGGCTTGAGCAAAACTGACTCCCAAAAGGTGAATGACTTAGAGATGGCTGAGTTCTAGTAACCAACTCTTTTCTCCCCTTCTGTGATTGAACCCAGCTACATTTGTTCAGCTGCATCACATAGAAGTTTCTACCAACATGCTTATCCTTTTAGTGTCAGTGCAGAGTTTCAGAGCAGAGTTTCAATCTCAGACCTGTTGATATTTTGGGATGAATAATATGTTGTTGTGAAGGGGCTTTATGATGTAAGCATCTTGTAAGATGTTTTAGCAACATCTCTAGATGCCAGTATCTCCAATGATGACAATAAAAAATATCTCCAGACATTACCAAGTGTCCCAGGGCGGGTGGAGAGGTAGAAATCACAGCAGCACTATTTTGTGTGAAAGAGGCTCCCAAACATTCTGAGTGTGTCTACTAAGTCACACTAAGTGGTACATCTTCTGAATGTCTGCAGAGTGGCCAGGAGTGATGCTGCAGCAAGTTCTCAGGTCTTCACAAATATTTAGATTGTATTCATGTAATAACAGTGTTTCTATAGCCTACATTACAGACAAAGTGATGGTATTGCCATTACTGGAACATTGTTGTTTTAACATTTCATACAAATAAAAATTAAGATTTGTTTATACACCTTTTTCCTCTAAGCAAATGACCATTACGTTAGTATGTGTCAGGGATGGGTACCCAGCTTTAATATAGAATAGTGGCTCCAAGGAACTGAACAGTGTACTGTTAGAGTCAGATCTGTGGGGAAGGCTGCCCAATGAGCTCCAGTGATTCTCCACCTGTGCCTTCTGGAGCTTTCAAGGTGGATGACATTCACATAAGCAACACACTCTCGTAGGAGAACCTAGATTCAAACCTTGGTGAAAACCAACATTCTCCAGGGAAGTGAAGCAGGGCAATAACTTACCATCATGACAACTATTATTGTCTCCACCAGCCATGGTCTTTCAGTGCTGTCGCACAGATAAAACTGATGTGTGTGGTTCCCCAGGTAGCTTTCTGCAATTTTACCCATTCTCCTTGCTCCAAAAGCACATTTGAATATGAAAAAGTGAGAGAGACATCACCTACTCTGATTTATGATTCTAAAATATATCACCATTACACCTGAAGCTAGTAGAATGTTATATGCCAATTTTACCTTAATATAAATAAACATATCAACATCAAATCTTATTTTTTGTTAATGACAAATTATTGTGTGACATCTCACAACTGATTGCCACACAGTGGACTCGAACCTCTGGTTGACTAGGAAGGATGTGGGGTTGAGATTCAGAGAAACTGGGTTCCTTTTCTGAACATCAGCTCACTGACTGTTGCTTAAGAAAGGAAGTCTCTTTGCTGATCTGTAGAATGCATAGTAAAATAACCTTTTTCTCTCAGACTTGTTGAGAGGATTACATCAGGTTTAAAACAGTCTGCTATAGACTGCTAAACAAGTGTCCATCACTATCATTACCTCCCACAACCAGTACCTTACACAGTACCTTACATAGGTCACCCAGTCCAACCTTGTAGGGTATCCAGCTTTTTCTTGCTACAAGCCCACAGGAAAAGCCTGCTCAGTGGTGTGGTACGTACGTTACATGCTTAAGGTGGAAAAGTGTCTACATTAGGGTGAGTTGAAATACTGATCCAGCCCAAATGTCAAGTCTGCTTAAGCAGCTGCTAACGGAAAGGAATTACCCCAGCTCTTATTTCTTGCTGCTCCCACAGAGTCAAACGGCAGCTGAGAGCCAAGATTCTCTGCCACCAGTTCCTTCCTCAGCAATATAGGCTAGGCAGTATCCTGGGATCTGACATTAACAATTAGGAATTTCTTAAGCAGCAGCAGACTGCGAAAGGCAACTATCAGTGTTAAAGAAATACGTTGAAGCTCAATTTTTTTTTTTTTACAGTAAAAGCCATGAAGATAGACAAATATGCTGAGTTGACTCATCCCCCTCAATATAGAGCAGTCATCTTGACGGTGACTTTCATCCTGACGATGCTAAACAGGTGACCTGTTCAGTCAGCGATGAGATCCAGAGCTCTTGGAACACAATATGTCTCATTATGTCAGCTAGTGGGGGAAAATGTTGACTAAGGCTCTAAGATCCCAAGGGTTTTAATTAATAGGAAAATTTGACTCCATTGCAGTCATTAAATAAATGGAAAGGAAACCAGAAATCAAAATGATAAAGGTGGGAAACCCAGGCAGGAAGCGTGTAGGGAAATGCCCTGCAGGCTTGCATGGGCACTGTTGCAAGTCAAGGCTGGACTGATTAAGAGACTGAAACAGACTCTTGGCCACAAACACAGGGCCTGGAAGGTATGTCCACCTTCATTCTCATCCTGTTCTCTTATTGAGCAAACTCCACTTCCTTTCTTTATCTTCTGCTTTCCAAGTACTCATCCATCAGCTGTTCCACTAGTGGCTGCCTTTGCAGGAATGAGAGGCTTAACTATGCTTACCTGTCAGAACAGGATGCAGAAGGTATCTCATGATATTTCTTACTCTCCTCTCTCCACCCCCATGAACATCTCCTATTCCCAATGCCCAGAATCTGCTCCTCTTTGTTTAAAAACTTCAAACCATCCCCCAAGGTGTACCAGTCTCTATGAAACCTTCCTTGACCTTCCTGGTCATACTAATTTTTTCTTTTATTATAACACCTGCAACTTGGTACGTAACGCATTTAATGAACACCCAGACATTCTTTTCTCTGTCTCATACGTGCTGACATTTTCTTCCCAAATAGATTATAAACCCCTGAGGACAGGAACCACATCTTAAACTTATTGAAATCGCACACCTAATTCTATGATTTGCCAATTAGCCCAGCTGAGACCCTAGAGTATCTCTCGGATCTGGGAGAATTTAAGGAGTCCTAAGCTGGTTTCCGGAGAAGGCAATGGCAACCCACTCCAGTACTCTTGCCTGGAAAATCCCATGGATGGAGAAGCCTGGTCGGCTGCAGTCCATGGGGCCGCTCTAGCTGGTTTCTCTAGAGGAGGGCATCAAATCAGTCTTGCTGTGGGGCCTACACTAAGCCTTTTCCTTCATCCTAGTCTCTTGCTCAAGTCTCTTGATCAAGTCCCTAGCAGCCTGAATCTGGGTCCCTTTTCAGGGACCGTTGTTCTATCCATTTGTTCCAGATTGGGTGCTGGGTTCCTGCTCCTGTCTGTCCTCCCAAATCCCTCCTCTCAACTGCACTCTGCAAGCATCAGTTCCTGTGAGCCCACTATCCACAGCAGCTAGCTTGGATTTCAGGCCCCCCAGACCTTTCCTCTATGTGGTTGTGCTCCACTCACGTCTCTTCCCCTTCCTGGCATTACCGGCCAGCCAGCTTCTCAGTCTGATTCTTTCTGCCAAGACCTTCTGGGAACGTCTGCCTTGCTCCAGGGCTTCTGGCTGGCCTGTGAGTCCTTTCCACTCTGCCATCAACTAAGCCATCATTCTGAAATTAAAAAAAAAAATTCACCTGTAAGTTGAAGAAAGCTTGCATATGCACGTGCAGGCACAAATATACACACACACAAATTCATATATCAGTTGAGAAGATTTCCACTACCTTTCTAAATTTATACTCTTCTTATTTGGGCATTTGTCATCACTTCTAGGTCTGCCAATGTCCAACTTGGAATTTTCTTTAAATCAAAGGGGCCCTTAGAGATTGTTTACTTCAACTCTCTTATTTTATTCCTAGTCTCTATTTTACTACCCTACGTTTATGCTTCTATTTAGAAGCCAGTGGCAGAGGACTCTGCTAATGATAACTTTAGTGAGGAATCCTCCTTGTCTGTTAGCAAACCACCACGGTGCTCGAAGACGTAGAAGGTCTCAACCTGGGAATCAGTTACCACCAAAATGTGTTTATCCGTTGCTGAGATGAGGTCATTTCCTTCTCAGCCCCAGAAAGGAGACACATATACACCGTAAAAGTACACACACACACTCTCTCCTTCTCTCTCTCTCTCTCTCTCTCTCACTCTTAATGTGATCAGCCAGCTTTCTGTCTGGAACAATCAAAATACCTCCCAGCTGGAATGACAGCATCATTTTCTTGATGCTGAAACAGGAGAGTGATAAAGCAGGTCTCAGCAGTCACAGCAGAAATGCCCTGCTTCTAAGATTCATATTTCAAAAACGGTACCGTGAGACCAAAAATGCAAAGCAGACCATGTTATGCGTTGGCAAAAACATAGTTAAAAGCAGTCAGCTCAACCATGCTTTCAAGCTCTGGAGGAAGAAACACCACTACCAATTTCCCCTCCTCACCCCGAGGTTGCCATGGACACTGGGATTTTCCCAGAGCCATTCCCTTGCTGCGCTTGATGCTGTGAGTGGGCTAAGAAAATTGCAGTATTTCCCACATAATGACCTTGCTATAGCTTTGGAGGTACCGAACCTAACATCGGCAGAGCGTGTGTGTCTCTCTCCTCGCTGCTTTGCTTGGTGAGGGAACTCTCCCCTTTACAGAAAACCCCTGGGGATTACCTCCCCACTGCAGGTTTCTAGCAGATTTTCCCCCCACTTCTTACTTTGACTTTTCTTCGAGTAAGGAGAACAATGCTGGGTTAACACTTAAAGAGCTATGTAACCATAGGACAGTGCCATTGGGAGGGAAACAGGATAGAACTCAGAAAAGATGTGCTTGAGTCCTAGGACTTCAGTCAGATCTTCGACTTCAGGATATTGCAAACCCTTCCTTAGAATGCAGACACTAATGTTAAATTGGGCTTTCCTGAGGGTTCAGACAGTAAAGAATCTGCCTGCAATGTGGAAGACCTGGGTTTGATTCCTTGATTGGGATGATCCCCTGGAGGAGGGCATGGCAACCCACTCCAGGATTCTTGCCTGGAGAATCCCCATGGACAGAGGAGCCTGGCAGGCTACAGTCCATGGGGTTGCAAAGAGCTGGACACAACTGAGTGACTAAGCACACAGCACAATGTTTAATTAACTCATGTCATCTACAGAGCCCTCGGAGTAGAAGCTGCTGCCTTCAAGTAAACATCACTCTATCTGGGGACTTATTCCTGGACACTGGTTGTGACTCAGTGAAAAACTCCAAATGATCAGTTTCTGTTTTACACTTTCAGTTTATACAACAAATTAAGAAAAGGGGCTTAGCTCAATTTGCTGGAATCTCCCCACAAGACAGTTCTTTTCTATTTTGAAACCCTGGTTGGTAAATTTTAATAGTAAAAGAGAGGCTTACATCAAATGAGCAGAAATGAGGCAGTTTATATAGTCTCAGTTTCCATGACTCTAAAAATCATTGATCAGTCAACACACAGCTCAACCAGAAAAACCAAAACCCTTTGTTACAGGCAGAATTCTAAGATGTCCCGCAGGATTTCTGGCCCCTGGTATCCTCAAGACTTCTCCTAGTTGTTGAGTCAAACACTAACCTAAGTGCTGCTGTGAAGGAATTTTGAAGGTGTTATTAAGGTCCCAAATCAGTTGACCTTAAGATAAGGAGATTATCTGGGTGATCTTGACCTAAATCTGCAACTAGAGATCAGAGGCAGAAAAAGTCTTGGAGATTTAAAGTACGGGAAAGGGAGAATCTCCATAGATGGCTTTGAAGATGGAAGAGCCAGGTGACAAGAAATGCAGCGTTTCCAGGATGGCGAGAGTGGGCCCCTGGTGACAGCCAACCAGGGCGCAGGGATCTCAGTCCTCTAGCTGTAGGACCCTAATTCTGTGACCACCTGTATGAGCACGTGCAACCCCTAGCTCCAGATGAGAACACAGCCCAGATGATAACTTGATTCAGCCTGGATAGAATCTGAGACAAGTGATGTGCTTCCAAGATGCTTGACCCACCAAAACCATGAGATAATAAATGGGAGTTGTTTAAAGGGGCTAAATTTGGGATAACTTGTTACTCAGCATGGCAAGCAAATACATACTCTGTAGATGGCATAAATGTTTCTTATCCAAGACAAAAATCCTAACTCCTCAGGAGAAGAGACTGACCCAGAAGAGACTGATAGATTGTAAATCAGATCTATCAAGTAAGTTCCTTGCTGCTCAAAGTTTGATCCGTGAACCAACAGCACACACACAGCCTGGGACCTGGTTATAAATGTAGCCTCTCAGAGCCCATCCAGATCTACTGAGTCAAAATCTTCATTTTTACAAATCCCCCATGATTCATATGGTTTCCCTGGTAGCTCAGCGGTAAAGAATCCACCTGCCAATGCTGGAGACACGGGTTTGATTCCTGGGTAGGGACGATCCCCTGGAGTAGGAAATGGCAACTCACTCCAATATTCTTGCCTGGAGAATCCCCTGGAGAGGGGAGCCTAGTGGGCTACAGTCCATAGAGTCGCAAAAGAGATTTAGCAACTAAACAACAATGTGATTCATATGCATATTAAAATGCAAGAGGCACTGCTTACCACTCTAATTCAGAGCTGGAGAACTGGAATCAGCCAAACCTGAATTCTCACCCTGGCTCAGAGTTTTACTAGCTGTGTGACCTTGGATAAGTTGATGAACCTCTCTGAGCTTCTATTAATCTATAAAGTGGAACAAATGATATTACCCGTTTCATAGTGGGTGCAGTGAGGCTTAAATAGGACAGTATGTAAAGTGCCCAGCATCTGGCATGAAGTAAGGGTTTAATAAATGTTGGTTGTTATTAGACTGAGCACTAAGAGCTGAGTGAGCTCAGTAAAGAAGGAAAACCACATCAGTTGGAAACAATGCAGGATCACTGTGGTGAATGTCCTCCTCCGAATAAATACACGGTCATGGACTTCTCAGAGGCTGCAGAAGGTTGTGACCTTGGATTTCTACCCCAGTAAGCATCCCCTGACACCAGACTGGGTCAGCGTGTCTTTCCATTTTGAAAATCATTTCTTGTAACCACCTGTGTCTCTCATCTACCCTCTTTCCTGCTCAACCTCCCCTGCCAACATTAACCTATTAACCTTGCTAGGCTCCTCCTCACTTAGCTAATGAGATCTGGCCAGAAACCATAGAGACGGTTGTCAGAACCCCTGAGCAGGTGGTATCCTTGGATATCAATGAGAGCTCACCGCAGAAAAGATAACTAGATATGCCAGCCGAAGAGCACAAGCTGGATGGCTCTTTTAGTGGAAATCTTCGGTTCTTTTATTTTTGCTGGAGGAAATGTTGAAAATGCAGGTAGCATCGCAGAGCACAGGAGCAGATGAGCACACCAGCAATTATCAGTGGCCAGGACCTAAGTGAGAGGAGTCATCTGGGATCTGCTCTGGAGAGGCCCGGCTCCCCTTCCTGGCTCCTCTGTTCTTGGCAAACCCTCCTCTCATTTGCTTTATCTTCTCAGCCTGAGCTGAAGAAATCTCTACAGTTCAATATAAATAATGAGGATGATGTTGATAATAATAACAGCTCTCATTTGTTGAGAGCTCCGAGTGCCAGGCACTTGCCCTGAATTATTTATACTTGTTATAACAACTCTGAGATAGGCATTATTATGTTCCTTTTTAGTCAAGGAAATGGAGGCTCAGAGACGTTAAGTGGCTCACCCAAGTTTACACAGCAGATAAAGAGTTGTGTTTGGATACAAACCTGGATCTGCTTATTCTGAAGCCTGTGCCATCTTCACTTTGTCTCTACAACAGAGCTGTCATCCTGATTCCTGGTCTATGCTGTCGACTCTCTGCCCGAACCCAGTATTTGGGTCTTTGATGCTTTTGCTCATGCAGCACCTGCTGTTTCTTCTCCTCCTCCTCTCCCTTCCCCTCCTCCCCCTTCCTCTTCTCTGTTTTGCTGAACTATAGTTATTTACAATATGTGTTAGTTTCACTTTTGTACAGCAAAGTGATTTGGTTATAGGAAATGGCAACCCACTCCAATGTTCTTGCCTGGAGAATCCCAGGGACGGGGGAGCCTGGTGGGCTGCCGTCTATGGGGTCACACACAGTCGGATACGACTGAAGTGACTTAGCAGCAGCAGCATACAATGTATGTATCTATATTCTTTTTCCAATTTTTTCCATTATAGTTTATTAGAA
Organism: Giraffa tippelskirchi; assembly: GCF_054371585.1. NCBI lineage: Eukaryota > Metazoa > Chordata > Mammalia > Artiodactyla > Giraffidae > Giraffa > Giraffa tippelskirchi. The sequence goes on along the minus strand of NC_137281.1, from coordinate 142,631,413 downwards.
GATATTGACCATAGTTCCCTGTGCTAGATGGTAAATCCTTGTTATTTATCTATTTTATATATGATACCGTGCATCTGTTAATCCCACACTCCTAACCAATCAGCTTCTGAATTGCCTTTCTTCTGTCCTGCCCAGGGGTGTACTACTTCTGTATCTTGTCTTCTCTGCTCAGGTGCTTACCTCTCTGGCCCCTGGACCTATGCAGCACTCACCTGTTTCCTGTTGGTTCACATGGTTCTGACCCAGAGTTTCCTCATCTCACTGCTCCTAAGTGTGCTGACTGGGCCTGACCAATGTGGGGCTGGCAAGACACCCCTGTGTGCTTAGTCGCTCAGTCATCTCAGACTCTTTGTGACCCCATCGACTGCAGCCCGCCAGGCTCCTCTGTCCATGGGGATTCTCCAGGCAAGAATCCTGGAGTGGGTTGCCATGCCCTCCTGCAGGGGATCTTCCCAACCCAGGGACTGAACCCAGGTCTCCCACATTGCAGGTGGATTCTTTACCAGCTGAGCTGCCAGGAAAGCCCAGCATGACACCCCTAGACTCTGGAAACTGTCCCTCCCTCTAGACCCCATCTCTCAAGTAGGGTCTCCTATATTCTCCAGCCTGGCTCACCATTACAGAAGAGAATTTCCTGGATGTTTCAGGTGTTAAAGTAATTAAGCAAAGAGACCATTTGATAGAAGTGGCTCCAATGCCTTGGCAGCCTGTATAAGAAAACCAAAACCTAAACCAGAGTCCATGCACTCACAGCCTAGAAAATGAAATTTAAGGACAGTCACAAACAGATACCTATAAGGTACCTGCTTAAACTATAACCTAGCAAATAATTTCCTTGCTTTGCTTCCATGTCCTTTCTATAAGAACCTCTCCAGTGCTCCTAACAACTTTGGTTCAGTGTTGCCTGATTTGAATCACTGTGTGCTCAAATAAACTCTGAAAAATGTTAGTGTCTTTCCATTTACACAGAGAGACCACTCCACCTAGGTTCTGCTCTCTGTTCCTGCTATACCTTGCCTTGAATATTCTTTTTTTCTTACAAAACCACACTCTATTGCCCAGTTCATACCTGATTCAGTTCCCACCCTCCTACTCACAGAATAACACCTGGACCTGGAATCACAGCCCTTCACTGTCTGGTCTCAACGACCCTTTCAAGTTTCAACTCGATTTTCCAGCCAACTGTTCCCTCTCTGTTCTCTGTGATTTTCTTTTGGGCCTTTGCCTCTTGCTGCCCTCTGCCAGGAATGCTTCTTTTCTTTGCATCGTTTCTGTATCATCCAAGGTTTAACTCCAAATCCATCTTCAACAAGGTCCTACTATATAGCCTGGGGAACTATATTCAATATCCTGTAATAAACCACAATAGAATATGAAAAAGAATACATATAATTGAATTATTTTGCTGTACAGCAGAAATTAATACAACACTGTTAATCAGCTATACTTCAATTAAAATTTTTTTGAATCCATTTTCTTCATAAAAATCGTCCTAATCCCCCAGTGGAAAACAGTCTTTTCCTTATGTTGATTGGCTGTGGCACTTTATCTGCATTTTAGTGACACTTAACAATTTTATACATTTTGCTATAGTTAATTGTATACATAATTTTTCCCCCTTTTTGGACTCTAAGGTCTTTGAGAGCAGCGAACACTTGATTTTTTCTTTTGGTAGCCTAACAATACTTAGCAAAGTGCCTTGATAAATGCTTGCAACAAATCTATTGATCCATCAGCTGGACAGTGGATGATGGATGGGTGGGAGGATGGGATTTTCCAGCCAGGCCACCACATCAGGAGAAAGGCTGCACCTGTCAGATGAGCAGACTGTCATAATTACGGAAAAGGAAGAATAGCTTGAACAAACAAACCATGCTGGGAGTGATATCAGGCCATGAGGCCATGCACAGTCACCATTTTTATGTTTGTTTATCAGACTATATAAGTAGGATAATTTAAAATATGAGTAACAGAAAGCCCAACTCAACTTCAGATTAGCTCCGATGGTAAAGAAGCTTGCTGGCCTGAATACAGGAAATCAGAAGTGGGAGCAGGGTTCAGGATTCGGGGAATCCAGTAGCTCCTTCCATTCCTCTGCTTTCCTGTTCCCAGTGCTGACTTCATTCTAAAGTAAGATTCCCAGTTCTTAGAGAGCTTTCAGTGTTATTGGGCTAATTGCCTAATTTTCCAAACCTTCTGCTAACTTCATATGGCTCTTTCATTTTCTTTTTGTTCTTGTTTAAAAATATATATTAATAAGTTCATTTTAATTGTCCTCAAGATCTACTGAACTCTGGATCCAGACTCAGTCACTAGGGCTGTGTGGTGCTTATATCTGTCTCTGGCTCCTAAAGTCATGTTTATCATCTCCAAAAGACTCAGTTGCAGAGGAGCTGAAGGTGTATGTAGAGGATATGTTCCCAGGAAGACTGAGAGAGGTTTGGAGCCCAGGCTGATGATATCAAATATACTGAAATTGTCTCTCTGTTTACTCTGATCTGGCGCCAGGGAAAAAAGGCAATTGCTAGTGAGATTTGTGCCATTTCATGTAGTTTCTACAGTTCGAACTCTCTCATATCTGAGATCTTGTCTCTGATTTTGTCTTTTTTCTAAGGCCTCTTCTTTTTTCTGGACTCAGAATCTAGTTATTTATTTTTGAAACCAAATTTGTGCTCAGTTCTGGAGCCTCAATTCCTTTAATGAGTTGTTCTCTGGAATCAACCCCAGGATAAGATTTGTCCATAAATGAAGGTAAGTGATTGGGAGGAAGAGTAGCTGGCAGGATGTCATCTGTCTTTTCTGCTTTGAATCTTCTCTTCAGGGTGATCTTGTTCTTGGCTTGATTCTGCGTCCTCCTCGGGTTCTGATCTTTTCTGGAATTGGTGCCTAGTTCTTCAGTTCTGAAACTATATCTGGATTCTGGACCCTTCACTGTTGATTTCTAAAGCAAGTCTCTGTTTGGTAGCATAACTTGGGTAAGAGATTTGGTGAATTTGGTGTGGCTGCTCCCACACTTTGTCATTTGGAGCGCTGTCTTGGGCCATATTGGAAGAGAGTCTTGAAGTCTAAGGATTCAACCAGGAGCCTATGGCTCTTTCTTAAAGGTAAGGAAGCATATTTCCCAGAAGTGCCGAGAAAACCCATTAGTGACTCACTGGTGAAAACTGGCCCAGGCCTGCCTACTCTAGACTCATTCACCGGCAGTGGGGATGCGAATGGGGCACAGACTACTCACGACCCCCCCAGGAGCTGCGGTGGAACTTGTGATGGAGAGTCACCGTGAGACCCATTACAGCAGACTCTTTCATGGGTGCCACTTCCACTGAGGGTTGAGTCTTGTGATCTTCTCATATTAGACAAATAGAAAACAATGGAAAACTCATCATCCAAAAGATCTCACTGCTATAGATTTCACAATGCATTTGCTTGCCTAAGAGTCCTTCAGTGTTTCTTGTGCAAAACCATTGGTTAGTCAATAGGATCTACTGAACACTTGCTGTTTAGATAGCATCATTCTAAGCACTGTGCAAAGATTGGGCTTCCCTGGTGGCTCAGCTGGTAAAGAATCTGCTGCAATGAGAGAGACCTGAGTTCAATCCCTGGGTTGGGAAGATCCCCTGGAGGAGGGCATGGCAACCCACTCCAGTATTCTTGCCTGGAGAATCCCCATGGACAGAGGACCCTGGGGTCGCAAAGAGTCAGACACAACTGAGTGACTAAGCATAGCATAACATAGTGCAAAGATTAGAAAAAGAAAGGAGACACTGGCTGTGGCTTTTTTGGAAACCATGGAATGAGTGTTAAGGGAAATAGTTCTGTTTCAAGGGCAGTGTTAATTCTACTCAGTTATTTCCCAGAATGTGGAAACTACTTGAGTCCTTTCTTCCTTTCCTCATCTACTGTTAATCAACTCTCCCTTTTCTTGTCACTATTTTTCTCCTCTTTTACTATTTGCTCATTTCAGAAAGGCAATAGAGATTAAGAGTGTGAAATATGGAGTCAGACTTCCTGGGTGGGAATGCTGGCTTTGAGCTCCAGTGGTGACTTTCTAGCTAATTACTTCATTACTCTAAACTTCTGTGTTTTGTAGGTAAGTCATACCTAATAATTATACCTACCTCCTGGGATGAGGCACATTCAAAATGATTGATAAGGGTTAAGTATTTTAATTTTCTTTTTCATTCATTCTCTTTCAACTGGGCCACATTTTGTTCCTGTTCTTCTCTGCTAAACTCCAGAGCGATTGGTGGTTAGGAGAGAGAGTTAACTATTAGATTTACAGAATCAGCTTTCTAGTGAGGAATGGAACGGAACCATTTTATTTCCTTCTTTTTTCCTTATTATAATTAGGGTATTTCAGGAGCTCTCTGTGAATATAATTTTGGCAGAGATGAAAATGTACAAAACCAGTTGAGAGGAACATATATGTAGTATACATGCAAACAGGAGAATGAATGTCCTACTGCAAGTAAGAATCTCCCAGCTGACAATTTCAACTTCATCCAGGCCTTGTTTGTTTAACTGGTGAGAATACTTTCTAATAAGATCAAGATGAAGACTTTAATAATTCTAGAATGTGGTCACTCTACTTTATCTCTTTTATGGCTAGAGACCGCTCCCCTGACACTGGCCAGCCACCTATGAATGCATCCATTGCTCGAAAGATGATCAGTTGGAGGCGTCTGATGAAAGCAGTGCCCATTCATCATCTTAGTAGGAAACTACAATTGAGAGTATATTCTATCACGGAGGTGGGTTAGCCTAATGTTTGTAGATGAAGAGAACACAGACTCACATCATTGTAGAGTTCGTAGAAGACCAATAGGTTTGGAGTGATAAGTTCCACAGCAGTTGACGGCCCACAGCAAAGATTACCCCTGTGTCCCTTGCCTTCAGTGTCCTAGCTCTGACACTGGAGAATTACCATCTATCCCTTCAGACCAGACTAGTCTAGACTGCTAAATTTCTCCCCACACCACTCACACATGCTTTTCCAATGACTCTTTCCTCTGCCTGAAATAGTCTTCTTATATATCTGTAAAGCTGGAACTATCACTTCTTTCAGGCTTTTATTCAAAATCACCTTCTCCGGGAGGCCTTTCAGCCATTTTTTTCCGAAATTCACTGTTCCTCCAACATTTAAAATCCCCCTTCTTTGTTTTTTTCCTCCTCAGGCTTTCTCAGTATCTGTCATGTCATATAGTTTACCTATTCATCTTATTTATTTTCTGTCATCCCTGACTCAACGCAAACTCCCTGAAGGAGAGGTTTGGGTCTGTTTTGTTGACTGTAGTATCCCCAGCACCTAGTATAATCCCTGGCACATAGTTGACTCTTAATTCATGTTTGTTGAATGAATATATGAATGAATTTGTGTGATTCGTTGATCAATGTATCTGGTTCCCCTCCTCGAATGTGAACTCCATGAGACCAGAAGCTGAGCCTGTTTTACTCACTTCTGTATCCCTAGAGCTGAACCAAGGGCCTAGCAGATGGTAGATACTCTCTAAGTATTTTTTAAATAAGTAATTTAAAATATCATAAATGCCAGTATTGAGAGAAGGAATTTCCTGGCGGGAACATGGTAAGGCAGATGTCTTCACAGTTATGAGGCTGCCTAAGCAGTCTCCGAATTAACATCAGAGTAATACTGGGTATGGTTGGGATCACTTTTCATACATGCTTATGGTCTGACAACTTCCAATGACACACAATAGTGTGTGGCAGTGGTATGGTTCCAAGCTTTGAGTTGGGTTCTAAGAGTCAATGCATGGGGCAAAAATTGTATGAATAAAAAATTGCCATTAGAAATCTCTTAGATCACCCACATAGTACAGATTACTTGGTTTTATGTATTTTGTGTCAATTCACAGTTAAGTTCAACTCAGCCAGTTTTCCCCCAGAGTTGGAACAGATGGTCATGGCTGTTTCTTTGGTTGAGCACCAGATGAAGTAGTTGGCTTGAATTGAAGGGCCATATTGTTGGGGGGGAGGGGTGGAATTACATATATATATATTCATCTGTATTATTTTCTTTTGTTTAATGTATAGTTTACTTCAAGCAACTTAAATACTTCTGTATGTAACTCCATTGTACTATTTCGTCCTCAGTGTTGTCAGATACTCGCCATTGTTTATCAGGAAGATAGATGTAAAGGAGGTGGAAAATAATCCTTTGGGGGCATCAAAATTGTTGGCATAACCACTAGGAAAATGTCAATTATAATGATTTTCCAAATTGAAAAAAAAAGCGACTTTTATTTAAATTGTGTACATGCTCTAAATCCCTATAGAAAATAATAAAAAGCATGTGTGGAGTGCTCACTATGTGTCGAGTACTAGGTTCTTTATGTATATTGTCTCATTGTATTGCCTCATAGTAACGCTTTGAAGAAGGTATTACAAACCCTCAGACTCTGCTGTGATTTTTCACAAGAGCCAGGCATCCACACAAGCTTGGCACATTGCCCAAAAGAACACATTTACCTGTAGCCAGTGATGGAGCCACTCCCATCCCAGGGCATGATGCAAACATTTCTGTCCCTTTCTCTAGGGTTGTCTTTTTGTCCACACCAAGTCTGCCAGGCAGGGATGCTTAGAAACCTTTTCCATGCTTCACAAAAGTACCTGGGTATTATCTATCTATCTGTATAAAGGTAATAAGAGTCAATCAACTTATTTAAAGAGTTCTATCTTATGATACTTTATTGGTAGCATTGAAAAAATTTAAATTACATTTTGATGGGAACTAATGAGTTACTTATAAACCAACTCATATAAGGGACAAAAGAAATCATATTCATGGTCTTTGTTTCTTTTTTGATCATGTTCTCTGCTTAGTGTCCTATTTTCTACACTAGATAACTTCTTTCCTTCAACCTGCTCTCAGTAAAAAGACTACTAACACAACAGCATCGCTTTAGACAAGCAGCACTGGAATATTCCACCTTGGTTGTTTTTACACCTCTTCATCTGTTATTTCCCTTGGCTTCTTTAGGCATCACAGTTTCTTCCACATCTCCCCCAAACATATTTAATATTGATTAGAAACATGAGCCATGTTGCCAATATGTCTAAACCTTCTATCATTTTCCCTTTCTTTATTTTCTATCCCCTCATCTTGAGGAACCTGGCTTCATTCTACCATCAGCCATTGTGTTCAAATTCGGGGCAAAGTACTCTACTTGGCCACACTGGTAAAAATAGAAGAAGTGCTGGGGAGGAGGCAAAGATGTGTTGATTCTACGTTTCACACTCACAGATGATGACTGTGGCTCTTGAGGACTGTAAGACCTTTTTCCGCTGTTACCCAACTAGTAATTAGCGGTGCTGGGAGTTTGACCTGGGTCAGCAAGGTTCCAAAAACACCTACTGTTTCCATTACACCACACTGCTTATCATAAGCAGCAAAATCCCACTAAATGCAACTTTGGGGCAACAAGGATGAGCAGACTCTGTGTGAACAAACAGAAATCATACATGATTAATGGGTCTGATAATGTGACTTTGAAGAGAGAGGCCAGACTAAATGAAGGACTTTCCTGAGATCACCAGTAGCATGGGTGACCAATGTTTACTCTGTGCCTGGGAGCATGCTAGATATTTTGAAGAAGACATGGGGCATCCTATAAGAGACAGTGTAGTTGAAGGGAAAATATGCCTTATAATACCCAGGGTACCTCCTAGATACAGAGAGCACACTCAAACTGTACAATTAAGAAAAGTTTAAGGGAAAAGAAGCAGACCCACAGATAAATAGGTATAACACAGATAAACACAGATAACACTGGTAAACTAGTGGTTTACCAGGGGGAAGGAGGGAGGGACAATATAGCAGTAGAGGAATAAGAAGTACAAATTATTAAGTGTAAAATATGCTACAAGGATATAGTGTGCAACATAAGGAATATAGCCAAGATTTTATGATAATTATAAATGGAGTATAACCTTTAAAACTTGTGAATCACCATACTGTACACTGTAACTTATATAGTATTATATATCAACTATACTTCAATAAACATTTTTAGTAAAAAAGAAGAGTTTAAGGGATCAATCTACTTATAAAGACATGGGTGAGTTTTAAGGAATTGGAGCCAGCAAGAGTGGGATCCTATTACCTACCCCCACACGTGCAAGGGCAAGGGGAAGGGCAGAGCATAGCTGCGTGAAGAGGAAGGGACAATTCCCTCTCCCAGGAGCTATGACATTCAGTACAGAAAAGCAGCCAACCTGTAATGACCCATGATGGAGGGAGCCACAGTCATAATTACCTCAACCTCACTCAACCTTAAACTTTTTGGTGATGCTTCCCATTAGGTAATTCCAACCAGAAGCTAGAGGGCAAGCACTGATTCCATCCATAAAACCAGACAACTAAAACTATCAGTAAGTAGATGCTATAGACCCATGTCGCCATCTTCCACTCTGAAAATAACGGTGCCCTGTGTCAGCCTAAAGAAGTTACACAAGAGGGACCTTCACCCCTAATCCCATAGGAATGGAATGGTGTCTGACAAATGGGATTTGTAAGCAGCTCTTTTGCCACTTTCTGTTTGTCTGTTTCTGTTCCCCTTAAGCCCTGATCATAAAGATGAGATCATTAGGTAACATTTAACCTAACTCCTGAGTTCTGCTTTACTGAATAGATATAACACCTTGCCTAAACTGTTGATTCTTTCCCCAGATTAAAATGAGTAAGACTGAAAAATTAAGTAAGAATGACTGACTCTCTACCCCAGCTTCCCCCTTAGCAATTTGCATGCATGCAGGACACCACCCAAAGGAAGATCAGAAGGTGTCAGCAGGTCTGCATGAAATGGAAAAATGATGAAGAATCTGACCTTCTACTTTAATGATTAAGTGAGACTGTTTTTCCTTTTTCCCTTTAAAAATTGTCACGGTTTAGCAGAATCTTTGGAGTTGGTCTGCAGACAAGATCCACCTTCTCCCCAGATTTCTGGCTTTTCTGAATAAAACACCTTTCTTTTCTACCGACACTTGCCCCTAAATTATTGGCTTTTGAGCAGAAAGCAGCTGAACCTGAGTTCAGTAACAGTTTCATGTAAGACCAGTTCAAATTAATATTGAAATAAACTGGCTTCCTTGTTCACCCAAAGTGCAAGGCAAGGTGAGCTTAAGCTTTCTGTATAAGTGTATTTCAATTGCATCCTATAAGCAATGTTTTTGCTCAATTCCTTTTCCGTTGTGCGACTTTATTTCACTCATTCAGGGTTTTGTCCATCATTATTTTTCTTCTTTCCATTTCTGCTCTTTCCTTTCCTTCAGTAAAAAGGGCTGGGTTTGCTTGTGCCTTCATCAGCAGATGCTTAAAAATAACACACCATGGCAGCTTTGCAAGGGTTTTCTCTTTCCTCCATCCAGACAGAAAAACAAAAGGCTAAGGATGGCTTGAGGGATTGGATCAGAATGTTGTTTTATTGCAGCTGTTTCTGGATCACGGAGTCACTGGAGGGAAACAATGTGCTCAGGGACTGAAGGAAATGGTTTGGCTCCAATCTGTCCCGAGTCATCTGGGGAAGAATTTCTCATTGTTAGTGAGGTTAGTGCTCAACAGGGATTTGCGTCTCTCCACAGTGTGTGTGTTGGGGGAGAAGCATGGGAACGTCACATGTAATGGAAGCAAAGAAGGCAAACGCAAAAAAACAAAAACCTGAACTTTGGTCAGGGCACAAACTGTTTACTCTCTGGGCTCTGGTTTAAATGTGCAGCTCAGGAAAGACTCTCCGTTTATTTCTGAGAGCCTGAGGGCTGGTGAGTCAAGGAGATCTCCATTTTCATCCACCAGGCAAAATGAAGATGGGGTTTATGTAGACCGGTGGATCTAGTTGATAAATGAATGAGTGAGCCCAGTGGAAGATTTTCAAGTGACATTTGGGTGGGAGGTTCATTTTGGCTTCTCGACAAGGCTAAATTTGTGTGCTTGAGCATTGCTGGCTCTACAGATATGTAGGACAAATTTATCCATCTACACCTTTGCCCTCATATGTATGTGTCATTCATTCTATTTGAAGAAGCCTCTCAAACTGTGTTTTCCTCCCTGGTACTATCCCTACAATAGATCTTATAATCTTCATGGAAGAAACCTATAAAATACTCTTAACAGTTCGGCAAAAATCAGACTAAGTGGGCTATGGAGACCTACCCAATTTTCATTCCAACTTCTCTTGGCAAATGTTTCTCTTTACTTTGGGGCTCACATATTTTCCCCTTTTTGATTTTTTCTTACATAGTTAGTGCTATGCATTGAACTGTGTCCCCTAAGAGGTCGTGAAGTCCTAGCCCCAGGTGCTTATGAATGTGACCTTATTTGGAAATAAGATCTTTGCAGATGATCAAGTTAAGATGAGGTCATTAGGGTGGGCCCTATGTAATATGTGTTCTTATACAAAGGGCAAATTTGGACAGAGAGACAGACTTGCAGAAAGGGAAGACAATGTGAAGATGCAGGGGGAAGGCAGCATCTGCAAGCCAAGAAACACTTGAGGCTGCTATTATGGAAGCTAGGAAAGAGACAAAGAATTGATTGTCTCTCACAGCCCCAACCCTGCCAATGCCTTGATTTCAGATTTCTGGCCTCCAAAACTGTAAGACAACAATAAATCTATGTTGTTTAATTCACCCAGTTTGTGGCGTTTTGTTTGGGCAACCCCCGGAAACTAATATAGTTACATACGATGAAATCTTCAGGCTCAATCTTTCAATTTTCTTCGATGAAGACTAAAGTGAATGCCTTTAGGCAGTCACAGAGCCAGCTGGGGATAGAGCTCTAAATTCCCAGATCATCCTTCTACTCATTTATATAACTGGTCTGATTTGGATAAATCACAATGACTGGCTTCTGCAGTTGGCTCAAGGGGATGGAGAAATGGCATCTCTGTCTTCTAATGCATATGCTACTAGACTTTAACAGTTTGAAATTAGACTTTGGCATCACTAATATGCAGTTGGAATGCTTATTCCGTGTCAGTGTAAATGAATTTGTCCCAATGTCAGTGAAGTTCACTTAAGGCTCACTGGTTTACCTTTTGAAAGCCTACAGAAACTTGAAGAAGATTGCTAGTGGGTTATGTATCCAAATTACCCCTTATACATGAAAAGAGGTAGCTACCTGAGCCACCTCTCGGGAAGGTCAAGGACACTCTCAACTACATCTGGCAGATTCTCTTATAAGAATGCAAGGTTCTGGTGAAGTGGTTGGAGCTCCTGAGCCAGGGAAAATTGTGAATGGTGAGGCACAGAGTTAGGAAGGAGCTTAGCTTGCCAGGTTTACTCCTCTTCGGCTTCTCCTAGGACCCAGTATGGTGCTGCCCTTCTGGAGTGGTGGGGAATGGGAGGGTCCACTAATCTCTCCATACTTGACTCTTTTTTGTCCTTAGAGCTCTCCGCGGCTGGTCCCCAGATCCCATCTGACAGGGAGGGAGTCAACACTTCTGCTTCTTCGCTCTCTGGATGCCAGCAGAGCCCATGTCTCACACATCTTCACTAGGTTTCTCTGCATTTTCCTCCCAAGTATCTGCTCCACGTCACCGAGGTGTTTAGCAACTGCATTGGAATTGGGAGACACCCTTGAGGCCATCACCGTTTGGATTTGGTGAATCAAAGAAAAACACTACATACATCCCCTCTTTTAAAAATTCCTTTCCCATTTAGGTTACCCCAGAGCACCAAGTAGAGTGCCCTGTGCTATACAGTAGGTTCTCATTAGTTACCCATTTTATACACAGTAGTGTGTATATGTCAATCCCAGTCTCCCAATTTATCCCACTCCTTATCCCCTCTTGGTATCCATAACATAACACAACATTGTAAAGCAACTATACTTCAGTAAAAATGTTTTTGAAAAGGACATATTGTACAGAACAGGGAATATAGGCAATGTTGTATGATAACTATAAATGGAGTATAACCTTTAAAAGGTGTGAGTCACTGTGTTGTACATTTGAAACATATAATATTGTATACAAACTGCTGCTGCTGCTGCTAAGTCGCTTCAGTCGTGTCTGACTCTATGCGACCCCATAGAAGGCATCCCACCAGGCTCCCCCGTCCCTGGGATTCTCCAGGCAAGAACACTGGAGTGGGTTGCTATTTCCTTCGCCAATGTGCGAGAGTGGAAAGTGAAAGTGAAAGTGAAGTCGCATCCTACTCTTAGCAACCCCATGGCCTGCAGCCTACCAGGCTCCTCCGTCCATGGGATTTTCCAGGGAAGAGTACTGCAGTGGGTTGCCATTGCCTTCTCCAGTATACAAACTACACCTCACTAATAAATAAATAAGCAAAAGTTTAAAGAAAGAGAGGGCTTCCCTGGTGGCTCAGTGGTAAAGAATCCACCTGCCAATGCAAGAGACAGGGGTTCAAGAACTGGTCCAGGAAGATCCTGCATCCTGCAGAGCAACTAAGCCCTTAGGCCACAACTGTTGAGCCTGGGAACCACCACTCCTGAGCCCATCTGCTGCAACTACTGAAGCCTGTGTGCTCCAGAGCCCGTGCTCTGCAACAAGAGAAGCCACGGCAATGAGAAGCCCGCACACCACAGCTACAGAGTAGTCCCTGCTAACCGCAACTAGAGAAAAGCTCATGCAACAACGAAGACCCAGCACAGCCAAAAATAAATGAATAAATATAATTATTTGGAAAAAAAGAGGGAGAGAGAAACACTACATGCTCAAGTATTCAATTTAAGTACAAGACTTTGGGCCCAAAGGACATGGACTCCCAACACAATAACCGAAAAAGAAAACAACTGCTTAGAGAAGATGTGCAATTGTTTACCTGCATGAAAGTTTTGGGGGGCTTCCCAGGTGGTGCTAGTGGTAAAGAATACACCTGCCAATGCAGGAGATGCAAGAGACACGAGTTTGACCCCCTGGGTCAGGAAGATTTCCCCTTGAGTAGGAAATGGCAATCCACTCCAGTATTCTTGCCTGGAAAATCCCATGGGCAGGAGATTCTGGAGGGCTACAGTCCATGGAGTCACAAAGAGTCAGACACGACTGAGTGACTGATCAAAGGGCACATGAAAGTTTTGATTTTGTAACTTTGAAATAGAGAGGGATTTTGGTGAAGGGGGAGCCAGTAAAGAAGGACAGAACCATTCATCACTATCTGATCCAGTTTGAATCTTTATGATTAAGAGGACAGGGGCAAAAGGTGGACCCAACCCTTTAAAAGAGACTTGATGAGTTTCTGGCAACACATATGTCTTCTCTGGGAAGGGCTATATTATGACTTCCATGGGCCTCAGCTACTTATGTCTTCTTGGACCCCTACCTCTATGAAAATGTTAGAAATTATATTTTATAGCAATCGATATAGATATGAATATATTAATATTAAATATTAAAACATTCTGTTGGATCCCAAAGTTTAGTTTTTTCTTCTGACTTTAAAAGAACTTATATTGTGGGCCCCTGAAAGTACTGTGGGCCCTAGGTCCTGTACTTATTGTGCCTAACAGGTAAAGCCCAGGCTTTAGAACCCTGGAAACTAAGTGTGGCCCACAGTTAGGAAAGAGGCCCTTCTTCCAGCTTCTGCATGAAATTCATGTCCACTCTGAGATCAACAGATGATTCCCTGAGGGCTCATATGGTAAAGAATCTGACTGAAATGCAGGAGACCCAGGTTTGATCCCTGGGTCGAGAAGATCCCCTGGAGAAAGGTATGGTAACTCACTCTAGTATTCTTGCCTGGAGAATCCCATAGACGGAGGAGCCTGGTGGGCTACACAGCCCATGGGGTAGCAAAGAGTCAGACACAACTGAGCGACTAACACCTTCTTTCACTTTCACTGATATATTCACAAAAGGCTTTGGGAAGACCCTAAAATAACACCCACAGCACTGATTTGGCATTCTCACGATCTCATGATGCCATGCAAACAAAGCTACTTAAAGTGGTTCTGAGGTCAACACACATGAATAAGTGGGAGCTAAAGCAGGAGAGGAGAATCAGGATGGATAATTCACAACGACTGTGGTGACAATTTGTATATGTTGAGACATTAATCAGGGCATTTTTCTCTTGCAAGTCCTTATATCCTTTATTCCTCCCTGATGTTAAATAGCATTTATCACCAAAGTAGACAAATGATAGCATAGGGTTTCATAAGCCAATACTTTCCCATCATTATTATTTTTTGGTGACACCATGGGGCATGCAAGATCTTAGTTTCCTGACCACAGATCAAACCCATGCTCCCTGCAGTGAAAGCATGGAGTCCTAACCACTGGGCTTCAGAGGATTCCCTCCGCTCCTTCTTTTCAAGAAGATTTAAAATTTATTTACAGTAAATTTTATCCAATACTGTTTGGTTCTGTAAATTTTGACCAAAATATATAGTCATGTAACCACTGTTACGGTCACGTTCCATCACCCACCCCCTAAATTCCTCGGTATTTCTTTAGAGTCAGTTGTTTCCTCCATTCCAGCCCCAGGCAACCACTGATTGGTCCTTAGAGTTTTGCCTTTGCAAGAATGTCACATCAATGAAATCATATCGCAGGTAGCTTTTGACTCTTCTTTCACTTAGCATAAAGCATTTCAGTTTTACCTACATTGTTTTATGTATCTGTAGTTTATTCATATAATTCTGGTACCAATTTCAATGTGTGTGTGTGTGTGTGTGTGTGTGTTGTAACACACCACTGAGCAATTTTCTGCCACTAGCTGTGTATCCTGTAGTCCAACTGATTCTGTCACTGTGAACCTGGAGATACCATCAGATCTCACAGGTAAAGGGCTCAGTCTCACAAGCCTGCCCCTCCTACTTCAGACACCAGTTGTAAGCCCAGGTGCTTTTGGATTTGTGCTTCTGTCTGGCTAAAAATCAGAAGTTCCCACAACCCCCTCCTTGTGTTCATTGAATTTGCAAGAGTGGCTCATAGAACTCAGAGAAATGTTTTACTCACTAGATGATCAGTTTTTGATTAAAGGGTATGATTTAGGAACAACCAGATGGAAGAGATGCATCAGGTAAGGGTATGTGAGGATGGGCAAGGAGCTTCTGTGGTCTCTGAGCAGGACATTCTTCCCAAATCTCCTCATGTTCATCAACACGGAGTTGTTCTATTATCTCTACTATACTACTACACATAGAGATGAATAATTTTACCAGTGTGATTCTAATGCAAAAGAAAAATGATTTGAAGGAAGTGCTCCAAAATGCTGTGGGTGATTGTATTAGTTAGGATGGTGGAGTTAAGATCATTTATCATCTTTCCCTGAGCTCCTGGCATGAAGAAAGTTCTAATTCAAGAGAAGTTGGTCTGTAAGGGAAGTTCAGTTCAGTTCAGTTCAGTCGTTCAGTCGTGTCCGACTCTTTGCAACCCCATGAATTGCAGCACGCCAGGCCTCCCTGTCCATCACCAACTCCCGGAGTTTACCGAAACCCATGTCCACTGAGTCAGTGATGCCATCCAACCATCTCATACTCTGTCGTCCCCTTCTCCTCCTGCCCCCAATTCTTCCCAGCATTAGGGTCTTTTCCAATGAGTCAACTCTTCACATGAGGTGGCCAAAATATTGGAGTTTCAGCTTCAACATCAGTCCTTCCAGTGAACACCCAGGACTGATCTCCTTTAGGATGGATTGATTGGATCTCCTTGCAGTCCAAGGGACTCTCACGAGTCTTCTCCAACACCACAGTTCAAAAGCGTCAATTCTGCGGCACTCAGCTTTCTTCACCGTCCAACTCTCACATCCATACATGACCACTGGAAAAACCATAGCCTTGACTAGATGGACTTTTGTTGGCAAAGTAATGTCTCTACTTTTAAATATGCTATCTAGGTTGGCCATAACCTTCCTTCCAAGGAGTAAGCGTCTTTTAATTTCATGGCTGCAGTCACCATCAGCAGTGATTTTGGGGCCCAAAAACATAAAGTCTGACACTGTTTCCACTGTTTCCCCATCTATTTCCCATGAAGTGATGGGACCAGATGCCATGATCTTAGTTTTCTGAATGTTGAGCTTTAAGCCAACTTTTTCACTCTCCTCTTTCACTTTCATTAAGAGGCTCTTTTGTTCTTCTTCACTTTCTGCCATAAGGGTGATATCATCTGCATATCTGAGTTTATTAATATTTCTCCTGGCAATCTTGATTCCAGCTTGTGTTTCTTCCAGCCCAGCGTTTCTCATGATGTACTCTGCACATAAGTTAAATAAGCAGGGTGACAATATACAGCCTTGACGTACTCCTTTTCCTATTTGGAACCAATCTGTTGTTCCATGTCCAGTTCTAACTGTTGCTTCCTGACCTGCATACAGGTCAGATGGTCTGGTATTCCCATCTCTCTCAGAATTTTCCACAGTTTATTGTAAACCTCAGTCTATGGCATTTAGATGGAGCTGAAGAAATATGGATATGGCCAGGGATGGGCAGACCTGTGGGTGGAGGCCAAGAAGGAAGATTCTTCTAAAAGGTGAGGAAATAAGAACTCCCAGAGCTGGAGATTTTTGTGTAATATGACACTCACCAGACAAAAAGAAAGAAGGAGTGAATGAGGGGAAAGGTGAAAGAGAGTAAGAGAATGCCAGTGAGTGGTCTGTCAGGACATGAAGAGCACACGTTTAGCTCAAGAATTGGTCTGCTTAATGCAAAAGTTATTTTCCCTTTACTTAATGGGCTTGCTAGACAAGCTGACTCGTACATTTGCTACTTTCTTAATCTTTTAAAAGAGCAGTTTCATTTTCTTTCAGACTCTGATGGAAAATTAGCTTCAGTCATATCTTGTTAAATGAACTAGCTTCAGTGAGCTCTATTAAGTCAGCCTCATAAATCAGCTTCTCTGATCCTTCATCATCTATTCTGCTCTCCCCTGGATTCTCTTCACTTGTCTCTTTCTGGCAAGGAGTTACCTTGATCACAGCACTGAATGTTCGTATTCCTATCACCCCTCAGCCCTTTCTCTTCATTCCTCCTTTCCGAGATCTTCACTTCAGTGGAATATGTTTTAGATACTACTTTGTTCTCAACTTTTAAAAAATAATGATTTTATTTGTGTTTGGCTGTGCTGTGTCTTCATTGCTGTGTGGGCTTTTCTCTAGCTGCGGCGAGAGGGGGCTACTCTCTAGTTTGCGAGGACTTTTCATTGCGGTGGTTTCTCTTGTTGCAGAGCACGGGTTTTAGGGCGTACAGGCTTCAGTAGTTGTACCTCACGGGTTCTAGCTGCTGCTGCTAAGTCGCTTCAGTCGTGTCCGACTCTGTGCGACCCCATAGACGGCAGCCCACCAGGCTCCTCAGTCCCTGGGATTCTCCAGGCAAGAATACTGGAGTGGGTTGCCTTTTCCTTTTCCAATGCATGCATGCATGCTAAGTTGCTTCGGTCGTGTCCAACTCTTTGTGACCCTATGGACAGCAGCCCACCAGGCTCCTCTGTCCACAGGATTCTCTAGGCAAGAATACTGGAGAGGGTTGCCATTTCCTCCTCCTCACAGGTTCTAGAGCACAGGCTTGCATGGCTTGGTTGCCCTGAAGCATGTAGGTATGTGGAATATTTCTGGACCATGGATCAAATCCATTTCCCTTGTGTTGGCAAGCAGATTCTTTACCACTGAGCCACCAACAGAGCCCTGTTCTACACTTTGCTCACTGGTAGAACTCTGGGCCAAATCTTGTCTAGATACTTCTTGTGGGTGTCTGTTTTTGCCTACAAATTTGGAAAGCTTCTCCAGGCAAGAATGACATATGGTGCATTCCTGAAACAAGAAACTCCCACAGAAACTGTCATGAAATTGGGGCTTTCAGAGGATCTAGGGCTGGAATTAGGTGTCAATGGTGAGAAAACTGTTAAGGAGGCCTTAAGACCACACTTACACAAAACTTGTGAAGTTGGCAGAATTTATCTTCAGACCTACAGCCCACTCTCCCGCATTACAGGCAGATTTTACCAGCTGAGCTACCAGGAAAGCCCATACATTCACTAGAATGGTGAATAATATATAATTTTCTGTCAAAAATTAAATTGTTTTAAAACTAAATTTTTTAAATTAAAATGATTGAACGTACTAAGTATTGGTAAAATGTAAAGCAGCTGGAAATTCCATACACTGTTGGTGAGATGCAAAATGGTACAGCCACTTTGGAAAACATGCGGACAGCTTTTTTAAAAAGGCAAGTATACATGGGCCATATGACCCGGCCATTTCACTTTAGTTATCCAAGAGAAATGAAAGCATATGTCCACACAAAGACTTGGACACAAGTGTTCACCGAAGCTTCATTTGGAATAGCCCTACATTGTAAACAATCTGTATTGGTCTATTCAGTCTGCTGTAATAAAATACGCAGATTGTAGACAGAACAACAGAAACAACAGCACTTCATTTCCTCACAATTCGGAGGCTAGAAAGTCCATGATCAAGATTCTGGTTCTGGTGAGGGCTCTCTTCCTGTTTGCAGATGGCTGCTTTGTCCTTTCATCTGATTATGCTTAAAGGGAGAGAGAGAAACAGAGGGAAGGCGGGAGCAGGGGTGGGGGGTGGGGGTGGGCGGGAGCAGGGGTGGGGGGTGGGGTGGGCGGGAGCAGGGGTGGGGGGTGGGGAAAGAGGGCTTTCTGGTGTTTCTTCTTCTAAGAACACTTATTGTATTCCATCAGGGCCCCATCCTTAAGACTTACTTTACATTAACTACCTCCTGAAGACCCTATTTCCAAATACAGTCATCTTGGGGTTAGGGCTTCAACTTTGTCAGGACAGACTTCAGCACAGGCGTGCGTACTAAGTTGCTTCAGTCGTGTCGGACTCTTTGTGACCCTATGGACTGTAGCCTGCCAGGCTCCCCTGTCCATGGGATTCTTCAGGCAAGAATACTGAAGTGGGTTGCCATGCCCTCCTCCAGGGGATCTTCCAGACCCAGGGATGGAACCCGTGTCTCTAAAATCTCCTGCATTGGCAGGTGGATTCTTTACCACTAGTGCCACCTCGGAAGCCCACTTCAGTACATAGCACAGTTGAAATGTCCATCAACAGGGGAATAAACAAACTAATTATGGTGTATCCATATAATGGCATGCTAGTCATCCATTAAAAGAAATAAATTATTTATGTACTCCACACTGTAGATACAACTCAATATAATCATGCAGAATGAAAGAAGCCAGACAAAAAAAGAAGCATATACTAGATGATCCCATTTGCATTTAGAAATTCAAAGTCATCAATAGCAAAACAGAAAGCAGGTTAGTGACAGCCTCGGGATGGGGAAAGAGGAGAAGGACAGAAGAAAGGGATTATAAAGTAGCACAAGAAAACTTATGGGTTTGGTGAATATGTTAATTATCTTGATTGTGTCAAGGCTTTTGCATGCAATGGTTTAATCACTATGTTGTCCACTTTCAATACATGCAGCTTCTTGTGTCAATTAGCCTCAGTGAATCTGCAAAAATTTTGCATCTAATTAGCCCTCACTTGGACAAGTTTAATCTATTTGTAGGTTGATCTCTTTTAGGTAAACCTGTACAGAATCAGTTCTGGCTCTTTCCTCACTCCTTGATCTCCTTGCCTGAGAAAGGATTTTCTTGTGTTCTACCAAATATTGAGAGGCCTGATTATAAAGAAAAATGATGATCAAGTCTAGCACAGTATTTTCTTCCAAAGTGTATTTTGAAATCTGAAGAAAATTAGTTTGTTGTGTATTCACTTGTCTTTGAATAAATGATGTGTCATGCATGGAGATATCAGGCTGTCACCTGAAAAATCATGTGATGATGTGATTCCTATGAATGCATGATGTCTGCTCTGTGTACCTGTGCCTTGACACATAGGCAGCAATTTCCACTAATGTGTCTACTCAATGATTGCTGGTCTGCAACTTCATTTATCATTTCAGCATGTATATGTGATGATATCCCAGGAATTTAGGCATTATCCAGACGCTAAAGCTAAGTGCCAAGTTCTCAAGCTCCAATGTAGAAGATGCTTCTTGCAACCATCCCCACAGGGAGCAGGGGCTGGTTGATGCTGGTTGGGTCCCTGCAGGGACAATAATTGCCAGGGTGGGTGGACTGGTAAAAATGAAGCCTAGCTATCTCTCATTGTAAAAAGCATGGCCACAATACTTGGCTGCTGCCTTCATCAGGAGGTGGAGTCTTTTCCCACTCCTTGAATTTGGGTTAGCCTTGTGAGTTGCTTCTTGACCAATGGGATGTGGCAAAAGTGATAAGGGCACACGTTCCAGAACCTAGGCCTAAGAAATCTTGCAACTTTTCTGTGGCCCTCTTGGCATGGCCCTGCAGTTAGGTACGCCTGCATTAGATAACTGAATGACATCACCTGGAGAGGAGCAGCTAGCATTAAGACCCTGGTCTGGTAAGTGAGGTCATCTCAGATCATCCTGCTTTAGTCAAACCACCAGATGATTGCAAACTCATGAGAGATCCCAGGCAAGACCAGAAGAACTTCCCAGGTAAGTCCATTGCCAATGCAGAATCGTGAGCAAACAGATGGTTGTTGTTGTAAGTTGATCAGTTTTGGGGTGGTTTGTTATGCAGTGTTAATGCTTACCTAAGAGCCCTTTGTGAAATCTAAGGCAGTTCCCAGAAAGCTCCTCAGAGCCAGTTTCTAGTGTTTTCACTGCCTTGCGTCACAATAGCAGGCAAATCGCTTACCATCTGCACTTCAGTTATTTTGCTGTTTAAATGGCAACAGCATCATGTATTTCACAGGGTGTGTTGTGAAAAGTTATTCTTGTGAGATGTTTCTATGTGTAGTTGTGGGGGAGTGAAAAGTTTAGCTATGTATTTAGAAAGTGGGTCTATTTTGAAGGTTTGGGCTAATAAGATTTCTTTGTTGAGGCTACCCTTAAATAGACTTAATGTCAGTCTGTTCTGGGTTTCCTAGCAGACAGTCTTCAGACTACTGATTGTCTACTCTCATTCCCTTCCTTCTCCCCTCCCCAGGCCCTTCCCGTCATCTTTGGGGCAGGAGACTTGGAGATGTTGCAGACTTATACAGCTTTTATTCTTTTCCTTTAGGAAAGCCTCTGTCCTACTTGTATCTTTTGCTCCTAGCACAGTGCCCTACGTGCAATAGGGCAATACACCTTGAATGATGACACTATTAAACTGCCGATGCTTTAACTGGGATGAGCCCCTTCTCTCTAGTATAAAGACCCAAGGAAGGTTAAAAATATAATTATTTCATTTGAGAGAGAAGCTGCCCTTTAAAAGAGGCACCTGCTGAAGCTCGCATCTAGGATGGGTATCACAAAAGACCTAGGGCAAATCCTGTTTTGCTAGAATTGTCTGAGTTGCCCCTTTGGTTACGCAAAGATGGAGCCAGTGGTGGCCCATTGTCCTGGAGAAGGAAGCAAATATGGCAAGCTTTGCGGTGAGGGTTTGGTCTGATGTCCTGTGTGGTTGATGTTGGAAAAAGATTGGAGAAATATGTTTCGGGGACAAGGAGTCTACTTGAATGAAAGGGATTTAGCACTCAGACTACACCTCTTTAGGGTTTAATGTTATTTGACACTTCCAGTGCCTGTGATGGTCCCAGCTGGGGTCAGCAGGCAGGCAGGGACACCAAGACTCCCCAAAGGGCAGGCTATATCGATAGCGGGGGAGGCATCGGAAGGACTATTTGGGCTTAATACCAGTACTGAGATTGTCAGATTAGAAAGGTTGTTGTAGGTAGAATGTGTCTAAGGCTGGAAACTCTGCCTGACCTAGTCACCTAGCACTTTGAGTGAGGTTTGAAATCAATAACTAGGTACATAAGAGAAATCAATAACTAGGCTCCTTTCTTAAGGAGCCCAGACCTTTAGACGTGAGAGAAGACTGTTAAAATAGCCAGGGGCTAAAACTCTGGCCTCGGGTAACAGTAGGAGGAGAGACAACCTCTTTCTCTATTCCTTACATTGACAACACTTTTATTTCTGTGTAAGGTGTAGAGCTGAAGCATCTGGGTACAAACTCCAATTTTACCACTTACTACCTTATAGTGTTGTTACAAGGATTAAATAGGAGCTACGTGTGGACTTTCCTCGTGGACCAGTGGTGAAGAATCTACCTGCCAATGCAGGGGACACAGGTTTGATCTCTGATCCTGGAAGATCCTACATGCTGCAAGGCAACTTAGCCTGTGAACCACAACTTCTGAGACCACGCTCCAGAGTCAGTGAGCCACAACTGCTGAACCCATGTGCCACATCTGCTGAAGCCTGCATGCCTAGAGCCCATGCTCTGCAACAGGAGAAGCCATCACAATGAGAAGCCTGCGAACAACAACTAGAGAGTAGCCGCCCTCGGTTCAACTAGAGAAAGTGCATTCACAGCAACGAAGACCTACAGCAGCCATGAATAAATAAATAAACTTTTAAAAAGAGCTATGTGTAACTTGCTTAGAACAATACTTGACATGGAGTGAAAGATCAATTTATGTTGGCTGTGTGCTTTTACAGGTGTAGACAAGGATAGCATAGGGCTGTGCAAATGTTTTTTTTTTTCCCACTGTGGTCCTATCGGCAGCCATGGCAGATTCTCCAGCTCGCCCTTTAGGAGGCACTTGGATGCTCAGTCATGACCATCAACAGTGCATCCTGGTGCCCACGGTGCTGCTTCCAGAGGGATGGCTCTGAGTGTGAGCTTCTGTCTCTGGCAGCTCATCCTACACTACCAGCAACTTCAGGTGTCCATCAGCCTTAAGGAGGCTCTCTTTGTCCCAACAGAATTTAGGACTATCACCAAAGGTAACCCCAGGCAGGAAAGAAGCCCAGTTTCATAAGGCAACACTGAATTCGAGCTACCTGATAAGACATGGATCAGAAATGTGGCCTTGCTTTGTATACTTTAGCTGGAATGAAGTGGCTCATCCCATTACTTTTGAATTCCCTCCATCACACTGTGGTCTGGGACCAGCCGCATCACATGACCTGGACACTGGTCAGAAATGTTCAACTTCAAACCCCATCCCAGGCTCCCTGAATCAGAAATTCTAAGGTGGGTCCCAGCAGTCCCCATTTTAACAAGCTCTCAGGATGATTCTGAGGCTTATGAAATACTTGGAAAACCACTGTCTCTGACATCCTTGCCAAATGGTTGCTTGACTGACTTCAGCTTGACCTCTTGTGATGGAGAACTCACTACCTCTGAGTGTCTCCTTAAACACTTGCCCAAATTAAATTTCTTGTCATTTATCTTTCATCAGTTCTAATTCTACCAGTCACTTCAAAAGTGAAAGTCGCTCAGTCGTGACTGACTCTTTGCAAGCCCATGGACTATACAGTCCATGGAATTCTCCAAGCCAGAATACTGGAGTGGGTAGCCATTCCCTTCTCCGAGGGATCTTCCCAACCCAGAGACTGAACCCAGGTCTCCTGCATTGCAGGCAGATTCTTTACCAGCTGAGCCACCAGGGAAGCCCAAGAATACTGGAATGAGTAGCCTATCCCTTCTCCAGTGGATCTTTCCAACCCAGGAATTGAACTAGGGTCTCCTGCATTATAAGCGGATTCTTTATCAACTGAGCTATCAGGGATGCCCACCAGTCACCTTGGGGAGTAAACAATAAACAGCTGAGTACCAGGTAACTTTGTTTACATTATGTTTAGCTAAGAGTTGAATGTTCATTAAATTGTGTGACTTGGATATTCTATATCCTTAGTGACAATTTACATAATGCATAGATCTTGAATAGTAGTGGAAGCGAATACTTGACGGTTTCTGTATCCAGATTCTTTGCCACATATTTACTGCCCGGTGGAACATTTACGTATATACAGGTTAAGGAAATTCTTATCTTTAAAGAGAGTGAGTTGTAGTGTGGGAAGAGGCATGAAATAGTGGAAAGAACTCTGACCTAGTGGTAAAAAGACCTGAGTTCTCGTCCTGGATCTGCTGTTGGTTAGCACTGTGTTACCGAGTATGCCAGCTACTTGCTCTGCACCTTATTCTCCTCATTTGTAAAATGAGGGGGTTGGATTAATGGTTTATTTTGGGCAGATTCTATGAGTCTTACTTTGGAAGGAAACCTTTGTAAGATAAGAAATGCATTTTCATAAGGGATCTGTGTTAACTATAAAGATTATAGCAAGACAATTTATGATAAAAATCACATGCCTGTTTCTCTAAGCATCACTGACACCCTATTTTGGAATCTGGGTCCTAGTTCTTTTTGCTCTAGAAACAAGCAGTAGGTAGCTTAACAGAAGACAGAACAGGTGCAGGAGGAGCTAACAGGGGCATTGGAGAAAAGACAGACTTGTTTTCCTGAAATAAGCTCCAGCCTTCAGCCAAATGACTTGGGTAGATTTCCATAAATAAAAAAAACCTCATGATAAATATAGGTTCATTAAAGGGTCTTAAAAATAGGATTGAGGCTGGGGCTGTAAGCTTGGGTAGGGGGCCTGAGGCAACTTCCTTCTTTCTTCTACTTTCCTTCTCTTTCCTTCACTCATCCATGAGCTTTGACCTGAAAAGGAAATGGGTCAGGACTCTTAGATTACAAGTAACTGATTGGCCTGTTCAGTTCAGAAGATATTTATTTTTTGAACGATGGATATTGGAGTGGCTATAGCTTTAAAGGCACAACTGAATCCAGGGAGCGGGCTACTTCGGTTGCAGCAGGGCCCTTGGGGATCTGTTTTATGGGGTGCTGCTGTAAGATGACTCTGGGTATTTGTCTTAACTCAAAATTCAGACTCCCCAGGAAGAGATTCTGATTGCCCACTAAGGTCCTGTGTTCACCCCATAACCAGAGAATGAACAGCTTCATTAGAAGAGCATGAATTTGGGTAGTTCAGTTCAGTCGCTCAGCCGTGTCCGACTCTTTGCGACCCCATAAATCACAGCATGCCAGGCCTCCCTGTCCATCACCAACTCCCGGAGTCCACCCAAACCCATGTCCACTGAGTCAGTGATGCCATCCAACCATCTCATCCTCTCGTCCCCTTCTCCTGCCCTCAATCTTTCCCAACATTAATGGTCCTTCTTTTTTTATTTATTTATTTATTTATTTATTTATTTTTAATAAATTTATTTATTTTAGTTGGGGGCTAATTACTTTACAATATTGTAGTGGTTTTTGCCATACATTGACATGAATCAGCCATGGGTTTACATGTGTTTCCCATCCTGAACCCCCCTCCCACCTCCCTCCCTATCCCATCCCTCTGGGTCATCACATTGCCCCAGCCCTGAGCATTTGTCTCATGCATTGAACCTGGAATGGTGTTCTGTTTCACATATGATAATATACATGTTTCAATGCTATTTTCCCAGAACGTCCCACCCTTACCTTCTCCCTCAGAGTCCATAAGACTGTTCTATGCATCTGTGTCTCTTATTCTGTCTCGCATATAGGGTTATCGTTACCATCTTTCAAATTCCATATATATGCATTAGTATACTGTATTGGTGTTTTTCTTTCTGGCTTACTTCACTCTGTATAATGGGCTCCAGTTTCATCCATCTCAATCGAACCGATTCAAATGTATTTTTTTTAATGGCTGAGTAATATTCCATTGTGTATATATACCACAGCTTCCTTAGCCATTCGTCTGCTGATGGACATCTAGGTTGCTTCCATGTCCTGGCTATTGTAAACAGTGCTGCGATGAACATTGGGGTACGTGCGTCTCTTTCAATTCTGGTTTCTTCGGTGTGTATGCCCAGCAGTGGGATTGCTGGGTCATATGGCAGTTTCAAATGAGTCAGCTCTTTGCATCAGGTGGCCAAAGTATTGGAGTTTCAGTTTCAACATCAGTCCTACCAATGAACACCCAGAACTGATCTCCTTCAGGATGGACTGGTTGGATCTCCTTGCAGTCCAAGGGACTCTCAAGAGTCTTCTCCAACACCACAGTTCAAAAGCATCAATTCTTTGGTGCTCAGCTTTCTTTATAGTCCAACTCTCACATCCATCCATGACTACTGGAAAAACCATAGCCCTGACTAGACGGACCTTTGTTGACAAAGTAATGTCTCTGCTTTTTAATATGCTGTCTAGGTTGGTCATAACTTTCCTTCCAAGGAGTAAGTGTCTTTTAATTTCATGGCTGCAATCACCATCTGCAGTGATTTAGGAGCCCAGAAAAATAAAGTCAGCCACTGTTTCCACTGTTTCCGCAGCTCCCAAAGGTGTGTGTTGGTGGGGGGTAACAGTAGGGGGTTTAGTGGCTGCTACCAGAAGGAGAGGGTGATGGGCAGACAAATATCATAGTGTCCAAGGCTCCGGAGCTTCTCAGGAATAAATGCAAGTGACAGCAGCACTTTTGCCACTCAAGAGCTCCCAAGGGCACAACTGGGGAATTTCAGGATCGCTGAGAGCTGGCAGGCCTGAAGGCTGACACCTAGTGGCTGGTTTAAATCATAGCCAGTGCAGTCAACTTTTCTTGTTTTATGAGCCTTGTAAATAGCTGCATTCAATAATATTCATTGACTGACTGAATGAATGAATGAACTCTTACATGGGCTAGTGAAGTATTTCTGTCTTCCACTAGCCTGTCTTGAATTTGTTTAGAAACTGCTTAATGACAAATCTTTTAGCAGCAAGTCACTGATGGCCATCAGAACTGTGTTTAACCAGAGATGGTCCTTGCTAGGACACCATTTCTGGAAGCTAGGGACAGAATTGAACCAAGACCTGGATGCCAGGGAACCTCTGCCTCTTGCCTTGCCTCCTTTCTGAATCTGCTCTATTTTTTTTCCATTCAAATGTGGCTTTGGCTTTCTTTAATTTTCAGTCCACCTTGTCAGAAAACAGCTGTCTGTGCCTCCAGGATTTGTTATCTCCTCTAGTTAAGACCCCAGGGGGACTGAGCCTGAGTTGCCTTCGTCCCCATTCCAAACCTACAGCAGGGACTCTATGTGACCCAGTTTGGGCCAGGGATCTGCCTCTTGCTCAATCAGCAAAAATGGCCAAAATGGTGCTTGGAGAGGGGTCACCATTACAATGTGGATTTGGGTATAAGAGTAGTTCTTGGAAAAGGAGCGATTTGAGCAGACAACACAATGGGTGTCTCCTGCAGAAGCCAAATAACATATTTGCTTACATTTTCAGGGCTTCAAGAATACTTGAGTACACCTGAAACTAATACAATATTGTAAATGAAATACGCGTGCTGGTGTGCTAAGTCACTTCAGTTGTGTCCGTCTCTGTGCGACCCTATGGACTTCACCAGGCTCCTCTGTCCATGGTATTCTCTAAGCAGGAATACTGGAGTGGGTTGTCATGCCTTCCTCCAGGGGATCTTCCTGACCCAGGGATCAAACTTGAGTTTCTTACGTTTCCTGCACTGGCAGGAGGGTTCTTTACCACTAGTGCCACCTGGGAAGCCCAAATCAAGTATATTCCAATCAAAATTTTTTTAAAACTCTATAAAAAAGAATACTTGATTTTCATGACTTTATTTGATTCTTGGCCCAACTGCATGAGGTTGGCAAATTAGGTATTAAGAGCTTTCTTCCATATCTCCTTTATCTCACTACTTAGCTCTGGGCTCTGTATGTGGTGGTGTCTAATTTATATTGATTAAGTCGAATTCTTATTTTCACGGATGAGAAGACTGAGGTCCAGAGCACTGAATGTCTTGCTATGGGAAACACAGCTAGAAGGCAGACAACCTGATGAATTGTAATGATGAATGTCAAATATTCCTCTCTATCCAGTGGATAAATGAAGGTGAAAGTTGCTCAGTTGTGTCCGACTCTTTGCGACCCCATGGACTATACAATACAGTCCATGGAATTCTCCAGGCCAGAATACTTGAGTGGGTAGCCCTTCCCTTCTCCAGGGGATCTTCCCAACCCAGGGATCAAACCCAGGTCTCCCACATTGCAGGCAGATTCTTTACCAGCTGAGCCACAAGGGAAACCCAGTGGATGATTCTCAGCAATTACAGATAAGCCCTCAAGAGCCCTCCATTATATCGTGGTTTACACTGTGTTGCTATCTGACAGAGGGGGTCTCCAGCAACTCAGAAAGATCATGCCTTAAGGTAGAGGGCCCAGGCTCTGCCGTTAGAGGCCTGAAGTCTGATGGCCTCTGGGAGAACAATTTCTGTTCTTCAAGTCGAGTCTTTGCCAGAGAAGGTAGACAAACATGAAAAGAAGGTGGGTTATTAGAACTTTCAGCTGTCTTAGCTGCCTGACATCTGAACTTGATAGGAGAGAGGGGAGCAAGGGGCTGAGGGGGACGCTACCTTTGGGGGAAGCTTTCTCCTACATGACAAGGGGCTTTCAGGGACACCTATGAGGTGGAGTTGATGGTCCCCAAACTGGGTGAAATCTTCCAGTTCTGCAATTTATCAAATGACCTGGGCAAGTCACATCACCACTCTGTGTCCGTCCTTCCAGGGCTCTGTGAGGGCAAAATGAGAAAACGCAGGGGAAGGTCCTTCATGATGGTAGAGATAACACTATTATCTCTCTGTGTTCAAAGTAGGACAAACAGGAATTGTGCCAGGCAAAGACAGAGAAGGCCAAGTCTCTTTCTTCAGAGATCTGACGGTCAAGGGGCGGGAGGGGAGCCGATGGCAGTGCAAAGTGCCGAGGACCCTGAAGTGTGGGTCAGGCCTGCGCGGCCTAGAGAGGCCTCTGTGTGTCTCTAGGACAGTCAGGAGAGGGTTTGCAGAGTGCGGAACTTTGGAGCTCAGTCTTCAAGGACAGGTAGCTATTCACTCAAAAGAGGAAGCTATGCTCGAAGGAAGTGGTGGAGGAGGATTTTTGAGGCAATGGAATTACAAAAGGGCCTGAGGGTGACATTACTACTGTTAGTGTCACAGTATTTATGCTGTTTAGGTCACACTATCTGATTTCAGAGGTCCCAACCAGAAGACTCTTTGAAATCACAGGCTCTTAAGATACCTTTTCTCCAGCTTTCTGGTGGCATCCATTCCTCTGTTCAATGCCGTTTCTTCAGAGCTAAAAGAGACCTTGAGGACAATCTGGTGCCATCCTCTGCTCCAAGGTAGGAATGGGTTGGTGTCCCCATTTTATTGATGAGCTGAATGTGGTGAGAGTCACCTCAGTTGGTCACCAGGCATATAGAACCAGAACCGATTCTGCCAGAGCTCTTGTTCTCTATCGAGATGCTTTTCTTCTCGTGTCCGTTTTAAATTTCAAATCCTCATTTCAGGTCATATTTGAGGTATTATTTATTTACACTTCAAACTTCAAGTCCTTCCTTGGCAGCACGTTATAAAACAGGAGAGAAGCTGAGTCAGGCAAGAAGCAAACTGAATAAGAGGCAACAAGAGGACAGACCTCCGAGGCTGTTAGTGGGTTCAGTATCTGCAGCAAGCCTGTACTGTGCTAAGTTGCTCAGTTGTGTCCGACTCTTTGTGACCCTATGGACTGTAGTCCACCAGGCTCCTCTGTCCATGGGAATTCTCCAGGCAAGAACACTGGAGTGGGTTGCCATTTCCTCTTCCAGGGGACCTTCCCGACCCAGGGATCGAACCTGTCTCTTACATCTCCTGCATTGGCAGGCAGGTTCTTTACCACTAGTGCCACCTGAGAAGCTGAAGCAAGCCTACCCAGTGGAAAGGCTCCTTAACCAAACCACCAGTCTTAGAAGCTCTGAGAACCAGGACCATTATTTTCATCGCGAATGATTGGGAGGAACCCCGGTGAAGAAAGTTAAGGGCTGGAGGGTTTATCAGAATCACTTGCTATTATTTTACTTTCCTCTTTCCTTGCCTTCTCACCTACCCGTCTTAGTGACCTGGTGCCACAGCCTCAGAAGGGAGTAACACAGGGCAGAGGGTGAGGCACATGAGGGAGGGGGCAGATGGCATCTGCAGACCCAGCTGTAGCTCACAAGCTGCACAGATGGCTCGGCCTGCGCACGTGGGGCTGTGGGAGGAGAGCGGGGCAGAGAGGGGATCACTGTTGGAGTAGCTGGAGTGACAGGGGACACGTGTGCTGCCTGTGAGTTATTAATAGGCACTAGGACATATATTTACAACCAGTGGCTGGACTTAGCGGCAGAACAGTCACAGCCAGCCACGCCCAACACCAAAGACAACTGAAGGGTGCAAAGTGTTCCAAACCCAGCTCACCCAGAAGGAGGTGGCCTCGGGTGGGATAAGGAGATCCTTGGAGCTTGCTCAAACTGCATGCTGTGATCCTGCCTTCCTTTTTAAAAAGAAGGAAGGAGGGGCAGGAAGAAGGTAGGAAGAAAGGAAGGCAAGAGGGAGAGGAAGGAAGAGAGGAAGAAAGGACACCAGGTTGCTTACATCAAAACCTAAGCTCAGGGACTTCCATGATGGTCCAGTGGCTAAGACTCCATGTTCCCAAACCAGGGGACGCAAGTTTGATCCCTGGTCGGGGCACTAGATCCCATGTGCTGCAACTAAAGGTTCTGCATGCCCTAGATAAATATTTAAAAACAAACCCCTCAAGCCGCGCCCCCCCACAAGCTTAGGCTAAACCCCCAGAGGTTTCTGTTCTCCCACATCTAACTTCAGGTCTGAGTGAGTAAAATTGTCCCATTTAACCACAGGAAATTCCACTGATGATGTGTTGGAGGTCCAGAAGTGGAGGAAGGGAATCTAAATGCCAAGAGGCAAGGAATAAATGCAGACTACCAGCCCTGACACGAGAGGGTGGATGAGGCCTGCAAGCTCCTGGTCAGGGGTGTAAACGGTTGTGGGATTGAGTCCAGACCTCAGACGTCCTCTGTGCCCTCCTCGGGCCCAAACAGACATCCTCAGTCCATCCCCTGTGCCTGGAGTGATTCTCTGGACCAGGGATTCTCTGAGCTGGAGGCTACACTGCACATGAAGTGGTTCAGCCTGGCCCCAGGCTCGCAGGGCTGAGAGCTGGCACAGCCTCTGAGTTTGCAGGGCGGGGGGGGAGAGGGGTTGCTGTTTGGCAGCCACAGTAGGGCCTGGGGACAGGTTATCATAAAGGGACAATCTGCCTCCTCCGATCCGAATGGAATTCCCAAAGGGAACCTCTACAGCCTGATGGATTTTGCCCAAAACAAATTGCTCGGCTGAAAGTCTTCCTATGTATAGACTGGGGTGAGGCTGAGATTTTGTTCCAACTCACACGGAAACAGAGCAGGACCTCCATCCTTGCCCAGCCCCCCACCATGTCCTGTGTCTGCCTTTTGTCCGTGGAAAACTTTAGACAAAGAATAAATTTAATCAGAGAAGTAAGAAATGTGAAAACAAAGGAAAACAGTCAAAGGAGACCAAGTAATAAAAATGTAGCTATTAAGCGTAGTCAAGGACTTCAGTTCTTTCTCAAGGGCTCTAGATGATATTCTGAGCCATCTCCTGTGAGCTGTCTGATAGATACTAAAACTCTAGGTGGAAGAAGTTAACTACATGATGACCAGACTGTACTCATGACATGAGCTGCTACCATTTTGAGAATTGGCCTCAATGGAAACAAATGGACCCTTGAACTGATGATTAACTGTACCTAAAATAATCAATATGATGCTGGTCAGACCACTGATGACCAGTTTCAGGATGACTACCAGAGATGACTGTGCTGTTTCTGCATGCAGCCCTCTTGCCCTCATTCTGTGTATAAAAGCTCTTGCCCCACTGGTTGCCACTGGTGGGGATGGGGGGAATTGGCATTTGGGCAGATGTCTGCCCTCCCCCTGGCCCAGTTGCCAGCCTCTGAAATAAAGCAAACTTTCCTTTCCACCAGTCTGGCTTGTTTATTGGCTTTTGGGCAGTGAGCAGCCAGACCTACCACACGTCTTTTGGTAACAACATCACTCCTGTAATTTAACGGCTCTGGGCCCCAGTTTATATACAAAGGGGTTATTAAAAAGTACTCAATGCATAGGTTTTTGGTGAAGATGAAATGAGAAACGCTTGAGAAGTGCTTAGCACGGGCCTGACACACTGTAATGTGCCTGAGAAAGGTCATTTTTGCTGTTCTTCTCCCATCCCGGTGTGTCTTTTCACAAAGACAAAGCCAGTGGACTCCAGAAGACCTGGTGAGAAAGTTAACACAAAACCCAACCCTCTGGAGGAAATGGATTCAAGAGAGACAAACTTGGGGATCAAAGATTGTTACCTGTGACTGGGTCTAGGGCTTCTGTGACTTATTACTGCCTCATCACATTGAATGGCTACCCTGAACCTCAGTTTCCTTATTAACAAAGTTGCTTAGAAAGAATAGCTGCTTTACAGGATTTTTTTGAGTGCCCGAAGAGGTAATATAATCCCATCTGCCTTTATTGAGGGCTCGCTAGGCTGCAGGCACTCAGAGCTGCCCCTGTATTATGCTGTGCGTGCATGCTCAGTCATGTCCGACTCCTTGCAATCCTATGGACTGGAGCCCTCCAGGCTCCTCTGTCCATGAGATTATTCAGGCAAGGATAATGGAGTGGGTTGCCATGCCCTCCTCCGGGGGATCTTCCTGACCCAGGGAAGGAACCCGCATCTCTTAGTCTACCTGCATTGGCAGGTGAGTTCTTTACCACTAGGGCCACCTGGAAATACCTCACTTAATCCTTAAAACCACTACAGATCGTGGGTGTTTGCATACATCCAAATGTATCAAACTGTACACATTACAATATGTCCAGTTCTTTGTATATCAGGTATACCACAATAAAGCTACAGAAAAGCACTGGGGAGGTAGGTATGATTTTTTTAAAACCCCATTGTGCAGTTGAAGAAACTGAGGTTTAGCAGAGAGGTTAAGTCACTTGCCCTAAAACACAGCAAGTCATAGCAGAACTGGGCTTCAAACACAGGCACTTTGTCTCCAAGAGATGACAAGATGCAAAAGAAAAAAAATATCAGTTTCAATATGTATAAAGTTAGGGGAGGATAGAGTGGGACAGAGTGGGTGGGTCAGTTAAGGACAAGTAATAAAATAATTAAGAGACAGATCACATTGCTGCAAACAATTGCCCCTGATCCAGGCATCAACACCAACCAAAAAGGAAAGAAGGGAAGTCTTAAAATTGGAATTGATCCACTTTTAGTCCCACAAGAAGCCCAAGATCATTTCCCTGATGTTCCACTGATTTGACAGGTGGCCCTCTGGGGCTTCCACTGGCCCCATGTGGGGCGCCATCCTGTAACCCAGAGAACACACAGATGTTATCTTAAAAATCTAACAACAACAACAAAAATCTAACCAACCAGTGTCATGAAACTTATGTCACGCCTGTGAACAGCCTTCAACTCTGTGATGCAGAGCCATTTTTAAAAAAGTTTCTTTGGATAAGTCAGAGAAAGACACATACTGTATAATATCACTTATATGTGGAATCTAAAAAATACCACGGATCTTCCCCAGTGGCTCAGCAGTAAGGAATCCGCCTGCAGTGCAGGAGACATGGAGACGCTGGTTCGATCCCTGGGTTGGGAAGATCCCCTGGAGGAGGAAATGACAACCCACTCCAGTAGTCTTGCCTGGAGAATCCCATGGACAGAGGAGCCTGCCAGGCTACAGTCCACGGAGTCGCTAGTGAATAAAACAAAAAAGAGGTAGACTCACATATATACAAAACCAACTAGTGGTTACCAGTGTGGGTAGGAGGGGCAGTCTAGGAGTGGGGGAAATAAAGGGTTATTACGGTGGCTGTATGAAATCATGTGTGTGAAACTTTTGGAAATTATAAAGCACTATAGAATTTAAAGAATCTTTCATTCAATGAAAAAAAAATTTTTTTTCTGGGTAGAAATCTGGATGCTAAAACAGGAAGTACTTTACTATTTGGGCTTGAATGTTTTCTGATCATTATGGTGCCCTTAGTCACTTTATGGAGTTTGTGTTCTCTGGACTAGACTGTTACTACTTAACAGTTCTTGGCTGAACTCCAGACCTACCTACATAATCAGCTGCCCTCCTGACATCTCCGTTTGGGGGTGGGACAGTGATCTCACACTGAGCATGTCTAACAGCCAGCCTCTGAGATGCTCTCTGTTCTCCATTAGTGTCAACGATACACTATCAGTTGCTCAGGCCCCAAGCCCTCTTTCCTTTCCACCTCTTCCAACCCACCAGCAAAGCTAGCTGCTCTACTCTCGAAATATATTTTACAATCCTGACCACCTTTCACCATACCCCTTATCACCTCCCTTGCCTAATCAGCTGTTATCTGGTGTCAGAATTATTGAAGAGCCTCCTCATCTCATGTCCCGGCCCTTGTTTCTGCAGCCCATTGTGAACCTAGAAGCCTGGGCATTACTGTTAAGTAAGTCAGATCACACATCTCCTCTGCTCAACACTCTTCAATGGCTCCCATCTCATTCAAAGTGTCAACTTAAAGAAAAACATGCAACATAAGAGTTTAAGTTTTATTCAGGGACTTACTGAGGACTATCGCCCAGGAGACAGTCTGAGGAACAGCTCTAAAGTAGGGGAGGAGTCCATTTATATACAATTTTTAGGGCCTAGGGAATGCATGCAGTCAAGCATCCATCTTGGTAAAAGATGGTTGCTGGTCACCAAGAACGGATATCTCAAGTTAATGATTTTAGTGCTTTTCTGGTTATTGATGACACAAGCATCCAGGCTCAGGGAAATTCTTCCTGAGACATGCGTCTACTATCCAGTGGTCCATTTATCCAAAGCACAAGTGCCTCATCCTGTTTTGCATCCTGAATTCCTCTCATGGTGCCCCGAGTGTGTGAGTGACTGCCAGGGGTTTGGACTTCACCCTTGTAGAACTGGGTGATGAGGAACGCTTTTGGCTCTTCTTTGCTTTGCTCACAAAAGTAAACTCAAAGTCCTCCTTTGACTGGGAAGTGCACATGATCTGGCCCCCCATTACTGCTCCAGCCTCTTGTTACCTTGGAATTCTCATACACAGTAAGTTAGTCTCTTTGATCTTTTCTTTGATATACAGGCGCGTTCTTGCATCAGGGCCTTTGCACTGCTGTTTCCTTTGCCTGAATGCTCTTTCTGCATATCTGTATGGCTGGCTTGCTTACTTTCTTCAGATCTTTATTTCAAAAGTCAACCTTGTTAAAGAGGCCTTCTCTGGTCACTCTGAAATATAATCTCGTCTAACATTTTTATTTCCCTCTCTCTCCTTCCCCTGACTTTCCCCCTTCCTAACCTTGATCCCTCTATAATATTATATTATGTATTGTACTTGCTTATCTTATTTTCTCTCTCTCCTATTAGAAGATGAGATTTATGAAGGAACTTTTGTCTATTTTTTGTTCACTATTGTATCTCTACTGCCTTGAACAGTGCCTGCCATATAGTAGACACAAATGTAAATATTTGATGAGGAAATGAAAATAAGGGACACAGAATTAGCCGTTCAGTTCAGTTCAGTTCAGTTCAGTCGCTCAGTTGTGGCCGAATCTTTGCGACCCCATGGACTGCAGCACACCAGGCCTCCCTGTCCATTACCAACTCCCAGAGTTTACTCAAACTCATGTCCATTGAGTCGGTGATGCCACCCAACCATCTCATCCTCTGTCATCCCCTTCTCCTCCTGCCCTCAATCTTTCCCAGCATCAGGGTCTTTTCAAATGAGCCAGTTCTTTGCATCAGATGGCCAAAGTATTGGAATTTCAGCTTCAACATCAGTCCTTCCAATGAACACCCAGGACTGATCTCCTTTAGGATGGACTGGATGGATCTCCTTGCAGTCCAAGGGACTCTCAAGAGTCTTCTCCAATGCCACAGTTCAAAAGCATCAATTCTTTGGCATTTAGCTTTCTTTACAGTCCAACTCTCACATCCATACATGACCACTGGAAAAACCATAGCCTTGACTAGATGGACATTTGTTGACAAAGTAATGTCTCTGCTTTTTAATATACTGTCTAGGTTGGTCATAACTTTTCTTCCAAGGAGTAAGCGTCTTTTAATTTCATGGCTGCAGTCAGCATCTGCAGTTATTTTGGAGCCCCCCAAAATAAAGTCTGTCATTGTTTCCACTGTTTCCCCATCTATTTCCCATGAAGTGATGGGACCAGATGCCATGATCTTAGTTTTCTGAATGTTGAGCTTTAAGCCAGCTTTTTCACTCTCCTCTTTCACTTTCATCAAGAAGTTCTTTAGTTCTTCTTCACTTTCTGCCATAAGGGTGGTGTCATCTGCATATCTGAGGTTATTGATATTTCTCCCGGCCATCTTGATTCCAGCTTGTGCTTCCTCCAGCCCGGCATTTCACATGATGTACTCTGCATATAAGTTAAATGAGCAGAGTGACAATACAGCCTTGATGTACTCCTTTTCCTATTTGGAACCAGTCTGTTGTTCCATGTCCAGTTCTAACTGTTGCTTCCTGACCTGCATACAGATTTCTCAAGAGGCAGGTCAGGTGGTCTGGTATTCCCATCTCTTTAAGAATTTTCCATAGTTTGTGGTGATCCACACAGTCAAAGGCTTTGGCATAGTCAATAAAGCAGAAATAGATGTTTTCCTGGAACTCTCTTGCATTTTTTATAAAATCCAACGGATGTTGGCAATTTGATCTCTTGTTCCTCTGCCTTTTCTAAAACCATTATCTGTAGACCTTTTCAAGTCATTTGTCTAAAGAGCCTCTTGAGGAGGGTAAAGAGGAGTGAAAAAGCTGGCTTGAAACTCAACATTAAAAAAACTGAGATCATGGCATCTGGTCTTATCACTTCATAGCAAATAGAAGGGGAAAACACGGAAGTAGTGACAGATTTTATTTTCTTGGGCTCCAAAATCACTGTGGACAGTGACTGCAGTCATGAAATTAAGACACTTGCTCTTTGGGGAAAAAAAGCTATGACAAAATTAGACAACATATTAAAAAGCAGAGACATCACTTTGCTGACAAAGGTACATCTAGTCAAAGGTATGATTTTTCCAGCAGTCATGTATGAATGTGAGAGTTGGACCATAAAGAAGGTTGAGCGCCAAAGAACTGATGCTTTCTAATTGTGGGGCTAGAAAAGACTCTCGAGAATTCCTTGGACTGCAAGGATATTAAACCAGTCAATCCTAAAGGAAATCAACCCTGAATTGTCATTGGAAGGACTGATGCTGAAGCTGAAACTCCAACACTTTGGCCACTTGATGTGAAGAGCCAACTCATTGGAAAAGACCCTGATGCTGGGAGATTGAAGGCAAAAAGAGAAGGAGGCGGCAGAGGATGAGATAGCTAGACAGCATGATTGACTCAATGGACATGAATCTGAGCAAACTCAGGGAGATGGTGAAGGACAGGGAGCCTGGTGTACTGCAGTCCATGGGGTCGCAGTCAGACACGACTTAGCAACTGAACAGGTTTGTTTCCTTGGATGTAAAATTGAGTTATTGCACTAGATGGCGCTAAGGTTCCCTGCAACTGACTTGCAGCCAGTCCCTGAGTGAACTTTTTTTTTTAAGTTTTTAAATTTATCTATTTTTAAACTTTACAATATTGTATTTGTTTTGTCATACATTGACATGAATCCACCATGGGTGTACATGTGTTCCCCTTCCAGAACTCCCCTCCCACTTCCCTCCCCATCCCATCCCTCCGGGTCATCCCGGTGCACCAGCCCCGAGCACCCTGTATTATGCATCGAACCCCTGACTGAATTTGAAGTAAAAGCAGTTGTACGGCAAGAGAGGTCAGAAGAAGGTCTGACGATTTGAGTTTAAGCCCCGGTGATATCCATGGTCTAGGTTTTCGTTTTCACAACAACATTTGAAGAGGCTCTATCCATGGATCATGAAGCTTACTTACAGCTCTTAAAGTTTAAAACTATAAAAAAGTCATTAAAAAAAAAAGAGAGAGAGAAATGGCTGCCATACTCTTCAATACCACACGGTGGCGAGGTTGTCCACCAAGCTCTCCAGCATTGCTGTGCTTCGTCCGCAACCAAAACAGCTCTTGCTCTCATGAAAGCTACTTTTCAACAACTATGAGAGTAGCTTATTCATCAGATCTTGCTGGTTTATTTAAATAACAAATATAAAAAATTTTTAATCGATCGTTTTCTGATAAAAAGACATTAATCTCAAAAGCAAAACAGTGAGCTGAATTTTCAGCCGAGTCTTGGTCACCAATTTGAAAAGCTGAGGAATAAAAGAAATCTATACCAGTGTTAAATGAGTAAGGCCACAGCTAAGCTAAATTAGTTCTGTAGTACCTAGCCACATATCTGTCTGTACATAACCAAGAATGTTCCCTCCAGGAGGTGGAAAAGATAGGCAAAGAAAGACAGTGAAGTCACTCAGTCATGTCTGATTCTTTGCGACCCCATGGACGATAGCCTGCCAGGCTCCTCCATCTGTGGGATTTTCCAGGCAAGAATACTGGAGTGGGTTGCCATTTTCTTCTCAGCAATGGACTTATTCTAGGGAATTTTTGTTTGCTTGGAAGAGTCATTCAGTTCAGTTCAGTCACTCCGTCGTGTCCGACTCTTTGTGACCCCATGAACCGCAGCACGCCAGGCCTCCCTGTCCATCACCAACTCCCAGAGTTTACCCAAACCCATGTGCATTGAGTTGGTGATGCCATCCAACCATCTCATCCTCTGTCGTCCCCTTCTCCTCCTGCTCTCAATCTTTCCCAGCATCGGGGTCTTTTCAAATGAGTCAGCTCTTTGTATCAGGTGGCCAAAGTATTGGAGTTTCAGCTTCAACATCAGTCCTTTCAGTGAACACCCAGGCCTGATCTGGAAGAGTCATTAAAGACTTATAAATAAGAAGAGATTGTGAACAGTGATGGCATATACAGTATGCCTTCAATTCATAGTAGCCTTTATCATTACTGTTATTAATGTAATTATTATTGTTATTCTCAGGGTCTATTTTTTCCCCTGCTCTACCATCTCTCCAACTAGCAACAATGTTTTCAGCTTGAAATCTATTTCATTATACCCTAAAAATATTTTTGGTTCTTTATTTTAATTGTAATCTAATTACAATTGTATCGCATGGCTTATTTTAGCCATATGGAAAACAAAAGTAAAATGAAGGTAATACAAATTACCCATACTCTACCACTCAGCTCAGAAATAATCAATAATGAAATTCTGGAACTATGCTTAACACTCACACATTTGTGATCAAATTTTATGAAGGGATTTTCACTATTTTTCCATTTATGGTTATACTCTGCACATTTTCACATTCTTAATAGTTTTCATAATTATTAGTCACAAAGTACTTTTCTCACTAGAAAATCAGTACATTTTAATGGTAGAAAATACTGAAAAGTACAGGACAAAGAAAAAAAAATCACTCCTAACCCCATTATCTAGACTGGAGATAATTGTTCACATTTTGATATATTTCTTTCAATAATATTAATGTAAGTAAATATTCCATAGAATTAGAGATATATTACATATACAGTTCTTTTTCTTGATTTACCCAATTTACTTTTAAATTATTTTAAGATTACAACAGATAGTTTTCTTTTTTCTCTTTTCACTTTGTGCGATCATTTCCCATCATTACATGTTCTTCAAAGACGCCAGTGGTATGGATAATTTTCCCTTTAATTCTCTTTTGATTGAATCTATTTGGGGTCCCTGACTAAAAGGCTTAAGGGAAATCCTTACAGACCCAGCATGGTTATAAGAGGTGTAATTTCATAGAGAATTGTCCCACAGAGCTAGGTCTGCAACAAGGCTGAACGAAGCAGAAATACTGCTTGATCTTTATTCCTTGATTAAAAGACTCTAATCATTGATAAAATGCAGCTCAGTCTCCAGAGACGAGACGTTTTAAATAGCTGCCATAGTACAGTTGTTTTCTGAACTGAAGTGTTTGTACGAGATGGGAGGGAGAAGAAAAGAGGGAAGATATCTCACCATTTTGATGTTTCAAACTCTCAGAAGATAGGAATTAAAATACTGTTGATTGCGATAGATCATTTACAATTTATTGAGCACCTATTATGTATTAGGTACTGCAAGGAGTGCTTCTGACTTCATCTACTTCTCACAATAGCATCATTTTACAACAAATGAAATGGAGACTCAGAGGCATGAAGTGCCTTGTTCACAGTGACAGTGACAGTGATTCGAACTTGAGTGTTTGGCTCCAACTTCTGTTCTATCAACCCTACCACACAGTGTCCCGAAACATTTATGGAATTTCATATGACTGCAAAGGGGGTTTATGAATCAGGAACTAGGGCTCCTCTCCTGAAATGGTGTAACGTGAGGGGTAAGAGGGCTTGGCTGACTCTTGGAAAAGCTTAAGGGATTGGCCTCAGGGATTTTAGCACCAAAGTATGAATACTTTTCTTTTTTAATTTTTATTGAAGTATAGTTAGTTTCTGCTGTACAGAAAAGTGAACCAGTTATACATACACCCTCTCTTTTAGAGTCTTTCAGTCATTACAGAATATTGAGTAGTGTTCCCTGTGCTGTACAGTAGGCTCTTATTATCTATTTTACACACAGTAGTGTATATATGTCAGTCCCACTCTCCCAGTTTATCCCTCCCCCCTTTACCCTTCATAACTATATGTGTGTTTTCTGTATCTGTGACTATTCTGTTTTCTAAATTAATAGTTTTAAAAAACACTTTTCAGAAACCTAAGGAGAGGGTGATATTCATTTATAAAATCGAGCTTTAGGCTCAAATAATAGTAACTATTATTATAGTTTTATTTATTTATTTAGGCTCAGTTATCAATAAAATAAATAAATTCTATTTATTTGGGCTCAAATAATAATAACTATTATTATTTTGGGCTCCAAAGTCACAGCAGATGATGACTGAAGCCATGAAATTAGAAGATGCTTGCTCCTTGGAAGAAAAGCTATGACCAACCCAGACAGCATATTAAAAAGCAGAGACATTACTATGCCAACACAGGTCCATCTGGTCAAAGCTATGGTAGTCATGTATGGATGTGAGAGTTGGACTACAAAGAAAGCTGAGCAGCAAAGAACTGATGCTTTTGAACTGTGGTGTTGGAGAAGACTTGAGAGTCCCTTGGACAACAAGGAGACCAAACCAGTCAATCTTAAAGGAAATCAGTTCTGAATGTTCATTGGAAGGACTGATGCTGAAGCTGAAACTCCAATGCTTTGGCCACCTGATGTGAAGAACTGACTCACTGGAAAAGACCCTGATGCTGGGAAAGATTGAAGGCAGGAGGAGAAGGGGACGACAGAGGATAAGATGGTTGCATGGCATCACTGACTTGATGGACATGAGTTTGAACAAGCTCCAGGAGTTGGTGATGGACAGGGAAGCCTGGCATGCTGCATTCCATGGGGTCTCAGAGTCGGAAACGACTGAGCAACTGAACTGAATAATCACTAGTACTATCTGACAACTCGGTATTAAGCACATAATATATACATCCTGTCACTTAATCATTCTCGGAGCCCAGTGAGATAGTATTATCTCTAATTTCCAGACAAGGGATCTGGGGGGACCAGGGGGTTAACTTTCCTAATGGCAAACAATGAGTATGGATTCCGATTCAGTCAAAATCCAAGGCCCCAAACTTTAACCATCAGTCTGTGATACTTGTTTGCTTTTTATCCCTCCCCACCTTCCAAACTTCCCTCCCTCCTTCTTTCTCTCTTTTCTTTCCTTTTTCCTTCCTTTTTTTTTTTTTAAAGGGAAAGACCTGGTTCAACTCCCAGTCAAGAAGCCTCTGCAGTTTCCTAGGGTGCCATTAATTAATTTCTTCCCTTGAGTGTTTCTGTGGGGGATGGACAGAGGAAAGAAGAAAATAAATAAGCTAACTATCTAGTGGGTGCTAAGCATACTAAGAACTTTTGTGTGCTAAGTTGCTTCAGTCATGTCTAACTCTGTGATCGCATGGACTATAGCCCGCCAGGCTCCTCTGTCCATGGGATTCCAGGCAAGAATACTGGCGTGGGTTGCCATGCCCTCCTCTAGGGGATCTTCCTGACTGAGGGATCAAACCCATGTCTCTTACATCTCCTAGGTTTGCAGGCCAGTTCTTTACCCACTGAGACACCTGGGAAGCCCTCTAAGGCTATTTTTGTCCATTGCATCGATT
Source organism: Giraffa tippelskirchi (assembly GCF_054371585.1). NCBI lineage: Eukaryota > Metazoa > Chordata > Mammalia > Artiodactyla > Giraffidae > Giraffa > Giraffa tippelskirchi. The sequence continues at coordinate 142,589,551 of NC_137281.1, read as the reverse complement.
TCCATTTTCATGATTCCTAGTCTCCGCTAATTAAGCTGTATACATCCTTCGATGCCCAACTTAAGCACCTCCTTATCCATTCATCATCTATTCTCATCCTCAGAGATGGCAACATTTGATCACCTCCCAGCCCTATGTAAAAGCTTTCCGAGCTAACCTTTTGTCTGCTTAACCAAACCCAGACTTTTTTCTCAGTCTGGTATTCAAGTCAGTCATTCAGTCACAAACAAGTGCTGAGAGCCAATTATGTGCCAAATGCACTTTAGGTGCTGGGACAACTGTGGAGAATCAGACAGATAGTTGCTGCCCTCATAGTGAACAAGCTAGATAGTAAATAATCATAAATAATGAATTAAATACTTACTCCTCTGAATCAAGTAATTACAAGGCCCTCAACAAATCTGGTCTCAACCCATCTTTTCAGAGTTCTGTCTCATCCTTTTACTCCATCCCTGGGCTTACTCAGGCTTCCCCACCTTTGCGGCTAGGTCCATGCTCACCCTCCATTGCTGAATGCAGGTTCCTCCCTGTTCCCCACATCCATCTCCCGGACTGGCTTTAATTCTGCCTCTTCCATAAAACCTGGCTAGACAACCTCTGCTAGACAGCTTTAGCCTGAAGGATCTTCCCTCATTTGACTCCCTAGCACTTATCCATTCAACAAATATTTACTGAATGACTTCTTGAAATGTTTGATGAATGAATGACTCTTCATGAGGTTCTAAACACATGCTATGGTATCCAAGATTTAAGTTATGTGGGGAATTAGACTTTTCCTACTGAGACAGATCCCAAGGTTTTGTTTGTTTGTTTTTTCTTCTCTCTGGGTGGGGGAGGAGTCAAGATAAAAACTGTATAGTAAAACACAATATTAAGCAAAATGACAATAAAAATTGCCCATACTCATAATTCTACCACTTGAAAGAGATCACCACTGATGATTATTCTCTACATCTTTTTAGGTTTTTTTTTCTGTTTGTTTCTCTCTGTTAATACCATTTTGGAAAATTTCTTCTTCTTCCAAATTAAATTTTTATTAAGAAGATCTTTTTTCTTGTGTTTTTAAAAAACACAAAATGCCTGTACCCCCTCCCTGCTTGCTCTCTTCTGCTTAGGAGTGGCATAGTTTTATTTCGAACAAAATTTAGAGAATATATGCAAAGACTCATCTGTATCTTTTCCAGTTCACCAATTCTATGTACAAGAAGAATCTGAACACTGTTTTAGGACATTTACTCAGAAGTCTTTTCTCAAGACCTACTCCAGTTGATCTTTAGACCACACTCTACCCTCCCTTCTTCAAGACCTGAAATGGGTGGTGGTGGTTTAGTCCCTCAGTCGTGTTTGACTCTTTGCGACCCCACGGACTGCAGCCTGCCAGTCTCCTCTGTCCATGGGATTTCCCAGGCAAGAATACTGGAGTAGGTAGCCATTTCCTGGCATACAGTGTAGTCACACTGATGTGCAAACCACAGAATCTCAGGTCTGTAAGATGACAGATCTTCCAGATCACCCCTTCTCTTTAAGGATGAGCAGATGGTTTAGTACTTGCCCAAGATCCTGCAGCTGGTGGCAGCAAAGCTGGAGATGCCGGCCATGGTTATATTTTCAAATTGCCTCACTGTCTTCAGTTTGTCTAACGATTAACCCCAAACTGAAATTAAAAAACAACAACAAAAACAGTGAAGCACTAAACTTGCCAAGTAAATCAGGCCTATTTCTACCACGGAAGGGGAAAACTTTAGCAGAGATCAGGCAGGACCTCTCAGCATGGGCTTATTTTGAAAAGTCACAGAATCTTCTCATTGAAAATCTATATCGGCGCCACTGATCTCTTTCTTAAGGTTTGAGAAGTGGAGGATAACAAAAATATAGATGGAAAGTCTGCCTTGCTCATAAACTGCAGTATCGTTTTGTGTGTATATTCAGCTTTGATTCTTCATCTGATTTCTACAGAGGTTACCGCGAGCCAAGGTGCTCTTCCCCCAGGTGAAAGAAATTCAAGATTTGTATAAAAATGGAGTCTCTTCAGAGAGACCAAGCCCACTTCACCGACAGCGTTCCCACCCTCAACTTGAGCCCCAATAAAGTGGTCTCTCTCTCTCGTCTGAATTCTAAAAATCGATGATATTGGACTCTCTTCCTACAAGAACCCAAGGAACGGCAAGCTGTATGCAGTCCTCATAAAGGGTAAGAACTGTAGTTTTAAGAGTTCTAAAGAGCATTCCAGTGGGCCTGAAGGCCTTAATAGACGAAAGGTTATGGATGGAGTAGGGGTGCAATTCAGTCGGAGGGAAGTCGAAGCTGATCCACCTGGTAGGGACTGGGGCAGAAGCATCTCCAAGAGAAGGGAGAATCCAACCGTAAGAAGGAGCTGGAGAAGAAAGAGCTCTCCCAGAGGGCGCTACCCAGCTCGCCTCTCCTCCGCTCACTCTCAAAAGCTCACTTTAAGATCAAGAACACAGGTGGTGCCCAATGGGAGTCCCTACCCCTTCGCAGCAAACAAAGGGAGCGGTCTCCTTCAGCCTTTTTGGTCTGAATGAGGAGGGCTCGGCTCTACCTTTGCGGAACCACCCATCCTTCTTCAGGCGCCCAATGAAGTCGCAGCCTCTTCCTTGAACACTCCCAGGAAACGGACAGGTAGCTCAAACCAAGGGTTGGAGCTGCAGCGGGCCAATGAGAGAGAGAAATGGGTCAACCTGGGGTTTGAGAAAGAGAGAGCCCGCACAGGGCGGGGGACGGGGACGGGGGGACCCGTGACGTAGAAGCAGGGTGCGTGGAGAGGGGCGGGGTGGATGGCTGGCGGGGGTCGGCGGCGGCCAATGAGAAGATAGGATAGCCCGGGGGGACGGGCCCGGGAGCAGCGGGGCCCCGCCCCCTCGGGTCCGCAGGGCTGGGGTGGAGCCAGGTCCGCGTCAGGTGGTCCAGGGCGTGCGGGCGGCGCAGGGGGCGGGGCGCAGCGCGGAGCGGGGAGCGGCGGCCGGCGGGCGGCGGCGGCGGCGGGCGGCTGCTGGCACCGGCTGCGCGAGCAGGTTACCCGCGGCGGAGGTAGCCAGGCCGCCCCAGGAGGGCGATCGCGAAGGCTAAGGCTCTGGCCCGCCGCGCCCCAATGCTGCGGTGAGCACTCGAGCTCCACGCACTTGTCGCCGCGCACGGCCGGCCCCAGCCCCGAGCGATCCGGCGCTCCCCGCCCCGCCAACCCCGGCCTTACCTGAGGCCGCCGTCGGGGGAGGGGTGTCCCCCCAGCTCTGCGGAGCCGCATGAACAATAGGCGGCGGCGGCTCCTGCGGGCGGCGGCAGCCCCGCACCCTATGGATCGGCCGCTCCATGGAGCCCTCCAGAGCGCTTCTCGGCTGCCTGGCGAGCGCCGCCGCTGCCGCCCCGCCGGGGGAGGATGGAGCCGGGGCCGGGGCCGAGGAGGAGGAAGAAGAGGAGGAGGAGGCGGTGGCGGCCCCCCGGGAGCTGGGCTGCGGCGCGCCGCTGCCCTACTGGACGGCCGTGTTCGAGTACGAGGCGGCGGGCGAGGACGAGCTGACCCTGCGGCTGGGCGACGTAGTGGAGGTGCTGTCCAAGGACTCGCAGGTGTCCGGCGACGAGGGCTGGTGGACTGGGCAGCTGAACCAGCGAGTGGGCATCTTCCCGAGCAACTACGTGACCCCGCGCAGCGCCTTCTCCAGCCGCTGCCAGCCCGGCGGCGAGGACCCCAGTTGCTACCCGCCCATTCAGTGTAAGGCGAAGGCGGGCCCGGGAGCCCGGCGGGGGAGTGGGGCGGGGGATGATGGAGGCCTGGGGATGATTGCGGAGGGAGGGGAGACCTCCCTGAGGGTTAGGTTGGGGTGGGCAATGATTGACCTGGGTGTGGTGTGCGCGCGCGCGCGCGCTCGGGCTGCACGGGCTTTCGTGGGTGCAGTGGGTAAGATAGACAACACCGCAGGCAGGCCTCGCCTGGAACCTCGGGCGCTTGGGGTTCTTCACCTTCACCTGACCACCTCAGCAGCAGCTTGATTCCACATCCTGAATCCCCAACAGCCCCCCGCCCCCCAAATATGGCAGGATTTTAGGCAAGCTGGTGGTTTCTGTAATAACCTTAGTCCTCAAGTCAGGGACCTTCCCGACCTCTTCTATCGCCTGTCCTCGCCCCTTACTTTTGCTTTAAAGGAGATGGTGGTGTCTCCCTCAGGGCCGAGCTGGTTCACAAGTCCCGGAAGCCTCTGAAACACCTTTGAAATACCGTGTTGATTTCTTCGATCCTAATCTTGTATCTCAAAAGTGGTACCTTTAGGAGTCTCACTGAATAATGTGCTAAGAAGGGTGTGTGTGTGGGAGAGAGAGTGGGTGGAGGGGCAGGTGATGAGTGGAGAAGTGATAGAGAGGGAAAAGTATGTCATTCTCCCCAGAGAGATCAGGAGCACAGGGTATAGTGGTTAAATCCCAGCCCCTTAACACCTAGACAATATATTTTCTCCTTTCTTCTCACCCTAGATCCTTGCCTATATTTGGTATTTGCCAAATCTCAGGGGAACTATACCCAGGGGTCCCTCCCAGGGCCTTTCTTCCAGTGTCCTGGTTTTCACCAATTTCCCAGGAGCCCCCTGTTCCACACCCTGTAATGAATTTTTCTTTGTTTTTTCAAAGGAGTTAACTTGCCACTAGAATCCTTTAATCCGCGATGCTAGGCAGTTTTAGAAGAAAGATGTAAATATCTCCCGGTACAGTTTACACTATTTTGTATTTGAGGGTTTCCATAATTTCTTTCCTGTTAAAAAAGTATTGTTAGTACACATGTATCTTTATTTATTCCATGTTTTATGTACTTTGCCCCTTAGCTGATTTAAAAAATCATTACCGAGGGATAACTTTAAATAGTTTAAAACTTTTACTTGTAACAGTTATTTCTCTGGTCCTATGACTTATTTTCACCCAAACAATTGTATTATATCTTAACATGTTTATTAAATAACAGCCATTAGTATCAAAATCATAGCCTCTTTCCTTGTTTTGACTGTCAAATTGACATTCAAGTATTTAGCTTCCTTTGTTTTCTGTCTGTTTTATTCAGTTAAAAACTTCCTGCTTCTGCTATTTGATCTTTATAATACCTGGAGGTGACTAGTTAAATTGTTGCATCTTTTTGGCACTAGTGCTGGAAAGGTGAAGGCTAAAGGTCCTAGCATATAGTGTCCCAAATAGTGTTGAAGATGAACTTGGTCGCATACTGGAAGAGGTGTTGGCCTGGCATCTTAGAAAGTAGTGTAGTTTAAACATATCATATTTTGAGGTTCTTTGTGGGTGATGTTTGGTAATTTGTTTTTCAGAGACATCTGGTGTCAGAGCAGAAGAGCTCTGAGGTTCGTGGGCAGGAACTGAGTTTCTTTAGTAGCTTGCGCTCCTGCTGTCAGAGCAGTCAGGAGTGAACCTGACCGAGGCTGGAAGAATCCACGCACAGAAAGCCAGATAGGTCCACTCTGCACCATGTTAGAGGCTCCTTCTCATTTGGGTGCCCAGGACTTCACCTTTACGGTAACAAAAGTTACCTTGGATAGAATAGATTCCTATATCTAAAACTCAGATGATGAGAAATCAGGAAACGTTGTACTTACTGAAAGAATTGACTTGAACAACATTGCATTTGAAGGTCTTGTTAAGTTACTTAGCCACACTGGGAGTTCTGATCTTGACTGGGCTTAATTCTTGATAATTCAGAAAATTTAGTTCTAATCAAAAACCAATTAGAGTGCCTAGTGAAAGAGAAATACTGTGTTAAATACCAGGGGATACAGAAATGAGAAGGTGAGGAGGTACTTAAAAGTCACGCATGAGGGGAACTGGTGATGTAAATATATAATTTAAGTGCAGTGCTTTGCTAAACGGAGAAGGCAATGGCACCCCACTCCAGTACTCTTGCCTGGAAAATCCCATGGATGGAGGAGCCTGGTAGGCTGCAGTCCATGGGGTCGCTAAGAGTCGGACACGACTGAGCGACTTCACTTTCACTTTTCCCTTTCATGCACTGGAGAAGGAAATGGCAACCCACTCCAGTATTCTTGCCTGGAGAATCCCAGGGACGGCGGAGCCTGGTGGGCTCCCGTCTATGGGGTCGCACAGAGTTGGACACGACTGAAGCGACTTAGCAGCAGCAGTAGCAGCAGCAGCAGCTTTGCTAAAGGAAGTTGCTGATCTGATCAAGTGTTTCTGGTCTGTATGCTGTGTCCACTGGTTCAGTTACTGTCACTCAGAAAATAAAGGTGATTGATGACCTTATCAAAGACTTTGAATGAAATCGAGCCTTTGACAACTTTTCCCCAGTTAGTTTTTTGAACCTCCTCTTTGGGACATGAATTTTGCTATTAGATAGTGAATAGAAGACGCAAAAGTGTTAGTTACTCTGTCGTGTCTGACTCTTTGCAACCCCATGGACTGTAGCCAGCCAGGCTCCTCTGTCCATGAAATTCTCCAGGCAAGAATACTGGAGTGGGTTGCCATGAATAATGTTCAGTTTTAGTTTCAAATACTGCTTTTCAGAGTGAAACTTTTGTTGCAGACTTTAATCAAAACAGAAGAGGAGGAAATTACTAAATCTTGTGACAAGGAAAATATATAGGAAGCATATTATAAATCATCCAACACTCATAGAGTGCTTTTATCTTCTCCAATGTAGGTATTAGAGTTTAGCTCTCTGTGGGGCTGACAAATATAAATAACCCAGGAGCTTGCTCATCTTCTTTATTTTAGTGAAAGATGGAAAATGTACAGTTATATCAACTTTGGAGATCTATAACCATAGGTATTGAGAAAAAGTTTCTTTTACAGGCGAGTTGAGTTGTTTTTGTTTTCAAGCAGGGCATAAATTAAGGATATGATTGATTTACATTTCTTTTTCTTGCACTCACTAGAAATATAAGGGTGTATTTTCAGATGTAGTTAAGATTTTTAAATGAGTGATGTGTGTACCATTCACTTACCCCAAACTCATCAGAATGTGCCAATATGTTTAGTTTCTAAGGATACATTTGAGAGGGAATAATGTCTTGACTCCAAGACTGAAAGAAATAAGGTTTTTTTCCTGGTATTCCTGGAAATATTCTTCTACAGAAACCGAAATATGTGCTGCATGAGACTTGACCTGATTCTTACTTAAAACCAGGTCTTGACTGGATCAGGGAAGGGAAGGAGTCCCACATGCTCTCAGCTTCCGTGATAGTCTAGTTTCTATCCACAAGGACCTCCTAACAGGGAAGAGAAAGGAGAGGACCCTCCCTACATCCCCCACTGTTCTGTCTTCTGTCTGCCTGTAAGTTCTCTTCTATACTTTTCTTGAAGGCTGGTCAAAATATTTCCTTGACTAAATAGCAAGAACATGAGAGTTTATATTCTATGCAGAGACAGAGAGATCATGGCTTTGCCTTACCCACAGAGGTTTTCTGTCTTCTGTGAAATGCCATCAGAGGAGCTGTCCTTTCAGCACCCTTGTTCAGAATCACATCTTTTAAGTCCTTGTATGTTTAAATAAGGGGCTTCCCTGGTGTCTTAGTGGTGAAGAATCTGCCTGCCAATGCAGGACACACAGCTTCATTCCCTCGGTTGGGAAGATCCCCCGGAGAAGGAAATGGCAACCCACTCCAGTATTCTTGCCTGGGAAATCCCTTGGACAGAGGGACCTGGTGGGCTACAGTCCATGGGGTTGCAAAGAGTTGGACATGACTTAGTGACTAAACAATGATGATAAATGTTTAAATAAATATTTAACACCTCCTGTGTGTTCACAGCTATGCTTCAGACCAGAGGAAAGAAGAGGGTGGATACACAAGAAAATACAGCACTTAATTTCCTTAAGGAGAATTCAGATATCTGAGGAATAAGATATGCATTTATTAAATAGGCACCTACCTTTTCATCCATGAAAAATCTGGTAGGAAAAAAAATGAGTGCTCCCTCCATGACCAAGGGATTCCTAACATAACTTACATTTTTCTCCAGGAAAGTTCTAATCTCTTTTTGACGTAGGCATATTTTTTCTTATTCATGTAATAGATAAGACAAGAATTAGTAATCAGTCAGGTTTCATTTTAGGACCTAAAAACACTCAAGCTATTTTAAGCAGAAAACAATTTAGTAGAAGAAATTGGGTGCTTATAGATTTGTTGGAAGGGCGGGGAGAAGGGGCTCTCGGCTAGAACTATGAGACCAACTCCCAGTCCATTGCAGACCTGGCCCACCAGACAAGCTGGCGCTTCCCTGAGAAGGTACAGAATCAGGAGTTGCCATTGAAGTTGACTTCTCCAACACCCTGTTGTAGTTGCTCTCTGGAGATTAGGTGACTACTTGGCCTTGCAACATTCCTTTCCACATCCGCAAAACTAATAAGCTACCCCCATGAACTATAACCCCCCAGGCTCCTCTGTCCGTGGGATTCTCCTGGCAAGAATACTGGAGTAGGGTGCCCTTTCCTTCTCCAGGGGATCTTCCTGGCCCAGGGATTGAACCCACGTCTCTTAATCTCCTGCATTGGCAGAAAGATTCTTTACCACTAGCGCCACTGGGGAAGCCCAATAGTTGGACATTGACATGATATTATAGAAAACCCACTTCTCCACAGCCATGTTTACCATGAGAAGCAGCAAGGAGATGGTCTCCATATCACTTCTGCCTTCTGAATCTTGTGCATCTCATTGGCTGAACCAGCACTTGGTCAAGAAGTCTGGGAAATGTAGTTTTTAAACTTTCCAGCCTCTGTAGTACTGAAAGGTATACTGGAGGATTGTAGAGTGGGTGTAGATCATTAATCTGCAGGACACACTGTTTATTTTTCAAGAAGGGTGCTAGATAAGGTGATGATCTGTTGTTGTTGCTGTCGTTTATTTACTTCTGTTCTCACAAAACTTTTAAATTTTTTTAATTGGAGGAAAATTGCTTTACAATGTTGTGTTAGCTACTGAGGTGATAATCTTGAACAATTGGAACTTTGAGTGTGCACATGGGCCACATATTTTGTATACTTAAAGGCAGTCCTACTAACTTCCTAAGAGTTTTCTTTGTGCAGACTGCCAGGTGCGTTCAGTTCAGTTCAGTTCAGTCGCTCAGTCGTGTCCAACTCTTTGCGACCCCATGGACTGCAGCACACCAGGCCTTCCTGTCCATCACCAACTCCCTGTGTCCACCCAAACCCATGTCCATCCAGTTGGTGATGCCATCCAGCCATCTCATCCTCTGTCGTCCCCTTCTCCTCCTACCCTCAATCTTTCCCATCATCAGGGTCTTTTCCAATGAGTCAGCTCTTCGCATCAGGTGCATTACAAAATATAAATGAATATTAGCCCTAGATAGAAGGGAAGTGCTATAACTGAGCAGGAACCTAGTTCTGAGCACCACCAGCATCTGAATGGAGAATGGAGACACTATGGAGCTGGCTAAGAATAAAAAAGAACAGTCTGCAGTGGGCATCTCCTCTTTCAGTCTTGCCAAGAGTTCAGAAATACGTGATCTTTTTGTTCAGTTTTTTTTTTTTTTTTTTAAGCAGTGTGACTATTCTCTGTGTTCATTTCAGGAGGTTCAGTTCCGGTTTTTCCCCACAGATCTGAGGTTGATTTCTTTCATACTGAAATATATTCCCCCCATTTTACGTTAGTGTCTATTGGTCACCAGCTGAATGTTCAGCACATAAAGGACAGTGGTGGGTCAGACAGAGAGGATCAGCCTTCATGCATCTTGCAGTCTAGCAGGACAATAGGCATTGAACAAGTAATTATAACCTTGTTGAGTCTTGCCAATAGAGACTGCTATGGGAGTGCTTGATGGGGGCCTGGCCTCGCTTAGTAGGAGGGTTAGGAAAAGTTCCTCTAGGAGATTGATAGTTAAGCTGAGACCTGAGACCAGCTGGGTCAGCTGGGTGAAGACAAGGAAAGAGACTGAGAAGACAGAGAATAGGATTTTCATGAGAGAAGCATGAAATAGCACTTCACTTGTATACCAACACCATATCTAACTCAAGATTCATAATCACTAGTGGTTATTATTCCCTATCCAGGGAAGACTTTCCAAACAGCTAAAGATAGAATCAAGTATGGTAGCTTCAAACTGGATTTGGGATGGGAAATGAGAGGGTGGGGGTGACATTGGGGACTTCAGGGATGGAGCTGTGACAGGGGTAAGATGTTGCCTTGGAGACTCCCCTTTCTTGCACACTTTAATCACCAAGTCCTGGTAAAACCAAGGTTTGAAGGTCTCCTGATTTTTTTTCCTGATTTCCAGTCTTCATGGCTGCTGAGATTTGACTCTTGTGCTTGTGTGCCTGGATTACTGCAGTGGTCTCCTTAGTGGTCCCTTTTGCTGTTACATTCCACATAGCTGCAAGAGTTTGTTTCCTTTCTAAGTCACAAATCTGACCCCAGCAAGGCTTTGAGCCTCATCTATCCTAATGCATATAATCCAGCTGCCCTGGACTCCCTGAAATTCCAGATAGGCTATATACTTTCATGCCCATGTTCTTTTTTTTTTTTCTTTTCTCTTTATTGAAGTATAGTTGATTTACAATGTTGTGTTAATTTCTACTGTATAGCAAAGTGATCCAGTTATGCATATACTTAGTTTCTTCCTTATATTCTTTTCCATTATGGTTTATCACAAGATACTGAATACAGTTCCCTTGTAGGAACAGTTGGACCTTGTTGTTTATCCATTCTGTATATACTAGTTTGCATCTGCTAACCCCAGACTCCCACTCCATCCCTCTTCAATACACTCACCCTCTTGGCAACTCCTAGTCTGTTTTGTCTTTGAGTCTGTTTCTGTTTCGTAGATAAGTTCATTTGTGTCATAATTTAGATTCCACGTGCACGTGATATCATATGGTATTTGTCTTTCTCTGTCTGACTTCTTCCCTTACTATGATAATCTCTAGGTCCACCCATGTTGTTGCAAGTGGCATTATTTCATTCTTTCTTATGGCCGAGTAACATTCAATTGTATGTATGTATCACATCTTCTTTATCCATTCATCTGTTGATGGACATTTAGGTTGTTTCCATGTTGGGGCTACTGTGAATAGTGCTTCATGCCCTATGTTCTTGCTCATGACTTTCCATCTACCTGGCTTGTCTTCTCCACCTTGGTCTTCATTTCCTGATGAGATCCCTCCCCCTCATTCTTTGGGCCCATTTCAGATGTTTCCTTCCTTGAGAATCCTTTCCCCACTCACCCTCTTAATCCCTGTCCTGTGGTGGGAGTGAGTGATTTCCCTCATCTTCGGATCGTACCGCCACCAAAGCTCTTTTACGCTACAGTTTGGTTGTTCTCTGTCTGCCTTGGCACTGTATTGTATGCTTCTTGCTACCTAGTGTATACACAGTAAAATGTGACTAAGCCACACAACAATTGATCTCCCCCAGTTTTCCTCATAGTTAAAATGGTTGATCTCCGTACAGTATTCTTCATGAAGTTCCAAGTAGAAGTTATTTCGTGAATACTTATTGAACACCTACTATGCGCTGGTCACTAAAGATAATGCGCTGGCCACAGAAAAAAATGTTACCCACTTTTCCTGTCCTTGGGGAGTTTATCGTGGGGAGACTGAAAAGCCAAGTGAACAGACAGCTTGTTGTGTTTACCCAGCCAGGTAAATGGGTGATTAAATGGTGTTTTTCAAATGTTTTTGACTTGCTCCTTTTTTCCTTTTCTTTCTCAGTGTTAGAGATTGATTTTGCGGAGCTGACCTTGGAAGAGATTATCGGCATTGGGGGCTTTGGGAAGGTCTATCGTGCTTTCTGGATAGGGGATGAGGTCGCTGTGAAAGCAGCTCGCCACGATCCCGACGAGGACATCAGCCAGACCATAGAGAACGTCCGCCAGGAGGCCAAGCTCTTTGCCATGCTGAAGCACCCCAACATCATTGCCCTTCGGGGGGTGTGTCTGAAGGAACCCAACCTCTGCCTGGTCATGGAGTTTGCTCGTGGAGGGCCTTTGAATAGAGTGTTATCTGGGAAAAGGATTCCCCCAGACATCCTGGTGAACTGGGCCGTGCAGATTGCCAGAGGGATGAACTACTTACATGATGAGGCAATTGTCCCCATCATCCACCGCGACCTTAAATCCAGCAACAGTGAGTACGGAGAGGTGGGGGCTGGAGGGCTTGAGATCACTTTCAGACTCGATCCATAGCTTGGGTTGGAGTAGATTTCTCAGGAATCTTAGTGGGCAGTGAAATGCCCTGCTTAAAGCCAGTCCATCCTTTGGGAATTCTCTGGTGGTTCAGTGGTTAGGGCTCCATGCTTCCACTGTAGAGGGCATGGTTGGGGAGCTCAGATCCATCATGCCACATGGCATAGCCAAAAACAGAAAGAAAAAGGAAAAAAAAAAAATTACCAAAAAAAAGAAAAGAAAAAAAATACCAAAAAAAGCAAAAACCCAATTAGCAGGCATGGTTGGCAGTGTGTAACTCTGTGATATACTGTTCAAACAAAACACATAGATTCGTTTTTCCATTTTGAGGAAAGGGTGGGTGCTTCTGATCACAAAAGGAGTTTTCCTCTTCAGTGAAACAATAGATAAAGCAAACCAATACCATCTGTTTGCATTTCTGTCTGAACTATCCAACCTGAGTTCCCACCAGAGAAGGGATATAAGAGAGAGCAGGTATGTCATTTAAGCTGTGAGGCCCGTTCAGGTGACCGTGTCAGCTTGGGGAACACGGCCTCACTGGTAGACCTACAGCTCTCCTGATAGCCTCAAGGTGGTATTAATTAATTGTCATAACTACATAGTGTTTAACAGCAGGGAACTGAGAAGTAACTGTTTATTAAACATCTAGAACCCATAAACTGGATTGTAAAGCAAGTGTTAGACATAATTAAATGGTGGGTTGGCATAAACTTCAGTCTCTTTCCTTGGCTGAATCAGCAGGCCCTGGGAGTATGCTTCTTTTGTGTGGTAATTTGGACTTTCCCTGGCCTAAACTGCATGGTAGAGAGGATACAATTTGGTAAATGGTGTATGCCTAAAGTCACTTTGGGCATCCTGTCCAGAGAGGAAGGTATTAGGAGTTTGGGGTCCCAGGAATTTCATGCTCTGCGTCCTTCAGCTTTGAGCCCAGAAATGCTTCAGACCTTGTTTTGCTCCTAGCTGTTCCAGATGTGGCTTATTTTTGTGTTGATGCTGTTGTGAATCTGTTAACTTTTAAAAATACGTTTTAAATAACATAGGTAGTAAGTGCTTTTGTTCTACAAAAATTAGGAAGTGTAGATAAACAAAAAGAAGGCTCACCCATAATGTTTTCCTTCTGGAAGTGTATATATTGCATCTGACATATTTTTCCAGACATTTTAAAAAGCGTATATGGCCCATATATACAGAAATATACTTTCTAACTTACTTTAGAATAGCATTTGTTACCCTTACCTCATCTACATGCATCATCTTCCCCTTTAATAAAAGCAAATTTCATCCTGGTGAGAATATGGAGCATTAGATATGTATTTTGGATATAATGCATGTGAAGGATTTAAATTCCATAGAATAAATCTGGTTTCTCTTTTCTTTCTGCCATTATTTGTCTTTTTTTTTTTTTTTAATAAATTTATTTATTTTAGTTGGGGGCTAATTACTTTACAATATTGTAATAGTTTTTGCCATACATTGACATGAATCAGCCATGGGTTTACATGTGTTCCCCTTCCTGGACCCCCCACCCACCTCCCTCCCCATCCCATCCCTCTGGGTCATCCCATTGCCCCGGCCCTGAGCCCTTGTCTCATGCATCGAACATGGAATGGTGTTCTGTTTCACATATGATAATATACATGTTTCAATGCTATTGTCCCAGAACGTCCTACCCTCACCTTCTCCCTCAGAGTCCATAAAATTGTTCTATGTTCTATTATTTGTCTTTACTGTATGATTATGCTCATCCTTTGTGAAAAATTCTGTTCTTTAAATGTGTGTGTGTGTGTGTGTGTGTGTGCTTAGTCATGTCTGACTCTTTGCAGCCCCATGAACTGTAGGCTCCTCTGTCCATGGGCTTCTCCAGGCAAGAATACCGGAGTGGGTTGCCATTCCCTCCCTCCAGGGGTTCTTCCCAACCCAGGGATTGAACCCAGGTCTCCTGCATTGCAGGTGGATTCTTTACCATCTGAGCCACCAGGAAAGCCCTTTAATTGTATAAAATAAGTTAAAACTTCTGCTGACTTAAAAAAAAAAAAATTTCTACCTAGAGATTGCTTTGGATGATGGAGTGAGAATAAGCAGATGTGTTGGTAGAAAATGAGATATAGAAGCTGAATTAAAAAAAAATCCATTCTTATATCCTTATCGTGCTGGGTGAATTAGGCATCGTGCACTAATCTTACATAACTGAGCCCATTTAAAAACTTGGACTAGGGTGATTGTAAAAGTTAATAATTTCCTCTATGAAGTTTTACATCTGGGTATATAAGGTTTTACAATTTCTGATTGATGTTTGGAAGTCTAGACTCTTATGAAGGGAAAGCTAACTTGCTAAGGAGATGCAGGGGACCTGAGTTTCATTCTGTCTCCTTGGAGACAAATCCCTGGTCCTTTGTCCTAATGTGGGTTTTAGGATTCCCGAGGGGGACCTGCAGGTACAGTGCATGGTGTCAGGGCATACATAGGGTACTATTTTAAAGGACCTCACCCAGCAAGACAGTTGATGCCCTGAAATGTCCATAGTCCACTGGGCTGCGTTGGTGCTGATGTTGATGCCTGCTGTAAATCTCACATGTGAGCTGAGGTAACTCCTTGGTATTTTTCTGTGGGTGGCTGTTTGTGATTGAATTTATCCGATATGAACCCTGATGACACTGTTGTTCTTATTCCATTGCTGTGTGTACATGACTTGAAGATCATTTTAGAAATGTTACATCACTTCTTTGCCTCCAGTTTGAGAGTTGTAACTTCTTTGTGTTTTGCAGATTTGGGGATACTGGCCTGTTTCTCTTGGTTTTTATTAGGAGCTCCAGAGAGTCATATTTTGTTCATAGTCATATGAGGGCAGAATTCTATGAATTATATGTGTTAGTTGACTTTGAACCACTAGAGAAAAGAGTAAGGTACACATAGGGGCTGTCTTGTGGAAAACAGAAAGTAGCTGGTGATAAAATCTAACTGTTACAGAAGGTTCAGTAAAAAAGTGATTTATTAAAAGGCCTTATATATCCTGATCATCCGTTTAAAAAAGTCATGTGCTATTTACGACATATGTGTATCATAGACCATCTTAGGTTGTTCATGTATCATCTGAAATAAGTTTTGGTTTAATGCACATAACTTGAAAAAACAAAACAAAGTAACAGTGGCTAAAACAAGGTATACATTCATTTGTGTTTGAAAAGAAGGCCGGGGTGTTTAAAGCATCTCCACATCTCTTTACTGCATCTCAGGGTTGCCTTAGGATCCAAGATGGCTTCTGAAATGCCAATTATTTGGTCTGAGTCACAGGCCTGAAGGAGCAGGAAAAGCAGAAGCACAGGGGAAGCTGCTCCCGTGGCTGAGTCGTCTCCCATTAGCTTCCCAGAAATCTAGCACAACACATCTGTGTGTATTCAGTGGCCAGAATGGAGTCCCATAGCCATGGCTAGCGCAGGGGCCACTGGGCGGTGGAGGGTTTTATTCTGGGTTGGCATGGATCCTGGCTAATAATCAGGCTCTGATATCAAGGAAGAGAGAGAACATGGATGGTGGGGAAACAGCTGGCAGTCTTACCATGAAATCTGGGAACATGCATTGGGAAGAAGTGTTATCTTAGATATTTATTAGATATTTAGCATTATACAGCCAATAAAGCAGGGTTAGCCAGGCGCTGGGACGTGTGGCGCAGACTCCTGATTTAAGGGGATGATTTCTACTACTCTACCACAGTGCATCATTAACTTAAACATCTCTTCTTTAAGCTACTCACTGAAGTCCTGGCTATAAAAGTAGATTTATGTGTCTCTGCTCCTCACACTGGGGAAAACCAGCCACTTGATTGTTAGCAAAGATGTTAGTAAAAGATGGTCTTTTAGTGGAAAGATTGTCCTTTTGGGGGTAGGTAAGTGGATTTCAGGGTTTTGGCTTAAGGACATTTGGCAAAATAACAGTTTAATAGGGGCTATTAAAAATAAAATTAGTATAAAAATGAGATGATGGAAAATGAAAAGCCTTGCTCAAAGTGAAGGTAGTGGTATTACTTTTGTTATTAACTTCTTTCCTCCCCTGAGAAAACATGGAAGAACATAGAGCTAAACGCAGTGTGTGTTTTTCCTTTTTTTTTTGCATTTTTGCATATTTCTTTTCACCCCTAAATCTTAACTGTGCATGCATGCTGTTGCTTCAGTTGTGTCTGACTCTTTGTGATCCTATGGACTCTAGCCTGCCAGGCTCCTGTGTCCTTGGGATTCTCCAGGCAAGAATACCGGAGTGGGTTGCCATGCCCTCCTCCAGGAGACCTTCCTTACCCAAGGATCAAACCCACGTCTCTTACATTGGTAGAGATCAACCCAGAGATCGAACCTGCATCTCTTACATTGATCCATGTCTCTTTCATTGGCAGGCGGGTTCTTTACTGCTAGAGCAACCTGGGGATCCCCAAATCTTACACAGGAAATCCCAATAAGTACATTGCTTGTAGCATGCTTTCTCTCCCCACTGCCAACTTGCTATACTGTGACCACTTTCTTATTAAATAAATATTCTTCTACCACAAGATATTTAAAGGTTTTACAGTTTTCCACTACAGTTTTTTGGCCTCCCAGGTGGCTCAGTGTAAAGAATCTGTTTGCCAAACAGGAGATCCATGGGTCAGAAAGATTCCCTGGAGAAGGAAATGGTAACCCCACTCCAGTATTCTTCCCTGGGAAATCTTATGGACAGAAGAGCCTGGCCAGCTATAGTCCATGGGGTCACTAAAGAGATGGACATGACTTAGCAACTAAACAGCAACAACATCTACAGTATTTAGATATAGTATATTAACTAAACCAAACCTGTATATAGTCATCATCACCAAACCTCTAAATAATAATAATAGTAATAATAGCAACAAGCAACTAATTCTTATTGAGTGTTCTCTTTTGGTCAGGCCCTGTCTAAGCATTTTATGTCGGTTCTCATCTAATTTTCATAGCAGCCCTGTAGAGTGAAGACTGTGAATATCTTTATTTGACAAATAGGAAGCATAGGCTCAAAGTGACCAGCCGTTCCTCTAGGCTCTCGCTGCCAGTCCTGAGACCAGGTCTGACTCCTCAGAGCTGCACCGTGGCCCGCACTCCGCTGTGGGGTAGCTGGCGTGTTTCACTGCCCCACTACTTACTTAGTGTAGTGCTTTTGTTTTATATAATAAGAATAATGTTACTCTGTTCACTGGACCTTAGTGGCCACATGTCATTAACGGATGAGAACTCATTCTTAATTTCACAGCTGAAGGAGCAGAGGTCAGCAGTGAACTGGATTTGGTTTGGGACTAGCCACGCCTTTTCAAATGTCAGCTTGAACTCAGCTAGCCTTCCTCTTTTCAGAAGTCACCTTCTCACGGGTCTTTGTTGTCCTATCTCCCTCTTCTTCCTCTGAAGGAGTTTTCCCTTTAGCCAGGCCAGTTTCGTCTTTCCCCTGGAATATACTGTGTATTACTTCCACCCACTGGGCCCTCATCACACTTACTGTTGCTGTGGAATCAAGCTTGCTTTCAGAGGTACCCTCACCTCATCTCTCTGCCTGTCCAAACCCTACTCATTTTCCTGTACTCAAGTCACACCTGGCCACTTCCTGTTAGCCTGTCTCTGGAGTCAGTGCTAAGCAGGAGGCTCTTTCTAAGGTTAGCCAGCAGGTATACCAGGCATGTCCTAAAGTATTGTGTTCAGTGGATGGGTGCATTTTCTGTGGGTACAGAGACACATTCTGCAAGTCAAAATAAATACATAAGTGAATAAAGCAGAAATGAAGCAAATGACCATCCAGGTGAGTATGACTCAGCGGGCAAGGCTGGGAGGTCTGACCTGCTGGCCATGTGCACCTCTCAGTTCTTCAACTTTGCCTGGAAGCCTTGCTTTCCCCCTTTCACCTGGACGTGACCATCTCCTGTGCAGAGCTGGTTCTCGTTGGTGTGTCATTTTGAGCACTTAGTGTTGGGACTATAACAGACACGGCCCTGCCCTCAAGGAGTTCCCAGTGGGGTCACAAAGAAGGACCTAAAACCAGCCCAGCGCAAGCATGGCCCCCCAGAAGGTGCTGGTGCCTGGACATTCCCCATGGATTCTCTCGCCTCAGCCCTTTCCTGAAGTTGGAGGGGCTCTGGTCCCCTTCTTAGGATTCGCAAAGGGAGCTGCCCTCTTCATGGAACATTTGCCTTCATTCCGCCCAGCTTGCTTGGGGAAGCTGTCCACCTGTCCTTCCTCTGGCGACCCTGGGTTCTGCTCTGTAACTTACTCAGGTGCAGGGAGAAGCCCAGGCCCTGGGCAGCATGTAGGTACCTGCAGAGCCTGTGCTGGAGTCGGCAGAGGATTGTGTTGCGTGGACGATCTTGGTAGGTGTTTCTGGACTATGACTGAGCCCTGAGCTTGGGGAGAACACCATGGTGAGTGTTGGGTTCAGGGCAGGAAAGGATTTGGATGAAGGATGGAAATTGTGAATTTCCACACCATTCTTCTGTTCCTTCCCCGCTACTTCTGTTTCCTCTGATTCAAGCCTTGGTTACCTTGAAAGTCAGGAAAATTGTTCTATCTTCTCTTCCCCACAACCTTCCCAAACCTGGTAACAGCTAAGTAGCCATCTCCCTTTTCTGTGGGTGGCCTGTAAATCACTGCAGATGGTGACTGCGGTCATGAAATTAAAAGACGCTTACTCCTTGGAAGGAAAGTTATGACCAGCCTAGACAGCGTATTAAAAAGCAGAGACATTACTTTGCCAACAAAGGTCCGTCTAGTCAAGGCTATGGTTTTTCCAATAGTCATATGTGGATGTGAGAGTTGGACTGTAAAGAAAGCTGAGTGCCGAAGAATTGATGCTTTTGAACTGTGGTGTTGGAGAAGACTCTTGAGAATCCCTTGGACTGCAAGGAGATCCAACCAGTCCATCCTAGGAGATCAGTCCTGGGTGTTCATTGGAAGGACTGATGTTGAAGCTGAGACTCCAATACTTTGGCCACCTAATGCAAAGAGCTGACTCATTGGAAAAGATCCTGATGCTGGGAAAGATTGAGGGCAGGAAGAGAAAGGGACGACTGAGGATGAGATGGCTGGATGGCATCACTGACTCAATGGACATGAGTTTGGGTGGACTCAGGGAGTTGGTGATGGACAGGGAGGCCTGGCATGCTGCAGTCCATGGGGTCGCAAAGAATTGGACATGACTGAGCAACTAAACTGAACTGAACTGAACTGTGGCACTGTCATTGCTCAGGGTCAAGGTTTGTGCTTCGGGATCTCAAAGGAGACAAGAGCCTGTCTGTGTCTCCTTCCCCCCATGGCTCTTGGAAAGTTTTCCCTTCCTGACTTGGTGCTTTCCCCCATTCCCAGGAGGTAGCTCCGGGTCGCTTATGGATGGGAAACTGGGACACAGAGCAGTGACAGTGGTCTGGTTGAGGCAAGAGAAAAAGGTGGCTTCTTCCCAGGTCACCCATCTCTTTACCTGAACGTCTGTGTCAGGACCCCCGTCAGCTTCCTGCTGAACCACACTTGCTCCTCTTATTAAGGAACGATCTATACAAAATGTGTGTAGGTTTGGAGAGAAGAGGGTTACAGCTCACACTAATTTTGGGAGAAGAGGGTTACAGCTTATACTCATCTGAGGCTCAGAGAAGGTTATGGTGAAAGGAGAGCTTCTTAGTTGGGCATCTGGGTAAGAAGAGGATGGGGCAGTGGAAGGAGCCCTGACCAGGTGCCCCCTGGGCTGAGTGGCCCCAGGCACAGCTCGTCATTTCTCTGGGCCTCAGATTCCTCATCTGTGAAATGAGAGGTTTGGATGAGATGGTCTCTGAGATCCCTCCCTCCCGGGGCTGACATTACATGATCTGAAGTGTGAATGTGTGTGTGTTGGGGGTGGGTGATGACCCCATGCTCTGTCTAAATCTGTGTCTGGCTACAGTGCACCTAGGCTCCCCACTTACTGGGTTCATTGCAGGGGCCAGAGCTCCCTATGAGGAGTCTTCACCAAGCGGTTCAGCGGGGAAATAGGTGACCGGAGCCCATGGGTTCTCCCTTCCCCCTTTGCTGCTTGGAGCGTGGCAGATGGCCTTGCTGAGACAAGATGCACTGGCCACATGAATCATGCCAGGGACTTACAATACACTAAGGGCAGCCTTCCTTCTGGAAGCAGGACACGGCTCGTCACAGGCCACCTCTGTCCTTGGAGCTGAGCGAGGGGTATCCTGGCCTGTCAGAGCTCTGCGGCTGGTTTCCCACTCACTTCTCTGAATCAACAACACAAGGCTTTTTCAGACGGGGCTCCAGACCACTGGGTGTTGTTGTTTAGTCACTAAGTCGTGTCTAACTCTTTGTGAACCCCATGGACTGTAGCCTCTCAGGCTCCTCTGTCCAAGGGGTTTCCCAGGCAAGGATACTGGATTGGGTTGTCATTTCTTTCTCCAGGGGATCTTCCCCACCCAGAGATCGAACCCGTGTTTCCTGCATTGGCAGGGACATTCTTTATCACTGAGCCACCAGGGAAGCCCCCTAGACCACTTAAGTGGTTTTAATCTTGTGCCTCTGTGCCCATCACCAACAGAAGTGTGGGAGACTGCTCATGCAGCACACTAGAAGTGGCCATGAGACACAGACATGAGAAGTGTTAAGGCTGTGGATCACGCTTCACCTTCTTTCCTAACTTTCCCAGGATTTTCGCTCTCTGTGGGAAACTCAAAGGTTTTGAGAAGTATTTCTCCCTTAAGCTTGACATTGGGAGCCATGTGGTCTCATGGAAGGACCACTGCTTGGGAGTCAGAGAGACTCGGATTTAGGCTACTTCTTGTGCCCCTGATGTTGGGCGTGTTTCTTGGACCGCCAGGATTCTCATCTGTAACACATGGACAGGACAAAAGAGAGCAGCGCTGTTTTAAGATGTCCTGATATGATGTGCGCCAAGTATCACCCGGGCTTCCCAGGTAGTGCTAGTGGTAAGAAACCTGCCTGCCAATGCAGGAGATGTAAGATACGTGGGTTCGATCTCTGGGTGGGAAGACTCCCCTGGAGGAAGGCACGGCACCCCACTCCAGTATTCTTGCCTGGAGAATCCCATGGACAGAGGAGCCTGGCGGGCTGCAGTCCGTGGGGTCGCAGTGCGTCAGACACGACTGAAGAAACTTAGCATGGAGGTATCACCTGGAATCACACTCGGTGAAGGGCTGCTCCTTTCCCCACTCTTTCTATCCCTTGTTATTTTAGGTAGACACAGGCTCTAGTTGGGGTTCCCTTTTTAAAGTATTATGGGGATTTAGGCAGCCAGAAAGCCCTGCTTTCTGCCCAGTCAGCTAGGGGTAGTTTTATCCCTCTCACCAAAAAGAAAGTGAAGTCACTCAGTCGTGTCCGACTCTTTGCGAACCCATGGACTGTAGCCTACCGGGCTCCTCTGTCCATGGGATTTTTCAGGCAAGAATACTGGAGTTGCCATTTCCTTCTCCACCAAAATGGGCAGATTTGTTTCAGCTGAAGCCACGGAAGGCACCGATCCCCAGATGCTCCTTCCTCCTGTGTGCGGGCCTCTTGCTGTCTCCGGACCCAGCCTTAACTTGCAGCGCTTGGCCCCCTGAGAACGCTGCCTTGTCTTGTTATGGCCTTTGGCCTGATTGAATGGGACAGCTGGCCAGTTTTATGGCTCTGCTGGCCTCTCAGCTGATAATTAAAATGCTTTTGCCCCAGGAGGAAGGCAATATATTTCTCTCGCTCTTTCATTTGCTGCCAAGGTCAAAGGGAATGCCCTTTCTCGCACCCCCCTCCCAACTTCCCCAAATCAACGTAGCAGTCTTGTGGCACAGTTTCTTTTGAGACCCTGGAATATTCAGAGTGGGCGAAAGAGATTTTATTTTGAGTGTTATTGTCTTCTTTTGGAAGGAGAATGGAGTATGATTACCCCTTTTCCTTCTTGGTATTGCAGCTTTATTTCCAAATCTGGTTGTGCCCAGCACTTAAAAGGTCCTCAAGAAATGTTTGTGGTTTTGATCACCACAGATTCCAGCCCTGTGCCTTTTCCCGTACATGAATCCCCTTGCCCCCAGAGACCTTCTCCAGACAACACTCAAGCTCTCCTCCTTTAGAGCCCACACTTGAGAGGTGAATCCCCTTTTCCACTGGAGATGAGCCCACGTGAGCTCTAGGTGACATTGGTTTTGAGTCCTCACTCTGATGCTAGCTGGGACCTTCGGAAAAGGATGTACTCTCTTAGTTTCTGCAAATGTAAAATGGGAATAATCATAATCCCGCCTCCTTCATTTTACTAGGTAGAAGTGAGGATTAAATAAAATCAGGTAGGTGTAGCTCTTAGCAGTGCCCAACACAGAGTAAGTGGTACATACATCTACTGATCAGTAGTATGTAATTCCAGCAGCTGTATTCCCTCGGTATTTACATCCACAATTAGTGATCTTGTACTTTCAAGTATGATTTGTCTTATACTTGTATTTTCAGTATTTTATTTATATTTTCTCCAGTTGCACTATAGATTCTTTTTTTTCAGTAAGCTTTTTGGGATGGGGAGGGTACATCATGTGACGTGGGATCTTAGTTCCTCAGCAGTGAAAGCACAGAGTCCTAACCACTGGAGAACCGATATATATGTAGGTCCACGTTGGGTGTCTGTTTTATATATAGTGTGTATATGTTAATCCCAGTCTCCTAATTTATATCCTGCCCACTAGGATTCTTGACAGCAGAAGTGTTGTTGTTTTTCCTTCTTCCATTTTCCCTGCTCCTACCTTCCCCGCTCCCCAACTCTGCCTACCATAGGGCTTACATATCGCAGTCCAGATGTTCGTCGGCAGTTCCAATTTTGCTGTGAAATCTTGCCTTTTCTGCTCCTACTTCCTTTCTGGATGGACTCAAACTCCTTTACTGGGTGAGCTGCCTTTATGGTTGTCCAGCCTTGGCTTTTATATATCCATTTCATAAACTCTTCAGGAGCTTGGGACCCTAGGGAAAGGGTTCCTTGGAGTTGCTTGGAAAGTCAGAAGCTTAATGTCTGCCTCTGGAATTGCCCACCTCTGAAGGCTCCGTCTGTCTGTCCATCCCTGGGAGCAGAGTTGGGGCACCCCAAACCTGGGGCAAGGGAGAGGCAGTGATGGATCTTATAGGTAAGACCTTTCCCTGCAAATCCTGGTGACTTGTTTCCAACCTGATGTGCCTGATACAGCAGTGTAACAGGAAGAAGGATGATGATTGAAAAAAAAAAAGTTATCCTGGATTCCACTGTGCAAATCTGGCGTTTTAATGGTTATATATGATTTGCTCAAAACCTCATCTTCTCTACCATTATAGTCATAGTTCACATACTGTCTGGACACTTATATTTTTTTGTTCCTGCCTTCTGTTAATCTTCAGAATCCAAGGGGAAGGGCAAAGGGCCATGGTTGAGTAAAACAGAGATAGTCTTCTGTTTCCAGGGACCCTAATTTTCTCTTGTGTTTATTGGTAAGGTTAGAGCTTAAAGGAACCTTCTTTTGTGACCCAGAGAAGTTGAGTGGCTTGCCTAAAAGCCATCCACTTGGGGTTCCTGAATCTCATGACTGTGTTCTTTCTCTCAGCCACTCCCAGACCCTGACAATGGCCAATTACCCTGCCTGGCTTTCCAGCCAGTGTGGTGGGCAGTGGTGGCATGAGGCTCTTGACACCAACCAGGGAATCAGCAATGACTAACTTACAGGACCCAGAGGTCAAAGCTGAGGAGTGAAGTCTGTCTTTCCTGCTTGCCAACATGAACTTGGTCATTTTCTTTTCTGTGTTACGTAGAAGGATAACAGTATTCACTGTTTTTCTAGGTGGTTTAATTTTCAGGAGGAAAAAAACCGTAAAAAAAAACCTTTGTTTCTTCTTTTTTTTCCCCCCAGTTTCACTGAGATATAATTGACATATAGCATTGTGTACATGTAAGGTGTACAACATGATTACCTGACACACATAAATATTGCAAAATGATCACCACAATAGGAGTAGTTAACACATCCATCACCTCACATAATTACCGTGCTTTTGTGTGGTGAGAACATTTAAGATTTATTCTCCTAGCAGCTTTCAAGGATTATATGCTTATATATAGTCTTATGCTTATATGCTTATATGCTTATGCTTATATATAGTCTCCATGCTGTACATTAGATCCCAGAACTTCCTTACCTTATAACTGGAAGTTTGTACCCTTTGACCAGCATCTCATTTCTCCCACCTCTCAGCCCCTGGGAACCATCATTCTGTTTTGTTTCTATGACTTCGACTCTTTTTTAAGATTCCACAGGTAAGTGAGATCATACAGTTTGTGTCTTTCTCGGACTTATTTCACTTAGTGTAATACCCTCGAGGTCCATCCATGTTGGCACAAATGGCAGAGTTTCTTTTTTTTTATAGCTGAATGATATTCCATAATACGTATACACTTCGTCTTTATCTGTGCATCCAAAGATGGACACTTGGTTTTTTATGTAGCTTGCTAATTGATCTCTTCTAGATAGTGATTTCATCTCCTTTGGATATGTACCCAGAAGTGGGATCGCTGAATCATAAGGTACTTCTATATTTAAAATTTTTTTGAGGAACCTCCATGCTGTTCTCTATAGTGGCTGCACCAATTTACATTCCCACCAACAGTGCACAAAGATTCCCTTTCCTCCACATCCTCACCAACACTTATTGTTTCTTGTTTTTTTTGATCATAGCCATTCTAACATGTGTGAGGTCATACCTCGTTGTGGTTTTAATTTGCGTTTCCCTGATGATTAGTGATGTTGGACAGCTTTTCGTGTGCCTGTTGGCCATCTGTGTATCTTCTTAGGAAAAATTTCTATCCTGGCCCGTTTTTTAATCAGATTGAAATAATTTTTATATCTTAAGCAGTGAACTCCTGGCTACCTGAACTTAGGTATAGGAGGCCCAGGGGTGGATCAATAATCTCACTACCATTGGCAATTTTTCTCCCCTCCCTACCCCCAATGCCATAGGAGACCTACCCCTCCTAATTATTTGGATTAAATTACTTGTCTGTCCCAAGTGCATAGCAGCTGGTGATATGGAAGGATACTCCATCAAGTCCCATGGATGGTAATGGAAAATCAACTTACATTTTCCCGGTAAAAGCTTCTCTAGGGTGATTTAAGGTGATGAATGTGCTGTGGCGCTGTCTGATTGTGTTCCCTTAGCTTGTTATTCATGGTGAAGCAATATACGTCCCCTTACCTTCCCCACCCCCTGTATTCTTAGAGTTAGGATGAGGAGTAATCATATTTTGTATTTGGTGCTATAGGGTTTGATTTGGAACAGTATCTAAGGTACACCAGGCAGAGGTGGTAATCACCCCCATTTAACAGTAGAGGAAACAGGTTGAAAGAGGTTTAATGCCTTGCCCAAGAACAGAACTAGAGAATGATGGTGCCTGAACTCTAATCCTGTGGCTTTGTGGGGCGGATCGTCCCTACATCTGGAGTTGCAGGGAGGTGATTGTGTACCTTTCCAGCTCAGGGGCCTCTGACGCCTCTGGAAGTTTCTGCCCTATTGGTTTTATCTTGGTTTTGCTTGTGTTTGTGTTACGGTTTTGTGTTTGGTTAAACAAAGGACGTGTCTGTAGATTTCCAGATAACTTCACAGATGCTTGTTTATGGAATTTAAAAATTTCTAACCAGAAGAATAATGTCAACATTCAGAAGGTGTCTGGACACATTTGTTAATGGCACAGCCCTTCGTGGTTGTTCAGATGCCACAACTCTTAGCTCCGTGTCATCTGGGAGGTAAGCAGGCCTTCCTGGGGCACTGCTTTTGCAGCTGAGTGTGTAACCAGATGGACCGTGTTGCACCAGTATGGCAATTCCATGCCCCGTGGAAGACAGATTGCTAGGCATGCTTTGTGGTGCCCGCTTATATTCTTACATTAATATTGTGAAAAAGAAGTCGCAATAAGTCCCCTATATATGAATGAGTTCCCTTCAGAGAGCACGTTCATAAGGCCAGTTTTAAGTCCAACAAAGTTAGCCTAGTTACCCAACTAACATAATCGGCTAGATAGTACTGTACTGTAATAGGTTTATAATACTCTTCATACAAATAGTATATAAAAGACAAGCACAAGAATAATGATTTTTAATCTTATAGTACAGTACCTTGAAAAGTACAGTAATACAGTACAACAGCTAGAATACTGGGTCTGGCATCAAGCACACAGGCAAGAAGAGTTACTGACTGGAGGTGGGAGAGGGGGTGGAAGATGGTAGAGCTGAAGAATCCTCAGCTGTAGGAGATGGAGGGCGAGCTGCAATTTCACTCACACCTGATGTTGATGACACAGGCTCTGGTTCCTTGCTGGAACCAGATACACGTTCATATCTTTGAAAGTTGGCACCTTGAAGGTTTGTATGTAGGGGACTTGCTGTAGACTTTTCACCATTCATTCCTTACTGCCCTGATTAGGACTGATCACTGAGGGAATAGTGCCCAAACTCTTACAGGTAAAGAATCCACCTGCCAATGCCGGAGATGCTGGAGATGTGGGTTCGATCCCTGGCTCAGGAAGATTCCCTGGAGGAGGAAATGGCAGCACATTCCAGTATTCTTGCCTGAAAAATTCCATGGACAGAGGAGCCTGGAGGGCTACAGTCCATGGGATCACAAAGAGTTGGACACAACTGAGCATGCACGCACAGATCTATTATAAGTGAAGCTTCCCAACTATCCCCTTCTCCTGCCTCACACAGAGAATTTTGACTCTGTTGCTACTGGTACTTTTGAGCTTTTGTGATGGGAGGACAGGGAAGGGGACAAGGACTAGAATCCTGCACATTCAGCCCAACAGAAATGTTTTTTCAAATGGAATTTTAAGCAAGAAATTTGTGGGCTTCTTTGTGTAAGGGCAATGAGTGGGAGGAAAAAATGGCTTTAAGAAGTGTTGCAGTGGACCATATGAGCCCTCTGCCTAATAAAATAAGTCAAGTCCACCTAATTTGGACTTACTTTAGGATCCTCCTCTGGCCATTGAACACATCTCTGCCCCTTGATTCTAACATGTGAGTCTGGCCTTATTTGCCTGGCTCTGGGTTGGATGGACCATGAATCTGGCCAGTTTTAGGCCCATCATGAGCTTTTTGGTGCTTGATTTGACATGTAGTATATAGGAGAAGTGACTGGGAATGGGAAGCTTACCGATAATGACCTTCCAGGAAGAGTAAGTGTCCCTGCTCAGGAAAAAGGAAGAAGTTCCTAAAGGACAGCACATAAGGCATTGGAGCTTATTCCCAGCAGTTTCTGGCTGTGCCCAATATGCCCACCTTCCCAGGTACCAAGGAAGGAAGGAACAGGCTGGCTTTCTCCTGGAAATTGAACTGCATCACCTTGAGAATCTATGTGGTCTTGAGTTTTATCGCTATAGTAAGATCTTCAGCTCCATCCCAGAGGAAGTACAGTATTCTTTGGAGGTAGGCTGGAAAGGTGCAGGCACACGCCTTGTCTCACCCATCCCAGTGGGCATGGAGGTGGAAGGAAGGTACTAGCAAGAGCATCCATAGCACCGACAGGAAGACGGTGAGTCAGAACAAAGCTAGTCTTACCTGAGGAGGTCTGGAGGTTGGTCCCTCCCTACTTAGGCAGAGAGGCTGAGGAATGACTCACAGGAAACTTTAATCTGTGTCTGTTAGCTTTCTAGGACGATTAAGGACTTGGGGTTCAAAATGGCAGCTCCCATTGCTTTGAGCCTTTGTGGCTGGGGCTCCCTCCCTCGCAAGGTGATGGTGATGGGTCTCTATGGTGTGACATGCTGCTTCCTTCTCCACCCTCAGATCCTTTCTCCCCTTGATGCCTTGTGTGAAGCACAGGTCGCAGAGCCTGGAGTGTTTGTGTCATGCCTGGGTGATGATTCTCAGCCCAACAGGTCCTTGTGGGAGACGGCTATGTCTGCTATTATAACGATGCCGTAGGCAATATGATGGGTCAGTCATTTTATCACATGCCTACATAGATGTCTCTTCCACCACCTTCTTCCCATCCTCAGAGCTGTGTGGTGTAAACAACCCCCAACAACCAGAACAGTATGAAGCCGTATGGAATAGTGTGCCAGGGGTATATGAGACGGGCAGGGGTATGGAGAATTCTCTGGAAGGCCTTGATGGATAGACCTTAAAGAAGGAGTGGGATTCAGGGAGAATCAGTAAAAGGGTGGGGTGTGTGTGTGCGTGCGCACGCACTAAGTTGCTTCAGTCGTGTCTGACTCTTTGCAACCCTGTGGTCTGTAGCCCGCCAGGCTCCTCTGTCCATGGGATTCTCCAGGCAAGAATACTGGAGTGGGTTGCCATGCCCTCCTCCAGGGGATCTTCCCGACCCAGAGATCAAACTTGCGCATATCTTATGGCGGGTTCTTTACCACTAGTGCCACTTGGGGAGCCCAAATGGGTGGTAGGCCACAGCAATGGCTTTATAGGAAAGGAAGCCGGCCCCTGCTCAGATAAGGCCTGGTGTTTGTCGATGCCATGCCCCTGTTACCTGGCTTCTTCAGGAAATTCCCAGATCTGGCCTACTGAACAGGAAAGCCAGGCTGTCTGTGGTAAGGAACTGAGTCTTCCCTATGCAAACAGCTTCCGTCTCTGCATGGCTGAAGAGCAGAGTGTGGTACAGCGTTAGGGGCTCTGAGTCAGGCACGCCTGGTTTTGGGCAAGGTCCTCAGCCTCTGAGCCCATTTCCTCTTCTGTCAAGTGGGGATAATCCTAGTTTTAACTCACAGCACCAGAATGAGCATTAAGTGAAATTCTGTACATCAGCCCTTTGCACAGTGCCTGGTGCAAAGTAAATGCTCAATAAAAGGGAACTTTTCTTTTTCTTAAAATTTTGTTTCCAAGAGCAGCTGTTTCTCTGGTGGCAGCAGA
The DNA here is from genome assembly GCF_054371585.1 of Giraffa tippelskirchi. NCBI lineage: Eukaryota > Metazoa > Chordata > Mammalia > Artiodactyla > Giraffidae > Giraffa > Giraffa tippelskirchi. Next base: position 142,560,534 of record NC_137281.1, on the reverse strand, counting down.
TCTGAGAATAGACTCACAAGTATGTCACCAGCTGCTTCCATGCCTGTTGCCTCAGAACACACCACCCCAAACAAGAGCCATTTCATTATACTCATGGAGATTTGGGGTCAGGAAAGGAGGGCTCAGTAGGAATGGCTTGTTCTGCCTCCCTCTGCTGGGAAGATTTGAAGGCTCGGGGTGAGGCTGCAGATGAAGGCAGGAATCATCTGGATAGCTTGTTTGTGTCCGTATCTGGTGCCTGGGCTGGGAGGACTGGAAGGCTGGGGTGGCTGGTGAGGTTGCCGGTGTATTATCCTCCGGGAGCATGGTGTCTCAGGGCTCTCAGCCTTATGTGGTGGCTCAAGACTTTAAGCACAGGTGCTCCAGGGACCAAGCTGCGTCATCCTCTCTGGTCTGGCTTGGAAGTCACGCAATGTCACTTCCTCTGCTTCCTGGCGGTGGAAGGGAGTCTCAGGCCCACCCAGGTTCACAGACAGCCCACATGGACACATCTTTCAGTGGGAGGGGTGTTGGGTCTCATTGGAGGAAGCATTTTAAGATGGGAGGTGTTGTGCCATTTGGAAAATCAACCTGCTATGCCTGCCCTGGGAATTCTGACGGCAGAGCTGAAGATACAAGGTTTTAGGGAGCCAGTCATGCAGCAGCACCCCCCCTCCAACATGCCAAGAAAGAAGAATGACTCTTTGTTGACAAAATCATCAAGAGTCTGATGTGCTGACTCTGTTTTTAGTTGTTTTTATCTAGTTTGTAGCTGGGTGCTTCCCAGGCATGGCAGAGATCTGGCAACTGTCCTCAGTCACTTTGAGCTGGGTGGTAGGGATATTCAGGGCAGGTGGGTGTTGGAGATGATTTTAATAAGGAAAGTGGCTGCGTAGGGGCTCTGTCTCTGGCTTTCTGTCTCCTGCTGCTGCCATTTGTGTCTGGAAGAGCTCAGGGCTGGAGTCCCAGCTGTGTTATCTGAGCTTAATTTGCACAAGATGGCAGTGTCTATAGGTGCCTAAGTGGATCTTAGATTTGTGGGCTATAGGTGCCCAAAAGATCTGACTTTTGAAATAGTCATATTTTAGGATGTTGGTGAGAGCAAGGTATTCGGCAAACATGTGCTGGCGACTCTGGTCAGGGAGGTAGGTGATACCAGTTTTTCTGTTTTAATCACGGGAAGCTTGGCTGTAAGAAAACTTCTCCTCAGCAGCATGAGTGAGATAAGAAGGGGGTACAACCTCCAAAGAAGAGATGAAAGGGGAGTTTCTGGGGAAAACTGGGGCTAGTCAAGGGGTCACTGAAAAATAGCTCAAAACAGGCTGATGAATTGCTGTGGCTACTGGAGCCACTGTCTGTCTCTCAATAGAGTGATTCCCAACCAGATTCTCTTCTATCTTCCAGCCCCAAAAGGCAGCAGAAGGCCACCCTTCTTGCTGTTGAATCATGTGGCAAGCACAGACGTGGGCACATTACGAAGAAGCCTGGTGCTTTGAGCTGCTTCTCAAGTGCTGGTCCACATGTGTACATGTGATTCTCCCTTGCTCCCCAGGCACATCGTCACGACATGGCCAGCCAGTCGGGAGTGGCCTGGAACCCTGGGCGTTCTTGGGGTGTGAACCAAGGCCTCTGTGTCGCACTCCTGTTAGTTATCTTAAGGCCCAGGTGCCTGACTGAGGACCGGCTCCCAGGAACACCCTAGTCAGCCGAGGGAAGCTCATCTGTCAAATCCATCCCCTCTGGCCTGATTCTTAGCCCTGGCCGTTTCCTAAGCTTTAGGCTGCACACCCTTGGCTGACACCGTGAAGCGCAGGGCCCTGGCATCTGGGGCTGGCCCACTGTGCCAGACCAGTGCAGCATGGAGCTTTTCTGGCAAGTAATGTCTGGTCTTAGCGTGTCTGGACTGTGGAGCGGCATGTGGCCCAGACGGGGACAGTTAGTAAGGTGTGAGTTGGTGGTTACAATTGAAAGCAAAGGAACCGTGTTCCTTGGTGGCTGTGGAGAGGCCAGAGGGAGATGGGCAGCTTTGGTCCCTGATGGAAGGAAAGAACGGGTGGGCAGATGTTGGCACAGAGGTAGGGGAATGGAGCATCTAAAAGCCCCCCCGTACTCACTGAATGCTGGTCCCTTCCTATGAGACTGATGACATACAGATTTCCTGCCTGAGCAAGCGGGTCATGCAAAGCCAGATGATTTTCCTAGGACTTGCTGGCCACTCCGTCTCCCTTTAGTGTAATTAATGACTCTGTCTCTTCTCCCGTCATCCCCACCCCCAGTGTCTAGTTCATTCTTCATCACCTTCCATGAACAGTTAAAAGGTTACTTCTTGTGTCCTTGCGGCCAAACTCTTGCTTCTTCAGTTCCATTTGTCTCACTGCAGCCTTGGTTGTATGACTAAAACACAAATCTGCTCACACAGCTTCCCTGCTTAAAAACTGCCTGTGTCTCCCGGATAGATCCCAGCCCTTCCGTGTGGCCTGCATCTTCCGGTCCTGCCCCAGCCCAGTGCTCCAGCTCCGTCTTTTCCTTTTTCCCCTCATGAAGGTTCTGCTCCAGCTACAAGGGACTCTTTCCTATTTCTTTGGGGCATCAAGGTTTTTTTCTCCTCTCTGGCTTGGAATCACATTATTCCCCCTCCCTAGAGTGGCCTTCTGATGCTCTCCCATGGACTAAGCCCTGACCCTTCTTTACAGTTGCAAGAGCAGATGTATATTTTGTGACCTTCTTCCAAGGAGTTTCTTCCTTTGCCTGTTATTCCACAGGAGGTGCTCAAATAAAATAGGGCAGAATCAGATCATCATCATGCACATGGCAGCTGAAGCCACTCATCCAGCTTTGCCACTTCCTGGCTGTGTGATTTGGGGTAGATTCTCACTTGATTCAGCCACAGTTTCTTCATCTGTAAATAGAGATGAGAACACTGCCCATCTCTTGAGGTTTTTAAAAGAGATAGTGCTTGTGAAATGCTTAGCACAGTGCCTGGCATGTAGGAAGTGCTCCATAAATACATAAATCCAGTAATGATGATGAAAGTGGTCATAGGTGTAGCTTTGTAGCCAGAACGAATGGGCATAGAAATGTGAGAATGAGCGAAGTGCCATCCTATGTTCCTTGATAAGATCATCTCTTCATCCCATTCTGTTCCTCCCCCTTTGCCTATCTAAGTGTCCGCTGACTTTTTCAATAACCGAAGCAGTTGGTATCTTTTACTGGCCAAACTCAGTGGATTTTCACACAGGAATGTTAGTAGGGATGAGTCTTGATCTCTTGGAGTAACAGCCTGGGTATTCTGTCAGTTCTCATTGTGATCCTGGGTGTAGGTTGTGTTTTAGAGACTAGTTAACCAAATCACTTTCCATCCATGTTGGCTCCTTCCTGGAGAGGAGGGTGGATGCTCCAATTAGTTGGGGTGGGGCCCTAAGGTCTGTGGACAGAGTCCAGCATGTCAAGAGTTGGCTAGTTGGGGCACGTTGCCCTCTGGTGAGGGGCTGTTCCTTGTGCTTCAGAATTCCATCCAGGATACCCTGACCATTGTTAATAGCACCAGGCTGGTCTGATAGGAGTCTTTCTGAGCCCTGGAGTGTGATGGAGCAAGGAGAATCTTCCTGTCTAAAATAACCTTTCCTCCGTTTTTGAACATGATGAATTGTCCTTTCTGGGGTGTTTGAGCAATGAGTAACGTTTCCCTGTTGGTGGACCCCAGGTGCAGAGTTTTGGAGTTGATGCTTATTCTTTGCCTTTCTGATGTATGAACCTCAGCCTTTCTTACCACTCTCTGGGGGGCACTTCTGCTGGTCTGGAGGTGAATCACTGGATCAGGCACACATTTTAGAATAGGAAAAAGAGATGTGGATGATGGCTTGGTATGGGTGGGGGCAGGAACTGAAGACTCGTCTGTGAAAGGGTTAATGACTTTTGCCCTGGGCCAAGCACCAGGACCTAGAGTCAGGCGGACAGCTGGATGAGTCAGTCAGAGGCATTTTATAGTTCTTACAGCCTCGTGGCTGAAGGGCCCCTGGGAGAGGATTCTGTAAATTGAAGTGGAGATCCTGGATCAAGCACATTTTGTTTTGGGCTCCAATGAACAGCCATATTGGTCCCTCTGCTATGCTCAGCACCTGTCTCACCTGTCTCGAGGATGACGGTCCAGGGGTGATAGTGGAACTTTCAGAGCCTAGGGTTTTTCTGCTTTATGACTTCTTATCCTCACACTTTTGAACATTTCATTTTCTCTCCCCAGCTCTCCACTGACCTTACTGGTGGTTTTCCTAGCTGTGCAATCTAGAGGGCTGTGACTGAGTGGTATTGAGTTCGCAGAGTCAGCCTGTACAACCCAAAACAAATCTCACAACTTCTGAAGCAGTGTCAGACCTGGCGCAGGAGGGTTACTTGTCCTGCCCATGAGACCTTTGTCCCAACCCTCAAGCTAACATGCTAGCCATGGTGCTTCTAGCACACCTGTACCCTGAATTAGGGCTGGTGAGAGGCTGTCCCCCAGCAAGCCTTTGCCACCTCACCTTGTCAAAGCTGTCCTAGTTTGAGTAGCTTCTAGTTCCCCAAATATGTACAGGCTTCACTTCTAAAGCCCTCCCATTTACATATAAAGGGCAGGTTCCCTTCTCTAGAAGCATCTAGAGCAATGCTCAAATGGTTTAGCTTTAGAGATTCCCCCCTCGCCCCCCAGCTTCTAGTGGAAAGGACAGTGGACTTAGAGATAGAATTACATTTGACTCCTAGTTTCTGGGGCTTCTCTGCCAGCTTTCTTCTGCTCTGAACACAATTATCCCTCCCTGTCCCTCCCAGTGAGAAGTAACCATCAACTTGACAGAGAAAACCGCCCTTAGCAGTGGCTCTGTCCATACAGGACATAGGATTAGGTGAGCAGTCTGCCCAATTAATTTATGATCTGAGGCTGCCCCAAGACACATCAAATGCAGATGTGGTTTGTACACTGATGTAGGAGAGACCAGCATTATAGAGATGCAAGGGCTTGTAGAGATGGATCTGTTTAACATTGGAACCCCGGAGGGGAGGGGCAGTGTGGTACAGGGGAAGGAGCATGGGCATAGAGGTCAATGCACAGTTCATGTCCTGCCTCTCTGTCTGCCTAGATGTGGGAATGTTACTTAACTTTTGAGCCCAGCTTTCCAATCTGTAAAATAAGGATGTCACCCCTCTTGCAGGGTTGTCGTGATGAGTGAATGAGGTGCTGTATGTGAAGTACTTGTATTGTACCTAGGACAATAGCAGGTATACAAGAAATGGTAGCTATTAGTATTATTAAATCACCTAATTTTTAAAAATTTAAACAAAAAATATGTGCTTATTTTAGATGATTTCAACAATATAGATGAACATAGAGAAAAGCTTGTCACCCCAAGTCCCAGTCCCATAGAATTCAGGTGTTTTTCTATGTGATAGATAGGTAGCATATTCTTAACAGAAAGGACTATGATCAAATTATGTATTTTTGTATACTAATATTTTCTTAGTATATAGTCACATATATTATTAAATTGCCTTCTACGTATCTTTTAAATATCTGAGTTATTTCAAATCCTAAAAGATGATACTGTTAAAGTGCTGCACTCAATATGGCAGCAAATTTGGAAAATTTAGCAGAGGCCACGGGACTGGAAAAGGTCGGTTTTCATTCCAATCCCAAAGAACGGCAGTACCAAAGAATGTTGAAACAGCTGCACAATTGTGCTCATTTCACATGCTAGCAAGGTAATGCTCAAAATCCTTCAAGCTAGGCTTCAACAATATGTGAACCTAGAGCTTCCAGATGTACAAGGTGGATTTAGAAAAGCCAGAGGAACCAGAGATCAAATTGCCAGCATCCCTTGGATCATAGAAAAAGCAAAGGACTTCCAGAAAAACATCTGCTTCATTGACTACGCTAAAGATTTGACTGTATGGATCACAACAAACTGTGGAAAATTCTTAAAGAGAATAAGAACTCTCTTTAAGAATGAGAATACCAGACCACCTAACCTGCCTCCTGAGAAACCTGTATGCAGGTCAAGAAGCAACAGTTAGAACCAGACATGGAACAATTGGGAAGGAGTATGCCAAGGCTGTATATTGTCACCCTGCTTATTTAACTTATATGTGTAATACATCATGCGAAATGCTGTGCTGGATGAATCACAAGCTGGAATCAAGATTGCCAGGAGAAATGTCAATAACCTCATATATGCAGATGACACCACCCTAATGGCACAAAGCAAAGAGCAACTAAAGAGCCTCTTGATGAAGGTGAAAGAGGAGAGTGAAGAAGCTGGCTTGAAACTCAGCATTCAAAAAACTAAGATCCTGGCATCCAGTCCCATTCAGTTTAGTTGCTCAGTCATGTCCAACTCTTCGTGACCCTGTGGACCACAGCACACCAGGCCTCCCTGTCCATCACCAACTCCCAGAGTTTACTCAAACTCATCTCCATTGAGTTGGTGATGCCATCCAACCATCTCATCCTCTGTCGTCCCCTTCTCCTCCTCCCTTCAACCTTTCCCAGAATCAGGGTCTTTTCAAATGAGTCAGCTCTTCCCATCAGGTGGCCAAAGTATTGGGAGCTTCAGCTTCAACATCATTCCTTCCAGTGAACACTCAGGACTGATCTCCTTTAGGATGGACTGGTTGGATTTCCTTGAAGTCCCATTACTTCATGGCAAATAGATGGGGAAACAATGGAAACAGTGACAGACTTTATTTTCTTGGGCTCCAAAATCACTGCAGACAGTGACTGCAGCCATGAGATTAAAAGATGCTTGCTCCTTGGAAGAAAAACTATGACAAACCTAGACAGTGTTTTAAAAAGCAGAGACATCACTTTGCTGACAAAGATCCATATAGTCAAAGCTATGGTTTTTCCAGTAGTTATGTATGGATGTGAAGAGTTGGGCCATAAAGAAGGCTGAGCACTAAAGAATTGATGCTTTTGAACTGTGGTGCTGGAGAAGAGTCTTGAGAGACCCTTGGACCGCAAGGAGATCAAACCAGTCAATCTTAAAGGAAATCAACCCTGAATATTCCTTGGAACGACTGATGCTAACGCTGAAACTCCAATCCTTTGGCCACCTGATGCGAAAAACTGACTCATTTGAAAAGACCCTGATGCTGGGAAAGACTGAAGGCAGGAGGAGAAGGGGATGACAGAGGATGAGATGGTTGGATGGTATCACTGACTCAATCAACATGAGTTTAAGCAAACTCCAGGAGATAGTGAAGGACAGGGAAGCCTGATGTGCTGCCATTCAGGGGGTTGCAAAGAGTTGGATGCAACTGAGCAACTAAACAACAACAACAATATATGCATATTTTAAAAGTAATGCATGTGTATTATCTGGTTTGACAAGCCAAATTATATCACAAGGGTCATAATAAAAAATAAAGCTCTCCTGCTCTAGCCTTTCTTACTCCCTGAATCTTCATCCCGGCTAGTGATCTTCTTGAGGGGAGGTACTGGTTTTATTTATATTTGAACACTCTGTACTTAGCACAATGCATATGGGCCCTCTATACATGTGGGCTTTTTGGGGGGGAAGGATTTAAGTCAACACTTATTATAGAACATGACATTCTACTAAAAAAAAAAAATATGCAGCTGAAACACGTTTCAAATTGAATCATTTTATAGCAGTTTGGAGAGGCTGTCCAAATCTTTGGCTATATCATATGGAGATTTTATTGCCTGGAATGTGGCTTTTGGTTTAGATTTTCAATTTTAATGTGTCTATTTCTATTTTGCTATAAAAAGATTTTATAGTAGTGAAAGTGAACTTTGTATTAGTTAGATTAGGTTAGCTATGAGAAACAGACACCCAAAGTAACAGTAGCTGAAATAAATCTGTTTCTCTTGTCTGTAAAGGTCTTAACAGGAGACCATCCATGGCTGGCACAGCATCTTTGCTCCATGAGTCCTAGACTCCTTCCTGTCCATACCTCTGCCAGCCGTTGGGCATGATCTTCTCCTCCTAGTCCCAGATGGCAGCTCGACCTCCAGCTATCACATTCATGTTCCAGGCAGCATAGGGTAGGAAGGGATGAAAAGGGCCAAAGGCCCTGAGCTAATGTCCTTTAAGACAGGTTACAGAAAGCAGTCACATGATACTTCTTAGGCACCTGGCTGTACCTTGGAACGAGGTGCCCAGGAAATGTTAATGTTATCCGTGGCCAGGTGCCCATCTTGAAACGGAGGGTTCTGTTACTATGGGAGGAGGGGAGCATAACCACTGCAGGGCGACTGGCAGTCTGGGTCACACATTTTAAGCTCTTTTCCTACCAATAATCCCTTGTTAGTCCTTTCATGATACGTTGCCAGGATTGCTAATGTGGCAGTTCGTTTCTGCTGTGTTTTCACTTTGTTTTCTTTCTCACAAATGCCGCTGACTCTGTCCTTCTCTTTTAACCCTTCCTTGGAGGTGCTCACCCAACCAGCCCTCTGGAGTTGGAGGCTTTGAGACACCTGTTTTTTGGATGGGAGATGATTGCAGACGAGTGGACCCTTTTCCCAGGGGCAGTAACCAGCTGTTTTTTTGCAGAATGGGTTTCCGGGGGCAGCCTGGCCGTCAGTGATTCCCAATGGTGGAGTGCAGACCTTGGGGGAGGGGGCTACCGCTAGGTGCCTTTGAATCTAAATGCACTGTAGAAAGTGTGAGTATTCATATTTCTGTTTTTAAAAGATGTGTAGATGCTGCTGTGTTGATAAAATGCAAACTCATTTAAAAACACTTCTCTCCAGGGTGTTTAATATACCCTGATAGTCTGGGGCTCTCCTTGTGCTTTTATTCAGACCTGGGTTATGTCCTGTCCCTACCTCTTGCCACCTGTGGACCAGCCTCTCTTCATATCACTCTCCATATCTGCAGTGCCTTCCAGAATGGTTGAGACAATTTTATGCATATGAATCACTTAGTGCCCTGCACACATGAAGGCTCCCATAAACATGAGCTCTGGTTAGTGTTTTCTTCTTAATCAACACACACTATAAGCACAGCTGCCATCATAATCGCATTTTTTTTTAGGCTGAAAGGACATTTTTTTTTGTTGTTGTTGAAAGGACATATTTTAAAAGACCAGGAGTAATTGCTGTAGCCTCTGGTGAATCCAGTGTAACCAGTCCTCAAACACATATTTGGGGCTACTGCCTTAACTGACTTAATTAGAAATCTTTGGGGATAGTTGGTATTCATTCATTCGTTCAGGACCATTATTCATTGAACACCTATTAGGCCTCTTCAGCATACAGAGGGGGGCCATTACAGTTCAGATTTGCCCTGGCACTCAGACAAAGTCCCTCCTTGTACCAAGTTCTCTGGCTTTGCCAGGAGTGCACTGCACACGTCCCTTCACTTTGGTTTCCTCTTCTGTACCAAGAGCGAGTGGATCCTAAATTCTCAAGCACCCGATTCTCTCCATCTTTCTGTATTTCGCCCGGCAGGGATTTCTGGCTGCCTGCGCCCGGTGTTTGCCGGGAAGCCCCGTTTTCTTTGCTGGCTGTGCCCGTGGAACTCAGTGCAGGTCTGCTGACAGTGCTGACCCCGGCTGGGGCCGCAGCAGCCGCGGCATCTCCCTGCCATCTCCCAGCAACGCCACACCTCTCCCAAGGCGGAGAGTCAGGGAGTCTAGGCGGTGAATCATTTGCCTCGGTGAGCAGGTCTGTCTGGCCTCTCTCGGACTCGCCCGGGGGGACAGAGTGGGCCGAGGGCCAGGGTGCGGGAGAGGCTGGGGCTTGGGTGCTGGCCGTGCTCTCACTGCAGGCGAGTGGCCGGTGAAGTGAGGCTCTTTCACGTGGCTCCAGCTGATTCAGCCCCACAGCGAACCTGATGTGGGGTTTTACTGCCGGTTCCCTGGGCTGCTGGGTGGGGCTGAGCTGGAGGTCTTCTTTCCTCCACTGGGGACAATGAGCTGCAGGAAGCAGTGTCTTCAGTGCTGACTCAGGCGCGCTAAGGCCTGGCTGGGTCTGGTGAGGGGAGCTTTTCCCTGGGCTAGAATCCTCTGGCCTAATGCCTCTGGCCTAATTGCCCTTAACTATAGCTGGCCTGCAGCTCAGATGGGTGGGGGAGCTGTGCTGACCTCCAGAGAGACCATCACAGCTTTCAAGGAATTATAGACTCTTGAGAAGGTCAGAGGTGGGCCATGGGGGCCTGGTGAAGATTGCATAGCCCTGAAGCCAGAAACCCAGGCATTCTGGTTCTTCATCTGTTGATTTTTCCCTTTCTGCCTTGCTGTAGCTCAGAGATTATTCTGGGAAAGGTACTTGCCTCTCAGTTGGAAAAACAAATTCAGAGAACAAAAAAGAGATCCCTTAGAAATTAAAGTCATGATAGGAGAAATGAGAAACCTAATAGAAGGGTTAGAAGACAAAGTGATGACATTTCAGGAAGAAGATCACAAAGAGAAAAAAGATGAAAAAGTAGAGGAGAAAAGATAAGAAGATTGGAAGATCAGTAAAGAAAGCCTAAGACCTGAATAATAGAGGCTCTGCTGCTGCTAAGTCGCTTCAGTCATGTCTGACTCTGTGCAACCCCATAGACGGCAGCCCACCAGGCTCTGCCGCCCCTGGGATTCTCCGGGCAAGAAAACTGGAGTGGGTTGCCATTTCCTTCTCCAAATAGAGGCTCTAGAGAGAGAAAATAGAGAAATATGGGGAAGAAAGTAACAGTGAAATACTTCAAGAAAATTCCCTGTAACTGAAGAACACGAGTGTTCAGATTTGAGAGGACTCACAAAGTCTTCACCCAAGGCACATCCCTCTTGATATTTCAGAACACTGGGGATTAAGAAAAGACTCAAAATTTCCCGAAAGAAAAAGACACGTCACATACAGAGCATCAGGGAGCAAAGTGGCTCCGGGTTCCTGAACTGCAATGTTGGAAGCAAGAAACTGATGCATGATGCCTTCAAGATGCTGAAGGAAAATCTCATCATTTTTATGCCAAGTATGGGGATAGAATGTAGAACTTTTATAACAAAAAAGTGTACCTTCCGTGCATTCTTTCTAAGGAGCTGTTGGAGAATGCCTATCACTAAAGTAAGAGAAGAAAGCAGCAGAAAGAGAAAGCAGGGTACAGGACACAATGAAGGGAAACCCCTGAGGACTGTGAAACGAGACCCCAGGAGAGGAGCTGTGCATGGGACATAGAGGGGGGCAGTTTAGATCCCGAAGTGTGATTCAGGACTGTCATCTCCAACTTGCCTACTGCCGGTGATCCGTCAGTTTAACCTGAGGAATGACTACCTGGGGATCCTCGTCGGGATGCCTATCCATACTTGGCTGTCTTGCTTCTGTGCTCATGAAACTCTGTTGACTGGATAGACAAAAATATTTTCTTTGACCAACCCCAAGAACCTGAGGTAGGCCCAAGTGAATTTAGAAACAGAAAATACAGGAAGCCCACCCCCCACAAACAGATTTGTGATGGATGTCCAGTGTCTGCATCTCTCCCCACAATTCCTTGCAGTCAGCTGTCCCCATTGTGGCCACCTGCACACTGTTTCTGGCTCTCCTATAAGATCTTGCTTACTGACTTGCTCAGAAAGGGCTCTTGTCAGTTCTCCGGGACCATGGCCAGGCACTGTTTAGCTTATTTCCTTGAGAGCCTTTGTTTAGCAAAGGCAATATTTTTTACTGTATTGTGGGTCAAATTGTGTCTCCCTAAAAGTGACATGTTGAAGTTCTAACCTGTGGGTGTGACCTTATTTGGAAATAGTCTTTGTTTTTTCTTTTTTTTTCTTCTGGCCATGTAACGTGGCTTGTGGGCTCTCAGTTCCCCAGCCAGGGTTGAACTCAAGCATTCTGCAGCAAAAGTACAGGGTGTCCTTAACCGCTGGACCTCCAGGGAATTCCCAGAAATAGGGTCTCTGTAATCAAGTGAAAATGAGGTCCTGTGGTATGAGAACTGGCCCTTGTCCAATGCTTGGTGTCTTTATAAGAAGAGAGAATTTTGGATAGAGACACACAGTGATGGGAATGCCATGTGAGGACCCAAGACAGACACAGAGGGCAGACGGCCAATAGAGAGATTGGAGTTATGCTGCCCTAAGCTGGGGAACACTGAGAACTGTTGGCAGCCACCAGGAGCCTGAAGAGGCAAAGGAGGGTTCTTCCCTATAGCCTTTGGAGGTAGCATGGCCATGCAATACCTTGATTTTGGACCAGAATTCTTGCTTCAGATCTGAGATTCAGTAGATTTCTGTTGTTTTAAGCCACCATATTTGTATTAATTTGACAGCAGCCCCAGGAAACTAGTACACCTACCTACATTTGTGCTTGTCACTTGCTTTTTCAAAACTAAATTACATCTTAATTCACAGATGTATACATAGGGGGTAAGATAACAGGGGCGAGTAATTGAAGTCACAGCAAGGAGATCAAACCAGTCAGTCCTAAAAGAGATCAATTCTGAATATTCATTGGAAGGACTAATGCTGAAGCTGAAGCTCCACTACTTTGGTCACCTGATGAGAAGAGCCGACTCACTGGAAAAGACCCTGATGCCTTGAAAGATTGAGGTCAGGAGGAGAAGGTGGCAACAGAGGATGCAATGGTTGGATGGCATCACCGACTCAATGGACGTGAGTTTGAGCAAACTCCAAGAGATAGTGAAGGTCAGGAAGCCTGGCGTGCTGCAGTCCATGGGATTGCAAAGAATCAGACACGACTTAGTGACTAAACAACAACAATAAAAGTCAAGATTGTGAGATATCTGGAGAGAGGGGAAGGGATGTGATGGAAAGGAACGTGGAGCTTCTAAGGGACTGGATGGAGTCAGATGGGTTTTCATCTTGTTTGTTAAATCCTATGTGTTTTATACACTCTTCCATGTGTATATATATTTGACAGTAAGCTTTTTTAAAAAAAAAAGAAAAGACAAGACTAAACCAAGCAAAACACAGCACTCAAAACAGAATTGGACCTATTGTTTAATCTGGGAGAAATGATGTTGAATCATTTGAGCCAAATGAAAGCTTGGGGATGTGGGAACCTTGGCGCCAAGGTGAACATTTAGCAAATCAAAAGTCCCTTGTGCTAATGGAGATGAATAATTAATAAGAAATCTCAAAATGATAAATCGTCAACCAAAGCTCAATTTCCCATTAGGACATATGGGAAAGTCTCCTCAGTTATGCCAAGTTTTGAGAGCCTGGCCTCCAGCTAAATAATACTTGGTCAGACTCACAACGTCCTTTGGGGCCACCCCTGCCTGACTCATTCATTTCTCCCTCTGTTGTTCTAGCAGGAGATGGACTTGAGATCCTTCTTGGTGGTCTGTGTTAGAGAACATCAAATCCCATAGAAAGTCATTCACCCTCTCTGAGTTCACGGGGATCAAGATTCATTTTGGTACGAGTTTGCCTTTATTCCTCTCTAACCCTTGGAATCTTTTCTAACAGAGGCAGCTGGCCTTAGGCTCAGAACTTTGACTAGTGCAGGATCTGCTGAAACTTAATAACATTAATTTTTGTTCTTGTTTTATTTATTTGCACAGGTTACCTGATACTAGGAGAATATTTGTTTTTTTTTCCACTTAAAATAATGATATAAAATTTCTTCTTTTCATAATTTTTTAAAAGTCCGATTAAAGAAAAATACTAAGTAAATGGTATATAGGTGGTGGCCTGATCTGGAAATAGTGTCCTTGGTTTGCTGAGGTTTGGAAAACCGTGATTATCTTACTGCTGATAGTAAAACGTGAGCCCTCCGTTGAAGCACATGTCGTCTTGAGCTGATCCTCAGATTTGTCACGTGTCTTTGCATACATCATGCAGGGGGCGCTTTAGGACAACATCTCTAGCTTATCTATCCTTGTGTTCCCCCACCCGCCTGACAGCAGCAGGATGTATTCCTCACTAGTAACCCTGGCTGAGGTATTCCCCCTTTCTCCGGTCTCGTTGTCTTACCTGCTACCCACCTGGCTCCCCTTAGTGCTTCACGGCTGGATAATGTAGGAGGGATGTCCCTCCAGCCCCAGCAGCAAGAGGATGGGGAAGTGGATAGTCTGAGAAGATGCACAGGGACTACTTCAGTGAAATAAGGGACCGGTGAGGGGTCGGTTCTTTCTGAGAGCATGGTTCTCTGCTTGGTTCCTGGAGGGGCGTTGGCATGAGTCCCAGAAAAAAGAAAATTGAGTTTCTGCCTTCTCAGAATTATATTGCATCACTTTCTAGAGGGAATGATGAGACAGGTACATGCAACAGCTGGGAATAATTAAAAGAAGCATATAGGGGGCTTCCCTGGTGGTCCAGTGGTTAAGATTTTGCTGTCTCAGTGCAGGGGGTTGGAGGTTGATCTGTGGTCAGAAAACTAGATTCTGCATGCTGCAACTAAGATTCTGCATGCCATACCTAAGACCCAGTGTGCAGAAAGTAAGACCTGGTGCAGCAAAAAAAAAAAATCTTAAAAAAAAATAGCATGTAGTGTTAAATTATGTGGTACTGGTTTTGGGTGAAAAAGGAGAGCAGTGAAGACTAGTTGATTAATGACAGCATTAGGGATCAGGTGGAAATTGAGCTAAGCCATAAAGACGTATAGGATTTCTCTCTGTCCTCTGGATGGCACAACACGTGAAGAGAGATCCAGTCTTGGAACACCTCTCCACCCCTCACTCACCGTGGGCAGCTGACTTAGCCTCTCTGTGTCTGTTTCAGCACAGGTGAAATAGGGAAAATAATTATGCCTACTTCATAGGGTTGGTTAAGGATTAACTAAGGTGATGTCAAGCTCTTTACATACATCATGTAAAGAGCATAACTCCACTACAGGCATGTACGTTGGAGATATTTCAGATTTGGTTCCAGACCACCACAGTGAAGTATCACAATAAAGCAAGTCACATGAATTTTTTGGTTTCCAAGTGCATATAAAAGTTATGTTTACACTATGTTGTAGCCTATTGAGTGTAGTCTATTATGTCCACAAAACAAGGTACATACCTTAATTAAAAATACTTTCTTGCTAAAAAACGCTAACCATTACCTGAAGCTTCAATGAGTCATAATCTTTTTGCTTGTAGAGGGTCTGGCCTCAATGTTCATGGCTGCTGACTGATCAGGGTGGCTGTATCATTTCTTAAAATAAGACAGTGATGTTTACTGAATTGCTTGACTCTTTTTTAACAAATGATTTCTCTGTAGCATGCAGTGCTGTTTGATGGTTTTGTACCCACAGTAGAATGAAATTGGAGTCAATCCTCTCAAACTCTGCAGCTGCTTTATCAACTAAGTTTTGTGTAATATTCTACCTTTGTTATTTCAACAGTCTTCACCAGGAGTAGATTCCATCTCAAGAAACTACTTTGTTTGCTCATCCATTAAGAAGCAATTCCTCATTTGTTAAAGTTTTTTTATGAGGCAGCAGCAATTCAGTCATGTCTCCAGGCTCTACTTTTAATTTGCGTTCTCTTTCCATAACATCTGCAGGGACTTCCTCCATTGAAGTCTTGAACCCTTCAAAGTCATCTGTGAGGGTCAGAACCAACTTCTTCTAAGTTCCTGTTAATGTTGGTATTTTGAGTATCACTAGTGTTCTTAATGGCATCGAGAATGTTGAATCCTTTCCAGAAATTTTTAAATTGACCATGCGCAGATTCATCAGATACATCACTGTGGCAGCTATAGTCTTAAGAAATGTATTTCTTAAATAATTTTAAGATTTGAAAGGCAAAGTTGCTCTGTGATCCATGGGGTACCAAATGGATGTTGTGTGAGCAGTTGTGAAAGCAACAAGAATCTCATTGTACATCTCCATCAGAGCTCTTGGGTGGTCACATGTATTGTCAGCGAGCAGTAATATTTTGAAAGGAATCTTTCTGAGCAGTAGATCTCAACAGTGAGCTTAAAATAATCAGTAAAACATGATGTAAACAGAGGTGCTGTCATCCATGCTCGCCTGGTACCCATCTGTGTAAATTTAGTATGAGTCTTAAGGTCCCTAGGATTTTTGGAATGGTAAATGAGCACTGGCTTTAACTTAAAGCCATGAGCTTCATTAGCCCCTAAGAGAGTCAGCCTGTCCTTTGAAGCTTTGAGATCAGGCATTGACTTTTCTTCTCTAGCTATGGAAGTCCTGGGTAACAGCTTCTTCTAATATAAAGCTGTTTCATCTACATTGAAAATCTGCTGTTTAGTGGAGTGACCTGCCTTAATGATCTTAGCTAGATCTTCTGGAAAACTTGCTGTAGCTTCTACATTAGCACTTGCTGCTTTACCTTGCACTTTTATGTTATGGAGATGGCTTCTTTCCTTAAACCTCTTGAACTAACTTCTGCTAGCTTCATACTTTTCTTCTGCAGCTTCCTCACCTCTCTCAGCCTTCATAGAATTGAAGAGAGTTAGGGCCTTGCTCTAGATTAGGCTTTGGCTTAAGGGAATGTTATGGCTGGTTTGATTTTTCTATCTGGACCACTCAAACTTTCTTCATATCATCAATAAGCCTGTTTGCTTTCTTATCATTTGTGTGTTCACTGGGATGACACTTTTAATTTCCTTCAAGAGCTTTTTCCTTTGTATTCGCCATTTGAACAACTGATTTAAGAGGCCTGGCTTTTGGCCTGTCTTGGCTTTTGACATGCCTTCCTCACTAAGCTTGATCACTTCTAGCTTTTGATTTAAAGTGAGAGAGTTTCACTTGAATACCTAGAGGCCATAGTAGAGTTAATGAATGGCCGACTTTCAATATTGTTGTGTCTCAAGGAATAGGGAGGCCTGAGGAGAGGGAGAGAGATGGAGGAACAGCTAGCTGTCGGAGCAGTCAGAACACACACAACATTTACCAATTAAGTTCACCATCTTTTGTGGGCACGGTTCATGGTTCCCCAAAACAATTACAACAGTAAGAACAAATGTCACTGATCACAGATCACCATAACAAACATAATAATAATGAAAAAGTTTGAAATATTGCAAGAATTGTCAAATGTGACACAGACACATGAAGTGATCAAATGCTGTTGGAAAAATGCCACCAGGAGACTTTTTCAATGCAGGGTTGTCACAGATCTTCAATTTTGTTTAAAAAGATGCAGTATCCATAAGGCAAAGTACGATGAAACGAGCTATGTCTGTATATAGTAAGTGATCAATAATGGTTAAGCCATCATTATTATTTAATCAACCGTTTGATTTAGTCACTCAGTCATGTCCAACTCTTTGCGACCCATGGTCTGTAGCCCACCAGGCTCCTCTGTCCATGGAATTCTCCAGGCAAGAATACTAGAGTGGGTTGCCATTCCCTCCTCCAGGGGATCTTCCCGACCCAGGGATCAAACCTGGGTCTTGCATATTACAGGCAGATTCTTTACTGTTTCAGCCAGCAGAGAAGCCCATTTATTTATACAGTAAAGATGTATTGCATGGTTATTATGTGTCAGGGCCTGCCAGGCTTTCCACTAGGGTTCTCAATACTTTGAACTCAGAGTCCCATGATTTCCTCATACATATGAGACCCTTAATCATAATAGTGGTAATGATAGCTGTAATGTCCTGCGTGCCTATCTATTTATGTGTCAGGCACTCTGGTGAGTGCATTATCACTGTATTGCCTTTAATCTTTATCCCCATTTTATAGAATCAGGAATAATGATGCAGAGTTTATGAAATGTAACAAGCGCTGCATGGAAAATGTCAAGCCTGGAATTTAGATTGCCTGTTTTTGTTTTTTTCTATTCTCACTGACTCTTGTTACTGTCACCCTAACCCATTATGTCCCATACTGCACTTGGCTTCCTCAAATGGGTTTGTCTTTCAACTTCCCAGTTAGGGGCACTACCATCCTACTTGTCATCCATGTCTGAAAGATAAGAGATGTCTTCCTTCTCTGTCAAGTCCCTCTATCTGGTTAATCACTAGGATTTGAGTTTAATACATCTTTTTCTCTCTCTTTCTCTGTCTGGCCAGACCCCTTTTGACTTGTATTTGTTAGTTTTCAGCATTTGTTCTACCACACCCCCCACATGAGAGGTGAGGTTTATACAATACGCTTTCATGGAATTCACCCGATTTTGATAAAACATCCTTAAGCTTTCCAAGAAGTAAAATCACAATAGTTTGTTACTGCTGCAGCTGTGTTTGTCAGCAGTAGACGCTTAGAATGGGCTCACAGCAATGGTGTAGATAAGTAAGCTGCTGTGAATATAAACTTTCTCTCCTACCTAGGAAAACATGTTTGGAGGAAACTATGCTCCACTCTGTTTTAAAAAGTAAAGCTTTCCCTTTTAGCAAACAGTGCTGGGAAAATTGTAACATGCAAAAGACTGGCATTGGACCCCTATCTCATAGGAATACAGAAGTTAACTAAGAATGGATTAATGACCTAAATATGAGAGCTGAAACTGTAACACTCTTAGAAGAAAACATAGGGGCAAATCTTCATGAATTTGGATCTGGCAGTTCTTTGGTATTACATCAAAAGTAGGAACAACAAAAGGAAAAATAGGTGAAGTGGACTTCATCTAAATTAAAAACTTTTGTACATCAAAGACCATTATCAAGAAAGTAAAAAGCCTATAGAGAGGGAAAAATATTTGCAGATCATGTGTTTGATAAGGGTCTAGTATCCAGGATATATAAAGAACTCATAGCTCAGCAACAGAATGACAGACATTTCTCCATAGGAGACATACAAATGGCCAACAAGCGTGAGAAAAGATGCTCAGTGTCATTAGTCATTGCTACTACTACTACTAGTAGTCATTAGGGAAATGCAAATCAAAACCACAGCGAGATACCACTTTACCTCTAGTAGGATGACAATGACAAAAAGAAAAATTAAAAAAAAAAGGAAAATAGCAGATAATGTGAGGATGCAGAGAAACTGGAACCCTCATACATTGCTAATGGGAATGGTTCAGCCTGCTGTGGAAAATAATTTGGTGCTTCCTCAGAAAGTCCAACAAAGAATTACCATATATCCTAATAATTCCACTCCTAGGTATACTCCCCAAAGAATTGAAAACAGGGACTCAAACAAGTATATGTGCACACATGTTTATAGCAGCAGATTAACAATAATCAATAGATGGAAACAGCCCAAATGTCAATCAGTGGACAAAAGGGGAAACAAATTGTGATATATACATATGATGGAATACTATTCAGTCACAAAAAAGGAATAAAGTGCTGGTGTGAGCTACAATGTGGATGAACCTTGGAAACATTAGAAAGCCAGTTGGTGGTTGCCAGAAGCTTGAAATAGGGGAGAACGGGGATAATGTGTGATGATAATGTTCAGTCACTAAGTTGCGTCCAACTTTTTTTGACCTCATGGACTGCAGCACACCAGGCTTCCCTGTCCTTCACTATCTCCCGGAGTTTGCGCAAACTCATGACCATTAAGTCAGTGATGCCATCCAATCATCTCATCCTCTGCTGCCCCTTTCTCCTGCCCTCAATCTTTCCCAGCCTCTGGGTCTTTTCCAGTGAGTTGGCTCTTCGCATCAGGTGGCCAAAGTATTGGAGCTTCAGCTTCAGCATCAGTCCTTCCAATGAATATTCAGGGTTGATTTCCTTTAAGATTGACTAGTTTGATCTTCTTGCTGTCCAAGGGACTCTCAAGAGTCTTCTTCTGCACCACAGTTCAAAAGCATCACTTCTTCAGCACTCAGCCTTCTTTATGATCCAACTCTTCACATCCATACATGACTACCGGAAAAACCATAGCTCGGACCATATGGACTTTGTTGGCAAAGTGATGTCACTTTTTAATACACTGTCTAGGTTTGTCATATCTTTTCTTTCAAGGAGCAAGTATCTTTTAATTTCACAGCTACAGTCACAGTCTGCAGTGATTTTGGAGCTCAAGAAAATAAAGTCTGTCACTGTTTCCACTTTTTCTCCATCTATTTGCCATGAAGTAATGGGACCAGATGCCGTGATCTTAGTTTTTTGAATGTTGAGTTTCAAGCCAGCTTTTTCACTCTCCTCTTTCACCCTCATCAAGAGGCTCTTTAGTGCCTCTTTGCTTTCTGCCATTAGAGTGGTAACATCTGCATATCTGAGGTTCTTGATATTTCTCCCGGCAATCTTGATTCCAGCTTGTGCTTCATCCAGCCTGGCATTTCACATGATGTACTCTGCATATAATAGCTGTTTAAGGAATATGGGGTTTCCTTTTGGGGGTGATGAAAATATTTTGGTACTAGACAGAGGTGGTGGTTGTATAGCATTGCAAATGTACTAAATGCTGCTGGTTAATTTTCTGTTATGTGGGTTTCATCTCAGATTTGAAAACCTACCAAAAAACGGCTTTCACAAACTTCGTTGCTCTGATTGTTAATAGTAATACATATTTGGTAGATACCAGTATTTCAGGACACTATTCTTGAGAACCATTGACTGCAGCCATCTGCTAGAATTACTGACTGCCAGGATTATAACCTCTCTCCTTTGCTGTGGGCAGGACCCCTAGGCCAGAGATTACTAACTTCCATGCCTTCAGGGGCCCAACCTGTTCGAACAGATGTTTGAGGATATCTGGGTGAAAGGCAGCAGGGAGTCATGGAGATTAGGTGGAACTGGGCTGGACGGCACTGTCTAAAGGCATTCCAGTTTACACAAACTGCCCTGGGCTGCCTCTTGTCTGTTTGCATCTTTCAGCTATCCCTCTTAAGCCACCCAGAGACTAACATATTTAGAAAATCATCTTCAGTAGGCCCTCCCGTTTCTAAAAGTCAGTCTCCTGTCATAGCATCTAAACTTCTCTGCCTTCCCGTTCCAGCATAGGCTCTGAGAAAGCTCAGCTGGACTCATGAAGCATTGTGAAACCATAGCCTTCCTCCCACTGCACCCCGTCCCAGCCACCTGTCCAATCCTGTCACCCCATTGGATCTGTAAGGGGAAGGGCTCTCCCAGAGTCTTCAGTTTACAGGTGGCTCAGAGAAATGCTCAGCGACCAGTTAGTTACCGCCACTGCGGAGGGCATGGTGGCTTCTGTGGTGCTGCTTCCCCAGCAGTCTGAGTGCTTATTAGTCTGTTATCTCTCTACCCGCAGAAAAGGGGAGAGAGGCACAGAAGAATCTGGGAAGATTTTTGTGATTAGATGAGATGTAGAATGTTGTTTGTTTTAATCTCCCAAGCATTTCAAGGCTTGCACCCATTCAGAATGCTGGAAGCTTGGAGTGGGACGGAGGTGTGTCAGGGGTCAGGGGAGCAGGAGAGAGGGTGTGGAGGAAGGAAACTTAGTCCATTAGATCCAGGGAGCGGCTGGCGGTGTTTTCTTTTGTGCTTCTAGCCCTATAGCTGCTTGGCATCCCTTTTTGGGGCTTCCCTGGTGACTCAGTGGTAAAGAATGCACCTGCCAAGTGGGAGACGTGGGTTCGATCCCTGGGTCAGGAAGATCCCCTGGAGAAAAAAAAAATGACAACTCACTCCAGTATTCTTGCCTGGAAAATTACATGGACAGACGAACCTGGTGGGCTACAGTCCATGGGGTCGCAGAGAGTTGGACAAGATTTGGCAATTAAACAACAATCTCTCTTTATTGCTGATTTTCTGGGAAGCACACAGGACATAGAAAACTTTGACCCACATCCTTTCATTGTGTAACAGTTTAGTGGGTGTGTGCCGGGCGTGGTTTAGGGGGCAGGAAAAGAAAAGTACAATTAAATGACTTGAGGGACTGCCTTCAGCTCTTGTCCTAAAACCCACCCCCTTCTCTTGCTCTTCCCATTTAGACTTGAATGGCAGAGAGAATTTTCCCTCCTTCTCTGAAATCCTGTGCACAGAGCTCTGAACTCCAGGTGGTTCAGCATCTGGGCCTCAGAGTGGTGCTAAACCAGGGGCCCTTGGAAATGTCCCAGCTGTGGAAATGGGGGCTCGGCTTCCTTACGTCCCAGGAGCTCAAATTAAGGGGAAAATCTCTGCCCAAAAGATATGCTTTCATAAGATTTTAAATAAAATCACTTGCAGAGGCTCATGGAAACTGTTCAGACACTGTCTGAAAACCTTAGAAGTCCAATAGGCACCTCCACTCCTGGTGGTTTGAGAGTGGTGAAAGCCCAGGAGTGCCCTGGAAGAGACGGGAAGCCCGGGGAGCTTCTCCCCAGGAGAGTCGGCTGTGATCCCCTGCTTATCTGTCGTGGGGTGTGAGGGGGCCCTACGGTGTCATGGTAACAGAGAAGGCTCTTGAGTCAGGCTGCCGGGGTTTCAGTCCTGGCTTATTAGTTGAGTGACCTTGGAAAATTT
Organism: Giraffa tippelskirchi; assembly: GCF_054371585.1. Taxonomy (NCBI): domain Eukaryota; kingdom Metazoa; phylum Chordata; class Mammalia; order Artiodactyla; family Giraffidae; genus Giraffa; species Giraffa tippelskirchi. Next base: position 142,538,373 of record NC_137281.1, on the reverse strand, counting down.
ATTTAGCGGCACTGCAGTTTCCTCGTCTTTAGAGCAGCCATGGCAATAGTATCTACCTCATAAGGTTGTTGTGAGGGTTGAAGATCATGCCTGCAATATACCTGGCACCAGAATGAGTACCTCCTAGGTGTTTAAGGATGGTGGCTCCACCATCCACCCATGGTAGCCACACGATGGAGCCTGCAGGAGAGGCCCAGAGGTTGGCAGGAAGGCTCTGTATTGAGTGGTTTCCTGTGATTAATGCAGACTCTCTGGTTTCTTCTGCATTCCTTTCCTTGTCCAGTACTGATCCTCCAGAAGGTGGAGAACGGAGACCTGAGCAACAAGGTTCTGAAGATCACTGATTTCGGCCTGGCTCGGGAATGGCACCGAACCACCAAGATGAGCGCAGCCGGGACGTATGCCTGGATGGCCCCTGAAGTCATTCGTGCCTCCATGTTTTCCAAAGGCAGCGACGTGTGGAGGTAAGGTCCAGAGGTGAACAGTCAGCATTCCCCAGATGTATTTTCACTGCACAGATGCCTCAGAACTTGGAGAATTGGTATAGAATCCCAGGCACCCCTAAGAAGGTCTGGGTGACCTCTTCAGAGCAATTTATACTAAAGTCCACACTGCTGAATGACAATTTCTAATGCCTCATCAACCAGAAGTCCCTCCAGTGCTGTGGCTGGTACCAGTTCTATGTAGGCTCCTTTGTGTTGGTGACTGACCCCTAAGAAAGACCAGAAGATTCTAGGGGCAGTGTGTACTGACCTACAGGCTGGTGGGGGACCCAGTCACTCCTGGAGACCTTCCCCACAGTCACCCTGGCTTCTTTAGCATCAGTGGCTGTTACTGATGAACTTGTTCTCACTGTAAGCTCTTCAGCTGTTGAGTATTGTTTGTGCTGTCTCTTTTTTCTGGGTGGGCTGGAAATTATCCTTTCCAGTTATCCAGTTAAGCTTTTAGTTAAGGATCTGTCTTGTCTGTTGAGCATTGATAAAGAAATGGGAAGATGGGTCTCAGGCATGCACCCAGAACTGCAGAGTTAAAGATTATACCAACCATCCTTCTAGTTAATGTCAACCCAAAAGGTCTCAAGGACATGGATCTAAAAATCTTGTTCCCACTAATGGGAGGATGAGCATCTATAGAGTCTAAGCATCCATGTGGCTGTGAGACAGTAGCATCACCTTGGTGTACAAAAGAAAAGACTTTAGATCATCTTTATACGTCCTTTAAAGGACTTATCAATCATCATTATATTCTGTCTATGAAGTTGTTGCTTCTCACTGTGTTGTAAAGTGAGCTTGTATATGTGTGTGTATTTTAAATAACAGCTTTATTGAGATATTATTCACATACCATAAGGTGTACCTTTTAAAATATATTTAAGTCAATGGTTTTTTTTTGTGAATTTACATTGTTTTACACTAATCATCATTGTTACTAGTTTCCTAAAGCTGCTTTAACAAATTACCACAAACCTGGTTGCCTAAAACAATAGAAATTTTTAGTCCAGAGGCCAGAAGTCTGAAATTGGTGTCAGTTAAATCATACTCTCTCCAGAGACTCTGGGGCAGATTCTGTTCCAAATAAGGATTCTGGATATTAGGACTTGGATGTACCTTTTCAGGGCTACCATTCAACCGATGACAAGCAGAATATTTTTTAATCACTCAAAAAAGCCCTCAATACCTATTAGCAGTCATTCCCCAATATCTCCTATCTCTACCCTTACTCCCTGGAAACCACTAATTCACTTTCTGTCTGGATAGATTTGCCTATTTTGGACATTTTGTATAAATGGAATCACATGGTATGTGGTCTTCTGTGTCTGGTTTCCTTCATTTGCATGTTTTCAAGATTCATATGTGTTGTAGCATGTGTCAGAACTTCATTTTTTTAATAGTTGAATAATATCCCATTGTATGGATATACCACAATTTGTTTATTCATTCATTAGTTGGACTTTCGGGTTGTTTCACTTTTTGTCTAATGTAAATAATGCTGCTACAGACATTTGTGTATAAGTTTTTGTGTGAACATATGTTTTCAGTTCTCTTGGGTATATACCTAAGAGTGAAATTTTCTGAGTCATATGGTAATTATTTATTTAATTTTGGGGGGAACTGCCAAACAATTTTTTTTTTACCATGGCTTACCGTTAGCAACACACAAGTGTTCCAATTTCTCCATATCATCTCAACACTGGTTATTTTTTATTGTAGCCATTTTAGTGGATGTAAAGTGGTATCTCATTGTGGTTTTAATTTGTATTTCCCTAATAACTAATGATCTTGAGCATCTTTTCATGTGCTTATTGGTCATTTGTATATCTTCTCTGAATAAATGTGTTCAAATCCTTTACCAGTTTTAAAATTGAGTTATATGTCCTTACATTTTTATGTTGAAAGAGTTCTTTATGTATTCTACATACAAGAACCTTATCAGGTATGTGATTTGCAAATATTTTCTCCCATTCTCTGCATTTTCTTTTCACTTTCTTGATGTTATCCTTTGAAACACAAGCATTTTTTAATTTTGGTGTTCAGTTTATCAGCTTTTTTTTGATTGGTTGTGCTTTTTGGTGTCCTATCCAAGAAACCAAGTCATGAAGTTTTATACCTTTGTTTTCTTCTAAGAGTTTTATAATTTTACCTCTTATGCATAGGTCTCTGTTCCATTTTGACTTAATTCCTGTATGTGGTATGAGGTGGGGGTATAATTTCATTATTTTTCTTGTGGCTATCTAGTTGTCCCAGCACCACTTGTTGACAGGACTGTTTTTTTCCTTATTGAATTGTCTTGACATCCGTGTCAAAAAGCAGTTCACCAAAATGTAAGAGTTTATTTCTGGACTCTCATTTCTACTCCATTGATCTATGTGTCTACCATTATGCCAGTGCCACCTGTTTTTTAAGTACTGTAGCTTTTTAGTAAGTTCTGAAATTAGGAAGTGTAAGTCTTCCTACTTTCTTCTTTTTCAAGATTATTTTGGCTATTTGGATCTCTTCAATTTCTGCATGAATTTTAGGATCTTTTTGTCCATTTCTGAAAAGTAGGCAGCTAGAATTTTGTAGGGATTGTGTTAAATCTTTAGACTACCTTGGGGAGTATTGCCATCTAAGTAATACTAAGTCTTCCAATCCATGAACACGGGATATCTTTCTATTTATTTAGACCTTCTTTAATTTCTTTCAGTGATGCTTTATAGCTTCTGAATATAGAATCTTATTTCCCTGCACATTAATTACAGGGTTAAGTAGCTATTGTGAAGAAAAGAGTTTTCCTTTCCTTAAAATATTTGACCAGATCTCATTAGGTTGAGCTATACCCTGATATTCAACTGTTTTTGACCTACAAAAACAGCAATTTCATACGCTTCAACTTAATACTTTCATTGCTTGACTGTAGGTTAATTAGATTAGTTGATGTATTAAGCTAAGCTGCTATTACAAAGAGACCTACCAATGAAAGAAATGTATTTCTTTTCCAAGGAGTAGTCCAGCCTGTCCAAACTGGTGGAACAGCTGTGCACCTTGAGATCATTTAGGAACTCAGATTCTTTCAGGATCCCTCAGCATGTTGTTCATATCTGAACCGTTATATCTGAGTGACAGTTACTTCTCCAGAAGTATTGTATTTATATCCCACAGAAAAGGGGAAAGAGAGCTTATCCTTGACAAGCAGCTTGTCTTTAATTTGGAGATGACTCCAAAAGTAGGTATTATTATTTCCATTTTACAGATGAGGTAACTGAGGCTTAGATGATTGCAGTTAGTTGCCTAGGTTCACTCAGGTGGTAGAGGTAAAGCTGTGATTTGAACTAGATATGTGTCTCTTAAAAATCTGTGCTTGTAGCCACTTCGCCATCTGTGTACTCTTAATCCTGCCCTTTGGGCACCCTCTTCCAGGGGGATTGGCCCATGGCCCATCATGCCTGAGACCTAGCAGGATGTCCCAAGAGGGCCAAAGCATGTCTAGGAACTCAGGACAAAGGTGGTTCCCAAACTGACTTGTAGTGCATTACTCCTTCAAGAAATGTTTGTTAAAAAATTACTTACTCTGTGTTATGACCAAGCAAGTATGCTTGCTTCCTGCTGCATAATGGAAAGACCTAACACCAACCAAGACTCTTGCAGAGAGAAAAAGGATTTATTGCAGGGCAGCCAAGCAGGAAGCGGTACTCAGATCTGTCTCCCTAATCAATTGATCCAATACTTTGGCCACCTGATGTGAAGAGGCAAGTCATTGGAAAAGACCCTGATGCTAGGAAAGATTGAGGACAGGAGAAGGGGACAACAGAAGATGTGATGGTTGGATGGCATCTCCAACTCAATGGACATGAATCTGAGCAAACTCCAGGAGATGGTGAAGGACAGGGAAGCCTGGTGTGCTGCAGTCCATGGGGTCACAAAGAGTTAGACATGACTTAGTGACTGAACAACAACAAATCATTTGGCTGTTGAGTGGGATATTTATGTGGAAGTAGGGAATAGAGGGGAAGGGGCTGGGAAATGATTGGTGGAAAGTGATATGTCAGTTTCTGGAGTTCTCTGCACAGTCTCGACTGCTCTTCATGCCTCTTCATGGGTAGCATGTGCAAATTCAGGGGGCTTCTCTACATTACGTGAGGTGGATTTTCAGCCTGTGGTGTGTGAAGTTCATTATCTAAGTTCACTATTGGTTGTCCTAGTCCCTCAGTGTGCCTTGAAGGAGGCTGTCAGCAGGTTGTTTTCTGTATCTGTGGTTTCCCTGGTTTTCTGCAAAACAAGCTTGATATCCTCCAGGTATCATTTTATTCCTATCTCATTTCTGCCTTATGGGCCTTGAGTGCGGAAGATAATGGCATGGTTTCAGGGTCAGGTACTGGGCTGAGCCTTTGTCCAACCACCTTCCCTTGAGCTCCCCTACCTTGCCTTCACTCTGCTGAACTCATCCAGGGCCTTGGGCCTCTGCAGTTGCCAGGTGCTCAGGGCCAGCAGAGTGTGTCTCACTGTTCTTCAAGGATAGTTCTCTGGACCTCTTCCATGCTGTGATGGGGGGTAGGATGAGCATGGCCCAGGCTTCCTCAAGAAGACATTCTTCCCTTTGGTTGTGCTGTGCAGGGAGGGCAGTGGTGACAGTCAGAGGTCATCGTCCCATGGTGACTCCTTGCCTGTGGTGTGTAGGATGAGGTGTCATTTAAAGTTTTTTAAATGACAGAAGGAAAACATGTTCACTGCAGAAAAAAAAATTAGAAAATATGGATAAACAAAAGAGAAAAAGAAAGGAAAGAAGAAAATCACCCACAGTGTACTTCTAAAGATAATCTATGATGACATTTTGGTGTGTTTATTCCTGTTCCCATGATCACCCACCCATCCCTTAAAATGGGATCACTTCTGTTTTGTAAGCTAACTTTTTGAATGTAATGCAGAATGAACATATTGCCATTTTTTTTTTTGTATTTATTCTTTTTTACATGAGTGCTCAAGCTTTTTTAAAAAAATGGTTTTGTGTATTTTTTATGATTCTTGCTCTTTGGTTTTTTCTAATATTTATTTGGCTGTGCCAGGTCTTAGTTGTCACACACGGGATCTTTGGTTTGGGGCATGTGGGATCTATATGGAATCTTTAGTTGCAGCATGCGGGATCTAGTTCCCCAGCCAGGGATTGAACCCGGGTCGCCTGCATTGGGAGCACAGAGCCTTAGCCACTGGACCACTAGGGAAGTCCCCATATTGCCATGTTAATAAGTATGTATTATGTCAATAAATATATTAACATGTGTATTTGTAAATAAATTAGAAAATATGTTGTCAATTTTGAATGAGGGTCTGGTTAACAATAAGAAGAGTGATTGTATGCTTCCTCACAGTTTGCAAAGTGCATTCACGTATGGTAGTTCAGTTGTCTTTGCCACGATTATTAAATGGTCAGTGTGGTTCCTGCAACGTGGGGTCCCAGCTGATGACCAAGCGCAGGAGCCCACTCGAGGGACACCGTCTCCTGTTAGAGAGTGGACCCCTGAGCTGACAGTCTTAAAGTCCGTGCAGGTTAATAAGAAAAACAGCCCCGGCCCAGCACAGGTGTAGAATTGCTGCACCTTTGGTTAGGAGGGGTTGCTGTTGACTTTAAGCCTTTCCTTCACTTTGAAAAAACACCCCTCCCCCACATCCAGCATTACCAAACAGTGGAAAGGATTACTGCACCTCTGAAGGTGGTTAATGATTGACACAGGGTACATTCCCGAGGGTTTGGGGTTGGGCTCTGGGGACTCTTGGGAAATTACTGGCAGCCCTTTGGGAGCTGGCAGTTCTCTCAGAGGAAGGGATGCTGAAGCAGAGTTCTAGCTGACCTGGTACCGGGAGGCCACTTGTAAATGGTCTTGAACAGACTTCTTGACCTTCTCTTAATCCTGGGAGGGCAAGAAAATAGGCTACACCCAAGGTAAATCATGTCTACCTCTCCCTCGGGGTTCAGATCCACTTAATGGGTGTTTCTCCAGTCCCCTATTTGGACTCTATTCCTGCCAAAAGGACACCAAACCTTCATTTAAATCACCCACCTTCTGCTATAAAAATACAGAGGAACATTGGCAAAGGAACACTTTGGTTAAGTCATCCCCAGAAGGGCTCCTTCCTTGAATACTAGTGCCCCTCCAGACGCTTTCTCATTTCAGGCCCTTCCCATGGGGAAGCACGCAGCGTTTTCCAGCAATAGGTGGCAGTTTTGGGACGCAGGGTAGTTATTGTTATTTGTTCCTTGCAACTCTTCTGTGAGGTGTTGGGATTGCCGGCTCTGTTACACGGTTGAGGAAACAGGTTTGGAGAGGTGAACTTGCTTTCTCAAGGTCACACGGCTGTAAGTGGTAAAGCAGGCATTTGACTCAAGTCTGTCTAAGTCTTTCTTGAGCAGCACTTCTCCACTTTTCCTTGTTGTAGAGCCCTTCAGATGGAGTGGAATGCCGGTGAACAAAGGACCAAGCCAGGCGAGAGCAGAGCTGCCCTTGTGGAAGCTGGAGAGGAGGGTCCCTGGCTCCTCCCGCTTCCAGGTGGCCTGAGACATCACCCTGGAGTAGAACTCAGTGTAAAAACCATCGCAGGCGGGACTCGAGGACACAGACAGGATAAATTTGGATCTTTGAAAACACTCTGTTTTTCCAGGTCATTAGGGTTTGGACATTGATTGTCTTTGCCTAGGTGGAAGAAAGGGGTTTGGGGAACGTTGGCTTTTCTTCCTCAGAGTAGAAGTAGACAGTAGTGCCAGGAACACACAGCTGTACATGGGAGTGACTCTAGCATGGAATCTAGGTAGCAATGCTGAGAACTAGTAGAGGTCCCTTGATGGGTGCTGCCCAGTGTGGCTGCTGTCTGGATAAGTCACCTGAGAGGTTTGGCAGGAAGTGCCCTGGTGCAGTTCCTGATGATATTTGGGGCTTACTCTGTGGCCCCTGGTGCAGCCTGCAGGACAGTCTGGCTGTGCCCGTACTCTTACATCCACTCATCACTATGTGAGGTTGTAGGCGTACCAGAGCCTGGGCAAGGCTCTGAGAATGCAAAGGTTACAAACCGGTTGTCCCTGCCCTTTAGGAGACCACAGGCTGCTAAACAAACAACTAAAGGACTGAGCAACATGTCGGGGTGTCAGAGAAGGCTTCCTGAAGTGTCCAATTGTTCCCATCAGTCTCAGACTAAAATCCAACTTCTTGTCAGGACAAGACAAGACCTGTAACTACCAGTCTACTAGGCTATGTCTTTTCCCCCTGTCAAAATACATGAAGAAAATTATAGTATCTGGAGGGCTCACGGGGAGAAAGCCATTGTCCAGGGAGACTGGCCAGTCCACTCTGAGGGTCCCTCTGTAGAGACCCCTGGGATGCCCTGGCACAGAGGTGGGCATGTTGCTTTCTTTTAGAGCCATACCAGGCCACTTGGAGTCCTCTGAAGGCAAGTCCACACCTTTTTTTATGCTGATCCCTGGCCTCTCTCCTTCCCTTAGCAGAGTTTTGCTCAGGGTCTAGCTGCCTCCTACCTCTGTCCTGGGCTGATAGAGGTGACCTTCCTTTGTGTCCTCATAGTACCTCTGTTGTGACTTCTCTCTCTGTATTCTAAGTAGTGTTTTTATCTGTTCCTCTCTCTGATTTCTTTGTGGATAAGATCTGTGTATTTTTATCCTATATCCCAGTGCTTGGCATTGAGTTTGATGCATAGTAGATGTTTAAAATGAATGAATAAATGGTGGTGCATTTGAATCAGATCTTGAAAGATAATTAGCAGAGTTTACCAAGCAGAGAAATGGTAGAAGGGCATTCTAGGGAGAAAGAATTGAGAACTGGTCCAGGTCCACTATGACTTACTCTATATATGCCCTTAATAGATGTGGCTAACCCTATCTAAAACTTAACTTTCCTCATCTGAAAAATGATAATATTTATCTTGCAGGTTTGTTGTAGGGATTCAAGACGACACTTGTAAATGTCTTAGTATGCTGTACATACAAGGTACCATGATCAAATAGTTACTGGGTTTATTATTCTTTTTAAAATTAGTATGTCTTCTTGTTGGTTATAGACTACAGATGAGTATTACCAAAAAATTGAGGTTTGTGTTGAAAACATAAGGAAAGCCCCTCTCCCAACTGCTCATGGCCTTATGGTTTCTATTCCTGAGTTATTCCTGGAAGGATTAAACACTACATGAGTTTGCCTGGTTGTGATTGTGAATTCATAGGATAATTATTCCACTAAACTCTGTACTCCCAGTTCTCCAAGTCCAAGGACAAATGAAAAGAAATTCTTCATGTGGACTTAAAAGGTAGGGAGGGAACTTGAAGCCTGCCCCACTCCACCATTGCAGTCCACCCTTGTGAAACTTGCCCCTTTGAATTAGAGAGAGTTCACTGTTATGGATGCACTCATGCTGGTCACGGGCAAGAATCTATTCAGCCAAATGGGCACCGAAAGAAATCTTTCCCAGGAGAAAAATCTGTTTCGGGTGGTCATCTCTCTCCTTTTTAAAGCTAAACAAACAATGTATCTGTTGCCATATAATCCAGCAGTCCCACTTCTGGGCATATACCCAGACAAAACTGTAACTTGAAAAAGATACATGCACCCTTATGTTCAAAGCAGCACTGTTTACAGTAGCCATGGAAACAACCCACAGGCCCATCAAGAGATAATTGGTGTAAGAAGATGTGTGTGGTATATATATTCAATGGACTATTACCCCGCCATTAAAAAGAATGAAATAGTGCCATTTGCAGCAACATGGATGGACCTAGAGATTATCATACTAAGTGAAGTAAGTCAGAAAGAGAAAGACAAATACTATATATGTCACTTATATGTGGAATCTAAAATATGACACAAATGAACATATCTGTGAAATAAAAACAGACTCACAGATGTAGAAAACAGATTTGTAGTTGCCAAAGGGGAGGGGAGTTTTGGATTAGCATTGCAAACCATCGTATACAGGATGGATAAACAACAAGGTCCTACTGTATAGCATGGGCTTTCCAAGTGGCTCAGTATTATATTATCTGCCTGACAGTGCAAGAGACATGGGTGCAATCCCTGGGTTAGAAAGATACCCGGGAGAGGAAATGGCAACCCACTCCAGTATTCTTGCCTGGAAAATCCCATGGACAGAGGAGCCGGGTGGGCTGCAGTCCATGGGGTCAAGCTGGACATGACTTAGCAACTGAGCACATACACACACTGTATAGCACAGGAAACTATATTCAATATCCTGTGATAAACCATAATGGAAACAAATATGAAAAAGTATACGTGTGTGTGTGTGTGTGTGTGTGTGTATTATTAAAAAGCAAATACTTTGCCAACTGAAGTCTGTCTAATCAAAGCTATGGTTTTTCCAGTAGTCATGTATGGATGTGAGAGTTGGACTATAAAGCTGAGCGCCAAAGAATTGATGCTTTTGAACTGTGGTGTTGGAGAAGACTCTTGAGAGTCCCTTGGACTGCAAGGAGATCCAACCAGTCCATCCTAAAGGAGATCAGTCCTGGGTGTTCATTGGAAGGACTGATGTTAAAGCTGAAACTCCAATACTTTGGCCACCTGATGCGAAGAGCTGACTCATTTGAAAAGACCCTAATGCTGGGAAAGATTGAGGGCAGGAGAAGGGGATGACAGAGGATGAGATGGTTGGATGGCATCACTGACTCAATGGACATGAGTTTGAGTAAGCTCTGAGAGTTGGTGATGGACAGGGAGGCCTGCTGTGCTGCAGTCCATGGAGTCACAAAGAGTTGGACACGACTGAGCGACTGAACTGAACTGAATCACTTTGTTGTACAGTAGAAATTAAACACAATATTGTTAATCAACTATACTTAAATAAAATTTAAAAGAAAATAATATATCTGTGACAAACGCTGAAGTTTTCTTAAAGCAGAAAAAAATATATTCCTGGGAGCCTTCCTCTTCATCCAGTTTATTACATTCACAATAGCAACCACAGAAGAGCTGTGGCGCTTAAGCAGTGATTTAAACAATAGAACATTCATTTCATGATAGCCTTGTCAAACTGTTCATGTTATTCACACTTCACAGATGAGGAATTTGAAGAATAAGACTTTAAAACCAAGTGTGCTTGACTCAAGAGTTTTTGCTTATAGCCAGTAGGGCTTATGGCCTCCCTTTTATATTATGGCAGTATGTCTGTGCTGTTAGTCTCCCTACATGTTGGAGAAGATGTGGGATACTCGTCAAAGCCTCATGAGCTATTTCGATGAAATTACAGCTGTGGTTCATTGTGTGACTTCTGTCTTCTTCCTCTCCCTAGCTATGGGGTACTGCTTTGGGAGCTCCTGACTGGTGAGGTGCCCTTCCGGGGAATTGATGGCTTAGCAGTCGCTTATGGAGTGGCCATGAACAAGCTGGCCCTTCCCATTCCTTCTACGTGCCCGGAACCTTTTGCCAAACTCATGGAAGGTGAGTGACCCCTAGCTGGAACAAAACTGGAGGCTGTTTTACCTTTCTGTCAGCGCTGAATAGACTGTGGCCAGTTCTGCATGACCAGTAACTGGAAGAGGAGGTGAAATAGGAGTCACTCAAGGAGGAATCCTAAGGATGGTTACAAGAGTTAGCTCAAGATGATATCAGCACCCTGCTACACTGGTATCACCCACGTCCCTTCTGTCCATCTAGTGACTATACAACTTAACTTAGAAACTAAAGGCTGCTATCCAGTGCTTTGGTTTATCAGTTAATGCAAAGTAAGAAAGAATAGTAGCTTTTATTTCAAGACCTCTGAGTGTCTTACGTGTAGAAACGAAGAAGATCTAAGAAGAGAGGAATTCTAAGTCATCTAGTTAGGCCCTATGATTTTTATCAGTGAGAAATCCTAATCTGAGAGAGGTTAAATGGATAGGTGGCCACTCCATTAGTTAGGGACTGAGCTGCAAGTAGATAGAATTCACTTTTTCTGGGTCCCATGCCTGTGCTTTTCATCTCATCAGCACATCGAAGAGGGGAAGGGTATAGCTCATTTATTTATGGGAAATCGAGGCCCAAGGTGTACCTACCCATTGTCACGCCCGGAATTATGTATTATACTAACTCGATAAACTGTGGTAGTTGTACTTCACGCAAAAAAACTCTTTGGACTTGCCTTTCTTCTGCTAAATGAGTAGAACAGAGTGGGTGCAGAGTTGCTGCGTTGTGTTTCCAGCTTCACTCTTGATGATGGTGATGCTGGGCAGCTTGCTTTATCTTCTGAGCCCTGTTGGGGGTTCCCTCAATGCCAGTTTCTCTGTTTCTGGAAGAAGAAATGAGAGGTGGTTTTCTGTCAGATGAGGTCACATGACATCCTAAGTCTTCTGTCTGCCCCTGTCCGTTCATGCTTCCTGACTCATGTGCTCCATGCAGATTGCTGGAATCCCGATCCCCATTCACGCCCATCTTTCACGAGTATCCTGGACCAGCTAACTACCATAGAGGAGTCTGGTTTCTTTGAAATGCCCAAGGACTCCTTCCACTGCCTGCAGGATGACTGGAAACACGAGATTCAGGAGATGTTTGACCAACTCAGGGCCAAAGAAAAGGTAAGAAAGAGAAGCAGAAGGCATGCGTTGACTCAGGGGACCTTCTCCACTGGGGCCTCTGAGCAAGACTGTGATGCAGCCACCTTCCTGCTTGGTTTGTGATATCAAAGCAGCTTTTTCCTTCCTGGCTTTATGTGGTGCGTTCTTCAGGCCTCAAGTGTGACCTGAAATGATAAGAGAGTTTTTCTCTCTTTTGGGGATGTGGTAGGAATAAGTGGAGGAGGGCAGGGCAACCCACTCCACTGTTCTTGCCTGGACAATCCCATGGACAGAGGAGCCTGGTGGGCTACAGTCCACAGGGTCACAAAGAGTTGGACACGACTGAATCGACTGACCAAGCATGCACGCACAGGAATAAGTAAGGGAAGTCATGAGCCCAAAGCTCTCCTTGCAGAGTATCTACTTCATTGTCCAAACTGGAGGAGGAGCACCACTGGGCAAGTACCAACAGGATGTCTCACTCTGGCAGCTGGACATATCATGAGAAGGTTCTAGAAAGGTGTCTTGGTTCTGCAATGGACTTGTCGAAGGGGGTTAACAGGATATAGGGATACTTGAACACTGAGAACAGTTATCAGAACATCCTGCCAGTGTCTTTGGGGATCAGGATCAGAAACAGCACATGGGCTAAAAATACCATGAGTCTCAAAATTGTTTGGCATGTTTCATGTTTTTATGGAAAGGGCTCAAAGGCTGAACCAACTGAGGAGTTCAGAGACTCATAGCCCGTTAGAGATCTGCCTTTTTGTTTTGGTGACTGTTCTCTGAATGGCCCCTTTTAATGCCATTGCCACGGAGGAAGCTAAGCCAAATCAAAGCAGTTATGTTGCTTGTTCCTCAGGACCTGCAGCTCGGGGCATGAGGGATGTCCATGGGTAGACTTGGTTAATTTCTTCTTTCCATTCTCACTCCCCACTGTGGAAATTCGGAAAGCAATATAATAGTAGTGTCTAAAATTGTCTTCATGGCTTCCCAGTTCTTTCACTTGCAAGGTCTGAAGAGGCCTTTTCATCCGTTTTATCCAGGAGTCTTATGGCCCCTGCTACAGCATGTAGGGCAGGTGTTATTAACTTTTGCATCTCAGAGCTGAAGATCAGTATCTATCTAAAGTCACACAACTAGTAAGTGAGGAGACAGAATCTTGAACCAGGGCCTTCTGGTACCAAAACCATCTTGTTTCCAATATCATCATTGTTCTCTAAACAAATAACTTAAAAATCATTTCCAGAGCTGATCTGAAGATGTAAATGTTTTGATGCAATGTAGCAATCCTAAGCCTGGTTTTGTTGTTTAGTCGTGTCTGACTCTGTGGCCCCATGGACTGTAGCCCACCAGGCTCCTCTAATTCTGTCTGTGGAATTTCCTGTCTGTGAAATTTCCCAGTCAAGAATACTGGAGTGGGTTGCCGTTTTCTTCTTCAGGGTGTCTTCACAGATCAGGGATCAAACTCATGTCTCCTGCATTGGCAGGTGGATTCTTTACCACTGAGCCACCAGGGTACTGTTTGGCAAGGCAAGGAGCATTCTGCAGGGGGATGCAATGAGCTTGTGACAATTCTTTACCTGGGAGAGGGGAGGATCCGCACTGACCATTGAGCTGAATGATTAAAAGAGACTGTTCAATTACTAATTATATTCCAACTAGAAGAACCCCAGAGTTCCTGACCTTTCTTGAATCACTAACTCCTTTTTTTGTTTGTTTTTTAAATTTATTTTTTATTGAAGTGTAGTTGAATTATAGGCTATCCTGGTGGCTCAGTGGTAAAGACTCCACCTGCCAATGCAGGAGACTCGGGTTTGATCCCTGGGTTGGGGAGATCCCCTGGAGAAGGGACTGGCCAGTATTCTTGCCTGGAGAATTCATGGACAGAGGAGCCTGGCAGGCTAGAGTCCATGGGGTCACAAAACAATCAGACACAACTTAGTGACTGAACTACAAAAACAAATTGAATTACAGTGTTGCATTTGTTACTGCTGTACAGAGAAGTGATGCAAGTATATGTGTGTGTGTGTGTGTGTGTGTGTATATGTATGTTTATATTCTTTTTCATATTTTTTCCACTATGGTTTATCACAGGATATTGAATATAGTTCTCCGATTATTTCTTTTGATTGATGACATTATAAGGATACTAACCGGTAAGAAAAATGAAAGTTGGATTTTGTCAGAAAGTAGATACTAGGAGAAGGCAATGGCACCCCACTCCAGTACTCTTGCCTGGAAAATCCCATGGATGGAGGAGCCTGGTGGGCTGCGGTCCATGGGGTCGCTTAGAGTCGGACACGACTGAGCGATTTCACTTTCCCTTTTCACTTTCATGCATTGGAGAAGGAAATGGCAACCCACTCCAGTGTTCTTGCCTGGAGAATCCCAGGGATGGCGGAGGCTAGTGGGCTGCCATCTATGGGGTCGCACAGAGTCGGACACGACTGAAGCGACTTAGCAGCAGCAGCAGCAGATACTAGGAAAGGTCAAACCAGTTCTCATAATAGCTAACATGTGTAGAGCATGTGCTATATGCCATGCTCTAAGTAATTTATATGAATTCTTACATAATCTTGCATAAAAAGCTAGTAATTGTTTTAGGTAATACAACCCTGTGATGTTGGTGCTGTTACCTCCATATTACATGTGATGCCCATTTTAACTTGCCCAAGGCCACAGATTCAACCACTGTGTTTCAAAGTCCTTGCCTTGAACTTGGATACGTCTCCATTATAAGGCTTGGAGTTCAACAAGTGAGGGTAAAGATAGATGATGAGCTTTCTCTCTGGAGAGACTCCTCTTAAATCATTGTATGTGAAAGATGTGATTTACATAGTATGGAGTTGATGCCCAAATAGGTGTTTCACAAGAAACACATTGGCACCTCCACCATGTTGGAGGGGTTCCAGGTATATGGTGCCATAGGCCAGTACTCCATAAATGTCCTGGTTTCCCATATAATTCACTCTTCAGGTTAGCTCAACCTGCTGCTCCCTTGTATGTGAGGGTGGATTGGTTTCTGGGCTGGGGTTCGAATTCCCTTAAAGGAAGGAGTTTAGACCCAAGCCATTCCTTAGACAAAAGCATGTAGGAGAAAGGACTTAGGAAGGCTGAGAGTAGCTTGAACTAATTATAGCTTTCCCATTAGCAAATAACCAACCAAGAATAATTTTCCTGAATCTTCTATGTGTTTTTGTTCTGATGGTGAAAACAAAGCAGGGGAACAAGAAAGCCAAGGATTTGGAGGGCACACAAGCAATCAATCTGTTCATCAAAGAAGTTCGAAAGTTCAAGCTCATTTCTCAGGCACTTGTGATGAATCCATATTACCATAAAGAAGGGTTGCGTTTATAAACATTGTCTTCTCCTCTCCTCATTTCTTTCGTTCATTCAGTGACTCAATAGTTAATCAGCAACTACTGAGAATCTACCCTGTACCAGCCAACCTTCAAAGTGCTCATCCTCTTCTCATTTCTATTCTTTCTATCACTTCAATGGTCATTAGCAGGTAATGAAAGGCAAGTTGAATGAAACACTCCTTTCATCAGAATATTTTATTTCCATTTTGCCTCTGTTCTGTCTTCTGCTCTCTGCCTGCTGCTCTGCTTCCCCAGTATGTGTTCACATACTGTTTTTCTAGCCCTTGTTCCATTTCTATATTTTTTTCTAGAGCAGAATGACTTTTTAGAGTAGAGCGTTTCATTGAGAATTTTAAGTTCCAATCACAGGAGTGTTTCTCTGGCTGCATTATTGGAAAAACAAAAAAAGCTCCCCCCTTTTTAGAGCTGGTTCTCTCAGGTTGTTGACATGAAAGCTTCTAAAGTTTTAACCCTCTGCTCCCACCCCATTTCAATCCTGAAAGTAAAAGTGTTAGTCGCTCAGTCATGTCCGACTCTTTGGATCCCCATGGACTGTAGCCTGCCAGACTCTGTCCATGAAATTCTCCAGGCAAGAATACTGGAGTGAGTTGCCATCCCTTCTCCAAGAGATCTTCCCGACCCAGGAATTGAACGCGCATCTCTTGCATCTCCTGCATTGGCAGGTGGGGTTCCTTACCAGTTGAGCCACAGCCTTTTTTCACTTCATCATGGGCCTACAGTAACCAGTGTTAATAGTTTAGAATCCAGATTTTTAAAGTTGTTTACAGATGCTTTATTCTCTTTCCTGGGTTCTCTCCTATTTCCTGATGCTGTAATCTCCCACCTCTTCCTAGGAACTCTGTGCTGAGTTTATTTATAAATTCATGCAGAAGGACAAAGGGAAGACAAGGGAGAGGTTCTCCCACCCAGTGTGGTAGTGTTTCTAGAGCAAGGGCCTGGCAAAGACTTCAGGAAATGTTCTTGCTTTTCTTTGCTGGGCTGTCTCCGCCCCTCTAGAGCAAATGGTTGCCCTTTAAGATAAGATGAAAGTTTCAAACACATGCCTCAGTGGATTCACTCACCAGATGAACCAAGATTTAGATGACATGCCTCAAGAACCTTTTGAACAGCCACCCTGGGAATGTATTTATTTTTATTTGCATGTTAGATGATGCCTGGAGTGTGACTCATTTACAGCAGGCTCATTTTTAAGCTAGATTACCTTAAGTTGGCTCTGGTTTTTAAAAAATTTCCTTTATGTAACAGGAAAAAAAAATCAAAATAGAACCAAGACTGTGAAAGTTAAGTACATGATTATGATTATATGATCATAATTATATGATTATGATTATATTTTCTACTTAAACTCTACTGTTTATCCTGGTCACAGATAATTTTGATCAATCAGTCAAAGTATTGTTGTTATTCAGCCCCTAAGTTGTGTCCAACTCATTGTGACCCCATGGATGCAACACGCCGGGCTTCCCTCTCCTTCACTATCTCCCGGAGCTTGCTCAAACTCGTATCCATCGAGTCAGTGATGCCATCCAACCATCTCATCCTCTGTCATCCCCTTCTCCTCCTGCCTTCAATCTTTCCCAGCATCAGGGTCTTTTCCAATGAGTCAGCTCTTCACATCAGGTGGCCAAAGTATTGGAGCTTCAGCTTCAGCATCAGTCGTTCCAATGACTATTCAGGGTTGATTTCCTTTAGGGTCGACTGGTTGGATCTCCTTGCAGTCCAAGGGACTCTCAAGAGTCTTCTCCAGCACCAGGAACTCTCAGCCCCCTTCTGCAGGGCTTGGCCTGTGGCTACCCTAGCTGTGTACTCAGGATGTCTCTTCTGAGCCTGCCTTCCCTTACCATTTGAGGTGGTCAGGTGTTCATTTGCCAACTAGCTATCCAGCGCCGCCCCCCCATCTCCTCCAGAGAGTGAAGTGTGGGGCATTAGAGGAGAGCTGTCCAGGTTGCTGTGAGCACTGCTCTCCCACGGGTGAGCGCCCCCCCACTGCCCCGGGGGGTGCCCCCTTCTCTCTGATGGTTCTACCTGCCCGGCAGGAGCTGCGCACCTGGGAGGAGGAGCTGACGCGGGCCGCGCTCCAGCAGAAGAACCAGGAGGAGCTGCTGCGGCGCCGGGAGCAGGAGCTGGCCGAGCGGGAGATCGACATTCTGGAACGAGAGCTCAACATCATCATCCACCAGTTGTGCCAGGAGAAGCCCCGGGTCAAGAAGCGCAAGGGCAAGTTCAGGAAGAGCCGGCTGAAGCTCAAGGATGGAAATCGCATCAGCCTCCCTTCTGGTTGGTGCCCGGAGACCTGGGGGAGGGCTTCCCAGGTGACACTAGTGGTAAAGAACCTGCCTGCCAGTGCAGGAGACGTAAGACCAGCGGGTTTGATCCCTCGGTCAGGAAGATCCCTTGGAGGAGAGCATGGCAAACCACTCCAGTATTCTCGCCTGGAGAATCCCCATAGACAGAGGAGCTTGGCAGGCTACAGTCCGTGGTGTCGCAGAGAGTCAAACACAACTGAAGTGACTGAGCACCCACAAACTGGGGGAAGCGCAAGTGGGCTGAGGGGCTCGTGTGGCAGGGGGTCTGTGGGAACCAGGGACTGGGCTCAGAAACATGAGACCCCGGGTTCCTTATAGAGCTGGTTGGAGACCCTGGGTTCTATTCCAGGGAAAGCCTGGCCTGCTGAGAAGCTTCACCCTTCCAAAGGGAGTTTTGGAGTGTGACTGCACAGAGAACATGAGAGCAAGGCCATGACCACGGCCTTGGTCCGACAGGCAGGCACGGTCCGGTCTGCTAGAAAGCATGGCTGTGCATGCAGGCACATCTCACTGTAGGAAAGCCTGGAGAATGAAGAGGTCATTGGGTAAAAGAATCCCAGGGTGAATGTGTGTATGTGCCTATGAGATAAGAAGACTCCTGGCTCTGCAAAATAACTCAGGGTTTCCGTAATAATTAGTTCTCTGTGTGCAGTTGAGATTAGGATGGATGTTTAAGAATTGGATTTACA
The DNA here is from genome assembly GCF_054371585.1 of Giraffa tippelskirchi. Classification (NCBI taxonomy): domain Eukaryota; kingdom Metazoa; phylum Chordata; class Mammalia; order Artiodactyla; family Giraffidae; genus Giraffa; species Giraffa tippelskirchi. The sequence goes on along the minus strand of NC_137281.1, from coordinate 142,519,977 downwards.
CGTAACCTTTCAGAAACACATTAGTTGAGCAAAGGTACATTTGCAGTAGGGACCACCTTGGGAAAATGCAAAGAAATAAGAAACTATGAATTAGAGTCTCTGGAGTTTACCTACCCACGGAGGGAGGTGAGTACTCAAGTATGTGTTTATGTAGATTAAAAAGTTCATTGTATTCTGAGCCTGTCCGTCCCCAGGAAGCAGGCTTATTAGAAGTGTAAGGAATCAAGGGAAAATAGTGTAACGGGAGCAGTAGTAGATGATTTTAAGCACTGGGATGGTGGTTTAGGTATAGACAAGAGAATCCACGTAGTGAAATTCAGTGAGTGTTGCTGCACACTTTTTTTTTTCAGGCAACACAGAGTCTTTAAGCATCTCTGGAGCAACATGTGCCAGCATCTTGATGTGTGCTAAGGAAGCAGATAGGAAAGCCATGGAGCCCAGCTCCAGGGAGATCACCGTCTAGAGGGGAAACCTAGGTGCCAACAGGCAGATCTTTATGATAAGCCCTTCGATAGATGGGCAGAATGAAGCCCAGAAACTCAGAGAATGTACAATTTACATTCCTCATGCTCTGATGTAAACACCTTTGGAATAAACTAGAATTTGGACCATTAACTGCATCTCCCTCACTTTCTCAGGTTCTGTGGGTTAATCCTGTTACCCTGCACTTAATGAGAAGCATCTGTCTCCCTGCTTTGGTCCCTGACAAAAGGAGATGTGTACTAATAGATTGTATGAGACAGAGTAGTTTATGTATTTTATATTAGATTACCTAGAATAATCAACTGGGCTTCCCCAATGACTCAGTGGGTAAAGAAGCCACCTGCCACTCAGGAGACACAGGAGATGTGGGTTTTATCCCTGGGTTGGGAAGATCCCCTGGAAATGGCAGCTCACTCTAGCATTTTTGCCTGAAAAATCCCATGGACAGAGGAAACTGGCAGGCTATAGTCCAAAGGGTCGCAAAGAGTCGGAAACGACCAAGTGACTAAGCACACACACAGAATAATCAACAAGGTCTCATGATATTTTAAAAATTTATTCCAAGTAAGTACTTGCTACCTCTATGCACATTATATAGACAGCTTTACGAAAACAGTCTAATGAAGTTCACTTGGGTAATGAAGCTTCCATCTCTACATACATCCAGCCGCCACATCCCTATGGGAAAAAGAAATGATTCTAAAAGAGAACACTTCCCAGTTGAAAAGGAGCTTCTCAGGACATAGTGCCCACCCCTCAAGGCTGCCAGCAAGTGTCAGTTCTCTCATAGGAACTTTTTTTAATTGAAGTAGAGTTGATATAAAATATTATACAAGTTTCAGGTGCACATATAATGACTCACCATTTTTAAAGGTTATATTCCATTTATAGCTATTATAAAATATTGGCTATATTTCCTGTGTTGGACCAGATATCCCTGTTGTTGTTGTTTAGTTGCTGGTGTCTAGCTCCTTTGTGACCCTGTGGACTGTAGCCCAGTAGGCTCCTCTGTCCATGGGATTTCCCAGGCAAGAATACTGGAGTGGGTTGCCACTTCCTTCTCCAGGGGATCTTCCCAACCCAGGGTCCTGCATTGGCAGGCAGATTCTCTACCACTGAGCCACCAGGGAAGCCCATATATCCCTGTAGTTCATAAGAATTTGATAATGGGAAAATTCTAATGCACACACATCTGTTTGTCTTCCCCCAAGCAGATTTCCAGCACAAGTTCACAGTACAGGCCTCGCCCACCATGGATAAAAGGAAGAGTCTGATCAACAGCCGCTCCAGTCCTCCTGCGAGCCCCACCATCATCCCTCGCCTTCGTGCCATCCAGTGTAAGTCTGTTTCCCAAATTAGCTGGGGCCAGAACACACCAGGGCACCTGTCCCCTGCTCTGTCCAACCACAGACTGGTCAGGCTGGCTCTGTCATAACTCTGCCACCTCTCCTGGACAATATGTGTACACATGCACGTGTGTGAGGGCTTCCTAGGTGACGCTAGTGGTAAAGAACCCACCTGCCAATGCAGGAGACCTCAGAGACGCAGGTTCAATCCCTGGGTTGGGAAGATCACCTGGAGGAGGGCATGGTAACCCACTCCAGTATTCTTGCCTGGAGAACCCCATGGACAGAGGAGCCTGGTGGGCTACAGTCCATACTATTGCAAAGAGTCGGACACGACTGAAGTGACTTAACATGCACGCACTCACATATGTATGCAAGCCCTTACCCCCATTACCTCGTCTCTCCATGAACTTGACCCTGCCTCCTCTACCTTTCACTATTAGCCAGATACCTGCAGAGTGGTTTGTGGGTGTTGGCGGAATCTTTAGTGAATAACAGAGTAATTTGGGATGTGATGAAGGTGCCCTGGACGTGGGACCTGGGACACTCTCTGCCATATTTGGGGCATCATGGTGTTTCTTTTGTCCATGCTTCCTAAGAAGGGGCTTTGTCAAAGTGTAGGTTCCAAGGTAAACTTGCCAAATACTTTACAATAGGCCAAATCTGAGCCAATTTTATTTTATGATGGTGTTTATTAAAAAGAACTTACGCATACACACACATATATCCATATGTTCCTAGTGTGTGGAAGGGAGAGGTTGAAGGGCATATGCCCTAATTTAAAGATAGAGAGATTTCATCTCCCCCAAAACCCCCCAAGACCTGAATTTTTGGCTTTCCTTGAGAAATCAAGTCAAATCAGTGGATTCTTTTTTTCATGTGCTCTGTATTTTGCCTCAGTCTCACTAACTCTTTGCTTTTTGGTAACTGGCTCCCTCCACTCTCCCCTGGGGAAGGGAACGGCTACCCACTCCAGTATTCTTGCCTGGAGAATTCTATGGACAGAGGAGCCTGGTGGGCTACAGTCCATGGGGTTGCGGGGTCGAAGACGACTGAGCAACTAACACGCTCCTTCCACTCATTGATGATAAAAAGCCAGTCTCTGAAGAATTTGGGTTTCAGCCCTTGCTCTAAGGTGTCAGGGTCAGGAGAAGCTTCCTCCTCCCCTCTCTGTTATATTTCTCCAGGCCTGTTGCTCCCCCTTTCCTGTCCCTAACTTCCTTCTCCATAGTGTTGAACTCCTCACTTCCTTGCTTTCCAGCACTTTCTCACCAAAATTTTGTCACTTCTACATCATCTTTACTCCTTATCTCTCCCACCTACTTTCTTACCACCACCATCGCCCCCCAAGCCAATTCCCACCTCCCCTCCAAATAAAATATGTTCCCTAAGTCAGGTCTGTTTGGAGCTCTGGTGACTGGCTGGCCAGAATGTCCACCTTCCATTGGACTCGGAAGAATCTGGGTGGTTTTCCCACATTTGGCACTTTGAGGGTGCAGAGTGAGTGTGGCTGGGAACTCCCTTACATGCCCAGCAGGTTCCACTTGGGCACAGAATTGCTCACAGTCTGACTCCCCCACACCTGCAGCTCCACTTATGTGAGTGTGTGAGGCTGGTCGGGGAGAGGCTAGTTTAGGGGGACACCTCTCTCTTTTCCTGATCCCATTTGACCTTTATTATTCACAGTGACACCAGGCGAAAGCAGCAAAACCTGGGGCCGGAGCTCTGTCATCCCCAAGGAGGAGGGGGAGGAGGAGGAGAAGAGGGCCCCTAAGAAGAAGGGGCGGACGTGGGGACCAAGTACACTTGGTCAGAAGGAGTTTGCCTCAGGAGACGAAGGGTAAGAGCCAGATGATGAGAAATCCTTTAAAAATGCAGCGTGGAATACCTTTTTCTCTGTTGTGTGTTTCGCCTTGTTCAAAGAAATTACATGCCTCTTGATCTTTACAGGAAGGTTTTTCAATCGCCTTGTTCCCTGGAACCTCCTAGTTCAGGAGTTGGCACAGTTTTTTTCATAAAGGGCCCGGTAGGAAGTATTTTAGGCTTTGTGGGCCATGTGGTCTCCGTAGCAAGTACTCAGCCCCACGTGCTGGTAATGCAGAAGCAGCCACAGACCATGGACAATATGTGAGTGAATGAGCGTGGTTGAGTTCCAGTGAAACTGAACCAAAACAAATGATGGGCAGGATGGAGCTCACGAGTTAGTTTGCTGGCCCCTGGAGCGTCCTGTTTAGAGTAGCAAGTAGCCCAAGCATCTGCTGCTTGCGAGCAATTCTGCCTGAGTGTTTCACTTACACCTGGCTCTTGTCTTTAAAGCGTCTGCCCAGAGGAGAGAGAAGGAAAGGCAAGATGACAGGGCTCTTGAGCGGAGGCTCGCCCTGAAGCAGAGGCAGGCAGAGCTACCCGGCCCTGGAGGTGCAGGCGGAGGTCACTCCAGGGCCACTAGCCCTTCTCTATGAGCCCACCCCCTAGCCACGCTGATGTGTGTGAGACCCCTCTGGGCAAAGCACACAGCACGCCCTGTTGCCTTGGATGTGCTCGCGTTCTCACTGTGGGCTTGTGGCCCATGGATCCAGGTCTTTCATAGACCAGCTGATTGGAGTGTGGTAGTGAAGCACGTGAACACTGACTCCAGGCTGCCTGGGTGTGAATCCTGACTCCTCCACACCCAGCAGTGGGGTCTTATGTATCCTCATCTGTCAAATGGGGATTCTCTCCATACCCGTCTCACAGAGTTAACCCTGAGTAAGCTTATCTTTGGGAAGTCCCTTAAAAGGTGGGCAACTCATAGTAAACTTACGTAAATAAACTTATGTAAATACTTACTCTGATGATTCTTCCATGCTTCTCATGCAGTTCTGCTTCAAACCTGAAGAATGAACATGATGGGGTATACTTCTTATTCTTGTGTTAGAATCTAGAACCATATTTCTTGACTTTTCCGAGTGTAAGGACAAGCAGCAGCCCTCTTCATTCTTTTTAGTGGCTTTCCAAAGAGCTTCTAAGGTTGACTATTAGACTTAAAGGTGCCCTCAACCTGTAACTGGCCTTGGCCTTGGTATTTCTCTGAATACTAAGATTTCATGTCCAAAATCTATTTTGCTATGTTAGAAGGTGAAAATAAGTTTTGATTCATGAAGGATGGACTCTGAAGCCAGGGTTTGGAAATCACTAGTTACCTTGGAACAGAAAATTTAGATATGTAGGGCAGGCCTTCCTAAGCTGTGTAAGAAATCAGTGATGGAGTCCCCTGGTTGCTCTGCTGTATTAAATTCTGCAACTGCAAGCACTTCTCAGTCTGTCCCTTGAGCCTTGGCTGGAGTGGGGTTGAGCTGGGGCTGAGGAACCCAGTCACCCTGAGTCCCTTGGTATTTATGACATTCATGTGATTCCAGGTAGGCTTTACCAGGTTGGCTACAGATCCCAACAGTTTCTCTGGTTCTGTTTCATTTCAAGGTGTTTTTTGTCTTGCTAGTAAATTCACTGCATTTCAACATTACACAAAACATTAACTGGAATTTTCTTCCTCCTTTCATAGATTTTTCCCTCAAAACTTTTGCAGTAGTTCAAAATATGTGACTTAATTTTTCATGATTATCAATTCCATTGAAGAAATAAAATCTACCCAGTCTCAGGAAAAGACTTAATGTCGGGAATTTTTGAGAGCCTCCGTATGATACCATTTCTAATGTTAGTTCCTATTGACTGAAGAAAATATGTAATGACAAAAACCTGTACTGACTTCAGCAGCATTAGGTGAATTTGCATCTCCATCCTTTAAAAAAACAGTATGTTTCTGTAGGAAACATATGCACTGTCTGTTATCAGTGGCTATCTATGGATTCACAGCCCCCCTAATTAAGCTGTGGCTGGCTCTGGGATGTTTGTCCCATGGATAGGGAGGTCATGGACCTGTGGCCATTCCAGCAGGGCCATCTTGTTATGATCTCTTCATGGTGTGGGCTTTGCAGACCAAACAAGGGGAGGGCAGCTGGCGACGTAACAGGAGCCCAGCCTTGAGGGTTCTCAGGTGGGAGAGGCTGAGCGGCATGTACCCACTGTTGCCTGCTACTGATTCTCTTTATTCATTGAAGATCCCCTCAGAGACGGGAGAAAGCTAATGGTTTAAGTACCCCATCAGAGTCTCCACATTTCCACTTGGGGTGAGTCTGATCTTTACCACCTCATCACATGTACTATAATAATTCTCCCCCCGCAACCCCGTTTCCTTGTCCTCACAGTGCACCCCACAGAATCAAGCCTCATTATTGCCAAGACCATGCTGACTTTTTTGTTTGGAAGCAGTACCATCGTGCACCTTGGGAAAATTCCTGTGTTGGTCTGACTTATGTTTCCTCATTGCCCTGACCACTCCTGTTGTTAAGATTCGCCCAGCATCCTTCGTTTTAGGGAGTCAGTACATGGCTGTTTATCCTTTGGTCTTTAGCACAGGCTTTGACTCTGCTGATCTGAATTCCCTGGATCCAGAGCTGGAAGAGATTCATAAGATTTTCAGTCAGAAGTCTCAGGCTGTGGGTTTGGCAGCATATTTCTCTCTGGCTGTGTATTTTGGTTGAAATCACTGATGTCTGGAATGTACTTTAATTCACTGGTATTTCTGATAGCACTCGAAACAGAGATCTGCAGGCAGGGGAAAAAACTGGTCCTTCCCCCTCCCTCGAGATGGGCCGGGAAGAGTGGGCTTTAATTGAATGGCTCTCTCTAGTCCTAAAATGAGACCCGCCCCTGGTTATAATCCCAGTATCTCCTTGGCAATCATAGCCCACAGATTCCTCAGGCCTGCTTCACAGTTCTTTAGGGAAAAGACCAGTGCTTGTGGGCCTCTGATGCCCTGTCCTGTAAGAGGGTTGGTAGGGTACCCCGTCTGTGTCCTTGGAGTTACTGACTTGCCACTGGGAGCTGATAATGGGGATTTGAAAGCCAGCTCCTCTCCTTTTCCTCTCCATTCCCAGACAGGCCGAGGGTTCGAGTCCAGCCTTATGTACTACCCACATAGGTCTGTCCCAAAGTGCACTGGGTTGACGCAGCTTTTGTCGGTTGATTTTTGTATTTGAAACGTGGATGGCTTTGAAAGTTGCCTAAGCATGCCGGAGGCTTGGAAGGAGAAACTGAGAAGTGGTGTGAGTGGAGTGGCCTGGCCCATCTCTGCGAGCTCATTGCCCAGTGCTTGCCTTGTACTGCGCATCACAGCATTGCAGTTTTTCTAACGTCACCAGTGTGTTGTATTGTAGTCAGTATCTGTGGCATCTTGGCCTCTCCCTTAAGTTGGGCTTAGGCAAGACCCTGGCCAGGGCCAGGCAGTCCTCATTCCTTCTATTCTCCTGCCAGCCTGCCCAGGAGGTCTTCCCACAGCTCCATGGCAGCATGTGAAGGGGTGTGTCATGCCTCTGCTTTTCTGACCCTAGAGCATGTGCACTTCTGTTAGTGAAGCAGGTGGGCGCAGTAAGCTTTGTTGCCTGTACCCTGAGGCTCTTGGGCTTTGCTGTAATGAAGCAGATGGGGAGAGGCCCACGGAGCTGAGGGTGAAGGGAGTAACCAGTTCTGACAGTTTCCTCATTTCCTCTCGTTCAGCCTCAAGTCCCTGGTAGATGGATACAAACAGTGGTCGTCCAGTGCCCCCAACCTGGGGAAGGGCCCGAGGAGTAGTCCAGCCCTGCCGGGGTTCACCAGCCTTATGGAGATGGGTAAGCATTGCCTTTGTCTTAACTCTCCCCTGATCCCTCAGGGAGCTCTTGGACTCCCAGCTTGGAGCTTCTTGGACTCAAGAGACCTCTAGCACTGCTTCATGGGGCTGTTTCCTCTTTTCCTCAACTCTTGGTCCCGCACCCTATTCCCTCTCTTTTTGCTCTACTCCCATTACAGGGAGTCTTCCCGCATCACCCCCGCTGCTGTGGAATCTGCCCTTGACCTCCTGTCCCAAGGGGCTGGTTATAGTCTCCTTAGGGCAGTGAGACAGGGGGAGGCGTGGAATCAGGCACTTGCCTTTCCTGGGTCTGTTTCCTTGTATTTTAACGTGGGGAGTCCATAGAATGGGAGATGGCGATGGAACCCCAGTGTTCCTCCAAGGAGGCTCTTCCAGTGTTGCCCTGTGATTACTAAATGTGTAAGGCCTTCTCTGGGCTGTCTCTCAGAAAGTACTCCTCTCTCTAGAATTCCAGGGTCATAATAAGTCAGTCCATAGAGTAGATTGGCCTTCATCCATGCCGAGGATTCTAATCCTTTGCAGGAAATTGGTCTTAAGACAAGTCTGTAGGTTGTCAATTCTAGAAATTCAAGGTCCCTTCCCGTTTTTTTTTTTAATTAATTTTTACTGGAGTATAGTTGCTTTACAATGTTGTGTTGGTTCCTGTGTGTGTGTTAGTCACTCAATCGTGTCCAACTCTTTACGACCCCATGGACTGTAGCCCACCAGGCTCTTCTGTCCATGGCATTCTCCAGGCAAGAATACTGGAGTGGATTGCCATTTCCTTCTCCAGGGGACCTTCCCCACCCAGGGATCGAACCCGGGTCTCCCGCATTTCAGGCAGATGCTTTACCATCTGAGCTACTAGGAAAGCCCAGTGTTAGTTCCTACTGTACAGCAAAATGAATCAGTTATACATATATCCCCTCCCTTTTGAATTCCCTTCCCTTCCAGTTTCAAGTTGTAAAATAATTAAGGATTTACGTGTTCTGGGAAACTGACACTGCACTTCTAGGACAGAAGGAGCAAACTGGCAGATCCCCTTTTCTACAAATGGGAAAACAGGCTCTGGGATGGAAAGTGACTTCCCCATGTTGGTCACTGTTCAGTGTGGAGGCGTGAAGTCCTATCGGTTCCTGGTCCTACACCCCTGATTATTAACCTCTGGATCCCTAGCTCTAAGCCGGGGACCTGGGGTGGGGGAGAAAGACCAGATTTTTATTCCTGCCGCCTAGTTCCCATCTTCTGCTCCCCCTCCACTCCTCTCGTCTTCGCAGAGGACGAGGACAGTGAAGGCCCACGGAGTGGGGAGAGTCGCCTCCCGCCATCACCCAACCAGTCCTACCTCTGTATCCCGTTCCCTCGTGGGGAAGATGGGGATGGCCCCCTCAGCGACGGCGGTCACGAGGAGCCCACCCCAGTCAACTCGGCCACCAGTACCCCTCAGCTGACGCCAACCAACAGCCTCAAGCGGGGCGGCCCCCCCAACCGCCGCTGCGAGGTGGCTCTGCTCGGCTGCGGGGCCGTCCTCGCGGCCACGGGCCTCGGGTTTGACCTGCTGGAAGCTGGCAAGTGTCAGCTGCTGCCCGCGGAGGAGCCCGAGCCACCAGCCCGGGAGGAGAAGAAGAGGCGCGAGGGGCTCTTCCTGAGAGCCAGCCGGCCCCGCCGGAGCACCAGCCCCCCATCTCGGAAGCTCTTCAAGAAGGAGGAGCCCGTGCTGTTGCTAGGAGACCCCTCCACCTCGCTGACGCTGCTGTCTCTCTCCTCCATCTCCGAGTGCAACTCCACCCGCTCCCTGCTGAGATCCGACAGCGATGAAATCGTGGTATACGAGATGCCCGTCAGCCCCGTGGAGGCCCCGGCCCTGAGCCCCTGCACCCGCAACCCTCTGGTCAACGTCCGAGTGGAGCGCTTCAAACGAGACCCGAAGCAGTCCCTGACCCCCACCCACGTCACCCTCACGGCCCCCGCGCAGCCCAGCGCTCACCGGCGGACTCCTTCCGACGGGGCCCTCAAGCCGGCTGCGGCTCCAGCCAGCAGGAGCCCCTCTTCCAGCAATGGGCTGAGTCCCGGCCCTGGAGCAGGTGAGACCTGCCCTCCTCCTCTTCCTCCTTCCTCCTTCCCGCCTTAGGGCCTTTTTCCCAGGAGTGGAGATGTCAGGCTGACCTCCAGTTCCTCCTCTGACTCAACCAGTGAGACAGGCTGCTCTGTGCTGCAGGAGGGGACTGACTTCTGTCCATCCTGTGCCTCAGGGAGCCTTCCCTGAAGAGGGGAAGCCAGACAGGCAGAATCTGGGGAGAATCCAACCGGAACTCCTGTGAGATGCTCAGGCCCCGGGTCTGGGAGCCTATGGGACAGTGCTTTCAGGGTGCAACAAGGGTAGGAGGCCAGCTCTGTTTTTCCCCTGGAAAGAAGACTGCAATTACAGGGAGGAATCCGGCCACACACAGGAGGGTATTTTCTGCCACGTAGCTCGGCTCTTGCCTCTCATTACAGTGTGAGTACAGAGCATGAGTACAGACACACTCATAGGCAGGCTTCCAGCTGGGCATCACAGCCGGCGTCGCTCATCCCTTACTCACACCTGACTCTCAGACGTGGAGATGCGTCCAGGTGAACTGCTGTGCCGCTGCACACCCTGTCCTTCTCCGGCTGACATCTGAGACACCTGAGCATACACTCTCACTCCTGCTCCATCCCTTGCTCCTTAGAAGACCTCTATCTGACATAAAAACCACCTGAAATCCCATAGGAGAAGAGGGCATGGCAATACCCTTTCAGTGAGACTCGAATGTGAGTGACAGCTGTACTTTACTATTCAGCTTGCCCTTCTCCTGCTCAGATTTTTTTGTTAAAATCAGACAGGTGGCCTCTTTGGAAAAAGAGACCCCCAGATTACTAGTCTTTAGGTTTCTGATACCTGCTTTTTCCTTGTCGTGTGTGCTAAGTCGCTTCAGTAGTGTCCGACTCTGTGCAACCATAGCACGCCAGGCTCCTCTGTCCACGGGATTCTCCAGGCAAGAATACTGGAGTGGGTTGCCATGCCCTCCTCCAGGGGATCTTCCTGACCCGGGGATTGAACCTGTGTCTTTTATGTCTCCTGCACTGGCAAGAGGGTTCTTTACCACTAGCGCCACCTGGGAAGCCCTCGTTCTTGTCACATGTTTATTAAATGGATGAACTGAGAATGAACAGACATTTCCTTAAGTTGTTTCATTACAGATATGACCTCATTTGTCCCATTATTATAAGATACAAGGACCATGGTCTGTGCCCTGGACATGGTCTGTAGTTCACTGTTACACCCCCAATGCCTGCCAACAGACCGCATGACACAGAGTAGGTACTCATTTCTCAAGTTATCCCAGGTGGTCAGGGCCATGGTGGCGGGGTGGGGGCAGGGAGTAAGTGGCATGCATGGCCCATGAGTGTGGTCTGTCATCTGATACCTCTCCCTTTGTCTCTTGGCCCAGGAATGTTGAAAACCCCCAGCCCCAGCCGAGACCCCGGTGAATTCCCCCGTCTCCCTGACCCCAATGTGGTCTTTCCCCCGACCCCAAGGCGCTGGAACACCCAGCAGGACTCTACCTTGGAGAGACCCAAGACCCTGGAGTTTCTGCCTCGGCCACGTCCTTCAGCCAACCGGCAAAGGCTGGACCCTTGGTGGTTTGTGTCCCCCAGCCACGCCCGTAGCGCCTCCCCAGCCAACAGCTCCAGCACGGAGACGCCCAGCAACCTGGACTCCTGCTTGGCCAGCAGCAGCAGCACCGTGGAGGAGCGGCCGGGACTGCCAGCCCTGCTGCCGTTCCAGGCGGGGCCGCTGCCGCCCACCGAGCGGACGCTTCTGGACCTGGACGCAGAGGGCCAGAGTCAGGACAGCACCGTGCCGCTGTGCAGAGCCGAACTGAACACACACAGGCCTGCCCCTTATGAGATCCAGCAAGAGTTCTGGTCTTAGCACGCAAAGGGTTGAGGGCGGGCAAGGGGGGATGTGGGAGGAGAGGGGGAGGGGAGCTGGCTGGCACAGCCCTTTCTCAGAATTGGACCCCCCTGAGCCTCCCGCCCTACTTCTTGCACTGATAATGCACTTTGAAGATGGAAGGGATGGAAGCAGGGCCCCTTCAGAGGGCTTCTCACCCTGCAGGGCCCCTCTCCCCAGGTCCACTGGAGGGGCTGTGGCCATCAACTCTGGCTGTGTAGGGGAGGGAGGGGTGCGTGCATGTCCCCCACCCTCCACAGTCTTCCTCGCCTTCAGGGTGACTCTGCAGAGTCACTCAGCCTAATCTGTCTGCTGCTCCCTCTCTTCAGCCCCCCAGGGGGTGCCCTCCTGGCGTCCCTCTGTTAGCCCTGAGTTCAGCCTTCCCAAACACCCAGTATTGGATGTTCTCTGATTGATTTTGCTGCTCTTCCACATGCTTTCCCAACACTCACGAATGAGAATCTCGTTTGGTGTGAGATGTGAGCTTTTCTGTGTTCCAAGCCCTATGGTGCTGGCTGGAGGACAGAAGGCAGAGTGCCCCTGCATTGGGCACAGGAATTGAGGGACCTGGGACCACCTGCTGCACTTCTGTGCACCCCCCACTTATTTATTTGAGCCTCCCAGTGGTATGGGACCTGCCTCCGTGAGAACTGGGAAGAGGAGGGAGTTAGGAAATACAGTCAGTTGCAGTAAAGAGGGTAACAGAGTCTGTCTGTCCTCGTTCCTTTTGTAAACACTCAAAGAAGGGCAGAAACCAGCATGTGTTGACAGCACCCATCTCCTACCTGGGGGTCCAGATGCGGTCAGACCCGGTTCTGATGCAAACACTCGCTCATCCCAGGAATCGCCCAGGGAGGCTCAATCTCTGGTGTCAGTTCTGAAACCAGAGACAAAGTTCTTGTGTTTGCCCGTTTTGTCATCTGATCTGTGTGTGTCTTCCCTTGCCTTGATCTGCCCTCCAGTCCCTGGAATTAGTGGATTTGGGGTTATGTGTTTGGTGGGGAGGTATCTCTACCATGCACCAGAATAGCATATAGAAGTGGGTCCTAGACACTGGGAGTTGGAGCTATGGGGCTTCCTGCTCACCCGTCATTATTCTGCAATGCCCTTCAAGTAAAATGGAGCCCTTAGTAGTTCCTTGCGTGAATGGATGTGGTGAGTGACGATACCTGTAAGTTGTTCTGTGAGCCCCTCATGTACCCTTACCTTCAAGTCCCGAGTGTTGGAGACCAACCAGGACCTCTTGTCTCTGTGCACAGGTAGCCCCTGCTGCTGGGCTCCAGACCATGAGTTGGATAGGAAGGAACAGAGGCCAATCCTGACTTTTCTGGAATTCATTTCCTTGACTTGAATGTTAAGCTTCTGGAGCTTTCTCACACGGGTCTCTACTATTCCTCTTACCCTGCGGCTCCCGAGGCGAGTGTGAACAGTTGTCTTTGAGTGGGGATAACGACTTGACAGGAGTAGAGTCCTTAGTTCACACTTGTCCCAACCCAAGACTCTCTGCGTCACTCCCCTGTCATTTATCCTGGACTGTTTCTCTGCAGACTTTGGAGGCCCACCTGCAGGTTCCTTGCATTTGCTGCCTGGGTGCAGGACAAGAGAGCAGCGATGTTGGCATGAGTGATGGATTTGATCACTGCTCGCTCTGTGACTATGCTAGAAGTCCTGCCCTGGGGATGACAAAATGAGTGACCTTGGTTTTCAAGTTGTTCCTTGTTTTACGAGCCCACTGGCAGGCACTTAGGTTCAAGGGCCCCACCTACTTTTGGGTGGGGAAGCGCTGTTGGTTTTGTTGCCCAAGGTTCTACTGTCACATCTCATCTCTCTCCGTTTCTTTGTTCAGCGAAGACAGTCTGAAAGAGATGATTTTTGCCCCCGACCCCACTGCTTGGCTGGGCAGGGAGGGTAGGGGGGGCGGTGCTTGAATCCCATCAACTCAGCCAACCAAGTGACTGCTCTTCATTCTCAGATGGCCTGTGCCCTTTCCCAGGACTCTCCATGGCCCCAGGCCCTAAGTCACCTTCACATTTCTAAACCCTTGGCCCCACTCACTGGTCCTCTGGTGAGTGCAGCCTACAGTGTAGTCCAGACCACCCTGGCTCTGGCCAGCGCTCTGGAATGAGGCAAGGAGTCTTTGCTCATTTTCTGCTTTTTGTCATTTTGTTGGAATACGGCCATCTGTCTTGGAAGTGGTGGTGTAACTGGCCTAGAGTAAACCCTTGCCGCTGGGTGACAGCTTGAACCCGTTTCTTCCTCATCCACCTAGGGGATGACAAGGGAAGGCTGGGGCTCTGCTGAGGGAGGAGCTATACCTGCAAGAGGCAGAAGCAGGTTATTCCGAAGATGCTTCTGTGGGCTTCCATGACGATGGAGGACTTTCCATCTCTCAGCTCCTCCAAACTGTGTCTCTGAGGGGACCCCGCCTGCCACACACTCTCTCTCTCTCTGGGGCAAGGCTTGGGTGGGATGGGGTCCTATAGAGTATGGTTTGGGTTGCCTTCTGTCCCCCCACCTTCCCTTGTCTCCATGGTCATGGGCCCGGCAGCTTTGGGAGCAGGGGATCAAGCCCCTGCAGGGGCAATAGCTTGCCCCCCTTTTCCCTTTACTCGGACACTTCCCACTGCTCTTGGCAGGTGCTCCTTCCTGGAAGATGGTGATGGAAAACAGACACTGCTCTCTGCCCCTTTGGCTTCGTCAGTTCGTTCCACTGATTTTACATAGCATTGTCCTCTGTCCTTGGGGATCCAGGTCACTGCCAGGGGCTCAATAGATGTCCCAGTTATTTTCATATGTTATGTCTAAGAGGCTTTGAAGGATGCTCTTAGCTTCACATCCTTTAGTATCGGGAGAGTCTATAGTGATGATGATGGTGATGGTACCAGACATGTGGATGACTCAGGATAATGCTAACCCTTCCTCCTAACCTTTACAAAAGTACGTTATTTGCCTTCTACCTTTGATATACTTGGTGGTAGAGAAGGGGAAATGCTTAAAGATGAAGATCCAAGTGAAGAGAAGTTAATAAGCTGCTTGGACCGATTGCTGAGTCGGGCACCCGGCTCTGAGACTGAATGCATTGGCTCTGTTCTCTGTTCTGCTTTTGCTGTCTGACCTCGAACTTGTCTCTTAGTCCCTCTCAGATTTCCTTCCTGTAAGAGCAGTCATCACCTGCTTCCCTCCCAAGGGCAAAAGAGCGTGTATCAGAGCAGGTCCGAGAAGCCCGTGGCTCCCGGCCAGCGAACAGGACAAACTGCTGAAGTTGATGGTGCGGTCCCCACCACCTTTGCCTCTAGGGGACTTACCAACCTCCTCTGGCTTCTGGAAGAGGCAAGATTTGGAGTTGACCTAATGACTAATGGGGACCGTGGTCAGGCACATGCTTTTCCACTGTATTTATGTGGCACCTGGTGTTTACGATCATCACTCCTAATTCCCCCACTTAAATCGTTAGGCTGATCATCCCTACCATGAGTGTCTTATGGAGCAGGAAGTGGGAGACAGGGATCTGGAGGCAGCATCAAAATGATGATTTAGGGCCTCTCGTTTCTTTGAGTCATTTCCCAGAGTCTGATGTGTTTTGAGGCTGGAATCAGGCCAGTTCCTGAAACAATCTTTGGAAAAGGGTCTGCTGGCCCATGGGACACATGTCGTGGTGGGGGCTTCATCACAAGACTGCTCTTCCCTTAGACCACAGTTGCTCAGGACACAAGTCACCACCCCAAGAGCATCTAGGCCTGATACTGTGTCAGCATCCTGCTCACAGCCCCCCGTGGGAGAGTCCTTCCCGCCCCCTCCCCTAGAAGGAAGGAACCCCCTCTTGAGCATTCCTAACTCTTCAAAGTGCAGAGCAGCGGGTACCAAAGGATGGCTGTGAGTGGTACACTGTGGGGTTGGTATGTCCATGCGGGTGTGGCAGGCACCTCTGTGAATGCAGAGCCTTGACCATTTCCACATGTCTCATTTAGCCCACCTCTGACTCAGGCATGTGAGGGCAAGTCAGAAACACTGTTGTCTCTTAAAGAATTTCGGGGAGGGGACAGGTGCTGCTGCTTTTGTAGTGCCAGGCTTTTGCAAGGTCTCTGCTGGAGACTGTGGACTGGAGTCGGGGGAGAGCCGCCCATGGTACCTTGTAAGGGAATGGGGCGGCAGGAATCTGGTGATCAGAGCTACCCACCCACTAGTTGTGTGATGTCGCACACGTCTGTCGCTCTCGCTGGATCTCTGAGCCCAGCTGTGTGTGAGCCCAGCGAGATGCTGCCTTCCCCACCTGTAGCTTGAAAGTCTGTAGTCCCACGGCCCCTGGTCCAGCACTGATAAGCCTCCTCTGGCTGGGTTGCTTCCCTTTGTGGAGGACTCTGTGTGTGTGTGTGTGTGTGTGTGTGTGTTTGAAAGTCAAATATTGGCAGTCTCGTGTGGTTTGACTGACTAGACCACCTGCTTCTCTCCTTGGCTTCAGGCCTGAGATGCCTTCTTGTCAAGTCACAGCTATTATGAGGATCACATTCCCGAATATCTCTCTTTGGTCAGATGTGTCATTGTTTTCTTAGATCAGGAACTCAAATGAGTAAAACTCTACATCAGGAGGGGAAACTCTCCACTGCTTCCGAGGAGGCCTCATTCCTTGGCTATGCCCTGGCCTTGCTGCCCGGCACCCACCACCGCAGTCACTGGCGTTGGAAGGGCAGGAGGCAGAAACTGGAGTCCTGGCTGATTAAGGCTAATTAACAGGGGTTAGGTATCTAATTAGCCTGACCTAGCCCTGCGCTTCTGGTTGGCCCTATGGCCCAGGTGATCCTCACATTCACTTAGATTATTTTCCATTTGTCCTGATGCACTATTGACAGGCTTCACCCCCTCCTTTGTCCATTTCAGCTCTTGGGCCGTAGGGGAGCACCCTGGCCTCCCGAGGCTGCCCAGGGAGCCGTGATTTGTTCTTCTGAAGGTTGGGGTGCTCTGTGATCTGGAGCCAGTAGGACTGGTCCTTTCTGATTCTTCTTGGCTGTGGTTCTCTGCATCTCCTGCCCGTGGCCTGGCTTTGGGTCTTTCACTCATGACCACAGCTGGAAATAGAGAAGCGTCTCAGGGCCCAGCTGTTGGCAGAGCCAGGAGGTTGTCTACTCCTCTCTTTGTTTCTTTTGGAGACAGACTTGCCTGTCCCCTGACCCAGTCTCCCTCCTGACTGGTCTGATCCACCCTCCCCGCAAACACCCACAATCTAGTTTTACCTGCCTGATGGGCAGGCATGAACCTGACAACTAGATAGGAATCTCACAACGGACACCAGACTACAGTGCCAGAGGTTCAGAGACAGGCCTTTCCTGTTGAATTGTGTTGGGTGGATGTCCAGGAAATCAGAACCCAGAGGTCAGATTGGTTTATCTAGAGGGGTCCTGATGGATGATAGCCCCACGGATATAGTGGTCTTTCTCTACACTTCCTGAAGTCTAAGACCAAGTTTCATAAGTATTGGGTTGGCCAAAAAGTTAGTTAGGGTGTTTCTGTAAAATACAGAAAATGTGAATGAACTTTCTGGCCAGTCCAATAACCTGTTGCCTGTGTTCCTGAAATCCTTCACATCTAACTACTTGCTTTGAGAGATCCTGACATTTTAAAAAATTTTGATTTTGTGTTCATGAATTTTTCATTAATTTCAATTTTTTAAAGTATTGCTTTGAAATATGATTCATCTGGATAGCAGAGGGGTTTTTTGGTGTTTTTTGTGACCCCTTAAATTTTACATCCAAGGCGAGTGCCTCCCCCTATCCTAGTCTCAGCTCTTCCTGTCCCTCACCTGAACACTCTGAGGGTAGAACTGTGCGGTGGGCTTAGGTCTTTTCTGGTCTTCCTTCCTTTGAGGTTCTGAGTCGGGTGGTGACTCTGGAAGTGTTTGCATAGGAATGTGTTGACTTAACAGCAGTGAAACACCGAGGGCAATTTTCAACCTTGGACCTGTGACTGGGGTGACTTTTCCTGCATGTCCCCCAGCTGCCTGTCAGCCTCTCTGAAACCCTGAGGCCGCTTAGAGGAGTGCATGTGTAAAGGGAAGGGATTATAGCGGGAAGGATGCTTTAGAGTCTTCATCTGAAAACTCTGGGACATCTCTGAATGTGCAGAGAAGTGAATAAACCATTTTCCCAGTTCCAGAAAGGACCAAAATGGACAGAGGCGTTTTCACTCCCTTCCACAGGCACTCTATTGCCTGGCCCTCAGTGACCTTCATAATGTCAGCCATCACGTCACCTCCATCGGTATCCTTTCCGCTACTGTTATTAGTCTCTGTCATCTTTATTTTACTCTCAGCATTTATCTTTCGCTCCAGTTCCAGAGGCCATGCTGGCTATGGCTCTTTGCTTCATCACTGTCAGAATGAGGCATGGGTTCATCCTGGTCTGGGTATGAGGACTAACAATAAATTATATGAAACCATTATATTTCTTCTAGGTGAGTGGTACTGTCCTGAAAGTGTATATTCTTTTCTTTTCTTTCTTTTTTACGCAGTTGCCCTGGGGGTGGGGTGGGAGTATATTATATATCCAGCTAAGAATGTGGAAACCGAGATTCAGATGGTTATAGGCCCAAGGTCAGGCCTAGGAAGGAGTGTTGCTGATCTATTGGCTCCAAAGTCATCTCTTGTTTTCCCCTGATCACATTTTAGGCCACTGTCTAGACACTCTGGGGTAAAGTCAGCCTAGCTTAGGTCTGCCGAGGCTCTGAGATGGTTCTCTATCCAAGGAGGAGTTGTCTTGTGACTAATCTACCACCAGCCTCTGAGACTGGAGACACCCAACAGGGCTTGCAATCTCCCTGGAGCTCAGCCGACCTCCTCTCTGTGCCTGCTACTTCCTTCTCCATCGTTTCCTCATCATGATTGTTCAGGGGGTGTTGAATGTGTCAATTGCACAGCTCTTCTCCCAGGATCACCGAGGGCCTGTGGGCTCTCGTTTCTCTTTCCAGCCCACAGTTGCCCCATGACTGACCGCTCTTTACTGCAGCTTCCACCCACATCCCTCTGGGCCTCTCAAGTTTGGAAGCCTTATTGTAGCGCCTCTTGGGAACTTGAAATCAGGCTTTTGTCTTTTTATTGTATCAAATCACATGCCCTTGTTACCCAGTTGTGGCAAAGAAGGAAGGTGATGAACTTGTCCACTTCTTTCTCTAATCTTCCTCACGATCCACACTAAACACACACACTCATGCTCACACAGTCACACTCTCACACTCACACACACATACACACAGATTTAGTCTGAGACTGTATCAGTATTTTCTAGGGAGGTTAAGGAAAGGAGCTGGAGATGGGTTTTATTTAACTCACAGAAAACCTTTCTTTGGGATTTTCCTCCCCGTTAGAGCCTTTGAGTCTGGGTAAAGTGGAAGTTCACATACCCCACTGGTTTTGTTCCTTTGTGTGTGGCTCCTAATTTTCATTCCCAGGCCTTCCCTGCTCCTCCGGTGTCCTGTCCATGTGTGCTGACCCTGTGTCCTTGAATTCCCATTTTGCTTGGGATTTAAGTTATTGTAATTTGTCAACAATATTTAAAAATAGAAAAGTCCTGAAGGAAACTTACCAGGTTCTTTTCTTAGGCTTTTTTTTTTTTCAAGGTACTGTAAATTGTTAACTAGGGGTGCCAAGCAGGCTTGGTTCAATGGCTAAACCTCTTATCGTATTACAGCGTAAGGCTGATCTCAGCCTGGTCTCACCACCAGAGCACACACAGACTTGAATAAAACTGTTACAATCATGACTTTTGGTTTGCCGTGGTGCTTTGTAAACTTTCCCCTCTTTTCTTCATAAGTACACAAGATGTCCAAGTAACTATTTCTTAAGGACTGCCATATGTAGGGATAAAATAATTGGAGAGAGGGGTAGATATGGTGCAGGAAAGAGGAGGTAGGTGAGGAACCTCCTTGAAGATTCTAGAGACCCTCAACTGGACCATGGAGGCCCACCAACAGGTGCCTACCCAAGCAGTTCAGTCTCTTTGCACAACTGACTTTGCCCAGCCTAGTGAATTGTGGCTTTCAGAACTCCTAGCAAGGATGTGCTCTCTCACCCACTATCAGCGTCCACCCTGACGTTCCTGGCAAAGCTGGGAGTGCGACTGAGAGGACAAACACCAGTGGAGCCGTGCACTTGTGGACAAGGTTTGCCAGCTGTGAGTCATGGGTTCCTTGTGGTCTTGATACTCTGAATGGCACTTGCCAGCTGTGTGACCTTGGGCAAGCCACTTAATCCTCCTGGGTCTCTTCTGGAGCAAGCTCACCACAAAGCAGCCTTTGTTCTCACTTTCCGTGACTGTGCATTGGGTGAGGCTGAGGGTGAAAAGAGACAGAAGAATCTTGTTTGGGGCCATTCTTTAGTCCACTGTTTCTCATCACTCAGCTGCATGTGGAAAAGTGGCTTCTGAACTTCCATGTTGACCCGCTCATGCTTTAACACCTCAACCTTCACTCACTCCATACCTCTTAGACCCTTTCTCTGCTACCTGGGGAGGGTGTCTGGGGTGGGTGCTAGATGCTTAGACTGTGAGGAGAAAGATGACCTTGTGTTGAACTCCAAAGTTGGTTTGACCAGGGCCATATGACCTTTGTCAGGCTGACTGGACAAAGATGAAAAATTGACTCAACTCCTTGTTCAAAAAAATGCTATGAGAGACGTATGTATATAAATTGCTCCATGTTTCTGCAGAGCAGTTTGATCTTGTGGCATTAATTCTATAACATGGACTCAGAAATTTCATTTAGTAGCAACTAGCTACAGTGCGCCAAGCCTCGCACTGTCTTGACCTGCATTATCTCATTTACAACATCTTAGCATCCTAAGAGTAGATCCCATTATTCTCTCCATTTTATACTGAGAAAAATGAAGACTGAAGTCAAGGAACAGGCCCAAGGCCACAGAACTATCAAACAGTGCAGCTGGGCTTTGTCTGATTCTAGCCTCTGCTTTCATATCACAAGAATGAGTCAGATGCAGGCAAAGACTTGTTTACAAGTCATCTCAGTGTTATTTACAGGAGGCTTCTAGTGACTACAAATGACCCAAACAAGATTTTGGGGGTCTACTTCTACCCTCTTCCTCAGTCAACATGGAATCTAAGAATATGAGAGCATGTTTCTAATTACAAATTAAAAACAGTCTAAATGCCTGGCAACAGGGGGTTGCTTAAACTTTCCATCTCTGCAAGGCATTTATTGAATATCTTTGTGCCAGGTGCCAGCTGGACACTGGAGATTTACAGCTTGTTCAGATACAAGGCAATTCTGCAAGACTTCATGGTCTGCTGGAAGAGATTGAAATATATAGACACCTGTTTAAGGTGGTCAGTGTTATGATGGTGCTACAGGAGCACCATGAATTGGCCTTAGCCTGAGCTGGGGCTTCACAGACCTCACCAAGGTGGTGACATCTGAGTTGAGTCTTAAGGGATGGTGGAGCACAAAGGCATGAGATGGCTTCCTCTCACAGCAAGCAGTACACACCTGTCTGTTTCTTGTGGGAAAGTGACCCCAGGTGATACCTCACACTAGGTTCTGATTTTACGATTCAACCATATGTGAGGTCATATAGCCATTAAAATCAGATTGTTCAAGAATAATTAAGAAAATAGGGAAACATTCAAAAGTTAAAAGGCAGGATAGCAAAAACTTCAAAAATAACTTGATCCCAATACAGAAAATATACTTCCTTTCCTTTCCATCTTTAAAAAAAAATTCCCTTTGATAAGCGTAAGTAACAGATGGAAAGATAGTCAGTTATTGATGTCTCTATGGAGAGGTATTATGGATAACCTAAAAATGTTCTTTACTTTCAAAACTTTTAAGGCCTTTTTCAAAGAGTATATGTTCGTTTTACAGTCAGCAAAACAATGATGACTATAGTAGTTTGGGGGTACTTCCTCATGATCCCAGGGGTCTCTGCAGATGTTCCACAGGTTTCCACAGCCTTACTTTGAGGGTGACCCCCCTGTGCCAAGTAACACAGCAAGGTAACTGCAGAAGCCCTGCTCTTGGAAGATGAAATTTGTGCTGGGGCCAGGGCCAGCTTCCCATTCCAAATGGAATCTCTTTTCTTCCTCACCCCTTTCCTCATCAATTCCTCCACAGAATGCAAACAAAACCTGGTGAGGAGACACGAAGAAAGTTCTAAGAGAGGAGGTACATGGAGGTCTTCTACAGGGCATAGCCGGTTAGGAATGTCTGGTTGTGGATGGGCCAGTCATGTCCTCTTAGGTTTGCAACACATAGACACACCCCTCCATGAAAGGAGCTGGGCTGGGCCAAGGTACACCACACCCTGTTTAGTTGATGATGGAATGTGCTTCATTCAAGGCTGGGATGTGCTAATCCTCTGAGCCCTCCAGTCCCCACCCGATCTAGTCTGACCAGCTCAAGTTGGAGGTAGGGGTGTGGGGTGGTGATGGTGAAGAGTGGGCTTCTGCACTCTGCCCTGCCCCTCCTCTCAGAGGCTGCTCACACTGCAGCCACCCAACTGGGAGGGTCTCTTGTGCAGTCTCAATGGTGGCACTGGAGATGTCTTTGTGAAAGGGGGAAAGGGGGAGGGTTAGGACAATAGATCAGCTCTAGCAAACATGCTCAGGTTTGATCATGTTACACCCTAAGGTCTGTAGGAGAAGATTCACATTCTTTAGCATGGCCTTGAGGGCCTTTCACCATCTGGTCCCAATCTACCTTCCCAAACTCCTACCACACTGTCCCTGCCCCAGACCATCCCCACACCTAAGACGCTACCCTTCTCTGCTACCTGTAAGACTTGATCTTCCAGGAACAGAGACCTCCTGTTGGAAAACCATTCTTTTTTTTTATGAGCATGAAACCACACAACTCAAACAGGACTTGAACCCATGGGCCAGAACTCCAACCTGGCCAGAACTCAGATTGGGACTTGAACCCACTGTCTTCTAATTGCAACCACACACTTGGCCTCAGGACTTAATGATTAGCTCAGGTTCTTGGCTTAAAACCCAACATTCAAAAAACTAAGATCATGGCATCTCTTCCCATCACTTCATGGGAAACCGATGGGGGAAAAATGGAAACAGTGACAGACTTTATTTTCTTGGGATCCAAAATCTCTGCAGATGGTGACTACAGCCATGAAATTAAAAGACGCTTGCTCCTTGGAAGAAAAGCTAGGATAAGCATAGACAGCATGTTAAAAAGTGGAGACATCACTTTGCTGACAAGAGTCCATCTAGTCAAAGCTATGGTTTTTCCAGCAGTCATATACGGATGTGAGAGTTAGACCTTAAATAAAGTTAAGCAGCAAAGAATTGATATTTTTGAACTGTGGTGCTGGAGAAGACTCTTGAGAATCCCTTGGAAAGCAAGGAGATCAAATTGTAACAGGAGGGAAAGGGGCAGGGCACAACTTTTGAAAGAATAACATAGCCCAAGGATGCAACATAAACTGATTAGAATTAAATGGGTTTAAGATGGCAGACAAGTCAACTTTGATAAGACCTTGATCCTCAGTTAACAAGCTCAATGACACACCCAGAGGCGCCATGACAGTTCCAAGGCACTGTCAAAAGATCAAGGAGTGGACAGTGGCCCGATTCCTGGAAATCTTCACCCTGTCGACTAGAAAAAGATGTACAGCTTGGGAATTGTGAGTTAAGTTTTATTTGGGGCAAAATGAAGACTGCACCGCAGGAGGCAGCATCTCAGATAGCTCTGGGAGACTGCTCCAAAGCAGCAGTGGCAGAAAGTCAATATATAACGTTTTGCTAAAGGGGGAGTTCAATACCATGAAGCACTCAATTTACAAAAGGTTTTTTGCTAGTCAGGGTCTGATGTCACCATGAAGGGATTTAGTGCTTCTCTAGATATGAGGAGATGCAAGGATTGAGTTTATAAAACCTGCTCCTAAAAACATCCAACTATCTAAAGACCTGTCCCACCAGATTCCCTGGAGCACAGAATGCCTCACTCCACCCTGGACTCCCTCAGGGATTGTTGAAGGTCAACAGCTATAGCAGCATGAGGTTCAATCTCAATAGAGGCAGATGGCAAATGCCTTTGTTGTTCAGTCGTTGGCAATGCTCTTGGTAAGTGCCAATTTGTAGTTGACAACCCCTTCCCAAAAATAGTTGGAATGATCCTCCCACTCATTAACATATGGAATTACCCAGCCTATAAAAACTAACTGCACCACATTCCGTGGCTGCATTTGCCCTCTGCGATGGCCCACACTCTGTCTGTGGAGTGCGCTTCTCTCTGAATCTAAATAAATCCATTTCTTACCTATCACTTTTTCTCTCACTGAATTCTTTCTTGGATGAGACATCAAGAACCTGAGCTTCAGTAGGTTCTGAAACCAGGTACCATGAGTTTTGGCTGGGTTTGAGTCCCAGTCACATGGGTTCAAGTCCTAATCTGAAGTAAATGGTTTCAAAACCAATGAATCCTAAAGGAAATCAACCCTGAATATTCATTGGAAAAACTGACTCTGAAGCTGAAGCTCCAATCCTTTGGCCACCTGATGTGAAGAGCCAACTCATTGGAAAAGACCCTGATGCTGGGCAGGAAGAGAAGGATGAGAGGATAAAATGGTTGGGCAGCATTATCGAATCACTGGACGTGAGTTTGAGCAAACTCTGGGACATAGTGAAGGACAGGGAAGCCTGGCGTGCTGCAGTCCATGGGATCACAAAGTCAGACGCGACTGAGTGACTGAACAACAGGTTCTTGATGTCTCGCTGCAAAAGAGAGACAAAGCGATAGGTAAGAAATGGATTTATTTAGAGTTCCATAGACAGAATGCAGTCCATCTCAAAGGCAAGAGCGGGGGCTTATGTGGTGGTCCAATGGTTAAGACTCTGCACTCCCAATGCAGGGGCCCAAGTTCAATCTCTGGTCAGAGAACTAGAACATGCTACAACAAAGAGTTTGCACACTACAACTAAAGATCCCGCATGCCACAAGCAAGACTGAAGATCTTGCGTACTGCAATTAAGAACCAGTGCAGAAAAGTAAATAAATACTTAAGAAAAAAAAAAGGCAAGAGCAGCCCCAGGGTATGGAGTGAGAGCAGCCAAAGCAGAAACACACTCCACAGACAGAGGGTGGGCCATCTCAGGAGAGAGGCCCCAAAATACAGTGTGGTTCATTTTTATGGGCTCGGTAATTTCATAGGCTAATGAATGGGAGAATTATCCCAACTATTTTGGAGAAGGGGTGGAGATTTTCAGAAATTGGGCCACGGCCCACTTTTTGACCTTTTATGGTGGGACTCACAATTGTCATGGTATCTGTGGGTGTGGCATTTAGCATGATACTGTATTGCATAAAATGAGATTCCAGGTTCACTGGAAGTTGGATCTTGGATCTACTTGGCTCTAATCAATTTTTGTCATGTCCTATGGTTCTGTCATTCTTTTAAAGGTTGTATCCTGCCCCCTTTCCTCCTGTTTCAAGCAGACTCTCTGCCACCTACCCAGGTGTTGAAGTTGACTGTAATTTAATTAAGTGGCTGACAAATTAAGTGGTCAAATTTGGGTTGGAGAAGGGGGAGGCAAGTGAGAATTGAGCTAGAGAGGAGGAAAAGGGAAGAAAGGAAGAGAGGCTGGATTCTGCCCCCTAGAAGCTCACAGTCTCTGTGGTGACACCAAATGTGCCAGGATGCACTGAAGAAGCATTCAATGGGACTCCTACAGATAAAGACAGGCCAGTCCTGAGGTTCATGGCTAGTAGGGAGGGAGGCAGTTAAAGAAACACTGACTCCCATCTTGTTCTGTGCTTTACCCAACTTGAAGAGAAAACAATCATCCCTCTGATAAATACTTATCGATCTCCCCCTCTAATCTGGTTTGCAGGATGACTGGCAGATTTCAATTCTGTTCAGGGCCAGGCAGGTCAATGAATGCTGCATTCTTAGGACAAAAAAGAGGCAGTCGGGGGTAGGGGTGAGGAACTGTGACAAATGAGAGGCAAGACCTGTCTAAAGGCAACCGCTTTTTAAAAATGCAATGTGTTAAACATGTCCCATCTGTGTTTTAAATCCCATGAGAGTGAATGACTTCTCCCATTTTGGAGTTTACCATCTAGTGGGGAAGGGGCTTCCCAGGTGGCGCTAGTGATAAAGAACCTGCCTGCCCAAAATGCAGGAGACATAAGAGACGTGTGTTCCATCCCTGGGGTGGGAAGATCCCCTGGAGCAGGAAATGGCCACCCACTCCAGTATTTTTGCCTAGAGAATCCAATGGACAGAGGAGTCTGGGTTGCAAAGAGTCAGACAGTCCATAGGGTCACATGAATCGGATATATGGAGAAGGAGAGATGGGAAGTGATGTCTAAGTTGAGACTTGAAAGATGAGTAAGACTGAAATAGTTACTGGTTAAGGAAGGTAAGGAGATTCCAAGATTACTGGCAGCCCATGTAAAGTGAAGTTGCTCAGTCGTGTCCAACTCTTTGTGACCTCATGGACTGTAGCCTACTAGGCTCCTCTGTCTGCAGAATTTTCAAGGCAAGAATGCTAGAGTGGGTTGCCATTTCTTTCTCCAGGGGATCTTCCTAACCCAGGGATTGAACCCAGGTCTCCTGCATTGTAGGCAGATGCTTTACCATCTGAGCCACCAGGGAAGTCATTTTTATCTTCTCCCAGACTGCTTATAATAGCATTCCTGCCTCATAGGGTTCTTTGTTCTTGTCACCTTTTCTTTATCATCCTCATTAAGGTTAGGTGATAACTGGGAGGGAAAATGAAAAGATACATTTTAGCCTGGTGCTGAGATGGGGCTGTTGAATGGGTGCCTCCAGCTGGGTTCCTCCTGTGCTATTTGGTCTGCCCTGGAGTAAAGAAGGGGCTTCCCAGGTGGTGCTAGTGGTAAAGGACCTGCCTGCCAATGCAGGAGATATAAGGGACTCGGGTTCTATCCCTGGGTCAGGCAGATTCCCTGGAGGAAGGCAGGACAACCCACTCCAGTATTCCTCCCTGGAGAATCCTGTGGACAGAGGAACCTGGCTGAGGTCCATACGGTCGTAAAGAATCAGACACAACTGAGCATGCGTGCATCCACAAGGAGACTTTATAGAATAACATTAGGGTGAGGGTTTTAGGAGATAAGTTCTAGGCACAGGGCTTTTTTTTTTCCCTTGACCCCATCTCTGAGGAAATAATGTTGGGCTTCCTTGGTGGTTCAGATGGTAAAAGACTCTGCCTGCAAAGCAGGAGACCAGGGTTCGATCACTGGGTCAGGAAGATCTCCTGGAGAAGGAATATAACAGTCCCTCCTGCCTTTCTCCCACAGCCTATGGAGCAATGGTTTTCAAAGTGTGGTCCATTGACTCCAGGTGTCTGAGATCAAAACTTTTCCCAATAATATTGAACGTGCCTTTTTGCTGTGCCTTTTTGCACCAGAGGTGCAAAAACAATTTTGTTGTTCAGTCACGCAGTCGTGTCTGACTCTTTGCAACCTGCTGGACTGCAGCATGCCAGGCTTCCCTGTCCATCACCATCTCCTGGAGCTTGCTCAAACTCATGTCCATTGAGTCCGTGATACCATCCAACCATCTCATCCTCCATTGTCCCCTTCTCCTCCCGCCTTCAATCTTTCCCAGCATCGGGGCCTTTTCTAATCAGGGCTCTTTGCATCAGGTGGCCAAAGGATTGGAGCTTCAGCTTCAGCATCAGTCCTTCCAATGACTATTCAGGACTGATTTCCTTTAGGATTGACTGGTTTGAACTCCTTGCAGTCCAAGTGGACTTTCAAGAGTCTTCTCCAAAATGCAAATCAAAACTGCAATGAGATACCACCTCACATCGGTCAAAATGG
Organism: Giraffa tippelskirchi; assembly: GCF_054371585.1. Lineage (NCBI taxonomy): Eukaryota > Metazoa > Chordata > Mammalia > Artiodactyla > Giraffidae > Giraffa > Giraffa tippelskirchi. Next base: position 142,492,664 of record NC_137281.1, on the reverse strand, counting down.
CCATCATCAAAAAGTCTACAAACAGTAAATTCTGGAGAGGGTGTAGAGATAATGGAACCCTCTTGCACTCTTGGTGGGAATGTAAATTGATACAGCCACTCTGGAAGACAGTATGGAGATTCCTTAAAAAACTAGGAACAAACCCAACATATGACCCAGCAATCTCACTCCTATGCATATACCCTGAGGAAACCAAAATTGAAACAGACACATGTACCCCAATGTTCATTGCAGCACTATTTACAATAGCTAGAACATGAAAGCAACCTAGATGTCCAATGACAGATGAATGGATAAAGAAGCTGTGGTACTGTCGACTAAAAAAAGATGTACAACTTGAGAGTTGTGAGTTAAGTTTTATTTGGGGCAAAATGAAGATTGCAGCGCAGGAGGCAGCATCTCAGATATCTCTGAGAGACTGCTCCAAAGCAGCGGTCAGGGAAAGTCAATATATAAGGTTCTGGTGAAGGGGGAGTTCAATACCATGAAGCACTCAGTTTACAAAAGGTTTTTTGTTAGTCATGAGAGTCTGATGTCACCATGAAGGGATTTAGTGCTTCTCTAGATATGAGAGTGAAAGAGGAGATTGAAAAAGTTGGCTTAAAGCTCAACATTCAGAAAACTAAGATCATGGCATCCAGTCCCATCACTTCACGGGAAATAGATGGGGAAACAGTGGCAACAGTGTCAGACTTTATTTTTGGGGGCTCCAAAATACCTGCAGATGGTGATTGCAGCCATGAAATTAAAAGATGCTTGCTCCTTGGAAGGAAGGTTATGACCAACCTAAATAGCATATTTAAAAGCAGAGACATTACTTTGCCAACAAAGGTCCATCTAGTCAAGGCTATGGTTTTTCCAGTGGTTATGTATGGATGTGAGAGTTGGACAGTGAAGAAAGCTGAGCGCCGCAGAATTGATGGTTTTGAACTGTGGTGTTGGAGAAGACTCTTGAGAGTCCCTTGGACTGCAAGGAGATCCAACCAGTCCATCCTAAAGGAGATCAGTCCTGGGTGTTCATTGGAAGGACTGATGTTGAAGCTGAAACTCCAATACTTTGGCCACCTCATGCAAAGAGTGGACTCATTGGAAAAGACCCTAAGGCTGGGAGGGAGTGGGGGCAGGAGGAGAAGGGGACGACAGAGGATGGGATGGCTGGATGGCATCACCGACTTGATGGACATGGGTTTGGGTAGACTCCGGGAGTTGGTGATGGACAGGGAGGCCTGGCGTGCTGCGATTCATGGGGTCCCAAAGAGTCGGACACGACTGAGTGACTGAACTGAACTGAACTAGATATGAGGAGATGCAAGGATTGATATCATATCATGTTTCTAAAAACATCCAACTATCTAAAGGCCTGTCACACCAGATTCCCTGGAGCACAGAGTGCCCCACTCCACCCTGAACTCCCTCAGGGACTGTTGAAGGTCAACAGCTATAGCAGCAGGGTTCAATCTCCGTAGAGGCACATGGCAAATGCCTTTGTTGTTCAGTCGTTAACAATGCTCTTGGTAAGTTCCAATTTGTAGTTGACAGTACATATACACAATGGAATATTACTCAGCCATAAAAAGGAATGCATTTGAGTCAGTTCTAATGAGGTGGATGAACCTAGGACGAAGTAAGTCAGAAAGATAAATATATTGTATACTAACGCATATATGTAGAATCTAGAAAGATGGTACCGAAGAATTTATTTTCAGGGCAGCAATGGAGAAACAAACATAGAGAACATGGACTTATGGACATGCGGAGAGGGGAGGAGAGGATGGAGATATATGGAGAGAGTAACATGGAAACTTACATTATCATATGTAAAACAGACGGCCAATGGGAATTTGCTGTATGTCTCAGGGAACACAAACAGGGGCTCTGTAACAATCTAGAGGGGTGGGATGGGGTGGGAGATGGGAGAGAGGTTCAAGGGGGAGGGGACATATGTATACCTATGGCTGATTCATGTTGAAGTTTGACAGAAAACAACAAAATTCTGTAAAGCAATTACCCTTCAATCAAAACCAAACAAAAAAAAAAATTTTTTTTTAAAGAGTCTTCTCTAGCACTACAGTTTGAAAGCATCAATTCTTTAGCACTCGGCCTCTTTATGGTCCAACTCTCACATCCATACATGACTACTGGAAAAACCATAGCTTTGACTAGATGGACATTTGTTGGCAAAGTAATGTCTCTGCTTTTTAACACACTGTCTAGGTTTGTCATAGCTTTTCTTTCATGGCTGCAGTCACCATCTGCACTGATTTTGGAGCCCAAGAAAATAAATTCTGTCACTGTTGCCATTGTTTCCCCATCTATTTGCCAGGCAGTGATGGGACCATATGATCTTAGTTTTTTGAATGTTGACTTTAAACAATAATGGGTAAAATTGCCGGCATCTTTTAGCACCTGTCATGGCAGTGATACCAAACTGGACAGAAATCCCTGTATTCTTCACCACCACATACTCACAGTAACGGGGATGTCAGGTCCACTGAAGAACATCCGTGATAAAACAGTGGACATCACTAACTTAATGACATCTTGACTGTGAAGTCATCTTTTTAGCTTTCTATGTGATGACATGTGAAGTTCACATAAAGGCATATCTGCTGCCTGTAGACACACAAGGGTTGTCTCAAGGGAAAGCACACACATGATTGGGTGGCCAGCTGGGCTGGCTGCTTCCTCTTTTTTTTTTTCATAGGACGCCAGTTTTACTCAAGAGAATGATCATCAAGACAACTATAGTTATTCAGGCTTGAGTATTTGGTAGATATTTTCTTGAAAATGAATAAAGTGAGACTGTTACTTCAAGGAAAACAACTGACAGTATTTGTTTGCAATGATAAAATTCAAACTTTCAAGTAAAAATTAGGATTTTGGAAAATTTTGAGTCTGTCATGAGCTTGACAGCCTGCTGATACTTAGGAGATTTTTCTGATGTGATTGGTAGTGATGTTAATGAGTGTAATTTCTTTTATGTCATATAATGAAATGTGTCAACACTTAGAAGTTCTGCATAACTCAGTGAATCAATATTTTCCATATGACAGTGAATGAAGTTATAAAATCAAGCATTCAGAAATCCATGCAAAACCCAAGATAGACCAATGGACTCTAATACAGCATAGTATAAAAAGTTCGTGCTTGTGGTTTCAAATTCCACATTCCAACTGGCATTTAAGAAACTATAGCTTGTTGAGTTTTGGTATAGTATCAGAGAAGAATACCCACAATTATCCGAAAGACTATTAAAATAAGCCCCTTTCTTCCAAATACATATTGGTGTGAGGCAAGATTTTTTTCGTATGTTTAAACCAAAACAAGATGCTGAAACAGACTGAAGGCAGAAGCAGATATAGAGCTTGGCTGCCTTTTATTAATCCAGACATTAGAGACATGTGCAAAAATGTAAAATAATGACTCTCTTTTCATAAAATTTTTAAAAAAATATGGTTATGTTCATTGATAATTTGTGTTTACAACTTAATATGTTTATTATTGTCATTTTTAAATGAATCAATAAATTAAAATTTTTTTTCAGTTTTAGTTTCGAATACAGTAAATATAAAGCACATATATAAACAGGCACTCTTTGGGGGCGTCAGTATTTTTACAAGTCCTAGAGGATTTGAGTGACCACCAGATGGCGCTGATGAGAATAAAGAGCAGACTCTGTGTGTGAGTAATGAGAGACAGAATAAAAGTGGGCTTTGCAGTAGTTTTATGGTATGAGATTTCCTAATAGCATTGATATTTGTAGACTCAGAGGTAAGTAAGTGACAGGCCCGGGACTTAATCAGTGGGTTTTCACAATCTAAATTAAATAGGCAGATTTATGCCAAATAATATATTGGATTTTTTTTTTTTTTTTACTTCTTCTAACAAAAGCCAAGCACATTCCTTGGAGAAGCTCCCTGAAGTCTTGGAAACTAAGCAGATTAAACCAAAAGAGCTCAGTCTTTTTTGCATTTTGTGTTGTTAATAAGATAACATTAATCTCTGGGGTTTAGGAGTGAAATGTAGGCAGATTCATTCCAGTAAGGAGTGCATTGTAGTAACCTCACAGCAAGCAGCTCCTTCCCACAGGTCCTGGAAGCCCCCGGTGGGGGAGGAGGTGACTGAGTTGGAGTTATTTGGGTGGGGGTGGAGAGAAGGTCACCTTTGAGAGAGTTAGCAGGCTTCTGGATGACAAAATAGTATAAATGTCTGGGTTTTGTGTGATGGACTACAAATAGGCGTTGGGAAAACTTCAAGCCAAATTTATTTTTCCTTTAAGACCAGTCTGAAACAGCTGACGAAGGACAGAATTCTCTTCCAGAGGTGAAGTGCTTATTGGCAATGCTCTTTTAAAGGTCACCAAGAGGAGGAACTAGAGTCTAAACTGGGAGCTGGCTCTCTGAATGGGCCTACGAGCTGCTAGAGAAATGGATGCAGGGTGGTATCAGCTCTCCCCACCCTCTAGATTGGGAGTTTATCTATCTGTCCCCTCCTCTGGTATTTACTCATTCATTCACTCATTCATAAACATCGTTTGGAACCTACTGTCCATGTGCCAGGCCTTATGCAACGTGCTTTGTCTACAGTGGAGCCTGAAACAGATGTGGTTCCTACCCTTAGGGGGGCTTATTTGAAAAAAACAAGTCAATACTGAAGAAATCTACATATCTTCATGCCACTACCCAGCATAGACTTTTAAAAATGTTTCAAAATCCGCTAAGCTTATTCTCTAGTAAACCATCAGTGCAATTGGTCAAGTTGACTGGAAGATTTTCTATATAAAGATGAAGGTGGGCATGACAATACAAGAGACTCAGAAACTGTAGGAAGGGATGCTATTTAATCTTGGTTGCCCTTTCTTCTTTCTTTCTTCCTTCCTGTGCTTCTTTTTCCATGAATATTTATTGAGCATCTACTAAGTGAGATGTCTTGTCTAGCTTGGTCTCTAACCTGGCGGAGCATCCAAGTATGTAAACAACAAAAACATATTGACAGATTGTGGTTAGTGATGTGAAGGACAATGGGGTTGGAACCAGCTTGAGATAAAGATGGTCAGGGCAGGCCTCTCTGAGGAAAGGAATTTAAGCCAAGGTTTCTCAGCCTCAGCACCACTGACATTTTAGGCCAGACATTTCTTTGTTTTGGTGACTATTTTGCATGTTGTAGAATGTTTGGCAGCATCCCTGGCCTCTGCCCACTAGATGCCATTAGCTGCACCTTCCACCCCCATTTATAAGAACAAAAAAACAAATGACTCCAGACATTATTAAATGTCCCTCAGGACCAAACTTGTTCCTGATTGAGAACCGCTGATTGAAGCCAGGATTTGAAAGATGAGGAACCCACCCAAAGAGGATTGCAATGGGGGTCTTTGAGGCCATAGTAAAGCGTTTGGATTTCATCCTAAGTAGAAAGAAATCATTGTTTTCAATCATGGGTGACATCATCCACTCTGAATTTTGAAATGCTTCTTTAGGCTGTGGAGTGAAGGGTGGATTAACTAGGATAGCAGAGAAAGTCATGGCTGTCAACAGAGGCTGTTGTAGAAGTTGTCTGCCCAACGCCCAGGAAAGGATGGCAGCCTAGAGTAGGCCGTGGCACCTTAGGTGCCTCTTGATGAAAGTGAAAGAGGAGAGTAAAAAACTTGGCTTAAAATTCAACTTTCAGAAAACTAAGATCACAGCATCCAGTCCCATCACTTCATGGCAAATAGATGGGGAAATAATGGAAACAGTGAGAGACTTTATTTTGGGGGGCTCCAAAATCACTGCAGATGGTGACTGCAGCCATGAAATCAAAAGACGCTTGTTCCTTGGGAGAAAAGCTATGACCAACCTAGACAGCATATTAAAAAGCAGAGACATTACTTGGCCCACAAAGGTCTGTCTAGTCAAAGCTATGATTTTTCCAGTGGTCATGTATGGATGTGAGAGTTGGACTATAAAGAAAGCTGAGTGCCGAAGAATTGATGCTTTTGAACTGTGGTGTTGGAGAAGACTCTTGAGAGTCCCTTGGACTGCAAGGAGATCCAATCAGTCCATCCTAAAGGAAATCAATCCTGAATATTCATTGGAAGGACTGAGGCTGAAGCTGAAACTCCAGTACTTTGACCACCTGATACGAAGAACTGACTCATTTGAAAAGACCCTCATGCTGGGAAAGATTGAAGGCAAAAAGAAAAGGGGGCGGCAGAGGATGAGATGGTTGGATGGCATCACTGACTTGATGAATATGAGTTTGAGTAAGCTCTGGGAGTTGGTGATGGACAGGGAAGACTGGCATGCTGCAGTCCATGGGGTTGCAAAGAGTCAGACATGACCGAGCAACTGAACTAACTAACTAACCTTAGGTGAAAAAAAGGAGAACACCCAGGTCTTACTGATGGATTTGATGTGGAGATTCCATCGCTAAGGGTAGCCTCACGGGGCCTCCTTTGCTCCCTGGTGAAATGGAAGCATTTGCTGGGGTGGGAGGGGGTGGGGAGGTTGGGGAAATGTTAAGCTTCAAGCCCAACCCAATAGCTGCTTGTTCATAGCTCTCAAGAGAATATGTAGTTGGGGTTAACATTTGGTTGGAATGATGTCTGGAACTGTGTGTGCTGGGTTCAGAGTTCTTTGTCCCCTGTGATTCTGGCTGATGGACAGGAGCTCTTTGGCACTCAAGATTTCTGCTCAAAAACCTGGAAAGGCAGAAAAAACAGAGCTGCTTAATGACTAGGAGGCTAATCAAAGCTAGATGCTCAAGCCTCACTTTCAAAGCCAGTGATAATGCAAAATCCACTCAGCATCCTCAACTCAGACCAAAGATCTTACTCCTTAATGAGGAAAAATGGAAACACAGTGACCTGGCAGCTGGGGCTGGGAGTAAACAAAACTATTGTTCATGGCAGTAAACCATAGCTGAGCATGAGTCTCTGGTCTGAAGTCAGAGAGTGATGGGTGGGCATTGGAGGAACAGGGCAGGGAGGCTGTTTAGTGAAAAGCATTAAGTGTTACCAGGGATATGGGAGAACAGCACGAACAAACTAACAATACTAGGGCTCAAGGAAGGCCTGTTTGTTAGTTTGTTTTTAATTGCATAGAACACCGTTGCTAGGATTTTAAATTGTAGTGCTCTAGGCATGTAATTAAGCGAGAGGGTTTTGTTGGCACCAACTGGGATACCAGGTTGTTGTTGCAACTTATGATCTTCTGATATTAAAATTTCAGGGATTAAGGGTGTGTGTGTCCCTCTCCTCTTTGTACCTTTTCCCCCTGGGCCTCCAAGCTCCACGTAAAAACAACCAGCCTGCTTCATTTGTTTCGCTTTTGCCGCCTGGATGAAAACCTCATCTAGGTCTTGGTCTATCCTGCGGCGATAATGTCAGCTGAGGGGGCTTCCAGATTGGAAACAAAGGCAGATCATCTCGGCCCAGCCGTGAGCCATCCCAGCCATTACAAAAACCCTCACGCAGTTTCTTCTTCTGATTATCATCATGGTGTTTTAGAGCTGACTATGAACTTGGCAATTACCTTCTCACTTTGTATATGAGAAATCCAAGGGCCAGAATTGTGAGCTGGATACAGGTGGTTCAGTGGATGGCTGGAATCAAGAAATGCCCAGACTGGAACCAGGGCCCAGGGTCCTTTCTGTCTTAACCCTGAGGCCCCTCCTGTAGCTCCAGGCTATCTCTTCTCCACCTTCCCCTTGCCCCAACCTCCTTCGGCATGAACTCCCACCCTCCTGAAATACTGCTGTTCTCCTAGTCTTTTGGCCCGAAGTATGGCAGCCCTGCTGCAGATGTTTCATGAAGAGGGAAGAGGAAGGTCATGGCCCAGGGAACTGAAATGCTTTATGAAACGGTAGATGACAGCTCAGTTTTCAAGTCACGAGGGAACCATTTCACCTTGGCAAAGGCAACTTACTTAGTGGACCGTAATGGCTGGAAGAGTTCCTGCCCCTCCCCAAAGTGAGCAATTTCAGCTCTGCCAGCACAGGCCCATTACATCATAAGGACACTGAGTGTTTACCTGGCAATTATCTGGAATGGGAACCAGCCCTTTCAAGAGGTTCTCTTTGATCCTTCCTAGCAATACCCTCAGAGGTGTGGGGGCCAGGGGCTTCTTCCTAGAGGATGAAAAGGGAGGCAATGCAGAAGGTCTTGAGAGGGACCAGAAGTCAGGCCTGGGTCTCTGGGGCTCCTGGCCACCCTTCCTGAGTGCTATCTACTTGGACCTTGCTGCTACCACAGCATATAGAGGATTGGGAAGTTTCCCCTTTCCCCAATTTCTCTTTCCTCGGGCCAAGTAAAGAAGTTTCTCAGGTGCTGCTTATTAGGGGTGGATAAAGGAGAAATAGCTGAGGATCTTCGGGACTGAAAAGCATTTTTGCTTATTTATAGTGACCATGTCCCAGATGTCCTGATTTCAAATATTCTGTATTTATACTTACTGGAATTTATATTCTGGTTTGGGGTTCTGAAGATAGAGATATTACACATATTTGGAAGTGGAATTCTTCACCCCCTTCCTGGTATCTGACTTTGAACCACACAAAGAACAGAATCGACTCTCCCCCCACCCCACAATCACACCAGCTGATAATCTAGGGAGCCTGTGTTGTGGCCGAGCAAGGTGGAGTGTGTTTGTGAGCCTGGGTTTGGGAATTAGTTCTGGGTTCAAACCCAAGCTTCCAGAATCATAGTCGACAATATTTTTCTAAGGCTGTTTCAGAGCATTAGCCCCCGGGTTATCCTCCTAATCACTGCTGCCTGCCTCAGGGCCTTTGTACATGTGCTTTCCTTTCTCTGGAATGCTTCCCCCCCACCCCCCCGAGACACACATGACTACACCTCTGCCTCCTTCAAGCCTTTGATCAGTGTGATCAGGTGGAGGCCTTTCATAATCACTTTAAAACTGCAGTCCTCATATAGCACAGGGGACTCTACACAATGCTCTATGCTGACCTAAAGGGGAAGAAACTCCAAGGAAGAGGGGACATATGAATACATGTGCTGATTCACTTTGCTGTATAGCAGAAACTAACACAACATTGTAAAGCAACTATACTCCAATTAAAAAATAATAATCAAATTAAAATAAAATTGCAGTCTTTCATGCCCTCATTCCATCCCCTTCTTTGCTTTGCTTTCCCACAGCATTTATCACCACCCTCTGGCATATTTTACAATTCAGCTCTATTTCTTATTTATTGTCTGTCTTCCCCAACTACAACGGAAGCTCCATGAGGGCAAGGATTTTCATCAGCTTTGTTCATTGCTTCACCCCCAGTATTTGGAACAGTGTCTGGCTCTTGGTAGGAACTTAACAGATATAAATGGATACATAAATTTGAGCAAGTCACATCTTTTCTGATCCTATGTCCTCTCTCCCTAAAGGATGGAGTGAGAATTAAGACAACTGTTGTAGATGAAAATAATAGCCAACATATATTGCATGCTGGCTTAATCAGTGTCATTTTTCAAATGTGCTAAGTGCTTACTGGGGATTATTTTGTTTCATCCTCCCCCAAATCCTATGAGGTATTCTTTTCATCTTCATTTTACAGAAGAGGAACTTGAGGCTTAGAAAAGTTGACTCATCTATCTAGGGTCACACATAATTCAGATCCATATTTGTTTGAGCCCAGAGCCAGTGCTCTTAACCCTGACAGCACCATGCACAGGGCTTGGGGTGTAGCCAGGCCTCAACCGGGGCTAATTCCCTTCCCCAAGTCACACAGTGTAAGACCCTTGTGGCCCCTCTGCCCCCCTTCTATTGTGAACCTGTCCCTCCCACTGAGACCTGACACCTTGGGGGCATCCCCTGCCCTCAGGAGGCAGCGTGGTGTATTTAGCAGGGAGATGGTAGGTCTGTTGGTTGGGAGACCTAGGTTCTGGCTCCTCCTTTGCCACTAACCCACTGTGTGATCTTGGGCAATTGCTTCCCCTTCCTGGGTCCCAGGTTCCACTGGTTTGATGAGCACTGAGATCTCTCCCAGCCACAGCCCTCAGGACAGTGGGAGGACATCTCTGGGTTGTGTGGTGCATGAATCACGTGAGAAGATCCTGCCCCAGGCTGTGGCCTTAACCCCACTGTCCCCAATAGTACAGTCTATCCTGTTTTGACAATGGCTGAACTTTCCCCTCCCACACCTTTGGAGTTTGAATTTCTGGCTGCTGGATTTGAGTGGGAGGATGGAGGAAGTGAAGCATCTAGTGATTTTCTAAGCACTTCTCTAGGGGTGAGACCAAGAGGAAGAAAAGAAGGCTTGAGAGCCCTTCCCACCCATAGGCACTGCCTGGGACAAAGTCACCGCAGGACATGGACTTCTCTTGGGGGCTCACAGTGGGGATGTACCCAATCCCCTGAAAACCCTGCAAAAGAGCTTGGGGGCTGCTTGTAAAAGCACATCTATCTGCCCAACTGCTCCTTACCAATTATCCACCACACCTCCTGCCCATAGGCTCCCATATCTCCTTATTTGCCAACCCTAAAACTTTCTCACTTTGGTTCCAAATTCTCAACTGGAATTTCCACCCCCTTCTCCTTATAAAATAGAAATGAGCTGGAGGTTGATTAAGCCAAGCTAGTCAATGTTTTAGGTTGTTTTCCTTACTGAATCATTCACTTACTCATTCATTCATTCGACATTTACATCCTAGATGCAAGGGATTCAAAGAGGAAACTAGTCAAGTCCTGGCAAACTTAAATTGGGTAATTGGTCATGTCATTTGAGGAGAGTTAATAGAGAGATGGGGAAATAATGGAAACAGTGACAACTTTATTTTGGGGGGCTCCAAAATCACTGCAGATGGTGACTGCAGCCATGAAATTAAAAGATGCTTGCTCCTTGGAAGAAAAGCTATGACCAAACTAGACAGCATATTAAAAAGCAGAGACATTACTTGGCTCACAAAGGTTTATCTAGTCAAAGCTATGGTTTTTCCAGTGGTCATGTATGGATGTGAGAGTTGGACTATAAAGAAAGAATTGATGCTTTTGAACTGTGGTGTTGGAGAAGACTCTTGAGAGTCCCTTGGACTGCAAGGAGATCTAACCAGTCCATCCTAAAGGAAGTCAATCCTGAATATTCATTGGAAGGACTGATGCTGAAACAGAAGCTCCAAACCTTTGGCCACCTGATGGGAAGAACTGACTCATTGGAAAAGCCCCTGTTACTGGGAAAGATTGAAGGCAGGAGGAGAAGGGGACAACAGAGGATGAGATGGTTGGATGGCATCCCCGACTCGATGGACATGAGTTTGAGTAAGCTCCAGGAGTTGGTGATGGACAGGGAAGATTGGCATGCTGCAGTCCACGGGGTCGCAAACAGTTGGACACAATTGAGCAACTGAACTGAACTAAACTGAATAGAGAGATATTTTCAAAGGTGGATAGAGTATAGGAAAACAGCGGATACTGTAGTTCCCTGGAACTGGAAACATCAGGATGGTATTATCAACCCTGGGCTGAAGGGATAAAAGGAGAGAATGTTTCCAGAATCCAGCAGGAGAGACTCCTGTGGAGAGGGCCACCTGGCAGGAGCTGTATGTGACCTTAGGTTGAAGGACTCATCTCATTGGTGAAATGAAAACCTTGATGTCCCTCACTTCCCTCTGTTAGGGAAATCACTGACCAAAACCACCTGCCCTGGCCAGGCAAGTCAGTAACTGCTTGCATGAATTATAACAGGAAGTCCTTGTAAGGAATGTGGAACTAACAAGCTACCACCAACAGGAAGAATTTGGGGAAGATCAAAAGGAGAGAGGAGATGCCAGTCCATATGTCCTGCCAACCTCCCAGAATCCTTCTCTCTAAAATCCAACTTGGCTGAGCAATGCGTGGGCCACCAGGAAGGACCTTGAGTCAGAGTGATTGGCCAGAAAAAACCTGGAAACTAACCCCATCACCATAAAACCCGAGACTGCAAGCCACGTGGCACAGCAAGCCTCCTGGGTGCCCTTACCTTGCTGCTCCCCACCCAGGTGCCCCTTCCCAGTAAAGTCTTGCTTAGTCAGCACATATGTCTCCTTGGACAACTGATTGATGTGGTCAGTATGAGTCAGCTTCTTGGGGTTCACAGCAGGGCAGAGAAGAGCAGAGTGGGGATCTGGAAGGACAAGCAGATTTCTAGCATGGAAATCAGACACAGCCTCTGTCCTCAAGGAGCTTGCTGATGAGAAGGGGAGACAGGAGTGCAAAAATCAATTACAGTGTGATAAATGCTTTAACAAAGACATAAACAAAGGACCAGAGATCTCAGGGGTTAGGAAATGGAATTCGCCAGGGAGGCTGTTATTGCGTGCGAAGGGTGGGAGAGGAGGCTGGTTCCTGGAAAAGGGTTTGCAGACAGAGATGTTTCTCAAATGATGATCAAACTTCTTGAAGGAAGAAATATCTGAACTGAGACCTAAAATATGAATAAGAATTGGCCAGGAGAAGAAAAGAAAGAAAAGGAGTCCAGACAGAGTGAAAAATGTGTGTAAAAGCTGGAGGCTGAAGCAGAGTATAGAAGTCTTTGGGAAACTGTAAGTAATGTAATAGGATAATGTAATGTAATAAAGTAATGTAATCGTGTTGAGGGGGATGGGTGAGAGATGAATCTGAATATAGAAGGGCCCAGAACATGAAGAAATTCTTTTGCCAGACTAGGAATTTGCAGTTTTTTCTAAAACTTCTTTTGCCAGACTAAGGAATTTGCAGTTTTTTCTATAACTTCTTTTGCCAGACTAAGGAATTTGCAGTTTTTAGGTAAGTCCCTAAAAGATCTTAATCAGGGGAGTGGTATCATTATATTTATGTTTTAGAAATAAAGAGTTGATTGAAGAGGAGAGAGTGGATTAAAGGTAGGGAGCCTGGAAAGAAGGTTGTTTTCAGTAATCTAAGTGAGAGATGACAGTGGACTAAAGTCAACTGGTAGAAAAGGTGATGAAAAGAAGTATTAAGAAGGTAAAGCTTGGTGGGATTTGGGAAGTGGATGTAGGAGTAAGGGAGTTTAGTTTTGGGGGGATGGTGATAAAGTTTACTGAGGTAAGGATCTTTAGAGAAGAAGGAATGTGTGTATGTGTGTGTGTTGGGAAGATACTGTGTCATGGTGGAGAAGATGGAGGGAATTGATAGATAATCCAGTTTGGGCATATTGAGGTGATGGCACCAGTAGGAAGACCAAATATAACTTGGTGCTGAGACTAGAAGGAAGGGGGCAGGGCAAAACCATCAAAGAATGACACCATCGTTAAGAAGAACAGAATATGATAAAAACTGATTAGCACCTACTAGATCCAAGATGGCAGAAGATGCAACTTCCAGTGCAGCTGGAGCCTCGTTATAAGCAATGTAATACATCAGCATACTAAGTGGCACACCCACAGGTGCCATGACAGTTCTGAAAAAGTGAAAGTTGCTCAGTTGTGTCCGACTCTTTGCAACCCCTTAGACTGTAGCCTGCCAGGCTCCTCTGTCCATGGAATTCTCCAGGCAAGAATACTGGAGTGGGTAGCCGTTCCCTTCTCCAGGGGATCTTCCCAACCCAGGGATTGAACCCAGATCTCCCGCATTGCAGGTGGATTCTTTACCTTCTGAGCCACCAGGGAAGCCCCCACAGTTCTGAGGCCGACCATAAAAGGCCAAAAAGTGGGCGGTGCCCCAATTCCAGAAATCCCTGCCCCTTCTCCAAGATAGAACATTCCTCCCACTTACTAGCCTATGAAATTTCTAAGACCATAAAAACTAACCACTCCCACACCTCGGTTGCTCTTACATTTTTAGAAAATCCCATGCCCTGAGCCCGCTGCTCTTGCCTTCTGCTACTGCCCACACCCGGTGTATGGTGTGTTGTTGTTGTTCAGCCGCTGAGAGTCATGTCTGACTCTTTGCCATCCCATGGACTGCTGCACTCCAGGGTTCCCTGTCCTTCATTGCCTCCCACAGTTTGCTCAGATTCATGTCCACTGAGTCAGTGATGCTATCTAACTTCTCACCCCCTTCTTCTTTTGCCTTCAATCTTTCCCAACATCAGGGTCTTTTCCAATGAGTTGGCTCTTCACACCAAGTGGCCCAAGTTTTGAAGCTTCAGCTTCAGTGCATATCTCACAAAATAAGCCTACTTTCACTTTACTATGGCTCACTCTTGAATTCTTTCCTGCTCAAAGCCAAGGACCCTCACATAGTGGCCCATCCCAGGGACTCACTTGAGACCTGGGACGTGACCATCCTCTTGTTCAGAAGAGGTCTTGATGGAAGCTATGGATGTGAGAACCATCAGAATGCAAGAGATGATTACGGCAATAGAGTATCTTAGCTTACCATGGAAAGAGCTTAGAGTTAGGAGAAAATAGCACCAACAAACACTGACTAGAGGATGACAGAAGTAGAGGAACTGACAAAGGAGATGAAGAAGGAGTAGCCTGAGAAGGAGACCCAGGAGAGAGTGCAGTCATAGAGCCAAAGAGAATATTGAGTTCTAAGAGGAGGCAAGAGAAGTAAACATGTTGGACATTACTGAGAGATCCTGGGCACAGGAGCTGGTTAGCAGCACGATTGTCCTTTCTCCTTCGGTGTCTTTTAATCAGATAGATAAGAAATCCTTCCTGAGCATCCACAGAGTGGCTGTTATAGGCTGAATTGAGTCCCTCCCCAAAAGATATGTTAGAACCCTCACCCCTAAGTACCAGAATGTGACTGTATTTGGAGATAGGGCCTTTATGGAAGAGAACAGTCAATCCTAAAGGAAATCAACCCTGAATACTCATTGGAAGGACTGATGCTGAAGCTGAAGCTCCAATACTTTGGCTACCTAATTTGAACAGCCAACTCATTGGAAAAGACCGTGATGCTGGGAAAGACTGAAGGCCAAAGGGAGAAGAGGGAAATAGTGAAGGACAGGGAGGACTGGTGTGCTGCAGTCCAGGAGTCAGACACGACTTAGCAACTGAATAACAACAATGGGAGGGTTCTAATCCAATAGGACTGATGTCCTATTAGAAGACAATATTAAGATACAGACAGGTGCAGAGAGAAGGCCATGAGAAGATGGCAATCTGCAAGTCAAAGAGAGAGGCCTCTGGAAGAAACCAATGCTGCCTATGCCTTTACCTCCAACATCTAACCTCCAGAACTATAAGAAACTAGATTTTGATTGTTTAAACCACCCAGTCTGTGGTGGTTTAAACCTAGCAAATTAATACTGTGCTTTACATAGGGATTTGAAAAAGCAAACAGCACGGGCTAAGGCTCTCAAAGAACTTAGAACTCTTTCAGGAAGAGAAGCAGCACATAGATTAGCAACTGGCCAGTCTAGTCAGGGTAAAGCAGGTTTTTGTAATTAGGTTGGTGATATACACTGCAGAAGGTTAGAGAAGCAAGCACCTGCTCTATTTGGGGGAAGGACAGGGCAGATCATCTGAGGAGATTTCAAGGAGGCTGTGGGATTGAGCTCAGTCTCAAAGCATTTGGGGACTTCCCAGGTGGAGCTAGTGGTAAAGAATCTGCCTGTCAATGCGGGAGACGCGAGAGACGGAGGTTCGATCCCTGGGTCAGGAAGATCCCCTTGAGTAGGAAGTGGCAGCCCACTCCAGTGTTCTTGCCTGGAAAATCCCACGGACAGAGGAGCTTGGCAGGCCACAGTCCACGCGGTCAAAAAGAGTCGCACATGCCTGAGTGACTGAGCACAGCACGTGGAAGCATGTGTAGGGTTGAGACTGGCAGGGAAAAGGGAAGAGGAGCCCCTGTGGACAGACAAAGTTAGCAAAGGGGTGGAGAGGAGAAACTGGGGGTTGCTGAGGGAGGCAGCCATTGTTCAGGCTGGCTGAAGGGGCAGCTCCTTCAGAAGAACTGTGGGATATGGGGTATACACAGAGACTGACAGCTACCGGTCCTCAAGATCTGTTCTCTCATCCAGCTGATAGAAGGTTTAGCCAAGCACTTGGCTGCCCAGCCAGACAGGTCCTTTGCCGTCAGCTGTGGTCACGTGACTGGGTTCTGGCCAATAGCATGTGAATGGAAGAAGTGGAGCAAGGTGGGCTACGGTCCATGGGGTCGCGAAGAGTCTGACATAGCAACTGAACAACAAAAGCAGTGGTTCTTAACTAGGGGTGGTTTTCTGCCCCAGGAGATACTTGACAATGCCTGGAGAGGTTTTTGGCTGTAGCAAGTTGAGGAGACAGAGTAATAGGAACGCACTAAACATTCAACAGTTCACAAGACAGCCCCCCTGCCCAAAAAAGGATGCTTAGGCCCCAAACATCAATAGTGCTGAGACCGACAGCCACTAAGGTTGGTTCTACAAAAAGCCCATATTGTTTCTATTACACCAAATTGGGTGGTGGGAGTGAAGAGGGGGTTATGAAAAAAAATGATATGGTAGGATAAGGAAGTCATGAAAAAATTAGTTTAGGAAGGGTTAGCCTAGAGGGCGGAGAAGGCAATGGCACCCTACTCCAGTACTCTTGCCTGGGAAACCCCATGGACGGAGGAGCCTGGTAGGCTGCAGCCCATGGGGTCTCTAAGAGTCGGACACGACTGAGCGACTTCACTTTCACTTTTCACTTTCATGCACTGGAGGAGGAAATGGCAACCCACTCCAGTGTTCTTGCCTGGAGAATCCTAGGGACGGAGGAGCCTGGTGGGCTGCCGTCTATGGGGTCGCACAGAGTCGGACACGACTGATGCAACTTAGCAGCAGCAGCAGCCTAGAGGGATGCAAGATGTGCTAGAGAAGATGGGAGAAAAACTAAGAGACTAATGGAAACCACTGACAAGGTCCAGGTGAGAGGCAGGTCCAGGTGAGAGGCAGGAAGGACTTGGTGGGGTGCATGGTGGGGCCAATAAAGGGAAGAGAATTGAAGTGTCAGTGGCAAGAACTTGCTGATGGAGAGCATACAGAGGATGGGAGAGGCAGGGAGAAGTGAGACAGACTAGTCCTTGAGGACTCGGTCCCACCTCTCCCTCCTCCTCCCCCGCTTCCTCCCTCCTCCTCCCCTTTCTCCTCCTCCTCCCCCTCCTCTCCCTCCCCTTCCTCCCCTCCTCCCATCTTTCCTTTCCCATCCCTCCTTTTCCCCTGCAGCCCCTCCCCTTTCTGCTTTCTTTCCCACTAAGCCCTTTCCGCAAAGGTCTGCTCTCTTTCCCCCTGACCCTCCGTTCTAGGCAGTGGGTCTCAGTTTCTACCCGCATCAAGTGCAACTCAGAAAAATCTGTGTTTCCTCAGCTTTATCCCGGTGACAAGAACCAGCAACACTGAGGGACTCGGACGCTTTTCCATCTTGCTTCCTTCTCCATTTCCTTTTCGCAGGGTGGATTAAAACTGCTGCTGCTGCTAAGTCGCTTCAGACTCTGTGCGACCCTATGGACAGCAGCCCACCAGGCTCCTCTGTCCACAGGATTCTCCAGGCAAGAATACTGGAGTGGGTTGCCATTTCCTTCTCCAGTGGATTAAAAACTTAGTTACAAAAAGACAGACTCGTGGCTCCTGGAAGAGCCCTGGGGGAATTTCTGACGGGCTGGAGGAAGGAAATCCTCTGTCTCACTTTTGCTGTTTTTTTCGGGAGTGTTTTCCAGAGGACGCCAGCCTGTGGACATGGCCCCCCGAGGGCTTTGGTGGGGGTGGCCTTCCTCACTTTCCTTGCCCCCGGCCTGGCCTGGCCTGACAGCCTGCTTCAGGGCCAAGGAACCAGCATCGCCAGGCAGGCCCTGAGCCCTGCTGGCCGAAAGGTTAGTGTTTGTTTTCCATCTCTGCATCCCTGGCTCTCTTTTTCCCCAAGAGCCAGGAGCCCTGTTGGGGGTCGCTGGTATCTCCTGTTTTGGGAAAAATTTGGTCAACAGGAGGGCTGCATTGATGAACTGACTGCTTTCATTGTTGTTTCATCACTCAGTCATGTCTGACTCTTTGCAACCCGATGGAATACAGCACGCCAGGCTTCCCTGTCCTTCACTATCTCCTGGAGTTTGCTCAAACTCATGTCCATTGAGTGGATGATGCCATCCAATCATCTCATCCTCTGTTGCCCCCTTCTCCTCCTGTCTTCAATCTTTCCCAGTATCAGGATCTTTTCCAATGAGTCTGCTCTTTGCATCAGGTGGCCAAAGGATTGGAGCTTCAGCTTCAGCATCAGTCCTTCCAATGAATATTCAGGGTTGATTTCCTTTAAGATTGACTGGTTTGATCTCCTTGCAGTTCAAGGGACTCTCAAGAGTCTTCTTCAACAACACAGTTCAAAAGCATCAGTTTTTTGCCACTCAGCCTTCTTTATGGTCCAGCTGTCATATCTGTACATGACTACTGGAAAAACCGTAGCCTTGAATATTACGGACCTCTGTCAGCAAAGTAATATCTCTACTTTTTAATACAGTGTCTAGGTTTGTCTTACTTTTCCTTCCAAGGAGCAAGTGTCTTTTAATTTCATGGCTGCAGTCACAGTCCGCAGTGATTTTGGAGTCCAAGAAAATAAAATCTGTTACTGCTTCCATTTCTTTGGATTGCTTTCATGGCCTACAGTTAAAGTCAGTCACTGCCTGGTTCTGCCCTGGATCCAGACTCGTCAGCACTGGTTTCCCAGCTCCTCCTCCCATCATGCTTTTCTGACGTGCTGTCCAACTCACCGCTGCCCTCAAGTCAGTCTGCCTGCATTCCTTGCCTCCAGGTCTCTGCTGCTAGCTAACCCTCTTTCCAGGTCCTTAATTTCCTCTTCTCCTCACTCCTGCCCCAAAGCCTACCATCTGCTGTGGGAGCCAGGTCTTGGGAAACAGGGGGACAAATTCCAGCTCCTTTTTGGCCTTTGGCTCCAATCCCTTTTCTGAGTTCTTTTCGCTCCATTTTTTGGGTATCTGCCTCCAATGGCAACCCACTCCGGTACTCTCGCCTGGAAAATCCCATGGACGGAGGAGCCTAGTGGGCTACAGTCCACGGGGTTGCAGAGAGTCGGACACGACTGAGCGACTTCACTTTCATGCCTCTTATGCTTCTCCATCCACCGCATCATCACCCATTTTGAGGAAAGAATTGAGTACCAGTCCTGGGCCAACCTTTGGTGGCTTCATGCCATGATGTTTTGGAAAATGCTTGTACTCTGGAGTTTAATAACTTGGACTGAAATCCAGGCTCTGTTTCTTACATGCAGCTTTGAGTATATTAGCTAACTTCTATGCACTAGTTTCCTTAGTCCATAAATTGGGGCCAACAATAGTATAGAACTTGCGGAGTTGGAAGGGTTAAATGAACAATACATGTCAACATTTGGATAGCACCTGGTACTTGAGAAGTTCTAAAAACACTTAGGTCTTGCTATCTATTTAAATATGAATTGTTATACTATAGCTCAACAAGAGTCCTTCTACATGTAGGAGAGGCTGTCTTCTCTCCATGTCAAGCTGAGTCATAGGCCATGATGGGGTGACCAGACTACGGGGATGGCCAGATCAGTGTCTGCTGCCATTGGAGTGGCCAAGCCAACCCTGGTGATGCCCAGGAAAGGCTGAACCAAATTCCCAAATCAGCACCATTGGCTTGAGACGCAGGGGCGATGGTAGAGAAGGGGAGCTGAAGTCAGGGACTGAAAGTGGGCTCTGCAGGAGCAGAGGTGATGTCATTCCAGCATTCACTGGCCCATCAGGCTGGAGGTGGGCAGGGAACAGAGAGCATATGCCACTGCAGGGGGAAGGATGGCCAAAATGGGAAACACGGATGTTTCCCTAGGAATCTGCTGCAGGCAGGCTGGTGGGAGGCACTGCGTAATAAAGGCTGATGTGCCAATAAAGATCTTTGCCCCACCCCGTTATTTCTTTTTAAAAACATCTTTAAATTTTTATACAATTTTAAAGCTTTTATTTATTATTAGTTATTTATTTCTGACTGCTCTGGGTCTTCATTGCTGTGAGGGCTCTCTCTAGTTGCGGTAAACAGAGGCTGCTCTTCATCGTGATGTGCGGGCTTGTCTTGTTGAGGAGAACAGGCTCTAGGGTACGCAGGCTTTAGTAGTTGCAGTGAACAGGCTTAGCGGCTCCTCTCGGTATGTGGAATCCTCCCAACCAGGGATATGCCCCTGCATTGGCAGGTGGATTCTCATCCACTGTACCACCAAGGAAGTCCTATACAATTTTTAAAGGGTACTTTCTATTTACGGTTATTACAAACTATTGGCTATATTCCCTGTGCTGTACGATACATCCTTGAGCCTATTCTACACCTAATAGTTTGTACTTCCTCTCCCCTACCCCTATGTTGCAGCCCCCACAACTTGTAACCACTAGTTTGTTCTCTGTATTTGTGAGTCTGCTTCTTTTTGTTGTATTCACTAGTTTGCTGTCTTTTTTAGATTCCGCTTGTAAGTGATATTATACAGTATTTATCTTTCTCTGTTTAAATTATTTTACCTAGCATTATGTTCTCCATGTCCATCCATATTGCTGCAAATGGCAAAATTTAATTATTTTTTATGACTGAGTAGTATTCCAATATAAAACATCTTCTTTATTCATTCTTCTGTTGATGGACACTTCCATATATTGGTAACTGTAGATAATGTTGCTTTGGGGCGCATGTATCTTTCCAAATTAGCGTTTTTCTTTTTTAAAAAATATATACCCAGGAGGGGAATTGCTGGGACATATAGAAGCTCCATTTTTAGGTTTTGAGAAAACTTCATACTGTAATAAAGACCATTTTCACTGTCACAGCCCCCAAACCCTCCATTTCCTGTGCCTCTTTCTTCCTTGTTCAGGTCTCAGTGCCATTCATGGGCTCTCCTTTCCCCTCCCAGGGGAGACCCCTTGGAAAAGCTCTGAAAGCCACCATGGCTTAGGGTAAATGGTAAGATCTTCTATGTTATCCTCTAAGTCTTCTCTATGGGAAGGATGGGAGCATCTGACCTTTATGAAAGAAACAATGTCTTCACTCAGCCGAAGTGCAGATATCAGATGTCTAGGCTCCTGAGTCAGGAAGATCCCTTGGAGAAGGGAATGGCAACCCACTCCAGTATTCTTGCCTGAAGAAGTCCATGGACAGAGGAGCCTGGTGAGCTACAGTCCATAGTGTCGCAAGGAGTCAGACGTGACTGAGCAATTAACACATACAAGCTCCTTCCTACTGCTCCCTGGCTCAAGGATGGAGCCGCTTCCCAAGTGAGGAGCAGTATGTAGCACACAGGGCCCCTGAAAGTCAGGGATTGGGGGCCCCATCCATCCTGGAGCACCACTCACATCTGATCTCTGCATCACCCCTCGCACCCTGGCTGACCAGAAGCTCTGTCTCAGAATCCCTTCCTTCTGGTTCTTGGTTCTCTTTTGTGAAGTGCTGGGAGTTGATGGGTGGTGACTGGGAAGTAGGAGGAATCAGATTGAAATGCAGGACTGAGAGATGCTTGGGGCAGGAGGAGGAAATTACAGCAGAGGCGAGAGCAGCCCTCAAGCTTCCACCTCCCCGCCTTTCCCCTCCTGTCTTGCCTGGCAGATGATGAACTGGGCACTGGGCAGGGAGCTGGGATGGGCCGGCAGATGCAGCTCTCCACTGGTTCATTAGGAAGAGAAATGACTAAGCCAGACCTGCCAAGAATCAACTAACTCTTTGGGACTGTTTTTTTTTTTTCTGGCACCTTCCACAGCATTAGCAACCTAATGGAGGGGTCGGGGTATCTGCTGGAAGCAACAGGAAAACCAGGTGCCTGCCCGGTGAACAGTCAGGAGTGTGCCCAGTGGGGTGGGCATGCCCGATGTCCTGAGATGGTCCTTGTGATCCTTCTGGACCCAGGAAGAAATTGTCTCGGGGTCTGTACCTCCAGATTCCAAAGAACACAGTGGCACGGCTGGGTGGGGCCGCCGCCCTGGTGACTCAGCAGGAAGAGAGTTCCAGGCAATGCTAACTCTCTCTTGCAGGGATCCCTCCTGAGGAATGTCTGAGGCCAGAGTGTAGTGGTTGGGCCTGTTTGCTTTTTCCACACTCTTCAGCAGTGGCCCTGCCTGCCTCCCCCATTCATAGATATAATGGTTGTGTTTTTCCATCCTAAGAAAAATGCAGTACAAAAGCATATTTCAGCCAAGTCCGCTAGCCCCAGGGGTGATTTTCAAAATAGTGCCAGACATGAGTCCTTTCATAGCAGGATGTCAGGGAGGTCCAGGGGTCCCAGGGAAGGGGCAGTGTCATTCAACATCTGAAAGGAAAGTATTTTGGGGGAATATTCACATTTTTTCCCCTTTTTGTCAGAAACACATAATATTAAATTTGCCATCTTAGCCATTTTTAAAGTACCATTTCAGTTGTGTTAAGTATATTTACATTGTTGTGCAACAGACCTCTGGAACGTTTTTCATCTTGCGAAACTGAAACTCTATGCTCACTAAACATGAATTCCCCCTCTTCCCTCCCTCCAGCCCCTGGAAACCACCTTTCTACTTTCTACATCTATGATCTGGACGACTTCAGATGCTTTACAGGAGTGGAACCATACAGTTTTTGTCCTTTTGTGACTGGCTGATGTCACTTAGCATGATGTCCTCGAGGTTCGAAGCATATTAATGTTTTAACAGCCTGTGTTTACAGTCATGGGTTGGCTGAATGTCAGCTCTGCCCAGCCCCCACCTCAAGCTTAAGCCCTGTTGTGCATGAGTTCTGGAAATTACTCGTGTGTGTGTGTGTGTGTGTGTGTGTGCGCGCGCGCGCGCTTAGTCCTGTCTGACTCTTTAGAAATCCCGTTCTTCATCCCCAAATCCCTATTATCGTTCCTTCCCCAGTGAGTTCTAGGAGGCTCTTGGAGTGTGAGAATCTCTCTGCTTCGGCCAGTTTTTTTGGTTCAAGGCTTTATTTATTTAACACTAGTGTGTTTTTTTCCCCTCCCTTTCTAGCTCATTCCCAACTATTTCCTTGCATATAGCACTTACTATCTATATGGAGCTTCTTGCTATTTGTTTAAAACACACCCTAAATGGTCCCCATTTTCTTGCCTTTCCTCATGCCACCCCCCCCCCTACGTGGGAGGCCGTTTTCTCTTTTCTCATTCTGTCCAATTCCTATCCATCTGCTAAGTCCTACTCAAACGGTACCTCCTCCCTGAAAGTCCCCAAATATTGCCCTGTTCAGAAAGGATCTTTCCTTCCTCTGACACCCTAAAACACTGTCCTTTAAAACTTTAGTATGGCACTTATATTAATAATTGTATATCATCGTCATCATCACTTGGTAGTATTCACTCAGAATTTATTTGTATTATGAATATATTCTGTTCCTTACAGTCTCATTTGCTTTGCTGTCTTGTTGAATAGTTATTTAGGCCATATTATCTTCCTTTTCAGGTTATAATAATTAAGCAAATGGAATTTGGCCTCAAACAGACAGGCCTGGATCCTAGTTCTGTTATTGGCCATAGGACTTTGGGCAAATTAGCTTTGCTCACCTTTACTTTTCTTATTGGTAAAACCCAGATAATGGTACTTTATATCAGGTAGTTGTATTGAGTGAAATAATAATAATAGTAAACATTTGCTTGTTTGTTTGTTATATGCATGGCTGTGCTCCAAGCACCTTTCCTGAATAATCTTATGTAATTTAAGTGTTTTATAATAATCCTATTTAGTAAGTTTATGGGAGGAGAATATAAGATAAAGAAGGCTTGAGCCAATAAGTAGAAGAACTAAAATAAAAATCCTTACTATTTTCTTTATTATTTTTTAATTGAAGTATAATTAATTTACTATATTATGTTAGTTTCAAGTGTAGAGCAAAGTATATATTTATTATTTTTCAGTTTCTTTTCCATTATAGGCTATTGCAAGATTAGAATCCTTACTCTTTTTTTTTTTTTTAAGAATCCTTACTCTTAATCCTTACCAACACATGACCCCCCCTAGGGTGGATAATGTCCAGCACAGACTCAATAATATCTGTGTGATACTTAGCCCATCACTGGTAGGTGGCAACTGTTATTCTCGTTCTCATTACTGAGGGCTGGGATTTTCCCAGCGCATCTTTGTGTCCCCGGAGCACTTCATGGCAGTAATAATTAATATTTCCATGAATTTACATTTGCCAGAAATTGTGGGAAGTCTCTAGCCCTAGCACAATTAGCGAGTGAGTGATTAAATAAATGGATGAATGAAAAGAGAGGACAAAAACTCATGAACAATAGGCAAATCCTGTCTGGAAAGAGGGGTCATCCCGGCTGGGTTGGTAACCAGCTGAGGAGAGGCCTCCCAGGGATGTGATATTCGTCAGTGTTTTCATTAATGACTCAAAAGATGGAGTGCAGAGTACGCTAATCAAATTGGAGAAGCCTGGGAGGCAGGATAGAAGCTGAGCACTTAGGAGGCAAGCTCAAGCTTGCAGGCAGTACTTGACAAATTAGAGAAATGAACAGAGTCAATAAACGGAGCTCCAGGAGCTGCAGACTTCAAGTGGCTCCAAGGGAGCAGCTACCTCTAATGGATCTGCCCGGAGAAGCCTTTGGCCCACTTTTCTGTGGGCTTTGCCTGGCTTGATTGCATATTTGGGGGCAAGTCTGAATGCAGTTCTGTTCATGGAGGAGTCCTTCTACATGAAGAAGTTGGGCCTGTAGAAGTCCTTCCACATGGGGAAGTTGAGCCTGAAGCCCTCATGAACAAAGTCACTGCTCCAAAGACTGCCCCCAGGACTCCTTACCGGGCTCCCCCCTCCTCGCATTAGCCATCTGCTTAGCCCCGTCTGATGGAGGGAAGGAAATAGTTCTACCTGTTCCCCCAAAGACCCAAGACTTGGTAAAAACATCAACCCCAGGATGCCTCCTCCTGACTCACAATAGGGTGCTGCTCTTTTCTACTTGCTGTGCATTCTCAACATTTATTTATTTATTTGCTGTTATTGTTGTTCAGTTGCTAAGTCATATCTGACTCTTTGTGACTCCATGGACTGCAGCACTCCAGGCTTCCCCGTCCTTCACCATCTCCCAGAGTTTGTTCAAACTCGTGTCCATTGAGTCAGTGATGCCATCCAACCATCTCATCCTCTGCCGCCCCCTTCACTTATTTATTTTGGCTGTGCGGGGTCTTCATTGAGCTGCACGGGCTCTTGGCTGCTGCACGTGGGCTTTCTATAGTGAGTGGGGTCTACTCTCTAGTTGTGGTGTTCAGGCTTCTAACTGCAGTGGCTTCCCTTGTTTCGAAGCACAGGCTCTAGAACGTGTGGGCTCTAGAGCACACAGACTCAGTAGTTGCAGCGCACAGGCTTAGTTGCCCTGAGATCTAGTGGGATCTTAGTTCCCAGACCAAACCATGTCCCCTGTATTGCTAGGCAGATTCTTAACCACTGGACTACCTGGGAAGTCCCACATTCTCATCATTAACTAACTTCTTTCTCCATTTGAGTCTGCCCTGGAGTGATCTCAGTTTTCCTGGGGAAAATGTGCTGGGTGTGAAAGGAGAGACAAGGAGACAGTGTGACCTGGTAGGGATTGCCCGATAGCTGCCCTGCCTGCCTCCGCGAGGAGACAAAATCTGAGTGGTTTGGCAGTTACAGAAATGCATGAGCTTTGGAGGTTCAGCTTCATCCTTCTGGGGCCACGTGCCATTAGGTAAGTTACTTAACTTCTCTGAGTCAAGCCCCTTTGGTTACAGATAATTGAAAACCATTCAGTTTATCTTAATCAGAATAGAGCACTTAGTTGGAAGAGTAAGAGAGAGTCTCAGAAAACCTGGGAGCCTGGGAAAAGCCACTGTGGACCATGGTGTGACCTCTTTCTTCCTCCTCTTTCTTCCCCACAGTTGTGCTCTGCCCATCTGAGTTTCAGCACATCTGATTCTTATTTTTTTTCTTGCTTGGCCTTCATGGTACCCGTGACCACACACTGATGTTCCAGTCCTCCCTTTAGGAAGGGCCCTATAGTAATGCCACTGTATCCGCATCTATATTTCCGGGAAAAAGAAACTGACCCGGCAGCAGTGGGGTCAAGTTTCTACCCTGGCCTGGGGCGTGTGTGCAAGCTTGGTATCAGCATGTCAGCAAGGACCCACCTCTGTGGGTAGATGGCAGGATCTCAGAGAAGAGAAAGGAGTGAAAAATCACTCAGTTGGGTGTTCAGGGCAGTCTCTAAGCTTTGGTTTTCTCATATGAAAATGGGAATGATATTACCTACCTTGTGAGGATGAAATGAAATACTGTTTGTAAAGTGCTTATCACTGTGGCTGACATAGTAAAGGCTGCCCTTTGAACAACTGCTCTTACCTAAGTTGAAATTCACTGGACTTGGCAGGAAGATCTCTGAGTTGGATGAGCTTGGGTAGGAAAGGAGGATCAGGCTGAAGGACGGAGTATGAGGATATGAGGAATGTGTCTTTTATTCACCACGTATTGAGAGAGACAGAGTTGTAAACAGTCAGAGATGGGGATGCTCAAATATTGTCATTTCAGGAGGCCTGACTCCTCATTCCCAGCTGGAAGGCAAGTCACAGGTGCCATGTCATGGGCACCCAAACCACCTTTCCCTTCATTTATCCACAGAAAGTTTGGTCAGAGACCTGGGAAAGAACTAGTCTATTCCTGAAGAGCAAGGTTCAATTTTTTTTTTAATTAATTTATTTACTTTAATTGGAGGCTAATTACAATATTGTAGTGGTTTTTGCCATACACTGACATGAATCAGCCATGGGTGTACATGCATCCCCCAACCTGAAGTCCCCTCCCATCTCCCTCCCCATCCCATCCCATCCCTCAGGGTCATCCCAGTGCACCCTGTCTCATGAATCAAACCTGGACTGGTGATCTATTTCACATATGGTAATATACATGTTTCAATGCTGTTCTCTCCATTTTTAAAAAGTCATCTCTGGCTATTTAGCGAAGCTGATCATCTAGTTATCAGTCTTCATGTTTCTGTCCCTCATTAGACACAATGTTTTCAAGAGCAGAGACCATGTGTCTTGCTCACTTTGCATCCTTGATGATGAGCATACAATAGTGTGGGTGATCCACTAGCCTTTCAGAAATCAACTGGTGTTAATTGAATGCCAACTGTATGCTGAATACCATTCTGGTTGCTGGAGAAGCAACAGTGAACC
Organism: Giraffa tippelskirchi; assembly: GCF_054371585.1. Lineage (NCBI taxonomy): Eukaryota > Metazoa > Chordata > Mammalia > Artiodactyla > Giraffidae > Giraffa > Giraffa tippelskirchi. The sequence goes on along the minus strand of NC_137281.1, from coordinate 142,465,677 downwards.
CTCATGGTATTTGTATTCTAGTGGGAGAGGAAGACCACAAATAAGATAAATTAACCTTGATGGTCCAGTGGTTAGGACTCTGCGCTTCCACTGCAGGGGGCACGGATTCAGTCCGTGGCCAGGGAACTAAGATCCTGCGTGCCGTGAGCAAAATAAAAATTTTTTAGTAAACCTGATCAAAGAAAGATAAGTAAAACATGTACTATGTCACTGGCGGGTGCAAAGGAGAAGTAAAATGGGGAAGAGGTGTAGGAAATATCACATTTTGGGATGAGTGTTAAGATTTTAGAAGGGGATAGTCAGGAAGGGCCTTATTAAGAAGGTGTATTTTGAGTAAAGACCTTGAAAGAAGTGATAGAGCTAGTCATGTTATTGGAGTGAGGGCAGGGAAAGGGATGCAGAGAGAATTCTGGATAGAGGAAACAGCCGATGCAAAAGCCCTGAGGTGAGAACCAGGGATGAGTCAGAGGGAGACCATTGTCGCTGGAGGTGCAGACAGGTGATGAAGTCAGAGGCTATAGATCCAGGTCCTGTCAGATCCTGCTGCTCACAGTAAGTGGTTCATAGTTCAGCTTTTACTCTGGGTGAGAGGGAAGCCAGGGAAGGCTTTGAGCAGAGGAGTTACATAACTGGAATCAAGTTTTAAGAGAATCACTTTGGAACACACTGAGGAAGTCAAGCACAGGAGTAGTGGGTCTAGTTAGTGTTACTAAGTGGGTAGAGATCATGTCTCGGACCAGAGTGTAAGAGTGGAAAGAGGCAGTCAGATTCAAGATATATTTTGAAAATAGAACTGATGGGATTTGTTCAGCTTAACTACTGCTGTGCTCTATTAGCAGTGATATAAATCCAATTCCAAGCCAAGTGTAACTTGGCACATGGTCCTTCCCGCCATTCAGTCCTTCCCATGCATGTCTCCATCAAATGCTCAGGGGTCACCCCCTTTCCATGGCGACCTAAGACATAGAGAACTGCTAAGACCTCTAAGGTCACAGCCTTGGCTCCTGGGGTGGGAAGCTCTGAAGCTGAGCCTCCCGACAAGGAGGCTTGAGGAATTTTTATTATAGTGGCAGCTCTCTTTCAACTCAGTGGCCTGACAGTGAATCTCCAAAGTCACTTCTTCCTTCTTTTCTTAGGTTTGAGGTACAAACTGAGGGGTTCCAGGATGGAATTCCTACCCTAGGAAACAAGTTGCCAACCTATAAGTGCATGGAAGGTCCCGGGTAACTAAGAAGTATGGAGCTTGGACTCTGAAAGAAATGAATTTGAGTCCCAGCCCTGTCACCACAAGCCTCCCTCTCTTTATAAAGGGTTCAATTAGATGAGCTCCTTTTAAGCTCTAGAGGCCTGTGAAGTTTATGCAATAAAAGCATTTTGTTATCTGAGATAGTTACTTCTCTGCCTATGGCTTCTTCAGAGTCCTCATTCTTTTAAGATTTAGCCTCCTACAAATCAGAGCTCAGTGAATTACATTTTTCCAAAATGGCCTGATGACAGAGGACACCTTCAAGCTAGATTGCCAGGCTAAGGCTTGGAAAGCTCATTGTCCTGTCAATGGGCTTGGCTCAGCAGTCTGAGTGGAAGATGCTCATCTTTGAGACAAGAAGGAGTAAGTCAGCAGAAAGGAGGGATGAGAGAAGGTGATGCTTGCAGAGTTTTGATTTCTTGTTGCCAGTTGTCTTTATCCTCATGCTTCATATGAGTTGTCTTTCAGAAAGCAAATGAAATTCCTCTGTCAGCTCCAGGGCCATAGGAATGACTGCTTTGCTGATGACTCTATATGGGGTTATCGGAGGAGGAGTCACAGACCATAGAGTTGGTTTTTCCCAAATGAGATTAAGTGACTCAACTGGTTAATCACAGCCTTTTGCCTTGCGGGGCAAAGGTTGTAAGACTAGGCAACAATGACGTGGGTGAAATGCAACATGAGGGCCGGAGAGGCTGAGGGAAGACCACATTTCCATTAGAGCAACTTTAGGGCCTAGGCTTTTCCTTGTCTTTTTTAAAAAAAAATTTATGTACTATCTCATATTTTAATTAGTTAATTAGGCTGCGTAGGGTCTTAGTTATGGCAGGCAAGATCTTTGTTGCGTCATGTGGAATCTTTCATTGAGGGGCACAGACTCTCTAGTTATAGTCCCCGGGCTCAGTAGTTGTAGCACCTGGGGTTAGTTGCTCCAAGGCATGTGTGATCTTATTTCCCTGACCAGGGATTGAACCTATGTCTCCCGCATTGCAAGGCAGATTCTTAATCACTGGATCACCAGGGAAGTCCTTTCCCTTGCCTTAAGTTTTGTGCAGGAGTAGGTGATGCAGAAGTATTTCTAGCTATTCAACTTTTTGTTGTCCTTGGTCTTTATTGTGAACACTTTCCCCTAACTGTTAATTGCTGGAAGGCCGGTGGATCACCCACACTATTATATGCCCATCATCAAGGATGCAAAAGTGAGCAAGACGCATGGTCTCTGCCCTTGAAGACCTTGTGTCTAACGGGGACAGAAACATGGAAACTGACAACTAGATGATCAGCTTCACTGAATAGCCAGAAATGACTTAAAAAACTCAACCTGGTTGTTCATAGAATAAACTAGTTCTTTTCTAGGTTGTTGCCCAAGCATTCTGTGGATGAGAGTCTTTCTTTGTTTTATTAGTAAGATGTTCTACTGGTTAACATCTCTTATCCCACACTTCGCAATATGAAAGCTCAGAATTTTTCTTCTAAATGTCTGTGCCATTCAGCTTGCTCTGTGTTCTTATAAGTAGGCCCTTATCAGCCAAGTGTCCCTGGCTCTCAACCCAAGAGACAATCCCCATTGTTTCAGCAGATGAGAAGAAACTGACTGTTTGGATCCTTGTTCCCTGACTCATACATATGATCACCTTTTGTCCCCAGGTGCCCATTCCTCACACTTCTATCTTCCATTCTGCTGCTGCTAAGTCGCATCAGTTGTGTCTGACTCTGTGCGACTCCATAGGTGGCAGGTTCCTCTGTCCCTGGGATTCTCCAGGCAAGAATACTGGAGTGGGTTGCCATTTCCTTCTCCAATGCATGAAACTGAAAATGAAAGTGAAGTCACTCAGTCGTGTCCAACTCTTTGTGACCCCATGGACTGTAGCCTACCAGGCTCCTCCATCCATGGGATTTTCCAGGCAAGAGTACTGGAGTGGGGTGCCATTGCCTTCTCCAATCTTCCATTCTAGTCTGGTCTAATACACTTCCATTCATTGGTGTACCAGCATCAACCAATTGCACAACCCCCAGCTGCTTGAAATTTACCCCAAAGCTGCTTTCGTTGCTGTCTTCTTGCTTGCTTCTCTCTTAGAAGAGCAGTCTCAGGTCCCCATAATTCAGGCAAGCCAAGGGGTTGGAGAGTGAGGGCCAGAGAAATGAGCCGCACAAAGAGAATGGGCAGAGCTGCCTGATCATGCCCTGGGTTGAACTGTGGTCCTCCCAGCAAAGTTCTAGGTTCCGGTTCCTATCCCTGACAAGACTCCAAAGGTCAGAAGCCAGATTCCAAAGGATTTTGCCATGCTTCTAGAAGGAGAAACTATGTAGAGGTCTGAATAACTAAGCGAGCTAGTGAGAGGGTAAAGCAGGCAACTCCAACCTGTTCCATTATAACAAATACCTTTGGTTGAAAGCAAGAGATTTCCTCTTGTTTAAGTGGCACCTGGTGGAATGATTATTTTTACTTTTAAAATACTAAATTAAAGGAAAAGTCAACCTACATTGCCAATAGAGGGAGGAAAGCAATATGTATGAAGCATATATTTTGTCCAACTCTCTTCTTTTAGAGTTGGATAAAGGTTCAGGAAAAGAGGCTAGATTTTTTTTTTTTTTTGAGAGATCCCTCTCTGGTCCCAGTGGACTAAACACACCCTTTTCTTCTTTAGCACTTTGTGAACAAACATTTGTTGAGTGACTAGGATATGCAAGCATAGGTACTCCTGCCTAGAATGTCCTTTCTACCCCCACTTCCCTCTCCAGCTTGAGCCTAATCAACTGCCATTTATCCTTGAGACCTAAGCTCTCCTAAACTTTTCCCTCTTGATTAAATGGTAAGGCTTAAAATGCAAGCTTCCTCAAAACACTCATACAGGTGGAGACACTGAGAAATATTTTCAGATCTTCCTCTAAAAGCCACCTTTGATGTGGAGAGAGTAGAGAACAAAGGAATACAGAGGCTCTTGAAGTGAGAGGGAGGAGGGGGCTATAAAATGGTCCTGTGGCAGCCAGCAGAGAGGGTCAGGAAGAAGAGGCTAGGGATCTCAGACATCAATCTGGCCAACTTCTCTAGAGTTGAAGATGCTCAAAGTTTAAGCCAGACTTTTAACCATCATTGTGATTTTGATTTGCATTTCTCTGATGATTAGCAATGCTGAGCATATTTTCACGTGCATGTTGGCCATCTGTATGTCTTCTGTGAAAAAAACATCTATCCAAGTCTTCTGCCCATTGAAAAAATTGTGTTCTTTGTTTTCTTTCTGATATTGAGTTGTATAAGCTGCTTACAAATTTTGGATATTACCCCCTTATCAGTCATACCATTTGCAGCTATTTTCTCCCATTCAGTAGTTTGTCTGTATCTTAACAATATCTCCAGGTGATTCTTGGGCACAGAAAAGCTTGAGAAGCACTGCTGTTCACCTATCTAGGTCCCTGACTCTCCATGGGGGATATGTGAACTGCTGGGATTTTTAAACTCTATGCCGGGATATAATCCCATCAGCTGATGCTAAGAACTAGATTACATTCTACGTTGAAATTAACTTGATACTTTAGTGGACTCATCTTCGAATGAGGTTCTTGTATAGAGATGAGCAACGAAAGGGAACCACATCACCAATACGCCTTTGCCGTATCAAACATTCCTTGCTTTGGCATAAAGACACAGTTTAACATCAGCAATATTTAGTATGAGTTTTTTTTTTTAAATCACCAGACATAATTCTACTATCAGTGGATTCACTAGACATTTCTTAATGCATACCTTCTATTCATAGTCTTATTCAAAATTTTCTTATTGGTACCTGCCAATGGATGCAGGAAACCAGTTGAAGCAACCTCCAGCAGTCCTAAAGAGAGACTCTGAGGTCTCTGTGCAGTGAATCCCAGGAAGACTGAAGACCAGGCTCGCAATGTTCTTGCTTCCATTGGTGCTCTGTGCCTCAATCTCAACTGCAAAGTGACCAACCTGATTGACAAAGAGAGTTTCAGCTTTTCTCAGCTCCCTTTCCTCTTCTGTTTTACCCTTCGTTTTTCTCGATCTTAGAACACGCTTCAATTAAGACCTTGGTTTCTTTTAACTAGAAGCTGGTGCAAACCTGGGCAGGTCTAAGATTAGACCTGGGCTAGGAAAGTAGGGCTTAATGGCTTAAAGGTAGCTGTGGCTGCAAGGAGTAGAAGCAGAATGGAAGAAATAAAAGAATTTAGCTCTTCTACAAGTTCAGTGATGGCTCCAATGGTATCTGAGAGGCCTAAGTAATCTCATGCGTGCTCAAAGGTTTCAGTTGGATCCAATGGGGATGAAATGTCAGTACCTTGCTTATACTAAATTATGTTTCCCCAACCAGAGATTGAGCCTGGGCCATGGCAGTGAAAGCCCAGAATTCTAACCACTGGGCCACTAGGGCACTCCCCTGGCATACCTTTTTAATCTCTTCATTTCCTTATCATAGAAGTTTCCATAAAATATCAGTCTACCATGAACTTGTAACCATGCCTGATGGTCAGACACTCCATCCCCACTGTCTTTATGTCTATCCCTCCATCTTCTCTAGAGCTCTGAAAAAGGAAAGCTTTCTCACCTTTGACCAATATGCATATTTATTTATTCATGGCTGTGCTGGGTCTTCATTGCCACGCGGGTTTTTTCCTAGTTGTGGCAAGAAGGAGCTACTCTCTAGTTGTGGTGCGATGGCTTCTCATTGTGGTGGCTTCTCTTGTTGCAGAGCATGGGCCCTAGATTGTGCCGGCTTCAGTAGTTGCCACACGTGGGCTCAGTAGATGTGGTGCACGGGCTTTGTGGCCCTGTGGCATGTGGGATCTTCCCAGACCAGGAATCAAACCTGCGTCTCCTGCATTGGCAGACGAATTCTTTACCATTGAGCTACCAAGGAAGTTCTCAATATGTATACTGATTCATGCAAATAAATGAAACAAATACATGGACTAGAAAGGATCAATTTTGTTCATGTTAGCTAGCTTTCCTACTACATATTTATAGACTATTAGAACTGTCAGAAACCTTTCAGGGAAGCCCTTTCAATAGTTCAGCAATTCCCAAATATGACTCTCTGAACCACTACCAGAATTTTCTTGTTTTTGCTCACTCAGTCGTGTCTGACTCTTTGTGACCACGCAGACTGCAGCAAGCCAGGCTCTCCTGTCCTTCACTGTCTCCTGGAGTTTGCTCGAACTCATGTCCGTTGAGTCAGTGATGCCATCAACCATCTCATCCTCTGTCGTCCCCTTCTCTTGCCAGAATTTCAGCTTCTTAAAAATGCTGTTTCCAGGACTCCACCATCTGTATTTTCTAAATTCTGGCTGGGTGATTACGATATCCAGACAGGATTCTGACTTACCTTTATTAACCTATTTATAAAGGAAGATAAAGTCATTTTCTTTGTTTATTTTTGCTTTTTTAAGGCTATTAGAAAATTTAAAATTATGCAGGTGGCCCACATTCTATTTCTTATGGACAATGCCGTTCTAGAATAAAGAGGCTGAAATCAGAGGGGAAAAAAAACTATGGAATGTATCAAAGGTCCATGTGACACGATGCCTCTGGGGCTACATTCATGAAACCTAGTGTAGAATTTTCACCTACTGTGGAAATCACAAGTCTTGAAGAGCTTCTGACTGCACTCAGAGATAACAGGTGTACTTGTCCCTACTCTGCACAGAGGGGGTTTAATCAGATAGAGTCTGCAGAGTTTTCTGTGGCTTCTTGGCCCCTGAGCCTATCCAAGTAGTAAAGTGACATTACCTGAACCAAGAGGCGTGAAACTCAGAGAAAGGGTGAGGAAAGACAGCTCATGGTGATGGCCCCAAATCTTTTCATATTGTATCCAGGAAAGGAGTAACCGAGTTTTGTCATTGACCCTGGTCTGAAGTTGACTCCTCTCTCACCACTTCTGCCCCTCCAATTGGCACACCCTCAGGAAAATATTCCTTGATCCTCCAGGATTGCTATAGATGCCTCTCCTCCATGTGCCCTTGGTGTTTCTATAACATTTATTCAGTTCAGTCGCTCAGTTGTGTCCGACTCTCTGCGACCCCATGAATTGCAGCACGCCAGGCCTCTCTGTCCATCACCAGCTCCCGGAGTCTACACAAACCCACGTTCATCGAGTCGGTGATGCCATCCAACCATCTCATCCTCTGTCATCCCTTCTCCTCCTGCCCCCAATCCTACCCAGCATTAGGGTCTTTTCCAATGAGTCAGCCCTTCGCGTGAGGTGGCCAAAGTATTGGAGTTTCAGCTTCAACATCAGACCTTCCAATGAACACCCAGGGTTGATCTCTTTTAGGATGGATTGATTGGATCTCCTTGCAGTCCAAGGGACTCTCAAGAGTCTTCTCCAACACCACAGTTCAAAACCATCAATTCTGCGGCGCTCAGCTTTCTTCACCGTCCAACTCTCACATCCATACATGACCACTGGAAAAACCGTAGCCTTGACTAGACGTACTTTTGTTGGCAAAGTAATGTCTCTGCTTTTAAATATGCTATCTAGGTTGGCCATAACCTTCCTTCCAAGGAGTAAGCGTCTTTTAATTTCATGGCTGCAGTCACCATCAGCAGTGATTCTGGAGCCCAAAAAAATAAAGTCTGACACTGTTTCCACTGTTTCCCCATCTACTTCCCATGGAGTGATGGGACCAGATGCCATGATCTTAGTTTTCTGAACGTTGAGCTTTAAGCCAACTTTTTCACTCTCCTCCTTCACCTTCATCAAGAGGCTCTTTAGTTCTTCTTCACTCTCTGCCATAAGGGTGCTGTCATCCGCATATCTGAGGTTATTGATATTTCTCCCAGCAATCTTCATTCCAGCTTGTGTTTCTTCCAGCCCAGCATTTCTCATGATGTACTCTGCATATAAGTTAAATAAGCAGGGTGACAATATACAGCCTTGACGTTCTCCTTTTCCAATTTGGAACCAGTCTGTTGTTCCATGTCCAGTTCCAACTGTTGCTTCCTGACCTGCATACAGGTTTCTCAAGAGACAGGTCAGATGGTCTGGTATTCCCATCTCTTTCAGAATTTTCCACAGTTTATTGTGATCCACACAGTCAAAGGCTTTGGCATAGTCAATAAAGCAGAAATAGATGTTTTTCTGGAACTCTCTTGCTTTTTCGATGATCCAGCGGATATTGGCAATTTGATCGCTGGTTCCTCTGCCTTTTCTAAAACCAGCTTGAACATCTGGAAGTTCACAGTTCATGTATTGCTGAAGCCTGGCTTGGAGAATTTTGAGCATTACTTTACTAGCATGTGAGATGAGTGCAATTGTGCGGTAGTTTGAGCATTCTTTGGCGTTGCCTTTCTTTGGGATTGGAACGAAAACTGACCTTTTCCAGTCCTGTGGCCACTGCTGAGTTTTCCAAATTTGCTGGCATATCGAGTGCAGCACTTTCACAGCATCACCTTTGAGGATTTGAAATAGCTCAACTGGAATTCCATCACCTCCACTAGCTTTGTTCGTAGTGATGCTTTCTAACATTTATTACACAGTTTTGAAGTTGCCTCTTTACTTTTCCTTCTTCCCTATAGACTGTGAGTTTCACAAGCAGAAACAGTACCTTGTTAACCACCTGTACTAGAGTGATGGGAATGATAAGTACCGAGTGAGGGGATGATTGCATGAGTATTATTTTCCTTCTTTCTTTAGAAGAGAGTAACATCACAGCATTACATTAAAAGAAGAAAGATGCTTTGTAAGTGTATGTTGGTTCAGTGGACAGAATATTAAATTTGCTGTTAGAAAACTGATGTGAGTTCTAGTTCTGGCTTTGTTACTGACTAGCTATGTGACCTTGAAGAAGTCACTTACTGTGTCTGGACTTGATCCCTCATCTATAAGATGAGAGGTTGAATTATTGAGCTTTAAGTTTCTTTCCAGCCCTAAGATTCTGTAAGATGTTGAGGACAGGGCAAATCTGGCTTTCAGTTGTTGGCTTTTTTCCAGACAAGCAATTCAACAGAACAGCTGAGATTCCCAACCTTTTGCAGGGGCCTCTACCTTCTCCCCCTCCTCCGTGTCTTAGCAAATATTAATAGCCAAGGGCCTCGCTGAATGTGGTTTTTAATAGAATCCAATTTCAGTCCATTTAGAGGGAGACTTTTCATGCTGACTTGGTAATTTGAACTCTGTCATGCCTGATGGACTGAATGCATTTTCCCGGTCTGTGCTGCCTGCCCTGGGCTGGTGGGGAGAGAAAGTGCAGGCAGTGGGAGTGGGCAGCAGGGGCATCTTAATCTAAGCAGCTGCAGATCAGCTATTTTGGCCTCTCAGCCAGTGTTGTCTTTCCTGTTCTGAGGCATGTGATGTAGATACCAGGGCACTGGAAGGAGAGCGGGCAGCGGTTATCCTCTTTCCTGACAATAGCCTCCTCCTTGCAGCCTGGAAGCTGCCAGCCTCTGGGAGCAACTGCAGCAAGAAAACTATGTTGATCTTTGGATGAGACTAGGAAACACTGGGTTCTGGAAGCCATCAGAATTACTCCAACCGATGGCTGTGGAGTCTGATATGCTTGGAGAAGGCATGCAATGGAGGATGGGGCTTCCTCTGCTTCCCTAACCCCCAAGTAGCTGTTCTATTTGATCAGAGAGTAACCCAGGGGACTGTTGAAAGTCTCCTTTCTTCTAGAGTGCAGTCTGGGAAAATATCCAAGCTAAACACACAGGTATTAGTAGCCACACTGTAAATGAGGAGGACTTTCCTGGTGGCTCAGACATTGAAGAATCTGCCTACAATGCAGGAGACTTGGGTTTGATCCCTGGGTGGGGAAGATCCCCTGCAGAAAGGAGTGGCAACCCACTCCAGTATTCCTGTCTGGAGAATTTCATGGATAGAGGAGCCTGGCGGGCTACTGTCTATGGGATCGCAAAGAGTCAGACAGGACTGAGCATAAAGCTAGGAAGAAAATATAAATGAGGAAGCTGAGGCTGAGAGAGGGGGAGGAAATTACTGTTTATTTCATGTTTACCCTGTGCCAAGTACTGACCTAGAAGACAGGTAATTTCTTAATCCTCCCAATAGCCTTTCAAAAGATATGACAGTATCCCATGTATAGGTCAGGAAAATGAGGATCAGAAAAGTCAAGCAACAGCCTCAAAGTCACACAGCTAGTAGACATCAAAGTTGGTATTGAAATAAAGCTCCATCTATCCCTGCCAAAAGACATCCATGTTGAAAGATCGCATGATTTGAAATAGTGGAGCTGGGTGTTCAATTTTCTGCTGGTCTACTTTGGCCCTGGCTGCTTTACCTGGCTGGTCAGCAGAAACTCTTTAGAATGTTAAAAAACTTTTGTATCTTGAACATTATCTCCATGATTCAATGGATCTAAGGCTGAGACTGAGATTATGTATTTTAAAAAAGCTGCTTCAAGTGATTCTGATATTTGGGAAAGCATAGCACTGGAACATGTAGCTTCTCTTTTAAACCAAGTCTCTTAAGATTTCTTCAGTTCTCAGAAGGACAGATCCAGTCCAACTCTGCACTTACTTCAAGTGATATTTGCCACTGAATCCATCATTCATTCCAAGTTCAATGCCCATTGTTTACTGAGCATTTACTATGTTCCAGGCATTGTGCTAGGCATTCTAGCTGTGAAGATGAATAAACCACAGTACCTGCCTTGAGGAACATCCAGGTAGTGGACCAGAAAAACAGAAATAGGAAGTTCTAATTCCTATTTGTAGCAAATGCTAGGCAGAGGTAGGCTTATGTTGTTTTAGGAATGCAGACTAAGGAGTCAAGGAAGACTTTCTAGCACTGAGCCTTGACAAGTCCTATAGGAGTTAGCAAGGCAAAAGTGGGTTGGAGGGGTGAGGCATAGCCAACTAGGTGGAGAGAACAGCATGGAAAGGCCCAGAGACCCCAGAACAATGGGTTCAGGGAATCACAGGAAGCTATGTAGCATTGGAATATGGGAATTTAGGGAAGAGGACCAGGAGATGAGTCTGTGTGAGAAATCATTTGAAAGACCTTGTGTTTTATGCTGAGTTTGGCCTCTGTCCTAAAAGTGATGAGGAGTCAATAAAGATTTTTAAGCTGAAGTGACATAATTGGATTGTGTTTTGCAAGGACCATTCTGATAGAAATGAGAGAGTGAACAGTAGGCAGAAGAAGCTGGCAACAGAGGAACAAATTAATTGTAGAATTAAGAATTTATATATGTCAAAAAGCACCATAAACAAAACTTGAAAGCAAAGCACTTGGAAAGCATATTGGCAATGTTTCTTGCCAAAAACAATATTCTTAATAAAAGTACATATTGATAATAAACATACAAATATCAAATAAATAGAAAAATCACAAATAAAGAAGTACAAATGGCCAATAAGCACATGAAGATGCTATTCACTAATAAAGGAAGGAGTGTGAATTCATGTAACATTGATACACTATTATTTTCCTATCAAATTGGTAAAGATTTGATAAGTGATAATACCCACTAGCAGTGAGGGTGCAGGAAACAGGGCACTCTCAAGCCTGCAAAAGAAGAGTGCTTTGGTACAAACTTTCTGAAGGGCAGTGGATAACATATATCAAATTTCTTAAAGATAGCCAAATAATTTCCTTCTTGGATTTTACCCTAAGGAAATAGTCCTAGATATGTGCAAAATTTAGCTACGAGAATGTCTGTTGCAACATTATTTACAGTAAAGATTGGGAACAGATGAAATAATCACTATCACAAGATTGGTTACCAAATGAAGGTCCACTCACCCAATGAGGATGCTGTTGAAAAAGCTTGGGAGATGCACAAAACATGTTATGTTCATGATATTGTGAATGAAGTATCATAAGGTGCAGAAAGTGTGTCCAATATGCTAGCAATTGTGACAAAATAGATACAGACATTTGAAAATGTGTTAACTGTCTCTGCAAGGAGATAGAAGTAGTTGAAGAACTAGAGGCTGGCAGACAGGGTGGGAAGGAGATTTACTTCTGATGCTAGAGCTTTTTGTACTTCTTGAACTTTGTACCTGTGTACATATTACATATTCTAAAATATAAATACACATTTTGAAAAGTAAGTTATTAAAGAGTATGTACAGTATGTTCCAGTTTCTGTTTAAAAAGGATGCGCATGTGTACATTTATACCAAAAAGAAACATTCAAAAGGATAACAATATCTGTCTCCGGTAGTAGGATTATGGGGCAGAATTTGTCGTTTTTTCCCCCTAATATTTCTACCATACACATCTGAGGCTCTCATAATAATTACAACAAAAGTGTAATTTTTTTCTCCAAAGTATCTATCACCAAAGTCCCAGCAGGAGATGACAAAGCAGGTCAAATCCATATTGAGCACTCCAAGTTCAGCTCAGTAGTGACATTTGCAAACACAACATGTATTAAATGATAGTCCCTGTTTGGGGGCGGGATGAGGAGAAGGAAGCTGAAGGTTTGGTAAGGTGAACAAACCTTATGTTGCTGTCTGAAGTCTCTGGACAAATGCACGGAAAATTCAGTCCCACCAGCCTCAAACATCTCCCCAGGCAGCTTCTTCCGTTGGGATCACTGAACTGTGGGTCACAGTGAATGGAGTTCCCAGCATGCATATCTACGTCACTAGACAAGCAGACGGCCTGGTTACTTGCTCTATGAGGTCCCACAAGGTTGTCCTCACCTAGTTCTGGGAAGGATGGCAACAATCTTAATATCATCTGTTCAGCCCTGCCCCAACTCTCGGTGAGGCAAGACCCTGTGTTGCTCCACATTGAGAATAGCTCCTCTGAGTCCTTCCTCACTGCATGAAGACCAAAGAGAGACCCTGCCAATTTGAACTGGTTCTGCAGGCCACCTCTGACCTCATCTTCATTCTTCAGATCCTAACGAGCAGTCTGCCAACTCACAAACTTTCTGGGATGGAGGCTTGGGAAGGGGGGAGGTTTGCAGGTTTGCCTGTACTGTGTGTGCTATAGCATGGTTTTGAGTTGGGGTCATGTGAAACCATTTTGGAGGAAGAGAACAGGGAGAAGGATATGGTTGAAGTTGGGGAGAATGTGGCAGCAATAACAGCTTTTTCCCATTTCCCTTCTCCAGAGGGTGAGCTACAGGCAAGCAGCTGCTAGCCCCTGGATATTTCTAGCACCTTCTTGCAGACCCCACTGGAAGCCTTTGAGGAACTGTGTGAATATAACCTGTGCTGCTGGCTTCTGGACTCTGAGCAGTGATTGGATCCTACAGTGCTGGAGCCTCTGATTAAATAAATAACCCATAATTAACGTTGTGTTTCCTTTCATTCTCTACCTATAATTGTGACTCTTTCCCTAAGCTGGGGATGGAGTGAGGAATGCTTGGTGGATTGTTGGGATACACACTGGCCCGTCAGCAAGTAGAATGAACAATACACAGAAATAACTGCTGGTCTCAGTTGCCTTTTCCACCACTAGGGAGTCAAGTGCTAGGGACCACTTTTCAACTAGGGCTAAATAACAAAAGGTGGCCCATGTACCATCATTGGCATCATCAGGGCTTGTCATACACACTGTCCTGCTAAGATCTTCTGGAGAAGGAAATTGCCACTCACTCCAGTATTCTTGCCTGGGAAATCCCATGGACAGGGGAGCCTGGCAGCTACAATTCATAGGGTCACAAAAGAGTTGAACACGACTTAGTGACTAAACAACAACAATTATCCAATATAATATTGAGTTAGTCAAAAATTTCATTCCATAACATCTTATGGAAAATCCCGAACGAAACCTTTGGCCAATCCAGTACTTTTTAGGGCAGCAACTAATTACAGAGTAGTTAACAGCTGAAACTTGAGAGTCGGACAGACTCAGTTCAAATCCTAGCTATGCCACTTAAGGCCATGCAATCTTGGACAAGTTTTCTGTTTTTCAGTTTCCTTATCCATCAAAGGGGAATAGTAGGGTAATTACACGAAAGAAATGAGATTATACATGTAAAGATCTGAGGAGAATGCATTTAATAAATGCTCACTATTAACATTATTGCATCTGTATATATTTTAATTTGTATAATATTGTCTCACTGATCACACAAAAAATACATGAAAGTGCTTTGAAAATCTTAAAGCATCATATAAATTAAAGGTGTCATTGGTAATACTCTTCTATGACTATTTCTCACCTCTTCCATCTCCTTGAAGACGGGGACTACATCCTTTGTCCCAGGGCATATTGCACAATGACAGGCAAACAAGAAGCCCTCAGTAAATGTTTCTTATTTGACTGAAGCTACATGGCATCGCAAAGAGAGCATAGGTATCTGGAGACTAGGCTGGGATAAAATGAGTTTAAGGCAGGAGAACCAGTCTGCAGTCATTATTCACTCATTCAACAAATATTTGTTGAACACATTCTACGTGCTAGATATTGAGTCCAGATAATTTCATCAAAAAGGGGCTTACAGGTTCCCACCCAGCCATGTCCCTGGGCGGTCTCCACAATCCCAGCCTACTCTAAAAGCACAAAGGGGCAGCCAGCATTGTACACCACTGGACAAGTGGCCCATTGCTCTGGGGGAAGCCCCATCCTGCCTGGCTGTAAGCAGCTCTGACTGAGGGTTGGGGGAGGGAGTAAAAGTGAGGGAGTGGGCTGCTTCCAACAGAAGTGACAGGGACTGCTGCCTGTTCATTTATTTTTATTCACACTTAACTTCATCCACAGTTCAGTCTCCCAGTCTATACAATGCTCTGTCCCCTAGACGTCATCTCTCCCTCCCCCCAGCCCTACGTGGTCAGTCCCTGGCCCACTCTACACTGACCTTCTGCATTCACAGCTGCCTGCTGGGTGGGAGTCTGGGGGAATGGTATGTGTGGTCACCAGAGGGCACTGAGAGTGGGTTTCGATGGCATGTGAATCCTGGCAGAGTCTCAGATCCCCAAGGGGGGAGGAGAAAGCACAACGAGGGAGGGAGGGAGGCAGGGGCTGAGGGTTCTTAGGGGTGGGGAGCGGGCATGTGTGTGTGCAGAAATCCAGTGTACAAACTCTCGGACTCTGTGGGCTTAACCGATGCTTCTGGTGTCTGTCTGGCTCCTGGATTCATCGTGGTTGCCGTGAGATGCTCCCGTCTGTGAAGAAGCTGTGGAGGGGTCCAGCCCGTAGGCCCCGTGCCTGACGCCTCTGGGCGGGTCCACCTGCCGGGCTCTGCCTCTTGTCAGGAGTGCTGGCCCAAGTCGAAGTTGTAACAGCACTCCCAATCTGTGACAGTCCCCTCCGGCTGTTCCCGCCAAAGTCAGGTCTCTTTCAGCAGCTGCCCTACTGAAAGGAGGCTGTCTCCACTGTCAGGGCAACCCACCAGATCCCACATCCGCGGGCGTCCTTCTGTGCGCACGGAGAGTAGACACTAAGAGATAAGGGGTAGTAGGAGGAGGAAGTGGGGAGAAAGGAACAGAACCCAGGGAGGGGCTCTCCACCACGCAGTGCTTGGGTGTCCCGGGCCAGGCGCGGCTCTAGAAAGGTGTTCTGGTTACATGGCTTCCTTCTCTCTCTGGGAGCATCTGCTGAGCTTCATCTCCGTCAGCTGGATATATCGAATCACATTGGTGTCTGTGAGGAGAGAAACACACCTTAGGGAACAGCTGGTGAGGGGACTGGTGGGTCTACAGGGGATCAGACTAAACCTGCATCTGCAGATCACAGACAGGGCAGGCTCACTCAGCCAAGGTCCAGGATGACCGAGAAGGCTACCAGAGTGCAGTTCCTCTCCTTCCCTGCCTCCGTGGGGACGGGTCCCCGTGACCCAGGGGACAGATGGGAAGGAGAGGAGAGGAGCGAGAATGTCTTCCCTTATTTCTGTGCAGCAGCAATCCCAGTGGTCCTCAGTCAGCTCAGTGAGTGGAGACTTTTAGTTCAGAGTTAGCTACTGTTTAACCTCAGGCAACCTACCAGTTTCTTTGAGTCGCCTGTCTTGTCTTGCAAGAAACAACCTCCATTTTTGAGTGTCTACTTTGGGTCATGTTTTTAACTTTCATTGTCTCAATGAGCCCTCATTAGAATCCTGTAAGGTATGTCTCATCATCCTGACTGTGATGAAAATTAAAACTGGAGAGATCAAGTCAGATGTCCAAGGAGATAACACATAGTCACTGCACCTGACTCCAAAGGCTGCCTCTCCCAGGGATTGTAAAACCTTCCTCATAAAACTGCTGAGAGGATCAAAATAGATACGTCTACAAGTGCTCAATCCAAATGATCAGTAAATATTGACTGATTGTAATTTTTTTTTAATTGGAGAGTTTAAAAGGACTTGTGCTTCATTGTCTGATTTTGCTCTTCTAGGCAACCACCTGACCACAAATAGAAGAATTCCCCCAATTCCAGTCCTTAAATTAGTGAGTGGGGAAGGACAGAGAATGGCTGTTTAGCCCCATACACACCAGAATATAAGAGTTTCAGGGCTGCCTGAGATGTCTACTTCCAGGAGGAGAAAGGAATGCTGTATAATATTTCAAAATGCCAGGCAGGGCATTCAGAACAGCACTGACATATAGCAGGTACTCAAGACAATTCTGTTGAATGAGTCTCATTCTTGGTCCTCAAGTTGCTTATGGTATAGTTGGGGGAACACAAATTATATACAGAAAACAAATCAACAACGTATAAAGATATTAGTGTTCTTTTTAAAAAAAAAGTATATTGGGTATTTGTAAATTCATTCTAACAAGATTCCTTGGAAGGAGAATTGCATTTTAAAAAAATCAGCCATATGAAAAACCATGGCAACAGCAAGTCAAAGTCAAGGTTTAAAACATGCCTCCTCAGAGAGGGTGCTCCTGACCACCTGGTCTGCAATAGCACCCACTTTAGTCTTGATCCTTTGACTCTGCTTTATTTTCTTTATAGCACTTACTACTATTAAATATTACATTATCAATCTGTCTGTTTACTGTCCGTCTTCTTCCATTATAATTCTAACTCCTTGAAGGCAGCATCTTTGAGCATCGTTCCTTGCTATTTGCCCAGCACTCGGAAGAGTTCTTGGCCCTGCTTCAGTATTTATCTGTGGCATGAATGAATGGTGGGGCTGGTGGCCATGACTTAAGCAAATGGTACAGATAACGCATGCTCTGTTATCTGGGATCTGCCTGGAGGAGCATTCTTCCTGGAAGAATGTTGGGCTTACCCTCCCAATTATCCATTTGTATTCTGTCTCATCAACCAGAATGTGAACTCCTCACATATAGAGACTTCGTCTTCTTTTCTACATCCCTGGCAGTCAGCACAAATCTTGGCACACAGTAAGAATGCAATATGGATTCAGTGAATAAGTAAAGAGGGCTGGATTCTGAGTTGAAAAATGAAGACATCCATACCCTATTTAAACAGAAGAGGTGCCCAAGCTCCCTGGAACTCAGATCCTAAAGGCATGGACTCTATGAGCTCTGCTTCTTCCAAGACCTAGCACACACCTGACCCCTCACTTGCCATTTCTACCCCTGCCTGATCCTGCCAGCCAGAAAAAGCTGACCTTGGTAGTGAGATGGTCTGGGAGCTGCCCCAGGGGCTGGTGGTAAGAAAAGAGCAATTGCTGCCTTACCTGTTGGCTGTCGGGTTCTCGCCTCTTTCAGGTAGTAGAGTGCTTTGTCGTAGTCTCCAAGGTGGTAGAAGGCCACACCGGACCGGTAAAGGGCCTTGAAATTCTCCCCTTCTTTCTTCAGGACTTTGAGGCAGTACTCCTTGACTCGCTCATAGTTCACCAGCTCGGCCTGCAGCAGGCAGGCTACAGAGGAAGGGAGCAAAAAGGCAAGGTGCCATCAACAAAACAGCGGCAGCCTCTGAATGTCTCTCTTTGGTTCTTCCTCTCGGACCAATAAAGGTATATATACTACAGGTGCGGGGGCTTTACAGTGGGCTTTATGCCATGGAATTTGTCATCAAATAATCCTGGGTTCTAGGATGCAGTTTCATCTTCAACAAGCTGTGTATCCTTCAACGAGCAAGTTACTTGGCCTTGTATTCTGGGTTGAGTTGTGCCCCCCGTGGAGGCTGGTCGGTGCCTATGTGGGGCCTTCAGTCATCTCTGAGTAAACCATCTCCCCTGGAAGCTTTCTCTCACCAGCCATCAATCACAGGGCCAGGGTCAGGGTGACGAAGCCTGTACCTGGAGACTGAGCGCCTCCTTATACATTGTGCCCTGGGGCGGGGTGGGGGGCTTATTTGCCTCACCCTAATCCTAGCCATTCTGAGCTCCCTTGGCCTCCATTCTACCACTCAAGCATTTAGCAAGCATTGACGGAAGACAAAAAGATGCGTTATACACACTGGAGGAATGTTTCAAAAGGGGGTGGGTGGCAGGAGGAGCAGGGCACCTTCTTCAAAGCAAATAAAAGCAGAGACTTGGGAGGTCAAACTGCTGCTTCCTGCCAAGACCTGGCTGGTGGGACGGGGGAAGTTGCCAATGCCCTGGTCCTTTGCACTAAGGTTTCTCCCACAATGGAAGAACCATCCTCGGGATAGAGTCAAGTCACGGATTTTAATCTTTAGAAGGTCTAACTAGAGCTGTTTTGATTCCTTAAATAACTTCCCAGGGATCTGAACTGCTGATTAAGAGACCAGATCTTTCGTCAAGCATTTTGGACCAAAAAAAAAAAAAAAAAACCACCCTGAACGAGAAACATCCTCTTGCAGACTGAGTGGAAGGTATGAGAACCAGGAAGTGGAAGAGAAGCAGTCCAGATCTGGAAACTGCCCCACCAGGTTCCACCAGCCACAAGGCAGAAAGTCAGACTTGTTGACGGAAGCAGCAGGCTGCTAATCCCCTGGGCATGGGTGGCGTGGGTGTGGACGGCTGTGGTCCCAGAGAACACGGAGCTGCTGGCACACTAGAGTCCATCGTGCCAAGCTGATGCCACCGGCACTCTCCCCTCTCCTCCCTCAGCCGTGGAGTCGAGGCCCCTCTGCCCCCTGCCCTGCCCCCCCGCGGCTGGAGTCTGCTCTGGTGCTCACACAGCTCTGCAGATGGAGAGGGGTTCTGTCAAGAGCCTTGAACCTCACTGGCTGCTACCTGTGTGGGACTTGGCCCCAACCGCTACCCCCAGAGCTAAAGGGGTTCCTATCCGAAGCTTCTCCGTGTCCCGTCTCATGTCCTCTGTTCTCTGCTGAGAGTCTTCTTCCTGTCCAGCCCTCCATTCTCAAACAGACACTTCTGTCTGCTGACCCGAGCAGTCAAGGCAAAGGACCTTTGTTTCTTTTAAAAACAGGTTTTGAATGTCTAAAATTGAGGGGGAAGCAAAAAGGTCTGAAAACGGAAGTCCTTCCCCTCCCCCACCTTGGGCAAAAGAATGATAGCAATCAATTTCCAGGTCTCATTTGGTGAAAATGTCTGGAATTCCCCTGCTGATCGGGTGTGGGCTGTGAGACCTGGCTGTGGACCAGGGTCCAGACTGTGTGGGAGGCGGGGCCAGGCAGGTTACAGGGGGTGGAGGCCCTACCCGCACTAGAGGCAGAGCCCAGGAAGATGGAGGAATCTGGGGTTAGCTCTAATTCACATGGGCTGCCTTTCCAAACGTCTGGATGGAGCTGGGGAAGCCAGGTAAGAAATAAAGGGTGGCAGGCCAGAGCTCTTACGTAGACCCAGGGTGGAGGAGGTAAGACAGTCTGGACTGCACTCAGCCCTACCTACAGGTAATTTTTAGGCATCTCTCTTGTTTGGGTGGGGAGTTATCTGGGATGCATATAACAAGCCCATGGGATAAGTAAGATGAGATGTTAGTAGGCACATTTTAGAGTTGAAGAAGTTAAGAAAGACAGGTTGACTAGCAGTCTCTTGATGTCCCTTCCACATTCTTCTGCCTGCTACCCAGGGCCTGGGGGCTCCAGGAGACCCTTAGAATAGGTCTAAGGGTCTATTCGGAGAAGGCAATGGCACCCCACTCCAGTACTCTTGCCTGGAGAATCCCATGGACGGAGGAGCCTGGTAGGCTATAGTCCATGGGGTCGCTAAGAGTCAGACACGACTGAGCAACTTCACTTTCACTTTTCCCTTTCATGCACTGGAGAAGGAAATGGCACCCCACTCCAGTATTCTTGCCTGGAGAATCCCAGGGACAGCAGAGCCTGGTGGGCTGCCGTCTATAGGGTTGCACAGAGTCGGACACGACTGAAGCGACTTAGCAGCAACAGCAAGGGTCTATTGTCCCACTGCCATTTTTTCCTCTCTGTTATTAATCCCTTACCCTATGTCAGAGGTGGTACTCATCTTTCCATCTTCACAGCAGCTCTAGGAGACAGGTTCTATGTTATGCTTCTTTTACTGATGATGAAATCCAGTTCCAGAGAAACTAAGTAACCTGCTGGAGGTGGCAGAACCGTGATACCCTCCCACTCCCACCTGGCTCCCAAGACCGCGCTCTTGCCCCAGGTCTCTGTGGGTCTGTGTGTGAAGCCCTTAGAAACCACGTCACCTGGCAAAAGGCAGGGCACCTGTGTAAACTGTCCTCCTCTGTGTCCCAGGGTCAATGAAACAAAAAGAGATGCCTAATTTCACAGAGTACCACCTAGGGCACCGGGATGAGGTGATGAACCTGACACTCCACTCCATCCTGGAGCTGGTACACTGCGGTGGAAAGCAGATGGTACATTATCTCAAATACTCCCATGTGCCAAGTGCTATGAAAGAGAAGTGATGAGTAGGAGCCTACCGATGGGGGAGGGGCCCTAAACCAATATCAAGGGGCCCACATGGAGGGCTTCTTGGCAGAAGTGGTGTTTAAGCTGGGTTCCAAAGTTGAGTGTTTCTCGACTTCGGCACTATCAATATCTTAAGCTGCATCATTTTTTGTTAGTGGGCTGGGGGTGGGGAAATGTCCTGTGCATTGCTGGATGTTTAGCTACATCCTTGTGTTCTACCGACTAGACGGCAGTTGTAACAAGCAAAAAAATAAATGTCTCCAGATATCACCAAATGTCCCCTGGGAGGCGCAGGATCACCCTTGTGTGAGAACCACTGATTTAGGTAGAAAGGAGAAGAAGCTTTCTATAGGGAACAGGATTTCCCTGGTGACTCAGATGGTAAAGAATCTGCCTACAATGCAGGAGACCCAGGTTTGATCTCTGGGTTGGGAAGATCCCCTGGAAAAGGGAATGGCAACCCACTCCAGCATTATTGCCTGGAAAATTCCATGGACAGAGGAGCCTGGCAAGCTACAGTCCATGGGGCTGCAAAGAGTTGGACACTACTGAGTGATTAACACACACATGGAACAAAGAGACAAAGGAAAGGGAGAGGAAAGGAAAGATAGGAAGGAAGGGAGGCAGGAAGAAAGAGAAAAAGAAAGGAAGGAAGAAAGAAAGACTGATTAGACTTATTTGAGGAGTTTGAGAAGCCATGCCCAGCTGGAGTAGAGAGACTGAAGGGAAGGGTAAAAGGGAATAAAGCTAGAAAAGCAAGATGAAACCAGGACACACCTGGTTCTGGTTCATGTTGAGGATCCGGGACTTCATTCTTACGGCAAGAGTGGATTTGAATGATGAAATGATGGTGACTAGGTTGACTCAAATGGAGGCAGAAAGGCAGGAGAAAGGGATTAATGTAAGTGGCATCCAGGAGTTAAAAATGACTAGCATTAGGAAACCCCTGAAATATATTTCCTCTGCTGTTACACTCATGTGCTTAGAGCCCTTTATCCCAGGAGATTTTAGACTGCCATTTTGGATCCACTGATGATCCATGAAAAGTTTTCTTGCACATTGTAGCAACTTGATCTCTGTTTGAATTAAGGTTTAAAATAACAAGTCTGTGTGCTCCACTCTACAGCAGGGATCAATATGCTAAAGAGTGCTGGGCTGGGAATCAGAAGAGCTGGATTCTAGAGTCACTTTTACCACTAGCCAACATTATGCAGATCACTTTCCCTTTCTGGGCCTCAGTTTCCTACCTGTAAAACAAGGACTCAACTTCATTGAGTAATCGCTACCATGCATTTCAATCTAACAGCTTATGAATATAAATGCTCGCCACCTAACAGAAGCATGAAATTGTTTCACTGGTTCCTCTTCCAAAGGAATTCTGTTCTGTTACTTTGGGAAGGCATCTTCTGTTGGCGATGACCATCAGAACTGGTGGGAAGTGAAAGAAAGTGTTTGTCTAACACAATTCCGCCACTTCCCTGTGGAGATTTGTTTGGGCACAGAGATTGGACTATGTTTGGATGTGGTCTTCCCAAGCCAAAGCTCTGGATTTTTTCCTGCGGGATTTTTCCCTACAGGGAGAGAATGCTTCCACTGTCGGCCAGTCTTCACAGAGGAGATGGTGGACTTGGGAAGGCAGGTCTCAGGCTCGATGGAAAGGTGGCTTGTCCTTGCCTGTGACCTCGGTGTATATTTGGATCCAAAGATGCAGTTATTAGGAGGGTAGGGAGACAGGTGGAGATGGACCTAGGCTCTCAGACCACCTTATCTATTGATAGAAGTCCTTTTGAAAGAAATATTTTGAACTTTCTGGTTTGGGGTCTTCTGACAAGTTTGAATAAATGCTGCATCCTGGAATCAGCCAAGCAGGGGAGAATTAAGACAAGCTTCCTTTCATACTTGGAAAGGAGTGCCTTTCCTGAGCCCAACCTGGTGACAGCAGTGGTGGCTAGTGCAACTTACTAGAGAGGTAAATCTGGAGGACAAGAATTGGGGCTGTGAATCCTCAGTTACGCCTCCCATGTAGAAATTCCTCTCCCACTGCCAACGTTGGGGAGTTAGGGTATGGTTTTATGGAAAGAGCTTGGCAGGCTTTCTTAGCTCCACAGACGAGTCTGCAGTAGGAGCATGTTAGAGAATCGGGAACTTGAAGAACCCCTTTGTACAAGCACTCACACACTCAGACAGAGGAAATCATAAGTTAGATGTTGCCCAAGGCAACCACACCGAGACCTCCGGCTAAAACATGTCAGGCTCTTTTGGCTCCAACACTTGTTTTGCTTCTGTTTTTCCTGGTGCATGCAGGGCATGGTGACAGCCTGGGCAAAATGCCACTTGTTGGCATGAGATGAAGGGAAACTAGATGGGAGGCGGAAGACCAAGTTCATGGAGCCATTGGTTTTCTTCTGACAGTTGATTCACTGCTGTTTGTCCCTACCTGCTGGACAGGAGGGGAGGATGGGCTGGATGGGTGGAAAGGAAAGACCTACCAAGGGCCAGGAGTGAGGAGGAGGAGCCCACTCCCCAAGGCTGCCTCGCTGTTAGGGGTTGAATTGTGTCCTCCCCACAAGGTATGTTGGGAGTCCTAATCCTCAACACCTCAGAATGTGATCCCACATGAAGAGAGGGTCTTTACAGAGGTGCTCAGTCACTTCAGTCGTGTCCGACTCTTTGCAACCCCATGGACTGCAGCCCACCAGGCTCCTCTGTCCATGGGATTCTCCAGGCAAGAACACTGGAGTGGGTTGCCATTTCCTTTGGCAACTTTCTTACAGAGATGGTCAAGTCAAAACAAGGTCAGTGGGATGTACCCTAATTCAATATGACTTATAAAAAGGAGAAATCTGGACACAGAGACAGACTCACACAGGAAAGACAATGTGAAGAGATATGGGGAGAAGATGGCCACCTACCAGCCAAGGAATGCTGGAGGCCACCAGGAGCTGGAAGAGAGGCCTCGAACAGATTCTCCCTCACAGCTCTCGGAAGGAACCAACCCTACCAACACCTTGGTCTTGGACGACTAGCCTCTGGAACTGTGAGACAATGCATCTCTGTTATTTTAAGCCACACAGGTTGTGGCCTTTTAGGATGGCGGCCTTAGGAGACTAATACACCTTGGTGGTCTCTTCTTTGGAAGCGGGGCTGAAAAGTGGCTATTACATTCCTGGGGGAAATTTTCCCAAACCAAACGATCTGAGCCATTTTCAAATTGATTTCAAGGGGCGTTGGCATAGCAGTCAAGTGGAAAGAGCTTGGATCTGAGGAGAGGTGACGCTCAGGACATCTCACAGCTGGTCTAGGTCACGACCACCCTGAACAGGCTCAGGGGACTGTGCCAGTCCTGGCTGCACATTGGGGCGGCAACTGGAGACAGAGTTCTAGGCTGGAGTCCAAGCTCCAACGCGGGCTAGCCCAGGCCCTCGGGGAGGTTACTTCATCTCCCTCGGCCTCCTTCTCATGCGTTAAATGAAGATAATAATACCTATTTTGCAGGAACTCCTGTGATGATAAAATGAGGTAATTAATGTACGTTATATGCCTCACACAGCGCCAGGCACAAAAAACTATCGTCATAAACGCTCGTTCTTTAGGAAATCACTGGTCAAATGTGGTTTCCCCAGCAACATGTATGTTAATCAGAGAAAATTTCCATTCCGAATCCTGCACACACAGTACAGGAAACTAGCTTAATTTAAAGCAAATTTTCAAGAATAGGTCAGACACGTTTTGGAAGGTAATTTAGAGGGTCTTCTTTAGCATCTTGATTCCTTTTTTAAAAAGAAACTGAGGTGAACTTGACAAAATATTTTGTTGGTTTTGGGTGTACAACCTGGTGATTTGATATCTGTATACACTGCAAAATGACAGAGAGTCTCTCTATGGCATAGCAATGGAAATTTAGTGTGTGCATCACACTAAATAATGGGTACTAAATTATGGGTATTTTTACTTATTAGACTTCATACCCAGGACTGCTACGACCCACCCAATTTCACCTTTCCATAAAAGTGCTGATTTCCTGTCAGTGTACATGAATACTTGAACTCAAGAGTTCTGAAAACAACTTTCTTCTCTTGATTCTTTTTTTCTTTTTGGACATTTATGTTGCCTCTACATTTTAGATACTGAAGTAGCTTTATGATAAATATACTCATGGAGGTTTTGTTTATGGTAAATATAACCTATAATCCCAGGGTTATAATTACTAGGTCAGGGTGTGTGACTGCGCGGCCTTTGCCACGTAACACACAGATCTTTCCCCTCGACAGTGGCTGTTTAGTTAAAGCTTTGGGCCCTCCCAAACGCCTTGGAATCTTCATTTCAGAAATCATCTATGTTTGGCTTGCTTTTATTTCACTGGGTTGTGGGGAAGGCAAAGAAGACAGCTGGGAGGAGATGGGCCATCTCCAGTTTGCACAAAGAGATGTCTATTTTCTAAGGGGCACAAAGAATTTAAGAGCAGACCTGAGTTACTAGGGTGGAATCCTGTCATCCACATTTTTTTTTTTTTGATGCTGACTACTCCTGGCCAGTTGTGTGTGTCCTTAGAAAGTGACTGGCCCTCTCTGAGACTCAGTTTCCTTGTCTATGAAATAAAGACAGTAATTCTGTCAACCTCACTGGTCGGTTCTGAGGATGAAGTGAGAAAGTACACCACACAGCTGGGTGCAGTGCTGTGCGTGGTCAGTCGTGTCCAACTCTTTGCAACCCTGTGGACTGTAGCCCGCTAGGCTCCTCTGTCCACGAGATTTTCTAGGCAAAAATATTTGAGCGGGTTGCCATTTCCTACTCCAAGGGATCTTCCCGACCCAGGGGCCGAATCCCTTGTCTCCTGCGTCTCCTGCACTGCAGGCGGATTTTTTACCCACTGAGCTATGAAGGAAGCCTGGGCGCAGGGCCAGACCCACGGCACATGCTCGTGGACATGAGCTGATT
This sequence comes from Giraffa tippelskirchi, assembly GCF_054371585.1. NCBI lineage: Eukaryota > Metazoa > Chordata > Mammalia > Artiodactyla > Giraffidae > Giraffa > Giraffa tippelskirchi. Next base: position 142,439,895 of record NC_137281.1, on the reverse strand, counting down.
CAAAGATCAGCAAAAATGTTCCACCCACAAACCTGTGCAGCAAGGGCAGAGCCCAACCCCAATTTCTCATTTTTCGGTTCCTGGTCTTGGATGTACATAAACTCAAACTTGACCCAAACGTTTCCCATATCTAGATTTGATGCTTAGTTTTACTTACTGGTTTTCTTTTTGAAAGTGCATTTGAAAATGTTTTCCTATTGGGGGTGGGTGGGTATACACAGGGAGCATACTAAAAGCAGCTTTGTAGCCAAAAAAGGAGGCTTAGGGAAAGAATGGGGGAGGGTTCTGGGACTATTTTCTTTTCACTTATAGATTAGATAGCCTCTGAATACACAGTTGGTTGTACGCTCCCCCCTCCACCCATCTACATCCTTAAACTGAAGACAGGAATCCTGCCTCCTGCCTGCTCTCAGCCCCTCTCGCATCACAAGTGGATGATTAGAAACCACCGTCTGTATTTCACTGATAGCTTTACGGATGGCATAGCGGACAGACCCTAAGTTGCTGGGCTCCTCTGGAGTCCTAACAATTCGGGAAAGCTAGGAGCTCTGAAAGCCAGATGTGGCAGAAAAATGAACAGGTCTGGTTCCTGACTCTACAGGGCATGAGATGGCCTTTGAGGGAGGAGGGAAATATTTTTAGTAGAGAAGTGGCTGCCTCTGAGTTAGCTGTTTCAAGACAATGTCCCCAGCACTGGCACTCACCCGGTGTCCTTGGGTTAAAAGAGCTCACCTCTCAGAGATTCAGTTTTGAATTGGGTAAAAATAAAGATCAAGCGGTAAAGAATCTGCCTTTTAATGCGGGAGGCCTAGGTTTGATCCCCGGGTTGGGAAGATCCCCTGGAGGAGGGCATGGCAACCCACTCCAGTATTCTTGCCTGGAGAATCCGCATGAGCAGAGGAGCCTGGCGGGCTGCAGTCCATAGGGTCACAAAGAGTTGGACACAACTGAGTGACTAAGCACAGCACAGCACAAAGGTAATTATGGCTGCTGTCTACTTTGAAGCGGGGCTTCCCACGTCGCGCTAGTGGTAAAGAACCTGCCTGCCAGTGCAGGAGACATAAGGAACACGGGTTCAATTCCTGGATCGGGAAGATTCTTTGGAGGAGGCCATGGCAATCCACTTCAGTATTCCTGTCTGGAGAATCCCATGGACAGAGGAGCCTGGCAGGCTAAAGTCCATAGGGTCACAAAGAGTTGGACTGAAGCGACCGAGAATAGAAGCATACACGCGCGCGCACACACACACACACACACACGCACTGAAGGCTTGTGTGCAGGATGAGAAAAGTCAGGGTTTCTCAAGTGCCAGACCCTGACATCTGACGAGTGTTTCTCATTAAATCATCCATGCTAACTAATCATCATTAGTTAACATGGAGATTCTCAGGCCCCATGTCCAGCAATGCAGCTTCTAAAGGTCTAGGGAAGAACCCTGTAATCCAGGTTTTTGCTTTGTTTTTTTTTTTAAATTCTGGGGTTTTTTTGGTTGTTGTTTTTTGCCACGTTGCACTGATGTGGGATCTTAGTTCCCCATGGAGGGAATGAACCTGTGCCCCTGAATTGAAAGTGCAGCATCTCAACCACTGGATCATCAGGGAAGTCCTTGTAATTCACATGTTTAATAAGTCCCCAGTGGGCACCAGCAGGTGGGCCACCTCACCTGAGCTAGTGCTCTACATTCTAGCATTTTCAATGTATGTTTCCTAAGGAACATCCATTGTTAAACCATGAAGAGTCCAGAATAGCTACTGGGAGCCCCAGGATTACCCCAAGGGCAAACAGGTCCCAGAAGACCTTCAGTTCAGTTCAGTGCACACGTAAGCAAACAATTGTTCTTAGTCAACATGTGACATTAGGGGTTATTTTCTTCTTGGTAATTACAGACTTCTGACTGGTGAACAGAAGCCCAGGTCAAGGAAATGAAGAAACTGGGAGAAGGCTGACATGCTTCATGATGAGCTCTGGAAAATCCAGCCCTGCACCGGGAGGTGGTATTCATCTCTCCTCCTAGAAAGGGTAATAAGAGTAAGAGCAGGTAACCCCGATCAAACATGAATGGGCCAGGTGGTATTCTGAGCATTAACTCGTTTCATCTTAACAACACCCTGTGAGGTAGGTTCTAGTATTTTGTCCATTTTCCAGATGGGGAAACTGAGGTCCAAGGATGTTCAGTCACTTGCCAAAGGTCACAAAGCTAAATAAGTGTCAGAGCTGGGATTGATTCTAAGCCACCCGTCCCCTGAGACCGTGCTCTTAAGCATTCCCCACGGTGCTCTCCTAGAACGTTCAACTGCCTATAATGAATTTTAATTCAGTTTCTTCATCAGGCAGCTTTGAGGCTTGAGTTCTGCTTCTTGTCAGGTATTAACTGTGGAACCCTGATGGAGACAGTGTTCATTTTATTTGCGTACTTTATCTGTATGCATCTCATTTGGAAGCTTCCTATATAACTCTCTAGGACCTTCTACTCCTCTTGTTTCTCTGCACTCAAAGACAGAAACAAACAAAACCAAGTGCAGAGTTTCCACCAAGGCTTCTCTCTTTTATTTCCTAAAACCACCTGCATCTCCAATTCCATTGAGAGTCGACTGTGATACTAACAGGGTCGATGTGACACGTCTCTGGTTTCTTCCTGAAACAACATCTATCTTAGCTGCCACTGGCAAGACTAACCCCAATGATACTATTTTTTAATTCAAGTTTTTATTGAGATAGTTTTAGATTCACACACAGTTTGTAAGAAATAATACAGAGATCCCTTGTACCGCTTACCCAGTTTCCGCAATGATAATATCTTAATAAAACCACAGTATAATATATTGACTATCATGTTGACACTGATACAATCTACAGATCTCATTCAGATATTCCGACCTTGCTGTTGTTTCTCAGTCACTAAGTCAGGTCTGACTCTTTGCAACCCCATGGACTGTAGCATACCAGGCTCCTCTGTCCACTATCTCCCGGAATTTGCTCCAACTCATGTCCATTGATTCAGTGATGCTATCTAACCATCTCATCCTCTGTCGCCCCCTTCTCCTTTTGCCATCAGGCCTTCCCAGCCATCAGGGTATTCTCCAATAAGTCAGCTCTTTGCATCAGGTGGCCAAAGTCCTGGAGCTTCAGCTTCAGCAACAGTTCTTCCAATGAATATTCAGGGTTGATTTCCTTTAGGACTGACTGGCACATACTAGTGTGTGTGTGTGTTAGTTCTATACCATTTATCACAAACATAGTTTCCTCTATCCTCAAAAGCTGTTACAGAACAGTTTTATCAAAGAGTCCCTCCTGTATGCCCACCTCCTTTTCACCCCTGACAACCAGTAATCTGTTTTCTGTCTCTAAATTTTGTCATTTCAAGGTGTTATATAAATGGAATCATATAGTATGAAGTTGTTGGAAATTAGCTTTTTTTCACTCAACATAACCCCCTTGAGATGCATCCAAGCTGTAGTATTGATAGTACACTCCTTTTCACTGCTAAGTAGTATTCCATGGTATGAGTGTACCAGACTTTGTTTAACTGTTAATTTGTTGAAGGACAGCTGGGTCATTTTCAGTATTGGGTTATTATGAGTGATGCTGCTATGAAGAGTCATGGACAGCACTAAGTCTCTCACCATTTAGTATGATGTTAGCTTTAGTTTCTTCGGTTGATGCTTTTTATCAAGATCAGGTAATTTCTCTCTTTTCAAACTTGCTGAGAAATAACTATTTTTCTAAAACTTGTAAATTATAAATTACAACACACCCCTGCCTAAGGGTAACAATTTCACAGAACCTGTGTGCTTTGTGCTTGGTCGCTCAGTCATGTCCGACTCTTTGCAACCCCATGGATTGTAGCCCACCAGGCTCCTCTGTACATGGGGATTCTCCAGACAAGAATACTGGAGTGGGTTGCCATGCCTTCCTCCAGGGGATCTTCCCAACCCAGGGACTGAACCCAGGTCTCCTGCATTGCAGGAGGATTCTTTACCATCTGAGCCACCAGGGAGGCCCATGAATACTAGAGTGGGGAGCCTATCCCTTCTCCAGGGGATCTTCCTGGCCCAAGAATTGAAATGGGGTCTCCTGCATTGCAGGTGGATTCTTTACCAACTGAGCTACCAGGGAAGCCCAGAAGTGCAGATTGACAGAACATGTAGGGTGGTCTTTTTCTAATGAAGCCAGATCTACAGGTATGGTCATCAAGCGGACCCTTTCATTTTCCAAAGAATGAAATCATTTTTTACAGCCAGAGATTCAGCTCATGCCCATCACTGTAGTTATTTTGACACATATCTTCTTTGCCTTCCAGACAAGCATGTGTAGGGCATCTTTAAACCTCCACACAGAAAAACTATATCGTACTGGTTTACATACACTGTATGCTCATTAAGTAGCAATACCAAACATTTGTATAGTGTTTCACGACTCATCTGACCTTGACAGTGGCTCTAGGAAAACAGGTCTTATGAGTCTTGCATCTAAGAGCTGAGGCTGAAAGAAGCTAAGTGATTTGCTAGGGCCATTTGATTTTTAGAAAAAGAGCCAGGATTGTCTAAGCCCAAGTCCACATTGACTCTGGTGGGTAGAGAGACCTAGACTCGCAGATCCCCAAAGGTCTTTCCAAGTCTAAGGCACTGAGAACCTATGACAATAGGAAGCTGGCTGACTCAGGGGGCCAGCAACCTTCAAGTGGCAGTATCTTCGTTCACACCATAATTGCCCTCCCTGGCACCTAGGTAGAGTTCCCCTTCTACTGCTGATGCTGCTCCCACAACCACCAGTCGTTTGGCTTTATCTCACGGGGAAAATCTCCTAGGATTCCGTTCACATTAATTTCTGACCTTCTGTTTTTGCAGTTCTAGCACATGATTGCCCTGGATTCAAATAAACATTGCCAAGTGTTTCTTTCATTTTGTTTTAGCAATATTATTTTTGGAGGTCTCTTCTTTTCACCATTCCCAAGTTGCCCTTTTTCCCTGCCCTTTGTATTTTTCAGATGGATGCCCTCAGTGTTCAAGAGCTGCTGCACGCCTCTCACCATCACTGTACAATCCTGGGTACAGACTCTTCGTAAACTTATTTGATGAGAACTCATTCACCACAGGCTGTGCCAGGGCTTCATAAAGAAATGGAAATATTCAAAAGATATTGATATCTTCAGGGAGTTTATATTCTTGGCTTACAAAATGGCAAGCAGAAGAGCGAAAGTGAAAAGCCACTCTAAAATCTTATAAGCTAAAGGCTTATGTTGACAGTCTTATGTTGACAGTCCATTAAAGTCCCCAACCTTTTTGGCAGCAGGGACCAGACCCACGGAAGACAATTTTTCCTTGGACTTTGCGGCGGAGGGGGAGGGGGGGACTGGTTTCAGGATGATTCAAATGCATTACATTTATTGTGCACTTTATTTCTATTATGATTATATCAGCTCCACCTCAGGTCATCAGGCATTAGAGGAGGTTGGGAACCCCTGTGATGGATACTGGAATCTGCTCAAGAGTTGTAATGTCAAAGTCTGAGGTCAGTCCAGCCTTCTGTTGCCTGTCACGTGCTCCTGTTCATGAAGGAAGAAACAGACTTGGGTGCTACGGCACCTTACTTACGAGTTAGCCCATCCCCAGCCCCCACCTCTTACATGACTTCATTGTGGTATATACACAGAGAGGAGTGAGCAGGAGGAAGAAGGTAGGACAGGATTATTGTTTGTCTTCATTCACACCCTGTCTTGGGTTAGAAGTAGACTCTGAAAGAGCCAGCTGGGCCATTTGGAATGTGATGATGGGTATATACCCAGATACATTCAGAAGAAACCCATTGCCTGAGGTTATCTTTATCTTGTCAGCTCTGGCCAAGTACCCATGTCATGCCCATCAGCATGAATCCTGAATCAGGATGGGGGGAAAGAATCTCAGAAGCCAAAATGATATCCTGTACTCTTTTTAGACTTTAAAAAACACCTCTCCTGTTCTGATCATCTCTCCCGTCATTCTTCCATGACACCAGATATGTTTGGGGATGTTAGTTAATAGGCACACATGTAGCACTGTGGCTTCTTTGTGGCAGCACTGTGCATATTAGCAAAGTGTTGGAAATAACTTACAGATCCACCTGTAGGAGACTGGTTAAATAACAGGGGCATTGGTATAAGAATATGACATGGACATTAAAATCATGCTGTAGAAAAACAGATAATGACACTGAAAAATGTTTTTAGTGGAAAATATTGGTGGAAAAACTTGTTAACGTTTGTGCAGTACAACCCAAATCTTGTGAAAAAATAAATAAATAAACGTGTGCATGTGTGTATCAGGTGGAAGAATTTGTACTAACAGGCATCAGAGTTCCTCTTAGGGGAGAAATGATCTTTTTTTAGAATACCCTCACCAACTGTGATTTTATTTTTTTTTAAGAGATCACCTCTGCCCATTATGTCTTCAAAGAGAGCAGGGGGAGACCCTGGGAGGAGATATGCAGTGAAGGTTGCGAAGGGTTTCCTGAGCATAAAGCACTGCCTGTTCAAGAAGTGCCCATCTGGAGAGACCCAGGATCATAACAGGATCCCAGGTATCATGGCAGAGGAGTGCCTGTAAGCTGGGATTAAAGGGAGGCTCCAAGAAACAGAGCTTCCCAAGTGCACTAGTGGTAAAGAACCCACCTGCCAATGTAGGAGACTTAAGAGACGTGGGTTTGATCCCTGGGTCGGGAAGGTCCCCTGGAGGAGGGCATGGGAACCCACTCCAGTATTCTTGCCTGGAGAATCCCATGGACAGAGGAGCCTGGCGGGCTACAGTCCACAGGGTTGCAAAGAGTCATGCCAAGAAACACGCCTGCGAGGGCTTTTATTCCCAGGACCCCTGATCAAGCCAGGGGGTTTCCTCAGCTGACAGGAGGAAGGCAGCTCAGTAAGCTGGCTCCAGCACAGGGCACCAGAGAACAGGCAGAGCGGGCATGAGGCTGCTGGCTTAGCACCCTCTCCCTCTCCCAGGGGCCTCAACTTCCTCCACAGCCTCCTCTCCCCGGCCTCATCAGTCCCGCTTTCTTGCTTGCGAAGCTCCCCAGGGAATCCAGCAGATCACAGCACGAATCTTCTCTTCCTGGCACATCCTTGTTCTCTGCTCTCAGACTCTGAACTGGTCTGACTTGTGAGAGAGTCTGAGGTTCTTTCCCTGCTAGTTTAGTTCAAAGAACGGGTCAGAGAATCCTGGGGCGGAGGATGGAAAGGGGCGGAGAACAGACACCGGCTATCTGAGGCTTATTCGCCAGCACAATCTCAGGCCAGAGACATGTCTGCCTAGAACCCAGCAGTTTCTAAATGTTACAAGTCAATGGCTTGACTTATAACCTGAGAAAATGGAAGCAGGCACAAACCTTAGGGGTCCCAAGGCCCTTGGTTCTGCTGCCTTTCAGAGGAAGCCTGGTGGATTATTGTTCACCCAGCCTCGTGGGCCCAGGTAGGAAACACCCACACCAAAGGCTGTCGGTTCACATCTTGCTCGCCTCCTCTGCCCTGCAGCCACTTAAGAGCTGAAACTTGCCCTGATCCCCCTTTTGCTCACTTGCTTCCCATATTCCCCCAGTTTCCTTTGCTGAGTCCTTGGTCCTCCCCTCTTGCACACTTTTCTGCCATAGTACTTAGTGGAGTAGGAGTTCGATTTACACATGAAAGTGAAAGTGAAGTCCCTCAGTCATGTCTGACTCTTTGCGACCCCATGGACTGTAGCCTACCAGGCTCCTCCGTCCATGGGATTTTCCAGGCAAGAATACTGGAGTGAGTTGCCATTTCCTTCTCCAGGAGATCTTCCTGATCCAGGAATTGAATCCGGGTGTCCTGCGTTGTAGGCAGACGCTTTACCGTCTGAGCCACCACGGAAGCTAGATTTACACATAGCCATCATCTATTAAGCATCAGTTACATGCCAGGCACTGTGATGGGCATGCATGCATGTATCCTTTAATTTCAATCATCACAGTCCAATCTGGTGCATATTATTGCTCCCATGCTATAATGGAAACAGAAGCTTGTCAAGATCGTGACTGTACCAAGGTTAATGGAGGAGCAGATACAAAGTCAGGGGTCAAAGCCAGACCCTCTTATGCTAAGTAAAGTTCCTTTCCATTAGGCCTCCTTGCCCTTAGGTTTTCTATAGTCTAGGTCTGTTGCCTGCCTGTTCCTCAGTGCTCCTCTGCTTCCTCTCTTCCCCCCTCCCCCATCTTCACTGACACACACAGGGACACAGCCTTTCTCTCTCTCGAGGTGTCAGGGACACAAGTTCCAATGACCAAGTGGCATCCGAAACCTGAGGTTCAGATCCATTTGAGAAAGGAGCTCAGCTCTGACTCCGCACGAGTAACAGGCCCAGAATCACATCCTGGTCCAGATGTGCTCAGGACCTGCCCCACACTCCTCAGGGCTCTCCAGTCTTAAGCCAAGGGTAGCAACTCTCTGAGATGCTACAGCTTAGCTAGCAACTGTTCCCTGAAACGCTTGGCCCTGCCACTGCCAGCTCATTTCTTAAAAACCTTTTACCTGCTCCATCAGAACTTCCTGGTCTAATGGAGCTAGTTTTGCCAGATTTCCTAGGGTGAACGATGGCCTGCTAAGAATCAAAGCCTGAATTTTGGAATAATCTGAGATCTAGCAGCAATAGGAAATATCTGGTGCCATCACTTTAGATTCCAGGGCCTAGGTAATATTTTACAGAGGCTTCCAACCCCAATCTGGTTTCTCTTGGAGACCCTCTGTCTGACTCTATCACTCTGTGAGACTTTATTTTGGTTTACCTTCAGATTTGCAGTTACCTTGGAAATCTTGGTTGAGATCTTTCATGCCTATTTGTCAGCACATATCAGTAAACCAGAACAAAAGAGAGCTTGTTTCCTGTTTCCTTTCTAAATCTGCTTGCTTCCAGAAGAGAGAGAGGCTAGAAGAGGGTAGGGGTGGGGTGGGGACACTAGACAGTTTTCAAAATCCTAGACGGCTCAACACTTCTCAAAGGGGACTTGGAGGGCATCTGACCCAACACCTTGCTGTTTACATATGAGGAAACTGAGGCTAGGAGTGATGTGACCTTTCCGAAGTCATGATGCAAGTGAGCACCAGAGTCTAGATGAGAACCCTGCTCCCACAGCCCCGTGCCACGTTTTGAGGAGAACACAGTGGATTTGAGATTTGGGCTGTGAACAGCCATGGCAAGCGTCCAATAAGGATCTGATGAGTGAGTGAGCTTCCTTCCGGGTGCTGTGTCTGAGCTACTGGCGGGGCAGGATTTCCTAGACTCAGGGGCCGAAAAGAATCTTGGTCATGGACCACCCATATGGTCCCTTCCTCCACACCAGAGGCACATCACGAATGCTCAGGACCAGTCTGTATCACAAGCTCTGACTCAACTTTCTTCCCTATCTCACCAGCAGATTCACACCATCACTCATGTGCTACTGAGCGCAGAAGGGCATCCATCCCCCTGGTGTGGGGGTACCATGCTGCCAGGACCTAGCCCTGTGTGTGCTTTGGGGTGGTGGGCACTGCAGAAAGGATAAGTCATAAGATGGGACAATAAGAGAAAGTTTGAGGCTTGGGATAATTTTGCTTGACATCTTCTGTGTTACATTCTGACATGATTAGATAAGACTCAGGTAATATCCAGAACAGCATTAAAAGTTACGTGTATAAGGTGGGCTTTTTTGGGGGGGAGGGAATAAAAGAAGCAAAACTATGCATAGTCTTTCCACACAGACAATCCCGTCATCGTTCTTAGTTAAAAATAAAAATAATAATGCATATACTTAGAAAAGTCATATACTATAGAAGGATTTAGAAGAAAAAGTTAAAAAAGGAACACAGAGGAACCTTAAATGCATATGACTAAGTGAAAGAAACTAGACTGAAAAGGCTACACGCTGCATGATTCCAACTATAGGACATTCTGGAAAAAGCAAACGATGGAGACAGTAAAAAGGTCAGTGGTTGCCAGGGGTTGGGGTGGGTTAAGAGATGAAGAGGAGGCACACAGAGGGTGTTAAGGGCAGGGAAAGCACTCTGTATGGCACCACAATGACAGGGACATGTCATCATACATTTGTCTAAATCCACAGAATGTACAACAGGAGAGAGAACCTTGAAATCAACCACGGACTTTTGGTGATCGTGCTGGGTCAATACAGATTCACCATCTGTAACAAACGTACCACTCCAGGGCAGGCTAGGCATGTATGGGGGCCGGGCAGTATACGAGAAATCTCCGTTCCTTACCCTCAGTTTTGCTATAAATCTAAAGGGTTAGTCACTCAGTCATGTCCGACTCTTTGCGACCCCATGGACTGCAACCTGTCAGGCTCCTCTGTCCATGCGATTCTCCAGGCAAGAATACTGGAGTGGGTTGCCATTCCCCTTCTCCAGGTCTATAAACCTTTAATTGCTCTAAAAACAAAGAAGCCATAATCATCAAAAAGAAAGGGAAAAATGTCCAGTTCTGTATTCAAACGAACAGCTTCACTTGCATAATTTCAGATAATCTTCTTGAAAGCAAATACTGTACTAGTGTATATGCTGATGCTAGCTTATACTTTTTAAACACTGTTCTGCATTCTGCCTTTTTTTAAAAAAGATTTTTTATTTATTTATTTACTTTAGGCTGAGCTGGGTCTTCGTTGCTGCATGCAGGCTTTCGCTAGTTGTGGCGAGCGGGGGCTACTCTCTGGCTGTGGTCCGTGGGGTTCTCTTTGCGGTGGCTTCTCTGGTGACACAGCGCAGGCTCTAGGCATGCAGGCTTCAATAGTTGCAGCAAGTAGGCTCAGGAGTTCTGTGTATGGGCTCAGTGGTTGCGGCTCGTGGGCTCTAGAGCACTGACTCTGTAGTTGTGGTCCATGGGCTTAGTTGCTCCGTGAGAGGTGGAATCTTCTCGGGCCAGGGATCAAACCCATGTCCCCTGCATTGGCAGATGGATTCTTAACCACTAGACCACCAGGGAAACCCCTGCCTTTTCACATAATTATAGATTTTGGAGACTGTTTCCTATCCATCCACACAGAACTCTCCCATTCTGGGTAATGGCCACCCAGTTCAGAAAGAATGGAGAATTATTCTTTGCAGAGCTGGAAAGGACCTTTGAGATTCTGGACTCCAACCCTCGGACATCAGAAAACTTGAGGCAAGATCCCTTGATTCCAGGCAGCTGACCAGTGAGAGATAGAACTTGCTGTCCGTATCACTCCGTCAAGTCACACTTCTGCTGTGTTCTTGATGGGGACGTCTGAAGACGAGTGGGGGCACTTGGCCTGCAAAGAATGGCCGTCACATTCTTCTCATCAGAAACACTTTTGTCTTATTAGCAAGTGCTTTTCTTTTTGTGGATGACCTGCATTTGGAGAATCGTTTGAGTGTGTGTGTTTGAAACGAAACGGGATAGATGGAAACTAAATGTAGAAACCATGCGTCAAGAGCGTTTTCCTAGTAGATACTATTGAAGGAGCCCTTTTAAAATTGTTAGAATTAGTGGGAATTTCCTTCACTGGGCAGTTCCCACTCTTATTTCTTTTTAGTTTATTTCTATTTACTTATTTGGCTGCACCAGGTCTTCACTGTAGCATATGAGATCCAGTTTCCTGACCAGGGATCAAACCTGGGCCCCCTGGCATGGGGAGCATGGAGTCTTAGGCACTGGACCACCATGGTATTCCCCCCACTTCTTTTTTTAAAACATAATTTTATTTATTTATTTTTGGCTGTACGGGGTCTTCATTCCTGAGTGGGCTTTTCTCTAGTTGCAGGGGACACTCTCCGTTTGTGGTGCACAGGTTTCTCACTGTGGTGGAGGCTTCTCTTGGTGCAGAGCACGGGTTCCAGGGCACTTGGGCTTCAGTAGCTGTGGCACACGGGCTCATTAATTGTGGCTCCCAGGCTCTCAAACACAGGCTCAAGAGTTGTGGTGCATGGGCTCAGTTGCTCTGTGGCACGTGGGATCGTCCCGGACCAGGGATCGAACCTGTGTCTCCCATATTAGCAGGTGGACTCTCCACCACTGAGCCACCAGGGAAGCCCCCCACTTCTTTTTTCTATTCTTTTGTCTTTCTCCTAAACACCCCCACTCACTTCACAAGATAACTTATACTTTAATACTTTATAGTTTATAAAGTACATTCATACATTATCTTCTTGCTTCTCACCCTTACTCTGTGAGTTAAGCTGGCACGATTATACCCATTTAGCAAGTGAGGAAACTCAAGACTAGAGGTCTTGTGACCAGATTAAGTTCACATATGTAGTGAATGTGCCACCAGCTGTCACGAGTCTCCCTCAGTTCCCGTCCCACTAGACCCAGGGCCAACTGGATAGCTTACTGCTGGGGTTGGGGGAGGGGTGGTTTTTGTTTCTTGGGACATGGCGTTTTGGCTCACAAAGTTAGAACTTATCAGTCAGTCACAAAAACACAAACTTAAAAATAAATACTACTTTAGAGGATGTTAGGAGAGCAAATGTTCCATGCCACACAGAATAATATTGTGTCCAATCTCATTTAGCACTTAAACCGGAACATATTTTTGTTTATTTTTAAATTTTTTTTTATTTTTATTTTTTATATGTAAGGTCCTCTTAGGGACACATGCCTTTTTATTTTGGTAATGGGACATTTAAAAAATTTAGTACCTAAACATGCAAGTCCTTTTATTAGAGAAATTGTACTTATTGGTGAGTATGACCAATGGTCATGAATATGGGTAAATTCTTTAAAAATCAGAACCAATAATTAGGATAGATTCTATGCTCTACTTGTTTCATTGTTTAGTGTCTTCTGCAGTTATAGTCTATCGTTGGAATGATGGTTTGTACACATTTGAAGAAAATTCAAAGATATATGTGAACACCATTCCTTTCTGGAACATATTTTTAAATGATGGGATTATTACTCTCATGACATTAAAACTGACCAGGTCTGGAGTAATGCATTTGGACAAGTCCAGATGTTCCTCTTCTAGTGGGTCATTTCCCCTCATTGTATCCACAAAACTGATCACTGAAAAAGTAATGGCTGAAATGAATTCCTACTCTTAACAAATCCACTTAAACCTCTCAAGACCTCTTAACTAGAATTCACACACTCTGGATAGAGGGGCATAATAGATGGGGCTTCTGCAAGCCTCTAGGTTTATTAGAAATTATGACTCATCAGATTCTCATTCCTCTCTGTCCATATAAATTCAAGTCTCCTTCCTAGTGACATAGAACCTGGTACAGAGTACAGGACACTTTCCCCTTAACCACCAAGGATGGTCATGAAATGGGAATCCTAAACATACAAGGCACATCACGGTAATTAAAAAAAAAAAAAGTAGTGACTTTTTTTCATTAAAATAAAAAAAGAATAACTTACAGAAGACAAGACTGGAGGATGGGCAAGCGAGTTGCCCTAAAAATGTCAAGGCTTTTCCTTGCTATTACTGATGAGATGTATTCTGTATTGCTTCAAAATGTAGACAGAATACGAATGGATTGATAGAAATTTGAAGGAGGCAAATTTTTGTACCTAAGAAAGAAACTTCTAAAGATGGAGGCTGTGGGATGGGTGTTTAGAATTATAGGCTTTCCAATTAGAGACCTGGCAGATGAGAAATTCCAGTTTGCCATATACTACTATGTGACCATGGGCAAGGGACTTAACTGTTCTGAGCTTAGATTTTCTGTCTCACAAAGTTATAGGTATATATGTAAGTTCATGAAAGGCAGTGACCTTGTCTGTGTACCCAGCTCTCAAGTCCAGGGTCTAGTGCCTATTAGTTGCTCAATTAATATTAATGACTGAATTTCTTGGATCCTTAATATGAGACAAATGCTGGGATATGCATTTTCATTCCTTTCAAACACATTCGTGGAAAATCTACTGGATGCCAGAAACTGGGACCATCACGGTAGTCTTTACTGCCATTGTTGTGACTGTTGTTATCATTGTAGCTGTTGTTTTGCGGTGGTGGTTGCTAAATAAGTCACTTTAGGTAGTGGTGAGTATCCCTATTTTTGGAAGTGTCTAAGCTCATGTTGATGACAAGGTGGTGATGTTGACATGGAAATTCACACACCACTGTAAGGGTCATATCCAAATCCGAAATCATAATTCTGATTTTACATAACACTCAAGCTAGCTAGTTAGCACTTCCTTAGCATTTTTGTTTTTTACACACAGACACACTGTGGAAGGGAAACCTTTGCTCCACAGTCTTCCTCTGTGTAATGTTGTCTGTAATTTGAGCGCTGTTTTAAACTCCTGTTGGCTGAACAAGAAGAGACGGTCCACTTGGATACATTTCAACCCAGGACTCTTCTGGTTCAAGTCAACTCTCCTTGGCACTACACATCACATTCTGCTCCCCTTTTTTTCTTTAATTGAAGTATAGTTGATTTACAAACATTGTGTTAGTTTCAGGTGTATGACAAAGTGATTCATATATATATATATGTATATTATAATTTTTCAGTATAGTTTATTATAAAATTTGGGAACTGTTGGTTTTGAGTCCTACCAGACATGGCATCATTTTGTTGCTGATATGAAAATGTGTATGTATGCATAAAAGGAAGATAATGAACTTTACCCTGCTAATGATAATTTCAAGGCCATATGAAATCCATGAGGAAGACTGTGTGTGCGTGCTAAGTGGCATCAGTCATGTCCTACTCTTTGTGACCCTATGGACCGTAGTCTGCCAAAGCTCCTCTGTCCATGGGATTCTCCAGGCAAGAATACTGGAGTGAGTTGCCATGCCCTCCTCCAGGGGATCCTCCCGACAGAGGGATCGAACCCATGTCTCTTTCGTCTCCTGCATTGGCAGGCGTATTTTTTTTTACCACTAGCATCACATGGGAAGCCCATAAACTCTTTTAATCTTATGTAGTATTATCTTTGGCTTTTTTTTTTTTCCAAGTACCTTCCCTGCTGACACACACATCTCATTCCACATGGCTTGCAGAATCTTACTTTTCCAACCAGGGATGGAATGCTGGGCCCTGGCAGTGAGAGCACCACATACTAACCACTAGACAGCCAGAGAATTTCCTTATCTTTGGCTTTTTTTGATGTCTGGTATATTGTCCATACTAGAGCTCTGGCTGCTGCTATGGGATTGGGAATGGAACACAGTACTGTTTCAGTGACAATCTGGTCCCAGCAAGGACATCTGGTCTCCCAAAGCCAAATACCTGGAAATTAGGAAATTGCTGGTTGGTTGGTTGAAACACTGGGTTTTCTTTCTAGTTGTATGGAGGAGGTACAACCTGGTGATGAAAGAAAACAGCTGCTAGGAGAGAATGTTCCATCTCATGGGTCGCTCCCAACCTGTGAGGCTCTGGGTACAGTTTCTGGCTGCTCCACATCTTGGCCTTCCTGTCCACCCTGCAGCGAGTCCCCGTGCCTTGATGGGGCACTCCCCTGCATTTTGGCTGTAGGGACTCTTACTTCAAGATGTCCTAGAGAGTTGCTGGCTACGACCTATCCAACTCATTACTTTTGTAGGTAAACTAAGGAACTTCAGAATGCACTTGAGAAACTCAGCCCGAAGTCTATATTTGGCATATTCTTCTCTTGAAAGCATTCTACAAGTTTAAATTCTCACATTCTTTCTTGGAAGATGATCTTCGAAGCCATGTTTACAGGCTTAAGATTTATTGGTCAAGGGGCTGCCCGAGAACCAGCCTCTGGTCAACAATGGCTTGGCGGGTCAAGCTCTCCCATCCAGATGGTGGGATCTTGGCTGAGCATCTTAACATGAAACCCCTCTCTTCTTTCCCCTTCCTTTGCCAGTTCTTATCCAAACAACTCATCTTCTGGTTACCAGGTTACTGGTTGTCTCTAGCTCTTGACCTCTTCTTTTAACAACTGAGTTCTTGCATTCGTAATTTATCCATCTTCATGCTCAGTCCTCTGGTTCCCACAACGATTTCTGTCAGGTACCTTTTGTCTTAGAATCTGCCTCAGAGTCTGCATCTAATTTTGTCCACCTTAGATGCATGCGCTCAATCATCTACTGGTGTCCCATTGTGCGGTGGCTTCAAGGGTACAGTCATATAGGACCCATGTTCATAAGGTCCTTGTATTTGATTTAATGCTCTGCTGTTGACTTCTTGAAATTCTTATTTTATCTTTGAAACTATGTTTTGGAAGCCTTCCCTGGTGGCTCAGAGGGTAGAGTGTCTGCCTGCAATGCCGGAGACCTGGGTTCGATCCCTGGGTTGGGAAGATCCCCTGGAGAAGGAAATAGCAACCCACTCCAGTACTCTTGCCTGGGAAATCCCATGGACGGAGAAGCCTGGTGGGCTACAATTCATGGGGTCTCAAAGAGCTGGTCACGACTGAACAACTTCACTTTCTTTTGTAAGTGAAGCCCAGTGGGATAATGGAGCATGAACATGATCAGAAGAGACGCACAAATACTCTCTGCAGCCCCATGTAGTACCTAGCATTCACAATGCCCCATAAGCATACAGTGGTTCCACAATGAAGGGGAGTTCAGCAAGCATAAGGTAAGGGTACTTGGTCTATAACTAAGTAAGCACATACACTGACAGCCCAAACAGGCCAGGCTTTCCCTTCAACCCAGAAATTGCTTCAAATGCAGAGAGGAAGCAACAGTGTTCTAAGAAACACAAATAACCTAAAACCCCAGCATATCCTTTCTTGCTTAAGTTATTTCCCTGTGTTAGCCAACCACTTAAGCTGAAAATGATGACAGAGAAGGAAAGATTTGGGTGGGAATAAGGAATAGCTCCCTTTCCTTTCCTTACTCATCAGAAAGGCAAGATTGGTAAAGAGTGCACAAAAAAAAGTATGCATATAAAAAGTGAAATAAAAGCAGTTGAGTTCATTTTGTCAGCATTTCCACAGTTCCAGTAGGAATAAACTACATGTGCATGTATAAACTGCAAAACGTGAATTGTGGAACTTACATGATTTCACATACCAGTTAAGCGCTCTTGTATTTCCACTTAAAACTGGCACTGCACACTATAAAGATGAATGGTAAACTCATGCCAATCCTTTGAAATTATAATTTTCTCATAACGACATTAAATAGCAGATAAAAGCACCATGTCGAGAGAGAGAGACCATGAAAGAAAGGGGAAAGCTTTATCTCGTAAGACCTTTAAGGACAATTTTCTCCTGCTTTTTGAAGAAGGGGCCCCACATTTTCATTTTCCATTGGGCCCCACAAATTATGTAGCTGGCCTCGGTTCTATGGCTTGAAGATAAAAAAAATACTGATAAAACTGACTCTCATCCAGGCCTTTTTCAGGTGTGACTTATTGAGGCCGTGTCATTCCCCTGTCCTGGGACTTTTAATTCAATAGAAATTACCTGCCCCTTTGGTAAAACAAGTACCCCCCCCAAACATAGTTCTAAATAGATAGGAAGATGGACATAAAATGATGTGGTAGGGACTTATACAAAGTCACAGGGTGTGCCAGGAATAGGGGCCTAAGCTGACTCTCATCTAACCTTCAGATTCAATGCCATGGCCTGTCAGCACTCATCTCCACTGTGGGCATCTGAATCTTGAACATCATTGAAAATACCCACAAAGTCATGCATTACAACCTTTTGATCGCATCCCAGCTGGGGGCCTCACAATCCCACAGGAACAGATGTAAAGCAAAAGGCTCTGTCCTTCAGGAGGTTTTGCACAGAACATTCCATGGCCCCAGGGGAGTCCTGTGTCTTGTTGGAGGTCAATGGGAGTCAATCAATTGGCCAGTATATGCCTCTTTTGTAGCCTTGGTAAGAATTACATGTCTACATCTCCCCTGGCAGGTCAGAATATCTTTTCTAATCATTGTATCAAAATCATTAGAAATTCTGAAGGAAGAAGATACTGCCCATCTCTTCCCTTGAATTTCTTAGAGAATAAGACATGTACAATCAAATCGAGAGGTCTTGCACCACTGGCCAGTTCCCTACTAATCAGAAGGAAAGTCTAAGCCAGAACAGACCACAACCAAAAGTACTTCGCAAATTGCCTGCATACCCTTCAAATGGTCACCTCAAGTCATCTAAATGGATTTTTAGGCGAATATCTCTTAGTAGATTCTAACTGCCCACTTGCTGTTCTCTTGGGGCCTTCCATGCAGAATGCAAGGACCCCCTGAACCTAGATTTCCTCCAGAAGCCTCACAACAGTTTTTGTTTGGTGCTGAGATGTCCTTAGCAACATGGCCTAATCCTTCAGGTGTATCTGAGCTAGTCCATGTTGCTTCTAAACCCCAAAGCTCTTCCTCTATACACAGCTGTGTAGAAGGACAGATCCTTGAGAGGACCAACATCTTCAGACTGTTCCTACCTGGAGCCCACTGGGTTGCTCAGCCAGCACTGCAGCCCGGATGGAAGGGCCAGTTGCCTTTTTGCCAGAACAAACTTGCAATTGCTATCTCTTCCCTTCAATCAGGCACAGGGGAAAGATTATCTTACAGGCCACCCTGCATTGCTCTGGTCCTAACAACAATAATAGGGACCATAGTTCTTCCTCTTTCCACCAAATGATCATTGTAAACACGTATTTAAAATTTTTAGGTTGCCCTTGAAAATAATCTTCACAAAAAGATTTTAGTGAAATGCAAAAAATGCTCTGATACAATGGCGACTGGGCATAAAAACAGGATGCAGGAGGTCCTTCACTTTGTAAACAGTTTACATTTAAGAAAAGAAAAAGATACAGGAAGGAAATATATCACAATGGATTTCTTTAGGTTGCTGTGACCATAGGTAATTTTGCATTTTCTCAAAGAAAATACATTTGATAGGCATGCATTACTTTTGCAATCCATAAATTATGAATATTAATAAGTGGTGAGCCCTGGAACAAGCAGCAGAGGGGGAAATCTGCCATTGCTACTTTCCATTCTCTCACCACTAAAGTTTTCCAGAGTGTGTGTGGAGGGGAGGGCGTGGAAGTGGAGGAACTGTCCAGATCTTAGCCCCGCCCACTCGGCTGGCCTGACCAAGGAAGACACAGCTTTAGTTTCACCATGGAAATGCAACCACTTCTGCGGTAGAAGGTAGGCTGTGCTAGCCATAGGCGGGCAGCCAAAAGCATGGGGTGAGGGGCAACCCTAGGATGCCCATGGAAAATACTAAATAGAAGACTCTATTACCACTCTGAAATCACTGCATTAGTGATTTCTCCACCCATGGCCACTCTGCCCTTTACATTCATCAGGCAGCAGTGAATATGCCAGAGACTTGCAGAAACGAAGGGAATCATGATGTGCCTTGTGATTGACTGAAATACATCTATGCCATATTACTACTACTTTACCTGCTGCAGTTACCAGTAGGACTGCTATCACAGCACCATCCCCACTGTTGCTACTACTACTATTATTAATCCTTTATGTTTGTAAACTATTTAACGAATTACAAAGTGCCTGGCTCTGCCTGATTAAAGAAACACTGGATATGGCCTTATGGAAGCAGAGGTAGGCTGGCACTAGAGACCTCCAAGGGAACAGAGCTGACTGGCACAGAAATAGAGCACAATTATCCACATATATTTTTCATCCCCCAACTGTCTGGGCTCCAGACAAATCCACCATCCCCAGCCACACCCATTCTCCTCACCTAACTCTGCTCCAACTGTCCAGAGCTAAAGAGTTTGGGCAACTTCAAGGGTTAGGGACCTGGAGTGATGGCCTTTAATTTGATCAGAGGAGGTGGATCATTCCCAAATCCCACCAGATGGGGTGGGAGAAGACCAGAGTGCTTTTCGAATATAAGGCCTCTGCCAACCTCTTCCACCTTCTCTCAGGAAGGCCCTGGGATGACCGACTCCTCCGGTTTTAGAGACTTTAAAATTTCCTGTGCCGAAGTTAATTGTTAAAAATGCCCGACTTTGACCTTAATTTCCAAAGTGTACTCGCGAATTTCTTATCCCAATAAAAGGACTCCCTTTTCCTCAAAGCCTAGCAGCCAGCTGGTGTGAGAACCAGTGCTACACGGAGTGGGGGGCGGGGGGCGAGAATGTGGCACAGCTCAAGCCCAACCTTGAACTAGTTTCCCTTTGAGATTGCTCTCTTCACCTGGCAACAGAGGCCCCAACAGAGCTCGGAGAGAAGAAAGTGCATTTTGGAATCCATTTTGCTTGAGATGCTGAAAGCATCGTAGCAAATTGCCCTTTGCCACTGGGGCCAAAGGGCCTCGGGCAAGGACTTGACTCAGAGATGCGGTCGGCTGAGGGGAAGGTGAGGGCCAGCTCTGGTGCCAACAATCCCCGAGGCCAGCAGCCACTGGGCATGCGGTGGGTGCGGGTGGCCCACCCCGGGTGCTGCTTCCCGCATTTGGACCCGGGTCCACTGGTGAGCAGTAGTAGCAGCAGTCGCCGCCAGGCCGGCTGGGTCCCCATCTGTCTGTCCAGCTATTTATAGGCGAGATTTACGAGGATGCGGGGGAGGAATGCGGGATGACCACGAGTTTCAGAAGGTTTAATCCTAAAAGTCACACTTTTCCCAAAGCGCCCCCTCTCCCGGGTTCTCCTTCCCGGGGCGGCACGGTCCCCGCGAGGGAGTGCGGGGCGCGGCGCGGTGACCGGAGGACCGCGGCCGGAGAATAGGGACCAGCTCCGGGCTGGAGACGGGGAGGGCAGAGGGAGGAGGGGCCGGGAGCGCGGCGCGGCGCAGCTCACCTGCCAGGCTGTTGTAGCAGTCGATCTCGATGGCTTCCACCGTCTTGCTCTGCTCCTCCGAGAGGCGGCCGGGGTTGGGGGCCCCAGCCGGGGAGGCCCCGCGCGAGTCCCGCTCCCGTTCCCCGGCGGCCGGCAGCAGCCCCTTCAGCTCCAGCAACGCCCGGTGGTATTTGCCGATGGCTTCGCGGAATTTCTTATCCTTGTAGCACTGCGCCCCTTGGCTCTTGAACTCGTGCGCGCGCCGGATGAACTCGGCGGGCTCGACCGCCGCCCCAGCCTGGCCCCGCGCCGGGGTGCCTCCGCTGCCGCCGCCGCCCGGGACGCACAGCGGCGGCTGGGGCCGCTGCGCCTCGCCAGCCGCGGGCGGACTCGGGTTCCCCTTGGCTCCGGCCGCCGAGCCCTTCCTCTCCATTCGGCCGCCGCCCGGCGCCGCCGCGCCCTCCCGGGTTTAAACGCGGCGGGCGCCGGCCCCGCGCCTGGAGAGCTCGGCCGCAGCCGTGACACCCCGCGGCGGTCTGTCGTCCCGCACTCCCATTCTCCTCGCCAGCTGCGGGAGGCTGCTCTCTCCTCCTCCTCCTCGGATTGCCTTCCCCTCCTTCCCTCCGCCCTCCTCCACTCCCGCGCCGCCCGCCCTCCGCCTCGCCCTCCTCCCCTCCAGCAACCTGCGGGCGGCGGCGACCTGGCCCAGGCGCGCTCCGGGGCTAGCGGCGCGGGGGGCCGGGGGCCCGAGGGGCTTGCCGGGGATTGTCGCTGACCCGGAAGAAGCTTGGCTCGCCTGAAGGAGGGGAGGATTAGTGACAAAGACGAGCCCCTCGGAGGCGCGCCTCGTCTGAAAGAGACGCATGGGGGAGGGTGTGTGTATGTGTGTGTGTGTCTGTATGTGTGTAGGGATGTATTGTGAGTGAATATGTGTGTGTGTGTGTAGGGATGTATTGTGAGTGAATGTGTGTGTGTGTGTAGGGATGTATTGTGAGTGAATGTGTGTGTGTGTAGGGATGTATTGTGAGTGAATGTGTGTGGGGGGATATATTGAGAGTGTGTCAGTGTGTAGGGATGTATTGTCAGTGTTTGCGTGTGCAGGGGTGTATTGTGAGTGTGTGTGTATAGGGATGTACTGTGAGTGTGTGGGGGGGGGAATATATTGTGTGTGTGTGTAGGGATGTATTGTGAGTGTGTGTGTGGGGGATGTATTGTGAGTGTGTGTGTGGATGTGTAGGGATGTATTGTGAGTGTGTGTGTGTTTGTGTAGGGATGTACTGTGAGTGTGGGGGGATATATAGTGAGTGTGTGCGTGTGCGTGTGTAGGGATTATTGTCAGTGTGTGTGTGTATGTGTGTAGGGATGTATCATGAGTGTGTGTAGAGATGTATTGTGAGTGTGTGTGTGTGTCTGTAGGGATGTATTGTCAGTGTGTGTGTGTGTGTGTGTAGGGATGTACTGTGAGTGTGTGGGGGGGATGTATTGTGCGTGTGTGTGTGTGTGTGTGTGTTTGTAGGGATGGGGGACCCCGGGCTGTGAAGCACATGCAGACTCACCCTCAATAGATTCCTTAAAAACTAAAAGGACAGGTGTGGCGGGAGGCAAGGGACATAGGCACAAGCCGCAGCTCCCGGTTCTTTGCAGTAAGAACCAGGAGCTGTGTTAATATTTTTGCATTAATAATTTTAAGGTGACAAGACCTCTTTTTTTGTGGGTGCAGGTTGTCACTGAGATGTGTCCCTGTGTGTGGCCACCCAGGCGCCCAGAACACAGTGGGCACTTCACCCTGTAGGGCGTTGTATATTCTGAGAGCCGCCGTGTGCTGACGCCTGGGTGTGCAGGCAGTTGTGCAGAATGAATCACAGATATCAGAGATGGAAAACACCTGTTACTGTCGGTCATCGAGGCTGGGCATGTGTTCTAGTTTCCATTTACAGGACAGTTCTGCCCCGCCTCAGAAGGTTCCATCCCTTACTTCATTCATTCTTTCAGACTGCCCTGGCTGTCTGCTGGGGATTTGCTGAGGTCAAGGGGCAAAGACAGTCCAGGAAGGGACTGTCCTTCTCTCTAACTCCCAGTCTACTGCAGGAGATAAACCACCCACCCATATACTCACTCTGCCAGGTAGAAATTGGTAAATGTCGCCAGAAGGAAAAGAGAGTCCTGTGGAGCCCCAAGGAAGGAAAGCTTTGTGCAGGAAACATTTGAGGCCTTGAAGGATGGGTAAGAGCTGATCCTGAGGAAATACGAGAAAATGACATCTCAACCAGAGCGAGGAAACAGCAGAGGTCCTGATGTTCGGAATCTTAGGGATGTTTAGGGCATTCGTGGTTTGAGACAGAAGTAACTGAAAATGATTGGGTTAGGTTATGGAAGCATTTGAAGGGGTTGCATCTGATTTTGTAAACAGAGGAGAAGGGTGGCCTGTTTTTTTAGTGCTCCTGCCTCCTTCATGATGCTGAGAAAAAGATGTATGTATTTTACATCATTGGTTTTTGAAACACGATTTCCAGACCTGCAGCATCAGTGTCACCTGGAAAACAGAGATGCCGTTTCTAGGGTCCCACTCCAGACCTACTAAAATCAGAAACTCTAGGCCTGGGATCCGGCAACCTGTACTTTAACCCCTTGACTCCCACCTTGATTCAAATACACAGTCAAGTTTGAAGACTCCGGCTCCAAAACCTGACTACTCAAAGTGGAGGCCTTGGGCCAGTAGCATCCGCATCACTTTGGAGCCCGTTGGAGATGAAGAATCTGCAAAATCCCAGATCTGCTGACCCAGAT
This sequence comes from Giraffa tippelskirchi, assembly GCF_054371585.1. Classification (NCBI taxonomy): domain Eukaryota; kingdom Metazoa; phylum Chordata; class Mammalia; order Artiodactyla; family Giraffidae; genus Giraffa; species Giraffa tippelskirchi. Next base: position 142,416,483 of record NC_137281.1, on the reverse strand, counting down.
CTATTCTCAAGATCACCAGATGATTCATATGCTTATGAAGAGTGTGAAAAGCCCTGCTTTGGAGGATTTGCAAAGTACAGAAACCTACAAAGAAACACCCCACTCTATACTGTCACTCAGGTATATTCTTTGTTAATATTTCGATATAATTCCTCTCTGTTTTTTTCTAAGCATCTATATTTGTACAAAGTGCTCTTTCAACAAACGTGAGTGGTATGGGATGATATATACAGTTTCCTGCTCTTTTTACTTTGCATTATATGTAAATAGCTTTTTAAAGTCTTGTTTAAAAAAAAGTCTTGTTTTTAACAGTTTCATAATATTCCTTTTGTGTTTGTAGCATAGTGTATTTAATCATTTTTCTGTGGTCAGATAGATTCCAAGTGTTTGCTATTATAAAGAACACTGAGATAATAAAAATAACTGATACCACTTACAATAATCTAGTGAAATAGATGTCATTATTATCCCCATTTTAGACACCACGTCACAGAAACTTGCCCAAGGTCACCTTGCTGATAAATAGAACTGGGGGACTTCCCTGGTGGTCCAGTGGCTAAGACTCCTTGCTTCCAAAGTGAGAGGCTGGGGTTGGGTCCCTGGTCAGGGAACTAGATCCCCCACGCTGCAACTAAGACCCAGCACAGCCAAATAAATAAATAAAAATTTAAAAAAAAGAAGTTGAGCTGGCATTTAAATCCAAGCAATCTGGCTTTAGTATCTACGGTCTTAACTAACTCTATTCATACTTAATTTTTGTCCTAATTTGTTTTTCTTCACAAGATATTATGTTAATATCTAAAAATGTCTTGAAACATACTTTCAATTTGCTTTTTAGAAAGATTGTAGTACTTGACCTCTCATCAGCAACATACTAGTTTCCCAACATCCTTGCCAACATGAAGGATTAAACTTTAAAAAATATTTTCTAATTTGATACATAAGAGCTGTGTATTGAATTAACTGGGATGTTGCTAATTTCAAGGGTGAACATTTTTCACGTTAGTTGCCATTTCTATAGCACTGAGGGTTTTTATCTGGACACAGCCTTAATTATAAATTATACCTTATATGTTACAGCACCTTACTTTTCTAAGTGCTTGAATATCTTTAATCTTATCTAATCCTCCTTGTAGCCCCAGAGAAGGAAAATGATTCTCTACTTACACGATGAGTTTGGAGTAGTTTCTGATCATTGAGAGATCATACTGGTTTAGTGGTTAAGAGGCTTTGGACTTAGACAGGTATAGGTTGGAATTCTATCTTTGCTGCTTCCTGGGCAAGTTATTCAACTTCTGAAAACTTCAAATATCCTTATTCATTAAATAGGGGTTCTGTTTACTTCATAGGATTGTGGTGAAGTACATTGTAAGTACTCAACAGATTATAACTTTAATTATGACTCATTAAATTCCATCATGATTAGATTCCATAATAAATGTTATGGCAGACTCAGTCCATATTTGCTGACCCCTGGCCGTTTTCACTTTATGGTATTGTGCCAGGTAGAGCAAAGAGAAGAAATTGGGAGTTGTGTGCTGAGTTGTGTTTTTTAAATTTTTTAAAATTGAATAAGTGAAAGTGTTAGTCACTCAGTCGGGTCCAACTCTTTGTGCAACTCTTTGTCCAACTCTTTGTGACCCCATGGACTGTAGCCCACCAGGAGAATCCATGGGATTCTCCAGGCAAGAATACTGGGGGGGATTGCTATTCCCTTTTCCAGGATATCTTCCCAACCTAGGGATTGAACCTGGGGCTCCTGCACTGCAGGCATATTATTTATCAACTGAGCTACCAGAGAAGCCCCTTTTAAATTGAAGTACAGTTGATTTACAGTGTTGTGCCAATCTCTGCTATATAGCAGAGTGACTATACACATATATGCATTCTTTTTTTGTATTCTTTCCCATGATGGTTTATCACAGGATATTGACTAAGTTCCATGTGCTACATACATTTAAACTTCCTACTTAGGTAGGAAGAGCTACTGAAGGCAAATATTAGATGGAGATCCAGGCCTGGGGTTTGGTTACTATCAGTAATAAGGTGTGAATTTGATCATGATAGTCACAATATTTAAATGTGAGAAGTATTGATGTGCCCAACTGTTGTCTGTTTTTACTGTGTCCTTGATTAATGGTCGAATGTCTCATTCTTCAATGCTGGGTTTGAGGACAGAGCTGCAAGAGACATGTAATACACATGGTAACTATGCTGTGCAGGAAACAGCTCAACATAAGAGCTTCAGACTAGATTGGATGAAGGACAGCATGAGTGAGGAAGGGAGAGAATATTATGGGTGGGGGGTGGTGTGAGAGGAAACTTGCTATGTCCATCTGTCCCACTCTGCAGAGTTGTGTGTGTATGTCTAGAACTGTTTTGTTTGCTTGTATTTAGTATGCTTTTGTCTCTGTCTAAACTACTCCCTGGTAAGTGTGTGCTGGTTTCTCAGAAATGGCCTCCTCCCTTCAAATGGAATTAAATAGGTGCCAAAGAGAATTTCTCAAACACCCTTTTCATTAATTATTGACTATACACAGAGCACTGTCTTAGGAAGTGAGTGAAGATCCAAATGACAGACAATTTGGGCATGGATTTAGGATTCACAAACTCAGTGCTTCTCAAACTTTAACATGCGTGTGACTCCACAGGAGATCTTTTTAAAAAGCAATTCCCTGATTCTACTGTTTACGGTGGGACCCAAGAGTATATTTCTAACAAACCACCTGGGGAAGATGATACTGCTGGTCTGTGGCCCACATTTTGGGGAGCAAGTATTTAAAAGAAAGGACGTTCCATCTCTCCCCTTCTCTCCTGGCCTTTGCTTTCTTCCAGAGAAGACATATTCACTAGATTGGGCAGATTCCAGAAAATAAATTAGTCCACACTTCACAAGGGCAGGATTCTGAACCTCCATGCAGTTTTCTCTTCTACTTCATGCGATGGGAATGGGTAAGCTGAGTCAGAGCCTCGTCTTGCGGGTCGGGCCAACTTGTTTTCTCTTCCTCAGATGCATAGCCAAGCATACTTTTTATTGCTTCCATTTCTGGCCCAGTATGGCAGGGTAAGAGAGTTCCAGAAAAACATCTACTTCTGCTTTATGCCAAAGCCTTTGACTGTGTGGATCACAACAAACTGTGGAAAATTCTTCAAGAGATGGGAATACCAGACCACCTGACCTGCCTCCTGAGAAATCTGTATGCAGGTCAAGAAGCAACAGTTAGAACTGGACATGGAACAACAGACTGGTTCCAAATCTGGAAAGGAGTATGTCAAGGCTGTATATTGTCACCCTGCTTATTTGACTTATATGCAGAGTACATCATGAGAAATGCTGGGCTGGATGAAGCACAAGCTGGAATCAAGATTGCTGGGAGAAATACCAATAACCTCAGATATGCAGATGACATCACCCTTATGGCAGAAAGCGAAGAAGAACTTAAGAGCCTCTTGATGAAAGTGAAAGAGGAGGCTGAAAAAGTTGGCTTAAAGCTCAACATTCAGAAAACTAAGATCATGGCATCTGGTCCCATCATGTCATGGCAAATAGATGGGGAAACAATGAAAACAGTGACAGACTTTATTTTGGGGGGCTCCAAAATCACTGCAGATGGTGACTGCAGCCATGAAATTAAAAGACACTTACTCCTTGGAAGAAAAGCTATGATCAACCTAGACAGCTTATTAAAAAGCAGAGATATTACCTTGCCGACAAAAGTCCGTCTATTCAAAGCTATGGTTTTTCCAGTGGTCATGTATGGATGTGCGAGTTGGACTATAAAGAAAGCTGAGCGCCAAAGAATTGATGCATTTGAACTGTGGTGTTGGAGAGGACTCTTGAGAGTCCCTTGGACTGCAAGGAGATCCAACCAGTCCATCCTAAAGGAAATCAGTCCTGAATATTCATTGGAAGGACTGATGCTGAAGCTGAAACTCCAATACTTTGGCCACCTGACGCAAAGAACTGACTCGTTGAAAAAGACCCTGATTGTGGGAAAGATTGAAGGTGGGAGGAGAAAGGGACAACAGAGGATGAGATAGTTGGATGGCATCACCTACTCGATGGACATGAGTTTGAGTAAACTCTGTGAGTTGGTGATGGGCAGGGAGGCCTGGTGTGCTGCAATCCATGGGGTCACAAAGAGTCAGACACGACTGAGCGACTGAACTGAACTGAACTGATGGCAGGACAGAGAGCGAGAAGATTTGGGTATGTGATGGAGAGGGCAAGGCTCATCTAGGCCTTTACTATTGGTTTTTACTTTGCTCCAATCTTGTTTTGCAAGAGAACTCTTTACTAAGAAATTGAGCACCTATTCAGGTGAAAATAATATTTTGACTGTTCATCTGTAGGTGGTCCTTGAATGTATTGCTTGCTCATGGACCTCACAGGGGAGAATGATAACTGAGCCACACTGTGTTTCTACTACACAGTTGGGTTCATTGGTCCTTTGGCCCAATGTCATCAAAACCTCTCCTTTCATTCCTAACAGGCCAGCACTGGACATAGGACAGTGAATCCTTAGTGATCTTATCACTAATGTAACAGCTCATTACTGCTGAGACGCATTGCAAGATTTCTTAGAGATGTTCATGGATTATTTTGATGGGAAGAATTTGGTGTGATCCACAGCAGAAGGCACAGTGCTCCTGCTGACTTTATAGGCCTCAGGCTCTGTATCTGCCCTTGGTCCTGACCTTGTTTCTATTTCTTTGCATCTCTGCCTTTCTCACTGCCTCCTGGTCTTAGAAGACTGAAGCTTCCCTTTCTTTCCAAACTCTCTCTGGAGCTTTCATACCTCCTAAACAGATGGCATGTGCTGCTTTTTTCTCTTCCTTCAGCTCAGTTTCTTAAGCATATGTGAAAGACATATATTTGAATCTTCTTTATACTAATCTAAGCTGTTCAGGGTTTGGTCCCATGCCAACAAAACCAATGCTATTTTGGGGGATGTTTTTCTAATTGCATTCAATTTCACAATTTACCTGAGAAAATTACATTTTCATCACTGGTTTTTAATCCATATTCAACCTTCAAAAATCCCTCTATGGGAAAGTGGGAGGTTTTTAACTATTTCACGCCCAAATGTAGCATTAACAATATGAGGCCAATGTGAGTTTCATCTTTTCATCCCCCACTGCCACCCCGACAAGAAATTTCTCTATCATAGTCTAGTTCAGTCTGGTCTTATTTAGAAAAAGAAACCCTTTCTGCCTATCCTTGCCCTCTCGTACTACTCAATCCATTCTGCATCCCTCAGTCTTACCATCTCCACTATCAATTGTAACCCTCCACAGGGGCTGTGATATCAGTTATTTGGATATGTCAGCATGTCTTCCTTGGGGGATTCTTCCTTCCCTTATTCCATGTGGTCCTGGTAGAGCTGTCAATCACAGTGTCTGTGATATTATGATGTATAATATGAAATATACAGTTGATCTTTATCTCTGTTTCTGACACAGAGTTCCTAATATCCTTGGAATTTCCTGAATAAAGAGAGCAATGAAGGTGTCTTTCTTTTGGTTAATGAGATGACTTTTGGAACTCGCTTAAGCACAGAAGAATTGATGCTTTTGAACTGTGGTGTTGGAGAGGACTTTTGAGAGTCCCTTGGACTGCAAGGAGATCCAACCAGTCCATCCTAAAGGAAACCAGTCCTGAATATTCATTAGAAGGACTGATGCTGAAGCTGAAACTCCAATACTTTGGCCACCTGATGTGAAGAACTGACTCATTTGAAAAGACCCTGATGCTGGGAAAGATTGAAGGCAGGAGAAGGGGATGACAGAGGATGAGATGATTGGATGGCATCACTGACTCAATGGACGTGAGTTTGAGCAAGCTCCGGGAGTTGGTGATGGACAGGAAGCCTGGTGTGCTGCAGTCCATGGGGTCGCAAAGAGTTGGACACGACTGAGCAACTGAACTGAACTGAATCACATGGTTGGCTCCACTAGCAACCAGCCTCTGTGCTTACTTAAATCGCTCAGGGTCTTTTCAAACGAGTCAGTTCTTTGCATCAAGTGCCCAAAGGATTGGAGTTTCAGCTTCAGCATCAGGCCTTCCAAAGGATATTCAGGACTGATTTCCTTTAGGATGGATTGATTGAATCTCCTTGCAGTCCAAGGGACTCTCAAGAGTCTTCTCCAACACCACAGTTCAAAAACATCAATTCTTTGGTGCTCAGCTTTCTTTGTAGTCCAACTCTCACACCCATACATGACTACTGGAAACACCATAACTTTGACTAGATGGACTTTGTCAGCAAGGTAATGTCTCTGCTTTTTAATATGCTGTCTCAGTTCAGTTCAGTCGCTCAGTCATGTCCAACTCTTTGTGACCCCATGAACTGCAGCATGCCAGGCCTCCCTGTCCATCACCAACTGCTGGAGCCTACCCAAACCCATGTCCATTGAGTTGGTGATGCCATACAACCATCTCATCCTCTGTTGTACCCTTCTCCTCCTGCCCTCAATCTTTCCCAGAATTGAGGTCTTTTCAAATGAGTCAGCTCTTCACATGAGGTGGCCAAAGTATTGGAATTTCAGCTTCAACATCAGTCCTTCCAATGAACACCCAGGACTGATCTCCTTTAGGATGGACTGGTTGGATCTCCTTGCAGTCCAAGGGACTCTCAAGAGTCCTCTCCAGCACCACAGTTCAAAAGCATCAATTCTTCAGCACTCAGCTTTCTTTATAGTCCAACTCTCACATCCATACATGACCACTGAAAAAACCATAGCCTTGACTAGATGGACCTTTGTTGGCGAAGTAATGTCTCTGCTTTTTAATATGCTGTCTAGGTTGGTCATAACTTTCCTTCCAAGGAGTAAGTGTCTTTTAATTTGATGGCTGCAATCACCATCTGCAGTGATTTTGGAGCCCAAAAAAATAAAGTCAGCCACTGTTTCTACTGTTTCCCTATCTATTTGCCATGAAGTGTTGGGACCGGATGCCATGATCTTAGTTTTCTGAATGTTGAGCTTTAAGCAACTTTTTTACTCCCTTCTTTCACTTTCATCAAAATGCTCTTTAGTTCTTTTTCACTTTCTGCCATAGGGTGGTGTCATCTTCATATCTGAGGTAATTGATATTTCTCCTGGCAATTGTCTCCTGAGAAATCTGTATGAAGGTCAAGAAGCAAGAGTCAGAACCGGACATGGAACAACAGACTGGGTCCAAATTGGGAAAGGAGTACATCAAGGCTGTATATTGTCACCTTGCTTATTTAACTTATATGTAGAGTACATCATGCAAAATGCCGGGCTGGGTGAAGCATAAACTGGAATCAAGATTGCCAGGAGAAATATCAACCATGTGATTAGGGGGTTGGAATTTTCAGTCCTCATACTTCCAACCTCTGGGGAAAGGGAGAGGAGTTGGAGCTGGAGTCCAAGCACTGATGTTAATTATTTAGTTCATCATTTCCGGGTAATGAGGCCTCCATAAAAAAAACCAAAAGGACAGGGTTCAGAGAGCTTCTGGGTTGCTGAACATATGGAGATTTGGGGAGAATGGGATGCCTGAAGAGAGTATGGAAGCTCCATGCTCCTTCCCACACATGTTGCTGTATGCATCTCTACCATTTGGCTGTTCCTGAGTTGTGTCCTTTCATAATAAAACAGTAATCCAAAGAGTAAGTGGATTTTCTGAGTTCTGTGAACCTCTCTGGCAAACTAATCAAACAGGAGGGGAAGGTGGGGAGGGGGATCACGGCAACCTTTGATTTACAGCCAGTTAGTCAGCAGCACAGATAACTACCTGGAATTGTGAGTGGTATCTGATATAGGAGGGGGTGTGTGGCAGTCTTGTAGGACCCGTAGAATCTGATGCTATCTCTGGGTAGAGAGATGCTATCTCTGGGTGTCAGAATGGGGCTTAGTTGTAGACACCCAGCTGGTGTCTCAAGAATTGCTTGTTGGTGTAGGGGGAACTCCCCTTCCCTCATACTGGAATTGGGTGCTGAGTACACCAAAAAGTGTCTGAGCCTCCGTCCTCTCCAGCTAGTGCCTATTCCTTGCTTGGCCGGTGGTATTATTCTATCTCTCTACCCCATAGTGATTGGTTAGGGAGGAGCACATGACCCAAGCAGAGACTTAGAGAATTTTCCCTGAGAGTTATATAGAGACATTGGGAGACAGTGTCTCTTTAAATTGGGAGGATTTGAGGTGGGGGCAATTGACAGCCATCTTTTTTTACCATCTAGGGAAATCCTATCTGAAAACTGAATGGCAACAGAAGCAAAAAGGATTTAAGGGAGAGAGAAAGCTCTAGTGTTATCCATGAAGTTCTTAGATATAGCAGGGGGTTTTTTTTGTTTGTTTTCATTTCAAAAATTTTTACTGGAGTATAGTTACTTTAAAATGTTGCTTAGTTTCTTGCTGAACAGCGAAGTGAATCAGGCATACGTATACATATATCCACTTGTTTGTAGATTTCTTTCCCATTTAGGTCAGCACAGAGCATTGAGGAGAGTTCCCTGTGCTATAGATACAGCAGGTTTTAATGCCCAGATACTTCCCTGGACTTCCTAGTGTGTGAACCAGTAAAAATTCCCTTTCACACTCAATCTTGAGTTGTCATTTGCAATTGAAAAACTATGGACTTAATGTGTTCCTTCTAAGGTATTTACCTTTTTCACCTGCCACTTGCTACCACCCCAGTTTGGTTGCTTTTACTTGTGGCTGGTAACCATAGTCATGTTCCCTTGCCTAGAAAAGCATTTTTACACTTCTCAAAAGTCCCTAGAAAACATTTTTACACTTTCCAAAAGTGGTTTGTTCGTTAATTTATTCTTTTTTTCTTTTACAAAGTTTTATTTTTTAAAACCTTTTTGTTTGTTTGTTTATTTTGACTGCAACGTGTGGCAGGCAGGATCTTTGCAGGATCTGACTTCCCCAACCAGGGACCAGGAGCATGGAGTCTTAACGCCTGGACCACCAGAGAAGCCCCTTATTCATTTATTCTTAGCTTTGTATTATGAAAAAAAATTAAACATACATAGAAGAAAGAACACTATAACAAGCCTTCAAGAAACCATTGCCTCACCAACATAAACAGTTAACAGGAGCACATACTTGTTGCCATACGTTCAGTTTTCTCTACTGCCGTTCCTTCATATCTTTATACCTTTGGAATTCCAGTTCCCTGTGTGTTTCATCTCCCTATATTTCTCATTTACTTGCTCTTTGAACATTAGGTCTTTCAGCCAATGTCACTCAAATTTGCTTCAAGGCTTAGGACAAATGTCACTTCTTCTATGAAGCCTTACTGACCTCCATGTATACATTTGGTGTTCCTCTGCTGTGTTCTGATAGCTTCTTTTTCATACTTTTATATTACATAACATTTATTCATTCAACACTAGTTCAACAAACATCCACTGAAAAATTTTGCCGTTTCAGGCATCGGAGATCTATCAGGGAACAAGACAGGCAAAAATTTTCACCTTCATGGAATGGGGGAAAACTGACAAGAAATATCATAAATAAATAAATATATAGGATGTTAGAGTGTGATACGTTCAATGAAAAAGGAGTTTAAGGGGCGATTGGTGAGTGTGTGTGTATCTTCAAGTTTTGAATAAGGAAAATCAGATAGGCCATACATTACATTGCATAATGGTTTTCTACGTGCTTTTTTTCACCTAGGCTAGAGCTGCTTGAATGTAGGGATAGTGTCTTTTTTTTTTTGGTAGTCCCAGCACCTAGTATTGTTGTTGTTGTTCAGTAACTCAGTGATGTCCGACTCACTGACTGCAGCACGCCAGGCTTCCCTGTTCTTCACTATCTCCTGGAATTTGCTCAAACTCATGTCCCTTCAGTCAATGATACCATCTAACCACCTCATCCTCTGTCACCCTCTTCTCCTCTTGCCCTTAATCTTTCCCAGTATCGGGATCTTTTCCAATGAGTTGGTTCTTCACATCAGGTGGCTAAAGTACTGTAGCTTCAGCTTCAGCATCAATCCTTCCAATGAATATTCAGGGTTGATTTCCTTTAGGATTGACTGGTTTGATCTCCTTGTTGTGCACCTAGTAGGCATTTTGTAATGGTTGTGGGAAAACAGAATAAACAGAAGAATATAACATACCAACTCAAAAGACTTTTGGTATCAAGATTATATAATAAAAATTAAAATTTCCTTTTACCCCTGAACTCAGTCTTCCCAAATCCTTCCCAATGGTATCCAGTGTTATTTGTCCTTGTGAATTGCTCCAGAGATAATCTATCAACCTATCCACCTACCTACCTATTTTCCTATCTTTCTTAAATTATAAATATTATCTGGAAATCATTGTATTTCAGTACATATAGAACCACCACATTTTAAAATATACTTATACAGTATTTGTTTGTACAGATGTATCAGAATGTTTTTTACCAGGCATCAGCTGATGGGTGTTTAAGTAGAAACAAAGATGGTTTGATGAACCACTCAACTAATTGGGAAGTCAGGTAGCACTGTGAATCTGGTGACCAAATTTTCCATGCTTAACTAGGTCAACAGCTCCCTGTCAGGGAGGGGCCCCGTCTCCTCATCTCTGTATTAATTTTTTAATTTCACCACAACCTCATGAGGTTGTTATTATGATGCTTGGAAGGAAGCATAACAAGGAAGAAACCTGTTTTCAGAAGTTAGGTAATTTGCCCAAGGTCACACAAGTTGGAATTGGGCAACAGGCCTGCCTGACTCCAGAGGCCAAGCTGTTTGCTGCCTTTGGAGGTTTTGGTACATCAGTTAGAAAAGGAGGATTTATACAGACTTCCTGGTGGACTGACTTAGATGACCTTAAAGATTCTTTAAGAATCCAGAAATTCTCTAATACTGTGCCACGCCTCACCTTCCATTTGCTGTGCTTTTCTGTCTAGCTTTGCTCTAGGAGATTGACCCCTGCACTGACTGGGCCCCTTTGCCCTCTTGCTTCTGGTCAGTTTTGCACAGAGGAAAGCCCCAACATGAGACTGGAGGATGAGGAAAGAGAAAGGAATACATTTCTTTCCCACTTTATCCCTCCCTGAGGCACCATGGTTTTGGGGGGTGGCTGTGTCCTGACAATATAGCAGTTATGATTCTGTGGCCCCTTCTCCTTGGGTCTACCTGTCAATGGACTCTGGCAGAGGAGAGTGAAAAAGCTGGCTTAAAACTCAACATTCAAAAAACTAAGATCATGGCATCTGGTCCCATCACTTCATGGCGAATAGAATGGGGAAAAGTGGAAGCAGTGATGAATTTTCTTTTCTTAGGATCCAAAATCACTGCAGACAGTGACTGCAGCCATGAAATTAAAAGACACTTGCTCTTTGGAAGGAAAGCTATGAGAAGCCTAGACAGTGTATTAAAAAGCAGAGACATCACTTTTCCAATAAAAGTCTTTATAGTCAAAGCTATGGTTTTTCCAGTAGTCATGTATGGATGTGAGAGTTGGACCATAAAGAAGCCTGTGCACCAAAGAAATGATGCTCTTGAATTGTACTGCAGAAGACTCTTGAGAGTGCCTTGAACTGCAAGGAGATCAAATTAGTCAATCTTAAAGGACATCAATCCTGAATATTCATTGAAAGGACTGATGCTGAAGCTGAAGCTCCAATACTTTTGCCATCTGATGTGAAGGGCCAACTCACTAGAAAAGATCCTGATGCTGGGAAAGATTGAAGGCAAGAAGAGAAGGAGGTAGCAAAGAATGAGATGGTTAGATAGTATCACCGACTCAATGGACATGAATTTGAGCAAACTACAGAGACAGTGAGGGACAGAGGAGCCTGGCCTGCTGTATTCTACGAGGTCGCACAGAGTTGGACCCAACTTAGTGACTGAAAAATGACAGCAAATACAATTTCTGCCTTTTGCTCCAATATCTTCCTTCTCTTGATGATCTGTAGTAGCTTCAACATTCTTTCTTGGTTCTAATAATCATGCCCATACTTTTGAAAGTAGTCTCTGTATTAAAAATCTTCTCAGATGAACCATTAGAGTTAGATTCTGTATTTGGTCATGTGTGTATGTGTGTGTGTTATTCTATCAGTCATGTCCTACTCTTTGTAACTGCGTGGACTGTAGCCAGACTCCTATGTCCATGGAATTGTCCAGGTAAGAATACTGGAATGGGTTGCTGTTCCCTTCTCCAGGGCATCTTCCCAACCCAGGGATCAAACCCAGATCTCCCACATTGCAGGGAGATTGTTTACCATCTGAGCCACCAGAGAAGCTCATTCCGTCATGACCCTATTGTAAATGTTGTTTTAAGATGTTAAGTCTTTAATGGTAAAATTTCTTGGTAATCGTGGTGGTTTAGTCTCTAAGCCATGTCCGACTCTTGCAACCCCATGAACTGTAGCCTGCTAGGCTCCTCTATCCATGGGATTCTCCAGGCAAGAATACTGGAATGGGTTGCCGTTTCCTTCTTTACCATCTGAGCTATGACGGAAGTCTTGTTAATAGGGCAAGCTATTTGGAGCTATTCACAACCTTTTTACTCTCAAATTCTATCTGCTTGGCAGTAGCCGATTCAGTCAAGTGCTGAGACCTGCTCTGATGTTGGCATGTGAGTTTGTGCATGTGTGGATTTTTTGTCATGCCATCTTATCCATTTTTATGTGCACAGTTCGATGGCATTACATTCATGCAAATTGTTATGCAACCATCACTGCCATCCATCTCCCAAATTCTTTTCATCTCACAAAACTGAATCTCTATACTCATTAAACATGAACTTTCCCTTCATATGTATAGCCTTTTTCCTATTGTGGTAAAAGGATAAAATTTACCATCTTAATCATTTTTACTTGTGTTGTTCAGATGTGTTTAAGTATATTCATGTGGTTCTAATGCAGATCGCCAGACTCTGCTCATCGTGTAAATCTGAAATTCTATACCCATTAAACAACTCTCCTCCCCCTTTTCCAGCCCCTGGTAATCACCATTCTATTTTTGTTTTTTGTGTATTTGACTAGGTACCTCACATAACATTTCCTGTAGTTATCACTACAATTACAAAAACATCTTAAAGTGATAGCATTCTATTTGAAACTGATAGTGACAACCTTAATTGCACACAAAAATTCCAGTTTTACAGCTTCACCACTCAACTTTATGTTATTGATATCACAAACTATATTTTTAGACATTATATACCTTTTAATACTGATTTATAGTTATCTTTAAAATGTTTTTGTCGTTTAAATTCTGTGTACCTAAATTACAATAGTACAGGTTACTGTTAATACATTTGTCCATGTATTTACCTTTACTGGAGAATCTTATGTTTTCAAACATCCTTGTGTTGCTCTCTGTTCTCCTTTTGTTTCAACTTGAAGGACTCTTTGATAATTCTTGTGGAGCAAGTCTAGTAGCAATAAACTTCTTTAGTTTTAGTTTATCTGGGGGAGTCTTAATTTTTCCTTAATTTTTGCGGGATAGTTTTAGTGAATGTGGTACTCTTGGTTGATAGATTTTTTTTTTTTTACTTTCAGCACTTTGAGTATATGATGCCACTCTGTTCTGGCCTGCCAAGTAGCTGCTGAGAAATCTGCTGATAATCTTATGAAAGCTCTCTTGCGTTTTACAAACTGTTTTTTGTTGCCACTTTCAAGATTCTCTCTTTATCTTTGACTTTAGACAGTTTGATTGCAATGAAGCTCAATGTGGTTTTCGTTAGATTTATCCTGACTGATTACTTTCAGCTTCTTGAATCTGTATGTTCACTTATTTCCTCAGATTTGGGAAGTTTTGCCATTATTTATTCAAGTAAGCTTTCAGCCAACTTCTTTCTCTTATTCCGTGGATTCCTAATACATGTATTACTCCTCCAGATAGTGTACAATAAGTACTTTATATTCTCTTTGGTTTTCTTCATTTTTTTTTATTTTTACTCTTCTGAATCAATGGTTTCAAATGATTTATCTTCAAGTTCATTGGTTCTTTCTTCTGCCTGTCAAACCTGATATTGAACTCCACTATTGAATTTTTAGACAAATACTTTGGCCGCCTGATGTGAAGAATTGACTCATTGGAAAAGACCCTGATACTGGGAAAGATTGAAGGCAGGAGGAGAAGGGGATGACAGAGGATAAGATGGTTGGATGGCATCACCGACTCAACGGACATGAGTTTGGGTAAACTCCAGGAATTGGTGATGGACAGGGAGGCCTGGCGTGCTGCAGTCCATGGGGTCACAGAGTCAGACATGACTGAGCAACTGAACTGAACTGAATGAATTTTTCAGTACTTTTGCATTTTTGAACTCCAGAATTTTTGTTTGGTTCTTCTTTTTATAGTTTCTCTTTGTTGATATTCTCATATTGTTTAGGCATCATTTCCTGATTTCATTTAGTTTTCTGCTTGTGTTCTCTTTTACCTCATTGAGAGCGTCTTTGTGCCTGTTATATTTCTTGCCAGACAGCTCATAATTCTGTGTTTCTTCAGAGTCGGCTTCTGGAGTTTTATTTTGATTAGGGAACTGGCCCACGTTTCCAGTGCTCTTTGTGTGCCTTATAATATTTTGCTAGGATTTAAAAAGAATAACCACCTCTCCTAGTCTTTGTGTGCTCACCAGTCAGCTCCACTACAAGTTGTAAAAGAAAAGTGAAAGTGAAGTCATTGTCGTGTCCAACTCTTTGCGACCCCATGGACTGTAGCCCACCAGGCTCCTCTGTCTATGGGATTCTCCAGGCAAGAGTACTGGAGTGGGTTGCCATTTCCTTCTCCAGGGGATCTTCCCGACCCAGGGATCGAACCTGGATCTCCCACATTGCAGGCAGACGCTTTAACCTCTGAAAGTTGTAGGACACCTCAAACCTTTTCTGATCTATTTCTCTCCCTAGTACCTACCTGTGGTTCTGCAACTCTAACATACTGTTTGCCTCTGTTTTCAGCAGTTTCCAAACTCTGGTACAAGTGCCTTCAGTGGTACAAATCAGGCAGGATAGAAACCAGTCCCTCAGGTGACCCTCCAGACAAGCTAGAATGCTAGACATATGGTCCACTCTTTTGATTCCATATTAAAAGGGTGCCTTGGTCTGAGAGATTTCCTCCCAGTTGCTCAGCACTATGCCACACAGTGGAAGGACAGGGATGGGTATGCCAAACGCTGTAAATTTACCTACCCCTGTTGTTGGAAGCTCTTCTTGCTTCACAGTGACCTGGGTGCTGTGGCTTCTTGACTGGTCCCTAGAGTTCTTACAGAGGTATTCTGGTCCATGTATTGTTAACTTGGTGTCTCTGTGTGGAAGGAGGACCTGAAGCTTCTTAGTCTAACATCTTGCTGACATCACTCTCTTCTCCCCTTAGCCTTTCAGCTCAGTTCAGTTCAGTCTCTCAGTTGTGTCCGACTCTTTGCAACCCCATGGACTGCAGCATGCCAGGCTTCCCTGTCTATCACCAACTCCCAGAGTTTACTCAAACTCATGTCCGTTGAGTCTGTGATGCCATCCAACCATCTCATCCTCTGTTGACCCCTTCTCCTCCTGCCCTCAATCTTTCCCAGCCTCAGGGTCTTTTCAAATGAGTCAGTTCTTTGTATCAGGTGGTCAAAGTATTGGAGTTTCAGCTTCAGCATCAGTCCTTCCAATGAATATTCAGGACTGATTTCCTTTAGGATGGACTGGTTGGATCTCCTTGCAGTCCAAGGGACTCTCAAGAGTCTTCTCCAACACCACAGTTTAAAAGCATCAATTCTTCGGTGCTCGGCTTTCTTTATAGTCCAACTCTTAGCCTGTAATCAATCCCTTTCCTATTTGAATCACTCAAATGTGAGCACCTAACTGGTATAATATGGTTGCCATGATATTATGAGGTTGAAACTGGGAAATCATCAAGGTTTGATGAATAACTAGAACATTTCAGGCCCAGTAAGAGAACTTTTCATGAGCAGGCAGCTGCTCTCACGCAACTCCAATCACACTGCTGACCACCACCAATGTTTGGACTGCATGGGACTGTCTGTTGCCTTGTGACAACCACATGTAAAGAGTGAACTCATTAAGGAGCTGCTGAAGATAGACACATTTTCTTTTTCTACTCTTGTTCTCAAGATCTCTTCAGATATGCAGAATTGCATCTAAGCTTCTGCAGATTCTGCTGCTGTGGCAACAATCTGTCACCAGCCAAGCTTATCATTCATTATTTATTTCCTCTCCTTACACTTTGCCTCAGCCTTCCCACTCACAGGCTGCAGAGGCTTTGTCAGTAAATTCAGGGCTGAGCTGTGGGTCTTGGAGAGACATATTTGGACATAAAAGTTGGTAGGGCTTTAGTAGAGAAAAAGAATTAGGATGAACATAAAGCTTCATTTATACTTCTTTCTCTTATGTATATCAGATAATCTTATACAGGGATTGTAAAATACCTGACGTATTAACACCAGAAATCCAAGGCTCTCTGAACTTTCTCAATAAATCAAAGTTCATGCTCACTGGTGGGGTTTAAAGAGGCTGCCTAAGGCTACTATTAAGAGAGAAACCTGTGAAAGCATATATTACACCATATAGAGAAAGCTTATTAACAACTTCTCTTTTTTTCTTTACCTCTTTCTTTTTTCATCTTCCCAGTCTTTCTTTACTTTTATTTTCCGGCAACCAAGTTGTACTGTAGTTGGTCCATTATTCCATATTCATCAAATATTTTTCTATGCTGGGAAGGTAAGGTACTATATTGTTTTGAGTTGCCTGTTATTTAATCCTCAAAAATTCTAGCATTATCAGGGACACCTTGGCATGTGGGAGAGGAGGTCTAGAGAAGAGTTCAGAATCTTCAGAATGAATAGACCCGAATGAAGGGCTTGAAGGGCAATAGATAGGTACTATGAGGGCTATCATAGTATGTGGTGAGGACTACCAGACAGCTAAGGGGCAGATACAAAAAAGCAAGCCAAGTGTTCATTTCCAAGTCTTGTGCATTAGCTTGAAGACTTTGGGTAGCACTATGCTCAGGATGGGGTTCCTGATAGCTCAGTTGGTAAAGAATCCACCTGCAATGCAGGAGATGCTGGTTCAATCCCTGGGTTGGGAAGATCCCCTGGAGAAGGGATAGGCTACCCACTCCAATATTCTTGGGCTTCCGTTGTGGCTCAGCTGGTAAAGAATCTGCCTGCAATGTGGGAGACCTGGGTTTGATCCCTGGGTTGGGAAGATCCCCTGGAGAAGGGAAAGGCTCCCCACTCCAGTATTCTGGCCTGGAGAATCCCATGACTGTGTAGTCCATGGGGTCGCAAAGAGTCAGACACGACTGAGCGACCCTCATTTTCACTTTTCATGCTCAGGATATCTTTGAAAAAATCTTTAAAAAGCCAGAAAAAGATGAAATGTTATTTTATTTTGTTTTCCTGGTAAATCTGAGCTTTAGAGTTCCTCCTGAGCACTGCGAAGGTAAGCCAGCCAGCTTCGTGTTTCTGGAGCCAAAAATAGAGCCAAGGAGAATATTGCTTTGTGAAGCAGAGACTCCTGATGGTAAAGGTGCTATTTGGGAAGGTACTAGGCTCTCCAAGCTGTGGAGGGAAAGCTCTTTTCATGCACCTTCAGGGTTGAAAAATAAATCTCTTGGCGTCACCTTTGTCCTGGGCCACCCTGTGACTGGCACTACCTGCTTCTTCTTTCTTAGCTACTTCTGGAGCTTAAGCTAGACAAAACTTGTTAAACCAGATGAACTCGACACAACCATTCAAAACCTATAATTTTAATGATGTAACTTGTGTGAAATAAAATGTGATAAGGCTCCATGGTATAGGAACAAATCACTGAATCATTGAATAGGTGGCAGCCAGGGTTAGGTAGTGGGAGCAGGACATCAGAGGTTACTCTGACCAAAGTGTAGTGATTACAGTGAGGACTCTGAAGCCAGGCTTTTGTGTTCAAATCCTGGCTTTGCCACATCACCTGTGTGCAGTCAAAAAGTGACAACTTTTATAGGCTTCAGAATCCTCGTCTTAAGATTGGAGACTATAGTATTGAGTTAGCCAGAAAGTTTATTCAGACATTTCCATAAGATCAACTTTTTGGCCAGTCCAACACTTCATAAAATTGTTGAGAGGATTAAATGCCAAAATTTATGTCAAGTGTTTCATTGAGTTTTTAGGGCATAATAAATGCTTGGTATATATTATTTGGGCTTCCCTGGTGGCTCAGCGGTAAAGGATCTGCCTGCAATGCAGGAGACATGCGTTCGATCCCTGGGCCGGGAAGATGCATTGGAGGAGGGCATGGCAACCCACTCCAGTATTCTTGCCTGGAGAATTCCATGGACAGAGGAGCCTGGCGGGCTGCAGTCCACAGTGTCACACAGAGTTGGACATGACTGAAGCGACTATGCAGCAGCAACATGTTAATTATTTTTGTGGTAATTATTGTCACCATTAAGATTAAGATAATAGAAAATGGGAGCCAGTATAGCTTAAGAATGTGGGCTCCATGAGCTTGGGAAAGCTATTTAACCTCTTAAAACCCCAATATCCTTTCTAGGATCATTGTGAGGCTTAGATGAAAAAAATATATTGTCTGTACTTACCTCAATATCTGAGTAACTGAGATACTGAGATATAAACTGAAATATAGAGAGGTTTGGTGTCAAACTAGAAAACCATTTTAGTGCTTTCTAAAAATGCAGGAGAGGGCGGATGCAGAGGAGTTTGGAGCTTCCCTGGAGGGTCAGTGGTAAAGAATACACCTGCCATGCAGGAGACACAGGAGATGCAGATTCAACCCCTGGGTCAGAAAGATCCCCTAGAGGAGAAAACGGCAACCCACTCCAGTATTCTTGCAGGGAAAATTTCATGGACAGAGGAGCCTGGCGGGTTACAGCCCATAGGGTTGCAAAGAGTTGGACACAACTCAGTATGCCCATGCAGCGGAGGAGTTTGGAGTTGAAAGAAGCTTAACTGAAGTTTGAATTCAAAGGTCTAATATGTTTTCTAAACAATAGAGGTCAACTTAACTTATGTTCAGACAAAGAATATCATCATTCTAGTTAAGGCTGGGCTCTTCCCTAGAAGAACACCTGAAAGTTTTCACAAGGATGAGTTAGGATCAGAAGAGGGAGTTATGAGACTGTCTGTGGCAGCGGTAAGAGGTGTTTAGGCATTACCCTGTTCCAAACACTTAAAACATTAGTTGTTGTTTGTGTTGTTTCTAGCAAACAATGTGACCTTCAGTGCCACCCTCACTTTTCTCACATGTAGCCCTGGTAACTGCCCGGAATGAAAAGGATGTAGAAGAGTTTAGGAGATAGGATCTGCTTCAGAATAAACACCAAGTTTTGGAGAGGTCTTTATACAGCAAGTAAGGGCAGGAAGCCAGAATAGAACATTAAATCAACTCAAGCTCATGATGGAACAATAAAAAGTATCCATCGTACCTGTTTCCTTTAATATTTTTGATACAGCTACAGTGTTCTAATTTATACTCAGTGGTTACCAGGGCTCCTAAATTTACATATGAGATTCATGGATTTTACTTGGCTTTAACTGCCCAGTAGACGTATTCACTTGGATAATTCAGCAGTACTTGAAATACAAGTAAAACAAAACCCACCTATTCTACTTCCTTCCTCAAGGAGGGTCTACTCTTCCATTTGTTTCCTATTTCAGTAAATCATTCACCCAGCTGCGAAGCTAGATCTTGAATTCTTCCTCACCTCCCCCTGGGATCTTCACCAATTAAATTCTACCTCTTAAACATCTATCCTTTTAGTTCATTTCTTACTGTTACTTCTTTAGCGGAGGTCATCGTCTTTTCAGGCTTAGTTTATAGTAACAGACTTCCTAATTCAAGCCTGACCTCGTCACTCACTTCCTTAAAATATTCCTTTATTACCCTACTGCTCTCAGTTCCTTGATGTAGTTTACAGTAATCTTGTACCTGATTTCTGTTCTAGCCTTGTCCCTCCCGATCTTCACATGTTCTATGCTCCAGTCATTCTGAACATTCACTTTCTTGTTCTCTCCTGCCTCTTAGCTTTAGTTCATGCTCCTCCTTCTATCGTGCATTTTCTCTTTTGGACACACCAAGTGGCTTGTGAGATCTTAGTTCCCCAAGCAAGGATTGAACCCAGGCCCTTGGCAGGGAAAGCGTGGAGTCTTAACCACCGGAACTCCCAGGGAATTCCCTGCCTTGCAGTTTCCTACCTCTCCTGTTCAGCTGGTGAATTCCCAGTCTTCTTTCATCTCTGCTTAGACATCCTTTCCTTCAGGCAGTCTTCCTCATCTCCCTCCTTTGTTTTGCACCCTCTTTTTATGCTCTCTGATTGCTCTGCTTCCTCCATCATAGCTCCAATTACAATGGAATTTAATTCTTATTTTTTGTCCATATCTCTCCGCAGCCTGAAATGTTGAGATCATGTCTATCTTATTCACTGTATTTCTCTGTCACCGGCATAGTGGTTGGCACAAGAGGTTACAAATAACTATTTTTTGAATAAATTATGAATAATAACACAAAAACATTTTTAAAGTATTACAGCTCTCCAAGGTAAAATCAGCCACACTTAGAGATATCCACATGTAACCAGAAATTGAATGATCTTGAACTTCTCTCTTGAGCTGCATCTCCGACAAGTCTACCACTGAGGCTTGTCTTCTCATCACACGCTCAGTCCAGAGCAAATAGCTGAAGAAGCAAAGAGTGAGCCAGTTGCTTGATGCAGGAGCACTGAAATGCTATGGCAATGGCTTGAGATGTCAAGTTTCAGTCCCTTACAGATTCAAGAATCTATAAATTTATTTGGCTTCTCATTGAAATAGTTAGAAATGACATTTGACACACTATGCTTGCATTGTACAACCCACAAATATTCATTGAGCATCTACTACATGCTGGACCCTATTCTGAACATCAGACAAAAATCCTTTGAGGAGCTTTCATTCTTGTGACTTAGTTAATCTTCTGACAAACCAAACCTCTTAAACCCTTCATTACTAATCATAAAATAACATCTGTGGGAAAGACTTTGTTAGACTTGTATATTTTGGTCACTGTGTAGATTTGGTTTTTTATAACCTGAAAAGTGGAAAATTCTTCCTGTGTCTGGGACAAGTTTTCCTGTGTAGCACAACTAAACTGATAGGCATTATCTTTCTAGGAAATTTCTGTTTACTGATCTTTCCCCCTGCTTCCCCACCCCCCGATTTCTTCTGTGAGCTCTGCTGAATTAGTTTCAGAAAATACTCATCTCATAGGCTTGTTATGTCAGTGAAATGAGATTATTTATGTAGTATTTGGTGAAGTGCTGATACATGGCATCTATACATAAAAAACCAAAATACAATGCCTTTTTTTTTTTGCTTTGGTTATATAATTTACCAGGCCCAGTGGATTTCTTTCTAGAGCCAGACCTGGAATGTATGTAAATGAAGACACTGTCATCTTGGACAGTCATGTCAACAACTCTAGGGAGCTTCTTGAATATATTAGAGATGGATCCAGTTGGAATATGTCTACTGTTAGGCAGTGAATATTAGCAAATATCTTCAGCCAAGTGGTATCTGTTTAAGAGAAATATTTTTTCAGGGGAACTCAGAGTGTGTTATAAGATGGTCCTTGGTGGACACTCTAAAGAGATGAGGGAGTTATTCTAGTTCATAACGTGATGGAAAACAAAATACAAAGTGAATATAAGAAAACAGGAGAAAGAACATTATGGAAGATGAAATGATTAATAAACTCCAAAGAATGGACCCACTTGAGAATCTGATGAAGTTATGGACTCTTGTCCTCGAAAAAAGTACATAGGTGACAAAGAACAAATTTTGCATTCAATTCTACAGAGTTCATAGTGTTCTAGAAGCCCTTCTGTAAATTCTCTGGGTTCTTTATGTCTTCTAAATAGAGAGTTTTCAACAGAGAGAGTAATAAGGGGCCAGGAAGACGTAGTAGACGCACAGCATGGAAGGCTTATGGATGGGAGTGGCTTTGGGTAAAAGCAAGGTTTCCCAGAACTGTGTTTGACAGAACATGGGAAATCTTACTACATTCTTTAAAAAAAAAGTGAAGTATATTTGTTGTACAATATTATATGTTACAGGTATATGATACAGTGATTCACAGTTTTTAAAGGTTATATTCCATTTGTGGTTATTGAAAATATTGGCTGTAGAAAAGCTATGACAATCCTAGCCAGAGTATTAAAAAGGAGAGACATCACTTTGCCGACAAAGGTCCGTATAGTCAAAGCTATGGTTTTTCCAGTAGTCATGTACATATGTGAGAGTTGGACCATGAAGAAGGTTGAGCGCTGAAGAACTCATGCTTTCGAACTGTAGTGCTGGAGAAGACTCTTTTGAGAGTCTCTTGGACTGCAAGGATATCAAACCAGTCAATCCTAAAGGACATCAACCCTGAATATTCACTGGAATGACTGATGCTGAAGCTGCAGCTCCAATGCTTTGGCCATCTGATGCGAAGAGCCAGCTCATTGGAAAAGACCCTGATGCTGGGAAATAGGGCAAGAAGAGAGGGGGTGGCAGAGGATGAGGTGGTTAGACAACATCATTGACTCAATGGACATGAGTTTGAGTAAACCCTGGGAGATAGTAAAGGACAGGGAAGCCTGGCGTGCTCCAGTCCAGACACAACTTAGTGACGGAACAACAACAATATCCCCCATGTTATACAATATATCTTTGCATCTTATTTTATACCTAACAGTTTGACTTCTTAATCCATTACCTCTTTATTGCTTCTTTCCCCTTTGCTTTCCCCACTAGTAATCACTAACTTGCTCTCTATGAGTCTGCTTTTTTTTGTTATATTCACTGGTTTGTTTAATTTTTTGCATTCCACATGTAAGTGATGTCATACAGTATATGTTTTTCTCTGTCTGACTTATTTCACTTAGCATAATGGTTCCAAATAGGAAAAGGAGTACATCAAGGCTGTATATTGTCACCCTGCTTATTTAACTTATATGCAGGGTACATCATGAGAAACGCTGGGCTGGAGGAAGCACAAGCTGGAATCAAGATTGCCAGGAGAAATATCAATAACCTCAGAGATGCAGATGACACCACCCTTATGGCAGAAAGTGAAGAAGAACTAAAGAGCCTCTTGATGAAAGTGAAAGAGGGGGGTGAAAAAGTTGGCTTAAAACTCAACATTCAGAAAACTAAGATCATGGCATCTGGTCCCATCACTTCATGGCAGATAGATGGGCAAACAGTAGAAACAGCGGCTGACTTTATTTTTCTGGGCTCCAAAATCACTGCAGATGGTGACTGCAGCCATGAAATTAAAAGATGCTTACTCCTTGGAAGGAAAGTTATGACCAACCTAGACAGTATATTAAAAAGCAGAGACATTACTTTGCCAACAAAGGTCCATCTAGTCAAGGCTATGGTTTTTCCAGTGGTCATGTATGGATGTGAGAGCTGGACTATAAGGAAAGCTGAGCACCGAAGAATTGATGCTTTTGAACTGTGGTGTTGGAGAAGACTCTTGAGAGTCCCTTGGACTGCAAGGAGATTCAACCAGTCCATCCTAAAGGAGATCAGTCCTGGGTGTTCATTGGAAGGACTGATTTTGAAGCTGAAACTCCAATACTTTGGCCACCTGATGCGAAGAGCTGACTCATTGGAAAAGACCCTGCTGCTGGGAAAGATTGAGGGCAGGAGGAGAAGGGGACACCAGAGGATGAGATGGCTGGATGGCATCATTGACTCTATGGACATGGGACATCGACTCTGGGAGTTGATGATAGAGAGGGAGGCCTGGCGTGCTGTGGTTCATGGGGTCGCAAAGAGTCAGACACGACTGAGCGACTGAACTGAACTGACTGAATGCCCTCCACATCCATCCATGTTGCTGCAACACTCTGAAATATATATGAAAAAACTGAACATATTTGTATAGCTTTTTATATTATCATGTGGCAATATGTCTTAGGGTGTATCATACCCAACATATTGCATGCCAGATAACACAACACATGAACATAGATCCATGGTATTAAAATGTACATTATTGGTAGTGTTTATGAACTATTTGTACATTGATGGATGTGGCTTCCTTGATGGCTGGGTCATCTATTTTGTCATAATATCAATATAAATTTGTGATATTAGCTAATGTTAGTTGCATATTCCTTGTGATGCTATACAAATTCATCCTGTATGGTTCTGTGACTGAAAGGTCGAATTCATCTGGGAGGTCACTTCCTGCCATTGACTTTAGTTACTGCAACCAAGATACTCAATGAGCTTCTGTTAGTGTTCTTTAACACTTCTCTTCTGACCCTTGTGAGATGCTGAGAGGGACGAATTCTGTGATGCACCACCCAGATACCCCTTCAGAAGTGAAGGTCGTATGCTCAGTTGTTGGGACAACTCTGAACGGCTATCCCAGTGGTAACACTTCTCTTGAGGCTGGTTAAAGCCATTGTCAGGCCTGCATCACAGCTCAACTTTTCGCCAGCTGATTCCTGCTCTTTTCCATGGAAGTTGATCCCCAGAGTATTCCCTAAGAAAAGCCATGCTTATTAACCACCTCAGAGTCTGTCTGCCTGAGAACTTACCCTCTGACTTTGAGTTAGACAGTTAAGTGCTCAAGGACCCTCTAGCGGTGGCAAGCAACCTAAGCAATCTAGTTTGTGGGTTTTTTTTTTGCAACCTAGTTTTTAGGAGACAGTTTCTAAT
The DNA here is from genome assembly GCF_054371585.1 of Giraffa tippelskirchi. Classification (NCBI taxonomy): domain Eukaryota; kingdom Metazoa; phylum Chordata; class Mammalia; order Artiodactyla; family Giraffidae; genus Giraffa; species Giraffa tippelskirchi. The sequence continues at coordinate 142,391,869 of NC_137281.1, read as the reverse complement.
ATGACTCCGGCAGGGCAGCTGAGCCCCATAATGTGTGTCTTCCTCAAGTCCTTTTCTCAGCCCCACCACTCTTACAGACCAGGTGCTGGGCAGCAAAACTAATTCCAGACTCCACCTACTGGTGGAGATGAGGCCCAGAGGACATTGCTGGCTGGGTGAGGATTAACCCAGGAACTGTTCGGGCTAAGTGAACTGTGTCATCATGGATGTTTGAATTGGGAATACAGAGATTTAAAATGCAATTCATTTTTTTGGTCCAAGGCAGTGTTTCTCTATTTTTTTTCATTGTTGACTCATCAAAGAGCCTTTTTAGAGGCTTTCTCCTAATTGCCACCCTCCCTCCCTCCCTCCCCATTTTGAGGGAAGTTTTGTTTTGTTTTTTAAACAATTTCATCGGGATGTAATTTACATACCATAAAATTTGCCTGTTTAAGGTGTACAAATCAATGACTTTTAGTATATTCACAGTTGTACAATTATTACCACAATAATTTAAGAACATTTTCATCAACCCCCAAATAAACCCTGTACCCATTAATTATCACCCCAGGTCCCTACCTTCATTCCCACTCTCTATTTTCATAGATCCGCCTTTCTGAATTTCATAGGAAAGGAATTATATAATATGTGGTCTTAGGACAGATATACTATATATTTATTTACGCACTGCATATATATCTGTGCTTTATACATAAGGAGAGGTTTTTTTAATACTCCCCCAAGAACCAGTTTTCATTGCCCACATTGAGAGTGTATGATCCAGTGTGACACTTACTTTTTTCCTAACCAACTGCAGATATCAAAACTATGAGTCATTTGTTGACAATACATGATTATCAAAATGATACAACCACCACCCCCAGAAATTGGCTACAAGTGAACTCTTCATTAGCTTAAATAGAAGTGGGTGCACTTTTTCTGACTAAGGCCAAATATGCCTTTATAAATGGAAAAACCTTATCCTTAGAAGTAGTGATCTGGACTCCATCTTTTACTTGCATCTGCCTTTGAATGGGAGAAGGCAATGGCACCCAACTCCAGTACTCTTGCCTGGAAAATCCCAGGGACGGAGGAGCCTGGTAGGCTACAGTCCATGGGGTCGCTAAGAGTCGGACACGACTGAGCGACTTCACTTTCACTTTTCCCTTTCATGCACTGGAGAAGGAACTGGCAACCCACTCCAGTATTCTTGCCTGGAGAATCCCAGGGACGGCGGAGCCTGGTGGGCTGCCGTCTATGGGGTCACACAGAGTCGGACATGACTGAAGCGACTTAGCAGCCTTTGAATGGACACCTGGAGTTGCCACCAGGGTGATAAAGCACATAAATCAAAATCACTCAACAGGGTAGGTACTTAATACGTTTTTTAACTCGGGGGATGAATTGTGTAGGATTAGAAAGCCTGGGTTTTACTTCCAATCCTGTTACTTATTAGCTGTGCAAGTCACTTCTCCTTCCTATGCCCTAATTTACTCATTTACAAAGTTAGGAAAATGGGTCTCATGACATCTAAGACTCATTTAAGGGATTTCTTATTTCAGCTTTCTGTGGTTAATACTAATTGCTTCTATCTTAAAGCTACAGATGGAACTTAAACTTTTGTAGGATTTTTTACATCAGATAAATAAACTGGAAAAATAGTGCTATTTTTCTTTGGTTAATTAATTTTCACTGAACTATTCAAGAAAAAAATTTATCAACTAATTACTTTGTTCAATGTGCCAGACACTGAACAAAACTAATACCATTTCTTCCCACAAGGAACTTAGAATCTGTTGGAGAGAACACAGCTTGGGGCAGGGGCGGGGGACAGACACGAACAAACAAACAGAAATATTCAGCAGCCATGATAGATGCCACAAAATAAAACAAATCCAGTAAGAGCTCATAGGAATTAAAAGGGGAGGGAGGCTGCCCTTAACATGGGGCAAACATGAAGGATACAGTCAGAGACCTGATAGGAGGTCTTAATTCACTCAGCAGTCAACAAGTAACTATTGAGCTCTTCCAGTGGGCCAGGCACTACTCTTGGTGTTAGAGCAGTGGAGAAAAAAACAAAGACCTGGCCTCAAGGAGCTTGCATTCTGGAAGTGAAAAGGGGGCAGAGATGGTCTACAGTCTCTGAGGGTGTGGGAGTGGTGTGTGGGATGGAGCTGTATCTCAGGCCAAGGAACCAGCTGATGGGAAGAGCCTGCAGAGGTCAGCTGGCTATTTCAGGAACCAAAACAGGCCAATGTGGTGGGACCGTAGAAATTGTAGTGAAACTTGGTTGGAGAGGTGAACCAAAGGTAGATCATAAACAGCTTCACAAGTCATGAAAATGAATTTAAAAGGTTAAATGAATATGGCTTACAGAAAGCACTTAGCATGAATTAGAATTGAAGTTGCTAAATCTAGGTTTCAAATTACTGAGCACGTGTGCTCAGTCATCATGTCCAATTCTTTGCGACCCCTTGGACTGTAGGTCTACCAGGCTCCTCTGTCCATGGGATTTTCCTCAGCAAGAATACTGGGATGGGTTGTCATTTCCTCCTCCAGGGGAGCTTCCTGACTTAGGGACCAAACCTGCATCTCCTGCATTGGCAGGCAGATTCTTTACCACTGAGTCACCCGGAAATCCCTTAAAATTACTGTGCTGGGTAGTCATTTACCTGATGATTGAGTTCCACATCCATACCACCATGAGCCATCTTCTTGAATCCGGAAATGTAAGAACTTGTGCAATGTCATGTGCATTGTTTGCCCACAGGGCTGCTATGATACCAGTTACTTGGCAGGATCATGGCAGTGGTGAATATGGGTGCATCCTGGGATGAAGGAATGGGCTATAGCTTGTCTGGATCCCTAAAGGTCAGAGATCCACAGGTCATAAAAGAAGAGGTCTAATCAAAGGATTTGGGCCAATAGAGATCTACAGTAGCATCAAGAAACATACTTGGTCATTTATTAATTCTGCACTGGACAAATTGAAAGCTTATGCCCACAACCGTTTCCCCAAAGAAGACACAGACAATTGGACTAAAATAACGTAACATGATAAGCTTTATGGAGAGAGATGTGCTATGGATGCTATGGGAATGTTAAAGAGAGCTACCTAACTCACAGTGGTGTGGGGGATGCTCTGGGAAGAATTCCAACTCAACTAACTTGAGTTGCCTCAACTAAGTTTTCAAGGACTTCTAGGAGTTGGCAGGGTAGAGAAAAAGAAGGATATTCTAGGTAGAGAGAACTCCATGCAAAGAGGGATCAAGATGAGAGTGCATTGCTAGGGATAAAAGTTAGAGAGAGAAGTTGGAGAGGAAAATAGAGGTCATAAAGGGGATTGTAGTCCATGCCAAGGAGTTTGGACTTCATTTTGAAGACAATGGAAAATCAGTCCATCATTTTAAGCAAGCGAGTGACCTACTCTAACTTCAGTAATGAATAATAATAGTTAACACTCATTGATTTCTTATTATGTGCCAGGCATCCTTTTGACAATGTCACATACAATGACTCAATCTTTTCCGGAATTCTTTAAGAACTATTATTTTGTAAATGAGGAAGCTGAGACACAGATAATGTAGAAAAATTTCCCAAGAGGTTCAACTATAATAGTAAGTGGTTGAACTAGAATCCAAAATCAGACTGTTGACTCCACAGAGAAGCACTTAACTACTACATGCTGTGCTTAGTTGCTCAGTCAAGTCTGACTCTTTGTGACCCCATGAACTGTAGCCTGCCAGGCTCCTCTGTCCAGGGGGATTCTCCAGGAAAGTATACTGCAGTGGGTTGCCATGTCCTCCTCCAGGAGATCTTCCCAGAGATCGAACCCAGGTCTCCCACACTGCAGGTGGATTCTTTACTGTCTGAGCCACTAGTGAAGCCCAAAATTACTGAAGTGGGTAGCCTACCCCTTCTCCAGCGGATCTTCCCAACCCAGGAATTGAAATGGGATCTCCTGCATTGCAGGTGGATTCTTTACCAGGTAAGCTACCAGAGAAGCTCCTTAACTACTATGATACATGCTTAATTCCTTGTTACCCAAAGTGTGGTTTCTGGACTGTGGCAGCAGAATTACCTGGAGTAAATCTCGGACTACACCCCAGACCTGTCAAGTCAGAAACTGAATTTTAATGAGATTCCCCAGATGATTTGCAGGTATATTAATGACTGAGAAGCACTGGCCTAACCCCCACGAGGGAACTGGGTCAGAGGTGATGGACTGGAAGACGAATATCCCATCTTAAGAGGAATATTATTTTAACTCCAGGTGATTGTGGGATGTTAAAATGTAAAGAGCACCAGCACCCCTTCTGCAAGTTCATTTTTCATGTTTTGATGGAAGGGAAGGGATAAAGATTTTACGAAGAATATTTTGTGGGGCCTCACTGTGTTAGCTAACAAAAGCTGCTTTTAAGTAGAATTTGCTGTAGCAGCTACAGGTGTGAAATCTCTAAGACATTTAGAGGGCAGGGAGAAATTTCTGTTCCTTTAGGTCATTTATTTAGTTGCTTTTTGTTATCACTAAGATGACAAATATTTGAGGGTAATGATTAGGGAATAGGTCTTAGGGCAAGGGGCCAAGGAAGCCCTTCCACCTGTGTTTCACCAGGAGTTTTGAGAATTGCCCATTCTGGGTGGCAATTCAAGTTCTCCAGGATAATGCATTAGGGTTTGGATTCAAAGCCGTAGTTGGTAATGAAGAGCAATTATTTTCTTAATGTGTCTGAGATCTTAAGAAGACAACTGTGAAGAATATCTTGGCCATCTGACTTTGTATTTTCAGAGGGTAATCAACATACATATGTTTGGGAACCACTTTTCCAAGATATCCTGTGAATAACTGTAAAGTGTTAGAACCTTACAATGGATGATGTAAAAATAAATGTCTTTAGTGAGGCTGCTCTATTCTCTAAAAGCCAAAGCAAGAAGTATGGATTTTTCCATTGCAGACTTGTAGGGAGCCATGAGAAGTTTTAAATGGCAGAGTATATAATTGTGTTTTAGAAATACAACTCTGATGGGAACATGAAGAATGAACTGGAAAGGGTAGAGACTGAAGATCAATGAGGAGGCTATGAGAGATGATGAGGTCATGAACAAAGTCACAGGCCTAGCTACAGAGAGGAAATATGAGATCTCTTTGCTTTAAGCATTACCCAGGTACGTAGGACTCTAGTCCACATCTTTCCTCTGACCTCTAGCTCTTATTCCAATTGCCATCTGGACCACACTATTTTGTATGTTCTATAGCAATCTCAAGCTTAATATGTTAAAAAGTCCCCCTTTCCTCTTTTATTCCCTTTCTCAGCAAATGATATCTATCCATTCACCCGAGCCAAATAACTGGGGAATCACCCTGGACTTTTCCCACTTCCACATCCATTCAATCATTAAGTTCTTTAAATTCTACTTGATTGATGCCCATCACATCCATTCCTTCCTCCTCATTCCATTGCTATTTTCCCTACTCAGGCCCATATTCTTTTTCACTTATACTTACTGGCAGTAATCTCTCTAGTCACTTATATCCTTCAACTTATCTTTCATACAGTTGCCAGACGGGCTTTCTAAAATAAAAATCTGACCTTATTATTACTCTAGGTAAAAAATTCTCCAATGGTTCCTCAAATGCCTACTGGATAAAACCCAAATTACTCATCATGGGCTATAAGCCCTTCAGTTATGGGGTTTCGATTTGCCTCCTATTGTATCTTATGCTCACTCATCTGACTCAAAATCTACCTTATACAGCCATAGAGAAAATTTGCGTAACTTTGAATATTCTAGGATGCTTCATGAATAAATATTTCTGTTTCCCTTCCTTCCTCCTTCCTACTCCTCTCTTTCCTTCCCTTCCTACCCTATCTGGAAAGAAACCTTTTTCATCTTTCATGTCAGTTCAAATGTCATACAAAGCCTTTGCTGAAAACTCCACCTTATTGTCCTCCTTATTTCCTGGATAGAATTTCTTAATCTTTAGTGTGGTAATGGTATAACAATAAATATTCATAATAATTATCTATTGAGTAAGTGGAAAACATGGATGTGTCTTCTTTCCCTGGTTCGTTAGTGGAAGAGTTTGGTTATTGTTGTTTTTTAATACTACATCACTGTCTAGGAAAGCTTACTCATTCCCGTGAGCTTCAGTTACCAACTCTACATAACTAACTTCCAAAGAAGCTCTGGTTCTATGTCTTTTAAGGCTTATCAAATGGTCCAATTGGGAAAATAAACCAGATGCAGAGACTGTAATCCAAAGTCTATTATAATAACTTAAGTGAGAGGCAGTGAGAATGGAAATTAGGGAACAAATTGAAGAGATGTTAGTGAAACAAGTTGCATCAGGCCAGATGAAGAGCCTTCTGCCACTGCTCTGAAATTATGCTGTATGTGCTGATGTCTACTTCCCAGGTGGTGAGGGCTAACTCAGTGAGTGCTCACCAGATGGAGAAGGTCAAATATTTTCAAAGCACCACTCCTTTTCTCCTCCCTTCTCTTCTCAAAGTCTAATGTACAGATTGCTGAGAAATATGAAAAGTTGGGAAACAGGAGGGAAAATCCGTTTCTCCTTTCACTACCCAAGCCCTGGGCCTAAACTCTGTACTTGGGCTTCTCAGATAAAAAGCACAAAATCAAGACGGCAACCTAAAGTAGTTGTATAACATTAGGCCAAAAAATTTTCTTCATGCTCTCTATTTTCAATTTATGGCTTTTGGCAGATTGGCACGCTGGACACATAAATCTATTTCAACTTATTATCAGATCTGGTTTCTCCTGGATTCACACTGAGTGGTGTGGCTCTAAGACAGAATCCTGTGTGTGGTCAGGTCTGACCATGCAGGCAATTACAAGGCTTTGCCTGGCAGGCCTCATGGGAGAAGCTGCCCTCCCCACACCATACTTGGTGCACAGCCAGTGCTTTGTAGTTTTCTGGAGGGAGTTGCAGTCAATGAATTCAAGCCTCGTTGGGCTGCCATACTCATATCTGCATCCCCAGCCTGGTACCTCCATTCAGACCAAGTCTCTATCCAGGGCTTTGGCTGAGATAGTAGTTTTCCCTTGTAGCTCAGTTGGTAAAGAATCTGCCTGCAATGCAGGAGATCTGGGTTCAGTTCCTGGGTTGGGAAGATCCCCTGGAGAAGGAAATGGCAGCCCCCTCCAGTATTCTTGCCTGGAGAATCCCATGGACAGAGGAACCTGGCCAACTATAACCTATAGGGTCACACAGAGTCGGACACAACTTAATATCTAAACCACTAAACCACCTTGGCTGAGATGTTTTCCTAGGCCCTCTACCAAGACCTGGGACCCTTGGTTGAGCCCATTTTTCTCACTTTGACTCAGTACTTTCCACATTCAGCTCTTTCCTTTTTTCCTGCAGCCACATAGATCCATTAAAAAGCAGGAGCTTTTTGTTCAGGGCTCCTTGACAGTGAGATTGTATCTCCCATCTGTGCTTCCATTGATCCCTGCCTGGGGCCATTCCATGGGGGGAAGTGGAACGCTAGTGAGCCAGGCTTTCTCTTTCACCTCTCACTTGCACTATTGCAGGAAATGAATAAAGAGATTTGATTGTTACTTTCATCTTAGCTTGTAATCCTAATTGAACACCTCAACACCTGGCAGCTTGGCACACATCTGCCTGTTTTCCCTGTCCCCGGCTCTTTAAATAGATACAAGAATGTTCCATCCTAACTTTGTTCTATTAAGGACTCTGGGCTCTTGAAACAAGAGCTTTGTCTTATACATGCCATATATTCTATTTTTTTCTTTTCACTCTAACAAGATTCAAATATTCTGAGAAAAGGAGAATGGATAGTCTAGATGCACATTAGACTACATTGGATAAGATACTGAAACCTCTTTTTAAAATATTTTTGCTTGGACTACAGAATAATGTAATCTATTTTGGCCAGATGAAGCATGATTATGAATTAGCTACATGTAGACTAGATTTGAGACATAAACAATGACCCACTGCATAGCTTTAAATTATACAGATGAGGCTCTTGGCCCAGGGTGGTTTAATTATTTTCTTGGAAGACATTGCACTTCTTCACTCAGGAAGCCTAATGAATTTTGTAATTACCTTTTCCTCTGACGTCTACAAGTAATAATTTCCCATCTGGATTGGTAAAGAAGAGCCCACAGCAGGAAATATTGTTGTGTGGAAAAACTCAGCACTTTTTTGATGACTATTCCCATTTTTGCACACATTCAATAGCCAGTTGAAGTACTTGTACCTATGGGCTTGGGGGAAGAGGAAAGCAAATTTCTTTGACCCATCCAAGTCTGTATCTCCATTACTTTGGTAGCTCCTGCCTTAGTTTTGTCCATCATCAGCTTTTGTCTGGACTGTTAGGAAGTATCACTCAGGTTCCATCTAATTCAGCCTCCACAGTGACATATGAGTTCCCATGATCAAATAACAACCTCCATTGATTAGCCAATGCCTTTAGGATAAAGTCAAAACTCTTAAGCAAATAAGGTCTGAAACAAATGGGCCCCAAGGATCTTATCTTTCATCATCATCTTCCAGCATTATCATATCGTTCACTCAATGCACAACATACTTGCTCTCTTTTGAACAAAATCCTGTCCACTTCTGTGGCTTTGTGCTAGCTCTTCCCCTAGTCAAAGTGCCCATTGTTTTTTCTCTTCTAGGAAAAAATCATAATCATCTTTTCATACTAGTCCTAATTTTGGTTGTTGTGTTCAATATGTTAAAAGCAGAATAGCAAAATGCGAAAGAGTAGGGAGGCTTCCCTGGTGGCTCAGACAGTGAAGAATCTGCCTGCAATGCAGGGAGACTCAGGTTCAATCCCTGGGTGGGGAAGATCCCCTGGAGAAGGGCATGGCAACCCACTCCAGTATTCTTGCCTGGAGAATCCCCATGGACAGAGGATCCTGGCAAGCTACAGTCCATGGGGTTGCAAAGAAACGGACACGACTGAGCGACTAAGAACAGTACAGTGGCTCCTAAACTGAGCAGTTCACTGAATACACCTGAAAGAGTTTTTAAAATAAAAAATGTTACCACCCCCAATTCTGCACAATCAGAATTTGTTTTTTTAACACAATCACAGATCAAGGTGGAATTTTCGAATCCCTCAGTGATGGGCGTTGGGCAGGCCTCTGCTCAGTCCCTTTTTCTTCAGTCTGCAAATTTTTAACCCGATAGCAATTCCTGCTTCCACCTCTCCTTTCTTTGAAGCTGCTCTCTCTTTCCAGCAAGGCTCTCCAATCCTCTCCCCTCCTCCCCTCCCCGCTCCGCCTCCTAGCCCCGCCCACTCGGCCTCAGTCCCACCCTCTCCCCGTCGCCTCTCCCTCTTTTGGTTCATCCTCGACATTCTTCCGCTCTGCAACCCGCCTCTTTCGTCTCTGAGTTGTGACGTTTTCTCTGCGCCGGAAGAAGGACCTGAAAACGCTTTTGGAGCTATGGCGGCGGTGGATATCCGAGGTAACCTGTGTTATCATCCTTTGTTTTCTGATTGTCTGGGGCCTGGTTTAGGGATTTATAGCTCTTGAGGACAAAATTCTGGTTCCTTTGTGATGTCTGCCAAGCTCTTTTGATTGTTTTTTTCTGAACGACTCGAAGCTCTAATCTGGCGAAAATCTGCCTAGATTTTCTCAGTTCTTCAGGAGTCTCTTAGAAACGTTAAAACGAAGGGGGTTGGAAGAAGCCCCGGGTTTTGAGCCCTGATACCTGCGGTGTTGTTCTACATACGTATCTCTTCAACAGTATTGGTTGGGGCTGTCTGTTCGGGTGAAGTAACGGCCTTTGTGTAGAGAAGGGGTTGGAGTAATAAGCCGCCGACAGGGTTTGGTTCCTTCTTGGGACTTGGCCTGGGGGCCACCTTAATCCTGACGTTTGAGATTCCTTTTTATTTATTGAGCAAATTGGAATGTAGCTGCTGCTGCTGCTGCTAAGTCGCTTCAGTCGTGTCCGACTCTGTGCGACCCCACAGACGGCAGCCCACCAGGCTCCCCCGTCTTTGGGTTTCTCCAGGCAAGAATACTGGAGTGGGTTGCCATTTCCTTCTCCAGTGCATGAAAGAGAAAAGTGAAAGTGAAGTCGCTCAGTTGCATCCAACTCTTAGCGACCCCATGGACTGCAGCCTACCGGGCTCCTCCGTCGATGGGATTTTCCAGGCAAGAGTACTGGAGTGGGGTGCCATTGCCTTCTCCGTGGAATGTAGCACGTGCATTGCAAATATATTGTCATTTATAAATTGTCAAAATGTCTAGTGATCTTCAGCATTTCTGAATAATGCTTTTCTTTCATTATAAGTGAGAATATCAAGTACCTAATTTCATAACTTGCTTGTTGTCCGAGAGCTTTGTTAGGGCCACGTCAACACGCTTTCGCTTGCTATTGAATGAAAGATAAAAAGTCTATCAGACTGTTTAGTTTTCATAACTTTAGACTTCCCTGGTGGCTCAGCTGGTTAAGAATCCACCTGCAAAGCGAGAGAACTGGGTTCGATCCCTGGGTTGGGAAGATCCCCTGGAGAAGGGAAAGGCTACCCACCCACTCCAGTATTGTGGCCTGGAGAATTCCGTGGACTGTATAGTCCATGGGGTCGCAAAGAGTCGGACACGACTGAGCGACTTTCACTTTTTATTTAGATTTGTTAAGGCCATTGCAAAGACTCTACGGTGGGAATGTGCCTGGTGTGTCAGAACAGCAAGGATACCAGCATGGCTGAAGCTGAGTGAGTGAGGAGGCCGAAAGTAGAGGAGGTCAGTGAGAATTGGTGGCGTGGTCATATAGGACTTGTAGGCTGTTGTAAGGTCTTTGGCTTTTCCTCTGAGTAAAAACGGAGAACCACTGGAGGGTTCTGACCAGAGAGGATGAACATAATGTAACTTACTTTTTTTTACGATCACCTTGGCTGCTGAGAACAGTGTAGGAGGGCAACGGTGAAATTAGGAAGGCTAGTTAGAAGGCCATTTTTGTAATGCATGGGGAGTTGGAGATAGTTCAGGCAAGGGTGGTAACAGTGGAGATGGTAAGAAGTAGTTGGAGTCTGCTTGTTTTGGTAGTGTATTCTCTTTATTGGGCTGTGGTCTTAGGTAGTTTCTGTGTGGGAGAGCTAAGGTGTTCTATTTCACAGCCACACACCACCCAGTTAACTATTTTGTAAATGAACATCTTTGGATACTGGAGTTATGTGTAAATTTACGACCAGTAGAATAACTTACCCTTAGCCCTTAATCATGAATTAATAAACTTTTTCTAACTCTTACTAGTCAGGTCCTGTGCTAGTTTTGATTAGTAACCCACAGCCCCAGTTTCTTAAAAAGTCAGCATTTAATAGGAACACATTTGTATTTGTGGGTTATTAATAATTAATAGTTGAAGTATATAGAAACTGCTATGAGAACATAGAGAAAGAAGCCATTATTTCTACCTTGAAAACTGGAGAAGGACTTTGCAAAGATTAGTAACATTTGAAATGAGTTTAATCTAGCATGACCCTTTAAATTTTCTGGTAAACCTATACCCTTTTGAGAATGAAAGAGGTTTCTATTTTTTCCAAAAAAGTGTATAAAATAGAAAAAAAGAAAAAAGAGGCCCAAACTAGGACAGCCTTGGTTAAGCCAGAAATAAGGTCAGTCATATTAATCTTAAATGAAATTGACTACCAGCACTACCACCATCATCATCATAATTGACACTGGATTTTTACAATGTACTAAACCTTTTACATATATAATCTAGCATGGAGATACTATTATAATCCCTGTTTTATAGATGAGAAAAGTAAGGCATGGGGAGGTTAACTCACCTGAAGTTTTATAGTTGTCAATACTTTTCCTTGTGCCATTCTGCTGTGTGATGGTGAATTGTGGGCAGTGAAGTGGGAATAGTGGAGCTAGATTGTGAAATGCCATGTTAAAGAATTTGGACCTTGTTCTTTTAGACTGTAGATGCACTGCTGTTCTTCAAGTAAGAAGTGACATAATTAAATTTTGCATAGAATATCATGACGTATTATGCAGCTCTCACTCAAAAATGTACAAGTTGGGCTTCCCCAGTAGTCGAGTGAGGACTTCCCTGGTGGCTCAGATGGTAAAGTGTCTGCCTACAATGCGGGAGACCTATGTTCGACCCCTGGATTGGGAAGATCCTCCGGAGAAGGAGATGGCAACCCACTCCAGTACCCTTGCCTGGAAAATCCCATGGATGGAGGAGCGCGGTAGCTTACATACAGTCCATGGGGTCGCAAAGAATCGGACACGACTGAGCGACTTTACTTCACTTCACTAGTGGTCGAGTGGTTAATAATCTGCCTGCCAATCCAGGGGATACAGATTTGATCCCTGGTCCAGGAAAATTCCACATGCCATGGGGCAACTAACTAAGCCCATGCGCCACAGCTAGTGAGCTGGTGTGCTTTGCAACAAAGAAGCCACTGTAGTGTGAAGCCTGTGCACCGCAGCGAAGCGTAGCCCCTGCTCTAGGCAATTAGAGAGAAAAAGCCCGCTCGCAGCAACAAAGACCCAGCAGAGCCAAAAATAATAAAATCAATCAATTAATTTTTTTTTTTTTTAACGTATAAGTGACATTTTTAAGGCTGAATAGTACTGAGAGAAGATCTGGAGACAGGAAGCCCCGTAAGGAGGCTGCTGTCCAAGTGACACTTGGAAGAAGATTAGATGTGATACTGGCAAAAGTAATGGAGAAGAGGAAATGAATTTGATTAGACTACAAGACAGCACTCGTTGTTCTACTAGTGGTCTCCAAATCTGTCGTATCAGCCCTGACTTCTCTCAGAAATTCTTCTTACTCAGTATTTTGATTTTGAGGCAGCCTAGTGTAAGCCCTAGTGTAAGATGATGCTGTGAAAGTGTTGCACTCGATATGCCAGCAAATCAGGAAAACTCAGCAGTGGCCACAGGACTGGAAAAGGTCAGTTTTCATTCCAATCCCACAGAAAGGCAATGCCAAAGAATGCTCAAACTACCGCACAATTGCACTCATCTCACACGCTAATAAAGTAATGCTCAAAATTCTCCAAGCCGGGCTTCAGCAATACATGAACCGTGAGCTTCCAGATGTTCAGGCTGGTTTTAGAAAAGGCAGAGGAACCAGAGATCAAATAGCCAACATCTGCTGGATCATCGAAAAAGCAAGAGAGTTCCAGAAAAACATCTATTTCTGCTTTATTGACTATGCCAAAGCCTTTGACTGTGTGGATCACAATAAACTGTGGAAAATTCTGAAAGAGATGGGAATACCAGACCATCTGACATGTCTCCTGAGAAACCTGTATGCAGGTCAGGAAGCAACAGTTAGAACTGGACATGGCACAACAGACTGGTTCCAAATAGGAAAAGGAGTACGTCAAGGCTGTATATTGTCCCCCTGATTATTTAACTTATATGCAGAGTACATCATGAGAAATGCTGGGCTGGAAGAAGCACAAGCTGGAATCAAGATTGCCTGGAGAAATATCAATAACCTCAGATATGCAGATGACACCACCCTTATGACAGAAAGTGAAGAAGAACTAAAGAGCCTCTTGATGAAAGTGAAAGAGGAGAGTGAAGAAGTTGACTTAAAGCTCAACAATTCAGAAAACTAAGATCATGGCATCTGGTCCCATCACTTCATGGGAAGTAGATGGGGAAACAGTGGAAACAGTGTCAGACTTTATTTTTTTGGGCTCCAAAATCACTGCAGATGGTGATTGCAGCCATGAAATTAAAAGACGCTTACTCCTTGGAAGGAAGGTTATGACCAACCTAGATAGCATATTTAAAAACAGAGACATTACTCTGCCAACAAAGGTCCGTCTAGTCAAGGCTATGGTTTTTCCAGTGGTCATGTATGGATGTGAGTGTTGGATGGTGAAGAAAGCTGAGCGCCGAAGAATTGATGCTTTTGAACTGTGGTGCTGGAGAAGACTCTTGAGAGTCCCTTGGACTGCAAGAAGATCCAACCAGTCCATCCTAAAGGAGATCAATCCTGGGTGTTCATTGGAAGGACTGATGTTGAAGCTGAAACTCCAATACTTTGGCCACCTCATGCGAAGAGTTGACTCATTGGAAAAGACCCTGATGCTGGGGAGGATTGGGGGCAGGAGGAGAAGGGGACGACAGAGGATGAGATGGTTGGATGGCATCACCGACTCAATGGACATGGGTTTTGGTAAGCTCCAGGAGTTGGTGATGGACAGGGAGGCCTGGCATGCTGTAATTCATGGGGTCGCAAAGAGTCGGACACGACTGAGTGACTGAACTGAACTGAATGTAAGCCCTGACTTCTCTCAGAAATTCTCCTTACTCAGTATTTTGATTTTGAGGCAGCCGAGTGTAGAGGTGTATGGGCTCTGGAGCTGAGCTGCCTGGATTCAAAGCTCAACTCTACCATTTAGTGATTCTGTGACCTTGACGAGTTAACCTTGATGTATTTCAGATTTTTCTCTTGTAAACTAATATTAATAATAGTACCAAGCTTTAGTTATTGGGTAAAGTAGTTAGTGTCTGTACTGTTAGTGTTCAAAAGTGGTAAGTACTGTTCTCTGTATTTATTTCCAGGTCATACTCACCTTACTTTTTATCTTTGACTAGTTTACTAAATGAGGAAAATACGACATAAAATTGCTGATCAAGAAACGGCTAGATGAAGAAAACTGTAGAGAGAATTTACTGGACAGTCACTTGGATCAGATGACATTTGTAATTTTTCCTAATTCTGAGAGTCTGATTCCATATGTAAACTCAGTGTATTCAAGCCAAATTCATTACACCTTCATAAATCATTTACTGGTTCCTAAGCTCGCTGACTTTATAATTGGTCATTCAGAAAATTGTCTCTTTTCCCCCCTAAAAATGTTTCTTTTCTTTTTATCTTGCTGTGTATTTCCGTTGCCTTCCACTAGGTCCTCATCACCTCATGCCCATATCTATTAACGCTCCATAATTATGGATAGGAAGAATCTATAATTATACATTTATTTGCTTCTGCAGATTATTCTTCTGCCTATGCTGAAATGATCTGTGATACTATACTGGTTTGTCAATAACTTATAACACCATATAGACATAGTTACTATATAGAGGAGAAACCAACCTCAAATTGTTCTGCAAATGCTTTTATATAATTGTTCCTAAGGAAATAGAAAAGTGTGAGAAAGTTGCTTTAAGGAAAACAACTTTAGTAACTGGACTGTAGTATTTAAAGCTGAAAATAATGATTATCTTTAGTTGTTTTTCATTGGAAAACCTTTCTTTTTCGGAAAATGTTTTTTCCTGGCCTGTTAAATATTTGTTTATGGCGTGATCCATTTATGATGGGCCATCTCAATGGTCTCTACTGATTATTTGGTTGTTAACATGGTTCATCTATTTTTCCTCCTTTATTTTGTAATGTACACAGCATGTTTTACCTTTGTGTAATTGCTTTTTCAATTTGATTCATTTTCCTCTAAATTGCTTGTCACCTTGAATTAGGTCTGACTTTTTTATAGATGCCAGAAATAATTACAGTTTAGAAGAGATTGAAGTTTTCAGTTCTACCTCCTTCAACCAGTATTATATAGGCAGTTTGACATCCATGACTTAACACCTAGTGGGATTTGGTATTGTCAGTGTTATGAAACATTGCAGCTGTTACCCAATAAAAGCTCAATTAAAGCTGTCTAGCCCTACTTTCCATGTCTGTCTTTTTCTTTTTCCATTTTGAAAAATTTAAGGTTTAATTCTTTAAAATGAAATTATATGGCTGTAATTAAGGGCATTCAACTTTTCATTTGCCCCCTTTACATCATTATTATCTCATCTATAATAATAGCTTCCTAACTTATTTTTGTCTGTAATTGGAAGATCTCAGACTAATGGCAGCGGATGTGTTTTCTTTGGCATGAGTATTTGAAAAATTTTGAATTAGTTGCCAACATTATAACACCTCAGGATTTCCAATAAAGACTTCTCTAGACTTCAAGTCCTATAACTTCTTCACCTAAACCTTTAATCATATATTTTTATATTTCACTACCTTTGTATTTACATTCTCTCTGCTTGGAATTGCTTTGCTTCTCTTTTCTCCATAGTGAGCCTCTATTTATTCTTTAACATATTGTGTTAAAACTCACCTGCTAAAACCCACGTTCTCCTCACCCCATGAAAAATCATTTCTGTTCCCTCAGGTGAGGTATTCTGTTCGCCCCACTGTGCTCCCATAACGTATTTATTCACACCTTTATTATAGTTCTTAATGTTGTGTTGTCATTGTTTTCTTGCATACTTACCACTTCTGTTAGACTGTGAGGGTATATAGTTTAGTATCCATGACATTCTTATATTCATAGTGCCTCCTATGTTATATGCTTAATAAATGCTTGTTGGATTGGATTTTTTTCTCTTTTCTCATCCTTTATCATTTTGTTTCTTTTTTGAAGATAATCTGCTGGGAATCTCTTGGGTTGACAGTTCCTGGATCCCTATTTTGAACAGTGGAAGTGTCCTGGATTATTTTTCAGAAAGAAGTAATCCTTTTTATGACAGGACATGTAATAACGAAGTGGTCAAAATGCAGAGGCTAACTTTAGAACACTTAAAGTAAGTTATTAGTAAGAAGGTAGCATCTTTGTCAGCTACAGATTTTGTAATGAATATTTCTTTCCAGCTGTGGATCATGAAGTACAGAGTAGGAGTTTTGGAAGAAGCGGAGTTTTGTTTGTACATGTTTGACATGCAAAGGAATTATTAGTATTCACTTGTAACCTAGGAAGTCTTTTCTTTATAACTTCCTATATTATAGTCCATTTAAAATGCAGTATGAAGTTTAGATGTAGATATCATCGATTTTAGCAATGCAGCTCTGTTGTCCTTAACCAGGTAACTGTATTTATTATCTCCTTTACATCTAATTTAATCTCTTAAACCACAGTGCAGTTTATAGAAATTTTTTTTGTATGATAAGTGAAATTGTAGCCATACAAATGCAAAGCAAGACTCTTCAGACTTCAGATGCTAAATAATTAAGAATTTATTACTGATGCAAAAGTTTCTGAAACAATTGTGTAATAAAGTTTTTCATCTGTTAGCTAAACATGGGGAGCGTCGATTCCAGGTAATTAAATTTCTGGTATTTTAAATAGCTTTCGTTGTGAGGTAAATATTTACGTTTACTGAAGCATCTTGATGTTGCTTTTAAATATAGTATGTCAGGAGAAAATTTGTTGGAGGTGAGGATAAGGTTTGATGTTTTCTGGTTGGTTAGAATATATAGTAGAGATGTATAATTAAGACATATAGTATTAATGTATATTTTTATACTTTATATATATTTGTAGATCTCCTTGGTCAGGAAGCATCATGGGTATTTTAGTTGCCTTTTCTGAAATGTAGGTTCAGTGTACTTTCATGACTGAAAATACTCTAATGTAAATTCATCATGAATTTTTATAGAGAAATTTTATTGTTGTTTAAAAGCCAAATGTTACTTTATCTGTGCTCCACCTGCCTGGGAAAAACAGCTAGTTTTATTGAACAGCCAATTATTTAATATCACGCATAGGCAGTTTTATCTAATTTACAGTGTTTCTCTGCTTTTATATAATAACTTGAATGTTCTGCAGAATTGTTTGTAGGGCATTCATAGATCTCTGAATTTTTGTCTCCTGTTTTCAGTCAGATGGTTGGAGTGGAATACATCCTTTTACATGCTCAAGAGCCCATTCTTTTTATCATTCGGAAGCAACAGCGGCAGTCCCCTACTCAAGGTAAAATGTAAACTTCAGGTATTATTTTCTTCTTAAAATACCATGGTATATTGACTGCTGAGCTGTATGTTCTTATGTTTTTGGATTGGCCTCTGTTTTAGGGATCTGTAGGAATCCATGTGTAGGCTTCCCATGCGTTCCCTTCTGTGAGGGGCCACACCAAGTGCACCCTCCCTCCAGTAGTGAAATGCACTCCCATGTGCATAAGATGTTGCTCAGGGAAGACACTTGGAGATGCTTGAGTCCAGGATTTTTACTGAGGGCTGATCATGTAGACATCCTCTGCCTGTCAAATTCTAGTCTCTCAGAAGGAAATCATGTTTAATGCCTGGTAGATGCAGTTGCACCATATTCATAAAAGATCAATTGAAAATCCTTATAGACACATTGAACCAAAAGTCTTATTTGGGTTATATTACCAATTAAATCAAGGCTATGGTTTTTCCAGTGGTCATGTATAGATGTGAGAGTTGGACTATAAAGAAAGCTGAGCGCCGAAGAATTGATGCTTTTGAACTGTGGTGTTGGAGAAGACTCTTGAGAGTCCCTTGGACTGCAAGGAGATCCAACCAGTCCATCCTAAAGGAGCTCAGTCCTGGGTGTTCATTGGAAGGACTGATGTTGAAGCTGAAACTCCAATACTTTGGCCACCTGATATGAAGAGCTGACTCATTTGAAAAGACCCTGATATTGGGAAAGATTGAGGTCAGGAGGAGAAGGGGACGACAGAGGATGAGATGGCTGGATGGCATCACCAACTCGATGGACATGGGTTTGGGTGGACTCCGGGAGTTGGTGATGGACAGGGAGGCCTGGCGTGCTGCGGTTCATGGGGTCGCAAAGAGTCGGCCACGACTGAGCGACTGAACTGAACTGAACCAATTAAAAATTTGCTTTAGAAATCATATGAAGAGTGTAGAATTCAGACTTGATTTTGAATCAAAGAGCTAGTCACTCATTCCAGAGATGATCAGCTATGTCTCCTAAATTATATACTGTCTTCAAGAATTTTGAGAACAGCCTTCACCCTGGTATTGATTCCAGAGAATGACTTTGCTAATGAAGTTGTCGTTCCAGAGTCAAGAATCCAAACTAACTTTCAAAACCAAAGATTAGAGTCCCTACCCAGGGACACGATTTCCATGATGGAAGGATTCCAGGTACAAAAGTGACCCATGATGATACCAGCCTCACTCAGTTCAGTTCAGTCGCTCAATCGTGTCCGACTCTTTGCGACCCCATGAATCGCAGCACGCCAGGCCTCCCTGTCCGTCCCGGAGTCTACCCAAACCCATGTCCATTGAGTCGGTGATGCATGCCATCCAACCATTTCATCCTCTGTCGTCCCCTTCTCCTCCTGCCCCCAATCCTTCCCAGCATTAGGGTCTTTTCCAATGAGTCAACTCTTCGCATCAGGTGGCCAAAGTTGTTTTATTCCTTAGAACCTTGGACTGGAGTGCAGAGCCAAGTTCAGTGCGTCTGATGCCTTCATCCTGGACCCTAAATCTCTCGTGCTCTAAGGTCTTATTCCCCAAAGTGTGGTTGACTGACAGCAGCATTGGATCACTTAGGAATTTGTTAGAAATGCATTGTTCTTACTACTCAGAGTCTAATTTTAACAAGATACTCAGATGATTCAGATAATCAGTAAGTTTAAGAAGCATTGCTCCTAGGGCAAAAGTTAGCACACTTCTTCTGTGATGGTCCACATCACAAAGACTGAGTATTTAGGCTTTGTGGGCCTCATGGTCTCTGAGACTACTCTACTAGTGCTGTAGCAACCTTAGATAATGACGCAAATGAAGGGATGTGGTGATTTTTCTATATAACTTTATTTACAAAAACAGGAATTGGCAAATCCCACCTTAAGCTTTAATATGGGAAAATGTCAAACTTTAGTTGTTCTTAAGGAAGTGTATTTAGCAGTTTGTGTGCATAGCTGTATTAATAAACATTTGTTTCTCCCACTGCTTTAGTTATTCCACTGGCTGATTACTATATTATTGCTGGAGTGATCTATCAGGCACCAGACTTGGGGTCAGTTATAAACTCTAGAGTGGTAAGTGTCTTTACATTCTTTAAACATTACAAAAAACTTCTAGCTGAACTACCTTGCTTCTAAGAATTAAACAGAACTCCTCTCCCTTAGGATAAAGTGTTGACCATTAGAAAGTCTTAAGCATTGCTTCCTGTGGCCAGCTCTGAGTTCAAAGTATATACCACAGCCCCAGATACATAGTGATTCAGGTTCTGAAAAACAGAAGAATTACTGTCTTTGCACATGTAATACTTTGTAGTTACTTTGTAAATTGTGGATGACTGATGAAAAATTCAAAATTGCTTTTCCCTTTATCAGCTTACTGCAGTGCATGGCATTCAGTCAGCTTTTGATGAAGCTATGTCATACTGTCGATATCACCCTTCCAAAGGGTATTGGTGGCACTTCAAAGATCACGAAGAGCAAGGTAGGTGGGACACCTGGACCCTCCTAAAACACTTTTTATTACTTGGAGGGTGAAGCTGTTTTTCTTTCGAAAAATGGCTATCAATGATTTCTTGGTGTGTTTTACCTCTTAAAGGAAGATTTCACAGGATGATAACATTGTCAGAGCTAGGTTTCCTGTAACTAGATGTGGTAGTCATAGCATTCCCATAGGAGCAACAGGTATAAATTTTAAACTCTTTGGTAAGTGACGTCTTTGATAAGTTGATTCAAGGTTTTAAAATATTTAGAAAACATAAGGGAAATCAATGATGAGGAAAGAGTAATGATGATATTTCCTTACCTAACTCTTGAATCATCTTGAAGCCTGGAACCTAACTCTGAGTCTTTGAACTAGGGGAGATGCTCTTAAAGCCATATCTCCAGATGATCACCAGTCTGTTTCTGATTTTTCCATATTACTACCTGTTGTGATGCCGGGTGTCTAGTTTCCATAGCTGTTAATCCACTACTTGTTCTGCACCATATTTTGCCAATAAAAATACTTGTAGAAACATCTACGGCAGTATACCTATATTCTGCATTTCTCTTTAGAGAAATAGCAATTTAGGATGAATTACCATGGAAAAGGTAGCCTTGCAATAAAATTCAGACCTGTGGAATAAAGGGTCTTTGAGATGTAGTTGTATTTATTCTTGATAGTAGGTGCTGGTGACAACATTTGACTTAGGAAAGTTTGCATGAGTTGAATAAACTTCTCCCAAGAGTTCTTTCCCCTAATGAAGTATTTGAAATAAAACTTAACTGGAACCCTTCCTTTAGAAACAATCCACGAGCACATTCCCCTCCCAGGGAAAATCCCACACATGATTAGTTTCAGAATTTCTCTTGTAAGTCTTTTCTCTCTTCATGATCTTCTGTTGACTGGTTTGTCCTGATTTTTAATGGATTATAGTCTTCATAATTGAGTATAGTAACTTAAGTTTATGAAAATTACATTTTCCATTTATGCCTATTAGGTTTTGTGGGAAAAACAAATTAATACACTTAAAGTAAACATAAGATAATTTCAGACGTAATCAGAATGTGTTAGATAATTATGGAAAATGTAATCTTAAAGTTTTTCATAATTAAATAATTATGAAAACGTAAGAACAATGTCTATCCATGCTAAAACTGAAATATCTTTAAAAGATATGTCAGCTTTTTAAATGTTAGAATTTTGTTTTGTTTTGTTTTTATTTATTTATTTATTTATTTATTTATTTTTACTTTACAATATTGTAGTAGTTTTTGCCATACATTGACATGAATCAGCCATGGGTTTACATGTGTTCCCCATCCTGGACCCCCCTCCCACTTCCCCATCCCATCCCTCTGGGTTATCCCATTGCCCCAGCCCTGAGCATTTGTCTCATGCATCAAACATGGAATGGTGTTTTGTTTCACATATGATAATATACATGTTTCAGTGCTATTTTCCCAGAACGTTCTACCCTCACCTTCTCCCTCAGAGTCCATAAGACTGTTCTATGCATCTGTGTCTCTTATTCTAAATGTTAGAATTTTAACCTCATTTCAGAGAGGGAGTTTGAATGCTTCTGTCCTTATGCTATATTTAATGTATTTGGGAGGATTGCCTTTGGAATAGCAGCCATTAAAAAAAATGAAATTTGAATATATTTGTGGCAGACAAAGATTTGTAAAATACAAGGCACCAAAGTAATTAGTGTTTTGATTTGGAGTTCATATTTTAATAGATAAAGTCAAACCTAAAGTCAAAAGGAAAGAAGAACCAAGCTCTATTTTCCAGAGACAGCGTGTGGATGCTTTACTCCTAGATCTTAGACAAAAATTTCCACCCAAATTTGTGCAGGTAATGAGAATACATGTGGTTAATTTTGATTTAACACTTTTTCCTGACATATTTATTTTTAAGTAAGAACTGTTTCGGATGTGATCTGAACATATTGGTTTCCTCATTAGTTAAAATCTCTGAATCAAAAGAAAGTTTTTCAAGGACTTAACGGGAGAAATGGGTAAAGGGAATCGAATTAATACTATTCCGTGGTCTTAAGTTTAATTCCTCATGGAATCCTCACAGACTGTGAGGCCTGCTTATAGATAATATATTCAGAAGGTCGCTGAAAATGTTGGTAACAAAACTAGAATCTGGAACTCATGCTCTCCCTCTGTATGCTACATTCTAGCCTGAATATAGTGGATATTTAAGTCGTTAAATGATAGAATAGTTTAAACTTTTGTAACAGAGTAGCACATTTGATGTGGAGAGTTTGGCATGACAAATGGAGGAGGCAGGAGTAAAAATAAATAGGCTTGTATCGTACTGGTGTTGAAATTAATACGAATTCTATTATGTTATTTTGGGTATTCCAACAGCAATAGCAGGTCTACTAAATGAGCTTTGGCAGAGAGGTAGGTGTGCAATGGAATATGTGAACGTTATTCTCATGATTTGTCTCAGCTCTTATTTGTCTTTACAGGATTGTGTACACACAAGGTCATAGATGGGCTTCCCTCGTAGCTCAGTTGGTAAAGAATTGGCCTGCAGTGCAGGAGACCTGAGTTTGATCCCAGGTCAGGAAGATCCCCTGGTGAAGGAAATGGCAGCCCACTCCAGTATTCTTGCCTGAAGAATCCCATGGACAGGGTGGGCTACAGTCCATGGGGTCACAAGAGTCAGATACAACTTAGATACTTAGCCTTAGACTTGAGGTCATAAATACTGTTTTTCTTGTTGAGGGCCTATTTAAGAGATTTTCAAGGGTAGTTTCTGATTGAGATTTTTCACACCTTGAGATGACTTTAGAACAGACCTCCCCTTCCCCCTTCTCTGACTCTGCTGGATGAGATGTGCTGTTGGAATGGTGATACGGTACTGAAGGGAGCAGAGGCCCAGTTGGAACTCAGAACAGAAAAGTCAGTTTAGAGGAATCTGATGAATTGCACTTGAAGATGAAACAATGTCTGTTGAATAAATAAATAAGTGAACTACAGCTGTATGTAAGATAGTGAGTAGTGACTACAGGGTGTAAGAGATTAGGTGTGGTTGACCATTCATTCAGTGAGTACATAGTATATAGTAGGAATGCTGGAGTCAGAATATCTAGACCTACACAGTACAGTAGACCCTCAGCACATGTGACTGTTGTGCATTTGAAACACACCTAGTCCATATTGAGTTGTGATATGTGTGGAAGACATACTGGGTTCAAGGACTTAGTACATAAAAATACATATAAAATATCTAGTTTAAAAATATTGGTTATATG
The DNA here is from genome assembly GCF_054371585.1 of Giraffa tippelskirchi. Taxonomy (NCBI): domain Eukaryota; kingdom Metazoa; phylum Chordata; class Mammalia; order Artiodactyla; family Giraffidae; genus Giraffa; species Giraffa tippelskirchi. The sequence goes on along the minus strand of NC_137281.1, from coordinate 142,368,413 downwards.
TCTAGGATACTATTTGAAATACATTTGGTTAAAAATAATAAAGTTCATCTGTTTCTGAAAATGTGACTACTAGAAAATTTAAAATTATATATATAGTTGCATTTGTGGCTCACACTTTTTTGGGGGGCAGTGCTGATCTAGAAAAGAGAAATGGAAAATGCAAAACAAGAAACATGAAAAATTATTGATTAAAATTTACTCAGAAACCAAGAAAATCCCTTGTTTGTTCTTTTGCTAATTTCCCGAGCTGGACAGTTATATTTTTCAAGATCTTTCCTTCTTTTTAATGAAGGATTTTATTACTGTAAACTTTCCTCTTAGTACTTCTTTTGCTCTCCCGTAAATTTTGATATGTTATTTTTTCAATTTCATTTCTCTCCATATAATTTCTGATTCTCCTTTTTTATTCCTTCTTTGGCCTATTGGTTGTTCAGGAGTGTGTTGTTTAACTTCCACTGATAGAGACTAGAAAAATAATAGAAAAGAATCAATGGTACACCAGAAACTGACACAACATTTTAAATCAACTATACTTCAATTTAAAAAACAAGCAAGCAAACAAACAATAAAAAGGCAAAGGAACTAAGAGCTGGTGTTTTCAAAAGATAAAATTGACTAAATTTTAGCTAGACTAACAAGACTCAAACAAAATTTGAGACATTACTATTGAAGCCACAGAAATAAAATGATCATAAGAGACTACTGTAAACAGTTTATATGTCAAGAAATTGGATAACCTATAAGAAATTGCTTGATACATGACCCACCAAGACTGCCTCATTAGGAAATAGAAAATCTGAAGAGACCAATAATGAGGAAGGAGACTGAATCAGTAATCTTAAACCTCCCAACAAAGAAAAGTCCAGGAAGAGATGACTTCATGGGTGAATTCTACCAAACATTTAAAGAGAGTTAACACCAGTCATTCTCAGACTCTTCCAAAAAACTGAAGAGGAGGGAACACTTCCAGATTCATTTTATGAGGCCAGCATTGCTCTGATACCAAAGACACAGACACTACAAGACAAGAAAACTGCAGACCAATATTCCTAGTAAAAATAGGTGCAAAAATTCTCAATGAAATACTAGCAAATTAAATGCAGTAGCCCATTAAGAGAATCATATATCATCATCAAGTGGAATTTATCCCTGGGATGCAGAGATGGTTCAACATACCAAAATCAATCATTACAGTACACTATCAGGATGAAGGATAAAAATCACATAATCATCTCAATAGATGCAGAAAAAGCATTTGGGAAAATTCTGTACCCTGTTATGATAAAAACAAAGGTATGAAAGGAACATTCCTCAACATAATAAAAGCCATTTGTAACAGACCCACAGCTATCCTAGTCAATCGTGAAGAACAAAGCATTTTCTCTTACAATAAAAAAAAAAAACATACATTCTCTATACTTCTATTCAACACAGTATTAGAAGGCCTAGCTAGAGAAATTAGGCAAAAAAAATAAAGGGATTCAAATAGGAAAGGAGTAAAATCTGGTTGCAGATGATATGATCTTATGCATAGCAAACCCTAATGACTCCACTAAAAAACTGTTAGAACCAATACATGAATTCAGTGAAGTTTCAGGATATAAAATCAATACACAAAAATCAGTTTCATGTCTATATACTAACAACAAACTATCAGTAAAAGATAGCAAGAAAGTTCCATTTAAAATAGCATCAAACACTCAGGGGTAACCTTTTTGTTACCAGCTTTATTGAGATATAACGGGTGTACAATGTGTATGTTTAATGTGTACAACCTGTGGATTTGATACATTTATATATTGCAAAATGATTACCACCATAGCATTAGCTAATACCTCTGTCGTGTCACATAATTACTATTTCTTTTTTATGATGAGTTCATTTAAGTTTTACTCTCTTGTTCAGTCACTCAGTCATGTCTCTTTGCAACCCCATGGACTGCAGCACTCCAGGCTTCCCTGTCTTTCACTGTCTTCTGGAGTTTGTTCAAACTCATGTCCATTGAATCAGTGATGCCATCCAACCATCCCATCCTCTGTTGTCCCCTTCTCCTGCCTTCAGTCTTTCGCTGCATCAGGGTCTTTTCCAATGAGTCAGCTCTTCACATCAGGTGGCCAAAGTATCGGAGCTTCAGCTTCAGCATCGTCCTTCTAATGAATGTTTAGAGTTGATTTCCTTTAGGATTGACTGGTTTGATCTCCTTACTCTTAGCAACTTTCAAATGTATACTACAGTAATATTAGCAGTAATCACCAAGTTGCACATTAGATTCCCAGAACTTATTTCATCTTTTACCTTTGACCAGCATCTCCCCATTTCCCTTACTCTCTCAACCACTGGCGGGAACCACTCTGTTCTCTATGAGTTTGAATATTTTAGATTCCACATATAAGTGATATCATATTTGGCTTTCTCTGACTTATTCAACACTTAGTATAATGCTCTTTCAGTTCATCCATTTTTTCACAAAATGGGAGGATATCCTTTCTCACAGCTAAATAATATTCCAGTGTGCATGTGTATCACGTAAGTCTCTCTCACACACACACACACGTCACATCTTTATCCTTTCTGTTGACAGATTTATAGGTTGTTTTCTACATCTTAACTTTTGTGAATAATGCTTCAGTGAACATGGGAATGCAGGTATCTGTTCAAGATCCTGTTTTCATTCCCTTTGAATATATACCCAAAAATGGGATTGCTGGGTCATATGATAGTTCTGTTATTAATTCTTAGGGGAACCTCCATATAGTTTTCTATAGTGGCTACACTAGATTTCCACCAATAGTGCACAAGTGTTCCTCCCCTCCTTTTTTTTATTTTTTAACATTCTCACCAATTGTCTTTTTTTTTTTTTTTTTTAACTGGACTGTAATTGCTTTACAGTGCTGTGTTGGATGATTAGTGATATTGAGTACCTTTCATGTATCTGTTGGCCATCTGTGTGTCTTTTTTGGAAAAATATCTATTCAGGTCCTCTGCCCAGCTTTTAACTGAATTGTTTGTTTTATGCTGTTGACTTGTATGAGTTCTTTATATACTTTGGATATTAACTTCTTATCAGATATGAGATTTGCAAATATTTCCTTCCATTTTGTAGACTGACTTTTCATTTTGTTAATGATTTACTTTGCTGTGCAGAAGCTCTTTGGTTTGATGTATATAGTCCCACTTGTTTATGTTTGCTTTTGGTGCATTTGCTTTTGGTGTCAAACCCAAAAAGTCATCAGCAAGACTGATGTCAGGGAACTTACTGTCTGTGCTTCTGGAGTTTTATGATTTCAGGTCTTACATTCAAGTCTTCAGTCCATTTTGAGTTAATTTTTGTTGTGTGGTGTAAATTGACCATATAAACATGGGTTTATTTCTGGGCTGTCTATTTTGTTCCATTGCTCTGTGTCTGTTTTTATTTCAGTACCATACTGTTTTGGTTCTGTGGTTTTGTAGTGTAGTTTGAAATCTGAGTTATCTGTACTCCCACATTTATAATTATTGTGAATATTTTAGCATTATTCATAATAGCCAAAATCTGGAAGCAGCCATAATGTCTATCAACAGATGAATGGATAAAGAAACTGTGGGATAGACATACAGTTAAATATTATTCAGTCTTAGAAAAAGAAGGAAATTGTACTATTTGTGGTATCATGGATGAACCTGGGATATATTGTGCTAAGTGAGATAAGTCAGTCACCAAAGGATGAATACTGTGTGATTTCACTTACATGAGGTATCCAAAATATTCAATAGTCAGACTTACAGGTGCAGAAAACATTATAGTGGTTACCAGAGGATGAAGGAAGAGGAAAATAAGGAGTTGTGAAAAGGATGTAGTTACAGCTCTATAAAGATGAATGAGTTGTAGAGATTATAGTTAACAATATGGTGTTGTGCATTGAAAAACTTGCTTAGAGGGTGGATCTCATGTTGAGTGTTCTTAGCATGCACACACACATACACACAGAACTCCAAACTAAAGGAGCAAAAGGAATCTTTTGGAGGTGATGGATATGTTTATTACCTTGATTGTGGTGAATGATGGTATCACAGGTGTATGTATATGTCCAGATTCACCAAGTTGTGAATATCAAATATGTGCCATATTTTTGCAAATCAGTTATACTGCAATGTACTTGTAAAAAAAAAAAAGAACCAGAAAATACTCTGATTACTTTTACATGTTTTATGAAGGGAAGAGTGGTGAAATATGAGACTTAAAAATTGGATTAAAGTCATATTTAGAAGAACTTTATATGCTCCACAAAGGAGTTTATTGTTAACTCTATAGTCCAGTGTTCAGTCACTATTTTAAACCCATAACCCAAGAGTCATATGGCATATACTCTTGTTTCAACAGTGAAAATGCATCAACATGTTGGTGATATTTATACCCTAGGAAGTCTGTTATAGAGACTTGGTGCCCAGGTTTTGGGAGGTTTTTCAGGTGCCCTTTACCTAACACATAGGGGCTTCTCGGGTGACACTAGTGGTAAAGAACCTGCCTGCGAATGCATGAGACATGAGATGCGGGTTCAATCCCTGGGTTGGGAAGATCCCCTGGAGAAGGGAAAGGCTACCCACCCACTCCAGTATGCTGGCCTGGAGAATTCCATGGACTTTATAGTCCATGGGGTCGCAAAGAGTCGGACATGACTAGTTTGCATTCCCACCAACAGTGTAAGAGGAAGTGGCAACCCACTCCAGTATTCATACCTGGAGGATCCCATGGGCAGAGGAGCCTGGCGGGCTATAGTTCATAGGGTCGCACAGAGTTGGACACAACTGAAGGAACTTAGCACCCACGCACCTAGCACATACCAAAATTCCACCACACTCTTTGAAGGAAGCAAAAACAGCATTGTAATACAAACAGTCTAGGCATAATGAACTGCCATTATCAGTTAGAAAATGGTGGGAACCCTCCTGAAATCCAAGTTTCCAGATACCAGTCAAAGGCCAACCTTGCAAGCTGGCCCTTCTAAGGATCGTAGCCTCAGGCCTTCTGTGTTAACCTTTTCTATACACTGGGTAATAATGGGGAGCTCAGTTTTGGTCTTATTAAGTGTAGTGGTTCCCAGAACTTGTAGTTGGAGTGGGTTGGTAGGCAGTGGGTAGCATGACTCTGGAGCACATGATAACAGAAAATTTTGAAGCCTTTAGTCGTAGGAATAGAAAAGAAAGCTTAGGGAGGGCATGTAAATTCAGAAGGAAATTCCAAAAACAAATAGAGGCATTAAGTGTTCTATTAGAACACTTTTATTCTGAGATGACAGGGAAGTATAGAGAAGTACTTTTCATGTATGTATGTCTGCATGTAAAAGTGTAATAAGTTTGAAGGTAGATAGAAGGGAGAGAGTTTGGGATGTTGACACCTTCCTTGGCTGATGGTGAAGGGTAGGTTGTGAGCCTTGAGGAGGAAGAAGGAGCAGGGGAGGAAGAAAGTGTTTTAAAGCATTTAACTTGGGTAGTGAAATCCCAGAGATGACAGGGACCACTCAAGTAAAAGAATTGCCGTGCTGAATGAAGGATCTGACCTTGTTCTTGACTCCTAGTGTCCCCATCATTTTTTCCTGCAGTTTGATTTCTAATAGTGCACTCACTCAACAGAAGTCTTATATTCAGAGAAAAATACCTCTAATTCTTTATTTCCCATACCTGCCAACTTTAAAAATCAGTCATCCAGATTTCATTCTGCTTACTTACAGCTTGTTTCCCCTAAGCAAGTAAGTCTATAGAGTTTTGAAAAGCTCCATTATTCCCTATCATTGGATTCTCCTTAGCTACTTTTTTAAAATATTGTAGCCTCAGTGCAGACACAAAGGACTTTGTTGATGTTCAAGGTTTTTCTTTTTTTTAAATGTTTGATTCTTTTGTTCTAGTTTTACATTTGTGTCTTTTCGGAACTGGGGGATAAGAAGTAGAAAATGATAAGTTTACTTTTTATGGTATATGGATAGTAGTTCTTCTTCTGAAGTCATTTATAATATAATTTGCATGCAGGTATAATTTTAATGGAAATTATGAAGTCAAGAAGAAGAAAGCTTTGCTAACCTACCCTGTTTTCTTTCTCCTTTTCCTCCACCTCCCTCCCCTACACTTTCTTAAAATTGCAGCAGAAGTCTGGAGAAAAGCCTGTCCCAGGTATGGTTCATCTGATAATTCTTATTAAACTTGAAATAATAACAACTATAACATGTGAGATGAATTGTCATTTTGTCCTTTTAGACTCTCTAATGGTAATTTGTTACTCCTAACCTTTGTTTTGATTTGCTGAATTGCCAAAAGATGGTGCTTTTGTGGTTATTATAGTAGTATTTAAAAGATGAATTGGAGTGGGATGAATAGGTATTGAGGATGAGTGGAAAAGCTGAGGTGATTTGAGGTTGTATCATAATTTGCTTGTATTACCAGGCTTTGGGTTTGTAAAATGAATCGGTTCTTAAACATCTGCCTGATGAAACAGCTAAATCTAGAACTTGGGATAAGTAGTTTAAATGAATTGAGAGTCTGAACCATTCACATTAACCATTGTCTAAATTGGTCTCATCCCTCCACCCACCACCCCCTCCAAAAAATATCTGCTTTTGATGTCTAGTGGATCAGACAAAGAAAGAGGCAGAACCTCTACCAGAGACTGTAAAATCTGAGGAGAAGGAGACCACAAAGAATGTGCAACAGACAGTGGGCACTAAAGGCCCACCTGAAAAACGAATGAGACTTCAGTGAGTATTGGAGAAGAGAGAAGCTGGCAAGACTCCTCTTGTCCACATTTTACCTCATTACTGTGACAGGCTCTTGAACTTTAAAATTCTTTGTCATAATCATTTGTATAGAATGTGCTTATTCTTTAAGAAAGGATATAAGGATGCTCATGCTTTCAAACTAAATATTTTTAGTGTACCTTTTGTAACCTTTTCCCTTCTGGACTTAAGCAGCTTCCTGTCTCACATGTTTACTGCTATATATGTTTAAAAACAAAATAAAGGTATTTGTATAAATTACTTTATCTTGACTTTCCCCCCCCTATTTTCTCTCTGAAATATTTCCAGGTACATTTTGCGAACACAAAGGACTTTTGTTAAACTAGCAACTAAGCTGATTTTCTATTCTTAGTTGCATATTCCTCAGTATTAAAATAGTAAGGTTACTAACAATGTGAAAGATAAAGGGAAAACAACCTTATTCACCGATACCACTGTCCTACAAATACCGTAGCGATGTTATGAATTTTCCTTGTCTTCTTTTTCTATGTGTAGATGCTTTTTTTTTTTGGCTTCACTGCGTGGCATGGAAGCATGGAGTCTTAACCACTGGACCACCAGGAAAGTCCCTGTGTGTAGATATTTTTAAAACCATAGTTTGTAAATTTTCTGTTCATACTGTTTTACTTTATCATGTTTTGTCTGTTGTATACACTATGCCATGCTTACTTAGTTTTTATAGACTATTTATAGTTTATTCACTGAATAATTCCTGTGAATGATTGTACCTGTTTTCTTAAACTCTCCCTGTGTTGTACTTAAGTTTTTCCCAGTTTGCATTATTTAAATAAGACTGTAGTGATTTCGGGGCTTTCCAGGTGGCGTTAGTGGTAATGAACCCATCTGTCAATGCAGGTTAGACGCAAGAGACATGGGTTCTATCCTTAGGTCGGGAAAGTCTCCTGGAGGAGGACACAGCAACCCACTCCGCTATTCTTGCCTGGAGAATCCCAGGGACAGAGGGGCCTGGCAGGCTGCAGTTCATGTGGTGTCACAGAGTTGGACACGACTGAAACAACTTAGCATGCACGCACGCAGTGATTACATTTAGTATTTATTTCCTTAGTATAGACTTCCAGCAGTAGAATCACTAGAATCTGTACTTTTTTTTTTTTTTTTCTGTTAGTCCATATTGCCAGGTTGTTTTTCTCAAAAGTTTTGCTGTTATTACTGTAACAGCAAAATATGAAAATACCAACTTCTCCAGAATCTCGCTGACACTATGTATTGTAGTGTACATTTTTAGTGTAAAGTAGCAAAAAAATGGTGTTTCATTATTTTAAGTGGTTGAATAATTTCTTATCTTTGATTTTTGCTTTTATGAAATATCTGATTTTCTGTATTGTGTAAGTTTTTTAATTTTGACATAATTTCAGGCTTATAGAAAAGTTGTCAGGCTAGTACAAATAATTCCTCCATATATACCTTTTACCCAAATTCCCCATATATTAACATTTTCCGTGTTTGTTTATTCTTTACTCTTTGTCTCTCTCTCCCTGTCTCTAACTTCTGCTGTCATTTGCTGTTTCTCTCTCTCTCTTTGTATATGTGCAAATGTGTATTATTATTGTTTAGTTGCTCAGTCATGACCAACTCTTCTGCAATCCCATGGTCTGTAGCCCACCAGCCTCCTCCATCCATGGGATTTTCCAGGCAAGAATACTGGATTCAGTTGCTGTTTCCTTGTCGGGAGGATCTTCCAGACCCAGGGGTGAAACCTGCATCTGCTGCATTGGCAGGTGGATTCTTTACCACTGAGCCACCAGGGAAGCCCTGTGAGTGTGATGCATATGTATAATACATATACACACCTTTTATTTTGAATTGAGAGACAGCTGCAGTCATGATACCCATTTCCCCTGAGAATTTTAGTGTACATTTCCTAAGATCAAGGACATTCTCTTACATAGTCTTGGCACAATTATCAACATTAAACCAGTATGATACCATTATCTAATCTGTAGGTCTTTTTCAGGTCTTGCTAGTGGTGCCAAGAATGTCAGCAAAAGAATATCCTGAATTGTACATTAGATTTAGTTGTCCTGTCTCTTTAGTCTGCTTTAATCTGGAACAGTTCTTTAATCTTCCTTGTTTTTCATGACTTGATATTTAAAGAGTTTGGGCCAGTTATTTTGTTGAATGTCTCTTTAGTTTGAGTTTGTTTGATAGGTTTTCATAATTAAATTTACCTCATGTACTTTTGTTAGGAATACCATGGAAAAGATGCTTATGGAGGCATGAGCTGTCTATTTGTTCCATTGCTGGTGATGTTAACTTGGAGTACTTGGTTATGGTGGTGTTTGTCAGGTACTCCACTGTGAAGTTAGAATTTTTCTTTTTGTAATTTTAAGTATCATGAGGTGGGGGTAAGGGGTGGGGGAGTAGTTTGAGGCTCTGTAAATACCATGTTATTCCTCAAAACTTTTATCCTCCGGCAGCTTTCATTGATCATTCTTACCTGAATCATTTATTACTACTAGGGTTGCCAAATGGTGATTTTCTAATTTCTTCTTTCTGTGTTTATTACTTGGCTTTCTGTTACAAATAAGAGCTGCACCTGGCCCTACTCCCCCGGTACTTATTTGTTTATATCACTATAGATGCCTGGAATCTTATTTGTTCAATGTATTGTGTTGTATTCACCATCATTCATTTATACTGATGCTCAAATTGTCCCAGATTGGGCTAATGGAAGCCACTTCAAACTGATTCCTGTGGTCCTTTTGACATAATCCTGTCATTCCTTGAGTATTTTATGTTTTGGCACAATAAGATACCCCAGGTTCATCTCAAAAACCGTAGAGTCAGCTGTTTCTCTAAGGATCCCTCCTTCTTTTTGGTAGAGAGTATATTTGGAAATCAAGATCTGTGTGCTAGGTGTGTTCATTTGCTACTGGGGTGCCATGGCTTCTGGGCTTTTTTAGCTGATAGAGTTAAGAAATAGATATATACTGGGACTTCTCTGGTGCCCTGGTGGTTAAGACTCCGTGCTACCATTACAGGGGGCATGGGTTCGATCCCTGGTTCTGGAAGTAAGATCCTGCATGCTGCATGGCATGGCCAAAAAAAAGAAATGTGTGTGTGTGTGTGACATGAATGAATACACATACATCCGCACACGTATCTGTCTGTTTATTCTGTATATATTAAAAGCTACCCCAAAACTCACTGCAGATGGTGACTGCAACCATGAAATTAAAAGACACTGCTCCTGGGAAGGAAAGCTATGAGAAACCTAGACAACATATTAGAAAGCAGAGACATCACTTTGCTGACACAGGTCCATATAGTCAAAACTATGGTTTTTCCTGTAGTTGTGTACGTATGTGAGAGTTGGATCATAAAGAAGGCTAAGCGCCAAAGAATTGATGCTTTTGAACTGTGGTGCTGGAGAAGACTCTTTTGAAAGTCCCTTGGACAGCAAGGAGATCAAACCAGGCAATCTTAAAGGAAATCAAGCCTGAATATTCAATGGAAGAACTGATGCTGAAGGTGAAGCTCTAATACTTTGGCCACTTGATGTGAAGAGCCAACTTCGGGAGATGGTGAGGAACAGGGAGGCCTAGACTGCAGCAGTCCATGGGGTCACAAAGAGTCAAACATGACTAGGTAAACGAACAGCACTGCTACCACCCATCCCATGCATCTTGTTGAGGCTGAAATTTGTATTTCCTGGTGATTTAGTGATGTTAATTAAGCATACTTTCCTGTGACTAATCGACTATTTGAATATTCTTTTTTGTGAAGTGTGTCCATTTTTGTGAAGTATGTTTTGTCTGTCTGTCTCCCAGAGTCAGAAGAGTCCTTTGTATGCACTGATAAGAGTCCTTACATGTATTGTTTTTAAATGTGTCTTTAAAGCCAGAGTGTAAGTCCACTCTGGCTTGCCTTCTTACCTTTTAATGGTGACCTAAAAATTATCAAGTGTTCTTAATTTTAACGTAGCTTAGTTTGTCAGTCTTCTCCTTTATTAATGCTTTTTTGTGTCTTGTTTGAGGTTTTTCTCTACATTGCAGTTATGAAAATGTACTCTTCTGTCATATCTACAAGCTTCATTATTTTATATTCTCCATAGCCTGTAAAGTCACAATAGGGGGGGAGCATACTCCAATCAATAGTTGCAGTGTTTTTCATCATTGCATACTCCTCTCTTAATGGCATTTCTCTAATTTACAGAGTTGAGAGTCAAATAACTGACACAGCTCCTTCTTACACATACCTTGCCTAGAGCACACAGGGTGCCATCTTTTACTTCTCCAGTATCAACTGTATCCTTCCTGAAGTGGTAGCTGGCTTCCCAATACTTGATACCTTTAACAGTGTTATCTGAATTATGGCATTGTGTTACTTTAGATTGGGAATTGTTTATGTATTCACGCTTTACCCTGTCACACAAAACATTTGAAGGAAGACATCTTTTGTATGTTGAATTTCCACACCATATTGGCCTCAACTATCTCCTTGTACATTAATTGTTTCGTATCAGCTCAGGGGCACTCCTTGCTATTTGGTCAAAAATGTACTGACCTTGTTTATTGTGGTTGTTACACATTTTGTGATAACAGTAGACGCTGTCACCACAAGCCATCCCATCCTGCACATAGAAATTGTCAGGGCGTCACCTTGAACTTCCATTGTACCACTCAGGAAGGTTACATTCTTGTGCTCTACAGAGCATTCCAAGAGAAGCAAACTTACATTTTACATTGCAAGATCCAAAAGCAGCCTGCCCAAGGTTTCAATTTATAAGAGATAGACAAGGATCCTTTCTGCACTGACATTCTGATCCACAGTCACAGCATACTTTTTCAACTTCCACTTCCTTGTTATGACATAATTCCGATGAGTAATGTTTTGAGAAGCTGGTGTATTCATCACACAGAGTCCCTTGTGATTAATGAGGTTAAAGTAACTTCCATAGCAGCAGTTGCCAGAAGCACTGGTATTTGTATTATAGGCATTCATGATGCAATGTTTTTTCTCAAGTAAACAGAATTCCTATGTATGAAACATACCAAGATTATGACCTAGTTATTGAGCAATGACCACTGCAAAAGGAAAGCAATTGATTTACCTTTGAGGCATTTATAAACTGCTAGCCCAAAATGATGGTAGCATATCCCTGAGATTCAAGCCAACTTAAATATATTAGAAAGCTCCTTGCACACAAACAGATGCCCAGAAACATGTGGCAGACGTATAGAGATGAACACTTCCGTTGACTTGAAGCTGTTGAGAAGTTGACTCATGTCTTGGTCAACATTAATTAGATTCCCGTGGTTCTAAATCTCAGTCCCAGTTACAGAAAGGTGAAGACATAGCCGTAGACAGATTGGATCTGTTACATTAAGCACACTTAATATATCTTCTGTGGCCTTGGAGGCATTTGAATAATTGAAACTGTAATTTTCCACCACCATAAGCACACTCCACAAAGGGCCAGTGAGTCCACCAGCCAAGGGAATGGCAGTTTTGTGGCATTGTGGCAGTTTTAAACTCTCTACCTTAAACTCCAGCTTCTGACATAGTTATTTCTTCCTCCAAGCTGCATTTCATGAAAACTGACCCTTGTTACTATCTTATCTAACACAACTGGTGTTCAAATGTGGTAGAGTGCTTCAGGGCTCAATTTCATAAGTGAGGTCATTTATCTGTGGCATCCCTCGAAAGGCTCCCCGGTGCTGGACAACCAGAGAATTGGGAGCCCTTTCACGTAACCATGATAGTAGCAGTTACCCGGATAAAGGGCTAATTCTCTTGGAATCCATCCTGCTCCCTGTAGGTGTCTGGAAACCAAGAGCTTCTTAGGCTGTGGACGAATGACCCGCGTGCAGCTGGAGACCAGACCCTGAGCCACTCTTGAAGGCTCCACATGCGCTGGGGATGTTGGGCAAGCCCCACTTTGGGCGAGCCCCGGTGCCAGTTGGGCCGGGTTTGCGCGGAGCCTGTGGGCAGGTCAGGAGCACCTGCAGCCTGAGCCACAGGAGGGCGCAGTCGCAGGCGCCCGGCCACACAGCTCTCCACTATGCGGCCTTTTGGAGAGCTACTGGGCAGCTCTCTGCGGTCTTGGGAAGGTGGGTGAAGACTTGAGTCTTCCGAAGCTTGCTTCCGAAGCAAACCTTCTTCCAAGGCGGGACCTCAGCTTTCTGGGTTGGGCGGCCGCTGCCCTGCCCCTGAGAAAAGGGGCAGTTCCTCAGTGCTGGTCAGTTACAAGGAACTGGGGCTGGGGTTCCAGGGTCTGGAAGCTGGCCAGAGGGAGATGTACAGGAAAAAAAAGTAGAGTGACAACAAGAGGGAACTGAGCGGGCAACTGAAGCCCTTTAGAGGGGAGGAGTGAGGCGGTGTAGGGAAGAGACAGCAGCAAAAGGGTACACTGGGGCGATGGGAATTTAATTCAGAAGAGAGAAGCTTAGAAGGTCAGCATTCTGGAAGAGGCTATGGAGATTGAGACATCAACCCTGTTTCACTTCTTGGTATTGGTCCTAACAAATAGGCAAAACTAAATTTTCAGTAACTTGTTCCCACCATGGGCTTACAAAATTTTACTAAAGCCAGCTGCTGGCTGTTCCTAAAAGGGATATACCGTAAGTCTGTTTTCCTGAGGAAGACTAAGAGGGTGTTAACTGCATTTTTGCCTAACTCCTGCAGTAAAGAGTAAATAGGGTGTGTGTGAGACAGAGAGTGCTAATTTAATACAGTATAATTTTTCACCCCTTTAAATTTTATTTTAATAAAACAGCTTTATTGCAGTTTATTTATTCTATAGCAAACTACACATACATTGTATAACTGCAACAGGGCAGAATGAGCACAGCTCCTAGCAGGCAGCCATTGGTGTGCATCACTACTCTGCACCCTGTAACTAAGGCAACAGGTCTTCCTCAGCCGTTGCTCGGGGTTCTCAGTGGGCCCTGCCCACTGGTGTCTCAGTGAGGGACCACTGGGGAAAGTGATTCAGTCAAGGGTGGGTGGTATGGTGGTCATCAGGTGGAGAGTGAGGTAAGAGGCAGAACCAGGCCTTCTCCTGGAGGCCCTCCAGCTCACCCAAGCCTTGGGCCAGCAGGGAACAGACTGGGCCCTACGTCCTGCAGGGCTCCAGAGCCCTCACTAAGGCCCTCCCCTAGCCTTGGTCCAGGCCTTGAGGCAGCAGTGAACCTCTTCCCCCATCCCTGTCTCTGTGACCTAATAGCAGTGGCCATCTGTCTGGTCATAGTCTGTGAGACCTGGGCTCCCCATTTGGGTGGTCTGAGGAGACTGAGGGCCAGTGGGCAGGGCATGACAGCTGGGCAGGATGTGGGTACCTAGCCCTGAAGGAGCTGCCAACTGAGATCTGCCTCCTCTTAGCCAGGACTGGGACCTTGGAGGGTGAAAGTTGTGCCTTGAGACTTTGCCCTTCCTGGTCAGGACAGAGAATAACATTCATCTGGTAGAGAGTTACAGGAACATCATTACCTGACCATGACTGGACCTCAAGAACAAAGCATCTGACACTGAGAAGTCTGCAATAACTAACCACACCCATCCCTCACCTTTGGCTTTTAAATGGACTTACTGGAAGCTTTCAGTAACTTTGAGGTTCTTAGTGCATGAGCCACCCATCTCTTTGTATGAATCTGTAATGAACCTTTCTCTGTTCCAAACTCTAATGTTTAGTATTGATGGGCCTCACTGTGTGTTGGGCACACAGACTTGTGATTTTGGTAACATAACTAGCTAAATTAAGAAACTGTACGACTGTTTTCCAAAGTGGTTGTACCATTCTACATTTCCATCACCAGTATATATATAAGAATTCTAATCCCTCTGCATCTTTACCATCAGTTGGTATGGTCAGTCTTTTAAATTTTAGCCATTCTAGTAAGTGTGTAGTGATATATGTTGTAGCTAATTTTGCATATTCCTATTACTAGTGATGTTGAGCATCTTTTTCTGTGCTTATTAGCCTTCCATGTATCTTCTTTGGTAAAGCATATGTTCAGATCTCTTGCCTATTTCTTGAGGATTTGTTTCTTACTGAGTTTTGAGGTTTTTTAAAAAATATATTTTGAATAGTCCTTTAGCAAATATGCATTTTAAAAATCTTTTACCCCAGTCTGTGGCTTGTCTCTTAATTCTCTTCATAAAATATTTTAAAGAGAAGTTTGTAGGTTTGATGAAGTTCAACTTATCACTTTGTTCTTACATGGATTTTGTATTCACTGCCACATCTAAGAAACTTTTGCTTAACTTTCAGCTCTCAGTTTAAAATATTTCTCCTGTGTTTGCTTACAGAAGTTTTATAGTTTTAGGCTTTTCATGTTGGTCTGTGGTCTATTTTACACTATTTTTAGTATGTGATGCAAGATATGAAATTAAGTTCTTTTGTTTTCCATTCAGTTGTTCCAGCACTGTATATAAAAAGGCTACCCTTTCTCCAATGATTTACCTTTGTCAAAAATCTGTTGCCATATTTGTGTGGGTCTATTTCTAGTCCTGTTCTGGTCTTTTGATCTGTCTATTGTTAATAGTTTTAGAACTAACACCCAAAAAAGATGTCCTTTTCATTATAGGGGACTGGAATGCAAAAGTAGGAAGTCAAGAAACACCTGGAGTAATGGGCAACTTTGGCCTTGGAGTACAGAATGAAGTGGGGCAAAGGCTAATAGAGTTTTGCCAAGAGAACACACTGGTCATAGCATACACCTTCTTCCAACAACACAAGAGAAGACTCTACACATGGACATCACCAGATGGTCAACACTGAAACCAGATTGATTATATTCTTTGCAGCCAAAGATGGAGAAGCTTTATACAGTCAGCAAAAACAAGACCGGGAGCTGACTGTGGCTCAGATCATGAGCTCCTTATTGCCAAAGTCAGACTGAAATTGAAGAAAGTGGGGAAGACCACTAGACCATTCAGGTATGACCTAAATCAAATCCCTTATGACTATACAGTGGAAGTGAGAAATAGATTTAAGGGACTAGATCTGATAGAGTGCCTGGTGAACTATGGATGGAGATTTGTGACATTGTACAGGAGACAGGAATCAAGACCATCCCCAAGAAAAAGAAATGCAAAAAAGCAAAATGGCTGTCTGAGGAGGCCTTACAAATAGCTGAGAAAAGAAGCCAAAAGCAAAGAAGAAAAGGAAAGATAGACCCATTTAAATGCAGAGTTCCAAAGAATAGCAAGGAGAGATAAGAAAGCCTTCCTCAGCAATCAGTGCAAAGAAATAGAGGAAAACAATAGAATGGGAAAGACTAGAGATCTCTTTAAGAAAATTAGAGATACCAAAGGAACACTTCATGCAAAGATGGGCTCAATAAAGGACAGAAATGGTATGGACCTAACAGAAGCAGAAGATATTAAGAAGAGGTGGCAAGAATACACAGAAGAACTGTACAAAAAAGATCTTCACCACCCAGATAATGACGATGGTGTGATCACTCACCTAGAGCCAGACATCCTGGAGTGTGAAGTCAAGTGGGCCTTAAGAAGCATCACTATGAACAAAGCTAGTGGAGGTGAGTGATGGAATTCCAGTTGAGCTATTTCAAATCCTAAAAGATGATGCTGTTATAATGCTGCACTCAATATGCCAGCAAATTTGGAAAACTCAGTAGTGGTCACAGGACTGGAAAAGGTCAGTTTTCATTCCAATCCCAAAGAAAGGCAATGCAAAAGAATGCTCAAACTACTGCACAGTTGCAGTCATTTCACACGCTAGCAAAATAATACTCAAAATTCTCCAAGCCAGGCTTCAGCAGTATGTGAACTGTGAACTTCCAGGTGTTCAAGCTGGATTTAGAAAAGGCAGAGGAACCAGAGATCAAATTGCCAACATCTGTTGGATCATCGAAAAAGCAAGAGAGTTCCAGAAAAACATCTATTTCTGATTTATTGCCTATGCCAAAGCCTTTGACTGTGTGCATCACAATAAACTGTGGAAAATTCTTAGAGATGGGAATACCAGACTACCTGACCTGCCTCTTGAGAAATCTGTATGCAGGTCAGGAAGCAACAGTTAGAACTGGACATGGAACAACAGACTGGTTCCAAATAGGAAAAGGAGTACGTCAAGGCTGTATATTGATTGTCACCCTGCTGTTTAACTTATATGCACAGTACATCATGAGAAACTGTGGGCTGGAGGAAGCACAAGCTGGAATCAAGATTGCCGGGAGAAATATCAATAACCTCAGATATGCAGATGACACCACCCTTATGGCAGAAAGTGAAGAAGAACTAAAGAGCCTCTTGATGAAAGTGAAAGAGGAGAGTGAAAAAGTTGGCTTAAAGCTCAACATTCAGAAAACTAAGATCATGGCATCCGGCCCCATCGCTTCATGGGAAATAGATGGGGAAACAGTGGAAACAGTGGCTGACTTTAATTTTTGGGCTCCAAAATCACTGCAGATGCTGACTGCAGCCATGAAATTAAAAGACGCTTACTCCTTGGAAGGAAAGTTATGACCAACCTAGACAGCATATTAAAAAGCAGAGGCATTACTTTGCCAACAAAGGTCCGTCTAGTCAAGTAGTCCAGTAGTCATGTATGGATGTGAGAGTTGGACTATAAAGAAAGCTGAGCACCGAAGAATTGATGCTTTTGAACTATGGTGTTGGAGAAGACTCTTGAGAGTCCCTTGGACTGCAAGGAGATCCATCTAGTCCATCCTAGAGGAGATCAGTCCTGAATATATATTGGAAGAACTGATGTTGAAGCTGAAACTCCAGTACTTTGGCCACCTAATGCAAAGAGCTGACTCATTGGAAAAGACCCTGGTGCTGGAAAAGATTGAGGGTAGGAGGAGAAGGGGATGACAGAGGATGAGATAGTTGGATGGCATCACTCACTCAATGGACATGAGTTTGGGTAGACTCTGGGAGTTGGTGATGAACAGGGAGGCCTGGCATGCTGCTGTCCATGGGGTCGCAAAGAGTTGGACATTACTGAGCGACTGAACTGAGCTGATTGTTACACAAATACCCCACTGTTTTAAGTACTGTAACTTTATATGTCTTGAAATCAGAAAGTGGTAGTCCTCCAATTGTTTCTTCTTTTTCAAAGTGGATTGAGTATTCTAGATCTTTTACATTTCTATGTGAATTTTAGAATCAGTTTGTCAAATTTTACAAGAGAAACCTTGTAATTGATCTTTTGGGGAAAATTGACAACTAATGTTAATTATTTGATTGATGAATAAGATCTCTCCACTTATTTAGGTTGGTGTTAATTTCTCTCCATATTTATAGTTTTAAGTTACATGTCTTTCACAACTTTTGTCAGAATTATTGCTAAGTACTTAACTGTTTTGCTCTGTAATAATATCCCTTAAAAATTTTAATTTCCAATTGTTTATTGCTAGTGAATAAAAACAGAATTGACTGCTGCATATGCATCTTTCATCCTTTGAGCTTGCTAAACTCAGTAGTTCTAGTAGGTTTTTTTGTAGATTCCCTCAGATTTCTATATAGACCTCTATAAATGTCATCTATAAATAAAGACAAATTTAATCTTCCTTTCTAATCTGGAATCCTTTTATTTCTCTTTCTTGCCTGATTGCACTGCTCAGAACCTCTAGTACAATGTTGAATAGAGGTAGTGAGAATAGACGTTCTTGTCTTGTTTCTGATCTTAGAGGGAAGATATTCAATCTTTTACCATTGGAAGCTACCATTAGCAGTAGATTTTTCCACAGATCCCCTTTATCATGTTGAAAAGTTCCCTCTATTGTCAGTTATCTGGGAGTTAATAGGATTGGATGTTGGGTTTGGTCAAATGATTTTTCTGATCTATTGATGTGATCATATTGTTACTGTCCTTGCTCTAGATTCTTGGACAGAAATAGCACAGAAATAAATCTTGTTCCCAAAAGATTCTTAGGCAAGCAGCAGTTTTTATTGGAAAGATAACATGTGCCCAAGGGAGATGGTGAAAGAGTCCCAGTTCCCCAAGGACATTCAGGAATAGGATTTTAAAGGCAATGTGAAGGAGGGGACCACAGGATGCCTGATTAGCTTGACATCATTTCTCAGATTGGTTGGCATCAAAGTGAAATTTTGAGCTTCATCAACATACTGGTTTCAATTGGTCTGAGGTCTACATGCTTGCAGTCAGCAATTTTCATCTGGTCAGGGTCCGCTTCCTGCAAATACAACTTAGGATTGTGTGTCAGGCCTTTATCTTTCAGGAACTGGGAGTTCTGTGATTCTACTGTGTGGTGGATTTACAGTCCAGCTTTTGTCCTTTGGAAACTGTACATACATCAATGGAACAGAAATAATCTTGTACTTTTGTAGATCTCTAGTTGTTGTCGCAAAGACCTAAGCCCTCAGGCACTTTGTTTTAGTGGGCTTGTTTTAGTCTTGTTTGCTCCAGGCTATTTCCTCGGTCCTTTTCCAGGACGGCTATATACTCTTGTCTTCCTATTTCATTATGATTATTCATTTTTAGTTTGTTAATATGGTAATATACACTGATTAATTTTTCAGACCAACCTTGTGTCCATAGGATAAATTTCATTTGGTCATGTTATGTTATCCTTTTTATACATTGTTGAATTCAGTTGTTAACATTTTGTTTAGGATTTTGCCATCTGTGTTTGCGAGGGACATTGGTCTGAATTTTTGTATTAATGTTGTAAACTGATTTTCACATCAGGGTAATGCTGGCTGCAAAGAACTAGTTGGGTCATATTTTCTCCTGTTCATTTTTCTTGAAAGTTTGTGATTACCACAAGAAAGTTATGATTACCACAAGAAGTTTAGTTAAGATCCTTTACCACACATAATGACAAATGTTTTTTCTTATGATGAGCACTTTTAAGATCTATTCTCTTAACAACTTTCAAATACAATACAGTATTGTAAACTATAGTATCCATGCTGTATGTTATATCTCCAGGATTATTTTATCTTATAAATAGATGGAAGTTTGTATCTTTTACCCCTTCACCCATTGTACCCAACCCCCCCACCCTTGCCTCTGACAAATACAATCTGTCCTCTGTATCACTGGGTTTGGTTTTAGATTCTGCATATAAGTGAGATCACACAATATTTGTCTCTCTCTTTATCTGACTTATCCTGGAATAAATCCCACTTGATCATATTGTATGACCTTTTTAATATATTGTTGAATTTGATTTGCTGTTTTATTGAGTAGTTTTGCATTGATATTCATTAGAAATAATTGGCTTGTAGTTTTCTTACAGTGTCCTTGTCTATTTTTGGTATTGGTAATGATGGCTTTGTAAAATGAGTTTGGAAATGTTCCTTCCTCTTGTATTTTTTGGAAAAGTTTGAGAATAATTGGTGTTAATTCTTCTTTAAATGTTTGGTAAAACTCAGCAGTGAAGACATCTGGTTCTAGACTTTTCTTTGTTGAGAGGTTTTGGATTACTACTTGGATTACTCCTGGTAGCTCAGCTGGTAAAGAATCCGCGTGCAATGCAGGAGACCTCAGTTTGATTCCTGGATTGGGAAGATCCCTGGAGAAGGGATAGGCTACCCACTCCAGTATTTGGCCTGGAGAATCCCATGGACTGTATAGTCCATGGAGTCCCAGAGAGTTGGACATGACTGAGCAACTTTCACTCAGTTTGGATTACTAATTCAGTCTCCTTACTAGTAGGGCTTTCCTAGTGACTCAATATGCCTGCAATGCAGTAGAACCGGGTTTGATCCCTGGGTTGGGAAGATCCCCTGGAGAAAAGAATGGCAACCCACTCCAGTATTCTTGCCTGGAGAATTCCATGGACAGAAGAACCTGGCAAGCTATACAGTCCATATGGTTGCAAAGCCAGACATGACTGAGTGACTAACACACACTCCTTACTAATAATTGGCCTGTCCAACTTTTCTGTTTTTTCATGATTCAGTTTTAGTAGATGGTTGTTGTTCAGTTGCTAAGTCATGTCTGACTCTTTGTGACCCCATGTACTGCAGCACGCCAGGCTTCCCTGTCTTTCGCTGTCTCCTGGAGTTTGCTCAGGCTCCTGTCTGTTGAGTTGGTGATGCCATCCAACCATCTCATCCTTTATTGCCCCCTTGTCCTCTTGCCCTCAATCTTTCCCATCATCAGAGTCTTTTCCAGTGAGTTAGCTCTTCACATCAGGTAGCCAGAGTAGATGGTAGATTGTATGTTTCTAGGAATTTATCCATTTTTTCCTACGTTGTCCATTTTGTTAGCATATGATTGTTTGTATTGTTGTCTTACAATCTTTTGTATTTTGGTGGTATCAGTTATAACATCTCCTCTTTCATTTCTAGTTTTATTTGGCTGCTGTTTCTTTTTTCTTTTTTTTAATTAGTTTATTTATATATTTTTTAACTTTACAATATTGTATTTGTTTTGCCATACACTGACATGAATCCACCATGGGTGTACATGTTTTCCCCTTCCAGAACCCCCCTCCCACCTCCCTCCCCATCCCATCCCTCTGGGTCATCCCGGTGCAACAGCCCCGAGCACCCTGTATCATGCATCGAACCTGGACTGGCGATTCGTTTCACATATGATAATTTACATGCTTCAGTGCCATTCTCCCATATCATCCCGCCCTCGCCCTCTCCCATAGAGTCCATAATACTGTTCTATTTATCTGTGTCTCTTTTGATGTCTCACATACAGGGTTATCTTTACTGATTAACTAAATACCATATATATGTGTTAGTATACTGTATTGGTGTTTTTCTTTCTGGCTTACTTCACTCTGTATAATAGGCTCCAGTTTCATCCACCTCATTAGAACTGATTCGAATGTATTGTTTTTAATGGCTGAGTAATATTCCATTGTGTATATGTACCACAGCTTCCTTATCCATTTGTCTGCTGATGGACATCTAGGCTGCTTGATGTCCTGGCTATTATAAACGGTGCTGCGATGAACATTGGAGTACACATGTCTCTTTCAATTCTGGTTTCCTCAGTGTGTATGCCCAGCAGTGGGATTGCTGGGTCATATGGCAGTTCTATTTCCAGTTTTTTGAGGAATCTCCACACTGTTCTCCATAGTGGCTGTACTAGTTTGCATTCCCACCAACAGTGTAAGAGGGTTCCCTTTTCTCCACACCCTCTCCAGCATTTATTGCTTGTAGACTTTTGGATAGCAGCCATTCTGACGGCGTGAAATGGTACCTCATTGTGGTTTTGATTTGCATTTCTCTGATAATGAGTGATGTTGAGCATCTTTTCATGTGTTTGTTAGCCATCTGTATGTCTTCTTTGGAGAAATGTCTGTTTAGTTCTTTAGCCCACTTTTTGATTGAGTTGTTTATTTTTTTGAAATTGAGCTGCAGGAGTTGCTTGTATATTTTTGAGATTAATTGTTTGTCCATTGCTTCGTTTGCTATTATTTTCTCCCATTCTGAAGGCTGTCTTTTCACCTTGCTTATAGTTTCCTTTGTTGTGCAAAAGCTTTTAAGTTTAATTAGGTCCCATTTGTTTATTTTTGCTTTTATTTCCAATATTCTGGGAGGTGGGTGATAGAGGATCCTGCTGTGGTTTATTTTGGAAAGTGTTTTGCCTATGTTTTCCTCTAGGAGTTTTATAGTTTCTGGTCTTATGTTTAGATCTTTAATCCATGTTGAGTTTATTTTTGTGTATGGTGTTAGAAAGTGTTCTAGTTTCATTCTTTTACAAGTGGTTGACCAGTTTTCCCAGCACCACTTGTTAAAGACATTGTCTTTCTCCATTGTATATTCTTGCCTCCTTTGTCAAAGATAAGGTGTCCATCAGTTCAGTTCAGTTCAGTTGCTCAGTTGTGTCCGACTCTTTGCGACCCCATGAATCGCAGCACGCCAGGCCTCCCTGTCCACCACCAACTCTCGGAGTTTACCCAAACCCATGTCCATTGAGTTAGTGACACCATCCAGCCATCTCATCCTCTGTCATCCCCTTCTCCTCCTGCCCCCAATCCTTCCCAGCATCAGGGTCTTTTCCAATGAGTCAACTCTTCACATGAGGAGTTATATTTTCATTCAGACCAAAATATTTTCAGTTATACATTTAAATCATGTTTGGATCATGGCTGTTCTTTAACTTTGAAGCAAATGACTATTTTCTAGTTTTTTTTTCTTCTTTATACAATTTTAATTCTGCAAGTAAGAAACATTATGCAGTTTTTATTTTTAGCATTTGTTAAGACTTCCTTTATGACTTAGATATTGTCTATTTTGGTAAATATCATGTGCGTGCGTGCATGCTAAGTTGCTTCAGTCATGTCTGACTCTTTGCAGCCCTATGGACTGTAGCCTGCCAGTCTTCTCTGTTCATGGGATTCTCCAGGCAAGAACACTGGAATGGGTGGCCATGCCCTCCTCCAGGGGATCTTCCCGACCCAGGGATTGAACCACGTCTCTTATGTCTTCTACATTGGCAAGTGGGTTCTTAACACTAGGGCCACCTGGGAAGCCTGTTTCAATTAGGTTAGTTTGATTAAGTTTGCTTAAATCTTCTACTTAACTCTTTTTTTTTTTTTTGGTCTGATGTATTTGTTGCTGAAGGAAAGTATGTTAATACCTACAAGTAGATTTTGAATTTTTCTATTTCTCCTTTCTGTTCTGTTGGTGTTCACTTTATATACTTCAAAGCTATTTGTTAAGTAGATACAAACTCCTGCTGAATTTTATCATATTAAATATACATTTATCTCTGTAATGACTTCATCTTTTCTGCTATTAGTATGGTTTGTTTCCTTTCTTTTGCCAATATAAATTAGTAAACTATTGTCATTATTTTAGAGTAGAAGTTCTTTCCTCTCAATTCAGAGGAAAGAACCTTTTCCTCTGGAGCATATTGAATTAGATTCTGATTTGCATTTAGAGCCAATAAAGGGCAGTAGGAGTATGTTTTGAGGATACTAGACATGCCCTAGCAGGATAATTTCCCCAGCTGAGGTAATTATAGGGTCTCTAGCTAGAGGTGGCTAGGCTTCTCAGATAGGAGGATTCTAGGCACCTTCCCTGGTAGAGGAGCGTCAGGGGTACTTGGGAGGATCTAGGTACTCAGAACCAATCCAGTCCACCTGGAACTCCCATTATCAAGGTCAAAGTTTTTTTTTTTCTGTCTCAATTAGATTTCCCACTACAGTCTTTGCAAATATCGATATTCAACTTAACGCTGTGATTCTGAAACTCCACAGTTAAATTTTGGCTTTCTTTGAAGTTGGTTCTGTGGCTAAAGGAGAGATTTTTTTTTTTTTTTAACTCTACTATTATCAGCAATCTGAGCTGAGAACTTAGAGCCTTGAGCTTCATTGTGCAAAATCTCCATTAGAATTTAGTACACCCATTCTACCCCTCAGTCTTTGACATACTTCTAGGCATCATCACAGCCCCCCCTTGGTCCCCCACACACTTGCTTCAATAGGGCACTTCATCACAATCAACACTGAGTAGAAATTTAACTAATTGTGATGTTATTATGAGCCCATCCCCCATTCAGCAGGAGTTCAGCAGTGTGTTAAGGCCATGGACATACCTAAGCGAATCCCAGAGACCCATTTTATCTGTCTCTCTTGGCAGCACTCTTGGTACCAAGTCCTGTATCTGTCAAGATCTAGTCCAGAAAAGAAAAATCCACCAAGAGTAATTACTATAGGGAATTCTTGAAAAGGTATTAGAGGGCTGAAAAGGTAAAAAGGGAACACGGAGGTACACAGAAGTATGAATTAGCAGAGAGAGTTGCACCCCTAAGATTGTGGGAACAAAGGGAAGAGATTGGGGTTTTCATAACCTAGAAGCTCTCACAGTGGGCCTCATAGGTCTGGACCTGGACAATAGAAGATAGAGCATTACCAGCCCAGGTGCTGCTGGTAATTCAGGAACTCAGAAAAGAAGTAGTGTGGAGTTGATAGCTGTACTTCCTATTAGGTAATGTTGAGCTGGTACTGGTTCCTTAGGGACTTGGAAGAAGGTCCTCCAGAACTCTGACACAGATCTCAGAGACAGAGGGTTACTCCTCTCATGGAGCATATCAAGCCAGTATCAGGGAGCTTTGTGGTATAGCCTGAAACATCTGAGAAAGAGATACTGGCTGGCTGGTGTGGGTTGCCCACGGTACTGGAAGATGGCTCTGTACATCTGGTTCTGAGCCCTCTGGGGAGGGGGCACTGTCCACTAGTTGCCTTTGGTGGGGATTGATGGAGCTGGTTCTGGGAATGTGGTAACTGACTCTCACCACCAGAGCAAGATACCATGCTGGGCGTGGGGGGAAGGTCACTGACAGTAACAGCAGGCAAACAGGAGGAGCCCCTTGTCCTTCCCTTTTGCTTTTTATTCTCCCTCTCAGGCTTTTCTTGACAGCACTTTTCAGGAATCCAGCTAGAAATGGGGAAATATAATGTGCAGATTCCCATCGCTAGCTCCATAGACAAAGTATAAACTTTAGCTTTAGGACTCAGAAAATAGTTGATAATCAGTGTAAGATCTGTCAGCAGAGTTCTGCTGATAGCTTTTGTGGTGACAGGTAATATATAGGAGGTGATAAATGATTTGTGTGATGCTCTCTGATATTTTCTGTTGTTTTATTTAGTTGTAGCTCACTACATTCTTCTCATGACCCTGAATGGTTTGTGACCTAAGTGTAAGAAACCCTGAATTAGCTGTGACTAAGAGTGAGTGGAGGCAAGGTAAGATAGAGGTTTTGAGGAGTTTGAAGTAGCTGCTGGGAATAGAAGAAAGAGTTAATTACTGATGCCGAGGAGGATTTCTGACACTACTTGAAGTGCAGGTAATGTTAGAGAGGAAGGGCTTTGGAGTGACACCAGTTCAACATAATTAATGGTACAATAGTGACAAAGACTGGTATGACTTAAAGATCCTTGGCAATGAAATTTTTTCTTGTTACCACATCCTATTTCTGATGAAATAACTTGATATAAGTTTTTTCCTCTTTATAATGCTTTGTTTTTAATAGTCCTCTTTTACTTCACACAATTCCATCTTAATATCCCCAAATCTGTAGCAGATACCAAGGATATCATGAAGGGAGACATTGAAAGGAAATCTGGTCATTAGGATTTGACCTATATCAGAGATGCTTTCCCTTAGAAGTTTCATTTAGTATTCTTGGCTTCCAGTAGCTATCCATTAGTTCTGGCAAAGTATCTAGGAGTATCCAGGTGTTCTTAACATTGTAATGCCGAGAGTATTCTTATGCTCTCTACTATCAACCCCATTTGTGTCCGTGTTTAGAATATTCAGGCCACCAGTGTATGTTCAGATGTGTCTCCAATTTTTTTAATCTTTTGTTTTCAAATGTTAAGCAAATTATTAATACTTTTAACTGGAGTCAACAAATGAACAAAATTAGCTTTTACTTGAGTTAAAATTTGTTTTCAACAGGTATGAAGTAAGTCCATTCAAATTGTGATCTCTGAATATTTTAGTGAACTGACTCTAGATTTAAATTCTTCAATCTAACGTTCTCTAGAGAATTCAGCTAACTCGCCGTTCATGTAAAATATAGAATGGAATCTGTCTACACACAGCCAAGGTGAGTCTCTTATGATTGAGAACATGATGCAGCTGGGCTAGGTGCAGAGAAGGCTGCTGCTTCCATGCTGTGATTAGAAGCAACTGGGTTGTTGCTGCTGCTGCTAAGTTGCTTCAGTCGTGTCTGACTCTGTGCGACCCCATAGACGGCAGCCCACCAGGCTCCCCCGTCCCTGGGATTCTCCAGGCAAGAACACTGGAGTGGGTTGCCATTTCCTCCTCCAGTGCATGAAAGTGAAAAGTAAAAGTGAAGTCACTCAGTTGTGTCCAACTCTTAGCAACCCCATGGACTGCAGCCTACCAGGCTCCTCTGTCCATGGGATTTTCCAGGCAAGAGTACTGGAGTGGGGTGCCCTTGCCTTCTCCGACTGGGTTGTTGACTTTGTCCCCAAATAACAGCCTCATTCCTATTACTCTGTCAATATAGCTGCCTACCTTGGAATGTCCAGGGGTTTTCTGCAGATGAGCGTGTGTTATAAAATACATGTTTGTATTGATTGGGGGTGGGGGGGCTCCCGAAACTAATGAGTCCCTTAAGTGAGGCTTACTTTGATTACTAACCTCAAACAGAATAGGAGCTAGATAAGATGTCTGTAGAGGAGAAGGGGAGATGGAGCAAACTGGCTGAATAAAGAAATCAAAAAATGATGAGTTTTGGATGGGCTGTCCACATGCTTACTGAAGCTAGCATAGTACCAGTAGACTTTTGGGTGGAAGAGAAATTGGGAGTCAGATGTCAATCTTTTTAATATGAAAAATGTCATGCCAGTGTACATGCTTAGAGAATAGTATATTAATGAGTCCTTATATTAAAACAGGATTCAACAATTACCCATCTATGATGAATTTCCTTCATTTCTTTCCCTGTAAACCTGCTCTTCCCTTATCCCTTGCCCTTACATATATATGAGACAATCTCCAGAATTTCATTGATTCAAGCCTTGATCCAATTGAAATCACTTTCTTTCTCTCCCTCTCTCCCCTACCCTCTCTGCCCCAACCATCCTATCCTAGATCTTCTTTCTATTTTCACTTCAGCATTGCAGCTTTGATGGTCCAGTTCTTCCAGGACACAGATCCATAAAGGTCATCCCTGCACCCTCAACAGCTCAGAGGGAGGAGCCAGACCAATAGTGCCTGATGCCCTGCCCTCTTCTGCCCTGAGCAGGTGGCTCCATAATGACAGTGGGTGAGGCCCTGGTACACTTCAGAGTCACTCCCCTGCTTCTCTGGTTTGGGGTATGTCTGTTCATTTCTGGTCACTCTCAGGCCAGGCCCTCCCAGCGCTTCTTTTCCCCAGAGTTGGTGATCCCCTTGAAGGTGACTGGCTGGGGCAGAAATGCAAAGGTTCCAGGCTGGCTCTCCTATAGCCTGCGATTTGGGGGCCAAAGACATATTGCCCACATGAGGGTCAAGAAGTTCTTGGTTTCCAGACCCCTCCCAGTGTTCACCTACACAGACCAGCGTTCGCTCCACCAGGATCAGCCTTTTGTTCCTGATGACTGCTACTATCATGGTTATGTGGAGGGTGTTCCCAAGTCACTGGTTGCCCTCAGTACCTGTTCTGGAGGTTTTCGAGGAATACTACAGATAAATGATCTTGCTTATGAAATTGAACCAATTAGGTTTTCTGCCACATTTGAACACTGGGTGTATAGAATAGACATCGATGACACTCAGTTCCCACCTATGAGATGTGGGTTAACAGAAAAGGAAATAGCACGCCAATTGAAGTTGCAGGAGTTGCATAATTTCACTCTGATGCAGAGTTCTTACACAGGCTGGTGGACCCACTTGCGGTTTCTTGAGCTGGTAGTGGTTGTGGACAATCTTCGATTCGTTCACTCGGGAAGCAATGTGTCAGTAGTACAAAATGATATAGCCAATATTGTCAACATAATAAATAGCCTGTATCGCCCTTTGGAACTTGATGTAACTTTAACTGGGCTTGAAATCTGGACTAAAGGAAACCAAATTGCCACTGATAACATAGATAAAATTTTGGAGGATTTTTCTGTATGGAAGTTTTTTAACCTCGATAACCGACTGCCACATGATACAGCCCATCTTTTCATAAAGAAATCATTTGGCGTGAAGCTTGGAGTTGCCTATGTTGCTGGAGTATGCCAGCATCCTCTTAATAGTGGAGTTGATGTTTTCGAAGATGAGAGTCTGTATAATCTTGCACTTATTGTTACCCATGAACTTGGTCATAATTTAGGTATGCTGCATGATACTAAATTTTGTGTGTGTGAACTTCAGTTTTGCATAATGTATCCTGCCAGATCGGTAACGGATAAATTCAGCAACTGCAGTTATGGCGAGTATTGGGACAATTTGATCAGTAATGGATTATGTCTTTACTCTCCTCCAAATCCCCAGAATATCTTTAGGATAAAGTATTGTGGGAACCTAGTGGTCGAAGAAGGAGAGGAGTGTGACTGTGGCACCATAGGGCAGTGTATACATGATCCCTGCTGTCTGCCGGATTGCACTCTGAAGCCTGGAGCTGCTTGTGCTTTTGGGTCTTGCTGCAAAAACTGCAAGTTCAGGTCAGCAGGGACTTTGTGCAGAAAACAGATCAATAAATGTGACCTTCCAGAGTGGTGCAATGGGACATCGCATCAGTGCCCAGAAGACGTATATGTGCAGGATGGGATTCCCTGTAGTGACAGTGCCTACTGCTATAAAAAGAACTGTACTAACCATGATGAACAGTGCAGAGAGATTTTTGGCAAAGATGCAAGAGGTGCATCTCAGAGTTGCTACAAAGAAATCAACACCCAAGGAAATCGATTTGGTCACTGTGGTATCAGTGACATAGAGTACATAAAATGTGCAGTCCCTGATATCCTGTGTGGAAGAGTTCAGTGTGAAAATGTGGGAGTAATTCCTAACCTGATCGAACATTCCACAGTGCATCAGTTTCACGTCAATGACACCACTTGCTGGGGCACTGATTATCATATAGGAATGTCCATACCTGATATCGGTCAGGTGAAAGATGGCACAATGTGTGGTCAAAAAAAGATGTGTATTCACAGCAAGTGTGTCAGTATGGTTCCTATGCCACAAGCCTGTCAGCCTGAGACCTGCCACATGAAAGGGATCTGCAATAATAAGCAACAGTGCCACTGCAACCCTGGATGGGCACCTCCCTACTGCAAGAATAAAGGCAATGGAGGTAGTAATAGTAGTGGCCCACCTGTTAATCCCCAAGGAGATGGGGCAGATGAGGCAGAAGAGACAGAAGAGACAAAAATGGGGAAGGAAACTCAAATGTTACTGTGGCTTATTCCTTTGATTTGTTTATTTGTATATTGCCTCCTTGTGCTTTGTAAGAACCGTAAAAAGGAAAAGGAGCCGGAAATGATGAAGGAAGAAGGGATGGAGGGAGAGGGGACAGAAGAAGAAGGGATGGAGGGAGAGGGGACGGAGGAAGAAGGAATGGAGGAGAAAGAAGGTGACTAAGGCTCCTGCTTCATTTACAAAAAAAAAAAAATCCCTAGTTTTTCTTTTAAATAGTAGAGGAGCATTAGGGCATGTCTGACTGCTTCAAGAAAAATTTAAGCATCTCTCATGGCAGGATCATAAGCATTAATATTTCACTGAAGGATTCCTATCATGTTCTTAACTTACTCTTCAGTGTGTTAAGCAATATTAAAAGTTCATTTTTTCCCTCTGGAAGTCATCTCTTTATGTTTCCTGAGCAAAGGCACAGCAAAGTCACATTTTTAAGCTAATGTCTATCAGTTGTAAACATCCTCCCACCTTTGTACTCTTAAAATGTCATGTCCAAGATGTGCCGCTATATACCCTATGTCTGTTTTGCCAGCTCTTTTCTGGGGAGCTGTGCCAAAGAGGGGCCAGTAAAAGTAGCCTGGAATGATGGATGAAGAGAGAAGGGATTTTACCTTCTTGTTTGCCAAAAGTTACTCTGTCATTTTGGTAGCCAAGCTTGGTTTTGGATTCCAGTTTTGTTGACTCTGTTAGAACCACCCTCATTCTTCATTAAAAGTACAAGCACCAGTTGACCACTGATACTTTGAGAGATCACAGTTGTAGCTCTGGGGTTAGCAGTGTGGTTCTCCTGTGAGTTTCTGGAGCACCAGCAGCAGCTGGTCACTTGCCCTCTTTAGAAGTCTTGGCCCCTGCTCTGCAAAGGACCTCCTAAAATCACCAGTACCTGAAAGAACCAACTTCTTTCTTTTGTTCCCTTGGCCCTGTGGCTGCAAGGTGCTTTCAGTAGTTACTTCATTGTGATAGTTTGAATTCTCCAGCAGCAGACACTGAATTAGAGTTTAGAGAGAAAGGGTGGAGGAAGTCAGCTGTACAGATGAGAAATAATACTGCCGTTTCAGCCTTGGCCAACCTGGCAGCAAGCTCTGGAATGAATATTACCTAACAGACTAGTCTTGAATTGGGCTAAAATGGCCTGGTCTTCATACTTTCCCCTTGGCCATTCACTGGATGTGGGTGCCCCAAGAAGGGTAAGAGCTTGACCATGCGCCTCTCAGCAACTGAGGCTGACCCCAAAGAGCTAATATCTGGAGGCTCTATGCTGATCATTCCAGCAGCTGGTCAGCAAGACTTTCCTGGAAGGAGGATGCAGATGGCTGATTTGGAAATCCCACAGTCACCTTTACATTGCTCTGATCAGCTTTGCTTTCTGTCCTTTAGAACAGCTTCTCCGGGATTCTGGCAGGCACCTCTGCCTGTGGGGAACCACAGAAGAGGGAAGTTAGTGGGATGAAGCATGGACCCTACTACTGTGTTTGGTTTTGGAGCTGAAGTTGATTCTTACTGTCTCTCTCCACTATGCATTCTAGTTTCCCTCATCTCTAGATACCATTCTGATGGTTTGGGTTGGATATTCACCCTGTGTTATTACCCAGGTCCTTATCTTTAAAGCCCCCGAATGTCTGATCACGTTGCCTTTCTCAGGCTGGGATTGCTGAATCTATCCATTCATAGTCACAATAGAACTAGAGGATAGGAAGAGACACCTGAGATCACCTGGGTTCCACACACCTGCCCTACCTCCTATGATAAGGCTCAGCTATGCTCGTCAAGACTGTGACCTCTTCTTGCTACTAGAGGGACACAAGGATCCCCAAATGCCCAGGTGGCAGCTTTTATTTCCACTGGGACTTTAGCTTTGTCCCAAGGCAAAAATATGACCCATTTGGTGACTCTGCGGAGCCCAGAGTTGCAGGGGACAGGAAGTACAAAACACATCAATGAGTCATAGGGAGTGATGGTAACTGGTGCCACTGCTACTTCCAGCCCCTGGTTCCCAGACCTTTGTAAAGGTCTCTGGTTTAGTGTGTACAGTCCATCCTGGGGTGGTTCCTGTGTTAGAGTTCCCCAGGGAGACAGAACCAAGAGGCTATAAAGATTTATATATTTACCCTTTCTTCAAAAGAGGAAGTAAAGTCCTTGGGTGATATTTATTCTTGAAATCTGGTAACTTTAATACTATAATGGGAAATTAATCATGAGATATTATGATATAAATTCAATATGCCTTATGCTACATGGTAGAATAAGAGAAAATAACAAGACAAGAAATATTAATATAAAAATATACCAAAATAAGGAGGACATACTCATAACATATTCCAATCCTTGTTTCTATAACTGCTCATATGGTTGTAGCTGGTATTTATGACCTTCTTTTACTACCCATTTTGTTCCTTTGTCTTCAGCAAGTACTTCATCTAATCATGGTTCTTTATCTGATGGGGGTAATCCAAACCTTTATTCCTGAAGGGTCTGAGCCAGTCCAACCTGCCATTGACCTTAATCACACAGCATGGTAATACTGAGAGATACCCTAAGATATTTCCTGTGTTCCAGACCTTCTCTGCTTTACCTTTACTGTGGAATAGTAGTCCAATTTCCCCTCATCACCCCAGTCATCACCATAGTTCCATTCATTGATTCAGAGGCATGGGAAACCAAATTGTCCAGGTGTCAGTCTTAACTTTCTGTTAATAGAATCACTGTTGTGTCTCCTGGTGGAAGCATTTCTCCCTCTAGGACTAAGAATTCTCAGCTAGCAAAGTGTAAAATCATGAGAATAGGAAGCAAAAATTTTGCTAATAGATCACTAAGGTTAATAATGAGTGTGATCAATTCCATTTCCACGTTGATTCCTGGACCCTTGAATCCTGGGTTTGGAGAAATAGCACCATATATTCAACATTGATTCTGGGCATAAGCAGCCTTCTGAAGGCCCTTGCTTCAGTCCTGCAAGGTATGACCACCTAGCTAGCACTATAACTGAGTCTTCAAAAGGCTGTTCTGTCAAGACAGCTGCTTCAGGATAGTGGGGAACATGGTAAGACCAGTGAATTCTGTAAGTATGGACCCATTGCCACATTTCTTTTTCTGTGAAGTACATTCTTTGATCAAAAGTAATGCTGTGTGGAATACCATGCTGATGGATAAGGCATTCTTTAAGTCCATGGATGGTATCTTTGGCAGAAGTACTGGGTGTGGGGTGGGGGTGGGGGGCAGATTACATCCAGAGTGTCTACTCCTGTAGGAATAAAATGCTTCACCTTGTATATTGGAAGCAGTCCAGTGTAATGAACCACCTTCTGATGCACGCACTAGGAAGCTGTCTGATCACCTCAGGAAATATTGCTATATTGGAGGCTCAGTGTTGGTCTCTGCCACTGAAGATTGGGCAGTTAGTGGTGGCTATAGCCTGGTCATTCTTGGTGAGTGGAAGTCACTGTTGCTGAGCCCATGTATAACAGTCAACTCTACCCTGCCACCATGGCTACTGTGTTAATGAGCCCATTGGGTGATGATAGGTAGCTAGGAAAACAGGCTGATTGGTATGCACAGAATGAGTCATCCTATCCACTTGGTTATTAGAATCCTCTGCTGAGGTAACCCTTTGGTGAGCATTCACGTGTGACACAAATTCCTTCATGTTTTTTGACCAGAGAAGTCAGTCTGCATACCTCTTTCCCATATTTCTTTGTCACCAATTTTCACATCATGTTCCTCGCATGTCCCTAAACCACTGGCCACAGCTCATGAATTGGTACATAATCGCAGATCTGGCCATTTCTCCTTGCAAGCAATGTGCACAATGAAGTGCACTCCCCAAAGTTCTGTGCACTGGGAGAATTTTCCTTCTTCACTGTGCTTCAGGAATGTCCCAGCAAAAGGTCATAGTGTTGCAGCTCTTCATGTACAGGTGGCCATGCATATCATGCAGAGCCATCTGTAAACCAGGCCTGGATCTTCTATTCCCCTTTCATCTGATTACAGGGAACTCCCCATGAGGCTCCCCTGCTCAGGCCTGACTTGTATATATCACTTTCATTTGATGATGGAATGTTACTATGCAGGCCCACTTTATGGTGTGGTGGCTCAGATAATTCCCAATTCACGATGGGCAACTTGGTAAGCCCATCATCAAGCATTCATTATCTACTATGGCCCTATAATATACCAAGAGCTGTTTCTCAAAGAGAGTAGTTATCCAAAAGTGATGGCATAGCCTTGCTCCAAAATCTTAAAGGACCACAGTGCGATTCACCTATAGGAGCCTGACAAAGTCTCCAAACAGTGTCCCTACCTGCCGCAGAGACTCTGAAGCACCACTGTACGTGCTGGATCATATAGCCCAAGTGGCCGAGCAGTTTGCACAGCAGGCTGGACCTGGGGCAGAACTTTCTCTTCTTCTGGGCCTCCTCAAAAGTAGCACCTTTTCAGGTCACTTGGTAAATGGTTTGGAACAACACACCAAATGAGAAATATGTTGCCTCCCAAATCCAAAGAGTCCCACTGGGGACTGAGCTTCTTTCTTGGTTGTAGAAGAGCCAGATACCACTTACTTTTTATCTTAGAAGTGATATCCTGACATGCTCCAGACCACAGGTTCCCTAAAAATCTCACTAAGTTAGGAATGAATTTTGGTCAGATTTAAATGATATACAAATGTCTTGCCAATGAGCCTGGGGTAGTTACTATAACTCACTCACTAGATGTAATCAACATAGTATCATCAACATAATGGGCCGGTATGATATCTTGTGGAAGGGAAAGGTGATTGAGATCCCTGCAAACTAAATTATGACATAGGGCTTGGTGGTTGATAGGTCTCTGAAGGAGAACAGTGTATGTGTATTGCTGGCCTTGCCAGTTGAAAGCAAACTGCTTCTGGTGGGCCTCGTGGACATCAATGGAGAAAAAGGCATTTGCCACATCAGTAGCTACAAACCAGGTACCAGGGGATGTGTGAATTTGCTCAAGCAACAAAATCATATCTGGTACAGCAGCTGCAATTGGAGTCACCACTTCTTTAAGCTTACAATGAAGTAATCCACTGTCATTCTCCAAGATCCAACTGTCTTCTGCATAGGTCAGCTAGAGTTGAATGAGAATGTGGTGTGAAGGACTGCGTCCTTCAAGTCCTTGATGGTGGCAGCAGTATCTGCAGTTCTTCCAGGGATGTGGTATTAGTTTTGGTTTATTATTTTCCTAAGTAGAGACAGTACGAATGGCTTCCACTTGGCCTTTTCTACTATAATAGCCCTCACTGGACAAGTGGGGAACCAATGTGAGGATTGCAGCTGCTAAAAATGTCTGTTTCAATTACACATTCTACAACTAGGGAAGTAACCACAGGGTGAGTACAGAGAGGCCCTGGACCTACTGTGAGGTGGGCCTGAGCTAAAGCTCCCTTGACTACCTGACCTCTGTAAGCACCTGCTCTAACTGGAGGGCCGCAGTGATGTTTTGAGTCTTCTGGAATCAGTTCAGAGCCACTGTCTGGTAGTCTCCAGAAAATATGATTATTTCTTTCCCCTCAATGTCCAGTTACCCTCTTAAAAGGCCACAGGTCCCTCTGGGGAAGGCTGGGAGAAAAGTTTACTGTATAAATCTTCATTAGTCTACCAGGGTCCTTCCTCAAGGGGACCTAACCTCCCATTCATTCAAGGGGTCTTGGGTCTATAAACTGGCTCAACTCTGGGAATTGATTTAGTGGCTGTGACTCATTTCCTGATTTGAGTCAAGTGACTTTTGTTCACTTGACTTTGAACTTTTCTGCTTATTTAGCTCAAGAGAGAATTTCTGTTTCACTTGTAGGAACATCATGATTAACTCACCAAGACCATAGGTTTACATGAGCCTGACTATCTGATTGCTACTTTGACTCTACTGTTCATTATGGTAACCATGCCTCCCTTGGCTTTTGTGGTTGAGTGCCCTCACTTGGCCCCTGCCACCCTAGGATCCACATATTCCTATTGCGTTAAGTTTCCCAATTGAGTGGCTGTGGTTTCCACTCAAAGATCTGTCCTCCACAAAAGAGCCATCATTGAGCCCTTCAAGGATGTTGGGCTCCTCTCACAAATTTATTTCTCAAAATATTAAGTGAAAGGTATGTCCTGGTAGGCTGCAGGCCATGGGGTCGCTAAGAGTTGGACATGACTGAGCGGCTTCACTTTCACTTTTCCCTTTCATGCATTGGAGAAGGAAATGGCAACCCACTCCAGTGTTCTTGCCTGGAGAATCCCAGGGATGGCGGAGCCTGGTGGGCTGCTGTTTATGGGGTCGCACAGAGTCGGACACGACTGAAGCGACTTAGCAGCAGCAGCAGCATGTCCTCTGGACCCTCCCAGTGTGGGTGAGCAGGTCTTAAATGACTTCACTTTTAACATTTCAGTCTCCCTAAGCCTCTGAATCCCTTCTTCTATGCTTAAACCAAAAGAGGTTGGGCATTTCCAGTTGGCTCACAGTAGGCCTTCTGTTGGTTCATGTTTCAGAGAACCAACCAACAAATTGTCAGAGCCCTTTTTGACACCCCAACTTGCAACATTAAATGCAGAATCTCAGCTTAGTGAGCCCATATCAATAAATTCAGACCAGTCAAACTTATGATCCCTATACTGTTAGCCTACATACTCAGTGTTCGTTCTCACACGTGTTCACTTGATGTCTGCTTCTAGAAATTAGAAAACTCAAATAGTTCTTTTGGAGTGTAGTACACATCTTCATGGGTTACTCATTGTACTTCACCTTTGCTGATAAGTCACTTTAGTCATGTCCAACTCTTTGCGACCCAATGGACTGTAGCCTGCCAGGCTCCTCTGTCCATGGGATTTTCCAGGCAAGAATACTGGGCCTGTCACGAATGGTCATGGTGATCTTCTCCCCAAAAGCCTGTTTGAGCACCCTGAGTGCCTGATCTGAGCTCCAGCCCGCACAGTTCCCCTTGATCTGCAGCACCTGTTTCCCAAACCACAGACCCACCAGGGAGGACCAAGTTTAGGCCTGACCATTTGTGGCAGGCCCTTTGAAGGACAATTACCTTGAATAAGGATAGTACTGGACACGTCGGCTTTGTCTTTAAAAAATGGAAAAATCACGTCCATTATGAAAGATAGTTCTGCAGCTAGAAATGGTCTTCTCACAGAACACAACACCTGTGAGGTCAATGGACAGAACGTCATTGGACTGAAGGACTCTCAAATCACAGATGTACTGTCCACAGCTGGAAATATGGTTAAATATAGTTACTATTATAATCATGTCTGCTTTTATCTTTGGACACATTATTAAACATATGGTGCCAAGCATAATGAAAAGCTTGATGGATCACACCATTCCTGAGGTTTAGAATTCAGGGCACAGTGGAAACTTCCCAGAAGTTCTCCTGTAAGTCTTCGGCAACTTACCTTTATATTATGCACATGAAGTCTTCCAGGAGCCAGTGAGCATATGCTGTGTGAGGACCTTCATGTCTTACAGTAGGGCTGGGAATCTTACTGTTCCATCTGGTATCTTGTTCAGACATCAAGATAGTTGTAACCTTATCCTGATTTTACAGTTGAAAAGACTTTCACAGGCTAGTTTCTTTCCTGGGAACCTGATGCTTTCCTGGGAACCTGATCCCAGGATCAAAATCACTGGGCTCCAAAATAACTGCAGATGGTGACCGCAGCCATGAAATTGAAAGACACCTACTCCTTGGAAGAAAAGCTATGACCAACCTAGACAGCACATTAAAAAGCAGAGACATTACTTTGCCAACAAAAGTCCGTCTAGTCAAAGCTATGGTTTTTCCAGTAGTCATGTATGGATGTGAGAGTTGGACTATAAAGGAAGCTGAGCGCTGAAGAACTGATGCTTTTGAACTGTGGTGTTGGAGAAGACTCTTGTGAGTTCCTTGGACTGCAAGGAGATCAAACCAGTCCGTCCTAAAGGAAATCAGTCCTGAATATTCGTTGGAAGGACTGATGCTGAAGCTCCAATACTTTGGGCACGTGATGTGAAGAACTGACTCATTTAAAAAGACCCTGATGCTGGGAAAGAATGAAGACATGAGGAGAAGGGGACGACAGAGGATGAGATGGTTGGATGGCATCACCAACTCGATGGACATGAATTTGAGTGAGCTCCGGGAGTTGGTGATGGACAGGGAAGCCCGGTGTGGTGCAGTCCATGGGGTTGCAAAGAGTTGGACATGACTGGGCGACTGAACTGAAATGAATGAAGATAATGGCTACCTCTTTCAAAATGTCTTGTGCATGCACTGTTGTATTCAGTGCCCCTGACCCTGCAGCAGGCCACTGTTGACCCATGCCTCTGCCAGAGTCTCCTGGAGACTCACAGTCAAGTCTGGGTCAGGCTCTTGTGGGGTCACTGCTATTTTCTCCTGGGTCCTGGTGTGCACAAGGTTTTGTTTGTGCCCTCCAAGAGTCTGTTTCCCCGGTCCTGTGTAAGTTCTGTAATCAAATCCCACTGGCCTCCAAAATCAAATTCCCTCAGTCCATTTGCCAGATGCCCAGGTTGGGAAATCTGTTGTGGTTCCTAGAACTTTCTTAACAGTGTGAGAATTTATTTGGTATAATTGTTCTGCAGTTTGTGAGTTGTCTGGTTGGTGGCTCTATGGTGGGGCTAATGGTGACTTCCTCCAAGAGGGCTTATGCCACAGGCTGTGTGACCAAGGTCTGCTGCACCAAGAGCGCCTGCCCCTGCGGCAGGCCACTGCTGACCCATGCCTCCACAGGAGATACTCAAACATGCCAAGGCTGGTCTGGGTCAGTCTCTGTGGGGTCTCTGGGTGTAGTGTGCACAAGATTTTGTTTCAGCCCTCCAAGCATCTCTGGTGAGTGTGGGGTTTTATTCTAGACGTGATTTTGCCCCTCCTACTATCTTGCTGGGGCTTCTCCTTTGCCCTTGGATGTGGGGTATCTTTTTTTCGTGGGATCCAACATTTTCCTGTCAATGGTTGTTCATCAGCAAGTTGCAATTTTGAAGTTCTCACAGGAGAAGATGAGTACACATCCTTCTACTCCACCATCTTGCTCCATCGATTTGATGGAGCTCCATCTTTCTCCATCAAAGCCTTCTTAGATAACCATTTTGCCCTTTTGCATTTCTTTTTCTTGGGAATAGTTTTGATCACCACCTCTTGTACAATGTTATGAACCTCTGTCTATAGTTCTTCAGACACTCTACCTGACTCCTAAGATCATATATTAGCCACTTCCCATAGTTCTTTTGAACAATGATCCAGTTCCTCTCATATTAAGAACTGTACAGCCCCACTTGGACCATTTTGAGGACTGACCCTAGTTATTGGTCTAGATGCTATGAGGGGAAATTAAGATCTGTCTTCAGGAGTGTAAGCATAATCTTTGGTGAAGCCTGGTCTCCAGGCGATGAGAGGCTGCTCTCTTATAGCAAGCATTAAGGAATGAGTTCTGCTGGCCCAGAGTGTTCAAGAAAATCTCACAATTCAAGTTTTCAAATGCATCCGCTCAAATATTCTCATCCAAAATCTTAAGGTAACACTTCTCTCCTAAGAGGACCTTTAATTTTTACATAGGAAACATACCAGAGATCTAAATCTTTATAATTCTGCAGATGTGTGACAAATCTTGGGTATTATGTTCAGCACAGTCTGTAGGCTGAGATTCTCTGTAAACATTGTTATAGAGGTCTTGGGACTTTCACACCATGCCCAACTTTACAACTGAGACAGGGAAGGGATAAAAGTAAATCAAGCATACATTAGTGAGTGACCACATGACCAACTAGGACACAGTTCTACTGTGGACTCTGTGAGAGACACTGTCAGTCACCTCAGAATTGTTCCATGAGGACTGGGGAAACTGTGAGATTTATCTGCAAAACCTTTCTCATTGATTAAGAGTTGCTTCCAGATGTATTAACTCCTTTTTGCTTCTAGCCTGCTCCATGGATGGGCCAAATACACTGCTGTAAAGTCAGAAGCCACTAGTCTGTATAGGAATTGTCATCATACCACAGAAGATCAAATGCACGTTATCCTTGACTCAGCATCTATTTTCTAGGGAACCTGGGTACAGTAGATGATGGCCCACCCTACACCTCCCTGTTCCACCTAAGTTCACTGTGCAGGAGGCAGTTTCCTGTTGTAACAATTTTCCATCCTGTGGCAGTTTCCTCTTTCAAATGCTGTATCTCACTTCTTTTTCTGACAGCTTTCTCCTACACCATGGAGGAATATTCTAAGGTGGGTTTCACATGACTTAGAGAGTTTACAGGGAATGGCTCCAGTAGCCCACAGTGGAAATTTGCTCATAATATACTCAATTTTGTGCCTCCCATGTAAATTAACTCAACCTAAACTCTGATCTCAGTGCATACTTTTTAGGGAACCCCAATTAAGACTCTTTGTTCATTATGAGGAGGTTAATTTTAACCACTAATCTTGATATAATTGACAGATTCAGCCCTAATTAACTCAGCCAACATAAAATAACAATGCAGCTTTCCCTAAAATTAGAAATATTACAAACATTACAACTTCTGAAAAAAATTTGCAAGGAAAATAATATGACTCTAACAAATTAAAATATAATCAGTTCAGTTCAGTCACTCAGTCATGTCCGACTCTTTGCGACCCATGAACTGCAGCACCCCAGGCCTCCCTGTCCATCACCAACTCCCAGAGTCCACCTAAACCCATGTCCATCGAGTCAGTGATGCCATCCAACCATCTCATTCCCTGTCGTCCCCTTCTCCTCCTGCCCTCAATCTTTCCCAGCATCAGGGTCTCTTCAAATGAGTCAGCTCTTCGCATAAGGTGGCCAAAGTATTGGAGTTTCAGCTTCAACGTCAGTCCTTCCAATGAAAACCCAAGACTGATCTCCTTTAGGATGGACTGGTTGAATCTCCTTGCAGTCCAAGGGACTCTCAAGAGTCTTCTCCAACACCATAGTTCAAAAGCATCAATTCTTCGGCACTCAGCTTTCTTTGTAGTCCAACTCTCACATCCATACATGACCACTGGAAAAACCATAGCCTTGACTAGACGGACCTTTATTGGCAAAGTAATGTCTCTGCTGTTTAATATGCTGTCTAGATTGGTCATAACTTGCCTCCCAAGGAGTAAGCATCTTTTAATTTCATGGCTGCAGTCACCATCTGCAGTGATTTTGGAGCCCAGAAAAATAAAGTCAGCCACTGTTTCCACTGTTTCCCCATCTATTTGCCGTGAAGTGATGGGACCAGATGCCATGATCTTAGTTTTCTGAATTGTTGAGCTTTAAGCCAACTTTTTCACTCTCCTCTTTCACTTTCATCAAGAGGCTCTTTAGTTCTTTTTCACTTTCTGCCATAAGGGTGGTGTCATCTGCATATCTGAGGTTATTGATATTTCTCCCGGCAATCTTGATTCCAGCTTGTGCTTCTTCCAGCCCAGTGTTTCTCATGATGTACTCTGCATATAAGTTAAATAGCAGGGTGACAATATACAGCCTTGATGTACTCCTTTTCCAATTTGGAACCAGTCTGTTATACCATGTCCAGTTCTAACTGTTGCTTCCTGACCTGAATATAGATTTCTCAAGAGGCAGGTCAGGTGGTCTGGTAGTCCCATCTCTTTCAGAATTTTTCCACAGTTTATTGTGATCCACATAGTCAAAGGCTTTGGCATAGTCAATAAAGCAAAAATAATTTTTTTTCTGGAACTCTCTTGCTTTTTTGATAATGCAGCGGATGTTGGCAATTTGATCTCTGGTTCCTCTGCCTTTTCTAAAACCAGCTTGAACATCTGGAAGTTCACGGTTCACGTATTGTTGAAGTCTGGCTTGGAGAATTTTGAGCATTACTTTACTAGCGTGTGAGATGACTGCAACTGTGCGGTAGTTTGAGCATTCTTTGGCATTGCCTTTCTTTGGGATTGGAATGAAAACTGACCTTTTCCAGTCCTGTGGCCACTGCTGAGTTTTCCAAATTTGCTGGCATATTGAGTGCAGCACTTTCACAGCATCATCTTTCAGGATTTGAAATAGCTCAACGGGAATTCCATCACCTCCACTAGCTTTGTTCATAGTGATGCTTCCTAAGGCCCACTTGACTTCACACTCCAGGATGTCTGGCTCTAGGTGAGTGATCACACCATCGTCATTATCTGGGTCATGAAGATCTTTTTTGTACAGTTCTTCTGTGTATTCTTGCCACCTCTTCTTAATATCTTCTGCTTCTGTTAGGTCCATACCATTTTTGTCCTTTATTGAGCCCATCTTTGCACGAAATATTCCTTTGGTATCTCTAATTTTCTTGAAGAGATCTCTAGTCTTTTCCATTCTATTGTTTTCCTCTATTTCTTTGCACTGATTGCTGAGGAAGGCTTTCTTATCTCTCCTTGCTATTCTTTGGAACTCTGCATTCAAATGGGTATATCTTTCCTTTTCTTCTTTGCTTTTTGCTTCCCTTTTTCCCCAGCTATTTGTAAGGCCTCCTCAGACAGCCATTTTGCTTTTTTGCATTTCTTTTTCTTGGGGATGGTCTTGATTCCTGTCTCCTGTACAATGTCACAAACCCCCATCCATAGTTCATCAGGCACTCTGTCTATCAGATCTAGTCCCTTAAATCTATTTCTCACTTCTGCTGTATAGTCATAAGGTATTTGATTTAGGTCATACCTGAATGGTCTAGTGGTTTTCTCCACTTTCTTCAATTTCAGTCTGACTTTGGCAATAAGGAGTTCATGATATGAGCCACAGTCAGCTTCCGGTCTTGTTTTTGCTGACTGTATAGAGCTTCTCCATCTTTGGCTGCAAAGAATATAATCAATCTGATTTTGGTGTCGACCATCTGGTGATGTCCATGTGTAGTCTTCTCTTGTTTTGTTGGAAGAGGGTGTTTGCTATGACCAGTGCATTCTCTTGGCAGAACTCTA
The DNA here is from genome assembly GCF_054371585.1 of Giraffa tippelskirchi. NCBI lineage: Eukaryota > Metazoa > Chordata > Mammalia > Artiodactyla > Giraffidae > Giraffa > Giraffa tippelskirchi. The sequence goes on along the minus strand of NC_137281.1, from coordinate 142,325,963 downwards.
TTATCCTTTGCTCTGCTTCATTCTGTACTCCAAGACCAAATTTGCCTGTTACTCCAGGTGTTTCTTGACTTCCTACTTTTGCATTCCAGTCCCCTATAATGAAAAGGACATCATTTTTGGGTGTTAGTTCTAGAAGGTCTTGTAGGTCTTCATAGAACTGTTCAACTTCAGCTTCTTCAGCGTTACTGGTCAGGTTATAGACTTGGATTACCTTGATATTGAATGGTTTGCCTTGGAAATGAACAGAGATCATTCTGTCGTTTTTGAAGTTGCATCCAAGTACTGCATTTTGGACTCTTCTGTTGACTATGATGGCTACTCCGTTTCTCCTAAGGGATTCCTGTCCACAGTAGTAGATATAATGGTCATTTGAGTTAAATTCACCCATTCCAGTCCATCTTAGTTTGCTGATTCCTAGAATGTCGATGTTCACTCTTGTCATCTGTTTGACCACTTTCAATTTGCCTTGGTTCTTGGACCTAACATTCCAGGTTCCTATGCAATATTGCTCTTTACAGCATCTAACCTTGCTTCTATCACCAGTCCCATCCACAACTGGGTATTGTTTTTGCTTTGGCTCCATCCCTTCATTCTTTCTGGAGTTATCTCTCCACTGATCTCCAGTAGCATATTGGGCACCTTCCGACCTGGGGAGTTCATCTTTCAGTGTCGTATCTTTTTGCCTTTTCATACTGCTCATGGGGTTCTCAAGGCAAGAATACTGAAGTGGTTTGCCATTCCCTTATCCAGTGGACCACATTCTGTCAGACCTCTCCACCATGACCCGTCCATCTTGGGTGGCCCCACACGGCATGGCTTAGTTTCACTGAGTTAGACAAGGCTGTGGTCTGTGTGCTCAGATTGGCTAGTTGTCTGTGATTGTGGTTTCAGTCTGTCTGCCCTCTGATGCCCTCTCTCACTGTCTTACTTGGGTTTCTCTTACCTTGGATGTGGGGTATCTCTTCACGGCTGCTCCAGCAAAGCGCAGCCATTGCTCCTTACCTTGGACTCTTAATTTGTTAGTAAAACATTGGAACAACTGGATAGCCATTTGAAAAAAACATATGGTTGGGTTTCTGTTTCATTTCTTTTTTTGTCGTTGTTGTTGTACCATTGATTCTTTATTTTTGTTATCACTGGAATGAGCGATAACAATTAAACCTTGTTGAAGGAGAGGGGGAGAAAAAGGAGTTAAGTGTTGGGACTTCTCTGGCAGTCCAGTGGTTAAGACTCCATACTTCCAGTGAAGGGTACACGGGTTCCATCCCTGGGTCAGGGAACCAAGATCCCACGTGCCGCATGGTACAGCCCCTCCCCCTCAAAAAGAGTTAAGTGTTGCCCATATTCATATGATGTGGCTTTTGAACATGCATGTGGGAATGTCTGGTAGACAACTGGGTAAATGAGAGTGGAGTTGCAGGGAGAACTGGAGATCTAGAGCTGGGTGTCATTACCCTGCAGGTGATGTTAGAACTCTGAGTCTGGATGGCTGAGGCTCCTTATGTTGTTCTCTTATATTTAGAATTGTTCTTGGGAACTCTAGTTACCTTCAACCCTCATACGATAATCGTTGCAAAATCAAAAAGAAAAGTGTGACATTCTGAAGACTTTGTGTAGAATAATTCACACTTTACTCTTCCTATCTTTTCCCTTTTTAGATTTTAGAAATATTAATTTTTTACATTCTCCTGTATTTCTGTATAAGAAAAGGAATGAAACACATTGTGATTCTGCTAACCCTGGTGGCACTCCTAGGTAAGGATATGTTTTGTTTTCTAATTCCCTAATCTAGCCGTGCTAAGTCATAAAGGAGTTTAAAGGAAAAAATATTTGAGCATTCTGTTTTTTCTCACTGTTTCTACTTTTCAATTCTGATCTATAGAAAGAAACTCTCAATTTTGCAAATTATATTTTGCATGTCCATTGCTACAATGGATATGTGTTTAATTTTTTAATATATTTAAGGAATTTTACTTCTTGATGATTCTATTTGCTCTCTGACAATTTGAGGGGTTTTTTTCTTAGTAAATAATTGAAGATTTCATTTCTTATAGCAAAATAAAGTCCAAATTTGAGCATGAAAACTGAAGTCAGCATAATCCCAGAAAATGAAAAGGATTATCTCAAAGTTATCGCAAGTGAAAAATGTAAAACGCAGTGAATGTAAAATAATATTAGACTGATAAATTTGACTGTAACCAAATTTAATATTTTTATACAAAAACAGGAGCTTACCTTGTGGTTCAATGATAAAGAATCCACTTGCCAATGTAGGAGACACGTGTTCCATCACTGGTTGGGAAGATCCCCTGGAGAAGGAAATGGCAACCCACTCCAGTATTTTTGCCTGGAAAATCCCATAGACGAGGAGCCTAATGGGCTCCTTGGGGTTGCAAGAGTTAGATATGACCTAGCAACTGAACAACAACAACATACACAAAATAATTTCAGAAGAGAAACAATAAATTGGAGCAGCTGCCTTTTGTCTCCATATGATCATGTATACTGAAAACGTGTGAGTAAATCTCTGATTTATGTTCTAAAACTAAATTTGATCAGCTTGTCTCCTTGATTCTTGCTTCCCTGTTTCTGTGGCTCCACTAAACATCGGTTTCTTCTTTCTGTTTCTGGGTGATCCATTGTTACCGTCTATTCCTCATCTGTTCCTGGAATGCCTCAAAGGGATGAGCACAAAGTGACAACAAGCATTTCACAAGGAAGTGCTTTTCCAAAGATGTTTTGTTTAACTTCTGTTGAGAGGAAAATGGGAGTTTTCCAAGGCAAGGGGGTTGGAGAGGGTGGTAAACAGAATTTGGGGAATGGGAATTGATGTACAGTTGTGCAGAGGTATGACACAGCTAAGTATATTTAAAACAGGAAATAGCTGGATGATGCAGAATGTGCAAAGGATAGTGGAAAATGATATCAAAAAGGTTAATTCAGTTGACAAAGAGAGGCATTTGGAAGTTGTCTGGACCATATACAGAGGGTATCTGATACAGAAATGTGTTTCAAGAGACAAGACTTTCAGCTATACTGAGAATAGACTGAGGAGATCATAAACTGAGGACTAAAAGATGGTGAAGGACAAGTACAAAAAGAGCATTATAAATACACATTTTAAATATTCAAAGTTCAATTTTGAAGAAGAGCTATGGTAGTTTTTAAAAGAGGACCAAAGTATTTTTTTTGCATTTCCTAATTAATTTTATGCAATTAATAGTCCATTTAAACATTTATTTTGTATCTGGCACTGTTCTAGGTATTGGGACAAAACAGTGAGGAGAAAACAGTTCAAACAACTCTGCCCTCATGAAGATTATATTCTGGTATTCAAAGAAAATCCTCTAAGAGGATACGCAAACTGCCAAATTAAGGCAAAGTGTTAGAGCAGATAAGCTTGGCTAGAAAGCAGAAGGAACAGTGTCAGGAATTTTTGTTAAAAACAGTTTATTTATACTTTAATAAGAAACCATTCCTTTCTCTCTTTTGTTTACATAATAACCCCTAGAGGTTGGGTGGGAAAGCATTATTGTTACCCTTCTTTTCAGATTTTGGATCACAGTGTTAGAAAATTAATTAATTTTGTGACTTTATTATTTCACTTTTGGTAACAGTAGGCACTGTCACTACAGGGAAAACCTGTCCTGCACATGTACATCTTCTGGGCACTGATGAGGTGTCCCATTGCTGCACTCTGGAGGATCACTCTTATTGACCTTATATCTACAAAGTTCCACTGATGGCGTGAATTGCATTGCAGTCTTTGCTTGTTCTGTGCATTTCAATGGGAAAACATTTCCATGACTCCAAATCTCAGTCCCAATCAAAATCACATCAGTACCCAACTGCTGATAAATGGAATCCACTAGGCTGACAACAGCAAATACATCCTGTGTACCTTTGAGAAGTTACTTTGGGAAGAAATGAAAAGAGGCGAGACTCATCCCTGTGTCCCCAGATGTCTATCTCCTGCCTTTCCTGAGTCATATCTGTGCTCAAGAAACACAAAGAGGACTCACTTGCAGGGAAATGAATTTTATTTGCCGCTTACAACCATGAACAGTGGATAGGAAAATGTTAGGAATTACCTTTGCTTGATGGCAACATCTCTGATACTAACAGAAGGCAAGGTGTCCGCATTTTTCTGCAAACTGTCAGAAATACGTTCAGTTTCAGGCATGTTGGAATATTTCTACTGCCGATAGACTAAAACTTAATGTATAGGCTGTTAGGTTACAGTCATATTCTTAATTGGGAGAGTGAGTCTTAGTCTTCTTGGATCTAAAACGTTTTTTAAGATACATAAATACAGCAATTAAAGGTAAAAGCAAAACAAACAAACCAAAAGGCACAACTATTGGCAAGAAAACTCTTCTGGCAGATGCTGGGCCACTGTCAACACTACCTCCAGTGCCTCTGTGTAGGCAGTAGGGCGGGGACCACCCATAGCCGCAGTGGCAGTGATGCTTGTTATTGCATATCCCCTTCATGTTACAGGTCTCAGGGAAGCAAACCTGTGACAGAAGAGATAGGCTGACACACTTCTTGTGTATGCAGATCTTTCCTGGACCACACATGGTACCATCTTTCACTTCACCAACATCAGGTATACTCATCTCTAAGTGATAGTCTATACTCCAGCAGGTGACACCATTGATGTGAGTGTGTTGCAAATTTGAGTGATCTCTCAGGTGGGGGATGTTTCCCACATTCTCACAATGAACTCTCCCACAAAAGCTATCTGAAATAGGGCATTTTAGGTATGTTGTGCCATTTACACCACAGTGGCCAAAACGGTTTCCCTGGGAGTTGATTTCTTTATAACATCTCTGAGATGCACTCTTTGCACCTTCACCAAAAATCTCCCTGCACTGTTCATCATGGCTATTACAGCTCTTTTGATAGCAAAAGGCACTGTCACTACAAGGAATCCCGTCCTGCACATGGACATCTTCTGGGCACTGATGAGATGTCCCATTGCACCACTCCGGAAGGTCACATTCATTGATCTGAGGTCTACAGAGTTCCCCTGATGGCATGAACTTGCAGTCTTTGCAACAAAGCCCGAAAGCACAAGCAGCCCCAGGTCTTAGAGTGCAGTTCAACAGACAACAGGGATCTTGTTCACACTGCTTTATAGATCCACAGTCACACTTCTCTTCTCCTTCAATCACACCGTTCCCACAGCGCTTCAGCATGAAGACTGCCCCTGGAATTGGAGGATTGTGCAGACATGATCCCTGGTTTAAAGTGGTCTTTGTAAATTCTGCATAGCTACAATTCGTGAATCTCTCTGCTGGCAACCTGATAGCATTCATGATGCAAGCACTTTGTCCACACACACAGAATTCTTCATCATGCTGCATACCCAGAGTATGACCTAACTCATGAGCTACGGTGAGGGCAAAAACAGACCAGGGGTCTCCTTTGAAATTATTAACTCCACAGTTGAGAGGAGGGTGACATATTCCTGCCACATAGGCTATACCAAGGACACTTATAAGTGAATTTTCAATGAAAATATGTGCAGCATCATACTGTAGCTGGGAAAGACTGATTTGTTTCCACTGAGAGAAGTCCTCCAGAACCTGTTCTATGCTTATCAGTGGAAAAACATTTCCATGATTCCAAATCTCAATCCCCATCAAAATCACATAAGTACCCAACTGCTGATAAATGGAATCCACTATGTTGACAACAACAAATACATTCTCCTGCACCTTTGAGAAATTACTTTGAGAATAAATGAAGAAATTGTGATCTACCACCACAACCAGCTCCAGATACCACAAATGGGCCCACCGGTTATAAGCAGAATTTTGTTTCAGAGTTAATTTCTCAGGCTCTTCAAATTCCAGCTGCTGGTGTGCTGCTTTATTTGTTAAGCCACATCTCATAGGTGAGAACTGTGTCTCGTTAGTGTTTATCTTATAAACCAGGTGTTCAAATGTAGTAGAGTGCCTGATGGGCTTGATTTCATAGGTGAAGTCATTTATCCGTAACATTCCTTGAAAGCCCCCAGCACAAGTACTGAGGGCAACAAGGGACTCGAGGACCCCCTCCACGTAACCATGATAATAGCAGTCATTAGGAACAAAAGGCTGATCCTCCTGAAGGGCGTGCTGGTCCGTGTAGGTGAACACTGGGAGGGGTTTGGAAACCAAGATCTTCTTAGCTCTTATGTAGACAACATGTCTCTGACCCCCAAACTGCAGGCTGTAGGAGAGCCAACCTGGAGCATTTGGACCTCTGCCCCCGTTGGTAACCTTCAAGGGAATCACCACATCTAGGGAGTTGAGGCTTTGAGACCGCCTTTCCTGGGAGAGACCGGAAGAGAACAGAGACACCTCAAGCCAGAGCAGTCCAACAACTCGCACGGACACTCTGGCCTCACCAGTCACCATGATGGAGCAGCCACTATGGAGCCATCTGTCCAGAGAAGAACTTATCAGGCACTGCTGACCTGGCTCTTCCCTCTGAGTTGAACTTTAAGGATCTGTGTCCTGTCAGAGTGTGACTATCAGAGCAGGCAGTGCTGAAAAGTGAAAATAAAAAGAAGAGTGGGGAATGGTGGTGGGATTGGGTAAGGAAAATAGGAGAAAGAATTTGAATGGGTCAAGAGTGATTAATGCAGCAAAAAGCTTTGGATGTGCTTTCAATAACTGGGGATGTAAAGTTAGAGGGGATAAAGATAAAACAATATTGGCCCTGTCGATAGCGGATAGTTGTTGGAACTGGATGCTAGGCACTTAGGTTTTCATTATACAATGATCTCAAACACATATAGGTGGTATAAAAATCTCCTCAATATAAAGTTAAACCAAAACTAAAGAAACCTCAGAGTACAGTGACACTGTATCTCAATTTGTCCAAAAATGTGTTGGCTTGTGCCTGTTGCCCTTGTATAACTCTTGTTACTTTCTCCTGTCAAAACTGGAGAGGTCAGAGACCATCACAATCCTTATGTCAATTTGCATCAGTCTTATGATTTACTTTAGACTATTTACCTCGTTATTTGCTTGTATCCTTGTGATATTCTCCTTCATTCATTGAGTCATTGAGTGCAAGGTTTATGATTTTAACTCATTTTAATATCCCCTATATTATAGGGTCTATAATACCTAGTATAGTCCTCCATACAGTGAAAAATAGAAAAGGTGGGTGGTGAAGGGGAGGGTTGGTCAAGTACTTGGGTTATAGATGAATGCCACTTAAAATGTATTCATATTTGAATATAATTTTTATAAGAGAAAAAAATCATAAATACTGACATCTTCTAAAGGAATGAAGAAAACAAGGTTGTTCTCCCCAGTTATCTGTAGGAGAATATGAAAGACAAGAGGAAATGACTTCAGAAGGGATAATAAGAATTCATGAAATTTAAAAGTTTGAGAAAAAGAATTCTATCTTCTTGGGGAAAAGGCATCAGAGTGCCTGGTATTTTAGAATTGCAGGGGAAAATTCCCAATGTCTGCTAAAATGTATTTACCAACAGTTTTTGAAAGTGAAGACTTTCTGTATTACCTGGCATTCAGTCTGCCTGGCAACATTCATTAATTTCTTTAATTTATGTCTGGAGCATACAAAATGTAGGACATTGTGCTAGATACTAGGGAAATAAAATAAAAATACAGTGCATTAAGCAGATTATCAATTTAGTGCAGAAATATGTGGCAGGAGCAAGAATAAGCTTTAGAAGGATCTATAACATTGTATTCAATATTTTATATATTATGTGTCCTTTTCTATGGCTGAGGAGAGTGTCCATAGAGATCATCATAGTCTCAGTTAAGTGACAAAAAAGAGGCTAAGAAGCACTGAGCCTGTGGAAAAAAGACAAGTAATCAGATTATTATAATAAGATCTGAATCAGATTAATCTGAGTAATAAAGTTAATGATTCAGGGACCCTCATTGTATAGACCTCCATAAACCCCTAGGAGGTGCTTAGTAATGCAGTTTATGAGAGTCATCCATATAAGTGTGTTCAAAATTAGTTACTACACAAGAAAATTTGAAGTGCCCTGAAATAAAATGGTTCATATATTAGAGACTGGATAAATGTTTCCTGAAATTCAATAAGGTAATTTTTATTGTTTTACCAGTAACAAGTTGTAAAGCTGAATTTTTCTAAATATCAATAATAAAAAATAAATTTTGGTTGAATACACTAGGGGCAGGCAATTACTTTTTGTTCTCTCCAGAGAAAATATAACAAAATAATTCTCATGAGGGAGGCAGCTAAAGAGGAAGTGATTATAAAACTGTAGGGAAACAAAGAAGTGTGTCAGGAAGTAAATACAAGTATTGGGTTTTTGAATTTTTTTGTGGTGTTTATGGTATTTTCCGGAGAAGGCAATGGCACCCCACTCCAGTACTCTTGCCTGGAAAATCCCATGGATGGAGGAGCCTGGTAGGCTACAGTCCAGGGGGTCGCTGAGAGTCAGACACGACTGAGCGACTTCACTTTCACTTTTCCCTTCCATGCACTGGAGAAGGAAATGGCAACCCACTCCAGTATTCTTGCCTGGAGAATCCCAGGGATGGCGGAGACTGGTGGGCTGCCGTCTATGGGGTCGCACAGAGTCGGACACGACTGAAGTGACTTAGCAGCAGCAGCAGCATGGTATTTTCAAAATTTGAAAGTTATTGTTCATTGTGATTTCTTCCCATGCTAAATAAATGTTCATTTTTATCCTTATTGTAATTTTCTATTCTTTTTCTTAAAGTGGCCTCTCCTCTTGTAGATGCTTCAGGTTCAAAAATCTGATTTCATCCATGACTGTGATAAATGTACTGCCAAAGTAGGTTCATTTTCTTACGAAGAGCAACTAAGCCAAGCTAATCTAAGAAGCCTTTTATAGGCGGTATGAAAATGAAGATGCCTGACCCAGTACCAATCATCTCCTGGATTTTCCTAGTCAATACTTCTTTTACTTTAATTCAAATTCCTCTATATCATCCCTACATACAACTTCCCCTATTACTTCTGCAGTTTTCATTTATTGAAAGAGACAGGCAGACAGACAGAGAGAGACAACCAAAATCAATCCTCACCTCTTCACAAAGCTCCCTACATATACTTACCTCTTAAACTTGAGCTTCCTCACAATTTACTGCTTGCCCTAAAGCTCACTCTAGAGAAATCCATATCATAGAAGTCATATGTCTTTATGGTCCGTAGGCTGGGTTCTTGTTGCCCACAGCCCACCAAGTCAAATCCAAACCATTTATCCAACTGCTTCCGACTACAGTAAGTTTTAACCTTTCTTTCTCATTCTTCCATCAACCAGTCCCTATCATTCTTGCACAAACTTCAAAGACTTTGACACCTGACTGATAGAATTATTCTCCATCAAAAACCCTACCTTCATTATAACTAATGCTAGCAAGCGTATAGACAACCCATCTGAAAACCAGGAGGGTTTTTCAATGTGGTTTTTTGTTTTTGTATTTGTTATTTAAGTCAAGCTTTTTAAATTGAAGTAGAGTTGATTTACAACATTGTGTTAGTTTCAGGTGTACAGCAAAATGATTTATACAAATAGATAAATATTTAAGATTATTTTCTTATTTTCCATTGTAGTTTACTAGTGGATATTGAATATAGTTCCCTGTACTATACACTAGATCATTGTTGCTTATCTATTTTATGTATAGTAGTTTGTATCTATTAAGCCCATATTCCTGATTTATCCTTCTCCACTTTCATTCCCCTTTGGTTGTAAGTCTGTTTCCATTTTGTACATAGATTCATTTATACTGTTTTTTAGATTCCACTTACAAATAATATCATACAATACTTGTCTGCCTGCCTTACTTCACTAAATATAATATTCTCTAGGTTTATCTGTGTTGCTGCAAATGGCAATATTTCATTCTTTTTATACTTGATTGGTGTTCCATTGTGTGTGGGTATACATGCATGCACGCACACACACACACACACACACGTATATATATATGACATCCTCTTAAGCCAGACATCTGTTGATGGGTCCTCAGGTTGTTTCCATGTCTTATCTATGGTAAATACTGCTGCTATGAACATTGGTGTGCATGTACCTTTTTGAATTGGTGTTTCAGAATATATACTTAGGAGTGGGATTGCAGGATAACATGGTAGTTCTATTTTTAGTTTTTTTGAAGAAAAGCCATACTGTCTTCCATAGTGGCTGAATCACTTTACATTCCCACCAACAGTATAGGAGTGTTCCGTTTTCTTCACAGCCTCTCCAGCATTTTTTTATCTGTAGACTTTTTGATAATAACCATTCTGACCAGTGTGAGGTGATACTTCATTGTGGTTTTCATTTGTATTTCTCTATACTTTGCAAGGCTGTATATTGTCACCCTGCTTATTTAACTTAGATACAGCAGAGTACATCATGCAAAATGCCAGGCTGAATGAATCACAAGCTGGAATCAAGATTGCCAGGGGAAATATCACCAACCTCAGATACGCAGATGATACCACTCTAATGGCAGACAGCAAAGAGGAACTAAAGAACCTGTTGATGAGGTCCATCTAGTCAAAGCTATGGTTTTTCCAGAAGTCATGTATGGATGTGAGAGTTGGACTATAAAGAAAACTGAGCACCAAAGAATTGATGCTTTTGAACTGCGGTGTTGGAGGAGACTCTTGAGAGTCTCTTGGACTGCAAGGAGATCCAACCAGTCCATCCTAAAAGAAATCAGTCCTGAATATTCATTGGAAGGACTGATATTGAAGCTGAAACTCCAATACTTTGGCCATCTGATGTGAAGAACTGACTCATTGGAGAAGACCTTGATGCTGGGAAAGATTGATGGCGGGAGGAAAAGGGGATGACAGAAGGTGAGATGGTTGGATGGCATCACTGACTCAATGGACATGAGTTTGAGTAAACTCTGGGAGTTGGTGATGGACAGGGAGACCTGGCACACTGCAGTCCATGGGGTCTCAAAGAGTTGGACATGACTGAGTGACTGAACTGAACTGAACTAGGTTGGTCATAGCTTTTCTTCCAAGGAGCAAGTGTCTTTTAGTTTCATGACTGCAGTCACCGTCCCCAGTGATCTTGGAGCCCAAAAAAATAAAGTCTGTCACTGTTTCCATTGTTTCCCATATGTTTGCCATCAAGTGATGGGACTGGATGCCATGATCTTAGTTTTTTGAATGTTGAGTTTGAAGCCAGCTTTTTCACTCTTGTCTTTCACTTGCATCAAGAGGCTCTTTAGTTCTTCTTCACTTTCTGCCATAAGGGTGGTGTCATCTGCATATCTGAGGTTATTGATATTTCTCCCAGCAATCTTGATTCCAGCTTGTGCTTCATCCAGCCTGGCATTTTGCATGATGTACTCTGCATGTAAGTTAAATAAGCAAGGTGGCAATATACAAATTGAGATATTCTTTTCCCAGTTTGGAAGCAGTCTATTGTTCCATGTCCAGTTCTAACTGTTGCTTCTTGACCTACATACAGGTTTTGCAGCAGGCAGGTCCAGTGGTCCGGTGCTCTTTAAGAATTTTCCACAGTTTGTTGTGATCCACACAGTCAAAGGCTTTAGCATAGTCAATGTAGCAGAAATAGATGTTTTTCTGGAATTCTCTTCTTTTTTGATGATCCAGTGGATGTTGGCGATTTGATCTCTGGTTCCTCTGCCTTTTCTAAATCCAGCTTGAACATCTGGAAGTTCTTGGTTCATGTACTGTTGAAGCCTGACTTGGAGAATTTTGAGCATTATTTTGCTTGCATGTGGGATGAGTGCAATTGTGCAGTGGTTTGAACATTCTTTGACATTGCCCTTCTTTGGGATTGGAATGCAAACTGACCTTTTCTAGTCCTGTGGCCACTGCTGAGTTTTCCAAATTTGCTGGCATACTGAGAAAGCTGAGTGCCGAAGAATCAATGCTTTTGAACTGTGGTGTTGGAGAAGACTCTTGAGAGTCCCTTGGACTGCAAGGAGATCCAACCAGTCCATCCTAAAGGAGATCAATCCTGGGTATTCATTGGAAGGACTGATGTTGAAGCTGAAATTCCAATACTTTGGCCACCTCTTGCGAAGAACTGACTCATTGGAAAAGACCCTAATGCTGGGAAGGATTGTGGGCAGGAGGAGAAGGGGATGACAGAAGATGAGATGGTTGGATGGCATCACCAACTCGATGGACATGGGTTTGGGTAAACTCTGGGAGTTGGTGATGGACAGGGAGGCCTGGCGTGCTGAGATTCATGGGGTTGCAAAGAGTCGGACACGATTGAGTGACTGAACTGAACTGAACTGAGTGCAGCACTTTCACAACACCATCTTTTAGGATTTGAAATAGATCAGCTGTAATTCCATCATCTCCACTAGCTTTGTTGGTAGTGATGCTTCAAACAATGATGTCATAGATTGCTTTTCTTTTGTTTTGTTTTCTTTCTGTCTGCTGTTCTGATTGGGTGATTTCCATTTTTCTATCTTCCAGATCACTTATGTGTTCTTTTTTATCACTCTGCTATTTATTTATTTTAGACATTGAATTATCTGTTTTGTTAAATTTTAAGAGTTTGAGCAAATATGTTTGAATCAAGCGTCACTGAATTAATATTTTTTATATAATTTTAAAAGGTTACTTTTCATTTAATGTTATTGCAAAATATTGGCTATATTCCCCGGGTTGTACAAGGCATCCTTGAACCTGTCTTACACAGAATAGTTTGTACTTCACACATCCCCATCCCTATAAATCCCTCCTTCCCATCCAACACTCACAACCACCCATTTGTTCTCTATATCTGTGAGTCTGTTGATTTTATAGTAACTAGTTTGCTGTTTTCTTAGATTCCACTTATAAGTGATATCATGCAATATATATCTTTCTCTTTCTGATTGACTTCACATAGCATAAAGCCCTTAAAATCCATGCATGTTGCTGCAAATGGCAAAATTTCATTCTTTTTTATACTTGAGTGATATTACATTGTATGCATATAGCACATCTTTATCCATTCATCTGTCAATAGACACTTCTGTTGTTTCCATGTGCTACTATTAACAATAGAGTGCATGTATCTTTTCGAATTAATGCTTGTGGTTTTTTAAGGTATACACCCAGGAGTACATTCCTGGGTCATACGGAAGTTCTATTTTTTAGTTTTTGAGAAACCTTCATACTGTTTTCATTGTGGTTGCACCAATTTACATTCCTACCAACAGTGTATGAGGGTTCCCTTTTATCCACATGCTCACCAACATTAGTTATGTCTTTTTGTTGATGATAGCCATTCAAACTAATGTGAAGTGATGTCACTGTGGTTTTGATTTGCATTTCTCTAATGTTAGCAATGTTGAGCATCTTTTCATGTGCCTGTGGCCATCTGCCTTTCCTCTTTGGAAATATATCTGTTTAGTTCTCTGCCCATTTTTAAATTAGGTTGTTTATTTCTTTGATGTTGAGTTGTATGAGTTGTTTATATACTTTGGATATTAATCCCTTATTGGTCATATCATTTGCAAATATTGTCACCTATTCAGGAGGTTGTCTTTTTGGTTTTGCTTAATTTAATTTTTATTTTATAATAGGGTATAGTTGATATACAAGACTGTGTTAGTTATAGATGTACAGCAAAGTGATTCATTTATATATATACATGTATCCATTCTTTTTCAGATTCTTTTCCCATATAGGTTATTACAGAAGATTGAGTAGAGTTCCTGTACCATACAGTAGGTCCTTTTAGTTGTCTATTTTATATACAGTAAGTGAAAGTGAAGGTTGCTCAGTTGTGTCCGACTCTTTGGGACTCCATGGACTATACAGTCCATGGAATTCTCCAGGCCAGAATACTGGAGCGGGTAACCTTTCCCTTCTCCAGGGGATCTTCCCAACCCAGGGATCAAACCTAGGTCTCCCGCATTGCAGGTGGATTCTTTACCAGCTGAGCCACAAAGGAAGCCCAAAAATACTGGAGTGGGTAGCCTATCCATTCTCCAGTGGATCTTTCCGACCCAGGAATCAAATTGGGGTCTCCTTCATTGCAGATGGATTCTTTACCAACTGAGCTATGAGGGAAGCCCTTATATATAATAGTGTATAAATATATTAATCCCAAACTCCTAATTTACACCCCTGCCATGTTTTCTCTTTGATAACTACAAGTTCATTTTCAAAGTCTGTGAGTCTATTTCTATTTTGTAAATAAGTTCATTTTAACCACTTTTTAGATTCCACGTATAAGTGATATTATATGATTTTTGTCTTTCTCTATCTGACTTACTTCACTTAGTATGATAATCTCTAGGTCCATCTATGTTGCTGCAAATGGCATTGCTTCATTCTTTTTTATGGCCAGGTAACGTCCCATTGTATATATATACATACACTACGTCTTCCTTACCCGTTTCTCTCTCGATGAACACTTGGGCTGCTCCCATGTCCTGGCTGTTGTAAACAGTGCTGCAATGAACATTGAAGTACATGTGTCTTCTCAAATCAGGGTTTTTTTTTTTCCCCAAAAATATATGCCCAGGAATGGGATTGCTGGATCATTCAGTAGCTCTATTTTTAGGTTTTTAAGGAACCTCTGTACTGTTCTCCATAGTGTCTGTACCAATTTACATTTCTACCAACAATGTAGGAGGATTCCCTTTTCTCTACACTGTCTCCAGCATTTACGGTTTGTAGATTTTTTTGATGATGACCATTGTGACCAGTGTGAAATTAAACCTCCTTGTAGTTTTGAGTTTAATTTCTCTAATAATTATTGATGGTTGGCATCTTTTCAGGGCTTCCTTTGTGGCTCAGCTGGTAAAGAATCCTCCTGAAGTGTGGGAGACCTGGGTTCGATCCCTGGGTTGGAAAGATTTGCCAGAGAAGGGAAAAGCCACCCACTCCAGTATTCTGGCCTGGAGAATTCCGTCCATGGGGTCGCAAAGAGTCAGACATGACTGAGTGACTTTCACTTTTAGCATCTTTTCATATACTTTTTAGCCATTTGTATGTCTTCTTTAGAGAAGTATTTATTTGGATCTTCCACTCATTTTTTATTGTTCTTTTTTTTTATATTGAGCTGCCCTGAGGCCAAACAAACAACCTATGTCATATTGTTCTCATCTTGAGAGCAGGGAATAGGAAAATGCTTCAAAGTATCTTTGTCATAATCCTTGTCCTCATTATTTCTAGGACCCCAGAGACCCAAACTCCTAAAAGAACATCACTCTAAATGTTTAATACTGTGAATTGGTGCCATTAAAATCCGTATTCTTTATAATTATTGGAAACTTGGAGTAGACAATAGCCCTCCTCCATATATTTTTATCAACTTTTTATTTTTTCCCACAGCTATTTCAAATTTCTGAAAACCTTTACCTACCCATCACCTCTCTTACTCTGTTGTGCTTGAATGCAGCCTGTCACTGATTCATTAGAGTCATGAAGTCAATTAAATGGTTCTTGACATGCAGTTTTTATCTTTTAGAAAATTGGATTAAAGTATCAGAGAACATCCCTAGAAGTTCCTTAGCAACTCATACACAAATGATGCACACATTTTGTGGGTATTTGTGTGTGTGTGGCCACTGGGTCACAATACAAAATGAATTTCTTACTCCAGAACAGAGTGAAAAAAAATATTCATACTGATGCCAAATTCAAAGACAAAATGATTTTTAGGATTTTCACTGTTACAAACCTATATGAATGCGTGCTCATTTCTTTCACTTCTCTACCCTACTCCATATTCCAGTCATAATGGAAGAGTGATCCTGCCTGAGATTCAGGTAGTAGCCCTTATCTTCTATTCCAGATCATATCTCCTATCTACTAAAACACTAAGTCTATAAATTTTTCCTATTCTCAACTCTACTTTTTCCTATTTTCCTGTTCTTTACTAGCAGTTTGGGTAATCAACTTATCTTGCTTTCCCCAGTACTATCCTGTTTATAAACTGAAAGCCCCACATCACAGCAACCCCCTCAGTCTTAGGCAAACCCTAGCAGCAACCACCTCCTCATGCTAAAGTCTCTCGCATCTTTAAAAAGGAAAAACATCCAAAGTTAAGAATCTTTACATTATTCGACATACTATTCTGATTACCAAATTATGCATAGAGGCAAACTTGATAAATGACTTACCAACAGAAGTAACAGTAGCTTCCATGCTTTTTTCCTTGGAGATAATTTGTACTATACTTATCAGTGAACCAAGATAGGTAGTTGAGACCTCACATAACAAAGGGTAACATAGCTTTGCCCCTCTTGTCTCTCAGGTGACAAAGTTCTAGATTTAGCTGCTTAGCAACAAGGATCTTTCACTTCTCCAGAAACAACTGGCTGTCAAGGATGTCTTGCTCTGGCTCCACCATTTCTATACAAATTTGTGTCTGACTTCACTATAATTGGAATTAGATAGCTGTTGGGAGCCGCATTAGGCATTACTGACAAAATGGAGGCATGGCCCCAACCCCCTCTCCTCATCCCACAGGCACAGTCCCGGGATGAAGGAGTTAGGTCTTGTGATTCTGACTTGTCCTTTCCTTCCTTCGGTTGAGTTGGCTGGAAAGCATGTTAAGGTGCTTATTGTTCTTGCATGAGAAAGCACAAAGCCTTCTGCAGTTGCCCAGGAAATAATCCATAAAGTTACATTTGTTCAAGGACCTTTACAAAGAATGTTCCAGGATGAGCACATAGGCTGCAGCTTGAGGCCACGGGAAAGATTGTTATTGAGACCTGCTTGTGAGGGAAATGTTTATGGCAAAAGTAGTTTGCTGAGTTTAGGGTTTAGGGATAATTAAGAATAGTTAGAAGCTAAAAGTTTAAGGTATGTTGTAGTGTTGGCATATTTTACTATAGCTTATAGAGACTAGGAATTTTAGAGATACTAATAGCTAGAAGCCTTTTTAGGAGGGAATGAGCTTAAGTTACTAGGGGATAGCAGGATTAGAAAGATAAGAAATAAACTGAGGAATGCGATATGCAGCACAGAGACAAACATGAGTTACAGTGTAATCACAAGGACACTTAAGAGGGAACTCTGAAGGACAACAATGATTTATGGAGACAGTAAATCTGGGTGAGGGGAAACTGAAGATGTCAAACCTCTGACCTAATGCTTTTGTAAAAGTATAAAAGAAAAC
Source organism: Giraffa tippelskirchi (assembly GCF_054371585.1). Taxonomy (NCBI): domain Eukaryota; kingdom Metazoa; phylum Chordata; class Mammalia; order Artiodactyla; family Giraffidae; genus Giraffa; species Giraffa tippelskirchi. The sequence continues at coordinate 142,308,865 of NC_137281.1, read as the reverse complement.
CTGATGCTTAAAATAAACATGCAGTCCAGTACTTTGAGTGAGAGGCTGCATCATTCTCCACCGACACCGTTCATCCCTTCAGGGCGATTCCCTGGCTGCTGGAGCTGGACTCCAGCAGATAGCCTCTTCACCTCCAATTTGTGTAGATTCATTTCTGCTTCATCGTTTTACCCATGCTATTGTATTGGCCAGATTGTCTAATCACTTTTCGCTATTGGGTTCAATTATACTAACATTGTAGGTCAAGATATTACATATTTTCTAAATAATATAGACAACATTGATATTCTATAATTCTCCTTATAATTACCATATTCAACACATTTTTGTATTATATAATTTATAACTTTGCTATTTTGTTTCTTAAAAGTTGCATCTCCTATTAAACAGTAATATTTTGACAAAAAAAATGCTCAAATGATTTGGTAGATAATTTAGAGTATAATATTTGGCAAAATAGATAATCTCTAAAATAATTTCAACTCTATAAATATTGCATTGGAAAAAACTGATTCAATAAAATACTAAATCTGGGTAGATCCTATTTTAAGAGAATTATTGGCTAAATGAGTCTCGTCACTTCCTAATTTAACCGGATTCAGAGCTCTATGAAATAATTATCAATTAGAAGCATTTTTAGTGACAGTCCCCTCTGTTTACTCTCAGGAAAAGTTCTTTCTCTATCCATGCTGGTTTCCTCAGAAATCTGTTTGAGATGTTTCTTTTCATAAACGGTTTCATTCAACCACGTGGAACTGGAGATATCCATATTAAAAAAAGAGTTTGTCTACAGCTGAACTCAGTGGATTAAGTCTGCTCCTATGCATGAGGTAATTAACAATGAAGAAAATATAACCAAGAGATAGGAAAGTAGGAAACTATAGACAGTCGATCATGGAAAAGTTTTAGTAACAAACAAGTAAGACCTGTAAGCAGAGCAAGAAAATTCAACTCAAGAAAGAAGACTAGAGCACCTGCTTCAGATAGAAAATATCCTGGGAGATTTAGAGGTGAGAAAGAATTCAGATCTCCCAAAGTAGTTTTGACTTGGTCTTGCTTGCTTTAACAGGGAGTAATGCTTTTTAAAATAGTATTAAGGACTTCTGGTTCCAGAAAAGGTAGAATAAACACTTGTCTCCCTATTGCTTATGCTCAGTACTGGTTAAAGTACTGTACTTTACATATAAAATGAGCATAAGAAGGTTCAGAAAGCTGGAGCAAAAATTATAGACTGGCTAGTGACACTGGAACCTAAGGAACAGCATGGTGATGATTTCTTTGTATTTTCTTTTACCCTCATTGTAGTATGGAAAAAGCTGTAACACTAAAATGCAATAGATACAAACAAACAAAAGTCCCAAGGAAAGTTTGTTCTCTCTAGCCAAAGGAACAAGAAATGAACAGCCTGGGAAGACAGAAACCTTTTATTAATAGAAAACAACCATCCTACTCCAGCCAAATGTCATGGGAAAAGGTGTAGTCCCACATGAATCCTCATAAGCAAAGGCCAGATGAGGAGATTAGACATCCCATCTCACCCAGCTCATGATGTGCCTCAGCCACCTCCTCATTGGGAAGGTCAAATAGACTTCTGGGACTTTCATTCTCACCATGTAGTAATGAGGCTCCCATATTACAGTGCTTTTGGAGGCCACTTGGGCAGTGGTAATGAGGAATTCTTAAATTTCCCAGTCAGGGTGCTGTCAGCAGAGACCAAGAGGGGAAATTAATGTGCTCCATACTTGAACAATATGAGGTTCCCCTTCTCCTCAGCACATTAACAGAAATAAGAGTGGAGACCTGAGCATGTATCATCATAGCAATAACAATGAAATACTTCTCTTCCTCTGCTAGTGCACTGTCAGAGGGGTCCTGGTATTTATATAAGATCTAAAGCCTCAAAATAGAACAGCCAAAATGTTCAGAATACAATGAAAATTCACCTGTCATATAAAGAAGTAGACAAGTTTCAACTTGAAGGAGAAAAGACGATCAACAGATGCCAACTCTTGAGACGATGCAGATGTTGGTATTATCTGGTAAGAATTTTGAAGTAGCCAACATAAAAATGCTCCAATGAACAATGACAAGGATGATCAAAACAACTGGAAAAAGTAGAGAGTTTCAGGAAAATAAAGTCCTATCAAAGAAGTGTAGGATATTTTTTAAAAGAAAATAATGGAAATTTATAGCTGAAAAATACAAAATCTGAAGGCAGAAAGTCAATGGATGGGCTGGACAATAAAATAGAGTTAACAGAGGAAATAAGTAGTGAAACTGAACACAGAGAAAGAATTACTACTAAATCCGAAAAGCAGAGAGAAAAAATAAAGTGGAAAAAAATGTGTAACCTCTAGGACTATAACAAAAGATATAACATTCATGTTATCCCAGTTACAGAAGGAGAGAAGAATAGGGCAGGGATTCCAAGTAGTCAAATAATGACTGAAGATTTCTAAAAGTTGCCAAAAGTCATAGCCTACAAATTTAAGAAGCTCAGAATCACAAACAGGATATACCCAAGGAAATCCATCCCGGGACACATCATAATCATATTGTAAAAACTAAAAGACAAAGAAAAAATCTTGAAAGTACTTTGAGAGAAACTTTATATTGCCTAATCTTACCTCTAAGGGGGAAACAATTTGAAAAATAGCAGATTTCTTGTTAGAAACCACATAGGCCAGAAGGAAATAGCAAAATATTTCACAAGAATCAAAATATTAATACAGAATTTTATATCCAGTGAAAATACTCATCACGAATGCTGAGGAAACCAAGACATACTCAAATGAAGGAAAATTAAGAGAATTTGTCACTAGCAGACCTGCTTGAAATAATGGCTAAAGAAAATTCTTGAAATAGAACAGAAATTATAAAGCAAGGAGTCTTTTAATATCAGGAAGGAAGAAGGATGATGAAAGAGTTAAAATATGGGTAAATACAATGGACTTTCTTTTTCCTCTTGAATCTTATATATTATATTTAGTAGCTAAGGCAAATATAATATTGTCTAATGTAGTTTTCAATATATAGAGAAGAAATATTTAACACAATTATACTGTAAAGGGGATGGAAAGTGGCTCAAGGGAACTAAGTTTTGTAGGTTTCATTTGAATGAGAAAATTTTTCAGAATTAAAACCACAAAAGGCAAAAAAAGGGAAAGAATAGAAGACAAAAAACAGAACAAGAGCAATAAACAGAAAACATAAATATGGTAGATATTAACCAAATATGTCAAAATGTGAATATACATTTTAAAAGAAAGAAGCTATCAGAGTATATAAAATACAAGACCCAGCTGTATGTTGTCTACAAGAAACATACTTTAAGACATTGATAAAGAGTAAAAGGATGAATAATGATACTATGCTAACCCTAATCAAAACTATGCTATAATAGCTATATTAATTTCAAACAAAGCAGAATTCAAAGCAAGGAAAATGATCAGGTATACAAAGGAGCACTAAATAATGATAAAGTGGAAAAAAAAATAATGATAAAGTGGTCAGTTCTCCAAAAGGCACGACAATCCTTAATGTGTATATTCCTAATAACAGGGCAGCAAAATACTTAGATAAAAGAAATGATAAACCTGCAAGAAGAAACTGACAAATGCATTATTATATTTGGAGATGTCAACAACTCTCTATTAGTGATTGGTAAACCCAGCAAAAGAGCCTCTTGATGAGGGTGAAGCAGGAGAATCAAAGAGCCGGCTTAAGACTAAATATTAAAAAACATGAAGATCATGGCATCTGGCCCCATTACTGCATGGCAGATCAAAGGGGAAAAGGTGGAAGTAGTGGCAGATTTCCTCTTCTTGGGCTCCAAAATCACTGCGGACAGTGACTGCATCCGTGAAATCAGAAGACAATTGCTTCTTGGCAGAAAAGTGATGACAAACCTAGACAGTGTGTTGAAAAGCAGAGACATCACTCTTCTGACAAAGGCCCGTATAGTCAAGGCTCTGGTCTTGCCAGTGGTCACGTATGGTTGTGAGAGCTGGACCATAAAGAAGGCAGAACACCAAAAAATTGATGGCTTTGAACTGTGATGCTGGAGAAGACTCCTGAAAGTCCCTTGGACAGCAAAGAAATCAAACCAGGAAGGACTGATGCTGAAGCTGCAGCTCCAGTATTTTGGTCATCTGATGTGAACAGATGATCCACTGAAAAGGTCCCTGATGCTAGGAAAGATCAAGGGTAGAAGAAGAGGGGGTCAGAGGATGAGATGGCTGGATGGTATCACCAATGCAATGAACATGAACTTGGGCAAACTTTGGGAGATAGTGAGGGACAGGGAGGCCTGGTGTGCTGCAGTCCATGGGGTCACAAAGAGTCAGACAAGACTGAGCGAGTGAACAACAACAGACCCAGCAAGCAGAAAATTAGTAAAGAAGGATATAGATAAACTCAACTCCATCAATCAACTGGATATAACTGACATTTATAAAATATTTCATTCAACAGCAGAACACATTCTTCCGAAACTCATATGTAACATTTACCAAGTAGAACACATTCTGAAACATGACAAATTTCAAAGATGGAAATCCCACAGCTTTTCAAAATTAATGGGGTGCAGTGAAAGCAGTATTTAGTATTTATGAAAATTTATAACACTGCATATATTAGAAAGAAGGTCTGTATTAATCTGCTACCTAATTTAACCCAAAGTGAGCAGAAGAGAAGAAATTAAACAAAGCAGAAAATAATGAAATTGAAAATTAATAGAGAAAAATCAATGAAACCAAAGCTGGTTCTTGAAAATATCAGTAAAACTTATAAACTTTCCACACTAAAAACAGAGAGAGAAGACACAAATTACTAATAAAGACAGAGAAAACAAATCAGTCTTTCCCAGCTACAGTATGATGCTGTACATATTTTCATTCAAGGTTCACTTTTAAGTGTCCTCGCATATGTGGCAGGAATATGTTGTCCTTTTCTCAATTGTGGAGTTAATAATTTCAAAGGAGACCCCTGGTCTGTTTTTGCCCTCACCGTAGCTCATGAGTTAGGTCATACTCTGGGTATGCAGCATGATGAAGAATTCTCTGTGTGGGCAAAGTGCTTGCATCATGAATGCTGTCAGGTTGCCAGCAAAGAGATTCACGAATTGTAGCCATGCAGAATTTACAAAGACCACTTTAAACCAGGGATCATGTCTGCACAATCCTCCAATTCCAGGGGCAGTCTTCATGCTGAAGCGCTGTGGGAACGGTGTGATTGAAGAAGAGAAGTGTGACTGTGGATCTATAAAGCAGTGTGAACAAGATCCCTGTTGTCTGTTGAACTGCACTCTAAGACCTGGGGCTGCTTGTGCTTTCGGGCTTTGTTGCAAAGACTGCAAGTTCATGCCATCAGGGGAACTCTGTAGACCTCAGATCAATGAATGTGACCTTCCGGAGTGGTGCAATGGGAGATCTCATCAGTGCCTAGAAGATGTCCATGTGCAGGACAGGATTCCCTGTAGTGATAGCCTACTTCTATTAAAAGAGCTGTAATAGCCATGATGAACAGTGCAGGGAGATTTTTGGTGAAGGTGCAAAGAGTGCATCTCAGAGTTGCTGTACAGAGATCAACTCCCTGGGAAACCATTCAACACAAGTGACCCTTATCTCCTGGAAGAGAAGAGAAACTGTAGCTGAGGTATAGATAGGATCCAAAAGTTCCAAACTTCTACATGCTCATCCAGAGCAAATCTGTTACAATGTTATGACTCAGGGGAAAGGACCATCCCAGAGCCCCAGGTCTCTCTGCACTGGGAATCAGAGACCTTGCTGAGTTGACCTTGGCCAAGTTACTGCCCTTCTCTGGGCCTCAGTGCCCTCATCCCTGAAGTAAGAGGTAGATTCACACAATTGGTTTTCACTTCCTATACCCTCCACTTAAATGAAGAAACTGTATTATACTTTAAGAACAACAGAAAATTTGTGTATTTGTTCATTCTATAAATTAAGCTTATTGCTTTTTTGTGTATTTGTTCATTCTATAAATTAAGCTTATTGCTTTTTAGAGGGCAAGCTAATGAGTATGGTCATTTTACAGCAGTCATCCTTCAAAGATAAACACAAGATTGGTCCCAGCTGAAAGCTTTTCAGACATGTAGAAAATACACGTCTCCTTCCATGATTTGCTGTTGTAGTATTTGACTACCTTGTAAACCATTGGTTAAACTATATTTCAGTTACGCTGTGTATAAAAACAGCACTTTTGTATGTTTTTAATATTCTCTAACTGTAGAGTTTAGGAATTACCTTATTAGTAAAATCCCACTGACATATCCAATTTAACTGATTTTAGCAGTCAACAGCTCTTGGTGAATAAAGATTTATTGTTTTCTTTTGTTTTTGTTTTTGGTTATAAACTTTTTCTGACCAGTAGGAAGATTATTCGTGTTCTATTTTTTCTCTTTTGGAAAAATGGGAATAAAGATATCAATATTCAAATACTGTTAGTTTTTATTTGAAAAAAAATGTGGGGGTCTATTAGAAGAAGGAGACTATAATCACAACAGTTTTATTGGAATATTCAATATGTCTCATTACAACATCCTGTCATGTATAAGGTGACACAGTGCCAAACTGTAAATGCTTTATATTATTCAACAGAATACCTTCCACTTTCTGATAACATAGTAACTTCTCTTTTTTCTCCCTTGATTACCTGGGAAGTGGAAAAGAAAATATTTTAAAAAACTTGTGGGTGACTTCCCATGGCTGTAGTGAGTATGTGCCTGAGTCCATTGCCAGTTTGGAAATCTGATGGGGATGCGTCATGTTATGACCTTGTGGCCTTTTCCCGCAGCATGCTTCCTGCAGTGTTTTAACAACAGCAGCCTCAACATGCTATACTGCGCTCGATGTCTAGCCTTCATATCACAACACCATGTACCGTGTTTTATCACATGTACACATGGGAAGCCAAGAGTGAGAAATCCAAGAGAAAGATTCCAGCTGTTTATGGAAATGAACAAGTCATATGGATAATGGTTCTCTCTCTGAAAGATGCTTCCCTGGGAGAGGAGTCTACATTGTAGGATCTTGAAGGTGCAATAAATTATGGGACACACACACACACGTCTCTTTAAGCCATGCAGAGATACAAGGAGGATTCGGCAGCCTGCAACCCTGAAGACATCTCACGCCAGAACCCGAAACATGATGGCATCCTTATCTCAGACTTCTAAGTCTCCAGAACTTTATATCACTCAAAAATAAGTGAGATGCTACACTAGACACTGGGAGATCCTGACTGGAACAAATAGGAAGAAAAGATGATTAAAAGATGACATCAGTCACATAATGGCCCAGATAAATTCAAACCACCTTCTGTCAAAGGCTCAATCTTTATCTTTCAATTATATATGAATATTTCTGAATAATTTTTTTCTTGGCCACTCTGCGTGGCTTGCAGGATCTCAGTTCCCTGCTCAGGGTCACAGCAGTGAAAGCCTAGAATCCTACCCACTAGGCTACCAGGGAACTTCCTGAATAATTTTTGTAAAAGGTCATCAAAGTTACATGCTTCAAAAATACAATGGTGGGACAGGCATAAGTTAGACACTCCCATTCCAAAAGGGAGAAATAGGAGGGAAGAAAGGAGTGACAGTTTCCACATATGTCTAAAATCTTAAAGCAAGAGAATAATTAATCCTCTATGGTTCCATGTTCTTTCCTCCCTCCAGGCACACTGGGGATTTTGTCCCACTCCCTGACCACTGGAGTGGAGGTTCTTGCCTTCCAGACACACTGGGGTGGCAGTTCTGGGTTGGACACCCAGGACTCCTGGAGGCCTAACCCATCACTTTGCAGAGCGTAACCCACACTGTACTTCTCATGGACTACAGTCGAATGCCCGTGGCTGAAATAATGTGCAATGGTTCTACTAGTCTGGGGTTTTGGAAGTGGCCTGCTCTCATGGCTCTGCTGGGCAGTGCCCTATTGTGTGTTCTCTATGGAGCCCTGCTTCTCAAAGGTCATGGGTCCTTGGCTCCAATAATCTCCATCCTTCAAAATCTGGGTGGAATTTGCACATCGATGGAGACTGCCCAGTGTGGACACTGCCAAAGCCAGCTGCCTGTACCTTACAGAAGAGTGGCTACTGTTGTCTCTCCTGCTGGGATGGTGGAGGAGCCCAGGAGTGAGGCAACTCTGACAGGGCATGACAAGATCCTGCAGGTACTGGAGACCCCTCCTTTGAAACTGACCTTATGATCCCTGGATCACCCTGTGGGGCAAGAAGGTCATTCTCCTATTGTCTTGTATATAGCTCTTGTACTGTTTTGGAGAAGACTAATTAACCAAGTGGATTCTGGCCACATTCATAGTGTTCTTTTCAGACCATGATTTCTCAATATTTTCTATATGAATGGCCTGGAAATTTTCCAGATCTTTTAAGTTCCACTGCTCTTTGATGAACAATTTCATCTTTAAATCACTTTTTTCTTCCTACATTTTACTAGAAGCTTATAGCAAAAGGAAATAACTCAGCTATTTTTCCAACACTTTGCTGAGGTATATCCCCAACTAAATATCCAACTTACGATTGGAAGTGCTACATTCCACAAATCCCACAAACACACTCCAGCCATGTTCTCTGCTATTTGATAACAGGGATGGACTTTTTAATGCTATACTCTGTCAAGTCACTTAGACTAAGTGACTTATACATAAGACAGAACTTTATTTCTCAGCTCTGGAGGCCAGTAAGTCAAAAACAAAGTATCAGTACATTCAGTCTGGTGAGAAGCCTTCCTGGTTCATAGATGACACCTTCTCACTGTAACCACACAGGGCAGAAGGGTTGAAGGATCTCTCTGGGGCCTCTTTGTAAAAGCACCGTTCACCTCCCAAAGACTCCAACTGCTAATACCATCACCTGGGGCAGGGGGTAGGATTTCAGCATGTGGACTCTGGTGGGAAACGTTCATCTTGAACACACCCCAGTCAAGATTCAGAAGTTTCCCATCACTCCAGAAAGTTCCCTCCATCCCTCCATTCCCTCACATCAGGAAAGCACTGATTAAAATTCTATCCCCCGTACATTATTTTGGACTATTCCAAAACGTCATACAAAGGAAGTCCTATGTAAAGCTTCTTTGGTCTGATTTCTTTCTATTATCATGTTATCTCTGAGATGCATCCATGATCGTACACACATCAGAAACTTGTTCAGATTTACTGAGGATTTTCCCACTGAACGAATATGCCAGTTTGTCTGTCATTCATCTGTTCAATACTGTTTGCTTGTTTCCAGTCTGTGGAATAAATTCAAGCATAATGCTGTGATGAATATGTATGTAGAATCATTGTGATAACTTCCTATGGCTAGAATCACCAAGACACAGGGCAGGCGTAATTTTAACTTTATAAGGAACTATTATTATCCACCCTAACATATGTACTCCTGACACTATTGCTTTGCTCCACTCATCACCCCCAACACATTCCATGTTTGTAAAGCATGAAAGAATTTGATTCTCTCCTCGAAAGTCTGACTAAAAGAAGCTTCCACTCTCTCCTCCATTTTGTATTTTCATTCCAGATTGAAGCCTTGTCTCATTTTGATTTGAGGGCAAAAAGTCAATCACTGTCTCAAAATGGCACCAAACCCCCTGATTCTTCCCCCGTGACTTTTCCAGAGGGCCATGGTACCACTCAGCCCAGATATGCACTCTGGTTTTCCTAGTTTCTGCCATGTTTTGTTTTCCCTAACACCCCTGTGTTAGGATCCCTAGGACCACTCAGCACAGCCCCTCCCCTTCATGAGGACACATTGTTATGTAAGAGTTTCCCCTCCCTCCCCCACCTCTCTGGGGTTGCCCAGCCTCCAGTCCCTCTCTGCTCTCCTCAGGACTACCCTGCTGTCTAAAAGTGGCTGCTGCAGGGATAGTCTTGCCTGCCTCCCACCGGAGTGCATTTTCTTTGGTCACAGACTTGCTCACTCATGGGGCGTGCCTGGACCCAGGCCCACCTGAGAGGTGATCTCTGGCTGCCTCTGCTCTGGCTATTCCTGTTTCCAACCTGCTGTTCCCATGACCCACCAGGATGGCGCTTCACTTCCTCTGAAATTGTGATTCCCAGGAAGGTGTCCCACAGAGTGAGTGGAATTGAGAGACAAGGCCAGCTCTCCTACAAGATTCGCTTCAGCGGCCAAAGACATGTGGTTCACTTGAGAGTCAAGAAGAACTTGCTGCCCAGACATTTTCCTGTTATCACCGATAATGACCAAGGTGCCATGCAGGAGAACTACCCTTATATCCCCCGAGACTGTTACTACTTCGGCTACCTGGAAGGGGTTCCTGGGTCCATGGGCACACTGGACACCTGCTATGGGGGTCTGCGTGGCATGCTGCAGCTGGATGACTTCACTTTCGAAATCAAACCACTGGAGGCTTCTTCTAAATTTGAGCATCTGATTTCTCAGCTTGTGACACAGAAAACAGCAGCAGAGGACGAGAAATGTGAGATTGAAGAGAAAGATACAGATCAAGAGTATGAGGAGGCAATGATTTCTGAAATGCCTAGAGCCGCCCCTGTGTATTTGTGGTGGCCACACAGGAAATACTTAAAACTTCACTACACGGTTTCTAACTCATTAGTTGTTCAGAACACTAATCAGACACGTATAATAGAGAATGTAGTGATTTTGAATAGCATAATACATAGCATTTTTTACCAGGCTCAACTTCAGGTTTTGATACGTGTTTTATGTATATGGGATGGCCGGGATAAGATGGATTTGTATCAGTGGACAACTGCGACAGAAGCAGTAAGTAATTTTGGTTTATGGAAACTTTGGGGATGGTTTCATGAAATTCGTCATGATTCTTCATTGCTTGTAACAGGACATAAGATCGCTGGGAGCACCTATGCTAGCAGTTATGATGGAGTATGCAATCCCAATTGGGGAGCATCATATGTATATGCTCTAAGATATCACTTATTTTTAACTGCAGCTATTGGAGCACATGCGATAGGTCATGTTATGGGTTCAAAACATGATGTTCCAGGTTGTCGATGTTTTCGGAGACGACACTGTCTCATGAGTCCTAACCCTGGTCTTCTAGATATGATGAGCAATTGTACTTTTGAAAGAATTCACAGACGGCTCCATGGGTGGGATCCCTGTTTGAGTATACCAAATGTACCGTATACTAATTTTCCTTATGAAGCAAGACGATGTGGTGACAAGAAGAAAGATCCCCAGGAAGAATGTGACTGTGGCACCTTAAAAGACTGTACTCAGGATCCATGTTGCAATTCCAATTGTTTGCTCAGCCTTGGCAGTGATTGTGACTATGGAGGTTGCTGCAGACACTGTAAATATGCTCAACCTGGATATACGTGCAGAGATACTCTTGGTATTTGTGATCTCCCAGAATACTGTAACGGGAAGACACATGATTGTCCAGCTGACACTTATATCCAGGATGGAACCCCGTGTTCACCATCAGCTGTTTGTGTGAGGGGAAACTGTAGTGACCGTGATTTACAGTGTCAAGCCCTCTTTGGCTATAACATAAAAGATGCTGCGCCATCATGCTATGGCGTACTGAATATCAGGGGTGACCGATTTGGAAACTGTGGTGTGAGGGTGACTCGAGGAGGAGGAAAACCTGTCAAATGTGAACAAGATGACGTTCTGTGTGGAATGCTGCACTGTGGTAATGTGAAGGAAATTCCTGGTGGTGGGGAGCACACTACGTTTCATCAAATAATAGTACATGATGTTACACCACAAACCTGCTTTGGATATGATGCCCACTTTGGGACAGACGTGCCACAAATGGGGCTTGTAGTGGATGGTGCAACATGTGGCCCAGGAGCATACTGTAAGGACCAAAACTGTACTTTTTTTCAAGACCTGGGTTTTGACTGTGATGTCAAGAAATGCAATTACAGAGGGGTGTGCAACAGCAAGAAAAATTGTCACTGTCAGCGTGGTTGGAAACCACCAACTTGTACCGACAGAGGACTGGGTGGCAGTGTAGATAGCGGTCCTCCACCTGACACAGAAATAGGTATTCAAGCCAGTCTAAGGCTGAGTCTAAACAGAGCATTAGCTCTACTGCTCCTTCGCCTTTGCCTTCTTTTCCTTTCAGCATTTATAGGTGCCACTTACTATGTAAAAGATATACTTGAAGAGGGAGATCAATAAACTGTTGGAGAAATAATCCCTTGAACCCAAGTGAATAAAACTGGAGTTCACAAAATGGAGAAAATCACGTTGGCACTTACTGGGAGAAATGATCAATAATCACACTGATAATTCCCAAGTTGTTATCTTCAAATAAAACGACTTGGCAATTTAAAAGGGATCTGTGTGGTTAAATGCATTTAATATTTTATATCTGGTCTTAGTCTTCCTACTTCTGTCAGTGATAATGGGAACTGTTAGATCTCAACCAAGAAGAGGACCTGTACTTATTTATGTTGTGGTTACTAATGTTTCATGGATGTGCCTGTAGCACATCTTGTTTGAACTGGTATACACTTGTTCAGTAGTTTATTAGGATTTTGCTTAGTTGATTATGTACTAGCTTTTTGTTACCGGTTCATGTTTTTGCTAGCATTAAATAAACCTAACTTGAAGATAGCATAAAAGATACCTTAACTGATGCTGTAGGAAGATCAAAAATTCCGTGTTACAGGCACGTGAATATCAACAGCAGTTCAACACCCTGCTAAGTATGATCTTGCCCAAAGTCATAGGCATTCAGAGGATCAAGGTTATATCTGACATTTTACACTGAAAGATGAAATGTACTTTTCTGGAGTCTTGCGATGGTCCAAACAAGGGACCTAAGAGAGGCCTGGAATATGTTACGCACTTAATAAATGCTGAGTCTATCATTCTCATTGTTCTCTTGGGTTGTGCTAAAACAGAAGTATTCAAAGTATAATGACTTTGGCATTTGCTGTCTTTAATTTTTAATTAAAATATTTAATTTTTAATTAATTTAATAATCTTTAATTTAAAACCAACACACAAGGAGCCATTGATCACTGCTCTATCACTACTTGTGGTCCCTAGTTATTAATGTCATAGCATCTCATACTTAAAATCATAGGAATTGCCTAAGCACAACCTGTTTATAAAGTACAGGTGTAACTGAGTGCCTAATGTATGTACAGATACAAAATTTACACAAAATGAGACAGGAAGCAATTGCTTCATAAGAGATTGTTAGAAGCAGGTCTCATAAGTGATATATGTTATATTCATGGTATTTAAATGTCTTAGTCCTCAGGGCAAATCCATTTCTATAAATATAAAGTTCAGATGAGGGTAACTACCTAAGGGAAGAGGATGGATGTAGCAGTAGAGAATCGACAAGATAGCCACCCTGTGACATTTTCATTTGTCCAGATTTTTTTCCTTTTTTTATTTTTATTGAAGTATAACTTTTTCATGCTGTGTTAATTATTGCTGTATGTGGAACCCTCTAGGTTCCACAGGTGTAGGGCCCTGCACCATGGTCATCAGGACGTGACTGAGCCACATAGCAAACTTTGCGAGAGCTCCCCTGATGTCAACCGGCCAGCTCCCTGACCCTATAAAAGACAAAAATACCCATCCTAAGCAATTATCTAATGCCACGCTTCTGGCAGGGACTGTCTCTGTCTTGAGACTATAACAATTGGCTACTAACCCACAAAAAGCGTTAACTTTCCCTGGTCCGTCAGGAGGTCACCCGGTGTGCTTGCAGCTCCCTCATTTTCTCTGCTCTTTTTCTTAATGGATTCATTCCTTTCTGAAATACTCTGTATTTGGAAATTCTTTTCCAACCCAGGCACAGACCACAACATTGAATGGCCCATATGGGGATTCTCAGGGGGGATTTCCCCTACTCTCCTTTCTTCTCTCATTTCTTTTTCTTCAAACCCCTTGTGAACAGGCCAGTGTCTGTGGAAGCAATTGAGGAACTCTGGCCAGGGGTACTCTCTGGCATGTTCCAAAGGCCCCAAAGTCCACTATGCCCCAGTAACTGCCACCCAAAAGGGTGAGGGCCCTCCTTTCCTCCTTTCCCCATTCTCCCTTAGGCTGAGGACCAGGCCAATTAAAATTGCAAGCACAGATCAGGCACTTAAAAGCCATTAGTGCATCTGCCACTTGAATACTCCCATGACAGGATAAGGGGGTCATAGAATGGACAAGGCTACTAGGACATCTGCCCCCACCAAGACAGTTTCTGTGCAATGTCAGGCACATATGGGTTCAAGGGAAACACTGAGCCCACTCACCCCTGACTGCTGCCTTCCTGGCAGAGCCACAAAGCAGATTCCTCAGCCTGTCTTCCCTGTTACTTTCACTTTTCCTCCCTTGGTCTGGATTGATACAATGGAGTCTGGGAGTTGCCTCTGAGTCATTCTAAAAAGTGCCTCCATGTTTCAGAGAATTGCCAAAGGGTGAGTCAACAAGTTGGTTCCAGTAACCTCTTTCTCTCTTATCTTTTCCTGCCTGAGTTGCATGGTATCTTGTCTCACAGTTGTGTCTTAGCTGCATGCTCAGGAGCTACCTCTCACTGTCTGACACGATTGTTGGGATAATCGGCCATTTGTGCCGTTAGTCACATGGTGTCTCAGTTTCAGAGAGGGCTGCCTGAGACAAAAGGGATTCTTTTCTATGGCTGGTGACTCTCAGCACCCCCATTCTATGGCATATAGGCTAAGAATGGGTTTTGGTATGTTTTGGGAGACCCTCAGACTCACCTCTCAGCTACTTTCTAGGGAACTGGAAAAAAATTTGATGCTGAAAACCTCAAAAAGAAAAGGCTCATTTTCTTTTCCTAGCCCCAATACGAATTGAGGGGCCAAAGAAAAATGGCCTCTTAATGGCACACTAAACTCCTTTATGGAGGGAAGTCAGAATCCAAATCTGAAAGACTCATGTTGTATGTCTCTTTCTGTTACTGCCTTATCTCCCCACCCCCAACTATGTCTGTAATCAGAAGCCTGAAAAAACTCTCTGAACATTCTAAAAAAAATCTCTTTCTAACTTCTCCTACCTCTCAGGGCATGTGGTGAGGAAGGGAGGGAAACCAAGCTTCCCCAACTCCTGCAAGTTTTCTTACTCCTTCAGATTCTTCTTATCAAACTAAGACCCCACCTCCCCAGAGGGGTTGTCCGTCTGGGGACAACATCTTATCAGTCAGTCTGCACCGGTCATCCGAACCAATTTGAGCACTTTATGATTTAAATTTGGCTATGAGGCTATGACGCAGAAAGAAAAAGACTGGTCATAATATTCTTCAGACTCTGGAGAAAATTGGTCAAAATGAAACCTTTTTGAAATTACAAAACTGGTTCTTTTTGCATGTGCAATTAGAGAAAACTAGCTTGTTAAAATACTTCTTTCAGACTTCTGACCTTGAGAAACATGCCTAGGAAAAAACCTGAAGTTAACTGTTATCACATCCTTGAGATACACGGCCCACACTGCGTGAGACTTCAGCCTTGGACAAATTAGTAGAACTTCAAGCCAAGGAAGAAAATACAAGGGCAAAGAGACATTTTAAATCTCAGGTGGAAAACTCTGAGATCTCTCTCTGTGTGGAGTAATAATGTGTCTCAGTGTGTGTCTTTGTCTTTGAATCCTATTGCTGAGGTTATTTTGTAAATGAGTTCTAATTTAATGGGCCTAAAGAAAAGTGCTTGCAAATCAAACAATTCTAAATACAAAGAAATTAAACTAAATGAATTTTAGGTTCACATGAAGTGGGAAATATCAATATTAAATTAATACCTGGTATTAATGTTTGTTAGTCTAATTAATATGGACAAGTCTTAAGAATCATCAACAATAGGTATTACATTCTTGTTACATCTATTGCAAATTTGTCAACAGGGAAAGTCACTTTATGTGAAGAAACTTTTAAGGAAAGAAAATGAAAATAAAATGAAGAGCTCTGGGTGATTTATGTTTACCAACCTACAGAGTGCTAATATAAAGAACAGTTCATGGTTGCTTAAGAAAAGTAGGGTGCATGGTAAAGTTTTCTTAAGATGTTGACTGCCTTTGAAATCTTTCGTTACTTTGACTAAGTGAATAACTACTGTATCACAGGGAATATAACCTGGTATCAGACTGGAATTTGTTTTTTTCTCTCTTAAGAGAACAAAGTTTTCTTGGAATGTGGCTTTTGATAACAGACCATGTGAATTTCCTTACCTTTAAGTGATTTATATTTGTTTTTAAAATCTTTTGTTACTTTGGTAAAGTAAATAAGCATTATTTCTCAATGGTCTATGAAGACTATGGCACATGTGGATAAAGTTCATTCTTCTTCTACAGAAATTAAGACTTTTGCTGTATTGATGTCTTTAAAACATGGCAACAGTCTACTCCTAAGTCAGGAAATTTAAAATGGGTAAATCAAACAATTAGGGCTATGGGAAATCTAAGACAGTAGCTTGGCTTTTCCCTGATGAAACTCATTGTTTTTTTTATTTGACTGCACAGGGTTAATGCCCTCACGATGCAGAAAGAATGGTTAAAAATGTGTCTTCCACTTGGGATATGCTTTCTATAATCTCCAGTGAGCAAGGCACCTACTTCTCTGGACAAATCATACAAGCCTTAACAAAAACTTTACAAACTTCCTCAAACTATCATCCTCAATTGTCAGACAAGGGCAACAGAACAAAGATTAATTACAGGGGATTAAATGAACTGCTAAATATGGTTGCAACTTTCATGACTTTTTGTCTGACATATTACTGGCTTCTAATCTTTGTTGTTGTTTTTTTTTTTTCAGATATAAAGAAGCTCTATCCTCAAGTTACTTATGGTTTAAAACAATTTGGCATTTTACAGCTGTGGGTAAAATTAAAACATTTTCCTTTACTCTCTGCCTTGTCCCTCTAGAAACTGGAGACACTTGGGTTCTGAACAACCTTATCAAATAAATAAAAAGACTGTCTCCTAAAAAATACAAATATCTCAAAATATTTGGGGGACCTATAAAAGAGAAAAATCTGATGGCAGGCCTTTGGCATGACCTTCTTGGCGTTGAGAGGCCTTTGGGAATTTAGTCTGAGACTCATGAAAAATTATGCCAGAGTCAATACAAAAAAAGCCTATATGGTCAGTGGACCAAACTTATTTTAAGAACAAACTAGTCAGCTATGTTTAATCAAAAGGTATAATTTTAGAAAAAAATTATGTTTCACTAAATATTAAATTCTAGTTTTATTAATTAAGGTCTGTGCTTACTAAGACTCACTTCCCAGGTAATCCTTTGCTGTTATGTTATACTGTTAACAAGATTTAACTGAATTATTAAAGGGATACTCTAAGTCGTGGTTTTTTGTTTTTTGTTTCCTAAAGTCTAACTTCATCATCAACCTTTGGGCAAAAGCAGATGTTCCATGATTTACAACCAGGAGATTAACATCAGGCTATAGTTCCTTAACAGACTGAGTCAGATGATCAAGGGTATACTGGACTATACCTAATAAAATTCTTAAATAGCTCATTCCTTTTTATTGCCTGTTTTACAAAATTGTTGTTTACATTACCAAGTGTGTGACTGAGCCTCTGATAAAATGATGAGATACATATATATATATATAGTTCCATATGAAATCAATAGCTTCCCTGGTGGCTCAGTGGTAAAGAATCTGCCTGCCAATGCAAGAGACAAGGGTTCAATTCCTGGTTGAGAAGTTCCTCGAGGAGGAAATGTCAGTCCATTCCAGTATTCCTACCTGGGAAATGCCATAGACAGAGGAGCCTCTGGTGGGCTACAGTCTATAGGGTCACAAAAGAGTTGGGCACAACACAGGGATTAAACAACAAATATGAGATCACTGATTGTAATAATGTGATTGTAGACATGGGAAGAAGCAACAGAGGGAATATTTTCCTGGACCATAATAGATGACTAGTAAGACAGATATGGTCCAGAACTTTTGCTACTTTCATGGCCTAATCCAGTATCAGCACACTGAGTTGCCTATCAGCTGAATCTTTGCCAAATCAGCAAATGAGCATTCCTAGCACCATAGGACAAAATGGTCATAAAATGCCCCCAACCATGGTCAGATTTTTGGCCATGAAGGGGCCCTGCCAACTGGAATCTGGCATGTGCTGTCTGCCTCTAAAAAAATTAAATCATAGCCACTGAAGTTGCTAACCTTCAGCACCTCTTGAAAGGAGATCAAAGCGGAAATCAGAAATAAAGCAGTGTGCTCTGGAAAAAAAAAAAACTGGCTTAACAGGCCTTCAGATAATTAGACATTTTCAGGGAAAGATTTTCATGCATGTAACCCAGGGAACATTTTCCTTTCCATTGTGGGGGCAGGTGCCTGTATGCTGAGCTCACACACATGAAAAAGAGGCCTTGAGATGGGGGTAAGCTGGCTCCATATGAGTCGGAGTGGAGTGTAATTGGGGTTTGGTGCTACTGGCTACTGGGACTCCCAGCCAACCTCCACATGGATCAGAGGGTCCCAGTTTGCCCCTGTGGATGCTGGAAACAGCATAGAATTTTAAAAAGTGGGGTTTTTTTTGGTCCACAGACCAGTAATTGTGCAAGAAGTGAGGGGTGACCAGAGATGTTTAGTGAGACCCATCCTGTAGAAATGAAAGTACTGTTGGTATCTATGATTAAAGAGGGGTTTCTTTGGCACCTGTATTTTGAAAACCGAAAAGCTGAGATATTTCGGAGGGCTAGTTTCTTTGTGTTTAACTGCTGCTTGGATAGTTTGGTTGGTTGTGTTCCAATGTTGTTCACTCACTGGGGGAAAAGTCAAGATGAAAGTATGGTTGCATGAAAGTATGTTACCGACAGAATACCCCCATGGGTGGTGGCCCTGAAAGGAGAGGGGGTATATGAGAGCCTCAGTTAGGTTCATTAGGATGCTTTTGGGTTGTGGGGTTGATAGAATGACAGGAATGAAACTTAGGTATTCTCATAGGACTTGAAGAAAGATAGACTCTACATGATCTAACTTAAAGCTTGTGGTCCTAGGATCAAATTATGCATCTGGGTAAGCTGAGACATTGGACTGAGTTTCTATTGGCAAGAGTAATATTGTCTGAAGGCTAGTTCCAGAGATGCATAGCCAGTAGAAGGATAGGTTGTGGGCAGTAGCTAGGGTCTATAAATACTCCTCTGGGTCTAAGGAATGTTGGGAGGGTTTAGATTGTATGATGGAACAGAGGAAGGGTAAGGTGAGAGTGAGAGTGAGTTTGTTGTTGTTTAGTCACTCAGTAGTGTCCAACTCTTTGGGACCCCATGGACTGCAGCACACCAGGCTTCCCTGTCCTTCACTATCTCCCAGAGTTTGCTCAAACTCATCTCACGTCTATTGAGTCAATGGTGCCATCCAGCCATCTCATCCTCTGTCGCCCCTTTCTCCTCCTACCCTCAATCTTCCCCAGTATCAGGGTCTTTTCCAATGAGTAGGCTCTTCATGTCAGGTGGCCAAAGTACTGGAGCTTCAGCTTCAGCATCCTTCCAATGAATGTTCAGGGATGATTTCCTTTAGAACTGACTGGTTTGATCAAGGGACTCTCAAGAGTCTTCTCCAGCACCACAGTTCAGAAGCATCAGTTGTTTGGCACTCAGCCTTCTTTATGTTTCAACTCTCACATCTGTATGTGACGACTGGAATAACCATAGCTTTGACTATACAAACTTTTGTTGGCAAAGTGATGTCTCTACTTTTTAATATGCTGTCTGGGTTTATCATAGCTTTTCTTCCAGTGAGCAAGCGTCTTTTAATTTCATGGCTGCACTCACCGTCCTCAGTGATTTTGGAGCCCAAGAGCAAGTCTGAGTGGCATTTAGTCAAGAATGATGCCTGGTGTAGGCCTCAGAAAGACCGGACAACCAAGGTTAGGTACCACAGGTGTGAGATAGGATTATCCACAGAAGGGAACAAGCCCAGAAGAAAGAAAGGACAATCAAGATATCAGGAGCACAACATGGGCAGTTGATCATGTATTTATTTAACGAGTTAGATTGTTACTTATCTTTGGTCCTTTTGAAGAGAAATTTAAGGTCTTCCAAGTGGTTCACAGGTGTAGGATGTTGGAGCGCCTGAGTCTTCAGAGGGCAGTTTCCAAGGCTCCCCCCTGAAGTGGTGAATCCAGCTGGAGATTCCTAAAATCTTGATGGCTGTAGGTGAGGAAAGGAAGACTGGAAGAAGTCCCTTTCAAATAGGAACCAGCTGGGACTTGGGAGACCTGTCCTTCCAAGTTCCGTTAAGGACCCTATCCCCAAGTTGGTATAGTATGGCTGAATGAGGGCTAGGAGGGTTGGTCTCTGGGCGAAATTCTCTAATGGCCTGTTAGAACACTGAGAGTTTGGTTATGTAATACTGTAGCCCTAGGGCTTCCCTGTCCATAAGGAGGTCTGATGTTAGAAAGAATCTGTATGGACTCAATCCAAGGGGATCCTTTGGAGTTATTCTACTGCTAAGGAGGGCAATAGGTAACAGGGTTACCGAAACTTGTGAAGTTTCCTGGATTAGTTTTTTTTTTTTAATTAATTAATTTTTGAACTTCACAATATTGTGTTTGTTTTGCCATACATTGACATGAATCCACCATGGGTATACATGCTTTCCCCCTCCAGAACCCCCCTTCCACCTCCCTCCCCATCCCACCCCTCCAGGTCTTCCTGGTGCACCAGCCCCGAGCACCCTGTATCATGCATTGAACCTGGACTGGCGATTCGTTTCACATATGATAATTTACATGCTTCCATGCCATTCTCCCATATCATCCCGCCCTCGCCCTCTCCCTTTGAGGGATTGATTGGGTCTTTCTCCCTTTCCTGAGGATTGAGGCCTCCAGGAGTAATGTAGAGCAAAACTTTTGTCAAGGGCTTTGGCAATGGGCTTCCCTGACAGCTCAGTTGATAAAGAATCCACCTGCAATGCGGGAGACCTGGGTTCGATCCCTGGGTTGGGAAGATCCCCTGGAGAAGAGAAAAGCTACCCACTCCAGTATTCTTGCCTGGAGAATTCCATGGACTATATAGTCCACAGGGTCGCAAAGAGTCAGACACGAGCGACTTTACTGTCTGTACACCAACAAGAGCATTTCCTCACCCCATATACAAAAATAAACTCAAAATGGATTAAAGACCTACACGTAAGACCAGAAACCATAAAACACTTAGAAAAGAACATGGGCATAACACTCCTTGAAAAATATCACAGCAGTGTTCTTTTGGATCTGTCTCCTAAGGCAAAAGAAACAAAAGCACAAATATATCAATTGGGCCTAATTAAACTTAAAAGCTTTTGCAGAGCACAGTAAACTATTCACAAAACTAAAAGACAATCTGCTGAATGGGAAAAATTATTTGGAGATGCAATGATGGATAAGGGATTACTATGCAAAATATATAACAACTCAATATCAAATAGAAAACCAAATGACCCAATTAGAAAATGGGCAGAAGACCTGAAGAGACATTTCTCCAAGAAAGACACACAAATGGCCAATATGCATATGAAAAGCTGTTGAACATCACTAATCATTAAGGAAATTTAAATCAAAACTACAATGAGATATGACTTCATGAACCTCTCAGAAGAGCTATCAGCAAAAAGACAAGGAACAACAAGTGTTAGTGAGGATATAGAGAAAAGGGAACCTTTGTGCACTGTCGTTAGGAATGTAAATTGGTACACTATGGAAAACAGTATGGAGGATTATCAAAAAACTAAAAGTAAACTCACCACACGATCCAGCAACTCCACGCCTGGGTATACAGAAGAAGAAAAGGAAAACACTGATTCAAAAGGCCATCAGCTGACTTTTCTGTGGAAACTTTGGAGGCAGAAGGGAGTGGCATCTGGCATCGTATATTTACAGGATAACAACTTCCAAAGAACATAATCCACAAAAATATTGAATCACTATGTTGTACACCTGAAAACAATATAATAAATCAATTACAGTTCAGTTAAAAAATAGGAAATTACCTTTTCTTTTCATGGTGAATTGACTTCAAGCTGAGTTCAAGCATACTTGTATCTTTTTGAATATTCCTGAGTGCACTAATTTTTAAAAAATCCTTCAGTGTTACATACAACACATTTATGCAATAGGACATTCTTCTTTTCTAAATGCTAATGTCTTTATTACTGGTTCCAACTTAAAGATATGATCCACAAAAAGAGGAATCAGGCGAGATAAATTGCTCATGGTAATTTCCTTATTTTGAGTTGAGTTCATTTACAGGCAATTCAATGCAGAAATGATTTTTGAAAGCAAAAAGATGTATGAGACAGTGATGATCAGATAATGATTCATTATTCTGTAAGGAACTAAAAAAAGCTCAAGTCAGAACTTTTTAAGTAAATCAACTTTTTGAGGTATACTCAGCATATACAATAAAATACTCAGATTTAATGATGCAGCTTGTTGAGGTTTGACTTGTAAGGACCATCCTGTCTTAGTATGTTGAGAATACTATAATAAAATACCTTAGGCTGGGTGGTTAATAAATAAAAATATTTCTCATAGTTCTGAAGGCTAGTGAGACCAAGATCAAGACGCCAGCAAATTTAGTGTCTGGAGAACCCTTTCCTGATCCATAGATGACACCTTCTCACTGTAACCACACAGGGCAGAAGGGTTGAAGGGTCTCTCTGGGGGCCTCTTTGTAAAAGCACCATTCACCTCCCAAAGACTCCAACTGCTAATACCATCACCTGGGGCAGGGGGTAGGATTTCAGCATGTGGACTCTGGAGGGAAACGTTCATCTTGAACACACCCCAGTCAAGATTCAGAAGTTTCCCATCACTCCAGAAAGTTCCCTCCATCCCGCCATTCCCTCACATCAGGAAAGCACTGATTAAAATTCTATCCCCCGTACATTATTTTGGACTATTCCAAAACGTCATACAAAGGAAGTCCTATGTAAAGCTTCTTTGGTCTGATTTCTTTCTATTATCATGTTATCTCTGAGATGCATCCATGATCGTACACACATCAGAAACTTGTTCAGATTTACTGAGGATTTTCCCACTGAACGAATATGCCAGTTTGTCTGTCATTCATCTGTTCAATACTGTTTGCTTGTTTCCAGTCTGTGGAATAAATTCAAGCATAATGCTGTGATGAATATGTATGTAGAATCATTGTGATAACTTCCTATGGCTAGAATCACCAAGACACAGGGCAGGCGTAATTTTAACTTTATAAGGAACTATTATTATCCACCCTAACATATGTACTCCTGACACTATTGCTTTGCTCCACTCATCACCCCCAACACATTCCATGTTTGTAAAGCATGAAAGAATTTGATTCTCTCCTCGAAAGTCTGACTAAAAGAAGCTTCCACTCTCTCCTCCATTTTGTATTTTCATTCCAGATTGAAGCCTTGTCTCATTTTGATTTGAGGGCAAAAAGTCAATCACTGTCTCAAAATGGCACCAAACCCCCTGATTCTTCCCCCGTGACTTTTCCAGAGGGCCATGGTACCACTCAGCCCAGATATGCACTCTGGTTTTCCTAGTTTCTGCCATGTTTTGTTTTCCCTAACACCCCTGTGTTAGGATCCCTAGGACCACTCAGCACAGCCCCTCCCCTTCATGAGGACACATTGTTATGTAAGAGTTTCCCCTCCCTCCCCCACCTCTCTGGGGTTGCCCAGCCTCCAGTCCCTCTCTGCTCTCCTCAGGACTACCCTGCTGTCTAAAAGTGGCTGCTGCAGGGATAGTCTTGCCTGCCTCCCACCGGAGTGCATTTTCTTTGGTCACAGACTTGCTCACTCATGGGGCGTGCCTGGACCCAGGCCCACCTGAGAGGTGATCTCTGGCTGCCTCTGCTCTGGCTATTCCTGTTTCCAACCTGCTGTTCCCATGACCCACCAGGATGGCGCTTCACTTCCTCTGAAATTGTGATTCCCAGGAAGGTGTCCCACAGAGTGAGTGGAATTGAGAGACAAGGCCAGCTCTCCTACAAGATTCGCTTCAGCGGCCAAAGACATGTGGTTCACTTGAGAGTCAAGAAGAACTTGCTGCCCAGACATTTTCCTGTTATCACCGATAATGACCAAGGTGCCATGCAGGAGAACTACCCTTATATCCCCCGAGACTGTTACTACTTCGGCTACCTGGAAGGGGTTCCTGGGTCCATGGGCACACTGGACACCTGCTATGGGGGTCTGCGTGGCATGCTGCAGCTGGATGACTTCACTTTCGAAATCAAACCACTGGAGGCTTCTTCTAAATTTGAGCATCTGATTTCTCAGCTTGTGACACAGAAAACAGCAGCAGAGGACGAGAAATGTGAGATTGAAGAGAAAGATACAGATCAAGAGTATGAGGAGGCAATGATTCCTGAAATGCCTAGAGCAGCCCCTGTGTATTTGTGGTGGCCACACAGGAAATACTTAAAACTTCACTACACGGTTTCTAACTCATTAGTTGTTCAGAACACTAATCAGACACGTATAATAGAGAATGTAGTGATTATAAACAACATATTGCACACCATTTATTACCAGGGCCAACTTCAGGTTTTCATATGTGCTTTGTGCATATGGAGTCAGAGAGATCAGATGAATCTCCAAAGGTTTAGAAGCGCTGGAGAAGCAACGGCTCAGTTTGGTTTATGGAAATCTCAGAATTTTTATGCAAATGTACCACATGATACTTTGTTGCTTTTAACAGGACATAAAATTGCTGGGACCTCCTATTATAGCAGCCATAATGGAATATGCAACCCCAATTGGGGTGCATCATATGTATATGTTGTAAGATATCACATATTTTTAGCTGCAACTGTTGGAGCACATGCGATAGGTCATGTTATGGGTGCATTTCACGATGTTCCAGGTTGTCGGTGTTTTCGAAGATATCAGTGTGTCATGGCTCCTAACCCTGGTCTTCTAGATATGATGAGCAATTGTACTTTTGAGGCTATTCATCAACGGTTGCATGTGTGGTATCCTTGTTTGAGCTCACCAAATATAGCATATAATAATGTTCCTTACGTAGCTAGACGGTGTGGTAACAAGATAATAGATAATTTTGAAGAATGTGACTGTGGCACCTTAAAAGACTGTAGTAAGGTTTCATGTTGTGAAACCAGCTGTATCCTCAGCCTTGGCAGTGATTGTGATCATGGAGGTTGCTGCATGAAGTGTAAACATGCTCAACCTGGATATACGTGCAGAGATACTCTTGGTATTTGTGATCTCCCAGAATACTGTAACGGGAAGACACATGATTGTCCAGCTGACACTTATATCCAGGATGGAACCCCGTGTTCACCATCAGCTGTTTGTGTGAGGGGAAACTGTAGTGACCGTGATTTACAGTGTCAAGCCCTCTTTGGCTATAACATAAAAGATGCTGCGCCATCATGCTATGGCGTACTGAATATCAGGGGTGACCGATTTGGAAACTGTGGTGTGAGGGTGACTCGAGGAGGAGGAAGACCTGTCAAATGTGAACAAGATGACGTTCTGTGTGGAATGCTGCACTGTGGTAATGTGAAGGAAATTCCTGGTGGTGGGGAGCACACTACGTTTCATCAAATAATAGTACATGATGTTACACCACAAACCTGCTTTGGATATGATGCCCACTTTGGGACAGACGTGCCACAAATGGGGCTTGTAGTGGATGGTGCAACATGTGGCCCAGGAGCATACTGTAAGGACCAAAACTGTACTTTTTTTCAAGACCTGGGTTTTGACTGTGATGTCAAGAAATGCAATTACAGAGGGGTGTGCAACAGCAAGAAAAATTGTCACTGTCAGCGTGGTTGGAAACCACCAACTTGTACTGAGAGAGGACCGGGTGGCAGTGTAGATAGCGGTCCTCCACCTGACACAGAAATAGGTATTCAAGCCTTAGAACTACAGACTCTAAACTTAATAGTAGTTCTACTGCTTTTACGCATGTTTCTTTTTTTGCTTACAGCAGTTATAGGTGCCCTCTACTATGTAAAAAATATTTCGAAAGGAGAAACTGAAGAATAAACTGTTGGAAAAATAATCCCTTGAACCCAAGTAAATACAAGCTAGAGCACACAAAATGGAGAAAATCACATTGGCACTTACTGGAAGAAATGCTTGATAATCACTCTGATAGTCAC
This sequence comes from Giraffa tippelskirchi, assembly GCF_054371585.1. NCBI lineage: Eukaryota > Metazoa > Chordata > Mammalia > Artiodactyla > Giraffidae > Giraffa > Giraffa tippelskirchi. Next base: position 142,282,776 of record NC_137281.1, on the reverse strand, counting down.
ATAATCCTGTAACTCTTCTGAAGTTATTATTTTAAAATAAAATGACTTGGCCATTTAAAAGGGGTCTGTGTGGTTACATGCATTTAATATTTTATATCTGGTCATAGTCTTACTACCCCTGTCAATGATAGTGGGAACTGTTAGATTCACCAACAAGAGGTCCTGTATTTATTTATGTTGTGGTTACTAATGTTTCATGGATGTGCCTGTAGCACATCTTGTTTGAACTGGTATGCACTTGTTTAGTAGTCTATTAGACTTTTCCTTGGTTGATTACGTACAAATTTTTGTTACTGGTTCGTGTTTTTGATAGTTTAAACAAGCCAAACATAAATGATAGCAATAAAAGACACACTGACTGATGCAGTGGGAAGATCAAAAATTCTGTGTCATTGGCATATGAATATCAACAGCAGTTCAACAGCCTGCTAAGTAGATAATTTTATTTATTTATATTTGTCTGTGCTGGGTCTTCGTTGCTTCACGGGCTTTTCTCTAGGTGCAGAGAGTGGGGGCTACACTCTAGTTGTGGTGCACAGACTTCTCATTCCAGTGGCTTCTCTTGGGGAGCACAGAGTGCGTGGGGTCAGCAGCAGCAGTTTCAGGGCTCTATTAGAGCACAGGCTCAAAAGTTTAAGTGCAAGGGCTTAGATGCTCCATGTCATGTGGAATCCTCCTAGATTAGGGATGGAACCCGGGTCTCCTGCATTGACATGCAGATTCTTTACTACTGAGCCACCATGGAAGCCCTAAATATGTGATCTTGCCCAAAGTCATAGACTTTCAGAGGATCAAGGTTATATCTGACATTTTACACTGAGAGATGAAATGTACTTTTCTGGAGTTTTGTGATGGTCCAAAGAAAGGACCTAAGTGGGGCCTGGAATATGTTAGGCACTTTAAAAATGCTGACACTATCATTTTCATTGTTCTCTTGCTGCTGGTGCTGCTGCTAAGTCGCTTCAGTCGTGTTCGACTCTGTGCGACCCCATAGACAGCAGCCCACCAGGCTCCTCCGTCCCTGGGATTCTCCAGGCAAGAACACTGGAGTGGGTTGCCATTTCCTTCTCCAGTGCATGAAAGTGAAAAGTGAAAGGGAAGTCGCTCAGTCATGTCCAACTCCTAGCGACCCCATGGACTGCAGCCCACCAGGCTCCTCCGTCCATGGGATTTTCCAGGCAAGAGTACTGGAGTGGGTTGCCATTGCCTTCTCCGCATTGTTCTCTTGGGTTGTGCTAAAACAGAGGTGTTTCAAGTATAATGACTTTGGCATTTGATATCTCTTTTTGTAAAACCATCAACCAAGAAGCCATTGATCACTGCTATATTACTTCTTGCAGCCTCTAGTTATTAATGTCATAGCATTTCACATTAAATCATAGGATTTGGCTAAGCATGACTTGTCTAAAAAGTACAGGTAGAACTGAGTGCCTGATGCATATACAGAAACAAAAATTTACATAAAAGGAAATAGGAACCAATTGCTTCATAAGAGACTGTTAGAAGCAGGTCTCATAAGTGAGATGTGTTACATTCATGCTATTTATATATCTCAGATCTTGTATCAAATTCCTTTCTGAAAATATGGCATCCAGATGATGTAGCTACCTAAGGGAAGAGGAAGGATGGATGTAGCAGTAGAGAATCAATGGGATAGCCACCCTGTGACATTTTCATTTATCCACTTCTTTCCATTTAATTGAAGTATAGCTGATTTACAATGCTGTGTTAATTACTGCTACACAGCAAAGTGATTCAGTTATTTATATATATATTCTTTTAAAATATTTTTTCCATTAGGACTTGTCATAGGATACTGAATATAGTTCTGTATGCTATACATAGGACATTGTTGTTTAATCATAATTTGCCCAACTTTTACAGAGTTTTCTTAGGCAGCACTTCTCGTCCATGGGGTTCATCTGGTAGAGAAATCTGGATTTTCATCCATGACAGATCTGAGAATCAGTTTACTATACCCTTGTCAAACATGTGTTTGCATTTGCTCTTTGCACAAGTATCTATTAAAATTGAGTTGGATAACGATTTACTAACATGGTAATTTCTTGTTGATCCAAAGACACTTGATGAAAACAGGTGGGCTGGGGGTGGTGCTGTGATTTTGTTTCTAATTAGCAGTCCATTTGCCAAAACGTGATAGCTGTGCTCCTTGTCAGTTTTTTCCTCTCTTTATTTCTGTTTTTCTGATATCTACTCATAACCTTAGTGAGTTTTTGTACTGGTGAAAGACATTTTGCTTCTCTCAAGGTGTTTAATTTGTAGTACCATACACTCGATGGTATATGGTTTTTTCTTTGGTTACCATGCTATCTTAAAAAATGTAGACCAAAAGTGTTTTACATTGAGGACGGGTGTGATCTCCACTCTATTTTATGTTTCTGAACAGCATTAGATATTTTAGGTTTAGGCCATACTTTTAAATGGTGGCTGTCCTATGTTAAGGCCCAACATGAGTATTCCTTAAAAGCAGTTTCTAATTGGTGTCAGACATGTCAGATCAAATCATTACAGCCAAGTTAACACAGTTGGATTATTCCCAGGCAAACAAGGGCAGAAACACTTGGACAGAGCACTAGAAGATTTTTTTTTTCCTATTGCTAGGGCTGTGGCATATCAAGAAAGGGTGGAGTTACAGAACAAAAGTAAGAGGGAACGCCACAAAATAAAGAAGAGAATCAAGGGGGCAGAAAGGAAAACAGAGGTAAGGATAGGAGAAAGCTGAGAAAAGAGTGGGGTTGTGAGACACACAAACATACGAAGACATAGAAAGACAAGGTCTTTTTCTACAGAAAAAGCAGAAGCAGCAGCAAGGTGAAAGTTATATAATAGAGGCCACAGAATATTAGAATCAACTCAAAATCTTTCTTTTCTTGGCTTCTTTTCACCAGCTTGATTTTGGAGAGATAGCAAGGAGTGGTCTTAAGAGATCTTAGTTCCCTGCCCAGGAACTGAACCTAGGTAGCCTGAGTGAAAAACCAGAAATCCTCACCACTAGAACACCAGTGACTAGAGGCTGTAAGAAATGACCCCCTGGCTCTAGCCCCCATTTGAAAGCAAGAATGTTTCAAGAACACAAAAACAGGCACAAAGTTTATTCTTAGAAACACAGCATAAGTGGGAGAGCACACAGAGAAACAGTTTGTTTATTTAAGACAGAAACAAAGCAGAAATATACACCGGGAGAGAAAAGAGAGAAAGCGTGAGGTTGTTCTAAGGAGGAAGCCTGCAGTAAGAGGTGATTTAAATCACTTAAGTGGGACATCCTTCTGGGTCCTTGTTTACCTTTGGGCAGTTATCTTTTTTCACACCTGACCTGCCCTAAGACCCTCCCCGGCATGCCTGTGCAGGTTTTTGCAAAGATGGATCCCACTCCTGAGGCCTGTGGGGGTATGTCCACACTTATTAGGGGGTGATGCCTCCACCCTTTTTGACCCCTAAGGAGCCTTCCTGCACATGTGCAGACAGGGAGGTTTTCCTTGACTTCAAGAGTGGTCCCCCTTTCTCTTTACTTCAGCAGAACTCAGCTTCTGCCACTAGCTTTGTCCTTGGGTTGGCTGGGGGAAAACAAAGCTTCGGTTTTTCTCCATTTGACAAATACCAGCTATCCATCGGAGAAGGCAATGGCACCCCACTCCAGTAATCTTGCCTGGAAAATCCCATGGACGGAGGAGCCTGGTAGGCTACAGTCCATGGGGTCGCTGAGTCGGACACGACTGAGAGACTTCACTTTCACTTTTCCCTTTCATGCACTGGAGAAGGAAATGGCAACCCACTCCAGTATTCTTGCCTGGAGAATCCTAGGGACGGCGGAGCCTGGTGAGCTGCCATCTATGGGGTCGCACAGAGTCAGACACGACTGAAGCGACTTAGCAGCAGCAGCAGCAGCAGCTATCCATACCAGGGGCCCATCGATCTCCTACCTCAAACTGAGGTAGACTGCCCATGGTGTGATGGCTATTCTAATGCCCTTTCTTCTTAAGGGGCCACACTCACAACTCTGACATCCCCAAGAAGCCAGAGAGGGCCACTACAATTCCAGATCTTACTCAATGAGACTATACTACTTTGAGAAGAAATTAACAGACTAAGGGTCTTTCTGGCAGATCATATATCTAGAGTAAATCTGACCAACAGTTTGAATAAAATAGGAATTTCTCTGGAAAAAGAGTCTGAAGTAAAAGGAGGCACATCTGGGCTCCAAAATCACTGCAGATGGTGACTCCAGCCATGAAATTAACAGACGTTTACTCCTTGGAGGGAAAGTTATGACCAACCTAGACAGCACATTAAAAAACAGAGATATTACTTTGCCAACAAAGGTCCGTCTAGTCAAGGCTATGGTTTTTCCAGTGGTCATGTACGGATGTGAGAGTTGGACTATAAAGAAAGCTGAGCGCCAAAAAATTGATGCTTTTGAACTGTTGGAGAAGATTCTTGAGAGTCCCTTGGACTGCAAGGAGATCCAACCAGTCCATCCTAAAGGAGATCAGTCCTGGGTGTTCATTGGAAGGACTGATGTTGAAGCTGAAACTCCAATACTTTGGCCACCTCATGTGAAGAGCTGACTCATTTGAAAAGATCCTGATGCTGGGAAAGATTGAGGGCAGGAGGAGAAGGGGACGACAGAGGATGAGATGGTGGGATGGCATCATTGGCTTGATGGACATGGGTTTGGGTGGACTCTGGGAGTTGGTGATGGACAGGGAGGCCTGGCGTGCTGCGGTTCATGGGGTCACAAAGAATCGGACACGACTGAGCAACTGAACTGAACTGATCTACCTTAGGAAAGATGCCTAATTTTCTGCTTGTCCAAAGATCTTCAGAAAGCAAAAGAAAAATACTGAACTCCATGTGACAAAAGGTTGACCTTCAAGAGATTTACAGCCCCCCAACTCCAAATTATAAACAAACACACCAAAAAAAGAAACAAGCAAAAAAATGAGAACAGGAGGAGGACTTACCTCCACACCAAAAAAAAAAAAAATAGGAGTTTTTGACCGGTTCTGTTTTTTTAATTTAACTTTTTAAATTGAAGGATAATTGTTTTACACAGTTTTGTGGATTTCTGTCATGCATCAACAAGAACCAGCCATAGATACACCAATGTCCCCTACCTCCCGAACCTCCCTCCCATCTGCCTCCCCATCCTACCCTTCTAGATTGTCACAGAGCCCCTGTTTGAGTTCCCTGCGTCATACAGTGAATTCCCACTGGCTCTCTGTTTTACATATGGTATTGTAAATGTCCATGTTAAGTCTTTCCATACCTCTCGTCCTCTCCCTCTTCCCCTCCCGCCGTGTCCATTGGTCTGTTCTCTATGTCTATTTCTCCATTGCTGCCCTGAAAATAAATTCATCAGTGTCATCTTTTTAGATTATATATATATATATATATATATATGTATATATGTATGTATCAGTATACGATATTTACATTTCTCTTTCTGACTTACTTAACTCTGTATAATAGGCTATAGGTTCATCCACCTCATTTGAACTGACTCAAATGCCTTCCTCTTATGGCTAAGTAGTATTACATTGAATGTATTTATCACAGATTCTTTATCCATTATCTGTCAATGGACATCTAGGTTGCTTCCATGTTCTAGCTGTTGTCAATAGTACTGTGATGAACATTGGAGTACATGGGTCTTTTTCAATTTTGGTTTCTTCAGGGTATATGTCTAGGAGTGGGATTGCTGGGTCATATGGTGGTTTTATTCCTAGCTTTTAAAGGAATCTCCACAGTGGCTGTATCAGTTTACATTCCCACCAGCAATGCAAGAGAGTTCCCTTTTCTCCACACCCTCTCTGGCATTTATTGTTTGTAGACTTTTTTTTTTTTAATAGACTTTTTGATGATGGCCATTCTGACTGGTGTGAGGTGGAATCTCGCTGTAGTTTTGATTGGCATTTCTCTAATAATGAATGATGTTGAGCATCTTTTCATGTGTTTGTTAGCCATCTGTATGTCTTCTCTGGAGAAATGTCTTTTTAGGTCTTTTTCTCACTTTTGACTGGGCTATCTGTTTTTCTGGTGTCAAGCTGTATGATCTGCTTCTATATTTTAGAAATTAATTCTTTGTCAGTTGTTTCATTTGCTATTATTTTCTCCCATTCTGAGGGTTGTCTTTTCATCTTGTTTGTAGTTTCCTTTGCTGTGCAAAAGCTTTTAAGTTTAATTAGGTCCCGCTTCTTTATTTTTGTTTTTATTACCATTACTCTATGAGGTGGGTTATAGAAGATCTTGCTTTGATTTACATCATTGAGTGTTCTGCCTATGCTTTCCTCTAAGAGTTTTATAGTTTCTGGTCTTACATTTAGGTCTTTAATCCATTTTGAGTTTATCTTTGTGTATGGCATTAGGAAGTGTTCTAATTTCATTCTTTTCCACATAGCTGTTCAGTTTTACCAGCACCACTTATTGAAAAGGCTATCTATGCCCCATTGTATATTCTTGCCTCTTTTGTCAAAAGTAAGGTACCCACAGGTGTGTGGGTTTATCTCAGGGTTCTCTGTCTTGTTCCATTGGTTTCTGTTTCTGTTTTTGTGCCAGTACCATACTGTCTTGATGACTGTAGCTTTGTAGTATAATCTGAAGTCAGGAAGGTTGATTCCTTCAGCTCCATTCTTCTTTCTCAAGAAGGCTTTGGCTATTCAGGGTCTTTCGTGTTTCCATATGAATTGTAAAATTTTTTGTTCTAGTTCTGTGAAAAAATGGTAGTATGATGGGGATTGCATTGAATCTGTAGATTGCATTTGATAGTATAGTCATTTCACAACATTAATTCTTCCTACCCAGGAACATGGAATATCTCTCCATCTGTTTATGTCATCTTTGATTTCATTCATCAGTGTCTTATAATTTTCCATATACAGGTCTTTTGTACTAGTTCTGTTTTTGACCCCACTAGGCAGTGTTGAATTTTTCCACTTCTCCCAAACAATGGAATCAAAATTTTTTAAAGATTTCTGTGACTCCAATAGATGGTAAAGACTTCATTGTGTAGAGGTGTATCAGATAACATCTGCAGACCAGGTCACTTTCCAGATGAAACAGGGTCAAGGTTTTTGGAAGAGGAAGAATTGGAATAACAGTTCTATGTTTAAACTTTAGCCACAGTTTCTCTTTTAACAAAAACTAATGTATGAGGCTGTTTCCTATTATCCCATACCTTGGAGGACTCCTGATAAGCAATAGAATACTACTGCTGAGAACTGTTTCTGCCAGCCTTATAGTAGTTTTAGATACCCATGGGGTACGAGTATAAGAAAGGAGAAAGTAGAGGGAGCGGAGTAGAATATATGGGGAAAAACACAGGACTCTCCCTATTGTTTGTTTAAAAATTTTGCATCTGTATCCTCAGGATTCTGAGACCCCTCAGGTGAAGATTGCTGTACAAGTCCAGTCACACCATTGCCCAAGCAAGGGAGCTCCAGGAGTCTGGCAAGTGTATCACCTGGGTTCCACAGGTAATCTTCCAAAGCCTCTACTGAGGATTAGTAGCCTTAACTCCCCTGCTACTCAGGGTCAATGACTCCATCCAAAATGGTGACTCCTCCTCTCGCAGACTAGTCTTTGGACATGTTAATACTTGGGGGGTTTTTGTGGCAGCTGTACCTTGCAGTTCCATGGCACTCATTCTGTGTCCCTGGCAAAAGTACATTTCCTGTGGCCCAAGGGCTTCCTACAGCCCTGGAGAGCAGGGAGGGCAAGTAGAAAAACAACCAGTGGCTCACTAAGAGTCATGTTAAGTAGGGCCACCCAACTTCTCCTTGCTTCCTGATCCCATGTATTCCTCATAATGGATATACAGTACCATATAGCGGTCTTTGATTTAGTGTAGACACTGTACCCTGAAGACTGGCACTCATCCTTCCAGGATACTGTTTCTGAGCTGGTTTTTCTTCTGTGTCTTCTGTAGGTTGTTGCACCACACTGTGCATGTTGTTGCTAGTGAATATTTGATAAGTGATGCAAACAATGGATACTGTTGGGATGGACCTATTTCTGTGTCTCAGTCATGGAAGGCTGAAATATCTGTTCACATGCTAAGCCACGTGGGATTCCATGGTTAAAGATCATACATTTCTAAGCAAGCCCTCAGTACAGATGTTGGCTGTGGCTCTGCAGGCACAAAAGGCCACTTATCACAACTAGAATAGCTATCTATTCTTGCGAGGACCAAATGCTGGCCCTTCCAGATTAAAGGGGCCCATAGTAGTTGACTTCTCACTGATCAGTTGCCAGGTCTTCCTGAGAAACAGTGACTTCTCAGGATCTCAGCAATGATCTCTGTTGTTGGCAAGTTGGACATTTAGAGACTGGACTTTCTTGGCAAATGAGAGTCCATGCTATTGAGCTCAGTATAGCCACTTCTTCTGCCAGTATGGCCACTCTGTTCTTGTACCCACTGTGCCAGTTCCATGAGGGTCACTGGTGAAGTTTGCCTAATGTTGACTGACCAAATCATTTTTCCTACTTGGTTGTTCACGCCTTTTCCAGGATGGATGTTTCTTGACAAGCATGAACCTCTGCTGCAAAAATCCAATAAAGAAAATGGGCAGAATACCTATATGAACATTTATTCAAATAAGACATACAGATGGCCAACAGGCCCATGAAGAGATGCTCAGTATCACTAAGTATTGGGGTAATGGAAATCAAAATTGCAAAAAGGTTTCACTTCACAACTGTCAGAATGGCTATCATCAGATTGTCTACAAATGATAAATGCTAGAGAAGAGGCAGGGAAAAAGGAGCTCCTGTACACTGTAAGTGGTTGCACCCATTATGGAATACACTATGAAGGTTCCTTTAAAAACTGAAATTAGAACTACCACATGATTCAGTAATTCCACTACTGGGTATATATATTTGGAAAATAAAACAAACACTAATTTGAAAAGATACATGTACCCCAATGTTCACAGCAGTACTATTTTCAGTAGCCAAGACATGGAAACAACCCCTGTGCTCATCAAGAGATGATTGGTTTAAGAAGATGAGGTAGGAGATTAGCTCAAGATGGTAGGGTAGAAGGATGCAGGATAATCCCCTTCTTTTTTATTCCTCCTTTAGCTAATTGAGCAAACCCCACATGTGGGCATATATGGACGCTGAGTGAAGCGCACTGGTGTAACAATGATGAGTGGTGTGATGACTTCAAATACCTGCTCATACAATTTACAGATGTCTTCTCTTGTATGAGTTTGACACTGGATGTTCTATTTTGAGCTTTCTGTGAATTTCTGCCAGATCCTTTTGATTTTGTAAGTTAACAGATCCAAAGAAACCTAGCTGATACTCAATGATTCAGTATATGTGCTCATATGGAGCCACATGGACAAAACTCCCATTTTGCCTGGGATCCACTAACACACTAAGAACTATTTCTCCATAGGCAGAGGACATGGCCTTGTTTCAAAACCCCAGGGCCTATATAGTGATTCTTTTGGGGGGTGCTTGTCATAGATTTCACATCATATCCACCACTACCACCAGTTTCCAACAAGGTCAAAGACATCAGCTGTGCCATACTTGACAGCTCTAATTATGGCTTCCAGTTTTCAATGGGCAAGCAAGAAACCAACTAATTAGTTTCTTGCCTTGCATTCTTACTCAAAATTGGCCACTTTTATTATCATCCAGCATCATATTCACAGATGTGAAATGTTTGCTTCAGTAACCCAAAGAAGCATATATCAGGCATTACCTTCTTTGTGGTAGGCAAGGCATCATGAAGCAATTTGCCTTTACTCTTCGGGTATTTTCCAACATGAGCTACACCTTGTAATTTGAAATACTCCAATAATACGAATTGTCCCTGAATCTTTGTAAGGTTTGTCTCCTAACCTTGGAATGTATATCTCCTCATAAGACCGCCAATGAACTAACCAACTCATGTTTGCCTGGGCTCATCTGCATGATTCTGTTGATATAATGAGTCAGTTCAATGTCTTCTGCAATGTTCAGACAGTCTAAACCTGTTCAGATAATACGCCAGATGCAGGAAGGTGAACATGACTCTGGAGGCAAATATACAAAATATACATGGTTATCCACGACACATGAATGCTACACTTTTTTTGGATGTTCTTTTCTGATCAAAATAGAAATTAACAAGTTTAGCAAATCAATGACTGATGCACCTGATGCCACCATGCACCTGATGCCATTTAATATCCTCTAGCAATGATAGATATATCTGACCCAGCAGCAGCAATAAGACATTCTCTTTGGAGAGTTGGTTGTCTACAATCACTCATTAGGGTCAATATAGTTTCTGTAAGGGCTGGATTGGTGATTTCTATGGAGATGTGATAAATACAACTGCTGCTGTTTCTTTCAGGCTTGAATAGTGCACTTGTGTCTACCTTCTCACAATGAACACAGTATTGACTTTGATTCATTATCCTGGCCAGAGGCAGAGGGATGTTTAAGAGGCATCCACCTGCATAGTAATGATGATAGCTCTTTTTCCACATGCCAACTTTATATGGACATTATTCCCACTACTTAAGATACCAATCCCAATTACATACCTGAGGTCTCGGACACATGACCACTAGGTTGGACTGCAGGCCACAGAACCCATTGTAAAATGTATGCCAGCTAGAACTCCACTTTTTTCCTGATGTCATAAGCTCCCACTATTTCAGGGTCCACAATGATGCTTTGGAATCTGAGCATCAATATCAATGCAGATACTGTGTCCAATAATCTTCTCAATTCTAGTCATTTCTCTATCCCTACCACAGTGTCTCCTAAAGAAATGGTTTTAGGTTTCTTGGGGAAAGGATGGAGAGAATCACTATATATTTGTCATAGTGTTGATATATCCTTCCTCCTATGGACCCAGCGATCTCTTTATTCAACAGATTCTGTACTTGAACATCTGCTTTGCTCTAAGAACTGAACAGGCATCATGATTTTTTTTTTGTTTTGAGTGCAACCATTCTCAGTTTCCTGCTCCTCCAGTTTTGCCTTCTTCTGATTGTAGATGCTAAGCAGCACTCTCTTTGGATACTCATCTGTTTTCCTTAGAGATACCATTGTCTGTTAACATCTCAAAATCCTTAGGTAAAAGGTAAAGCACTTCAGTCATCTCTCCAGCCTTGGCAATTCTGATGCTAATTCTGATCCCCTAGATTCTGGCTCTTACATTCAGCCCCTGACCTCTGTTACTTGAGAGAACTCATTATCCTCACAGCTCTTAACAAACACTGGTCTGTGACAACGTGTCATCAAAACTGTTCTACAGATGAGAGACACAACTGAACTTAGAGATGATATTGCCCCTTGTACCAGCAGCACATTTTAAATAATTTTTATTGATGCATAATTGACATGTAACAGTCTATTAGTTCCAGGCAGGGATCATATATTTTCATCTCAGCCTAATGATTCAAAAATGTTTTCTAGTGACTCCCCAAAAGGTGTACTGGATGGTTGTAGAATGAATGGACACTAGACATTCATAAACAACTGATGATTGCACACTATCTGGCAGTAAAAGCACGAGCATTAAAGATTCACAGATGGCAAGACACAACACCAATTACCCTTCAAACTGAACTTTCGTGGCACTTTTTATCCCCATTTTTATTAAGCTACCCATCACTGCATCCATGAAATTAAAAGACACTTGCTCCTTGGAAGAAAAGCTATGACAAACCTAGGCAGTGGATTAAAAAGCAGAGACATTACTCTGCTGACAAAAGTCCACATAGTCAAAGCAATGGTTTTTCCAGTAGTCATGTACAGATGTGAGAGTTGGACCAAAAGAAGGCTGAGTGCCAAAGAACTGATGCTTTCAAACTGCAGTGCTGGAGAAGACTCTTGAGAGTCCCTTGGATAGCAAGAGATCAAACCAGTCCGTCCTAAAGGAAATCAGTCCTGAATATTCATTGGAAGGACTGATGCTGAAGCTGAAACTCGCAATACTTTGGCCACCTGATGTGAAGAACTGACTCACTGGAAAACACCCTGATGGTGGGAAAGGTTGAAGGCAGGAGGAGAAGGGGATGACAGAGGAGAAGATGGTTGGATGGTATCACCGACTCAATGGATATAAGTTTGAGCAAGCTCCGGGAGACCGTGAAGGACAGGGACGCCTGGCATGCTGCAGTTCATGGGGTTGCAAATATCGGGACATGACTGAGCAACTGAACAACAACAACTCCGCAAATTACTAGAGAGGTTAGAATACTGGCTTCAAAGTAGGTTTTTTAAACCTGATATTATTGAGCTGATTTTACGTGCCAGGAAGTGTTCTAAGAAGAGACCCAGAACACGCGAGAAACATACAGGTTCCACATCCTTCGACAATTAGTACAAACATGACTGGGCTTCCCTGGTGTCTCAGACGGTAAAGAATTCGCCTGCAATGTATGAGACCTGGGTTCATCCGTGGGTTGGGAAAATCCCCTGAAGGAGGGCATGGCAACCCACTCCAGTATTCTTGCATGGAGAATCCCCATGGACAGAGGAACCTGGCTGGCTACAATCCATGGCGTCCAAAGAGTCGGACACGACTGAGCGACAAAGCACGCACACAAAACCAGTCTCAAGTCCCAAGGGGACACCAACTTGCCGGAACTAAATAGCTCGCGCTCGAATTTCCGGGGGGAAGCTTGAGTGTGTTACTACGGATCGATTGCTTTTGCCTGCCGGAGATCGATGTTAGAAAGACCCAGCACTGGGAGGCCAAGGGAAAGAGGTGAGTCAAGGACGTCTTCGTAGGGAGGGACCCGGAGCCACTGAGATTCGGGAGGCCGCGCTGGGCCTGTTTGGCGTCCAAACGACTTGGACAGTTCAGTCATGTTCGCTCACCGGGTGAGGCGCGCCCTGCGCAAGAATAAGACCCTTCGCTACGGAGTTCCCATGTTGGTGAGCGCAGTGAGGGTCTAGTGTGTGTTGGAGGCGGGTGGGGAGGAGGGATTCCGAAAGGGTGGGACCTCAGGATCGGCTGTGACGTGAGTGCGGTGAACCTGTAATGTGTGAGGCGAGGAACCGCAACCTGCGGCAGAATGTGGCTGGCCTTTAGGCAGTCCTAGTTTCCTAGTCACTCCCCGCGCTGGTGGTGCGATCTCAGGTCCTTGTCTAACCTTTGGTAGTTAACCTGAATGTGCTTCTGAACCAGATTTTAACCCGAACCAGGCTTTAGCTGAAGTCTGGATGATTCAGTTCAGTTCAGTCGCTCAGTCGTGTCCGACTCTTTGCGACCCCATGAATCGCAGCACGCCAGGCCTCCCTGTCCATCACCAACTCCCGGAGTCCACCCAAACCCATGTCCATCGAGTCAGTGATGCCATCCAACCATCTCATCCTCTGTCGTCCCCTTCACCTCCTGCCCCTAATCTTTCCCAGCATCAGGGTCTTTTCCAGTGAGTCAACTCTTCACATGAGGTGGCCAAAGTATTGGAGTTTCAGCTTCAACATCAGTCCTTCCAATGAACACCCAGGACTGATCTCTTTTAGGATGGACTGGTTGGATCTTCTTGCAGTCCAAGGGACTCTCAAGAGTCTTCTCCAACACCACAGTTCAAAAGCATCAATTCTTTGGCGCTCAGCTTTCTTCACCGTCCAACTCTCACATCCATACATGACCACTGGAAAAACTAGCCTTGACTAAACGGACCTTTGTTGGCAAAGTAATGTCTCTGCTTTTAAATATGCTATCTAGGTTGGTCATAGCCTTCCTTCCAAGGAGTAAGCGTCTTTTAATTTCATGGCTGCAATCACCATCAGCAGTGATTTTGGAGCCCAAAAAAATAAAGTCGGACACTGTTTCCACTGTTTCCCAATCTATTTCCCATGGAGTGATGGGACCAGATGCCATGATCTTAGTCTTCTGAACGTTGAGCTTTAAACCAGCTTTTTCACTCTCCTCTTTCACTTTCATCAAGATGCTCCTTAATTCTTCACTTTCTGCCATAAGGGTGGTGTCATCTGCATATCTGACGTTATTGATATTTCTCCCGGCAATCTTGATTCCAGCTTGTGCTTCTTCCAGCTCAGCATTTCTCATGATGTACTCTGCATATAAGATAAATAAGCAGGTGACAATATACATCCTTGACGTACTCCTTTTCTTATTTGGAACCAGTCTGTTGTTCCATGTCCAGTTCTACCTGTTGCTTCCTGACCTGCATACAGGTTTCTCAAGAGACAGATCAGATGGTCTGGTATTCCCATCTCTTTCAGAATTTTCCATAGTTTATTGTGATCCACACAGTCAAAGGCTTTGGCATAGTCAATAAAGCAGAAATAGATGTTTTTCTGGAACTCTCTTGCTTTTTCGATGATCCAGCAGATATTGGCAATTTGATCTTTGGTTCCTTTGCCTTTTCTAAAACCAGCTTGAACATCTGGAAGTTCATGGTTCATGTGTTGCTGAAGCCTGGCTTGGAGAATTTTGAGCATTACTTTACTAGCGTGTGAGATGAGTGCAATTGTGTGGTAGTTTGAGCATTCTTTGGCATTGCCTTTCTTTGGGATTGGAATGAAAACTGACCTTTTCCAGTCTTGTGGCCACTGCTGAGTTTTCCAGATTTGCTGGCATATCGAGTGCAGCACTTTCACAGCTTCATCTTTGAGGATCTGAAATAGCTCAACTGGAATTCCATCACCTTCACTAGCTTTGTTCATAGTGATGCTTCCTAAGGCCCACTTGACTTCACATTCCAGGATGTCTGGCTCTAGGTGAGTGATGACACCATCATGGTTATCTGGGTCGTAAAGATCTTTTTTGTATAGATCTTCTGTGTATTCTTACCACCTCTTCTGATATCTTCTGCTTCTGTTAGGGCTTGCCTGATAGCTCAGCTGGTAAAGAATCTGCCTGCAATGCAGGAGACACCAGTTTGACTCCTGGGTCACGAGGATCCACTGGAGAAGGGATAGGCACCCACTCCAGTATTCCTGGGCTTCCCTTGCGGCTCAGCTGGTTAAGAATCTGCCTTTAATGTGGGAGACCTGGGTTCGATCCCTGAGTTGGGAAGTTCCCCTGGTGAAGGGAAAGGCTACCCACTGCAGTATTCTGCCCTGGAGAATTCCATGGACTGTATAGTCCATGGGGTCACAAAGAGTTGGACACAACTGAGCTACTTTCACTCACTCTGTTAGGTCTATACCATTTCTGTCCTTTATTGTGCCTAGTCTTTGCATGAAATGTTCCCTTGGTATCTCTAATTTCTTGAAGAGATCTCTAGTCTTTCCCATTGTATTGTTTTCCTCTATTTCTTTGCATTGATCACTGAGGAAGGCTTTCTTATCTCTCCTTGATATTCTTTGGAACTCTGCATTCAGATGGGAATATCTTTCCTATTCTCCTTTGCCTGTCACTTCTCTTCTTTTCTCAGCTATTTGTAGGGCCTCCTCAGACAACCATTTCGCAATTTTGAAATTCTTTATCTTGGGGATGGTCTTGATCACTGCCTCCTATATGATGTCACGAACCTCCATCCATAGTTCTTCAGGCACACTGTCTGCCAGATCTAATCCCTTGAATCTATTGGTCACTTCCACTGTATAATCATAAGGATTTGATTTAGATCATACCTGAATGGTCTAGTGGTTTTCCCTACTTTCTTTAAGTTTGAATTTGGCAATAAGGAGTTCATGATCTGAACCACAGTCCACTCCCCATCTTGTTTTTGCTGACTGTATAAAGCTTCTCCATCTTTGGCTGCAAAGAATATAATCAATCTGATTTCGATATTTACCATCTGGTGATGCTCATGTGTAGTGTCTTTTCGTGTTGCTGGAAGAGGGTGTTTGCTGTGACCAGTGGACTCTCTTGGCAAAACTCTGTTAGCCTTTGCCTTGCTTCATTTTGTACTCCAGGGCCAAATTTGCCTGTTACTCCAGGTATCTCTTTGCTTCCTATTTTTACATCCTAGTCCCCTATAATGAAAAGGACATCTTTTTTGGGTGTTAGTTCTAGAAGATCTTGTAGGTCTTCATAGACCCGTTCTTTGGCCAATTCAAGGGTTTTTCTAAGGTTTAACACATACTGAGAAATGTGGCTTCTTATTATTTTATTACTTGGTAAGAAAATGGAGAAATGCTCTCTAATTGGCTTATTTTGCAAAATCATAAAAATTGAAAACATTCTAGTCTTGAAGAGGCAAGGCCAGGATTTTTTCATGGATTTATCCATTGTAGTCATATACAGGCCATTTAGTTGGTTGTACTTTTACTTTCTCATATACTAAGTGTATAGTCTTTCCTTAGTTCATAGGTCTTTTATAAGAATTAACTGATTGTGATCTGGTATTTAAATCATAGGATCAAGTACAGGTATAAATTAGTGATTTTGGCATTTGCTAACATGGTAAAATGTTTCCCAGTAATAATATATACTGCATTTGCTCTGAAAAGGTGAATGGTAACTCACCAGGAAGAATAATCTGTAGGATTTTGTATAATCTGCCACCCTTGGCATTTAGATAAGTAATATATAGATATGCTGAATTCTCCCCTTTTATTTTAATTGTTTCTCTGTTTTGTTTCAGTTGCTGATTGTTGGAGGTTCTTTTGGTCTTCGTGAGTTTTCTCAAATTCGTTATGATGCTGTGAAGATTAAAGTAAGAACTCTCATTGGAGTTTGACATGTATATATGTATATTTTGGTTTATGAGACATAGATACTTAAAATACTAAGCTGTCTGAATTTTATCTTGCTTTTTTTTTTTTTTAACTATTTATTTATTTATTTGGCTGTACTGAGTCTTAGTTGCAATATGTGGAATCTATTTCCCTGAGCAGGGATTGAACCCAGGGCCCCTGCATTGGGAGTGTGGAGTCTTAGCCACTGGACCACCAGAGATGTCCTTATCTTGCTTTTTAAGTCTGATGAATGATCTTTGGGCTCTTTTATAAAACATTTCTTTAAAAATTTTATATAATTTTAAAAAAATTTTATTTATTAATTTTTGATTGTACTGTGTCTTCATTGCTGTGCCAGGACTTGCACTAGTTGCACTGAGCAGGCACCGCCTTCCAGTTGTGGTGCACGGCTTCTGTTGTGGAGCTCAGGTCCTAGAGCACGTGTGGCCTGTGGCCTCAGTTGCTCCACAGCATGTGGAATCTTCCTGGACCAGGGATTGAACCTGTGCCCTCTGCTTTGGCAGGCAGATTCTTAACCACTGGACCACCAGGGAAGTCCTATACAATTTTTAAAGATTACTTTCCATTTAGAGTTATTACATAATATTAGCTATATTCCCTATGATGTACAATATATCCTTGAGCCTATCTTACACCCAGAAGTTTATACTTTCCACCACTTTACCCCTGTATTGCCTGTCCCCTCCCCCTGACTGGTAACCACTAGTTTGTTTTCTGTATTTGTGAGTCAGCTTCTTTTTTTGTTGGGCTTCCCTGGAGGCTCAGATGGTAAAGTGTCTGCCTGTAATGTAGAAGACCCAGGTTCGATCCCCAGGTCGGGAAGATCCCCTGGAGAAGGAAATGGCAACCCACTCCAGTACTCTTGCCTGAAAAATTCCATGGACAGAGGAGGCTGGTAGGCTACAGTCCATGGGGTTGCAAAGAGTTGGACACAACTGGGCGACTTCACTTTCTTTCACTTTTCCTTTTTGTTATATTTACTAGTTTGTTATATTTTTTAGATTCCACGAATACATGGTATTTGTATGTATATGTGGAGAAAGAGACATAGATAATGGATTTATAGGGGTCTTTTTTATAGTTTGCCTTAATGCTAGGACTAGTCCCTATGTAGGTATATTATTGTCTTCATTTTTACAGGTGAGCTTAAGTAACTTGCCTAAGGTCACATGACTATTTAAGGGTAGAACTAGGATTCCCACCTCTATAATTACACAATTAATTGTGTAATTACTACCAAATTCAGGTCTGTTGTTACAGAAGAATTCTGGTTAATTCATTTAAAAGTATGTAGCTTTTGTTTGTGGCACACATCTGATACTTGTTTTTTTCCCAAGTACAGTTAACTCTGGAACAACAGAGGTTTAAACTGAGCTGCTCCACTGGTACCATGGACTTCTTTCAATAAATACTACAGTACTTTACAGTCTGCAGCTGGCTGAATCCATGCATGTGGAACCCACAGATATGGCAGGCCAAGTGTATATTTATTGAGGAAAATCCTTGTATAAGTGGACTCTCAAGAACAAACTCGTGTTGTTCAAGAGTCAGCTGTATTTCATTAGCAGACCTCAGTAATGTTGGTGGGAAAATAGAGTATTGAAAGCTTATTCAGTTTTTTCAGTTAATCTTATGGTTTAAGAGAGATACAGACCCTAGCCAGTGTTAAAGACGGTAGGTATTAGAATAAATATTAAATTAAAAAGGAATATGTGGTTTCTGTGAGGGAATAGACCAGTTATCAACTGAGTTTTAAAGTTTCTGTTAGCATCCCAATTATTTTATTAAGGACTTTTTGCCCTTTTGCTCTAAGATGAAAGTTATAGTAGTTTGACTTTTGGAAATGGGATGTCATGTACATATTTGAAAAATTGCATATTTGTCATGAGTTTATCATGTCTTAGATCCTACAGATAAAGATTCAAGAAACCGGTTCTTACAAAGCTTATAACATAATCAGGCTGTGCTGTGCTGTGCTTAGTCACCCAGTCGTGTCCGACTCTTTGCGACCCCATGTACTGCAGCCCACCAGGCTCCTCTGTCCATGGGGATTTTCTCAGCAAGAATACTGCAGTGGGTCACCATACCCTCCTCTGAGGGATCTTCCCAACTGGGTCAAACCCAGGTTTCCTACATTGCAGGCAGATTCTTGACTGTCTGAGGCACCAGGGAAGCCCAAGAATACTGGAGTGGGTAAGCTATCCTTTCTCCAGGGGAACTTTTGACCCAGGGATCAAACTGGGGTCTTCTGCATTGCAGGCGGATTCTTTACCAGCTGAGC
Organism: Giraffa tippelskirchi; assembly: GCF_054371585.1. Lineage (NCBI taxonomy): Eukaryota > Metazoa > Chordata > Mammalia > Artiodactyla > Giraffidae > Giraffa > Giraffa tippelskirchi. The sequence goes on along the minus strand of NC_137281.1, from coordinate 142,263,839 downwards.
TACCCAGGAAGCCCCATAATCAAGGTTGGGAGACTTGTAATATAAAAATGTATCCAAACATACAATATAACAATGCCTAGTGAAATGCTAGATTAGAATTTTGCATAACACATTGCTAGAACTTCAAGGAGAGATAATATAGTTTAGATTTGGGAAAGGGATACCAGAGAGAAGGTCTGCTAGAGGTATCAATCTTTGAATTAAGGCTTTAAGAATGATAAGAGTTAAATGATAGCTAAATGATGAAAATGATTAGTATTATATAACATAGAGGGACTATTGGGCATATGGTCAGATTTTCAGTTTAGAACTCTCTGGCAAGAATACAGGATGGATGGAGATTAGGGGAACAAGATAGGAGGGAAGAGAGTGTTTCAGTTGGAGATAGAGAGACCTGTTAAGATACTTTGGCAGTAATATAGATGAACAATACTGGAATCTGAAGTAAAACATTGGCAATGACAATAGAAATGAATGGATTCTAAAAGAATTTGTAGCAGCAAGTTGATAGTGATATATGCAATATTAAAATTAAATAAATATGGGATGACCTAAGGCTTCGGTTTTGAGGACTGGGTAAATTTTCACAGCAAGGAAGAATGAGGGAGATTGCAGTAACAGAACAGGTCTAGAGAATGGGGTCAGAGTAAAGAGAACAAAGTTGAGAGAAATGAGGTTGATTGAAGTTGAGAGGATGAGGTTGGTCGAGGTCTGTGGAAGGAGGCTGAGAGGACAAAGTTTAGCTGAGAAGGATCAGAGGACAAGACCTACTGAGAGTGAGAGGTCCAGGTTGGTTGATACTGAGAAGTCAGACTCTGGTGAAGTCAGGAGTCATTGTTTAGGTGAGGTTGAGTTCAAAACAGGTTGAGAGGGTAAGATGGACTAACTTTGAGAGGAATTGAGAAGATTGGTTGAGGTTGACAGGAATTACAAGGATTGAGAGGCTGAGATTAAGGGGGAGTCAAGAGGGAAAATTCTTAAAGAGATGGGAATACCAGACCACCTTACATACCTGCCTCCTGAAAAACCTGTGTGCAGCTCAAGAAGCATCAGTTAGAACTGACATGAAACAATGGACTGGTTCAAAATTGGGAAAGGAGTACATCAAAACTGTATGTTGTCACCCTGCTTATTTAACTTAAATGCAGACTATATCATATGCAATCGTAAGCTGGATGAAGCACAAGCTGGAATCAAGATTGCCAGGAGGAATATCGATAACCTCAGATATGCAGATGATACCACCCTAATAGCAGAAAGTGAAGAGGAACTAAAGACCTTCTTGGTGAAGGTGAAAGAGGAAAGTGAAAAAGCTGGCTTAAAACTCAACATTCAAAAAACTAAGATCATGGCATCTGGTCCCATCACTGCATGGCAAATAGATGGGGAAAAGATGGAAGCAGTGGCAGATTTTATTTTCTTGGGCTCCAAAATCACTGCAGATGGTAACTGCAGCAATGAAATTAAAAGATGCTTGCTCCTTGGAAGAAAAACTATGACAAACCTGGACAGCATATTAAAAAGTAGAAACGTTACTTTGCCAACAAAGGTCCATATAGTCAAAGCTGTGGTTCATCCAGTAGTCATGTACAGATGTGAGAGTTGGATCATAAAAAAGGCTGAGCTATTAAGAATAGATGCTTTTGAACTGTGGTGCTGGGGAAGACTCTTGAGAGTCCCTTGGACAGCAAGGAGATCAAATCAGTCAGTCCTAAAGGAAATCAGTCCTGAATGTTCATTGGAAGGACTGATGCTGAAACCGAAGCTCCAGTAGTTTGGCCACCTTATACGAAGAGCTGACTCATTGGGAAAGACCCTGATGGTGGGAAAGATTGAGGGAAGGAGGAGAAGGGGGCAACAGAGGGTGAGGTGGTTGGGTGGCATCACTGAATCAATGGACATCAGTTTGAGCAAACTCCAGGAGATAGTGAAGGACAAGGAAACCTGGCGTGCTGCAGTCCATGGGGTTGCAAAGAGTCAGACATAACTTAGTCACTGAACAACAACAACTGGAGGCAGAGGGCCAAGCTTCAAAGCCAAGTTGTTCCTCTTTGACAAGTCATTCAAACTCCCTGTGTTCCATTATCCTTGCTTTGATCAAATAATAATACTTATGTCATACACTTTTTTGTGGGTTATAGGAAATAATAAATGTCAAAATACATGGCATATAGCAGGTGCTTGGTAAATTTTTAGCTGCTGTTAGTTGTAGTAGTGGTTGTAGTACTATTGAGATATTAGTTGTCATACAATTGGATAGATTGTGGAGATTTTCCCACATTTTTGTAATCTGCCATGCCATCTGAGCCATGCTTATATTAGCTTTTTAAATTGCAAATGGAATCTAACAGACTTAAGTAATTTATGGCTGCTTTTATTTTTCTACAGATTGATCCTGAGTTAGAAAAAAAGCTGAAAATGAATAAAGTGTCATTGGAATCGGAATACGAGGTATTGTATGCTAACGTAGCAATATTCCTAGTCTGTAACGGGTTCTATCTGCCTTAAGGTAAATTCAAATTATTACCAGTACAGAAAAAAAATTACCTTAAATATACGTTGTTGAAACAACTATGTGGTTGTTTGAGAAGACAATAAACATGGATCTGTTTTTCATATACTATGAGTAAATTCTGGATGGATCAAGAATTTAAAAATAAAAAAACCCAAAAGGCTAAAAGTACTAGAAGTAAAAAATGAAGTTTCATTTTTGTGTTCTTGAGTCAGAAAAGCCTATTTAAATGTGATGAGAAATAGAGATGCTTTAAAAGTAAATATTCAAAGGTACCACCTAAGAAAACTTGTGTAATATAAAGTCAGTAGTTAGATGAGAAATCCTAAAAATATTGTTTATCCTTATGAATTAATTTAAATATAAAGAGCAAATCAGTGTACCAATTTCAACAACTCAGTTGGCAGTGGAAATGTGGGCAAAACATGTAATGAGTTCAGAGACAAGGAAATAAATAGCATTTTTTAAACATATGAAGAGATGTTCAACTTATAATAGGAATGTTAATTAACATTATAACGAAGTGTCATTTTTCCAGCTATCTGATTAACAAAATCAAGGAGTTAACGGCATGTTTAATTACAGGATGTAGGGAAGTAGGACATTCTCCATCTCTTATCATATTTTCCCTTTTTTTGTTATGCATGGCCCTTTTTTACTGAAATGTAGGCATTGTGAATAGTAAATATTGAAGAGACTTGTGAAGAGTGGTTGATTCACATTTTAGTGGTTCAGTTATTGGCTGGTCATTCTGAGCTTGATTTTACACTCTGTAAGGGAGGATCTGTGGAAAGGCTTTGAGGTTTCCTAAATCCCCTGAACTTTGTGGGACTCCTTCTCTGAGTTGTTTTCCCGAAAGGATCTTGTCAGAGCTAAAGACTGGACCACTGTGTTGTTTGTTATTTTTGTTTTAGTTTAGTTTGAGACTGGACCACTTTTCCGTGAAGTAATTCAGTCAGCCTTGCATCCCATCTAACAGTTATTCTTAAATTCTTTTGAGCACACATGTTTTTATGTTATCTGAATGAAGGCCATTGTTCTTTCTTAAAACCTTTTTTAAACTTTGGAGCATTTCATAACTATACTTAAAAATAATTTACTCTGTTCTTGAATTAGTAGAATTTTGTTCACCTTTGTAGATTTAAACTCTTGGTAAAGCTGTAAGAGAAATTTAGAGAATCATTATTCACTATTTCCCCATTATTTTCTCTTAAACTTCTCACTTGGTACTTCTCAGTATATAAGCAGTATATGAGCTATGAAGGGTTTGTCTGGAAGTAAGATGTTCCTTATAGTTCTTTTAGAAACCATAGAATATGAGAGCTGAAGAAATCATGCAGACCATTTCATCTTGTCTTTTCATTATTACTTTTGAGAAAATTAGTGCCCAGATGACTCAAATCACTTGCACAGGATTATATAGCTTACTGGTGAAAGAGTAATGCTTAATATCCAAGTGTCAAGGCCAATTTATATCATTTCCTCTGTCACTGGATGTAAGCTGGTCTGTGTTCTCTGGGTTTCTTTTTCTATCTTGTTCGGTTAATAATTCGAGAATAACCAAAGCACATATATGAAAGTTACTGTCAGAGTGGTGTGAGAGGATAAAGAAATGTTTTTGTTCTTCCCTTTTTTCCTATTTTCATTCCTGTGCTTCAGAGGTACAGCTAACTAAAGATACAGTGATCCAAACTGTACATGAAACTAGTTTTTATTGCCCCAAAAAGGCTTTGCTCACAGCCGCTATAGGGAATTGCTTTTCATTCTTCAGTCCAGGCTCATTTCTCAGGTGCCGAACAGATCATTGTGATCTCTCTTCCTTCTAGCAGACTCTATACAGTCTCCACCTTTGGTCTCTTCCTTTTATTTACTGCCAGCACCTGTGCTAATCATTACTCTGCTGGATCAGTGTTGAGGTGGAATTTCATTTTCTCAGCTTCTTCCCTTTCTTTGTGCTCTCAGAAATAAAACATGTAAATTATTCAAGAAATACAAGTCAGAATGACGTGGAACAAAGAGGAACCACCTCACATAGATCAGAATGGCAATCATTAAAAAAAATCTACAGATAAATGCTGAATCCGGTTTAGATAACCGTCCCGCACTGTTGGTGGGATTGTAAATTGGTATAGAGTTGCCATATGACCCAGCAATCCCACTCCTGAACATATATCTGGAGAAAACTATAATTAAGAAAAATATATGTACCCCTGTGTTCATAGTTGCACTATTCACAATAGCCAAGACATGGAAATAACTTAAATGACTATTGACAAATGAATGGGTAAAGAAGATGTGGTACATACGTACAATGAAATACTACTCAGCCATAAAAAAAGAATGGCACCATTTGTAGCAACATGGATGGATCTAGAGATCATCATACTACGGAAGTAAGTCAGAAAGAGAAAGACAAATGCCATGATATCACTTATATGTGGAATCTAACATATGACACAGATGAACATATCAACAAAACAAACAGACTCTGATATAGAGAACAGACTTGTGGTTGCCAAGTCTTGATATAGAGAACAGACTTATGGCTTGCCATGGTGGGGGGAGGTGGGGGAGGGAAGGATTGAGCATTTGAGATTAACAGATACAAAGTATTATATACAGAATGTGTAAACAACAAGGTCCCCTATAGCACAGGGAAGTATATTCCATATTCTGTGATAATCCATCATGGAAAAGAATATGAAAAAGAATGTATGTGTGTGTATGTATACATATATATGCATAACTGAAGAACTTTTGCCATAGCAAAAATTAACACAACATTGTAAATCAACTGTAATTCAACAAAATAAATTTTTAAAAAAACATGTAGACTCTGTTCCTTTTTTAATAGTTTTATTCTGATGAGGGAAAAGATAGGCAGTAATATCAATAGCAAGAAAAATTCCAGATCTTATAAAGAAATATAATATTTCTTTAATTATTAAGCTTGACATGCAGTTGATTTATTTACCAGAATTATAAGTCATGGCCTATTGAATTCTTTCTACTCATTTATTCAGTTAGGTCCTAGCCAAACTCACAGGGCCCTTATACTAATATTTATGCTCTAATTTTTGTGGCTCTGTAGAAAATAAAGGATTCCACCTTTGATGACTGGAAAAATATTCGAGGACCCAGGCCTTGGGAAGATCCTGATCTCCAAGGACGAAATCCAGAAATCCTTAAGACTAATAAGACAACTTGACCATGTTGATTCTGTTTTTACTTTTTTTATTTTTAATTAAAATGTTATCAACTGGAATTCCAACCATATATTCCTATCCAATGGAGAGAAAATTCCAGACCTGCAGAAGCCTAAATATGAGTAATTTGATGACAAGTACTCTTGATAAAAAGTCAAGTATGGGTTTTTATAAGGCCCAACTCTTCCATTTGCAAATGAAAGTAACAATGTTGACCGTATATATTTTTTACTGCTCAATAAACATGTGAATACTGCTACTTAATGAGTGTCCTTTATTCTACTCCCGACAAGCATGCATGCTAAGTCGCTTCAGTCATGTGTGACTCTTTGCAAGCCTATAGACCGTAGCCCACCGGGGTCCTCTGCCCATGGGATTCTCCAAGCAAGAATATTGGAGTGGGTTGCCATGCCATCCTCCAGAGGATCTTCCCGACTTAGGGATCGAACCCACATCTCTTACGTCTCCTGCATTGGCAGGCAGCTTCTTTACCACTAGTGCCATCTGGGAAGACTACCCCTGCCATATTTCTTTTCCACCAGCAAGTAGGATTCCTACTTGACAATAGTTGGTCTAGATCCAAATTTTAACAGTAATGTCAAGCAAAATTTTATATCAAACCTGTGTGGAAAATGATCAGTCTGATGAGATTCTTGGGTTTATTTATAATACCTCACGTGACATGCTAATCAGTCTCTGAGGCATCACCTGATGATTTATTGATACCATTAAAATGTGTTAAGAAACATATTTTCCCAAGTTAAAGGAAAAATAATGAGGTCTTAACTTCCAGCCTAATAAACAAAAAAAATTGAAAAACTGAAAATTGATATTCTTTGATCCATGAGAATGGAGGTACAGGATAAAACCATCATCTGAAAACTTGAGATATAGACAAAGAGAATCACAGTTTTCCTGGAGGAGAAACCACCTGGAAACCTCCGCTGGGCCCAGCATCAGATAGAAGTACCTAAAGGGCAATTGACTAATTACTAGAGACTGAGCATGGACTAACCTGAGAGTTAAAAACTCCTGGAGACCAGGCCAGGGACAAACTTTGACTTCCAGAAGCCCCACCAGCTTCTCATAGTGAATGCTGGAGAAAAATCTTGTTCTTCTAACAAGGGGAGGGAAAGTAACCATTTTGAAATATACTCCCAAAATTCTCTTCTTAACAAAATCCTGGTCTCAAACTAACTGTTTTGGTAGAGCCTAATTACACAGGATTTTACCAGAGCATAACCAACTGGCATAAGGGAAATACCCAACTCTAGCCCCTGCTAGCCTTTCTTTCTCACCTAAATGGGGGGAGGGGAGCAGAGAGTAAGACTGAGAAGCAGTTGTGAAGGTTAAATACCAGGATCCCATGAATGGCAATAGAGTAAGACCTAATCAAAAGACTAGACTGTTGCCATCACTTTCCACATTACTGCCACATCTCCAGAGGCCTACTCAATGGACTTTGTTTTACCCAGTCCAGCTGGATATTATGACCAACTTTGAACAGCAACAACAAAAACTACACAGCATACTAAATGACAAAAGGCACAGTTCTGAAAGACAAACCAGGCATGAGATTCAGATACATACACGGCAAGGATCGGAATCATCACACTGAGAATTTAAAATGACTATGGTTAGTATGTTTAGAGTGCTGATGAAAAAAGTATATGACATGCAGTTGGATAATAAGCAGAGAGATGAAAGTTCTAGGAAATCAAAAGGAAATTCTCGAAATCAAAAATGCTATTAACAAATGAAGAATGCTTTGATGGAGTCACCAATAGAGTAGACAGGATTGAGGAGGGAAGGAGTAAAAAGGAGGAAAAGGATACATATACCATGTTAACACTAATCAGGACAAAGCTGGAGTAGCTATTTAATTCAGGCAAGTAGACTTGAAAGCAAGGAAAATTATTAGGGATAGAATCAGGGAGCACTACATAGTAATAAATGAGTCAATTCTCTAAGAAGACAGAACAATCTTTAATGTGTTTGTACCTAATGACAGCAGCAAAATACATGGAGGAAAAACTGACAGAATTGCAAAGAGTAGTAGGTGAATTCCACTATTATTGTTGGAGACTTCAACTGCCTTCTGTCAGAAATGGACATGTCCAGCAGTCAGGAAATCAGTAAGAACCTACGTGAGCTCAACAGTACCATCAATCAACTGGTCTAATTGAAATCTCTAGAATACTTTCTCCAACAACAGTAGAATACACTCGTCTCAAACTCACACATGACATTTATCAAGACAACATTCTTGGTCATAAACCACATGTTAAAAATTTTGAAAGGAAATTATACAAAGCATGCTCTTAAACCACAATGAAATTAAATTAGAAATCAGTAACAGAAAGCTACTTGTAAAATCACCAAATACTTGGAGATGAATTAATGCACTTCTGAGAGAGTCAATTCCTAGGTAGGTTGATAAGAAGTCCAGGGTTCCCAAGGAGGAGAAAGTGGTCCAGAGCCCTCGAGAAGGAGAAAGGGATCTGGGCCTCTCAAGGAGAAAAGGACATTATTTTCTACATTGCTTTGTCTTAGGCAATATAACAGTGTATCTTGAGGACATGTTTCTCCTTAACAAGAACCTTCTGACTAATCCTGACATCTTAAAATGTATATTATGGGAGTGGGTCTGGTAAGATCTTTCAATTGTTCATTCTAATCTTGTTAATTTAAGATGTATGTTGTGGGAGTGGGTCTGAAAAAAGTATATAAGGCCTTGATAAGACTAGCTAGGGGGTCATTCTCTGTCCCCCTTCTGATGTCTGTGTCAGAAGCTTTCTCTGTACCTTTACTTACTTTGATTAAACTCTGCTACACAAAAGTTCTTGAGTGATCAAGCCTGGTCCCTGGACCTGAAGCTAAATCGTCTTCTTCAGAGATCACGAAACTGACATTGTTCACCATGAGCTTGCACTTCTAAATAACACATGTCACAGAAGTCTAAAGAGAAACTTAAAATATTTTTAAGTAAATGAAGCTGAAATACAACTTACCAAAATTAGCTGGGTTCAGCAAAAGCAGAGTTTTGAGGGAAATTAGTATCATTGAATGTGTGTGTTAAAAAATCTATTAATCTAATGAAAAAGAAGAGCAAATTAAATTCAAAGCAAGCAGAAGAAAATAAATAATAAATTAGAGCAGGAATCTATTGAGAAAATCAACAAAACCAATCGCTGGTTCTTTAGAAAGGTCAATACAATTGATAAACCTCTAGCCAAACAGAAAAAAAAAGAAGACACAAATGACTAATACTAGAAATGAAAAAAGAGGCCATCAGTATTGGCCCTATAGATGTTAAAGAATAATAAAGGAATGTTATGAACAACTTGATGCCCACAAATTTTATAATCTAGATAAATCAGTCACATTTCCTTTCAATTCCTTGAAAGATACAGTCTGCTAAAACACAAGAAGAAATAGATACTCTGAATAAACCCATATCTTTTAAAGAAATTGAATCAATCATTAATGTTCTAACACAGAAGGCACCAAACGCAGATGAGTTCAGTGGTGAATGCTACCAAATATTTAAGGGAGAGCTTATACCAGTTCTCTGCAGTTCTTCTAGGAAACAGAAGCAGAGGAAATACTTCCTAACTCATTCTTTGAGGTCTACGTTATTGTAATACCAAAGGCAAAGAAAGATACAACAAGAAAGAAGAACCATAGACCAACATCCCTCATGAAGATAGATGCAAAAGTCCTCAAGAAAACATTAGGAAGACACATCCAACAATGTATAAAAACAATTATATACCACAACCAAGTGGGATTTATCCCAGGTATACCTAGACTAGTATACAAGGCTCTATACAAGGCTCAACATTGCTCATTATTAGAGAAATACAAATCAAAACTACAATGAGATATCACCTCACACCAGTCAGAATGGCCATCATCAAAAAGTCTACAAACAATAAATGCTGGAGAGGGTGTGGAGAAAAGGGAACCCTCTTGCACTGTTGATGGGAATGTAAATTGATACAGCCACTATGGAAGACAGTATGGAGATTCCTTAAAAAACTAGGAATGAAACTACCATGTAACCTAACAATCCCACTACCGGGCATATACCCTGCGAAAATCACAATTGAAAAAGACATATGTACCCCAGTGTTCACTGAAGCACTATTTACAACAGCTAGGATGTAGAAGCAACCTAGATGTCCTTCAAGAGATGAATGGGAAAAGAAGCTATGATACATATATACAATGGAATATTACTCAGCCATAAAAAGAAATGAATTTGAGTCAGTGCTAATGAGGTGGATGAAACCAGAACCTATTATACAGAGTGAAGTTAAGTTAGAAACAGAAAAACAAATATTGTATATTAACACATATATGTGGAATCTAAAAAGATGGTACTGATCAACTTGTTTGCAGGGCGGCAGTGGAGAAACAGACATACAGAACAGACTTATGGACATGCAGGGTGGGATGAATGGAGAGAGTAGCATGGAAACATATACACTAACATATATAAAATAGAGAGCCAGTGGGAATTTGCTGTATGACTCAGGGAAGTCAAACCAGGGCTCTCTGACAACCTAGAGGGGTGGGATGGGTGAGAGGTGGGATGGGACTCAAGAGGGAGGGGACATATGTATACCTATGGCTGACCCATGTTGATGTATGGCAGAAATCAACACAAAACTGTAATTACCCCTCAATTAAAAATAAAAAAAGTCACAGCATAGATAGTATTTTAATAGCATTGCTCAGCAGTCTGTTAAATTAATAGCAATTAAGCTTATGTTTCTTTGTTGCTTTTTTCCTGAAATCTTGTTTTGTGTAATATGTATATGAAAATTGATTGTTGAAATAAAAGTTTAGAAGGAAATTTTTTTAATGAAAAGATTATATCTAAATAATCTTGTCTCCTCTGTAGACAGCAAAGTCCAGTGGGAAAGAATGCAAACTGATAGACCTGAATTGGAATCTTGGCTCTGTCAGTTTGTCAGATTACAAACTATGTAATCTATTTTTTTTTAATTTTTTAACTTTACAATATTGTATTTGTTTTGCCATACATTGACATGAATCCAAAAAAAAAAGAAAAGAAAAAAAACAAACTATGTAATCTTATACAAATTATATAATCCCCTTGAGACTCCATTGCTTTGTCTGTGAATTGAAGTTTTGTTGTTTATGTCAGTTAACCTAAGTGAGATATGTATGGAACTCAGGCAAGGAAACATAGGTGATAAAAAGAGTGGCTACTACTATTGACTAGGAGATAACAAAATAGCCTGTTTACAGATGACAGATATTCTTTCCTAAATCACTGCTTCCAGTAATTCTCTTTTTTAAAAATTTCTCTAGTTTGTTTTCTGCCTTTTGACCCTTAAATAGTATTTAACTGGCTGGAAGCATCACCAAATGATAGAAGGCAAATGGACAAAAGTCTTCTGAAATGGGATTTTCGATTTCCTCTAGATTGGGAGAGTGGAGACGAGACTTTGAGGACAAAAAAGTGCTGAGAGGCATAACTGGTCTGTGGTATTTCCAACAGAAATCATCCTGGTGTGGAAAGCCTTGGAGTCACTACCTATTACCAGTGGAGGGTGTACTAAGACCACACAACACTGAATTTGGGGGTTCACCTCTTAATTAAGGGTGCTTCCCAGATGGCGCTAGTGGCAAAGAAGTCACCTGCCAGTGCAGGAACCATTAGAGACACGGGTTCAATCCCTAGATCGGGAAGATCCACTGGAAGAGAGCATGGCAACCCCCTGCAATATTCTTGACTGGAAAATGCTATGAACAGAGGAGCCTGACGTACAGTCCATAGAGTCACAGAATCGAACACAACTAAAGAGACTTAGCACAGCACACACACTCTTTTTTTTTTTAATTAGTTTATTTTCTATTTTTTAACTTTACAACATTGTATTTGTTCTGCCATACATTGACATGAATCCACCGTGGGTATACATGCTTTCCCCCTCCAGAACCCACCTTTCACCTCCCTCCCCATCCCATCCCTCCGGGCCATCTCGGTGCACCAGCCCTGAGCACCCTGTATCATGCATTGAACCTGGACTTGCGATTCACCTCATATATGATAATTTACATGCTTCCATGCCATTCTATGGGGAGAGGGCGAGGGCGGGATGATATGGGAGAATGGCATGGAAGCACACACACTCTTAAGTAAAGTCCAGCTCTGGTGCAGGTTGCACTCTCTACAGGGCCCCCAGTCTTCAGTTCTGATTTGTTCTCTCTGCATTCTCCCTTTATATACTGTGAGACCAGCAGATACCAGACTGGGTGAAACTGCCTTGGCTACTTCAGCTACTACATCCTCCTTGTGCAGAGCTGATGCTTGCAGCCCAGGCTGCTGCTGCTGCTGCTAAGTCACTTCAGTCGTGTCCGACTCTGTGCGACCCCATAGACGGCAGCCCACCAGGCTCCGCCGTCCCTGGGATTCTCCAGGCAATAATACTGGAGTGGGTTGCCATTTCCTTCTCCAGTGCATGAAAGGGAAAAGTGAAAGTGAAGTCGCTCAGCCGTGTCCGACTCTCAGCGACCCCATGGACTGTAGCCTACCAGGCTCCTCCGTCCATGGGATTTTCCAGGCAAGAGTACTGGAGTGGGGTGCCAAAAGTATTAAATCAGAGAGAGGACTTCTCTGATTTTTGTGCACACAAGTTGACAGGTGAAATCTGAAGATGAACATAAAACCCTCAATGCAATTACTTCCCCTGTCAAATACAACATATCACGTGATGAAATACGGCAATTCCCATTACCTCGGACCAGGAGAGCCACATAAATTCCGGACTCCACAGAGACGAGATCAAAGAAACTATAGAGGACAACAACTTCCACATCTGGTGCTTCTAGGAGCTGCCCACCACCTCTTTCTGAACTGGGCTTTACTCTCTCTCTCTTTATCTATATCCTTTTGCCTTCACACTTAGTGCTCACCTTTCTCCTATCCCTTCTCATCTTCTTTTTCCTTGCCACTCAGGCCTCCTCCCATTAAAAAAAAAAATCATCAAATAAGCCTTGATGAAGCTGAAACTCCAATCCTTTGGCCACCAGATGCGAAGAGCTGACTCATTTGAAAAGACCCTGATGCTGGGAATGATTGAGGGCAGGAGGAGAAGGGGACGACAGAGGATGAGATGGTTGGATGGTATCACTGACTCAATGGACATGAGTTTGGGTAAACTCCGGGAGTTGATGATGGACAGGGAGGCCTGGTGTGCTGCGGTTCATCGGGTCGCAAAGAGTCGGACACGACTGAGCAACTGAACTGAACTGTTTGAACACTGAGAAGACACTCGACTTGGAGAAATTCCAGCACTTTACCAGCAAAGGTTCAGCACTGAGGTTCATTAAGCCTTATTTAGTGATTTTTTTTTTTTAATGGGAGGAGGCCTCAGTGAGCAGAATAATTATATTGGAGTGTGACACTTCCAAATACACAGGAAAAAATCTTGACAAAATCCTTGTACAGGTGTCTACTCCTAACCAATCCTTTGGATTTTACAACTCGGAGAAGGCGCCAAGGGGAGCTTTCGCTCCCTTTCTGCTGCCTCTCCCATCCTTCCCCATCAAAGAAGGGCAAGAAGCCACCACAGTTGTCACAGTTTTCCCCTTTTTCCTTTGCTATGCTCTGTCAATTGCTTTTTACCATGAACTTTCTCTGAAGTTCTAGAACGTGAAGGCCAGAGAGGCCTTTACAGATAGCCAAACAATACCATCCCACAGTCTTCAGCCACTATTTCTGATGCAGCTCCAGAAAATATTATCTCCTATCATATACTAGAAGAGAAAAAAATCAGGCTCTTCATCAGTTTGCACAGCTAATAACTTGAGCTTTTCTGACAACTGATACTGGGCCTACATTTACTAAAATGTCAGAGAGCTTCCTTGGTGGCTCAGCGGTAAAAAGAATCCACCTACAATGCAGGAGACAGGAGACGTGAATTCAATTCCTGGGTCAGGAAGATCCCCTGAAGGAGGGCATGGCAACCCACTCCAGTATTCTTGCCAGGAAAATTCTAGGTACAGAGGAGTCTGGCAGGCTACAGTCCATGTAGTCGCAAAGGGTCGAACACAACTGAAGCAACTGAGCAAGCAGGCATGCAGAGTTAGAGAATGTGAAGTTGACAAGCTTAGGACCACCCATCTTTGACTAAGATGCTTATTTTACAAAAAGGATAGATGAGGCCAGAGAAGAAAGGTGACATTTCCAAGGTCACACAGCTGGTTAGTGGAAGATTCTGGACTGAAATCCAGTTACCGTTCCAGTTAAAGACAGTCCTTCTGTTTACTTTCAGTTTAAAGGGTGAATGGGAACCATTAGTTTTTCCCAAGGGTGATAAACTCTGCATGTCTCTGTTTGTGAATGTAGATGAGGAAACAAGCCTCTGAGAGCTGGTACAGTGTTTTTGACATTTGTAACAATGCAAGGTGAATACGTGCTTAGAATGCTTATTAAATGAATAGATGGATGTGTGTGAACAAGGAGAAGGGGAGCGGCCATATGTACAATATTGTCTATGACTCAACAAAAACAGACAAGCCAGGGACACATTAATGTTAGGGAGTGTGTTTGTCCCCTGAGTACAAAGCCTGGGTGAGGGAGAGCGTATCCGTGGGTAAGTGACGTCTGTAAGCACCAGGTGTGTGGGGAGTCCAGTCTGTGATCCCAGGATTATCCTTACCCTCCTGGGGCTCCATTTCATTATCTTCCTGAACATTAAATGACTAGATTAGATCTCTAAGGATTATCTCAGATCCATGTCAGATCACAGACCTCAAGGAGGGAATGGACTTCATTTCACTGACATGTCTCGCGGTCTTGTGACACTGTACCCTTTTGTGCATGTATGTGGGGGGGGCAGGGGAGTCTCTTGCTGAAAACTGTATTGGATAGAAAAGGAGCATTCCTACCTCTTAACATCCAGCGCATCTGGCTCCACTCCCAAATCCCAAGCCCCATTTCTCCCTCCTCTGTTCATGAGAGATGAGAACTTGGAAAAAATCTAGAGGTTTCAGTGTTCAACTGCTTGTAGCTGATGAAACAACCTTGAAATAACCTGTGGGCTGTTTAATTTTTTAGCACCTAGCTGGCCATTTATTTCATTTCCTATCCCAGTCCATATCTAGTGAAATCAAAGTCCTGTGACTATTTATTCTCTCAACTGTCATGAAAAGTGTCCCCCTCCCCCAGATGGAGCTGATTTCTTTGATTACATTTCACACTGCCATTCTGAGGCCACCTGCCACTACTCAGGACTAGATCTGCACCAAAGCTTCTGTGCTGCTGGGTCAGGTAAACAACGAGGCACAGAGGAGGGGAGGGGAAAAAGGATACCAGTGGAGGACAGTTCCTCTCTTTTGGAAACTAGTTTCTGGCATTTGACAAGTCAGTTAAAGGAGAGTAAGTTTCTAAAGGTTTGCTGGGCAAATTCTGCTACTCGCCTCCAACATCTGAGAGCAGGCTTAGCTGCTCTAGCTGGCTCTGAGATCCCTAGCACAAGGAACTACAACACCATGACTGGGGGGCATCCTTGGTGCTGAGCCAAATTATAATTTGTTTCCCTAGAAATGAGAATTAACCTGAGCTTAATTCCTATCTGTAGAAAATAAAAACCAAATTAATTAAAAGGTTATACACCCTGACTCCCCATGACTTTCACGGACATTTTTGTAGGGAATGGGCTCATTTAAGTTCATCCTGATCTCATCAACTAAAGGACTGTTGTTGTTGTGTAGTCGCTCAGTCGTGTCCGACTCCTTGCGACCCCACGGACTGTAGCCCGCCAGGCTCCCTGTCTATGGGATTCTCCAGGCAAAAATACTGGAGTGGGTTGCCATTTCCTTCTCCAGGGGGTCTTCCCAATCCAGGGATCAAACCCATCTCCTGAATTGACAGGTGGATTCTTTAGCACTGAGCCACCAGGGACACCCCCAACTAATGGACATGAGATTTCAATTCAGGTTCCAGCCCTTCTGCTCAGCTTGGTTCTGTGGTGCATTGCAGGGCACAGAATCACACCCAGTACTGGGGACCAGCCTCCTGATAGGCACGAGGTTACAGCGGGAATGTAAGTTCTGTGAAGAAAAAGGTGCTAGCAATGGAAATATTCAGTCTGAGGCTGGTCGGGATGAGGTGGACTGAAATATGGTCCCCAACTTTGGGAACTTTGCAAAGCAATCACTGATCAGTCTCTGTGTGTATCATCTATGAGTTAAGGAAAGGCACAAAACGCGCTTTATTGGCAGCAGCAGTATTAGAGATCCTGGACTGATAAAATGTTAGGAAGTCAACAGTCAGGCAGACCAGGGGGTTTCTTCTTTGGACAAATTCCAGCAGAAAAGGAGATGGAAAGGATTAATTCATGTGCCAGTTCATTGAGTGATTGTAAAGAACAGTATTGCATGGGAATCTGGAATGTCAGGTCCATGAATCAAGGTAAATTGGAAGTGGTCAAACAGGAGATGACAAGAGTGAATACTGACATCTTAGGAATCAGTGAACTAAAATGAACGGAAATGGGCAAATTTAATTCAGATGACTGTTATATCTACTGTTGTGGGAAAGAATCTCTTAGAAGAAATGTAGTAGCCCTCATAGTCAACAGACAAGTCTGAAATGCACTACTTGAGTGCAATCTCAAAAAGGACAGAATGATGTCAGCTGATTACCATTCAAGATCACTGTAACCCAAGTCTATGCCCCAACCAATAATGCCGAAGAAAGCTTAAATTGACCAGTTCTATGAAGACCTACAAGACCTTCTAGAGCTAACACCAAAGAAGGTGTGCTTTTCATCATGGGGGGACTGGAATGCAAAAGTAGGAAATCAACAGTTACCTGGAGTAACAGGCAAGTTTGGCCTTGGAGTACAGAATGAAGCAGGGCAAAGGCTAACAGTTTTGCCAAGAGAACACACTGGTCATAGCAAACACCCTCTTCCAACAACACAAGAGGTGACTCTATACATGGACATCACCAGATGGTCAACACCAAAATCAGATTAATTATATTCTTTGCAGCCAAAGATGGAGAAGCTCTATACAGTTAGCAAAAACAAGACAAAGAGCTGACTGTGGCTCAGATCATGAACTCCTTATTGCAAAACTCAGGCTTAAATTGAAGAAATACAGAAAACCAGTTGGCCATTCAGGTATGACCTAAATCAAATCCCTTGTGATTATACAGTGGGAGTGACAAATAGATGCTCTTCCATATGATCTGCTGGAGAAGGCGATGGCACCCCACTCCAGTACTCTTGCCTGGAAAATCCCATGGATGGAGGAGCCTGGTAGGCTGCTGTCTATGGGATCGCACAGAGTCGGACGCGACTGAAGCGACTTAGCAGCAGCAGCAGCATATGATCTGCTCTGTTTCCAGTGATTACTAATGCATTCTTCATCTTATATACTGAGTTCTTCAGCTGCCAAATTTATGTTTGGTTATTTTTTAGAGTTTCAATATCCTTGTTAAATTATTCTGTTCATTAATTTTACTGCTGAGCTGATTGAACTGGTTTTCTGAGTTTTCTTGTACCTCGTTGAGTTTCTTCATGACAGCTATTTTGAATTCTTTATCAGTTAGATTGGTGGTTCATTATTAAAGAATCCGCCTTCCAATTCAGGAGACAGGTTTGATCCCTGGATTGTGAAGATCCCCTGGAGAAGGAAATAGCAACACGCTCCAGTATTCTTATTTGGGAAATCTCATGTAGAAAGGAGCCTGTTGGGCTACAGTCCATGGCATCACAAAAGAGTTGGCCATGACTTAGCAACTAAAAACAACAACAATCAGTTAGATTGCAGTATTCCATGATTTTAAGTTTGGTTTCTGGAGAATTATCATTTTCTTTCTGTGGAACAGTGTTACTGTGGATATTTGTAGTGCTTGATGAGTTGTTCATCTACTGATGCATTTCACATAACAAATACCCTTCTGCTGCTGCTGCTGCTAAGTCACTTCAGTCGTGTCCGACTCTGTGCGACCCCATAGATGACAGCCCACCAGACTCCTCTGTCCCTGGGATTCTGCAGGCAAGAATACCCTTCTACTTGATTCTAATGATTCAATTTGTTAGAAATTAAAGGATTTTATTCTGTTTTCCCATTGCTGTTGTTTTTCAGTCGCTCAGTCCTGTCTGACTCTTTGCAACCCCATGGACTTGGGAAGATCCCCTGGAGGAGGAAATGGCAAACCACTCCAGTATTCTTGCCTGGAGAATCCCACGGACAGAGGAGCCTGGTGGGCCACAGTCCATAGGGTTGCAAAGAGTTGGATATGACTGAAGTGACTTAGCACACATGCACACGTATGCAACAAGAGCCCCCTCAATTTTTAGGGCAAGATTTCCTCTAGTATCAGTTCAGTCGCTCAGTCATGTCCAACACTTTTCAACCCCATGGACTGCAGCATTCCAGGCTTCCCTGTCCTTCACCATCTCTCAGAGCTTGCTCAAACTCATGTCCATCAAGTCGGTGATGCCATCCAACCATCTCATCCTCTGTCATCCGCTTCTCCTCCTGCCTTCAGTCTTTCCCAGCTCAGGGTCTTTTCCATTGAGTCAGTTCTTCACATCAGGTGGCCAAAGTATTGGAGTTTCAGCTTCAGCATCAGTCCATCCAATGAATGTTCAGGACTGATTTCATTTAGGATTGACTAGTTTGATCTCTTCACAGTGTAAGGGACTCTCAGGAGTCTTCTTCAACACCACAGTTCAAAGGCATCGGTTCTTCGGCGCTCAGCTTTCTTTATGGTCCAACTCTCACATCCATACATGACTACTGGAAAAAGCCATAGCTTTGACTATATGGACCTTTGTGGGCAAAGGAATGTCTCTGCTTTTTAATATGCTGTCCAGGTTGGTCATAGCTTTTCTTCCAAGGAGCAAATGTCTTTTAATTTCATGGCTGCAGTCACCATCTGCAGTGATTTTGGAGCCCAAGAAAATAAAGTCTGTTCCCTAGTAGGTGGCACTATATAGCACAAGGTTTTGGTTTCTCTTGCTTGAGCTACCTCTGGCTAGAATTGAGTGTTGGCAATTTATACCCTTCACTTCCTCTGGCAGAGGTGTCACCCTGAGCCCTTGTTATGGCTTCTTGTGCCTGTAGGGTCAGTGGTGCCTTGCCATTGCCAGTATCGCTGGAGTTTCTGCCTGGGGCACCAGAATGGTGGGCTCTTCTGCCATGTGTAGGATCTGCTGAGTGTTGGGTTCTGCTGCTGCAGGGAGAGAGGGAGGCTGGAGGCCTGGAGAGATGAGAGTCAGGATGCATGGGAGCTTCTGCTGTGTTCAGTGTTTTAAGCTTTATGGGCTCTGCTGCTGTGGGATTGGAGGAAAGGCTCTGGCATCATGCGTACCTCAGTGGCTGGATGGTCAGTGTCCCAGGCCCCACTGCTACTGCTGCCCAGTTACCTGTGGCCACAGGTGCACAGATAACTGCAGCCTGGAGGCTAGAGTTGCACGCATCACCTCCCCTGCTACTGCTGCACTCTCTGGAGAGCCAGGGTTGTAGGTACCACCTCCACTATTCCCCTGGTCCCACCTCCTCTTTCTGTTTCAGTTCACCCACCTTTAGATGTCCAGGTATGTGGCATTCTTTGGCATCCTTGTATGTTTGGTAGAAGCACCTCTGTCGAGTTGTGGATGTTCTACTGGTTGCATAATGAAGGGTAGAAACTGTGTCATTCTGTCATGCTGCTGTTGTCACAAGACTCCATCTCTTAATGGCAGAATGGCAAGATCACCTAGCATAAGAAAATGTGGGTTGGGAGATATCATTGGAAAATATCTGTCAGATATATGTATATATTGGTGTGTGTATATGTATATACACAAAGAGAGATAGGTTTTCCCTCCCAAAGAACAACAATATTAGTAAATTAGTCTCAACTTTTTTTCTGTTCTGTTTCAAGAATCAAGGTTTTCCCCCTATGAGTGTCACTTCCTTCTCCTCTTCTCAGTATTTTGTAATAGCACGCATGACTACTGTACACAAAAACATATTCTTAGATCAGGTAACTGCTGCAGGCAAAATGGCAGGTCTATGCAGTTCCTCACCTTAGTACGTGGACTTTTATTTTTTTTGGAGTACAAAATTTTTTTTATTATTAATTTATTTATTTTAGTTGGAGGCTAATTACTTTACAATATTGTAGTGGTTTTTGCCATACATTGACATGAATCAGCCATGTGTTTACATGTGTTCCTGAACCCCCCTCCCATCTCCCTCCCCATCCCATCCCTCTGGGTCATCACATTGCACCAGCCCTGAGCACTTGTCTCATGCATCGAACCTGGACTGGCATTCTGTTTCACATATGATAATATACATGTTTCAATGCTAGTCTCTCAGATCGTCCCACCCTCACCTTCTCCCACAGAGTCCAAAAGACTGTTCTATGCATCTATGTCTCTTTTTCTGTCTCGCATATAGGGTTATCATTACCATCTTTCAAATTCCATATATATGCATTAGTATACTGTATTGGTGTTTTTCTTTCTGGCTTGCTTCACTCTATATAATGGGCTCCAGTTTCAACCACCTCATTAGAACTGATTCAAATGCATTCTTTTTAATGGCTAAGTAATATTCCATTGTGTATATCTACCACAGCTTCCTTATCCATTCATGTCCATATCCTGATGGACATCTAGGTTGCTTCCATGTCCTGGCTATTATAAACAGTGCTGCGATGACCATTGAGGTACACGCGTCTCTTTCAATTCTGGTTTCCTCAGTGTGTATGCCCAGCAGTGGGATTGCTGGGTCATATGGCAGTTCTATTTCCAGTTTTTTAAGGAATCTCCACGCTGTTCTCCATAGTGGCTGTACTAGTTTGCATTCCCACCAACAGTGTAAGAGGGTTCCCTTTTCTCCACACCCTCTCCAGCATTTATTGCTTGTAGACTTTTGGATAGCAGCCATTCTGACTGGTGTGAAATGGTACCTCATTGTGGTTTTGATTTGCATTTCTCTGATAATAAGTGATGTTGAGCATCTTTTCATGTGTTTGTTAGCCATCTGTATGTCTTCTTTGGAGAAATGTCTGTTTAGTTCTTTGGCCCATTTTTTGATTGGGTCGTTTATTTTTCTGGAATTGAGCTGCAGGAGTTACTTGTATATTTTTGAGATTAATTGTTTGTCTGTTGCTTCGTTTGCTATTATTTTCTCCCAATCTGAAGGCTGTCTTTTCACCTTGCTTATAGTTTCCTTTGTTGTGCAAAAGCTTTTAAGTTTAATTAGGTCCCATTTGTGTATTTTTGCTTTTATTGCCAGTATTCTGGGAGGTGGGTCATAGAGAATCCTGCTGTGATTTATGTCGGAGAGTGTTTTGCCCATGTTTTCCTCTAGGAGTTTTATAGTTTCTGGTCTTACGTTTAGATCTTTAACCATCTGGAGTTTATTTTTGTGTATGGTGTTAGAAAGTGTTCTAGTTTCATTCTTTTACAAGTGGTTGACCAGTTTTCCCAGCACCACTTGTTAAAGAGATTGTCTTTTCACTATTGTATATTGCCTCCTTTGTCAAAGATAAGTTGTCCATAGGTACGTGGATTTATCTCTGGGCTTTCTATTTTGTTCCATTGATCTATATTTTTGTCTTTGTGCCAGTACCATACTGTCTTGATGACTGTGGCTTTGTAGTAGAGCCTGAAGTCAGGCAGGTTGATTCCTCCAGTTCCATTCTTCTTTCTCAAGGTTGATTTGGCTATTCGAGGTTTTTTGTATTTCCATACAAATTGTGAAGTTATTTGTTCTAGTTCTGTGAAAAATACCATTGGTAGCTTGATAGGGATTGCATTAAATCTATAGATTGCTTTGGGTAGTATGCTCATTTTCACTATATTGATTCTTCCAATCCATGAACACGGTGTATTTCTCCATCTATTTGTGTCCTCTTTGGTTTCTTTCATCAGTGTTTTATAGTTTTCTATATATAGGTCTTTTGTTTCTTTAGGTAGATAGATTCCTAAGTACTTTATACTTTCGTTGCAATGGTGAATGGTATTGTTTCCTTAATTTCTCTTTCTGTTTTCTCATTGTTAGTGTATAGGAATGCAAGGGATTTCTGTGTGTTAATTTTATATCCTACAACTTTACTATATTCATTGATTAGCTCTAGTAATTTTCTGGTAGAGTCTTTAGGGTTTTCTATGTAGAGGATCATGTCATCTGCAAACAGTGAGAGTTTTACTTCTTCTTTTCCTATCTGGATTCCTTTTATTTCTTTTTCTGCTCTGATTGCTGTGGTCAGAACTTCCAAAACTATGTTGAATAGTAGTGGTGAGAGTGGGCACCCTTGCCTTGTTCCTGACACTAGGGGAAATGCTTTCAATTTTTCACCATTGAGGATAATGTTTGCTGTAGGTTTGTCATATATAGCTTTTATTATGTTGAGGTATGTTCCTTCTATTCCTTCTTTCTGGAGGGTTTTTTTTTTTTATCATAAATGGATGTTGAATTTTGTCAAAGGCTTTTTCTGCATCTATTGAGATAATCATATGGTTTTTATTTTTCAATTTGTTAATGTGATGTATTACATTGATTGATTTGCATATATTAAAGAATCCTTGCATTGCTGGGATCGGAGAAGGCAATGGCACCCCACTCCAGTACTCTTGCCTGGAAAATCCCATGGACGGAGGAGCCTCGTAGGCTATAGTCTATGGGGTCGCTAAGAGTCGGATACGACTGAGCGACTTCACTTTCACTTTTCCCTTTCATGTACTGGAGAAGGAAATGGCAACCCACTCCAGTATTCTTGCCTGGAGAATCCCAGGGACGGCGGAGCCTGGTGGGCTGCCGTCTATGGGGTCGCACAGAGTCGGACACGACTGAAGCGACTTAGCAGCAGCGGCAGCAGCGGCAGCAGCAGCAGCATTGCTGGGATAAAGCCCACTTGGTCATGATGTATGATCTTTTTAATATGTTGTTGGATTCTGTTTACTAGAATTTTGTTAAGGATTTTTGCATCTATGTTCATCAGTGATATTGGCCTGTAGTTTTCTTTTTTTGTGGCATCCTTGTCTGTTTTTGGTATGGCCTCATAGAATGAGTTTGGAAGTTTACCTTCTTCTGCAATTTTCTGGAAGAGTTTGAGTAAGATAGGTGTTAGCTCTTCTCTAAATTTTTGGTAGAATTCAGCTGTGAAACCATCTGGTCCTGGGCTTTTGTTTGCCGGAAGATTTCTGATTACAGTTTCGATTTCCGTGCTTGTGATGGGTCTGTTAAGATCTTCTATTTCTTCCTGGTTCAGTTTTCGAAAGTTATACTTTTCTAAGAATTTGTCCATTTCTTCCAAGTTGTCCATTTTATTGGCCTATAGCTGTTGGTAGTAGTCTCTTGTGATCCTTTGTATTTCTGTGTAGTCTGTTGTGGTCTCTCCATTTTCATTTCTAATTTTGTTGATTTGATTCTTCTCCCTTTGTTTCTTGATGAGTCTGGCTAACAGTTTGTCAATCTTATGTATCTTCTCAAAAAACCAGCTTTTAGCTTTGTTGATTTTTGCTATGGTCTCTTTTGTTTCTTTTGCATTTATTTCTGCCCTTATTTTTCCTTCTACTCACCCTGGGGTTCTTCATTTCTTTCTTCCCTAGTTGCTTTAGGTTTAGAGTTAGGTTATTTATTTGACTTTTTTCTTGTTTCTTGAGGTAAGCCTGTATTGCTATGAACCTTCCCCTTAGCACTGCTTTTACAGTGTCCCATAGGTTTTGGGTTGTGTGTTTTCATTTTCATTCGTTTCTATGCATATTTTGATTTCTTCTGTGATTTGTTGGTTATTGAGAAGCGTGTTGTTTAGCCTCCATATGTTGGAATTTTTAATAGTTTTTTTCCTGTAATTGAGATCTAATCTTACTGCATTGTGGTCAGTGAAGATGATTGGAATGATTTCAATTTTTTTGAATTTACCAAGGCTAGATTTATGGCCCAGGATGTGATCTGTCCTGGAGAAGGTTCTGTGTGCACTTGAGAAAAAGGTGAAAGTCATTGTTTTGGGGTGAAATATCCTATGTACGTGGACTTTTATAAAGAAGAGAATGGTTTGGCTTCTCAGCTTTCATTGTTAATCAAAAAATAGAGAATGAGGTATCGTCCCTAAAATTTAGATGCTACATGGATCTTGGTTTACTGGGTCTTTGGTAGAATTCTTAAGCAGATTTGCCAGTACTCTAGTGCCCTTTTTCCTGAACATAAATTAAAAAAATTTATTTTTTATTGCTATCTTCATGTTGCCTTTTGCTATTGAAGGAACATTTGTACTGCATGCTTGAATTTATATTAGTAGGTAACCAAGTGCAATTTTGAATGTAACACAAAGACTTTGGAATTACTGGGGTGGGTGTTCTCTTAATGTAGCCCAGGGCCAGAGAAAGAAGGTGCCTCATACTCTAGTTAACTTCAGTTTGCTACAATGTAGTTGGATTACTAGACGGTTTCAGTCAAAGAGTGCGGCTCCTAATTCTGTCCACCTCCAAGGTAACCCTGCTTTCCACAGGTAATTACATATAACTCTAGACACATGTGTATCCCTCAGCATTCTTGCAGCATACTGTGCTTCCCAAACCCCGTGTCCCATTTCTATACCTTTTGGTAATATCTGGGCACTACTTTACCATCGACATTGGTTTTCTATTGTTGGAGTAACAAATTACCACAAACTTAGTGGCTTACAATTTTTTTTTTTTAATTTCACAGTTCTGGAGGTCTGAGTCTGATGTGGGTCTCACTGGGCTAAAATCAGGGTGTTGTCAGGGTTGTATTCCTTTCTGAAGGCCCTAAGAGAGACTCCTTCTCCTTGCCTTCCCTGGCTTCTGGAGGCCACTCGCTTTCATAGGCTTTGGCCACTTCCTCTACCTGCAAAGCCAACCATGGAAGTTAAGCCCTTCTCACATCTCATTGCATCACTCTGACCTTTTCTTCTGCCTCGCCTTTCCACTTTTAAGGATCCAAGTGATTACACTAGGGCCACTAGGTCATCGAGGATAATTTTCCTATTTGAAGATCAGCTGTTTACTATCTAAATTCCATCTCTTAATTCCTTTTTGCTGCATAAGATAACATATTCACAGTTTCCAGTGATTAGAATGTGGACATCTCTGGGCAGGGGCATAGGGGTGAGAAGAGGAATTATTTTTCCACAAGAATATTTTTGTTATTTTGGAGAAGTCTGAGCATACCACCAGTTCTGAGCACACCACCAATATGATAGGGAAAAGGTAGAAATATCTCACAAGTAATGATCATCATCATTATAATCTTCCATTAAGAAGTAAGGCCTCTTAGCTCTTGGGCTCAGATCTAGGTTGCATTAACATGGTGAAACGTACCAAGAAGGTCAGAACTGTGGGCAGATACAGGACCCATTAAGGTGCCTCCTTCAGGAAAATGGTGAAGAAAATTGAAATCAGCCAGCACGCCAAGTATACATGCCCCTTCTGTGGAAAAACCAAGATGAAGAGATGAGCTGTGGGCATTTGGCACTGGGGTTCCTGCATGAAAACAGTAGCTGGTGGTGCCTGGACCTACAACACCACTTCTGCTGTCACAGTAAAGTCTGCCATCAGAAGACTGAAGGAATTGAAGGACCAGTAGAAGCACCACCATTGGATAACGTTGCTAGCCTATAATAAATTGGTTAATTTATGTAACAACAACAAAAAAAGAAGGCCTCTTAAAGATGTTTGAATGGTAAATGACACACAATTGATATGTATCAATTCACTAAAATACTTACTGATATTAAGTATTTAATATCACACTTGTAGAACCATGTACAAGTTACCACTTAACATTTAAATTTTTTTCAACCTTAATAGCATCCAAAGAAACATGAATCAGTGAGATCTCTCCTTTCTTTTTTTTGCTGTGCCAGGTCTTTAGTTGTGGCATGCAAACTCTTAGTTGTGGCATGTGGGATCTAGTTCCCTGACCAGGGATCAAACCCCAGCTCCCTGCATTGGGAGTGTGGAGTCTTAGCCACTGGATCAACAGGGAAGTCCCTCAATGAGATCTTAAATAGTATTCTGTAGCTAGCTATAAAGATTAAAACATTATGATCACCCACAAAGTTAGTGAGCAGTATGAAAAGGCAAAAAGATATGACACTGAAAGATGAACTCCCCAAGTTGGATAAGCTACTGGAGAAGAGTGGAGAAATAGCTCCAGAAAGAATGAAGAGGCTGAGCCAAAGCAAATACAAAGCCCAGTTCTGGATGTCACTGGTGATGGAACTAAAGTCCAATGCTATAAAGAAAAATACTGCACAGGAACCTGGAATATTAGTTCCATGAATCAAGGTAAATTGGAAGTGGTCAAATAGGAGATGACAAGAGTAAACATTGACATCTTAGGAATCAGTGAACTAAAATGGACTGGAATGGGTGAATTTAACTCAGATGATCATTATATCTACTACTGTGGGCAAGAATCCCTTAGAAGAAATGGAGTAGCCCTCATAGTCAACAATAGAGTCCGAAATGCAGTACTTGGAAGCAATCTCAAAAATGACAGAATGATATCTGTTCATTTCCAAGGCAGCCATTCAATATCACAGTAATCCAAGTCTATACCCCAACCAGTAATGTCGAAGAAGCTGAAGTTGAACGGTCCTTTTCATCATAGGGGACTGGAATGCAAAAGTAGGAAGTCAAGAAACACCTAGAGTAACAGGTAAGTTTGGCTTTGTAGTACAAAATGAAGCATGGCAAAGGCTAATAGAGTTTTGCCAACAGAACACACTGGTCACAGCAAACACCCTCTTAAAACAACACAAGAGATGACTCTACATGTGGACATCACCAGATAGTCAATACCAAAATGAGACTGATTATATTCTTTGCAGCCGAAGATGGAGAAGCTCTATACAGTCAGCAAAAACAAGATGGGGAGCTGACTGTGGTTCAGATCATGAACTCCTCATTGCCAAATTCAGGCTTAAATTGAAGAAAGTAGGGAAAACCACTAGACCATTAAGGTAAATCAAATCCCTATGATTATACAGTGGAAGTGACAAATAGATTCAAGGGATTAGATCTGGCAGACAGAGTGCCTGAAGAACTATGGATGGAGGTTCGTAACACTGTACAGGAGGCAGTGATCAAAACGATTCTCCAGAAAAAGAAATGCAAAAAGGCAAAATGGTTGTCTGAGGAGGCCCTACAAATAGCTGAGAAAAGAAGAGAAGTGAAAGGCAAAGGAGAACAGGAAAGATATACCCATCTGAATGCAGAATTCCAAAGAATATCAAGGAGATATAAGAAAGCATTCCTCAGTGATCAATGCAAAGAAATAGAGGAAAACAATACAATGGGAAAGACTAGAGATCTCGTCAAGAAAATTAGAAATACCAAGGGAACATTTCATGCAAAGATGGGTACAATAAAGTACAGAAACTGTATGGACCTAACAGAAGCAGAAGATATTAAGAAGAGGTGGCAAGAATACGCAGAAGAACTATAGAAAAAAAGATCTTCACAACACAGATAACCATGATGGTGTGATCACTCACCTAGAATGAGACATCCTGGAGTGCAAAAGTCAAGTGGGCCTTAGGAAGGTTCACTACCAACAAAGCTAGTGGAGGTGACAGAATTCCAGCTGAGTTATTTCAAATCCTTAAAGATGATGCTGTGAAAGTGCTGCACTCAATATGCCAGCAAATTTGGAAAACTCAGCAGTGTCCACAGAACTGGAAAAGGTCAGTTTTGATTCCAATCCCGAAGAAAGTCAATGCCAAAAAATGTTCAAAGTATCACACAATTGCACTCATCTCACATACTACCAAACTAATGCTCAAAATCCTCCAAGCTAGGCTTCAATAGTACATGAATCAAGAATGTCCAGATGTTCAAGCTGGATTTAGAAAAGGCAGAGGAACCAGAGAACAAATTGCCAAGATCCATTGGATCATTAAAAAAGCAAGAGAATTCCAGAAAAACATCTACTTCTGCTTCATTGACTACACTAAGGCTTTGACTGTGTGGATCACAACAAACTGTGGAAAATTCTTCAAGAGATGGGAATACCACACCACCATTCCTGCCCCCTGACAAATCTGTATGCAGGTCAAGAGGCAACAGTTAGAACTGGACATGAAACAACGGACTGGTTCCAAATTGGGAAAGGAGTACGTCAAGGCTGTATATTGTCACCCTGCTTATTTAACTTATATGCAGAGTACATCATGTGAAATGCTGGGCTGGATGAAGCACAAGCTGGAATCAAGATTGCTGGGAAAAATACTAGTTTTCATTTTTTCTTGATAGTAGCAACTATTTTATGTCTCTTACCTTTCCTATCCAGATCATGGCATTTGGTCCCATCACTTCATGGCATATAGATGGGGAAACAGTGGAAACAGTGACAGACTTTATTTTGGGGGCTCCAGAATCACTGTAGATGGTTGACTGCACCCATGAAATTAAAAGACGCTTGCTCCTTGGAAGAAAAGTTATGACCAACCTAGATAGCATATTAAAAAGCAGAGACATTCCTTTGCCAACAAAGGTCCATCTAGTCAAAGCTATGGTTTTTCCAGTAGTCATGTATGGATGTGAGAGTTGGACTATAAAGAAAGCTGAGTGCTGAAGAACTGATGCTTTTGAACTGTGGTGTCGGAGAAGACTCTTGAGAGTCCCTTGGACTGCAAGAAGATCCAGCCAGCCCATCCTAAAGGAGATCAGTCCTGGGTGTTCACTGGAAGGACTGATGTTGAAGCTGAAGCTCCAATACTTTGGCCACCTGATGAGAAGAGCTGACTCATTTGAAAACACCCTGATGCTGGGAAAGATTGAAGGCAGGAGGAGAAGGGGATGACAGAGGATGAGATGGTTGGATGGCATCACCGACTGGATGGACAGGAGTTTGAGTAAACTCCGGGAGCTGGTGATGGACAGGGAGCCCTGGCGTGCTGCAGTCCATGGGGTCGCAAATAGTCAGACCCGACTGAGCAACTGAACTGAACTGAACAACTATTTTATGTCTCTTAATTTTCCTATCCAGCCCGCCCCGCCCTGAATCCATCTGGAATGGTAAAATCAAGACAGAAACGCGCTACTTGCTTATCTCACAGTTTGATTTGAGGACCAGGTGAGAGAATGCTCAAACTACCACACCATTGCACTCATCTCACACACTAGTAAAATAGCGCTTAAAATTCTCCAAGCCAGGCTTCAGCAATATGTGAACCGTGAACTTCCAGATGTTCAAGCTGGTTTTAGAAAAGGCAGAGGAACCAGAGATCAAATTGCCAACATCTGCTGGATCATCGAAAAAGCAAGAGAGTTCCAGAAAAACATCTACCTCTGCTTTATTGACTATGCCAAAGCCTTTGACTGTGTGGATCACAATAAACTATGGAAAATTCTGAAAGAGATGGGCATACCAGACCACCTGACCTGCCTCTTGAGAAACCTGTATGCAGGTCAGAAAGCAACAGTTAGAACTGGACATGGAACAACAGACTGGTTCCAAATAGGAAAAGGAGTTCGTTAAGGCTGTATATTGTCACCCTGCTTATTTAACTTATATGCAGAGTACATCATGAGAAATGCTGGGCTGGAAGAAGCACAAGCTGAAATCAAGATTGCTGGGAGAAATATCAATAACCTCAGATATGCAGATGACACCACCCTTATGGCAGAAAGTGAAGAAGAACTAAAGAGCCTCTTGATGAAAGTGAAAGAGGAGAGTGAAGAAGTTGGCTTAAAGCTCAACATTCAGAAAACTAAGATCATGGCATCTGGTCCCATCACTTCATGGCAGATAGATAGGGGAACAGTGGAAACAGTGGCTGACTTTATTTTGGGGGGCTCCAAAATCACTGCAGATGGTGATTGCAGCCATGAAATTAAAAGACGCTTGCTCCTTGGAAGGCAAGTCATGACCAACCTAGACAGCGTATTAAAAAGCAGAGACATTATTTTGCCAATAAAGGTCTGTCTAGTCAAGGCTATGGTTTTTCCAGTGGTCATGTATGGATGTGAGAGTTGGAGAGAAACTTTTCTTTCTGTAGAGAAAGCTGAGCGCCGAAGAATTGATGCTTTTGAACTGTGGTGTTGGAGAAGACTCTTGAGAGTCTCTTGGACTGCAAGGAGATCCAACCAGTCCATCCTAAAGGAGATCAGTCCTGGGTGTTCATTGGAAGGACTGATGTTGAAGCAGAAACTCCAATACTTTGGTCACCTGATGCGAAGAGCTGTCTCCTTGGAAAAGACCCTGATGCTGGGAAAAAATGAGGGCAGGAGGAGAAGGGGACGACAGAGGATGAGATGGTTGGATGGCATCATTGACTCGTTGGACATGGGTTTGGGTGAACTCCAGGAGTTGGTGATGGACAGGGAGGCCTGGCGTGCTGGGGTTCAGGGGGTTGCAATGAGGCGGACATGACTGAGCGACTGAACTGAACTGAACTGAATTGAACTGAACTGGGAGTTCGTGCCGGGCGGCAGCCAGAACCACGACTCCCGGCATTCCTGGCGCTCGCGCCTCGCCCTGCTTCCTCTTCCGGTTCGCCGGCTGCTGAAACCGAAAGTGCGGTGTTGTGGCCGCTGCCCGGAGTGCTTCTCACCTTCACCTGCGCCGGTCCTCGCCGACCCCGGTGGGGAAGCCAGAGAGTAAAATATGAACGGAAGAGTGGATTACTTGGTTACCGAGGAAGAGATCAGTCTCACCAGAGGACCGTCAGGTATGTGCAGAAGTAATCATCGTTGAGAGTAGAGTTCTTGAGGCTGCAGATTGCAGAGCGTACACCTCTTCTGCGGAGCCAGATTCTTTTGGCCCCGGAGAAGACGGGTCCCAACCAAGAGGTTTCCTGAAGCATTTGTGAGCAAACGGATGACTTGTCTTGGCATCCGGCGTTAGCCTGAGAGGATCTGAGGAGTCCACCTAATTTTGCAGTCGCTTGTTGGTTCAGTCGCTCAGTCGTGTCCGACTCTTTGCGACCCCGAGGACTGCAGCACGCCAGGCTTCCCTGTCGTGACCACCTGTTTTTCTAGTCAGGAGGGGTTTCTTTCTGCTAATGGTACCGGAAAATTCTGGGCGGGGTTTGGGGGAAGCCTGCTTTTTAGCCAGCACTGGTGAATACCACACCCCTCCTTCCATTTGTCTGCTCTCTATTTCTGAGAGACCGTTTAGTGAAAATGGAAGCATAAACGGTGTGAACTGTAATTCATATCGGTTTTCTCGCTGCTGGTATTCTTCCCTCCCGCCTTTCATTTCTAGAAAATTCATTCAGAGGGTTAACTGGAATGTTAAAGCAGAAAGAGACCTTAGAGATCCACTACAAATGTTCACAAAGCTGGTTTCGCTTCAAAATTATCCTACTTTGTTTGGTTTTTCTTTTTTAAAGTAATTCCTAGAACCCATCTCTCTGAATTTGGATTCAGTGCAATTGTTTCTTTGTTTGGGCTTTTTCCTCTTTTCCTCCCAACAAACCTGTCATGTGATTCTGATACTACCAAATCTTCATTTTCGCCTCCAGTCCTCTTATCTCCTGATGCTCTTGACTCCACTAGGCTCTTAACACTACCACATGCTGCCCACTTTGGCTTTTGTTGCCTTTCCTTTATAGCTGTCTAGTGCTTTAAGAGCTTAAGCTTTGGGTTTATGTAACCTCTTATAGTTCATTGATACTCATTAGCTAACTTTACTGATATAAGCTTTAATGTATCATTTGTAAAGTGTGCATAATAGAGTACATTTCTAAGGGGTGTGAGAATGAAATCAGTTAATCTGTAAAATATTTAGAACATTGTGTGATAAGCACTGTGTGTTCATTACTCTTGTTTTTATTGTTAGGAAGTAAATGAAGGTTAACACACTAAATCTTGCTAAATACTGTTATTTCAAGTCTTCAACAGCTCATCAAGTACCAGGCACTCTATCTGAGATGTTTTTGTAAGCCATACACACCTGTCTGTTGCCATCACTACTACCAAGCCAGTCTCTCTTTTCTCATCTGAAATTTTGCAGTAGCTTGACTACAACTCATGTATTATTTTTCATAAAATATGGCCCAGAATCATCTTTGTCTTTTTTCTTGTTATAAAAAATTGGAAATCAGCTTAATGAGAGTGTAATTTATTGCTAATCTGCATGGTTAAATGCCATGCTTCATAGGAGCTCCTTAACTTTTGTCAAAGGCTCATTCAGTATGCCCAAATCTCTTAGGTATACTTCTCTTATTTAAGTTTCTCCTTCTCTTCCTGTTAATCATTATTGACTTTTGAAACTAACATAGAAAATTATTGTTAAACCAAAATCTGTTTTTCAGTACTTTTCATCCATTGGCACTTGTTCTCCTAGGGCCAATTGAAACAATGGTAGTTGCAAGTATTTAAAGTCAGCTGGCTGTACTGCTGTTTTGTCTCTTCCTTCTAAGCCTAAATATCTCTAGTTGTTAAACTAGTTCTCTCCTGTTGTGATTTGAGGTTTGATTCTTGTTTCCTGCTTAAGAATTTAACCTATTTTGACATAGTTCCATCAATGTAGTATCTGCAGTATTTTCAGAATCACCTGACTGGAGCAGAGCAGCACTCTGATATTTTCTTGTTTATTTCAGTCACTAAATATTTTTAAAGTTTAGTGTAATATCACTTCACCTTTTTGGTAGTTACATAACAGAGTTGCTGATGTTCAGCTGACCACTTACTGAAATTTTTCTGATCCTATTGATCTTGCAAACCTGAAGTTCCTAGTATAACCATTTTTCTGAATTATTGGAATTACGGAAAGGATCAAAGCACTGATCAATAATAATTTTTCTAGCTAATGTATCTCACCTTAGACTTGTTTAATTTCTGTTTTCTATGTGCATTTATTCAAAATGAATGAATTTATTCACCTAGTGACTTTTAATTTTTTCTAAGCATTTTCATGTTTTACCCATAAAAGTTGATAAACTTTCAAAAATTTAGATGAGTAGAGCCACAGACTTTTGAAGTTTGGTTGGTTCATTTAACAAGGTTTCAAGTTTCTGTTTATCACGTGCCATAGCTAGTTACCTGCTATATGGTGTTCCCAAGAAGTCTCACAGTCTGACTCCACTTTTCCTCACTGTGTCATCATTAAGATATATAGGGAAGAAGTCAGTTATCACACCTAGAAGCTTCCAGTCATTTGGGTAGTCCCAAAGTAGCGGTCTTGTCTTTTTTTGGGTAGTCCCAAAGAGCAAACTAGGAAAAGCCTCTAGTTCCAAATATGCATTTCTGTTTGTAGGCTGTATTGTCACTCTTTGTTTCAGTACAGCTTCCTTTGCAGGGACCTGATAATTTTATCAAGTAATTGCAAGAATGTATATACTTTTGTTTTTGTGTGTGAGTGTTCTGTCAGGGACAAGGGTCTCGGAGAATTCCAGTGTTTGGGCCCAATTTGCAAGGCAAATGAACCTGTTCTGTCTGGTCTTGCTTACTGCACAGGGAATAAAATCTTGGAAAAATTATGACAATGAAGTGAGTATCTGGTGTGGCAAAAAGAAGCTTGATATGTTAGCTTGGCATCTATCCTATGCCTTCTTCCTCAGCCATGTAAGGAGTGTCTTAGGTTGGATGACTGGAAGTTTCGTCCTCCTCCAAGAGTTCATGATTCTTTGGCCCACTCCATGTGTTGTTTCATGAGTCCTGCCATTTTTAACTAACAGTAGGTAGTCTAAAGAATCAGTTGAAATTTCAAATGCCTTTAAGGATTTGAAGAGTTCCCTTTTTATCCTTTACAAAACACTCTTCTTTCCGTGGAAATCCAGCTTGATTATAGTCTCAAAGCCTCCTGCTTTTTCCTTTATCAAATTGGGTTCTTCATGTTGGAAAGACTCAGTTACTCTTAAGAAGTATGACAATGAATTTAATCTAGATTTTTTTACTTCATGTTGGATATTAGGATTCCTTGTTCAGGACTGAGTTCTCAGTAAGTTTCAACAAGTTGCTCCTGATTACCATCTTTAAAAAGGGAGCAGAATTTCTATTCTTCTACTTTCTTTAAAGGAGTTGCAGAGGATAATGGGATGGAACAGTGTTTTAATAATGAATAATTAGGGAATTCCGTATTATCTTTCTGGCAATATGCTAGTTATTTCATACACACACACACACACATACATATATACTGTTTTTTTCTTCAAAACCACCATGGGTGGTGATTAATCCATATTATTAGATGAGAAAATTGTCTCTCAGAGAGGTTAAGCATTTCCCCAAGTTCTAAAGTCAGTAAGTTTCAAAAGCCCAGAATTTAACCCAGATCTGTTGATCCCAGTGTTCCATATACTACCGCCTAGTATAGTAGCTGCATTTACTAGGCTGCCTAGTCACATGGCTTTACAACATGCTTCTATAGCTGAGCATCTATCAGCTTTTTTTTTTCTACTTCTGTCTTAAAAAATTTCTTAATAAGGTTGACCCTTGAAGCAGTCTTTAGAGATACAGTTTTTATAGCATATACTTTTCTCACTCTATGTGTTTTTCCACATGTTCCATCTCTTTGTTTCTGGAATCTTAGTCAGTTTCCTACCCACTACATTGTATTATGACCAAATTCATTCTTCTCTCTCAAATTGTGTTTAGTGGAGAACCTTGTTTATGACTTTTTGAAAGGTGAACTAGACCATGTTACTAGTTATCTTTATGTAACAAGATATTATATTTTTTGATATTAATCAATTTGCCTAGTCATTTCATGAACATCTGCTGACTACTCTGTGGCATGTGCCAGGCAAGGCATTAGGAAAACAGGAAATGAAATATATATCCTTTGAATCAGAAGAGTTCAGACTGAAGTTGAGGGAGGAGGAGAGATAAGTAAGGAAGCAAATATAGAAATAAACACTATTTTTTTTCTCCCTATGCTCTCACAGGACTCTGTGATCTTTCTAGAGTGGTTCAGAGTATGGATTCTTAAGTCACACAGCGTGCACAGTCTCTTCAGTTGTGTCGGACTTTGTGCGACCCTGTGGACTGTAGCCTGCCAGGCTTCTCTGTCCATGGGATTCTCCAAGGCAAGAATACTGGAGTGGGTTGCCATGCCCTCCTCCAGGGGACCTTCCCAACCCAGGCATTGAACCCACGGCATCTCCTTCATCTTCTGCATCTCAGGTGGATTCTTTCCAGTCTCACAGACCTGCATCCAATTCTTAACTCTGCCACTTAAGAGACATGATCTAGTAGAGACCAGGCATATGCATTCATTTCTTGCACAAGGGCTTATCCTGGAATGAGAGAATAAAGATGCTGGTGACTGAACAAGAATGCATAATCTAAACATGGAGAATTATGTTTTATCTGGCAGTCTTCCTGGGGACTTCAGGCCCACAAGACAGCTACTCAAAGAGCTCTGAGGGACTGCTGCAAAGTAAAGGAGGAGCCAGAATATTATAGGGATTTTTGCAACAAAGACCAGGTAGTCAGAACATCAAAAGATTACCGTTAATGAAAGAAAACTAGGTATCTCAAGTTAGGGAATTTAAGGCTTTTCTGTGTATGGGAAGATGCGAGTCTGGATTCATTGAAATCATTCCTTTGATACACATCTTAGGTATGTAGGGCCAGTATCCTGTTCTTTCCCATCCTGAGCCCTCTTGGGGTGCACCGTTGGGGGTGGCTGCAGTAGCTGAGGGCTTGCCAGTGGGTCAGCCTGTTTGTTTCCACCCTGATTTCCCTCAGAGCTCACTGTCAGGAGCAGCTGTAATATGATGGCTTAATGGCTGCAACATCCTTTGTTTACCAAAGTGACAGGCAACCTTTTTCATCCACAATTTCTCCCCTTGGTCGTAAATTTGACCAACATTTGGGATAAACATTTCATGACTAATTTTTGTCCCATGAACCTCCCTAGGAAGGCTCATTCCTAGATCAGACAAAGATTCTGTTGCTCTGCCACTCAAGGTGCTATTCTGGATTAGGCCCTGTTGATAATTTAAAATTCTCTGGATCCCCTGTCTTACTAATTTATTATGATCCAAGAAATGTTTTTTCCTTGTTGCTTCTTCCTATACCTAGAGTTGCACTGTTATAATTATTCTATGTAGAGTTATATATGTTTAACTCTTAAGACGTCATTAGTTTTGTTGGAGGCCTGGAGTAACACAGGAGACAACAATCTTACAAAATGGGCAGGATGTAAAGAACACAACCAGTAACATTAACAAAGTCAAGTGCAGCAGAGAGACATAAAGCACAAACAATTAGGAAACAAAGAGAACAAATTAAACCAATGATTAGTATAACTAGTTGTAATCTGGTGGCAATAAACCATCAAGTCCACAGGCGAGCCAGCTGGAGAAGCCAAATTATGGAAGGATCAGGCATAGATAGATCAAATGCTTACCTATATATTTGAAAGAGAAGTGTAGGAGCAATGAAAAGAGGCCCTGATGTACATCCTGACAGGTATTGCCTAAAACATCTTTGGTAGGTATTGACTAAAAAAAAAAGCACAACCTAGAAGTTGAAAGTTATGTTTTATTTGGCAGATAGAACTGAGGACTTAAGGCCAGGGCAAAGCCTCTCAGGTAGCTCTCAGTCTGCTCCAAAGAGGTAAGGGAGGAGCCAGGATATACAGGAGTTTTTGCAACAAAGACCAGGTAGATCAGAGCATCAAAAGATTACTGTTAAGTTAAGAAAACCAGACATCTCAAATTAATGAATTTAGAGCTTTTCTTTGTGGCTCGAACCCAGGTCTCCTGCATTGCAGGCGGAGTCCCCACCCTCCCCGCCCCCCCACCATCCTTCTGAGCCACCGCCTCTTTTCTTCTGTATATGGGGTGATGCAAAAGTCTGGGCTCATTGAAGTCATTCCTTTGATATGCACCTGAGCTCTATAGGGCCAGTATCCTGTATCTTGCTCTGAATCTCCTCAGGGTACCTCATTGGAGACGGCCAAGCAGTGGCTGACTGCTTGTTGACAGGCATCCTGTCTCAATCCTGAGTTTGTTCAAGGTTCATCTTCGGGGGCGGCTGTAATGTGATGGCTTGATGGCTGCAGCAACCTTTGTTTACTGATGTTGTAGGCGATATTTTTTTCATTCACATAGGCCATATTCTTTGTTGCTTCCATCAGAGGAGGCACCAGGATGGAGAGGGACTGAGTTGAGCACAGTACATTTTTTTGTTGCTGTATCATCTTTCTGTTCCTTTGAGATTTAAGATTTCCCTTATTCTCTCCTTGTTTGTCATGCACGCTTGTTATTCTCTTTTGGGAGAAGTAACAAATAAAAAGTGACATATTTTATCTTTGGACCAGAGTTTCTCCAGAGAATATAATAGTTTTGAGTGAAAAGATGCCTCATTGTTAACCTCTTGAGTCACTTATTTGAATCCTTCTTTCTGTCTGCACATATATTGAGCAATGACAATAGGGCAGGTTTCTGTGCCCAGCACTGTGGATACAAAAGAGAACTGAATTTTAATGTAATTGCAGTGGGTAGCTGAGCATAGTGATTAAGAGCCAGAATGCCTGCATTGCTAGCTACGTGTGCTTGGGCAGGTTACCTCACTTCTCTATACCTTGATTTCTTGAAAATGAGGGTATTAATAGTACCCACTCAGAGTCTTTGTGAGAATTAAATGGGGTTTTATTTTGTTTTGTTTTACAAATGATGTTGATTCTGTATCAGGTACTTGTCTAAGCAGTTTGCCAAAAATAACTCATTTAATTAATTTAATGGTGCCTGTCATTACTGCTGCTGTGTAGAAGATAGACTTTACTAGGGTAAGAGCTGAGTCATCTAGGAAAGGCAGGGTAACCTATCTCACGGGCGTTTTAGGAACATTGGGCTTTCCTTCCTGTGTTTCCTTTCTTTTGTGCCTTTTTTTTTCTCCCCAGGCTCTTTTAAAAAGCCTGCTGGAGGCTTTTTAACAGAGACATTTTTAACCTTGCTTCATTTCCCCAGAATTAGAAATGTTAGGAATTCCTGCCTTGAGTGTTATTTCCAATGGTTTAACAGAAACTTAACACCAACTGAAGTCCATAGGTGTACTGGGTACTGTGTGGGACAGGATATAGAAAAATAAACAAAAGCCAATCCCCTGCACATGGATGTTTATAGCAACTTTATTCATCATTGGAACTTATTATTGCAGTAAAGAGTTAATTAAACCACTCATTTCAGTGAAGTGTGTTTCTAGGCAAAAGGAATGTGGTGGTTTAGTCGCTGAGTGGTGTCCAACTCTTGCAACCCCATGGATTGTAGCCTGCCAGGCTCCTCTGTCCATGGGATTCTCCAGGCAATTATACTGGAATGGGTTGCCATTTCCTTCTCCAGAGGCAAAAGGAAGAGGACATTGAAAATCATGGAGACATGGAACACTTATGTGTAAAAGTGTCAAAAGCAGGGAGGTGGTAATTATTATTTTTTTTTAATTAAGACTTTATTTATTTAGAGCAATTTTTGTTTCATAGCAAAACTGAGAAGAAGGTAAAGAGATTTTCCATATCCCCCATCCCCACATATGCATGGTGGTTTAGTCACTAAGTTGTGTCCGACTCTTATGGCCCCATGGACTATAGCCTGCCAGGCTCCTTTGTCCGTGGGATTCTCCAGGCAAGAATACTAGAGTGGGTGGCCATTTCCTTCTCCAGGGGATCTTCCCCACCCAGGAGTTGAACCCAGGTCTCCTGCATTGCAGGCAGATTCTTTACTGACTGAGCTACCAGGGAAGCCACATATGCATAGCCTTCCCCGTTATTGACATCCCCCCCCAACAGTGTTTGTTACAGTTGGTGAACCTACACTGACTCACTGTAAATACCCAAAGTCCAGTGGTTCACATTAGAGTTCACTCTTTGTGTTGTACCTTCTACAGAAATGGACAAGTGTAGAATGACATATGTCCATCCTTACAGTATCATACAGAGTGTTTTCACTACGTTAAATCCTCTATGCTACATCTATACAGCCCTCTCTTCCCCCAACCCTAGTAACCACTCATCTTTTTACTGTCTCCATAGTTTTGCCTTTTCCAGAGTTTCATACAGTGAAAATCATACAATATGTAGCCTTTCCAGACTGGCATCTTTCACTGAGTAACATGCATTTAAGGTTCCCCATGTTTTTTCATGGCTTGATAGTCCATTTCTTTTTAGTGCTAAATAATAGTCTATTCTCTGGAGAAGTGTGAGAAGTAGGGGAGTGTAGTCATATTTTTTGCTCAATTATTTGAACAAATTATTTCAGCAAATTTGGAAAACTCAAAAGTGGCCACAGGACTGGAAAAGGTCAGTTTTCATTCCAATCCCAAAGAAAGGCAATGCCAAAGAATGCTCAAGCTACTGCACAATTGCACTCATCTCACATGCTAGTCAAGTAATGCTCAAAATTCTCCAAGCCAGGCTTCAGCAATACGTGAACCGTGAACTTCCAGATGTTCAAGCTGGTTTTAGAAAAGGCAGAGGAACCAGAGATCAAATTGCCAACATCCGTTGGATCATCAAAAAAGCAAGAGAGTTCCAGAAAAACATCTACCTCTGCATTATTGACTATGCCAAAGCTTTTGACTGTGTGGATCACAATAAACTATGGAAAATTCTGAAAGAGATGGGCATACCAGACCACCTGACCTGCCTCTTGAGAAACCTGTATGCAGGTCAGGAAGCAACAGTTAGAACTGGACATGAAACAACAGACTGGTTCCAAATAGGAAAAGGAGTTCGTTAAGGCTGTATATTGTCACCCTGCTTATTTAACTTATATGCAGAGTACATCATGAGAAACGCTGGGCTGGAGGAAGCACAAGCTGGAATCAAGATTGCTGGGAGAAATATCAATAACCTCCGATAGCAGATGGCATCACCCTTATGGCAGAAAGTGGAGAAGAACTAAAGAGCCTCTTGATGAAAGTGAAAGAGGAGAGTGAAAAAGTTGGCTTAAAGCTCAACATTCAGAAAACTAAGATCATGGCATCTGGTCCCATCACTTCATGGCAAATAGATGGGGAAACAGTGGCTGACTTTATTTTGGGGGGCTCCAAAATCACTGCAGATGGTGATTGCAGCCATGAAATTAAAAGATGCT
Source organism: Giraffa tippelskirchi (assembly GCF_054371585.1). Taxonomy (NCBI): domain Eukaryota; kingdom Metazoa; phylum Chordata; class Mammalia; order Artiodactyla; family Giraffidae; genus Giraffa; species Giraffa tippelskirchi. Next base: position 142,224,112 of record NC_137281.1, on the reverse strand, counting down.
TACTCCTTGGAAGGAAAGTTATGACCAACCTAGACAACATATTAAAAAGCAGAGATGTTACTTTGCCAACAAAGGTCTGTCTAGTCAAGGCTATGGTTTTTCCAGTGGTCATGTATGGATGTGAGAGTTGGACTGTAAAGAAAGCTGAGCGCCAAAGAATTGATGCTTTTGAACTGTGGTGTTGGAGAAGACTCTTGAGAGTTCCTTGGACTGCATGGAGATCCAACCAGTCCATCCTAAAGGAGATCAGTCCTGGGTGTTCATTGGAAGGACTGATGTTGAAGCTGAAGCTCCAATACTTTGGTCACCTGATGCGAAGAGCTGTCTCCTTGGAAAAGACCCTGATGCTGGGAAAGATTGAAGGCAGGAGGAGGAGGGGATGACAGAGGATGAGATGGCTGGATGGCATCACTGACTCGATGGACATGGGTTTGGGTGGACTCCGGGAGTTGGTGATGGACAGGGACGCCTGGCGTGTTGCAGTTCATGGGGTTGCAAAGAGGCGGACACTACTGAGCGACAAGTGAACTAAACTGAACTGAAAATTCATATACTGAAACCCTAAGCTCTAATGTGACTGTATTTGGAGACAGGCCCTTTTATTGAAGTAATTAAGATTAAATGAAGTTATAATGATGGGGCCCTGATATTATAGAATTAGTGTCCTTAGAGAAAGTGACCCAGAGAGCTCACTCTGTCCTTGTGCATATACAAAGAAGTCATAGGAGCAAGAGCAAGATGGTGGCCCCCTACAAGTTAAGAGAAGAGGCCTTAGAATGCAATCTGTCTTGCTGGTACCTTGATCTTAGACTTCCTAAGCTTCCAGAATAGAATTTCTTCTAAGTCACTCAGTCTGTGGTATTTTGTTATGTCAGCCCAAGAAGATTAATATAGTTATTTTTATCGATTTCTAATTCAGTTCTGTCTTTTGAAATTTATTGGACTTACTTTATTGACCTACCATCAATCTTTGTGAACATTTCCTGTGCGCTACAAAAGGATGTTTATTTTACAGTTGCTGAGTATGTTGTTCTGCAAATGTAAATTAGATTAAGTTCGTTCTTAGTGTTGTTCAAAGATTCCATATTTTTACTGACTTTTCTGTTTATTTGTTCTGTCAATTACTGAGGGAGAAATGTTGAAATCTACAAGTCCTTTTTAAAAAAGTTTTATTTATTTATGGCTCCACCAGGTCTTCATTGCTGTGCATGGGCTTTCTCTAGTTGCAATGAGTAGGGGCTGCTCTTTAGTTGTGGTGCATGTATTTCTCATTGCAGTGGCTTCTGTTGCAGAGTACAGGCTCTACACATTTGGGCTTCAGTACTTCCAGCACATGAGGTCAGTAGTTGCTTCAGTAGCAATGGCCCCTGGGCTCTAGATCGTGGGCTTAGTAGTTGTGGTGCGTGGGCTTAGTTGCTCCATGGCCTGTGGAATCTTCCCAGACCAGGGACTGAACTCATGTCCCCTACATTGGCAGGCGGTTTCTTATCCTCTGTACCACCAGGAAAATCCTGCAAGTCTTTTTTGATTTGCCTTTTTCTCATTTCAGTTCTTGTTTCATTGATATTCAAGTTCTGTTATCGGTGCATCCGTATCTAGTGTTTTAATGTCTTTTCGTGAATTGACTCCTTTTTTTAAAATCAGGAAATGTCCCTTATTATCCCTTGTAATTTTCCTTATTCTAAAGTTTACTTTTTATTACATTCATGGGACCAGTCCAGCTGCTTAGTATATCTGTGTTCGTCCGTTTAATTTTAAGGTGCATTTACCCATATATTTATGATTTCCAGTGGTGTTCATTCCTTCATATCCAAGCTTCTGTTGCGTATTTTGTTTTTGCCTGACAGACTTCTTTAATGTTTATCATAGTATAAATGTGATATGTCACATTCTGTCAGCTTTTGTTTTTCTGAAAAAGTGTTTATTTTGCCTTACTTTTGAAGGCTGTATTCACTAGACATAGAATTATAAGTTAATTTGTATTTTTCTTTTAAAATTTTAAAGATGATGCTTCATTGACTTGTGGCTTGCATGGTTTCTAAGGAGAAGTCTATTGTCATTCTTATCTTGACTCCTTTGTACTTTGTTGTTGCTCAGTCCTCAGTCCTGTCCTGCTCTTTGTGACCGCATGGACTGCAGCGCAGCATGCCAGGCTTCCCTGTCCTTCGTCATCTCACTGCTCAAACTCATCTGTTGAGTCTGTCATGTCTTTATACTTACTATGTCCTTTTTCCCTCTGACTGCTTTTAAAATTTTCTCTTTATACCTGGTTTTGAGCAATGTGACTAAGATATGTATTAGTGTGTGTGTGTTTGTTTTCTTTTGTATTTATCCTGATTGGAGTTTGAACTTCTCAGATTTGTTTATATTTTCATCAAATTTGAGCCAGTTGTTTTCTTCAGACATTTTTTCTATCTCCCTTTCTTCTTCTCCTTCTGGAACTGTAGTTACATGTATATTAAACCATGTGCCATTATCTCATGTGTTACTGTGGTTTCCTTAAACTTATCTTTTCACTTATCTTTTCTCCTGTGGTATCAAATCTGCTGTCATTCACATCTAGTGGATTTTTCCTTTCAGATATGTAGTTTTTAAACTTATTAGTTTCGTTTTCTTAAAAAAGCTTCCAGTTTTACACACAGATCAATAGAACAGGAGAGTCCAGAGAGTAAATTGATCATATGCATATGATCGATTAATCTGTGACAGAGGAGCTGAGACTACAGTGGAGGAATGATAAATGAATCATTTATATCTTCAATAAGTGATGTTGGAAAAAGTGAATGCTAAAGAATGGAACTGGACTCCTGTTTTACGCCACACACAAAAATCAGCTCAAAATGAAGGCAACTTCAATATTTGAGGGAAAAAACTTGCATTTTCTCATGTTTCACTTCCTTTATTTTCACATAGTTGTAATAGCCTTTTAAACATCATTGTCTGCTAGTTTCATATTTCTGATTCTCTTTCTCTTGACCAATTTTTTTTCTTGATTCTAGGTCATGTTTTCTTTCCTTGTTGTTCAGTCACTCAGTCATGTCTAACTCTTTGCAACCCCATGGCCTACAGCATGCCAGGCTTCCCTGTCCTTCACTATCTTCTGGAGTTTGCTCAAACTAATGTCCATTGAGTTGATGAAGCCATTCAACTATCTCATCCTCTGTTGCCTCCTTCTCCTCCTGCCCTCAGTCTTTCCCAGCATCAGGGTCTCTTCCAGTGAGTCGGCTCTTCACGGCAGGTGGCCAAAGTATTGGAGCTTCAGCTTCAGCTGAAGTATTCAGGATTGATTTCCTTTAGTATTGACTGATTTGATCTCCTTGCTGTCCAAAGTACTCTCAAGAGTCTTCTCTAGCACCATAGTTCGAAAGCATCAATTCTTCAGCCTCAGCCTTCTTTATGGTCCAATTCTCACATCCATACATGGCTACTGGAAAAACCATAGCTTTGACTTTATGGACCTTTGGTTTCTTCTCAGCATGTTAAAAGTTTTTAATTAGATTTTGGATGTTGTGACTGATTACATTGCTCAATGTCTGCATTTTGTTTTGTTGCATTAACAATTCTAGTATTACATTGTGGAATTTGTTTTGGTAGGCAGTTAAGTAACTTGCAGATCAGTTTCACCTCTTTAGGTCTGTGTGTAAACTTTTCCAGGGTGAATCTAAAGTAGCATTCACTTCAGGGATAGTTGAACCCTCCAAATGTTCTAAGTGGGTTGCCACTGAATTTCCTAGTATATCACTGAAGATTTTGATTCTGGTTGGTTAAAGGTCTCTCTACCTTGTGTTAACTTTTGAGAATTGCTCAGGCTGTTACTAGTTTTTATTTGTCTAGCCTTGTGGAGTTTCCCTTAATGTATACATGGCCTCTCAGTAGACTCATGCGGATACCTGGCACTCTCTCTTGTACTCACTTTTTTTTGGTCTAGCTTCCTCCTTTCCAGAACTTTGCCTTGTAACTTCCAGCAGCCTCACCCTCCCCAAACTCTGATCCCCATTTCATCCAACCAGTGAAGCTGCTGGATTCAGTTTGGGCCTTACACCTTGTGGTAGTCACTCAAAAATTTTCTCCAGAAAGCTGTGGTGATCACAGAGCTACATGGTTTTAATTCAGGAGCCTTTTAAGAGGATTATATACTGTGACAAAGTGCAGTTTATCCCAAGAATGCAAAGATGGTTCAATATAAGAAACCCGGCTGGTATGATGCAACATGTTAATAGAATGAACCACAAAGAGCCCACGTTATCATCCCAACATACAGAAAAACGATTTGAGAAAATTTCCTTTCCATGTTAAACACCTTCCCATGTTAAAAACACTCAGCAAAGTAGGAATAGAAGGAAACTTCCCCAACATGACAGAGGTCATATATGAAGAATCCATCTATGGATATGTCATACTTGGTATAAGAAACTTTTCTTCTAAGATCTGGAACAAGACAGTATGCTTGGGTTCACCACTTCTGTTCAACATGGTGTTGGAAATTCTATCCAGAACAGTTAGGCAGGAAAAAGAAAGGCATACAGATTGGAAAAGAAAAAGTAAATTGTCTCTGTTCACAAATGGTACAGTCTTATGTGTAAAAAATCCTAAAGGCTCCACCAAAAAAACCCAGAATTAATAGCAAACTTGGCAAAGTTGCAAGGTACAAAATCAACACAAAATTAGTTGAGTTTCCATACATGAGCAATTTGAAAAGGATGTTAACTAAACATTTCTATTTATAATAGCATTAAAGATAATAAAATACTTACAGATAGCTAATGAGACAATAAATTGTACATTGAAAACTACAAAATTTGACTGAAAGAAATTAAAGGTGTAAATAAGTGGAAAGATATTCCATGTTGGTGGGTTCAGTTCAGTTCAGTCGCTCAGTCGTGTCCAATTCTTTGTGACTCCATGAATCGAAGCATACCAGGCCTCCCTGTCCATCACCAACTCCCAGAGTTTACCCAAACTCATGTCCATTGAGTCAGTGATACCATCCAACCATCTCATCCTCTGTCGTCCCCTTCTCCTCCTGCCCTCAATCCTTCCCAGCATCAGAGTCTTTTCCAGTGAGTCAACTCTTCGCATGAGGTGGCCGAAATATTGGAGTTTCAGCTTCAACATCAGTCCTTCCAAGGACTGATCTCCTTTAGGATGGACTGGTTGGATCTCCTTGCAGTCCAAGGGACTCTCAAGAGTCTTCTCCAACACCACAGTGAAAAAGCATCAATTCTTCGGCGCTCAGCTTTCTTCACCGTCCAACTCTCACATCCATACATGACCACTGGAAAAACCATAGCCTTGACTAGACGGACCTTTGTTGGCAAAGTAATGTCTTTGCTTTTAAATATGCTATCTAGGTTGGTCATAACTTTACTTCCAAGGAGTAGGTGTCTTTTAATTTCATGGCTGCAGTTACCATCTGCAGTGATTTTGGAGCCCAGAAAAATAAAGTCAGCCACTGTTTCCACTGTTTCCCCATCTATTTTCCATGAAGTGATGGGACCAGATGCCATGATCTTAGTTTTCTGAATATTGAGCTTTAAGCCAACTTTTTCACTCCCCTCTTTCACTTTCATCAAGAGGCTTTTTAGTTCCTCTTCACTTTCTGCCATAAGGGTGGTATCATCTGCATATCTGAGGTTATTGATATTTCTCCCAGCAATCTTGATTCCAGCTTGTGCTTCTTCCAGCCCAGCATTTCTCATGATGTACTCTGCATATAAGTTAAATAAGTTCATGGATTAGAAGAGTTAATATTGTTAAAGTGGCAATGCTATGTGACAGTGCTAAAGTGACAATTGTTCATGATAGACAATGCTATCCAAAGTGATCTACAAACTCAGTATTTATCAAAATCTCATCTGCCTTTTTACAGAAACACAAAAATCCCATCCTAATACTCATATAAAATCTCAGAGGACCCCCTAATAGCCAAAGCAATCTTGAAAACAAAGAACAATGTTAAGGGAGTCACAACTTCCTGATTTCAAAACTTACTGAAAACTACAATATTCAAAACACTGTGGTGCTAACATAAGAGCAGATGTATGGAGCTGTAGGGTAGAATAGAGAACCCAGAAATAAGCCTCCTCATTTATGGTCAGATGATTTTTGAAAGGGTACCACCACTATTCAGTGAGTGGAAAGACAGTTTTTTCAACAAATTATGTTGGGAAAACTGGATATCCACATGCAAAAGAATGAATTTGGATCCTTGCCTTACATTGTGTGCAAAAATGAACTAAAAATGGATCAACTACTTGAATATGAGAGCTGAGACTAAACTCTTAGAAGAAAAGATAAGGGAAAATTTTTTATAACATTGGATTCACTGATCTTGTTAATGTGACAGCAGATGCACAGGCACAGAAGAAAAAAATTAATTGGGTTTTAGCAAAATTAATAATTTTATGACTCAAAAGAGACTATAAACAGAGTAAAAGATAACCCACAGAATGGGAGAAGATATTTGCAAATCATGTATCTGGTACTGAATTAATACCAGTATACATAAAGAACTCTTAAAACAACCTCATTCAAAAATAAGTGAAGGCCTTGAGACAGTTCTTTAACGAAGATACATAAATGGACAATAAACTTGTGAAAAGATGTTTAACATCACTAGCCTTTGGGAAATCCAAATCCAACTCACACTGAGATACCACTTCACATTAATCAAAATAACTATTACCCCAACCCCCCCCCCAAATGATGATAAGCATTGATGAGGATGTGGAGAAATTGGAACCCATGGGCAATGCTTTTTGGAATGTAAAATGTACCTCTATGATAGAAGACAGCTGGGCAGTTCCTCAAATTGTTGAACATACAATTACCATGTGATCCAACAATTCAATTCCAGATATATACCCAAAAGAATTGAAAGCAGAAACTCAGACACTTGTATACCCGTGTTCATAGTAGCATTATTCACAATAGCAAAAATATGGAAACAACCAAATGTCCACTGACAGTTGACTAAACAAAACGTGGTATGTACATACAATGGAACATTATTCATCCTTTAAAAGGAATGAAATTCTGATAGATTGTACAACATGAATGAATTTGGAAGACATACTTTGTGGAATAAGCAAGACACAATGAACAAATTTGTATAGTTCCACTTATATGGGGTATATAGAATAGGCAAACGCACAGTGACAGAATGTATAATAAAGGTTACCAGGGACCAGGGGAAGGGGAGAGTGAGACATTATTTTTAATGGATGGAGACTTCTCTTTGATATGATGAAAAAGTTGCAGATATGGACAATGGTGATGGTTGCACAACATTGTGAATGTACTTAATGTCACTGAATCATACTCTTTAAAGTGGTTAAAATGTTAAATATTGTGTTGCATATATTTTACCTTTAAACAAACAGTTAGTTGTTTGTCCATTAGAGCTTGATTTTATGCTACATATATTTTGCCATGAAATGATTAAATGAATAGTGGGTTGTGTGACCAATAGAGCTTGACTGGTATCTAGGGAAATTTATTGAGATTATCTTGGGATAGAAAAACCCTCAGGTAGATAGGGGGAAGGTAGAGTATTTGTTCATCTAGTGTTCATAACTCAACATGTGGCCACCATCATTGGTGTTAATGGACTATTTTGTTTCATTTTAATGAATTATTTTTTTCCAGAATAACAGATTGTGAATCACTGCCCTTTTACTTTACAATGTTTAGATTTTAAAGAGAAGCATCTGAATGAAATGAAAGATTTTCCCTTCTCTGTCACGATAGTAAGCAATAGGGATCCTGACTGAGGTAACAACTCAAGAATAACCAATTCTTCCTTTGGAATATATTATACTTGAGGACTGTTCTACAATCATTATCCCAACATTGCTTATTCAAGCCAGCCCCCAAAATAAGTTGATTTATGCAAACTTTTTTTCTAATGCAGTTGTTCATATTTTCTACAAAGATACATAGCAAAATGGTTTAAAACTTATACTTAGCAATCAAACTTCCTAACTTAGTGTCTGAGCTTTACAAAGAATTAGCTGTGTTACCTTTTAAAAAGTTACTTAATCTCTTCATGCCTTACCCTTTTAAGTTCATCTGTAAAGTGTGAGTGATAACCTCTCCATGTGTATATTGGGGAGATTAAATGGGATAATGTATGTAGAGTGCATGGCATTATACCTGGTAAACACTTAATAACTATTAGTTGCTGCTGCTCTTATTTGTAAACAAGCTCAAGATCCAGACCTGGAGACAGGAAGAGGCCCCAGGAAGGCATTTCTTGTTTCATTTTACAAAGCTCTTAAACTAGACACACTTTCTTTCTCTCCCAGTCGTATGATAGTGTCATTCTTATGCCACCCGTACATTTTTGTGCTTAGACTTCTCCTCCAAATTAGAGACCAAGCAATCCATTTTAATCTTGATAACATTTTAAAAATTTATTGGTGCCTTATAACCAGGGTTCACTATGGAGTATGTCTTCATTTACTCACTTTTTAAAAAGTCTATTGAGTCCCCGTCTTTTTCTTTCTCCCTCTCCCCTTAACTGCTTTTGGATAGTAGATGCCAAGTACTGAATTAATTAATACCTCTCAGCTCCATGGGAAAGACTAGAGATCTCTTCAAGAAAATTAGACATACCAAGGGAACATTTCATGCAGAGATGGGCACAATAAGGGACAGAAATGGTATGGACCTAACAGAAGCAGAAGATATTAAGAAGAGGTGGCAAGAATACACAGAAGAACTATACAAAAAAAGATCTTAAAAACCCAGATAACCCTGATAGTGTGATCACTCACCTAGAGCCAGACATCCTGGAATGTGAAGTCAAGTGGGCCTTAGGAAGCATCACTATGAACAAAGCTAGTGGAAGTGATGTAATTCCAGTTGAGCTATTTCAGATCCTAAAAGATGACGCTGTGAAAGTGCTGTACTCAATATGCCAGCCAATTTGGAAAACTCAGCAGTGGCAACAGGACTTGAAAAGGTCAATTTTCATTCCAATCTTAAAGAAAGATAATGCCAAAGAATGCTCAAACTACCGCACAATTACACTCGTCTCACACTCTAGCAAAGTAATGCTCAAAATTCTCCAAGCCAGGCTTCAACAGTATGTGAACCGAGAACTTCCAGATGTTCAAGCTGGATTTAGAAAAGGCAGAGGAACCAGAGATCAAATTGTCAACATTCGTTGGATCATAGAAAAAGCAAAAGAATTCCAGAAAAATATCTACTTCGTCATTGGCTACGCCAAAGCCTTTGACTGTGTGCTGCTGCTGCTAAGTCGCTTGATTCGTGTCCGACTCTGTGCGACCCCATAGACGGCAGCCCACCAGGCTCCGCCGTCCCTGGGATTCTCCAGGCAAGAACACTGGAGTGGGTTGCCATTTCCTTCTCCAATGCGTGAAAGTGAAAAGTGTGGATCACAACAAACTGTGGAAAATTCTTCAAGAGAGGGGAATACCCGGCCCACCTTACCTACCTTCTGAGAAATCTGTATGCAGGTCAAGAAGCAACAATTAGAACCAGACATGGAACAATAGATTGGTTCCAGATTGGGAAGGGATTATGTCAGGGCTATATATATTGTCACCCTGCTTATTTAACTTAGATGCAGAGTACATCATGCGAAATGCCGGGCTGGATGAAGCACAAGCTGGAATTAAGATTGCAGGGAGAAATTTCAGTAAACTCAGATATGCAAATGACCCCACCCTTATGGCAGAAAGCGAAGAGAAATTGAAGAGCCTCTATATTGAAAGAGGAGAGTTGAAAAAGCTGGCTTAAAGCTCAACATTCAGAAAACTAAGATCATGGCATCTCGTCCTATCACTTCATGGCAAAATAGATGGGGAAACAATCTATTTGTTGTTTTTATTAATTTTATTTTATTTTTATTTTCTTGGGCTCCCAAATCACTGCAGATGGTGACTGCAGCCATGAAATTAAAAGACACTTGCTCCTTGGAAGAAAATTTTGACAAACCTAGAGAGCATATTAAAAACCAGAGACATTTGCTGACAAAGGTCTGTATAGTCAAAGCTGTGGTTTTTCCAGTCGTCATGTATGGATGTGAGAGTTGGACCATAAAGAAGGCTGAGCACCGAAGAATTGATGCTTTTGAAGTGTGGTGTTGAACAAGACTCTTGCGAGTCCCTTGGACTGCAGGGAGATAAAGCCAGTCCATCCTAAAGGAAATCAGTCCTGAATATTCATTGGAAGGACTGATGCTGAAGCTGAAGCTCCAATATTTTGGCTACCTGATGTGAAGAGACAAGTCGTTAGAAAAGGCCCTGATGTTGGAAAAGGTTGAAGGCAGGAGGAGAAGGAGATGACAGAGAACATGATGGTTGAATGGCATCACCGACTCAATGGACATGAGTTTGAGCAAGCTCCAGGAGATGGTAAAGGACAGGGAGCCTGGTGTGCTTCCCTGGGGTTGCAAAGAGTCAGACAGGACTAAGCGACTGAACGACAGCAACTTCAGCTCCATAGTATGTTGTCCTCATCAGTAGGTTCAAAGTCCCTTTTGGTTTTCATTCCTAAGCTTTATCTTCTATCCCTCCCTCACAGATAATGTGTCTTAAATATGTATACATTTTTGTAAATAGGTAACACTGTTCCGCATAGACATGTTTTTAAGAAGATTTTTTACTGTTAATTGGGGAGGGAAATGGCAACCCACTCCAGTATTCTTGCCTGGGAAATCCCATGGACGGAGGAGCCTGGCAGGCTGCAGTCCATGGGGTCACAAAACAGTTGGACATGACTGAGCGTGCATACACACATACTATTAATATCAACATTACATTTTAAAACTGTTACTTTGTGTATGATCATTCAGTGTATCTATGTTTTAGTTTTTTCTTGGTTACCTGTTCCCCAAAGGATGAACACCTAAATTGCCGTCAGTTCCTCACTACCACAAAACATGCAGCAATTAATATATTCTTACATTACCCTTGATAAAATGATCACATTGGTCCAAACTGAGATGCTTTTAAAATTGAAAGGGACTATTTTAATTGCACTGGGACAGTATGTGTCTATCAAGATTCCCTGGCAAACCAAGATATGTGGTCCACCCTATTTATGGAAGATTTTCCTTAGACGGAGCCAATAATCATCAGTTGTATACTAGGATAGACCTTCCCATTCTGATTGTTTCCAGCTGACATCTGGTTGGTGCATGTACTGGCTTGATTATTGAATATTTTTAATACTACCATTGCTAGAAATTACTCAGTGAAGGAGATGTCTGGGTCACAGGTAATAGACAGCCTTAATTTCCATAAGGATGAAAGTTTATTGAGTTCCACAGTTCAGTCTTATCCTATTAATAGATGGATGGACATTTTAATCTGTCTTCCTTTATTTCAGGATTTTTCACATTTGTACTTTATGTTCATTCATCGTTTCTCCATCAGACTATCTAGTTTGGGCGTGTAGCAGGCACTACAGTTTTATTGGCAACTACTTTTAAAGGAGCTACTCCATGTAGCAACTACTATATAGTTTATAAAGGATTTTTTCAGACTTTATGTTATTGGACCCTACTTTTTGAGTTAGAGAGGACAGAATTTATAATCCTTAGGTTACAGAAGAAGCAGCTGAGGATCAAAGGTACACTGACTTGTTTTAGTCCACATATTGGATAAGTTATGGAGTTGAACTGGTGGCCAGGTCGTCTGACTTTAATTTACTTTTGCAGACTCTAAGAGGGACAGGAAAAAGGGTATATTTCTATTTGTTGTTGAAGCAGAGACTGTCCAGTTTAGCTTTATGTCTTCCTCGGAATATAATGCAATGCCTAACATATAGTAAATGATCAATAATGAATAAGTTGATTGAGGATTATGTATGTATCCATGGAGCCCAGGCTTAAATTGTTAATATTGCTCCTCAGTGCTTCAGAGGCTCCTATTTATTGCAGCGACGCTTCAAGTTAAAGGTAAGTTCAGTTTGTAAATGTTGTAGCTGAAGAAAGAGACTTCTTGTTAGTCTCATAGAAGTTAGAAGTTCTCATATTAAGTGGTGTGGTTCATTTACAATTGAAGTAGCAATAAGCGTGGCATTATAAATATGCTTATATATTGTGATGGGGGAAGGAGTAGACTATACTTGTTTGTATATAGAAAATTTGGGGAAGATTTTTTCCCCACTCTTCTTTTTTAATCACTATTCTGTAGTTTTAAATACCCAGTAGCAGAGTCCTTTTTCTTTCTAATTACTGTGTTACATTCAGCTACATAACATATACTTCCTATTCCCAAGATTCCCAGAGGCAGCTCTATTGTTTGGTGAGGATATTGGATTTCACTGAAAAATATTCTCCAGATTGTTTCTCCTAGTACTGAGAGAGGCTGATTGGCCTCAGCGCACCTTGCTGAAACCTGTCAGGGTCTTAAAGGTATTTCAGAGCCTTTTATAATCAAGCTCCACCTACCTTTCCATCTGATCTGAACTGCCTCCCATCCCCTTTCCACTACCTTCTACCCACTATGATAAAAATTAAGAGTTTTCTGAGAGAAACCATTTAGTAACTTAAAATTTTTATAATCTACCCTTTAAAGAAGTTGAAGTAGTCATCTTCCAGTGGAAGTTCTTTGTATTATGTATCCTTTTCATTCTCTAGCTGCAGATACTCTGTACAGGAGGTGGGCTATTTCAATTAGACATTTCCTGCTGCTGCTTTCGTTGGCCATGTGTTTCCTCAAATCATAGATTGATTTGCTAGTGCGTATGTTAATACGATAAGGTTCACTTAGGCTTTCATCTCATCCCGTTAAGTATCTGTGTTCTGTTGAAACCAGTAGTAGACTAGTGATTATGGCTGTATTTTTCCAGTTGTGCTGCCAGATACATGTTTTTCCATTGTTTCATATCTCCTTTCTCTTTGCACTGTGTCTTTGAATTCTACAGCACCGCATGTAAAGAAGGCCCTATTTTCTTTCTTTTCTTTTTATTGCATAGATAAAAAGTGGCTTTTCTCTATTGCATAGATAGAAACCATATAACAATAGTTTTGTAAAATGAAGCCCTTCCCACAACTTATTGTTTGGTCCTTGGAAATAGTACCTTGGTAGTCATTTTTTTTTATTTTTTTAAATTCAATTTTATTTTATTGTGGTAAGAACACTTAAATGAGATCTACTCTCAACAGAGTCTTAAATATCTAATAAGGCTTTTGTTATCTGTAGGCACAATGTTGTACATCAAATTTCCAGAACTTCCGTCTTGCAAAACTGAAATTTTGTACCTGTTTAAAATAAAATCACTCATTGAAGTGAAGAATGGAATGGTGGTTGCCAGGGGCTAGAAAGAGCAGGAAATGGGTAGTTGCTAATCAATAGGTTATTAGTTATCTATAGTAAATAAGACGCGGATTCTGGGAAGATTCTCTGGAGGAGGGCATAGCAACCCACTCCAGTATTCTTGCCTGGAGAATCCTATGAACAGAGGAGCCTGGTGGGCTACAGTCCATAGGGTCGTGAAGAGTCAGACACGACTGAAGCAACTTAACACACACACAGTGAATAAAACTTGACAGTCACTATACCCAAGGATGTAGTTGTTTGCACTCATGGCATAAAAAGAAAGAATAAATTTGTTGGTTTAGTCCTGTCATGAAGCATCAGTTACATTTTTGTGCCACCACCTCAGTTCAAAATAGAAAAAAATAAATGAACTTCCAAGGCCATTTCTTCCAGAGCACCACCATACACAAACTCTTCTGAAGGCTGGGAGAAATACACAGGGGAAGGTTTGTTTAAGAATCTCCCTCTCAATAAGGAACAGTTCATTTGCCAACTAGTTAAAGGCATTGCTTCTTCTAAGCAGGAAAGTCAAGATTTTGGATCCTCCAAATGCTATCAACAGAATCTAAATCAAATATGAGCAGCACATCTTAGAATTGCCTTAACTGCCTGTGGTCTGCAATGCTGACCACTAAGTGCTAAAGAATCCAAATGTGAAATACTTAGTCTTGGGAGCCTGGGAGAATGGCTCCTAATTCTTTTGTTTATTGGTTGGGAGAAGTTCTTTTGGGGTAAGAGATATCATACAAGCAAGAAAGAGCTTAGAGCTCAGAGCCAAGAGGCCTGGGTTTCTGCCCTGATTCTCCTCTCGGGGGTGGGGGTCGGGGGGCTGAGGCTGTCATGGCTTTCAGGAAGCAGTGTAGACTGATGACAAATACATTCTCTGCAACGATGCATCTTGTAAGCAGCTAGGGTGGGGAGAGGCTGAGCTAAAGTTGAGCAGGGTGCTTTCCTGCAGGACTTCTCAGAGCCTTTCATGTCATTATAATGACAGGTGATATTTATTAACCACTTACTCTGAGCCATCACAGTGCTAATGACTTTGGAAAAATATATTTTTTTCTTTTTGTATTCAACTAACCATGTTGATCACTGTGTTTGTATTTTTAGCCCTGCCTGGTCTGATTGAGTAACTCTGGGTACTCTTAACCTCTGTTAGTGATTCTAATCACTGACCTTGCCCATTACTAGCCACCAGCTACGTCACAGTCTGGACTTCCCCACCCCGCTTACCCCCCACCACCACTCCCTAACCCCTACCCCTGCCACAAGGCCTTTCCTTTCTCTTTCTCCTTATCTTCTTTAACCTCTTTCATCCTTCTTCACCCCTATCTCCTTTACAACTCCTCCATGATTTTCTTAGGGCTGGGCTTCAACATCGTCGGTGGGACAGATCAGCAGTATGTCTCCAATGACAGTGGCATCTTCGTCAGCCGCATCAAAGAGAACGGGGCTGCGGCCCTGGATGGGCGGCTCCAGGAGGGTGATAAGATCCTCTCGGTGAGAACTGGCTTCTTCCTCCTTCACTGTGCCTGGCTCCTTAGACCCTCGTGCCTACTCCCAACCCCTTCCTTGGGAAGATTCCTGCCTGCCTTTTTGGATCTGGAAATACAGTAATTCCCTCACAGACGAATGCGTTCCAGTCTGAGAGTGAGTTCATAAGGCTGATTTGTTCGTAAGTCCAACAAAGTGAGCCTCGGTACGCAGCTAACACGATTGGCTACATAGTACTGTACTGTAATAGGTTTATAATACTTTTCACACAAACAACGCATTAAAAACAGAAAATGAAACATTTTGAATTTTACAGTCCAGTCCCTTGAGAAGTAGAGGAGTACAACAGCTGGCGTACAGGGACTGGCAGTGAGTGAACAGGCGGCAGAGTTATCGGAGGAGGGAGAAGAGGTGGGAGAGGATAGAGCTGAAGGGTCCTCAGCTCTAGGAGGTGGAGGGCAAGCTGCAGTTTCATCAGGCCTTACGTGACTGGACATTCAAACACGTACTTGCACCTTTAAACGTTCGTATGTAGGGGACTTACTGTATCCAGATTGCAGAGTTTGGTCAGAAGGACCTTGATCAGTCATCTTTTCCAGCCCTGCCATCGAGCATGGAGGATAGTACCTCACTCAACGGAGAAGGCAAATTAAATCCAGAATGTGAGTGAGTGGTGTGGGAAAGGGACTTAAAACTCACATTTTTTGGTTCTTTTATTATACTTTTATTACTTCCTTTTGTTGATTAAACACTAAAGTGTGTCTTCTTTTACTCCAAAATTGGAGACAAAAGAGGAAGGTAGGAATTGTGTCCTTTTAGACTCAAAGACCTTTTTAAACTCATTATTAAGATGAAATTTGGAATGCAGTCTGATTTGGTTATCTGTCCACCATGCTCCCACTTCACCCTGCTAATGTCTCTAAGAGGGCACTGACTACATGGTAACCACTGATTTTATTATTTTCTGGAAGTTCCTCAAGGGCTCAGACTACATCTTTTTTTAACCGTTTATATTCTAGCACAGTACTTAATATATATCTAACAAATGAACAAGTTAAGAAATTTATGAACACCCGGAAAGGTTGGCTGATCTAGAATATAAGTAATAGCATCATGGATGGTAATACCCCATTTTAATCCTTCTCACTGATTGTTTTGCCTCTTTACTGTCTCCTAGGCCCTGTTTATTAATCTGTGCGATAAAGGCAGTGATAATCTGCCTAAGTTTAGAAGCAGGTTATTTCTTATTGCTCCCAGGAAAATGACATTCTAAAAAAATAAAAACATGAAGTCAACTTGAGTGATGTGTTAAGGAAAACTTGAGAATGGGTTGTTAAGATTAAAGTGTAGCATGTAGTTAGAAACTCTGCAGTTTAATATTTTGACACATAACTGCATTCTCTTCAAAATACTGGGAACTAGGCTTCATGGTGAAGAGGGACTTGAAAAGTAGGGTTAAGAAGAGAGTCATTATTCAAAAAGCTTTGGTTAAAGATAAATCATTGAAAAATGAGACTAGTTAAAAGTTTTGAGCATTCTATGCCAAGCAGTATACTGAGAACTTTAAACTTATTTAATATTATAGCAACCCTATGAGGTGGGTATAATTGTTATGCATATTTTGCAGCTAAGGAAGCTTGGTGATGTCAAACAGCTTGCCCAAGGTCATGTAACTAGTAGATGGCAAAGGACTTGGTCTGCAAATTTGGAACCTCTACTCTTAACCCATATACTATATTGCCTCCTAAAAGATAAATGAGGAGCTGGGGTTCTTTATCCTAAAGAGAAAGTTGCATGGTGAATTAGTAGTAGAGTTTATGTATGGTTTTATATAAAAACTGAAATTAGTCTTTCCTGTTAACAGTAAAATGATAGAACAACGGGACATACACCTCAATGTGAGAGAATTTATTAGACCTGAGCCAAGATAAGGAGCCTTTCGTATGTGAACCATCACTTCAGAGAGAAAAGAAATTACTGGAAGGCCACTCAAGTTTTTTTAAAAGATATGGTAGGAGATAAATGTCAAGGAAGAGAAAAGTAGATGTCTAAAAAACTCAGCTCATTTGTCTTTAAAATTTATAGCAAAGAGGACTTTACTTTATCGAAATACAAAAAATGTATTACAAAGATCTCTTGCAAGATATAAAACATTACAAATATATATAAGACATATTCCAAAGAATGATTCAAGTTTACATTCTGGCCAGGTAAGGAA
The DNA here is from genome assembly GCF_054371585.1 of Giraffa tippelskirchi. Classification (NCBI taxonomy): domain Eukaryota; kingdom Metazoa; phylum Chordata; class Mammalia; order Artiodactyla; family Giraffidae; genus Giraffa; species Giraffa tippelskirchi. The sequence continues at coordinate 142,207,105 of NC_137281.1, read as the reverse complement.
AAGGTATGTGAAAGAAGGGAGGAGAAAATGCCAGGCAAACAAAAGGCAAAAATATAAGACAATATTTGTACCTGGAAAATTCCATGGATAGAGGAGCCTGCTGGGCTACAGTGCATGGGGTCTCAAAGAGTTGGACATGACTTAGCAACTGAGCAACCGTGGTATCTCACTATTGTTTGGGCTTCCCTGGTGGCTCAGTGGTAGAGAATCTGCCTACCAATGCAGGAGATGTGGGTTCAGTCCCTGAGTTGAGAAGATCCCCTGGAGAAGAAAATGTCAACCCACTCCAGTATTCTTGCCTGGGAAATCCCATGGACAGAGGAGCCCGGCAGGCTACAGTCCATGGGGTTGCAAAAGAGTCAGACACGACTCAGTGACTAACCACAGCAACAACCCTCTTCCCTACTTCACCATACCTCAGGGAATGCAGTCACCCTCACCACAGGGCCCCTCTTATTCTTTGCCTTCATCATGAGACAGATACTGAGAGAAATAGAGAAGACCGAAGAAAAGATGGAGCTTATAGAAGAAGAAAAGGCCAGCATGTTCTCGGTTCTATCCAGGGCTACATTCTTTGTCTCCAGTTCCCCTTCTAAGAGTGTGCTGCAAAATTTAAATTCTAGATCCCATTTCTTAAGAAACATTGCCTCACCATCCTGTTCCCTCTGTATCCTTAAGTGTATTTATTAGGCATTAACCATTAAATGGTTCCACCTGTTCTTGAGCTTGCTTTATCTCTTTGATGTACTTAAGTGCTCATTTATAATTAACTTTGGAGTCTCTATAAAGTGATGCTAAATTATTTATTGGCCCATATTCCCATTTGTTCTTTAAGGGCTTCCATATTTTCCTCACATGGTTATTTTTCCATGTTGTAAAATTTGCTCCGACTGTTTCTGGTGCTAGGTAATCAGACTAAGAATATGTCCTTTCCTTAGTACATATTCATTTTTGGTAACTAATAGAAGTATCGTTCAATGACTTCGATTTCATGTGGATAATTATTGACTATTAGTTTAAAGCTTCCCTGGTGGCTCAGATGGTAAAGAATCTGCCTGCAATGCAGGAGATGAGTTTGATCCCTGAGCCAGGAAGATCCCCTGGAGAAGAGAATGGCTACCCACTCCAGTATTCTGGCCTGGAGAATTCCATGGCCAGAGGAGCCTGGCAGGCTACTGCAGTGGGGTCACAAAGAGTGAGACACGACTGAGCAACTAACACTTTCACTTTTCACTTAGGAGATCAGTTGGAAACTAGAAACTCGCATCCAGTCAGTTACAGAGACATTGAAATATGCAGGATCCTTTAGACAGAGTACCTCGAAGGAAAAGTCCTTGTTTTCTCATCTCTGTTAGTACCGTGTATGCCTGTAGCTGGCACAGAGTAAGCATCTAGTAAGCTAGTTGCTCCGTGAATGAAGCTCTATCACCTAGGAGCTTATTGCAAATGCAGAATATTAGGAATGAATTATAACATAACTGACTTTTTTGGTTTGACTTGATTAATTGGAACTAGATAATCTTTTTTTTTTTTTCCTTTAATAAAAAAAGAGGATCCCTTCCCCCAAATTGTAATTCATTTCAAGATTTGGGGGAAGAATTAAATTATCCAGAGTATAATCTGAGGTCAGTGCTTACTAAATTGAACCCATTCTTTCTCTGTATCTTACACATCTGCATTTATATTATCCTATAGTTAGCACTCCAGTAACTCTTAACATTATCCTAAATGTTAGATTATCTTAATGCCATCCAAAATGATTAATCATCCAAGAAGTCTTATTTTAACTCAGTTTACTCCTTTTCTAAGGCAGGAAATGGGAAACTCATTTTTAAATACTGATAATAGCCATAGTTAAAGCAAAAAATCATATAACTCCCCATCAGTTAACTAGAATACCACAATCTTAACACTGATCATTCAGTTAACAAAATTTTCTAGCATGTTGCAAATCTATCATATCTCAAGTTTAATACAACTTACAATACCATGAGTTAAAGAAACTGAAGTAACAAGTTTAGCAGTATTCTAAGATTTCTCAGTTGAATAGCTCTTGGTAGTAAAAGTGAGGTCCAAGGACCATCTGCCCATCACCTGGGAGTTTTTACAAATGCAGAGTCCCAGGAAACAGCCTGTGGATAAATTTTGAGAAGCACAGCTATAGGCAAGTGTTTTTCAAACGTTCAAATTATGACCTGTAATGGGAAATGCACGCACACACACATAAGCAAAATTAAACAAAATAATACCTATCTCTTCTGTATGTGATGCATTTTGATATGTTGTGTTCTCTAATTTCACTTATTTAAAACTATTTCTCTTATTTAAAATTGAATTCTAATCTTGACCCACTGGATTGACTTCACTATCTTTTGTAATGGGTCAACAGACCTGTCTTTGAAAAATCACTACTCCAATAAATGGAAAACCATTGATGGAGTCTGTGGATGCATAGACTATGGATTAAGTAGGGTAAGTAGAAGAAAGCTTCAAGCAATTTAGGTTAAAGCTAACTCAAACTTCATAATCACCAGATTACTAGAATGGGGCCTAATAAATTGCACTTTTAACAAATTCCCAAGTTAATGCTGCTGGTCCTGAGACCATATTCTGAGAACCTTTGGTTTATATTATTAGGTTGGTACAAGAGTAACTGCAGTTTCAAACCATGAATTTTAAATCATTATAACTAGGATCAAACACATCTTTATTAATCAAAATAGGAACTATTACAATCAACACATTTTTGCCAATGAGAAATAAGTTTTTTTATTCTGTAGGGTAAAGATCTGTACGTTGGGATTCGATGAACTCTTGGAAAGCATTTTCTGCCTCTGCTGGTTGTGGAAGCATTTTGCCTGCAAAAAATTGCTGAGATACTTGAAGGGTAGTCGATTGGCGACAGGTTAGATGAATATGGCCCATGAGGCAAAACTTCATAGTCCAATTCGTTCAACTTTTAGAGCATTGGTTATGTGATGAGCAGTTGGACATTGTCATGGAGAACAATTGGGCCTATTCTGTGGACCGATGCCAGAGGCAGGCATTGCAGTTTTCGGTGCATCTCATCAATTTGCTGAACATACTTCTTAGATGTAATCATTTCACCCAGATCAGACTGGCCGCAGACCACCAAACAGTGACCATGACCTTTTCTCCGTGCAAGTTTGGCTTTGGGAAGTACTTTGGAGCTTCTTCTCAGTTCAACCACTGAGCCGGTCATTGCCAGTTGTCATATAAAATCCACTTTTTGTCACATGTCACAGTCCGAGAAATGGTTTGTTTTGTTGCATACAATAAGAGAAGACAACACTTCAAAAATGACGGTTTTTTTGTTTTTTGGTCAGCTCATGAGGCACCCACTTATCAAGCTTTTTCACCTTTCCAATATGCTTCAAATGCCTAATGACCTTGAATGGTTGACATTAAGTTCTAGGACAACTTCTTGTGTAGTTGTAAGAGGATCAGCTTCTCTGATTGCTCGCAGTTGGTTGTTGTCAGCTTCCAGTGGCCGGCCACTGCACTCCTCATCTTCAAGGTCCTTGTCTCCTTTGCAAAACTTCTTGAACCACCACTGCACTGTACGTTCATCAGCAGTTCCTGGGCCAAATGTGTTGCTGATGTTGCAAGTTGTATCCACTGCTTTATGACCCATTTTGAACTCAAATAAAAAAATTGTTTGAATTTGCTGTTTGTTTAACATCAGTCATTTCTATAGTCTAAAATAAATATAAACAGTAAGTAATAAGTCATTATTAAAAGAACATAAAGCAAGAAATGCACTTTAAATAATGTAGAGCCTAACCACATTTATTTGAGAATGTATCCCAATATCAAATGGCAAATTTCAACAGTGTAGAACCACAATTACTTTCGCACCAACCTAATAGGATTGCGATAGAGTGGATTCCACATATATTTAGGATTAAAATCTACAGCACTTGGAAGTTAGTCTGTATGAACTGGAATCTGTAAAAACACTTAGAGAAAGTAAATATTAGAAAGAAAATTCAGCTTTAGAGTGGAGAGATGTATACTTGTCAACAGAGAAAGAATCATTAGTTTTATGGAGCTGTTTTACCTCCCACATACTTGGGTAAAGGATGAGAAATGGTTCTTTAAAAAAGAAAATCCCTTTGCATTTCTAAAAGGCTTTTTTTTTTTTTTTTAATTTTTTTAAGGCAATTAGAGTAACTGACCTCTTAGAATACCTCTAGAGAACTAGGAGGGTTGAAAGAAATCATTGGCCTGTGCTCTTCTTTTGCCTGATGTCACCCAATGTCTTTCTTCCCTGTTGGCAAAAGGAAACTCACGTGAGGACCAAGATTATACTTGCCGTCCCAGCAACAAATGCTAAAGGAACTTCTCGAAGCAGGGAAGATACCAGAAACTTAAAACAACCTTTTACACATGTAGACTGCTGTATCAAAACTTCACGAGAACAGCAAACCCTAAAACCACAATAGATACACACACACACACACACACACACACACACACACACACACACACACACACACACACACACACACACACACACACACACACACACACACACACACACACACACACACGAGAAAAAAAGAAAAAGCAATCCAAACACAACACTAAAGACGGTCATTGAACCACAGGAAGAGAGAGCAAGAGAGGAATGGAAGAAGAAAGACTGACAAAAACAAACCCGAAACAGGGCCTCCTTTGTGATTCAGTGGTATTTAATCCACCTGCCAGTGCAGGAGACACGGGTTCGATCCCTGGTCCAGGAAGATCCCACATGTGTTGGAACAACTAAGCCCATGTATCACAACTATTGACCCTGTGCTCTGGAGCCCGGGAGCCAAAACTACTGAGCCCATGCTCCTGCTGCTCAGTAGCTTCAGTTGTGTCTGACTCTCTGCAACCCCAGGCATTGTAGCCAGCCAGCCTCTTCTGTGCATGGGATTTTTCAGGCAAAAATACTGGAGTGGGTTGCCATTTCCTCCTCCGGGGGACCTTCCTGACCCAGGGATTGAATCCGCATTTCGTGCGTCTCCTGTACTGCAGGCGGATTCTTTACTGCTGAGCCACTGGGGAAGCCCTCACACCCTAGAGCCTGTGCTCCATAACAAGAGAAGCCACTGCAATGAGAAGCCCTCACATTGCAACTAGAGAGTAGCCCACGCAGCAGTGAAGACCCAGCACAGCCAAAAATAAATAAATAATTTCTTTTTAAAAAAAGAAATAAGGAGAAAGTAGCACTAGAGGATATTAAGAAACTTTAAGGGGAAAGGAAAGAAAATGGAGAGAATGTTTGTCATAAGTTCTCAGTATTCTCAGAAAAGTTAAGATAGGAATCTGCTGAGAAAAGAGATGGAATTGGAGTTTGATGGTAGGAAAGGTCTTGGGAACAGCTACCCACTGCATATGTATTAGGGAGTTCACTGGGGAGAAAGAAGGGTTGTAAAGATACAGCAGAAGCCAGCTCGCATGGGTCTGTGGTGGAAAATGTGACTGTATCTTTCTCTCAGAATATTGAACTCACTGATGACAAGGAAAGGAAATGCAGTGTGTTGCCCAGGACTGGAAAGATGGTAGAAGATCATGATGATAAGGGATTCCAGTGGTTTTCCAAAAGCTTTTTTGAAATAGTAGGAACTCCTAGATGTGTAAAAGGCATTGATGAGGATGAAGAGGAAATTTTCAGAGGTATAGGAAGTATGGAGAACGAATTTTTTTTTTTTAAAGTTTGAGATATTAGAGCTGAAGCATGCCTAATGTTGAAGTGGAAGGCTTAATGACAGTTGGTGACTAGAATGGAATAGAGCTGAAATCCTTCAGTTTGGAAAGGTAGACAGTTAATAAGGCCAGACTGTTGGTGGAGTTATTCAGTAAGAATATTGACAGGGAAAAGACTGGAGGGATAGTTACGAACCTCTTGGAGAAGGGAAAGGAAGATGAGAAGGTTGAATAAGTAAATGACTTGAGCTTCAGCAGAGGAAAGAATACTTGGTGAGTCAGGGTGGAGGAGTAATAATAGTGCAGAAGGAGCAGTAAGAGGCAAGAGCACTTTAGTCTTCCTTCCAGGATATAAAACCCCTTAGCCCTAGCTTCTACAGTTACTATGACTTTGGGTAAATTACCTAACCTTGCTAGGCTTCAGTTGTTTTTTTTTCATCAGTGGAAACAAGATAAAAATAATGTCTACCTCATAGGATTGTGATTACTCAGTGTGATAATGTATGAAAGGATATAGAACAGAACCTACCAAATATATTAGATGTTCTTGCTGCCATTGCCAGGTATAAAAGCTATGGAGATTTTGCATAAGGTGGGCTACGCTATATCCCTTGAGTACAGCATAGGCTAGATATTGCTTGTGGCCAGTGTCACTCCTGACACTGAGAAGTGTTGATAGCAGAGTCCTTCGCATCTCTTAGCTTTAGGTGGTAGGACTCAGCTTCACCAAAACATTTTTAGGAGTTTGTATCATCACAGAAACATGGTTTTTAGTAAATTTGAGGAGGATAGGAATATCCATGGAATCAGTGGAAATTGTTCAGAATAGAACAAGAACAATAGAAGAGGCTAGTCGATTTGTACCACATCAAACTAAATTGTGGGAGAGCTTCCTAGAGTTAAATTTCTAGAGCTGAAGCTGGCCCAGCCATGCCAGGGATTAAAACTATAAAGGATATAGAGTGGTAACCTGGAAGACCAGTAGCTTTGAAGATGAAAAAGTTACTCTGAGTTCTAAGTAACTTTACCCCTTCTCCTAGCCCTTGGAATTGTCTCTGTTTTTAAATCTGTGGTCACATGTAAGTAAATCTTTTGACTTATGAGAGTTCACATTCTGTATCTCTCACTACTTTTCCTTGCTGTTTTTGACAGGTCAATGGCCAAGACCTAAAGAACCTGCTGCACCAGGATGCCGTAGACCTCTTCCGTAATGCAGGCTATGCTGTGTCCCTGAGAGTGCAACACAGGGTAGGTTTCATTTGCTGCCACCAAGTTTTTGTGACATTGTTGTGAATTAATCATGTGGTGTAATCTTCAGTAGTGTGTTTGGCTTTTTTCCTTTCCCTCTCATTCCTTTGAAGAGATTATCTGTCATAGGCAAGGGTCTTCTGAGATTTCTCCTAATCTTTAAAGGAAATTCATAACAGTACATTTGCAACCTGGTAGCTTCAAGGTAATGTGCCCTAAAGATAAAGCTTGATAACCAAATTAAAATAAATTGGGAAAAATACAACCAGGCCAATTTTATTTCTTAGTAGGGGAGGAAACATATGTCGTCCCTTGAACATTTTTATTTATGAAACTCTTAAGTGACAGACAGAGAAGGCAATGGCACCCCACTCCAGTACTCTTGCCTGGAAAATCCCATGGATGGAGGAGCCTGGTAGGCTACGGTACATGGGGTCGCTAAGAGTCGGACACGACTGAGCGACTTCACTTTCACTTTTCCCTTTCATGCACTGGAGAAAGAAATGGCACCTCACTCCAGTACTCTTGCCTGGAGAATCCCAGGGACGTTGGAGCCTGGTGGGCTGCTGTCTATGGGGTCGCACAGAGTCGGACACGACTGAAGCGACTTAGACTAGACTAGACTAAGTGACAGAGGTGGTCGGTTTTTTGATATCCAGTATGTGCTTTTCCCTATCATCATCATGAACACTTTTCTGATCAGCTTGGGGGTCCTCTTGACCAAAGGCCTAGTGCTCAAAGGGGAGCTCCAGGAGAAAAGAAATGAGATTCAGAATTTGATCAAGACAGCTATCTATCCCTATATCCTCTCCTTAGTTCCTAGTGTTTTATCATTTGGATGATAAGAAGAAAACCCTGAGTGGACATAATCCTCCTGTAGCATGAAGGACTTTGGAATGCACTTACAGCACAGGTTCATTGTGTCTTTAAAGTTGTTCCTTCTTAAACTGATGCTGTCTTTGCCTCACCCAAGTCCTGAGTGAGGCTTCAGAGACTGAAGAATTCAACAGGAGATAGTGAAAGAATTGGAAAGGGCACAAGGCCCGAAAGATATTTGAGAAAACAGCCAGGGTTGCAAGCAGAATCTGGGTGTGATGGATTAAAAAACCAGGTCAGTAGGAGACATATTAGTATCCAGCTGCTTCTGCCTTGGCCCTTCTTTGTCTCTAAAGCATGGGAGAAAGTATTGATATGCAACAGATAAAGGCAAGCAAATTTAGGCATACACTGTAATATGATTAGAGTTAATGTTGAAGGCATGTGAGGTCATTTTTTAAGGAAACATCCATAAATAACTCCAAACAAAACAGATTGTTCTGGTCAAGGAATTGGCCTAGCCCTAAATGTCATGTCTTTCTATTGAGCATGTTCTCTCAGGACATCTCATCAGGAAATGAATGAAAGATATAGAGGGGGGATATAAGATAGAAAAGGTAGTTTTTTCAGTCTTGTCTTTCAGATTGAGGGGTCAGAGTTTCATGGACTAATGAGATTAAATCTAACTAAAACAAGATGGCTTCAGAGTTACTAAGTTATCTATTACCAGTTAATGTTAATCTAATTCGAAAAGATACATGCCCCCAATATTCATAGCAGTGCTGTTTACAATAGCCAAGACAGAGAAGCAACCTAAGTGTCCAGTGACAGATGACTGGATAAAGAAGATATGGGGTGTGTTTGTATGTGGTAATGGAATATAACTCAGCCATAAAGAATAAAATATTGCCATTTGCAGCAACATGAATAGACCTAGAGATTATCATATGAAGTGAAATAAATCAGAGAACAACAAATACTGTGTCATATCACTTATATGTGAAGTCTAAAAAAAAATGATGCAAATGAACTTATTTATGAAACAGAAATAGACTCACAAGCATAGACAAAAATGTAGGGTTACCAAAAGGGATAGTAGAGGCAGGGGAAGAGATAAATTAGGAGTTTCAGATTAACATATACACACTATTATATAAATGGTGTATAAAACAAATAATAAGAACCTTCTGTATAACTCAGGGAGCTCTATTCAGTATCTTGTAGTAACCTATGATGGAAAAGAATCTGAAAAAGAATATATTTATGTATATACTGAATCACTTTGCTGAAACTAACTCAGCATTATAAATTAACTGTACTTCAATTTTTAAAAATGGTTTTTTAAAAAAAGTTGATGTTAAGAAAGGCTACCTTTTACAAAATTGACTGAAATGAAGAAAGATTACCAGCCTCAAAAGGGAATGTTTTGGCAATGGAAAATTATAACCGTTAGGATCTGAAATTTTTTAACTTATTTACCTTTGACTCTTTTACCTCCATTCCATATTAGTTTCACCTTTTATCTTTGCCTAGTATTACCGAATGGGGGATGAAGGACAGGACCCCATCTTCAGAAGGAGTAGGTACCTTTCAGGAATTGAAAAGTATTTCTAAATAATGGCATTGCGCCTGTCCCATTGCTCAGATCTGCTGTTATTACACACTGACTACTGATACTCTTTCTCGGTAAACATTTCTAGAAAGATGGACACCCCTGCCCTTGCCCAATAATTTCCAGGCTTCCCGTAGGATCAGTAGGCTTCATTTCATATCTTCGTTTTCCTGGTATGGTACGCATATAGTTTGGTGGAGACAGTGCAGAAATAGAGGTTATCGACTTACCCTTGGGTCCCTTTAGGTCAGTAGCACAGCAAGGTTAAATGCCTTTCCATCAGACTTACTTTGTTTCCAAAGAATCAGTGACATTGATGTATCAACTCAGGATAGACAGAGGACACCTTCTGTTCGGTAGTGTTTAGGACTTGCAGCTTTGAGTGATACAGAGACTGCTGACCCAGGTAGTATGTCAGCTTGGACACTGCAGTTGTGGTAAACACACATTGTCACTAGAGTTAACATTTTTCTTTCCCTTCCAGTTACAGGTGCAGAATGGGCCCATAGGACCTCAAGGTGAAGGGGAGCCAAGTGGTATTCCCATAACTATGGTGCTGCTTCCAGTGTTTGCCCTCACCATAATAGCAGCCTGGGCCTTCATGAGATACCGGCAACGACTCTGAAAAACTTGCTTTCTTCCTGTGCTCCCAAAGAAGAAGACACATTTCTCTTTTTCTCTCACCCTCTCCTGCCAGTCTTCCATAACTTTCCCTCTACATAGCCAGCTCATGATATCAAGAGACTGCTGCCCAACCAGAATCTTCTATTCGAAATCTCTGAATCCTCATATTCTCATGGGAGAGTAAAGGCAGTGTTTGAAGGAAACCTGAAAGAAGGACTTGCCTAGAACAAACGAAGAGTTATATATTTTACTAGAACCGCCAATAGAAGTTCAGCTACAACCCAAAAAATGGGAAGGATCCAGTCTTCCCATCACCCTGCGGTATTCCTTTTTTTCTTACCTGGCATGCGTAAAAGTCCAGCTGTAATAAGAGGAAAAAGGATTATTTCTCTTTAATGATCTTCCTTGGGAAGTTTTTGTGGCCTTTTATTTAATTTCTAACTATTAATACCTACGTGGGCACCTACTTTGTATCAAACAAAGATGAATGAGAAGAACATTTCTACTTTTTAAAAAAAGCGAATATATATATATATATATACACACACACATATATACATAGATATTCATGTATGATAGTATAATAGTGATGCCTTGTGGAGAATTAAAGAAGTGGAAAGCAACTCCGGTTTCTGGGTTTCTGCTGTAAAGATTAAGTGGTAGTCTTCAGTTGAAGAATTCAGTACGTAGCAAGAGTAATAGAGTGAGAATTAAAAGAGGATAGCAATCTGAGTCATTTAAAAAAACGAAAACTAAAGCAACTAATTAAAAATATTAGAACAGTGTTTCTTCTTCATAATACCTATGGTGACAGCTGAGGTAAAATGCCATAATCCAGCTTTGTGCAAGTAAGTCTTTAAAAAACTTTGGAGATGTAAACTGTTTTGGTACCTTATAGTCCTGTTAAAGGATCAACTGGAATGACTGTAGTCAGAGCTGTGGGGCCAAACGAACCCAGTGAAAAAAACTCAGGCCATCTACCAGTCTTTCCTGTTTCTATTAATAGGCAAACTCTGAGAAAGAGACTGCTCCCCAGTGGGACAGGCATGAAATCAGCTCTCCTTCAATTCAGTTAAGTTGAAATGGTTTGGATTGCTGATTTTTCTTTTTTTGAAATGTTCTAAGCACTGGTTATGGCTTTTAACGAATTAACTATTTTTGCAAGGAAGGGGAAGAAAGTTTTGTTTGTTTTAGGGGCTCTGGAAGTTTGGTTTATGTTTCGTGGGGAAAACTTGTGGATGAAGGGATGTTAGGTAATGCCAAGGGCACTAATGAGGTGGGAGCCCTCCTGCCCGTGTGGCATTTAAGGTTGGTTTTAAAGCAGTCATGAGAGCTGAGCCGAGGCTGATTTTCTGGCTGAAAGTCATTTCCATCCTCTACATATAGTTGGCAGGCTATAGGCTTTACATAATCTTGGCAGTAAGAGTATGAAAACCCTCAGGACTCAAGAAGTCAGTTGTGTCCAATTTTTAGCATGGATAATCTGATAAGAATTTTACAAGTGTCTATTGGACATCAGGTTTGTTAAGACTTTTACAAAGAAGCAAAATACACAGCCTCCATCCTGAAGGGTTTTTTTTGTTGTTGTTGTTATTGTTGTTCCATTTGGGAAGAGAACACCTTTACACATAAAATAGTATACAGTTACCTCCATAGGCAGGGCAGTGCAATTTAGGGTCAAATTTATATTGCAAACAACAAAAGGGATGGTTAGAGAATTGAGGCACTTGAGAAACTTCTATGGAGGAAGAAGTCAAGTTAAGGACCCTTGAGTTCACAGTCTAGTTAAAAGAATTCATAAGTAGATGAGAAGTTAAAAGTATATCATAAGGTTAAGTGATAGTTGAGAACAATAATAAAAGAAATGGCACTATTCAGAATATGATGCAGCAACAAAGACGTGGACTTTTTTTTTTTTTTTTTTTTTTAAGGAATTTAGAAAAAGCTGTTGATGGCATCAGGCCAAAGTGGAAAGAGAAGGCTTTTAAAAGTAAAAATCTCAGTTAAGACTTTGCCTCTGGGTCACCTATTGGTAAAAGAAGAAACTTTCTGTAAACGATCCTGAGGATTTCTGCCTTCAGACCTGAACAGTTTAATACCTCTGAGACTCAACTTAGACAGCTGCATTCATAGATTCCAAGGAGAAACCCTCGCAGTATTCTGGTTCTCACCTCAACCAGCCCCACTGTGGAGGCGCAACCTCAGGTGCCCTTCCTGTATCGGGAGGAACGTACAGCAGTTTCTGCAGTGGGCCTGCTTTCCTCCCAGGATTCCTCTCAAGGTTTGAACATTAACTCCTGAGAGGACCTTGAGACATACAACAGGAAGCAAGTGGCAAGCAGGATGGAAAGCTGTTTCATCTTTTGTGTGTTGGTATATGTAAATAAAAACACTTATTGCATCATTGGTAGAAGTTTTGCTTTGATAATAGGGATTCTGATACACTTTAATAATTCAGGTTTTCTCTGGAATTGTATTTAAAAGTCAATAGGGACTTCTCTGGTTGTCCAGTGGTTAAGAATCCACCTTCCAATGCAGGGGACGCAGGTTTGATCCCTGGTTGGGGGACTAAGGTCCCTCATGCCTCAAGGCAACTAAGCCTGCACCACAACTACTGAGCCCAAAGTATGTTAGAGCCCACGCGTCACAGCTAAGACCAGATGCAGTCTAATTAGTTAAAAAATAAAGATCAGTATATTAAAAGGTTTAGGTAGGTAGGCTACTTCAATTATATTCTTATTTCTGATTTTCTAGATAATTAAATTATTATCATAAGTGATGTATTGGAGTCCATTGTAGGTCATTAAAACATTCATGCTCTTTAGATCAAATCTAACATTTCTATCACTTTATCAGTTGTATCTAATATTACTTGCACCTAAATTACTATGTTCAAAATGTTCAAAGTTTAAAGATTGAATGAAAGTATCTTTTAAGACATTTACTTAAAACACTTCTCTACATTTATCATCCTATGTTATATATACAGTTCTAATGAGACACTGTTTGCTTCAATTCTCTCTTCTCTTTTCCTGCCAAGTTTTAACCAATGCTGTTAACTTATTCATAACATCTAGCCATGTGTAACAGAAAAAGGAAATGAATACCTGTTACTGCGTTCTGTGCCAGGAGCTGAACTAAACCCTGATTGGTAACACTGTTGATGCCTCACAACTCTGAGGTCTGCTGCTGCTGCTGCTGCTGCTAAGTCGCTTCAGTCGTGTCCAACTCTGTGCAACCCCATAGACGGCAGCCCACCAGGCTCCCCAGTCCCTGGGATTCTGCAGGCAAGAACACTGGAGTGGGTTGCCATTTCCTTCTCCAATGCATGAAAGTGAAAAGTGAAAGGGAAGTCGCTCAGTCGTGTCCGACTCCTAGCGACCCCCTGGACTGCAGCCTACCAGGCTCCTCTGTCCATGGGATTTTCCAGGCAAGAGTACTGGAGTGGGGTGCCATTGCCTTCTCTGACTCTGAGGTCTAGGTGTTGTTAAAAAGACAGTAAAGAAAAGAGAATAAGTTGTTTCCTAAGATTGCATAGGTGGTAATAATAGAATCAGGCTTTAAACTCAGGACTTCATGTGCCACCACCAATGATACTTCCTTACTGGCAGTGGTTCTCAAAGTGAGGTCTCTGGACAAAAGCATCAGCATTGATAATGCTGATTGGGAACTTGCTAGAAAAGCAAATTCTTGGGCTCCACCCTAGGAGTTAGAAACTTAGTAGGGCGCCCAGAAATATGTTTTAATAATCCTTCCAGGTAACTGATGCACACTGAAGTTTGAGAATCACTGCTCTATGCCAATAGTTGCCTTTTTCTCAGGTTAGAATCACCTGGAGAGCTGATAAAAATTCTGATGTCCAGGCTGCACCTAGATCAATTAAGCAGAATCTCTAAGGGTGGGACCAGGGCAGCAGTGAAACAGTTCATCAGGTGATTCCACTGTGCAGTGTCTGGAAAAAAAAAAAAAAGCTATGGCATTTAAACCTAGACTCTGTTTAAATTATTACAGCCAGGCATTGCTCCAGCCCAAAATAAGAATTTCACTCAGGCCCTTTTGGAACCCGGCCCTCCATTAGCTTATGCCTCAAGTACAGACGTGAAATAAGAAGCGGAGCATTCATTGGCTGTTGATTTGTTAGGGACTGACCAACTTCCAGCAAAATGTATTAGCATGTCAGTGTGTGTATCTGTTGAAACTGAATCATAGAACATTGGAACTGAAAGAGTCTAGGATGAATCTGTCTTAGAGATGAGAAAATCAGGGCTGGGAGAGGTAAACTAACAACCCAGATTAAAGAGTCTGTTGCAGAAGTGCCCTTTCTGTCTTACATGTCTTGAATGTATCCACTATATGAACATAGACAAAACTATCCTTTTTATCTCACTTCCCTCTTCTTTCTTTGGGCCTTGAAAAAGATCAGAGAACTGATTGACAGCTGAAGGGTATTATTGCAAGCAACATGCCTGATTGGGAGATTACACAGAATAATCTGAGAAAAATCTGCCCTCTTTAAAAAAAAAAAAAAAGCACAACGTGAGAGTTGGGAGTTGTTTTGTTGGCAAAATGAGGACTATAGTCCAGGAGACAGCATTTAAGATAACTCTGAGAAACTGCTCCAAAGAGGTAGGGGGCAAGTTCAGAGTATGGGATTTTGGTGAAGGGAGAGTACATGCAATCAAGCACATTTTTTTTTCTTTTGCAAAAGCTTTCTAGTCAGGAGGAGCAGCTGTTACCATGAAGGATTTAGTGTTTTGCTAGATATGAGGAGATACAAGAATTGGGCTCATAAAATCAGCTCCTGAAAATATCTTAACTGAAGACCTATTCTGCTGAGCTTTCCCAGAGCACAGTGCCTCATTGCCATCTCCACCTTGAACACCTTTCAGGGGTGTTGAAAATCAGTTCAGTTCAGTCGCTCAGTCGTGTCCGACTCTGCAACCCCATGAACTGCAGCACACCAGGCCTCCCTGTCCATCACCAACTCACGGAGTCCACCCAGACCCATGTCCATTGAGTTGGTGATGTCATCTAACCATCTCATCCTCTGTCGTCCCCTTCTCCTCCTGCCCTCAGTCTTCCAGTATCAGGGTCTTTTGCAATGAGTCAGCTCTTCGCATCAGGTGGCCAAAGTATTGGAGTTTCAGCTTCAACATCAGTCCTTCCAATGAACACCCAGGACTGATCTTTAGGATGGACTGGTTGAATCTCCTTGCAGTCCAAGGGACTCCCAAGAGTCTTCTTCAACATCACAGTTCAAAAGCATCAATTCTTCGGAGCACAGCTTTCTTTATAGTCCAACTCTCACATCCATACGTGACTACTGGAAAAACCATAGCCTTGACTAGACGGACCTTTGTTGACAAAGTAATGTCTCTGCTTTTTAATATGCTGTCTAGGTTGGTCATAACTTTCCTTCCACGGAGTAAACGTCTTTTAATTTCATGGCTGCAATCACCATCTGCAGTGATTTTGGACCCCCCAAAAATAGAATCGGCCACTGTTTCCACTGTTCCCCCATCTATTTGCCATGAAGTGATGGGACCGGATGCCATGATCTTAGTTTTCTGAATGTTGAACTTTAAGCCAACTTTTTCACTCTCCTCTTTCACTTGCATCAAGAGGCTCTTTACTTCTTCTTCACTTTCTGCCATAAGGGTGGTGTCTTCTGCATATCTAAGGTTATTGATATTTCTCCTGGCAATCTTGATTCCAGCTTGTTCTTCTTCCAGCCCAGCGTTTCTCATGATGTACTCTGCATATAAGTTAAATAAGCAGGGTGAAAATAAACAGCCTTGACGAACTCCTTTTCCTATTTGGAACCATTCTGTTGTTCCATGTCCAGTTCTAACTGTTGCTTCCTGACCTGCATACAGGTTTCTCAAGAAGCAGGTCAGGTGGTCTGGTATTCCCATCTCTTTCAGAATTTTCCACAGTTTATTGTGATCCACACAGTCAAAGGCTTTGGTATAGTCAATAAGGCAGAGGTAGATGTTTTTCTGGAACTCTCTTGCTTTTTCGATGACCCAGCGGATGTTGGCAATTTGATCTCTGGTTCCTCTGCCTTTTCTAAAACCAGCTTGAACATCTGGAAGTTCACGGTTCACATATTGCTGAAGTCTGGCTTGGAGAATTTTGAGCATTACTTTACTAGCGTGTGAGATGAGTGCAATTGTGTGATAGTTTGAGCATTTTTTGGCATTGCCTTTCTTTGGGATTGGAATAAAAACTGACCTTTTCCAGTCTTGTGGCCACTGCTGAGTTTTCCAAATTTACTGACATATTGAGTGCAGCACTTTCACAGCATCATCTTTTGAAATAGCTCAACTGGAGTTCCATCACCTCCACTAGCTTTGTTCATAGTGATGCTTCCTAAGGCCCACTTGACTTCACATTCCAGGATGTCTGGCTCTAGGTGAGTGTGAGTGATCACACCATTGTGATTATCTGGGTCATGAAGATCTTTTTTGTACAGTAGAGGAGCCTAAAAAGGATGCTGATCTTCTGCAGCAGCTCATGATTTAATCATTATAGAGGCAGATGGCAAGTGCCAATGTGGAGTTGACAGACCTAGTATCAAATTGAATCAGATGAACTCTTCTGAGACTAATTTCAATAGTTCAAAACTAGAGAGGTATGGTTTGTTTTTAACATTGGACATCGTTTTTGTTGTGTGAATAAGCAATTTTAAAAAACAACATAAGGTTCTCAACTATGTGGGGGAGTAGAGTTCATTTAATTTCTTGTGAAGCTGATAAAGATTTTATTCCAATCTATTTTAGTCAAAATTTATCTTTGGACAAATGGGGGATTTTTCTTTCATTCAACAAATGAGTGCCTACCATGTGCATCAGGATCAACTCTTCTGGGAGGGACAGTGTGAAGAAGGGATTGGGAGATGGGCAGGTGATGAAAAGGTATCCATGACAGTGACTCTCCCCAAAGATCCCATGCTGGGCCCTCCATGAAGCCGTTTTCTCCACTGATCTAGCCCATATAGGTCTGGCTCTCTTTCACTTAGAACCTGCAGAGGAGGGCAGAGGAATCAGTCATTACCATGGCTTTTCTGAGACATATGTAAGCAGCTGGAGGGCAGGAAGTCAGCCTTATGTTTCTGTGTGGGCTGTATGTCAGCTAACCCAGCGCAGGCATGTGGCTACACAGGTGCTTGTTGGGTGACTCGGGGCTCGCTCAGACGTAAGTACAGACACTGATTCTTGGTGACAAGCAAAATTTTAAAAAGTGGGAGTGAATTTCTTGGAGGGTATGGAGTAGCTCATAGAAGAGGTGGAAAGGAAAACTCCCAGACCTCAAGATGGCCCATGGCACTAGAGAGCAAGAAGGAAGAGACAGACTCCATGGGGCACTGCCATCCAGTAAATCACCGTCAGCCACCTTCCATTCTTTGTTTATTTGGCTGCACCAGGTCTTAGGCACAGCCTGCAAACTCTCAGTTGTGGCATTTGGGATCTAGTTCCCTGACCAGGGAGCGTGGAGTCATGGCCACTGAGTCACCAGGGAAGCCTCCCCCCCCCGCCCCCCGTTCTTATAGCCCTCCACCCAAGACTCAAATTCCCAGCTCAACCAACTACTGGCTTTATCACTTGGACAGGTCACTTAACCTCTGTGTTTGAGACTCCTTGTTGGCAGAATGGGGCTAACAATTAAGCCCGCCTCCTAGAGACACGGGAAGGACTGGATAACTCAATACATGAAGGTTCTTAAGGGGCCTAGCACCTAGCAAATACTTAATAGATGCTAGCTAGTTTAAGGGACTGTTTTTTTAGCGGTCATTTTGGCTTTTCACCTTGTGATCATTGTTTCCTTAAATGATACTATATCACATTAATGAATACTATAAGAGCACATAAAAGATTCTCCTTAAAAAGAAAGGAAGGTTAAAAATAACTTTTAAAACACCGAAACAATTCAGCAACTGTCTGTAAAGCAAGCAAAGTCTCAAGGTGCTGTAATCATACAGGTTATGATTCCCAAGACTTAATTGGAAATACAATTTATAGAAAATGACCTAGGAGCCTCTTGAGTCAAGTAGAATCGTGCACAGAAATACATAGCTGTTGAAAATGCCATGACATTTTATTATAGTGGTAGATTTGTGTTTGTGTGTATTTTTGTCTTTAAATTGCACATAATACTGTAAATCATTTATTACTGAGCCAGTATGTAGACCCTCTGGGCTTCCCAGGTGGCTCAGTGGTAAGGAATTTGCCTGCCAATGCAGGAGACACAGGAGACTTGAATTTGATCCCTGGGTTGGGAAGATCCCCTGGAGGAGGAGATGGCAACCCACTCCAGTATTCTTGCCTAGAAAATCCCATGGGCAGACGAGCCTGGCGGGCCACAGTCCATGGGGGCCATAATCCATGCGGTCACAGAGAGTAGGGCACGACCGAGCATGCACTATGCGCTAGGTGCTGAAGGTACAAATATAAATTAAATAGGGTCACTCTAAGCTGAAATAACATCATCTGAAAGGGAGGGAGTATTTGCTGGTGATTTTTTAAAAAACATTTTTACTTATTTATTTATTTGGCTATGCCAGGTCTTAGTTGGGGCATATAGGATCAAGTTTCCCAGTCAGGGATTGAACCTGGGTCCTCTGCATTTGAAGAGAGGACTCTTAACTACTAGACCACCAGGGAAGTCCCTGTTGGTGATCCTGATGTCAAAGTATTTTTCTGATTTCACCTAGAAGTAGTAGATTGAGTTGTGAAGCTCTTATGGGTGCATGCTGAGTCACTTCAGTCATGTCCAGCTCTTTGCGACCCTGTGGATTATAGCCTGCCAGGCTCCTCTGTCCATGGGATTGTCCAGGCAAGAATACTGGAGTGGGTTGCCATCCCGTCCTCCAGGAGATCATTCTGACCGAGGGATTGAACCTGCATCTCTTATGTCCCCTGCATTGTCAGGCAGGTTCTTTACTATTAGTGCCACCTGGGAAGCCCTGGGAAGCTCTTTGTACATGCATGCTGAGTCTCCTCAGTCATGTCCAATTCTTTGCAACCCTGTGGACTGTAGCCCACCAGGCTCCTCTGTCCATGGGATTCTCCATACTCTCACCAATTATATAATAGGGTTACAGTTGGTTGCCGTCCTGGGATAAGCCCCTTTTGCTGTTCTCTTTTATCTGCACATCTTTTTGAGACCAGCACTCACATGCAGAAAGGCAATTGTAATCAAAAGAAGACAAAAGGAAGGCAGTATTTTAAGGAATTATATTCAGAACCAAGTTCTTAACAGCCATAGTCAGCCTGATGTAGATACTCGTATAGAGACTCCAAAGCACTTAATCTGCTTACCTGATACACTTGATGATAGTGTAATAAACTATGGTATAAGCAAGCATTGGTCTGTCTAAGGGATCAAATTATAGTGAACATTAGGTCATGTTTCTAAATGTTTTCCTTTCTTTTGCAGGGTGATAAAGGGCAAAGGGGAGAAGGCAATGGCACCCCACTCCAGTACTCTTGCCTGGAAAATCCCGTGGATGGAGGAGCCTGGTAGGCTACAGTCCATGGGGTCACTAAGAGTCGGACACGACTGAGCGACTTCACTTTCACTTTTCCCTTTCATGCACTGGAGAAGGAAATGGCAACCCACTCCAGTATTCTTGCCTGGAGAATCCCAGGGACGGCGGAGCCTGATGGGCTGCCGTCTATGGGGTCGCACAGAGTCGGACACGACTGAAGCGACTTGGCAGCAGCAGCAGCAGCAAAGGGCAAAGGGAGAAAGCTGATGTGCGTTTTTCAAATGCAAGTCAATCATTAGCAGTCATTTATAAAAGAACTTTGTATTTCCTGTAATCATTAAATCAATTGACCAGTAAGGAAAATATGATTCTTCTTCCTGTTTTGAGATTTGCAAATGGAATCATAAAATTGAATCCCATTTTTTTTCTTAGTAAATGGAATGTGGTTTTAAAATTTTACTTAGTTATTTGGCTGCCTTGGTTCTTAGTTGCGTCACTTGGGATCTTCCTTGCAGCATGTCAGGTCTTTTGTGCAGGCTTCTTTCTCTAATTGTGGCACAGATGCTCAGTAGTTGCTGTGCGTGGGTTCAGTAGATGGGGCACTCAGGCTTCGTTGCACTGGGCATGTGGGATCGTAGTTCCCCTTTTAATTCTGTATCTGCAGTGCTGATTTGAATATGATTTCTTCTTATTGTTTTTTATGTTGAACATTGTTTTTATTGTGTAAAGTACATGTACGTTGTACCCCCAAAACATGTTAATCTTTTTAAATTTCTTATTTTTCATTTTTGAGTGCACTGAATCTTCATTGCCATGGGCGTATCTTTTCCCCAGTTGCAGTAAGTGTGGGCTACTCGCTTGTTGCAGTGTGAGGGCTCCTCGTTGGGGTGGCTTCTCTTGTTACGGTGGCTTCTCTTGTAGGGCATGGGCTTAGTTGCCTTACTGGTATGTGGAATCTTCCTGCACCAGGGATTGAACTCGTGTCCTCTGCATTGGCAGGCAGATTCTTAACCACGGGACCATCAGGGAAGTCCCATGTTAGTCTTCATAAGATTGTTTTCTTTTGAACCTTAGTTTATTTTCCTTCCTTTCTATTTTGATCCTAATGTCATATTGCATGCCTGGATCTAAACAGCAGTCAGTCTCTGATCCAACAGATGCCTTATAGCAACTTGGAAGATATATGGACATAAAATCACTTTTTTTTCCTAAGGAATACCATTACAAATTAAATATGTTAATGATGCCATCAAAATAGGTAGTAATCACTCCTAAGCTTTGCTATTTGATGCCAGCTACAGCACATAAGATAATAATGTATCTAATTGTGCCTAACTTAGTATTGGCATTCAACAGAAACTTGTTGCATTTGTCCATTATTCTTTATAATCCTTTTTTTTTCCACCTCATTTTGGGGATGGTTGAATAAATGTCTCCTTATTTAACCGCCAACTTCATGGGATAACACTCTGACAAAGCGATAAAATGAGAAAAACAAAAATTCTAAATAATTTGAGGCCTAGCTTTGACATAGAAGATAAGGAGATAAGGATAAGGGCTCAATCCTGTACTGCTAATAACAATTGGCTAACAATTATTAAACTCTTATCAATTTATTTCAATCAGTCTTATTTCAGCTACTGTGCTAAGTCCTTTACATGTGTTTATTTAAGCCTCACAACAACTCTAAACTGCTGCTGTTGTCCCCATTTTACAGATGAGGTAAGCAAGACATAGAGAGCTTAATTTGCTAAATTACACAGCTGTTAAGTGCCAGAACTGGGATTTAAACCTAGGCAGTTTAGCTTCAGAACCTACACACAAAACCGTAATATGCTGTCTCTACTCTCCATGGTTCCAGGCGCTACACTGGGCCATCCTTTTCAGTAACTTAAATGTCAACAAGTTCTCGTAACTATGCAAGGCAATATCAATAATTTATTTTTATAGATAAGGTAACTCAAGGCCTAAAGAAATTAATAACTTGCTCAAGATACATAGCGAATCAGTGCCAGACCTGGGAATTTCCTTCAAGCCAATAAGGAGTCTACTTCTCGTCTATCACTCCAGGAAATTAAAGTTTATTATATTTTAATTGAATCGGCTTCAACCACGCTAGCACACTCTTTCATTATGGGTAATAGAGAATTGACTGCATTACGTTAAATGTTCTACAACAACAGCGGTAGTAGTACCATTCATTTATACAAAGTTTGAAAGCAGTTATCAACATTTGCTATCTGACTTGTATCCAAACCTTATAAGATACATAGAAGAGAGAAAACGGTTTGTGCCACAGGATGTGGAAGGTGTTGTCAGAACTGAATATTGACCTTTTGCCTAAGTTACTTTGCATACTCTGATATGAAAAGTTATTGTTACTGTGTCATATGACTGAAGCAAAGTCCAGACCGGGAGTCAAAGTGCTAGTCTCTAACAGTAATGTGTACAGAATGGCCATTTTCTCCCTTGATGGGCAAAGAAAACATATAAGTTAGCAATTACATAACAAACCATGGCAAAACTTAATGTCTTAAATTTTTTTAAATTTAAAAAGATTCTGTGGGATTCTTGGGATAAGCCCCTTTTGCTGTTTCTCTTTTATCTGCACATCTTTTTGAGACCAGCACTCACATGCAGAAAGGCAATTGTAATCAAAGGAAGACAAAAGGAAGGCAGTATTTTAAGGAATTCTGTTCAGAACCAAGTTCTTAACAGCCATAGTCTCTTGCCTGATGTAGATACTTGTATAGAGACTCCAAAGCATTTAATCTGCTTACCTGATACACTTGATGATAGTGTAATAAACTATGGTGTAAGCAAGCATTGGTCTGTCTAAGGGATCAAATTGACTGTTTCTTCTGCTACCACCTAGAGTCACATGGAACTGCATTCATCTGATGACAGAGGAGGCGTAAGTAGTCCAAGGTGGCCTCTCTTTCCTTACTAGCGCTTAGTGCTAACTGTAGACTAGAGTGCCTTGGTTTTTGTCCTCACGGCCTCTCATCTTCTAACAGACCAGACTGGACTTCTACTGCATGCGGAGGGGGTGTTCTCAGGGAATTGTTCTAAGAAGTCAAGTCCCAATGTGAAAAGCATGAGTCAAGCCTTTGTACCTGTCACACTTGCTGATGTCTTATTGGCCAGATCAGGCCAGGGCCAAGCTTAGAGTCATTGCAGGATAGGACCTAAACTCCACCTCTTTTTTTAAAAAAATATGTCACATGTACTTCCCCACCCCCAACCCCATTTTTTGGTTGTTTCATGAGGCATGTAGATCTTAGTTCCCCAACCAGGGATGGAACTAGAACCCCCTGCAGTGGAAGTGTGATGTCTTAACCACTGGACCACCAGGGAAGTCCCCCTAAATGCCACCTCTTGATGAGAACAGTGCAAAGAATGTGTAGTCATTTTTCATCCACACAGAAAGAAGCCAAGCTTCAAACAGCAAAGACCAGGGGTCAGCAAACATTTTCTCAAAGGATAAGATAGTAAATCTTTTAGGCTTGCAGGCCTTGGGTCTTTGCAGTCTGGGGTATGAAACCAACCATAGACAATATATAAGCAAAAGAATGCAACTGTGTTCCAGTAAAACTTTATTTGCAAAACCATGAGGTTCTGTATGGTTGGTTTTATTATATTTACAAAAACTAAACTACACACTATAGTTTGAGGACTGCTGCCAAAGACTACTGCAGGTTGAAATAGACTTTTAAGAGTAAAACTGAGAGAAGAAATTTCCCAAATGTTGATCCCTTGGGGTTCCAAACTGACACATTTTCTAGGAATGGCTTTTTAAAAAATCTCACATCCTCCAAGAAAGAGAAGCCAGGGAAAGTCCAGTGAAAATTTCTCCTACTGTAATTTTGGAAATGAGTTGCAGAGTGACCATTGTCAGACTTAATGAAGCACCCATCATAGCCAGGTTGTGTCCAACTCTTTGCAACCCCATGGACTGCAGCCCACCAGACTTCTCTGTCCTTGGGGTTTTCCCAGGCAAGAATACTGGAGTGGATTGCCATGCCCTCCTACAGGAGATCTTCCCAAGCCATGGGTCGAATCCAGGTCTCCCACATTGCAGGTGGGTTCTTTACCGCCTGAACCACCAGGGAAGCCCTCATAGCCAGGACACCATCCAAATTCAAGGATTCACATAAAACTTAGAGCAATATTAAGAGTTCACTAGGTACTTTATGGAAGTTATTTCATTTCACGCTTAAGAAATCTTGTTAGGTTAAAATTATTACCCCAGGTTAAAGATAGAAAGATCGAACTTTGGAGATGTGAAGTTAAATGTCTCTAGTTAATGTTATTAATGTTAAAACCTAATGTTAAACAGCCAATATTTGAAACCAGAACCAGAACATTTTCTACCACGTACTCTACCACACTGACCCTGCCTTTTGAGTTTGAAAGGAAAATAATCTATGTAGGAAAATAACTTATTGGAAAAATTATTTATAAAAATTATTTGTAATTACTAGTCACACACACACATACAAAATAGCATCTCTTCAAGTGCAGGAAAAAAGATGAGGAATAAGAAGAAATGGTAGTTTTCTCCTACCTATTTTAAATATGGGTAGTTTTCTCCTACTTGTGCTTTAATAGCATGCGAGATGTATAGTAGGGCCAAAAGATCAGGAGACAACTGACATTGAAAGGTTAGTTTATTACAGTTGCCAAGAAAAGAGGACACTCTATGTCTTGGGGGCTGCACAGGAAAGCACTGATGCTGGTTTTAGGGCAGAGGGAGAGGGAGGAACTGTGGGCGAGAGCTTTTATTGTGGTTTCTGTGAGAAGGAACTGACCAGACTAGGTAAGCAGGCCTAGGATGGATTAGTTTGAATAATGTAAATGGTCTCTGTAGCATAGGGGCTGTCCCTACTAGCTATCGGGTACCTAGCCTTGGGGTGATGAGGGCATGTGGATAAATGGCCCTAAGTGTGAGAGCTCAGTAAAAGAGATTGTTGGAATGTGAGCTCTGGATTGGTTACTTTGTATCTGAAAACTGTGCTCATAAGAGAGTTGTTTACTATCTCTAAAAATTTACTAACCTCTGGAGGAGTAGTCCCTTCAGGGTCAGCAAGGCCCCAGATGTCAAAGCATCAAAATATAGAAAATAAAAGACGGTGGTTATACTACCACTACTACCATAGTGGGTTCTCTAATTTTTGCTTTTACTCCAAGACTTACAGAAATAACTGAGATAGTCAAAGGTAATCAGAACTATCTAGAAAATAGCCAAAAACGAGGAAAGAAACAACACAAAAAAAGAGGGTTCTGGTTCAAGATGACAATATAGGAAAATCTTCATTTCACAGACACACTGAGTCTACAGCTATGTGTAGAACAATCTCTTTCAAAAACCTAAAGCCTGGCTGAGTGATGACTGCCCATCAGGCAAACAAGAGGAACCACATCCAACTGGGTAGGAACACAATCTCGCCATAAAGCACACCCCCAGCACAGTGGCACACAACCCGGAGGAAATTCAAAACCTGAAGCTCCTCTCTGAGGAGCAAAGGGTTTTATTTCCTTTCCGGTAACTTCAGCTTTTAGGACCTGCACCAGAGAGATGATACCCACCCACTTTGAAAACTAACAGAACCTACGAGACTGTAGTAATCTGGGAGACATATCCTAGAAGGTCCGTGCCCTGAGAGGAGCACCATGATCCAGCTCATTGTCAGCTGATCTCAACCAGACTTAAAGAGGCTTGAAGATCAGCAACAGGACAAGGGTGCCCACCATCACCACTTATACTCAACATAGTATCAGAAGTCCTAGTCAGAGCAATGAGACAAGAAATAGAAACAAAAGGAAGATATAAAGCTGTCATTGTTCACAGATGACATGATACTATACATAGAAATCCTAAAGGTAACACTGGAAAGCTACTAAAACTCATCAATGAATACAGTATATATTGTTTATTACAGTAGCTTATAGTTGTTTAAACTATAGCTGCAGTTTATATTATAAACTTGTATAATACAAAATTAATATACAGAAATTTGTTGCATTTCAGTACACTAACAAGAAACTATCAGGAAAAAAAGAATCCCATTTATAATCATATCGAAAGAATGAAATACCTAGGAATAAATCTGAGGGAAAATGACTGTACTCATAAAACTATAAGAAACTGATGAAAGAAATTGAACACATTACAAACAAATGGAAAGCTATGCCTTGCTCATGGATTGGAAAAATGAATACTGTTAAAATGACCTTACTACCCAAGGCATATACAGATTCAGTGTATATTTTCATTAGTTATGAAAACACCAATAGCATTTTTCACAGAACTAGAACAAATAGTTCTAAAATTTGCATGGAAAAACAAAAGACCCTGAGTATCCAAAGCAATCGTGAGAGAAAGAAACAAAGCTAGATGTATTACATTTCCTCAATTCAAACTATACTACAAAACTACAGTAATAAAAAACCCACGTTTATATGGCAATTAACGTACTATGAAGGAGGCAAGAAAATACAATGGGAAGTAGACTTTTCGAGCAATGGTGTTGGGAAATAATGGACAGGTACTCACAAAATAATCAAACTGGACAACTTTCTCACCCCATATGTGTAAATAAACTCATAATGGATTAAAGACTCAAAAATAAGTCCTGAAATCATACAATATCTAGAAGGAAACATAGTGCATTCTTTGACATTGGTCTTAGCAATATATTTTTGGATATGTCTCCTTGGGCAAAGGAAACAATAGAAAAAAATTAACAAATGGAACCTAATCAAACTAAAAAAGTTTTGCACAGTAACAGAAACTATTGACAAGGTGAAAAGACCGCCTAATGAACGGGACCAGGTATTTGCAAATGATATATCCCATGAGGGGTTAATATCCAAAAGATACAAAGAACAACTCAACATTTTTTTTTAAAAAGCTGATTAAGACATGGGCAGAGGACCTGAAGAGACATTCCAAAGACATACAGATGGCCAACGGGCACATGAAAAGATGCTCAGACTTCCCTGGTGGTATAGTGGATAGGAATCTGTCTGCCATTTCAGGGGACACAGGTTCGATCCCTGGTCTGGGACGATTCCATATGCCATGGAGCAGCCAAGTCCCTGTGCCACAACTACTGAAGCCCGCTCACCTAGAGCCTGTGCTCTGCAACAAGAGAAGCCACTGCAATGAGAAGCCCATGCACCACCACAAAGAGTGGCCCCTGCTCACTGCAACTAGAGAAAGCGCTCATGAAGCAACAAAGACCCAGTGTAGTCAAAGATACATGCATACATACATACATACATACATACATACATACATACATACATACATACATAAAAATGTAAAAAAAGATTCCCAACATCATTAATCTTTACAGAAATACGGATCAAAGATACAGTGAGATATGACCTCACACCTTTCAGAATGGTTATTATCAAAAAGACAAGAAACAACGTGTCAGTGAAGATGTGGAGAAAAGGGAACCTCATGGACTGTTGGTGGGAGTGGAAATTGGTGAGGCCACTATGGAGAACAGTTTGGAGGTTTATCAAAAGCTAAAAGCAAAGCTAGCATATGATCCAGCAACTCCACCCCTGGGTATGTAGAAGAAGAAAAGGAAAACACTGATTCAGAAGGCCATCAGCTGACTTTTCTGTGGAAACTTTGGAGGCCAGAAGGGAGTGGCATCTGGCATCATGTATTTAATGACTTCGAGTGACTTCGAATGAGTATAATCTATAAAAATATTGAATCACTATGTTGTATACCTGAAAACAATATAATATTGTAAATCAACTACACTTCAATTAAAAAATAAGAAACTGACTTTTCTTTTCATGGTAAATTGATTTCAGGCTGAGCTCAAGCATACTTGTATCTGTTTGAATATTCCTGAGTGCACTAATTTTTAAAAAATCCTTCAGTGTTGCATACAACACATTCATACAGTAGGACATTTTTCTTTTCTAAATGTTAACATGAGTGGTACTTGTTCTAACTAAAAGATATAATCCACAAAAGAAATCAAGTGAGATAAGTTGCTCATGGTAACTACCTTATTTTGAGTTGAGTTCATTTACAGGCAATCCTATTCAGAGATGATTTTTGAAAGCACAAAGAAAATGATGTATGAGACAGTGATGATCATGATAATGATGTAACATTCTGGAAAGAGCTAAAAAGGAGCTGAAGTCAGAACTTTTTTTTTTTAATAAATCAATTCTTTTGAGGTATACTCAGTACACAATAAAATGTTCAGAGTTAATGATGCAGCTTGATGAAGTTTGACTTGTAAGTACCATCCTGTCTTAGCGTGTTGAGAATACTATAATAAAGTACCTTAGACTGGGTGGCCAGACATCCTGGAATGTGAAGTCAAGTGGGCCTTAGAAAGCATCACTATGAACAAAGCTAGTGGAGGTGATGGAATTCCAGTTGAGCTATTTCAAATCCTAAAAGATGGTGCTGTGAAAGTGCTGCACTCAATATGTCAGCAAATTTGGAAAACTCAGCAGTGGCCACAGGACTGGAAAAGGTCAATATTTATTCCAATCCCAAAGAAAGGCAATGCCAAAGAATGCTCAAACTACCACACAATTGCACTCATCTCACACGCTAGTAAAGTAATGCTCAAAATTCTCCAAGCCAGGCTTCAGCAATACATGAACCGTGAACTTCCAGATGTTCAAGCTGGTTCTAGAAAAGGCAGAGGAACCAGAGATCAAATTGCCAACATCCGCTGGATCATCGAAAAAGCAAGAGAGTTCCAGAAAAACATCTATTTCTGCTTTATTGACTATGCCAAAGCCTTTGACTATGTGGATCACAATAAAGTGTGGAAAATTCTGGAAGAGATGGGCATACCAGACCACCTGACCTGCCTCTTGAGAAACCTGTATGCAGGTAAGGAAGCAACAGTTAGAACTGGACATGGAACAACAGAATGGTTCCAAATAGGAAAAGGAGTTCGTCAAGGCTGTGTATTGTCACCCTGCTTATTTAACTTATATGCAGAGTACATCATGAGAAATGCTGGGCTGGAAGAAGCACAAGCTGGAATCAAGATTGCCAGGAGAAATATCAATAACCTCAGATATGCAGATGACACCACCCTTATGGCAGAAAGTGAAGAAGAAGTAAAGAGCCTCTTGATGCAAGTGAAAGAGGAGAGTGAAAAAGTTGGCTTAAAGCTCAACATTCAGAAAACTAAGATCATGGCATCCGGTCCCATCACTTCATGGCAAATAGATGGGGAAACAGTGGCTGACTTTATTTTTCTGGGCTCCGAAATCACTGCAGATGGTGATTGCAGCCATGAAATTAAAAGACACTTACTACTTGGAAGGAAAGCTATGACCAACCTAGACAGCATATTAAAAAGCAGAGACATTACTTTGTCAACAAAGGTCCATCTAAACAAGGCTATGGTTTTTCCAGTGGTCATGTATGGATATGAGAGTTGGACTACAAAGAAAGCTGAGAGCAGCAGAATTGATGCTTTTGAACTGTAGTGCTGGAGAAGACTCTTGAGAGTCCCTTGGACTGCAAGGAGATCCAACCAGTCCATCCTAAAGCAGATCAGCCCTGGGTGTTCATTGGAAGGACTGATGTTGAAGCTGAAACTCCAATACTTTGGCCACCTCATGCGAAGAGCTGACTTATTGGAAAAGACCCTGATACTGGGAAAGATTGAGGGCAGGAGGAGAAGGGGATAACAGAGGATGAGATGGTTGGATGGCATCACCGACTCAATGGACATGAGTTTGGGTAAACTCCAGGAGTTGGTGACGGACAGGGAGGCCTGGCGTGCTGTGGTTCATGGGGTCGCAAAGAGTTGGACACGAATGAGCGACTGAACTGAACTGAACTGAGAGTGGGTGGTTAATAAACAAGAATATTTCTCACAGTTCTGAAGGCTAGTAAATCCAAGATCAAGACACCAGCAGAATTAGTGTCTGGTGAGAACAATTCCTGGTTCATAGATGGCATCTTCTCACTGTAACCACACAGGGCAGAAGGGTTGAAGGATCTCTCTGGGGCCTCTTTGTAAAAGCACCAATCACCTCCCAAAGACCCCAACTGCTAATACCATCACCTGCCGGGGGTGGGGGGCAATGTTGAGGATTTCAACATGTGGACTTTGGAAGGAAACATTCATCTTGAGCACACACCAATCAAGATACAAGTTTCCCATCACTCAAGAAAGTTCGCTCTATCCCTCCATTCCTTCACATCAGGAAACACTGATGAGAATTCCATTCCCTTGTATTGTTTGGACTATTCCAGAACTTCGTACAAAGGAAGTCCTATATGAAGTTTCTTTGTTCTGGTTTCTTTCTATCATCATCCTATCTATGAGATACATCCATGAATGTACACATATCAGAAACTTGTTCAGATTTACTGAGCATTTTCCCACTGAATTAATATGCCAGTCTGTTTGGCATTCATCTACTCAATACTGGTTGTTTGTTTCCAGTCTGTGGAATAAATCCATGCATTATGCTGCCGTGAATATATATACATACATATGTATACATATATATATGAATCATTGTGGAGAACTTCCTATGGTAGAATCACTGAGACATAGAGGAGGTGTAAGTTTAACTTTATAAGAAACTAGTATTATCCACCCTAATGATGCCAACAAATGCAATTACAGAGGGGTGTGCAACAATGACAAAAAATTGTCACTATCAGCAAGGTTAGAAACTACCAAACTGTAAGGAAAAAAGAAGAGGTGGTAGTATACTCAGTCACCCTCCACCTGACATGAAATCAGGTATTCGAGGCAAAATAATGCCTAGTGTAGACATGACTGTAGCTGCATTGTGTATTCACTTCATACTTCTGTTACTACGATGTTTGCTGGTATCATTTTTCATGTAATAGATGTTTTGTAAGAGAGAAAATAGGAAACAAATTTTAATGAAACAGAAAATCCCTGAACAAAAGAAACACTAATGGAGAAAATCACAGTGGCACTTACTGGAAGAAATGATGAATAATCACTCTGATAATTACATAATTCTACCGCTATTTTGGTGAAAGAGGAGAGTGAAAAATCTGGCTTAAAACTCAACACTGAGAAACTAAGATCGTGGCATCTGGTCCCATCACTTCATGGCAAATAGAAAGGGATAAGTGGAAACAGTGACAGACTTTATTTTCATGGGCTCCAAAAACACAGCAGATAGCAACTGCAGCCATGAAATTAAAAGGTGCTTGCTCCTTGGAAGTAACGCTATGACAAACCCAGATAATGTATTAAAAAACAGAGACATCACTTTGCCAGCAAAGGTCTGTATAGTCAAAGCTATGGTTTTTCCAGTAGTCATGTGTGCATGTGAGAGTTAGACCATAAAGAAAGCTGAGAGCCGAAGAACTGATGCTTTTGAATTATGATGCTGGAGAAGGCTCTTGAGAGTCCCTTGGACTTCAAGGAGATCAAACTAGTCAATTTGAAGGAAATTAACCCTGAATATTCACTGGAAAGGCTAATGCTGAAGCTGAAGCTCCAATACATACTTGGCCCTCTGATCCGATGAGTTGACTCATTGGAACAAACCCTGATGTTGGGAAAGACTGAAGCAAAAGGAGAAGGCGAAGGCAGAAGATGAAATGGTTAGATAGCATCACCAACTCAATGGACATGAATCTGAACAAATCCGAGACAGTGGAGGACATGAGAGCCTGGTGTACTGCGGTCCATGGGGTCGCAAAGAGTCAGACAAGACTTAGGGACTGAACGGCAATGAACAACAAAATGTTGGCACTAACATTATAGCATCTCTTATGCCATACCAGGGATTGATTTATTGACATTTCAATCAATGAGTGTTCTCTATTTCTTCTCCTAGATGAGTTCTGCATAATTTTATTTGCACAGACTTTTCCAGGTATTAGAGTTGTAGTTCATGTCAGTGCACCTAGTTTCAAAGAAACATCTTCCCTTTTGTGCAGTTTCATCTCCAAACAAAATACCATGGACAGAGCAATGCATAGCTCTTATCAACCAGACTCGTACCATGTGACAACTCCTAAAGCTAGGAAAACGTTTAGCTCATGAAAGTCAAAAACCTCAGTGGAGGAAGTCATGGTGTTCTTATCAGGTTAAGAAAAAATGGATGTGGGGCAAATAAAAACAGATGGTTATTACTATTTCTGACTGTAGTCTGGGCAAAAGTCTGGCTACAAAAGGATTTGGTCAAAAAAATTTTCTCACCCTAAAAGCCTCCATTCCTTGAGATTTCTATTTTCTATGGCTTAAATAATGGTTGTATCTCTAGGAATCCCTACCCTCCTTGTGGCTTAGACAGTCAGCCTAGACCTTGCATACTTGAGGGGTAGATTCAGCACAGTTCCCTATAAACTTAGAATTTTCACTTCTTCCTTAGCCCAATTACATGTCTTGGGATCTTCCATTCTCTAACTCACCACAAGGTACGGGAGGCCTAAGCAATAATGAGGCTTATGAAGAAGAGAGACCAGGTGAAACAGCTAGTCCAAGCTGATCGAGTCAATTTACCAATCCTACCACATGGGGGCAGTAGGAAACAAGAGAGAGGGAGTTATACACATGCCGTTTGAATGCAGAGAGACTGCCCATCTATCACTGTGGCCAAAACGTTACACCAGAATTTGACAAAATATTATAAACTCCTCAGGATTGGGATGGATTAGGGGAGAGCAAAAGGGAAGACTGAAATAAGGGAAAAAAGATTTTCTTTCTATTTCAATATATATTTTCCCGTTACTTGTCTAAACATAAAGGATAATGTGGCATTGTTTGGTAATTTGTTTTTTCAAGTTAAGAGCATATTTCCATGTGCTTAAATATTTGATAGCACACAATATATAATTTTAGGGGCTTCTCTGGTAGCTCAGGTGGTAAAGAATCCACCTGCAATGCGGGAGACCTGGGTTCCATCCCTAGGTTGAGAAGATCCCCTGGAGGAGGGCATGGGAACCCACTCTTGCCTGGAGAATTTCATGGACAGAGGAGCCTGGCAGCTATAGTCCACGGGGTTGCAGAGTCGGACACGACTGAGCAACTAAGCACAGCACACAGTACATAATTTTAAATCTCTAGATAAATTTTCAGTCAAAGGTGACTCTAATATATCTACTTGAACCACTATTTGGGGGTAGTTGAGATATTTCTGGAATTTCTGTAGTTATAAAATAATTAACTATAATTAGCTCACATCACAGTCATTTCCTCTGATGGAAGTGCTGGGTTCAAATGAATATAGATTTTTAAGGAATATGTGCTAGATCGCTTCAGTCATGTCCAGCTCTTTGCGACCCTATGGACTGTAGCTCGCCAGGCTCCTCTGTCCATGGGATTCAACAGGCAAGAATACTGCAGTGGGCTGCCATTTCACCCTCCACGGTTTCTTTTGGACCCAGGGATCGAACCAGCATCTCTTATGTCCCCTGCATTGGCAGGCAGGTTCTTTACCGCTACAGCCACCTGCTGAATTCATCAAGAAGTGCTTACCAATGTCTATTCCACAAACAACATATTACATTATGCTTACACTTGGTGGCTTTTTAAATATTTACCAAGTTGATTCTCTGTTCATTCATATTTCTTAAATTGTAATAATGTTGCATATTTTATTTTATTAGAATTACAATATTATTGTAATGTTATAACATTCATATTTTATTCATGCTTTTTAAATTTCTTTTTTGAATTTTCCATGAATATCCTTGATCCAGAAGCACTTACTTTTTCTGAGTAATTTTGGTTCTGTTTGGATACGTAGTACCCTTGTCCCAGGTCAAGAAAGCATTAGTAAAAGAGGAGTTTGTATCACTGTGTTTTTGAAAAGCACTGTCTTTCTTTACGGTGCGTTTTAAGTTCTCTTTTCCCCTCTCACCTCAGTAACAGCTACCCCACCCAACACTTCCATCTTGCTTGTCTGCTCCCATAAAGAGTTTGTGTGGACATCCTGAGCAGCCCATTCAGAGTCCTCACAGTCCTCACAACAGGGAAACTGTACCCAGCACTCTCTACCAAGAGGTCACCGCTTGATAAAGCATCCTTTTTAAAAATCTTTCCTGTTCCCCTATTTGTGACGTGAACTTTTCATTTAGTTAGTTTCTTTTGCAACCCATTCTGATGAATTCACCTCAGACTCACTCACTCTCAGTAGATAGATCTGTCATATTAAAATAGCACTTCAGAGTTGGATGAGGCAGTGAGGAGGAAGACAAGAGAGAGAAGAGTGGGAAGAAAAAGAGAGGGAGCTGAGGCGGGAACTCGGATGCTTGAGAGAAAAACTTGACTACCCTGAAAATAGACAGCTTTTACTTTTAGATCAAACTCAGTATTTGATTGTTGGAGGGGGCAGACTATTTTTAACATTTTTTCCTCTATATGACAAAGTTATTTTTAACCTATGCAGATTTGTCAATGACTTGGTCAAAACTGATCTTCACATACTCATGTTTAATGGACAGTATAGCCAGATTTATTAATTTTTAATTAATTTTAACTTCAAAAATTCTGTTAATGTATTCTAAGATAAACTAGTTAAGTTTCTTTTTTTGACAAAAGATAATCAGAGATTCATAAGAATCGAATTTCACAATAAAATCCAAAATTGCAAAACACTGCCCATGTGTTTATTTCTTCAGGATCATTTCTAGTAGCTTGCAAATATCTCTATAATCTTAAATTTTAAATTTTATCAAATTTTTAAACAAAAAACTTCACAACATTACATGTAATGACAGACTTGAAGTAACTCAAGTTTTATTTCTTTGTTTCTACAACCACTGTGCTCTCACTGTTTATTTTAATTTTTTCTTTAAACACTGGAATATGTGCTATGGTAAGAATTGGAGACACAAACTGTACCCAAAGTTACCCAAAGTAACTACCCAAGCTAACCCAAAGTTAGCTTGAATAATTACAAATTTTTACAAATTTACCCTCAAAACAGTGCATGTAGCTAAGTCTGCATGGGCCAGGGCTATCTTTATTTTGATAACATTATTGTCTATGGAAAATCTGAAAAAAATTGACAAAAAACCTCCTGAAACTAGTAAGTGATTATACTAAGGCTACAACATACACTTTAATATATAAAAGTCAATCCTATATCCTAGATACTAGGAATGAAAAAGTGGAATTTGAAATTTGAAACAATACCATTTACATTAACACCACCCCTGCCCCCCCCATGAAATGCTTAGCTGTAAAACTAAAAAATATGGACATGATGTATATGAAAACTACAAAACTCTAATGAAAGAAATCAAATAAGAACTAAGTGAATGAAGATATATTCCATGTCCATGGTCAGGAAGACTCGATGTTGTCAAGATGTCAGTTCTTCCCAACCTTCCCAACCATTGAATTCCCAGATTCAATGTGATCTCAGTCAAAATCCCAGCATGTTATTTTGTGGGTATCAACCAACTGATTTTAAAGTTAATATGAGGGGCAGTTCTTCCCAACCTTCCCAACCATTGAATTCCCAGATTCAATGTGATCTCAGTCAAAATCCCAGCATGTTATTTTGTGGGTATCAACCAACTGATTTTAAAGTTAATATGAGGGGCTTCCCTGGTGGTAAAGAATCTGCCTGCCAGTGCAGGAGACACAGGTTAAATTCCTGGTCAAGGAAGATTTCACAACTCAACAACTAAGCCCATGGGCCACAACTAGAGTGTAGCCCCTACTCACCACAACTAGAGAAAAACCTGAACAGCAACAAAGACCCAGCACAGCCAAATATAAATAAGTAAGATTATATAAAAAATAAAATTACCACAGATTTACTGGTTTAAAACACAGTTGTTGTTTTAATTAAAAAAAAAAAAGCTCATATGGGGAAGGAAAAGACTCAAAATTGAAGAAGAACAAAATTAGAGGAACTGACACTATTCAACTTCAAGAATTACTCTAAAGCCACACTATTCAAAATGGTGTGGTATTGTGAAAGAATAGACAATTAGATCAGTATAATAGAGAATAGAGAGCCTAGAAATAGAAACATATAAATATAGTCAACTGATCTCTAACAAAAGGTAAAAGCTAATCTTTTTAACAATGCTGTTGGAACAACTGAATATCCACAAGCAAAAACCAAACCAAAACAAACAAATTTAGATGCAGACCTCACACCCATCACAAAAATTAACTCAAAATAGATCATAGACCTAAATATAAAGCCCCAAATTATAAAGCTCCTAGAAGATAACAGGTGAAAATATATTGGGTTGACCAAAATATTCATTTGGGTTTTTCCATAAGATGTTACAGAAAAATCCGAATGAGCTTTTTGGCCAACCGATAGAAGACTGTGGATATATAATACCAAAGGCAGGATCCATGAAAAAAATAATTGATAAGCTGGACTTATTTAAAATTAAAAACTTCTGATATGTGAAATACACTGTCAAGGGAATGAGAAGACAAGGCATACACAGGGAGAAGGTACATGCAAAGGATGCATCTGATACATGACTGCTTGGGTGTGTGCATGCTAAGGCTCTTGAGTCATGCCCAACTCTGCCACCCTATGGACTGTAGCCCCCAGGCTCCTCTGTCCATGGGATTCTCCAGGCAAGAATACTGTAGTGGGTTGCCATGCCCTCCTCCAGGGGATCTTCCCAAACCAGGGATCAAACCCACATCTCTTATGTCCCCTGAATTGTCAGGCAGGCTCTTTTCCACCTGGGAAGCCCAAATAATACAGAATGATGTATAATTTACAGTTATTTCCAATAAACACTTTTTTTGCATTTTTGTTAAAGTAATAAAACAATTGTCAGTTATAGTTATATATTTTTGTATATAATACTATATATTAAATACATTGTATATTTAATATTTTAAAATATAATAAATTTATGACATATCTACCACATTATGTATTGAATAATTATTTATTATTTATGTTTTAAAAAGTTGGTTGCCCGAGTCAGCCCCCACATAGTCCCACATAGCCCCCCACATAAATCCTATGAGATAATACTATTATCCTCACTGATTTACAGATGAAATAAAAACTTGAGAGATATTAACTTGCTTAAACCACAGCATAATAAATGATGATTTTTTTTTTCTCCTTTCCATCTAAGGTTAATCAGCTAGATTATTTTCTCTTATCAAGACAACTGAACTTGGAAATGTCCTTTTTTCCTTTGACCATGCTCTGTGATATGTGGGATCTTAGTTCCCCTACCAGAGGTCCAACCCACGCCTTCTGCAGTGGAAGTGCAGAGTCAATCTCTGGACTGCCAGGGAAGTCCCAAAATACCCATTCTTTTTATTACAGGCTTCAAAAGTTAGTCATCCATGGTAGTAAGAATGTGTGTTTGTGTGCATGTGTGTGTGCGCGCTCATGCTTTGGTCAGCAATATATTTTTAAATTAGGAATTTCACATAAAAGTCAGATTTCGGTTTTCTCTTAAAAACTTGGATGATCTGGAAACACTGGGCCCGTATTCCTCCGCAGCAGTTGCTTGCTAATGGACATTTGTCAAGACATTATCTCCAGTTTGCCAAGCTCCCCCTTCTCCCTTTCCTCTACATCCTGCCAGCTTCAATCAAGGACATTACACTTACTACAGAGGAAGCAGACGGTAATAGTTTAAGAAGCCAGACTGGGGTTCAAATCCCTGCTCTGCTACTTAACCAGCTCTGTAACTTTGGACAAATTACTTAACCTCTCTGTGTATAGGTTTCTTCAGTTTGTAAAGTTGAACTAATAACAGTGTCTTTCTCATAGGGCTTTTTTCTAAAAACCAATTTTTAAAAATTTTGTATCTCCTTATTTATGGCTGCCCTGGGTCTTAGTTGCTACACACAGGCTTTCTCTAGCTGTGGCCAGCCTGGAAAGTGTTAATCGCTCAGTTGCGTTCAACTCTTTGTGACCCCCATGGACTGTAGACAACCAAACTCCTCTTTGTTCATGGAATTCTCCAGGCAAGAATACTGAAGTGGGTAGCCATTGCCTTCTCCAGGGGATCTTCCTGGACCAGGGATCAAACCCTTGTCACCTGCATTGGCAGGCGGATTCTTAGCCACTGGATCACCAAAGACGTCCCCTTCACAGAGCTTTTAGAGGATTTAAAGTAATAATGCAAGAAAACCTTAGAACATTCTTTAGCATATATGTGTTCCCTAAGAGTATCATTACATCCTGTTACAGTGTAAGCAATTCAGTTTGAGTCCCCTGTTGATGAAACTCGATCTCTCCACCCTCAGAGGTATAGCCAGAAAATGAACTCAGACCACAGTAGTCCAGCAGCTGTGCTTTCTGGGTTATTCTGTGTTAAGTAATTCCACACGTGGACTTCCGTCATCCAGCCTGTGTTGAGCTAAACCAGGGCCAGTCCAATTTCATAGTCTCTATTCTAAAGGGAATAGACCACTTCACAGCCTTCATGAGGTTTTCAGTTTCCCAGATACCCCGTGCATCATTAATCGCAAGGGAACAAGCAATGCTTGGCAAGGCAGCGCGCTCTAAACTCGGAAGCAAGCAAGAGCAATTTTTCCACCTTCACTTTGAACCCCACCCCACCTCAGAGACAGCTCTGATTCAGACAGGCATGAGAAGGCTCATTACTGAACAGAATTCTGGCCACTCGAGGTAAATCATCCCAATCAGGTTAAGGGTGACTCCTATCTCCCCAAAGCTGAAATCAACTTTCTTTTTCAGGACTGAGAAACCTGGCAATTCAGAAAAGATCTCAGAAGAATCTTAAGGGTCTGACTTTAAATATTCATTTCTAGGTATAAATGTAGATTATAAACATACCTATAATTAAAGCAAAATAGATTTTACTTGATGTCTTAAACCTGCTCTTTTCATTTAGTACTACATTAGCAAAATATTTGATGTAAATATATTTACAATATCATTTTTAGGGGCATTTTGATATTCAGCTATATGACTGTAACAATCCCCTATACTTAGATATCTGGATAGCTTCCTAATGTTCCCCAAGTTCACAAAAATGATGTGATAAACAATCCTGTAAATTAAATTTGGAGAGCAACTTTACTTGTTTACCCTGGAATTTTTCTTAGAGGTAATTCCCCTAAGTCCTGCCCACCATTGGAAATAATTTTTAAAGAAAAAGTAAACCCTAAAATATCCCAGTTTGAATATTCCATCTATTTCCTGTTAGACCTTAATTGACACAGAACCTATCACTTATCAATATCTATTGTGTGTTCTATACTTTACATTCTTTAGTTAAATCATCCAACAGCTTTTTGTGATGGGCATTACTATTCTCAGTTAAGAAATGAGGCTCAAATGTGTAAAGTAATATGTCCAAGATCACAGCTAATAAATATCAGGAAATTTAAATTCTCCTTGGTGACTTTAAAGTTGAGGAACTTTCCTTAATACTGTGTTCCTGAGGAGATTCCATAATTCAATTTTTAAATAGACTCAACAATATTTTAGGTGCTGTGGGGAAAAGGACCATTTAGAGTTGTCAGTAATGATTTGCAAAATGAATACCCACTCACTAAAAATTGATGGAAATTAAAATGTTTAGTTATGAGGTAGCTGAAATCAAGAGATATTTCTGATTTCCTTTGGTTCTGAAAACACATAATTAGTATCACCTGCTCTGAGATGGATGCATGTGCCAGCTCAACTTCACTCTCTTCCTTAGTGCCTTCCAGAGCTCCTTGAAAGGTCTCTATTCAGACTCTAACTCCCTGTTCTTATAATATGCATGCAAGCATGCTAAGTCTCTCCAGTCATATCTGACTTTTTGCAGCCCTATGGACTATAGCCTGCCAGGCTCCTCTGTCCATGGGATACTCCAGGCAAGAATACTGGAGTGGGTTGCCATGGCTTCCTCCAGGGGATCTTCCTGAGCCAGGGTCTATTATGTCTCCTGGATTTCCGAGTGGGTTCTTTACCACTAATGCCACCTGGGCAGCCCATTCTTACACTATATAGGTTAACTTTTCTCTGTTGGGTATCATCAAAAACATATATACTAATGTCAACATGTTTTAGATGTAACAGATAGCATATTTTAAAGAATATGCCATATACCTGTACTCAAAGTTTTGTGGAATATAAATTCTGGTTGGTTCTTTTTTGGCCACTTGCTAATCTAAATCTGTCCATCTTTTGTAAAGATCAGCTTCCACCAGTCAGAAGACAAATGCTCCCTGTTCACCCACCTGGTCAACTCCTAAAATTGGATTTGTTATCTGAGCACCGAAGAATTGATGCTTTTGAACTGTGGTGTTGGAGAAGACTCTTGAGAGTCCCTTGGACTGCAAGGAGATCTAACCAGTCCATCCTAAAGGAAATCAGTCCTGAATATTCATTGGAAGGACTGATGCTGAAGTTGAAACTCCAATACTTTGACCATCTGATGCGAGGAACTTATTCATTTGAAAAGACCCTGATGCTGGGAAAGATTGAAGGTGGGAGGAGAAGGGGATGACAGAGGATGAGATGGTTGGATGGCATCACCGACTCAATGGACATGAGTTTGAGTAAGCTCTGGGAGTTGGTGATGGACAGGGAAGCCTGGCGTGCTGCAGTCCATGGGGTCGCAAAGAGTTGGACACGACTGAGCGACTGAACTGAACTGAGTTTGTAGTTACTACAACATTGAGGGTGCCCTTCAGAAAAGCTTAACCTCTCACTCTTTGACCATTCTTTGCATCAATTAGGATAGGTTCACCTGCAAGAAAAGTGCTTTAAGCCATTGGAAATTTTCTTTTTTCTTAAGGAAGTTTCCCAAAGTGGGCAGTTCCAGAGTTGACTGGCAACTCAAACATGTCATCAGGGACCCAGCGACTTTTCATCCTTGAGTTTCAGCATCCTAAGCGTGCTGCCTTGCATCCTCATGTTTGTCACAAGGTCACAAGGTGCCTACGGAAGCTCCAGGCCTTAGGTCTTCACACAACATTCAAAACTGAGAAAAGGGGGCAAAGGAAAAACACCTTTATTGTTCATCAAGAAGGAAATATTTTCCAGATTTTCCCCTATGCCCAAGATGGGAACTGGATCAAAGAGCCATCTCTAACTGCAACACAGGTTGAAAGGTGAATATCTGGCAAAGAGATTTAAAATTCTGATCGACTTAGACCAGTCACAATTTCATGCTTATTCAGCCTTTCTATCCTACCTCTTTAGTGCATTTTTTGATCTTTCACTCTTACTGTGGCTAAGGTTGAAGAAAGGGGAAATGAGCTATCAGTGGCTGCTGTCATGTGGTGTAGTGTGTCATAGGATCCTCTGTGCTCTGATATGAAGAAAGGATGATAAAGTTACCTATATATTATGATTAGGACTGGTCAAGAAATGGGTTTGGTCTATGTTTGATTCTTGCTTTAGCCTTGGCCACAATCAGTATAAAAGAAGATAACAAACACATCAAAATTGTAGAAATGCAAAAGGTGGCTAAAATCTTCCGTGGCTGAATTAGGAGTATGGGATTAACAGACACACACCACTGTATACAAACTAGGTAAACAACAAGGGCTTGCTGTATAGCACAAGGAACTATATTCAATATATTGTAATAACCTATAATGGAAAACAATCTGAAAGAATATATATATATATATAACTAAATTACTATGATGTATACCTGAAACTAGCACAATATTATAAATCAACTTCAATTTAAAAAATTGTCTGGGCTGAACTCATTACAAATATCATTTAGAGGCTCAGCAGGGCCAAAAATGAGAGAACGGTTATGTCCAAGTCAGGCAGAGAACAGTTAATCTCTGATAGTATCTTTGATGAAGACAGCTCCCCTTATCTCTTAAGACTAAAGAATAAGCCAATTTCTCCTGTTAGAAAGCCCCACTTTTTAGGATAAAGGTCAGGATGTGTATGCCGTGATGCATGCATGCCTGTGTGAGTGCTCAGTCGCTCAGTTGCGTCTCTTTGTGGCCTCTTGGACTGTAGCCCACCAACCTCCTCTATCCATGGAATTTTCCAGGCAAGAATACTAAAGCAGATTGCCATTCCTACTCCAGGGGATTTTCCCAACCCAGGGGTTGAACTTGGTCACCTGCATTGGCAGGCAGATTGTTTACCACTGAACTACCTGGGAAGTTGCTGTATTCCATGGTAGAGGCAGTCAAAAAATTTTAATGCCATTTGTGTGGGTGTGTATGTATCTGTCCCTCAGCAATACACTATGCACTGAAAAGAGTTCTAATGACAGCTACACACTAAATAAAATAATCAGCTAAATAAAAACCAGTCCCCAGATCTCAGAGTCTCCTCTATCCTCTTTGTATAATACACCTTTGTGAGCTGGAGAGGGGAGTCAAGGAGCTGCCAAAGTTGTAACACAACAGTGTTCATCTCAGAAAATAACGCACATGGGACATAATTCTGACTTTGTCAACCCCAACCTGTCCCTGCATAGTTTCCTTGGTATCACCAGAGACTAAAGCCCAGTCTGTGGAATTAAAAAGCAGTATCAGTGGAAAGCTGATTACTAAATAACGCTGAATTTAAAGTTAGGATACAAAATTGTAACTACCAAATGCTCAGGTATACTCAAACACATATTAAGTGTGTAACTGTATGAAATTACACATGTCATAATAGTTATGTCCAGGTGGTGTTATTTGGATGATTTTCCTTTATGCTTTTCTGCATGTCTAATTTCCCAACAATAAATATGTATTGCTTCATAATTAGGTAAATATTACTGTTTTCTTTTGTCTGTCTTTAAAATCAGCATCACAGTGTAAGAGGCTGTTCTGTTACAAAGCTGGTGCTGTTCACCACCTCCGCAAGGAGCAAATCTATCAAGAGCTGTTTTCATCAAAAAGTGCATTTCTCACTGGTGAAAGAGATCAATAGATCAAGACCAGAAGTTTTGTGATGATTTCTTGGAGGAAGAGACTGCGCAGGGTGCTTGGGGCCTGTGCTGTCTGGTTCCCTTCTGCCTCTGGCTCTCTGCAGAATTTAGCAGATTTATCCCTGCACTCCATCGAGACTTGGTTATTTTTAGCTCTGTTGACTTCTAAACTGTAGCATACAGAAATGCAATAGACAAAGTACCTTGTAGGTGGACAACCAAGCCATGGAAAAAGGAAAGAGCCCTCCACCAGGAAGAGGATGACTTACCCCAGGCAGAAGAATGATATGATATCTTGAGTAGAAAGGATTTAGGGAAGGGGACATCAAGCTAAAAGCCTCAGGAATTCCAGGCTGCCTGCCTTCAGCAGCAGCCAGAGCTGAAGGTCTTCCCTGCTTGTTTGCTGCCACCCTCTCCCTCGCCCTGCATCCTTCACTAGGCTCTAGCCTTGATGGCTGCTTCCCACTCCTTGAATACAGCACTGGTCACCTGCCCCCAAATGTGCACATGCCTCACGCCTTCACGTCACTGAAGCTGCTGCTCAAATGTGACCTTCCCTGAGAGACCTTCTCTGAGCATCCAATCTTGATTGCCACCAGACTATGCTCACCACAACCACTCTCTGAACTTTCACCTGGCCTGAGTTTTCTTCATGCCA
Organism: Giraffa tippelskirchi; assembly: GCF_054371585.1. NCBI lineage: Eukaryota > Metazoa > Chordata > Mammalia > Artiodactyla > Giraffidae > Giraffa > Giraffa tippelskirchi. The sequence continues at coordinate 142,164,117 of NC_137281.1, read as the reverse complement.
CTTTCTTTCATCTGGAGATTCATAAAAATGCACTCTAGTTTATTTGCTGATTATCCCCCTTCTGCTCCGTGAGAGCAGAAACTTTGTCTTGTTGACAGGTACATCTTCACCCCCAGAACACTCCCGTAGATAGTTGGCTTTCGAGAAATAGTTGTGTCATCCCCCTCACTTTTGAAGGTGGTTTTGAGGCAGTTGTACTGCCCTTCACTAAGGGATGGTAACTCTGAATCTGGGGTGGAAAACGTTTCCCTGTTGTTTCTCTCCCTCACCAACATGTTCACTGCCCAAGAACATGGCCCTCTCGCTCACCTCATTTTTAGCTCTTTTGTGTTCAGTTCCTTCCATCAGCTTTTCCTCTGGGGACTCCCCCTCGAGCCTCAGCCCTTTTCTGGATATCTTTCCTGTGCTCTTGCTTTGTTTTGTATTTTTTTTTTTTTTTGCCAGTTTCTTTGAGGTTTGACTGACAAAACTTGTAAATATTCAAGTTGTATGTGATTTTTTCAAGGTGTATATTGTAATGATTCAATGTTTGAGTGTGTGGTAAGGACACTTATGATCTACTCTTGGCAGATTTCAAGTGTACAATACAATATTCCTATGGTCCTGATGCTAGGAAGAACGGAAGACAAAAGGAGAAGGGGGTGGCAGAGAATGAGATGGTTGGATGGCATCACTGACTCAATGGACATGAGTTTGAGCAGCTCCAGGAAACAGTGGAGAACAGAGGAGCCTGGAGTGCAGCAGTCCATGCGATCACAGAGTCAGACATGACTTAGTGACTGAACAAAAGTAACAAAATCTGTGGTCACTGTGCCTCACATTAGGTCCTTAGAACATATATCTTATAACTAGAAATGTAACTGAGCAAGTGGGTTTGTGATCTGCTGCACAATGGAAAGACCAAATACCAAGTCAATGGTCTTTTACAGAGAGAAACAAGTTTTATTGCAAGGCAACCAAGCAAGGATGCAGGAGGCACTGTACCCTGTGACCAATAGCTCCCCACTTATCCCCATTTATTTTACTTTCTGGTTCTATGAGTTCAACTTTTTTAGCTATCATACCACTCACCACAAGAAGTGAAAAGCGTTAGTTGCTCAGTTGTGTCCAACTCTTTGCGACACCCTGGACTGTAGCCCGCCAGGCTCCTCTGTCCATGGGATTTCTCAGGCAAGAATACTGGAGTAGGGTGCCGTTTCCTTCTCCAGGGGATCTTCCTGACCCAGGGATGGAACCTGGGTCTCCTGCATTATGGGCAGACAGTCTGAGTCACCAGGGAAGCCCATTTCCCAAAGACAAATCAGTAAATGGAGAGATGAGGTGTTGGGGCAAGGAATAGTGACTTTATTTGGAAAGCCAGCAGACTGAGAAGATGATGGACTACTGTCCCAAAGAGCTATCTTGCCCTGGTTTGGATGCTAGTTTCTTTATAGAACAAAGAGGATGAGGTGAGGGGGTAAAGTGAAAAAGGTGATAAGCAGTTGCAAATACTCTCTGGTTCCAGCCAGACTCAGAGGGGATGTGTTCATTTCTTTTTATCTGCAGCTATTTATGGGTTGGCATGGTCAGGATATGTCCTGTGAGTGTAAACAAAGGTATTTTAGCTTGAATGCAGGCATGGGAGGCAGGGTTACCAGAGATGGGCCATCATGTATACTTTAAACTATAGGCAACATCCCTTTAGTGATTAACTTTCAGCAAAAGCAAGAGGATACAAAGGTTAAAGTAAAAGAAACAGATCCAATATGGAGTCAGGTTTGTTCTATTAAAATTTCCCACTATCAGTGTCTATTCCACAACCTTGTGGGAAAAGGGGCTATCACTGCCCTGGCTATTTCCTGCTGAATGGGGGCAGTGAGGGGGTGATCATGGGATAGAATTGATGGAATTGATCAACTTGGGACTGAAAGTTGTACTGAGTCCCTGGTTGGGCATACAGTATATGGCCCTGTCACAATACTTGGACAAGCACTTGAACATATACATACATTCCCACACTTGGAATAAGGACACCTAGGATGCTCTCCTCTGTGTTGTCTCGAGATTCTGCCAAACATTTCATCCTGGAGAAGGAAATAGCAGCCCACTCCAGTATCCTTGCCTGGAAAATGCTGTGGACAGAGGAGTCTGGTGGGCTACAGTCTGTGGGGTCGCAAATAGTCGGACACGACTGAGTGAGCACACATGCAAACACTTTGTAGAAGAGGGAAGGTTATTTCCTCCTTCGGTCCTTTCCCAAAGTCCCTTGTCTGTGGCCAGTGCAGTGAAACAAAAGAGCAGAGCAACAGTCATCATTCCTTACCTGGTAGGAAGCCTGGCTTGAAATAGCAAAGTAAGCCTGTGGCTCAGCTGGCAAAGAATCCGCCTGCAATGCGGGAGACCTGGGTTTGATCCCTGGGTTGGGAAGATCCCCTGGAGAAAGGAAGGGCTACCCATGCCAGTATTCTGGCCTGGAGAATTCCATGGACTATATAGTCCATGGGGTCGCAGAGTTGGACACGACTGAACGACTTTCACTTTCACTTTCAATGGCTCATAAGACCAAGTCTGTTTTCCTTTGTTCCATCCAGGTTCTGGAGGAGTAATACTTGGGTGTGGTAAATCTATGATCTTATCCCCACTAATTTAAAGAGGAGTGAGTGTTCAGCAGCACCTTGTATGGTCCTGTCCACTTAGTGGCAAGTTGATGTTCAGGTCCTTGTTCTCTCTAGGTTTAGAGGAGGAACTGATCCCCAGGCAGGAAAGGGAGCAGGACTTCCTCATTTGGGGAGACAGACTATTGGGGACAAACTCACGAATGGAAGTTAATATAGTGCTAAAGTTTTAACACAGTTGGTGACTGCTAAGTCCTTTAAGACATCTATAGATTCTCCTGCCCAGACAGGCACCTGGAATAGCCTACCATAAATATTTCAAAAGTGCTTAATTTAAGCTTGCTTTTAGGAGCCACATTAATCTGTAGCAGGGCAAGTGGCAAGGCCTTATCTCAAGTTAAATTAGTCTCTTGACATACTTTAACAATGCTCCTTTCTGATGTACGATTCATTTTCTCAGTTTTTCCTGTTGATTGTGGTCTCCAGGTTGGTGGTTGTTTTCAATTAACGTGTATTGTTTAGACACTTGTTGGGTTATGCTTGAGACAAAGGCAGGCCCTTTTATCACTTTAAAGGGTACTAAACCATCCAATGGCTTCCCAGGTGGCACTAGTGATAAAGAAACCATCTGCCAATGCAGGAGACGTAAGAGACACAGGTTTGATCCCTGGGTCAGGAAGATACCCTGGAGGAGCACATGGCAACCTACTCCAGTGTTTCTGCCTGGAGAATCCCATGGACAGAGGACCCTGGTGGGCTATAGTCCATAGGGTTGCAAAGAGTCGGACATGACCAAAGTGACTTAGCACATTCAGAGACCATCCAAATTGGAGGATAATTTCCTTAAGAAGGGCTGTCACAACTTTAGAGGCTTTTAGCTATCTGGGTGGAATATGCTTTCCCCCATCCTGAAAAACTGTACACAAGCACTAGCAGGTATCTAGAATTTCCTGCAGCTTGAAACATTTGAGTAAAGTCTATTTGCCAGTTCTCAGTGGGGCAGGTCCCTCTGTGTTGAGTCCCCAACGGGGGAACTCTGACAGCAGTCTTTGGGCTATTTTTGCACAAATCAAGCAGTTCTGAGTGACTCGCTGCATAGTCTTTTGTAGGTTAGATCCCATTAAATACTTCTGAATCCATTTAAGGTGGCATCTCTCCCATAATGGGTACTATTATGAATGTGCTGCAGGGCTTCCCTGGTGGCTCAGATGGTAAAGAATCTGCCTGCAATGCAGGAGACCTGGCTTCAATCCCTGGGTCGGGAAGATCCCCTGGAGAAGGGAATGGCAACCCGCTCCAGTAATCTTGCCAGGAGAATTCCATGGATAGAGGAACCTGGCAGACTACAGTCCATGGGGTTGCAAAGAGTTGGGCATGACTGAGCAACTAACATTTTCACTTCATGAATGTGCTGCAGCACAATGTCTCAGAGTGTCTCAGGGATCAAAACAATTCCTTGTGCACAACATTTCCAGCCAGGCAATCAAGAGTGAAAACTTTGACCCTCTCCCTGTCCTTTTCTGAATACATTGACTGTCAATCTGTTAGAGAAGTGATCCCATCACGACTTGATAAACGCCCTAGCAAATCATCCATATATTGCAGTACAAGTCCTTCACTTAAGTTTCCAACCTTTTCCCAAACAAGGTAGGGGAATTTTTAAATCCTCAAGGCAGGACTGTCCAACATTACTCTTGGACTACATGTGTTTCTGGGTCCTGCCATTCAGAAGAAAATAACTGCTGTGATTCTTCCGCAAATAGGAATGCAGGGAGAAAAGAAACCATCTTTTAAGTCCCCAAACTGAGTACCAGCCATATTCTCTCAGGATAATTGTGAGCAGAGCACACACAGAGTGCAACTCTTAAATTTTTTTTTTTTTTGCAACTCTTAAATTATTTCATTAATAGCCCTCAAGTTTGGACAAAGCGATATTCTGCAGAGTTTGACTCTGCAGAATAGAGGTTTTGTATGGGGACCTGCAGGGTTTCATCTGTCCTGTTTTCAAAAACTTCTTGAGAATTGTCTGGATTTCCTTTTTGTCCTCTTGTCTCAGGATATTGTTTTAGATTAAGTGTCCCACCATCCCTTTTTAATGAGATCTATGAGAGTCCCTTGGACTGCAAGAAGATCCAACCAGTCCATCCTAAAGGAGATCAGTCCTGGGTGTTCGTTGGAAGGACTGATGTTGAAGCTGAAACTCCAATACTTTGGCCACCTCATGAGAAGAGTTGACTCATTGGAAAAGACCCTAATGCTGGGAAGGACTGGGGGCAGGAGGAGAAGGGGACAACAGAGGATGAGATGGCTGGATGGCGTCACCGACTCGATGGACATGGGTTTAGGTAGACGCAGGGAGTTGGTGATGGACAGGGAGGCCTGGCGTGCTGCGATTCATGGGGTCGCAAAGAGTCGGACACAACTGAGCGACTGAACTGAACTGAACTGAACTGATGCATTTTTGGCCTTCCCTGGGGTGCCATCTGCCCACCCTTTTGGTCTTATATTTCCATATACCTTGGTGGGGAAAGAGCTCTGTCTCCTTTTCTGGGATTTTTATGATTGTCATCTGTAGGCTTAACGCTTGCTCTGGTGGGACTCTGATTGTCAAGCTGTTCTGGCAGAAAAGTTACTTGAACTTTACAAAGGAGATTTCCACCCAAAAGAGGGATTGGACATTCTGGTATATATAAGAAACTATGTTTCAAAGTGATGTCCCCTAGCTGGCATTCAAGAGATTGGATAAACAAAGGATTTTGTGCTTCTCCAGAGACTTCCGTGACTGAGATGGATTGAGATGTTTTCGGTGCCACCTTGATGTTACGTCTGCATCTATCAGAAAGTCCATCAGCTCATTCCCTGCTGTCCCTGGGCTCCTGTGGAGAAACTGGAATCGGGCTCCTCAAGTCCCCTGGGGGCCCTGGGTCTCTTCATTCATCATCAGTGTTGCTCTCTTTCTACCATATGAGAGGCTCCCATCTTTGTTTTATTGCTTTTCCTCCTTATCTTTTAGCTCAGGGCAACCTTTTTTCCAATGCCTTTCCTCCTTACAGTAAGTGCATTGTTCCTTCCACAATGGCTGTTTCCCTCTCTTTGGATTTTTGTTGAATGAATTTCTTGTATATTTTGTTAAACCCAGCCTGCTGGCTATTTGCATTTAGGCCCGCATGGGATAATGACAAAGGGGAAATTGCTCTGCACAGGGAGTGGCTCCTGGTCTGCACAGGGTTCCCTGTCAGGTCTTGGTTGGTTCCTCTGCCCCAGGAACTAGCACAGGATTTTCCAGCTGATTCCTACATGGAGGGAGAGCTAGTCCCATTGCTTTGTGAGCCCCAGCATGGAAGCAGAAGTAGATGTTTTTCTGGAACTCCCTTACCTTCTCCATGATCCTAGGAATGTTGGCAATTTGATCTCTGGTTCCTCTGCCTACCCAGCCGGAGGTTCTCCAATCATGTACTGTTGAAGACTAGCTTGAAGGATTTTGAGTATAACCTTACTAGCGTGTGAAATGAGTGCAATTGTATTATGGTTTGAACATTCCTTGGCATTGCCCTTCTTTGGGAATGGAATGAAAACTGACCCTTTCCAGTCCTGTGCCCACTGCTGAATTTTCCAAATTTACTCATATATTGAGTGTAGCACTTTAACAGCACCATGTTTTAGAATTTTAAATAGCTCAGCTGGAATTCCATCACCTCCACTGGCTTTATTGGTAGTAATACTTCCTAAAGCCCCCTTGATTTCACACACCAGATGTCTATAAAACATACTAGATTGTTTTCAGCTACTCCTCCACTGACTTTTAAAATCATCATATCCAGTGTAAAAAAAAATATCAAACTAGGATTCTGGTAGAAATTTCATTACATATATAAATTCCTTTGGGAAGGGTAGATATTGTTATGACATTATCTCATCCTATTAATATCTTAGGAAGTTGTGACTCCATTTAGATATATTTTTTTCCACATTTTAATAAGATTTGTGTAGTTTTACTTATTTAGGTCTTTTGCCTTTCTTGTAAACTTTATTTCTAGGTATTTGTAGTTTGAGGTTTTATTAAAAATGGGATTTCCTCCCCCCAGAAATTTAAATTTCTGTTTATTAAAACTGTCAACTTTTGTATTTTAATTTTGTATCCAGTGACATTTTTCGATCATTTTAATAACAAAAACTAACAGTTTTGGAGAACTAACAACTAACAGCTAGACATTGTTTCAAGCCTTTTAGTGGGTTAACTCATTTAATCCTCATAATGTCTCTGTAAGGTAGATACTATTATATCATTTCTATAGATGAGGAAGTGAAGGTGTTAGTCTCAGTCGTGTCCAACTCTTTGTGACCCCATGGACTATAGGCTGCCAGGCTCCTCTGTCCATAGAATTCTCCAAGCAAGAAGACTGAAGTAGGTTGCCATTCCCTTCTCCAGGGGATCTTCCCAACCCAAGGATAGAACCTGGATCTCCTGCATTGCAGTCATCTTTACCATCTGAGCCACCAGGGAAGCCCGTAGATGAGGAAAGTGAGACATAACATAGAATTTCTTAATCTTTCCTGGAAAACAATCTTCTAACCTGAAATTGAAGATGTTACTATTTAGTGATATTCTGGTAATTTTTTAAATCTTATTGTATTGCCCAAAACTTATAAAACTGTGTTGAATAACAGGAGACATAATACATGTTTTTCTTTATTTTAATAGAACTATTATAAATAGAGATTATAGGTAAATCCAAATGTACCCTGGAAATATGATAAAGAACTATATGCTTTCAAATAATGATATTATTATTATTATTATTATTAGGGAACAAAGAAAAAATAAAGAGATTTATATGTGCAAGTATATTCCATCATCCCAACTGAATGCACAGTTACAGAGAATACCAAGGAGAGATAAGAAGGCCTTCTTCAATGAACAATGCAAAGAAATAGAAGAGAACAATAGAATGGGAAAGACGAGATCTCTTCAAGAAAATTGGAGATATCAAAGGAATATTTCATGCAAGGATGGGCATAATACAGGACAGAAATGGTAAAGACTTAACAGAGGCAGAAGAAATTAGGAAGTGGAAAGAATACACAGAGGAATTGTACAAAAAAGGTCTTGATGACCCGGAAAACCACGATGATATGGTCACTCACCTAGAGCCAGACATCCTGGAGTATGAAGTCAAGTGGGCCTTAGGAAGCTTTACTACTGATAAAGCTAGTGGAGGTGGTGGAATTCCAGCTGAGTTATATGAAATACTAAAAGATGATGGTGTTAAAGTGCTGTACTCAATATGTTAGCAAATTTGGAAAACCCAGCAGTGGCCACAGGACTGGAAACAGTCACTTTTCATCCCACTTCCAAAGAAGGGCAGTGCTAAAGAATCTTCAAACTACCGGACAATTGCACTCACTTTCCATGCTAGTAAGATTATATGCTCAAAATCCTTCAAGCTAGGCTTTACCAGTACTTGAATTGAAAACTTCCAGATGTTCAGGCTGTGTTTAGAAAAGGCCGAGGAACCAGAGATCAAATTGCCAACATTTGTTGGATCATAGAGAAAAAGGAAGGGAATTCCAGAAAAACATCTACTCTGCTTCATCGACTACACAAAAGCCTTTTGACTGTGTGGATCACAACAAACTTTGTAAAATTCTGAAAGAGATGGGAATACTAGACCATCTTACCTGCCTAGTATGCGGGTCAAGAAGCAACAGTTAGAACCTTATATGGAAAAACTGACTGGTTCAAAATTGTGAAAGGAGTATGACAAGGCTGCATATTGTCACTCTGTTTATTTAACTTATATTCAGAGTACATCATATGAAATGTTGAGCTGGATGAGTTACAAGCTGGCATCAAGACAGGCGGGAGAAAGATCAAACAGTTCAGATATGTAGATGATAACCATTCTAATGGCAGAAGTGAAGAGGAACTAACGAGCCTCTTGATGAGGGAGAAGGAGGAGAGTGAGAAAACTGGCCTGAAACTGAACATTCCAGAAAGTAAGATCATGGCATCTGCTCCCATCACTTCATGGCAAATAGAAGGGGAAAAAGCAGAAGCAGTGACAGATTTTATTTTCCTTGGGCTCCCAAATCACTGCGTACAGTGACTGCACCCATGAAATTAGAAGATACTTGCTCTTTGGAAGGAAAGAGCAAGTTATCCCTCACCTTCCCTCAAGCAACCATTGATTGTTTTCTGTGACTCTAGATTCTTTTTTTTTGCTTGTTCTAGATATTTTTCTTCTTGCCTCTATATCTGTTGATGTTTCTTCAGTGAATATTTGTTTTCACGTCGCTAAGTCGTGTCCAACTCTTTTGCAACTCCCAGAATAGGCTTCCCTGTCCTTCGCTATCTCCCAGAGTTGCTCAAATTCATGTCCATTGAGTTGGTGATGCTCTCTAACCATCTCATCCTCTGCCACCATCTTCTCCTTTTGCCTTCCATCTTTCCCAGCATCAGGGTCTTTGGAAACATCACTTTGCTGACAAAGGTTATATAGAAAGCTTTTGTTTTCCCAGTTGTCATGTACAGATGTGAGAGCTGTATCATAAAGAAGGCTGAGGGCCAAAAAATTGATGCTTTCGAATTGTGATGCTGGAGAAGACTCTTGAGAGTCCCTTGGACTGCAAGGAGATCAAATCACTTAATCCTAAGGGAAATCAACCCTGTATACTCACTGGAAGGACTGATGCTGATGCTGAAGCTGAAGCTCCAATCCTTTGGCCATCTGGTGCAAAGATCGGACTCACTGGAAAAGACCCTGATGCTGGGAAAGATGGAAGGCAAAAGGAGAAGATGGTGGCAGAGGATGAGATGGTTAGAGAGCATCACCAACTCAATGGACATGAATTTGAGCAACTCTGGGAGATAGTGAAGGACAGGGAAGCCTGTTCTGGGGGTTGCAAAAGAGTTGGACACGACTAAGTGACTTGAAAACAAATATTCACTGAAGAAACATCAACAGATATAGAGGCAAGAAGAAAAATATCTAGAACAAGCAAAACAAAAATGAACCTATAGTCACAGAAAACAATCAATGGTTGCTTAAGGGAAGGTGAGGGTTAACTGCAGAGGGGATTGAGAACTTTTGAGAGATGAAAATGTACTGTATCTTGATTTGAGTGGTTGTTATATTTGTATGTACTTTTGTCAAAACTCATCAACCTGTACACTTAAAACAGGTGACTTTTATTGTATGTAATTGAGATGGTTGGATGGCATCACCGACTCAATAGCATGGGTTTGGGTGGAATCCGGGAGTTGGTGATGGACAAGGAGGACTGGTGTACTGCGGTTCATGGGTTTGCAAAGAGTCAGACATGACTAAGCAACTGAAATGAACTGAACTGAACTGATACCTCATAAGGGCTTCCCTGATAGCTCAGTTGGTAAAGAATCCACCTGCAATGCAGGAGACCCCAGTTCGATTCCTGGATTGGGAAGATCCATAGGAGAAGAGATAGGCTACCCACTCGAGTATTCTTGGGCTTTCCTTGTGGCTCAGCTGGTAAAGAATCTGCCTGCAATGAGGGAGACCTGAGTTCGACCCATGGTTTGGGAAGATCCCCTGGAAAAGGGAAAGGCTACCCACTCCAGTTCTCTCTGTTGGAAAATTAAGATGCTTCCAATTTTTTACTCTTATATGTAACTAAACATTTGAGCACAGATCCTCCATTATTGCCACAAAATGAATTTCTACTAGTAAAATTACTAGTAGAGGCAAAAGTGGTTCACATTTTTTAAGTAATTTGATATATCTTCCAAAACTGCCTTCCCTAAAATCTATGCTAATTTATGGGTCCACCAGTGGTCTCTTGGTCTTGATTATGGACCAATCCGCCTCATGGGTCCCCATGAAAACAGACACAAGGTAAATCCTACCAGTTGTCATAACCTGAAGTCTCACGTTAGAAGTTATTGAACTTATGCAGAGTCAGTGCCTCAGCCCTTAACTGGATTCAAGGCCCATGAATGTTGAGGGATGTGAGACCACAGGGCTCAGTTAGGACTGAGGATATCTGGGACTCAGACTCAGGACTGAAACCACTGTGTGATTTGATGAAATAGCATTGTTCAAGGGACCAGGAAAGAACTCACACACCATCCCAAGCTCAGGCGCTCTCTAACTCCTATGCCTACTTAATCACTTTGGACCAAACCTTGTTCCAGAGCAGTTCTTAGGGAAGCCAGGAATCTGGGAAGTTGCACATACTGAGCTTGCTGTTATCAGTGAAAATCCAGTTGATTCCACCTTATTCTGCATGTGGCCTTGGGATGGTTTTTTAACCTCTCTAAGGCTCAATTTCCTCAAGAGAAAAATGGAGTTCATAATTGTACCTGTCTCACAGAGTTTTGTGAGGATGACATGAAATTAGGCAATCAAATTCATTAGCAGGGCACTTGGCCTTGAGGAGGTGCTGACACTTGGAGAGTACTATTCTCACTTTTTTGGCCCATCATTTTCGGCTTCAGGCAGCAAAGGCCTGAGAGCAACTTCGTGCCCCTGTGTTTTTTCCCAGAACCTGCCCTGGTGTCTCTACAGAAGCCCAGCCACCAGGCTCATTTTAGATCTGCCTAATGCCATCCATAGACTAGGGATGTGAAACCCCATTCTTAGGAGAGGCTTGCCCACCCCTCATGCCTCCAGGACCAAGCCTGACAAATATAGCAGAAATTACAGGCATCTGATTTAAGGCTACGTGTGTACACTTTGTGTAAGCCAAGCCCCAAACCCTAGTTCTGTTGCTGCATCAAAGGGTCATCTCTCTTCCAGACTCCAGGCCCAGAAGAAGCAGCAATTTGGGAGACAGCCCCCTCGTATTTTTAGCCTTAAAAACCCCAAAGCCAACATACCAGCGCTCACCCAAGCGTCTGTCACAAGCTGTTGTTTGATTTGGGTTGAGAAAATGACAGACTGAGTTCTGCACCAAGAACAGAAGGGGGAAAAAAAAAGAGGGGAAAAAGGGAGTTTTCTTTTCCCTCCACTGCTAACCTCCATCCCCCCTCAACTCCTCCCCTAGGCCTGGGTGGACCCTGCCTGGTTAATCGCCCCCTGCTATATTTAAAAACCACAGATGTGTTTGGTGGAGACTTAATTTCGGGATTGCAGGCGGCGTCTCCTGAGGACAAGGGGAAAGCCGGTGCTGCGCGCCCGCCTGCCCTCCCTCCCCGCCGCTGCCCGGAGCTCTGGACTCCGCGGAATCCAGGTCAGGACGCGCCGCCGTCTTGGAACTGCCGCTGGCCAGGAGGCGCCCGGCGCCAGGCTCCAAAGATTGGGTGGGTGGCCGCGGGCTACGGGTTCCGTCTGCATTCGGTCCTGGGGGCTCTCGGGATGCGAGAGGCAGACTCGGCTCCCCGCTGCTGGTCGGGAAGCTCTCTGAAAATCGCCCCCATCGGCGCGCGAGGATAAATATGCGCGGCTAGTCGTGCCGTGATAGGGTGACGTTGGGTTTTGGAGGCTTGGAGATTGGCTTTTGATTCGGCTTCCTCCTGAAGCTTAATGGGCAAAGCTCTCGGCTCGCCCAGAAACCAGACCCTCCGCGCGTCCCCTCCGCGCGCGGCGAGGCCGAGACGAGTCCTGCGGTGACGGCGTGCTAGGCGGAGAGCCGGCGCGCTCCCAGCCCCGGGAAAGCCCCGGCGACGCAGACTGCAAGTCCGGGGTCCTCGGAGCCGCCAGGGCGCGCCGGGCCGCTCGCTTTCCTACCCCTCCCGGCAGGGATCCCCTTGCTGCGGGCGGCCGGGACTCCGGGCCTCTCCTGAGCTTTTAGTCCGAGCCCGCGCCCGAGTCGGGGTTTCCCGGGGGTCTACGGAGGCGTGCTCCCTGCTCCTTAAACCGGTGCCAAGGGACCCCTCCCCAGGCCCCCTGCTCCGGCCCTAGCCCTCGCCCTCCGGATGCGCTGCCCCAAGGCTCCCTGAAAGCTGGTAGCCCACGAGCCCGGCGGGCGGGCGGCGGCGGCGGACTGACATGCCCCGGACGCGGCTGCGGCCGGCGGGTAGCCCGCTGGGGCGATGAGCCGCTGCGGCCGGTGAGGAGCCCGGCGGCGGGGGCATCGCGCACCTTTCTCACCACCCCCCCTCACTTGCCCACCCCGCCCGAGAGACCGAGAGGAACCGGTGAGTGAAGGGCTGAGCCTCCTGCCCTTCCCCCTCAACCGGCGGCCGAGGCCGGGGAGGCAGAAGTCTGGCGGGGGCGGCTGAGGGTGGTGGTGGTGGAGGGGGTGGGTTTGGGGATGTCCCCGTGAGGGTTCCGACTTGTGAATAACGGTGTTAATTAAGTTCTTTCTCGAGATCATTCACGTGAACTGCTTTCCTGCGGGTCTAGTGTCAGAAGAGGTGGCGGGGGGGAGGGTGCCCCGGAAAGTGTACTCGGATACAGGCGGTGCTGGGAGGTGGGGTGGGGGGCGTTCTGGCGGACTGAGTGCCTCCTGGGAGGTGCCGTGGTGGTTGCGGGGAGGGGGGCGCGGTGCAGAGATGCCTGGGCTGGTCGCGGGTTTGTCGGGTTACGGGCGGGTGCGCATTAGGGAGGCTGAGCGCCGTGTTGCGTGCTGGATGCGTGTATGCATGTGTGTGCCTGGGCTGTGCCAACGAGTGTTGTGCTCCCGGGGTGGCGAGCGCCCGTGGGGTTTGGGGGCTGCGAGGGGAGCGCGTTACCCACTCGGCGCGCGCCCGCCTGTACGCACGCCCGCGCGCACCCCAACCTCGGGGCTCCACCGCCGCGGGTCAGGAACTGCAGCCCCGGCGCACCAGCCCGCGGCGGCCAAGGGGGCGGGGAGAAGGAGGGTTTCTCCCGGCCGGTGTCCTCCCGTCCGCGGTGGTCTGGGCGGGCCGGGGCCAGGTGGAGAGAGGTGATGTGTGTAACTATCCCCCCTCCCCAGCCCATCTGCTCCCCGCCCCACCCCCACCCCCGCTCGCCTACACACCCCTCACCGCCGCCACCACACACATGCACACAAGCACACATGCACACAAGCACACACGCACACAGCCACAGGCCTTCATTCAGAGGCTGGCCTGCTCCTGCAAGACCCTGCCTGACCTGCCCCGAGGACCCGAGCCACTGGGGAGATGAAGAAAGCGATATGTTTCGGGAGGGGAAAAAAGCGATTTTTTTCCCTCCTCTTTATTCACTGTGTTTTATTTTTAACCGTGGAGGGAGGGGGTGGGGGTTAAATAGAACAAACGCCTTTAATGCAGTGCCATAAATTTACCCGCTCCCTGCCCGCCTGCCTGCCGCCTGTCTCTTTCTCCCTCTCAGTCTCTCCTTGTCCGTCTGTCTCTCTCTCTCTCCCTTAGTCTGGTGCGCTCTCTCTCTGTCTTTGGCTCTGTCCCTTGGTGATTAAAAAACAAACCCCGAACATTTGGTTGTTCGGGCTCCTGGGCGGAAAGATTGAAACTGGGGTTAGTTTATGAGAAGGGCAGGCCGCAGCTGGGAGCAGGGCTGCGCGCTCTTGAGTGGCCGAGGAACACCCCAGGCGGAGGGAGCTGTGGATACGTGATAGGAGCACATCCGGCCTGCTGGTGGGGGCCTCGTGGCGACCTGGTGACTCGCAGCCGTGTGTGATTAATCTTCCGCAGCTGTTGTGCCCCGTCCACTTGAGCTGAGCTCTTGTTTACCTCGATTTTCAAATATAGCTGCTGCACCCTGCTTCTCCCTGACGGAGGAAGATCCGCTCAGGTCCTCCCTCCCGCCGGCCCTTCTTCCTGCGGGCCTTACGGGTCGAGTTTGAGAGAAACCCGCGCCTTCCCGCGTTGCGCCTTTCCACGCGAGCTGGGTTGAGGGTCAGAGCTGGGGGCAGTTGTGGTCTCCCAGCCCCTCACAGGCATCTGCAATTCCCCTTTGCAGTTTACACATACAAGTCCACTCCACAGTTCCCTGTTCCTTTAAATTAAATATAGATATGGGGTTGAGAAGAAGCAGGTGGGACCTAAATTTGGTTGAAGTGGTTTTCAGACTTCATGAAGATGGGAAGGCTGTTTAGGTGGTTTCCTCTACCTGGGAATGCTTTATTGCTCTTCCAACACTTCGTCCTTGTCTAATGTACTCCTATTTATCCTTCTGTCCTTAGTTCATTGGCGACTTTCTCAAGGAAGCTTTCCCTACCTTCCCTAAGCCAGATTCCCTTATTTTACACTCCTAACTTGAACCTATTATTTTGAAGTAATTTAAAGATGCACGTTCAATTTATTTATGTGATTGAGTAATGCCAGTCACACCTCTGGACAGTAAGCTGCATGAAGGGAGGAAAGAGAGCTGGTGTTTTTTCATCTTGTATCCCCAGGGCCTGGCAGTGTGCCTGGCATAGAGAAGCTACTCTGTCAATGCTCGGTGAATGAATGAAACTAGGAGGAATAAGTTACCTCTCCTCTGATCTCTACTTTGGCATCTCTTGCAGAAGGGCTACAGTCCTTCCCAGGTGGTGCTCATAGTAAAGAACCCATCTGCCAGTTCAGAAGATGAGAGAAGATGCAGGTTTGATCCCTGGGTTGGGAAGATCCCCTAGAGAAGGGCATGGCAACCCCCTCCAGTATTCTTACCTGGAGAATCCCATGGACAGAGGAGCCTGGCGGGCTACAGTCTATGGGGTCACAAAGAGTCGGACACAGCTGAAGCAACTGAGCATGCATGCACACATGGCCCCGCAGAGCCTCCTGGTCAGAGAAGGAAGAACAGGGCCAGCAAACTGACCCTGTAAAAAACACACCCTTCCCCTGGACTTCTCCCTGGGCTGGGGCCCTGAAGCTGAGGGAGTGTCCTCCTGATCCAGCCCTGCCCTGTCCCTGTGCAAGGCGGCCCCTTGTACAGTCCCTGGCGCAGTTACTGGTATTGTCCATGGGTAGTCATTGTGGGCATTGTTCCTCAGCCTACATGGTCCAGTCACTCACTGCCGACAATCTGGATTTGGAGGAATATGTCACACAGCTTCTCCTCAAGCTACCAAGGTTGGATCAAAAGAGAAAATCACTCCCTTTGCACTCAAGCCTGGTTGCTTTGCTTGGAAGTTCAAACATTTGATGAGTTTTAGAAATACATTTGACTCCAATAAAGAAAGGCGTCATTGATTCAATCAATCAGTTATTTATTCAGTAAATATTCAACAATCCCTTTGGCCAAGTATTTGCTGGGTACAGAGGCAAATAAAATAGAGTGTTTCCTTCCCTCATAAACACACACTCATCCCAGCAGGGATAACCAACTAGTGAACACACAATTACCATTTAAACTGATTCCTCTCTGTGAAGGCTACATCCCAGGTGCAGTGAAAATGTAGGAAGATCACGCTCTAGGGGGTCTTGAGGAGACCTTCTAGGGATAGCTGATCCCAGAAAGACAGGCTAGCGAGGAGCTGGCTTTGGTGAAAGTAGGGAGGGAAAAGGTGGGGGAGCAAGGTCTTTGAGTGAAAGGATCAGTACGTGCTGTGCTGTGCTCAATCATGTCCAACTCCTTGAAATCCCCTGGACTGTAACAGCCCACCAGGCTCTGTCCATGGGATTTCCCAGGACAGAATACTGGAGTGGGTTGCCATTTCCTACTCCAGGGGATCTTCCCCACCCAGAGATTGAACCTGCATCAGTCTCCTGCATTGCAGGCAGATTCTTTATTGCTGAGTGGTCAGGGAAGCCCTGAAGGGATCAGAATGCAAAGGCCTAAAGTGGACAAGAGCTCTTTCAAATGACTGAAGACTGAGGGTAAAGTTTAGAGAGATGAGTTTAGAGAAGTTCTAGGGGCCAGATCTTGAAGGACTTGTACTTCATGCTAAGGTTTTCCACTGAGTTTCCAGTGGGGACTTGGGAAGGATTTCGGGACTGAAGAGCATGGTCAGATAGTGCATCAAGACCAGAGAGTAGCAAGAGGGAGTAGGGGGCTGTTGTAGAACCCTTGTGCGTTGTCATCCTGCTGGCCTATGAGGGAGGGTTAGGGGGTTCCTCTTTCTGTTTTAGCATACAAACCAGAGCTGTCCTTCTAGGAAGAAATTTCCCTATTTTCTTTAATGAGATTGGTTTGTGTTCAGTTGTCTCTTTGTTTTTTGGATGGGCACTCTAAACCCAACGCTGGGTAGACCGCCTCAAGGGAAAGGAAAAATGGCTCCAGCATGTCTAAGACACTCTTCCCAGTCAGCTGAGCTGCCCAGCAAGGTGGACCCCTAAAGATCTGAGATCTCTGGGGCGTGGGGAAGGTCTTGAGCAGGAAGGTGAAGGGTAAGAAGGGTTGCGATCCATAGAGACTATTGAACAAGACATCTAGATAGGAAGAATCACACGTATATGTACATTTTTTATAATGTGAAGAGTAAGTAGAGGCTAATTCCTGAATCAAGTGTATTTAGATGTGGTATACAGGGTCATGTCTACTAAGAAAACAGCTCTTGGAATGGGTCAGGTAGCATTTACTGTCTTGATGTCTGAATGACAAATAGTGCTTTCCTGGTTGTGTACAGGAACGCTGGGTCATGTGGGGACTGGATCTGGAAGTGGGTCTGGAAACTGTATTCCTGCCCAGGCTTCCTCATGGCAGTTTCCAAATCACTTGAGAGGAAGGGATGTCCAGGTCACACACCACTTTGTTCATCCTAGATAATGAACCAAATAGTGTGAGCTTGCACACTCTTCCTTTGCACCCTGATCTCCCAACTTTGTATTCCATCCTTACTTGTTGCTGGTCTCACAATTTAAAAAAGCTCTCCCTTCCCTTCTTGCCCAGTGTCTCTCCTGCCCTGACTTCATCAGCTTGCCCTGAGCTCTTTCTTTTTGAGCATTGAATCCCCTCCATCTAATTGTAAGCATGCTCAACATCCTGGCAAGAATATCCCTTTGTTTACTTCCTCCCCTGTCATTTTCTCTTCCCATCTTGCTTTCCACACACTCTTGAAATTTTAGAGTAGACACCTATTTCCCCATCACTCATTCATACACTTCGTCCCTTGCTTTCTCATTTTTTCCTACCTTCTGCCCAACTCTCACTCACCAAGGACTTCTCATTCCCCCCAATATAATAACTTATTCCTGATTTCCCCCAACCCCCATCAGAAAAGATTGATCATTAGCTCCTTGAAACTGTCCCCTCTTGACTTCTATCACACAGAACTCTCCAGGTTCCACTAGCTCTCTAGGTGGGCCCTCTTTCACTTCGTCTCCAAGATCCTCTCCTCCCTCCCAGTTTTCTCCCACAGGTTTGCTGTTGCACCTCAGGCTGCAAAATTTACAGCCACTGTGTGTGATGAAGTGCTCCGTTAAGATGGAAAAGGCATTAAATTTGTACTGTAAGATATTCTGGGGGCTTTCCTAGTAGCTCAGTAGGTAAAGAATCTGCGTGCAGTGCAGGAGACCAGGGTTCAATCCCAGGATTGGGAAGATCCGCTGGAGGAGGAAATGGCAAACCACTCTGGTATTCTTGCCTGGGAAATCCTGTGGACAGAGGAGCCTGGCAGGTTATAGTCCATGGGATCGCAAGAGTCTAACGTGACTTAGCGACTAAACCACCACCACCATAAGATATGCTGAGTGAGAGAATGAAAGAGAATACACTCACACAACTTTTATTACAGTATATTGTTATAATTGTTCTATTTTATTATTAGTTATTATTGCTAACATATTTCAGTTCAGTTCAGTGGCTCAGTGGTGTCCGACTCTTTGTGACCCCATGGACTGCAGCACGCCAGGCTTCCCTGCCCATCACCAACTCCTGGAGTTTACTCAAACTCATGTCCACTGAGTCGGTGATGCCATCCAACCATCTCATCTTCTGTCGTCCCCTTCTCCTTCCTCCTTCAATCTTTCTGGGCCTAATTTGAAATGTAACTGTAAATGTGTATATACAGGAAAAAACATAGTATGCGTAGAATTAAGTACTATTTGCAGTTTCAGACATCCACTTGGGGGTCTTAGAATTTATTCCACACAGATAAAGGAGGACTTTACATCTGTAAACAGATGTTGCTTACATCTGTTCAGTCCATTCCTCTCTTCTCTATCCCTACTACCACTACCTCAGTATGGATTTTACAACCTCTTACATAATAATAATGATAAGTATAATAGAAATTATTATTATAGCAGCCAACATTTGTATGTTTGCAACAGAGTAAAGCTACTCTATTGCAAAGTGCCCAGCATTGATTTTTCCCACTTAGTCCTTACCGTACCTGTAAAACAAATCACTTTCTAAGCTATATTATTATGATGATACTATAAACAGTAACTTTCTAACATCTTCCCAACTTCATTCTTCCAGTCCTTCAATTCATTTTAGTGGCTGTTATAAGATTGCCCTCCTAAAACACCAATCTAGGCTTGTCATTTTCCCACACAAAAACCTTGAAGGGCCTCTCACTTTTTGCAGCAGTCCAACTCCTGATATTCAGGGTCCTCCATGGCCTGCTTCACCACTCCACGTCTAGTCTCACTTCTTACAGTTCCCATGTGGGCACCTAAGTACACTTGTCCTTTCTTCTGTGCCTTTGTTCATGGTTTGCTTTTCACTAAGAATCTTTCCTGTTCTTCAGTTCAAATGCCTCTTTCTGATGGGAAGACCTTGTGGAGAAGCAGTCTCTTATTCTGAATTTTGATAATGAAGCATCTGTTTTTCACAAGTCCCTTATATTTATTGAAATGCAGATTTTTTATTATTAAAAATATATATATTTTTTCATCTTGAGACTTACCTTCTTTCCTGGACCAAGTCCTTTCTCTTTCTCCCGCTTATTGTTGTATGGTACCTGAAACACAATGGCTGTTCAATGAAAAATGAATAACCTACCTCACTCTAGAGGCAGGTAGACTAAGATCAAGAAAGAGAATCTGTCCTATTTATCGTAAAAGGAGCCAGCGAAGGAGTCAGAAAATCAACCCAGGAATGGACAATGTGGTGTCACAGAAAATGCATTGAACAAGTGGCAAGAATAGTATATTTTAGTTATTATCACTTCTGACAACTACAGGCAAAACCCACTGCTGCTTTCTGGGCCTCACATTCCTTACTCTTAAAAAAGGCTATGTTGGATGTGTTGACTTTTAATCTACTTCCCTGACAATTCTGTGTTCTGTGGGTCTGGTTCCACAGCTTACAGATCATCTCCTACTAAGAATATTTTTCGTGCTGACCACATCTTTTGTTTCAGAGCCTTCCAGCTGCAATTTGAAGCCTCCAGTGTGTGTTATTACATTGGGTCTCTAGAGGTGAGATGAGCAGCCAACCCAGCTACCTGGCTGTCTGGGCTACAAGGCATCCTGAGCTGGTTGAGGGCCCTGGTGGCCAGAGCAGCCTCTGTGTGGCCCTCCTTTGTGGAGTCCCTTCCCACTGCGACCCTCTAGGGCATTCTCAGAATGACTAATAGTCATGCTCGGCCCCCAAATGCTCCAGACAGTTCAGTCTCAAGTCCTATGCTTCTGCTTTTCCTTTTCCAGCCAGGAAGGATGTATTTGGATCCATGTAGACTCTGTTGAGAGTCTACCTGGAATCCCTTTGCCCAGCGGCTTTCCAAAGGTTCTGCTTACTCCCTATCATATCACTGTACTCTCTCCCCTAGGATTCAGGAAGAATCATCTTGAGTCTGTACCTTCCAGACCCTCAGGAGGAACTAATGGGGGAGTCAACTTTGAGGGGAATTGTTAATGACCAGCCAGTGTGTGTGCTCTAAAATAGAGGAAGAATGGGACTTCCCTGATGGTCCAGCAGTTAAGACTCCTCCTTTCCATTGCAGGGGGCAGTGGGTTCGATCCCTGCTCAGATAGAGAGAGATCACAGCTGCCAAGACAGCAGCTGGATCTGCTGGAAGTCCTAGGAGTCTGCTCCTACTGCCCTCTTGTGAAAGAAGGGCCCAGAACATCCCTGGAGTTGAGTGTACAAGAGACTCTCCCAGCCATGTATCAGAGACCGAACTCTGAGTGCTTGCCCGAGTCCATGTGCTCTTCCTTTGGGCAGTGATATGATTTAATCCCATATTTTAACATTTAAAAATTAAGAGAACTAAATGGTATTAAAAAAATAGATCAGTCTCCTGGAGAATGAGCTGAGGAAAAGGTACGTAAAAGTACCAGCTTTTATGGCCAGCTTTCCCTTCATGGGTAGGCAGTAGGTCAGAGGGATGTCAGCTCTCTCTCTGTAGATAATTCCAAAAAATAGAGCACAAGTCATTTTCTCTGGGAACAGAGAAGGGTGGGAACGATACCCCTTCAGGCTGCCCTGGGCTTCTCACGCCCCTGGCCGAGCCCTGATTTCCTTTCAGTAATAGGGAATGTTGTCTCTTGGTCTTTCCTGACATGATGCTTTTCCAGCTTTGGTGGAGGGAGACCCCTGAAACCTGGAGGACCAAGGTTTGGTTCTGACTCCATTATTTCTTGGCTTGGAAACTCTAGGCAGCTAACTGAGCCTCTGTGTCTTCATCATGATGAACATCCTCGTGAGGACTGAATGGGAGCAAGAAGGCCTTTGTCAGCTGTTGGTACAGACTATCACTTGATGTTTGTTGAGGGAATAGTGCCCTATGAGTGTTGGCTATTATGAGGCCACACACTCTGGAGCAGAAGTAAGGTGCCCATGAGAGGACTAAGGTAAATAGAATGAAATATGTTTAGAAACAGTCTTCCAACAGCCCTCCAAATACTTTGTGGTCGGTCCTGTTGGTGCTTTCAAATGAACAGAACTGCCGGCTCTCTGAGGTCATTGGTTTTAACCATTTACCTCTCTACCCCAAGGCTTCCCAGAAGCTTGACATCTCCTCTTACAGGTGCATCTCTCCAAAAACGCTTAGTCCTGCAGAGCGAGCACTGATCTCTTCAACAAATGCTGGCACTCACTCTGCCAGGCTGCAGTCAAGCAGCCTGAGAATATCATGGTGAGAAAAAAGATCAAGTTGTCTGCTCCCATGGAGTTTATAGTCTATGATAAACCAGTGAACAAATAGAAAAGCAATGATTCCAGCCAGGGTGGGTGCTCTAAAGAAAAGAAAAGAGTGGGAATTCCCTGCTGGTCCAGTGGTTAAGACTCTGCACTTCCACTGCACAGGCACGATTCCATTCCTGGTCAGGGAACTGAGATCCTGCAAGCAGGATCAAGTTGTGAGCTTTCAGAGATGCGTGCATTCCATCAACATTAGGCATGAGTGAAATTGCAGCTTGCCCTCCATCTCCTATAGCTGAGGATCCTTCAGCTCTACCATCTTCCACCTCCTCTCCCTGCCCAGTCAGTAACTCTTCTTGCCTGTTCACTCGATGCCAGCCCCTGTATGCCAGCTGTTGTACTGTACTCCTGTACTTTTCAAGGTACTGTACTGTAAGATTTAAAATGTTTATTTTTTGTGTTGCTTGTTTTTTTTTTTTTTAATGAATTATTTGTGTGGAAAGTATTACAAACCTACTACAGAGTAGTTCTATATAGTCAGTTGTGTTAGTTGAGTACCTAGGCTAACTTTGTTGGACTTGGGAACAAATTGGACTTACAAATGCACTCTTGGAAAGGAACTCATTTGTATGTAGGGGACTTACTGTATCTGATTTACATTTTAAAAAGATGGTAGTTGCTGTTTTTCTGGAGCGTAGACTATAACAGATGTGGCAAGATTGGCAGCTTTGCAGTAGTCCAGGTAAAAGATATAATATTGAATCTCCAGTAGCTGGAAAAGAGTGTGACATACAGTTGGCACTCAATAAACTTGAAAACACATCCAAGATTCTGCGGACCAACTGAAAACAGAAGATTCTGGTAGTGAAAGAGGGATGAAGAGACACAGCTGGGACCAAACCGCATCAGGCACTGTCATCATCCCAGTGGTCCTGCAGGGCTTTTCCTGTAAGGATCTCCAGGACTGAAGAAATGGGAGCTGGAAAATTCGACACAAATTGGTCAGACTTAGATAGCTGTATAGCTTTAGGGACGTCTGTGAGTGTGAGACAGATAGGGCCAGGAGAATTCTGGGCTCTTGGGAAGAAAGCTGTAGAGCTCCAACAAAGGACCAGAATGCTCCTCAGTCTTGTCAAGGTAGTAACCATTTGTTGGCTCAATAGTTCAGACTGTTCTGAGTCTGGGCTTCCAGGTGGCACAGTGGTAAAGAACCCACCTGCCAATGTGGGAGATGCAAAAGTCACGGGTTCAATCCCTGGGTTGGAAAGATCCCTTGGAGTAGGAAATGGCAACCTGCTCCAGTATTCTTGCCTGGAAAATTCCATTGACAGAGTAGCCTGGTGGGCTACAGTCCATGGGGTCACAATGAGTTGGACACGACTGAGCACACGCACACACACCCCCACCCACATGTATTGATTCTACTTTTGAAAACGCTCTAAACCCCTGCCTCCCCTCAACAGGCCTGCTCTCATTGCCTGTGTTCAGGTTCTGATCACGTCTCACTCAGATACTTTGAGAGTCTCTGAACCGGTCTTTCTGCCCCTAGTCTTGCCCCACCTTCATTCACGTATCTAGTTTCTGCATTGTTGTCAGTCTAGGTCTCCGTCCAAAGGAAAAACAGTGATCTTGTCCCTCCTGTGATTAAAAGCCTTTCAGTATTTCCTTATTACCACCAAGGTAATGACCAAATTCCTTGACTGGGCATACAAGGCCTTTCACAAACTATTCCTCACTGATCACTGCAGCTTCTCTCAATTCTGTCAAATCCTGTCCTTCAGACACCCTGCTCACCTTTCTTTAAACAGACATTGCTTGTTGAGGCTGACCTGCTCTTTAGCATGGCTTTCTCTTACCTTTATTTGAGTTGCAGTGGCTTTGACCCAGTTAACTCATGTTCATTCTTCAAATCCTAGATCCAAAGTTGCCTGGTCCATGAAGTGACCCTGATGGTCCCAGGCAGCACTTGACCTTCCTTCCTCTGTACTGTCTTGGCACATTGCACATGCTTCCAAATCTAGGACTTTTTTTTTTTTTTTTGTAATTTGGTTTTCTGTCACTGTCCTCCAGTGAAGTGTGTGCTCCTTAGGGGGGATTACATTTTTGTTCATATAACTCAAATTGGAAAAACCTTGCCCACAGCATCCCTGACAGATGGGATGCTCCATTTGAACACTGCCAAGAGTGGGAGAAATCACTGGCTATTATGCCTTCTATTTTTGTGCATTTATTCATGGATCTATTCATTCACTAAGTATATACTGAGCACCCACTCTATGCCAGGCACTGATATAGATGGCAGGGATACAGAAATACCAAACAGATAAAAATTGCTACCCTCTAGGAACTTTTATTCTAAGTTTTTTTGAATATGCAAAAAAGGAGTTGGGTACCTTCTCATCTAATTCAGTGAAAGTCGACCTGTACCACGTGGACTGAGTTTCATACAAGTGCATGCATGTATATGTGAATAAATGAATCACTGAGCAAACAAAGATGGCGTGAGGAAAAACATGGAGAAGTCAACATAAGATACCATCCATGAAAAGGAAAATACTTAGAAACATGTCTTGCTGAAAATAGGATGAGTAGCATCATTTTCCTGTGTAGATAAGGGAACTCTGGGTCTTTTCTGTTTCTTTAGTAAAAGTGTAGATTAAGCTAATAGCAGGTTTAGGGAGAGACAATGGGAAAATCTACTTATATGGGTAGGGAGTTGACACTCTTTGTCATTGGCAGGGTATGAAAAGAAGTCAGAGTCCAGGAGGGTGAATGTTTGTCTAGTGTATAGAAAGGCTTTGTGGTACACCCACTTATGAGTCAACTCATGATATGCTAAGAGTCCTTCTTTTGGTCCAGAGAAATTCCGTAATGGTTGGAATCCCTGAGATGCAAATGTATTTCTTAGTTAGTCTGTGTTTTTTTTTATTCTCTCCCAGGATTCTCAACCTTGGCTGTACCTCTAAATCAACTAAGGAACTTTTAAAAAGTCTAAATATTGAGACTTCACTCCCAGAGAGTCCAAAACTTAGGTCTGGAGTGAGATCCAGATACCTGTATTTTTTGGAGCTCCAAAGTTATTCTGATGCACAGCCCTCTTTAGCATGTGATCCTGCTTCCATTATTGCCTCCAGTGTGGGGGATGACTTACATCCAGCAGCTGGAGAAGCAGAACTTAAATTAGGTGAGCAAGGCCCTTTCTTTCATTCTTCCTTTCACTCTGGTCCCCTTGCATGGTTAGTGACTCTCCAGATCTGTCAAGGACTTAAAGAGGGCAAAGTCCTCTGGCCTCTAGAGAGTGTGGCAGACCTCTGAGTGGAACCAACAAGCCTTGGAATCATAGAATTTTGGAGGCAGGGAGGATATTAGAGATCAGATCCAACCTCTTAGCCCTCTGAACTGAGTGTGATCACTTGCTAAAAAAGAAAAGTCCCTATATTGAGGGGGAACCCCTCAGGGAGTTTCTCTAAGTATGTAGGAGATGGACATGCAGACAGATCAGCCCAGGTTAATGTGATGATGTGTGACAAGTGCTTTTAATGGTCATCAAAGGGCAAGAGGAACACAGGGGAGAAAATGACTCAGTTGGAAGGTAGAGGAAGAGGGTGTTATCAGGGAAGGCTTCCCGGAGGAGATAGAGGTTTCCAGGGCTATAGGTTCTTGACCTAAGGGCTCCAGATTCATACCCTGTTTTTCCACCTTCACTTTTAGACTTTGGCATTTGACACACAAAGTTTCATAGCTCAGCTGTGCTACTCAGCTAGTGGACCTGGGTAAATTAGTAATCTTTGGGCCCAAGTCTCCTCATCTCTAAAACAGCTACCACTACCTAAATCATTGTGGGATCCTTAGGTCTTAAACAGAAGCTATAGAAATGCCAGATGCAGTACCAGCCATAGAGTAAAGAATATTCAATGAAGAGATAGGATTGTTGTTGTCATTTTAAAGTCCTTTATTTATATACAGCATGAGGAGATTGAGGCTTGCTGGTGCTTCCTCTTTGTGTGTGGCAGTGCCTAGGAGAAGGCCAGCTGGGTTTTATGAAGTTATCATATGACTTGGATGCCATTAAGGGTTTGGAGGCTTTGAGGAAGGCAAAATGTGACAAATGCATGGGAACAGAGAAGCAAGAATTGTAGAATATCAGCCACACATACTACTGCAAGGTCCTCGATATTATCAAACCGTGATGTATTGCAGCCATTGTCCATAAGGTTAGAGGCAGCTGTGCAGTGACCAACTTGAGAGCTTAGAGCGGAATGAGAAAAAGAGTAACTTCCCATGACATCATCATAGTGTCATGCCCATAATTCCTTGTTTGTCTCTCTCCTTCTTTAGAAGAATATGTCAAATGGTTGGGGATGTGGTGTAGCACTTTCACGGGTGTACGCTCAATCACTAGCGCGGCGCTTGGTCCAAAATGGGCATTCAAAGAGCAGTTGTTTAAAAAATGAGTTTGATCCAAGGTGCTTTTAGTAAATCCAGATTATAGGCTCTCCTTGCTTTCTCCTTGCCTTTTCCTCCCACCCTTCCTTAATCTCTTCTCTTCTGATGTCTCCTGGGGAGTGACTGGCCCTCACACTGCTCTGGGCCAACCTAACTGAAATGTGTGCCTTCACTTCTTTGCCTGTTGTGAGAGATGGACGTGTCTGCCATCAAAGCATTTTTGACTCAAAGCAACTATGGAGATTATCCAACCCAACATGAATTTTCTGGATGAGGAAGCTGATGCCATAAGAGTTCTCTGACTCTTTGAAGTCTCATAGCTTGTTGAGGCAGAGCTAGGAAGAAAGTTTTTGCCTCCTGCTTTCAGATTTGGGGCTCTTCTACTGTTTCAGGCTGTCTTGGAGTACGTAGCATCTCCAAGTTCATAGTGAGGGCTCCATATCCAGAAAGACTCACCCTCCCTTCCCCACGCCCTTTGCTTTTCAAAGGGGTACCCAAACCCAAGGCATCTACCTAGCATGGTGGTTAACGCCAAGTGCTCTAGAGTCAGACTGCCATAATTCAAGAGCTTATTTGTCAACTTACTGTGATTTGGGCAAATTCTTTAACCTTTGTAAATTCAAATTTGCTTATCCCCTGGAGAAGGAAATGGCTATCCATTCCAGTATTCTTGCTTGGAGAATCCCATGGACAGAAAAGCCTGGTGGGCTACAGTCCGTGGGGTCGCAAAGAGTCGGACATCGCTGAGCGACTAACACTTTCACTTTCAAAATAGGCATGACGATAATACTAACTTTTTCACTTGGAATATTCAAAGCGATCATAGTGGATGAAAAGCAGCATCCTTACATTTTCCTCCTTGGATCCAAGTTCCGATTGTGGCAGCCAAACTGCCTAAGTAGCCGAGGTCACGTCTTTCCTACTCGAGTGCCGGGAACTTAGTTCCTGTGTTTCTGGGAGAGCTTTGCCATGGAGAGGACTCTGCAGACTCTCAGCCCCTGTAGGCAGAGGAAGTACAGGAGAAGATGCAGTGTTCTTGGACTTGGGTGACACTTCAGATCCAGTGCAGCCTGGCTGCACCTAAAACTTTAATGTAAATTGGCTGTGACGTCTGTGCAGGGGCCCAGATTTAGAAGCAGAGCAGGACGAGTCTACCCAGGCTGGTGACAGACCCGGAGCAGTGTTCCCATTGGAGAAAGTAGAGAGCGTAGCAGGAGGGAGAATTTGCTCAGTCTGGCCTGGTGGCTCTGTTTTATTAATGATCTGGAAGAAGAGAGGAACAGTGACTTTAATTAAATTTGCCAGTGATATTAAAAGATGTCAGGAGCCACTGCTGAGGACACGGACACCTTGCAGATGGCCCCGGGAGCCTTAGAAAAATAATCCAGGAAAAAAATGAGAGGCCGTGGGCTGAGCCGAGGGGTCAGAGGGTCATCATATGCAGAATGTACCCTAGGCCCACCCTCTGTATCTGTTCTGTTTCCAATAGATTTCTGACTGATCTTCCTGCTTTGGTTTTGTCCCTCTTGAAAGTGAAAGTGAAGTCGCTCTGTCGTGTCCAACTCTTTGTGACCCCATGGAGTGTAGCCTACCAGGTTCCTCTGTCCATGGGATTTTCCAGGCAATAGTACTGTAGTGGGTTGCCATTTCCTTCTCCAGGGGATCTTCCCAGCCCAGGGATCGAACCTGGGTCCCGTGAATTGTAGACAGATGCTTTACTGTCTGAGCCACCAGGGGAGGCAGTGTCCCTCTTATAGCCACCCTAAAACCCATCTAGACAAATTGGTTTTTCTTGAATACAGATCAGACCATGTCATTCTCCTGTTCAAAATCCTATCATTGGCTTTTCACTGCCCTTAGGATAAAATCCCATCTTCTCAGCCTGGCATATAAGACTTGCCATGAATTGGGGCCTCCCTCCGTGTCCAGCCTCGTCTTCTGTCCCTCCTGCCTTACACTGATTTGCCTGTAATCCTATGTACACAGAGGGCTTTCCTGCCCCATGTCTTTGCTTGGGCTGTTCTCTTTGACTCAGATGCCCTTCCCATTTTCTTTTTTTTCTTTTTCTTTCTTCTTCTTTTTAACTAAAGTGCACTCATGCTTGAAGCCTCATTTCAGGGATCACTTCCTTCAGAACGCCTCCCTGAATCCCCAAGTTGGCTCAGTGCCCTGCTTGTGTTCGGCAGCATTCGGCCCACACCTTCACTGATGACAGTAGAAGTGCCTATGTGTGCAGCTCTCCACCCCTGCTCAATGGTGCTTTGGAGAGAAAACCCCGTATCATATTTTGTTTTGTCCAGTTGGCTCTAGGACAGGCCTGGCAAATCACAGGCACTTGTTAGTGTTTGTCAAACTGAACTGATAGGAAGGAGAATATTTGGGTGGGAGACAGCCTTGGACAATCAGGACACCTCCAGGAGACCTGGGGAGCAGTCGACTCAACCAAATGGTTGGTTCTCCTGTGAGAGTACGTAGGGCAGCCAGATTGCTTCTAAGCTCACAGAAGACTGGAAGCTGACTGGGGCTCATGGATGTTCTGCAACAAATTGGGACATCTTAGTAAGGTGGAGTGGTTAGGACCATCAACTTTGTGTCATCTCTATGTGAGCTCTGGTTCTGCTACTTCTTTGCTTTATACTTTGAGTAAATGACTCAAATGACTTAACTAAGACTCAGTTTCCCAAAATGTAAAATAGGGATTAAAATAGTACTGGTCTCTAACAACAACTAATAGGGTTGTTATGAGGACGAAATAATACGATTGAACTTTATGCACACAATAACTGCTTTTAAGTGTTAGTTACTGTCGTTAATATCTTCCTTGTTTGGGGCACTTCTGGGGATCTCAAGCTGGATCACCTCCATGAGTATGCCTTAGGACTGATTAAGAGCCTTCTGGAAACACCAAAGATCAACTGGGTCTCTTAGGGGGTGCAGTGAACCACCCAGGAGGTAGGGATCTGTCTCAATCGGTGTCTGGGGCTGGAGTTATGGCAAAAAATGACCATTGGCTTGTTCATTAGAGACATCCCTCTCCCTCTGACTTCTCAGGCAGAAACCATCTCCTGGAAGAGCTGGAAAGAACAGCTAGGCATCCACCCGTCGTTTTTCACCTTCAGTTCTAACAACTTGGTGCAGGCAATCCCTAACCACCTTCTTGCTTTGTTTTCTTTTATTTGTCCCTTCAGTTCATCTGTTGTCTCAGGGAACAGTCTTTCTAAACTGACCTCTGATTATGACCACGTGATAGCATAGTCCCCATAAAAACCCGTTGCCGCAACGTGATCCTCCTTAATTGTCCCGGGGGGTATGAGCAGTCGGAGTCCTCATCCCCCGTCGATCAGGATAACACTACCACCTGGGTGTCCCCTGTCCCCTGACTGCAGCAGGCCAGCCTCTTCCCTAACCTGTGGATAGCCCACCCCTTTGGGCTTGGCCAGTTGTGCAGCTGCCACTGCCTGTCACCATGTTGGCTCTTGGTCAAAGAGCTGCTCCAGCTGTGCCCACCTGCTGTCTCCTCCTGCATGGGGCTCATCAGAATTCACACAGTGTTGGGTTTTCAGAGGTCAAGGCAAGGAGCCAAGATCCATGTCTGTCCACAATTCTCCAGGTAGGTGAGTGCTAAACCTATGAATGGGGTCTCTGTGTACATCACAGGTTATGGGGGCATTTTCAGTCTTTGAATACGGATACCGATCACCTTCAGCCTCTCTACTGCTCTGCAGTCATCCTCATAGCCTCTTCTCCCCCGAGTGAGGTCAAAGCCCCAAGCACCTGCTGGGATGACCCCTGGTACCTGGACTAATGGGGATTGTGGGCCTCAGCAGTTGGCTTCCATTCTGAGGAATATGAAGCCAAGTTAATCCACAGAGCCCTTTGGGAGGAGGGCCTTCAGGATTACCATATGCACCAGGGTGTGTCCCAAGGGGAACTTCTCTTTGAGTATAAGCCTTGGCAATTGAAAGAGGTCCTATGTAGCCTCTAAAATCTAGTGAGGATTTGTCTGCGAGATCTATTTTTTTCCAAATGGCTACGATTCAGATTGTAAAATGACTTTTAAGAAGGCTGATTTCTGAGTGTGTTAGGCTGCTCAGGCTGCCATAACAAAATACCATAGACTGAGTGGTTTAAACAACGGAAATTTGTCAGGAGGCTGGGATTCCAAAATCAAGATACTGATAATTTGATTTCTGGGAAGAGGTCTCTTCCAGGCTTGCAGATGACTGCTTTCTCCCTGTGTCCTCACAAAACGAAGAGCTCTCCCTTTCTTTTTCTCTCTCTTGTCTTCTTAAGCGCCACCAAGCCTATTGGATTAGAACCCCACTCTGATGACTTCATTTAGCCTTAATTACCTCCTGAAAGTCCTATCTCCAAATAGAGTCATACCGTGGATTAGGGCTTCAACATAGGAATTGGTGGGGGGATTGTACAATTCCATCCATAGCAGTGAGGAAGCTTCCCTCGGGCCACATTTATTTATTCCAAAACATACATTTATTGAGCACCTACTAACTACCTACTAAGGATACCATGATAAACAGAACAGACATAGTCTTTGCCTTTTTGTCATAGTTTAATGGATGAGTTAGTCGTTAATCATATAATCCCACAAATACAGATGTAATTCCAAAATTTTGCAAGTGCCATGAAGAAAAAGTAAAGGAACGGAGTTGACCATTTTAGGGTGAAGGAAAATTTTTGTGAGAAAGTGACACTCAAGCTGAGAGCTAAGCATTGTTATGAGTGGGGGTACAAAGAAGAAATGATATTTTTGGGCATGGGTCATGTTATGGGCCAAGGTCCTGAGGTGGAAAATAAGTTGGTGTACTCTAGGACCTGATGTAAAGACCATCACTGCAGAAATGCAGTGAGAGGGACAGTGGCAAGGGATGAGGGAGACGAGGAAGAAGGTAGCTCGCACGAGGCTCAGCAGGTCATAGTGAGGATGCAGGTCTTTATATTAAAAGTGAAGGGGAAATGCCAAAAGGCTTCAAATAGGGGAGTAGGAGCACAGGTTTAGGTTTTTTTGTTTTTTGTTTTTTTAAAGATGACTATGGCTATAAGAGAAGATGGAATAGAGAAAGGTCAGAGTTGGAGTGAGTTCAGTGAGGAGGTGACTGAGTAGATTCATCAGGTGAAAAGTAATGGGCTGTGATGGTGGTGAGAGAGATGGGGAGGAGAGTTGATGGGAATCTGTGCTGGACTGGAGAGAGAAAGGCTTGCAAACAGGCAGCAGTTTCCAGGCTGAGAAACCCGGTGGATGGAAGTGCTATTTTCTGAGATGGAAAACAGCGGAGAAGGAGGAGGAGCAAGTAGAGAATAGCAGCATTCTTCCCTTACTAACAGTACTCCTACATGCTTGTAACAGAGGTGGAAACATGGGCAAGTTGTTTTTCTTTAAGGTATTGGATAGTTATTTGCAGTCTCATTCCATCTGAATGAGGCAATGAGTAGAAAGATAACTGTAGTTTCAGCTGAATTTCTTCCATTCTTCTGAACTTATGTTCACCTTTTAATGTCTTGAGGTCAGCAGAGGAGGCTGAATTTCACCCTGAAATCTTGCCTACAGGTTAAAAAAACGTATTTAGAATCACTTGCATGTTGTTTATAGTGCTTCCTACCACTTGGCCTTTGCAGTGTTTGGGTTTCGAATTAGATTGGCTGACTGATCTTCATCTTCCCGTAACTGGATGCCTAAACTCTTTCATAAGGCTGTCTTGCTGGAGGGCTAAGGACTGCTGTGGACTGGGCCTTGGGCACCACTTACAGAACTTCGGTTTAGCTACATGACAGGTAGTATTCACTAGAGAATCAATTCTGTTGATTTCTCAAGCAATCTGAGAATTACAACTTGCCTCCCTAAATTTTCATCTGGGGAAGGAGTTTTTCCCAACTGGGCTCAACTGCACACAAAGCAAGGTGTTCCATTTGCAGGGGAGTAGTCCAGGAGAACAGTTCAATTCAGCATGGACTCCTGTAAACTTATGTTTTGCAAGATTCTTGACTATGATGACAGTATGGTAAGGAAGGCTGAAAACCCTAGAAACAGTGGAAGTGGGGATGAAGATTCCTGTTATCCTTGGCCAATTTTAAGTTAATTTTTGAGAACTCTCACAGATAACAAAAGGGTTGGGAGGAAGGACTAAAGGGGTATCAGCTAAGTTTCCATTACCAATATTCCCAGCTATTTTAAGCCATTTTTCTACTGACTCTACCAGATGGTCCTGAGGACAGAGCAGCTATTTGAGCCTCCCAGTGACATCTATTTTTCCAAGTGAGAGACTGCCCCATATGTTAGTACAATATGTCACTCAAGATGAAGCATCAGTTTGTATTGGTGGGAACCTGCCATTTGTTGTCCTCCTTTTTTTTTTAAAAAAAAACTTTTTATTTTTTATTGGGTGTATAGCTGATTAATAATGTTGTGATAGTTTCAGGTGAACAGCGAAGGGACTCAGCCCTGTATATGGATACATATACAGGTATCCATTCTCCCTGAAACTGTTCTCCTTTTCTTCATGCCTTTTTCTGCCTCTCTGATCTCTTCTAGGTCTCTGGCCTGTCAGGAGGACCGTTGGTGCTGCAGTGGAAGCCGGCGGCTAAGTCTTGTGTATGGCGTGGTTAAGGTTGCAGCCTCTCACCTCTGCCTTCCTCCATTTTGGGCTGATTACCTTTGTGCTCTTCCTGAATGGTCTTCGGGCAGAGGCTGGCGGCTCAGGGGATGTGCCCAGCACAGGGCAGAACAATGAGTCCTGTACAGGGTCATCGGACTGCAAGGAGGGTGTCATCCTGCCAATCTGGTACCCGGAGAACCCTTCCCTTGGAGACAAGATTGCCAGGGTCATTGTCTATTTTGTGGCCCTGATATACATGTTCCTTGGGGTGTCCATCATTGCTGATCGCTTCATGGCATCTATTGAAGTCATCACTTCTCAAGAGAGAGAGGTGACTATCAAAAAGCCCAATGGAGAGACCAGCACAACCACCATTAGGGTCTGGAACGAAACTGTCTCCAACCTGACCCTTATGGCCCTGGGTTCCTCTGCTCCTGAGATCCTCCTGTCTTTAATTGAAGTCTGTGGTCATGGGTTCATTGCTGGTGATCTGGGACCTTCTACCATTGTCGGCAGCGCAGCCTTCAATATGTTCATTATCATTGGTATCTGCGTCTATGTGATCCCTGATGGAGAGACTCGCAAGATCAAGCACCTACGAGTCTTCTTTGTCACTGCTGCTTGGAGCATCTTTGCCTACATCTGGCTGTATATGATCCTGGCTGTCTTCTCTCCTGGTGTGGTCCAGGTTTGGGAAGGCCTCCTCACTCTCTTCTTCTTTCCAGTGTGTGTCCTTCTGGCCTGGGTGGCAGATAAGCGACTGCTCTTCTACAAATACATGCACAAAAAGTACCGCACAGATAAACACCGAGGGATCATCATAGAGACCGAGGGTGACCACCCCAAGGGCATTGAGATGGATGGGAAAATGATGAATTCCCACTTCCTTGATGGGCACCTGGTGCCCCTGGAAGGGAAGGAAGTGGATGAGTCCCGCAGGGAGATGATACGGATTCTCAAGGATCTGAAGCAAAAACACCCAGAGAAGGACTTGGATCAGCTGGTCGAGATGGCCAACTACTATGCTCTCTCCCATCAGCAGAAGAGCCGCGCCTTCTACCGCATCCAGGCCACCCGTATGATGACGGGTGCGGGCAATATCCTGAAGAAGCATGCAGCAGAACAAGCCAAAAAGACTTCCAGCATGAGCGAGGTGCATGCTGATGAGCCGGAGGACTTTGTCTCCAAGGTCTTCTTTGACCCGTGCTCTTACCAGTGCCTGGAGAACTGTGGGGCTGTGCTCCTGACAGTGGTGAGGAAAGGTGGGGACACTTCCAAGACCCTGTATGTGGACTACAAAACAGAGGATGGTTCTGCCAATGCAGGGGCTGACTATGAGTTCACAGAGGGCACTGTGGTTCTGAAGCCAGGAGAGACCCAGAAGGAGTTCTCTGTGGGCATCATCGATGATGACATCTTTGAGGAGGATGAACACTTCTTTGTGAGGCTGAGCAACGTTCGCATGGAGGAGGAGCAGCTAGAGGAGGGGATGTCTCCCAGAGTACTCAATAATCTTCCCTTGCCTCGTGCTGTCCTGGTGTCCCCTTGTGTGGCCACAGTCACCATCTTGGATGATGACCACGCTGGCATCTTCACTTTTGAATGTGACACTATTCACGTCAGTGAAAGCATTGGTGTCATGGAGGTCAAGGTTCTGCGGACATCAGGTGCCCGGGGCACAGTCATCGTCCCCTTTAGGACAGTAGAAGGGACCGCCAAGGGTGGTGGTGAGGATTTTGAAGACATATATGGGGAGTTGGAGTTCAAGAATGATGAAACCGTGTAAGTAACCCTTCCGTAGTCCCTCTGCCTCCATCCCTTGTCACCCCCTTCTCTCTTGCCCCATGCTTTAAAACTTTTCCTTGTACTCGTGTTAATGTCAAACTTTGGTTCCATCACAGGTATGCAAGATCAGCAGACACTCCTGCCAGGTTCTGCTTCCAAAATGTCCTTCAGTTTTCTCACTTTCAATTGTTTTCGGGCAAGGAATGCCGTGGCAGGATCTAAGCACACAGGATCTAAGAACATTTTGTCCACTGAAACTCAAAATGATAGTCGGTGCGGGTGTGGGATGATGGAAGCTCTGATATCAGAATTTGGGGAGGTTCTTGTGATGAAGCAAGATCTAGGAGACTGCTTGGGTCTCTCCTTTCTCCTCTTCTCAGGCCAAGGGCTTACATGAGCTTTGAAGGCAGTCCTTTCCATCCTGAGTCAGTGATAGTCCAAGCTGGACATCCTCAAAAATGTGAGTGGCATTGGCTTATGTTTTTCCAGTACCATATTGCAGTTGTATTGTATAAGCAGATTTCAGGCACCTCTCCTTCAATTTGGAAATTGCAGAATTGATTGAAACTTGGCAGTCTCTTTAAGCATCAGCTGGCTTATTTTATGATGTGAGGCTTGCCCAGTCTAGGTGAGATGAATCAATATGGCTTGAGTCCTGGAGGTATCTTGGAGAAGCAGAGCTCCCAGGGAAGCGGCCACCAGTCTTTAGTCACAGATCTAAGCTCCAGAATCTGGCTAAGCAGTGGAGGAGAAGCCTCTTAGGAATTGTGGGAAAAAAAAATACGTCTTCTGTGTGGTCATCTCTTTTCACAGTCCAGAGTTCTCCCAAAACACTTCTCAGGTCACTGGCCCATTTAGTCCTTCAGACACTGTGGATCTTACATTTCTATTGCCTATCACTCTGAGGCCTCTCTGCATTGAAACATCTTGTACTGGGTGTTCTGTCCTGTTCTCGGATGGATATCTCTAAAGAATAAAGCAGACTGACTCTGCCCAGGAGACCAGACTTTCCCGGGTTGCCAAAAAGGAAGGGGATGAGAAAGGGGAACCTTGTCTCAGAATGGCTGCTCACATCCACAGCAATAAGCAGTAGCAGGGGAAGATATGAGGAGCCAAAGGGACACATATAGGAAGTGGGAGATGTCAAACTGCTCCAAGAACCTGCTGAAGACACTTTCAGTGGGAAATGGAAGCTCATATCTGTAAAGTGGGAATAGCAATACTTTCCTTGCCTCTCTCGAGGTGGGCTCTTTTTTGCAGTTCCGTCCAGCTCTAGGATCTTCTGAACTATAGACATACGTGCTCAATGTAGGTCATAACCTGCACCAGCCAAAGATGGAACAGGGGGATACTGCCCCCTGAAATGAAATAGCCATTGACAGATTGATTTATTAGAGCTCTGTTTAGTCATGTTGCGGGAAAGGATAATCTCTTGTTAGCATTAATAAAACCCTGTGCCTTTCTAGAGAATACTCTCCCTTTCGGTGTGCTCTGGGGAGGATGTTTATACATACCAATGAAGGCCCTCGCGGCGAGGAAAACCTCCATGAAATTTCATGCGTATTTATGGCAATGTCAGTAGATAAGTTACTGTCAGGCATTAAATGACATCAGCATTGGCCATCACTGGAGAGACTCGGGGTTCCTCCCATTCAGTACCAATCTGCTGAGGGCACCGAAGAGTAGTTTTTTGAGAGATCAGAACTTGGGATCCCAATTTCTTCACCTCATTAGTAATCAACTGTGCACCTGGGATCTCTAAATATGACTAAACCTTCCTCAAACCTATGTATGTTTTCAGCTTGATTACTGTCTTGGTGTAAATGAGCCTCATGAATGATCACTTCTGGGTAATATTGGTTATAAATATGTATGAACTTCTACACGTTTGAGATGCCTGCCCAGGTAATCTAAGGTTTCCTATCTTTTCCTTTGCATTATTTTTTTTAGACTTCAGTAGAAATTAGACTACCCGCTTGGCCTTCTTCACTGCAGAAGAATGAGTTCAAAACCTGCTAACCTATTCTCACAAAAGGAGGCCTACTTTTGATACTTTAAATTGTAATTTTACAGCTAGAGACAGTATGATACAGCAGGAAAACCACGGGCTCTAAGTATAGTACTCTGTGGATTAGGATTCTGGCTCTAGTACTGATTTAACCACATTGGGGAAATTTTATTAATTTATGAGATTTTTTTTCCCATTGATAAAAAGGAGATCATAATGTCATTCTAGCAGGTCTATTATAATGATTCATGATATTGTATGCAATGTTCCCTGTACATGCTATGTACTCAGTAAACAAACTCATTAATAGTAATATTGATGAATTAATACTGTTCTTCAGAAGACACCATTGAGGTAATCAGGTTACTTGATTTTCTGTGTCACCCTAATTAATAAGCATGATAGTTTTTTGGTTATCATGAAGGTTACTAATCTAAACTCATAAAATATTGGAGCCAGAAAGGACCTTAGAATATCATCTAGATATTCTAGAGTAGTGTTTCTCACATTTTAATGTGCTTGTGAACCACCCAGGCATCTTGCTAAAATGCAGATTATGACTCCCAAGGTCTAAAGTAGGGCTTGAGATTCTTCATTTCTAACAAGCTCCAGATGCTTTTGGTTCCCAGAAGCAGAGCTGAAAGGCTCTGAAGCTCTTGACCAAATCATGAAACCTAGGAAGGAAAGTGGCTTTTCAAATGAGTTGCATGATTGGATCATGAATGCTTGCTTTCCAGTTCCAATGTTCAACTCCATCTTAGCTAGAATCTAGCTCTTACCCTGAGACCCTGCTAATTATACTAACAGTCTGAACCCTGAAATTGAAAACTTCAAGGGACTCAGACAGAAGCTGTGTGATGCCTGGAACAATTTCACTTTCTATTCCTTCTCTCTTTGTGTAGCTTTGTTTTCCCACCAAGCCTGGTGGCACTGTCACTTTTGCCCTCACCATAATACTCTGAATCTTCAGAACGAAGCCAGGCCTATGCTCTATCAATAATATTAGGTCCGTGAATTCGCTCATTTGGTTTTATGCTTTACTTCTTCACATGTGTCCTTAGCACCATGGTAGGATGGAAAAACAAACTCTGGTGTCTGACAAACAGGTGTGAATCCATCATGCATCAGTTGTGTAACTTTAACAAGTCATTTCAGCTGTCTGAGTCCCAGATATTTTGTTGCAATGATAGGAACAATAATACCTATCCTTCGAGATTATGATTAGTACTACATACAAATAGTAAGAAAATGCACCTTAGTGCAGTGCATAAGTGCATCAAAAGTGCTCAGTCACTCAACAGACATTTATTAAATATCTGCTACATCCTAGGTACATTACTAGTACTGGAGAGAAATAAATGACTAAGATAAAATAAGATCCTAAGGATCTTATTCTCCAGTGGAGAGGATACACGGTATACAGACAAATCAAAACAGTTGGGAGAATTATGGTTTGAGATTAGCTCAATAAAAGGGGAATGAAAGCTTCTCCTTTTGTGCATGACACCACTAAAGTTTTAAAGTCACCTTCATTAAAGATGTAGTAGAAAAGTAGGTGAAGTGTGGGGGTGGGTACCTGATTACTTTAAACCCACATTACAATAAACTTGTGATATTTGAGAAGGATACTACTGACATCTTTGTGGTCTGGAAGAATCCTGGTAGTTTGTGACTACCACTGTAGCACATCCTGGGGATTATGGCCTCCGAGCCTCCTGCATGTTAATCTTACTCACTGAACATGTGACCCACTCCTGTATCCCAGGCTCACAGAGCGCCTCTGCAAAAATAAGATTATTACAGCTCATTGACCTTTGGGGTCTCTGGGAATAGCCAAAGCCTCAGATGTCAAATATGCAAATGGAAAGATCTACTATAATTAAATAGCATGGGCCTCCTTCGAAGAAGAATGGAGTGTAAGCTGTACCACACATTTCCCAAGCAAATATAGATGTTGAAACTGGAAGGTATCTGTCCTCCCAGTTTTACAAATTATGAAATGTGAGAACCTGAGATGCAAAGCGACTTGTCCAAGATCACACAGGTAGATATGATAGAAAGGTAGACTTTAGAAAGGACTTTTTTGGATGCTACTGATTTAATGTCTCCCCCTCCCCATTTGGACTTTTCCATTTTATTTTTATCCATCAAAATGTTAACTTTGGAAAGAATATGGAAATTCATGGGTGAAAGATTCTCTGGAAGGGCATATCCAGGGGTGTTTATGTGAGTAATATCTTAACTAAGAATAATAATATATTATGGACTATTTTTAATCTCTTGGTTCACCTTGAAACTATTCAGGAAGGAAAATATTGAACTCATAGAAAAAATTTTTAGAAGCCTTATCTTAGTGATCTCTTGCTGAAAAAAGTGACAAGTGTAGCTGGGACATCTCTTGGTGATGGTTAACTTCAGGCTAGACCTTGTTCCATGAAATAATGCAGTATTTTTTTCAGAATGATGCAGGCCATTCTCTTCCAGGAGTGCTTTCTCTGTAAAGTTTTAGCCAACGACATCTTCCATCAAAACCTATACAAATAAGGAGTTATCCAGGACACAATTTTCACATTCTCCAACTTGACTAAACACAGTCTGGTTTTTGCTTTTTCTTTGGCTCAGCAGAATATTAGGATAGTTTTTTGTCTGGCCATGGAGGAAGATAAGGGGCTTCCCAGGTGGCGCTAATGGTAAAGAACCCTCCTGCCAATGCAGAAGACATAAGAGATGCGGGTTCAATCCATGGATTGGGAAGATCCCCTGGAGGATGGTATGGCAACCCACTCCAGTATTCTTGCCTGGAGAATCCCATGGACAGAGGAGGCAGGCTACAGTCCATAGGGCCACAAAGAGTCGGATACGACTGAAGCGACTTAGCACGCACACATGCATAGAGGAGGATCATTTGTTTCTAGAATGTCCTTTCTGCACTTGAGAAAAATCAGAAGCCGCACACTTAGTGTGGGCGGGAGTGCAGTAGAGGTAGAGATATTTCCCCCTTAGCTGGAATCCTTTTCTTCTTTCTTCAGCCTGCAGTGCTGATTTCCAGTAACAAGCTCTCTTTGTAGTTGTAGGTAAACAGTTCGTCCCCAAAACGGTGGCTTCGTGGAACTCACAGTGGAGCTGTGTGCTTGGCTCAGAGTGATCCTGAAGAAAGGAATCCGTGTCTAAGCCAATTGTTAAATGGGGGAGGAGGGGTTAACAGAATGGCAGAACATTTCAGATAGGGTTGTTCAACTATAATTTCCTCTCTTTGGGGCACAAAGGAGTGATTAGAGGCTATGTGGACTCTTCAGCAGAAGCTTTGGATATTGTGCCCAGAAAGACCCCAGGTCTTGGTAATTTTTTTTTCTTTTCTTAATTACTAAAATTGCCCAAGAATATGTCAAAGAGTGACATATTCCAACTTCAGGATCCATAAAGCACCCCAATATACTTAAACCTTATATGTCCATAAAGATCGCCAGCAAGTCCAGAGCCTTCCTGATTTATTTATTTTAGGGTCTAAGGGTGCAACATCCTTGGCAATACTGGGTTGGGCAGCACTGTCTCTGCTTGACTTGGTCAGGGACCATAGGCAACAGAGCATTCAGTGTGCCTGCCCTGAGTCTTCTCACTTTGGTCTGCCCTCTAGTATGAGAAAATTCATGGTGTGCAGAGTCGGAGACTCCACCAAGGAGAATGTCAGGTTGGGTTTGAGGAAAAAGGCACGCTGTGATTGGAGATGGTCACATGACCAGCCAATCAGAAAATGAAAAGGCCTCAGCCTCAAAGCAGGCCCCCCTGAGCATTGTTGGAATGATGCTAGTTGGGGCTTCAGGCAATAATAAAGGAATAACGATGAAGATCCTGCCATGGGCCTTGCTCCATTTGTCTCGACTCTACTGGCTATTCAGGTCAAAGTTTTCTTATTCACTCACAAGCATGATGGAAAGGGATACTTGGGCAAAGTGAGGTAGGTGAGTGGGGAGGACTCTTCCTTGTCGTCCAACTTTCATCAACTTTCCAGGTGTGTTTGGGTCATAACATGAGCACTCATTCCTTCCCCATCCTTGGGCTATGCCCCCATCAACTCCACAAGGAATGGAGTAGAATTCAGAGCTATGATCTTCAGTTTATTCAAGGTGTTGTTTTCCTGTTGCCCTTTTAAAAGAAAAACTAACCTGTGCTTCCAGAACCAATCAGAAGTCCTAGCGTAGAGCAGTGTGTAACTGATAGTTGGAGAGAGAGAACTCCTTGACCTACAAACAGAGCAAAATCCCTGTGTTTAAATTCTGCACCATCCAGAAGCATCTTGCAGGAATCACGTGCTTTGAGGATTTTGCTAAAAGATCATGAATGAAAGCACTAGGTAAACACTTTTAGGTGATGTGATAGTTGTCATTCATAGGAATTATAGTCCCACCCTACCATCTACCACATACACAAATAGGAAGTTATCTGGCTAAGTAGAGAAGAAGATAAAGTTGAAGTAAAATTTATTCATTATGGAAAAATTTGTTTTTCTAAAATTGAGTCATCACTTGGTAAGTGTATATATTTGAGTTCAGTTTTCAATGAGGCAGCATCCTGACCCTTTCTAGTGAAGGGTTAGCATGGCATGAACACAGCCTAGTTAACCTGCTCTTTCTTGAGCCCAGTTCACTTACCACTTGGTGATAAGGGTTCATGAAGAACCAGTTAGTTATGATGCAGACAACTCTTTAACATGGATACTTTAGTTGGTACTTTCAAAATGAGTGACATCTTGATGGTAGCTTCCTATTCAGAATATGGCTGAGGAACAAATTATGGAGTAGAGATGATGAATTCTGCCATTTCTTTGTAGTAGTCCATCTTTTTCCAGAGCCCTTGGTCTTGATTGGTCTCCCTTTTGGTTTCCTCCTTGTGTCTCCTCTGTGATTTCTCCTTGGGACCCTCCTGACACCCTGACCCTCTCTTTCTGAGCTGTAGTCGTGGAAGGTGTACCATACCACCATCCCTAGGGCTAACCGTGGACCTGACTGCAAATATTCCATGTGTTCACTTTATTTCCCTGTTTCTACCTTCCTTTTTGCTTGGATGCTTTCTCTTACATTTGCTCTCCCTTCTAAACGTCCTGGGCTACATCCTTTCTTTCTTTACTGTATATGCTCCAGGAGCTGCTGATACTCATGCCATATTTTCTTCTCCTGCTTGAGCTCAGCGCCTTCCTCCTCACGTCCTTCAGTCCCGTCTCCTGTCTTACTCTTATTCTATTCCCTACGTCTACTTCCTTCACACTGTTGGCATCTGTGTTTGGACTGCCTTCTGTCTACTGTCTAATCTCTGATTTCTTTGAATGACCAAGAGTCTGCTGTGGGCATCCCTCAAGAACGCCTGGCATTTGGATAGAAAGAACTAGCCTCATGATAATACCAAGAAGACTGAGATCTCCCAGGAAACAGACCACTCACTCTGGTGCTCTTTTTTTTTTTCCTTTACCACACAGTATTTGACTTTTAAGACTAGAAGATTGAATTGTAAGGATCCAGCATAGGCTAGAACTGGTATCAGAAAGGCATCAGGGCCTTAGGGACCACCTTCTCTGTCTAACACTCTCCCTCTCAGCCACGTGGTCTCTGTCTCCTGGCATCGCTGCTCCTCTCTGCAGTCTTCTCCCTTATTGCTTCAATGAAACCGCACAGCCCAACAACCCTATTTCCTACCTGAAAAGATCTTTCTATTCTTCTACCTCAGGTTCTCAAGGGAGGGACTCCGCTATTTCCCTCCCCCACCTCCA
This sequence comes from Giraffa tippelskirchi, assembly GCF_054371585.1. Lineage (NCBI taxonomy): Eukaryota > Metazoa > Chordata > Mammalia > Artiodactyla > Giraffidae > Giraffa > Giraffa tippelskirchi. The sequence goes on along the minus strand of NC_137281.1, from coordinate 142,122,070 downwards.
CCCTTCCCCACCTCTCAACTTAACTGTGTCAAAGGCCACTGGCCAGATGGATATTGGTTTCCCTGGGTTAAGTCATGTTTCCGTCCATCCCCAACTTGACGGTTAATCTGCCATAGTTGGGTGGTGGGGTGGGAAAAGTTGCCCAGGGGTCTCGACGGTGAGCTAACTAAGCAATTGGGTCTCTAAGTGGTGGACAGTGTCACTTAGAAGGAAGTCCTGGGCGAAACAGTCATCTGTCACCTCAAAACTGACACAGTATTGTAAGGCTTGCCGTACCCCTGAGAGAGTGCTGGTTTTACAGTGATCAGCGCTGGCACAGTAGCCTGGAGTAAGGGAGAAACTGCCACTTCTGAGTCCTCAGCACTACCATGGCCATCCAGCCGACCACAGACTCAGCAGCCGAAATTAAACTGGCTTCTGCCCAGATCAACAGAAAGCATTCCTAGTGGGTGATGCTCCGTGGCACACATCTCCAGGCTGCCAGGGTCGTTCCTCCCCCTTTGCCCTTTTCTGATCTGTTGTCTCCAGGAGACGAGCATCAGAAGATCCTCTGCTGTCATTTTCAGGTGCACTTAGTTTGGGTCCTGAGTCACTGTCCAAGCCTCTTCCTGGGTTTGGGTTTCCGGAGCAGCCTGTATTCCCGACTGGGACAGAGAGCGTCCCCGCCACTTAATGCTCGCCAGGGATAGAATGACAGCCTCTCCCTTCCCTCCCTCCCCTGCTGGACAGCTGGTCTGCTGGACTTAGCCCAAGCCAGCGGTCACCCCCACCCCCTTATCTTTGCAGCTGTAACTTGATGCCTCTCCAGGAACTCCCCGGAAGCCACTGTATTCTCATCTCCAGGTGGCACAGAGCACGGCCCTGTCAGGTGCCCATGCCCCAGGGCACACGGCTGGGTGTAACACAGGACTCTTTCTGGGTCAGTTCTGGTCAGTCCGTCGTGGCTGTCCAGGAAGCCATCTTGGAAAGGATTTTTGAGGCTGTGTCTGGACTCAGCTGTGGATGTGAGAAGAAAAGCCAAGTATCTGCCAACTCAAGTCCTGGGATGAGAGATGGGAAGAGCTTCATGGGATAAAGTAGGAGTCTCCATTTCACTGAAGTGTGTTAGCATGAAGTTGTCACCGTCTCTCCAATACTAGGCCAGTCCTAGGGGAAAACCTCACTGAATCACTCTCTTCTTTCTCCTGCACAACACAGAACCGTCTTCTAGTCCCTGGGTGAATCCACAGGGACTTAAATCCCCACTGGACCCGTGATGCAGGTAACCTTCTTATCAGACCAGAACCTTCCAGAGTCCTTGCTACCATAGTGGGCTTTTTAAACCAGACCATGGGTTCCCAGCCAGCTTCCCATAACAGGCCATTTTAATTATCTACCCCTCCTTGTGGACCCCAGGTTTTAGAAGATTTTTAGCTGAAAATTAATTAGATTTCAATTTTTTTTCATAAAAAACAGCAAAAGTTAACTAGTGTCACAACAATGAGTTAATATAGTTCTAGCCAAAGTAGATAGAATTGATATTTTAATTAACCTGTGGACCGTTGGAAGAATATATACTTTCTATTTTGGGGACTGGGGAGAGAGTAGAATGAACACAGCCACATACTGACTTTCAAAGGAACAAACTGATATAAAATACTTTGAAAATATTAGGCACTAATTGTTTAAAGTTGTTTTGAAGAGGGCGATCCCCTGGGGAGTTCGGAATATGCTGGAGAATATATCAGAATATAGGACACGGTGTTGATTTTCTAGGCTTCAGCATTGTTTAGACCTTTGGGAAACATTACTGTTGTGGCTGTTATGTTTTTACATAATAAGACTTCTAATATTTATATAGAAATAAAAATTGCACTTTTAATATTATCAATTTCTTCAGATGAGTTAACTGAATTTAAGAAATGTTAATTTACCTTAGGACACAAAGCGTTTAAGGGTCAGTGTCCAAACCTAGATCTTCTGCTTATAAATCACATATTCTTTCAACTACATTACATATTTTAGCATCAGAAAAGGTCAGGAAGTTGAAAGCAGCAGACTTTATTCTCATATAGAAAGAGTTAAGAGGACATCTCTTCCTTAACAGCAAGAGTTGGCTGTCCTCTAATTCAGGGGCAACTGGGCCCAGGGAATTTGGCAAGGGCCAAATAGACTCCTTAATGCCCAGCTCAGAAATCTGGACTCATCACTCTTGGCTGTTGTCTCAGACCCACCCTTGCCCAGCCGGGCACACAGGGGATCCTTGTCCGGCCACTTCACCATCAGGAATATCCACAGCTGACGCTTTGGCTTGCTGCAGGGAAGGCTGACTCAGGAACATGTGTTCAGATTGAGGGGGCCCCCTTGGAGGTTGTGACCCTGGTGTCTGGGTCACAAAAACGAAGGGTTAGAGGAGGAGGATTGTCAGAGAGCCCGCAGCCCTCAGAGAACCCATGAGAGCCCTCCCTCCAGAGAGGAGGTGGGGCTGGGGTGCCAGTCCCTCAGAGTACAGTCAGCAGACGTTCGTGGAGCTCATACAGTGGGCTGAGCACCGTGTGAAGAGGCACCACCCCTGTCTTCAGGGAGTCTCCAGGCGGGTGGGGAAGGGAGTGCGTGTGAGCATTGCTGTGAAAGAGGGACCCCTGAGCCTCAGCCACACGGGGACGACTCCTGCCTTTTGTCACAATTTATCGTTATTATTCTTTATTTATTTGGCAATGTCGGGTCTTAGTTGCAGCGCACGGGATCTCTCATTGTGATGCGGGGAGGCTCTAGCTGTGGTGCTCCAGCTCCGTAGCTGTGGCATGTGGGCTTGGCAGTCACAGCCTGCAGACTCCAGAGCACGTGGGGTTCAGTAGTTGCAGCTCGCAAGCTTTCTAGTTGTGACACATGGGCTCCAGAGTGCATGGGCTTAGTTGCTCTGAGGTATGTGGGATCTTAGGTCCCTGACTAGGAATCGAACCCATGTCCCCTGCCTTGCAAGGTGGATTCTTAACCATTCGACCACCAGGGAAGTCTCCTTTTGTCATGATTCAGTTTGGAGTCATTAAAGGTGACTTGCACACCTCCTCCTCTAGTCCACTTAGAAGAACTTGTTAGGAAGAAGGGCTGGTTGGCTACAGCTTGTGGGGCATGTGTAGATAAAAGTAGAAGTTGACTTCAGGAGTAAATGGTCCCACAGCAGGCTGCGTCCTCAGATCAGAGCAGCGCTTGGTTCTCTTTCATCATACATCCTAGAGGCACAAAAGATGTCTGTTAAATGAATGAATGAATGAACAGAGGCCTGGTCCTCTGTCTACCATCTCCTGGTTGCAACAAGCTGGGGAGATACAGGATTTGAACGCACTTCTTAGGTGTGAGGTCCAGGGGTGCCCACCATCCCCCACTCTCCGTGCCTTCCTCCTCTTCTCTCCCAGGGTCTGCAAGACCACCGAGATCCCCAGAGCCCTCTCTAGCTTCAGGCATCCTAGTTCCTCCCCAGCCTGACCCCTCCCAGCACCAGCTCCACAGAAGGACTGCCCCTGGCTACCTCTGAGCACAGGCTGCCTTTGATGCTCAGGAGACACCTTGTAATTCATTTAGGAGCTCCCTCCAGGGAGCATGTCATTATGTCCTGTCTGGGCCTTGTAATGACAGCCCCCCGCCACTGCACAGGGAGCTGCCCTGCTCAGCTGTCCAGAAACCTTTCCCTGGGAGGGAACTAATCTGCTTAGCCCAGATTGGATGCAGTTCCGCACAGCACCTCCCTGAACGTCTCAGAAATGAGTCCCCACTAGCAGAAAGGACTGCCTTAAGGGAGCCTGAGGGTTAGCTCTGTTCTGCTCTGCTCTTTGCCATGAGCCCCCGACCCCCACCCCCAGGATTGTTCTTGGCTGAATGGGAGGCTGAGAGAGCTCCATCTCAGCCAGAGCCCCTGGGTGTCCCCTAGCCCTTGTAGGGGTTAGAAGGGAGATGAAAGGAGACTGAAGGAATTTGCCTCTTTTCCATGTGAGTTTGGGGAAAGAGGGTGCAGGGTGAATTGTGTCACTTGGCACAGTACCTGGATAGTGTTGCACTTTGAAGGGGAAGGGGCCTGGGGTGTTTTGAGCTATAGGGGAAGTTGCTGCCTTCTCTGCATGACTTTTGTCTGTTGAACTTGATTTCTGTGAAATGTTTTAAATGCAAGGGTGTGGCCTCAGTCCGGCACGGATGCTGCTCAGGGTGGTCTGTCTCCTCTATCTTCCCACCCACATCGAGGTTTACCTGAGGCTTTCCCTCGAGGAACCCAAATCCTCTCCTTGCTGTTATGTGAAATCAGCCAAAAATGCTGCTGGCAAGCTATGCAGGGTTGAATAGAGTCTCCCACTTCCTGCTCCCAAATCCATGTCCACCCATAACCTCAGAACGTGACCTTATTTGGAAATAGAGTCTTTGCAGATTCCATTAGTTACAGTGAGGTTATGCTCAGTTAGGGTGGGCCTTAAAGCCTATGACTAGCATCAGCATAAGGACGCCATGTGATAACGGAGATAAAGTTGCAGAGTGATGCCAGCTGAAGACCCAGGGATGCCAAGGATTGCTGGCAAACACCAGAAGCGAGGAGAGAAGCATGGAATAGATGCCCCTCAGAACCTCTGAGGAAGGAATCAACTCTGCCTACACCTTGATTTCAGGCTTCTGGCTTCCAGACCTGTGAAAGAAAAAATTTCCGTTTCCTTAAGCCACCAAGTTTGTGGTATTGTGTTACAGAAGCTGCAGGACACTAATACCCAAGCCTTGCCTAATGCTTGCTCTGGACTTCAGTGAGTCAGTGAGGGGTGCCACACGGATGGTTAAAGGGCTGCTGGTGAGAAGAGCATTGCCGGTGGGGTTAACCACCCTCAGGACATTGACCCACAGCTTGAAGGAGACCAGAGCTCATTTAGCAACTTTGTTACATGTGGATTGTAATTGTAAGCCTTTCCATTCCTGCTTGCAAATTAGATGAGAGTTCAAAAAAATAATCTGGCCCCTTTCTTTAAGCCACACTCCCCCGCATCAGTTTAGTTACTTTATGACAGATATTTTAATGGCCTTCCCTTTTATCTGCCAATATTCTTAGTTCTGATCCATTGATGATTATTATATATATATGTATATATATATACACACATATTCACTTTGTCAATATTTTTATTGAAATATACTTGATTTGGGCTTCCCAGTGGGCTTCCAGATTTGGGCTCAGTGGTAAAGGATCCACCTGCCAATGCAGGAGATGTAGGAGATGCAGGTTCGACCTCTGGGTTGAGAAGATCCCCTGGAGGAGGAAATGGCAACCCACTCCAGTATTCCTGCCTGGAGAATCCCAGAAACAGAGGAGCCTGGAGGGCTACCGTCCATAGTATCGCAGAGTCTGACACTTCTGAGCGACTGAGCATGCACGCATACTGATTTACAATGTGTGTTAATTTTTGCTATACAGCAAAGTGATTCAGTTATGCATATATACACATTCTTTTAAAATATATTCTTTTCCATTATGGTTTGTCATAGGATATTAAATCTAGTTCTCTGTGCTATACAGCAGGACCCTGTTGTTTATCCAGTCTATATATAAAAACTTACATCTGCTAACAACAAACACCTACTCGATCCCTTTCTCAACCCCCCAGCCTTGGCAGCCATCAGTCTTTTCTCTACGTCCATGATTCTGTTTCTGTTTCATAGATAGGTCCATTTGTGTCAAATTTTAGATTCCACGTATAAGTGTTATCATGTGATCTTTCTCTTTGTCTGACTTACTTCCCTTAGTAGGATAATCTCTAGGTCCATCCGTGTTGGTACAATGGCATTATTTCAGTCTTTGTTTGGCTGAGTAATATTCCATTGTACCACATCTTCTTTATCCATTCATCTGTTGATGAACATTCAGGTTGTTTCCATGTCTTAGCTATTGCGAATAGCGCTGCTATGAACATTGGAATTGTATCTTTTTGAATTGTAGTTTTATTTGGATATATGCCCAGGAGTGGGATTGCTGGATCATACGGCAATTCTGTTTTTCGTTTTCTGATGAACCTCCATTGATGGTCCTTAACTGCGTAGAGGCTCCAGCTAATGCTCCATGAACTGCCTGCCCACTTCTCCTTTTCCACCCTTGTGACTGGGGAGGCACAAGAAGGGCCCATTCTCCAGGCACTCTTTCCCATTGGTGTTCCCTGCTGCTTTGCAACCAGTCCTGAGAGCCAGATGTGTTATCTGCTTGTCCTAAAATGCAGATGTTACCTGCTTCCCTCTGCAAAGCAAGGTGGGCCTAGCTGGGGAACAAACAGAAATGCCACAGCCAGCCTGAGAGCAAGTGAGCCATGGCTGTCTGTGACGGAAGGAAGGCGGCCCTGGTACATGAGAAGGGAGCATTGCATGAGTGCTGGGAGCTGGAAGACAGAATTTGGGTTTATCATTTGCACCGTGAATCACCAATGACAGAAGTGAGAGAGCAGCGATGTGGGTAGAAGCCCGTGTAGATATAGGAGGGTAACAGAGCAGAGGCTTCCCTCATAGCCCAGTTGGTAAAGAACCCCCCTGCAATTCAGGAGGCCCCAGTTCGATTCCTGGGTCAGGAAGATCCCCTGGAGAAGGGATAGGCTACCAACTCCAGTATTCTTGGGCTTCCCTTGTGGCTCAGCTGGTAAAGAATCTGCCCACAATGCGGGAGACCTGGGTTTGATTCCTGGGTTAGGAAGATCCCCTGGAGGAGGGCATGGCAACCCACTCCGGTATTCTGGCCTGGAGAATTCCATGGACTGTACAGTCCACGGGGTGGCAAAGGGTCGGACATGACTAAGCAACTTTCACTTTCAACAGAGCAGGGTGATGAAATACACGGAGAAGGTGTCACACGGACCAAATTGGAATCCCAGCTCAGCTACTTATTGGTGAAGGGATCTAGGGAGAGTTAACTGGCCTTTCACTTACTCATCTATATATATGGATAACAATAGTACCTACCTCCTAGGGTTGTTATGAGGATTGAATACGACTATAAAGCCATTTAACATAGTGCCAAGTCTCAGTTACTCACCAGATGTATTATGTGCCAGTTTGTCATTAAGGAGTTAAAGAATCTCTGCCGTGACCTGTGGGCCAGCGGTCTTCTCCGGCAGATTCTCCCATAAGTAATTATATGCCCCACCTGAGCCCAAGGGGAGTTTGGGGGAAGAGACCATTGATCTAAAGATAGACAGTCAAAGAGTCTTGTCTGGAGGAAGGCGGGGAAAAGTTTCATTATCCAGGCTTTCTTTGACGACATCAGGGAACATGTCAGTGTTCTCTCCAAGGAGAGAGCAGCCCCAGGCCGGGGTACAAGGTGACCTTGGAGTGGATTCCTCTGCATTCTGATGTGGACTTTATTGAATTTGTTTGGGAGATGAAGGGAAAGAAGGAAGATGGAGAGAGAAGGGAGATAAAAGAAGAGGGAGAAAGAAGGGCTGGGAGGAGGATACATGTTCTTATCCGGAGTATAATTACATAGGAAATTATTGTACTTGCTGGTGAGGCTCTGGGGCTGGCACGACTACAGTAATTACAGTGCAGCCTCCCGGGGGCTCTGGGGCATGTCTCTGAGCAGCAAGTAGGCAGTGCTGTGATCTCTCTCCTTCAACCTGCTTCCCAGGCCCCACTGTACACCATCCCCCCTGGAGCCTGTCCTTGATCAGGAAGCTTAAACAGAGCAATTACCAGTGTCAGAACGGAGGCAATTACTACTTATTTTTGCCTTTCTTATTATAACTGGACCATTATATCCTAAATATGAGTCCCACTGACCAAACGCGTGTTTATAACCCTCCTGCTAAAATGGTAGACGCCATGTTCTGAGCTGGAACCAAACTCAGGACTGAGCCAAGGACAGAACTCCTGCCTTGAGGGCAAGGCAGATGACTTCTCCCACTTCTCTTCACGCTATACCTTGCACATAGTGGGTGATAAAAAAGCGTCTTTTGAATGGGTTAGCAAATGAATCTGTGTCACATTTTTATGCTTATGTAATCAGTGTGATTATCTATGGGCTCATGTGATGAAAACCATAAAGTTGTCCATCCTGGCCTCCTTCAGGTGGAGAGCCCTGCTCTTGATGACTGAGTGTTGGGAGCAAGATGAGCAACTCTGCCGCAGTGCCGGCCAAGGTGCTGTCTCTTCCCCCGTGTTGCCCCACGAGAGGAAGTTCAGTGACTAAAGAATTAAATGTTTTCCAGCCTGATTCTGGTGTTTCCAGTCACGGCCTTCTGCCTTTCTTTTTGTCTTTGTATTTAAAGATGACTCGTCCTTACACGAGCAAGGCAGTTTTCTGTTGTCTAGTAAGCGGCCAAATAATGATGTTGCCATTTTTTTTTGGTACTTGTTGCTGTTCAGTCACTAAGTTCTGTCTGACTCTTTGTGACCCCATGAACTGCAACACGCTAGGCTTACCTGTCCTTCACTATCTCCCCAAGTTTGCTCAGACTCATGTCCATTAAGTCGATAATGCCATCCAACCATCTCATCCTCTGTTGACCCCTTCTCCTCTTGCCTTCAATCTTTCCCAGCGTCAGAATCTTTTCCAGTGAGTCAGCTCTTCGCATCAGGTAGCCACAGTATTAGAGCTTCAGCTTCAGCATCGGACCTTCCAGAGAATACTCAGGGTTGATTTCCTTTTGGATTGACTGGTTTGATCTCCTTGCTGTCCGAGGTGCCAGGTCGTGTGTCGGGTGTGTGACATGTGTTATTTATGACCCTTACACTAATCCTGCAGTGGTACATAACTCCATCCGTGCCCTGGCCACTCTGCCCTGTGCTTTCCCTTTTGTAGCACAGCATATCACTAGATCAGAGTCAGAGATCTGAAGATTAAGCTTGGGTTTCGTAGGTGTTCATCCTTCCCACAGCTGCACAAAGCCCTTAGTTGAAATCTCCTGTAGTTGAGGCATGAACATGGTCACTGATGTTGTCCCTCCTGGCTCTGAACCCCAAGTTGTTCTATTCTTGCCTTGACATTGTCCGTGTTTGTGTCTCTTCCCACTCAAGAAGTCCTCCCCGACGGTACTCCTGGCTTCTTTCCTGCTTCCAGTGTCTGACCTGACGTTTCCTGACTGCTGGTTGAATCATATGTAGTTGCTTGCTCTTCGTGAATATCATGAACAATCATATCAGTTATTTCATGTGGTTCATCTAACACTGTGAACCCAGTGTTCTCTGCTTGCCCTATGTGAACACTGTTGCCCCCCAATTCCCTTTACATATTTTTTAAGAGGAGGTAAAATACTTGCCCACCCCAACTCCTCATCTCCCAACACTAACAGGCTCCTCACTTTTTTGCTAGTCACAGTAACTGCCACCACCCAAGGCTGAAGAGACCCGCTTTGTATTAAGACTTGTGTTAAGGCTTCTACCTTAGCCATTTTATCTGAATGTCTTTCATGTTTCCTTCTACCACTGTCTTCTCCCCATGGCAACCAAACAAGCAAGCAAAATCCAAAGCGTGGTATTACATCATATAAAGGACAAGAACATCAGCTTTAGGAGGCGGGGGACCCTGTATTTCAACCCTGACTCTGCCACTCCTTAGCTATGTATGTTAGTTTTCTTTTGCTGTATAACTAATTACCAAAGACAATACTGATGTATTGTTGTTCATTTTCCCTGGATCGAGAGTCTGGGCACAAGTTAGCTGTAGTCAAGGTTAGGGTTAGGTCAGCTGGGGCTGCTGTCTTATCTGAGGCTTAGGGTTCTTTTCCAAGTTCAGAGGGTTGTTAGCAGAATTAATTTCCTTTTAGCCATAAAACTTGTGGCTTTCTTCTTCAAGGCCAGCAGGAGAGAGATTCACCTTTTAAGGACTCTTCTGTTTAGGAGGGACACACCCAGAATAATTTCCTTTAAAATCAAGACTTAAGAGTCAACCGATTATATCTGCAAAATTCTTTCACTTCTGCATTGTCATGTAATCATGGCATATGACCATTGCCATGTTTACAGGTCCCCACTCACACTTTAGGGATGGTATCATGGAGCGCATGTACAGTGCAGAGAGGAAGGGATCTTAGGGCCATTTTAGAATTCTGCCTACTGTGCTGCGTGACCTAGGTAAATTGCCTACTCTCTTTAAGATTCAGTTTTCATACCTAGAAAAGAAAAGAGCAATAAAAGCAGCCATATAGAGTTATTACAAAGACTAAAGAGATATAATATGTTGAAGGGAGTGGCAGATAGTAGACACAAGTACATAATTTCCTACTTACCCTTCCTTTTGTTGTTCATATATCCTGCAGTCTCTGTGATTAGAAATACCGTGGAAAACTGTTCCAAGAAGTCAACATTGTGTCAAAAAGCATAGTTGATTCTCATTATTGGTAGCAGTTATGTTCTATAAAGTTGCTGCAAACACTGAATTAGTGAATGCAAGGTGGGGGGAATACAGAATTAGGATCCGGTGAGTCCCCGATCACTGTATTTTCACCAACTGACCAATGCACTGTCTTGTTTTAAGTGTTTCTGTAGCTTATGTAATATATGCTGTCACTTCATTAACATTAAACTCATAGGCAACAGCACCATAACTCATGCCTTATCAAAGCCTATCCAATACAAGTATTTTCTCCATAAGGTGTATCATAGCCTAGAAACACTGGACAGCACTTCAGCACTAGACTGGGTGGGGGGCATTTAAAACACAAAATCACCAATAAAACCCCACAAAAATGTGAAAGACAGTGGCGCCAAACAGACTGCCAGAAGGACACTTGTTAATGGCATGAGATGAAACAAGAAGGTGGAGCATCACCTTTTTGGACCTCACCTGGGAACATGAAGTCAGGTGACTCAAATGTTATATAACATTTTATATAAATATTAAACAAAATATTTATATATTTTATATATATAGGTTATTTTTTAAACTGCTCTTATAGTTGATTTACAATGTTGTGTTAATTTCTGCTGTACATCAAAGTGGTTCACTTATATATATTCTTTTTCATATTTTCCATTATGGTTACTCACAGGATATTGAATACAGTTCTCTGTGCTATACAGTGGACCTCGTTGTTTATCCATTCTACATATAAATAATAATAATTTGGATCTGTCAATCCCAAACTTCCAATCCTTCCCTCCCCCAGCCCTCTCCCCCCTTGGCAGCCACAAGTCTGTGCTCTCTGTGAGTCTGTTTCTGTTTCATTCCCATGTTCATTTGCATCATATTTTAGATTCCACGTATAAGGGATATCACATGGCATTTGTCTTTCCCTTTCTGACTTCGTTTAGTATGATAATCCCTAGGTCCATCCATGTTGCTGCAAATGGCACTTCATTCTTCTTAATGGCTGAGTAAAATTCCACTGTATATATGTACCACCTCTTCATTACTCACTCATCTGTTGATGGACATTTAGGTTGCTTCCGTGTCTTGGCTATTGTAAGAAGTGCTGCTATGAACACAGAGGGGCATGTATCTTTTCAAATTATAGTTTTGTCTGGATATATGCCCAGAGTGAGATTGCTGGATCTTATGGCAACTCTTCAGTTTTTTGAGGAGCCTCCATACTTAAAACAGGTAGATTATTTTTCCCCCAAATCTTTTTCTAGTGGTTTTTCACTGACTAGATGGAGGAGCTGGAGTGAGAGTCGGAAGCAAGGGCCCTCTTTCCTTTTGCCTTGCTGGGCCTCTTTGGAGAGCTTTCACCCCCTCAATACATTTTTACAACTCTTCTAAAGCACCATCAGAAAAGAGAAACTAAGTAAATACTGATTTGTTTAAAAAAATGTGCATCACTCCATAGTAAGAGATGAAATGTTCTAGCGGAATATTCTGAAGATACGACCTCAGCCCCGTGGCCTCATTGCGGACCCAGATTCCTGCCAAAGGTACTTTGGTTTGAACTTCCCTGGCCATGACACTGTGGATATGACAGATCTCCTGCAGTTCAGATTAGGGAAGACATCCGTAGCAGGCATTGTATATCAAAGAATGCTGAGAAGGGGTGATGCCCCGGTGGCTAGAGCTGTGTGTGAGTTGGCCACACAGGATGCCTCTTCCTTTCTCTCTTCTGCCCTGGTGACAGATTGCAACCAGCTCTGGCTGGCGGTGGCTTTGAGACACACTCGAAGTGTTCCAGAAGACACCTTACACCAAGTCTGTAATTCCGATGCTGTCGGACACGCTGTCTTCCAGCTCTGCCTGCCTGCGTTAGATTCATCTGCTTGAAAACCAGCTTTGCTGAGCACCTGTCTTCATGACTCCTCATTAGTGACATGGGAACCCTTCCCTTCTACCCTGCTAACTGCAACTCACTAGGACTCAGTAGCAACAGCTGTGTGCCGAAAATGGGGCTGGGGATTTGGTGTTGGGCAACAGGGCGGTGGGGTGATTATCTGGAGCAGATGAGCTCATTGTTGCTTTTGTCCCCTTCCTCTCCCCTCCCCACTCACCTCCCCCAACACACACTTTTACTGCACCAAAGGGAAACAGCAAACAGTGATCTGGCAGTGTGGCTGTCATGGATACCAAGCCTGCCATCTGTGGGGAACCCTTCTGTATCATCAGTCAGCAAAACAGAGCAGAACCCCGTATTTTGTAGCTGGTGGAGCAGGGCAGCATCTCCACTGAGGGGGCCGGGGCGTCTGTTTGCTTCATTAAGAAACGAAGCATCAGAGCTGATTTCATATTTCAAAGTCACACATTGGTGCAGGTGTGGATTGTAGGCATCCACTGACATAGTTGGCCCTGCTGTCTTTTCTCTGCAGTGACTTGTTGAACTTAATAATGGAGATGTGTAAAAGCCAGAGTGATTTGAACTGAAGGTGTAGGGACTTTGTTCCAAATTGATATGTAAGGGATTTGGAAGGGAATGAGGGATTCCTCTTGATACCTCTCATTCAATTTTGGAGCCAAATAACCACGCATTTACAAAAAGCAAAAGAGAAATTGAAATAGTATTAATCTGGGAATTTCTGTGCCTCCTATGAACCAAATCTTATAATAAGAATTATGTGGTTTTTTTTTTTTTATTCCGTGCTCAGTCAGCAAATATGATTAGTGGATATCTAGTGACTTCAGGCCCCACTCCAGTACTCTTGCCTGGAAACTCCCATGGACAGAGGAGCCTGGTAGGCTGTAGTCCATGGGGTCGCTAAGAGTTGGACACGACTGAGCGACTTCACTTTCGCTTTTCACTTTCATGCATTGGCGAAGGAAATGGCAACCCATACCAGTGTTCTTGCCTGGAGAATCCCAGGGATGGAGGAGCCTGGTGGGCTGCCATCTATGGGGTCGCACAGAGTCGGACACGACTGAAGCGACTTAGCGGCAGCAGCAGCAGCAGTGACTTCAGGGGACTGTGCTAAGAGGGGTTACCGAGTGTCTTCACTTCACAGAGCCCTGCTGAGCTCCTAAGCTGTGTCAGTACCATGCCGGGTGCTGCATGTAAAGCATAATGACAGGGAGTGTCAGGCCTCAAGAAACTTACAGTCCGTCCAGTGACATCAAACAAGTGAGCCAACAAAATGATCTACCATCTTAGAGATGAGTCACTCAGTCATGTCTGACTGTTTAGGACTCCATGGACTATAGCCTGCAAGCTGCTCTGTCTGTGGGATTCTCCAGGCAAGAATACTGGAGTGGATTGCCAGGCCCTTCTCCAGGGGATCTTCTTGACCCAGGGATCGAACCCAGGTCTCCTGCATTGTGGGCAGATTCTTTACCGTTTGAGCTATCCAGGAAGCCCCACTATCTTATAGTCCTCAAATTCATCGAGTTGGCACTCTTCTAAAGAAGGTAAAACATAGACCTGTGAGCATTCAAAAAACACCCACTGAAGACGGTAACAGAAGAATGCAGTCGACAACTGAACTATACCAACTGTAATAACTATAATATAAAAATTCACTGAAAGAGATCATTATGAGCTGGGGACAATCCAAGAGACTTCCTTTTGGAGGTATGTTTTGAGCCAAATCTTGAAGGGTCAATTACTATTGTTTCTTGCTTCCTATTAAAAAAAAAATGTCTGTGTCAAATGGAGGTGAACAGAAAGAGAGGCTGTGACAACAGAAAGAAAAACATTTCTCTGAAGAGTTTTCTGATATAAGAATCCAGCTCTTCGGGTCTGAGTGTATTCCTTCAACCAGTGTTGTTTGAGTCCATCCTTTATGCCAAGTGCTGCATCACACAAGGGGACACAGCCCGTGAAATTCTAGAACAGCAGCAGCAAAACCAGTAAGTTATTGAAGCTGTCAGAGCTCAGATTAGCTCCAGGATCTCGAATCCATGCCCTCTTTTGGGCATGAGTTCAGTTCCTCCCTGTAGGGGAGTGGTTCTCAGCCTAACTTCTCTTTAGAATTACACAGCTTAAAAAATACTGATGCCTGGGTCCTACCTCCAGAGATTCTGGTTTCACTGGGCTCTGGTGGGATTTGAGCACCAGTGTATTTTAAAAGCATCCCAAGTGATTCTAATACATAGCTAGGGTTTGAGCCTCTGCTCTAAATTAGCTATCTGCACTCTGGAAGTGCTCCCAGGCCTGTCTATCCATGAGTCAACAGGCTTTTTGCAGCAGCAAATGGAGAGAATTCCAAGGAGGCACTAGTGGTTAAGAACCCACCTGCCAGGTCAGGAGACATAAGAAACACAGGTTCGATCCCTGGGTCAGAGATCCCCTGGAGAAGAGCAGGGCAACCCACTCCAGTATTCTTGCCTGGAGAATCCCATGGACAGAGGAGCCTTGGTAGCCCTTATGGCAATTCTAGCAGAGAACTGCTCGATGCCTTACTTTATACACATTTGTGACTATTTGTATGGAAGTGCAGTCATATTTTGAGGAGTCCTGTGGTCAAATAAAGAATCTTTCAGATAACCTAATGATGAGATACACCGCTGCCCTTCTACCCCATTCTACTTTTACACAAATCTGAACAGTCAGCCACTCTGACTTTCTGAAGGTAACTAGCTCCTTTTCTGGGCTCTGCAAGAAGGGCATACAGCATCTCCTAAAGCAAGCCCAGGGTTAGAGAGATTAGATTAGAAGAGATTAGAGATTAGAAGAGATTAGAAGCCTGTCTGCTCATGGTAATGTGAATCAGTAGAAGTAGCACTCTGCACATCAGATTTGCTTTGAATTAGCCCAACCCTGGTGATTGGCGCTTCTGATTTTTCACTCCTGGTTCATGAGGGACTGCACTGACCATCCGTGCTAGGCTGGCCTCTGTGGAGCTGGTTCTGTGGCAGGACTCTTGTCATTGTTGAGAGGGAGGCCACTGGGATGGATCTCCAAACCCCAGGCAAAGCAGCTAGGTGGGCACCCTTTCAGAACAAAGAATGGATTACAAGGTGAAAGTCACACTGTGAGGTCAGCCAGGGAGTAAGAGAGCTGATCTGAGAAAGGTACCAAGTCCTTGTGGGTATAAGAGGAAAATTATCAGGGGCGCGTCTCTACAAGGTAGTATCTCTGAAACTACAGCATCTAACTTCTGGTGGTGTACATTGATTGATTTATGACCAGTTGAAACTGTGGGAGTTTCTCCTTGCCTCATTCCAGGTCTCGCTCTTCTTTCTGCTAAGTCTGAGGAGACTTGTTCTGTTAACAAGTACAAGCGGTTAGAAGAGGAAGTCGTGAACTCTTTTGTCCTGTGGAGACAGTCCGCATGGGTGCATGCCCTGCTGCTTCAGTCGTGTCTGACTCTTCGTGACCTTATGGACTGTCCCTGCCAGGTTCCTCTGTCTGTGGGATTCTTCAGGCAAGAATACTAGAGCAGGTTGCTCTTTCCTTCTCCAGGGAACCTTCCTGACTCAGGGATCGAATCCACTTCTCCTGCATTGGTAGGTGGATTCTTTACCGCTGAGACACCAGGGAAGCCCCTTATTAGCTACATACACGTTCGCAAGTGACTTCTCCTGTTGGCGCTACAGCCCAGGGGTTAAGACTGTGCTTTGGAGACACGTTTCAAAGACATGAATCTTAAATCTTTCATTATCTAGCCACATGACCTTGAGCAATCTATCTGTCTACACCTCTCTTTTTCTACCTATAGAATGGGCATACTATTATCTATCGTACAGCTTTGCAGTAAGGTCTAAGTGGGACTTTGCACAGTGTCAGTGCATATAGTAAGCTCTTGATAAGTGTTAGCTAAAGCCAACCGACTAACCCACCAATAAATAAAACCTTTCAGTCAGTGTTGATGGAAGGAGACCATGAGAGAGATTCAAAGCACTCTCTTACCATGCCTGACGCAGGGCCAGTGCTCCATAAATTAGTTGTTCTTATTATTATATTGTCATCATCATCTTCTTTCTCTTCTGTAGACCTCAGGTTTTCCAAGCTCTCTCACAGAGTAATAGTTCAGCAGCAGCATGGATTTCACTGAGCTCCTAGTGTGTGTATGGCTAGATGCCCTAGAGAAGAGGTGTAGACACAAAAGTGTGAAGAAGGAGAAAAGTGCACCTTAAACTAGGCTTTCAGGAAAGAGGCTGAAAACAATGTTCATAGCAGCATTATTTACAGTTGCTAAGATGTGGAAGCAACCCAAGTGTTCATCAGCAGATAAGTGGATAAAGAATGTATACATGCATATACACACAATGGAATACTACTAGCCTTTGCCATTTGCAGCAACACGGATGGATTTGGAGGGCATTATGCTAGGTGAAATAAAGTCATGCAGAGAAAGACAAATACTGTATTGATATCATTTATGAGAGAAATCTAAAAAATGTAACAACTAGTGAATATAGCAAGAAAGAAGCAGACTCAGGTATAGAGAAGAAACTAGTGGTTACCAGTGGGGAGGAGGGTGGGGGAAATATACGGGTAGAGAGGTCAAGAGGTATCAACCATTAGGTATAAAATAAGCTATAAGGATATATTGTAAAACATGGGGAATATAACTGATATTTTATAATAACTCTAAATGGAGTATATCCTTTAAAAATTGTGAATCACTATATTTTACACCTGTAACTTATGTAACATTGTACATCAGCTATACTTCAACTTAAAAAAAGAGCTGAAGGAATTAGTAGTTAATGAACATCTGCATTAGCTGCCAGGCTCTAGGTAAACATGTCCTGCTTAAATCCTCGTAGCATCTTGATGGTAGGTGGTACACCCATTTTATAGAGGAGGAAGGTTAAGTTCAGATTCAGTAAGTCATTTCCCCAGAATGCCGAGATGTGAGGTGGCAGCGCCATGACACAAATCCACTGGGACTTTGCCCCTAATCCATGTTCTGGATTCTCCAAGGCTTTTGGAGACAGTGACTAGGGGGAGATAAAACTGTCCCAGGTTATACGTTCTAAGTTCAGTGATGATTATATGATCGATCATACCTGATACAGCTACTGTACGTATGCAGTGCTATCATGTATGTGTAGCTAGTTTATTAGACAGTCTGAACTCAGAACGTATAACCTGGCTATTTGAGTGACAAATAGTGAAAGTCGCTCAGTCATGTCCGACTCTTTGTGACCCCACGGACTATACAGCCCATGGAATTCTCCAGGCCAGAATATTGGAGTGGATAGCCTTTCCCTTCTCCAGGGGATCCTCCCAACCCAGGGATCGAACCCAGTTCTCCTAAAAGGAGAAGGAGGAGCCAAAAATCTCCCCATTAGCCAGCAATTCAGGCACCCCCTCCTTTTCTCCTTCTCTGTTTCACAGAATGGGAAGGGGGTTGTTGGAGTGACCTTGGGGTGATGAGGGGAGCAGGGCCAGTTCAGCGGCCTTTTGCAGAATCCCAAGGGAAGTGTCTGGCTGCTGTCTTACAGGGTGGGGAGACTTAAGGCCTCTTTGCCTCAACTCCGCATTCCAACTGCCAGGGTCGGGACAGCAGGAAGAGTTGAGTTTGACATCCTGTTAAATATTTGATGCATAGTAGCACAGTGCCTGGCACCGGGCAGGTGTTTTCTAAGCGGGAGCCAGTGGGAGACCTACTGTATTCTTTTCCTCTTTGCTTAACCTCCAAGGTAGCTAAGCCCATTTGTTTGTCCACACGTAGCCAGATAAACAGAGCGCTGAGACTGTGGTGCTCTTTGCCCTGTGTCCTCATCCCACCTGGGAGTCTGGAACACACTCATCCCACAAATGTTTGTTGGAGCCTTCTCTATGCAGAGCACTGCACCAGGCTAGGGAGACCAGCTTTTCTGAACTCCGAATTGAGACCAGTAGTTGGGTAACTTCAGGCGTGGGGTGCAAGGGGAGAAGTAGTGGTTGTAAAAGCAGAGCTCCAAGTCCTCTGCCTTCCAGGAGCTTACAGTTGGCGCAGGGATGGGAGAGGTCTGAAAAAGTGAAAGTCGCTCAGTCGTGTCCAACTCTTTGCCACCCCGTGGACTATACAGTCCATGGAATTCTCCAGGCCAGAATACTTGAGTGGGTAGCCTTTCCGTTCTCCAGGGGATTTTCCCAACCCAGGGACTGAACCCAGGTCTCTCGCTTTGCAGGCAGATTCTTTACCGGCTGAGCCACAAGAGAAGCTCTACCGGAAGCCCGGGAGAGCTCTGAATCAGGATTCAATCCGCTGGATCTAGATGGGTGATACAGTGGGCAATGCTGTGAGCTCAAAGCAGGACGAAACCACTGGTTCAAAGAAGCGTCTGTCACATCTCAGCTGCTTTATATGGCTAATGGGAAGCATTCATTCATTCATTCATCCTTTCTTTCCTTCAGTCAACAAAGATGTCTGAGTCCCTTCTGTATGCCAGACACTAGTCCAGGTGCTGAAGATGCAGTGATGAACAAAACAGGTGCGATCCCTCCCCGTGGAGCTTGCAGTGTAGCAATGAAAGTGTCTTTCTCAGCGGCCTCTCCCTTTGTTTGAGAAACTGCAGCCTATGCCCCCGCAGTCCTGAGGCTGATTGCTCCACAGAGTCACACAGGCCCTCAGGAAGCTCTGCTGGCCACCCGTCCCCTCGAGGGCAGGGGCTGCAGCTGCTGGCAGTGTAATCAGTGCCACCCCGTACGGGGTACCCTGCTGCCTCCCTTCTCCTGAAGGCAAAATCTTGGGGAACATGTCGTCATTTCTCCTTCCTGCCCGGAAAGGTGTACAAGGGAATTGAGAGACGTGATGGATCGAGGCCCTGTGGAAGTGAATCACTGCCCAGCTTGGAGAGTGAGAAGACGTGCTTAAAGGACAGACCATGCCAAGTCCACCACGCTTCTCCCCCACAGAGGTGAACTGAAGATCTTATTTTCTCCAGGGAGTCAAATTAACAAGGTGCTGGGAGTTTTCCAAATCAGCAAAAAAATAAATAAATAAATAAACAACATCACTACCAGCTCTCAAATCAGATAGACTGGTGGGCGGTTTTGTCGACTAGCTCATCGTACTTGGCATCCGATGCTGAAATGGGGGTGAAGGCAAGGAGTTTGTATTGAAAATGCATCCACTTCTGAGCAGGGAATACAAATCAGCATCATTGTGTTTTCAGAGGCAGGAATCACGGCGTTCCCCGATACCAACTACCTCAATGACCACAAAGCTGAATTTTCACAAATTATGAGGTAGGAAATTGTCAGTCATTATACAAATTGATTTACCTCGGGATTCCTTCTAGGTGGCCAGTTCCCTCAGTACTTTAAAATATGACTTAATTTATAAAAATTTGATACTTAAACAGATTTTTTGATATTCTCAGCATGAGCTGGTAGAAAAGAGCTTGCATTATAATTCTTAGAGGCCTGGTTTTCCATTCTATTTCTGACTCTAGCAAAAGCATGCTATTACCTCCATTGATCAGCCCTTTCATGCTTCATTGTGGGTGTTCCTTCCTTCGATAGAGACATAACAGGATGAGCACTAAATGTAGCATTCATTCATAAAATTCATTGAGTGTCTTACATGTGCTGAGCACTGTGAAAAATGCCAAAGATATATTAATGAGCAAACTCTTTCAAGACAGTGAGCTTGGCTTAGAGGAGCAGCCCCATCAATGGTCCATATCCTCATGCAGCTTATAGCCCAGTGGCAGAATCAAGTAAATAAACAGCTAGAAAAATTAAACAATTTTAGATTGAGATAGGTGCTGTGAAGAAAAGAAGCAGGCTGCTTCAGACCCACATAGATAGGATGGTTTGGAAAAGTCCCTCTGAAGTGGTGACATCTAAAGGAAAATCAGAAAAGATAAGGAGATGCCAATTACATGAAGACCTAGAGGAACAATGTTCTATGGAAAAGGACTAGTCCATGCAAAGGCCTTAAAGGCAAGACAGGCTTATTGTGTTCTAGCAGGTGTGTTCTAGGACATGAAGAAAAGCCTTACTGGAGTAAGGGTGAAATAGCATAAAATGAGTTTGATGAAGTAGGCAGAAACCTCATCATACAGGTTCTTAGAAGCTATGTATTAGCATCTTGGGGTTGCTGGAACAAAATACCATAAACCACATGGATTCAAGCAGCAAAAATTTATTGTCTCAGTTGTGGAGGCTAGCAATCTGAAATTAAAAGTGTCCATAGAGCCAGGATCCCACTGTAGGGGAATCCTCCTTTGCCTCTTTCTAGCTTCTGGTGGGCTGCTGGCTGTCTTTGGCGTCACTTGACTTGCAGCTGTGTTATTCCAGCCTCTCTCCATAATCACGTGGTGTTCTCCCTGTGTGTCTGTCTTCACTGTCTTCTTAGGACACCAGTCATACTGGATTGGGCCACTGTGACCTCATCTTTACCTAACTAATTACATCTGTAGCAACTCTATTTCCAAATAAGGTCATAGACAGTAACTAAGGGGTTACGACTCCAACATGTAAATTTTAATGGCACACTTTTTCAACTCATTACTCCATGGTAAGGAGTTTGAATTTGATTCTGCATACAAGTCCAGAGTGATCTTAAGCAGATGGATGGCATGCTGTGTTCTAAAGCCTGCTATGTAAGAATGCGCTAGTGTTAGTTATGGAAGGGTGATGAGGATAGAGGTTGATGACTAGGAATTCACTTGTAAAGGGCTAGTCCAGCTCAGAGGGGATGATGGCAAGGACTAGGATGATTTTGGAAGTTGGAGAAGTAAGTGGAGTTTAAATACCAAAGAACAAGATGAGTGAGATGTATATGGACTGGGTACGGGGTGAAGGAAAAGAAGGACTTGAAGGAAAAGAAGGATACCATCCAGTGTTTTACTATAATTGTGAGAGGATGGTGGTACCATTTATCATTGTTCCCTTTTCAGACTTGGAGAGGATCAGATCTGGGGCTGGAAGTGGTTTGGGTCAAGGTCAAGGAATGGTAAAAATGCAGGAGATGAAAATTAGAAAGCTTTTCTAATCCCTGCCATCTTGCTTTTGTCTGAAATACCATAAACAAATTCTTTTTTTTGGAAAGCTCAGTCCCCTGTTAAAGTGAAAACGTTGCTGGGGAGGAAACACAGCCAGTCAGCCAGAGCACCTTTCCCCAAAGCAGTTGTTTTTTTGGGAGATCAGATAGAGCAGCAGACAAGACACCAGAAGAGAACATTGGGAAAGAAAGAGCAATGAAGCTCCAAAGCGCAGGGCCTGGAGTCACAGTTTTTCCTTAGACTGGCTGTAGGTGTGTACTTAATTAAATTCCATCTCAGTGCTGGAGCAGGACCCAAGAGCAAATAGCCAGAAGTGCCAGCAAATTGGAATTAGGATATAACAAGTTCCTTCCATAGAGACCAACTGGAAGAAAGTAAGATAGAGGGGAATTTTGGGGGTGGGTTGGGACATGCAGTGTTTAAAGCACATAAAACAGAAACAGGGCTTGGAGTAAAAAGTGGGCTAAAGCCAGGCTTTTAAAAGAGAACTGTTTCCGGAGCTCGACTCATCATCACCGTGGCTTTGTCTTGACTCAGTCATTTTTTTTTTCATTATTAGAAAATAATTAAGCATATCAGTTTTTTCTAAACTTGTTTATTTTTAATTGAAGGAAAATTGCTTCACAGTATTGTATGGGCCTCTGCCATACATCAGCATCAGTCAGCCATAGGTATACATGTGTCCCTTCCCTCTTTAATCTCCCTCCCACCCTTCCTCACCCCTCTAGGCTGTTACAGAGCCCCAGTTTGAATTCCCAGATTCAGTCATTTTTGATACCCCATCTTCTTCTGCATTCCCAGCAGTAGCTCTTCCAATCCCCAGAATTTTGCTACTACCAGAGCTGGGTTTTCATCACAGCATCCCCCTGAGCTTATATCTCCATTACCCCTTTTTGTTTGAATTCTCATCAAATCACCCAAATGTGGGCATTTGGAATGGTAACCATGGAGAGTGGCATCCTGGCTTCGGTACTTGGCATAGTGTGACCTCATTGCTCTCCACCACTTGTGTGCTGCCGCCTTGTCTTGAGTTCTCCCCACTGTGCATGGATTTCACCGGAAGACATGCTCACTCTCCAGCCTCAGTATACCTTGCTCTGAAGAAGATGTTAACACTCAAGAGGATATGAGGACGTGCTGGAAGGGGTCCCTGGCCCTCTTATATCTTTTTCCAAGTGACAGTGAAGGGAGAGGTGACCGCAGACCTACTATCTTTGGACAGACCACCTCCTAGCTTGGCATCAGGACCACTTGTCCAGCCTATTGAGCAAAGGTTATTCTCCTTGAGCTGAGAGCACAAGAGGGTTTAAGCATCACTTTCATCCTGTTTCTCTTCTCTTCCTTCAAGGCCTTGCTTTTTGTCTTGAACAAATGGCAAAGGCCATCCCGTTGCAGGTACCAGATCAACTTTGCCTTGGTTTTATTACCATACTAGTGGGGAAGGAGGCTCCTCTTTGTAAAACTTCAGAAGACATCTGTTTGGTTTGGAAGATGGGAGGTGGGGGCTGTAGCTGGAGGAAGGAAAAATTTTCTTGCTTGTGTTTTCTCGGCATTTATTGAGTGTCAAACCTGGCAGTAAATTAGAATCGAAAGATAGCAGTCACTGATAAGCAGAGAGGCCAAGGGTGTTGCCAGAGGAAGGCAACAGACAAAAGTGAATTGTTGGCTGGCCCCACAAAAGGTATTAGAAGGTCTCATGCTGTCGTGTGGTGAATCCCCAGATGTCCCAGGATGGGACTGTGGTTACCTGAGCTCCTGCCTCCACTGTCTCATCCCACCTCCCCTGGGACTGACTGACAACACTCATTTGCTCACCGAGGCCAGATATTCAGCAGCTAAGCCAAGAGCTGAATTTGTCTGGTCAATCTAGATGCTCCTCTCTTTACACCACATTGCCAGAATCACCGCCTCCAAAGGCTGTCCTGAGATGAAACTGGAATGAGACAAAAGGCCTCCTGTTTCATCCACTGTTGCCTCCTGCTACTTACAGCAGCAAGTCAAAGCCACTAGAGCTCCACTTGCCTGCACACACTGCGCACAGACAAGGACACCCCTGTGGCTGGAATTCTGAACGTCTCAATTCTAGTCTCAGCTCAGCCTCAGATTCCCTGTGCTTGGCAAGCTAATTTCTTCATCTGGAAAATGAGTTGGCTCTTCCATAACTTAAAAAAAATACTAGACTAGAATTTTCACTAAAAAATTGAAATAGTTTATAAAGCAAGGGGCCGAACCCCTAAATAATAACAATGAAGGCTGCAGCATTTCTTGAATTTTCTGCTTTCTCTGCTGGAGGATTTTCTAGCTTGGTTTCCTCTTTCCCAGTCCAATCCAACAAGGAGTGATCACCAGAAGAAGGCAAGCTGAGTCTTTTATTTTATTTCCTTTCAAGCAAACAGATACCATGGAAAGACCCAAGGGATCCAGGTTCTAGCCCTGGCTCTGCCATTAACTATGTGTGTGCCTTGTCTGAGCCAGCTGTTCTGACTCCAGCTCCTCTTTGCCTGATGACCAGGTCATCTGGGTGATCACTAATCACTCTTTTCCCCTGCCAGTATGAGAATTTGCTCTCATCTTGAGAAACTTTTCCCTGAGTCTTCCTATCCCTTCCCCTATTTGAAGACAGCCTGTTTCTTGTTTTGTAAACTAGTTCCTTTCTATCATTTTCTGATTCCACATATAAGCGATATCATCTGATATTTGTTTTTCTCAGTCTGATTTATTTCACTTAGTATGAAAATCTCCAAGTCCATCCATGTTGTCACAGATGGCATCATTTCATTCTTTTTAATGGCAGAGTAATATTCCACTGTGTTTATGCACCACATTCAGTGGGGATGGGTAGGGAGGAGGGATAGACTGGGAGTCTGGGACTGACATGTATGCATATCATGCTGTATTTCAGAAAAGGCGATGGCACCCCATTCCAGTACTCTTGCCTGGAAAATCCCATGGACAGAGGAGCGTGGTAGGCTGCAGTCCATGGGGTCGCGAAGAGTCAGACATGACTGAACGACTTCATTTTCACTTTTCACTTTCATGCATTGGAGAAGGAAATGGCAACACACTCCAGTGTTCTTGCCTGGAGAATCCCAGGGATGGAGGAACCTGGTGGGCTGCTGTCTATGGGGTCACACAGAGTCGGACACAACTGAAGTGACTTAGCAGCAGCAGCAGCAGCATTCTGTATTTAAGATGGATAACCAACAAGGACCTTCTGTATAGCACAGGGAATACTGCTCAATATTCTGTAATAACCTAAATGGGAAAAGAATTTGAAAAAGAATAGATACATGTATATGAATAACTGAATCACTTAGCTGTGTACCTGAAACTAGCACAACATTGTTAATCAACTATGCTCCAATATAAAATGAAAAATTTTTAAAAGACAGCCCCCACCCTCTTCTTCCTTCTCTGTGACCTTGCTTTCTCTACCACCCATTCATTCCTTCCCTTAATCTCTCACTTGTCACTTATCACTTAGTATTTATCACTTCTGAACTCGCTATGATCTTTGCTTCGACTGTCCCTGAACTTCAACGTGTTTTCACACAGACATAGTGACTTCCTAAACAATCACAGACTCTGTCACATTCAGTAACTGACACATTTCCCAGCAACAAGTGCAGTGATCTCAGAAACCCACAATTTCACCCAATTCCAGCAAGAAAATTCAGAAGCACTTGGATTACACTATTTGCCATTATGAGGGCCAGTGTCTGAGTTTGCCTGTCTTTCCCTATCACTTATATTCTACCTGTATTTAAAAAACCTCTCATGTGGTTGAGCTCCAGCTCCACTGATTGAATAAGGTGGTTTCCTGGGACAGATGGACCAACCCAAGGTACCCTGCAGCTGGATTGCAACCTGAATCCCTATCCCCCTGTGAACCCTGTGGTCTAGCTTTTGTTATATTCCCCTTACTGATGAAGAAACAGCCTTGTTGGATCTACTCCAGGCCACACAGTTGTATGGAAGCTGAGTGTCCCACTAAGGCCCCGGTGGACCCCGAAGCATTGCAGAAGCTCCACCCCGTCGCACAGCATTTCAGCTCCACTCCCACTTTCAGTTGCCATCCAGACTTCTCAGACATCTCCCTGTCTCTGTGTCGCCACCTCCTGCCGCTCCTCAGCCCCCTGCAGTCTAACTCCTCTGAGATCATCAAGCTGCTCTGATCTGTTTGACAGTGCTGATCCCTGGCCTTCCGGAAGTTCCTCACTCTCGTGCACTCCAGGACAGAGCATCCTCCTGGCTCTTCTCTTTCTGTCTCTGTCTTGTTCACCGGTAGCTTTTTCTCCATCACGCGTCAATATTGATGTTCCTCGGGGTCCCACTTTGCCTCCTTTCTGTACAGTCTCCATGATCTGTGTCATCCATCCAGGCTTTGCCCAAACCTCTGTACTGACACGACCTGACTCTCCAGCTCTGGCCATATGTTCCATTGCCTGCCAGGCATCTCTTCCTGAAGGTCTCACAGACGTTTCTCACAGCTACGATCCCCGTGGGACTGTCTCTTCCTCAGCTGGTAGCATCATCCTTCGCCTCATCACTGGAGCTGAAGTAACCTGGGATTCTTGCAAGCCACCCTTGCTTTGCTCTGCATCCAATTAAACACCACGTCCTTCTTCCTAACAAGTTTTTCTCACAGACATCTCAGGATAGACTCTACCTCCTTTGCATTCACCTATCATTACCTCTATATCAAGCCTTCATCATCACCATCTTTTTATACTGCAGTAGTATAAATGGCCTTTGTGTCTTTTTGCCTTGAATACCCTCATCCCATTTCTTGCCCATAAACTCCTACCTATCCTATAAAACTCAGCTGGAAGTTACCTCTCTGGAAAGTCTTCACACAGACACACACATGCATACACATACACACCCCACATGACCCAGGCTCCCTTGAGTGACTTTTCTTGAATAACAAACCCTAAACTACTGTGTACAGATGTTCATCTTCCCACTCACACTGCTTCAGAGCTACCTGTTCATGGATTTGTCATTTCCGTCAGAATGTGAGGACCATTACTCCTACATCTGTGGTTCCCAATCTGATGCCTGGAACACAGCAGGCACTGAATACATGATTAGGGGATAAATGAGCAGGTACACCAAGTGCTGAGCAAATCTTTAGTTTAGATATCTGGACATAGTTTTTTTTCCTCTCTCTTGCTAATGTTTAGTCTCATTATAATTAATGAAAGCACTTGACTGGACCATGCAATCTAGAGATGAAGAGTGCTTTAAAACACATTAGAGCAGGGGAAAATTTGTCACCTGATTTCTGGTCTATGTAAGTAACTGTCTGGATTTTAGGTTTTCTCCAATTCTTGGATAAACAGATGAGACCTCCTCCTACCCCCCGGGACACAACTTTTTCAAAGCGAGATTAGCCAATGGGCAGAGAATAATGATGATAGGAAATAACCTTCATATGTAGTGGTTATATGTGCCACGCACTGTTCCAGGCATGTTGTATAGTTAATATCATTTGTTTAATCCCCACAACATTGAGATGAGTGAGGTACCTTTACTGTCCCATTTTGCAGATGAGGAAACTGAAGTACAGAGCGATGACATAGCTTTCCAAGGAAACATAAACTGTAAGTAGCACACATAGATATCCACAAGTTTAAATAGCACTAAGTACTGATGAGACCAATTCTGCAGGCTGCGTTCTCATGGGCCAATTAGCCTCACTTCATTCATAACCACATTGCATCTTGAGAGGGAAGAAAGGGAAAGAGAAGCTTAGAATAGCTATTTGGGTGCACCTTTTAGGGCGAGAATGGCATTAAGGGTTTTACAAAGATCGTCTGATTTATCTCTGACCGGATAGATGCTCCTATTTTACCGATGGAGCAACTGAGACTCAGAAAGGCTAAGCAACTTCTGAAATTGCCTAGTAAGTGGCAGAGCCGACCTGGAATGCAGGCCTGTCTGACTGACATTGCTCCACAGTCAGCCCTCAAGGAAGACAGGGTTAATGCATGGGAGCGGAAAGGTGATTGCTCCCCAGTACCAGAAAACATAAGCATGAGATGTTGGTTTTGTTGGTCAGGATAGGCTTGAGTGTCCTGCAGTAACAAAGAATCCCTGAAATCTCACTAGCTTCATATAACAGTTTTAGTTCTTGTTCACTAGAATACAGAGCCCAATGTAGACACACTGCCTTCCTTCACTCTTGGCTACTCCACCAGGAATGGACGGCCTCCAACATCACCATGGAGGGGGAGAGAGAGAGAAAAAGATGGAGGGAGGCACACAGACTCTCAACTGCCTTGACTTTGACTTGACACATTTCACTTTCAACTACAGTCCTTTGATTGACACTGGTCACATGACCCCATCCAATGACAAGGGAGGCTGGGGAATTTAGCGGAGGGCATGGAGATGAGTGAGCACCAGCCTGCCCATGCTTCTGTGGTATCTACCTCTTATCCCCAAGGGCTCTTAAAGGATGTGGAAGGTGTGAGCCTGGAGGTCTCCTGGCATGTCTCTACATCTTTCCAGCACAGTATTCAGGGCTCCTTCCTCCTCTGTGAAGGTGAATCCTGCATAGAAGAGAGACCAGAAAGTTCTCAAGAGAGCAAGTTAGCAGATGCCTTTTGAACCCTATGCGTTCAGGCTCTGGGTCTTGTGAAATGCAACTTGATCTTTTTGCACTTTCAGGAGAGAAAATGCAGTGACACTCACCTATGAGAGGCACTGCTGTGTCTTCATTGCCCAGGAGTCAGGGGAGAGAGTAGGCCTGGAGAAGGAGCAGGGAAGGTCCAGGAGGGGAGTGGGAGTGAGGATAGGGGATTCCAGCTGCCGTCACTCCACAGCTGAGTCCAGACTCTGCAGCGGAGAGCAATCCTCTTTTTATTGGGCATAGTGCCTCTTTCAAAATAATTTACAGCACACAACCAAGTCTGCTGTGCGACATCACAATTTGTCATTAAAACTCCATTCCTCTTGCCGGAGTAAATGAGCCATTTACAGCCAGGGAGCCAAGATGGACTGTTGTTATTTTTTCTGCCTTTGTTATTATGAAGATTCACAGCTCTTCTCAGACAAGCCCTTGGGGATTCTCAGAGGAAGTGCCGTGACATTCAGGTCAATTAGCAAGGCTTAGTGTGGTTTTCTGGATATAGGTAACAGCCTTGCAGAGACTGCAGGAAACCAGATGTGATTGCTGACCCTGAGAAGTATTCCTTGTTCTTATGTGTGCTAACAGGTTTCCCTGGTGGCTCAGACAGTAAAGAACCTGCCTGCCAATGCAGGAGACATAAGAGACGTGGGTTTGATCCTTGGGTCAGGAAGATCCCGTGGAGGAGGGCATGGCAACCCACTTAGTACACATGCAGTGCGTGCGCGTACGCGCGCACACACACACACACGCACGCACGCACACAAGCTCTCACGTGTATACACAGGACACCAAGAAACACAGGGAACTCAGCATCTCTGCCTTCCCAGCTGTTAGCATTGTTGTACCTCCATTAAGGGCGGGAACGTTAAGGAAGGTTATCAAATCTCCTCTAAAATATGTGCCTAGATGGGCTCAAAGAGTGACTTGCAAATGTCTTAGGGTGTGCAACTCTTTCCCATGGTCTTCTGGTCTCAAAATTCCAACCCTAGCTGCTATTCTTGACAGTAGGTCAAGATCTGACCTAGACGAAGCAGGGGATAGTCAAGTAAACGAGTTCATCAGCTATTCTTTGAGGGAGAGAGAGTGAGAAGATTCTTTGGGTGGCTGGAGGAGGAGATTCTGCTAGTGACTAAGGAAAGAGTTGTCCAGAGGCCTGAGGGCAACAACTCTATCTTGTTTATCTTTATACCCCACCCCTCCTTGTATGCACACTGCCCTGGCAGGTACAGAGAAGATGCTTGATGAAAAACCTCTTGTATCTGTTGAGATGATCATAGGATTTTTATTCTTCAATCTGTTAATATGGTGTATCACCCTGATTGATTTGCAGATACTGAAAAATCCATGCATCTAGGGGATAAATCCCACTTGGATGTATGATATTTTAAATGTATTTTTGGACTTGGTTTGCTAGTATTTTGTCGAGGATTTTTACATCTGTGTTCTTCAGTGATTGGCCTGTAATTTTTTGGTGATAACTTTGCTTGGTGTCAGGGTGACCCTAGCCTCATATTAATAGAATAAGTTCAGAAGTGTTCCTTCCTCTCCAAGTTTTCGGAATAGTTTCCGAAGGATACGTGTTCACCCCTTTCTAAATGTTTGGTAGAATTCATCTATGAAGCCATCTATCTGGTCCTGAACTTTTGTTTGTTGGGAGTTTTTAAATTACTGATTCAATTTCAGTACTTGTAATTGATGTGTTCATGTTTTATATTTCTTCCTGGTTCAGTCTTGGGAGATTTTACCTTTCTAAGGCTTTGTCCATTTCTTCTAGGTTGTCCATGACAAAAAAACCTCTTGAATTAAATTATGCGTAATGGATGTGATTCTTCCCTCCAGGGATTTCCTCCTTTCCCGTTTCCCAGAAAGCATATGGCCTTCTATCTCTGCTTTTTGAGGTCTGGTCTTCCTTGCAAAGCCACTGACCCAAATCCTTTTCTTTAAGTAAGGCTAGTGAGTCAGTACCAACCTCTCTCTTTCCATAACAAAATCTGGTTTACTTGAATACTCAACTGTCTCCTCTACTGGCCTCTGGACTTCCTGGGTCAGGGAGCATATCTGATTGATCTGTAAATCTTCCACAATGTCTAGTACAGTAGCTGAAGTAAAATGCTCAATAAATGCATTAAAACATTAATGAAGCTCACAAAATGCTCTGTTTTATGAGTCACAAAACCCCAAGTTCTCTAAACTTTTTCTTCTGCTTAAAATAAGGATAATAATTTTAATACCCACACAGAATTGCTGGGAGGATTATAATGATATATATAAAACGCTTAGCATAGTAATATTAGTTACAAGATAATGGTAGCTTCTAGAGCAAGTCTTCTCAGCATTATTGACCTCTCCCCCTTTACATCCAGGAGTCCAGATCACAGTGGCCAAATTCCAGGACCCCATGTTTTCTGTAGGTGCTTTCCTTCGAGTATCAATAAGGTGATTTGGGTTCACGCTATGCTCTGTTGAACTCTCTTTTCCCTGCTCACAGGCACTGAATGTGGCCTTTCCAAGCTTGAGCTGAGATGGGCTTATGAGTAGAGATTCAGATCTTGACATGGGTTTGGGTAAACTCCGGGAGTTGGTGATGGAGTGGGAGGCCTGGTGTGCTGTGATTCATAGGGTCGCAAAGATTCGGACACCACTGAGCGACTGAACTGAACTGAACTGAACTGTATAAGAAAGTGTGCCTTCCCAAGGTCTGTTTGGCCTAATGTCATTAGAAATGGGTATTTTGGCCCAGAGCCCAAGCCAGTAATGGGAACCACTGCATACAGGCAGCCACCTCCCACTCTCACTACCACCTCCTCCCTATACCCATAACTACAACAGAAGCTAATTAACCTTGTGATAACATTGACAGATGTCAAGGCACCATAGTTTCAGACTCCCTACATGAGTTTTTAAAACAGTAAAGAAGCAAAAATTTTATACCCACACCTATCATGAAAGGCAGGTGGTAAGGGTGGTAAGAGCTAAAATAAAGGTATGAAACACCTTGGCAGAGCAGGAGGAATTTTACAGCCTGAGGCCTGGCCCCTTGATCAGGAGAAAGGAAACACTTTAAAAGAAGCCACCGTATAGCCACCTTCTCTGGATTTTTCATGGCTGTGCTTTTGTACTGCTTCTTCTAATATATTCTTATCATAGTCTTAATAACCAGCAATGTCACCGCACTAACTTAAAAATGCTAGAAGTCACCACTTACTGGGACAGTGTGTAGAATGGGAGATGACTTCATTAAAGAAGAGAGTCTTAAAGAAGAAATAGGGCTTTGTCAAAGTAAAATGGAAGGAAGGACATCTCTGGTCAAGAGAAGGAATTGCAGGGCCTATTGAGGAAACAGTGAATAATGCAATGTGACTGGATCAGGGTGCAGAGTGAAAGAACCTCAGAGTTTGACCGAATTGTAGATAGTCTTGACAACAGCTGGGCTTCCCTGGTGGCTCAGCTGGTAAAGAATCTGCCTGCAATGCGGGAGACCTGGGTTCGATCCCTGGGTTGGGAAGATCCCCTGGAGAAGGAAACGGCTACCCACTCCATTCTGGCCTGGAGAATTCCATGGACTGTATAGTCCATGGGGATGCAAAGAGTCGGACCCGACTGAGTGACTTTCACTTTCACTTTGACAACAGCTGGAGGGTTTGGACAATACTCTATAGGCAGCAAAGCAATCGCAGAACTCACTTTGAGTAAGAGAATGACATAACAAAACAAAAAGATCTTTGTTTTAGAAAGGTTAATCTGGTAGCAATATTGAGGATGAATAAGCTGCAGCTCCAGCGCCAACTCGGGGGCCTGGGCACCCCCAACCAGGGCCCAGACCAACTGTTGCTTGGCTGAGGGCACCATGAACAACATGTACATGAACATGCCTATGAACTTCTCTGTACTCAGCTGCCAGCAAGCCACCCAGATCGTGCCCCAACAGGGGCAGTACTTGCATCCCCCCTTCATGGGGTACACTGTGTAGCCAGACTCAGTGCCCATGACCCTGGTGCTCCCGTTTCTGGACGGGCTGCAGACGGGCTACAGGCAGATCCAGGCTCCCTTCCCTCACACCAGCAGTGAACAGAAGATGTACCCAGTGGTGACCGTGTAACGCAGAGTGTGGCCGGAGTCCTGGGCCAGACAGAGGCATGCAGCAACTGTGAGCTTGGGCAGGATTCTAGCCTGGAAGTCCCTGCCAGTTGGTGATGTTTATGGCACTGTTCTGTTGGATGGCTTCATTTGCCCCCAAACTTTATGAAAACATCTTTCTCCAAGTGGGCATTTCTTATGTTTTGGTCTTCCCTGGTAGTTCAGCTGGTAAATAATCCGCTTGCGATGTAGGAGACTCTCATTCGATTCCTGGGTTGGGAGGATCCCCTGGAGAAGGGATAGGCTACCCATTCCAGTTTTCTTGGGCTTCCCTTGTGGCTCAGATGGTAAAGAATCCACCTGCAATGCAGGAGACCTGGATTTGATTCCTGGGTTAGGAAGATCCCCGGGTTAGGAAGATCCCCTGGAGGAGGGCATGGCAACCCACTCCAGTATTCTTGCCTGGAGAATCCCCATGGACAGAGGAGTCTGGTGGGCCATAGCACAGTTCCTGGGGTCACAAAGGGTCGGACCTGACTGAGTGACTAAGCACAGCACAAGGGGCAGATGGAGAGAATCCAGAAAGAGGGCCACGGACTGAGGAAATATCCCAGAAATGCAGGTGAAGGATGAGAAAGGCCTGGGTTGTGTCTATTGAAATAGGAAATGGGTACAAAGGCATTCTACGAGACTCAGTAGATTTGGAGTCTGATTGTCACTGTGTGAAAGGAAAATAAGAGGGCAGTGTCAAAGATGACTCAGTTCAGTTCAGTCGCTCAGTTGTGTTGGACACTTTGCAACCCCATGGACTGTAGCACACCAGGCTTACCTGTCCATCACCAACTCCCAGAGTTTATTTAAACTCATGTCCATTGAGTTGGTGATGCCATCTAACCATTTCATCCTCTGTCGTCCCCTTCTCCTCCTGCCCTCAATCTTTCCCAGCATCAAGGTCTTTTCAAATGAGTCAGTTCTGCACATCAGCTGGCCACAGTATTGGAGTTTCAGCTTCAACATCAGTCCTTCCAGTGAATATTCAGGACTGATTTCCTTTAGGATGGGCTGGTTGGATCTCCTTGCAGTCCAAGGGACTCTCAAGAGTCTTCTTCAACACCACAATTCAAAAGCATCAATTCTTTGGCACTCAGCTTTCTTTACAGTCCAACTCTCACATCCATACATGACTACTGGAAAAACCATAGCTTTGACTATACAGACGTTTGTTGGCAAAGTAATGTCTCTGCTTTTTAATATGCTGTCTAGATTGGTCATAACTTTTCTTCCAAGAAGTAAGCCTCTTTTAATTTCATGGCTGCAATCACCATCAGCAGTGATTTTGGAGCCCCCAAAATAAAGTCTGTCACTGTTTCCACTGTTTCTCCATTTGCCATGAAGTGATGGGACCGGATGCCATGATCTTAGTTTTCTGAATGTTGAGCTTTAAGCCAACTTTTTCACTCTCCTCTTTCACTTTCATCAAGAAGCTCTTTAGTTCTTCTTCACTTTCTGCCATAAGGGTGGTGTCATCTGCATATCTGAGGCTATTGATATTTCTCCTGGCAATCTTGATTCCAGCTTATGCTTCATCCAGCCCAGCATTTCTCATGATGTACTCTGCATATAAGTTAAATAAGCAGGGTGACAATATACAGCTTTGACGTACTCCTTTCTCTGTTTGGACCAGTTTGTTGTTCCATGTCCAGTTCTAACTTTGCTTCCTGACCTGCATACAAGATTTCTCAAGAGGCAGGTCAGGTGGTTTGGTATTCCCATCTCTTTCAGAATTTTCCACAGTTTATTGTGATCCACATAGTCAAAGGCTTTGGCATAGTCAATAAGGCAGAAATAGATGTTTTTCTGGAACCCTCTGGCTTTTTTGATGATCCAACAGATGCTGGCAATTTGATCTCTGGCTCCTCTGCCTTTTCTAAAACCAGCTTGAACATCTGGAAGTTCATGGTTCACGAACTGTTGAAGCCTGGCTTGGAGAATTTTGAGCATTACTTTACTAGCATGTGAGATGAGTGCAATTGTGCGGTAGTTTGAGCATTCTTTGGCATTGCCTTTCTTTGGGATTGGAATGAAAACTGACCTTTTCCAGTCCTATGGCCACTGCTGAGTTTTCCAGATTTGCTGGCATATCGAGTGCAGCACTTTCACAGCATCACCTTTGAGGATTTGAAATAGCTCAACTGGAATTCCATCATCTCCACTAGCTTTGTTCATAGCGATGCTTCCTAAGGCCCACTTTACTCCGCATTCCATAATGTCTGGCTGTAGGTGATTGATCACACCATCTTGATTATCAGGGTGGTGAAGATCTTTTTTGTACAATTAGTCTGTGTATTCTTGCCACCTCTTCTTAATATCTTCTGCTTCTGTTAGGTCCATACCATTTCTGTCCTTTATCGAGCCCATCTTTGCATGAAATGTTCCCTTGGTATCTCTAATTTTCTTGACGAGATCTCTAGTCTTTCCCATTCTATTGTTTTCCTCTGTTTTTTTGCACTGATCACTGCCGAAGGCTTTCTTATCTCTCCTTGCTATTCTTTGGAACTCTGCATTCAAATGGGTATATCTTTCCTTTTCTCCTTTGCTTTTCACTTCTCTTCTTTTCACAGCTATTTGTAAGGCCTCCTAGCAAGATAGAATGAATAGAATAGCCTTTAAATATGACAGAGAATCTAAAAGTGGGGAATAATTTTGCGAGGTGTTTGGAGGTCAATGTTGAGTCCCATTTGGGATATGTTGCTTTTGAGACAGTAGTGGAACATCCATGGAAGAATTATTTAGACCAATAGAAGCATGATCTGGCATTCAGGATAGCTTTAGAGCCTGAAGTCATGATAATGGAGGTGAGATTGAAGACATGGGGGTAGATGAGGTCACTGAAGGGGAGAATTTAGAATGAAAAGAGGCCAAAGGCTAACTCTATGGTGTCCTTTCTTTTCATGTACCCTCTGGACCATCAGAATATCACAGTATTCACATCACCTCGTGGGTGACCACAGGCAAGTCCCTTCTCTCGAAGGGATTTATTTCTTCATCTGTAAAATCAGGGTTTGGATTGGATGATTCACATCCTATGAAGTCAAGTTTGGAGAGATTGTAGCAAATTGGTTGCTATCAGAGGAAGGCCATTATGAGGCGAAACGGAGCAAAAAAAGTCTAGCACAGAGAAGACACTTTCTGGTGTCGTCGCAGGAAGGCAGGACTCATCTTAACCCATTACCATCATTCTCAGAATCCTTCAGTTACCACTGACCACACTCACAAGGAGAGAAACCATTAGAGCTGAGAGTTAACCCCTTAGAGATGGTCAAAAAACTCTGGTCTGCAATACCTGGTGATAAAGTGCTATGATGCCTAAATAGGTTCAGAAAGGCTGCCTGCTCAGCACAAGGTGCTCAGATGTCTGACATTTACCAAGGGCCCATTCACCACGTTCTCTGGATGGACCTGGTGTAGGCTTCATCCAGACTCTTTCCGAGGAACAGAACATTTGGTTCTCAGTTGTAGGTGTTTGGGATTTACTTTGCTTTCTCTCCCCACCTCCATCCTTTCTGCCTCTTTCTAGTCTAAATCACAAGTAAATTACTTGGGCATGAATTTAGGAGCCATTTCTAGGGGACTAGAAGGCAGAGATGATGGGATGGGTGGAAGATGTTTCTCGCTGCTTCCTGCTACGCTCAACAGTTTAGGAGACATCCTGGGAGTCCTCTCCAGTGACCAGGAATTGGTCATGGCATGAATAAAATTGGTAGTAGGGTCAGAATGATAGCAATGCTTTAAGGTCGAAAAGACCTAGCTGAAACTGATAAGAGGAATATAGATCCTTCTCTTCCCTGGGTGCTACCTGCACATTTACTGGCAGGGTCCTGTATTTAGTTCTAGAGTGTGTGTGTGTGTGTGTGTGTGTGTGTGTGTGTGTCTGTGTGTGTGAATTTATTTCCTCAGTTATAGTCTGAGTTCCCCAGAACAAGATTTTGTGTTTCTTTGTTCTAAACAATAGTAAGGATTCCATTCAAGTCTGATTTTAGGCAGCTCCAAATTTTCTACATAATTGGCTTAGAGGCAACAATCTGGTTGCAATAGAAGTTTAGGAGCTTTTTAAAAACATCTTAAAATTTTTTTTTATGTATGTATTCATGTATGATTTTTGCTTGTGCTGGGTCTTCAGGCTTTCTCTAGTTGCAGTAAGCGGAGGCTCCTCTTTGCTGCCATACGTGGGCTTCCCGTTGCCGTGGCTTCTCTTGTTGCAGGGCACAGGCTCTAGGCGCATGGGCCTCAGCAGTTGTGGCATGTGGGCTCTAGGGCCCATGGGCTTCAGTAGTTGTGGTCCAGGCTTAGTTGCTCTGTGTTGTGTGGGTTCTCCCAAGACCAGGGGTTGAACCTTTGTCCCCGGCATTGGCAGGCAGATTCTTATCCACTGTACCCCCAGGGAAGTCCCAGGAACTTTTCTTAAAGCACATTTTACATGTAAGAAAGTGCCAGTTGTGCATATCTAAGAATCGGTGGGGTTTAATGACCCCCCAAGTTACCCTTACCATCATCAGTTTTCATTTCTTCTGATTCCGGGGCCATCTGATGAAGGCCTTTAGATCCCCCAGTGTAAGAGCCAGACTCTGCTGGCAGAGAAACTCTTCAGGAAATGGCAGAGAAAATTGTTAGAACTTGAATGCACCTCAGATCTAATGCAGTAAAACACTTTATTTTTTATCAGGTAAAATGGAGCCCCTGTGAAGTACAGTGATTTGTTCATGATCACACAGCTACTCAGTAAATCCATGACTTCTGCGATCCAATGCCCTTCTCTTAAACCAATGGTTCTTGACCTTAAAGAGCTTTAAAAACCTGCTAGTGCTATATCCTTTCCAGATTAATTAAATCAGAACCCATGAGGATGAGACCCAGACGTCAGTTGTTTTTTTTTTTTAAGTTTCCCAGAGTTGAGAGTCACTGTATTGTACTATGGGCCTCTGCTGTATTGTAGCTCAAAATGAGTTTAGAAAAATTTATAGATCAATATAAAAATATTTACTGAGTATGTACAGAGTGCAAGGTACTGTTAAATGACAGTAGGGAAATCAGATTGGGGAAGAAAGGCCAGATCATGGCCTAGATGAGCTTTACACTAATGGAAAAGACAAGTGATAATGAAAGGCCACCTTCTGCCACCCGTTCCCCATCCTTTTGACAATGGCAGATACAGCTAATTGATTTTGGTACCTTTATCTCTGACCCAAATACGGTCTCATAAGCCTTTCAGCCAGGACTCTAAGCAGATATCACCTTTTTAGCTCTTGACACCTGGGAAGAGACCCATTTACTGCTCTTGAAGGGGGCATACATATATGGCTAGAGCTGAGTGACCAAGTAGGGGAGTAATAAGAATTAAAGCAAGGGTTAAAGGTTCAGGAGACAGAGAAGGGTTTTGCATGTCAGGCAGTGATCTTGAATTTCTTAGTAGGAAATCAAAAGCTATTGAGGTTTTTGCATGAAAGACTATAAATCCGATTAACTTGGTTACCTTGAAGGACAAAGAGGTTGGAGTTAGTGAGTCGAATTGGAAGGCAATTGCATAGTTGAGTCATCAGGATATATAGGAGGCAACAAGGGCCTGAACATGAGGGGGTCATTGTGAAAACTGAGAAGAAGAGGTGATGGAAGAGGCATTGAAAGAGGAGAGTTGACAGGACTTCACGATGGATAGAGGAAAGTGGTGGAGAAGAGAGTGAGAGAAGTCAGAGGCCTGCCAAGTCTGGACCCTGGGTGAGGGAGAAGAGGATGATGCCATTACTGACAAGAGAGGCTGGAAGAGTCACTAGATTCAGTGGAGGGATAATCACGTTGGGATATGCAGACGTGTTCCTCTTGGAGAAGCCAGCTCTGAAGTGGCAACAGCATACTGAGTTCAGATTCCTAGTTCTATCATTTATCTACATGGAGTGGACATGAACTAGGCAAGCCTTTTAGTGTCTGTCAGTTGTTTCTTCTGGAAAATGGGGCTGATACTATTCATCACAGGGTTGTGTTGCGGATTAAATAAGACAAGTATGGCAGGGCTTTGTAAACAGTGATAAGACCTGAGCAACTGATTGATGATGGTTTCTTCTGGCTCATCCACCTGGATGTGTGCTGGCCCAGGGGGACCAGAGTCTGGGAGGGAAGCCAGACCTGAAGATGGAGACTTGAAAATACTCTTTGTGGAAAAGGCAATTAAATTGGCATTGTTTCAGTTCAGTTCAGTTCAGTTCAGTAGCTCAGTCGTGTCCGGCTCTCTGCGACCCCATGAATTGCAGCACGCCAGGCCTCCCTGTCCATCACCAAGTCCCGGAGTCTACCCAAACCCATGTTCATCGAGTCGGTGATGCCATCCAACCATCTCATCCTCTGTCGTCCCCTTCTCCTCCCGCCCCCAATCCTACCCAGCATCAGGGTCTTTTCCAATGAGTCAACCCTTCGCATGAGGTGGCCAAAGTATTGGAGCTTCAGCTTCAACATCATACCCTCCAATGAACACCCAGGATTGATCTCTTTTAGGATGGATTGATTGGATCTCCTTGCAGTCCAAGGGACTCTCAAGAGTCTTCTCCAACACCACAGTTCAAAAGCATCAATTCTGCGGCGCTCAGCTTTCTTCACCGTCCAACTCTCACATCCATACATGACCACTGGAAAAACCATAGCCTTGACTAGACAGACTTTTGTTGGCAAAGTAATGTCTCTGCTTTTAAACATGCTATCTAGGTTGGCCATAACCTTCCTTCCAAGGAGTAAGCGTCTTTTAATTTCATGGCTGCAGTCACCATCAGCAGTGATTCTGGAGCCCAAAAAAGTAAAGTCTGACACTGTTCCCACTGTTTCCCCATCTATTTCCCATGGAGTGATGGGACCAGATGCCATGATCTTAGTTTTCTGAACGTTGAGCTTTAAGCCAACTTTTTCACTCTCCTCCTTCACCTTCATCAAGAGGCTCTTTAGTTCTTCACTTTCTGCCATAAGGGTGGTGTCATCCGCATATCTGAGGTTATTGATATTTCTCCCGGCAATCTCGATTCCAGCTTGTGTTTCTTCCAGCCCAGCGTTTCTCATGATGTACTCTGCATATAAGTTAAATAAGACCCATTAAATAGATATCAAAAAGAGAATAGAAATCACATAGAATGTTGAATAATACCACTTTGTAAAATATTCTATTTTATTTCTATCATAAAAGAAAAAAATCACTCTACATGGTTTCCTGCCACAAAACACATGATTCACAGTTTATTGTATCTCTTTCTGTCATGTTTTTTTGTGTGTTTAATATAAACAATTATTCATAAAGGAGAATAAGAAAAGGAGAAAGTGGCTATGACATTAAAAATGGTTAAAATAATTCTAACCCCGGAGAATAGTCATAATACGTTTTTTTTAAGAAGTGTGGATAAAAATAACATACTCCTATAACTGAGAAAACTGTGAAAGTCATTTAATCTAAGCTATGTTTTTGGTTAAGTCTTCATCCATTATATACACAATACGATCCAGATCCTTGGCTAAATTATATTCATGCACTGTGTCATATAATATTCCCAGTAATCCTGTGAGGCAGATAGTATTACTATCCATTTTACAGATGAGGAAACTGAGACCAAGGTGTGGTATCCTGACCGAGGTCACAGAGCCAGGCCTGCCTGATGTCGAGATGCATGCTTTTAACCATTGTGCCATCACAGTCGTCCTCACTGCCCTTGGCCTAGTAAAGCTGGAAGTGTTCTTAAGGCATGAGCGGGAAACACGGCCCCTGGGGGTGTGTCTGAGTCAGAAGCAGCTGGGAGTAGGCTGAGAAATGAGTCTTCTGTGACACAGAGTAAAAGACAAAATGGGTCAGAAGGCGATAATCATTGTCAGTCTTTTTGGGAATATGTGGGGTGGGAGTGGGGCCATAAAGGTTTCCAAAGTCATTTAGAGGTGACATGTGGCTACTCACGTTCTCCATTCACACACATGCCCCTGCCAGATCTCTGCTGTGGCTCTCTTCATGGCTATCTCTGGCTTCTTTAGACAAGGGGGTGCCCAGTCCTCCTGTTGTCACAGCGTAGGGATTCAGCTGTGCCAGTGGAGACGAGGAAACCTCTCCTTCTTGTTGAGTCTGAGTCTTTAAACAGAGAACCCTACTCCAGCATCATTTGGAATGAACCTTGGGCCATGGCCTCTTTTCTTGTCAGCTGGGCAGTCCTATAAAAAAAGAGTTGGAGGCTGGGGAATCCCCCGCAGGAATCAGAAGGGCTGACAGGATCGCTTTTCCACAAACAGCCTTTGTGCCTTATTGGAAAGAAAGCCCTCTCCCCAGCTCTACTCCAAGGCAGCCTCCTGCAGAGCATCCATAGCAGCGCTGAGCTGTTCCTATGGCAACAGAGGAAGGGGCTTTTTGTTTCCCACAGAAGGGTGAATCCTTTCAAACAGAAGGTTGGCTAGTAGACTGTTCCCCACAACCTACAATCTACTGGTTTTTGGCTGCATAACTAGTTTTGCAGTTATGGAGTTTTAAACATAATTAAAACAGGTATAATATGTGGAAAATAGGTATAATATGCTGAAAGGCTTAAGGAGGCAACTAGTCTAGAAGTTTCTCAGCAACAGCATGTTTTTGTTGTTGTTGTTTAGTCGCTCAGTCATTTCCGACTTTTTGTGACCCTATGGACTGCAGCTTCCCTGTCACTTTTATGTTAGATTTTTTTCCCTCACTATCTCCCCAAGTTTGCTCAAACTCATGTCCATTGAGTTGGTGATGCCATCCAGCCATCTATCTCATCCTCTGTTGTCCCCTTCTCCCCCTGCCTTCAATCTTTCCCAGCATCAGGGTCTTTTCCAAGGAGTCAGTTCTTTGAAGCAGGTGGCCACAGTATTGGAGTTTCAGCTTCAGCGTCAATCCTTCAATGAATATTCAGGACTGATTTCCTTTAGGATTGGCTGGTTTGATCTCCTTGCAGTCCAAGGGACTCTCAAGAGTCTTTTCCAGCACCACAATTTGAAAGCATCAGTTCTTCAGCACTTAAACTTCTTTGTTGTCCAACTCTTACATCCATATGTGACTACTGGAAAAACCGTAGCTTTGACACTACAGACCTTTGTTGGCAAAGTAATGCTTCTGCTTTTTAATATGTTGTCTAGGTTTGTTATACTTTTTTTTTTTCCAAGGAGCAAGCATCTTTTAACTGTATGTTAGAGCTATAGATTTAGACCTGCTTAGAGCAACACTCATCAGAATCTGCAGGGGTGTCATGAAGAGGCTCCAGCTACTTCAAAAGCATCCTCTAAAAAAATCCAGAAGTTTCAAAGCAAGAAATGTAGGTGGCGATGCAGTGGAAAACACTGACCTGGCCCCTCTTTGGGGCATAGAATGGGATGCTTTT
The DNA here is from genome assembly GCF_054371585.1 of Giraffa tippelskirchi. Classification (NCBI taxonomy): domain Eukaryota; kingdom Metazoa; phylum Chordata; class Mammalia; order Artiodactyla; family Giraffidae; genus Giraffa; species Giraffa tippelskirchi. Next base: position 142,080,729 of record NC_137281.1, on the reverse strand, counting down.
TCAAATTTCCCTTCTTTTCCAAGGCTATGACTCAAGATGACTGGCATAGAGGGCCTGAACCTGACCTCATCTTCAGGTAAGTGACCTTGGATGAGCTATCTGATCTCTCTGGACCTTCGTTTCACTTGTAAAGTGAGGGCATATGAAATAATAGGCTCCTTTTGGGTTTAAAATGCAGTGCTTTGGGGGGAAAAGACATTTCTGAATTGTTACCATGTTGCATACTCTGAACCATTCCAGAATGAACACCTTTCTTAGGATATTTGCCTTGCTTTGTCCTATATTATACATCGAGGTATATGAGGGCTATGATTGGCCATGTAGGAAGAGAACACTGTACACAGACTGCCTCCAACATGCCTGAGTCCAGGATAGGCAAATCCCCTCTAGACTGATCCCCTTGAGGCCAGAGACCATATCTTAAAGATCTTTGTCCCCTCCCAGCACCCAGCACAGTGCTCGATAAATGTCTGTTGAGTGGAAGAACTTGTGAAAAAAACAAAAACAAAAACAAATCATTAGAGCTGAGAGGATCCTTTGAGCTGTTTCAGTACTTCATTTTATAGATGAGGAAACTAAGGCTCAGGACATTATGTGACTTGACCAAGGTTAGGCAGCAAGTTAAAGGCAGAGGGAAGACCAGGCCTGGGCTGTCTCAACACTTACACCACCACCCTTCCTACAGCGTTTCTAATTCTTTCACCATTCTTGCAAGGGATTTTATAGGAGCGGCAGGCCAGGGCTGAAATCATTTAGAATCCTCTTATCATTCATCAGGAAAGCTGTGTCAGCCACCAGGGAGGACAGAACTATCCTGGGCTCTGCCTCTGTGCCCTCTGCTTTTTAATAGCAGGAGAATGTAGGCTTTTGAGTGTGAGAATTAGTTTAAGTAGGGATGCCGTGAATACCTAATCTTTCCCACCTTCAAACCCAGAAGCTGTAGCTAAAAGTGATACCAGTTAAACACTCCAATTTTCCCTTTTATTTTCTCAATATATGTCCTACTTGAGTAATAATAGCAAAAGCGTATTAGTCCGGGTGATTCATGCAAGCTCTCGTAACAACCCCCAGATGTCACTGGCTTCCACAATAAAAGTTTACTTCTTACTCATGCAAAGTCTAATGTCCTGGGCAGGCAGTTCTTCTCCAAGCCATTACTTGGGGTTGCAGGCTGCTTGCATCTTGCAGCTCCACCATTTGAGGGCTGCAGCGTTGCTCTGGCAAACTCTGATCAACAGAGGAGGGGAAGGCTTCCCTGGTGACTCAGTGGTAAAGAATCTGCCTGCCAGGGCAGGAGACAGGGGTTCGATCCCTGGTCTGGGAAGGCCCCACGTGCCACAGAGCAGCTACTCCCATGCACCACAACTATTGAGCCTGTGCTCTAGAGCCCAGGAACTGCAACTGCTGAGCCCACATGCCGCAGCTACTGAAGCCCATGTGCCCTAGAGCCCTTGCTTCACAATAAGAGAAGCTACCGCACCAAGCCTGCAAACAGCAACTAAGAGTAGCCCTCTGCTTGCTGAAACTAAAGAAAAGCCCACGCAGCAATGAAGAACCAGCATGGCCATAAATAAATGAATAAAATTGTTAAACGGAAAAAGCAGAGGAGGACAAATTTTGTGCCTGTTACTGAACCACCTTGGTCCAGCAGTGGCACACGTCACTTGCACTTCTCTGGTGCGCACTCAGTCATGTGACCCTACTTAGATGCATAGGAGACTGAGAAATGTGGCCCCTGACTGGTCAGCTGTGTTGCAGTGACAACTCAACTCTACACTGTGGAAAGGGAGCCCAGATCTGTTTTGGTCTCTACCACAGGGAGCTAGCATTTAGGCCAGGGATCCCAAACCTCCAGGATCTAATGCCTGATGATCTGAGGTGCAGCTGATGTAATAATAATAGAGATAAAGTGCACAGTAAATGTAATGTGCTTGAATCATCCTGAAACCATCCCCTCCACCCACAATCTGGGGTGGATAAATTGTCTTCCATGAAACTGGTCCCTGGTGCCAAAAACGCTGGGGACCACTAATTCAGGCAACACTAATTATTTGCCAAGCGTCTTCCTAGGTATTATTTCATTTAATCTTCACAGCATCCCTACAAAGTTATTATCATCCTCAGTGTACAGATGAAAAAACTGCCTGTAGAGATGTCACACAGCTAATGCAAGGTTACATAAGTAGTTGGTGGCAAATCCAAAAATCAAGCCTTAACTCCAGAACCCAGCTTCATAGATGCTTCATTACAGTCTTTTGAGACGCTGGGCTGAGAAACTACATCAGCCACTAGGTAGCCTGTATGGGCTTCAGCAATTTACTTTTCCCCTCTGAACCTTGGATTCATTCTCTGTAAAGTGACAGTGTTATGCCGGGTGAGATCTGAGCTAGCCTTCCAGCTGGGATATTATATGATTCTTGGGGTGAACAGATAAGATGTGTGTGTGTCTTAGTCAGCTTGGGCTGCTAATAGCAAAATACCATAGACTTAGTGTGTAAATAACAGACATTTATTTCTCTCTTTTCTGGAGGCTGGAAAGTCCAAGATCAAAATGCTAACAGATGTAGTATCGGGAGAGGGCCTATTTCTCAAGTTGTAGACAGCTACCTTATCACTATATCCTCACTTGGCAGAGAGAGAAAACTCTAGTGTTTCTGCCTTTTCTTTTTTCTTTATTGGAATATAATTGCCTTGCAATGTTGTGTGAATTTTTGTTGTACAATGAAGTGAATCAGCTATATGTATACATACATCCCCTCCTTGGACCTCCCTTCCACCCTCCATCCCACCCATCTAGGTCACCACAGAGCACCAAGCTGAGCTCCCTGTGTTATATAGCGGGTTCCCACTAGCTATCTATTTTCCACATGATAGTATATATATATGTCAATCCTAATCTCCCAATTTGTCCCACCTCCCCACCTCATGTCCACATGTCTGTTCTCTCCATCTGTGTCTCTGTGCTTATAAGGGGGCACCAATCCCATCATGGGAGCTCCACCCTCATCACCTTATAGAAACCTGATTACCAACCTCTCACTTCCTGATACCATCACGTTTGGAGTTAGGGCTTCAACATATGAATTTTGAGAAGGAACATAATTCATCCCATTACAATAGGATCCCTATAGTTGCTTGACTATAGCAAGGCCTTTCCAAAGCTTTTCTAGTTCCCTATGGAAACATGAAGGCTCACAGTGTCCATATAGGGGAAAGCATGTCAAGTTAGTCTCCTTTCCCTGATAAAAAATTAATATACTGAGAAAGGAATGCTTTTCCACCCAAAGCTTCAGAGTAATTTAGGGGTATCCTTGGAAATAGGATCTTTTATCCAGTGCTCTTCTCACTGGAATGTGGCGCGGGGGACAAATTTGGAGATTAGGATTGACATATATACACTATCTTGTGGAGAACAGATAGCTAGTGGGAACATGCTGTGTATAACACAGGGAGCTCAGCTTGGTGCTCTGTGATGACTACTGTTCTCACTAGAATGGGGGGAAAACACTACTTCAGTACCCAAAATGCCGATTTCCTGAAATTAAAGGATGTCACCTGGACACAAATCATTCCCAACAACAACAGAAAAATACTTGCACTTAAATACAATTGTGAAGCTGTAGGACGTTAATGAGCAGGGTCGTATAAGATCCTTGCATCGACATGCTCTTGAAGTGCTCAGATGGATGAATTATTCAGCATGACTTCTCATTAGACTTCTTATGACAGTAAAGTTCCAAACTCATTCCAGGTCCAAATATTTAAGGAAAGGACGATCTTTGAACGGCTGTGTAGAGCAAAGCTATATTTCACTGTGTTCAGAGGAGACCAATTTTACATTTGTGGGTGTGTTTGTATATGCCTTCATGTGTCCTTTCTACCTCCATCTTCCTGATGCTCCCACCCACAGCATCCTAAGCATCTTGAGATTGCTAAACTTGGAGGTAGCAGATGCTCCAAAGGCCTCTTACAATGTCTTCTGAAAGCTTTTTTGTAACATGTTGGACAGTTCATTAAGGAACAAAGAGATGACCAACAGGGTTTATATTTTTATATGGGGATGTATGTGTACAGGAGCATAGGCATCCCTTCTTAGGACTGAATTTTGCTTCTAGAAGAAAGATGATCCCTCAAGAAACCAGGGAGGAGAAATAAAGAGTTGAGCCTAGAAATTACTGGTGGTCAGAGCTGAGAAGACCAAGTTCTAGGCAGAGTAGATTCTAGAGTAGCTTCAGAAGACCCTAGAGTTTGTTTGGGTAGATTCTGCTAGAGTAAGTGTTTCCTGTTCATATTTGTTCCAGAATGAGATAAGAATGTGAGAAGTCATAGTGTGAGTGGAAAGGGAGTAGGGTGCATGAGGCATTTGGAATCTGCCTGTTGTAGTCTAGCCTTGAGAGCATTAGGCAGCTTGCTTGGGAATGACTAATGCCAATGTCTCCCCATGGCTCTTGAATCTTAAAGGAATTCAGACACTTTGTTGGCTTGGAGAAGCATCTCTCTAATACCTTGTTTTAAAATATACCCAAGATTTATTTTAATCAGGTATGGTAAGACACACAGACATGGAAATGACCTTATGGAGGAATAAGATTTTATACTCACAGATCCCCAGAGATAGCAGGCCTGGCATGTCATGCAGGACTACAGGGAGAAGCACCAGGATTTGTCACCAGAGGGAAATGTGGGCAAGAGTGTTCATTTATTGTGGTTCCTGTAGGAAATAATTGGCAAAGCAGAGTAAGCAGGCTTAGGATTGGCTAGTTTGAATATTTTTTGTGGACTCAGATATAGGGCTTCCCAGGTGGCTCAGTGGTATAGAATCTGCCTGCCAATGCAGGAGTGGCAGGAGACACAGGATTCAATCCCTGGGTTGGAAAGATCTCCTGGAGAAGGAAATGGCAACCCACTCCAGTATTCTTGCCTGGAAAGTCCCATGAACAGCAGAGCCTGGTGGGCTACAGTGTATGGTGGTCACAAAGAGCTGGTCACAATTTAGTGACTGCCCAGGCATGCACACCAGGTATAGGCACTATCTCTAGCAGTCTGGCATCTAGTCTTGGGGTGCTTATAGCAGGTGGAAAGTGACCCAGAGTGTCAGAACCCAAAAAAGGAGGTGGTTGACGGAATGGGCTTTGGGTTGGTTGGCTTGTATATGAAAGGCTCACTTGTTGATGAGTCCTTTACTATCTCTAGGAATTGGCTAGCTCAAGATGGGACAGGATCAGCAAAACCCCAGATGTTAAAGAATCAGGAAATAAAGAAAACTTAAAAAAAAGAAGATTGATGCATACCTGTAGGAGGCCTAGTCTTTGTGTAGTTAAGAACAACCTAAGCGTTGGTATTACAGATTGGTTTCCCCAGAAATCAGACTCTGAGCTGGAGATCTGCATGACGGAAGTTGAATGTGGACAGCTCTAAGGCTGTGTACATGTGGAGGAAGTGAAGGGAGCCTTACTGGGCAGAGGAGAAACTGGGCTGTGAGGCTAGTTACACAAAGACCTTGGGGTCTTGGTCAGTGTGGAACTCTGGAGCGCAGAGGGCCCTTCAGAGATATCCTGAATTGGAGCAAGGGGTCAGACCAGTCACTGGGTACAGGCTCCCCATCCTGCCCTAAGAGGGATGTGGTCTTAAACGAATCAGCTCTCCGTACACAGTGGAGGCTTAGCCACCAACACCCCCAGCAGCTAAAGGAAGAATGCTTCTGTCCTAAAGGGAATCTGGGTGGCACACCTGGGCATTCATTAGAGCTAGGATGAGAATCCATCTCAAAACTAGGCCAGGGGCTGCTGGGCAGGAATCCCCTGGAAAACAGGGGTCATTATTTTATTTAAAAATAATTTTTTATTTTTGGCCACACCTCCACACCATGTGGGGGACCTTAGTCCCGTGACCAGGGATTGAACCTGCCCCCCCTACATTGGAAGGTAGTGTCTTACCTCTAGACAGCCAGGGAAGCCCCTCCTCATATTTTATTTTAAATCAAGCTACATATCTGAAGCTTTGTAGTGAGACATCTCAAGCTGCTGCTGAGGAGAAGTCACCAAACTAAACTGGCTTATTCATGCTGAAGAAGATGAGAATCATCCCCAGATTTTGTGGGTGATCCTGCTCAGATGAAGTTTATCTATTGATATGCTTGTGGTACGGTGGTACCATTGCTAAAAATCCCATAAGGAGAATCTAACCCAAGGCATTTCCTTCCTCATGGATTGGCTTTTAAAGATGGAGGTTTACCTGGTGCCCCTCTGGATCTTACATGGAAGTGCCAGCTTTCTCTCTGAAATGGGAAGGAACCAACCCTGCCAGTAAGCATGACTGGAGTGTCCCTTTTGTGAGAGGAAGATTTAGTAGAAATTATTTATTTTGAGAGCCACAGATGAAGACACATCATGGCTTTCTTTTACCTTCCAGGCCCTGTCAACCATGGACTTACCAGTGTACCTGAGAATTGAGGATGAAGCAGGTGCTGTGCCTGTCTACCTTAAAGTCTTGGAGCTCTCAGGCAGCACAGCTCCATCGTAGTCATGGGGGTTTTGCTTGGTATGATAATTGGATTTTGCTTGGTATGAAATGCATTCCGTTGAGCACTTATATAATTGCAGAGTCGATGGTGATCTCCAGGCCAGTTTCAAGTCAAAGCTATTTTTAATGAAATTGCCAAAGGATGGTAGGGTTGGGGGCAGGGAGAGAAGAGATGTTTACAGAATGCTTTTTTAAGCCAATACATCTCCCAAAATTTTAGCCTTTGCATTTCTGAACCTGAATTTTCAGGGCGGAGGGGATTGGAGCATGCAGATTAAATCATAGCAGATGTATGTGAGAGTGGGATTCACTTTTCTGAATCTATGGTTTTCTTTTGAAAGCTGTTGCATGTAGTGGAAAGATGACTGGGATGAGACTCAAGAGACCTGAGTCCATCCCCAGCTCAGTTAAAAGCCCTTAATGTGCCCTTGAGCTGGTTACTATCAGTTGCTTCATCTGCAAAATGAGAAGGCTGAACTGAAATGATTCTCACAGCCCTTCCAACTCTAAAATCCTAGATGATCCACAGACATCAACAGCACTAAAGCCCCAGAGCTGTGAGATGTCATGTGATCCATGAGGGGTTAGGTTCTTCCTGCTTAAATTCTTTCCTCCAACCAAGACTTCTCACTTACCTTTGTTGATACAACCTTGCCTGTCCTAAGCATTCAAGGACCCAGGGCTTTATTTTATACGCTTTCTTGGGAAGAACGTAAAAGGCTTCTCTGAGTTCTGAACACCATCTAGGGAGAGCACAATTTAAGTTATTCCAGTGTTAGGAGTTCATAAAGCTTAGTATCAAATCTTCAGAGAAGAAATTTCCACCAACACCTAGTAATTTCAAGAAAAAAAAAAGCTTCTTCTGCCACAGTTAGGTTGTGTGTGTGTTGCTCAGTCGTGTCCAACTCTTTGCAATCCCATGGACAGTAGCTTGCCAGTCTCCTCTGTCCAGGGGATTCTCCAGGCAAGAATACTGGAGTGGGTTGCCATTCCCTTCTCCAGAGGATCTCCCCAACCCAGGGATTGAATCCAGGTCTCCTGCACTGCAGGTAGATTCTTTACCGTCTGAGCCACCAGGGAAGCCCTAGTCAGGTTAGGCTGCTGAATTCTGATTTTGACCTTGAACTTGCTATATCTGAACAAGGTAGACAAATGACCTAATGGAGTGCTTTAACATCGCTTTAGCACAGGAGTGGATTTCTGAACCAATTTTAAGCAATCCTGGCTCTTTCTGTGCATGTTGATTTAGCTATGGTTATAGTGCTAACAGTTTTGTAATTCATCTCATTTTTAATCTCCCTTTCCCTTTAGCAGGATCATTTTCTCTGTCTTAAGGGATTAACACTGAGGTAAGAATGGCTAAATAACAGCCCTTTTTGGAATACAAATGACTTTATAAATAAAGGAATATAAAATAGGAAGAGTTCTCTGTGCTATTGCAGTCAGTAAATGCTGTAGGCCTTCGTCTCCGTGCATTAGCCAGACCAAGCATGACATTAAAAGTTCAATTCTAGATAATCTCTTTCAAGACCATCCCCATGTTTGAGTCTCTACTGGGTGCAAAGACCACTGTGCTTGGCTGAATCATGTGTTCCCCAAAATTTAATGTCTGTCTCTCAATGAAACCTTATTTAGAAATAGGGTCTTTGCCTATGTAATAAGTTAAGACGAGATCATGCTGGAATGGGGTGGGCATACCTCATAAATCCAACATGAGGTGTGTCCCTAGTAGAAGAGAAGAGGCCCAGATACACAGGCAGTTTGTGTGATGAATGAGCCTGAGATTGGAGTGATGCTGCCTCAAGCCAGGGAAGATCAAGGATTGCTGGCAACCACCAGAAACTGGAAAGGGTCAAGGAAGTATCCTTCCCTAGAGCCATCAGAGGCAGGGAGCATCAGAAAGAACATGGTCCTGCCAGTACCTTCATTTCAAACTTGTAGCCTCTAGAACTGTGGAGCAGTACACTTCTGTCGTTTCAAGCCACCCTGTGTGGTACTTTATTATGCCAACCCTAGGAAACGAACACAGTCAGGCTGGAGAGGCATCTGGGAGCCACAGGAGAACAAATTGTAAGAGCCAGAAACCCCCAGCCTTGACTTGTGCACTGCCTGTTGCCTTCATTCCTGCTTCCAGGCTAACAGATGGCAGGAAGTTGTGAAACCCACTGATGGTCTCTGTGCGGATCCTGCTCCTTAGTCCTGTCCAGACCACCATGGCTCTGTAGCCAGCTTTTTATTCCTTTCTTGTTGGCTGCCTGTCCCATCCCCTCAATGACCGGTCTGAAACTTTCTCATCTTTCCCAAGTCTCCAAACCCACCCACCTACCTCACCCTCAATGGATGATTTACTCTGAAACCATGAAGAAAACGCTCTTTACTTCTTGTCTCACCCTAGAACTCTTTCTGAATCCTATGTCTGAGGGAAGATGTGCACCTCTTGCTTGCCAAGGAGACTCTCTTCTTTCTCGTCTCTCTTTTTTTAGTTATCAAACATATTAGCACATTTTATTTATTCATCTAGTTTATTTGTAAAAACAATGGACACTAAATTTTCTTAGATTGATTACTTCATGTGTTGAATCATCAGTTCAGTTCAGTTCAGTCGCTCAGTCATGTCGGACGCTTTGTGACCCCGTGGACTACAGCACGCCAGGCCTCCCTGTCCATCACCAACTCCTGGAGCTTACTTAAACTCATATCCATCAAGTCAGTGATGCCATCCAACCATCTCATCCTTTGTCATCCCCTTCTCCTCCTGCCTTCAATCTCTCCCAGCCTCAGGGTCTTTTCCAATGAGTTAATTCTTCACATCAGGTGGCCAAAGAATTGAAGTTTCAGATTCAGGACTGATCTGCTTTAGGATGGATTGGTTGAATCTCCTTGCAGTCCAAGGGACTCTCAAGAGTCTTCTCCAACACTACAGTTCAAAAGCATCAATTCTTTGGGACTCAGCTTTCTTTATGGTCCAATTCTCACATCCATACATGACCACTGAAAAAACCATAGCTTTGACTATACAGACGTTTGTTGGCAAAGTAATGTCTCTGCTTTTTAATATGCTGTCTAGGTTGGTCATAACTTTTCTTCCAAGGAGTAAGCATCTTTTAATTTCATGGCTGCAGTCACCATATGCAGTGATTTTGGAGCCCCCAAAATAAAGTCCGTCACTGTTTCCACAGTTTCCCCATCTATTTTCCATGAAATGATGGGACCGGATGCTATGATTTTAGTTTTCTGAATGTTGAGTTTTAAGCCAACTTTTTCCTCTCCTCTTTCATTTTCATCAAGAGGCTCTTTAGTTCTTCTTCGCCTTCTGCCATAAGGGTGGTGTCATCTGCATATCTGAGGTTATTGATATTTCTCCCAGCAATCTTGATTCTAGCTTGTGCATCATGCAGCTGGGCATTTCACATGATGTACTTCTGCATATAAGTTAAAGAAGCAGGGTGACAATATACAGCCTTGATGTACTCCTTTCCTGATTGGGAACCAGTCTGTTGTTCCATGTCCAGTTCTAACTGTTGCTTCCTGACCTGCCCACAGATTTCGTGGGAGGCAGGTCAGGTGGTCTGGTATTCCCATCTCTTTCAGAATTTTCCACAGTTTTCTGTGACCCATACAGTCAAAGACTTTGGCATAGTCAATAAAGCAGAAATAGATGTTTTTCTGGAACTCCTAAATTACTACCTAATATATAACTAGGGGGCTCCTCTTTATATTTCTTTGTATTTCTCTTGTCTCCTGTCATGTTCTTCCTATTAGGGTTATTGCTCCTGTGATCATATCTTTCATTCTATGTTGTAAATCATTTATGATAGCAAATAGTAGAAAGAGTAGTTTACTTTTGTATTACATGGTTTGCAAAATGCTGCTTTCAAATTAAGCAAATCCTCAAAATATTCGTCTGTTAAGAATGATTACCCCCACTGTAACATATATGTTTGTTCAGTTCAGTTCACTCAGTCGTGTCCGACTCTTTGCGACCCCATGAACCGCAGCACGCCAGCCCTCCCTGTCCATCACCAACTCCCGGAGTCCACCCAAACCCATGTCCATTGAGTCGGTGATGCCATCCAACCATCTCATCCTCTGTCGTCCCCTTCTCCTCCTGCCCTCAATCTTTCCCAGCATCAGGGTCTTTTCCAATGAGTCAGCTCTTCACATCAGGTGGCCAAAGTATTGGAGTTTCAGCTTCAACATCAGTCCTTCCAATGAACATCCAAGATTGATCTCCTTTAGGATGGACTGGTTGGATCTCCTTGCAGTTCAAAGCACTCTCAAGAGTCTCCTCCAACATCACAGTTCAAAAGCATCAATTCTTCGGCACTCAGCTTTCTTTATAGCCCAACTCTCACATCTATACATGACCACTGGAAAAACCACAGCCTTGACTAGACAGAGCTTTGTTGGCAAAGTAATGTCTCTGCTTTTTAATATGCTGTCTAGGCTGGTCATAACTTTCCTTCCAAAGAGTAAGCATCTAATTTCATGGCCGCAGTCACCATCTGCAGTGATTTTGGAGCCCAGAAAAATAAAGTCAGCCACTGTTTCCACTGTTCCCTATTTATTTGCCATATTTGTTACTTGAGCTAAATTTCCTTGTTATAGTTGAAACAGGTCCTCATCCATAGGAATAATGCAGTGTTTGTGGATTGTCATGATAGCTTGAAAATCTAGTACTTGAAAATCTGGCCATGGAAGAGCAAGAGATACTTAGTCTATGTGTCCTCATATTGTAAAGTTACAACCTGTCAGTGGACTTTAGAGTAAGGGCATTGATGTAAAAGCAACTTTATAGCACTTGGAGCAGCCTAACACAGAAACTGTCACAGATGTGAGCTTTTTATTTCTGTGTCTGGAGTATTACAGTGGTCATTTCTGCAGAAGGAGGGAAGATGGCCAAGTAGGATAGATTCTTTATTTCTTTATTAAAAAATTTAAAACATTGAAGTGTAGTTGATTTGCATTGTTGTGTTAATTTCTACTGTACAGCGAAGTGATTCAGTTACATGTATATGTATGTATATACATATGTATGCACTTATATAATATACATATACATGTATATATACTTTTTAGATGCTTTTTCAGTTTCTCTCCCATTATAGTTTATTGCAAGATATTAATATAGTTCCCTGTGCTGTATATATACACATATATACACTTATATATACATCCTTTTATATACTTTTTCAGTTTGTCTCCTATTATAGTTTATTGCAAGATACTGAATATAGTTTCCTGTGCTAAACAGTAGGACCTTGTTGTTTATTTATTTTGTAGATAGTAGTTGGTATCTACTCATCTCAAAGTCCTAATTTATCCCTCCCCTGCCCCCTTTCCCTTTTGGTAATCATAAGTTTGTTTTTTATGTCTGTGAGTCTCTTTCTGTTTGGTAAATAAGTTCACTTGTATCATGTTTTAGATTCCACATACAAGTTATAAGATAGATTCTTTATTTAATCCTTTATTTAAAAACTATTTATTAAGAATCATTTGTGTGCCAATAGCTGTGCTTGGTAATGAGAGTGTGGTGGTAATTAAAAACAAAACCCTTTTCCCGTGCAAAATTATCAGCCCACTGGGAAAGACTGGTTTAAGAAATAAATAATTACAACTTGTGAGAGTGTTATAAAGAAAATAAAAAGGTGCTAAGATGAAAATAATGGATACACTTTATTTTGAGAAAACCCCTTGAAAGCAGCATTTAAAGTGTAGAAGTTAAACCGGCAGATATTGAGGGGAAAGCAGTCCAGGCCGAGGAAGCATCAAATGCAAAGGCCCTGAAGTGGGGAAGAGCCTGGAAAAGAAATGCAAGTCAGGGCAGGCCAGTATGGCAGGACCAGAGTTACAGTACAGAGCTAGACAGCCCCCTCCCTGCCGACCCCCCAGGCTGTAGTAAGGAAGTAGTTTAGATTTTCTTCTCAATACACTAGGAAACTGATAGCTGGGCATTCTAAAACTATCTAAGAATGGCAGCTTCTTCAATAAACTCTCATATACCCAGACTCCAATACCATGAGTGGCAGCTATTCTAATTCAGGGTGGATCCTCCCGCCACACACCGTGTGGACAGGGCTCTGATTCACCAAGGGGACATTCTTCTCTGGAAGAGTTTAGCGATCTGCCTAGGGGGATACCTGAGTCTCAGAGAAGACAAGGCAGCAAGGAAAGACAACTTGTTGGGACAGAGATTTGTAAGGATGAGAAGAGAAAAGGAGGTGTGGAGCCCTTTTCCCTAATCCACAGCCTTCAGTTGGGCACACAGAGAAGCCTGCCTTCGCTGGTTTCATTCCATGGCTGAAGAGAACTTGGAAGAGCCTCTCAGTAATAACACAGGCTACTCTTCCAGTTCCTCAATGAATTTTTGGAGCTTCTATTATGTCCCAGGCTCTACCAGCCACTGGGGATATGACAGTGAACCAGACAGGCAAAGCTCTTGTCATCAGAGAGCCTAAGTAGCAGTGGACACAGGGAAGTAGAGAGCAACGCTTTAGGAAGTCATTGTAAGCACATCCAAGAGAAGAAAGTCTAAGGGCAAACACATCCATTCATGCCAAACGTCTCTCAGAGGCAAGAGATAAAGGAATTTTAAGACTAGACCTCAGTGACAAAAGGAGGTCTTTGGAAAGGAAAATAGGAAGGATGAGGGTAATTACCTGGGTGGCAGGATTTGTCTGCTATCCTACCTCAGCTCTCTCTCTAATCCTTTTTCAACCCCAGTCCCAAATTTGAAAAGGTGGCCAGGAACTCCTGCTGGAGTCATTTCAGGGTTAAGTAAATGTGCGGAAATGAAGACCCCTGGATTGTTTGCAGATTTCCCTATACTTCATCCCTTTTGTAGAAAAGTTGCACTGTGGCCTTTTGGACCACTGTGATTATGTTAGGACCCCACTGAACAGCATTGGCATGAATTAAACTGCTTCAGTATCTCTACAGATCAAGAGACTGACTTCTGGAAATGTTCCAAGGCACAGGGAAAGCCAAATATCTCCCCACACTGAGACTGAAAATGCCTTGGGTGCCCTTGCTGATAAGATCTGATGTATAGATGCATGTCTACAAGTACTCAATGGCTGCTGGCAACATTTATTACAACTCGAGTGTCCATGTGCTGTACATGTACATGGATTCTGATAAAATTTATCAGCCATGGTTGATGTACAAGGAACCTGGCTTCACTGTGACTGAGTCAAGTTATCTTATTTCCTATTTCTAAACCACATTTACTCTGGGAATTGAGCTGGAAATTGCTTGCAAATACTCTCCTTTCTTAGTTATGAAGGTATAGTTGTTTGGTTTTCTCTAGGAAGAGATATAAGCCAATCACATTAAATCATATTCTACTGATGTCAGAACTATTGGTCCTAATCTCCTTTCCAGTCTCAACTTCTATTTGTTTGTAACTATTGCTCCTCCAAACTAAACTACTTGTGGGATCCTGAAATTGTCACATCTATTCAGTCTGGCCCTTTTGCCAGGAATGATATAGGAGAGTTCTCTCTCATCCTTTGTGAACTAGCTGAAATCTCAGTGTCTCTGAAAATTCTTTCTGTCCACTGGAGAATTTCTTTATTCTGCATTCCCATAGGTCAGGTCCTGTGTTGAGCATGAGAAATGCAAAATCAAGCTATATAAGTGTCTGTACCCTCAAGTCCTCATAACCTGGTGGAGAGCTAGAAACCAGTAAATACACCTGGTTTATTTACTTCCTATAGCAAAGGCATAAAAAGAGACACAAAATAAAGAATTAAATCAAATCATATGGAACATGGATCCCGATTCCGAGCTCTTCCATCATTATGAAATTACTTGTCTTCTCTAGTGATATCACAATCTCATTCTGGTACTCTTCTCAGTACATTAGCCTCCTTCCTACACAGGTAATCACTATTCTCATCACGATCAGTAGCAATCTCATAATCATAAAATTATAAAAACAGAGTTAACAGAGTGTGAACTTTCCAAATCAACAATATATGGTATGATTATTCATATGATAAGGATGACTCTTCATTTTCTAAAGACATCTCTAAATACTAAGATTCCTGCTACAATAAAACTCAAGTTCAATTTACAGATATTGAATATAGTCCATTTTTAAAGAATATTTATTTCATAAAATAAAATTAAAACGCATATGAGAGTATTAGCACAAAGGAGTTGCAAAATAAAATTTTAGTCAAATGTAAAATAAGATGCACATGCATTAAGAATAGGAACAGTGATGATCATTATCATATTCATAATCAATATCTCTCTAATCAGTGTGCCTTCTTTGTAGTATTTAGAGTTGCACTTATTGCACAGAGTACCAGTTGTTCAAATGCCCTGTATTAGAGATTTTCTTCTTGAACTTAAGTAACCTATTAATGATTTTCTTTAAAATTTTATAGGCATAATTTCTTAACTATCAATTTATCTTCCGTGGAAACTAAAACTCACTATTCTGTTACATTGCCAATACCATACTAGCTTAATAACTGTGGCATTTTAGTAAGTAGTGTGAATTCCCCAATTTTATTCTTCTTGTTCAAATATTATTCTAGTTCCTTTGCATCTCCATATACATTTTAGAATCAGCTTATTAATTATAGAAGACCAGCTGTGATTATAATTAGAAATGTAGTGTTGAATGCATAGGTCAACTTGGGGAGAATTGAAATCCGTATACTATTGAGGCTTCCAATCCATGAACATGCTATATCTTTCTATTTGTTTAGATCTTTAATTTTTCTCAGTAATGTTTTATAGCTTTCAGTGTAGATGTCTTCTATATATCTCCTTGAATTTATCTCAAAGTATTTCTTTTTGTTTTTGGTACTAAGTGAAATTTAAAAGTACTTTTTCAATTTCATGTTCCAGTTGTTTGCTGCTAGTGTACAGAAATACAGTTAAGTTTTGTATATTAGCTTGTGTCCTATGACATTGCTAAATTACCTTGTTAACATCTGATTGTTGCTTTATGTTTTTCTTAGGGTTTTTAATGTAAACAATTATGTTGTCTATAGTTTTACTCTTTCCTTCATGCTTGTAATTTCTTTTTTCTTGTTTGTTGCACTGGTTAGTATAGTGTTGAATAGGAATGGAAAGAATGGACATTCTTGTTCCCAATCTTCTTCAATATTATGTCTATAAAGTTTTCATTGATGCCATATATTAAATCGAAGAATTTCCTTCTATTTCTGTTCCCTTTTGATTTTTTTTAGACCATAAATGGGTTTTAAATCTTGTCAGTTTTTTTTCCTGTGTCTCTTTAGATAATCATCTGGTTTTGCTTTTAAAGCTGTTAATATGGTTTTTACATTGATCAATTTTCAAATGTAAACCAATCTTATAATACTGACATAAACTGTAGTAGGTCCCTTTTATATACTGAAAGATTGAAACTACTACTAATTTTTGTGTATGTGTCTATTTTCATGATGGAAATTAGTCTGCAATTTATTTCTCATAAGGTTTTTGCAAGGGTTTAGGGTATCAAGGTTATTTGAGTTGAGAAGTACGCTCTTTCTTCATTTTTCTTAAAGAATTTGTGTGGCATTTGAATTATTTCTTCCTTAGATGATCAGTAGAATATACCAGTGAAACCATTTGGACTTACAGTTTCCTGTTAGAAAGTTTTGATAAGGAATGCAATTTCTCTAAAATATAGTATTTATATTTTCTATATTATCTTGTGACAGGTTTGGTGAACTGTATTTTTCAAGGAATTTGTCCATGTCATCTATATTGTTAAATTTATTAACATAAAATTGTCCATAATATTCTTTGAATGTCCATAGATCTGTACTGATGTCCCTTCAATTTTTTTCAAGACTGCTTGCTAGAAGCTTATCAATTTTATTAACCTTTTCAAAGAACTACCTTTTGGTTTTATTTATTTTTCCTCTTGTTTGTCTAGACTTCCCTGGTGGCTCAGACGGTAAAGCGTCTGCCTACAATGTGGGAGACCCAGGTTCATTCCCTGGGTCAGGGAAGATCTCCTGGAGAAGGAAATGGCAACCAACTCCAGCATTCTTGCCTGGAAAATCCCATGGATGGAGGAGCTGACAGGCTACAGTCTATGGGGTCACAAAGAGTCGAACACGACTGAGCGACTTCACTTTCACTTGTTTGTCTATTTTGCATTAGACTGTTACCCATTCTTTATTTACCTTCTTCTACTTTGGGTTTTAATTTGTTCATTTTTTTCTAGCTTCTTGAGATGGAAGCTAACATTATTGATTTTGAAACTTTCTCCTTTTCTAATATGTGCGTTTAAACTTGTGTTGCCCTTTAAGCCCTACTTTAGCCATGTCTTACAATTTTGATATTGTTTTTATCATCATTAAATTCAAAATATTCTAATTTTCCTTAGGATTTTTTGTTTGACCCCTGGGCTATTTATAAATATGCTGTAACTTCCAACTGAAAGTGAACGTGTTAGTTGCTCAGTCCTGTTGACTCTTTGCAGCCCTATGAACTGTAGCTCTTCAGGTTCTTCTGTCCATGGAATTCTCCAGGCAAGAATACTGGAGTGGTAGCCATTCCCTTCTCCAGGGGATCTTCCTGACCCAAAGATAGAACCCAGGTCTCCTGCATTGTAGGCAGATTCTTTACCATCTGAACCACCAGGAAAGTCCAATTTTCAACTGTCTAAAGGCTTTTACATATGTCTTATTATTGTTGTTTTCTAATTTAATTCTGTGGGGTCAGAGTACATACTCTATAAAATTTCTGCATTTTGAAATGTATTGAGAATTGGTTTTTGACTTAGCAGATGGTTTATCTTGCTGAACATTTTATTTTCATTTGAAAGGAAAGTATATTCTACAGTTATTGGTTGTAGAATGAAGTGATTGATAATGTTGTTTAGATCATCTATATCCTTACTGAAATTTGTTTAATTGTTTCATGAATAACTAAGAAAAAGGAGTTAAAAATCTACAACTGACTGTGGATTTGACAATTTCTCTTCTTGGTACTGTCAGTTTTATTTCATGTATTTTTAAATTCTGTTATTAGATGAAT
Organism: Giraffa tippelskirchi; assembly: GCF_054371585.1. NCBI lineage: Eukaryota > Metazoa > Chordata > Mammalia > Artiodactyla > Giraffidae > Giraffa > Giraffa tippelskirchi. Next base: position 142,063,194 of record NC_137281.1, on the reverse strand, counting down.
ATTCATTTATGATAGCTGTAGCTTCCTGATGAATTGACTCTTTTTAAAAATCATTTATGGGGACTTCCCTGATGGTCCAGTGATTGAGACTTCACTGTAGACCTGTTTCCATTTGATATTATTTCTTTTGGTCTGAAACTTCCATTAACATTTCTAGTGCAAGACTGCTGGAAACATATTCTCTGTTTTCATTTCTCTTGAAATGTATTTATTTTGCCTTCACTTTTGAAATATACTTTTACTGGGACATAGAAATCTTGATTGACAGTTGTTTCCCCCTTTTTCTTGGGTTCCATTGTCTTCTGACCTCTGTTGTTTAGGAAAAGAATTTATCCATTATTTGCTGTTTCCTTGTATATAATACATATAATATGTTATTTTTCTTTGGCTGCTTTTAAGATTTTTCTCTTTATCTATGGTTATCCACACTTTGCATATGATGTGCCTAAAAGTTGTTTTCTATATTTATCCCACTTGGTGTTTACTGAGCTGCTAGGCTATGTAAGTTAATTTTTCCTTGGACTGCAAAGAGATCAAACCAGTCAATCCTAAAGGAAATCAGTCCTGAATATTCATTGGAAGGACTGACACTGAAGCTGAAACTCCAATACTTAGGCCACCTGATGCGAAGAATTGACTCACTGGAAAAGACCCTGATGCTGGGAAAGATTGAAGGTAGGAGGAGAAGGGGACGATAGAGGATGAGATGGTTGGATGGCATCACTGACTTGATGGACATGAGTTTGAGCAAGTTCTGGGAATTGGTGATGGACAGGGAAGTCTGGCATGCTGCTGTCCATGGGGTCACAAAGAGTTGGACACAACTGAGAGACTGAACTGAACTGACTGGGAAATTTTAAACCATTATTTTATGTTTCTTCTTTTCTGTTCTCTCTCCTCTCTTCCTGACACTCCGATCACACATAGGTTATACTGCTTGATATTACCCCCAGGTCACTGAGGTTCTTCTTTCTTTCTTTTTTTCCTATATTTCCATTTTTTCTCCTCTGTTCTTCAGATTGAGCAATTTATCTTATCTGTCTTAAAATTCATTTATCTTTTCTTATCTTATTTCCAATCTGATATTAAGGCCACCCAGATCTAAAATTTCTATTAGGTTCTGTTTTATAGTTTCCATTTCTCTGTTAAGGTTTTTGTTTGCTCATTCATTAAGATATATTTTCCTTTAATTTCTTAAACATATTTGTAATAGCTGTTTTAAAGTCTTTGTCAGCTAATTTCAACATCTGAGTTATCTTGGAGTTATTCTCTATTGAGTGATTTTTTTCTCTTGTCTGTTGGTTACATTTTCATGTTTCTTCACATGTCTAGTAATCATTTATTGTCTGCTAGGCATTGAGATGAAATATTTTAAAAGGTCTCAGTAATGTCATCTTCCTTTAAAGTGTATTGAATTTTGTTTAGAAAGGAATTACAGTACTATAACTTTTGTTTCTGTCAAGCTTGGTCCTATTCTTTGTAAGGATGGGCCTATTTTTAGTTTTAAACAGTTCTCCTTGCTTTGTGGTATGGTCCTTACTTCTACCAAGCTTACCTTCAATGCCTGAGATGCTTAGTGAGGTGCCATTACTCTGATTGGGCTGGAACTGCAGTATTTCCCATCATGGCCTGATCTCTGTTTTCATCATTCAGCTCTCAGGCCCACATAAGGAGATCTCTTCTGGGCCTTGTGGAATCTTTCTTGCACTTGTGCAGTCCAACACTCAACTAAAGACCTACAGGGAACCTACATGCAGACTTCTGGGCTCTCCCCCTCTATAGCTTCCTCTTCTCAGAGATTCTACTATGAAAATTTCAGCTACCTCAGCAATCCAGGACTCTAATCTCTACTATATCAACTTAGCCCGGCTACTACTCTCTTTCAGCTCCATCTTTGGCTCCACAAAAAGAAAAAGGAAAGTATCTCCAGGAAGGAAGGCTGGACAATTGTGAAATGTTTATGACTTTTGATTCATGTGTTTTTTTTCTCTTAAAGGTCACAGTTCAGTCCTGTTTGTTATTCAATACCTGAAGACAGTTTCTTCAAATACTTTCCCAGTTTTATGGTTGTTTTCAGTGGGAGGTCATGTCTAGTACCAGTTATTCTGTCATGACTAGAGATACAAGTTCAACATGAATCTTTTTTAAAATACAAATTGGGTCACATCTCTTCCTGCCCAAAACCCTTTGGTAGCTTTCCATGCAGTTCAGTTCAGTTGCTCAGTCGTATCCAACTCTTTGTGACCCCATGGACTGCAGCACGCCAGGCTTCCCTGTCCATCACCATCTCCCAGAGTGTGCTCAAACTCATGTCCATCGAGTCAGTGATGCCATCCAACCATCTCATCCTCTGTCGTCCCCTTCTCCTCCTACCTTCAATCTTTCCCAGCATCAGGGTCTTTTCCAATTACTCTCACTTTCCATTACTCTTAGAATGTTTGTGATCTATAATATCATCTTCAAAGCTGTATATGGCAGGGACTCTGCCTACTTCTGTAGTTTCTTATGGCATCACCTTTCCTCCCTCATACGCTACCCTTATATTAGTCTTCTCACTTTCCATGGAGTTCTCCCACTGGGGGCTTCTCACATCATATTCCTTCTACCTTCAAAATGCTCCACTATCTCCTTGCTGCTATTCATCCTCAGGTTTCAACCAAAATATAATTTCTTGAGGATGACCATTCCTGCCCCCACCCTGAGTCCTAGGTTTCCATCTCCTATTATATGCTTTTGTTTCAGTCTGTATTTTTCCTTCAAAGTACTTACTAAAACTATAATTATGTGGGTTTTTTCCTGTATCTGTCTGCTCCGCTAGAATGCTCAATCCAGCAGCACAGAGGGCCTGTCCCTTGTATTTATTCTACATCCCCAGTATTTATTAGTACCTAATACTTAGTAGTTAATATGTACTTGTTGAATAAGTGAGTCTACCTCTGTCTTTTAGATCTTTTATTCACATTATCACTGATAGTAAATATAACTGTATAGTCTTTTTTTTTTTCAAAGAGAAATCTCCTGCATAACTCCTCTGAGTTTCACAAAACCCTGTAAGGAAGCTTTGTGACTGTTATCAGGTAAAGATTTTTGAAACATAGAAAAGCCTGATGATATGTCAAAGCTCCTACTACCAGAGGTGGAAAAATGGCTAGAACAGTCTCCAAGCATCTAATCAGGAAGTTTTTCATAAGAATCCCCCTGGCCATCTTTCTACCCTTATAAAGTAAAATGTGTACACAGTATAATCCTCTTTTGGAAACAAGTCTTTAGTTTCTCAGGATGGAATCATGTTGACTTTTTAGGTTCTTAACAAATATCAGTGAGCACAGAGAAGACTCTGTGTGGGTTTACACTCATTTTGCTCCTATCAGTTCCCACACTGAGCAGTTTCCCCATTTCCATTCTTGGCTTTGTGGGGCTCTTGGCTGTCCAGTCACAGTTTAAAATTGCTTGGGCCTTTTCTTGCAAAAATACATCTCAAACACTCTAACACCCCCTTTTTTTAAAAAAAAAAAGGTGACTAAAGGCTGTTCCGAAAATCAGCCATGAGTCTAGAAAGCCTGCAGTCATCCATGTGCTGTCGTCCCTGGGTAGACATGCGTGTTCTGAGCTCTATCCCTACCCCCTACCCCAGCTCCTTTCTGTGACCCGTATGGATATTCACAGGACAACTGACAGGGAACACCATCTGAATTTTTGACCACACAGAGCCGAATGGCTGATCCAGGTTTAACCTTGACATCATCAGCATGACCTTCTCAGCACCACTTTGGCTCATCAGCTCAGTTATGCATTCCAAAGGATGAATAAATGCAGTGTCAGGGTCTCCTTGGGGGCTTTTGAGCTCATTTATCTGTTCAATCTTTTATAAAAGCTGAGGAGGAGAAAAGGTAGGCCAAAATAATTTTGTGCTATTAAAGGTTGTCTGATTTCTCAGTACATGTTCTTTGCTGCTTTTCTGCTAAAACACGGTTTGGATGATGTTGGTTTTAGTAGGTCTTGTGCATAATGGGCCTGGTAATGCTGTATGGTATAGCACACGGCTGTATGGTAGTGGTTTGGGTGAGTAGCTAGTCCTGGTTTTAGGTATTCATCGTCAGAGCCTTTGTCCAACTCCTCGTGGGCCCAGAATCCCTGTCTCCACGGAACACCTTTGAATTCTGGGAATTCTAATTCCTGAAGCAGTTGTGAGGAGGAGTATCTGATGCTTATCCAAACCAAAATATTTGCAGTTGGCGTAATTCTGGAAGAAAATCTAGGTCATTTTCCTGCCATATTTCAAATGTACTTTTCCATCCTTCCCAACGGTAGTGCTGACTACCGTTTATAGAGCACTTATGCAATGAACACTGTGCTAAGCTAGTGTCTTCATTCTCTGTGAAATAGATACCAAGCCTAGTTTTACAACTGAGATGCACAAAAATGATATAAATGCCATCAATTCATTCATTGAGTCAGTTCATGGAAGGACTGGGGTTTGAACCTCAGTATATCTGTCTTGAGTCTATAGTCTTTGCTTTTAACCAGAGGTTGGAAAACTATTTCTGCAAAGTGAAGTGAAAGTCGCTCAGTTGAGTCTGACTCTTTGTGACCCCATGGACTATACAGTCCATGGAATTCTCCAGGCCAGAATACTGGAGTGGGTAGCCTTTCCCTTCTCCAGGGGATCTTCCCAACCTAAGGATCGAACCCAGGTATCCCGCATTGCAGGTGGATTCTTTACCAGCTGAGCCACAAGGGAAGCCCATTTCTGCAAAGGGCAGATGGTAAATATCTCAGTCTTTGCAGGGAATATGTGGTCACAGTCACATCTTCTTCTTTCTTTTATAACCCTTTATAAAAGCGAAAGCCATTTTGAAATCACAAACCACACAAAAAGCAGATGATGAGCCTGATACGGCCTGGCTTCAGTCTGCAGCCATAGTTTGCTGACCTCTGCTCTTAATCAGTGCACACACTGTTTCTCAGGATGTCAAAACTCAGTGTTTCCAGTGGAAGATAGTGAGAAAAATGGTGAGAGCCTGGGAGAGGAAGCAGGATGACAATAGGTGCTGTCCCCACTCTGGTGAGATGAGCCAGGGGTCATTTAACCACTGGCCGCTGTGTGCCTGGAAGAGTTCAGCTTTCCCTTACCAATTCTGTCAGGAACCTTGTGCCTCCAGCAGCCCAGAGAACCACAGGCCAGAGGGACAGCACTCCTCATGGGAGAAGGAGACCTGCAAGGCCAAAATTGTCTTTGTGTCTGCCTGATCCTTCTCACCCTTTCTTTCCTGCACCCTCTTGATTATAATCAGAGCACTAACAGGAACCCTAGAGTCAGCAGCTTTTTATTTGTATGTTTTAATTTATTTCCCTTTTCAGTTGCCAAGCATTTGACTGTTTAAGGGACTCCCGTGGTAAATATTTATCTCCCTCCTGGTACAGCAAGGTTCCCTTTGCTGGGCTCACACGGTGGGGTTCTTTGGGTGCTGCTGACCAGGACAGCTGACCATCTCTAGTAGGTGGAGTCCACAGCTGTGGGATGAACCCCTTCCAGAAGAGGCTGGAGGGCCAAGAAGCTTCCTGCGAGTCCCCACTGCCCCCATCTAACCAACATCTCCATCTCCTCGCCACACGCCTCCCTGCCTGCCCCCTTCCCCTGGAGTAGACACATTCTTCTGCCTAGCAAAAGGAACCGTGTTTCCATGGAAGCCTCATTAAATCTGCATCTTGCTTTAGTTTTGGTTTGATCACGGCTGCCAGAAGTATTTTTAGCCCATGCAGTTCTGTAATGAGGTGGGAATTGGGGAAGGGAGAGGGGACAGTATGGACAGAGAAGATTTAAAAAAAAAAAAAAAATAGGAAGGAAGGAAAGGAGAACCTCAGGAAGAGGGTCCCACCAAAGGAGGGAAGGGTGGAGCACTCCTTGGGTGGTGAGGACCGCTGTTCCTGGCTTGCTCCATCCCCTGGAAGCCTGTGGACACTTGCCATGACAGCTGTCCTGGTCACATGTCAGGGGAGCCTCTGATCTCCCTTTCCATGAGCTCAGTTGGCCCCAGCCAGGGTGTCACTTAAACCAGGGAGTGTGGTGGATGACGCCACTGCTCATGGGTTTCCCCTCCCAGGGGGTGGAGGGGGCAGGGAAGGAATAGTAGCCACGTTGAGGACTGGCGTTCTCAGGGTCTGCAGTTGTAATGGCCACAACATGATAACAAGGGAGAGAAGGTGTCTTAACACACTGGAAGTTTATACCCAGAGACAGGATTTTGGGAGTCAAAGAGGGCATGTAATGTGATTGTGCCAGAACCTGACACCAAGGCCATCCCCTGGCAGCTGAGGTTCCCAGAACTTTCTTGTTGGCCCTTCAGCCAGACTGTGCCCTCACTCTGCCCTTGTATGTGAGAGGGCTCTTGATAACCTGGTTGGTCATTTGCATTGGCGTTGTTGGAATGTGTGTGTACGTGTGTGTGTGCATGCCACACACCTACGTGTGCAGGTCCATGAATCACATCACATAAAGAGATCAGAACCCTAGGCAGGGAGAGTAGTTAACATTCACTGAGCCCTCCTTGTAGCCACACAGCGTTTTGGGCATTATATACACGTAACTCATTTTCCCTTGCCCTATTCTATGAATGAGACACTTACTGTCTCTATCCTGCAGACAGGGAAACTGAGGCATGGAGAAGTTAAGAAACATACTCAGGGTCACAGACCTAATTAGCAGAGGGTCTGAGTGTTGTACCCAAGCAGCCTGACTTGCAAATCTGCACTTTGAAATCAGTAACGTTAGCATGGGCCTGTCATATATTTGAAACAATTTTCTGTACAGAACCATTTATAGTAACTTTGGATGGATGGGCTGAACACAGTCTCCAGATGTGCTGCTGGGATTTCATTCATCATTAAAGAGATGGTGTTTTTTTTTCCCCCCAAGGTTTTCTGAGGGTGGTATCCAAATTCATAAAAATCTTCACAATCAAGATTTTCACGAGCTTCATTCTGACTCTCCTGCATTGCTGATCTTCCCACATTTCTGACTGATTTTTACTGTCTCATCTCTCTGAAGCCCCACTGCTCCCCAGCGTGTCCCCATGTGCAGCAACAAAGACTCAGTGCAGACAAAAATAAATAAATAATATATTTTAAAAACATCCTATGAGCTGAGTACCAGCGATACCCTTTATTTTACAGATGAATAAACTGAGGCACAGAGAGGTAATTTCCTTCAGGTCCACACAGGAGGTAAGGGGTTGGAACCATGATGTAAAAGAGGGCAGTCTGGCTCCAGAGTCTGGGCCCTTAATCACCATTCTATGTCACTTCCTACTTGAAAACAGCCAGGGAAAAGTTGGAGATAGATCAGCAGCCATCTCCTTGCACAATAAAGCAGAGGCCAACTGTCTGGAGCTACACGAGCCTGGTTGTGCACTGTGAAAGCCTTGTGTTCAGCGAGCACCTCTAAAGTTCAAGGTCTTGCCTGGATGCTGTTAACAACTGGGCACCAGCAGAAAAATCAATGTCTATGATTCGTCAGTTATCTAGTCCATCTAAAGGTGAGGTAGGAAGAACACATATGTATGCTCCATGTCACTCTCCTTTTTTTAAGTTGAATGTATATGGTATAAGGGTACCTTACAGAATTTGGTTAAGGCACACAGGCCCTCTGAGGTGCTGAAAGCAAGAAGGAGGATGTTGCCAGTACCTTAAAAAGTCAAGGCAGAAGTTAGTCACATCCTTTTCACGGATGGAGAACCCAAGGCACAGAATGTGCCTGGTTGAGGATCCAGATTTCTGGCTTTTGTGTCTGTACTGGGCCCACCAGACATGGTATCTGATTTTGAGGGGATGTGGGGTTTCTCTACTTTGTCTCTCCCCACAGTACGGGCTCATCACGGGGTCCTGGGGCCCTCCTAGGATAAATTCAGTGCAAGAGCCCCAGTAAAAAAGCATGCAAAGTGAAATTCTGGAACAGCTCAGGCTCTGGTGTTGTTACTGACCCAGGTTCTTGGCCTCCTGTATCAATAGAAATTGATCAGAGGCCAGACAAAATGTTCAGTCAAGGCTTTATTGGGGCCCCTGCTGCAGCAGAGGGGAGTGAGAACAAAGTAACAGGTTCCCTTGGTCATTCCCTGTAGGGAGGTGAGCTGGTTCCTCATTTGGGGTGAGGGTAGGGGTGGGTCCAGGGATCACCTGGAGGGGTGGCTTAGATGGTTTGTCCACTCCTCTGGTGGTATTGTTTGCAGGAGGCATGTGCAGTGCCCTGCTTTTGTTCCCGCCTCTTCAGAAGTGCCAGTTGGGTTTTTGGTCTTCCTGTAACTTGATGTCATAATTTGCCATAACTGCAGTTATTTTTAGTCCCCTTCAGTTTCTTCGTATTTTATGGTTCGTGGAGACGTTCTGTCTGGGTGCAAGCACTGCAGCAAAGGGCCCCAGGCCCCTAGTCCCAGCCTGTCTCAGAATGAGGACTCCTGGGTCCTGAAACCAGCTCTTGGCTCATCAGTTGCTTGGTACCATCATGGAGCTAACATCTAGTGCTCCTGAATTTAAATACAAGTCTTCAAAGCTTCGGTTCCTTCTACCATGTTTCAGACCCTCACATATTCATACCTCAGCCCTACGGGATGGGAGCTTTCAGACCCATATCCCAGATGAGCCAGTTGGTACTAGGAGGGTAAGCAGCTAGTTCAAGGTCACACAGCTGACCCAGAGGTGAGAACAGCCCTGTCTGATTCCCGAGAGCCGCTTGCCACACTCCTCCGCCCTCTGCTTCATTTCCTTGTCTGTCTGATGGGAACGATATGCTCATCTCCCTTGGATGTTGTTGGGGGAGAAACAGACAAAAGAAGAGAAAGTGCTCTGAAAACGTCAGCAGCCCCTGCAGATGGCAGTTGTTTTCGTCGCCATCACCTACCACCAGCCCCTCCACCCCTCACCCCCCGGAGTTTTGCCGAGCTCTATCCAGCCCTGGGCTCCTCCCCACCGACAGCAGGGGGGAGCCTGTCTTCACCCAGAGCCAGGCTGACAAAGTGAGCCCCACCCCCCCACCCCACCTCCCCAGGCCTGGAAGGAGTGTAGCTCCCTTGTTGCAGGAGCGGGTTAGGGTGGGGGAGGTAAGGGTGGGAGGTGGGGGTGCAGGGGGAGGAAGTGGGCTGAACAGCAAAACCTAGAATTTGGGTCTCAGCAGATTGAAGAGATGAGGACATAGATTCCCCCAGCCCACCGCTCCAGGTTTATTTTTGAAATATTTGTATTTGTGGATCCACATTTGCTTGCAAATTTCTGCCAGAAATACAGAATATCCCAGTAATGAGAACTGTTTAATAATTGAGGAGTGGGAAAGTTACTGAGCACCTGCTGTATATTGGACAACCATGTGACTGGGGGTCATCTTTGCAATGTAGTATAGGCTCTATTATGCCCACTTAACAGACAGGAGCATGTGTGCCTAGTCGCTCAGTCGTGTCCACCTCTTTGCGACCCCCTGGGGCCGCAAGGCTCCTCCGTCCCTGGGGATTCTCCAGGCAACAATACTGGAGTGGATTGCCATGCCCTCCTCCAGGGGAATCTTCCCAATGCAGGAATTGAACCCAGGTCTCCCACATTGCAGGCAGATTCTTTACCGTCTGAACCACCAGGGAAGCCCAAGAATATTGGAGCGGGTAGCCTAATGACCAGCACGGTTATGTTCAATTGGCTAGTTCTGCAGTGATGGAAGAAAGGGCTGGGGTTTGAACCTAGGTCTCCAAAGTCTCCGTCTTTCTACCACTGCCTCGCATTGGAGGGGAGATTGTGGAATAGATGTCAGAGATGTTCCTTTCCGGCCAAGCAGACTGGGAGGCTGATGGAAACTACTTGTGGAAAGGTCAGCTAGTAAGGAGGAAGTCAGAGATGGACTGGGCCCCCAGGCAGCTCACCCTTGCCGACCCACATGGTGTGGCCAGTTATCATCACCCGGGCTTGGACCAGGCTGGCTGTGTTCTACAGAGGCACACAAGCCAGAACAGTCTGTCAGGGTTCACCAAGGTTCACGCCAACTCTTTAGCTAGGGCAGGTACCTGGGAGTGTGTTCTCAGGGATGGAGCAGGTAGGCAGGAGACTCAGGATCCGTTTTCATGGCCAAAGGCTGAGCTGAGAGGCCTTCTGAACAGTGGCAGGGTGGGAAATGGCCAGAAGGTTTGCTTGATGATCAAGCCAGGAGGAGAGGAAAGAAAAAAATCAGGTGTTGAATGTGGGAGGGCTCACCTCAGCTCAGGTGTGTTGGGCCAGCTCTTGAAGCAGTGACCCTACCTGTGGCCACGTGTTTATCAAAACAGTCGTGTCAGCCCTGCAGTGGCCTCTGTGTTTAGAGAAGGACCCACTGTAATTCCCCAGAAAGGATTTAACAGCAGCGAAGTGCCACTATATGTTTTCTCTTATCATCCTCTCAGTAGTCTTGTGAAGTGAACAGGACCCAGAGAAGTTAAGTTGCTTTTCCAGAGCCACACAGCTGGTAAACAGTGTCTGTCTCAGCTGTCTTCTATCCCACATGCAATGGTCTGTGCACCACGCAAATAAAAGCCGATTGGGCAGCCATATGGAGTAGGTAGGTACGCCTTTTACAGTCTCCCTCATTTCAGCTTTCAGGAAGTGCTCATTATTTTTGGTTAGACAAGAAATAATCAGATCAGCCAACACTTGTGCAGGATGGTTAATCAAATACACAGAACAACCTCAGACCCAAATAGATGCTCAGAATGTGCACGGAGTCACTGCTTCACTATACAGCTTTAAGGTGTGATCTCATGTACCTATCATAGTATGCCACGTGTTCACACTCTCACCTCAGTCCTTGATTCCGCATTACAAGAAACACAATTTCACGCTTTGTTTACAGAGCCTCTGGTGAATGCCAAGCCTGGAGTCAGCAACTGGAGGCAGAGACATGAAGAAGGCAGTCAGTGTTACTTGAGAGGACTCTTTGGTTGCAAATAGCAGAAACCCAAGTTGCATACACGTTGGAGAAAGACTTCTTTGGCTCCCATAAGCAAAGCATGAGAAAGGCAGTCCCAGGGATGACCACAAGCAGCAATTCAGCTGCCTGCAGGATTCTTCCTGTCCTCTCTTTACCTGCCAGCTTCCTCTGCCTGGAATGGCCTATCTTCACCAGGCTGGAGACATAGCTGCAAGCAGCCATCAGGCTCACAGCTTAAGCTTAAACATTGGAGGTGACTGTCCCTCTGTGTCAGAGACCACTTAGAGCATTCACTCGGCCAGCTAGGAAGGACGTGTAAGAAGATGGCAGCTCCCATTTCAACCACGTGGTTGGAATTAGAGGCGCAAACATACCCCAAAGCAGGGGCTTGGAGGTGTGAACCTACCCCAGACAGGAGCTTTTTTGTCACACTGTAGGTGGCAAACGATACCCAGTCCCTGACCTGAGGGGTCTTTCCCTCTAGTGAAGGGTGTGGGTGTGGACAGTGAGTCAGCAGCTATAATACAGTCCCATAAGCTATAGACACAGGAGCCATGAAAGCCAGAGGAGGCAAATCCATGTGGGTCTGCACTGGGGTGAGGAAGGTCGTCAGCAAAGCCTGAGACGGGAGCTGAGGGACACTTGATGAATCATCTGGGTGTACGAGGGGGAAAGAGTATGCTGGCCAGACCCAGCCACATTAGCAAAATTCCTGAAGAGTATGAGCGTTTGGGAAAGACAAGTAACTCAGTACTGTTGGAGGCACAGGTACCAATGGGAGGGTGATAAAGTCCTGATGTCAAGGATAGAAGAATAAAGGTTTCAGAAATATTTGTAGAGTTAAGATCTTAAAAACCCTGAAAGGAATTGTTTAGAAGAGGGTCAGAGAACAACTTGAACAAAGCATACAGGCTGAGAGGCAATGGGTAGCAAGTAATGTGGTGACGAATGTGGGCTTGAAAACTGTATCTGTAATGCAATGGTTTTTTTGAGAATTTTCCTTTGGGAAGAGAGGAAAAAATCTCAAATTGTGCGAGTAATTAGTGAACTTCCCTATACATATAAAATCTCAGGAAATGTGGTTATGCGGATGATGGTGCGACATGCAAAATGGTGCAGTTTGTAATTAGTGGTTACTTAGTTGGCTTGTCCTTCAGGTCATGCTTGTAACATGATTTTCAAAAATTAAAGGTCACTTAAATTTGTTTAAAAAAAATTATAAAGGAGGAAGATTATGTTGCCTTAGGTTAAAAAGGAACATAGGAGTTGGTGATACAAATGATCCATAGCACCAAGCTACCTCTTAGGATTCAAGGGGCTAGGGTACAGCTCAGAAATCAGATATGTGCAAAGCAATATGGAAGGAGAGAAGTCCACAACCGACACTTAGAAGACTGGGACTGATGTAGGATTTTCAGGCACCAAGAAAATGAGAGGAGACCTAATAAAGGAGAACAGAAGTCAAGGATATGTAAGGTATTAGAGAAAGTGAGAGGGGAGGGTTTTGTAGGAAGGGAGGAAGGGAGGAAGGAGCAGCAAAAAGAGCCTCCCCCTCCCCTCTCCTGCCTCTTGCTAAAAAGTGGATTTGTTTTAGCTGTAATGACTGTAACGCAAACTTTTGTTTTCAAAAAGGAGCTATTTTGTGCTGACTTCCATCACAGAATCAGAGCTCTGCTGCCATAAAATAAAATCTCATAATAAGATGAGTAGGAATCTTGATATCCTGCAGAAGGAAAGATGGCAGCCCGCCCAGTGCCATGCTGGGCATGATTGCACATAAGCTGTGCACCTCCCGCTGGGAGCTATTGCTCCTGTCCAGCAGTTCACATTTTCTTTACAGCTGTTTTCTCTGCATTCTGAGGTTACTGAAATCCATCACCCCTCAACAATTGATCTTTAGTCTAGGAGTTATTGACTCAGAGCCTAGGGACATTTAGGGGATCAATGGCTGGTTTTTGTAAAGTCTGTGAACCCTCTGAAACTACATACAAAATATTTGACTGTGAGTGTGTATATTTTTCTGGTAAAAGACATCTGAATTATCAAAATAGTTCATGATCCCCCAAAAGATTAAGAACGATTCCCTAGAACAAAGAGAGTTTTTGCTACACTTAGAGACTTCCAGATTTGGCCAGGGCAGTTCACACAACTGGGATGCAGTTTCACACTTCAAAGCAGGTCTATTTTCAGCTCTACAAATTCATCAAGGACATGTCGTAGCAATTCTATAAGAATCAGAAATTTAGTGTATTGAATATATTTAGAATAAGGACTACTACATACCAGTTCTTTCAAAAGGCCAAAGATTATGCCCTTGGCAGGGAAGAACATGTCAGGTTCTGAAGTGCTGTTATAATTATATTTCAACCCTGAAAAATAACTGTGGTTTCACTAAGTAAAACCTTTATTTCAGTTAGGAAAATGTAGACTGGTTTTAGCTTTCAGAGGTAAAATATAGCCCTGATGATATACCATTGAATCATACTTTCATTCACTAACAGGGCTTTTGTAATTGACAGACAGGCATAAGGATGTGCCCATATTATGTGGTATGTTTAAGGACTCACAAATGTTCCCCTGAACTGGAGGAGAAGAAAATTCAAAACACAGAATTTCTTATGGAAAATCAACATAGAGAACATAGAGGAGGCAAAAAGAAGAATGAGTAGGAATAATTCTTGTGAAACTTTTCTGGATCAATAGCAACCAATCTGTTGATCAAAGAAATTATATTTGGAGGGTGGGGAACAGTAGGACCCAACTGAAAAATAAGCATCATACTGTGTAAAAACAGGTGACAGAAATTACAATGGCCGGACGGTGTAATGAAGTAATTAACATCTGGAGTTTGCAAAATATGCTTGAAAAAAAGAGTAAGAGTTGTTAGGAAGACAAAATACAAAAACAAAACAGCAGATCTTCAAAATCAGAAGCAATGGAGACAATTGTTCAGAAAAGTAAGAAAAGAAACTTCACTTAGACCTGAATTATCTGGATAATTGATGAAACTTCCTTTCACGAAGCAGCTTCTGACCTCTGCTCTTCTCTCTAAATTCTGTATTGAAGACATCTTCCGTAGATGGTTTTTAAGAGATCTTCAGTGTGGATAAGTCCCACACCTGTGTCTCCTGGGCTCTGTCCTTGCTGTCTAGCTGTCATCTCCCAGTCAGCCTGCCCAAATTGAAAGCATCATTTTCCTTCACCAGAGCCAACTCCTTCTGCTCTTCTGGAAGTCTCTCTCTCTGTCCATCGCTCCATCATCCCTTCCTCCTCCATCTGGTCTGAAATGTTACCTTTGTCTTTTACTTTGCCTAACTTTCCATTTCTGCATTCAGAATATTTTCCTCACACATCCCTTCATTCATTCATTGCCTCACTCACTCATTTGTTCATTTCACAAGCATTTTTGAGCTCCTGCTGGGTCCCGGAAACCTTGCTTGGTACCGGAGATGATCTCGTGAACAAGTGATTTCAGTTGAGTGTGTTGTGTCACCACAAAGGCAAGAAGAGTGCAGTGGGAGGGCAGAAGAGACTCACCAGCCAGTTCAGGGAGGTTGGTAAAGGCTTCTTGGAGAAGATGGTGTCTGAGGGCTGGAGGATGCGTGGGAACTGGGCAAGAAAAGGGGCAAGGAACAGTGGTCCAGAACAGCCTTTTACAGCACGCTAAGAAGTTTAGAGGACTGCGAAAAAGGGAAGGAAGGGACTGTTGAGACTGGCAGCTTGAACAGATGGCTGTATTGGAAGAATGAAATAGCATGGCCATGAAGCAAGTCAGGGAGATGATTTAGGAGACTGCTGTGGGAATCTGGGCCAGAGCTGATGGAGGCCAGTGAATGAGAGTTTTATAATACCATTTGCAGCAGCATGGATGGACAAAGAGATGATCACACTAAGTGAAGTGAGTCACATAGAGAAAGACAAAACCATATGATATCACTTTATGTGGAGTCTAAAACACAATACAAATGAACTTATTTACAAAACGGAAACAGTCTTTGAAAACAAATTTGTGGTTATCCAAGGGGAAACCTGACAGGGAGGGATAAATTAGGACTTTGGGATTAACATACACACATACACTGCTATATATAAAATAATCAATAAGAACCTACTGTATAGAACAGGGAGCTTAATATTCTGTAATAACCTACATGGGAAAAGAATCTGAAAAATAAAGTATAACTGAATCATTTTGCTGTACACCTGAAACTAACACAACACTGTAAATCAACTGTACTCCAACATAAAGTTAAAAATTAAGAAAAGAGTTTTAGAGGAGGATGGGAAGAAGAAATTGTATTTTGAGCCCTAAATAGGTAGAAACAACAAGATCCAGTGCCTGGCTGGAAGTGGGGGTGGGCCGGAGAGAGCCCCAGGATGCAGGAATGAATGGATAGTGTATGATCCACTGACAAGGGCTCCAAAGAAGGAGAAACAGCTTTGATCAAGAAGACAATAAGTTCAATTAGTAATAACTGTATGTGGTGTGTATATATACACAGAAGACGATTATTCATCCACAAGAAAGAAGGAAATCCTGCCATTTGCAACAACATGGATGGATCTTGAAGGCATCATGCTAAATGAGTAAGTTAGAGAAAAATAAGTACTGTATGATCTCACTTATATGTAGGGTCTAAAAGAAGCTGAACTCATATAAACAGATTAGAATGGTGGATGGGGAAAAAGGGATGTTGTCAAAGGGTACAAACTTCTAGGTTATTAGACGAATAAACTCTGGAGATCTAACATACAGTACGGTGATTGTAGTTAATAATACTGTGTTGTGTACCTGAAAGTCATTACGAGAGTAGATCTTAAATAAAAATAGTAATTATGTGATGCAGGTAAGAAAAAAAAAAAAAAACTTCAGCTTTGGGGTGTGGGGATTTGTTATTTCAGAGGGGAAACCATTCTAGGCAATGGTGAAGCTCGGGCATAGAGGTTTGAGAGTGGATGGCCGAAGCAGTGGTGAAGGTGATTGAAGATGAGAAGGTCAGCAGATCAAGTGGCAAGGATTTTGGATTAGTCATCTTGGGGCTGCTTACATCACCCAGGATGCTGGCAGGAAGACTAGGAGCCAGGTATCAGAGTCTGCAGTGCTGAGGCAAGTGACTCAGACGTCAGCAGACAGGGGCAGGAAGCAGCAGGAAAGGGGTTTATAGCCTGCTGGGTAAGGGACCATTACCTGAGGGTGGCACGGAGGACAGAATTTTCCTTGGCCGATGCAGCAATGAGGGCTTGTGCTTTTCAGCCAAGCCCTGAGAAAGAAACAGCAATATTCTTAGGAAGTGGTAGACACTGGCTTCCCCAGAAAACCTGCCTAGATGCATTCTCTTGCCAAAGGACTCTTGTCTAGAAAAGGGCTTCGTTATCAGAACATCACCAGCCAGATGTGTATATCATTAGTTAACCTGCCTCTACAACCCTTCTGCTCTGGCCACATGGGCTTATCCGTGGTCTGCTGAGTACACCTATTTTCCTCTTTCAGTGCTGCATAGTTTGCAGCCTTCTTCTTGCCTCTTCTTCACCTCACCTCCCTAAACCTTGTGGATTCTTTTTTTTAAATTTATTTTTAATTGAAGGATAATTGCTTTACAATGTTGTGTTGGTGTCTGCCATGCAACAACGTGAGTCAGCCATAAGTATACACATGTCCCCTTTCTCTTGAACCTCCTTCCCACCCCCCAGCCACCCCACTCCACTCCTCTAGGTTGTCCCAGGGCACTGGGTTGAGCTCCCTGTGTTATACAGCAACTTCCCACTAGCTCTCTGTTTTGCATATGGTAATATGTGTGTTTCAACATGGAATCTAGAAAAATGATACTGATGAACCTATTTGCTGGGCAGGAATAGAGATGCAGACACAGAAAACAGACTTGTGGTCACAGTGGGGAGGCGGGGAAGGAAAGGAGGGGATGAACTGACAGAGTAGCTTTGAAACATATACATTACCTTGTGGATTCTTAATGACCAACTTCATCCCAGCTCTTCCAAGAACCTTTTAATACCTACCAAGTGATCATTCTCTCCTCTGACTGCACCTCTGCAGTGTAGCACTTGTTCTGTAACTATCAAATACTATCACTAGGCACATGTTTTGCAGTCTCTTGGTGGGCACAGAATCCAGCTTATACTTTGTCAGTCTATAGCAAATTCCTTGCATACCTGGATGCATCATGAATATTTAGAAGACTGGTCAGTTAATTTCCTACTTGGAAATTACATGAGTCACAAAGTTCTGACCCCTGTGTTTCTTGTATGAAGTAGGAATGACAGACAGTAAATGGAGTTAAAAGTCCATGAAGCAAAAGCATATAAGGGATGGCACTGAACCATTTGTTTCCTTTTAGCTCTTGTAGCAACTGTTCTGAATTTGTTTGATTTGCCTGAGAGCTAGGATTGTGAATGGCAGTTCAAGTGATTTTTCTGTACATCCAGAAAATGAAATTGAGTACTTGATAGAGAGTAACCGCTTAAGACAGGAAAAAGAGGAGATTGTTGTGTTCAAAAAAAATTTATAGCAGAGGAATAAAAAATGAAAATAAATAAGGTCAAGTAGCAAGTGTCTAAACCTATTGGACACAAGCTTCTGTGGCCATTGATGGACAAAGTTTATATGACGGCTGGGCCATTGATAGATGTATGTTACTGGTCGGTGTTCCAGGAAATTTAAGGAGATGAATGGAAATTGCACAGCAATCCAAGTGCTTTCTTAGGATGACAGTATTCTGTCAGAATGCCATCAGTCTGTTTGCCTGTTCTAAATT
Source organism: Giraffa tippelskirchi (assembly GCF_054371585.1). Taxonomy (NCBI): domain Eukaryota; kingdom Metazoa; phylum Chordata; class Mammalia; order Artiodactyla; family Giraffidae; genus Giraffa; species Giraffa tippelskirchi. The sequence goes on along the minus strand of NC_137281.1, from coordinate 142,045,491 downwards.
CTTCACATTTAATTGCCTTCCTTTTCTCATATTTTTAAAAGAGTTTTAATGGGACCATTTTTTAAGTCTTTATTGCATTAGTTACAATATTTTTTCTGTTTTATGTTTTGATTTTTTGGCCATGAGGCATGTGGGACCTTAGGTCCATGACCAGGGATTGAACCCATACCCCTTGCATTGGAAGGTAAAGTCTTAGCCACTGGACCACCAGGGAAGTCACCTTTTCTCATTTTTATGATGGGTATCCTAATAATACTCTAGCCTGGACTTTGGCCAAGACATCTGGAGATAGGAATGATCCTGAATTATTCTATCCTTTGGGTAATGATTTTAAAAACTTGTTAGATGGCTAGAGATCCTTGGAGAATTTCTGTTTTCTTGAAAAACTGTCAAAGATAGTGAGGACTGTGCTTTGGATAATGGTCCTTGTGAAAGGTGACGTCATCAGCAGCTCCCCAGACTCTAGTCAGTGAGGAACTGCAAGAGTTTCATCTACTGATCCCCACAGACTCTTCCCTCCAGCACTCCTAATTTGGCACTGGCTCTATGTAGTAGGGGATCTGGTTTATAGAATCTGATTATCTCTGCAAGGGGGTGAAGATGGGCAATGGAGAGCTCGTGTTTAATGGGGACAGAGTTGCAGTTTAGGATAGTGAAAAATTCTGTAGATAGATGATGGTGAGAACTGCGCAACAATGTGAATGTACTTAATACCACTGAACTGTACAGGTCCGTCTAGTCAAGGCTATGGTTTTTCCAGTGGTCATGTATGGATGTGAGAGCTGGACCATAAAGAAAGCTGAGCACTGAAGAACTGATGCTTTTGAACTGTGGTGTTGGAGAAGACTCTTGCGAGTTCCTTGGCATACAAGGAGATTCAACCAGTCCATCCTAAAGGAAATCAGTCCTGAATATTCACTGGAAGGACTGATGCTGAAGCTGGAACTCCAATACTTTGGCCACCTGATGCGAAGAACTGACTCATTGGCAAAGACCCTGATGCTGGGAAAGATTGAGGGCAGGAGAAGAATGGGACAACAGAGGATGAGATGGCTGGATGGCATCACTGACTTGATGATCATGAGTTTGAGCAAGCTCCAGGAGTTGGTGATGGACAGGGAAGCCTGGTGTGCTGCAGTTCAGTTCAGTTTAGTTCAGTCGCTCAGTCAGGGTCGCAAAGATTGGACGTGACTGAGAGACTGAACTGAACTGAACTGTACAGTTAAATATGGTTAAAATAGTGTGTTTTATATTACGTGACTTTTAACACAATAAAAAGTATTAAAAAAAAAAGAGAGAGAGACGATACAAGCACCTTCTCAGAGTGAGGGAACTAGAAACACTTATCCTACTTTCTTGAAACTCCAGAATTTTAGGGCGACACAAATGTTCAGTTCATAACAGGGCAGAGCACTAGTACCTGGCTCACTGAGCTGTAATGAGGGTTGAGTGAGATGTGTTGAAAGCACTTAGCACAGGGTCTGGCACATAGAAACATTCACAGAAACATTCAAGAAATTGATAAATGCAGGCTGTAAAGTAGCCAGAGAGACCTGAAGGTGACAGTGGACAACAACGGCTGTAATCTGTTCTGTTTCACTGAAAAGCAATTTTTTACCATCTCATTTGAGAAGTCAGTATAGTCTGGTTGTTAAGGGTGTGGACTGTGGACTTAGACTACCTCAGTTCAAATTCTGAGGCTGTCATTTAAGCTGTGTGACCTTAGGCAAGTGACTTAACCTCCCTGTGCCTCAGCTTTATTATCTCTAAAAATAGATAATAAATAAAACAATGATTTCTACCCAATTTGGTTGTGGAGGTTTAACAAGTTGATATACATAAAGTCCTTGAAATAGTCCCTGGAGCATATTAAATGATATGTTAGTATTAGCTGTTACTATTTTGTGATGTGTGGTAAAGGACATATAAGAACTCCAAGGGGAACACATGTAAACCCATGGCTGATTCATGTCAATGTATGGCAAAAACTATTACAATATTGTAAAGTAATTAGCCCCCAACTAAAATAAATAAATTTATAAAAAAAAAAAAAGAACTCCAAAGTTTTTGAGGTGTTTCCCAGTTTCATAAATCACACTGTGTGCAGTGTAAATATTTCTTTGCCTATCTGCCTTCCCCATTGGACTGTGAATTCTTGAAGAACAGAGAAACAGTTTCATTCATCTCTGTGTAGCATAGCATCTTAAGATGACGCCTGATGTTTTTGAGATGTTGACCACAGTATTGGGCATATCATCAGATCTCTGTCAATGTGGATCAGAGCAGGCGGGACGGTGGGTAGGTTGAAGGAGAGAAAGGCTTCAGGGGCATCACACACACTAAATAGTCACCAACATATACTGAAAACACTGCTATCCAGGAAAAATCAAGTCCGTATTTTCCCTTCAGTATCAACACCGAAGAACCTGAGAATACGTAGAAGAGAAAATTAAGATTTGCTTGTACATGTTTTATTTAATTTTTTACAATATTTATTTATTGATTTGGCTGCTTTTGTTGCAGAGCATGGACTCTTTAGTCATGACACGTGGGCTTAGTTGCCACTTGGAGTATGGAATCTTAGATCCCCGACCAGGGATCAAAACCTTGTCCCCTGCATTGCAAAGAGGAATCTTAACCACTGGACCACCAGGGATGTCCCTGCATGTGCTTTAATATTATCATTATTATCACTAGATAGTTTTGTGTGTGTGTTTTATGTTTTGTTTTTAGTGTGCATGGAAAATGAGGGCCCATCTTCTCCCCTCCCCAACGCTAGAGCTCAAGAGAAATCGTCACAGACATGAATCTGTAAGCTGGGAATCTGGCCATGAGGGTTTCTAGGTCGCTCTTCTCAACATTTATAATCTGTTTCATGCCAAGCTCCTTGAAGTAAAGAACATCTTACTCATGTTCGTAACTCCTTCAGCCCCTAAAGCCATATACTTTGACTGTAGACATTCAATAACCGTTAGAAATGGCATTGACTTTCTGAAATCCAGGAAGGCACTCACCTTTTCCCATCCCTTCTGGATGATACACTTTGTCTATCCTTCTCTTGCCTTCCTTCACCCACCTTATAGATAGCATGTGATGACATCCCAGGCATCTTCTTCCTCCATCATTGTACTTGACACCTCCACTGCTCTGTGACTCTCTTGTCGACTTACAAGGCAGGAATAGGGATGCAAATGTTGAGAATGGAGGTGCAGACATGGGATGAATCATATTAGGTTTGAATATATATAATACATATATATATATAGATATATATATAGATATAGATTCACTACTATGTGTTAAATAGATGGCTAGTAGGAACCTGCTATAAAGCAAAGGAAGCTCAGTTCAGTGTTCAGTGATGACCTACAGGGGCGGGATGGGAGGGGGTAGGGGAGGAAGGTCCAAGAGGGAGGGGGTATGTGTATCCACATAGCTGATTCACTTCATTGTACAGCAGAAACTAACACAACATTGTAAATAAATTACACTCAAATAAAAAATAATCAAATTTTTTTTAAAAAATCAAGGGGAAAATCCCACTGCATTACAGTGAACCAGAGCAGAAATAAACCAGGAAAGAATCCATTTTGGGGGATAAAAAAAAGAATTTCAAGTGCCTTTAAAATTCTAGAAATCAAGAGACCTAAGGCTTTTCAGACCCCGCAATCCAGTTTTGTGATGTGAGGTGGGTCCCTAATTTCTCTCTCCAACTCTACTTCTCCTCTCTCTCAGTGAATATTTTCTGAGTTCCCCTAAGGCATTGCAATTCCAGAAATATTCGTGTTCTCCTCTCTTAATACCACGCTCCTGGACACCACTTTCCCTCTAGAGACTGAACGCTGGAGAGAAATGGAAAAGTACTTTGAAAGCATGTGCGTGTGAGGAAAATGCTAAATGTTCTCTCTGATCGCTTCAGTGACAAGTTTACCTCTTCAGAAACTGGACTAGACAGAGTGTGAGGGAAAAAAAAAAAAGGAAAAGGCAGAAATGTGTTAACCTTGGCTGAATAATGACCAGCAACTTGAAAAGATAAGAAAACCACCTACCCACAGGATTTCTATCCTTAAGCCCCAGGAAGGTTGACAACAACAGCATTGAAACTACTCTTAAAGTGGGGTATGGCAAAAAAAAAAAAACAACCCAAAACTGTACAGCCACATTTTTGGTTTATTTTTATTTTTTTTAAATTAATTAATTAATTTTAATTGGAGGCTAATTACTATACAATATTGTAGTGGTTTTTGCCAAACATTGACATAAATCAGCCACGGGCACACATGTGTTCCCCATCCAGAACCCCCCTCCCACCTCTCTCCCCATCCCATCCCCCAGGGTCATCCCAGTGCACCAGCCCTGAGCAAGCTGTCTCATGCATCGAACCTGGACTGGCAATCTGCTTCAAATATGATAATACACACATTTCAACACTACTCTCTGAAATCATCCCACCCTCGCCTTCTCCCACAGAGTCCAAAAGACTGTTCTTTACATCTGCGTCTCTTTTGCTGTCTCACATATAGGGTCATTGTTACCATCTTTCTAAATTCCATATATATGCATTAGCATACTGTATTGGTGTTTTTCTTTCTGACTTACTTCACTCTGTATAATAGGCTCCAGTTTCATCCACCTCATTAGAACTGATTCAAATGCATTCTTTTTAATGGCTGAGTAATATCCCATTGTGTATATGTACCACAGCTTTCTTATCCATTTGTCTGCCAATGGACATCTAGGTTGCTTCCATGTCCTGGCTATTGTAAACTGTTGCGATGAACATTGGTGTACACGTGTCTCTTTCAATTCTGGTTTCCTCAGTGTGTACGCCCAGCAGTGGGATGGCTGGGTCGTATGGCAGTTCTATTTCCAGTTTTTTAAGGAATCTCCACACAGTTCTCCATAGTGTACAGCCACATTTTTGAAACAGGATAGGGAAGTTTGTGACATAGAGAAAATGCCTAACCATATGGGATCCCACTGCCATCTTGGACAATAACCAAGATGATATGGTCTTATTCAGGATCATTTAGTTAAAACAAATCCAGTGGTTAATGCCGTTGTTTCTGTCAACAATCACAATAGCAGTGAGTGTATTTTGAGGAATTTGTGCCAATCAATTTGCAGGAGTAGATACCACTTAATCCTCATGCTGTCCTTTTACAGACAAGAAAATCACCTTTAAACAGCTATTTTCCCCACTGTTATCTGGCCGTGAGTGGCAGAGCTGTAACTCAAACTTAGGCCAGTCTAACTGCAAGATCTCTGCTCTTCTTTCCTGTACTGTGATATACCCAGTTCATGGAGATGGACCCTCATCAGAACTGCTTCTGTTACCTTCAGAATGCCTAGATATGGATTGAGTCAAGCCTATAGGCTGAGAGGAAGAAGAGGGTGTTTTTTATTCTTTCTTTCTTTTTAATTGAGGAATAATTGCTTTACAATATTGTGTTGGTTTCTGCCATGTAACAACAGGAGTCAGCAATAGGTACCCTGAACACACACGATCTCATCTGATCTCAGAAGCTTAATGGGGTTGAGCCTGGTTAGTACTTGGATGGGAGAAGAAAGAGAGAGTATTGAAAAGAGTATGACCTTGTTTCTGAAGACATGAGCCTAACCCATTTACCAGACATAAGTGCCATTTGCCCGCTGTGTGACCTTGGGCTGATTCCAACACAACTGAGCCCCAGTTCTCAGTTGCCACACACCTTAAATGTAATGTGAGTGTAACTCTCATGTGTGAGTTATAACTCAGATGTGTGACTATACTGCATGGGCCTCACTGAGCTGTTTTGAGGCTTAAATGAAATAACTCTCTAAATGAAAGTACCCACTGCAAATACAAAGCATTGTTGGCACTCCTCAAGGGGTACCAGTGGTAAAAAGCCTGCCTGCCAGTTCAGGAGACGTAAGAAATGTGAGTTCAGTCCCTGGGTTAGGAAGATCCCCTGGAGGAGGGCATGGCAACCCACTCCAGAATTTTTGCCTGGAGAATCCCTTGGACAGAGGAGCCTGGTGGGCGACAATCCATGGGGTTGCAAAGAATCAGACACAACTGAGGCGACTTAGCATGGCACTAGACAACTAGGAACACCAAACATGGTCAGTTGTCTACCACTGGTGATATAGTTAATTTTGGCTCCTCTTTCTCTTTCTCCTCAAAAACTTACAAGACATTTTCCGGCTGCCTTTCCAATAGGATTTTTTTTTCTCTTCATGCATAGTAAGTTGCTTCAGTTGTGTTCGACTCTCTGCAACCCCATGGACTATAGCCCACCAGGCTCCTCTGTCCACGGGATTTTCTAGGCAAGAATACTAGAGTGGGTTGGCCGTGCCCTTCTCCAAGGGATCTTCCCAACCCAGGGATCGAACTTGCATCTCCTGTGTCTCCTGTATTGGCAAGCAGGTTCTTTACCACTAATGAAACCTGGGAAGCCCAGGGAGAGAGGAAATAGACCTCTCTTGTTGTTGTTCAATCTCTCAGTCGTGTGACCCCATGGACTATAGTCTTCCAGGCTCCTGTCCATGGGATTTCCCAGGCAAGAATACTGGAGTGGGTTGCCATTTCCCTTTCCAGGGAATCGAACCTGTGTCTCCTTCATTGCAAGTGGATTCTTTACCACTGACCTACCAGGAATGCCCAAGATGCCCAATAACTAACCCCATAATTCTCTGGAGGAGATGGGACCTCTGCACTATTAAGGTCAGACAGTGGTGGTGGCCTCATCTGGACCCTGATAACAAGTTCCTAGGCTAGAACCCAGAACTTACATAATAAATGTGTTACAGTCTTTTGTTGGTGTTTTTTTTAAAAATAGAGAAGACTTGATGATGTAATCTGCTGTAAGAGCAGGAAAACAGCAAGGGACAAAATCGGGAAAAGAACCCTCTTGGAGATATACCTTCATTTACTTGGTATTGGATCACCCAAAAGCATTAGCTAAGTAGAATCATCTCCCCCAAAATTAGGGAAAAATTGAAATAATTTGAGATTTAAAAAAAATCTTATCACATTAAATAAATAAAGAAAAAACCAAGAAGGAAAAGAAAACAACAACAACAAAAACTCTATCATGAGGACCTAATTGGGCTTCTTATATTTATTTTATGGGTTAGAGTGCACATAGAACCTGGCTTTAGACCACTTACTGCCTGGGTAACCTTGGACAAAATCACTTAACTCCTAACAGAGTCAATTTCCTCACTTGCAGACTGCAAATGCTAATAGTACCTCATAAAGTTATGGGGAGAGCTAATGAATTATTAGTATAAAGCATGATGTTCAGCCCAGAGGAAGCTACTATTTACAGGGGAGGGGCCATCATAAGGTCTTCAGAATGGAAGAGAGCTGAAAATCTTAGTCCAACCCCGACTATCTCCTCAACAGCAGCATCAGAACCTCTGTCCTTTGTCATATAGTTCTCCCAACAGTTCAGTAAATGAGCAATTGAGCATTCATCCTTCAGTGTATTTCTGCAGACTTTGTGCTTGGCCAACAAATGTATTTTCAACCCAACTCTCACATACTCATTTAGGATTTTTCATCTGATCGACCTCTTTCCTGTGCTTTTGAGTACAGTACCCTTCCTCTCTGGCTCACCCAGAGCTTCTGTTACGGAGTCCAAGCTGGCTCCACTCACTGCACAACAGGTCAGTGAATCCGAGAGATGAGGTGTTGAAGCAAGGGAAGCAACTTTATTCGGAAAGCAAATGACCAAAAGGATGGCAGACTAGCACCTCAAAATAACCATCTTATGGGGTCTGGATGCCAGGTCCTTTTATAGATCAGAGATGAGGGGAGGTGAGGAAGAAAAGTAAAAAGGCCATTAATCCTGGAAACATCTCCTAGAATGGCAAGCCTCAGGCAGGGGATGTGTTAATTTCTTCCTTCCTGCCATCCGCAGGTGGACAAGGTTCTGAACAAAGGTACTTTAACAGTCAGGCAGAGGGGCAAGATTCTCTGAGGCAAACCATTCTGTGTGATTATAATAACAAAAGCAACAAAAAACAAGTCAAACAGTTTCATCACGGAGTCAGAATTGGCTTCTCTGCAGCACATCCTTGGGTGGCCATCTGCGTGTTAGGCACAGTGATGACCCCGCCAAGGCCAGAGAGTGGCTGTGGCCTCATCTGGGTCCTGATGACAGGTTCCAAGACTACAATCCATGGCTTACCAACTGGCTGGAGTCCAGGTGGCCTGGGTTCAAATCCCTGTTCCGCCATTTATCAGCTGCCATTTATCAACTGTTGGGCAAGTTGCCAATCTCTCCATGTCATTTCCTCCTGTAAAGATAACCCTACCTCACCAGGCCATTTTGAGGATCCAGTGAAATAATGTGTGATTAACAGCTTTAGGAATGCTGGATTGTTCTGCAGTGCAGGTTTTGTATCATCTTGGAGCCTGCCATGCCCATGTTCAAATCCAGTCAGTATACAGAGTTCTGCATAAAAGCCTTCTCTTCCTTTCTGCTCTTGTGTGACTTTGGTTTTCCTTATGGGCTGAATGCATGATGTGTGAGCCTGGGCTATGGTGGGGGTCCCCTGGATTCTGTTGTTTCTTCCTCCAAACCCCTCAGAGCTGAGGACTAGAATTTCCCAAAGTTCAGCAACAAGAAAGGGGGCATTCCTCCTGGGAAAGAGTCTGGTCTGAGCATCTTCCGAACCCCAACATCACTGATGTCACTCCTCCACCAACCCCATCAGCTGCCTCCTGACTCAACTGATAGAGAAATCATTTGAGGAAGGCTCCAGAGCCAAGGCTGGGGCTGGGTCAGTGGAGAGAGCAGTTTTCAACAGTTAATTTTCTTTATCTCCTCTTAGGAGCCTTTCCTAGGCAGTGACTCCTCCCATTTCCCTGCGGCACCTCCTGATGGGGTGCACAGGTGGGGTTCCTGGCAAGCATCAGCTCAACGGGAGAATCCCCCTCCAACCAGACTCAGAGATCTTCCCGACAGAGCTTCATCTTTCCTTTCCTTTCCTTTCATCTTTCCTCCCTGCTTCCTCCCCCACCATCACCATAGCAACACAGTGGTGTAAAAAATAAAAGAGCTAAGGCATCTAAATATAGTCTTGAGTCCCAATACTTCCAGCACAGGGCCTAAAACCTAGAGGGTGACAACTAGGAGCAGCCGAAGGATGAGCAGCAACCAGGAGGCAGGATGAGTCCAGGAAGGGTGGAGAAGAGAAGGGAAGGGAAGGGAACGGCCATCCCCTGACCCTGCTGCCTGTGTCTTAGCATTTGACCCCCACGCCCCTCTCCTTCCACGTGGATGGGGTCACCTCCATGTTACTGCTGAAGACATGGAAACTCAAAGAGGTCAGGAACCCGGCCAAGTTCACACAGCTGTAAGCATTCGCGCTCAAATTTTTAACTCATGTCTCTGGGACCCTAGAGTTTATGTTTTTTTCCCACCATACCATATATTAGATGCAAGTGAGAGACTTTTCTGGGGACACTGGGCTTTTTGAGATGATCACATCAATAAGCTGAGTCCAGAGTTCAACTAAATCATTGGGTGAGGTTCAGCCTAGTTGTAGGGTGAGGGGTAGGGAGGAGAGGGAAGGATGTGGCTTCTACCTGCAGCCCCTGTGTGTTCCTTGAGGACAGAGGAGGAAGAAGAGGGAAATGATGACCCAGGGCACATGACAGAGTGGAGTGGGAGCGGAAGCTGTTTTGATTCCCTAGAACAGAACTTAAACCTGTACAAAAAGGGCATGATTAGAAGCCCTAAACCAGAGAATGCTCACTGTGATTCATGCCATCACGCATCCATTCATTCAGCGGATATTTTTATAAGCATCTCACATGCGGTCGACTCTGGAGATACGGAGACAATTAAAACAAATATAGCCCCAGCCCTTGTAGAGCTTAGAACAGTGGAAAAGACAAATAAGGAAATAATTGCACACTTGATTCTTTCCAACTGCAACATGTATAAGTATGTAACAGAAGTACATCACCTCCCTGATGGTATCAGTATAAGGGAGATACAGACACTGTTACAAATGAAAAAAATTTACTTGGTCAGTTTTCAAGATGATGTCCATTCTCAAGGTGGTGTACTAGTAACTTAGCTCCAACCATGAGCTTACGTGATCAGTGTACCCTGTCCTGTCTCTTCGTAAAAATCATGGAGCCTATCTGATAGCTGTATAAATGAAGCTTTCAAATCCCTGCACCTTAGACCCAGATGAAATCTGATGGAAATGCATTATGTCTTCTTACAGCCCTTGGTGTCACTGGCATAAGTGTGTGTTAATGTAAACAGGGTGAGTGAAGCTATAGTACTGGTTCCTTAGGGCTACCAGGAGCAGAATTGGAAAGTGTCTTGAATTAAGCAGGTGCAGGAGAGGAGGGAGAAGGCATTAGAAAGTTGTGAGTTTCTGTGGATCCAAAGCTTTTCCAAACTACCTGCAAGGCAGCAAAGACGGGGCATGCTGTATGAATGAGTTAGAATTAGATAATAAAACGTACGTGGAGCCCTTTAGATCTTCAGAGTAATGCTGTCTAAATACATAGTGCTCACATCAAAGATAATGATATAGTAGTCTATTTATAGCACTCTGCTACCTACCTGCGGGCTCTTTTCCAGGGATGTGGTACAGATGAATGGGCAAGAGCTGGGAAATGTGCTTTGAAATCCTTGATTAAAAGCCCCTCCAGGCAGATGTAGAGTTTCAAACAGTATTATATGACTGTCATTGTCGTGAGGTTTTCTTTTATCACTCGGAGTGTCACCACCTTCCGTTTCAGGTGAATGACTCTGCCTGACTGGTGCACGCCCTGAACATCATCAGGAAGTCAGCAGCTCACAGATGTGCAGTATAAACAAGCATGTTGTTAACTGAGGGTTCCATGGGCATGCTGGGCTGACTCTTGTCAGCTGCCCACCGCCCACCCCGCTCCTGTGAACTTAGGTTCTCCCAAGCTCATTTTATTTCCACCACTTAGGACAGGAAGATTCAAACGTTGTACTGGAAATGAGCATTGTCGGCAAACCTTCTGGTCCTGAAAAGTGGGGAGAGGCGAAGATTGGAGAAAGGGCAGATAAATGTGTTAGGAAGGAACAATGGACTCTTCTCCCCGCCCACCCCCCCGCCTCACCTGCCCCTGCCAGGCCAACAGAGCTAGGGAGCAGGCACAGGAGAAGTCTCAGAAGTGAGGGCGGGCTGAGAAACAAGCTCCAGGAATTGGCACTAATTGCAACTAATCGTGAAATCAGACTGTTGAATCTCTGGGAACAGCAAAAGGTGTGGATGGGTGGGGGATGGGGTGCATATCTGTCAACTGGAACATCCAGCATCAGGCTGGAAGGAAGTGAATTCAAATGCTGCCTCCACTCCTTGACCTCCCATGGAGAACTGCTCTTCCAAGAACAAACTGGCACCATTGCCTCTTCACATTCCCCCGGGAAATCAACCAGGACCCTTGAAGGCCCTTCTCTAACCCGTTAAAATATGGGATTAAACTATGCAAATGAACCACCTCTGCAATCACCCTCAGCTCCCGCCCCAGGATCAAGAGCAGAGTTGGATAATAGGGAAGGTTACCTTCTGATAATAGGAAAGGTTATCTCTGCCTGTCCAGCCCATCAAGGCAGCAAAAGGTGTCCCTCCTCCCGTCAGAAGCAAACCACAGGTAAAGGACTTAGATGTAAAGGAAACCAGAATATTGTCTTGAGCTGCAGACACTTTGGGGCTTCCCAGATAGCTCAGATGATAAAGAATCCAGGAGACCTGAGTTTGATCCCTGGGTTGGGAAGATCTCCTGGAGAAGGAAATGGCAACCCACTCCAGTATTCTTGCCTGGAGAATTCCATGGACAGAGAAGTCTGGCAGGCTATAGTCCATGCGGTCACAAAGAGTCGGACACGACTGAGCGACTAACACATACTCAGACATACCTTCTGAGAGGCCTGTGGCTAACATTGTGGCAGCAAGTGCAGGGGAAGGATGATCCTCGTTTCCCAACAGACTTACTAAGGCAGGCTAAGGTGCATATGCAGTGATAGAAAGTGAGGAGTGATGCGGAGGAGATACCAGCCCCCTCCGGGCATACACACCCCGCTGCAATTCTTCCTCAGGCCAGACCGTGGAGTGCAGAAAAGGCTCCGCCTGGTTCCAGACCAGCACTTGTCAAACTCCCAATCATCTCACCCTCTTCTGACCGTATCCCAGGAGGGATGCTCCCTCTGTTAGTTGCATAACGATAGACCATAATAAAATCAAGTGAAATTTATGACTGCTTATTATATGCCAGTTAATATACTATGAGTTTTACTTGCATTCCCTTATTTAATCCTCTCAAAACCCCTGTGAGGTAGGTTTTATTATTGTACCCATCTTCAGATAAGGAAATCAAAGCTCATAGAGATTAAGCCATTTGCCCAAAGTCCTAAACTCTTTTTCTCCCCACCATAGGTTAACTTTACTTTATCTTTTTCATTGTAATTTTTGTTTTTATTGAAATATAGTTTATTTACAATATTATATTAGTTTCTGGTGTACAACAAAGTGATTCAGATATATATATGGAAAAAACATGAAAAAGAATATATATTCTTATATATGTATATATTCTTTTTCATATTTCATGTATTATATATATGGAAAATATGAAAAAGAATATATACATATAAAAGAATATATACATATATATATATTCTTTTTCATATTTTCCCATTATGGTTTATTACAGGATATTACATATAGTTCCCTCTGCTATACAGTAGGACCTTGTTATTTTTATCTATTTTATATATATTAGTTTGTATCTGCTAATCTCAAATTCCTAGTTTATCCCTCCCCTAGTCACTTTGTTTTCTGTCTGAGAGTCTGTTTCTGTTTCATAAATAAGATCATTTGTGTCATGTTTTAAACTCCATATATAAGTGATGTCATATGACATTTGTCTTTCTCTTTCTGACTTACTTCACTTAGTTTAATAATTTCTAGATCCATTCATGTTGCTCCAAATGGTATTATTTCATTCTATTCATGGCTGAGTAGTATTTGATTGTATCCATTGTGTGTCTGTGTGTATATATATATATATACACACACACATATATATATAGGTATATACACACATCAATTCAGTTCAGTTCAGTGGCTCAGTCGTGTCCGACTCTTTGTGACCCCATGAACTGCAGCGTGCCAGGCCTCCCTGTCCATCACCAACTCCCGGAGTCCACCCAAACCCATGTCCATCGAGTCGATGATGCCATCCAACCATCTCATCCTCTGTCGTCCCCTTCTCCTCCTGCCCTCAATCTTTCCCAGCATCAAGGTCTTTTCAAATGAGTCAGCTCTTCGCATCAGGTGGCTAAAGTATTGGAGTTTCAGCTTCAACATCAGTCCTTCCAAAGAACACCCAGGACTGATCTCCTTTAGGATGGGCTGGTTGGATCTCCTTGCAGTCCAAGGGACTCTCAAGAGTCTTCTCCAACACCACAGTTCAAAAGCATCAATTCTGCGGTGCTCAGCTTTCTTTATAGTCCAACTCTCACATCCATACATGACCACTGGAAAAACCATAGCCTTGACTAGACGGACCTTTGTTGGCAATGTAATGTCTTTGCTCTTTAATATGCTATCTAGGTTGGTCATAACTTTCCTTCCAAGGAGTAAGCGTCTTTTAATTTCATGGCTGCAGTCACCATCTGCAGTGATTTTGGAGCCCAGAAAAATAAAGTCAGCCACTGTTTCCACTGTTTCCCCATCTATCTGCCATGAAGTGATGGGACTGGATGCCGTGATCTTAGTTTTCTGAATGTTGAGTTTTCAGCCAACTTTTTCACTCTCCACTTTCACTTTCATCAAGAAGATCTTTAGTTCTTCTTCACTTTCTGCCATAAGGGTAGTGTCATCTGCATATCTGAGGTTATTGATATTTCTACTGGCAATCTTGATTCCAGCTTGTGCTTCCTCCAGTCCGGCGTTTCTCATGATGTACTCTGCATATAAGTTAAATAAGCAGGGTGGCAATATACAGCCTTGACGTACTCCTTTTCCTATTTGGAACCAGTCTGTTGTTCCATGTCCAGTTCTAATTGCTGCTTCCTGACCTGCATACAGGTTTCTCAAGAGGCAGGTCAGGTGGTCTGGTATTGCCATCTCTTTCAGGATTTTCCACAGTTTATTGTGATCCACACAGTCAAAGGCTTTGGCATAGTCAATAAAGCAGAAATAGATGTTTTTCAGGAACTCTCTTGCTTTTTTGATGATCCAGCGGATGCTGGCAATTTGATCTCTGGTTCCTCTGCCTTTTCTAAAACCAGCTTGAACATCTGGAAGTTCACGGTTCACATATTGCTGAAGCCTGCCTTGGAGAATTTTAAGCATTACTTTACTAGCGTGTGAGATGAGTGCAATTGTGCAGTAGTTTGAGCATTCTTTGGCATTGCCTTTCTTTGGGATTGGAATGAAAACTGACCTTTTCCAGTCCTGTGGCCACTGCTGAGTTTTCCAAATTTGCTCACATATTGAATGCAGCACTTTCACAGTGTCATCTTTCAGGATTTGAAATAGCTCAACTGGAATTCCATCACCTCCACTAGCTTTGTTCATAGTGATGCTTCCTAAGGCCCACTTGACTTCACATTCCAGGATGTCTGGCTCTAGGTGAGTGATCACACCATCATGATTGTCTGGGTTGTGAAGAACTTTTTTGTACACTTCTTCTGTGTATTCTTGCCACCTCTTGTTAATACCTTCTGCTTCTGTTAGATCTCTACCATTTCTGTCCTTTATTGAGCCCATCTTTGCATGAAATGTTCCCTTGGTATCTCTAATTTTCTTGACGAGATCTCTAGTCTTTACCATTCTATTGTTGTCCTCTATTTCTTTGCATTGATCACTGAGAAAGGCTTTCTTATCTCTCCTTGCTATTCTTTGGAACTCTGCATTCAAATGGATATATCTTTCCTTTTCTCCTTTGCATTTCGCTTCCTGTCTTTTCACAGCTATTTGTAAGGCCTCCTCAGACAGCCATTTTGCTTTTTTGCATTTCTTTTTCTTGGGGATGGTCTTGATTCCTGTCTCCTGTACAATGTCACGAACCTCCATCCATAGTTCATCAGGTATTCTGTCTATCAGATCTAGTCCTTTAAATCTATTTCTCACTTCTACTGTATAGTCATAAGGGATTTGATTTAGGTCATACCTGAATGATCTAGTGGTTTTCTCCACTCTCTTCAATACCACATCTTTATTCATTCAACTGTCAATGATTGCTACCATGTCTTGGCTATTGTAAATAGAACTGCTATAAACATTGGGGTGCATGTATCTTTTTGAATTATAGTTTTGTCTGGATATATGGCCAGGGATGAGATTTCTGAATCTTATGGCAACTCTATTTTTAATTTTTTGAGAATCCTCCATACAGTTTTCCCCAGTGGCTCCAGCAATTTACATTCCCACCAATAGTGTAGGAGGGTTCCCTTTTCTCCACACCGTCTCTAGCATTTGTTATTTGTAGACTTTTTAAGTGACAGCCATTCTGACCTGTGTGAGGTGATACCTCACTGTACTTTTTATTTGCATTTCTCTAATAATTAACAATGTTGATCATCTTTTCATGTGCCCACTGGCCATCTGTATGTCTCTTTTGGAGAAATGTCTATTTAGATCTTATGCCAATTTTTTGATTGGGTTGTTTGGTTTTTGGTTATTGAGTTGTATGAACTGTTTGTAATATTTTGGAAATTAAGCCCTTGTCAATTGCAAATATTTTCTCCCAGTGCATTGGTTGTCTTTTCTTTTTAAGGTTTCCTTTGCTGTGCAAAAGATTTTAAGTTTGATTAAGTCCCATTTGTTTATTTTTTTTTTCCTTTTATTTCTATTGCCTTGGGAGAAAAGTCTTAAAACTCTTTAAGTACTGAGTCCAGGTTTATCTCTGACCTTGGGCTCAAGCTCTTAAACAGTAAATGACAGAACGGAATGTTGTTTTCACAGCACAAGTCACAGGAAGGAACACAATGTGCTGTGTTCAGTTGTGTCCGACTCTTTGTGACTCCCTGGACTATAGCCCGCCAGACTCCTCTGTCCGTGGGGTTCCCCAGGCAAGAATACTGGAGCAGGTAACCATTCCCTACTCCAGGGGATCTTCCCAACCCAGGGATCAAACTCCTATCCAGAACAGGAAGTTGTTTGCATGGCCTGGGTCACGGGAAGGCAGAGTGCAGCATATTAACATTCCACTAAAGGCAGGACTGAATTCATCAAGTGGCAGTGGAGCCACGTTCTAGCCAAGGGGACTCCTTTCACATATGTTTTAAAGGCCAAAGGAGTTTAGATTTGTTTGGGAAGGTAAAGGGGAGAGAGTAAAGATCGTTTCATGAGAGAAGCCCCATAACAATGCTCCGAAGGGAGAATATAGGCAGGAATGATGTCAGAGAGGCCCACTCAGGTCTCTCTTGGCGAAGCCTCCAGCATGATCACTTGTTAAGAGTTTAAGTGCAGGCTCTGCAGTCAGTCCTCAGGTCAAATCCTGGTACCACCACTTAGTAGTTTTCATTCATTATTCATTGAACAGATACAGATTGGGGGCCTAAGTGCCAGAGGCTGTTGGGGCACTGGTGAATAAGACAGTCACAGTTTTCTGCTCTCAGGGAACTTATATTCTGGTGGGGGAAACAGACTGTCCACAGACAAAACAAACATGTAAACAAGATAAAAACAAAACAGAGTGATCTGATGGGGAGTAGTTATAGCCAACCAGAATGGGTGGACAAAGAAGTAACAGGTAAACTGAGACATTTAAAAAGGCCCTGATGATAAGAATCTAGAAGGTCCCAGGCTTAGGAAAGAGTTTAGTGAAAAGGCACTAAAGTAGGATTGAGGTGGATGCATTTGAGAAAATGGAAAAAAAACAAGTAGACTTGGGCAGAGTGGATGGAGGAGGAGTGGTAGGGTGTCAGTTGGGGGCAAGCCAGGATGAGCTCTGCAGACCCAGTCAGGTCCTCAGGGTGATTCTGGAGCCTGTAGCATCAGTGTCCATGGAAACTTGTCTGAAATGCAAATTCTCAAGCCCTACCCAGACCTCTAGACTCAGGAACAATGTGGGTGGGGCCCAGCATTGAGTGTTTCATCAAGCCCTCTTAATGATTCTGAACATGCTGAAGTTTCAGAACTTCTGGGCTTGATTATGCAGGGTCGGTGGTTTGTTTTTTTTTTTTTTTTTGGTTGTTGTTGTTTTTAAATTTATGTGCTTATTTTAATTGGAGGATCATTGCTTTATAATATTGTGATGGTTTTTTGCCATACATCGACATGAATCATAGGCAGTTTAATTTTATTCTCAGTGCACTGGGAACCCACTGAGGATTTAAAGTAGGGGAGTGGCACATTATGATTTTCATTAAGAATTTTTTTAAAGCCTCCTTGCTGTTGAGAAGATAATGGACTCTTAATTCAGCAAAAGGGATGGAAGCAGGGACCCGGTTGGCTTAGGTGGCTATCTTAAGAGTCCTGGGCAGAAGTGACAGTGGTTTGGGCAGAGTGCGTACCAGTGAGGAGAGCTGGACCATCCCTGACAAGGACAGGGTCCACAAAGAACTAGCTGCCACCGTACATTTCAAAGGCAGTGCCTTCAGAGAGGACATTCTGCCCTGCCCAGTCTCCTTCCTTTTGTCTAAAATTAGGGAGCTTGAAGCTGAGATCGGACCTGTCTCAAGAGGGCGGGGAATTCCCCTGGTACATGAGGACAGGTGAGGTGGGCAGCAGTGATAAGGGGATGGATTCTGAAAGGCTGAGAAAGTTGAAGCCTTCCTGAGAGGCCTAAGGGGTTAGTTTTGGAGGGTGAAGTAGGAGCCCTACACATTACACACACATACACACACATACAGGTGTGCTTGACTGAAACCTGTCATTACCAAAAGCAAGGTTGTGCTTTTTGGTTTATATCACTATCAGCAAAAATCCCAAGAGAGAGATAAGGGCTCCTGTTCTCTCATTTAAGCTCAGAGAGGGTGAGTGCCTTAGGAGAAGGCATTGAATGAGAAGCAACAGCTGAATACAAACTCCGATCTTTTGCTTCCAAGGCTAACAGCCTCTGTGTTAACACAAGTCACCAAATGACCCCCGGAGTGGGTTAGGATGAGGGTGAGGTGAGTCATACACATGCAGGGTGGCTCCTGTCTTTATTTAAAAATTTGGTATTTATTATGAATTTTTTTAACTTAATTCTTCTTTTTTTTCATGTTGCATTAAAATATTACTTATCTTGATCACTGAGTTGCCTGGTGGACCCTTAAGTTTTGCACCTTTTGCTTGCTTGCCTCACCCTGGTCCTAGCCATGGACCTGCTACTCTAGTCTGTAACAGCCTCTTCCATTGACCATGAGCAGAACTTCAGACTTTTATCACAGAGCAAATAGGATGTCCATTCTCCTCACCCTGTGAAAATCTCAACTGCAGATTTTAGACTCTATTGCCCAAGAAACTGGCCTCTTGTCTTCCCACCGAGATCACCAAGTAGCTGGAGGCTAGGTCCTGACACTGAAGCTGAGAATGTAGCACTCAGCACTCCAATTTTCAGCTGGGGCCAGGATTCAACCCTGCCCACTCCAACCCTTTGACAGTCTGAGCTCCAGTTTATCTCTAGGTGGTACAAGACAAGAATTTTCTGTTTGACTGGAAGAAGAAGGGAAGAACCCTGAACTGGAAAACAGGTCATCTAGAAATCTCAAAGGCAGAGAATTCCCTGGGGGTCCAGTAGCTAGGACTCTGCACCTCCACTGCAGGGAGCACAGGTTCGATCCCTGATCTGGAAACTAAGATTCTGCATGCTGCGAGGACAAAATAACATGAAGTCAGTTAGTCTTTAGAAAAGACAAGTCTCATAGGCAGAAATTTCCGACAACCCCTTTGGGACACACAACACAATTCACCCAAAATGGTGACAATGGTTGACATGTAACCTGGATGCTCTCCTCTCATCCAGGGCCTCTGTATCACAGAACCCCAGGGCCAGCAGTCCCATGGACATCTGCATGAATGGATGGAATGCTGCAGCTCGGCCTTAGTTTAGTTCTGGATTGAATCAGTCAAGAAAACTCTCGTAGGACCAGCAGCTCACCTTCCATTTTGTTAAATCCCTAATTGAAGGAGTTTCTCTGCCCAGACCTGGGACAGTAATCTTTCCTGAACTTGCTCTTCACTGGAATCTCTAAAAATTATCCACCAGAAGGATGGGCTTTGTAAGTGCTGCAGTGGACAGGGATGTGAAGTGGAAAGTGAAGCTTTGACTGTGTTTAACTCAAGTCCTGAGGAGCCAGCTCCTCTGTCTTCCTAACTATTAGAAGATTTTCCTTGGACCTGAATTTTTGCATCTGTACAGTACGAACTTCCCCCCTTTCTGCTTGGATCAAAATCATTCTGAAAAAATGAGATCCCCAGCAGAGAGAGAAAATAAGACAGAAAGACCCAGCATCTCCAAAGCTATGAATCAGTCACTTGTTCTCTTTGGAGCTGGAAGAGACACACTGTTAAATAAAATGATTTTATAGGTTATTCTCACTGCCTTTCTAAGAAAGAGATTTATCAATTTCAAGGCACAGAAATGGTTTATTCCCAGATCATTGATGGGTTTCTTTTTTTTTTTTTTTCCTTTTTACCCTCTTCTGTTGACTTAGAAGAAGAAGAGAATTGAAGCTGTGAGTTGTCCTCCTCTCCATCCTGTTTTCTTAGGGTGAGGCAGGGCACACTTGGGACCCAAATAGGGCTGCAGATAACTGAGTCACATATGGAACTGAGACCCGCACATGAGAGCCTGGGGATTGGAAATTGAATTTCCCTTTGTGCATAACTAAGTAAGACTCCTGCAGAAACTTCTTTCAAGAAGGCCAGATTCTCTCTCCAATGTAAAGTGGGTTGTACCTAACCCTTCCCCACCCCATCATAGATAGCTTCACTAGCATGCACACACACACACAGTCAAGAACATGAAGCACTCCCCACCATAGGGCAGTAGAGGGAGAGAAATCTTTATTGTGGCTTGAAGAGCACTCTTCTCCCAGCAGAGACATTGCAGCTAGACAGTGGAGGAGCTCTTTTCCCCATGTGTGTGAGCGTGCGCACACATAGACTTTTATCTTTGCATGGTGGCCATGAGACATAGTCAAGCTTGGGAGCCTCCTTGAGGTTTGAGGTATGCTCAAAGCAGGATGGATTTGCACTGCTTGGGGAATACAATCTGATGCCTCCGCTGAGACAGTAAATTTCCTAGAGCTTAATATTACCTTCTTTGCCATGGAAATGCCATAAAAGCATTGGTCAGGGGAAAAAGGGTACTTTCTGTACATGTTCACACCACCGGACTGTGAGCTTCAAGAAGGCAGGAACATGCTTTTGATCAATATGTGGTCATATTGATGGGGGGCTGGATGGATGGATGAGTGTGTGGAGGGATGGATATTACAGAGAACGACTAATTCCTAGACTGAAGGGTCCAGTCTATATCCTCTATGAAAAGGTAGAGAGATAAAAATCTGTAATCTTTTCTACCCTGTAGGGCCACCCTGTGAGGCATGACAGCCTTCCAAAGAAAGGGTGTCTACCAGAAATGCAGACAGACTGCTGACTGAGGAGCAAGAAATGGAAAGGATGGGGGAAGAAAAGAGGAAGTTCCATGTTTTGCTCTGTATGCTTTTGTACCATTTGAATCTTTGAGGATATTTTACTTGAGTTATAATAAAGAGAAAACACAAAGGGGAAAAAAGAAAGGGTGCTTATTTAGAAGACCATATCGTTAAAACATTAAAAGATTTTCTCTCTTTGTCCTAACCTATGGGAAACAGAATGAGTTGGCCCTACTGGGACTTTTGGCACTATTCTGGCTCTAAACGTATCCTAAAGCCTTAAGTTCATAGTCATGCAGTCATTTCAGATGTCCTTTTCCCTTTAGTCCCAGGTAAGAAGCTCTTCAGGTATGGGGAAAGCAGGGGATTAGGAAAGTGAAGGAATCGGTCATGAGTTATGGTGCCCAGTGATGAGCCCAGACAGTTCCAGATGGGCAGGATGCACATGAAGTCTTCAAACGTGGGTGTGCGCCTAGCGACTTGCCCAGCAGTCAGGTCCTAATTGTCAGTGGAGACAGGATGTTTCTCTATTTTGCCTAGGGGAAGCCACCCATACTTATAGGTTTTCTCTGATCAGCCCAACTAATAATAAGTTTGTAAAAGCTGCACACAGCAGCAGGCTCATCAGAAGGGTCCAACGTAGATGCCAAAGCAGCAGAAATCATGTGCATGTTCCTACTTACACACTCAAACACCTTTCCCTCCCACTCTGTACCTCCTTGCCTGCTCATCCTCCCACCTATCTGGCCACTCCCCAGGCTGCAGAAAGTTATTCAGTGAAATCCATGTCTCCGCCTTCACCTGTCCCATATTCTTGTTGGTTCAAGCATGTGTGTGGAACAATCAATCAGGCAAGAGTCTGCCAAGCGAGGCTGCCATGTATAGTTGTACAGGTTGTGCACTGCATGAACACCCTTGAGTGGAGACTCAAAACTCAACCAGCACTCTCCACACCAAGTTCAGCTGTCTGACATGACCTACTGCTCTGGAAACTGGAGAAAGGCGCTCTCTTCTTGCCAAGCTGTGTATCTTCAAGAGCTGTATCTTTTCTTAGTTTTGCATAAAGGCGCTGTGGAGCCTAGCAGTGGCTCTACGTCAGGACAAAGTAGTTTGATTACTAAATAGACACTGCAAGACAGTTCCAAGAGATCATCTGGCTCAGTTCCTGACTTCATAAAATTTTAAAAAGCCTTTCATATTAGTTGCTGTGAAACAATGTGTCATTAACTTAGAGATGTAACACAATACCTAAATCACACTTCCATAGCTCAGAAATCCAGGCATGGCATGGCTACGTTCTCCGCTCAGAGTCTCCTGAGGCTGAAATCAATGTGTGGGTGGCTGGGCTCTTGTCTGGAAAACTCTGGGGAAGTGTCTGCTTCCAGCCTCATTCAGGAAGTTGGCAGAATCCAATTTCTTGTGGCTTTAGGTCTGAGGGCCCCCTTCCTTGCTCTCTGTCATCCAGAGACTACTCTGCTCCTTGAGGCTGCCTGCTTTTCTGCTCACGTGATGCCCTCCATCAATAAACAGCATGTTGTATCCTTCTTATGCTTCAAAGGGATTCATGCACGAATTCCTCTGGCTTCCTTTTTCTTCAGCCAGAAGTAAAGCTTTCTGCTTTTAAGGACTCTGGTGATTAGGTCAGGCCCACCTGGATAATCCCCCTATTTTAAGGTAACATAACATATCACATAACATCATGAGGGGGTGATATCATATTCACAGGCTCCAGGAATTAAGGTAGAGCATCGTTGAGGGGACATTGTATTTTATTTTTTATTGACGTATAATTGATATACATGTTGTGCTAAGATGGGGCTTGTTTGTTTGTTTTAAACCTTTAATAAAAGCAAAAAAAAAAATGAATGCAGAAGAACACAATGCTGAAAACTTAGTATAAATGTGAATCTTACTAGATGTTCAAATCTAGTATCATGTAAATTTTGTTCATGCTATTTTACATTTTTACCAACTTTGGTTTGTATATTTGCCATTAAGTATTGGCAACAAAATTCTTCAGATTCACATATTTTGGCTACATTGTTTCTAACAGATAAAGATTTATTCCCAGTTTAAGAGAAAAATGCTTATGGTTTGTGCATGGTCAAGTATATTTGAAAGATTCAATAACTGCTTTCATCTAATAAGCTGTGGTTTTTCATAAAATGCTGGCATCCTCATTGAAAAATCTTTTCATATAACTGATCATTTTTGTTCTCAGAAAATGTATAAGGGCTCATTGCAAAGTTCAGAATGATCCTCTTCTTTTACACAAAATTCCTCTAAAACAAATTAGCTACAGTAGACTAAAATTTACTCCAGAATATTTTCCTCAAAACAAAATCAAACCACAACAAAGACCATCGCTCGAGTGGAACTGGGGGTACAGTCCACAGCCATCAGCAGTGGCTCCACGTAAGATGGGGCATTTTAGAAATTCAACCTACCACAGTCTTGTCACCCACCCACATTTATTTTAAAAACCAAATCCCTGAGCCTTTTTTCCCCAAAGGCTTGTGTGAATAAGCTCTTTCAGATAGCTGCCCATTTTGAGCAGACACTCACAAGTAGTAAGATAATTTGTAAATTGATCAGAACTACCTTTTCTCATCATAACCTCTCTGGAACATGCTGGTAGAATCTGAAACTGTCAGTGGTATGTTGGAACTGGCTCTTACCAGTTCACAAGAGCTGATTGTTATGTGTTTAAGCTTTTTGCAAGATGGTTGTTCAAACTACTAGTACCCTAAAATTTACTATTGTGGGAGTATTTACACCATGGAAGACATCACCCCAAATCAAGGTTGTTGTTTTTTTTCCCCAATGAACAGGTTTACCAGCACACCACTGAGTGCTTATCTTTCTTTACAGGTCATCTCCTTGACATCCTATGACATGCAGAATCCTTTCCACAAACCTTTTCATGGATGGTCGTCACCCAACTTTTGAATATCACCAGAAATGGGGTGATCACTCCCTTTTAAATCAGTTGATCTCATTGATGTAATGGTATATGGTAGAGTTGAAGTCTGCCTCCTGGCCAATGGCCTTGGTCCTTTGGACACACCACTTGTGATGGCCCCAGGACCATTTGGAGTGGGTGCCATCTCCTCCCCAAGCAGACACCTCTCTGGATCCACATATCTGATCCTGATTAGAAGCTCAGTCTTTAGAGCCATACTGTTTGAGTTCAAATCCCAGCTCCGCCACTCATTTATCTGTGACCTTAGGCAAGTCTCTTAACTTGCCTGGGCCTCTAGTTCTTCATCAATAAAATGGCAATAAAAATAGTACATACCTACATGGGTTATGATGAAGACTAACTAAATGAGATGATGTGAGTACCTTGCCTGGCATGTACCTACCTCATGGGTTTGTTGTGAAGATTGAATTATCTAATGTAATAATTCTATAATCTAATATATAATTCTAGAATTCTAATAATTCTATCTAATATATAATTCTAATGAAGTGCCAAAAGAGAACAGTGCCTGGCATAAGTAAGCACTATTAAATATTAGTCAATTAATTTGAAACATGATGTCTTCATCAACTAAGTCACCCTGTTAAGGGCACACTACAATTCGCCTCTTGAAATGTCATGTCAAGGGACTTTCCTCACAGTCCAGTGGTAAAGAATCTGCACTTCCATTGCACGGGGCACAGGTTCGATCCCTGGTCAGGAGCTATCCCGCATGCCACGTGGTATGGCTGAAAAGCAAATTTAAGAAATTAAAAAAAAAAAAAATGTAGTGTCAGAATGGACCCAACTCCAGCCCTTGCTGAAATGCTAGACTTCGATTTCAGCTCCACCTCCCCGACTGGCACTAGTTTTTGAGCAGCTACGTCCTTTTCCCTGAGTTTTTAGTAGAGTCAGAGAGACTTCCCCCAAAAGTCTTGGGGGCTGGACAAGCAGCATGCAAATACCCGGGTTACTTGTTAGAAATGCAGAATCTCAGCCCCCCACCCCAGACCTGCCTACCCAGAATCTGCATTTTAACAAGATTCCCAGGGAAAACATGCACACAAGAGTTTGAGAAGCGCTATTTTGGGGACCCTATGACACATCGATTTTCAAGAGAAAACCAATGAGAGCATCTTAAGCCTTCTCATGAGATGAGAAGCTTTTCCCCCAGACCTTGGTAGGCGTGGGGGAATGTCAGTGTTGGGCTGTCAGGCTGTGTTGGAGGTGGGAGGGGCTTTTCTGCCCTGGTTCAGAGCCAGAAATCTAGCAGAGGGCAAGACGGGGGCTGCTGGCACCAACTCGAGAGATGAAAAGGACTAAAAGGAGAACCCAGCAAAGACGTGAGGCTTCTGAAAGCTCCCACAGAAAGGCTAACAGCTCTGTCCTACGGCCCTGGGTCAAGGAAGCTTTGTGAGCGTTAGCTGGCCTGGAGCAGCCAGGATAAATTTAGAGATGATGAAAAGGAACCCTTCTTGATGTGGTGAAGAGTCATTTAGTGGGAATCAGGAGGGAAGAGGTCACCAAGTCAGGGATTCTTTAGAGATTATTTCCAGCAAGGGAGGGCCAAAGGGTTAAGAAGCCACCTACTCACATTGCAAAGCAGAGTCAGATCCCTTTATTACCTGCCTATGCTGCCTGGATTTAAATGGGAGAATTCTGTGCTTCTTTACTGTGGCCACAGCTTGGGAATGGCACCCAGAATTTACCCACCTGCTTGTACAAAATAAGCTACAGGAATAATAAGGGACATATGCTAAAACCTCAGCTTTGCTGTTTCCTAGCTGGGCAAGTTACTTAACCTCTCTGAGCATCTGTTTTCTCATCTTTAGAATAGAAGGAATATCACCTATGTTACGTGGCTGAAGTAAGGATGAAGTGAGAAAGTTCTCACGGCACTGAATGAGAGGAAATGTATATGTTATGTTAGATTCCTTCCTTGTGTAAAGTGAGATTCACAAGGTCCTGATTTGGAATTGGGTTTCCTCATACAAAAGAATGTCCTGAGAAGGCCAGCTAGGCAGCCCAGAAATATGTTTCCTAATCCTTTCCCGGTTGCTGGTGGGTGAGGTCCTGGTGGTATCTTTTCAAGCAGCATAATCAGTCTTAGCTGGAAATGCTGCCTGGTTTGGCACCTTCCTCTGCAGAAGGCTCGGAGGAAAGGCAGGTGCAGACTTACAGTCTCTGAAAGCATGACTGGCTCTTAGGAACAGCTGCTCAGGATAATCTGACCCCATGACCATTTAGTATCTGCCACTGAGCGGAAGGGAAGGTCCCCTGGAGAAGGGACTGTCAGCCCACTCCAGTATTCTTGCCTGGATAATCCCATAGGCAGAGGTGCCTGGCAGGCTACAGTCTATGGGGTCGCAAAGAGCCGGACTCGACTGAATGACTGAGCATGCATGCATGAACTGGGCAGAAGGAGGAATTGGGAATAGGAGGGAGGTAGGGTTCAAAAGCCCTAGCCTAAACCCATGAGTTAGGTCCTGGCTTGTTGTTGCAAAGAACAATATCAAGTCCCATAGACTGGACAGATAGCATAGGTGAAATACACTGAGGGTGTAGTTCAATGACATGTGGGCTTCTAGCCTCTTTGTCCCACTGAGAAAGCTTAGGCATTCCATCAAAGTAGCCTTCAATATATTATTTGTTCCTAATGAGTTATATTTTCACTGTAAAAAGGCAGAGTAGATTCATTTCATGAAGTCTTAGTTTCATGATGAATTTCATGAATTTCAGATTAATTTCATGGATTTCAGATTAATTTTATGATTTTGTAATGGGCTAGAATTTTGCCATTAGCAAAATTAGACATGACAAAGGGCCTCCTCTACACCAGACACTAGGACTACAGTGACAAACAAGAAGGACAGGCTCCCTGTCCTCAGGCAGCTTACACTCTAACGTGGACAGGTAGACTATAAACAAGTAAGTTAAAAACCTAACCAGCTAACTTCGGGCTGTGATCGGTGCACTGAAGGGATTGAGCAGAGTAAGTAACTTGATGGAACATGATAGAAAGTGACCCAGGGTGGAGGGTGGGCAAGGTAGGGAGGAAAGAGGCCCAAGGAGGAAATATGGCCTCCCGAGGAAGGAATGTTTATGTGGCATCAAAAGGACAAGGATAAGCTCAGAGCCAGGCACTGGGAACAGCAGAGATGATGCCCTAAGTGGGCAATGATGTAAGGAAGAGGAAGACCAGTCTGTCTGGGATTCATGAGCAAAGGGAAAACATTATGAATGATCCTATAGGCTGTAGTAAGAATTTTGTCTTTATTCCAATTAAGGAGGCATGATAAGACCTGGGTTTTATTTTTAATAGATAACCCTGTTGTCATGCAGGGAAGGAATTGAAGGAGGACGGCAAAGTCAGGAGCAGGAAAACTTCTTAGGAAGCTATTGCAAAGTCCAGGGGACAAGTAATGTTGTTTTGATCTAGGTCTTGATAGCAGAGGGAAGATGGTGATAAATTAAATGTTTTAGGGTCAGAGGTGGGCATCGGGCAGGGGGCTGGCAATGGGGAGGGATGAAGGGAAAGAAAGGAATCAGGGCATTCTGGGTTTAAATAGATGATGATTCCATTAACTAAAATGGAGAAGAACAAGTTTAGAAGGGAACTCAAGACCCGGCTGGTAACCCTTAATAAATGTAAATGTTCTTGTGGCCTCATTTGTGGCTTGAGCAGAACTGAGAACCTTCTCGATTTTCTCCAGGCCAGGTAATATCTTAAGCCCAAACAGATGTGGTGCCTTCCCCACAAGCAATCTCAGGGAGGGAGTCTTTCAACTTGCCTCCTCCCCCGTGACACCCTCCAACTAGAGGTTCCTCCTCACTCAGCCAAATTTCTCTTGGCACTGCTTATCGTCTGGCCTCATTTCTCTGTCTTCAACTAAGTTGTCAATGGCTCCTCTCATTCTGTTTATCCATTCACTGAAAATCAAGCAAGCACAAGGCAGGCTGTGTTTCTGACATGTGGTCTGTCCAGCCCAGAACTTGTCACTGGCAGGGACACAAAGCCAGAGTGGGGGAGAATACGAGAGTCGCTCTCCATGCTACTACCTTGAAACTTCCAAGCCCCTCTAAGAACCCATCTGGCAGTTATGATCCTGTTCTGTCCAATTCCTTCTTGACCTGACTTCTGTTTCCTGCCTGTGCTACCTCTTGGGTCACCAGTTCTATTTCTTGACTTCCCTTTTATCCTCTGATTCGATAACTGGAGATGAGATCTCTTTACATATTACTCTCGATCCACCAAACTGGGGTTATATTACTCTTAGTAATGATAGTGGCTATTTATTAAGCATTTACTAGAGAACACAACCTGCCAAGTGCTTTGCATGCATTATCTCAGTTAAGAACGCTGTGAAGAGGTATTAGTATTCCACTTTACAAATGAGACTTGGCGAGCTCTAGCAAGTCACCTGAGGTCACCCAGCTGAGAGGTGGGGCAGGGTTTGATCCCAGGTCACCGTCTCTGATACAAAGCCACTGCCCTGGAGGAGAGAAGGCCAAAGTATTGTTGCCTTTCAGTGACCCCAGTGGGTGACTCCTGCACTCTCTGGTGACCAGCCAGGTTAATCTGTGACTGGGGTGGGTGTGACAAGTGATGAGGGTTTGAGCCTGTTTTTGAAGCAGTGGGGTGGCAGAGGCTGAGTGCGTTAGTAACTGCTATTACATTCACTTCAGGAGCAATGGACCGACATCTGGTTCTACAAGATCGACAGTGTGGCCGGTGGGAGCTCTGTAGACATCCAGAGTTCTAACAGTGACTTGGGAAAGCACAGGAGAGAAGAGAGATTTCCAAGACACAATGTAGCCATATTCCTACTTTATGCTAAAGAATAAAGGGTGAAGCTGAAGGCCTCGGTCTCCACAAAGGGCAGGGCTCGGGGAACCCGAGTGGAAAAGGGCAATGCCCTGGGGCAGCTGAGCAGGGCTCCTGTGTGGCCCCTTCTCTCCCACCACTAAGGGAAGACTCAGCTCCATGCCCACCCTCATCCTGCAATGTCTCTCCCCCTTAGTATCTGGGGTCTGATCCGGAAACATCCCCCTCGTCAAGCACAGCCTGGGAGAGGCTCAGGACCTCCTCTGTTTTTGAAGCTCCTGGTAATATGTATTTTTCAAAGTAAAGAAACATGCAAAACAGGGTTCCTGAAGTTGGTTTCTATTTTTCGATGTTTAATAGAACAACTCCTTTTCACACAAAAAAACAACTTAACTGTGCTCATCATAAGATCACTTAGGATTTATGAATCAATCGTAATTCAGAGAGTCAGAGTTTCTGTGATCCAGTCAGTGTGTTCCTCTGACAACAGAAGCTCATTTGCAGATCTGGTTGGTAGTGTTTGAGGACTGCTGTGAATTACCAGAAGGTGTGACTTGAGCCAAACAGCCCTCCAGGCTTCCCTGTGATAGTCACAAACCCAGAGAAAGGTACTAGTTGCAGGCAAAACTCCCACGGGCCAGCAACATCCCCCCACACACTGTCCTTTCTGCCCTTTCTATAAAATATAACTTTCAACTCAGTATCAGCTGATTTCAAAAGAAAAAAAAATTTTTTTTTAATTCTCTCTTGCTCTAAAAGCAAGATAGAATAAGGAAGCAAATGCTTTAGAGGAACCTAAATGTCTGAGCCTTTATATGTATATTTCACAGCTCTCACAGCCTGTTTGTGTAGCAGTGAAATTATTCGTCCAAGGTCACATAACGTATACAGGATTAGAACCTAGATCCTTTGACTGCAAAGCCTGAGAGTCTTCCAGTCTAATAATGCCATGAAGCCACTCAAAGCCTGGGAGGAGCCCAGTGGGGCTGGAAGGTGGCCGGGGACGACCACTCTCCTCTGTGCTCCTATAGTGTTGGGGCAGATTTTTGACCTTTCTGGATCTTTTCCCTGTTTCTTTCTCCTCCCGTTTCTTCTCTGGCTGGCTAGCCCCCCATTCTACTCCTTGCTTATGATCCTTATTTTTCCATCCACAGCAAAACAGTTCACATCAAGGTAATTGATGGTGAGGCGTATGAGAAAAACAAGAATTACTTCATTGAGATGATGGGCCCCCGCATGGTGGATATGAGTTTTCAGAAAGGTGTAGTACCCTGTCCTCCACACTAACGTTAACACTCTCCTCTCCTCTCCTGTTTCCTCCTTTCTCCTCCCCATTTGTTGCCTTCTCTTTCCCCTTCTTCTGCCTCTCTGGTTCACTATCCCTGTTTCCTTTCTTGTCCTCTCTTTTCCTCTCTCCCTCTGCTCGCTCTGCACCCAACTCTGTCCTAACACCTGCCAGCCTGTCACATGGTATCATAAGAGGGATGCTCAAGAGCCAGTGGTAACTTTTGTGGGATGAGGAAATGGATATGGGAAAAAAATTGAGAGAGAGCACCAGCCACAGCCCTGAGAGGATCATATATGAGGCGCTGTGCTTCTTCTGAGTGGTTTAGGATGCAAGGAAGGAAAAGATAGTGCAGCTCCAGGCAGAAGGGCAGCCCTGGAACACTGGCCCAGCTCTTAGCTGAGGTCCATGGGGCAGCTCTTCTCAGGGCTAAGCTGATAGTCCCTGGGTACGAAAGATCAATATATGTGGATTTGGGTTCTATTTGTGGTTCATCCATTCCTCAAGGCAGGCCTTAGGTGAGAGCCGCTTAACTGCCATATCCCTGCGAGCAAGGGTATTTTTCTCTCCCTGACCTTGATTGAGCTGAAAGTACAGGTTTGAGTTCTAGGTCTAGATCAAAGACCTGCCTGTCATATTCTGCTTTCCCTGTGAAGGGCATCTAGGGGTGAAGGCAGTTAGAAGATGGGAGGGAGTATTATGACCTGAGGGGAGGCTCCCCCAAGAAGTCACAGGACTTCTCAGAGTGGGCGGAGCATCTGCTTCGACTTAAATGGCCCCATACACCCCAGCCTCCAAGAGACAAGACAGAAAATCCTTTTTTCAGATGGATCATACTGTGCAGGAGGGCAGAGCCGTCAATAGTGTCCCTCCAGACCATGCCCATGGTCACAGAGCAAGCACCCCCTTCCTGTCCCCCAGCAGCATCCCTGCAGTGGAAAAACAGGCCAGGCTCACATCCTGTAGACAGCCCTAGGGTACCACATCTAGGATGAGAGAGAGTCCCAGAAAATGCCTCTTGACAATCAGTGATATTTGTCTTTGGTGCACTGAGCAAGGTGTGGAAAGATGTCCAGAAAGTGCTCAAAAGGTCACACACACGCACACACACACACACACACCACAAATGCACAGCAAGTCCTGTGCCCAACAAAGCACCTTAGATCAGCCTGCCACTGTATAGATGACAAAGCCGAGCCTGTCTTCAGAGTGGAACAGGAACATCAGAGGTTCTAATGAAACTTTTTACACTATTGTTTGTTAGCACATTTTACCCTTTAGAGAGCATTTAGGTCCCAGGCAAAACAAAACAAACAAAATACAAAAAAAAAAAGCAGAAAATAACAGTTAAGGCTTACTACTAGGACTCCTTGACACCACTGTGGTTCCATGACGGACCAGGTGAAGCCACGCAGAGAGATCCAGGCCCATATGGCAACTTCTCCAATGACAGTGGACCTGAGCCAGCCTCAGGCCAGGCTATGAAAGGAAGTGATTTTCATGGAAACTTTGCTTTCCTGTGTGATTTGGTTTTAAAAGATACTATGCTTTTGGGGGGCTTCCTGGTAGCTCAGTTAGTAAAGAATGCGCCTGCAATGTGGGAGACCCTGGTTCAATCCCTGAGTCAGGAAGATTCCCGTAGAGAAGGGATAGGCTACCCACTCCAGTATTCTTGGGCTTCCCTGGTGGCTCAGATGGTAAGGAATCTGCCTGCAGCGCGGGAGACTTGGGTTCGATCCCTGGGTTGGGAAGATCCCCTGGAGGAGGGCATGGCAACCCACTCCAGTATTCCTTCCTGGAGAATCGCTAGGGACAGAGGAGCCTGGCATGCTACAGCCCATGGGGTTGCAAAGAGTTGAACATGACTGAGTGACTAAGCACATGCTTTGTTGAGATACCCAGAAATGAACAGAAACCTCCATCACCATGTCCCCCTGATGCCTAATAATCAGCATTTGAGGAAGCCAGCTTTGAGACATATCACCCCCATGTGATAGAGGTGCAAAGATGGTTTAGAATTGATGATTTATGTCATTTTCATCACACTTTTCAGGAATGCATCAGCTGTAACTCTTAAAGGAGTCCCACATCATACTGTGATTAATACATATTTATTTTACTTCCCACCACTAAAGCCCTACAAGGTTAAAAATGAAGAAGATGATAGAATTCTGCCTTCCTTCCTTTCTTTTTCTCTCTGATTTCCCTGCCTCAAAAATACTTTCCTTTTAAGATTTTCTTTGTGAGGCTCATGTATGAAGTGGGTATAGACACAAGGAAGGGAAACAAGCCCCTAGAGAGATACTGTTGACATTCTCTGTTGTAGAAGAGCCCTGGGCCACTCCCATAGGCCAGCAGTTCACCTACTCCCCAAAGAAATGCCAGTTACCATGTGACACCCAACGGAATGTGCTGCTCAACTCACTTTGTACTAACCATCAGCAGGATTGAAAATGACTCCTCCCCCTCCATCACCCCCCTTCTTCCTTCCCATTTCCCTCCCGTCCTCATGGATCCCTTCCTTTGCCCACTTTCCCTTGCCTTCTGACTCCCTTTCCCTCTCACTCGTAAGGACAACTATGACCAAGGAGATAAGAAAAGCTAAGACCATTTTTGATATAAGAACAATATAATCCACCGAGTCCTGTCAAACGCCACCATGGCGGGACTGGGCTGCATGTGCCAAGAGTGATGGGGAATGATTTTAAAGGCTGTGCTCCGGGTGACCAACCAATCTACCGACCCAGTCGACACTTTCTCTCTTGTTGTCCCTACAGGAAAACCGTAAGGGTTAAAATAGTAGATGAGGAGGAATACGAAAGGCAAGAGAATTTCTTCATTGTCCTTGGTGAACCGAAATGGATGGAACGTGGAATATCAGGTGTGAGATTCTTAAAAAAAAAAAAAAAGAACAAACAAAAGAAAACAAAAAGAAAAAAATTTAAACAAGCTGAAAAGCAACAAGAACCAAAAGCAACTCTATTTTTTCTCCCCTCCCCCCTTTGTTTCTTTTTCTTCCTTCCTCCTTTTGACCGATGGACTTTTTTATTCTTTTCCCTCCTGTATTCTCGCTCCTCACCCTGTTTCGGTATCATCTCTGCCTTCTTAGCCTTAGCTTATTTCCGAGTCCTCCTTTTTCACCTCCTGGGCACAGTGCAGCCTCGACGCCTCATGACCCTGCTGAGTTACTTCTGCCTTGCGTTCCAGTTATCCGATTACCAATGTCCCCTGCACTTCCTCTTCCACTGCCCACCCCCGCCCCATTTCCTGCCCCACGCAAAGTCACCTGTAAATGTACCAACTCCTTGGTGGGTGGGGAGGAGAAGATAAAGAAAGGAATGCATGCGCTGCATGCCTGTGCCCCTTCCCTGCCTTCTTCCCCTTCCACCCCTTTCTCTCTCTAGCCGGGATTGAATGGGGGAGGGTCTGGGATGGGGGCTGGATCCCGGGTTGCAGTGATGCTTTGACAGTCTTCTGCTGCATCTCCCAACCTCCGTGGAGTGCTTGGCAGGTTTTTCACTTGCAGAGTGGCCCATGGGCCCCTGTGTCCTTCGTGGAGGTAAGTGTTTTATCTGGCTACTTCATAGTTGGGTAGAGCAAAACGTGGAAAGGTATACCAGTTGTCAGAGGCCACACTTCTGGGAGCTCTCTGAGGGAAAGCTGACTTCCAAGGTAGTCATGCCATCTGGAACCCTGAGCTGTTCATGCTTCCCTTGACATCCCACCCCATCCCGTTCTACCCCTTGTCTAGCCCAAGGCGGGGTACTTTATTCCAACTGCTTTAGGGTAAGGCAGTCCTGAAAGCAGATAATTGAGTCTGCCAAAGTGAAGTGATTAACTCCAGGTATGGAAATCACCTCAGCCAGAAGACCCTGGAAAAGGACTGACATTGGGCCGGCCCAGAGTATGGCCTTTTGGGTTTTCCAATAGGAGGAGCTCTCAATGGCGTGGTTGGTGTTGATCCTTGAGAAATAGATGTTGGACAGTTCACAGAAGGCAGCCTTGGCTTGGCGTCTGCAAATGAGCGTATTACCCAGGTCTCGAGATAACCCTCATCCCACACCAGAGACGTGGCCTCCTCTCCTCCTTTCCTCAGGACCTGCATCTTGGGATACCTGCCTGAGGGACTGATTATGTTGCAACCAAGGTAGATGTCAGGAAAGATTTCTTCCCTTGAAGAAAATGATTGGAAGCTATGCCTTTGAAAGTGTTGGAGGAGTACATGTGGGTAAGAATGCTCTTGGGAAATGCCAAGAGGGGGTCATTCAGACTCCCCTTCAGGACACATGTGCTGCTGGGAGCCTCATGGAGGATAGAACAGTGAGACCTACTTGTTTGTCAAAAATGATGCTTCTGCCACTACTTCACATGACAAACAACAGCATGAAGCCTTTCACTCAAGGACAGATCTAA
Source organism: Giraffa tippelskirchi (assembly GCF_054371585.1). Taxonomy (NCBI): domain Eukaryota; kingdom Metazoa; phylum Chordata; class Mammalia; order Artiodactyla; family Giraffidae; genus Giraffa; species Giraffa tippelskirchi. The sequence goes on along the minus strand of NC_137281.1, from coordinate 142,011,421 downwards.
GATGTGTAGCCACTACATTCCCAAAGGCTTGTTCCCAGGTCTTCTTCTGAGACCTGAATGATTGCTCAGTTCCCCTTGTCTTCTGACTCTCTCTGCAGATCTGACTGTTTCTGTGCCCACACTGGTTTGGTCACACCAGAAGCCCTCTCTGCTTTCCATTATTCATTCTCTTCTTGGCCACCTAATACGATGTTGCCATGAGCCTGATTCCCAAAGAGTGCTGGAAGAAAAGAGTAATTTCCATTGCTTCCCAGATTGTGTTCCTGCCACGTGGACTAGTCTCAGAAATTGTCTCAATATCTGCCCTACCTCATTCCCATCTCCCTTCTGCATTTACTGCACATCTTCATGATTGGTTGGATGCAGCTGACACCTAAGGCCATTGTAAACTAGCCTCATCAATTTCCACAGTTCCCAGCTACTTATGTGCAAATGAAAGCAGGACAAAGGATCACACAGGGTGGCTAGAAAGAAGGCAGTCTTCTTCAGACAAGGAGAATGAGTTGCAAGTCCATCCATGACTTTATTCTACCAGTGAGGAGGCTTTTTTTTTTCCTGCCTCCCCGATAAAGACCATTCAACAGCAGGACAGAGAGTGACCTAAGATAAATCTTGTGATCTTCAGGAGACTTGAAACACGAATGCCTATGGCTACTCTTCATTTGAGGACCCCTTTTCACTGCAATAGATTCTCTATCCAAGGAGATGTCAGCAGAGCCCTGATGGAGTCCAGTCCTGGGGGAAGCAGTAGGAGAGAAGACAAGGATTTCATCAAGCTACCGGTGTGATATGCCCCCAGATCTTTTCTCAGTGACCAAGGTGGAAGTTGCCAATAGGAAAGGTGTCCATTTTCTGTCAGTTTCTATTAACTATAGGGTTTATTTTCAGTTTCTTCAGATCTTCCCATATTTTGGCATTAGATCATAAGGTGAGAGGTCATAAAACTCAATTGTCTAGACTCAGAACCGAATGAAACCCCATCCTGATGGCCAGAATGTCCTGCTGTTCTCCTAGTGAGAAACAACGCAGTGGACATTGCTTTTCATTATCACTGCTGCATGGGAGAGGCTTAGGCATTCAGAAGAGCATAGCATAGTGGGTGCATGGTCAAAGTGACAATTGCATTACAAAAAAAGTAAAGTGCTGTATTTGAAATAAGAGATTCTATTCTTGGCCAACAAAACAGATTTCAGAGGGGAGATTAAATCCTCCAGACAAACTAGGGGAGGGAATAAGAGGGGATGAACAGGAAACACAGTTGTCCAGGAGTAGAGGAGGCATTGGAGTTTAGCAGTGGACAACGGAGAGCAACTCTGAGCAGTACGATCAAGGCTGTCAGGCCTGGGCCTGGACATTGGAAGCCTGTTTGTGCCTTCTCTTACCACATCCATGGGCTCCCCTAACAAGTTGCTCAGATACTTCCAAATGCTCAGAGTTGTGCTGTTTTCCTGCTTGTCCCTGGGGTATCTGAGCAATCACCTGACCCTGGGGGATCAACGCAGGGAAAAGTTGAGCTCCACCTTCTCTCATCAGCCACAGCCAGAAAAACACCCTGGAGGTATCCTGTCACTTAGTGTGTCTACCTGGGTCTCACTGATCCATCCATAACTGTGAAGTGGAAAGTCTCAGATTCATATAGGCATGGCCAGGAAACAGTGCAGTTCAGCTGACTGAAAGTCCTCTCACTGTGCTAGAGACGATCCTGGTGTTGGGAGGGATGCCTCAGTGAAAACCAGAGCAGCAGGGACTTTTCCGGAAGAGCTGCCCTTTGTCTGGCCTACCTGGGTACACTGATCTGTTTGGGTCTCTACTCTTCTTTTTTTTTTTTCCTACTCTCCACCGGAACTTGGGAGCCAGGAGAGACTCTTCTGTGAAGATCCATAGAAGGAGTAGAATGAGCAGGCTCTCTGGCTATCTATCTATCTCTCATCTCAGTGTAGTACGAAGATCCATTGATCCATTGCCCCTTAGAATTCCTTATGGGAGAAACCAGAAAAAGTCAACTGCTGTTCTCCTGGATTAGGTACCATAAAGATTCTGTATCCATGTGTGTTTTCAGTGGCTGTGAATATGGAATTACAGACCTGAGTTGTGTTCTTCGAGATTTTTAGAAGAAACAATTCACAGACACCTTCCCCTGCCCCCTGCCTCCCCCCTTCCTCATCAATCCCCATCAGTCCCCAGCTGCACCAGGAGTATGTAGCAGGATATTCCCAGGCTTTTATTTGACAAGAGCCAGGGAGCGAGGTGCTGTACTAAGACACTATCAAAGTGAAAGTGTGGTATATTACAAGAATTTCTTTTATCTTGAAATCTAGGAGAGTTTAGCATAAGTGGAGACTCAGGGGCTTGGAAAGACCTCTGCTGGGTATATCTTTAACTCAGCTTACCAGACCATTTAGGGACCTTGCATTTGTCATCTCCCATCTGTCATTAGCTTTCAGTATGACAGTCTCTCTGGTCCAGAATATCTAGACTCTGACTTAGCCTGTCCTTTCTGAAACAAAACACCATTCAGTGATGCAGCCCCACAGGATCTGAGAAAAATACAGTTGCCGAAATAGGTGGCAAACAGCAGACCTCTACTGAACATCTACCCATTGCAATGACTTTGCAGTTGGCTTCACAGTGACTTTGCACAGAAGGTAGAGTCGATGCAAAATGGGAGGAGTCCGTGGCCTCCAACCTCCAGCCTTTCTCTATAATATGATACACTGTTCAAGGAAAACATTTTGCAGGATTTATCTTTTCACGAGGTTATTCTTTTAGGGATACTCAAAGCTCTGGTAGGGTTGCAACCTATACAGTTTGAAGATAACTGGATTCTCACTCCTTCACAGAATGGATGTGATAACCTGATCCCTTAGAAGATCACGAATGGCCAACTCTGTCTCTGCTCTACCTACTTAGTTCCCCCCGTCCTCATCCCTCTATCCATGACCCTCGGGGTTGCAGAGAAGTTGTGGGGAAAACTTGCAGTTGCAAGGCCCTGGCGCTCAGGGGTCTCTCCAGTAGTTCACACCTCTTGCTGCAGCTGCTGCGCATGCTCCAATTGCTACCTTTTGCATGTGGCCACAGTGCTCTCACCTACTAAGCTCACTGCTTTCCTTGTGCTACTGCAGCCACAAAACCTGGGGACACTTTTAAGATGGGACCTTAATGCTCTTTCCTTTTCTTTCTTCCCTTTGTCTGGTACCCATTTGCAAACAGCGCTCCTGTTATTGCCAGGTAAGAGGTGTCTTCCCCCCCATCTCTTTTTCTGCTTCTTGCCAGTGCCATTATTTACTTTAAGAGCAATATCCTTTGCTTTATTTACTAGGAGCTGTGGGCTTAACTTAAGTTCTCCTAAGGACCAGCAGATTTATTTCCCTACCGGAAGTGATTGTGAGGAGGTAGACCATTTCAGTGGATGTGGGTAAAGGCATAGTTAGTCTTCTCTGAGACCAGGAAGAGAACTGAAACTTACTGAAGAAATGGGGGGAGGTCATACACTTCTCCTGAGTCTTAATTCATCCGTCGTCTCATGTTGTGGGGAAAGAGAGGATGAGAGTCAGAGCTGACTCTCCTAATAGGATCATGATGGAATGAGAAAGAAAATACTTCCATCTGGATGGGGTCCAGGGAGAAATAATCAGGAGCTGCTGTGAGAACATGAAAAGTAGTTTTTAAGGAATCTGGAATTTTATTGATCCTAAAGATCTTCCATCTCATCACAGCAGAGACCTAAATTTCTAGAACTTTGGTTCATTTGTCATTGATCTTTGAAATCACATGTGCCATGAACAACAAGAAGAATTAGAATATTATGGGGTGAGGGGGCAATTATTTGATTGGATATAGAAATTTGGGAGAATTTATATTAGGGATATTCTCACAGAGAATCTAGAGCCTCTCATAGGAAATGTACCAAATATGCTTGCATCCGTGTAATCAAATCACAGACAATATCCAACTTTGTGAGCAGTTAGGAAAGCATTGCCGGCATATGGGCAATACCATAACTCTTGGTGGCAGACAGAGCAAGCTATACAAGGTGTCTCAATATATGTTAAAATAACATTTTACATTCCATCAGTTCTTTGAAGGTATAAAAATTATAAGGTCATTTGAGATGCAAAACATCTTTCAGAATTCATTGATAGTCACCATAGGCTGCACACTGAGTTTGAGAAAGGGGCAGATTACACAGTAAGGACATTGACCTCCTTGGAGTCATAAACTGAAAAAAAAAAAGTAGATAAACTCCTACATTTTCCCTTTCTGGAAAAAAACTACTTCAACTTCCTTGGTTTCTTTCTTCCTCTTATATCAATAAGATAATGACTACCTCCAACCCCATATATTCCACTCTTCTCCCAGGTTTTAATGTCAAAGCATTGGGTGTTCCTTCTCCACTTAGCTCATCTTCTCGCCTGAGAAGGCATTCAGGCTTTTTTGTTCCAACTCTTGCCTCTACCCACTACCAGCCACACATACACATGCTCAAAACAGAGATTGTGATTTAATTTAAGCTTCATTATACTTTTAACACATTGGCACAGATACCAGTAGAAGCTAAAATAGGAAAAGAAGGTGTCATTTCCTAGATCTTTCAATCTGTAAACCTTTGATTTAGGAGCCCTTGGTTAGACTTTAAATTCACTGGGAATCTCAACTCCTTGTTTGGATTTTTCCAGGTGGCCAAGCACACATGATTCACAATGCCTCGTGATAAATGGAGAGAAAATGTGTTCAATCTGAGCTATGCCTCCAAGCTCAGGGGCCTGGGAGTTAGAGCACTGACTACACTGCCCCATTTCTTTCTGAGAATGTCTGTAGAACATTCATGGCAATCTATTGCAGTCTGGCCTGGCAAGCTTTTCTGTCTTCCAATATTTGTTTAATCTTCCATCCTATTAATAGGTTCATTCTCTCTTTCCCCCCTTCCTCCTCCTTTTCCTAGATCTAAGAGTTTGTTTAGTCAGTCTGAATATCAAGGTCACCTGTCATTTATTTTCTACACTCAAAATTGAGAGGTTACATAAACAAGTGATCAGAATAATTATGATCTTTAAGGTTTGAGACTTCTCACCCTCTCAAGAAATTAACTTAATTTGAATGTAAAGAAATGATCATTACAGAAGTAAGGCAGGAATTACTACCAAACCAAGATACTAAATCAGAATTGATTTAAAGGCATGTGAATCAGTCATTAACAGATGTATATATAGAGTACCTCTGTGGGGCTGTGGGAGATCCAAAGATAGAGGATTGGTTATTTGTCAAAGTGATTTCTGCAGAGAGCTAGGTGGAAAAACTGACTGTCACCACAGGGTTGGACAGGTCAGTAGCTAGATCAATATCCTGCCAGATGGATACAGTTCTAGATTGATAGCTAGACAAGGGGTTAGACAGGTACATTTATAAGTCACTGGAGAGCTCATTATATTGGGATAAAGTTCTTGTGGCACATGTAAAGTATGACATGGGGGAAATGGGGAGGGAGGAGTGGAATAATACTGTCACTACTAGGATAGGCATTGTAATATGACCCCAAAGACCACAAATAGAGAAAAAGAGGGCCCATGCATTTAAAGAATCTACATATATATGTTTTTACAAAGACTTTTATTCAGAGTGGCTTGCAGTCTGGCTTCCAGGATCACTGACTTCACGGCCAGACTTATTTTCACAGTTACCTAATAAGAAGCTCCTATGGACTAAATGAAGTCAGACTGCAAGAGGGTATATGCTTAAAAATGTACAGGAGGACATTGATCCATGAGAAGTAACTGTTTCCAAAGGTGGTCACCAACACTAGCGGGAGGACAGCACCACGGACAGCTCCCCAACATTTTGGGATTGCCTTCCGCCTTAGGAGCCAGAAGCACTGAGTAAAACAGCCAGCCCAGGAATCCACTGCACACTCTCTTACCAGTCTTCATTCAAAACAGCTTTAAAAATTCTTATATAAAACAGACACTCTGCCTGGTTTACGATCTTTCCAGTAAATTATTTTCCTTGCAACCTCGAGAGCTCAAGTCTCATCCCTCACCATGCTTCACCAATTCCCAAGATAGAAAGAAAAGAAGACCTTCTTGTCCTCTGACCCATTTTGTCCTTGAGATTACTCAAGGACTAGAAAACTCCCCTGGGAGATTCACTGTGTGGAATAAAAGCAATTAAAGAGCCAAATAAAAGAATTAATTGCATGTAAGAATGTGGACTCGGATGGAAAGATGTTTAAATGAGCTCTGAAAGAAACAGACTGCCAAGAGCAATTTTCTAATCAAAGGGGAATAAAAAGATTCAATCTCTGTTTCACTTTAATCCAGAAAACACGTCTTCATGGTGAAGTGGTCTTAAAATGGACTCACCAGCTGAAGTGGAAAAAATTTCTAACTGTTCAACATGAGAAGGGATCGTAAATGAGTCAAGATACTGAGGGGCGACCGGGAATGCCTCAGAAAGAAATAAAGGAAGAACTTTCTTTTTGTGTGTTTTTGAACAAGAATTTGTATTTCAGAAGAAATGTGCCTGGTTCCTTAGAAATCCTAGGGCTCTTTCATTTAGAAATCATGACATTTTGGGGGAAGTCTTCCAAGTTTCTCATTGTGAGGCTAATATTCACTAGTATGAAATGTAGATATTCCTGTAAATATCCTTCTTTGTCCCTTATAGAAGTTATAGTCCTAAGAATGTTGGAGACAGATGTTAATGTGAGCCAGTGGACATTCCCTTTGGTTGAAATGTGCTTCTGACCCCCAGGAACCTTCATGTGAAGTAGTCATGCCAGTCATGCCCAACAGTTCAAAACTGTTAAAGGTCAAGAGGTTTGGCTTTTGTTCCCAGCTCTTCAATATCTCATCAAATGTCTTGGGGCTTCACTTGGTGCTGCTTCTCGGAAGGTCTTTGGGTCAGGTTCCTGCCCCCCCAAGCCAGGTATAAAATGGAAAGAGGAGTGTTAAGCCTAGACGTGCAAGGAACCCTTTCATGGTCTGTTTAGCAGCTTACAGAAAGAGGCACTAACAAGTACACAAAATCCCCATCCTCAAGAGCTATTTCCTGTATACCCATTGCCAATGCCTACTACTCTGAGCTTTATTTAGACTTCCAGGGAATGGCAAATGTGCTAAAGCTCGTCTGGTTTTGTTTTGTTGCAGAGGTGACAGACAGGAAGCAGACTGTGGAAGAAGAGGAAGCCAAGAGGATAGCAGAAATGGGAAAGCCAATATTGGGTGAACACCCCAAACTAGAGGTCATCATTGAAGAGTCCTATGAGTTCAAGGTCAGGCCATAAGTGAGATGTAACTGAATAATAGAATAATGAGGTGGGAGGTAGAAGCGCTGGAGTTTTGTTCTAACGTCACCACTGAATACATAAAGTTGAAACTGGACAAATCACTTACCCACCCCAGTCTCAGTTTTTCCATTTGTAACATGGACAAACAGTGCTGGTCACTTGTAGCTTAGGAACAGTGAGGAAATATTACAGGGCCTATGGAACAAATGAGCTATAATGCCGCTAAAGTATCATCACTATTTAATTGTATTTTTAAAACAAAGATACTGAAATTCACTACCCCAGGTCTAGGTTTACTGACATCATTAGTGTTATTCTTTATTGTATTGTTTTAAATATCCAATGTCAGCAGTCACAACCAAACAAGAGGACAATAGAAGGACTATGCCAGAAGATGCCCCCTGAGGCCATTTCATGCATAACTTTCAGAATACAAGTGGAGCCCCCTGGAGCACAGGGTATCTTTCATCCCCACGAAGTGCCAAATTCTTCAGTGGTTCTGAGCATTCTTACCTCACGGTTCCAAGTTTTAATCTCCCTGACAGACTACCGTGGACAAGCTGATTAGGAAGACAAACCTGGCCTTGGTCGTGGGGACCCATTCCTGGAGGGACCAGTTCATGGAGGCCATCACTGTCAGTGCAGGTAAGAGGGTCTCGAGATGGACACAGGCCTTGCTGGGAGGAGCAGGAAGCTCCAGGGAAGCAGGAACACAGCCACGTCAAGAGCTCACCCATCTCAGGAAGGGCCTCAGTGACCAGCCTTCCAGCTCTTACCCTAGATGTTTGTCTTTTCAGTGGGTCACTTTGGAAGACAACTGTGGGGGCAACTAAAAGAGCATGGCTATCTCTGCTTTCAGGCCCTGGTTCTGCTGTGTGAAGAGCTTCCCAGGTGGCACTAGTGGTAAAGAATCTACCTGCCAATGCAGGAGACGCCAGAGACGCGAGTTCAGTCCTTGGGTCAGGAAGATCTTCTGGAGAAGGAAATGGCAACCCACTCCAGTATTCCTGCCTGAAAAATCTCATGGACAGAGGAGCCTGGTGGGCTGCAGTCCATGGGGTCACAAAGGCTGAGCACACATGCATGCTGTGTGAACTGGGACAAGCTATCCTCCCTGTGTTTCAGTTTTGTCACCCAAAAAGGGAACTATTGCTACCTTTCTTTCTCAATGAAGAGAGTAGAAAGCTACAGAGTCTGCTTCTGAATAGAAACTTAAGAAATTCTGGTTTTCATCATTCCATCGTCTTGTTAAGGCAGTCCTCCTTTTCTGCAAAATGGGAGACTATTCTGATTTAGAGATGTGCGGGTCTGAGGTTTGTAAAAACTTTGCATTGACTGACAGACCTCTGCCCTGGATGAGTCCAGATCTCTCCTTGGCACTTAGTGACAGGTCTCCTCAGTGGGGACCCATAGCACAGCCAGCATCCCAGAGGCCTACATGCGGGTTGGCATGGGGAGGGAGGGGTCTCATCACTCCCAGCAGTAGAGCCTCTCAGCACCACAGAGGCCTTCTGTGCTGCCCAGCACTCCGGGCCTTGTCTCTTTTCGTGAAGCTTTGTTGTCATAGCAACCCACCGGGTCACATCCCTGAGGTCCCAGCACCACAGCCAAAGTACAGACAGGAAGAGAGGGCCACTGCTGCTGTGTTCACTGCCCCACTTTTTCTATCACCTGCTTCCAGACTCCCCCTCTTATGACCTTCCTTTGCCCCTAAAGAGACAATGAGCGGACTATCAGCCACATAATTTAACGCCCTCCTTTTTCAAATGAGGGAACTGAGGTTCGGAAACAAAAAGGAATTGATCCCAGGTTCCAGATTCTCTTCATGGCAAAGATGCAATTGGAACCCAAGTGCCCTGAATCCTGCTTCTACAGGTCATGTAGGAACATGACAGAGCCTGCCCTTGACTGAGCTGCAGCACACCCTCTCCTCCTGGGCTGCTGAATGGGCACCTCTGCCCGAGTTTCCTGGCAAGGACAAACCAGGACCAGCCCGGCTCCTTCCCACAGAATATTTGGAGGATGGCAAACCTGTATGCAAGTCAAGAAGCAACAGTTAGAACCGGACATGGAACCAAGGACTGGTTCAAAATTGGGAAAGGAGTACATCAAGGCTGTATATTGTCACCCTGCTTATTTAACTTATATGCAGAGTACATCATGCAAGGTGCTGGATGAAGCACAAGCTGGAATCAAGACTGCTGGGAGAAATATCAGTAACCTCAGATATGCAGATGACACCACCCTTATGGCAGAAAGTGAAGAGGAACTAAAGAGCCTCTTGATGAAGGTGAAAGAGGAGAGTGAAAAAGCTGGCTTAAAACTCAACATTCAGAAAACGAAGATCATGGCATCTGGTCCCATCACTTCATGGCAAACAGATGGGGAAAAAGTGGAAACACTGACAGATTTTTTCCCTTGGTCTCCAAAATCACTGCAGATGGTGACTGTAGCCATGAAATTAAAAGACGCTCGCTCCTTGGAAGAAAAGCTATGACCAACCTAGACAGCATATTAAAAAGCAGAGACACTGCTTTGTCAACAAATATCCGTATAGTCAAAGTTATGGTTTTTCTAAGTAGTCAAATATGGATGTGAGTGTTGGGCCATAAAGAAGACTGAATGCCAAAGAGTTGATGCTTTTGAACTGTGGTGTTGGAGAAGACTCTTGAGAGTCCCTTGGACTGCAAGGAGATCCAATGAGTCAGTCCTAAAGGAAATCAACCCTGAATATTAATTGGAAGGACTGATACCAAAGCTGAAGCTCCAATACTTTGGCCACCTGATGCAAAGAACAGACTCATTGGAAAAGACCCTGATGCTGGAAAAGATTGAAGGCAGAAGGAGAAGGGGATGACAGAGGATTAGATGGTTGGATGGCATCACCGACTCAATGGGCATGAGTTTGAGCAAACTCTGGGATACAGTGAAGTACAGGAAAGCCTGGTGTGCTGCAGTCAATGGGGTTGGACTTGAGTTAGTGGCTGAACAACAACTGACTCCCCGGGATGCCCGCATGATCTGGAATGACAGGTGTCTCACTCTGGATGGATAATGACCAGAACCACGTGGTTATTGCAGCAGTCATGTCAGGAAAATTAGGAGCCCCACGGGTGTCCAGTGAAGAGTGGGCTCACAGCTTTTGTTTTTCTTCACCTAAGCAACCCCATGCCTTCTCCATCTTCCTCCCTCTCTCCTCCACTGCCCTGTCCTTTTCACATTCCCACATTCTATCTCTTTCTCTTCTTTCTTACTCCTCTGTTCCCTCTGTCCTACTCTCTCACTCTCCCTGCATTCAAATTGACTAGTGGGGCACTTCGATGCATTTTCTCTTTTCCTCCTGTTTTCGAGTGCCTGCACCAGCTGCCCAGGAGACATCTGGCATCTCCGTGCGGCCAATGATGCTCCTGATGTGGGTTGGACTTGACTTTCTCATGAATGAGGATCTGACCCCACCACCCACTTGTCTTGCCTTCAGCAGGGGACGAGGATGAGGATGAGTCAGGCGAGGAGAGGCTGCCTTCCTGCTTTGACTACGTCATGCACTTCCTCACGGTCTTCTGGAAGGTGTTGTTTGCCTGCGTGCCCCCCACAGAGTACTGCCATGGCTGGGCCTGCTTCGTCGTCTCCATTCTCATCATCGGCATGCTCACCGCCATCATCGGGGACCTGGCCTCCCACTTCGGCTGCACCATTGGCCTCAAGGACTCAGTCACAGCTGTTATTTTTGTGGCATTTGGCACCTCGGTGCCAGGTGAGAGTGAGGGGGAGCTTGGAGTTGCAAAGGGGATATTACCTGGTTCAAGTGAGCCCTCCGATTTGCCTCATTATCTTCCTGCCATCTCAGATCTGAGCTTAACAGAGCCTCTGCTTCTAAAATGCATGACGGTCAACCCAAGGGACCCTTGTTACCATTAAGAATGATCATTAACATTTCTTGAGCACTTCTGATGTGTCAATTGGTAGGTATGCTAAGCAGCTTACCTGTTTTAGCTCTGTAGCCCTCACCCAAACCTTATTCAATAAGGAGAGTTATTATCTCCACTTGACAGATGAGGAAACTAAGGCCCAGAGAGGTTAAATCACTTGCTGAAGTCAGTGACCCACTTTCTTAACCTCCGCATCAGACAACTAGGCCATTTCCCTCTGGCTGCAGATTAGCCTGCTTGGAGATGTGCAGAAGAAACGCCCTCAAGCCTCCTCTGCTTAGGACACCTGTAAATACCAAGTGTCTCCCAGCAGGACAGGCAAAGGAAGCTTCACAGGCTCTTGTCCTTCATATGATGAATGACATTTTTTTTCTCTCATAAACACCTAGAGATGAACAGGAACAGACATGCCTTTATTCATTCATTAGACAAATGTTTGCTGAGCCTGATACAGTTTTGTGCTGGTTGCCGGGACTGTAACGGGAAACAAGACAGACACACTTCCCTCTCCACATGAAGTTTATAGTCTAGTGAAGGAGACCATGTTCGACTATGATCATTCAAATCATCTCAATAAGTTTGATGATGAAAAAGTACAAGCACTCTGCAAGTATGAAACAGGGGGACCTCAGCTGGGCTGGAAAGGCAAACAGGGGTGAACAGGTAGAGGGGCTACATTAACTCAGGTTCCTTACTTAGTTTAGATAGGGTCTCCAGGGTGTCTGAACCCCAAATTCCTACCAAGGAGCTGGCCTCCCAATTGTGGTAAGAAGACACAGACAGACCCTTCCTATGGAAAGGCTGTGCCAGATCTCATCAGACGGACTCTGGTGGCTGGAAACCCTTCTTGTGCCAAGAAAGCATATCCTTCTGGAGAGTAACTAAGTCTGCATCACACTCTGGAGAAGCGACTTCCCCAGACCCCAGCACAGACCAGTAGAATTATTTGTACATTAATGATGTAAGAGGTTTGGCTATCATGGGAATGCATGGAGTAGTAGGAAATTAAATGGAAAATTAAGGGAAGGCTTTGTAGGGGAGATACTGTGTGATTTATCTATGTTCTCTGGCGCCTCGAGGAACTATCAGAGGGGAAGGAGCAGATATGGGTAAAAGGAACAGCTGTGGGAAGAAGTTGCAGAGAATCAGAAGTTAAAAAAAGAAAGCAGCAAGGTCACAGGCAAGAAAAGGCAAGAGGTTTTCTCGAGCAGAATATTGGCAACGGGGAGGCAGGCCAGACAAGGGAGAGCTTGGGGCTTGTCCAAGACCTTACATGGGTACAGAGAACAGCTGGCAGCATTAGGGGCTTGAAGGTGATGCTGTGGTCCACTCAGCTGATTTGTGGCTTTAGCTGAAGCTGTTTGGATGTCTGGTGAAGCTATGGAAAGGGCTCTCAGATGAGGGTTTTCAGGTCAAATCTCTTGCTAATTTACCTTGAGTAGATCCCTTGACCCTTATTTTTCCTAAGTTGTCAAATAAAAGGGTGACTGGCCATCCTTCCAGTGCCTACAATCCATCCCAACATCTGAAGTCCAATAGCCTTTGAGGCCCTGTGCTCTGTATACTAACTTCAAATCCTGAGCCCTGTCATTCTTGAGCCCCTGCATCTCCCCATCATTAGTCCCTGCATCTCCCGATGTGTCATCTGTCCCCATAAATCCAGCCCTTAGCACAATGCTAAGCCCACAGGCTCAATCACAATCTGTTTTGAAAGTAAAAGTCCCACGTGACAGAGGCAATCAAGCACTTATTCTAAGCAGCTTCCCCGGATGTCCGAGTTCCCTGGGAGATATTATGGGGAAGCAAACCCCCCCTTACAGAAGAAGTAGTCAGAAGGGAACAATAAAAGCCACTCAGTAAATATCAGGACCAGAAAGACCTTTGGGAACCTTTCAGGCTCAGGCAGATTAGGAATGGGAAACCCAAAGAAGTAAGGTGACCAGCCCAAGGCCACACAGCTTATTAACAGTGGAGCAGGGAGTAGCCCCCAGGCCCCTGCCTCTCACTCCCAAGGCTCAGCCCGTTGGCCTCAGCTGCCTTTCAGCCTCACTCCACGGAAGGCCCTCCACATCTCAGCCTCCCCACCGGCTCTCACTGTCTCTGCCTCTTTCCAGATACGTTTGCCAGCAAAGCGGCTGCCATCCAGGACGTGTACGCAGACGCCTCTATCGGCAACGTCACGGGCAGCAACGCCGTCAACGTCTTCCTGGGCATTGGCCTGGCCTGGTCCGTGGCCGCCATCTACTGGGCCCTGCGGGGACAGGAGTTCCACGTGTCGGCCGGCACTCTGGCCTTCTCCGTCACCCTCTTCACCATCTTCGCGTTCGTGTGCATCAGCGTGCTCTTGTACCGCCGGCGGCCCCACCTGGGCGGAGAGCTGGGCGGCCCTCGTGGCTGCAAGCTGGCCACGACTTGGCTCTTTGTGAGCCTGTGGCTTCTCTACATACTCTTTGCCACGCTGGAGGCCTACTGCTACATCAAGGGGTTCTGAATTACAGAACGAGGCCTCCGGCCGGGCAGGCCTGCAGCTTCTCCCCAGAGAAGGGTGCATCCCCACCCGTGACCTCTAGGGGATGAGCCACACCCCGGAGAGGCAGCCTCAGGACCCGAGCTGCAGGAGCATCACCGGACTGGGCCCTGGCAGTGAACTGAAAGGGCAGAGTCCATCCGTCCAGTGGAACAGAGGAAACACCCACTTGGCAAAATATTTAATTCAATCCACACCAACGACAGCAACAGATCCACCTCCAGCCTGTCTTCCCGCCGTGTCCCTGACCCATAGCAAAGTCAGACCCTCTCGCCACCTTCTCATCCATCTTCTTCTGACTACTCCTTTGCTTTCTAACTTTCCTCGGCGGGGGGACATGGTTTCTCCTGTCTGTCCAGCTTGACACATCACCATCCTCTCACTCCGCCCTCAAGGCGTGAAAATGAGTCCTGTCCCCGTGGCTGGCTCGGGGGTCTCTTTTCATTGTCGTCAGTATCATGGTTGTTTTCCTTTTCCCACCAGGTTTTGCTCATCCTTTGTTTGTCCACCTTGTCTTTTCTCTCTGAGGTTAGTGATGACAGTGCTGCGAAGGAGCTCAAGGTCTGAGCCGAGGGGCAGAGGCCTGAACTTTCAGACACACCCTTTTCCCCACTCTCCCTGCGTAACAGCTGTCTCCTGCCGCGTTGAGTTCCTGTTCCCTTCCTCCTTTTATCCTCCGCATTCTTGAATGGACTGTGTTGTCTGGGTGGTGGTAAGAATGGGGACTGTGGCTGGAGCAGGAACAGCTTTATCTCAAGCTTCTGTCAAGATCCAGTTTACAACAAGAAGTCCTTGTTCTCTTCCCTGCCTGAGCCTTTCAGATTCTGTCTGTCTCATTGTATCAGTGTCTGGATGTTTATCCCTCTTCAGGAAGACCCACCGAGCGGTAGATAGGGGACGAAAATAGAAATAGAATATGATGACAGAGGGCAGCTAGGAAAGCAGAAGGGCTATATGCCTTCTGGAACATCTCTGGCTTTGTATCTGAGGCAGGAGAGAAGCGATGTCCACCTAGTGGGATCTGTAGGGAAAAGATTGTATTGAAAATGTCAGTGATTCTGAGAGATGTCAGCTTCACCACTCCCTCACTTTCTAATGCACCAGACTAAGAGCTTTGACTGTATTTCTTGATTTCCTGCAAAAACTTAGAAGTTTATAAGAAAATGAGGGACTTCACGTCTCCTGGCCTCTTGGGTCATGTTTGAAAGCATTTTCACAGGACAGGGATTGGAATTCCTCATCTCTCCCACATTCCTGCTTGGTTTTAAACTTCTTGAAGCTCTTTTTCCAGCCTGTGGGCTATTTCTTGCCCCAGTAGAAGGAATCTTAGCTGCCATAATTCCATGGAGCCTGGGTTTATAGAGAGATTGCCATGCCCTGCAGACCTTTTCCCAACAAATTGTGAAAGGACCTGGCTTTAAAACACACACACACACATATAATCACCGAAAGACTGCCCACAGATCTTTAGGCTTTCTGCATTGACATAAATACATTTTTTAAGGGAAAAGAAGAAATGAAAAACACCTGTTTAATTTTAAACACATTTTTTTAAGAAAACAGATAACTGAAAAAGAAACCGTGTTCATGTCATAAGCTATGTTGACAGTTGCCAGTGGAAATGTTGGGTTGGTTTTAAAAAAAAAAAAATAAAAGCTATACTTATATCTCTCTGAAGACATCTTGCTTCTCCCCATGTTGCTTCAGGAAAAGGTCCAGGGGGCCACCTTGGGTTCCTTCTGGGACTGTAGTGGCTGAGGTGAAACTGTCATCTCCTATTTGTATCTCCTGTTTGTACCTGTCATCTCCTCAGATGCCAGTGTGCCAAAGCTAGGATTTTTAAAGCAAAAAAATGCTTCAGGGAAATGCCACCTGTCAAAATCTGGATTTTAAGAGGCTGGGGAGGCTCTACATGAGAGGTAGAGCCATGATGATTAAAGGGGAAAGAGTTCTTGGTATTAGAAAGGCCTGCTGGGTCAGGGACTCCAGCTAGACAAACAGCATCCTGTGTTTATTACCAATGGGCACATCCATTCATTCATTTACTCATGACTCTTTCAACAAATGATTTTGAATACCATGTGTGCCTTGAGATATGTTCTGGTGCTACAATGAAGAGGAAGATAGATAGAGTTTCTGACCTCAAGAAACACAGTCCAGAGTGGGAGGTAGAGCTTCTTTAACTAAGGCTCTTTGGGTTGCAAGAAGCAGAAACCCATTAAAGTAGTTCAAGAAATGAAGAGGGGCTCTACTTCGAAGCCCTGGTGGGGGCCTCTTGGGGAGCCCGAGGCAGGAACACGTCTGGCTACAGGGACCTGAAAACCTCAGGAACTGAGGTCACGTTCCATGTCCCCAAAATCACAGCATGTCCCCCATCCTGGTTCCTTCTCCCTCACAGCCCTATCCACCTCTTCCCTCTCCCAATGTGCTCTTGCTTTGCTCATCTTGTACATGGTCTGACATGGCCCTGACACACTACCATGACCTCACAACTCTGTTCCCTACAACAACCTGGAACATCTCTTTTAAAGTCTGAATGCAAATTCTCAATGGATGAAATGGGGCCAATTTTTCGTCACAATGGGCCATTTCCCAAAGGCAGAGTCCTTTGTAGGAGCCTCTGTCAAGGTGGCAGGGGTACCTGTGGCCTGGTTACTTTGTGTCAAGTGTCCACTTCTGGTCTGAACAGCTCAGGGAAGGAGAGGAGGGTGGCGACCACCTTGTATGTACTGTCACCCTTTCCAAAAGTTAAGTGACGGGAAGAAGGCTTTGATGCATATGAGCCATCAAGGTGGGAATAAAAATTACAGTTCTGTGCCATGAGTGGTCAAAAGGTGGCACAGACAGAGCACTACAAGGACATGATGGAAAGAAACACTGATTCAGCCTGCAAGAATTGGAGAAGACGTCACAGAAAATGGAATAGGTGGGTAAAATCTTGGAAGAAGAATAAATAGTGACTTATCTTGGTGAGGGGGTTGGTGATGAAGAACATTCGAGAAGAAACAGCATGCTTTAAGGCACGGGGTGAATCAGGGCCTGGCAGAGTCATGGATTAGCAATAGTTGTCATGGCTAGAGGATAGTGCTTAAAAGGACACACAAGAACACAAAAAAAGCAGTGTGGGAAAAGGGTTTGGCTACAAGGCTCAGTCATTTTTTTTGCCAGCCACAAAATTGACAGTGAAAAATTCCTGTTAGCCGATGAAACGGTAGATGCAGAATCATAAAATCCATTTGTCTCCATCTCTCCCCTTTCGTTAGTCATTTCTGGGTTATCCAGATGTTAGACTTTGTCAAGAGAGAAGCTGGGTTGAACCATAGAGACCTGGTTGAACCAGGTCTGAGGACTTGGTACTAGTTAGAGTGCCACAGAGTTGATGCTTTTGAACTGTGGTGTTGGAGAAGACTCTTGAGAGTCCCTTGGACTGCAAGGAGATCCAATCAATCCATCCTAAAAGAAATCAATCCTGGGTGTTCGTTGGAAGGTCTGATGTTGAAGCTGAAGCTCCAATACTTTGGCCACTCATGCAAAGGGTTGACTCATTGGAAAAGACCCTAATGCTGGGTAGGATTGAGGGCGGGAGGAGAGGAGGACGACAGAGGATGAGATGGTTGGATGGCATCACCGACTCGATGAACATGGGTTTGGGTAGACTCCAGGAGTTGGTGATGGACAGAGAGGCCTGGGGTGCTGCAATTCATGGGGTCGCAGAGAGTCGGACACGACTGAGCGACTGAACTGAACTGAAGATGCCACCACTGAATAGCTCTATGCACTTGAGCCAGTCCACCTTCCTCTGTTTCCTGAACTACAAAAAAAGTTTTAATATATGGCCTCTGAAGCTCATTACTTCTAGCTTTAACACTGGGATTCTAGAATATACATACATACATATACATATATATGTGTGTATATATATGTGTGTGTGTGTGTGTGTGTGTGTGTGTATGATGTATCTCTGCGTGTGTGTGTAATTAAACTGTCCACCGACCTCATCTGGTGGAGCATAGAAGATGTCCTTTTGCAATCCCTTGGCTCCACTGGCCTGTGTACTAGTGTGGAAAAGACATAGCCAGCCGTTATGCACATGGCATTTTCAGCACTTTTTCCTGGTGGAGCTATAGCATTCCCATCCCCTTGATTCATTTATTACTTAGAGCACTCTTAGCTGCTGTAATAAAGAAACCCCAGGATGTGGGGGTTTAACAAAATGTTTTAGCATTTCTCACTCACATAATAATCCAGCGAGAATTGTCCCAGTCAGTAGGTGGCTTTCTCCCATTTTTCGATGCTGCCAATCTCAGAGGCTTTGGAGTCCTCTTTCTCGGGTGGTAGGTGGAAAAGAAATTAGAGAAGGCACATTTCTCATGCCTTGGCTCTGAAGAGCTACTCATCAGTTTTGCTCGGATTCCTTTAGTAAAGGTTACTCACTTCAACCCAGTCAAATGCCAAGGAGATAGGAAGTACAATTCTGGCTGGGCTGCCACTTCCAGTGACCGTTCTATCCTACAAGACATGAATATTTTTTATGAATGGTTACCTCTGCCACAACCCCTTGGTGTCCATGTTGGAGCTTTGTGGTTTACAAACCTTTGATGTTTTGAGTTGGTTAAGAACCACAGAAGTAGATATCATTTTCATTTTATCAGTGAGGTTCCTAGAGGTTAAACAATTGCCCAGGAGCGCACAGAGAGTAAGAGGCAGGTCCCAAACACAAGTGGTCTCATTCTAAATCAGAATGTCATAGCCTTCCATGATACACACCAGAACAAAGGATGAGCCCCCGCAGAAGGCCATTCTTCCAGTGCAGGACCCTGGGAGGCTGCCAGGGTCCAGGAGGAATAGCTGAGAAGCCAGCCCTCTTGGCCTAATTCAGTCCCCTTCTCCTCCTTTTGTCCCCGTCCTTAACAGAGCAAGGACCTCCTCTAGGGGCAGCTGAATGGACCCAGTAAGAGTCAAACTGGTAAAAATTTCCAAAAAAAGGAAATTTCATTGTGATAAAGTAATTTGGGTTGATGAGTCTAATTACTCACAATTCATGATGGTATATTCCCTGGTCCCAAGGAGGGGGTGATTCAAAAGACATCTTAGGAAAGGGTTCCTAGAAAACTGCCCCTAGAAGGCATGTCATATGATATTTACAACATGTTCAGAAAAGGACAGGGGAATCAAACTGTCTTTATATGAAATAGGATTAACCTTTACTCATAAATGTGGAGGGAATTCATCATTCCTTCTTAAGAATCTGGAAGAAGGTGACCCAAGATAAACTACTTTGTTGCCTCCAAATTCTTGAATTCTGATTTCTAATCTAATTAATCTAATCTAATTTCTAACCTTTCTGCTGTATCTCAGGTTGGTCCCAACTTCTCCATCAGGTGAAACACAGTAGGAGTTGGTTGCACTCTGTGGCCCCCAATGACCTTTATTACAAGGTCAGATTACATGAGTGGCATTGCTTCTACATTGTGAGGTAATTCACTATTCTGCTATGATCATGGCCTCTGGCGGACTTCTTGTTAAACCCGTTTCTCTTTCCATGACTGTGGGGCAGGAGTTAAACCTGGTGGGCAGCAGTGTGATGCATTTGATCCATGTATTTTTTTTTTCTTTGATGGTTACCAGGGAGTGGAGGAGCAGGCTAATAAGATTGATATTTTTGTTTTTAATTTATTTTTAATTGAAGTATAATTACAATATTGTGTTGGCTTCTGCCATACATCATGATCAATGTATTTTTTAAGTAGAATAGCTTTCAGTGTCTTTAAACAAGCATTTTGTGTAAAAATATGGATTTTAACTTCTCTGGCCACACTGGGTGAGCATTTCTTCATGGCAATACTCCAGAGGAGCTGATCGGTGGTCACCCCGTGTTGACAGGGTTTAAGTTCTCAGTTCCCCAGAGTCCCTATCCAGCCTTTCACTCTCATTCACAGGACCTCCTGGTCCCTGGAGCCACTTGTGTGTGTGACACCTACCATGGGGTCAAGGTTTGGGTTTTGCCATTTGACCTTCTACCTGTTGGTGCTAACCTCCAGTATTCTATGGGGTTTGAATCCCAGTTGTATCATTTTTACCTTTTATGGGGATTTTTAAACAAGTGACTTTAACCTCCCTGAACTTCATTTTCTCCAACCCAGACATACAGTTGTTGCAAGGTTAAATGAGCCATTTTTCAAGGCAATTACCATAGTTCTCTGTACCTAGCACATACCCTAGAAATATTCCTTTCCCCTCACAATAATGCTTTGTGGTAAATCCCTTACAGCTGGTGCCATTGGAGTCTGACATGTTCCAGGAGCCTGGTAGTGTTCCAGGGGTAGATGGATGACCTCAGGCCACCTCATACAACATACCATCCCTCTCTATGTTGGTCCAGGCAGGCTCCCTGGAGGTGGAGAAAAGCCCTTCATAGTCTTGCTTCTGTAGCAGGAGCAGGTCTCTGGCTTCTTGGCCTGCATGGGGCACAGAGGTTAAGATTTAAAGGGAGAGCCAAGGGGCACCAGAATCCCCAGGTCAGGCAAGCCCCTTGGACTTTGGAGAAGTGGGGCAGATATGTTTGGCATCAAAGAAACAGTGACACAGAAAGGGACAGCAGCCCATATAGCGTCTTCCTTGCTAATACTAAAGTGGGTCATGGTGTACAGAAATACCTGCGGACTCACAGAAGGAGGTGAAGCTTTGAGAGAAGCCATGTAGTTTGGCCAAGGTCTTCCAGCGAGTAAATAAGCTGGACTTAACTATGTAGGTCTACCAGATTTCAAAGTCACTGCTTATTATCTTCATTTATACCTTTGTTTACTTTCATAGTGCTGATGAAAAAAAAAGAGGAGCTTAAATAGAATGACTTGTTTTGGTTTTCCCCGGACTTTCCTGGTTTTAGCACTGAAGTTCCCATGTTTTAGGAAACACTTCAGTCCTGGGAAATGAGGATGGTTGGTCACCCTAAAATATTCTGTTTTATGGAGTAAGACTTAGTGCGGTATTGCTACTGCTAATAAATGGTAGTTTCTGCACGTGCACCTTCTACCATGTCATGCTGTTATCTTTCCCCAATCGTTCCATGTCCCATTACTCTCAGCCAGTATTTCAGTTGGATGAGGTCCTTTATCTGGTGTAATAACTCAAACCTTCATCCCAGAAAATTTGAAATCTTGGTGTTTTGCTCTGGTTTTTCATTGATCAGTATTTTCAGGAAAGGGAGTATGAAAATGCACCCGCAATGAATCCCAAGGTTCCAAACATAGTCTTTCTTACTCTCATTATGTAGCGACCCAGGTCCCCCTAAATAACTGGGATAATCACCCTACCCAGTTCGGTGATCTCCTTTACCTTCTTGACGTAAATAATCTGAAACTGTGTTCCCTGGTAGAGGCATTTCTCCCTTAGGCTTTAGGACCACCAGACCTACTGAGTCCAAGGTTATCAGGGCAGAAAGTAAAATTCTCCAAGATTATTGGGCATAATGATGAGAGGAAACACGTCACCTCCACTCTTTAGTCCTCAGATCTATGCATCCTGTCTGGAAGAAGTCAGCACTACACTGGTTCCCAATTTAAAGCATGCTGTTGTTGTTATTACTTAGTCGATAAGTTGTCGATAACCCTATGGACTATAGCCCACCAGGCTCCTCTGTCCATGGGATTTTCCAGGCAAGAATGGAGTGGGTTGCCATTTCCATCTCCAGGGGATCTTCCCAACCCAGGGATCAAATCCATGTCCCTTGACTCTCCTGCATTGGCAGGCAAATTACCACTGAGCCACCAGAGAAGCAATTTAAAGAATAAACTGCATTCAGTAGGATAGCATCACAACCTCACAAGGTATTACCTCCTAGTTGGTACTGTAAGTGAGCCTGCAACAGGTCATTCCACTATTATGTCAAGTCAACCACATTTGAGTGATAGGAAATGTGCTAAGTTAGTGTCTCTGATTAAAGGCTGTGTTATAAAAGATATATGGCAATGGATAAGGCGATCTGAGTCCATAAATGATGTTATCAGAAACACTATGGGCAAATCCACACCCAGAAATTGAGCTCATCTCCTTGCGAAGACTAACTACTACCTCTTCCATGAAGAGAATGATTCAGTGTAATCACCCAGGTAACTAGCTGATCTTCCTGGAACATAGTATCATATCAAGGGCTTATCAATTACCTCCACAATTAGCAGGTTGTACACTTATCAGTGGCAAGAGCCAAATGAGCCTCAGTGAGGGGATCCAATTACTAAGCTTAAGCATAACCTCCATCCCTGTTGCCAGGACAATTTTATTGATGAGTCCATTGAGCAAGCCACCAGAACAGCTGGAGAAAGGGGCCAACTAAGATCTATAGTGTGAGTCATCCTGTCCATCTGATTATTGAGAACTTCTACTACCATGATCATTCTTAGGTAGGCATTAATATCTTCACACTTTGGGCAGCATTCCAGAGGTCCACATATACACATCTTCAAAATTCTGTGTCACCAATTACCTCCCTTTCAAAGCTTCAGGGAGCCAGTCACCCTTTTTTTCACTATGTATGAATCATTGTGGGCTTCCCCGATGGCTCAGATGGTAAAGAATCCACCTGCAATGCAAGAGACCTGGGTTCAGTCCCTGAGTTGGGAAGATCCCCTGGAGGAGGGCATGGCAACCCACTTCAGGATTCTTGCCTTGGAGAATACCCATGAGAGGCGCCTAATGGGCTATAGTCCATGGGGTCACAAAGAGTCAGACACGGCTGAGCGACTAAACGCAGCACAGCACGTGAATCAGTGTAGATTGATAATTCAGGCTAGATAGGCAATCAGATGTTCTGCGTGAAGTTTGGCCCTGGGAGAACTTCCACCACCGTGGTCTCTGAGGGCCATCTCAGTGGGGCTATAGCAGGGTGCTCTCCACTTCTGGCTGGTTCTGGTACACTGTAGATCCACCCCAGAATTAGGTTCATGCTTTCCCCTTATTTATTAACTGGCCACAGAGAATTGTCTGTGAAGCCACAGTATGGCTGAAAAAGAGGCAGCAAAGCAGATACAGTTGCTATAAGCATCTAAGTGAGTGAAGTTGCTCAGTCGTGTCCAACTCTTTGCAACCCCATGGACTGTAGCCCATCAGGCTCCTCTCTCTGTCCATGCGGATTCTCCAGGCAAGAATACTGGAGTGGGTTGCCATTTCCTTCTCCTGGGGATCTTCCCGACCCAGGGACTGAACCTGGGTCTCCTGCATTGCAGGCAGATTCTTTACCCTCTGAGCCACCAGGGAAGCCCATAAGCATCTAAGCCACCTGTTTTTACAGCTTACTGGTGCCTGCTTGACTTGACTGGCTTGGGTTCCATAATTATCTCTTCAATTTTCATAATTAAACAGCTGCTTTGTTAAGTCTAATTTTTATAGTTTTTTGGATAAGGTGCCCGGTTCTACACAGTTAAAGTCTCATGTTACTTGATTTCACTCCTTCCCTATCTGTGTCCTTAAGATACATAATATGCATGCTCAGTCATTTCCAACTCTTTGCAATCCTATGGACTGTAGCCTACCTGGCTCCTCTGTCCATGGGATTTTCTAGGCAAGAATACTGGAGTGGGTTGGTGTTGTGTATTTAATTGATGCTGTAACTTGGACTTGGTCCATATTCCTATCCTCCCAGTGCCTACAGGTGAGGAAGTATTCCTTTAAAGTTTTCTGGGAGGATTTCCGGTTGCTTATGGGCATATTCATAATTTTCATTTGTCTTTTTCCTATGTATGATCTTTAAGGCCATAAAAAGAGCTGGGTGGCTCCACAATTGTTATTACTGTTCTAACTGCTACAACACATTGATCTCCAAACACCTTGCTTTACTTGTGATAAACTGGGTAATTACAATCCTACCATATACCATGAACTACCTCGTCCCATTTGTCCTCATCCAGGAAATTATCTCTGGACTCCTCAAATACATGATCAACCCAAACCCAAAGTTC
This sequence comes from Giraffa tippelskirchi, assembly GCF_054371585.1. Lineage (NCBI taxonomy): Eukaryota > Metazoa > Chordata > Mammalia > Artiodactyla > Giraffidae > Giraffa > Giraffa tippelskirchi. Next base: position 141,987,730 of record NC_137281.1, on the reverse strand, counting down.
CATTTTATGAGTCTGTTTCCTGGAACCACTTCCAGCATCTGTCCTGTGTCAGAATCCCACTAGAAACAAATGGCATTTTCAAATTGGGATAATCCAAAAGTGTGGACAGTATTGAAAATCCAGGGCTGGCAGCAGTGGGACTGTTGCCACCTCTTGGCTTAAATAGCAGGGGAGGAGAGATTTTTGGAACTGAGAAGGAGACAGTCATGTACGTAAGTTTTTTGTTGCTGTTATTGTTCAGTCATTAAGTTGTGTTCGAATATTTGCCACCCCATGAACTGCAGCTCATCAAGCTTTCCTTCCTTCACTATCTCCTGGAATTTGCCCAAACTCATGTCCATTGAGTCAGTGATGCCATCCAACCATCTCATCCTCTGTTGCCATGTTCTCCTCCTGCCCTCAGTCTTTCCCAGCATCAGGGTCTTTTCTAATCAGGAAAAGCTCTTTGTATCAGGTGGCCAAAGTATTAGAGCTTCAATTTCAGCGCCAATCCTTCCAATGAATATTCAGGGTTGATTTTCTTTAGGATTGACTGGTTTGATCACCTTGCTGTCCAACAGACTCTCAAGAGTCTTCTCCAGCACCACAGCTCAAAAGCATTAATTCTCAGTGCTCAGCCTTTTTTACAGTCCAGCTGTCATATCCATATGTGACTACTGGAAAAACCATGCCTTTGACTATATGGACCTTTGTCAGCAAAGTGATGTCTCTGCTATTTTAATACACTGCCTAGGTTTGTCTTAGCTATTCTTCCAAGGAACAAGTGTCTTTTAATTTTGTGGCTGCAGTCACCATCTGCAGTGATTTTGGAGCCCAAGAAAGTGAAATCTGACACTGTTTCAACATTTTCCCCCATCTATTTGCCATGAAGTGATAGGGCCAGATGCCATGATTGTTTTTTGAATGTTGAATTTTAAGCCATCTTTTTCACTTTCCTCTTTCATCTTCATCAAGAGGCTCTTTAGATTCTCTTCATTTTCTGCCATTAAAGCAGTATCATCTGCATATCTGAGGTTGTTGCTCTTTTTCCTAGAAATCTTGATTCCAGCTTGTGCTTCATCTAGCCCGGCATTTTGCATAATGTACACTGCATATAAGTTAAATAAGCTGGGTGACAATATACAGACTTGACGTACTCCTTTTACAATTTTGAACCAGTCTGTTGTTCCACGTCCAGTTCTGTTCCTTCTTGACCTGCATACAGGTTTCTCAGGAGGCAGGTATTGTGGTCTGGTATTCTCATCTCATTAAGAATATTCCACAGTTTGTTGTGATCCACACAAAGGCTTTAGCACAACGAAGCAGAAATAGATGTTTTCTGGAATTCCACTGCTTTTTCTGTGATCCAGCATATGTTGGCAATTTGATTTTCTGGTTCCTCTGCCTTTTCTAAATCCAGCTTGTACATCTGGAAGTTCTCGGTTCATGTACTGCTGAAGCCTAGCTTGAAGGATTTTGAGCATAATCTTGCTGTCATGTGAGATGAGTGCAACTGTATGGTAATTTGAACATTCTTTGGCATTGCCTTTTGAATTGGAATGAAAACTGACCTTATCCAGTCCTGTGGCCACTGCTGAGTTTTCCAAATTTGCTGACATATTGAGTGCAGCACTTTAACAGCATCATCTTTTAGGGTTTGAAATAGGTCAGCTGGAATTCCATCACCTCCACTCGCTTTGGTCATTGTAATGCTTCCTAAGGCCCACTTGACTTTGCACTCCAGGATGTCTGGCTCTAGGTGAGTGACCACACCATCATGGAGCAATTTCAGTTGAAATCCAATCAGTACAAGGCAAACCCAAGAAAAGAACCAGGGGAATAAATACCCCTCCCTCCTTCCTCCCTTCCCACACTCCCACCTCCTGCTGGTCTCCTGGTTTATCCAGACAGCACTAGAATTCCACTGATGCAATTCACACAAGCCAGTCCTCCATGGCAGAGCAGGCAGCAGTGGAGAAGGGGAAGAATAGATGTAGAGAGTCAGGCAGATGTCTAGCATAGCACACAGAGTTGTTGCAATGATTTCATGAGATAACAGACTTAGCAAAGTGCGTGACATATAGTAGGCACTCACAGGTGAGAATGATGAGGAGGCCCAGAGAGGGAAAGCTAACTGCTCAAGGACACACAGCTAGTTCTAGAAAGCTGGGGGCGGGGTTGGGGGGAGATTCCCATAGTTAGTGCTCTCCCCACTTCCCCTCCCTGCCCTGGTGTATCACATGGCTTCACTGCTAACATTGAAATTTCCCTTCACCCTTCTCCTCAATGAATTATCTTCCCATAATACAGCCTCTATCACACCTTTCTGCAATGGAATGTATACCTCACCATGCTACTTACATCTCATTTCACTGCTTCAGTAAGTATATTTCATGATACCTGTCCCTAATGGTAGCAGCAGTGTTAGTCGCTCAGTCGTGTCTGACTCTTTGCGACCCCATGGACTGTAGACCACCAGACTCCTCTGTCCATGGAATTCCCCAGGTAAGACTACCCAAGTGGGTTGTCATGCCCTTCTCCAGGGGATCTTTCCAAACCAGGGATCGAATCTGGCTCTCCTGCATTGCAGGCGGATTCTTTACAGTCTGAGCCACAAGGGAAGCTCATACTTTTCCCTTAACATCTCATATTTTAGATACTGACATGATGTATTACTCAACATCACAGCAGACACACTTCTTCTTCCACATTTAATGGACTTTTCTGCTCACATATGTCATATCTCTCTTTAGATATGCCAAATTAAGCTCCATTAAGAATACTAAATTAATAGCCAAGAATTTTAATTACATCTCTATCACAAGCTAGGTGTCTGATCTGCAGAAGAAGACTTAACTTATCAAGGTCTTGGATTTTTTTTCATGTATCCAAGTAGGCAATTTTACAGGCTCCTCCCAGTGCCAAAGTTCATTGATGATGCTAAGGAAGAGGAGGAAGATAATGACTCACAGAGAGTGAGCCCCAGCTTTATACCAGGCACTGTGCCAAGTATCAATACTTTATCCTCATTACCTCACCGAACCACTGTGGCCACCCTGTGAGAAAGACCCATTATCCCCATTTTGCAGATGAAGAAACTGAGACTCAGAGCAGACAAGCAATTTGCCCACAGTCACCCAACTACCTCTTAGAAGCACCAGAATGTACTTGGATTCATCTGACACTAGAAACCACATTCTAATCCAATGATTCTCAAAGTATAGTCCCAAGATGAGTAACATCAGCAGCACATGGAATTTATTATGAATGCAAATTCTCAGGCCTCATCCCAGATTCCAGATCCTTGGGCATGTGTCCTAGCAAACTGTGTTTAACAAGCCCTCCAAATGAATCCAATGTGCAGCTCAAGTGTGAGATCCACTACTCCAAACTGCTATGCTATATAACTTCTCTTTCCCTCTTACCAGGTATATCTCATCATACATTCAAATATGCTGATATCAATACTGCTCTCTAAACACAAACCACAATATCTTTCTGTTTGTATATCTGGTTTTCTTCTTAAATGTGCTAATTACATAATTCTTCCCATATAAACATCTCAAGGTATCTCCAACATCCTTTAAATGTTTTCATATAACTGCCCTCATTTAGGTTTGCGAGATATCCTAGGCCTGAGGTGGTGACCTCAGTCTAGCTGAAGGAATAGACGTGAGAATTATTGATTGTAATTCGGGTAAGGACATGCGCTCTGGTGGTCAGAGGGGCAGTCTGTTAGGAGCATGAAGCAGCAGCATTCGATGCTAAAGCAACATGTAATGAACAGAGCAGTTGGGGTTTTCTTTCCAAAAGGAAGTAATGCTTGACTAGTTTCAAATATTAGAAGAATAATGATTGTTATTGTTTTAATCTTAGTTCCTTTTTTAAAATTTATTGAAATATAGTTGATTCACAATGTTTTATGTTGTTTCAGATGTACAGTAAAGAGACTCAGCCATATACATAAATATATATATATATACTTTTTTAAGATCCCTTCCCATTATAGGTTATTATAAGATATTGAATATAGTTCCCCGTGCTATAAAGTAGGTCCTTGTTGGCTATCTATTCCATATATAGCAGTGTGTATATTTTAATCACAAACTCCTAGTTTATCCCCTACCCCTTTCCCTTTGGTAACCATGAGTTTGTTTCTTATGTCTATATATCTATTTCTGTTTTGTAAATAAGTCCATTGTATCATATTTTTAGATTCCACTTATAAGTGATATTATATAATACTCACCTTTATCTGACTTACTTCAGTTAGTATGATAATCTCTAGGTCCATCCATATTGCTTCAAATGGCATTACTTCATTCTTTTTTATTACTGAGTAATATTCCATTGCATATGTGTACCACATCTTCCTTATCCATTCATCTGTCAGTGGACACTTGGCTTGTTTCCATGTCTTGGCTATTGTTCATTGTGCTCTATGAACATTGGGGTTATGTATATTTTCAAATTATACTTTTGTCCAGATATATGCCCAGGAGTGGGATTGCTGGGTCATACGGTAGTTCTATTTTTAGTTTTTTAAGGAACCTCCATACTGTTCTCTATAGTGGCTGTACCAATTTAAATTCCCACTAATGGTGTAGGAGGGTTCCGTTTTCTCCACATCCTCTCCAGCATTTATTATTCATAGACTTTTTGACGATGGCCATTCGGATCCATGTGAGGTGATACCTCATTGTAGTTTTAAAATATCAGACAAAGAAAATATTTTCACCAGCTCAAAGATTTAGTTGACCACTCCCCAGTGACAAATTAAGAAAAGACTCTAAAACAGGCACTCCAGTTTTCACCATATTCCTCCTGAAAGCTCAGGACTATGGCTGGGGTAAGATCAGGGTGGTTTGGAAGCACTCAGGAGGAAGTACCAGGAGTCAGACTGGGTGAGCTAAGTTTTGAAAGACCAGACATAACTAGCTATACAACGAAGACAAATGAGGATGCACATCTCCAGGCAGTTTGGCAATGCTGCATGAAGAAGTGATGGAGAGCACAGAGTGGCTTATTGTAGAGACCCAGGCTTCCCTGTCCATCACCAGCTCCCGGAGCTTGCCCAAACTTATGTCCATCAAGTCGGTGATGCCATCCAACCATCTCATCCTCTGTCATCTCCTTCTCCTCCTGCCTTCATTCCTTCCCAGCATGAGTCTTTTCCAATGAGTCAGTTTTTCACATCAGGTGGCCGAAGTATTGGAGTTTCAGCTTCAGCATCAGTCCCTCCAATGAATATTCAGGACTGATTTCCTTTAGAATTGACTGGTTTGATCTCCTTGCAGTCCAAGGGACTCTCAAGAGTCTTCTCCAACACCGCAGTTCAAAAGCATCAATTCTTCAGTGCTCAGCTTTCTTTATGGCCCAACTCTCACATCCATACATGACTACTGGAAAAACCATAGCTTTGACTAGACAGGCCTTTGTTGGCAAAGTAATTTCTAGGTCAATCTCTAGGTCAGGAAGATCCCCTGGAGAAGGACATGGCAACCCACTCCAATATGCTTGCCTAGAGAATCCCATGGACAGAGTGGCCTGGAAGGCTACAGTCCATAGGGTTGCACAGAGTTGGATATGACTGAAGAGACTTAGCAAGCAAGCAAGCGAGGAATCAAGTCCTGCTCTCTTATCACTGGCAGAATGACCTTGACTACATCACCTAAGGTTGTGCAAGTCTTGTATTTTTCACTCCATCACATAGTTAGAATAGTATTATCTAGTCTAGAGTTTTAGAGATTAAACTATGTAACTGATGTAATTTATACATTGCACTGCCTAGTATACTTGTCATTTTTTATATTATTATTGATGTTGTCCTCTCAGGAGGAAGCATGAGAAGTGAAGACATTGAAAAGCATGGGGCACAGAGTATTGTAATATGATTGAGGAGTGGACTGAATGTGTGAAAGCAGCAGGGTTTGATTGGACATACATTAGTGTAGCATGCTAGCATCACAACAAGATGTGCATAATTTTTAGGAAAAGTGTGTATGGAAGGAGTCGTTGAAGATCACAACCAAACCAAGAAGTTTAGCTTTTTGGGCTAAACTAAGGTGGTAGGTCTTAGTTTCAATCTTTCCCAGCATCAGGGTCTTTTCTAATTCAGTTCTTCACACCAGGTGGCCAAAGTATTAGAGTTTCAGCATCAGTCTTTCCAATGAACATTCAGGACCGATTTCCTTGAGGATGGACTGGTTGGATCTCCTTGCAGTTCAAGGGACTCTTAAGAGTCTTCTCCAACACCTGAGAAAGGCTGAGTCTGGGACCAGAATAATCTCCCTAGCAGATTTCCAGAGCAGTGGCCATTCTCCTGAGAGTCTGAACTTGCTTAAAATAGCCCACACGCTGCCCGGCAGCCCTCAGTCACCAGTGTGAAAACCTCAAACTCCAGCAGTCCAGCAGAGACACCTCAGCCTATTTCTAGTTTGTTTTTCCAGTTTGAGATGTCTCATTCCTCCCAAACCCTCTCCCTCCCTCCCTCCGCCCACCATAATTTTTTCCTCTTGAACTCAGCCTATCACAACTCTTCATCAGCCGTGACCCTCCCTCAGGGCTCTCTCAGCCACTCCTGATTTCCTTCTTGCCTCTCTTCTCCTTCTCCCTGCACGTGGCTTCACCTCTTGCTCTGCCTGCATCTTATTTCCTCTCTAAACATCTCCTCATTTTTTTTTCTTCCTTTCCTGACAATCGCAGGCCCATAATGTGGATTCCCTCCAAGGATGCTTTCTCACTCCCGTCCCACTTCCTAAAGGTGCATTTGTTGCCTCTCCCCATCCTGTACCGGCCCTGCTTTCCTCTGAGGACGCTCAGCACATCTTCCCTCTCTGTGTGCCTCCTTGTCCCCTGAGAGACAGAAACCTCCTGCAGTACAAGACCTGCTGCCCTGTGTGCAGAAAAGCAAAGAGCCCAGGCAGGAAGAATCAGTCTTTGAAAAGTGAAGGCAGTTACCTGAAACCAAAGGTAGTTCAGCGGCTGAACCAGGATGATAAGCTGATCTTCTAAGTCCAGGACTCTGGGAAATTAACAACACCAAGTGTGCCAGGTCTACATAGACTCCGACTTCTTGCCTTAGCTGGGCTCCTGCTGCTGCACAGGGGTCCTCCGCTCCATCTCCTGCTGACTCCCCTCCACTTTCCTCAAGGAGAAAGCTGCCTTCCCAACCTTCCTGCCTCAAGCAAGTAGACTTCTCTGGTCTTGGGATCTGCTGGATCCTGGTCTCCTCCAGGCAAAGGATTTTAAAGGCATCTAGGGTCAAGGGAGTTAAATTAAACACTCTGGAGTCATCTCTGCCCAGCATGGCTCTATTGGGTCTCAAGGGTGATCCCTCAGGAAGCAGTGGGCATGCATGCTCGGTCACTTCAGTCATGTCCAACTCTTTGTGACCCCATGGATTGTAGCCTGCCAGGCTCCTTTGTCTGTGGAATTTTTCAGGCAAGAATATTGGTAGGTGGCCATTTCCTTCTCCAGGGGATCTTTCCAATGCAGGGATCGAACCCACGTCTCTTAAGTCTCCTGGATTGAGAGGTAGATTCTTTACTACTAGTGCCAGCTGGGAAGCCTCTCAGAAGGCATGTCTTTAATAGGAAGGAGAGATGTCTATAGAAGAGAGTTGCTAAACACCGGAGAGTGGGGGAGGATGGGGGACTGAAAAACCTCGGGTTTCCATTTATAGCTACATAGCACATCTCTGAAAGTACTTTCCTTAAAATGCTCCAATTCCTCTCCCTGGGCCAGCATCGCAGGGGGGTTAAAGAAATGGGTCACGCATGGGAATTTACAAGATGTATTCATACAGCACAGGAGCCCATTGGAGGAGTGGAGATGAATTGGTCCCCTGGCTCCTGTCTGGTCCTGGGGTCAACACCCTGAGGGCGGAGTTGACTAGAGCAGCAGGCCCATTAAGGCTCTGAGATGGTGGGAGGCTGGAGGTCCCTGGGACTGGAGTTGGAGCTACCAGAGATTCTCTCTGGGCTCCTCTTACCTTGCATCGATCACTAAACCCACCATCATAGGACTGTGATGGGGCAAACATTTTCTATTTCCCCAGAATTAGTGATTAGGGCCCAAGATGAACAAAACAGAGATGCTAAGTATCCCATATTGTAAAGAACAACAGTTAGGGCCTTGATACCCTCCACTAAGAGAACATGACACTTGAAATAGCTCTGGAACTAACCACCCTTCCCCAGCCCAATCTATAAAAGAAGGATGGGAGAGAGAGTGGAAGGAGATAGATAAGAAACGCTGGGTTGCCTCTTCTCCTCCTTGAAGCTGAAAAAGCAGGGAGGCTCTGAGAGAATTGTTCATGGGGGGTGTAATCTGGCTGTTGGTCTGACATCCCTTTTCCCAGTTAGACGTCTGTGATGCAGGCAACTTGCTGATCAGCCTCCTCTACCTAGTGAAGCAGGGAGGGGAGAAGTTGGAGAGATGTAGAGAGGAGGCGATAAGGATCAACCTGCACGCCCACCAACTGGTACAATTTCCCAGGGGTGAATGGACCCCCAGAAGGAAGCCAGGTGTGAGCTATGATTCAGGTATGAAACCCAAGGCAGGGTCCTCAGAGCAAAGTGGACATGGCGTCGTGCATTGATGTGTGGAAGTGTGGAAAAGGTCAAGCCAGAACTGGATTTCCCACACACAGTTCCCATGTATGGAGGGAGCCCCCCCAGATCCAGCATGGGCTGCATACAAATACCCCGTATGGTATTTGAGCACCTGCCACCCAGAGGGCAAGCAGCGCCGACCTGAGAAGCTGCCACAATGAGCAGAAAGGGGAACGACTCTTGTCTGTTAACAGATCTCCCTGGAATCCCAGCAGTCCAGTGGTTAGCATTTCATCTTCCAATGCAGAGGGTGCGGGTTGGACCCCTGGTTGGGGAGCTAAGATCTCACATGCTTCGGGGCCAAAAAACCCCCAAAGCATAAAACAGAAGCAATATTGTAACAAATTCAATCAAGTCTTTTAAAAAATGGTCCACATCAAAAATACCTTAAAAAAAAACAACACAGAGACCCCCATGGTTTTCCTATCCTTCCTTCCATCCCCGTCATCTCGGGAGAGCTGCTTGAGGATAAAGTAGAGGAAGAATTGTCTCAGAGACTGACTGAAGCCCCCCTGCTCTTCTCCTCCAAGCTGCTGGGCTGTCAGTTCACCATTGGGCACTCCAGTATTCTTGGGCTTCCCTTGGGGCTCTGTTGGAAAAGAACCTGCCTGCAATGCAGGAGACCTGGGTTCAGTCCCTGGGTTGGGAAGATCCCTTGGAGAAGGGAAAGGCTCCCCACTCTAGTATTCTGGCCTGGAGAAATCCATGGGGTCGCAAAGAGTCAGACATGACTGAGTGACTTTCATAGACAGACAGACAGACAGACGGGGAAGAGGAGCTAAACCAAGCTGGAGACTGAAGCTTTATCATTGGACAGAACTGAGCTGGTAAATAACTGAAATAACCAGGAAGGTATGGGAACTGCCCAAGCTGTCACAGGAAAAAGAGTACGTCAAGGCTGTATATTGTCACCCTGCTTATTTAACTTATATGCAGAGTACATCATGAGAAACGCTGGGCTGGAAGAAACACAAGCTGGAATCAAGATTGCCGGGAGAAATATCAATAACCTCAGATATGCAGATGACACCACCCTTATGGCAGAAAGTGAAGAAGAACTAAAGAGCCTCTTGATGAAAGTGAAAGAGGAGAGTGAAAAACTTGGCTTAAAGCTCAACATTCAGAAAACTAAGATCATGGCATCTGGTCCAATCATTTCATGGCAAATAGATGCGGAAACAGTGCAGACAGTGGCAGACTTTATTTTGGGGGGCTCCAAAATCACTGCAGATGGTGACTGCAGCCATGAAATTAAAAGACGCTTACTCCTTGGAAGGAAAGTTATAACCAACCTAGACAACATATTAAAAAGCAGAGACATTACTTTGTCAACAAAGCTCTGTCTAGTCAAGGCTATTGTTTTTCCAGTAGTCATGTATGCATGTGAGAGTTGGACGGTGAAGAAAGCTGAGCGCAGAATTGATGCTTGTGAACTGTGGTATTGGAGAAGACTCCTGAGAGTCCCTTGGACTGCAAAGAGATCAAACCAGTCAATCTTAAAGGAGATCAGTCCTGGGTGTTCATTGGAAGGACTGATGTTGAAGCTGAAATTCCAATACTTGGGCTACTTGATGCAAAGAACTGACTCATTTGAAAAGGCCCTGATGCTGGGAAAGATTGAAGGCAGGAGGAGAAGGGGACGACAGAGGATGAGATGGTTGGATGGCATCACCAACTCAATGGACATGAGTTTGGGTAAACTCCGGGAGTTGATGATGGACAGGGAGGCCTGACGTGTTGCAGTTCATGGGGTCACAAAGAGTCGGACACGACTGAGCGACTGAACTGAACTGAACCCTGAGGAAAGAAGATGCAGTGGAGCACAGCTGAGAGCCAGGGTGGCAGAGGGGAAATGTCATATGTACCCCCAGAGTGCTGCAATTCCTCAGCTGTTTTCATGCAGAGTTACTTGTTGCCTCTCCAAGTTCTCCAGCACTGGGGCGTGGCTAATTACCTGAGACCTAGCCCACCCCCACCTCGCCCCTCCCCAGGGTGGGGTGTGGTAGCTCGAGGGAGAGAAGGTGAATTCATCCCCTGCTTTACCCACAACAGAGAGAATGATCATTACCCTAATGATCATTACCTTTACATCAGAAGTCATAGACATAAAATGCACTGTGGAAACTGTGAAAAAAACAAGTCTTTTTATTCTTGGACAACGTAAAAATTGCAGGGTTTTTCCCATCAATATGGAAAATACAAAGATAATCTATGTTGTGACAGTCAGCAGAGTTGTCCACCAAATACTAATTTTACTTCTGTTAATAGATCCCCCTGGACTCCCTGGCAGTCCATTGGTTAGGGCTTCACCTTCCAATGCTGAGGTGCGAGTTGGACCCCTGGTTGGGGACCTAAGGTCTCACAGTACTAATTCTACTTCTGGGCACTTGCCAGCTGCCCTTGAGCTAGATGGGACCATGTGATTTGTTGTAGTCATTGAGATTTGAACAAAGTGACATGCCACTTCCAGATGGAAGCTTTAAGAACCAGGGTACAATGTAGCATGTTCTCTCTCTTTTTTTTTTTTTCCTTCACAATCAAGGAGAGTGGAGCCTCCCTCAACCTGGGTCCCTGATGACAAGAAGCACCTCCTGCTGACGAGTGATGGATATGTTCCAGGAGGGAGACCAATACCTTTGTGACTTAAGTGGGTAGGGGGCAGGATGTGTATTACTACATCTTATCCTGGTCTCTCCTGATTCTTATGAGTAATTCACCAACATGTCCATCATCCAGTGAAGACACCACATCCAAGCAGTCAGTGGCCCTCCACCGCCAAGCGTGTGGATGACCAGGGTTAGTGTATGTGTCACATACAGGATGGCAGACCATTAGCTACAATCAAAACCTTGGTTAGGAAGACCCCAGGCAACAGGACCTTCACAGAGCAGCTACGGGAAGAAGGGGAGCAGTGTATTCAGTGGGAGGGATGAGGCTACCCCGGTAAGGTGTTGGCACAGAAGAGTATAAGGGATGGGTCAGATTTGACAAGAAATGGCAAGAGATACCTGTGTCACACACCTGACAGGCATATAATCAAGGTCATGCCCCTTCCTTGTTTAATTCATGAAAGTCACACAAAGGGACACAGTGATCCAGGCCACAAGAATGAGGCCTTGGTTTGGTATCACTGCGTGAAAACGATCAAGTTTTCCCTGTCACCCCTGTAAAACAGGAGAAAAAAAAAGTCAAATGCCACAGACCAGAAGATTAGGTTTCCAAGAAGCTCTTCAATGTCCTTGATGGGCACACCTAATGGCCTTGTGGGTCATTCGGGAACCTGGGAATAAATGGTCAGAAGAGCAGACTGGCTCTCTCCGGGTTTTTTTCCTACCAGGATTCTGGTGCTGCCAGATTCCCAGACCCCTGGGGAAACCAGGGATGAGTACCAGCCTGGAGACCCCTCATAGTATCTGAGGGACCCCAGCAGCAGTCATCTCTTGACATCCAACTGACAATGTCTCCGGTCTTCCCCTCCCCACAAAGGCCAACCTTGACTCAGGAGCCTTTGGGTGAAAGAATTAGCAGGATGGGTCTATGGTTCCCTTTTCCTTGACTGCCACTAGGAATGGCCCTCTCATCTTTGGAGAAAGCAGAGGAAGGCTAAACAGGGCTGCAGGGTCAACCCCAAGTCTCCCAGTGAGGTTCTGCATGGGCAAAGACCTCCCTTATTTCTCTTCCCCAACCCTGAAAGCCCATGATAGACATCTGCAAATTAATGGTTTTTTAATAAGACTCTAAACTATGCAGAGAAAAAATAATATGCACTCAGAGCTGAATACAACCACGCAGAGTGAAGGAAGGAGAAGGCTGCTATTTCAGTGCCTGAAGGAAGGCAGCCCACAGTGGGCAGAGCTCCGGGCCTGGAGGGGAAGATCTGAAGGTGATGCTTGGCTCTGACTTTCCCCGTCTGGTGCAACCCAGCAAGTCACTGAGCTTCCGAGCCTGTGACCACACCTGTAAGATGGGGATAACGATGCCCACGTCACTGGGCTGGAGTGAGCATTAGTTCAAGGCCTGTGGACACAGCAGCTGACTGTCAGCACTGGAGGAGGGAAACCTGCCGGACCCCATCTGAAGGCTGAGATCCTTTCCCAGGAACGCTTAGCTAAAGAAAGGGCTGGGGGCAGGGTCATTTTCAAGGGCATTGTATTCTGTTTACCTGCAAAGGGTAAGGGGACAGAGGTGGCAGAATGAAGTTCTCAGAGGTGGGAGAGGAAGCCACAGCTGCTTGTGCAGAGAGGGAGGCAAAGGGGAAAGATGTCTGTAGCACCATAAATAATCTGGAGCCTCATCTCTGCTGCAGTGTCCATGCTGAAGGCCTCCAGCAATGTGAGCCAGACCAGCAGCCTTGACCTGAATACGTGCCCCACAAAACTAGGGCACAGACGGCGTGAACCCCACTGGGGCCCGCTCCTTGTTTACAGCTGCTTCCCAGCCTGGGGTCTTGCGCTCAGAATCACGGCCAACATGGCCACTCCCATCAGCCTGAGCCATGGAATGGGCTACCCCAGCCCTGCCCACAAAGCACCGCCAGCAACATCCCCTACCTTCCAGTGATGGCTTGTGGGGCCAGCTGCCTAGGTGCAGGTCAGAGGAAGTGTTACAAACAGGGTACTGGCCCTGTAGGCAAGGGCCCAGGGGATCAAGGTCTTCACTGCAAGCATGGTACCACCTCATGGCCAATTCTGGCTTCCTTTCTGGTCTAGCACCTCAGACTTCCTAAGATCAGAGTGGAGGGCACCTGGGCCACAGTAAACAACTAAACCGTTAAGGAAATGAATGCTTTCCATCAAAGGAAGCCACCCAAAGAAAGAGGCAACAGCCACCAAGGTTTACGCATTTTTTATTTTTTATAAAACAAGCTACAAACGGTCTCCCTCCCTCCTCACAAAGGAAAACCACACAACTCAGCCTCCACACATGTGTGAGAGAGATGTCCCGGGGAGATTCCAACTTTCTTCATGGAGGCGCTTCCTTCAGGGCAGAGAAGGAGACTGAGGTCTCCTGGAAAGTCCACCCAGCCAGCACACCAGGCTTTCTGGTCCAGACTGACAGGCCAGGGCTCTTGTTCCATCCTACCATGTTAGGATGGGGTCTCCAGTCACCCTGACACAACCTCTGGGGCTTTTCACCAGGACAGCAAGAACCTTCTCCAGTCAGAGGATGGGATACTGGGATGGGATAGGAGATGCACAGAGATGCGGCCAGATTTCCAAAAATAATCCACAAAGGCGTTGGTCCTGGAAAACCGCCCACCCTCCCTCCCTGCTGCTGTGGCTGCTCGCGGGAAGGAGGGCTCTGTGTCACCTGTCACCCTTTGTCGGATGACTGTCATGGGCATGCCCCCCGCCACCCCAGGCAAGAGGAAGCTGGGGTATGACCCAAAGGCTGGGCGATCCACGTTGGAATCACAGTAAAACACCCATGGGAAGCTAGGCCTGGATTCCCCATGGCTGGGCCGTTCTGTCTTTACTTCCAGGGGAGGCAGAAGTGAGAGGCCCAAGATGAATTCGGCTCTGGAACTGGCCTCAATCCTGGAGGCCCGTATGAACATTTAGGAAAACAGGAAGAACCTCAGTACTGAGTTTAAAAAAAAAAATAGAAAAGGTTGAGTGACCAACAAGGTGATGAATACAACTCTTCGCTAAGGCTTACGCTGACCAGAGGACAGGAGGAGAGAAAGAAGACTGCAGAAGCAGCTGCCTAGTCTGACCTCGGCATTGGGCGCTGTCTCAGGGAGCCTCATTCATGGGTGTGTGAGAGGTGAGACGCCGTGGGTGGGCACCGCACTCATCAGGACAGGCCTTCTGTCCTTCTCCCTCCACTGCTCAGATATTAAATTTAACTACTAAATAAAAGGCCCCGTGGGGTGTCTTTTTCTTGTCTGTCTCCCCTCTCCTGCTTTACATGGAGTAGATGCTAAATGTGGCTGGAAATGTTTCAAGACCACCCTAACGCACATCCTTTGAGGGCTATTTGTTCAGCGGGCACCAGCAAGACTGTGCACCCACTGAGTCTGGGCCGCCTGGGGGTCTGGATGGCCTGACCACATGGGCGTTGGAGGATGGGAACTCCTGAGGGCTATGGGCCTCCCTCCAGGAGCCACTCCCATTGTCCTGCAATGTCCACTCCCTCCCTTGAGAAGGGCAACCGCCAAGTGACTTGCCGCTCTGACAGCCACAGCAGAAGGTGGCCCCATCCTCCCACCAGAAAAGATACCCACGGAGTCTGCACTGTAATCACAATGGAATCCAGGCTGGCCAGGGACGGAGTCCTGGGTTCTAGAGAGCGAGGCTGTGTGCCCAGAGCCCCCACAACTCAGAGAGGGGAGAGGGAGGGGAATAAACAGACAGCAATGCCAACACCTGTACAAAAGAACTATACAATTTACATATATATTTATATACAGTATATAAATCTCTTTCTTCTCAGTCCCAGCAAGCCCCCCGCCCTCCAAACCCTAAAAGTTGTCAGTAGCAGATCCAAAAACTTAACAATAAAAGAGAATAAACAGTCTTTCTTCCCTTTCCTTTTCCCACTGCGGTATTAGATACTGGTGTTTAAAAATGAAACCAAAAAAGAAAACACACAAATAAGAGTTATTAAAAGTGCAAACGCGATGGGCACCACTTATGTTACATGGGATGTGGCTGGGCCGTGGGCAACGTCAAAGGTTAGCTGTCTGATGATCCATCCTGCCTCCCTGGTCTCTCCACCTGCCCTTTGATTTTCCGCTCCTTAGACGAGGCGTCCTACTGACAAGGGAAGGAATAAGCAAGAAATTAGAGCTGAGTTTAAGAGAACTCTGGGCTTCCCTGGTGGCTCAGATAGTAAAGACTCTGCCTGCAATGCAGGAAACCTGGGTTCAATCCCTGGACTGGGAAGATCCCCTGGAGAAGGAAATGGCAATCCACTCCAGTATTCTTGCCTGGAAAATCCCACGAATGGAGGAACCTGGCGGGCTATAGTCCATGGAGTCGCAAAGAGTTGGACACGACAGAGCGACTAAAACACTTTTGTGAGGATTCCAAATACATACATCCATTTCATCACTTGAGAGAGAGTTTTTCTGTTCAGGGTTAGGCGCCATCTTCGGGCAAGTCAGTGGGAGAGCTGGTGGGTTTTTTCAATGGAAGGACTTGTCTCCGGCCTCACAGGGTGGTGACAGTAATCCTGAGGGCTGCACTTCATAAACTGGGAAGGACCAGTTAAGAAAGGACCCAGTCCTCAGAACACTGTGCTGGGAAGTCAGCTCCCCAGTGAGGAGTCTGGTTGGTGAAAATGCCTGTGTTCATGGGGCATTTCCCAAAATTCAGTCCCTCGGACCCAAAGCTACATTCATCCCCAAACTCTATGTCTTCCCCCACCTGACTTTTGCCCCCTACTAGATGTGCAAGCCCCTCTCAGCCCACCAGAGGGCATCGCGTGATGCCAGATGACTAACGTCTGCTTCATTCCCTGCATACAATCTACCCAGGTGGCTTTTCTGCTGCTCCAGAGCAGAGACCCAGGAAAGCTGCTGGGAGCGCAGGGATGTGTTGCTCTGTGCCTGCCGTGCTGTACTGTGCTGCTCAGTCGTGTCCGACTCTTTGCAACCCTATAGACTATAACCCACCAGGCTCTTCTGTCCATGGGATTCTCCAGGCAAGAATACTGGAGTGGGCTGCCATTTCCTCCTGCAGAGGATCTTCCTGACTCAGGGATCAAACCCGGGTCTCTTACGTCTCTTGCATTGGCAGGTGAGTTCTTCACCACTGGAGCCTCTTGTGTTTCTCAACTACTTCTAATTTCTTTTGTGCATTCACCGCAAACCAGGCACCAGCTTGCTAAATCTTTGCACCAAATCTGTGAGGCAGACGCTATCATATCCATTTTGCAGATAAGGGAATTCAGGCTCAGAGACTTTGGGTAGCTTGCTAAAGATTACAGAGCTGGGAAGTGCCAGGGCTGCCTGCTTCCTTTGGGTCCTGTGCACCTGGTGCCTGGCAAAGCTTCAGAAGACAGCCCGGAGGCCTCCGTGAGCTGGGTGGACCTGAGGTCACCACACCCAGCCTCCCCCTAGCTGCTGTGTGGTGTGTGGACCTTAACTACCAGCACGGGAAGCGGACCAAGGGCAGAGTGCCGATGGAGCTCTGTGATTCCGAACCTACTGAGCCCAGAAGTGCTCCAGGTGGGCCTGGGGGTCAATGCAAGCACTGGGTAGTCTCTTTCCAATACTGGCCCCCAGCTTGTGCTCTGAGCAATGGGCACAGACTCTAAGTGTGCCAAAGCATAACATCACCACACAGGACAGTCCCTCTCCCGGCCCTTCATCATTTGACCAGGATCTAATGCACTGTGCCTGAGGTTAGGAGTTGAGAAGGCACACCCATGATGGCAGGGGATAATTGGGAGTGTGGACGGCATGCAGTGTGACCAGTGCTTCTGACAGCTGCAACAGTCTCATGAAGAATAGTGTTATCTATCGAACTTTCACGGAGGTCCCTCAATGCTTCAACCATGTCGACAACTGCTTTGACTCGCTGTCTCAATGCATCGGCACAATGGCCCTGTGAGGTGGATACTATGGTTATTTCCATCTTACAGAAACGGAAACCTGGGATGGAGTAGTTTGACTTGGATGAAAGAGTGGATCTGTGGCTGAAGCAGGGTTTGACCCATGACGCTGCACCATGTCCTGGGGACTCAGAGTCGTGGGGGCACAGAGAGGCATCCTCATCAGACAGGACTGCCTAGAGGAGGTGAAGGACGTTAGGGTGACTGAGATGCATGTTTAGAGATGGAAGGAGAGCGGAGGCAATGGGAGGTAAGGTGAGAGAGTTTAAACTATATAAGGGCAATGGGAAGTTGTTGAAGGGATTCAGTCTGAGAAACAATAGCATCAGTTTTGGTTAAAAAAAAAAAATTCTTCTGGGGCAGTGTGGGAAACAGATTGGGGATGAGCATCACTCACCCAGGGTCACACCTCCCAGAACCAGGGCCAGATCCCAAGACTGGGTACCTCAGCCACCTCCCCAGCTACCTTTTGGGTTTACCCTGTCAACCAAGGGTTAGAACAAGGAAAAGCCCTTATGTCTCCTTCAAGGCAGTTCTCGGCACCAAACAAGTCAGAATTACCCAAATCGGCATCATCAGCCCAGATTCTGCACCTGCATTATGACTCTCTAATTTTGGGGGTGCAACCAACTTGACAGGTCCAAGTCATGTTTGTTATCTTCCCCACCCCCTAGACCTGCTCTGCTCCTCCTCCCGTGTTGCCCGTCTCAGTGAAGGGACCGCCCTCCAGTTGCCCACACCAACACTCATCCCTCTATGCACTCAATCACCAAGCCCTGAAGTTCTACCTAGTCACCTCCACCCAGTACTCTGCAACCCCACTGAGTTTTCCCTAACTCAGGCCTCCGTCATCTCCTGCCTGGTCAGTGCTCCAGCCTCCTATTGGGTCTCTGCCCTCACTCATCCCCGATCCATTTCCCACACTGCCCCAGAAGAATTTTTTTTTTTTTTTTTTACCAAAACTGATGCTATCATTTCTCTGACTGAATCCCTTCAACAACTTCCCATTTAAACTATTTTAAACTCCCTCACCTTACCTCCTGCTGCCTCCCCTCTCCTTCCATCTCTAAATAAGCATCCCAGTCACCCTGCTGTCCTTCAGCTCCTCTAAAACTCTCCTTCCCCACTTTCATAGCCTCCCCTTCACTTGCCTCAGTTCAGAACACTCCTCCCTCCCATGACCTTTCACCTCAGCAACCTCTTACTCACTGGTCAGGGTTTTGTCTAGAGCAAGGGCAGCAAGCTTTTTTGTGAAGAACTAGATGCAAACATTTTAGCTTTGTGAGCCATGGACAATATACAACAGTCTTGGCTGCATAGTCTTCTTTTTTGAAAATTACATCCTTTTAAAAATAGAAAGGACACTTGCTCCTTGGAAGAAAAGTTATGGCCAACCTAGACAGCATATTAAAAAGCAGAGACATTACTTTGCCAGCAAATGTCCATCTAGTCAAAGCTATGGTTTTTCCAGTAGTCATGTACAGATGTGAGAGTTGGACTATAAAGAAAGCTGAGCGCTGAAGAACGGATGTTTTTGAACACTGGTATTGGAGAAGACTCTTGAGAGTCCCTTGGATAGCAAGGAGATCCAATCAGTCAATCCTAAAGGAAATTAGTTCTGAATATTCATTGGAAGGGCTGATGCTGAAGCTGAAACTCCAATACTTTGGCCACCTGATGCAAAGAACTGACTCATTTGAAAAGATCCTGATGCTGGGAAAGATTGAAGGCGGGAGGAGAGGGGGACGACAGTGGATGAGATGGTTGGATGGTATCACGGACTCAATGGACATGAGTTTGAGTAAACTCTGGGAGTTGGTAATGGACAGGGAGGCCTGGCGTGCTGCAGTCCATGGGGTGGCAAAGAGTCAGACACGAGTGAGCGACTGAACTGAACTGAAAAATAGAAAAGCCACTCTTAGCTCACAGGCTGTACAGAAACAGGCCATGGACACTAGACTGGGCCCATGGGCTATGGTTGGCTGACCTCTGGCTAAGACATCACTTCCTTCCTGAAGATTTCCAAGCCTGATGGCCCCTGAGCGGATGCAGGTGTCTTACGTATGTTCCCATAATATTCTGCGTTTGCTGCGCTGCGACAGAGACCATCAGGTGTCTACCAGAATCCATGCTCTCCTCGTCTTCCTGGGCCCCCAGCCCTCCTCACTGTGGGGTGTGGTCTGGTGATGGAGATCCAGCCAGTGAAATAGGAGAGGTGATGTATATCACTTCGAAGACTGACCCATCAACCCCATCCCATGGGCACTGCTCCAGGGTTTACCATCCGGCTGACTGAGGAGGGAGAAGACCCCCAGGGTGACCTTGGATGTCAGAATGAACTTGGCAGAGTCATTCTCAGCCTGGGTCTCAGAGTGACTACACCTGGAACAATCTCCACTATCCCCCTACACACACACACACACACACACACACACACATACCCTAGGACCTGGAATCATGGTGAATTACTATAAGGGCAAGAGGAACTAATTTCCACTGCGTTGAGCCATTACATGTGTGGTTCTACTTGTCACTGCAACCTGGCGTATCCTAATACACCCTCACGGCACTCACCACAGTGTATATAAATACTTTAGCATCTGTCTCTTCAGTAGACTGTGGAAAGATAGGAAACTTACCCATCCATTCCTCCACTGTGTCAGGTGTCTAGCACAAAGCACAATGCACTCCCAGTAAGTAGTCAAATAAACGCATACCTGGGAATCTCATCTATTGCAGGGTGGGGGTGTGGGGTTCCCTTGGTCCCCTCCCTCCAGGAGGGGCAAGTCCTGGAGGGCCAGGAGCACAGGCGAGCACTCACCTTCTTTGCTCACACCCAGGCAGCCCTTCAGCTCGGGCAGTGAGATGACCTTGTCCTTGTTCAGGTCACAGTAGTCAGTGAAACGCCGGGCGCATTTCTTGGGCTTGGCTTTCTTCTTCACGTAGCGCTTGAAGGGCTTCATCTCGCGCTTGTTGATGTCGCTGCTGCTGTTGCTGTCCAGCTGGCTGAAGTACCAGTGCACCACGCGTTCCTCCAGGGTGTGGCTGGGGTCTGGCTCCGAGAACCTGGGCCACGGGCAGACACCCCACCCCCAAGCCCCGCTCAGGATCCTGCAGGAACCACCGGCCCCACCGCAAGTCTCTCCCGCATGCTCAGATGCCAAGGGTTGCTGGCAGCCAGGTAGAAATGGCTCCTCTAAGCCCAAACCCTCCCAGCCCTGCTCAGCCTGCAGCAGAATCAAGTCGTCCTTTCCCACTTGAGTCTCCAGCCCGGACAGTTCATTTCTGGGAGGTCCCCAACTAGGTGAACCCGCCACACCCTCCACCATAGCTAAGAATGTTCTCGTGCAAGATGGATGCTCAGGACGTACCGATTGGATTTAATTCACCTGAGAAGACCACAGGGATCCAAACTGTCTTTCTCCTAGCCTAGTGTTGCTGACGCACAAACTGCCATCACACATGAACTTGACACCCAAATGAGTGTGACTATGAAGGGAGCTTGGAGCCTGTACCTCAGCGCCCACGCTGGGTCCCAGGAGGGCTTCCAAAGCAGCAGGAGTAGCCCCTGGCTTCAAAATGTTGTCTTGGAAAGACAGAGTCAAAAAGAGTGAAACCAGGCAACAACAACTGAACGTGAAGTGTGAAGTTCCCATGGGCCATCGCTGTCGGGTACCAAGTGCGGTAAGAATTGAGAGAAGGAGGCAACTGAGATGGACACAAACAGAGGTTCTATAGCTGCAAGTCCAGACCTACTAACAGTGAGTCTCTCCACACAGAGGTTTTAAGAGAGGGCAGACCCAGGAAGCCACGTGTTAACTTGAACCCCTGGGGGATTCTGCTAAGAAGCAGAGTAACCTAGAAAGATTCCTGGGGGTTGAGATGCATGGTGGTGACTGCATCTAACACGGCCCCTGACAGTAACATGACAAGAGCAATGGCTACATGTGTAATGTACACAAGGTCTACCCTTTCATTTTATTTATTCATGCCTCGTTTTTTTCCCCAAAAGGATTCAGGGTGCTAGGTAATATTGAAAACTTTAAAAGCCAATGATGAGTCTGTTCTAGAGCGGGTGACTGGGGTCTCTGGCCAGGAGAACAGAGCCATACAAGTCCCATGGCTCCTGCTGCCAGGGTTGGCACTGAGTTAATGTGGTCCAGAACCTCGTGTTTAAAACCTTGGATAACCTTCCCTCGGTTGGGGAACTGAGGCTGAGGTTGGCCCATTGTCTGCAGGGAACCGGACAGACTACACCAGGGGTCCTACAGCAGGGATTCAGGGCCTGCCAGCACACTCTGAAGCTGTACCTAGCAAGAAAAATATTCAAGGCACTTGCCAATGCCTTGGGGTTCTTCTCTGGAATTTGCCGAGGTTTCCAGGAGGGAAGGGACAACCCTGACCCCTCCCCTATGAATGAGCTGGCAAACTCCCTCCCCCCCGCACCCCCAAGTGACCTCACCATGTAGGGAAAATGAAGTTTCATTACCAAAAAAAGCCAGGCGTCCCTGCTGAATGCCCATTCCTAATTAAGTGGATTACTACAGTCTTGGGCAGGCCCCATTGGGCACCTTGGACCAGGTCCAAGATAGCACAGTGAGTAGATCAGCCAGCAGGACCTCATCCTGACATGTCTGGAGCAGGGAGTACCTGGGGAAGGTATGAGGGACCGTCTGCTTCTAGCTCTTGGGAAACCTGCTAGGTCCGTCATAGAAACCAGGCTTGGAGCGGCTTACAAACAGGCAGGGCTCAGACTGTCATCTCTGCCAGTGCATGGTATTTTGGTGGTTTTGAGCTTCCTCTATTTTCACTGCAACATTCACTGTCGAGCCTGCGGGGCATATACCAGGAGGACCCCAGAAACGTCTCTATCAGGATGCTCCTGGAGCAGGAGGGAGGGTGGCCAGCTCCCTTGCAGAGCACCCTGTCTGCCTCCAACTTTCCCCAAATGAGGGAGGACCCAGGCCAGGGAGGAGAGCCAGGACGGGCCCCAGGGGAGGCACTCCAGTTATTCCCCTCCAAGCTTTCTAAGGCATCCAGGGGAGGGGGTCAGGGTTTTCCCCCTCAGCCCCTCCCTTGAGGGGCCATGAGCACCCCCGGTGAAGGCAGCTCTTCCTTTAACCTTTAGGCTCAGCATAGCGTCATGTCTACCTAGAGGCTGGAATAATAAAGCCTCAGTCGCTGAGACGGGAAGGGATGAGGTCATCCCACCCAGACGCCCTGCCAGGAGAGACTTGCTGCCTCCAGCACGTGTTCCTGGGCTCCCGCCTGCCTGCCAGGTTCTCGGCGACTCTGTGACTGGGGCTCCCCGCACCTTCCTTTGGGCTAGTCTGCAGCAAGAAGCAGCTCTTCTTCCCAGGCAACAACCTCCAAGAGTTTTGTCTCAGGCCAGAGAGTGACTGTCACTTGGCTCCTGCTTCTTTTCCCCTCCCTTCCCCGTCTCCCTGGTCTGGAGAGCCAAGTTTCTGCCCTCCTCACTCCCAGCAGGACCTCCCAGCCCAGAACAGCCACGACTTCGGACAGCTACACCCCTGCATGTCCCCCCCTGCTGCCCTCACTGAGGACACTTGCCCAGGAGAGGTGCTCCGAGGGCCCTCCATGCCTGCCTCTGGCTCCCAGAGCTCTGCTGCAACCCACAGGCTGCCTCTTCCCTCCCTTCTCTGCAGCTGGTGCGAGACTCTCTGCTTCGGAACTCCTCTGACTTCCAGAACCCATGCTGCACCCTCTCCCACATATCAGAGCCCAGCTCTACATGTGTAGCTGGCCAGCACTAGGGTCCTGCTTTGGAATCCAACTGCTTTTGTCTAGGCCAAGCTCCAAGTGCATTTAAGGCAAGAATTTCTTAGCTTGGGGGAGATCATGGATCCTCAGAGAACACAAACAAAGCCACAGTCCCTCTCTCTAAAATGCACGTGCACCCAGAACTCTGCAGATTTTAGGGGTTTAATAGATGCCCTAAACCTCATTCAAGTTAAGAACCCTTCTCTAGAGGGAAAGAGACTCCAGTTATGGCCCTAGAAGAATCAGTATGCACCTTCTGGGAGAAGATGGGACGAGACAAAAGACAGCAACTGGGAGGGGGCCTGGGAGTATTTTTCATGTTTCCAGCAAAGCATAATAAAAAAAAAAAAGAAAGAAAACTACCAAAGGAGTCTGGCTCAAAACTCTGAAAGTGAGCTTTCTGGCTTCACAGCCGCTTTAAGCCCCAAACTACCATACTTTATACAAGAACTGGTTAAAAGTGAGACTTATCAGGAGTCCTGATTTAGCCAAACCAGCGGTGGGCATGTGTGAAAGATGGGCACCTCTGCGAACTGAGGAGAGGCTGGGATTTTCCCAGGGGAGCACGGGGGTGGGACACGATGGCCTCCTCCAGAGGCCCCAGGAATCTCTCAACAGTCTTTGCTGGAGTCCTTCCCATCACAGCTAGGCTCCCCACAATTTACCACTGACCTCAAAGCCACACCCCACTGATCCCTCCAGCTCTCACAGCTTTCTAGCAGTATCCTTTAAAAACACAGGCTACTTGCACTCCCAGTTCTAGGGTTACACTGGCATGGACTCCAACCTCTCCCTTACACGTGCACACAGAAACCCCACTGGGGTCATCAAAGCTGCTCATCGGGCAAGGGCTGAAGACACAGCATTAGAGCCAATAATGGTTCCTCGGGTCACCTAACAGTGACACCCAGCTCCTTGCTCTGGGCCTCCCTACAGGTAAAATTCCACTTCTATTCAAAGGGCTCCTTGGGTGTGCAGAGGATCCAAGTCTCCTCGGGTATGGCGTGAAGAGCCAGTGAAATGTTGGTGTCAGCCCTGCCTCTGGGCTTTTTTGATAGCCATCCTCGAGCTTCCCGCCTCCAGGGAGAAGGAAAACCACTGGAGCCAGGTCCCTCCCTGGACTGGCCCCACCGAGTCTTCTGCCACGCTGAGAAGCAGCAGGTGCCGCCCTTCCCCTGCAGCCCTCACTGCGTCGCTTCTGCAGCCTCAGCCCGCCAGGCCTTGGCGGCAATGCACAGCTGGAGAGCCAGCCCCATTTACCACAAGGAAACCGGTGCTGGCCGAGATCTTGGGCCCGATTCTGCTGTCCCAAGCAGTTTTAAACAAGGTGAGGTGGGATGGCCTGGAGGCACGAGCCAAGCCAAGCAGACCAACGGAGCCCCATCTGGAATTGGGTCCAGGCCCCGTCAGCCGTGCGGGCGGGTGGGGCTGGGAAATGCCAAGTCAACCACATTCTCAGTCTCTTCCTTGCAAGACCATCAACAAGTAACCACACTGGGCAGGAAGGAGGAAGCCGCAAGACAAAGGGCCTCTCCTTGCAGGACCACGTGAGGGGCTGGGAGGCTCATTCAGCTCAGCCCACCTCCTCTCGATGTTGGCTTTTTCTAGGAAGGCTGATCTATGGGGTGGGGGGAGGAGGGCTCTGTTTCTTGCAGGAGGAAGGACCAAGAGTATAATTCAATGATCCATCAATCCTTCACTGAGAAAAGCTATCATCTAATGATACCTGTGGGCTTCCCCTGTGGCTCAGGGGTAAAGAATCTACCTGCAATGCAGGTGTTGCAGCAGATGTGAATTTGATCCCTGGGTTGGGAAGATCCCCTGGAGGAGGGCATGGCAACCCACTCTAGTATTCCTGCCTGGAGGATCCCATGGACAGAGGAGCCTGGGAGGCTACACAGCCCATGGGGTCGCCAAGAGTCAGACACACATGCAATGATACCTGTAGGCTGCCCCCTCTCAGGCTCTAGCCACAGATGTTTCCATGAGTACCCCTTTTACTTCGCCTATTTTTAAATTTGGGCAGCACTGCTTTCCCCCCAAATCAAGCTAGATGCCAGAAAAGGAAGTAGACATCTCTCTCTTCCATTCCCTACATCCAACAAGTCTTCAAATCCTATTGATTTCATTACTTGAACTTCAGTAGATGCTCCTGCCTCCTCCCACAGCTTTAATCCACAATCTCATCACCTTTCACTCAGACGATGCTGTAACCTTCCTGCCCCATCCAGCACCCCTCCCGTCCAGCTCCCATAGGAATGCCCATCTAACCCCATGGCTCCCTGTGGCCTCTCTGGCATGAATCACAAGGTCCAGCAGGGTCTGGGCTCTGCCCAACTCTACAGCCTCATCTCCTACAACCTGCCTCCCAAGCCTAAAACTCTGCTCACGATTCCTTCCACAGACCCTGTGTGTGTGTGTATGTGTGTGTGTTAGCTACTCACTTGTGTCCAAGTCTTCGTGACTCCATGGACTGTAGCTCACCAGGTTCTTCTGTCCATGGGATTTTCCAGGTAAGAAACTGGAGTGGGTTGCCATTCCTTTCTGCAGGGGTTCTTCCCAACCCAGGGATCGAGTCTGGGTCTCCAGCATTGCAGGTAGATTCTTTACCATCTGAGCCACTCGGGAAGCCCACAGACCCTACCTTGTTCATACCTCACTATCTCAAGTGGCCTCCTTACTCCTGGTCCATCTAGGTCGGGACATTGTCTCATTTGTAAGTGAAGATGTGGTTTAAACGTCACCTTCTATGGAAAGCCTTCTCTCACGTGCCTTCCTCCCCTGAGTCCCTGCCTGCATGTCTTCGTCTGCCTCTATTATCACACTGGCTTTTCAGGGCACTCACGTGACTACACAGCTCTTCTCCCAGGAACTCCTCCAGCCCAGGAGCCAAGCCTGCATCCCTGTATGTTCCCAGAACCCAGCACAGAGCTTACAACAGGTGTGAGATGTAACAGTTTGTGCAAAGCTAAAATCTCCAAGCCTGACAGGTGGTAGTTTGGGATGAAGATGCCCTCTCTTCTACTCAGCCCAAATGTCCCCCTGTCCCTTCTTCCCAGCATCACTAAATAGTCTGTTCCCCACTGGCCCCAGCTGATGTCCAGCTTTAATTGCCAGACCCTGAGAGAATGCAGGAGGAATCAGCTGTGTCTTCCTTGACCTCGTGCTTGCAGTCCCAACTCTGCGTGAATTCAGAGCCAAGGCCCAAACCCAGGCAGCCTGGATCCCCTAATTCTCTTCACCGGTCCTGCTCCTCTGCCTTTGCTCTTCTGTCCTAGAAAAGCACCTGACCAGGGGCTATCCACATAGCGCCCAAGTCCCTTGGGCCCAGCCAGGGCACCGTAAGTCTCTGGTGGCAGTGAACTTCAGGACTGGGTTTGGCCTCATAATTAGTCTTGAAGTAGTTGCTGGACCCTCAGACGTGTGCCAAGGAAAAGAAGCCTTATTGAGACATCCCTCTCTGTGCCTGACAGGGATCCATCCATCTACCCACCCATCCTTCTGGTTATTTATTCATTTAACAAACGTTTACTGAGCACCTACTGTATGCCAGGCACTTTTCTGAGTTCCAGGAATGCAGCAGGGAAGAAGGTGAAAAATGTTCCTTTTCTCATGGAACTTCAATTTTCATTGGGTGGGGTGTGGCAGATATAAATAAACAAGCCAGCAAGACATCAGGTAGTGATAAGCACTAGGCTGAAAATTAGAAAGCGGTGTCATGATAGAAGGTGACAGGGCTGTTTCTTTCGTTCGGAAGGTCACTGAGAAGGTGATATTTAAATGGACCAGCAGGGCTAGTCCCGGGAAGATAAGGGACTCACATTCCAGGTTGAGGGAGCAGCTGGCATGCAGGCCCAGGGGCGAGCAAGAGCTTGGCCTGTTTGAGCACCTGAGAAGGACCAGCAGCAGCTGGCATGTAACGATGGGAGGTAGTGGCATACAAAAGGAGAGTGAGCACCATCAAGACCGTCCTTCAGAGCCAATTCACGGTCAGAGTTAGGGCTTGATTTTTCTAAACACTGGGTCGACATCAAAGTTCACTCAGGTTTTTCCGTAACAAATTATGGAAAAACCTGAATGAATTTTTTGGCCAACCCAATATAATAGGGAGATCTGAGAGGGATTTAAACACAGTAAAGCCAGCAACCCTGACCAACTACCCCCCTGTATAACCACTCCGCTCTCCTTCTCCCCCCCAGGCCCACCCCGATTCCTTTGATCTCTAAACTACTTCTCGATTCATCTTGTCTGTCTTTTGATTACAAGTATAGCCTCCAGGTAACACAATTACCAAATGCAGTTCAAACCTTTCATTCTCATCAAAACCAAACACGGTCAAGTTCATATGGGCTTAAAATGAAAAACATGTTTAGGAAAGAATATTTAAAAAAATTTTTTTTTCTTCCAACTCTCACTATACCCAAAAGAGATTTTTTTTGGAAAGAAAAAGAAACTCACTTCCCTAAGGACACATTGGGATTAAAAGCATTTGTAAACTTCTTAGTTTTTATTTTCTGTAAAAATTTCCTCACCCCGCAATTTGAGGGCAGCGTGTCCATCTGAACTGGCCCTGGCAGCAGGCCTACCTGTGCTTTTGACCCCCCTGGCCCAGGACCCAGCTGGGTTCTGCTTTCCCTGTCACTGAAGCCTGCCTGGATCTGAGGCCAGGCAAGGCTCAAGGGCTGGCCTCCTGCAGAAGCAAACAGGATGGAGGGTGAAGTGTTGTCTCCTTAGGACCCACGTACAAGCACCAGGCAGGCTCCCTGAGGGGTGGGTGGGTCAGAGCCAGCAGCCCAGACGAGTCGTGAGTGGAGAAGATCCAGATCCGGGATTTTTAGGGCCATGCCCCCTCCTTGTTTCTTTAGTCTCTCTCTTCTAAAAAAACATGAATAGCTCATACTCATTTTTGCATGAAACAACAGGTATGTTTTCACATTCCAATCATGAAAAACAAAAAGGTATACAATATGCCTGTTCATAATTTCCCATCCCTCTTCCTGGAGATTAGGGCACAGCTCTCTCTGTTTTAGACCTCCAGTGGCCGAGCACTGCCTCTGGGCAGTTCCCATCTGCCAACCTGTCAGACCCTGTCTCCATCTTCTCAGACTCAGTGCCGTGCTCCTCCTGCTGTGGGGGAGACCTGGCCTCGTTCACAGGGTGAGCAAAACAAACCAGCCCCAGAGCTCACAGGACCACGGGGGTGCTGAGGGCAAGCAACTCTAGACGGGGGGTTTCCTAGAGTGGCAATCCACGAGGCAGTCTCTGCACTCACCACAATGGGACACTCACTCTATGATCCCATCTGTATAAAATGTCCAGAGCAGGCAAATCCACAGAGACGGAAAGTTGGTTAGTAGTAGTAGTTTG
Organism: Giraffa tippelskirchi; assembly: GCF_054371585.1. Taxonomy (NCBI): domain Eukaryota; kingdom Metazoa; phylum Chordata; class Mammalia; order Artiodactyla; family Giraffidae; genus Giraffa; species Giraffa tippelskirchi. The sequence goes on along the minus strand of NC_137281.1, from coordinate 141,959,429 downwards.
GGGGAGGGCCACTGGGGAGTGACTGTTAATGGGTACGGAGTTTCTCTGGGGTTTGATGAAAATGTTTGGAATTTTGGTTGGTAACTGTCCCACTTTGTGAATATAATGAAAACAGTTGCACGCTTAAAAAAAAAAAAGTGGGGGACCGCTGCCCTCGTCTGCCTTGGGACACAGAAGCGCCGACAGCTGTGCTGGGAGTCCTGGTTCCCACTCTAGATACACGCCCTGTGGTTGCGCTGATCGCCGCTGAGGCAGTCACCCTTCCACCAGCCTGGGGCCTGTGCCGGTGTCATGGTGGCACTCCTTGCCCGCTGACAGCTCTGCCTCCGGGCAGATGCAGAGGAATCAGCCCTCCCTCCTTGGTGAGCTCCACAAGCTCAGAGTCAGGCTGCCCACCCCTGCCAAGCGCATGGTATTTCCTATTGCTACAGGGACCTGAACACCCCCCACCTCTGCCGAGCCTCCCCGTCTGACTTCATAATGGGAAGCACATCTCATGGCCCTTTGGGACCTGGCTCCCACCTCCTCCTCTGTGTCATCTACCACCACTGTCATCTTCTCCATCCTCTCCCTTCCTCCTCCATCTGCCCCAGCCCAGCCATATTGAAGTATGGCCATTCACTTGCCTGGGGTCACAATGTTCTTTCTTTTTCTCCTAGAATGGCTTTCCTTCTTTTACTAGCTAAGTCATACCTGCTCTTCAAAATTCAGTTCAGGTACCACCTCCTCCTGGAAGCCTTCTCTGATTCCTCCAGACTGAATAAGCAAACCCTTCTCTGTTCTTTCACCTCTAATCTAGCACTTACCACAGAGTTTGTATCTGTCCACAGCCTAGTATTCCCACTAGGTGCATTCTTTGAAGATAAGGACATGCCTCACATTCCTGGATTCCCAATCCCTAGCCCAGGGCTTGTTGTGCTATGCATGTTCAATAGGTCTGAGCATGCGTGCTCCAATCAACCCAATGGGCCCAAATCAGTGAGCGCCGGTGATGCTGGTCGCTAAGGAGCAGGTGGATTTCGGCCCTGTGTCAGGACTCCCTTAGTCAGCATATCAGCTCCTGATTTAGGTAGGGTCTGGCTATGGTAGTGTCTCATCCCAACACCCGGAGTCCCTTGGGATCCTCAGGCATGTGGCTCCTGTCTCCTCAGAAGAGAAAACCACCAAGTGCTCCAGACTTCCTCCTTGCTGTCCCCATTGCATGCCCACCCCACTTCCTGCTGTTCTGGAGTCACTCTAATGCATCCACTGCTGAGACTAAAGCGCCGGAACTCTCCAGACACTCCTGGTGCATGCCATGCTAAGTTGCTTCAGTCGTGTCCGGCTCTTTGTGACCCCATGGACTGTAGCCTGCCAGGCTCCTCTGTCCATGGAATTTTCCAGGCAAGAATACTGGAGAGGGTTGCCATTCTCTTCTCCAGAGAACCTTCCTGATGGAGGGATCGAACCCACGTCTCTTATGTCTCCTGCATTGGCAGGCAGGTTCTTTACCACTAGCACCACCTGGGAAGTCCCAGACACTCCTGGACTTACCTGTAATCAGGTAACTACAAGCTAGAGAAAAGCAACTCCCAAGGACTGGAAAGGGGAGAGGGGTGGTGAGATTTTTGGCAGAAGGTTGGACAAAGTCACAGATACATGGTTTCAGGAAAAGGATCAACTTCCAGCCCTTGCGCTACCCAAGCCCTCCCCACTCTCTAAGCGTCTAAAAAATCAGGGGCCCCGAGGTCCCACTGGGCCTGAGTCCTGCTCACACTCTCACCTCCCACCTCCAGTGGGCGCTGCTGAGTTAATGGCCTGCACCATGTCAGTGGTGAGGGCATCCAGTAGGCTGGTGATAAATTCCAGTTTCTTCCCTTCTGGACAGCCTGAAAGACAAAGTGAGATCTGAAGGCACGTGCCAGGTGGGTAAATGATCAAGTCAAACAGCTTCCTCCACTACCACTGTTTCTCTTCAACCTCTCCAAGTCCTTCTTGTCTGGCCAAATCCACTTTGGGAATTGTCCACAGCTCAGATGATTCGCTCTCCCGCGTTGCAGGCGGATTCTTTACCAGCTGAGCCAGGGAAGCCCCAGATGACTCTCATAAACCTCCAGAGTTCCTCTCCCCACAGCCCACAAGGGACCATCAGACCACATGGACAATAAAGCTTTTGGTGTTCTTCCATTCCACAAATTTTTGCTGAGTATCAACTCAGGCACTATGGTATATGTTAGGAATATATTAGACGGGGCTCTTCTCCTCATAAAGTCCATAGTCTACTGGGAAACTCAAGTGGTACAGTGAGACCAGGCTACTTCAGAGGCAAGGACCAGGTGCTGAAAGAGCACTAGGAATGCAGAGAAATCCAAGGTCAAAGTTGACTCAATAGATCTACCAGTTTACCTATCCAAGAACCTCTTCCTTTTTTTACATCTCTCCTCAGCCAGCTCAGATTATAATGATCAACCCTCCCTTAGAAGTACTCTCAAATCCTTTGTTTATTCCTCACGGTGGGACTCCAGCAAAACCCCGAGCATGGATGAACCTTCGCACAGATATGCCTTCTCCAAATCCACAGCCCCGGAGCTGAATGTTGCTGGTGTAAACACCACCACACCACTGGAGAGATGGTTTTCCTGTAAATTCATGACTGCCAGCCCCAAAGAGTCCCTTGACACTACCTACAATTCTCCTCTCTGCAGCAACTATTTCATTCTCTTCTCTCTGCAGTTCCCCCGGGTCTCTGGTTAAATGCTACTTTCTCGGTGAAGCCACAGATTTCCTCCTGCCCTTCTCCCAGCACCTCACTCTTTCCCTTTAGAGTACCTGTCATCATCTTCACGTGTTTGGATTCACTTATTGGTATATTCTGTCTCCCACACTACATAAGCTTCACTTCCATTTTGATTACTAGACATACCCAGCGCCTGGCACACAGTGAAATCTCAATTCACATTTGTTGAAGGGATGGCTAGACAGAGGGATCTGGTCTCTACGATTCCATTCTCATGACAGAGTGATTTCTACAAACCTCACTTGGGAACCCCCGGACTTTCAAGAGCCTCTGTTTTCAGTTCTCCTTTGGAATCCTGATGGGAACAGTGGGAGCTCCCACCAGCACTGATCTGATTAAAACTACAGTGTTTCGAGCCATCTATATTTAGTAATCGTATTGTAACTCACTGGCAGAGAACACGGTAAATAAGGGAAACCCTGCCCAGCAGCCCTTCAGAGGCCCTGGCCCCTGCCTATGCCTCTTGTGCCATACTCCAGGGACAGCTCTGGGCCACCAGGGGTCATTGCAAAGGCACTCTACAGGGCTGGCAACGGATACTACCACGTCCCACAGGACAGCCCATCCCTGAGAGTTAGCTTCTCTTTGCAGCCCTGGGGAAAAGGGTCCACAGCCTCCAGATCATTGTCCCAATCACCCTAGGTTAGAGAAAGAACTGGAGCGTTTTCAAGGGTAGGATTTTAAGCCAACGTGTGTGCGTGCTAAGGCGCTTCAGTCGTGTCCAACTCTACAACCCTATGAACCATAGACAGCCAGACTCTTCTGTCTGTGGGATTCTCCAGACAAGAATACTAGAGTGTGTTGCCATGGCCTCCTCCAGGGGATCTTTCCAACCTAGGGGACTGAACCCACATTTCTTAATGTTCTTTACTATGAGCACCACCTGGGAAGCCCTTTAAGCCAAAGACTACATTTTAAAGTTAAAAAGGGAAGAGCAAGGAGGAGAAACCATGTGTTCAAGAGTTCAGGACTAATTAGGGACAAATACCAGGCTGGATGCCGATCCTATGGCCCCTGCCATGCCCCTGCCCACTGTCCATCCCCACCCCAGCTTACAGATGAGGAAACAGACCCAGAGGCGGGCGCTGCTTCTGTATGATGAGAGGGTGGCGGGACAGGAAGGGGTGAGGATGTCAGCAAGAGGCAGTGTCATCTCCTACCTGGCAGCTCCCTGTCCTTGAAGGGGTCCTCCACCTCCGCACTCTTAGCCCTGGCGTCACTCTCACAACTGGGCATCACGTAGCTGAGAAGAGAGGCAGGGGGTGAGGAGGGGCTGGAACCTGAGTCGACTTCAGCCCCTACTACCAGCAATGATCTGTGTGGTCTCTAAGCCTAGAGCACCCAGAGCTGGTGGCAAAATATCTCCTGCCCTGTCCACTAGCTACAGGGCAATCCCAGCACCAGCATCCCCACAGAGACACGTTCAGGCATGTTGCCACATTGTCTCAGTTACTCAAGTAGAGTGGTGTCCCCTTATGTCTGCACACAGGATCTTTTTGACCCATAGAACCTAGTGACTCAGGCAGGGCAATAACCTGCCTGAGTGAACTGAGGTTCAGAGAGATTACCTTCTTTCCCCAAGGGCAGTCCTAGGAAAGGCCAGTCCTGTGGCCAGAACTCAAGATCCAGGTCTTTCTACCAGGACCTCATCTGCCCACGAGCAGAGACGCTGCTCCCCAAGTGTCTCGATTCCCAGCCGGCCAGGAAAATAAATCCAGGAGACGCGAGGCGCCAGCCTAACGGGAAGCTGGTTCTCCTGCCCTAGGGTCCATCTGAGGGGCAGGATGGGCTCCGGGGGCTTACCGTGTGGAGGTCCCTGGCAGCGGACGCCCGGTGTCCACCAGCACACACCAGCAGTAGCCAGTGGACTGGTGGCACTGCACTGGTTTATAGAGTCCCCCAGGTGCACACTCGGGGATCACAATGCCCTCACGGGGGTTCTGCCGGGCCTCTTCCAGGGCGCTCTGTCTCTCCTGGTCACACGAGTGAACTTTCTCTGCAAGAAAAGACACAGCCTGTGGTGACTTCCCGCTCCTATGCTTTCCCGGCCAGGACCCGGCCTGGCCCCCAGGAACTGATGATGGCTGACTGCTGAATCACCAAGGGGAGCCGGCTCCCCCACACCAGCCCTGAGTGAGGACTTGGAGGCCCAGAGCGCCTCACACTGGCCCTTGCACGGCCAGGCTGCAATAGCATTCATGCTGGTAGGCTCCAGTGGCCACAAGGCAGCCAGGGAAACAGGGCTACTCCTCATCAGAGCTGCAGTTGGCCTGGGAGTGGAATCTCCTGACTGTTTTCAGAACAGTCCCCGCTCATGTCTCCTAGTTCCAGCCCTGCAAGCTGACAGCTGAGGCAGGAATGCCCGTGTGTGTGGACACTCTCCCAAACCCAGACCCAGTAGGACAGGGCCACAGTCACCATCCTCAGGGTGGGAAGATGCTCTGATGCCCGGCACCCAAGAGGAGCAGAAACAAGGCCCAAACCCACTCCTTCCAGGACTCCACCAGAGCCAGACAAAGTAGGCTGAATGGAGCTGAGTTGATTACACAACACTGCTTCCATTACACAACACACCTTCCCACAAGAGGGTGTCTGCATTCAGCAGCCTCAGAAACCATGCCAGCGCATCTGAACAGCCAAACCTAGTTTTCCCAGAGTCAAGCCCAGCTTGAGGCAGTACATGGTGCCCTGTGCACCAGGGGCTTTAGAACCCCACGGCCCCTGACCAGTCAACCTGCCCAACTTCCCTTTCTTGTTTTTTTGTTGATACTATGTGGGTTTTATTAGTTTGTTTTTTCAGTTGTTAAAAATAAATAGCATTGGGTTTCTTTTCTCATTATAAAGAAATATTTGAAGAATCTCTAATCCCACCAAAGTTAAGTTCTACCTACCCTGGATCTTTTCTTTTGCATATATACACATGCAAATACACATGCACACACTTACAAGGTGTTTTTTTCAACAATAAAAGGGACCATATCATAAACTTGTACCACTGTTTTTTATCTACTTATTTCTCTTTTTATTCATTTACTTTATCATCACTTTATTTCTCTCATGAACAATATTCCACATCTTTCCTCTTGAAGAATGTGACAGGAATTACCTTGGGCATCCCGTGACTTTTTCACAATGTGTTATAAAAATATCACTTGAAGAGCCAAGAATTTGGCATCAGCAATGTGGAGATTCATCCTGCTCACTGAACAACAGCACAAATGGATGAAAATAGAGAAGCTCAATTCTGATGGAGCCAAACCCTTTGAAATAATGGCTCTGTTGATGATACCATATGAACCAGACAGATGTTGAAGCAGACTGTAGGTGTGCAGAGATACAATGCTGTCTTAGAGGGAAGTCAGATGATGGGGAAATGATTTCTGGTCTCCTAAAAAAAATGCTGAAAAATTCTCATTGCAGGGTGAGGGAGTATTTTCTTAAAGGCATAAAAATACTGGAAGGTATATATAGCATATTTGCTATTAAAATATAATTCTGATATGGAAAATGAAAAAAAAGGAATTACTATTTTCACAATGCAAACATAGCAAAATTGAACAGAATCTCCTTGACTAGATGAACAGGAGTTTAGAACAGTTGACAGACAACAGACTTATGATTCTAAACCCAGTTATAAGTACCAACAGAACTGCCCCTAGAGGCAGCTTAGGGAAGAGATACAAACTGTTGGAGAGAGGGGGCCTTTGGGGAGACCTGGCCTGAAGGCCCAGAATTATGAATCGCGCCCCTGGCTAGGATGGAGCCTGGCACCTTCCAGAGGATTACACAAGAGTGTTTCAATAGCTCTCCCAACCCCAAGCGGGTAACTTTATTTTCCTGCCTCGTATTTCATGCCACAAAAAAAAAAAGTGACAGATGAGCAAAACCAAAAGAAAACAGCTTTTTACTGGTCCCGCGTTCATGCAACAACCTCTGACAGAGACTTTAAATTATAAGATCCTCCAGGCCAACATTCTAAAGTCGTAAATCAGATGGAAGGCGAGATGTGAACGGAGGTGGAGAAAGCTTCCCTGGGGACAGAGCAAATGATGGGCCTGACTTCACACCATCGGGGATCCTGAGACTGCAGGGATGTGGAGAGGAGCCAGCCGAGGAGAGGTGGGAACCCGTAGTTTGGGGGCTGTCGACAGATTTCTGGACATCCTTGAAAGCTGTTCTGAGATGTTTGCATCCCGCTTCCATAGAGGCTGCACAGAGTTCCACAGAGAATAAAACCATACAAATGATGATGTGCGCTAATTTGGAAAAACTAGGGGGCTAGCAGTGGAATTTGAGAAAAGGCTAAACACAGGGCTTATTACTTCATTACTTTTTTCTTTGTTTGCTTGCTTGCTTATTACTTTATGATGATCTCTGCAAGTCCAAGTGCTTCTCCAAGAAAGAGGCAGGAAAGGCTTATAATCATAGTACTAACCGTTTGCAAAGAAAACATGGAGAGTTTGTCTTCCAACAGAGAGAAAATCTCCCCTAAAATCCTCTTTATACTAATAATAGTCAAAGCAAATATTCACTGAGAAGCATGTGCCAGGAGGTAGAATAAGGACTTCACTTGCCTAATCTCTTTGTCCCTGTGAAGTAGGTACTGCTCTTTTATGCCCATTTTATTTTTAAAAAAATATGTATTTATTCATTTATTTAGCTGTGTTGGGTCTTAGTTGTGGCACATGGGCTGTGATACATGGGCTTAGTTGCCCTGTGGCATCTTAGTTCTTCAACCAGGGATCTAACCCATGTCCCCTACATTGGAAGATGGATTCTCAACCACTGGAACACCAGAGAAGTCCCTTTGCCACTTTATAGACCAGGAGACATTCATGAATTTTCCCAAGTTCACTCAGCCAGGCAAGAGGAGAGCTGGGCTCTGACAATCAAGCCTGTCTTGCTGAACTCTAGACAGAGGTTGTTGCCTCTAATCATTTGCTTTTAGGGGAAAGTACATTTATTTTTATGGTGTGAAGATTTTCCAGCCAGCCCATTTGCAGACTGCCACAAACCTGCTGCATTCGAAAGCAAATGTGTAAAAACCCATACTTACCCTTATTGACACAGCACTGCTTCTTCTGAACCAACAATTTTTCTCTGCTAGAGCGCACTCTGGACCTCATACCCTCATATTTTTCCCTCTTTGCCTCTGAACAGGATCACCTAAAGCCAAATTTGTAACTCACCCACCACTGACAGACAGTAACATGAATAATAATAACTAACTGCTCTCTGAGTGTTTACTACATGCCCAGCTCAGTACTGGGCACTTTTGTTAACTCAAACTCATCACGAGCCTCTACGATAAGTGTTACTACACTATAATAATAGTATAGTCACTGAGCAGACTGGCTGTGTGATTTCCCCAAGGTCAATAATGAGGAAATGGCAGAGCCTGCATTCTAGCCCAAACAGTCTGTTCCCAGGCCATGGCCTTCATCTCTCTTAGATAACAGCTCTCACTGCCATGGGCTAATCTGATTTTTATTCTAACGTATGTTTTTCTTTTACTCGGTATCGTAGACAGTTACAAGATGGTACCAGTGGATTGCACCTCCCTGTATTCATGCCATTGGGTAGACCCTCCACGTTGACTCTGATTTGCTTTGACCAGTGGAAAGGACAGGGGTGACAGTATACAGCTTCCAGTCCTAGGCCTGAAGACTCCTTACAATTTCCACTTGCCCTTTCTTGCAGTCCACCCTGAGACCACTCCATAAGGAAGCCAGTCCATCCTTCTGGAGGATGAAAGGCCACATGGAAGAAAACCAAAGTTGTCCAACCCACAGCCGGCACCACCCACCAGGTGTGAGGGTGAGGTCATCCTGGAAATCCCAGCCCAGGTGACCCTCCAGTTGGACGAGTCCAGCCATGATCCATCAAGGAACCACCACTAACACCATGGAAAGAAGAAATTATTTTTGCTGTAAGCCTTTACACCCAGCAATAGATAACTGAAACACTTAGACTTGCTCAATTCTTTATTAAATTGTGTGGGCATGTGCCCAGTTGCTCAGTCATGTCTGACTCTTTGGGACCCCATGGACTATAGCCTGCCAGGCTCCTCTGTCCACGAGATTCTCCAGGCAAGAATACTGGAGTGGGTTGCCATGCCTTCCTCCAGGTGATCTTCCTGATCCAAGGATCGAACCTGAGTCTCTTGCATCTCCTCCATTGGCAGGCAGATTCTTTACCACTGCGCCACCTGGGAATCCCCTTTATCAAATTATCCCATAAGTATTATATACCCCGTAAGTACTGCAGCCCTCTTGGACCCTTGAAACAATCAATCAATATCAATCAATCAACTTTTCCTTTAGTGCTTCTGCAGACGTCATACAAATACTGATCAGTACATAACGAGACACATGAGCTTATTCTGCATCTGAAGACCCAGAAACCAGCTCCACCCTTAGGGCCATTGCTACCCTCTGCCCTTCTCAGTCACTCCCAAACAAATCTTAAAATTGACAACTGTGAAGAAGTCACCTTCCAAAATGCAAACCAGGGGACCTATTTCAAGGGTCTGACCACTGGTTCAGAAAGCAAGCTCCTCAGAAGTTGACACTCACTGTTCTAAAACATTCAGTCTCTGCTCAGGGAAGTTCAGGGAAAGATGACAAGATTAGAAGGTCCGGCCTGATAACTCTGAGAATGGGCTGGGATCATCTGTAAACCCTGGGAAGACATAAACATCGGGAGGAGAGGGAAGAGGCAGGGCTTGTTCAGGGCGACTCGGGAATACCTAACAACACATTCTTGCACTCAGGCACACTCAGTCCTTCTAATCCCATTCCGAGACAGTGCAGACAATGAGAGCCGATTCACTCCCCGCCTGGCAATGGGTCGTTTCACTCTCACTCACAAACCTCTGGCTGCCTGAGAGAAGAAACAGCAGAGAAGTAGCCTGCGGAAGGAATGAAAACATGGTCCAACTCTTGCCACCGCCCTCCCCACCAATCACACAGCAGCGGAGCAAAGCAAGGCTGCGCCTGGGTGGGAGTGGGCAGGGAGGGGGACCGTGGAGAGAGAGACCAGGCTGAACCAGACAACACAAACCCTGTCTGCAGGTCCAGGGTGCAGATTCTCGGGTGTCCAGCCAAGACAGGAGGAGTGTAGGGAACAGGCCTGTCTGCTACGGCCAGTCCCTGCCTCTGCACCTCTCAATGACCCATGGTAATTAGGAGCAAAGGAGAGCGTGAACAATTTCAACCCCCAACTAACCCTCAATCTCGATTTTAGCCCACAGTTTATCCTTTGTTTCTGGGAACATTTTCTTCTTTATCGGCTGTTTCTTTTTTCTTCTTTACTTAAAAAAAAAAATGTCCAACAAACATAAACATTAAAAGATTCAAGTTTCAGTCGTTGGTTTGGTCTTTCTCTCTGGCTGTTGCATTCCAGAGAAGTTGCTGAAGGAAGGAACAGACAGAAAAGCTGGGAGGCTGGGTAACCAAACACTCGAGTGAGCAGGTATTGATGAGCCAGGCATATCTTGAACTCTTTGGAGAAAGAGCCGGGGAACCATATAGTGATGGAGACCCAGAGGGAGATGGAAGGGGAGAAAAGGCAGCAGTCAGAGAACATCAGTAGTGGTGGGGGTTCTCCAGAGAAACTGAACCAATAGGAAAAAAAAAAAAAAAAAAAAAAAAAAAATATATATATATATATATGGATGTGGCTATATATGTGGAAAGAGAGAAATTTATTTCAAAGATTTGGCTCCAAGCTGACAAGCTAGAAATTCAGGTAAGAGTGATGGGGCAGTCTCTAGTCCAAAATCAATAGGTCAGGCCAGCAGGCTGGAAACTCAGGCAGGATTTCTATGTCACAGTCTGGAGGCAGCATGTTTTCTTTTCCAGGAAATCTCAGGTTTCACTCTCAATGCCTTCAACTGATTGGATGAGGCCCACCCACACCACAAAGGGTCATCTGCTTTACTTCAAGTCATTTGATTATAAATGTTAATCATGTCTAAAATAATACCTCTGCAGCAACATCCAAACTAGTGTTTGACCAAACTGTGGCCTAGTCAAGTTGGCCCCTAAAATTAGTCATCACTGGGTCCCTATGAAAAATGACACCAAGAAAAAAGCCCAGTCTTATAGAAAACCATACACAGAAAAGCTGAGAAGAGTCATGGGTCTCAGAAACATGTTTTGGGAAAGATGCCTCAATGAATGATGCAATCTTCCCAGAGAAAGAACCAAGAAGCTCTCCTCCGAGGGGAGGATCAGCTGAGAATTAAAGGCAACTTTTCAGGCTGCCTCGACCAAGCACCGCCTATACTGCAGACAGGGGAGTGGGGTGTGGACAGGGCTGACAACAATGTCCTGGGAGAGATCAGTGCTTCTGGCATCTCAGATCTAATGTGGGATCCGGGGTAACACAGGAGATTGGGGCTCACAGAGAGACTGCAGAGGGGGTCGAGGGACTTCTGGCCCCTGGGACTGGGTGTGCGCTGGCACGATGGCAGGCTCAGGAAGAGGTCAGAAAAGTTTCATAAGATGTAGCAAGAAGAAAGAACTAGCCACGAGATCCTAACCTACCCTCATTCCAGGCCTCCTCCATCCTCAAAGCTTTCCCTGGGGGGCCCCACCTAGAGCAAGGCCTCCCTCTGCTCCCCTCCTGGACTCCTCACCCTGGGCACTGGGACTTAACAAGACTGCAAGCTCCTAAGGGCAAGAGACCTGTCGCAGCCTTCCTGACTCTTCCCCACATCCACCCCTGAGCCCCAGCAACTCACTCATAGGAGAACCACGGAGACCCGGGTGTAAAGGATGCTCAGAGTATACAGCCCAAGAACCCCGCTATTGCTTGAATTACTGCTGTGCCATCCCCAGCTGCAGGATTCTGTGCTAGCCTGACACTTCAGAGATGGGCCCCCACCACTGAGTCACTGCCAAGTGTGTGTGGGGTGGGGGGAGGGATGAGACCACAGAGTCTAGAAAAAGAAAATCTGTCCCTTTGACTCATCCTAGGAAATGCCACACTCAACCCTCAGACCATCCAGCATTAGATTTTCTTAAGGGAAAAATCAATATATGGTACTCGCCTGAAAAACAGGAGCAGTGTATCTATGTTGTAAAAGGAATTGTCCCACTGGGCCAAGAATATCAAGGAAAACAGTAGTGTTGTGTCGTCTGCAACTACCCTGAAACCCCTTCAAATACCTCACACCCACCTAGCCTCTTATCAAAAATGAATGAAATGCTGAAGGATAACACAAAATAACAAGCTGTGTGTTAAAAAAAAAAAAAAAATCTTTCCTTAAATTCCAGAACATGAAATTCCAGAGGCATAAGAAATTGCGTGGCTCCTGCTGCAGGAGTCTCTGGGTTGGCACGAGTGGCGTGTGCTCTGGGGACTTTCACAGAGAATGTGGCCGATGAAGAAACTGCAGGAACAAAAGGAGGGACCGGAGAGACCAGGTTTGAAGGCACTGACTTCCTGTTTCTGAAGAGCTACCCTGTGACTGGACATGCGGTCTCCAGGGAGGAAATGCTGCTGGATGTATGATCCTGGACAGCTCACAGGACACCACTGAGCAGCCCTTTCTATTTATTTGGCCACACGTGGTTCAGCACCTGTGACCGCTTTTCTGTCCTCCCATCAGGCCCAGCACTGAGCTGTCACTTGGCCATCATCAATCCCCTAGTCTCAGAGTCATCCAGGGGCTCCAAGAACCCCCTGAAGAGGAGGGGAACCCACAGAACCATTCCTCAGAGCTCCCTCTGGAACAGACAGTGGCCAAGAAAAGGAGAGGTCTTGCCAGGGCAGGGAAGAGGCAGACCCCCTGACAAACAGAACAAAGCCAACCCTTGAAACTGTGCTCAGGTGTGTATCAAGCAGGGGTGGACACAGAGAGAACAGACACAGAATACGCACAAATTTAAAGTGGCCACCTCTACCATGAGAAGAGGTTTCTCCAAATGACCCTTTAATCTAAGGGACAACAGAGGATGAGATGGTTGGATGGCAGCACTGACTCAATGAACATGAATCTGAGCCAACTCTGGGAGATAGTGAAGGACAGGGAAGCCTGGGGGGCTGCAGTCCACAGGGTCACAAAGAGTCAGACACAACTTAGAGACTGAATAACAACAAAGAGGCCTTGACATGAGAGCTATTGATGGGCTTGGAGCCCTGGGAAATGCCCTTACTACTCTGGGCTCCTTTTCCTCATTTAAAATGAAGCGGTGGTGGACTTCCCTGATGGTCCAGTGGTTAAGAATCCAACTGCTAACGCAGGGGATGTGGGCTTGATCCCTGGTCTGGGAACATTCCATATGTCATGGAGCAACTTGACTTCTAGCAAGACGGAAGAAGCCAATTACAAGCCTGTGTGCGACCACTACTGAGCCCAGGCACCTAGAGCCTGAGCTCTGCAACAAGAGAAGCCACCACGATGAGAAGCTCATGCACTGCAACAAAGAGTAGCTCCCACTCTTAGCAACTAGAAAAAATCTGCATGCAGCAATGAAGACCCAGAGCACCAAAATAAATAAATCATATGAAGACTCTTGAGAGCCCCTTGGACTGCAAGGAGATCAAACCAGTCAATCCTGAAAGAAATCAACCCTGCATGTTCATTGGAAGGGCTGGTGCTGAAGCTGAAGCTCCATTACTTTGGCCACCTGATTTGAAGAGTAGACTCAGTGGAAAAGACCCTGATGCTGAGAAAGATCAAGGGCAGGAGGAGAAGGAGACGACAGAGGATGAGATGGTTGGATGGCATCACCAACTCAATGGATGCGAGTTTGAGTAAACTCGGGGAGATGGTGAAGGACAGGAAGCTTAGCGGGCTCCAGCCCATGGGGTCGCAAAGGGTCAGACACAACTGAGCCACCGAACAACAACAACAATACATTTCTTTAAAAAGGAAAATGCAGCAGGGGTACTAGAGGTGATCACCGCCATAGCCCACCATCTTACAGCCAGGCCAGAGCTTCCCCATAGCTCAGGGCCTAATCCAGCTCAGTCTCCCCCACCCCGGGAGAGCCCTAGAACCAGGAAGCAGCTGAGTAAGGGGCAAGGCTGCTGAGGGCCTTCAGGTTTGCCCCCATGCCTCGCCTCCCCAACCCCCACTCCCGCCACGGCCATACTGGGTCCAACTGCCTGTGGCTTAGAACCCACCCCCACCAAACAAAACTAACAATGCCCGCCTCGTGTCCCTGACACACCCACTCACAGGCGTGTGTGCAGTAGGCTCTGTAAATAGGGCCCGTGCTCGGATGAAGTGCGGTGGGTCAGGAGGCGTGAGGGAAAATTACAAACCAACCAGCCTGTCTAAATAATTTCTCTCTGGGGCACCTAAAATGGCCATGCATGGTTCACCGTCGTCTGAAGTCGTACCCTCTGTCTTCCCACACAGACAGAAACTGAGAACTGGAGGAAAACAAGATCTAAATTCTACAGAAGATACTTCTTCTAGGATGGACTGTCCCAATATAGCATATAGGCACTTTTTTTAAACTTTTTCCCCAAAGCATCACTGACTCACAGCCACTAGAATTTTAGAAAAGGTGCCATCTCTATTGACTCATGCCCTCAGTGAGCTCATATGACCCTTCCACCAAAAAGAATATGAAACTCTGCACAGTGGTTTTGCAATGACAAGTACTGAGAAGTGGCAAGCTGGCATCTTTGTAGTTTTTCTCACTAACTTCGCTGACCTTGACCTGACAAGCTCTTCCTTTAAGGACAAGAGCTAGCAAATAAAAATTCAGGTGAGAAGGAAGGAGGGGTTGTGCAAGGGGGAGATGGAAGAGAGATCTTTTTTAATTTGTCAAATAAAGTATCATAACTTCACTCTTCATCCCCCAAATAATAACACTGCACATATGAGTGTGCTCATAAACTACATACCCTGTCTACTTCCAAAGTCTTCTTACAAATAAACACAGAATGAGGCTTCTCAGACCAAAGCAGAGATGGCAGCTGACTTCTAACAAGTTGGAAGAAGTCAATTACAATTATCTCAGCAGGGCCTTCGATTAGGTTTTGTTTTTTGTTTTTTTTTAGCAGCAAAGGCCAAAAGCAGAACATTAGGATGCGGTAGGTTTGCTCCTAATACAACAAGCATACAAACTCAATAAAATATTTGCTAGTAGCGCAAGTTCCAGATCCCTCCCAGTCACACTGCACCTCTATGTTCCAAGCAGACAACATGGGGTAAATGAGCAAGGAGACTGGGAAAACTAATTTTAAAACAAGATTAAAATGGACTGTGAGGCTAGGCTCTCTGGGGCCTCCAAATGTGTTTCAGATCCTCTTAGCAAAGGGAGAACTTGAGAAAGGTCTTTGTTGTCAAAGAGAAAGTCATAAGAATGACCACCCATCCCCACCCCTGGCTCTTATTCTACTGGCCATGATGGACCAAGACACCTGCAGAAGATACATGGGCAGACATCCAGAAGGCCGGTGATAGAAATAAGCATCAAGGATTTGTTTTTATATAGATATTTTAAATGCACACCGGCCTGGCCCCATCCGCGGCTGCTAACGTTAGTGGATTACTCATTCTTCCTTCCAATCACGTCATGTGTGAGTCTCCAGGTGGCTGTGGGGTATTTGCTTACAATGGCTACCGCTGGTTTCCCTGAAAACTGTTTATTTTTCCAGGCCTCGGGTCATTACATCACCTCGCGGTTTCTGGGTAAGCCAAGAGCGCTGGTTTAGGGGGTGGGAGATCCAGCCAGGAGGTGCTATTGCCTCTGTGACCCCAAGTCCCAGTTCTAGGAGCAGCTACCCCAGCAGGAACTTCCAGGTAAGGGAAGAGTATCCAAAATGTGACCGAGGGGCCCAAAGTAGGCCTAAGAGAGCACTGTTCTGACCCTGGTACGTCAGGATAGGATGCTGAAAACAGCTTTCTTGTGACTTGGATGGTGACTGAGGCAAACACTCTCACGTTCAAGGAGGGCGGGGGTCACAGTTGCGACAGATGTGTAAGAAATGCATTTCTGCCTTGTGTCCTCGCTGGTGGCTAGTCTCCAGGGAGCAGAGTTACCAGCAGCTGCTGCATTTGCAGATGGACAGAAGGAAGGTCTGCCAGGCAAGCAGGTGAGGAAGGAAAGACACAGTCCATTTGAATTGAACCCACAGGGCCAGGTGCTAGGGCCTCTTGAAGTCAGATCAGATCGTGACGTTAACTAGAAAATATGGAGATAAAGGAAAGAAAGAGATGGGAGAGGAAGAAGGGAAGTCAAATGATCTCACAGGTGGCCGCCGGTGGGTACCAGGCCAGGAAGGAGGGAAAGGGTGTGGTACACGCCTTCAGGGCATCGTCTGCACGAACAGAAGAGTGAAGGCTCACACGACCACATCTCCTGAGAGATAATATTTTCCCGGAAGAGAAAGAACAGAATTTTGTCACACAGAAAGAGAGAGAGGGGGAAAAAAAAGACTTTTATAAATCACATGCTGTAGGAACGTGTCTGCATGTAGCAAAATTAGAAGCAGTTAAGACATGGATGAAGGATGAGATGAAGCCTAGTTTTCGTCGTTTCTTGGATCTCTGTACTTTCTTCTCTAACATGTAAGTGATCACAGGGTTTTTTTTAATCTAATTATAATAAGAAATGCTTTGGTCACTAGCCCCTGGTACCAAAATCTCAGCAAGAGTTTGTTTTCTTATAAAAGCAGAGCTTCTGGCCAACATGTGTATAGGAGAAGATGCTTGCTGTCAAGTTCTAGGCTGTTCGCCACCAGGTGCATTGTCTGCCTGGTTGCAAGAAGAACTCCTGGTGCAAAGGAGGCGAGAATCAAACAGAAGCTCAATAGGCAAACCTGCTGCTGTGGACCCTGCCACGTACTCAGAGGGCAACCCTGACCATGATAAGCCTATGACAAAGCCTTAAAAACAGGGACCAAAACCTTCGGGAGGAGGGAAGGAGACAGGATAAGTCTGCAGGCATAAGTGTCATGTTGTTGCAAAACTTCAGCTGCCCGGTGGAACCTTTCCAACGTCAACAGTCCCCAGGCCAGAAACCAAACCTGGCGTCACAGGGTCTGAGCGTGAAAGAAGGATGTTTGGGGTGTAAAAGAAACTGGGATGGCCTTTTTGCCTCTGGGAGAGAGAGAGCTGAGGAGAAGAGCACTCACTCAGTCAGCTCGCAGAGTCCCACTCCAACCTCCCCAGGGGTGTGGGTGGAAGCTCCCTGGACTCAGAATCTTTCATCAAACTCTAATGGGAAAGTGTCCCAGGGCCCCCACCCAGAGGCTGCTGTCCATACCAGAGCCCAGACCCAGACAAGTTATCCTTCAACTCCATGTGGCTTCTCATCAAACCAAGTGAAAAGTGGATAACACAATACACCAAGGTAGTCCACTGAGGTTTTTTCCAATAATTTTCAATAATTTATGTGCTCCTACTATGTGCCGGGCATTTTAGATACATTGAATTCTCAGAAAAATCCTGCAAGGCATTAACGACTTTATCTAATAAATAAGGAAATCAAGGCTCAGGGCAGTTAATTGTTAACTTTCTCAAGGTCACCCAGCCTCTCGGTAGGAAGCAAGTATCAGAAACCAATTCTATTGTTGTTCAGTCACTCACTGGTGTCTGACTCTTTGCAACCCTATGGACTGCAGCACACCAGGCTTCCCTGACCATCACCATCTTCTGGAGCTTGCTCAAATTCATGTCCATTGAGTCGGTGATGCTATCCAAGCATCTTGTCCTGTTTTTCTCTTCTCCTCTTGCCTTCAATCTTTCCCAGCATCTTCACATCAGGTGGCCAAAGGATTGGAGCTTCAGCCTCAGCCTCAGTCCCTCCAATGAATATTCAGCCTTGATTTCCTTTAGGATTGACTGGTTTGATCTCCTTGCTGTCCAAGGGACTCTCAAGAGTCTTCTCCAACACCACAGTTCAAAAGCAGCAGTTCTTCAGGGCTCAGCCTTTTTTATGGTCCAACTCTCACATCCATAGAATTGCCTAATACCAAAGACCAGGCTCATGCCATTACATGGTTGACCTCTTCTGTATACAAAAGACTCCCTACCCTCCCACCTGTGAAGGCCAAGCCTCAGGATGCTTCCTGGGCAACCCACCTGTGAGACCATGCACAGGAAACGATGTTAAAGCTCACAGGAGAGGGGATAGTGCTTGGAAAGCCACCTAAAGAATTTTACGCTAATGCAGGCTTCCCAGGGCACATCAGGAAACATCTCAGGAGACACAGCCCCTACTTCTAAGAAAGAGACCACAAAATGTGAGAAAGACCCACTTCTACTCATGGTCCCACCCAAATGCTTCTACTTCAATCTTATATGGCTTCCCTGGTGGCTCAGTGGTAAAGAATCTGCCTGCCAATGCAGCAGACATAGGTTCAGTCCTTGGGTTGGGATGATGCCCTGGAGGAGGAAATGGCAACCCACTCCAGTATTCTTGCCTGGGAAATCTCATGGACAGAGAAGCCTGGTGGGCGACAGTTCATGAAGCCACAGAGTTGGACACCACTTAGTGACTGAACAATAATGCAACAATCATATACCAGTGGCCAGCATACTTTTTTTTGTATAAAGGGTCGGATCATATTTTAGGTTTTGTAGGCCAAAACAGTCTCTGACACAACTCTTCAACTTGACAGTTACAGCATGGAAACAGCCATAGATGACGGTACATAAATAAATGGACATGGCTGTGTTCCAATAAAACTTTATTTGCAAAATCAGTTAAGAGGCCTTTTGCCAACCTGTTATGCACCTATGAGACATGATGTCCTTCACACAGAATTACATTAAAAAGGTTGGAAGGCACTCTGTCAGTATTACCACTTGACCATGATGGAGAACGTCCCAGTTTCTTAGAAAATGCCCATGGTATCAATCTTTGATAATGATCACTGGTATCAGTTTCTCCCTTGGAACCTTTAACTCTCTCCCAACTATCCTGTCCTATATGCCACCCTCACAGACATAACTGGGGCCAACCATGGAAAAATAAGGTGACTGGGCCCCTCTAACAAAAGGAAGGGGGTTGTACCTGCCTGGAAACCATTTCTCAGCATGACCCTATACTCATGCAATTGGAAACTACTCAGGGGAAGAAGGAGGGGAAAGAAGAAGGACTTGAGTGGAAGCAAACATCATCAAACTTGACATTGCCACTTCATTACACACAAAGAACATATCCCCAAAAGATAGGCACTCTATTCCCAGAGAAATCATTTTCTTCAGCCCTACCACTTACTACAAAGGTCTGTCTAGTCAAAGCTATGGTTTTTCCAGTAGTCATGTATGGATGTGAGAGTTGGATGGTGAAGAAAGCTGAGCGCTGAAGAATTGATGCTTTTGAACTGTGGTGTTGGAGAAGACTCTTGAGAGTCCCTTGGATAGCAAGGAGATCCAACCAGTCCATCCTAAAGGAAATCAGTCCTGAATATTCATTGGAAGGACTGATGCTGAAGCTGAAATTCCAATACTTTGGCCACCTGATGCAAGGAACTTACTCATTTGAAAAGGCCCTGATGCTGGGAAAGACTGAAGGTGGGAGGAGAAGGGGATGACAGAGGATGAGATGGTTGGATGGCATCACCAACTCAATGGACATGAGTTTGAGTAAACTCTGGGAGTTGGTGATGAACAGGGAGGCCTAGCGTGCTGCAGTCCATGAGGTCACAAAGAGTTGGACACAACTGAGCAACTAAACTGAACTGAACTGAACCACTTACTAGCTGTGAACCCAGGACAAGTTACTTTGACTCTTCATCTGTAAGATAAGGATGACTACACTTATCTCATAGTGTTATGGCGATCCTCAAAGAGAACACATAGCTGATACAGATAGCTGATAGCTATGATGACAGTGACGATTCTGTCTTTATTGATGATAATCCTCTCTGCTGCATCCTTCTCCAAAGCAATCAAACACGTTAAGTGAGATTCTCTAATAGATATGACACACAGGCACTAAAGCCCTTGCCTTCACAGAGTATAGCCTAGATAGAGAAATTAACCACTGGTAGGTGAAAAAAGGGCTTCCCAGATGGCGCCAGTAGTAATGAACCGGACTGCCAATGCAGGAGACAGAAGAGATGCAGGTTTGATCCCTGGGTTGGGAAGGTCCCCTGGAGGAGGGCATGGCCATCCACTCCAGTATTCTTGCCTGGAGAATCCCACAGACAGAGGAGCCTGGCGGGCTACAGTCCATGGGATCGCAGAGTTGGACATGACTGAAGCAACACAGCACACACAGGTGAAAAGAATCACAAAAGCAGTTGCTAAAGGTCAAATGTTTCAGGCAAAACGTACCATATAATTTCAGAGAGAGCTCTCCCTCCTATCTACCCCTTGGTCACCGGATGAGATGTGAGCTTCCTACTGGGAACTTTTTGCAGATACCACTTACAGATACCACAGGTACCAAAAGACTTCTCTTTGACTTACCATATTTGCTTTACAGTGAGGGAGGAGTAGAGGAAAGGTCTAAGAAGCTTCCTAATAGATGCTTTTGCTTAAGGTGACAATTATAAATTCTTTCCTGATTGAGGAATTCTCACTATAAGCAGTATCATTGATAGTGAAAAGTGAAAGTCGCTCAGTCGTGTCCGACTCTTTGCCACCCCATGGACTATATAATCCATGGAATTCTCCAGGCCAGAATACTGGCGTGGGTAGCTGTTCCCTTCTCCACAGGATCTTCCCAACCCAGAGATAGAACCCAGGTCTCCCACATTGCAGGCGGATTCTTTACACTCCCATTTTTCCTACCAAGGATGATGATAGTAACAAATACTATTGTAATTACAATTTATCACGCACCTACTGTGTATCACTTAGTCAGGCATTGGTTAAGTACTATACAGACTAACTTAGTTACCCTTTATTTACCATCTTTTAAGGAGGAGATTATTCTTCCAGCTGAGCACTGAGGCTTGGTGGGGAGGGAGGGAGGCATGTGACCTCACTGTGTGTTTGACTTCATTCGACTTCACTTGACTTGACTTCACTTGACTTCACTAAGTGTTGGAGCCAGAAAGAGAACCCACGATCTGTGTTTTGACCATGGCCCCTGTTCTATCAGAGACTCTGGCCCACAGGATGTCACATGGGCCCCTTCCCACCCCAGTATCCCAGGTTTCCTCCAGCTTCTGTCAAACAGAGAACCCGACGTGGGCAGAGGTCCTTGGCAAAGAAAATCAACCAGTGCCATGTGGCATCACTTCACGGTCTAAACCATTCCATGTACCCCAGTGTCCACAACCTTTAGGACAAAGCTGGAATACTATACAGATAACCAAAAGGAGGGCAAGGACAGAACACTCATTCACTGATGGTCATGCAGAACTCTGCCTGCCAGGTGAAAGGGACATATCTTTAGTTCACAGTCCTTGCTGCTTATCAGGAAAAGATGATACGGCTAAATTCAATAACCAGGCAGAGATATGCCAAGTGGCATTTCTCAGAATGAAATCTGAGGCTGCAAGAAGGATAAGTGCCCCCTGATAAGAGAAACAAATTGGGTCTGTTAATAATACATTGATAGACATCTAGTTTCTATTGATGGTAAATGAACTTTATCAACTTTGGTCTTCACTGATGATAAATGAACTCTATAATCTGATCACTCTTCAGAAATTATTACCTTTCTATAAGGATTCCAGTTTCCCTGCTGGCTCAGTGCTAAAGAATCTAACTGCCAATGGAGGAGATGCAAGTTTGATCCTTGGGTCAGGAAGAGCTCTTGGAGAAGGAAATGGTAACTTATGCCAGTATGCTTGCCTGGGGAAACCCATGGACAGGGGAGCCTAGTGGGCTACAGTCCAGGGGTTCGCAAAAGAGTTGGACACAACTTAGAAACTAAACAACAACTACAAGGGTTCAACCAGTACTAAAACCTGGACCCTTACAAGATCTTGAAAGATCAGATTAGAAAAGACGTGATTGTAGGCAGTTAGTTAGAGCCTTAAAAACACATAGATCCAAGGTTCTTAAGGTTTGAAGTCCAACTTCTCTATGTCCAGCCATTCTTCCAAATTCTTCTGTATTGCACATAGAAAGTCAATTAAAATATTAAAACATACCATCAAGCTATTTTTTTTAGCTAAAAGGATCAACTACTTATGAAAGAGGATCCCTGAGTCCTAACTGAAGACAATTAAAGTTGGAAGAGATTAACTCCTCTCATCTCCTCATTTTACAGCTGTGGAAGAAGCTGAAGGCCAAAATGGTGAAATGACTTGCCCAACCCCACACAGTGACAGTCATGGAGCAGCCACGTGGCACCCATGGATAGATCAGGTATGCACATAATCCAAGGCAGAAAATTTACCTGAATTTCTTACATTGGTGTTGTTCAGTTTGGAGTCCTTGATTACCAAGTGCTTAATCCAGAGGGTGGGAGCTGTGATTTCTGAAAAAAAAAAAGAAGAGAGGAAATAAAGTCTGGGCAACAGAGAGTATGAAACTTGCGATGTAACCCCCCAGACTTTTTAAAAGCCTGAGGCATCAAAGATAGAGCCATCTCCCTCATCCCATGTCCACTTCATCCCAACAGCCTCTTGCTTCCTCTCTATGGAAGCTCCTCTCCATCAGCTCAGAGGAGCCAGCCAGGGCCTCTTGTGCTGGGAGGCAGAGTGGTCAGAGTTCAGAGGCATTGAGCCACTCCATCCAGGAATAAAAATATTATCCCAGGAGGTGAGGAAAATGGCCCAAGCCAAGTCTCTCTCAGCTGCTTCCCTGGAAGAAGATTTGAAGGAAATAAATCAACAAACCAACGCCAAAAAAACCACAGAGACCATTTTGGAAGAAACAGCTGAGCCACAGCAGATTTTAGCTTGCTGAGACTCTGCTCCACGTGGAAAAGAAAGTAACGGGTCTAATGTGTGCTTCAATCTCTTTTCTAATGGTTTCTCATCAAACAGAGGCTGAATTCTTCATCCAGAGAGCTCCAGGAAGCCACCAGGCTCTCCAGGGCTGGCGTCACCCAGTGGACAGGTGCTGTGGAAATCTGAGGATGCCCCTGAGCACTGGAGATGAGACCTTTCCTGAGTACGTTGGAAAGGTCTTCCAAGTTGACGTGGTCTCCATTTCCTACCCAGACTGCCCAAGGTCCAGGGTCCCAGACTCGCCAGTGATCTAGGACATTTGTGGATCACAGAAACATTTGAACTTCTAGGCATGAACACACATGTTTTCCACTCCATGGCCAGCTGCAAAGGCTATCTTGTGTTTCTGTCTAGAGCTGAGCCTGGGCTAGGGACATCCTTAGCCACAGTTCCAACAAGTGGCATCACTTCTTTTTGTTCCTCTGTCTCACTGTCCAGTCTTAGGATCCAAGCCTGGATATACTCAGCTGAAAGCTGCTAAAAGGTTGCCGTATATTGCACGGAGCACCACATCTCATTGTCAGACTTTCTAGAAACTGCAGTCTGCCAAGCTTCCTGCTCCCCCTCATGGGAACCTGGAGTATTTAGCAAAGCACACTGAAGGATGTAGGCCCTGAGCAGCTCAAACTCAAATTGAAGCCAGCCTTCTGCACCCAAGTTCCAGTTGTCTGCTCCTCAGACCTCCAGAGATACCCAACCTCTGTTTTGCCACCAACCACTGCTATTTCTCTTGATCTAGAATTTCTCTTCCCCCAATGTCTTGACTCAACTCTCAAGGTCCCTACAAGTCAGCCAAACCAGCTCCATGCACCAGTCTCTTTCCTGCTACCTTCATCACTACGCCCCGTCTCCACCATACTCCCTCCTTTGTCCCTGCCTGGAACACCCTGATTCCTGCCTCACATTTTCAGATCCAGCTCAAGTTCCCTCTCTTCACAGAATCTTTTCCCAGACCACCGTGATCTCTTTCTTCTGGAAATGTCTATCACAGAAGAAATAAAATTGAGACCATATAGCTTCATACATAAATTCTCCAATAGTTGCTACTCTGTTGAGAGCAAAGGCTTTCATCTTATCTATTTCTCCTTCGTCCCCCACAGGCCTTGCACAATGCCGGGCACAGAGTGTTATAAGGACTTGTAAAAGCTGACTCATTTAGAAAAATGATGCTGCCAGCCTGTCTTTCTCAGCCATGGCTCCTCAGTTTTGGCAGTTTGCAGGGTCCATCCAGGCTGTGTTATTGTTGGATGTTAGTGGCCAGGCAGGAAGCCTGGCGAGAACAAGAGGGCCTTTCCAGAAGTGGAGGGTGTACTAGTTCCTGGGAGGGTTTGCATTTTTTTAAAACGTTAAAAACAGCTCGGCTTAAACTGGGAAAAATTGAAATTAAAAAAGGAAAAAAAATAATAATAGTAAAGCTTAAACAAACTTCTGAAGGAAAGACCTTGCCCAAATCTGAAAACAGTGGGACAACTCGAATCTGAAGTAATACAGGAGCTTACCGTCTCCATCGAACACCGGCTGGGTCTCCATCGTGGGTGTCGGCTTAGACCCGTCATCTGAATTGAGGGTTAAAAAGAATCGAAAGGAGACTACCATTATTGAGGTAAATACTATCTACTCTCCAGCACTGTTGAATGGTTGGGGTTTGCACATGGCCCGGCCAAGTCCCAAGGAACAGATCAGAGAGAAAGAAAAGAAAGAAGAAAAAAGCAAGAAAGAAAAGAGCATCACAGAAGAGACACCAACAGTAAGACAAATCCAGGGGCATGCTCGCCATTCCAGGGAAGGGACCCAAGTCACCATGGCTCTGGAGGAGCCCGTTTCGTGACTCTGCAGCAGCATGACTCTGCCAGCCCTTGTTCTTTCCCCAGGAAAGCTGGGAGTGCTGTCTTCCCAGGAGCCCTTAGCTCTGGCCCGGCACGTTGGGAGATGCTAGCACACTTTTGGCATCAAGTGCTGATGGCCCCAGCTCCTTCCCGTCCTCTTGTGCAAGGTACCAACCCAGTACCTTTCTAGTGGCCCTCACTGAAGAGTCTGAGGAAAACCAAAGACCATGGCGCCATTCCCTCCCAAACCCCGAGCTATTTTTCCATCCTCATCTCCAGCATGCTGAAGTGAAAAGAATTGGGAATCCTTAGAACACTTTTAACTGTGAAACCAATTCCCAAGGAGAGATGGAGGCAGACAAAATGAGAGGGAACATGAGTAATTGCACTCTGGATTTCCTTTGAAATTTCTAACACAGACGCTAGGAGCAGAGATTTCTCAGTAACAAAGTCCTGACACTTATGGTCACAGTAGTGTTGGCAGCTCTCTCTGCAGACCAAGAACCCTCTACAGGTCAGAGTAAGTGCAGACTTTATCTACCTTTCAGGACTTTGAATTATGTTCATCAAGATCCCCAAACCTGAATTTTGAACAGTGTTTCTCAACCTTTGTTTTATTATTGTCTATCCAAGGAGCATTTTTAGGCATTTTCTCCTTAACTAGTTTCCTAATGAAATTTTAATAACAAAGATACACTATATCTCTGCATACACTGTGTATTTATGTACTGTATATACGTCTGTACTTTATATGTAAAAAGAGAAAGGGTTCTTTTGTGCCCCCAAAACCAATTTTCACCTCTTTGTTGAAAGCTGGGAACAGGTATCTTTACTTACATTGAGAATGCACAGATCCAATATTTTTCTGTTTTCTCCCTCAGCAAGGGGAAGGAAGGTGAGCACTGTGGTCTCAGACACTGTGGTTACACAATCCCTTCTTCCAAAGACCCCCCCCCCCAGTGATCTTTGGGGACTAAACACTAGATTCTCCAAGCATTAACTATTAATGGAGAGTACAAGTTCTCATATAGTCTGCAATGCCAGTTAGATCATCAGTAGTCACAACCTCCACAATTTGGAGCTCCCAGAACTCTCGGCAGACTTCCCTGCATCTTATCAGGGGAAGGAGAAAGAACACAGAGTGCTGATCCCTTTTTTTACACCAATACCCCACCCCTGGGATCTTAAGATTCAATAGCTATGGAGATCCCGATCCTTGCTGAGGTTGAGGCCAGCAACCTGACAGTTGTGTGACACCCAACCCTGCTATTATTGTCATGTGCCAACGTAAGACCCAACTCCCACAGGGGCCAGGGCAATCCTGAACAAGCCAACAATCATCTCCGGACGTGAGATGCGTCAGGAGGAGAGGAATAATGAAGCTGAATATCTTATTTGCCTCTAACTGGAGTCCTGAACAGTCATCTTTTGACACCAAACTGCACATTTGATCTGGAAGTCATTGAGGGAGAATAAACACAGTGCAAAAACACACAATGTCATTTTTTTAAATAGCATCACTTCCCCGACTCTATTAACACCCCTTTCCGTTGAATTCAATGAACCACTGAATGAAGTCTTTTGGCAGCTGCAATGCACATTTGGTTGCTCCTGCCGGATGCAGGGATCACAGTCTAAATAGCCCAGCACAGTGCACTCAGCCCCTCCACACAGGGTGGCTTCCTTTCAGGAGTCTTAAAGGTAGCAAAGGGAAAGTGAGAAATCAAACATTCTCAGAGGGGCAATGGTGACAAGCAAAGTGCAAAATGGCTTATGCGATATCTTGACATTCAATTAAAATCATCCCATACTCCAAGAGCTATCTCTCTCTCTCTGGAGCAGGAAGACAGAAAATATTTTGTTTATTTCTCTCATCGCTGACAGGAGAGGCTGGGATGGCCCATCTGGTCCAGCAATCAGCAAAGAAGTCTGCTGCTCAAGGAGAGGAAGGAGGGTTTCCAGTCTCTCCCTAGGGAAGTCGAGGACCTCCACGATTGCCCAGATGCAGGTTCAGAAGCCCACAGAGCGTGAAGCCACGTGTAGGGAGTGAATCTTCCTGCAGGGTAGGGTCACCGAGGGTGAAGACATACAGCTGCACTGCCACCATGGAGGCCCTAGCTGGAAATCTTTATGAAGTGAGAAAAGACAAGGTGCCCTGCTGCCAGGAGAACCACCTGTGAAATCCAGCATGCCCCAAGGATGGGGAGCCAAGCCAAAGCCAATAGGACCCTCTGACCATCATCTCCGGGCACCTGGGCACCTGGCGTCCAACCCAGCAAACAAGCGCACCCTTCTCCCAAACATAGGTCCAAGGCCTGGGTCCAAGGTCCACATCCAGCCTGCTTCCTGGCAAGCCCTGGGGTGACACCGGGCCCCACACTGGGCCCTGTGGAAAGAGAAAGGCTTCTACGTGTACCCTTGGCCTCCTAGTTTCCAGTGGGGTCACTGTGCAGACCCCGTGGCTTTACATCCACTAAGTTGGATAAACTGAACCCCTCGCTTTTCTTCTCTGGGCAGTGATATCCTCTTCTAAAAGTGAAGGATGACTGCATCCTAGCTTCAGGACACTGTGGCTATAAAAGGCTGTACAGGCCTCTTAAAGAAGGCATTAAATCATCGAGTGTTAAATCATCTTATCCAAACTGCTTACTTTTAAAATTGGATTTGCAGCATGAAAATTCGACAGTTTTTAAAATAAAAAATCAAGTAAACCTTACAACTCAATAAAAAGACAAACAGCCTGATTTCAAAATGGGTAAAATATTTCAATAGACATTTCCAAGATGCACGGACAGTTAATAAATACGCGAAAAGATGTTCGATAGCATTAACTGTTAGGAAACCACAAATTAAAACCATGATGAGATACCACCAGGTACCTACTAGAATGGCTAAAAATTTTTAAAAAGACACTATCAAGTGACAAGGATATGGAGGAGCTCAAATCCTCATTCATTCTTCATGGGAATGTAAAATTGGGTAGCCACATTGGAAAAGAGTCTGACAATTTCTTTAAAAATTAAATATAAACTTACCAATCAATCTTGAAATTTTACTCCTGGGAATCTATCCAAGAAAAATAAAGACATATACGCGCAAAGACATATATACACATACTCGTAGCAGCATTATTCATTAATAGCCTTAAACTGGAAATAATCCAGATGTTCTTCTACTGGTAAAGAGGTAACCAAATTGTGATACATTCATACAATGGAGTATTATTTAGCAATTAAATGGAATGAATTACTGATACATGTAATAATATAGCTGAACTTCAAAAATAATACACTACATAAAAGAAGCCATGCGCAAATACTACATATGGTATGACCCCATTATGTAAAATGCCTAGTAAAGGTAAATCTATAGAGACAGAAAGCAGATACATGGTTGCCTGGAGGAGAGAGTCAATGTAACTATAAATGGGTACAAGGTTTCTTTGGGAAGTAATGGAAATGTTCTCTGGTAATAGCCATACTTCTCTACAGATGTACTAAATTCACTGAGTTATACGTTTACAATGGGTAAATTTTATGGTGTGTAATTATACCTTAATAAAGATTTTAAAACAAAAGAGGGACAGAGTACCAAAGATGTCACAGATACATCATCAGGAGACAGTATCTAGATTATCTGAGCAATCCTTAATTTGGGGGGAGACTCT
Source organism: Giraffa tippelskirchi (assembly GCF_054371585.1). Taxonomy (NCBI): domain Eukaryota; kingdom Metazoa; phylum Chordata; class Mammalia; order Artiodactyla; family Giraffidae; genus Giraffa; species Giraffa tippelskirchi. The sequence goes on along the minus strand of NC_137281.1, from coordinate 141,931,330 downwards.
TCCATAGAGCTTAAAGAAAAATACATCTGAATCTCAGTTTACACATATACACATGATGATTTCATGTGTGTGTATGTTCACTCTGGGTGATTCTTATAGACCTGCAATACTAAGACTTTATTTTTCTTTGATGCCATAATACTCTTCCAGATGGAGAAGAAAATAGAATAGTGAAAAAACCCAATTCAAAGATGATCATTTCTCTTACAGGGAGAAAAGGTAAATTTGGAAACATTAAAGAAAAATAGGGGTTTATAGGTGGCCCTAGTGGTAGAGAACCTGCCTGCCAATGCAGGAGACATAAGAGACAAGGGTTTGAACTCTGGGTCAGGAAGATCCCCTGGAGAAAGGCATGGCAACCCACTCCAGTATTCTTGCCTGGAAAATCCCATGGACATATGTAGATAGAAACATAACACTCATTATTCTAGATAACGTAGTCCTGAGATTGGGCACAGAAATACAGAAGTCCTAAGGCTGACTTAGGATGTTGTGAAGAGCTGACTCATTGGAAAAGACCTTGATGTTGGGAAAGACTGAAGGCAAAAGGAGAAGGGGGCGGCAGAGGAACAGAGGATTAGATGGCATCACCGACTCAATGGACATGAATCTGAGCAAACTCCCAGAGATAGGGAAGGACAGGGGAGCCTGGTGTGCTGCAGTCCATAGGGGTCGCAAAGAGTCGGACACAACTGAGCAACTGAACAACAACAGCCAAAGAAAAATAAGCCAAACCTGAGAAAATTTCTCAAGGATGACATCAAGATCAAGAATAATAAGTGTTAGCACATTTTCTAACACTCAAAGTTCCTAGCAGGTTGCTTTCTTCATCTATTCTTGCCATGGGCCAGGGCAGAGGAAGTCACCAGGCAGATAAAAAGAGATTGAGCTTCAGCGCAAGGAAGTGATTTGTTCAAGCCCCCAGAAGCAATGAGCAAGAGGTGCTGGAAACTGCTTAGGCCCGAAGCAGGCATCTGGCCTCCCTCAAATTCCCCAGCCCCCCAACCACGCCTCCCCTCGCAGGTGCAGCCCCAGAGAGCCGCAGCCCCGGCACGGGCCCTGTAAGCCCATCCAGACAGTGGGTTTGTGTGACGGCACAATTCCCTGCCCTGCGAGAAGGCTTGGCCCACGCACAGACAGCTGGAAGTCACTTCGACCCCCAATGACACTGTTCAAAGCCTCCTCTGTTTGGCTTTTTGATTCCTGATTGACATTCGCTGGCAAGTGGAGATAAATGCCTGGCTGAGGACAATGTTGACCCGCTCTGACTATTCGCAAGGAAAGACTTTTCAGAATAACAAACAAAACAAAACAAAACCCCCAAAACATTGGTGTGCTTAAGGGACTGAATAGAGCCCAAGAGGTCCAAGGAGGCAGGGCCGGGCCTTTCAAGGGACTGGCAAGTCCATTGAGGAGTTAATTGTTTGGGTGTACAATGAGTTTATTCTGACCACATACAAAGAGCTTTCTCTTCCAGGTCCTTCAAAAGCAAATGTGTCAAAGGGGCCAGAGGAGGAATCTGTATTAATGGCATCTCTTGGGGTCTTGAGACTGAGGAGCCTTGGAGAATGAGAGAAAAAGAAACCACCACCCCCATCCTGAGATTTGGAAAGTCTCTCAACGATCCCAAGTCCCCTTTGATTCTTGGGTTCTGCCCAAACCCTGGTCCATCACTGGTCACCCTTCCTCTTGGATTCATTTAGGCTGCAAGACATGGAGATAAACTTCAGCCCAGTAGAAGTGTTGGAAGGTTCTTGCTATTGAAGGGACTACATTTATTCCAGAGCCATCATCATGTGACTCAGACCCAGTGTGAAAGTCGAGATGACTTATTCCGGGCATCACAGGGAGACAACACTGCCTGTTTACAGAAATGTCCCTTAAAAACCTGGCCCGAATCATACCAGGGGGAGGATGGAATTGTTACCTAACCTCAACATTTCCTGAGGTCCCATGACCAACGAGGCTCAGAAATGTACTCTGAGCTGTCCCAATTTTGACCTTTGAAAACAGAAGCTATCTGAGTACTTCAGGTCCTTTCCAGAGTGAGAGACCAATGCTCTACATTCTGCCTACCTACCTGCACACTCCTTCCCAAAACAAGTAAAAACAGGCTTAAAACTGTCTTTTTGCAAGCAGTTCTCCACATCGTCAAGCTCCACATTTTCTTGAATAAGAACAGAAACAAGAGGCTGGTGAAAAGGGTAGACCAGGGATGGAAGAAGAGGGTAGTGAGAGGGCTGGGGTATGGGGGATCGGTGGCCCTGGTAGCAGCAGAGCTGGTTCAGAGCTGGGTTCACACAGAGACTGGGCTAATTTTTTAAACAAGAAATGACTTTGCAACAGGTAATTGCAAACAGAGATGTCCCATGCACCCTTCACCCAGTTTCCTCCAATGTAGCATCTTTACAGTTAACATAATTATGTAGATAACATCATAATAGTATAATATAAAAATCAGGAAATTGATATTGGTATAATCCAGGACCTTATTCACATCCCACCAGTTTTGCATGTACTTGTTTGTGTATGTCTGGCTGGGTGGGTGTGTGTAGCTCTATGTGATTTTATCCATGTGCAGATTCATATTACCACCGCCACGATCAAAATATAGAACTAGTCCATCTCTACAAAGATATCCCATGTACTGCCCTTTTATAATCACACTTCCCCTTCTCCACCTCATCTTTCACCCCTGGTAACCACTAACCCTTTCTCCATCTCTATAATTTTGTCATTTTCAGAATGTTATATAAATGGAATCATGCAGTAGACGATCCCTGGAGGTTGGACTTTTTCACTCTGCATAATGCCCTTGAAATTCATTCACCTGTTGCTGTATGTGTCAACGGTGTGTTCCTTTACGTTACTGAGTAGGATTCCATGGTATGGATGCACCTCAGTTTGTTTCACCCATTGAAGGACACTTTAGTTGTTTTCACCCTTGGCTATTACAGATAAAGCCGCTGTGACTATTTGTGTACAGGTTTTTGTGTGGACATAAGTTTTCATTTCTCTGGAATAAATAATCAGGAGTGCAATCACTAGATTATATGGTAAGCATATGTTTCGTTGTTTACTTTTTTAGGAAACTTCCAAAGTATCTTCCAGAGTGACTGTATCACTTTACATTCTTATCAACAATTTATGAAAGATCCAGTTCCTCTGCAGTGACATTTGGTATTGTCACTATTTTAGCTCTTCTAATAGGTGTGTAGTGATATCTTATTATGTTCTTAATTTGCACTTTAAAATTTTTGATCAAAGTATAGCTGATTTACAATATCATGTAAGCTTTGGGTGTACAGCACTGCAGTTCAGTTATGCATATATATATATATGCATATTCTTTCTCAGATTCTTTTCCCTTATAGATTATTACATAATACTGAGTCTAGTTCCCTGTGCTATGCAATAGGTTCTTGTTGGTTAATTTGCACTTTTTATAGCTAATGACATTGAACATCTTTTTGTGTGTTTATTTGCCCTCTGTATATGTGCTTAGGTGAAAAGCTTACTCATGTATTTTGTCCATTTTTAAATTAAATTGTTTTTCAACCGTTAAGTTTTTTAGCATTCTTTATATGTTCATATGTCCTCTGTCAGATAGGTGGTTTGTAATTATTTTCTCCAAGTCTGTAGTTTTTAATTTCCTTAACAAGATATTTTGAAAGCAAGTTTTCAATTTTGGTTAAGTCCAATTTATCAATTAAAAAAATTTTTGAATCACATGTTTGGTATTCTAAAACACTAAAGCTCAAGGTTCACCTACATACAAGTTCTAAAAATTTTCTCCTATATTTTCTTATAAAAGTTTTAATAGCTTTAGATTTTACATTTAAGTCCAACATTCATTTTGAGTTAATTTTTGTATGAGGTGTGAGGTTTAGGCTGAAGGTCTTGGGGAGTTGTTTTTTTTTTGTCTACTGGGTGCCCAATTGCTATAGCACCATTTGTTGAAAGGACTGTCTTTACTCCACTGAATTCCTTTTGCACGTTTCAAAAATCAGTTTGCCGAGCTTGTGTAGGTCTATTTCAGGGTTCTCTGTTTTGTTCCATTGATCCCTAGGTCAACAGACAGTGAAAATACTCTGTATGTTACTATAATGGTGGATACCACTACATATGTGTCTATTCTCACAGTGTATATGACACCAAGAGTGAATCCTAATATAAACTGTGAACTTTGGGTATTAATGATGTGTCAATTTAGGTTCATCAGCTGTGACAAAGGTACCCACTCTGGTGGGGGATGTTGATGGTGGAGAAGGTGACACATGTGTGAGGACATATAGAAAATTTATGGACCTTCCTCTTAATTTCGCTGCGAACCTAAAACTACTCTTAAAAAACTAAGTCAAAAATAAATAAAAAAAGAATAAAATAGACATTTAAAAATATGGAGTCACCACGTTTGTTTAGATGATCAAAGAAAGCATGGATTGAAAATTCATAAAGGGTCATGAAGGGAGTAAAATATTAAAGATCTCTTGGTTAAAAAAAAAAATCACACACAGTGATTCCTCTCACTTTCTTTTTAAAAATTGTTTCAGCTACTCTAGTACCATTGCCTTCTCTGGGAGATAGTAAAGGACAAGGAAGCCTGGCGTGCTGCAGCCCATGGGGTCGGAAAGAGTCGGACACAACCTGAGGACTAAACACCACCACCACCATTGCCTTTCCACGTAAATTTTAGAATAAGCAGCCCTTGAACCTCATGGCTTTCCTTCAACGGGTGCAACAGGACCAGAGAGTGACAACTCTTCGGCCTTGACCACAGGAGCTACGTGGCACTTAGGGCTGGAGAAGTGGTTCGGATGTGGCCCCAAGGCCTGTCCACCCACCGGCTGAAATCCCTGCCTCCCTCCAGCTTGCTGGGCCACACTTGGAACTGAACTCATTTAGCCAAGGAACATATCCTCAGTGGCCAAACAAGCTCGGAGCCATCCCCTAGACTTCAGGAGCCCCACAAAGGTACCAGGCAGAAGAATCAGGAACTTGCCAGTGGACCATGCTCATCCCAGGCAGCCTCCTCCAAGGGTCTCTCCTTAGAGGCTCTAATCCTGGGAGCTACGGGCCAGGACATTTGGAGGAGCCACCTGCCATCTCTCCCCTGCTTCCCAGTATCCCGGCATCTAGCAGTCTGTGCTCCTCTGGGAGGCTTCCCTTCCATGACGATGTCTTCGTCAAGAAGAGGCTAAGACCATCAGAGCGTGAGCTCCACGGGCTGAGGGCTCTTACATTTCACCCGCCACTGGGTCCTCAGGGACTGTAACAAAGCCGGCACTGAAATCTCAATGAATATTTGTTGAATGAAAGAATAAAACAGCCAAGTATAAAACACCAGTGGTCACTAACAATGCCGGGGGACTCGTTAGAATTCATGGCTAGAGAGCTTTTCCAGATCACAAACCCTGTTTCCTCTCCAGTCCTTGGAAATCAGGTATCCTCCATACGTAAACTTTCTTTTGGAGACCACAGAATAGGGGCTGAGGTGGAGGGCGGGCAGTTGAGTAGATGGAGTTACTCCCTGCTGGGGGAGTAGTGAACTGCGGGTAGTGGGAGATGAGCGGCACACGTGAACACTCAAGCACACTCGTGCACACCCCTTCTGCAACTGATCTCTTTGAAGCCGATATACTGATATGCCAGGCTTGGTCAGGGTGGCTCGGACACCAGACAGCAGCGGCAACCTGCATGCAGAGAGGAAAAGAGCTGCATCTCATGGGCCTGGAGATACTTAGGTGCAGTTTGTAGCAGGCACACATCAGAATAAACGGTTCACCACAGGGAAATCCAATGTGAGCCGAGGTCAACACTTAGAGGTCATCAGTTGCCCATCTCCACTCAAATCCAGCCCAGGCTGGAAGGTAATCAGACTTAAGCCATCTGGTGACAAGGCTGACAGATCACCTATGGATCTGGCTGCTCTCTCTGGGCTGGGAGAAGAGAAAAAAGAGGTGGCTGGGAAGAGGTGAAAGACACGTGAATGGGGTGACATTCCATGTATAGGATGCTCTGAGATGGCTGGCTGTGCACACCTCAACTAGGTTCGAAACAATGCAAGGAAATCCCTTCAGGTGTACTTAACCCCCAGGAGGGTGGAGGCTAGAGACCACGTGAGCCCCTTCAACTGGGAGACCTGCCATCCATTACCCAGGCCCTAAGCACATCCCTCGGCCCTGAAGGGGAGTGCTACTAGCTCCACCATCTGAGTGACAAAGGTCTCCAAGCTGGTATCAACTTGTAGACCAAACACCACAAGAGATGCTCAAAACTGAGACCCAGAGATGGACTCTGGAAAAATAACTGTGACTCAGTCTTCACTTGGAACACATACTAAGGAGCAGTCAGTGGAGGGGCGGGGGGTTGAGGGGCGCAATAAAAGAAGTCTCTACGAGTTGAATTTTGGAAGTTCTGTTTCTCTCCAAGACTGCCTTGACAAATATAAAAGCACGTGCAGAAAAGAGAGCAGTTTTCTAAATGTTTTTATTCTTCTCTCACTTTCCTTACACTGCTCACTCCCAGAGCTCTTAGAAGTAAGAAAACAGCAAACTGCAGAAAACTCCCGATAACCCTAAATTTTCATTGGCCATATATCCTAGGTGCTCCGGAGAAAAAGTTCCCAGAAACTGCCAGAAATCATTGTCTAAGTCCTCTGCCACTATTCTCCCCCTTCTTCACCTGCCCCACCAACACTCCACTGGAGGCCGAGAACGTCCTTATGCACCTCATAAGCAATGAAGCCTAGGACCAGTTCCTGACTGTGTTAGGTTATCCTGGAAACTCCCTCAAATCACCCACATTTGTTAGCATCTAGACCCCTGAAAGAGGCACCTCGGGAAAATCCACGAGGCTTGGTGGGCCAGGAAAAGCTGCTCAGGATAAAATCAGCACCTCTAAATCACATTTTGCTTCCCAGTCACTTTTCTACTTCAATGGAAACCCCAAATTCCTTCCTCTCAACTTCTACAGCTTTCAACTGTTTTAGCAGCAGATGGTCAGAACTCAGGGGCTGCTGGGGGGTCCTTTCCTCTCTTTTGATATTCCTCTGTAGCATCAATAAAACACATGTGGATGCACGTGTGCCCCCCACCACCCCCCAAAATGCACACATACCCCTTCCATCTCTCTCGGAGGGCAAGGACCATCAGAGAAGGGATGGCTGCAGGATGGGAGTTCCCCAGATCAATGGATATTTGAAACTCAAACACATGGCCCGGGACCTACCCCGTATGTGTTAATTAGCACACATGTGCCCGTAAAGGAGTCCGGGGAAACACAACGGGCCCAAAGAACAGAGCACAGTGAAGACATTCCAGGGGATTAAGTAAACAGTCTGAAGTTCTGACCCTCCTCCCCTCCTGCAGCACGTGCATCTGGGTAAGATAACCGGGCCTCCCTCCCTCCTTCCCCCAGCGTCTCCCCTCGGGCCCCACACCTGTGGACCCAGGAGCAGGAGCAACCCAGACCTGCTCGCTGGCCAGACGCCTGTGACCTGCTACCGCCTGGCCTTGCTCCCTCTCTCCTGCCTCCTGCTATCTCCCTGGGCCTCCTCCCCCAGCCTCCTCCCGCTCTGCCTTTCTCCTCCTCGCCTTCAGAGGACTGATTCCTGGCCGGCAACCAGACCCTCCATCGCACAATACGCCTTTTCATTCCTCCCAGGCGGAGAGAACCGATCCCTCCAAGCCCGGTCCATGGAGCATGTTCAAAAAGGCAGGAGGGTGGAGACAGAAAAAGCTGGGTGTGCTCCTTCCCTGCTCCCACCCGCCCCCCAGCAACCCCACATACACATACACCCAGACCCCCGGCCTTGCCTCCTTTTTGCCTGTCCTCTGGGCCGAGCATCCCTCTGGGCAGGTCTCTGGAGCTGCGGCTCTTGGGAGGTGCCTTCTGGGAGACCCCCTATGTGGGCACGAGCTCAGACAAGGACCCTTTGTGTCCTCCCACCTGCTGCCCTCCGGAGCACATTCCATTCTTAAGTGGCAGCTGAAGAGGCACCTCAGCGGGGCCAACACAGGATATTACCAATGCCCTCTCTCACCCTGTCCCCATTCAAACCCCAGCTTCCTGGACAGGTGTGGCTTCAGGTGGGCCTTCCTACAGGTGGCTTTTCACTGCACTGCCCGCAGCAGACAAAGAGAAGAGATTCAACACCTCTGCTGTTGTTCAGTTGTGTCTGACTCTTTGCGACCCCACAGACTGCCGCACCTGTGGGAACTCTCTGAAGTAGAGGAAAGAGAGGCCACTGGGCAGAAGTCAAGTCTCCAGGGGGCGAGTGAACCCTAGCATCTTCCCCAACCCCTGCCAGGCCTTTGCACCAAAGAGGAAGCCCCCGCACCACCATCTGGAATGGAGGAACCCGCCGGGGTAAGGGAACGAAGAGGTAGGAACTTAAGGCTTCACACTCTATCCACCCCCCCTCCCTGGAGGAATCAGATTCCCCTGCCTTCTCCCACCTGGGTCAGCAAGGGCCTGCTGTGAGCACGAGTCTGATTCCTATTGTTATCCACAGCATACAAGACAACCTGGGAAGTACTCCTCTGTGCAGTTTAAAAGCCAGATCTACTGGTTGGCCTTTCTTGGGGCAGGTGCTGCACCCAGCATCATGCACTCTGTTCCCTTTGTTGGAGAAAGTCTGGGAGGTCTGTTCTGCATGACTGCTCTTTCTTTTTCCTACCACCAGGACCTCATGCCCAGGATTAAAGCTTATGCTCCTGAAGACTTCAGTGGCAACAAGCAAAACTGAAGGCAATTCCCTTTTCCAACCCCAATCAATTACAGGCAGACACGCCACTCACAGTGTTGATGATTTCAGATCTTTGCAGGAAGAAATGTTTATCCCCTCTCCTGCCTTCCCTCCTAGAAGGGAACCACCAACATTCAAGGCTGTCTCCTTGGGACTGCGAAGTACTTTCTTTTTGCCCACTTACTCATTCCTGTTCACTGGTAGGGGAGCAGCCCGTTGGGTCCTTTGGTCTATGGTTTCTAGAGGGAGGTGGCATCACCAAGCTCCACTCCCACATCTTCTTGGAGCACCTGCATGCAGGGAGAGCCCATTCTCCAGACTCTCATTTCCTCCATTCAAGCAGGGGGACTCTGCCTCCTCTTTGGGTCCCCACAGAATTAGCATCTGGGGCAAGGGTCAGGGCCTCGCCTTGGTCTCTCTGTGACTGAAGTGTAGGATAAACCTGCTTGCCCCACTCTGATCCTTGCAGGCCCAACTCTCCATATAGTTCTTACGAGCATGAAATTCCCAAGGCTCAGAGTCAAGTAGGAGGGCTCAAACTCAGCTGAGATTTCCCATCTGGGTTTTACTCAAGACCCCAAAATGGGGCTTCTGGAGTGCTTGCATGTGCAATAAAATTGAAACCTGTTTTCCATGCTGTCTGTGTCTATGCTGTTCTGGAGGTAAGTGGCGAATCTTAGCGTCTTCCATACTGGAAAGTATGGTCAGCACATCCCAGGGGCCCGTTCCTCATGTCGGCTGGTCCACTAACCAGCACTCAGACAAATGCCCTCATCAAGACCAGCTGCACAATTTGCAGGTCTCAGTGAAGAGTGAAAAAGCCTTTTCTTCAAAAAGCAGGGGAAAGGATGCCACGAAAGACACTAAAATATTAAGTCTGATCCTCTCCTCCATAGTCTCTCTCTTGATTGGTCATGGTGTTTTTCAGTTTGCTATTTAGCATTGTTCTAGGTAAAGAGAGTCTTCCCTAGAGGCTCAGACAGTAAAGAATCTGCCCGCAATGCAGGAGACCCAGGTTTGATCCCTGGGTTGGGAAGATCCCTTGGAGAAGGAAATGGCAACCCACTCCAGTATTCTTGCCTGGGAAATCCCATGGACAGAGGAGTCTGGCACGCTACAGTCCATGGGGTGGCAAAAGTCAGACAATGACTGAGTAATGAACACTTTCTCACTTTCTAGGTAAAGAAAAGGGAAAATTCTAAACAAGTTATGGAAGATCCGTAGCCCTCATCACAAAAGCTGTCTGTCAATGAAGCCACAGTGAATACGCACAGTACACGTGTCTCTTCTGCCCACATGCACGCTTCGTTGTCCCATTGCACTGTACTGACAAAACCCAAGTTCAATGGCAAAATAACTAAGAATTTCGAGACCACAGCTGCCCAGGTCACATGCCCATGGAGCATCCTAGTCTTAGTGAAGAGAATCTGGATGTGCCAGAACAATTATCAAGGAGACTCAAGGAGGAAAATCAAATGCTCAGATGGGTTTCCAAAATAGAAGAGTCTGGGCAGACTTGGGCATGCCTGCCTTCGCTGTGCTTTTCTGTTTAACGTTGGCTACACACTGGTAGTTGATTGAACTTCCCAGGAACCAAGGGTCTCAGGGTCCTCACCTGCAATGCGCACTGCTCATCTCTCTCAGAAATTCTGGGAGGTGATGAGCCTTACTTACCTCCAGGGCTTCTGGGCGGGGACAGAGTAAGAATGCAGATTCTCTGCAGGGCACTTTTAGCTTTCAGCCCAGGCTCCTTCCATCTTGTCTAAGAACGCCTGCTTGGACTGGCTTTAGAAGCAAACATTTAGATAAAGCATGAAACTCCACTCACCTTTCCTTCCTGAGTTACCCTGGCTTGCAGGCTTATCGGTGACCGAACCTTGGGTGAGAGGGGAAACAAAAACACAGACGTTCAGAATGCATTGCGGTTGGTTTCTTTCAAAGAGCTGGTAAAGCCTGCTGTTAGGAGCATATGGTTATGTATATAGATACTGTATACACAACTAGGAACATTATATACAAAGTGAGTACATACATACATGTGAGTGGGGTTTGTTTAACATCAATGTCACTGGTATCACAGCACTGTTGAGATGAACCATGATTTCCAGGCTCCCTGGCAATAGTCTCGAGCAGATTTTTACAAAATTCCACATCCACATAACTCCTTTGTTGAACATTCCACTCACTGCCCCCTCGCCTCCACTTCCCACCAGCTCCACATTCTGAGCCACATTCAGTCAGTAGGGCCGACGGCAAAGAAAACCCCTCTCGCTGCAAATGCAGTGATTGACATCCCTTGCCGGTGAGGGCAGGAAATCGGTGATTTTCCATCTGCATTAAGTAGAAAATTGTTGGCCCAATTGTACTGAATGGGCCAAAATAGTCTGAGGCATGGAAACAATTTTCTAGATGCAGCCCGATCCTCAAGGAGGGTGAGTAGTGGGTGGGTTTGGCCAAACGCGGTGCCCTGCACGTACTCGGGTGCCCTGCGCCCCCATCTGACAGTCCTGACCCTGCTGCACCTGCCTTCCCCAAGATGCCCTGCCCCACACACGCAGGGCACAGCCAGCTCAAGCATAGAAGGGCATCAGGGGAGGTCCCCACGACAAAAGAGAAGAAATCCATCCCTGTTCACATCCAACCCCTTCTTCATATATGAGTTTTGTGCGAATTCAATTATATTACCCTGCATGACTTGTTTCTAGCACATTTGTTTGCTTTAAATGAAACTTTCCAGGTCATTTGCAAGGAGGCCTCGTCCCTCCCCCTCCCCACACCAACCCCAATTAAGGTTTCCAGTTTCCATGTAAACCACAAATAAAGTAAACTTTCCTTTTTGGCCTGCAAATTTTGGTTTCCTAATGTAGATACTTACTGCCCTTTCCACTCACTCTTCCCCTTATATAGCAGGGCTGGTCAAAAAAAATGAATACATTTAGGGGAAAAAGAAAAATGTTAGGACAGGACTGCTGGAGTTTGGAATTTCCCATAGGCGTTAGAATAATGTTTTATACTTTGCTTGCACTTAAAAATTAAAAATACGTAAATACATAAAATCTCATATACACAGATTACAGAAAAATAGGAAGCAGCTGGTGGGTGGGACAGACTTTTTTTTTCTTAACATGGGCTGAGCTGCATAGTGAATTTAGGGAATGACTTGAATTTCCTTACTATCAGAATGGAAGTGTGGGGCTTCTATAAATCCATAATATACAATCCCACAAAACTGATCGAAGAACAAAATTTCTCTATGCCCATAAAGTTGGAAATAGAAAAGACTTGATTTTTCCTATGGACTTACTAGGAGGGTCGCTATGAAAGAGTGGTTCCCTAATTTGTCTCAGCATCAGAACAACCTGAGAAGCTTCATAAGCATGTAGACTCCAAGTCTCACTCTAGACCTACTGGATCCAAATATTGAAGGAGAAGCCTCAACATTTGGGTTCTTTTTGAATTCCCCAGGCACCGCTGATGACAGCCAGATTTTGGGGCCACTGGCATGAATGTTTTCCATCACTGTATGTTACATTGTTCAGGGGTGGCAAACATACGGCAACATAGACCACCACTCTCCTCTCCTGCACCCATGAAAGACATCACTAATTGGTCGTCATAGCCTTTGATGCCGAACTCCCATGCAGTCTTGAAAGCTATCTTGATAAAGTGTGCCTGGGGCCCCTAGCAACCAAGAGCACCCAAGCTATAAACTTATAGGCTGTGCTCTCTAGAGGCTACAGCTGATGCTTGGGAAAAGAACACTGAACCAGAAAACTAAAGTCAAAATAAATAAATACATACCCAGAGACATATACTGACCCTATCACCCAGCTGCCAACAGAGAAAGCGTGTTTGGGTGGACTCCTCCCTGACCGGGAAGAGGACTCATAACCACCACCAGTCTTTCAAAGGTCCACCCACAGATGCAGGAGACCGGCCAAGGCGTCTCTCTCCAACCCTTTTCTTTCTTCCCGCCCTTCCCTACGGTACCTGAACATACAGGAGTTTTATTCTGCACAGAAGAGCCACTGATGGGCTTCCCATCTGGGGTGACACACCAGCAGTACCCGGTATAAGTATGGCACTGCACCTGTTCGGGAAGTGGGAAGTAGAAAAGAACCATAAGTCTTGGGTCACAGTATCAACAGTGGCCTCCCACCCATTTCAAACCCTCCCCAGGAAGGCAGAGAGCTGCCTCCATCTCTCACTCCAGCAGCCCTCCCCCTGCATGTCCCTTGAAGATGGGCCAGAAAATACTGTGCTTTCTGCGTGACTCTCAGGCGCAACCACAGCCATTTATCTTGGGCTTCACACTGTTTTCTTATGACATCTAACACTTAACCTCTTACACCACACTCAGAAATGTCCACTGCGTATCCCATCTATTTGTAAGAAGTTCCGATTGGTGAACTAATTTGGCAAGTACAAGTTGGAAAGTCATCGCTGCAGGTTGATACAATCCTTAACAAGCAGAGACAAGTGAATGGCTTTTCTTCTTTTTCTAGCTTTTCCCAGCATCCGTTCCTACAGTCAGCTTGCCTATTGATCATGTGACTTTCCTGAGAGAAGGCCACACATGATGTGGCTAAGGAAAGAACAAGGCCACTTGTGCCTACAGGTTCTAGTTCTAGATGCCCTGCTGCACCTCGGCTTGATCTTCCTCAAGCCTCCATGGTCAGGTCCACGTTGCCTGGGAACAGCAAATAAAAATGAGGCTTTGGGCTTCATTCGGGGTAACTCTTCTTTCTCTTTCAATAGCTGTCACTCTGTTCACCTCCTGCACTGCACCCCACCATCCCTTTTCTACCCACTTTCTACACAAATCTGGGCATCACTCCCCTGCTTAAAACACCTCAAAGACTTGCCATCAGACTCAGAATGGAGATGATGCTGATTTGCACGAGCTTGGGGGCCCCCGTGACCTGGCCCCTGCTCTCCCCACATCCCCATTTTACCCCCAGGTCTCCACATATCCTCCATTTCAGCCACAAGCAACTTGTTGAGGGTCAGAAACACATTCTAGTGTCTCATGATTCTGAACCTTTGTTTGCTTCAACCAGTCAATCTTTCTGGAATACCATTCCCCATCCCATCCCAGCCCATTCCCAAGCCTTTGTCTTCCCACCTCATTCAGGATACACCTTCTCCTTAAAGTGGTCCCAGGCTCCCTATGTCCTCCCCCTCCTTCCTCTGACCCTCTACACAGCCTGGTTCCCCCAATTCCCCTTATTACAACGAGCCTGTTGATCTGTCTAGTCTATCTCCCCCATTAGACTGTGACCTCCCAAAGGCAAGAGACTGAAACTTGGCTGTTTCTATATTCCAAGCTTCTAGCACCATGCCTGAGATTTATTGTAGGCATTTGATGAGTTGAATAAATGCATGAATTATCATATTCCCTGAATTCTTGGTCTCTATCCATCCTAAAAATGTAACATCAGTTTAAACAGCCCTGCCACATTAAATGTAGACCTCAGTTACAAGATATGTGCCAACAGCACAGACATTAAAGTGTGGGGAAAAGGTGCCTCTTGGGATCAAGGACATATCAGAATCAAGGATAGACAGCAACAGCATACAAACTGAGTGATGAGGGATATAGGGTACAGAAGGAAAGGACATATCAGACAGCCTCTGTAAAATCTGTAAGTTATCAGCAAGACAGAAAAGCTACCGAAAAGACTTCTGCTCTTGTGAGGATACCAAACAGCACAGTTTTCTCCAAAATTAGTTGTTTCATTACAGATCTGCACTCAGAAATTGGGATTTAAGAACAAGATGCAAGGCATCTCACTCCTACCAGTATGATGATTGTATAATTGAGGCGTTTACCTGTACCATGCATGCGGGGAAACTATGTTCAATGCCTTTACCCCAGGACCACATTTCCCTCCTGCTTTATCTCGTGGAGACAAGCCCTGAATCCCAAGATCATGCTTGCTACCCCAGATGCTCACTCAAGATCAGTGTCCTTTGGCAGGTTAGTGCTACCTTCTGAGGAGGCCTAAGGGTGGAATGGAAAGCAACTCAGATACACCTGGATTTGAATTCTAGATCCAGCCAGTTACGGATTTGGCAGTTATGTTACTTAGGTCTTTGAGTCCCCATCTATAAAACGGGGATCATAGCACCGAACCTGGAGGGCACTGGCCAGGAAAACAGATAGTGTGAGACCAACGCCTGGCCTGGGCCGGTGGCCGGATACCGGGTGGCTGCGGCAAAATTGCTCTCAGCTATGTCAGAGAGCCTGGCCGGCCAGCCTCCATGTGGGCCCAAGCACCCCCAGGAAGCCCAGGACACTCTGGTGGGGAGCACTCCCGGAAACTGGAGTCCACCCCTTCAGACTGCACAGCCCGCAGGGGACGGCTCCTAGCCAGGGGCAGCATGTTAATGGGGCCTGACTGGCTGCTTCTTCCTCCATGGGGAAGTCTGTCCCTGGGGCCAGGTGGCCACGCTGACTCACCCCGGGGCCCCTTGGCTCTCACGGCCAAGGCCAGCGTCTCTTTCTTGAGGATGGTACCCACTCCCCCCACCAATTCCAGCTCCTGGATGACACAGAGCACCCCTCTTCCTGGGCCTGCAGAGTCCCAGCCAAGGCTGCTGGGGACAGAAGCACACGCCAGAGGAAGAGACGTAGCCCAAAGCTTTGTTCCGGGGGATATAATCTGACCTTGGGGCTCCGAGGGTCCTCGGGGCCACATGCTACCTGAGAGTACCCACTGTGTTCCTTTGGACATACAGATGCTGCCTCCCAGCCCCCACGCCAGGCCCACAGGCCCAAACGCAGCCCCCTTTTCTCCCCAGGGCCCTCGGCATTTTCATCAAACCAGGCTCCAAGGAATAGACTCCAGATGACAAAGTCCACAGGCTGAAGGCTGCTTCCAAGTCCTTCAGGGTTTTACAACTGAGATTGAATGAGGAATTGTTGCCATGTTCCTCTGAGGCTTGGAATCCACAGTTACAGGCACACCTGCCCCAGGTATGCTGCAGGGGAGAGAACGACAGTGAACAAAAGAAGACCCAGAGGACCCAGACAGCTGCAGGAAGCACCTGGCAAGGTCACTTTCCTTTGCTGAAGGAGCTCCGACTGAATGGACCCATAGTTCTCCACCTAGAGGTTGTCTGCAAATTGTCTTGGGAAGTTTCCAAGATGTCTTCTTGAAGAAAAAGAAGTCATATGAAGACAGAAAGCACTGGTCACAAACTCAGACTGTAGCCTGCCTTCCTTAACTAACCAGCTCCGCCACTTCCAGTTAACCACTGAACTTTCCAACCCTCTGCAGCCTTGAAAAGGTTTGTAGTCAAACCAAGCCTCAGACTGTCCATGACCATTTAGAAAGAGGGAGATAATAATACCTACCTCACTCAGTTGCTGGGTGGATTACACTAGATAATGTAAATAAAGCACTTAGCTCACATGGTAAGTGCCCAGTTAAACTTAGCTATTTATTTTTATTATCATGGTGTTATTTTTTTTAGCCAACTATCTGCACTCAAAAAAAAGCACAGCCAGATTCTCTGATGGAAATTAGAGAACATTCTATTCCAACCAGCCCCAAGGGAAGGGGCAATTTGAAATCAGCAAAAAGTGTGAAAAAGTTTCAGTGAAAGAAGGGACAGTGTATTTTCATATAGAAATAATTTCATTACTCTCAGAAGAGAGACGTAACGTTTCTTGTAGAAGAGCAATCAGGATGTAAATTCTATAGAACTAATGGTTTATATATACATGACCAAATGTTAAATCCTACCTAGTTTCCCTTCTTCCGTTAAAAACTTGTTTATTGTTTTAAATTAATAACTAATCCCCCTTGTTCAGATGGTGACTGCAGCCATAAAATTAAAAGATTCTTGCTCCTTGGTAGAAAAGTTATGACAAACATAGACAGTGTATTAAAAAGCAGAGACATCACTTTGCTGACAAAGGTCTATATAATCAAAGCTATCGTTTTTCCAGTAGTCATGTACGGATGTGAGAGTTGGGCCATAAAGAAGGCTGAGAATTGAAGAATTGATACTTTTGAACTGTGGTGTTGGAGAAGACTCTTGAGAGTCCCTTGGACTGCAAGCAGATCGAACCAGTCAATCCTAAAGGAAATCAGTCCTGAATATTCATTGGAAGGACTGATGCTGAAGCTGAAGCTGCAATACTTTGGCCACCTGATTTGAAGAGCAGACTCATTGGAAAAGACCCTGATGCTGGGAAAGATGGAGGGCGGGAGGAGAAGAGGGTGACAGAGGATGAGATGGTTGAATGGCATCACCAACTCAATAGACATGAATTTGAGCAAACTCCAGGAGATAACAAAGGACAAGAAAGCCTGGTGTGCTGCAGTCCATGGAGTTGCAAAGAGTCAGACACAGCTGAGCAACTGAACAACAACACCTTTGTTCTATCTCCCCCTGCTCGACACACCAACCTCCAATTCATCAACTTTCAGACTTAATCTATGTGAAGAGCATGGGCCAAGAGGAGCTGACAAGGTAACTGGCCATTTCGAGTGTTTAGCATCTAGTGCAGTTTTCAAATCTCAGGGTTGTTCTAACCACAAAGGTACAGTTACAAACTATGGCATTTCTTCCTACCCAACTCTGAAACAACCTTGAGAAGGTTAAAATGTCAATTGATGGGTCTTCCTTAAAAGACAAAAAGTGTTTTTACATCAATCTAAGTGAGGTTACTCTCTGCTTATACTGCAGTGTGTTCTTAGGTACGAAATTTCATCTCTGACTCATATACTGAAATATTTTTGGCAAGAAGCCCTTTGCAAAAACAGCCCAGTGGTTTACTTCGGGTCAACCTCTCTGTCCAAATTAAGACAAATCTGAAATTATTTTAAGCTTGTTAGTCTTCAACATTAGCCCAACTTGTGGACACCTGGGAAAATGTGGGAGGCCAGCACTGCCAATGAGTGCAGTTGAGTAACTGATGAGCAGAGAACAGAGCAAACACCAGCTCACAGAGCAAAACAAACCAGTGGGGGCATCAAAAGGGAGGAAACCATAAGAAAAGCAAAGGAGATGATGGACCATATGTAGAGCCAAGGCGCACTCACGTGTCACACCCCAAATGGAAAACACCACTTTCTACCTTTACAATGATTTTCCAAACACTGCCATGACTGAGGCATTATCTCATTTGGGCCTCAAGGTCACCCAGTGTGCAAATCCTTCATAGGAGAAGTGCATGGAGCAGAGGTTATTTGTTCAAATATCACAGCTAGTTCATAACAGCACAGGAATTCAGATCCCAAACTCCAAGCTCTCGCAAAATTTCAGAACTGACAGAGCTGGAGAAAATCTTAGAGATCACTAGTCTCACCCAAATGCTTTACAAATGAAGAAACCAAGACCCAGAGACAAGAGAGGTAGCATGATGGCCAGTACCTAGTCCTGGCAGATGGAAGTCCGCCAGACCTAAAAGGGAGACCAAGAAAGGCCTGGGTCCCAGGGCTGGTGTATAAGGGAACTGACCGAGTTTCGTTGTGCCTTGTAATTCTCTGGCAAATGGAACTCTTTTGAGGGAGAGGGGGAGGAAGTGGGATAAATATTCAAATCAAGAGTCTTTTGCTCCAGTTTGAGTGGAAGGCCATTTCTGGAGTAGTTCTGATGACAACATGGGGATCTCTGCTGTGCCCCCTGACCAGCCTGCTTTCCTCTAGCTGTTTTTGGGGGGTTCCTTGGACAGGGTTGGACCTCACATCCCAAAGTAGCCTCTTTGTTGTTGGACTTTGGCTGTTTTTCTTATCAGCTTCCCTAGGAGAACAGTCTCCCCAAGTGTGCCTACTTTCTTCCCTTCTCCTGGCACGTGAAGCTGCTGTTTCTCCATCTTTCTATCTGTCATTTTGGTACAGTGATGGATACAGCTGGTGCCCTTTGGGGTGTGATCAGGAATTATTGGGGATGAAGGGGTTCTCTAGCCAAGTAACTTTGGAAATACTGAGTCAAATAAAATTAAAAGATTTGTTGATGGCAGGACTTCTCAGAGCCTTAAATCAGTTCACAATTCAGCTCTAAGAGGAAGATATCATTTGCAGCAATTCCTAAACGTCTTTAACTGTCGAAACCTCCCTTAACTTTGAGTGAGTGAACCCAAATTCCCCTAAAACTGAGTTCCCCTGCTGAGCTTATGATTAATCTCTCTATCCAAAACTTTATCCCCTTTCTGGCCCTGCTTGTATTCCCCTCAGGGGGTAAAGGAATATCAAAAAAAAGAGGGAGTTGAAACTGAACAAGACCCTGTATGGCCTTCTCATGTGTCAAAGCCCATTCCTTGTTTGTAGAAAAAGGCTTTAGTCTCTTAGGCCTTCCCTGAGTTCCAAAGAGCAGACTCAAGCAGTTACTAGCTAGGGAAGTGAGAGAATGCAGAAACAAAGGAAGAACAGTCAAGCAAGAAAAGTAATGATAGCTTAAACAATAGTTCTGCAATAAAACAGAGCCCCAGTTCCAGCTTGGTAACAACGTAGAGAGGTGAGATGGGGAGAGACGTGAGAGTGATGTTCAAGTGTGAGAGGACATAGGTAAACCTGTGGCTGATTCATGCTGATGTTTGGTAGAAACCAACTCAATACTATAAAGCAACTATCCTTCAATTAAAAATAAATAAATTAAAAAAACACAGAGCCCTAGTTCCTCCTCAAGGAATCTACTTAATAATCTGATGCATATCTTTGAGCTGTTTTGCAGAAACTAAGACCTCCCACACAGATAGATGGATGATGATGACTACATGCTGACCACAGCATATAGACCCTAGACTGGATGGAACCAGACATTGATGATGAAGATTCCAGAAATATCACCCTATTACCTCGCCACCAACCAATCAGAACAAAGTCCACAAGCTGCAACCTTCACTCCAAATGTTGCTTTTAAAAACCCTTCCCTGAAAGTCATGAGGGAGTTGACGTCTTTTGAGAATGAGCTGCCTGTTCTCCTTGCTTGGCACCCTGCAATAAATGCTATACATTCTTTCACCTTAACTTGGTGTCAGTTAATTGGTTTTGCTGCGCATGGATGAGGGAGAGTTCGGGAGCATTCCATGGTAGTACTAGTGTTCTCTGAAACATGCTTTAAAAAAAAAAAAAAAAAAGGCAGTATAATGAAATGCAGGGCCTTGTCGTATTTCTGTTTGTCCCAGTCATACTTTCTTACTATCCAGGTATCAGGCTTTCATTTAGTTCACTCTTCTTGAAACAATTTCCCTCTGGCAAATCCCCACCTCCTTTTCTGTAATGCTTTCTCATGTTCTATTTATTAAGAAATCCATCTTGAATTGCCTCAGACCTTCACTGACAACCGGGGTCCCCTCCAAGGTACCTTCAACCCAGTGGCTACATCCCTCCCACATCCCTTTTCTTTGTGCTTCTTTTGTAAAATAGAAAAATGTGAACCATATGCAAAAAGACAGGCTTGATTCAGCATTCTTGGTAGCAACTACCAAACTTGTAATGAAATGACTACTATCATGTACAGGAACACTTCCCAGTGGGAAAAAGTTAAACTAAAAGCAGAAGGCATGTGGATATTTCTCTAACTCTCCTTGGCAGTGGGATTATGAAACATATTTTTTTCTTTAATCTGCCAGTTGTTCCAAAGCAGTTAGTAGGTTTTTTGGATTAAACTAATGCACAAAGTTAAACATCTTGCTGTAGATCTACCCAACAACTTAGTTTCAGCCCAGTATTTTCAGCAGACATATTTTCCTTTCGTCTGCATTCCCTATAGGACCTCTTGTAAGAAATTATGTTTTTCCATCGGTGCCATGCACCCTAGCTGAATGACTGAGTCTCCAGGCCATCTGAGGTTGCCACTTATCCCCCTAGAACCTCTCTCCATCAGAAGCTGCAAGAGAACATTGCTTATTGCACAGTAAGATTCATGGGGAGGGCTTATGAAAACAAATTGCTAGGCCCTGCTCACAGAGTTTCTGGATTCATTAGGTACAGGGTCAGCTGGAGAATATGCATTTCTAACAAGTCCCCAGGTGATGCTGCTGCTGCTGGTCCAGGGACCACACTCAAAGCACCACTATTTTAAGAGACACTTCATCACTTCATCCTTTCTGGCATTTATCGTGAAATACTCAAGAAACAAGTACTTTTCTAGGTGGGAATTTGGGAGCAAGGGGCTGTGGGACAATACTTCTTTCCAAAGTTTTTCTGTTCCAGTTGTTTTGATGACATGTGGTCTTTTAATTCAGGAATCTAGTGATTGTGGCATTAAATTTTCTGGGTGATTTCACACATGGAATAAAGTTTGATTGCAGTGAGAAGAGTGAGGGTAGACAGGAGAGATGGTGTAATCCTTTTGGTCTGGCTAGCATGAGCTGTTTTTCCCTCAGTTTGGAAGAGGTTATCCCACAAATGTCCCCCTCATCTTTAGTCAGGTTTGGATGAGAAGCAACAGGATGCAGAAGGAAAAACATGGCTTTGGAGTCAAAATGACCTGGGTTTAAATACCATCTCTGTGTGACTTTCACAAAGTCACTTAACCTCTCCAAGCCTACTTATGAAACAAGACTAACAGTGCATACCTTGAAGGTTATTGAGAAGACAAAATGAGATGAGATACATAAAGCATCTAAAATAGTGTTGGATGTAGAGAATGCACTCAGCACAAGCAGATTCTGTCCTTTTCCCCTTCCCTTTTACAGAGAGGATGTCCTTTGTAGCTTCAAAGCACTGCTGTTCTTGCTGGCTGTAGACACTGTCTCCTGCTCTATGCCAAGTCTAGGGAGGACTGTCTGCTAGGGAATGAGGGATTTTCCTTTTAGAGTATTTACATGGTCTTCCAGAATGTAATGGAGGAGATGCAAGGAAGGAAGGTAATCCCTCAATTTCAAATTCTTCTAAATGTGGGAGTCCTTGCTGACTATGTTTTTATGAGTTGATGGTGGTGTAACATGGCTGCCAAAGTGATATTAGTCAAGCAGTAGTGAGTTTAGAATAAGAGATAATACCATTCTTCCCTAAGCTCTTTCTGACCACATCTGAAATACTGTATCCAGTTTGGAGAAGGACATTCTATAAGGGCAGGGTTGGTGGGGTAGAGGGGGCTTGGCAAACTGAAATCAGAGGAAAGAAGCCAAGAGGAAAGAGAGACATAAGTCTCTATGATGTGGGAATGAGTGAGAGAACTAAATATCTTTGCCAGGGCGAAAAGAAATATTTCTTGGCTGTAAGAGAGGACTTCACAAGGACATAATGGTGTTTGTCTTCAGATCTTTTGTGGAAAATGAGATTTCTGTGGATTCAGTAAGTCCCTTAGATAGAATGGGGGTCATCTATTGGAAATTACAACTCTCAAGTCATCACAGAGAAGGACTTTCCAACTAAACTTGCCCAAAATGCATTATGTTGCCATTGGTGGTAATAAGTTTCCTGTCTTTGGTGGCAATCAAGCAGAAGATAGATGATGGCTTGGTGAGAGATTATAAGTAGAACCTGAGCTCTGAATGTGGTGAGACAGGGAGAGGAAGGAAAATATGAACCAGATTATCTCTAAGGTCCATTTTGATCCAAAACTTCTGTGATTCTACAACTGTACCCCAAGTTGAACTTCTGCTACTTAAGAGTAAGGTCCAAATTTACAAATTGGCACCTAATTGCCAGGGTTAGGATCACTTTTCCAAATACATGATGAAGAACATTTTTTTCTTTTTTTTAGTTTCCAAAAAGTGTAAAGAACATCCCCTCAACACACACATAAAGATATTTTTAAAATCTTAGTGTTAGGGTTTCAGGGACACAAAGAACTTTATTTTCTTGACTTCTTCCCTCTTGTTTGGTGCCTAGAATGACCCAGGTTTTGTAAACAGCAAACACAGCACCTCTCATTTGTTCACTTCTATTTCCACTTCAGGGGGGGAAGATATCAAATACTTTTTATGTTTTCAAAATACCCAATAAAAAAAAAGTCCCTTTGTGTAGCTTTGTTCAGATCAGAGCTGTGGTGATCTGGCCAGTGGTAGGACAAGGGTGGCCTGCAGGAGTGGGGGCTCTTTCTTGCTTCCCATATCTGTGCATGCATGCGTGCTAAGTCACTTAGTTGTGTCCAACTCTTTCCAAAGAGCCCGCCAGGCTTCTTTGTCCATGGGATTCTCAAGCCAAGAATACTAGAGTGGGTTGCCATGACCGCCTCCAGGCGATCTTTCCAACCCAGGGATCAAACTTGCCTCTCTCTGTCTCCTGCATTGGCAGGTGGGTTCTTTACCACTAGCGCCACCTGGGAAGCCCTCCTATATCTGACTTCACTTTAATTAAACTTTTCTGCCTTCATATCTCCCTCCCATGTTCCTTTTACTTTTCCAGACTTTGACAGGGGAAAAAAAAAACCTGATCTTGTTCATTTTGCAAAAGAGTTTAATTGACTTTAAAAAGTTGACTTGACCTCCCCCCCACCTTCAGAGGCAGCATTACACTATGACACGGTGTCACATGTCAAGACCTGCAGGGTCACCTCCTGGTGTGTCATATGCACCCACTGCAGAGTGGCAATAGCCTTGAATGTGTGTGTATTAATGGGTCTGCCTGGAAGGTTCCTGAATAAGAGTTTGCTGTGGGTCAACTGTGTGCCTATCCACCAGACTGAACATTATTCTCATAAAATCATAGTAGGTGTGGAGGAGACTCCAAGAGGTCATCAGTTGAATCCCCTTCCCAGTGCAGGAGCACCCTCCTTCCCCACAGCACCCCACCTGGATGCCCCTTCAGTCCTGTCTGCCCTCTTCATGGGATGGGAAGTCCTCTTTGAGTAAAATATTCCATCTGTGGATTGCTCCTCTTGTAAAAAGTTCTTCCTGAGTTTGAGTCAGAATCTGAGTCATTAAATATTTCACTCAGTGATCCTGGGTCGTCTCTGTGGGACTACTCAAGAAAAAGCAATTGGCACCCACAGACCAAGTGTGAAGATGGCCCTCACGCATCCCTTTGGTCATCTCTTTCTCATCCACTCACTGGTTGTTCTCATCTCCAAACCAACCTCTGGCTCCTTTGACTATTCCTCATTTGACATGATTTCCCCAACCTACTCACCTGAGTTATCCTTCTGGATAAGCTCCAGTTTGGCAGTACCACTACAAAAGGAGGCCATGTCCTTTAAGAGGCAGTATGGCGTAGTGGTTAGGACCAAGAACCCTGGCACCAGGCTGCTTGGGTTTGAATCCTGACTCTGTCACTTGCAAGCTGTGTGACTCCCTGCAAGCTATTTAGCTTCTCTAATGTTCAGTTTCCTTATGTATAAATTAAGAGTATAATAGTATCTACTCACAAGTCACAGTGAGGGTTGAATAAGTTCATGTGTGTCAGGTACTTAGAAAACACCTTGGCACAAAGTAAGTGCTATACAGGTGTTATTGCTATCATCTGACAAAGAAAAGAGTAGCAGAGAGAGTGATGGATGCCTCCATCACTGAGCCTCCCCTTTTCCATGAGCAGCAGGAAGACCAGAGAAGCAGGCCTCATCCATCCCTTCCTCCCAAGTACACCCCCTTGCAGAAGAGCAGCTGTGGATACTGCCCAGGGCTTGCCCCTTTCACTTCCACGATAGACTTAGGGGCAGACTCACCAGAGACGGCAGGGAGGTCAGATGCCCAGTTGGGAGCACCCAGAGCCTATAATTTGCTCCAAAGCAAATGATGCCAACCAATCTGGGAGAGGAGGCTCAGGGGCCATGCAGCCATTGGAGAGGACGACAGAGCAGTGGTTGGAGTAGGCAGGTCACCACCAATCACAGCGGATACAGCGCTGGAGCTCCACCCACCCTCATCTGCACTTGTGGGTGCCCAGGGGGTACCAGTTCTCTCACTGAAAAGATGACAGTGGTGGCTCCCACCATTTGTGAAAGATGAGATGAGTCACTTACTAGACAAGTCCTTCCTGCATGTGGAGGCATCAGGTCCTGTCCCTGCCATGATTTACAGAATTAAACATTTACTTTCATATGACCTCCAGTGGGTACAAGGATGTGTTCTTGGGTGATGAAAATATTCTGGCATTAGATAGTGGTAACGGTTGCACAACTCTGTAAACATACTAAAAACCACTGAATCATACACTTAAAGGGATACATTTTATGGCATGTGAATTCTACCTTAATAGAGCTGCTTTTTTAAATAACAAAACCATGTGGCTGGCCCACAGGATGACCTCTGGAAGAGCTCAACTAGCTCCCCCATTATACAGTTGAGCAAACCAAGCCCAAAGAGGAAGAAAACTAACATTTGCTGAACAGCAGTTATGTGCTATGCTGTGAGCACTTTTGTATAAATTACTATATGCAGCATCTGGTTGTTTGGAACAAAAGCAATTCAAAGAAAAACATATGTAGAACAAGTAGTAAGATGCTCTGGGCACAGTAGATGTTCAAACTGTAACAATATAATATGTTTATTGAACACAACAGGAAAGGACAAAGAAAAGCAACAACTGACACAACAGTGGGTCTCTTGACCACTATGCCATCTGTACATAAAGGATGGACTTAAATACTTAACAGTGTGACTGCTTTAAAAAAAAAAAAAAAAGCTGGCACCATCCACTAAAACACACAGAATTGGCTGTGTTTGGGGCATCCAAAGGAACTTGATATGGCTAGAGAAGCTCAGAACATTCCAGCTATGGATGCAGCCAGGCTCTCAGTACTTTACCTACAGAACCCTCTGCACTGAGGAGACACCCACACTATTGCTTTAGGTAAGATAGTTTCACATTAACACAAAACGATGTAGCCCTTAGACTCATCAAGGATGGGACAATTCCTTCCCCCCATGATGACAACTCAGTGCTCCAGCCTGCCAGTGTTTTATCAGAGGTTCAACAGTTGGTCCACAAAGGCTACAATTGATGCAAAGCATCCATACCTACAGTGCTTGCTGAGAATCTGGAAGACGGAGGCCAAGATGGTAAACACAGGTGTTTCCAAGACAAGCTGGTCATACAGCTCAGCCGAGGTGGGGGGGGGGGGGCTGATTGCAGGACATGCAGTTTTGTACTGTGGGGGTGGGGAGAGGAAGCACTGCAAAGGAACCTCAAGACCTGCTTCACAGCCCAAGCCCAAGCACTTAGGAAACAAGCCGCAGTCCCCAGGTTTCAGAAAACTGTAGGAGCTATAGAAATGCTGACAAGGGGAGCCCACCATCTATGCCAAAAAGCCACAGAACTTTCTGTTTGCACTTCCAGCTTCTGAACAAAGCATTATCAAGAAGAAATTACAGCTCCCCAAACCCATACGACAAAAAAAAAAAAAACCCAACCTTGGGAAATAAAAAAAAAAAATGTATGTGTTGGTGTGGGGAGCAGTGATTGGAATGAAGAAAAATGGGGAAAGTGTGGGTGCCAGACAGCTATATCAAGAAAGACTGTTCCTGGAACATGGGGCTTAAAGTGGGACACACAATACATTTTTTTCATGTAGCAGTAATGTTACAAATGGTGTTTTAAACTCTACAGTATTATTAGAACTACAATCTATCTACATAAAATAAATTAAATGGCTTGGGAATGTATTTGGTAACAAGCACTAAATCAACTACATCATTGCTCAACACTAGAAGGCAGTTTGGGAGTATGCATCAAATGTCTTTGAAAGGGCATGTCCTTTTGACCCAATATTCAACTTTCAGAAATTTAATCCCCAAATGTCCAGAATTCATGGTACCTTCATACAATGGGACATATGGCCATTTTTAAAATGACATAGGATAATAGGCAATAAACCTGGAAATAAGTAAATCACAATATAAGAAATGCTAGTATAAGAAATGCTTTCCTTAGTATAGGAAAGCATTAGAGGGCTTCCCTGGTGGCTCATTGGTGAAGAATCTGCCTGCCAATGCAAGAGACACAGGTTCGATCCCCGTTCCAAGAAAATCTCACATGTCACAGAGGAACAAAGCCTGAGTGCCACAACTCCTGAGCCAGAGTTCTAGAGCCCAGGAACCACAACTCCTGAGCCCACGTGCTCTAGAGCCCCTGCTCCACAACAAGAAAAGCCACCACACTGAGAAGCCCGCATGCTGCAACTAGAGAGTAGCCCCTGTCTGCCACAACTAGAGAAAGGCCTGCGCAGCAGCAAAAACTTAGCACAGTCTAAAATAAATAGATAAGTAATCTTCGTAAATAATAAGAAAGAATTAGAAAGTGATACATGGCATTTTATTATTTTTACCCTAAAAAATGATAAGTATACAAAGGAAGAAAAACTAGTGGGCTATAGACTTAACTGTTGCTACTTCAAAGAGATGAACTCACTGACTTTACCTTTATATCTACGTACTTCTGCACTCTCAGAGTTTCTTTTTACAAAGTATGTGCAGCTTTTCTATTTAGAAGAAAATGAAAATATTTTTTCTTTTGACTATTTGTCTCATATATATATGTTAGTCTCATATATATGTGTGTGTGTGTATATGTATGTGTGTATATATACATACACATATACACACATACTGTGTGGAATGAGCATCTATAACATATCATTCTACTAGCTGCACAGCATGGCAATGTCATAATTTGTTTAAGTACTTCTCTATTTTGGATATTTAGATTAGATTGTTTCCTAATTTTTGCAACTATAAGCAGAACTTATATGGAAATCCTTGTGGCTAAATATTTGCATGTATTTTTAATTATTTCTTTAGAATAAATTCCTAGAAGTGAAATGTCAAGATTTGGACACAATTAAGGACTTTTGACCCATATTGCAAAATTCTCTCATAAAAATGTCAGTGCCACTTTACTTTTTCAAGTATGATGTGGGGCGTAATCCTTTCCCTTCACACAGGCCTGAGTATTACTCTTCCAAGTTTTAACAATTTGGTAAGCAAAGTGCCACATCATTATCTGTATTTATATTTCTTTAATTACTATGGAAAATATCATTCATAGTCACTTATTGGCTATTTGTTATTATTATATAATCTGCTTACTGATATCTCTTGCCCACTTTTCTACTAAGATCTTTTTCTTCCTGGTTCTTAAGAGTTTTTTAATCTAATGTTAGCCTTTTTTCATTAAGGCTAATATACATCATTTGCCTTTTGCTTTGTTTAAGGCATTTTTATGTTCAGAAATTTTTGATTTTGATGTTCAGAAATGTTTAATTTTTATGTTCAGAAATTTTTAATTTTGCATATTTTCTCAATAATAAAATCACTCAGAATTTCAAATTACTGACTTATAACTGGGCATTTCAGAGAATGCAATGGCACCCCACTCCAGTAGTCTTGCCTGGAAAATCCCATGGACGGAGGAACCTGGTAGGCTGCAGTCCATGGGGTCACACAGAGTCGGACACGACTGAAGCGACTTAGCAGCAGCAGCAGCAGCAACTGGGCATTTGAAATATACCCAGTTGTACATGTAAGGTCTTATATACTATCTGCTTCATGGTATGTTTTCATATCTTTTCTGCATGTAAGCTCCTTGAAAGCACAGGCCATGGCATTTCTTGAATGCCCCAGAGCAACCAGCTCATAACCCAGAACACAGCAAAGCTCCAAATGCCTGAGAGGAAAAAATATTGTGTCTGGGATCTGCTTTGAAGCAATCCAGTTTGACGTAGGAGATGAAAATAGGGTAAAGATGAAACAGAATCAGCCAGATGTTAGTCATTGTTGAAGCTGGGTGATGGGTACATGGGGTTCATCATACTATTATTTCTACTTCTGTGTATATATACATATACACACACACATGTTTTTACAGAGGCAGGTGGGAGGCACGTGTCCTGTAGCTTGCAGAATCTTAGAACCCTGCTGTTAGTCTCCTGATGAGGGATCAAGCCCATGCACCCTGCAGTAAAAGTCTGGAGTCTTAACCACTAGCTACTGCTACTGCTAAGTCGCTTCAGTCGTGTCTGACTCTTTGCGACCCTATAGACGGCAGCCCACCAGGCTCCGCCGTCCCTAGGATTCTCCAGGCAAGAATACTGGAGCGGGTTGCCATTTCCTTCTCCAGCGCATGAAAGGGAAAAGTAAAAGTGAAGTCGCTCAGTCGTGTCTGACTCTTAGCGACCCCATGGACTGTAGCCTACCAGGCTCCTCCATCCATGGGATTTTCCAGGCAAGAGTACTGGAGTGGGGTGCCATTGCCTTCTCCACTTAACCACTAGACCACCAGAGAACTCCAGCAACTTTTCTGTATATTTTAAAATTTCCATAAGCAAAGGGATTATTTTTTTAATGTTTGCTTGATTGATTGGCCAACAGCATCAGAGAGGGGACTTCTGGAATAACAATTGCGATGCAAATTAATCACATATACATCAAGGACACTTTTGTAGCACAAAAAGGTTAAGAGCACAGGCCTTGAAATTAGATAGGCCTGGGTACAAATCCTTAGTGACCTTGAACTTGTTATTTAACCCCTCTGAAACTCAGTTTTCTGGTATAAATAAGGGTATTAATAACTACCTCAAAAGGTTCTAGTAAAGATTAATGAGTGTAAAAATCAATGCCTGGCAGCAAATAGCACTCAATATAGAGTTGCCATCATAATTATTCAGTGATGCACAAGCTTGACAAGCCAACATCCTAGTGGTGGTGATTCAATACCCTTTCTCTATGGCTGTGATTTCAGTTCATCATATTGGGCAGCAGACAACAGCTTGGCAGAGGCCTCGGAGAACAGATATCAGGAGTTAACATTCCTGATACCCAGAAGAGAAAGCAGACAGGACCACAGCAAAGAACAAAATCAGTAGCTCCCATCCTTACACAGCAGGTCATCAAAAAGCCTTAACTCCATATTCCAGTGATGCAACCAAGAACAAGAGTGATGAGGCCCTTATAACAGCAGGTCTTTCACAACCTGGACCAGACACTGGTATCTATCTGGAGAGCTTGAAATAATAATAATGTCTGGGTCTCTCATCCAGAATTTGATTTGATGATCTGAGATGTGGTCTAGATATCAAGGTTTTTTAAAAACCTAATGTTCTAATGTTTACCACTCTGCTGTTTGAGTTAGGGTGCAGGGTAGCAAGAGAAGAGGTCAAGGGAAAACAAATTAGAGCACAGAGACCACTGCATCCCATATGAACCCCATTAAAGTCAACCTAGTCATGTGGTCCCAAGCTGTGTCCCGTGCCAGACAAACCCAGTCACATGAGGGTCCCCTCCATAAACTTCAAGAGCACATTACTGTATAATAATTCACAGGACTAAAATATGTTATTAACACGAGGATGCATGCATGTCGATAGTCTAAGCAATACTGAAATAATGTATCTGGTCTCTGGGTTTTGGTCTTAAGGAAAACAAAAACAAAAAAGTCCAGGTCAGTGATAGTGGAGGTTGGGGGAGGCAGAGCATTTTTTTTCTCATAGCCTTTTGGCAGCCTGTCAATGCAACTGAAGCACACTCAAAGAGACAGCCTCATTTTATGAAGTTATTGCAGCGTCTTTGATCAAGGGAAAAAGCACATCCATTTCAATCACTGTGACGGGGTCGGACCGGCGGTCTGGCTGCCTGGTTGCCCACCAGGGTGAGCCAGCCTGCAGCCCACAGACACATGGCAGCGCTTAGCGTGTCAAACAAATGAGGGGGCTCTTGACTGTCTATCCAACCTCTGCTGAACTTCAGGGGCCCCCTCACTTAGCAATTCTGCCCAGACTAATCTGGAAGTTCCCCTCCCCGGCAAACACCACCTGGTCCAGCCTGGCCTCCCTCAAACAAAAGCTGGCCGGCGGCTGTCTGTTACGAGGCAGCAAACACTTCAGAACCAGGAGGGCAGGGGTCAACCGTTCTCATAAGCAACACACTCAGGATTACAGAAGCCTAGAAAGGGGGAGAAAAGGATCCCGCCTCCTCCCATTGCCTTGACCCCTGTCTCAGCCCCAAATGCAGCTGCAAGAGGTTTGATATTCTCCTGCACACAGGAGTTCTCAGCACAAAGATCACCTGGATTCTTTTCACTAGAATACATGATAAATAAAGAATCCATGGAGGAAAGTTTCAACAGAAGATTTTCTTTTTCTTGGGTGACACCGTCTGTAACATCTTTAGAAGATCTGAGTAACAGAACCAGATGAGAGATGGGGCTAATGACGATAATGGCAGATATTTATACAGTATATATGTGTTCCAAGCATTTTACATGTGTTAACTCATTTAATCCTCATCACTACCTTATGAGGTAAGCTACAGTAATACTCAATAGTAATAATTACAGTAACATATAACATGTATGCTGCTGCTGCTGCTAAGTCGCTTCAGTCGTGTCTGACTCTGTGCGACCCCATAGACGGCAGCCCACCAGGTTCCCCCATCTCTGGGATACTCCAGGCAAGAACACTGGAGTGGGTTGCCATTTCCTTCTCCAATGCATGAAAGTGAAAAGTGAAAGTGAAGTCGCTCAATATAATAATAATTTGTTGTTGTTTAGTCACTAAATCGCGTCTGACTCTTTGTGCCCCATGGACTGCAGCCCACCAGGCTCCTTTGTTCACAGGATTTCCCAGGCAAGAATACTGGAGTGGGTTTCCATTTCCTTCTCCAAGGGATCTTCCTGACCCAGGGATCGAACCCACATCTCCTGCATTGCAGGTAGGTTCTTGACCACTGAGCCACCAGGGAAGCCCATGATAATGATAATTACTATATAAAATAATAATAGAGGTAATAATCTCTATTTTTCATTTAAGGAAATTATGACCTAGAGAAATTAAATGATGTGCCTGAGGGGGTGGGTGGATTCACGCCCAGGCTGTCTGGCTCTAGGAGTGGTGTGCTAGCCACAGCACTAGACTGCCTTTCTCTAGTCCACATCTCAGAGCCTCCTTTACTTTTTTTTCAATAGGCATTTTTGTTTCTATCGAAAATAGACAAACCAGTACAATATTCAAATTAAAGGAGAGAACTTGACTAAATTCTAAGAATGGAATTTTACTATACATTTGTTTTATACAGATATGAACTTTAATATTTTTATAAATTCATCTAAAATTTTGCACCATGTGTTTATTTTATTTATTATGATAGCTACATAGTAAAGAGCTACATTTCTGGGAGAATTTTGAGAGGGGGTAAAATCAAGATAAAACAGGGAATGCTTTGCATGCAGGGGCCGTGCTAATCTTCTCTGTATCATTCTGATTTTAGTACATGTGTCACCGAAGTGAGCGCAGAGAGCTTCCTTTTAAGCTGCCAGCTCAGAGAACAGCAGAGTGTGGAGAGCTCCGAGGGAGCTTGAGCGCTGGAGAGATTTGAGCGTGGCTCCCAGTTCCTGGACCATTCTGCTTCCCACTGTGGTTGCATCTTCTGTAAATGATGATACCAACACCTACCTGGCAGGCTCGTGGTGAGACTTAAGTGAGAAGATGAATAAAAGCACCTCTCACAGGGTGGGCAGCCAAGGTCGGTTTAACCTCGTGGCTATCAATCTTGGCTGAACATCGGAAACTAAAAAATACAAGGCCCCGTCCCTACCCCACCACCTCCACCAGCACTCAGCCTGAAATCAGCAGTCCCCTGGGCCCGGCCCCCAAATTAAACCTGAAACCCAGCAGACCAAAGGCCCGACTCACCCTTTCCCTCCTCCCCCACCCCCTCGAAAATTCTGAGACGATTACAGGGAAACTTTGAAACTCCTAAGGCCCCCGCCTCCAGCCCTCACGTGGCAGAGGTCCCCAAATGACACTACATTCCAGTGGGAGTCACGCCTGTCCCAATCCGGTGGCTGACGCACCCTTGTCCAGTGACCCTCCCCACTTTCACCCAGCTGTCTCCGCCCCGCTAGACTGTCCCCACCTCCAGCCTGAAAGCTCTACCACCCGGCTGTCCCATGCTGCCTGCGTTCCAGTCTGTGCCAACTTCAACATAGCTGGCATTACTTTTACCCAACCTCCAGCCAGAAGATCACACAGGATCAGAGGGAAGACTGCCTGAAAGGAGATTTTAGAATCTGAGTGCATGCATACATGAGTGCACATGCATGCTAGCACAGACACCACACATGCACATGTGCACATAGATACCATATACCACACACACACACATATACCATGCACACACACAAAGACAGCCCCCACACACACAAACACAGAAACCACACAATACATACACAGACACACACGCACAGATATACACACCACACATCACACACATACACCACAACACCCAGACATACACACACGCAGGCAGAAACCACACCACACACACAGACACACATGCACACAGATACAATACATCACACACATATACCACCCACCCACACAGACACACACACCGGAAACCACACAACACACACAGAGACACACATGCACACAAGAACCACACAACACACACAAACACCCACCCATAGGCACACATACACCACTCAACACACATACACCACTCAACACACATACACCACACACACATACATGCACTCCACAGACCACAGACACTTTACACCCAAAAGGAGCATGGCTTCATGTGAAGCTTGGGGCAAGATGAAGAGGTGTGCAGAAGGGGTAGTAATAAACAGTGAAGGGAATACAGAGGCTGCCCATGGAAACCCACAAGGATAAGAAAAAATAACCAGCCTACATTTGACAGAAGAGAAAAATGAAGACAGGCAGCGGGAGGACGGAGACAAAGCAATGCCAGTTTCCTGGCTCGAACTCGCACAAGCCTTTCAGGACCCACTGCCAGCGGCTGGCATCGAGTGGCAGAGGGGCCCGGGAGGGGGACGCAGGCCCCAGAGGCAGCACCGGGGGCTGTCACAGAGCCCTCCTCTGTTTCCAGGAAGCAAGGCTCTCGGGGCCCTCCTGCTCCCCGGCCCCCTCCCCACAACCTCGGCCCAGGAACCGGGGCCTGAGAGAGTAGCCAAGGCCTACCTGGGTGAAGGAGCCATCCTCGGTGCACTCTGGGACAAACACCGCCTCCTGGGGCTTCTTGGCTTGCTCCAGGGCCTGAGCCCGCTCCAGGCGACACTTGCTCTGGCCAGCGTCTGAAAGACGGGGGGGTTGCACCTCAGAGTCACTTGGACCCCACCCAGGAGCCACGGACTCCAATTGTAGAGATGCTGAGAGAAAAGCACTGTGTCGTGGGGGCCCACACACTGCCACACATCACACACACACACCACACACACCCAGACATACACACACGCAGGCAGAAACCACACCACACACACACAGATACACATGCACACAGACGTGTAAAGCGGGCTGTTCCAGGAACACGAGGGCAGGGACTAGCGTAATGCCCCACAGCCTCACCTGCCTCTTAAAGGTATTCTTAGAAGAAGTCGAGGGGATCATATTTATACCCGGTTCTGTTTATTCCTTTTCTCCCAAATATCCCTAATCCCTCCTAGGGGAAAAAAAAGTTCTACTTCTATTATTTTTCACTGACTTTATTTAAAAACATGCAAGCCCAAGGAGTCTCAAAGATGTTTTGCAGTTCAAAAACTGCAAGCTCTTTCGTTTCTTTTTTCTGGTGCCACCACGGATTTTTTTTTTTAATGTGTTTGTTTGTTTATTTATTTATGTGACCATGCCAGGTCTTAGTTGTGGCATGTGGGATCTAGTCCCCTGACCAGGGATTGAACCCAGGCCCACTGTACTGGAACACAGAGTCTTAGCCACGAAACCATCAGAGAAGTCCCCAGCAAGCACTTTCTTTGGGAAATCAGAGGCTCTAGGGCAGCTGGCTTAGCCTCCCACAATTCCTGTAATAACGCTGATCAGTCCACGGGTCACAAACTCACATACCAACAGGGCATAGGAAAGCGATATAAATTAGAGAAGGGGCTGGGTGTGTTAAGCATGGCGTTCAGCTTGGTGACACCACAGGGAATGCTGGGGACTGTGGCAAACTGGAGAACAGGCTCCCTTTTAAAGGAGGTAGCTGCTACTCAGCAGCAGCCACATGTTTGCCTTGAGGGAGGGAACACAGACCTCATTTCGCCACAGTTTCCAATTTTTTATGGGAAATACAAACATCCAGATTTTTCGGTTGAATTTCCCAATTTTTAAATGTTGTCTCAAACGTTTTTAATATGTTTAAATGTGTGAGCAGACCAAACAAAACACATCTGTTGGCTGTCAATGTGGAATCCCTATTCAGGAGCCAGCCATCATGTTTTGCCATTTTAAGCCTCTCTACAAAAAAAAAAAAGAATTATAAAAATTAAAAGCAATAGCCAAATAGCAGCATCTCTCTAAGCCCTGGTGGCAGTGTTTGAAGGCCAGAAAAGTACTTATCTTTCAGAGGGCCAATCCTCCTTTCCATATTCCCTGGTGGAGAGGGTAGGGGGAGAGGTTACCAAATGAACAGACTCATTCTGAGTTCCCTTGATGGGAGGGCCCCACGCAAGGAGTGTGGTGCTCAGGTCTGTCTCTCTTCCATGGGGCACGTGCACACTCACCTTTGCATCTGCCTCGATGTACCACACCCAGGGTTGGGTCTCGGCACTTAGCTCGCTGGTACTCACACATGGACTCATAGGACCTGCCGTCGGAGGCACAGACAGGTTTGGGTTGAGTCCTGGAGCAGTGGAGGTTGCACTGAGGGTCACGGTCACTTATGAGAAACTGGGTTGGAAAAAAAAAAGTGAAATGGTACAGGGGTTACTTTTGCAAGAAAAGCACAGATGAGTTCACAATTTACAATACTAATTTGCCTTTGCGAAGCAAGTCCAGAATAATTTCAAAGTTATTAAACCCTAGAAGTAGTAGGAAACTAAGCAACCACAAACTCTAACCAAGGAAGGCATCCTGTACTCAGTAACTCACATGCAGGACCTCATTAAACCTCACAACAACCCTATGAAATAGGAACTACCTATTTTGTAGATAAGGAAACTGAAGCCTAGAGAGAGGTAACTTGCCCAGTTTCACACAGTTCTAAGTGGTGAGTCTGAACCTAGACCGGTCAGAGGTCAAGTCCAAGCTTTCACCACTGGGAAATTCAGCCTCTGGTCCACACTGACGGTGTCTACACTTGGCCCTATTTGGGTACCTCCCCAAACCAGGAATGCACCAGGAATCTCTACTCTCCATCTTTGGAAGGTTTTATTGTCTAGAAGGTATTACTGAGCCCCCAAATCTATCACCCTTCCATTTCTGCCCACTGCTCTCTGTCAGAATACAAGTTAAGTAATTTTCTATGAGAAGGGAATTTCCTAATTTAACATAAACGTCATCATCAGATTGTGAAATGCTGAGTTAAAGTTTTCATTATGGCAGGGCTTCCCAGACACCTTTGGTACATTCTTATGCATTATTAATCTCCAAGAGGTACAGTAAATTAAAGATAGATAGCTGTAAAGTATTTGCTACTCTTCCAGTTGAGTGTGGAGTCTTCCCTTGAACCTGGACTGGCCTCAACAACTTGCATGACCAATAACATGCTGTGGCAGTGATGTTTTGTGACTTCTGGGCAAAGTCACGTGAAGCTTTGCAGCCTCCTCCCAGGTCTCTTGCAACACTCAGCCTGGGGGAAATCAGCCACCATGTAAGAAGCCCAACAACACTGAGACCACTATGCTAAGAGGAAGCCCAAGCTGCTGCTGCTGCTGCTAAGTCGCTTCAGTTGTGTCCGACTCTGTGCGACCCCATAGATGGCAGTCCACCAGGCTCTACCATCCCTGGGATTCTCCAGGCAAGAATACTGGAGTGGGTTGCCATTTCCTTCTCCAGTGCATGAAAGGGAAAAGTGAAAGTGAAGTCGCTCAGTCGTGTCCGACTCTTCACGACCCCATGGACTGTAGCCTACCAGGCTCCTCCGTCCATGGGATTTTCCAGGCAAGAGTACTGGAGTGGGGTGCCATTGCCTTTTCCAAGCTAGCATGGGGCAAAACCGAGTGGAGAGAGAAATGCCCAACAAACACAGGCACAGAGACATGTGAGTGAAGAAGACTTCAAATGAGTCTAACTTCAGCAGTCACTTGATTGTAACTAACAGGGATGAAAAGGAGTAAGTGCTTGAGAGACCCCCGCTCAAGCAAGACCCGACCAGCTGAGCCCAGTCGACTCACCAGAACTGTGAGAGATAATGATAAGTTAAGTTATGTCATCAAGTTAAAATTCTTTTTATTGCAGTACAGTTGATATAAAATGTTTCAGGTGTGCAGCAAGCCATTAAGGTTTGAGTAGTTTGAAACAGAGCAATAGCTAACCAGATTAAGAGCATATATGATGCTGTATCTCTCAAACTTATTTGACCATGAACCCCCTTCCCAGTGAACCCCTGTTCACAACTGTAGGATACAATTGGAAAACAGTAACTGGATTCATTCCAATCCCAAAGAAAGGCAATGCCAAAGAATGCTCAAACTACTGCACAATTGCATTCATCTCACACGCGAGTAAAGTAATGCTCAAAATTCTCCAAGCCAGGCTTCAACAATACGTGAACCGTGAACTTCCAGATGTTCAAGCTGGTTTTAGAAAAGGCAGAGGAACCACAGATCAAATGGCCAACATCCGATGGATCATCGAAAAAACAAGAGAGTTCCAGAAAAACATCTATTTCTGCTTTATTGACTATGCCAAAGCCTTTGACTGTGTGGATCGCAATAAACTGTGGAAAATTCTGAAAGAGATGGGAATACCAGACCATCTGACCTGTCTCTTGAGAAACCTGTATGCAGGTCAGGAAGCAACAGAACTGGACATGGAACAACAGACTGGTTCCAAATAGGAAAAGGAGTACGTCAAGGCTGTATATTGTCACCCTGCGTATTTAACTTATATACAGAGTACATCATGAGAAACTCTGGGCTGGAAGAAACACAAGCTGGAATCAAGATTGCTGGGAGAAATATCAATAACCTCAGATATGTAGATGACACCACCCTTATGGCAGAAAGCGAAGAAGAACTAAAGAGCCTCTTGATGAAAGTGAAAGAGGAGAGCTTAAAGCTCAACATTCAGAAAACTAAGATCATGGCATCTGGTCCCATCACTTCATGGGAAATAGATGGGGAAACAGTGGAAACAGTGTCAGACTTTATTCTTTTGGGCTCCAAAATCACTGCAGATGGTGATTGCAGCCATGAAATTAAAAGATGCTTACTCCTTGGAAGGAAAGTCATGACCAACCTTGATAGCATATTTAAAAGCAGAGACATTACTTTGCCAGCAAAGGTCCGTCTAGTCAAGGCTATGGTTTTTCCAGTAGTCATGTATGGATGTGAGAGTTGGACAGTGAAGAAAGCTGAGCACCGAAGAATTGATGCTTTTGAACTGTGGTGTTGGAGAAGACTCGAGAGTCCCTTGGACTGCAAGGAGATCCAACCAGTCCATCCTAAAGGAGATCAGTCCTGGGTGTTCATTGGAAGGACTGATGTTGAAGCTGAAAGTCCAATACTTTGGCCATCTCATGCGAAGAGCTGACTCATTGGAAAAGACCCTGATGCTGGGAAGGATTGGGGGCAGGAGGAGAAGGGGATGACAGAGGATGAGATGGTTGGATGGCATCACCGACTTGATGGACTTGGGTTTGGGTGGACTCCGGGAGTTGGTGATGGTCAGGGAGGCCTGGCGTGCTGCGGTTCATGGGGTTGCAAAGAGTCGGACACGACTGAGCAACTGAACTGAACTGGATCCTACAATCCATGAGCTTCTGTTGAAGAACCCATGATTAGACATCATGGGCCTTGAGAGCTGGATCCACGCTCATTCATCCCTCTAGAGCAGAGCTCCAGACACACCGAAGGCTCTTCGTCAGGGTGAACTGAGAGAATGAAAAACCCATCATGGTGCATGGCAATGTCGTGAGCACACCTCTGGCCATCAGTGATGTTAGAGTTGACTGGATAATCACACCACGTTCATAGAGGTTTAGGGAAGGTATGACTACACCCCCTATTTCTATCTGCAGGCCCTTCGTGTGAAGCAAATAGATGAGAACTTGTTGATCTTTTTCCAGAACATCCAAGGGAGGTCCAGAGGCAGTACCCGTCCCTTCAAAGGAGCACATGGCCCATACTGGCCAAATCCAAAGAGAGTCCAAGCCTGTCAATGAACACACAGACTGCCTCCCAGCTGTAAACCCAGTCCCTCCCGCTCTCCTGACCACATGCTTGAGTGCTGGCTGCTCGGCACAGGGAAGCAGCAGCTGGACTGAGATCACCCTGTGCACCCAGGCTTATCAGGATGGACAGCACGACGAAGCCTCTCTTCAGATCCTCTGGACAGCAACCCTCACACGTTCAGCCTGAGTCCTGCCCAAAGCTCAAAGGGAATGTCCTGATAGTGTCTCCGTGTCCCCAGGTAACATGCAATGGCTCAGCGGGTAAAGAATCCACCCGCAATGCAGTAGACACGGGCAATTCAGGTTCGATCCCTGGGTCAGGAAGATCCCCTGGAGGAGGAAAGGGCAACCCACTCCAGTATTCTTGCCTGAAAAATCCCATGGACAGAGGACCCTGGCGGGCTATAGGCCAACGGGTCGCAAAGAGTCAGACACGACTGAGCGACTAAGCACGTCCCCAGGTAAAAAATCTGTTGTATATAGAGTCATCTCCCAAGGCAGCCCACACCCCCAGGTTGCCACAGAGGAGGGATGAGCAGACAGAGAGGAGCGGGCAGTGTCATCCACACTTCAAACCCTTGGGTGGTATCCCTCTGTCCCTGGGGACCTTCACAGGGTCTCCTGCCCTGGCAAGTCTGACCTCTTCTCTGGCCTCAGCTTTTCCTGCTCTGACCTCACCCTGCTCACTGCTTTGGCGGGGCACACTGGCCTGCCTTCCAGGTCCCATTTGCTCCTAACCCCAGGCCTTTATTTTTATTTAATATTTTCTTTTCTTTCTTCCTTTCTTTATTTGGCTGTGCCAAGTCTTAGTCGCTGCATGTAGGATCTAGTTCCCTGACCAGGGATCGAACCCAGGCATCCGGCATTGAGAGCCCAGAGGCTTAGCCCCTGGACCACCAGGAAAGTACCCCCCCTTCACACCTGCCTCAGGCCTTTAGACACACCATTCCTTCTCCCTTTCCTTCCACCGCTGCTCAGATTTAGGCTCATCTGGGAGGTTCTCCCTGACTCTCACAGGTGAGGACGGGTCCCCCTATAAGAACCTCTCACACCTCACTTTTCCTTCAGGGCTCTTACCACAGTTTGAGGACAAACCGATTTGTGGGATTTGATTAGCAACGGAATCCCCCACTCTGAGCGCCAAGAAGATAAGAAGACTGCCTCTTCAGCCTGTGAACACATCTCCGGCATCCAGGGCCATGCTGGGGTGCTTGATTATTTGGGGGATGAACGCATCCCTGCAGCAGCCTTTCCCACATGGCATTACCTCCAAACCAGTTGGTGTAAAGTGACAGGCCTGGTCTCCCAGGCTCCTGCCATCCCTTGTGGGGAGGAGGGGGTCACTGGGCCACTCCCTTACCCCACCGCCAGCCCCTCCTCTCTGAGCTTCCCCCTCTCTCAAAACACAGTGGGCCAAGGTGGGTCACAGCCTCCTGCCCTAGCTCCACTCCAGAATCTAAGTTATCTCTGAGCCTGAGAGGTATTCCCACCCCAGGCCCCTCTGCCACTCCTGCCTCCCAGCCTTGGACTGACTGGGCACCAGGGAAATCTTGGGACCCAAGGTCCAGCTGAATGATGCAGGCTTAGAAGCCCTGGTCGTGGGCACCTGGATGGGCACAGGACCCAGGGGGCTGCAACCAGGAAAGCTGGCCTCGAAGTCTCTCTCCCTCCCTCAGACCCATTCCTAATCTGTCTGCAGCCTGGAAATGCAGCCAGACCTGGCTCCGTCATTCTGCCTGGTGAGCAGTCGGCGCCAGCCAGAGGGCGGGACCGGTGCTCTCACGCCCTGGCTTGCAGGCTGACCAGTGGCCTCAAAACTGTCCAAGAGCAGGTCAAGACACTGCTGTCACACCACTCTCTCCTGGTCCATGGGAGTCGGGGTTACTTTACATGAAGTGAGACCTGTTTGTTAGCAACTTTGCATGTCAATCTGCAGGAGCTAGGGAACAGCTGGCTCTCACAATCACACAAGGATGGGAATATCAGTATCTTCCAAAGCCTGGGGAAGTCAAGAAACTCATCCTCGGACACAGAGGGATTTGGTA
The DNA here is from genome assembly GCF_054371585.1 of Giraffa tippelskirchi. Taxonomy (NCBI): domain Eukaryota; kingdom Metazoa; phylum Chordata; class Mammalia; order Artiodactyla; family Giraffidae; genus Giraffa; species Giraffa tippelskirchi. The sequence goes on along the minus strand of NC_137281.1, from coordinate 141,890,571 downwards.
GCCAGACCTTGTCTAAAGAGTGATAAGAGCTGATAATAATATACCACTTACAATATGTTAACTAATGTAACCTCCACAGTAGCCCTAAGAGGCAGGGTATGTGTCAGTGCTGAACTTGACACCCAGGGCCTGGCTCCAGAGCTACAATTTCTAACCACTAGACCACACTGCCTGGCATTATTATAGAATAACACTGCAAAAAGAAACTCTAACCCAACTGAAAAACTGAATTCAGTTTCACATTAGCAGATACAAACTGCTATATATAAAATAGATAAACAACAAGGCCGGACTTTATAGCACAGGGAACTACACTCAATATCTTATAATTAACTATCACAGAAAAATAAACAAACAAACTGGATTTCCAAGTCAAAAACTTTACCCAAGAGCTTACTGCATGTAAAACACCAACTGCTGAAGACTCAGACAGCCCTGCCCTCCAGGCACTTTAAACCTACTGTAAGTAGCTCCTCACATGGCTCTGTTCACCTTCAAAAAAGAGGGATTGAGCATTGCCTTGCTGTCTCCTCTGTAGCTCACAGGAGAGGGGAGATACGGGCATCCCTGTGGTGGTGAACTATGGGCCATAAATTTGGTTTGGAAATGGTTTGCTTTGGGCCAACAGAGATGCCATGGTAGCTGTGCCAGAGACCTGCTTCACAACTCGGGGAACACTGCCTAGAGATGGACAGGTTAAAGGCAGCTTCAGAATAAGCTCTACCTGCCCTCCCCTCTCCCCGAGATCCTTCCTGGCTTCAGAGGTCCATCTGAAATGACTGGCCCCCAAGGCCAAGTGAAAAAGTAACAGAACAGCCCAGGACCATTGCTAAAGACCATCTTCAATCATTTATGGTGTCTCATCTTTATCTATTTTAGGAACTGTGGGTGTTTATGATTGCTTTCCCCAAAAAAGATGAGTTCTATAAAATGGAGGTTTTTTGTTTTTTTTTTTTATTCAGGTATAGTTGATTTACAATATTGAATAAGTTTCTGGTAGAAAATACAGTGATACACAATTTTTAAAGATTATACTCTATTTATAGTTTCATAAAATATTATCTGTATTCTTTGTGTTGTATAATATACCCTTTTAGCTCATTTAATTTATACATAGCTGTTTTTAACCTCTTAACTTTTTACCTCTATTTCATCCCTCTTCTCTCCTCTCTCCCCACTGGTAACCACTAGTTTGTTCTCTATTATCTGTGAGCCTGTTTCTTTTTTGTTATATAAGTGATGTCATACAATAATTCGTCTTTCTCTACCTGAGTTATTTCACTAAGCATGATACACTCCAGATCCATCCATGTTGTTGCAAGTGGCAACATTTCATTCTGTTTCATGGTTGAGTAGTATTGCATTGTGTGTGTGTGTGTGTGTGTCTGTCTGTCTGTCTGTCTGTCTGTGTCATCTTCTTTGTCCACTCATCCACTGATGGACACAAGTTGCTTCCGTATCTTGGAATAATAGAATGACTAGGCCCTAATAGAATCAGCCAAACCTCCAGGGACCCTAGGACACTGCTTGTTCGGCCATCCACTGATCTACTTTTATACTTAATGACCAAGCTCTATGATGCGTCCTGCCCTGCAAGGTATGGAAAGCAGAACACAACCAGCATAGTCCTGTCCTCAATGAGCTTGCACTCTAGGGTATCGAGAACAAGCAACCTGACATTGACCATGTTAACAAGGGAATAGGATGCAACAGAATGAAGAGAAGATTTCATCCTTGGGACTCTGTAATGCCACAAAGCCGCAGAGTCCAATAACGCTTTCTGCAATGATAGACACGTTCTATATCTGTGCCATCTAGTTTATGGAAGCCACAAGCCACGTTTGGCTGTGAAGCACTAAAACATATCTATTGCAACTGAGGAACTAAATCTTTGGTTGCATTTAATTTTGGTTAACTTTGAATAACTATATGTGGCTAGTGGTTGCCAGATTCAAGAGCACAGCTATTGCAGGGGATAGGGGATGGGGGCGCGATGGCTCACCCTTGCTGGAGTTTCTCCTAGTTGAGCCAAGCTACAACAGATTAGACCAAGAAGCAGATTCTGAGATAATTTCTGTATTTGGAAACTGGACATGAAATCATGAATTTATTATTTATAGATTTCAACAACAGAACATCCCAGCAGTTCAACACAGTCCACCTGAAATCACAAAGGCAGATTTTAACTCTCTTCTTTAGGAAACAGGAGGGACAGGCTGGAAGTCCTCAGCACCGCCCATGACTGGGTCATTTCTCCCAGCACACAGACAAAACTCAGAGTCTGAGTCACCCTTCTGGGACTGAACTCCTGGGCCAGAGAAGTCCGCTGTGGGCTCAAGAGCAACCAGAGTTGGTGGAAATTTTTGGAGTTAAGGGAAGGCAAGCTGTCTCCCCAAAGAAGCAAACAATTTCCCTCTGAGGAAGAAGTAGCATTTTCATAAAAATCCTCACAACCCTTCCTTCTTCCTCACCAGAAGACAACAAAAACAAAATAATTATGTTAAGTATGATTGTGTAATATGGGAGTCAAACAAAAGGGGCCAGGACTATTGTACATTTGCAAATGGCTCCTATTCCCTCCCTCTCTCCTTGGGGAGTGAGCAGTTCCAAAGCAAACACGCAGAATTTTCGTGTTCTGTTCACATTTGTAAAGTAGGACAAGCACTTGAAATACCTTTAAACAACCCATCCTTTCTATTGGAAAATTAAGCTACCAATGGGGACTATCTTCACCAGAGAAGAGACGTGGGCAAATGAAATCAGTGTTAGATAACAGTCCCTTCTCTCTGAAATGTGTACATGCTGATCCTTGCTCTCAGTTTCCAGCAGAGTACAGTGTAAACCCTGCCACAGATTTTGCTCAGGGAGACCATTCCACTATCACAAACTGTGCTGGGTTTGACAGACTGTCAAGTTTCCATGACAACAGAGGGAACAACAGAGGCAGCCTAAGTTTCCATTAGGGAGGAGATGTTCGATTCTTTATAGTAGGGAGTTGGTTTCACAGTGCTACCTGTACCATGCTGATTTCACCAGCATCTACAGTTCTAAAACGGCATTTTGCTAGTAACATGCCTATTTCTATAGTTTCCTCAAGTGTAGAAGAGGGGGACAGGAACTATACTATACAACCAGAGCAATGGTTTGGAAGTGTGAGATCCACAACTTGGAAAAGCAAGCAGCATTCCTTTTATGATGCTATTGTTTAGTCTCTACGTTGTGTCCAACTTTTTTAGACCCCATGGACTATAGCCCACCAGGCTCCTCCATCCATGTGATTTCCAAGGCAAGAATACTGGAGTGGGTTGCCATTTCCTTCTCCATGGGGTCTTCTGCACCCAGGGATTGCACCCATGTCTCCTGCATTGTAGGCAAACTATTTACTGCTGAGCCACCAGGGAAGCTCCTCTTTATGATATCAGACTCAAAAATCACAGGCCAAACTCAAATAATTTGAGTTTTTTTTTAATAAATTCATTTGTAACACAGCTTCAGCTACTCACTATTAACTTTTTTGTTTCACTTATAGATTACTACAAAACAAACCATCCCCAGACTTAGTGGCTCCAAATTATTCACCATGTCTCTCAAGTCTGTGGGTTGGCTGGGCTCAGCTGGATGGTTCTTCTGCTCCACATGGTTTCGGTTCAGATAACGCACAGGGTTCATTCAGCTGGGAGCTTGGCTGGGGCTGAAACACCCACTGTGACTTCACACAATGGTGCCTAGTTGGAGTGGCTGAAGGGGCAGAGGGCTTGGTTTGGTCTCCCTCTCCAGAAGACTTTCTTCTTTTATCCACGTTGACTTCTTTCAATCCTTAATCTCTTGTCTAGGTGTCTAACTTTCTGTCACCAGACTTTTTCGCCATTCAAGCTCCAGTTCCACACTAACTGAAGTTACCACTCTAAGAAGCAAATTCTTTCATGTTTTAAACACTACTGTTAACTTCCTCAGACCTCCTGCTGCACTGTCTTCATACATCTATCAAACCTTCCACATACTTCATTAACATTTATGTATGTGCATGTCTAGAAAAGGCTGTGTTTTATTCTTCTTTATACACACAGGGCCTAAGTCAGAGACTGATACAATGCAGTTGTTTAACACATGTTTGAAGAATGGATGAGTGAATATCAAACCTTACCTAAAAGATATCCTGAAGCAGCTCCTTTTTCTATCACTTACTGTAAAAAGAGATATTCTTTGTCAAACCACCACCAAATGCTTAATACTCTCAAATGCATAGAGTAATGGAAGTTGTTTTTTTCATTTTTTTTTTTGTTTGTTTTAAGAAACATCTATTAGATAAAGAAAGCCATACATTAACCACAGGACTTTCTCCTTGAATTAAGGAGGAAAAAAAATCCTGAGCCATTGAAAAGAATGCAGCTGAGTGGCTGAGACAGTGTCCGTGGAATTCATTCCCAGTGAAACTGGAGTTAGCCTGAGAATCCTCCTCACAAAGCTTGGAAGTCATTCCACCCCCCAGATAAGTCACATCGCCAACAAGACAGGCAGTAATCCAAGATGCCCAAGGTTGCTAAGCCTGAAATGTGTATGTTAATTTAACATAATCCTGACAATTTAACAGCCAATGTGATTAGCACTCTGGTTTTTCTGGCAGCTACGATATGCATGTACTTGAGTAAAAACAAAAGCCAGATTCATTTATAAATCATATTTTTGACACTCTGAATTTACTTTTTTTTTCCATAGAATCAACATTGTAAATAATGGTGAGTGTCCCAGCCCAGTCTGCTAATGTCAAATTGGAAGGAGGAGAAGGAGAAGGAGCCTTCCGCACGTGCCTGATGAGTAGGTAACAGGCACAGTCAAGACTTCCAGTGCCAGGCCCCCCAGCTGGGTAGAAATCCCTGGCCCTTCACACTGTTCCTTCCTGCCTCAGGACTTGGCATGTGTGGGCCCTTTTCCCTGGACTGTGTTTCCACCTCATAAACTCCTATTCATCCATCCAATCTCAGTGCAAATGCAATTTCCTCAGGGCATTTGACTTCTCTGTTAGGTCAGGACCCTATGATAAGCCTCCACACACCCTCTACTGTCCACTGTGGCCTGTGTCATGATTGAAATTAAATGACCAACTACTTAATTATACATTTCTTGCCCCCTCCTCCCCACTAAGCCACTGCTTCCTGCAGGCAGGAACCATGATCTGCTGGGTGTCACCTTGCTGGATCCCCAATGCCTGGCAGGGGCCTTGCCCAAAGTGGGTGTGCAATAAATATCTACTGATTGAATGAATGAAGAGGAAACTGAGGCTCAGCCAAGTTATGCTAGTAAGTGGCAGAATACATCTATAAGTTTGACTCAGTGGCCTAGATTCTCTCTATGACACCACATTGCCTCCTTCAAGGCAGGATGGCAAGGGCTGAGCCCTGGAGGCTGGCTGGGGAGGTGGGCAGGGGTGGAATGGATGGGACAAAGGGAGCTCTGCTGTTAGCTCTGGTATCAACGGCAGGGGTCTTGGCGGTAGCCCCTCTGGTGGACAGGAGAGGAAACTGGCTCTGCAAGCAAAGGGAGCTTTCCTAAGGGAGGAAATTTTTTCCTCCTTATGTTTGTAAGTCCAAGTCCAGCTCAAGGTTTTAGTACTCAGGCACTAAAAAGCGTTTCTGGGAGATAAATCTACTACTGAAAGAGGGGAAAAGGCCACTCGTGGAGCCAGTAAGTCAAGAACCACATTCCAGGACGTCCGGCTGCAGCTCGGCCCTGTCCCAAGCTGGCCCTGTCTGCCTGCTGTCGCTGGCTTCACCATCTGCAGAACCGGATTTCAGCCTTGTTCTCCGGGGCGGGGGCCGCGGCCTTGGGAAGGAGGAGGAGCCGTTTCACACGAAGACGTCCCTCACCCACCCACTATCTAATCCATCATCTGCCCTGAAAATCCACATCCCCACTTTTGCCCGCACTCTCACCCTTCCCTGACCTCGCAGCCCCCGCATTTACACAGGTGCACAGGAGGGCCTCACTCAGGGCATCTCAGAGCAGTCCCAGAGATGGAGGAGGGGAGATAAGGGAGGTCAAAGGGGGTGGGGGCTGCAGCGTGGCGGTGTCTGCTCTTCTTCTCCACACCTCCCCGGCAGGGCCTGACAACAGCACGCCCGATTAAAGGGCTTTTCACGCTGCTGAGGGAAAGCAGACGGCCCCCTCCAGCTGTTTGGCAGCTGGAACCACTTGTGTTGTTTTAGCCAGGAGAGGCCTGACCCTCGTCACCCCAGCCCCACCCCCTCCCCAAGGGAGGAATTCCGCGGTCACCCTGGCCTGTCCACCCAGCTTCCCTCCTCCACTGTGTCCCCCACAGCTATGGAGATGATCAAGCAGGACCCAGAGGACAAGGTTGTCTTACACCAGGTGCTATTGTTGGGGAAGGGTGGGGAGGTGGTCAGTGGGTTCAACAAAGCAGCTGAGACCCTGGGTGGAAAGAGGCACTAACAAGGTTGCAAAGGTAAACCCTCTAACTCAGACCCCGTCCACACCCCCAAGCCATGCCCCATGCCAGCCTATTAGAACGGTGAGCATGGATCAAGTGTGGGTTAGGGCCCAGGCCATCAGATTTCTAAAATATGAAGCATTCTTGTAAGTGACAGGGCCAGACTCAAAAAGCTACATACTGTCTGATTCCATTTATGTGACATTCTGGAAAAGGCAAAACTATACGAATAGAAATCAGATATGTGATTGCTGGGAACTGGAGGTAGGGGGAGAAAGGGGGAAGTGGTGATATGCTCTATCTTGATTATGGTGGTGCTGATACAACTACATAAACTTGTTTAAAAAAATCAAAGTGTACACCTAAAAAGGAGGAAGTGTACTGGATGTAAATCATAGCTCAATAAACAAAAAAAAAAAGAGAGAGAGAGAAAAGCACAAAACTAAAAAAACAAACAAACAGCATCAGACCTCCCATAGGCACACAAAGAGGTTTCTGGAGATTTTTCTGCCCACTCCCTTCAGCGACCAAGCATCATGCAAGGTGTGTTGGGGGTTATGAAAATAAACAGGAACCAAGGCCCTGCCCCCAAAAGTTGATCCAGTTGCCAAGATGGACATGTGTACAGCTAACTTCATCGGGACAACATTTTCCAAATCAGCAACCAGGAGGCAAAGCCTGAGTCACAGACACACAAAAGGAGAGGATATTTGGAAATGGGGTGCCTGGAAATCCAAGATGTGAGATGCCTAACTCTGAGAGAGAGAAGACAGGAGGGGAAGGAAAAGGAGGCATTCACTCAGCAAAGAATAACTGAGCGCCCATGCTGAGTGTTGGGGGGCAGAGCAGACAGAGCGAGAGACTCACGCAGACTACAAGGAAGCAGGAGGATTTCTCAGAAAAGGGGCTGAAACCGGGGGGCAAAGGATTCCCACAAGCAGGAAGGCACCCTGAGCAACAGCAACAGGTACACAGAAGTAAAGAACCAAATTCAAAACATAGTTTTAAAATGACCATTTACAGAAGATACAAAGCTTTAGGGCTAGGGTGGGGGTGAGATCATGGAGGGTCTTGAAACTCCCATTTGTCTTTTTTTTTTTCCCTTGAAGAATTGGAAGCCAGTGAAGAAAGTAAAAGACAAGATCAGAAGATCAGAGGTGTGCTTTAGAAATCTCTGGCAGGGATCTGCAAGACGGCAGAAACACTGATTTGAAAGTTCCTATAGCTGAACAGAAGAACAAGAGGAATCGCGAAAAGAGGGGGCATACGTGGGCCAAGGAAGTGGCTGAGTGAGGCAACCGGATGAGGTAAAAGCACCAAGAATCAAGTACCTGTAGGACAGCTGCCCAGAGGAGATGGTCTGTGTTCTCCATCACAGCCCCTCGGGATTTCCGCAAGGCTAGGAGGGGAAAGGGGGTGTGCCACAAGCATGCATGTCAGCAAGGAAGAAAAGACACAGAGGACAGGTAGGGATGAAAATATTTCTTTGAATGAGTGGAACCCTTTAGCTTAAAATCTGTTTAGGTTTTAGCCCTACAGGGTGTCAAGCCTTCTGATCAGAGACACAGAGCATTTATTTTTGTTTCCTGCTTGCAACACCCCAGTCACTAAATCCCAGCCAATGGAATTGAGGGCATAGAGAAAGTCACCCGTCCACCCCCCATGCCCCATCCCTCAAAGTCTGCCACCAGCATAAATAAAAAACTCCTCTCTCTCCAAATCAAATAAACAGTACACTCTCCAGAACCCAGATTTTTTTTTTTTTTTCAGTTCTCTCAGTCCATTAGCACTGGGAAAAAAAATAAAGGTTAAGTCAATGGTATTAACAAGCGACAACAAATTGGTCTTGTATTCAAGATGCATCCAGGAGATGGTGATTTACAAGAGAGAATTCAGAGGTGGGATTCAAAGCCCAGAGGACCGTGAAGGTATTCTTAAGGATCTGTTTTGTTCTAGGTACCCCACCTTGCATCCCAAAGACACACACGTCTGGCAGTCAGGGTTTGCTAAATTTGCTCTATCTGGCAAGAGCAATTTATTTCACCAAGGCTAGTGGCTTCTTACAAGGTTACCCTTGGATGCTCCCACAGGCTGTGCCCATGGACATGCTCCAAGTCTTCAGTGGGTTTTTCTAAGAATGCAACTATCTCCTACAACACTGAGCATCCTGGCTAGTGGCAACATGGCCCAGACACGACTCCTGCACATCCTGGCCCTGCCCACCAACCTCTGCCCCACCCTCACTAGCAGCATTTTACTGATAACGTGACATTTGTTTATAACCAGGGGAATGAGGGAGGATATTGGTCAGGCTTGGGGGTAATGACTATTGTGGGAGAAGACTGGGATTGGTCCTGATCCAGCCAGGTGCTGGGCAGTAATTGAGCCCCTCTGGCTGGAAGGATGAAGTCGCAAAACAGAACTTTTTTCACAGGAGGATGAGTGAGATTATGGGGAAAGTAGGAGGTGCAGAGGTTCAAGACCACTTTGAGAGATTCTGGGTGTACATAGAGCTATTTCAGGGTCTAGGTGACCAAGAGACACAGAAGCGAGGCAGGTCCTTACCCCTCCCACCACCACCCCACCCCCAGCTGCCTGAAACCCAGCCTTGCTCTGGCAACTAAACCAACAGCTTTGGCAACAGCTGGAAACAGTTCCATTGGCTCAGGCTCAGGTGTTCTCTTGATGCATACTGCCAGCAATGAGGTTCCTTTTAGGCAAAGGGGGAAATTATGACTAGTTTGTGGAAATATGTGAAGCACCCCAAAGTAGAGACTGAGAGGAATTGGTGTTTGAGCAGATGAGGATCTTGTTTCCTTTGTAATTTGGGAGTAAAGGTTGATGTGGCGCCATTTTGTCATCAACAGACAGAAGAGACTTGGAAATACCAGTTCTAAGAGCGACGCTAGTGGGAATGCAGGTCCACTCAGCAGGCTGCAGGAGTCAGACAAGCACCAGAACTTAGGGAGATTTTGCAAAGACCAATTAAACAACCAGAAATCCATTTTCCAAAGCAGCAACACTGGATACAGTTGTCAGGCTCCCAGGCTAGTCAACAAAATGCCTCACTAACTTGTTACGTGGCTAAAATAAAACTACTAACTCACAGCCCAGAACAGCAAGGTAGGAGTTGGATAGTCCCCCACAGGGTTGGTCATCTGTTTGTGAGCTTAGGCCTGAGTGTGTCCACTGTACAGACGCACACACATGTGTGCGCACACACTCACACACTTGCCAAGAGCCCTGAGCAAGTACTCTTTTGTAGGGCACAATCACCACCTCTGGTTCAACAGTGCAGGGTTAAGAACATTGGGTGGGGGAAGCTGCTAGCTAAGTTACTTGCTAAAACAATGACTCTGGAAGTCTTCATTTTCTTCTCCTTGTGAATTTGCTCTGCATCGTCAGCTGTAAGTCCTTTAACACCACAAAATGTTCCTTAAAGGAGGGGAATGGACACCCTGTTTAGTGAACCCCACGGCACCCGCAGAGGTCATGATCAGACACTCCTGCCCCCCCCAACAATGGGGCAGTTGTGCATCCTGCCCCCACCCCTCACACCGACCCCAAAGCCCACTTTGGCACTGAACCCCTTAACCTGAAAAACAGACTCTGGTCTTGGCCAAGTGTCCCTCCTTGCCTTGCTAGAGGGCCACCACCTCACCATCCACCTCTTGGAATTATTGGTGCTGTTGCTGCTGTTGGTGTTCTGCCGTTAGAAGATATTTGTCCACTCATCCATTTTGCAGTGAGCCCTCTAGGCTTTTCCTCTTACTGCTCCCCTTATCATCACAGAAGGGCCTCAAACAGCCTCACCCCAGCCCACCCAAGATAAAAGACTTCCACACAAAGTCTAAACACAGTGAGAAGTATTACAGGCAGGCGTATTACACCCTCCCGGCCCCTGGGAATTACTGCATGGCTCCATGATAACTAAACGGAGAAACGGGTGTACTTTCAATGTCACGGAATTATCACGGAGGAAAATGTCATTTTAATGCCCATTTCGGTCGGACCAGATCCTACAGCATATACACACAGGCTCATCTTCATCTCTACTTACAGAGTGGAGCAATTTATCCTGACAAGGAAGATAACAGAGGGGGAAAAAAACACTTTATCCACAACACTTGAGGAAATCCACTCCCTTACAGCGCTAAGCCCTAGGGATGAGAGCTGAACAAGCAGAGACTAAAACATACAGAAGAGGAAATCCCAGTCTTGCTATGTCATCAAATTATGTGGGAGCCCTGTGTGTTTCCTTTTTACTGCTATTTCCACTGTCATCTTGAGATCCTGGTGCAGCGTGCCGAGCTCCAGATCACCAAACACACAAGCATAGTCACACACACCCAAGGCCTTCAAAGTCACTTACAGACAAAAGAGAAGAAAGAACGGAGCCCACATGGGACGGCCATGCGCCACATAAAACCTGATGCTGTCACATTGTCTCCAGGCTGAGAGTCCCTGCCGCGTAGCTCAGACAAGGATTAATTACTGCTGTCCAGAGCCCAAGCTCACATCTTACTTCGCACAAGTGTGAGGCTGTTCTGGGCAGAGGAGAAATCCTGTTGACCCAAACTGGGGCCAAAGAAAAGTAAATACAACCATGTCAGGTTCTACAGACAGGAAAGGAAGATGACTGGAAATCCGGAGCAAGCTCACTCCTGAGAGAGAGAAAGAATGGTTCTTCCAATTCCTTCAGATCCCAGGCACAGAGAAAGCCTTTCTTTTAAGGATTAAAAACTTGTAATTGACTTTTGAGGACCTTTTTCTTTCAGTCCAGACATTTCTGGAGTTCAGATCTCCCTCAAATGCTGGATGAGTGACCTGACTGAAAGGAACATCTACCTCTGCACTTAGCAGATCCCATCTGGGCAGCCCATCTTGTGGAAACGAGGTGGCAAGGGGCAGGCCAGAGCCACTCAGCAGAGCCTGCAGGGCACACTGGGCAAGCCTGCACAATCCCAGGGAATGGGACTGCTCGGGTTTTGTGCTTCGAGCAACATGCCCCCAGACATCACTCGAAAGACTGTTAATCCAGGCTCAAAGGGGGTCTCAGGGCCAAGGAAACGCTCACAATATAGAGTAAATAAAAGCAAAGCAGAATATCATATGTGTGTGTGTGTAGAGAGATAGAGATAGGTAATACTAAAGAGAGACAAATGTGTGTGTTTAGACACACATATATACATGCATACACACACACATATATATATGTATACATGTTTACTTAAGGATATCTTCTTTCCACTCCAGAGAGGGAGAGAGAGACCAAGAGGACAAAAGATAGAAGGAAATACACCAACACGTTAACACTGGCTCTCTCCAAATGGTAGGAATATAGATGGGTTTGTTTGGTGTTTTCCTTTATGTTGTTGTTCAGTTGCCAACTCTTGGCAACCCCATGGACTGCAGCACGATGCCAGGCCTCCCTGTCCCCTACTTTGCCCAAGTTCATGTCCATTAACTTGGTGATGCCATCCAACTACCTCATCCTCTGTCTCCCTCTTCTCCTTCTAACCTCAATCTTTCCCAGAAACAGGGTCTTTTCCAATGAGTCAGCTGCTTTCCTTTAGACTCTTCTTTATTTCCCAAGGTTCCTACAATAAGCTTGTTTCAAGGGAGTTTGAAAGTGAAGCACACACAAAAACTCCATTGACCCAGGCCTGCCTGTTTCAGCAAAATTGCCACCAAAACGGAGGCCAGGGACTGGGAGAAGCTTGCCTCCCTGGAAGTGGGAGGGGAGGGTGCCTTCCTCTGGGCTTCTTTATCTCCTGGCGTCTGATCAGGTGTCCTGTTCTTCATCACACACAGCTCTTGTAAAGAAGACACAGAAAGACTTGGCCTCCTTTCCACGGGCTGTCACGCTGGGCCCAGATGGTGCCTCCACCCAGGCAACAGCCTGGTCACCACGTCATCTCCTGCTCCAGTTCAGGTGGCCCAGTGAGGCCGTCTCAACCTTGCCGACTGAAGGAACTCTGACTCTCATCTTCCAGTCCAAAGCCACGCATGACAGGGTTTTGCCAGTGCATTCAGCAGCCTTCCAAAGGGCGCTCATGTGGCCTGCATCAGCCATCACACTGCAAGGTGATGATAGGTGCTGAGTATGCTGTCTTCTGGGGCCGGGTGGGGTGGGGGTGGGGGCAGGGGGAGGATGGAGGAGAAGTGTAAGTCTATGGCTAAAAATGAGGCCATGGGGAACAAGCAGCTCAACTTCAGGTATGAGAGGGAAATGGGCTTCCCCGGTGGCTCAGCAAAAAAAAAAAAAAATCCTCCTGCAACACAGGAGCCGCAGGAGATGTGGGTTTGATCCCTAGGTGGGGAACATTCCCTGGAGGAAGGTATGGCAACTCACTCCAGTATTCTTGCCTGGAGAATCCCATGGACAGAGGAGCCTGGTGAGCTACAGTTCATAGGGTTGCACAGAGTTGGACACGACTGAACGACTTAGCACGCACGCACACATGGGAGGGAAACAGAGGGTCATCTGTCCTCCCATTCCTGCAAAATGCCTTTAGAACAAAATTGTCCCTGCATTTCCTTCCTTGCAAAATGAATCAAAACTTGAAAGTAGTTTTGTATCCTGCCACATTCATTCATGGGATAAACATTTACTAACCTTTCTATGGACCAGGTGTGGTGCTGGGCAGTGGGTACAGTGAGGGACACAGTGACATGGTTCCTGCCCTCAAGGGCTGTGCTGAGTCTCTGCAATCCTCCTGTGCATATTTCACATACAGATAATGTCCTTCTAGGTCCTAGGTCGCTCCAAGCTCTACAGAGTCAGGATCCAGGCACTGACTTCAGAGCAGGGATAAGTCAAAGCAGGACAAGCCACCTACAAGTAACAAACTCCTTGGGGAAGGTTCTTGGTCTAAAGCATAACAGCTGGCACCCCCAGTAGCCAATGCCATTTCATGAGCTGATCCAGAAAAGCAAACCCACCCTAAAGAGAACCTGAAAACCTGCTGTTAGAGGGATTCATGATGCCTCCAGACCAAGTCCTGATGTTGCTCAGGCTCAGACTGTGTCAAGATCCAGGAGAGACTGCCTCCCAGCTTGATCTCCAAAAAGATAGGACTATGGGTAACATGGGCTTCCCTGGTGGCTCAGACTGTAAAGAATCTGCCTGCAATGCAGGATACCTGGGCTCAGCCCCTGGGTTGGGAAGATCCCCTGGAGGAGGGCATGACAACCCACTCCAGTGTTCTTGCCTGGAGAATCCCCACGGACAGAGAAGCCTGGTGAGCTACAGTCCATGGGGTCGCAAAGAGTCAGACATGACTGAGTGACTCAGCACAGCAAGGGTAACATGCTAGAGCACTTGACCTTGTGCAGAAAATGTCCTCCTAGGGAAAGGAGAAAAAGACAGCTTCCACAACTGCCCCTTTTTACCTCAACAGAGTATGTCCTCCCAAGTCCTGATGTATTTTAAAGCATTTTGAAGATGCTTAAAGTAGAAGCATCTTTGCTTTAAATAGATTCTCCACACCAGATCTAAATCTGTTGGGGTCCACCAGAAAACAGCCTTGAAACACTATATTTTAGTGCAGAAGTTCCAAGAAAGAAGACTATATTTATCTAACCTAGGCTATAAAGTGCCTAATTGCACAGCTAAAATTTAAAAGCACTCTGAGAGAAAGTTGGAGGGGAAAGGGTCATAATAGAAATAAATTTGGGAGAAAGAGGCAAGGGGTTCTCATTGGAGGGCTTCTACGTGCAAGGCACAAAGCAGCCATCTTGCATAAATTATTTTCAGTGACCCTGACAATCTAAGAGGTAATACTCTGTGTCCCACGTTGCATATGAGAAAACTGAGGCTCAGGGAAATTAAGCAGCTGCCCAAGGTCACACAGTCAGAATCCAAAACCTGAGCTATGACTCCATAACATCATAGCTAGCAAGGATCAGAGAACCATTTTACCCACAAGAGTTACCTGATCTAGCCTTGGTCTACAAAAAGGCTCAGCAATCTGGAAAAATGCTATCTGACATGGATATGTCCTCACACATAACTACTGAGTCAAGAAAACGTCATCTTCTAATAGTCTGCCACCACAGTCTCACCGCCTCCCACCCACCCCCTTAAAAAAGGACAGGACAGGAGGGCAGTAAGGAAGAGTAGCACCAAACAAAGACTCTGGGTGCTTAACGGGCCTCAGCACCTGGTCCCCGTCAACACTTTTCCCAGGACCCCACACTTCCCACCCCTGTGGTCCAGCTCAACCCCATCTTCCCAGCTACCTGCACCCTGGATTGGGGGTGCTCTGTCTTTCTCAGGGAACTGCTCTCTGACATGAGTGAAAATAAGAGGGGTTAAAGTTCAGAGTCAATGCCATTCTATTTCTGATGAGAGGAAAGGGGACTGTCCTTATTTCTGAGCTGGGGGGACGATAGATGACAAACTCACTCAGTTCTCCAACTGCCAGGCAGCTACGACATTAGTAATGGGAACCAGGTCTGAGCCTTTCACAGGACACAGCAAAGAAAATGCTATTTGGAAAGTGCTCTGTACTCGGCAGAAAATGCAGGTGTTAACAGCACAGATTTTGAGTAGACAGACCTGGGATCCAGTCCCTGAACTTCAAACCTTGGTCAAGATACTCTATGAGTCTCGGTTTCCTCATCTATGGAGATAGGAAATGGAGCAGTTCTACTATCAAAAGTTGATCTGAGGATCAAAGATTAGGTTGTTACTTTACAAGTTCTTGATAAGTCTAAGCTATTACTATATTAATACTCCTATTATTAACTAAGTCAAGGTTGTTCAAACTACATTCTGAGTTCCACATGTTCTCACTGAAAATCTTTGGGGATTGGTTGGCAAAGTTTAACTTTGGATATTTTGTGAAATTGCCCATTTTCTTTGTATTTTCCATTTGTGTGAGTGCATTTCTTTCTAATTTCATAGTACAGTGATTTTTAGCCATATCATCCAGAACCATGGCAAAACGAAGTGGAAAATATTTAAGTTCTAAAAAGTTACAAATTAAAGAATAGTACAACTGTTACTAACTGTAATCAAAATGTCTTTATGGAGAGTGCAACGATGAGTTTTTTTCAATGGGAGAATAATGTTACTACAAACCCACAATTGCCATCTGACTCCACAAAAAGTAAATATTACTCCTCTAAACACTGTTTTAGACCTCATTTTTTCCAATAAGGGTCACTGGCTTGAAGTAAAAGATTAAAATAAAAACAAAAACATTCGGGTTGCAACAAAACTGTGCCCTTTTTTGCTTGAGCAAAGAGTACAGTTTTGTTGCAAATTGAATGTCAGAGAAGCATATCACTTTTAAAGTTTTGCTTTGCACATAATAGGTGTGTCCCCCTGCACACACTAAAATACGGTTTGATTTCATGTAAGAGTACCATGTGTTCAAGAAGTCTCAGAGCGGCTGTCCTAGGTGGGTCTTGTCTCGTATAGTTCATCTCAGAATTGCTCAGAACTCCTCGTGGGGTGACAGAAGGAGAACCAGTATCCCCATCTCCCCAGATCTTTCAGCCCTGCCTGACAGAGCATATTTGCCCCTCTCTACATCCCTTCCATCCCAGCTCCTGTGATCACCAGGAGACCATCGACATGGCCGTGCCAGCCAGCATCTCTCTTCTTCAGGCTCAGGATTCCCAAAGCAGAAGGATCAGTCCCCTGACCTACAAAACTGCCCTTGAGTGAACAGTGGAGCAGAGACCCACTGAATGCAACTCATCTGGCCGTGGTGAGCAGGGAAAGAGGTCTGCACCCATGTGAACAACGCTACATCTGTAGCCCAAATGGGTACCAAAAGGCCCCTCTGGCTCTCACTGCCCCTTTCCTCCTGACTCCTTTGTTTTTCACATCTCCTGCTCCCTTCCCTCAGTGCCACCCACCCCACCCCTGGGGAGATGGGGGTAAACAGGGGACAACAGGCAGCAGTCTGAAATACACTCCAGAAAGCACCCCAAATAGCAGAAGAAGGTTACCCCTGGGGCGTGGCCTATTCTAGCCAGGCAGGCATGCATTCTACTGCAAAATACATGTTTCCTAAAAAATCAGTGTCCCACCTCCCCCTCAGATGGGTCCTTTGAGAAACTGTGACTGTGGAGGACTAAACCCATGGTTCCACACATCTCTAGAAAGCCAAAGCCCCCTCCCATTTCCCTGGTGGCCAAGTTGAGTTGGGGGAAGGTGGGGACAGACTCTGGCACCTTCCAACAACTGCACACCTGGCTGCTGGCTGATGGACCGCTCTGGTCTCAGGGGACAGGATGGCATAAGCCACTGCTTGGTTGGGGATGCCCAAAACAAAGAATGGCTCCAAAGCTTAAGCCCTGGCAAGGTTTTGTATACCCCTGCCTCCATCCTCTCCCCCTGCCTGCCTCCTGCTTCCCTTCTCTTCCCACCCCTTGAATCCGATTCAGTTACGTCCAGACCAAGGCTGGGTGACAAGGCAGAAAAGCCAAGAAAGCCCTGAACTAATGATAAGAATCAGAAATGGAGAGGCAGAGAGGCTCTGTAAACGGAAGTTACAACCAGACGTGGCACTTTTTTTTTTCCTTCCTCCCCTTATTCTGCTGCCAACACGGCCCCCACAACCCTGACAACAATTCTCAGGAGAATCTTCCCTGATTTTTCATAGATGTTACAAGAACTAGTACTGCTACAGCCTTCCCAGTCATCCTTTTGAAACATATAAGACATCTAACTGCTCTCTAGAAATTCCTCCTTAAGGCTCATCTAAATCCCTCACACTGGGACTTTCCTGGTGTCCAGAGGTTAAGAATCTGCCTACCAATACATGGACGTGGGTTCAATCCCTGGTCAGGGAACTAGGATCCCACGCGCCATGGGACAATGAAACCCATGCCCCATAACTGCTGAGAAGGGTGCTCTGAAGCCCATGCTCCACAACAAGAGAAGCCACCACAATGAGAAGCCTGTGCAGGGCAAAGAGAGAGCAGCCCCCACCCTCGGCAACTAGAGAAAGGTCCATGTAGCAACAAAGACCTAGCACAACCATAAATAAATAAATTTTTTAATTACAAAAATAAATAAATCCCTTACACTGCAACTGATTTCCTATTGGTTCATCTGATTAAGCTGATTTCCTATTGATTCATCCGACAACTATTTCTTGAGTATCCCCTTAGAGACCTGAATGCTCAGCCGCTCAGTCGTGTCTGACTCTGCAATTCCATGGACTGGAGCCCGCCAGGCTCCTCTGTCCATGGGATTCTCCGGGCAAGAATACTGGAGTGTGTTGCCAGGCCCTCCTGCAGGGGATCTTTGCAACCCAGGGATCGAACCTGCATCTCTTACGTCTTCTGCATTGCCAGGAGGGTTCTTTACCACTAGAGCCACCCAGGAAGCCCCTGTTAGAGGCCTGACCCAGGGCCAACCCCCAGGCTACAAAAGAACCTGATCTGGCTCCTTCCTTCCAGAAGCCAATGCTCTGGTTGCAGGGAAGAGATGGACAAGCAGGAAGGCACCAGACCTCACCCGCCTCCCTAGCTGTCACGAGCAGCGAAGGCAAGTGAGCTACAGGGTGTCTAGAAGGATGAGTTGAAGCAATCGAGGGGACCGCACAGCAGGCAGAGGACATGGGCACCCCTTTGAAGGGTAGATGCAACTTCTGCTCATGGCTGAGAGGAGGAAGGGAGGGAGGCTTTGGCAAAATGACCGCACATGTGCAAGGGACAGAGGCGAGACCAAACTGCCTGCAGCAGAATGTCTATGTCAGCACCGGGCGGGTCCCTCAGTCCTTCAGGCCAGAGGCAACCCTGGGAGGCTTGGGCAGGAAAGTCACTTCATAAAACTGGCATTTTCAGCTAGTTATTCTGGCCACCGTGGGTAGAAGAGACGGAAGGGGAGAGAGAATAAATGCAAAATGGACAGTTAAGAGGCACTGGCAGAAATCCAGACCCGAGGTGTTGACAGGGATCTGGGCTACCCAGTGGCAGTGCGGATGGAAAGAAAGAATCAGCTCAGGAGACGGTTTAGGGGAAGATTCTGGAAACGGCTGTCACCATCTTCTGCATCCAGCCCACTTCAGTAAATGAGATATAACTGGGTCACCTCCTGCCTTCCCCGCTCCAGGCCAAGCACTGCTTCAGGCACTGAGGGACGCGTGTCCTTGTCAGGAGCAAGCTTCACACGTGCCCTCTCGCCAGGCTCCTCTGGTGCCAGGTCCTCCCTGGAGAGCGAACTTTCCCGAAGCCCAGCCCTGGAGCCTAGCAACTTCAACCACTAACTCAGTCTATAGTGTCCTGGGGGACCCTCCTCAGACCTCAGGCCCTCCAAACTCCAGCCCAGGGACCCAGCTGCTGGCTCCCACCCAGGAGTGTTTGGAAGTGGCTGGGTGGTGTTACTCTGCACCCTGTCAGCCGCCAAAGGGAAAAAGACACCCTCCTGGAAGCTGCGATTTGGTTCAGGAATTAATGCCTCGCAAAAGAGGACTTGGTATCCCCTGACTCTTGCCCCATACAAGGCACACATACATCTACCCTCAGAAATGTCTCTGGCACAAGGCCAGTGCCACATGCCCTTCTTGAGTGAGGTGGGCCTCATGGGATCCACTGCAGACATGCAGAGGTGGGAAGGGCTCGTCAGGGGTGTCAGTCTCCAGGGACAGGGGGCGGTAGGAAGGCAAAGGATGGAACAGAGCCAGGACGATCCAGAAGCGAGAGCAACAGAAGCACGTGTGGATACTGCAGCCCAGTCGTCTCTGAGGTGGATTTGGGGGTTGGGCTCCCCTCAGGAGCTGTGATATTCTCTGGATGCGCTCCCACCCAACCCTGACACGGACCCTTGTTGAGTTCCACACCAGACCCTGGTCAAACCTCCAGAAAAGAGACGGTGCCCAACTGGGTCCAGATGCCACAAAGAGGTATTCTTGTAAGAAAGCTTCTTTCCTCCTTCACCCACCTGATGCCCCTGGGCCTTCCCCCTTCTGTGTCCACACTGAGAAGCCCCATGGCGTCTAGCCAAACTCTCAATTAGCATTACTGAGAAGTCCCACCTGTGTTTAATCCAGACCCAAGAAGCTCTTTATCAGCTTGTACTTTCCCCTGGAGATCATGTCTCTCGCCTCTCCTTCTCTGGGAGTTCAGATTCCTAAAAGAAGCCTCCAAGATTCAGTACCCTAAGCTCCAGACTTAGCTCCCAAATGGCTCCCAGAACCTTCTTTAACGTTCTCTGGAACACTCACCCCAATGTCCCAGAAGGCACTCAGTTTCCCAGGCATTGCTGTGGCCTGTGCAGCACATTTAAGAACGTAAACTTTAGAATCAAGGCAGAGCAGAACTTCAAAATCTGAGTCTAGCACTTACTTGCTGTGTGACCCTGGGACAGTCATTTAACCTCTCTGAGCCTCAGCTGCTTCATCTGTAAAATAAGAATAATGCCCACTTCATGGATCTGTCACGAGGACCAGAGAAATGATGCATATTAATGTGCTCAGCCCACGCCTGGCACACTGTAGACACTTGATAAATGGTAGCTATGCTTATTGGGACCACTCACTGCTCTCAAACCGAGATAGGGCAGGCGAGTGGGGTGGCTCCAGCCAGTTTCTTCTTCCTCTGCTGAGGGTCAGAGGTTCCAGGGACCTCAAAGATGGCAAACGTTTGTCCCCAGATGGTCCCTTCCTATGACTTTTGGGAGCCTGTCTCTCCTGAAGAGGCTCCTATTTCTCGAAGGGGTCTTCCCAAGAGATCCAGACACTTCGGAGAGCTGCCGCTTCAGGGCATAGAGACTTGCAGAGGGCGGTTCCCTGTCCAGAAACACTTCTGTCCTTGTCAAACATCCCGGCGCTCACACCATCTACCACTTGGGGGTTCAAGAGCTCTGCTTCCTGACTCACTCTTGGAGAATTTATGATAAAGGTAGAAAATAAGAATAAACGCAAGTCTAGGAAGCATATACATATGTGGTTTAACTATCTGGGCTCTGAAGACACATAATATAATATTAGTAACCCTACCCAGATGGACATATTAACTGGGCAAAATGAATTAATCTAGATTTTCCTACCAAGTGGTTATGTGAGGCATGTTCTTATTTCCCTTGCTCTCTGAAGGAAAGGTCCAGGAAGCAGAAAAGGGGCCACCAGAAAGCACCCCAAAGTAGGGCTCACAGGAAACCCAAGACCCCGCCCGAGTACATACACCAAGGATTAGGAGGACCCAGAGCTGGAGCTGCCCTGGAATCTATAAATCCAGCTACAAAGCCGCCCGGGCTGGGCCGAGCCCTGACCCCGGCTGGCTCCGACTCTGGCCTCAAGCACACGGAGCCTGCATAAACAAACAGGGGATCACACTCACCAGGGCCAGGAGGAGACTGCAGTCTTGCTTTCTGAAAAAGCTACAGTTGGCCAAGAAAAATCATCTCTGATACAGACAAGGAAAATCTCAAAAAAGGGTCAGAGCTGTCCCTAGGCACGATGGCGCCGAGGAAGCCGGCCTGCTTCCTGGAGGAGGAGGCTGATTCACGATCAGCCCAACCTCCTGCCTCTCAAGCTGGGTGCCAGACGCAGACGTTCACACACACACACACACACACACACACACACCTCTTCTTCCCTGGGTCTCAGGTCTGAAGCCTCCTGAACTTACTCAAGGCGTCTGCTGTTCTGAAGAGAACAGCAGAAAACCCACTGCACGGAGGCCAGCAGCCGTCCACAACCTCATTGCCCCGTCCCCACTCACCCTCTCTTCCCCAAACTGACTCTGCTTCTGCTTAATCCCCTTCTTGTTTTGTCAAGGGCTCTCTGTTAACCTCGTGTTACAGGACAGGAGGGAACTCTGCTCCACACACCCTGGTCCAGGTGGCTTGGAGGCCCAGCTGAGCAGTTCTGCCGCGTGCTTGGCTCAGCTGTCAGCAGGACAAGAGGACCAAGCCCTTTCAGCCTCCATCCAGAAAACCAGAGCAATGGCTGGAGAAGTGGCCTCGCCCCAAACAGTCCTGCACTCCCTCTGAGCCTCACTGGCATGAGGAAGAGCTTTGCCCTGACCACCTGACTGAGTCCAGCTCCTTATCCTGCCGGCCCCCTCACATTCTCACATAATCGCAGGGCCCTTCCCGTCTGGTGTTTGTCAGGCCCAGCAGACGCATGGCAAAGGCTCAGATGTCAGTGACCTCCAAGACCAAACCCAAGGCCTGGACTCTCCTTGGAAGTATAATACCGAAGCAATTGGAAGTCAGCCAGTACTTGACAGCACGTTCTGCCCATATTATCTCAACTGGTCATGAGAAATAGAGCTCTGGTCTGTGGCCTTGGGCAGGGAGTTTAACTTATCTTTGCCTCAGTTTCCACATCTGCAAAATGAGCATGATCACAGAACCACCACATCAGGGTATTGGAGGTCAAGTGAAGTGCCGGCGAAGACCTGTAAAGAATATAGCATCATGCCTGGTTCCAGGCAGTTCTCAGTAAATGTTGGTCATTGTTCTTGTCACCATCACAACCACACTCAGGCTCTCATAGCAGCCTGGCAGAGATTAACTGAGGCTCAGTGGTAAAGAATCTGCTTGCCAATGCAGGAGACATAGGAGAGGTGGGTTGGGAAGATCCCCTGAAGAAGGAAATGGCAGCCCACTCCAGTATTCTTGCCTGGAAAACCCCATGGACAGAGGAACCTGGTGGGCTACAGTCCGTGAGGTCACAAAGAGTCAGACACAATTGGGCATGCACACGGAGAGGTCAAGCAACTTCTTCAAAGTCACTAGGGAAAGAAGGGCTAAAACACATTTTTCAATGAGGTCTTCTTCCTCCAATGTATTTTCTGCCATCCAAGCATGCTTATTTGATGCCTATGCACTATTCTGCTCAAGGAGCTACAATAGTGAGCAAGGCAAACATGGTCCCCGACTATGCCCCCTAGAGGAACAAAACTTGTGAAGACCGCAAGCTGGTTTGAAAGCCATGTGACAGGCTGGATCAGAGGTGCTGGTTGTGAGACAGAGCAGGGCTCAGCTGCCTCAAAAGAAAAAGTCATTTGTCCTCAGCAGAGCCCCTGGGACTAGAAGTGATGAGTGGGAGATACAGCAAGAAAAGGGCTCCAAATCTCCCCAGCATCCACTGCCTGGCCCCCAGAACCCTATCTTTTTCCACTTCCTCTTCCCCATGCTCCCAGAGAAATCAGGACCTTTCCTGCACCATGACCTGACCCAGAGCTTGGAGCAGGGAGGACAGCTGAGGCCTCCCTGGCCCCCTGGCACAAAATCAAACATTGAAGTCCAACCTAGTCTTCAGGGGAGTGATTGGTCCTAGTTCCGAGCCTTCTCCTCCTAGAACTTCTCCTCAGAGGACAACTTCTCCATTCAGAGGCCTGGCTGGCTTAGCTTCCTTACTGCCTAAGACTCTGCCATCAGAAAAGTCCAGTTTCTTGCCCTTGAAACAAAGTTGTTATTTGGAGAATGTAGCTCACTTGTGTTTGTTCTCTAAACGTGCAACTTCCAGTCTTTGTCACGGTTTGGGTAATACCAAATCAGGAGAGGGGAAAATAATTCGAAAAGACTGTGATGTTAACCAGTTCCGTAGGCCTCGGTTCCAGAGGGTTCCCAGACAAGCCGCTTGCAGGGAGCTGAGCCATCCCTGGGGAGGTGTGTCTTCACTTGGGAAGAGCCAGCACACCCCTTCTGTGTGTGCTCAGATTTTTCCAGATCATCTGTCTTTCCTGGTGGTCTGAGGTATAAGCAGGAAACTGGGATTTGTTTCCTGCTCTGCTTATTTTGATAAGAAAAAGCAGAAGTTGTTGGAAAAAGAACAACTTCTAACCTACAGTGAACTGTCTGGATAGAGCTGCCTGGTGTTCAATGGGCCCCTGAAGATTCCAGAGAGCTGCAGCCCTCGCGCCTCTTTGTTTACTTCTCCTGGTGCTCAGTCATTCAGTCAACACATCCGTGAACCTAGTCTGTGCCCAGCACTGTTGCTGGTGTGGGGGATACGGTGGTGGGTAAGATACACCAGGCCCCTGCTCTCATGGGCTTTACACCTTAGGGGGCTGAGACAGACAGACACTTGCACAAATTAATGGACAAATCATTTCAGACAGGAATGTGTGCTCTGAAGAAAATAAAACAGTTGATGGCACAGCAAGTGACTGGATCATGAGGTTGAGGAAAGACTGGAGGGTGGATGACATTTGAGCACAGACTTAAATGTCAAGAATGTGCTGCCCGCACAAAATCCAGGGACGATCATGGCTCCTCCCCTCAAGAGCCTCCCAGCCTAGTTGAGGAGAAAAGACACACAAACACAAGAGATGCGTCACACCTTACCTACTTTACCATACCCTGCCTGAGGCAGGAGGCGGGAGAGGATGGGAAGGGGAGAGGGGACAAAGGTCAGATTATGTAGGACTCAACACAGGGTTGAGGAGTTCGGATTTCATCCCAAGTACCATGGAAAGGCGTTGAAAGATTTTACACAAGGAAATGATATGATTTGATACAAAATTTTTAAAGATTCACCCCTAATTAAAAAAAAAAAAGATTTGGGATCAATAGGTACACACGGCTATATTTAAAATGGGAAACCAACAAGGACCATCTGTACAGCACAGGGAACTCTGCTCAATGTGATGTGGCAGCCTGGACGGGAGGGGCTTTTAAGGGAGAATAGATTCATGTATATGAATGGTGAGTCCCTTTGCAGTCCACCTGAAACTATCACAACATTGTTAATCAGCTACACTCCAATATGAAATAAAAAATTTTAAAAACAAGTGAACCAGAAACCTTAACAGATATCTCACCAAAGAAGATATACAGATAGGCAAATAAGCACAAGAAAAGATAACTCCACATCATCAGGGAAGTGCACATGAAAACAAGATACGACTACACACGAGTAGAATGGCCAAAACTTGGAACACTGACATCAAATGTTGGTGACAACGTGGAGCCACGGGAACTCTTGTCGACTGCTGGTGAGAATGCAAAATGGTCCAGTCACTTTTGAAGATGGTCCGGTGGTTTCTTACAAAACCAAACGTATTCTTACTATACAATCCAGTAATCATGCTCCTTGGAATTTAATCAAAAGAGATGAAAACTTACATCCACACAAAAAGCTACCCATGGATGTTTATAGCAGCTGTATTCATCACCGCCAAAACTTGGAATATTAGCATTAAAAAAAAGAAAAACAAGCTATCATGAAAAGATATGGAGGAAACATAAATGCATACTACCAACTAAAAGAAGCCAATCTGAAAATGCCACACACTATATGACTCCAACTACAAAATATTCTGGAAAAGGCAAAATGATGGAGACAGAAAAAAGATCAGTGGTTGCCAGGAGCTGCAGGACAGGGATGAATAGGCAGAGCACAGAGGATTTTCAGGGCAGTGAAAATACTCTGCTCCACATCAAATTATAATAATGACTGCAAGTGTAAAGTCAAAGTACATGCCATTAAACATGTATCCAAACCCATAGAAAGTACACCACCAAGAGTGAACCCTTATATAAATGACAGACTTTGGATAATACTGATGTGTCAATGTTGGTTCATCAATTGTAATAAAGGTACCACTCTAGTGGAGGATGCTGATAATGGGGGAGGCTGTGCACATGTCAGGGCAGGGGACATACAGGAAATCTCCTTATCCTCTTTTCAATTTTGCTGAAAACCTAAAAAAGAAAGTCTTAAAAAATATTCACACCAGCTGCTACGTGAAGAAAGATCAGAAGCAAGGGGATCAATAGTGAAGTTATGAGGCTCTCCAGGGCCAAGAGCTGGGGGGGTATCAGTTTAGAGCAGGATGGTATAAGTGGAGAGAGTGAGAAGTCATTGCAGTTGGGATGTAGATGCAACAGGATTTGCTGACAGAACAGATGTGGGTGGTTAAGGAAAAAAAATACAGGCCTAAGAGTGATCCCCAGATTTCTAGCTTGAACAAATGAGTGAGTGAATGGTGATGCCATCCACTAACACAGGGACAGTCTGAGGAGCACAGAGTTTGCAAGGGAAGATCGAACTGTGATGCTGGAGAAGGCTCTTGAGAGGCCCTTGGACTGCAAGGAGATCAAACCAGTCAATCCCAAAGGAAATCAGTCCTGAATATTCATTGGAAAGACTGATGCTGAAGCTGAAGCTCCAATACTTTGGCTACCTGATAAGAAGACCCAACCCATTGGAAAAGACCCTTATGCTGGGAAAGATTGAGGGCAGAAGGAGAAAGGGATGACAGAGGATGAGATGGCTGGATGGCCTCACCGACTCAATGGACATGAGTTTGAGCAAACTGCAAGAGATGGTGAAGGACAGGGAAGCCTCATGTGCTTCAGGCCATGGGGTCGTAAAG
Organism: Giraffa tippelskirchi; assembly: GCF_054371585.1. Classification (NCBI taxonomy): domain Eukaryota; kingdom Metazoa; phylum Chordata; class Mammalia; order Artiodactyla; family Giraffidae; genus Giraffa; species Giraffa tippelskirchi. The sequence goes on along the minus strand of NC_137281.1, from coordinate 141,864,830 downwards.
AGTCGGACACGACTCCACAACTGAACAACAAAGCCATAGGTGCTTACTGGACATCAGTAATAGAATCCCTCTCAGGCTGGTGCATCCATCCCCTAATTGCTCAAATTACTGCACACCTTCTCTACAGACCTGCCTTGATGAATCTCTACCCAGGGACACCAGGTACATGCCTATTCCCCCAACCCCATCCAGTAGATCAGGCCCAGGCCAGACATTTCCTGGCAGCATATCATTTTTTCCCCAGCTTTATTAAAGTATGATGGACAAAACTTGTGTATATTTAAGGTATACAACATGATGTTTTGGAAAAATAAATATTGTAAAATGATTACTACAATCAAGCTAACTAACACATCTATCACCACACATAGTTACCTCTTTTGTGTGGTGAGAAACACTTCAGATCTACTCTCTCAGCAGCTTTCAAGTATGCAATACATTATTATTAACTATAGTCACCAAACTGTACATTAGTTCCCTAGAATTTATTCCTCTTATAACTGGAAGTTTGCACCTGTCCATCAGTATCTCCCCACTTCTCCCACCTGCTCCCAACCCCACCACCATTCTGTTTCTGTGAGTTTCACTTTCTCAGATTCCATGTATAACCAAGTGGGACCACATCCTTGCTTAGCGTCTTCCCTGCCCTACCCTGTCTCCCTCATTCCCTTTCCCCAGAAAGCATGCTCTCCATAAACCCTGCGCCAGAGCCCCTGTCTCAGGCTCCATCTGCACCAGGGAACACAAGTAAGACAGGACCTAAATGAAGATGTCCCCTAGGCAGCTAGCATAGGAGGTTGGAGTGAAGGCTAGAGATGCAAATGTTAGAGTCACCAGGGCACAGATTTAAAGGCATGGGATACGATGAGATCATCAAGAGAAAAATAGAGCATCCAGGACCAAGGTACGGATCAACTCCACACTGAAAAGGGGCAGAATAGGAGGAGGCGCCACGGAGACCGAGAAGGAAAACCCAGCATGATCAAAGGAAGGCCAGCAAGTCTCTTGCTCCTTCTAATCTACACCGAGTCACCCCACACTTCCACCACACCCCCATCTGCACCTTGGTTTCAGGACAAAGAAGAGGAAACTCACATGTCCATGGAAATAGATTTGCTATGTTCTCTCAGACACTTAATGAGTCCTCCAATGAGGCAGGCAGGGAGCCGGCATGGAGGGTGTAAAGACAGACCCTGCCCCCGGAGCTCACCTAGGGGAGGAAGGAGTCAGCAGGTGAGGGAGGTTCCGTATGACAACTGCTTGGATGCAGAAAGTCACAGGTCAAGTTCTACTGGTTTTCAGTTATCTCATCTGCTCATTCTGCTCCCCTTCTCTTTCCAGAGGTATCCTGTCCTCCACACACCAAAAACAGAGTGAGGCCTCTATGCCCATGAGCTAAAACAGTGTCCAGCAGTGCTTCTCGAACTTGAAGGTACATGCATCACCTGGGATCTAATAATCATGACGTCAGTGGGTCTGGAAGGGGCCTGGGATGCTGCATTGCTGATAAGCTTCTAGGCGACACTGTGGATGCTGGCTGGGGGACCACACTTTGAGCATCGAGGATGTAGAGAACACATTACATCCAACAGCAAGGGTCCAGGGCAACAGCAGACGGTCAACCTGAGCTGTGACTTCCCCCACAAAAGCCCATTCCTGCAGCAGCAAGGGCTCAGCTAACCCCAGGGCCCATTCCAGCATCTCCAGAAGCAGCACATACTATGCCTGGGCACACAGAGGCACAGAACCTTGACAACACGAAGCAAGATGGGAAGAGTGAAAAAAGTATCCGCCTCTGGTTCTCAAGTTTGCTGACTCGATGCCAGGCACCTGTAAAAGACATTAAGCATGTTCTTCAATCTATCTGTGCAGCTTGTGGTATTTGCACTTATATCTTACCAATAAGAAAGGGCATTACTTGCCCAGGACAGTACAGCCAACGCCCAGGCAGTCCCACCTGGAAGCCTATACTCTGCATCATGACATCTGAGCTGATCTTCAATGAGCTTGTGGAGTAGTCAGCCCGGTGGCTCTGTGCTGGGCACTGCCTGATTTTGCAACAGAGCACTGGGTCTGGAGACGGAGGGAGTGGGGCACAGAGGATCTGTATGCCCAGTGGGGCATCCCATGACCACCACCAGCTAAACTGACCAGGGGCCCTTCAGGGGTCCTGGGGAAAAAAGAGGGCCTTCTTCCCTTGGCCCCCATCTTTCCTCACCCTGATGCCCACCCTGATATTTCTGGTTGCCACCACAAAGTCCCAGAGGCTTCAAGACTAACTGAGCATTTTATAAAAGGAAAAAAAAAAAAAAAACATGAGAAGCATCGGTTCATTCTCCAGCTGGACAATGTAGCGGGACCACCCAAGTTAGGGCCCCAGCTCAGCCCTGGGGAATGCTCATCTGCTGGAAACAGAAAACTAATAAAATTCTCCTGGGGTTTATGTCAGCTGTCTCCATCCCCAGAATACAAAGCCCTGCACAGATAGGGGGTTTCATTCACCCACCTCGCAGACAAGTCCAGAGACGGGGAGGGGATTAGCAACGGCACCAGGATGGGAGCCCCAAAGGACAGGGAACGGAGCCATTTCACCTCAAAGGCTCCAAGAACCAGAGCCCAGAGGCTCAGAACATGACACATTGGGGGTGTGCAATAAATGTTTTTTGAATGAATTGATATCTCTTTCTGCTCTCCTGGGAAACTTGGCCCAAAACAGTGAAGAACTCATCACTCTCAATTTTGCAGTGAGTAAGTGGAAATGGAAAACCAGGGGTGCTGTGAGCCTCATGGCCCAGAAAGGTCCAGGAACACTGCATGAGACGCGCAGGGCTGTTCTTGCTTCTCCATCTCTCCCCAAGCCTGCAAGATCTCGGCCACGATGGAGTGATCAAGCCTGAAGGCTGTGAAGCTGGGGGCTGCAGAGTCCAGCTCACTCCCCTCCCTGCCCCTGGGCTCCCCAGGCTGTGACTCAGGCAGAGGCAAAGCTTAGAAGGCACCTGGCCAGCCCTGAGGCAGGAAGTTGGTGTGAGAGGGGGTAGCTCATGGCCATTCCTGGCAGCCAAGTGTGGGCCCTCAGCCCCTCAGAATTGTCTCAGAGGGCCCAGGGTGTGTCAAACACCCTAAGGAACCCAGTGCTAACAAGGCACAGAGCAGGGCTCCCCATTTGCAAGGTGACTGGTGACTGGCTTAAAGGGCCAGTGGGAATTTCAACAGCCACCTCCAGCCACCAAGGCTTTCCCTGTGCTGAACCCTTGGCCTGGAGTAACCCCTGTCTCCCACTCCTCGCTGAGTGAGCCTTCCTCCCCATCCCGACCTCACCTGGAGCAGTGCATTTTCAGGGAAGCCCTCCCACCCCTCTGATCCTCCAAAGAGAGTCAAAGCCCCTGGGGCCAAGCAGCTCTTCTCCCATAGCTCTCACCAAGTGGAACTTGTTCTGTTCCTGTGATTATTTTATGGCCTCCCTGACTAGCTACCAGCTCCATGACTGACGGCAGCGGCAATGTCTGCTGAGCTGTCACCATTGCATCTTCACCTGGGGCTGAGACTGGCCCAGAGCAGAAGCAAATGTGCTGGATGCATGTTAGAATAAGGTTGGGAGGACGGAGTAATGGCATTTGAGGTACAGCCAATAGTTTGAATGTGGCAGGAATGGGCTGTGATGCATGAGCATCTGAGTTACAGCTTCAAGTCCCAGTTCTGGCCACAGCTGCCGATCAATAATAACACGGGGGGCTGCCTGCTCCTGGTGAAGGCCCCCTCCTTCTCGTCTGCACCTGCCTAAATTGCATACCAGTAAAACCTACAGCCAGGTAGGTGAGCAAGGACAGAGCTGGCCTGAGCACTGATCGTATCTAGGATCAGCACATTAGGGTTCATTCACTCACAAAGAGTCAATCACAGAAAAGCCCTGAAGAAACTAGTCATGGAAGGAGTTTCCCATGGCAGAATATAAGGGCTCTGGGCCTCACTTTGATGAGATCCCTCAAACTGAATCCATTCCACAATCACAGCCTTGGCAGCCACTAGGGAGAGAGGAAGACGACCCACACCTCCCAGGAGATGGTGGGCATGGCAGGCCCACTCTGATCTTAAGGTATGATGTGTGCCCATTACCTCCAATCCAGGAGAGAGAGAGAGAGAGAGAGTGTGTGTGTGTGTGTGTGTCTGTGTGTATGGGTTATTTTTCAATAGATAATTGAGTCCAGATGATTATGTTAATTCTATATTAGCTAATCCTCCAAATTTATGCTGAATAATTGTATAATAAAAACGCACTTTTTGAAAAATCTACCTCTGGCAGGTTTCCACTGATTTCTTCGAAGTCAGGAGAGGGAGTGAAGACAGGTTCCCTGCAGGTCTTAGGTCCATCTGTCCCGACTGCATTGACAATGGCAGGTTGGGAGCATGAGATCTGAAGTTGCCATAACAGCTTGAACCTCAGTTTCACATTCACAAGCCAAGTGGCCTTGGGTTTAGGTTAAGTTTAATATCCCAGTTTCCTCTGTATGTCCATCACAGGTCTGTGAAGATAGTGCATGTGCCTGGCACCTTTCGGGTCTCAGTAAATATTAGTAGTAATACTTGCTGTGGTTGAAATAACAATCATTATCATTTTAAAAGTATAGAAGGCAAAGCATTCAGGGTATGTGTGGGGAACTTCCCTGCTGGCTGGAAAACAAGCTGGACAAGGGACATGAAAGACTGGGAGACAGAGTCCAAACTGGGTGGAAGGGGCTGGGAGGGCCTACCAGGGGCCTGGGTGTCATTCTTCAGCCTGTGGGAACACATGGGTTTCTGAACATGCAGTCTACCCCAGAACAGAGTTGCTTAGTCCAGCTCTTCCCATGGGCCTGACCTGGCTGTACGAGGCAGTAACAGAGTTTCCCAACGGGAAGCCAGTCCCATGAGAAAAAAGGTTCATTCAATTCACTTCTACAAAAATTACCCTAAGTCAGCACTGCCCCAACCCAAGTGTGTGGACCCCCAAGAAGCAGTAGCAGGAAGGGAGGTGAGGCAAGGTTTTGTCTTTTAAAGAGGACTCTGCATGTTGTCTCCCCTTCTGACTTCCATTGTGTTCATTCAACATCTAACATTCATTAATTGAACATCTACTATGTTCCTAGACTTCAGAATCATCCCTAACAGCCCTTTGGAAAAGACATTCAAATTCATTGGCCTACTGCACTTTGCTCAGTAGATTTTGTTCATGTATAAACCAGAAAAACAACATTTGCTATTTTAAAAAAGAGGGTGAAGAAAGAGAATAAGTCAGAAGAGTGTAACTGTGTTAAACTATCCTTTAAACAAGCTGATACGTTATAGTCCAACTGTTAACACACAGAAGACTGCAAACACACAGGCTGTCTTGTGTTCCCCCCAAGGCTTTTGCCCAACACTCATAACAGAGCTTTTCCCAGGTCATCACTGTGCGATACTTAAATGTTTCTTAAACGTGTCATTCACTGATCAAGAAACTGTAGGTCTGTGTTTTCTATTCTAATTCAGGCTGTACATGTCTGTTCATGTGGAATTCTAGAAACAAGTCAAGGTCACCAATCAGCACGTGTGCACTAGGTGGAATGCACAGGCACCTTACTCAGCAAGCATTCTCCTCAAAGAGTTTGGGTCAGTTGCCCAAGAACCCATGAATGTGTAACTTATCACATCATAGTAACAGCCAGCTATTGACATTTTGAGACACTATTACAAATCTGGAGACTTCTTCCCTGACTGATGGAGGCGGCGGGGTGGGGGGTGGGGGGTTGTAGTAGGGGAAGAACAAACAGCTGTTAAATGCTGCTAGTAACTCAACTTTGTAATACATATATTTTATTATCCTCCCTTCAAACTCTGGGTCAGTTTATCTCAAAGGTATTCTGCTACTGCAAAGTAAATCCAGACTTTCTCAACACTTCACAAAAAGACAACAAAAACAACAAAAAAAATTAGATAAATTCAAACTGATTGAGTATCAACGACATATGTCCTACAGATCGAAGTTCTTTCCAAATTTTTGGAGGAAGCATTATCTTGTTTTTTAAAAGTCTGACAGCCACTTTCCTATGATAATGCAGTTGGACTAAGTCTGAGATGTGAGACTTCATTCATTCCACATGCTGCCAGCACATTCTAGATTTCAGGCGCAGTTCTAGGCACTGGGTCCCTGCCCTCATTGGGACTTTGCTTCTAGTGGAAGGACACAGCTAGTAGACAAGCAAATGTATAACCTAACAGGTATGAATGTTGCTAGGGAGGGAAACAAAGCCCGACAAAGGATGTCAGTTCTTATCCACAGGGTGGACAGGGAAGTCTCTGAGAAGGTGACATGTGAGCAGACAGAAGTGAATGAGTGAGTCCGGCAGTTTTCCAGGAAGAGACCATTCTGCACAGAGGGCATGGCAAGTGCAAAGGCCCTGAGGAGGAAGTATACCTGGAGCACTCAGGGAGAAGCCAGGAGGCCAGAGCAGCTGGACCAGAAGGGCAGCTCAGAGAGGCAGCAGAGAGCGGATCCCATGGGGCCTTGGAGGCCACTGTAAGATGGGAAGCTAGGCAGTGATGGAGCCTATCCTGGTCACAGAAGGCTCACTCTGCTGCTATGTTGACAACGAAGAGGTGCAAAGTCCAAAGAAAGGAGATCATGCAGCAGCTAGCGAAGTCATCCTGTTAAGAGGTACGGGCAAGGAAAAAAAAAAGAGTTATAGGCATGGACCAGGGTGAAGAGGCAGAGGAAGTAAGAAGTGCGTGGATTCTGGACACATTTTGAAAGTAAAGTCAATAAAAACTGCTGATGGATATGACTTGGGATGTGAGAGAAAGAGGAAGATCAAGGATAACTCCTATGGTTTCGTCAGAGGTGTGAAGATGGGAAGACAACATTGACTAAACCGAGAAGATGACAAGGTAAATGGGCTTGGCAGGGTTGGTGGGGAAATTTCAGAGTTTGGTTTGGGTCATTTTTAACTTCAGATACCTATTAGACATCCATGTGGATATCTGTTGAGTAGGAAGTTGAATGTTGGGCTATATCCAGACTAGAGACATAGGTGTGAGATCACTCTGCATATGGATAACATTTAAACCATCAGATTAGATGAGACCAGCAAAGAAATGACTATAGAGAGCTGTTCTAAGGATTGAGCTCTAAGGAGCTCCAACACTCAGATCAGGGGTGGGAAGAGAGGAGGAGGAACCAGAAGATGAAGAATCAGAAATGAGATGGATGGTGAGCATCTAAGAAAGAAGGATGAGAACTGAGTGTGTCATGAAGGAGGCACAAAACAGGTGTGCCAAGTGGGGCTGAAAACCCGGTAAGATGGAGATTGAACTGACCATGGAGTTAGCCAGCCTGGAGGTCAGTGTGACTTTGATTAGCCTCAAAGAAGAGGTGGAGATGGAAGTTTGACAGGTGTGAGTTCAAAATAAGGCAGAGGCTAGGACCTGGGGAAAGCATGTAGAGACAACTCTTTCAGAGAGTGTGGCTGTTAAAACCAGCAGAGAAACAGGTGGTAGCAAGAAGGAGGCATGGGAGAAATTATAGCAAGTTGGACATCAAAGAAACGGTCCAGTAGAGAGGGGGGAAAATAGTGATACGAAAGACAGAGAAGCAAACACTAAAGTAATGTCCTTGTAGGTACAGGGAGATGCGATCGAGTGCCAAAGCGGAGGGCTTGTCTGGGAAAGATCCAAAGGCAGTTCATCCACAGTGATGGAAGGACAGATGGAGCCTTTGGAGACAGGCATGCCTAGGTTTGGAGATGTCCTAATGGCAGACTGCAGAGGTTCTCCTTTTTTGCCTAAATTTTCCCAATGAAACAGGAAGCGAGGCCATGAGCTGAGAGTGAGGAGGGAGGACTATGTGCTGAAGGTCAAGGGGAGAATGTGTGGACTAGTCTTATAGAGCAAAAGGAGATTGAATGGTCTAGAGAAAAAGAATGGGACTGTAGGTAGCACTTGGGATAAATAGAAACACATTTCAGTAAGAACAGTCAGAATGGTCTCATCAGTGAGCATTCCAACTGGAAACAGGGTAAGACTTACAGATGAACAAAAATGTTCTGGGCCCCTTGACAGGGAGCCTTCCCTGACGACAGCAGCTACTTCACCAGACACGGGCAGCTCAGTTTTGCTTTTTTCTTCCTCCTGGTGTCTCCCACTTCTGACTGTTTGGCTATTTAGCGGCATTTCACATCTATCAGTGAACAGAAGAGGCAAGGGACAAGTAGGGCTGACTACCCTGAAGGTGTCCTGGTTTTTGCAGAGGTCAGCAACCTACTCTGGGGGACACACCTGGCCCAGCTCCCTGGTTTTGCAAATGCAAAGCTGTGTTTACTGTATAATGCAGCCCATCCATGCTTTGACACACTGTCTGTAGATGCTCTCACCCTACAAGAGCAGAGTTGAGCAACAGAGACCCCATGGCCTGCAAGCCTAAAACATCAGCAGTTACCATCTGGGCCTTTACCAAAAAGTTTGCCAATGGTTCACCAACTTTACATCAGAACTTCTTCTAGGACTTGTTAAAAACAGATTACTGGGCTCAACACTGGGAGTATCTGATTCAATAGGTTGTGGTGGGGCCCAAATTTACATTTCTAAAAAGGTCCCAGGTGATACTGGTGCTACTGGTTCAGCGACCATATTTTGAGAAACACTGGTTTAAAAGAAACCCTGAATATGTCCACATTGGTTACTGTGCTCATCTCATGAAGATCTTATTCATGATTGTGTAAACTTGGACCTTTCTGTTCTAACTCTAGGTTCAAATGCATGAACAGAAATTTAAGAAAAAGACACAAAATTCTCTAAACAGGGAAGGGATGAGCCAAACAGTAAAAGCTGAAGGAGCCTTTTCCCATTCCTTCTTTCCTGCCTAGAAGGGAGAACAATAGCCAGAACTCCAGAAATCATCTTGCCACCTTGAGAAAGATAGCCACTACCTAAGGATGATGGTACAGAAAAAGAGAAGAACCCGGGGCCCTAATGACATGGTAGAACCACTGTACATCTAGGGTTCCTTTATGTGAGTGAGTAAATCCAGATATAATGAAACCTGGACTGTAGTTGAGCACCTGTTAATTGCAGCTAGACACCATTCCTAAATTCTACAGGCTCAACGGGATATTATATGTTAATAAAGTTATGACCAAACTAGACAGTATATTAAAAACCAGAGACATTACTTTGGCAACAAAGGTCCATCTAGTCAAAGCTACAGTTTTTCCAGTAGTCATGTATGGATGTGAGAGCTGAACTATAAAGAAAGTTGAGTGCCAAAGAATGATGCTTTTGAACTGTGGTGTTGGAGGAGACTCTTGAGAGTCCCTTGGACAGCAAGAAGATCCAACCAGTCCATCCTAAAGGAAATCAGTCCTGAATATTCATTGGAAGTACTGATGTTAAAGCTGAAACTCCAATACTTTGGCAAACTGACTCACTAGAAAAGACCCTGATGCTGGGAAAGATTGAAGGCAGGAGAAGAAGGGGACGACAGAGGATGAGATGGTTGGATGGCATCACTGACTCGATGGACATGAGTCTGAGTAAACTCTAGGAGTTGGTGATGGACAGGGAGGCCTGGCATGCTGCAGTCCATGGGGTCGCAAAGAGTCAGACACGACTGAGCGACTAAACTGAAGACTGAACATATAAAGACATACTGAAACAAGGTTACAAAAATTGTATTACATTTTAAATATATACACTTGACAAATGAAAGCTTTTTTTCCATACAAAAAACAATTTACTATAACTGCTATTTACTTCTTTCAATTCCAAAAATCATAACCTCATTTGAAAGCAATACCCAAAACATTTTAATAGAAATGCAAGTTAAAATCCCGGTGAAAGGTCACGTACCTATTAGAATGCTCAAAACAAATAAAAATCATGGCAATACCAAGTGCTGACAGGGACAGAGAACAACTAGAAAGCTCATACATCAATGATAGAAATACAAAATGGTACAGTTACTCTGGAAAGAAGTTTATTTCTCACAAAGTTAGACATACACTTACCCTATGATCCAGCAATCCTACTCCTAGAAGTGAAAACTCATGTTCACACAAAAACCTGTAAATGAATGTTTCTAGCAGCTTTATTCATAATGGCCCCAAACTGGAAACAGCCCAAATATCCTTCAGGTAGTGAGTGGTTAAACAAACTGTGATATATACTTAGCAATAAAAAAGAAAAAAACATTGATCATGCAATAACATGGATGAATCTCAAAAGCACTATAATACATGGAAGACACCAGACTCAACAGACCACATTATCCCATTTATAGGATATTCTGGAACAGGCAAAACTATAGGGAGAGAAAACAGATCATCAGTTGTCAGAGACTAAACTAGGACAGGTCGATCAAAGGAGCAACATGAGAGAATTTGGCAAGGAGTCGGGGAGGTGATAGCACTGCTCTGTACCTTTATTGCGGTGGTTACACAACTCTGTGCATTTGCCAGAAGTCACAGAACACTACACCAGGAAGTGTTTCATTTACTCTATGTAAATTGAAAAACAAATTTTAAAAAAGCATAAATGAAGGCCCTTCAGGAAAATAGACCTGGGCCACATGGCCTTCCTGGGATGTCCCCCTTAGCTCCAGCCTCATTGTCTGCCCCAATCTATTCTATCCCCAGCCCCCAGGCCTAGACACTGTCTGGACAAGCCCCCAGAATCTAATACAGTGGTAGGCAGAGAGGATTCTCTGCCAAATCCTGGACACATTTTAACACCAGCCACTAACTGGCACCCCTGAAATGCAGAACAATAGCCATATTGTATGTGGCTCCATACAAGCCACTGCATAAACATTAGCAACAAGTTCCATGGTGACTCCCTGTTACTGGCCTTTGCAGCTGCCCAGCTCCCAGGACTTGAGTATCTGCCCAGGGTAACATGGAGCCTGGATACAGTTCAATGTGTCAGTTAAATCTATAGCTCATAACAGTCTTAGTCCTTGAAAAATCCCCGGTAATAATACAGACAACGGGCCCACTCCCACCGGACTCCCCCAGTTTCAGGTTTCCTAACAGTTTTCCCTGATGACCTGCCAGAGGACACCCTACCCGAAAAATTTGCATGTCCAAGGTTAATTCCTGACAGTCAAGCCATGGAAAATCCATCAGCCTCAGGAGGGATTCCGACCAGGGGTGCACTCCACCAGACACCTCCTCTGCATAAACACAATGTGTCTCTCTTGACCTTAGGCAGCTACTAAGCCTGGTTTATTAAAAACCGAGTATCCAAGACTTATTGCAAAAGGGGTACTTTTGTCGACCACAAAAAAAAAAAAAATGTTTCGAACATAAATCATTTAAGGCACCCCCCACATTAGCTGGCATGAAATAAACAGAGCTTGTCTTGTGGGCAGAAGGTGCCAGAGTAGCTCTGCCAGCTTCAGGCCTCCTGCCTGGCCATCATAAACTCCACCCTACATGCCTGAACTACAGTAAAAACCTTCACAGGAAGGTTTCTTCCCAACTGTTTCTTTCCACCCACCTGTGCTTGGTAACCCAAAGCCTGCTCTCATGGGCTGTGAAGGCAGCATCGTGAAAACACAAGGACTTGGTGACAGACAGACTTGGGATTCACGTCCAGTCTCTTCCTAGGCGCCTGATCACTCTTCTCAAACCTCAGCTTGCTCATTTACCAGTGGGGATAATAGGTGGCCCCCTCTGCAGGGCAGGCTTCCTCCCTGGTGGCTCAGACAGTAAAGAATCTGCATGGCAGCACAGGAGACACAGGTTCGATCCCTGAGTTGGGAAGATCCCTGGAGGAGGAAATGGCAACCCACTAAAGTATTTTTACCTAGGAAGTCCCATAGACAGAGGAGACTGCCAGGCTACAGTCCATGGGGTCTCAAAGAGTCGGACACAACTGAGTGACTGAGCACACACACATACGTATTGTTTTCCATAGTAGCTGCACCAATTTACATTCCCACCAACAGTGTAGGAGGGTTCCCTTTTTTCCATATCCTCTCCAGCATTCATTATTTTTGTAGACTTTTTATTGTTGACCATTCTGACTGACCTCATTGTAGTTTTGATTTGTATTTCTCTAATAATGAGCAAAGTGTCACCTTGACTAATAATCACACGGGTTCCCTTCCGAGGGAGTGTTACACCAATAAGCCTCTGGTCTCTTACTCCCCTCATCCTCACTCACACCCAGGTGGAATTCTTTTTGGCCCAAGAATCAATGAAAAACAAAATTAAATGGCCAAGGTCCATCAGAACACAGATTTTTTTAAAAGTATTTAACTGCTCCTACTCCCTAGGGTGCTCTTGGAAAATGCCCTGACATTTTCTGAAAGCCTTTTACACAGCCTAACTTAAAACCCAAGATTGTTTTCCAATAGAAAATAGCTCTTTGCAAAAATAAGAGACTGAACGTTCATGAAAGATGCAGCCACAATTTTTAATAACTTTTACATAAACCCTTGCCAGAAATCATGTTACCCTAATCCAGTTACACTCTAAACTGAAAGCTGTCTCCCACCCCAGGCTAACTTTACACCATCTAAACACTGCAGGGGGAATTTTGTAAGTCAGAATTCAATGTATCAGTCTATAAAATCAACATGAAGTCCATCAGAGACATGTATTTGCTTAAAGAAGTTTCCAACAAATAGAGAAGGGCATGAGCCAATCCCTGCTATTGGATGGAGTTTATCACCTGTTCAAATCATAAGATCATATTCACATCTTAAATTACACAGCATATAGAGTAAACATGTACTATGATTCAGAGATGCAGGAAACACCCACACTTATGATGAAATGCTGGCTGGTACCATTACCAAGAGGTTGTTATTTAGCATCTGATACAATATGGTCCTAGAAATACAGAGACTGAAGACAGATCTCTTGTCTTCTGAGTTCTTTTGATGTAGTTAGTAATGAGGTTCCTGCCCTCAAGGAGCCCACAGTCTAGTGGGGCAAAAAGAGAAATTACAGCAAACAAAACGACCCATCAACATCAAGGACTTTGGCAGAGATGAGTATAAAATGCTGGGGGACAGACAGGAAAAGGAGAAAGCGAAAGTGAAAGTCACTCAGTCATGTCCGACTCTTTGTGACCCCGTGGACTATACACTCCATGGAATTCTCCAGGCCAGAATACTGGAGTGGGCAGCCTTTCCCTTCTCTAGGGGATCTTCCCAACCCAGGGACTGAACCCAGGTCTCCCTCATTGCAGGCAGATTCTTTACCAGCTGAGCCACAAGGGAAGCCTAAGAATACTGGAGTGGGTAGCCTATCCCTTCTCCAGCAGATCTTCCTGACCCAGGAAGCGAACCAGGGTCTCCTACGTTGCAGGTGGATTCTTTACCAACTGAGCTATCAGGGAAGCCCACAGGAAGAGGAGTGGGGATATCAAAGAAGTATCTGGAGAGTTGAATTCTCCCAAATAAAATTCTTCCCCAAATAAACACACACATACAGACACCCCAACACCTTAGATCAACAGGAAAGGGAGGAAGGAAAGATAAAGAAAACACTCCCCTGCCCTGTTTCCAGCCCAGCGCACCCCACGTCCTAATTGTACCTGAGGAGGTTACCACAATAGACCAAAACGGTCCTCCCTCTCCCATCCTCCAACACTCACAGGAAGGACATCGCAGGGCACCGGAAGGCCAGCACACCACAAGCAGAACCCAAGGCACCATCAGAGCTAGAGACGCGGCCAAGATATACATATTTTTCAAAGAAACAGGACGGAGGCCAGATGAGGCAGAGGGCAGAAAGGCTGCAGAGGCCCAGGCCCTCCCAGTCTGGCTAGCAGACTCTCGGGGGTCTAGCAGCATTCTTTCCTTTTCTGCACTTAAACCCGGCCCATCCTGTGGCCAATCTGTCCCAGTTCCCACCATCTTCTGAGCAGCAGCCAGCATGAAGGTGCAACATGGTTTCATACAAGAGAGCAAAATGTCAGGAAAGGCAACAGCCAGGCCTTACCTTCTTGCAGTAGATATCTGTTCTATCCTACTGTTCAACGTTCACATTTGCAATGAACAGATATTCAGGTTCAGTGGTGGTTCCATTTTTACTAATTGTATTTATACACACAAGAACCACATCTTCCTTTTACACAAGAAAAATGAATATCTTCATAACCCCACCACCCAGAGGAAACTATTAACATTTTAATGTGTAAACTTTTTCTGTGCATATTTATCATTTACAAAGTAGAAGTCCAGAATACAATATGTAATGTTTGGACTTCCCTTTTTTCCACTCGAAATCCACTGTGAACATATTCATGTCAGAAATACAGCACCATTTTTATGGAGTGTACCATAGGTCTACGCCACATCTTACTCTCCTACTTTCTATTTAGGTTCATTCTTAGTTCTTCTCTTCCATTTCTGTCTTATCCAGCCTGATTTTTACTGCGTGTCACTGAATTAGAGGCACATTGCCTTTACCAGTACATTCTGTGTCTGGTGAGGACCCAACTCCTACTTCGTAGATAGCATTGTCTCACTATGTTCTTACAGGGGAGAAGGGGCAAGAGAGCTCACTGGGTCTCTTTTATCAGGGCACTAATCCCATTCCTGAGGGCTCCACCCTCATGACCTAATCACCTCCCCAAACAGCCCCACACACAATACCATCACACTGAGGGGTTAGGATTTCAACATACAAACAGAGGTGAGAATACAAACATTCAATCTGTAACCCTTTAAAACTCAGCAACTTAAAGCAACAATTTCTCCATGCTCACAGATTCTGTGGATCAGAAATTCAGAAATGCCACAGTGGGGATGGTTTTTCTCTGCTCCATGAAAACTCAAAGAGTTGTTGAGTAGTCTCCCTTTTTGAAGAAATTCACCCTTTTGAAGACAGTGGTGGTGGTGATTTAATTGCTAAGTCATATCTGATTCTTTGACCCCACGGATTGTAGCCCACCAGGCTCCTCTATGCATGGGATTTCCCAGGCAAGAATACTGGAGCAGGCTGCCGTTTCCTTCTCCAGAGGATCTTCCCAACCTAGGGATCAAACCCAGGTCTCCTGCATTGCAGACAGCATCTCGAATTGAAGGCAGATTCTTGACCATCTGAGGCATCGGGAAAGGGCCTTTTGAGGACACTGGTATTTATCATTCAGGTAAGTTATGCTAACACGAACAAGAAATGGATCCCATCAACAAGTGAGTTCATGTACACACCCAACAAGTGAAGATCTATATGTAGATAGCTGATTTCACCACCTTAATGGCAGAGGTGGGAAGAAGTTCCACAAAGGTCCATTTCTGGTCAAGCTTAGTTTATTACATAACTACATTGATCAGAACTATTGCAAATCAGTCTCATTTGCAATGACAGCAAATAACATCAAACTGACTTAAGCCAAAAAAGGAGCATATGAGCCATTATTGATGTAGAACCAAACTTCAACATTTAGTGGCTTGAAATAACAACTTATGATTCTGTGGGCTGACAGGGAGCTTCCTCTGATGGTTTCACTCATGCAGATGCATTCAGCTGCTCATTAGGCTGGAAGGTCCATTAGGCTGTCAGGCCCTCCCTGACAAGTTGTATCTGCAGTTGGCTAGAGCACTCCAGTTCTATGCATGGCCACTCATCCTCCAGTAGGTTAGGCTGACTTTCTTACTTGGTGGCTTCAGGGCAGAAGTCCCAGAGGGTGAAGGCAGAAGCTGCAAGGCCCCTTGAGGCCTAGTCTCCAGACCTCACACAAAGTTGCTCTCAACACATTCTATGAGTCAAAGCAATTCACAGGCCAGCCCAGATTCAAGAGGTGAGGACATAGTCTCTACCTCGTAATGGCAGGAGCCACAAAAAAACTGTGGCCATGCTTTTTCTATCACAGGAAGTTACTGACATATATAAATGGGAGAAAACAGGGGCTCTTTAAGCATAGCTGTATTCAGATGCTCACAACATCTTATCAGAAACCTGTCTCTTTCCTCTCTCAGCTTTGTTTTTCTCTATGCTGGCTTTATTCTCCAGCAAACTGTTCATTTATAAGGACCAAGTGACCACCAACCACTCTAGGCCTATATCCTCACAGTGTTCCAGCCCAACCAGAATTTCCATCCCCCAACAGTTGCACCTAAGTCCTAGAATCAAATTCATGGGTCCAGGTTGGGTCTCATGACCATCCCTGACCCAAAAGAGAGCACATACTCATTGATCAAATCCAAGTCACACCCGTAGCCCGCAACTAGGAGGAGCAATCAGTGCACTTCGATGATGGGCACTGAGAGTAAGAAGAAGACAGATTCTATTACCAGGGAAGAAAGAATAATATTAGGCAGACCAAAACCACAGATGTTTATTACAATAGGCTTCTCAATAGGTCACAAGACAGAGTCCCCACAGAATGCAAGGAAAAGCTCTCTCCCAATACATCATGCTACTCTGCCAGCTGAAATGCCCGAGTTTCCCAGCGGGGTAGTATGTGCACCACTGAAGGATTTGTTGTGCATTTGAAAAACAAAGACGTCAGACAAAGCCTCTAGTGACATGAACTTGCACAATGCTTCCGTCTGGCAAAAGATGTCCTTTCTCGGGCATTTGTCACTTTGCTCCCAAAGATGGCTCTCCCCAGTAGGAAGCAGAAAGCTTTGTCTTTTAATTCAGTGGTTTTTCCAGGTCAGAGGCAAATACAATTTTCCCCTTACATGCCAAGGCCCCATCAAGGGGCAACTCAAATAAATGAATGAGAGAATGAATCAAGATGCCCCTCCCTGATTAGAGTTGCTCAGATCCAAAGCTCCCAGGTCCAGGAAGCAAAGATGGTCATGGAGAAACCCAACCAGTCCGTCTCTTTGGAACCTCTTGGAGTCTGCTATACTAATCTACATTGGAGCTCTCATCTTTTCATCTTCATGGACATTCCCTGAGTATGGGACAAGGAGCTGGAAAAAGAAATCTTTGTTTTAAATTTTACCACATGGTATAGCAGTTGCACATGGCCCTTAAGACTTGTCTTCCACAGAATTGGACACTACCCTTTTAAAACTGCTACCCAGCTAAGATCCTCAGTTTCAAGCCAGTACAGGAATGGCTCCCATCCCAAAACAAGATGTTCCTCTACCCTCAAACATGAACATAACACTTGGAAGAGCAGAGGCCAGAGACTTCAAGAAGCTCACTTCTTTCCAGGGAGCTTGTCTTAATATATGTAAGTGAAAGTGAAAGTTGTGTTTGACTCTTTGCAACCTCATGGACTATACAGTCCATGGAATTCTCCAGGCCAGAATACTGGAATGGGTAGCCTTTCCCTTCTCCAGGGGATGTTCCCAACCCAGGAATCAAACCAAGGTCTCCTGCATTGCAGGCTGATTCTTAACCAACTGAGCTATCAGGGAAGCCCTTAATAAATGTAAGTAATTATCACCAAAAGCAAATGGAGGAATTCCCTGGTAGTCCAGTGGTTAAAGAATCTGCCTTGCAATGCACAGAACTTGAGTTCGATCCCTGGTTAGGGAACTAAGATCCCATATACCTCGGAGCAACTAAGCCCTCATACTCTGGAGCCCGTGTGGCACAACTACTGAGCCTGAGCACCACAACTAGAGAGTCCAGGCACCACAGCAGAGGGTCCCACATGACGCAACGAATACCCCATGTGCTGAATTAAGACTCTAAGACTCGGTGTAGCTAAATAAATATTTGAAAAAAAAAAAAGGCAAGTGGAATTTGCATTTGTTTACGTCCTTTTTGCTTCCCTGGTGGTTCAGTTGATAAAGAATCTGCCTGCAATGCGGGAGACCTGGGTTTGATCCCTGGGTTGGAAAGAGCCCCTGGAGAAGGGCATGGCGACCCACTCCAGTATTGTTGCCTGGAGAATCCCCACGGACAGAGAAGCCTGGCAGGCTGCAGTCCATAGCGTTTTAAAGAGTTGGACACAACTAAGTACAGCACACATGTTCTTTTAAGTCACAGGTTGCATAGGTCATGGGTTCCAGTCCCTGCCTGTTAGATTTTATTCCTTTCTACAGTTTTAGCCTAAAGAAGCCTCAAGCTAGAGTAAGTATGAGAATCACCTGAGACACTTTTCAGAAATAGAGATTCCTGGACCTTGCAGCATCTCAGGTGAGCTACCGACTCTACTTTAGTAAATACATGTCTACAGGATGTAACATGATTCCTATCTGCTGGGTCTTAGCTCCTCAGAGCTGGCATGACTAAAGGTTCCGTGAACCGGGCCAGGCTTTTGTGATTTTATGGTCATGAGCCCAACCAACCTCAGTTAGCACAGGGATGGGCAAGCAATCTACCCTGTGATGCACAGCTGACTTGCTCTAGCTCTGAGGAATACCTGATTAGCAGGTTTTCCACAGTTGACACAACACCTTTGGGTGCTGGGGATAGGCAAGAACATGTACCAGGGTCTCACAACAACTATTAGGGAAGAATCCTTTCACGCTTCCAGCACAGAGAGGGAAAAGCAGCCTTTTTGAAATAGCTGGAACATTTTATTCATGCTATTAATAATGCCCACTCTCAAGAGAAACTGTTTTACCAGGGTCTAACTCATTAGGGTTTTATCAGAGCTCAACTGACCTAGGGGAAGAGAAATACCCCATTCCAGCCCCCTTCAGCCATCCTGTCCCACCTAAGGAGAGGGAAAGACTGAGAACACTTGGGAGGTTCACCGTGCAGAGGCCCAAGTTCACTCAAAGACCGAGCCCTAATCATAGGTCTACAAAACACCTCCTGCCCCCTACACCTTACCAGCATACCATTAAAGGTCTATTTATTTGCAGTTGCTTTTACCCAGTATATCATGTCTGACTTTCAATTAAAAATTACAAGGTTTACTAAAATGCAAAAAAAACCCCACATAATTTGAAGAATTAGAGCAACCACTGAAGCCAGACTCAGATATGGCAGAGACATTCATATTACCAGATCAAGAACTTTTAAAAAACTATGATTAGTATGCTAAGGGCTCCAATGGAAGACGCAAACAACAAGCAAGAATGGGTCATGTAAGGAGAGAGATGGAACTTCTAAGAAAGAATCCCGAAGAAATGCGAGAGATAAACACTGTAACAGAAGTGAAGAATGCTTTTGATGGGATTATTAGTGGACTGGACACAGCTGAGGAAAGAATCCCTGAGCCTGAGGGTATATCAACAGGAATTTTTCAAATAGAAAACTGAAAAGCAAAGAAAAAAGACTAAAACAAAATAGAACATAATATCCAAGAATTATTGGACAACTACAAAAGGCATGTAACATCCATGTAATAGTAATATCAGAAGGAGAAAAAAGAGAAATGGAATAGAAGAAATATTTGAAGAAATAATAACTGAGAATTTCCCCCCAAGTAAATGTCAGAGACACCAAACCCACAGGTCTAGGAAAATCAGAGAACACCAGGAAAGATAAATTCCAAAAAACTACACCTAAGCCTTTCATATTCAAACCACAAGCAAGATAAAGAAAGAAATGTTTCAAAAAGCCAGAGGAAACAAACACCTCATCTATAAGAAAGCAAAGATAACAATTACATTGGGGTTCTCCCCAGAAACAATTTAAGTGAGAAGACAATGAAAAACAAGTATTAAGAAAAACAAAAGAAAATTCATCAATCTAGAAGAGTGTATCCTGTAAACTTGGAAAAAATGAAGGAGAAATAAAGATTTTCTCAGGCAAAAACTGAGGGAATTTGTTACCTTATAAGAAATATTAAAAGAAGCTTTTCAGAGAGAAAGAAAAGTATGTAAGTCAGAAACTTGGATCTACATAAAGAAAGGAGTAGCATTAAAGAAGTAATAAAAACTTTCACATTTCTTATTCTTATTTGATCTAACACATAACAGTTCATTCAAAATAATAATAGCAACAATGTATTCGATGATGATAGCTTATGTATAACTGAAATGAGTGATACAAGGAACAGAAGGAAGGAATTTGGAGTATTTTGTTATGATAAGGTACTTGCCCCACCCAAGAAGCAGTATAGAGTTATATGAAAGTGGACTTGAATTAGTTGTAAATATATATTGCAAATTCTGGAGAAACCTACAAAAACAGTTTTAAATAAAGTATAGTGGATATGCTAAGAAAGGAGGGAAAATAAAATCATGTAAAATATTCAGTTAAAAACACAACAGCAGAAAAACAGTGATAGACAAAAAAATAGGAATAAAGAACACAAACAACAAGCAGAAAACAGCGGCAAATATGGGAAATATTAATTCAACAATATCAATAGTCACTTTAAACATCAATGGTCTAAATACACCAAATAAAAGTATTTGTGCTCAGTTGCTCAGTTGTGTCCAACTTTTTGCAACTCTGCACTGTAGCCCACCAGGGTCCTCTGTCCATGGGATTTTTCAGGCAAGAATACTGGAGTGGGTTGCCATTTCCTCCTCCAGGGGATCTTCCTGACACGGGGATCAAATCCGAGTCTCCTGCGTCTCCTGCACTGCAGGTGGATTCTTTACCGCTAAGCCATCATGGGAAAAAAAAAGTGGGTATGGTTGTCACAAGCCATCCTATCTGGAAATAGCCCTCCAGGAAGTCATGCTAACAGCACGGATTTTTGTTTCTGAAATGCGCTAAAAGCAGCCTGGAGATCAGGTGCAGGCCCACCTACAGGCTCGCTGGGACTGGCTTTCCAACTCCAGATAAGGGAAGGCTCAGCATCCACTGAGAGGAGCAGGTAGCCTGGCAAAACCAGGCGCTGCTCCTCTGGCTCCACAGACTTTGCCTGGGGACCAGATCTGGACACGTACGGGGCAGTCACCAGCCTGACCCCTAGCTCAAAAATAAGGAGGGCATGTCAGCAGGGCCTTCTGGTTACCTCTTACCAGCAACCTACCATGTCAGGAAAAGAGAAAATGAAAAGAGACTTCAGGAAGTAGAGAGAGTACAGTCCCCTGGAGCAGACACAGTCACATGGCACACAGAGGAAGATCTCACCGAACAGCATCTTTCCTCTTCCACCCATTTCCATGAGGGGCTTCTCCCGACCTATACTGGATTGCGAAAGGAATGGGGGATGGAGATATTTGATTTATTGCACACAAAAACTAACTTTGTTTTAAAAAAAGGAAATAGAACCACAGATGAGAGAGCTCTTCCATATATACTGATGAGCTTTTTAGCTTTAATTTCAAGGGGAAAACTATAGGGAAAAAAAAATACTGGGTTCTCATATGAATCATCTTTTCTTATTACATCTGTTCTTTTTATGAGTAGCTAATGTTTACTGAGCATCTTGCCATTACTTCATTTAAGCTCCACAATGACCCAACGAGATACACAATATCTTCAAATTACAGACAAGGAAGCTGAAGCTTAGAGGTTAGCAACTTTGCCCAAGGACACACAGTTAGAAAGCAGTAGGGCCAGGGCTTAATCTTATGCCTCTTTAGACCCCAACCACTACCCTACACTGCCTTCTGGATGGGCAAGAAAGCCTCGAATGGTAATGGCTCAGGCTTCTCCTGTCACTCCACAGTGAGACAGGGGGTTCATTCTCAAGGTAAATGCAGCTTTAATGAAAGGAAAGCTACAAACTGGGAATCCACAACAGATTTGGGCCTGGTCTTCTTCTAAGCCTCTTCCTTGAGGGGAGAAGAAAGTGCAATAACACACCATCAGGAGAGGGCACCTGGTCCCCAGGGCAAAGGAGAAGACGAGAAGGATGAAAATGATGCATCTTATCCTCCGGGAAGCTCCTGACTTTAGGCTGCCTGGGGCCAGTGCAGCTGTGAACCTGCCCCAAGAGATAGGAAGCATCCACAGAAGGAGGGCCATGGACGCTTTCAGATGCTCTTCAACAAATACAAAGGGTTTCCACTTCAACCCTCAAATTGAGTATTGATTTTCAAAGGTCTCCCAGGAAAACACTGTGTCAACCCCAAAACACACCCTCTGTGCTCTAGACCATTTGCCATTTAACTGGGACAGATGTGCACTGACGGCATTGCCACTGACAAGCATGAAGAATCTCACACCGAGACCTACCTTTACTTCAAACTACATCTATCACTGGCTACTGGTTCTATTTGCTCTGCTGCATATTTAACTGAAACCATCAGCATTTGCAGAAACCAGAAATCCATGTCTTTCAGGGACTAAGAAACCAGAACCCTAGGAAATGGAAGGTAGAATAATGAGGATGGTTGAAGACTCTGCATGTCCTGAGTTTGTGGCCACATGTTCCAACCACTTTATGCTGGTGAACTGGCCACAGGCAACTCAGAAATATAATCCTCTCCTAAAATTCACACTATTTCCTCCCCTTGGCCAGATTTTTGACACTTTCCTAAGTTCTCCAGGATATCTTTGAATGGAAAAGTCAGGGACAGAGCAATGGAGATGGAGATCTGGGTTCTGGCTCCCGCTCTGCCAAGGGTTAGCTGTGTGGACTCTGGACAGTCTACACAGCTAACTCACGGAGGAAACAAAGGCACCTCTGATGTTCCTTCCATCTGTGGGCCTATGATGTCATGTTCTCTTCATGTTGGGGGCCCTCTGGAATCATCTTCATGTGGCCTACTCTACTCTGAAAGCGTCCAAACTTTCCCTACATTCCCTTTTTCCTATCAGCTCCTCACCTGGATAGGACACCTTGGAGGTCATTTACTCTTCCTGTAATGGTAAAGGAGCTGGTCACACAGCAACAGGAGATCGCCCTCTCTGGGCTCTGACCAGGAATGTCCTCACACTTCCCACCCCACATCCCGCCCACCACTCCGCTGGGCTACAAATCCCCAGATGGATATTGTGCTTGTTGCCCCAACATCCTTGCCACCCTCCCACCTTACACAGCCATGTGGTCAGGAGGAAGGAGGAAAAATAACCTGACCCTCCGCTCCAGAAATGGGTATTTCCCCCTCCCCTGGTACACAGGGATGGTCTAAGGAATCCAGGCCTACCTCACTCACAGCACGGCACTTTCCTAGCCAAAGGGGTTGGTTAAATGAGTGGGCTTTTGATTCCATTTAGATCAATAATCT
Organism: Giraffa tippelskirchi; assembly: GCF_054371585.1. NCBI lineage: Eukaryota > Metazoa > Chordata > Mammalia > Artiodactyla > Giraffidae > Giraffa > Giraffa tippelskirchi. The sequence continues at coordinate 141,841,876 of NC_137281.1, read as the reverse complement.
GAGAGCCAAAGTTTTCTGAGCGTACCCAGGAAAGTGTGACTGGAGGCCAATTCTCTCTTCCCTCCCCTGGAAAGTGTGATGTTTAGATATAAAGCGTGGAACCACTGCAGCAATCCTGCCACCAGGAAAAGCTAGGCTTTGGGTTAAACAGACACCGCAAAAAGGCAGAGGGGGAACATAAAGGCACTGAGTGTTTGATGACACCATTAAGCTGCTGAATGAAACCAGTCTTGAAATCTACTTTGTATCTGTACCTTCTACTACTTGAGCCAATGAATCCCCTTCATCGGATAAGCCAGTTCAAAACATGGTATCTGTTTCTTATGAGATAAATTCCCAACTGATAGACACGGTACCAAAGATCACACACAAAGCTGATCTACAGTCACACTTCAAAGATCTAGGGATTAGCACCAGAGAGTAAAACCAGCTCCCTTGTGCTCTTACCACTTCCACCAGAAACCAAGGAAACTCCCTTCCTAGGCCACCAACCAAGAAATCAGGCAGAGTTTCTCTCACAGAGCTGGGGTCACATGCAGTCTCAGCCATTGGGAGGCCGCTGCTGAGAAGGGAACACGGCCCCTTCCTCTGTAGCCCTCCATGCCAATTCAGAGACAGGAAAGATGGTACTGCCACATGAAAGGTAGGAGAAGTGCTTTTCAGTATCACTTGCTACTTGTTTAAAAACCAGTGGCGATGCCTATCAAATCAATGGGCCCCAAAATGACCACCTCTGCACTAACGTCACTGATGGCCTGTGCCTCCTGATGGAACCACACCCATGAAATATACTTGCTGGAAAAAAATATCAGATCTACATCTGATCAAGCCTCTGGATCTAACTATCATTTTCCAGGAAATATAAAAGATAGAGGAATATGTTACACAGCTCTATGGGAATATAATCCAAAAAGGCTATTCAACAAATAGCTTTATTCAACAAATAAATTACAAAGTGAAAAGGAGATGGAGAGAAAACTGGTAGATTAAAAGAGGATTAAGAGAGAAGGCACGATGTGGACCTTAACTGGATCTTGATCTGAGACATAATCAGCGAGATTTGAACGTTGATTGAATTCTATTATATTAAGGGATTATTGTTAATATTCTTTGGTTGTGATGTGGTTTTGTGGTTAGGTGCTTTTTAATGAGTCTTTATCTTTAGAGATATATGAAAATATTTATGGATAATAAGATATAATGTCTGAACTTGGTACAAAATAATATGATCAAAGGACTAGAGGGACAGGTGCAAGAATCGAGTTTGGCTAGGAGTTGTTCATTGGAATTCACTATACTAGTCTTTGCTTTTGTATATTTGGAAGTTTTTTTAATGAATGGAAAAGACCCAGAGATGAAGGAGAGTCTAAGCTCTTTGCCAGAGTCTTAGCGTCATTTCCAAGAAATCCTGCTTACTCAAAGTAACACTTTCTATATAAACTTCCCCCAAGTAATAACCTTGACAGAATATTTCTGGTTGACATATCTTCTTTCTAAATGCTATTGGGGATTTCTGAAATAAAGGACAAGTGCTCCTTCCATAGGGGCTGCTTAAGAAGTTCCACCAGGGAAGCCCATTTCCCACATAAATGCATATCAAACATTAAATCGATAGATGACCCGTGTATTGCATTTCTAAGAGCCTTTAGAAACTTATTCACCCTAATTTCTATATACTTAGGAGGAGGAGACCTTTCTCATCCTGACACCAAAGACAGAAACCATAATGACAGATGGGTTACACAAAGGCGTAAAATTTAGAAGATTGAAACTAGTATTTTTTCATAATGAAAGGCATTTGCCAGACATGATAGCAAAACAGACTGATATTCTTAGTATTTAAAAAAAAAACTCTTCCCAAGTCAGTCTGTGAGGTGAAGAAAAAAAAACAAAAACTACCACTCCTATTTTGAAAAAACTAGCAAAAATACTTGACGGATGACTACTGGAAGAAAAGGAACTAATGTAAGATTGCCAGATACAATACTGGACACCCAGTTAAATTTGAATTTCAGACAAATAACAAAGAATTATTATAGTAAGTTATTTAGCATAATAAGTATACTAAAACATTATCTGTTGCTTATGTAAATTTAAACTTACGCAATTTACATTGTTTTACATTACATTATTCAAATTTATGCAATTTACAATTTAGGCAACCTAATATTAGTATTTTTATTTGCCAACTCTGGTGACCCTAACCAATGGCCAATAAATTTGAGAAAATGATCAACCTCACCTCTAACTATCAAGGGACAGCCAATACAACAAGAAGAGCAGAGGGCCCACCAGGCAGGAATGGAAAAAGGACACTGCACCTGTACCCACCTGGCCCACCTGGAGCTCAGGGGAGGAGATGTGGCCTCAGGGCCTCACAAGGGCAGGAGGGAGGTGGCCAGCACTTGAGTGCCTGATGGGGATCACAAGTTTGGTTGAACGACCCTGAGCATGGTCTTCAGGGGAAAGGAAAAACATTATCAGAAGCTTGGAGCAGAGGACGCTGTGCAGATACAACACTTTTATTACTTACTCTTAAAACTTTGCTGTGATCTATCCAAATGCATTTTTATATTTTGTGGAAAATGTTATGATATAGTATGTAATACATGTAAAAAGGAATTTAAATATCCATGTACTCACCTTCCACTTTAAAAACATAAAACAATACCAACCAGTGTTTCTCTCTCTCCTGCCCTCGTACCCTAGGTAACTAAAATAATCTGAGCTTCAGAGTTATCATTACCCTTAATTTCCATGCATTTAATTTATCGGCCATGATGCATGGTATGTGGGATCTTAGTTCCCAGACCAGGGATGGAACCCATGCCCCTGCCTTGGAAGCACAAAGTCCTAACCACTGGACCACCAGGGAAGTCCATCATACATTTTTATGTATGTATGTACCCCTAAATAAAATACATATAATTTTGCATGCTTTCAACCATCATATAAATAATAGCACCATGAAGTATGCATTCTACAATTTGCCTTTCTTCACCCCATATTTTGATTTTGAATTTGATCCATGATAATAAGTGATGCTTTATGTTCGTTTCAACACTGTGTAATATTCCATTATTTGGATATACCAAAATTTCTATTTCAAGTCTCCTGTTGATGAACAGTTAGCCAGTTTACAATTTTTCCTACCAAAAATTGCTCCTGTGAACATCCTTAAATACATCTCTTAGTACACATTTCAGCCCGTTTCTCTGGGGCATATGCCAAAGTGGAATTACAAGCTCAACAGGTATGTGCAACTTCAACGGTAATTCTACAAAGTGATTGTACTAATTTATATTCCCACCAGCAGCAATAAATATACTTTTTACAGTTACATCCTGCTGAGGTTAATTGAAGACTCTCCTTTAAAGCAGACTGAGTTCAAAGAATGCAGAAATTGAGTCAGAGGCCTGACGTTAATAGTTACTAACCTAAAAATCAACCCCACATGAACATAGGACTGACTGTGTCTGATGTAGATGGGGGCTTGTCTGGATTAAGACATCTTCGGGTATTTCTTTGAATCATGCCTGTTTTAATCTACATTACTTTCCTCTGAGATTAAAAATGCTCATTGTAAACAAAATTATTTTAATAATTACTAAGACACATCTCATAGAAATGGAATATCCCCACAATGACCACCATTAACAGCATAACATACTCCACCTCACTTTTCTAAACATAAATCAACTCTTTTTTTGCAAAGGGGATTACATATTTTGTTTTACATTTTATTTCTTTTTACTGTGTAATATTTCTTTAAAGGGAAAGAAACAATCTACATTTATCAAAAATTCTGTTATTTAGTAATTATTTACTAACCACAGGATGGAGTCTATAAAGATAATTAAGCAATGCCACCATTAAGAGACTTCCATTCTAAAAGGAAAGAAATTCACAGCTGTAGGTCACAGTAATGACCCCCACTTACCAAGCACCCTCTATAACCTAGGCACTGTATTAGACCTTTAATGAATGTGGTAGGCTCAGTCGCTAAGTCATGTCCAACTCCTCAAGAGCCTCCACACTATAGCCCACCAGGCTCAGACTCTGTCCATGGGATTTCCTAGGCAAGAATACCGGAGTGGATTGCCATTTCCTTCTCCAAGGCAGAATAATGCCCACGTCCTAATCCTAATACTGCTATTAACTCCCATGCTATACATACTAATAACTAATACATGCTAACAACTGCCAAGTTATACGGCAAGGAGGAATTAAGGTTGCTAATCAGCCAACCTTAAAATAAGGAGAATGGTTTGGGCCCTCCTGGTAGGCCCAACATCGGAGAAGGCAATGGCACCCCACTCCAGTACTCTTGCCTGGAAAATCCCATGGACGGAGGAGCCTGGTAGGCTACATACAGTCCATGGGGTCGCTAAGAGTCAGACACGACTGAGCAACTTCACTTCCACTTTTCCCTTTCATGCACTGGAGAAGGAAATGGCAACCCACTCCAGTATTCTTGCCTGGAGAATCCCAGGGACGGCGGAGCCTGGTGGGCTGCCGTCTATGGGGTCGCACAGAGTCGGACATGACTGAAGTGACCTAGCAGCAGCAGCAGCAGCAGGTGGGCCCAACGTCAGCAATCACAAGGGTCTTTTAGTGGGGAAGAGGGAAGCAGAAGAGTCAGAACCAGAGAGACGGCAGCATGAAAAAGACCTGACCTGGCTTTGAAGGTGAAAAGGGGCTACAAGCCAAGGAATGCAGGCAGTTTCTAAAGGTAAGAAAATGGATTCTCCCCTAGAGCTTCCAGAAGGGAACTCAGCTCTGATGATTATTCAACCCACTGAGACCTGTGTCAGGCTTTGGACCTCCAAAAATTTGTGTTGCTTAAGCCGCTGGGTTTGTACTATTTATTACAAGAGGAAAAGGTATAGGAGTAGGAACAGGAATAGGAGGCTAAGACTTCCCACTTCATCCTCCCTCCACCCTGACATGTAGATGCTATGACTTCCACTAGACAAACTGGGGAACCAGGGACCCAAGAGGTTACATGACCAGCCCAGGCTCACAGCGGCAGAGCCAGATTCAAACTTGGGTCTGTCTACCCCTGAAGGCTGTGTCCCATTGCCCTCCCTCTCTGGTCAGCCTAGAATACAGGGCAGATGGGGACACACACTGCTCTGGGGGTAAGCAAAGCATAGGGGGCTGAAAGAACTCTCCTGTGGCAACGCTGGGAGGACTGAGTGGAGGCTTTCGAATGATGGGCGGGATTTGGACAGAGGAGGGAAGGAGAGGTCAGGAAATACAGTTCGGCTGAGGGCAACCAAAGTCTGTATATCCCCACGTAGGGGAGGAGATATACGGTGAGCGGTAAGGTGGGGTACCTCGGAGAGGGACCAATGCTGTCCAATACGATAGCCACTAGCCACCTGTGGCTATTGACATTTACACTTAAAATCATTACGATCAAGTTAAAAAGCCACTTCACCACAGTTTTATGCACCACATTTAAAACTGCAATAGCAAAGAAACAAACAAAAAAACCCCCACAAAACCCCTTTCAATAGCCACGTGTCTAATACTGGACAGTGCAGATATAGGACATGTTCATCCTGGCCAAAAGGTCTACTGCATAGCACCACTGGCAAAGGGAAGTCATTGGAGTCCTTGTTTTTTGAGCCACTCAGGGGCACTGAGCACCTGAAGGGGAGCTCAATGCCCTTTTATAATACTGTCCACCTCACCATCTCACTTATTACTACTTTTGCGTCCTCTCCCCTGGGGCTTTGCAGAATTTTTCGAGAGACATAATTAATATGCCCCATATTTTGAACTCCCAGTGCTGTCCTAGAGATGCTATCTAGTCCTAAAAATGAAACATTCTGAAAAGTGAGTCCAGTTTTTCTCCACTGCCAACACTTAAAAAAAATAAAACCATCTGGCCTTTATCTACTAGAATCAGATCAATGCTGCAGTGAGAAATAGTTTTTAATGGGAAGGGGCACAGTTGCTGCCATTTATCGAGTATCTGTCAGGTTTCAAAGCACCTGACATTATCTCGTAGAACCTCACTCTGTCCCTGTCCTCCCTGATGGTGGCAAGGTTTTGTCTGAGACTCCAGACTTTCTGAGTGGCTTCGTAGAGGCCACCCAGCTCCAGCTCCAGAGGAAAGAGGCTGAAATCAACCGAGGGGACGGCCGAAGTACACAAGAGCTCCACACCTAACATGTCTGCCCAAGTTAAGATTAATTTGTGATCTAGCAATTGAGTTTAGAATGACATCAGGTGCAAAAGGAAGTCCAACTAATTGCTATACTGATCTATGTCGCTTGAGGTCCTTATGAGGCTGTTGGGAGTCTTGGTGGAGATCCAGTTCTCTTACTCTCTTAGGGACTCAGGGTTCGTGCACAGCACATTTGTACAACGCTAACCCTGTTTGGCAGCCTCACAAGCAGCTCTGATCGATTTCCGATCCGCAGCTCAACCCTTGTCCTCTCCCAAACTGCTTCACGGTGACAAATGCAGCAGGAGGCGGCCTCTACACTGACATCACCCCCCCACCAGCAGCAGCGATGCCAAGAACTTGGCTGCTTAAACAATAGAACTCTATGTGGTCAGGAGAGAAAGGGTGCCCTGTACCTGCTAAGCAGGGGCCATGCTCCCCTCCCCAGCCTCTGCCATTGGGATTGAAGGAAGAGGCCGGAATGGAGGCAGGGATCAACCAGAAACATGCCTCCCCCACCCCCACGGGCAAGTAAGGCTTCTGGCCCAAGCGTCGGCTAGTGAACCTTTATGCTCTGCAGGGCTGGGGACTCAGATGTACAAGGTTGATCCCCCTGAGCAAGGAAGGTGCACGATGGCCCACAGTGGGCTCAGCTTTACAAACGAGCCCATTGGCCAGGTGATGTAGGTATTTACACCAGAGCCTCGGCTGGCTCTGGGTCTAACCAGACAAGAATTCAAAGAAAAACCAATAATCACTCCCCAACATGGTATTTCAGCTAGTTTCTAAGACACACATCTGGAAAGAGCGACAGGAGGGACCAGAAGGAGACAAGAAAGGAGTCCCTACTCAGGGAATTTGTGTTCATCTGATCTCGGGTGCAAAGAATTGAATTAATCATAAGCTTTGGCTATGGTTTTTCCAGTGGTCATGTATGGATGTGAGAGTTGGACTATAAAGAAAGCTGAGAACCAAAGAATTGATGCTTTTGAACTGTAGTGTTGGAGGAGACTCTTGAGAGTCCCTTGGACTGCAAGGAGATCCAACCAGTCCATCCTAAAGGAGATCAGTCCTGGGTGTTCACTGGGAGGACTGATGTTGAAGCTGAAACTCCAATACTCTGGCCACCTGATGCGAAGAACTGACTCATTGGAAAAGACCCTGATTCTGGGAAAGATTGAGGGCGGGATAAGGAGGGGATGACAGAGGATGAGATGGTTGGATGGCATCACCAACTCAATGGACATGAGTTTGGGTAAACTCTGGGAGTTGGTGATGGACAGGGAGGCCTGGCATGCTGCAGTCCATGGGGTTGCAAAGAGTCGGACACGACTGAGTGACTGAACTGAACTTTGTTCATGACACAGTCAATATTGGCCTATGCAGGAGCCACACTTATTTTTTATATACCAGCTATTGATCTTTGCCAATGGACAAATAACTTCAAACTCACCTCACCTCCCCTTTCCTCCGAAAAGGTAAAGTACTGATACTCACTTACACTAACCATATGATTTTCCCAGCCAATCCAATCTCTGCCTCACCCTAACCTCCCCTGATCCTGTGTACCTTGTTTTTCTTTTCATATAGTTTTCTTGCAGCTATATGTGTTCCTAAAAAGTTTTTTCTTTGATTTTAGCTGTTTATAAATTTATAAAAGATGTCACATTGCATCTTTCATTGTATTTCTTTTACTTAATATCCTATTACTCAGAGGCATCCATATTTTTTGCATGTCACTGTTGATCATTTGTTTTGACTGACTATAATTCTCCACCCTCCAACTGATGGCTATTTGGCTCTTTACAGGTTTGTGGTAGTGTGAACACAGTTGCATATGTCTCCTTCTGGACATGAATTTTTCTTGGGCGTATACACCTAGAAGTGGAATCACTAGGCCGTAAGAAATGTGAACGTTTGGGACATTCCCTTACAGTCCAATGGTTAAGACTCCAAGCTTTCACTGCCAAGGGCTCAGGTTCAGTCCCTGGATGGGGAACTAAAATCCCACAAGACAAGTGGCAAAAAAAAAATGCGCACATTCAACTTTAGGACATAATATCAAAGTGTTTTCCACTTGCTTGGATTTCCCAGAGTTTCTAAGATGATTGCTTCCTCTTCCTGTCTTCCTCAATTGTGTTTCTTTAAATTTCACGTGCCAGCTCAATCAAAAGGTTTAAATCAGATTCTTGGCCTAACACCAGAGTAGCCTCTCAGCTAAATTCACCACGTGGAAAAAAGGGAAAAAAAAAAAAAGGCTCTTGTTCTGAACACAGATAATAAGAAGGGCATCTCTGCAGACACAAGGCCCCACCCTCATCCAAACACTGAGACAGGTGAGTCAAAGAGAAGGGAACTGTCTACAAGCTGCTTCACATTGGGCAAATGCAAGTTTTTAAAAGGATTTATGTGGAGCCAAAGCTTGTTCCCCCATCCAAGTTTTGCTTGCTCAGTCTCTCCACCCCCACACCTCCCATAATCACCCCACACGCTTTAGGAACAAAAGCCTAAAATGGAAAAAAACAATAAATTGTTAAGTAACCAATTTCATTTAAATGAGAGCAGGGAGTCCAGCATGGATGTCACAGTACAGTCAAATTCATTTCAATAAATATTTACAGTACGCTATGCAGTGTGACCAGCCCACTGACAAATAACATCTTTACTCTGCCCTCAAGAGGTTGTAAACTTGTTCATTTAACAAGACAAGACCATGGATGGAGTGCCAATGGGGCAAGTTAATGCTAAGAGGATGAACATGCTGGTCAGATCTCAAGATGCTCACTGTAAAATTAGCGAAAGTTAAGAACACAAGTGAATCAGATATTGAAGCTGTGCAAAGGTAGAGAGTGATCAATTCTAACAAACATGGTGAGTGATGCTAGAGCTAGGTTTCAAAGGATGAGTACTCGAGAGGAGAGAGGATAAAGAATACAGCCAAAAAAATTAAGAAATCAAATTTTTCTTCTATTTCTCAAACTTCTTAAAATCTATTCCCTGCCTCCAGTCCTGTACCAAGAAAGTGGAACCTGTGAATCACTGATAAACATGCATCATCTGGGGACTTTCCTGGTGGCCCAGTGCTTAAGACTCTGTGCTCCCAATACAGGGGGCAAGGATTCAATCCCCGATTGGGGAACAAAGATTCTGCATGCCACTCAGGGAGGCCGACATAAATAAATAAATAAAATGTCAAAGCACGCATCATCTGCATTGATTTGTTCATTCCACAGGTGCCAGGCCCTGTGCTGAGCCCCGGGGATACACCGATGGACAAGCTGGGCACAATCCTGCCTTCATCTAGCTCCCAGTCTGCAGAACAGATGGAGGTTTAGACAAAGACAGGCAGTGGCTTGGCTTGGGCCACTCCATGGGCCTGAGAGAGCCCCTCCCCCATCCAACCTTCCCCAGAAACATTTTCAGTAAATTGTGCAGGATTAAAGAAATGGCTGCCTCCTCCGTAATTAAAAAGCTCCTGACCAGCATGCCAGGTAGCCATGTGGCCTCTCAGAGCCGAGAGACCAAGAAATCAGGTGCTTCCTACATAATAGCCTCCAATCTGATACCTGATAGCTGCTGGAAGCCAGAGTCAAACAAATGTCAGGCATTTTATGAAGGCAGGAAGCAAATAAGGGGGCAAGGATTGGGGTCTAGGCCTCAGGGGAGCTCAATTAGTGAGCCAGATAAAGTTAAACCAAAAGGGCACGCTCTGGGTTTCCTAGAAAACCAGCTGGAAAAGATGCCAATCCCTAAGCCTCTGTCACTCAAAAGATTAACAGAAGACACCCAGGGATGCCCAAGGGAACACTGCAACAGCCAGATGTTTCTGCTCCTCCCATGACACTGCTGCCCACAACCAGGACCGCATTTCTGACGCCACCAAGAAGCCACAGAAGAGAACTGCAGGCTTCCGGAATAGATTGAAACTCAAAGGCATCACCCTTTAGCGATGCAGACACCAAAAAATCTTGTTAATAGTACTTTCTTACAGACAGACTCGCCTGATGCCCATTTAACGGGGATGGCATCACTAGTTTGACGAACACTTCCTGAAGCTGCTTGGTGGTGTGAAAAGCACACAAGCCCACAACCTGCACATCCATATATACTGGGCTTTGGCTCCCACTGCTACGCATGCACCATGTTTCAAGCAAGACTTTTACCCTTCTGAGTCTCACTTTCAAAATGACACTAAAAAGACCCACCTTCTTGCTCTTATAAACATAAGTGATCATGGAAAGTGCCCGGCCCAAGAATTCATAAATGGGGGCTCTTACTGGGGTCTATAAATGCATCCAGGTAACCACATGCTCAACACAGCAGCTTTCCCTTGGTACTTTCTAAGTGTGTGTGTGTGTGTGTGTGTGTGTGTGTGTGTGTGTGTGAGTCTGTGTGAGAAAGAGGGAGACAGAGAAAGGGAGAAAGAGAAAAAGTCCAGCTGGAACACACAGAAGCTTATTTACACTTCCTATTTGTGTTCCACCATTTCTATCAAATTAATAAACTAAAGAAGCCTGAGGGAAAACTAACCCATGTCTCGATTTTCCCTTGAAGTCCCTAGCTTTCCCCTAAGAGCTGCTTCCTCCAGTTTCAGGAGGCAAGGAAGGAGAGCCATATGGCTTGAGACCCTAGACTCGCCCAGCAACAAACGAGCCCCCCACCATTTGTCTCCGGGCCTCTCATGTGGGCGGGCATCCAGCTTTCAGCCGGGTGCTCTGGTCTGCGTCTCTTGTCTTGACTGTTCCTAATTATTGGAGGGAACGCCGTGGCTCTCCTGACCTCGGAGTTTAAAAGCTGCGAGTCCTAATATCAAACCAAGCAGCTTCATTTAAAAGGCATCCTCATCTGCATCCATAAAAGTCACTCCCAGAGCCCTGACTTGCCCCAGCTACGGGAATGCCTGCTGTCGAGGATTTATGACACGCCCTGGCTCTAATCGGCCGCACTTTAACTGCTGCTGTTGCACATCTGGTCATAAAAGCAAGGGTCGGCCCAACATGGGGACAAACACTTTTCTTTCCTAAGTGGCTGCAAATCTGATCTCACAGTGATAGCCAGGCTCAGATGTAATCAGCCAGCATCTGGGCAGTCATTAAGGCTCGTCAAGCTTTGCGAGGCTTTTCCCACACAAACACACACACACACACACACACACACACACACACACACACACACGACAGTTATAAAGATGATTCTCACGGAGCGAGCGCTAGGAAGAAAGAACCTGCAATCTGAACAGGTGGCAATGGGCTAGGCCAAACAACATACAGGAAAGCACAAGCTGGTTAAGGAGCCAATCTTTTCACAAATATACTAGCTACTTCCACATGGACTCTCCTGCTGCCTGGAGGAGGCAGGCAGCTATCTCGACAGACAACTGCCCTGACATAAGGTAATTCTTGGCCAGAGATCCTCTAGTCATTGTTGTTGTTTAGTCACTAAGTCATGTCTGACTCTTTTGTGACTCCATGGACCATAGCCCGCCAGGCTCCTCGGTCCGTGGGATTATCCAGGCAAGAATCCTGGAGTGGGTTGCCATTTCCTTCTCCAGGGGATCTTCCCAACCCAGGGATAGAACTCAAGCTTCCTGCTTGGCAGGCAGAGTCTTTACCACTGAACCACCTGGGAACCCTCATGGTCTGGATAAGTTTGGTCAAATGAACCTGTGGGTGGTTTAAGAGTACACTTTTTAAGGTAGTGGAATCCTTCATTAGACCAACTGGGTATATGGGAGCAAGAATCTAGCCCAGAAAGGAACACAATGCTGTTGATTCCGGAGGTTTTACAATGCCCTGGACAGCCTGGCCTGTGCGCAGAATTGGCACGTTTCACATCGTTCAGGAACTCCAATCAGACCAAGGTTCAACAAGCAGTGCAACCTCCCTGGCGGAACGCAAGGAAAGAGCTCCTCGAACACTGCCAGTTCCTCTCCACCAGCTCTCCACAGCCCCCCATCTCTACCCCTCCTCTGCGGCTGTGCCCAGCGGGAGGGAGCATTAAAATTATCTGCTGTGGGTTTTACGAGCAGCGATCGCTTTTTAAAACAACAACAACACAAGGTCCTTGTGTGGCTCTCCGGTAACCTAAAACCCTGGAGGCAGAGCTGCTCTCCCCCCAACCCCCCCGCCGCCGCCGCCTGCCAAGAACGCCAGCGCTCTGGGACCGCGCGCGGGGTGAGCCCACGGGGCAGCCCTGCTTGAGCGGAGATCCAGGAGGCACCTCGGATGCAGGAGGCACCTCTAAGGGTCTTGGAGCAAAATGCCCCGGGAGGAGAGATGGGGAAAGAGAACTCACCAGTGACAGTAGGGGGAGAGGGGGAGGAGGGGGAAGGCAGAGTCGGTGCTGCAAGAAAGAAGGGGTGGGGCGGGGGGGAACAATGGGAGAAATTTTAATTTCAGCAACTTCGCCAAGAAGCCCACCGGCGACGGGGTGGTAGGTGAGGGGGGTGGGGTGGGGCACAGGTTCTGCTACCTCCCTCTCCGGTCCCCAAGGGATGAAGGCCAGCGACCTGGGTCTCCTTCCGCAGGTGGGCGCGCGGCTGGGGGCGCACTTACCCTGGGGCCCGTGGTGCGGTGGCCGCGAGTCGGGGACAGCTGCATTAACACCAGCAGCAAGTGGGGCGTGAGCAGGCGGGCGCAGCGCGCGGGCAGCATGGTGCCAGGCCGGTCCGGGCAGCGGGCTGCGGGCTGCGGTGGCGGGCTTCACAGAGCGCACGGCCGCGTCGGCTTTCCTGCCTTCCTTCCCACCCCCGGGGACCCTGGCGACGGCGGGCTGCGGGGCCGCGGCGGGGCGGCGCGGGATCGCGGAGGCTGCAGCCGGAGCGCGCGCTCATGAACCGCCCCGGGAGCGGAGCTGAGCGCGAGCGTGTGCTCTACGCGCGGCGCTCTCCGCTCGGCTGGGCCGCGGCGGCAGCAGGTTGGATGCCAGAGCCCGGGCCATGGGAATTCCCGTTATAAACCCCCAGGAGGAGCGGGGCGGAGCCGGGCGGCCCTGAGTGACGCGCCGAGAGGCCCGTGGCAGCCGCCCCTGGGCAGGTGAAAGCCAATGGGAGAGAGGAAAGAGGGGCGGCTCGCGACCGTCCCCACCGAGAAGCGACAATCGGTGGCTCGGCCGGGTGGGCTCTAGGAGACACCGGCATAAGGAGGAACTTTCTGTTGCCCCTTCGGTCCAGGGAAGCGTCCGAGAGCTCCAGCAGCCTGAACGTACCAGAATGCCCGCCCGGCTAAACACCTTAAGCATGTTTAGTTTTCAGTACGTGAGTTGTCACACCAGTCGGATGAAATAGGCAGGGAAAACACTCCTAGCCCCGTTTTCTCAGATGAGGGTACTAGGGCGCAGAAGAGGCTGAGAAATCTGCTTCCCAGCTGCACCAACACCAAGAAGAACTGGGAAGTCGCCAGGTCAGATGCACACGGAATGCTGGCTGTAACCAGCGTTAGGAGTGGGACTTGGGCGCATTCGCTGCTTGCAGACAAGGTAACACACTAAGTCCTACAGCAGCGGCCCCCGGAGCAGCGTCAGGGAGAGAGAGGAAGCTCGTGCTGTGCATCTCCGCGCTGGGGAGGGCCCCTGTGGGTATGAGATGATGCCAACCCGTGGCCCTGTGGTGGATACGGAATTAGAACCCAGGTGTCCTGGCTCCCTGCCTCAAACTAGAAGGCCAACAGTCAGCTTCTCTGTGGCCCAGGAGCCCTGGCAGGAGAGGTCAGAGGGGACCTGGTCTCCTGGCCGGGGGAAGAAAGAGGAAAAAGCACTGATAGGAGGGGTAATCTGTGGATGAAGAGACCCCAGAGATAGGTCAGAGGAGGCAGGGAGACCTCTCCTGAGTGCCAGTAGCATGTTAGAAGGTTCTGCCCAGGACGATCCCCAGGAGTTCCTCTTGAGAATGGTCACAGACACATCACACCAGCCCTTCAAAGGAGCGAGAAGGTCCACTGCATTCAACCTAAAAGAACCGTGGTTTACCTTCTTAAGTGGAACACAACCCTTAGTGTTTATTTTCTTTGATATGGACCACTCACTTGAAGGTGAGGGATTCTTTACTCCAACCAGACTGGAAGCAGCGCCAGGGCTTAACTCCCCTCCCTGTGAGCTTAAGAGGTCCTGACAAAGGTTAACTCTGCTCCCTCACAGCTTCTCTCCTGGGTTGTATAAACAAGCTTCCCCACCCAACTCCTATATTCAGTTTTGCCCACCCGGCTTGCCTGCCACCTAGCCTCTACCCAGCAGCCAGTCATCCCTCTAAAACGCAAACCTGAATCATCACTCTCTGCTTAAAAGGCTTCAACTCTCCCCAGCGTCATCAGATCAAAAAGCCTTGACTGGATCTTGGAACAATTACAAAGTACTGATGGTTCTTCAAACAAAAATGAGAAACTGCTCTAAGAGAATTGTCTGTCTTCCTCTGCTGGGAAATAGCAGGAAATAGTTAATGCTCTCTGGAGCCCGTCGGGATGGGTTCAAATCCTGGGTCTGCCACCTAGTGGTATAACCTTGTACAAGTCACTTTACTTATCTGGGGTCCTGCTTTCCCTTCTGTAAAATGGGAATAAAAATAGTGTCCACCTCATGAGTTGTTGTCAGGATTGAAGGAGATGGAATATATAAGTCCCTTAGAATGACTGAGTTATAAATATCATGACCTGGCATCTGAAGAGGGCAGTACAAATGCCTCATCTCATTTTACCCTCTGAATGATCCTGTGAAGTCGACAGAGAGATCCAGCTTTACAGGTAAGTAAACTAGATACCCCATGTGATTGGGACTTCCCCTGGCCTCATTTGGCTGGTAAATGACAGCAAATATTCAAGCACAGGTTTTCAGTCTAATTCTGCCTCCATCATCTGATAACTGTGATGTCCAATCGCATAGAGTTTGGCCGTTCCTGTGTGCTTCCTGGGAATTTTTTCAGTGGCCTGTAAGGGAGCTGAGATTCTGAGCTTCACTGAATTTCAGGGAAAAGCGTGGAAACAGCAAAGGTCAGCCTTTCCTGGAAACAGCCCTTGTGATCTGGCATCCTGGGAATTTGCCCAGCTGGACTTGTCCATTTCTCCCATGCCTCATGAAGCACTTACATCAATTTCCCTGTGCCTGCCTAAGTGCTCCTCCATCAGGGGCTCCCCAGGATAAAAATGTCACCATCAGGCTCAGCAGTGTTGTAGGTTTGTCCTGACTCTACCACCTTACCACATGCACTCATCAAGCTGGTCAATTTCTTTCTGTTGCTGAAATTATTGAGAAATCTATTGGAGTAAGTAAATATGCTTGAGATGGCCCCCCAGTATCTGGCAGCACAAAGTGCCGAGGGAAAAGACATTGCAATAGTCCTTTCCATCCGTAACACCGCAGGCTGCTCTCCAGCCAGAAAGCTTGTTTCCAAGTGGTCGCTGGTCCAAAAGTCTACATTATTCTGGATTTCAACCATATAGCTTAGTTTAAAATATGAGCAACTGCTTTCCAGTTACTTTGCTCAGCAAAGTAATTTTGCTTTCCCTCCGGTTGGCATGGGAGGCCTGTCGTAACCATGGCTATCATTCAAATGATGCATTTTCTTCTCCCAACTCCTCCCAAGCCCAGAGAAGGTTAGAAATTCCAGAGAACTGCTAGTCCCAAACATCATCTCTCTGCCAGGCTCAATCATCTGATCCAAACAAAAAGTGAAATTGACAAGTTCCTTCTTTCCCTGGAGGCCAAGCTTACGGTCCAAAAATAAATCTAGCTCTCCTGGCATCCGGTCTGTCCAGTTTCAGCCATGCTCCTTGTCCTGTGGGACTTCTGTTTGCAAGGGGATATTTCAGTGAGGAAAAATAATACTTTATATCCCACGTTGAGGTCTGAGAGCTTCAAATATTTATTAGCAACTAGGAACGCTCATTTCAAATATATGTTTCTGTATAGGCCAGGAGTCTTGTCTCATATTCAGAATAGATTCTTTCTATTCATTTTAACAAGCACTTTGATGCATCTCCTTCTATGCCTAGCACAATGCTCATTATTATAAAGGATCTTTGAATGCATACCCTGCCCTCTGAGAGGTTATAATCTAAGACACAGCAGACAGAGACTTGGAGAATATATTTAAGAATAAAGACAGCAATGTGTTTTGAGGACTCAGAGAGCAGAGACCTACTAGAAATCTAATGGCAAGGAAGGTTTCAGAAAGGTAGATCTTTAATGGTGCTTTGGAGAAAGGTGCTTCTTTAATATAAATACACCTTGATTTATACTTGCTTCACTTGTGATAGCACTACCAACAGAGAAAGGTGAGTGGTGTCTAAGGTTCAGGACTCTTTTCAAATATACAACTGAGATCAGAAACCTGGAACATCAAGAATCCTGGGCTCTGTTTCTGGATTTATGACTAACTTGCTGAAAAACCTAGCATTGGGCTGAGATTGTTATTATTATTTCTATTATGCAAGTGAGATTGACCCACAGAAGTTAATCTTACCAAGCTCAGTCCTTACACTTTAAATATACAAGACAACTGATAACACACACAAAGTAAATAGGTGAGGTGATGGATGTGTTAATTAACTCGATGGGCAGAATCCCTTCATAATATGTATATATTACATTGTACAGTTTAAATATCTTACAATTTTATTTGTCATTTATACCTTAATAAAGCTGAAAAATATATATACATGACAAAAATAATTTAGAATGACAAAAATTTAGATTATCTCTTTTGGACACAAACTCCCTTCAAAGTCTAGGTTAGCTCTCTCTAACCCAGGCTTCTTCTGTTGTCAGTTTGTCTATTTGTAACAAGCAACTTCTTCTCCCTCATAGTCCAAGACGGCTGCTCAATCTCCATACATCACAATTGTCTTCCAGCCCACAGGGAGGAAAAAGGGGGAAAGAGGAGCATGCCCCTCTCTTTAAAGATAACTCCCAGAAATCACAGTCACCGTATCTCATCAGTTAAAACTTAGTGACCTGACCACACTTAGCCACAATTAAGGCTAAAAAAATTGTATTATTAACTCAAGGTGGCCACATGTGTCCAGTTGAAAATCAGAGTTTACGTTACCAAGGAAGGAGAAAACCCTGGGACAAAAATAGAAGTAGAAGCCATCATCATTATCATATCTTGAGTTGCCAAATGAAAGAACCATGGACAATGCAATGCAGTCCAGACTGTTTAGCTGTGGCTTTCCTCTAGCTCTGCACATCTAGCTCCCTCATGCTCAAAACATTAAAGGCCTCAGGGCCGGACACCCAGACTCTCGATGCCACAAAAATTTACTTCTGGTATTTCCCTTTCTTAGGCACCTTCAAGTGGGAGGATCTGAGAACATACTTGGATGAGGCTCAAGCCACACAGTGCCAGAGTGGCAAGAAAGAAGCCCCCTGAAGAGACGAGCAGTCAATTAGGACCACTGGGAAGAATGCCATCTTTGTGAAAATATTCTTGGCAATCGCCTGTATTCTTCTGTTTCTGTGCCTTTCCCTCCCGCATCCACCTTTAGGGAAATCTCTTTTCACCTGGTTACTTTTCTGTGAGCTGGTTTCAAAATGACTAAGAGAGCAATAACATGAAGACTGTAATACATGCTCTCACATTTACTCTACAAGGTAGGTTCCATCATTTCCCCTGTTTTACTAATGGAGAAACAGAAACTTGAGGAGGTTACATAACTCAGCCAGAAACAAATAGCAGAATCAGAGCTTGAGCCCAGTCCACCAAGAGCTGAACTTTTTGCTAAGCACTCTCACCACATGATCTTACACCCTCAGGCCCAGCCTATGAGGTCAGTCTTATTAGTCCCATTGTTCAGATGAAGAGCTGAGGCTTAACCAACAAAGGCTACCTTACCAAGGCACACCAAAAGTGCTGGCATCCTCTGGATCTAGAGGCTGTCATACTGAGTGAAATAAGTCAGAGAAAGACAAATATTTTATGGCATCGCTTACATGCAGAATTGAAAAATTCATTGATACAAATGAATTTATTAACAAAATAGAAACAGACTCACAGACTTAGAGAACAAACTTACTATAGTTACCAGAGGATAAGGATGGGGGTGGAGGGGAGGGATAGTTAGGGAGTTTGGGATTGAAGTATACACACTACTATATTTAAATTGGTAACCAACAAAGACCTACTGTATAGCACAGGGAACTCTGCTCAATATTATGTAACAACCTAAACGGGAAAAGAATTTGAAAAAGGATAGATACCGTTTTATACACACAGATACATGTGTATGTATAACTGAATCACTTTGCTGTACACCTGAAATGAACACAACACTGTTAATCAACTATACACCAATAAAAAGTAAAAAGTTTTTAAAAATAAAGTTTTCACATCCTGTTAAATCTCTCAGTCCTAGGAGTCAGAGCACATGCTGTATTTGCACATGCTATTTTGTGTATTATTGAAAGTTAACTCCTATTTCCACGTGTATGAATTCTCCCCACTTATCTGCTTTATCTTTCATTTGCCTGCTTTATTGGTCTGTATTGTTCACATGGGAGCCCATAAGACAAGGAGCCTTTCCCATCTCCAGGCTCATAATCACCATGCTTGGGTGCTCCAGAGAAAGCATTGTCACCACTGAGATAACAATGAGGTCACACTAAAGATACCCCTGAGACTGGGGTTTAAGACTCCATTGCAAATCATCACTGTTTGTTTCTGATTCATCGGCACAGAGACAAACCCAGTCAAATTTTATTGCATCCCTACTATGTGCCAGGCACTGCACTAGGCACTGGTATACAGTGAGCACAAAGAAAGAAGGCAACTGACCTCAAGGGCCTTACACTTTAGTGGGAAGACAGACACTAAACAACAAATTATCAGTAGTTAATTCACTAGTTACAAGTACCCAGAGTTCCTGCAAAGATGTACAGGGTAGTGGGAGGAATTATTAAAAAGGGCACCTAACTCAGTCTGGATAGTCAACTTTTCTGAGACTGTGATGTTTAAGTTTAGATTTAAAGGATGTCTGGTTTAATCAGTACAAAGATTGGGGGAGGGGAGCATTCTGGGCATAGAAACAGCATGTGCAAAGGCACTGAGGCAGGAGAAACATAGCAATAAATTTTCAGCCCACTGGATCACTCATCCTTTTAACTCTTAGTATCCCAGGAAAAATAGTTATCATCATTCACCATCTGGTCTGGTGGATTCATTTTATGTTTTTATATTTTTAAGTCATTTTACAAACAAATTACAAAAGTAGGAATAAAAGAATAGTGTATAAGCCATCTATTGCTATGTAACAACTTACTCCTTGAACAGTTTAAAGCAACAAATGTTATCTCAGTTTCTATGGGTCAGGTGTTTAGGAGGGGCTCAGCCGGGTGGTTCTGCCTCAGGGTCTCTGAGGTCGCAGTCAGGTCCAGTGTCATAGACATGCAAGCTGTGCAGTCATGAACAGCCCCACATTTAACTCAATACTCTGCAATTGCTGAATTTAAATTTATAAAAATTTTTGAAAACAGAACCATCCATTTTCATTTTACACTGGACCCCAGCAATTATGTAGCTGGTTCTCACTGCAGTCAATCTAGCAGCCAGGGTTACAGTCATCTAAGACCCACCTCCAAGTTCACTCCCATGGTTGTTAGCAGGCCTCATTCTTCATTGGTTCTTGGCAGGATACCTCCATTTTTCTCCACATGGCTCCTCACAAGATAGCTGGCTTCTCCTGAGAGCAAGTGATCAGTGAAAGAGCCCAGGATGGAAGCCACAGTCTTTGGCTAATAACCTTTTCTTGGGCTCCAAAATCACTGTGGATGGCGACTGCAACCATGAAATTAAAAGACACTTGCTCCTTGGAAGAAAAGCAATGACAAACCTAGATAGCATATTAAAAAGCAGAGACAATACTTTGCCTACAAACATCCATATTGTCAAAGCTATGTTTTTTCCAGTAGTCATGTATGGATATGAGGGCTGGACAATAAAAATGGCTCAGCACTGAAGAACTGATGCCTTCGAACTGTGGTGCTGGAGAAGACTCTTGGGAGTCCCTTGGACAGCAAGATCAAACCAGTCAATCCTAAAGGAAACCAATCCTGAATATTCATTGGAAGGACTGAAGTTGAAGCTGAAGCTGAAGGTTCACTACTTTGGCCACCTGATGTGAAGAGTCAATGCATTGGAAAAGACTGTGATGCTGGGAAAGATTGAAGGCAGGAGGAGAAGGGAATGACAGAGGACGAGATGATTGGATGGCATCACCGACTCAATGGACATGAGTTTGAGCAAGCTCTGGAAGATGGTGAAAGACAGGGAAGCCTGGCATGCTACAGTCCACAGGGTTGCAAAAAGATGACTGAGAAACTGAACAACGAATCTCAGGCGTGACACATCATTACTTCTGCCATATTCTATTGGTCACACAGATCAACCTGGTACAATGTGGAAGGGACTTTAAGGGTACTAATACCTGGAGGCTAGGGTCAGAGAGAGTCATCTTGAAGACTAATGACCACAGATAGTGAAAAGCAACTCTATCAGAACTTTTAGTAAGAATTTAAATATTGTAAACCCAGGGCTTCCCTGGTGGTCTAGTGGTTAAGAATCCACCTGCCAAAGCAGGGGGCACAGGTTTGATCTCTGGTCCAGGAAGATCCCACATCCCTTGTCTGGGAAGATCCCACATGCTCCCACACGGGAGCAAATAAGTCCAGACGCCACAACTACTGAGCCTGCCCTCAAGAGCCTGTGAGCTGCGACAACTGAAGCCCATGAACCCTAGAGACTGTGCTTCACAACAAAAGAAGCCACTGCAATGGAAGCCTATGCACCCCAATGAAGAATAGCTCCCACTTGCTGCACTAGAGAAAGCCCATGCAGCAATGAAGAACCCAGCGGAGACAAAATTAAAATATTCAAATAAATAAATAAATTTTTTTAAAGATTAAAAAAATAAATATAGTAAACCCAAATTTGGGGAGCTCCAATGGTCCAATGGTTAGGACTGTGCACTTTAACTGCCAAAGGCCAGGTTCAGTCCCTGGTCTGGGAAACAATATGCCACATGCTGCAAGGCACAGCCAAAAATTAATAATAATAAAATAAAAATTAAAAATAAATCCCAAACCATAACATACTTGAAATAGACAACAGACTTTGATGAAACCATCCACTGATCAAATATCATGATCCTGGAACTTATTCACCTGAAATACTGACTCCAGAACTCAGATATATCTCTAATTGGTCTAGTTTATCATTCCTTATGGTTCTTCTGTTTGCATTTGCATCATCAAGACAGAACTTTTGACAGCTTTGGTGGCTCATAATTTTGTTGAAGAGAGTATGGCCATCTTCTTCGCTCTGTAATTGCAAAACATTTCCACCTGCAGATTTATAAACATAATTTTAAATCTTCAATCCAGTTAATATTTTCATTTCTACGTCATCTATTTCCCCTTTGCGTGCACATCTGCCTTCAAAATTTGTCTATTTACAAACCACTCCAAGTAAATTTTGGTGCACAAAAATCTAAAAGATTAATGAATATTACCATACGTCTTTTTTGCAAAATAGGAAAATTCAGCCTCTTGTCATAAAATATTGTGTAATTAAGTCTTTCTTGTTGAGCAATAACTGGATGAAAATATCACATTTCCTTTTTGTCCTTAAAAGTTTGAGAAAAAACATCTAGGTTTTTGAGTTTGAGAAAATTCAATTGAGTTTGAGAAAAAACATCTAGGATATTATCATCTAAAGATTCATAGGCTAAGATTTCTCTTACATAATCAATTTCACTATCATCATTCGCTTATATTCTAGACTGCTACTCCCTCTTTGTATTTCTCTTCTGATTTATGTAATAATTTGAAACCTCTTCCTCTATCAATTTTTTCCTTGTTGCCTATATAATTAGAAAATGAAAAATTCAGAATATCCAACTGTATCCAATGAAAGCTAAACACAGACCACAAAGATGGTGTCCCCGATTTTCTTTTATATCCTCCTGGAAAACAATATAACACTTTAGGTAGTGAATTAAGAAACCTGAAGGATGATAAAATATGGATGGTTTATGACATTATTCCATCATTCTTCTAAATAATTCTGTTGTTCTTCAGTTTTCATACTATTTTTTAGTCTTTTTCAGCATAGTTGAAAATAATTGATGAGTAATGGTAAAATAATTCCTAGGATGAAAAAATAACACAATGTTTCAAGACGTAAGAAAAAATAAGATTATTAAGATCTCATAACATATCTTACATTTACAAAATAATACGCATGTACCCATATCATAACTGTGAGGTTGAATGAGTTTTATTCTACCTTTAAAAAATAAGTCAATTTATTTTGTGCCTTGGAAGATACCTTAAAAAGAATAAAAGTCAAGAAATATCTTTAAATATTTGTATACTTTTGGCTACGTCAGGTTGCGGCACATGGGCTCTCTAGCTTGAGGTGCTAGAGGGCTCAGTAGTTACAGCACGCATGCTTAGTTGCTCTGTGGCATGTGGGATCTTAGTTCCCTGACCAGGGATCAAAGCCCTATTCCCTGCATTGGAAGGCAGATTCTTAACCACTGGACCACCAGGAAAGTCCCTCAAGAAATATCTTTACAAGAAAGCTATTTTCAAGAAATGCTTTATAAAAGATACAAGTGCTTAAAAAAAAAAAAAATCAGCAGAATTAGGTCCAGTGGAGCCTGGATGGTATTAACACAAGTAATCCAGCAGATCTGGGAGAGGCGGCACCCGTGACAGGACCTGTAGCAGACACTGTTCATGCCCCATCCACACCCCCTAGATTTCTGCCCGAGGGCTTCCTCTGGCTATAGGTGCTAGCTCATTCTTTGAAGAGAGCAGCTGGAAACGTCTGGAAGATAGTACCCCGCCCTCCCCACCCCCACCCCCCACCCGGCCCCAACCAAGTGCAACCCTCAACCAATTCGGAACCAGGATTAATGGGTAAATTTCCCAACTTCCTCACCCCCTAGCAAGACAATTCTGAGGTGTGTTCCATAATCTCTCAGTGGGCCCCCAACAGGATTAAGCCCCAGTTGCTTTCTCATTAATGAATCATTAGTTGGCATTCTTCCTTTCCCTGTTGTACTTCCCCACTCCCTTACTGTGATTCCTTGGATCACCTCCAGATAAACTGTTTGCACTGAAATTCCTTGTTTTAGAATCTGCCGTTGTGGGGGGACAAAAAAAAAAAGAATATGCTATTGGGAGAATCTAAACCAAGACACAAGTTGAAGCCACATCACGATAAAGCAGCTGCAGCTCCAAACATCAGTCATAAGGCTCTTCTTGTTCTACCTGGAGGCCTCACTCACAACAGAGCCAGTGGGCGGATGCAAGCAAGCCAAACAGAGAGGAGACTAGTTAATGATGGTAGACCACAGTTTAGGAGAAAGAATGCTTTTAGAGGTCATTAGAATAAGGAGCTGTCTAAAATCATCAGAAATGCTTTCTCCATTCAACAAAAAGTTGGAATGGGTTCCCAGGGTGGCAGATGGACAGTCTGATCTCATTTAAGAAACAGCCTGGGGCAGTGGAACCGTCCTGAGTGTGGAGATGCAGTACTTGGATTCCAATCCAGGCCTCTCTGAATTCAAATGCAGTCTCTACTGAAGAGGGATCACAAACTCTTCATAAAGTTGCTGGGAGTAATAAATAAAACCATGTGTTGTAGGAGAATGCTCTGTGTTTTTCATCTTCTTTAGCAAGGTATTTAATAATCTGCCAGCTAGCTTGGGATGCAGGCAGGGACAGACACCCACCTCAAAACAGATAGCCTTGTTCCAGAAAAGTCACTCCAGTCCCTTTAAAAGTGAAAGTAAAGTGAAAGTGTTGGTCACTCAGTTGTGTCTGACTCTTTGTGACCCCATAGACTGTAGACTGCCAGGCTCCTCTGTCCATGGAATTCTCCAGGCAAGACTACTGGAGTAGGTTGCCATGCCTTTCTCCAGGGGATCTTTCTGACCCAGGGATTGCATTGCTGGCAGATTCTTTACCATCTGAACTGCCAAAGAAGTCATGTAAATGAAGGGTCAGTAGGCTTTGGCGTCCTGGGGAAAAAAAGAGTACAGCAAGCTCCTTTTTTTGTGCTATAAACAGTTTTGCTCCTTTAGAGGAGTCTGGCCACTGGAGAGGTAGAGGCACCGTGGCTCTACATCTGATCAGTGGCATGGCTGGGGCCTTTCTAACTCACTACCTTCCTGGAGATGTTCCCACCCTGGGAGAGCTGTGTAAGAAAATTAGGACACATGGAAAGCTGGGCCCCAGGGCTCAGGTCTAAAGGGAGGCCCATGGATTCCATGTGGCTAGGGTGGAGAGAAGCCACCAGCCCATCTGAGCATCGGCACCAGCAGCAATATCAGAAGGCAATTCAGGGACTTGTCTGGTGGTCCAGTGGCTAAGACCCCATGCTCCCAATGCAGGGGGCCCAGGTTTGATCCCTAGTCAGGGAATTAGATCCCACATGCCTCAACTAAGAGTTCACATGCTGCAACTAAAGATCCCACATGCCGCAACTAAGACCTGGCAAAGCCAAATAAGTAAGTAAATAAATACAAAAAAAATTTTAAAAAGAAGACAGTTCACCCTCCATCCTCACCTAGACCATCTTCTCTCCTCTTCCATAAGTCAACTGGCCTCTTCCTTCCACTGAGGTTAACTGTGATGATGTAGCTAGAGTGACAAAACTGTCCAAACACAAGAAGAAATAAATATCAATCTAGTGGGTTTTTCCACTTTACATGTATATGCATTTTTTTTCCTTATTATCTACTTTTGGCTGCCCTGGGTCTTTGCTGCTGCACTCAGGCTTCTCATTGCCATGGCTTCTCTTGTTACAGAGCATGGGCTCTGGGGCGCGTGGGCTTCAGTAGTTGCCGTTCACAGGCTCTAGAGGGTGGGCTCAGTAGTTGTGGCGCATGGGCTTAGTTGTCACATGGCATGTGGAATCTTCCTGGACCAGGGATCAAACCCATGTCCCCTGCCTTGGTAGGTGGATTCTTAACCACTGAACCACCAGGGAAGTCCCATATATGCATTTTAATGGCTTCTATTTATTGTTTGCCATATACCAAGTACTTTACAAATATCTTATTTCATCTTCATGCAACCTTACTACCCCTGACATAATTCCCATATTTCAGAAGAGGGAACTGAAACTCAGAGAGGCTGAGAAACTTTCCTGCTACAGCCTCGGTAGCAGAGCTGCTTTCAAACCTGACCACATCTGACCCCAAAGCCTGTGTTCATCACCACTAGGCTTTGTTGGAAGAACTGGACAGCCAGGTGGAGCTTTTCCTACAAGGCAATCTAAAGGCCGGGCTGGCACCAGAGACAGGAACCATGTGATCTCCATGGGACCTGGGTCCAAAGCTAATGGTGCAAACAGCGGTGGTGGCCTCTGCACAAAGTGGCACTCAGACAGGGTCTGGAGAGCCTCCACAGCCTCCTTCTCTATCATGAACTGCCTGAAATTACACCAGGCCTTGCACCCAGCCATGGAGGCAGCCTGCCCCTTGGCCAGGAACGCTCCCTGACTGTCCATAAAGTCACTTTAATTGGCCTCGGTCTCCCAAATTTCATCCTCCCAGCAGCCCACCACTTCCTGTGGTCCTGTGTCTGTGCTGCTGCATAACGCCTCTCAGGTGGGCACATCTCTCTGACCAGGCAGACCACAAATATCTCGAGGTTAGGGTCCACACTTCATTTTCTGGCTTCTCCACTCTTCTCCCTAAGGTCAAACTCCATGCTCACTCACACCATTAAATAGACCATTTAAATGGTCAGATAACATTGAGGTAAAGGGCTACAGGTCAGCCAACTTGAAAAAATTATTTGAAAATTAACTAGGATGTAATGCAGATTAAGGAGAAATCATTTGCTATTACTGTTTTCCCATGTGAGAGGTGTATTTTCAGTAAGAACATGTAAAAACTCCTTGGACATATTTAATTCCTAGTTTTGTGCCTTTACCAGATGTCTTGCACAATTAGACATCTGTGCAAAGACAGAAAAACTTGTATTTGAAGGCACATATTAGAGGCAGGAAATATAACAGTTAAGAGTCCCAATTTGAGAGTTAGACAAACCTTGGTTCAAATTCCATCTCTGTGACTTGCTGGCTAACCAGGGAGAAGTCATTCCACCTCTCTGAGTTTCATATTCCT
Source organism: Giraffa tippelskirchi (assembly GCF_054371585.1). Classification (NCBI taxonomy): domain Eukaryota; kingdom Metazoa; phylum Chordata; class Mammalia; order Artiodactyla; family Giraffidae; genus Giraffa; species Giraffa tippelskirchi. Next base: position 141,815,572 of record NC_137281.1, on the reverse strand, counting down.
CATTTGTGAAATTGTAATTAAAAGTGCCTTCCTTGTTCACACCCATTAGGATGGTTGTTATTCTAAAAAAATAAAAATACATTAAAAACAGAAAGTAAGCATTGGCAAAAATGTGGAGAAATCATCGCTGGTAGAAATGTACACGGATGCAAACACTGTGTAAAACAGTATGGTGGTTCCTTAAAAACCTAAACATAGAATTACCATGCTGCTGCTGCTGCTAAGTCGCTTCAGTCGTGTCCGACTCTGTGCGACCCCATAGACAGCAGCCCACCAGGCTCCGCCGTCCCTGGGATTCTCCAGGCAAGAATACTGGAGTGGGTTGCCATTTCCTTCTCCAGTGCATGAAAGGGAAAAGTGAAAGTGAAGTCGCTCAGTCGTGTCCGACTCTTAGCGACCCCATGGACTATAGCCTACCAGGCTCCTCCGTCCATGGGATTTTCCAGGCAAGAGTACTGGAGTGGGGTGCCATTGCCTTCTCCGAGAATTACCATATGACCCAGCAATTCCACTTCTGGGCATATACCCCAAAGAATTGAAAGCAAGGACTTGAACAGATATTTGTACACTTATGTTCAGAGTAGCCTTATTCACAGTAGTAAAAAGATGAGAGCAGCCCAAGGTCCATCAACAGATGAATGAATAAACAAAATGTGGTATGTACATACAATGGAAGATTATTTTACTTTAAAAACGTAAGCGATTCTGACACAAGCTACAACATGGGTAAATCTTGAAGACATTGTGCTAAGTGAAATGAGTTGGACACAAAAGAACACACAGTGGATGATTCCACTTACCTGAGGTACCTAGAATGGTCAAATTCATGACAGAAAATAGAACCGCTGTTGCCAGGGACTGGAGAAAGGAAAAACTGGGGAATTATTGTTAAATGAGTGCGGCGTTTCAGTTTGAGGAGATGAAAAAGTTTTGGAGATGAGTGATGGTAATGGGTGCATAACAAGGTGAATACACTTAATGCAACTGAACTAAATACCTAAAAATGGTCAAAATGGTAAATTTTATATATAATGGAATATTATACGGTCATAGAAAAGAATGAAATCTTGGGACTTCCCTGGTGGTCCAGTGGTTAAGAATCTGCCTGCCAATGCAAGAGACACAAGTTCAATCCCTGGTCCAGGAAGACTCTGCATGCCACAGGGCAATTAAACCCTTCTACCACAATTACTGAGCCTATGCTCTAGGGCCCACGAGCCATAACTACTGAGCTCTCACGCAACTACTGAAGCCTACGCTCGCTGGAGCCCCGTGCTCCACAACAAGAGAAGCCACCGCAATGAGAAGCTCGAGCACAGCAACAAAGACTCAGAGCAGTAAAATAAATAAATAAATCAATGTTTAAAAAAAAAAAAAGAATAAAAGCTTGATGTATGGGGACAAGCTGGAAGGACTTTGAGGGCTTTATGCTAAGTGAAATAAGTCAGGCAGAAAAAAGACAAATATCATATGATTTCACTTACATGCAGAATCTAAAAGGAAACAACAAAGGCAAGCTTATAGACACAGAGAACAGGTTGGTGGTTGCCAAGAATGTGGGGTTGGGAGTGAGTAGATGGGTGCTGGGCTGCTGCTGCTGCTGTTAAGTCGCGTCAGTCGTGTCCGACTCTGTGCGACCACATAGACGGCAGCCCACTAGGGTCCCCCGTCCCTGGGATTCTCCAGGCAAGAATAATGGAGTGGGTTGCCATTTCCTCCTCCAATGCATGAAAGTGAAAGGTGAAAGTGAAGTCGCTCAGTCGTGTCTGACTCTTCGCGACCCCATGGACGGCAGCCTACCAGGCTCCTTCGTCCATGGGATTTTCCAGGCAAGAGTACTGGAGTGGGGTGCCATCGCCTTCTCCGTGCTGGGCTATGCTATACTTAGTCACTCAGTCGTGTCCAACTCTTGCTTACCCCATGGACTGTAGCCCACCAGGCTCCTCTGTTCATGGATTCTCCAGGCAAGAATAATGCAGTGGGTTGCCATGCTCTCCTCCAAGGGATCTTCACAACCCAGGGATCAAACCCAGGTATCCCACACTGTAGGCAGATTCTTTACTCTCTGAGCCACCAGGGAAGCGCAAGAATACTGGAGTGGATAGCCTATCCCTTCTCCAGGGGATCTTCCCGACCCAGGAATCGAACTGGGGTCTCCTGCACTGCAGGTGGATTCTTCACCAGCTGAACTACAAGGGAAGCCCGGAGTAAATGGGTAAGTGGAGTCAAAAGATAAAAACCTCCAGATACAAAAAAAATTATAAGTTATGAGGATGTAATGTATGGCATAGTGACTATAGTTAATATTATTGTATTATATATTGTTAATATAAGTTAATGTATTGTATATTCAAAAGTTACTAAGAGAGTTAAAAGTTCTCATTACAAGAAAAATGTTAATTAGACTTGCTGTGTGATCATTTCATAATATATATAAATATCAAATCAATATGCTGTACACCTGAAACTATTATAATACTGTAGGTCAATTATATCTCAATTTCTTTTAAAAGATAAATTTTATGATATATATGAGTGCTAAGTTGATTTAGTTGTGTCCAACTCTTTGCAACCCCATGGACTGCAGCCTGCAAGAATCCTCTGTCCCTGGGATTCTCCCAGCAAGAATACTGGAATGGGTTGCCATTTCCCACACAAATGCCTTCCTTCAGTTTTATTGTGAGGCTAAATGGATTACTGTTGGTAAAGCAGTTGACAGTGTCTGGTACATAGTACGGGATTGCTAAATTACAGCTATCACCATTATTGGCTTAGTCCTCAAAACCAGTGGCTGAATCTTGACCAACCCAACAAGTAGGACTGAACAAGGAGGAGGTGAGTAGAAAAACTCCAGACTAAGACATGAGGGAATTGCAACCAGACACAAAGGTAGAAAGACAATAGGGCCCCAGGGAGACCTAAGTCCCAAAAGGACCTCAGGATGAAAGGAAGAGGTCTTAGAAAAGACCAGGAGAGAGAAAGCTTTTCAGGGCTTCATGCAAAAGAAGACCAAAGCAGAGTTACCAGAAAACTATATGCTGCTCTGTTAAATGTGAACGTCAGACAAACAACAAATAATTTTTTGAAATAAGTTATGTCCTAAATATTGTACAACCCTATTTTATTACAAGGGCATGCTAATACTAAAAATATATTCATATTTACCTGACATTCAAATTCAACTGGGCTTCCTGTGTTTCAGTTGTTAAATCTGGCCATCCTAGGCCAGAGGTACCACTCATCCGTCACTACTTTGCACTGTCAGTTTACCATGATTATAGATCCTAGAATATCCTGGTATCTAAATATCTGGACAGCCCAGCGGGTGCGAGAGCAGAGAATGGAACAGGATTCTTCACTTTACAAATACACTCTTTCACAGCTGAGGTCCTATAAATAGCAAACTCTCTTAACAGTCTTATCACAGAAACTCATTTTTAAAACTTAAATGTAACAGCCCCACTTTTGAAGCAGCCCACCTGTCAAAACTGAAGGCAACTGCAAGGCACAATCCCAAAAGCTGTGGTTCTCCCGGCTTCGGAGATCAGGAGAGGGGATAACACCATGCCAGGGGCCACTGCAGAAGAGGGGCCCCCACGATACAGGCTAAAGCGCCACCCTGGGCCCCAAAGTCTGGCCTCTTCCTCGCAGGCCCGTCTTGGATCAGCCCCAGCACCTCCTCCCCAGGCTGCTGCAACCACTTGCAGAAAGGGCTGTCGAAGATCCTCTGACATTTCAGCAGAAACCTAAAAAAGGGCTCTGTCTATGTCCAACCAAACGCAATTCCCCAGCCTCAGCCCTAAACTGATTAAAAGCTGGAGGCCATTCGTTTTGTTTTGAGAAGTGCCAGGGTTTTAAGCCCGCGGTCCCCCTCTTCCCTCTTCACTAGTTCCAGCTGCAGGGGCACTTCAGTGTGAAAGACCACACACCAGCAGGCCCAGCGGTGCGGAGGCCTGGCGGAGATTAAACCCCAGGCGGCCGGGAGGGGCGGGCAGGCACCCCCACCCCCACGCAGAAGGCTAGGGGAGCCTGGAGCGGGGAGTTCAAGGAGAGCCCACCCGGCCAACCCGGATCGTGCTCACCCCGGCCACGCCCCTGCTCCATCCTCCCCATCACACCTGGCCGGGAAGATGACCAAATGTCACTTTTTTTTTTAATTTACCAAATTTATTTATCACACAACAAGCTTACTTTAGAAGGAAATCCGGGATAGGAGGTGGAACTGAGAGGAGGCATAGTCTGTTTTTATCCGGCTCCACCAGCTCACCAGGCAGACCTGGGACCATTGCCCCGGCTTGGTCCTCTGCCTGCTCTCCAACCAGGGAGGCTGCGAACCAAAACTAGAAGCTCTTTCCTTGGTCCTGCACAGGACAACCCGAAGGAGCTTGTCTTCTCACTGGGTCACTGTCTGTCTCACCCAGCGGGATGCCACAAGCTCAGGGCTGGAGCCGGACAAGCTAGCAGGGGACCAGGCATCAAGTCTGGCCTAGACATGTGAGGGAACCTTTTCTCTTTCCTGTGATGCTATCCCAGGATCAGAAGGGACATTTTTGAGTGCTTGGGCTTCCTAAGCTATTCTTGTTGCACCAAATTCTGAAGCACATGGAGGTTCATCACATGGACTCAGGCATTGGTATCTTGGTCCTTTCTCCTTTGCATCTGGGACCCAGTGTCCTCACCGATAATGCCAATACCCCGCCTGCCAAGCACTCTACCTGGAGAATGGGGTGGTCAGAAAATACAGGAAATACAAAGAGGGCAGAAAGTGGATTTCCCTCGTGGTCCAGTGGTTAAGAGCCCACCTGCCAACGCAGGGGACGTGGGTTCGATCCCTCTTTCTGGAAGATTCCACGTGCCTCAGAGCAACAAAGCTGGAGTGCCACAATTACTGGAGCCTGCGCCTCCTAGAGCCCTTGTTGGGAAACTAGATAGTAGTCTCCACTCATGGCAACTAGAGAAAGCCCACCACACACGATAACAAAGACCCAGCGCAGCCAAAGATAAATAAATTAAATAATAATAAAAAAAAAAGAGGGCAGAAGGTACTTGAGGGAGGAGGTTAGAGTTTCCAGTGCTCCCCAGAGCAGAAGCCAGCATAGACCCAGTGTCACACAGGCATGTGTGTCCTGGTGAAGATGGATGAGGGGACCTCCCATTCCCACAGGATGATTTTTGCTGCTTCCTATTCTCTTCCTCCATACATCTCCTCCCACGACATAATGAAAAATTCATGTTAAAAGCTTCGTATGTGATCTGATTTTTCAACACTTTAATTGGATTGATAGAAGCCGGGAGTATAGCAAGCCCAGGGCCCTTCCACCCCAGGGTCCCCCTCCCCATACCTCCCCCGCCCCTCTCCACCTTGCTCCTTCTCCTGCTTAGTCCTTTCTCCCTAGACACACTCTCTGACTTCCTCCACAATATGCTCCCATCCAGACCTCCCTTTCTTCCTTTCCTTCCAGCTCACTCCCAGCAGCCTCTTCCTCTCAGCACCCAGCGCTTTTTTGACGGCTCATATTTTCTCTTTCTTCCCCAAAGGAGGGAAGAGAGCAATCCCATCACTCAAAACCCTGATGAATGGACTATTTCCAAATACTTGGTGAGTGGAGTGCAGCTAAAGAAATTTGATTTTATTGCGTTCTAGAATATACGCTATCTACTGAGAGTTCCAGGACGACAGCACTCAAAGTCTTTAATAGATGCAAATTAAATATAATTGGTATATTGGTTATGAGTGTGCAAGGGTTACTGTGAAAGGTCCTGATTCTTGAGATGACAAACATTATCTGGACGCAATCTGGGCAATGGTACCACCACCTCATGTTTTATAGATAAAACTGAACTACAGAGAGGAAAAAACACCTACACTGTTTCCCATGATTGCATAGTTGTTAAGGTGCTAAATCCTAAAAACAACAACAACAAAAACCCAAACAGCTAAAAAGCTCTAGACAGGCACTCACCTGTCCCAGTGAGTCCCAGTGCCTGCACGGTGACAAGACTCACTTTGAACACATGGCTTGATTTCTTTCCCCTGAATTACCTCATCTATACAACCAGAAGGGCAGTCTGGATGGGTGAGATTCAAACTCTTTTACTGTATGCCTCTACCAGTAAAAACATTTTGAGCATTCATTCTCACTATACATAAGTCTAGTTATACTGTATTATTTGCACTGATATATTCTGAAAACAACATATAGAAATTATTTTAAAGATAAAATAAACATGAAATCAAAGGTATTTTTATGTTTTATTAACCACGATGGCTTCAATTTATCACTCACTAATATTTCAAGGCCAAATATTTACTTAGGACAAGACTCTTCATGGAGTGTTGCCATAAATTCATTTTTCAAGTAGACTTAAGATCATTTCCATTTGTTTTTGTCACTGATTTCTTGCCAGACCATTGTTTTTAACCTCATAATGTGGTTGAAAAGGGGAATTTATAAGAAAAACTAGAGAAGTGTCAACTCAGCCATTGTCATCGTTTTCCTTTTGCTTGCAAAACAATGTTGGATTAACAATATTATCTTTAAAATAGTTTTTTTTTTGTAGGAATCTTCTATGGCTGCCTGTCTACTTTGTGAGGGTAGATATTAGTTCAAGCTAAATGATATACTTTGTACATGATTGTTAACAGGCACAAGTATACTATAATACATCACAGTATGCTGGAAATACAGAATAGGGTGAGGGCACCCCCTCCTGTGCACAGATTTCCTCTCACACAGTCGGCATGGCACATGGCATCTGATGGATGGACCGATGGAGGGAATAAGAGCCACTCTGTGATTAAACATTAATGAGGACTTGTGTTTCTTGTTTTTAGGAAGACTGCAAACAGAAGTTAGATTCTTCTCTTCTGACTGTCCAGAGGACTGTGTTGGGGCCATCCTTTGTCAACCACTGCAATTCTCTTATCAGTACAGTTCTTTGACTCTCTGGTGTCTCCATAGATGGAGTCTTTCTCTGCTCTGCATTCCACTTGCTGCTGGTGAGCATACCCTGCTTGAGAGCTCAGCCAAGGTAATGCCATGCTCTGGGGTCTGCATACCTTGAAGGGCCGTGCTGTCTGGTGTGAGCAGCCCTGAGTGCCCCTTGGACATAGCTGGGCCCCTGACCCCAGCCTCACGGGGTGGGCTGTAACATGGGGGTTTTGTTCTGAGGAGTGCTTCTTCACTTTTGCCCCCACTCTCCATGCCCAGTAGTTCTCTATTTATCCCCTTTCCCTCCCCTTTTCTTCTCCCTGGGAACCCTTAATCAACCCCACCTCTCCTGCCAGGAGAAATAAGGAGAGCTCCTTTGGATGTATAAAGCGTTCACACAGGTGGAACTACATTCCACTTCTAGGGAACCCAGGTTTTTCACCCTGGGTCACAAAGCTACTACATGGCAAAGCTAGAATTTGACATTGAGGTCTAGATAATTCCAAAACCCATACTGTTTCCAACTCTGCAAAAGCAGGGAGTGACTACTGTTTGTATATGGAGTGTGTGTTTCCCTATGTGTCTGTAAACAGACATATCTCACCACACAGTGCAGTTGTATACAGGGTAAATGGCTAAATAAGGAACTGAGTAGGGAAATGCTGCCATGTCCCACAAAAGCCATAGGTCCAAACACAGACTGACAGGCTGAATGTCTTGGAGCAGGCCATCTCCTCGGCTGAGACCAGCTCTTGGTGGTCGGTAAGGAATGAGGGTGTGCCCACTCATCACCTCCCAGGGACACTGAAAAATAGCCCAGATTTGTCTGCTTCTGACTCATCTCTTTGGCTTCTTTGAAGGGATGGCATTTACCCTGGCTTTGCACAGAAATGTGTTCTGGTTTGAAGAGGAATCAGATTTCTTGTCAAGGTGATAATGACCCAAATACCTTTCGGGACCTTCTGCTCCAGCAGTCCAAACTTGACGGAACAAACTCGGTGTGGAATTTGTGGTCCTTCTGCATCCTCGTACCTGTGTGACTGGCAGCCAAGTGCAAGTTTTAAAAGTACGCGAGCAGAGGCATAGAGGCAACAACACAGGGCTCGGCTCCACCCCTCCTTAAGTGTGATTAGTGGGGGGAGAGTATTTTGAAATAAAAGGCTGCACTCTCTTTCATCACTCCCCCCCATGGTATTGCCAAGCCTTAGACCAGCCCCAGTCCCAGTTAGGAAGAGTTTCAGCATCAGGATAATGAAGATGACCGTGAATACGATGACAGTGGTACCCCATTTGTTGTACATGTTGAAAATACTTTTCAAATATTACGTTGATTCACCCCACGGTTCTATGGGGCTATTATAAACTATCTTCAGAAAAGGAAACTAAGGATCAGAGGTGCTGGGTGATTACCCCAAGTTCGCATTACTCTTGAGGGGTGGAGCCAAGATTTGAAATCAGATCCATTTGGCTCCAAAGGCCATAATCTTACCTCTGCTCTAGGAGCCCCCATATTGGAAACCAAAGAGAGACTTGCCAACTTCTTACAATGGGTTTCTCTTGAAATAATTTGACCCAACAAATATTTAGGGCCAGGTATTCAATCTTCACTGAGTGCCAAAGAGTTGATGCTTTTGAACTGTGGTGCTGAAGAAGACTCTTGAGAGTCCCTTGGACTGCAAGGAGATCAAACCAGTCAATCCTAAAGAAAATCAATCCTGAATATTCACTGGAAAAACTGATGCTAAAGCCAAAGCTCCAACACTTTGGCCACCTGATGTGAAAAGCCAACTCACTGGAAAAGACCCTGATGCTGGGAAAGATTGAGGGCAAGAGGTAAATGGGGCGACAGAGGATGAGATGGTTGGATGACATCACTGACTCAATGGACATGAGTTTGAGCAAACTCCTGGAGGTAGTGAAGGACAGGGGAGCCGGGTGTGCTGCAGTTTGTAGGGATTTAAAGAGTTGGACACGACTTAGCGACTAAACAATTCTCTTCCTGATAGGTGATCAGAGAGTGTCACCATCCCCTCATCCATTCATTCAATAAATACTAACTAAACATCTATGTGCCAGGCACTCTTTTAAGTGCCATGGATACAGCGATGAACAAAACAAACAAGATCCTATTCTCATAAAACTTAGTATGTAATAAGAGAAGACTGATAACAAACAAAACAACTAATATGTAATATGACAGAGGTGATAAGCACCACAAGAAAGAACAAAGCAGGTAAGGGAGCTAGAGAGTGGGGGGTGGGGGTGCTGTTTTGGGTAGGGTGCTAGAAGAAGACCTCCCCAAATGGGTGACATTTGGGCAAAGGCCTGAAGGACTGAGGGCCTGAGCCCTGCAGAGATCTGGGGGAAGAGCATTCCAGACACAGGGAACAGCAAATACAAAGAACTAGTGGCGAGAGCAAGCCTGGAGACCAGGTTGGCCTACTTTTCAGGTTCTTAAGCCTGCTTTCCATTTTGCCAATTTGTAGGACCACATCATTACCCTTCTTTTGCAGTGAGGACATCAGAGGCCTGAATTCAGAAGGTTCTTCCCCGCGCTGGTTTCACAGAGAGAGGAAAAGGAAGTCATTTTTGTTGTGTTTACTTATCTGCACTTATTTGTCCTTAGAATGGCTTGAAAAGTAGAGGTTTTAAAGTTATAGTCTGCTGGCTCCAAAGCCTATGCCCTTTCCATCATACCATCTGGAAGTAAACCACGTGATTTCAGATTGATATAATTCCTTCTTTCTTAAGAGCACAGAGCACCAGGAAACCAGACTTCAGGTCTTCATCCATCCATCCAGTGTGCACTGAAAGCCTCCTGGGTGCTGGGCTCCTGCTGGCCATTGTAGGGATACAGTGCTGAACTCAACAGACTCAGCCCCTCCTTCCAAGGATGGTTTCAATTACTCAGCAGGGCCACTTCTAAGACACACCCCGCCAGGGTGTCAGGTGTGCTCTCACCCACCCTCCAGCCCCAGGCCAGAACCCCAGGGGAACGCCTCCCATTCTAGTTCTGGCAGAAGGAGAATGAGTCCCAATTTTCTGATACTCAGCAGAATTTGAACTGCCAGTTGGAGCTCAGTAGCTGCCCCTCCTTGCCCTCCACATCATTGTGTGAAGTCCTGCCTGATAAAAGAGAGCTGGTTTTCCAACCAAATTCTCCTGCTCTTGCCCACAGACTGAGGTAGAGTGAACGAGGTAATGAAGATTCTCTTTCCAAGGAATGGAATTCGAGAAACTCCATCGGGTGGGCCAAGCCAAGAAGCATCCAAGATGGGTCTGGGGATTCAGACAAAGGTCTAGCCAGTTCTCATTTGATCCAAACAGTATGCCTGACAATAAGCCCACTACACACACCCCCTGCCTCCAAAGGGAATTCGGCCCCATAGAGTGTGGCCTGGAACCCATCTCTCCATTCTCCCATAGCAGAGTGTAACTTCTAAACCCAGAGCATCAACGAACAGATCCTGGGACAGCCAACGGAGGAGACAGGAGTGTGCCTGGAGGCTGGCAAAGCTTATTCAAACACAGGCCGGGCAGTCCACTGCTTCCCTCCATCCAGAAAAACTCGATGCCCGCCAGGGTGGTTGGAGATCAGACCCAGAGGGAGGGCAGAGGGGAAGAGTGTTAAATTGCAGCTGAAACCCACCTCCTCCAACCTCAAGGTCTGCTCCTTCCGTGTCAACAAATATGCAACCAATTAATGTAATTGCAGAGTTATTTATGGTGCCCAGCAAAGTGCAGCTGGATCCTAACAGACAAGAGTGGAAGCAGAGAAAAAAGCTCTTTCTCAGGTTCGGCTGTGCAATTGTGTTGGTTGAGTCTTTTTTTTTTTTTCCCTCTTCTTTCAGATGTTTCAATCAACTTGTGGTATCCATGTGTCTGGTGGTCATGGCCCCTTCCAGTCAGTATGCAGGTGTTCCTGCCTTGGGGGGCAGAGAGGGGAGGAAAAGGAGGGGGAAGCCAGAGGGAAAAGCTAAAGGTCTTTGGATTTCAAACTGTGACCTGACAGAGAAGACTTTTTCAAGGTTCCCCACTCCAACTGCACCCTTGTCTTAATCCTCTTCCACTGACCCTTTCCATAACAACCACCACCCAAAATTGCATCTAGAGCCATTTTTTTTTTTTCATAGCTCTGTTATGGGATTGTCTGGAATGACAGCTGTGTGGCCATTCAGCTCCCCACACAAGACAGGTTTTAATTAGAGTTATTGAGGGGGTTGAATTGGCACAATTAGGACCCACATTAATGGGGTCTCCATGTGTTCTTTTGAACAGTTTGGCCCTATTTTTTGTCCCAGGGCAGGAGGGGGTTGCAACTAATGAAGTTGGAGAGTGCAGATTATCTCAGCAAAAGGAGGGCCGGTGTGAACCACCCAGGGGAGGGAGAGCGTGCAGAGAAAAGCAGCAGTTACATATGGTGGAGGCACACAGACACATATTTTCCTGTCTTCCTTCTGTTAATATGGTCCTTTAAGACTTCCCTGGCGGTCCAGTGGTTAAGACTTCACACTTCTGCTGCAGAGGGCGCAGGTTTGATCCCTGGTTAGGGAAATAAGATCCCACGTGTCTTGTAGGGCCGCCAAAAAAAATTAAACAAAAAAAACAGTCCTTGTAGAAGGAAGTTGTGGCCACCAAATATGTATCATTGACTAAGAGGGGAAACAGAAAAAGTGTATATCTTGGACCAAACTAAACTAAGGATGTGTGGGTGTGTGGTGCATACACACTCAGCCTCATCTGTATCCATGGTTTCCGCCATATCTATGGATTCCACCAACTGCAGCTCAAAAGAAAAAAACAAAATTTAATTACAGAAAGTTCCGAAAAGCAAAACTTGAATTTGCTTCAGTGGAAACTATTTACATAGCATTTACATTGTATTAGGTATTGTAGATCTTCCCTTTAAATTTAAAGTATAAGGGAAGATCTGAATAGTTCATATACAAATAGTATACCATTTTATATAGGGGACTTGAGCATCCGTGGATTTGGGTATTGCGGGAGGTCCTGGAACCAATCCCGAGGGACAGCTATACACGTTTTTATGCTTAACCCAAACGCTTACGGGTATATTAGAGGAAGAGCAAGACACAAACTTCAGTTATCAAAAGTCCTAACCTTTTGTTATCTGAGATGTAGATTGCTCTTTACTATCCCAATCTCCCATTTCCTTTCTTTCCAGAGGTCTGTTCCTCTCTTTAACTCCTTGGAATCCTTATCCTGTATGCTCTCTTGACAAGGCGCCATCAGAAAAGATCAGCTCCATCTCCAAGTCTCTGAGGCTCCCACCCCCATCAACTGCAGCTCGGGAGGGTACTGGGGGACAAGGGGAAAGCCTGGTAGGCCCTGATGTCTCTGACTCCTCACGGACCTGACGCTCCTTCCAGAGGGCCTTCTGTAAATGGCATTTCCAATAAAACGTCAACACAGCCATTTGGGTAGTAGGAGGGTTAGCACTGGAAAACCAAATATGAGATTGCCCAGTTATGAATCAACTTTAAGTGAGAAAGAGGCAGCTGGACAGACACCGGCCTCAGTTCAGTGTGGCCCTAGAGCCTGGGGTTGGCTTTTGAGTGACCCGAGCAGCTCTGGGGACTGGGGAGTGGAACCACTGAGGAAGCTAAAGCAGCAGCAGGCCACAGCAGGACAAGGAGGTGGAGGAAAGGTCACACGCAAGTTGCAGCTAAAAATGTTGTGAGCACTTACTTATGAAAGTCAGGCTCAAGCCCCTTCCCATCATCGTGAGCCAACAGGGCGGCTGACTGTCTGCAACAAGGTCCCTTTATTTCACAGTGAGACTCAGGCTCTCTTAAGGGTGACGTCGCCTTCCTTCATACTGCCTTCACCAGCTGTGATCCCCAAAATTTCAGCCCTTCTAGTGGAGAAGGCTGCATATGCTCTTTGGTAAACTGAATGGAGGCAGGAGGTTGGCTCACCCTTTACAGGACTGTCTTGGCAGAGAGAAATAGGGAGAGCAGTTGAAGGGTCTGAGGGCCACCCCAGACAGACAGACATACAGACACCCAATTCAAAATGCCCCCCAGCGCTCAACATAGCTTTGGGTTCTGGTGTCCAGACAGTCTGACCTTGCCTTTTTCAGCCGACTCTTCTACCACACCCTCGACAAACCACAGGGCTGATCTTTATGAAAAGAATTCCACATTGCTGGTCCAGTTGGTTTTCCCAAAAGATGAAAAACTGAGCCCAGTGCAAACCAGCATACCAGGACATGCAGCATGCCCGGCTTGTTTGAAAACACTGCCTCTTGGCAGAGGGTGAGTTTGCCACCCCCCAAGAGATATTTGGCAATATCTAGGGACATTTTGGTCGCCATGACCAGAAAGGGGTGCTATCACACATCTGCAGGGCTCTGGACAGTCCCCAGCAAAGAACTATTGAGGCTGGAATGTCAATAGCTCTCAGGTTAAGAAACTAAAGTCAACAGCCCTGGGTTCAGATTCCAGCTTGGCCATTTCCTAATTGCAATTTTAGCAAGTCAATAACCTCTCGGTTCTCACATCTGTAAACCCGGGACAGTAAATACCTCACTCCTAGATAAAGCATTGTACTCCTTCTTTCCTTTTTTTTTTTTCTTTTTTATAAAGAATGTTCTGAGCTATCTTTATTAGAATCACCAAAAGAATGTGGCATTTGGTAATCTCTAATGAAGTCTTCCAGCCCTGAAACTGTCTACACTGGCAACTGTCACCAGCCCCCTTCCCGAGATGAGATGTATTGATATTTCTCCCACAGAAACTAGAAGGCATGGCGCCCCAGCCCTGGGGTAGACACCCTCTGGACACCTGATCTTCCGATCAAAGCAACACAGGGGATAGGATTCTGCAGGGCGCGAGTTCCCCCGCGCAGCCTGTGGCCAGCTGCACTGTGGTCCCCGGCTGCGCCCCCAGAGACTGACCCCCGAGGGGTGGGGGAGGGCGGCCTCATTTCCGGTGGAAGTGGACTTGAGTTCGGCCTTTTCTTTTGAACCTACGGCGACCAAACGTCAATTAGCCGAGCCCTGAAAAATGAGCGCGCTCTGGGCTCTCCGCGGGGAGGGCAGGGCGCCCCGGGCCGGGCCTGGGGTTGCTGCCCCGTTCCCCCTATTGTGCCGCCAACAAGAGCGTTTTATTGAAAAGAGCTGAGTGCATCTAATGCAGTTATCCGTGTCCACCCAGTCGGGCCGTGGGCTGGGGCCGAGGCGCGCAGCTGCTGCCGCCTCACACGCTCGCAACAAAGGAGCGCGCCGTGAAGAATGTGCTCCCCTTTGAACGGTTCATCTGGTTTCCATTTTTTGAAAGGTTCCCCCATCTTCGCTTCCAGTCAGCCCCCTCCCATCGTCTCCCCACCTGCCTCCCCCTCCCCTGTTCTCCAGCCTTGCCCCGTGGAGGAGGGCGCCCCACGCGATCCCCCCATCCAGAGTGTTGGAGTTGTGGGCTGACCCCCTCCGGGCAGGGCCCTGGGGCAAAGGAGCCTGCCGGCCTCCCCCGCTTTCCCAGGCCTGGGCCTCAGTTTCCCCACCTTTAAAATGCCATGGTTGGATACCACCTGGATGCCTTTCAACGCCAGTGGTCTCTGAGTTAAGGAACTGATTTGTAAAATATGTGGCAAGTATGTAAGAGTATAATTAAAAAAAATTTTTTTTAATTGCTATTAGTTTCACAGCCTGGAGAGAACCACTATCAATATCCCAGAGTCTTTTCTTCGGGCCTTTTTGTATGTGTAATAAATCATTTATAAATTTATCATTGTTTAATGAGGTATGTCCTGGAAAGTTTTTATCTCCTGCTTTTACTTTATCTGGGGCATTTTCCTATGTTAATAGTCTTGGAAAATATTTTTACATGGCTGCAAAAATACACCATCAAGGGCTTGTACCATAGTTGAGTTAATGGGTTCCTCTATTGTTGATCATTTAAATTGTTTTCCTGTTTGGTTGGGATTTGTCTTTTGGTTTCTTTGCCCCAGCTCCCACCCCCACTGTTATAAATTATAAGGCAATTTTCTTTTAATAGAATCTTCAAGTGGCTTCCCGAGTTGATAGCAGGAACTAAATCCCATGCCCCCGCTATAAATCAAGGCATAAGGAACACACTTCTACCTCTTCTGAGGGCTGGTGTGAAGGGAAAAGGTCATCACTGGCCTCTCCTCCCCTCCCTGACACCTCCAGGCACCTGCAAGTTGGAAATTCACTTGTGAAATCATGCCTCAGGCAAGCCCTATAAACTGCAGAGTCCTCAGCTACGCAATAAAGATACAATCCTACCGACTCCAGGCTAGTGGGGCTGGGAGGGGAAGGTGGGCGGTGGGCCTTCCCAGAGCTTTACCCTGCTGCTCACAGACCAGAGTGTGCAGCTGGCACACAGCTGCCAGGCCGGCCCATTTACTAAGTGTGTAAACTTGGGCAGGTTTCCTAATTCTTTTGTGCCTCAGTTTCTCCACCAATAAAATTGAGTTTTGATCATTAAATGAAGTAATACACAAAAAATACATAATACCTCACATCTGGGACTTCCCTGGTGGTTCAGTGGCTGAGACTCCACGCTCCCAATGCAGGGGGCCCGAGTTCAGTCCCTGGTCAGGGCACTAGATCCCACGTGCTGCAACTAAGACCCAGCATAGCCAAATAAATAAAATAAATTTTAATAATACCTCACTTCTGTGAGAATGGCTGCTATCAAAAGGGTAAATAAGAACACATGCTAGTGAGGATGTGGAGAAAGGGGAACTCTTGTGCACTGTTGGTGGGAATGTAGATTGGTGCAGCCACTATGGAGAACAGTACGGAGGTTCCTCAAAACATTAAAAAACAGAACTAACCTATGACTCAGCCATCCCACTTTGGGGTATACACCCAAAGGAAGAAAAAACAGGATAATGACGATAAATGATATATGTCCTCCTGTGTTTATTGCAGCACCATTTACAATAGCCAAGACATGGAAACAGCCTGTATCAGCAGTCCCCAATCTTTTTGGCCCCAGGGACCAGTTTCATAGAAGACAATTTTTCCATGGACTGGGGCAGGAGGGATGGTTTCAGGATAATTCAAATACATTACTTTTTTTTTGTGCACTTTATTTCTATTATTGTTACATCAGCTCTACCTCAGATCATCAGGCATTAGATTCCAGGAGGTGGGAACCCCTGGCCTATACTCTGGAATGTTATTCAGCCATGAAAAAGAATGAAATCTTGTCATTTTCAACAACATGAATGGCCCTTGAGGGCGTTAAGTTAATCAAAATAAGTCAGGCTGAGAAAGACAAATACTATATGATTTCACTTATTTCTGGAATCTAAAAGCAAACAGGGACTTCCCTGGTGGTCCAGTGGTTAAAAATCTGCCATGTTCCAATGCAGGGGATGTGGGTTCAATCTCTGGTCGGGGAACTGAGATCCCACATGCCGCAATTAAGACCCGACTCAGCCAGGTAAATAAATTTAAAACTAAAATTAAAAAATAAAAACAAACTCATAGATATAGAGAAGAGATTGGTGGTTGCCAGAAGTAGAGGGTGGGGAAAGTGGGTGGAAGGAATCAAAAGATAATAACTCCAGTTATAAGATAAATAATATTCTGGGGATGTGATGCACAGCATACTTAACAATGCTGTGTTGTCTATTTGAAAGTTTCTAAGAGAGTATATATTAAAAGTTCTCATCACAAGAAAAAAAAAGTAACTGTGAGGTGATGGGTGTTAGCTGAACTTCCTGTGGTGCTCATTTCAAAATATATACAATTATCAAATTGTTATGTGGTATAGCTTGGACTAGTACAATATTATGTCAATTATATCTCAATAAAACTGGAAGATAAAAGTGCCTAAAACAGTGCCTGGCACATACTAAGTGCTCAATAAATTTAGCTCTCATTATTATGTAAGTCAAGTGGGCCTTAGAAAGCATCACTACGAACAAAGCTAGCGGAGGTGATGGAATTCCAGTTGAGCTATTTCAAATCCTCAAGGGTGATGCTGTGAAAGTGCTGCACTTGATATGCCGGCTAATTTGGAAAACTCAGCAGTAGCCACAGGACGGGAAAAGGTCAGTTTTCGTTCCAATCCCAAAGAAAGGCAATGCCAAAGAATGCTCAAACTACCGCACAATTGCACTCATCTCACATGCTAGTAAAGTAATGCTCAAAATTCTCCAAGCCAGGCTTCAGCAATACGTGAACCGTGAACTTCCAGATGTTCAAGCTGGTTTTAGAAAAGGCAGAGAAACCACAGATCAAATTGCCAATATCCGCTGGATCATCGAAAAAGCAAGAGAGTACCAGAAAAACATCTATTTCTGCTCTATTGACTATGCCAAAGCCTTTGACTGTGTGGATCACAATAAACTGTGGAAAATTCTGAAAGAGATGGGAATACCAGACCATCTGACCTGTCTCTTGAGAAACCTGTATGCAGGTCAGGAAGCAATAGTTAGAACTGGACATGGAACAACAGACTGGTTCCAAATAGGAAAAGGAGTACGTCAAGGCTGTATATTGTCACCCTGTTTATTTAACTTATATGCAGAGTACATCATGAGAAACGCTGGGCTGGAAGAAACACAAGCTGGAATCAAGATTGCTGGGAGAAATATCAATAACCTCAGATATGTGGATGACACCACCCTTATGGCAGAAAGCGAAGAAGAACTAAAGAGCCTCTTGATGAAGGTGAAGGAGGAGAGTGAAAAAGTTGGCTTAAAGCTCAACGTTCAGAAAACTAAGATGGCATCTGGTCCCATCACTCCATGGGAAATAGATGGGGAAACAGTGGAAACTGTGTCAGACTTTATTTTTTTGGGCTCCAGAATCACTGCTGATGGTGACTGCAGCCATGAAATTAAAAGACGCTTACTCCTTGGAAGGAAGGTTATGGCCAACCTAGATAGCATATTCAAAAGCAGAGACATTACTTTGCCAACAAAAGTCCATCTAGTCAAGGCTATGGTTTTTCCAGTGGTCATATATGGATGTGAGAGTTGGACGGTGAAGAAAGCTGAGCGCCGCAGAATTGATGCTTTTGAACTGTGGTGTTGGAGAAGACTCTTGAGAGTCCCTTGGACTGCAAGGAGATCCAATCAATCCATCCTAAAAGAGCTCAATCCTGGGTGTTCACTGGAAGGGCTGATGTTGAAGCTGAAACTCCAATACTTTGGCCACCTCATGCGAAGGGTTGACTCATTGGAAAAGACCCTAATGCTGGGTAGGATTGGGGGCGGGAGGAGAAGGGGACGACAGAGGATGAGATGGTTGGATGGCATCACCGACTCGATTGACATGGGTTTGGGTAGACTCTGGGAGTTGGTGATGGACAGAGAGGCCTGGTGTGCTGCAATTCATGGGGTCACAAAGAGTCGGACACGACTGAGCGACTGAACTGAACTGATTGTGTATGTACCTGCCCTGTTTATGATAGGAAAGGTCAGCTTTCCCCAGGAACCAGTTTCCTCTTTTGCCCACAAGGACTTGTTGTTTTAGTTGCTAAGTCATGTCTGATTCTTTTGTAACCCCATGGACTAGCCTGCCAGGTTCTTCTGTCCATGGGATTTCCCAGGCAAGAATACTGGAGTGGGTAGGCATTCCCTTCTCCAAGGGATCTTCCCAAGCCAGGGATTGAACCCGTGTCTCCTGCATTGGCAGGCAGATTCTTTACTACTGAGCCACCTGGGAAGCCCCGCCACGAAGGACTAGCACCTTGCAAACCCTATCAATCAGGCTCCTGCCTTCAACCTCAGGCCCAGCTCCACCTGGGGGATCCCAAGGCCTTAGAAAACTGGACAGTGGTGGCATTCGGAGTTCCAGCACAGAGCCCAGGCCTCAGAGAAGTTCTCACAGAGCAGCCTCACCCCATCCTCAACCCCATCCTCTGCCTCTGGATTTGGGCTGCCCTCTGGCTCAGAAAAGGGGATAGGTTGGGAATGAGGAGGCTGATTTGCCATGACCTTGAATCTCCTCTCTTGCCTTCGAAGGACTTTCTGTTTGCTTGTCCAGATAAGAGTATCATCGATAGCAGCCACCGTTGACTGAGTACCCACTAGATGTTGGACCATTTAATCCACAAAGAAACCCTATAAAGTGTTATAAGGGCATCTATGAATTAACAACCCTTTGCACGATGGAGTGTGGAAACTGAGCTCAGAATTGTCAAGCAACTGGCCAAAAGTGGCAGGGAAGTGAGATCTGAACCCATGAAAGTCTGACAAAGTCTGTCTCCAGGACACCACATGACTCAAGCTATGGGTCAAGCTGAAGTTGCAGAGTCACCTTCCCTGGAGTTCCTGCCCTGAGGAGCCTAAACATGGGAGGGCATTTGGGCAGGGGCACCCGGATGCCCGGTTAACTTTGAATTTTAGATAAACAATGAACAGTTTTTTAAGTAGAAGCATACGCTCATGTCTTGATGAAGGTGAAAGAGGAGAGTGAAGAAGCTGCCTTAAAACTCAACGTTCAAAAAACTAAGATCATAGCATCCTGTCCCATCATTTCATGGCAAATAGATGGGGAGAAAGTGGAAACAGGGTCAGATTTTTATTTTCTTGGGTTCCAAAATCACTGCAGAGTGAGTGACTGCTGCCACGAAATTAAAAGACACTTGCTCCTTGAAAGAAAAACTATGACAAACCTAGAGAGCATATTAAACAGCAAAGACATCATTTTGCCAACAAAAGTCCGTATAGTCAAAGCTGTGGTTTTTCTAGTAGTCATGTATGGATGTGAGAGTTGGAACATTAAAAAGTCTGAGTGCTGAAGAATTGATGCTTCCGAACTGTGGTGCTGGAGAAGACTCTTTTTTTTTTTTTTTTTTGCAGGAAGGTCAAACCAGTCAATCCTAAAGGAAATCAATCCTGAATACTCATTGGAAGGACTAATGCTAAAGCTGAAGCTCCAGTCCTTTAGCCACCTGCTGTGAAGAGCTGACTTATTGGAAAAGACCTTGATGCTGAGAAAGATTGAAGGCAGGAGGAGAAGGGGACAACAGAGGATGAGATGGCTTGATGGCATTACTGACTCAATGGACATGCATTTGAGCAAATTCTGGGAAATGGTGAAGGACAGAGAGGCCTGGCATGCTGCAGTCCATGGGGTCACAGAGTCGAACATGACTTAGTGACTGAACAACAACTACAATATTTGGGACATACATATACTGAAAATTCCTCATTACTCATCTGAAATTCACAGTCAGTTGTGTGTCCTGTGTTTTATCTGGGAGCCTAGTCTGGGGGGGCCTCATTCACTTTCTGCAGCAGCCAGTTCAGCAGATGAGAGGCACAGGCTCGGCCTCTGGATCACACCACCACACCGTGGCGTCACTTAATCCCCTCTCATCTCCGTGCCCCTTTACTAACTCAGAGGTTGGTTACATGACTTGTCTGCCCACCCCTACCCCCACCCCCACCCCCACCCCCATCTCCCAAGCCTCCGGCTGTTTTCACAGTGCTCAGCAAAGTGGTCGCCACAGCCCAAGGGAGGATTGGTTCTTTTCCAGGGTAAAATGGTCAATCAGCTGCATTGACATAAGAGAAATATTGGCAACATGTGAAATGTTCAACAAGTAATGCAGCCTACACACTCTCTTAAGAGCTGTTAAGAATCCTGTGGTTACAAATGACAGAAACCCTCACTTTGACTTCGACTAAGAAGGAATTGATAGCTTGTGTCCCTGAATAACCAAGGTGACCACAATGATGGTAGCCAACTGACAGACAACCGTCCCCCCACCCGCCAGTGCTCAAAGCTGGAACAGTCTGAGCAACAAAATAAATAAAGTAGCATTGGATTATATCCCAAAGTATAAAATAAATATGCAGGAGTCCATACTTACATAAATAAATGATTGAATACATAAATGAGAAGAAAAATCTCCCATGCAGAAGAATTCCAAATAATTTATGTAGATACTCCATCCTCAAAGGGAAGCAACATAAATCCTCTCTCCTTAAGCATGGGCTGCACGTACTAAATTCTTTCCAAAAAGAATAATATGCAAAAGGACAATAAAAAATAACTTGACAGGGCTTCCCTGGTGGCTCAGTGGTAAGGAATCCGCCTGCCAATGCAGGAGACGTGGGTTCGATCCCTGATCAGGAAAGATCCCACACGCCTCTGAGCAACTAAGCCCATGCATCACAACTATTGAGCTTGTGCTCTAGAGCCTGGAAGCCGCAACTACTGAAGTCCTCACACGCTGGAGCCCGTGTTCCGCAATGAGAGAGCCACTGCAATGAGAAGCCATCACACCACAACTAGAGAGTAGCGCCTGCTCTCCGCAGCTGGAGAAAACCAGAGCAGCAATGAAGACCCAGCAAAGCCAAAAGTAAAGAATTAAAAAAAAAAAACGACAGCATCCAGCAACCATTGTCAAGTGAGGCATTCTCAAGATTTTTTGAAAGAATATTTAAATAATAAATGTAACCGTTCCTTAAATAAATAAATAACTTGGCAGTGGAGAAACCTGACAGACCCCACCTCAGTTAGGTGATCAAGGTCAACATCAACCATGATGTCCTGTTGACCACTGGCACCCTTGATATGATGTGATGAGAATGACACTTCGCTTTGATGTCCTGTTGACCATTGGCATCCCTGATATGATGTGATGAGAACGGAACTTTGCTTCTATGGTCCTCCTCCAAAAACATACAACACCAACCTAATCACAACAAAAACATCAGACAAAAACCAATTAAGGGGCATTTTACAAGATATCTGACCAGTATTTATCAAAAGTGTCAAAGTCACCAAAAGCAAGGAAAGTCTGAGAAACTGTCACAGCCAAGAAGAAGTCTACATAGAATGTGGTATCCAGGGTGGGCCCCTGAAATAGAAAAGGGCATTGGTAAAGACTAAGAAAGCATGAGTAAAATATAGACCTTGTTTAATAATAACATACCAGGGACTTCCCTGGTGGTCCAGGGGCTAAGACTCCAGGTCCAGTGGCTAAGACTCCGAGCTCTCAATGCAGTGGGCCCAGGTTCAATCCTTCATCAGGGAACTGGATCCCACATGCCACAACTAAAGATCCCATATGCCGCAAATAAGACCCAGCACAGCCAAATAAATA
Organism: Giraffa tippelskirchi; assembly: GCF_054371585.1. Lineage (NCBI taxonomy): Eukaryota > Metazoa > Chordata > Mammalia > Artiodactyla > Giraffidae > Giraffa > Giraffa tippelskirchi. The sequence goes on along the minus strand of NC_137281.1, from coordinate 141,793,578 downwards.
AATAAATATTTTTAAATAATAATAATAATGCACCAATACCAGTTCATTCATTGAGATACATTTGCCACATTAATGTAAGTTGTTAATAATAGGAGCAATGGGGTATGGGTTCTATGGGAATTCTCTATACTATTTTCGCAATGTTTCTATAAATCTAAAACTGTTTTAAAATAAAAAAGTTATATTAAAAAAAAATCCAGAGGCTTCAGGCATCGCTGGACATGGAGCTCAAAAATCTTCATCTTTTGATTCAGCCTTCCTCCTTGTTGGCCTCAGGCTCCCCCCTGCTAGGAATATGACAGCGGCACCTCCAGGCTGTGTGCCCTCAGGTCCCAGTTCACCAGAAAGGACCAGCTGCTTCTTCCCCAGAATTCCAATCAATCTCAGCATCTGGTTGAGCTTTATTGCTGGGGCCGGAGGAATGAGGAGCTCTGACTGACTTACACCTGTCCCCAGGCTTCAGCTCTGAGGCAGGGGCTGGTTTGGGGGGAGATATAGACACATCAAAACAGGGGCTGTTGGCTAAAGCAGGTGAATGGGTGCTTGGTGGTCAAAACGCATCAATGTCCAATGTTCCCTTTCAACATTTTTGGTGCTAAAATGTCCCTGCATGAAATAATGATGGTTCTTTCTTTCATATTTCCACTTCCCCAATATTCTGTATCTATCAGTTTCATTTTTAAATGTAATTCAAGAAATCCCAACATGGAAGAACCACCATTCAAGTCTGGCCCACAGCGCTAAAGCATCTCAGATGAGAATAGGAAGGATGACTTCCTTTTAGGACTCCATCTTGAGGGCACAGTGTGCATAGGGACCAATGAAGCAGAAAAGCCAGAGGGCTCCCCAAGAAGAGCATTTCTTGGGCTGAAGCAGGAAAAGTTGAGAAACTCCCAGGATCATAATATTTACTGATACTTAGGATGAGCCACACACATTCCTCAACAGGTAGATGCGTGAACACCTGTGGTCCTCACGGTAGTGCCAGGCAGTGAGTATTGTGTGCTGTGCTTAGTCGCTCAGTCATGTCTGACTCTGCAACCCCATGGACTGCAGCCCCCCAGACTCCTCTGTCCATGGGGATTCTCCAGGAAAGAATACTGAAGTGGGTTGCCCTACCCTCCTCCAGGGGATCTTCCCAACCCAGGGACCAAACCCAGGTTTCCTGCATTGCAAGATTCTTTACCATCTAAGCCACCAGTGAAGCCTGCAGTAGGTATGACTATCCTCGTTTTATAGAAGGAGAAACTAAGGCAGAGAGTGCTTAAGTATTGCCCAAAATCACACAGCTGGCAAGTGACAGAGCTGGGATCTGATCCCAGGCTCTGACTCCATAACCACTGTACCAGAAACCATTATTTAGAAATTCAGATAGGAAAATGATGCAAAAATACAGATAGTACTCAATATCTAGCTTATCACTCCCAGTTTTTTAGATCTGGATTACCATTGACCTTCCCTGTGGTTGGAAAGTCACTTCACTTCAACTGTCTGGACCTCACAGGGGAAAAAATATATAATTCATCTCTCTAAAAAAGGAAATAAAAACAAACAGGTTGGGGCGGGGGGGAACAGTCTACCTGAAAAAAAGCACAGGTTCAAGATTCTAAACTCAATTCACATCTGTGTGCTGTTTTCACTTCAGTTATACATGAGATATTTCAGGGCCAACTTGATTTTCTTTTCCTCTTCTGAGCCGGTCATCAATTCATATCAGCAATTCACTCTACTCTGGCTCCCTAGCTCCGCACTGGCACCCCAGCAGGTGTTCAGAATGAGGCTGGCATTACTCAGTGGAGCCCTTCCTGCTAGAGACTCAGACTGGTCCAGGGCCCTTGAGTGAAAGGAGATGTGGGCACCCGGCATGCCGACCCTCTTCCAGGAAATGCCCTTGGGACTCTTTTTGGGCTCTCAGTTCATGGTTACCAACCTTAAGTCCATAGTAATAATCAGAAAGAAAGTCACTGCAAACCCAATTCATTATTTTGCACTATGAACCTGCCCCTTAATCTGTATTCCCTGCCAGTCATTCAAACCAGAATCCTGGGCTGTTGCATCCCATAGCCAACCCGCCCTAAATTCTTTTTCAGTTTCTTTTCTCTTAGAGGTTATTACAAAATGTTGAGTATAATTCCCTGTGCTATACAGTAGGTCCTTGTTGGTTATCTGTTTTATATGTAATAGTGTGTATATTTTAATCTCAAACTCCTAATTTATCCCTCCCCCCTCTTTTCCCCTTAAGTAACCATAAATTTGTCTCTATGTCTCCAGGTCTGTTTCTTTTTTCTAAATAAGTTCATTTATCTCATTTGGGAGGAGGGGGTTTCCACATATAAGACATACGATATTTGTCTTTCTCTGTCTGACTTCACTCAGTACGACAATCTCTAGGTCTTCCATGTTGCTGCAAATGGCATTACTTCATTCTTTTCTATGGCTGAGTAGTATTTCATCACACATATGTATCACATTTTCTTTATCCATTTATCTGTCAATGGACATTTAGGTTGCTTCCATGTCTTGGCTATCGTTAATTATGCTGCAATGAACATTGGGATGCATGCTTCTTTTTGAATTACAGTTTTCTCCAGATAGGCATTCTTGTGGGGGTTGCAGAAGCTTCCTGTGGAACTGGGCCTGCAGTTTCTTCACGAAATAATTGTTGCAACTCCTCCAAACCCATCTACCTCCAAGTCATTCCTCCATCCTCAGTCATCACAGTGGCCAATGTCATCAGAAACCCAATGACGTCTACCGAAAACAGGCCATGGATCCCCACTGCCTCCTGGATAAAGGCTGAAGAACTCTTGGGATTCCTGAGGGTCCAGCTGAGTTCTAGGAATTGTGGGAGAGGCAAGAGAAATGGGGGGCATTGCCTTTATATCCAGAAAGTCACAACAGAACTGAGAAGACAAGAGACACATAGGAAGCTAGATGTGAAGCAGACCCAGTGGTTTACATAAGTATAGTGTTTAGCAAAGGGCCTGGCAAAGAAATAGCTCACTAAGCAGAATCCATAATAGTAATAAATAGCATGATTAGTATTACAGGATATAATGAGTCAAAATCTTGAGGTGCTTTCTCTAAGTAGAGCAGGGAGATTTCAGGAGTTGAGTGTGACCCGGCAGGAAACCCACCCCCAATCCTGCACACTCTGGGAGTTTACACTTTTTTACATTTGTCAGGCAGAGACAGCTTTGGAAATGAGCTTTGGGATCCAAAGATGGAAGATGTTTGAATCTCAAGGCTTTCCTGTACTTGTTTCTCAGTAACTCCGCAATTCCACACCACCACCGCACTCTCCCACCCAGATCGGCTGGGCCCCCTCATGCTGGCTCAGGAAGGCCCAGCCACTCCGGGGCTGCAGACACCTCCAGGGTCTGAGACCCTGGGGCCTCAAGACCTCAGGGAGCCCTCTCTAGCCTCCCAGGCTCGGCGGACGGCAGACCCCAGTCCAGCCCCCATGCTGCCCAGGCCCTGATGCCCTTAGCTGTTCTTCAAGACTCAGCCTTGCTTTCCAGAGAGTTGGTTACTTGGCTGGGGGCAGGCCAGAAGTAGGCAGGCGTGCACACCCGCGCACACCCATACTCCCCCCAACCCCCCACCCCACCCTCCCCACCGCACCCCGGCCGGGTCTCCCTGGGCCTCTGCCCTCCCTGTCCCTCCCCCACGTCCCCTCTGCTCTCAGCCCCTTGCTCTGTGCCAAACTCCAGCACTCTCAACGGTCCCCAACTGCTGCCACTAATCCCGTTCTGGGGAGCAGGTCAGCAGTGAGGGAGCCGCAGCTCGTGTGAAAACAGCCCCGCTGGCCCCAGCAGCTCACACCTGCACTCTCCATTCATCCCCACTGTTTACACATTGTCATCCACAATTAATGCTTTCCCAGGAACCGCAGCAGGCCGATTGCCCCACTGCCACACAGGGACCCCATTCTGAGCCCTTGTGTCTGTTAAATTGAGCATGGGGCCCTGTGATTAAATTAGGGTTTGAGGATCTGCCATTCTGGCCCCCACCCCTTCCCCTCCCCCCCTTCCCTCCTCTTCTTCATCCCTCTCTCCCCTGCCCTCCCGTCTCCCTCCCTCCCTCCCCTTCCGCTTTCCATTCCCATTCATCACAGAGCCCCTTGGCAGCTTGGTTGGGGGGGTGGGGGAGGTGGGCAAGGGGGGAATGGCCCTGCCCCTGGGTAAGATGAAGAGTGGACTTCCTTCATAAAGCAAGGACAGAAGGGGAGACATGGCCCCTGGATGAGAGGGGCTTTGGGGAGAGGACACAATGCAGGAACAGGAATGAGAAAGAAGAGAATGGTGTGGAAAGCGAAAGTGAAAGTCGCTCAATCGTGTCCGACTCTTTGAGACCCTGTATAGGTCTGTATAGTCCATGGAATTCTCCAGGCCAGAATACTGGAGTGGGTAACCTTTCCCTTCTCCAGGGGATCTTCCCGATCCAGGAATTGAGGTCTCCTGCATTGCAGGTGGATTCTTTACCAGCTGGGATATGAGGGAAGTGGTGTGGGACCTATGCTAAATCAGTGATTTAATTCTTAGAACCAACATGGCAGAGTGGTTAAGAGTTCAGGCTCCAAGGTAAAGCCGGCTGAGTTTGGGTTGGATTCCTGGCTTCTCTTACTTTTTACCTTTGGAATCTTATTCAAATTGAATAAGTCTTATTTTCTCTGAGCTGGACAGAGGAATCAGAAACAGCAAGAAGACAGAGGCTGTCTATATCCTTGCTACAATGGAAAGAGAATGGCATGATACTTCTGGGATCTTCTTCCCTAAACCCAAGAAGTGAACTGAAGTGAAAGTCATTCAGTCATGTCCAACTCTTTCGACTCCATGGACTATACAGTCCATGGAATTCTCTAGGCCAGAATACTGGAGTGGATAGCCTTTCCTTTCTCCAGGGGATCTTCCCAACCCAGGAATCAAACCCAAGGTCTTCCGCATTGCAGGTGGATTCTTTACCAGCTGAGCCACAAGGGAAGCCCTCCCCAAACCTATAAACCCAGTCTAATCATGAGAAACGGAGAAGGCAATGGCAAAAAACAGCAGAAAAATCTCAACAGGGGGACATTCTACAAAGTATTCTGGCCAGTTCTCCTCAAAAACAATGAAACTGCCATGGTCAAGGGAAGCACAGGGAGGTGTGATGACTAAAGGTAATGTGGCATCCTAGATGGGGTTCTGAGACAGGAGAGGATGTTAGTAAAAAGTGAGGAAATCTGAATACAATATGGACTTCAGTTAATAATTAAGTATTAATATTGGTTCATTTATTATAATGAAAGTACTGTACTAATGGAAGATGTTAATAAGAGGAAAAACCCAGAGACAGAGTATATGGGATCTCTCTGTACTACCTTTTTAATATTTTTATAAATCTAAAACTGTCTTCAAAAAATTTAAAGTTTATTATTAAAATGTAGGGGTAAGAGTGGATTCAGAGAAAATGGTGGCAAGGGCACAGCTTTTTAACCTTCTATAGCTCCCCCAAACACAGATGAAGTCGTCAGGATAGCAAAATCAGAGGCCTTGGACAACCATATTAGGTAACAGGGGATTCCCAAACTACTAAGTATCCCCAAACCCCCAAAACTCATTGAAAAACACAGCAAGTTAATCTGGGAAGAAAACCTAGAAGGTGCTGTAAATAGTATCCAAGTAGAATAGGACTGGACAATAGGAGCAAAGGATAACAAAATGTGAAGCAGAGGAAACTAATGTCAGAAAATGCCACACCGTATTTTTTATCTCTTTGCAAAAACAACAGAAGGAGCTCTAGAACCAAGAGTCTAAAAAACTCTTAACTCTTTTCTCCAAAAATACTCAATTCACTTTTTTAAAATAAAAAAAGCAGTAACAGAAAAGAGAAAAGGATTGTTTGGGAATCCCTTGACGGTCCAGTGCTTAGGACTCCACACTTTCACTGCCAAGGGCCCGGGTTCGATCTTTGGTTGGGGAACTAAGATCCCATAAAGTGTAGAGTGCAGCCAAAGAAAGAAAGAAAAGAATTGACATCCAAGCAAAAAGACTAAATCACTTGTAAGAGAAAGAAAATGAGGTTGTCCTCAGACCCTCTGACAGCAATGCTTTTTGCCAAAATATAATCAAATATCATATTGAAGACACTCAAGAAAAAGGAAAATGTGAGCTGTGGGTCTTATATCCAGCCAAATTGACCTTCAAGTATAAAGGCCACAGGTAAAACTTTTGATAAGATGCCAGAACTCTGGAACATTTTTCCATGATCTTTTCCTAAGGAATCCACTAGAAAATTAGTTTTAGAAAACAAACAAACAAACAAAAATCACTGGAAAGATACCTGCATAAACACTGGTGGTAGACATTAAATACATATTTACCTGTAAAACTGAGACTGAATGGTTGTGAGAGAGGGTAGCATGTAGTGCTTACATCTCTGATAAGGTAAATAAAATGCAAATATCATAATAAAGTGGATAAGAATGGAGGGTGTGGATGAAAAGTAGAATAAGCATGCTGATTGCCTTATAAGTATTTTTTGGAAATACGACAGTACTACTTCAAATACTGGTATAAAAGGAGGAGGCAGGGAAAAGATGTCACTACCTGATTTTAACATTGTTTAGTATTATGGCACCAAAAGACAATGGGCCACCTTCAAAGAAGAGAGGGTACTTTGGGCGTTATATAAAGGTATGAATATAAAAATGACCATTAGAACAAAACTTAAAACCTTCCCAAATACCAAAAGATGAATCAAGAGAGAAAGAACATAATAGTCCACATAATGAAAGATACATGACAAGAAGTATGAGAGATAAGAGATATATGACATGTCATAATAATATGACAGAAATGAGCCAAACATATTGATCACACCACTTTCCTTTTAACTCACCTATTAAAAAGAAAAGATCTGGGGGACTTCCCTGGTGGTCCAGTGGCTAAGACTCTGCGTGCGCAATATTATAGGCCGTTGGATCCCGGGTCAGGGAGCTAGATCCCAACTAAGAGTTCACATGCCCCAACTAAACGATCCCACACGACACAGCTAAGGCCTGGCATAGCCAAATAAATAAATATTTTTTTAAAAAAAGGAAAAGATTTTTAGACTGGCCAACAAAGCAAAACGAATACCTGTGCAATGTACAAGGGACACACTTAAAAAACAAAGAAATTCAGATAGCATGATAATTTTTAAATGGACAAAGGTATGCCGGGAATATGTAAATACAATAGTCAACAAGAGGAGTGACACTAAAAGAGACAAGGAAGAGCATTTTATAATGATAAAGCCTGTAATTCACCACGAAGATATAAAATTATTAACATACAGCAACCATGTTCATAAAGAAGAAGCTATAGCATTTGCAAGAAAAAATATAAAGAAACGTTGATAAAAGTCCATGGCATTTTTATGAACCAGCCTCAGATGGCATATAGTATCATTTCCACCATACTTCGCTGGCCATGGTAGTTACAAAGGCCGCCGCACAGAATTCTTCTGTTGACTGATGTGTAGGTAGAACTCTAGACATAACATGTGAAGATGAGATAAGAGGTGTAACTGAGACGTCATGACCTGAGTCCTGAGTTCCAGCCCTCACCCTTGTGGATCATTTTGCCTCTGTGGCAGCTCCTTGTTGCTTGATTCTACTTTAAATTTTTCACTCTATTTTCTATGACCAGAAGTTTTGCTTTCGTTATTTATTTCCACCGTATGGTGAGATCATTGGCAACTTACTGAATGCTTAACTTAATTAGCGCACTCTATCAGAAAATTTAAGTTAAATTATCAATAAAGAAAATACACAACTGAAAAGAGAGCAAGCAAGGGGACGGGAGAGGTAAGGTAGGAACTGTGAGACGAGCAGGTGGAGGAACCATCGGCACGCACTCTGAGGCTGCTCCGGGAGGAGGATGAAAAGGAAAACTGAACCAGCCTGTCCATGCATAATCGCAAATGTCTTCCAGGATCAGTCTCCTGCCCAGAGGCAGGCCCCCAGTACCACTGGAACACCAGCATTAGATACTGTCTTGGTCCATTTGGGCTACGACTATAAGCTTATAAGCAACAGAAATGTATTTCTCACAATTCTGGAGGCTGGATGTCTGAGATCATGGTTGAGTTCTTGTTGCATCTTCACACAGAGGAATGCAGAGACAGGAAGCAATCTCTTTCATGACTCTTAAAGGGCACTAATCCCATTCATGAGGCTCCATCCTCATGACTGCATCTAATTCTAACCACTTCCTAATACCATCACTTTTGGGGGTAGGGTTTCAGCACATGAATTTGGGAGCAACATGGACATTCAGTCTGTAATAGATACCAAACCCCAAGGCAGGGGCTCAGAGCATGCAGGGTTTCCAGACATTCACTAAAGGTCACAAATTTCCTGGCACTATGGGGATCCACTGGGAGCTGACTCTTCACACGTGCGCCGACTTCACCTCATACCTTGTTTCTGCTACATGTAACTAACTCAGTCCCACAATCCCAGTTATGGCTGCATGTGAAGGGAGCAACATAAGATGAAGGTGGAAGTCAATGGAGTTGGGTTTCTAGTCCTCCCAACAGAAGCTCAATAAAAAACATTGTCTTAATATCTTCAGCCTGGCACAGAACGTGGCACCCAGATCAATACACACACATATACCCACACCAACACTGGTTCAGTGATGGATGGAAAGTGGAATAGAAAACAGACTCACAATGACAGTAAAAACATTGGAAAGGTTTTCCTGTGTTATTTGCATCATTATAAACTTTCTAAAGAATGAAAAATTTAGGAATAAATTTCAGCTTATACAAATAATATGAGACACTGTGCAAATATCCCTGAGTCTTGACAATCACAGATGAACAGGCTTCCCAGGCGTTTGCCCTCACTCCCAGCCCTCAACCTCCACCAAGCCCCCAGGGCTTCTTGACCAGCCTGGCAGCACGTAGCTAGGCTCCAGCCGTGCGGAAGCACCAATTATCCTTGGCAGCAAGACTTAGGCTTGTGACTGGCCAAAGGAAGTCTGAGGGCCATTCCAGTGTGAATCTCTTGAACTGTTTATTTTCAAGCAGGCTTAGAATGGGTGTAGAGATGTGTCTAAGACTTGGAGAAACCTTAGACCCATTTCATTTTCTGACACAATTCATCCTAAAACATGTGTCTTGTCCCAGGCTTTCCATGGAAACTCCCAGGAATTTGAGGCAGTAGTCATAACAGGAGAGGAAGCAGGTCAGCAGAGCCTCAGCTTTATCTTGGAAGTGGGGAGGGCCAGCTGCAAGGAAGGAAGATTGGAATCCCAGTGAGATTCTGTACTGGGAAAAAAAAAAAAAATCCACATCTGTGGAGTTTCCCAAAATTTAGGAGACAAGAAGATCCACAGCCTAGCTCATCACAACACCATCACGACCACCTCCATTAGGTGGCATTGCCACATGGCCTGATGGCTTCCATGGGAGGGTTTCATAGCCCCAGTTCCTGATACTCAATTCAAAAAAAGAATATAGTTCTTGGGAAATAACAGCTTAATGAGCAAGGGGGTTGATTTCAGGATGATTAAATGTTTTGGAACTAAACAGAAGCAAGGGTTGCATAACACTGTAAATGTGCTAAATGTCACTGAATTGTTCACTTTAAAATGGCTAATTTTATGTTATGTGAATTTCACCTCAAATTTAAACATAAGGTGGTTTAATACAGTGGTTGAATAGAAAATTAACACCCAAGAACCAGTTACCTTGGCATAGAATAGAAATACCCAGTTAGAAAAGGAAATTGGAGGGAAAGTTCATTTTAAAGCAGCAACAGAAACCATGAAGTACCTAGGATTAAACTGAACAGGAAAGATGTGAGGTCTATGCATTTTAAATTATCACACTTAATTTAAGGGTAAGGCAGAAACAACTTGAATATATATGGGAAAATCAGCCAAAATACTAGATAGGAATTCTGACTATTATGTATGATAGTTCTACCCACAGTATTCTCTAAGTTAAATGCGATCTTAATCAAAATCTCAAATTTCTTTCTGGAACTTGACAAATTTATTATATAATTCAGTTAAATATATAGAAAGTAGTATAATCCGCAATTTACCCATAATCCTAAACAGCACAGATTACTTCTTTTGACAATCTTACTGGATTGTCTTACATGTGTATACATTTTTGGAAAAGATATACAGCACAGTTGCAAATATTTCAGGCTCTTTAGTCAGAGTTGATCCCAGCTCTGCAGCTTAAGATTGTATGGATGAACTTAACCATGTTACCTAAACTTCTAAGGCCTCAACTATCTCTTTTGCAAAATAGATAGGATAGTAAAATCCTTGTAGATATGAGGATTACGTGTAATTATCATATCTGAGTGCTTAGTCTAGTAATTCAGGCATAATGGGTCTCAGCATTCAGTAAATGGTTATTATTACCATTATACCAATACATGATAGCATATATGTGATTTTATTACACACTGTGAGCTGGAGTTTTTTAATTTAATAATGCATTATGGACATCTTTGCAAGTCAAAACATGTATTTCTTTATTATTCAGCACTTAACCTGGCACCTACACATACTATGTGCCCAGAATATATTTGTTACATGAGTAAACGAAGAAATGAATCTTAGCTGGTCTTTTTAAGTTTGCTGCTGGTTGTAATGGTTGTGTTGGGTTCCAGCATATGGACGTACTATGAATGAATAAGCAGTCCTCCCCTGACAGACATGTATTATTTATAATGTTCAAAAAACTGAAGACAGCTCATAGATATAGAGAACAGTCTGGTGCTTGCCAGAGTTGAAGACGTTGGAGGTGGGAAAAATGGGTGGAAGGGGTCAAAGGGTACAAGCTTCTAGTTATAAAATAAATAAGTTGTGGGGATGTAATATACAGCATGGTGACCATAGTAATAACCCTGTATTGCATATTTGAAACTTGTTGAGGAAAGCAATCTTAAAAGCTCTCATCACAAGAAAAAAAATTCTGTAACTATGTATGATGACAGATGTTAGCTACACTTATTGTGGTGAACTTTTCATAATATATATAAATATCATGTTTTATGCCTGAAACTATAATGTATCTCAATTATACCACAATAAAAAAATTTAACTGGAAAAAACATTATAATTATCCATTAATGAGGATTATGGGTAGACTTTTGCTTTGAGTGATTCCAAATGCGTTAAAACAATCCCACCCCATACTAGTTGTGATCAAGTATACCTAGAGGTCATCTCAATGTGATTTCCTCAAGTAAAAATGGTAAGGATAGTTCCATCGGTGGGGGATGAGGGGAGGTTGAGGGGGGCCATCATCTCTCTTCTGCAAAGCTGACTGTACCCCCCCCAGGAGGCTGCTGTGGGTGAGGACTCCCCGGCTGGTGACAGAGCCTGGCTGAGCCCCACCTCTCCGTGTGTCTTTGGTTCCTTGACTCCTTTCTGCTTTTCCAGGAGGGAAAAAAAAAAAAATGCTGTTTCTTGGTGAGAAATGACCACCAAGTGAGAAACACAGTGAAAATTTCTCTAAAGAAAATGTGGATTTCAGGAGAAAGCCTGGAGCCCTAAGAGGCTTTTTCTGTTGGCAAATATGGTGATTCTGAGGTCTTCACGCCGATGGGTCAAAAATGTGTGAGCTACAACCACACCTCCCGCCAACTACACCAGCAGCCGGGGTTTGGAGAGGCCACCCGCATATCTGCAGGCTGAGTCAAGAATCCAGGGAGGCCCCTGCCGATAGCCTACCACCCTTTTCTTCCCACCTCCACCACCGTCCTTCATCGGAGGAGCCTTGTGTGCGTGTTTGCCTCCAAAACGCATAGTTTGCATGTTTAGCATGCCTCCCTCCCCGCTCAGCAGACACGCGAACCACCCCTAGGGAGCAGACGTGCAGGCGCTCCAACAGCCAGGAGAACTGGCAGTAAGTCCTCAGAGGCCCTGGAAAATACAACATGGTCCAGAAGGGTGGGGTTGTTCCAGGTGGGCATGTCTCCTCGGCTCCATGGACTCCTTGCCCTGTGGGGAGAGCAGTAGCTGGAAGGTGGCCGGAGCAGCACTTTCAAACAGCCAGCGCCTGGCAGAGCCCTGTCTCTCTGATCTAAGGCAGCACCCAGAAGCCCAGGCAAAGCTTCCAATATATCAGCGGTTCTCAACTGGTCATGGTTTTGCCTCCCAGAGGTCATTTGGCAATGTCGGCAGAGATTTTTGGTTGGCACAAGTCGGGAGATGCTGCTGGCATCTCGTGGGTAGAGGCCAGCGATGCTGTTAAACACCCTGCCATAACCAGAATAACACCTGCACCGCCCCCCACCCCACGGCCCACCCCGCCAACAAAGAATTATCCAGCCCAAAGTGTTAACAGTGATGATGCTGAAAAACCTTGTAAGACATGCATGAGTGTGGAGGGGGTTCAGACCTGACTCTGCCACTGACTTGTTACGGGACAAGTTTTTAAGTCTCCCTGGGCATCAGTTTTCTCGTTTGTATAATGGGGTTAATGGTAAAGATTTCACAGCACCGTTGTGAGAAATGAAAGGGATTTGATACATAAAATGCCTCACACAATGTAGGCCTTCATAAAGGTCATAGGTGCTCCTTAAATGGGAAAGGAAGCCAGTTTTCAATTTTTAAAAGTCTTTTTACGAATCAATTAGAAGTGTTGGATTTTGGAAGAGAACACTTAAACCATGAAAGCAAGAGAAGCTTATATTTCACAACTACTGTATAAAAGATGAGAGGAAATATGGATGTACAGAAAAATAGTCTTAAATTAGGCTAATCAACAAAAAAACTTGTTTATACAGTACTGTAAGACACAGTGAATTGTGTAAACCTGAGTTATACTTCTAACAGGCTTTTCCCTTTTCCACTAAGAATTTTCTAAATCAAAACGCCATCCCAGGAATTCCCTGGAGGTCCAGTGGTTAGGACTCAGCACTCTCATTGCTGAGGGCCAGGATTTGATCCCTGGTCCGGAAACTAAGATCCCACAAGCATCACCTGTTTGCTTCTAAGATCCCCAAGACGGCATAAGCCCAGAAGCATAAAGCAGGGGATAACCTCCTACAACCAGAAATTCTCTTGATATAAAGGAAATCAAGGTTCTTCCTCAAATGCAGCTTTCCCTGGGCAGAAATTAGGGGCCACGTGGAGACATGGCTCAGAACCAGTGACACCTGGGTGGATGAGCTTCATCAGGGCTCAGGGACTTTCCAATGTGTCTCAAGAAACTGATAGCCAATAACGGTAGGAATGTCACACATTAAACCTATGACTTTAAAAATGCCTCTTGAGATTATCTTATGAAGTGAATTCAGAAAGACAAATACCATACAATATCACTTGTGTGAGGAATCTAAAATAAGACGCAAGTGAACACATCGACAAAACAGAACAGACTTACAGACGTAGAGAACAGATTGTGGTTGCCAAGGGGGAGAAGGGGTGGGGGATGGATGAATTGAGAGTTTGCGATTGGTTAGCAGATGCAAACTAGTATAAATAGAATGGTCCGACTGTATAGCACAGGGAACCGTAGTCAGTATTCTGTGATAAACCATAATGGAAGACAATATTTAAAAAAAAAGAATATATATATATATATATATATATATATATATATGGGCTTCCCTGACAGCTCAGTTGGTAAAGAATCCACCTGCAATGCAGAAGACCCCAGTTCGATTCCTGGGTCGGGAAGATCTGTTGAAGAAGGAATAGGCTGCCCACTCCAGTATTCTTGGGCTTCCCTTGCAGTTCAGCTGGTTAAGAATCTGCCTGCAACGCGGAAGATCTGGGTTTGATTCCTGGATTGGGAAGATCGCCTGGAGAAAGGAAAGGCTACCCACTCCAGTATTCTGGCCTGGAGAATTCCATGGACTCTATAGTCCATGGGGTCGCAAAGAGTCGGACGCAACTTTCACTTTCATTTAGGCTCCCCTGGTGGCTCAGATGGTAAAGAATCTGCCTGCAGTGTGGGAGACCTAGGTTCGACCCCTGGGTTGGGAAGATTCCCTGGAGGACAGCATGGCCACCCACTCCAGTATTCTTACCTGGAGAATCCCATGGACACAGGAGGCTGGCGGGCTACAGTCCATGGGGTCACAAGGAGTCAGATAAAACTGAAGGGACTTAGCACACACACACACATACACACACATATATACAAGAATTCGCCTGACAAGAATACTGGAGTGGGTAGCCTATCCCTTCTCCAGGGGATCTTCCCCACCCAGAGATTGAACCAGGGTCTCCTGCATTGCAGGCCGATTCTTTACTGTCTGAGCCACCAGGGAAGCCCAATATATATAAGAATATATATTATATATATTCTTATACATACATACAATATATATATTCATTCATATATATATATATATGGCTTTCCAGGTTGCACAGCGGTAAAGAATCCACCTACCAATGAAGGAGATGCAAGAAGCATGGGTTTGATCCCTGGGTCGGGAAGATCCTCTGGAGTAGGAAATGGCAACCCACTCCAGTTATTCTTGTCTGGAAAATTCCGTGGACAGAGGAGCTTGGTGGACTAGGATCCATGGGGTCACAAAGAGCCAAACACGACTGAGCACGCATGCACCCACATATGTAACTGAATCACTTAGCTGTATAGCAGGAACTAACACAACTTGTAAATCAACTGTACATCAATAAAAAATTTTCCAAAAAAATTTTGAAACAGATCCCGAAAGTCATGTGGTACGGCAAAAACCAAAAGCAAATAAAAAATAAACAAAAATGCCATTCCTACCCTTTTCATGGCCTTTACATACACCCCTATTTACTCTCTGGTCCCCAAGCCCCAGCTGGCCTAAGTGTAGGGCAATCCCACCAGAGGTGACTTGCTGCCATCTGGTGGTAGAATTGGCAAGGGCAGCTAAAATTTTGTATTCATTTTTATTTTTTCTGGTAAAAATAACAGAAGGAGATCTAGCACACACAAAGCATTTTTTTCTAAATTCAGATATGATTGGCATGTAACATTCTGTAAGTTTAACATGCACAACATGTTGAGTTGATACACTTATACATTGCAATATGATTGCCACTGTAGCAAACGTTTATTTCACAGTGCTCTAGGAGCTACGGGGAATGTAAAGATGGACCAACATGCCCACGCTCCTCCCAGCATCAGATGGAGACATTTGGGTTCCTGGCAGCTGATGATAACTTGGTACCCCTTCAACCTGTTTTAACATATGTTTAGTTGGAGTACGGATTCTCTATTTAATAAAAACAAAAATTATATCCTTCCTTGTGCTCACATAAGAAATCTCCATGAACTCATATAAAGTTCTAATCATTCACACTTAACCAAGGATAGAGATCATTTACAAGCACACAGATATAAAACAATATCCAAAAGTGCTTGAAAATTTTCCTTCTGACTTTGTAAACAAAATATTTTCAACTTTTCCTGTATTTCTTTTCTCTTCTGTTTTCTTTTGCAATTTGCCTAGTTGGGCAACATTCTGAGAGGCAAATTTAAAGATTTAAAATGGAGATAATAAATTACCCATTGGATAACACTATGTCATGATTATTTGATTTCAGAATTTCAGCTAATTTCAAATGGCAGTCAGAGCTGGTAGTGCAACCTAGCATTGCACTGAAGAGGTTGCATTGCCAGGTCACAAAAAGACTAGATCCATTTTGGAGCTACTTTTTTTTTTTTAAGGACTTTCTTATTCCTAATTTAGGGCACAAAATCAATGAAAGCAGGACCAGTTTACTTTTTCCCTGATACAAACAGTGTCATGTGGAAACCTTAGTAAACAGGCATGAGATTTCCATTCATTCCAGTGATTTTTCAAATGTTCATATTTATTATAATATGTTCATATTTATTATAAATATTCTCTATGTCCAAATAATGCATATACATAATGAATAATAAAATATATACTTTAGTATGGATCCCCCAAACCTTGAAATAAAACCTGACAATGACTTCTAAGACCCTGTATGCTGTATCTCTGTGCCCCTGCCCCCACCACGGCAAGGGGAATCTAATATAATGTTTTTGCATCTTGTGTGGGCCAGAGTGCCTGATTGAAAACCACAGGGAAAAACAACTTTAATGGTCTTAAACAAAAGGGGGGATGTTAAAAGAAAAAAAGGTTTTTCACAGAATTCATAGGAAGTTGGAAGGTCAGATCAGCCTAGAAATAGACAAGAAGCAGCAGGGTTTGGGGTTGGCCTGCCACTCTCAAAAAGGGTACAGGGCCCCTCTGCATCCTTTATTCACAATTTCTTTTCTAAACCTGGATCCTGTGTCCACAGCAGGTAGGGGGCTGGCTAGATCAGTGGTTCCCTCAGGCCCCACCCAGGAAAGATCACAGGTCCTCTCTGCTCACAGAGCCCCCAGATTTATTCAGGTGACCATCCCCAGGCTGGGGTCATGACCCTGAGTGGGATGCGGGGACAGAGTGCAACCCCTTTGCAAGGGGCTTCATTTCTCTCTGGCTTCCTCTCTGATTCTCTTTCCTCCCACTCCCAGATCCTCTGAGACTGTTCAGACCTTGGTCTTGAAAGCGATCAAGACTTCTCTCTGTTTTAAGTTTTAAATAAAAAGCCTGAGTATTCTCTTGCTTCTTTCTCTCTGCATTTCTGAAATCCTCCTCTGAAGGCCAGAGAACTCACCAGACAGACAGTAGAGGGACCTCAGGATGAAGGTTCATGTGGGTTTAGGGACGGGAAAGGTTAATATTCAGCATTATCATCCTGCCACTTATTAAAAGTTATTTCTTTTCAAAGATATTTACCATGCCTCAATAATAAACACAAAAGACAGATACTAAAATGATCCGTCATATGATGCAACAGCACCACAGTGAGTTACAAATTCACCTCTTGCTGCGCAAGCTGTGACTCCCCTGTAAGGTGAATGTCCACGTGTAAAAGGGAAGGCCCTGAACCTGGGAGCCTTGAATCCAGATCTGCACCGTGAGCCGCCTGGGATCCTGTGTGGTTTTTCACAAGTGCACCTTCCCATGAGGCTGCAGCCTGCCAACCAAGACACGTCTATGACGAGTGCGCGTGAATGCCTAGAGCCAGCAGAGGCACACATCTTCCTGTGTTGGAGGTCCCCACAAGGTTACTGCTCAGTCAAGCTCACCTGTATGTTTGTTTACTGCAACTTTTATGTGGGTTTTTTTTCCTACTTCTTTGATTAAATTCTAACTAGCATTTTTGGAATCCTAAAAGCACCTTCTGGGTCCTCCAAGAACCCAGTTGGAAACCACCAGGCTGAAATATTAACCATGCTTGCTGCTGGTGGTGAGATTTTTGTTTTCTTCTTTGTGCTTATCTTCCCTTTCTGCCTACTCTAAAATCCACCTGTGCCCCTTGTGTAATTTTGTTTAAGCCGAACAGAAATCAATGTTAAAAAGGACTGCTGACCTTCTAGGTTTACAGCTCTCTGTCCCCAGGGACTTTAGTCTCCTATGCCCTTTGCTCTCTCCTGGCCATGGAATATTTGCTTACAAGTGGTAAGAAGTTGCTTCAGGAGGGGAAGCTAAACTCAGCTCCACCAGCCTCAGCATTTTCCAGGCTGAGTGGAGTAGGAACCACAGTGAGCATGGCAGTAATCACAGCCCGAGCGATACTGGGAAGACCATTGAAGAACTTCTTCACTAAAAGTTGTAAGACACTGCAAACTGTCTTCCTCATCCCCCAGTTCAAGCTCATAAATGTCAGCTCAACCTTGGTCTGTTAAAGGCCTAATGCCCTCCACCCATCACCGCCTTCGCTCTAGGGCATCCTCCTGACCTCTGAGCTCACAGAGGTGGGCCAGGTTCTTGATAATCAGTGTCAACCTGAAAGTTTGCTGTGGCCCCAGCATTGAAGCCCCCAAATCAGACAGTCACTGATGTGTTTTGTGGACTAGAAAAAGTCCAGACATACTCCAGGAGTGGTATCACTATGTCTAGCCATAGAAAGCACAAGGATCAGATAGTTGTTCTTTCCACACCCCACATGGACCTTTCAGCACTTTTCATATTTACTTTGTAGGAGATCAGTCCTCTGAGAGTGTTTGAAAGACCATGTTTGCTGTCTTGTATACATATTTCCCAACCACATGTTACAACACTGAGCGGGTGCCATTTTGCCTTAACCACAACAGACTTAAAACTAACAGGCAGTGCTTAGGATGGAATGAACCCCTTCTAATGTATCCCCTCCTTCAACCAGTGTAACCCTAGAATCTCTGTTTGGATAGTTATTTTGATACTTTGGCTACCTGATGCGAAAAGCTGACTCATTGGAAAAGACTCTGATGCTGGGAAAGATTGAGGAGAAGCGGGTGACAGAGGATGAGATGGTTGGTTGGCACCATCCACTCAATGGACATGAGTTTGAGTAAACTCTGGGAGATAGTAAAGAACAGGAAAGCTTGGCGTGCTACAGTTGATGGGATCACCAAGAGTCAGACACAACTTAGCAACTGAACAACAAAAATTAAGTCTCATGAAAAAGGGTCATCTCTGCCTGTGTTATAGCCACGCATTCCGGGAAACAAGCTCACTCAGAAGGACGATGCAGATAGTGAAGTGCAGTTTATTACACCGGCGGGCCCAAGGCAGAGTCTCCTCTTAGCCAAGGACCCCGACCAGCATTTGTGAAAATCTTTTATACCCCATGTGTACCTGTCTGAACCCACCACCCAATTTCCTTGTGACTTACATAAACAAAGGAAAGGTAAATACAATCACAATAACCCTATCATTCATGTGTTATGTGTTCAAACAATCAATAATCAATAAGCCCGAGGTTACATTCCAAACAGTCAATAATCAATAAGCCCGAGGTTACAGAAAAAACCTTCTATTGTCGTTTCCACAGGCACTAAGCACAGAGTTCAGAGTCCATTAGAGAGGTGGCCGAACATGATTAGCACGAACAGGCCTAAGATGGAGTCCGGGCCCTATGAATTCCTTCTTCACCTGAACCTCATCCACCCCACCTCCAACAGTGACAGGCACTTCATGGTACTTCATCCTTTTTTAAAGAGTTACAGGTTAAAGGTTTTCCCTATGTGGAATTGAAACCAAGCCCAGAAGAACCAGTTTCCCTTACCGCGTTCATGATTACTCTCTCCATCCCAGACTTTATTCCCTTGCTTGTCTCGTATGACCACGATCCCTTTCTTGTCCCTTCTGACCTCAGTCCTTTGCTAGCTGGACACTAATCAACCAGAGTCAGATGACTGAGATTGGTGTGGTTGATAGCATCGTTAAAGTGCTAAAATTGCTATTAGAGATATCACCATTAACTTACAAATTCAGGTTGTTTCTCCAGGACAAGATGAGCTCACAGACCACCACCGCCCCCCCCCCACCAAGGCATGGACTACCTTCCCAGAGAATTGTAAACGAAAAACTTCCTAGCTTCTGAAACCACAATTAAGAAAAAATCAAAGAAATGTCGCAAAACAATGATGAATCTCAGTTTCTTTGTTATTCCTCTTTAAATTATTCCTAACTCAAAGACAAAAATGGAACGGATCTGACACTTACCTCCCACTCATTGCTTAGGGCCCTGCAAACAAAAATTCTTCCTTTGCTGCTGTTAGATTTTGGTTTTCTGAGCCTCAAGCTCACTCTGTTGCAGAATCAGAAACAGATTCACCTCCCAACTCTTCAATTCCTAAATCAAAATGTTCTGAAATCTGAAAGTTGTTTTTTTTTTTCTGTGGTTCCTTTGACAGCAAACCCTGTGATGAACTGGTATGAGGCTATCTGTAGTCTTTATTTATCCCGTCATAATGATTTACAGCAGAAATATCAGTGTGTTTGATTATGGTACTGCCCCAAGCCCCAAATCCATATGTATTATATATCATCCCAAATACCAATTGGGATGATATATAATATATGTTTATATGTACCATATCACCTTTTCAGACTTTGGAAAATTACAGAGGGTTTTGGATAAGTAATTGTGAACCTATATCTGTTTCTCCAAATAGGATATTTTGCTCTTCTACATCCAATTTATTTTTTCTAGGTATTCAAGATCACTGATTGAAAAGAGGTGAATTAAAGTCTCCCACTATTTGTTTGCTTGTCTATTTTTTCCTTATCTCCTGTAATTTTAGCTTTATGAATATTGTTCTTTGTTTCTTGGTAGACAGGCATTCATAACTGTTATATCCTCATTGTGAATTGCATCTTTGAATGTTACAAAGTGCCTCTCTTCATCTTCACCTGATGTGATACTGAGATTACGACTCGTGCTTTCTTTTCTTTGCATCTGCCTCGTGCATCATTATACATTTATTTTCAGCCTTCTGGGAAACACTTTATCTTAGATGGGTCATTTGCTTGACAACAACACAAGGTCAGTTTTGCCGAGAAATATAGTCTGAATTTCTTTTTTTTAATAGGTGAGTTAAGCCTATTTAGACATTTATTGATATGTCACATATGTTAACTATCACACTAATACCATATTATATCTTTTCTTTTTATAGTTTTTAATAATCTCTTACCATGTAGTCTGTGCCCTTGTTGAAAGTTTTTGGAAGTTACTTTTATAATAAAAACTTCAATACCTCCAGCTTTCTATTATCCATTTTCAAATATCTGTTAGCTCCTTACTGTGAACAATGGTGGAGTAAGTAAACATATTTCCTCTTCTTTTCTTTGTCTCCTCTCCTGGCCAGTTTCAGTCAGTAATATAGTTCTCAGAGTTTACCTTTGTATTTAAAAGTGCTTGTTTTATTACCTGGTTTGTCAGCGTTAATGAATATTTTTTGAGTACCAGTTATTAAAGGTGAAGCAATTGGTAAACTTAACTCTACTTCTCACTTTCTCTCTTCCTCTGCAAATACTCATTAGTTACATTGTTTATATACTGTCAGGACATACCGTTTTTACATACTTTCAATCACCCTAATGTGTAGAATTACTTTAGCTTTCATGCTTATTTGCTCAGTCGTATCTGACTCTTTGCGACCCCGTGGACTGTAGCCAGCCAGGTTCCTCTGTCTATGGGATTCTCCAGGCAAGAATATTGGAGTGGTTTCACGATAAATGTATTCAAAATTTGCTGTCAATCTTTTTTTCCATAATTTCCTCAATTATCTTTTAGTTGGCTAACATTCATTCTCTGGTTATTTCCTTAAGAAAGGTTCATAGAATTGATATTCTCTGAATTCTTCCATGTTTGAGACCATCTCTTCACATGGTTCAAGACCATGTCTTCACAGCTGAAGGGGAATATGGCTGTTTATAAAGTCCCTGGGTAACACTTTTTCCTTGAACATATTTTAGGTATGAAACCACCATCTGCTGGAGTTGAATGTTGCTGTAGAGGACTCAGAAGCAAGCTTGATTTTTCTCCCCTGTAAGTGATTTGATCGTTTTCCTTGATTGACCATCTTTGTAATCTAACTTCACCAGGATAGCATCTCTAAGTTAACTTTTCTGGGATAATTTCCCGTGATACAGGGTATAAATTAAAGTCTTCTGTATTTCCAAAAAATATGTTCCTATTTGATATGTTCCACTGTTTTGGTTTTCTTCTAGAGAGACTCCAATTATGTATATAATTAATTTTCTCTCCCTGTATTCTATATCTATCATGTTCTCTCTACCCTGTTCTTAAATCTTTATTTCCTCTCTATTTTGTTTGTCATTCTTATTTCTTTCCTCCATGCCCCTTTATTTATTTATTACTGTGTCAGGTCTCTGTTGCGGCATGCGGGATTTTTCTGTGTGTTTTCCCCTCCATTTTTCTTATGACCGTTGAATGATTTCCAAGAAAAGAAAAGAAAATTCTAATTTCTCCTGCCACTTTCATAGCATAAGTCACTAGCATATTTTTTAAATGGCTACTTTCCTTTAAATGCACCATAGCCAATTACCTGTTAACAGACATTAAGGTTGTTTGCAATGGGTTTTCCTGGTGGCTCAGTGATAAATAATCTGCCTGCCAATGCAGGAGACATGGGTTTGATCCCTGAGTCAGGAAGTTTCTCTAGGCAAGGGAATAGCAAACCATTCCCAGTCTTCTTGCCTGGGAAATCCCATGGACAGAGGAACTTGGAGGGCTACAGTCCATGGGGTCACAAAAGAGTCAGACACAACTTATCGACTAAACAGCAACAAGATTGTTCCCAACATTTCACTGTTACCAAAGTACTGCAGTGAAAATCCTCTTATATATAACCTCACACTCAAATATTTCTGTAGGATCATTTTCTACAAGTAGAATTTGGGAGTTAAGGGCAATAGCTGATTGAAGACTTTCTATGACACTTCAGAATATGGGGAAACAATTCGTTTTGCTAAAGCTGAAGCTACAGTGCCCTTTAATTAAATTCCCTCAACTACTACTATCCTTATTAAATCATTTGGATGTTGTGTTGCTTGGTGTATCCAGCCCGTGAAAAAACCAGTCCAGTCCAATTTGTGAAGAAACATGTAATTACAAAGGCTTTTCCACTCAAAGCTTCCAGGTCTTAAAAGCAGGGTGAGTAGAAGGTAGGATGGGGCAGAAGAAGGGAGAAAACAACTCAGCATCATGGTCAGGGGCACAGAGCCAGGCTGGGTGTCCATACCCAGACTCTCAGACCTGGATGTGAATATCAATCCCACCAATTAATAGCTGTGCAAATTGAGCAGATTGCTTAACCTCTCTGAACCTTCCTTTCCTAATCTGTAAAATAAAGATAGTAATAGTACCCTTCTTCATGAGGCTATTGTGAGGAGTGAATAAGAAATGTAACTGAAACCACCGTGTCTGTCACATACCACATGCTTGATAGCTGTCAGTTATCATTAATGTAACACAAAATACCTGCCTGCCTTTCAAATTTTATGGCTTTAGAGTAGGTGCAGAGGAGATATGGAGAAAAGGATGAACACTGTCAGCTTCCTAGAAGAGATTTTTCCATTCTTTGCAAAGGAACAAACAAAATGGATAAGGGAAGAGGCAGGAGGGAAGTGAGGCGAGGGCAGGAAGATGTGTTTTCAAAAGGAAAAAATTCACAGTAGGAGGTAGAACTTTGGTTTTCTGAAAGGGGGAAAGGACAAAGAATTGACAGAAATGAAATGGCTTAGTATCCAGTTTACAGGTGTGTTAATGGGAACTCTGCTCTTTCTATGGGCATGATCTGATCAAAAGACACATCATGAAGCCCTAAATCTTTTTTTTTACCTATAGGAAATGTATTGATAAGTTATATCTTTAAAGGGTTTTTAAATATATATGCACATATTTTTCCAAGAGTGAAAGATTTCCACTGGGCTTGAAATACTATCTTTACCTATAACTTTAACCAATCTGGTATTTCTATCTGAATAAACGACAATGATACAGCTTGAGGTAGTCATTTGACTTTTGTTTATATTTTCCATCTCATATATTCTTGGGTGCTCTTTTACTACCTTAATTCTTTTTTCTTTAGAATGCTCTTTTGAAGCAGTATTTTAAATTCTTCTCATTTTTTAATGTGAAAAACTATATACATTTTAAAATCAGTGTCAACTGCCCAATGTATATGCTCAGTCGCTCAGTCATGTTCAACTCTTTATGAGCCCATGGACACCAGCCCACCAGGCTCCTCTGTTCATGGAATTTTACCAGCAAGAATACTGGAATGGGATGCTATTTCCTCCTCCAGGGGATCCTCCCAATCCAGGGACTGAAACTGTGTCTCTTACATCTCTTGGGAGCCAGATTCTTCACCACTGCACCACCTGAGAAGCCCCAACTGTCCAATAAAAATGAAAAAAGAACAAAGAGAAGATAAAGCATTCAGAGACAGCTATTTAAAAGAGACTCTTTATAAAGTCTAAGAAACTTCTGTACCATATTCTTTCATACAGTTCCACACTCAGACCAAAGAAGAGCAGAAAGGTGATGACAAAGGCAGTGCATCACTGTCTGTCTTTCGACCAACATCTGGTGAGCGTCCACAACACACCGGGCACGGGGCCAGGCTCAGTGAAGATCCCCATCGCTGGCACTACTGGATTCTAACTGTAAAGTAATACAAGTCAAAAAACAGGCAATACTAAGTTGAAACAAGATAACAGTCTCAAACCAGAACAAAACAAGTAGCAGCCTGCCTCATAAAATCAAATTCCTATATGTTCCTAAAAGCTGATCTCATCTCATATTCCTGCTGGTTTCCAGTAGGGTCCCTCACTGAAAACTCTTCTGGGAAGCAAATGATGTTCTTGAAACTCCTGCGGAAGCCAGGAGGATCACTACATGTGCCTCCCCTCAAAAGAGCTCCCAGAAGACAAACTCTTAATAAGACAAAGGCAATGGTGGCAGGCAAAGCCGCCTGAGGCCAGACCAGGAGTACTATTAAAAGCAAAGCATTCCCCAGAATATCAAGGGCATCTGAAGTCCAAAAACCTTCACTGCACTAAAACTCCTTGGAAATATTTCTTCATGATTGAAACCTGGGAATGCTCTCTGCTAGTTCTGCCATCACACCATTCATCTGATGCACCGTGGAGTCCATGGTGCCCAGAAATGGACCACAAGGAGGCACTTGGCTCTGAAACACAGCAGCTCCTCAAATTGCCCGGCTGAGCCAACATCCACCAAGGCTGCCTCCACCTTAGCCATCCCTACCGCCATGCTGTCACCACCAGACAGCATGAAACCCTTTTACCAGATACTGACTGATTACTCCTCACCTCCTGGGGCATAAGGCAGATGTGTAAAAACCTGTGGTTGCACAGGGTGTCTGAGTGTGTGGTGTCCCTAGCGTTGTGCAGTGCACAGCCTGAACAACTGCTCATGGCAGAACTGCCTGGACTCCACCCTCCATTACTCTTTTCTTTGCACTGTGAACCATTGTATGGACCGTAAGTTTCCTGAGGGCAGGAACATGGATTATATAGTTTTTAATGTTCCCACAGTGCCTAGCACTCAGTTGATGATCAGTGATTCTCCCCTAGCAATTTTGTTAGGGCCTCTTCTGACCAGCTTTAGAAACAGAAAGCAGCCTTTTTTGGGCCTACCCCGACTCTCCAGGCACATTCAATCCACACCCCACCCACCCCCGTAAGCATCTAAAAATTCCCACTTGTCCTGTCCTTTCCTTGAGGCCAGATCAACTCAAGCACCAGGAAATCATTAGTGCCAGAGACTCTCAGAGGGAAAAGGACCTCAAGTTCATGTCACTGAGGTCACAGTGTATAGCTCTGTGACCTGCAAAACTCCAGAGAGCAGTCTTCTTGAGCACAGCAGTACACAAGGTGTGCGGATCCTGTCTCTCAACCCTTATCTATGCAGGATTCAGGAGGCCCTGGGGCCATTAGTGGAGAGCTGGAATTTTGGGGTGGTTCCTCATACCAAGACAAAATCTGTCTCCATCCTCCCTACAGAGTGGTTCACATTCTGGTCCCTGTCCTATCCTCTGGAGTCTCTCACAGAAAGCCTTATCTCATGTTTCAGCAAAGATGAAGCCATGAGATCCCTCCCATTCAGGCCCCTTGGATTCCAGCCCAAACTAGAGGCAATTCTTTTGATGCTGCTCCTTGTCCCTCGCTAAAGATGCTTGACTTTCCAAGGCTGCGATGGGAGGAGAGAGACCTAGGACACGGCTCCCCCTCCCCCAACCAGCAGGTGTGCCTGCCTTCATCCAGAACCTGGTTCCTGGACAGGTGCAGAGCAAAAGTTGAGCAATCAGGAAATCAGAAAAAAAAAACTGCATTCCTGCATCCTTCTAGGCAATTCTCCCAAGCAGCAGGGCTCCTTGGGCTGTTGACTGAAATACATCTCCTCAGCCAGGGTTCCCTCAGAGCTACCCTTTGGGCAAAGTGCCCCCAGGCTTCCTGTGAGCCCCTGGGTCATCCCATCAGGCTCCTCCCTGGACGTAAGCCTGCTGGGGGGCATGTTCCTCCCCCCAGAACCCGTGTGGCCAGGTGTGGGGATAAGACAAGGGTTTCCCAGCCCGAGTGGGAAGGACACAGGCACCGCTCTTCTACGAGAAGGGTCGTGGACACATCTAGAAGCCAGCAATTCGCCTGCCCTGACTCTGTCCCACAACCCCCTTTCCAAGAAGGAAAGGTAAAACTCAACTCTTGTTACTTCCTTGGGTCTGGACAAGGGGAGGCACCTTCCCCTGAATGAGAAACTGTGGCCTCTGGGACTGAGCAGAGAATGAGAGAGGCTGGACCCAGATCGGTCCTCAGGACAGAATGCCTGTGGGTGTGCTCGGAGTGAGGGGAGGGGGTAGTGGGAGGACGCGGAGAAAAGATATAAGCCCTCTTGTCCCAGAAGCAGCCAGGAGAAGGTAAGAAGAGGTGTGAGTGGCACCCAGGAAGACAGAAGAGGGTGAGGAATTCAGGAGAACAGCCCTACAGAAGAGGCTCTGGGCACACTCTCTTTTGCGGCCAAAGCCAGAGAAAGAACAGCCAGTTGCATAATCCTTCTATTTGCTCAGATCTACGTTTTGCCCTGAAGCTCCCTGCCCTGGGAAGTGATTGAGGAAGGCACCCAGCAAGGACTGGGCAGGGCAGGGAGTCAGCAGACCAGCCAAGGGTGCGCGGCGTCTTCAGCCTTTCTTCCACCGCTGCCGTCCAGGAGGATGGAGGCCTTCAACGAGTCCTCCCCGTTCAACTTCTCCCTCCCGCACAACTTCGGCAAGCGGCCCACCGACCGGGCGCTGAGTGTCATCCTGGTGATCATGCTGTTAACCATCATGCTCTCGCTGGGCTGCACCATGGAGTTCAGCAAGATCAAGGCGCACTTCTGGAGGCCTAAGGGGCTAGCCGTCGCCCTGGTGGCGCAGTTTGGCATCATGCCCCTCACTGCCTTTGGACTGGGCAAGGTCTTCCAGCTGACCAACGTCGAGGCCCTGGCCATCCTGATCTGTGGCTGCTCGCCGGGGGGGAACCTCTCCAACATCTTCACCTTGGCCATAAAGGGGGACATGAACCTGAGGTAGGACTGGGGGTGAGGAGGGAGTGACCTGGGGGGATCGCAGTCAAGGCGAAGAGCCAGGAGGGGAGTGAATGGGGGCTGGGAGGCTGCTAGGGCAGGGGTGGCAGCCATTTATTGTCAAAAGCTTATACTGGGCTGGGGGCAGGAGCTGGGGTACATCTTGGTTTAGGCTCAAGCCAAAGGGGCTCAGCTGGTCCAGCAACATCCTGAAGAGACCCCCACCCCTACTCCCAGGGTTGTCTCAAATGGGGCGCAAAGATTGTCTTGAAGGAATACTATATTGATTTAAACCAAAGGGACCTCTGGTGAACTTTCACCCGTCTGCCAGGGTGGGCGGAATTCTGCTTCAAGGCCAGAGACACGAAAGTGAGTGCAGATTAGTTCCAAAGATCTCCAAGGAGATCAAGGTGGCTCAGAACCAAAGAGCACCTCCAGTTCCTGTGGAGCAGGAAGGAATTGCCAAAGATCCCTCCCAACTGTCTGTGCAAGTGGGCTGTCATCTCTGAACCTCCCCTCTCTACTCATCAGAGGCAAGAAACTTTCAACTCAAAGACACAGCCAGGTAGACCCTGGAGTCCCCCAGGTGGGGGTCCCAAGTCAGGACGAGCCTCAACTCAGCCAAAGTGGGAGGAGGCAACAGCAGCATCCCCACACCCAAACCATTACAGCAAAAGTCAGTGAGGGTGGAATCCTGCAAGGGGCGGCTGAATACCGACCGGTCCTTCCAAAGGGGTGGGACTCTGGTCTGGAATGCTTCCCAGGGCAAGGCTCCAAACCCTGTGCTTTCACCCAGATATCTTCAGTGCCCCGTGTGGCCGGAGGGTGACCGCCAGCCTCAGAGGTGTGGGCCTCCCTACACAGGGCATATGCCATCCATCTCTGCCGTGGGTGTTGTGGGATCAGGGACTCATGGCCAGCATAGCTTCCTGCTTTTCAGCTACTGTGGCAGCTTCTGCTGGCTGAAGAAAACTCAACCAGCACCAAAGCTCTGGCTCTTACTTAATTGTCCATCTCCAGCCTGTCTCTTATGGTTCAGTCCTCAGTGGAGAGGCTATTCCATGCCAGGCAGGGCAGTAAATTCAAGACAGTCCATCTGCTTGTGCCTGTCACTACCTTGCCCCTGACTGAACTGTACTAAGGAAACCAGCCAAGTAGGGAATCCTCTTCCTGGTGATGCCAAGTGATGCTGGAGCTGATTCTTAAACAAAAAAAATGATAGTGATCATGGGGGGTTACCTGGACCTGCCGCCTGAGAAGCTTTGGACTCTCCACCCATATAATTCAACCCTCACTGAGGTGTTGACGGAGAGAGAGCCTGGCTTGTACAGTCTCTCATGGGAACATGTCCAGTATTCAACCACCTCACTATGAGGAAGTTCTTCCCCTTATCTGATCCAGGTCCTTCCTGCTGCAAAACAAGCCCCTGACCTGATCTAGACAAGGCCCAATGCAGCCTCTGTGTCCTGTACAGAGAAACCTGAACCATATCTTAATTCTGATGTAGAAGGGTTGCAAGCATGCCTGGTAGCTCAGCTGGTAAAGAATCCACCTGCAATGCTGGAGACCTGGGTTCGATCCCTGGGTTGGGAAGATCTCCTGGAGGAGAGCAGGGCAACCCACTTCAGTATTCTTGCCTAGAGAATCCCCATGGACAAAGGAGCCTGGCAGGGTACTCAGGCCTTATGGCTCTGTAGCAGCAGAGCTGCATGGGCAGGTGGGGAGGTGGGAGGCAGTGTAAAGCATAGTAGGGGAGTCTCTAAGTGTGAGTGACCAGATGTCCCAGTCTCTTGAGCCAGTGGGTGCCAATAAAGTCCCTTTGGCAATGCCTGCTTTTCTGAGGCTCTAGGCCTCCACCGGTGGAGCCTCCAGTGACTTATGCTCTCTTGCTCAGGCTCCTGGTCTGGGCACCTGGGAACTGTCACTTCCACCTAGGCCCTTCAAGAGAAAATGCTTTGCAGGACAGCCACCTTCTGCCATAAAGCCCCTTCCCACAGACCAACCTCCCATGCACATGAAACCAGGCCTCTGACCCCACTTACCCTCCATCATCACAAGCTGCCAGAAACTTCAAATTCCAGATTGAGTTCTTCACTGGGACAACTTGTTACAGGTATTATAGTAATGATAACGGTGCTGATAGTAAAAGACAGCCTGGCAATGGGCCAAACACTCTACGTGGGATCCTCATACAGCTTCCATGAGGAGGTGCTGTAAGGAGCTCCATTCTAGAGATGAGGAAACTGAGCCTTAGAGAGGTTAATACATTTATCCGAGGTCTGGGGGCTCCAAACCCTGTGCTTTCACTCAAATATCTTCAGTGACCGGTGTGGCCAGAGGGTGACCGCCAGCCTCAGAGGCGTGGGCCTCCCTACAGGGCATATGCCATCCATCTCTGCCGTGGGTGTTGTGGGATCAGGGACTCATGGCCGGCATAGCTTCCTACTTTTCAGGAGAAGACGGAATCTCCCTTTGAAGGTGAAATCTCCAAATTTTTAATTGTTGGCAATGATTTCAAATTTTTTAAAACACTGTGCAAGCCAAACTGTACATGTCAGAGGCCCAGATGCCACCCAGAGGCTACAGGTTTGAGGCCTGTGTACAATACCATGTTATTCCCATCTGGACTAGAAAGGAATGTTGAGACCAATTCCACTTTACACATGAGAAAGCTGAAGTCCAGAGACTCGCCAGAGGATTCCCTGAGAATCCGTGGGCAAGCTGTGTCTGGAACCAGTCCCGGGGCCTGTCTTGCCTATCTTTCTGCCTCATGGCTGGAGTGAGGCTGAGGGAGACCCTCGTTGGGGGCAGTGGGGGAAGACACACTCCAGAAGACTGGGCGCCCCCCCGGGTGGACCTCCCAAGGCAGCCAGGCACAGCAGCTCTTTCCTCTAGGACGCCGAGAGTCATGTTCCAAGAAAGACAGTGAACCCACAGGCAAGAGAAAGTGCCCTCCCTGGGGAACAGAGGAGAGAGGGCCAGTGGGAACTGGGCCCCTTTGACGACCACCTATGCCACCCCTGAAGTTCACCTGCTCCCCCTCCCCACTCCTCATCCAGCCTACAGCTGATAGCAGAGCCAGTGGCTGTGGAGACAACCCAAGGATTCTCACAGCTCTCCCCAGCATGACAGACTAGGCAGGAGACAGAAGCTACGCGGGTTCCCCGAAGTCTCCCACTTCACCACAGAGATGACCAGTTCCCTCACAGCTCACTCAGCTTCTGCTGCCAGTGCCTCTATTAACAGGAGCTCAAAACCTGTCCCTCAAGCAGGGTATATACAGTTGCCCCAAAGCAGGCTGTGTGGAGTGCTTGGAGAACTTAAGTAGGAAGGTTTAAAAAAAAGAAAAAGAAATGTGCTCCATTCCCCGTGGTCCCTGGACCCCTAGACAAGGTTCAAGGCAGCCTCTGTGTCCGGCAGAGAGAAACCTGGACCATATCTTAATTCTAATATAGAAGGGCTGCCAGCTTCCCTGGTAGCTTAGCTGGTAAATAATCCGCCTGCAATCCAGATTCAATGTTACTATGCGACAGGTTCCAGTCTCAGAGCTACAACAGGACTGCCCTCCCAGCACTGCCCTTCAGGGTGAAAGGATCACAACCATCACAGATACCAGAAATTTAGGCCAAGAGCCCAGCCCTTGCATGTGTGGAGGAGGTATCGGGAGGTCTGGGAGCACGGCTCCCACACACACCCCAGTGCACAAGGCATACCAAGTCCCAGAGCAAATTCCAAAGCTCCCAACATGCCAAGCCAAAGTAAGCATGACTCCTGTTCAAGGTCATCAAAACAAGAACACAAGTTTTGTGTGTGGCCTTTCTCCTAGGCAGAGATCAATAGCTAGCGCTGTAGCCCACCGAATGCCCTTCCCAATCTCATTCCCCTCTCCCTACGCTCACAGGAGCACCTCTCAGGATTTGACTTTCAGCACTTCCACAAACCCTTTTATATTTTATATTATACTATTACTATGTATGTATATATCCATCAGCAAGATACACTCCTACATTTGTATGTTTTTAAACTTTATATGAACTGTATCATACTACCCATATCATTTGACAGCTTGCTTTTTTTGAGATAATAGGTATAAAAATAAAAGAGCTATTTTGTGCATTTGAACTGCAGTATAGTTTGTACCATGCTTCCCTGGTAGCTCAGTCAAGAATCTGTCTGCAGTGCAGGAGACCCAGGTTCGATTCCTGGTCAGGAAGATCCCCTGGAGAAGGAAATGGCAACCCACTCCAGTATTCTTGCCTGGAAAATCCTATGGACAAAGGAGCCTGGCAGGCTACAGTCCATGGGGTTGCAAGAGTCGGACACGACTTAGCGACTAAACCACAACCACCATAGTTTTCTTGCATTGTCCTGTTGTCAGACATTTATGTGTATTTCCTGGTTTCCTGTTTAAGCAAGTCTTGTGCCTGCTCCTCCTATGCTCTCATGTGAGAGCATACATGAACACAGGACTGCTGGGTCTTGAGGTTCACACGTCTTCATCTAACAACAACTATCCAGAGTAGTTGTTCCACCTCTCACTTCCCAGGGCAGTGTATGAAGATCCCTGTTTCTCCATGTCATCATCTGTATTCGGAATTGTCAGATTTTTCAATTTTGATATCTGATGAAAGTGAAATGTCATGGTAGGCTTCCCTGATATCTCAGTTGGTAAACAATCTGCCCGCATTGCGGCATATTCCTGGGTCAGGAAGATCCCCTGGAGAAGGGAAAGGCTACCCACTCTAGTATTGTGGCCTGGAGAATTCCATGGACAGTCCATGGGGTCGCAGAGTCAGACACGACTGAGCGACTTTCACTTTCACTTTCATGGGAGGTCTAGCACCTATTCAAATCTTGTTGGCCATTTGGGTGTCCTTTCTGAAAACAATGCCCTTTGCCTATCTTTCTATGGGATGGTGGTGCTTCCTTATTAATTGGTAGTCATTTGTTGTTTTCATCTGTTGCAATGGTCTACTCACAGTTTGGGGTTTATCCTTTCATTTTGATAATGATATAAAACAGTGCGTATCTTAATTTAACCAACTGTACTAATATTTTTCCTTGACATTTTATATTTTGGGGATTATTTAAGAAACACTTTTCTGCCTTCAAGGTCATAAATACATTCACCTATGTTTGAAAAGTTTTAAAGCTTTGCATCTCACATGAAGATCTTCAATTTATTGGTATGTATTATGTGATCTAATTTTATCTTTTCCATGTGAATAGAGAAAATTCCTAGGATCAGTGAATTTTTCTCCAGCAACTTGTAATGCCATCTCTTGCTGATCAGATGGGTTTATGTCTGGGATCTCTCTTCTATTCTATATGGCTGTTCTTGCACCAATATCACATTTTCTTAATTACAACTTTATGATAAATCTTGATAACTGAAAGTAGTTGCCCTACCTTGTTATTCTCGGAAATTATGTTAATTATTTTTGATCCTTTACTCATTCACTTGAATTTTGAGACTCTCAAGTCGACAAAAGTTATTTCTGAAAGTTTGGTTAAGTTTGCATTAAATTTATAGATAGATCAATACTAAATCTTCTCACCCACGAAACTGGTATAGGTTTCCTTTTATTTAATCATTTCATATTAGGAAGTTCTTCCACATAATTTCTTCCATAAAGGTCTTGCTCATCTTTAAGATTTATTTCTAAATATTTCATAGATTTTATGGATATTGTTGGTGGTAGCTTTTTTAAAAATTCATTCATTTACTAATAATTTTTTGTAGTACATTAGAACTCAATTTTTAATTGATTTTTTTATTGCTAATGTGTTCAGAATTTCATGGATTTTCTTACTAGTTATAATAAAAATTCACTTGAATTTCCTCTGTGGACAGTTCTATCATTGGCATATTCTAGTTTCTTCCTTTCCCATCCATATAGTTTTCCTATTTCTTGTTTTGCAATGCTAGCAAAGATCTATAGAGTATAATTTAAAGCAGGTGATATGATGAGAACAGGTATCCTTCCTTTATTTCTCTAATTTTTCACCATTAGGTTTTCTATTTCCTGTAGATTTTTTGACAGATAACCCTTTTCAGGTTAAGGGATTCCATTCTGTTGCTAGTGTGCTGATTTTTACCATGCATGAACACTTAATTTTGTTGAATGACACTTTTCTACATCTATGATACCATTTTTTTCTTTAATCCAATAATGCAGTGATACATATCAATAGATTGCATTAAGCCATTTTTATATTGCTGGGATAAACCCATTTTGTTCATTGTATTATTTTATAAAGGAATGGCTAGATTCACTAGGTAACATTTTATTTGTGACTTTTGCTTCTGTGTTCGTAAATGAGAATGGTCTCTAATTTTCCTTTCTCATAATGTGACTTTTTTACCTTTGGTTCTAAAATCACACTAATCATTTATAATTTGGGTCATGTTTCCCCTTTCTTTACTCTGTATAAGACTGAGACGATCTGTACTTTGAATGTTTAGCAGAACTCTACTGTAAAATCATATACATTTTGTGTGAGGTTTGGATAATAGGTTTCAAAGTGTTTATTAAATGTCTTTCGTGATTCTAAATTGATTCAGGTTTTCAACTTCATTTCAAGTTATTTTTGTAGATTATATTTCCCAGGAAATTGTCCATTCAGTCTGAATAGAAAGATGAAAATATGAGACTATCCTTGATTTCTTCTATGGCCCTCTAAAATCTCTATTGTATCAGGAATTATATTTCTTTTTGCATTCATGCTAACATCAATTTGTGCCCATTCTCCTTTTACTTGGCTAGTCTTGCCACAAGTATTTATATTATTGCACTTTGCAAAGAACCCACTCTTGGTGTAATTGATTCTCTCAATTAATTTATACAATTCTTTTTTTTTTTTTTAAGTAGAGTATAAACTGTTTATTCATAATTTATACAATTCTTAAAGCTCATTCTCTCACCTTTAATATTTTCTTTCTCTCATTGGGTTTACTTTCTCTTTCCAACTCTTGAATAAAATGCTTAGCTCATTAATTTTTAATCTTTCTTCTTTTCCCTTATAAACATTTCAAGCTATAAATTTTCCTCTAAGGGTGAATTTATCTGTCCTCTAGATTTTTAATATTATTTTTTAAGATATATTTCACACATCACAAAATTCACCTTTTTAAAGTGTGTAAGTCAGTAGTTTATAGTATATTCACGATGTACAACTATCACCACTGTCTAATTCCAGAACATTTTAATCATCCCCCAAAGAAACCTAGACGCATAGCAGTCACTCCCCATTCTCTCACTCCAGCCCCCAGCAACCACAAATCTATTTTCTGTCCCTATAGATTTCATGTAAATGGAATCATATAATACCTAGCCTTTTATGTTTTTGATTCCTTCACTTACCATGTTTTCAAGATTCATCTATGTGATAGTTGATATATAGTAGTACTTCATTGCTTTTTATGGCTGAAGAATATTCAATTACATGAATACACCACAATTTGCTTATCCATCAATATTTTATTCTCCACTTTTCAGCTATAACTAATGTTGCTATGAACACTTGTATGTACTTGTGTAAACATATGCTTTCAATCCTCATGGGTATATACCAAGAAGTAGAATTACTGGGACATATGATAACTTTATGTTTAACTTTTTTAGAGCTGTCAAACTTTTCCAGATCAGTTATACCATTTTACATGCCCATCAAAAACGTAAGCAGAGAAGGCAATGGCACCCCACTCCAGTACTCTTGCCTGGAAAATCCCATGGATGGAGGAGCCTGGTGGGCTGCAGTCCACGAGGTCGCGAAGAGTCAGACACAACTGAAGCAACTTAGCAGCAGCAGCAGCAAAAACATAAGAGGATTCCAGTTTCTCTACATTTTCACCAAGATTTATCCATCATTTTTATTGTTTAGCTCTACTAGTGGGTGTGAAGTGGTATGTCATTACCACTTTATCATTTCATTATCAGTTTTAATTTGTATTTCTTTCATGACTAATGGTGTTGAGCATCTTTCAATGTGCTTGTTGACCAGTTGTGTACTTTTTGAGAAATGCCTATCCAAGTCCTTTGCCCATTTTAAAATTGAGTTATTTGGAGTTTTTTAGTTGTTGAATTGTAAGAGTTCTCTATCTATTCTGGATATTGGACACTTACACGATTTGCAAATATTTTCTCCCATTATGTGGGAGACTTATTTTGAGTATCCTTTGAAGCAAAATGTTTTTTAAGTTCTGAAGTCAAAGTTATCTGTTTTTTCTTTGGTTACCTGTGCCTTAGGTAACATATCTAAGAAATCATTGCCTAATCCAAAGTCAGTTCAGTTGCTCAGTTGTGTCAAACTCTTTTTGACCCCATGGACTGCAGCACACCAGGCTTTCCCACCCATCACCAACTCCCGGAACTTGCTCAAACTCCTGTCCATCAAGTTGGTGATGCTATCCAACCATCTCATCCTCTGTCATCTCCCCATATTTAAAATACTATATTCTTCTATTCCTTTTTTCCAAATATTCCCAATACTTCTTGTCCATTATGATTTCATATTCAACCCACAAGAGAATTAGATGTTCTATTTTTCTATAGTCCTTTTGGAGTATTGATGACTGAGTAAACATTTCTGTTTCATCTCTCCTTTTTTCATAGGCTTAAAGTCTCAATTCTGGCCCCTCCGTTGGGTATTAAAACCTAAACATCAGATTACCAAGACTAACACCCTACCATCTACCCCTCCACATGCTGCAGCTTCAGCACAAGCCTACCTAATTACTCAACATTCCCTGGAAACCTCCCTCAGTTTCTTACAAGCTGGAGTATGTGCCTAAGTGTTTTAGGTGTTCATGAGTATGTTGGGGGGAGGTTCCCATTATTCAGTCCACAGTACCTTTTGAGGATCTCTCCTCAGCTTCTTACTCCTTGTAATACATCCACCAATCGTGTTCTTGATGGCTATATTCCCGACCCTTTGGACTAGGATGTAGTTGATGGTCATTTAATCATATTTGATCTCTATGAGGGGTCTTATCAAGCCCTCATCCACACCCTTCTCACTAGAATGGAAGCCACAGCATATATATATTGTAAAGTGAATATCTACAAATCCAAGAATGTTCCCTAGCAGCTGCCTCTCTCCGTTGGTCTTTCTGGAGGGCCTCTTCCTACACAGTGTTCTGGGATTAACAAGGATGAGATTCCAAATGCAGATGGCAATAGGACAGTTAGGATACAAATGAGAACTGGGAAGATACATTATTATTCAGGATCTTCCCACATCCCAACCCAGGAATCGAACCCACATCTCTTACATCTCCTTTATTGGCACGCAGGTTCTTTACCACTAGCGCCACCTGAGAAGCCCTCAAGTGTTGGGGACTAGAATATTATTCAAGATACAAAATAGGTCTGATGACCAGATCATCTTGTCACTTGACAGTGGGTAACTATTGCTGCCTTCTCTAATACTCCACTATTGTGCTCCTTCAATTAATCTGTTTTTTTTTCAGTCCTCTTAATCATATGGGCTTCCCTTGTGGCTCACCTGGTAAAGAACCCACCTGCAATGCGGGAGACCTGGGTTCGATCCTGGGCTGGGAAGATCCCCTGGAGAAGGGAAAGGCTACCCACTCCAGTATTCTGGCCTGGAGAATTCCAAGGACTGTAGAGTCCATGGGGTCACAAAGTCAGATATGACTGACTTTCACACTTAATCATAGCCTCTGTTTACTGCTTTTTCTTTGTTTTTTGGTTTTTGCCTGACCATCCCTCCCATGCCACCCACTCTCAAAGACCAAGTGCTCTATCATTGTGTGTACATTCAAACTCCCTGAAAGAAAATGTTCTTGATGTGCTTCATCTTGGTTATTTTAGTTAGACAGAACCACTATGTCCAGCCATGCCCTAGGCTCTAAAGGCAGGCACTTAGCTACTGTAGGTCGAGTGTTATTCTACAATCCAATGGGCTTTAGTCAGTGATGGGATCATACAGCTTTTTTTCAGAATGGGCTGTACATATATGCAAGTATAGAGTTCTATTACAGAGGAGATCAAAATGGCTCCTTCCACAGCAAAGTGTACAGGGACCTGGGTTCAAATTCTCCCTCAGCCTTCCTATCTTTGTGATCCTAGGCAAGTCACAACCCTTCAAGCCCCTAGCTTCCTCCTCATCAGTAAAAAGGAGATAGTATGCTTACCTCCTAAAACTACTGGGAAGAGGAAATAAAGCAATGTATGTAAGGTTCTTCACGCCATGCCTGGCACATAGCAGGCACTCCACAAATAGTACAGGCATACCTTGGAGATACTGCAAGTTCATTTCCCGACCACTACCATAAAGCAGAATATCACAATGTGAGTCATGTGGATTTTTTGGTTTCCTGGTGCATATACACGTTACGTTTAAACTATACTGTGACCTATTAAAGGTGAAATAGCATTGTGTCTAAAAAAATTTACTTATCTTAATTTAAAAATACTTTCTGCGAAAAAGTGCTAACCATCATCTGAGCCTTCAGCAAGCTGTAATGTTTTTGCCAGCAGAGGGTCTTGCCTCAATGTTGACAGGGTGGTGGTTGCTGAAGGTGAGAGTGGCTGTGGCAATTTCTTAAATTAAGACAATGAAGTTTGCTCCATTGATCGACTCTTCCTTCTCTTTCTTCATGAATGATTTTGCTGTTTGATAGCATTTTATCCACAGTAGGACTTCTATCAAAATAGAAGTCAATCTTTTCAAACCTTGCCACTGCTTTATTAACCAAGATTACATAAAATTCTAAATGCTCTGTTGTCATTCCAATAATCTTCACAGTATCTTCACAAGTTGTAGATTCCATCCCAAGAAACCACTTCGCTCATCCATAAGAAGCAACTCCTTATGCATTCAAGTTTTATCATGAGATTGCAGCAATTCAGTCACATCCTCAGGCTCCACTTCTAGTTCTCTTGCTATTTTCACCACAGTCATATCTGTAGTTGCTTCCTCCACTAATGTCTTGAACTGCTCAAAGTCATCCACAAGGGTTGAAATTAACTTCTTTTAAACTCCTGTAACATTGATATTTTGACCTCTTTCCAGGAATCATGAATGGCCATCTAGACTAGTGAATCCTTTCCTGAAGATTTTCTGTTAACTTTGCACAGATCCATCACAGGAGTTATTATCTATGGCAGCTGTAAATGCATCTTCTTCTGATAGAACACTGTTCCATCTGCACTGAAAATCTGTTTAGCATGGCCACCTTCACTGATGATCTTAGGGAGAACCTCTGGATAACTTGCAGCTGCTACGTGAGAACGTGCCGCTTCACCTTGCACTTCCACATACACGCATATGGCAAGAAACATGCATATGTTTCTTCTGCAGATTCCTCACTTCTCTCAGCCTTCCTAGAACTGAAGAGAGTTCAGGCCTTGCTCTGGATCAAGCTTTGGCTTAAGGGACTGCTTGTGGCTGGTTTGATCGTCTCTTTAGATCACTACAACTTTCTCCATAAGGCTGTTTTGCTTCTCGTTTGTGCGTTCACTAGGGTAGCACTTATAATTTTCTTCAAGAACTTTTCCCTTGCACTTACAAGTTGGCTGTTTGGTGCAAGAGGCCTGGCCTTCAGCCTGCCTGGGATTTCCACAGGGTTTCCTAAGAGTAAACATTTCTACCTTTTAACTTAAAAACATAAGACATCTGACTCTACCTTTCACTTGAACACTTGAGATCAGTGGGGTTAGTAATTGGCCTAATTTCAGTATTGTATCTCAAGGAATAGGGAGGCTTGAGGAGAGAAAAGAGGGAGCGGAGCAGTCAAAACACACACAACATTTATATCCTTTAAGTTCGCCATCTTACATGAGCATGACTCGCAGTGCCCCTAAACAATTACAATAGTAATATCAAAAATCACTGTAACAAATACAGTGAAAAAGCTTGAAATACTGCAAGACTTACTAAACCATGACGAGACACGAAGTGAGCAAATGCTGTTGGAAAAACAGCACCAAGACTTGCTTGATGCAGGATTGCCACAAATGCTCACTTTGTAAAAACACAACTGTGAACTGCAATAAAATGAGGTATGCCTGAATTAATGAGCTCGCTCTGCATTTTTCCTATGTCTCCCTCTCAGCATCGTGATGACCACCTGCTCCACCTTCTGTGCCCTGGGCATGATGCCCCTCCTCCTGTACCTTTACTCCAGGGGCATCTATGATGGGTCCCTGAAGGACAAGGTGCCCTATGGCGGCATCATGATATCACTGGTCCTGATTCTCATCCCTTGCACCATAGGCATCATCCTCAAATCCAAACGGCCACAATACGTACGCTATGTCACCAAGGTAAGAACCTGGGCGTCTGGGCAGGGAGTGAGAATCAGAGTGAATGGCTTGAGCTGAGTCATTTGGACTTTTTGTGTGTCAGTTTCTTTCCTTGCTTAAAAAAAAAAAAGTCTGCTACTGATACAACCTACTTCATGTGATTGTAATGTGTATCAGACTATTTTTGAAGAGTTAGGAAAAAAAGGAAAACATAACATATAACATACAATCATTTTGATAATAAAATTAAGCTTTTATCATGTACCTACTAGATGTTAAGTTTTATGTTCCTCTCTGAGGATTCACTGTCCTCAAGAGTTTACTCGCAGAAAATCAATAACACATGAGTACAAGACCCAACGTGTACAGTCTGGCACTGGCAGAATGCAAGGAGGTAAGGTTAGTAAGGGCCAGGTAGTCAAGAAAGGCTTCTCTGGAGGATGGAAGGAGGGGTGGTCTTGAGCCAGACCATGAAGAAAGGGTCAGATTTGGGTAAGCCTAAGGAAATGCCTGAATAGAGGAGTTCAGAGGGAGACCAAGGGCAAACATGGCTAACTAGATGAGAAGCTGGAGGGGAAGAGACCAGGAGAAGAGCTGGTAGGCACACTCACAGCACTTCAGGATGGGATAGGAGGAAAGTGGAGAGTTGGTCCCAAAGGGTGTGGGGGAGTGCTATGAGGGCATCATGCCATTGTCTCGCCTTTGGAAAAACCAGACTCCCTCTGACAACTCTTATGACCTTAGAGCTCAGTCCCCATCAGTCTCTCCTCTGGCTCACTGCTCATCCCTGGGATCCAAGCGTCAACCTGGTCCTCAGGATAAACTCTGCCTCCTGAAGGCCTGTTTTTGTTCAGGCCCCTGGGTCTATGCCTTTGAGCTGGTCTACAGGGTATACTACTTGGAAGCGCAATGCCTGGCAGCAGCTTTAGGCCTGGAACAATGAGGTTTGGTCAGGTTTTCAGGGTCTTTCAATTTTCACAGTAACATTGTCAAAGGTAGATTTTTGCCCTTGCCCTGGTGCAGTCCTAATACCATGGCTACAGTTCCCCTCCCGACCTGTTGGAAGATGTGAAGTCTCCTGCCAAATGGCTGATCATCCCACTCTGCTCTGGACAGCATCTTCTGTTTTTACCCTTGCTCCTCAGTAATCTCCTTTTATTCATCATATCCTCTATCACCACAGCCTCCTCCTCACTCTCATTTCTAGAATGACACCATATTAATTCTTCCCAATAAACATTGGTACCGGTTTACATCTCTCCGCTTTTGTTTTTTAGTAAGTAGAGTTAAGTAAACAGGACTGTACTTCCTGTTTCAGCCAACACCTGTCTTTCCTCCCCTTCCTAGCCATGCTCCCAGGAGACACCCATTGCCCCCACGTACCTTCCACTCCCACCACATTGCCCCCAGGGCTGTTCTCCAGTGAGCAGCCCTCATCAGTCTGTACTCCTTGGTCTCCCACCCGCTCACATCTTGATGACCACCTGCTCCACTTTTTTCACCAAATCCAACAGACATGTCTCAACTCTTCTTTTAGCAGCTTTTGGTATGGCTGACCACTGCCTCCATCTCGGAAATCTCTCCTCAAATTCAGTGACAGGGCA
Source organism: Giraffa tippelskirchi (assembly GCF_054371585.1). Lineage (NCBI taxonomy): Eukaryota > Metazoa > Chordata > Mammalia > Artiodactyla > Giraffidae > Giraffa > Giraffa tippelskirchi. The sequence goes on along the minus strand of NC_137281.1, from coordinate 141,752,796 downwards.
CTTGCTTTCCTACCACCTCTCTGGCATTTCTTTTCAAACTCCCTTGTGAGTTCCTTTGGCAAAGGTTACTTCTCTGCATTTAGCCCAAGCTTTCCGCTTTTCTTACCTAAGCCCGGACCTTCCCACCATGAGATCTGGCCCATCTCCACAGCCATCTAGAAGCTGATGACCAACAGTACAGTATCTTCAGCTCTCACATCTCTCCTGACTCCAAAATCCATGTATTAACTACCAAATCTTTCTACTGAATATGCCTCACGCACTTAAAACTCAGTATGTTTTAAATTTAAACCATTTCCTCAAGCTTGCTCTTCCCCTCCTCCCTGTGTGATCATCTCAATGAATGGCATTTAATGTGCCCAACTGCCTGAGCCAGAAACCAGAAAGCCATTCTCCACGCCGTCTCTCCCTCCCCACCCACACTAATCACCGATTGCCAGTTCTACCTTCTTTTGCTTGAGTCCATGTCTCTGCATCCCTGTGTCCACCATCTTCACTCAGGCTACTCTCCTCTCTCACTAATACTCAGTCTTCTAACCTGGTTCCCTAATTTTAACCTGTCTGGAAAAAACAAACTGTCATATCACTCTACTGCTTAAAGCACCTCATTGGTTCCTTATTCTCCCCCAGGAGTCATGAGGCTCCTCAGCCCTTTCTTCATTTGGTCTCAACCAACCTTTCCAGTATCAGCTCTTTTCTTTGCACATCCCCTTTCCTCTCTCCAAAATCCCACCTCCCTCACCACCACCTTTCACTGGACACATCTTTCAAGTCTCAACACAATCAGCACCTCCTCTAGGAAGTTGTTCTTAACCCACAAGCTTGGACAGAATGTGTGTCCTATTTGCTCCCTTATCACCCAACATCCTTGTAGCATTTATCGTACTGTATTATAAATACCATTCATTTTTATTCCCCACCCACCTGCAAGGAGCAAGATCCTAAGGCTGTGTCTTAACACTGAATTCTCAACACTCACATCTAATGCCTGAGAATAAACAAAGGGAAAAAGGACAAATCTTGTCTCTCCTACACATCAGTAGAAAAACAAAAAACCAGAAACATGAACCTATCATCTCACTTACTGAAGAGCTTGTGAAATGTAGGAACAAAAGAAAAAAAATATATCACAGAAGATAAATATGTGAAATGACCCCTGGTATCACTTAAAGCAACTCTGCCCTCCTCCACTTTATAGGTGAAACCAGAAACTAGAACCCCAAAAGCAACTGATATAAGAACACGTCTCCTGACCTAAGTATTTTTCTGAGAATGACAAATACTGTAAGATACCGCATATATGTGGAATCTAAAATATGACATGAATAAACTTAACTGAAACAGAAACAGACTCACAGACATAGAGAACAGACTTGTGGTTGCCAAGAGGGAGAGAGGTAGTAGAGAAGGGATGGAATGGAATGGGGGTTTGGGATTAGTAAATTATTATATATAGAATGGATGGACAAGGGCCTACTGTATAGCACAGTGAGCTATATTCAATATCCCATGATAAAACGTAAAAGAATATGAAATATATCTGAGTCACTTTGCTGTACAGAAGTTAACACAACATTGTAAATCAAGTACACTTCAATTTTTTTAAAAAAGTGTTCTGAGGATGGAAAAAAGAATCTCAGATCATCAAGCTAGAGAGGGCTTCAAGATGAAATAGTCTCCTGCCTTATCCCCATTTTATATATAGAATAACTGAGGCTCAGGGAATGTCTCTCATTCCTGTTTTGTTACACATCCATGACTCAATTCTACAGCAAATGACCCCAGAGGACATTAAAAGGGCTGAGATACACTTAGACTGGAAAGACAGGAGCCAGTAACAAAGAATCACATAAAATGTAAGTGTATCTTGGGACCTGCACAGCTCCGTTTATCAATTGGTCCCAAACAGTGTACCATTCCTGTGAGGTTGCAGAGAAAAATAAGTGGCCAAGATGTAAAGGTTGAAATTTTCTTGCTTTTATGTTTCTTTGAGGACTATGCTCACCCTTAATCTCCCCATTTCATAATGTAGTGAGGTACAAGCTAGAACAACTGTCCCAGCTTCTTTGCATACCAAACACTCCTAGAGACTTTCAAATCAAAATTACCCAACTTCTGATAACTGGCTCTGACAGAACGTATCTGGTTCAAACTCGGCTCAACCAGTTGCATTCCTTAGTGAGAGGTCACATTTAGACACACCAAGATACAATTTTAAGGATGTCCTATTTGGGCTTCCCTGGTATCTCAGATGGTAAAGCATCTGTCTGCAATGTGGGAGACCCAGGTCTGATCCCTAGGTCTGGAAGATCCCCCGAAGAAGGAACTGGCAACCCACTCCAGTATTCTTGCCTAGAAAATTCCATGAATGGAGGAGCATGGCAGGCTACAGGGGGTCACAAAGAGTCGGACACGACTGAGCAACTAACACGTGCACCATTTGGAAAGGCGATTCAAGTAATACTGTAACTCAACCATGCAGGAGTTTATCCAAGCCTATGTGGTTAGAAAGTTGGTGAACCTGAGCATGACACAGTCCAGGAGCCACTCTTAGCATAAGCCACTCACCACTCTCATTATCGTTAAGAATCCCACCCTGACATTGACTCAACCACTCTACCTATGCTTTCCCCATACCTGCTGCTCCAGATGCAAGACCTGACTCTCCTTTGTCTCAGTTTATGCCACCTTGTGACTTCTGCAGCCCATGCGGCTCCATGTCAAAATTTTCACACTTGTCTCTGCTCTTGCCTCCCCCTCTCTGTAACTTTACAAACTCCCTAAGTGGGAGGAAGGATTTCCTCGTTGGGTCACTCACCAACCAGGTCACCTACATGCGAAGAGTTAGGCCAGGTTATCTCCTGGATCACTGGCAAGCTGAGCTTGCTGTCTATGAATGGAAAGACACTCATCACAGCTTTAGTCAGCAATGACAGGGCAATGCAGGTGATAGAAAACATGGTGACCTATGAAAAAACTACTGTGGCCTCTCTCCTTAGCAAGAGGTCATAGACATGAGATCTGAGAGTGACAAGAAACTTTGGGATGTTAAACTCCTCTCCTTTCCCTACAAACTACAACTCAGTCAGTGGTTCTAAGATGCCAGGTGCTGTGCTGTCAACCTCACTCAAAAGACCGAAGGACTCCCCAGTTTACACATCTTGAGCAGGGCTAAGCCAGTTTTCACACCTGGGTCACACCAGTGTCTGTGCTCACCACCACTCTACAGGCCCTAAGAATGGGAGAATGAGAATGAGGGCTTGAGATTAATACCCACGCAGAGAAAGAGGGCTTCTGGATTCACGGACAATCCTTGTAGCCCCATCTTCCTACATTCTTCATTACACTCTTCAGAACAAAATCTGGACATCAGGTAGATGACAAACCCAAGAGGCAAAAATCCAAATGGAGAAATTAACTCAAAACCCAAGGGTGAACTAGGCAGTTAATCAGTTAATTTTTGTTATTCACTCAGTCGTGTTCGACTTCTTGCAACCCCACGGACTGCGGCAATCCAGGCTTCCCCGTCAGTTACATCAGTTAAGTCTCTCAAAATTTGAAGCACATCGTTACCGGTGAGATTCCTTCCTATTCTGGGACAGGACCACCAACAGTATAGGTATTGTTTTATATATCATTATCAGTTGCAACATGGTTTAGAAACACAGGCTGAACTGCGTAGATGCAATTAGAGCAATATAAATAAATGTTTGTCACTAGGACAACACTGTGAATGTAATTAATGCCACTGAATCATATACTCAAAAATGGTTAAAATGGCAACTTTTGTGTTCTACATATTTTACCACATTTTTTTAAAAAATTGCATTAGGAAATACAAAACACAAGTGAAATGAGCTGGAAATGGAACCATAACATAACCATTACAGAACACAGTTAAGTTCAAGCAAAGTTTGCCACACACACTTTTACTGAGAAGACGGGGCTTCCCTGGTGGCTCAATGGTAAAGAATCCGCCTGCCAGTGCAAGAGATGAGGGTTCGATCCCTGGATCAGGAAGATCGCCTGGAGGAAATGGCAACCCACTCCAGTATTCCTGCCTGGGAAATCCCATGGACAGAGGAGCCTGGTGGTTACAGTCCATGTGGTTGCCAAGAGTCGGACACAAGTTAGTGACTAAACACCACAACTCAGAAGATGAGAGGGACAGAGGCTTAAATTTATGCGTGTATCTCATCAGTTTAATGTCACTCTCTAAAATGCAGACATGTATGCATACTTTGAAACCTTGAAATCTTGTTAGCAGGGAAAATTCTTAACATTCTAATTTCATGGTAAATTGCCTTTTTAAAATTCCAAGTGGTATGTAAGATCCAACTATAAAATCATACATTTTAAAATAAACAAAAACATACCATTGTTCCTGATGACAGTAGCTTTCATAGCTCTTACCTGAGGTAGGGTGGACCTTCATTGTTTCTAAAGATGCCATTATTACCTGAGCTATTTGAAACTCCTTTTAGGAACTTTCTTATCATCCCAATTAGCATCCAAAATATTGTTGGGATGTGTAAAGAGAACTTTCATTTACAATATCCATTTTGCCAGAGGGCTGAACAATCTCATCCTTCAGAGTCACAGCACTTCACTGAAAACCTGCTACCCAGAGATGTCTATCAGAAACTATGTTTGGCTGAGTTTTCAGTAACATGGTAATCAGATCTATGACCTCCAGGAAGCTGCCCAGCTACAGACAAGAAATCCAAGATGATGATAAAAGTCTTGTATATTCCCTTCCACTCCAAATGTTTATTAAAATATTTTCCACCTTCGGTATCCACCAGTGCTTCCCTAGCCCTCTGTGCTCCTCCGTATCCCCACACCCTTCTAACTGCCTTTTCTTCTTGTCCTTATTCGCAGGGAGGGATCATCCTCCTACTTTTGTGCAGTGTGGCTGTTGTAGTGCTCTCTGCCCTCAACGTGGGCAAGAGCATCTTGTTTGTCATGACACCACACTTGCTGGCCACCTCCTCCCTGATGCCTTTCATCGGCTTCCTGCTAGGCTACCTTCTCTCTGCTCTTTTCTGCCTCAACGGACGGTAGGTATTATTGTTTTAGGTCCCACTGTGCCACGCCTCTCAGGAAAAAGATAAGATCCACAATCTGGGGAAGATAATTTTTAAGCAATATATTCAAATGCAAAAACGGAACAAGGAAATTTGGACTGAGGAACAGTGAGGAGGGAAGGTACCGGATGAATAACACAGAGAAACAAAATCCAAAGGTATCTAATCACACAAAGAGGAACAGTTCATGGCGAAGTGCTCCCTAGATTCCATCACCTGCCCAACTCCCTGGTAGCAAACAGCAGTAGAGTAACTCCATGTCTTCATGACAAGCCTTGATGAGGAAAAGGATCCCTTCTCCTTTGCCTCCTTTTCTGTCTAGGTTTTAGTTCTAACACACCACCTTGGGATGGCAACTTTATAATAAATGTGCGGAGACAATGCTCACAATTTTTTAGCATTGAACTATTTTAATCCCTAACTGCAATTCAGTGAATAAAATGTTGTATTAAATACAACAGTACATTCTTTAGCCCATAGCCCATAAAATGTAAAGCAAAACAAGAGAATGTGTTCTAAAGGCAGATAATGGAACCAAACTTTCAGTTGTGTTTTGAAGACATCCAAGCCAGAAATCGGACCACAGGACAAGGTTCCCAGACATTTAGACAATCTTCTACTTTATGCTGAAATCCTAATTGTCCTACATGTAACCCAACTTATGCCAATGAATGATACTGGCTCATACCTTTTCTCCCTGTAGCCCGACATTTTCTCCGAAATTCATTTTGGTAATTTCACAAGTGACAAACTGTAGATTTCTAAGCTAATCAAAAATTCCCTCATTAAAAACTCCCCAACATGGACCTACTAGTCACCATCTTCCACAAATTTGGATTGGTGATCTGAGAGATGGGTCAATTTGACTCCTCAGAACTCTGTGCACTCCACATGGCTCAGTTCCATCTTTCTGTATTGGACGGTCAGTCTCTCTTAGGAAGTATTAGGGAGAAAGACGAGCAAGTGAAGTTGCACCCTTATGTCCCCATCTCTGAAGGCATTTGGTTGTTTTTTCATCAACACAGATGCAAACGCACTGTCAGCATGGAGACTGGATGCCAAAATATTCAACTCTGCTCCACCATCCTCAATGTGACCTTCCCCCCTGAAGTCATCGGACCACTTTTCTTCTTTCCTCTCCTGTATATGATTTTCCAGGCTGGAGAAGGGCTTCTCCTTGTTGCCATCTTTAGGTGCTATGAGAAATTCAAGCCTTCCAGTGGTAAGTACTGAATCATTCCCCTTTGAGCTCTGCTCTCACTTGGGACATGACTTTGCCAGCAACTGTCTCTGGCAAGAACCTTTCAAGAGGGGCTGTAACCCATAAAGTTCATTAGGAATCAGCACCAATGTGCAGGAAGGAATTTCAAAGAACAAACTACCCATAATAAGTGCATCTCATTTTTGCTGGGAGAGTAAGCTGTGGACTTCACCTCATGGAACAGAGGTGATTTGGGTTGCTTTAACTGGGGAGACCATGCAGGATTTAGGATGAATCAGACAGAACTGTCTTAAGCATTACATGGCTGTGAGATCAGTAAGATTCTGTGTTAAGACTGACTCCTTTCCTCAAAATGAACACCAAACATATCTTTTTTTCAAACCCAGAAAACTCAATCTCATTTGGTAACATATTTCAGTATTTTGTAACTCTAAACATTAGTATATTCATCTTAACCACTCATTCTTCAACTGACTCAACTTCCCATCAACTTGATGTCTTGAAGACCCAGAAACTGATTCACACCGTAGGAGCAAGATACAACTTACTCTGGTGGAATTTATCTTATAGTAGCAAATGAAGACTTACAGTAATTTAAAAGATGTGATCTTTGTTATCAAGCAGCCCAAAAGAAACCAATCAAGTTATTTATTGATCATTATTTATGAACCATTTTTACTAAGCTCTGCTTGAAAACTACAGAGCTGTGTGGATAAGTATGCAGTCTGATACTTCTCCAAGAGCAACTCGAGGTATTTGTTACCATTCAAGATTCCACCCTCTTAACAAAAAAATTCCAGATCCCCAGGCTTGCAGTTTTAGTACCAGAAAGGGCTGAAATGCCAAGAGGCCATATTCTACAGCCTCTGGCTCTAGAAATCAATGTACGCAGGAAAATCCTTGTGAGAAAACTAAGTGAAAATTACTTATCTCATATACTGTCTGGGCCCAAGTAGTATTCAAGTTTAAGGATCTGTCAGTTTTTGTGCTCTGGACCCTTGTACCCTTCTAGAAAGACGGGAAAAGTGAACCCTAAGCATATCTCCTCGCTACCACCATGGAGGCAGAAGTAAACCCAACACCACAACAGGGGTATGGAAACACCTCTGGGAAGACTTCCCACTTACAGCACCTTGCTCCCTGCCCCCACTGGCTCCCAGAATGCAAGTCAACCATTGCTTACATGAACTCAACTCCCCAACTGTACTGCTTGTACTAAGATGATAGAGATGGAGTGAACAGTCAGTGCTCTTCATTAGACCTTAGCGCTCTTTATTAGACCTTTTGTTACTAGTACTATCATTAGAGTTGTTGAGGGGAAACCTAATTTTTCCTCAGTTTGACTAAGTCACGGGGAAAGAGGTGGTCAAGAGAGAAAAAAACACAGCACTTCCTAAGGGTAAGTTGATATTATCCCCCAGACGGAACAAGTTTTTTAATCACTCTTTTGTTCTTCCTAACCCATGACCGTTTTCAACTTTACAGATAACACAAAAATGACCTACAAAGTTGATGCAACTGAAGAAACCATCCCAACAGCTCTGGGAAATGGCATCTACAAAGGGGAGGAGTGTGGTGTTGGATTTACTTCAGCCTTCTCCGAAGACCTGGATTCTGGTCAGAAGGCAACTGAGCAACTCAACGTGGCAAACTGAACAGAGAGCAGAAAGAGGAATCACCTGTGGTGTTCTTAGTCTTTCTCCAGCATTTTCAGCATAAACTATCAGAATCACTAAGCCTTGCGTGGAGAACAAAGTGGGAGTCTACCCCACAGGCCTACCTATCCTCAGCTCAGGACTTGATACCTGTTTAAAAAATTAAAGACTTATTCAAGGACAGCCCTACGAAGGCAGGCACCAAAACTGCCTTTGCATCCCTAGAACAGTGCCTAACAAGCAAAAAACGCAATTTCTGAGCTAGTCAATAAATGGGCTTTCACCCTAAAATCGAATATCCAAATTCCATTCCCAGTTTTGTGACCCAAAAAGGAAATGAGATGCTCAGAGTACTGTAGGATTAGTAGACTTCAGAAGTCATTTCTAACCTTTACATTTACAAAAATCTAGATCCCATTCTTTCCCTTTTGACATCACTGGCACCAGAGCTACTGAGAACATGACACCAACTGGCTAAGACAAACTCACAACCATATTGAAATGAAAAGACACTTTGGAGAACACAATTCTGGAAGAGTAAAGAAGAAAAGCAAGGAGAAGAAGAATACCAAGAGAATAGTTTCACTAATCTAATAATCTACCCCATCAGTTCATTAGTTTTCACATTATGTTCAAATTTAAAACTGTGAGTAAACTATTGCCAAAATTAGTGATTGCTAACTTCAAAGTAACTGCAATTCTTAAATTTCCAATTTTTCCCCAATGAAATTTAGACATTTTCCATACTGCTCATAGGCAAACACACACACACACACACACACACACACACAGGCACATTAAGTCAAAGATTAACAAATAAAAACACTTGCAAACAGCTGACCATACCTAGGTTCCTTGTGAATTTCACTTCCCTTAATGTGATTAAGTACAATTGAAACCAAGACAAGTAAACTTCTTGGCATCCATCTGGCAAATTTCCAGAACTACCACTACTCTCAAGGTAACACCAACTTGGGTCACTAACCACCTCTTAAAAATGTTAATTTATTTTTTTAAAAATTGTAAAGATATCTGCCACCTATCAACCTTACATTTTACCTACATTTACTTATTTCAAATTGTTTTCTCTCGTATCTAGCTGACATCATCTACTAGGAGACCTGGTTAGGTAGAACAATTAAGTTCAGTTTTTTGAGTAAAGTATGGCTGACCTTGAGATATATTACACTCAAATTTCCCTTAGAGGACCCAAGCTGAACCCTGAATAGCCAATCTCCATGTTGCCGAAAATTCAAGTATAATTTACAGTCAACTCTCCGTATCTGAGATTCCACATCAACTGATTCAACCAACCATGGACTGTGTAATACAGCAACAGGTATTTATTGAAAGTCTGTATATAAGCAGACCCATGCAGATCAAACCTGCATTGTTCATGGGCCAGCTATACAGAAAAGTAATTACAGGGACTTCCCTGGTGATCCAGTGGTTAGTAGGACTTCACGCTTCCACTGCAGGGGGGCAGGGGTTCAATCCCTGTCCAAGAATAAAGATTCTTATGCCTCACCACACAGCAAAAAAAAAAAAAAAGTTACACAACACGATACAAAACCTGCAATTGGACACAACTAAGCAACTTAACTGTAAAATCGGGTCCTAAAACTTTGCTTAGGATTACACCCACAACTCATTACATCTGATGTTCTGTATCTGGGAATTCAGCCAACTTATCAATTCAAAATAACTTGGTCATCTCTGCCATTAGTTTAAAGCGCTTTATCCTGCACTATTCCAGTGGTAAGCCACTGATACTATGTATTTAACTATAGAGGGGAAAAGTTACTGGTAAAACATCAAAGTACATACAGCATGCCCTTCCGAGTTACCATATCTAAAAAGCCCAAGGGGGAAAGTAATCACACCTCTCCATTTGACACTCAGCAACCTCTGGCTGAACTGTACACCCTTCAGATACACTATAAAGAAAAAAAACCTAGGTTTCCCACTGAGGTAACCAGAAAATGCCCCACATTCAAGTGAATCAACAAGTATGCCACACAAACTCTCCCAAGAATTGTGATCAACTTCACAATTTTATGGCCTAAGTTCTATAGTCTTGAACACAGGAAAGCTTTCATACCAAGAACTCTCAAATGCACTCCCTGCTAATTGAGATTCCCTCCATCAAATGCCACACTCTGGGGAAGCCCAGTCTGTTCCTAGTGCTGCCAATTCTGCTTTCCTCAAAACCCCTGAAAGGCTAGGGCAGGTAAGTGTGGTTTTGGGGTTCTGGAACTGAACTTCCAGCGTTCTAATATCAGTCTACCATTTTACTTGTTCTAGGCCCTGACTCTCCTCCTGGAAAATTGTGTATTAAAGAATAAAATTATACATACATATATATAAATGCTTCTATACAAATACATGTAATAATTAAGTCATTTAGGATTCAGTGACATTACATACACAAAGAACAGAGCTACGTGTTACTCAGTTATTTTAACAAGTATTTATGTTGACTAGCATTCAATCAAAAGAGTCTGAGATATTCCTAGAAGAAACAATGAAACTAATTTCCCACAGATACAGGACTCTAACATTTAATAGTGGTGGATGTAAAACCTTAAGCAGTTTCACTACCAACTGTTTTCCCTTCAACAGATTGTTACACCCATGTCTCAGGACTATTAAGAAAATGCATGTGAAAGCCTCTTAAAGCATTTACATGCAGTTATTTTTAAGTTTTATGGAATGATCTCGGACCATCAAAATCGTTTCACAACCTTTAAGTTAGGCATGAAATATGAACTTTTACAATCTGCTTCCCAAACTGTCCCTCTCTTGGCTATGGAACCCTAAGTAACCTGATGCCAAAATCAGGTAGGGTCACACACAAGGGAAACCGTCATAAAAAAACTAAGTCATCATTTGCTTTCAATACTTCACACTTCACCCATCTTTTGATTAGACTGGAAATGTCAAAGGTACTAATTGAGAAAAAAAAAAGGCTCACCATACTTCACTAAAGGGCTTCTCAGGTGGCACTAGCAGTAAAGAATCCACATGACAATGCAGAAGACGTAAGAGATGTGTGGGCTGGATTCTTAGGTCAAGAAGATTCCCCTGAAGGAGGGCATGGCAACCCACTCCAGTATTCCCATGGCGAGGAGACTGGCAGGCTACAGTCCATGGAGTCTCAAAGAGTTGAACATGACTAGGACACACACACCCACCTCACTGCTACAGCATTCCCGATGAGGGATTTTAAATGCATCAAAAGCGCATGGGGAAGAAATAGATAGCCATACTTCCTTCAGACAAACACACAAAAGCAGTTTTATAACCTTTTATTATCAATAACAAACAGCTGTCTTAACGTCTTTGCCAGACAGCTGTTAAAGGGTGAGTGGGTGGACACCCTTAACCCTAACAAGGAAAACTCATATTAAGCCTTTATGTACAAGCAAATTAAGAGCTCTTTTAAGTGTCCAAAGCTATTAATTAGTTTAATTGAGGCATTAAACTAATTTTGCATTAACATTATCTGAATAACCAGGAACTAAAACGTTCAAAATTTTTCTAGTACAAAAAAATTAAATTTGCTTTAGTAATAAAAGAGCTCTGTCAATATACACAAACTATATACTTCAGACATTCACAAAAATGTGAGCAGAAGGCTTATCAAAAGACATTTAATACAATTGGTTTGCAACAACCCCTGGTGGTCCACATCTACAAAGATATCCAGCCCAACCCACCCCCCTCCAAATCCCACCCCACAGAAAAGCACATACTTACCAGAATTTTTAGCAAGTATGGTTTGGGAATTTTTTTTTTTTAAAAAAGGCCCCTAGGGCAAGTTATTTACAGTTTAATTGCCACTGTCAACTGATCTGGACCGGGACCGGGACCGGGACCTCTGGCGATCCACAGATGCTGGAGACTTAGATCTACTTGAAGAACCACGTTTCTGGCTCTTCTCAGGCACAGGAGACCTACTAACAGAACGAGACTTGCTCCTGCTCCGGCTCCGGCTCCTGGACCGGCTGTAAGACTTGCGACTCCGGGAACGAGATCGGCTACGAGACCTCGAGGAACTCCTAGTACGGGAACGAGACCTGCTTCGTGACCTACTAGAAAGAAAAAAACAAACAAACAAACCTAAGTAGCAGGCCCCACAAATCCCCTAAATAAAACTGTGACTTAAAAATATTAGAGATACCTGTGCCTTTTGCTGCCTTCAATTAATTTGATTTTTCTCCCATTTATTTCTTTTCCAGAAAGTTTTTCAATAGCATTCTTTAAGTCACCATAAGAGGCAAACTCAACTACCCTACAAAGAAAAAATAAACTATTTGTAAAGTTACATACTTCTTATCATCTCACAGACCATTACCAGTCTAGTTTAATTACTTATTAACGTTTACTATTGCTATTATTGAATAGGATATATCTCAACCTCCAAATCATGGACATTTTAAGCCACATAATTCAAAGGGAGTGAGGAGCTTTCCTGTGCACTACAGGAGGATCAATAACATCTCTGATCTCTACTTTAGCCACCTGATGCGACGAGCTGACTCACTAGGAAAAACACTGAAGCTGGGAAAGACTGGAGGCAAAAGGAGAAGGAGATGATACAGGATGAGATGGCTGGATGGCATCACGGACTCAATGGACATGAGTTATGAGCAAACTGCGTTAGACAGCAAAGGAAAGGGAAGTCTCGCGTGCTGCAGTTCTTAGGGTTGCCGAGTTGGACATGACTTTGCGACTGAACAACATGACCTCTACCCACAAGATGCCAACAGTAACCTCAATTCTGACAACCAAAATGTCTCCAGACAAGGCCACATGTACCCTGAAAAGCAAATTCAACCCTGATTGAGAACCGCTGCATTTCAGGATGTCCAAATTTTGAGAACTCTAACATTCACAGTACAACTTTCAGAACATTTTAAGAGGCTCTCATACGCCAATACATACTCACCCCTCATTTAATTTAGGTCGATGTGCATCCGCAAAGGTTACTTCCCCAGCTTGTCTCATGAAATCTTTGAGATCCTTAACACAAGATGATTGAGTTAAGCAGAGAAAAGGAAACGTGACACACAAACAACCACATTGTATAAAAACAAGACTACTGAAAGAGAAGATGTTAGATAAAGTACAAACATGGTATTTACCACACTTGTAGTCTATCAGAATTTTAAAGTAATATATGTCAGGGCACGAAATAAGCAAATAGCATATTGCTTTTAAGCAAAATGCCAGAGGAAGTTTAGATTTTAACATTAAAGTAGTATTAGTCTATACTGAGCTCAATACAAAAGGAAAAAAACAAAACAAAACAAACAAAACAAAAGGAAACAATACATATTTTTAAAGTAAAGACTAAAGTAGAAATTGTATATTTAAAAACAGAACATTTACAAGACACCAGTTATTTTGTGCCCCATATGTCATTAAAAAAGTTTACTTTACCTTTATTATTATTTCCCTAGGCTAGTCAAGCAGCAAACCATTTATCGGTCGGAGAAACCTTCATGACATATGCCCGACTGGCTCTTCGCCACCCACTTGAAGGACACTACCCAATCGATGGAAGCCTTTAATCGCACAGCCCTCCCTATTAGCAGACTATTGGCGGATGCAGACAGGTTCTACTCTTGTGTAGTTACCAAGGACCACTTTACTGCGATCAGGATTCCAACGACCACCTAATTTCGAATCTTTCAACTCTTTTCGACCAGGACCTCTTATTCGGAAGCGTTACAGGAAGACAGCTCTCAACTTAGGGATCAGATCACGTTATCAGCGCTCTGGGATCGCTGCAACCTGGCACTTCAAGAAGTGCACCGATTACGTCTAGACCGGCAAACACAGATCTAGAGGTGGCCAATTGATCACTGTAGGAGCTGACTGGCAAAGTCAACCAGGCCCAACCAAGAGTGACCAAGACAACGATTAGGATAACCCACAGGCACTCCTCGTCATAAGGCCAACGACACAGATAGGCTGGCAAATAAAGGGTTTAATATTTGGTTAAAATTGATTTTTAAAAACAAGAAAATATATCCTCAAAACATTTACATTTGATCACTAACATTAAAATTTGAAATATCCCCCAATTACATTTAATTAAAATTTTAAAATTACAATTAAAAGTCCATTAAAGATAAAACTACTTTTAATAAAACATTAATAAAAACATTAACTACCCACTAATATTTAAAAAACCACATCAAAATATCTCAAAACTGTGTTTCAACAAACCTGCCAGCTGACTCTTGAAGATAAATTCTCAACTATAAGCCGATTTTCTGTTCTTACAGGTGGAGCATTTCTGAGGAAGAAAATGAGTACTCACAATGGAAGAAATGCAGCAACGTGCACCTATTGTGTTCAGTTGTGGGCAAGTTCAAGCAATCAGGCATGACAAGTCATTCAAATGACTTCCACCAACAGTTTCTGCATTATTTTATGACTCGCGCTTATTAAAAACAGTGGACTAATACATGAATGACAAAATTGATTATACATATATAGCAAAATCACTTCTGTTAACAACTTTAGCACATTAAGACTCCTCCTGCAGTAATGCTTGTTCAAAGCAGCCATCCACCGTTCATCACATACCGTCTATCATTTCGAGGTCTGCGACTACTAAAACGGTCTGAGTAGCGTCCTCTACCTCTTCCACCTCGAGATCGAGCCCTAGCATGTTCAATTGTAACCCTACAGGAAAGGAAGAAAAATCTTCATTATCCACTTTAAGCTACATAGGAGATCTATTTACAAAAATACCTAGCCCAATGCCTAGCTTATCTTTATAGTGCTAAGTCATAAAACTAAAAATAAAATTATCACCTTTCACTGCAGAGTTCTTTTCCATCAAGTTCATATACAGCATCATCCGCATCCCTGGGATCTTCAAATTCCTAAAACATAAATATATATATAATGCTTAACACTGCTCTAAAAGTCTATTCTACAACACATTAAAACCACCAAATACCTGTGAAAGAGTATCTTAATGACAACAGCATATAGATAAGCCTAAGCAAACAGGGACCGGAAATGATTTCTCCAGCCAGAAGTGAAATTCTTTTCTCCTTTAAGAAAATTCACTACCTTAAGAATGCGTATTTCCCAAATATACTCTACTGGGACTCAAAAAACTCAAAAGCACTGCTTATAACAATCTTTACCCACTTCTGCTAAGTCACTTCAGTCGTGTCCGACTCTGTGCGACCCCACAGAGGGCAGCCCACCAGGCTCCCCCGTCCCTGGGATTCTCCAGGCAAGAACACTGGAGTGGGTTGCCATTTCCTTCTCCATTGCATGAAAGTGAAAAGTGAAAGTGAAGTCGCTCAGTGGTGTCCGACCCTTAGCGAACCCATGGACTGCAGCCTACCAGGCTCCTCTGTCCATAGGATTTTCCAGGCAAGAGTACTGGAGTGGGTTGCCATTTCCTTCTCCCTTTACCCACTAATAATAGATAATTCAACCAGTTCTAAACACTTACCACAAAACCAAAGCCTCTTTTCAGATCAATATCTCTTATTCGTCCATACCCCTTGAAGAATCTTTCCACGTCTTTCTCCCTGGCCGCCGGATTTAGCCTCCCGATGAATACTCGACAGCCACTCATGTCCGGCTAGTACTTTCTGTCAGGAAATAAATTCAATTGAGATAGTACCAGTGAATGTCAGAGGAATGCCTGGTCAAGGGACCAAAAACATAAACAGCATAAAATAAAATGTTTACCCGGTGATGTTATAAACAAGATTGCCAAGAGTGCCTCTTATTAGGCCGGGTCCCTTGCAGACAAAATTAAAACTCGGCTCCCAACACGATCCTTCCCTGGGCCCAGACCGCAGCAACCGCAACGCCCACTGCCGCCTCTGGAACTGCGCAGCCGCACACTGTCCCCGGCTCTTCTGGCCCCCTCCCATCTGCCGCAGTTAGGAAAGGCCGAGAAGTGCGGGCGGAGCCGACCCCGCCCTTCGCAAGGCCAGCCCAATGGCGACGGGCTGCACGCGCGTCGCCGCCTCCCGGGAGCGTCACAGCGGGTGGAAGCCGGAATCTCGCGACGCCACTGCCGCGCCTGCGCAGACGGCGGCGGGTGGCCGCGGAGCAGCCACAAAATGGCGGCCTCGGAGCCGGCGGTGGGGAGAACCGCGCGTGCCAAACTCCCCCGTTCCCTCCCCCTCTCCCGACCCCACCGCTCCGGATCACTGCACCCACCCTGGGACAGCCCCGACCACACCCCGAGCAAAGGTCTCGGCCCACTACTCCCGGGGTTCAGACAGTGAAATAAAAAGGCAGGGAGGGGCGCACGACCCCTCTGTAAAAACGACCCTGCCCAGGACCGCCCTTCCACCTTCAGGTCCCCTCACACAATACCCAAAGGGAGACGTGCCCCAGCGCCCACCTCGAATAAACTGCGCTCATTGGACGCCGTCCTCCGCACAGAGAGCAGCCCTGACCACTCGCGATCTGAGCGGCCATGAAGAAGCCTCGATCCGAGAAGCCTTTCCCTCAAAGTGAGCCACTCACCTACCGGACAGGATCTTTGGCAGCTGAGACCCAGAGAGGTCCGTAGTCTGCGATAGAGCCGGCCGCCTCCCCGCAGACCAGGACTCAACTCGTCTACGTCTCTCCACAACTGACGCACTTAGCTGCTCTGGCGTCCCACAAAATGGAGGGCGCGTCCCTCCGTCACTTCCGGGACCGCCCTTGACAACGCCCCTTGGGTCCGGGGACAGAGGGGTCCGCGGGGCGGGGCCTCTTTACGGTGCTGGCCCCAGTGACCCTGAGTCGAGGTGGGCGGGGCCGAGGGGCGGGACATGGTATGGGCGTGGCCGTCAGGTGCTGGGGCTGGGAGGCCACGGTCCACAACGTTCGCTTGTCCTAGGCACTGACATTCGGTTCATATTACACCTCCCATAAAAATACCCTAAGGCAAATGGTCACCTTTTTTATCTGAAGTGTTTTTTTCTTAATACGCGAAAGAGTACTGAGTGAAAGAAACGGGCTTTGCAAAAAATGTTTGACCATCTCTGACCCCTTGCTCCTTAGCTTCCTGCATAATATTTTTTATAAAAGAAATCAGTTTTTCAATTGCAATTATTTTCTACATTCTGTGTTGAATATGGAAGCAACATCTTGTGATTTCACTCACTAAACACTATTTTTGCTGCAATAAGAGTAATCTGGAAAATATTTTCTGGGGTGAAAAACAATAATAATGGTGCTATCCACCATTTAAAAAGTTGCTGCTCTCAGCCTAAAATGATGTGATTTTCTTCAGGATTAATTTTTTAATAAAGTATCTTGATTTATGTAACGTTAAAAAGTTTGTGACTTCTACAAAGGTAATTGGTCTTGAGTAGGGCCTAGTGACTTAATTTACTGTATTTTAAACCATTTGTTTTCCGCAGTGATTGTTTTTTCTGTGAAAACTGTTAAGTGTCCCTACTAGATTTCCTGATCAGCTTCTCCAGTAAAAAAAGTCGTATTTCATGAGTAGAATTACTCTCCCTTCTATGTGATCCAACGGTAGTCTGTGTACACCCCAATAATTCCTTAAACACTGACATAAAAAAGATATGTGTTGTTCATGTTTTGTTTTCCAGAAATGCCTAGCACAGAAAACACTCAATATTTGTAGAACTGGGTTTACATTAGCATTTCTTTCTCAAGTGTTCCTGTTCCTGTATTAATGTTTCAACAAAATGACTTGGCATCCTTTTCCTAAGGTATCTGAGTAGCAAATCTATAGTAAAGGAAAAAAGATGCAGAGAAATCAGATTAAAATAAAGATTATCCAAGTCATCTCTTTGGGAGACTTTCAGCATAACTGAAATATTTCTTTCATCACATCCCTGATTTTATCTAACTGGCAGTTTAAAAAAAAAACCCACCTCAACCTGTGTCACTCGTTAAAAGCTGCCCCATCTCACCTTTCCTAAGCCAATATATTTAGCTACAGACCAAGTAGTTTCTCGTTTTGTTTTTTGGCCACACCTCGAAGCATACTGGATCTCGGTTGTGAAATGTCATTTCTGCAACCAAGGATCAAACCCATGTCCCCTGTAGTGAAAGCCTGGAATCTTAATCACTGGACCAACAGCACAGTTCCAAGAGCAGGTAGTTTTTACACTCTGAGGTGCCACTTTCTCAGGCTCTCATTCACCTACAGCCAGACCTCCACCCCACCTCTCCACTGAACTGCTCTCAATGTTCATCATCAATCCAATTGCAAAATCCAGCAGCCTCTTTACAATTTTCAGCCTCCTTAATGAAAGCTGCCATTCATTTTCCCTTACTGTACACCACGCATAGTGCTTGGGGCTTTGGATTGATCAGCCAGTTCAGCCTTTGTACAAGTCTCTGATGTCAGTTCATATCCTTTTTTTTTTAATATGTTGAAACCAAAGCTCAAAGTTACACAGCTGGAAATGGTAGGACCTTGATTCAGCCCCAAGCGCCTTTTCTAAGTCGGTGGATCTAAAGGATTTTCTTTCTAAAGTTAGATGACACACCAAGGGAAAGTCAAAAACCTATAGCATTTTTTTAAATCAGGAGAGCAAATTTCACATCGTGGACAAGTAACTTCAGCTATATTTTTGTCTCTGTGTTACAAAGGTGTGAGCTAGAAGGTGTAAATGGATTCAGCATCAATTCTTACTATCAGGGACCAAAGCATCTAGTCTGTGTTACAGGTGACATCCACAGGGGAAGCAGCTGAGCCCATGAGCGAAATGTGCAGAGCTGGAATCAGATGTGTGTTGGAATTTCAGGCCCAACACTTAGTATGGGAAGCTCCAGAGAATAAAATAGGGCCTGGCATACCACAGGTCCTCCAACCATATTTGCAAAGGAGAGAACGCATGACACTTTCAGCATGGTGCTGGGCCTTTCTAAGCCTCAGTTTTCACGTGTGAGAAATAGGTCAATAATAGTAGTTAATTCATAAGGTTATCATGAGGATTAGGTGAGATAATGCATGTGAGACATTTGATCCAGTGCCTGGTACACTCCTCACATTTCAGCTCTGAGGAGTGATCCAGGCAGCCCTCTCAAGTCAGAAGGGACAACAATCACAGGGGAGGTTAAACTGCTGAAACAAGGGGACCCAGCAAGACAGAAGCTTAGTTTCTTTTTCATGACCCCAAATCCTTTGCAGGTAAAATATAAAAAATAAACATCCCAAAGCCAAACAGTTCATAGCATTTATAAAAGAGAGAAAGAGCTGGACAAGGGCCATTTCTTCCCAAGAGCTGCCTCCCAGTGTTGGTTGTCCTCTACACCTACTCCACCCCACAAGCTGTCAGGAACTGGGGACTGGCCAAGGACCAGGCTCTTTCCATCTCTGATATCCAGAGGGAAGCCTCCTCATAAGGGTAGCGCTGTGATCCTATAGACATGATACCTTTATAATAGAGGGCTGGACACCAGAGCTTTCTTTCCACCATGGGAGGACATAGCAAGAAATCCCATTAGCAAGCCAGGAGGAGGGCTCTTACCAGAACCTGACCATGCTGGGACCAATCTCTGGAACTGTCAGAAAATAAATATTTGTTTTTTAACCACTCAGGAAAAAAATATAAAAAAGGAAGCCTCAGAATACCAATTCTCCAAATACTGATTCCTAACAAACCATTGTGGTGGGGCGCACATGTTACTGACTAAAGTTCTTGGTCTTCTTAATCAATAGAAATTGATAGAAATTCAGGCAATGCTTTATTGGGGCCCCTGCTGCAGCAGGAGGGAGCAAGAACAAACATGCTCCCTTGTTCACTTGCTGAGTGCGGTAAGCTTGTTCCTTATGGGGTGAGGGTAGAGGCAGGTCGAGAGGTCCCACCAAAGGGGTGGCTTAGGTGGTTGGCCCACCCCTTTGGTGGTGTTGAGTGCAGGGGACATGTGGAAGTACCCTGCTTTTGCTCCCAACATCCTGTTTTTTGCTCCAGGCTCTTCAGAAGTGGCAGTTGGTCTTTTTGTTCTTTTTGTATCTTGTTTTCCATAATTTGCCCCAACTGCCCATGCTCACAGTTATTTTTAGTTCCTTTTAGTTTCTTTGTATTTTGTTGCTGGAGGAGATGATTGTCCAAATGCAAGCACTGCAGTAAAGGGCCCCAGGTTAAAGGACCCAGGCTGGAAGAGACTCCGTCCCCCAGAGCAGCCCCAATCCTGGCAAAGATTCCTTCCCTAGTACAATAGTTAGAGTTAAGTCACACAGGACCAATCCAGTGAAGAACATTTGACATTTGTCTGGTAAATCAAAGTACCCTGAAGTAGGTCAAGTTGAGTCCGAAAGAAATGGCTTACTGTACTCTTGCCTGGAAAATCCCATGGACGGAGGAGCCGGGTAGGCTGCAGTCCATGGGGTTGCTAAGAGTCGGACACGACTGAGCGACTTCGCTTTCAGTTTTCACTTTCATGCATTGGAGAAGGAAATGGCAACCCACTCCAGTGTTCTTGCCTGGAGAATCCCAGGGACAGGGGGAGCCTGGTGGGCTGCCGTCTATGGGGTCGCACAAAGTCGGACACGACGGAAGCGACTTAGCAGCGGCAGCAGCAAATAAAGAGTAGTGGAAGGAAATGGGAAGCTTCTTCCTGATTTCTGTACCTCAAATAAGCAATCTCCTGACTTAAAAGCTTTGATATTGAGTATTTAATTCAAATGGCCTTGGATAAGGAGAATTGGGTCAGATATCCTGCTGGTGAAGCAATTAGGCATCCTATTGAGCAAGGTGGAGATCTCACTGCATCCACAGTGAGATACTATTAGGAATCAGAGCAGCAGAAACTTGGATCCTGGTGACCAGGACAAGCGCAGCACCTCCAGTATTAGCTCATAAGAACTGGTTCAGCTACTGGGTCTAGGTCTGGAGCTTCCAGGTGATCTTGAAGTGTGTTTGTGTGTGTGTGCTTGTGCGCGTGCAAGCTCAGTTGTGTCCATCTCTTTGCAACCCCATGGACTGTAGCCCTCCAGGCTCCTCTGACCATGCATTTTTCCAGGCTAGAATACTGGAGTGGGTTGCCATTTCCTTCTCCAGGGGATCTTCCCAACCCAGGCATCGAACCCTCGTCTCTTGTGCCTCCTGCACTGGCAGGCAGACTCTTTACCACTGCGCCACCTTGAGGAGGCTGATTCTAGTTTTCTCTGACGGTCTTCACCACCCTAATTCCTGATTACGACTCATGTGCTCCCAGACTCTCTTCAGAATAGTAGGGCACATGGTATAAATAGTTGAATGTTGTATAAAATGGAAGCAAGGAAAGAAGAGGCTGGAGATAGAGACCATAATGGTGAGTCTCAACTACCATGTTAATGAGCCTGGACTTTATCTAGAGGACACTGAGTAGATGTTGCAAGGTTTTATGCAAGAAGAAAATATGATCAGATTTATATTTTAGAGGGGGAGGACTCTGAGAGGGACAGCGGCCACAATCAGGCCTTTTTATATGGCAAGGAACAGAAACCCTGGTACAACCATCTTAATAAAATGAGTTTATCTATTGGTTAGTATAACTGAGCAATTTATAGACAGGCCCCGCTGTAGGCTTGGTTGGATCCAGAGTTCAAGAGACTCTCTGGCATCCTTCTCTTGGCTCAACTTCCTTTGAGTATCAGTTTCATTCCCAGGCAGGCTCACCTGGTGTTATCAAGATTCTGGAAGACCTACCCTCACAGCCTCACTTCACCAAAGCCACAGGAAGGGAGAACATATTTTCCAGGATCTTCCACTGAAGCGTCTTAGATCCTCACAGAATCCCTAGCAAACACTTCCCTGTCTCACTGCCTTTCATCTGGGTCATCTGCTCATCCCTAACCCTATCACTAAGACCAGGGTGACTGGATGTTAGTCTGAGCCAGCAACTATAGCAGAAGACCAAGGATTCATTGGCTTAAACAGCAGATATTCATTTCTCACAATTCTGGAGGCTGAAATTCAAAGAACAGGGTCCCAGCATGGTCAGGTTCTCAGTGAGAACCCTCTTCTTGCTATGCCCTCATAGGGCCTTGCTTGCTGTGAGCACAGAGAAAGAGAGATCCTGTGTTTCTCTTCATTTTATAAGGGCACTAAGGCTTCAGCAATACGTGAACCGTGAACTTCCAGATGTTCAAGCTGGTTTTAGAAAAGGCAGAGGAACCACAGATCAAATTGCCAACATCCGATGGATCATCGAAAAAGCAGGAGAGTTCCTGAAAAACATCTATTTCCGCTTTATTGACTATGCCAAAGCCTTTGACTGTGTGGATCACAATAAACTGTGGAAAATTCTGAAAGAGATGGGAATACCAGACCATCTGACCTGTCTCTTGAGAAACCTGTATGCAGGTCAGGAAGCAACAGTTAGAACTGGACATGGAACAACAGACTGGTTCCAAATAGGAAAAGGAGTATGTATAAAGGCTGTATATTGTCACCCTGCTTATTTAACTTATACGCAGAGTACATCATGAGAAATGCTGGGCTGGAAGAAACACAAGCTGGAATCAAGATTGCTGGGAGAAATATCAATAACCTCAGATATGCAGATGACACCACCCTTATGGCAGAAAGCAAAGAAGAACTAAAGAGCCTCTTGATGAAACTGAAAGAGGAGAGTGAAAAAGTTGGCTTAAAGCTCAACATTCAGAAAACGAAGATCATGGCATCTGGTCCCATCACTTCATGGGAAATAGATGGGGAACCAGTGGAAACTGTGTCAGACTTTATGTTTTTGGGCTCCAAAATCACTGCAGTTGGTGAGTGAAGCCATGAAATTAAAAGACGCTTACTCCTTGGAAGGAAAGTTATGACCAACCTAGACAGCATATTAAAAAGCAGAGACATTATTTTGCCAACAAAGGTCCGTCTAGTCAAGGCTATGGTTTTTCCAGTGGTCATGTATGGATGTGAGAGTTGGATGGTGAAGAAAGCTGAGCGCCGCAGAATTGATGCTTTTGAACTGTGGTGTTGGAGAAGACTCTTGAGAGTCCCTTGGACAGCAAGAAGATCCAACCAGTCCATCCTAAAGGAGATCAGTCCTGGGTGTTCATTGGAAGGACTGATGTTGAAGCTGAAACTCCATTACTTTGGCCACCTCATGCGAAGAGTTGACTCATTGGAAAAGACCCTAATGCTGGGAAGGATGGGGGACAGGAGGAGAAGGGGACGACAGAGGATGAGATGGCTGGATGGCATCACCGACTCGATGGACATGGGTTTGGGTAGACTCCAGGAGTTGGTGATGGACAGAGAGGCCTGGCGTGCTGCGATTCATGGGCTCGCAAAGAGTCGGACATGACTGAGCGACTGAACTGAACTGAACTGAATCCCATCATGAGGACCCCACTGTCATGACCTAATCTAACACTAATTATCACTCAAAGTCCTCACCTCCAGATACCATCACATTGGAGGATAGGGTTTCGATATATGAATTTCAGAGGAACACAAACATTCAGTCCATAGCAAAATACGCTGATATGGACCTTCATTAAACAGGACCCACACTGCAAATGGGGACCCTCACCAGAAAAGGGGGTGGGGCAATGCCACTCAAACTGTGGGGGAGAGGTGGTTCCCCAAAGGAAAAGCAAGAGTTCATTTTACCCAACAGAAAGGATAAATGGATGCTGTGGTAGCCAACTCCCAAGATGGCCCCTGGGCCTCACATCTTGATATTCACATACACTCTCCTACATAGACCAGGTTTGGTCTATATGACCAATAGAATATGGCCAAAGTGAAAATGCTGGAAATTCAGTTCTAAAATATTGTGGGTTTTTTTTTCTAGGTCTTTAATTTTATCCCTGTATGAGATGATGAATATTCATTAAACTTACTGTGATAATCATTTTATGATGTATGTAAGTCAAATTGTTATGCTGCACACCTTAAACTTATTCAGTGCTGTATGTGAATTATACCTCAATAAAACTGGAAGGAAAAAAGCAAAAAATCACTAATTAGAAATAAAAACACAGGCTTCTCTGGTAGCTCAGTGGTAAAGAATCCACTTACCAGTGCAAGAGACACAGGTTCAATCCCTGGTCCTGGAAGATCTCACATGCCACAGAGTAACTAAACCCATGAGCCATGACTGTTGAGCCTGAGCTCTAGAGCCAGGGAACTACAACTACTGGGCCCACACACTGCAACTACTGAAGCCCACCCACCCTAGAACCCATGCTCCAAAACAAGAGACACCACCACAATGAGAAGTCTGAATACCATAACTAGAGAAAGCCCCCACAGCAAAGAAGACCCAGTACAGCCAAAAATAAAATAAATAAAATTATTTTTAAAAAAGAAATAAAAGCACAATAAAGATTTACTATGTAACCCAGGGAGCAATATTCTATATCTTGTAGTAACCTATAGATAATGGAAAATAATCTGAATATATATATATATATATATATATATATATATATATATATGTAAAACTGAATCACTTGGTGGTATACCTGAAACTAACACAGTATTGTAAATCAACTATATTTCAATTTTAAAAAAGAAACAAACTTAATTTTTAAGATTTTATTTTATATATACACATAAATATAATAAGAGTATATTTTTTGGGTTGCACTGGTCTTCGTTGCTGCACTCAGTTAAGTTCAGTTCAGTCGCTCAGTCGTGTCCTACTCTCTGCGACCCCATGAACCGCAGCATGCCAGGCCTCCCTGTCCATCACCCACCCCCGGAGTCCACCCAAACCCATGTCCATCAAGTCGGTGATACCAATCAGCCATCTCATCCTCTGTCGTCCCCTTCTTCTCCTGCCCTCAATCTTTCCCAGCATCAGGGTCTCCTCCAATGAGTCAGCTCTTCGCATGAGGTGGCCAAAGTATTGGAGTTTCAGCTTCTACATCTGTCCTTCCAATGAACACCCAGGACTGATCTCCTTTAGGATGAACTGGTTAGATCTTCTTGCACTCCAAGAGACTCTCAAGAGTCTTCTCCAACACCACAGTTCAAAAGCATCAGTTTTTCTGCACTCAGCTTTCTTCAGAGTCCAATTCTCACATCCATACATGACCACTGGAAAAACCATAGCCTTGACTAGACGGACCTTTGTTGGCAAAATAATGTCTCTGCTTTTTAATATGCTGTCTAGGTTGGTCATAACTTTCCTTCCAAGGAGTAAGTGTCTTTTAATTTCATGGCCGCAATCACCATCTGCAGTGATTTTGGAGCCCAGAAAAAAAAAGTCAGCCACTGTTTCCCCATCTATTTCCCATGAAGTGATGGGACCAGATGCCATGATCTTCGTTTTCTGAATGTTGAGCTTTAAGCCAACTTTTTCACTCTCCTCTTTCAGTTTCATCAAGAGGCTCTTTAGTTCTTCTTTGCTTTCTGCCATAAGGGTGGTGTCATCTGCATATCTGAGGTTATTGATATTTCTCCCAGCAATCTTGATTCCAGGTTGTGTTTCTTCCAGCCCAGCGTTTCTCATGATGTACTCTGCGTATAAGTTAAATAAGCAGGGTGACAATATACAGCCTTGACGTACTCCTTTTCCTATTTGGAACCAGTCTGTTGTTTCATGTCCAGTTCTAACTGTTGCTTCCTGACCTGCATACAGGTTTCTCAAGAGGCAGGTCTGGTATTCCCATCTCTTTCAGAATTTTCCAGTTTATTGTGATCCACACAGTCTGCACTCAGGCTTTCTCTAATTGTGTGAGCAGGGTCCACTCTACATCGCGGTGCCGTGGCTTCTCTTGTTTCGGAGCATGGCTCTAGAGTGTAGGCTCAGTAGCTGTGGCTCCACAGCATGTAGGATCTTCCTGGACCAGGGATTGAACCATGTCGCCTGCATTGGCAGGTGGATTCTTAACCACTGGACCACCAGTGAAGTCCCTAATTATGTTTTTCTCTAATTATGTTGTTTAACATATGTTCCATCTAGAACTCTCTCTCTCTCTCTCTCACACACACACACACACACACACACACACACACACCGCTTCCTTTGGGGGAAGGCAGTTGCCAAATTGTGACCCTCAGACAACCTATTGGGAGGGTGATGGAAGCCTCCAACCAACAGCCATAAGGGAAAGGAGGCCTCCCAACAACCACATGGGTGAGCCTGGAAGCAGCTCCTTCAGCCCTAATCAAGCCTTGAGATGACTACAGCCCTAAAACTGACAGCTTGACTGCAGCCTTGGAAATGACCCTCAAAACCACCCAGCCAAGCCTCTCCCAGATTCCTAATCCTCAGAAACTATGGGAGATAATATATATTTGTGGTCTCAAACTACGAAGTTTTGGGTAGCTGGTCACATAGCAGTAGATAACACAGATGGTGTGGCAAAATCAGCAGTTGTGCATTAAGTCAATTATGGGATTGATGGAGCAATAGTAGAGGAAGGGGATAAATTATAACACTTGGGGACTGATTTAATGTGGAGGGTAGGGGCGATAAGGATCAAATTTCACTTCCAGGCTGTAGTGTGGGCACAGGAGAGGACACAGGATAAAGGGGTAAAGCCTATACGCTTGCTCAGGTTAGTTGCGTTGGAACATCCTGGGAGGAGGGTCCATGAGCAGCAGGATGCATAGGTCTGAAGTATAGGAGACTGATACAGGAGAGAGCCATTTCTAAGATCAAGTTAAAAGGAATCCTCATGTATGTGACCAGGAAAATAAAAATAGCCACCCAGGTTTTTGATGAGGCAAAGACATGAAGGGAGTATTTTGTGAACAGATTTAAGAATGTGTTCATCTTGGAAGGATCTTTCCAGGGACCAGTGGAGAAAAGGCATCAGCCCAGAAAATCCCAAGCACGAACACTGTGAGGACAAGGGTTTGGGGAGACTAGCTGACCAGAGGCCGACAATCTGGGCTGGGGCCAAGGGTATAGGAATAGGACTATTGATTGATTGACTGTTCAGTTGCTGAGTCGTGTCCAACTCATGGACTTCAGCGCACCGGGCTTCCCTGATCTCCCCAGGTTTGCTCAAATCCATGAGCATTGAGTCGGTGATGCTATCTAACCATCTCATGCTCTGCCACCCTCTTCTCCTTTTGCCTTCAATCTTTCCCAGCACCAGGGTCTTTTCCAATGAGTCGGGTCTTCGCATCTGGTGGCCAAAGTATTGGGATAGCACTACTTTGCCTTCAAATTCAGACAGGAGTCTGGCCCAATAGAGTGCGTCTACTTTTCATCTGGTGCATTTGCATGTGTCACCATGGCTCAGACACTCTGGATCTGTCCATCAAAAACACATTCCTGTTTAATTGCATTTAACGTATAATTATTTGTAAATACCTGGTCCTTCTGGTTGTTATCATAAGGCATGTTAAGTGTATTTTCAGTGTTTCACTCAATAAGTCATTTGCTCACCTTGACATGGCCTGGAGCCTGGGCTGTAGTCCCCGTGGCTCAAAGGCACCTCTCCTGTCTCTAAACTCCTGTGGCACTTCATCTTTGTAGGTGTCTTCTAGCGGCTGCCACAGGTTGCCTTAGAGTATTATTATTTGTGGGAAATCATAAGCTCTTTGATATTAGAGACCCTGTTCTATAAACCTTTGCTGCCCACTCGGTGAGACGCACAATTCCCCGTGTGTAGTCAATTGTAAGAACCAGCTTGCATAATACATCACTCGCATCAGTGCCCACTCCTTGTTCTTGGGGAGCAGCACGTCCTGACCTCACAGTACATTCTCTCAGCAGCTGTACTGCTCAGCCTGGAGCTCCCCGCGGGTATCGCTAATGCACTCACCACCGATCCATGGGGTTCTCTCCACCACAGGAATTCAGAGTTTTGAGCTGAAACACCCCACGCTGAGGCATCTTCATGGCAGCCTGCCAGAAAGAAGTCGGTTTCCCAGTCTGTGGCTGACATACCCGGAGCTGCCCGGATGCCAGCACCTCCTGAAACTGGTTTGAACGTCCTGAATTTCAGGAGATACCCCAACACCTTCCAGAAAGTTCCTCTTTGCATTTCAGCTAGCTCAAGTTGGCTTCTGTAACTTGAGCACAAAATAGCTTAACAAGTAAATGATCGAGTGCAAGCCCCAAATACAGGCTCATCCCTATGAGTTCAGCAGTGTCTCATGAAATCCCAGGAAGAGAATGTGCCCACATATGAAGAGTCTGGAAACAGGAAGTGGGAACTGTCAAGACCTCAGGAAGTCTCCTTTTCTCTTACCTGGTTTTTGTTTTTGTTTCATTTCTTCCCCCCTTACAGCCTGGCTTTCCCTACCTCTTGATTCATATGGCAGAAGAAGGCCCCACCCACCATGTCACCCGGTTTTTTATCTCCTCCACCCACAAGCAGAACCCAGCGTGAACATGAAATCTCTTCATCCCAATTCCAAGTTTTCTGGAGAGGAAAATCTGATTAGCCCATTTTGGATGAGGTGTCTGTCCTGATCCCATCAGAGAAGATGAGGTCACGTGGCCTAAGCATAGCCATCAGAGAGCCCGCCTCTTTGTAAGCTAGGATGACACCCCAAATGTTGAACTAGCAAGCAGTTCAACTTCAGAATGGCCCAGTGTGCCCTGGATTTAACTCACAACCACCCACCACCCTTCTACCGGAGCAGGCCAAACCGGCTTATCTATCTTCCTACACCAGGCTCTGTTTGGGCAAGGGTATGTGAAACCATCTCATCTGCCTGAGTCATGCCTGTTTTCCTCTCTGTGTCTAACTAGAAAGATAACCTAATTATTACCTACTCTACTGGGTAGCATTCAGAAATAACTGGGGGCCTACTATGTGCCAAGTGTTGTGCCAGGGGTTTCATAGACTTATCTCCTTCAACCTTTGCCTTAACCTTAAGATGCATATTGCTGGACCTATTGTGTAGGAGAGGAGCTATGTCCCAAGAGGTCTATTTCCCAAGTTTAGCAACTTGGGAATCACAGTGCAGGATTCAAGCCCCTAGTTGGTCTAACTTATTTTCATGGCCAAGGTCAGCTTCGGTATGTATCGGAGGGGTAGGTAGGGTGTACTCAGGTGCCTCAGCAAGCAGAAGCTGAGGGTGACATTGAGTTCAGGCAGAGGGGCTCAGGCACTGGGAGACTTGCTTCCTTTCTGAGTCCAACACTGACTCCCCCAAACTCAGCACACTGCCCCTCTGACCCCACCTCCCCAGGAAAACGGAGCCAATAAGGAGCAGAGTTAACATGATGGAACAACAGGGTCTGAGACCTGTGCAGTGATTTCTCTTTATGAGCATTGCCTGTCCCAGGAAGACTTGAAAGGCCAAATGTAGGGCAACTGTCAATCATAACACTAGCTCACATTTATGGAGTGCTCACTGCTCCTGACACTGTGCTCAGAACATCCTGTGCATTCAACCCCTGAAACTTTGGAACAAAACAAGTTTCTGTAAGAGAAGACCAAGGCTTAGAGAAAGTAACCTACAAATGTCGTACAACAACTAAATATTTGAACTCAAGCTGTTTATCTCAGAGAGCTGAAACGTTTACTACCATGACAAAGCAATAAATACTGGATATGTGCTGAAGAAAAATTTAAGGACGTACCCGGAGAAGTTAAAGGAAAGAATCTGTCACATAAAGGGGGAGGATGAGGCTGAGGAGCCATTTTCCCATGGAGGGGAAACCAGCTGAACTGAGAGGGGCGAGGGGCCCCACACACACCCGGGAGCAACTTCCACCTTCTCACCAGTGGGTCGAGGTTATCTTTACATCGTTCTCATCTGCAGCAGCTACTGAACCTGGCTGGTGTGTGAATGCCTGGGGCAGGTGAACCCCTGGGGGACACACCCGGACTTCCCAAGGGATATCTGGGCACTAAATTCCATTTTAAGAGGTCCATCTGCCATTTGGTATCCTTGTCTTGGTCAATGTGGGCTGCTCTAACAGGATGCCACAGACTGAGTGGCTTGTAAACAAATATTCATTTCTCACAGTTCTGGAGGCTGGGAAGTCCAAGATCAAGATGCCAGGAGACTGGGTGTCTACGGAGGGCCCACTTCCTGGTTCATGGACGGTCGTCTTCCCATCATGTCCTCAAAATGGTGAACAGGCGAGGGAGCCCACTAGGGTCTCTTTTATGAGGGCGCCGATCCCCTTACCTAATTATCTCTCCAAAACCCCAGCTCCAAATACCATCTGTTTAGGGGCTAGGATCTTGACATATGAATATGGGGGGGACACAAACATTAGTCTATGACAATCTTCTGCTGTGGTGTGAACTCTTTCCCAAGTTGATCTGACTGTGAACTCTCCTGCTGGTCCAAGCATCTCCTTTCCAAAGTCCCCACTCCCCCTTGTCTAGGATCTTCAGGATGAGTGAGAGGGTAACTTTTGTTCAGTGGGAGAGGAGTGCTTCCAAGGCACCAAACTATTAGTCACTCAGTCGTGTTTACTCTTTGCGAACCCATGGACTGTAGCCTGCCAGGCTCCTCTGTCCATGGAGTTCTCCAGGCAAGAATACTGGCGTGAGTAGCCATTCCTTTCTCTAGGAGATCTTCCTGACCCAGGGATGGAACCCAGGTCTCCTACATTGCAGGCAGATTTTTTTACTGTCTGAGCCACCAGGCATCAAACAAAGAGATCATTAGAAACACTCTTGGTTAGGTATGGAAAACTCAGCAGTAGCCACAGAACTGGAGAAGGTCAGTTTTCACTCCAATCCCAAAGAAAGCCAGTGCCAAAGAATGTTCAAACTACCGCACAATTGCACTCATTTCACATGCTAGCAAAGTAATGCCCAAAATTCTCCAAGCTAGGCCTCAACAGTACATGAATCAAGAACTTTCAGATGTTCAAGCTGGATTTATAAAAGGCAGAAGAACCAGAAATCAAATTGCCAACATCTGTCGGATCATTGAAAAAGCAAGAGAGTTCCAGAAAAACATCTACTTATGCTTTATTTATTGACTATGTCAAAGCCTTTGACTGCATGGACCACAACAAACTGTGGAAAATTCTGAAAGAGATGGGAATACCAGACCACCTGACCTGCCTCCTGAGAAATCTGTATGCAGGTCAAGAAGCAACAGTTAGAACTGGACATGGAACAACAGACTGATTCCAAATCGGGAAAGGAGTATGTCAAGGCTGTGTATTGTCACCCTGCTTATTTAACTCACATGCAGAGTACATCATGCAAAATCCTGGGCTGGATGAAACACAAGCTGGAATCAAGATTGCCGGGAGAAATATCATGGCAAATAGATGGGGAAACAATGGAAACAGTGACAGACTTTATTTTGGGGGGCTCCAAAATCACTGCAGATGGTGACTGCAGAAGTGAAATTAAAAGACGCTTGCTCCTTGGAAGAAAAGCTATGACTAACCTAGATGGCATATTAAAAAGCAGAGACATTACTTTGCCAATAAAGGTCCATATAGTCAAAGCTGTGGTTTTTCCAGGAGTCACGTATGAATGTGAGAGTTGGACTATAAAGAAAGCTGAGTGCCAAAGAAGTGATGCTTTTGAATTGTGGTGTTGGAGAAAACTCTTGAGAGTCCCTTGGACTGCAAGGAGATCCAACCAGTCCATCCTAAAGGAAATCAGTCCTGAATATTCATTGGAAGGACTGATGCTGAAGCTGAAACTCCAATACTTTGGCCTCCTGATGTGAAGAACTGACTCATTGGAAAAGACCCCGATGCTGGGAAAGATTGAAGGCAGGAGGAGAAGGGGAAGGCAGAGGATGAGATGGTTGGATGGTATCACTGACTCGATGGACATGAGTTTGAGTAAGCTCCAGAAGTTGGTGATGGACAGGGTAGCCTGGCATGCTGCAGTCCATGGGGTCACAAAGAGCTGACATGACTGAGTGACTGAACTGTACTGAGGACTGCAGCCCAGGAAGCAGCATCTCAGAGAGCTCTGAGAGACTGCTCCAAAGTGGCAGGGGGGAAGGTAAATATATAAGATTTTGGTGAAGGGGGAGCTCAATACCATTAAGCATTCATTTTACAAAAGTTTTCTTGTTAGTTATGAGGATCTGATGTCACCATGTAGGGATTTAGTGCTTCCCTAGATATGAGGAGATGCAAGGATTGATATCATAAAATCTGTTTCTAAAAACATCCAACTATATAAAGACCTGTCCCACAAGATACCCTGGAGCACAGAGTGCCTCACTCCACCCTGAACTCCCTCAGGGGTTGTTGAAGTTCAACAGCTATAGCAGCGTGGGGTTCAGTCTCCGTAGAGGCAGATGGGTGATGCTTTTGTTGGCCATGCTCTTGGTAAGTGCCAATTTATAGTTGATACTATACAGCCATCTTCTAAGTCAACTACTCTTAAACTCATGTAACCACAGAATCAGCCATGGGAGGGTCGGCAAAACCACGGGATTTCAGGGCCCTGCTCAACCCATGGAATCATACTCTCTGGAGGTTGAAAAAGAACCTGTCCCAAATGCAGGTGGGAATGGAACTCTGTGGTCTGGAATAGGTAGCTGTTCCTTCCTAGAACTCTGCATCTTGAAACAACTTAAGCAATTTTCTGGTATACATTAACAGGTTTAAGTACCTTTTCTGGAATCTCATCATCCTTCCACAATCTTGGGATGAGCCTACAGACCTTTAACCAGTCCTGGGAGGTTTCTGATAATCTTTAACCAGACATCTTTCTCCCCTCTCTCTCCTCCCTTTCTTTCTCAATCTTCCTCTCCCACCCACCCCCCCTTCTTCCATTTCCCTTCTCCCATCTCTTTTTTCTCTTCTTTTGCCACCAGTATGACAATGATGCTGATGCTGGGAAAGACAGGGCAGAAGGAGAAGAGGGCATCAGGGAATGAGCTAGCTGGACAGCATCACCAATGCAACGAACATGAACTTGGGCAAACTCCAGGAGATGGTGAGGGACAGGGAGGCCTGGCATGCTGCAGTCCCTGAGGCCGCAAAGAGTCCTACACGACTGGGCGACTGAACAACAGCAACCAATGACGATGACTGGGCTTCCCAAGTGGCTCAGTGGTAAAGAATCTGCCTGCCAAACAGGAGACGAGGGTTCAATCCTTGGATCAGAAAGATCCTCTGGAGAGGGAACTAGCAACCCACTCCATTATTCTTGCCTGGGAAATACCATGGACAGAGGAGCCTGGCAGGCTATAGTTCATGGGGTTACAAAAGAGTCAGGCATATCTTAGCGACTAAACAACAAAACAAAGACAATGATTATCTGAACCAGCATTCTTCAAGAGAAATGTAAGCCACAAATGCAAGCCACACACATAATTTAATAATTTCTAGCGGCCATATTTTTTAAAAGGTAAATGAAACAAGTGAAATTAATTTTAATAATATATTTCATTTAACTCAATATATTCAAAATATTATTGTTGCAATACGCAATTAATATAAAAATTATTTTTAAAATGTGATATTTTACCTTTTTTCCATCTTAAGTCTTGGCAATCTGCTGTGTTATTTTACTGCTGGGCACATCTCTACTCAGTCTTGCCATGTTTCAAGTGTTCAACAGCCATGTGTGGCTTGAGTACTGTGTTAGGCAGCAGAGATTTAAACATTTTTAGTATTTCCTTTTAAAATGTCTCTGTCAAGACAGAAGTCTTTGAATTAGGTTTTTTGTTTGTTTGTTTTGTTTTTCAGAAAATTTCCTTCAGGAAGAAATAAGGGTAAGAAATAAGTAAGAAAGTAATAATGATTCAGAAATAATGGGATTGTGTGACCTTGGCTAGGGCCCCTTAGCAACATCGTTTTTTGTTTTTTTTCTTTTAAAGATTTTTGATGTAGACTATTTCTAAAGTCCTTATTTAATTTGTTACAATTCCATTTCTAGTTTTTGTCTTGGCTTTTTGGCCAGGAGGCATGCGAGATCTTAGCTCCCCAGCCAGGGATCAAACCCACACCCCCTGTAATGGAGGGTGAGGTCTTAACCACTGGACCACCAGGGAAGTCCTCAGCAACATTGTTTTAGGTGTTGGTAGAAACTTTATCTGACTACCACCAGGGCTAGGAAGTGAACTCAGGACCTGGTTTCCATTCCACAAAATGAAGCTGCACATGGAATGTCACACCCCAAACCCTTTAACCCAAGCTCTGCATCTAGGATGGAAATCACAGTCTCCATGTGTTATAGTGACCTGCATGGCTCAGAACCCTGGAATGTTCCACTGTTATGGAAAAGATTTCAAGTAGTAAAGCTTCTCATGGTCCATGGACTTTAGAGACCAGAGTTTCAGCCCTATGTCGTTAATGCTAAATCGCACAAATGGTTTTTATGGTTCATAGTGGTAACAAGAGTTAGATGAGATAATATATGCAAAGTACATAATAAGGGCTCAATAAATAAATGGCAGATGCTCTTACTAGTGGTAGGAACATTATTAGCTTTAGTGTTTTTCACCTAGGTTTCCTGTAAAGTTATTCTTTCCTTCTGCTGCATGGGCTGCATGCAGTTAAAAGTTGGACGATTTTCTTTAAATTTCAGACCACAAGGGATTCCTCACCATAGAAGCACCACAGAGGCCCCTAGTCTGGGAGGGTCTAACTCTGCCCAGAGTCACGGGTTCTTTTTTTTACCAGAGATAGGCAAGCACTGCTTGCCTTACCTAAGACTTCTGCTGTCTTTCCTCTGTCAAGGCTTTACTTCTGGACTTTGTGTCATTTCTCATGCACAAATCAACTAAAGGCTCTTTGAAGAGAAACGTATTTTATCAGGATCCAAGGCTTCCTTTCAACCCTACTGCACCAGGTCAGGGCTACTTGTCCAAAGTGTCCCCCCCACACACACACACCATGTCCAATGTCTCCCCAGGTTCTGTGGGGTGTTTTGTTTTTTTATACAATGCCCACATCTGGATCCCCCACCCCTACGCTCGTTCACACATGACAAAACAAGGTAGTTTTCAGACTGGTTCTCCCAGTTCTTAAATGTCCTTTCTCTGAATGTAGAACCCCTCGGCTAGTTGGTGGTGTTTTTTTTTTGGCCACACCACGCATCATGCAGGATCTTAGTTCCCTGATCAGGAATCAAACCCGTGCCGCCTGCAGTGCGAGTGAGGAGTCTTAACCACTGGACTGCAGGGAAGTCCTTTATTGTTTTGGTGGTACTTCTTGCTTTCAAATACAATGGTACTGGAATTAGTAAGATAAAAATGTACTTATTCTGATCTAACAGTGGTTCCTATCACTGATTAATTCTCAGCTAGGGCGGGCTACAGTCCACAGCTCATCTCCCTGGTGGCTCAGGCAATGAAGAGTCTGCCTGCAATGAGGGAGACTTAGGTTCAATCCCTGGGTTGGGAAGACTCCCTGGAGAAGGGAATGGCAACCCACTCCAGTATTCTTGCCCGGAGAATTCCATGGACAGAGGAGCCTGGCAGGCTACAGTCCGTGGGGTCGCAGAGTCGGACACAACTGAGCATCTGAGCAGCACGGGGGACAGAGATAACCCAACCAGTCTCCCTCGTTAGGGAGCTCACAGTCTAACCACTGACCACTGAGTCTTCCCTCTTCAGACCAAGACTCCAGCTCCTCATGATCCAACAAGGCCTGTACTATTCGTGTTTTCCCCAGAACAAGATGGTATTTGCACCAAGGAAAGGAGCCTCTTGGCTGGTTGAGGGAATTCCTCTATCCTGAAGACGTTAAAGCCCTCACCTCAGTTTCCTTATCTGTAAAATGGGCTTTCTCCATCCTCAGGGTGGGGAGGACACAGTGCAGATATTTGAGCTGAGTGCACAGGCCTGGAGAGCGATCCAAGAAGGTGAGACTGGCAGGCAGAGAAGTCCTAGGAGCAGGACCCTGTGCTGGCCCCCCAGGAAAAGCCTTGGACCTATGGAGAGGGCACCACGGGCAGTGAAGCTGCTTCAGGAAAGAGAGTGGGGCACGAGAGGGTGGTCATTTCCCAGGTCACGTCTGAGTCCCTGGAGTAGCCACCAAGTGTGGGTTCTTGGCTTCACACAGGAAAGAATTCAAGGGAAGCCATAGTGAAGTGAAAGATGTATTCAGGGAGGAAACCCACTCCACTGACAGAGAATGCCTCCAAGGGTATGGAGTTGTCATTTTTTATAGGGGTGGGTAGTTTCATAGGCTTGTGAGTGGGAGGAGTATTCCAGCTATTTGGGGGAAGGCGTGGGGATTTCCAGGAGTTGGGCCACTGTCCACTTTTTGGCCTTTATGGTCATGGCACCTGGGGTATGTTACAATGAGCTAAGTGTTACGTATGTTACATGCTAAGTCATTCAGTTCTGTCCAACTCTTTGGGATCCCCTGGACTGTACCCCACCAGGCTCCTCTGTCCATGAAGTTCTCCAGGCAGGAATACTGTAGTGGGTAGCCATGCCCTCCTCCAGGGGATCTTCACCCCAGGGATCAAACCTGCGTCTCCTGTGTCTCTTACATTGGCAGGCAGGTTCTTTACCACTAGTGCCACCTGGGAAGCCCTACAATGAGCCGACATGCTTGTGTACCCATGTGCTAAGTTGTTTCAGTCGTGTCCGACACTGCAACCTGTGGACTGTAGCCCGCCAGGCTCCTCTGTCCTTGGGATTCTCCAGGCAAGAATACTGGAGAGGGTTGCCAAGCCCTCCTCCAGGGGATCTTCCCGACCCAGGGATTGAACCTGCGTCTCTTATGTCTCCTGCATTGGCAAGTGGGTTCTTTACAACTAGTGCTACCTGGGAAGCCCCCACAATGAGTGTATACTGAGAGTCCAAGTCAAGTGGAAGTTGAGTCTGCCATCTTGGACCTAGCTGGTTCTAATCAGTTTATGTCGTGTCCTATGACCATGTCATTATTTTAAAGATTGTGCCCTGCCCTCTTCTGTCGCAAAGCCAGCCACATGGGAGACCCCCAGGCCCCTCCCCGCCCACCTGGCCAAGGCTGCCAGAGCCCCCACCCACCCAGTCTGTCTGTCCAGAAGGGAGAGGCTAACCTGAAACATCCCTCCTCTAAGGCCTTCACCTTTCTCCTTCTTTCTGAGCTTGACTCCCAAGCTGAACTGACTCGGTTCTCCAGTGGACTCCAGCCCCTAGGCAGCAGGAAAACCAGGACCTTTGCTGTGACAGCTGCAGGGAGGGCCAAGGAGGGAGGCCTAGAGCCCCCCCCACCCCCCCACGCGCCTTCCTGTCTGCCTGACACCAGCAGCAAATCCACCCCTGTTCCCACTCCTGCAGGTGGCTTCAACCACAGGGTGCCCTCCAGGGAAAAGTCTGGGGAGACACGCCCCTCTCCTTCAGCAAGGCTTTCTTAGCTTCATGCATTTAAGTTTGAATAAATGTAAAGTGATTCTTTCAACTAAGTGATGCAGATCACTTAACCCGCCCACAGTCTTGTTCTTTTTCCCAAGAGGCAGAGGAGACCCAGACTGCCAACAGCAGCGTGAATGTGCTCAGTCGTGTCCGACTCTTCACGACCCCATGGACTATAGTCCGCTAGGCTCCTTTGACCACTAAAGTAGATCATTTTTGGACACCATCCTCTTCTATACAATGAAATTATTTTCATCAAGAACCATGGAATGAAACCAATAATAAGAATGGCCAGAAAAAAAAAAGACCACAATGAAGTTTGTCTTGTATTTCTCACGTTAAG
This sequence comes from Giraffa tippelskirchi, assembly GCF_054371585.1. Lineage (NCBI taxonomy): Eukaryota > Metazoa > Chordata > Mammalia > Artiodactyla > Giraffidae > Giraffa > Giraffa tippelskirchi. The sequence goes on along the minus strand of NC_137281.1, from coordinate 141,715,366 downwards.
CTTTGTATGTCAAAGCATATATATATTTGGCTTCACTTTTTTATTCCTTATCAATTTATTATAGCAACAATGTATGATTTGTAATAGAGGAAGAAACACAAACAATTCCAGTTCCCTAAAAAGACTACATGTTTATTTCTCCATGGTCCACTTCCAACCTACATCCATATGAGCACATGTCTTTACATGGCTATAATGACTGCAAATCTACTTTATGCCTTCTTTTCTGTTGCCTGTCAAACTATAAGCATTCTCAATGTGGCAACAGAAGCTTTATAATTGTGGTTCAAAGTGCCTGTATGGAAAAAATTAGGTGTCCTAAGTGACCAACAGGTAGCTGGGAAGAGAAGAGAAGTGAAAAGCAAAGGAGAAAAGGAAAGATACTCCCATCTGAATGCAGAGTTCCAAAGAATAGCAAGGAGAGATAAGAAAGCCTTCCTCAGCGATCAGTGCAAAGAAATAGAGGAAAACAACAGATTGGGAAAGACTAGAGATCTCTTCAAGAAAATTAGAGATACCAAAGGAACATTTCATGCAAAGATAGGCTCGATAAAGGACAGAAATGGTATGGACCTAACAGAAGCAAAAGATATTAAGAAGAGGTGGCAAGAATACACAGAAGAACTGTACAAAAAAGACCTTCACGACCCAGATAATCACAATGGTGTGATCCCTCACCTAGAGCCAGACATCCTGGAATGTGAAGTCAAGTGGGCCTTAGAAAGCATCGCTACGAACAAAGCTAGTGGAGGTGATGGAATTCCAGTTGAGCTATTTCAAATCCTCAAAGGTGATGCTGTGAAAGTGCTGCACTCGATACGCCAGCAAATTTGGAAAACTCAGCAGTGGCCACAGGACTGGAAAAGGTCAGTTTTCATTCCAATCCCAAAGAAAAGCAATGCCAAAGAATGCTCAAACTACTGCACAATTGCACTCATCTCCCATGCTAGTAAAGTAATGCTCAAAATTCTCCAAGCCAGGCTTCAGCAATACATGAACCGTGAACTTCCAGATGTTTAAGCTGGTTTTAGAAAAGGCAGAGGAACCAGAGATCAAATTGCCAATATCCGCTTGATCATCGAAAAAGCAAGAGAGTTCCAAAAAAACATCTATTTCTGCTTTATTGACTATGCCAAAGCCTTTGACTGTGTGGATCACAATAAACTGTGGAAAATTCTGAAAGAGATGGGAATACCAGACCATCTGACCTGTCTCTTGAGAAACCTGTATGCAGGTCAGGAAGCAACAGTTAGAACTGGACATGGAACAACAGACTGGTTCCAAATAGGAAAAGGAGTACATCAAGGCTGTATATTGTCACCCTGCTTATTTAACTTATATGCAGAGTACATCATGAGAAACGCTGGGCTGGAAGAAACACAAGCTGGAATCAAGATTGCTGGGAGAAATATCAATAACCTCAGATATGCGGATGACACCACCCTTTCTACAGTAATGTGTTGGTTTCTGCCATACATCATCATAAATCAGCCATAGATACACATATGTCCCCTCCCTCTTGAGTGAAAGTGAAGAAGAACTAAAGAGCCTCTTGATGAAGGTGAAAGAGGAGAGTGAAAAAGTTGGCTTAAAGCTCAACATTCAGAAAACTAAGATCATAGCATCTGGTCCCATCACTTCATGGGAAATAGATGGGGAACCAGGGGAAACAGTGTCAGACTTTATTTTTTTGGGCTCCAGAATCACTGCTGATGGTGATTGCAGCCATGAAATTAACAGACGTTTACTCCTTGGAAGGAAGGTTATGGCCAACCTAGATAGCATATTTAAAAGCAGAGACATTACTTTGCCAACAAAAGTCCATCTAGTCAAGGCTATGGTTTTTCCAGTGGTCATGTATGGATGTGAGAGTTGGACGGTGAAGAAAGCTGAGCACCACAGAATTGATGCTTTTGAACTGTGGTGTTGGAGAAGACTCTTGAGCGTCCCTTGGACTGCAAGGAGATCCAATCAATCCATCCTGAAAGAGATCAATCCTGGGTGTTCATTGGAAGGTCTGATGTTGAAGCTGAAACGCCAATACTTTGGCCACCTCATGCGAAGAGCTGCCTCATTGGAAAAGACCCTAATGCTGGGTAGGATTGGGGGCGGGAGGAGAAGGGGACGACAGAGGATGAGATGGTTGGATGACATCACCGACTCAATGGACATGGGTTTGGGTGGACTCCGGGAGTTGGTGATGGACAGAGAGGCCTGGCGTGCTGCAATTCATGGGGTCGCAAAGAGTCGGACACGACTGAGCGACTGAACTGAACTGAAGTGAACAACAGTGGCAGGGGGTGATAATGTAAATATAACAACCCAGTGGGTTTTTTAGAAATTAATTGATTAATTACTTAATCTATTGGCTGCCCTGGATCTTAGTTGTGGTGCTCGGGCTTATTGCAGTGGCTTCTCTTGTTGCAGAGCACAGGCTCTAGGCACATGGGCTCAGCCGTTGAAGTCTGCAGGCTCTAGAGTGATGGCTCAGTAGCCGCGGCACATGAGGTTAGCTGCCCCATGGCATGTGGGATCTTCCCAGACCAGGGACTGAACCTGAGTCCCCTGCACTGCAAGGCAGGTTCTTAACCACTGGATCACCAGGGAAGTCCTCATTGGGTTTTTCTGTGTTTGTTTCAATAGCTAAAGCAATGCATCACATTTCTCAGTAGTGGAAATGTAAAATCATCCCTGGTAAAAATTTAAAATAAAATAAATATGGCACTATAGAAAGAAGTAATGGATAAAACACCTTAACTACATTTACGTTAGTTATGAATCAAATCATTTGTTTCATCCTTTGAATTGATTATCTCTTCGGGGAAGAGGGTTGGGGGAGAAGAGGCCGCATCCAATCCAGACCTTAGATTCCGTTATTGTAAGTTCCTGATCTACTACACACGACACACACACACACTCACACACACACACACACACACACACATATACACACACACACACACACACACACACACACACACTATTGACTATGGAGTCCTGATCTTTCATTGGAAAATCTCCCGTTCCTTCCTTAGATTTCTTACTGGGATCTTTTCTTCCTCAGAATTAGACTATGTGCTTCGTGCGCCACCTGGTGGACAAATTGCATTGCATGCTGTCTCCCTGGAGTTGACATGAAGTCACAGATAACGGAGAGCTCTATAAATGTTGGGAAACAGGTTTATCTCTCATTACCAAATCCATTTTCAGTATCTGACCACTACTTTAGTAACTTTAACATATTTCTTTTTTAAAATTTATTTATTTCTAACTGAAGGAGATCAGTCCTGGGTGTTCATTGGAAGGACTGATGTTGAAGCTGAAACTCCAATACTTTGGCCACCTCATGGGAAGAGTTGACTCATTGGAAAAGACCCTGATGCTGGGAAGGATTGGGGGCAGGAGGAGAAGGGGACGACAGAGGATGAGATGGTTGGATGGCATCACCGACTCAATGAACATGGGTTGGGTGGACTCTGGGGGTTGGTGATGGACAGGGAGGCCTGGCGTGCTGCGATTCATGGGGTCGCAAAGAGTCGGACATGACTGAGCAAGTGAACCGAACTGAACTGAATTAAATTGAAGGATAATTGCTTTGCAATAATGTGTTCAGTTCAGTTAAGTCGCTCAGTCGCGTCTGACTCTTTGTGACCCCATGGACTGCAGCACGCCAGGCCTCCCTGTCCATCACCAACTCCCGGAGTTTACCCAAACTCATGTCCATCGAGTCGGTAATGCCATCCAGCCATCTCATCCTCCGTTGTCCCCTTCTCCTCCTGCCTTCAACTTAGTTGCTCAGTCGTGTCCGACTCTTTGTGACCCCATGGACTGTAGCCTACCAGGCTCCTCTGTCCGTGGAATTCTCCAGGCAAGAATACTGGACTGGGTAGCCATTCCCTTCTCCAGGGGATCTTCCCAACCCAGAGATCGAACCCAGGTCTCCTGCATTACAGGAGGATTCTTTACTGTGTGAGCCGCCATGACAAACTATGCTCCAGTATAAAATAAAAAGTTTTAAAAAAACAATACATCAGTTTTTTAAAAAGCTGATTACCAAACTTTGTTGAAAGAAAACAAACAAACAAAACCTTGGTACATCTGTACAATGGGATGTTATTTGACAATAAAAAAGAAGAACTTATTGATACACGTAAAACATGGACAAAAATCACATGCATTATGCTAAGTATAACAAGCCAGACTCAGAAGGCTACTTAATGTATGATTCTATTTATATGATATTCTGTACAAGCAGAAATTTTATAAAGACATAACACAAATCAGTGTTTGCCTCGGGCTAGAGTTGGGGAAGGGTGGTTACACAGGAATACAAAGAAATCTTAGAGGGTGATGGAACAGTTTTAATTGTAGTGGTGATTATGTGATTGTATTAGTGTCAAAACTAAAAATGAAAAAGTGTGAATTTTACTATATAAAAGTAGCTGTTAATAAACCCGACTAAAACAAATGAAGCCAAAGGTAAGACTCTGGTAAACAGCTCTTGAACTCTTCAAAAAAAAAAAAAAAGACTCTGGTGAGATTGCTCAAGAAAAAGTGAAAGTCACAACAAGTAAACAGTTTTAGAAATTGAGAAATATTAAAGGGGTATGATTACAGATAGTAAAGTTTTAAAAATCAAAATGCTCTATGCCAACAACTTTTAAAAACCTCCATTGAAATAGATAACTTTATAGAAAAAAATCACCAAAATTATTTCAATAAAATGGAAAACCTAATTCAATCAATAATCATTCAGAGAATTGCACATATGGTTTTATAGGTCATTTTCACCCGACTGTTAAGAAATCAATAAGCTTCCAAAAATTAAAAAGAGGGAAGTCACAAAATACTGTTACATGGGGTTAATATAGCTCTGTGGCAAACAAGGACAAGAAAAGAAATTTTCAAAAAATGCAGAATATGAGAGCTGTGAGTTAAATTTTATTTGGGGCCAAATGAGAATTACAGCCTGGGACACCTCCGCTCAGAAAAGGCTGAGGACCCGCTCTGAAGGCGGGGCCAGGTGGGCAGTCGCAGTATATATATAATTTTAGTGAAGTAAGTAAGTAAGTGAAAGTCGCTCAGTCATGCCCAACCCTTTTCGACCCCATGGACTATACAGTCCATGAAATTCTCCAGGCCAGAATACTGGAGTGGGTAGTCTTTCCCTTCTCCAGGGGATCTTCCCAACCCAGGGATTGAACCCAGGTCTCCTGCATTGCAGGCGGATTCTTTACCAGCTGAGCCACCAGGGGAGGGGGGACACATGCAAGCAGGCACACGTTTTTGGCAGAAGATCACTGCTGGTCACGAGGAGCAGATGCTTCTATTAAGAATTTTAGCTTCTATTAAGAATCTTCTCTAGCGATGAGAAGATATGAGAACATCTGAAAATGTCCAAGTATCTGAAGGCTTGTTCTGCTAGCTTTTCCCAGAGCACAGAGGGCCTCATTCCTGATCTTTGGCCCTGAACTCCTTCCAGGCTTTGTGGAGGGTCAGCGACGGCAGGCGACAGTGACTTCATTCTTGCAAAACCAGATGGTGATCAACAGCTTTTAATTGGCAATAGATGCCAATTAAACAAAAACAGCAGTGTATTTTAAAATACAGAAGCACACACATGCTTTTATTCTAATCAAGTTGGGTTTAACAAGAATATAAGGATGGTTTAATAGCAATCAATTCTATTACTATTCAATATAATGAGTTTCTTTAATGGATTAAAGAAAACTATGTTACATCTTATCTAGTCTATCAGAAAAAGTATTCCATGAAGTCAAATGCTCATTAATTATTAACAGCAGTTGGCAAACTAGAAATTAAATGACACTTAGCTACGTTGATGGCCACAACCACAGCCTATGGGGGACACACCTGAAGTCACACAGATTGGATTTCTTGGTATTTGCTGCCATGAAGGAGCTTGCACACTATGAGGGGCTTGTTTGGAAGCATGTGTTAAGTAGTTGGGGCAAGTTTCAAGGCAGTGTGGTTTTATTCTGCACTAGGTGCTCTCACAGAGAAGGCAAGGGCACCCCACTCCAGTATTCTTGCCTGGAAAATCCCATGGACGGAGGAGCCTGGTAGGCTGCAGTCCATGGGGTTGCTAAGAGTCTGACACGACTGAGCAACTTCACTTTCACTTTTCCCTTTCACGCACTGGAGAAGGAAATGGCAACCCACTCCAGTGTTCTTGCCTGGAGAATCCCAGGGACAGGGGGAGCCTGGTGGGCTGCCGTCTATGGGGTTGCACAGAGTCGGACACTGAAGCGACTTAGCAGCAGCAGCAGCAGATGCTCTCAGAAAATGGGGGCAATTCTGAGATTGGATATTTTCATTTTTATCCAGGACGCCCTCCGAACCCCGTTTTCATGAGTCTCTGCCTGCTTCACTCTGTGTGTGTGTGTGTGTGTGTTAGTCGCTCAGTTGTGTCCGACTCTTTGCAACCTCCATAGACTGTAGCCCACCAGGCTCCTCTGTCCATGGGATTCTCCAGGCAAGCATACTGGAGTAGGTTGCCATTCTCTTCTCCAGGGGATCTACCTGACCCAGGGATCAAACCCTGGTCTCCTACATTGCAGGTAGATTCTTTACCATCTTAGCTACCAGGGATACACTGCTTCAGTCTCTACCCCTGGTAATTTTGACACCTAGCACAGGCTTTAAAAATACCTAAAGTGTCTGTCCACATAGAGGTAGTATTTAAAGCCCTGAGAAGAGCCCACCCAGCCTTCACCACAGAGCACAGCACACAGCAGCATACCCCCCACGACACACACACTCTCCCTTCCAGCCACACCAAACCTCTTAACATCACAAGCCTCTCTCAGGCTTCTATGTCACGGTTCAGACTTTTAGCTCAGCCCAGAAGGCCTCTCTTCTGCTCATCTCCTTTCTGCTGGGCAAACTCGAGTCCCAGCTTAAGGTCACCTGCTTTGCAAAAGCTCTAGCCAGTGGTCCTGCAGCTACCACCCCCCTCATTTTCCCCATGTCATCTCCCCACTCATCCTTCCTGCAGCCCCTCCTTCCTCTCTCCTGCCCTTCCTCCATCCTCCTTTCCTACTTCAGTGAAACACTGAGTCTCTGAACCTGCCATGCTGGGCTCTGAGGAGTCAAGGGTGAACCAGGAAGCCACAGATCAGTGACGAGACTCTTAAGGAGCCTCAAGGCCCCAGCAGGGTCCATGCCTTCAGCTCTGCAAGCCCAGCCCCGGCACAGGCCTGGCACTTTGTAGACACACTGTTGAATGAAAGGAGTCTCGTTGTAGGTTGAATTGCATTTTCCACTATGGTAGGTTCAAGTCCTAACCCCCAGGAACTGTGACTGTGACCTTACTTGGAAACAGGGATTCGCAGATGGCCTCCTGTTTAGATGAGGTCATACTGGGTCAGGCGGATCTGAATCTGATGACTGATGGAGATGGAGGGAGTGCAGGCAGTACAGGAAACTAATACAGACTCCCAGGCTCATTGCCGGTGAACTCTTGGCACATTTCCTCTCCATCACCCCCGGAAGCCAAAACTGCCCAAAACTCTGCTGCAAGCTGGACCCCAACTTTCCAGTTTATCCCATTGGCCTAGCCTCAGCCTCCCCTCTGACAGGCGGAGGACTAGTGTTTCAGTTCAGTTCAGTTCAGTCGCTTAGTCGTGTCCGACTCTTTGCGACCCCATGGACTGCAGCACACCAGCCTTCCCTGTCCATCACCAACTCCAGGAGCTTACTCAAATTCATGTCCATCGAGTTGGTGATGACATCCAACCATCTCTTCCTCTGTCGTCCCCTTCTCCTCTTTCCCAGCATCCGAGTCTTTTCCAATCAGTCAGTTCTTCACATCAGGTGGCCAAAGTATTGGAGTTTCAGCTTCAACATCAGTCCTTCCAATGAATATTCAGGACTGATTTCCTTTAGGATGGACTGGTTGGACCTCCTTGCAGTCCAAGGGACTCTCAAGAGTCTTCTCCAACACCACAATTCAAAAGCACAAATTCTTCCGCCCTCCGCTTTCTTTGTTGTCCAACTCTCACCAGTCGGACACTAGATGGCGCCAGCAGGCTGAGCCATCCCAGCTCCCCGCAACTGTGGGCTGATCTCTTGAGGCCAAGACAAGGCCCAGGCATCAACTACTTCAAGTTCTTCCCCAAGAATTGGCTTTTGTTCTATCAGAGAGAGGAAATCAGATCCTTCTGCCTGCAAATTATCCTTCCCAGCCTCAGTTTGAGTTGCTGGGAGGAGAAATAAGAAGAAACAGATTACTGCCCCCATGCCCCTTCTACCCCCCACCCTACCCTCCAGATTCTGCCCTCCCAGGTTGGGTGTGCTCTGATCCTTTGGAGTTCCCCTACATCTTCCTGTGGGAAGCCATCCAGTTCTTTTTTCACCCCAGAAGCAATTCCCTAAGACAGGCTTTAGTTCTTTCCCTGAACAAGTGTGATAACCCTTCCCTGAGTCCAGCACCCTCAGCCTCTGACTCCTGGACCCTCTGCAAACTCCCTACACATTGTCTTTCCAATCAAAGCCCTTTGTGTATTTCTCTGTCCTTCCTCCTTTTCTCCTCCTTACCATAGAGATATGCAGTTGACTCTTCAACAACATGGGGGTTAGGGGTGCCCCTGCTCAGAAGTGGAAAATCTGAGTATAATTTTACAGTCTGCCCTCCATATCCAAGGTTCTCCATCTGTGGATTCAACCAGCCTCAGATCCTGTTCCATTTGCTGTTGTTCAGTCGCTCATTTGTGTTCGACTCTTTGCGACCCCATGGACTGCAGCACGCCAGGCTTCCCTGTCCTTTCCCGTCTCCCAGAGCTTGTTCAAACTCATGTCCATTGAATCGATGATGCCATCCAATTATCTTATCCTCTATCGTTCCCTTCTCCTCCTGCCCTCACTCTTTCCCAGCATCAGGGTCTTTTCCAATGAGTCTGCTCGTAGTATTTACAACTGAATAATATCCATGTATAAGTGGACCAGTGCGGTTCAAAGCCATGTTATTCCAGGGTCACCTGTACTGTCATTTTGACCTTTCCGTCTCATTCCTGTCCATACAGTACAGTCAGCCACACAAACCTCAGATCTCTTAACCTGAATGATCTTGGGTAGTGATCTCATTTCTTCCACACCTTCTATTCTAATCATCTGACGGCTGATTTTTCCTTCCCTCACCAGGGCGCTTGCAGTGGTCTCCTGGGTGGGTTTCGATTCTGATTCATTGTTCTCCAAGTTCTTTTCTAATATACTCAGAGCCTCTCCTGCTCTCCAGAATCCTTTGGTAGCTCCCACTTGCCTAAGGGAAAGTGAAAGTGTTAGTCGCTCAGTCGTGTCCGACTCTTTGCAACCCCATGGACTGCAGCCCACCAGGCTCCTCTGTCCATGGGATTCTCCAGGCAAGAACACTGGAGTGGGATCGAACTCGCATCTCATGTCTCCTGCATTGGCAGGCAGATTCTTTACCACTGAGCCATCAGGGAAGCCCTCTTCCTCGTGTATATATGTATTCAAATTCCCTCTTCTTATGAGGACACCAGTCATGTTGGATTACAGCCCACTCTAATGACCTCAGGAGAAGGCAATGGCAACCCACTCCAGTATTCTTGCCTGGAGAATCCCAGGGACGGCGGAGCCTGATGGGCTGCTGTCTATGGGGTCGCACAGAGTCGGACACGACTGAAGCGACTTAGCAGCAGCAGCAGCTAATGACCTCATTTTAACTTAATTACGCCTTTAAAGATGCTATCTCCAATTTCAGTAACATTCTAAGATACTGGGAATTAAGACTTCAACATATGCATTTGGTCAGGGGGGTGTGGACACAATTCAGTTCATAACACTAAAGATGCTAGTAAATAGTTTTATTTTCTCCAGAAAGGCAGATGGAAATAACAGGCAATGAATACTGTTTATTAGTTCTTAAGCAAAGCTCTTTGGGGAGCTGTGTGTCCCTTCTTGCAGATTACTAATTTGTAACAAATGAAAAGATCAGATACATTTTCAACATTCTTTGAGAATATTTTCTGTGTACCTAGGTATCAGGCATTTTGCTTTTTTAAGGAATAATTTATTGACAAGGTAATATATTCACTTGCTACAAAATTGAGAAGTGCAAGATGTATAGAAAGTGACCCTTCCTCCCAAGTCACTCTCTCTCCTCAAGAGGCACCCAATGTTGCTCATATCTGGAGTGAATCTCTGTGCAAAGAAAAGGCTGCACATTGACACATTTATAAGATCTTTTTTTTGTATACAACTGATAGTGTTCCAGCACCCTCTTCCGTGCCTGTTTTTTTTTTTTTTTACAACAATGTATCCTGCAGAATAGTCCAGAGCTGTTTTTTTTCTTCCCCTGCCTCCTCTACCATATTCATTTAATGTTTGATGTATTATATGTATTTAGCCTGTGTTGATGATCATTTAGGTTATTTTGAAGTTTTGGCTTTATTCAGTTCAGTTCAGTCACTCAGTTGTGTCCGATTCTTTGCAACCCCATGAACCGCAGCACGCTAGGCCTCCCTGTCCATCACCAACTCCCAGAGTTTACCCAAACTCGTGTCTATCGAGTCAGTGGTGCCATCCAGCCATCTCATCCTCTGTCATCCCCTTCTCCTCCTGCCCCCAATCCATCCCAGAATTAGGGTCTTTTCCAATGAGGCAACTCTTCGCATGAGGTGGCCAAAGTATTGGACTTTCAGCTTCAACATCAGTCCTTCCAATGAACACCCAGGACTGATCTCCTTTAGGATGGACTGGTTGGATCTCCTTGCTGTCCAAGGGACTCGCCAAGAGTCTTCTCCAACACCACAGTTCAAAAGCATCAATTCTTCGGTGCTCAGCTTTCTTTATAGTCCAACTCTCACATCCATACATGACTACTGGAAAAACCATAGCCTTGACTAGATGGACATTTGTTGATAAAGTAATGTGTATGCTTTTTAATATGCTATCTAGGTTGGTCATAACTTTCCTTCCAAGGAGTAAGCATCTTTTAATTTCATGGCTGCAATCACCATCTGCAGTGATTTTGGAGCCCCCAAAAATAAAGTCTGATACTGTTTCCACTGTTTCCCCATCTATTTCCCATGAAGTGATGGGACCAGATGCTGTGATCTTAGTTTTCTGAATGTTGAGATTTAAGCCAACTTTTTCATTCTCCTCTTTCACTTTCATCAAGATAGACAACTGCAATGAACAGCTTGTATACATTTGATATTTTTATGCAAGAATATCTTTCAGAAAAAATTCCTGAAAGGAGAATTTCTTGGTCAAAGAGTACATTGTAATAGTTTTTAAGTAAATAATTTTATTTAGAAACAAATTTACAGAAAGTTTCCTGAACCATTTGGGGGAGTATGTTGTTGGATCCCCTTTAACATGTATTTCCTACCAACAAGCACATGGCCCTGAATAACCGCAATATAACCAACAGAACAATAAATTAACACAGATACATTACTACCATCTAATCCTCACACTGGACTCAAGTTTCACCAGTTGTCCCAATAACATCTTTTATGCCAAAGGATTCAATTCAGAATCACACCTTGCATTTCTCTGGAAAAATTCCTCAGTGTTTTTTGTTCTATGTGAACCTGGCATTTTGAGGACTACAGGCCAGTTTTTGTAAAAAAATCACTCAGTCTGGGTTTGTATCATTTTTTCATGATTAGATACAGGTTGAGTTTTGGTGGACGTATTATGGACGTATTATGATGCCTTCTGTCAGGTGGTACATGACTTTTGATTTGTCCCCCTGAATGAAGTAATTATCTACCAGGTTTACCTATATGGATTTCAGTTTACCTATATGGATTTGTGGCCTCCTATTTTATGCAATGGATTATAATCTTTTATCATTATTTTGATGCTCATATCGTTCCTGATTTGGTCAGTAGATGCCCCTGCAAGTGGGAGTACTTCGGACATGTACCCATCATTCTTTTAGCACTTTTTCTTTACTTTCCGGTACAACAAAATATTGCAAGTTCATCTAGTTTTACCATTCCAATCTGACATTGCAGGGTTCATTGTGTTCGTTCTGTTTCCTTTTCTGATTGTGTAATTCTGCCCTCACTTAATGGCATTAGAATTGAATTGTTCAGTAAAAGAAGGGATGAGGAACTGCATTGTAATTTGATGGTTGTCACCAAATTACTCTCCATAGAGAATGTACCAATTTGCACTCCCACTAGATATTTTTAAGCTTTTCCTTTTGCCAAACTGATAGGTAAAAAAATATTACTTCTGATGTTTTAACATGTATCACTCATTGTAAGACAGCTTATTTTTCAATGTTTCTAATGAAAAATAGAGAAATGTGACAAGGAAAGAGTATGGTAGTTGGATGTAACCACTGTCTCGTAATTCCGCTTTAGGCAAACGACAGAAAGGGCAAAAACACCTCTTAACATTGAAATGGCTGCCTGGCTGCTGCTGGCAAAAACCTGGGTGCAAGCTCTGGGTGTCCCTTCTGCCCCCAAAGAGCAAGTGAACTGGCCCTGTACTGGAGACTTGACCCATTCGCACCATCTCTGAAGACACCCCCTGCAGGCAGGAGCAGGAGCTGGCAGGTTGGGACCAAGTAGGCCATGCTCAGTGCTCTATTTTTGTAGGGAACAGACTCCAGGACAGGAAGTCTCAGACACTTGTCTATGGGTATCCTGGATTTCTTTCTTGTGATTAAAAGAATTAAAGTTTAATCAACCCAGAGAAGAAAGGCATTTCCAATTTGGGCAGATCTTAAGTCTTAGGTTGAAACTGCTCATACGGACCTTCTTTTTTAATTAACCTGCAAAAGTGGCAATTTCAGATGATTCCTCATCTTATGTGCTGGTGCTTTGCTCCTATAGGTCTCTGTAGCCTGCTTGCCAATGCAGGAGATACAAGAAACTCGGATTTGATCCCTGGAGTAGGAAATGGCAATTCATCCCAGTATTCTTGACTGGAAAATTCCATGGACAGAGGAGCCTGGTGGGATGCAGTCCATAGGGTCGCAAAGAGTAGGACACGACTGAATGGCTGAGCATACACACTCACATACACATAGCCTGAAGGAACCACTTCTTCACACTTCCTACCCTGTATCTCCTTGTTGACTTACTCCTCTACCTAGAGTATTAAAATAAAATTCATCCTTTATGATGTAAAGCAAATGGTACCTTCCCTGGAAATCTTTGCTCATACCCCAAGAAATGAACTCCTCACTCTTCACTCCCCAGGCACTTTGCTGGTGCGCCAATAGCTTCCTTTAAGTTCTATCTTAAATTTTAGGCAGCTGTATAATCTCTTTATCCCCTATTAGTCTGCAAACTTCTCGAGGACAAAGACTGACTCTTACTCACTGCTGTACACCTGGGACCTAGTACCAGATTTTGTGTAAGGCTAACCCTAAAAAAAAAAAGAAAGAAAGAAAGTGAAAGTGAAGTCGCTCAGTCTTGTCTGACTCTTTGTGACCCCGTGGACTGTAGCCTACCAGGCTCCTCTGTCCATGGGATTTTCCAGGCAAGAATATTGGAGTGAGTTGCCATTTCCTTCTACAGCGAATCTTCCCAGGGATCGAACCTGGGTCTTCCACATTGCAGGCAAATGCTTTACCATCTGAACCACCAGAGAAGCTTAAAAACAAAAAACCCAGAAAAAACTGTTGAGTAAGTTGGCAAATGAATGAATGACTAGAACAGGAGTGTGAATGGCTATCCCATAAAAAGGCTACAGCACCAAATTCCGTAAGTCTTCGGAGCTCGATGTTCAAGGGCTTTGGGACCATCCCAGAAGTCACGGCAGCAGCCCCATCCTTGGTGTGTTTGTGTGGAGCTGAAGTCCTTCCTTCACATACCTGAGATCACCTCAGATGCTCAGCCCAGGTCAGCAGGCTGAACCCGCAAGCATGCTGCCTTTTGCTGGAGGCTGGACAACCTGCTTCCCCAGGAAGTTCCACTGTGGGGAAGTCCGCACTTGCAAAGCCTCTGCAGTTTTCTGCCAAGTTGAGAATCGTCAGCCACCCCAGGCTCGGGAGCAGTTCAAGTCGCCCCAGATGGGCTGCTCAGGACATTCCTATGTTATGAAATTTCCTTTTCTGGTGGCCCTGGGGCATCATGGGAAATCTGAAATGCCAAACAGCTATTCACCTCTGGGTGTGGGATGGGACAGTCCCCAACCCCTGTGATGCTCCCCTACCTCCACAGAGCTTAGAGCAACAACCCAGGCCTGTCATGGTGGGAATGTGTCATGTCTACCCAGGTATAGATGAATTTCTTGCCTTAGGAATTTCTCTCTCTCCCAAACCTGGATGTCTTGGACGTCAAACTCGGACAGTTTCCAATTTATTTTAAAATTCAACCTCAGGAATAATGAAACAACTGTGGATCAAAATGTCATTTCCTTTCAACTGGCTTATTTTTTTTAAAAAAAGATAATACTTCATGCTGGACTTCCTGGTGGTCCAGTGGTTAAGAATCCACCTGTCAATACAAGGGACGTGAGTTTGATCCCTCGTCTGGGAAGATCCAACATGCCCAGGGGCAACTAAACCCCTATGCCGCAACTACTGAGCCCACGAGCCCTAGGGCCCATGCTCCACAACAGAAACAAGAGAAGCCACTGCAGTGAGAAGCCTGCACCCCGCAACTAGAGAGTAGCCCCTGCTAGTGGCAACTAGAGAAAGTCCCCGTGCAGCAATGAAGATCCAGTGCAGCCAATAAATTAAAAAACAAAAACAAAATAACCCATGCTGGCTGGCGAGGTTGTGGGGAAAATGAACACTGAGATTGTAATTTGGAGTAACTTTCTTGGTGGGCAATTTGAGATGTATCAAAAGCCTCTAAAATGTGCTGCTTCTGATCTTGCAATTCCACTTCCAGTAATTTATCCCAGAGAAATAATTTAAAATACTATCAAACCATTGGTTATAAGAATTAAAAAAAAATTTTGACAACCTAAAAGTCCAGATTACCTAATATGATAGTCTATGCAACTGTTAAAAATGGTGTCAATGTAACTTTATGATTAGAACATTGTCAGTAGGTGGAATTATGGGTGATTTTAATTTTCTTTCTAAATTTTCTGAAGTGATTATGTGTTACTTTGGCATATTTAAAGATATTTTAAGTAGTCTGAGAAAGCCCTGCCCTGGAGATTGTTACTTTTGTCCTTGTCTAGGAGTCTCAGCTTTCCATATTGGGAGATAGGGGTTCAGTAGCAGGGTAGAAAATTTCTTTTCTCCCCTTCCATCCGCTTTCCAATCTGGGCCAACCACTTCAAAGACAGCCCTTCCCCCAGCAGTTCTGCAGGTTTTGTGGGCTGTTTCTTTTGCTCCCCTCATCTATCGTCAAGAGAAAGGCAGCCAACCTGTGGCTGACCCCGTTTTGACAAAACTCCCTTCCCCAGCACTCCTTACCTGATGGGATATGCTTCTCCCCTATATCCAAGGAGAGAGACGTCTTACCTCTCATTGAAACAAGCGGCCTTGTCTTTCTGGGTTTTTTTCTTGTGGAGAAACAACTCTTGCTGCTTGGTGCATTTATTTCTCATCACATTCTGCATAGCTTAAATGCCTCCTCTGTTGACACCATGAAGGGCACATCCCAGTCCTCTGAGAGGAGGGTACTGTATTATCCTCATGAACACTATGCGATTTCCCTGCTCTGAAATTAAAGAGTTCCTCCTCTATCTGAAGCTCACTGCTGAGAACAGAGACTCTGAAAGGCAGTAGGAAGGGGATGAGGGCCTTGAGAGGCAGGCAGAATCTGGTGGGGTGGGAAATGGGCTGGGGAGGCGATCACTCCTTCAGGGCTATCTGGGTTCGAATTCGATTCTGGCTCCACCTTGGGCAAGTCAGTTCACCTCTTTAGGCCTCACTTCCATTCAATGTGATTCAGGGCTCTGGGCAGGGAAGCTATTAATACCTGCTATGTAGAGCTGCTGCGTGGGTTCCATGAGTTGATACACATGGTACACTTAGAACCCAGCCTGGTGCAGAGTAAGTGCTTTTTAAGGACCAGTCATTACCACCATCCGGAGAAGGCAATGGCACCCCACTCTAGTACTCTTGCCTGGAGAATCCCAAGGACGGGGGAGCCTGGTGGGCTGCTGTCTATGGGCTCGCATAGAGTCGGACACAACTGAAGCGACTTAGCAGCAGCAGCAGCAGCAGCATTACCACCATCAGGCTTCCCTGGTGGCTCAGATGGTAAAGAATCTTCCTGCAATGCCGGAGACCCGAGTTCCATCTCTGGGTTGGGAAGGTCCCCTGGAAAAGGGAATGGCAACCCACTCCAGTCTTCTTGCCTGGAGAATTCCATGGACAGAGGAGTCTAGCAGGGTACAGTCCATGGGGTCGCAAAAAGTTGGTCACAACTGAGTGCCTTTCACTTCACTTCCACTATCACCATCACTCTTCAAAGCTGGAACAACACTCTTCTCTCCACCCCTTTGCAGTTATGACAGTGTTGCTTGGGCAGACCCTACTGAAGACGGGTGTTCTGAGCCTGAGACTGGGTGTTAGGCACAGATACCCCTAGAACGTTTTTCCACATGACACTGTGTGTAAACACATCCTGACCATTTCCCAGGGGGACAAACCTAAGGGTGGGCTGAACTTTTATCCCAAAGTACCCGGTACATCTTTCTACTCATACCCTTACTACCTGTTGAGTACTGTTGGCCTCTCCTATCTGGCAATGACCTCTCTTCACCTCTACAACCTCTGCTCTTTCAGCTCTAGGTCTCCAGCACTTCCTCTCCCCCTGAGAACGGTGTTGCTGTTCACCTAGCTACTCAAACTACCTTATTACCCACAGGGCCAACAACTTCTTACATGATCTCTCTCTTATGTATGTTTTTATCCCCATAAATTCAGTCTTCTTAAGAGACAGAGAGAGCTTCCAAAAACAAACAAAAAAGTGGAGCTAAGTCATTCTATTAATTAAAACCGTGAAGGCACTTCCTGTTGCCCTTAGGAAGAAGTGAAACGTCCCAGCATGGCTGGTGAGGGTTTCCTACCGTTAGCCTCTGTCTGCCTCCCTCAGGGTCCCCTGAG
Organism: Giraffa tippelskirchi; assembly: GCF_054371585.1. Taxonomy (NCBI): domain Eukaryota; kingdom Metazoa; phylum Chordata; class Mammalia; order Artiodactyla; family Giraffidae; genus Giraffa; species Giraffa tippelskirchi. The sequence goes on along the minus strand of NC_137281.1, from coordinate 141,698,343 downwards.
CCCTCTGCCCTCAGCCCCCTGCAGTGACCCTAGATTCCTTTTGGTTTCTCAAACTACAAGTGCTTTTCTGTTGCCCACGTAGACGCTGGGTCCTGCCCCTCAGTCTCACTGTTCTGGCCTCTCTCTTCTCAGTTACATGGCATTTCATCCACAAGGTATTTCTGACTGTCCCCTCAACGTAACTTAGTCACCACAGCCATCACTGGACGCCGCTCTGTCTTCCTTCCTGACATGTTAGGAATTCCATGCAGGCCCCCAACTCACCGTCTTGCTCACTGCTGAATCCCGGCCTGAGCACAGTGGTTGGCACGCTGAGAACTCTAAAAAGAGGACTGACATGTTTTCCCTTGTGTTTGTTTTCTCTCCTCCTTGTTCCATAGACCACCTCCCTGTCCCATCTCCTCTTATCAGGTACTTCTCCCCCCATCAGAGCTGGTGTTTTCATCCCCTTCATGAGCTCCTGCCCCGGGAGGGTTTCTGCAAAAACTTTCTTGAAGGATCACGTCTCTCACAACTGCCTTCATAAGAACTTTTTTTTTTATTATTATTATTATTTAGAAATGCAGTTATATACAGAGAAAAATTAAAATTAAATTAAACTTTGTACAAATATTAAAATACTATCTTCACACCCACTGCAATGTACAGGATACCAAAAAATATATATATAAAATAAAATAAAGCAAACCCAAACTGACTGAGTGACATCCTGCACAGTCAATGATGCGTGTGTCATGTGAAACCATTGCTGAGATCCCATAGTGGTGTGACGAGCCGCCAGGCCACCCTCAACCCTCTCCTCTTCCTGCCTGGTGAGCCAAGTGCTTTGCCCAGGCGCATCCCCCCAGCTCCTAGCCCAGGGCTCAACCTTGGGATTCTCGTTCAAAATTCTACTAGATTTTCAACTGGCAGTTAACAGGAGTTGCTTCCCAGGAAAGCTGAGCCTGCCTTTCCCTCTCTGGGGAACCAGCTACTCTACCACTCTGCCACACGAAATCCTCTCCGAGCCCCTCACTGGACTCCAGTAACAACAGGCCCTGTGCTGAAGGCCAGGAGCCCCGGCAGGCTTCAGGGAAGCTCCTGGACTCTGTCCTCAGCAAGCACATCTGGAATGAAGCTGTCAAAGCCTGTGTCCTTCCCTCCTGGGCCCTATATTTTCAAGGAGGGGGGAAAAAACCAAACAAACAGGCAAGGATCTAGAAATGTCTGCAGCATTTTCCATTCTCTATGTAGGGACGCTCCCTGGGAATGGAAGTGACATTGTTATGTGGGAAGTGGATGGTTTGAGCTCCATGGGGGTGGGGAGGGGAAAGGTCGAGTGCTAGGGTTCCTGTGCCACCACTGATTTAGCAGGAAAAGTATACCTTTGTCTGGCCATCAGCTTCTCCACGAAGCTTCACGGCTGGGGGAGGCGAGGAGGCGGTGGGCAGGAAGAATGAGGATGAGACAAGAGTTAAGCTCTGTTTGCAAATGGAGTGTTAGGAGGATGTACATTGAAATGCCTTATAAAACCAAAAGAACTCACAAAGTGGCCAGGACTTGGCCCACTTCACAGTTCACACCCAGTGAAATGGGAACACAGCACACAAAACTCAAAAATGGCAAAAGATAGAGCCTACCTGCTGAACTAAGGCATTGAAAATGTTACAAATCTTAAGTGATTTTTCACCAGATACTGCCCTTTGAAAGTCACTGGAATGTGACTGCAAGTTGCCAAGATATAAAACCTGCAGTGAGTCAGCCCGTGTACGCAAATAAAAAGAAAAAACCGCTTCTTAAAAGTCCTTTGGTGTCGACCGTTCCTCCTGTACAAGTCCTCTGCTGGGTTCCCCTAGAGGTGAGCCAAGGGAAGCCAGACCAGGGCAGCTTTCCCCACTGCTCCAGGCGCCTCTGGTGGCCCCCAACACCATCCTGTCTCTCAGCCAGGCCCCACCCCAAGCCTGCCGTGGAGGCCCTGATCCTTCACAAGAAACAAGGGCCAGAAGCTCTAGAAACAGCAGTTCGTGGCTGATGTGGGAGATGAGAACTAACTGCGGGAAGCCATCACGGGGGTGATTAGCAGGGAGGTGAGGCTGGCCCGGCACCCACAAGCCAGGGGCCGCCAGGAGGCAGGCCTCATCCAAGCCAGGGACAGGGGAGCAGGGGAGCGGAGCCTCCCAACTTTTCTCTCTTCCCTCCCAGGTGGCAAGTCTGGGCTTGTGATCCCCCGGGGTGGGCGGGCAAGGTGAAGAAGGGTTCAGAAGGCAGGCTTTTTCATTTTTATCAAGCGCCAGGCGGATCATCTCTGTGGCTGGATAAACCGCAAACAAAAAGTGCAATTTCATGGGGAAAACCCCCAGAGTACTTATATAAAAAAGGGTAAGAGCTCTGTTTAAAAAAATATTCTAGACTCGAGTTCAGGTGCTGGCAGATGGGGAGACGAAAGCTGCGGGCTCAGCAGTGAGACTCTGGAGGGCCCTCCAGCTGCCCACTGGGCCTTGCCCCCTTCTGGAGGAAGACAAGGGCACCGCGGGTGGGGCAGAACCTGTGCAGGCTGAAGTGACCGGGGTCGTGGGGACCCCTGCCCTCCAGATGGGCCCCGGGCCAGCCACAGCTGGCAGGCGCATCTCTGGACACGGCCTCTTTGGAGGCCAAGGGCAGGCCTACTCTGTTCTGCACTTTCCCTCGGACACCTCCTCCTCGAGGGCCAGGGCTGTGGGCGCCGGGTGGGGAGGAGAGAGGGAGAGACGCTTGGCAGGCACTGCCCTTACCTGAGAGGAAGAAAGACTACAGGGGTGCGAGAGGCTGGGATGAGCGGGAATAAAGTGCGAGTGTGAGCGAGGAGGCGGGAGGCTGAGAGAAGGCCCTTCGTGCCCCTCCTCTCCAAGGCCACCGGAGCTACCTTGTTAGGTCAGGAACTGAAAACACACTGGGCTCTAGTATTTTCAGGCTCGGGGGAGGCGCAGAGGGACAGTGCTTCAGGAACAAAAATGATAACAAGCACTCCTTAATGCCCCATCTTGTGAAGAGGTAGCAGCCCTGCTGGGCCCTGCCACCCGGGCCAGAGGGAGTGGCCCCAGCAAGGGCCCCGAGCCACTCCTTCAACACCAGGGCCCTGGAGCCAGGTTGCTCCTAAACCGTCCCCACCAGCAAGCGTGTGCAGCTGGGTGGGGGTGTGTGCTGATGTCTCTGGGGCCCTCCCCTGGAGCCGGGGAGGTCCGGGGGTCGTCTGTCAGCTGTGACGAGTGGAAGGTGGCAGGGGAGGGCGGGATGAGGAGGAGAAGCAGCAGCTAGCAAGCAGCAGCATGCCTCCCGGGCACAGTTACTAAGGCACGTGACTGCGGTGACGAGGACCCTCAGGACCGGGCTGAAGCTGCCTGCAGCCGTCTAGGGGCTCGGTCGGTGCCCCTCAGGCCCCCTTCCATCACCACGAACCCAGGGCAAGGCCACTGGCCCCCGACTGCCAGTGACCAGTGGGGCATCCCGTGGCATCTCAGAACTCTCACGTCCCACGGGTGACGCCGCCGGCCTTGGCCGGCAAGGAAGCCAGGGCCGCGTGGCGTCACACCCAGGAGGCAGCAGGCACCTTCCCCTTAGGCTCCAGGGAAAGAGAAAAAAAACTGAGGCCAGGAAGGTCAGATGCTGGAAGTAGGCAGTGAGGACTTGCATATTAGGAAGACAAATCATTAACAGCCACCATCCTCCCCTCCCCTGGGATCTTCTGGACGCTTCTCAGAAACTCACCAGGGCCAGGAGCCGCCACCTCTGAGCTAGACAGCTGGGCGCTAGGGTGGCTGCGGGGTGACTTTTCACAGTCTCCGTCCTCAGGCGAGACAACGCGCCGCTGCTGTCAGCCAATGGCAGGCCCAGGGCCCCACACTCTGGCTCCAGTTGAAGCCACTTTTGGATCTGCTCCTGCTAAGGGCAGTGGTGCCAGCCTCCAAAGCAAATGGGCCAGACCCAGGTCTGGTCCCCCGCAGCAGTGCAGGCACGAAGGCTTGTAGGACAGCAACTAGCCTGCGTGACAGGGAAACCGGACGGGGTGGGAGGAAGGCACAAGTAACCATGGCGCACTCGGGCCCACATGAGCTGGCGGGGCTGCCACCCAAGAGCTGGCTGGAGGGGACCCGGAGGGCTCAGGGGAGGGAAGGGTTCAACCCAGCACGTTCAGATAATGTCCCCGACACAGATGGGAAGGCTGGGCCGGGCAGGGAGCCAGCTCCTCCAGCCGTCCAGCAGGCAGATGGTGAGACTCTTCCTGGAGTTTCCAGCGAAGTGGGCCTGCGGGCCCTCAGAGGTGTGAAGATACACAGACACACAGGTGGGCAGCTTGGGTCTCCGGGCAGGGCGGCTGGAGGACATGGTGCTCAAACCCACAGGGAGAGGAGGAAGGGCAGAGAGGAGAGAAGCCCGTGGCAGCCCTCATGCTTCTTTCAACAGTGGGATATCTGCGGGCGGAGGAAGACGGAAAGCACAGTGGTTACCCTGTGTGGGTGACGGCAGCACAGCTGACCCCGCTGCGGGGACCCCCTCACACACTTCTAGGTAATCTAAACCCCTCACCCCTTCTCTGGGCCTTCCTTGCTCATCTCTCCATCTGTCTGTGTGACAAAATCTGAATAGTCAGTCGAGTATTCAAGCCCTTTCTGGTCCTGCCACCCTGCACCCTCTTCTCTGCTTTGATGCTGCTGGTTTAGTTGCTTCTCTTTCTACCCTTATTCTCATCCTGTGAGGCTATTGAGCCCTGGTAAGTCTCACCTCCTTCTTAAAGCCATCCTCCAGCTGTGTGATTCTGAGTAAATCACTCCCCTTCTCTGGGTCTCAAGTCATCTCACACATCACCTAGGTTAGACTGATACCCGAAGGGCCTGGTTTCTTTCAGGACTGTCTGCCCCGGATAACTCAGGCTCAGCCTGCAACCAACTCAATAATAACCTATGTGTCTTGTTTTGCACACCCCTCATTCTGACATACCTATTCAACTGACATGAATTTGAGCAAACTCTGGGAGATATGGAAGACAGAGGACCCTGCCGTGCTGTAGTCCATGGGGTGGCAAAGAGTCGGACACGACAGCAACCGAACAATGTTTTGACATGGACCCTACCATTTTTTCTTAGGTATGTGCTCCATCTTCCCAACTGACTGAGTCCATGCATGCAGAGAGCATGGTGGTTCTTTCCATCGCACCTGAAACCTAATCCAGCACCAGGTACAAGATGGGCTCTGTCTGAATAATGCTTGTTCAACACGTGGAACAAAGCCAGGGGACAAGGAGGAGAAGGGAGAAGAGCTGGCACCCCGTGGCTCCTTAGCAAGTACAAGGGCTGAGGTCTATGTCGATACATGCAGACACACAGCATGTACAGCTGCCTCAGGGGTCACTGGCTTCCAACTTTAAATCTGGCCCAAGTATTTAATGGCCCCTTCCTAGCTCTACATCCCACCAAGAATATAGGAGGCATACTGCTAATACTCAGGAACCCCTAAACCTGATCTGCACTTAAAAATTTCCAACTTCTTGGCTTTCAGATATTCTAAACCTTAGACACTAACTGTGCCCAGGACTCCCAGGAAGCAGAGGGCTCTAAAGCACTTTTGGCAGAGGGGTGGGGAGGTAGGGGATTGGTAAGCATGGAAGTCCTGACTTTCTAAAGGGAAACATCTAGGTTTATTCTGCATCCTGAACCACAGTGGGATTTCATGTAAAGATGGTTTTTAAAGTGACAAGAGTCAATCCCAGTGTTTGACGCTCCAGGCTTCAGTAAAGGCAGAGGTGTCAGAAGGCAGCAATTTCATCCTCTGACGGCTTTACCACACAGGCCCCGGAGTTACCTGGGAGGCAGCATGGCACCATGGATTATGATACAGGCTTGGGAGCAGATCCATCTGGCTTCAACTCCCAACTCAGCCATTTACCAATGGGCAAATGACTTACCCTCTTGGAGCCTCAGCTTCCCTATCTGTAAAATGGGGTTGGTAAAAATACCTACTTCTCAGGATCACCGTGAGGTCTGACTGAGGTAGTGCAAGAAAACCAAACAGCACAGGAGCTGACATACTCCTATTTAAAATGAAGCAGCTGAATGCTCTGGGAGAGAGACAGGCTCCAGTTTTCCTAAGACCCCACACCTCCTTGTCATGCCTGTCCTTTCAGGAACATAAAAATTATAACAAGAGGACAGGCCCCACTTCCACCTCCAATTGGCTGTCTACCCTTTGATTTAGCATTTCCCTGAGGCCACGAATAGTTTCAGAGACTCCAAATCTATTAAGATTCACAGACAATAGCAAAAGTCTCCCAGTACAGAGCCCAAAGGCCCACCTAGGGTAAAATCCTATTTTGTAAGATAATCCCCTAGGTATTATCTTTCTTTGCCCCTAAGCACACCAATTATTAGAAAGGCTCACAGTCCTTCCTCACTCCCAGCAAGGGCCCTGGCCAGGTAATAACTTAGGGTCGGCACAGACCACCTACCATCCGTGTAGTCCTCTGACGTGAGGCTTTGTATGTCACTGTTCTCTGAATCTGGGGCTTCTTTGTGTGCCACCCGGCTGTTCCCTGAGCCGGCCACCCAGGAAGAGGTGGTTGCCTGGTGCACCATCACAGTCTCTGAGCCCCGAGAGCCCCAGGCTTCACACAGTCCCGACTGGCCCGGGGCCTCCTCCTCGCTGCCTGCAGAAGAACAAGCCGCCTGGTCCTGCAGGTGTGGCTCCCTCGGCCCGCTCCTCCCGCTGGGCCCAGACCCTTCTGACAGCACAATCTGCACTCTGGGGTCCGCTGGTGGCACGCAGTGACCGGAACTGCCGTATACAGCCTCCTCGTATGACGGGAGCGCAACCTGGACTCCGTCCACCATGATGGAGACCTGGTCCCCGGACACCCCATGGTCACGCCTGCATCCAGAGAAGGAAAGGACGAAGGAAGAATCAGAATACACACCCAGGTAGGTATCACGATAACAACAACACCAACCATTTCTGAGGGCTTACTGTGTACCAGGTACAGCACTAAGGGCTTTATACACTTCATCCCACTGCATCCTCACCTGAGTCCTTCACCAAGAATGCGGATGAGGCGCCGAGGAGTTAAGTAATCTGCCCAGGCACACAGCTGGTAAGGGAGGAAGCTAGGATGTGCATCCATTCCACCTGCTTCCAGAGACTATGTTACTAACTTCTGGGTACACAGGCACTTGGCCCTCTGCTGCTGCTGCTGCTGTACTGCGTCAGTCGTGTCCGACTCTGTGCGACCCCATAGACGGCAGCCCAACAGGCTCCTCTGTCCCTGGGATTCTCCAGGCAAGAACACTGGAGTGGGTTGCCCTTTCCTTCTCCAATGCATGAAAGTGAAAAGTGAAAGTGAAGTCGCTCAGTCGTGTCTGACTCTTCTCGACCCCATGGACTGTAGCCTACCAGGCTCCTCTGTCCATGGGATTTTCCAGGCAAGAGTACTGGAGTGGGGCGCCATTGCCTTCTCCACTTGGCCCTCTGGTCCTGTGTAAAAACTAGGAAGCTCGAGTCTCAGAAATATAGCCACTGGCTCAGCACAGCTAAGCCAGGAAAGTGGGAGAACGGTGGCTGCACATACTTGTGAACATACCCCTGCCTGTACACTTCCAGCGGGCATACTGTATGGCATGTAAATTCGTTGTTGTTTAGTTGCTAAGTCATGCCCGACCGTTCTGCGACCCCATGGATTGTAGCCTACCAGTCTCCTCTGTCCATGGGATTTCCCAGGCAAGAACACTGGAATGGGTTGCCATTTCCTTCTCCATGATCTTAACCCAGGGATTGAATCTGCGTCTCCTGCATTGGCAGGCGGATTCTTCACCGCTGAGCCACCAGGGAAGCAAATTACATCTCCATAAAGCGCCTTTTAAAAAGAGGAGAAGGAAAAGAAACACCGTGATCTTGAAATGGGACACTAGACTCAAAAACTGAAGGAAGAATTCTGTTCTTTTGACTCAAGTCACTATGTTGCCTTTTATTTTTTTAATTTTAAACTTAAAAAACCTGTGGATTATAACACAAATGTCAGAGAAACACAGAAAAATGTATAGCTGATTTATTCCAAAGGTAATGCTAGTGTATGGGCTTCCCTAGTGGCTCAGCAATAAAGAATCTGCTTGCAGTGCAGGAGATGCAGAGAAGCGGATTCGATTCCTAGGTCAGGAAGATCCTCCGGAGAAGGAAATGGTAAATCACTCCAGTAATCTTGCCTGGAAAATCCCACAGACAGAAGGGCCTGGTGGTCTACAGTCCATGGGGTCTCAAACAGTCGGTCATGACTGAGCAACTAAACAACAATAATGCTAGTGTATAACCTCTTTCTGGGTCAAGAAATAGAACCCTGCCAGAACCCAAGCCCTAGCACCCCAAGACCATTCCTATCACCTCACCACCAAAAGTAACCACTATCCCAACTTACATTAAAATCATTCCTTTGACTTTTATTTTAGCAACTTTAATGCCTAAGCATGAATTCTTCAACATCATTTTAGTTTAAAATTTTTTTCTGGATCACTTTTATACACAGGCTCCCATCCCCAACCAAACAAATCTGGGGATGGGGGCCCAGGTGCTGGCGCTTGCTTTTAGTTCCCCACCGGAGCCTCTCTATGCATCCAGGAGTGGGCCCAGGGAGACAGGGCAGCGGCTTGCAAACATGAGCCTGCCTCAGAATCACTTGGAGTGCTGATGAAAGGCAGAGCCTCTCATTCTGTCAGTCTGGGTGGGGCCTGGAAATCTGCATTCCTAACAGGTTCCCAGGTGATGCTGATGCTGCCGGGACCACATGTGGGAACCACTGACGTGGCAGAAATAACACGGCACTGGAGTGGGACAGACTGGAGTTTAAATCTCAGCTCTGTCGTCACCTAGAGCAGTGGCACCCAACCTTTTTGGCAACAGAAACTGATGTCGTGGAAGTTAATTTTCCACTGACGGGGTGTGTCGGGGGGTGGTTTGGGGAAGATTCAAGTGCCTTACTTTTACTGTGCACCTTATCTCTAATCTAACGTTGCCACTGACCTGACAGAAGCTACTAGTCTGTGGCCCAGAGGCGTGGGGGGGGGGGGCCCTGACCTAGAGGGATGACCCTCTCTGACTTCACCTCTCTGAGCCTCAGTTTCCTAATCTGCAACCATCCTGTGAGGATTACGATGATGGATGAAAAGCAAAAGCACACTGCCTGGTACACCTGGAAGTTTAACACACGCAAGGCCCTCCCCTTTCCCTGGGCACGCACGGACCAACAGAGGACAGCAAGCCCACCAGCACCCTCTGCCAGTCCAGGGCCAGCCCCCCACAGTTGACACCTGCTGCCACCGCCACTGGGCTCACCGGCTGTGATGGAAAGACTTCAGCTTCGGCTGCAGCAGCACAAACAGCACCACGAGGAGGAGAATGAGTGCCACAGAGCTGGCAGTGGAAGCCACGATGGACAGAGTGGGGACCCCGAGCGACGTGTGGGTGTCTTTGTCTACGGAAACAAGCCATCATCAGCAGTGTTTTGTACCCAGTCACATGGAACGTGAGGCCCATGGCTGACCTTCAAAGGCCCCCTGCATGGTGCCATGCTGAGACATGCTAGGTATGGCCAGGGTCGCTTTTGGAGCAACGGTGCAGAGTGGCTTTTATGTCAAGGAAAGCGGACATTTCCCTATTCTGTTCCTGAAACTAAAATTCCCTTCACCTTGGACTGCTGAGGACCATCTAACACCTAAATTCACTAACTCCTAGAGATCTTACCTTTATAAACCCCAGCTGATCCTGTCCTCAACAGCAGGTTGGAAGACATGAACCATTCAAATGCACACATCTTTCCACCATCTAAAGTTCCACCCCCGTGGCAGAAAATTTTACAAAAGCAGGGCTGTAATCACCCTCTGTTCCAAGGTCTTGTATCTTTAGCTGTATATCTAAAGTCAGTCCTCACCCTTCTCCGGAGTGTCACGGTCCTGAAGCTGGAGTGAAAAGCCCAGAGATGGCTGCATGACACACACCTTCCCCAGGAGGCTGGACCTCCTGTCATGTACGACAGGAGGAGTCCAAGGGGGAGCACGCTTCTCTCCAGCTGGACCATGGCTCCGTAACAAAACAGTGCCCTTCCATTCAGGGAAAAATAATATACCAGAGACACTACAGAAGGTGCTCACACTGTGCCCATGTTAGCAGAACACGGTCAGAGGTCACCAGCACTGGGCTAGAGCATCAAAGGGACTTTGCATAGCACAGCAGATGCCTCAGTGGCTCGGCTGAAACGCCACGGGACACGCATCAGCAATCCAAATGTCTAACCGAGACGTGAAACCCCAAAGGAAGGGAGACTGCCGGTCGTCAGAGGCGCCACGCTGCCCTCCACAGCACAGGGCCCTCTGGAGCGAGTGTGCGCCACTTCCCAGGAGCTGGAAGCCCGGCAGCAAGTACCCCACTCTCGCCTGCCAAACTGACCCTCGTTGAGATGGCAGCTGATCTCCATGGCTGGTTTCCATTCGCCATCCTTACAAGTCAGGTATTTGTAGTCACCCTTCAACATGTAGCCTTCAGCACACAGGTACTCAATGACGCTGCCGGAGTTCAGGGGGTCTCTGCAGGGCCGGGGGTGGCAGATGTAGCCACCATTCTCTGGCTCCGGTGGCAGGGAACACACTGCAGAGATGGAGAGAGAGGAGGTACGGTGGTGAGGTTTTCCAGCAGGAGCGCCATCTGCAACACGGAAAGGGACAGTGCTGAAGTGTTTCCTCGGTAGGAAACACCCCAGGAGCAGCGTGCCAGCCCCTTGGAAAGGCTGCTGCTGAACGCTGGAAGTTCAGGTTGCCAAAGACAGAGGGAGGTGCCCTGGCAACAGGGGAAGCTGGGCTGCCAACACCACGTCCCCCTGCCCTCCCCCTTCCTACTGCCTGCAGAGAACTGCATCCTTCACTCAACAGTAGACTCTGACCAAGCAGATTCACAGAGACCTAGTGTGTAATATGGTTTTAATAAAACCTACTGTGTTTTAATAAAACACAACGAAACCAAGTGACAGGTGGTAAAACACCAGTAACCTGCACGGGGGAAATGTTAGCCTTGTTTCCTGATCAGGATCAGAAAGGACTCCTTCGTGTGATAAAACATGCCTCCTTGGCTCTCCAGAGGGGATTTCTGATGCATTTCCTAGGAGCCTCCCAAGCCCCTGGCACCACACAGTCCCTGACCCGCGTGGTCACTGCCATTACTCGTCTCCATCCCACAGTAAAGCCTGTACTTTTCATTTAGGTAGGACTGCTCAGTGTTAAAAGCACCTTCGTTCATCTCCTATCTTATTTATTTGTTCTGACAACTCTGTGAAGTAGTTATCCTGCCTCCCCTTTGACGATGAGGACACTGGTCCACAAAAGTTAAATGACTGAGCCAAGTGTAAGGCAGAGAGAGTCAAGGGCAGACTGGGGAGCAGGGCTGGGTCTGTTGATTCAAAACCTGTGCTCTTCCCACCAGCAGACACTGCTTCCACCCCAGGAGTGAGCGGGCCTTTAAGGAGTGTGTATGTCAAGGGTACCTCCCCTCTGAACAAGGGAGATGGCAAACGGTACCTAAATGCAGTGGGAACTCGGATGGAGACAAGCTGCGGTGATAAATCAGAGGCGCTGAAGGCCTGAACGGCCCAGGGGGAAGGTGGCCTCCGATTCCAAGGCCTGGGGAGGACGAAAAGGGCCTGGATGGACACTGCAGAATCAAAGTCCCCAGGCAATAGATCGTGGGGTGTGCCTCGCAAAAGTAGGAAGGGGACAACAGGGGCACTAAGGGATCATTGTTTGGAAGAAGATATGCTGGAAGGTGGCCAGGCACCCACAAACTTCAGCTTAGCCCAAGCCTTAGTAACGCAGGAAAGATGAAAGTCTCCAAAGGACTTCTGATTTTGCTGACACATACCCTGTCTCCATCAAGATATCACAAGGACATCAACATGAAAGTAAGAACCGCTGGGTTTCTGTTTTTCACTTCCTCTAATAGACCCAGAGTTTCTGACTATCTGAGATAAGGTACTCTCCCTTCATGGGACTGCCCACTACTCTCACCAAACACCACTTCCCTTCAGCCTGTAAACTGCTCTTATGTAAGACAACTGCCAGCCAGGAGGGGGGCCATATGAAGTCAAAAAAGAGACGATGGTTCCCTGCCCTCAGGTTACTTATCACTGAGATTCGGAGAAAAGACTCCATTACTTAACCTATTAAAATAATGAGGTAGGTCCACAGGTATCCAGAGAAGTCTGAACGTCCTCTCTGAAACTAGAGGAGCCCAAATAAGCCCTCTCAGTGCCCTCTAAGGACACACCGTCGTCTCTAGACTCTTTCCACGTCACCCACCTCGCCCAAAGTCTAGAAAAGGAGGGAGACACAGGCATCACACCTCTCCTGGTGCCTCTCTAAACTCCAGCCAAGTCGTTCAAAGAGCTGGCCAGCTGGATTTCCAAAGGAAGCTCAGCAAACTGCTTTACCTTGTACACTCTCCGTCTTTTGTTCAGGGCAACAAGTCTGCCAGAGATCACCTGGCTCTCTCCGGATTGTGTCTAATTGGTTCATTTCCTCAGTGTAATTAATGCTGAGCATCCGACAGCAGCTCCCGAAAGCAGGCAGGACTCACACAGGTCCAGTGTGCGGGGGAGGACAGCCCCAGGGGAAGGGCTGCTGATTCTCAAGCCATTCCGGCTCTGCTGGGCACTTCTGCCCATAAAGCCCACATTGTCATGGAATCCCTGAGAAGGCCCTGGACATCACCCGGCACTCATTATATCAGTACAAAAAGTGAAGTCTACAAAGACGCTACTTACAATTCAATTTCATTTCGAGTCACCTAGTATTTACTGATGACTGGGTGGGGATCACTGTGCTACGCTCTGAAAAAGGATAAAAAGAGAAGCACTTCAGGTGCATGTGTGCTCAGCTGCTCAGTCACATCTGACTCCTGGCGACCCCACAGACTGTAGCCCACCTGGCTCCTCTGCCCATGGGATTCTCCAAGTAAGAATACTGGAGTGGGTTGCCATGCCCTCCGCCAGGGGATCTTCCCAACCCAGGGATCAAACCTGCGTCTCCTGCATTGCAGGCGGATTCTTTACCACTGAGCCATCAGGGAAGCCCAAACACTTCGGGTACTTGTAGCCAAACAGGGTTATGACAAATAGGTCTGCATGTGTATTTTAAAAGCTTCTTTCTTCATAGCTTTTGAGTTTTATGTCATGACGCATTTTGGAGAGTATGTTTTGGACACTTTTCTAAACATACTCTCCAATATTTTCTTCTAAAGTTTTACAGACTGGGTCTTTGTTATGTAAATAATAACTTCGGAGGGAGGGGGAAAATCATAGGAAATATATACCTAGGAAAAAATTCAAAAAGTAAGAGGGTGAACACAGAAAAGTAAGCCCTCTTTCCCAGTCACTCAGTGCTTCTCCCTAGAGATACTCCACACAGATTTTACCCTATACATGTCAAAGAATGGGATTAGTGCTGCAAGAGGGGGAGTTCAGAGCAGGAGAGATCAACCTTGTGTGGGGAAGGCCAGGAATGGCTCCTGGAGGAAGCGGCCTTTTCACCACCTGGAGGTGGTGGCTTGAATCAAATGCTCCAAAGTAGTAAAGTGTAGATTAAGCCCAGAGAACATCAGGTAGCCTAGGTTAGCTTGACTGCATAAGAAAATTTGTCCATATAAATAAATAAAAAAAATAATGATGACAGTAGTAGTAGTAGTAATAATATTGTGAAGAAACCATCTTGCAGAGGGGCCTTGGCTGCAATAGGAGGTGTTCATACCACATTCAATGGGTGAAATCACAAGAGGAGCTGACTTTGATGAAAGACGAACAGAGGAGGAGAAAACCTGGAGAAGGTCAGCAGTAGAGCAACCCTCGCGTGGGGAAATAAACTGGATTAAAAAGTTCTATAAGGATCATACAAAAGAAACAAACTAGAGTACAGCAGACTCAGCATCACGAAGGGACTGCCCCAAGTCAAAGGAAGAAATGAGGAGGTCTCAGAAGGAAGAATTAGAAAAAGCCAGGATTGTTTTAAGATGTCGAGAATGTAAGGAAAAAATACGGCCCTCCTGCCCAATCAGAAAGCAGAGTGGGAGCGCCTTGGCATGGAGCAGGCGTTGGGAGAAGACCCTCAGCGACGCCTGGGCATCAAAGGACAGGGAAGAACATGAGGAGGAGCAAATAAATCACCCAGTGGCTTCCGGGAGCCACTGTTCTGGGCAAGAGGCTGACTTAATCTGTGCATCAGGCTTGCTCTCTCTGACAACCCCAGGTCCGCAGAAGGATTTTCAAGATCTGTTCTTAGCCCCAAGAAGACAATGAACTCATCTGATTTGGCAAAGCTGCGTAATTTTAAAAAGAAGAGGGAGAAAGCCAGAAAACGGAAATTTTACAGAAAAAAAAATCAATTAGCTCTTTAGCTTCCTTCTCCTGCTTCCCATTATCTCTTACAGCCACTTTTTTTGGCCTCCCATGAGCACAGGAAGCAGTGAGGTAATTCTTCAGGGGGCCTGTGGAGTGCCGGAGCACAGCTGTCACGAAGCAGGAGACCTCAGACCAGATGGGGAGGGAGCAGACGGAGGGGAGGCAGAGTGATCTGGCTGGTACTCCCACCCCGGAGCCTAAACCAACAGCAGAAACCAATAAGAACCCCCAATCAGCCCTCAGATAATGTGATTTTATTCTGTGGTTCTGGGGACCAGACTTTTAAGAGGAAGAGACGAATCACAGACAAAACAAATTCTAAGATTCCATAACAAACCAATCAGAACAAGCTCCAGGAATGGCCTTGGAGTCAAAGTGTCCAGTTTAACACACTGAGCCCCTTTTAAAATGAGGTGTGAGGGGCAGGGACGATGAAGATCAGCTTGAGAAAGGGAAGTAGAATGCAAATACCTAGTGCAGTTAAAAAGACTCAACAGAAGAGACTTCTGCCTGATGTCAGTCATCAAGAAAACCCTAAACTCCCAAACACTACTACGCGTAAAATAGATACCTATGAGAACCCGCTGTATAGCACAGGGAACTCTACCTTAATGCTCTGTAGTGACCTAAATGGGAAGGAAATCCAAAAAAGAGGGGATATATGTATACATATAGTTGATTCACTTCACCGTACAGCAGAAACACAACATTGTAAAGCAACTATACCCCAACAAAACACAAAACACCCCCCCCCCACTCCCTCACATAGTCCGTGCGTGCCAAGTCGCTTCAGTCGTGTCTGATTCTTTGCGACTTTAAGTGCCTGGGCTTAAGAAACTGTGTTAGTGTTCACTTGCAGGTTTGAAATAATGTCGTTTTACACTAAAACCAGT
The DNA here is from genome assembly GCF_054371585.1 of Giraffa tippelskirchi. NCBI lineage: Eukaryota > Metazoa > Chordata > Mammalia > Artiodactyla > Giraffidae > Giraffa > Giraffa tippelskirchi. The sequence goes on along the minus strand of NC_137281.1, from coordinate 141,683,025 downwards.
GTAGTGGCATTTAGAACACGACTGGGCACAGAGAAATAGGTGCTTAGTGAAGGTGCTGAAAGAAAGGATGGCCAGAGGAAACTTTCTGGGAATTCAGAGGAGAAGAAAGTGGTTCCCCCAAACCCAGCACATCAACACAGTAGCTGTGGTCACCAGGGGACACAGCTGAGGCGGTATCACACATGTCCCTGTGTGGTTGTAACTCCATCAAACAATCAGAGCGCCTCTCCTCATAAGATGCTCTAGCAGAGCCACAGAGCTCAGCGTGACAGGACCAAACCCCCAGAAAGGTTACAGTCGACAGGACACAGACACGCACAGCTAACTCTCATGTAAATGAAAGAAGCAAAGTGTTCAAAGCTGAGCTCTTCCATTGGCCCCGGGTGTCCTTCTGAGCAGGGACATCTTTTCTGTTCATCTGAGAACTGCTGGCAACCAGAGGATTCATCTGAGAACCGCTGGCAACCAGAGGAAGGTGAGGGCCCAGGCAAAGAGAAGCAAGTGCAAAAAAACAGAAAGGGGAGGAAGGAATGGATGGGAAGCACACACCAAGCACAATACTGTCCCCTAGAAATACGATGCGGCCACAGAGGTGATTCTAGATTTCCTTAGTCACATTAATCTTAATGATATATTTTATTTAACCAATATATGCAAAATACACATTTGATATCTCAACATAAAAATTTATTAATGAGATATTTGATAATATTCTTTTCTACACTTATGGCACATTTCAGGTCAGACAAATCGCATTTCAAGTTCTCAACAGTCACTCGAGGCTAGTGGCCACTGTACTGACGGCACAGATGATGGGGGTCTGAGAACAGAAGGAAGGGTTCAGACCACACCACTGGGTGTGAGACAGGAGGGTAAACAGCAGATGAAGACTCCATGGAGCACTCAGGGTCCCCTCAGGCTGTTCTTTAAAGCACTGTTTACATGCTTGCTCTCAAAACCCTTTCTTGATACATGAAGGTTTCATTTCTATTTCTAGCCCTCAAGGCTTTGTTAGGAACAGAGCACGCCAGAGAAAAAGCAAGGCAAAAATAGGAGGGGAAAAAAAAGGTATTCAAATGTGCAAATTTCTTTTTGGATGTAAGACTAGGAAAATAATAATTACTGCAAAAAGCATTATTACCTGTGCCAGGCACTCTTCTGAGCTCTCTCTTCACATGAAGCAGGTACTATATTTTTTTCCATTTTACAGATTAAAAACAATGAGGCTTATATTTTTTTCCATTTTACCGATTAAAAACAATGAGCCTTAGCTGAGTTGAGTAATTTCCTCCGAGCCGCTCATCTCTAAATGACTCAACAGGCATTTGGCTCCTGAGCTGCAGGCTTGACCACGAAGCCTGGGCGGACCTGCAGGGGAGGCGAGGGTACCAGTCCATCCCCCGATGGACTAGGCCTGGGCCTCTAGAACATCTTGCTGCTCTGGGAAAGGTGTGAGCTCGCTAGTTCAAAGCGGAGGTGATTCTCCTCAAGAAAGCCTCTCAAGGAAGTTGGAACTGGGCATTACAGACAAATGCAAGGGGCTGGGGTGGGGGTGGGGGTAGTGGGTGTGTTACCACATCTCACTGTGGTATAAAGGTTTCTTCTAAGGCCTCCCTTAGAAATCTCAGTAATAACAGCTCCTAGTCACTGACCACCCACTGGCCAAGTTATCAGTCTCAGCACTTGACATGTCTTAACACATTCAAACTTCACAAAAACCCTGTAAGAAACGTATTGCTATAACATTATACAGATGAGCAAATGGAGTGAGAGAGGTTAAGAAACTTGGTCACGGTCACCCGGCAAGTAAAGATCTGAACCCAGGAAGGCTGGTTTCCACTCCATGGCACTGGGCAGTAACAAGGGTTCTGTGCCCAGCTTCTCCTCTCACAGCCCACCTTAGAAAGTGAGCCATAGGGAGGGGAGCCCGGTGACAAAGACGATTTGGGTGCTGCCTGTGGACACTGGTCTCTCCCAGTCTCCATTTCCATACATGAAGGCACTGAACCAGAGGCCTCTGAGGTCTCATCTGCCATTTGCAAACCTGCGTCAAGTTGGGTGGATGGCCAGCCTCACCGCCCCCTGAGATTCCTCTCCTGTTAGTCCTGCAGCCACTCCAGTTCTGAACTGAGCACCGTGTGGGAGGCTCGAGGAGAAGCGTCCTGTCTGTGCAGAAGCGCCTGCAGCCATGTCAGGGCAGAGTCCCACCTCAGGCGCACGGTGGGGGCGGAGAACCAGGCCCGAGGAGGTTGTTACTCCAGAGAGAACCAGGGGCTGCTTCTGTCCATCGCTTTCCCCGGCTCTCTGCCTTCCTGACCCCCTAGTCAAACAGCCACAAGTCTAAAACAGGCAGCGTGCAGCGAAAGGGAAGAGATGATTTCTCATGCCATTTGCAACCTTCCTCTCCTGAGACAAACCTTCCCAGCGGTCAGACAGGAAGCCCATTGTCCAGCCAGGATCCCTTTTCTCATGAGAACTTCCCACACGCGGGAGAGGGCCAGCTGCGGGTGCTCCAGCCTTTCCCAGGGTGTGGCCCCAGAGCAAGGGTGGGTGAGCAGTGGCAGAAGCCACCATGGCTCAGGCTGCCCTCTCAGAGGGGCCCGGCCCAAGCCCTGCTCCAGGGGACTGACAGGCTCACAAGCAGGTCCAGCTTCAGAGGCTGTCCCTTCTGTTTCAGGCCTGCATCCCTCACTCCCTCCACCTCACAGGAGAGGGGACATGCCAGCCGGCAGGTCAGAGCCAACAAGAAGCAAGAACATTTTCTTTATGGCACCTTGCCCCAAACATGAAAACTCTTGTCATCTGAGAGCTGCCATCAAAGTCCTTAGTCATTCTGAAAGAAGAAGTGTTGTTTCTTGGCCTGGAAACCCTGACCTGAAAGTACACAGGGTCAGCTGGAACCCCACCCATCTTTCAAGACTCAGTTCCCAGGTCGCCTGCCACAGGACACCATCCCAAAGAGAACTAAGCGGCACGGGCAGAGCTTACCCCTCGGCCTACAGTGAGAGCAGCCGGGTGAGCTAGGACAGGTCCCCACCACGTGCGCTTGGGCAGGTCTTCCTATTCCTCAGTTCCCTCACCTGTAAGAGGGGGACAGTACAGGTGTGTACCTCATGGGTGCTGTGCAGATTCATCACAATCATGCAGGTCAAGTGCCCAGTAAAGGGCCTGTCACACACCAAGCATTCAATAAACAGCAGCTCTGTTACCCCTCCTCTGTTTTCTGCAAACATCTTCATGCCTCCCCATAAAGCACTGGCTATATTGTTGTCTCTGCAATTATTTTCTCATAGGTCGGTCCATCCCCACCTCTCCACTAACCCACCCACATACCCAAGCTGTAGGGCAAGCATTTGTTCTGCCTCTTGTATTCCCAGATCTCGGTACAAAATCTGGCAGAAACTGACTTTACCTGCAAAATTTTGCCCACGTTTCAAGGCACTGTCTTTTTAAATGCAAAGGGTCACATGGTTTCTGATTTGAGATGAATCAGGAGCAGATAACAGCTGAAATAGGAGGGAAGGGGGCAGGCAGGGCAAAGTTTTTAGAATGACATAGTCGTAGGACATGACAAAAAACTGGTTAGAACTAACAAGGTCCAAGATGGTGGAAGATGAAACTTCTAGGAGACTTTGGGCCTCTTTATACACTCACTGTAATGCGTTAGTTAAATGACACACCTACTAGGGCCATGACAGTTCTGAGGCCAACCATAAAACGTCAAAATGTGGGTGGTGGCCCTGTTCCTGGAAATCCCCACCCTCTTCCCCAAAACAGTTGGAGTAATCCTCCCACTTATTAGCCTATGAAATCACCCAACCCATAAAAAGTATAACCACACCATATTTCGGAGTCTCGCTTTCTGAGATGGCCCACACTCTGTCTGTGGACCGTGTTTCTCTGTAAATAAATCTACTTCTTACCTATCACTCTCTCATTGAATTCCTTCTGCAGTCAGACATCAAGAACTTGTGCTTCATTAAGTACTGAGGCCAGGTGTGTGATCTCAATTAAAAGATGGCCAGTACTCTTGCCTGGAAAATTCCATGGATGGAGGAGCCTGGTGGGCTGCAGTCCATGGGGTCACGAAGAGTTGGATATGACCGAGCGACTTCACTTTCCACTTTCATGCATTGGAGAAAGAAATGGCAACCCACTCCAGTGTTCTTGCCTGGAGAATCCCACGGACGGGGGAGCCTGGTGGGTGCCGTCTATGGGGTCGCACAGAGTCGGACACGACTGAAGCGACTTAGCAGCAGCAGCACACTCTTTCTATGGACCATGTTTCTCTGAAAATAAATCTACATCTTACCTATGACTCTCTCATTGAGTCTTTCTGTAATCATACATCAAGAACCTGTGCTTCACTATGTCCCGAGGCCAGGTGTGTAATCTCAGTTAAAAGATCTTGGGTTCCATCCTAATCTGAGCTGCACAGTTTCCAGCAAAAAGACTCCCTCAGCATGGTACATCTCATGTTCTCTAAATTGGCATCTCCCCATGAAAATATACTCCCAGCCACCAGAATCAGGGCCACACAAGGTCACAGCGTGGTCTGATGGTGAATCAGGGTTTGACCTGGGGGCCTGCCCTCTTCTGAGCTTCACTCCCTAACAGCTGATACTCACCTTTGTGAAGTGCTTAAGGGGATGGATGAAACTGTGTACCTGGAAGTGTCTTGCATCATGCCTGGCACATAGTAGGCACTTTCTTTAAATTCTTTACATTTATTATTCACATTGTAAATGTGATTTGTAAATGTAAACTGATTCATGTAGTAAACTAATTTCTTACCTCTGGTTTTTGGAATAGGGTAGGGCAAAGACTCCAGCAAAGAAAAAGGATTGCGTCAGAAATTTCTGGATATCTGGAGAGGGACAGGCAGTGAGCAGAGTAGGATGAACACTCTGGCTTGCCTGCTGCCCTCTCTTCCAGCTCAGTAACATGCCAGCCCCCTGCCCCACTTATGTTCTCAGCAGAGCCTGAGCTGCTCTTGGCTGACAGAGAAGTGAAGTTGCTCAGTCGTGTGTGACTCTTTGCGATCCCATGGACTGTAGCCTACCAGGCTCCTCCGTTCGTGGAATTTTCCAGGCAAGAGTGCTGGAGTGGGTTGCCATTTCCTTCTCCGGGGCATCTTCCCGACCTGGGAATCGAACCCAGGGCTCCCGCATTGCAGGCAGACACTTTACCCTCTGAGCCACTAGGGAAGATTAATGGCCTCCATATGGCCTGTTACCCTTTCACCCCTTTTCTCACAGCTCAGGGACTTGAGAGACACGCTGCCACCTGGGGCTACACCTTCACCCCACCCCTACACTGTACGACTGTGAAAAGACGAGCAGGCAGGAGGACCATTCTCCTGCTGCTGCTCCAGGCCTGGGCCTCACAGTATCAAAAGCCCTTCCACCCACTGCAGTGACTTAAGAGAGCAGCACCCGCAATTTTCCTCCGCCCCCACCCCAGGATGGTGGGATGCCAGCAGAGCTACGGAGCCAGGCCATTCCATGTGCATTAAGAAATGATACTACATTCCCCTGAGAGCAGTAAAGGGTTAAGAGCAAACAGATGTTTATTTTTTCTCATCAGCGATTGCTACTTCCTGGTCTCATCTCCTTCATCCTATCATTTAAGAAGCTGCCCATGTGTCTGCTCTAGCCCTCAGAATTCCCCACCTCTCGGAGGATGCAGGCTGGTCCTCTGCAGGAAGGCCCCAGTCAGCTGCTTAAGGCACTGACCAACCTCAGAAGGAGAACTGATGAGCAAGTGATAACTGACTTCAGAATCTGGCTGGGAGTTTACGACAGGGCTGGACTCTCAGGTACAAAGCTCAGAGTTGTGGTTTCATTCCCAGTTCTACCATCTGATGGAAATACCTTATGCCAAGTCTGGTGTCAGGCACACACAGCAGGCCTTGCGAAACACAAATTTAAATTTAAAACAAATATAAAGATTCCTGCTGTCCAACAGAGTAGAAGTGATGAAGAGAATTAACATTTATCACCCGGCACTATGCGAGGCACTTTAAAGTTACCATCCTATTTAACTCTTCCATCCTATGAGGAAAGTGGTGTCATACTCAATTTGCTCAGATGAAGAAAGTGATGCTCTGAGCAATTTAGTAGTGGCCTGAGGTTACAAAGCCACCTGGTAGTAGAGTCTGGATTCAAACTCTGGCATGCCTTTCTCCAGCTCCTTGACTATAGATGCCACCAGAAAAAGTTACCCCAAGACCTATAAAAATGTAGCATGGAGGTGGTGTCCATCTGATGAAAAGTTGCAGTAATTCCTGTTTGGAGAAGAATGTGGACTGGTGAGTTTACTTGTGCCCAGAGAACTCAGCTCATATCTCAAGTGGGGCCACATTTTTCCACAGAGGTGGGGGGAAAAGGCAAGATGGTTTCCTTTAGTAATCTCTGAGCATTACAAACAATGGAACTATTTAAGGAGCACGGATCCCAAAGCTGCAAGTGGGAGAGGGCATGGGGGCATCTTCAGCTGGGAACACACGCCTTCCAAGAGGGATGCATGACAGGAAGCCTGCCACTAAGTGCAGACGGGGGTGTGAGCTACATTTAGATAGAGGGCTGCCCTTCTGCCCGCCACCTAGAATACAGAGGATCACCAGGGCAGCTCTTCCAAGGCCCAGAATAAACAGCCTCTGCCGTGTACCTCCAAACAGGGAGTCAGGCAGCGCCCTGCTTATGCTGGGTGCTCAACAAGCCACTGCTGCTTACCCAGGCCCACACAACTGCAGAGAATGAAAGGAACTAACTGGTAAACTCTAGCCACAGAGGGCAGCAGAAATCAGCTGAGGGGGCAGAAATCAGCTGAGGGAGCAGAAATCAGCTGAGGAGGCAGAAATCAGCGATGGGGTGACCTACAACTGGCAAGCACCACACTTCTTAGAAAAACACTCACTCAGTAATTGAGGGGTAAAGGTCTGAAGAATCTTCTCTGAAGAAAGAGATATGACTGGGTTTTGCTGTGACAGACAAGGTGCAAATAACAGACTATGGGTCGAAGGCCGGCCATAAACTGAGCCCTGCACATTCTGTGAGAGCTTGTGTCAGGCCTTGATGAAAGTGAAAGAGGAGAGTGAAAAAGCTGGCTTAAAGTTCAACATTCAGAAAACTAAGATCATGGCATCCGGTCCCATCACTTCATGGCAAATAGATGGGGAAACAGTGGAAACAGTGGCTGACTTTATTTTTCTGGGCTCCAAAATCACTGCTGATGGTGATTGCAGCCATGAAATTAAAAGACACTTACTCCTTGGAAGGAAAGTTATGACCAACCTAGACAGCATATTAAAAAGCAGAGACGTTCCTTTGTCAACAAAGGTCCGTCTAGTCAAGGCTATGGTTTTTCCAGTGGTCATGTATGGATGTGAGAGTTGGGCTATAAAGAAAGCTGAGTGCCGAAGAATTGATGCTTTTGAACTGTGGTGTTGAAGAAGACTCTTGAGAGTCCCTTGGACTGCAAGGAGATCCAACCAGTCCATCCTAAAGGAAATCAGTCCTGGGTGTTCATTGGAAGGACTGATGTTGAGCTGACTCATTTGAAAAGACCTTGATGCTGGGAAAGATTGAAGGCAGGAGGAGAAGGGGACGATGAGATGGTTGGATGGCATCACTGACTCAATGGACATGGGTTTGGGTGGACTCCGGGAGTTGGTGATGGACAGGAAGGCCTGGTGTGCTGTGGTTCACAGGGTCGCAAAGAATCGGACACTACTGAGCAACTGAACTGAACTGTCAGGCCTGACCCTACCACAAGACCAGGAGATATAAAAGGGAAAAGACAAGGTGGTTCTTTGGAGGGGGCGGTGCGTGGCATGGGGAATGAAGCGTAAAGGGCCAGGGGTCATTGCCTTAATCACCTCTGAGCAAACAAATGTGAGGAACACTGTGACCAATGGGCCATGGGAAGATGGAGTCAAAAGTTACAAAGCCTACTCATCTGGAGAATCTTCCTCTGTCTCGTGAGGAAGGAGAGTCTCTTCTGTAAACGCCTCATCAGTTTAACCACACTGTTCATACAGCCACCACAGGAAAAGGAGCTTGTCTGGCCTTCTTGGTTTCCTCTGCACTTCCTAGAAGGGGAACTTCCCACCCTCTGCTATCATCAGCTGATCAAGGGCGGTGAGAAGTCTCCCCAGAGGAGTTTTATTCTTCTCTACTACCAGTCAATCCTAAAGGCAATCAGTCTTGAATATTCATTGGAAGGACTGATAGATGTTGAAGCTGAAACTCCAATCTTTGGCCACCTGATGCGAAGAACTGACTCATTGGAAAAGACCCTGATGCTGGGAAAGATTGAAGGCAGAAAGAGAAGGGGACGACAGAGGATGAGATGGTTGGATGGCATCACCGACTCAAGGGACATGAGTTTGAGCAAGCTCCAGGAGTTGGTGATAGACAGGGAAGCCAGGGGTGCTGCAGTCCATGGGGTCACAAACAGTTGGACATGAATGAGTGAACTGAGCTGAACTTTCAGCTTGTGGGTCTTTCTAAAGTTCTGGACCAGACAGAGCCAGAAGACTCCTGGCAGATCCCTTTCCTCCTCCCAGGCAGCAGGGAAGGCCGGAGTCTCTCTCACCTCCTGTGAATTCACTCACATCAGACCCGCTGTGAGGTCCATGGCAGGGCCCCTGCCCTCAAGCGCTTTCTCACATGTCTGGGACCTGCTTCCCCTTTGATTTTAGCCTGAGTATTTATTAGCCTGGCTCTGACAGACTGTCAAGATCGCTTGATCATTAAACAGAGCAAACGCAAAACAGATCAGTGAGCTTCAGCAACAGCATCTCAATCATGCTTTTTATTTGTCCCTCTGAGGCCCACCCTCCTGGTGCCTCCCCTGCCTCTCTCAGGTCTTTGGACCCCTGCCCCTGGTAAGCCACTTGTGACTGACCAGTCAAGATTCCTGGTCAGAAGACACTGCCTGTTGCAGCCTGAATCATTTGTGTCCAAACGTCACACAGGTGAACAGAAAATATCCTTTAATCTTTTGTCTTCCAAGAAAATATCCTTTAATCTTTTGTCTTCCAAAGAATGGTTTAATGACTTTCACCCAGAATCGAGTTAAAAAATACTTGCAAGCCTTGATTCTTATTCCCTCTGATTTCACTCTAATAAGAATGGTTTCTCAATAGAACAAATTCATATCTATGAGCCCCGACCAGTGTGCCGGGTTGGTGATAGACCTTCGAGAGTAAATAATACATCCCTAGTGACTCAGATGGTAAAGAGTCCACCTGCAATGTGGGAGACCTGGGTTCGACCCCTGGGTTGGGAAGATCCCCTGGAGAAGGGAATGGCTGCCCACTCCAATATTCTTGCCTGGAGAATTCCATGGACAGAAGAGCCTGGCAGGTTACAGTCCACAGGGTCACAAAGAGGTAGACACAGCGGAGCGACTTTCACTGTCCCTGAGGAGACTTCGCACTCTTTGGGGGTACAGATGAGGAGCCCCAAGTAGGTTATAATAATAGTAACGTCACTCTGTTTCTCTCCCAGAGTTCACCTAAGGATTGCACGCATCCATCCGTTCTTTCAACGGGTTTTTACTAAGCACTGTGATGGGCAATGGGGAGAGGGGGCTGGGAAGGCGGCAGAGATACAGACCCTACCCTCTAGGAGCTTACGGTCTAATAAATAACCACAGGAAACACATGTTAGAACTCAATCTGGGCTACACTAGCAGGTTCTGAAGAAGGCTTAATTCAATGGGGGAAGAGATCAGAAAGGAAGAAAGAAATGATAACAGAACTCCAAATCTAGAGGTAAACAGGATTGTGACATGGGATGAAAGACTGTGACTAGGGGATTGTGACTTGCATAAAGGAGGGAGAACATGCAAGGGGGAGACAAGGGAATAAGCAGAGAAGCAAGAAGAGGAGAGAGAGAGAGAGTGTGTGTGTGTGTGTGTGTAAGGGCACAAGCTGAGGAGCAAGAAGAGGAGGGTGAGGGTGTGTGTGTGTGTGTGTGTAAGGGCATAAGCAGAGGAGCAAGAAGAGGGGGGTGAGGATGTGTGTGTGTGTGTGTGTGTGTGTAAGGGCATAAGCAGGAAGAGGTGGGTGAGGGTGTGTGTGTGTGTGTGTGTGTGTGTAAGGGCATAAGCAGAAGAGCAAGAAGAGGGGGGTGAGGATGTGTGTGTGTGTGTGTGTGTAAGGGCATAAGCTGAGGAGCAAGAAGAGGAGGGTGAGGGTGTGTGTGTGTGTGTGTGTAAGGGCATAAGCAGAGGAGCAAGAAGAGGTGGGTGAGGGTGTGTGTGTGTGTAAGGGCATAAGCAGAGGAGCAAGAAGAGGAGGGTGTGTGTGTGTGTGTGTAGGTAGCAGGAGATAGCTGGAAATTCAGAAAATCAGGGAGGGCCCCAAATACAAATCTGAAGAATGAAAAAAATCTTGGGTTCTTCTTCCCTATAACAAGATTTTAAGGATCTTTCCAGTTCCTAAAATGCAAAGTCACGTTACCACTAATAAAACGGAAAGCCTGCTCTGTGTTTCGAATGCAGCTGAAGAAGCCATCTGAATCTCCCTCCCTCCCTGGCAACTCGTTTTCAGTGGAGCTGGGGGTGCAGGTGTGGTGGAGCCAGGGCGGCACAAGAACCGAAAGGAAACCATGTGAGTTCTCCGGTGCAGATGCATCATGTGTCTTAAGTGTGCCGAGGTGAGGGGGACCGGGAAAAACTGCAGGGACTAGAGCAGAGCAAAGGAGTAGAGAGATACCCTGCGGTCGATTTCTTTCCCAGGGTTCTCTCACACGGCAGCAGATGGCCCATCCCTGGAGGACTGAATCTCGGAAAACAGCTGCTCCCAGATCCCGGTCTAACAGCTGGGGTCACAGGACCTCTCCGCGCAAGCTGAATGCCAGAAATCAATGGGTCCCATTGTGCCTGAGCTCTCATGTCCAGGCTCATGCCCTAGGCCTGCCTGGAATTGAGGACCAAGAAAAATAAAACTATACACTTTGAAAGACTGCACTTGCAAATTCATGGAAAGATATAGTATTATAAAGTCCAATTTTATTTAAATTACCTTGACTTTGCTAGGGAACTATTGAGATGCTAACTATTTGAGAGATAAAGGGGGGGGGCAGGGAGCAGAGGGACAGATCATAATCAGAGGAAAACCCCAAACTGTCTCTGGCCCTCCTCTTCTTCCTGCCCACGGCACAGAATACCAACCAAACCAAAAAGCAGGCAAGATGCCCTATGTACTGGAAAAGGGGATAAAAATCCATAAAATGATGTGTGTGTACACAGAGTGTAAGTGTATGATTACATAATTAGGCACATTAAAGTATTTATACTGCTGAGACTAAAAGCCCCCACTCAAAGGCATTCCACCAAAGTTGAAAGGGGAAAAAGAAAATAGAAAATAAAGCATCTAATTGCAATCTTCCACAAAGCCAGACATCCCCAGCTGGTGCCACAGCTGAATTCTCTTAATTAACATGTTGTAATGGCAAGTATGAAAGACACTGTATGCTTATCAACTCCATGCCTTGGCCAGCCAGGCATGGGAGAAGGCCGCAACACTGCTATAATTAAAGAGATTTTTCTCTTTTCATTATAACGGTACCCTGGTGTGGGATGTCAGTGGTTTTTGCTTAAAAACTTAGTTGTTTAAAGCACACATATAATAAAACTCTATACTCACAAAGTCAAGGACTGAGACTAGAGTATACAAAAAAGTTCACAGTCCAGGCACTAGTTTCTAGTTTATTTTTGGTGCTTGGTTTTCTCTTACCTCCCCAAACCTCGGGCTTTCCCAGTTAGAGAAAGCCAGCAGTGTTTGAGCAGCCTAGCCTTTTAAATAAATACAGCCCATCTGACAGCTTAAAATCATAGGCTCAAAGTATCTAAATAAAAAAAAGATGATAGAAATTAGCATATAAATGGAGAAGGCAATGGCACCCCACTCCAGTATTCTCGCCTGGAGAATCCCAGGGATGGCGGAGCCTGGTGGGCTGCCGTCTATGGGGTCGCACAGAGTCAGACACGACTGAAGCGACTTAGCAGCAGCAGCAGCAGTAGCATATAAATACGTACACTGCCAGGGGAAAGGCCTTGAGAGTAGGTCAATATGGACTGTGTCCCAAGGGACAGATTCAGCCCCAGAAGGGCCTTGCACCCTTACAAACAGGGTTTTGTTTCTGCACAATTCTTGATCACAGAGGAACCTGGTTATGCTGCTGCTGCTGCTGCTAAGTTGCTTCAGTCGTGTCCGACTCTGTGCGACCCCATAGACGGCAGCCCATCAGGCTCCCCCATTCCTGGGATTCTCCAGGCAAGAATACTGGAGTGGGTTGCCATTTCCTTCTCCACTGCATGAAAGGGAAAAGTGAAAGTGAAGTTGCTCAGTCGTGTCCGACTCTTAGAGACCCCATGGACTATAGTCTTCCCATTTATCCAGAGAAAGCCCCCCCGAAGTCAAATGGTAGGTTTATATATTATAAGGAAGTTGGGCTCTCAGGAAGCCAAACAAGATAGTAAAATGCCTAATTATGCTTTGGCTTTTCTACTCCTGGACAGCATAACTCAGGCATTTTTCTTTCACACTATTCTTTAACTATATTCTTCCTCTTCATCACTGAGGAGGGCGTTGACTTAAGAGTCAGCAAACGTTCAACTGATACTAATGATTCCTAGCTCCTGGCATACTCACTGAGATTCAAAGTCTTCTCAATTATTATTAGCTTTAGAAGACCTGCCCTTCTTATAACTACCATCAGCAATGTCATTTTCCCATTTTCAACTCATCCGTAGAGAATAAAGGGCCCCAAATCCAAGTTACTGCTGCAGCATACGTGGCTGCACAGATGGAGTCAGCGAGGCTGCTCAGAGCGTGCTGCAGGCTGGCAGGCAGCCATACCCCAGACCCACCGCCCATGAGGTTTCCTTCTCAGCTGCTGCACCAAAGTCCAAACTCATTACCCAAAAGGCAACTGGGGTGTCAATTTACAATGTACCAAAGTACAGGTTGTTCCTAAGACGAATGTTTAAAAGCTGACTGCTCAGCACTGCTTCAGAACCACCTCATGAGGTATCCGATTTGGACTCCTTTGCCCCTCACTCCCCCGGCCCCAAACGCCTGGATATGAATGAGGAATGTGTCTAAGGATCACTGGCACTCAGCAACACACACACACCTGCACTTCACAAAGAAGCCAGGACTGCAGAGGTGTGCACAGCACCAAGGGAAGCCAAGCTAGTCGGCACACGCCACAGGCCTGTTCCTCACCCTAGGTTTCCGATTCTCTCTGCCTTGTTGATGGAAAAGGCTTGTTACATGTGCAATTGGCGATCCCAAGTCTTCACAGGTGCTTCTCGCAGTGGAATAATGTGAGCAGAACAATAGTCTCTCCCTTCCCACCCCACCCCCAGCTGCTGGGAGTAATAACTAGGCCTACAGGAAAGAGAATCCATGTGCTTCATAGACTCTACACAAGTGGGTGGGCAATCCTCTGGGGCTATTCTATTTGTACTTGCAGCCCATGTGCAAAACCAAATGAAACCATACACTCCAAGATGGCAGAGAATTCTGAACTGTGGGCCTGCTGCTTTCTCTCACACGATCCTCTCAGTTTTCCTAGCCAGCCTCACCTCTCTGAGGGACAGAGATAATAAAGAGCAAAGAGAGCTGTATGTGTTAAGTTGCTTCAGTCGTGTCTCTTTGCGACCCTACAGACTGTAGCCCGCCAGGCTCCTCTATCCATGGGATTCTCCAGGCAAGAACACTGGAATGGGTTGCTATGCCCTCCTCCAGGGCATCTTACCAACCCAGGGATCAAACTCGCGTCTCTTAGGTCTTCTGCATTAGCAGGAGAGGGTTCTTTACCACTAGCGCCACCCGGGAAGCACAAAAACAGCTGGGCCTTCTGCAAATGTGGGCTGGGCCATTAAAGTCAAACCTTGTTATGTGGACTACTCTGTTACTCAACTGTTAAAACAAACCAAAAAAGTGATTACTCATAATGGTTTTAGCATTTATCTACCAGCAATCTGAACAGAGTGTCTGGGGCCTTACTTTTCATAAAAAAAAAAGGGAAAAAAGCACTGGTCTTTAAAAGCAGCAACATGAGGTCAAAGCTGAAGTCTCAAGGCTTCAGGCTAAGCCCTTGTCTCTCTCCTGCACCAGGGCCCAAACGCCCAGTGGCAGCCGAGCCTCTGCTGGCCTACACCTTGCCCTGGCGACAGGCTGCGGTGATCCCCAAAGAGGAGCTGCTCACTTCCCAGGGTTCCAAACGTGATGCCTGCCCTGGACATGCTCTGGGTCTGTGCCAGGGTGCTTGGGGTGGGTCAGCTGGGAGGGGCAGGCCCCGCCCAGGCCCAGCAGCTGGTATGGAAACTGTCACTAGTTCCTGACTTAGGCAAACTGGGCAGTACTTCCCTTGGCAATCATTTACTCTTCCCTCTTGCTATTGGAACTTAATAGATCTTGTGATGATGTGTTTGTCCCCACTGATACAATTTACCTCAGCGATAATTTATTTTCTCTATTCTCATTTTCTACAAACATCAGCTACTAGTAGTCTATTAAGAATACTTTCTGACTGATCCTCTTTGGTATTATTTATAGTCCAAAGCTACCCAAAGTCCTTATTTACAATTGTGAAGGGGTGGAGGGCATGGGTCAAGGGCACAGTACTCAGCACAGGCAAGGATTCTGCACCCTGACTCCTGATTAGGCACGAGGTGACCCATGTCGTCTGGATCTGAGTAATCATCCCTGGTCAATCCCATCCCAAAATGAGCAGTGTGGAACCCACCGCACCTCATGCCTGGCTCCACTGGGCCCACCTGGGCACAGCACCTCCACAGAGGCCCTGGTCAAAGTTTAGCTCAAGCTGGCACCTAACAGCTGGCTCCTACCCAGCTAGCACTAACCTTGTGGCCTGAGTTGCTGTGCCCTGCCAGGGGGAGCTGCAGGGGGCCACGGGCCACAGGCACTGTGCGACCATGCTCACCCAAGACAGAAGCTGTGTACCAGGCCATCCCTCTCTTCCAGGACCCAAGTATGACTTCCTCCCAAGAGCTGTGGACGGAGCTGGGGTTCTCCTCCTGCTCACCTGAAGGCATAGTCTAGCTTACTCTGGTCAGCTAATACTCCCCAAAGCCACGTTTTTCCTAATGCAGCTGCTCTCTTCTCAGAACCTGAAATGGCTGCCCATTTCTTTCTGTAACTAAATGTTTCTCCTGGATATGCCAGGCTCTCCACAATTTGGTCTGTCCTGTTTCTCCGACGTCAAGTCCCGCTAGGCTACTCCCACCACTGGGCTTACTCACCCACGTTCGTGGGCTCAAATCAGCCTGCTGGCTCTTCTCTGCTCCTTCTTCCCTCTCAATATCCTTTCTTACCCTCCATCAGCTTAAACCCTGCCCACAGTGCAAGGCCTGGTCTCAGTGCTCTCTTCTACAGGAATTTCCTTTCTCTGAAATGAAGTGCCCACGACTTCACAATTTAGCCCACAGTTACTACCGTTTTGTTCACCGTTGCTATGCATGAGTTGGTCTTGCCTCTCCAGGGTACTGTGAGCATCTCAAAAGAACAGCGAATCCACATTCACCAGCCTGGGCACACTGAAGGCACTGGACAAAACTGTGATGGAGTCTGTGTCCGGAAGGGCTGATACCTCTTACAACATGGACTGTTTAAATGCTTAAAAAGACCCCAGTTCTTGCATCTCAGGGAGTCTCTCCCCCATAATACCCCACTCCGGGACCCAGTCCTGGCAAATCCTGAGACTTCTGCCTGCAGACAGCCAGCATTCCAGCTTGCATCAAAGCGTCAAACAAAAGATTTCACAACACCCCCATCCCGCTTCAGGCTCCAAAGCTCTTCAAGGGCACCCTGTTTAAACAAGAGGTGCGGTATATTTTTGGGAAATGATGAAGCAACTTCCCATAAGAGAAAAGAAAAAAATTCCCCAAGTGCAAAAAGGCTTCTTTAAAAAACAAATATAACAGCTTGCCTTGCCAAGGGCAGAGAGAAAGAATTTGACATCCAGGCTCTTCATCCTTGGCAAAGAAGCCTGCTGTGCAGGAGCAGGAGAGACAAGCCACGGGGGTGGAGGGGTGGCGGGGGAAGAAGGAGGCAAATCCTCAAGGCCAGACGTGGAGTGCAGTGGTTCTCAGAGTTGGCGGCCCTACCTAATGCCTCACTTCATTCTGCCAAGGTGCCATGGGAACTCCCCATCTCCTCCTTCTCTTACTGGACTCCTTCAACAGCAGATGTGACCCTGTCAAGCTGGGTGCTAATGCAGTATTTCACACCCACCAGGGATACTTCTACTTAAAAGCAACTGCACAGAGAATTCTCTGGCGGTCCAGTGGTTAGGACTGGATGCTTTCACGGACAGGGCTCAGGTTTGATCCCTAGTCAGGAAACTGAGATCCCACAAGCTGCACCACACAAAACAACTATGGTAACTCCTTTGGAGGAGTTGCTTAGTCACTAAGTCGTGTCTGACTATTTGCAACCTCATGGACTATATAGCCTGCCGGGCTCCTCTGTCCATGGAATTTTCCCGGCAAGAAAACTGGAGTGGGTCGCCATTTCCTTTGGAGGATGGTAAAATCCTTTTGCAATAACCACATCCTTTTTTTTTTTTCAATGGGGCGGTCGGTATGTTTTGTATTTTATACATTAGGTTTGATTATAAGGATTATTTTCTCACATATTTCAGAGTGTCTGCATTTCAGGGGAAGGAGCATGAGCAAACTGGGGCAGGAGGAGAAAATTCATATCATTTTACTTCATCTGCAAGGCTTACCTAACTACTCCTCATCTTTCATCTTTATAACTACTGCTAATCAAACAGTACAGCAACATTAAGTACAGTACTCTTCAAATAAGAAGAAAGAAAAGCATCAACCACAAAGGAAACTACTCAGGTCCATGTCCATATAAAGGCCTAATGTTTTCATACCCAGTAACCAGCATCTGTGTGTTCAGACCTCATTTTGGCATAAGCCCCTTCTCCCTGAACTTGAGAATTCATGCCCACCTGGCCTGTTTGCATGAACCAGGAGGCAGCGTGCAACAGATCAATCATGGCTTTGCCCTTATCAGCAACACGAGCAAGGAACAACTCATCCCCTTCTGCTTCTTACTTTCCCAACCTACCTAGTGACCATTCTCAAGAACCACTGAAAGGGCCATAAACAAGCTGTCAAAGAAAGTCAAGTCTTTCAGACAATAATGATGTGAAGAAGGCTCCTGCAAGCTCAGAGTCTCTGACTTGCACCCCGTTCTCAGGTCCCCACCCCAACCTCCCACAGCAAGCACACAGGCCTGCAGGCTTTCATGCGGGAGACCCCTTTCCCTAGAACCACGTGGATTTCTTCTACAAAGCTCTTTCAGAAAAGAGGTTAATCTACCTAATCTGCATCTCTAACAGATTTAACAGTTTGTGAAATTTTCTTTTTTTAAGCTGCTGAAGGGGAAGCAGGAGTCTGGGTGTGGCTAAATGGGAAACACAACACCATCCAGAATTCCTTCCCTGAGCAGGGCCTTTCTGCTGGCAGCATTATCGCATACATACAACTCATGCATCATGTTTAAAATATGCTAGTCAATTTGAAATAAATGTCGGTTTATTATTTTTTTCAAAACGAGCAAATAACTGTGAGGGACTAGGTGCTTTCGTTTGTCTGTTCAGTGTATTCCCTCCCATGCAAGTAAGACATGCTGGAAGACAATTTATTAGGATGTCTACATCAGCTCCTTAAACACAAAAAAGAAATCCCCTTCGCTTGCGGTTACTAAAGAACCGGGATGCAAAGTGACAGGAGTCAATGCAGTAAACAATTTATGGGGAAGGAACTCGCAGGAAGGGAAGGAGATGGAGTGGCTGTCCACCAGAAAAGCCACAAGTGAAACAAAGACTAAAAGAAGTCAACTCCAAGTTTTCACTTTAATTGGAAAGGCTGAGTTACTGGGGATGAAAGATGAAAGGGATCATCTTCTTAGAATTTGTATTTGAGTTTTGTGGGGCCTGCCTGAGAGTCAAACAAGCTCTCCCCTGACACATGGGGAGCATACAAACACTTCTAGAACATAACTAAGAGGTAAATAATATAATTTATGATGTTGCTTTACTGAAAAGGTTGGCAGTCAAAGCAGCATCTGAGGTGGAGGGAACAGCATCAGCGGGGCACTGGGGGCACATCTGATGGTGTGTCATGGGAATAAATGTCTGGTGGCGTTTCCTGGATGGAGCATAGGCTAGGGAAGTGGCTGGAGAGATTGCACAGGTGAGGGTACAGACCTAAATAGCAGCCTCACAGCAAGCTTTGAGTTTGTTTTTGTTTTAAGGGGAGAAGAATCATGCTAAGTCTGAGATTTTGAGTTATGCTGGCAGCAGGGTAGAAGACAGATTTGAGGGGAGGGAAGTAAGGAATATACTGGAAACAGAGAAACCAGTAAGAGTCTAGTGAAAGGTGAGGCCTTGGACGTTAGCAGTGCTTTTTTTTTTTTCCCTTAAAGGGGGCTACCATTTATGCCCCCAACTGTAGTTAACCTGGTAGCTGCCTGCCTGCCCACTGCCCCGACCCCTGCCCAGCCAGCCAGCCCAGACACAACCTGGAAGAAGAGATCTTCCCAGTTCCTTCTCTAAAAGGAACTCAAATGTCCAGTGGAAAATGGGGGCTTTAGAGAGGGGAGGCGCTTCCAGAATCCTTGTCACTGGTGAGTTCTGGTCCTCGGACAGAAAATTGTGATGAACTAATGAACACAAGGGTCCAAAATCGGAGTGTACCAGGATCTCAAGGAGACACGGCAATAACCTGCAGAATGCTAGGACCCTCTCTTGAACAAAGAATCTGGGAAAGGTGACTAAATCCCTGCCTATCCTTCTATCCACATTATCCACTCCCCCGAAAAAGCTCCAAAAAATTCTGCTATAAAAAGAGGCATGGAAAATGTTCTACTAAGGCTCTACAAATGCTCTGAGAAGGTATAAAATTAAGTGGCTGAAGGGCCTGGGAAATGGTAGACAGCATCCACAAAAGTATATTACTAAACTTGTAAAAGAAAGACTTCCGTGGTGATCCAGTAGTGAACCCACCTGCCAAAGAAGCAGACACCAGTTTAATCCTTGGTCCCAGAAGATTCCACATGCTGCAGGGCAACTAAGCCCATGTGCCACAACTACTGAGGCCACACCCTAGAGCCCCTGCTCCACAGCAAGAGAAGCCACTGCAATGAGAAGCCCATGCACTGCAACTAAAGAGGAGCCCCCGCTTGCTGCAACTAGAGAAGGCCTGTGTACACCAAGGAAGACCTAGTGCAGCCATAAAGAAAGAAATTAAAAAAATAAACTTCTAGAAGAAAATATGAGCCCATCTTTTATGAAATTTGAAGAAGAATTTTTAAGAAAGTCAAAGAAAACACATTTCAGAAAGAAAAACAAGTATGAATAAAGGAGCAGTAGTTCTCAACTCTCTGTTCTCAAGTCCCCCTTACACTATCAAAAATTGAGAACCCTCAAAGTTGTCTCTGTGTTACCTCTATCAACACACACCATTGTTGAAAATAAAACTGATTTTTATTACTTTTTTTATAAATTCATTTAAAAATAGTAATAAAATCAGAGTGATTATCTCAACACATATCATGTAGTCTCTGGAACTCCACTACACATCTGTGAAATAATGAGTGCAAAAGAGGCAAACAGTATTTTAGTAGTAATATGAAAACTGTTTTAACCTTGCCAATTGCCTGAAAAGACCCCAATGACCCTTCAGAACCACTACCATAGATAAAGTTAAAATAATCTGCAAACTAGAAGATAGTCAAGGAAATATAAAACTCAAGAGATGCCATTTTACGTCCATTAGATTGGCAAAAATTAATATTAACAATACTAACTGTTGCAAAGCATCTGGTGCTATGCTTAGGCGCATAGTCGCTTAGTCGGTTGTGTCTGACTCTTTGCAACCCCGTGGACTGTAGCCTGCAAGGCTCCTCTGTCCATGGGATTCTCTAGACAAGAATACTGGAGTGGGTTGCCATGCCCTCCTCCAGGGGCTCTTGCCAAGCCAGGGACTGAACCCAGGTCTCCCACATTGCAGGCAGATTCTTTATCGTCTGAGCCACCAGGGCAGAACTATGAATTTTCATATGCATCACTCGTGGTGAAAACTCAAACAACTACTTTGGAAAGCTACTTGGCAATACACAGAAAGCTGAACACTTCTAATAACCCAGCAACTCTATCACTAGGTGTGTATGTCAGAGAAACCTTACATACATATCTAGGACACACGTACAAGGATGTTCCTTGCAGTATTGTTTTTAACAATGAAAAACCGAAGTCACCTATATGTCCATTAATGAGAGAACGGTCACAAATATTCTGGTATATTAACAATATACCAACTAAAAATGGAATGCTATACTGTAGGTAAAACAAATTTATCAACATGGCTAAACCTCAAAAACAATGTTGAGTGAAAAAAGGAAGCTACAGAAGATTACACACACTTTAAAACACAAAACAATATTCTATATCACTTAGGAATGCATGAGTAAGTACGTAAAACTTGTAATATACAAAATGCAAAAAATAAATAAATAAAATCCGACTTCCACAGACTGAGGGCCCTTTAAAAAACTAGATGTAAATGCACATGTAAGTATGTAAAAATATAAGAGGCATGGTTAGAAGAATACACGTCGATTTAGGACATTGGCTATATCTCTGCAGAAAAACATGTGAAGCAAATGAGGCAAAATATGAAATCTGGGGGCCAGTATCCAGGTATATTAGTCTCTGTATTTTTTTAGTATTTGAAAATTTTCATTGACTAAGAATGGAATAAGATTAGATTTAAAGGGACTATTGCTTGAAATATACCACACATTTACTATAGGTATTTTACAACACCCCAAAACTAAGACATATCATTATTTTTGGCCATACCCCTAAGCTTGTGGGACCTTAGTTCCCCAACCAAGGATGGAACCCATGCCCCCTGCAATGGAAATGCAGAGTCTTAACCAATGGACCATTAAGAAAATCCCAAGACATGTTAATTCCTAACAGGGTGTTTAGTAACTTGGTAAGTTTTCTAATCTTCACAGCCACCCTAGGTCCCATCTGGTGCCAAAATACTGACAGAAAAATCATAAGATTCACCAAGACTACCAACTCCTATGGAAGACACAGTGTTAGCTTTTCCAGGGCTCTCAATGTAAACGACCCTGAATCCCAGACCAGGTTCCACCCACCCACTGACTGATCCCTGACTGCTTCTATCCTCAACATCCACCTGAAAGCTAAGCTACCACACAGCATCTATAAAAACGCTTTTCTTAAGAGTTGCAGGCACACGCAGTTAACTCCCGAGCATGAACTGTTTAAAGGTCCTCAGCCTCAATGCCCCCACCACCTGCCTTCAAGAGAGCACCCCGACTGACCCAGTGGCTGTCAGAGTCACCTTAAGCTTGTATCAGTTAATACCAGGCCTCCCTCCCCTCCTCAGTTATCCTAAACACTTAGTCCTCAGGAGTGGGGCCTCTATGGCGTCAAAACCCAGATTCTTAACCCTTAATGCTTCCTGCAGCAGAGAGGGCATTTGCTTAGATACGGTATTTCTCACAGTGCAGCCGCCCTCACCACCTGAAACAGTGTGTTAAACAGCTTCTGCCTCTGGAACAAACGAAACCTGCGCCCTTGTTTTCTTCTGTTCAGGAAAGAGAACTGAAGGGAGGGGAGACTGTTTGATATTATTTTAAAAAAACTTATAAAGAATGCAGATCGTTGGGCTGCACGCCAGACCAACTGAATGGTTCTTTGTGGGCAAGGGGTGTGTGAACCTGATTTTAAACGCACAGGAAAGCTGGGAAAGCATCACCCAGAGGATGTTAGTTTTCTCAGTCTGATGAAGGACTAAAACCTCATCACCATTTCTGTATCCCAGAGTCTTAGGCAGCCAAATGCCAAACTCCCCTTTTCAGCTCTCCTTGGTTTGGATCCTGCCTTTCCACCAGGCCCAGAGTTAAGTCTCGGCTCTCTGGAAGCCTTCCTGGATGATGTCAGGCTTAATTCTCTTCCTTCTAATAGCACTCAGTACCTGAACCGCTCAAGGGAATGAAGATGCATACTATCTTATCTTTTCCCCCAATTAGACTGTGAGGACTTCAGCTTCTGGCAGAAGGCCCAGTGCATACATAATAGTTTAACACTTAAGTGGTTGATATGCTAAAGACAATGACATTGGAAAGTCAGTGTTAAACACACACACAGAAATACAATGTAGTACAGAAAGTATTTCACTTGCAGTGGGAGGACCTGGATTCAAAACCAGCTTTATCCTTTACTGGCTGTGATAAGTCATTGTGAGGACACCAGTATGACACGATACACAAGAAAGCGCTTTACATTTTGTCAACTGCCAACAGCAGCAAGCAACCATTACTTCTCTGATCTTGGGAGGTGGTTCATATTATTTATTTCTCTTTAGAGCCAAGAAAGGAAAAACTGAAATAGGCATCGCTATCATACAAACTCACAGAGAAAGCCTTAGAGACAATTCTCAAGGTCTATGGTTAGTCATAAGCTCTGCTGGAACCTCTCGGGCTCAGGCCTCTGTGCTTTCACCAGGGCACGGAAGAGGGGGCAGGGAAACACTCAGTAACTAGACCGTGCCTGGCACACCTCGTAGGTCTGCAAATGTTGAGTGACGAAAAGCTTGCACACACCACCTGGGACAAGAGGGCGTTCTCACAGGGCCCCCTTCCCACCTGCACACCAAGAACAAAGCAGAGTTTTATAGGAGCAAGGTGAGTGAGCCAGAGGCCCCCAAGCGGGTACGAACTGAAGAACAGCAACAGTCTCGGCTTCTGGAAGTACTGTCAAAGCTGGTCATTAAAATCATCCTCAAACTGCTCTTCCAGTAAATGAAAAAGCAGAGTGCAGTATCCAGCTGCCTCAGATTAAAGCAGAGGAGTGGGGGGAAATGAGAAACAGAGTCAGGATTTCCAATTACTGCTAACATGAGCGTGTTCAGAAGGGAGGAAATTAATGGAATCATCAAAAGGCTGGTGATTTCACTTAAAATGAATTAAATCAGCCTCAATCTTGCCCTGTTTCCAGGGAGACCTCAGGCTGGTCACTGCTTGAGCTGCCTGAAAGCCACCCAGGTGGGATCAGAGCGGCTAAGTGACAGTCAGCCAAGGCTGGGAAATCTTTGGTTTGCCCCTTCAGACAGAGGTGGGGGAGATGGGCCAGACGATGGTTCTGAGGCAAGACATGCTAATTTTCTCCACGCTAGGAGTCCTTCAGCTTGCCAATACAGAGGGCAGGAAATAAAAGACTGCAATCGGGGATCCAATTCAATCTGAAGAGCAGCAACCTCCCTTAGGATGGTGAAAACATTCTGTAACTCACAGCTACCCCAAAGTGGGCAGAAGAGAGAAGGGAACAGGGGAAAGACTAGGAAGCTTGGGTGTGCTCCTCACAGAGATGGCTAGGGCAGGACCCTTGGGAACTCCCCAGGCACACCCCAACTCCTCCACGCACGGTGGACAAACACCAACGGCCAGCTGTGCCAGAACACAGAGTGGGTAAAACGAGCACAGAGGGAGGAGAGAGAGAGGAGGGCAAAGGAGGGCAACTCACACAAAGTTAAGAAGGGAGAAATCAAAGGAAAAGGGGCGCATGGATATATCCCTCTATTCCATGCACCAGCTAATACTTCCACAGGCCTCCCATGAGCACTGTGCTGGGCAGTGGGGAAGGGAGGCCAACATCTCTGAGGACCTGGAAATGAGAACTCAGACAGCCTGGGAAACACTGCTGGCAATGAGTGTGACGATCTGGGGTACAGGGACCAGAACCTGACAATGATGCTAAGTCACCCCTCTGTGGACAGTTTTATGGAACAGAGTAACTACAGAGGCCAGAGACTCTAAAAAGTAAAGTTACTCCAATTTCCAAACTTCTCAGGTTTCACTTTCAGACAGTCAGTCCCTCGATAGGATTCTGGTTCAGTATCAACAGAAGTTTTCACACAAATTAAAGAATAAAAAACAAACAAAACAAGTAACAAGCAAGCGGAAGTTCCTGACCCTGCTGAGGAAGCCGTCAGAGAAGGCATTAAAGAATGCCAGGTAGGATTTCCCTGGTGGTACAGAGGATAAGACTCCGCCTGCCAAAGCAGGGAACACAGGCTCAAGGCCTGAAGATCCACATGCAGCAGAGCAACTAAACCCAGCGCTCCAACTACTGAAGCCTGTGTGCCTAGAGCCTGTGCTCAGCAACCAGAGAAGCCACCACAGTGAGAAGCCCACACACTGCAACTAGAGAGTAGCCCCAGCTCAGTGCAGATAGAGAAAGCCCACACGTAAGCAACGAAGACGCAGTGCAACTAAAAAAAGAAAAAAGAATGCTGGGTATCCAAGCTCAAAGGACCCTGGAGAGCGCTGGCCCCCGAGCAAAGTGAAGGGCCTTCAGTTACTGCTCCTGAGAGGTGGTGCACGGGCTGATGCCTGGGACCCCAGCTCAGCACCCTGCTCTCCCTACCATGGACCTCAGGCTGTGGAAAGACTTAAAACACAGACTTTCAGAGCTCACCACTGCCTAAGAGGGCAGAATAGGAAGTGGAGGGAGGAGATGCCCGAAGTGATGCCACCAGGGCTTCCCAAGCCGGGCCCCTCCCTTTGATGGATAGCTGGAAAGGACCAGAACCGGAGTGATGAAGGTAAGAGACCAGCCAGCACCTTCTTTAATCATTTACCCTCTTCTCAGTTTTCAAGTTAGGCTGGTCCACCTGCAGCATCCTATTTCTGACCTTCCTCTATCCCCAGCAGTTTGTGGCCTCTCCAACCCTCTGTTCACATCTTATCAAATTTGCTCTGGAAAGGTCAAGTGGGCTTTTTCAGCCCAAGTGCAAACCAGTGGTTCTCAGAGTGTGGTCCCCAGACCATCAGCAGCAGCCCGCAAGAACTTAGTAGAAACACAGACTCTCAGGCCTCACCCCAGACCTGACGAATCAGAAACTCTGGAGGTGAGGCCTAGCAATCCAGGCCCCCCAGAGGATTCAAACACACACTCAAATTTGAGACCCAATGTGCACATAATCTACAAGGGTCAGCCTGCTGCTCCTCTCACAAGTAGGTGACTCTTAGCTGGCACAGCTGAACGACCTGAACTTCAAGCTAGTAGCCCACGGAGCTGCCACTGGGGGAAGGAGGAGCTTTCCAACTCAGCCTGTCTTCCTGCTTCTAGGTTCAAGACCTTGTGGAAGAAGTACACAAACTGCCCTTGAAGCTGTGACCAGGGGCGGGAAAGCACGAGCTTAGGAAGAAACATCTGGATGGTCCTGGAGGGCCTTACGTAGCAATGAGAACAAAACGAAACCTCCCTTTGCCAGCTCTACGCTGCTGAGACCAGACGTCAGAAGGGACAATGGTGGGTCAAACAGCCCATGCCTCTTCCTGACTAGAGAGCTGACATGACTTAATCTGCCCAGATGCCATCCTGCCCAGTGGAGGCTGCAGTATTTGTTCTGCAGGAAAACTGCCCTGGGCCAGACACTCAGGGAGGTACCTGATCCTACCTCCCTGGGGCCTTGCCATGGGATCTGCAGAAGGCAACAGGCACTGGCGGTGGGTGCCCTGACACACCCTGGGACACGTCGGGGTGGCAAGTGGGTTTCCACGGGGGTAGGCCGGGGGGGCTGGCACTATGGTGCAGAATCTGGTGCCTCAGGTACCGCCAACCACAACCTAAACAGAACTCTGTGTCCAGGGTTAGCCTTCTGCTTCCGTAGCTGACGCCAGGCCTTCACTCCCAACAGGACTCTGGGGCTTTCCAAGAGGAACATGGGTCTTTCCAAAAGAAAGATTTCTAGGCTTCTCAAAATCCTGACCACAGCCACATTGTCTGACATGACCATGTCAGTGGAAATTAAAAAAAAATTTTTTTAAAGGATCCCTCTATTTCTTCTCTAACCTTCTTTATTCCCAGGAGTGAAGCAGTCTCACACTTGGAGATCCAAGCTTTAGACTCCACAGATTTGGGCTTTAGACTCAAGATTTGGGGCTCTGTTGGAAACTTTAGTTTGATCTATACAAAGTGGGCTATTTTAAAAGCCAGCCTGCTGCCCAGGGACGGATGAAGGATTAACCAGTTAGTGTTAACTAAGCGCTTCAAGCAATTCAGAGAAGAGATGCTCTCTAAAGGAAAAAAAAAAAAGCATTACAATAATCCTTTCCACTGGAATAGACTTTTATGGTTTACCCAGAACTTTTACATGTACTAACTCACCTAATCCTATCTTTCACAATCTTAATTATTCCTGCAGGGCCAGGGCTTGCTGTTACCAGTAACAGAATTTCTGAACAAGAGGTACCGCAAAGCTTCTCAAGTGCCTGACAAGGAGGTGCTGAGAGCAACAGCGTTGACAATGCGTTCCTCTGCTAAAGGTCTCTCGTAAGAAATTTGAGACACTGAGACGTCCCTGGCGATCCAGGGGTTAAGATTCTGCTCCTCCAGTGCAAGACGGCAGGGGTTCAATCCCTGGTCAAGGAACTAAACATCCTGCATGCCGAGTGGCCGAACCGGAAACACATCTCTGCTAGAAGGCACGATGGTTCTCTGTACCTGCACACATCAAATCACGGGAGAGTCCTCACCCCAACAGCTCCAGGCACTGGCCCGACCCCAGCTGACCAGTCCTGGATACACTTGCATGCCCGTGACCAGCTGCTCCTCCCCCTCTTCTCTCTTCCCTTCTTGAGCATGAGGAAACTTCCCCATGGAATTCCTGATGTGGGACCTCGTGCAGTGCACCAAACTGGCTGAAATAAGTCATTCTTGTCAGGCAGGCCTCCCACGGGCTGGCTGGGCAGATGCAGAGGATGAGGGGCTGGCCTGGAGGGGTGGCCTCACTTAGCCAGTCCCTTCCAGTCCTCACAGGCAAAGAAGAGTCCATTCTCCTCCCTATCTTCTCCACGGACTTGTACCAAAAGCAACACCCTCTTCCAGTCCTCCTTATTTCCTGTTTAGACTCATTCAACCCTTAATCCATTAACTA
The DNA here is from genome assembly GCF_054371585.1 of Giraffa tippelskirchi. Taxonomy (NCBI): domain Eukaryota; kingdom Metazoa; phylum Chordata; class Mammalia; order Artiodactyla; family Giraffidae; genus Giraffa; species Giraffa tippelskirchi. The sequence continues at coordinate 141,655,980 of NC_137281.1, read as the reverse complement.
ACTGGTGTTTGTTTTTTTCTCTAACCTTTTGACCTTTAACACCAAGCTTATTCCTCCTCCCTCTCCCTCCTCCACTGCTCTGACAACTCAGCTAGGAAGACCGCCTACCTGCCTCCACCAGCAGCATCTTACCCCACTGGGTGGTTCCCCCAAACTGTGCTTTTGGTGATATTCACCCCAATCTCTCAATTCTTAGGCTAAGGCTGTGCTTCTTTTCTTTTTTGAAACCCTGGCTTCCAAACATACTCCACCAAAATAGAAGAGACCACTCACTCAACCAGTAGGATAAGCAGCAAACCAGTTTAGAGGACAGAATATACTGGACTTCCAAAGTTTCAACAGAAGTGATGCTGCAAGTTCCAAAGGAAGGAACAGCCCAGGTGAGCCCAGCAGACACGAAACTCACTCTCTCTCTACCTCTTCTCCCTCCAGACTGGCCCCAATAGGCTGGCTGAGGTATCACATAACAACAGTGATGACGGTCACACCACAGCCCCACATGGTATGTACATCATCTCACATGTAGGAAGACTGAGGGACGCTGAGAAACTTCTTGAAAATCATACAACACATGAGTGGCAGAAGTAGGATTCCAATCAGCCCACCTGGCCCAAGAGACTGCATTCTTAACCTGACTATGCCATTCTGTCTCCCCTACTTGCCTCAGGTCTTGGGGTAGACTCCTGTCCCTCAGAGGGGCCTTTCACAACCATCTGCACCTGAGCCCAGAACCCCACCTGTGGGTATTCCAGGGCAGCGACAGCAATCACGGGGAGTATCTTACAGAATTGGAGCCGGCACCGTAGCAACCCTCGGCAGGAGCTCAACAAGAAACAGTGGACATATCAGAGTCTAAACCGCCCCGTCTGCATTCCTCCTGGTGTAGAGTTCTGTTCCTGGCTGCACCCACCTGCCTCTCACGAGCTGGCCGTGAGGACCAACTACATGTGACAATTTCCAACAAGGGCCAGTCCAGTACCCAGTTCCTGAAAGTCCTCCATGGTATTACCTATCTTTAGCTGCCCCACCCCACCCCCAGCCCGCCTTATACCATCAACACACACTTGCTAAACGAGTTGATGTCGCTTATGAAAACATGAAACCCAATCTGTTCCACGGCAACCCTGGGCGTTAGGGTCTGGAACAAGTCCACAGGGTTTGCGTATCATGATCTGCAGACAAAGGGTTCAGGTTCCCCAAAGCAGGAATTCCCAGAAGCCTTACTGAGCTGTCCAGTCCCTTCAATAATCAAAGACAGTCAAGACTCTCGGAATCAGAATCCTGTTCATAGGAAAAACTCTCTGACATCTTCCCAAGAGAAAGGGCTGAGACCAAGAGCTCCTGCTTATTCCATTCAGCAAATACACATGTAGCCTAACTCTTCTTCCCTCAGACCTCATTCATTCTAGTGGTAAAGGGATGGGTGCTGTCTCAGAGGAGGTGGCTGTGAACTGAATCTTAAAGGATGAAGTGAAGGGAGAAGGGGAGGGAGGGGAGACAGCAGGCTTCTAGCTACAGGAAACCTAGCCACTGAAAGAACAGTGTAAAGAAAGGCTTGAAGCTTCTAGTGCTCAGGGAAAGGGGAATAAGGAGTCCCCGCAGCGTTGACTCTAAGGACAGAGGTAGAGGGCGCTGTGGGCGGGGAAGGGAAGCCAAACCCATCCAGCTGCAGTCTCCCTCTCCAGTGTCAGGATAAGCTTAGAGCCAGCACGAGCATTATTCCACACTTCACTCCCTACAGGTAATGAAAGCCTACCTTTCCTCCCTCCTCATCACCCAAGGGAACCCTCACTGGGTTCAAAGACTCTCGCTCAAGCTGAAATTTAACACACTGGGTGAGGAACTCATCTGGGCAGCCTGCCCAACCCCACTCCCTTCCCCTCAGAGGAGCACCCCCCCACCCTGCAACATTCACCCTCTAAAGCATGAAGACGCTTCCACATCCTTCTCCACTCCCAAGAAGGATGGGCACAGTCTTATGGGGAACGACTGATTAGGCTGCTGCTGCTCACAGGGCCAGGGACTCGTCCTGCCTGTCCTCATACACAGGACGGACCATGACCCTGCACAGTCCTACTGGGAGTGACCCCTCCCTCCCAACCCTACCTCCCCGGGACGATCCCTGGCCTGGTCATAACAAAGTACAAAGGACACGGTCTCTGCCTTCAAGGAGCTTTTGTGCAAACTTTTATAAAGCCAAGAAGAAAGAACATGAACTAAGATCAAGTTCCACTGCATGATGTGTACAAATCAGAGGGCCACACAATCCACTGATGTCACCAGCTAACTTCACAGGCCATTAGTCAGCAATTTGGAGCAACCATGCATCATCATCAGGAAGCTGAGTGTGGCTGCACCTGGGTCCTCTGCAATCTGGCCTCCAAAGTAGTGAGACCAACTGGGAAGCAGAAACATCCAAGGCTCCTCTCCTGTTGGCTCCGCACCTTGAAGTGTCGAGATCGGTGCTCAGCAAATATTGACAGGCGGCTCCCCACGCCCCGTTTGTCCTTGTCTGGTGCCTGACAATCCCAACGACATTCTCTTGAGTCTCCCACTGCCAGAGTCAACAAGGTTGAGCTGTCGGGACTCAAGCCAGTAATAATACACAGGTCCTGCCTTCTTCCAGGGAGACTTGTATCCACTGCATGTGAAGAACTGATAGTCAGGACATTTGTATTATATAAAGTGTCACTCACTGGCTACTCAGAGTAACAAAGGCCAGAGCAGAATTATTTTATAATCTTGCAGGAGTTCTTGGCGATAACTTTCTGAAACACATTTCCCCTCCTTGGCTTAAACAGCTAAAATACTTTTCGTGAATTTGAAAAGAAAAAAACGCCGTGCAAAGAATAAACCTTGAAGAGAATCTGTTTATCTTCTCTGCACTACTTCCCAGAATTCTGAATGTACTTTAAAAAGATTTGGCTACTGGCAAAGCTAACAAGTTAAAGCAGTTAAAACAGGGGGAAAACCTTGTCTCTAGGGAAACAAGTGAACCTGGGTAGGAAAAAGGCTCTTACAAAACGAAACGCTGTCAAACACAGCTAAGGAAAGGAGGAGGAGGCAAAAGCACTACCAAAATGGAGAGAAGAGAAGAGAGTTCTCATTTTTTAATTCTATCTTATTCTTCTAGATGTGTTTAGAAATTCTGTAGAATGTAACCCTTCATTCACATCACTGTGCTGATGAAATACCTCTTTAAAATAGCAGACCCTTGGGGGACTTTCCTGGTGGTCCAGTGGCTGAGAATCCACCTTGCAATGCAAGGGACGCGGGTTCGATTCCTGCTCCAGGAACTAAGATTCTCACATACTGTGGGGCAACTAAAGCCCGTGAGCCACAATGAGTGAACCTACGCACAACTAGAGAGCCCATACACTCTATAGAGCCTGTGCTCTGCAACAAGAAAAGCCGGTGCGCCACAACTAGAGAAGCCCACAAACCACACTGACGATCCAGCACAGTCCAAAAAAAAAAAGAACAGACCTCTGGCATTATCAATTTTGTTAAGGTTTCAAAAAACCTCTGGACATTCCTAACAACCAGCAGCTTTAAGGGAATCCCAGCTCTGAGATGCCAATAAGACAGCCTCACTGAAGGGAAGGACTGAGATGACCTAGCTGACCCTCAGCCCCAGCACTGCAAAGGGCCACTGATGCTCTTTTCTGGTTGACTTCATGTATGAGATGCCAACATGAGGCATTTGAGAATCAGGGGCATGCGAACTGGGAAGAACTCATCCGTATGTGTCTAAATATACTCAGGATGCAGTGAATGGATTCTGAAAGAATCCAAGATACATGGAAGAAACAAGGAGCACCTTCCAACGGAGCTAATCAGCTGTGGTGTCAGAAGTGTAGACTGGTATCAACTGGTGCTAGAGTCTGGTCCTCACACCTGGCAATTACTTCTCTGTACGCCAGTCAATGTCCTTAAGTGCTTCATATATACTATCTTATTTAATCCTCACAACAATCATCATGAAGTAAGATCATCTGCTGTCTTCCCTATTCTAACGAAACATTGACAATGAGGTCAGCAAGATTATCCAAGGTAATACAGGCAGTGAGGCACAGAAGCAGTATTCATCCTCTTCTTGGAGAGTTCAAACTGTAGGTTGGCTTAAGGTGAGGTGGGTAAACAGGGCAGGGAGATCCAGCAGCAAGCACCCCTCTCAGTCACACCGCACCATGGAAGAGTTGTCGCTAAACACTGCTGTTCCTCTAGGCCCCAAAGCTGAACACAAGGCGGCCAAGGTCACTCCTGATCTGGCCACAGTCCAGGCAGCTGGCTATACCAGTATCAGCCACCTGGAATGGGAGGGCTGTTCACACCCTCGTAGGCTCATGCTGCTGGAGTGACGAAGAAGAAAGGAATCTCCCAGTCGGTGAGAGGTGGTAAAAGAATTCATCTACAAACCTACCTAGAACAATTAAAGACTCTGAGCACTCACCTAGTTTTGTTTTTTTTTATTAGCACCCTGTGACCCCCTTTTACAGAAAGAGGTGGGTAAGGATAACCTGTAAGCTTGTAATTAAGGACAGGGTAGTGCGGCACCTTTGTTTGGTAGGTGGAATTTGTGTTTAATGAGGCTTTAAACCAGAGGAGAGCCACTGAGGTGTTCAGTCTGGTAGATTTCTGGCTTCTTTTGTTCGAAAGTTACAGTGCAAAGCTCATACCATGTGCTGGCAGTGTTCTAATCATGGCACAACAATCAGCAAGCAGAGGGCAATTTCTCAATGTCTTTTCATGACGCCAGGGTTCGGCCAGCTCTATAATGACCCACCCAGCCTCCTACCACAATCCCCAAGTCTTTTTATAGTCACAGGTAATTATACCATGGAGAGATTACATCACGTCCTCAACACGGTTGGCAGCTGACAGGAAGATGCTCAGCGGATGTTTTGGGAACTTCATTTAGCAAACAATTTGCTGTGGTCCCTATTGTTCCTTTCCAAGAATAGAACTGCCTTGGCAAACCCTGTGCCTGAACTGGGACCCAAACAACCAACGATCATTGCAGAGAAGAACAGAAACAACCACGGAGGTAGACAGGGTAACCCAGAGATGACTCCTGCTTCTTTCATCCAGGAAAGAAAACAAACGGTGTCTCTCTTCCTCTGTCAAAAGTATCCTCTGAAGGATGCTGATCTGAGTGCTCCAACAAACAGCAGTATAAGAAACAGGTCTCAGAGAAGCCGGCCACTCAGCAGAGGTAGTGTGGTTCTCAGCAAGAGCATGGGCAACAGAGTCAAGACAGATAGGGTACAAATCCCAGCCAGCTTCCCCACCTGCAACCATCTGCCTCTGTGCAAGTTACCTAACCTTCCTCTGCCTCAGTTTCTCATTTGTAAAATAGTTACAGGACCACGTAGATCATGGGCATTCTGAGAACTTTTATATGATAACACAGAGCCTGACACACAAATGATGCTCCATACGCATCACTTCCCTACCTGTCCTCTCTTCCCAGCTCAGTGTATGTTACCTCTGACTCCCAGTCCCTTCAGAGACGGTGAGGTGAGCCAGGGCCACCTGCCAACATCTCTCTGCCAGAGTGATGCTAAGGGCCAAAGCCACACCATCCCCCCGAGGGCCGAGCTCTCAACATTTTCCATCTTCAGTGAACACTAAACACCCAGCTTTCTCACTCTGCCTTCCTTGCTTTAGGTGCTTGTGTGATTTTTAACACAGCCATTAAGTGTCACGGCAACATCTTAAAGGGGAAAAAAAAAATCAAAAACAAATAAAATATTAAGTTTTTTCAATAAAATTGCTCAGAATAGGGAGAGAATGGAAATTAAAAGCTTTTTATATGAGTCAGCAAGGCAGCTGGCTTGGGACCATCCAAACTACACAAACATGGAAGGCGAAAGGGATTCTGGACGTAATCAATCCTTCCTTAACTGGTCAGGTTTGACACTTTCTCCTAACCCCTTATCCTCAACCCAAGAAGTGACTCTACATCTCCAGTTTTGTTTTGCTTTTTAAATATTTATTTACTTTATTTGGCTGCTCCAGGTCTTAGTTGTGGCATGAGGACTCTTTAGTTGTGGCATGTGGGATCCAGTTCCCTGACCAGGGGTCGAACCCAGGCCCCCTGCATTGGGAGCATGACCATTAGACCACCTGGGAAATCTCTCCAGTTTTGTTTTTTAAAGACAGAAGAGGATGTCATTCACATGAAGTCTCCCGCCCAGAGTGACTCAACAGGAGGTCACATACCAAATCTGCTGTTGTTATCATTTAAAATTACACAGAGCACTTTATATGTCAAGCGCCTTCCAATCACTTTTATTAGTCTACACAACACCCACCTAATATCCTTAAGTGTTGTATTTCTGTTTTATAGGTGACACCAAGAGGTCAAGTGATTTACCTGAGGTCATACATACAGCACGTTTCTTAAAGTCACAAGCAAAGAGACCTGTGAGAGGCTGCTCCACAGCAGGGATCCAAACTCCTCTCCAGCTCAAGAAAGGCAAGTTGGGTAGCATGAGCATAGGCCTTATTTTCAGACGTGGTCTTCCCCTGCAGACTGTGCCCAGGTATGAAGAGTAAGACATGCTTCCTTTGGCCACTCCGAAAAAGGGAACTTTCAGTAACTCTCTCCATCTCTGCTAAAGATATGACCAAGGGGAAAGCTGAACCCAATCCTCTGTAACCCTGTCTCCATTATAACTCCAAATCAAGGGCTGCAGATAAGAGAAACCAGGACAAAAAACTGAACTAGAGACATGACATACATCACTTTACCTAGAGCTTTACCCCAAAACTCTCAAGTGCCTCTTCATGATGCTTTTCTTCTAAACCTGAGCGATTACGACCAATACTAGGCATACACATGGTATTTATAACCAGAGACTATGCAGACAAATCACCTCCAGAGGATGCCCGCTGACCTCTGTCCAGTGAGATTCTTGCAGTCGTGTTTGTGCCAGGACACATGAACATATCTACTAGAGCTCCCTGGGTAAAAAGCATCTTATTTATAATGCCTCTGGAATGGGTGTTTAAGAGCAGCTGTAGGAACAAGTAAGAAATGCAGGAAGAGGAGACCTTTCCTGACCTGACTGCCTTTCCTAGACTTCAGATTATCTGAGAGTCTTGGTTCCTCGGCAGGGCCTGGCACGCCGCTCATGGCAGGCTCGGCCATACAAGTGTGCTCTGGGTTTCAGGCCAAGCTGTGGGCACCTCTTTCCACCAGAAACCACTTCAGAGAGGAAAAAATATCGCAACTTGGTGCACTAGAACGAAGCAATGGTGAAACCCCTTCCCTGTCTGCAACCTGCTCAGTGCCAGTACATAGGTTTTATGGGGAATAAAAAGACTGGGCGGAGGGGGTGGGATGGCAGGGGAGGAAGGATTCTTTGCAGATGGGGGAGGGAAAGAAAACAACAGAGCCAATTTTCCCATCCCGGTCTGAGCCCACACTACAGACTTATATTTTTCCATACTGGAGAATAATAATCCCTTTATCCAGCCAGTCTGGGACCATCAGTCCCTGATAATTGATTTCAGACCCTGAATGGAAAGTTGGGAAGGTGTGGGTAGCTGGAAAATGGGGTGGGGAATGGGAGGGTGGGGGGAAGCCCATAAAAGAAAGTGGGGGGTACAAGGGATGGCCCGATGAAGCTAAAGAGGCCAAAGGCAGAAGCTCTGCCTTCACACAGCCATGTAACACGCTGGGACGCCTCCCCAGCGGAGCCGGAAAAGAGGACAGCGGTGCTGGTGCACCAGGCACTGGGTGAGGCCCTGGTCCTGGGGCTGTCATGAGCACGACCCTGGGCCAGTGTACAGCCTCTGAGGTCTGTCCCAGCTGTGCCCAGTCCCTTCTTTCTTCTTACTCTGACAGCCACTCCATTCATACACATTCTTAGTGAGCATCGCTTGTTCTGGGCTGGGGGTAAGGTGGCAAACCTCCTCCATAAAGGGCCAAATATTTTAAAGTGTAAATATCTTAGGCTTTGGGGACTACATGGTCTATGTCACTATTACCCAACTCTGTCATTATAGCACAGGTGAGGGACCTGAGGCTTACAGAAGCAGAGACTTGCTCTGGGTCACAGAACTAGCAAGCAGCAGGACTGGGCCCTGAACACAGGCAGAGGATTCCAAAGCGTGCATCCTTACCTGCACATCACACTCTGAATCCTACACCTTGGTCCCACACGTGACTACAGCTAGGGGAGGGGGATGGTCAAGTCACCCCTGGCAGGCTTCTATACCTGGATTTCCAGCTGGCTCCCTAGGTCCCTTGGAGCAACCCCCCCGCCCCCCCAGGCCTGGCTCCCGGCTGTATTGCAGCACCAGCACCGAAGTCGCCACCCTCTGCTCTCCCATTAACTGCTCCACAAGCAGAGAATCCTCTCTCCCAGCCTTCGGGAAAACAATGGTACTGAGTCTTTTCCTTCGCACACACAGGCAGCAGGCAGGGGCTTACCTGAGGCAAGTCCGTCTCCAAGGAGGGTGCTAAGAATCACCAGGGGAAGGAACACTCCATGTCCCGTGGAGGCCACGGCAAACGCTGAGGTGCTCTTTGGTGCTATCCTGCCATGGCACATCTTTTATCCGTCCAAGTTATTTTTAAAAGGAAAAATGTAAAAGCCAGAAGGAAGAACTCTGAAGTCAGCCTCGGGTAGATTCACCTATTAAAAACAAAAAACAAGGACATCAGTGAAAGCTTTAGCCATACGTTAGTTACAATAGGCCTTCCTTTATGATAAGGAAGCCACGGTCACGTACAAAATTGAAAGAATTCTAGCAACTGAATCCCTACTGCCAGGAGAAGAGACAAGCATGTTAGTGGCTTTTCAACTCCTCCCTGGGGAAATGACAAGGCCCACAGTAAGCTGCCACAGGCGTGGTCACCACCTGGGAGCCAGATCCTTGTGACGGGACAAGGAGATCAGCGCCGGCTCACCTGGGAATTCGTCAGGCTGCGCAAAGCTTTCAAAAACTGCCCTGCTGCCTGCGTGCCCTGGGGGCTCCGGCAGAGACGAGGAAAGAGATGGTTGTTCACGTGGAGAGTGTTGCACCAGAGTTTGCCTCTGCCTTTGCCACTGGACTCAGAGCAACTAACCAGGAAAAAAACAAAACAAAACAGAGAACACGTGTAAAAGAGGGAGAAATGCACCGCCTAGAGAAGGAATGCCACAGCCAGCTCCAAGAGCCCCTGGCTCAGCCTGCTCAACCACCGGAGGCTGGAGGAGCCCCTGGGGACCTGGCTCCCACCACGAATCTCAAAAATGGACTAATTAATCAAGGCTCACCCAACACACCTGCGACCCCAGAGGCCGCATCTGTTGGCTTTATGTGACAATGACTGAGGGAAGAACGAGTCATAACTGTTGACTAGCCCAACCATCCACTCTGGCTCAAAGACTTAAGAAGAATAGGAACCAGTATCTTTAAAAGAGAAAAAAAAATCAGGGATCAAGACTTCTAAGGGTTTTTTCCCACTTGCTTTCAGGAAAGCAGAAGGGTTGATCATACATTTTGATATAGGTCTATTATACTTTACTTAACTCATTTGATATCATTTATCCTAGTTTATAAAAGATATTCCAAATATAAGGTTACACTTCCTTCTTAAATGCCATACACACCTCTTTCTCCAGTAAGGCTTTATGTAAACAGATAAGCAAGCCTGCCATCTACAATCCTAATAAAGGATGTCCCTGAGGGATACCACCCAGACCTGACTTTAATCCATGTATGAAGCCTTTGGCTCAGGCCTACACTGCCCTTCTAAAGAGAGGTACTGCAGACAGCAACATGAACTGTCTTAGTCTAAAGGAAAAGCAGCTATGAGGGTCTTCAATGAGCATGACCAAGGGGCTCAAGAAGAGAGCTAGCCACTGGGTCTTCATTCACCACCCCCAAATGGTTGGGACTGTAGAGTCCTCTGTCCCCAGCTTTTACCCAGACTCCAACTTGGGCCTTCACAGCTGTAGAATAGGGATGGTTCATGGAGAGGTCTAGGGATGGACTCTGCAAGTGACCCAAAAGGGTACACAAAACCACATGTGTGTTAATGCGTGGAATGTGTAAACAGTTATGTGGCTAAGAATGGTAGAGTCAGAATGCCAGAATTCAAATCTCTTTCCTCTGCTATGACCTGTGGCCAATTTACTCTCTGAGCCTCAGTTTTCTCATCTGTAAAATGGAGACAGTAACCATACCATCATCTTCATAGGGTTGATGTAAGGATTAGGATCTGACAAAGTGCTCAAAACAGTGCCTGGAACTTTGCAAGTCCTCAGTAAACAATGGCACCTGTTGCTATCATAATTATAAGATCTGAGCATCAGAGGAGACCCTGGAGGTCATCTGAAAGAAGCCAAAACTAAACTTCAGAGAGTTAAAGGTTATGCCCAGGCCATCAGCCAGTTAGCAATGGGTCCTTGGTGCTGCCACTGTGCATGCAGCCAAAGCGGGTAACCTGGGCGGGCACTCACCACCCCGCAAGGGAAGAACCAGTGGATCATGGAGAATGACACTTGCTTGTGCCACATGACAGCACGTGCACAAGTACTTCTGCAGAGAATGGACGAGGCCAGATCAGGGTGGTGCTCATTGTTCCGTGCATGAGTGGAGGGATTCAGGAAAGACCACCCAGAAGAAGGGATGCTAGACAGACTTTAGACAGACTACTAAAGGATGTGTCCCGTGGAGAAGGAACACATTGAGTACAAGTGGCTGGGAGCAATGGAACCCTACACTCTCAGGAGACGCTAGAGGCAGGGGCTAGGCTAAATTTAAAATCAATCCTGAAGACCAGGACTTCCCTGGTGGTCCGGTGGCTATGACTCTGTGCTCCCATGCAGGGCCCTGGGTCCATCCCTGGTCAGGGAACTAGATCCCACACGCCACAACTAAGACCCAGTGCAGTCAAATAAATAAATTTAAAAATAAAAACTTTATCCTTGAAGACCATGTGGAGCTTACAAGGATTATAAATAGGGAAGTTCTAACACCAGTTTCTTTTAGGAAGGTCACTGTGGCACAGATTTTAGAGGACTGGTTAACAAGTGGGAGGGTAACTTGGTATGAGGGAGGGTTACCAAGTGGCAAAGAATCTTACATTTAGCAATTTATAATTACTGTGGGGGATTGTTGGCTCAGTGGTAAAGAATCTGCCTGCCAAGAAGGAGACCTGGGTTTGATCCCTGGGTCAAGAAGATACCTTAGAGGAGGAAATGGCAATCCATTCCAGTACTCTTGCCTAGGAAATCCCATGGACAGAGGAGCCTGGTGGGCTATAGTCCATAGGGTCGCAAAAGAGTTGGACACGACTTAGCAACTAAACAAGAATTAAAGTAGAGCTCTCTGGAGAACCATGGACGATTCTAGCCCCCAAATGCACATATTCTCTGACCTATCCATTCTACTTCTATAATCTGTCCTCAGAAACCACTTGTGTGCGATGATACATATGCAGGATATTCAGTGCATTATTTATACTGGCACAAGACTGAAGGGGACTAGTTAAATAAGTTACATAACAGAATACATGCAGTGGTTTAAAAAGAACTGGGCGGTTCAGTCTGTACTGGAATGACTTTCAAAGTTAGTACATGAAGAAAACCATGTGTGTGTGTGCTTGTGCTCTTAAAGGACACACATGCATGCGCATGTGCATACACACACATCCATGCATGCATACACACATACACACACACGCTCTTGTATGTGTGTAAGTCTTTTTCTTTGAAAAAGAGTCCTTCTCTGGAATTGATACACAAGAAACTGGTAGCTACCAAGTGCTATCAGGGAGGGGAACTAGGGGTGAACGGGGGAGAAGACTCATTGTTCACTGTTACGATTTCCCTTTTCATTTCCTTCAGTGTTGTACCTTGTGTACTACCTAATCAAACAGATAAAATACAGAATAAAATTAATGTAGCAAGGCCTTCCCATAGGCCACCTGTCTCCTTCCTCAACAAATTGATGGACACTCCAGTAAATCTGATTCTCTCTGCCAGGAATACAGTCAGTTGTAGGGCTCAGCACAAGGGCCATCTCCTTGTGGAGGAGGAATTCTTTTCTGACACGTCATGCCCACCTCCAGTAGAAATAACCCTCTTCTTACTCCCAAAGTGCCCTGAGCACCCTACTCTGACTGTACCTCTATCAGGTGATTACATCTGTTTATCTGTCTTACCTCACCAGGCTCAAAGTTCCTGAAGGCAGGGACTGTGAATTACTCAACATGGAATTTTCAAAAGCCATCACAGGGCCTGGCACCAGACAGGCAGGCAGCAAATGTCTGCCAAACTCATAAATACTATGGGGAGAAGCAAGTATGGAACTGGGGAAAAGATGCACACATATAAGCTCATGCTGTGTTTTGAAGAAACGGCTGGTCCCTCCCTTCCTGTTAAGCAGCTACGTGGGCCACGGGACTAATTCCAGCATGAAGCCAAAGACCTGATCAAGCGCAGAGCAAATGGGGTGACGGAGATTCGGGCTCTGCAAGAAGAAAAGATGCACAGAGGAGAGTCAAGGGACGTTCACACGCAAGGATGAGCCAAGGGTAGTGCTTTAGAAATAACTCAGAGAAAAGTGAGTCCCCATGGCCCCAGGGTATCCCAAAATGGGAAAACTCAGCTATTATACAGAAGAGGTCACACTACATCTAATCATTTTAAGAAAGGATCTGCTCTGAATGCAGAATTTTAAAAAATTGTCCTTGAACTGTGGCTTTAGACCAAGTGAAAAGAAAAACACTGAAAAGAAATTAAGATTGAGTATCCATTACTATCCCTAGAGAAAATCTATAGGCGAAAACTTGGGGGGAAAAAAAAAGAATTCATTTCACTTCAGCATTTTTTTTTTGCAGGGCGGGGGGAGCTGTTTTAGCAACCACTTCCCCTGATTTAAAAAATTATGATTTAGAGATAGAAAGTAGAATGGTGGTTGTCATGGGCTGGGGAGAGGAAAGAATGGGGAGTTACTGTTTAAGGTTTTGTCAGATGAAGAGAGTTATGGAGACAGACAGTGGTGATGGTTGTTTGACATTATGAATGTACTTAATACCACTCTTCAAAATGGTTAAGATAGTCAATTTTATGTGTGTTTTACCACAGTAAAAAAAAAAAAAAACTAGGAAAAAATTATGATTAAAGAGGAACGGGGAACTAATGCTTACTTCCAAAGCCTGCATTCACACCCATCCTTACAAGGCGCATAGCATCTAAACCAGATGTGAAGAGAGAGGAGACGACCTGGCGGACCAGCTGCTACCAACCAGCCTGCTGGTCAGGAATGCTCTCTGGCTTCTGTTTTCACACCTAAAAATGGCTCTAAAATCACTTTCAAGCCACGGAATCCTCCAGAGTGCATTCATGCTTCTCTTTGTACAACTCACTCACTTCTTCCTCCAGCAGCCAGCGTTCCCTTCCAAAACGTGAGGTGAGGAAGAGTCACGGAAAAACCTACATTCATTCTTCTGATTTTCCTTCTTGGGATTCTTGCTGCTACCCCAATAGCCTGTGGTAAAAGGAGACCACCGTGATCTAGACTGCCATCTGGCCCCTCCTACCTCTGTGAACCCAAAACATCAAAAGCTTGGGTGACTGTGCCCTGCTGAATGTGATGGTCATGAACACTCATTTCCTGTCCAGAGCCAAGAGGAAGGACATTGCCCTCACCTCTGCCTCTGCTTCCTCATCTGTAAAATGGAAGCTGTGAAAAGCAAGCTTGAGTTATCTCACTAGTTTCTAGTTAAGGCTCAAAAGGGACAAAATGGAAGGGACTGCTTGCTCCGTGAACTGGTAAGACTCAGGCCTTCTATTCACAGTCTCAGCCAGGACAGCAGAAGGCGACCTGAGAAAACAGCTCATTAGAATGATGACAATAAGCATGGCACGCCTCTGGGGCTGAGGACAGCCTGTAACACGAGCTCCGAGTTCACATAGTTTGCCTAGTTGTTGTTGCCATAGATGCTTCCAGATGAACTGAAGAGCCTGCTAAGATTAAAGGTATCCTAAGAGTCACCTTGAAAAATGGCTCACAGCCTAGACAGGCAGCAGCAGGGGTTGTGCGGGGAGCCTTGGAACAGCCAGGGCACCCAGGGCCCAGCTCCTTGTAGCCCCTGTGCCTGGGGCCCATTCCTGCATGCAATGTCCCGTTCTCCATGCTCCTCAGGTCGAGGATGTCACAGTCCTGCTGGAGGCACGGTCAGGTCACACTCTACTGAGCCCTCCTCCGTGGAGGCCAAGGGTCCTGACTCAGCCCCGCCTGCCTCTCAGAGGATACCTGGGTTTCTCTACGGCTCAGACTCAGTTTACATGAGACACTCAGAACAGATTATTTCCTAAGTCGTGGCCATCGCTCCATTAGTTATAAGAGGTAAATGAATAGGTAAGACCAACAGAAATCCTTTCCCTGCTTCAGACTAGTCTGGAAAAGGGATGGTGGTGATGGAGAATCTAGAATAAGTTTGTTCCTTTGATTAACCATCTTCACCAACCCCCATACTACCATGTGATAGAGGGAAGACAACAGTTTATGAAGTCAGAACAGAATTCAACCCTTGCATTTCAGATTGTACAGAAAATAAGTGTTAGCTCTGTGGAGTTCAGAGCTCCTCAGAGGGTGTGATAAGAACAGGGAACGTGCCGTGGGGCCCTCCTTACCTCTCCCTTTCTCCCGGTGGCATCTCCCCTCTTCACTCTCACTCATCCTGAAATGGCTGGGCCAAAGCAGCAAAAGATACCTACGTATTTATCAGATCTAAATGCCTCCCACTCCTCCCCCATAAAATGACAAAATTACATTACTTCTAGATGTCTTCAGTTCACTTTTTTCCTCCCTGGAGATAAATGGCTCCTTCCAATCTTGCTAACCTCTGTATCTTCCCCTCTCTTTTATGCCACCAACAGCTGAGTACTTCAATAGGCATGAAGTTGTCTTTTGGACTTTGAGATCCTTGAGAGTCATGTTACTTTATCCATTTCCTTTTCATCTCCAGTCCTAAAGCCCAAAGGACACAAACATCAGAGTCTTGTTAAAATTTACCTCCTACAAATCAGAAAAATAACCCTCAGTTTTTCTCAGAAAAACTTCCTGGTGCTTCCCTGTTGGCTCTGATGGTAAAGAGTACACCTGCAATGCAGGAGACCCAGGTTCGATTTCTGGGTCGGGAAGATCCCCTGGTGGAGGGCAGTATTCCTGCCTCGAGGATTCCATGGACAGAGGAGCCTGGAGGGCTACAGTCCATGGGGTCGCAAAGAGTCAGACACACAACTGAGTGACTAACACTTTCTCAGAAACCACTGAAGCCAGGGTAAGGCAGCTATTGGAGGCTTTTCTGAATTGCTCTGATATCCCCGTATTCTTGTCTTTCTTCCCAGAACTGCTCACTACAGCCTCTTGCTGTTTCGTTCTCCCTACCCTGTTCCTCAGGCTTCAGACAGCAGGAATACCAGCAGACACGTGGAACCTTCCCTGTAATCATCTCTAATGGCTCTTTTCTAGAACCCAGCAGCCAGATGACTGCAGAGTGGACCTGCATGCAGAAGACAGCCCTCAAGTCCTAGCACCACCAACCAACAGTGGCTGGGCCTCAGACGAGTCATTCATTCTTCCTGGCACTCAGGGCATGGGCCTGGATGATCCCTCAATGTCCTTTCCATTTTAAGGGATCTGGAATGTCTTCTAGGGAAAAGGAGGAGCCTCGAAGTATTTCCTCTGAAACAGAAGTCAACAAAAGTTCTGACTAGAAGGAAGAAATGTTAAATCCTTCCTCTTTATTCCCCAGAGCAGACATATCCTAGCATCTACCTCCCTCTGTACTGCAACAAACTCAGGAGATTCCGCTTTTCCATTTAGAGCTTAATCAATCCATCACATTTGTATAGGCCATCGGTACCCAGTGTTCCTAAAGTGCTTTCCAAAAATAACAAACTAACAACAACAAAAAAAAACCCAGCCTCCACACAGGCACAGGCGAGGATCACCACAGAGCTGTAGGGGCCCAGAGAGAAACAGAAAATGCAAGAGAGAAGGACGGAGAAGAACAAAGACAGACTCAGGACAGGAAAAAGGAGTGACAAGGCAGAGTGCCTGTGAGCGGGAACTTGGCTCAGGCCATACATTTCCAACCCTGAAGGCAGGAAAGTATCTCTTCTCTGGACTGATAGCCTGAACTAGGACAAATACTCTGCCTCCTGATGCCTCTGTTTCCTCATCAGTAAAACGGAAACAGTTTCATGTTTGTCTCACTCAGAGAGGCTGGACTGGTAGAACGATTCTGGCAGACTAGGCAAGAACCTCTGGTCTGCTTGGATACTGTTGGTTAGGTGGTCCAGGGCAAGTTATTTTCAGTTCCCATCTACAAAATGGGTAAATAATACCCACCTCATTGGGCTGTTGGGAGGTGGAAATGGGATCAATGGGAAGGATCAGAACAGCGTCTGGAATACTGGGCCCTCAAATTAGCGCTGCTGGAGGCCCCTTCCTGCTCTAACAGGCTGTGACTGAGCCCACATGAAACTCCCAAAGGGCACTGTTGTCCTGAGGCAAGGCTCAAATCACAGTTAGCTCAGAAGAAAGAAGAGCCGTGAGGTTAAACAAGTAAACCTCCAGAGGTCTCTCCCATGAGATTCTAAAAATATTTATTTTTAAGGAACTGAACATTCCTCCCTCCAAATTATATAATCATGTATGTGAGCATCCTGAAGTGATATGTGTCTAGAGGGACCAAGGAGGTTTCCCTAAATATGTCCTACAGCCTAAATATGCTGTAGGACAGAATAAGGGCAGAGTTTACATGACTGAGATACACACACACACACACACACACACACACACACATACTCTCACTACCTCATTATATAGGTGTCATTGTGCCATTATTTTACAAATAAATGCAATTGAAGGGGCCTAGAAGTCTTTCCTCCTCCTGCTTTCATACTGCAGAGGGCTCCCTGCTCTTTTTTTCCAAATACAAGGTCAAGCTTATTTGCATGTCCTCTGGGAAAACTCAGCAACTGAGCCCACAGCATGGGACAGCTCTTCTGAACCCACAGCATCACCGCGTGAAGACTGGGAGAACCGATCATAACCTTCCCTGTGGACCACTCACAGTCACTTAACTGTTGTATACTACATTTACTGCAGGTGGTAAATTCCTGCAGAGCCCACCAACTGCCTTTTTCTGTGCCCCAGAGTATTCAACATTTATTTGTTCACAGAAGGGGGGAAAAAAAAGATAAACTCCAAACCCCATAAGGTGTGTAGGAAATACAAGATGGCAAAGTAGCAGAAGATATAAAACAGGAAGGGAGAAGGGTAGATAAATCCTGGAAGTTCTGCCAGGCAGGAAAACAAATGCTTGACAGACAAGGTTATAATCGGTTCCTAGACCCAAAGATGCATCTACGTGTCATCACAGCCCTCTGCTTGGTTCCCATCAGCGCTGAGCAGAGCAGGTTTCAATACTCACTTGGCAAATAAAGGCTGGGAAGCTGATTTGCTAAATCCAATTTCTTAGGGCTGTGTGTTTGCAGTAACTATACTGCAATTCAGCAAATATTTACTGGCTATCTTTGGTGCAAGGCCTGGGTGGTCACAGAGGTGACGTGGGGCATAGTTCTTACTCTCAAGGAATTCACAATCTCCATGAGAGGAATTATATGTTTATCTATATACCACTGTGAAACTGTTACTAGGTTTTCGGGGTTTTTTTTAATTAAAAAAAGTGCTATGAGAACACAGAGGCCATAAGAACAAAGGATTCTGGTTGGGAGTAGGGGGAGGTGAAATAGGAAGTTTTGAGCTGGACCTTGACGATCATGCACAGATTTAGTGAGCTCTCTGGCCCGTTCTGCATCCATAGGTCTAATTATAAAGAAAGAAAAAGAAACGGAAGAACTATTCACCAAAAGGATGGCAGAGGAAGAGAGGAAAAATAAACAGTGATAATTCCTTCTGCCAAGACTTGCCAACTGCTGCTGTCTGGCAACAGGAAATAAACATATCTATATATCTTCACTCAAGGGGATATTTAGGTGCTAGATTTTGGTCTTCTAAGTACATACTCATGGCTGGGCAGGAAAACACCTCCTCCAGGTCAAAAATAGAAAACCCAAGAGAACTGGCTGAAGCAGTCGTGTTTACTTTTTACCATCTCTGTGGATCGCTTTCCAAAGGCTCTCAAGTGGGAGGGTATAAACAGGTCTGTGTCACTTCCTGGTTCTCAGGCCTTCTGCTACATTCCCAGTCAGTCTGGGAATGCTGCCTATTTAAAAATAAACTGTAAAAACTCACCCAAACCCCCAACTCTAAACCACTCTTCACTTTGCTTCATTTGATTTCACTGAAATTAATAGGGGTTGAGCGAGAAATGAGACCAAAATGACCACAGAAAATGGATTCTCAGGTGAAAATGAAAATACAGGCTTATTGAGTTCAAGGTCAGGAGATTTGGATTCTACTCATGTTCTGCCTCTACCTGGAAAACCTGACCTTGAAAAAGCATGATGTTTCACCTGTCTGCACAATAGCCACTTCAGCATTAACCCCAGTATAGTTATCCAATCTTTTTGGACCTCCGTTATCCTTGTCTATAAACTAGCACCAACAATAGCTATCTCGTAGGTATCATCATGTATCACATGGTATCATATGGTATGAATATGGTGTAAGTATATCATACGGTATAAGTATCACATGGGAATTACATGTAAAGCACTCAGCATATTGCCTGTCTTCAGTAAGTCGGCAAAAATGGGTGTTCTAGTTTTCATCATCTATTATTGTCATCATAATCTGAAAATGTAAAAGGCTGAGCTAGATGACTACCACTTGAAGAGCGTCTCTGGCTCCAAAATCCTCTGGTTCTTTAAGTCACCTTCTCCTTTTTTTTCTTTTCTTTTTTGATGTGGACCATTTTTAAAGTCTTCATTGAATTTGTTACAGTATTGCTTCTGTTTTATGTTTTGGTCTTTGGGCCTCAAGGCATGTGGGATCGTGGCTCCCGATCAGGGCCAGGGACTGAATCCACACCCCCTGCACTGGACGGCACGGTCTTACCCCTGGGCTGCCAGGTGAGCCCCTTCTTTCCTTTTTTTCTTTTCAGGCGGTTAGATGGAAAGGAAGGGAGATCAACTTGGAGAAGCATGACAGTTACCAATATATCCTCAATGTTTATGTTAGAAACACTACAACACAATTAAGGAAATTCATCCATGCGCTGAAGGGGAAGAGTCTTAGCTGTGACTCACGCTGAAGCCATAGCACGGGCACAACTGCTGCCTCTACTCTCTTGTTCATGAAGCTCAACCCCCTCTAGGGCCAGCACAATGCAACTTCATCCACCCGTCTCTACCCGGGAGCAGTTACTCTGAGCGTCCTAAAAGAGAGCACGTGGCCAATCCACCCACTTTTAGTAATGATTAATCCCCCCTGCAAAGAGTCCTGTTTTAAACAAAAAAGTGCCTTCTCCTTAACATGATTTGAATGTGGTCAAAAATTTAATGCCCTTCCCCAAAAGTGAAGAGTGTAATCAGAGTGTAGTAACAAGATCGAAGTGCTAGACTGAAATTAAATTCAGATGAAATTAATAGGCATTTTCTTTTATTCACTCAGCATTCATAACATGCTAAAGACTATAGAGCATGCCAAAAACTAATAGGATACGATGAGTGAGAACCATGAAGGATGACACCGAGGTTTCTGGCCTATGACTGGGTGACTAGCAGAAGCTACAGCAGGAAAGAATACATGTGGACAAGCAGGTGCTGGTGCAGCATGTGATGAAAATAGTTCAGGTTATGTTTGGAAGGACTCAACTATAGGTACTTGGAGAATATCCAGGTAGAAAGGTCTAGCAGGCAAATTAGAAATGAGTATGAAACTCTGCAAAGTGTTCCGAACTCAGGATATAGCCCTGGAGTGATCGGCCTGAAAGTGATGGCTGAAAGCATCCAGAAGAGATGAGAGCTCATCCTGGTGAGAGAGCTGAGTGAGAAGAGAGTCAAGACAGGATCCTCGGGGGAAGACTAACTTTGTAAAGCAGCGTGTGAAACAAAGAGAGATCATGAAAGACCCTCCCAAAGTACAAGGAAACCAGGGGCCTGTGCATCAGAGCTGTCAAGGGAGGGACACAGTGATTAAAGGAGAACATGAGGGTTAGTGGCAGATGCAGCAAAGGTCCCGTAAATGAAGCCTAAAAGACATCCACTGGATCTGATCACAAGGTTATCACCAGTGACCTCCTCAAGAGTGGATTTATTAGAGTTGTGAGGGAAGATCATGAATTCAAAGTGAGAAAGCACACACAATAAGGGCAAAACTACTGGGGGGAAGGGTGGTGGAACTGGAAAAGAAGGCAGAAGAAAGACAGGATAATGGCTAGAGAGAATTTGTGTATTACGAGTTGTACCTTTTCAGTTAAGCCACGGTTTCCGTTAAAGCTTCTGAACTGCAGCTCTGAGACATCCCACCCCTACCCCCACCCCAATTGAGAGTCCCTCTGAAATGACACCCACACACTGTGACTGCCAAAGCTAGGGAGATGTTGGGGATGAATGTGTAAGACTGACCTGCTTCCTTCTGTTCAACAACAACAAAAGCCTTTCTAACCCATCACACCTCTTCCAAAACTGCTACTGCTTCTGTAGGATTCATGAGTGAGAAGGAACAGTCAATCTAGTGGCAGGGCTAGAAAACTGGCCTCTCCTAGTGTCTCTCAGGCCTTAAGATTCTCTGTAAATATGGTCTCAGTTTCTGCCATTGTTCTCCTTTCCATTCCAATGTCAGCTGAGGATTTGCCCCTGAGATTCAGGTTCAGGATTCCAAGAACATGTCCTTCACCTCCACTGACTGACACTGTTAAATGTATCCCTGGTGAGGTGACATTTAGATCAATCAAGACACTGTCTTCTAATCTGAATGTTCCTCATCTTGTGTAAGTTCCAAGTAGCCTCCTAATTGATAACAAACCATGACTCTTCCCGTTCTCCTCCTCACAAATTACCCAAACTTCCTGTAAGTTGTCAAGGTTGGACTGTGAGGCCCCAAGCAAGAAGGAGAAGCAAGAACTTGCCTACTGTTCCTTCCCCTTTGATTAGTCCCACGCCCCAGCACCACCTCTGCCCTGACATGACCCTCTTACGGTACAGAGCCATCCACCAAGGCCTGCATGCTCTAGGTCTAGCTCCAACCATACCTCTAGTTCTCTCGATGTGGAGTTCAAAATCAGGACCTGAGAAGAAAGGATCTAATTAACGCACAAAAAGGACTATTCCCTTATCTCTAAATACAGACTCAAAACTTATTTCAAATTAGTCAAAATTTAGGCAGTGGTATTAAATGAAGAGTCTCATAAAGTCCATGTATCATCTAAGATGATGTTAAGAGGGAATGTAGTAAAACTCAGCAGATGAGAAAGAAGCATCATAAATTAATGAGGGAATCTGACAGCTCCCCCAATCTTAACACATATCTTACTGACTTCATTCAACACATATAAAGAGCACCTACTTATACTGGATTCCACAAAAGGTACAAAAGTGGGGGAAAGCTTGTACCTTTAAAGAGTTTACAGTCTACAGGGGAGGTAAGATACATACACAAATAACTACGATGAGGTAAAATGTGAAAACCGTGGGAGACATATAGCCAAAGTGCCAAAGAGAAAACCGGGAAATAAGCTGGAGCCAGCCGAAGAAAATGAAACAGTCCATTAAAGAATTAATCACAACATGGATTTTAAAGTCATATGGAGTTCAGTCCTGATTCTGCCTCTTGATTTTTAGAAGTACTAGGTGTCCTGCGTTACCTGCTGTGAGTCTCTGTTTCGTCAAATATGAAGTTGGGGCAGCAATACCTAGTTCACAGAATTGTGAAGAGTCTGTAATTCACACATTTCTGACGAGTTTAATACAATATTTGGCACAGAGTGACTAGGGAAGACGGAAGGGCCACTGCACATAGGAATTTAGAGCTCCTGTGTCTGCACAGAGCTGTCTGGAGCGTCACTCATAGACAGATAGCTAAGCACCTGCTATTTGCTCACCAATTGTGCCTATCAGTCACCCAGGTTGAATGGGACTATGGTCAGGAGGTACAGGAATGAGGCTCAGAGTGTATATATGTGTATGTTCACGCCAGGATAAACCTGGAAGTACACAATCAATGTTCTGCTCGCAAGTATGGCATCACATTACAGGTTAAGTTTCAGATTATACACCACATACTGCATGATACTACACCATGCTATTCCTTTGGATATGGTAGGTGTTCAGTAAATGTCTGGTACAGTGACATGACCTGAACCTGGTTGAATTCCCAATGAAATCTGTCTCATTGGATTCATTTTTCAACAAGTGAACATAAGGGAGGAAAAAGATACCTAAAAATCAGCCTGAGGGACACAGAAGTCATAATGGAATAACAGAGACTAGATTTACTTTTTCCTTAAACAACTAGAAAATCAAATATAATATATGAAATAATGGTTTTCAGACATTCAAAAATAGGTAGCACAGGGCAGTGATTCTTGAAAAAAGGGAAAGAAATGCACAGTCCTGCTGGTGCCCCAGCTAACCCCCTAAAGGAGTCTTCAGACCACAGAGCCGACAAATAAAAACCTGAAAGAGTTCAATGATTTCACTGAGTTAAAGAGACAGCTGGGAATTTGGGGGATGCCAAAGTGGCTAGAATGTGCAGGGCAAAGTAACTGAGAGGAGGGAGCTCAAAGAGAAAAAACTAACGATCTGCAGAGGCTGAGTGTTGATCTGTGCACGTGTGAGAGGAAACTAGCAAAGGCTAAGGAAAGAACCAAAGGAAACAACTAACCCCCGGCGCTCACACAGAGCCAGAAGTTCCCACGTTCCCACGGGCCAAAGTGGAAAAAAAATCTGGTTCACAGGGCACTGGAAGGAATCTTCACAACTGTCTGGCCTCAGCAGTGGGACCATCCTAGCCCTAGACTAAAGGCTGTCTGCAAAAAAAACACAAAAAACAAAAACACACAAAAATAAATAAATAAAGGCTGAGAACCAAGCCTTGAAAGGATCAAAACAATTCTAAGTACTAACTGAATTGCTTCTGAGAACAAAGCCAAAAAGTTTTTAAAAGAATACAGAAAGTTTCAGCACCTAACAACATACAACTCACTATGTCTAGTTTCAAATCAAAACTGAGCAGACATGCAAAGAGGCAGAAAATTATGACCATGACCTATGATCACAGGAGGAGAATAAACAAATAGAAATAGACCTAGAAATGACACAGATAATAGAATTAGTGGATAAGGATGTTCAAATCTCTATTACAAATATACCCTGTGTGTTCAAGAGAAAAGTCGAAGGCATGAGCATGGTGAGAAAAGAAATACAAACCACAAAGACTCAAACTAAACTTCTAGAGGGAAAAATATAAATAGCTGAAATGAAAAATATACAGGATGGGATTAACAGGTTAGACACTGCAGAAGAAAAAAATCAATGAACTTGAAAACATAACAATAGAAACTATCCAAAGAGATATACATAGAACATAAGTCAGAAGTATGACTGAATCAAGCAGCCTAACACGTGCATAACTGAGGCACGGGGAGAGCACATAGGTACGCACAAAAAATTTTTTTTGATGTAAACTATAAACTCACAGATTCAAGAAACTCATCAAACCACAAGAAGAAGTACCTTAACAAGAAAACACAGCATGGCACACTGCAATCAAAATGATGAAAATGATCATTAAAGAGAAAACATTAAAAGCAGCCATAAGGGGGTAGGAGCAGAGACAATGCACCCAGAGAAACAAAGAATTTCAAGTCTACTGTTATAAACAATGGAACGGAGCATCATGTTCCAAGTATTGGAGGAAAAAATCAATTTGACACTGATTTCCTAAGGAAAAGTTGACAGGAACTATGAAGTTCCCATCACTAATGCTTTTTGTGCTCTGCAGTAATATTTTTCAGGGAGGCCTGTGCTGAGCACAAGATGGAAACTCAGTGATATTACAAACATCTGTAAGTACTTGTTGTTTAGTCACTAAGTCATGGCCAACTTTTTGTGACCCCCATGGACTGTAGCCCACCAGACTCCTCTGTCTATGGGATTTCCCAGGAAAGAATACTGGAGTGGGTTGTCATTTCCTTCTCCAAGGGATCTTCCTGACCCAGGGATCAAACCAGCATCTCCAACATTGGCAGACCAATTCTTTTAACACTGAGCCACGAGGGAAGCTCTTTGGAAGTACAGTATTCCATGAGGAGTAAAAAGGGGTAAAGACCCTTTCTTACTTTCATAGAGCCACGTTTTATACTTATGTACTCAGAACATTACAAACTATAGCCCTTATACAATCCTATTCCTTTAAGAAACCGGAAAAGAGACAAGAAAGGTCTATCAAACGATCAATCCCTTAGCTGAAGAAAATCAAGGAAGAAAGAAAAAGTAAATCCCATCATGGAAAGAGTCAGCCTCACCAGCATCAGGCCTGAAGAGGCCTCCCTCCCTCAACTGTACACATCTATTGGTTAATGTGTCTGATGGGCCTTTACAGATTCAGATAAAATATTTTTTCAGAATGAAACAAATATTCCTTAAGAAGTAGGTAAAAGTAACTCAAGAAGTGAATTAGAGTTACTCAGTTCTTAGCTATGCAACCCAGCCCAGGGTAACATAATCTTCTGATTAAGTACCCTGGGCAGGCACCCCATTCTTCAGAGTCCAGCCTGGGGTTCTACCCTGGAGGGACCATTAAAATGGCGATTGATCTGATTTCAGCATTGGTTGGTCTGGTCTCTCCACTAAACTGTAGTTAATAAACTATAAGGTCCTGGGAAGGTTGGAGCTCTATCTGTTTTTTTGTGCTTTTTGTAAACTCGGAGACCATCACTCTCTCAAAAAACCCTAGTATAGGTGCCCAAGAGGGACTCTCCTTCCCAAAATACCTCACTACCTGAACAAGTGGTTCTCAACCGGGGCAATTTTACATGCCACTCCAGTCCCAGGGTTTCTAGCAACATTTGGAGGACTTTTTCAAGGTCTTAACCTGGGGGGTGCTATTGGCATCCAAGAGGCAGAGGTCCAAGGTGCCAGCAAACATCCCATGATGCACAGGACAGCCCCCCAGAACAGAGAATTTGGCCCCAAATGTCAAAAAGGCTGCAGTTGAGAACCCTGGCCTGAGTGGATCAGCATGGAGCTGAGCAGGTACCAGCAGAAGTTGTGCACGTCTTGTAAATTCCCTGCCGCCACTGGCAAGTCTCATCCTATCACCTGTCTCCAAGCAATACTTTGATCCTGTTGTTGTCCCTAACTCAGGCGTACAGTCCCTCAGAGAGAGGAATTTAATAAGAGTTTAGATGTCTTGGTTTTCACCCCATCTCAGCCACTAGCTGTTGATTCTGGTTGTACATATCACAAAACTCTTCTGGGCCCATTTCCTCCTCTGTAAAACAGAAGGCTTGGAAAAGATGACTGAGGAGTTCTTCCAGCTCTAAAATTCTATTTGAAATGCTATCTGTCCTTATCATGAGCCAAAGAGAAAGGATCCAGCTTAGTACAGAGTATGCACATCCACCCCTGAAGGACAGAGGTTCTGCTACTGTAGAGACCGAATCCAGCCAAGGGGGAGCTCTGGAGAAGCCAGGAGCTCAGGTACAAGCAATCCAGAAAGGGCTCTGCAAACACTGGCTTAAAGCCCAGCCCAGGCTCTCAGGTTTAAAATACATAGGAAAGTCTCCCTTCTGCCTTTTCAGGTAAATCTTATTCATCAGTGTTAAGAGGAGGAGGGGGAGGCTTGGGCCACTGAAGAGCAGCCCTGGAATCACTTGGGAGTGTATCAGAGACACTGAGTCTCAGTCTTCATCCCTAATCTGCTGCTTAGTCGCTTCAGTTGTGTCCGACTCTCTGCAACCCCACAGACAGCAGCCCATCAGGCTCCTCTGTCCCTGGGATTCTCCAGGCAAGAACACTGGAGTGGGTTGCCATTTCCTTCTCCAATACATGCATGCTAAGTTGCTTCAGTTGTGTCCGACTCTGTGCAACCCTATGGACAGCAGCCCACCTGGCTCCTCTGTCCATGGGATTCTCCAGGCAAGAATACTGCAGTTGGTTGCCACTTCCTTCTCCCTCATCCCTAATCTACAGAATGAAAATCTGCATTTTAATACGATTTAATAAGATTTGAATAAGTTTGAGAAGCCCTGGTTTAGGGTATACTGCCCTTCTATTCCCTGCTCTGTCATCTCTCACTTGTAAAGATGACTTTCAAGACTGCCCACATTCTACCTTAACTCCACCTCCTTGCACAGCTTGTGCACATGTACACACACACACACACACACCAGTTCAGAACTTCCAAACCCAGAGTCACCGACAGTCATGAGGACAAGTTCCTTTCTCTTTGCCTCTTGCCTACATCCACATAAGGCCAGAAAGAAACAAGTGTTGAAGCACAGGCTAAATCAAAGCTTTTCTGAGCGACTGATTTAGCCCACCCCTGCCGTTCAAAGACTCCTCAGGAAGAGGGATGGAGAACCCAGAGGTACAAACTCTGATGGGAAGAATTCATCATTTGCATCTGAACAGAGACCAACCGGGAGTCCAAAGTTTCATTGTTTTCCTGCCGCCGCTGCCTTACATTACAGAAAGATTCTTGGGGCACAGGCTAAAGGGCAAAGCACACACACAGAGTAAACAAAAACACAGCAAGGGTTCTCCTGGGGGTGGGGGCAGCTGGAACAAAGCAAAACCAAGGTGAAGGGTAGCCTAACAGAGCGCTGGAGCACAGGACAGAATGTGGGGAGAAGGGGGGTGGACTCTGCTGAGCAGCTAGTGCGGGAGAGGAGATTAGGTTGGGGCTCACCTCTCACCCCACCCGCGGGAGTAAGCAGCAGATGGCCCAGCCCCTGGCAGCTGGCAGAGACAGCCATCTTCACGTGCCTGCCCACCCCTCCCCAGAGCTGGAAATGGGAAGGAGCAGGGGAAAGTCCAGACCCAACCCAAGCATCATCTCCAAAGATCACCCTGGGGGTGGGGTGGCAAAGTCACCCAATGCTCTGCTACCATGAGATGAACCTGGAAAACAACTCTAGTATCATCCAAGGTTCTTCTGCACCCACCTTTGCTGCCTCTGGTCACCTTCTGGTCACCTTCTTTTATCAGGAGCAGACTCACGGGGTCTGTCTTGGGATCCTAACACATTACAGCCTAAAGTTCAACCTATCCATGTTAACAAAGGGAAACTGAGGCCTAGAGGGGGACCACGGCTTGCCCCGGGAGCACAGGGCTTGTTAGTGGCTGAACCAAAACTCAGCTCTCCCAACTCTTCACTCAGCAAGGTTCCCACTGAGCCCCCTCAGACTGAGTGCAGCCCTAGCACTGTTCCCCGTGCTCTGTCCACTCCGAGCCCTCCAGGAATGGCTCCTGGCCAGGCCTCTACCAGATGAGAAAGTCCGGCAGCGCTGAGTCTCCAGGAACTCCAATGCAGCCAGAGCAGCTCAGGGGGAAAAATTCACGAGTAGCTACCTGCCTCTTCCAGAAAGGAAGCAGAAGGTACACACAGTTAACACTCAAGGTAGGCTGTATTGGGGGGCGGGGAGGGGGGGGCGGGGAGTGTGTTTGGAAATGAAAAAGGCTTGTTCTAAGAGCTGAAGGGAATTATCAGCCAACACAGACTCGGAGGCAAGTCAGAGCTAACTGCCAAACCAGACTGGCTTAATTAAGACTCTCCCACCCTCTTCCCCAGGAAACCCACCCCCTTCCCTGGCTGGTCACACTAGTCGTAAGAAGCAGTCATTTCAGGGAAGCTGAAGCCCTCTCTGTTGACCTGGCCTTGGGGGATGGCTGTCAGCCTGCTCTTTTGGAGCTTCAGGGCACCAGCTGCCCTTACTGTCACCTCAACATCCGCCTTCAACAGCACCTGCACTGCAACCCACTCTGGATCACTGTGTGCGCAGAGTGGAAGAAAACACTCATTAGCTTTTCAAATGTAACCCTAAATAGAAGGCACAGTTACTCAACTGCAAAGCAGAAATCCTCTTCTGCTCATCAAACAAAGGTGCACGTCCACAACCAGCTATGTGGTTAAAACTGGGCAGAAAGAGGCTAAGGAGTACCGGGCTGAAGTCTGTTGACTAACTGCATCTAGAGGCCTGGCAAACCCCAGCTCCAAGCCCTTGAAGCATCAGTATAATGAAAGCATCCTAATGATGAGAGGTCTTTCCTAAACGCTCATAGCTTTGCTGCTGACTCCACACTCCAGGGCAATCGCCATAGGCTCCTCCTGCCCTTCAGGGCCAACACCAGCCCAGGACCCTGGACATGGATATATGGGGCCAGAGAGTGGCCTGCCAGAAAAACTGACTTACTCAGGGGCTGAAAAACAATGTTTGATCTAGTACAACCAAGGGGTCATAATGGGCCCTGTGCTCAAACCCATTCACATCTGCCACAAACACGCTGCAGGTGGAGGGGTGCGGGGGGTCCGGTGAGGGCAGGGAATCGGGCCACTACAGCTGGACTTCCTTGTCTTCCACCCCAACAACAGCCCTTCAAGAACTTGCCCTCCTGAAGAGCAAACGCGGTTTTGATTTCCAAACCTCACTGTTTGAGAGAACTTCTTGTTTTCTCTCTTAGCTTTTTAAAACAGATGAAATGATCCCCTAGGGAAAAAGCAGCTGTAAATACAGGAGAGGGCAGAAAAAGAACACTGCTAGGAGTTCCAGAGAAACCATTATACTATTGTAAAAAGGCTTCTCAAAAGAATGAACACACCCCATTCCAAACAGAAAACACACAATTTCCTGTAAAGGACTTGTCTGAAGTGTAACCTTTGGGCAGATGGTTTCTCTAGGCTGTTCCCTGCTCTGCTCAACACTAAGACCTTGACATTAAAAGTGAGTTACTGATTTTCTTCCTGGGAACCTTAAAAGAACTAATTCACAACTCAGTCAGTCTTCTTGTCTATTACTATCATCACTACCATCATCATTATCATTAAAGGGTTAAACTTCATCACCAAACTGCTATAAGACATTTAAACAAATTTAAGCTGTTAAGTTTTTAGGCAGACTGACGCCACAGTATTTACTAGTTGAGATGAGAATGGGAAGAGGGTATAAATCTGAGACGGGCAGCCTGGCTTCTGCACTTATTACTTTCCAAAAAGAACTGCAATGTTCAAAGGCTCAGGATTCCGGGAAATCACCCACTGGCTTATTTTACCTCTCCCATCACAAGTAATGAGGCTGCCACCCCAAAACCCATTTGCCAAAAATAAAAGATCTAAAAAAGTGTCTCAGAGAAAGTTTGTGAGAAGAAAACTCAAGCTGGTTTTATTTTCTAACAAGCTACAATTAAATGGCTTTGCCTCTGTAACCACACTTCCTACCTAGAACTCCAGTAAGTTTAGATGTGCCTCTCAGATGGAGACTGGATTACAGGGAATTTAGCTGGCTGAAACCGGTCCTAGCCCACAGATGTAGCTAACCTGTTTGCACAGTCCTGGTTGAATATGAGAAATAAAAACAGGGTAGGGAGTCAGCAGCACACTTATAATTCTGCTTGAGTCAGAAGAGGAAGATACTGCTTTTAATTTCACATAAGATTCTATTATTAGAAGGAAACATGTAACATAAGCCATAAACCTCATCAGTGACAAAGCAAAGAAAAACATGTATTTACAGAATATATTTCAATCCCTAAACTTCCCAGAGGAATCAGTGTGCCACTAACACAAACAAATCAAACTGCATCTGCTCACCACTGCCCCTAACGGTCTGTTCTCTCAAGCTACAAGCTTCCCTGTGGCCCGGCACCTTTCACATCCTCCTTTAGAGAGGATTCATCACACATGCACCTGGCCTCCCGACAATTCCCAAGAACACCGGCCAACTTCTAGAAGGAACACGTTTCCATGTGAACTGGGGTTTCAAGAGAATCTCTGAGCAGGACAAACTCTTGGGGGACAAGCTGGGCCCTGTCTGATCTTTCCATTTTCTCTCAGGTCTTGGTTTCCAGAGCCCTAAAAAGACTCCTTGATGGTCTTCCAGCCTCAGGCCACCCAAAATCCTGGCAGGAACCACACTGTCAAGCACTGTCAGATTACCTTCCACCTTTGTCTGCTCTGTGCAGCATCATGTCCTATGTAAAGCTTGCAAAAGGCACGGAGACCACAGGCCCCAGTCCACTTTCAGTGGCGATGGAGAAGCTGCTGACCCTGACAGCAAACAGTCAAGGCACACAGTAAGGCAAGAGTGTCTATTTCAGTATTCTGTGTGGGTGCAAGAAAACACTAAATCGTGAGGTATGAGTTTCAGAAAATAAGGAAGAACAAGCAGCAACTACTTGTGAGTGATGGACAGAATAATGAAAAAAAAAAAGAGAGAGAGAGAGACAGAAATGGACCTGAACCAAGACAATGAAAGAGGGCCTTAGGGACTTTCCTGGGAACCCAGTGGCTAAGACTCTGAGTTCCCAATGCAAAGGGTCCAGATTCAATACCTGGTCAAGGAACTAGATCCTATATGCATGCATGCTCAGTCGCTCAGTTGTGTAAGACTCTTTGTGACCCCATGGATTGCAGCCGATCAGGCTCCTCTGTCCATGGGATTTTCCTGGCAAGAATACTGGAGTGGGTTGCCATATCCTCCTGCAGAAGATCTTCCTGACCCAGGGATAGAACCCACATCTCCTACATTGCAGGTGGATTCTTTACCATGGAGCTACCTCGGAAGCCCAGATCCCACACACCCAACTAAAAAGATCCTGCATGCTGACACTAAAGATCCTGTGTGCCACAAGAAAGACTGAGCACAGCCAAATAAATATTTAAAAAAAGAGAGGGAGGACCTTAAAAAGGAAGGAAGGGAGACCTGACCTGAAAGCCTTGAGAGCTGAATTAATATGTAGATAGAAAGAGGGAATTTCTGGGGCTGGAAGGCATAACTAAGCATGATAAATTGGGAAGGCAGGGGTGGGGAAAGAAGCCAAGAATCAGGGAAGAACAGAAAAAAAAAATCCATTTGAGATCCCTCAGGGCAAGGCACAATTCTTATGGCTTCCCTGGTATGTATCACTTAACAGACTCTGGTTATTCCACAAAGTAAATTAAGTATTCCACTGAATACTTACAATAAGGCCAGACTGTACACCTATGAAAAACAGGCAGAGACTCAGCTTTGGATCTATCGGTAGTAGGGAACCAGTGAATGTTCTTCAGTAAGAAACATGACTTCATCCAACTCAACAAGCATTTACTAAAGGCCTACTATGTAAGAGGCACCAGACTACTCAGTCTTCGCCTTCAAGGAGCACGGGGGAAGGGATGATAATATGACCTCCCACACACATAGGGCTGCATTGTCTTACCTAGTCTTATTTGAAATAAGAACAATGTTCAGGGTACATGAACCTAGCAAGGGAGACTAAAGCAGCCTGGGAGGCCAGACAGGATGACAGGGTCTGGGCCAGGGTGGTGGTGATAGAAACCTCCAGCAGAAAGAACTGGCAGGAGCTGGTTATTGACCAGACAGGAGGGGCTCATAAGAGGGGAGTCATGATGACACAAGTCAGAAAGCAGGAAGATTCGGTGTCAATTCCCAGATGGTGAGAGCTTCAAGCCATGCTTTGGCCCACTGACCGCCTGAGGCTAAGGTCAGTCAGCTCCAACATTCTGCCCATTTTTGGGAATGAGGGTTACACATTCCATCCTTCCCATTCACCCAGTTTTTTATGCTAGTTGTGATTTCCTGTAATTCCCATTTGCAAGGGGGTGAAGGAGATGGATGAGTTGACAATTCCCTTGTCCATCACACAGTAATAAATACGTATCAATAGTTCAGCACTAAACTTTTACTGGCAGCTCTTATTCTGGGAAGAGGAGAACAGGGGGAGAAGGCATTACATTTTAAAAGCCGTGAGGCAGTGTTCTCCTTACCCAATGAGTTCTCCTCCTAGGCAGAGCCTTCCCAGAGACATTTAGCAAGGCAGAGGCCAGAGATGGAGCACTACCAACCCTGAGAGCCAGTACCAGTTCCTACGGAGAAAAGAGGCCCAAGATCCCACCCCACCTGGCTATGTGAAAACTGAGCGCACGATCAGGAGGGCAGAATCAGCATGAACGAGGCCAAAAACGCTTGAGTACAAGGCATCAATGGAAACTAGCAGCCAGCCTTCCACAGTAACTGCCCTCAAGGCGGGAGGACACCCGAGGACTTGCCAAATGCTTGTCCCAAGCAGAGCTGCCCAGTGTAAGGCTCTGAGCCACAGGAGGGCCAGCCCGGCTCTCAGAAAGGCGGTCCCTCCTCTGAACCCTGACACCCTGCCGGCCACTGCTGTCCCCGACTATCCTAGGCAGAAGTAGCACAGTTAACAGGTGAACAGTGGTGACTTCTGGAAGGGAAATCACAGGTGATTTTCTTCTTCCATTAATCAAGTAACCTGTATTTCCTAATCTTTCTTCAAGAAATAAGTAGAGGGACTTTCCTGGTGGTCCAGTGGCTAAGACTGCAAGCTCCCAATGCAGGGGGCCTGGGTTTAATCCCTGGTCCGGGAACTAGATCCCACTTGCTCCATGTGTCGCAACAAAGATCAAAGATTTGGTGTGCTGCAACTAAGACCCAGCACAGCCAAATAAATAAATAAATATATATTTTAAAAACCTAATAAGCTCATTTAAAAAAAGAAGGAAGTAGAACTTGTGATTTCTTAAATTTTTTTAAAACAAGTAAGTTGGTGGGGGAAATGAATTTGACATGTGTACCATTAAAGCATAGTCCATAGGTCACAAAGAGTCAGACATAACTGAGTGACTCACACACACACACACAAATACACACACATCATTAAAGTGAAAGCGCAGTTTAGCCCTCTTTCCTAACCATTAAACAGGAATAAGAGGAAAAAGAGAGTGCAGACTGAATGAAGAACAAACAGCTGCTGGTTAAAACAACTTGGTGGATCCTGACATGTTCCAAACAAGTGCATCCCTCCCACCTGTGACAGACCCTGACTGCCTGAGAACAGTCACCCACACGCTCTACAACTAAAACTGGGGTGCTGAGAATGTGTTATCACAAAACATTTTCCCAGTGCTTGGTTTAGGCTTCCTATGGATGGCAAAAGGCCTTTTAGAAGTCTGTGACTTGGCTGTACCAATGGAAGAGGGATGTTTTGTTATCCTGCAGGACTCGACTCTGTAACTGAGGTGGTCATACTCCCAGTAACATGGAACCTCAGGATAAGAAAAATAACACATCATTGTTATTACCTGGATTCTAACTGCCTAATCACTGCACATGACTCTAAGCATTTTCCATCTAACATCTGATTTAATCCTCATGAGAACCTTAAAAGGTACTACTCCTATCTCCAGGCTTCCCTAATGACTCAGATGATAAAGAATCTGCCTGCAACCTAGGAGACACAGGTTTGATCCCTAGGTCGGGAAGATTCCCTGCAGAAGGGAATGGCAGCCCACTCCAGTATTCTCGCCTGGAGAATTCCATGGAGAAACCTGGTAGGCTACAGTCCATTGGATTGCAAAGAGTCGACTGAGCAACTCTTTAGAGAGCAACTCTCCATCCAGACAAGGTATAGATAAGTTAAATAATTTGCCCAAGGCCACAGAGATAGCAATTCATGACAGCAAGATTACAAATGAATCAGTCTGACACCAAAGCATATAATCTTGGTAGAGGTTCAAATCAATTCCATGTTAGATAATGTAATTCATTTTAAATATTAAAATTATCCTAGATGTATTATGGAATAAGAGGAAAACTTCCCATTCTCTCTGGGGTAAAAAAAAAAAAACAGGAAGTTTTGAAGATTGTTCACACTGCGGCTTGCAGCTCTACACCCTCTTGAGTGGACTTGGACTTGGCTTCCCAGCTCTGCTTCAGAACCTCAGCAGAGCGAAGTGTTCTAACTTGCAGACTGATTCTAGGTAAGAATTCCTCAGGTAGAGGTGGATCAGGTGACTTAGCACACTTTGAGAAACACTGCTTTGGGGGTATTCTAGGAAACTTTCTGAAGCCACTGCAGAAATTGAGAACTAGGTCATTAGATGTTGATGGCTAATTCCCCCGAACCGCTAATGAGACACATCACCTTCAGTCATAGGCACTGCATGTGAAGAATGATGTTGGCAGAATGGAGTGAGGGGAAGCAGGAATTCAGAGACTTTAATTCCCAAAGCTCTCTTTTCTTTGCAGACCTGTATCTGAGGAAGACATCAACCCCACACCTTCCACAACTGAAATAACCTGGCTAGAAGCTGCCCCCTAAAATGAGCCTGATTCCTCTGAAAAGTAACTGCCAAAGATGGATACACTGCGTATTAATGACCAAATTCAGATATCCTTCATAGAAACTTCAACACAAAAAGGCTGAGAGGAGAAAAATACTTTTTTTAAATTGTATATTTTTTTTAAAGTCCCAACACAGGGCATGTTGCCTGGGTCTTTGCACTCATTTGTAAACTGAAGAAAGATGCGCTTGCTGTAAGGTTTTGCCTCTCGGTGTTTTAGAGTTAATAGGTGTCCATCCACATATGTAAGCTCACAAAGTTTGCCCTTCCTCTTTGGCTTAAATTATCTATGTCAATTGCATTACTATCCAAGGAAGATGGCTCCAAGTTCAGGACTGCTTTCAGTAATGTGATTAGGTTGTACAGAAATGCTAATGCTTTTCTGGGCACCGGGCTGACCTTTCCCTGATCCTTTCTGGTCTCTGAGGGTAAGTCCTGGCTGCCGCCTCCCTTTGAGAGGGACACCCACCCTCATTATGATTCCTCGGGGTTTTCAGAAAGGTCACACAGTGCAGCCAAGACTTCAGAGTGCCTGCTTCTGCTGCTACTTACCAGTCGTTCATCCTAGAAAGGTGTTTTTTATCCTCTTTTGGCATCAATTCTCATAACTGTAAAACGGGTATAATATAAGCAACCTATTTTGAAGCTGCTGTGAAGATTATATAAACTATGTAAGTCACTTAGATCATCAGTGCTTGGTACCCAGAAGGCACTCAAGACATGTCATCTTTTATTAAGACTCCACCTTGTAATATTAACAAGGTTTTGCGTGAATCTAGAGTTTTACACTTCTGAAGCAGTCTCAATTCATTATTGCTACAATCAGCCCTCACAATAATCATTTACGTTAGATGGGACTGAAGGTTTATGGACATGTCCTGCTGTAATGAAAAGGAACTGACCTGATCTTTACTCATGAGCTGTGTGCTCATCAGTCCCAGGCACTGGGTCAGAGACCCGTCTCCGTCATCTTTGGTTACCACTCCCCACACTCACGCCAGGTGTCAATAAATCAAGGCTGGACTGGACTGAGGGTTTATGGCAAGGGCTGCCCGTGCTATAAACTGAGCAACCTCAGGCTTATAGCAAGGAGCTGGGGAACAAATCAGAATCACTGTTCTAGGGAATTCCCAGCTACGCTTAACATAGAGACAAGAGGGCTGACTCCCCCAGTCCTGACTCCCACCTCACCCCCAAGAGGAAAAGCAGCAGCTGCAGGAGCGGGGGCAGCCAGAGGTCACTCGGAGGGAAATGGCAGAACTGTCCCTGCACAACCTCTGAGGCAGCTGGGAATCAGGACAATATGACACAGCATTACCCAGCCCCTCCCACTGGGCCAAACGGGGCGGGGGGGGGGACCCATAAATGCGGCTCTTCAAAGGCAAGGTAATGCTGCCTTCAGTAACCGAAATGGTGTTGCTTTAGAGTAGAGTACAGGCCAGTCTATAAATACCAGGGATTAAAAGGCTTCCTGCTGGGCCCAACTGCCACCAGCCTGAAGACAAAGGCTCTCTGGTTCTCCATACCCCAGATAGACTCCGAGACGAGTCCTTCAGGTTAGAGCTGCCATCGGCCAATGGTCAACCCCTCCAAAGTGATACCAAAAACTCTTTTTCCTTCTTTTCCAGCTCAGATGATTTTTGCTAACCAGCCTCTCCTTTCTACATCCTTCACCCAGGACCATCCACTCCCCAGAACCCCTCCACAGCAGCTCCCCCATGCACTCTGGTCTCTCCAGGCTCCCCCTGTCTCCCTCACCACCTCATCCTCTACCCCAACTTCCTCATCAGTATATATTTTTATCTGCCATGAAAACAACAAAGACTTTGGAATCATTTTAACCATGGTTCGAGGTACACACAGTTACTTACACTACTTTTTGCAGGGGGGACTGTGCCGGGTCTTCATTGCTGCGTGGGCTTTCTCTAGTTGCGGCGCGCAGGGGCTACTCTCTAATTGTGGTGCGTGGGCTTCTCTTGCTGCAGAGCACGGGCTCTACAGGCTCGTGGGCTCAGCAGTTGCGGCTCCCAGGCTCTAGAGCAAGGCTCAACCGTTGCTGCACACAGGCTTAGTTGCTCCACGGCACATGGTGGGATATTCCCAGATCAGGGATCAAACCCATGTCTCCTGCATTGGCAGGTGGATTCTTCATGACTGAGCCACCAGGGAAACCCCAGTACTTAACTTTTTTAGAGCTTGATTTTCTGATCTATAAAGTGGATACAGGCCCACCTAGGAACAGCACCCAGCACAGGGCCTGGCACAGAGTGTGCGCTCAGGACTTCCTGCCTTGTACCAGTCCCCACAGGATTTTTCTTCTTGCCTCTTTTCTGGGCTCTATGACTCTGATACAGTCACTCTTTCTAGGTATCATACCTGCTACATCCAAAGGTCTCAATTCAAAGGAGTGACTCAAATGACGAACATTTTAGTCACTGATGTTATCTATGGAGCAGACACATTCTGGGCAGCTGGTCCCATCAGCAACCTTCAAATTACACTCAAGAGAGGCCTGGTCACCCTCTATCTCCCCACCACAAAGGACCCATCTGGGGAGGAAAGTAACCAGAGGGGATGGGAGGACACGGAGTTGGGAGTCACTTCTGGCCAGAGGCAAGAGATAAATAAAGGCCTTGTTAAGGTAAGGGTAGCACTTCCACACGCAACTAAAACCCCAAAAGAAAAATTCCCATAATTCCACATTTACATGCAAAACTTTCAAATTAATTCTGACAGCAAGAACATCTGCCAGTTTTGCTAGCAACACCATCTGGTTCATTTCTGATAAGGCCCAGGCACAATTTCACACGGGCCAGGAACTGTCTGCAGTCTGGTTCCAAAAAGGTGGCATCCTAGATGACAGCTCCAATGCAGGGTGCCACCCCCCCCCCCAACCGGAGCCCCAAAGCCGCTGCTGCCAGCTCATGATTAGGCCTGAAATAAACCCAGAGTTTGATTCTTCCCTAAGTTTCTCCTCCAAGACCTACACGCATCATCCTTACAATCAGGATTAATCTAAGCAAGTCTGTCTTCAAAAACCAGATAAATACTACAGCAACACGACAAACGGCCAGAACCACTTGAATTTCAGAGGGGCTTTTACTGAGTGGGTGGGAGGGCTGCTTCTTCACTCAAGAGTCTTAATTTGTGATTAGCTAAGAGGGTCCCCTCCACGAGGCCTTTAAGGTCCTCCAAGTGTCTTCCTTTCACCAGGCCAATAGGAAACACTTTGATGCACTTCGTGAGGCCGTCAGGCCGCCATAAATAAGGAAAAGAAAGCAGCCTAGGAGTCAGAGCAGACTTGTCTCGAGGTGCAATGACTCGGCTGGTGGTAGCGCCACAGCAGGCCCACTGTTCAGATCCTGATGGGAAATTAAGCATAAAATGTGAACACAACACCCACAACAAGGATACACTCCAAGGAAAAATGGACTATAAGGCTCACCAGCCACTATCAAATGTAAATGGAAAAGGGTGTGTTCGAAACACAGGGTAACAGGATAAAAACTATCAAGCGCAAGACTCTGCACAAGTATGCACATGCTTTCCTCCAGTACACCAGGCAAACCTGGGCTGCTAAAACTGCAAACACTGCAGTGCCTATACTGTTCACCAATTCTGGGTAAGGACTTCATGACCCCTATGAAGAAGGGAGCAAGGCAAATGTGGTAAAGCCTGACACGTAAAAAGAGGACTAAAAAGGGGGGGCATACTGTACAAACCCAAGGTGAAAAGCCAGGGCAAAATCAGCTCTGGCCCCCACAAGTGGGTTTGGTGACTAGAACCTCTCACTCTCTGCAAACAAGACTGGGCAGAAATCACTCAGGGTCTTTTTTTCTCTCTCTCAAAATGTGAATACACAGAACAGGAAGCTCAAGACTGAATTCCCACCAAGTCTGGCTTCAGCTCACCCTATCAGCAGCACAGACAGGCAGCTAGCTGAGGAGCAGATGGGAAGTCACCGGCAGCCTCAAAGGGGTGTGGGGAGAGAAGCTGAGGGGCCTTGTGCTGGCCTTCCAGGACATGAGGAGGAGGCCTGGGAGGCTGCTGGCGTGGACTTTGCAGCAGGGCAGGTTAGCAGAGAAGGCTAGACTGAAGGAGCAGAGAAAACTGAACCCACTACAAGGGCAGTGTTCAGGAGTCCCCCACGAGACAAGCCAGGAGGATGTGAAAGAAAAGCAAGAGGAAACGAGCCCCTCCCTTCTGTCAGTCTGGATGCAGTCCATCTGCCTTGGAGAGCGGAGAAAGGAAGTGGTCCTAAACCAGCCTCTCCCCTTCTCGGACAAACTGACCCTCAGTAACCCCCACTGTCCAGGCCAGCAGCGTGTTTCACACCCACGGCCCTGGCCGGTGCTTCCCATCTGCCCACTGGTGAGATCTCTCTGGTTTGCAACAGGGGCCAACAGGCCACAAGAGCATCAGCATCACCATTTCTGCTGCTAACTCAGCACTTGGCCTTAAGACAGGACACCTGTCCTAAACTACACTCTGTGCCTCACATTCTGAAGCTTTTAAGTGGGTATCACTCTCTCCTCACTTCCAGGGTGACTGAGAGGATAACAGGCGAACAGGCAATAATTACTGAGCACTGACTAGGAGCCAGGCACCGGGCTGGCTGCTTTGCGTGTCTCCTCCAAACCTCTGTATGTAGTAGATATTGACTTTAACCCCATTTTCAGTTGACAAACTGGGGCTTAACAAAGAGACTCACCCAAAGTACACAGGCCAGACAGAAAACCTAACGCTACAAAAAGCAAGGATCAACTACTACTTAACATCATTTCTTTCCGCAAATAAACTGCCATGAGTTATCTTTTAATTGTCAGACACCATACCAAGTGTTTTAACTATCCCATTTTATTTGATTTTCGTGACAATCCTAGGAGGGGTTACTTTTCAACATAATTTAAATCATTTAAGTTATGCATGCCAATAGTGAAAATCCAAATGAAACAAAAAGCAAGTTTAAGAAGTTATAGTTAACCACTGTAAAGCAATTATCCTCCAGTTTTTAAAAAATAAATTAAAAAAAAAAAGAAGTTATAGTTTCCTGTTACCCTTTATCACCCCAGAACTCCCCATCCCAGGTAATTATTAATATTTTGGTGGCTACCCCTCAAGAGACAGGTAGTGGTAACATTATCACCTCCACTTCACAAGTGATAAAACTCTGAGAGGTTAAAGCTGCTCAAGGTCAGGAAGCTGGGAAGTGGCTGAGCAGGGCCAGTATGAGTGCAAGGCCTGCTCCGCCGCCTCCCACTCATACCCACTCCCCGAACAATCGTCCATTTTCATTTGCCATAGGAAAGGGGGAAACTCTGCCTGGCCCGCAGCCAGTCTCACTCCTCCACTTTCCTGACCAAATGGAAAAAACAGAGCGGTCTCAGCACACCCTGACCCAGGAACATTAGTGCTGCTTTGTGTTTTTCAAATCTAAGCCACCATGGATGAGGCAGGACCTTCCCCTCCAGCCTGCTCACTGTCCACACAGGCTCATCTTCTGCCTCTGAAAGGAAGACAGGAAGGACAATGGAGAAGAGAAGAGGCAGTCAGGCCAGGCCTTCAGGAGACCCTGGATCCCCGTGTCAGCAAGAAAGGACACTCTTCAGGACCCCTTAGGAGTGGGAGGCGTCTCAGGGGGGCTCTGGACCCACAGTTGGTGTCCCAGTCAGAACACACCTGCAGAAAGACAGAACAGGACTGCAACAATGTTGATATAGAATTGCAGAGCCCTCAAGATCCCCATACAGAGTCCTAGGAACTTGGAATTTCTGCTCTGGCTCACCCCCAAACGGACACTCTATTAACCCAAAAACTGCACAGGTTTCTAAATACCAGGGTGTTGCCCCTCTGGCCTCCCTGCTCCTCTGAAAAAATTAAAAGTAAAATCTTCTCAGACTATACAGCAATGCTTTTTCCTTAGTTAGGAGATGCAATGTGCCCTTTTGAATTACGCATACTTTCACATCTCTGTCCCACTGATACACAAAAACATACTGACATACTGATCTTGAGAGCACTCACACCAACACAGGGGTGGGGACGAGGAAAGGGGTTGCTACATTGCTTTTCATGCACATGTTAAAATTTACCAAGTCTGCAATTCCAGGAGTTTTCCTGTTTCCCAGCAGGATACCAATGTTTGATTCAGCCTCAGCCCCAGCTGACTCAGCATCCCTATTTACCAGCACAGTGGATTCTAAATGCCCACTGGTCATCAAAGGCCTTGGCTGTCCTATTTGTAAAATGGGACTGAAATCTTCCTCACAGTAACTATCTGATTCCTTACGTACTTTGTAAAATAAACAGATCTTTATTGCTATTAATATGAACACTCAACCTGCCTAAGTAAATGAGGAAGAAACTTAAACCAGCCCTTCTCTTCCTCTAGGGGTTTGAAATCTATGAAAGGAAAAGACTAACCAAAATACTGACAAACGATTCAAAACCTCTGTTATACTGTGCTGCAAAGAATCCCTGTGGGGGAGATGATTATATGGGAAAGAGCATTCAATACTTGTTCAATTA
The DNA here is from genome assembly GCF_054371585.1 of Giraffa tippelskirchi. NCBI lineage: Eukaryota > Metazoa > Chordata > Mammalia > Artiodactyla > Giraffidae > Giraffa > Giraffa tippelskirchi. The sequence goes on along the minus strand of NC_137281.1, from coordinate 141,615,168 downwards.
ATAAATGAGTTCTGATGCACTGCTTGAAAAACATCTACATGTTACCATCCACAGAAAGTTTTACCAACACCAAAGGCTGTGAAATCTGTTCACACGCTGTCTCACACACATCCTAAGAAAAGCGGTCAGCATTTGCAAAGAGCAGCCATTCTTTCAAAGACGTGATTTTTCAAACCACACACAGATCTTTGAAGCAGCTGACCCACACAATTCTATTTTACAATTCCAGGAGTAAAAGTACCAACCCAGAAGAGCTCAGATTTCCCTGGTGGCTCAGTGGTAAAGAATCCTCCTGTGATGCAGGAGACACAGGTTCAATCCCTGGATCGGGAAGATCCTCTGGGGGAGGAAATGGTAACCCACTCCAGTATTCTTGCCTGGAGAATCCCAAGGACAGAGGAGCCTGGCAGGCTACAGTTCACGGGGTCACAGAGAGGTGGACAGGACTGGGCACGTACCCTGAAGAGCTAGGGGAGAACAAAGAGAAAACAAGCCATCCTGTGTTAACTACTTCCTTGCTTGCAGCGATTGCAGGGGATGTCATGCATCTGTAAAAAAGGCCAAACAAATAGATGGCACATGTGTAAATTGGATTAAGGGTGTGACTGATACTTCCTGAGGCTTTTAAAAGAATGACAGTTTTCCAGAAACAAAGACCTGCACCTGAAAATTAGAAGGGGTAACTCTCTGGTCTAGGATCAAAATTCATAAGGGGTCCTGTAATTTGTTTTTGACTGGCCTCACTGAATCATTCTCGACAACAACCGATATCCTCTCTTTCCTTCCCTCCCTCCCTCCACCTCCATGGTTCCTGAGCTCTCTTCTTTCTCAGCCACCAGTCAGAATGAACTTGGTGAATGCTAACAGCTTCTTATCACCCTGTTTATATTTGTTTTCCACTCAAGCCAGGCCTCCCTCAAAATGTTTCTTTTTAGAATTTCATCAACAATGCCACTCTTACATTCCTTGTCATCAAGGCTCATGGCCTCAAAGTCACCTTGCCCTCTCGCCCTTTTTACTTTAATCCTCTGTATCTGGCCAATTCTTATCAACCAGTTAATCCAGGAGCTGAGTATAAAGAACTGGACGAGACAATCACTGACCTTGGGGAACTTACAATCTTAGCCAAGAACCTGAGCCTACATGGGAAGTGTGCTTACTGGGACCCTTATCTGTGCCAGTAGTGTACTAGGTCCTTTACCACCCCTGGCAGGTTATAAAGCCAGATATAACAGGAAGTGAAAGTGAAAGTAACTTAGTCCTGTCCAACTCTTCAACCCCATAGACTGTAGTCCATGGAATTCTCCAGGCTAGAATACTAGAGTGGGTAGTCATTGCCTTCTCCAGGGGCTCTTCCCAAGCCAGGGATAGAACCCAGGTCTCTCACATTGCAGGCAGATTCTTTACCAGGTGAGCCACCAGGCAAACCCAAGAATACTGGAGTGGGTAGCCTATTCCTTCTCCAGGAGATCTTCCTGACCCAGCAATCGAACCAGGGTCTCCTGAATTGCAGGCGGATTCTTTACCAGCTGAGCTACCAGGAAAGCCCCATAACAGGAAGGGATACTGCAAATTAACATTATTTAAAATTGAGACTTAAAGGAAATGGAGAATAAAAGATTCCCTAAGGAATTCACACCACTGATCCTATTTCCCTCCCAATTTCTCACTGTTAAACTCACACAGGCTTTTCTCTCTAAACTAAAAGAAAGGGGAGGGGGGGCGGGGTGGAGGGAAGATACTTCAGGGTCAGAAAACATTCACACATTAAAAACTGGTTGGGTTCAATGCATGATACAGGGTGCTCGGGGCTGGTGCACCAGGATGACCCAGAGGGATGGGATGGGGAGGGAGGTGGGAGAGGGGATCTGGAAGGGGAACACATGTACACCCATGGTGGATTCATGTCAATGTATGGCAAAACCAATACAATATTGTGAAGTTAAAAAATAGATAAATAAATAAATTTATAAAAAATAAAAACTGATTGGGACTACTCTGGCACCCCAGTGGTTAAGATTCCATACTTCCATTTCAGGAGGCACAGGTTCGATCCCTGGTCAGGGAACTAAGATCCTACAGACTGTGCAGCACTCAGGTAAAGCCAGAAAATGGGAGTCCAAACTCCAAACTCCTAGACGGAGCTTGCTCTGCAGAGAAAGGCAATTTGCTCTCTTGCTAGGGAGGCCAGGTAGAATTCTCCAAGAGAATGTTTCAAGCCCTCCTCCTTTCCAAGGTGATTGTGGGTTTGGAGCACAAATGTCCCTGAAAAAACCAGAGCCACTTCTTTTGAGTAGCCAAGCTGAACACATGCTTTACACAACAGATTCCTCCAGCACTACTGTCATATTAAATAATCTATGGGTATTCCCCTGGACTGTTAACCTCATGAGGGCAAGTGCCGTGTCCATTTTGTTCTTTGTTCACAATGCCTGAACAACCACAGGCATTCACTAAGTACCTGCCACACAAATGACCTGACTTCCTTCCTTCCTCTTGGGTTTCTGTAGCAACCCTCTGCCCACCTCCCAACAGTCTGATGTCACAGCCCAACCAGATTTTCAGCTCACAAATGATTAGGACTTGAGGGTGCATGTAAAGGGGAAACTAAGATGGACCAATGAAATCTTATGAAACCCAGAGCCTGTTTTTCTTGCCATCCTGCTGTGTAACAAGCAAAATCCCCCACAGGACCGAAACAAGGAGGTAGACGGCCTTTCCATGGCACAGTTTCTACCTGGGGGTGGATGAGAATCAAGGACTGATAAAGGTGTGGACTAGTCAACACACCATGTGTTAACCCTCTAGAAATGCCCTGAGCATGCCAACTGAAAGAACAGCACCCACTGAACACAAAACTGCTCACTGGCTATCTGGAGAAAGATAGTATATGTGACAACTCAACCCAAGAAGTCTGTTTCCTTCCTCGCTTCTTAAAGACACAGTTAGAGACCTGTGTTCACACTGCATGTGGACGGGTGGCTGACCCACATAAAATAAACCCGAGGAAACCAGAACCACGGTTGCAAAGGGTTTCCGTCTGCTTACAGGGTGGGAGGGAGAGGCGGTCAGCTCTCCCAGACAGCATGTTCTCAAATACTGGGCAGTCCTCCTACATCCAGGATGCCACCAGCACCTGCCACCGTCCCACCTGGATGAGCAAGACTGGAGGGGAAAATTACTCAGAGAACGCATCCCATCGGCCTGGACCCAGGGAGTGTTTTCTAAATTGTAAGGAAGCACAGTACAGAGATAGAAGAGGTAAGCAGGCCAGGCTAAACACAACTCCCATTTTAAGAACTGTTCTTCTGAAGAACTGAATTTAGACGCTCATTCCCTTTTGTAATTTCACTATTAAAGACTCAAAAACCACAATCACAGAGGGATATGAGCTTGTTCCTAACGATATGAACCAAACACCCTTTTGGGCTACAGCCCTCTTTCCTGGAAGAGGCCCAGAGAAGAGAAGTTGATCATACTGGGACAGAAAATGCACCAGACTAGGAATCTGGAGCCCTGGCTTCTGCCCTGGCCCTGTCACCACTCAAGGAAATGAGCTCTGATCAACCATATCCCATTTTTCTCTTCTATTAAGTGAGGTGGTGAAATGAGACCATCCTCGAGTCCCATCCTTCCAGCTCCAGCATTTCACGAGCTCTCTCTGGTCACATGCCTGGCATGCTGTGCAAGTAACATCTGGATACTGTCTCCTCACTCTTTTGAGACTCCTAGTACTTAGGAACAGAATTTAAACTAACAGGTAGTGAAAGTGAAAGTGTTAGTTGCTCAGTCGTTTCCAACTCTTTGTGACTCCATGGATTGGAGCCCATCAGGCTCCTCTGTCCATGGGATTTCTCAGGCAAGAATACTGAAGTGGGTTGCCATTCCCTTCTCCAAGGGATCTTCCCAACCCAGGAATCGAACCCAGGTCCCCCGTACTGCAGGCACATTCTTTCCCGTCTGAGCTACAAGGGAAGCCCACTTGACAGGTAGAGCCCACTCCAAATCTAAAACTTTTGGCAGTGAACAGTGGCTGGGAAGTTATGGCTGCACTCATACACATTTACACACACACATACACACACACACACACACACATACAGGAACTTTCTGGAAGAACTGGTCCTGGGACTTAGCTACAGGTACAGGAACCTGAAACAGGTACAAGGGAAAATAAGTCAACTTCCTAGTTTTTGTCTGGCTTGTGGACAAAAGGCACGTGCCCTGTGTCCCACGTATTTCTGAGTTAGAACTATCTGGACTCTCTGATCCTTAAGCGGCCTATACATGCACACTTTCAAGAGATTCTGGTAGGAATCCAGGAGCAGGAGAAGCAAGACCAGCTACTGATCACAAATGCTGGGAGTTCCAATTAGGACAAGGGCGAAAGTAGGCATGGCACTATTTCAGTACTGAGGCTGCTATGATGCAAAACCACCCAGGGGTAGATTCTGTAGAGGAAATGACACTCCCAGCAGCACCATCTGTTCCTCTTTGTGTCTGGCATGATCTATATTTTAAACCTTGGGTGCAACTAAGGTCTGCCTGTAAGAGCTGGTCTAAAGAACATTTTTTCTAGACTTGTGTTTACATAGCCCCTCACCCTCCCCCATCACCGGCCGGCTTTCTCTTCAGTAAGCATGCCACTCCCCAGCCCAGCAGCAGCCTCAAGCAGGTGCACAGAACCCTTGCATGCAATTTTTCATACAGAGAGGAAAAACTTTTGAGAACTATAAATTACATTGATAAGGAAGGCTCTGTGGGGTTCATGGTAACTCTCTCTCCAAAAGACATAATGATGCGATTTAGAACTGGGTGGCTTCAAGCTAAACCGTCCCTTCCCGCTCCCTGTTTTTTTTAAAGTAGCAGTACATGTGCACTGAATTTAGGCACTATTGCATCTATCAGTTCTCACTACTGTTTATAAAGTTCTGCACCAAAGATCTGGAAACAATGCTACTGGAAAGTTCAAACTTCTTAAATATATGATATAGACAGAGATAGGGCACCTCTTCTTAATTCAGGGCAATACCTTCAACATCTTATGACAAGAGATCTCCCTATACTGTTCTTACCCAAACAAACAATATAACCAAGTAGAACATTAAATCCGAAACAAAAATATGGATGCAGCTTTTAAAATAATTCCGAGAAATGAAAAAATGTATGCCTGCACAAAAACCATGAGTTCATAGCAGCATTATTCATAATCACCAAAACACAGAACCAACCCAAATGTTCGTCTGCTAATGAATGGATAAACAAAATATGGTATATCTATACAACAGATTATTCAGCAATAAAGCAGAATGAAGTAGTGACATATGTTACAACACAGATAAGCTTCAGCAACATTATGCTAAGTTAAAGAAGACACTCATTAAAGATTGCATAATATATGATTCTATTCAAATGAAATGTCCTAATATGTAAACTATAGACAGAGCGCGGACTAGTGGTACCCCTGAACTACAGGAATTGTAGAGAAATAGGGAGTGATTACTAATGGAGTTGCTTTGGGGGGGTGATGAAAATGTTCTAAAATTAGATTAGATTATGGTGGTTGCTGGATAACGCTAAATACAGTACAATCCATTGCTTATACATTTGAAATGGATGATCTTTATGATATATAAATTATGTCCCAATAAAGTTGTCTTTAAAAAATGTCATGACAAAATAAAATCACCCTCCAAAAAAAAAATCCCCTTGAGCCAACTTAGAAATAATCTAGACATATAAGAAAGAGTATTTAAATCGCAATTGATCTAGTTAATGGAATTTTATAAAGCCACTAAAAATAATTATAAAAGTTGTGTCATTACAGGAAAATGTTTATGCTATAATGTTAGATGATAAAAAGAAATAGAGAATTGAACGTACAGGGACTACCACAGAATACATGGAAATGATGTTTGTGTTAGGATGGTAGAATCACAGTGGTTCCCCTCCTCTATTTTCCAAGTTTTCTGTAATCTTGTCCCAGCATATTAACAATTAAAAATAAAAACCTCAGTCTTCCCTCTCCCCTCAGTTTGTCTTGACTACAACTTAAAATGCAAAATAAGCAAAACCACCTTGTTCTCTTTTTCAAGTTCTCTTTTTTAAACTCCCATCAACTTAGTTTACTGAGATCAACTAAGAATAACCCAAAGAAGGAAGAAAGGGATGAACACTTCTTTCCTATTCCCAGAAGCAAGTTTCATTGGCCTCAGTTCAGTTCAGTCGTTCAGCTGTGTCTGACTCTTTGCGACCCCATGGACTGCAGCCTGCCAGGCTTCCCTGTCCATCACCAACTCCCGGAGCTTGCTCAAACTCATGTCCCTTGAGTTGGTGATGCCATCCAACCATCTCATCCTCTGTCGTCCCCTTCTCCTCCTGCCTTCAATCTTTCCCAGCATCAGGGTCTTTTCCAATGAGTCAGTTCTTCGCATCATTAGCCTAGTCTAGCCAAAATTTCAGCAATAGGGCAATTTACGCTCTATTCTTCAACTTCTGTGAATGAAGACAAGTCACTGCTGGCTGCTGCTGCTGCTGCTAAGTCGCTTCAGTCGTGTCCGACTCTGTGTGACCCCATAGACGGCAGCCCACCAGGCTCCGCCATCCCTGGGATTCTCCAGGCAAGAATACTGGAGTGGGTTGCCATTTCCTTCTCCAGTGCATGAAAGGGAAAAGTGAAAGTGAAGTCGCTCAGTCGTGTCCGACTCTTAGTGACCCCATGGACTGTAGCCCACCAGGCTCCTCCGTCCATGGGATTTTCCAGGCAAGAGTACTGGAGTGGGGTGCCATTGCCTTCTCCGTCACTGCTGGCAGGAGGCTGGATTTGGAAAGATTAGACTTTCCCCTTCTTAAAAACGGAGAGAAAGAGTGCTAGCTTCAGCAGCACATACACTAAAATTGAAATGATACAGAGAAGATTAGCATGGCCCCTGCACAAGGATGACACGCAAATTCGTGAAGTGTTCCATTAAAAAAAAAAGGACAGAAAGAAAGGGGAAACTGGGGAAAAACCCCCATTTGTGTCTCTTCTCTGAGGTTTTGTGTTCAATCTCCAACTACAGGAGGAAAGAATCCTGAGTCATCTAATTTTTCACCACAGAAGAGCCTCTTGAGTAATAAGGAACTGTCAGTCACCACCTCTGCGTCTACCAACGCAGGCTAACTTTCATCAGGAATCCAAGGCTAACTTTCCCCAGATTAAGCAATGAGGCTCTGCCAAAAATAGTAATAATAATAATACTTGTATATGCGTTGGGGGGGCAGTACACTTAAGGGCACACTGCTATCAGGTAATTTTATAAGGATCCACTAACACTGGCGACACTAACAGGGAACTACATCTGTTTCTGCTTGAGAAAAATGCTTCAATAATATCCTGTTTCTGGAGGACCGCATGAATTCTTGGCACACAGCTTCTGATGTTTCAGGGGTGGCTATTTTCCTCTTTTGAGATGGGAGAGTCAGGGAGGCAGAATACATCACAGGCAACAACAGAGTCTGTGAAACCCACTTAGTTTTCACCACGGTCACTGCATTTCCTGCTGCTGCTGTACCAGTACCTTCACAGGGACTCAACGGTCCCCTAGCCCTGACGGCAGCACAGGCGGCCCTCCACAGCTGCAGTGACCCAGCTCAGCACCACTGCAAGGTCCACCAAAGGAGTGGAGACTTCCGCACTCAGGTATGAACCAGAAGATGAGAGAGCAAATAGAGGAATCCTGCCGGTTTCTAGGCCAAGGAACTATGAGGGAAAGAAAAAGGACAGGCATCACAGACACAGGTGAGCACAAGAAAAAGGAAATATCCATAGGTGACCACAGGCTCTGCTGCTAAAACCTAGCCCTTGTAAGAGGTGCCTCTTTCCCCAGCACCTCTACTCTTTCAGATAAAGATTTTACAAAGAGACACTGGAACTCACAGCCATCTAAGGGCACAATGGCTGCTGCCGTGAATCCTAGCCGGGGCAGGAGTGAATGTGTCTCGATGCTCAAGGATGGTCATCTCCATGCTGTCCTGAGACTGTTTCACTGGTCTCATATCCATAGCTGTTAGCAGCTTCCAACACCCATCATATACCCCCCAGCCCCAGCCTCGAGTTGCATCCTTCATTCCCACTAACAGGGAAACAACACCGCAGTATTACGGGCCTTATTTCTCATTGTTCTAGTTTCAAATTTCCTGCAATGTGGCATCGTAACAATATTAATTTTTAAAAAAATCACTCCATTAAGTGAAGCCTCACCACAGTCAGATACATGGGTGGACCCTAGCCTAAAGCCATCTCAACCAGGAGAGTCTCTATCAACATACAAGCATTTGTCCCAATGCTTACTCTTAACCCAAGAAGCAAGTTTGCACTCAAGTCTGCACCACAACACTCAAGTCTGCACCACAGTAATATCTGCCTTCAAAGTTAAAAACAAACAAGGCACTGGGCTTCTCCCTCTCCTAGTCCCTTCTCATGTTTCTCCTACTGCCTGAGGGAATACCCCCTAAACAAGACTTCTCTACCGTCCAGGCGGATGGAAGAGGGAAAAGGAATCCTGCTTGTCAGCTTTCACTAGGAGATCACATGTCAATTCAGGAGATCAGTGAAGTGCTTCCTGCACAGCAATTACACAACTGGGCCTGGTGGGTCTGCAGACATTCAGGCCTCCAAGTGGGCACATTAGGCCTGGACACAGGCATCATGTTCCTCTCTGCGAATCGCCCCTTGGTAAACGGAGAACTAGAGGTGAAGACAAGCACATGTGCTCTCTGGCCTTCCTTCTCGGCCTGCAAGAGGCTCTGCTAAAGACATTCTCCCCAGTTCAATTGTTTTGGTACAGAAATGAGGAAGATTACATGACTCACAAATTTTTTCAAAGACACTGTACTATAATTCTCTGGGCCACAGACAGATACCAGTAGTTATCTGATTATCAGAAGAACTAAGAATGTGGAAAAAGAGAACAAGGGAAGATTTAAAACACAAGACAAATTTTTTTCCTGAAGGATGGAAATGCATAACGCTGAAGAGCAATAAACTTGAAACACGTTCTTACTTTTAAGAAGTCAGGTGAATAATTTTCTTTGGAGGGTGCATAAGTGTGTGTTATGGGGGGAGCTATAGAGATTGCTGCCCTGGCCATCGAAAGGGAGGAAATCCCCTAAGAAGAGACCATTACATGAGAGCACAAGTTCAACCACCACATGATGGGGACCTGCCAGGAGACCAGACAAAGTGCTGAGGGCTCATCATCTGCCAGCCTGCATCTGTAATAGCTCATTCTACCTTTCTTCCTTTCATTTCTATCTGCCCAAATTCTGACCTTTGAGCAGGCAAGCCTCAAGCAAATAAGCTGAACTCTGCCATCTGACAATGGGTTTGCTCTGAGGGTTTAAGCACTGCAGGGTGGTGGTGGCAGTGGCGAGGGCGCCCTGGGATGTCTTACTCTGATCAGGGACCTGCCCCATCTAGCTGCAGGTGAGGTTTGGTTTCACAGAACACTTCTACTACAGTATCCAAAAAGCCACTCTGTGGACAGGGATTTCTATTTATCAGGCCTTGTACCAGTACTGTCCCCTATTAACACACTGGGCAGAACTTCCTTAAGCAGCAATGGCCACCAATGAAAGTTAACAACATAATCCAAAATAAGTGGATTCAAAAACTGTGAACTCTGTAAGGAATGGCTTATTCACTGCAGTGACCCGAATACCTAGCACACAGCGTCTGGCATATATTCTATATCACAAATACTTTCGAGAAACTAAAAAAAGAAAGAATGTATGAACAAGGGAATGTTGTGCAAACATACCATAAATATGTACCCTGGAGAAAGAGATAAGGATGCAAGTAATCTGAGAAATAGCCTAAGGAAGTACTTGCCACCAGAGGACATTCTATGGGAACAGCACCATCAGGCCGCCTTGCTGAACTTCCCTCGAACCAGCTTAAGATTTGTTTTCAACGCTTCTTTTCTCCTGGCTCTCACGGTGCCCCAAACCACCTCCTTCTCCTGACCTCCCTTACGGGGTAACTTTTCCCACTTCAGCTGCCCCCACAGTCGCAACCCTGTGGGAGGGTCAGACCGACACCAATATTTGGAGTTTCTAAAAACCAGAAATTAAAAAAAAAAAAAAAAGTCTACACACACAAACAGGAAGTGGTTTCGAGCGTCTCAGCCCGGATAATAATGAAGTTTCTGAGATTAAAGACCAGACGAGGCGCGCGAGCTCCAGAAAGCTCCGGGGCTTGCACACCTGGGCTCCAAGGTTGTCCTGCGAAGTCCACCATCGCTAAGCCGACCCTGCCCCAGCTCGGGACCCGCCGCTTTCGTTGGCCCTGACGCGAAAATGGTTAACAATAAAGAAAAGAAAGCCTCTGCCTACCTCCTCTCCGGCGACCTGCAAAGTGCGGTCTCCACCCTGAACTCCGGTCTGGAGCGCGATCCCGCACGGCCGGCGAGGCCCCTGGGCAGCGCGCCCCGGTCCCGGCCACCAAGCTCCCGTCCATAAGCCTGCCGGTCGATGCTCCTCCCGGCCTCGGCACACAGCCCACCCCGCCAGCCCTCCCGGCCCACGCCAAGCACCGGGGCTCGCCGCCCGGGGAGTCGGGGTGACACCCCGGGGGGCTGGGGCAGGAAGCGCGGACAGCAGCCGACTCGGGGCGGCCGCCCGGGCTCCCCAAGCCGTCCCCCTCCTGGGCGGTGCGCGCCGGCCCCGCGCCCCTGACAGCCGGCCCAGTCGGGCGCTCCAGTGACACAATGCCCGGCCCCGCCGCCGCTCCCCCGGCCGCGGTGACAACTCACCGGGGGAACGGCGCGGCGACCTCCGGGAGGGGGGCGCTCGCAGCTTCCGCGGCGCTGGGATCCGCTCCGCCGCCCGCGCGCGCCCGCAGCCCTCTCGGGTCTAGGCGAGCCCCCGCGCGCGTGCCGTCGTCGGGCCGGCGCTGCGTGAGGAGGAGGCCGGTGGCAGGGGGACGAGGCCGTCGCCGGCTGAGGAGAATGGAACACCGCGGCGGCGGCAGCAGTGGCGGCGGCTGCAGTGCTCGCGTCACTGGGCCAGCTGTACGGCGCGGGCGGGGGAGGCCCGCGGAGGGGAGAGGGGAAGGGGCGGGCGAGGGGCGGGGCCACGCGCGCGCACGTAACGAGTGCCGGCGTCGCGCCGCCGCGACCGTCCCGTTGGGGAAAAGGCCCGGCCGGTAGACGGCTGCCAACACGCACGCGCCGCCGGCTGGCCCGCACGCCCCGCGGCAGGCGAGACGGAGGAAGAAAGGGAGTTCTTAAAGGGACCGTCACGCCGACCCCGCTAGAGTAGACTGGGAGGAGGTGTTGCGGACCGACTGCGACGGCTTCGCACTTAGCCTCTCCAGTTCTTCTGCTCTTATTGTTTGTATTATTGTTTGTATTATTCGGCTATTATTTGGTTTTTTGGAGTACTGTTATCTGCAAAGAGGTGGTTTGCTCTCCGGTCGACTAGGCGCTTTCATTCCTGTTGCCTTAGCTTAGGACTTAGGAATCCCTCTTCAGGCCCGTCGCTAAGCTGTTGTTTTTGTTGTTGCGAAGCCTACCAACGTCAGATTGTCCCAGGAGTAGGGGTGTAAAAATGCAGATTTAGGGTCCTTCGTCCAGCCATTCTGATTCAAAAAGGCTACGACTGGAGTCTTTAAGCCGGTTAAAAATCTACTTTAACAGGCTTTCCTAAAAGGGATTCCTCGGCATACTAAAAGCACGCAACGGATCTCAAAGTTCAGAAATCTTAAGTTCAGCGTGAGGGCTGGCAGAGTCGGGGCTAGAACCCCGCCGCACTCCTGGCTTTATTTCCCAGCCTGAGCTTTGTCTCCCAGGGCTGTTTTCTAACATACAGTATGCAAGCAGTTTGAGTACTTTATAGTTATAGCATCTCTCTATGTATAGGTGGTCCTCCTGCGGCCATAGGAGATAAGTCTTCTGCTTGTGTTTACAGGGCTTTATTGTTGTTGTTTTAGTATCGAAGTCGTGTCCCACTCTTGCAACCCCATGGACTGGAGCCCACCAGGCTCCTCTGTCCGTGGGATTTCCCAGGCAAGAATACTGAAGTGGGTTGCTATTGCCTTCTCCAGGAGATCTTCCCAACCCTGTGATGGAATCGCATTTCTCTATCCGCAGGCAGATTCTTTACCACTGCGGCACCAGAGAATGACCCCATAATGACAATCCTTTTGACTTTTTATCTTGGTACCCCAGGGGCTTGAACAATACCTGTCTCAGTTCAGTTCAGTTCTGTCGCTCAGTCGTGTCTGACTTTGCGACCCAATGGACTGCAGCACGCCAGGCCTCCCTGCCCATCACCAACTCCTGGAGTTTACTCAAACTCATGCCCATTGAGTCGGTGATGCCATCCAACCATCTCATCCTCTGTCATCCCCTTCTCCTGCCTTCAAGAGGTTCTCAATTAATGTTGAGGCGTTCCTACTTGATAGTCAGTGCTAGAGTCTGGGCTTGGACCCAGAGCCTCTGCTGCAGCTTGGGTCAGGCAGGCTCTCCTCTCAGGGCCTCTCACCTAGCCCAATTCTACTAGCTTCTCTAGAAAAGTGCTGTGAATTAACAAGTCAAATTTTTGAGGTAGTTCAAACAAGCAAGCAGAATGTCCGCCACAAAGCATACACACCTGCCCCAAGGAAACGCTCCCATTCTGCTGCTACTGCTAAGTCGCTTCAGTCTTGTCTGACTCTGTGCGACCCTATAGACGGCAGCCCACCAGGCTCCGCCATCCCTGGGATTCTCCAGGCAAGAATACTGGAGTGGGTTGCCATTTCCTTCTCCAGTGCATGAAAGGGAAAAGTGAACGTGAAGTCGCTCAGTCGTGTCCAACTCTCAGCGACCCCATGGACTGTAGCCCACCAGGCTCCTCCGTCCATGGGATTTTCCAGGCAAGAGTACTGGAGTGGGGTGCCATTGCCTTCTCCGGCTCCCATTCTGGGCCCCACACAACTTACTGCTGCTGCTTCCTTTTCCATAAGCCTGTCCTTGTTCTGCCTTCTTTCCTCCTTGAGTTCTGTTAAAGAGAAAACCCACAGGTCCAAAATGGCATCATTTGTGCTAAACCCCATGATTCCAAAGCTAGATTTAATACCAAGCCCAATTGCAGTTTTGATCTTCACCACAAATGTAATCTTAACGAGTTTGGAATTTTCTGGTCAGCACCAATGAGGAGCTGTCACATAGTAATCTGTCACAGGGAGCCTCTCCATTCCCCAGAGGAAGAAGAGACAATCTGCCTAATAAAACCCTTGGCACTTCTTCCCTCCCCCCACTTTCTTTTCTTTTAACGATAGGTCCCTTGCCCCACCCTTTTTCCTGTAAAAAACCTTCCATTTTGTACAACCCCTCTGAGCGCCCTTATAGTTGCTAGATGGGATTCTCCCTGATTCCCGAACCATTGAATAAAGTCAATTAGATCTTCAAAGTTACTGGGCTGAATTTTGTTTTTTAACATGTCCTAGATCCAGACTCACTGCAGAAGGTGGACACCCTCCCTCCCTGCTCAATTTCCCCCTCTGACAAACTGGAAAATTCTTAAAGAGATGGGAATACCAGACCACCTTACCTGCCTCCTGACAAACCTGTTAGAAAAGGCAGAGGACTCAGAGATCAAATTGCCAACATCTGTTGGATCATCAAAAAAGCAGGAGAGTTCCAGAAAAACATCTACTTCTCCTTTATTGACTATGCCAAAGCCTTTGACTGTGTGGACCACAACAAACTCTGGAAAATTCTTAAAGAGATGGGAATACCAGACCACCTGACCTGCCTCTTGAGAAATCTGTATGCAGGTCAGGAAGCAACAGTGAAAACTAGACATGGAACAGTTAAAACTGGACATGGAACAATAGACTAGTTCCAAATAGGGAAAGGAGTATATCAAGGCTGTATATTGTTACCCTGCTTATTTAACTTATATGCAGAGTACATCATGAGAAACACGGGGCTGGATGAAGCACAAGCTGGAATCAAGATTGCCGGGAGAAATATCAATAACCTCAGATATGCGGATGACACCACCCTTATGGCAGAAAGTGAAGAAGAACTAAAGAGCCTCTTGATGAAAGTGAAAGAGGAGAGTGAAAAAGTTGGCTTAAAGCTCAACGTTCAGAAAACTAAGATCATGGCATCTGGTCCCATCACTTCATGGCAAATAGATGGGGAAACAGTGGACACAGTGGCAGACTTTATTTTGGGGGGCTCCAAAATCACTGCAGATGTGACTGCAACCATGAAATGAAAAGATGCTTGCTCCTTGGAAGAAAAGTTATGACCAACCTAGACAGCATAGTAAAAAGCAGAGACATTACTTTGTCAACAAAGGTCCATCTAGTCAAAGCTATGGTTTTTCCAGTAGTTGTGTATGGATGTGAGAGTTGGACTATAAAGAAAGCTGAGCACTGAAGAATTGATGCTTTTGAACTGTGGTGTTGGAGAAGACTCTTGAGAGTCCCTTGGAGTGCAAGGAAATCCAACCAGTCCATCCTAAAGGAGTTCAGTCCTGGGTGTTCATTGGAAGGACTGATGCTGAAGCTGAAACTCCAGTACTTTGGCCACCTGATGGGAACTGACTCATTGGAAAAGACCCTGAGACTGGGAAAGATTGAAGGCAGGAGGAAAAGAGCACGACAGAGGATGAGATGGTTGGATGGCATCACCGACTCAATGGGCATGAGTTTGAGTAAACTCCAGGAGTTGGTGATGGACAGGGAGGCCTGGCGTGCTGCAGTCCATGGGGTCGCAAAGAGTCAGATACGACTGAGCGACTGAACTGAACTGAACTGAGAAACCTGTATGCAAGTCAGAAGCAACAGTTAGAATGAGACACGGAACAACGGAATGGTTCCAAATTGGGAAAGGAGTACATCATGTATATTGTCACCCTGCTTATTTAACTTGTAGGCAGAGTACATCATGAGAAATGCCAGGAGAAATATCAACAACTTCAGATATGCAGATGATACCACCCTAGTGGTAGAAAGTGAAAAGGAACTAAAGAGCCTCTTGACCAAAGTGAAAGAGGAGAGTGAAAAAGCTACCTTAAAACTCAACATTCAAAAAATGAAGATCATGGCATTGGGTCCCATCACTTCATGGCAAATAGATGGGGAAAAATGGAAACAGTGGCAGATTTTATTTTCTTGGGCTCCAAAATCACTGTGGACAGTGACCGCAGCCATGAAATTAAAAGATGCTTGTACCTTAGAAGAAAAGCTATGACAAACCTCGAAATTCCTAGCAGAAATGAGACCTACTATTTATTGTGCACCTACTGTGTGCTAGGCACTTGGTAGGGACTTTATACATGTAACCACTAATTTTGACAATACACTCAATTTAGATATTGTTCACACAATTTTACACATGAGGAAACAGTCTCTGAGAGATTTTTGTGATATCAAAAACTATATAGCATTGCAAAACCAAATTCATTCTTGTTTGTTCCAAAAGTCACACTTTCTCAACTAAATCATATGGCTTGTCCTGTCCCCAATAAAAAGAGCAAATAATGACTCAAATGGTCTTTACATATGTCTTTATGTTTTTATAAAGAACTTTCTTACCCCCCGACTCATTTTATCGCGCTCCCTTCCCCCGCCCCTGTGTCCACAAGTCTGTTCTCCATGTCTGTATCTCTATACCATTTTTTCTAGATTCCATATATATGCATTAATGTACAATATTTGTTTTTCTCTTTCTGACTTACTTCACTCTGTATAACAGGTTCTAGGTTTATCTACCTCACTAGAACTGACTCATATGTGTTCCTTTTTATGGCTGAGTAATATTCCATTGTATACATGTACCACAACTTCTTTATCCATTCATCTGTCAGCCATCTAGGTTGCTTCCATGTCCTAGCTATGGTAAATAGTGATGCAACGAACACTGGGGTACATGTGTCTTTTTCAAATATAGTTTTCTCAGGGTATAGGCCCAGTAGTGGGATTGCTGGGTCATAAAGTAGTTGTATTCCTAGTTTTTTAAGGAATCTCCATACTATTCTCCATGGTGGCTATATCCATTTACATTCCCACCAACAGTGCAAGAGGGTTCCCTTTTCTCCACAGCCTCTCCAGCATTTATTTGTAGATTTTTTTTGATGGTGGCCATTCTGACCTGTATGAGGTGATACCTAATTGTCATTTAGATTTGCATGACTCTAATAATGAGTAATGTTGAGCATCTTTTCCTGTGTTTGTTGGCCACCTGTATGTCCTCTTTGGAGATCTGTCTGTTTAGGTCTTCCACCTGTTTTTTGATCAGGTTTTTGGGTTTTTTGGTATTGAGATGCATGAGCTGCTTGTGTATTTTGGAGATAAATCCCTTGTCAGTTTCATTTGCAGTTATTTTCTCTGATGTGGTTTCTTAAAGGGAGACCACAGCCTTTTACCAGCAGTGTTGTGCTGGAGCCTGTTCATCTGTCTCTCAAGAATCAACTAAAATTCCCAAGCTTTCTGTGAGCCAGTTATTAAACATAGCCTTTATTAAAAATTAAATTACATATGTAAAGTGAAATAAATTATAAGTTAGGGAGAATGTAAATTGGTACAGCTGCTATGGAAAACAGTATGGCGGTTTCTCAGAATACTAAAAATAGAACTATTATACAACCCATCAATTCCACTCCTGTGTATTTTTCTGGAAAAAAAAATGAAAACACTAAAAAGATAAATGCACTCCCAATGTTCATAATAGCATTATTTACAGTTGCCAAGATATGGAAGCAAGCTAAGTGTCTATAAACAGATAAATGGATAAAGAAGATGTGGTGTATATATACCACATACTATATATACACCATGGAATATATATACCATAGTGTATAACATGGAATAGTCAGCCATTAAAAAGAATGAAATTTTTTTTCCAAAATTTTTCCTTTTGCAACACCGTGAATAGACTTAGAGGGTATTATGTTCAGTGAAGTAAGTCAGACAGAGACAGACACGTACTGTACATCACTTATGTGTGTGTGCACTTAGTTGCTCAGTCATGTTCAACTCTTTGCGACCCCATGGACTGTAGCCTGCCCAACTCCTCTGTCCATGGGGATTCTCCAGGCAAGAATACTGGAGTGGGTTGCCATGCCGTCCTCCATGGAATCTAAAAAATAAAACAATCTAGTAAATACAACAAAAACATATTCACAGATATGGAAAACCAACTAGTGGTTACCACGGGAGAGGAAAGAGAGAAGTGGCAAGATAAGGGGTTAGAGGTACAAACTACTATGTATAAAATAAATAAGCCACAGGGATATTTTGTAGAGCACAAGGAATATAGCCAATAGTTTATAATAACTATAAATGAAATATAATCTTCACAAATTATGAGTCACTTTGTTGTACACCTGAAACATAAAATATTGTACATCAGCTATATATACCTCAATAATAAATAATGGCATTTACACTACACTAAAACAATTAAAAGTTTTAAACTAACACACACTCAAAACACATCACTTCCTAATTTTACTACATTGTACTCTTATCTGCACTTTGAAATTTATTTACATGTATTATGCATGTATGTTGGAAATAGTACATCATATTATGCTATTTGGGCTTCCCCAGTGGCTCTGCAGGTAAAAAATCTGCCTGCAATGCAGGAGCTGCAGGAGTCAGGGGTTCGATCTCTGGGTCAGTAAGATCCCCTGGAGGAGGAAATGGCAACC
Organism: Giraffa tippelskirchi; assembly: GCF_054371585.1. Classification (NCBI taxonomy): domain Eukaryota; kingdom Metazoa; phylum Chordata; class Mammalia; order Artiodactyla; family Giraffidae; genus Giraffa; species Giraffa tippelskirchi. The sequence goes on along the minus strand of NC_137281.1, from coordinate 141,597,480 downwards.
TACTCCAGTATTCTTGCCTGGAGAATCCCGTGGACAGAGGAGCCTGGCGGGCTACAGTGCATGGGGTCAGGAAGAGTCAGACATGACTGAGCACATATGCATGACGACGACTATGCAATTTAGCATCTCTTCCCAATTCCAGGTTCAGTGACATCTCATTAATAACTGAAATCAGACATGGTGAAAGTATTTACATCACAGAAATCAGTAAACACTACAAATTACCCCCCAACTCCCAGAACAAGTTGTTAAACATTTACCAGCATGTGTGCCTATAGAAGTCATCATGTAGGAACAGTGAATCCAGCAGAGATGGCCCAGGGTTGGATATACTCCCCATTAAAGCCAGTGAGTGAAGGAGGACAGAGAACATGTGGGTTACCCCTAAGAGACAGCCAAACCCTAGAGAGGGAAGGTTGGGTGAAAAGGATTTGATGCCCCAAAAGTGTGCTGGTTCCATTGCCTCCTCTGAGGTGCACTACGAAGAGTTTGTTTAAATTCCCCTGGCAGAGTTGGATCCCCAGTTACCAAGGAAGAAGGGACAGGAACCTGAGAGGAACGTTGAATGAAGAGGGGCGGCCAGTCCCTGTCCCTTGTGAATGCCTGACCTCTAGTGGTGGAAGTGAGAATGCAGGCCTCTGCCCTTCAGTCTTTTTTTTTTTTTTTCAATTGATTTAATTTTGGAGGGGAGTGTAGCATGCAGGATCCTGTTTCTCCCAGGAGGGATCAAACCCACGCCCCCTGCATTGGGAGCACAAAGTCCTAACCACTGGACTGCCAGGGAAATCCCGGCCCTTTAGTCTTACGGCAAGATTCTCAAACTCCCTCCTCAGAGCTCAGCCACAGCACTCCCCAGCAGGAAGCACAGGACAGCAGGGATAATCTCTGTGAGACAGAAAATGGACCATGGACAGAGCCTCTGCTTCAGACCAGAGAGTCTCAACTGTTCCCTCAAACCTATGCCTCCTTTGGAGAGTGAGTATTTTGTAACACCCTCTTACTGCTAATACTTTGGCCACCTGATGCAAAGAGCCAGCTCACTGGAAAAGACCCTGATGCTGGGAAAGACTGAAGGCAGGAAAAGGGGGTGACAGAGAATGAGATGGCTGGATGGCATCACCAACACAATGGACATGAGTTTGAGCAAACTCCAGGAAATAGTGAATGACAGGGAAGCCTGTCGTGCTGCAGTCCATAGGGTCGCAAAGAGTCAGACAAGACTTAATGACTGAACAACAACAACAACTTACTGCTGTGAGATGAAAATAACAGATACCATAAACTGCCTACACACATACTTGCAGAAATTAAATGCATACATATGTTACCAAAAGACAGCTATCAAAAGAATATTCACAGCATCATTATTTGCAATAGCTCAAAACTGGAAACAACTCAAAAGTCCACCTACAGCAGAAGGGATAGATCGTGTGGTATGTCCATCAATGGGATACTACACAATGGCAAGAATGAACAAACTTCCAGTTCACACAACCATGTGGCTGAATCTGACAATTTTAACTAAAAGATGCCGGACACTAAAGAAGCATATACTACATGATTTCATTTATGTAAAGTTCAAAGATATATAGGCAAAATGAATATAAAGTGTTAGAAGTCAGGATGGTAGCTAGTTACCTTTAGGGTGCATTGTGACTAGAAGGGACTTACGGGGTGCTAAGAATGTTCTGTTTCTTGATCTGAGTCCTGGTTACACAAGTGTTCATTTTGCAAAAGCTCATAAGGTGTATACTTATGATTCATTCACTTCTTTGAAGTTCGTAGTTATTCAACACAAAGTTTACTAATTAAAAAAAATCAATCACTCCAATGCTTGCATCTAGAATCATCATAACTTTGGTAACTATAAACACAGATGGATGTAGGTATATGGGTTTAGAGACCCAAATGCCTTGAGCAATGTTGCTGCCTGTTGATTTTTATGAAATGGTGAGCTCTTTTCAGCAGTTAGTAGAAATAAAACTCTTCCTTCATTTACGTGATTGTTGTATTTCTGATGGTTATAAACAGAGGCTTTTCTTTTCTGCATAAGCAGCCAATGGAGCATACAAGAAACTGTGGTTTCTTATGATGCTAGGCTGCTCTGTCCATTGCCAACCTACTAGCATCCCCTCACTCACCTCGCCAACTGTGAAACGGATATGATGACAGTACCTACCTTGTAAGATTGTTGTAAAGATGAAATAATTTCCTTTCAATAAAGTGCTTGGAAGAAAGTCTGGCAGACAGTGAGAACAAAATAAGTGCTTAATATTATTTTTATCATTCTGACTTGCTGTTCAGTTGCTCATTCGTGTCCGACTCTTTGCAACCCCATGGACTGTAGCACACCAGGCTTCCCTGTCCTTCACCATCTCCCGAAGCTTGCTTAAACTCATGTCCGACTCAAGTCGAGTCAGTGATACCATCCAACCATCTCATCCTCTGTTGTCCCCTTCTCCCCCCGCCTTCAATCTTTCCCAGTCTCAGGGTCTTTTCCAATGAGTCAGTTCTTCGCATCAGGAGGCCAAAGTATTGGAGTTTCAGCTTCAGCATCAGTCCTTCCAATGAATATTCAGGACTGATTTCCTTTAGGGTGGACTGGTTTGATCTCCTTGCAGTCCAAGAGACTCTCAAGAGTCTTCTCCAACACCACAGTTCGAAAGCATCTATTCTTTGGCGCCCAGCTTTCTTTATGGTTCAGCTCTCTCATCCATACATCCAACCATATCATTCTGACTACCCCCACCCATTAAATGCCAATGGTACTGTTAATCCTTATAACAACCAAAAATACCCTCACAGTTGTCCAAACAACTCCTAGGAGGCGACACTGTCCATAATGAACCATGGTTTTAAACCCACCAGATGACCACGACTTACAAGAAGTAGCAGCAGCATTCATTCATTCATTCATTCATTTACTCACCGATCATATGTTAAGAACAACTTGTTTCAGGCGGCATCCTCAAGTTGCTACCAGCCCGAGTGGGAAGACAAAGATGTCCACAGATAATGACAACACAAGATAGCAAGTGTTGACATAGACTGGCAAATTGTCCATCGGCGATGCTAGCCTCCTGTAGAGGAGTGTGGTTAGCCTTCGGTTTGTTTTAATTTTTTAATTTAGTTACTAGTATTTGAAAAGGAGATTTTGCATAAAAAGCAAGGCTTTTTATTCCTTGTTCGATGCATGAGACAAGGGCTCAGGGCCGGGGCAATGGGATGACCCAGAGGGATGGGTTGGGGAGGGAGGTGGGTGGGGGGTCCAGGAAGGGGAACACATGTAAACCCATGGCTGATTCATGTCAATGTATGGCAAAAACTATTACAATATTGTAAAGTAATTAGCCCCCAACTAAAATAAATAAATTTATAAAAAAAAAAAAAAAAGCAAGGCTTTCTGCTTCTCTTTTAAAATCCAAAGTCTTGTACACACTGGGCCTGCATTTGTGTGTCTGGTTGAAAGCTCTGCATGTGCCACAGTCTCCACCTGGCCTTCATTTACTTTCCCTGTCTCGAGGATCCTGGAGCTTGGGGCTACTGTCATAGATCTGTCTGCTGGTAGCTGTGGGAACCCCAAGGAAAATGAAAAGCCTCCAGGATAAGCAGATGAGTGAGTCTTGAATGCTCGTTGCAGGCATGCTTAGTCATGTCGGACTCTTTGCGACCCCATGGACTGTAGCCTGCCAGGCTCCTTTGTCCGTGGAATTTTCCAGGCAAGAATCTGGAGTGGGTTGTCATTTACTTCTCCAGGGGATCTTTCAGACCCAAGGATGGAACCCACATCTCCTGCATCTCCTGCATTGGCAGGCAGATTCTTTACCATTGAACCACCTGGGAAGCCACCTTGAATGCTTGTTGGGAGGCAAATAAAGAGGGAAAGGACAGAGATTTCTCTGGCAGTCCAGTGGCTAAGAATCTGCCTGCCAATGCAGGAGGACCCAGGTTCTATTCCTGGTCTGGGAAGATCCCACATGCCACTAAGCAGCTAAGCCCATGCACCACAATTACTGAAGCCCTCGAGCCTAGAGCCTGTGCTCTAGAAACTACAGAAGCCTGCACACTGCAATGTGGAGTAGCCCCTACTTGCTGCAGCTAGAGAAATCCCACATGCAGCAATGAAGACCCAGCACAGCCAAAGACAAATAACTAACTATAAAAGCTAGACAAAGAAAGAGAGAGAGAGAGAAAGAGAAAGGACATTTTACTGGAGAAGGAAACGGTGTGTTTAGGGGCTGTGCTCTGAAGCAGGGGCATGCCTGAGGACCAATCGCTAGGACATGGAGGCATGTGGCAGAGTCCTTGGGCCACTGCCACAGAGGGTGGCCTGGGACAAGCTGGAAGCCAGGCCAGAACTTGGAGGTTCCCAGGCCTGAGGTCAGCCTGCTGTCTTTCTCTGCATACTCCCTTGACTTGAGATAGGAGCTCAAAACCAGAGCAAGTGCCAGGGCTGAGGTGTTGCCAGACACTGACCACAGGGCCCTTGTACCTAGGACTATGTATCATATGTCTGGGGATTGGGGCTCAGGAGATGAACAAGAAGCAAGAAGAAAGTGACAGGAACAGCATAGTCCTTGGAATCCCTGCAGGCTGGTCTAACCTGGCATGACTGAGAGGTTCAGAGACAGCTTCTCAGCTCCTCTCACATGTCTAAAATGCACCATTCACATCCCCTAGCTCAGTGCTTCTCAAACTTTTCTACACGAATCACCTGGTTATCTTGTTAAAACTGCAGATCCTGACTTAGCAGGTCTGGGGTGGAGCCTGAGAGTTTGCATTTCAAACCCACCAGGGATGCTGTTCTGCTGGTCCAGAATCACACTTGGAGACCCCAGATAGGAGTTTCTCAACTGCCCAATGAACTGTTCCAATGAACACCCAGGACTGATCTCCTTTAGGATGGACTGGTTGGATTTCCTTGCAGTCCAAGGGACTCTCAAGAGTCTTCTCCAACACCACAGTTCAAAAGCATCAGTTCTTCTGTGCTCAGCTTTCTTTATAGTCCAACAGTAAATTTTGTCAATAAATTGCTACAAAATAAAGACATATACATATTATAATAGAGCATATCAAGGAATTACTAGAATTCTTCAAGGAGTTTAGAATCTTCAAGGTCTACTACAAAATTGCAGAGCAAATATTCACAGGCTTACAAAGAGAAATTAGATTCAAACTGAATTTTTTCATTCAATGGAAAAGAACACTATATTCATACGAAGCTTGGATTAAACCAATTATTAACAAGCAAAGTAACTTCAAAATTAACTTTTCTTGTCATTTAAGATACAATGAAAGAATGCATAAATAGGTGTTTTAAATCATATGCCAAAAATGAGGCCACTTGCAGTTTCTTATATGACCTCAAGATACAGAAAAAGTCAGAGGAAACATTAAAGAGGCGTGGTGTAAATTTACGTTTAAAATCAAATTCAAACGTACATGAAACTGATTTGTGTGAAGAATTAAATCTGCCTAGAAAGATTGTCCCATGGGAATCATCAGGTCTAAACGTACCAAAATTTATATTTTGAAATAATTTATCAAAAATGTATTCACAGGCCATAAAATATTCTTAACAGCTTCAGTAACAGCTGCATCAGCAGAAAACTCCTTCTCAAAATAAAAAATTATTGAAAATATTTGCTACCTTACATTTGCCAAGAGCAACTAACATTACTTTCCATTATACTGATTGAAAATAAATTTGCTAAAATTATAAATTTTGGTGACCTAATAAATGAACTTGCAGATAAACAAGCCAGAAAATTCTTGTGATCAATCAAGACCTAACATTAATGAATTATTGTTATATTTTGCATTATATCTAGACAGCATATTAAAAAGCAGAGACATTTCTTTGCCAACAAAGGTCCGTATAGTCAAGGCTATGGTTTTTCCAGTAGTCATATATGGATGTGAGAGTTGGACTATAAAGAAAGCTGAGTGCTGAAGAATTGATGCTTTTGAACTGTGGTATTGGAGAAGACTCTTGCGAGTCCCTTGGACTGCAAGGAGATCCAACCAGTCCATCCTAAAGGAGATCAGTCCTGGGTGTTCATTGGAAGGACTGATGTTGAAGCTGAAACTCCAATACTTTGGCCACCTCATGCAAAGAGCTGACTCACTGGAAAAGACCCTGATGCTGGGAAAGATTGAGGGCAGGAGGAGAAGGGGACGACAGAGGATGAGATGGTTGGATGGCATCACCGACTCAATGGACATGGGTTTGGGTGGACTGCGGGAGTTGGTGATGGACAGGGAGGCCTGGTGTGCTGTGGTTCACGGGGTCGCAAAGAGTTAGACACTACTGAGCGACTGAACCGAACTGAACTGCCTGAAGGCCAGAAATTCTTTTCTGGGAGCTCAGATCCAAAAGTTGTCCAGACACTGCAAGGATGGGCTCCAGGGACAGAAGCAGGCCTCCTAGGGGGGATCCAGTGCTGCCTTCCTGTGAGCCTCTCCTCCCCACTCCTGTGGTTCCTGCCGCTACCACTGTCACGACCACCAAAATGGGTCCAGGTCTGACTGGGCCACACTGGGGCCCAGTGGTGTCCCAGACTTTGCCAGGCATGCGTATACCTGCAGGGCCATTAAGCCTATTGCCTTGTGTTCCTGTTGCCTGCCCACCTAGGGTCTTGTCTCATGTACGCTCCATTGAGTCATTGGACTTCACTTTACAAAACACTTACCCATTTCAAAGATTAAATTATTAGAAGTTTCCAGATGGGGACAGAAAAAGAGCATTAAATCAAAGCAGATTTAATGCTCTTTCTGAGCATAGGACCTGTTACAACCACCCAGGCTGCACATCCAGGAGCCCCACCCCACACTGGGTGGTGATAAGCAGTAGGGGAAATGGGGCTTAGTGAGAGAGTGGTAACCAGGGGAACCCACGGGCCTCTCAGAGGCAGCAGGAAGGCCTGTGGAAAGGAGAGCTAGGGACTTCCCTGGTGAGCCAGTGGTTAAGACTCTGCACTTCCACTGCAGGGGGCAGGGGTTCGATCCCTGGTCGGGGAACTAAGATCCAGCATGCCCCGTGCTACAGTTGGGGGAAAAAAAGGAGAGAGCTAGAAGACTCTGGGAGCATACAAGGAGTTGATTTTAGAATCTACAGGCAGGCAGCCCCTGCACAGCTCCATGGAGGCAGGCTGCTCTGGTGGGGACAGGAGGCGCTGAGAGAAAGCCTGTTCACAAGGACTGCTGGCTCCCATGGTTACTCAGGGAGAGATCCTCCAGGTTCAATGCCCTCTTCCTCTGCCCTCTAGCTCCCTGCACCTTCTCTATTTGCTGCTTTCACATCATTTCTTTTCCTAACTTCACTCCAATTTTTCTCCACCTCTTCCTCCTCTATCCTCCTCTCCTTTGCAAATGTGTGTATGTGGGGGTTGGGGGGTCAGGCCTAGATCTTCTTGGTGGTAAGAAATTCTTCCAGACAAAGATTAATTTCAGAGAGGTGAAAATCTTCTCCCCAAGGCCAAACATAAGTGGGGGGGGGGGGAACCCATGGCAAAGGGAAATTGGCCTCAAAATGCAAATACCTTTGGAAAACTTGAGTGAAATTCTAACACCAGCCTCTCAACAGCTTGCACGGAAGGTCACCACAGCTTCAGAAGGAACCGCCCAAGAACAAGCAGGGGACTTGGGCTGAGAAGAGCAATCACAGCAGAGAGAATCTGCTGGGCAAATGGAACATCCCGTCCACAACATTGCCGCCGATGTTCCGGGCTGCCACTTCTGATAAATTATACGTGTGCTCAGGGTCTCAGTAAAAGGGCATGTTCACATTCATGGCAATCCTACGAGGCAGGAGTCACGTGGCAAATCTGTGAGGCAGGAGTCAATTCCCTGCTTTAGCAATGGGAAAGTGGGGGCTCAGAAAAGTCAAGTAACAGGCTCAAAGTCACCTAGCCAGTAATTGTCAGAGGCAGGATTCAAACGGTGGTGTACCTGACTCCAAGTCCGGTATCTTTTCTGTGTTGTTTTTGTTCACCACTCAGTCGTACATACCGTGGGATAATGTGTCTTTGTCCCAAAGCTGCCCTTAAGCAGATCAGCGCAGTCAGCAAAGTGTATCTTTCATCACGTCTTTTTCAGCCTCCTGGCCTCTCCTTTTGGGTCTTCTTTGACCTGATACAGCCACCCAGTGCTACCAACTGGGAGTGGTGGAATTTCAGGCATAGGAACATGCCAGTGGAGAGAGGTGTCCTCTGGTTGGCATACCTCTCTGGTCCCTCATTCACCTATCCCAAAGGGCAAGATCAGCTCTGTCTGAGCTGCTGTGTTCTGTGTACAAAACCATGATTTATGGGACTTCTTTGGTGGTCCAGTGGTTAAGACTCCATACTTCCACATAGGCATGTGGGTTCGATCACTAGTCAGGGAACTAAGATCCCACTTGCTGCACAGCATGGCCAAAAAGAAACAAAACTACACCATGGTTTATGGATACGTCCCTACGTTATTTCTATTGTTGATCAAAGTCTGACTCCTTTGCAAACTTCAGGCATTCAGTTGTTCCCCTTTTCCAAATGGGGAGGCTGAGTATAAAGCTGCAAGAAGGAATGATATCCATGGAGTGCTGTGTGGGCGGGGTGTTGGGGAGGCACTCATGGGAACCCCTGCTCTATGCCCTTTCTGTCTGAAATGAGTCACTGCGATGCCAGTCTCTTAAGGACCTGAGCGGGGCTTCCCTGGAGACACCTGACACCTGACACCTGACCCTTCCTCGGCCTCTCCTTTCAGAACAGTCTCCAGGTCTTTGCTCAACAGTTTTGTGAGCTAGCCGAATCCCCATCCATGCCGGCCGCCCACCTAGCTCGCGGAATGCTGGCGAGCCATAGGCAACTTCTGCCAGCCTTTGGGAGCTTTCCCTTCTGAAATCTCTGGCCTGGCACCACTCCCAGCCCCAGTCAGCAAGGAGCTGCTGCATCACTGTGGCTTTTCCAGCAACGGCTTTGTCCGGTCGAGGGAGCAGCTTTGATCTCCGTGGAGCTGGAAGGATTGGGGATGGAAGAAGGAGGCCAGAGATGAGAAGCCAGGAGGGCCTGTACTCACTTGTTCAGGACCTTCCGCCGAGCACCTGTAGGCTCCATACAACCCCAAGGAGTTGGCAGGTGTGACTTACATATTCACAGTTCAACTTTGATACTAACCCTCAGGCAGAAATAGTTGTCGGTTCTAGCAGTATGGCATGGAATTTGGAGTTAAGAAGGATGTCTCTGAATGCACCTTTTCATCCAGTCATGGGCATTTCAATATTTTGTAATCATATTAACAAAGACGCTCTGTCTACAGAACTGCTCTCCAGGCTCCCCAGCTTCACAGATTAAAGTACTCCTCTCTAACATGTCTTGGAAGAAGATAAAACTTTTGTGACAAGGGATAACATAGATACTCAAAAAAAAAAAGAAGAAGTAATCTGTCAGAAGTCCCAGCAGTTTTGAGAATTCCTTGGTGGTCGAGTGGTTAGGACTCTCCACTTCCACTGCAGGGGGCACAGGACAAAGATAAGCTCTGTCCCCTCAAGAAGGTCCTCTGCAGGCCACATTCTGCTCTCCCTGCCACTTTGGGAAGGCCTTCAGCAGGGTTGCCTCCTCTCCATTCCATATCGGAGAGGATCTGCAAGAAGACTCAGGGCTCAGAAAAGATCCTCAGGGCTCTGATGGAGGTCCTGTCCACCTAACCAGAGAGCCAGCCACATGTGCGCAGAGAGCTTGCTCTTTCTGCTCTGTATTGCACAGTTTGATCTTGTTGCCACTGTGAAGGTCTCAAGCTGACGTTGCTCAGCATAGTTAATAACGTGCTTGAATTTGAGTATCTTTAGGTGGCCCATTCTCACGCCACCATGGGCAGACCCTCCACTCTGCGTTGCAAGCATTTGCTATAGAGGATACAATTATCCAGCTGGTATCCCAACAATTTTTTAAAAAATGGTGGGCCTTACCCCTCACACATACTTTTAAGTCCGATCTTCTCTGGGAGAGTTCCCTCTCCAGCAACTGACTCCCTCTCCAGGGCTGTTGGTCTTTGAACATCTTTGCAGAAATAGCATGGCTCTGAGTTGATCTGGATTTTAATCCTGGTTTCACTGATTAGCTGGGTTTATAGGACTTCTCACTGTAAACCAGAGCTCACTTCTGCTGATTCATTGATATGCATCAAACATCTTTAAAATGCCCATGAAAAGTGAAATTGTTAGTCGCTCAGTTATATCTGACTCTTTGCGATACCATAGACTATAGCCCACCAGGCTCCTCTGTTTATGGAATTCCCCAGGCAAGAATATTGGAGTGGGTAGCCATTCCCTTCTCCAGGGGATCTTCCCAACCCAGGGACAGAACTTGGGTCTCCTGCGTTGCAAGCAGATTCTTTACTGTCTGAGCCACCAGGGAAGCCCCACTAGTTAAATTATTAAATGACTGTCCTTCCTTAACAAGAAATGCTGTGCAGTGATAAGGATAGGAAGGACAGGAAGTATCTCCAAGATATATTACACGTGTGCTCAGTCACTAATGTATCAATAAAAAGGGAAAGATGAGCTTGTAGTATACCAATTTTAGTTTTCTAAAGAAATGTGGATTATACAGACATATAACTGTTGTTTACACCCATTATCTCTGGAAATATGCACAAGAAAGCAATTTTGGTTCAGAGTGGGAAATTGGAAACCAGTGTCAGAAAGACCTCCTTCTCACTGTGTATGTCTTGTACCATCTGGATTTATTTTTTTTTTTACCATGTATACATTTTCCTGTCTAAGAATAAAAATTTTAATGCAACAAAAAGTGGAAAAAAGAGTCCGCATCATTTATCCCAGTAATTCCACTGCTACTCTATCCAAGGTGGGAATGTAGACCAAATGATTGGCAGGAGTCTGACTGGGACCACGCTTCACCATCCCATCCACAAAGAGTGTCCAGGATCCTGCCTTGGATTGCCAGTGTTGCCCTGATCGGCCAACCTTGTCAAGAAAAGGAAACGAAAGCAGCTGGGCTTTGTTCTTGGTGATCCTTTTTTTCCTTTTGAGGCTCACAGACCATTCACTGGTGGACCCCACCCTGGGCTGATGTCAAGTTCACTTTTTGCCCTGGGCTGGGCTGGATCATGTTGCTTGGCAACAGAAAACCTGCAGGTCCCTGCCCAATTCCCTGGGCTGCCCAGGGCCCTGGCATCTGGCTGTGCCAAAGCAAGGAAAGGCTCCGGTGGGGGGGGCTCGTGGGTTGCTCTGGTGGGGAGAAGTTAAGGGTACAGTGATGCAGTGATGGAGAGAGACAGAGAGGGAAGGAAGCCATGTATGACTTCCCAAAACACTGGGCAGAAAGTGCCTGAGATGTTCAGTATTTGGAATCTGTTCTTTAAAGACAGGTCCTCTCTATGCATCCTTGAATAGAAGGCAAGTACTCCCTGAACAAACACATTTCCCAGCTATCTTAGGGAGACTTCCTTGGTGAGCAAGAGCCTCTGGGTCCTGCAGTCACTTGAGAAGAGGGCCACAGGGGCTGCGCTAGGCTGTTTGGGGGGCTTGGCTCGGGTGGAGCTTTGTGACAGGGAGCTCTGGGTGGGGTACCCATCTGGAGTCCCCCACAAGTTGATGGGGAGAGTGAGTGAGCTGCACTTGGCCTGGTTCACTCCCAGCCATCCTTTCTGTCTCCGCTTCCAAGTCCCTTCCTCAGGGAAGCTCTCCCTTCCCCCAGACTAGGTTAGATTCTCCTTTGTTCCCTCTCATAGCCCGCACTCCTTATTCCCTGGTGGCTCAGATGGTAAAGAATCTGCCTCAATGCAGGAGACCTGGGTTTGATCCTTGGGTTGGGAAGATACCCTGGAGTAGGAAATGGCAACCCACTCCAGTATTCTTGCCTGGAGAATCCCATGAACCAGAGGAGCCTGGCAAGCTACAGTCCATGGAGTCGCAAAGAGTCGGACACGACTAAGTGACTGACACTCACTCTATCCCTCTTTGCAACGTGCACCTGTCTCTCCCAGCCCCTAACACCACACGCTCCGTGAGGGCAGCGGCCATGTCTGCCTGTTCACCACCAGCCCCAGCACCTTGCCCCTCAAGAGCAGAGAGTATCAGCTGAAGGAATAAATGAATGGAAGAAAGGACAGTCAAAACAGAAGGGCACCGTGCAGAGTCCCCACTGCCCCGCACATTTTCCTCCGCCCGGCTGGATACAGAGGGCTTGGGTAATGCAGGCAGCCTGATCTGTTTCCTGTGCCAGGCAGGGGAAGCTGGTGTTTCCCAAAGATCCTTGTTGTCACTGTTCCACCTGCATAATGAATAACAGCCATTCTTCCCCAAGAATGAAGTCATTTCCCTGGATTCAACATAAAACCCCACAGGAAGGAAACTAGCATTTATTGCACACCTACTACGTGCCAAGCAGTTGGGTGTCTTACTTAATTCTCACAACAGCTCTGCAAAGCAAACAATTTCTGTTTTCACAGATAAGGCAACTGAGGCTCAGAGATGTTCAGTCGTTTGTCGTAATAAGATCCAAAATTTAGACAGAGATGTGTGTGTGATCCCGAAGCCCACGCCAGGTCTCAGTGGAGGATGGTGTCCTGGTGAGCCTTAGCCCTGAGCCCTGCTGGCAGTGCCTGTGGCTGCCTCTCCACTTGACTCTCAAAAATGCAGGCAATGATGGGAAGGCCCTCCGCAGAAAGGAGGAAAGAAGGGAAAGGGTATGATTAGAGAGATGAGACCAAGTATGTATTGCGTCCATTTATTCCTCAGACCTTCTGGATATCTGTGTCAGGCCCAGGGATTGGAGACAAAATGTCATAAAATACAAGTCCTTCCCTCATAGAGGTCCTTATCTGTGGGTAAACTGAATAACAAAATCGGACCTTAAGTTTAGCAAAATTGATGCTCTTAGTTCATTCATTCAATTAAAAAAAATGTTTGAAGTTCTCTACAATAAAAAGTTTAAAAATATGTACTGTAGGGACTTCCCTGGTGGCCCACTGGTTAGGAGTCCTCCTGCCAATGCAGAGGGCACAGGTTCGATCCCTGGTCTGGGAACTAAGATCCCACATGCCACCCGGCAACTGAGCCCATGCACCACAACAAGAGAAGCCGCTGCAATGAGAAGCTTGCTCACAACCATGAAGAATAGCCCTGACCGCTGCAACTAGAGAAAGCCCGCACACAACAACGAAGACCCAGCTCGGCCAATAAACAAATAAATAAATATTTAAAAATTAAAGGAAAAAGAAAATCATTCTTACCGCCTTGGGGGGAAAAATGTATTGTAGCTCCATTCAAACACAGCACTCAGAGTATGAAGAAAGCCCAGAGGAGGGGTATCCAACCCAGACTAAAGGGCCAACCACGCAAGGTGTTACTGAGGAGGGGCCATCTGAGCTGCGTTTTGCTAGACAAAAAGGAATTTGTGGGGCAAAGGGGCATGAAACAAGCGTTGCTGGCAAAGGCTATGTGCAGAGGGAGATGCTGAAGTATGAAACAGCATGGCCTGCTGAGAGAATTGTTAAGTACACGTCAATTTCTTGGACTGCAAAGAATTCTTTGGACTGAGAGTCCCTTGGACTGCAAGGAGATCAAACCAGTCAATTCTAAAGGAAACTAACCCTGAATATTCATTGGAAGGACTGATGCTGAAGCTAAAACTCCAATACTTTGGCCACCTGATGCCAAGAACTGACTCACTGGAACATACCCTGATACTGGGAAAGACTGAAGGCAGGTGGAAAAGGGGACGACAGAGGATGAGATGGTTGGATGGCATCACCGACTTGATGGACATGGGTTTGAGCAAGTTTTGGGAGCTGGTGATGGACAGGGAAGCCTGGCGGGCTACAGTTCATGGGGTTGCAAAGAGTCGGAGACAACTGAGTGACTGAACTGACTGTCAATTCCCATTGCCAAAAGGAGAAAGATGCTTCCTTCAAGTTCTGTAGAATTGTCCCTCAGGTACATTTAACATTTCTCTGGGCCTTAGGGGTTGGGCTTGCTGTTTTCTGTCCTGATTTCTTACTTTGAGGGTAGCATGAGAACCACCAGCAGATGAGCGGAGGAAGGGCGCCACCTGGAGGCCACATTGTGAAGTGACCATTGAGTTCCTCCTCAAAATTTGCCTTCAGTAAACAAAATAATTCTGCCTGCCATTCAGTCTATCAAAGAGCTAAGCATCAGGGAAATCTCCTAATCTCCAGGAACAAAAGGCGAAATGAGCAGCGGGCAACATTTCCAAATGGAGAGAGGAACTGAAATTCAAGTTAAAGACATGACTTCCAGGCATAAAGGAAATTAGCCAAAAAAACGCTTGGACTTGTTCATCATTTCATTCAAACTCAGCAATAATAATAATGATATTCTATTTATGGAGTGTTTACCATGTGCCAGCGACATGGGTACACTATGCTATGTGCTGAACATATTCCCTCTTGTTTAATTCTCAGCAACAACCTTATAAGAGAGATACTACTATACTTATTTTATGGTGAACGAAGGGCAGTTCAGAGAGGTGGACTAACTCTCCCAGAATCACACAGCCAGGACACGGACAAGCTGGGATTTGAACCCAGGTTTGTGGACTCAGAATCTCAAGCTCTCAACCAATGAGTTAGACACCCGATGGATATGGCCATTAAACAGGTCCAAAGAGAAACTCATCATCTTTGTCCAAATCTTCCCCTTCCTCCTGCATCCTCCATCCCAGCAGATGGCACTACCTTCCCCACATCCAGTTGTCTAAGCCAGCATCCTAAGAGTTTTGATCCCACACCTAATCACTCACCAATTTGTGATTCTCTCATAAATATCTTTATCATTTTTCTATTCTCTCTGTCCTCACGGCTGCTGCCTTAGTCCAAGCCAGGCCCACCTCTTGCCTGACTGGATGCTCTTCCAGCATTCTCTCTCCTTCCACCAGCACTTGTGTGATTGATTTATAGTCATCTCCCCCATTATTCACTCCATGACAATAGGGTTCCACTGCTATAAAGAGATTGGGATACCAGACCACCTTATCTGCCTCCTGAGAAACCTGTATGCAGGTCAAGAAGCAACAGTTGAAACCGGACATGGAACAACAGACTGGTTCAAAATTGGGAAAGGAGTATGTCAAGGCCCTATGTTGTCGCCCTGCATATTTAACTTATATGCAGAGTATATCATGCAAAATGCCAGGCTGGATGCAGCTCAAGATGGAAGAAAGATTGCCAGGAGAAATATCAGCAACTTCAGATATGCAGATGACACCACCCTAACAGCAGAAAGCGAAGAGGAACAAAAGAGCCTTTTGATGAAGGTGAAAGAGGAGAGTGAAAAAGCTGGCTTAAAACTCAACATTCAAAAAACCAAGATCATGGCATCTGGTTCCATTACTTCATGGCAAATAGATGGGGGAAAATGGAAACAGTGGCAGATTTTATTTTCTTAGGTTCCAAAATCACTGCAGATGGTGACTGCAGCCATGAAATTAAAAGATGCTTGCTCCTGAGAAGAAAAGCTATGACAAACCTAGAGAGCATGTTAGAAAGCAGAGACATTACTTTGGCAACAAAGGTCCATATAGTCAAAGCTGTGGTTTTTCCAGTAGTCAAGCACAGATGTGAGAGTTGAACCATAAATAAGGCTGACCACCGAAGAACTGGTGCTTTTGAACTGTGGTGTTGGAGAATACTCTTGAGACTACCTTGGACAGCTAGGAGATCAAACCAATTAACCCTAAAGGAAAGCAGTCTTGAATATTCATTGGAAGGACTGATGCTAAAGCTGAAGTTCCAATACTTTGGCCACCTGATGTGAAGAGACAACTTATTGGAAAAGACCCTGATGAGGGGAAAGATTGAAGGCAGGAGGAGAAGGGGACAACAGAGGATGAAATGGTTGGATAGCATCACCGACTCGATGGAAATGAGTTTAAGCAAACTCTGGGAGATGGTGAAGGACAGGGAAGCCTGTTGTGTTGCAGTCCATGGGGCCACAAAGAGTTGGACACGACTGAGCAACTGAACAACAACAATGCACAATTTGCAGTGTTAGAATTTCCCCTTTTAAAAAAAAGGAGTGTGTGTACGTGTGAGTGTGTGTGTGTGTTGCCAGATAGTTGGAGGAAAGGCCTGTGGGAACAGGAGCTACACAGTCAGAGTAATCCCTCCGAAAACAGAAGCAGCCTGAAGCACTGAGCATATGTCTCTGGCTCCATGCCAGAGACAGATGACCCAGCAAGAGAGGCAGAGACTGAAGACAAGTCTGGGTCCTGAGCAACAGCTCCTCTTTTTCAAAAAATTATTTTTACTTATTTATCTGGTTGTGCTGGATCTTAGTTGCAGCATGTGAACCCTTAGTTGTGGCACATGGGATCTAGTTCCCCACCAGGGACTGACCCCGGGCCCTCTGCATTGGAAGGGGGTGGAGTCTTAGCCACTGGACCACCAGGGAAGTCCCAAGAGCCCCTCTTGCAAGCAGACCCTTCAACGTTTCATAGTCAAAATGCCCAGGGGACCCCCAGGATCTGGCTGTACTGAGGGAAGAGGCCACTTCTCCAGTATCATACAAAATGGAATGAGGTGTGGCTCTTCTGGGAGTAAGAGAAAACCCCGCTAGATTAATTGTAAGACTCCCTCTAGATTTCCTTGCTGATACACCTCCGCGGTTTAGGACAGGTTGGGCTCTCCTGTCCCACAGGCCCAGTCCTCAACATGAGCATCATCTGCTTAAGATACTTAACTCTAAAGATTCATCCAAGTGGCCTAATAGCTCAAAATACTGTGACAAGGCCAGTTTCATGGGACTTACGGTGGGCAAAGTAGCACCAATTATACCCCGTTGCCTTTTGCTGATGCATTCATCAGGAGAGTCTACTATGCACCACGCTCTAAGCAGTTATGAGCAGAAATAGACGTTGACCGGTCCTCCCACAGCTTCTAAGTCCCTGCTGCCTACACACCAAGCTGTGTAACTGAGCTGGCAGGCTCCAGGTAATTATTTTATCTTCAGGTAATTTTTTTTCTTTCCTATTTTCTGTATTTCTAATTTCCCATTCTGATAAACATATATTATTTCAATGAAGGATGAAATAAAACACATTTATGTTTAACAACTATTACCTTTACCTGTTAGTTTGTGTGATAAACTTCTTCTTAAGGCTTCAGTCTCAAGAACTGGGAATGGTTACTTTTGACACTGCATATTGCTCTGTGTCTGATCAGGAGATAGAAACTACACAGTAATTTAAAGTAAAAGTGAAAGTCGCTGAGTTGTGTCCGACTCTTTGTGACCCCATGTCCTATACAGTCCATGGAATTCTCCAGGCCAGAACACTGGAGTGGATAGTCTTTCCCTTCTCCAGGGGATCTCCCCAACCCAGGGATTGAACCCAAGTCTCCCTCATTGCAGGCAGATTCTTTACCAACTGAGCTATCAGGGAAGCCCACACAGTAATTTAAAGGGTAAGCTTAATATAAAGAGGTACTAAGCTATGAAAAGAGAGTAAATATGAAGATACAAAGCGAATGCTTGAAGGTTCCCTAAGGCTGAGGGGAGTCCTCAAGGAAAGACAACTTGGAAGGGAAGCCCCTTCCTCAAGGTTGAGGCTCAGACTGCCCTGGACAGGGTGTGGCTGCAGCCCACTGGTTTGGGGCAAAGAGGTTTGGGGCAGAGACGCTTTGCAGCTGTTGGGTGAACAGGAAACAATTGTCGCCGGCACAGGCGCACAGAGGCTGGTGAGAGGGAGCGAAAGGGACACTACAGGCTCAAGGCTTGGAGCACATGGTGTCCACCTCAAAAGCATGGGAAGGTGGTCCCCAGGCTTGAGCCAGGGCTGCAAAGTTGCCAAGAGACTGCTCTGAGTATGCAGCTGGAGTTGACGGCGGGGTGGGGGGGGGGGGAGCGGCGCTGTGGCCCACAGGGCAGTCCCACACACCTGAACCGCTCACTATGGAGCAGAAGAAAAAGGCGAAACTCACAGCACACAGGAACCAGGGAGAGATGCAGTCATCCTCCTGCAAGGACCCTGCAGCTTCCTCTACTGGCAACCCCTAGCATCGTGCACGCATGTTAAGTCGCTTCAGTCGTGTCCAACTGTGTGTGACCCTGTGAACTGTAGCCCGCCAGGCTCCTCTGTCCTTGCGATTCGCCAGATGAGAATACTGGAGTGGGTTGCCATGCCCTTCTCCGGGGATCTTCCTGACCCAGGGATCAAACCTGCATCCCTTATGTCTCCTGCACTGGCAGGCAGTTTCTTTACCACTAGGGTCACCTGGAAATTATCAAGAGCAAGTACTGACCGGTAAATTAGAAGGTGCAAAGCAATAAATTCATAACTGGCACAAGCTGTTGTCAGTCATTAGCACAGGGGTTCCCAAGCTTTTTCTATAAAGAGCCTGAAAGTAAATATTTTAAGCTTTCTGAGTCATACAATTTCTGTCAAAGCCTTGAATTCTGCCACTGTTGCACGCAAACCAGCAGAGACAACAAGTCAACAAATAAGCATGGTTGTTCCAATGAAACTTGATTTACAAAAATAGCCAGTGGTTTTGATCCAGAGATCATTTACCAACTCCTGATTTAGAACTTTAGATTGAATCATCTGTTCTGCGAAAGGGATTACATAGAGAGGAAGGGGGATGAAAGCACAGAGCTGAGGTGGGTGGTGGAGGCTAAGAAAAAGGAATTTAAATGGAGATAATGTCAACACTGTGTTTTATTTTGTCCAAATTAGATGAGTGCTATGTACTGAATGTTTGTGGCTACCCTCCCCCCCCCAAAAAATTCGTATGTTGAAACCTTAACACTCAATGCAATGGTGTTGGGAGATGGGGGTCTTTAGGATGTAATTAGGGCATGAGGACAGAGCCTTCATGATGGGCTTCGTGTCCTTACAGGAAAGGGCTTGCCCTCCGCCATGTGAAGATACATAAAGACGGCCATCTAGAAACCAGGAAGTGGGTCCTTACCAAGCACTGGCTCTGCCAGTATCTTGATCTTCTCCATCTCCAGAACAGTGAGAAAGAAATTTGTTTTTTAAACCACTCAGTCTACGGTAATTTGTTATAGCAACCCAAACTGACTAAGACAGCGAGCTATTATATTAAAGGATCTAGTGGGGTACTTAAGAAATTTTTATCTCTAAGTGTCTTTGCAAGACAAAGTCGATGTTGTGCCTTTTTCTTTTCAGGAAGCTGAGACTGAGAAAGGTAAAGACATTTGCCTCAACTCATAGAGGCCAGCTGAGCCAGAATTTGAATTATTACTCTGACTCCTAAAGCTCTCATGTCCACTACCCCACTTGCAAGGGACAGGTGGGTACTCCCAAGCTGGGTTGCTTCCTTTGCTAGGTACCCTAATAAAGTTGGATTTAATGCTCCTGATTGTTGACAGGCTGGGATTCCCAACCTGGAGGAAATCAAAGCTTAACCTGTGTGAAACCCAACTCCTGAAATGTCCAAGGCACTTAGAGATGAGAGGTGAGTGCTAACTGACTTTTCAATGGAGCCCCATCAATTACCAAGTCGATGCTGAACTGTCTGGCTAGGTCACTGTCCTAGCAACCTCTGCTCCAGTAACCCTCCCAGATAGAGAATCATTTCTTAATCAAGGGTGGAACATTTGTTGGGCTTTCCCTTTATATATCACAGACACTACACGTGTCCTTATTCTGATCACACCTATTAGATGAGATTTTTCAAAATAAATAGAAAGGGGGCTTCCCTGGTGGTCCAGTGGTTAAGAATCTGCCTTGAAACGCAGGGGACACCAGTTCAATTCCTGGTCCAGGAAGATCTCACATGCCTCAAAGCAACTAAGCCTGTGTACCACAACTGCTGAATCTACACTCTAGAGCCCTTGCTCTGCAACAAGAGAAGCCACCGCACTCAGAAGCCCATCACTGCAATTAGAGAAAGCCTGCGTGCAGCAACAAAGACCCAGAGCAACCAAAAATAAATTAAACATTTTTTTTCATAAAAAAATGTCAATGATTTTATCACTGTTCATTGAAACATGTCGGTCTAGGTACTTTGCCTAATTTCCAGTTCTGATAACAACCCTGAAAGGTGGCTATTACTGTCTCTATTTAAGATGACATTTACATAGCAGACATTATTAATCCTTGAGGTAAGCAATTTGGTAGGATCTTATGTAAGCAGGGGAAAATTGAAGTGAAGAGGTTTGAGGAGGTTGACCTGACCATCCCACTTATCTCCATCTGAATCCACGTCTCTCCAGAGGTTTAATTTGGAGTGGAAATACAATGCAGAAGACCCACTCAGGATGAGACTGAGCCAGGTCTAAAGCCTAGCCTTATCTCTTACTAGCCATCTGACCAATCACTCCTTTTTTCTGCTGAGGGCAGTTCATGGCATTTCCATATGTCTTGTAAAGGCTTTTATTCTAGACAGCTTTTCAAGAATGTTTCTACAACAAACCTCCTTGAAAGACAGAGATAGTGTTTCCCTCAACGTGAGAGGGAAGATTTGTTTTCTCCCAGGATAACAAAAATAATGCCTCCCTTGGAGGTAAAGTTTAAACAGGTTTGCTAGCAGCGCCCTTTAAGAGGGTATGGTCTACACAGCTGAGTGACCCTAAACTTTGCAGCATGTGTGCTAAGTTGCTTCAGTTGTGTCTGACTCTTTGTGATCCTATGGGCCGTAGCCCTCCAGGCTCCTCTGTCCATGGGGATTCTCCAGGCAAGAATACTGGAGTGGGTTGCCATGCCCTCCTCCAGGGGAGCTTCCTGACCCAGGGATCAAACCTGAATCTCTTACATCTCCTTACCTGGCAAGCGCGTTCTTAACCACTAGCGCCCACCTGGGGTTGCAAAGAGTCGGATACGACTAGAGCGACTTAGCAGGCACGCCCACTACTAAGCTTAGGGTCTCTCAGCTGTGAGACAAACCCATGTACAATACCTATCTGAACCCACATCTCCATTGCCCCACGAGACTTGGGGAGCAAGAGGGATCAATAAAAACACAAACTTCATGCTGTCTGCTGTACCGTGAATAACAAAGTCCTTTGTTTCTGACCCATAGTTTCACGTCTTCTGTGAACATCTATGAATGGTGGCAGGCTAACTTATTAGCCTGAAAGTAGGATAAAATCTCATGCCCTTCACAGTCCTTAACACTTTCACCCAAATGTCAAAAAAAGTCAGTAACTTTCTCACCTCCCACTGCACCTCAACCTCCTGTGGTTTGGCATCAGCTCCCAGGACACTACTGAAGCTATTTCTGCTGATGTCACCAAAGAATGTCTTACTGCCAGCTTCAGTGGGTATCTGATTCAGACAAAATCTTTCTGAACCTTTGCAGCCTTAGCAACAGGGGCACATCCTCCTTCCAAAGTGCACTACCATTAGATTCCATGAGACCGAACTTTTCTGCCTGTCCTTATTTGTCCCTTTCAGGGACTCCTCTTCCCTGAGCAGCCCCATCAATGCCCTGCTCACCTCTTGATTGCTTCACCTGCCCTCCCTGGATGATCTCACTCACACTGTTTGAGAACCTCAAATATGGTTCAATTCAGTCCAGTTCAGTCGCTCAGTCATGTCTGACTCTTTGTGACCCCATGGACTGCAGCATGCTAGGCTTCCCTGCCCATCACCATCTCCTGGAGCTTGCTCAAACTCATGTCCACTGAGTCGGTAATGCCATCCAACCATCTCATCCTCTGTCATCCCCTTCTCCTCCTGCCTTCAATCTTTCCCAGCATCAGGGTCTTTTCCAATGAGTCGGTTCTTCACATCAGGTGGCCAAAGTATTGGAGCTTCAGCTTCAGCATCAGTTCTTCCAAAGAATATTCAAGACTGATTTCCTTTAGGATGGACTGGTTGGATCTCCTTGCAGTCCAAAGGACTCTCAAGAGTCTTCTTCAACACCACAGTTTAAAAGCATCAATTCTTCAGTGCTCAGCTTTATGGTCCAACTCTCGCATCCATACATGACTACTGGAAAAACTGATGTGGTAAACTCTAGCTTCAGTCCAGACCTGTGACACAACTTACTAGCCACCTTACCACTCACCTTCTCACCACCTCAAACTCGAGTGGTCCTAAAAGGAACCCATGCTTCCTTGGCCCTTCACACCACCCAATCCTCCCTCTTGGACCCACGCTCTCGGTTTGTGGTACACCCAGCCAGCTTGTCACTCCAGGAAGTCATCCTTGCTCCTTCACTGCTCCTCAAACCCCAAAGCCAAGTTCCCTTTGCGTATTGCTTCTCTTACTCTCTATTTCAGGAATCTGTACCACCCTACCCACCTCCCACCAGACCCAGGCCTCCTACTGTTGTTTCTCCTCAGGTCCCAATCCCTCCTGCCTTGGGTGACTGTAGTGTCCAGTTAACTTGGTTTCCTGACTCTCTTTTGCCCCCCAAAGCTTTCACCCCATCGTTGCCAGAGCTATATTCCTAACATATCAATATAAACCGAATCATGTCATTTCCCTGATCTAAGCCTTTCACTTGCTCCTCACTGCCTGTCCGAAACGTCAAGGTTATTAATGACAGAGTTCACCGTGCTCTCTAAATGTTATGTCCCCCCACCCTCCAGCCCTTTCCCTTAAGTACACCTGTCCATGAATAACATCTGTATATCTGTATGCTGTGGCCACTGCTGCTCAAAGGAGTAAAGAGGTGGTGAGGAGGTGTCTCTAAATAGCACTCACGAAAAGCTATGACCAACCTAGACAGCATATTAAAAAGCAGAGACATTACTTTGCCAATGAATGTTTGTCTAGTCAAAGCTACAGTTTTTCCAGTAGTCATGTATGGATGTGAGAGTTGGACTATAAAGAAAGCTGAGTGCAGAAGAATGATGCTTTTGAACTGTGGTGTCAGAGAAGATCCTTGAGAGTCCCTTGGACTGCAAGGAGATCAAACCAGTCAGTTCTGAATATCCATTGGAAGGACTGACGCTGAAGCTGAAACTGCAATACTTTGGCCACCTGATGCAAAGAGCTGACTCATTGGAAAAGACCCTGATGCTGGGAAAGATTGAAGGCAGGAGGAGAAGGGGATGACAGAGGGTGAGATGGTTGGATGGCATCACCGATTCAATGGACATGAGTTTGAGTAAGCTCCGGGAGTTGATGATGGACAGGGAAGCCTGGCGTGCTGCCGTCCATGGGGTTGCGAAGAGTCGGACACGACTGAGCAACTGAACTGAACTGAACTGAGACTGACTGGTTTTAATCTGTATTGTCTGGAACCAGGAAGTCCTAAAATGTTGCGCTAAACCCTAGACACATCTTCTGCCTGCCTCAAACCTATTTGAATGCCCTTGATTTTTCTTTAAAAAAATAAAGTCATGGTTTGGATCAGGAGCCATAGTTCTACCAAATTATTTGCCATCAAGATTGCTTGCTTCTCAGGTTGAGAAACAAGCTGAGCAAGTCCTTCATTCTGCCTAGTTAAGGTGCTGATAGAATAGGGTTTCTTGATAAAAAATATTATATATATTATATATGTATGTATAATGTATCATTTATATACATTTCCCCCCACCCCCTGCAACTTCTCTTTGCTCTCTAAGCAAGCAAATCAACATCAACACCCTTGAGCGTCCACCAGGAGGCGCCGGGGGGGCGTCGAAAGACCTCCGGTCCCTTCACGATTGGAGAGGCGGCGGTGGATGCAGCAGCGATGGAACCCGGCTTGCTTCCTTTTTTAAGAATCAGCGTGAGGGAAGGGAGCAGAGCTGCGTTATTTTAGGGAGACCTTGTCGCACTCCCCCTCCTGCGGTTAGGGAGCGTCTGGGGTGTGCGCGGCCCCATGGAGAGACGCTGGCGGCGGCGGCGGCGGCAGCTGGGGCTCCTATCGCGGCTGCGGCCGGCGGTAATCCGACCCCGCCGGCGAAAGGACTGAAGAGGCGCAAGGGAAAGCGGCGAGCTGTGAACAAAAGCCTCGGCGCGGGGCTGAGCTCGGGACGTGCGGTAAGCGGACCGGCCCGGGAACCAGGGAAGCGGACGGGCCCGCTGAGCTCCAGCAGCCCAGCCTCGCTGGGATACGGTAGGGGCACTAGGAGGACGTCTGGGGACAGGTGTCCGAGCCTAGACTGGGGTGGATGGCGCTTTTAGCACGGCTTTAAGAGAGAATCGGGTGCATCTGGGAAGACCCAGGCTCCTTCACCACCTCCGGCGAACACCCGGTGGTGGGGACGCGGGGAAGGCGGGCACAGCTCCTTGCAAGCCCTGCCCAAGAGGCAGGAGCAAGGATCGATCAGCCCTCCCGGGGAGGTCTTTTTCGGGCAGAGGCACTTCTCTCCTCTCTACCGTCACCTCTGGGCCCTATGCCCGGGTCTCCTTTGGCAAAGGGAAATCAACTATAAACTTCTTCCTTGGGCAAATGGGGTCTTCACAGCAGTGCACTGTGAGGATGAACAGACCTCCTTTTCTGTTCCTGCAAAGCTGCCTACCCGGTCGCCCGCCTAAGCGACAAATGAATACGCTAATCCTCTCGGGAATCCTCCAAAGCCTCTCGGGTCGGCTGCCGCCCGCACCTCTATCTTTTCATTTTAACTTGCAACTGGGAGGAGATGCATCTAGCGGGTCAGACGCCCAAGGGGAGCTTGGCTACGGGCCTCCGCCCCGCACTCCGGCGCTGAGGGAGACAGAGGCTCTGTGCACCCTCCCGCCCGCTTGGGTTTTCAGGGCATCGGTATTATGATTTACATTCCACCGGGCCTCTGAGCCTAATCCCAGAGCGGATTAAGTTGGGTGAGGGGATGAACAGGAATGGGCGATTGGGGGGGGGTGGGGGGTGGACTGCTTTTAAATGTATTCCTCGATGTCCCTCCCTTGTTATCCGCAGACTCCACAAACGGACAGGGCTCAGCCATGGTGGATCCCGTGCCTGAAGAGGAGAAGCTGGGAGCCGAGCCCGGAGGCTCAGGAGGGGACGAAGCCGCCGCGTCCGTGCCCCCTGACTCCCAGGGCGCCCAGCAGCCCACGGCGTCTTCGGCCTCGGCCTCCGCCGTGGAGCCCCGTAAGGCTGAAGTCCCGTCCGCGGCTGAAGGCGGGCAGCGGGAGCAGTCCCCGCTGCTGCACCTCGACCTCTTCAACTTCGACTGTCCGGAGGCCGAGGGCAGCCGGTACGTGCTGACCAGCCCCCGCTCGCTAGAGGCCTGCGCCCGCTGCGCCGTTAAGCCTGTGGAGCTGCTGCCCCGGGCCCTGGCGGACCTGGTGCGCGAGGCCCCCGGCCGCTCGATGCGAGTGGCCACTGGCCTGTACGAGGCTTACGAAGCGGAGCGGCGCGCCAAGCTGCAGCAGTGCCGGGCCGAGCGCGACCGCATCGTGCGCGAGGAGAAGCGACGCCTCTTCACGCCGTTGGGCCCCGCGGCCGCCGCGGTCTCGGCCCCCAGCGGGGGCAGCAGCAGCAGCTGCAGCAGCGCCAGCCTCCCGGCCTCGCCCGCCCCGCGCGCCGCTCGCAAGGCCTCCTCCAGCCCGTCCCCTGCCCGGCCTCAACCTCCGTCCGCGGGGTCGCGGGCAGGTAGGAAGAGCCACTCACTCGACTCCCTCTCCCGCCGGCGGGAGGGCGCCCTCAGCTCCGAGTCTGGCGCGTCGTCGTCGTCCTACAGTGGAGAGAGCCTGCGGGAACTGCACTGGCCGCCGCGGGCCTCGGCCAGGAACAGCTGCGCGGCGGGGTCGGCGGCCTCGGCTCCCAACCCTCTGGGCCGCCCATCCGCCCTGGCCTTGGTTCCGCTCACCGGCCGTAGCTTCAGCCTCGGCGACCTGAGCCACTCGCCCCAGACAGCTCAGCACGTGGAGCGCATAGTGCGCCAAGTGCGCGCCGAGCGGGGTCTGCGCGGGGTGCCGGAGCGCGACCGGAAGATCGCGGCGCTGATGTTGGCACGGCACCAGGAGGAGCGCCTGCTGCTGGAGCAGCGCGCCGCGGCCCACGGCCAGTGGGAGCAGCAGCGCGTTCGCGCCGAGCAGCGGCGGGAGCGCGAGGAGCGCGAGAAGCAGCGCGCCCTGGAGCAGGGCCGCCGGGCCTGGGCCGCTCAGGTGGAGGAGCGGCGCGGCCGCCGGGGTCGCGAGGAACGCGAGGAGGCGCGGCGCCGGCAGCGGCAGTGCGAGCGCAGCGAGGAGCGGCGGCGGGAGCTGGCCGAGCGCCAGGGACTGCTGCGGCGGGAGCGGGCCGAGCGCGCCGCCCAGGAGGACCGGCAGCGCAAGCTGCAGCAGGAACAGAACCTGAAGCAGCGGGAGGAGGGTCAGCAGGAGGTGCGCGAGCGGGCCGAGCAGGTCCGCAGGGAGCGCGCTAAGCGCGCGGCCCAGGTCAAGCAACAGCAGGAGGGCCAGTTGCAGCGGGAGAAGCGGGAGCTTAGCCGGGCGGAGCGGGCGCGCCACGAGGCGTTGCTGAAAGGTCGAGCCCGGCAGGAACGCCAGGAGCGCGAGGGCCTGCGGAGCTCCCTGGAGGCCAGCTTGGGCCGCGCGCAGGAGAACTACGAGCAGTTGGTGGAGCAGCGCACCCGGGAGCTGCGCGAGCGGGCCCGGCGGGAGGAGCTGCAGGGCCGGCGGGCCAAGGAGGCTGCTGAGCGCAAGGAGCGCGAGCATCAGGCGCACCTGGAGGCGCTGGCCAGGGCAGGCGAGCGGCGGCTGCAGCACGCGGCGCAGGCGGCCGAGGAGGCGGTGCAGCAGAAGGCGCGGCGCGTGGGCCAGAGCCGGATGGAGAAGGAGCGGGCCCAGCGCGCCAACAAGGAGAAGGTGGAGAGGGACGAAGATTGCCGCCGGCGGGAGCTGCTCCAAGCCATCGGTCGCAAGCTGGAGCGCAGCGAGCAGCTGTCTCGGGAGCGGCGCAGCGCGCTGGAGAGCGCTCGCTCCACAGCGCGCGCCTCTTTCCACGTGCGCGAGAAGGTGCGCCAGGAGACCAACACGCGCTCTTTCGATCGCATGGTGCGCGAGGCCCAGCTGCACGCCAGCCTGGACCGTAAATGACTGCCGCAGTGCGCAGGCCAGACTGCCACGCTCAGCCCTGCGGCGCCCCTTTTGGCCATTTTGTCCGGACCGTGGGAATCGCCAGTTGGGGCACAGCACCGTGGCGTCGCCAGGCTTCTGACCAATGAGGCGATGTGAGGACTGATGTATGAGACCTGTCAGTCCGCCGCCTTTGTTTTTAAAAATCGGCTTTGTTTGGAAATGACATAGCACAATCTTCCACCACATCTCACCTTTTTGGCTCCCACCCCGGCCCTTGCCAGGGTTCTCAATGTGTCTGTTGAGTTGGAAAGGAAACGAGCTGGGAGAAAGGGGCTGGGTCGAGAGTGGGGGAGGGCCCCCAGGGAGACAGTGTAGAAGTGATGGCCTCCTCCTGCCGCAGTCACCCCAGGCATCCTCACAAACTTGGTACCTGAGGCGTCTGCACAGATTGCAGCAGAGGAGACATCTCCTTGGTTCCCCTCCATCTTTTAAAATGTGGCAAGATGCACAAAGCTCGGAGGCCTTGCAGAAAAGCATAGCTCTTCCAAGTTATTAGGCCACCCTCAAGTGACCGAAAAACTATTGACTTTTGTATGCTAGACTTTTAATCTGCCACTTGTGCAAACTGTGGTCTTAGTTCTGCTAGGTTTTCTGTTGATTCCCCTAGATTCTCTAGTTAGACAATCATCTGCCAGTAATGATCAGTTTGGGTTTTTGTCTTCCTTATGTTCCCAATTGACACAGGTTTGGTAATGCTGTTTAGCTTTAGTGGAAGCCCTCAGCCTGGAGATGTGGATTCCCTAGGCAGCAGTATTCTACCCCACTGAGCTTTCTTGCAGGGTATTTTCAGGGGAGGTAGTGTCTGATGGACACCTCCCAGTGTGGGGCCCACTCGTCGCAGACAGCATCCATGCCTTAAGAAGCAGAGCTACCTATGTGCCTGCCCAGGCCGATTCTGCCTCAATCTCCAGCCCTGGATGCAATCCCAAGAGTGGGCCCCAGAGAGTTTGGGGTGTTGCGTTCCCTCTGTGAAGGGATCATCTGAGGGCAGTTACTTTACTGTGTGGGCAGAAGAGCTGAAACTTGCCTCTTTGCCGTGAGGGTCGTGGTCACTATGGTTTGACAGTGTATCTTCCCCTCCTCTCCTTCCCCGAATGAGGAAAAAGAGGATCCACCCCTACCAGACATTCCTGGTTCCCTCTCCCCTAGGACTGAAAGTATTAAGTCAGTCTCTCCGTGCCTCACCTCCCCATCGTCCAGATGGGGCCATCAGTACTCTTCTTTCTCCTGGTACCTCAAGGCCTCCCAGATCCAAAGCACCGCCTCGGTATTATTTGTTGGTCTTCTTTGTGCCTTTCTTGACCTGGAGTTGGGAGGCAGGAGGACTGCTGTTGACCTAATTTGTTTCCAGGAGTATGGATTCCTGGCAGTGTGTCACGGACAGGTGGTCATTTAGCCTCCGGGGGAAAATACATGCAAGACCAGGACACTTTCTGGTCCAAAAAGTCCCGTTCAATTGTCTTCCGACAACTTTTACCCTTCAAGTGCTTCTCTTCCACGAAGCTGAAATCAGCCCCCAGGCATGTCCACCCAAGGACTCTACCTTCATCAAGGAAGGTGGGGAGTAAAATATTACTTTTTACATGAACAGGATCAAGAAGTAAAAGTTACCAAAAAAGAAGAAGAATCAGGGTAGAGAAGTATCATATTAGACATAGTTCATGTATATTCTGTTGGGCAGAATTGTCCCTAAAGTGTCTGGTGTCATACTCACATGCACACACATGCACACATTCTGTTAGCGACTTCCCCCCCACCCGCCCCCACAATCAAATGCCAACAGGTACAGGAGTATTGTGTAGAAGGAAGCAGTGCTTAGCTGTTATACATCAGATGCTGTGAAACCAGGAAAGGATCTGTGCCAAGGCTTATTTCTTGAGTGGATGAAGTTTTTCTCAAATTTTCATGTCGGTAACCAGGTTGTCAGTGAGCTATAATAATCAGCATTGTCGGTGAGTCAAGGGTATTTAACTAAAATGTTAGTGTGGTACTGGTTCTTAACCGGTGGTTCCTGATTTGACAGAGGAGCCTCTGAGACCGTACTAGCAAGTTCCACCTAAAACCACTTCCTTCCAAGGCATATGCATTCGTTTGAGAAGGATGCAATCTGTTTTGGGATTTTTGTTTGTTTGTTTGTTTGGACAAGGCGCTGAAAGGTGATCTTACCTGGCCCTGTAGTCAGTTTGTTTTCTGACTTCCTGAGTGACTTTGGGTAGATCACTTCTGTGTGCCTTGGTTTCCCCACCTGTAACGTGGGGATCATGACTTCTGTCCTCCTCACACAAACACTGTGGGGATGAATCAGAATCAAAGTGGTGCTCTCAGTTCTAGGACTTTGGAACGGCAGGTACAATCACTCCAACCAAGGATTATGTGACTGCACTATGCCTAGAGTGTAATGTACCATCGTGACCAAATGCAGAAAGAAATGTTCCCCGAAAAGCACATTGCGGATCATAATGCCACACATGATGTGAAGGTCCGGGTCTGAATGTCACCAAATTAGAGATTTGCGCTTAGAGAAAAGCACAGTGTAAAGGAAACAAGACTTTGGGATTCTTTAAATATGCATATAAAATTCAAGCAAAAACAGAGGCTAAACCTAGTAATAGTAAAAAATGGTTCTTCCAAGTTTCCAACCTCCTGATCATCCTCTAGAGTATGGAGCTTCTGTGTATTCTAGGATAAGTAGTCATGTTACTCTTTGAGGAGGAACAATTTCCAGGATCCTTGTGTGTGTGTGTGCCCTTTATTTATAGTCTTTTCTTTGAATTGATGGTGGGGAGGAGTAGTGTTTCTGACTCTGAAACGCAGCGAGAGAAAATCGGAGGAGTGGGGCATGGTGGGGATGATGGACGGAGAAAGTCTTACTTCTTCTGATGTGAACATTCTCACCAAGTGCCCAGAATTTGTCTTCCATGCTGCAAGTTCCTACCATCCAGGAAAATACAGACTTGACGTGACCCCAGACCTTCCCACTTGCCCTCTTGGAATATCCTCTTGCTCAAAGCAGAAAGAGCATGAAATGGCATGAGGAAGAATGGGAAGGGTTGGAAAAAAAACTTAAGTTTGGTTCAAGCAGGAAACAAGCAGCACAAACCCATTTCAGATGGAATCATCAGTGAAGCTATCCCATTGTCCTGCTCAAGCAATGACCAGTACCTACACCACATCTGGACAGGAAGATGAAAGTTTCCTTTCAGAGCACACAGACTGTGAGTCTTTAGTGGGAGCAGTAATTAGGCTTTTCCAAAGGCAAAGAGTCTGTGGGGTAGTGAAGGCACATGAGAATGCCCTTTGTGCTCAGGCCATTCTGCAAAGCCCACCACTTAGCATCCCCCTTCCTTGAAAAAGTCCACTGAAACAGAGGGGTGATTGACTCTACATAAAGGGCTGTATCTTATTTACCATTGAGTCTGCCCATGGTTTAGCACCTCTTATATAATAAGCACATAAATACTAGATGGAGAGAGGGATAGACAACGGATGGGTGGTGGTCAGAGAATGGTAACCAGAGGACATCTGTACAGAATGGATTGGATGGAGGCCTCCCTTCATCTGTCAAATTAGTACCAAGCACCTAGCAGGTGGGCCAGGCATTGCTCTTAGTGCTGGGAAAACAGGGTCTCTCTGTTACTGACCCTGGAGAACATAATATTATGAGATGAGCAGACACGTTTATTTCCTTGTTGGGCTTAACTGCCTTCCCATTCTGGTATCCAACCACAGGCAAACCCGATTGTCCTTCAAGCGCTAATTTCAAGCCTTTGGAGTTTCTTGGGGACTTGCCATCCTCCAGCCAACCATCATCTAGTCCTTGTTCTCTTTCCCCTAGAGGAACCCTGATTATTCAGGTCAAATTCATGAGGTCATGTACTTAATCAACTTTAAATTACAGTAAAAAAAAAAGAGAGATTAATTACTTTCAAGGGCATTATTGGTGTTGCCTTTAACAGAGGCAGTGTAAATAATGATCGTCGATGTAGAGAACCAAGCCTCAGGCCCCGCAGAGTCCCAGATCACTGAAACAGGGTACCAGCTCCATCATTCCACTCTTCATGCTGAGATAAGAAACTCAACATTTCAGAAGCATTTCCAGTTTTAAAGTCCCCCCCAAAAGAGGTTTTTGATTCGTACTAAATTGCTAAGAACATTCAGTGAACCAGAATATCCCACCTCTTAAAGCTTCTAGATGATTGAGATTACCCCCCGGGTTGCTACGGAGACTTGCCCATCTCCACCCTGCAGGTCCCTGGGAAACATTGGGCAGAGGAGCATAAGGAAATCTGGCGTTTCTCGACACAGCCTGGGAAGGGGCTTTCAGAGATACAGCAGACAGCTCTCGGTTCTAGAAATGTTATTTAGGCCTTAGATATGACACATTGGCTCGGGTATCTTACACAGCGCTACAGCGTTATGCCTGATCACGTGCTTTGGCTGCATGACTCTACGTAAGAGCACTATGTTCACGTCCTTGCTCTGTTCCACGGAGCACTGGTGCTCTCCACACGCACCTCCTCCCGGCCCTATGCACCCCCACATGCCCCTAGCCCCTGGTATTCTCCCTGGTGCTGCTTTGGCTTCACATAGGTCAGGGTTAGGACAGAGGGTATGGTTAGTAGCAGGTGTTCAGATATAGAAGTGGAGGGTGGTTTCTTTCTGAGGAACACTGGTAATCACTGTTTACAGTATTGTTAACTTCCTGATGCATCAAACACCGTCATGTCCCACATGAGCACAAAAAAACTAGTCCGAGGTGATTTTTTAAAAATATTTTTATGTATTTATTTGGCTCTTCCAGGTCTTCGCTGGGGCATATGGAATCTAGCTCCCTGATCAGGGATCAAACCCAGGTCCTCTGCATTGGGAGCGTGGTGTCTTACCCACTGGACCACCAGTGGAAGTCCCTGAAGTGATTTTTAAATTAGCTGCCATGTTGAAGTGTTCATGCCTCTCTCCTCTCCACTAGTACAGTATTGATGACATGTTTTTGTGTCAGACACTTGTGCAGTTCACAGGACTGTCAGATGGTCCATCTCTACTCCTGTGTTGGAGTATACACGTGCATGCACACACCCAGCCTCCTCCCCATTCCAGCATCAGCATTCTTGCAGAGGGAGGGGTTCTGTAGCCATCTCATTCTTTCAGAAAAGGGTAAGCTCTGAGAACAGTGAGATGCCCCTTGGTGTGTGTCCACTGATTCCACCTGCCTCCAGCTCCAAGGCTGCTTCAGCCTCTGGCTGGTGAGCATGGTGTCCATGTTTCCAATTCCATCACTGAGCCGTGTGGGTGACAAAGGCTTTTCATGTTGCCACTATACTTTTTCCCCCTACTTGTTGTGAGAAGCTGACTGGGAAATGGAATTTGGATGCCAAAATACTGACATTCAGAACATCTCAGCATGGACAGAATGACTGATATCTTCTAAAACTCCAGTTCGTTGTGGCTACCATACCTTCGAAGCAAAGCGTTTGGCAAAGGAACAAGCTTTCTTGACTTATTCAAACTATTGCCTACTATTCCACAGGCTCCTCCTGTCATCTATAAAATGAGGATAAAAAAACCTACTTGGTAGGGAGTTATTAAATGAGTTAATGCTTGGAAAGCGGCACGGTCCCTATCAGATAGCACTCAATTTGTGGATTCTGTTATTTTGAACTTGGAAAAGTAGTGAAAGAAGGAATGGGGTAGGTTAAACTTCAGCCTGGTGGTACTGGTGGACCCCAGGCTTGGATGGCAGCTCTTTGCAGTAGTATGCACCCCTTGCTGTGTGGCAATCCCCCAACCATTCCAGGGGAAGGGGTTTTGGAAAAATGGGTCCCCAGTAACGTGTTGTAGTCTAGGGTTGGGGGGATTACCATGTTTACCAAATGTTTGGCAATAAAATTGATGTTTGATGATAAGTTTTGAAATTTTATTTTAAGACTTGATAACTAAAATGACAGACTGTTTTAAGATTTGTATCTCTTTCTTGGGGTAAAAGAAGGTGTATTGTCCTGGTTGGACCCAGTGCTTTGATAGCATCTTTAGAACCAAGTAGAAGAGGGTGTGGGAGAACCACTCTTCTGGGGTGCTCTGGTACTGCAAGGTGTGGTACCTGGCAGGAATTCTGAGGTGTGTAGCCAGCTCTGCTATGGCCCCGTGAGCATGAAGAAGAGGGTCTGGGACAAGCCCAACCTGGGAGAGTGCCGGTGGACTCGCTGTGGGAACCAGCGTTGGACCAGGAAGGAGAGAGGTGGGTGTGCATTAGCATTGCTTCATCCTCAACAAATGACATTGTCTGAGAAGGCTCAGAAAATGCCCCTGTCTCCTTCCTTGCCCCCTGGCCCTGCACACAGCTGCATGGAGGTTAGCTGAAGGACTGGATCTGTAGACGTCCACCTCCCACCCTGGACATACTTCAATGCACAGAGATGCTGAACAGGCCACCTGGCCCATGCTGGCTCACACTGTTCATCAGGAAGTGAGGACCACAAGTGAGGCAAGTTGCTGGGAGCTCTCCTGCACTGTCATCTTTATTCTGCCCCTGGATATCCTAGAGGGAGACCACAGTGGACCTTAGAGTAGGCAGAAGGTGCCTCCTAGGAATATTTGCTTGTTTGAAGAGAACGCTCAGGGTAAGAAAAACGCAGAACCAAAAGGAGCAATTTGCTAACACGCTCAGCACTTCCATTGGACAGCTGACTATTTTAATCACTTAATCCTCACTTAAGCTGTAACTGGTAAGTACATTATTATTCCCATTTTACAAAAGAAAATTGAGGCACTGAGTTTAAGTCACTTCCCCAAGGTCACACAGCTAGTTGGACAGAATCTGGTTTGGAGAATTCAGTTTAAATGGGCTTAACTTCAACTGATACACATGTCACTTACTAGACCAGCCCTTTCTGCCTCCTGAGATTTACAGAAAAAGAATAATAGGAGTGGAGCAGTTTAATTGTTTGATCTGGGCTCAGTCAAAAGCTCTGGCCCTACATTTTGTAGTCTGATTCTGTTGCCATGGGTGGGTGGAGAATTCTGCCTGGGCTCCCACTTTCTGCAGCCATTAAAATAAGTGGAAATAAATGACAGGGAGGGAGGAAAGTGAGATTCTTTGGAAAAGGAAAGGGCTGATTTATGAAGGGTCATTAAAATAAGTAAGAGCATCATTATGTCTGAGAAAAGATAAGATGCAGTGAGAGTGGAAGAAAAAAGGAAGGAAATCAAAAAAAGAGAGAGATGTTGGGGAATACTAAGAAGAAGCCAGAGACGGCAAAATTCAAGGTTAGGGACTTCGCTGGTTGTCCAATAGCTAAGACTCGGTACTCCTAATGTGGGTGGGGGGGCAGGTTCAGTCCCTGGTCAGGGTACTAAATCTGCATGCCCCGATGAAGACCTAGCACAGCCAAATAAATAAACATTTTAAAAAAGAAAAGAAAAATTCAGGTGGGATCTATGTCTTGTGAATCTGAGCATAGCTAAATAAGTCAATGCCTCAATCAAGGAGTAAGAGGCCTACCACTGGAGCTGTCTTAAGGCAGCCAAAGCAAGATCCAGGGAGGAGAAAGGAGAAAGTAGGTGCCTTAGGTACTGATAGTAGCTATAGTCTCAATTCAAACTTGTTCATAGTCTAGACCTGTCAGATTTACAAAGATAAGGGTAGGCAAGCAGTCTCTAAGGGGCTTTCCAAAAGTCACCAAAACTTCTTAGAAAAGAATGTACCTAATTTCTTGTGCTAGTGATTAAGCCAGTTAACAGATGCTTGGAATCCATTTGAAGGTACTTTTGAGATATACCTTCTCTTCGTGAGCCCAGAACAAATCTAGTTTCTACCTCAAGTAGCAGGAAAAGTAAACAAAACTCAAGGAAAAGAGACAGTACACTTTGTAACTTTGAGACCATGGTGGGTAACAGTATTTAGAAGGTGAAGGCTTGAAATGTACGCAGAGCGCTAGAGTTCAGAACTATGTAGAAGGTAATTGATGATATTTATTAGGCAAGAGAAAAATATAGTACTGATTTTCTTTGATGTTCTTATCAGCTAATTCCAATGAAAGAGCCAGCTTGCCCTGAAGCTATCAATTTGGCTGAATAGGAAATTACTGATATTCAACTGTTTTTTGACCTACAAAGCAGCAAACAGTGGGGTGACTTGTGCCCTAAGTGGGCTGTCTGAAGCCCCTGCAGGAACTGGGGGTGGAAGTTCCTGATGGAAGCCCAGATGGCTGGGACATCCAGGTCTCATGCAGAGATGTCTCTTAAGGAGCCAGTGCAGACAGGTGAAGGGCAGCTTGCGGACGTGCATGGGCAAGGGCAGCTTTTCTGCCTGCAGGAAGCATACATTTACATCAGCTTTTCTAAGTGAGAGTCCATTTGGTCTCCCCTCCATCAGACTGGGCTGCAGGGCAGTTCATTTCCTTAAAATCTGCAAACTTTTCTGCGGAGGCTATAGCCTTGTGGCTGACTGCATGCTCCCAGAAGTCCCGCAGGGAGCGAGTTGATCAGCACACTGCTGCCTGCCCAGAATACCAAACAGCAAACAGCAGCAGTGCAGACTCCCGGTTCTCCGCTGCAGCCGCTCCCCTGGCGCCAGCTCCGCCCTCCAAGAGCCCTTTCTCTCCCTCCATTGTCGCTTTTCTACAAGCCCACTCGTTTCCAGGTGGCAGAAAAAAGTCTACAATCCAGCGATATATTTCTAAAACCTTCTCCATGACAACACAGGACCTCGAGGAGACTGCCAGCTCAGAGCAGCCAGAGAACTGCCCTGGGGGCAGGACGGCAGAGAGACAGCACCACACAGCCAGGGATGCTAAAATCTGCCTTAGCAGTGTTGCAGCTTGGGGTGAACATTCCTCAGATTCTGAGGAAGTGGCGAGCCCGTGCCTCCAGACGCCCAACAATGATAATTCATAAACCCTGATGTTAGCTCTGAAGCCAATAGTCCAGGGCAGTTTGGACTTCTTTTCTCCTTGAATGATCTTTTGCAGCTGAACAACAAGAGAGAAATCCGGCAAAGAAAGGACCTGGGTTTTTTAATGGGCTGCCAGTGCTTTGTGACTGTAGAAATTCTTTATACATCTCAAGTGCTGTCCAGATGGTGTGTCTCACAGATGTCGTCTCCCCCCACCCACCCAAATCACCCCCCGCCCCTGCTGATCCCACGGTGGCCAGAGCCTCAGAACCGAAAGCTCTACTCCCCCTCCCTAATATTGAATGACATTAACCTTGGGGCAGAATGCCAGGCACAGCAGAGATAGCTGCTCCAGACCCAGCATTCACAGTGAAGCTTTGCGGAGCTTGTCGTCAAAAATGTGGGGGCACTAGACAAGGGAGAAAGCCAGAGGAGCAAGCTGCGGTTTATCTGTGAGCTGGAAACAAGGATGAAGACAGGAACCAAACCAGATGGTGCTGATTCTCCTCCCCAACTCTGCCTTTCAAACTAGCTTCTTTATGGCTAAACCAGAGGCGGGACCCCCAGACCTTGGGTAGCCTTTAGCGAGGAGCCAGGTGCCTCCCCCACCACGCCCACGCTGCTCCCCACCCCAACCTGTTTAAGCAGAGCCCTCTCCGATGGTGCGGTGGTTTGATGTTTTGACTCCAAAACAGGTGGTACCAAAGGCTCTGAACCCCAATCTGGAGTCAGAAGACATGTTTATGTCAGAGGCATTGAATCAGACCATTGGCCACCAGTCAGGGCACCAAGCAAACCCAAACTCAGGGAACCTTGAGCCACCTTCCCCCATTCTCCTGAGGTTTTCATTAGCATCAGGACTCCCTCCACCTCTGTTCTTCTGATGGAGACAGTGCTGAGTTCCTGCTCTGCCATCAACATCAGCCCTCTCTGCAGGGCAGGAAGTGGATGTCTCCTCTGGGTGGTTTCCTATGGTCACAGAAAGTGAGTTGACAAGGGGGTGTCACAGGCGTGTCAGCTTTGACTCTGGGGTAGTTCACGGCTCCCTCTACTCTGTGTCATAGTACATTTTTTTTTGGTCTCACCTCGTGGCATGTGGAATCCCGATTCCCTGACTAGGGATTGAACCCAAGCCCCCTGAAGTGGAAGCACTGAGTCCTAGCCACTGGACCAGCCAGGGAAATCCCACAGTACATTATTTTTATCTGCTAAATTACAGGACCAGTGACAAAACTTGCAGTGCCCAGTGCAAACTGAAAATGGACAAGCTTTCATTCAAATATCATAAACCATTTCCAGACAGCTATAGCGGAGCAGCCCGCAAAGCATGGGACCCTTCAAAGCACAGGGCCCTGGGTGCTGCACAGGAGCCACCGCCATGAAGCCAGCTCTGCCAACTCCATAGACTTGGCAGAAGAAGCTGCAGCCAAAGATACACCATTTCGGGAGTTTCAAACTTGAAGGGTGATAAGGACCCTTATAGCTGCAAAACCAGACTCAGGCAAGAAAGAAAT
Organism: Giraffa tippelskirchi; assembly: GCF_054371585.1. Taxonomy (NCBI): domain Eukaryota; kingdom Metazoa; phylum Chordata; class Mammalia; order Artiodactyla; family Giraffidae; genus Giraffa; species Giraffa tippelskirchi. Next base: position 141,560,134 of record NC_137281.1, on the reverse strand, counting down.
TCAGACATCCTATTTTTGGTTTTCTTTTATCTAGCTCCCATTCAGATCCTTCCCTACCCATGAGCACAAGGGTTGTGGAATATTTTTCTGGGACCATCAGAGGTGGGTGATAGAACACAGCCTTTTCCAAAAGGGAAGAAGCTGGTTTCTGCCCATTTCATTGATAATCAGCCCTTTTTTAAGAAAGGGTGCCTTCTTTCGTTTATTTATTTATGGCTGTGCTGGGTCTTCGTTGCAGCACGAGGGCTTTCTCTAGTCATGGCGAGTGAGGGCTGCTCTACTTTGCGGTACAGACTTCTCTTGATTCAGAGCTTGGACTTCAGTAGTTATGGCACATGGGCTTAGCTCTTCCTTGGCATGTAGGATCTTCCCGGACCAGGGCTCGAACCAGTGTCCCTTGCATTGGCAGGCCTACTTGGCCTCTGTGTTCCTGGCAGCTGGGTAGACCAGCTGCCTCCCCAGGCCCCTTCCCAGGAAGGCCAAGTTTGCCAGTGCAACTGGTCAACCCAGTGGCCGGGGCCTGGGGAGGGCAAGTCAGCTGGATTCCTATCCACCGTACCACAAAGGGAGTCCCAATAATCAAACTTTTTGCAAAATTATGTAGTGGCCAAGCCTGTACAGTCAGTGTTCCCTGGTGGTCCAGTAGTTAAGAGTCCACCTCATAATGCAGGGGACACAGGTTCAATTCCCGGTTCAGGAAGGTTGCACATGCCTTGGGGTAACTAAGCCCATGCTGCAATTACTGAAGCCCATGCACCTACAACCTGTGCTCTGCAACAAGAGAAGCCACCACAGTAAGAAGCCCAGGCACCACAGTGAAGAGTAGCCCCCTCTCACCACAACTAGAGAAAGCCCACACCCAGCAATGAAGACCCAGCACGGCCAAAAATAAATAAATAATAAAAATTAAAAAACTGAACAGTCAGACAACCTGGCCTTTGCATCACCTTGAGTAAATTATATAATTCTCTGAGCTTCAGTTTCCTTATCTGTAAAGCAGGCATAATAATGGTACCTACGTCACAGGTGGTCATAAGAACTACATGAGATAAAGTGTGAAGAGAGAACAGCACAGTGTCTGGCAAGTAATATGAGCTCAATAAATAGCTTTTATGATTAACTTCTTTGTTTGATTTTTTTTTTTTAAGTAGGTGCTTCTAAAAGTTGGGCTCTGTCAGAACAGAGGTAACTATGAGCTGAACTATTTCTCTTAGCCTCATTCTCAGGAAGAAACTGCTAGAAGGGATACAGAGAGACTGGCTGGAGGTGTCTGTATTCAAACCAAATCACAGACCCTAACAGTCCATTAGAGTGGGGTCATGGACCCTCAACTAAGCTCTTGAAGTTTCTCCCCCAAAGCTGAATTAAGTTCAGTTCTCTTGTCAATTATGTATAAGCTGCCTTACTTTTAGGACCCTGATGCTGGGGAAAGATTGAAGGCAGAAGGAGAATAGGGTGACAGAGGATGAGATGGTTGGATGGCATCACCGATTCAATGGACGTGAACTTGGGCAAACTCTGGAAGATGGTGAGAGGTGGGGAGGACTGGTGTGCTGCAGTCCACAGAGTCACAAAGAGTCAGACACGACTGAGCAACTGAACAAACCAACTAACCTCCACCCACGATGTTTTTGTTAAGACTTTGGTGCTTCTGGATATCTAAATTGTTAATACAATGCAGTCGAAAATGGTAACCATTTAAAACCAAAGCTTATTGAGTATTTTGAAGTTTAAGATCACAAAGATTCATGACTTACACATGGCTTGTCACCTGAACACATTTAAGTAAGGTGAACGTGAACTTTGAAACAGTGCCCTAGGATCAACGTTAGGTAACGTGAACTAGCCCCAGTGGACTAGTGGCCCTGGAGGACTCTGCTTGCTGGCTCATTTGAGGGTGGCCTCCTCTCCCACCCTCGTCACACTGTGCTCCACTGGGGAGGATATCTGAGCAAGGCCCATCAGAGGCCGAACCCTAGGAAGCTCAGCCTTCTGTATCCCTCCACAAATGTGCGGGGTTCTGGCTCAAACACCAGGAACGCTTAAACCACCATAATCTTGTTGTGGTCAAGGTCGTGCCTGAGACTAAAAGCCCCGCTCTGAGGTGGTACTCCTCTTCTTCTCAAAAGCACCAATCTCATTCTTTTTAGGCTAAATGATACATCTCCCTGCTCTGGGGTAAACTCAGCCTCTTAGGCCCTGGACTGGGGCTCACTAGACCCACCAAGCTCTCAGGAAAACTGATGCAATTTCTGACCCCCCTGGGCTGTGGGATCACAACACTGCATGTTTGGAAGTTTGGATGATGCTGTGTGCTTGGTCCCCGAAGCCAAGGCTGATGAATGGTGAGGCAGGCCAACTGTGATCTTTTGAACTCGCAGGCCGTGATGAAAGCTGCCATCGACACAGAGTACCCCAAAGAAAGGTCTGGCAGAAGACAAGGAAGCACTAATGAAAAGCAACAGCATCTAACTGCTGCCAAGGCCAGTGCTCTTGGGAACTGTCTTCAAGGAAAGGCTGGCAAGAGGCCAGAGCCTCTGCATTCAAAGTCAGTTGCCAAGGCCTTGGTCCATTGGAGGGTTCATTCAGTGACTGGAGAAATCCACCAGGACTGCCCTGCTCCGGGTTTGTAAACAGACCTCATTGATGTATATAAATTGAAAACAAATACGAAAGAGCTTGCATATATTTTCTAATTAAATTTGATGTATGGATTTTCCCCATTTTTACCAAAAGACTATTTTTTTGCCCAGGCTTTCAAGTCAAAGATAATCTAGTGAGGGTTAGTTAGTTAGTGTTAGTTGCTCAGTCGTGTCCGATTCTTTATGACCCCATGGACTGTAGCTCACCAGGCTCCTCTATCCATGGAATTCTCCAGGCAAGAATATTAGAGTGGGTAGCCATTCCCTTTTTCAGGAGATCTTTCCAACCCAGGGATTGAACTTCAGGTCTCCTACTTTACAGGTGAGTTCTTTACCGTCTGAGCCACCAGGGAATCAAAACACTCCTGGGTCTCATATTGGGGTGGAGCTCTCCTGATAAAAGGGCTCTTGAGGAAATGTACTCCCATGGACTGGGTCCAGTGCTGGATTGCATCTGGCCATAGTCAACAAACCCCTGGGAGAGTGCTACTCTCCCAGGCCGGAACTGGCCTACTGGACTGTGGAAGAAAGCCCTGAGTATGTTTGGAGGAAGAGAGGAATGGGGATTGGTTCTTCAGCTTTTGCTTGGGATTACGCAGTGGGAGTGTTTACGATCCCTTTAGGAAAGAACTAAGGCAGTCTGCAAGTGCATGGCCCCCCCTCGTTGATCTAATCAACGCTCACCAAGTGCCTACTATATTTCAGATCCTGAGAACAGAGGGCGGGTGAGATTGCTGTCCCTGCCTTAAAGCACTGCCAGGGTGGTGAGGGGTACAAATAAGCCAGTAGATCTTTGTAAGACTCTGTGGTGTGTGCTTCAGTGAGGACACGGGTGAAAGCTGGTTCTGGAAGCAGCAGAAACAGCTTCCTAGAGAAGTGAGATCTAAGCTGAGGCCTGAGGGATGAGCAGAAGGCTGAGGGGAGCTTGTTTTTCTCTTGCATGACATTCCATAGGCAGGCAGATGGTCCAGGCTGGATAGATGCTCCAGGGCCCAGCTTCCTTCTAGCTTACCCTGCCATCTTCTAGGGCATTTTCCTCACGTGCATAATCAAAGCCAACTCACCAGCACAGTTTTCACATTTCACAAAAAGATAGAACACAGAAGACAATTTCCTCTTGTAGGAACTGCATACCTCACTTTTGCTTCCATCTCACGGGCCATAACTTAGTCATATGGTCACTCTGGGCTGCAAAAGAGGCTGGAGAATATAGACTCTGGCTAAGCTGCCATGTCTCAAGCTAAAACAAGAAGGAAGAAGGGGGAATGGACACTAGTGAACAATTAGAAGTCTCTGTCACAGTGGGGACAGAATGGTCTATGCATGTACCATAGTCAAGGGTAGGAGGCAAAAGAGAGTACAATGGACTTGGGAAAGGATGCACCATACACTAGACTAAATATATTAACTACATTATTTCATTTAAACCTCACAGTTCTATATATAAATCAAAAGTGTTACCATTCTAATTTTACAGAAGCGTAAAGTAAAAGTCAGAGAGGTTAGGTAATTTCCCCAAAGTCACACAGCTATAAAGGTTAAGCGAAGATATTGATCTAGGTCCACCCAGCTCCAGACCTGTTTGTCTCTCCATGAGGCTACAGTCCCTCTATGTAAAGCCACCTAGAAGGTCAGGGAGGCTATAGGAGACTCCGGGAGTCTCTGGCAGAATGGTGCCCATTGGTGTAGGCACTGTGAGGAGTGAATGAAGAATAGGAGGCAGAGAGGTGATCGGCAACAGTTGACAGGTAAATCCAAGAAAGAACATCAAGTAAAGCCAATCATTTTTGAATCTTAGAGAATCAATGATCAGAGTCTGCTTTGAGATCAAATTATTCCTAGTAACTGCATTTTATAATCTTAAGACACTCAGTTACAAGGATGATCTTTTCCCCCAAACTGATCAACAGGATAATTCTGAATAATCATCCACAGACAGTTAGTCCAACCCTATCCAAAGCAGGAGCCCCTCTAACAGCATGCCTGATGGTTGTTCATCATTGCCAACTCAAACACTTTCAGGGCTGGGGAGCTCACTGCCTCCAGCCAGTGCCTCTGTCAGAAAACTCTGGGTACCCTGATCCCATCCTGAATGGTCCAGCTGAGGGGGAGATGGATTTTATACAGGTGTAGAGGTTGGGTGAGTCCCAACTATCTTCTGGTGTGTTTAATCCATCAGTCCTGATTGAAGAGTTCTGGGAGTCTAGAGTTTTATCCACCCAAGGCCACGGTTTTGTGAATCACTACACAGGGCATTTCTCTTCAGTATGCATGTCCTAGGGCCTTATGAGACAGGGACCCTGCGTTACCTAATTTCTGAGGGCGTTTCTGACTTCCTTTAATGTTAGGCCTATTCATTAATCCTTTCACCCATAGCCTCACAACCACAACCTTGAAAAAAATCACTTTGAAATTTGCAACAGATTTGACCTATGAATAATTCAGCATGGCTCTCGACTCGGGAGAAGTATTCAGTTTCTGAAGCTTCTGAACCTACGGGAGACAGTAGATAGGATGCTGCAGGCATGCATCTGCTTAGATTTGAGTGAATGCATGGGAGGAAGGAGGAAGGGTAGGAAGATGAAAGGAAGGAGGACAGGGAGTCGGGGAAAGAAGGGGGGAGGAAAGTTAGGTATAGAACAAATTTCCTCCTTCAAGCAGTCTCAGAAGATCCCAAGGACTTCAGCTCATGCTGGGGAACAAGGCACTGAGGGAAGAGTTGTGGTCAGGTTGTGGTGCCAAGCCAACACGCCTCCCAGGGCAGCTGCAGGAGAGTAACAACGGAGTGTGGAGCTTGTACACTGTGGAACCAACCTTGACCCCAAGTAGGAACCTGGCACCAGCATGCAGAGCTCCTCCCGGAATGCCCAAGGCTGTGGGGCCATCCCCCATCCTCCCATTTTGTCTTGGCTTTGTTTCAAGACTAGAAGAAACAGAAGGGAAGAGATGTAGACCTGGCTGAGTTTCAGCCCCGGTTCTGCTTATCATGGCAGTGGGACCTTGGGCGGGTCACTGATGTGTGGTTTGAGCAGGGTGACTTTATCCAGATAAGGATGACAGTGTGTGGCCAGAGACCCTCCCACTTCCACCATAGGTGGGGTCTCAGCTTACTATCTTGGCATTTTTTTGCTTTCAAAGTAAATGCACTTTTTACTATTAACCTCTCACTCTAAAGAAATGAGGTGGATAGAATTTTTTTTTTAAATCCTATCTTATCCCAGAGCAAATAAATGCAGACTCGTGACTATTGAAACTCGTCTGTCCAAGTGGACCAGGCTTCCCTATGTAAGAGACTGCCTATTGTAGGCTGAAGGCTCGCTGAAGGAGCTTATTTTTTTTCTTCTGAATCCCAAAACTACTGAGCAGTCCCATAGTAAGGAAAAGGGAATCCTAGGAAAAGCATTCAAGGAAAAGTGAGCAAGAATTTCTGTCCAGACCCAGACACAGCATATCCAACCCACATTCCTCAGGCTCACTCAGGGAGAGAAATCCCAGGCAGGGAGAAGAGCCAGAGGAGGCACCCTCCCCATCTTGCAGGCCTAGAGCACTGCCTCCTTCCCCAGGCCCTTGATCACCCGATAACATCCTACTCCTTGGGACTGGAGGGGAGGATGGGCAGGGCTGGGCAGAGTGAGATTTCAAGCTTCTCTGTTTCTTCATCTTTAAAACAGAAACTGGAAAAGCACCACCCTGTTTCTTTAGGGGCTGAGGCAGTGAAGGTGAAGGCGTGCTGTCGACAGCAAGGAGCCTCACAATACTGGCTATGATTGCGGAGCCACCAGTCCCCGTTTCAGGAAGCTCTCGCTGGAGTGCAGATGGACAACAAGCCCATTCCGGCTGCAGCAGGTTCCCTGGAGGGGTGCACTGTGTGTGAAATACAGTCCCAGCCTGCCAGTTACCTAAATGCTTCTCAGGAACAGAACATACTCGGGCAGTACCGTGAGGAACCACCCTGCGATGGTAGACTATGTGGCACTGGTTCTTTGTCGCAGATAGACGGTTGTCTGCAGTTAGCAAGCTTGTCCTAGAATCTGAGTCCCACAGCCTCCCTCCAGTCAGACTCCTGGCATCCTCCACCCCGTGGTGGAGTCGTCAGGACTCCCAGCCTGGTCCTTGACTCAGCAGTTCCAAAACTCTTTCAGAAACTAATCCCCCACGGGAAAGAGGTTCACATCAGCTAGCCCCCTGGTCCAGATGAGCATGCATTCTTTGCAATGGAAAAGCACCCCCCTCATTTGCACAGAGCCCACATCTGCTCAAGGGACCTAGGGAGAGACCAGAGGATTTCCTTGTAAGAATAGTGAAACCAGCGGGTGTTGGTCAGCCTCACAGGGCATCACCTATTTACTCCATCACTCTTGCGTGGAGACTCCATCTTGGGCCCTTCTTATCCACAGTCTCTTTCTCTCTGGGCCTCTGGGGAACCCTCACTCTCCTGATAGTCTATTGCCTCTCCTTTTTCTGTCCTCCATGTTATTCTACCAAGAAAATAAGTTAGATGCAATTTATCTGGTGTTGTGCTCACATTGGACGTGGGCTTTCTTAATAAGACTCACAGTGAGCCAAACCCCTAAGAACTGCCCCATGCATCCAGGCTGCCAGCCCCAGGGAGCAGCAGTTCTTTCTGTGATTGGTCACACTGTAGTCACTGTCCCAAGGACCAACTCTGTCCTTGAGGGGAGACTTCATCCCCACTGCCAAGGAAGTTACCAGCAAACAGTCTCTTAGGCTCTGATTCTTGACATTTTTAAACTCATAGTCCAAAAAGATTCAAGCGCGCTTTATTACTATCCATGGTCTGAAGGCCAGAAATGCTGGATGGTGATCCTTATTTTAAATTATATTAGAATATTGGATGTATTTGCAAGCTCTGCAACACCCAGTCCACGTTCTGACATCCTACCCTCCCAGAAGCAGATTCCCTTCGACTCCCACGGTGTTGTGAATCACTGTTTGCGGGTCACCTCTTCAAGTGGACCTTCTCACTTGTGCTGCAGGGAAATCTATTCCACAAGCATTGGGAGTGCCAGGCTGTATGCTGATATCGCCAGCCTGTTCGTGGGTGGACTCAGGGGGATGGGGAGAGGCAGGATTTCAGAAATAATTAGCACAAAATTCAAAGAGTGGAAGAGTGATTTTTTTTTTTCCTGTGTTTGAATTCTGAGAGTGGATCTGAAGGTGAGACATAGCATCTCACTGAGTGCAGAAAGTCCATTCAGCTGTAGAAGGAAAAGATAAGGACCCTCTGCGGGGAGCTGAGGGAAACTGGAGGAGGGTGTCCGGTACCCCTGGCTGGACCACGTGGTGCTGCAAAGGGAGATGGAAGGGTTGGGGAGGATGACCAAGATAAAGAAAAATCCCTCTCCTTTGGTTCCTTTCCAACCTTCAAAAAGGTGACTCATTCCGGCCTCTCCTGGGTTCCACCTCTACAGTCTATGCAGAGAGCAACTTTTTTCCAGTTTCCTTCCATGGACAGAGGAGCCTAATGGGCTAGAGTCCTTGAGGTCACAAAGAGTCAGACACAACTGAGTGACTAATCAGCAGCAGAGGACCTAATGGTCTCTTTCTCGAGGTGCTGGGAGGACAAGTGGGACATCTCTGGGAGTTTTCTCACTATTAATTATCTTATGATGCCTCCAAGGCTTTGTCTCTGTTGCGAGTGAGAAAAATGAGCCCTGAGCATCCCCGTCCCCAGCGCTGAGTCATGGGGAAAGAGTGAGACTGTTTTCCCGAGGGCTGTTTTCCTGGGGATCTGGGTGGAGCCACACTCCTGGGCCAGTGTGCACTGCCCTCAGCTGGGAAGGCTGACTACCGCTCCTCTGGCCTGAGCAGGTGAGAAAAGTCACCTGGAGGGAAGCCAGGGAATGGGGGTGCGGGTGGCTGCCAAGGTGACTCACAGGGAGGGGATGCAGCAGGCAATGCCCCTCCTGGAGAGGAACAAAACAGGGCACGGTGGCAGGGGAACCTTGCAGGCCTTCGTTCTGCTCCTGGAGACTGGAAACCAGAGGATGATCAGAATACAAACTTTGAGCTCTCATCTCAGATTTTTATACTTTCCGTTTTAAAGGTCAGAGATTTGGAAGCACTGAAAAACTCTTGGCCGTGGCATAACAACCTTAGCGAATAAGCTGGGGTAGGACCTCAGCTTATTTACCTCGTAAGGAGGTTAACCATTGGTGGTATCAGAAACCTGTCCCAGGGAACCTACGTGAAGTGGCCTCTAGTTTTCTGTCTCCTCTTTGTCCTCCCCTGGAATGCTGGTTTTTAGCATATCAGTCTTGTTCTCAGTCTTTCTGGCAGGCTCCTTCTCTTGCTGGGGTGCCCGGGGTCCGAGCTTTGTCCTGATCTTCACTCACTCCCTTGATGATCTCACCTAGTTTCATGGTTTTAAATACCATCAGGATGGGATGACTCCCGAATTTATGTCTACATCCCAGACTCTCTCCCAACACCAGACTTACAGATCCAGTTACCTTCCTGATATATCCACTCGGATATCTAACAGACATCTCACACTCAATGTATCCAACACCGAAACCTAATCCTTTCCCCTAAACCTCCTCTACCTGCAGCCTTCCCCATCTTAATTGATGGTGCCTGCATTCTTCCCACCGCCCAAGCCAAAATCTGGGAGTCATCTTGACTCCTTTTCCTATCTCACTCCATATCCAATTTATTAGGGAATTCTGTGGATTTTCCCTCCCAAATAGATACAGAATCTGACCACTTCTCATTGCCTCCTTTCTCGTCACCCTGGTCCAAGTCACTGTTGTTCCTTATCTGGATTTCTGTAAGCACTTCCTAACAGGTCTTCCTGTTACTACATGACCTAATCCCAATATAGTACCAGGTGATCACTGAAAGTCTGATCATGCCGTCCCTCAGCTCAACATCTCAGGTGGTTCTCATGCCGAAAACTCAGCTTCTCTGTACACCGGAGCCGAATTAAATCCCAGAGACAGTTTGGGTGAAATCGAAAAGGATAGCTTTCTTGCTTTGTCAGGCAAAGGGAGCCACAGTGGGGCTAGTGCACTTAAAACCGTGTGTCCCAACTTGGAATAGGTAATGAGAAGTTTTGTAGTAATTGTTCAAAGAGGGTGTGATAGCTTGTGGACATGTTTTCTGATGGGTTGGTGGTGAGTTAAGTAGCAGTCAGCATCATCACCTTTAGGTCCAGTTGGTCTAGGGTCTGCACGTTTGCGGGTGGTGTACCATCATTAATCATTTACTTCTCCCACCTGGAGGGCGTTTCAGCATCTACAAAATAGCTCAAAATTATTGTTGTGTGTATCCATTAATGGGGAGCCAGAACCTTGCCCCAAGGCCACTGTTGACAAGTTTGTTTCTCCCTGGTCTCGCATCCCCTCCCTTTACCAATTAATAACTTCTTGAATCTTCCCATTGGAACACAGGAAAGGTCATGGAGGCTGAATGGAGGCTATTTCCTGTAATTAAAGACATGGGGGCTACAGAAAGTCTTTGTGTTCAGGAGCTTCACAGGGCCTTCTCAGTATCAGCTCTCATCTCTTGCCTAGGAAAAGCCTCACATGGCCTGCAAGGCCCTGCATGATCTGGTCCCGTCACCCCTTTAACCTCATCTCCTAGTACAGTGCCCTGCTCGCCCCACCCCAGCCACCCTGGCCTCCTTTCAATTCTTCTAACCTGTGGGCACATTCCCACCCCAGGCTCTTTGCTGCAGCCATTCTATTGCCTGGAATGCCCTCCCCACAGATATTCCAATTTCCTCACCTCCCACAATCCCATCCTCAAATTTTGCCTTCTCAGCAAGGCTCGTTTTGGACTGAATTGTGTTCCCCACCCTCCCTCTAAGTTCATATGTTGAGGCCTGAACACTCAATGTGACAGTATTTGGAAATGAAGCTTTGTTGTTGTTCAGTGTTAAGTTATGTCCAGCTCTTTTTGATCCCATGGTCTGCAGCATGCCAGTCTTCCCTGTCCTTCACTATCTCCTGGAGTTTGCTCAAATTCATGTCCATTGAATTGGTGATGCCATCCAACCATCTCATCCTCTGCTGCCCTCTTCTTTTGCTTTCAATCTTTCCTAGCCTCAGGGCCTTTTTCAATGAGTTGGCTCTTTGCATCAGGTGGCCAAAGTAGTGGAGCTTCAGCTTCAGTAGCTTATAAGGAGGTAATAAAGATTAAATGATATGATGAGGGTGGGACCTTACTCCAATACAGCTGGTATCATTTTAAAAAGAGGAAGAGGGACTTGGCTGTTGGTCCAGTGGTTAAGACACCATGCTTCCAATGCAAGGGACGTGGGTTCAGTCTCCCATCAGGGAACTAAGAGCCCACATGCCCCACGGCAGAAAATAAATAGAAAAAATAAAAATTAAACATGAACAACAATGTCCGAAAAAGAATAAAAATAGGAAGAGATCCTGGAGCTCTCTTTCCTCACACACACAAAGAAGAGGTCATGTGAGCACACAGGGAGATGGCAGCCACCAACAAGGAGAGAGAAGGGACCTCAGAATGAAACCTACCTTGACTGCACCTTCATCTTGAACTTCCCAGGCTCCAGAGCAGTGGGAAATAGATTTCTGTGGTTGAAGCCACCAGGTCTGGGGCATTTTGTTATGGCAGCCTTAGCAGACTGATCCTGTTTCTTTATTACTATTGCAGCCTGCCCACCCTCCCTTCCTGGGATGCCCAGACTCCCTCACCTTGCTCAACTTGTCCTGTTCACCATAGCCCTCAGTGCACACAGCACCTGCAAAGGTACTGAGGCATGAAGCCATCTGGGAATATAGATTTGCAAGGAGTGTGAGTGGAGGAGAGGGACAGTGAAGCAGAGAGTCCAGAGAAGGCAAGATCATGAGGATAAGGAATGTCAGGTTCAGGTACTTGAGCTTTATTCTATCAAGAATCAGGGGCCACTGCAGGACTTAAGCAGAGAAACAGCCTGATGGGATTTACTTGCTAGAAAGACCATGTGGGCAATAGCTGGAGGAGGAAGGCTGGAAGCAGGGAGTCCACATGGGAGGATATTTCACCAGCCCCAGGGACCTCATTGCAGCATGTTTGCATCTTGTGAGCTCTCAGAGTGCAGAACACATGTCTTCGTTAGCCTGTAACAGGCAGAACTAGGGCCACCCGTCCCCTGCAACCTCAGGGAGGGAAACCCAAACCCCATCCCGCCCTCCTCCAGTCAGAGTGAGACAACTCAAATAGCTGGGATCGGTCTTTCTTTGGCTCTTAGCAAGAGAGGGACTCATCTATAGGCAAATACCACTCAAAACATTCCAGCCTTAGTCTTTTCCTTAAGACATTCCCATCAGGCTGTTGCCATGACAACCATTGCTGACCCCGGGCTTCAGGAGCCCAGAGAGACGTGGTCCTGCTGTTACCACTGCTCATCAACTCGTCAACAATGCTTGTCCCTTGATGCAACAGTCCCAGCCGGCTGTAGTTCACACACATACCCACACCGTCCCCCCGCCCCCACACACAAACCCACAACCCACTCCACGCACACTCCTCTGCTGCTGTCCCCTGCACGTATTGTTTCTACTCACCTCTGTGCTGGTGCACTGCCTGACGAATTACAGATCCAATTCTCCCCACCCACAGCAGTGATTCAACCAAGGGGTGGGCATATGACCTAAGCTGTGGGACCAATTCATTCCTTGGGATGAATACAGGGAACGTCAAGAAAGGAACCCTCCTTCCTCTAGGGTGCCAAGCTGGGGCTGGGAGTGGCCAGGCCCTCTCCCAGACATTTGCAGTGAGAGAGCCAGGTCAACACACCAGTAGAAGCAAATACACAAGCAGAGAAGAGAGCAGACATCGCAGTGACAAGAGTCCCCAGTTCTAGGCCCTAAGCCCTGGATCCTGTGACTCATCCTCTGACGCAGAGCCCTTCCCAGCCTCTGAAGCCAATATGTTCTGTCACAGCAACCAGAAGTGTCCCCATGGGCCCTTCCTCTTTCCAAGCGAATTCTTCCGCAGTCACCACCCATCTACCTCTACTTGCCTCATCGGAAGAAATCCCCTCCCTCTCTGTGTCTTAATTTGCATATGTCTACAACTGAGATCCAACCAGTCAGGTCCTAAAGAAAATCACCCTGAATATTCACTGGAAGGACTGATGCTGAAGCTGAAGTTCCAAAGCTTTGGCCACCTGATGCAAAGAACTGACTCACTGGAAAAGACCCTGATGCTGGGAAAGATTGAAGGCAGGAGGAGAAGGGGAAGACAGAGGATGAGATGGTTGGATGGCGTCATCCACTCAAGGACATGAGTTTGAGCAAACTCTGGGAGGTTGTGAAGGACAGGGAAGCCTGGTGTGCTGCAGTTCATAATGTTGCAAAGAGTCAAACATGACTGAGCAAGTGAACAACAACAAATCCCACACCCTCGTTTAATCAAGTCGAGGTAGGTTGGCTTGCCCCTCTCTCAGTGTTAATCACTGGCTTTACAGGAACACCCAGGCCTCTAGATTCAGCCCAGGACCTTCCCATCAGCAGCCTCCTCCCGAAAGGATGCTTCTGTTGCAGAGGACACTGGGCTGGGGGAGGGGCGGGGAGGGGAGGGTAAAGGAAGGTGAAGGTCAGGAGACTGCCAGACTGGAAACGGTTGGAGGCAGCAAGAAAAGGCATGGTTGCTTTGCCAAGCCCTCAGGATGAAAAGTTCTGACCCTCAGGGCCTGCTATCCTGGACAAGCCAGATTTTGAGAAAGGAAGGCTTCTAGGGAGACTGTCAGTTACCAAGCAGCTGAGTCAATCCCTCAAGAACCTATGATAGCAAATATCTTCGTGGAGACTCTTGGGGCCCTGAACATAGAAGTTCAGTTCAGTCACTCAGTCTTGTCCAACTCTTTGTGACCCCATGGACTGCAGCACACCAGGCCTCCCTGTCCATCACGAACTCCCAGAGTTCACCCAAACTCATGTCCATTGAGTTGGTGATGCCATCCAACCATCTCATTCTCTGTCGTCCCCTTCTCCTCCTGCCCCCAATCCTTCCCAGCATCAGGGTCTTTTCAAATGAGTCAGCTCTTCACATCAGATAGCCAAAGTATTGGAGTCTCAGCTTCAGCATCAGTCCTTCCAATGAACACCCAGGACTGATCTCCTTTAGGATGGGCTGGTTGGATCTCCTTGCAGTCCAAGGAACTCTCAAGAGTCTTCTCCAACCCCACAGTTCAAAAGCATCAATCCTTTGGCACTCAGCTGTCTTTACAGTCCAACTCTCACATCCACACATGACTACTGGAAAAACCATAGCTTTGACTAGACGGACCTTTGTTGGCAGAAAGTATTGTCTCTGCTTTTTAATATGCTGTCTAGGTTGGTCATAACTTTCCTTCCAAGGAGCAAGCGTGTTTTTATTTCATAGCTGCAATCACCATCTGCAGTGATTTTAGAGCCCCCCAAAAATAAAGTCTATTCTCTGTTTCTGATCTATTTCCCATGAAGTGATGGGACCAGGTGCCATGATCTTAGTTTTCTGAATGTTGAGTTTTAAGCCAACTTTTTCACTCTCCTCTTTCATTTTCATCAAGAAGCGCTTTAGTTCTTCTTCACTTTCTGCCATAAGGGTGGTATCATCTGCATATCTGAGTTTATTGATATTTCTCCCGGCAATCTTGATTCCAGCTTGTGCTTCATCCAGTCCAGCATTTCTCATGATGTACTCTGCATATAAGTTAAATAAGCAGGGTGACAATATACAGCCTTGACGTACTCCTTTCCTTATTTGGAACCAGTCTGTTGTTCCATGTCCAGTTCTAACTGTTGCTTCTTGACCTGCATACAGATTTCTCAGGAGGCAGGTCAGTAGATGTTTTTCTGGAACTCTCTTGCTTTTCTGATGTCCAGCAGATGTTGGCAATTTGATCTCTGGCTCCTCTGCCTTTCCTAAATCCAGCTTAAATATCTGGAAGTTCACGCTTCGTGTATTGTTGAAGCCTGACTTACAGAATTTTGAGCATTACTTTGCTAGCATCTGAGATGAGTGCAATTGTGTGGTAGTTTGAGCATTCTTTGGCATTGCCTTTCTTTAGGATTGAAATGAAAAACTGACATTTTCCAGTCCTGTGGCCACTGCTGAATTTCCCAAATTTGCTGACATATTGAGTGCAGCACTTTCACAGTATCATCTTTTAGGATTTGAAATAGCTCAACTGGAATTCCATCACCTCCACTAGCTTTGTTCGTAGTGATGCTTCCTAAGGCCCACTTGACTTCACATTCCAGGATGTCTGGCTCTAGGTGAGTGATCACACCATTGTGATTATCTGGGTCGTGAAGATCTTTTTTGTACAGTTCTGTGTATTCTTGCCACCTCTTCTTAATATCTTCTGCTTCTGTTAGGTCCATACCATTTCTGTCCTTTATCGAATCCATCTTTGCATGAAATGTTCCCTTGGTATCTCTAATTTTCTTGAAGAGATCTCTAGTCTTTCCCATTCTATTGTTTTCCTCTATTCTTTGCATTGATCGCTGAGGAAGGCTTTCTTATCTCTCCTTGCTATTCTTTGGAACTCTGCATTCAGATGGGATGCAAATGGAACATAGAAGAGCTCAGTATACTTGTTGAAGGAAAGAAAGGAGGGAGGAAACTCACTAAAAATAATTTACATGTAACAATTTACATATTTATACAATATTTTACATGCTAAAATTACATACTAATATTTACGTATGCTAGAAAGGACATTAGCCATGAACTCCAGTACCTGAAACTCCACTTAGAAACTTTCTGGGACTCCCCTGCTGGTCCAATGATTAAGTATCTGCCTGCCAATTCAGGGGACATGGGTTCAATCCCTGCTCCCGGAAGATCCCACATGCTTCGAGGCAACTAAGCCCAAGAGCTTCAGCTACTGAAGTGCATGCTCCTAGAGCCTGCCCTCTGCAACAAAAGAAGCCACCGCAATGAGAAGCCCTTGAACCGCAACTATAAAGTAGCTCCTGCTCACCATAACTAGAGAAAACCCATGCATAGCAACAAAGACCCAGCGCAGCCAAAAATAAATAAACCAACAAACCTTTTTTTTTTTTCCCAAATCTTAAAAAAAAAAGAAGTTGTGTGACCTTGAGGTTCATTGTTCTGTAAATCAAGGAGAGGGATTTTGTGAGAATAAAAAAGAAATCAATGTGAAGGTGGATGGTACAAAATAGAGCCGATAGATGATGGCTGAAGCAGAGACTTTTGTTTCATATCTTAAAGGGGAGAACTGCTGAGAGACACAGTAATAATGCAGAACCTCAGTATTGTCACAAAGCCCTCCCTGTTTCTCCCAGAGCCTCAGTTCACGGTCCCACTGGAATTTGCAGTCCAGCTCAGAGCATGCTGCCACCTGCTGGGGATAAGGAGGAAGTGAACACCAAGGCATCCCTTAACACAAGGCCGGCCAGAGGAGAAATCTGGAGAAAGGGAAGCATGGGCATACAACTTCCTCTTAGATATGACTCTCATCCTCTAAGACAGGCAGGGCCCTTACCACCGGCCAGCTATCTATCATAAAAATAAGGTATCTCTCCATTTTGTTTTTCTTTTTAAAAGTAGGATAAGATATTATTCAGCCTTAAGTGAAAGTGAGAGTCACTCAGTCATGTCTGACACTTTGCAACTCCATGGGCTGTACAGTCCATGGAATTCCGCAGGCCAGAATACTGGAGTGGGTAGCCGTTCCCTTCTCCAGGACGATCTTCCCGATTCAGGAATTGAACCAGGGTCTCCTGAATTGCAGGTAGATTCTTTACCAACTGAGATATCAGGGAAGCCCTTCAGGAGGAAGAAAATTCCTACACATGCTACAACATGGATGGATCTTGAGGACATTATACTAAGTGAAATAAGCCATCACAAAAAAGACAAATATTGTATGATTCAAGTTACACGAGCTAACTAAAGTCATCAAATTCAGAGAGACATAAAGTGTTGATAGAATGGTGGTTGCCAGAAGCTGGTGGGGAGGGGAAATGGAGAGTTGTTTAGTGGGTACAGAGGACTTCCCTGGGGTCCAATGATTAAGACACCACGCTTCCACGGCTGGGAGCACGGTTTTAAGCCCTGGTCGGGGAATTAAGATCCTGCGTGTCTCATGGCCCCCTCAAAAAAGGAGGGATGTGGAGTTTCAGTTCTCCAAGATGAAGAGTTCTGAAGACGGGTTGTACAACAATGAATATACACTGTTGAACAATACACTATATACTATTGAACTATACACTTAAAAATGATTAAAATGGTAACTTTTATGTTATGTATATTTTACCACAATAAAAAACAGTAAGCGATAAGGATAATAGGCACACAATAGGTGCTTGACTTCATGCACTACAATCACAATATATATTTGTTGAATGAAGATGGGAAGAAGTGATGCTGACAGATGGTCTCAGACACCAGGGTGAACATGAGAACTGACATCTTTCCCTTCCCAGGACAGCCGTCCAAGTGACTGCAGTTAGTTGTGGCGACCTTCTCTTTGGGGTGGTAAATCAGTTATCCTTCCTCTTCTCATCCCTTCTGATACCAGCGTGGTTCCAAGTTCAACCTGAGCCAAAATGTCCTCCCTGAGAACTGCATCTTCTCGGTCAGGCCTTTGGTGGCAGCCACATCTCTGTTGATGTCAAAGCTGCAAGTTCTCAGATCATAGAACTTCAAACTGCAAGAGAGGGACTACCTGGTGGTCCTGTGGGTAAGAATCCGAGCTCCCAATGCAGGGGGCCTGGGTTTGATCCCTGACCAGGGAACTAGATCCCACATGCCTCAACTAAGAGTCCATATGCTGCAATTAAAGATCCTACACACTGTAACGAAGATCGAAGATGCCCTGCATGCCACAGTTGAGACCTGGCCTAGGCCAAATAAATATTTTTTAATGTTGTTGTTCAGTCACTAAGTCATGTCCGACTCTTTGCAACTCCATGGACTGCAGCATGCCAGGCTCTTCCGTGCTCCACTATCTCCCAGAGTTTGCTTGAATTCATGTCTGTTGAGTAGGTGATGTGATCTAACTGTCTCATCCTCTGCCTTCTCCTCCTGCCTTCAATCTTTCGCAGCATCAGGGTCTTTTCCAATGAGTCAGTTTTTTGCATCAGGTGGCCTAAGTATTGGAGCTTCAGTTTTAGCATCAGTCCTTCCAATCAATATTCAGGACTGATTTCCTTTAAGACTGACTAGTTTGATCTCCTTCGAGTCCAAGGGACTCAAGAGTCATCTCCAGCACCACAATTCAAAAGTATCAATTCTTTGGTGCTCAGCTTTCTTTATGGTCCAACTCTCACATCCATACATGACTTCTGGAAAAACCATAGCTTTGATCATATGGACCTTTGTTGGCAAAGCAATGTCTCTGTTTTACAATATGCTGTCTAGGTTGGTCATAGCTTTTCTTCCAAGGAGCAAGTGTCTTTTAATTTCATGGCTGCAGTCACACTCTGCTGTGATTTTGGAGCCCAAGAAAATAAAGTCTGTCACTGCTTCCACTTTTTCCCCTTCTATTTACCATGAAATGATGGAACTGGAAGCCATGATCTTAGGGGTTGTTTTGTTTTTTTTTTAATAACTACTTTAAACAAAGAAAAAAATCCAAGGGCTTTGAGCAGCCTCATGAGATTTGAGTTTTATCTCCTATCTAATAAAGATACATAAATACAAAAAACATTTCAAATAGTGAAATAAAAAGCTCCAGAGCTGGTAAGCAGTGAGACAACACCCCCCTCACCCCTACTCTGCCCCCACCCCCTGGATAGCAGCAGGCAGAGTGCGGGACAAGTTCCTCCCCCAGCGCTTGTGATAAGGGCTGTGCTCTGCAAGAGGAAAGGTTCTCCTTGTGTGTCATACCAAGGCCATTGGTTCTAATTTTTGCCAGACTAACAGAGCAGGTTGTCTGTTCATAGCAGGACTCTCAGTCCAGAGGCAGGTGTCAGATCCTCCAAGGCAAGCAAGGCAGAGAGTGTGAGCTCCAAATGCACGGAACTGGCTCTGCAACTGCCAGACAGCTCCTGGAGCCCCTGTGGTCCAGCCCTGGCCTTTGGGCAGCCCTGAGTCACTGCAACTTCCCTGCCTGATCATCAAGTGTCACCCAGAGAAAAAGCCACGGGATACATAGAATGCTGGACTGCACCGGAACTTGGATGGCAGTTGTAGGTAGAATTCACCACAAGGGAATGGAGTTTATTAAGACCTTCTACCCCCAGGATTTGGGGGCTTGGAGTGCTTCCCGAACTTCACTTGAACATCTTTCACCCAGCAGGATGGAGAGGGAAGCTCTTTTCTGGGTCAGAGGAATTGGTAGCGATGAGTGGAAGCCCAGGTCTAGGGAAGGGAAGGGGAGATGGGATATGCAGACAGTCAGGACAGCCTAACCTGTGGTGTTACACCACACCCATCCATACCCACATGGACGTTTGAACAACCAGTTTCTCCTAGTTGCTTTGGATGTCTGGCAGTGGGCCTGTTTCCAAGTGGCAAGAACAAAAGGATACCATTGTATCCTCTCCCAAAGCCTTGCAAAGGACACACTTCACCTCTGTTCCCAGGGGTGGGGTGAGAGAATTCAGCATCTTTCCCCCAAATGTTAAAGCCATAGGATTTCTGAGCTTGGAGAGACTTGGCTGTATCCCAGGTGTCTGAGAAGCTTTGTCCTGGCTTAACGCAGAAGCACAAGGGTCTCCAGGGACTGCTGAGAGCTCCTTTGTTTAGGGCTATTAATTATTATTTTTTTTACTGGAGTACAGTTGCTTTACAATGTTGTGCTAGTTTCTGCTGTACAGCAAAGTGAATCAGCTATGAAATTAAGTCTCTCAATTGTGTCTGATTCTTTGTGATCCCATGGACTGTAGCCCTCCAGGCTCGTCTGTCCCGGGGATTTTCCAGGCAAGACTACTGGAGTAGGTAGCCATTCCCTTCTCTAAGGGAACTGTATGTATACATACATCCCCTCTTTTTTAGCTTTCCTTCCCGTTTAGGTCACAACAGAGCACTGAGTAGAGTTCCCTGAGCTATACTGTAGATTCTCATTTGTTATCTGTTTTACACACAGCAGTGTATATATGTCAACCCCAGTCTCCCACTTCATCCCACCCCCACCCCCGCCTGCTTTGGTGTCCATAAGTTTGTTCTCTACATCTGCGTCTCTATTTCTGCTTTGTGACTACCTTCACCTGTACCATTATTCTAGACTCCACATATAAGTGATTTTATCTGATATTTGTTTTTCTCTTTCTGACTTTCTTAACTACCTTACAATTAGACCAAATCTGACACACCCTGGGCTTGAGCAAGTTTCTGTTTCACCATCACAGTTCACTGTGGGCCCACGTGGACGGTACCTGAGCACCCACAGGCTGCCCAGGTCATACTGGGCTGGGCAAAATAGGATGCACGGGCCCAAGGATGACATCCATTCAGAGACAGTGGTATCTGTTCATTCTTGCCACTTGGAAACAGGCCCACTGCCAGACATCCAAAGCAACTAGGAGAAACTGGTTGTTCAAACGTCCACGTGGGTATGGATGGGTGTGGTGTAACACCACAGGTTAGGCTGTCCTGACTGTCTGCATATCCCATCTCCCCTTCCCTTCCCTAGACCTGGGCTTCCACTCATCGCTACCAATTCCTCTGACCCAGAAAAGAGCTTCCTTCTCTATCCTGCTGGGTAAAAGATGTTCAAGTGAAGTTCGGGAAGCACTCCAAGCCCCCAAATCCTGGGGGTAGAAGGTCTTAATAAACTCCATCCCCTTGTGGTGAATTCTACCTACAACTGCCACCCAAGTTCCGGTGCAGTCCAGCATTCTATGTGTCCCGTGGCTTTTTCTCTGGGTGACACTTGATCAGGCAGGGAAGTTGCAGTGACTCAGGGCTGCCCAAAGGCCAGGGCTGGACCACAGGGGCTCCAGGAGCTGTCAGTGATTCAGGCAGTGGGTCCTTCCCAGAGGCTGGGTCAGAGCCCAAGTGTTTTACAGATCTCTTGCCTCCAGTTATTAACCTCTTCCTGGGGAAAAGCACAAAAGCTAGGATAACCATGGCATTACCACCCAAATTGGGACACGTGTAACAGCAAAAGTGAAAGTGAAAGTCACTCAGTCATGTCCGACTGTGACCCCATGGACTGTCCATGGAACTCTCCAGGCCAGAATACTGGAGCAGGTAGCCTTTCTCTTCTCCGGGGGATCTTCCCAACCCAGGGATCAAACCCAGGTCTCCCACATTGCAGGCGGATTCTTTACCAGCTGAGCCCCAAGGGAAGTCCAAGAATACTGGAGTGGATAGCCTATCCCTTCTCCAGCGGATCTTCCTGACCCAGGAATCCAACTGGGGTCTCCTGCACTGCAGGCGGATTCTTCACTAACTGAGCTATCAGAGGGAGCCCGTAATAGCAAAAGGGGGAGTCATCAATACATATGCTGGGAGACAACACATAAAGGGCCACGATGGGGCTTCCCTGGTAGCTCAGCGGTGGAGAGTCTGTTGACAGTTAATTGATCCCTGGTTTGGGAACATCCCACATACCAGGGAGCAGCCAGGCCCACATGCCACAACTGTTGGGTCTGTGATCTAGAGCCCAAGAATCACAACTATTGAGCCCATATGCTGCAATTACTGAAGCCCATGCAGCCTAGAACCCATGCTCCACAACACGAGAAGCCACTGAAATGAGAAACCTGTGCACCGCAACTAGGAGTCTTTGCTCTCAGCAACTAGAGAAAGCCCTCACAGTAACGAAGACCCAGTACAGCCAAAAGTACACAAATGAGTAAAATTATATTTCAAAAAGGTTTATGATGATAGCTCATCCATCCCCAGCAAGGGAATAAATCAAATAGGAGGAGAATCCAGTTATCACCATTTCTCACCCTCCCTTATATGATGCAAAACAAAACCATAAACCTCTCCTCACCAGAGCAGGTAAAAGGGTCCATTTCCAATAGGGACACCAAAATGAGCAAATTATCAAATTAGGGACCCTTCGCCTGCCTGAGGCTATTTCCACGGGAGCAGTCAGCTCTGTCCCTTCTGTCCGTGCTCAAGTCAGAAGAAAACCTCGTTGATAGCCTGGATGGGAGCGGGGTTTGAGGGGGAATGGATACATGTATATGTATGGCTGAGTCCTTCGCTGTCTACCTGAAACTACCACAACATTGTTAATCAGCTGTGTGCTGTGCTGTGCTTAGTCACTCAATTGTGCCTGACTCTTTGAGACCCCACGGACTGCAGCCCACCAGGTTCTTCTGTCCATGGGGATTCTCTAGGCAAGAATACTGGAGTGGGTTGCCATGCCTTCCTCCAGGGGAATCTTCCTAACCCAGGGATCGAACCCAGGTCTCCCACTTTGCGGGTGGATTCCTCACCATCTGAGCCACCAGGGAAGCCCATGAATACTGGAATGGGTAGCTACCAGGGAAGCCTGTTAACCAGCTATACCTCAATACAAAATGTTTTTGGTGTTACAAAAAATAAAAATCAAGAAAAAAAGAAAAGAAAATCCGGCTGACAGTCCTTGTTACATCGCGACAACCAGGACCTGGCGGGAACAAAGATTTTTGTTGCTTATTAAGAAACCACTCCCTGGAGGTGCAACCTTCCTCCTAAGTAGGAACATGTGTGTGTAAATGACCACAAGCAGGCAGTTCCGTAATTCCACATTCAGCCTGCAGGGGGCAACATCTCTCTAACAATGACCATAATGCACGTGACACTGCAGGAAATGCTTTTATTTGACCAAAGAATTAGGGTTTTGTTTTCGTAAAAAAAAAAAAATCAGATCAATATATTTCCAGCAAGTAATTTTTACCCCTACATATTTTCATATAGAGATGTTACTCTTTCTATTTACAGTGCTAGGTACAGAGTAAGTTTTTAACAAATAAATACTTGTGGATTGATTAGTTGTTTGAAGATAACCCAAACTTGCCTGAGGCATGGAAAGTACAGAGTGAGCTAGGAGGAAAGAAATTAGAGGTTGGTGAATATGCATGAAAAAGCACTTTCCTCTCTGGTTAATAGTTTGCCCAGGCGGGGAAGTGCATTTGAAAAATCTCTCTCCAAGAGCCAACCATTATTAACTTGATTCTTTAAAAACAAAGAATAAAATAGTAATCTCGGTTGATAAATCATCCTCATTTCAAAGTCCATCTCACATACATGATAGATCAACGGGTTCCAGGTTTATGCAGGTTCCTACGTGTTTAAAGCTTTTACATGGAGACTCATGCCTTTCAGATGCATTGACTCTGAAACTCTTGCACCCCTGCTCCCACCTAGGCTTGGAAGAGACTGGCTGAAGCCCGCCCACCATGGAGAAGGGAACTTTCTTGAGGTTCGTTTCTCTGGCAGCCCTGACCGCAGAGCAGGGCAGCCCTCCTGGCCTTGGCTGGCCTAGCAGTAGACAGGCCTGTGTTGTGAGTCGGTAACATTCCTTTCCCCGTGGAGCAGGCCACAGGCTCCTGCCTTGCAGCCGTTTGTCCACCTGTCCGACTGGGCTCCGTTTTCCGAGAAATGGAGGATCAGCACCTTCAGTACCACCAGCATCCCTGAGCACCCTGACCCATGGGAACTCCTTCTGGGGAAAAGTTAACAGACTCAGGCAGTTTGGGACAGAAGGTCCGGATGGAGAGGACCAGGCAGACGGCCTGTCCATGAATGAGGTACATGCAGTCCTCAGCCTCCCTTTGGAGGGCAGTGTCTCCCACAAAAGCTGCAGATGGATGTTCCAGCTTCACCCCTGATCACACTGGGCCAACCGATGGCTGCAAGCCTTCTTACAGGCCCAGCCCCAGCTTCCAGGGCTCGCGGTCTCAGTTGCATGGGGTAAAGCCTGGGTCTCAGTTGCATGGGGTAAAGCCTGGCAAGGTGATCCGAGTGGGGGCAGCTGAGAGGGAGACCTCCGGGTCCCCGCTGACCAGCTGGGCCATGGTGGCCGAGGGAGCTGCCTTCCCACCTGACCAGGAGTGGATGTTGCAGGAGCCCGGCCACCTTCCTCCACTTCCTGACTTGCTATTTGTCCTCTGGGGCAGACTTCAGCAGGCTGTTGGCTTGCAGCTCTGGCCCAGGGCCCTCAGGACACATACGGGAGGGATTTGGGGGTTGGGGGGGAGTCAAGTCTTCTTTTAGAGTGCTGAGGCTGCAGGTGGGTGAGTTCACCTGGGGACGGGAGTGGGCGAACGGTCCCACAGCCGGGGCCCAACCTCAGGAAAGGTGCGTGTGGAGACTGTGGCGGGCCACCAGCCCAGAAGCGTGCCGGGTCCCTTTCTTCTCTCCCCCACAGTGTGGTCGACATAAGGGGCCTTGACAGAGGGTTTCAAAAGCCAAAGGAGGGCTGGGAAACCCTGGGGAAGCCAGGGTCAAGGAGGGTGGCAGAGTCACAGAGAGGGTACAGGGAGCTTGACAGAGGGTCGTAGGCCCTGTGCACCCCACTCCCCTAGTCAGAAAAGTCTCTCCACACAATCAAGCCCCTCCTTCACTTTACCAGGAGGCACCCAGCTTGAGCCTGCACGGGCCTAGCCTGGACACAAGGGTAGGGTCTGGGGTGAGGGTGACGGGGTGGCACCCCTATCCTCTGAGGGTGAGGCTGGCCCCCCAAGGTGGAGCTCTGGCAGAGAGGAACCAAGTGGAGTTAGGCCTTCCCCTACCACCCCTCTGCCCCCAGTGAGGAAGGCCTTAGGGGGCCAGGAGAGGGGTGCCCATCACTTTCCCCCCCGGGGAAGCGCAGAGGGGGCTCCAGGCTGGGTGGCCATGATGTGGTAGATGGATTCTCGGAAGCGCTGGTCCCTGCTGAGCCGCTTGGCCACCTCCTTCAGCTCCTCCATGTTGTTGGCTTCCAGCTGGGAGGTCATGAAGGACTGGGATGGCTTCACTGGGGAGACGGTGGCCCCAGGGGCCCAGCCGTGAACAGCCTTCCTTCCACTGGGACACAGCCCTGTCTCCAGCCCCCAGCCCCCAGCCCCGCCCCACCCCAGCTCCCTGCTCCCCATCCTCCCCATGCTGGTCCATGGGCTCCCATGACCCTGGGAGAAGCCCAAGGCTGGGGCAACAAGGGCTCAGGCCACACCGTCTGACCTCAGGGCTGGGTCAGCCTCCCCACCTCCCCACCCTGCCTTCTTCCTGCCCATTGTCACTGACATCCCTCCCACCGGTGCCTGGGAGCTGCCACACCCACCGTCGTTCCAGGAGGTGCTGGACCGGCGCCGGTGGAAGCGGCAACTCTTGATGCGGCGAGTGGCTGCCTTGTGGATGTACACGGAATTCTTCATGATGACCGGCATCTTGGCCTCCAGCTCCGCATTCCGGATACACTCTTCAAAGAACCCTGTGGCCAGAGTTCCACTGTACCCTCCCCTCCCGGCCGCCCCTACCCCTCCCAGGATCCTGGTGGGCTCCAGAGGGAAATACCCTGACCCCATCCTTTGGGAGACCAGAGTCACCTGCTGAAGGGGGCAGAACCACAGGCTTCCCTCTAACCCCCATCCCCCAGATCCAAGAGCCAGAGGCAGCCATGCCAAGAAGATGCTGGAAGGCAGGCATCTGGAGAAGAAATTCCATCCACACCTGTGGGTCACCCGGTGCACACCAGGCCCCAAGCGTGCACCCTGGCCCCGTTCCCGCTCCGCCGTGGGACGGCTGTGCAGAGCTCTAGGGCTGGGCTGGTACCGAGGGCAGGGCTTACTCTTCAGGTGGGTCACATCAGCCCGCATCCTCTCCTCCTTCTCCTTGTTCCGCACCTTGGAGTTGAGCCCTTGTTCCAGGCTTCGCAAGGCCCCTTCTGCCTCCCGCAGACGCCTCTCCAGGTCCATGCGGACCTTCACCTCAGCCTGAGGGCAGAGACCGGGAGAGGGAAGTGGGTCCTGGCGGGGGGAGGCAGCTGCCAGCCCCCGGGAAGCCTTCTCTGATCACCCCTGGCTCAGGTAGGCTTTCTTGCCTCCGGACTTGGATGGAAGTGACCGCATTCTGCTTGGTGTCTTATGTCCTCCACCCCATGGCCCAGACTCAGCCCCTGCACTGGGTTGGTGTCTATAATGATGCCACACACCACACGGCAGGCTTCCCCTCAGGGCAGCTGCACTGCCCACCCCTGGCTGGTCAGATTGGCAGGGATAATTCAGGAAGTTGCCTGATGAGGGCAGGGACGTGAGGGAAGTAAGCCTCCAGGGGTGAGCGGAGGGCGCCCCCCTCCCCCTCCCAGCACCAAACGCTCCCAGTGACCCAGCACCTTGAGCTCGCGCTCAGCCTGCTGCTTCTCCGCTGTCAGCTCCTGCAGCGAGTTTTGCAGTGCCTGGGACTGGCTGGAGTAGAACTCCCGCTCCTCCTCCAGGGCCCTGGAGCGCTCCTCGTTCTCCTTCATCCTGCCGCCCAGGGAGAGGCGCTCACTCAGGGCCCCACTCGCCACGGGGGCATCCAGTGAGAGGGCAGCCCCATGCAGGGAGCTGGCTAGAGAAACCCAGAGACCCTGCTTGGTGAGCCCCAGAGCTGGGCTGGGTCCTGTCCCCCGGCCCCGATGGTAACGGGAGTGATGTGGTCAGTGCAGGGAGTCCTGGGTCCAGGTCTCGCTAGTTCTGTGAGCTCAGGAAGGTCCTCCAACCCCTCCAAGCCTCAGCTTCCTCATCAGTAAAAAAGCAGCTGGGAGGACCTGTCCAGCCTGTCTGTCAGACGGGCCTAATGACTGACTGTACAGGTCACACCATTTCAAGTTAGCTTAGGAGAGTGAAGGATTGCTTCCCACTTGCCTGGTGGGGAACCTGAGACCTAGGCAAAAGAAAGTGAGTGACCATCAGATCAAGACCAACTGGAACCCAAGGGCGCAGGTGTCTAGTTCAAGGACAGCTACCCCGTGGGCTCAGGGCTTTAGGGCTCCCTCACCGCTTCTCCGCCAGGAGCTTCTCCTCCAAGAGCTGCTGCATCTTCTCCTCTATCTGCCTCAGGTTGCTATGGAGACCCCCGCTGGGAGGCGGCTGCTCGCTCTGATTGGCCAGCGTCTGCAGCTGGTTCTCATTCTCCTCCAGCATCTCCAGGGTTTTCTTCTTCTCTATGGAGAGCTCCTGGCATGAGGGAGGAAAGGAAGTGAAGGAGCCTAAGTCAGGTGTTCTGCCTTCACCTGCCTTTCAAATCCGGCCAGTGAGGCCCTCCTTACTTAATCCTCTGAGGGACACTTGAAATGCCTTCATTCATCCCTTGAGGTAAAAGGTCAACCAGGATCTCCCTCCTCCCACTGAGGCAAGGCTGCTCCTCCATCGAGGGAGTTAGGGAAGAGCCCAGCATGGCTTCCAGGGGACGTGGCACCTACTACAATGGGCCCCAAGGCCCAAGGGCGCCATGAGGTTCTGCGTGCTTGTTCCTCCAAGGACAAGTGAGGGAGTGAGTTGGGCTCGTGTGAAAAACACCCAGCAGGAACCAGCCCAAGAGCAGATTTAGACATTCTCCCCACTTATCAGACTGGGATCTTGTACTACTCAGAAATTCTGGAGTTGAAACTACCCATAAGAACCACCTCCTGTGATGTGGGACAGGGAAAGATAAACATATAAAAGACGCCACTAACAAAGCCCCATCAGTCAAGGGAGAACAGAAACCTTGCAGTCTACAAGTCTTGAATTTTGTAACCATCACAGATCCCCCTACGACATGCCAGGCTCACTCGAGGTACTGGACTTGGAGGGACCTTAAGACACAATCTAGTGATGCCCACCATTTGGAAAACGCAACCTCACGTGTCAAGTGCATTCACAGATGCACTAAAGTGTTGTGGGAACCCAGAGCTCAGAGCAAATCCCTCCCCTAGAACAGCCAGGGAGGCTTGACTAATGTGGTACTCAGACTGAGTCTTAGAAAGATGAGAGCATTCTCCAGGCGGAGAAGAGGGCAGAGCACAGTCTGGGCAGAAGGAACAGTGAGGGCAAGGATGGGGAGGATGGAAGGCATGGCTTCCTCGGGGCACGTGTGCTCAGTGGTCTCAAGTTGGGGTTGGGATATCATTGTGCTGAGAGGGGCAGCAGGGGGAGAGGAGACAGGAAGGGAGGAGAGGCTGGGGCCAGAGTGGGCACTTGGACGCCAGGCTAAAGTGTTTGCACTCTATCTTTGACACATGCCACCTCCTCCTCCCTCACAACTTCTGTGGATCAAATGGACTTTCCTTCCTGCTCAATTTCACCCCAGAGCAGCTAAGTGAATGAGTCACAGGAAGGAAGTGGTGGGTCACCCTGCCCCCCTCCCTAATCAATCCTCCATCTGGTGTAAAAATAAAAGCCCTGAAGACAGTGGATTTCTTAAGGCCATAGTCACCATAAAGGCAAACTTGAATTTGCCCTTCTGGGTCCTGCTTTGGGCCTCATGTGTTGGCTGGAGTTCCCAATGGTCCACAGAGACAAGACTCTTTAGATCAGCGCGGCTTCATGCCCTGTTTTCCTTGCAGATAACCCTCCAGAGAAACACTGTTGGGAAAAAACTGCATCATGCGGCCCAACCAACCAGCCCGCCTCCTTCCAGGCTACCAGCCTCCCAGGGGCCCCTCACCTCCAGCGTCTGCTGTAAGGACTCTGTGAAGTGTCTTAGCTCCTTTTTCTCTTGCTCCACGCCCTTGAGGCATCTTGCCGTCAGCTCAAGCTCCCTGTGGGGACAGAAGTCTGGGTATGGCAGTGCCCACCCCTCCCAGCCCCGCTGTGGCTTCCGCCACACCTCCCTGTATGGCTCAGAGGGCTCTCTGAAGGCCAGCTCCTCACATGGCTGGGTCCTGCCAGCAGCTGTAGGGGCCCTGGGCTGAATGAAGGAGATCCCAGCCAAGTGGGGCTGCAGTCACCTGCTCCAGGTACACATGAATCTGTCAGAGTAAATCCAGGGCTACCCCAAGGGCAGAGAGGAGAGCTGGAGAAATAAAAGCCTCACTCCCTGTTTTCCCAGGACAGCTCTTGCTAGAACCTGCTCACCTTGACATGGGACGTGGCTGAGACCCTTCTCTGGGGTGACAAACTCCTTGCTGCTATCTTAACAAGCCTGGGTCCCCTTACCCCTGCTTGGTATGTTTTTCCTTTCTGCCCAATTTTCAGACTCCTACCACCCCTCAAGGTCCAGTTCAATCTAACCTGTTGAAGCCCACAGGGATCACACATATATCTTAATTACCATAACACAGGGAGTCTGTGCTATGCCTCTGAGCACATGTTTGCACATTATGGTAAGTATTGTTGATATTTCCTAGGTGTGAGTCTGGTTTTCCCAACCAGATCCTCAAGGGAGGAGACTTATCTTCCATTCCAGGATCTGGCACAATTCTGAAAGTAGTACTTCCAGGTACTTCCAGAATTAGCATTGCTGGTTGGGATGTCTGGTTCCAACCTGCCCATGCCTCACACTCCACCGGGCAGAAGTGACCCCTTGGTGTGGGGTCTATGGCTTTTTCTAGGCCCCCCAAGGCCTGGAGCTTTGGGAGGACAGGTCCAAACTAAGTCACTGACCAGGGAGGGAGGCCTCCTGGGGGGAGGCCTCACCAGCCTGGCAGGACACACGGGTCCTACACGTCCTAGCCTGGGCGCACCTTCCTCCCCCCACCCCTGCACCACCAGGGCACCACGGCCACCTCTTGATCTGTTCCTGCTCCATCCTCAGCTCCTGTACCACCTCCTCAAACTGCTGCTTCTCGGCCTCCAGCACCTGGTTCAGGCGCTCAAGAGCCTGAAGAGAATCAGAGAGGAAGAAAAGAGTCAGAGACAGCAAAGGGACCCTGTGGTCAGGAACGCCCGCTCTAACCCAGAGGACACCCTGGGGTTCAGTACAGTCTGTACCAGACTTAGAATTAAGCCCTGAGGAGTCCTGATCCCACTCAGTGACACACAGTCTCAGTGAAAATAAGATCTGTGATGCACTGGGCTCCTTTACAACACCCTTGACAAAAGAATATATATACATACATATAATTGAATCACTTTTGTTGTACACCCAACACTAAAACAACATTGCAAATCAACTATACTTCAATAAAAATTTTAACAATAAACAAAACAAAACCACACTTAGCATGCTGAGGGCAGGGTTTAGAAATTATCCCAACATTAGTTCTTACGGCTGGCGTGCGTGCATCCTAGGTTGCTTCAGTCATGTAAGACTCTCTGTGACCCTATGGACTGTAGCCTGCCAGGCTCCTCTGTCCCTGGGATTCTCCAGGCAAGAGTACTGGAGTGGGTTGCCATACCCTCCTCCAGGGAATCTTCTCCACCCAGGGATTGAACTGGTGTCTCTTAGCCTCCTGTTTTGGTAGGTGGGTTCTTTACCACTGGTGCCACCTGGGAAGCTCTCTTATGACTGCATGTTTGGTAAAGAACCTGCTAATGCAGGAGATATAAGAGATATGGGTTCAACCCCTGGGTTGGGAAGCTTCCCTGGAGAAGGAAATGGCAACTCACTTCAATATTCTTGCTTGGGAAATCCCATGGACAGAGGAGCCTTGAGGGCTACAGTCCATGGGGTTGCAGAGAGTCGGACATGACTGAGCATCTGAGCATACTACAACAAACTATAATAATTTTAGATGTCTGCTCTTCTGGAAAGCTCCAGTCACTCACACCCTAAGGTGTGTTGGCTGACCCCCAAGCCCTGGAGTGAAATTGTGGGTGTACATTTCCATTAAAGCTCTCTGGAGTGGCATCTGTTAGAATTGACAAAGAAAAGCCATTCTCAACCCCAAAGTCACAGGATAAAGACTTTTTCTCAAGGCATCCAGGAAACAAAGAGCTTTGGTGGCAGCTGGACTCACCCTGGACTCACCCCCAAGGGAACAGGTGAGCCAGAAAGCCCAGGACTAGCTGGCCCAGGGAACCGGACCAGCTCCTTCAGGACTACTGGCAAGCACAAGTGTTTTCCCAGCAAGCAGGTGCTCCCCAGGGGTCCTGTATTCCCGGGGTTCAATAACATTACTACGTAGTATTGGTGGGTACACGTCAAGCCAAGGGTGGTTAGAAGCATTTTGTGACAACTGTTTTGTTCCTCCACATTTTACGCTGTGGGAGGATATTATTTCTAGATGCACATTCTCTCTCATCTTCTAGTTCTGAATTACGCCCTCATTTTTCACCCAGAGGCTCTGTTCTCAAGGATAATAGAAACCCCGCCAGGGAGGTGGGGGGGTGGGCACTGCCTATAGGGGGAAATTGCCCTTGGCTTTGAGGAGAATCAGAGAAGGAATAAAACCCAAGGAAAGGGAAGAGTCTGATTCCAAACCCTATGTCCTTCACCCCTAAGCTTCTTACCCAAAAAGTTGCTATTTTTTCCCCTTCTAATTATTACTAGCATTTTGGGTGTGGTTCATAAGTGGTCATCCCTGGGGCTGCTCAAAGGACTCTGATGTCCTCGTGGAAAACTGCACGGCCACAGTCCACCTGTAAAAGTTGGGAGGGCCCATGGGCCTGGCCGAGGCCAGTGGAATATGGACAGAAGTGTGTCCCTCTAGGCAGACGCCTTTTACAGACAGGGCGTGACACGCTGCGCTCCCTTCCCTGCCATGTCAGCCAGTGCTGCTGCTAACAGTGGAGCCTCCATGAGCCTGGGTTTCCCCAAGTGAGGAGGTGTGGAGCAGAGCCCCCCACGGAGCCATGTAGCTCTGTGAGAAATAGACCCTTGTTGTTCAAAACCACTAATATTTTCGGGTGGTGTGTGATGGCAGTAGACACAGCCATATACAGACATGATATAAATATATTTAAAATTTTATTCTTGTAGACCTCCCTCTTTTTAATGCAAGAAGAATTCAGAGCTTCAAAAAGTTTGAAAGCCTCTATTTTCATACATTCTCAGTAGCTGACATATGTATGGTGAACGACGATAAACATTGATGTGGCCTCAGATTCGTATTTCCTCTCTCTGGAGGCCTCTACCTGCTGCGGCAGGGCTGTTACAGGCTGGAGACATCCCTGGGCTTAGACCTGAGAAGTCACAAGGGCACTTGGTTCTTACAGGCACCTGGCTTTTGCTGCTTCAGAACAGATCAGATAGGACCTGACTGGAGGACACCCCCCCACGGTCTCAGCCTCTTGGCCTGGAGAGCCCCTTTTTCTAATACCCCAACTTGCAAATATTTCCCTTCACTTATTATTACTCTGTGGTAGCTTTTTATAATTGAAAATGAGAGAAAGTAAATTATTAAAACCCCATGGAAATGTCCATACACTGCTGGTGGGAATGTCAATAGGTACATATTTTTAAAAAGCAGTTTGACCATATGCATCAGTAGGTCTAAAAGTTATTGCCCTTTGAGTCAGTAATTCCACCTATAGGAATCTATCCTAGGGAAATAATTAGAAAAGTAGACCAAGATTTATATACAAAGATGTTCACTGTGGCATAATTTATAATAGTGAAAACAGCCTAGATGTCCAAAAGCAGAAGATTAATGAATATCACATATGATTAATCAGTGTTTGGTCATTAAAACTGATGTTTTCAAAAAATGTTGAATGACATGGAAAATTGCTGAAGGTATAGTGTTAATGAAGGTAAAATGAAAGATATCATGAAAAAGGCCATAAAACTGAGTATCTGATATGACCCTATTAGGTTTAAAATACATATAAGAATAATCTACAGGAACAAAGACAAAGGAAAAATGCTGAATTGACAGTAATTGTCTATGGAGTTGTAGGGTTAAGGGTAAAATTGGTTTTCTTCTTCACATTTTCCAAGTTTCCTACAAAGAGCATGATTTCTACCATTATGGGGGAAAGGTCCATATTAAAAGAGCAAAGAGAAAGAGAATCTTCTTTCTGGTTGCTCACTTCTTTCCCACCTTCCATTTCATTCAGATGATTCTTAAATGATGTCCAAGTGTAGCCTAAGAATGCTGATTGGAGCAGTACACATGTCTATAAACCTGAAGCAGCTAGAAGCTCCTGTTCATGCAGCCCAAGCTGGCACGACTCTTTGAGGCCCTCCTGCCACGGGCTGCGGTCAGCTAAGACCCACAGCAGCTGAAGTCTTCGTCCACCACATCATGCTCTTGTCAGTGACTATTGGACTTACTTAAGTTGCCAAAGTATGAGGTTGGAAAGTAGTAGGTAGAAAGTAGATTCTAGCTCTATGGAAAGAAGAGCTTTCAAATAATGGAACAATAAGGCAACGGACACCTCCAAAGCTGCCCGTGACAGAATCAGGATCAACATCCATCAGGAAGGTCACCTGAGAGTCTCACCTGAAAGGGAGAGGTCCTTTCCAGCTCCGAGAGTCTGAGTTCTGACTGGGAGCACTCCACATGGCAAGAACCCTGCCTGAAGGGTCCTGGGCATTTCTGATTTCCCATGTGCCTGCCCACGCGCAAGGTTGAGCTCTCACAGTTCAATCAGAAGAGGAAAGGTGGGCCAGCTGCCCTCCCCCAGGGGATAAGAATGATGAGGCCATGCCCAAGGGAGCCAGGGACACCTGGGGGACCTGCGCCCAAGGAAGGGCATTGTCTTCGGGAGGAATGCAGAACCTTGTTTTATTTTGTTTTTGGCTGCACCACGTGGCATGCAGAACTTCACGGACCAGGGATCGAACCCATGCCCTTTGTAATGAAAGCGCAGAACCTTAACCACTGGACCACTGGGGAAGTCCCAGAGGCATTATCTTCTAATCTCAGGGAAGAAGAGCCCAGGACGGTGTCCTTTGAACTCTCAGCTTCTGCTCCTTGAGTTCCTGGCCCTTTCTACTACGCGGGGGGTGTCAGAGCTATAGTATCACACAGCGCCCATCGGCCTGGGCCTTACCAGTCCACAAAGCACCTCCTGCCTTCTATTCCGATGAGCCCCACAGCAACCTGGGAGCCAGCCAGGCACAGCCATCACTCTTACTGGAGCAACACAGAGACTAATGCGCCCACGGTCACACAGTCAGTGATAGATTGGTACCAGACCCTGCGTCTCCTTTTAAACCAAACTACCTCTTAAAGATCAGAGAATCTTCAACTGATCACTGGGCCAGGGTACCACATGCCTTTCTAAGTGGCTCACGCAAGGCCCTCCCAGAGCATCTCTGTGACCGACCTGGATGCAGATGGGAAAGGAGAAGGGGGCAGGTGGATCCATAATATAGATGAACTAGGTAAGGAAGGGAAACCCTCGAAGAATGACTCAGTGAGTTCTATTCTCCATCTAGAGCACACAGCTGACCCAGAAATGTGAACTTGAACACACTCCTCTCCCTCCCGCCAGCCCGGGGCAGCCTTCACCGGGGCAGCAGCTGGACTCAAGTGAGTCTCACTCACATTTTGTACCCAAACCCAGGAAATTCACAGCTGGCCGGCCTCCCTCCTTCAGCGTGCTATGGCTTTAAGCGAGGCCTGTGAGCAGTGGGTCTCTGCTGGCCTCATTTCCAGGCTAAAGACCTAGATGGAGTGTCTAAATTTTCCTCGGGCTGATTGCTGCCCCAGATTTAGCCTCTCTGATGGATAAGTCTGTCTCCCCCTGCCAGTGGCTGTATCTGTCACTCCATCCCATCCCCTGGCTTCCTAAATTACCTGCCTTTAAGTTGCTGACAATCTACCACTTCTCACTTCTCAAAATGTACAGAACAGTCTGAAGAAAATGCCCACACTCTAATACAGGAGGGACCCATTTGAGAGCCTGATCCCAGGGGCCCACATGTAGCTGGGGGGAGAAATTGGTCAATGCCATCACCACGCCAATCCTCAAATCCATGTGATCCTAATATAGATCCTCAGTAGATTTCCTTCTCTGGTTGGTTGGTTGGGTGGGTTTTTGTAATTGACAAAAATGATACTGAAGTCCAGCTGGAAGAAAAAATGGGCAAGAATATTTGATACCATTTGGGAAGAAGAAAAATGAGGGTGCACTGTCCTACAGGTTAAAAATCAAGATGCAAGGTAAAATTATAAGAATCAAAAATATTAAGTCATTCCACAACATTATTGAGCACCCGTCCTAGGCCAGTGCTCTGCCAGGCCCCGGGAGTATTCGGGGTGCAAGAGTGCCATGATGTTTTTTTTGGTGTTTTTCCATGATATGCTTCTTGACTGTCAGGTCTGTTCCCAAGCCCAGGGAGATAGTTGGGAAGGGTGAGAGGTTTGTGAGAATCAAGTCAGAGAAGCAGGCGCTGAGCCCAGTCAGACAGGCCCAGCCCTGAACTTGCCTGGGAGAGATAAGCAACAGGAACCAGGCAAAGAGAAGTGGACTAAATCAGGCCCTCCCTCTGTGGGTGTGTCAGGGCATGCCACTCTGCTGCTTGGAGCTCAGGCAGTTCAATTGTAGGATGGACTCACAGTTAACGATTGTAATACTAACAAACACATATGTTCATTAAGCATGTACTCTGTGCTAAGCACTTTATATATAACATCTCACTTAATCCTCAAAACATACCTGATAATATGGGTTCTATTATTATCCCTAGTTTTCACATAAGGTTATTAATGTTCAGAGAGGTGGAGTAACTTGCCCAAGGTCACACAGTCAGAAGCAGTGAAGGTCCAATCCAGACATAGGCAGCCTGGCTCCAAGTCAGCACTGATAACCACTACCCTTCCCTGCCCTTCACGGGTGGTCATGACTCCTCAGAACAGGCAAGGCCCAGGGCTTCATGGAGATCCCAAATAGCATAGACTTCAGCAGCCCTCGCCTTCAAACAAGGCAAGGGTCTCCTTCATCCCATAGGCTGCCTCCAGCCAATGCTTGGCCTCCTTAAAACTTGTATCTTAACATTTAGAGAATGAAGGAACCTCTGATATCTTCCAACCCAGTCACCTTTATGGGGCCAGAAGTCCTTTTGTGGATGAAAAAGGCCACCTCAGCCTCCTGTGAATATCAGTAGTGACAATAAGCTTGTTGCCTTCTGACACAGTTTATAAAATTTCTGAATGGCTCTTTCTTTAGAAAGTGATCGCCTACTCTTTTGACTTTCCTCTCCAGGGACTGGTAAGAAGAAACACACTTCTTGCCAAAAAGCGACAGCAAGTCCCAAGCACTGTCATCTCAGTGGCTCCCCTGCTCTGCCCATCTGATTTTTCAGCAGGTTGTCTGGGAACCCGTCTCCCCTACACCCTTCCCTAATGCCAGGAACATCGGCCAGCACACGGCAGCCGTGAAAGGGCCCACAGAGCGGGAGGCAGTGGGGAGTGGCCTCGATGTGCCCCTACCTCTCTCTGCTCCCTCTGAAGGCAGAGTTCTTCGGTCTCTTCCATCAGTTTGTCTGCCAAAGCAAGCATACATACTCTCACGAGATGCTCACTGCAGATCCAGTCCTGAGGGGTCACTGCCTGTGATCGCCTCCATCACCCCCAGCTCCTTCCAAGGATGAGGTTGGCACTGCTGGGCCCCAGGCCAGCCAGAGGAGGGGCCAGCTCCTGGGGCTGAAAACTCTGTACTGGCCTGATCTGCTGCCCTCCTGTCCTGGCACTGACCCTGCATTGTGCATTCACAAGACAATGACAGCTCATCTTTGGAAGCTCAAGTGGGTCTCTGTACCCCCAGGGTGCTGTTAACCTTTGCACTGATGTCTGGACAGTGAGGTAAGGCAGGTCCTGGGGGCAGAGGATGTCTAGAGCAGGCAGAGAGGAGTTAGTGCTCTGGTCCCCACATGTTTAAGGAGGCAGCAAGGGAGAGGGTCCCAGGCAAAGGACCAACCTCCCAGACTCACTGTCTTCTCTCTCAAACAGAGCATGCCTACCAGCCAATCTCGTTGGAAAAGACCCTGATGCTGGGAAGAATTGAGGGTAGGAGGAGAAGGGGACGACAGAGGATGAGATGGTTGCATGGCATCATCGACTCAATGGACAAGAGTTTGAGGAAACTCCAGGAGACAGTCAAGGACAGGGAAGACTGGTGTGCTGCAGTCCATAGCATGCTGCCGTCCATGAGGTCTCAAAGTGTCAGACCCAACTTAACACCTGAACAACAACCACCACTAGCCAATCGGGGGCACATGGGCCTAGAACCTTAAAGAGGGTTGGGGGTGAGAATTGGGGCCAAGTCCAGGGTCTGGGGGCAACATCCTCTCCATTTGTGGGGCCCTTGCTGCACATCTGACACAAGTGCTCCTAGGCATTTCCACCACCTCTAAAAGTTGGGGGCTAATTTTGTCTCCAGTTTAAGGGTGAGGAAACTGAGGCTTAAGATGAACTGCCTAAAGACCCACACAGCTGATGGATAAATGACAAAGCTGGGTCCAGCGCTCAGGCTCCTAACCACTAGGCTCTCCTGCCTCCTGTCATGCCGACCCAGAGGACCCGCATCATGCCATACAGCCCCTCAGGCTCTGGGCTGGTCTCCAGCTCCTCGGAGCCTGCTAAGCCCCACCCAAGACACGCTCCCTCAGTCCTGCACCAAACCTTGGGCTGCAGCCCCTGGCCCTGAAATGCTATCACCAGGGAGGCTGTTTGCACCCCATCCCTCAGCCAACCTAAATACTCCTGCTTCTCCTTGGCCAACTGCAGCCCCTGGGCCTCCAGGCTTTTGATCATGGCTTCTCCCAGCTGGGCATTCTTCCAAGTCCTGGGGAGGGAGGGCAGATGGAACAGGAGAGAAGAGGAAGACACACAAAACTGTTAAAACAGAAGGCTGGAGGAGAAAGAGAATGTGCACAGTGTGTCCTCATCATCCTTTCTACTCCAGAATCCCAGCTTGCACCCATCCTGGTCCCCGTGACTCTGGGCATGCCACCAACATTGATCCATTACAGTCCCCGGAGGCTGGCCCAGGCTGCAAAGTGGGCCACCAGGGGCTGGGCCAATAGCACTTTGGGAGCAGGAAAGAGATTGCTTCCTGGGCTGCTTTCTAGACCACTGAATGCCCACCACCTGCCGCAAGGCCTGGCCCGGGGCACCATTCAGAATTATCTGTGGAACTGAAAGCACAGCCCAGCACGAATAGGCAGGGGCCGAGACAGGGGTCTGTGTGCAAATAGGCTGTGTGGGGCTGGACCTAGGCTCTGTACCTAGGCTCTCATCTACAAACCACTGGTTTGTGCTAGGATTAACTAAGGGCCTGGGGAGATGGGATGCGTGTCAGAAGGCTGCCAGCTTCTCCTAGTGACACTGGATTTGCTCCCGAGAGTGGGACACAAATGGTGTCTACGTGTGCCACCTATGACTCTAAACAAGCAAAGCTCACTTTGCTCGAATCTCACTTAGAAGACTCCCCAAAGACGCTCTAAATCTGATCTGTCTCCACTCCCCACGCAAACTAGCTCCCCCTAGCCCTGTGCTCCCCACCCTGCCCTCTCCCAGGGTGTCTCCATGCCCACCAGGATCCCAGTCGAGAGGCAGGGAGGTCAGGGTTGGCCCAGCCCACATTCTTTCCCCTTCCAGACCCTCAAGCTGCCCCCCTTCCTGCCCAGGTGCACCTACACCTTCCCAGACTCCTGCAGCATCTCCAGCCACTGGGTCTGCTCAAACTCTGACTCGGCAGCCAGCAAGATGGTCCCCTGCCAGAAAGAGAAGACACAGGTGTGGCTGAGAGGAGCCACCCCGGGCACCACCACTCGGCCTCTGCAGGCCTGCTCTGCGTTCTCATCCATGTCCCCAAGTCACTGACACTCTTCCCAGGCCAGCCCACTGGAGGGGATGCCCCTGGGGAGCCTGGGGTCCCAGGGAATCTGCTCTGTCCCTGTAGAGCCCAGGCCAAGCGAAGTGCCTTACTCACGTGGAAATCCTGATGGGAGATTTTCATGGCGTAGGGCATGCTGGGCTCTTCCTTGGCCTCCACCAGGCAGCCGCCCAAAGGGATGACACCCTGAGAAAGAACCGGAACAGTGGCCCCCAGGCCCCACCCAGCCCAGGTCACCAAAGGCCTCTGGGAGCCTTCGGCCAATATCCAGGTGTTGCTAAAGGCTCAAGGTAGAAGCCAGACCAGAACTCTCCCAGAGGGACACAGGAGGGACACAGCCAGGAGGGGGCCAGGCTGGTTTGTGCCCACCCCCTAAAGATTTGCTGGGAGACCAGAGCAAGACCCCGGAGAGCACCATCCCCTCTGAGGATACCATCCCCTGTTATTCCCACTGGGCCCTCCCGCACTGCGTCCTGGGGAGAGGCCCCTCACCTTGGGATGGATATTGAAGTATTTATTGGTTTCAAAGCTCTTTTTCTCGCTCTCAGAGTAGTAAAGAAGGAAGCTCTCTTTGATGATGAAAAACCTACAGTGGGTGGTGGGGAGGAGGGGCAAACAGGAGAGAAGAGGTGAGGTTTTTCGGGATGCCACGAGCACCCTTGGGGCGTCTGTGCTCACATGGGGAGCCCATGGGGGCACTATTCAGACTCATCCTTACCAACTCACATGCCATATCCAGGCAAAGTCCTCAGCTGACCAGCCTCCTGCCAACAGGCAGCCCACCCTCACACCAGTGGACAAGCGGAAGTGGGAGGCCCACAGGCAGCCTCCAGCAGCCTCCACAGCGGGCTCCTCCAGCCCCCTGAGCCACCACCTCTGGCACAGGGGGGTATCTGTGGTCCTTCCCCTCAGGTACCTTCAGCCCTGTGAGTCTACCCCAGGAGGGGCAGAAGAAGGGCTGGAGGACACACAATTCCAAAGTGGGTCTTTTGGCAAGTGGTCCTGACTGGCAATCAAATGGCATGTGGGTACCAGGCTGGTGAGGCCAGGCTTGCAGCCTACATGTGACACCTTTGGTCTTGCCTTTGGTCCTGGATGTTCCACGGCCTCCTTCTGGGCCTTGGGGTTAACTTAGGGCTTCCCTGGTGGCTCAAACAGTACGGAATCCACCTCCAGTGCAGGAGACGTGGGTTCGATCCCTGGGTTGGGAAAATCTCCTGGGGAATGGAATGGCTACCCACTCCAGTATTCTCGCCTGGAGAATCCCATGGACAGAGGAGCCTGGCAGGCTACAGTCCACAGGGTCTCAAAGAGTTGGACATGACTGAATGACTAACACTTTCACTTTGGGATCTCTAGGCCCTTGGTGCTTTCTGACTTTGATGCCCACAGGCAGAGCTCTTACATTCACCCAGGGGACTCTCACAGGACTGATGACTAGATAAGACATCAGGTGCCCTCCGGGAGAAGATCCAATTGGATCTGAGAGCCCAGAGTGGTAGCTCCATCATCCTGGGGCAGCTGCTAATGCCACTGTTGGAGCCATGGGACTAGGGGGAGCTGGAAACACTGCTCAGATGGACTCATTCATGATGGCCAACAGCGGGAGTCTCCCCTGCTCTGCGTTCAGTGACATGGTACTGGTAGCTGATATCAGTCAGAGTGGGAATATTTACACCATGGAAATCCAAATGCTACAAAACATCAAGTGCTCCACCCCACCCCACTCCCGAAGAGAGCAAGTGGTTAAACATTCACAGGCACACCCCTGGTTGGACACACCCTCTTGGGAGGGACTCAGAAAGTAGCTGGTGAATCTCTGAAGGTGCCACCAGCCATGGGGACCCTCCCGAGGCCACAGCTGAAGTGGGAGGGTCACTGTGACTGCCGACAGCTGTTGTCTCACCTCCCCCAGGAAAAGAGCTCAGCTCTGTCCTTCACTGTGCACCCCAACCCAACTATGTTCTTTATTTGCATGGACCCTCTCGGCCCAGCCAGATACTGAGGGCAGCTGTGGACCTCAGAGGTGACATCCTGCTAAAGCCAACTCACCCCCCCACCCCCAGTGAAGGAAGAACACATGAATACCACCGTCTGCAGAACAGCGGACACATTCTGGGTCCCCCAGCACCTGACCCCTGCCCACCTTCTCAGCCTTCCTGCCACTTCTGCCCTTTAGCCTCTTGGCCCCACGAACACTCAGCTCGCTGCCTCCCGCCTCACTCTGTCTTGCATGATCCTGCGAAAGAGACCACATAGTTTTCCCAGGAATGCCCACCCTCTCTCTCTTCACCTGGCTGAAACTGTCTCACCGTTGGTGACCAGACCAGCCCACACTACCATATGAGCTCCTCCTGTACATGCTGACCAGCCGGGCACTTGGCACTTAGCACCAGTGCCACACCCTGGGTGCTCACTCTTGGCTGGAGGGCATGTCATGGTCCCTCAGCCCTGTGGGACAAGAGGGATGTCCCCTGACAGTTTCAAAGGAAATTCATAGAGTAGATAAGAACACAGAGCTGTCATTTCTCAGCCTGGGGTGGGGGGCAAGGGGGAGGGCTAGACCAAGTAAGCTTGCCTCTCTGAGCCTCAGTTTATTCACCTGTAGAATGGGAGTGATAACATGGGCCTCATCTGATTAATGTGAGGATCAGATGAGACTGTGCTCATCACTCTGCCAATTTGAAGAAGAGCCAGGACTGGACTGAGTGACACATCTCCACAGTCCTGTCACCCAGAGAAAAATGGGAGGCAGGGGACACAGGGCCACCTCTTAGGGACCCTTCTCCTCCCCTTTCAGTGGTTACTGAAACACTGTTTGTTATGGAATGAACTGGAATGTTCCCCCAGATTCATAAGTTGAAGCCCTAACCTCCAATGTGACTGTATCTGGAGACAGGGTCTTATTTTTTTTTAAAGATTTTTCTTTGATGTGGATCATTATTAAAGTTTCTATTAAATTCATTACAATATTGCTTCTGTTTTATGTTTTGGTCCCAAGGCATGTGGGATCCTAGCTCTCCAATCCCAACCAGGGATCAAACCTGCAGCCCCTGCATTGGAAGGTGGACTCTTAACCACAGGACTACCAGTGCAGTCCCTGGAGATAGGGTCTTTAGATGGTAGTTAAGGTTACATGAGGTCAAGAAGTGGGGCCATAATCCAATCCTATTAAGAGGAAGCATTTGCTGTCCCACTTGGCCCCTTGAGAACACAGTGAGAAGGCGGCCGTCAGCAAGCCAGGAAGAGAGTCCTTCCCAGAAAGAACCTGCTTACATCAGCACCTGATCTCAGACTTTCAGCCTCCTAGGAAAATAAATTTCTGTTGTTGAGCAGAAGGGTTTAACAGTGTAACAGATTGTTTACTCAATCTATGGTATTTGCCTGAGCTGACCAAGATAAATACTTTATTGCCTTTGTGATACTTCTAGAGACCCCTCCTCACTCAGAGCAAAGCACTGTGCCAGGGATTCGGTGAGGGTAGCAGACAGATAGTCACTAGACACACGGGCAGGGAGAGAATGGTGCTCTGGAGGGAAACAATCCCTATCCCTCAAGCCACAGCCTCCAGCCGGCTCCCAGCCTTGCAGAGTCTTCCCTTCAAAGCTCCTCTACAAAATGAGGCCGCGAGTATCTGTCTCTTGGGGCTGCTATGAAGAAATGTTCATTGATTCAACAAATAATCGCTGCACTTCCACCTGTCCCAGGCATTGTTCTGAGTGTCGGGGACAGAGATGTGGACGAGAGAGACACAAATCCCTGTTCCCATAGAGCTTATACTTGAGTGTGTGTAGTGGGGAGGCAGACAGTAAATAAGTTAGAAAGAAAGACTTGCAAAGTACCAGGTGTTGATAAATGCTATGGAGGAAAATAAAGCAGGGGGAGCAATGGGGTGAGGGGTGGGGGGGGAGGTTTTGATATTAAACAAAGTGGTCAAGCAGAGCCTGAAGGCATCATCTGTGGAAAGGTAAGTGTTCCAGGCAGAGGAGCCGCAGGTGCAAAGGCCCTGGAATGGGAAGTGTGCCTGGTTCTGGAAGGAATTGCAGTGTGGCTGCAGCAGAGAGAACCAGGTAGAAAGAAGATTGTGTAAGGCCCTGTTGGCTACTATAATAGCATTAATGATAAAGCTAACGTTTATTTAGCACTTACCCCAAGTAATACATTATTGCAAGCAGTTACCTCTGTTAATGCATTTAACACTCATTAGTATCCGATAAGGGCTTCCCTGGTGGCTCAGATGGTAAAGGATCTGCCAGAAATGTGGGAGACTTGGGTTCAGTCCCTGGGTGGAGAAGATCCCCTGGAGAAGGAAATGGCAACCCGCTCCGGTGTTCTTGCCTGGGGAGTTGTGTGGACAGAGGAGCCTGGCAGGCTACAGTCCATGGGGTTGCAAAGAGTTGTTGATGACTGAGTGACTAACACTTTCATTATCCTATGAGGCAGGTGTCTGCATTTTCTATGGGCAGAAATGAAGCAGAAAGGTGACACCACCTGCTGAAAGTCAGATTGCTAGTTGATAGAGGCTGTTTTTCCTCTGAGTAAGAGGGACAGGCACTGGGGGGTGCTGAGAGAAGTGACATGATCTGACCCGCACTGCACAAGGCTCAGTCTGGCTGCTGGGTTGACGACAGACTTCTGCTGGGGGGTTAGGGGGTAATGCATGAGATCCCTTAGGGGCTGGGGCCACAGGAGGGACAGGAAAGGATCCAGGGGATGAAGGCATGAAAAGTCCTCCACATCCGTCTGCCACATAGGATGTCACGGCCAAATGTCACGGCCCTCCTCTCTGTGCCCTCTGAGAGGTAGGGGAAGACAGATGTCCAGGGCATGCTTTGTTCCAGACTTCAGCAGAGCTTGGGGCCCCCATGACTACAGGGGTCATGAAGGGTCACGTGCCACACATGCCAAGCCTGGTCTGGTTGCAGCTGCTCTCGGTTTGCTTTGGGTGGGTATGGGAATCAAGGGAAGGAAGCTGGCATGGATATGGAGGAGGAAGGTGACTCCCCAGCTGGCAAGAAGGTGGATGGCCCAACAAAGCGTACATGTGGCAAGCTCACTTCAAGGACCCAAAGGGCTGGCTTTGCTTGTAACCCTGTCTCAGTGCCTGCCTGCTGCTCCAGCCGATGACTCTCAGCTTCTCTGCAGCAGGTGGGGGCCCAAGGTTAGAGGGTCCCTGCACAGAAGGATGCTTTCTCTTCCTGCCCCTTCCTCTAACATCCCCTTACTCCCAGGGTTCTCATTCTGACTACAAGCCAGGGGCTGCCTCCTTCTGAGTCCTGCAGAGTTGGGCTCATGGAGTAAGGGCTGGAGATAGTCACTGGTTGTTTAGCTGTTCTCATGTGCTGCTTTCCATGCAGAGTGTGAAAGAAAAAGTGAAAGTGTTAGTTGGTCAGTTGTGTCCGACTCTTTGCGACCCCATAGACTGTAACCCACTTGGCTCCACTGTCCATGGAATTCTCCAGGCAAGAATACTGGAGTGGGTTGCCATTACCTTCTCCAGGGGATCTCCCTGACCCAGATATCAAACCCAGGTCTCCGGCATTGCAGGCATATTCTTTACTGTCTGAGCCACCAGGGAAGCCCTGGGTATCAGTGTTTGATCCATGTAATAATCCTGGAAGGTAGGACTTTTTGTTCCCATTTTACAGATGAGGAAACTGAGGCTTAGAGATGAAGCTACACATGCAAGGTGATATAGCCAGGGTAGAGGTGGAGCTGGGACTGGAAACACAGACAACAGCCTCCGTTCCTACTCCCACACCACACTGCCTCAGAAGCTGCTTCGGCCTTTCGGCCATTGCCTGAGCAGGAAACAGATGGGCCAAAGGCGGTAGGTGTCAAGGCTAGGGTAGCCAAGCGTCAGAACTCTGCCACTTACCAGTAATGTGACCAGGGCAAGTCTTCTGATCTCTCTAGGGCTCTGGTCCCTCAGGGGAGCTTGAGAACACTAATAGTACATATATCTCTTCGGGTTGTTGGGATAATGAAAAGAGTTGTTCACATAAAGTCTTCGAACATTGTGTGACACATGGTAAATATTCCTTAAACATTTACT
Source organism: Giraffa tippelskirchi (assembly GCF_054371585.1). Taxonomy (NCBI): domain Eukaryota; kingdom Metazoa; phylum Chordata; class Mammalia; order Artiodactyla; family Giraffidae; genus Giraffa; species Giraffa tippelskirchi. The sequence goes on along the minus strand of NC_137281.1, from coordinate 141,515,951 downwards.
TTTATTACTACTACTAATATTTATTATTATTAGGTTCAGTGTCTGCCATTGCCTCCCCTGACCTCCTTTCCCATTTGTGCTCAAAAAAGTCCTACTGGCAAGAGCTCTTGGCTTCAGCCCAGCTGGCCAGCTTGCTGTCCTCCAAATACACAGCCGTTTCCTGCACCAGCCCCTCCCTCCTGTCCAAGGCCCACCCTTCTACCCAGGCCAACTTCAGCCCCGGGCAAAGCTTTGTCTCCAGTCCTAGCCCCTAGGGCCTCCCTGTCTAGTCCTAAGCTGTAGTGAAGCCCAGAGCGTGGTGTGTGAGTAAAGGGTCTGTGTCTGCCCTGGCTGCCTCTTCTCTCTGGTCTTAAAAGAATTTCACCTCTAGATGAAGGAAAATTTACCAGGTACCAAGACGCTCACTTTTCTAAGTGTTTTATTGACATTATCTTATTTAATCTCTCACTACAACTCTGAGAGTTGGGGCTGTATTTCCATTTCACTGGTGAGGGAACTGAGGCACAGAGATTCAGCAACTAGTAAGGGGCAGACCGGGAACTCAAGTTTGTCAGCTTGTTACCAGACCAGGTTCGTCTGCCTGACGTGCAGCAAGCCAAATGCTGACACGCTGAGGTTTGCAGCAGAGAAGGGGCGTGTGTGCGGCGGCCAGTAGCTCGTGTTATGTATATAGTAACACCACGTCGGAAGTTAAAACCTACTGAGAAAAAATTACGCAACTTGGCTCCAACAAGTGTCACCCCAAGAACCTGGATTCTTAGGAAATATCTTCTCGTGGATCCCATCAGGAAATAGGTCTATATTTGAGGGATTACTTAAACTGTCATTTTTTTTTAAGATTTTCTTTCTTGATATGGAACCATTTTTAAAGTCTTTTATTTGCTACAATATTGTTTCTGTTTTTTTTTTTTTTTTTATGTTTTGGTGTTTTGGCCCTGAGGTATGTGGGACCTAACTCCCCAACCAGGGTTCGAACCCGCACCCCCTACAGTGACAGGGAAAGTCCTAAACACTGAATGATTAGGCAACGACTGTCATTCTTTTATGAGCTGGCTAGGATTTATATTTCTTCTTGTTAAAACTCTGTACTTGCTCTTTGCCACGTATCCTTAAGCTCCAAACTCTAATTCATATGATGATTATTCAACATAACAACTAAGCGCCTGCCTTCAAAAGAAAAAAAACCCAGATCCAAAACATAGTCCCATGTTTGCAATCAAATGCAAAACAATTCCATTCCTCCAATTCTCCATAGGCCTTCCACCCTTATCAACAGAATGTAGTCCTCTTCTGTCAAAGCTGAGGAACTGGATCAAGAGATAGGGAGGACTGAAACCATGCCCCATGGGGTAAAAAATCCATAACAGAAACTGGTGACTAACGCAAATTCTTGAGCTTGTCTTAATAGACCAGCAGATAAGGGAACAGCTTGTTTAAAAGCCCTCTGCTTGTAACACAACAAACTGGCTGAAACCGGGAGGATCCAACACATCTGATCAGAGTCTGCACAGAACAGACCTGCTCGGCCCACAGGTGACGTTTTGACGTCATAGCCCCAGGTTCCCCCCATATCGGAGTCCCCTGGAATTTGCACATGCCTCCCATAAAGAAGCATGTAACTCAGATGCGCCTGTGCAGAACACAGACCCCCTTCACCTCCTTCCTCCAGTCACCTCCCCCCACGCCTCCGACTCCCTTCTTGTTTAGGCCATAAATACCCCAAGCTGCTCGCCTCTGCGGAGGCAGATTTGAGATTAACTCTCCCAACTCCTCACTTGGCTGCCTCGTGAATAAACCTTTTCTCTGCTGCAAAGCTGGGTGGCTCAGCATCTGGCTTGCTGTGTGTCAGGCAAGCAAAGTTGGCTGGGTAACACGTTGACAAAGCTCAGGTTCTCAGCCGCTCTGCTCTCTGATGCCCAGCCCCCCTTACCACTACTCTTGGCTCTCCTTATCGCTTCAGACCTGGCATCGTGGTTTGTCTTCTTAGAGCTTCTCTCTGCAAGGTGACGGCAAGCCCCTGGCCAGCTCAGGTCAGAGAGCATGAGCAAATCTCCTGGTACAGTCTGGGCCTGGGGGCTTGATGATTTCCTGTCCTCAGGGAGCTTATAGGCAAATGCCAATTGTACAAATCAATAATTCAAAACACAGCCAATGCTTATACAGCTCCTCCTGTGTGCCAGGCACTGTTTTAATAACATCAGAATGGTTGTTAACCATTCACTCCTCACATGAGCTAGGTGAGGTGAGTGGAGAACAGAGAGGTTAAGTAGCATGCCCCAGGTTACACGGCTGGCAAGTAGAGATCTGGGAACATTGTAAAGCTCCAGGGTACCCTTCCACTTTGTAAATTTGTATGAGATACAGGGAGAGGACAGATGGGTGAGGAATGAATGGTTTGGGTGTCCAGCCCGGAATGTTCTCTGAGAGGGGGTGACCACTGAGCAGGGTTTGGAAGGATGAACAGGAGTGTCTAGGAAACGGAGGGGAGGGGAAGTGGAGATGTATCCCAGACAGAAGGCACAGCAGATGCAACAAACATTGTGTTTCAAGGCTATCAGAACACGTCTGGTATTGCTGGCTGCTAAGTGTCAAAGGAGTGAGCAGTAGGGGGAGGCGAGAGGCGAGCTAAAGTCAAAGATAGCAGTGGGGACCAGACACGGCTGGGGCTTGTGGTCCCTGTGAGAAGGTGGGACCCCTTGTGGCAGATGAGGGGAGCTGCCAGTGGGTTTCAAACAGGGCCCTTGTGAGATCACCTTGCAGACGTGGAAAAGGTGTCTCGGAGGGCTGCACAGCTGGGCAGGGGGGCAGATCAGAGTTCTTGGTTGTTGCTGATAAAAATCAGCAGAGCTTGCTGAATAGACAAGGGAGGGAGAGCAGAGTCTGGGATGACACGAGGCCCAGGACACTAGCTGAGATGCAAAGCGGACAAGGTGCCATCCGAGCTGAACCAGGGAGCCCAGGAAGGTTTTCCTCAGTTTTGCTTCCACCTTTACTCCCCTCCTCAGTGCCCTGAAGGCAACAAGGGCTCAAGCAGAGCTTGAGGGTCAACATGGGCCTCACAGTCGATCCAGCTGGAAACGAGCAAAAAAGGCTACTTAGACCCACAAGTATCTTCTAAGTCTACACTGCTCCTGAAGGTTTGGGGGTGCAAAGCCAAGTATGAGTGTAGGGGCTGGGAAAGACGTTGCATCACAGAGTGAGAGAAACTTGGAGTGGGGGGCAGTCATGGAGGGCAGAGGGGAGGTGTGGTAAAGGGAGAGGGCAGAGGAGAGAGGATGCAGGGAAGATCCAGGAGCCTGGGCCCTACAGCGTCAAGAGACAGCAGAGAACAATCCCAGCCCTGATGGTACTAAGATGCAGTGTCTAGAAGGCTCAGGAAACCAGGGAACTGACCCAACTAGGTGCTTGCACATCTGGGATTCAGATACCTCTCCACCTTCCTCTTTGACAAACCTTCTCTTCACGCTGGAGCAGGAAATGGCAACCCACTCCAGTATACTTGCCTGGAGAATCCCATGGACAGAGGAGCCTGGTGGGCTACAGTCCCCGGGGTTGCAAAGAGTCGAACATTTAGTTTCCCTTCACACAGTCTACAAGGCTCCCAGAAAGCTTGTGTGGAGGCTGGTGCATCAGTATGGCAGTGGGGATGGGCAGGGAGACTGAGGAATGAGCCAGGGCTCATATCTGCTAATGTAACAAGCAGCATCTACGCTGGGCAGCCAATTCATCCACAGATAAGGAAACAAGGATGTAGAGCCCCTGGGGATCAGCAGAAACCCTGGCCTGTGGAAGTGTGAGAGGCCATGGGTTACCTGTTCCAGGAAGGTGGGACACCCAGCCTGGAGGCCTCTTCTTCCTGGGGGCACCAACACCCAGAACAGCAGCAGCACCCAGGCTTCCTCAGCCCTGAGCTCCTCGGGCACTGAGGAAGGGGGTGTGGGGTGTTGAGTCAAGTAAATCTAAGAGCCAGGGAAGGGCGGCTTGTCAGAAGTGTCCCCTTCAGAAGCGGCAGAAATGACACAGCTCCCAGTGCATATCCCTTTTTGTTCATTCCAGGCAGCTAGGCACACTCAGGGAATGCCCACTCTGGCCTCTGCTACTTGCCTGGCTCTAGGTCTGAGATGGCAGGACAGCAGAAATCCTGCCTGTGAGGTACATGGGTGATGCCAAGTGAGGGTTTATGCAAAGATCACCAAGTCCAAGGGGCTCCAAAAAATGTTAGCAGAGGGGATATATGTATACTTAGAGCTGATTCACATTGTTGTACAGCAGAAACTAACACAACATCATAAAGCAATTGTGTGCGTGCTCACTCAGTCAAGTCTGACTTTGTGACCCCATGGACTGTAGCCCACGAGGCTCCTCTGTCCACGGGATTTTTCAGGCAAGAATACCGGAGTGGGTTGTCATTTCCTCCTCCTGGGGATCTTCCCAACCCAGGGATCAAACCCACGTCTCTTGTGTCTCCTGCTTTGGCAGTAGATTCTTTACCACTTGAGCCACCTGGGAATTATACTCCAATTTGAAAAAACAAAAAAAAAAGTTAGCAGAATTCTTTGAACAACATTGTAAAGACAAGCTTACTATGCCAAGCAGACAATAGTGCAGAGGCACTGGGTGAAGTAGGAGGAGGCCTTGGAACCCACCTTCTGCCCCCCACCTCCCTGTGGTGGAGTTAAGGCACTTTTAGAATCACCATGGGACAGAGTTTAAAAGCCACAATTTGACCCATTTCCATTTGACGGATGAGACACTGCCAGCCAGTGAGATGTGAGGCAGCTATGCCTCGGCCTGGGTCACACAGCTGGTCACCGGCAGAGCTGGGACTGGAACTCAGGGCACCTGCCTCTGAGCCTGGGTTCACCTGCCACCAGGGCCACAAATGCTCTCAAAAGAAACTGCTTTATATTTCCAAGTCTTGGACGTAGGCAGTTGAATTGCCTCAAAGTGTTCTGCTTCAGTTCTGGCCCCTGTTTTCAAACAGCCCATCAGCAGCCTCTAATGACAGCTCCTAGGGGTGGGGAAGGAGAAGTGTGTCTTGTTTGCATAACCAACTCATTTAACTTCAGGCCGGGCAAATCGTCACGTGACCCCAGTGAAGCCTGACACAATGGGTGTCATTTCATCTTACAGCTGTGCTATGATCTGGAGAGTGTCCCCAGATCATACTTAAACTAAGGACTCAATACCACCTTGATGCCAGCACCTTAGACGGATCTGGGGAGAACCCTGAGCTGCCACTTAGCCACTGCCCACCACCAAATGCTGTCATCCTGAAAGAAGCTGGGAGAGCACAAGTTGATTATAAAAAAAAGAGGGGCCTGCAGACTGGGATAGAACAGGCAGAAATGCTGCAGCTGTGCTGGGGGGACACCTCCCAGTCAGCTGGGAGAAATGCCATGTGAGCCAGGAAGCGAGACCAAGCCCCAGCGTCACTGGAGTGAGGCTGAGCCTGGTGCGTGGAGGTGACGGGCAAGCTCTCCCCCCCAGCCCTTTGGGACAGTGTCACAGTGATGCCTTTAGGAAGCGGTGCTGAGAGCCAAGGCTGAAACTCCCGGACCCAAATCTCTGTGGGAAGAAAGTCTCCTCAAGTCTTTTTGGCGTGATGAACACCAGCTGCACAGATCATCTTTCCACCCCCGTGCGGGTTGTGGCCTGAGATTTGGGAAATGAGGCCCCTCCCGTCTCCAGGGTTCCCCTGGCACTTAGCGGACACCGTGAGTCTCAGCTCCCTGAGACAGGACCCGCCGATGCTCCACAAGAGTGAACTGATGCCCAGGGCCCACCGGTCACCTTACCCCTGGGGGAGAAGGAGGGATGCAAGTGTAGATGTCCTGGCTGCAGGAAGGAATCAGCTGGGCCCTCCTCATCAGAGGCTCCAGTCTTGGGAGGTATGGAGAGGAATTAGGGAGTGGACTGGACTGCAAGGAGATCAAACCAGTCAATCCTAAAGGAAATCAACCCTGAATATTCATTGGAAGGACTGATGCTGAAGCAGAAGCTCCAATATTTTGGCCACCTGATGGGAAGAGCCAACTCATTGGAAAAGACCCTGATGCTGGGAAAGACTGAGGGCAAGAGGAGAAGGGGACGACAGAGGATGAGATAGTGGGATGGCATCATCCGCTCAATGGACATGGGTTTGAGCAAACTCTGGGAGACAGTGAAGGACAGGAAAGCCTGGCGTGCTGCAGTTCATGGGGTCACAAAGAGTAGGACATGACTTCGCGACTGAACAACAACAACAACTGGAATGCTGGGAAAAGAATGAAGTCCTGGGAGAGAGATGGCCTGTCTGCTGGACCAGTGCCACCACGCGGCTGACAATGGCCCAAGCAGAGATGCTTCACTCCTGTCCTCCTTGTCTCTGAGCACCTGTGTCTCCACTGCTCACAGGTGAGGGGGAGGAGTCACCCTCTAGACACCTCTCCCAGATCCTCTGATTACTGCTAAAAAACGTTTTTGAGTCTTTTCTCTTTTTGTTGTTCATGGGGAAAAAAAGCTGACCCTTCAGCTCAAGGGCATCTTCCCACCCCGGAAGGGCAAGGCTGCTCAGACACTAGGAGCTGGAGGCACAGGCCCTGAGACAGGCTCTGAGCGGAAGAGGTTTTATAGAACCCAGCCAGCCTCAGCCGCTCCCATCCTGCCCATGAGTTATTTATGTGGCTCAGGAGCCTTTCCAGGCCCCCTCCTCTTAGCTGCCTCCCCACCACACCATCGATTGCTCTAATGGCAGGTGCCATTAGAGCCTGAGTGCCCCCTCCCCAGGCCTTCCTGTGGCTGCTAATTAGCTGGAGTCCAAAGAGGCCACAGAGAGGTAACTGGGGACCAAGGGGCCCTGCTGGGAAGTGACAGGGGGCTAAGCTTAGCATCAGGCCTCCCCCCGCCCCATTCCAGACCCTCTCTGGCTGGCTGTTGCTGATCCAAGGCTAAATCATGTGTGCATGTGTGTGTGTGTTTATCTGCGAACATGGACAGAGGCCTAGAGAGGGCAGGGGAATGTTAGCTCTTTCCTGAGTCCCAGGGAAGGAGGAGTCTTTGCACAGGGGCAACTCCAGAATTCCCATGAAGGAACAGAGTGTGAAAATCTCTTTGGAAGGGGGCTGGAGAACTTGACTTTGCAGAGCGTGTACACTGTTCTGACTTGGGCTGGATGATTTTTTGAGTGGCTATTGGAGTTATTGGTGGAGATTCTTGGGGTGGGGGTGCTACAGCTCTCCAAGGGCCCTGGGCTCCCTCACTGAGCTTTTAGCTGGGGAACTTCAGCCCACAATGCCTTCCAGCCCTGGAATCAACTGCAGATGCAGGAGCCAAGTCCCCAAAAGTGCTAGGGGACAGAACCTGGGGGTTGCAGATCCCCAGCACTTACTAGGAATGCCATCAGGTGGAAATGCGTGGAAAGGGACATCTTGGAGGACAAGACCCAAAGGTAATACAAAGGACAGCAGCTAGACCCAACAGAGGAGTGTTGTCTGCCTGGAGCAACTGAGGCAGAAGGGGGTGGTGGGGTGCATTCTGCTAATGGTTCTTGAATTTATAAGCAGCCTCCCCACCTCCACTCAATGCCTTTGGTAGAGACAAGCCTGCTCCTGGCACTTGAGAGCTGCCGCTCAGACCACACAGCCCTGGAAACCCTCACAACATGGCCTCTCTGCTGCCCCAGGCCTCCACAAAGGGGATCAGAGATAAGCTTATCTTTGGAGGAACTCAAGGAGCCGCCATCCCGTTAAACCCCAAAGTGAAGTCCAGCAGAAACCAGGTGTGTAAAATGTAGAACAGCATCCACAGCTCCATCTGTTATGTAGACATATTAAATTATTCATCAAAACAGAACATCAAAACCAACTATTACCATGTCCCAGTGACCTGTGTATCTGGGCACAAAAGGAGCCCCGCTGCTCACGGGCAGAGGCACAGGGTGGGATGGAAGGGGCATCTAGACCCCCTCCCAGTTTCCTGGCAGGGTCATGCCTCCAGGCAGGGGCCATCACAGTGCAAATCTTAGAGCTGAGATTGCCCTGAAGGTGAAAACTTTCCAGAAGATGGCCCATTGCTCCTGAAACCAGCATTGGGAGCTTCCTGCAAGTTCAGGGCTATGAACTCCCCCTTCCTCCAATACCTTCCAGGCTCAGTTATGAGTGGCTACGGGCGTCTGGGAAGTAGCCTTGGAGTTGGGACCAGGAAGCTGATGCTGAAGAACCAGGCTGCTCTGACCTTACCCACCACCCCTTCCAGTGATCAGTCCTACTGACAGGACCCGTCCATCCTCAGTCCTGCCCCATCTCCCTTCCCCTAACCCCCAAGAGTCCCTCCTTTCTGTTCCAGCTTCTCAGCCTGAAGCACGGGAGTCCCTCTTCCGTAGGCCCAGTTTAAAGACACGTGTGCATGCATGTGCATGCTAAGTCACTTCAGTCGTTTCCGACTCTTTGTGACCCCAAGGACTATAGCCTGCCAGGCTCCTCTATCCATGGGATTTCCCAGGCAAGAAAACTAGAGTGGGTTACCATACCCTCCTCCAGGGGATCTTACCAACCCAGGGATCAAACTCAGTCTCTTACATCTCCTGCACTGGCAGGCAGGTTCTTTACAACTCAAGAAACCCCAGCTTCCACCTGGGAAGCCCCAGTTCCCAATAAGATTCCTCCAGGGGTGGGCACAGACTCCCCCAGGCCCTTCTTGCCTCCCCTGGCCAGTGCCTTTCAGAAGCTCCCTCACTGCAGGTACCCGGTTGTTGGGCGTAGGTGGAAGTGGGGGGTGGGAGGTAGGACACCCATGCCCCACCTCTAAGCCCACTTCTAGAAGCTTGGGGCAGAGGGCTGTGAATATGATGGAATTGGGGGCGGGGTCCCAGGGAGGCTATTTGGCTGAAGACAGGGCTTCTTTCTCCGCTGCAGAGTACGGCCCAATCTGACCCAGCTGGGCTCCAACCACGGCCACGATCTCTTCCGCCCGCGCCCACTCTCCTCAGCCCTACTTAGATCCATTCCACAGAGAACTCAGCGGCCCCACCCCAGCTCGACCAGCCTCGGGCAGGGATGACCCGGCCCGGGGTTGGGATCCACATCTTCCAGGAGGAGCCAGCGAAGAGCGAAACGGGGCGAGGCCAAGGTCACCAGGAAGGCAGGCGTGGGACGGCAGTGAGGGGTTCGGTAGGGGGTCCTTAGGCCCTGGTTCCCTCCCCAGGTGGTCCTCACTTGGCGCGGGAGGGGCACTCACCGCCGGGACCACTTGGCCGACGGCCTCCCGAAGGACCGCTTCCACAGCACACCGTAGAGCTGCACCTTGGTGCTGATGTCCAGCGCGTCCGAGTCAGCCTGCTCCAGAGACGGCGAGGGCGACACCGAGTTGGACTTGGACGTGAACATCCTGCCTCGGCGGGGCTGCTCGCGGCTGGGCCCACCCGCTCCCCGGGGCCGGCAGGGACGCGGGGCTCGGGGCTCGGGCGGGCTCGGCGCGAGGCTGCGGGGAGGCGGCGTCGGCCGTCGCCGTCGGGGCGCGTCCCAGCCGGCGGAGACGCGGAGCGGTGCGGGCCGGGAGCTGCGGCATTCAAGTGCGCGGGGCCCGGAGCGCGGCTGCTAGGGGCGAGGGGGCGCGCAGCCTGCGGCTCGGGCTCCGGGCTGCGGCGGGCCCGGCGGGGAGTGAGGCTCAGCCTCCAGTCAACAGCATCACCCCCCTCTCCCTGCGACAGCCCCAATTCTGGTGGCCCCGATTGGCTGGGAGGGGCAGGTGAGCTGGCTGGAGGCCGGCCGCGAGCGCCAATCAGTGCGGGCGCCGGCGGGAGGGCCGGGCTCCGTGCGTCCGGAAGGTCCCGGCGGGTAGCCTGGCCCCGGGACGCAGCCCCAGCCCCCCACCCCCGCCCCGCGGGCCCATTTCTCCCCCGGGTTCCTTCTCGCGTGGGGCGCCTACATCGAAACCCGGGACACGTCTGCTTTGTGACGGGCTTGGAGTCACTCCTGCAGATCCTTAAACTCGTTCTGGATGCGGGAAAGCAGACCATCGGGCTTGGAGTCCCACCTCAGTCCTTACAAGGCTCGGGGAAGCGGCAGTGAGCCTTAGTTTTCTCTCCTTTAGAGTGGAGACCCCTTACCTCCTCGGGCAGGGCAGGGAGCCAGTGAGATTTCGGCCGGTGCCCGAGCGCCCGCCGGGAGAGAATTCATCGCGTCTGGCAGCCCCTCCCCGCCCGGCTCAGGTGGGTCTCACCTTGCACCACCGCTGCCGCGATCCGGATCAGATTTCTCTTCCCAGAACTTGGCCGCCTCCGTCGGCATTTGGCACTCAGTGCCAATCCCGAACGGTCCGTGCGGCTGGTGTCGGTGATTTATCTGCGCGCTTGGCCCGTGCTCCCTGGGGCCTGGCGCTCCATCCACTTCCGCTCCTCTCGGCGGCTCTAGGTGATCGTCTCACTTTCAGGCGAGGGCAGACGCCTGTCCAAACCCTGGGGACCGCCCGCGGAGAGATTCTGTTAGCACCGCCGCCTATGGGCACCGCTCCAAAGGCGGGGAAGCGAATCTGCGCGGTGAGAGGCAGCCAGCTGAACCAGGCTGCAGTCTCCCTACCCCTGGCCGGGGTGCCGCAGCCATCTCTGGGCAGGCAGGTTTCTTCTGAGCCCTTGGGAAAAACCCTCCTCCCCTCTCCCCTCAGGGGTTCTTGATGCCTCACTTGTAAGATAAAGAAGTCCAATTGGAACAGAAGTTTGCAAATAGGTAGTTCTTCAGTCACTAAGTCGTGTGTCAGACTCTTTGAGGCCCCATGGACTGCAGCAGGCCAGGCTTCCCTGTCCTTCATCATCTCCTGGAGTCTGCTCAAACTCACGTCCATCCAGTCGGTGATGCCATCCAACCATCTCATCCTCTGTCATCCCATTCTCTTGCTTTCAGTCTTTGCCAGCATCAGGATCTTTTCCAATGAGTCGGCTCTTCAAATCAGGTGGCCAAAGTATTGGAGCTTCAGCTTCAGCATCAGTCTTTCCAATGAGTATTCAGGATTGATTTCCTTTAGGATCGACTGGTTTGATCTCCTTGCTGTCCAAGAGACTCTCAAGAGTCTTCTCCAGCACTGCAAATAGGTAGCCTGAGTGTCAAATCACTTTATAGATAAACTTTATTAATTTGCCAAAGTAAAAAGTAAAAAATTGAGGCATAATTAAAATATGACAAAACATACCAATCTTAAGTATTTGTTTGATGAAGTTTATTTGATGAATGTATACACAGAGTCACCACTACCCAAAGCAAGATGCAGTGCATTTCCATCACCCCAGAAGTTTCCCTCATGCACGTGCTTACTCAACGTCCTCTCCTCACTCCCTCCCAGGCAAGCCACTTTCTGACTCTTATCAACATTTACAAGCCTTTTAAAAAGTTTATATTGTAATGCTTAAAATGGCATTCTCCACAGAGCAACTGGAGAAGGCAATGGCACCCCACTCCAGTACTCTTGCCTGGAAAATCCCATGGACGGAGGAGCCTGGTAGGCTGCAGTCCATGGGGTTACTAAGAGTCGGACACGACTGAGTGACTTCGCTTTCACTTTTCCCGTTCATGCACCGGAGAAGGAAATGGCAACCCACTCCAGTATTCTTGCCTGGAGAATCCCAGGGATGGCGGAGCCTGGTGGGCTGCCGTCTATGGGGTCACACAGAGTCGGACACGACTGAAGCGACTTAGCAGCAGCAACAGAGCAACTATGCCATTGTCCTTCAACCTGCCCGCTTCTCTCACTGTTAACCTGCTTGACTTCTCCCTGTAAGCATTTGAATTTATGATCCTCACTCAGAGCTCCCCCAAGGCCTTCCCAGGTCTACATATTATGAGTCTAGTTAAGAAAAGTGAAAGTGAAGTCACTCAGTCGTGTTTGACTCTTTGCGACCCCATGGACTATAGCCTACCAGGTTCCTCCATCCATGGGATTTTCCAGGCAAGAATACTGGAGTGGGTTGTCATTTCCTTCTCCAGGTAATCTTCCCAACCCAGGAATTGAACCTGCGTCTCCTGCATTGTAGGCAGACGCTTTACCATCTGAGCCACCTAGTTAAGAAGGAGCTTAACAAAAAGGGCTTCTCCACCTTGGCACCTTTCCCCTAACAGAGTCCTGGGGTCCTAAGCCCAGGCAGCATCCTCTTGTTTTCCCTGTCCAAAGGGGCTGATCTGAATTCCCCTCTTGGTTCATGTTGCCCTGCAGAACATCTCAGGCTCAGCTATAACATAGGGTCCAGGGCCTGAGTCCATCAGAAGGAAAGAGACAGGACTAGGAAGATGATGAGAGCCCTCAGAGGGGATATAAAGTAGACATTTCACACATTGGGGGGTTATTTTGGACACATGCTTTAATGCTTGGAAAATGTCCTACTTTAGGAGTTCTGTTTTTTTCCAGATGAGAGCTAGAAAACTTGTGTTGGAAGCTTGTGGTGTGGAGTTCACTGGTCAGGGGCATCAGGGCAGGACTCTGAATTGCAGGTGACAAACAGGAGGAAAGAGCATGCACAGCCGTCAGTTTTCCAAGAGCGAGTACCAGAGGCATCTATCTGGCTTTGGGCGATAGCTGGGGCTGCAAGGTTGTGTTCCCAACCACAGCTCCTAGCAGCATTTGACTGGCTGCAGGGGCAGTCACAGGCAGGTGGGCTCCTGGCAGCACCCACATGGCAGCATCAGCAGCCTGCCCATCCGGCTGCTTCTGCAGTTGTGGGAGAAAGGCAGGATGCCTGGAATCATCTTTGAGGAAGCCCTTCCCAAGAAGAAGGGCTGGGTGAGCCCAGATGGCTCCTGGGAAAGAACCATCTTCATTCCATTTCTTCAGTGGAAGAAATAGAGGACAGGTTTCTTCAGTGGCAAAGAGAAAGCAGTCTTTGCCTCTTCTCTCTGCATACAGGACATCTGAATAGACCTTAGCTAATGGTAGTCAGGGAGAAGTGGAAAACTGCCACGAGGCAAGCAGCATGAGTGTGATGGTCCACTAGGTACTTAAATGGCTTCTGCTTCCCTCAACTAACCAGTCCAGATCAAGCCAAGACAGCCTTGTTAGAAGCTGTTCCTACTTCCATCGTGTTCTCTGCTCCAGCTGGTGGGAGTGCAGAATGTCTGGCTGATAGTTTAGCAGAAGACATAACAAGCGGGGTGCCAGTCCACTGCCCTAGCCCGAGTGTGGGCCAGGGCTGCCCAGTCTTATCAGAAAGTAAGTCAGGGTGGAAACTCAGGGTCCTAGTGCACTGCAGTGGAGAAGGAAATGGCAACCCACTCCAGTGTTCTTGCCTGGAGAATCCCAGGGACAGGGGAGCCTGGTGGGCTGCTGTCTATGGGGTCGCACAGAGTCGGACACGACTGAAGCGACTTAGCAGCAGCAGCAGCAGTGCACTGCAGGCTCAAACACAGAGCTGATGTTCTGAATATATGATTTATGTTGTATCTATTTCATTTCATGTTTAAAACATCCCCAATGAAGGGTGTTACTTTTAATTTTCCAGATGACAAAAATGAAGTTCAGAACGGTTGTCTACCTAAGGTCACCCAGCAATTCATTTCCTGGAACACGGTAGGCGCTCAAATATGTGCTGAATGAAGGGGAGTGGCAGGATGGAGATACTTGATTTGGTTTGAATTCTAAGTCCATACCTGTCACACTGCAGTGCACTGCCAAGTAAAGTGCCATCTGGAGAAATCTAGATCTTTCAGTCTTTCCCGTTTTTTCCAGTGGCTTCTCTCAATTGCCAACTCACTTAAAGTTCCAGTTCCTACAGTACTGAAGGTAAAACTCCACTGGCACTATAAAACTCCAGCTTTTCAGCTGTGTTCAGGAATAGATTCCTAATAATGAACACACATTTTCTTTTTCTTATTGTTTTTGTTTTTTGCCAGCTTTCCTGAGATATGATTTACAAATGAAAATTGTTTACCTTTAGTACGTGTGTGTTCTAAGTCGCTTCAGTTGTGTCTGACTCTTTGCGACCCTATGGACTGCAGCACATCAGGCTTCCCTGTTCTTCACTACCTCCCCAAGTTTGCTCAAACTCATGTCCATTGAGTCAGTGACGCCATCCAACCATCTCATCTTCTGTTGCCTACCCTCAATCTTTCCTAGCATCAGGGTTTTTTCCAATGAGTTGGCTCTTCACATTAGGTGACCAAATTTGGAGCTTCAGCTTTAGCATCAGTCATTCCAATGAACATTCAGGGTTGATTTCCTTTAGGATTGACTGGTTTGATTTCCTTGCTGTCCAAGGGACTCTCAATCAAGAGTCTTCTCCAGCACTACTGTTTGAAAGCATTGTTTCTTTGGCACTCAGCCTTCCTTATGGTCCAGCTCTTACATCCATACATGACTACTGGAAAAACCATAGCTTTGACTATACAAGTCTTTGTCGGCAAAGTAATGTCTCTGCTTTTTTTTTTGATAAATTTATTTATTTTAGTTGGGGGCTAATTACTTTACAATATTGTAGTGGTCGGAGAAGGCAATGGCACCCCACTCCAGTACTCTTGCCTGGAAAATCCTATGGACAGAGGAGCCTGGTAGGCTACAGTCCACGGGGTCGCTAAGAGTCGGACGACTGAGCGACTTCACTTTCACTTTTCCCTTTAATGCACTGGAGAAGGAAACGGCAACCCACTCCAGTATTCTTGCCTGGAGAATCCCAGGGACGGCGGAGCCTAGTGGGCTGCCATCTATGGGGTCGCACAGAGTCGGACACGACTGAAGCGACTTAGCAGTAGCAGCAGCAGTGGTTTTTGCCATACATTGACATGACTCAGCCATGGGTTTACATGTGTTCCCCATCCTGAACCCCCCTCCCACTTCCCTCCCCATCCCATCCCTCTGGGTCATCCCATTGCCCCAGCCCTGAGCATTTGTCTCATGCATCGAACCTGGAATGGTGTTCTGTTTCACATATGATAATATACATGTTTCAGTGCTATTCTCTCAGAACATCCCACCCTCACCTTCTCCTTCAGAGTCCATAAGACTGTTCTATGCATCTGTGTCTCTTATTCTGTCTCGCATATACGGTTATCGTTACCATGTCTCTGCTTTTTAATACACTGTCTAGGTTTGTCATAGCTTTTCTTTCAAGGGGCAAGCGTCTTTTAATTTCATGGCTGCAGTCACCGTTCACAGTAATTTTGGAGCCCAAGAAAATCAAGTCTCTCACTGTTTCCATTGTTTCCCCATCTATTTGCCATTAAGTGATGGGACTGGATGCCATGATCTTAGTTTTTTCATGTTATTTTAAATCAGCTTTTTCACTCTCCTCTTTCACCTTCATCAAAAGGCTCTTTAGTTCCTCTTCACTTTCTGCCATTAGGGTGGTGTCATCTGCATATCTGAGGTTATTCATATTTCTCCTGGCAATCTTGATTCCAGCCTGTGCTTCATCCAGCCCAGCATTTCTCATGATGTACTCTGCATATAAGTTAAATAAGTAGGGTGATAATATACAGCCTTGACGTACTCCTTTTCCACTTTTGAACCAGTCTGTTGTTCCATGTCTGGTTCTAACTGGCTTCTTGGCCTGCATCAGGTTTCTCAGGAGGCAGACAAAGTGGTCTGGTATTCCTATCTCTTTAAGTATTTTCCATAGTTTGTTGTGCTCCATACAGTCAAAGGCTTTAGTGTAGTTAAAGAAGCAGAAATAGATGTTTTCAACTTCACAGATAAGTGAAACATACAGCATTTATCTTTCTCTGTCTGGCTTATTTCACTTAGTATAATGTCCTCCAGGTTTACCCATATTTGTTGCAATGACAGATTTTATGGTGAAATAATATTCCAATGTGTGTGTGCACGTATGAAATGTTCTTTTCCCATTCAACCACCAGTGGACACTTTCAGTTGTTTCCATAGCTGGCTATTGTGAATAATGCTGCAATGAACATGAGAATGTAGATAGCTCGTCAACACCTTGATTTCATTCTCTTTGGATATATATACCAGAAGTGGGATTTCTGGATCGTATAGTAGTTCTATTTTTAAATTTTTGAGGAACCCTCATACTGTTTTCCATAGCAGATGTAGCAATTTACATTTCCACCAACAGTCCACAAGGGTTCCCTTTTCTCCACACCCTCACCAATATTTATCTCTTGTCTTAATGACACATCCTCATAGGTGTGAAATGCTGTCTCATTGTGGTTTTGATTTGCATTTCCTTGATGATTAGTAATGCTGAACACCTTTTCATGTACCTGTTGGCCATTTGTATTTCTTCCTTGGAAATGTGTCTATTCAGGTCCCCTTTCCATTTTTTCATCAGGTTTCTTCTTTGCTATTAAGTTGATTGAGTTCCTTACATATTTTGGATGTTAACCCCTTATCAGATAAATGGTTGGAGAATATTTTCTCCCATTCCATAGGTTATTTTCATTTTGTTGATTCCTTTACTGTGAGAATGAACAGACATTTTCATAATGTTGCTTTTACCCCAAAGTGCTGTTCGTTCAGGTAGAAAAAAAAAATGTTGCTTTTACGTATAGTCTGCAGGCTCATGTGGTAGTCACCATTCTTCCATGAAACAGGTATTAGCATGTCTGTTGTATATGCCCAGCCCATGGTAGTTAAATGTGTGAGTACCAACAGGGGTCCAGCTCTCTGATTTTATGCTTCAGCCAGAGTGAGTCAGACACAGAGACTTTCTTAACCCACTCCAGCCAGATATGAGCAGGAAGACATTCTCAGGCAGGAAACAGTGACAAGGGTCTCCCTGGACTGTCACAGCCTGATTGGGCTTCCAAAGCTCCCAGCAACCTGGGCAAAAGTGGCTCTTCTCATAGAGCCATCTCCTCAGCCCCTGGCCCTCCCTGGCCCTGGCCCCACCCTCAGGCAGGCGGCCTGGCCGGTGCTGAGCAAAGGAACCAGGGACACTCCTCCTCCAGGTTCCCTGAGCTCTCCTGGCTTCTGTGTCAATCTGATGCCTGGACCCAGCACAAGTGTCCTTAGAGGGCCAAGAAGCAGAAGAAACAGGAAGATCTGGGCTCCAGGCCAGGCCCTGCTATAGTACCGAATCTCTTCCATAGATGTCTTTTCCTCCTCCAATCCTATTCCATCATTCAGACTCCTGTCCTGGTTTCTACAGGGTATGGCACTAATTCAGCTGAAACCACACTCTCCTCTTGGTTGCAGTGAACGTTTGCCCATCCTTCCATCCTAGCACCTGTCTGTCTGCCTTGTTGGGAGTTTTTCTTTTCCCTTCCAGACTGTGAGCTCCTTGAAGCAGAGTCCAGGGCATGCAGTAGGTGCTCAGCAAATGCTTGCTGAACAGATTCTTGTTCACTTGGCCCCTGTTCTGGTGCTTCAGATTCTTGTTTCAATTTGCCAACTGAATGGAGACTGACTTCTCCGGCCCTCCACTGTCCCTCATCTATAAAACAGAATCTGTGGGGAGGCGTGAAAGCAATGGACATGAAAGCAATCTTTAGATGGATGGCAGACTTGTCAACTGCTTTTGGCATCAGGTTCTGCCATTAGGTGTGTGAACCAAGGACAATCCCTGGACTTCTCTGGGCTTCTCAACTTGCACTGTGTAGTCAGGCATCTTTCATTTCCTTTTCAAATGACTCATTAACAGCAGGTTCCCCCAAGGAATCCTGGCTCGCCACCGTCACTCACGTGATCTTCTCGAGACTCAAAGATTCATGTGAGCTTCTTATTTAAAACCCTTGACTGGGTCTCCATTTCTTCAACTCCAGTTCCCAATTTCTGACCTTTGACTTAACACCCTCCTCAATGTGGTCCTGACTAATTGTCAGGGCTTAACCCCTGTCACCTTATCACACCTTCTCTGCTCTGGTTGCACTGGTTCTAATATTCCAAGGAGCTACCATGCTCTTTCATATCTTCTTTTCACTTGCTGTTCTCATAGTCTGGAATACTTTTTGTGTCGTCCGCAAATTCTACTTCAAGATTCAGCTCAAATGACTCTTCTTTTGTAAAGTCCTTTCTGATGGCATCCCTTCTGGAGATTAAAACACTTACTTCTTTTTATAGAATTGTGTTCCATTTTGACTAGTTTTTCATGACCAGCGTAGGTCTCAGACTCTTATACTAGTGGCAGGACTTGGCTGTCCACAGGGGAACCTAAGAGGAAGGGGCTGGAGGGGTGGAGGAAACAAGAGGTGGAGGGTGGAGGCTTTCAGGAGACAGTGGTAGCAGAGGAAGATGGTGAGACACTTCCTGATCCAGGGCAACCAAGTGTAAGATCAACACCAGCAGCTGAAAGACAAAGGGGATGGGGAGAGCACACGTGGGCACAGACCCACTGCCCCGTCCCCAGGCAAACCCCCATTCTAGACGTCTTGAGACGGGAAGTCCCTTGTATTATAGTTCAGTTCTCATCAGCAAGGTCAACCTCTTGCTAGGTAGGTTTCTGCTGTCTCTACCCAACAACTGCTCACATCTGAGGTTGTCAGTGTGATGTATTTCTGGGGGTGGCCAAGGACCTCCTAACCTGCCAGCCTTTTCATAGCACTGACACAGGTTCTCAGCATCCGAGGGCATCACTGAGGACCATACAACTGCTCAGAAAAACACCAAAGGTAAAAAGGACTTCCCCTTGTGCATGATGTGTGGGTTCAAATGAACACATTTAGCTTCTAAGAGCAAAGATAGTACTTCACTAGGGGATAGGAGATGGGCTCAGTCTGGCCAATAAGCCCACAGCCATTCATTGTCACAATCTCACACACTCTCCCAGAAAGTCCAAGGGAGAGCTAAGGTGCTGCTTTCTCCTCTGGAACAGAGTTAACAATCCATGGGACCAGGTGCTTAGAGGCTTGGGTACCAGTGGTGGCTCCGTCCTTACTCAGTGTAAAGACCTTGGGCAAGTTACTTTGCAAAGCTTGTGGCTTCATATATCAAAAGGGGCCCTTCCAACTCAGCATCACGTTATCCTTGGACTATTTCTTTTAGATCCAGTAGCATATTCTTTTCTGGTTTCTCAAAGTATAGAGCAAGGGTGAAGGCAGACAGAGAAGAGGAGAAGGTAACACAGGTTCTATGAATTCTCACATTTCCACCCCCACTGCACCCTCAGCCCCGGGGAAGACCCAGCTCACACAGGGGCTGGAGGCATGGAGGAAACAAGAGGTGGAGGGTGGAGGCTTTGGGGAGACAGTGGTGACAGAGGAAGACGGTAGGTGGGGCACTTTCAGGCCAGGTAGAGAGTTGGGGAGAGAGAACTGGGTGGGTAGAAGGAAGTTTGGGCACCCCTCCCAGGCTGGGTCAGGTCCTCTGAATGGAACTGACACCCATGTTCAGAGGTGGAATGAGGGGAGTCCCTGGGCCCCAGCCAGGAATAGGGGAGGCGAATAGTCACCAAGCCCCACCTTGAGGTGCCAGGGGAGCCACTAGAGCGCAGAGATCGAGACATTGTGGACTTCCACCTGCACCGGGCATCATGTGGTGACAGGAGCTCAGAGGGAGGGCAGCCAGGTCTGCACCTGGGAGCAGCCCTGGCGGCAGCGGAGGCAGGAATTACAAGGACATTGGCTGGGCTCGGTTATCTGTAGGATTTTCAATCTGGATGCTTCCAAGTCACCTAGGGAGCCAGCACACCAGCTCTTGCCTCCCCCATCCTCCCTCCAGCTGTGGTACCTCTGAGGCCGAGTCCCTCTTCCTGGGCCCCCGGGCCTCTGCCCACATGGGTCTTCCCTTTCCCACCTTTGCAAGCTCATCCTGCCCAGCCTTTTAGTTCAGGGCAGCTGTCATCTCCCTCTGATGCTCTCCCTGAAGCCCACCCGGGGTTTCTTGCCCCCACGGGTTCTCTGTGCTTTTCTGGCTCCCAATAATAATAATTGGCTTTACTGCCAATTGTTTTATTTGAACCCCTCACTGAACAACAAGCTCTCTAAGGACTGGAATAGACCTTTATTTCCCTTCTGTACACTCAGCTCTGAGAATTGCCTGGTCCATAGGAAGGGCTGTTAACCCTGCTGAGTGAAGAGTGGGTTGGTGGAGAGGCAGGGCTCTACCTCTGGTTCCATCCTAGAGAGAATATGGTATCTGTACTCTCCTGCACTGGACAGCCCTTGAAGTTATCTGGTGATGACTATCAAATTCCGCCCTCAAGAGCATTCCAGACATAATAATCCAGTGCCTTCCACAGTCTCCCGGGCCCCAGCTTCCCATCCCCTCCTCACTGTGCTCTCTGACGGCTCCAGAATTTGTCAGGATCCCTTTATGAATAAGGCAACCAGACTTGGACAAAGGCTTTCACTCATCCAAAATTTATAGAAACTGGGCAGTAGCTATCACTGCAATAGAAATTAGTAGCTAAGCCAGAAATGGGATCCAGGTTTTCCCAGCCCTAAATTAGTCACACAGCACCTAATGTTAGTACTGGATTCATAACCTGATCTGGGTTAATTTCTCACCTGTCTGCTGTCTCCTGCCCTGACAGCCCTCACCTTAGTGTAAGACAAAGGCAGAGCTACAGCAAGGCCAGCAGTAGGTCCTGCTGGGAGTCAGGGCAGCAGCTAGTGGAGGAAAGGAGGGGAGAGCACAGATTAGGAAAAAAGTGGCCCCTCAAAACAGACTGATTCATTTAACAACATATTTTTTTGAGAACCTAGCTTTCTGGAGCTTATATTTTAGCAGAGAAGAGGGACAAAATAAAGACATATATTACAAAGCAGATTAAAAGGTGATCAGCTTCTTACCCCAGTGATTCTTACCACTGACCAGCAGAATACAACTTTATGTGGTTACATCCACGGAATTCTCCAGATCAGAATACTGGAGTGGGTAGCCTTTCCCTTCTCCAGGGGATCTTTCCAACCCAGGGATTGAACCCAGGTCTGCCACATTGCAGGTGAATTCTTTACCAGCTGAGCCACAAGGGAAGCCCAAGAATACTGGAGTGGGTAATCTTTCCCTTCTCTAGTGGATCTTCCTGACCCAGGAATCGAATCAGGGTCTCCTGCATTGCAGGCGGATTCTTTACCAACTGAGCTATCAGGGAAGCCCTGGCCTAACTGAAGAAGACGCTAGAACAAGACCTGGACGAGAGAGGGAGTTGGAGGAGAGGCATTGACACAGGGCAAACAGGGGGACACAAAGCTGGTTTATTTCCTACATCCTACAAACTACACAGTATGACTCAGCTCTAGCTTGTTAAGAATCAGAAATTAAACAGAATAATGACTGTTGGCTATTTTTACTAAATCTGTATATATACACATCTGTATACATATACGGGTACATAGATACATACATTTTGATCTCAGGGCGATAGGACAAAAGGGCTTTTGAAGCTGGCTTTTGAAGATTTCACAACCCACTGCTTAAGGCAAAGGAGGGATGACTTGGTGAGAGATGGCAGGAATCATGCGTACCATGTCCTTGTGGCCTATTTTCTTATTCATGAGGAGAGGTTTTCTGGAAACATGTTAACACTCTGGGAACAAATTTTGTAATTAGTTGTAGCATATGTGATACATATAGAAAGTCAGCACACAGTGGATTAGTAATAATGAAATCTAATGAATAAACAAACAGATAAGTGATATATTTAAATGATACATGGCTATATATGGCCCTTATCAGTATATGCTAAAAACTGAGCTTCAGTACTACAGAGGGAGAAAATATTTATCAAATTTATAATTTGCACTTCCATTTAAATCTGTTTCCAGGGTCCACTGGTCATAGTGTCTACATACTCAGATTAGTAACTGTGCCCTTTGAAATGCATCCAGTGATTGGGATCTACTGGCCTGCGTCTCTTTTCTGGGATTAGATAGGTACCCTCATAAATAATATTTGCTAACAGCAAAGGCAAAGGAAAAAAAATTGTCAATAAATCGCTATCTCTGGGTCAGATGGTATACTGAGTTCTTTATCTCCCTTCTGCCTTTCTCTCCTTCCCGAAAAGAGGTTCATATAGATACATCTTTCCACTGCCCCTCAAACCATTTCATTACCTTTTCTGATGTTCGAATGTGGGTCCAGTCTGGTCATCAAATGGAAAAACCGCCAAGAGGATTAATCATGAACCACTCACATATGGTATGCACTAATAAAAATTTAATATCATAAAACAAATCAGAAAACAGCAAAAACATTTTTTTTAACCATTCACAATTAAAGTGGAAAGAGACAAAAATTATAAGGCAGCCATCCGTGGAATGATTTAATGTTTACAAAGGATCCAGAAAAAGGGGACATTATTTTCACTGTCCAGGCTACCAAACCAGGGGAACTGCAGTGTTATCCCATGAGATTTCCCACTTAGTAGAAGACGCTATGAGAAAACAGATCAAAGCCAACCTCCTTGTGTTAGGCTGAGCATATCTAGAAAATTCCTAATGGTTGTCTAGCCCTTTCATGCAAATCATACATTTCCCTCAGGTCTTCTCAGGTGAATCTAGATGTCTCAGGTACAAAGCAGCTATGTGACTGGTTTTAATTTCATAGCATCTCAAACAGTGCCCTTTGGGTAATGTGGGCCATTCTGTGTTGAGCAAAAATTTCGTAATACAAGGAAGGTACCCCTGCGGAACACTATTAGAGGGTTCTCGCCTTGCCCTACAGCAGTTTTGGATGAATCTGGTCATTCTCAGTCTCCCAAGGGGCTCAGGGGCCCCAAAGGCAGCAACATGCTTTGGGGGCTTGTGCTGTTGACATACACACAGTTCCCACGTTCAGTACCTAGCTACCATATATCTGAGGGGCTGGCATGTCCTCCTAGTTCTAATCCTTGAAAAAGAGGCAAAACCAGGCAGTGACACTTAGAAGTAGGCCAGTAAAAAACACCATTACGTTTTCTTCTTTCTACAAAGAACTGACCCTCAAAACAGCCACCTCTCTCATTTTTCTAATGATTCAAAATATAGGAACAGATTTGGCTGTTCTGAATAGGGAAATAAAAAGGTGAAGAGGGAAAGAGAGAACACAACCTCTGCGGTGGCGTTTCAACACTACACTCCAGGGCAGAATGCGCCTGAAGAACTGAAATCTGGCAACAGCGTTCACAGGAAAGCCATCAGACCTGGAAGATGGCTGCTTTGGGGATATGGGAACTGACAAAAGCAATTCACTGGCGAACAACTGAGGGGAAAGGATGGGTATAACTTTCACCTTAATTTTCCATTTAAGAGAGCACTCGATATCTGAAGAAAGTCTATCCATACCGAGGAAAGGGAGTCAAATTGTAATTAACTTTGGTTGTGAGGAAGGAAGGACAATGCTTTTCATCATCAATTGCATCTCTTTGGT
Organism: Giraffa tippelskirchi; assembly: GCF_054371585.1. Lineage (NCBI taxonomy): Eukaryota > Metazoa > Chordata > Mammalia > Artiodactyla > Giraffidae > Giraffa > Giraffa tippelskirchi. Next base: position 141,492,752 of record NC_137281.1, on the reverse strand, counting down.
AGCCAATAATTCCATCTGTAATCACAGCAGCGACTGAAGTATTGCCAACGTTTCCAAATGTGTGAGAGCATTAAGGCATCCACATCTAAGGAGGCAGTTTTAAACAAGAGGAAAATGGAGCTGAAATGTGCCAATAAGTGACCATCAGTGTGGCCTCGCCTGGGACACCGCCCACATAAGTAAGTTCTCCCCTGCCCCATCAAATGAAGGAGGCCCCTGCCACGCTGCTCAATTCCCTGCTACCTGGAGATGTGTTTGAGCCCTGTAAGATTAGCATGGCTATTTCTGCCTGCTGACCAGGAGGGAAATGAGTGGTTCCTAGGGTAGCAGTTTTAAAATCTGGGAGAGCCCATAGCTCTTGAGAGCTGCCAGGCCTTGAAAGGTTTGCTTGTTAATGTGGGTTTCAGAGGGGAAGGCCAATTTGGAGGTTAGATGGTTCTGCCCTTGCCAGAGTTCAAGGCCCTACCCAGCAAGATATTCTAGCCCAACTTTTAAGTGTGATGGCAAGGCACTGCAGAAAGAGGCTTTGGCCAGCAGAACAAATTTCTGATCATTGCACAACAATGACAGAAAAGCGCCACTATTCAAACCAGAGCAGACACTAAAATGAACTATTTATTTAACGAAGTACATTTCAAGGGAGAATCAAGGCAACCATGTCATTTTGAAGGACTGGGTGAAACCCCATGACTCTCTGAAGTCCGAGCTGTCAGCAGGAAAGTCACTTAGACTTTCATGCTGCGCCTTCTGTTGGTTTTTATGCTGTTCACAATGGTTCCCAGCCACTATCCAAAACCAGATCCTGTTTATGCTACTTTGGTCTAGCCAGCAGAGGGCTCACAAGTTCTCTTTCCATAGCTGCTGACCCAGTGACAAATCTAGGAAGGAAATACAGAAATCCTGGGCATGCTGGTTTATGCGTTATACAAAATGTTTCACAAACTCCTAAATCCAATGCCCTGACAAAAATAGTCTTGGTTCCCACTTTATGAAATGTGTTTTGAAATGGTACAGAAAATCAAAATAAATTAACAATATAATATTATACACTTATTTGGTAACATAAGGTTTACAGGGATTTTTGGCAAATATGGACAAATTATCCCAGTTTGCTTACTATTTTTAATATCTCAATTGTTTAAATTACCAGAATATCAGTGATTGTATCATCTCACATATGAGGAAGTTGACATTTTAAGGGCTTAACAAAGCTGCAGTTGACACAAAGGTAACTTCATTGAAAGGAATAGAGAACAGAGACAGTATTATCTTTATCATCACAGTTCCAAGAAGAGGTTGTCCTGATGAGAACTTAACTCACACAAATATTAGCATCACTACCAGCAGTAAGCAGTAAATTGCAGGGAGGAAGGGTTGAAGGGAAAAGTTAGGAATAAAATATGGAAAAGATGAAGAGACAAAAGACATGATTTTAATAAGCTTTAAATCAATAGGTAAACACTTCCCATTTGTGATACATCTTGACTTTCTTCACTGCTACAGGAGCTTATGTGATGCTGACCTGGCAGTCCCCAAGGGGCACTGAGTATTTTGCCAGAGGGACTGCTGGTCTACTAAGATAAATACTTACAGAGACAAAAAAAGGACAAGTAGGTTTTGGTGATCTTTCTTCTAAAAAGGTTACTACAAAGATGTCAGCAACTGTCCAAATTCACTTAAAATTTAACACCCCTTAATTTCCAAAGATACTTTGGGATCTGACTGTTCTTAGAACAGTCAGAAGGGAAGCCTAGGTTGGTTTGAACCTACTAGAACTTGGCTCCTCTACTACAAGCAGGAGAACTTGAAAAAAAATGTTTCATAAAACACGTCACCTCTTTAAAAGCTAGTCCACCTCTGCTGCTCCATCTAATGGAAGGCAGGCTCTTTGTAAAGACGCATGTGCTAAAGGGAGTGTTTAAGTCTCCCCAGATGTCCCCTCTTCAACGGATCTCTCTCTCAAGTGTAAAGTCAGTTTTCAATGTGTCTTGCCATCATTTTCGTGACTCTAGCCCCAAATGAACTACTTATCTTTAGCATCTAACACAGTGGGCATCATGACCTTCATTCAAGGCAAGTGGCATAGATGCTAAAGCACCAGTCTTACACGGTGAGAACCATGTTAAAAAATCAATGGATAAAGTGGCGGAGCGTCTAAACTAAGAGATTTAGCTTAATTACAGAATACTGTACTTTCATAATTATTTCATTATGAGTAGGAAGTTCTCCACTTTTCCTTAAAACTAAATTCCATCTTCCCTGAGAATAGGGTTAAGGGAAACATCAAAACTCAAAATGCCAAGGGCCCTTGAAAAGACAACACAATGGAATGTCTGTATCCTTCGCAGTGTGTTGTTTCTACTTGAAAAGCTTTCCATTACTTCAGGTTTTCATCTCACCTCCCTCTGGACTCTTTAGGAATACAGGTGGAGATGGGCAAGGTGAGACGAGAGACTGAGGAAGTGAGCGTCTGTCATGTGCCGGCTGTTCTCACTGAATGGTGAATGGCCATGGACCGAGGCTGAACCCTCACCAGTTAATGCTGATGTCCTATTGATAGAACGAGCGGGATGAGGCAACCCAGAACCAGGGCTGCCACCTCCAGGCGGCTGAGGCCTCTCCCTCCAGTGGGGTCGGGTTTGTGGCTGTGCCCCATTCCGCCCACCTCAGGGAGGACATGTACTGTGGCAACATAAAGAAAGGTCCCAGCAGAGAAAAGCATGGCCACCCCAGTGGCATTGACCTCTGAAAGGGCTTCTTTACTGCTCTGTGAAGTAAGAGAAAGAGAGAAGAAAAATTAAGTAACATGCAGAGTCATAAAGAATAATAATAAAACAAAAAACACTCAATATTCATAATGGGTGTGATTTGGGAAGTGGGGACATCTTGAGATCAGAACAATTTTGTTATTTATGGGAAGCTTCCAAATAAGGGTTTAAAACTATTGGCGAAGTGTGCATGCATGCTCAGTCGCTTTAGTCATGTCCGATTCTTTGCAACCGTATGGAATGTAGCCTGCCAGGTTCTTCTGTCCATGGGTTTCTTTAGACCCCATGGAGTGGGGGGCATGGAGTGGGTTGCCATGCCCTCCTCCAGGCAAATCTTCCTGACCCAAGGATCGAACCTGCATCTCCTGAATTGCAGGCAGATTCTTTACCCACTGAGCCACTTGGGACTACTTTTTCAAACAAACTTCAAGATTATTAAGATGGAATCAACAGTATTAATGCAAATATCAAATTTCATCCTTTCATTTGTTCTACCAATATTAACAAACATCGCATATGCACCAGGCTCTAGGCCAGGGCCTGAGATACAGTGATAACTGAGATGTAGTACATGCCTTCACAGAGCCTAGAAATATCTCAAAAGCTAATCTTTACACAATTAATTTCCATCTTTTTTTTTTAATTAAAAAAGTGGCCCTACAGACTAAGATAAGTAACTGAAAATTTAAGAACATGCCATAAACGTAACCTATTAACTCCGTGCCTCCAAAATTATCATACTTTCCTGTCAAAAGTTCTAGGAACTTATGTTGATCAATGAAGTGATAAACAGGATAATATTTAAAAGGGAACTATGTATTATTACTCATTGACTAAAAGAAGATAAAGCTTTTCAGGTGAACAATGAGGTGTTAGCAATCCAGATCAGCTAAGCCTTGACAGACAGGAACTTAACCATTCTTTAACCATTTCATTTCTCATGTTCCTTTCAGTGCAAGCTTTACTGTATCAAATATGAATTGAGTAACACTCAGAAGAATCAGTGATCTTCAGAGAGTGTGGGGGAAAGCCCTAAGTTGGTTTGGTTCTAAAGTTTTCCTCTGTCGCCTGCCAACTGATATTGAAGTAAAATGGAGAGGGTCGTTGCTAAGAACTGCAGCCCCACTGGAGAGAATAAGGCGGCACGGGAAGGTTTAAGCGGAGCAACAGAGGAGAATGCCTGGGGTCTGATGTGACAAACGACACATGCCCCTTCAGGTCTGGAGGTACGATCAGTGCAGTGACAAAGACCTGGGTACTTAATATGCAGTGATATGAGAGCTGGGAGTAGAAGAATCTGAGTCTTAGCTGAATATAGAGATCTCTGCTCATTCCCTACTGCTCTTAAAGCTGCTGCAAGCTCGTTGCTCACACTTCCTATGCTCACTGAAACATTAAATACATACTGTTGTGACTTATTATGTACCAGTTAAATATAAGTAGCACGTCTGATAAGGTTTAAATTGCATTATTTTAAAGATCACATATTTGTGCAAATATTTTTGGAACTGATGCGGAAGTTTTTAAATTAAATGAATAAGAAAATGTTCTAAATTGGAGGATTGACTTGGAATTAAGATGTACACTTTGTACAGTACAGGTTTTTAAGTTGAATTTTCTTTTTAGCTTGATGCAGTAATTTAATTGAAAACTTCAACATAAGAGACCATAAGTTTTGGTAGATGACAAGGAATTAGATACTTGTCCAGATAAGCTTGAGTCAGACTTACCTTACTTAGTCCTAAGTATGTCACCATGGACATAACTGGTGCTGCCAGTGCAAAGACGAGTAAGTGCTTTCTGATTCGATTCCGCTCGAGGCCTGCATGCATTAAGAAGGAAACCAACCCAAAAGCAGCTGGTGCCTGGAAAAGAAAAACTATCCCTTATTACTCTAGAAATTTGGATTGCTTCTACATGATGAAGTACATGTCATTTGACTAAATTATTACCATACAAGAAAACCAAGTATAACAAACACTAAGTCTGAGCTCTGCCTTTTAGGAATTAATGTTCTAAGCTAGAAAATGTCCCATTTGTGTGTGTGTGAGTCTGTGTGAAATAGTTAAGTATAAGAAAGGAAAAATATTTATGAATAAAAATTACCATGAAATACAGAAATCTGTAGAGGACTTAACAGTTTGTGTATATGCCATAAAAAAATAAAATCCCTTCAACTTACAAGTTTAAGAAAATTACCCAGTAGCAAAAGACCCAGTTTTCAACAGATTTATTCAATTCTTTAAGGTGAACAGCAGTTATGAAAATAACTACAAAAACCTTTCCATTCCAGAAAAACACAAAGACCAAAGATAAATTTTAATTATAGGTGCAGTCCATAACAAATCTTACACCAAAATTTTGCTTACCTTATGTAGCATTATTGCCACAAACACAATTAACTGGACACTAGTTTGTGAAGTAGAAGCTGCTGCTCCCAAAGCAACACCATCAGCTGGATTTGGAAAAATGAAACATAAAACACTATAAATAACAACTATAATAGTGTGGTGGGTGAGTGTGTGGGCTTCAGGGTCAGATAGAGCTGGACCGGGCTCTGGGAAGGTTACTTAAGCTTTCTGAACCTTAGCCTTCTCATTTCTAAAATGGGTTCAATAAAGTACATATTACTAAGGTTTTCATGAGGTAACATGTGAGAAGCTTAGCACAAGTGCTATTTGATATTTAATATGTCAGTTATTGTTGCTGTTGTTGAAAAAGTATGATGTTCAAAATCTACTGACTAATCAGTTAAACTGTAATAATAGAAAAAGCAAGGAATTTCAAAGGAGGCACCTCGGCATCTTGCAGGTGAAAAAACAAAGAAACCATGACTTCACATAGATGATGTATACGTAATGAGTAAACACTGGCTGAATGGATGAATTTTTTGTTAGAAAAGCATGTGTTACTATAAAGTCCAGATAACATGGTGTCACTTTTCATGTGCTTTTGTCACTTACAGACCCCTACTACTGGGACTGGTTGTGGTTATGATTCAAAAGTGCTCCCAGTCAGCACTGCTGAGTCTTCTGACACCCTACAGCCCACTCCTGCCTCAACTGGCATTCTGGGTAGATACCAGGCAGCAGGGTTATTCAGTACAGAAGTGTTCAAGCTCTTGTGCAGATGAGTTCCTAGAGAAAAGGTCAGCAAACTTCTCTTAAAGGGCCAGATAGGAAACACCGTAGCCTTTGTGAACCATTTGGTCTCTTGCAGCTACTCAACTCTACCATTGTTGTGTGAAAGTAGCTACAGATTATAGGTAAACAAGTGGCCATGGCTGTATTCCAATACAACTTCACTTATGGACACTGAAATTTGAATTTTATGTAATTTTCATGTGCCACGAATTATTATTTTTTCATCCGATTAGAAATATAAAAACCATTCTTAGCTTACAATCCTCTGACACTGAGTACACTGGGGTTCGTGCTTCTGTCAGAGGACTTCATTAAACAACCCCTTCTCCAAAAGGTCAGCCCAAGAGTATTTCCTGTGGATGGCACCTGTGTGACAGAAAAGAAAGGGGTTCTACTGCAATGTGAACCTACCCGCAGCATGGACGACCAGACCCAGCGTGGTGGTGATTTTGGAATTGCTGGGCCTTGCTGTTTCTGGATCTGAAGTAAAAAATAGGCAAGTCAGCCATGACGCAACGGGAAACAGAAACTAGTAGAACATTCACCTGGAGGTGGAAGGATTCTTTGAAAGCTGTTTTAAGTAGACTACTATTATTTTCCTTACTATTGTCTTTTTCCTTTTGCTTCAAACACTTAGAAATTTCTCCTGTCCTGAAGAGATAGGCAGATGGGAACTCTTCATTTGACCCAGCCTTCCCTGAATGGGCAAGATGTCACCCTAACTGCCTCATACCCCTTACCTCTCCACCTCTCCAGGGAACCTGCTCTGTGGCCTCTGACCACTTCTCTCTGGACCAATCTCATTGTCATTGCCTCCCCCTTCCTCTTCCTCGGCCTCCTGCAACTTTATCTTTATTCTAACATCAAAATGTCTGTCACATTTGCCTTTCTCCATTTTACTGCCACCATCCTAACCTAAATTTTCATCAACCCAAACAACCCCTTCTCCAACCTCTAAACTAGCAGTAGATCTGGATGTCTCCTCTTACTCTCATTTCTCCCTAACCGAATCCATCTTACACATCCTTGTCAGAATCATCTTCCTAACTCACCACTCTTTTGATGGGTCAGTTAACAAGTTAAGAATCTGCTACTTTTCAAATTCAATCCAAACTGCTCTATTAAGAAGGTTCTTGAGCTCTACATCAACTGATGTCATCATATTTCTCACTGTCCAGTCCAGTTAAACCAGTTTTTTTAACACCCTGTCCAATATTTTGCCATATTTGCCTTATCATCTGTACTTAGGCTCTCTTGTTCTCTCTCCACACTACACACAAACACACACACATTTCCTTTCCCGGAATATACCATTTAAGAGTATACTACACTTTATACTACTCGTTAACTCTTTACCCTTAGATCCTTCAGTGTGTATTTCTGATGGGAAAGGATATTTTCTTACATAATCACAGTAAAGTTATCAAATTCAGTAAATGCCATTGAGATTTTTTCTACTCTCTCTTGCATATTTTACTTTTTTCAATTGCCCAAGAATGACTTTCAGACCATTTTTCCTTTCCCAGGAAGAATCCAATCTAAGATTGCATGTTACACTTAGCTGTAACTATCTCTTTAGTCTCCTTTAATCTGAAACATTTTCTCTGCCTTTGACTTCTGTGACATTGATATCTCTGAAGAATACATTCCCCTCCCTACACCTTTCTTGTTTTTTAAGAGTGGTCCTTACTTTTGGATCTGTCTGATGTGTCCTTAGATAAAGCATTCTTGGATGGAATACTACATAGGTAATGCTTCTCAGGCTATCACATCCAGATGCACAGGATGAACACCTGCTGCTCACTGCTGGTGTGAATTTTGTACTACATCTTGGACACTGTAAATGCTATCTTGTGGATACTATGGATTCTATTACATTCCTCCAAAGAATGTTGATTTCTTTTTTGCTTTGCTTTAAAGTAACTTGATTTGGCTCAAACTGCAAATTCTGTCTTCTGGGCAGCTGCCTAAGTCTCAGTTTAGTTCTTCCGTCTTTAGCGGACCTGCCTGGAGCCTGCCCAAGAAAGCATGGTTCAGGGCTTAGCCAGAGATTTGGGTAGTTTACACACAGAATTTAGGGCTGACTTTCTCTGTCTGTCTCCTTTCTAAGATTCTCCTCTCACTCTGCAGTGACTGTAGTTACCTTTAACTCTGTCCTCTTTAGGCCAGAAAGACTCTTCTATCAGTTGGCTACCCCATAGGCACTGACTGCTAAAAGCAGTGAAACAGGAACTAAAAGCTGTAAAAATCTGTTCCCAGTGTAGACTCCCTTCCAGAATTTGCCTCCTTTAGGTGATTCTCTAGTGGCTTCAGATAGTGGGTTTTCAAAACTCTGTCTAAAGTTTATAGTTACCTGCAGGGAGGTTGACCTAATACGAACTTTCTGCACACACTGAAGCAGAATACCAGTGACATTAATCTTGATCATCTGATCAAGGTATTGTCTGATTTCTTCATTTAGTTACTTTTTTCCTCCTTTGCAACTAATAAGCAAATCAAAACATACCCCCAGATCTAACATTCATTGACGATTCTGGCCTGAGCCAATTTTTACTAGAAAGGTTGCAAAAATGTCCAATTCCAACTGCTTCCATGTTTACCAGTTGGTATTAAGCGTTCTGCTGGAAGCAAACGTCCTCCCCTCTTTTATCTTTCTCTCATGTGGACATGCCCATTGACTCCCTTTTTTTTTTTTTAATGGTTTATGCTTTATTGCTGTTCTTAATCATCTTGGTGAACAAACTGTCCAAGATCTGACCAAGGGAAGCCCCTGCAAGCTGGTTCCTATATCCTGTGACGTTCCCATCTTCTTTCTTCACATATATTTATATTTTGAGCACTAGATGTTTCAAGCTCATTTTATACTTACCCTACCCCATCCTAGAATCAGTCATTTCTTTCAAGAGCCCTGATATGCTTATTGCCAGTGGGGTCTTTACTTCTAGGCCCTCTCTATACACACAGCTATGACATACACCCATGTGTATGTAAACACACATGTATATATGTACACATACAAGTTTTCAAAATCATGATTCCAATAGCTCCAATTCCAATCCACCCCTGCAAGGGTTCTTTCTTGCTTTCCCTCATTCCCTGTTTGCATGTCCCTTCTTCCTCAGTGAGGACTCTGGTTTCACCAACAGCAGCACATCTACTCATTTACTCAACCTTGTAACATATCTGAAATAGTTTCAGAATGCTTTTACCCACACCAATAGAAAAGACAAAGCCTACTAAAAAGAGTTCAGTATTGTTTATACCTCTTCCCCAACTCTACCCACTACTACAGGTATACAGCCAAATACTACATTCCTGAGTTTCTTGAATTCGTTTTTCCTAAATCCCTTTCAGTGTGATTGTGTTATTCATTTGAAGTATAGTTCATCTATACTTTGGAGTTTCAGTTATCTCCCCCACCCTTGTTGACTTCATTTTATATTTTGAATATGGAAAACATTAACATATTTCCAAAAGTTAAAACTGTATCAAAAAGGCATGCCCACAGAAGTGTCATGCCCTCTCTTAAAACTCTTCTACCCTATCTCACAACTGCCCTCACTCCTTCAAGTAATCAACTTTGGTTTCTAGTTGATCCTTATGTTTCTTTTTTGTAAAGATAAGCAAATATATACGTTTCCTTGTTTCTCCTTCTTTCTTACACAAATATATGACAGACGGTAATTTATTTTTGCTTTTTTTCCCCCTCACTTAACAATATTTCCTGGAAATCTCTTCCTCTTGGTTGACAGAGAGTGGATTCCTTATTCTATTTCATTGCTACAGAGAACTCAATTACATAGACACACTACACTTCACTCAGTCAGTCTGCATGACTGGACACTGAAGTGGTTATACAATGACAAACAATGCTGCATTGATTAATCTTGTGCATATGTATCTTCACACTGGAGCTGAACTATCAGAACAGATTCCTAGAAGTGGGATTTTTAGCTTGAAGGGTAAACTCTCCTCCACAGGGACTGTACCACCACGAACATCCACAGCAACAGATGAGAGTGCCTATGTCATCACAGCTTTGCCAACAGAATGTATGCTGTCAAGGTTTTGAATTTGTGACTATCTGACAGGTGAGAAATGGCATCCCGGTGGAACTTTGATTTGCATTCTTCTTATTTTAAATGCAGGGGACATCTTTTCATATATTTAAAGACTATTTTTACATCTTCTCATGAACTATTTGTTCATGTCTTTTGCCAGCTTTTCTACAAATTTTTTTTTTGGTACATCAAGGATTGTTAACCTGGGGTCTAAGAGGAGAACACACAAGGAGAATGCAGAGGGTGTCTGTGACCTTAAACTGAAAAAAAAATGCATTTTTATTTTTACTAACCTTTAACTGAACTTTAGCATTTCCTTTTGTCATAAATATAGACAATAAGCCATAAGTAATATTAGCACTACCTTTCCCAATAGAAATCAGATAATTTCATATTATTTTACAGTTGTTCTAAGATACCTTCATATTATCACTCTCACTTATCACTACTTTAAATTAAGGGCTTATAGAAGTACTGCTTAGAGAATGCAGATGACACCACCCTTAAGGCAGAAAATGAAGAGGAACTGAAGAGCCTCTTGATGAAAGTCAAAGTAGACATGGAACAACAGACTGGTTCCAAATAGGGAAAGGAGTACGTCAAGGCTGTATATTGTCACCTGCTTATTTAACTTATATGCAGAGTACATCATGAGAAATGCTGGGCTGGAAGAAGCATGAGCTGGAATCAAGATTGCCGGGAGAAATAGCAATAACCTCAGATATGCAGATGACACCACCCTTATGGCAGAAAGTGAAGAAGAACTAAAGAGCCTCTTGATGAAAGTGAGAGAGGAGAGTGAAAAAGTTGGCTTAAAGCTCAACATTCAGAAAACTAAGATCATGGCATCTGGTCCCATCACTTCATGGCAAATAGATGGGGAAACAGTGGAAACAGTGGCTGATTTTATTTTGGGGGGCTCCAAAATCACTGTAGATGGTGATTTCAGCCATGAAATTAGAAGACGCTTACTCCTTGGAAGTAAAGAGTTGGACAGGGAGGCCTGGCATGCTGCAGTCCATGGGGTCGCAGAGTCGGACATGACTAAGCGACTGAACTGAACTGAACTGCTCCTTAGAAGAAAAGCTATGACAAACCTAGATAGCATATTAAAAAGCAGAGGCATTACTTTGCCAACAAAGGTCTGTCTAGTCAAGGGTATAATTTTTCCCATAGTAATGTATGGTCGTGAGAGTTGGACCATAGAGAAGGCTGAGCGTGGAAGAATTGATGCCTTTGAACTGTGGTATTGGAGCAGACTCTTGCAACTCCCTTGGACTGCAAGGAGATCAAACCAGTCAATCCTAAAAAAATCAGTCTTGAATATTCATTGGAAGGACTGATGCTGAAGCTGAAACTCCAATACTTTGGCCACCTGATGTGAAGAGCTCACTCATTGGAAAAGACCCTGAAACTGAGAAAGATTGAGGGCAGGAGGAGAAGGGGACGACAGAGGGTAAGATGTCTGGATGACATCACCAACTTGATGGACATGAGTTTGGGTAAACTCCGGGAGTTGGTGATGGACAGGGAAGCCTGGCGTGCTGCAGTCCATGGGGACACAAAGAGTTGGACACGACTGAGCGACTGAACTCAACTGCAAAATACTGCCACACTGCTTGATCACAGTCTTCCTGTCTGTGTAAATGCTCATGTGATGGAGCTGGGTAACTATGAGGCAACTCTGTACCTAACAGTCATTTAGCCACCAAACAGTAAAAGTCATGGGATCTCTCACTGAGGACCAAGATAACTATGTTTTCTAGTAGTTTCTATCTGTAAAATTCTCCATTAATATATTTGAGAAGAATTATCTATAAATTTTCATGTCTATTATAACATGTCTTTAAATTTATTTGTATCACAATGGTATCAAAGGTGTATCATGGCTCAGAATCCTTTTTTATTTAATATAAACCATATCAAAGATGTTGTTTTAACCAAAGATGTATTCATTGATCTCAAGACAAAAAAGTGACTATGACTGGAATTGATTTTAAAAGTCTTGGAGAATTTTAGTTGTCCTTGAAAGAAGTTTATCTTTCCCTGGAAAGCAAGCTACAAATGTGTTTAAGTGTATCTGTAATAAATTATCTTTGTGAATCAGGCTCTTCGACACTAATAACCATCAAGACAAAACCCCAAATCAACTGGATGTTCAACATGACAATCTGTTGCCTGTTAAAGCCCATCTCAGAGGGACTTCCCTGGCATCCAGTGGTTAGAACTTCACCTTCCAATGCAAGGGGTGCGTGTTCGATCCCTGGTCGGGGAGCTAAGACCCCACATGCCTTGCAACCAAAAAACCAAAACATAAAACAGAAACAATATTATAACATATTTTTTGATAAAGCCTTTAAAAAACAAAAAAAAGCCCATCTCAGAATTTAATGTTCTTAGTCAAGCTACTCAACAACAGCTGTCGTACTAATGTCCTAAACAATTAAATTTAACTCTAACTTGCTTACAATTTAAATATATTATATCATTATTTAATGCATTGATAAAGAAGACATCCTATATCACAAACTTGTTTTTAATGTTTTAGTAACTATATTTCAATAAAATTTATTTTCTCTGTAGTCCTATGTACTATGCTTTATGCATTTAAAAACATTATTTATCCCAATGAAAGGTCCACAGGCTTTAGACTGCTTAAAGGCTCCATGGCACAAAAAGGGTTAAGAACTTCTGCCCTAGACCTCCATCAAATGAAACAGCTTTAAGATAACCAGGGTAGTAACCCAATAAACACTCTCTTGTGCCACATGTCACAACCCACTAGCTTGCTCAAATGAATAAAATGTTCACCAGAACCTAAGACAAGAGTTTTAGTACTAAATATGGCCACTGATACATACTGAATCATTCAATCATTTGTGATCACCTAAAATGCAAATTTTTTGCACTGCCCAGAAAACCTTGGGGCCACTTACCATCAGTAGAATGCACATGGGAGCTGCCAATCTGGTCCACCAACAACATGAAAACAAAGCCCAATATGAGGGAAACGCCGATGTAGGCATGCAGCTGTGTGTGGTCATGGCTGTGCTCATGTTCATGGGCAACCGGTATTACTGCTGCTTTGTCTGATGCAATCACGTTCTGTGTTTGACTCGCTTGGTGGTGCTTCCCTAGAGCAGAATGAACCATAAAGAGACAACATGTTTACTCCCTTAAAGCATCTTCATGTAGAGGCTTCTGTTCTTTTGTACTTTTGAGCTCTACAGATTTTCCTGCAAAGCCATTCACTTCCTATATTGTAATCTAGCAAGTCATAAACTTCCTTAAAGTTCATGATGAAAAAATTCCCAAAGCTCTTCTGCTTTTGGCATGCAGAGTTTTTAACTGCCTATTATTCTCAAAACCTAGGAAGTGGAAGCAAATCACCAGGCAAGAAAGCAGTCATTTTCCCAAAGGATATCATCTTCCAATCCCCCTTTCTGTCTAGAGATTCACACCAGTCTCACAAGAAACCACAGAAAGATTTATTCTGATGAAAACAGGCAAATGAAGAACAGTAACAATGAAAATAATTATAATCAAATTCATCTAGTTTTATACTTAGGTTGATATAAAAATTGCAAATAAAGAGCAAACTGAGTATAAAACACTTTAGCTTTAAAAATTATCAGGAGACAATCACCAATTAGAAACCAAAAGGGCAGAGCAGTTTGAGACATTTCCTTCAGTCTCAGTTCAGTTCTAGAAATATGATTGTTGGGATACTCTGAATTACAGGAAATGACACCTGGCTAGACAATATTAATACTACTAGTCTGTCTAGTCAAGGCTATGGTTTTTCCAGTGGTCATGTATGGATGTGAGAGTTGGACTATAAAGAAAGGTGAGCGCCGAAGAATTGATGCTTTTGGACTGTGGTGTTGGAGAAGACTCTTGAGAGTCCCTTGGACTGTGAGGAGATCCAACCAGTCCATCCTAAAGGAGATCAGTCCTGGGTGTTTGCTGGAAGGACTGATGTTGAAGCTGAAACTCCAATACTTTGGCCACCTGATGAGAAGAGCTGACTCATTGGAAAAGACCCCGATGCTGGGAAAGCTTGAGGGCGGGAGCATAAGGGGATGAGATGGCTGGATGGCATTGCCAACTCGATGGACATGGGTTTGGGTGGATTCAGGGAGTTGGTGATGGACAGGGAGGCCTGGTGTGCTGCGGTTCATGGGGTCGCAAAGAGTCAGACACAACTGAGCGACTGAACTGAATTGAACTGAATACTCAAATATCTGACACTCAAAGCATGAATACTTAAAGAATTTTTATCTTTGCTGGTTTTATAAATACAGGCCAAAATACTAAACATATTTATCATTTATAATTAGATTAAGCATTTAACCTTTGACTAAAGAAATCACAGAAGCCTGCTGTAATATTTTAGACCCTGCCTTAATTCTTTAAAAGTCATTATTGAGAAGCACAAACCATCTTAAGATAACAAAAATACATTTTTCTAATTCTTCAAAGATTTTTTGTTTACATAGCTTTTTCTTTTTAACCTTTTTAGAAAATGTAAAATATACATTACATAAAATTTACTTATCATTTTAACCATTTTTAATCATACAATTCTGTGGCTTTAAGTACACACATTGTTCTATAACCATCATCCATCTCCAGAACTTTTTCATCTTCCCAAAGTAATGTTTTAACCTTAAGATTTTTTTCCTAATAGTGATTTCATTGTTTGCTTTTTTTATTTATTTGTTTTTAAATGTCTCAATCTTTTTTTTTTTAAAGCACACTTTATTGAGGTATAATTCACAAATGTAAAAACTCTAGTTAAACTACCAACAAGTTCAAGCTTTGGAACAGTACTCAAAATATCAGAACAGTTCTCCTGTGCTCCCCTGGAGTCAATATGTCAGTCCTGGTCCCAAGCAAGTGCTGAATGTGCTTTTTGTCCCCTGAGTTTTCCCTGTTCTAGGATTTCATATAAACGGAATCACGTAATATGTATTCTTTTGCATAAGGATTCTTTTGATCAGCAGAATATTTTGAGATTTACCTAAGCTTTGCATGTATCGGTAGTTTGGTCCTCTTTTTTTGCTGAATAATGTCGCATTGTATGGACATATCACAACTTATTTACCCATTCAGCTATTGATGGACATTTAGGTAATTTCCCAACACTGGTCCATTATAAAGTTGCTACCAGCATTCAGGTACAAATCTCTTTTTTAAAAAATGTATTTGTATTATTTTTAGGCTGCGCTGGGTCTTCACTGTTGCAAATGGGCTTTCTCTAGTAGCAGCAAGCAGGAGTTACTCTCTAGTTGTGGCGCATGGGCTTCTCTTGTTGTGGTTCAAGGTACCTAGGCTTCAGTAATTACGGTGCATGGGCTCTAGAGCATGGGCTCGGTAGCTATAGCACACAGGCTTAGTTGCCCTGCAGCATGTGGGATCTTCCCAGACCAGGGATCAAACCCATGTCCCTTGCATTGGTGGACTCTTAACCACTGGACCACCAGAGAAGTCCAGGTATAATCTTTCTGTGGGTGCAAATTTTCTTTTCCCTTGGGTAAATACCTAGGATCAGAACTTTTGGGTATATGTATGTTTATAAAAGAAAATGGGCTTCCCAGGTGGTGTTAGTGGTAAAGAGCCCGCCTACCAATGCAGGAGACATAAGAGACACGGGTTTGATCCCTGGGTCGGGAAGATCCCCTGGAGGAGGAAATGGCAGCCCACTCCAGTATTCTTTCCTGGAAAATTCCACGGACAGAGGAGCCTGGCGGGCTAGAGTCCATAGTGTCACAAAGAGTCGGACATGACTGAGGTGACTTAACATAACATCGTAAGACAAAACTCTCAAATTGTTTTCCAAAGTGGCTGTACCATTTTACATATCCAATAGCAATGTCTGAAAGTACTAGCTGCTCCATACCATTGACAACATTTGATACTATGAAGTTTTAAATTTTTAACCATTTTTACATAGGTGATCATGACATCTGCAAAAAGATAGTTTTACTTCCTGCCAATTTTTATGCCTTGTCTTTTTGTTTCTGGCCTTATTGCAGACTAGCATCTGGCTAGGACTCCAAGTACAATGTTAAGTACAAGTGGTTGAGAGGAGACAGCCTTGTTTTGTTCCCAGGGTTACACATCTTATCTGTTGTTGTTGCTATCCGACTCTTTGTGACCCCAATAATACTTAGCTTTACAATGGTTACAATGCAAAAAAAATTCTTTATTTCTTTCTCTGTCTTTGTCCCTCCTTTGTGCTCCTCTTCAATGCCAGTCACAAGTCCAACTTACTAAATTTATCCCAAGATCCACTGACTTGCTACATTCAGTTTGGAAGCACTGCTGGAGGTAAAGAGAGACTTTCAGAGGAAGAAATAGATGATTTTGGAAATTAGAAGCCTACACTGCAGTGATCCATTAAAGAGAATGGAGCTCTAGACAGGTCTAGGAGGAAAAGGTAGGCAGACAGAGTGTGCCCACGCTGTTCTTTACACAAGCAAAATTATTGTTAGCAATAAGGATTTTAAGCCAGAGAACTGACTGAAAGCTCAGAGATGAAAAATAATTAAGTTTATGAGAGAAGCAGTCTAAGAATTTTGATTGGTAGTGTTAGACAATTAAAATGTGGCCTCATGGTAACACTAGGGTGTTTGGTTTGTGAAAAATCAATGAACTATTTATTATACACTGCCAAATAATTAGCATGGCCTTGAGAATGAAAAATAAATAAACGAAGTAAAACACTTGACTTTCTCTAAGGACAAGGCAATTTTTGGTATGCTTCCATTTTAATATACAAAACCAATTCTTCATATTTATAAATGTAAAGAAATTACACATGTGAAGTAAGTCATAGAATTTTGGTACCTACAATTTTCAATACTACTTAGAAAGATGCTATTGAAAAGGATTTGAATGATTATCTTTTTAAAAGGTATCCACTAAATATTTAACAAAATGAGCTCCCATCTCTGCCTTTGTTTAGTCTCTGCAGTTCATGAATCCATGGGCCTTCCATGCTGCTTCTCCTGGATAACACCCTGTCTTTCAAGACTCAGCTTGTAAGTTCCTTCCTCCTTGACATTTCTGTGTCCTCTTCTCCTCACGCATATCCAGCAGACTGGTGTGTGTCAACCATAAGTTTTATATCACTATACTACAATTCAGACAGCAGCAAACTACAGGACAAGGGTTCATGTCTAGTTTTGTAAATAGAATGTGCACTGGAACGCAGCCATGCTCATTTGTTCACAGACTGTCTACAGCTGCTTTCATGCTATGACAGCAGAGCTGAGTAACTGCAACAGAAGCCATATGGCCCACAAAGCCTAAAATATTTACTATTTGGCCCTTTTAGAAAAAGTTTGCCAACCCCTGCTGTCACTGACTGCTAATTTATTCATTTTCCATTGGCTGTGAATTCTTGAAGGCAGAAGCTATATTGTAGATCTATGAACTCTAACAATCAATATAAGGCCATAAATTGAGTATATACTCAACAAATAGATCTTGAAGGCAAAAAAAATGGCCTTTACACCTCTGTAATTTTTAATGTGACATTTCATCTCAAAAGTTATGCAATTAGTTCCTTCCAATGCAAAAAGATTTTTAAAAATGGAAATAAAATACAATCTTTTAGTCTTATGTTTTAAGAATGGCTTCCCTGGTGGCTCAGATGGTAAAGAATCCTCCTGAAATGCAGGAGATCCAGGTTTGATCCCTGGGTTGCCCCTGAAGAAGGAAATGGCTACCCACTCCAGTATTCTTGCCTAGAAAATTCCATGGACAGAGAAGCCTGGTGGGCGACACACAGTCCATGGGGTCGCAAAGAGTCGGACGTGACTGAGAAACTTTCACTTTTAAGATAATTATGCACATGCTTCTTTATAAATCCCGACTTAATAGGTAACAGATGTATGTGCTAAATTAGGTGAAAGATTATGCTAAAGTGAGCTTAGGTACAAAGGTGGGTTAACACCTCATTAAAGGGTGTTAGTCATACTATTATTTGTGAACAGTTGCATAATAATTTTTAAAGGCAATTACTTTTGGGGTATCCATAGCTCTGAAACTAAATGTCAAGCCTAATTACAACTTTCAAAGGATGACCAACATTATTTCCCTTCACTGTCGTTGTTGTTTAGGTGCTAAGTCATGTCTGACTCTTTGCAACCCTTGGACTGCAACATGCCAGGCTTCCCTGTCCTCACTATCTCCTGGAGTTTGTTAAAGTTCATGTGCATTGAGTCAGTGATGCCATCTAACCACCTCATCTTCCACCGCCCTCTTCTCCTTTTGCCTTCAGTCTTTCCCATCATCAGGGTCTTTTCCAATAAGCTGTTTCTTTGCATCAGGTGGCCAAAGTACTGGAGCTTTAACTTTAGTTATCAGTCTTTCCAATGAATATTCAGGGTTGATTTCCTTTAGGCTTGACTGGTTGGATCTCCTTGCAGTCCAAGGGACTCTCAAGAGTCTTCTCCAACACCACAGTTCAAAAGCATCAATTCTGGGGCGCTCAGCTTTCTTTATAGTCCAACTCTCACATCCATACATGACCACTGGAAAAACCATAGCCTTGACTAGACAGACCTTTGTTGGCAAAGTGATGTGTCTGCTTTTTAATATGCTGTATAGGTTAGTCATAACTTTCCTTCCAAGGAGTAAGTGTCTTTTAATTTCATGGCTGAAATCACCATCTGCAGTGATTTTGGAGTCCCCCAAAATAAAGTCAACCACTGTTTCCTCATCTATCTGCCATGAAGTGATGGGACCGGATGCCATGATCTTAGTTTTCTGAATGTTGAGCTTTAAGTCAACTTTTTCACTTTCCTCTTTCACTTTCACCAAGAGGCTCTTTAGTTCTTCTTCACTTTCTGCCATAAGGGTGGTGTCATCTGCATATCTGAGGTTATTGATATTTCTCCCGGCAATCTTAATTCCAGCTTGTGCTTCACAAATTCCTTTCTCAAAGTTTGGAGAAAAGTTGGTTTCAACTACAATAACAGAAGAGCAGAAGGGACTTCCCTGGTGGTCCAGTGGCTAAGACTCTACACTCCCAATGCAGGGGGCCCAGGTTTGATGGAATAAGATCCCACACGCTGCAAAAAAGATGGAAGATCCCTCATGCTACAACTAAGACTCAACATAGTCAAATCAATCAAAACACACAGACAAACATAGAGACACCACTACCCATCTATTTAGGTGATTAAAATACAAAAACTAAAACAAAAGAGACAAGAAAAATGTTTGGAAGGGAGCCAACTGGAACTCTCACACATTACTGGGTGTCGGTGTTAGTTACTCAGTCTTGTTCGACTCTTTGTGACCCCATGGACTGTAGCCCACCAGGCTCCTCTGTCCATGGACTTCTCCAGGCAAGAATATTGGAGCAGGTATAAACCACTGATACACCAAACAACAGGATGATTTCTCAACTGCATTAAGCTAACTAAAAGAAGCCAGACCCAAAGACTACAAGGCTGCATATATATGACATTGAGAAAAGACAAAACTATAGACACAGAGGAGATCAGAGGTTGCTCAAGATTAGGAGTGGAGGAAAAGTTCGATTACAAAAGGAGATGAGGGTGATGGAACTGTTCTGTATTTTGACTTTAAACATTTGACAAAACATAGTCATTCATGCCAAAAAGAGTGAATGTTGTTGTTCAGTTGCTCAGTCGCTCAGTCGTGTCCAGCTGTTTGCAACCCCATGGACTGCAGCACGCCAGGCTTCCCTGTCCTTCACTACCTCTCGGAGTTTGCTCAAACTCATGTCCATTGAGTTGGTGATGCCATCCAACTATTTCATCCTCTGTTGCCACCTTCTCTTCCTGCCTTCAATCTTTCCCAGCATCAAGGTCTTTTCCAATGGGTCAGTTCTTCACATCAGGTGGCCAAAATATTAGAGCTTCAGCTTCAGCATCAGTGCTTCCGATGAATATTCAGGGTTGATTTCCTTTATAGACTGGTTTGATCTCCTTGTTGTCCAAGGGACTCTCAAGAGTATTCTCCAGCACCACAGTTTGAAAACATCAATTTTTTGGCACTCAGCTTTCTTTATGGTCCAACTCTCACAACCATAGATGACTACTGGAATAACCACAGCTATGACTATGTGGACCTTTGTCGGTTAAGTGATGTCTCTCCTTTTTAGTATACTGTCTAGGTTGGTCATAGCTTTCCTTCCAAGAAATAAGCGTTCTCTAATTTCATGGCTGCAGTCACCATCCACAGTGACTTTGGAGCCCAAGAAGATAAAGTCTGTCACTGTTTCCAATTTTTCCCTATCTATTTGCCACAAAGTGATGGGATCAAATGCCATAATCTTCATTTTTTTGAATGTTCAGTTTTAAGCCAGTTTTTTCACTCTCCTCTTTCACCTGCATCAAGAGGCTCTTTTGTCCCTCTTCGATTTCTGCCATTAGGGTGGTGTCATTTGCATATCTGAGGTTATTCATATTTCTCCCGGGAATCTTGATTCCAGCTTGTGCTTCATCCAGCCCAGCATTTCTCATGATGTACTCTGCATATAAGTTAAACAAGCAGGGTGACAATTTACAGTCTTGACGTACTCCTTTCCCAATTTGGAACCAGTCTGTTGTTCTATGTCTGGTTCTGACCGTTACTTTTTGATCTGCACACAGATTTCTCAGGAGGCAGGTAAGGTGGTCTGGTATCCCCATCTCTTTAAGAATTCTCCACAGTTTGTTATGATCCACACAGTCAAAGGCTTTAGTGTAGTCAATGTAGCAGAAGTAGATGTTTTTCTGGAATTCCCTTGCTTTTTCTATGATCCAACAGATGTTGGCAATTTGATCTTTGGTTCCTCTGCCTTTTCTAAATCTAACTTGTACAACTGGAATTTCTCAATTCAAGTACTTCTGAAGCCTAGCTTGAAGGATTTTGAGCATAACCTTGCTAGCATGTGAAATGAACACAATTTTGATGTAGTTTGAACATTCTTTGGCATTGCCTTTCTTTGGGATTGGAATAAAAACTGACCTTTTCCAGTCCTGTGGCCACTGCTAAGTTTTTCAAATTTGCTGGCATATTGAGTGCTGCACTTGAACGGCATCATCTTTTAGGACTTGAAATAGCTCAGCTGGAATTCTATCACCTCCACTAGCTTTGTTTGTAGTAATGCTTCCTGAGGCCCACTTGACTTCACACTCCAGGATGTCTGGCTCTAGTTGAGTGATCACATCATCATGCTTATCCAGATTATTAAGACCTTTTTTGTTAAGTTCTTCTGTGTATTCTTGCCATTTCTTCTTAATATTGTCTGCTTCTGTTAGGTCCATATCATTTCTATCCTTTATTGTGCCCATCTGTGCATGAAATGTTCCCTTGGTATCTCTAATTTTCTTGAAGAGATCTCTAGTCTTTCCCATTCTACTGTTTTCCTCAATTTCTTTGCATTGATCACTAAGGAAGGCTTTCTTATCTCCTCTTGCTATTCTTTGGAACTCTGCATTCAGATGGGTTTATCTTTCCTTTTCTCCTTTGCCTTTCGCTTCTCTTCTTTTTTCAGCTATTTGTAAGGCCTCCTCAGATGACCATTTTGCCTTTCTTTTTCTTGACGATGGTTTTGATCACTGCCTCCTGTACAATGTCACGAACCTCCGTCCTTAGTTCTTCAGGCACTCTATCAGATCTAATCCCTTGAATCTATTTGTCACTTCCACTGTATAATTGTAAGGGATTTAATTTAGGTCATACCTGAATGGCCTAGTGGTTTTCCCTACATTCTTCAATTTAAGTCTGAATTTTGCAGTAAGAAGCTAATGATCTGAGCCACACTCAGCTCCAGGCCTTGTTTTTGCTGACTATATAGAGTTTCTCCATCTTTGGCTGCAAAGAATATAATCAATCTGATTCCAGTTTTGACCATCTGGTGATGTCCATGTGTAGAGTTGTCTCTTGTGTTGTTGGAAGAGGGTGTTTTGCTATGACCAGTGCATTCTCTTGGCAAAACTCTGTTAGCCTTTGCCCTGCTTCATTTTGTACCCCAAGGCCAAACTTGTCTGTTACTCCAGGTATCTCTTGACTTCCTACTTTTGCATTCCAGTCCCCTATGATGAAAAGGACATCATTTTAGTGTTAGTTCTAGAAAGTCTTGTAGGTCTTCACAGAACTGGTCATCTTCAGCTTCTTCATCATTAGTGGTTGGGGCATAGATTTGGATTACTGTGATACTGAATGGTTTGCCTTGGAAACGAACTGAGATAATTCTATTGTTTTTGAGATTGCACTCAAGTACTGCATTTCGGACTCTTTTTGTTGACCATGAGGGTTATTCCATTTCTTCTAAGGGGTTCTTGCTCACAGTAGTAGATACAATGGTCATCTGAATTAAATTTGCCCATTCCTGTCCATTTTAATTCACTGATTACTAAAATGTCAATGTTCACTCTTGCCACTTCCTGTTTAATCACTTCCAATTTACCTTGATTCATGGACCTAATATTTCAGGTTCTTATGCAGTACTGTTCTTGATAGTATCGGACTTCACTTTCACCACCAGCCACATCCACAACTGGGCGTCATTTCTGCTTTGGCTCAGCCTTTTTATTCCTTCTGGAGCTATTTCTCCACTCCTCTCCTGTAGCATATTGGGCACCTACTAACTTGAGGGCTTCATCTTTCAGTGCCATATCTTTTTGCCTTGTGAATATAAAATATGTAAGTGAAAATAGTTGTAAAATATTTCTTTTCTTTTTTCTTTTTATGAAGGCCAACCAGCATGTGGGATCTTAGTTCTCTGACCAGGGATCAAACCCACAACTCCTGCAGTAAAAGCACAGAGTCTTAACCACTGGACCACTAGGGAAGTCCCTTAAAAGATTTTTTAATGATGGCTTGGGGCAGGAGAATAATCTGTGATGAAAAGGTTAAAGAGATCAGAATGCTTATTAGTCAAAAAATAGGTTTATAAAGCACATGTATCTATTTTCAAATGAATCCACAAAATTATTTTGGGTCAAAACAAGGAAAACTGAAAATAAAGGAAAGCAACCCAACACATAGTAGCTACATTTAACTTTAAAACTATACCTGAAATATGGTATATACATTATTATCTCATAAAACTATCAGCAAAAAAACAACAATAAAAAACTAAAGGTGGAGCACTTTTTCCCTCTACCCTAGTGTTTCCCAAACTTGTCTAATAAGAATCATTTGACAACTTGTTAAAATTAGATATACCCAAATATCTTCCCTGGAGATTTTGATTCAATAGACTAGGTTGGGGGTCAGAAAACTGTACTTTTGAAATGCACCCCTCCCTCAAGAAACTTTTATTATCAGACAAGTTTAGCAAACAACACCACCCATAATTCTTAGCACAAAGCCAAGCAAAACAAATTTTAAGTGTCTATTTAATCATAGTCTGAATGTTTTCTAGCACACCAGCATAGTAAGTTCCACAGTGGAATGAGCACACCCAGGAAAATTCAAGATGATCCACTAGAACATGAAAGGAAATACTGATCTATATACTGTTACTTTAAATCTCATTTTCCAAAATTTTCTATTTAAGGAGTGTGTTTTATAATGTAGAGTATATCAGTGCAATAGCACATGTATTATCTTTTTTTCTCAATAGAATATATGATCAAAAAAGAGTGGAAACCACTGCTCTAAGGCTTCTAATTTGTTATTTTTTCCTAAGGCTGACCAATCCTCAGCCTCTGTCCTATTTTGCACTAACCTCCATGACCCCCACTCTTTACCACTATGACCATATTCATACCCCAGGCATATGAGCATCAACCCTCTGAATATAGGACACAGTTTTTTTCCTCTACTAACATCTGAAAAATTATTTATTATGCTGTGACTAGTAAGAAATTTGGAAGGTGCTAATCTCTTTATTCTATTCTTAAAGTCCAACAGACTCTTGGCATCTGAAGAGTCAGCTCACCAATATAACATTTGTGGTTTCAGTCAAGTGAGACGTTTCATCACAGGTGAGAATCTGATTTTGCTGAATCACAAATCTGAATCAAGTATGCCTCCCAGCTGATATAAAGGACCAAATCATTCAGCAGATGAATGAATCAAGCTCACCGCCCAGCATTTACTCTTCTATAGCTATACTGCTCTCTGCTTGTTATTAGGGTCAGGAGAGGTCTCTTTAATTTCTTAGTTATCCTTTACTACAGAAGTCGTCATTATCCACAAGGTTTATTATAAAGAGTCCTTGAGGGGCTTCCCTGGTGGCTCAGTGGTAACAAATCCACCTGCCAATGCAAGAAACATGGGTTCCCTCCCTGGCCCAGAAAGAACCCACATGCCTTGGAGCAACTAAGCCTATGTGTCACAACTATTGAGTCTCTGCTCCAGAGCTTGGGAGCTGCAGCTTCCGAGCCCATGTACTATAGCTACTGAAGCCTACATGCCCTAAAGTCCGTGCTCTGCAATGAGAAGCCACCACAATAAGAAGCCTGTGCACAGCAAGTAGAGAAAGTCAACACAGCAATGAAGACCCAGCACAGCCATAAATTAATGTATAAAATTTAAAAACAAAATGGTTAAAATTTTTTTTAAAGAGTCCTTGAATCCAAATGTGTTTTTTTCTCTCTCTCCATATATATATATATATATTTTTTTTTTTAATTAAAGAACACTAAAAATACAATCATTGTCAGTAGGAATTTGGAAGTTTTGCATAGGCATTAAAAAGAATGACTGTCATTCTTAGAAAGCCTGCAATTCATGTGTTATTGCAAATAAATCTTAAGTGGTATTCGTGGACTGAGGCATTCAATTCAC
This sequence comes from Giraffa tippelskirchi, assembly GCF_054371585.1. Lineage (NCBI taxonomy): Eukaryota > Metazoa > Chordata > Mammalia > Artiodactyla > Giraffidae > Giraffa > Giraffa tippelskirchi. The sequence continues at coordinate 141,468,014 of NC_137281.1, read as the reverse complement.
AAACTGCTACTGATGTGTTTACTGTCAAAGACATCAAAAGATATGCTTTGGCATATATTCTATGGCAAACGTGTGAACTGTTTTCAGAAAAAAATATCACCAAGCTTCTCTTTTGAGCCCTCCACATCAATAACATAGCTCAAAGAAGGCCCATCTCTCTCTCACCCTCAAGAATATCTTCATAAAGTGCGTGTACTCCTTCAGGCACGATGACCGCCAGTGCAGTTCCACAAAGGAGGCCGGCACCCAAAACAGTCACCAGCTTTAGTCGCTCCTGGAAAGAAAACATAAGCTGTTGAAAAGATTGATGACTAAACAAGGGAAAAGTTTCTGAAGTATCTGCAATGAAGACGGTGAGCTACTTATTTGTGAGGCCAAAATCTACAATGGCCAGTGAACATGAAAAAGGGTCAGCTTCATCAAAGTGTGCTCAGTCCCTTCAGTCATGTCTGACTCTTTGCGAGCCCATAGACTGTAGCCCACCAGACTCCTCTGTCCATGCGATTCTCCAGGCAAGAATACTGGAGTGGGTTACCACGCCCTCCTCCAGGGGATCTTCTGACCCAGGGATCAAACCCTCATCTCCTGCTTTGCCTGTGTTGCAGGTGGATTCTTTACCTGTTGAGCCATGGGGAAGCCCAAGCTTCATGAATAATAATGCCAGTTAGAACAAGGAGATACCATTTTTAAGCTTACCAGATTAGCAGCAATGTGGGAAAACTTGTCTACTACCCACAACAGGGAGAAGTTAGCATACTCATCTTAAACTGGAGGAATTGGGAGCTGCTGCAACCTATCTCCATGGGGTCGCTAAGAGTCGGACAACGACTGAAGCGACTTAGCAGCAGCAGCAGCAGCAACCTATCTGGATCCCAGTTTGGTAATTTAGATTTAAAGCTTCAAAAATGTGAATTCTTTGATCCAGCAATTTCACTTCTAGAAATTTTCCTAAGAAAGAAAGAACTATACAAAGATGGCCACTGTACATATTAAGAATGCAAACCTGAAAATAATCTAAATGTCCAAGAAAGGAGATTAGCTAATAAATTTAAATACTTTATCATAGCACCAAGTGAAAAGTGAAAATGTTAGTAGCTCAGCAGTTAAAAATTATGACAGAGGTCTACTCATGGATACAGAAGGTAATGACATGACTTCCCTGGTGGTCCAGTGGGTAAGAATCCACCTGCCAATGCAGGGGACATGGGTTTCATCACTGATCCAGTAAGATCCCATATGCCATGGGGCAACTTAGCCCATGTGCCACAACTACAGAGCCCACACTCACAGCTCGTGAGCTGCAACTACTGCAACCTGCACGCTTACAGCCTATGCTCCGCAACAAGAGTGGCCAATGCAATGAGAAGCCCGTGTACCAAATCAAACAGCAGCCCCCGCTCACTACAAGAGAAAGCCCATGCAGCAACGAAGATCCAGCACAACCGAAAACAAATAAGTTAATTCAATTTTTAAAAAGGCATGATGTACTGCTACGAGGAAAAAGCTGCTGGCAAACAACATGTATTGATAATCTCATAGTTCTTTCGAAAAAATATACATATAAGCAGAACAAGTGTAAACATTAACAATTTTTCTTTACAGTTTATTACCATAATATGTAATATATAATTTATAATACATTTATTTATCTGCAATGAGCATGTAGTACTCATACAATGAAAAAACATATTTAGTTTAATACTAAAATGTCCTCTAGTTTAAAAAAAATGCTTGATTAAGATTGACATACTAGAGCTGTAGCTATTTAATGTATACAATTTTATATATTTGGAAGTACACATCTATGAAACCATCATTAGAATCAATGCCATAAATGATCTATGGCTTTAATCTACTAATCCTAGTTTTTTCTTTTTACTCAGATTTCCTTAGGAGACTGTATCCTGACATACAAGATATAAAAGATTATGTTTCAAAATTTCCTGAAGCAGTGATGTACCCTTCTTATAGAGTCCTGGCAGTTTGAAAAATGATCTTTAAAACTACAAGAGGGCATTTATGTTGCTTACGAAAACCTTTTAATAATTTTACAGTATATCACGTACTTGGCTTTTCTGTTTTAGTTTCTTTTATGAGGTTAGCAAAAATAACAATGGCTGTGTTAGTTCTGAAATACTACTGAAGCTGCAACTGTGAAGCTGTGGGAATATATACGTACAAGTACTGCCTCTAAAGGAAAATGGGTTCTTTGCTGAAAAGCTAGTAGAAATATTACCTGCTCCTTGTTTGGGAGAAAGAAGGGATCCATACATATTGTGTCTCTATTGAAAATGGGGGAATTATAGCTGCAATGTCAGCACCAGCTAATACTTGCCCTATAGCAAGAGGGGAAGCCCCTTAGCACCTAGGCCAGGTCAGCCCTTCACACATTCAGGATGGCTATTACCAACTTACAAACTGAGAGGGTTCTGAAAGCATCCAATGGTTGGAGCATCGGCTTGGGAGGCAGAACTAACTCCACGTTGAAATTAGTTAACAAATCAGCACCTCAACTTTTCTTCTTTAAAATAATATTTCTACACATCCTATGAATATATAGGAGGCAACAGGAGAACAAGGTGGAAGCATTTTGGGAAAAGGACATCAAACAGCTGGTGTTACTCTTTTAATGCTCAATACTGAGCTATTCTAAGAGTCTTTGTCTTTTCCAAGTTACTAAACTCACCAAAGCACTGCTAATCACAGCATTCATTTGAGACAAACTGTTAAAAGAGTATGGAGAACACAAGATGGAAAAACAGCTCTGTTCTGTGTAAAAGGTGACATGATAAGTAATTAGTCTTTTCATCATTCTCTCTAAACAATTCATAGAAGTCACCTTTGCTTAAAACAATCATGAATGTCAAGTTTTACTGCTAAGAAAGGACAAAAATACAGGTAAAACTGCACTGAACTATCATTTCATTTGAGGGCCTTGGTTTCAGAACTCCACAATTCAAACTAATGAATAAATTACTAGGAAAGAAGACTGTCCTGTCAGCATTTTGACTATGCTCTACTCTGGGAAATGAAAATGAAAGATGCCTCAGCTTTGCAAACTAAGGGAAGATGAGAAGAGAGGAAAGGGATGTACCTAAAAGAGAAAGAGCTAATTACTTTCAAGAATTACTTGGGTGGTAGCTCATGTCCTACACGAAAATTAATTCCTGATGGATTATACACCTAAATATAAAACCTAAAACTCAACAGCTGTTAGAAGAAAATATAGAAAACCTTGGCAATCTTGGGGTTGGCAAAGATTTCTCAACAGGGACACAAAAAACACAAACTATTTTAAGAGAAAAAAATTCAACATCAGAATTTTAAATGTTTGCTAATCCATTAAGAAAATGAATAGGCAAGCTACATACTGGAAGAAAGTACATATATCTGTACTGGAAATACACATATCTGTGGTGGGTGCTATGGTAATAATATCCACTCAGGCCCCTTCAGGTTGGAGACATCTGTTCCCTCAAGTACTGGCACTGTTGCCTACTGATGGCTTTCAGCTAAGTCCCTCTGAAATAATGCCCTTGAGCCAAAGGGAACTAACTAACCGAAGTTATATTCCCTCCCCCAGAGCAGTCCACATCCAGTGACTAGCCCAACTTGCTGCTACGCAGATGGAGGTACAAAGCCTCAATTCAAACTATCTCAGAAGGGCCATCCAGCTTCAGTGCCTTCTGTGGAGTGATCTGAGGCCTCTACTGCAACCAAATTACAGCTCAACTTCTTCATCTGCTTAATCCCTGATGGCTCACATGGTGGTCTGCAATGCAGGAGACCTGGGTTTGATCCCTGGGTCAGGAAGAGCCCCAGGAGAAGGGAATGACTATCCATTCCAGTATTCTTGCCTGGAGAATTCCATGAACAGAGGAGTCTGATGGGCTACATACAGTCCATGGAGGTACAAAGAATCGGATATGACTGAGCAACTAACACTTGGTTATTTCCAAGAACACCTCCCAATAAACTTCCTGTAAATCTTCCTGCAAATCTTCTCAAAGTCTGTATTCTGAGGAACCCAACCTAAGCCACTGACAAAGCACTTGTATTTGAAATATAAAGAATGATTATAACTCAGTAAGAGACAAAATTAAAGTTAAAAATTAAAAACGAGTAAAACACAGATACTTCACAAAAGATATATGAATAGCCAGTAAGCCCATGAAAAGATGTTCAGCCTCATTTAGTCATCATATAAATGCAAATTTATACTACAGTGAGATACTTCTTCACACCCACTAGAATGGCTAATATTAAAGAGACGGACAACACTAAATGATGGCAAGGATACAGACCAACTGGAACTCCCATATGTTGTTGGACAGAGCATAAAACGGTACAATCACTTCAGAAAACTGGTAGTCTCTTATAAAGTTAAACCAGTAATTCCACTTTTGGGTATTTACCAAGAAAAATGAAAGCATATGTCTCCCCCCAAAACTTGTATAAAAATGCTCATAGAAGCTTTATCAATAATAGCCATAAGAATACCACAGTTTATCCACTCTGCTATTGCTGGACATCTGATTCAGACTATGGCTAACGAGATCTGTGTTTGTTGTTTAGTCGCAAAGTTGTGTCTGACTCTTTTGCGACCCCATAGACTGTAGCCCACCAGGCTTCTCTGTCCATGGGATTTCCCAGGCAAGAATACTGGAGTGGGTTGTCATTTCCTTCTCAAGGGAATCTCCCTGACTCAGCGACTGAACTCAGGTCAGTCAATGCACATAGATTCTTTACCACTGAGCTACCAGGGAAGCCCGAGATCTGTATTACAATATCATTTTAAAGAGTCAGAAAAAAAAAGAATTTGAGAATTTGGAAAAAAGAGATTTCTGAGGTAAACTTGAGTAAATCATCTCGCTTTGTAACATTTCCTCAAAGGAAAGGCAGTATGAGCTAAAATCACTATGTTTTCAGTCTACTTTGAAATTAGAGTACATACATTTATTTACCAAATGAAGTTAAACCTCCTATGCTTAACTAAGTTATTTAACTAAGCTATACAAACCTATGTTTGTTCTTGGAACTCCTTACACCAAAATTTTAAGTTCTGTGAAGGCAAAAACTTTTGTTTTTAATTTACTGCTGAATACTTAGTTTATAGACTAGTATCTTGACATATAACAGATTCTTCCCTAAACATACACAAAGAGAATGAATTAAATACCCAGCATCATGCAAGCACTGGGGACTTGGTACCTGCCATTCAACTGGCCCTTAATATCAACAAATATATGAATGCTCCGGAACCTCTTTAGAACACTTGTGCTGGGAAATAGGCCTAACATGTCCCTTAAAAGTGTAACCATATCTAGAATTTTCGGTGGTTATTTGATTCAGAATTCACCCTTTGGCTCAAAGAGTATTAAAGTACATAAAATAAGGAACCATAATAGGATTCCACCACAGTAAATGAGAGGCAATGCACTCATTTGTCTCATTAATGCAAATACCTTAAATGACATCATTTTTTTTCCAAGGAGTTCAAAACCTGTTTCAATCTTCAGCACTGTTTCAATCACTATTTAGTCACTGCTTCAATCTTCAGCAAAGTGATATAAAGATTATTTATTGTACATAGCTTTGATCAGCTTGATAAATGTGTAGCAATTTTCTCACAGCAACCTAATTACAGATGGAATACTTCTGACGGAAACAAAAAATCCAATAGTCAAAAAAATAAGCATAACTGCCATGGGTTATAGTTTCAATTTTTCTTTAAAAATTTTTTTAAACTATCTAAATCATTTTAGACTCAATTTGATTTATTTCAAGCACTTGAGATGTGGCTCCCTGTTATTTGTACAGCTGTTTTCTTTCACACAACTTCACAACTTGTTATTTAATCTCAGAACAGCATACATGTCAAAGTCAAAATGCTGACAAGTTCTCTCCTTTGCTTATGGTAAATCACCGAAAGGCTATATTTAAATGAAGAACTACAAATTTCATGTGTGGTTCAAGATGAAGAGTTCCCAAAGCAATAATATCTGTTGAACAAGTGAAATATTTGCTCAAGAGAGGCATGAACTGTGCAATGCCATTTGTCTCGTGTTATCTCATTTTACAATTTCACATCTGTAGTTGACTAAGCCAAAGGACTGACCAGAGGTATTAATTAAAACAGCAATTTGTACTCGATGCCATTAAGCTATCAGCGTAGTGCAATCTTTGAAGTCAGTTTAGTTTTCTTGGCAGATACCAAGGTAGTTAAATGGTTTTTCTTTCCTTGCTCACAGAAACAGTCAATAAATTGTTTGGTTCAATTAAATACATGCCAATAATTTTAAAAGCTTTTAATACTTAAGATTGTTTATTTCCATCTCCCTTATACAATGCTCATCTTGTACTGAAAAACATCAACTACAGTTCCCTAAAAAATGAAAGATGCATCTCTTATTATAAGACTGACCCCTTCAAAGCTGTAGGCACTGAAGGGATGAAATATCATGGGGCACAAAGTAACTCCTGTTGAAGCAACAAAGGCTTTCTCCATATTCTTACAAATAAACCTGCTTCAAGGAGACACTTTCTGATGTCAATTTAACTACTACATGATCTGCTGCTAAGTGGCAGTAACACAGTAACAGGTAATGAAGAAAACTCAAATATGAACTTGATTCTTTAAGTCCTGACAACTGAGACAAGATATCTAAAAGCTTCCTGCCTCTAAGCCATGGCTGTGACACTAAGCAAGTTCAATATCCTTCTCTGGAAGACAGGACTGCCACTACTACTACTATCATGTAGGCATATGATGTTAGCACACTTAACACAGAGTAGGTGTCACCAGTACTTGTCTCCAACCTCATCGGGAGCATGCCATAAATGCTTCTAAGCCTCTCCTCCACAAGAATCACAAAACAAAACCCAGATACTTGGATGGAAGGTCAAGTGAACAATGCTACATCGTTACCATTATGCCAGTGGCATACAGGTTTCCCTTTCCTAAATTTATTTGCATAGATGTAATAACAAGCAATACTTCATTGATGCTACTTCCTTCAATCTCGGAAAACAAGACCAACTTGCTTTTCTTTTTGTATGAGTCCTTTCTAAAAATAAAACGAAATCCCATAAGACTGCTCAACTTGACTACAAAAAAAGAAAAAAAACGCACTGATGCATGGGAAAGACCTGGGAAAACACTGACAACGAATATTATTAATACACAAGAAGTTTGATTGAATTGAGAAAAAAATACATTTTTCCCTATCAAATTAGCAAAGTTTTAAAAATTAAAAATGATGGTACTCAGTGTTTGTGAGAATACAGTGTCATTTGCATTTGTTGGGAAAAAAAAAACATTAAGAAAACCTGGTAATATAGACTGAGACTCTTCCTGAGGATATTTATGCTCTTTAATCCTGTCACTCTACCCCTGAGGAAACAATCTGAAATGAGGTCATAGTGTTAGACACAAAAATATCCATTCAACACTATTATCATTAAAAAAAAACCCAACAGTATCATGGCAAAAACTTGAAAATAGATGCATAATACGAATTTCTGTATATAAAATAACTGAATGTAATGAAGACATGGAAAAGTGCCTAGAGGGAATTCCCTGGCTATGTAGTGGTTAGGACTCCATTCTTTAACTGCCCAGGGGTCCCGTTTCAAACCCCGGTTTCCACAAGCCACAATGTGTGGCCAAATGAGGCCAAAAGTGCCTAGAACATGTTTTTAATGATAAAGGAAAAGAATACCAGGTAAAAGAAGGGGGAATGCAAACACACACACACACACACACACACACACACACTACATAATCAACCATATTAAAAATGTGAACATGCAAAAAAAATGAATGAAAAGAAACAAAAATGTTACTAGTGATTTTCCAGTGGAATAATAGTCTTATTTTCCTTTTACATGTTATCATGTTTTACAAATTTTCCACAAAGAGTCTCTATTATACAGTTAGGCTTAAATTTTTTTTATTTAGAGGGTATATAAATAGTGGCTTTGAACTTAATAAAGCTTGAGGCTCTTCCCTTTCAAGGTCACTGTTAAAATCATAGAAGAACTTAACACATAAGTTGATACTATAGCTATTGTTATTATACTGTGGGATTAGAGAGCACAGTGCCCTTAATATGCAGATAGAGATGTTTTCCCCTTTACAAAGTGGTTCTAAACAATGGTGCGTTGAGGTTTTGTAGCAATTTGAAATTTTTTCAGTCCCCCTACTTGATGTCATGCTGTGACTTATCTCCTCTGCTTGCTGTCCCTCCCCTTCTATTGCTAGTTTGCTCTTTCTGCTTCACAGAGAGCTTAGGAATCAGACAGTCCAGCCCAGAGGTTTGAGACTGGCAGCTCATAAACATAGGTTTTTTGACCCACACAGCAATGTAATAATATTTGAATTAGCAACCAAAGTATAAAATTTAGAAGATTCAGTATTTCCAACTTCTGAAAAGCAGGAAGATTTGGCAATGCCAGGGCTGGTATCATTAAACAGTACCTGCTCTTCTGTGCCACAGCTGACCACAGTTCTCATAACTCCCTGAGAACCCTAGGCACTGACCATGGAGGTCAGCTGCCACATATCGTGACACGCAGACCATTTTATCTCACTCCAGGCCTGATTTACTGCTCAGTCTCAGTAGTTATATGATTTTATGACGCATTGTGTGTTCAGGCTCAGTTGTGTCTGACTCTGCAACTCTATGGACTGTAGCCCATCAGGCTCCTCTGTCCATGGGACTTCCTAGGCAAGAATACTGGAATGGGTTGTCATTTCCTTCCCCAGGGGATCTTTCTGACCCATGCAACGAACCTCCATCTCCTGCATAGGCAGGCGGATTCTCTACCACTGAATCACCAGGGAAGCCCTTATGACCCATCACCTTAGCTGGATTAGTCAGGGTTCAATTAAGAAATGGAAAACGTAAAGTAATTTGAACCAGAAAAGTTTAATAAAAAGAGTAACTATAATAGGCGTTTGGAGTAATGAGAAATTAGCTGGTAAGAAAGAACTCTGAAGAACATAACTGCAGCTACAAGAACCAGCGACTACTCTAGGACCAAAACAAGAGTTGCTCAAAGAAGAGGTCTCATAAGGGCTGAGATCCAAACTCTGTGAGAAAGCACATGGCTGGGACTCAGAGAATGGCAGTAAGAGGTTCTAGGATCAATTAGGAGATAGAGAGAGAGAGAGAGAGAATGTGTGTGTGTGTGTGTGTGTGTGTGTGTGGTGGTGGTGGTGGGGTTTCTCTGTGTGTGTGTGTGTGTGTGTGTGGTGGTGGTGGTGGTGGGGTTTCTCTGTGTGTGTGTGGGGGGGGGGGGTTTCCCCAGACCAGGCAATGCTCAGACACCAGCAGGGTGTCTCACAATTCAATTCAATTCTAACACTATCTACTTGGAAATAGCATGAAGTCATACAAGTGGCATCTGCCACTTCAGATGCCAGTTCCAAGTCCAGGTTATTCCCTGTGCTTCTAACTAACCAGGTTGGTTTCTTAGGTTTAATTAATTGGCTAGAGCAGCTCACAGGACTCAGAAAAACATTTTACCTCCTAGATTACCTGTTTATTATAAAAGAATATAACTCAAGAATAGCCAGAAGAGATTCACAGGTAAGGTATGGGAAAAGGCATCTGTGTGCGCACTCAGTCACTTCAGTCATGACCCGATTCTTTGCAAACCCATGGACTCTAGCCTGCCAGGCTCCTCTGTCCATGGGACACTCCAGGCAACAATACTGGAGTGGGTTGCCACACCCTCCTCCATGGGGAAAGGGCACAGAGCTTTTACGCTCTCTGAGCCCAAAACCAGAAGATTACCAAACCAGAAGATCTCCAAACCCCATCCTTTGGGGTTTTATGGAGGCATCACTACACAGACATGATTGATTCAACCTCCAACCCCTTTCCCCTCCCTGGTGGAGTTGTTAAGGTCCAACCCTTGGAATCATGTGGTTGGTTCTCTCAGAGACAAGCTCTCAACCATGGAATTCTCTAGGCCAAGAAAATTGGAGTGGGTATCCATGCCCTTCTCCAGGAGATCTTCCTGACCCAGGGATCGAAGCCAGGTCTCCTGAATTGTAGGCAGATTCTTTACCATCTGAGCCACAAAAGAAGCCTCCATCCTTAAAAGTCACTGCATTCACATAATAAAATACTTTTAGAAGGGCTCTTATCATTTAGGAAATTCCAAAGGTTTTAGGAGCTCTGAGCCAGAAAAAGGTGGAAGACCAAATACATACTTCTTATAAATCACATTATCAAAAGCAGAGCTTTTGTGGTGCCACTCTAGTGTCACTCACCAGAAATCTGCACTCCAAGGTGTTGGGAAAGCTGCTCATGGGAAAGTGTCTCACCAGAAAGACTCGGGATTGCTAGTGGGAACTACTCACTGCTGGGTGCTGGAGAAGCTGTGTTCAGCAGGAGTCTGAGGCTTTGAAAGCCACCTGCAGTGCAAAAGCTGGACACTGGCAAGGTTGTCTGTGCTACATGAATCCAGTTGCCAAGGAGGCCCATTGAGCAGGCACGCCAGAACCGAGAGGGAAAATCCCTTCCTCTTACAACTCTTCTCTAGTGTCCTCTACTGACCAAGCTTAACATTGTGTCAGCTGCCAAAAGAAAAATGTTTAAAGGTCCCACACCCATTTTTGCAGAGTAGCCCATGAAGAGTGAATTTGGAGCTGAGAAGCAATAAATTGATAATTGGCCTATCAGATTATTAGAATTACATAAAGCGATACACAGGAGCCAAGTGAGCACCAAGGACAGTAGAGAGCAAGCAAAATGCTTGCTTTTGGGCTATCTTTCCACTAAGCAGAAACTTTTCTGATCCTTTAGACAGCTGAGGCTTCTGGATGGACAAGTTCTACATAACAGAGGTACTATCAGTATTCTTCTTCTCCACCTCTATTAATAATAACTAATATTCATGAAGTATTAAGCCAGGCATGTTCAATCATAACACTTTACATATATTAACTCATTTAATTCTCACAATAATCCTATCATGAGGTGGGTACTTCTACTATCCTCATTTTGTACACAGAGGCATAGAAAGTTCACATAGTTTGTCTGGACTCACAGCACCAGGAAATGGTGGAATCAGGATCCAAACCTACAAAGTCTAGCTCCAGAATCTATACTCTTAAGCACTATGCTAAACTGCTTCTCTAAAACCTATTTCATAGTTTCATTTTTTTGCTTTAAGCACCTGTCTTCTTTTCTCAATTTGCCTTTGTCAAACACACAAAGAATTAATGAAAGGAACATACAACAATGTGCACAAGGTAGGGTATAATTTTTTGGTTAATAGAAAATTGACCTCCAGATAAATACAGGGTTCACAATAGATTGTTTAAAGTAATTATCTTGTAGTTAACCCCAAGACCCTATCCCTTAAAAATCCATAATTCATATAACCAGGGCAGAAAAAACCTGCAGACCAACTAATATCTGTTTCTATTTTATTGCAATAAAGTTAGACATTGAATATTAGTATTAAAGGAGAACTGAAATTTTTATAATGCCATCATGTTTTAAGAAATACCTTTACTCATGGTTAGCATTACTATTTATTACTTGGAATTCCAAACTGAGCATGGAGGATCTTAAACTTCATTATCATTCACCAAAGTCTCACATCTAAATTCTTCCAAGAAAGGAGAGGTTAAGACTGTCACATACAGAAGCATCCTGAATCCATTTCAGGTCTTCTTCCTTCAAAAAAGATATCGATTCTTGAACAGCACAATTTAGAACTGACCAAACTACGCAGTTATCAATTGTGAAATTAATCTTGAACAGTTCAAAACAAGAACTGCTTCAGATTCCAATTTGCCAGGTGTTAATTTAATTAAAGGGCATCTAAGATATATTCAGTCTTTCTTACAGGTTTCAGTGGTATTCAGAGATTGTTTACCTCTATAGTTTTAATTCTGCTACACTGAGTAGGCACAAGGCGTGAGATATACTCTGAAAGGTAAAATGTTAGTGATGTAAAAGATATGCCTAATTGGGGGAGCTAAAGGTACCAATATAGATCCATGATATTTTCATTTCTTCTTTACAGTGTTCATTAGAAAAGAAAGATCATCTAATGGTCAAGTGCTCTGGACTGGTAATCAAACTGATTTAGCTCAAATTCCCGCCCCCCAGCAAGGGCTGTGAAGTCTCCAAGCCTGAGCATCTATCTCATAGCCTCATTCTGAGGATTAAATGAACATCACTGCCTGGGACACAAAAGGAGTTCAATAAACATGTATTATTATCAATGTTATGCAGATAAATTTCAATGATGTTTATCCATATAATATCCTAGAAAAAAGAAACTTTTTCAGGAAAATAGTATTGAATCAGATTGTATCTGGATTTTATTTAATCCAAACTTAGCTTTATCAAGCAAAGATACTCTTAAGACAATAACATTAGAAGACAATAATGTGAGCGAAGACAAAGTTATTGACTACTTTACAGATATGGGTAAACTACAGAGAGTTAGGAGTTTAAAAGGTTTGAGTTTAGAAATGAAATTCCAAGCAAGTGTGTAAAGTCTATTGTACTACCATAACAGAGTAAAAGGTAAACATACCAGACAATGCAAATGTCCTTAAAAATGCAACTTTGTCAAAACTATTTGAAAAAGTATCAACTGTCAGAGAAAAAACATATTGAATAAATTTGTTCTTTAGACACAAACCTTCCATTTGGTGCTAACTCATTAGTCCCAAAGAAGTTTATTATGAATGAGTCGATTTATCATTAGACACAAAACAAAAACTTTTAACACATGAAAAACAAAACAAAGCTTAAAAATAAGAATCAGTATAATGAAGAAGAAAAAGTTAAATACTGAGAAAAATACTATACAGCAGGGAGACCAGTGGAAAAGCCCTGGCCTTTCCAAAAAAAACATTCACGCCCATTTAGGCATAAGGAAGTTACAAAACCATCAATCAAGAAAGTTGGTTTGGGGACAAGGCATGTTGGAGAAAGTGACTAAGAAATCAATGCCACACATACCTCATGATGGTCAGATATGGCAGACAGATACCACTGCTACAGCAATTTCAGACTACTTGATTTTATCTCATTTCTAAATACTAATTCTGCCATCATTAATGGCTTTATTGATCTTTTATTCCTGCTCTGAGAAATTCTGAAGAAAAAAAGTGCTGAAAGACAAAGTAGTGGCTAGATTAAGAACACGAATAAAAATTATATCTTCTCATATAAATGAAAGTTAACTATAAGATAAATTAGGTTTATTGGTCCTTCTATTTATAATAACTCCAGTCCTGAAGAAAAGCTACACTTCCTTAAAAAGAAAAATTGTTTAGCCAATGTAGGAATTTGAGGAGCTATTCTATAAGGATAGAAACTCTGTTTCTTGGTCTCCATGAATGAAGTTCATTTTTTACAGATTTATTATCTACTAGTTTCACGATACATTGATTTATAATAATAGTATAATCTATCTGGGAAAAAATGCTAATTCCTAGGAGATAAAAATTGCCAGTTGAACTCTAAAATGTCTTTGACTAAGTTATATGTAACTTTAATTTTTTTATCCTAACAGCTCAAAATGCATTGGTCCTGCTATAATAATGAACAGATATGAATGGTGATTTATAGCATTTCAAGAACTACAGCTGGAAAAAGACCACATGACCATCAATTTAGAAAGCCATAAATGACATATCATACTAATTATCTTTATTAATGGCCTAGTTAATTACACCACTCATGGACACATTTCCTTCAGTGAGAAAAGAGGATAGCATATACCTGCATATTGCAAAAATCACTGAAGACAGTTTGAGAAAATACTGAAACTGGAAAAGGTCTAGGAATTTTATAGAAATAAAAAGTTTTATCAGTCTTTTATTTGAATTAATTATAATTCTTCATAAATGTTATCTCTACTGAGGCTTTAAATATACAAACCATTTTAAACTTCACAAACATCAGCCCTAATAATGTCAACTCAATTCTAATGTAATTAGAAGACTCAGTCCCTGGTGGCTCAGTGTTAAAGAATCCACCTGCAGTACTGGAAACCCAGGTTCAATCCCTGGGTCAGGAAGACCCCCTGGAGAAGGAAATGGCAACCCATTCCAGTATTCTTGCCTGGAGAATCCCATGGACAGGGGAGCCTGGCAGGCTAGTCCATGGGGTTGCAAAGAGCCAGACATGACTGAGCAACTGACACTCTTACTTTTTTTGCATGATTTAGTCAGAGGAGAGACAGCACGCTCACAAAGTACTGGGCAGGCAGGTAGCTCAAATGAGTGAAGTGGGGTTCACAGCCAAGAAGGACCATGACAATCTACCACTTCTCAGCTCTAGCCAACTGTTACTTTGAAGAATAAAGACAAAAAAAACAGTAACAATAAAATCGACACTCTGCTAATCTAAAGAAGTAAATCCAGGGACTTTCCCAGTGGCCCTGTGGTTGAAGCTTCATGCTTCCAATGCAATGCAGGGGGCCTGGGTTCGATCCCTGGTCAGTGAACTAGATCCCACATGACACAACTGAAAAAAAAAAAAATCCCACATGCTGTAAGTAAAGATCCTGCAAGCCACAACTAAGACCTGGTGCAGTCAAATAAATAAATAAGTCTGTAGGCTAGATTTGGTATATGGACTACTACTGCCTCAAGGGACGGAGTGGCTAAGAACTGTTGCGAGTCAGAAAAATCTAGATTGAAAAAAAACAGCTCTGATTCTAACACATTTCATAAACTTGTCCAAGTTACATAATTTAAGTCTCAGTCTCCTTATCTGTATCTCACTGTTTTTTTTTTTTAATGAAATTAGGTAATGTATATGCTCAAAAAATTGTAGCTCAATGTTATCATTAGATGCTGAAAGAAACCAAAAACAAAAAGGAAACAGATAAGGAGCAGTAGCAATTCAAGTCCCCCTTATATCTGACTACGGGGTTTATTTCTCAAGCTCATAAGGCCTAGTCCCAACTTTTTTCTCACCCACAGGCTATTTTCTTTACCACCAATGCCTTCTCTTCCCTCAGGTTAACTCAAGGCCTACCTCACAGCTCATCTATACCTTTCCTTTACTTCAGACCATTCTCCACTTCCCTTTTCTTTGAAAGCACTTTCAGGACTGACGGTGAAACTATCTTACTGTTGAACATCAAGGTACACTTCAGAAACCCTGAATGCAGGAGTTTTTCTCTCCCAATCTTTTGAGCGCTGTGCAAGTGAACTCCTCACAACAGCCCAAAGAATCCATCTGCACTTTCATTGAACGATGCTTTCACCTACCTTTTTTCCCTGTTAATGTTAGTTCAAGTGATAATAAAGAACCAAAGAAATTAAAACAAAATGTCAAACCATATTAACAAAAAAATTCATTTCTAAGCAAACAGATTTGAAAACAACTTCGAAAATCTATCCAATGTTCTCCTTTAAAGAGAAGTTTGAGTTAAGACTCATCTAGTTTTTTTCCTTACCTCATTCTAATTACAGGTATCCCCCCCCAAAAAAAAATTTTCCCAAAAAGCTATGCCTGATTTTCTCAAAAAGAGAAATTATATTGATTTCAACTCACATGAACAAATGGTATTCTTCATGTATATTTTGATAGCAATCCAGAACCTTAAATCTTTGGAACTTCTAGGTATCAAAAGAACATTACGGTGTCTCTTTCCTGGAAAATGTATAGAGTCCCAAATTTTGGTATGCAATTTCAGGGAGTTCAGAGTCTCCCAGGATCTTCAGTGGATCCACCACTCCCCGCCCCTACGCCTCTCCGTTAAGAACTCGTGCTAAATAAGAGGTTTGTTTCTATGATTAAATGTTTTGCGTCTTCTGAAAAAAGTCATCCTTAAGACCTTTAGCTCTGCTATTAAATGGGGAGGCAGCTTCCCTATCAACTGTCACTACTTCCTAGCTGCTATCCTGACAGCTGATGGAAAATAGAAAACTGAGCGCTTACCTCCGAGAAATTAACAGCCAAAGGAATGATTCCAGCCACGTAACATCCCACCAACATAGCCAGAGACAGCAGGCTAATGGAAACGAAATCATCCATTCTGCCTTCTTTATTCATCCAATACCACTAGTCTCTAATTTTTCGGGTGCTCAGGTCCTTAAACACGTGTGATTGTTCCAAGAGAACAGGTGGACTTCCCAGTTCTTTCGTCCTCCCACCAACAGATGCGTTCACGAGGCACTTCTCTCTTGAACGTACCTGTAGAGAGCCCCCTTTTTGCTGATACTAGGGACAACTTTCAGCAATCTTAGGTCCCAGCCCGTAAGTTTTCATATACCAGTCACTGGATTCCCATGGGTTAACAGCGATGAGAAGTCAATGGGAAACTATACGAAGGAGCTATTGGTTCAATCGTCGGAATACGGGCAGCACAACGGGCCTACTTTCTCCACAAGCAATGTTCCCGATGGCAGCAAGAAAAGGACGAAAACCCAAGCGAACTTGTTCGTTCTCCCTGCTCCCCTATCTCCCTGGGGCTGCCCCGCAGGTGATCGCCCCCCCAGCTCCGGGACCAGCCCACCAATCACGGCAAACTCTCCTCAGACTCTAGAGTGAGGAAAGGAGTCTTGCAGGCCGGTAATGGCGGGTCGTGGGGTTCAGCAGTGAAGCTGATACAAAGCTGTCTCTGCCCTATACCCAGTGCTGCCCATGTTACTCCACTCCGCGGGGCCTTGATCCGAAGCCACCGATACTACAGCTGCCATGGCCGCCAAGTGGCACCTCTTCATTACATCCACTTCCGGATTGCTTTACAGGCCCCTCCTTTAGAAGGGTACTTCCGGGGTTACAACCGACCTATGCCCCAGGATTCTTATACAGCCGCCATTTTTGAGTGGGGCCACTGAAAGATGGCTTGTGTCACTGTCTATACCGGTGATCACTTTAGCCGCGAGCCTAATAACGCGAGTACCGAAAATCGTGTCTCGAAAAAAGTGCTTCTTTTTCAAGTTCCAATACGTTCCCTGTGTGCTTCCTTTCCCTTAGCCAAGATGGCTGAAACAGAGTCACTATCTGCTCTAGCTGCCGGAAATCTATGAGACTCTATGGTCCGAAAGGTTCTTTCGCGGTGCGCCTCTGACGAGTTCCGGCGGCTCCTCTCGCGGGGATTGGCTGTTGGCGGCGTTGCGGGTAAGCTCGTGTGCGGCGGCGGAGTCGGCATCGGCTGCAGCGGGAGACTTTGGCGCGATGGTGAGAAAGGCCTAACCGGCTTCCCGAACCCCTAAATCCCCCCGGGGCGACCCCCGCCCATACATCTCCCTACCCCATCCAGCGCGAGCGTGCTGCTGCTCGGCCCTCAGCTTGTGGGTCGACCCTTCTCCTTCCCGCCGCGGAGACACTGGGCCTGGCGCTAGGCCCCGGATCCCGGGTCCGCCCCGCGGTTGCGCGCCCTCCTGCTGGCTCGGGCGAGGCGTCATTTGCGGAGGTTGCTCTTTCTTTGGGTTGCTGCTTGGTAGAGGCAGGCATGGGGGTGCTGCCCTTTTCCCTCCAAACGTCTCAGCCTACTATAGGAACAATGGCCGAGGGATGTCTGACAATCCCGTTCCGAAGCTGACAGATTGAATCTACTGCATCCCCCGTGTGGGCCAGGAGGGAACATCTTTGCTTTGTAGCGTGCTTTTCCGACCACATTCCCTTTTGTTTTTATGGGCTCTGCCTTTTTTGAAAAAAATACATAACATTTTCCCTCTTTTCTAAGACCTTTAGGGGCTGGATTTGGTGGGTTTTTTTTTTTTTTTTTAACCCCCTCCAGCCAGCCATCCTGTGCTTATCTTTATTTATAGTCTCTTGGGTCTGGAGGCTGAAAAGATAGATTCAGCTGAGGGTACACTTTCCTTAGAATCTGAGTGGAATGGGTGGGAAGGGTTGTTTTTTGGTTGTGTGTCTGTTTTGTAATCTGCAAAAAGGAGAGACCCACGAGGATTCCAAGGAATCGTGGTTGCTTCCACACTTCAATTTTCGTTTTCTGGTTGCTACAGATTAACAGGTCATGCAGTTATTGTTAACAAGGAACTTTTTCAGGTCGTAGTTTTCTGGATTGAGATAGTTCAGTGTTTGACCCAACATAGTCTCCCAAGGAGGACTGGGAATTAGTAGATTGAGTTTCCAGTTCCTATCTTAACTAGCAGTGTGACCTTGAGCAAGTCATTTCACCTCTTTCCTCTGCCTTTATTTGGTATTATTTTAAAATGCTTAGATTAAAATCTGGGGCTATGACAGCAGTTAATATGAACACCCCATTATCATTGAGCAACTATCAGTGATAATTCTTTATCATTTCGTGTAGAATTGAAAATTGGAATTTGTATTTAAAGTGAATACTGATTCAAAAGTGTTAAATATTGGTTCAATTTCTTTTCTTTTATTCTTCCTTTCTTTTTTGATAGTTTGAGAGATGCATTTAAACCTCAAGAACCAATTGTATGTATTGTAGTATTTCTGTAACAGTAGAGTGACTGACTATTCTTAGGGTTCGTGTTTGTGAGACTTTAAAAACAGATTAACTTCATTAGAGTGAATCATAACTGCTTGGTAAATAGAGAATAAGATATTATTAAGGTAATTCTGCATAACTTTTTTTTCGTGATGTAGGTTTCACAATGTTATTTTTCTGTTGTGGCAAATATCGATAGGTATATATATTCCTGTAAGTACTTATATTTTTATTGCTTATTTATTTATTACTGGTCATTCCCCTAAGAAGGAGTAACCTAAGAAATGCCGGACCAAATCTGTTCAGAAGAAGGAAAAATCTGATAATTTTGGTTACAGTTTTGTAAATTTAGTCATTCCTTGTTCCTAATTTTTAAGCCTTGTCTTTGGGCAGTAATTAAGAATAGTAAACTTTGTTCAGGTTCGCTTTAAGGGTAAATATAAAAAGCAGCATACTGTATAGCCATTTTCATATCTTTAAAGTGAATTGGTCCTTTATTTCTTATTAATTAGAATAAGAAGAAAATTAATGTAGTAGCGACTGGTCTGGCTAGTATGTGGGACAGATCCTTTTACAGGAATGTTAGTATAGTTTCTATAAAGTTATTTTCTTCTCAACATATGAGCCATTGAAACTATTGGTGGTTTTTAAATAACCAGTAATCTAACATTCTGTTTTCTCTGACTTTTGATCACTATTTAAGAAAGGCCTTGGCTGTGTTCAGGTCTTTATAGGTGAGAATTACTTTTCATCCCTTGTCATCAAGTTTTATCTCAGATCCTCTCAAACTTTTAATCAGAATGACTCACTTCTTGATGGAGAGGAGTATGATAAATTCCTTTGTTTTTCACATTGTGTTCAAAGTACTGTTTGGGTGGGGGCAGTGCTTATTCAGAAACTCTGCATATCAGCTATTTCAGTTGCAGTTTGTTGGTCATTAAAAAGTCTGATCATTTCAGAACGTTTGGTTCCTGTCCTTAAGAGGTTTGTTTTTTATTAAAAACTAGTACAGCAGAAGAGAAGAATATGTTGTTCAGTTGCTCAGTCATGTTCAACTCTTTGCGATGCCAGGCTTCCCTGTCCTTCACCATCTTCCGAAGATTATAAATAGTTTGATTTAGCATTGGGTTTACAGTGAGGTTACATCATATTTGAATTTAATTAGTGAACCTTACACACTTGGCAGAAAAAAATGGAAGGGGTTATACTTCCACAGACCAATGTTCTGGAGATATTTTTACATGTCACCCGTTGGGAGGAGGGAATGGGAGTGCAGGTGCTACTGGTATTTACTGGGAATAGGTTAGGAATACTGCCATCCTTCAGTGCACAGGACAGCCTCTGCAACAAGGAATCTTCCAGCCCCTGATGCAATAGTGCCAGAGTTGAGAAACCCTGAAATAGATCCATGAACAAAAGCATGCTCCCCAATGAGGGTGAGATGGAAGACAAAAGGATCTGCTGTTCTTTAGGCATATTCACATTTCCTATGTTGTCATCCTCTAGCTGTTTTGTGATTCTAGTGCTTAAAAATACAATATTTTAGTATAACACAGCCCTTTATGGTGAGCCACCTACTTGGTGAATAATTTAATGGATTTTCTAGGATAACGTTAACTGTATATACTAATTTTATATTGCCAGTTTATCTTACGCCTTTAATGTTTGAGTTTAATCTCTGGATAAGATGTGATTTCACTGTAGTGCTAAAGTTAGAGAAAACAGATTGATAAAGTGCTTGTAATCATTATAGTGTTTTCCTTTTTCTCTCCTTTCATCAACCCATATCTGTTTTCATTAGGAACCTAATGGGATTAGAGCTAGAAAGTGACCAATGGAAATAGAACACCTAAGCAGGTTTATAGTCTGGCTGGGAAGAAAGGTGCAAAAGAGAAAAAACAGTAAAAGGTAGTTTATGCTGAGAACTTACAGGCAGTAAGTGCAATAAGAGTTTGAGACAGCAGTTGTTAAGGACTGGGAGGACTAAGAGACCTTACAGAAAAGTTGTGAATCCAGCTTCTGGCGTTGCACTTGAGCAGAGGCATCAATATTGCAGAAAGAACACCCTGATTAATAGTGTTATAATAACCAACGATAATTTGTTTGGTGAATGAAGATTTTTATCTCATACTATGAATTTCTCAAATACTGAGTTAGAAACTCATGTTGAAATCACTTTTCCCTCTGCAGTCTCACACCATCTTGCTGGTACAGCCTACCAAGAGGCCAGAAGGCAGAACTTATGCTGACTATGAATCTGTGAATGAGTGTATGGAAGGTGAGTTTAAACACTAATCAAGGGGTAGAAATCATTGACTTTGTTTTGGGGGTGGTGAGGGGTTGGGGGATGGAGGTGGGATGAGCTCTAGAGGCTCCTGGCTCCCACGCTAGCTAGCATCTACACCAGCTGGTCCACGCTCACTCCCAGGGTGAGAGTGGTAAGTGCTGAGACTCTCAGGTGTCTTTTGAGTTGGTTTACCCTGACATTCACTATTATGTCTACTTTTTAGACTCAAGCTCATGTATATAGTGACTTTCCCAGGCCTCTGCTTGTTTTGTAAATATTCTTTATTTGTTATATGTTATTTTGTTACTGTGCTGTGTAAATATTTTACAGGTATCCCTTATATAGTCTAGTTAAACTCAATAGAGTTATTAAGACAGGCTTGAGAAACCTAATAGTGCCTACACAACCTAGTAGTCTAATTACTAAACAAACATTAAAAGCTAATGTTACAATCCATCAGGATGTTAAGAAATAAAAAATTAGCTCAGTGAATAAAGGCAAATGGAACCAAATCAGTATAATTTATTGTACATTTGATAAGCTGGCACCACCCTGAAGGAAGGTATTAACCCTCAGTAAACCGTTAGATGAGAGCACATAGATTGGATCATCACAGACTGGATTCATCCTTATGTCCTTTCATTAGATCATTACATCCAGTAAACCACTTGTGTACACCCTGTACCCTTTCTAGCAAATTGTACATTCTTCACCTCTTCCTGTAAAGATTTTATAGGAATATAAAATTTGTTGCTGGCGTGTCCCTGGAATTGTTGATTATCTGAAGCTAATTGGATTAGGCTTAAAAATCTCTTAAAACCAATGGTGGGTAGACCTCTAGGGGACAGAAAGCTACTCATGATAATCAGAGATGGCTCCTCAGATTCTGTTCTGTAAGACGAGCAAAGCTTGTGTTCTTTTCTCAAGTCCCTTCTTCTGCTGATAGCCTTACTTGCCATTAAGGTAGACTTTGTGCACACACTCGAGATTGTTGCTTTATCTATATTATCATGTTTGGTCTTTGATTCTGCAATACTCTTTACTAACCTTTACTGATTTTAGGGAAGCCTAACTTTAAAAAAGAAAATTAATACATTTAATTTCTAGAGCAGTTTTAGGCTTAAGAAAAAATTGAAGAGAAAGTACAGAGGGTTCCCATGTACTTCTCCCTGTCCCCAGTTTCCCCTGTTAATGCCACCTTCCCTGGTAGTCCAGTGGTTAAGACTGCTTCCAATGCAGGGGGCTCAGATTCCCCTGGTCAGGGAACTGAGGTCCTGCATGCCACACACACCCCGTCCCCCCAAAAAAAAAATAGAATATGAGGTATGGTACATTTGTTACAGTTGATGAAGCAGCGTACAGTCCATAGTTTATTTGAGGGTTCATTCTTTGTGGTGTGCAGTGCTGTGGGTGGTGCCAAATGTGTAATGTCATGTATTCACCATTACAGTGTCATACTGTAATGTTGAGCATATTCTCACTGCCCTAAAGATCCCTTGTGTTCCCCCTAGTCATCCCTCTTCACCTCACTCCCTGCCCCCTGGCAACCACTGGTCTCTTTGCTACCTCCGTTGTTTTTCTTTTTCCAGAATGTCATAGATTTGGAATCATTGACATGTAGCTTTCAGACTAGCTTCTTTCACTTAGCAACGTGTTTAAGTTTCTTCCATGCCTTTTTGTGGCTTTCTAGCTCTTTTTTTTTTTAATTATAAATAGTGGTTTATTTTCCATTTTAAAAGTTAAAATGGAAATACTGGAATTGGTTCTCACATGGTGGTTGCCAAATGGTAATTTTCTTACTTTCTTATTTTACTTTGTTATAGTAGTTAATATTCATCTGGAATACAGAGCTTTCCCTCCCCTCATCCCTTTTTTAAAATTAATAGATTTAGTTTTTTTTTAGAGTAGGTTTGGGTTTACAGGAAAATTGACTAGAAAGTACAGTTCTGTCATAACCCCTGCTTCGCCCCCTCCCAGTTTTCCCAATTATTTACATCCTGTATTAGTGTGGTACGTTTGTTAGGATTGTAGAATCAGTACTGATACATTATTAACTAAAGTCTAGTTTGCATTAATGTTCACTCTTTGCTTTGAACATTCTATGGATTTTGACATGTGCAATGACATGTATCTAACATTGAGTACCCTGAAAATCCCCTGTGCTCCACCTGCTCACCCATCTCTCCCCTAAACAGCAACCACTGATCTTTTTAATGTCTTCATAGTTTCATCTTTTCCAGAATATTGTATGGTTGAAATTATAGTATGTAGCCTTTTTAGACGGAGAAGGCAACGGCACCCCACTCCAGTACTCTTCCCTGGAAAACCCCATGGATGGAGGAGCCTGGTGGGCTGCAGTCCATGGGGTCGCTAGGAGTCGGAGACAGGAGACGACTGAGCAACTTCACTTTCACTTTTCACTTTCATGCATTGGAGAAGGAAATGGCAACCCACTCCAGTGTTCTTGCCTGGAGAATCTCAGGGACGGGGGAGCCTGTCGGGCTGCCGTCTATGGGGTCACGCAGAGTCGGACACGACTGAAGCGACTTAGCAG
Organism: Giraffa tippelskirchi; assembly: GCF_054371585.1. Classification (NCBI taxonomy): domain Eukaryota; kingdom Metazoa; phylum Chordata; class Mammalia; order Artiodactyla; family Giraffidae; genus Giraffa; species Giraffa tippelskirchi. The sequence goes on along the minus strand of NC_137281.1, from coordinate 141,444,750 downwards.
TAGCAGTAGCAGCAGCAGCCTTTCTAGAACAGCTTTTTCACTTCAGTTCAGTTGCTCAGTCATGTTTGACTCTGCAACCCTACGGACTGCAGCACACCAGGCCTCCCTGTCCATTACCAACTCCCAGAGCCTACTCAAACTCATGTCCATCGCGTTGGTGATGCCATCCAACCATCTCATCCTCTGTCGTGTGCTTTTAAGGTGTCTCCATGTCTTTCACGGCCTGATAGCTCATTTCATTTTGTTGTTGCATAATACTCCATTGTATGGGTATAACACAGTTTGGTTATCCATCACCTGTTGCAGGATATCTTGGTTGCTTACAGGTTTTGTCAGTGAATAAGCTGCTATGCACATTCCTGTGTAGGTTTTTGTGTGGAGCTAAGCTTTCAGCTCCTTTCGGTAAATACTGAGGAGTGTGATTGTTGGATCATATGGTAAGACTGTATTTAGCTTTGTAAGAAACAGACAAGCTGTCTTCACCTGTGGCTGTATCACTTTGCATTCCCTGCAGTAATGAATGAGAGTTCCTGTGGCAGCATTTGGTGTTGTCAGTGTTTTGGATTTTTTGCCATCCTAATAGATGGGTAGTGATACCTCATTTCAGTTTGCAGTTTCTTCATGTCATAATCGGAGAAGGCAATGGCACCCCACTCCAGTACTCTTGCCTGGAAAATCCCATGGACAGAGGAACCTGGTAGGCTACAGTCCATGGGGTCACTAAGAGTCGGACACGACTGAGCGACTTCACTTTTCACTTTTCCCTTTCATGCACTGGAGAAGGAACTGGCAACCCACTCCAGTGTTCTTGCCTGGAGAATCCCAGGGACGGTGGAGCCTGGTGGGCTGCCGTCTATGGGGTCGCACAGAGTCGGACACGACTGAAGCGACTTAGCAGCAGCAGCATGTCATAATGTTGAGCATCTTTTCTTTTTTTTTTTTATAAATTTATTTATTTTAGTTGGGGGCTAATTACTTTACAATATTGTAATAGTTTTTGCCATACATTGACATGAATCAGCCATGGGTTTACATGTGTTCCCCTTCCTGGACCCCCCACCCACCTCCCTCCCCGCGTATTTTCCTTCTGTATGTCTTCTCTGGTGAGGTGTCTGTTCACATCTTTTGCCTATTTTTTAATTGAGTTGTTTGTTTTCCCATTGTTGAGTTTTAGGGGTTCTTTATATATTGTTGATAATAGTTCTTTATCTCAGTGGTCCCCAACCATTTTGGTACCAGGGACCAGTTTCAGTTTTTCCATGGACTGTGGGGAATTGGGGGGGGGGGTGTGGGCGAGGGGGGAGGGCATTGCATTTATTGTGCACTTTATTTCTATTATTATTATATCAGCTCCACCTCAAATCATCAGGCTTTCGATCCCAGAGGTTGGGGACCCCTATTTTATCAGATATATGTTTTGCAAAGATTTTCTTCTAGTCTGTGGCTTGTGTTTTCTCTTTCTTTGATAGTACCCTCTGAAGTACAAAAGGCTTAAATTTTGATGACATCCAGCCTACTAAGAAGCTTATCCAAAGTCACAAAGATTTGTGCCTACATTTTCTTCCGAGAGTTTTATAATTTTGACTTAGATTTAGTTTCTGGGCCATTGTGAGTGACTGTTTACACATGGTGTGAGAGGGTCAAAGTTTCTTCTCTTGCATATGAGTGTACAGTTGTCTTAGCACCCTTTGTTGATAAAATACTCTTTCTCTATTGATTTTTCTTGGTATCCTTTTGGAAAAACAGTTGACCATAAATGTGAGAGTTTATTTGTGGACTCCTGTTTCTATTCCATTAGTTTGTATGCCTGTCTTCATGAATAAGCAGCACCACACTGTCTTGATTACAGTTTTGTAGTTTTGTGATAAGTTCTGGAATGAGGAAATGTGAATCTTTCTTCCAACTTTGTTCTTTTTCAAGATTGTTGTGGCTGTCCTGGACCCCTGTGTTTGTGTGTCAAGTTTGGGATCAGCTTGTCAGTTTCTAGAGAAGTACCGCAGGTTTTGACATGGATTGTTGAATCTAGATCATTTGGGGGAGTGTTTAATATTAAGTCACCCAGTCCATGAACTTGAGATAGCATTCTGTTTATTTAAATGTTTACTGTCAGTGACATTTTACAGTTTTCAGTATGTCTCTTTTATTAAATTTATTTGTAAGAATTCTATCCTTTTTTGATGCTGTTCATTTCATTTTCAGTGTTTTTATTGTTGGGGTATAGAAATATAATTGATTTTTGTATATTGATTTTACATCATGCAGTCTTACCACCCTGATTTATTCAAATAGTGTTTTGTAGTTTCCTTAAGGTATTCTGTATACATTTATAGAGATAGGTACACTTCTTCCATTCCAGTGTGAATGCCTATTATTTCTTTTCCTTGCCAAATCACCCTTACCAGAGCCTCCAGTGCAATGTTGAGCATGACATAAGTGACAAGAGCAGGTATTCTCATCTGAATGGGAAAGCGTTGTCCTTTGCCACTAAGTATGATGGTAGCTGTGGGTTAGTGCCACAATGAATTAATTTTCCTGGTTTTTATTTCCTTTCCATTCACCCTTTCTATTCAGGAACTCATAAGTGATACTTCTGATCACAGTGTATTGAACCAACCTTTATTAAGATAGCTTTTGATAACTCTGTGGTTGACTATTACTTTTTCTTAGGAAATTTATGAAATCAATTTGGAGGTACACAAAGACCTATACGTACAGGGTAGGACAAAGTATTGTGATATCAGCACATAATACTACTCATATCTAAAGTTCATACAATTGTAAGATCTTGGTTTTCCCCTCTCTTAGGTGTTTGTAAAATGTATGAAGAACATCTGAAGAGAATGAATCCCAACAGCCCCTCTATCACATATGATATCAGTCAGTTGTTTGATTTTATTGATGACCTGGCAGACCTCAGCTGCCTTGTGTGAGTATTAACCACCATATCTCTTAAATTGTGTTTTTACCTTGTTTGTTTGTTTGAGGTGATTTATGCTATTAGGAGCTCACTCTGCATGACACAGATCTTTGTGTTTTGCCTGTGATGTAGTAATTAATATTTCTTCTACACGTGGCTTATAAATTGTCAACATAAAGCTGAAAATCTTACGAATTTTGCTAATTGATGCAGTTAGTGTGCATCCGCCTTGAACCGAAAACTTTGTTCCTTAAACTAAATAATCTTTTACTTAGTTTTCCCCCCAATTATAGTCTTTATCCTAAAGCAGTTAGCTTTAATTTTAATTCCACGTAACGTTGATCATGTGTATTTTGGTATGTTAGAATGAGTTTTTTTTTTGACACTTACTTTTTCTATTCTCCGAGTTTTGTCAAATTAAATTTTTTTCCCCTAACATTATGCTTATTATAATTTATATCAGTAATTACTTATCACCACTGTTACCAAGGAGCGTGTGAGTCTATAATACTTCATCTTCTCAGCATTGTTGGAGAGACCGAGTGTACAGAGGAAAATGGAAGTACCTTATAATGAGAGCTTCAGTCACCAGGCATTTTAATATTTATTATGTGTCAGACACTATGCTAGAAGAAAAAAGTATTTTTCAGTGGTGAAAAACATGTAGGTCCTACTCTGAGGCACTTCCTGTTTCAGCACTGGAACCAAGCCTGGATTTGCTGTCTTACAAAAGATCCGGGTGAAAATAAGCATTTCCTTGGAATTTTTGAGTTTAGTTTTCTTCACCTCTTCATTGAGTTTCAGTTATAGTCATTTTAGTTTGCTCACTCAGAGTATCTAAGTGATCCAGTTCTGGTCTTTAATGAAATGTGTTTATAATGTGTGATAATTTCATTATGATTATTTTGATATAAAAACTCAAAAAACTATTGAGGCAAATGGAGCTGTATATATATCATGGTGTGTTGGTTTGTAATGTTTACAGTTGATCTGTTTACTGCCTGACACACAGAGACACATACATGTTCATATAACATATTTATTGAGTTCCAGTTGTATACCATATGTGTTCCAAGGCACTGAGGATTGCGCAGTGAATAAGTCAGTCTAAAATGAAGCCTGTGAAGCTGCAGAAAAATAAGTGGAGGGCAGGGAGAGGAGGGAAATGAATTTGGTGGACCAGCCTGTTCAAAAGTATTGATACTTCATGTTTTTGGAATGAATGAGGACTGATAACTGAAATTTGGTATAGCCCTGTGGAAGTCTTTGATGATTTCCAGAGCAGTTTTGGTAGAGTGAAGTGAAAGTGTGAGAGTATTAGTTGCTCAGCAGTGTCCAACTCTTTGCAACCCCATGGGCTGTAGCCCATCAGGCTACATAGAATTCTCCAGGCAAGAGTACTGGAGTGGTATGCCATTCCCTTCTCCAGAGGATCTTTCCGACCCAGGGATTGAACCCAGGTCTCTGTCGTTACAGGCAGATTCTTTACTGTCTGAGCCACCTAGGAAGCCCTAGAGTGACAGTAGTAAAATCTTTATATATTCCAGTGAGTTAGTAAGAAGAGAGGAATTGTAGGCTGCCAACACAGACAACTTTTTTGTAGAATTTGGCTCATAAGGAGAGGAGGGAAATGGGGTTATAGCTAGAGGAAAAAATACTTTTTTTCCCCCTTTAATTTTGTTTTTAAGGTGAGAAAAATAATGGTATGTTGGCAGGCTAATGTGATGATGTAGTAGAGGGAGAAATTGATGGCTTTAGATAGGATCTTGGACAATCCATTAATAGTAAAGTAGGAAAGGCAGGCGGATGTGGTAGAAGCTTGGGGAGGTTTTCTAATTGCTTTAGTTACTTCAGGAAAATAGGAAGGAGGATACCATTTGGAATTAAGGGTGAGGGAGGAAGTGTTGGAGGTTGTGAAAAGAGGTGAGAAATCTAGGAGGGTGAAGGGATTAGGGAATGTGATTTAAGAGGTACTTGATAGTGAATATAAAATTAAAATAGTCATGTAGTAATTGTATTTTCCTAGTCACTCTTAATCTGAAGAGTTACAGGTGAGTTTACTTTTTACATTATTTCTCACTGTAACTAAAGGACGTTAGTAAAAAGCCAAATGTTCTGTAAAAGTAGAGAGCTTGTGCATTTTACTAAACCCCATTCTGACCTTACCATTCAGGGGAAGAATTTGATAATGGTGTAAAGCATCCCTACTTTGGAGTTTGTTTCTCTTCAGAGATTGGATTGTAGCTCAGTGATGACCTGGAGGAGTAAGTGAGAGGGAGGGGATATATGTGTAAATATAGTGGACTCTTTGTTGTGCAGCAGAAACTAACACAACATTGTAAAGCAGTTAAACTCCACCCCCACACCCCCACCCCTCCCAAAAAATGGATCATAGGTTTCTAGCTCAGTGGTTCACAGGCAACAAGAACTCTGGTCAGGAGTGTTTAAGCTTTTACTCCTTGCCTGAAGCTAGTAAGTTGCCCTGTTTTGAGCCTTGGTTTCCTCCTTTATTAAAAAGGGATAATAATTGTATCTACTCACAGAGTTGTAAATAGGATTGAATTGATTCAGATGAGTGCCCAAAGCAATACCTAGCAGTTGGCAACTTCTTTATAGGCTTCTTTTCGTGGCTCAAATGGTAAAGAATCTGCCTGCAGTGCTGGAGATTCAGGTTTGATCCCCTAAAGAAGGAAATGGCTACCCACTCCAGTATTCTTGCCTGGAGAATCCCATGGACAGAGGAGCTTGGGGAGCTACAGTCCATGGGGTCACAAAGAGTCAGACACAACTGAGCGATTAACACTTCTGCTTCTAACACTTAGAGGTATTTACTGTCATTTGTAGTTACATTTATATAATTTTTTTGCTGAGAACCTAAAAAATGATAGTGCACATGGCCTTGAAACACTGTGATGTGCTTTGTATTTCTGCGATCTCTGCTTGCTTATTCTTTTTTTATACTATAGCTTTAGGTTTTTTTACTCTAAAAAAATGAATTTATTGCTTAACCAGCAATCTAGCTGGTTGTGCTTGAAGGTTGTAGTTTTAGGTTGTAGTTGTTCAGTTGTAGGTCAGTGGAATATTTCTATTTTTTGTCCTTTGAACATACCTTGAGTGAGTTGTCTATTGATGCGTTGTACTCCAAAAACCCTGGAATCCTGTTAGAGTTTCATTGCTGATGTTACTCCTTGTACTCCAGACTCTTCTCAGGCTCTAGCATTGTTCATTAAAAAGCAAATCCTGAAATACTGGATGTATATAAAATTTTCCTTCTGTTAATACTTTCCAGGGAAGAAATCTTTGTGGCAGCAACATATTTTTAAAGGTCTTCTTTTTTTTTTTTAAGTTGATTCAAAGTAAATATAGCAAATCTAAAGTTTTTGTTAGTTTTTTAATCACTGAAGGAACCATAATAGTAACTATGTAGGAGAAAGAACACATGGTTTCTGGGCATACTTTGTCAAGAAGTAGATGTGTAACACACTGAGCATTTAACTTAAGATCTCTAGACCTCGGTTTGTTTTTCTGCTGTGAGATTGTACTAGATGATCTAAACTTCATATTGCATAAAATTCAACAGTTATGTAATCAGCTGTTTATTATTGTTCTGTTCCTCAGTTACCGAGCTGATACCCAGACATACCAGCCTTATAACAAAGATTGGATTAAAGAGAAGATCTACGTGCTCCTTCGTCGACAGGCCCAACAGGCTGGGAAATAGTTGAGTTTGGAAGCATTAGGGGGACGGGGGTGGGCTTGGAACACAGGTGTGTGCAGTGTGCTGTAGTGGAAGTTTTGTATTATAGTTATCCTGTTTCCATTTTGGTATACCCTAGCCAGAATTGAATGTATTAGATAAAATGTGATAATCTGTTCAATCTGAAAAGCCCTTTGCCCCCTCCCCCCCTTTTTTTTACTTAAACATTTTTATGATGATTTAGATGGAAGTTGGTTTTGTCAGTTAACGTTGGTTCCAGTCCCTCAAACTGTTCATACCTGCTTTATAACATCCACTGTACTAATCCTCCTTCAAATTGGGGTGGGGAGTGGTGGCGCAGTTTAGTTACATCCTCAAGATAAAGTCTTGGTGAAAAACAAATAAATGTTCTTTAGTTATATTTTTCTCCCTGAGTGATTTTTTCCCCCCTTTTTATGTGTCTCTGATCTGAATTGGGTATTCTTGCAAAGCAGTATCGGTTTCTAAACCAGTAGCCTGCTACACGATGAAGTTGAAGAAAGCCTATGTATGTGCTGAATATGTTTTCTTCTGGCTTATATGAAGCTAAAGAGTTTATACCTCATTTTTCCTAGTTTTTGCCTCTTGTAAGTGAATCTCAATTGTATCTCCAAGGTTTATACCTACTGTTGATGCAAACATGATGAAACACTTTTTGGTGACATAGTTTATCTACAGCAGCAACCAGGTTAATTCCTTAGCCTGGGTGATGTCCTTTCTCTGGAAGGTCCTTGGCCTTCTAATACCTTTCAGCAGTGGAATGCTCCTGTACAAGGGTAAGGGAAGGACCACAGAAAAGTACAGGATGATCTTGCTTTTAATGTAAAGATTATGGTCACACTGTGACTTGAACATACACTGCATTCCCATCGTACCTCCAGTCAAAGTATGTGGACATTCCCTGATTCTGCTAGTATCACACTTCACCAATGGCTAATAATATCTTTACACACTGTAAGATGGGCAGTTTTTTTGGAGGCTTCATGACTGGCCTTATATGCTTGTTTTATGCAGAATGAAATTATATATGTAGCTGTAGTTAATATTTCACTGTGAATCAGCCAATTTTAAAAAATGTTCTCACAGAAAAAGAAATAGATCCAAAAGTAAGTCAGATTGTCCTATTCTTCAGTTGGCCTGTCTAATATAGTTTTATTTCTCTAACAGATATGATCTTGGCTTCATTTCTTTTTTTTTTTTTGAAAAATACTCTAGAACACATCCAGAGGGAATGGGATCCCTTGAGTCTCTGATAAAATATGTTTTTTAGTGTTGGACTTAGGAAATAAGATTTTGTAAGGAATGTGAGAAAATATCTAGGTCCTAGACGTTGTGTGATGAGAGGAAATAGAAGGTGAGCGGTATTTTGAATCATACTTTATAAAGTTTAAGGAAGAATAGGACTGGAATAAACATGGGGAAATATACATTTAACCATTTCCATTATTACACAGAAGAGGAACAGAAGTAGGCTTTTTGCATTGTTAAGGTGGACTCTCTGATGAAACTTTTCAGTGGTTTGGTCGAGCCAGAGCCACTGTTCCATGTTCTTACAGAGTTAGAGTACTGACTGTGTGGCCTTTCTCTTAAGTACAGGTCGGACAGGTTTGATTTCTGCTTATAGAGTGATGTTTTATACTGCTGCCTAAAGGTGAAACATACCAGAAAAATTAACAAAGATCCTGATATTCTGTAATCCACCTTATTTTATATACCTGGAAATTTCTAAAATAGTTCTTGACAATGCTGCTTGCTTCTATTTTTTTAATGTTTGATCTAACATATCCCAGGATTAGAAAGGGGATATTTTAACAGTCTCGCTCAACTTCTATTTCTCTGGCTTAAAATATTTCCAGCAACTCACTGAAATGCCTTGGGTATTTTTGGCACATACGTATATATATGGCATGTTTGGATAGGTTATATATCTTACTCCTGTTGTTTGGGATGAGAATGATGGTAAACTGTTTACTTTCAACAAGGGTGAGCAGACAGTTTCTTACTGTCCTAAAAGCAGACCAGCCTTTGGGTTGGAGGAAAGAGGGCAGGGCATTTCTTAGTGTAAAGTTAGTTTCATATCAGTGTGACCACTTCTTTATTAAATTGTTTTTATTAATTTTTAAGATTGGAATGAAAATCAGAGTTAATGTATGAAGTGTTTAATAAACATTACTACATTAATAGGGATACTTTTAGAATAGGGACTATTTATTTATGTGTTAGTATGATCACCACTTACGCGTAGCATTTACTGCTTGGGAAACATTTTTATATATATCTTATTTAATCATCATAGCAACCCTTTAAGATAGGAAATAATTATTCCTTTATTAATGGTAACATTGACTCAGATCACTTTGCTAGGTAAAAAAGACATGTTCTTGGGAGTTCCTGGTGACCCGAGTGGTTAGGATTTGACGTTTTTGCTATGGAGGCCCAGGTTCGATCCCTGGTCCTGGAACCATCCCACATGCTGCACAGCACAACCTAAATTAATTAATTGAAAAGAAAAAGACATGGTCTTAACCTCAAAGATCTTGAAGGGAATATGAGGCCCCCCCAAAATAAATAACTAGATAATGAATCTCTGGTGACTATCAAAGGAACTTTAAAGATAGACATATTTGGATTCACAAGACCTGAGTGAGTCACATTTGTCACCAGTTTACTTGAAAGCATACAGGACAGAAAACAGCTTGCTAACCCAGCATCATCAAGTGTTCCTCTTCCATGGGAGTGAGTAGTCCTCAGGGCAGTTCACACAGCCATCTAAGAATTATCCTCTGCACATACAAACAAGTGGTAAGTCAGGTGCAAGAGACAAGACAGGTAAGTGCAAGGACTACCTTGGCTTTCAAGCCTTGTATACAGCAGGAGCCACTGTCCATAGACAATGCTTGTAGGTCACTGCAAGAGACGTGCCTCTGTTACAAGAGTCACTACATTTTAGTGGAGGCATAAATTACCAATTAGAGGTCATTTTTACCTTAAGCAGTTTTGTCTAGTAATACATTCCACCATTATTTTTCCTTAGAGACAGAGCTAGAAAGTCGTTCAGTCGCTAAGTCGTGTCTGAGTCTTTGCGACCGCATGGACTACAGCATGCCAGGCTTCCCTGTCCATCACCAACTCCTGGAGCTTGTTCAAATTCATGTCCATTGAGTCGGTGATGCCATCCAACCATCTCATCCTCTGTTGTCCCCTTCTCCTCCTGCCTTCAATCTTTCCCAGCATCAGGGTCTTTTGCTATGAGTCAGCTCTTCACATCAGGTGGCCAAAGTATTGGAGCTTTAGCATCAGTCCTTCCAGTGAATATTCAGGGTTGATCTTGCAGTTCAAGGGACTCTCAAGAGTCTTCAACACCACAGTTGGAAAGCATCCGTTGTTTGGTGCTCAGCCTTCTTAATGGTCCATTTCTCACATCCATACATGACTACTGGATAAACCATAGCTTTGACTAGGCAGACCTTTGTTGACAAAGTGACATCTCTGCTTTTTAATATGCTGTCTAGGTTTGTCATAGCTTTTCTTCCAAGGATCAAGTGTCTTAATTTCATGGCCACAGTCACTGTTCGCAGTGATTTTGGAGCCCAAGAAAATAAAGCCTGCTAGAAAGTTAACCCAAGGTAAATTTGTGTGTAGAATAGAGTTTTGTTAATCCTTTATCCACAAATATTTAAGAAGTATGAGATGAAGGAGGTAACATTTGAGCTGGACCTTGAAGAATGGCTAAACTTTGAAAACAAGAAAATAGGAGTAATGAGGTAGTAAAGCACTGGGAATATTTGAGGAAAAGCAAGTAAACCATTGTGGCTGGAGTACAGTAAATTTTGGAGAGATGGCATAAAGGCCAGGAAGATTGGTATTGGAGTTCCTTGAACTTGAAGCTACAGAGTTTATTTCAAAGGCTGTGGATAGTCTAAAGGTTTTTAAGGCATAACCTGTCAAATCTTTGCATCATGAGAATTAAATTCACTCTTCTGTGTAGAACAAATTAGAAAACCAGAGAATATAATGTCTCAGAAGCCAAGTCAAGATAATTTTTCAGTAAACAGGTAAAGTGAGGAATTATATTAGTAAGAAGTCTTAGGATTTGGAGTTTAGAAAGTCTTTTCACTGGTTTAATATGAAGACAAAAACCAAATTTGCAGGTAAAGAGTAAGGGAAATGGTGAAATATAAGCAGAGATGGCAAGGTTCATTGGAAACTCGAAAGAAAAAGAGTGGCAGTGTGCAAAGATCAGTTGGAAGGACACTTTTTAAAAGGCAGTTTGTTTTTGTATATAAGTAAAGGAAAAGTCTAAGATTAAATATATATATATATAGTAATTAGATAATTGATGAAAGATTCAGTGCCAGCTGAAATGTATGTGTAGGTGTACTGGTAGAATGGTTAAACTCAGAAGAAAAATATAGAAGGTGGAGAGGGTTTGTGTTAGATGGTCTCAATCCATTAAATAGGTAAAATTGGTTACCATCTTGGAGAAAGGGAGGAGTAGATACAAGGGCACTGAAGATGGTAGGAAAAGTTTGTAGCAGCTATGGGAGTTGTGGGGAGGTTAATGTATTTTTAGTAGAACAAATCAGCACATTTTGTGACTTTCACCAGAAGCATTCAACCAATGAGAAAAAGGAGCGAGTTAGATATTGAGTACTTTCCCCCCCTTCCCCCTGTAATTCCCTCACTAAATAGTCTTAATGCTTCAGTTAAAAGACTGGATCAGTAAAGCAAGACACAACTACATGTTCAACCCAGTTTAAATAAAAAAACGGAATTCCCTGGTGGTCCAGTGGTTAGGACTCTGCACTATCACTGCTGGAGGCCTAGTTCAATCCCTGATCAGGAAGCTAAGATCCTGCAAGGCATGTAGTGTAGCCAAAATAAACAAATATTTTATATATATGTGTGTGTGTGTGTGTGTGTGTATATATATATAAATATATATATATATAAACAAATAAGTTAAAAAGATGGGGAAAGATATTCCATGCAAACACTAAGCATAAGAAACTGACATAGTATCAGACAAAGCAAGCATCATAAGAGGAATGTTACCAGGCACAAAGAGGGCTGTTTTTATAATTATAAAAGGGTAAATTTACCAAGAGACATAAACAAGCACTTAATAACAACTCAAAAATATGAGATAATTTTTTGGGAGATTCTGATGTGTTGGCACTACCTCTCATTCTGAATGTTGCACACCTGAGTTCTTGCACCTAAATGTGCAGCTAAACTGCAGATTTAGGTCTGAAATGGACTTTGACATTCTGCATTTTTAACAAACTTCCATGTGCCTACATGTTGAGGGGCAAAATATCCTATACCACACTGCTTTCCATGAGATAACGTAGGAACAGTATGAAAAGGCAAAAAGATAGGACACTGAAAGATGAATTTCCCCAGCTCGGTAGGTGCCCAATATGCTGCTGGAGATCAGTGGAGAAATAACTCCAGAAAGAATGAAGAGACAGAGCCGAAGTGAAAACAACACCCGGTTGTGGATGTGACTGGTGATGGAAGTAAAGTTCAATGCTGTAAAGAACAAAGTCGCATAGGAACCTGGAATGTTAGGTCCATGATTCAAGGTAAATTGGAAGTGGTCAAATAGGAGATGGCAAGAGTGAACATGGACATTTTAGAAATCAGTGAACTAAAAAGGACTGGAATGGGTGAATTTAATTCAGATGACCATTATATCTACTACTGTGGGCAAGAATCCCTTTGAAGAAATGGAGTAGCCCTCCTAGTCAACGAAAGTGCGAAATGCAGTCGTTGGGGTCAATCTCAAAAACGACAGAATGATCACTGTTCATTTCTAAAGCAAACCATTCAATATCACAGTAATCCAAGTCTATGTCCCAATCACTAACGCCTATGAAGCTGAAGTTGAATGGTTCTATGATAACCTACAAGACCTAGAACTAACACCAAAAAAAAAGATGTTCATTACAGGGGACTGAAATGCAAAAGTAGGAAGTCAAAAGATACCTGGAGTAACAGGCCAATTTGGCCTTGGAGTACAAAATGAAACAAGGCAAAGGGTAACAGAGTTTTGCAAGAGAATGCACTGGTCATAGCAAACACCTTCCAACAACACAAGAGATGACTCTCCACATGGACTTCACCAGATGGTCAATACTGTGATCAGATTGATCACATTCTTTGCAGCCGAAGATGGAGAAGCTCTATACAGTCAGCAAAAACAAGACAGGGATCTGATTGTGGCTCAGATCATGAACTCCTTATTGCAAAATTCAGATTTAAATTGAAGAAAGTAGGGAAAACCATTAGACCATTCAAGTATGACCTAAATCAAATCCCTTACGATTATACAGTGAAAGTGACAAATAGATTCAAGGGATTAGATCTGATAGAGTGCCTGAAGAACTGTGGACAGAGGTTCATGACATTGTACAGGAGGCAATGATCTAGACCATCCCCAAGAAAAAGAAATGCAAAAAGGCAACATGATTGTCTGAGGAGGCCTTACAAATACGTGAGAAAAGAAGAGTAGCAAAAGGCAAAGGAGAAAATGAAAGATATACCCATCTGAATGCAGAGTTCCAAAGAAGAGCAAGGAGAGATAAAGCCTTCCTCACTGATCAATCCAAAGAAATAGAGAAAAACAATAGAATGGGAAAGATTAGAGATCTCTTCAAGAAAATTAGAGATACCAAGGGAACATTTCATGCAAAGATGGGCACAATAAAGGACAGAAATGGTATGGACCTAACAGAAGCAAAAGATACTAAGAAGAGGTGCCAAGAATACACAGAAGAACCATACAAAAAAGACCAGATAACCACGATGGTGTGATCACTCACCTAGAGCCAGACGTGCTGGAATGTGAAGTCAAGTGAGCCTTAGGAAGCATCACTATGAACAAAGCTAGTGGAGGTGATGGAATTCCAGTTATTTCAAGTCCTAAAAGATGGTGCTATTAAAGTGCTTCACTCAATATGCCAGCAAATTTGGAAAACTCAGCAGTGGCCACAGGACTGGAAAAGTTAAGTTTTCATTCCAATCCCAAAGAAAGGCAATGCCAAAGAATGCTCAAACTACTGCACAGTTGCATTCATTTCACGTGCCAGCAAAGTAATGCTGAAAATTCTCCAAGCTAGGTTTCAACAGTACATGAACCAAGAACTTCCATATGTTCAAGCTGGATTTAGAAAAGGCAGAGGAACCAGAGATCAAATTACCAACATCCGTTGTATCATAGAAAAAGAAAGAGAGTTCAAGAAAAACATCTACTTTTACTTTATTGACTACATCAAAGTCTTCATGTAGAAACTGTGGAAAATTCTTAAATAGATAGGAATACCAGACCACCTTACCTGCCTCCTGAGAAGTCTGTATGCAGGTCAAGAAGCAACAGTTAGAACCGGACATGGAACAACAGACTGGTTCCAGATCGGGAAAGGAGTACATCAAGGCTGTACATGTCACCCTGCTTATTTAACTTGTATTCAGAGTACATCATGTGAAATGCCGGGCTGGATGAAGCACAAGCTGGAATCAAGATTGCCAGGAGAAATATCAATAACCTCACATATGCAGATGACACCACCCTTATGGCAGAAAGCAAAGAGGAACTGAAGAGCCTTTTGATGAAAGTGAAAGAGGAGAGTGAAAAAACTGGCTTAAAATTCAACCTTCAAAAAACTAAAATCATGGCCTCTGGTCCCATCACTTCATGGCAAGTAGATGGGGAAAAAGTGGAAGCAGTGACAGACTATTTTCCTGGGCTCCAAAATCACTGCAGATGGTGACTGCAGCCATGAAATTAAAAGACGCTTGCTCCTTGGAAGGAAAGCTTTGACAAACCTAGACAGCATATTAAAAAGCAGAGACATTACTTTGCCAACAAAGGTCTGTCAAAGCTATGGTTTTTCCAGTAGTCATGTATGGATGTGAGAGCTGGACCATAAAGACAGGTGAGTGCCGAAGAATTGATGCTTTTGAACTGTGGTATCGGAGAAGACTCTTGAGAGTCCCTTGGACTGCAAGGAGATCAAACCAGTCAATCCTAAAGGAAATCAGTCCTGAATACTCATTGGAAGGACTGATGCTGAAGCTGAAACTCCAGTGCTTTGGCCACCTGATGCGAAAAGCTGACTCATTGGAAAAGACCCTGATGTTGGGAAAGATTGAAGGCAGGAGGAGAAGGGGACGACAGAAGATGAGATGGTTGGATGGCATCACTGACTCAATGGAGATGAGTTTGAGCAAGCTCCGGGAGTTGGTGATGGATAGGGAAGCCTGGCATACTGCAGTCCATGGGGTCACAAAGAGTCAGACACGACTGAGTGACTGAACTGAACTGAACAGAGGAAAGTGCCTGGTGTGCATTAGATGTACAGTAATTAACAAATCTGACTAAGCATTGCAAAGTACATAATTGATCTCAAAATGAACAAGAATCATCTTAGGCAGTATAAATCCCACCATCTAATAGAAGGTAGACAAAAGCACAACTTTAGTACAAGAAACAATACCTAATTATTATAGGAAGGAATACTGGGATGGGAGAGGAGACAGTTAAGGTGACCAGGAGTCATATGTCACAAGCATAATATCAAAAGGCTAACCGAGCTCTGGACCAGACACAAAGGGAAGTGAATTATGGGCTAAGAGATTAGGAGGTGCTGAGAGACTGAAATCAAGAGGACAGTTGGGAGATGGAGAAGTTGGAGGAAGGTAGTTGATGGTCTGAAGGGAATTTCAGTGAAAGAAACCTTAGAGGGTGATAATTTCTTGTGACTCACTTTCCTGTCTTCACTACATAGTTTGGCTTGTAAGCCTGAGCTGAGAAGATAGTTTACCTTTGGAGACAATAGTAATCCTTTCAGCTACATTTAGAGATGCTGGGTCAGCTTCTCTAGCCCACTCCTTTCTGTTTTGTAATTCAGTGCTTCAACAGGATATTCAGTTTAAGGCATACTGTGAAGAGCTTGGTTTAAAAGCCTCTTCTGTGCTAGGTAATTTCCTTTATGCTTTTCAAGAGAGTGGGGAGAAGGCTAATGAGGACTGATTACATCAGTTAACTGAGACAGACCTCGTGTCCTTGTCAACAGATGTTTGAATTTAAGGTCTCTGGACTGTAATTTAAGAGAAATGGGATAGATCATGGTTTCTTCCTGGGAAGCCTGAGATTGGAGGGGTTGCCATGGTAATGCTAACTCCTACCTTCACTTACTGGCATGTGTTGTGGAGTATCTGCTCTGTTCCAAGACTCCCAAGGCTTGGCCAACTGTATTACCCTCTAGTCTTTAAGGGAAGGAGTATGTTTTTAGTACTGCTCCAGGGTGAACAACGTGAAGGGCACCAGACCATGCTAGGCCCCTTCTGTCCAAAGGCCTGTTCATTCCAGAGACTACTTTGTCCTTGACATTGTCCTTTAGCCCCAAAGCCTGTTAGAAGCATGGTCATCCACTTCCTTCTACCTATGAAGCAATTCCAGAAAGGACTACCATAATGTTCTTTCCAATTACTAAGCAAATCCCAATGGGAAGTGGCAGTTGTAGTGACAAAAGTGGAGTTAGACTCATAGTCCCTTCAGAGGAGTGTTATAAAAGGATCTGAGGATACAGATACTAATGAGGGCAAATGCTCTTTAGCATGAAGTCTTGATACATCCCTAAGGAATCTGAGATGGAAAGCCTTGATACCCCAGTATTTTGTGGCTTCTCTGAGCCAGGCCCTCTGGGGCTATTCAAGTACTTGGACTGAGAAATCGGTGTCTTTCCTTCATGTAAAAGGCTGATGGTCACTCCTTAAACAACAGAGCTTTTGAGCATCCTGTCCTGTGAGCCCATAGCTAGGAGGATCACTCAGGTGGCAGGTTCTACACCCCATGGGGCTCTGACAACCCCTACCTGGCTACCCTCTGCACAGACATCTCCTACTTAGCTCTGGTTCCTACCTTAGTCCACTAAGGTAGGAGATGCCATCTCATCCTGCAAAGGTGAGTTCACATGGTAAACATTTATATGACTGGCTGCCCTAGTAGCTGTCCAACTGTTTATGTACCATTTTTAGTGTTTAACTTAATCCTCAAGACAAATGTAGAGCTCGGTAAGGAATAACTTTTTACAAAACAAACTCCTAGAGTTTTGTGCACTCTTCTATACATATATGTTATACTTTAATAAAATGTATTCCCCAGAAATATTGAATAGTGTTATTAAAACAGTTCTTACAAAAAGAAGTCTATGAAGTATCCCCGTACCTTAGTGGAGGCCTTGCACCCTGTGGCAGCCCGACCACCTGCCGATCAAAGAGTCTGGTTCATCTTCCAGCACTTCTTGGTTCTCTTATGGGCTGTCCTTGTAGCTCTGAGAAATGCCAAAAGGTCTGATAAAAATGTGAGGGCTGCTGTTTTCTTAATTTCTGTTTTAGCCTATCTCAAGAAATGTTTTAAAATACTAGAGTTGCTGAGACATCGGGGATGAGCTTAGTGTAGGTACAGTTTTACCTGACTTTGATCTCTGCCTTTTTTGTTCCTTTGAATTTGACACATTGCTTGAGGGATGAAGAGTAAAGGAGATGGGAGTGTGGGAGCCTCCTTTGCTCACTAGTGTATGATTCCATGGGCTTCCCTGGTGGCTTGGTGTTAAAGAATCTGCCTGCAATGCAGGAGCCACAGGAGACATGGGTTTGATCCTTGGGTCAGGAAGATTCCCTGGAGGAGGAAATGGCAACCTACTCCAGTATTCTTGCCTGGAGAATCCCCATGGACAGAGGAACCTGGTGGGCGACCATCCCTGGGGTTGCAGAGAGTTGGACACGACTGAAACAACTTAACATGGCGTGGCACATACAATTCCATCAGTGTTAAGGAATTGTTATGAAGTTCCTTAGGTATGATAATGGCATTATGCTTATTTTTTTTTAAGTTGTTATCTTTTAGAACATATATGAAATATTTACAGATAAAGTGATGTAATATCTATGATTTGTTCCAAAATAATCCAATGGAAGGATGTAGAAGAAATAAAGTTAGTCATAATCTAATAATTGTTGAGACTAGGAGATGGGCCTTAATCTCTCTGCTGTTTTTTTTGGGGGGGGGGCGGCGGCAATGGGTCTTTGTTCTATGTCCAGACTTTCTCTATTTGTGATGCATGGGCTATAGGGCACACGGGCTTCAGTTTTTGTGGCACACGGGTTTAATTGCCCTGAGGCTTGTGGGATCTTCCTGGACCAGGAGTCAAACCCGTGTCCCCTGCATTGGCAGGCATATTCTTAACCACTGGACCACCAGGGAAGTCGCTCTTGGCTTTCCTATGTGCCTGAAATTTCCCATAATGGAAAGTTTAAAAGAAAATTGATAACGCAGTTACAATCCTGTCCTGACTACTGCACTTGTGGGTAGAGGTAGCTGTAAGGCTGATCATTTGTGGTGCTGGCATCTAGCACTCTCTTCACTCCTGTGTAGTGCTTGGCCATTTACAGCACCCACGTTCACTCTTGCATTCCACCTGCCCAGCTCCCTCCCTGCAACCTGAGCTCCCAAGAAGGCAAGCCAGTGCATTGGCATTCTTAATGCAGGACACATCTGGATCACAGAGGAAGAGTTTTCTCAGTACCTTGGGGCCACTGGAGCAGGAGGAGCTTACTGGGAAGCCTAGCTAGCAGTACTGTGTCAGGCTGGCATTCCCGAAAAACCAAGAGCAGCTTGGGATGTTTGGAGCCACTGAAGCTGCATTTCTGACACATGCTAATGAGCTTCGCTCATGGGTGTAAACAGAGTCAGCACTTCCAACTAAATTCTGGTAGAATTTAATAACCTTTACGTAACTATCTCCCTGGACTGCTTCTGACTGGACGTAGTATCAATCTAAGAGGGGGCATTTCCCACCCCTGACAGCTTTCCAATGCCAGTTTTTAAAGAGCTGCCAACTACACCCAGCCTGAGTGTGAGTATTTGTGTTGACACATTGTTCCTGTTAGAGAAAAGCAAATGTGTTTTCTGAATACCCAATTTCAAGCTTCTCAGCCAATTCCATAATCTCTCCCAAGCCGGTTGGGAGTAGACTGTCATACAGGGACCGTGAAGAACTGTGCTAGAGTCAGATGGACTCATTAGGCTGGCACTGGACAGCTGATTTTTGTTATGCTAATTTCAGACCATTCCTAATCAAGGACCACCAGTTCCCCAGGCAGTTGTGGTCACTGTCTATTTGCCAAATTAGGTCTTCTTTAGCTCCGTAAATAAGACTTTGAGTACGTGTAGCTGCATCCCTCAATTACACGGTCAGAGCTAAGGCAGACAATGACAGAGACGTCCTCATGTAAACAGGTTAACATCTTTGTTCCCTAAGACTAGCCACTCCTCCTGAAAACACTCGCCAGTAATTCAAGACCAAACTCATCACCCTTCCGCTCGACTCCCTCCAAGGCAGCATTTCCTGTCTTGAATAGAGCTGCCAGCCAGCCAATCATTCACGCCTGAGACCTGAGTACAATATATTTCTCCCTCTTTCTCATTTTCCATGACCTATCAGTCAGCAAGTCCTGCTTTTTCTATGTCTTCCTGCCTTCATTCATTCATTTCAGCTACTTTGTGCCAGACACAGTGTTAACCTCTAGGGGTACAATGATGAATAAGATAGTCCTATATGGTCCCTACCATCAGTGCTTATCTGTTCTCCTGTTTGGACCCTAATCACCCTTCCCAGCACCCTAGATCAGCCTCTCATCAGTTCTCACCGGATTTACACCATTTCCTAACTGACTTGGCTGCCTCCCCGTGTGACTGCATCAGTGAGTCAACTGTCATTTTTCTTGTTACAAATGACAAAAACCTACCTGAATTACCTTAGCAAAGGTAGAAGAGGTTTTGTTTATTGATGCATATAACCAAACTACAGGAATGGCCAGAGCACAAGTGGGGCTCAGGATCAAATGCAACCAGAAATGTGGAAAGCCCACTACTGCAATCAGGAAAGGGTACTATTTCTGGTTTCTGCTTCCCTTTCAGTGTCAGCTTCATTCTTCCCACAGACCAGCTTCTTCCACTTGATGGAGAACATGAGTGTCCATAGTCTTCAAGCTTCACCACTTTATTTTTTTTTAACATATACATATGCATATTTTTAATTCAATTATTTTATTTTTTAAAATTATATATATATATACATATTTTTAATTTAATTATTTGATTTTTGGCTGCTCTGGGCCTTTGTTGCCACATGTGGGCTTTCTCTAGTTGTAGTGAGCAGGGGTTACTCTCTATTTGTGGTACTTGGGCTTATCATTGCAGTTGCTTCACTTGCTGCAGAGCATGGACCCTAGGGCTGTCCCCTTCACTGGCAAGAGGATTCTTAACCACTGGATCACTAGGGAGCTCCAGTGTTCACTACTTTAGAAAGATTTCTTCTTTCTGACTGAGTGTACAGATCCCAAGGAAATGTTCTAGTTGGCCCAGCTTGGGTCAGCTGGCCTAATTAATAATTCAGCTGTGTAGTAGGCAGTCCCTAGGATGGTCCCCCATGATGGTCCTCCTGGTATTTGTGCCCTTGAGTAAAGGCCTGCTCTCACGTGAGGATTTATTAATGCTGCTCTTCTAATAAAAATATACGGCTGAAATGATGGACTCTCACTTCCTATATTACGTTATAAGAAGGCTGTGGCTGCCATCTTAGGTTGTTCACTTCAGGGCCAGCCAGTTGTCATGTTGTGAGACAGCCCGGCGGAGAAACCCTTGTGAGCAGGCTTGGAGGCAGATTATCAGAGGCCTGCCAGAAGTCATGTGAGCGAGCTTTGGGAGTGAATTCTCTGGGTTTGGTTGAGCTTTGAGATGACTGCAGCCCTGGCTGACACTCTGACCGCAACCTCGTGACATCCCTGAGCCAGAACCATCCAGCTAATCCATTCCTGGATCCCATATCCACAGAAACTATGAGATAACAAATATTAGTTGTTTGCAGTCACTTAATTGTGAGGTAATTTGTTACTTGGTGAAAGAGGACTAATACATTCTAACAAATGGAAGCTTCTATTCAAACCACAAGAGAAGGAGAATTTCCCTGGAAAAGGAGGGGACTGTCCTGCTGATAAAAGAACAGATTCCACCACTACTCTCTCCTAGTCCACTCTTTCTTGCTGTGCAGCAGAGATTTTTTCCTATAATAAAAGTCTGATCATGTCGGTTTCCTGCTTAACATTCTTAAAGCTCTCTATCACTCTTAAAATAAAAATCCATGTTTGTAGCTTGATGCCCAAGGCTCTTTATGATTAGCACCTGCCCACCTGTCAAACTTAGCTCCCACACATCCCCTCCCTGCTCCCACCACACTTCTGACTGTCACTCCCTTGAGTATACCACATGAGCTCTTGCTTGCCTTTGCACAGGCCCTTCCTTTTATGAGCAGTCTAGTTCTGCAAGGCCCACACACTCTAACCCCTGATCATAGGTTAAGGCTCAACTCAGTATCACCACCTCCAGGCAGACCTCCCTGATCACCTGATCCCTCCACTCCTCTATCTTCTAAGCTCTAGTAGCATCCTCTGTCATGACTCTTAATCACACTGTGTGGCATTGTTCATGTGATTGTCCAGCTCCCTCAGTAACGTCTACTCTTTGAAGGAGAAACTCGGTCTTTCATATTGGAATCCCTAATGCCTTCTAAATAATAGATTCTCAACATGTTTGTTGACTAATTAGTTAATCAATTAGCTAATTAATTGAATTATAGTTTCAAAGAGTTACTCTCACCTGCACTTACCTATTAATCTGATTTCTTTATAAAGTAATGTGGGGCTCGGAGGTCAATTTTCATTTTATTACCTCAAATGAAGGTCATAAATGGATGAAGCAGACATGAGCCCAGTCTATGATACCTTCATGGTGCTTACAGTCAAAACTAAAAACTAATGTGGGTATTACTATGAAGGAAATCATCAGGGTTTTTTGAGAGAGAATAATATTTCAAGTTATTTGAGCTTGCAGAGGCAGAGACCCCCTTTAAAGCTTGACATTAAGCTGTGATCTGAAAGATGAGAAGGAGCCAGCCAGTCAGAGTGAGGGAAGCAGGTAACAGGCAGAGAATCTGCAGTGCAAAGGCCCTAAGCAGGGAAAAGTTTAGTGCATTTGAGGGATTCAGAGAAGACTGGTGGGCCTCCCTGGTGGATCAGTGGTAAGGAATCCACCTGCCAATGCAGGAGACATGGGTTTGATCCCTCATCCTGGAAGATCCCACATGCCGAGGAACAGCTAAGCCCATGTGCCACAGCTATTGAGCCTGTGCTCTAAAAGTCCTTGAACTGCAGCTACTGAGTCAACATGCCGCAACTACAGAAGCCTGCGTGTCCTATATCTCATGCTCCACAGCAAGAGGAGCCACTGTAATAAGCCCACTACCACAACTAGAGAGCAGCCACGGCACACCGTAACTAGAGAAAAACTCTCACAGCAACGAAGACCCAGCACAGTCAAAAAAAAAAATTAAATTAAAAAAAAACAACAGTAGAGTAAAGACTGGCAAAGTGACCAGAAAGGGGGAGCAGAACAAAATGAGATAGGCAGGTGGGCAGCAGGCAGAGCTCAAGACTCTAGCTCATCACACAGGAAACCCCAGTACAGGCATGTTCCCCTAGGTATGCAGTTCTTTCATTCTGGCCAAGTGAAAGGCCTTGTACTTTCTACTCCCTCTGCCGGAATGCTTTTCCTCTGGCTGCCTCCTAGCACTCACGTCTTGCATTAGCGCTAACTTCTGTCCCATTTAATAGAAGCCTTTACCCTCCTAGTCTGCCTGTAATGTGGGAGACCTGGGTTCGATCCCTCAGTTGGGAAGATCCCCTGGAGAAAGAAATGGCAACCCACTCCAGTACCCTTGCCTGGAAAATCCCATGGACAGAGGAACCTGGTAGGCTACAGTCCATGGGGTCGCAAAGAGTCGGACACGACTGAGCAACTTCACTTTACCTTCCTAGTAACTCAGTCACATAGGCCCCATTTACATTTGTGTAACACCTATTAGCATCTCTGAATAATCTGGTACATCTTGTGTGTTACTTGTTTTCCTTTCCCTCTAGAATATATGCACTGGAAGGGGTCAGGGACCTTGTAGGTATTGCTCACTGCTATTGTCCCTGTGCCTAGAGCATGGTTTGGTATGTAGTAGTAGATGAATATTTATTGCATTGTTTCGTTCAGTTAGCCAACAGTTGTAATGTCTGTCATGTGCCAGACCTAATGCCTGGTTCCAAGACAAAACAGACATGTCTCCACCCAGAGCCCCGATTCAGGGCCAGCGTTATGTGTGTGCAGTGTGTGCAGTTGTTCAGGGTGCTATGCTTAGAAAGACCCCACACTGCTGTCATTGTTGTTGAGATTCTTAATCGCTTATGCATTAGGTGACTGCCCGGTACATTTAAAGCTCTGTAAAGGGTAAGCAATTTACAGAGATACTATGATTCAAGGATATCATTCTGGAGCCAGTCATTCTTGGAGTCCTGGTCCTGCCGTTTCCTAGCTCTGTGACCTCGAGCATGACTCACATCAGTCAGTTCAGTTCAGTTACTCAGCTGTGTCCGACTCTTTGCGACCCCATGAATTGCAGCACGCCAGGACTCTCTGTCCATCACCAACTCCCGGAGTCTATCCAAACCCATGTCCATTGAGTCGGTGATGCCATCCAACCATCTCATCCTCTGTCATCCCCTTCTCCTCCTGCCCCCGATCCTACCCAGCATTAGGGTCTTTTTCAATGAGTCAATTTTTCGCATGAGGTGGCCAAAGTATTGGAGTTTCAGCTTCAACATCAGTCCTTCCAATGAACACCCAGGACTGATCTCCTTTAGGATGGACTGATTGGATCTCCTTGCAGTCCAAGGGACTCTCAAGAGTCTTCTCCAACACCACAGTTCAAAAGCATCAATTCTGCGGTGCTCAGCTTTCTTCACCATCCAACTCTCACATCCATACATGACCACTGGAAAACCCATAGCCTTGACTAGACGGACTTTTGTTGGCAAAGTTATGTCTCCGCTTTTAAATATGCTATCTAGGTTGGCCATAACCTTCCTTCCAAGGAGTAAGCGTCTTTTAATTTCATGGCTGCAATCACCATCAGCAGTGATTTTGGAGCCCAAAAAAATAAAGTCAGCCACTGTTTCCACTGTTTCCCCATCTATTTCCCATGAAGTGATGGGACCAGATGCCATGATCTTAGTTTTCTGAACGTTCAGCTTTAAGCCAACTTTTTCACTCTCCTCTTTCACTTTCATCAAGAGGCTCTTTAGTTCTTCTTCACTTTCTGCCATAAGGGTGGTGTCATCTGCATATCTGAGGTTATTGATATTTCTCCCGGCAATCTTGATTCCAGCTTGTGTTTCTTCCAGCCCAGCATTTCTCATGATGTACTCTGCATAGAAGTTAAATAAGCAGGGTGACAATATACAGCCTTGACATACTCCTTTTCCTATTTGGAACCAGTCTGTTGTTCCATGTCCAGTTCTAACTGTTGCTTCCTGACCTGCATACAGGTTTCTCAAGAGACAGGTCAGATGGTCTGGTATTCCCATCTCTTTCAGAATTTTCCACAGTTTATTGTGATCCACACAGTCAAAGGCCTTGGCATAGTCCATAAAGCAGAAATAGATGTTTTTCTGGAACTCTCTTGCTTTTTCGATGATCCAGCGGATGTTGGCAATTTGATCTCTGGTTCCTCTGCCTTTTCTAAAACCAGCTTGAACATCTGGAATTTCACAGTTCACGTATTGCTGAAGCCTGGCTTGGAGAATTTTGAGCATTACTTTACTAGCATGTGCGATGAGTGCAATTGTGCGGTAGTTTGAGCATTCTTTGGCATTGGCTTTCTTTGGGATTGGAACAAAAACTGACCTTTTCCAGTCCTGTGGCCACTGCTGAGTTTTCCAAATTTGCTGGCATATCGAGTGCAGCACTTTCACAGCATCACCTTTGAGGATTTGAAATAGTTCAACTGGAATTCCATCACTTCCACTAGCTTTGTTCGTAGTGATGCTTTCTAAGGCCCACTTGACTTCACATTCCAGGATGTCTGGCTCTAGGTGAGTGATCACACCATCGTGATTATCTGGGTCGTGAAGATCTTTTTTGTACAGTTCTTCTGTGTATTCTTGCCACCTCTTCTTAATATCTTCTGCTTCGGTTAGGTCCATACCATTTCTGTCCTTTATCGAGCCTATGTTTGCATGAAATGTTCCTTTGGTATCTCTAATTTTCTTGAAGAGATCTCTAGTCTTTCCCAATCTTTCCCAATGACTCACATAACGTCTCCTAAACTTGATTTCCTCCTTACAAATGGAAGTAATAATAAGGTCAACTCCCAAAGAGTTGGCCTGAGAATCAAATGAAATAATACTTAAAACACTTAGGTCCGGGGACTTCCCTCGCGGTTCAGTGGTTAAGACTCGTTCTTCCAGTGCAGGGGGTACGGGTTCATTCCCTGCCTCAAGGCTGAAAAACCAAAAAACATAGAAAACAGAAGCAATAATGTTAACAAATTCAATAAAGATTTAAAAATGATCCACATAAAAAGATCTTTTAAAAAAAGGCCCACTGAAGTCCCGTCCTGAATGTTTTGTAAAGCAGGTTCCATGGCCGGACCAGCCACGCCTTTCTTTGCTCCGCCTTCCTTTGGCCCCTCCCACTCCTGTACACTCCCGGTGTGGAAAATCTGGGTCAATGTGAATGACTGCTAAGTGAGATGAATATTGAGGAGAAAAACCAAGGAATTATATCCTTCAGGGAAGCAATAATATTTTACTTAAAAATTGCTTGAGCAAAGACTTTGTAGATGTTTGCAATTTGTATGCAAATAAACTAAGGACTCCAACACCAGGAGCTGAGACATGGCCCTGGGCAAAAGCTTCAAGAAGACCAGGGCTTCCACCACACAGAAACCTTTGTCAGTTTCTCTCTGCTGGCAGTTTAGACTAAAACCTTAATCCCAAAGCTGCAGTTTTCACTGTCTTAGCCTTTAATGAATTCATTAGTATGTAAGGCAGTTTTCTAACAAGGTAGGTGCATCCCCAT
This sequence comes from Giraffa tippelskirchi, assembly GCF_054371585.1. Taxonomy (NCBI): domain Eukaryota; kingdom Metazoa; phylum Chordata; class Mammalia; order Artiodactyla; family Giraffidae; genus Giraffa; species Giraffa tippelskirchi. Next base: position 141,419,067 of record NC_137281.1, on the reverse strand, counting down.
CTGAATTTGCTGCATCATCTCTGCTGTATTATCCTTGTTCTCACATTCATTGTCTGTTTAATCAAGAACTGATTTGGCATTAACTTGCAAATACTGGGTCTCCCTGTGCCTGCTGAAAAAGTATTTTCGCTCGTCAAACCTCGCCTGATTCCTTGAAAACCCAAATCAATAACCAGATTATATGAGAAAGCTGAGAACAATTGACATGCCCCCCGCCCCAAACTCTGCTAAGACTAGTCTCAGAAGAGAGAACAGCAGCCTTCTTGCTCTTGTTTATTCATTCAACAAGCATTCATTGAGCACTTACCATGCAATAGGTGCTGTGCTAGGCACTGTCTTTATCTTCATGCAGTTTGCATTCTAGTGGGAAAGTAGGAAAGTCAGGCGATTCTAATACAACCCTGATTCAAAGTAAAAGGAGGAAATATAGGCCCTCAGGAACCTTTAGGAAGGCCCCTCCCCCAGCAGCTATGGATGGAGGTGGAGAATCTCAGGGAAGTTCCCAGCATTCTTGCCCATGAATTATATCCATTTGTCCATCTCTCAGATCGGTGCCTGCCCGGACTCCACTGCCTGCAAAGTGTACAATTCTGATATATACCTATCTTGAACACATGGCGTCCTTTTGGAGTCCTGGGAAACCTGGACCAGGGCTGGGGCTGAGGTTGGAGTCAAGGGCTTCCCAGGGAGACTTGTTTGCCTCACACAGAGCTGCATTCATTCATTCATTCATTCAGGAACAGTTATTGACCACATCCTCTGCGTCAAGCTCTGGGAGTCCAGCTGCAAACAAGACTAACACTTCTCCCCTCACATATTTTGGGCACCCCTGTAAGCACCATGCCCCGTTTTCTTTGTTTATTCCAGTCCATTCACAGATGTCACCTCATTCAGCTTTCACTACATCCTTCAGAATGTACTATGATGATGAACTATGAACTGATGAACTATGGACAGAGGTTCGTGACATTGTACAGGAGACAGGGATCAAGACAATCCCCATGGAAAAGAAATGCGAAAAAGCAAAATGGCTGAGGAGGCCTTACAGATAGCTGGGAAGAGAAGCGAAAAGCAAAGGAGATAAGGAAAGATATTCCCATCTGAATGCAGAGTTCCAAAGAATCGCAAGGAGAGATAAGAAAGCCTTCCTCAGCGATCAGTGCAAAGAAATAGAGGAAAACAACAGACTGGGAAAGACTAGAGATCTCTTCAAGAAAATTAGAGATACCAAAGGAACATTTCATGCAAAGACAGGCTCGATAAAGGACAGAAATGGTATGGACTTAACAGAAGCAGAAGATATTAAGAAGAGGTGGCAAGAATACACAGAAGAACTGTACAAAAAAGATCTTCATGACCCAGATAATCACGATGGTGTGATCACTCACCTAGAGCCAGACATCCTGGAATGTGAAGTCAAGTGGGCCTTAGAAAGCATCACTACGAACAAAGCTAGTGGAGGTGATGGAATTCCAGTTGAACTATTTCAAATCCTCAAAGGTGATGCTGTGAAAGTGCTGCACTCGATATGCCAGCAAATTTGGAAAACTCAGCAGTGGCCACAGGACTGGAAAAGGTCAGTTTTTGTTCCAATCCCAAAGAAAGCCAATGCCAAAGAATGCTCAAACTACCGCACAATTGCACTCATCGCTCATGCTAGTAAAGTAATGCTCAAAATTCTCCAAGCCAGGCTTCAGCAATACGTGAACTGTGAACTTCTAGATGTTCAAGCTGGTTTTAGGAAAGGCAGAGGAACCAGAGATCAAATTGCCAACATCCGCTGGATCATCGAAAAAGCAAGAGAGTTCCAGAAAAATATCTATTTCTGCTTTATGGACTATGCCAAGGCCTTTGACTGTGTGGATCACAATAAACTGTGGAAAATTCTGAAAGAGATGGGAATACCAGACCATCTGACCTGTCTCTTGAGAAACCTGTATGCAGGTCAGGAAGCAACAGTTAGAACTGGACATAGAACAACAGACTGGTTCCAAATAGGAAAAGGAGTACGTCAAGGCTGTATATTGTCACCCTGCTTATTTAACTTCTATGCAGAGTACATCATGAGAAATGCTGGGCTGGAAGAAACACAAGCTGGAATCAAGATTGCCGGGAGAAATATCAATAACCTCAGATATGCAGATGACACCACCCTTATGGCAGAAAGTGAAGAAGAACTAAAGAGCCTCTTGATGAAAGTGAAAGAGGAGAGAGAAAAAGTTGGCTTAAAGCTGAACGTTCAGAAAACTAAGATCATGGCATCTGGTCCCATCACTTCATGGGAAATAGATGGGGAAACAGTGGAAACAGTGGCTGACTTTATTTTTTTGGGCTCCAAAATCACTGCTGATGGTGATTGCAGCCATGAAATTAAAAGACGCTTACTCCTTGGAAGGAAGGTTATGGCCAACCTAGATAGCATATTTAAAAGCGGAGACATAACTTTGCCAACAAAAGTCCGTCTAGTCAAGGCTATGGGTTTTCCAGTGGTCATGTATGGATGTGAGAGTTGGATGGTGAAGAAAGCTGAGCGCCGCAGAATTGATGCTTTTGAACTGTGGTGTTGGAGAAGACTCTTGAGAGTCCCTTGGACTGCAAGGAGATCCAATCAGTCCATCCTAAAGGAGATCAGTCCTGGGTGTTCATTGGAAGGACTGATGTTGAAGCTGAAACTCCAATACTTTGGCCACCTCATGCGAAAAATTGACTCATTGAAAAAGACCCTAATGCTGGGTAGGATCGGGGGCAGGAGGAGAAGGGGATGACAGAGGATGAGATGGTTGGATGGCATCACCGACTTGATGGACATGGGTTTGGATAGACTCCGGGAGTTGGTGATGGACAGAGAGTCCTGGCGTGCTGCAATTCATGGGGTCGCAAAGAGTCGGACACGACTGAGCGACTGAACTGAACATCCTTCAGAAGCAGGTAGTATCAGCACTGCTTTACCAGGCAGGGGACTAAGGTTCAGAGAGGTGAGGTGCCTTGGGGCAGGTTAACCAGCTAGTCAGAGGAACAGCCAGGCCGCAGCTCTCAGTGTGCCTCCCCAGCCTTGCTCTTTCTGCCCTACCAGGCAGAGCAGACCCTGGGCTGGGAAGGGGCCTCCCAAGAGTAACACAGGGGCTTTCTCTGTGTCATCAATTAGGATCTGTGGAGCCTTCTCAAGGGATGGCCCTGTTATTCTCCCTCAGGCCTGCTGAGAGTGGCGAGGCCATGCCCTGTGTGGCTTCCAGAGACAGAGGACACTGGCCTAGGGCAGTCATCGCAGCCCCCATCTCCTCTGCTCCATGGGGCACACCCAGTGAGCCCTGATCCCTGTCAGCCAGGGGATGCAGATGAGAGGGGCAGCTCTGCTCTGAGGACCCCAGGTGGAACCCAGCTTCTGCTTCATAACCCTCCCTCGGGGCTCCCATCCTGCCCTCCACACCAGTCTGAAGCTTCTCAAATCCTTGTTGGAACATCAAGTCCCCTGCTGAATCAGCTTTCTCTACTTCTCGAAGGTCAAAGCAAGTGCCACCAGAAAGTTTTCAGAGCCAGATCAGCAAGGTCTAGCCAAGAACAAACTGGATGCTGGGATTCTGCTTCTCTTTTCCTGGCCGGCTTCCCTCTCCCACGTGCCCCAGTGGATGAGCTGCCAGGTCTTGTCCTGATGGCTGGAAAATGTCCTTAGCAGCTGGGAAATCCACAGCCTTGGTGTCTGGCTGTTCTGGCCTGCCCCAGGGTCAAAGAAACACTCCCCGATCATTCCTGGATGGCTGTACATGCTTTCTAGTTTCTGGGACCTGACCACAGACATCTTCTCATTTGACCTTCACCCACATCACCCCCACTTTTCAGTTGAGGACCCTGAGGCTCAGGAAACCTAAGCCGCTTGCTGGAGATTACCTGGCTCATAAAGGGCTGAGCCAGAGCTGGAGCGTTCGTTCTCTTCCTGCCAAGCCAGGATGCTCCTATCCACCCCTGCTGTCGCACAATACAGCAGCCAAGAAATAACTGGGATGGACACACTTGGTTGTAAATTTAAAATAAGCCCAGCTGCTTGATGAGCATACAAAGACCCAGGTGCCTGGTGAAAACTGTGGGTGAACCTACCAGGCTCTGCAAAGAGCCAAGTCCCCAGCCCAGGTGGATGAAGCCACAGAGTCTGGTGTGCTAAAGGAGGTGCCACCTGACCAGGCACAAGACTAGCATCTGAGAGTCAGTAATGCAGAGCAAAGAACCTTAAGGCCAGGAAGGCACGTGGAAGTAGTCCTGGTCAGGATGCAGGGAGACAGCAGACAGTGTATGTAGCAAAGAGCCCTGGCCTGGGGGGGCTGGGTCTTTCAGGGGGGCCTCACCTTCCTGACTCTTGGCACCAAGCAGAGCCGTCAGCAATTGCCCGTCACTGTGTCATGGAATGCTGTGTTCTCCAGTCTCCTGAGGCTCCCAGTTTCCTACCTTGGGACTCTGGGTGTCTCAGCCTGTGTCTGCATCTGTAGAAGATGATAGTAGAGCCAACCCCGGCCCGCCCTACCTCTTAGGCATGTAAGAATCAGCCATGGAAGGATGTGGGTTTGGTGGGACAAAATTTGGGATCCGGGATAAGACTGAGAGCTTTACAAGGAAGCTTACTTTCCTTAAATGCAAGATAGGGAAACAAAAACACAGAAGTGTCCGAGTTGGTACAAGGATACGAACTAAAATGTGAAAGGCAATGAAGGGCAGGAAGGAGCCTGGACCCTGGGTCAGACTTCGTAAGTTCAAATTCTGGCTCTACCTCTGACTTAGCTGGGTCATCTTGGGCAGGTATGTTAAGCTCTCTGGGCTTTAATTTCCTAGTTTGTAAATGGGGTGATAATAAAATAATACCTACCTGATAGAGTTGTTAGGATTAAAGACGTTGAAATGTGTGGCTCAGTGACTGGCTGATAAGTGATAGCATTGGTTATGGAGGGGCTTCCCTAGTGGCTCAGCTGGTAAAGAATCTGCCTGCAATGTGGGAGAACCATGTTCGATCCCTGGTTTGAGAAGGTCCCTTGGAGAAGGGAATGGAAACCCACTCCAGTATTCTTGCCTGGAGAATTCCTTGGACAGAGGAGCCTGGAGAGCTACAGTCCATGGAGTCACAAAGAGATGGACATGATTGAGTGACTAACACACGCGCACACACACACACACACACACACACACACACACATTGGCTATGAATGTCATCAGTTGGCTGATCCATAAAAAGGACTTAGTCGTATAACTCATGGTAAAACGTATGCCCATCCTGTAGGCTTGGGAGGTGTAGTGCTGATTTCCTGATTAATGAATCTTCTGGGCTGGAAACTCTTCCATAACCAAGTCAGCCATCTGTGGCTGGTACTGGGGAAGAAACTCATAAATCACACAGAGCAACATTGGCATGCGGCATCTGGATCAGCAGCAAGCCGTGGCCCAGGCTCATGCCCACCTACCCTCTGCCCCGGAGTCATCCCTCACAGCCCAGAGCTCTGCAGCCTGCTTAGCAGAGGCCAGGCCTGCCACACACAGTGTCAGCTCTCTGACCCTCGGTGCCAGGTGGTAACCCACGCCCTCCAGCAGGAGACCGGCAACCGTCTCAGTCACCAAACCAGTGGCTCTCAAACCCGAGTGTGCATCAGAATGCCCCAGGGGCTTGTTAAACTTAGATGGCTGAACGCCACTCCCAGGATTTCTGATTCAATAGGTCTGGGTGGAGTTCAAGAGCCTGCATTTCTAGTAAGTTCCCACACGATGTGGATGCTGCTGGTCTGTGGGACCACCTGCACTGCTGTGGGACTGAGTTTAAACCTTGCTATTTGTCCTCGGGCAAGTTTCTCCTGACTGAGCCCCCACCGCCTCATCCCCAAAGAGGTCACACCAGAACCCACCTCACGGAAGTGTGGGCACCAAATGAGAAAACTCACATGGTAGCCTCATTCTGTTCCGGGATCCCAGGAAATGCTCAATTGTGTGAGCCCCCAACATCCTCTGTGTTTCATTTTAGGGGGCTCAGAGACAACTAATAAGCAGGAAGGGTGGAGCTGTGAAGGTGCCAAGCTTTTAAAGAAGAGTGAGAGAAAAAATGAACAAATACAGATTGGGTGCTTTCTGAATGCAAAGTTCTGATTCCTAAATGCAAAAACACCTTATCACTCACAACAAAACAAGCAAAACCCCGCTACAATCTCTCATTTCATTCATTCGACAAGCCAGCATTTACTGGGAGTCTGAGAACCAGGTTCTGTGATCCGGCTGTGGGAAGTATGAGGCTGAAGCCAACATAGGTCCTATAGTCCAGTTTCAATAGAAGAGAGAAGACAAGTCCACCGGCATAAAGAGGCATAAGGAAGAAGGTGCTCACTGCAGCTAGAGAGGAACATTCAAGATGCTGAAGAAACAGGCCAGAGAGATGTTTACAGGAAAAAGTGGGAGGTAGGGCAGGTTTCCTTATGGAAGCAGCATGTGTCTGGAAAATGGGTAGCATTCTATCCACGGGATAAGTGGAGGGTAGAAGAAACACAAAAGTACAAACAAGAGAAGGCAAGCTACAACTTCCAGAAACAGGGCGCAGGGCAGTTTGGCTGGATTGCAGGGTGAGGGACAGAGGGTGGGAGCTCCCGTTTGCTCACTGTGACCTGATTTCACCTTAACAACCGCTGACACTCCCACCCCTAGGGAGAACAGGCTCTGGAGAGCAGTGTCCATCAGGGCTAGAGTCACCCTTGACCGGAAGCAGAGGAGCCTGGAGCTCTGCAGCTGCCCTAGAGGGCTGGGGGCCTTCAAGCCACGTGGGCCTCAGAGAGCCTCCTGCCTCACTGACCGCTGCTTCTCACCCAGATGGTGGCAGAGGCCCCAATGAGGCCCCTCGTCTCCTCTCCTGGTTCCAGACTCTCCTTCCCAGCTGGGAGCATTTCTCCTTAAGGGGGAGCAGGTTCTGGCTCTGCTCTGGCCCCCAAACCTGGTCTCCACATTCATCCGGCTCCCAGGGAGGGAGCCCAAGGGGCTGCCTGCCTTCCCCTTGGCTTATTCCTCTTGCAGTGAGGTCGAGGGCCCGTGTATTCAGTGTGCACAGTCTGCAGCCAGCTGGCCTGAGTCTCCCCAGCACAGCTTCCCCCTCCACACTCCCCCCACTTCAGAGCATTACAAGCTTGATGACCATAGTGTGGCCCGGGGCACCCATCATCACACAGATGAAACTGGGGAGTCAGCAGGTCTAGGTGGGAGCCTGGACACAAGCACACTTACAAGCACAGGTGATTCCACGGGTTATCTGGATGCACCTTGAGAGACAACTTATTTGAAAGAATTTTTGAAAGACAGGTCTCATTTTCAGATTGCTTGCGGGATCAGAGATAACCGGAACCAGGGAGCAAGAGAGCAAGAAGAAATCAAGTCTTTCTGAATGCCTCCCCGGTCATTTGTATTCATTCTCTCCACTTAAGGATCACTGAATTTTCCAGGCCATCTCCTCCCACTGTTTCCTTGGCCCTCCCCAGACTGAGAAAACTGAGCCCTGGAGGAATAATCACTGGCTCAAGAAGAAGACGACAGATCTGTTTGGTTTTAAATGGCTCCCGTAGTTCTATCTAGAATTCTTCTCTGATTACAGCCTGGTCCACATCACCATGCTGCGTGCACTGGGGCAAAAAGTCAAGACTGCTGGGTAATTGCTGCTGAGCCTCCTCCGGCTGGGCTAGTATGGCCAGTTGGCTTCATCAGGCCTCACCCAGCCCACCCTTTACCTAGCTCGAGACAGGTAAAGCCCAGAAGGTCATGTCTATGTAGAGCCCAGCTACTCAGGAAGCATTATGACTCCCTGGCCCCCAGGCCCCTCTGTGTTGCTCCCATCGCTCCCGCCTCCCCTGTGGTTTTATCATCTAGTGCCTATGTGTCTGTCTGGGCTTCCCTGGTGGCTCAGATGGTAAAGAATCTGCCTGCAATGCAGGAGACCTGGGTTTGATCCCTGGGTTGGGAAGATCCCCTGAAGAAGAAAATGCAACCCGCTCCAATATTCTTGCCTGGAGGATTCCATGGACAGAGATGCCTGGCGGGCTACAGTCTATGGGGTCGCAAAGAGTCAGACATAACTGAAGAGACAGCATGCACACGTGCCTGTATCTGTCCATCTCTTCTGCTAGAACATTAGTACTAGAACATTTCTGTCTTGTTTACATTTGTGTCCTCACCCCTGGCAAAGTGCCTGACATGCAGCGGGCACTCAGAAAATGTTTGTTAATAGCAGCAATAACACACATTTACTAAGCAGTAGAAAGGGCCGGGTGCTTCGTGATCATTAAATAAACCAGTCCTCACAAAAACTCTCGAGAGCTACGAGACCCATTTCACAGGTGAGGAAACCAAGGCTGGGAGATGAAGTAACTTTCCAGATAGCCAGTGGCAGAGTGGGATGGCTCCGGGTTGATGGGGTCTCTGGATTCCCACACCCGCTACACCCTTCCCAGCTCTCCAAAGCCTCCATCCAGCTTGGCTGCCCACAGCCCAGCTGCCAGGTCAGGACAGAGTGGCCCCTCCCTGTTCCACTGCTAGGTCTTTGCTAAGAGCCTGGCTGTGAAGACCTTTTCAGATGAGAGAAGCTGCCTGTGTGCCCCCTCCCTGTTCTGGAGGAAACAGATCGTCACGGGGGACTAGAAATACCACAGACACCGAGAACATTCACGAGGATCAAGTTGTGGACACCGTGAACTCCTGCCCTTCCTCTCCAGGTCTCCTTTCCTATTTCTTTGGTGGGAAGAGGACCACACCCCACTGGAAACCATCCTCCGCAGGCCTGGGGGCGCCAGACCCCTGGAAGGACAGAGATGTTGCCTGGGTGATAGTCTCCTAGCTGTGAGCAGAGATCCCATCCTGGGGGAGGCAGGAGTCTCTCCGGGAGAAGTCTTCGTGAAGGCAAGTCACAGAGGCCAGAGACAGAGGACCCCTTGCTGCTGACCCCACGCAGATTCCCCTCCCTGGGCGCTCTGGAAGACTCCTCTTTTCCAATGGGTTCAGGTTACATAAGGCCCAAGTCTGTCCGTGGTTAATGGCCAGCCCCAGGGCTTTACTGAATCCTCCAGGCGCTGGTTAAGAGCAGACAGCCTTATTTCCCAGGGGAAAAAAAGAGAGGGGTGAGAGAGAGAACAGGCCTCCGGAGAGGCTCAGAGGAGGGCAAGAGAGAGCACGACTCAGGAGAAGCCAGCACCCGAGCCCTTCAAGGGTGGGAGTGAAACTAGACCCAAGTGGAAGGAACCCTGATTCAGCCAGGCCAGGAGGGTGGCCCGAGAAGGCGATGGGCCGTGGGCTGTGCTCCTTGAGAGGACAATGGACAGATGGACTCTGCAGCCACGTCGTGTGCTCGGAACCGTCACCAGCCAGAGCTTTGCCCCAGGCCCATAGGGCCTGGTGGCCAGTTCTGGAGAATCCTGAATGAGCTGCCCTGAGACCAGGTTGGGGTGGGGGAGGGAATGGCTATATCTGGGGAGGCTTAGTCACATGCTGGCCTGCCCACTACAGTTCATGTGTGTGCCGAGGCCATGCTTATTTTTACCTGGGTAGGTTCAGTTTCTGATCACAGAAACAGTGGGGGCTTTCCATTGGTTTCTATGGAAACATTAGGCAGAGCATCTGCTACCCGAGCAAACAAGGCTACGGTGGTAAGACTCATGTTGGAATGACTTCACTGTTTTTACTTCGGAAAATTGCCCCACCTGCATTTTTACTGCTGCCTTCTTGTGTGGCAGGGGAGAGGAAGGGCAGTCCAGAGGGGCCAGCTGGCACCTAGGGAAGGAGAGAGGGCTGGCGAAACCGAAAGACAAGCATTCAGAGAGGCCCCTTGGTTTCTACTTTGAAGCCCCAAGTAAGGTCCCATGATGAGGTCACAAGAGCCTGGGCTCCAGTCCCAGTTGCCCCATCTCATGGCTCCCCCAAGAGCAGCCAGCCTGTTGTCCAGGAGTCCCTGGGGCCCCATGGAGGGGGACGTAGGTGGAGGAGCAAGCTACCAAGGGCAGGAGGGGGTGACAGCTGAGCGTGCTCAGTTTTCCACAATAGAGGGCGAGAGGGAGGTGCTGAAGGCCTTGGCTCTGGACTCAGAAAGGAAGGCGCTGGTGCACGTGCTCATGTGAGAAGTGGTTTTATTCCAGGTGTTTTTCATAAAGACGAGGTCCTCAGGGATAGCGAATGGCACATGCTTTGGTCAAGAAGAGGAAAAGCAAAAACAGAACAAGGCTGAGTCCCAAAGGAGACTAACAAGTGCTGAGCCCGGTCCGATCACAGGGAAGGAGGGGGCCCTCGGAAAGGCTGAATGGCAGTCCTCTCACATTCAGTAAGAGATGCCCAAGATTCCTGTCCCAAAGGCCCACGCTACCCGCCAGGGTAGACACACACACAAGAGAGATGGCGGTGGATAAACATCTCACAAAGGATGGAAAAAGTGTGGCTCTGGGGGCCAAGGGCTCCTTGCTGTGGGCGCAGGGGATGCAGGCTGAGGCCCTGGAGCACTGCAGAGAGCCAGGAGGTGAAAGGAAACCAATGAGAGCCCTCCAGGGTGGGTGTGGCGGACCACAGCCCCACGGCTATGCAGAGGGAGCAGGACCACAGCAGTTGAGGCACACTAGGGAGGGGGAGGGGCGCAGCAGCCCCAATCCAGAAGTCCAGACCCTCTGGGGATCAGGGACCTCTGTATGAACCCGGGACAATCCATGGATCCTCTCCCCAGCACAATGCATATATGCACACACATGCACTATTTGGGGGACCATTTCAGGAGATTCCTGGGCCCTCCAGAATCTATGAATTCCTTAGACATTCCGGGCTGATTTGCGTTGGGTGGAAGACACCTCCTGACCCCCGCAGGGATCCTGGTATCACCAGACTTTTGCCTAAGATCACTTGGCCTAAGCCAGTGGGGCGGGGGAAGAGGAATGTTAGAAATATTAATAGCAGAAGCGGTTCCAAGACCAGGCCCTGGTGGAGGGGGAGAGAGGCCCAGTGGGTGTGAGAAGGAACCGGGAACTCTGTACACACTGGGGCTGCCAGCCAGCCTGCTGGCCGCTGCAGTAGCCAAGCCCCGAGGGCCTCCCTCCGGCAGTGGGGAGTCCAGCCTGGACGACTTAGTCCCCATGGCTTACCGATGCTCCCCGTTCTTACCGCCCTGCGCCCCGACCCTGTAATGACGCTGTATTTACAGAGGCAAGGGCTTTAGAGAAGGCAGGAGTCAAAAACTAGCAGGGAGGACGGGGCCGTTCAGTGATGCCTGTCCTTATGGGGTCCACCCGGTGTGCCCAGGCAGAGGCTCAGGGCACCCGCTGGTCTTTAAGGCCCAAGGGAGAGGTCTTGTCTTGACACATATCCAAACAGAAGTGGGATCTGTTTAATAAACTGGGTCCCGAGGCTGCTCCTAGAGGTGCCTCTACAGCGCCTTGCTGAGAACGTGGGCCCAGAGGGCGGGACTGGAGGCGCGGGCCCTGGGAGGAACTAGGTCCCCGGGCAAGACCCACTCTTTCCCGTGCTTTGTGGCTTTTCTGTTCTTGTCTTTCTGCAGATCACCCATCCTTGGCCCTGGCTCCCATCCCTCCCACCCCCAACCCAGCACCTGCCTGGGACAGACCCCTGAGTGGCTCACTTCTTCCTGTTTCCCACCTGTCCACAGGCTGCCCCTCCCTCTGCTTTCCGCCTGCCTCCTGTCCACGGCTGCCTACGCTCTCCTCTTGGGCCTGACCCCAAAGGCAGGCCCCCGGGGCCCAGCAAGACTCGTGGGGGCTGCTGTCCTCCTTTTCCCCAGCCCACGAGGAGAGGCCCTAAACCACTGTCCAGGCCTTGGGAGGGTGAAGGGCAGTAACAAAGCGCCAGGCTGCCCAGTCGCAGTCCAGTATCCCCAGGCAAGGCCGGGAGGCGGCCAGGGCAGCAAGCAGGGCATTCCCCCTGCGTCCTCCCCGTCCAAGCTTTGGAGCATTGTGTGTCATGGCAGCGGTGTTGGCTGATGATTCCGGCAGAAATGTGACGAGATGGAGACGGCCCGCTTTACACTCCCCCACCCTAACCCCCTTCCGGTCCCAAAGTCTCATGCAAAAGGTACAGGAGGCCGGGGGCTACGGTCATGTGTGTGGCAACAGCTGCCACTGCTGGGCTGGGATGTCGGCCTGGCACTTGCTGGTCACCAGCTGGGTGGGCTTGGCCTCCAGGCAGAGGCCGCTGACTGAATGCTGGATGAAAGAGGCTTTTTTCCTCCATCTCTGAGGGGAGAAGCAGAAAAGGGGTGGGGGAGAGAAAAACAAGGATTAATAATAATAATAACATCCATACCCGCATTATACATGGGTGTAAGTGGCCCTAGGACACAATCCCATTTAAATAGTCTGTGGCCTTTGCATAAGAGGCACTGCACCCTACGTACAAGCTTTAAGCCCAGCCCTCCGGATGCGCTCTTGCTTCCATAGGTTGGCACGAAATTACTGTCTAGATCAAAGGCCCACGGCTGAATGTAACCCAGAGGTGGATTTTGTTTGGCCTGCACAGCGCTTATCTAAAGTTTGGCTTAGTCGTCACATAGAAATCTGCATTTCCAGCTTCCCTTTAGACACAGGCCCAGTCTCTTTGGTTGAAGCTGAAGATCTGCTGCAGGTGGGGTCCTAGTTTCTGTCCACCATCATCCCACCTGGACCCCACTTTTCTTCTCGAGGGCTTTCTCACTTGTGCCCTGTAGACAGTTTAGTTTGAGTCCTGGACTTGGTGAACCTTTTACTCCTTCAAACAAGACTTTTTCCTACAGCTCTGAGCTTCTGCCCTGGCCTCTAGCTGTGAGCCGGTCACCTGCCCACTTTAATGGAACTGGCCGCCATCTCTGCAGAGGTGAAGAGTGATGCGATGGTGGGGGCACTGGAACCCCCCATCAGAGTCGTGAAGGGGCTCCCGGGTCAGCGCCTTCACCTCCTGGCACTTCCCCTGCCCCAGGCTCGACAAGGGGATACTTCAAGGCACATGTTCCTACAGAACACGTTGGAAGTGGCTGAATAGAGGATGGAGGCTTGTTTAGAGAAGGTAGGAGAGGCTGAGACCCAAGTTTTAAGGCTCAGGGAAGGGTAAGCAGAGAGCTAGGTCTATTTTTGGTTTCTCTCCTATTTCCCTCCCCCACATCCATCTTCCCTCTTCCTATATCTACCTTGTCCCCTGTCCTCCTGAAATACTGAGGAATGCTTGAGACCACGGGGCTGGAGCCCACAGGGCTCTGGGTGGGAGGGGCTATGTACTTACTGGAGCTACTGTTAGAAGGGAGATGAGTAGCCCCAGTTGCAGAAGGACACAGCGTGGGCAGAGAAGGGAACCAACTGGGAGGTGGAAACAAGGTAGAATGTGTGGGGGAGGTGCTGCAGGGTCTGGCTTTCCCTTAGGAGTGCGGGCTGTGGGATACAGATCGCTGAGAACCAGTCTTTCTTGCCCATGTGGTCCCAGCAGAGAGGGATTCCTGGCTTAAAGGTCCTGGGCAGTGGGCAGGACAGGGAACTGGAACTCACAGCATCCTACTCCCTGTGGTCTTCTAGTCTCTGACCCCCTGGGAGGGGCTGGCCACACTCCCCAGCTGGGCATTGCTGGGCCATGCCATTCTTTCATCCATCTTTCATCTAGTTTTGTTCTATTAAAAATGAATGTAAAGACTGAATCAATCAGACATGAGGAAGTGCTCCCCAAATCATGGGATTCACATTTCCTGTTGGTGCCATCAGGCATGGTCTTGGGGTCCCCCAGAGTCTCCTGGTCACTAGGTTCTGGCCTGGCCAGAGAAAAAATACCACCTCACGGTGCCCTTCCATTGCCACAGTCTCAGTTCTTGTAGATTACTTACAAGGCAGACCAGGGAGGAAGCCCTTCATTTTATAAGTGAGGAGACTGAGGCTCAGAGAGGTGAAGAGGGTGACATTGTTCTGCACAGATATCTTTCCCACAACTGATACCCAGGTGGCCTCAGAAATGGGGTCAACAAAGGTCTAGGAACAGAGGCCCAGACTTGAGAAGTCACTGGCAGGGGGAGAGCTGCTCACCCTGTCCTCCTGGAAGAGGGGCTCCGCTGTTGGAGACCCTGCAGGACCTGCAGGGCAGAAGGAATGTGGCCAAAGAGATTCCTAGAAGGCCTAGGTCAGCATGAAGGGGAACATAGAGAGTGGTGGCTGCCCTGGGAGCTACTACCCTGACTTTGGCCTCAGCAAGGAGTGGGTGGGAGTGGGCTCAAGGCTTGACTCTCACAGAGGCCGGCGCCCCAGATGAAGGGGAGCCTGGGGACCTGTGCCCTTGCAGGGGCAGTGAAGGCAGGGGCTGGCAGGACATGCCGCAGTGTCCCAGCCAGCGAGCAGGCCACAGCACTCAAGCCTCTCCCTCTCTCTCTCTGTCTCTCTCTCTCTCTCTCTCACACACACACACAGAGGCTGGAGGGAGAGGAAGGATCTGGTTGCTTTTCTAGAATGAAATAGCAAACTGCCAGTCATCCCTAAAGAAAGAGCTGACCCAGGCAATAGAAAAGGGGGAGGCAGGAAAACCCTGGTGGCTGAATGAGAGTGCCCGGTGCCCTCCTGCTCCTTCACTGCCCTTCAGCTGGCCGGGGAGCTGGCCAGGGTCAGGCACAGTGGGGGCTACCAAGAAGGGGCGGGCAGAGGAGGGGCTGAAGCAGAACTCTGGCCTTCCGGTCCATTCCCGGGCAGACGAGCAGCCCTCTCAGCCAGGAATGGAGCAGGGCTGGCTCTGTCACCGGCTGCTGTGTGCCCTGAGCAAGTGACTGCATCTCTCTGAGCATCTGTTTCTTCCTCAACAGGCGACCCTGACCTGTCTCCCAGATAAATGAAAACAGGGCAGGTGAAAGTTTGACAATGGAAAAGGCAGTGTTCACGTGAGACCAGCACTCCAGCTTGGAAAGCACTGTGGCTGGGTCTCAGTTTCCCCAATGAGCCATCAGTCAGGAGATACTTACTGAGCACCTACTATGTGCTGGGGCAGGACTGTGGGCTGAGGAGTCACACTGGGTTTGAATCGCAGCTCCACACCTTCCCAGCGGTGTAATCTGATATTTCTTAAACTCAAGGAGCTTTGGTTTTTTACTTTCAAAATGGGGTTAGTACTAGGGCCTGGGGCTTCCCAGGTGGTGCTAGTGGTAAAGAAATTGCCTGCCAATGCGGGAGACATAAGAGATGCAGATTTGATCTCTGGGTTGGAGAGATCCCCAGGAGGAGGGCATGGCACCCCACTCCAGTATTCTTGCCTGGAGAATCCCATGGACAGAGGAACCTGGCGGGCTACAGTCCATGGGGTCACAAACAGTCAGACACGACTGAAGCGACTTAGCACACACTCATGCACACACTAAGGCCCAGGTTGCTGGATTGCTGGGAGGATTAGATGAGATGATCTACGTAAAACCCCTGGCAGAGGTTCTCATTAAAACCTCACATTTGTTTTGGCTGTACTGGTTGTCAAGGACTAGGGATACAGTGTTGACGAGATAAAAATAGTGAGCCCCCACGGAGCTCACAGGGTGCAGGATGGACATTTAACAACTGTTTACCCAAAGTACTTCCTCATGAGGAAAACAACAGACTTGACCTGGATACTGGCTTAGGCCTCCTCAGTCCTCACTCTGGAGGGCTTATTTGAGTCTATATGTCGCACCTTCAATGTGTTGGCCCGGGTTCCGGGCCAACCTGTGCCTGGGGGCAAGGAGGCTTACCTGCCTGCCTTCTCTTGGGTTGCACGCCTGCAGTACGACCAGGGACCCTGGGGAGACGGAGGTGGAGGTGGCAGCGAGGCACTTCCCCTGCTGCTGGATGAGATGGTCAGTGAAGAGCCATGCCTGCAAGACAAGGAGCAGAAAGGCCGAGCCAAAAAGGACAGCAATGAATGGATAGATGGGTAGATAGATGATAAAGCAAATCCACTGTATTTCGGTAGAATTTTCTACAAATACTAGGGATGATTGGATGGCTAATCACTGTACAATTCTTTCAACTTTTCTATGTTTGAAAATTTTCCATAATAAAATACTGGGGTGGAGAAGCTTAGCTGGAGCCAGCCAGAGGATCTGTGAAGGGATGCTCAGGGGATGGGAAGAAAGACAGGACACGGGAGCAGGGCAGCCAGGGGCAGGTCCATGCTTGGGTCTTCACGAGCTGCTCTAGTTTGATGTGGGTGCATCAACCCTCATATGTTGGACACGTGTACACAGGAATCCTGGACACCCTGATGCCTGTCTATGCAGGCTGCCCACAGCTGCATCTGAGGAGAGTACTGGGTTCTGTTTGGGTGGCATTTCTGCCCCTGCAAGCAGAAAGCAGGTGGTGCTCATGGGGCAACTGTGTGACAGGCTACAAAGTGGGTGGAGTGTGGCGGGAGCAGACCCAAGGAGCAGAGTGTGAGAGGACAGCTTGCAGGGTCCTTGGAAAAGTGAGTTTGTGGAGGGTGTAGACAAGAGAGAGGATGAGACTGGGCAGATGGAGGCCCCTAACCCCTCACCTGGGCCTGACCCAAACAACTTACCTGGGCCGCTGGGGGGTTCTTGGCAGTCCCTCTGCAGATCCCCATTCCGAGCAGGAAGTTACCAGCTGTGTCCTGGCCCTGGGATTCTAAACAATTAGTTCCCTGCTTAATGATGCCCGGGAGCACTTCCTTCACAGGGACACTGAAAGAAAAGGCAGAGGTCAGGCTTGGCCTCTGCCCTTCCTGGGGTGACCCACGCTTACCCAGAGAGCAGGGCCCCCCACCCCGAGGTGACCCATGCTTATCCAGAGAGCAGAGCCCAGGCAATTCCCAGGGCACCCAGGGCTCCATGGGGAGGGACACTGAGGGGCAGGCCTGGCAGCAGGGGATGGTGAGGGAGCAGGGGGCCCCCTGGGAAGACTGGGCCTCAGTCCCCCTGGGTTCTGGGCAGCTCTGGGAACCCCAGAGACTGCCCTTCAGACCAGGCCTGAGAGGAGCTGGTGGGAGAGAGCTCAAACCAGAAGCCGGAGCTCCCCAGTCCTGAAAGAGGAAAGGCTGAGATCCAGATGTGGGCTCAGTGGGCAATCTCGAGATGACAGGAAGGAGTTGCTTGGAAGAGGCAAACGTAAAATATACAAATATAAAGATGTGTTCAGTCTCACTAATAACTAAGGAAATATGTATTAAAGAGTTACCATTGTTTGTTTGTCATATATGTATATTTATTTATTAATTTTTAAAATATTTATTTATTTATTTGGCCGTGCTGAGTCCTGGTTGTAGCCCGCAGGATCTTTGATCTTTGTTGTAGCCTGCAGGATCTTCAGTCGCAGCATGCAGACTCTTATTTGCAGTTTGTAGAATCCAGTTCCCTGACTAGGGATCGAACCCAGGCCCCCTGCATTGGGAGCATGGAGTCTTAGCCATGCGACCACCAGGGAAATTTCTATATATTTATATACATAAAAATATTTAAGTGTATGTATATAAGTGAAAGTGTTAGTCACTCAGTCGTGTCTGACTCTTGTGATCCCATGGACTGTAGCCCACTAGGCTCCTCGTCCATGGGATTTCCCAGGCAAGAAAACTGGAGTGGGTTGCCATTTCCTTCTCCAGGGGATCTTCCTGACTCAGGGATCGACTGGGCCTCCCACATTGCAGGCAGATTCTTTACCACCTGAGTCACAGGGAAGCTCATATAATATACAAATTATATATTTAAGTGTATGTGTGTATATATGTGTATATATGCAAATATACATATATGTTAAATATTACTACCTAGTGTTGGCAATGGCTGTGGGATTGGATCTTTTCATACCCCACAGATGGGACATAAACTGGCCCACCTTTTCTAGAGGACAGTGTGGTACTATGTATCAAAGACCTTAAAAGTGTGCATACTTTTGACCTAATGATCCCACTTCCCGAAACTTACTATTCTAGGGCAATAATTATAGATGGGTGCAGAAATTTTGTTTAAATGATACTCATTCAGAGTGACTGGTTATACTGAAAACACTGGAAATTCCTAGATATCCAACAATAGGCGAAGGACTAAGTAAATTCTGATTCATCTTTCGAAATCCCTTCAGCCATTAAAAAGGACTCTGAGAAAGAATATCTGGTAATATAGGGGTGTTTATAAGATACTGTTAAGTAAAACAGGTAGGTTTCGAAAAGAGTGTATTATTAGAACATTTTATATGCACAGGAAAGTATATTTAAACACATACATATACACACACAAGCTCAAATATAAGATACACTGTCTTACTCCATGGGTAATAAACCTAAACGGGATGCTGGCCCCAGCTGACATGGGCTTGTATTCCTGGGTTTAGAAGATTATATATGCGCTTGGATTATGGACCCACAGGTCAGGTGATGGGAAATCAGGGGGGCTTATAGTCTGACCACAAGCCTAATTTATCTGCCTCTATCACGTCTGTTGAAAAGAGAACCTGGCGGGGGTGCAGATCAGAAAATTTCTGGCAGTCTCTGATGTGGACATCGACCAAACCAGGTCTCCCTTTCTCAGGGCTGACTGGAAGCTCCTGCAGCCCCAGAACCAACCTGCTCTCCTGGAGGCTCGGGGAGAACTTTCCAGTTTCTCTCCATGTTCCTGACTGCAGCACCCCTTCAGAATTGCTCCCCTGTCTCTTGCAAGAGGTCATATGCAGTTCAAGAACAGAGGCTGCAAATTGTTGGCCCTCAAGCTGAATCAGGCCCTGGACAGGTTTTGTCTGACCTGCACAGTGTGGTCGTTGGTGCTTTTAATTAGTTGGCAGTATTTCAACATTACACAGAAAAATCCAGCTTCTCTCAAAAATATAGGAAGGTCAGGTCACATCAAACTTGCATTCTGGTTCAGCAATAACACACTGTCATGAGCAGCAGCTGTCCACCCTATGGGTGGGGCTTGCCCATTTCAGTTTGTCACAGTCCCCTCCACTCCCTATTGTGTCTCCTCACACTTGACTTATTTACATTACCTGTCTGGTCACAACAGATAGACAGATCTGGAACAACAGACTGGTTCCAAATAGGAAAAGGAGTACGTCAAGGCTGTATATTGTCACCCTGCTTATTTAACTTCTATGCAGAGTACATCATGTGAAATGCTGGGCTGGAGGAAGCACGAGCTGGAATCAAGATTGCCGAGAGAAATATCAATAACCTCAGATATGCAGAAGACACCACCCTTATGGCAGAAAGTGAAGAAGAACTAAAGAGCCTCTTGATGAAAGTGAAAGAGGAGAGTGAAAAAGTTGGCTTAAAACTCAACATTCAGAAAACTAAGATCATGGCATCTGGTCCCATCACTTCATGGCAAATAGATGGGGAAACAGTGGAAACAGTGGCTGACTTTATTTTTCTGGGCTCCAAAATCACTGCAGATGGTGACTGCAGCCATGAAATTAAAAGACGTTTACTCCTTGGAAGGAAAGTTATGACCAACCTAGACAGCATATTAAAAAGCAGAGACATTACTTTGTCAACAAAGGTCCATCTAGTCAAGGTTATGGTTTTTCCAGTGGTCATGTATGGATGTGAGAGTTGGACTATAAAGAAACCTGAGCGCCGAAGAATTGATGCTTTTAACTGTGGTGTTGGAGAAGACTCTTGAGAGCCCCTTGGACTGCAAGGAGATCCAATCAATCCACCCTAAAGGAAATCAGTCCTGGGTGTTCATTGGAAGGACTGATGTTGAAGCTGAAACTCCAATACTTTGGCCACCTGATGCGAAGAGCTGACTCATTTGAAAAGACCCTGATGCTGGGAAAGATTGAGGGCAGGAGGAGAAGGGGACGACAGAGGATGAGATAGTTGGATGGCATCACCGACTCAATGGACACGAGTTTAGGTAAACTCCAGGAGTTGGTGATGGACAGGGAGGCCTGGCGTGCTGCGGTTCATGGGGTTGCAAAGAGTCGGACATGACTGAGTGACTGAACGGAACGGAACTGAACTGAACTGTCTGATCACTGTAGGATTTAAGTTTGCAACCTGCTAGGTGCAAGGCTGTTGAGAGGCAAAGCTCCACCCCTGCTGCTTCATCCAGGGGCAATGGACTGTATTTCCCCTCTACACAGAGACAAGGTCCTGCGGGGCCTCTTTGAGAGGCCAAGGTTGTTCCAGACCTTTCTCTTCTCTTCCCCTCCCTACCTGCTGTTGCTTAGGAAGATGTGCAAGATGATCAGCTAGCAGAGATGAGGTGGGCACTGTCCAAGTGTGGCAATGGTCATTGACACCAAAGCTTGCCCACTGATGCTTATGGAGGAAACCTGGGGCTCAGGCAGCAATCTCAAGACCAGATGCAGGGGCTTCCCCGGTGATCTAGTGGCTAAGACTCTGCACTCCCAACGCAGGGGACCTGGGTTCGATCCCTGGTCAGGGAACGAGATCCCACATGCCACAACTAAGAGTTTGCATGTTGCAACTAAAGATCCTGCATGCCACAACGAAGACCTGGTACAGCCAAATAAATTTAAAAAATAAAATAAAGACCAGATGCAGCTCCTGAGGTGTCTGAGTGGTAGCAGCCCTGAAGCAGCTGGGGGATGGCCATCATCACCCTTCCCCTGCTTCCTGGCAGAGCCAGGCTAAGCTCTCCTGTTTGCTGGCAGCCCTCTTAAGTCTGAATCTGCTTTCTTCTCTGTGGACCACCTCGAAGCTGGGCTGCCTGGGCTCCCATTAGCCCTTATGACGCCTTTGTAGAAATAGCAATAGGTATCCTTTTTTCAAGACACTTTACTTATGTTAGAAAACCATCATAATATACTGATTTTGTTAGAAGACTTTTACTGTTATTTGCCAGGAATTGTTGTAGTAATGGAGAAGGCAATGGCACCCCACTCCAGTACTCTTGCCTGGAAAATCCCATGGCTGGAGGAGCCTGGTAGGCTGCAGTCCATGGGGTCGCTAGGAGTCGGACACAACTGAGCGACTTCACTTTCACTTTTCCCTTTTATGCACTGGAGAAGGAAATGGCAACCCACTCCAGTATTCTTGCCTGGAGAATCCCAGGGATGGGGGAGCCTGGTGAGCTGCCGTCTAAGGGGTTGCACAGAGTCGGACACGACTGAAGCGACTTAGCAGCAGCAGCAGCAGCAGTTGTAGTAAAGGTAAAATACTATGTGACTAGAACCCTTCAAATGTGGTGTGCTTGTGCAATGCACAGCCTGCACAACTGTTCCTGACCATCCTGATAAAAGTAATATATTAGCAGTTGCTGAAGCCAGCCGCAGAACGCTGATCTGGAAAAGCAGCTGAGCCATAGCAGGACTGCAGGAAGGCCTAGGAAAGCACAGACCTCTCCCTTCAGCCTCCTCAGTCTCTCCACTGACCATCTTCAAGTGTGGCCCAACTACTGGGATCCCGTTTGGAGGAAACTTGGTATCATTTGGGCCTGTCAAACTCCTTTCTATCTAACAATCTGATCCACTCCAGGCCCCTGAGAACCGAGGCAGAACATGAAGGAACAGACTGAGGATGAGTAACCTAGATAAGAATGAGCTGTAGTTTCTACCTTAACAGCAAAAATTCATTTTTTAAAGCTTCCACATGGTGACAAAACAAATGGAAGATGACTTATGCTCCTCATTTAGCACGGCTGGTTTCATCCACTCTCGTCTTGTGATGGATCCAGACTGATGCTAGTTATAAACTACCAATACTTCTCCCTTTTGGTCCTCAGGGGATGACATGGGGCACTGTGTGGGGACTGGGGTGCGGGAGGAAGCATATATACTCAATCCCCTTCCACGGCTCCCCAACTCCTGCCTGAGGCCTGGAGTCCTTGGCTCCAACCAGATAAGTGAACTCTGACAGAACATAAAGAAATGACTATGCTTGTTTTGCTCAGAAGTGGCACATCTGAATAAAACTATCCTTTTAAAAGTGGCCACTTGAGGAAGCTGTTCATTTATTATACTTTCATAAATTAATGTTCTCTTCACAGCCATCTTCTAGGGAGCTGGGGTTATCCAGGCCGCCAAGTTTCTCCAAGGATGCTGCTGCTGCTCAAATTGTTTTGGAATTCCTTGAACATTGCTCACAGAGTTAGCTTATTCCTGTTACTTGTTTCCATCTTGTCATCCTGTGTTTAGGACCCAGGACTGTAATATCTGGGTTAATAAACTAACTTATTCACTGGACTTGGTTACAACCTAACTGTGGCTATTTTCCAAAAATCAAATCTGCTCTTGAAGGACAAAGATTTGCCTCCTTTGAGGATATGCAGGCTCTGAGCAGTGGAATGTTCTGGAAAATCATGACAGCATCCTTTGGGAGACAGCATCCCTGAGATGACAGTTCTAGAAGGGAGAATACTAATTTCAAAGTTATTACTGAGCCTTATTGACTATGCAATTTATTCAGTTAAAAATATTTAGAGATTTCCCTCGTGGTCCAGTGGTTAGGAATCTGCCTTCCAATGCAGGGGACGCAGGTTCCATCCCTAGGCGAGGAACCAGGATTCCATATGCCGTGGGGCAACTAAGCCCTTGAGCCACAACTAGTGAGAAACCTGGGTGCCAAAAGGAAGGACCTGTGCACCAAAACAAGACCCAGCACACCAAAATAAAATAAAATAAAACTATTTATTGAGTGCCCATTCTGTGACAGGCGCTGTTTTAGGGGTTGGAGATAAGGCAGTGAACAAGACAGATAAATGCCTCTCCCCTCTTGGAGCTTACTGTCAAATGTGGGAAGATGACAATAACATTAATTGGCCACATAGAAGCTCCATGACGATAAGGGTGACAGAGGAAAAGAAGCAGGGAGTGCTGGGGAAGGGTCAGTCTGCAAATGCAGAGGTCAGGGGGGTCTCCTGCAGGAGGGACAGATGACTCAAGACCTGGAGGAGGTGAGGAATGACATAGGCAAGATGCTGAGAAGGATTTTGAAATAAAAAGAATCAACTCTGCCCACCCTCAGGCCACCCAGTCATTACAGCTTACTGTCCTAGAGCCCACAGACATACACCATTTGCATGTTGCCTCCTCATTTGCTGAAGCAAACATTTCCCCATGTTTTATTCAGTTTATGATTATAATATGAATTGACACTTAATATTTGTTTAGGTCAATGTATCATGAGTCACTAAACCCAGCCCCTATCATTAGTTGTTTCTCTATTTTTTTCACAGCAAAGAAGCCTACAGTGGCCATTTATTTATCAACAGTTTTTTGGTTTGTTTGCTTTATTTCCTTAGGATAAACTCCCTAAGGGAGAGAAGAGAGTCAAAGGAAGTTGAGTGTTTCTGCGGCCTTTGCTACATAATGTGCTGTTGCTTTCCTAAGGGGACAATGCTCATTTTTTTTCTTTTTTTAAGATTATTTTAGTTAATTAATTAATTTTGGCTGTATGTGGGATCCTAGTTCCCATGCCCCCTTCACTGGAAGCGCAGAGTCTTAACCCCTGGACTGTCAGGGAAGTCCAGACAACACCCATTTTTGGCTCTAAAGCCCCGTCTGTTAAACTCTTGGCTCCTACCACACCTCACTCTTCACTCCTGGTACATCCTCCAGGTTCCTCCAGACCCGTCACATGAAGACAAACAGCAACAGCTAGAAAGAACCAGACTGCCTGGGCCGGGGAGAGATCAGGGTCAAGGGTCCCCACGCTGCCGGCCCCGACCCAGGCCAGATGCAGGAACTGCAGGCGGCACTCACGTGAGCTCGGGGTAGACGTTATCCAGGTACCAGCGGAAGGACTTGCAGTTCATCTTCTTCCTCTGCTCGATCCGCGTGGCCACGCTGGTGAAGGAGGAGGAAAGGCTTAGCAGTGGGAAGAAGCCTGGGAGGCCAGCCCCCTCCTTCCACCTCCCCAGGGGGAAGGTCACGGAGCTCTCCAAGTCTGCCCTCCAGCCTTACTTCATTCTCTGACCCGCAAACTCGCCCCAGGGCTCCTGGCCATGCTTTATTTCTCTCCTCAAATCAGGGGCCAAGCTTTAATCTCGGCTTCTTCCTCCTTGAGACCTCAGTGAGCACACCATTGCCTGGTGCTTATTTTCACAGACAGAGCAGAGCCTTAACGTACTAGTAGTTTTCCTTTCCTGCATTCCAGCTGAGCAGAAAGCGTCTACCAACAAGAAAACCGTGTTTCAAACATTTTTCCAAAAATGTGGCAAATAAGAACCATCTGATGTGTCCACGGACATCTTACTCAGCTCCAGGGATCATAATGTCCACTGACAGAAGACCAGCACCACCCTCGGAGCCTGTTTGTTCTCAGTAAAGTTGGGGTACAACCATCCACCTCCAAAGGTTTTTATGAGAGTCAAATGAAGAGACGTAAGTGCCTAGCACAGGGTAGGCCCTCAGCAAATGTTACTTCCTCACTAAAACAAAGAGTGACATAACTTTTTTTTCTTTAAGGGACAGATACAAATAAATAGAGGAAAATTCATTGATGATCACTAATGTTTTCAAACATTTCTGACCACACCATTAAGTAAGAAATATATACATCTTACATTGTGACCCCGTATACCCATGGGCATATATGGACATACAACTAAAATAAGAGTTTCACAAGACAGTATCTATCCTCAACTTCAATCAACTGTTATATTCTGTTCTAATCTGAAATGTTCTAGTTCTCTATCACTTAAAAAAAAAAAATACTGGTCACGTCATACTTGATTGATTTTGAAAATGCTTAATTAGACTGTAGTCATAACAGTCCAGGGCAGAAAAATAAGCTAACAGATCACCATCAGATAGAAACAGCAAGGAAGCCGAAACCCCCAGGGTTTTCTGCAGACAGCCATCTTTAAGCACTTCCACAGACATCCATCCTGCAGGCAGCTGGTGGATGGGCAGTGCTTGCATAAGTAAGCCCTCTCTGGTTATTTCTCCCCATGAGGATGCTTCTTCTTCGAGGACCAGAACATTGTCTCTGTGTCATATACCCTACAGTCTCCAAAGAGCCCAGGGGTGTGGGGTTCAGTTGCTCAGGAGACCCTGAACGCTTCTCTGGAGTACAAACGATTTAGTATTTCACTAAGCTTGTGAGCAAAGGCACAAGGCTAGGGAAGGGGCCCACCTGCCAAAGGCCTTCCCAATGGCCGATGGCCGGGCCTCATAGTAATACTGCTTGTACTCATCCATCCACACCTCTGCGGTACGCTTGGTATTCCTAAAAGGAGAGGAAGAAGCAAAATAAGGTCACCAGGTTGGGGACAGAGTTAGGGTTGGGATCTAGATCAGCTCCATGCAGTACAGGGAGAGGAGATGTTCAGGAGTGCATGCAAAATGGCACTGATGTAGGAGTATACATGAGAACAGTCTTTTTGGAGGACAATCTGTCAGCATCCATCAAATCTGGGGGAATGGATACTCTCTGACACTCCACTTAGAGGAATCCATTCTACTGAAATACCAGCATGTGGGCAAAGGGACATATACAAGAATATTTGTGTCATAAAACATTGGCAACAACCCTAAATGGCCATCAATAGGAGAATAATGAACTACATCCACATGGCAGAGTACCAGGCAGCCTTGAAAAAGACCTGAAATCTGTTAACAGTAGTTTCTTTTGGAGAGAATAAGCGGATAGGTGTAAGACTGGGTGAAAGGGACTTTCACTTTTTTTCTCTCTATGTGATATGAAGAGTAAAAATTATAATGTACAGTATATGTACAGATATATATATATATATATATATATATATATATATATATATACAGACAATATACATGGATACAGCTTGAATTTTTAGTGACCATGTATTACTTTCATAATTACAAAAACAGTAAAGTGGAATAAGGGAAGCAAAACAAAAGGCCATTTGATGAGCTAGACTTGAGGAGCCCCCGTTGCCAATAAGCAAGTCCGACAAGACGAAGACTTGTCCTTGGAAGGGGAGAGTGCTCACGGCACTCCTCCCACCTCCCCTTGCCTCCACCATCAGGAGAGTGGGTGAGGGGGGTGGTCCTCCAGGACCTGCCCACTCCCCTTCAAGATGAAGTGCACGCTGCGGCTGGGAACACGGATGGGCAGACGCTGACTAAGTCCGAGTCAGGACACAACATCCATGACCAGTACTTGGGACCCAGTGTGTGGAGGGCAGCTCCCAGGTGGTCATTTCACCAGTTTTCCAAGACCTTCATGAACAAAGACAGTCAAGCCAAGACAGGCCTGGAGGAGACACCCCCAACTTCATCTTTCCAGCTCTGAAAGTACCAGGATCCCAGAATGGAAGGGACAAATGGGGAGACTAAGACTGGGGTAGTTGCTCAAAGTCCCAGGAGTCACTGACAGGGCTGGGGTCTAGGTGTCCTGGCTCCTAGTGTGATGCTCTCTGCACTGTGACCTACCTGATGTAGGTGAGGGCATTGCCCTCGGGGAAGTTGTACGGGTGCCGTTTTCTGAAGACGTGGCCCACCCGGCTGCAGGGCACGATCTCCAAGCTCCCGCCGCACATCCACACCCGGAAGGAGAGCTCTGCGGAGATGGCAGCCGTCAGAAGGGGCAGGGGCCTTGGCGCGTCCCCGCAGAGTGAAGGTGGGAGGAGCTGGCTTCCCTTGCCTTTGGGGTCCCCTTGGAGGCACACGCTGGGGTTGGAGCTCCTGGGGTGCACCCACTCCTTGCAGGTGTTCCTGATTGCTCCCTCCATATATGCGCACACACACATCCCACAAACCCCCTCCACACACGCACATACCACACACATGCCCTTCACACACACATACCACACACACATTCCAAAATCATACCACACACACACTCTCCACACACACACATACCCTCCACACACAACCACACACACCACACACATACCCACCACACACATACCCTACATATACACAGACCCATCACACACATATACCCTTCACACACATACCTTCCACACACACATACCCTCCACACACATACCACACATCTCCACACACATATCCTCCACATACATAGACCCATCACACACATATACCCTTCACACACATACCCTCCACACACACATACCACACATCTCCTCCACACACATACCTCCTCCACACGTACATCATACATACACACCACACGTACTCTCCATACACACAACCCACATACAGACACTCTCCACACACACCACACACATTCCCCACATCTAAGCCCTTGCAGAGCAGCAGGAAAAGTTTTGAAGGAACACCAAGACCATGAATGGAAGGAAAACTAAATCAAAGGGCAGCATCAATCATTTCCAGCCTCTGCCTAGAAAGTCCTATCCAGACATGAGCTAAGGATGAACACATCTGCTTGTCAGAGCTGAGAGGCTAGAAAACCAACACCAAGCAAATGAAAGGCTGCTCCAGTTGGCATTTTTCTGGCTGGCCCAGACCACCCTCTTGGCCCTCGTGGTCTCCATTTACAGCTACCACTGGCCCTACTAGGGGCTTCCCAGATGGTCCTAGTGGTAAAGAACCCACCTGCCAATGCAGGAGACATAAGAGACACAGGTTTGATCCCTGGGTTGGGAAGGTCCCCTGGAGGAGGGCATGGCAGCCCATTCCAGTATTCTTGCCTGGAGAATCCCATGGACAGAGGAGCCTGGTGGGCTACAGTCCCTAGTGTCACGAAAAGTTAGACACAACTGAAGCGACTTAGCACACACACACGCATGCATTGGCCCTACTTAGACACACTGTCTGTTGGTGGTGGTGGTGATGCTGAAGGAGCTCTCATAGATGACCGGTCCCTAGTAGAGCTAGGAGATGCAAGCGGTGGTCATCCTGCCTCCCAGAAGGGGATGTAACAAGTTTCTCACTCCGTTCTCCACTCAACAGTCCTTCTGTCAACTTCTGGCAAGGATCCACCTTGGTAGCTGGCTGAACCTCACATAATCTCTTCTGATTTCTTCCTCTCTTTCCTTTTAACCCTATAGTTGGACATCCTGTGACATTAAAACATCTCTCTCCTGTCCCAGAAAATCCACAGTGTTGTTTTTTTGTTTTGTTTTTAATTTTTTGAAAAAGGAAAGACCACGTTTCGTGAGTTCCAGCCTTGGTCCCTCTTCCTACTCCCCAGGTGGCTGTAAGGACACTCGTGGTCCCTGGTCTGGTCTGGGGGCTCTCACCTGGCACAGCTGCTCAGAGTCCTCCCAGTGACTAGCAGAGTAGGGAGCAGAGGACTCAGGACTACCTCCTGGCCAGCCTGTGTGTACCAGGCAAGTTCCCGATATGGTCCTGGGACCAGGTCTGGACATTCGGCATATCTGGACCCACTTTCAGGGTTGGCTATATTAATGGGCTTCTCTAGGTCTACTTGCTAACTGCCAGGCCTCTTTTTCTCTTCTCCTGGTCAGAGCTCTGCAACTAGTTCAGCAACTGAGATTCAGAACTGGGGACAGAAGATCTGCATTCTAGTCCCATTTCTGCCAGGCTAACTTTGTTACACTATTAATAGTTAGGGCTTCCCTGATAGCTTAGTCGGTAAAGAATCTGCCTGCAATGCAGGAGACTCCAGTTCAATTCCTGGATTGGGAAGATACGCCGGAGAAGAAATAGGCTACCCACTCCAGTATTCTTGGGCTTCCCTTGTGGCTCAGCTGGTAAAGAATCTGCCTGCAGTGTGGGAGACCTGGGTTCGATCCCTAGGTTGGGAAGATCCCCTGGAGAAGGGAAAGGATACCCACTCCAGTATTCTGGCCTAGAGAATTCCATGGACTGTATAGTCTATGAGGTTGCAAAGAGTCAGACATGACTGAGAGACTTTCACTTTCATCCCACTTACCCCATATTGTCATATTATTGTTTACTTATTGTCATTACTAGCAACAATGGCAACAACAAAAGCAGTTAACCATCATGCATTTACTGAGCACTTTGTGCTCTTTATGGCTGACGTCTAATTCTCACAGCTACCACATGACATTGGTGTTATGATCCTTGTGTTTTTAATAAGGACTGTGAAGCTCAAAGATGTTAAATAACCTCTCCGAGGTCACCCCCACACTCAGTTGCAGAACTGTAATGTAAAGTCCATACTTTGTTCAGCAAGTCCCATTATTTGAACCAGATTCTTCAGTATACTCAGCAGATTTTTACCAAAGACCTATTTATGACCCATCAGATACTGTTCTAGAATCCCTCATACTCTAGTGAGAGAAGACAGGAACTCAGTAAAATAAGAAACAGAAATGCAAGTAGACAAGAAAGTGAGTAGAATACATGGTCTAGTTGTGTTACAACCCCATGGACTGTAATTCTCCAGGCTTGTCTGTCCATGGGATTTCCCAGGCGAGAACACTGGAATGGGTCACCATTTGCTCCTCCAGGGGATCTTCCCGACCCAGGGGTCGAACCTGTGTCTCCTGCACTGGCAGATTCTTTACCCCTGAGCCACTTGGGAAGCCCTTAAAATCTGTGCGATGGTAATACATGCAGTGAAGAGGATGGAGCAGGCAGGAAACTGAGGGCGATGAGCAGAGCTGGGGGTAGGGCCACAATTTTAGTGAGGCTGATCAGGGATGTTCTCCACGAAAGGAGACATCTGAGCTGAGGCCTAAGGAGGGGAGGAAGAGTCACGTGGCTCTTGGGGACGAGCACTGAGGGCAGAGGAAACAGCAAGGGCACAGATCTAGAGGTAAGAGCGCAGTCAGGGAGAGGTTGAGGCAGTAGGAGCTGAGTGCAGAGTTGGTGGTATGTCTTGTAGGGGAAGGGCAGATGGTCTGAGGACTTTGGGTTTTGCTCTGAGTGACACGGGAGCCCTTGTGGGGTCTTGAGCAGCAGAGTAACATGATCTGACTGCATTTTAAAAGGATGCCTAATGAGAATCCCAAGGTTTGCACATTTGCCACCTGGACTCTAAGCACTTGCCTGCATTTGGCTCTCTCAGGGGAAACAGGAAGGAGTCTCCGTTTAGGCACCTCCCTTCCTTCCACAAAGGAACAGGACAAAAGGCCCAAACCCACCAGCGGTGGAGTCTCCTGGCTCAAAACTGGTCCCAGCAGTTGAATGTCTGAGCTACAGGGCTAGCCTGGGAATTTCTTTGAATTTCTTCGAAGAAACAAAACCTTCCCTAGAACCACTGCATGGTTCACCTTTCAAGTTCCCCCAACCACTGAGCCCTGGCCTCAGGCAGAGTTTAAAGTTAGCTGTTTGGTCATTTACTTGTTTCTCTGTCAGGCCCCAGCCTTAAAAAAAAAAAAAAAAAAAAAAAGAAGGAAGGGAGAAAGAAAAAGGCCTCTGGACCAGCAGAGATCCTTAGTTTCTCAGCTCTCTGAGACTTCACAGGAAACCGACTTTGCCAAAGCTCCCTTCTGGCTGAGACCGAGGACACAAAAGAGGTCACTCTGGCCCAAAATACATGAAAGGAGGTCAGAATGGAAGGGTCACTGCACCCCAGTTCCCA
Source organism: Giraffa tippelskirchi (assembly GCF_054371585.1). Classification (NCBI taxonomy): domain Eukaryota; kingdom Metazoa; phylum Chordata; class Mammalia; order Artiodactyla; family Giraffidae; genus Giraffa; species Giraffa tippelskirchi. The sequence continues at coordinate 141,388,788 of NC_137281.1, read as the reverse complement.
GCATTGACTCCTCTGAATGCCTGCCTGGAAACCATTTCCAAGAGTAAGTTACAAAGGGGAGAAAATCCCATGTCTGTTCCCACTCCAGCTGGTTCTGAGTCAAAGCCCCAGTGCCCGTCTGCCCCACTGTCCCAGTCTGAGAGGGAAGAAAGACCTGGTCCTCCCAGCCCAGAAGCACAGACCATGACTTGGATCACACCTCACCACACTGAAGCGATCCCTCCAGTAAAGGTGCTTATCCTACACCTGTCAGATGTGGAGTTTCCTGACTGAGATCTGGAAGGTGGCGTCCACCTCAGTTTGCCCACGGGTCAGATGAGTCAGATACCACCAGACCTATTTACTTCTCAAGAAACTGGGTCAGGATGAAAAGGGAAGCAGTGGGAAAAGCTCTGCAAAGGACCGAGTGGGTCCAGGAACAGCAACGACAGGCCTTTGTCTTTTATGGGCTTCTTGGTATCCCTCCCTCCAGCTCCTGGAGAACCTCTGGGATTGTTCTCTGCCCTATTCCACCCTGCTCTTCATCTGGGAGGCTACTGTGTGGGCCACACCCCTGGGCTTCCTTCCTGAGTTAGGACAGCTTCAGCCTGCAGTCAGGGGGAGAGTGAGGGTGGATGTTCATCCCCTGACAACTTCCACATGGTACATGGGCTGACTGCAGGCACCCCAAGACCATAGCTTGTACTGGGGAGTGCTCTGTCCCCATCTTTCAGACCTAGGGGTGGCTGCCCCTCCCAGAAGTCACACGCCTAGCCCTACCCTGTACCTTGTGGTTCCCTATAACTTGTCCACACCATGTAAACAGGCCCTTTCATAAGCCTCCACATCAAGTGTTCCATCTGTATCCAGCCTTTGTCTCATGAACCTCACCAGCAGCCCTTGAGGTTCACTGACTCTTCTCTTCCCTTCTGGGGCTAAAGGGTTCCTATGGTGGTGTGTGTGTGTGTGTGTGTGTGTGTGTGCGCGCGCGCGCGCGCCTGTGCACGCTCAGTCATGTCCGACTCATTGCGACTCCATGAACTGTGACCCACCAGGCTCTTCTGTCCAAGGGATTCTCCAGGCAAGAATACTGGAGTGGGTTGCCATTTCCTGCTCCAGGGGATCTTCTCAACCCAGGGATCGAACCCTAGTTTCTTAGCATCTCCTGCATTGCAGGAGGATTCTTCACCACTGAGCCACCTGGGAAGCCCTATGGCTTCATAAGTTATAATAATGGTCACCAGTATCTTCATCCATCCTCATCCTTAGTGCTCATAACAGCCTCTTGGGGAAACTGAGGCTCTGAGAGGCTTTCACTTACCCAGAGCCAAACAGCTTGTAGGTGGTAGGGCCAGGGTTTGCACCCAATAATAGGGTCTGACCCTATTACTTATGTTGAACCATCACCCTCTACTGCACACCACCTCTCCTTCAGCCTTTCTGGTAGGGAAGCAGCCACATAGTTCCTCCACACATGTCTAGCCACGTGGCCCCAGGTTCTCCCTGACCACCTCATCTCTTTGTTTACTAGGTATGTGGCTCTGCACAAATTACTTTACCTCTCTGTGCCTCAGTTTACCAGTAGAATGGTACTTCAGAGATTCGTGGTGAGAATTTAAGTAATCAATGTGTTTAAAGTCCTTAAGGCCTTACACATAGAAAACACTCAATCTGGGTTTGCCTACTATTGTTACTGTGGTTATTCCCCAACTTACCAAAATTTTCTCCCCCCCAGATGTCCATCTGAGCATCATACTTTCCCAAGTGGTTAAACCAGGACTTGTCAATCACGAAGATTCCTCCAGCTATGACAGGCGTCCTGGGAGCAAGGAGAAGAAAGAGGTAACACATGAGCTGGAGAATCTGAGCTCCTCTAGATGGCCCCAGGGCTCAGGCCATTTCCCCTACGATCACCGCTTGCAGAGTCACTGGGGCTAGATGTCTGGCCTGTCCTTTGGTCTATGATCTCTCTACCCAGGGCTCAGAACAGAGTCAGCCCTTAGATCATGGATCTCTAAGAGCCCTGGTGGCTGAACCGGCCCCCAGCAGCCTCCAAAGCCTCTGACTCAGGGAAGGGAGGGGTCCCCCCAGAACCCACAACAGGTCTGACCTTATGGGCTTGGTGGGGTCTGTCCGGGCAATCTTCTGCTCCAGGGGGATCTGTTCCCACTTGAAATGCAGGCTCCAGTCGAATCCTAAGGGTCAGAGTGGGGTCTTAGGGTTCCTGTCCCCTCATTCTGCCCCCTGAGAGTCTCTCTTGATCAGAATCCAGCTTGCAGAGGGCCCTGGGCAATTGGTCATTCCTTCATTCAGAATGAGACAGATCCCTGTCCTCACAGAGTTTCAATCTACTGGGTAAGACAAAGACTTACAAAGATAAATCAATAAATGGATAATATGTCAGTTGGGGGTGAAAGTGCTAAAGAAAAGAAAAAAGACAGGAGACATATCTATGCTATTCTAGTAAGGGTAGCGAGGAAAGACTCTCTGGTGAAGCGACATTTGAGTAGAAACCTGAATGAAGGACTGATCCATGCAGACCGATGGGAAAGGGGAATTCTAGGTGGGAGAACAGCAAATGCCAAGGTCCTGAGGTGATTTCCCAAAGGAGAAATGACTGGCTCCCTCCCATTCATCCTCAACATCTAACTAATAATGACTGGGTCCATTTATTGGAAATCTGAGTCCCAGATAGGAAATCCACTCTGCTCATTAGCTCCTGGCCACAGATTCTCTGGAGCTGCTTTCCCAGGAGAACTTGCTGCAATGATAGAAGTGTCCTATATCTGTACTGTCCAACACGGTGGATGCTAGTCACTTGTGGTTATTGAGCACTTGAAGTGCTGCTGTGGCAACTTAGGATCTGAGTTTTGAATTTTACTTAATTTTAATTAACTTAAATGTACATAGCCCAAAGTGGCTACTGTCTACTGTATTGTACAGCATGGCTCTAAAGCCTAGATCAGAGCTGTCCAAAAGAAATACTTTGCAAGTTGGAAATGCAAGCCACATACGATATGCAATTTAAATTTTTCCAGTAGCCATATCTAAAAGAAAGAGCACATGAAATTAATTTGAATAATGTATTTTTAATGCACTATCGTCCAAAATACTATCATTTCAAACTCATGATCATATTCATAATGAAGACAAAAAATTACTAATGAGATTCTTTACATTCTTTCAAACTAAGTCTTCAAAACCCGGTGTGTATTTTATCTACAGTACATCTCAATTCAGACTGAGAATGGAGTCATATTTCAAGAGCTCAATAGCTAAATGTGGCTAATAGCTACTGTATTCAGCCAGGTCTACACCATTTGGGGGTGTACAAGTCAGGAATCCATGCAAAGTTGAGGGTTCCCCCTTCCCCATTGCCAAGATAGTTGTCATATCATGTTCTTCTGCCAGGACTTGTGCCCATCCTCCCTGGGCTAGCTGTATCTGAGAAGGATGTGTCCAAGTTTGGGGGCAGGGAAAGATTGGAGACTAGCTTGACTCTGCCCTGATCATGCCAGGAGCCTGCAACTGCCAGCTCTGGTCCTTCATCCCCAACTCCACAGCTCTACACAATCTCCTTTCGTTTTCTGGAGAGAAAGGGCAGGGAGATGCTGTCTCATTTTCTGGAGAGGCTCTGGCACAGCTGGGAAGAACAGCACCCAGCCAGGGCCTTTACCTGCCCTCATCTGCCTATTTTCATGTCTAGAGCCCCTCCCCTGGGAGCTGGACCTACCTCCGCGAAGGTCAGCAGATGCAGCAAGGTAAGCAAAATTATCTAGACTGATGACATCAATGATGGGGCTCACCACGCGGGTGTGGTCCTAGGGGAGGACACATGAGGTGGTGTGAGGTCAGGGACTCTGTGAAAAAAGCCCCAAGTGCCTGTTTGGTGAAGTTCTCTCGAGGCATGAGGTACTCAGCACCTCCTGTAGGACATCTCAGGCTCCCAGGAGCTGTCCTGCATCACCACACCAGGCTCACAGAAGGTCCCACTTGGGTCTCATGGGCACAATGCTCTCCCAGATTCTTCCTCTCACCATACTGAGCCCTGCTGGGATCTCACCTCCTCAGTGAAGCCCTCCCTGATTGCTGCAGGCGGAGGATTTCTTCCTCTTTTTAAGCTGCTTTCACAATTATAGTCCAGACAATTTCTGGGACAACTAATCAGATGTTGCCTAAGGTGGCTTTTCTGTTGCTGGTTTGAACTGTTGTTTTACTAATTGTCATCCACCTTGGTACACGTTGGGGTTGAGTCTTCCCAACTGGACCACCAGCAGCTTGAGGGTAGTGAGCCTGTTGCAGTCCCTGGGGAACCTGGGTGGCACTCCTTTCATGCCACCTCCACTTCAAGGTCAGACTCATACTCCCTTCATCACCTCCTAGACACAAATCCACCTCCAAAACATTGGTGGGTAATGCCAATGTTACTAAAGGGTTTTTTCCTGAGGTGGGGGATGTGGAGAGTAGTGGTAGTGGTGGATTTTATCATAGACCACATGCAAAACTTAATCGCCCTTCATCAGCAGGATGTCTGCTCTCTTCTTTTCTTCCTCCGTGGAGGGACAAGGAACAGAGTCTCTTCTTTCTTCTCTGTCTGCACTGACCCTCAAAATGCTCTTGTCTGCAACTTTCAATCTAGCACTGTCCCTCAATTCATACCCCGTCTTAGGATGACAAAAATGTGGGCCATGGCAGATCAGAGGAGATCATCCATGGTCTCACAGTGTTCCATGGGGGCCTCACTTTATCCTTTTTATAGACTTGTTTTTGTATTGAGATATAATTCACATTATATAATAATTTTATTAGATATAATTGATATACTATAAAATTCACCATTTAAAAGTGTACAGCTCTGTGGTTTGTAGTGTATTATTCACAGGGTTGTGTGACCATCACCACTATCTAAATCCAGAATACTTTAATCACCCCAGTAAGAAACTCTGTATCCACTAGCAGTCACTCCCCTATTCCCGTCCCTCCAGCTCCTAACAACCACTTGGTATTTTCTATTTCTGAACCCCCTCTAATCCACTTGGTATTTCCTCAGATTTGTTTACTCTGGACATCTCATATAAAGGGAATCATATAACTTACAGCCTTTTGTGACTGGCTTCTTTCACTGAGCATAAAGTTTTCAAAGTTCATCCATATTGTAACATGTATCAGTACTTCATTCCTTTTTATGGTTGAACAGTATTCCATTGTATGGATCTATCACTTGCTGTTTACCTATTCATGAATCGATAGACATTTGGTTGTTTCATATTTTGGCTATTTGAAATAACATTGCTCTGAACACTTGGATACAAGTTTGTGTATGCGGCATGTTTTCATTTCTCTTGAGTATATATCTAAGAGAGGAATTGCTGGGTCATATGGTAACTCTATGTTTAAACTTTTGAGGAACTGTCAGTCCATTTTTCAAAATGGCTGCCATTTGACATTCCCACCAGCAATGCACAAGGGCTCCTATCTATCCAAATCCTCACCAGCAGTTGTACTGTCCATCCTTTGATGAGCCATCCTAGTAGGTATCAAATAGTATCTTATGGTGGTTTTGACTTGCATTTCCCTAATGACTTAATGTTGAGCATCTTTTCATGTGCTTGTTGACCATTTGTCTATCTACCTTGAAGAAACATCCATTCAAACCTTTGCCCATTTTTAAACTGGGTTCAGTGTCTTTTATGGTTGAGTTGTAATCACTTCATCCTTTGTTCCATGTGTCCAAATCCTCCCATTCTAAAGAACAGCGGGCACATGGGAAGGCCCTCTGCTTGAGAACCATGTCCTCTCCTTCCTCCTTCTTAGGCTTCCCAGTCTGATCCACCACCCTCCACTCCTCCTCACTCCCCCGGGAGGAAAACACCGCCACCCATTGGCAGAAGGAGCTCCATGGCTCACCCATAAGTGAAGTCACTCAGGAGGGAGCAGATCACTTCGTTTCTAACTCTGCCTGTCCAGCTCTCAGAGACAGTTCATACCCTCCCCATCCGCAATGCCAAAAACATGGTGGGCACGTCCTGAGGAACAGAGCTCCCCCAGGGACAGAGAGACTTACCTCCTTCACTCGCTGCAGCATGGGCTGCAGCCACTCCGTGTTCACTTCGCAGTGGCTGTCCAGAAAGGTGAGGACGGCAGCTGCCGCCACGTCTGCCCCACGAACTCGGGAGCGGATCAGCCCTGAAGTGGGAGGGACAGGGTGGTGCTGGGACTCAGCCATCCCCACAAAGGCTCAAGGCTCTCTGCCCCTTAGGGCTCAGGTTTCCTCTGAGTTACTGTGATTTAACTTCTCTTCGTATTTGCTGATTTCTTCCCTCTCTCTTCCTTTCTCTTATCCACCCATCCATCAACCAGCAATACTCCAAGGCTGTTCTCTGAATGTCCCCCAGTGTGGAGGCCAGACACTGGGCTCTGGGGACACCCTGATGAACAGTCAAGAGTTTAGTGAACAGAAGTGGCAACAAAGTGTGGTTTGGTACCTAAGGAGAACTAGAAATCAAAACCCTTTCCCCTTCAACATGTAGGAACCTCAGGGTACTCCCCTCTGGCTGCACTATGCTGTATGACTTGCAGAGAATCTTCCAGACTAAGACAGGCTGGAGTCAGTGTTCTCTGCTTTATCAAATCTAAATGCCTTTCTCTGGCTTCAAGGCCCTCCATCATCTGTCCTCACTCCACTTACTCCCTCTGCTGACCAGGTTGGATTCTCCCAGGAAGGGAGACTAAGAAAAGGAAGGTTAAGAGGCTGGGCTCTGAGTGTGGGCCCCCTGCCTGAGGGTGGAATCTTGGCTCCTCAAGTTCATCACTCCAGGCAAATTACTGAACCTTCTTAAATCCTAGTTTCTTTATCTGCAAAACAGGATGAAGGGCTGTTATGAGGACTGAGTGTGAGAATGTGAGCAGAGATGAGAATGTAGGAAAGGCAGGAAGAGGCTGTTAGTACTACATGTACCCAGGCCTGACTGATGCCTTTGCTCAGAGTTTCTGGGCCTAGAATGTTCTCTCTTGTGCCCCATTCATCTGTCTCTCAACCCCCTCACCCAATCCAGGCTCCCTTCCAGATCACTCCCTTCTCCTTCAGCTCCCTACCCCCACATAATTACACCAGCCTTGGAATCCATAATAAGCTCTCCGAGGGCAGGGACCACGTGTATACTTCTTTTGTGTTCCCTAGAGTGTCATGCACAATCCTATGCCATAGTTGATGCTCCAAGTATATCTGCTCTATATTGCCCTGTGCTTTTCTCAAAGCATTTAATCCTTACAATAACTGTGCAGGGCAGAAAGAATATATTACTAGTCCCATTTCTCAGAAGAGACAACTAAGGCAGCCAGAAGTAGAGCTACTTGCCTACAGTCATGCTGTGATAAGGGCTGCTCCAAGACAGCAGAAGAGTCTTTCCGCAGACCTTGGTCTTGCCACTAGTAATGCAGCAAGACTACATTCAGTTGGTATAACATGGCATCAAAAGGGAGCAGAAGTCTAGACCAAAATGAGTCTACAGTAGCACCCAGGATCCAAGGACGTACCTTCCCGCCGGTCATTGCGCAGGCACTTGACCTTGGGGATCCTGGTTAGCAGCAGACAGTCTTCGGCTGAGGGTGGAGAGAAGGAAGCAAGACTGTTCAGATATGGACATCAGACCACATGTAGTTTGACCAGGCCCAGGGAAAGGGCTGGGGAAAGCGAGGTATGATCATCTCCACTGGGGGACTGGTCATCTCTCCATCCCCTACTGCCAGGACAGACTGAGGAATGACTACTTGTGGCATAACCCCCAGGGGGTGCCACAGAGTACCAACAACCTCTCCAGTCCAACACCCTCTGAGCTAGACTGTGTGTTAAGTTGCTTCACTCGTGTTGGACTCTTTGCAACTCTATGAACCGAGGTCTGCCAGGCTCCTCTGTCCATGGGATTCTCCAGGCAAGAATACTGGAATGGGTTGCCAAGCCCTCCTCCAGGGGATCTTCCCAACCCAGGGATCAAACCCACTTCTCTTGTGTCTCCTGCATTGGCAGGTGGGTTCTTTACCACCAGCACCACCTGGGAAGCCCATTTTGTGGGGACAATATTCTGCACACGACAGTTGTGATAATGAAGGATGCTGCAGATGTTGTTTAATTTTTTAAAATGTCATCTCACTGGTGTCCCATCAAAGAAACACCACTCCTTTGGCACCAAGGAGCAGAGCCAGAAAAGGCACTTAGTAAAGACTGAAGATCCCGGTGGGGAGCAGAGGTCAGCCTGTGGTGGCCAGGACTGTTTCAAGAGTGCCTCCCTCAGCATTCTGGAGAAATGAGGTATGAAGCGGTGCAAAAAAAGACGGACACTTACGATCTGAACTGAAGTCATCCACTAGAATGATCTCCTGGATCAGGCTGGCAGGAGTTCGGTTCAGGACGCTGGAGTAGTGACCAAGATAGATGAACCCAGATTTAGAGACCACCTTCTACTTCCTTCTTCCTACCATCGGCTCCCTTAGCCCCCACCTCGGGGGCCAGCACACTGACCATGGGTAGTTGCTAGCAAACCCTTCCTGCCCTGGTCAGTGGCTGAGGGGCAGGATGTTCCTCAGGCTCCTCCAAGCACCTGCTGATCCTGCTGCCTGGACCCTCAGGCACTTGAGACTCACCCCAGGTGGTGGGTGGGGACTGTCCTAGCTTACTTGAGGCAGGACCCATAGCTGCTCTGGCTGCCTGGGCTTAACAACAGCAACAAGGCCAGAGGCCAACCCCTGCTGGCCTGGATGTTGCCTGCTTGGAAAGCTGGCGAGGCTCCTTCTGACCTGATGGGTTAGGATGGGTGTTCTCAGAAAGCACCCCCACCCCAGCTCTTTCCCTCCCAACATCCCTCCTCTTCCTTCACTCCCGGTGAAGAAAGCCCAGGCTTCTTTAACCCTTGGAATACCACTGGGTGCTCCACTCCGAATCCTGTTCTTATCTACGTTCATTAAAGAAACAAGGTGATTAGAAGTCAAACTTGACCACAGGGCCAATCTTAGGAGGACAGAAGGGGTATCTCTCTCTGAATTGCTCTCAGGTGCCCACTGGGCCGGCACCCATCCACCTGAGGCCTCACTGCCATCCTTGCCTCCATCGGCTCCTGGCTCCTGCGTTTCTGCCCATGTCCTGGGGACCTGACCTTGTGTTCGTGCATCTCACTAATAGTTGGCCTTCTTGGGTCTCCTTGACCCTGAGTCACTAACCCCAGCTTCTCAAAAGGGCAGAACCCCCCGCCTTCCCAGTGCCCCCTGGTCTTCATGCTGTCTGGCAACAGCACCCAGTCTCAGTGTCCTCCCTTGCCAGGGCCCAGCAGATCCCCGAGGCCTGAGCACCACTGAGATGAGGGGTGAGGCGGAGCTTACCTCTTTACCGTGCGCAGGAGTGTAGAGCGGGCTTCGTTGTGGAAAGTGATGATGACGCTGGTGGCCGGCAGGTCCGAGGAGTAGGACACGGATGGACAACTGAGAAGAGAGCAGAGAGCACAGAGGGCAGCTGTAGGACATCCTGGGGACGTCCTGGGGACATCCAGGCTTGAGGCTTCTCTCTCTCCAGTCTGCTGCCCCTGAGGTGGGGCGCAGGCCCTGTTCCCCCAGACCCACGCCCACCCCACTCAGGCTGCGCAGCCTGGAGTCCTCGGAGGGAAAGCACAGGCTACGGGAACTTCCCAGGCCCAGGGGCTCTTCACCCATGTCCTAGAATCACTCGGAGCCCCACGGTCACTGAAGTGCTAAGGGAGGCTCTGACATGTGTAGGCACACAGGCAGAACCAACCTGGACCAACCGACAGAACTGCCTGCCCGATGCACCAACCAAGACAGAAAAAATGGCAGGGGAGAGAAGAGGGAAAATGGCCTTTTCTCTCTGTAGCTTCTTCCTTCTTGTCGCCTGTCTCCTGACATCTGGTGGGATCTAGGGAGGAATTGCCCCCATCCTGCCCTCCCTGGAATCCCTCTCTCTCACTGCCAACGTGAACAGCCTGGCTGGCGACAGCAGATAGGGCACCCTTACTCTTTTCATGGGCCCTGGGGTACCTGGGGGGAAAACTGAAGTCTCTGAGGAGACACCAAAGGCACTTCCCCCCAGCCCACTCCCTCCCCCGGCAGCTCTGTGCTCCCACCTTCTCCAGACACCACATTTTGGGCCCCGTGGCTCCCCTGTCCTCTGGAAAGGGAATTAAAACAATCCATCCCCGCCAGCCTTCACCGCTGTCATTTCTGAGAATGCTTCTGTGAATGCATTTACTCGTGCTCCTGGGGCTGGCGGGAAGGCAGCCACAGAGCTGGTTTTCGTCGCAATCTTCTTTATTACAATTGCTCCCTGACTATTCCAGCCGCGACCATTTTTTCATTACGGCATTCATTCCACTGACAGCGGCTTACGGCCGAATTCCCAGGCCCATTTCCTGTCCAGCAGAGCAGACAGGGTCAGACAGGCAGGAGTTCCACTAGCCTGGGACCCCCACAGGAGAAATCATGACAGGCCTTAAAATAATTATCCTTGAGAGAGGGTGTGGGGGAGGAGGAGGGGTGGAGAAGTTCACCTCTGCCCGGGAAGCCAGGCGTTCCAAGTGCCTCTCCTCCCAGAGGCTTGTGGATTTGGGGGCTGGAGGGGGCTTGGTCTGCTGAGATGGGGACCCCTGGAAGAAGGGGTCAGCCCCCTGCACTGACCTCTAGGGCTCTAGTTCTCTATCTCCAAACCCTAAGTGCCCAGGAAGGAGGGAATGTGGACAGTGATGCCACAATGATGCCCTGAAGGTGGCCAACCTGCCCACACCCCATCTGGATAGTGGAGTTGACCTTTTCCCACCCACCCCCTTCAACCCTCTCCATCATGCATTTCTCTGGAATTTGTATCTGTGTTGATAGGAATGTATGGCTCTCAGGGACCAGGAGCCTCTGAAAAGATTTGTCTCATGTCTGTGCTTTGACTTTGGGGCTGGTGGGGTCTTCTCTGCAATGCGGGTAGGTCTGTCTCACATAGTTTAGGTGTCTTTGGAGACCTCCCTCAAGGGGGCTCCCTGGATTGAGGGCTGCATCAGGACCTGGCCTGACAGTCTCAGATCCAACAGGAGCTGCGGCCTGGAAGGGGAAGAGTGTGGCTCACCCCGCACCCCGGGCTCCGCCAGGGGAGGCCCTGCCCACCACCGCCAACACCTTCTTTGCTGTCCCTACAGACATGCGTGTGCAAACACACACACGCGCACACACACACACACGCATGCACCCCCTGATCCATCTCAGGCTTCTGAGAAGCCTGGGCAGAAGCACCAGGGCAAAAGGAAAGGCCTTCCTCACCAACCACCACTGGCCTGGATTTGAAGAGTCTCGTTTTAAAATGTGTGTAGCCCCAAGAGGAATTCCGCCTTTAAGTTTCCTGGTGAACATCTGAGAAAGTTCAGAGTAGGGGAGGATGGGGGGAGGGCAGAGGGGATCCAGGCCAACCCCTCAATGCTCAGATTTGGGTCAGCGGAGCCTCCAGGCCCTGGGGTCCTGGTCTAGGGCCTCTCCCACCTAGCACGCCAGGAGAACAAAGAGCAAGACCAGGCAGCATTTCTGGGAGTTGCTGAGGAAGGGTGGGAGGCCGTGGGGCAGGCAGAGAGGAAGGAAATGGATGCCAGTGGGGGCAGAGCACAGCACTCTACTGTTTGCACAGGGCAGGCGGGGCTGGTGGCCCCGTGGGCACCACCAGCCAGGCACCAGGAACGCCAGGCTCACCCACCCCCTGCGGAAAAACCTCCCCCTGGTCTCCCCGATGGTCACTCTCGCTTGGACTCCGGACTGAGGTACTGAGGGGCCTCTGTGGCCTGGCCAGGAGGTCTCCTTGGGCCTCTCAGACCCTCACGAGGTCAATGAAACTAAGAGGAGCCAGGAAAACGACAGATAGGAAGGGTTTGCCTATCTCAGTACCTGGACTGAGTCAGAGGAAATTGTCCTCATTTCTTAAACTCACGTGACTGAAAGAAAAGGCAACTGGGGTCGGCCCTTCCCTCCATCTTTCTTTCTCCACCAGCACAACAGAGGCCACACCTGTAATGGCGGGTGTCCCGGATGGGCCGGTCAGGGCTCAGCTTGTCGCTCTCCAGCTGATTGAAGGCGTGCTGCCTGTAGGGGTCCTCTCCAGGCTTCAGCTGCTTGGCTGCCAGGTACGCCTTCTCATCAAAGCCTCTGGAGGGCGTTCCTGTCACCTGAGACAAAGGTCAGCATAAGAAGGGCCACAGGCAAGAGGACAAAGGAGCCACTGCGTGATGGGTACTTATGACAAGGCGGGAGCCAAGTATCACCTCATCTGTACCTGAGCAGGAGATCATTATTTCCCCCATTGTACAGATGAGGAAACTGAGGCTTGAAACAGTACTCCCATATGTAGGGGCAGGGAGTATCTGGGAACTCTGTACTTTCCATTCAATTTTATGTACCTAAAACTGCTCTTAAAAAGTAAAGCCTGTTGGACTTCCTTAGTGGTCCAGTAGTTAAGAGTTTGCCTGCCAATGCAGGGGACACAGGTTCGATCCCTGGTCCAGGAAGATCCCACATGCTGTGCATCAACTAAGCCCGTGCACCACAGCTAGTGAGTCCATGTGCTGCAGCTACTGAAGCTTGGGCACCTAGAGCCCACGCTAGCAACAAGAGAAGCCACTAAAATGAGAAGCCCCAGCACTGCAAGTAAGCATAGCCTCCACTTGCCACAATTAGAGAAAGCCCATGTGCAGCAATGAAGACCCAGTGCAACCAAAAATAATAAATAAATCAATATTAGAAAATAAAAAAGCCTATTAATAAAAAAGCTCAAGGTCAGAGCTAGTAAGTCCCAGGTTTCTGGAGTCAAACTGGTCGTTCTGACTCGGAAGCCCACACTCTTGACCAATGCTCTTTGCTGGATGTGGAGATGGTAACACTTTGGAGGGCACCAGATCCCCCAAGATAAGGGGACCACCTGAGGGGACCACCAACCAGGCTTGAGGTCACCAAACAACCGTCAGATGGACAGTCTCCTTGGTATGGGGCTAGGCATGTAGGAGGTGCCTGATCAGTGAAACAGCCAGAGCTTGGACAAGGTTCTGCCCAGAGGACCACCTGGGAGGACAGGTGGGCCCTCCCAGGCTGATGCCAGAGCTGCTAGGATGCCAATGCATCGACAGTAAAGCATCTTCTCTGGGATTCGTGCTTGCTGCTGAAATGGCCCACATCAGACCTCCAGGGCCCCGGGTGCTAAGTGCTGGAAAGTGATGGATGGTAGTTGCCATGGCCCAGCCCCTTCCTCTTAGCCTCATCCTGTTCTGTGCTCCCAAAGTCCCCCCATGAAAGACACTGGGGAAGGACACATTTGAGATGAATGGATGGGTAGATGGATCCTGACATCTCATTATTTGAGCCACACTGCTGGCTGGCTTGTCCCCAGAGTGCCCAGAAATATCATCAACTGTGAGTGCACCTCGACTCCACCCCTTCCACCTGACCAGCAGCCCAGGCAGGAGCTGTGGGCCCGCAGGGGCAGCAGGAAGGTGAGTAAGAGTTGTCCAGGGATAGAACCCCTGCATGAGAATCCCGCCACAGGCCTAGTCTCTAGAGGGATGGTCCCAGGAAGGCAGCTAGACCTGCGGAGAGGAGACCAACGTGTTAGGTGATGCTGGGGGACAGCCACCAGCAGCCCAGGGCCTCCACGTTCCCCTGAGAACCTAGAGCTCCAGGGAGTGCCTGCCTCTTTTAGGGCCGCCTCTCTGTAGTGTTCCCGCCTCCTAGGAGCCAGTCCTGAGCTCCCTGAGGTCAGAACCAGTGAGGGAGACTTCCTCGGGTCCACTGGGCCCAGCCTTGTGCCACACACATGCTTCAGATGGTGACAATGGCTGTAGAAGCCGCTCTGTGGTGTTCTGATTTGGTGCCATGCCAGGGGCTAGGCAGATGGGGTGGAGTCCTCATGGACTCAAAATCCATTTCAGGAAAGAGAGAAGGAGGGAAGGAAGGAGGAAGAGGGAAGGAGAGAGAGGGGGAGAAGGTTCTGGCTTGAACCTTGAATTGCTAGAAGGACCCAAGCTGTCAACTGTGAGAGTGAGAATGAGGGTTCTTTTGTGTCCTTCCCCCCGGGGAAAGAACAAGTGCTAACTCTGCCCCCCACTTCCACTCAGCCGGGGGCCAGGGAAATGGAAATCAGCCTCCAGTTGATGGTAGAGGAGCTAAAATGAGAAAAAAAAAATTGCAGAAGCTCTCATAGGGAGAGTATATTACTGAATTATCCTGCAAGTCAACTGAGAGAAATAACCATGCCATGCTTATTTATTTAGGACTTATGGCCACTCTGTGGGCTCAGGAAACCCCCAAGCCCTCATCCTACACTCACCCATCACCCAAAAGATATTAATCGAAAGCCACCCATCCACCGGGCACTGGGACACACTTCTGGAAGTTCCAAAGATCACCCAATCATTCATTCATTTTATGGATGCTTGAATCCACGCACTCCTTCATCCATCCACCCATTTATTCAGAAAAGCTCCACTGAGCACCTGCTGTGTACCAGAAAGAAGGATTGCTCCTGACACTGTCCTCTCCTGCCTTCCTCGCCTCATTCAAAGCTTCCTTGGGGCCTCAGAGAACGTTGTAGAAGAGCATCTTTACAGAAGTTCCTCTCGGGGCCTCAAAACTGAACTAGACATCCTCAAAGATGCATCTACTGGTCCCTTCCTCAGACCATAGCCTCTGATGGTCCAACCCTCCTCCGAGGTTGGACCCTTCACCCATGACACACCTTTGTGAAGAATGGCACCAAGGAAACACAGGCCTGTTCTCTCCAGAGGTCTCAGCTCTGCTTTCCCATTGACCCAGCATCCACAGGGTCTGGAGCTGAAACCTCAGTGGCCCAGAGTCAGCCAAGTGGGGGGAGACTGAGGAAGCGTAAGATGGGAACTCTCCATCCCGCCCCTCCCTGGCCTCAGCCCAGTCACCACTCGGAGCTCTTCTACTGGGTATCTAACCAGTCCACACACACACCCCACAGCCCATTTCCCTGCAGCTCCTGAACTCTCCTCTCCCCCTGACCCTGGCCTTTGATCCTGAGACTTCCAGGCCATGACCACCTCTAACTCCACGCCTCAAAATGAATTCTTCACCAGTTCCCCAGAGCAGCTGCTTCTCCTGTGCTGCCTAAGGTGGACATGGGCAGTCCCACCCTCTGGGTCCTCCCGGTGGTAAGTCCAGGGGTCACCCCTGGTGCCCTCCCACCCCCAGGCTCCACAGACTGATGCAGACCCCAGCCCTGGATCCCACAGGCAGTGGCTGAGGCACATTCCACTAGTGTTAAAGCAACAGGTTATTCACTGAGAGTCTAGTTTGTGTTAACACTGTGCAAGAATCAAAAGGACAGCTCCCAGAAGAGAAATCTAGGGGTCTAGATCACCCACCTCTCCTCTCCCATCCCACACAGGGCATGGCCATGCAGGATCATGAAGAAGCCTCCACCCTCAAACTTAGATCACGGGCGGCTGGAGAACTGGCCATGGGACCTCACCCACCCCATCTCGGCTGGGGCAGGAGTCCCACGATGGTGCGGGCACCAGGCCCTGGTAAGAAGTGCGCTGTGGTCTCCTATTCTCCCAGCCACACTGCTTAGAAAGCACACTGGCGAGGGGTAGAGCATCCTTTGGCTCTAGGCTGAGGGACCATAAGGAGCTATATCTTGATCAGCCTCAGGGACCTGAGATGCTGGACTCTGGTCCAGCTGGAGCCACTGGATGGGACTGGCACTGCTGCCCTTTCTGGATGAGGGCACAGGGGCTGTCTGTGGAATTCTTATACTGCATGGCACTGACATCTTGCTTTATGTCACTTTCTTTTCCACTAGGTTGTGAGCTCCTAGCACCTGGCACATAGTAGGTATTAAGCAGATGTTTACTGAATAAAAGGATGAATGAGTGAGTGAGTAAATGAATGAATGAGTGAATGGATACCTAGATAGTGTCCCTGCTCTCACCTTACTTAAAATCATCTGGTGAGAAAACCACAGTGAACCGATGGGGTCCTCTGACATAGCACATGGCCTCCAGTGGCTTTCACCCTCCCTGGGTACGAGCCCCAGAGCTCACAGTGGCCCAGGAGGCTCTGCGAGCCGATGCCCTGTCACCTTGTTGGCCTCAGCTTCTACTGTTGCCCCTCTCTGGCTCTGCTCCAGTCACACTGGCCTCCTGACGTTCCCCGAGTCTGCCAGTACCCTTCCCCTCCACCCCTTTGTTCATTCTGCCTTCTTTCCAGAAGGCTCTTCTCCCAGATGTCTGCATAGCTTGCACCTTCACCCCCTGCAGAGCTCTGCTCAAACCTCATCTCCTTGGTGAGCCTTCCCCAACCACCACCAGTAAAACCCCAGCCCCACGCTTGCCTTCCATCCTTCCACCTGCTGTTTCTCCTTATAGTGCTTAGCACCATCGGATGTTCTACGTGCATTTTGCTTACCAATGCTATATTGTTGACTGCTTCTTCCCACAAAAATAAAACCTTCACCAGGGCAGGGATTGTCTGTTTCATCTAATGCTCAATCCTGAAGCCCAGAACAGTACCCAATGGGACTCAAAGACAATGGCTAATGAGTATGTGAGTGATGGAGCGATGAGCTTTCATGACCGCAAGCATCTCCTGCCCCCACACCACACTCAGCTAACACACTTGGAACTGAAATGGACCAAGATGGTGGCAGGGTAGTTTTTGCCCATTTTAGGGATCTCCTCACTCACATGCTATTGGCAGGGCTGCTAATCACTTCCCTCCCACCCGACCAATACCTCAGTCACCACCATGGGGTGGGCACAAGACCCAGGCTAAGCTGACCTTGTCACTGCACTCCCAGACACAGGGGACTAGTTCAGAACAGTCATTTGACTTAATCTGGGCCGATCAGAATTAAGGCTGAGCGCCGAAGAATCGATGCTTTCGAACTGTGGTGCTAGAGAAGACTCTTGAGAGTTCCTTGGACTGCAAGAAGATCAAACCAGTCAATTCTAAAGGAAATCAACCCTGAATACTCATTGGAAGGACTGATGTTGAAGCTTAAACTACAATACTTTGGCCACATGATGCGAAAAACCAGCTTATTGGAAAAGACTCTGATGCTGGGAAAGATTGAAGACAGGAGGAGAAAGTGGCGGCAGAGGATGAGATGGTTGGATGGCATCACTGACTCGATGGACTTGAGTTTGAGCAAACTCCGGAAGATAACGAAGGACAGGGAAGATTGGTGTGCTGAAGCCCATGGGGTTGCAAAGATTTGGACATGACTTAGCAACTGAACAACAACAACAATCAGAATCCACCCTGAGACTTTTCTATACAATGAACTCTTTTCACTAGCACTGCTAAGCCTGGGAGGTGGGAGTCTTCCTGCCCACAGAAATCTTTTTTTTTTTTTTAAATAAGTTTATTTATTTTAGTTGGGGGCTAATTACTTTACAATATTGTAGTGGTTTTTGCCATACATTGACATGAATCAGCCATGGGTTTCCATGTGTTCCCCATCCTGAACCCCCCTCCCACCTCCCTCCCCATCCCATTCCTCTGGGTCATCCCATTGCCCCAGCTCTGAGCATTTGTCTCATGCATCGAACCTGGAATGGTGTTCTGTTTCACATATGATAATATACCTGTTTCATTGCTATTCCCACAGAAATTTTATCTGGAGAATGAAACCAAGAACAATCAATCAGACCCAAGACATGGAAAGAAAGAGCTCCAATGATATTCTTTGGGGTCCCTGAAGCCAATTATTTCTGATCCAAATTCAGTTTTGTTTTATTTTTTTTAATCTTTCTATATCTGTCTACCTACCTACCTACATTTTTTTTTTCTTTTGAACTAGTTTGAGTTGGCTATTCACTCATAAACAAACCTTCAGAGATGTCAGTCCTTTGGTCCTTTCAGTGAAAAGAAAACCACTCTCCAAAAGTAAGAAACAAAAGTCAAAAACAAAACCCAACAAATGAGCCACCAGTGACAATGACACAGTTTGGGTGAAAGCCATCCATTTCAAGATTTTCAAGCTAGTCTCTGCAATCTGGCCCAGGGACTTGACCCCAGAGCTGGGTCAGGCATTAGTAGCTTTGTCAAGGAGGCAGGGCTGTGGTCAGACTTCAGGAAGGGTGGGGGTTGGGGGGAGTTCCCATCTAGACCATGACTTAAGAGGCCCTTGAGCTGCCACTGTAAGGAACACGGGTTGAGGAGATTAGTGAGTAACAGCCTGATGAGCCTCCCACAGCCTCCTCCTGCTCTTCTTGGTGATGTTTAAGGGACAGCCTCCCCTCTAATCTGTGTTTTCAGGAAGTGGCAAATCCAGTACTTCCATGTCTGATAAGGTCAATCATATCTTGAAATTGTTTAAGCTGAAAGAACGACTCTGCTCTATGAAATGGGGAGGATTATTTCTCATTTTTGGAGACTTCTATTTTCAGTCCCCTCAATTAAACTTTGAAAATCTGCCTGATTTTGCATTAGTTTATTCTTTCTTTCCACCTAGATTTGCTTATTTCTTCTTGACCGCTAAATTTAGGAAACAAACAGCCAAGGGGAAGTTTTAAAATAAGAAAGGAAAATATTTTCCATGTCATTTTCATCAAAAACAGTTCAACCCAAATCTCCAAGCCTTGTAAATTTTCTTTTAAAACATACACGTATCCCTAAATTTTAGATTTAAACAACTCTAACTCCTTTTGAATAACTGCTGCCCAATTTCCTTTTATGACCAGTAAAACAGGTACCTGCTGGGTTTGCCTTTCACTAAATTCACTGGAACTGCAAATAAAAAGACTCTGGTGCTTTTTAATGGATGACTCCTGACTTTTTTTTTCCCCCCTTGAGGCTGCTTTAAACCCCAAACACCTGGTGAACAAAATATAATTCCCAACCACTCCCGACTGCCCTGGGAACAAAAATCTCATCTGATGCTGTGTCTCACGTTAAAAGACTGCCATTCATTAGGAGAGCTGGGAAACAGTGCGTGAGTCACCATCTCTGAGAACACGGTCTTGGGTTCCACCTCTCCCAAATGAAAAGGCGGGTCCCCTAAGTGTCTCCGCATGCTGCTGGGTTCTGGGGAAGTAGCCAGCTCCACTTGGACTGCCAGTGCTCCTGCTCAACCAGACAGGATGCTGAGGGCGGCACCAGGCTGGCAATCTCAGCTTGGGCACAGGGGAAATTTGCCTGGGTTACTGAGGGCCTGCCCCAGACGTGTCCCCATCTTCCCTTTCAGATTGCATGCCTACTAAGTCATGTCCGACTCTGTGTGACCCTGTGGACTGTAGCCCGCCAGGCTCCTCTGTCCATGGGATTCTCCAGGCAAGAATACTGGAGTGGGTTGCCATTTCCTTATTCAGGGAATCTTCCTGACCCAGCGATTGACCCTGTGTCTCTTATGTCTCTTGCATTTGCAGGCGAGTTCTTTACCACTAGGGCTACCTAGGATGTCCTTTTCAAAAGTAGTTATTTATTATAGGGTTACCAGCCTGGGCTTCAAAATCTGATGGCCCTGGGATATAATGCCAAGTGCTTACTGCTCTCTGGCCTTGGAAAGTCACCTAGCCTTTCTGAGCAAGCTTCTTTATCTGGAAAATGGGGATTATGGTGAGGATTAAAGGAGATAATGTAGATAATGGGTTTAGCACAGTAACTGGCACATAAATTATATATTAATTATCATTAGCTCACCTGCCTTTTTAGCAGTGGCTCTCAACCCTGGCTAAACATTAGTTTCATCTGGGAAAATTTTTAACATCCTGACATCTAGGTCCTACCAAAGACTAACTACATCAGAATCTCTGGAGGTGAGTGGCAAGCATCAGGGGTTCTTAAGGCTCTCCAGGTGTTCCAATGTGCCACCAAGGCTGAGCTGCTGCTTCCAATGGATGCAGGGAGGTGAGCAACTGCTAGTCACAAGCTACTGAAATCATAGGACCAAGAGTCAGGAGGGACCTAAGCCACCTCCCCTGACCTCCTCCTAGGAACAGCACTATGAGTCTGGTTTTCTGGACTCTATTTGTACTGACCCAGAGTTTCATCATCAGCAGAGCCAAATGCAGCTCAGCTAGAGCCTCCAAGGTTACTCTAGAAATGCCACCTTGTAACACTTATGCTTCCAGGCCTGGGAGGTTCTAGTTCAATTACATACCAAGGAGCCCAAGGTAGGGGCTTCCTGGGAAGCCCACCTTGAACTTTCAGTTAGATTTCCCACCATGATCTGACTTCTCCAAGGTGCTAATAACTGCACAGCTTTATGACATCAGTGGTCTCACCAAGAAAGAGGGGGGGCACATTCCTCATTCCCAACTAGGGTCCTCCATTCAAGGCTGGGACAGGGCACCAGGTCCACTGTTCCAGATCCAGGAAGATGCCAGTCCCAATCAAGCTCTCTGGGTCTCATTTCCCACTCTCTGCTCAGCCCAGAGGCCATCTAGGGATGGAGGGATTCTGAGGGTGGTCCATGCCAGGGATGTGTGCTGTAATAGCTCAGTTTCCACCTGCTTATCAGCTTACCCAGCTTGAGTAGAGCGTTCTTGGATCTGTAAGGGGCACCAGAACTCTGGCTGACCCTCCCAGCCACAACTGCTGCAGAGTATGAGGAAAGATTAAGTCTCTTCTAATCTGAGCTGATACTGTCTATTCACTGAGGGTCTACAATGACTTGGAAGCTATCTCCAAGTAGTCTTGCCAAATAGGTGTTTTTTTAATCCTTATTTTACAGAGGTGGAAACTGAAGCCCAGAGAGGTAAAATAACCAGCCCAAGGTCACACAGCTTCTGAGTGGCTGGGCTGGGACTAGAATTGAGGCTGTCTGGCTACAGAGCCTAAGGACAAAGCTTCCTCGGTGTGCCTTCAGACTACTCCGGGGCCAGATGAGCTTGGCACCTGCCTTCTGACTTTGAGTCCCTCAGCTCCCAAGCAAGCTGGCTTTCAGTGCCGGGACCACAAACAGGCCCTGACAAGCACAGGCTCGAGGCAGCCTCCCTCCTGGGCTCAGGGTTCAGTTCATGGCTCTAATGGGGACCTGCCCAGTGCTGTCAGCTCTTGGCCTGACATGAGGATGGAAACATTTCTTTGCTCAGGGCTAGAAAGAACACGGAAAAAATGAGAAGTAGAAGAGCTTGTATTACTCAGACCTAAATAGCACATAACCAGATTTCCTCAGGTCAGCTCAGGCTCTCCTTGGTCTTTCCAGCCAGGGACACCCTCAGGGTCTTGATGGACTTCAGATGCAGTCACAGTTCAAGGGGGACAGAGCTGATTTCCATTCAGGTTCTCGTCTGCTGGATTGTATCAATCCTCCAAACAACACTGCCACGCTCTGCGGCTGAGAGCAAGGAAGCCAGCAAAAAGAACTGCTGTGACAGCTCTCGGGTCTCCCCAGGCCCAGCACATACCTTCCCCGCCAACATGCGGTGCGGGTCCCCACCTCATTCTGCTCTAGTAACGCAAGGGTAGTATGTCACTGTTTGTAAGTTATTGCATTTCCAGTGTTTTATACTCAGAATCTATTGAACTTGAACTTGTCAGATATTAATTGGAAAAATAAAAACAATAATGGGTCATGTAATGGGGCTTCCCTGGTGGCTCAGGTGATAAAGAATCTGCCTGCAATGCAGGAGACTTGGGTTCCATCCCTGGGTTGGGAAGTTCCCTGGAGAAGAAAATGGCAACTCACTGCAGTATTCTTGCCTGGGAAATCACATGGACAGAGAAGCCTGGTGGGCTACAGTCCATGCGGTCACAAACAGAACACATCGAGTATGACGACTTTGAGGGTGACAATAGCCTCCACTGAGATTGGGACCAGCTGGGCCAGGATCAAATTCTACCCATTAGCACTTAGCAGGGCCCTGATCACGGGCTGGGCACCTCAGTTGGAGACACCTTTCAGCACAGAGAGCCAAATTAGAATAGTGGCTGAGGCAGTACATTACTGGCATTGTGGGTCAAGTTCAGAAATAAATTACCTGTTGTTCATGACTAATGTGATTAAACAATTAGGTTAGACCCATCAATAGGAGAAAGCAGGACAGAGACAGACTTTTAAAATCAGGTTAAACAAAAAGGAGGCAGGGAAGGGGAACTGGAAAAAGCAGCCTGCCTCCTGGGTGACTTTCTTCAAGGGCCACTGCTAGGGTGGGTACAACTTGTCCCCTCAGCAGGACCACACCCCAAGACTGGTGCTCCTCCGCAGCCCAGCATTTTATCTAAGTACAATATACTAAATGGTTGTAAAATCTGGAAACAGGGTTAGTAGTAATATTTTTTAATGAATAGAGACATTTTGATGACTTCTGGGATACGCTGAAGATGCAGTTTTATTCAGTGAGAAATCAGAGACACAGATCATCTGATCACAGATGCATGTGTTGGGATCCAGGGCAATGCGGTCTTATGCACCGTATTCATTACAGTTCTGCACAGTGCACCAAACCACACATTGTTAATGAGCAACAATGAACAACCATCTCATGCAATCTAAATAAGCCACTTACTATATATGCCATCCATGTTTTCCTAGATGTCCACCCTGTGGCTAAACAGAATCTTAAATAGAAAATGTAGTTCGTTCTTGAAAAAGCTTCAGTGATATTAAGATACAAATTTTCCCTGACTTAATCTACAAACTCAGGGCAATCTGACTAAACAGCAAATAACAACTGTGTTGGGGGTAGGGGGGCGGTAAGGATTCAGCTAGGAGAGTTTAAACATGAGTGAACAAGCAGTGAAAATCTGAAAAAAAATAAAGATAGAGAAATAGACCTACCAGATATTAAGACATATCAAAGACTGTAGATTTTGTATGGCAAGATACTACTGGCATAATAGCAAACGGATCAGTAAAAGAAAATGGAGAGATCAGAAACAGATCCAAGTAAATATGAAGGGTTGTCATAAGATACAGTTGCATTTCAAATGGCAGGGGGAAGGGGAAGGATGTGCTTGCTATTCAGTGAATGATGTTAGCAATGTAACTAGACAATACAGAAACAAAGAAAGCTGAATGCATTTCCGAAACCAAAATTAATTCTAGGTGGCTCAAAAGTTTTTAATTTAAAAAAGAAACTGAGAAGTAGAAAGAGAAAATTACTTACTTTTTATTCTATTTTTTGGCAGTCTTGAACATAAAATTCAAATGTTATTTTAAAAACTACATAAAGACTTTTAAAGCTAGAAATACCAGAAAGTCAAGATACAAATATCACACTGGGAAAAAAGTAAATTAGCCAAATATATGCCAAACAAAGAACTAACTTCTTTAATATACAAAGAGCTCTTATGAATCAAAGAGCCAACAGTTCACAAGAAATGTAGACATACTACAAACTACAAATGGTGAAGAGGATGTAGAGAAAAGGGAACCCTCCTATACTGTTGGTGGGAATGTAAGTTGGTGCAGTCACTACGGAAAACAGTAGGGAGTGACTGAGTGAGTGACAGTCTCTCAGGAGGTACCTCAAAAAAAACTAAAAATAAAACTATTAATACCATATGACCCAGCAATCCCCCTCCTGGGCACATATCCAGATAAAACTATAACTCAAAAAGATATGTGCACCACTATGTTCATAGCAGCACTATTTACAATAGCCAAGACATGGAAACAACCTAAATATCCATCAACAGATGAATGGATAAAGATGTGGCACATATATACAATGGAATATTATTCAGACATAAAAAAGAATGAAATAACATGATTTGCAGCAACATGGATAGACCTAGAGATTATCATACTAAGTCAGAAAGAGAAAGACAAATACCATATGATATCACCTATATGTGGAATGTAAAATATGACACAAATGAACCTGTCTACAAAACAGAAACAGACACATAGAGGCAGAAAACAGACTTGTGGTTGCCAAGGTGGGCTGAGTCGGGGAGGGATGAACTAAGAGTTTGGGGTTAGTAGATGCAAACTATTACACAGAATGGATGCACAAGGTCCTACAGTATAGCACAGGGAACTACCTTCAACGTACTGGGATAAACTATAATGGAAAAGAATATTAAAAAGAATATAGGGAACTTCCTTGGTGGTTCAGTGGTTAAGAATCTACGTGCCAATGCAGAAGACACGGGTTCAATCCTTGGTATGGGAAGTAAGACCCCACATGCCAGGGGGAAACTAAGCCTGTGCACCTCAATTACTGAGCCCGCACCCTAGAGCCCGTGCTCTGAAGCAAGAGAAGCCTCTGCAATGAGAATCCTGTGCACCACAACTAGAGAGTAGCCCCTGATCACTGCAACTAGAAAGAGCCTATGCACAGTAATGAAGACTCAAAACAGTCATAAATACATTAATAATTTTTTAAAAGACGCCACCTAATTACCAGGCCTCAATTTCTTATAAATTAAAAAAAAAAAAAGAAATGCAGACATAAAAGGTTGTATACATGGCTGTAAATTACCACCCTGCTTATTTAACTTATATGTACATCATGTGAAATGCTGGGCTGGATGAATCATAAGCTGGAATTAAGATTGCCAGGAAAAATTTCAAGAATTTCAGATATGCAGACGACACCACTCTAATGGCAGAAAGTGAAGAGGAACTAAAGAGCCTCTTGATGAGGGTGAAAGAGGAGAGAGAAAAAGCTAGCTTAAAACTCAACACTCAGAAAACTAAGATCAAGGCATCCGGTCCCATCACTTCATGCCAAATAGAAGGGGGAAAAGTGGAAGCAGTGATAGACTTTATTTTCTCAGGCTCCAAAATCATGGTAACTATACCATGAAATTAAAAGATGCCTTGGAAGGAAAGCTATGACAAAACTAAGCAGTATATTAAAAAGCAGAGACACCACATTGCTGACAAAGGTCCATATAATCAAAGCTATGGTTTCTCCCGCAGTCATGTATGGATGTGACAGTTGGACCATAAAGAAGGATGAATGATGAAGAACTGATGCCTTCAAATTGTGGTACTGGAGAAGACTCTTGAGAGTCCCTTGGACTGCAAGGAGATCAAACCAGTCAATCCTAAAGGAAATCCACCCTGAATATTCACTGAAAGAACTGATGCTGAAGCTGAAGCTCCAATACTTTGGCCACCTGATGTGAAGCGCTTACTCATTGGAAAAGATCCTGAGGCTGGGAAAGACTGAAGGCAAAAGGAGAAGGGGGTGGCAGAGGATGAGATGGTTAGATGACAACACTGACTCAATGGACATGAATTTGAGCAGACTCTGGAAGACAATGAATGGCAGGGGAGCCTAGCGTGCTGCAGTCCACGTGGTCACAAACAGTCAGACATGACTTAGCGACTGAACAACAACAGACATAAAAGGTGTCAACAAGTAGTTTGTAGAAATATTACATACAAATGATCAACAATAAATGACAGATGTTCAATGTCATTGATTATTAAGTAAATACAAGTTAAAACAAGATACAACTTATTGCTAATTTAGTAAGTCAGTTCAGTCACTCAGTCCTGTCTGACTATTTGTGACCCCATGGACTTCTTCCCTGTCCATCACCAACTCCTGAAGCTTGCTCAAACTCATGTCCATCGCGTCGGTGATGCCATCCATCCATCTCATCCTCTGTTGTCCTCTTCTCCTCCTGCCTTCAATCTTTCCCAGCATCAGGGTCTTTTGCAATGAGTCAGCTCTTCACATCAGGTGGCCAAAGTATTGGCGTTTCAGCTTCAACATCAGTCCTTCCAATGAACACCCAGGACTGATCTCCTTTAGGATGGACTGGTTGGATCTCCTTGCAGTCCAAGGGACTCTCAAGAGTCTCCTCCAACACCACAGTTCAAAAGCATCAATTCTTTGGCACTCAGCTTTCTTTATAGTCCAACTTTCACAACCATATGTGACTACTGGAAAAACCAGTAGCTTTGACTAGACAGACCTTAGTCAGCAAAGTAATGTCTCTGCTTTTTAATATGTTGTCTAGGTTAGTCATAACTTTTCTTCCAAGGAGCAAGTGTCTTTTAATTTCATGGCTACAGTCACCATCTGCAGTGATTTTGAAGCCTAAAAAAATAGTCTCTCACTATTTCCATTGTTTCCCCATCTATTTGCCATGAAGTGATGGGACTGGATGCCATGATCTTAGTTTTTTGAGTGTTGAGTTTTAAACCAGCTTTTTCACTCTCTTCTTTCACTTTCATCAAGAGCCTCTTTAGTTCTTCTTTGCTTTCTGCCATAAGGATGGTGTCATCTGAGTATCTGAGGTTATTGATATTTCTCCTGGCAATCTTGATTCCAGTTTGTGGAAATTTAGTAAATTCCAAGATAATTATTACTATAATATATTTTGAAAGCTTGAAGAAATAGGAGCCCTTATATGTTGGTGGATTATCAACCGGTATGACCAAGGCTGACAACATCAGCATTTAAAAAAAATATTTACTTATTTGGCTGCGTTAGGCCTTAGTTGCAGCACTCTGGCTTCCCAGTTGTCGTTCACAGGCTCCAGAGCACACAAGCTCAGTAGTTGTGGCTTGAGGGCTTAGTTGTCCCACAGCATGTGGGGTCTTAGTTCCCTGACCAGGGATTCGACCCACATCCCCCGCATTGCAAGGTGGATTCTTAACCACTGGACTACCAGGGAAGTTCCAACACCAGCATTTTAAGTGCTATTAATGCCATTTGACTCAGTAGAAGTTTCAAATTTATATAAACATATACCTAATTTTCCTGAGACTGTCCCAGTGTATTTCTGTACTCTCAGGAGCCCCTCTGATTTAGAATTTGTCTTAGTTTATGTGACAGATTATATGATCACCTTACATTTCTAGATATTAACTCTATAATTAAACTCACATGAGTATTTGAAATGTACAAGTACCTTAATTACAGTAACATTTATTTAAAATACTGCAAATAATTCAAATGCCCATCAGTAGAGGACTGATTAAATAAATTACAGTTTATTCTTACCATAGAATTCTAAATAAATGTTAGGAGGAATAAGTTATGTATGAATATTGTGATTCATTTTGTATAAAGAGTTCATAAATATATGCATATATAAATGCATAGATTTATTTGCAAAAATATATAGTAGAGTGTCAGGCTTCCCTCATAGCTCAGTTGGTAAAGAATCTGCCTGCAATGCAGGAGACTTGAGTTCGATTCCTGGGTCAGGAAGATCCCCTGGAGAAGGAAATGGCAACGCACTCCAGTATTCTCTTTTTTTTTTTTTTTTTACTTTACAATATTGTATTGGTTTTGCCATACATTGACATGAATCCGCCATGGGTGTACACGTGTTCCCCTTCCAGAACCCCCCTCCCACCTCCCTTCCCATCCCATCCCTCTGGGTCATCCCAGTGCACCAGCCCTGAGCACCCTGTGTCATGCATTGAACCTGGACTGGCGATTCGTTTCACATATGATAATTTACATGCTTCAGTGCCATTCTCCCATATCATCCCTCCCTCGCCCTCTCCCATAGAGTCCAAAAGACTGTTCTATACATCTGTATCTCTTTTGCTGTCTCGCATACAGGGTTATCGTTACCATCTTTCTAAATTCCATATATATGCGTTAGTGTACTGTATTGGTGTTTTTCTTTCTGGCTTACTTCACTCTGTATCCCACTCCAGTATTTCTGCCTGGAAAATCCCATCGACAGAGAAGCCTGGCAGGCTACAGACCATGGGATCACAAGGGTTGGACACAACTTAGAGACTAAACCACCACTATGGTAGAGTGCTAAATAGTGGTCATTCCAGCAAGCGCACTTCCAAGAGTGGGCTGGAAAACTAAGGAATTTTACCTTTTCCTTTATACAAATAAATACAAAAGTATTTATTCTTTTACAATAAAATTAATTTTAAAAGCCAGATGAACCTTAATCCTCTACCTAAAAGAGTTGAGCTAATTACTGTCATCATCAACATAAACATCTTCAGAGTGAATTTCAGAATAAATAAATTGGTGAAAAGTAAGCCCTTCCTCAGCTGTAACAATTTGGGGGCAGAAGTTTCAGATGGAGAGGAGGGGAAGGGAAGTTTAAGGGAGGAAAAGTAATTTTCTTCTATCCTTCTGAGTTCTCAGCTGAGACCCTTGAAATAAAAGAAAGATGAAGGATTCTGGGACCCAATTCCAAGGTGTAGGGCGTTTTCCCCAAACCACCAATGAGCAATTCTTGGACACCAGCTGGGTGTCCTAACATTCAACTCAATCCTGACACCATCTACCTAGAGGTGGTATCAGATTCCACAGGTTGAGGGCTCAGTGCCACAAGACTGCCTTCCACTTCAGACACAATTGCAAGCCCAGACTGTTACTTGTGCCTCTGACCTACTGGCTAAAAACCACAAGTTCCTACAACCCCCTCACTGGGTTCAATTAATTTGCTAGAGCAGTTCATCGAATTCATTAGATTACCAGTTTATTACAAAGGATATTGAAGGAAACAAATCAACAGCCAGATGGAGACAGTACAAAAGGTGAGGGACGGGTGGCTGTTGCAGGTGAATTCAGCATTCAGATGATGCTTCAGATCCAGCTTGATTTCTTCCCAAAGTGAGATTCTAACAACTAAAAATGGGATGTAGGGAAAACGCTAAGAAGCCAAACCCTGGTCAAGGCCATTAACCTCAACTGTACTCAAGGAACCAACCCTGAAAGTACACTCTGAAGAGATTGGTCCTCAGGTTCACGGGCAACTGGTGTCATTTCCTTTTTGTTCATTCTGTTCATTTTATGCTTTTTTAGTCTTTCAAAGGGCTTCCCAGATGGCTCAGCGGTGAAGAATCTGCCTACAATGCAGGAGACGTGGGTTCGATCCCTGGTTTGGGCAGAGCCCCATATACCATGGGGCAACTAAGCCCATGCGCCACAACTACTGAGGCCAAGCTCTAGAGCCCATTCTCCACAACAAAAGCCAACAAATGAGAAGCCCATGCACTGCAACTCGAGAGAATATCCTGCTTGGCCACAACTAGAGAAAGCCCTTGTGTAGCAATGAAGACCCAGCAGAGACATAAAAAAAAAAAAGTGTCTGGTGTTGAGTGTTTAACTTAGTAACTTGGTTGAAAGGGGCAGGCAAGCCAAGGAGGGCTGTGAAGAGCTGTGGGTCGAGTTTCTCAGGCTAGCCCACAAGCCACTCTGCAGAGCCTGGGTTAACCTCTGAGTACAGCAGTTTCCACAGCTGCAGAAAGAAGGTGATGATACCTACCACCCAGAAGTATCAAGTGTGTTAAATACAATCATCACATCTGGGCCATGGGAGGCCCTCACTAAATGATTGTATAAAAGCAGGGGTGTTGAGCAAGATGGACCCCGAGGCGTCTTCCACCTTGAACATTAAACGAACTATAACTATATCCATTCACCTCATCATTCTTCAAGACATATTTATTGCAGATTGTAGAGAACCTTTAAAGAGCCAAGAGCGTCTTCTTATGTGACCTTGATACACAGTAGGTGCTCAGGGGGTGTTTGTCACGTGAGGAAGGTGCACATTGTGTCCCAGAGACCCCAGTTCCATGGGAGCTGGAGGAATGACCAGCAACTCTGATTGAGTGTCACCAAAATTGTCCTTGCTCCTTCTGGGGCCTTGAGTTTGGACAAGAGGTAAGAATACAAAGGCTGTCTAGAATGGAGAAGCTGGAGGAAGCAAGTTCACCTGAGACCATCACTGGTAACTTCTGTCAAGTGCATGAAGCAGGCAGATCGGCCTAGTTTGGGTCCAAGAGGAACAGAAATGTTTGTTTTATTGTGGTTTGAGAGTCATTTGTGGAAAATGACATTATGGTGGGTTTATGATGGACAGTGCTTTTCTTCCTTGACTAATATCTTTGACTCATATTAAATTGTTTTTAAGTCTCCTGAAAGTTATTAAATTAGCACCCTTTTAGAAAACAGTCCAGCAGTACGTTTTTAGTGCTATATCTTTTGGCACATGGCCTTTTCTATTTTATTCTGTCCATTATCTTCCCCGAGTCATGGCAGGGTACCAAATGGGCTCCAAATCTCCCATATATTCAGAATATTTAAATTTAACCTTTGGAAGAAGGGAGTGATGTATAAATATGCCTTCTCGTCTCATATTCCTATTTCAATCATATAATTGCATGCGTGTGTGCTAAGTCGCTCTAGTCATGTCCAATTCTTTGTGACCCTATGGATTGTAACCTGTCAGGCTCTTTTGTCCATGGGATTCTCCAGGCAAGAATACTAAAGTGGATTGCCATGAGCTTGTCCAGGGTACCTTCCCAGCCCAGAGATTGAACCTGTGTCTCTTATGTCCCCTGCATTGGCAGGCAGGTTCTTTACCATTAATGCCACCTGGGAAGCTCCAATCATATTATTCAGTTCAGTTCACATCAGTCGCTCAGTTGTGTCCGACTCTTTGCGACCCCATGAATTGCAGCACGCCAGGCCTCTCTGTCCATCACCAACTCCCAGAGTCCACCCAAACCCATGTCCATCGAGTTGGTGATGCCATCCAACCATCTCATCCTCTGTCATCCCCTTCTCTTCCTGCCCCCAATCCGACCCAGCATTAGGGTCTTTTCCAATGAGTCAACTCTTCGCATGAGGTGGCCAAAGTATTGGACTTGCAGCTTCAACATCAGTCCTTCCAATGAACACCCAGGATTGATCTCTTTTAGGATGGATTGATTGGATCTCCTTGCAGTCCAAGGGACTCTCAAGAGTCTTCTCCAACATCACAGCTCAAAAGCATCAATTCTGCGGCGCTCAGCTTTCTTCACCATCCAACTCTCACATCCATACATGACCACTGGAAAAACCAGAGCCTTGATTAGACGGACTTTTGTTGGCAAAGTAATGTCTCTGCTTTTTAATATGCTGTCTAGGTTGGCCATAACCTTCCTTCCAAGGAGTAAGCGTCTTTTAATTTCATGGCTGCAGTCACCATCAGCAGTGATTCTGGAGCCCAGAAAAATAAAGTCTGACACTGTTTCCACTGTTTGCTCATCTATCTGCCATGAAGTGATGGGAGCGGATGCCGTGATCTTCGTTTTCTGAATGTTGAGTTTTAAGCCAACTTTTTCACTCTCCTCTTTCACCTTCATCAAGAGGCTCTTTAGTTCTTCACTTTCTGCCATAAGGGTGGTGTCATTCGCATATCTGAGGTTATTGATATTTCTCCCGGCAATCTTGATTCCAGCTTGTGTTTCTTCCAGCCCAGCGTTTCTCATGATGTACTCTGCATATAAGTTAAATAAGCAGGGTGACAATATACAGCCTTGACGTACTCCTTTTCCTATTTGGAACCAGTCTGTTGTTCCATGTCCAGTTCTAACTGTTGCTTCCTGACCTGCATACAGGTTTCTCAAGAGACAGGTCAGATGGTCTGGTATTCCCATCTCTTTCAGAATTTTCCACAGTTTATTGTGATTCACACAGTCAAAGGCTTTGGCATAGTCAATAAAGCAGAAATAGATGTTTTTCTGGAACTCTCTTGCTTTTTTGATGATCCAGTGGGTATTGGCAATTTGATCTTTGGTTCCTCTGCCTTTTCTAAAACCAGCTTGAACATCTGGAAGTTCACGATTCACGTATTGCTGAAGCCTGGCTTGGAGAATTTTGAGCATTACTTTACTAGCATCATATTATTAATTATAGACAAATTATGGCCTAAAGATGTTCATGACAGTCATTTATAAGAATGAAAGTTTGAATATAATCCAAATTTTCAGGGGAAAGATTGTCAATTATGTTTCATTAACTAAAAAAAATATTTGGTAACCATTTATAATAACTGTCACAGGCTATGGGGAAATAAATATACTCTTATGTGTTAACAGAGGGCATATAAACTGGTACAATCTTCTAGAGATAAACTTATCAGTATGTATCAAAAATTTGAAAAAAAAAATGTGTACATATGATTCAATTTTAGAAATCCATCCTAAGGAAATGATTAAGAAAGGATTCCATTTATAATAGCAAAATTGTGGAGGAAAGTCCCATAAATTTCCAGTAATAGGGAACAGGTTCAATAAATTTTGGTATACCCCTTCAATAAAACACATTGCAATTATCTTAAAAGTTGTAGAAATGTATTTTTATAACATGGAAAGATGTTCACCATACACGGTTATGTGAAAAAAGCATGCCACAAATTAATATGTGCATTGATTCATTTTTGTTTATCTAGATGTTCTAATTTGTCTTAATGAATAATTATTACCTGTGAAATCAAGAAAAAATACCATTAGCAGTATTAGCTATGAAAGCTGTGTAGCAGCACAGAAAATTACTTGTACAATAATGGAAGGAAAGAGCAGGATAAAAATTGTATATTCTGTGATTGCAGTTATGTAAAAATTATGGAGCTTGACAAGAAAGGCATATTGAAAAATAAAAACAGTTATTTGTTAGGATTGGGAGATTATGGGTGATTTTCCATCCTTTTGGTTAATACTATGTTTATGTAATTTTTCTTTTTCAACTGGAGAAAAAAACTTCGAGACTTTTTCCTCTAGCCTCTCCTCTGCTTGGAATGGTTGTCTTTAGGGAACGCAAGGCTGCTTACTAAAAAATAATGCCTTAGAATGGGCCTAGCTCTTTGCAGCTTCCCTTTCTTCTGCTGGGTGAAGTCTGTCATGGTGAGTCCTTCTTTTTTAACCCTGTACATCTCTACCCTACTGCTTCTCAGACCTGACCCCTGACCCTAAGCACCCAGATGCTACTGAACTAACCAGCCCGTTGGATCAAACTTGCCAGCTCTGAACCTTAATGTCTCGGGGTCTTGCAGCGGCAGACCTGTTAGGTGGTGTACCACCTAACATACACCACTGAAAATGGATGGACATGTTTAACACCTCCTGAAACACGATGCTTGCATACACAGCTCTCCAGAGTGCATTCCTTTGGGGAAAACAACTTGGCAAACGTATTGAAAGCCTTTAAAACATTTTCAACCTCTGGTCTAGCAATTCTGATCCTAGGGTGATATAAAATAATAAGTATATGAAGACATGGGTACACAGATAAACCGCTCAATATATTTCATACTAGTAAAACATCGAAATAATCTAAATGTCCAACAATGGGAGCTTGGGTTAGATAAATCACAACATGTGATAAGGTTGCCATGTAAGATACAGGTTGCCCAGACCAATAAAAACACAGTTATATAAAAAATGATTCATTTTTTTCCTGAAATTCCAACTTACCTGGATATCTTATATTTTTATTTCCTAAATCTAGCCACCCTAACACATTCATATAATAGAATACTATGTAGCCATTAAAACTTGTAATTTTTAGGGCAGTGGCTTTCAAATTGTGTTTCTTCTTTCCCTATGCTTTAGCTAGAACATCTCATCTTTAATTTATTTTATATTTTAGCCTTCTGTATAAGATTTGGTTTGAAAGTAAGGTTTCTGTTACCAAAAGGAGGTTGAAAAACACTGTTTTAGAAAACTATTTAATAATGGGAGATAGTGGTTTAAAATAATAAGTAGAAAAATTCATGTTAAAAATCAGTATGTTTCTAGGTTTGCAAATGTATTCATGCTCACTCGTGTCCGATTCTTTGCAACCCTGGTGACTGTAGCCCACTAGACTCCTCTGTCCCTGGGATTTTCCAGGCAAGAATCCTGGAGTGGGTTGCCATTTCCTTCTCCAGGGGATCTTCTCGACCCAGGGATCAAACCTGCGTCTCCTACATTGGCAGGCGGATCCTTTGAGCCACCTGGCAAACAGGTTTGCATATACACAGGCACTTATGTGAAGAGAGAGGATGAGAGAGTGTGAAAGAAAGATCCAGACACTCTGGAAAAATCCTTAAAAAAAAAAAAAGTTATTATCTCTGGCTGTTGGGATTATAGGTGATTTTTAGATTTCTAGAAGATTTTTTCAGTTTTCTATGATGAACTAAATGCATTCATTTTGAAAAAATTACTATTAGAAATATCTATCCTTTCAGATGGTATAAGTATGTTACAAATGTTAAGCCTCTGTATCTGTGATTCTTCAATTTTGGAGTTATGAACTCTGGGAGCTAATGAAATCTCTCTGTCCTAGTCTTAGAAGGTCTCACAGAAAATTCCACATACAACCCCCCGCTCCATCTTTCCTTGTTAAGAATCCCTCCTTTAGACTCCAGATTGCCATTCCTTTACTCTGCTTCCTCACAAAGCTACTTTGTCCCTGTGGCAGTCATTCTTCAACTTTCTGGGGCAGTGGTCTCATACCTGCTCTGAGATCCTACTTGAAGCTGTGAAAAAAAAAAAAAAAGTACACATGAACCCAAATGCCGCCGCTGCAGGCGGTTTCTGAGGCTCACAAACTCCCTGAGGTCCATTCTCAGCCTCCAGGTCAGAACCTCTCGTGTAATCGCAAGCTTCTGGCACTCACTGGAGCCCTGACTTGGCTAATTCCCTTTAGGGCCAAACTGGTTATATATAGACTTTGGAAAAAGGGACAGAGCCAGGGATAGAATGTAGCTCAGCACTCCCAGGGCACCGTCACACAGCAAGCACTACTAAAGCACTGTGTGTGTGTGTGTGTATGTGAGAGAGAGAGGAGGGGGGTGTAGAAGAAGAGTTTCTTGCATCCTGGGTGCTGCCGAAAAGCATTCAAGTTGAGAGAATTCCTCGGACAGGAAGAAGAACCAGAAGGGAGATCCAGAGTTGGTACCTCTTGCTTTGTATGATCTGTGACCCTGGCATGGATGAAAGGGGCAGGGAGAGGGTGTGGGAGCGGAGTACAGAGTATTGTGTCAACTCCAAGTTTGCAGCCCACTCCTTTTAATAGCTCGTAAGCAGCTATTTAAATAACATGAACCAACCTCTTTTATGGCCCTGAAAGTCAAGCAGGGGGGTGCGGGAGCAGGGGGCAATTGACAAGGTCGGGGGAGAAGGCTGGGAGCCTGGAAGGACAGCCCCATGAAGGGAAGGGTAATTTGGCAATAGCTATTGGAACGTTGAATGTGCAAACCCTCCTATCTTGCAACTCTACATCTTGGCATCTCTTTAAAAAAAAAAAAGAAAAAAACAACTTAACCTACCTACCCAAGGAGGCATGGACAGGGTATTGTTTTGAAGCATGGCACCCAACATAGTTATCTCTGATCCATTATACATTTTAAACAAAAACATAATCAACAAACGGTATGAACATAATACAAATTTATGTTTCTTTTCCAAGGGAACAACACAACAGTATTCTGCAGAGGGAAAGCTCATGTTAAAGCTGCCTCATTTTTTC
The DNA here is from genome assembly GCF_054371585.1 of Giraffa tippelskirchi. Taxonomy (NCBI): domain Eukaryota; kingdom Metazoa; phylum Chordata; class Mammalia; order Artiodactyla; family Giraffidae; genus Giraffa; species Giraffa tippelskirchi. The sequence continues at coordinate 141,353,650 of NC_137281.1, read as the reverse complement.
ACCTCATCTCTGTGTACTCACAGGATTGCAAGGGCAGTAAGTGCCTACAACAGCCCTATCCCGTGGCAGGCATGGGCTTGGAAACTCACGGGAGACTCAAACGGATGTCCTTCCAGTGGGAACACCAGGTGCTTTTTCTCTTTGCTTTTATCTTGACAAAAAGATCTTAGAGTTCAATTGAAAGAATAAACATCTGAAAAGAGCCCTGACCTCTCTAGAACAGACCACTCTCCACACCCACACCCCCTAAAGAAGACAAATAACAATGGAACAGATCTGCCTTGCCAGGTATTAAAACTAACTCTAAAGCCACTATAATCAAAGCAATATGGTACTGGCTGAGGAGAAGACAAGCAGATCAGTGGAGCAGAGTATAATCTAGCAATAATATATATGAGAACTCAGTATATGACATGTCAGCATTCTAATTCAGTGAGGAAGAGAGTTTGGCATAAATAGTGTTGACACAACTGGCTACTCACATGGAAGAAAACAAAATTAAGTCCTCACTTCAACACAGATACTACAATTAATTCCAGATGACTTTTAAATATAAACATTTAAAAAACAATAAAAACATAATAAAGTTAGAATAGCTGAAAGGAATGCAGGAAGCCTCCCTTAAGTCATTAAGGATAAAATAAATAGATTGGCTTTTATGAAAATTAAGAATTTTCCTATGGCAGAGATACTATTAAATTCAGAAGACAAATAATATCCTATGATTTAATAACTCACTATTTATTCCACACTTAACAGATAAAAGTTATTCTCTGAAAATATGAAAAAGACAACCCAAATAATAACTAAGCAAAAGATATGGACAATTCATCAAAGAGGAAATACAAATTGCCAATGAACATATGAAACAACTGATAGGGAGAAAATAAAAATAAAACAACATGCCATTTTCATCTATCAGATGGGCAAAAATCAAAAAGAATAATAACGTCCAGATCTGATAACTGGATTCAGGAAACGCAACTAGCAGAAGTGTTCATGTCTACCACATGGCGGAAAATAATTTGGCAAAGTGTGTTTAAATTTAAAATAAACAAAACTTTTACTGGTGATCCCAGTTTGGGAACTTCATGCAACAGAAATAAAAGTATGAGTGTGTAAAGTACTACATGTAAGAATATTTATTATAGCATTGTGTATACTGGCAAAGATTTAAAACATCCTAAATGCCTATTAGTGGGGAATGGGTAAACTTCTTTTAAGGCCACTCCAAAGGAGACGTAGATCTAAGCACACTGTCCTAAAGAGATGGTCCCAATATTTCACAGGGAAAAGCAAATTGAGGAATCACATATAAGGTAAGATTCCAATTTCTGTGTAAAGAGAGAGCGGGAGAGAGAAAACTTGCTATATGTATGTGTATGTATTTCTATGACCATAGAGAAAAGAATAGGAAATTCCATGTAGGCTCAGGGAGATGGGATTGGAGTCGGGTGGGGAGAAAGGGCAGGAAGAGAGAATTTTAACTTTTTCTTTAGATAGCTCTGTATCATTGCACTTGCTAAAACAGGCATGTGTTGCTTCTGTGAATTTTAAAAATCAATAATCCTTTCTAAAGAAGAAATAATATGGGCTTCAATTCTTGATTCTGCCCCTCATGAGCTGCCTGATCTGACATTCTTGCTGTAAAATAGGCACAGTCCCTGACTCTCCTCAGGCTCCCGAGAGGATTAAATGAAGTCATGTGAGCAAATTGCTGCCCTAGAGACCAACAGAGGAAAACAAGGCCCAGCAAACAGGTACTTCATCTGAGGCTGTGAATGAGGGAGTGGAAATATGGCTGTCAGAGCCCCCCAGTTCTCAGGTGGGAGCCCCTTTCCCCAGGGAAGCCACTGGGGGAAGCCGCTCTTGTTCTACTGGAGGCTCTACCAAGCTCCAGGGGCCTCCCCAGTGGCGCAGTGATAAAGAATCTGTCTGCGAATGCAGGAGACTTTGGTTAGATCCCTGGGTTGGGAAGATCCCCTGGAGAAGGAAATGGCAACCCACTCCAATATTCTTGCCTGGAAAAATCCAATGGACAGAGGAACCTGACGGGCTATAGTCCATGGGGTCACAAAGAGTTGAACATGACTGACGCGCGTGCGTGTGTGCGTACACACACACACACACACACACACACACACACACACACACACACACACACACCCCAAGCTCCAGTCCTTCCTATATCCTCCAGTTGGGCCAAGGTTGGGGCACAGCCCACAGCCCTAAAACCAAGCACTGATAATTGGCTTTCTCAGGGTTGAGCCTCCCAATGCCCTCGGCCTCTGCTACTGAGTAGTCACTCCTTCCTTCCCCCGTCTGGGAAAGACACCATCCCAGAGTCTCCACAGAGTACCAGCCACCTCCTCCACTTCCAGCTCCTACCACCCACCAAAAGCCTCGTCCTCAGTCCTCCTCCCGTGGGCCCCAAACTGACACCCAGGACTTCAGAAGTCAGTGAAACCCAGGAGATGACCTCTGAAGTCAGCCACCCACCCTCCCTCCAGCCCCACAGTGGATGCTCTGAACAGTCCACAGGTGCTCCATGGCCATCCCCCACATCCGCTCGCCAAGCTTCTCCTTCAGACTTCAAACGGCACCCTGGACTCTGAGTGGGCAAAGGCAAGAACAGTTTTCTGAGAGTTCAGAGAATGTCACTTCAATCCCTAGTGACTCCAGAGATAGCAAAGGAGAGAATGGCTTTACTCTAGTCCGAGTTTCCATTCCGAGTCTATACGTTTGTATGAGTACATGGGTGCATGTGTCTGTGTACCGGCTTTCCAGGTGGCTCAGTGGTAAAGAATCCACCTGCCAAAACAGGAGATGTGGGTTTGATTCCTGGGTTGGGAAGATCACCTAGAGAAAGAAATGGCAATCCTCTCCAGTATTCTTTCCTGGAGAATCCCATGGATAGAGGAGCCTGGCAGGCTACAGTGGTGGTGGTGGTGGTTTAGTCGCTAAGTCGTGTCTGACTCTTGCGACCCCGTGGACTATAGCCTGCCAGGCTCCTCTGTCCATGGGATTCTTCAGGCAAGAATACTGGGGTGGGTTGCCATTTCCTTCTCCAAGGAATCTTCCCAACCGAGGAATCGAACCCAGGTCTCCTGCATTGCAGGCAGATTCTTTACCGACTAAGCTACAAGGGAAGCCCAGGCTATAGTGGATGGGGTCGCAAAGAGTCAGACACATCTGAGCTCAAGCAGGAGTTGGTGTATTCAGGTATACTGCTGGGTGGCACAGATGTCCTTATGTATATACATGGGCTCAAGCTTTTGTGAGGATGTGGGCATGTTTGTGTGCATGAGGACTTACATGTATGTACGTGTGCACACACAAGCATGCTTGCTTATGTGTGGCACATGCGTGTCTACTTTAAATATAAAAGCTCTTTAAGAAGGTGAAGGGGTTCACCCCAAAGGTTAGAGATTTGCTTATTTTGGCATGGACTTTTTTCATGGGTAAATTTCTGAACCATTTGTGACACGTGGCTGCACCCTAACTTCCCTCCCTGAAGTTTGCACACATATGTGCTGAAAACTACCACCTGGTCTTCATCCCTTCATTTTGCTTCTGGGGCTGCCCGAATTCTTTCATCAACCAAGAACTCCTCCAACAGACCCTGAAACACAGCCACCGTGGTGTCTTAGGGACAGAATAAAGGGGAGGTCCCTCTGGCACCATCCTCTACCACCTCCACCCCCAACCTGACAGCCAAACCAAGAAGCTGGAGGTTCTCAGCAGCCAGCCCAGGGCAGAGTGAGGCACAGCGCCTGGAGATAAGGGAAGAAAGGAAAGAAGAATGGAAGGAGGGGTGTAGTTGCTCCAGGACTAGCTGGGGGGAAGGAAAAATCTGCCCACCTGCCCTCATTCTCAGAGCCCGTAATTTGTCTATTAAGTAAAGAGGGAGGTCTATGCCTCTCAAAGGAAGGTTTGTGAACCTCAAGAATATGAGGTAGTCCAGCCAAGGATACACAAAGATATGAAATAATCACAAGCATCTTCCTTTCGTTCAAAGATTTTGGAGCTAGGACATTATTTTTCTATTATACAGGATGTAGGTACAAACTTCTCACACATCTGTAAATGAAGCAGGAGACTCCCACAGCTTTGTGGGCCTCGGATATTGCCCCAGATCCCCAGAGGGATGTGTTCCCTCTACTCAGAAAGATGACAGGTTCTGGAGACAAGCCCTGGGAGCCCTGCAGGGGTGCATTCTAGGATGTCAGTGGTGATGGGAGTAAGTGGCAGGGCTGTGAGCTCTGGCAGGGCCTCCAAGGATCTGGCTCAAGAGTATTCAGTATGCTTTCTTTGTAGAGGCTCTATGTAGGGTTCTAGGAGGCAGCCAGCCTGGAGCTGAGTCCCAGATCCTCGTAGTGGGCACTTTGGATAACTTCACCCAGCCTCAACCTCTGTACCTGCAGAATGGGGACAATGACAGAATCTGCTGCATGACAGCTTCATGAGAATTCACTGAGATAATTCCTGCAAAGCACAGTGCCTGACACTCCCCGGATCCCAGCCCTGTTGGCTCAAGCCTTTGCTGCAAGAGCATCATGGTTCAACTTCTCTCTCTGCGCTCCCAGCATCCCTCACTCTCTCACAGGTGTTGGTCCCCAGGCACTCCCAACATGCAAATCTCTGGCTCAGAGCCAGTTTCCCTGGAACTTAAGAGTCTAGGAGAGATCCCTTAGGGAGCCAGAGAAGACAGAACAAACAAGAGGACTGAGCCCTGAGCCCTGGCCCTCCAAAATTTAAGGGTCAGGGAGGAGGAAGCCCCAGCACAGAGAGGAGAGGGAATGGCCTGTGGAGTGTGGTCTCTCAGAAGCTGGGTGACAAGGTAAAGAAAGTGACTGACAGTGTCAAAAGCAGCTGACAGAAAAGAAGGATGAGGACTGGGAATTAACGATGGGATCTAGTCATATGGGGGGCTTCCCTGGTAGCTCAGACGGTAAAGAACTTGCCTACAATGCAGGAGACCCGGGTCCAGTCCCTGGGTTGGGAAGATCTCCTGGAGAAGGGAATGGCAACCCGCTCTAGTTTTCTTGCCTGGAGAATCCTATGGACAGAGGAACCTGGAGGGGCTACAGTCCATGGGGTCACAGAAAGGAATCTGACACGACTGAGCAACTAACACTAGTCACATGGAGGTCCTCGGTGACCTTGACAAGAGTGTTTCAGAGGAACAGTAGGAACAAAAAACTGATTGAAGTGGATCAAGAAAGAATGGAAGCACAGACAATTCTTTCCAGTTTTGTTATTTCAATGGTAGCACAGAAACAGCATGTTGCTTCCCCAGGGCCACTGCACACACTGAAATGGGTCCCTGGGGTGGACACCCGCCCTGTCCACCTCAGTCTTGACCTCGCACAGAAGACCTGCATGCTTCGTCCAGATTTTCCGGTTGTTTCCCAAGGGAGGGCTGCTCCAACGCCTCATAGCTGGAAGCAGTAGTGCAAGGCCTTGGCCAGACACTCCTAGGTGATGTGGAGAGCCGAGTCTCAGGGTGTCTGAGGACACAAGATGTAGCTCTCATCCCCAGGCTTACCTCTGCAGGACAAAAGCTTCCAGCCCTTCTCCGGCATACCCCCTGCCACAGCCCAGAGCCACAGAAGATACCCAATAAAGCCTGTACCAGATCTTCCCACTGGGCCCCCAAATTTAGTTTATTAAATTAAATCTTCTGCCACAAAGACCACTTACTCACAACAGCTGTTGCCATGGCAACCAAGCAGCCAGCCTGCTGTTCGAGCTAACAGTTACAAGCCTCCCATGGGCTATTTGGCTCAGTGAACCCAGGGGAAGATACCCCAAAAGTGTCTGAGAGGCTGGAGCACGGTTGGGGGGACGTGGGAAGTGAGAGAGTGGGACGCAAAGGGGTTTATGAGGTGCCGAACTCTGTGCTTTTATAATTGTTCCTTGTGCTCAGTCGCCTCAGTTGTGTCCGACTCTTTGTGACCCTATGGACTGTAGCCCTCCTCTGTCCCATGGCTCCTCTGTCCACAGAATTCTTCAGGTAAGAACACTGGAGTGGGTTGCTATGCCCTCCTCCAGGGGATCTTCCTGACCCAGGGATCAAACCTGTGTCTCCTGCGTCTCCTGCACCGCAGGTAGATTCTTTGCCCACTGAGCCACCTGGGAAGCCCTATAATTCTTCACCAACAGGCTGAGGCTGGGGGAGCTGTAAATAACTTGTGCCAGCGGGGTCCCCAGCTTTCTCCCCGCTTTCTCATGATGTAGCCATTTCTCCAGTAATACCTGCTACACCCTCCACTCTCTTTCTGAAAGCTCAAGGAGGGAGGGGCCCTCCAGGAGCTGGGAAGGGACCACACAGGGCCAGGAGAAAATCCTGCAAAGGAAGGTGAGGGCACTGAACCTGGGACGACCCTGCCCTGAACAGAGTGAGCTCGTGGGCCCCAAGGTGGTTCTTCAGACGTTGGAACCCCTGGGTCCTCCTGACTGATCCCAAGAGAAGCTGTTTGAACCAGTCCTGAATGTCTTTTTTTTTTTAACCTATCAAAGATATTATTATTTTTTTAATATCTATTTATTTATTTTACTTTTGGTTGCTTTGAGTCTTAGTTGCAGCATTTGGAATCTTCCTTGCAGCCCACGGGCTTAGCTGCCCTGCAGCATATGCAATCTTAGTTTCCCAAACAGGGATTAGTCCTGAGCATCTTTAATCTGAAGTATAGTATGGTGACCAGGAACTTTGCAGTATACAGATAGGAGTTCAAGCCTCAGATCCTTCACTTGCTACCTGTTTAACATTAGGCAAATTACTTAACCACTTTGAACCTGGGGTTTTTCAGCTGTAAAACGCGAGCATAGTACCAAGGTCACCAAATTATTTCCAGAGTTAATTGAGGTTGAGCCCATAAAGTATGCAACACACAAGTGCCTGGCACACAGCAACCTCACGGTAAGTGAGGAGTACTGTTTATTACTGCTATTGTTATCATCATCAATGATAATTATGTTGATTAACAGACCTAGAATATTGAAGACATAATTGACAGATTTAAAAGAACGGAGAATGATAAAAGCAAATCCCAGCACAGTATATACATTAGGTATCATTTTTATTTAAAAAAAATGTTAACAATGGAAAATAGTATGGAGGTTCCTTAAAAAACTTAAGAGTTGCCATAAAATCCAGAAATCCCACTCCCAACCAAACAAAACTATAATTTGAAAAGATACACGTAGCCCTACATACATAGCAGTGTGTGTGTGTGTGTGTGTGTGTGTGTGTGTGTGTGTGTTAGTTGCTTAGTCATGTCCAACACTTTGCAACCCCATAGACTGTAGCCCACCAGGCCCCTCTGTCCATGGGATTCTCCAGGCAAGAACACTGGAGTGGGTTGCCATTTCCTTCTCCAAAAGGAACTATAGAAAGAAAGAAAGTGAAGTCACTCAGTCATGTCTGACTCTTGGCGACCCCATGGACTGTAGCCTACCAGGCTCCCCCATCCATGGAATTTTCCAGGCAAGAGTACTGGAGTGGGCTGCCATTTCTTTCTCCAGGATACATAGCAGTACTATTATAATAGCCAAGACAAGATAATAAATGTCCACTGACAGATGAATGGGTAAAAAAATATGTGAGATAAATATATACATACATGGGCTTCCCTGGTAGCTCAGCTGGTAAAGAAGCCACATGCAATGCAAGAGACCCCAGTTCAATTCCTGGGTCAGGAAGATCCCCTGGAGAAGGGATAGGCTACCCATTCCATTATTCTTGGGCTTTTCTCTGGTGGGTCAGACAGTAAAGAATCTGCCTGCAATGCGGGATACTTGGGTTCTGTCCCTGGGTTGGGAAGATCCCCTGGAGGAGGGCACGTTATTCTTGCCTGGAGAGTCCCCATGGACAGAAGAGCCTGGTGGGCTACAGTGCATAGAGTTGCAAAGAGTTGGATGCAACTGACTAAGCACAGCACAGCATATACATATATATATATAAAATATACATGTGTATAATGGAATATTGCTCAACCATTAAAAAGAATGAAATAATGTCATTTGCAACAACATGAATGGACCTAAAGATTATCATACTAAGCGAAAGACAACACATGATATCACTTATCTGTGGAATCTAAAATATAACACAAAGGAACTATCCATGAAACAAAAGGAGAACAGGGGTCTCCTGCATTGCAGGTGGATTCTTTTACCAACTGAGCTATCAAGGAAGCACAGACTCACAGATATAAAGAACAAAGACTTGTGGTTGCCAAGGGTGAAGCAGAGGGATAGATTAGGAATTTGGTATTAGCAGACGTAAACTATTATATATAGAATGGATAAACAACAAGGTCCTACTGTATAGCATAGAGAACTATATTCAGTATCCTGTGATAAACCATAAGGGAAAAGAATATGAAAAAGAATATATATATAACCAAGTCCTTTGCTGTAGAGAAGTTAAACACAGCACTGTAAATCAACTATACTTCAATAAATTTTTTTTAAATGGTAACAGTGGATATCTTTAGGTGATGGCCCTATGTTTTCTTTTTTTCTTTGATTTTTGTCTTTTCAAGTTTTCTGAACAGAACAGGTATTACTTCTGTAATTAGAAAAAAAAATGCTTTTTCAAAAGGTTAGAGATAAACTTTAAAAATACGTTTCAGGCTAAAAATCATTGAAGAATATATTTTAAATGGATGAATTATACAATGTGTGAATTATATTTCAAAGAATTGTTGCCAAAAAATGCCTTAAAAATGATTCAAGGTAGGCAGGAAATAACTCATTCAAAAATTCTTAACAAAAAACATATAAACTAAAGCAAAACAAGAAGGACAAGAAAGAAAGAAAATGAGGCAAGAGCTGACAAGCAACTATTAGGTAAAAGTTTAAAAACTGGGTAACATGCTCTTGGTGAGGCAATGGGGTTGAAATACTTGCATAGATTGCTGGTAGTTGTAAAATGATAAAACTGTCGAACAGGACAAATCAATGAAAATTACAAATGCTACAAATGTATAGACTGTCTGGCCCAGCAATTCAGTTTCAGAAATCTATAGATATTCTGTGTAAGTGAGAAATGATGGATATACAAGTTTACAGGCCATGGCATTGTCTTTGATAGTAAAAAACTGGAAACAGCCCAGATGTCTACCAGTAGGTGGCTGTTTGTCTAAGCTATGGTACAGCCATACAATGGAATAGTATGAAGCTATAAGGAAACTATTTATATTCTGATAGGAAAAGATTTTGAAGCTATATTATTAAGTTAAAACCACCAAAGTACAAAATAGTATTATAGTAAACATGCTACCATTTATGTAAAAAGTAGGCAAAGACTACATATCCTTATTTTCTTACATATGCATTCTGGAAGAATACATGAAAATAACAGAAGCTGGAGGGCACAGCTGAGCAGATGGGGAGTAGAACTTTCCAGGATGAAACGTTTCACTGTATATCTTTTCATACTCTTTGATCTTAGAATCTTATGAATATATAACATTAAAATTGAGTAAAACTTCATATGCTTAAAGGAAGAAGTTAAAGAAGGCAATAACATGTTTTCTGGGAGAGGTCTAGATGAAACAACGGTGGTAGATGTTAACACTAAATGTTGAAGCTGATTGATGGGTCTGTGGCGGTTCACTGTGTGTTTGAGAATTTTTCACAGTGAATTATCAAAAATGTAAAGGATATTCATAATAGCCAAATGCTGGAAAAAACCTAAATGTTTCTTCGCTAGTAAACAGGTAAACAAAATGTGGTCTATCCATACAGTGGAATACTAATCATTAATAGAACGCAACAATCAACTGATAAGCAAATTGCAAACTGGATGAACCTCAAAAATATCACACAAAAGGAAAGAAGCCAGACACATGACCATATGTAGCATGTGTATAATATATATATATAGTATAGTATACATATTGTATAGTATAAAGTATGATTCCATTTCTACAAAATGTCCCAAAGGGGCAAATCCATAGAGACAGAGAGCAGATGAGTGGTTGCCTGGGGCTGGGAGTGAGAAGGAGATAGTGAAAGTGAAAGTCACTCAGTCATGCCCCGACTCTTTGCGACCCCATGGAATAGTCCATGGAATTCTCCAGGCCAAAATACTGGAGTGGGTAGCTGTTCCCTTCTCCAAGGGATCTTCCCAACTCAGGGATAGAACCCAGCAGATTCTTCCCCAGCTGAGCCACAAGGGAACTCCAGTATTCTTGGGCTTCCCTTGTGGCCCAGCTGGTGAAGAGTCAGCCTTCAATGAGGTAGACCTGGGTTCGATCCCTGGGTTTGGAAGATCCCCTGGAAAAGGGAAAGGCCACCCACTCCAGTATTCTGGCCTGGAGAATTCCATGGATTATACAGTCCATGGGGTCGCAAAGAGTGGGAAAGGGAAATGACTGCAAATGGGCAGAAGGGATCTTTCTGTGATAATAGAGATATTCTAAACTTGATTGTGGAGAAGGCAATGGCAACCCACTCCAGTACTCTTGCCTGGAAAATCCCATGGACAGAGGAGCCTGGTAGGCTACAGTCCATGGGGTCACGAAGAGTCGGACACGACTAAGCGACTTCACTTTTCACTTTCATGTATTGGAGAAGGAAATGGCAACCCACTCCAGTGTTCTTGCCTGGAGAATCCCAGGGACGGCGGAGCCTGGTGGGCTGCCATCTGTGGGGTCGCACAGAGTCGGACACGACTTAGCAGCAGCAGCAGCAGCAAACTTGGTTGTGGTGATCTGTGCAACTCTATACATTTAGGGAAAGTCATTGAATGAATTTCATGGTGTGTAAATTATACCTCATTTAAGTGACTTTAAAAAGTGAAGGGATTGGGGCTACTAAGGGGTGGTAGTGCTTAGAAGAAAGGGTCCTGGCATTCGACTCACTGGGTTAAAATATCAGCTCTCCCAGTTCAGCTGGGCAAGCTACCTCCTTCCAATGTCTATACCATAGAGTGGGTCTGTAGTAAATAATGCTTACAATTAATGCCAGGCATTATTCCAAATACTTTGCATATGTTTTTCCCTTTAATAAGCCTTACAACTCTCCCTCAGTGATCATTTAAATCATTTTACAAATGAGGAAACTGGGCATAGAGAAGTTAAGTGACTAGCCTGCCCAGTCATGCCCAGTCACACAGCTCACCAGCAGGAGAGCAGGTAACCTGATTTTAAGAATCAAGTGCTTTAACCACCTGACTGCACTACCTCACAATGACACTGCCTAGCTCAGGTTCTTATGAGAACTAAATAAAAATAACAAATACAAAGTGCTTGACCTAAATTAGTTCAGTTCAGTTCAGTTCAGTCGCTCAGTCGTGTCCGACTCTCCGCGACCCCATGAATTGCAGCACACCAGGCCTCCCTGTCCATCACCAACTCCCGGAGTCTACCCAAACCCATGTTCATCGAGTCGGTGATGCCATCCAACCACCTCATCCTCTGTCGTCCCCTTCTCCTCCCGCCCCCAATCCTACCCAGCATTAGGGTCTTTTCCAATGAGTCAACTCTTCGCATGAGGTGGCCAAAGTATTGGACCTAAATTAAGTGCACAGTAAATGCTAGAAAGGGAAGAAACCACCATCTAATTGACTCAAATGGCATGGGTTTGTCCAGCTGTATTTTGAAATGTTCAGACAATAAAAAGCCAAGCCTGTTTAAGAAATAGTCTGAAAAGAAAGTGCTAAACCCTACAGAGTAGCCATAAAAAAATCTCCTTTCTATCTGGTTTAGATATTAACGGATGGAAAGAGTAGAGAGAAGCCAGTGCTATTCCTAACGTGTATTTAAGTGCTTGAGTTTCTTGCAAGGCAATGGGATAGTGTGCTGAGGAGTTTGGAGCCCAGTCTTTGGGGCAAAACAGAACCAATTTAACCTCAGCTCCTCAACAAATTTGGCCATCCATTGACAAGATATTTAACTTCTATTATGTCTCATCTTCCTCATCTGTAAAACAGGTTTTAAAAAAAAGGTCCAGTTTGAGGGATGTGAGGATTACATACTGTAACATGTATAAAGTGAACAGCCCAAGTTCATGACACGTACTTAGTACTTAATAAATGGAAGTGCTTGTCTTCCATCTAACTTTCTTATCACCTACAGGTATATTTCTCATTGTAGATCATTAAGGAAGCATTGCATTTGTTGTCGTTTGGTCGCTAATCGTGTCTGAGTCTTTGCAACCTCATGGACTGTAGCAAACCGGGCTCCATTCTTCGCTATCTCCCAGGGTTTGCTCAAATTCATGCCCACTGAGTTGGTGATGCTTAAAGGAAGATTGACCAAACGTCTTGTGCTCCTAGCACTGTGATCTGACCCTCTACATTGGGACAAGGCTGCCCAGTGGGCCAGTCCTGTCCTTAACCTGCAGGGGAGCCAGGAACTGCAGCCACTGTCCCCAGGAGGCATCTGTCAGCCTCTCCATAGGGCCTGCAAACCAGATGGGTGACGGGAAGCCAACCCCTCTCAAGACCAAAGGAGGAGTGGCTTTAAGTAGGCCTGTGAATTTGGCAGAAGAAAGGTTATCATGATTAGGATGGAGTAATTCTCCATCTCCCAGAGAGCAGAGACAGAGCAGCTGGGTCTAGGCTGGGCCAAGAGGCTGGCCAAGTTAGGCACAAAGAAGGACTTCCTGTGACCTTAAGACCAGTGAAGGGTGTGGAAGGAGCTCTGCCTTGGTGTCTTCAGGGGACAGGGGACAGCTGAGGGGCAAATACTTTCCCCTGGGCCCTGGAATGGCACTCCCACTCTCTGCCTTGCCTGCTTCGGTTTCCGTCTTCCCTCCCAGGCGGAGCAGTGGTGGTGGTTTAGTCGCTAAGTTGTGTGACTGTAGCCCACTAGGCTCCTCTGTCTGTGGGATTCTCCTGGCAAAAATACTGGAGTGGGTTGCCATTCCCTTCTCCAAGGAGGAGCAGAGGCCTAGGCAATACCATCAAGCAGCTGACCCACTTTTTCCCTCTGTCCTAGGACACATATCATAATGGGAATCAAAGAGGTGGTCTAGTCAATGGGCTAAGAGCACAAACTTAAGAATGAGACAAGCTGTGTGGGACCCCAGCTCTGCCACTGACTAAGCTGTGCAGCCTTGGGCAAGTTACTTAATTTCTCTATTGTTGTTTAGTTAGTCAGTTGTGTCCAACTCTTTGTGACCCATGGACTCAGTCCACCAGGCTTCTCTGTCCATGGGATTTTCCAGGCAAGAATAGTGGAATGGGTTGCCATTTCCTTCTCCAGGGGATCTTCCCAACCCAGGAATCAAACTCCTGCATTGGCAGCCAGACTCTTTACCACCGAGCCACCAGGGAAGCCCTACCTCTTTGTAAGCATAATACCTATCCCACAGAGATGCTGGGAGAAGAAAAGGAGATCATGTGTGTAAACTGCTTAGGCCGGTGCTGGGCACAGGGTTACTGCTCCACAAATAGCTCTGTTATTAAGCTAGTGTTGAGGCTGAGACAAAGCCAATCATGGGTCCCCTTCCCTGTCTTAAAGAGGAAGCTGGCAGGATACCATCTGGGCTCTGCCCAGGAGAGCATCCAAACCCCTTCCCAAGTCTGCAGTGCCTGTGGGGTCCCGCTCACCAAACCCACCACAGTGCCGACTCTGGTTCTTTATGCTTTTACAGCACTTGGACAGCTGGTGAAGCTATTTCATATACACTGTCTCATCTGATAAGCCCATGTATATTATAATTGTAATTCTACAGATTAAAATTGGAGAGATTCAAGGTGTGGGCAGATTCCACAGCCAGTGAAGGGAGACTGAAGCTCAGGGCACTGAACTTGTGTTCCATATCATTTTGGGCCTTCCTGGCAGAGGTGAGGGTTTGTCCTGCCCTGGCACACATTCCCTCTCCTGCCTGAGCTTCAGGGCCCAGCAGTCTGTGAGCACAGGCGTGGAGGCCAGGGTCAATGTTAGGGCTTGGTGCATGTCTGTGGGAGGGGTGTTCCCTCTCATTGCCCTGACCAAGAGCAGGAAAGGTGGGGACAGGCCCTGTCTCACTAAGTTATTTCTCACCAAGCCAGTGGTCCATACAGCTGGTCTACCTGGGATCACCCAGTGTAGAGACATGGGAAATGGAGTTGAGTCCTCTCAGGAGATTTGGGGGACAAACTTCAAACATTTCTACGAAAAACAAAATTTTCTGGACAGAATTTTAGGTGATTTTTATTTTCCTTATTTCGTCTGTATTTTAAACTATTTACAGTGACTATAATTTTTTTTATTGAAGTATATATGATTTACAATGTTGTTAGTTTCTAGTGTATAGCAAACTGATTCAGGTTTATATATACATATATATATTCTTTTTCAGATTCCTTTCCATTATAAGTTATTTAAAGGTGTTGATCTATGTAAATTTTCAAAATATTAAGTCTTATTAAAAAAAAACAACAAAGACCAACCCTTCCTTTAACTACTGAAGTTGTGAATTTAAATATGAAAACAGGGTCACTGAGCCCTCATGGGTCTGGAAGTCCCTCCCTCCCTCCCTGCGGGCACAAGCCCCTCCTTTGAGAATCACAGGCATCCTTGGGCCTTAAGAGCTGCGGGGATCTTGGGGGCCCCGAGATCTGCATCTGAGAATCACAGGAGCTCCATGGGCCCCAAGAGCTGCGGGGAGCCTTACTAGCTGAGGCTTGCATATAACACAGTTTAACTTGTCGTCAATAACAGAAGTGGGCGGAATTCCTTGATGGTCCAATGGAAAGGACTCCACACTTCCACTTCAGGGGGCATGGGTTGGATCCCTGGTTGGGGAACTAGGATCCCGCATGCCTAGTTCAGCCTGGTGTAGCCATAAATAATAAAATAAATAATGGAACTGGGAGGGAGGGTTTGGGCAATTAATTCTTTCCAGATAGGGCTGAAACAGCATTTTCCTCCTCCATCCTCATTTCCAAGGGCTGGTCATTTTCTGAGACCATCACTGCTGGGGCTGAGATTCTGTTCCCGGCCCAGGGGGAAAGTGTACAGGGAATTTCCCTCTGCAGCTCTGCCTGAAGGCAGGTGCTCTCAGGAGCCACATTCTTAACGTGAATCTTTCAATCACTCTCCACCGCAGCATCTGGAGGTCAATGAGAGCCTTACTATTTTTATAATCTTTTCATTTGGTTTAAAATCATCAACAGTGAAACCAGAGGGTAAAGCCCATGTCAACGTTTGGGCTCCTCTGGGGAGGCACCAAGGACCGATGGTTCTGGGAGCCCGCCCCTGCAGAGCTGTTCCCAGTGCACATGGCCTGGGTTCAGTTCTCATATCTTGAGACAATTTTCTCTTCCCCCGCCTTCCTGTTTGCCTGCAAGGCCATCCAAGATGTTGGCTTCCTGAAGCAAAAGGTCCTTCTCCTGGGAGCACTGAATCCAGTAAAACTGCCTCCCAGGGACCTTGCCAAGATCAAGCAGGATGATGTGGGTCAAAGTGCAAACTTGAGAGTATCTACAGATATGAGTTCTGAGGACAAAGATGCACGTGTGGGTACGTAGCAATAGCTAGCACTATGGCACAGTCTCTTGCTTTTAAGAATCTTACGCATTACATCACTGACAATGACCAACAGAACATATGTTCATATTAAATTAATTAACAAAAATAGCTCAGAATGATTTCTACATTGCGTATGGAAGACAGCTTTTGTTTTGGGAAGCCCAGCCTTCATTTCCCCTTCTGAGGATCACTCTGGTTTCCTTTTAGGGAATGGCCTCTTATCTCTGAAGGTAACCTCGCTGGGAAGGTAAACCATCCAAGGGTCTCCCCCCACCCACCAACATCACTACGGAGGCCAGAGGGGCCCCTGCAGGCCTCTTTGGGGACATCTCACTTCTTCCCACAAAAGGGCAACCACAGAACTTAAGTGGGCCAACAAGGCCTTTCCAGGCCTTAGGCTTGAGACCAGCATCAGAGAAGTATAAATGGTGGGAAAAAAAAGTGAAAGTGTTAGTTGCATCTTTTGCAATCCCATGGACTGTAGCCCACCAGACTCCTCTGTCCATGGAATTCTCCAGGCAAGAATACTGGGTTGCCATTCCTTTCTCCAGATAGATCTTCCTGATCCAGAGATCGAGCCCAGGTCCCTTGCATCACAGGTGGATTCTTTACCACCTAAGCCACCAGGGAAGTTGTAGATGGTGAGCCTTCTAGCAAAGTAAAACCTTCAGAGGTTTTGATCACCTGAAGCAGCTGAGTCCCAGTCTCCCAGATATCATCATAGCAGTATATCCACCTACAACTGAGGTCCACCATGCTAACAACCAGAGACTCCAAAATGGAGATCCCATCAAAGTGATGACTTCCACATAGGCTTAGCCACTCAACTTCTCCAAGGCCTCCAGCACCTCAGCATCCCTCAGGTGCTCCAAAGGGAAGATAATTAAGGCCCACTGGCCAAAAAAAAAAAAGCCATATCATTGTCAGACCCAAACATGAGCCTGGACCACATGTACTCTTTCTCTAGGTGCTGACTTCTCCAGACCTTGGGTTGAGTTTTTAAGTTTCTGAGGCTGTGGAGACCAACTATTTTCCAACCCACAGAGTTCTGGGCTGATGGAAACCTGCTGGAAACTTCTGGTCCTTGAGGATGTACCCTGCCAAAGGCCCATGAATCTCGTCTCCAAGTGATTCCAGGTGGGAAACTAGTGAGGTCTGGTGCCACAGTTCTCTAGGCCAGCTAGGAGCTCACTCAGCTCAGGAATAAAGGCAATGCCACTGGCCACTCTGGGCCTTGGGGATGCACTGGTGCTGGGGTTACTGGCTGGAGCACTGGGGTCTCTGGGGCCTGACATGATGGTGTAGGAGCAATTTAGTAGCATCTCCAGTAAACTTATCGACCACCAACTGCATCAGAGGGTTCTTGACAGCCGGCTGTCAACCCATTCAGACTGCTTTCTGGTTTGCCCTAATGCAGAAAAGACAGCGTGGTAAAGGCAGCGTGGTGTAGTGTGAAGAGTTGTGGCCAGGAGGTTGGAAGCCTGCATCCCAGCCCTCGTCTGCACAAACAAGCTGTGTGGCTTTAATCAGGGGACACCCTCTCCAACCTTCACTTCTTCCCTGTAAATCAGGCCACGAGGTGCCCTTCCAGGTCCTTTACTCAGATCTGACTGGCTGTTCTTCTAGGTGTGACTAGAAAGCAGGTGTGGGGACCCGAGTAAGGCAGTAGCACTTTTGCTAGTTTGCTGTGGACATGCAGGGTCACTGATTCCAAGAAATATTTTGGCTTCTTAGCACCACAGTCTTCCAGGACACAGGAGACTTCAGGGACAATCCAGAGCTCCTGGTGCTATGGAGGCTTTTCTGTGAGTCCTCAGAATTATCTTGGAAGGAAAGCTATGACAAACCTAGATAGTGTATTAAAAAGCAAAGACATCACTTTGCCGACAAAGGTAGGTATAGTCAAAGCTATGGTCTTTCCAGTAGTCATGTATGGATGTGAGAGCTGGACCATAAAGAAGGCTGAGTACCAAAGAATTGATGCCTTTTAACGGTGGTGCTGGAGAAGACTCTTGAGAGTCCCTTGGACGGCAAGATCAAACCAGTCAATCCTAAAGGAAATCAACCCTGAATATTCATTGGAAGGACTGATGCTGAAGCTGAAATTCCAATACTTTGGCCACCTGATGTGAAGAAGTGACTCATTGGAAAAGACCCTGATGCTGGGAAAGATTGAAGGCAGAAAGGGAAGAGGGTGACAGGGGATGAGATGGTTGGATGGCATCACCGATTCAATGGACATGAACTTGGGCAAACTGCCAGAGGTGGTGAAGGACAGGCAGGCCTGGTGTGGTACAGTCCATGGGGCCGCAAAGAGTCAGACACAACTTGGTGACTGAACAACAACCCAGAAGAGGATCAAGTGGAGAATATTCTACTGGATTTGGACCCTACAAATGGGATTTTCAGTTAGTGTATCTCACTTAGAGTTGCATCATTTCCAAGCTATAGTTTCGCCTCAGTCTGAACACAAGAGGCAGTGTGATCCAAGGGAAAGAACTGTGGCGCAGAAAAGGCCAGATTAGTGTTGGCTCTGCCACCCAGGAGATTGCTGTTTGCCTTCAGACAAGTCACTTAACCTCTCTGAATTGTTTTCCTTGACAGCAAAATGAAAGAACTGGACTTGGTTTTATTCATTTATTTATTATATATTCCCTATAGCACTAGACACAGGAAAACAAAAACTCCAGGGCCGTAAAAGGGAGGAAGCAGGTCACTTTCCTACTCCTGGTACGGAAACAGTTGTCATACTATGCTAAATTTCTAGCTGAAACAAAAGGGAAGTACTGTGCACTGCTTCATTCTCAGTTTGCTTAAAGAAAGCTTACCCATCAGTCAGGAGGCGCTTCTTTTCTTCACTGAATTCTGCAATTCACTCAGTCTTGCACTTAACCAGTAAACATGTCCTGAGCAGCTAGGAGTGGCCTACTGAGCTGGGCCTACAAGAGCAAGCACACCTAAGGGGATTTTACCTTGGGGATTCTCCCACAGTGGAAATACAACAGTGATGCCAGTGCTGACGGTACCGAAGATGCCGAGAGGGGCTCTATAAAAGTGAGGGTGGGATTGTTGTTGTTTAGTCTCTAAGTCGTGTCTGACTCCTTGCAACCTCATGGATTGTAGCCCGCCAGGCTCCTCTGTCCATGGGATTCTCCAGGCAAGAATACTGGAGTGGGTAGCCATTTCCTTCTCCAGGGGCTCTTCTGGACCCAGGGATCAAACCTGCATCTCCTGCACTGGCAGACAGGTTCTTTACCACTAAGCCACCAGGCGCAGTTGTAATTCTACAAAGATCAACAGCGAGCAAGCTCACAAATCCTGGCCAGGTATACCCCTTCCTGGGGACCTGGCTTGATAAGGGGACTTGATCTCAAAACCAGGAGTGGTGAGCAACTCACACATCCTGGAGACTCTCAATTATTCATCAGTTCATTTCAGCTTTTGACAAGACTTAGGGGCTGGATAAGAGATACTCAGCATTCTGTAGCAGCCCCAGGGCACTGGTCTCCTGTGTCTCTGACTGGGGAGAAAAAAATCATGCCAGGCAGAGCCTGCCCGCTCACACAACTTTTCTTTTTTTATTAAGACTTGGATTTTATTGTAAAATTTTTCAAATGTACTGAGAAGTTGAAGGGATTATATAACACTCAGGGAATTATATAGTGAACACTCAGCTCGATTCTACAACATTTTGCTATAGTTGTTTATGTCTAACCCTCCATCCATCCTTTCATTTGTCAATCAATCCTCCTTAACTTTTTGATATATTTCAAACAAAGCTGTAGACCTCAGTGTACTCCACCCTATCAACACTTCAGCATGCATATTACTAACTAGAGTTCAAAATATGTTTAAGGTTTTGTGTGCAGATGAAAAATGCACAAATCTTAAGCGTAACTTAGATGAATTTTGATAAATGCATACATCTGTTCATTCAAATCGCTTACCAAGAAATACAACATCAATATCACTCCAAGAGAGTGCCCTTGTCCGCCTCGTTTTTAAGAGACCCACTGCCCACCTCGTCCCCATAGCCCCTGCTGCCCTAACCCATGTAACCTGTGCCCCATGACTCTGGGCACTTTGCCACAGCCAAGGGTGGGCTCTGAACCAAAGGCAGCCCATCTAAGCGCTGGCTAGTGACCTTTGACCTCTGTGGTCACGCTCAGGGGATGAGCTGGGTCAATATGAGGCTCTCACGGAAGGTAGTGAGGTAGGAGATAAATGGGCTCTTGGGCTGGACAACTAGTGTTTGTCAAGTGGGGTAAAACTGAAGTTTTCTTTTCCCCCAGTCACCCCAAGGACAGACTGGGGTTCTGCTAAAGTGAAGAGATAAGATGACCACTTCTGAGGTCAAGGAAAACTTCCCTGTCAGCACATGTGCAGGAAGGCTCCTTGGAGATCAAAAAGGGAAGGGGCACCACCCCATAATAAGTGTGGACATATCCCCACAGCCTCAGGGGTAGGATCCATCTTAGTAAAAATTTGCACACATGTATTAGGGAGGATCCTAAGGAAGGGCAGGTGTAAAAAAAGAAACAAGTTAATTGGTCCAAGGTCAACAAAGACAGGGAAGTCTGTCCTATGTAAGTGATTTAAATCACCTCTTCACTGCAGTCCTTCTCATTAGAGAGGACACTCATACCCTTTCTCTGCCAGTGCATACTTCTGCTTTGTTTCTCTCTTAAATAAGCGAACTGCTTCTCTGTGTGCTCTCCCACTTGTTCTACTGTGTCTCTAATAATAAACCTTGTACCTGTTTTTATAGTTTTTGCCTCCTTGAAACATCTTGCTTTCAAACAAGGGGCAAGAGTCAGGGCCATTTTTCTTCTAGCCTCTAGTGGCTCAGTCGGTAAACAGCCTAGTGGGCTCTATAGTCCATGGGGTCACAAAGAGTCAGACACGACCGAGAGATTAACACTTTCACTTTCATTTCTAGCCCCTAGTGAACTAGTGGCTAGGATTCCTGGTTTTCAGCCAGGCTGTGTGTGCCTGTGTGCTAAGTCACTTCAGTCATGTCAGACTCCTTGCGATCCCACGGACTGTAGCCCACCAGGCTCCTCTGTCCATGGGATTCTCCAAGCAAGAATACTGGAGTGGGTTGCCATACCCTCTTCCAGGGGATATTCCCAACCCAAGGATCGAACTCATATCTCTTATGTCTCCTGCATTGGCAGGCGGGTTCTTTACCACTAGGGCCACCTGGGAAGCCCTCTTATCCAGGCTACCCAGGTCCTGGGCAGGGAACTAAGATTCTGTTCCAAGCCACCACTCACTGCTGCCTCTGAGATCAGTGGAACACTGAGAGACCACACTGGTTGGGCAAAGACACTGAGCTGCGAGCCACAAGGCAGATCTGAGGCTGGGTTAGCAGTATCCTGGGCCACATGCCCGGAGAAGTACGGAGAAGCCAGGGCTAGTAAGGAACACAAGTGTATATCCAGGAGAACAAGCCTCAGTGTGAGGACAACATGGTCCCTGAGGGAGGATGAAAGAGAGGGCCTAGCTCCCTGCAATTACAGCTGCAATTCCAGGTGTCCAGGGTCTGTGGAAACTTGGGGGCCTCTCCTTCATGCAACTACAACAGCCCCCCAGGAATGGAAATGCAGACAATGTATGTCAGACAGTTAGGAAAATGAAAGGATCTTTCTTACATGAGATCCTGCTTCTGTGTGGGATGGGCTATAGGCATGACCTAAATGTCCCTGGAAAATGATGACAATAGTAAATGACCCCTGCATAATACGTGATAACAAAGCCAAGCCCATACTACACGTTCTAATGCATCATCTCACCTGATCCCCACAACCGTCTTCTTCTACGTGAAGAAGGCACTTTACTTTCATTGTCCCCATCTTGCAGTAGAGGAAACAGCCGCGGGACAGAGATGTAATCTGCCCAAGGTCACGGTCAGCCAAGGAACCTGAGCTGTGGTACAGAGCAGGGGTCCCGGAGTGTGCTCATGTGACTGCTCAGAGGAGGCCCCTGCATTGTGTGCAGGGCTGGATGGCAAGATTTCTACCCGGGAGCATTTGTCACGAGTGTACAGGCGTGTAAAGAGCCTCCCTGCTCTAGCTCGCAACCATCACCTCCTCAGAACATGCCAAACAGGGCAAATCACCTGGGGTGCAGCCCAGGCGCTGACCCAGGGTTTGGGGTTCCTTAGGTATACGCATCTGTGTGCCAGCATCCATCCAGCCCTGCTCCCCGACAGCTGTGGTCCTCTGTCCTTGCTGACAGTGACAACCTGGGGGACTCTTGAGGCTGGAAGGGGGCAGGATGGCCCACCACCTGCATCAAGAAACTGACTCTGCTCTGTGTTCTCTGTGGCTGAAGAGAGAGCAGCCCTTCCTAGAGGAACTGCAATGGGGCTGAGTGGGAGAAGAAAGAGATACAGGTTTCCACGGCCCCTGCCAACCCTGGGAAGTCAGGATGAGTCTAGACCCAGGAGAGGGTCAGAAAGATATTCAGCAGGGCAGGTGTGAGCGCCTCAAGGCAGGAATCTATTTTTCCAAACAGGATGGCACACGGCTGAGCTGAATCATTCTTCTTAGGTCCATCGTCCCCTGGCATCTATCTAGACCTCTGCCATCATCTATTCTCCCGCCTGACTGGAAGCACCTTGAGGAAAGGGGTCAAGATACTGGTTCACCTTTGATTCCTTGGTACCCTGCACAGTTCTTGATGCATTGTAGGCGCTCTGTGAACATGTCGTACGTGAGTGAAGACACAACACAGTGAAGCAGAGAAAACAGAGGGATAATAATGATAACAAACTTAATATAGCACTTACTAAGTGCCAGGCACCATTCTAAGAGCACTACTTATAGTAAACAGTCAGATCTTCATGACTAGCCTGTGACATAGGGACTGAAGCACAGACAGGTTAAGTAACCTGCCCAAGATCACACAGTGAAGCTAGATTTAAGCAGTGAAGCTCGATTTAAGGGCTTCCCTGGCAGCTCAGCTGGTAAAGAATTTGCCTGCAATGCAGGAGACTCCGGCTCATTTTCTGGGTCAGAAAGATCCCCTGGAGAAGGGATAGACTACCCACTCCAGTATTCATGGGCTTCCCTGGTGGCTCAGATGGTAAATAATCTGCCTGCAATGTGGGAGGCCTGGGTTCGATCCCTGGGTTGGGAAGATCCCCTGAGGAAGGCATGGCAACCCACTCCACTATTCTTGCCTGGAGAATCCCCATGCACAGAGGAGCCTGGCGGGGTACAGTCCATGGTCACAAAGAGTCAGACATTACTAAACGACTAAGCACAGCACAGCACGGCTAGATTTGAATCCAAAGCAGTTGGACTTCAGGGTCCATGGTCTTTGATGACCATCACCCCATCTATCCTACCCTGATAAACTTCCTGGAGTATTATACCAAGCTCCTTGCTGCCGGAGTCCAAGAATCAGGACCTGTAAGGGGCCCAGTATGAATCTCCCAGACATGTCAGTGTCCTGGCAACAAACCACGAAGGGCCAAGCTGTGAGCAAAGAAACAGCAGCCTTACCAATAATGGTCAGCTTCCCGCTGATTCAATCAACATTTACTGGTAGGTTCCAGGCACTCTTCTGCATGACGACACAGACATGCTCTTTCCTCTCAAGGATCTCAAATGAATGACATTAGTGATCCATCATTTGTGATGTGCCTGCTCTTTGCCATGTGTATATGGTATAGCTCCTTTTTTTTTAATTTTTAAAAATTTATTTATTCTTAGTCGTGCTTATTTACAATAAATAATTTATTATAAGATAATGCTTTGCTCGGGCTTTCTCTAGTTGCGGCCAGCGGGGGCTACTCTCTGTTGCAGTGCATGGCCTTCTCATTGCAGTGGCTCTCTTGCCGTGGAGCACGGGCTCTAGGGTGTGCAGACTCAGCAGTCATGGCGCACAAGCTTAGTTGCTCTGTGGTATGTGCAATCTTCTTGGACCAGAGATTGAACCCGTGTCCCCTGCACTGGCAGACAGATTCTTATCCACTGGGCCACCTGGGAAGTCTGGTGTATCTCTTTTAGTGTAACCCTCCTGACTAATTACGCCACTGCACAGATGAAGAAACAGAGACTTAGACAGCTTAGAGAGGTCCAGTCACCTGCCCCATGGTAGCTACACATATTTACAGGTAGCCGCGCGGCAGGCCATACTCTGGTAGTACAAAAGGGGGCTCTCAGGTAAAGCGGGTGAACTGGAGAGCAGGAAAGAACACATAAATGAGACCATTTCCAGGAGTGATAAGTGTGGGGAAGGCAATAAAGCAAGGTTAAAAAACCCTGGAGACAGGAGCTGTCATGGTCAGCTCTGGGATGGGGATGTGGGCTCTAGGCTGAGAGACCACCTGTGCAGAGGACCTGAAGTAGGACAACTTGACGTGCTGATGTAAAGATAGCAGGGCAATGTGGCTGCGGCACAGTGAACAGAGGCAACAATAAGAGATCAATAAAGTGGAAGATTCAGCCCTGGGCATGGCCAACTGCAGGCCCAGGGGGTGCTCCTACACACACCGTGTCCAAGCAGATAGTATACAGAGGAACAATGCAGGGAATCGCCTCTAGAGGACAAGGGTGGTCCCAGGTTCCAAGCCCCTGTGGAGGGTACTGACCTCACTATGTAGCTTGAATTATCTGCACGTGAAGTAAAACTCAGCTAGCAAGTGCAAACATCATCTTTGTCAATTCTGATGTCTCTCTGAGGTCCTTTGGGGCAAATCCCCACCATGTAACTTATGGAAAATTAATAGTCCTAACACCTGGTCTTTTACACGCTCTGTGTATGCAAGTGCTCACCAGACCCCCAGGAAGTGATTTCAGAAGGAATATCATTTGTCTAATAACCATCTTGGTGTCTTGGGGTTTAGATGGGCCCTGGTGACAGGCTCAGCTGCAACACCCGTGTGCTGGGGTGGAAGACTGGAGTGATGGGGGGCTGAGTTGTCGGCTCCCTACGACTGTGAAATACCGAGTCTCAGAAACGCCACAGGTCTGCATCCTGGGAGAAGAGAAGGATGTCAGTGTCTTGAGCAGCCAGGGTGCCCCAGGTCACACAAGCATGTGGAGCCCAGAAGGATGGAGAGCTAGGCTGGTGTCAAGACCACACAGCCCTGTTTGCAACAGAGCTTTTCCCACCACCAGAGCTCACAGAACCCTGCAAAGTGGGGAGGGAAGACCAGCAAGGAACTGGGGTCCAACAGCTTTGGAATCACCCCTCTTTTCCTCCCTCTTACTCTAGGGATTTAAGTGGGGGCTTCAAGTGAGACCTCCCAAACCTAACAAGCCTGGAGCTGAAAAGGATTTCCCTTTCCTATATGAGTCCACCGTGAGCAGACCAGATGCCTGCTGCAAGTCCCAGCATTGCAAAGGATTGGCTGGAACAGCAAACAGGTCACTTGCTCTCTGAGTCTAGCTTCTTTATCTGTCAAATGGAGACACTAACAGTCCCTAGCTCACAGAGTCAAGTCAGAGAACATGAGTCAAGTTCTTTACCCTGGGCCCAGCACCCAGGAGGCCCTGTAGGTTTAGAGTGCTCACCATAAGCAGGTGTGATGGAGGTCTGGTACAAATGCTAACCCAGTCTGCCCAGGCATGCAGGATCAGCTAAGAAGAAGCAATCTCTAGCTAGGCTGGGTTGATGACACAGTGGCAGGTGCCCAGGCACTTGGGGAATAGCGTGGGCATGGGACAAAGGCTCTGAGTTTTTGTTAGTCATAAGCAGCCCAAGCTGATTTCTACACTTGCAGACAATTCAAGTTGCATAGTGAGGTCAGTACCCTTCACAGGAGCTTCCCTTGTGGCTCAGTTGGTAAAGAATCCACCTACAATGCAGGAGACCTGGGTTCAATCCCTGGGTTGGGAAGATCCCCTGGAGAAGGGAATGGCTACCCACACCAGTATTCTGGGCTGAGAATTCCATGGACGGTATAGTCCACAGGGTTACAAAGAGCTGGACACAACTGAGCGACTTTCACTTTCACTTTCAGGCCAACCTGATGTTTTTCTCCTGAACTTGGGTAATGGAAGCTGGACCTGCCAGCCCCTTTTATCCTAAGAGTCACAACTATCATTGGCAACTTTGCAATTAATTGGTGCACAGGGTTGGGGGTCTCCATAAAGGCCGTAACCTCCGTATCCTCCGCCTCTGCCCCAAAGGGAGGGAAGGGGGAGGGGAGGGTGAGACTCCTCCCAGGATGATGAGAGCCAAGCCTCTCAGGGAGCAGGAATAGCTTGGAAATACAGAGCCTTTGGCCTCTGATTTTGAATTTGTTCTGACCTCACCCTCTCACCACCTCCAGTTGTGGAGCCTGGGGCAAGTCACTCAACCTCAGTAAGTCTCATTCAGTCAAGGAGCTTCTCTAGAGGTAGGCAATGTTCTGGGTGCCTCAGCTCTCTTGTCTGGTAAAAATAGTAAGAATAGAACAGGATGGCAGTTCTTCAAAATATTAAACATAGAATTACCATATGATCCAGCAATTCCATTTCTGGGTATGTACATGGAAGAACTGAGGGCAAGGTCTTGAAGAGATATTTGCATACCCAAGTTCACAGCTGCATCTCCATATTCACCATAGCCCAAAGCTGGGAACAACCCAAGTGTCCATCAATAAATGAATGTAAAAGCAAAATGTGGTATGTGCATATAATAGAAAATATTCAGCCTCAAAAAGAAAGGGAATTCTGACATATACTATAAAATGGAGGAACCTTGAGGAAACTATTTTAAGTGAAATAAGCCAGTCACAAAGAGACAAAGACTGTATGATTACACCTATGAAGAGGTATCTAGACTAGGCACATTCATTGACACAGAAAGTAGAATGCTGGTTTTCCAGAGCTGGAGAAGGAATGGAGATTTAGTATTTAATGGTGTTGAGTTTAGGATGATGAAAAGGTTCTGGAGATGGACGGTAGCAACAGTTGCACAACAATGTGAATTTACTTAATGCCACTGTGTACATTTCTAAATGGTTTATATGGTGAAGTTTATGTGTATTTTACTACAATTAAACGTAAGAAAATAAGAAGTCAATATTAAGCATCAATATTGCCATTATTTGTTACTTAGGGAAGGCGGCACCCCTGGAAGCAGCAGTGGACCATTCCAGGCTGGGCGCTCCTGTAGTCAGTGTGGCTTGGGGACAGAATCAATATTTGGCTCAGGGCGGAATCCCAGGGTCTGCCCCCATCCACCCAGTCTCATTCTTGACCCACTCCCCCGCATTTCAGGATAAAGCCTTAGAAAATGACAGAAATGCTATCCCTTTGCTCAGGCCACACCTCCTGTCTAATGTCCCTTTCTCGCCATGTCCAGCCAAGATACGCTCATTTTTAAAGTCTCCACCATCAGAAGCCCTCAACAGACATTTCCCCACAAAAGACATACAGATGGCCAACAGGCACATGAAAAGATGCTTAGCATCGCTAATTATTAGAGAGATGCAAATCAAAACTACGACAAGGTATCACCTCACACCAGTCAGAATGGCCATCGTTAAAAAGTCTACAAACAACAAATGCTGGAAAGGGTGTAGAGAAAAGGGAACCCTCCTACACTCTTGGTGAGAATGTAAACTGGTGCAGCCACTGTGGAAAACAGTATGGAGGTTCCTCAAAAAAATCCAAAATAGAACTACCATATGACCCAGCAATCCAGAACACATATCTAGACAAAACTATAATTCAAATAGATACGTACACCCCTATGTTCATAGCAGCACCATTCACAATAGCCAAGACCTGGAAACAACCTAAATGTCCATCGACAGATGAATGGATAAAGACGTGGTATATATATATATATATATATATATACAATGGAGTACTACTCAGCCATAAAAAGAATGAAACCATGTCATTTGCAGCAACATGGATAGACCTATTCTCACCCTAAGTGAAGTAAGTCAGAAAGAAAAAAGACAAATACCATCTGATATCACTTAGATGTGAAATCTAAAATGTGACACAAATGAATCTATGAAACAGAAACAGACTCACAGACTTGTGGTTGTCAAGGGTGGAAGGGAGTGGAAGAGGGATGGATGGGGAGTTTGGGATCAGCAGACACAAACTATTATATATAGAATGGTATTATATATAGGATGGATAAATAACAAGGTGCTACTGTATAGCACAGAGATCTTTATCCAATCTTGTGATAAACCATAATGGAAAAGAATTTTAAAAAGAATGGTATTTGTAAAAAAAATTTTTTAATTGAAACTGTCTTGTGAAAAGAATGAAGTCTTAGCCACATCATCATGCCCTCAGTAAGGGCTGCAGAGGCTTTGCTCAGCTTAGTGCTCGCCCTGTGGTGGCACCCACAACCTTCCCCGCCCTCACCATTTCCCTTAGTGCTTGCCCTGTGGTGGCATCCACAACCTTCCCCGCCCTCACCATTTCCCTTTCAAGCCCAAGCAACCGGAGGGCAGGAGGCGGGGCTCATTCACTCTTGCACCCTAAATTCTAGCTTTCTGAATGGAATTGGACATAACATCTACTGAGCTCACTTGCCATGAATGTTGTTTTGAGAGGTTTATATGCAGTCACTCATAACAACTCAAAAAGGCATACACTACTGTAATCCAGGGCTGGGATTAGGGTGAGGGAAGTGAGGCACTCAGCTCAGGTGCAAAACTGTAAAAGGGCACCAAAAAATAAAAAAAAAAAACTTATGTATCAACATAGATAATATTTTACTGAAATATTTTCTTAATTCAAATATAAAAATTTTAAAGACAGGATGCAGCTTTGCACTTACCACACTCACTGCCCCCTAATCCCAGCCCTGTCTGATTATGTCTTTACTTTCCTATATTTTATTCAACAACTCCATTTCTAGGTATTTATCTAAGGAATTCATCGAGGCTATGTGTAAAGAGTTACCTACAAGGATATTATTCATTGTCACGCTGTTTATGAAAATAAAAAACAGGAAAACATTTGGTTGAACCATATGAAACTGTCAACATGTGATTATTTTGGACCTAAGAAAAACAATTTCATACTGTTCAATCTGATCTAAGTATCTATCGTCTATGAACTGTGATTATATAATCTATAGACCATTCACCCTCTGGAATTTCTAGGCAGCCATTAAAAATATTTGGAAGAAGACAGTGACATAGAAAGGTGACAGAGAAAGATAAAGTGTTATATGAAAAGAACCGGGTACAAAACAGGATGAAGTTGTTTGATGTCACTAAGAAAAAGCCACCAAAACAGAACTGAACTGATTATTCACCAAAATGTTAACAGTGGTAAGCTGAACGGTGGATTTTGGGGTGATTTTTATGCCATTTCTGATTTCCCATCTCTTGTATATTAAACACGTACCATGTCCAAAGGGAGAAAAAAGAACAATAAAGAATAATCTGCGGGTCTTTGATCTCATACTTTTCTCTCAAAAGAATTAGTCATCCCCTCACCCTGAGAGGGGGGTAGGCACATCCATTTTTATTTATTTAATATTTATTTTGGTTGCTTTGGGTCTTTGTTGCTTTGCACTGGCTTTCTCTAATCTTCCTGGACCAGAGACCAAACCCGTGTCTCCTGCATCGGCAGGTGGATTCTTATCCGTTGTGCAGCCAGGGAAGTCCGACACATACGTTGTTACTATTCCTGTCCTTTCACAGATGGGACTACCAGTTTCTAGCATCTGATCCTTTGCTGACCCTTCTTTTCCTCCAGTCCCTTGCACCCCAAGGCTTAGATCTTGCTGAAGAAACTGCTTTCTCTACCACCACCGTCTCCCACCCCAGCACCCCCGTCCCCAGCCCCCACCCTCCAGATCCCCATGCCTGACTTGGGGCTGGTCTTCAGGTACACAGCACACACACCCCAGCACCCAGCACAGAGAATGGAGAATCACTTTGCTGCCCCCCAAGGCAAGTGAAAACAGTGTTGTGTGGGTGAAAGGCTTTGGTGGGGGGGGGCGCGGGGAGGAAGCCTTGCCGTCCACAACTATCCTTTTCCATCTTCATGCAGTTGAGACCCAGCAATCCTGATGTGCCAGCTTTTCCTTTTAAAATGTTTTTAGAATTAAGAGGGTTTTTTTAAATTCCAAAACATACAAAGATTAAGAATCACCTACATCGCCCCCCAAATTAACAACTCAACATATTATCAGATAGGCTTTAAGCTTCTCTCTTTCTCTTTTTAAGTTAATTTTTATTGGAGTATATTTGCTTTACAGTGTTGTGCTAGTTTCTGCTGTACAGCAAAATGAATCAGCTATATATTTACATATATCCCCGCTTTTTTGGATTTCCTTCCCATTTAAGTTACCATAGAGCACTGAATAGAGTTCCTATGCCCTACAGTAGGTTCTCACTAGTTTTATACATGGTATCAATAGTGTATACATGTCAATAACAATCTCCCAACTCATCCCACCACCCACTCTTTCCTCCTTGGTGTCCATATGTTTTTTCTCTATCTCTGTCTCCATTTCTGCTTTGCAAATAAGATCATCTAAGCTTCTCTCTTCTATTAATACTTTAAAAACCTGAAATAAGACTACAAAGATAGGCAGAACTCTCTGTTGATCCCCTCCCGGGTCTCCTCCGGGAGTGTGCTGTGTATCTTCTTTGGTCCATTGTTATACTTTGAGATATACAGGCACACATACACACGCACTTTCAGGAACAATAGGCGCAATTGTTTTATATTACTCAAATTGGCATAAATGTACCATACTATGTCAGCTGCAATCTGGTTCTCTTTCCCCCTCTAACATCATGTTTTTAAGCCTCTTTCATGCTGATATGTAGTGATCAAGTTCATTTATTTTACTACCACAAGTAGTCCATCCCAGCTGGGTGGATCTGATGCCTTGGCATGGTACTCTCTGGGGCACAGGTAATACCAAGGCTTTCCCTGACTTCAAAGGTTCTGCTAATTTGGAGAGACTAAGCCAGTCATAGGGAGTCTCCCCAGCCCTCATCCTTCTAGTCCATAAAACCTTTCAAACCCACCCAGCCCCTCATCTTTTCTCCAGCTCCAACAGATGCCAAGATCACCTGGTCCCACCCCACTCCTCTGTCTGATCTGTGAGTACCTCTTGGCCTTCTTAGGTTCCCCATCCTGATTTCAAGAAATGAGAGAATTAAGATTCTTCACAAATTCCCCTTGTATGCCATGCCGTCAGGTGGTGGGCATCCTGAGAAGTCAGTGTTTCCTCAGGTTTGTGTTGCCAGGCTAACCAGGTCACATCCTGGCTCTGTGGGCAGGTAACTCACCCTCTCCAAGTCAGGTTCCTTGTCTGTAGAATGGGGACAGTAATACTCAGCTCACCAGCCTGCTAAGACAGTTAGGGGGAAAATATATGAAACACAATTGGCAGGCTCCTGGCACATTGCCAGCAGAAGAAAAAAGCTTTCTGCCTCTGCCCTTTTTGTGTCTCTTCTCAGACCAGCAGTCACAGAGGTCTCTCAAAATGTAAGTCAGACCTCATCACTGTGCTGCTTATGTGAATCCCTGGGTTAGGTCAAGAAGGCTTTGCAGTATGCATCTTGGGCTTCTGATTTGCTTGCTCTGGGGAAAGCCAGCCACCACCCCTTGCAGACTCTCAAGCAGGCCTATAGAGAGGCCCACATGGGGAAGAACTGAGGCCTCCCACTAACAGCCAGTAGTAAACCTGCCAGCCATGTGAGAAAGCTTCCCTCCAATCTTTCGATGACTGCACCCCCATCTGAGCACAACCTCACTGGAAAACCCCAAGCTAGAACCACCCAGGCCAAGCCACTCCCGATACCTGACCCACAGAGACAGAGACAATAAATGACTGTTGCTGTTTTAAGTTATTACATTTTATGGTGATTTGTGATGCATCCAGCCTTAAGTAAATAATACAGAAATGAACTTATAATAACTTGTATTGTTAACCTGTATGCTAACACTAGTACAGCACTTACTATGTGCTTGACACTAATCTAAACACTTTATGTCTTTGCAATTGAGTGCATATTTTATACTTATAGCACATTTCAGAGCAACCATCTGAAATGGAGACTACAAGTATACTCATTTTACACATAAGAAAATTAAGGCACAGAACTTAGTGTGTGCCTTAAGATAAGAAAAGTAAGGCACAGAACTTAGCTTAAATAACTTGCTAGGGAGCAGCAGGGTTTGGAACATGCACCTTGACACTGGCTCCAGTGGCTGTGCCCACAACCACTGCCTAATGCTGCATCCTGAACAAAGCCATAACCAGAACCGTGGCACCAAGAAGCGGGGAGTGTTCTCAGATTCACAGAGCCTGCTTTTAAAGGGGGGAAGAGGAAGAAGAGAAAAGGAAAAGAGGCAACCCTCTTCTCTTCGCCCAGACTCCCCAGGTTTTACCCTTCTCTGAGATGGTTTTAACCATCTCCAATGCTGCCAGTAATCTGGCCTGACTCACCTCCACTGAATAAGTGAAAAATGTTACTAAAACTTTGCTCAGTGTTTTAAAGTTCTTGTCACATCTTCTTAGTTAGGGTTTGAATCCCTGGTGATGACCAGTTTCTCCTCTGCACATGTGTACAAGCCTCATTCTTGCTTCTTCAAAGTGGCCAATGTATTTAACGCATATCTTTCAAGTGGAGCAAAACTGCTCAAAGAAGGCAGCTTTGTAGATACAGGATCAGTAAACACAATGCACTTTTCTACAGCCCCCTTCCTTGCCCTTTACAGACACGGCTAATCAACTGCCTCTTTCCTACTCAGTCTGGATGCAGCTTCAGAATCCTTCTCCCCACGGTGCTCCAGGACGCCACTTCCACAGGTTCTGAGTTGCCAAGTAGAGCTGAGACCTATTTGTCATTCTGGCTCTAACAGGACAAAGACGAAACACCAAAAGCAACAGACTGGAACTAATCCCTCCAGTTTCCGAAGGAGTAAAAGGCTCCCTGCCTCCACTGCTCTTACCCCTCCTCCAAAACCCATTTTCATCACAGCGAGAGCTTAGAAGGGATTTTTAAAAAGAGAAGACATGGCAAGAAACATTGACCTTGGTTTTAATGATGGTATAAGGATGAGGGTCCAGGCTGGGAGGTGTCCGTGCCCATAGATGATGGTGAATTAGGAACTAAAGACTCAGCAGCAGCTGGACCAGAAGGGACACATCCTGAAGTCAAGGTAAACTAGGAATGTAGCCACGTCCTTTACACATAACCTGCTGACAACCTCGTAGCACTTCAGTAAGCAGTCATGAACACATGTAACGAGAAGCGTCGTCCAAAGAAACAATACAAGCCACATAAAGTAAAAAGAAACAGGTAAAATTAATTTTAATAATATATTTTATTTAGCCCATTATATCCAAATATTAGCATTTCAACACATACAAAAAATATGAGTGAGGTACTTTCATTCTTTTTTTTTGGTTTGTACTAAGTCTCTGAAATCCAGTGTGTACGTTACACTTACAGCACATTTCAATTTAGATACTAAACTTTCACCAGAAATACTTTATCTATATTGAGATTTCATAAAATTTACAGCTGAAAATGTGGATTCCCTATACTGAAGCTCTTCTAAACACTCCTAGACATTTTCCAATAGCTGAAATGAGTGTCTGATTTTATATTTAGATCAATTAAAATGAAAGAATATTTAAAATCTAATTTCTCCACATTTTGAGCATGCAATAGCCACATGGCTACTCTACTGGTTAGCACAGGTCTGCACCCTGCAGGGCTCTCCCTACCTGTGGGTTGCTGTCATCTCCCATCAGCGCCCCTGTGACTATGCTCAGGGAACTTGGCCTGGCTCTTCTACTCAGGCTGGGCCTCACAACAGGTTTCATTTTCTGATCAGGCTCTTTATTACTCTCTCTGCTTGGCTTGCCAAGCAGCTTTGTCCCCATACAGGCTTTCAGATCTCCCAGGCCCCAACCTGGCTCTGAGCCCCTGCCCAGGTGTGGACTGCGGACCCTGCTTGACTGGAAGAGCTGTCTAGGTGATGCTATGTTCTCTGCTTTGCAAAAAAACAGGACTGGGCCATTTGGGGGTACATGCAGGGGCAACTTCACTTCCACTCAGTGTTTTGGAAGAAGGCCCTTGTCATTTTCCTGCTCCCATAAGGTGGCACCAAGCCTGTACTAAAGCTTTACTGTAAGCAGCTCTGCTCTCTACCTGGAATCGCTCTTGGCTTGTGACTCCAAAAGGCCCATCGCCTTCCCTGGGCCCTGCAGTATGTGTGCTTTGTCCCTTGGTTGCTTTTCTTCCTCTGGACTCATGGGTTGGTTGGCTGTCGTTCAGCCCCATCACTTTATCCCTTCGAGGCACCAACACCAGAGCAGACATCACTAATCGATCACAGGTTGTTTCTCCCCGAGTCTCAGGCTGGGCTCTACCCCAAACCCTGGCATGATGCCTCTAGCCTCCCACACTCCTCCCAGCTTCCCCAAGCACCCAGTAAGGGATTTCACAGGAAGGGGAAAAGATGGCTTCCAAGCCAAGAATCTGGTCACAGACTTGTGAGGCGCCAGAAGCTAAGGGCCCTGGAACTGACTTGGCAACTTTGGAAGGCAACACAGGTTCCCTCTGGCAGTGGCATCAAGGCCAGGCTCCCTTGAAATGAAAGACCTTGAAATGTCAGAAGCTCTCTCCAACAGTTTGTTTAAAGAAGCTAAAAGCCAGAGCCACTGTGAGAAGACAAAGGGATGGAAATCTGAAGTCGGAAAAGCAGTGTCTAAATGGACATGACTGACAGGGGTTTCAGACTGAGGGTGACCTGAACCACAAAGATAGAGCACCTGCAGGTTGCCAGGCACATGAAGCCGCATCATACCTGGGCACTGGGGAAGCACTGAACATCAGGGCACACAGCCCCAGGCCCTGGCAGAGCCCACTTCCAAAAAGCAACCCCTTCATCCACCTCCTGCCTGGAAAAAAAAAAGCTGTGCAGGCTTGTTGATTCTACCAGGGCTCAGGTCTCTACCCTCCATGTCTGAGGGAAGGCCCTGGATGCTTCAGCCTCCAGGATCTGTTTGTACAGAAGTGGGCAGGAAAATGCAAGAATTCCAAGTTCCCACATTGCCAGAAAACATCCTCTCCAGAGTCCCAGTGCACCTGAAGAGAACACGATGAATCAGACAAAGAAACAAAGGGGTGTCTGATCAGGTACCACCACACAGTGGAATTCTCCTTCCCACACAAAACTCTCCCCCAGAGCCCTCCCCTGCCCTAACCTACTCCAGTATTTCAACAAGGGCCCCATTATCTTTCGTCTTTTAAATCTCTTCAGGCACGAGCACCCTCTGTTCCCCCTCACCAGCCTCACCACACACACACACACACACACACACTCAGGACACACAAGTACCTCACTGATCTCACATTGTAGGGAAATGAAGTGTTCCAGCCACAGCACATCTTTCAAAAATCCTAGGTTTACCTCTTTAAGAACCAACACTTACTAATATATTTGACCACACTGCTGGAAATTTTTCTGAACTGAATGACATAAGCTCCCTGACATCCCAAGCCGGTACACTGAATGTAATTGATCACTTCCTGATGAGTCAGGGACAAGTTTCCGAGCCCATCTTTGCCATGGTGCAGAGGGCCTAATGAGCTGGACTTTCACCTCGGGCCACTTTCCCCCTCGCTTACCCTGCAGACATACGGCCCTGGGCTTTGGCTGTCTGGAACACTCTCTCCTGAGATGTCTGCATGGCTTACTCTTTCCATTCATGCTGTAGCTGTAGCTCAAACACCATCTTATCCAGCAGGCCTTTCCCGGCCATATTTCTCTCATCCTTCTGTCCCTCTTTGCCACTTTATTGTCACAGTGTTTCCCATCACCTAACACATTGTATGTTTATCTGTTTATGGTCTGTCTCCTCCACTAGGATGTGAGCTCCTTTAGAGCAGGGACCTTGCCTGTTTTGCTTTTCCCAGAGCCTGTAACAGTCCTGGCACACAGTACAGTCGCAGCAAATAATTGCCAGGTGAAGGAATAAACGATGCCTGCAGCGTTTCTGACCAGTGTGCACCTGGTCAGAAGGGGGAGGGGGGTGGCTTCATCTTCACACAGCTGGTTGGTCCTTTGCTGTCAACTGTCACTGCTCAGTCTATCAGCAGCTCCTAACAAGGCCCTCATCTTGCTTGCTCTAATCTGCTGTATATGTAACCTATGAAAAACTGAAGGTTACCAAGAGACGGACAACCTTCTGAACTCCTTAAACTGATTTTTACAAACAGTGTGGGTTTCTAGGCTCTGGCCAAATTCCAAGCCTGTCTTCTGAATAAAATCCAAGAGCTTGAAGTTCTGAATTCTTTGCTCGGGGGTCTTTGCAGCCTCATTGCGCACTGTTGAGAGTCTGAAGTCCTCCCGGAGACACTCCTGCAGATGTGTCTGTGTGCCTCCCGGACACACACATGAATACCACGGGCTTCTCCTTCAGCAGAAGGTGAGCTGCCCCGTCCCATCAGTGTTTTGAGAGAAGAGAATACGATGGGTTTGGTCCAGTTTATTCCTTGTGAGAACTGGTTTCATGCTCTTCTGAACACAAGTGGTCTGGTTTTTGTATGCCTCACCCTCTGGCCTTATTCTTTTTAATGCCAGCACCATCAGATCATGAGTCCTGGCTTGGGGCCACCTCACTCTGGCAGGAACAGTCAACAGATTCAAAGATGGTTTGAGCTGAGAGGGACCTCAGAGATCTCATAGTTCAATTCTCATCTGACAGATGAGGAAACTAAGGGCCCAGAGAGTGGAAGTGACTCACCTAAGGACACACAGCCCCGCTGGGAGCAGAGCTGAGCCTAGGAGAGAAGGTCATTTGTCCTTCATTCTGCATCTTCTCTCCATCCCCTCACCCTCTCATCCCTGGCAGCCAACATCTGCTTCCATCCTGGGCCACTCTTCTGCCCGGACCTGACCCAGCTACGGCCTGGGGGAAAATCCCGCAATGGCAGGGCTCACAATTCTGAGCATGTTAAGAGATGTCACCCCCAACTCTGAGCTCTGAGACAATGCTGTCCCTGATCTGCATGGAGCCATACCTCACTTCATGGAATGGCAGGGAAGTGGCACTGGTGCCTTTAAGCTAAACTTGGAGCTCTTCCTAATGGGTCCAGAAAAGTGGAAAGGCTATACCTGAGGCAGAGTTGCCTCCATGTCTCCCCAGACGAGGCCTGAGCCTTATCTTGCCTACAGAGTAGGCAAGTAGACGCCCTAACTCTGTCCTCAAATGCCCCCGGTCTGCCACTCCTACCTGTTCTGAAATGTTCACAGAAGTCCTCCGATGGCCTTGCTGTCTCTAACCAGATACTGACATAGAGTGTGGCTGAAATTCACGGTGTTGGGGAGCCAGGCCTCCTCCATAAACACAGCTCAGGGCACTGCCAGCTGGCGCCACCCTGGAAAGCCATGGTCAGGGCCCCCAGGAGACAGGTCAGGCCACCTGGAAACTCTCCCCAGGCTGGATGAGGGAAACAGAAGTGGCATATGCGAAGGTCAGATTCAAGGGGCCTCAGGTGGGTGGAAAACCTCTGTGGACCTTGTTCTGGGGAGCAGGAAAGATCCTGAAGACCAGCACTTCCCACTCTGTGGCCTTGCCTCTGACCAG
The DNA here is from genome assembly GCF_054371585.1 of Giraffa tippelskirchi. Classification (NCBI taxonomy): domain Eukaryota; kingdom Metazoa; phylum Chordata; class Mammalia; order Artiodactyla; family Giraffidae; genus Giraffa; species Giraffa tippelskirchi. The sequence goes on along the minus strand of NC_137281.1, from coordinate 141,316,628 downwards.
CCTCGGCCTCCTTTCCTTCCCTTCTTGGCAGCTCCTAAGGAACAGGGAGGGGACAGCCAGTGGCAGTTATGGGTTTCTTTCCGTCACTCTCCTCCCTGGCCTTCGGGGGTTCGGCCAGCCCTGTTTCCCTGGACTCCAGGTCTCTGGTGGTATAATAACTGGGCCCTATTTCCAACTCAGTTACAGAGCTGCCTGATGCCTTTGGAGACAGTCAGGACCATGAGCCTTTTTCACCTCCTCCAACTGCTGCTGGAAGCAAGCACTGACCTGACAACAGGGAGTGTGAAGAGAAACCTTGGCCAGCTTTCAGACTATTCCAGGGACAGTCAGCTCAGCAAGAAAGTGTTCCTTATGGTAAAAAGAAATCTCTCTCTGCAACTTTCACCCACTAATGTGTTAGTTGCTCAGTCATGCCCAACTCTTTGCGAACCCATGGACTGTAGGCCGCCAGGCTCCTCTGTCCATGGAATTCTCCAGGTAAGAATACTGGAGTGGGTTGCCATTTCCTTTTCCAGAGGATTTTCCTGACCCAGGCCTCCTGCACTGCAGGCAGATTCTTTACTGTCTGAGCCACCAGGGAACCCACTAATCCCAGTGCTATTCCTTAGAGGCCTACAGAATAATTCAAATAAGCCTCTAGCCTTTTCTGTTGGCTCAGAAGCATGAGACACAGTTAAGAAGTTTCCACTTTAATCAAGGAGTCAAGAGTGATTTATTCAGTCGTTGAATATTTTTAAAATAATTACCTTGATTGGCTTTATCATTATAACGTAAATAGATGTTTATTACAGAAAATGCTGGAGAAAGCCAAAAGTTGGACGGGAAGATTATCCATAATCCTACTTTTCCTCCTGCTAACATTTTGTTCTGTATGGTTTTTGCATTTCTTTTCCCCAACAAATGTTTATGGAGTGAATGCAAAGCAAGGCGTTGATACCTAGGTGCTCTCCAGAAAAGACATGCTGATGTATCAGACTTGGATCTTGCCCTGAGGATGCTTCAGAGAAAAGACAAGAGCATGGGCTCAGAGGCAGACACACCTTCAGACTGAGCACTTAACTCGGTGCTAGATCACGGGTAAGTCATCGGCTCCCTCTAAGCTTCAGTTTACTCATATGTTAACTGGACATGATAATGGCGCCGACCTCATTAGGTTACTGAAGGGATTCTAGGAGGTTTAGGCCTGCAAAACACCTAACACAGCACTGACGTGCCCCACGAATGCAGCCACCAGAAACATAACACAGAGGTGGCAGTGATTACGGAGGCTAACAGGTGCAGATCAAAGACCACAGGGTTCAGGGGAGAGAAGCTGAGACAGGTTCCAAAACAAGCTGTATGCCGTCTGTGATGGGACCAAGCACGCAGTCTGATTAGTGAACCGAACTTCTGCTCGTGTGGAATCATCACTGACCTGAGTCTCAAAACTCTGCTCCCTGCTCCTTGGGTCTCCTGTCAGTTTAGCCTCATTGTGTCTTCGCCCCTCCTGTTCACGTGGTCGGGGAGAGATGTTTCAGGCCTCCTCAAGAAGCTGACAGGGATAAATCTGCAATCTTGTAACTGTAATGAACTGCTCGGCTCCAGGCTCCCCTCTGACCCCAGGGGGGTTTCTTCCATTACAGCAAGACAGTCCCGGGGCCCAGCCAGGCCCATCAGTGCCCTTCCACGTCCACTTCAGTGGCACTTCCAGACCCCAGGGCTTCCTGTGCCCACAGAGCTGACAGACACAGTCACCAAAGAGGAAAGCCAGGCCCAACACCCTCAGAGCAGCTGGTGCAGGAACTGCTGTCCCAACACAGAAATAAAGGGCCAGCTGAAGGATGAGCAGAACCCTAAAACGGATCCCGTGTCTTCGGCACTCGGGTCTCCCAGGAAGAGGACTCTTGGGCTGTCAGGGCCTTTACCAGTCCTGTGGCCTCTGTGCAGTCCCCAGGTCCTACAGACAGGTCTCAACATGATCCAGGCTGGGAGCCTAATAAGGGGAAATCCGGTCCTTTCAATTCAAACATTTTGGCAAAAGGAACTGGGGATTCTCCCTCCCCACCCTCTTTCTTGTGTGGTACCTACACAAATTAAATATAACATCATTTTCTGTCATTTAGGCAAATCATTATTCCCACAGTTCTGAAATGCACACATTATAAATAAAATATAAACCTATCCAGACTGAACTGAAGCCTCTGCTCTCAGAGAACAGTGCTGGAAAAGTCATCATCTGTATTCCATTCTTCTAGGTAAGCTGGGATCCCTGTGCAGGCTCTAAGGTTACCAGGGGAACTACTCCGGACAGGGGTAGCCCCTCAATTAGCCATAAATCTCACAACATTGTTCAAAAGAACTCCCTTAAAGCCATTTATCTGCTTCTAGAAATGAAGCTATCATCAACTTATCCAAGGGTCAACACACCTTACAAATCATTTCACCCTAATTTATTTATTTAAATAAATCCCAAACATAGCAGGGCTTGTGAGATCTTAGTTCCTAGACCAGGGATCAAACCTGTGCCCTTGGTAGGGAAAGCGCAAAATCTTAACCACTGGGAATTCCCTCACTTAAATTTAACATACAAAATAACTAAGGTCCAGAGGTACAAGTTTTTGTCCATGCTCACTAAGCAGTACCGCAACGGTAGGATAAAAAACTCCAGCTTGGGAAAACTCTTGCCTAAAACTTCCATGGTTTCAAATAGGAGACCTTGCAAAGGAGTATACCTATCCTAAAAATACCCACAATGGACAGTCTTTTAAAAATATGTCTGTAAAGTGAAATTCCGTGTAACACCTTAGTATCCCGCCCCCCCCCCCCCGCCCCGTGCCTAATAGAGACTTAACACATGGAAAACCAAACCAATCACAAATGTTCTTCCCGGCTGTGAGGCCCGAAGACTGAAGGCCAGCTGTGTCTGCTCCACCTCCTGCCTTGGCTGCTGTCCAGAGCTAGCGAGCATCAGTGTAGGTTCAAGTGGATATCCTCCAATCCACTGCCTTGCCCATAAAGCACAGCATGGAGAAAATCACAGACCCTGCCACATCGCAAGCAGCCATTTACTGATGAAGTCAGTATCTCTCTTTCTTTAGTTTTACAGATTCCATAACCAGTTTTGCACATCAAAATTTATGACACATGGGCTGACAGCAGGACAGAATATTAAAAATCAGGACCTCCCTGAGAAATCTGGGCCATCCGGTTGCCATGCCGACACCCCACAATGCCAAACAAGTGCCTCCAAGGTCCAGAAACAACTTGGCTGGCTTCGGATCACCCAGACACTGCGAAGCCAGAGCTGCCTCCTGGCCTAGGCTGTTATGCAGACCCTCCCTTTCCCAGCTCAGCTCTCTGATCCCCCAGGGGAGGGATGATGACGCCTGTCTGAATTTTCTTAGCCTCTGTCAGCAGAGCTGGCTGCATCATTCCCTAAGAATCTGAAAATCCACGTGTGGCGTGTTCTGGCCCAACTAGACAGGGACATGTTTTGAAACGGCAAGAAGACCAGTGAGAGGTTAACCACGGATTTCAGACAGAAAGCAAATCTTCAGCTGCACCTGCCCCTTTTAAGCCAAACAAAGGGTTCATCTCCCAGAGAAGCTAAACACATGCTTCTCTAGCTCTCTAGTTAAGGGTCAGGCTGGAGCTGAGATAAAGTATTAGTGGGATATGAAGCTTGGATCATTGATGGTTCCCAGAGATGGGAAGAAATCCTTCTTCACTCATTTAACAGTACTTCTTAAGTCTTGCTGTGCTCATCAAGGTGGGGTTGCATGAAGCTTCCTGCACAGTCCCTGAGTGATAGCTGCCACTCAATGAAGAGACAAGCTGATGGCTGAGAATCCCGATGAAGTGAAATACCCCAGAAGACGGGAATGCAAGGCTGTGTCGAAGGCAGGGTGTGACTGGGGATCAACGCCCAGGGAACAAACATCCTGGGCTTAAAGCCTAAGAACAGCGAGGGAGCGAGCGGGCTATGCCTAGAGCGGCCGGAGAAGGCTCTGCGGCTCACTCCCAGGAACTTCCACTCTCCCTCTCTTCCCGCACCTCCATTCCTGGCTCCCCGCTTCTTCTTCATACTTGAAACCCAGCTTCCAGTTCACAGCCCTCTTCTAATCTGCAGCAAGTCCAACCGCCCGGGAACAAGGAGAGGACGTTCACTGCAGCCCCCATGACCTCCAATTTCCACCCCCTCAAAATAAGTGCCACCCACTTTCAGCAGCACCCTCCAAGCCCCCGGCACCCTCCCGGGCTCTCAGTCTGAGTGGCCTGGCCCGGATTCTGAAGTGCAGGCACCTGTGATGAGACCAGCCTGGAACTCGAAGCAGCAGTTAGCTTCTCTGCTCTTCTCTTCCATTCCCCCTCCTTTCTCCCCTCTCCCTCCTCCTTGAGCTCAGACCCTCCTCCCATCACGTCACCACAGAGAGGGACTGAACATTTGGGCAGTCTGCGTCTCCCCTGCCACTCCAGCCCCGCCTACCCAGGGCCAGAGCTGGCCCTCTTGGAGAGCAGGAACACGGCAGCTTGGATGAGTCCTTGCTGTGGAAGCTCCCCGGGGGTCGGTCAGGGGCCGCTCCTGGTTTGCCCAGTTCTGACTCCGATCTATCTGTCCACCCAGATCCCAGCTCTCTGGGATCTTGACCCAGGAGGCTTTTTGCCTCATCAGCCTGTCTGTCCAAACGTCCACAAGTGCTTTGGAAACAGTGTGCTAGTGGCAGGGACCCTCAGCCCAGAGCAGCAGGTTTCACCTAATCAGGGCGCAGTCCCAGAGAGTTCGACCAGAGAGGGAGCTGGGCATGGGGGAGTGGGGCTGGGGGAAACCCCACGGACCCCAGGGTCTCCTCAGGCACAGCCTGGAAATGCTCTTTTGCAGGGGATAGCTACTTCTCTCCTGGTAGGTAACAAGACACGGAATCTGGGACAGGATGGGAACACGAGAGCCCTTCCACAACGACAACCTCCCTACAGACAACACTCCGTTTTTCTGGGGTTCAGCTGCCTTGGCACGAAGACCTCAGATTCTCCTCCGCACAAGCCTTCGCCCTCCTGACCCTGCGCCTCCCAGGAGGGCTCCTCGCTCCTCCCTCCCCAAGGCCAGGCCTTTCAGAACGGCCACGCTGCTGCACTCCCCCACCCTCAGCCCCACACTCCGCCCCTCAGCCCAGGCCCGAGGGTTTCGCCCACCATCCGCCCCCAACCGAAGGACGCGGCCCGCCCGAGCGCGCCTCTCGCGGGTCCTGGAGCCTCCCGTCTCAACAGGTGCCCCTGCCACACACAGCTGTCACCCGGGGCCCAGGCGGAGGTGGCGACAGGCACGCCCCAGTCCAGGCCCCCAGAGCGCCCGGAGGGCACCCCTGCACCTCCATCGACGCCCCAGCCATGCCCCGCCGCTCTCACTGACGTCGCGGGGCTGGCCGCAGACACTGCTAGTTCACCCGTGGTGATGGACTGGTGTTGGGGCGAGGGACGCCTTCAGGACGAGACCTTTCCCCGATTCAGAGAACCCTGGGGATAGTAGTAAGGAGACCTAGTGCCAAAGAAGCAGGTTCAAGTTGACTGGGTCTGAGAAGGGGGCTCCAAGTCCAGCACATGCCCCTAGCGACCGTGCCTCACCCAGCGTCCCCACCCCACGTCCTTTGCCCCCAAGAGGCTGGAGAGGGGGAGAGCACGGCCCCCTACGCGCTTAGCAGCGTGCTGTTCCCACTGCTCGCTCGCGGTGCGCAAGGTCCAGCTGCCTTCGCGGACGGGTGAGGCGGCGGTAACCCCTAGTCCCCAACCCTCGGCCCCTGCGCCCCGGGCCCGGCGGCGCAGTGCCGAGAGCGCCGCCACGTTCCCAGTCGCGCGCGCACGCCGGGCCCACCAAACTTGCAGTACTTTCTCCCAGCCCCCACCCGCTGTCACCCTCCCTCCATCCTTGCGCCCTGGCCCCGCTAGCCCGACAGAGGTTGCCATAACAACGGACAGGAATGCTCCAACGTATACAAAGCCGGCGGAGCGGGGCGGGCACGCAGCCCCCGGCCCGGCCCCGCGCCCTGTGCAGCCGCGCGGGGCTAGGACGCGCGCCGCGGCTCCCCGGCCGCCCACCCCGCGCGCAGCGCGTACTCACAATGAGCGGGATGGTGCGGTCCTCTCGGAGCTGCTCTGGCCTCCCGCCGGCCCTCTTTGCGCCCCGGCCGCCGGAGGATGCTGCGTGAGCTCGGTTGTCCTGCCATAAGTAGTAGAAAGTGCCCAGGATCCAGGCTACGGTCAGAATGGCGATGGCATTGGCGCGGATCTTCCTCATGGTGGGCGGGCGGACGCCCCGAGTAGGGGCCCGGGCCGGCGTGCTCTCGGGGCCGGGGCGGGGGGCACTCTCAGCCTCAGCTGTTTGTTTTCGCTCGCGCGGGGCTGCTCAGTTCTGCAGAGCAGAAAAAGGAGAGAGGTGGGGGGTGGGGGGGGGTGATAGAGAGAGACAGGAGCGCGGAGCGATCCTCACGGTCCTAATGCCCTTCAGCCCCAGGCGCGCGCCTCCCCCGGGCGCCCATTCATTCGCTCGCAGAACCCGCCCCGCGCTCCAGCCCAGGCGGGTTGCCGGGCGGCTGCGCCCCTGGAGAGGAGCGCAGCGGATGCGAAGCGGCGCGGGAGGAAGGCCCGACGAGGCAGACGCCCGCGGCGGAATGGCGACGGGCCAGAGCCAGTCTCGACTCCAATTGCTCCGCGGCCGAGCTCCCGGCGCCTGCCCCCGCGCGGCCCGGGTCTATCCCGCCTACCTCCACCCACTCCCGGACCGAGTGGCCCTGAGTCACCGGCTGGAGATGCGCGACCCCGGCCGGGGCCCGCGCCGCGGAGCTGCAGTTATGGGCTGCGCTCTGAACAGGGTTTTAAGGTGTGTTCGGCGAGTCCTTGGGAAGGGGCAGCTGGGTGCGAGGAGAGTCTGGAGTTTGCACCGGGATCCTCCACAGCCTAGGATGCCGAGCCGCTAGAGGGCCCGCCCCGAAGAGGGATTGGAAGCTGGTGCACTTGACATTCGAAGAGAGCGAAGGGGAAGAGACGCGGCTTCGCAGCCAGTGAAAGGAGATTGTGCGTACAACCACCTCACCTCTTCCGTTGGCCTGGGGCTCCCACCGTTCACGATGCTTCCCTCCACCCCGCCTCGTCCGCTGGACAATTCTGGGGTATCGTCACCACCGTTTCATCAGGAAGAAGAGAGGAGGCCAGAGAGGCTGGAAGATTCGCCCGAGGCCACACGACTAATTAGTGGCAGAGCCCAGTGTAGAAACCACCTCTCCGTCTGACGCTTTAAACAAAGTTCAGAACACGGTGCTGAGAGACACGGACACAGAAACCAGTGAGATTCTGCCCCGGTTCTATGTGAGCTACTCTCACTCCGAGCAGAAAAGTAGGTGGGCTAAGTTAGTTCTAGGAGACCAGCGCAGGATCAGGCAGGAAACAGACACTCAGGGAATAGATATTAAATTAACTAACCAAGCAGAGGTCACAGAGGAAGAAATACTGTACCGCAAGCCAGTCTTAAGGAAAGGCTTCTCAAAGAAAGTGGATAAATTCTTAGAATAAAGTCTTAAGAAGCAGGAAAGGGGAGGACAGCCTGAGCAAAGGTCCAGAGGATGAAAGTACTTGATGTTTTCAAGGAAGAGAGGTACCTGGCAGTGCTGGGGCCCCAGGATCTGGAAAGTTCTTGCTGGGAGCTGAGGTTAGCCAGGCTGAGGGAGTCTGGACCCTGGAGGCCCTTGCATGTGAGAGGCAGGGTTGTCAAGGAGTTTGCGTCCTGCTGGTGGTCTTGGACACTGGCTGGTCTGAAAGACCACCTGGGGTCCTGGCCACTAAATGAAGCTGCCTCGGGAATCAGGCGGATGGTGAGGTCACAGCTCATGCTTTCCCCTACCACCTCCATCAGCACCCCTCCTTCCCTGTTTCTCCAGCAGCAGGACTGAAATGTGCATGTAGTAGACGCGCCATACATTTCCATTGGAGTGAAGTCAGTTGAAGGAAGAAAACCTGAGTGAGTTTTCTGGCTGCAGAAAAGTCATCGTTAGAACGGCAATATCCTTTCCTCACTCTGAAGTCTCACCACGAGGACAAATCCAAAAATGACCCTACCAAGAATGTGACCCTAAGAAGGATCATGTGCATAAAAGGATCTCACCAAGAGCTCTGTAAGCGTAGCAGGGAATCTGAGGCAGGAGGAGATGGTAACAGGAGCAATAGGAGAAGGTGTGGGGGATACCTGCCAGCCTTGCTCTCCTTGCCTGGAGAGTTTAATTAGACTGCAGCAGGGACCAGGATTCATTTCCACAGACCAAGAAAACCACTATCCAGCCACTCTCTGTTTTCTGCAGGAATCGTGGGGCAGATCCAGGGTTGATGTTCTCTCTGGACCTCGCTCCTTAGGAATCAGGCCCCACAGGCATCTCCAGACAATGAGAAAATGTAAGGGAACTGCCATCCTGGTGTCCCCACCTCCATATAGGCTCTCAGGTCAGCCAGATGGGAAGACTCAGAGAATGGCCCTCTGTTGCTATAGGCTGCTCCCTTCATCAGCCTGGTCTTTGCATGTCTAATTGTCTTCGGTCATGAAGAACCGGATGAGAGGGTGTGGAATCCAAAGACATCCCATCAGCACCCCTCAGCATGGGGGATGAAGCTGGATCAGGCCAAACCGAAATCAGGCTGATGGGTTTCTGATGGATCCAGCAGGAGGGCTCCATGAGGAGAGGGAGGGAAGACGGATGTGGAATTTGGCAGAATTTCTGCAAATCTCACCCCTTATTCCCCAGGGCTCAGTGGGGAGGATGTTATACATCTGCCCCAAATTGTCACTGCCTGGTAACTCTGTCCCAAAGAGAAACTTCCCTACTCCAGTTCAGTTTAGTTGCTCAGTCATGTCCGACTCTTTGCAACCCTATGGACTGCAGCATGCCAGGCCTCCCTGTCCATTACCAACTCCCGGAGTTTGCTCAAACTCATGCCCATTGAGTTGGTGATGCCATCCAACCATCTCATCCTCTGTCGTCCCCTTCTCCTCCCGCCTTCAATCTTTCCCAGGATCAGGGTCTTTTCAAATGAGTCAGCTTTTCTCATCAGGTGACCACAGTATTGGAGTTTCAGCTTCAGCATCAGTCCTTCCAAACACTCAGGACTGATCTTTAGGATGGACTGGTTGGATCTGCTTGCAGTCCAAGGGGCTCTCAAGAGTCTTCTCCAACACCACAGTTCAAAAGCATCAATTCTTCGGCACTCAGCTTTCTTTATAGTCCAACTCTCACATCCATACATGACTACTGGAAAAACTATAGCCTTACCTAGAGGGACCTTTGTTGGCAAAGTAAAGTCTCTGCTTTTAATATGCTGTCTAGGTTGGTCCCCACTCACTCCTCACCAAAAAAGAAAAAACAAACAAACAAAAACCATAGGAGCGTAGCCTCTCTGGGGGGTGTTAGGCTTCACAGGCAGCCCCTCTTTAAAAATAAGCACAAGAAAAAAAAAATAAGCACAAGAAACTTCCCTTGGGGGTGGGGGGTGGAGCTAAGGGGGCAAGTGATTATCACGTTCATTTGACCGCCAGAAATTTGATATAGACAGAGGCTAAGTGATGAGTTGTTAGTCACAGGCACACTGGAAGAGTTGGGAACTCACAGCTGCCACCGTGGCTACAGAACATGGTCATCCTTCCAGATTCTAATCCCAAATAGATGCAGAGCTGAGGCTCAGCCCTCCCTGAGATGGATTTCAGTGTTCAGAGCTGACTGTGAGCATTGTTCCCGCTCTGGGCCTAGCTGGGAATGACTCCGGCAGAACTGTAGAAGCAAAGCAACACCTAAGAGACTTAGTGGTGCCTAACATCAGTGAACTTTGAAACCAACAACGATGATAATAATAGCTACAGTTTGTTGAGTTCCTAGCAGGTGCCAGCTGCCGGGCCGGGATCTCACAGACATCTCTAAAGCCCCTGAAACCTGCAGGTGGCTCAGGGAAGCTCTCAAATGCAGAGAGTCACACAACAGGTGGGCGGAGGGGCTGGGTTCAGTCCCATTTTCCATACCAGTGTCTCGGCACTAGTGTCCGGCTTCTGAGGCCACTGGGGAGTCTGCAGGTGGTCAAAAGTTCTGTGTGCAGGGACCTCACTTCCCGCTCTGGGCCTCCATTTACTTTTCTGGAAAAGAAGGAATGTAGAGAGATGACCTCCAGGTCTTCCATTCTGGACTCAAGCTGTGCCATTTTGGACTTGCAGTTCCTTGGGCATTGTCTCTCATGTGACATCCCTCTTGGACCCTGTCCCCTTCTCTTTAAAAGTGCTGAAGCCAGTACTCACGTAAGCTGGGCAAAGTGCTGCATGGTCCTGGCATTCCAAGAGGTCCCAGGGAACTGTGTACCCCTGTGAGTTTGACGCGTGGATTTGGGGGGTGGGTAACAGAGGGCAGAAAGAATATAGGTCAGTGTGAGACCCTAGCTCTGGAGTTAGAATTCGAGTGCTGGTCCCGTCACATGTGAGAGTGATTTGGGCAAATTCTTACTCCCTCTCTTAGCCATGGTTTCCTCAACTGGAAAGTGGGGCAGTGACAGCCCTTAACATGTAGCATTGTTGGGAAAGGTAGGATGAGATGAAGCAAGTAACACCCAGTGCTTGGTAACCACTGGTCCTCTGAAGGCCCATCTCACAGGCCCTGCTGCTGGCTGCCAGGGTGAGGGGAGTCTGGAAGGGCCTGCCAGGCACAGGCAGGGGACTGCTCACCAGGGCTGCAAAGAACAGATCCCAGGCAGGCCTCTTCAAGGCCCGACAAGGATGACTGTCCTGCCCCATGGGTACATGGCTGCCTCTTCCAGGTCCTCTGCTCCGCATGCTGGGTGGAGGGGAGGGGAGAGGCAGAGTGGGGCCCCAGCCTCTGCAGGTGTCCATTCTTGCCAGCACAGCTATTACCCTAGAGACTCTGGGTCACCTCAGAAGCCTCTTGCCCTACCTGCAGCTGCAGCAGGGGCCCAGGAGGTGGGTGTATCAGGAAACTGACTAGACTCCCACGTCTGCTCTAAGCAGGAAAGAGGAGGCAGGGAAGGTGAACAGAAGGCATGCTACCGTGAAACAGGCACTGTGCCGATACATGACCTCAGAATGCTCTCGATGACCCTGTGAGGAAGGCTCGAAGCTCTCCATCTCACAGGTGGAGAGACTGAGGCCGGTAGAAGTCACCCAGCCATCAGGCAGCACAGACACTATCCACTGCCCGCTGTCCCCAGTTAACGTACCAGCTTGTCTGAAGAAAGGTTATTTATCAAGTTAGGTGTCTACAAGCCATTATAGATCAAGGAGGAGACTTGGCTCTTTGAAGGAACTAGAAGTGTTTTTTTTTTTAATTATTTTTATTTTTTTAGTTTGGGCTGCACTGGGCCTTCCCTTCTCCACATGGGCTTTCTCTAATTGCAGGGAGCAGGGACCACTCTCTAGTTTCAGTGCGTGGGCTTCTCATTGCGATGGCCCCTCTTGTTGTGGAGGGTGGGCTCTAGGTGCGCCGGCTTCAGTACTTGCAGCTCATGGGCCTAGATGCTCTGCAGCATGTAGACTCTTTCTGGATCAAGGATCAAACCCTGCTTTGATAGGTGGTCTCTCAACCACTGGACCACCAAGGAAGTTCTCAAAGAGCTCTTTATCGGTCATCATTCTATTTGACTGGAGAAGGAAATGGCAACCCACTCCAGTATTCTTGCCTGGAGAATTCCATGGACAGGGGAGCCTGGTGGGCTTCAGTCCATGGGGTCGCAAAGAGTCGGACACGACTGAGCATAAAGTACATTCTAGTTGACTGAGAACATGGCTTTTTATATCAGTTTCTGCCACTGGAGTGAAAGCTCCCTGAGGGCAGGAGTTCTTGTATGTTTTGTTCACTTGTCTCCCCAGTCGTTGGTGTACATTGCATGCTTGTTGAATATTTGTTTGTGGAAGAAAGAGGGGAAGAAGATGGGGAGGAGGCTACTCGGCACTTTTCTGTTAAATCGAGGGCCTGAGAGATGGTGAAGGAGAAATGGTGTGATCCACCTGGGTCGGTGTGGGCTGGTGTAGTGAGTAACCCAGGTTCCTCACAGGGCTTCTGCAGCAGCAGCTGTCTGCCCCCCAACCACAGGGCCAGGCACTAAGCCCCACTGCCCCAGATGACGGAGTGAGAAAATCCTCTATGGTCCCACCAGAAGTCAGGGGAGAAATGACCTTGATTTTGGTGAAGAACTGCAGGAACTACAAACATTATTACTGATCATGAGATGACCCAGCTGCTACATTTGGGAATAATAAGATTGCAGAGTCTGAGGGCTAATTAGAAAGTGTCAAAGGCTTTTTCTTAACAGCAAGGAATTCCTTCAAAGGAGAAATGCATAAATAAAGCCAGCTGGTCAGCAGGATTGGTCCCAGAGGCAAAGCCCTTTGCAAGCCCTCCGTGACCTCCACATCTCACTGCCTGTCTCCTTTGCCCTGTCCCCTCCTCCTCAGCCTCTGTGGAGCTGAGTGGCACAGGTCCTCAGAGCGGACCAGATGGCCCCAAACGTCAGGCCACTGCCTGTTACATGCCTATCTCTTGCCTTTGAATGAGAGTTCCTCTGAGCAGGGCCTGGCAGTCTTCTTTTGTGTATTTCCAGTGTCTAGCACAGAGTTGGGCATGGTGGCAGCTCTCACTCAGTATCTGTGCAATGAGTAAATGAATGAATAAATATCTAGGGTGGCAGGCTGCTGCTATTCCCCATTCTGTCCTATTAAAATGTCACCTAGACCACTCAAATAGTAAACGAATGCCTGTTTGCCCATTAGGGTGGTATTTCCAGTCTTTCTGTTTTTTTCAATTTAAAAATGGTATTTATTTATTTGGCTGTGCCAGGTCTTTAGTTGTGGCACATGCGAATTCTTAGTTGCAACATGTGGGATCTAGTTTCCCGACTGGGGATCGAACCCAGGCCTCCTGCATTGCGAGTGTGGAGTCTTTTTAGCCACTGGATCACCAGTGAAGTCCCTTCCCTTTCCTTCTTGAACACCTACCATGCCAAGCACTTCTAGGTTCCAGGAATACAAACATGAACAAAAGCTGATTCCAGCTCCTGAGGAGCCCCGTCAGCGATAATAGGGCAATAGGCACAAATGGTCACCACGTGGTATAATAGACTCTATACAAGCACAAAGGGGCCTTCATCATATGGAAGAAGTCATCTGAGAGCTGAGTCTTTTAAAGGATAAGCAGGTGGGGAAGATAGTGGTCAGTCGTTTAGTGTGTATGGGGGAGTGGGTGGTGATGGTAACCAGGTTAGAGAGACAGATGGGCCAGCTAATAGGTGTCTTGTGTGCTTTTGTAAGTAGTTTGGGCTTATTCTGGAAAGCCATGAAGAACCACCCAAGATTTCGTAATAGGGAATGACATGATCAGTTATTAGTTTTAGTGACGAGGCTGAAGATCAGTGGCAGGGGATCACAATGACATTGCAATAGTCCAAGCAAGCAATGGATGGGGCCTGGATTAGGGCAGAAACACTGGAGCAGAACAGAAGGAAGGTAGACTCAAAGGGTTTGGTGGCCAGTTAGAGGTGGAGGTGAGAGAAACGATTTGAGGATAACATGTCCATTTCTTGCATAGGAGACAAGTGCTTTGGTTTAAGGTAACCACTGACTGAAATGGAGAACACAGGAGGAGGAGCAGATTTAGGAGACATGTTCTACTGAACTTGAGTTCTCTGTTGAGTTCCACTCAGGAAGGGAGTTTTAAATCCAGATCTAGTGCTCAGGAGAAGAGCGGAAGAGGTCAATTAGGCAGAGAAAACTATAACACCACCGGGGCAAAAACATAACTGGGAGGCTGCCTGTGTACCCAGCACCTAGGAGATGGCATGGGGGAGATGGCATGTGCACCAGAAATCAGGACCTATGGATCCCTTGTGTGAAGACAAAGAGACAGAATTAGCTTTTCCCCATGTCGGATGCCCTGTTTCAAGGCCCTGGACCCAGGTTCTTAGAAATACTCATCTTTTTGTCAAGGACCTCATCATTTGGTACATGTTAGGACGGACCTAGGTCTGGAACAAAATTCCAGACCACCTAGGTCTGGAACAAAATTTGGCTCAAAAACAGGTCAGTGATAAGACCAGAGAGCATCTGAATTGAAAAGAGACCTTAGTCCTGCATTTCCTTCCATCTAATGGTGCCTATAATTGAAACCTCCATTTTCCTTGAGAACTGGGAAGTGGAAATTAAGGGAATGTTCCCAGGATTGGTATATATTTTGAAGCTTTCAGCAGGCTGAAAATACCCGTCGATATATTTTGAAGTGTAATTTCCACTCCCTTAGCAGCCAAAATAATTGAACAGGAAGAAAAAGCTGTTAATGCAGGAGGCATATGACATCAGATCCACATTGCCTGGAAATTTACCATTTCAAAGCAATTGAGGGTTTTTACAGCCAATGTTTATAGTCATACATGTCCCCGCTCACTGAAGCCACCCTCTGAAGCCATCAAAGGGCCCATCAATCTGGCTTGGACACTGAAATTGTTCACAGTATCTGGAGCTGATGTCAAAGCAGAGAGAATTTTTTTAACTTATGATGTTATTTTGTCAGTACATAAATCTTGGTGTTCCGGCCTGGTAGGTGGTTATAAACCGTTGGAGCTGCCAGTACTCATGGAGCCAGTGGGGGCAGGGCTCCATGATGGCCTGGCCAGGCCCAGCTTCCTCTCTCACTTGGCATCCCTGACCCCGGGTTCCTGCACAGATGGTCCTCTTACTCTAGTCTGAAGTGATTTTTGCCTCCTGCCCAACCAAAAATGCCTGCCTCTGCCTCCAGCCCAGCGACAGTGGATCCGAGGGGTGCAGCTTCTTCAGCAGAGCAGGGGGTCATGCCACGTCTCACAGTCTCTGCTGGGCTTGGCAGGAAAGACAGACAATAGACTTTACAGGCGTTCATCTTCTGTCTTCTGCCAGTGCCTCTGCTTGTGTGTGTGTGTGTGTGTGTGTGTGTGTGTGTGTGTGTGCACACATCCTATTTTTCAGGTCTTCGACTTCAGATCTTTCCTAGAATTACTGAATTACTATATTTGCCTCCAAAGGAAATTTCTAAACCCACGTCCAATCATTTGTCTTTCTTTCCATTTCATCACGTATTTCCAAAGGCCCTTACCTACAGACAGAGCATCTAGTATGTTCTTGGACACTTGGAATGATTAGGAGGCGAGGAGCTGGGGTTTTAGTCCTAGTTTGCCATAAGCCAGCTTGGTGACCCTGGAAAAGTCACTTACCTGAACTTCTTTCTCATGTTTAAAACGAGGGGTTTCGTACAATAAGACTCAGCAGGTCCTTTCTAGTGCTAGAATCTTATTATTCTGTTTACTTATTTTAATTTTTTAAAACCATTCTGTGCCCCAGCAAGAATTATTGGCAATGAACTGAGATGCAATTTTCTTTATTATCACTGGGTCCCCTGGCACATATTACATGTATACATAGGCATCCGAACAATTGCAGATGTTCCATTGCCTGAAGAATCTGAAATTTTCCAGGATATAGAGATATAAAAAGGAGATATTGGAAGAATGTGCAAGAGATTGTTACATCCAGGGATACCTCTGAGGAGGGGACCTTGAGGTGAACGGGAGCGGGAGATTTCACCGTATATTCATTGTTTTATACCTTTGGGATGTTTTGCCACACGCATTCATCACCTCTTCAGCGTAGAACTTTTTTTTTAGCAAGAGTTTTCCTTTCTCTTTCTTCTACCACAGGCCCTTCTGCAGCTCAGCTCCTGGCCAGGGAGGAGGAGCCCCTGGTGGGGCTGGCGTCAGCCTCTGGAAGCTGCCCCTCAGCCCAAGCCCTCGCTGGCCAACAGCCCAGCTCCCCCGGCGCCTGGAGGGGGTCTGTGGACACACAGTGCTGCCGGCTGCCCTTGCTGGTGGCGCCCCGGCTGGGCTGTCAGAGCTGGTACAGGACCTCCATTCAAGGGCCAGCCCTGATGACTCCAGCAGCCAGACAGAGGCAGAGGGACCTACGAATTCAGCAGAGAGGGAAGTGCATCCAGCCTTCAATCCTCCAGATCTGGCCATTCCCTTTCAAAGACAGACGGCCTTTTGTGGTATAGTGTTTTCTGCTGCTAATACAACATGAAGACAGAAACATGAAAGAAAAAGAACAAAAGGGCCAGAGATGAGTTGCGAGAAAGGGTCTCTAAGGCGCCACCTTCTCCCCACACTGCCCGCCTCTGCTGGGCAGAGCTGGGCTGTGGTCCACGTCCCTGGCTTCCCACCCCGGCACCCCAGCTCCTCCCCATGGCACCCACCCGGCCTTCCTCTTCCACCTCCTTTTCTGTCACCTTCAGTGGGGGCTGGGCCGTCCACCCCTCCTGTCCATCTCCTCCCCCTCCTCTTCCGGCTTGCCTACTGCACTGCCACTCTGCCCAGGAACAGCTGCCACGGCTAAGGTCCGTTTCCCAAGATGAAGGCTGCTACCTGCCCCGCCACGTGGGATTGCTCAAGGTAGGTTCTTCCAAGCCTGCCTTCTTTCTTTCCAGGGTCAGTAAAGCCCGGGTGAGGGCAGGAGGACAATTGAGACGCGGAGACAGACAAGGAGCAGCAGATGGAGACGCACTCGGGGAGACGGACAGAAACAGACTCCAAGAGATGAGAAGATACAGGGCGTGAGGAAAAGTAGCCTCGGGGAAAGAAAAGGCAGAGAGGGAAAACCAACAAAAGTGTAATAAATATGAAAACCAGAAAGGCCTGAAGAGAAACCATCCAGAGAGCGAGGGAGTGAGGTCAGAAGGGAGAAGCAGGAGGGGCGGGGGTGGAGGCAGAGGAATGGCGCAACAGAAATCTCTCAGGAAGGGTCACTCACCTCCCAGAGCTGTCGGGCTTGTTGGCTGCAGCGAGCCGAATCTATTTAAAAACACACCAGGCATTTTGCCTCATTCTGTTTCCCTGCCCAGAAAGAGCTGGAGCCAGAGGCTCAGGGAACCATTCCAGCCTTAGGACCCTGCATGGGCCACAGGGCTGAAGACCCGCTTGCCCCTTCTGGGAATCACCAGCCTTCGCTTGCACATGCGAGTTGCAGGGCCGCTCAATGCGCAGCATCCTGATGGCAGTCCTGAAGGTTACCGGTGTCATCTCCTTTCCACTGGGAAAGACTCGACCACGTCCTTCATTCTGTCTTCAAGCTGGTTGGAAAGCAGATGCTGCTCAAATGTGACAGCTGCTCTAAAGGGATGCTCCAAGAGAGCTCCCTGACCCGTGGGAATATACTTAATGATGACTGGAGAGGCCTTGGGTGGATTGGATTACAGCAAGACAAAGCAGAGAATGTGAAAGGACATCAAGGATAAAATGGCCCTAGGGAAACCATATGGGACTTGAATGGGAAAAACCTGTGCATCTTTTGGGAAGCTCTGACCTGGAGATGATCTGATCCTCATCTACCTGGCACAGAGGGGTACAAAATTAGAAGTGGCTAGGAGTAGTGGCCAAGGAAAGCCATCCATGCAGCCTTTGTTTTCTCCCCAGCTGAGAGGGTGGGTCTGACCGGTTCTTCCGTCCCTGGCTCTTGAGCCCATATATTGTGTAAAATACTTTTCAAGGCTGAATATAAGTCCTCTGTTCTGCATGAGATTTACATTCTTGAGGAACTTAGTGTACAAATCACACCAAATTGTGCTTGCCAGAGGAGTTGGCTTTTCAAAATAAATTTGAGGTCAGCCCTATGTTTACAAAGAAGGATGGCTTTTGAAGGTGAATAATCATCCTGGTTCATGGGTGTAACTTTAGAATTTTAAACGTTGATTTGGGTGGTCGTGGCAGTTGGAGGAAGATGGGGTGAGGGGGACTGCCTAGAGATCCATCTACAGTTTCCTGTTAGGTTGCAGTGAAACATTACTTTAAAACAAACCCAAAACCTAAGCAGATAAGTGTGTTGCAGGAGCTACTGCTGAAGAAATAAGGCATTTTAAAAAAATTTTATTACAGAAAATTTTAAATATATATTAACAGAAGTAGAAAGCCTAATGTAAAAAAACCCAGCCTAGACACTTATCAACTCATGGCCAATCCTATGAGAAACATGGACTTTGGAGCCAGATGACAGATCCAGAGTATGAACTTTGTATAGTGTAAGACAAATAGGGTTAGTTCTACTGAGGCTGCAGGACCCAGATTTCTACACAAATGCCCTAGACTAGAGCCTAGAGACGAGAGCTTAGAGTATGAGGAGAAGGGCAGAGAAATTCTTACTTAGCAAAGAAGAAACCTAAGACTTAAAAAGAAACCCACACACATTCACATTCCATTTCTGCTCCTCTCTGAAGGATGCACAACGCACAAGTAATAGTAACAGTGGTTACTGTCAGGAAGGGAAAGGACTGGGGAGGAGCTTCCTTTTTCATTATACATTTAAAAACAAATTTTGTCCTATGTGCACTTATTATTTCTTTTTAAAAGTAACTTGTTAAAAACAAACATGATGAAGCTTCGCAGTACCCAGTTCCCCTGGGAGTGACAAAGAAAAAACTGCCTGGACTCAGACCACCAAATGTCATCACATTTTGACCTGGATTTGCTGTGTTACAGTAATCTGCTCAGCTACCTGAATGCACAACCTCCCAACCCCAAACTGTACATCATTGGGATGTATGTTTTATGTAATACAAAAAAACTCCAGCCCTTCATGATTACATGAATTAGTCGCTATGTTTGACCCCAGGGACTATAGCCCGCCAGGCTCCTCTCTGTTCATGGGATTTCCCAGGCAGGAATACTGGAGTGGGTTGACATTTCCTTCTCCAGGGAATCTCCTCAGCTTAGGGATCGAATCCATATGCATGTCTCCTGCATTGATAGGTGGATTTTTTACCACTGAGCCACCAGGGAAGCCCCCTAATGACATGGGTGTATATATATACATTCGTCAAAATTCACCGAGCTGTACCTGTAAGATTTGTATGATGCTTTATTGTATTTTCACTATATTGCACTCCAATAAAGTATTATTAACAGCAGAAGAAATTTCAGCCCTTGTGTACAAATAAACCAAAGAATCACCATTTGGGGGTTTATTGGGTTGGTGGTTCAGAGAAAACAGTTGTTTTGAGAAAACAACATGATGTGGACTTTCTGCAAAAACTTGCTCTTTGGAAGCTACCACGAGAGCATGTGCTTTTGGTTAAGCATTCCACGGCTGAAACGCAACTCGATGCTAAAATGCCGAGAGGATGAGGCAAAATCTTGGCCAAGGTCAAGCTCTGCTGATGGTTTGAGAGGGGGATGGCAGCCAACTCTCTGCACTTGTATAACATTTAAAAAAGAAAAACTAACCCCAAGTCATCTTCTGTTCCTTTTCGGAGCCAACTTTAGTCTTGCTCATGGTATCCAAGAACTCAGAGGAAGCCATATGGGCTACAGCTCAGGCTGACCAAACCTCCAGGGCCAAACATACAGATCTTGATTAGAAAGGAACTGAGCCAACCGACTGGGGCTCCAGTTGGCGCTATGAGATACAACGAAGTGAAGTGAGAGTCGCTCAGTCATGTCCGACTCTCTGCAGCCCCACGCACTGTCCATGGAATTCTCCAGGCCAGAACACTGGAGTGGGTAGCCTATCCCTTCTCCAGTGGATCTTCTGACCCAGAATCAAACCAGGGTCTCCCGCATTGCAGGCAGATTCTTTACCAACTGAGCTATCAGGGAAGCCCGAGATATAACAAAAGATGTCTACATTTTAGGAGAGGGGAGAGATATATATACTTTAGCCTCCTTTTTGGCAATCTGGTCGTTGATCCAGAACAACAACAAAATGACCTCAATATGGTAGAAAAAGGAGGAGTCATGTCTACATCGAAGTGATTATTGTGAAAAGAGCTTCAAGTTTAGCATACTTGGTACAAAGAAATTTATGCAACACAGAGCCAATACACCATAACCTCTTTGGGACTGAAACTAAGGACAATGATGGACTGGAATATGTATCTTTTGCCAGGTCACAGAGAATGGATACACAGAGGAGAAAATGTCTCTTGGTAGCTTATAAAATACAATCTTTACATTTTGCATGTGTCTGTCTCGCTGGTGGCCAGAAAGGTAAGCAGGACAAAGGCCCACGCGGGTCAGGGTTATAGAAAGGCAGGCCCTAGAGACTTCTCAAGTCTCCCTGGCAGTTAATTATGTCTTAGGATGCACTGATGGAGAACAATGTGTTAACACAGTGGACCCCTCAAATTTTCTTAGGTAGTCCTGACAGCATAAAAAAAGAGAATATTAACTTACTAATTTAATGTTTTCCTTTCCAAGTGCCCAGTTCTATTCAATTCTCTCTCTATCGCACAGCCTCAACATCTCCGATCTTTAAATGAGAAACCTTCTTTTTTTCCTCCCCAACATCCTCCCATTTACAACACTTGGCAAAGATGCCTCATTTCTACTCCATGCTGATTTCTTATTAACCCTTATGGCACTGGCAATGTAGGTTAAGATAAAGATTTCTCTTCTTTACTGTCAAATAGTGAACTGAATAGAAATGTGAGTTCCCTAAGGCCACACACAGTACATCTCTGGTGAGAAGAGTGTTTTGACCCCAGGTGGAGCTCCAGATGGAGGGAGCGGGCTTGGCCCTAGTCAACAGGGCTGGGAGGACACTCTGTGGCATCCTGCCTTCCTCACCCCGCTTCCCTTCATGCACAGCCTCCATTCCTAGGGCTGGGGTGGGATGAGAATGTGAAACAAAGCAGAAGGTACACAGCACCCACGGGAAAGTGCCACATAAAACAACAGTGGGATGTATTACAGAATGCTATGCTAGTAGGCCCCTTACGGCACATCTAATTCAAACTCCTAGTTTTATAGGTACAGAAAGGAATCCAAAAAAGTTAAGCGATTGGTCCAAAGATACACAGCTGATGGCCAGAACCAGACACTATCACCAAGGCCTCTTGATCCTCCAATACACTATACAATTGAGTTTGAAGTGAAGTGAAAGTCGCTCAGTCGTGTCCGACTCTTTGCGACCCCATGGACTGTATAGTCCATGGAATTCTCCAGGCCAGAATACTTGAGTGGGTAGCCTTTCCCTTCTCCAGGGGATCTTCCCAACCCAGGGATTGAACCCAGGTCTCCCCCATTGCAGGCGGATTCTTTACCAGCTGAGCCACAAGAAGCAAAATGTAAAGGTAAGTCCATGGACTATGCTCCCATCCTCCCCCACCAACCAAATAAATGTACCTTCTTTAAAACTGCCCATGTCTCAATCTCTTATTTCTTTTCACCCCCACCAGCTCAAATTTTGGATTCTTTTCCAGGACTTTATTAATAGATACCCTGGTGGTCTGAGCAGTCAGAATCCCAACTCTGCCCCAGCTTGTTGCAGCCTGAAAAGGGATATCTTTGGGAAGAAGATGTAGAGTGTAAGTAGCCTCTACAACTCGGGAATATCTGGACCACACATCACGTTGATAATAATGCTGACTGTAAACTCAGCAACTCTTGAAGCTTATGCTGGCAGAAAGGCAACAGGCTACCCATCAGGCAAGAGAGAAAAATTCAAGAATTAAAAGCAAATAAGGAAATTGCAAGGAGGGCAAATGCCTTGAGTTCAGTCTGGAGGATATGAGATTAACTATCTCCACTCAGTCAGACAGTGACCTTCTAAGGCAGCAAGTACCACTGCCTTAGAGGAGGGAACACCCAGAAAGTGTGAACTAGGACTTCCAACATTCCCTCTTCCCATGCACAAGAAGTCAGCTCCTGCTTATTTCTCACGGGATTGTCCATTTGGTCCAGTACCCACAGTGACTGGGGTGTGCCAACAACCAGAGCTGGCTACAGACAAGGCTAGTGAGGAGGAAACAATGGTCTAATGTACTTCCCACCTTCCCAAATAACATGTTGCTAGTTAAGCAAGGAGGAGAAGGCAATGGCACCCCATGCCGGTACTCTTGCCTGGAAAATCCCATGGACGGAGGAGCTTGGTGGGCTGCAGTCCATGGGGTTGCGAAGAGTCAGACACAACTGAGCAACTTAACTTTCACTTTTCACTTTCAAGCATTGGAGAAGGAAATGGCAACCCACTCCAGTGTTCTTGCCTGGAGAATCCCAGTGATGGAGGAGCCTGCTAGGCTGCCATCTATGGGGTCGCACAGAGTCGGGCACGACTGAAGTGACTTAGCAGCAGCAGCAGCAGTTAAGCAAGGACCTTGGTGCCACAGGCAAAAGCATCTCCCTGGTAGAGGGGGTGGAACAGGTACTTTTGAACAAGTGGAACAATCTTTTGGCTGCATTTCAGCCCAGCTCCATCACCTGATGCAAAACTGCCCCAGGACTGGGGACAGATGGAAGGTATTTGGCTCCAGCATGAGGTGACACCTTGGGGAATACCTAAAAAGAATAACTC
This sequence comes from Giraffa tippelskirchi, assembly GCF_054371585.1. Lineage (NCBI taxonomy): Eukaryota > Metazoa > Chordata > Mammalia > Artiodactyla > Giraffidae > Giraffa > Giraffa tippelskirchi. Next base: position 141,294,268 of record NC_137281.1, on the reverse strand, counting down.
AGTTCCAAAAAAAGTATTTTGAGGATTATGTATAAAATTTATATTATTCAACCAAGAGTCAACTGTATGAGAATTGGGGCTTCCCAGGTGGCTCAGTGGTGAAGAATCTGCCTGCCGGTGCAGGAGATGTGGGTTCAATCCCTTGGTGAAGAACATCTCCTGGAGGAGGAAATGGCAAAACATTCCAGCATTCTTGCCTGGGAAATCCCATGGACAGAGGAGCCTGGCAGGCTACAGTCTGCACATGCGTGCTAAGTTGCTTCAGTTGTGTCCAACTCCTTGGAAGTCTATGGACCATAGCCCACCAGACTCCTCTGTCCATGGGATTCTCCTGGCAAGAATACTGGAGTGGGTTGCCGTGCCCTCCTCCAGGGCATCTTCCCAACCAAGGGATCGAACCTACATCTCTTAAGTCTCCTGCACTAGGAAGCAGGCTCTTCACCACTAGCGATGCCTAGGAAGCCCCAGCTACAGTCCATGGGTCGTACAAATGTCAGACATGATTTAGTGACTAAACAAAAACAAACAAGAATCATTCTCTCACACTCTTATAGTTTATCTCATCCAAGAAAAACTGATTCTAAACTGTATTCCTGAGGGATGAGGTACTCTAAAAATGACCATGTAAAGAACAGAAAAGACAAGACCAGAAAGAATCCTTTTAAAACACCTAATGATTAGCAAACTAGTAAACTGAGAAACTATGGTACCTCTCAGAGGATGAGACATAATGAATTAAAAAAAAAAAGAAAAGATAAATGAATGAATGAAAATCTCAGAGAGGTAAGGTAACAAAGAATTTAAATTATAGTCAAATGTTAGGGCTCCAAACATTAGAATAGGAAGCTGAACAAAAGCTCTTTCTGTCTGCTGGGCTCCTGAGAGTCTAAAATGAGGGATTAAAATGGCTTTATTTCAACAGAACACATTTTGTCATCTGATCTCTGTCTGTGACATGGATAAGAATAAGTAACTTATGGCTGCACTCTTAAGGGGAAAACAAATCCCTGAATATCATGCTTTGTTCACTTTAGAATGGCAAATCAGTAATTGGTTGTTTATCAGGGGGGAAAAAAAGGCCATAACTTTTATTTTAAAATAAAATTTTTTATTTTTAATTAAATTTTTTTTTACAATTTTCTTTTAAAACAAACAGTATTTCCAAAAATCACTGCTGCAAGGAGGAATGAGGCAAGGAAGGATGGGAGCAGGAGGGAAGCAGAAAAAAAGACTCAGCCTGCAATCGCAATGCTCAGGCACATCAGAGAGGCCTTTGTTGTGACACTGTCCGCTCACTTGCTGCTCACAGAGGAGGAAACTCAGCGAATGCCCTGGGACATGAGGGAAAGGGTCAAAGGCAAGCATTTCCATCACAGAAACTCCTAAAAATGGATATCAATTTGTCCTCACTCCAGCAACGCGCCTCCCTCTCCTTGCAATCCAATTTCTAAGGTTCTAATCTAAATAAGTTAGCAAAGTTATAGTCAAAGATTTACACACAAAAAAGTTCATCGCATACACCACTGATATTAACAAAGAATCCAAAGCAACCAAAAATTTCAATAGTGTGGGGATGGATAATAAAGTAAGGTAGAGTTACTAGAAACCTACTTTCAAAGATTTAAAGAGATAAGAAATTACTTATGATACCATGTTAAATGAAGGAAAAATAGGATACCAAGCTATATATATGACTCTCAAGCCTGTTTAAATACTACACACGATATATGCATTTTTAAATACTGAAAGGAAATTCATAAACATACCTGCAGAGATTAGTTTTGTTCTACCCACAGGGATGATGGATTTTCACTCTTTCTTTAGATTCATCTCTCTAACAAGCATACACATTACTTTTATATCAGAAAAAAAAATTATTTTAAAATACACCACCCTAAAATAACTCATTTGAGAGAGCAATTGTCAGTCTTAGGGACAGGCTGCTAAAGTCCAAGGCTGATTTAAAAAAACGAAAAGATTCAAATCTAAACAGCGTGTGTTCTAAAAAGGACAGAGATTGCATGTGCCATAGTCCAGATTTTTCTTCTATCTTGGCTGCTGGCTCTGATATTTAGCTCTGCAGGGAGCTCTACTGGAGAACCCATTCCTTTTACCCACAGCAAACACAGCACCTTAAATGACCTCTTAGGACATGATGCTCACCTCTTAGTGTGAAAGAGAAAGGAAGAGAAAAGGTTTCTTCTTAAGAGAAAGAGGTTTTTCTTATAAAACTTATCAAAATGACTCAAAATCAGATATACACAATCTGAAACATAAGTCGTGAGTTATGCCTAAGAACCGGGTATAAAAGCCCCTTATTTCTCAAGAATGAATATAAAGCAAGAGCCACAGGCGCCCCCTTGAGGCAAGCCTGACTACTACGACGACCGCCCATCCGTTTCCCGGTCCTCTGCCGGTGGCTCCAGTGCAGTTACAGTCCCGTAATAAACTAGTGTGCTGAACATACGGCCCCCAAAGCAGAGGGTACTATTTGTTTTCAAGACTTTCTGATCTAGACCCCAGAAACACCTATTTGAGGACGAGTGGGAAGGGAAGAGGAAACAAATGCAAGATGTATGTGTGTGGTGGGCTGCTGTCCAGGGGTCAAAGCTAGGGGCGGGGCTGGGAGGCGGGGTGGGGTGAGGTAGGGGGTGGGGAAGGGGAATCTGTGCATACATACCAAGGGCTTCCCAGGTGGCACTAGTGGTAAAGAACCTGCTTGCCAATGCAGGTTAGACATAGGAGACGTGGGTTCAATCCCTGGGTGGGGAAGATTCCCTGGAGAAAGGAATGGCAACGCACTCCAGTATTCTTGCCTGGAGAATCCCATGGTCAGAGGTGCCTGGCGGGCTACAGCCCATAGGGTCGCACAGAGTCGGACACGACTGAAGCGACTTAGCACACCCATGGGTTGCCGCACGGCAGGGACCTATGGGATAAAGATCTCCTTCTCCAAGAATATTCGCTGATTTCACAAAGTTATAAAGCAAAAAGTTTTACATTTACAATTCGTGAACTTTGTGCTTAGAAGTTGTTTTACTTATCAATGTTAGAGCAGCCATCACCAACTCAGGCACAGTTCCAAAACAGAGTTCCTGTTGAATTCTGGCCATAAAAAAATTTTTTTAAACTTGTTAAAATCTTGTAAGAAAGTTTTCCTTATACTTTAAAAAAAATACTAATCACTAATAAGTTGATTTCATGCTCAAAGTGGTGGCCTCACATTTAGAGAGATGAAAAACACCACCATTTTGAACATCGAAATGGATTAATTAATCCCAGTGTCCCAGGCAAGATGGGAGATTGGAGAAATCCTCTCACTGCAACCCGACCAATGGCTCTGGGAGAGAATTAAAGAGCTTAAAAGAGGTCAGTATTGCAAATCTGACAGAACACAGAACACTGAAGGGACCAGATACTGATTCTGAGAAAAGATAATCTTCCTCTCAGAAAGGGATTATGCTAAAAACCTTGACGTTCTAGGCAGGAGGATTGCAACCGACAGCTGAAAGCTGAGCAAATCATCCAAGTTCTTTAGGGAGATGGGGCTTGTGCTTCTCTGTGGCCCACCCAGGCCTCTTTCCAGAAGAGAATTCCCTCCAGTGTTAGGGTGAAAACATATGGCAGGAAGGTGCTGCCGTGGTCCTGAACGTGTAAAGGGGAGTATTTTCAAGGATGATGTAATAAACCGCAGCAGCTCAAGTGGGCTGGATCCCATCTAGGTGAGATCCAGCACAGCATCAAGCCACAGAACTTCTAACCGTGAGGCTGAACTGGGAATATGAATCCAACCCCTTTTCACCTCTCCAACCTCTAGAAAAACGTTTTATTTTTTTCTCCCTCCTAACTGGATGGGATTGAAATACTTGACAGCTCCTGTTTAAGATAAACCAACACGCTGGACAGGGAAGAAAAAATATTAAAAACTTGAGTGTCTCGACAAGACACTTCAGGAAGAATCCTTTGTGTGTCGCCTGTACAGGGAAAGCATTATAGGGAGAGGAAAATAAAAGAAGGCCAAGGTTCCCATTTGTCCAGAAAAGGGCAGAATAGAGAATTCTCACTCTGCCCAGCTGAAATTCAAAACCAGAAGCACCCCTGAAAGCAACAGCCTTGCTCCACCAGAAGCATCGTGGGATGATCACAACAGGTTAGTATTGTGAGTTGTGTCACCAGAATTTGACAATGACATTAAAACAGGAAGAGGTGACTTGGCACCCACCCCCGGCTCCAGCTTCCCAGGCGTCCTAACCAGGAAGGGAGGCGGTGATCACGACAGCTTGATGGGAAGGTCCTCCCCGTATTTCCGGAGCAGCTTCTGATGGTTGTGGTCCACCGACCACTGCTGGGGCAGATGCCTGGGCTTCATGGAGTCCAGGAAGTGCTGCCGCCAGCGGCTCTCCAGCTGCATGAGGGAGCGCAGCCCGCCCTGGGTGTGGCGCTGCACCACCTTCAGCCCGTGAGGAACGTAGTTTTCATTGGAAATCCTGTCAAGATACGAAGGACAGGGGTCTGAGGAACACAAGCACAGGACAGCATCTCAATGGCTCCAGATGCTGTGGGCCAAGGGGCTTCCATGGGGGTATACAGAGAGGTTGCCGGACTCCTAAACGGTTGGTTACTTTGATGCTTTTAAAAACATCTTTCCCATATCTGACTTTTAAAAAATAGTTCAGACATACTAAGCACAATCAATCTCACAGAAGGCATCTGGGGATTCTGATTATGGGAAGGCCACTGCATAACGCTCAACCGTACTAGTGGGGGCCCCACTGCCTGGCGGATGATGGGTGGAGAACGGACGTCTTTCATTTACTCAAGGGTTTCCTTCCTATCGGCTCACCCTTCTATTTTTTTTTAATGTTTATTTATTTGACTGCACTGAGTCTTTAGTTGTAGCACGGGGGATCGTCAATCTTCGTTGCAGTATGCGGAATCTTTAGTTGCGGCTTGTGGGATCTAGGGCTTCCCTGGTGGCTTAGATGGTGAAGAATCCACCTGCAATGCAGGAGACTCAGGTTCAGATCTAGTTCTATCAGATCCAGGGTAAGAACCTGGGCCCCCTGCATTGGGAGTGCAGAGTCTTAGCCACTAGACCACCAGGGAAGTCCCTCGCCCTTCTTTTAAGTTACTCATTCTGATCGATACTTAGTCTTTATATGAGCTCTTCAATCAGCCCACGTGTTCCAGGCTTTCTTCACAGTGTAATACTTGAATGTAAAATAAAGGCGGAATATTTCTTTGGTGCCTTCCTTCACATACAAAGAAATGCCAAACCACATCCACAAGATGTGTTTTGGTCACAGTGAAATGCTACCGTGGTTGCTCAGTTGCACAGCTCATGCTGTTTAATGAGATGAAGCCCTGCCTCCTTTCTCACTCAGATGCCTTGTGAACAGTGCCGTCAGCTCCTGTGAATGAAAGGATTTCCCTGTCTGGGATTCAGTTCCTCTCCCTGCATCCACACCCCACTCTCAATCCTCCCCGTCTAGCCTGTTCGTGCCCTCCGGGTATTTGTGGGGCATTTTCTTATTTAGCTCACAAGCATACCACTAACTTGCCTAACTTTCCCCAAACAGCTGTTTTTCTTGGTCCTAGACATCCAAGCCCAGCACCCTCCCATCCAAGGCAGCAAGATGAATTTACTAGATAGGTTGGTCACCGAAAGAGGAAATGTCACTGTTTTAGGAAATACATTTGGGAAATGGTTAAAGGAGCCAGTCTCCTTAATTTGTAATATAACCTTAACCTTAATTTTGAGGTATCTAAAATAAAGTTTGGAAAATAGTCTTAAGAATAATTTTTAAACCTTGAAAGATTTAAAAAAATACAGGATACGATGTTAGCAGAAACCAATAAGAAATCTAAATCCTACCTCACAGGGTTGTTATAAGAAATAATTAAGGCAATTAATATAAAGTTCATTAACTTGGCTAGATAGATTAGCATATCTATAAAAATTTGTTCAATAAATACTTCTTGCTATAATTAAGTTTATGGGGGTATTTTTTTTAAAATACCAAAACACTATAGGCAACCAGCAGCACTATCAGGATTTGTGAACTTATCAGTTCAGTTACTTCAATTCCTGGAAAGAACTGACAAGCTGGGAAGCAAACTATAACAGGCAGCCCAGAGTTTTTATCATCTGGGCCATGTTGCCATTCATTTCTCAGGACTATAAAATGCCTCTCATTTAGGGACACTGAATTAAATGATATGAATTCAATGAATTCAACTATGTACTCATGGGGAAAGAAAGAGAAAGCAAGCAAGGAAGCAAAAATGTAAAAAGTAATTTAAATACTAACAGCAATTCTGGCCAACATGCCGTTCAGCAGGCCAATACCCTGGAGGGAAGTTAGAGGCAGGAAACATGAGCCCATGTGTCTCAATTCCCACCGACCTGGATAAGGGAAAAGATGCAAAACCACACACACTGTACTTCACAGGCAACTCCAGAGACTGGAAGGATATTTCTTGACTCTGATTTTCCTCTTATGTGCTGACCAGAAGATTTCCTTCTGCAGAGAATGCATAAGGTTCAACTCCAGTGCCTTTGAACTCTCCTGCTCATTATGAAAATGGCTGGACGTATGGATCTTAAAAGGTCAAGGAGAGAAGGCAGGTCTCCTCTAGAAAGTTAATCAGCAAATAGATTGCTCTGTCCCACCTGCCTGGTTAGCTTGAGCCACACAGACTCAGTGGGGTGAGCCCGAGGCTGCCGCAGAGCACCTGCTTCTGCCTTACCGGCGCTCAAACAGAGCAGCCAGCATAAAGACACTGCACCAGTCCTCACTCCCCTCTGAGCAGGACTGCAGTTCATACCTGGTCTCCAGGCTGGCTGCCTCCTGAAGCATCTCCTCTGTGACCGTGTCTGTGCGGTAAAACTCTCGCAGCGCCTGCAGCAGCTCCTCCTTCCGGTGCGCGGGCAGGCTCTCGGCGTTGAGCAGGGCCCGGGCCCCCGAACGCACCTGCCGGCGCTCAGGATCCTCCAGCAGACGCAAGCCCTCCTCGGAGCCAATGGGGGCCTGGAACTCCCTGGCCAGCTGCTGCTTCAGGTGGTTGTCGTAGTAGTTGGAGATGGAGTGGCAGGAGGTGCAGAGCAGCAGCACGTCGTGGGAGTTGTGGTCCTTCATCTCGATGGGGAAGTGCTTCCGGTACTCGTGTGGGATCACGTTCTTCCTGAGGGAGCCCGCGGCACAAGGCAGCGCGCATTAGCAGACGACACAGACGGAACAAGGGAGTCGGCAGGTGGGCTACTGGGATTCTGATCTGGGCATAAACACAACTGAGGAGCTGGAGCCCCACAACCCAACAGAGATGACATAAAGGCCCGACCCCCTATTCCGGTCTCCGCCCACCTGCCTATGGGCCTTGGGTCCTCCTCTCCTTGAAGTGAGTGCAGACCACCCGCTCTCCAACTCCTCTGGCGAGCCAGGGGTAGGAAGAGGCTAATAACCACCTTTGGGAAGGCTGTGCTCCCCAAAGGAAAAGTATCTGAGAAATGAAAAGAAATTCTAATGGCCTTTAACATCTGGAAAATAACCCTCTCAAAGCACACAGCAGGTGACCGCTACTCCCGAAATTTTGGAAGCCTAGTGACCTGTAAGAGCCCATTTCCTTCATCTGAAGAATCCCTTACTCTCAAATTATTTCCCTGGTTCATCGAAGTTCATCATTGTCTTCTAAGGAGAACTAAGCTCTCAGGGAAAACTCTTGGCCGCCACAACTATTTGTCTCACTTTGCAAGGGGAGATAGGAACCAAGTGAGTTACTACACCTCAGTAGCCAGGGAGAAAGCCCAGGTGTCTGGGTACCCGGGCCTAATGGTAACGTCACCTTCATTGCCTGGGGACCTTGACGCAGAATAATCTCAGACTATTCCAGAGTGTGCCTTCAGGTCACCTGGATAATCATGTACCCAGGGTCACAAAGCCTGTGAGCCACTCCAGGGAGGATCACAAGGACACAGAAAGACAGCTTCTGAAGGAACTGGTCTCTGTTCCTTCATGAGCAAAAGGGAACGACTCTCTTCATGGCAAACTGTTTTGACAAGAGTGTTTCATTCCAGAAACCAAACACTGGCTCCGGTAGGGGGCGGGGAATAGTGGCAGACACCATTACAGCAAGGCCAAGCAGAGTGTCGAAGCTCTCGGGGACACTGGGATGCCCCCTGGGGACAAGTCTCTAAGCCAAAGTGGGCAGACTCAACCAAGCCCGCCGAGGGCTCTGCATGTGGCTTGAAGGGCAACTTCCATCAGAGGCAGACAAGAGTGCAGCCCCACCCTGCTGGACACTTACCGGATGTACGAGTCTTTCTTGCCACACACTACACACAGGTTCTCTTTAACCATCAAGTAGTAGTCTCCCGGGGATTCGGGTCTGCCCGCAGGTTCAAACTGCAGCTTGACCACAAAAGGCTCTTCACTCACCAGCTCTTAGAGGAAACAGGCAGTGTTAGCACATGACCACCTGCCCACCTCTCCCCCAGGAAAGAAGCACCACCTCAGTTGTTCTCTGCTGTGTCCTGGGCAGAGATCACTATTTCTGGGCTTTGAACAGCTCGATCCCATGTGTCTCTAGGGCTCTCTGCCTTCTACGCATCGCAGCCCTCTCCCTTATCTCAGGTCCACTCCAGTCAGTACCCACATGCACCTAATTATAAATCAAGTATGACGGCTGAATCTCAAACCTCCAATGCCTTTGTCCAGGTACCACTGAGCTTTTCTTCGATCACAAGTGCAGAGGGGCTGTCCATCAGGAGCATGGAGAAAGCAGTTATCGTAGAGAGGTGATTTTCTGTGGGGAAGGGAGAGAGAAATCTAAAATTTGGAGCAAACTGTTGAACAAGGTATCAGTTACCTTCCTATATTCTGAGTGACCCAAGCCATTCAACACTAGGGTCAAACATTCATTTATGGGGGGGGGGGGGGCATGGTGAGAAACCAAGTTTACTCCTTCATCTACAATGGGCTAGGAAAGAGAAATTAAAATGAATTAGTTTATACCATTCGTTTTTATATTTATAGATTGGGAAATTAGGGAGTAAGTTGGGTAGTGTTTACATGGTTCTACCATGAAAGCAAGCAGGAAGAGAACATGAAGAAACTTCCCTGTAATCACTGGATTAAACCAAGTCAATTAAAATTCAAGCTAAAGTAATGAGTGCCTTGTGGATTTATTTCTGGCTCATACGCAATACTCGCTTCAATTTAATCATCCAATTCCTAAAGGCATTTTGCTTAGAGGAACCAAACTTCCACTCCAAAGTATTTATTAGTCATCATTCTGCAATAGAGACATAAGCTGTAAAGGAAAATTCTCATTGACTGAGAGAATAATGTAAGTTTAGGGCTTGGATACCATTCTAAATAATCAAATACCAAATGAGTAAGAAATCGGATGATGCATTTCTCCTGAAAAGTATGAGGCACTTCATGTTACTTTCACAGCTCTCCTGAAGCAAGCAAGGAATAATAATTATACCCCCTGGTGGCTCAGATGGTAAAGAATCTGCCTGCAATGCAGAGGATCCAGGTTCAATCCCTGGGTAGGGAAGATCCACTGGAGAAGGGAATGGCAACCCACTTCAGTATTCTTGCCTGGAGAATCCCATGGACAGAGGAGCCTGGTGGGCTCCAGTCCACAGGGTTCACAACTGAGTGACTACACTTTCACTTTTCTCATTTATAATAGAAGTACAGATCTAAAGTTGTATCAAAGTCAGTGACAAAGCTAGGTTAAGCATTCCTCATTTCCACTTCCACTGCTCAAAAATAAAACAGTAGAAGGGTAAAAAGGAAAAGTACACAAATAAAGGCTAGCTCCAAATGTCCTTGAAGGAAAGGAAAAATAAAAATCCTTGGAGAGTCTCTGCCATCTTACCACACAAGCCTTCTTCCCAGACCCAAGGTAAAGCATCATGCCTCTTGCTGCAGGCTGGGCCACTGAATCTACTAGACACAGAACAACTCAGTTACCTGGCAGAATAGCCCACTGCCTGGGGCTTTCTTTTATGTTTTCTGGGGTCTCTCCCTTGGTGGTTGCCTGGCATCGTTCCATCAGGTTTCGACTTCTTATTTCTTGTCTTCTGCTGAGATTCTGTTGCTTCCCCATTAACCTCTTCTCCTGATCGGCTAAGCCCTTTGGTTCGGAATGGGATATCTACCACATCCTGACAGTTCTCTAAGATTTTTCTCCAAACAATGTGGTCATCGTTTTCCTCTAGAGTCGAATTCCTAGAGAAAGGGTATCCAAGAAGATGGAGAAAGAGAGCCACTGAAATCTGGGCATCCCTGGCAGCATAAATTACCTGAAGAGAAAAGTCAGAGATCAGTAGAATCCAGAAGGCGAACTAGAGAGAGTAAGTTCAAAGTCAGTCACAAAGACAAGAGACCGCTTCCATGTTCTAACTCAAGATGCACCATCTACTCCTTAAAACCTTTTCATTCCAAAAAAAATTCAAACTAGACAAAAATAAATCAAATGGTATAATGAATCCTCACGTAACGTAGATAAAATAATGACTTATTCTACATGCTTGAAATTCCTAATCTATATAAATCAGTGAAGTTTCCTTCTCTCTGCTACCAAACCTGCTGGACAGATTTTCTTCCAGCTTGGGGTAGGGTACTTATCACAGGTCTGACAGCTAGTACATGAATTTCACTTCAGAAACGGTCATCATCTAGAACAACTGACACCAAGATTCATTAAGAGGACTGTGTGACTACTGATCAAACTGCTGTACATATTAATAAGATGTGTAAAACAAGAAAAACAGCTTCAAACATGGACCTCAGATCAAAACCACCAGGGTCCAATTCTGAAATTTATGTATTTAACAAAAGTAAGTCATTCTGTCAAGCAACTAGGCACAGGCAAGCTGGTCATAAATAAAAGTAGTCAAAACTATTAATTTAATTAATAGCTCTTTGTAACAAAGCATGTAAGGACTTTAATTAAAATCCCTTTAATTCACCTTTAATAGTCAAGCCTGGTAAATAACACTATTAGTATGGATCTTTTTTCTGTGTGTACTTTTAGAAGAACAAAAAAAGAACAGAATACTAGAAAAAGAAATTTGGATAAAATTTTCCATGTAGACTCAACCATCTACATCTCTGACAGCAAGCAGTCTCCCACAGGAAAAGAAGGTGTTTAAATGTGAAGAGTGCAGAATACTTTTTTAACAAATTGTTTTCAAATGATAAGGAATCCAAGGCACTTTCAACAAATAGTGCTGGAATAGCTGGGTATCCACATGCAAAAGGATAAATTTGGACTCCTACTTCCGACCACACACAAAAATTAACTCAAAGTGAATTATGAATCTAGGTGTAAGAGCTAAAATATATGATTCTTCAAAGAAAACATAAGAGTAAGTGTTCATGACCTTAGGTCAGGCAACAATTTCTTAGATATGACAGCAAAGGCATCAGGAATAAAAGGAAAAACAGATAACTGGACCTCATCAAAATTAAAACTTTCATGCTTCAGATGATCCCATCAAGCAAGTAAAAAGAAAATTTGCAGAAAATGGGAGAAAATATTTATAAATTATATATCTGATAAGAGATTAGCATCCAGAATATATAAAGAATATGTATGCATACACACACACATGTCTGTTAAAACTCAACAATTTAAAAACAAACAACACAATTAAAATGTGAGCAAAGGATCTGAATAGACATTTCTCCAAAGAAGATATAACATTAGACAATAAGCACATGAAAGATGCTCAGCATCATTGGTCACTAGGGAAATATAAATTAAAACCAAATCAAACACAATATGAAAATTGGAACGCCCATACACTGCTGGTGGGACTATAAAATGATACAGTTACTTTGGAAAATAGTTTGGCAATTCCTCAAACAGTTAAATATAAAGTTACCATATGACTCAGCAACTCCATTGTAGGTTATTTACCCAAGAGAACTGAAGATGTATGTCCACATAAAAACTTATACACAGATATTCAGAGTGGCATTATTCATAACAGCCAAAAAAATGAAAGCAACTCAAAGCTCTACCAAATGATGAATGAATAAACAAAATGTGGTCTATCCATACAACGAAGTATTATTTAGCAATTAAAAAAATGAAGTACTAGGTCACATGAGTTACTGCAATAAACTCATATTTCTGCTTTGTTTTACTCAGTGTGCAGAGTTTGGGTTTTGACAAGTATAAGTTATGTAGTGGCTAAATCACAGAGGATCTGGACCTAGTAATATCAGGGATGGCAGAGGTTGGGGGCAAAGTGTCATCAGGAAAAAGAGGGATTATGGGAAAATCTACATATTAAATAATGAGATAACCAGCACCACCTCTACCACTCAGCCACCAGAATATAGGCTGTGGGGCTTATACTTCTTGGGTAGAAGTCTAGAAGATTTATGTCTGGAGAAACTGAGTGGCCTGAGAGAAAAGACTTACAGTTACTGACATTTGATGATAATTTATAGTTACTGATAATAAAACCCACTAGTCAAAAAAATTTGGCCATATGTGCTGGGTTCTCACTTCATTTCTTTAAATGTCAAATTTAAATATTATTTTCTATATTTTACAAAATCTCATTAAGCATTACGCTTATAATTTAAAAAAACAATAAACATTTTAAATGAAGAATGAATAAGAGTCTTTGGAAATTCTGAATTTTCATAATAATATGGATCACAAATCTGGTTTCAAATTTGGTGGCAATTAGCCTTTTCTCCCCAATGTTTTATTTTGAAAGTTTCAAACCTACAGAAAAGAATGACAACTAACATTCACAACTGTCAACATGTGCTTTATCTCTTTATAACACATACACCAAATACTTCTCTTTTGGCTGAACACATTTCAATATTAAGTTGCAGCTACTATGATACTTCATCCTTAAATACTTTAGTGCATATCTTCTAAGAACAAGGACACTCTCCTACATAATCACACCACTGTCATACCCAAGAACTTTAACACTGACAAAACACAATAATACACGGTTGCATTCTAATGTCTCCAATTGTCCCAAATATGTCTTTTAGAGATGCTACATGACTCAGGATTTTTCATATATTTACAGAATTGTGCAACCTTCATCACATCAATTTTAGAACATTTTCATCAGCCCAATAAAAAGTCTTATATCCTTTAGCAGTCATCCCCTACTTCTTCCAGTCCTAAGCAACCACTAATTTGTTTTCTGTCTACAGATCTGCCTGTTCTGAACACTTCATATAAATGGACTCATACAATAGGTGATCTTGTGTAACTGGCTTCTTTCACTTTTTAGCATAATGTTTTCAAGACTCATCCATGTTGTAGCATGTATCCTTTTAACTGTTGAATAATATTCTATTGTATGGCTATACTGTATTTTATTATTCATTCATCAATTGGCACTTGATTCAATTGGCCAGTAGATTCAATTGGTGCTTTAATGTCTCCTTCATAAATAAAAATGGACAGGCAAGGATCTAAACATTTGAAAAAAAAATCTTTAACATGAAAGACAAAGACCAAATCAAACATTTAAAATTAGAAATTCAGAAGAAAAGGAGGCAATGCAGGAAGGAAAAAGAAACTTTAGAACCTTCAATACTCTAAGATACTAGAAGATATTATTAAACAAAAATGAAAAGTTATTTTAAAGGTGAATATTCAGAGAAGACCAGGAGCTCTTATAACAATAGGAATAATTAAAAATTTGAGTGACATATTGAAAGATAAACTTGAAACTTCCCAGAAGATAAAACAAAAAACATAGAGATGGAAAATCAAAGAGAAAACATTTTACTAAGACAATGAGAAGATTAATTCAAGGGATCCAATATACATATAATACGAATTCTAGAAACAAAAGAAAGGGAAATTTTCTAAGAAATATTATGAGAATAGTTCCCTGAACTGAAAGACATGAGCTTCCAGATCGAAAGGGTCCACCGAATTCTAAGACTATAGGGGAAAATGTCTCACACTAATGTATATCATCATGAATTTAAAAACTAAGAATAAAGAAGATTTTCCAGAAAGAAAAACAAGTCCAATACTCAACATCAACACTGGAAGCTACAAGGAGCACTGTCTTCAAAGTTTTGAAAGGAAAATGATTTCCACCCTAAAATGCTATCCTCAGCCAAAGTATCAGTTAATAGAGAGGAAACAGGTATCTTTACAGACATGCGGGGTTTCATAAATTAACTTCTCATTCTCCTTTTCTCAGGAAGCTATTTTGAATGTACTCCACCAGGACAAGAAAGTAAAAAGACACAAGATTTGTAAAACAGAGGACCTGCTATAGAAGAGAGGTGAAGAGAATTCCCACTCTGACGGTAAACACAAACAGGATGCGAGTCTGGCCAGCAGGGCTACAGAGCAACCAGTCCTGAAAGGAACAGGAAGATCACGGACTCCACAACGGCTAGCTCCAAGGGAAACTTAAATGACTAAGTTACCTGACTGTGTCTGAACCAGCAGAGAGGAGAGTCTGGAGTAGACATAGTTAAGAGGTATACAGAAAACTAAGCAAACAAAAATATAAATTACTACTCCTGGGAAATCAAAGAGTTGTATAAGAAAAAAACTTAACTGCAATTGACTATGTGGAGCAGCTACAAATAATATCAATATAAGTAGATATTAATCTGATAAAAATGACAATTTACCTCTATTGGGAGCATGGGGGAGGGAATAAGTATCTGTATGGGGATACAGGAATTGCAAGAGCACTAAATCACGTTTTCCACAGCAAGAAGTCAAAAGATAATAAGTAGAAAAGGAAAGAGTAATATATGCGTGCAATTTTAAAATATAATGATAATTACCAGAAAAAAATGAAATTGGTTGCCTTGGAAAAGAAGGAAGAGCACTTAAGAATGGGGGAGGAAGGCAGGAGAACTACTTGTTGTTCCTTATAAGTCTTATAACACTGTCTTTTTAAAGTATGCATTTTTATTCATGATAAAAATTTTACATTTTTCTGAAATCCCTGGCATATAGTAAATGCTCAAAAAAAAAAAAATAGGGAGCCTTACCCTTTTATTCAAGTGGCATGTACATTATTATAGAGCATTTATCTTGAGTATCATCAATGAGGCTATTTTACCGCATTTCCACCCAACATATATCATTTTGAGGCTTAGAGTTTTTTAAATAATTATACTTTACAAGCAATGACTCTTCCACTCTTAACTACTCTGATAAGAGAAGTACCTGGTCCTCAGTAAGATTTTCAGCATCCCAGTTGCTGCAGCGAAGCAGAAGGGACTTGTCAAGAGGAAAGTTCAAAACAGTCTCAGAAAGCGATTTCAGGCTAAGCCCATTAGAGAGCAAATTGTTTCTACAAGAAATAAATAAAATCATGTGTCAAAAATGGGCAAAGGACAAGAACAAGGCAATAAAAAAAAGGCATATAAATGGCCAACAAACAAATGACAGATACTCAATCTCGCTACATCAAATAAAACAAAAAGTATATACAATTTTAAACTCTATCAGATTATGAAGATCTTTAAAAATAACTACATCTAGTATTGTGGAACACGAAGAATTACAGTCTAATCTAAAATTTGTGAGCTGAACATTTGTTCAATCTTTATGAAAAAGTTTGTCAACAAATGTTGCTTGTTGTTCAGTTTCTAAGTCGTGTCCAACTCTTTGTGACCCCATGAACTGCAGCACGCCAGGCTTCCCTGTCCTTCACCATCTCCCAGAGTTTGCTCAAACTCATGTGCATTAAGTCAGTGATCATTTCCAACCATCTCATCCTCTGTCGCCCTCTTCTCCTCCTGTCTTCAATCTTTCCCAGCATCAGGGTCTTTTCCAGTGAGTCAGCTCTTCCCATTAGGTGGCCTAAATATTGGAGCTTCACCTTCAGCATCAGTCTTGCCAATGAATATTCAGGGTTGATTTCCTTTAGGATTGACTGGTTTGATCTCCTTGCTGTCCAAGGGACTCTCAGGAGTCTTCTCTAGCACCACTGTTTGAAAGCATCAACTCTTCAGCACTCAGCCTTCTTTATGGTCCAGCTTTCACATCTGTACACGACTACTGGAAAAACCATAGGTTTGACAGTACGGATCTTTGTCAGCAAAGTGATGTCTCTGCTTTTCAATATGCTGTCTAGGTTTGTCATAAACCTAGGAATGTCTAGGTTTCCCCATTCTTCCAAGGAGCAAGCAATCTTTTAATTTCATGGCTGCACCCACCATCCACAGTGATTTTGGAGCTCAAGAAAATGAAGCATGTCACTCTTTCTATTTTTCCCTCATCTATTTGCCATGAAGTGATGAAACCAGATGCCATAATCTTTGTTTTTTGAATGTTGAGTTTTAAGCCAGCGTTTCCACTTTCCTCTTTCACCTTCAACAAAAGGCTCTTTAGTTCCTCTTCACTTTCTGCTGTTAGGGTGGTATCATCTGCATATCTGAGGTTGTTGATATTTCTCCCAGGAACCTTGATTCCAGCTTGTGATTCATCCAGCCCGGCATTTCGCATGATGTGCTCTGCATATAAGTTAAATAAGCAGGGTGACAATATACAGTCTTGACTCCTTTCCCAATTTTGAACCAGCCTGTTGCTCCATGTCCAATTCTAACTGTTGCTTCTTGACCTGTATACAGATTTCTCAGGAGGCAGGTAAGGTGGTCAGGTATTCCCATCTCTTTCAAGGATTTTCCGCAGTTTGTTGTGATCCACACAGTCAAAGGCTTTTTCACTTTCAAAATTTTGAACAGGAATATTCTGTGATTTGATAATTCTACTTCTAGTAAATTATCCTAAGACAAATGTACATAAAACAATCTTCATTACAGCACTATTTATAGTAGCAAAGAACTGAAAACAATCTAACACCCTCAGTAGAAGACTAGTTAAATATCCATGCAATTAAATTCCATATAGCTGTTAAAAATAAGGATGTGGATCTGTATTGATGTGAAAAGATGTCCAGGACATATTAGTGAAGTAAAAAGAGATTATGAAGAAAACATATGTTATGAACTCTTTGTATTAATATATATACAGTACACAATAAATGTGTGCATGTGACTCTAGGTATGTGAGAGAGAAGAAGCACAAAGAGTTAAGTAGGAAGATTAATCAAATGTTAGTGATGCTATCTCTAGGTGTGGGGTTTGGGGTGATCAGCAATCTTTACATTTTTTATATATGAATTGGCTAGTGTTTGTGCATTACTTTTCAAATTTGAAAAATACGATAAGGCTATCTTCACTGAGGGAGTGAAGGTACCATAAAATCAAATAATCTTCTACTCTTTTAACACTTTCTGATTAAAATAGCTGCAGGGAAGTGAAAAAAATTAATTTAGCCAAAGACTGAAGAGTTCAAATAAAGGTTAATGTAAAACTAAGACTATATCAGTCCAAAAATAAAAAGAACAAATCAGTCTACACAAGTGGAGCTGACTTCCCGGTTACCAGGTGAGAGCTTAGAAGTTTTAGAGAAGGAAGGAGATGAGGTTCCCATCGGTGTTAAAATATACAGGACTCCCTCAGTTACTCTGGAAAATGAAATCATTATAATGATAAAGAAAAGGAAGTCTTTCCTTACAAAAACAAACAGAAACTTGATGGATTTCATCATCCCCAAATGGCAGAACTGACTAAAAAGTTAAAAAAAAAAGGCCCAGATAGACTTATGTAAAATATATAAGGTTCAATTCATGGAAATGAAGAATTTGGGGGAGATAAACTACTTTCTCTTTATTTTAAAATCTTTTCATGTTTTTCCTTATAATAGTAATTATAAAAGAAATGAATGTTTATTGTTAAAAATGCAGACAACAGAGAAGAGTAATGGGTGAAAAGTGAAAGTCCTCTACCTCCCCCCACTTCCACTCCTCAAGAATAATGACCCTTATTAGTTATGTTGAGGCCCTTCCAGACACTTTCTACAGATAAACAAGCAAAGAGGTGGCTAGATGGAGGAGCAGATACAGTTTTTTAGTATTTGCTCAGGTTTTGTTCTGAAACTTGCTCTATCACTTAATGCATCAGGGACCTCCTTCCATGATAGTAAATGCTTACTTCATCCTTTTTTAGTTTATTTATTTTAAAAATTTTATTTCTGGCTACACTGGATCTTGGTTGCTGCGCATGGGCCTTCTCTAGTTGCCGTGGGCAGGGGCTGCCCTCTAGCTGCAGTGCGCAGGCTTCTTATTACGGTGGCTTCTCTTGTTGTGGAGCACAGGCTCTATGCTCCTGGGCTTCAGTAGTTGTGGGGTACAGGCTTAGTTGCTCTGTGGCACGTGGGATCTTCCAGGACGAGGGATCAAACCTGTGTTCCCTGCATTGGCAGGCAGATTCTTACCCACTGGACCACCAGGAAAATCCTTATTTCAATCTTTTTAACATCTATCCAATTTATCAAGCCTTAGTATTTCGTAATTTTTGAAATCATTACCCTCATTGAAAGTCAGCCCTTGGTTTTTATTAATTCAATTCCATTTAGGTCACTAATCTTTTTTTAAATGTCACATTTGGGAAAGTTTCACATTTTTTGAGGATGAATTAAAAACAAGAGGCCATCTTTGCCACTTCAAAGTTTCACTAGGAAAGATTCCAGAATCATACACAACAGTCTCAATAATGAATTATCTTCTGCTAACATATAACATATAACCTGTATGCAGGTCAGAAGCAACAGTTAGAACTGGACATGGAACAACAGACTGGTTCCAAATAGGAAAAGGAGTACGTCAAGGCTGTATATTGTCACCCTGCTTATTTAACTTATATGCAGAGTACATCATGAGAAATGCTGGGCTGGAAGAAACACAAGCTGGAATCAAGATTGCCGGGAGAAATATCAATAACCTCAGATATGCAGATGACACCACCCTTATGGCAGAAAGCAAAGAAGAACTAAAGAGCCTCTTGATGAAAGTGAAAGAGGAGAGTGAAAAAGTTGGCTTAAAGCTCAACGTTCAGAAAACTAAGATCATGGCATCCGGTCCCATCACTTCATGGGAAATAGATAGAGAAACAGTGCAAACAGTGTCAGACTTTATTTTTGGGGGCTCCAAAATCACTGCAGATGGTGATTGCAGTCAGGAAATTAAAAGATGCTTACTCCTTGGAGGGAAGGTTATGACCAACCTAGATAGCATATTGAAAAGCAGAAACATTACTCTGCCAACAAAGGTACATCTAGTCAAAGCTATGGTTTTTCCATATGGTCATGTATGGATGTGAGAGTTGGACGGTGAAGAAAGCTGAGCACCGCAGAATTGATGCTTTTGAACTGCGGTGTTGGAGAAGACTCGTGAGAGTCCCTTGGACTGAAAGCAGATCCAACCAGTCCATCCTAAAGGAGATCAGTCCTGGGTGTTCACTGGAAGGACTGATGTTGAAGCTGAAACTCCAATACTTTGGCCACCTCATGCGAAGAGTTGACTCATTGGAAAAGA
Organism: Giraffa tippelskirchi; assembly: GCF_054371585.1. NCBI lineage: Eukaryota > Metazoa > Chordata > Mammalia > Artiodactyla > Giraffidae > Giraffa > Giraffa tippelskirchi. The sequence goes on along the minus strand of NC_137281.1, from coordinate 141,274,842 downwards.
CCCTAATGCTGGGAAGGATTAGGGGCAGGAGGAGAAGGGGATGACAGAGGATGAGATGGCTGGATGGCATCACCGACTTGATGGACATGGGTTTGGGTAGACTCCAGGAGTTGGTGATGGACAGGGAGGCCTGGTGTGCTGCGATTCATGGGGTCGCAAAGAGTTGGACACGACTGAGCGACTGAACTGAACATATAATAAAAAAATAGAGAGAGCATGAAGAAAAGAGAACAGCATTACCAAGAAAATTTTTGTTCCTTTCCAAAGTCAAATCAAAGTATCAACCTCTTACAGCCAACATCAGGGACAACCTATAGCTAAAAGTGTTAAGTATAATGTCAGCTTTCTTCTACTATAATGTCAAAATTTTTAAATTTTACTACTAAAGTATTCAATAATAAAATAAACAATGTTTAAAATTTTAATAAGATTTCATTAAAAATTAAAAAGCTGAATGCTTCATTCTTATATCTAGAGAAGTTTACAGTAATATTCCGCTTTGGCCAAATTTTTATTTTGACACTTGGCCATTCTGCATTTAGCTGTGTAAGTAAGGGTACTTATAACTTGTATATACTCACAATGCGTGGGTGTGTGCTCAATTGCTAAGTCGTGTCTGACTCTTTTGCAACCCCATGGACTGTAGCCCTCCAGGCTCCTCTGTCCATGGGATTTTTCAGGCAAGAATACTGGAGTGGGTTGCCATTTCCTTCTCCAGGGGATGTTCCTGACGCAGGGATTGAACCCGCATCTTGGGCATTGCAGACAAATTCTTTACCGCTGAACCATCAGGGAAGCCCATATACTCATAAAGAGGACTGTAACTGGATAGAAAATGATCTGGAAGGACAAATCAATCGAATGATCATGGTGTTGAAGGTGGTAGTAATGATGAGGATGATGACTGAAATTTACACAGCACTTTGACTATATGTCAAACACTATTTCTAAGTTCTTTACATAGCTTAACCCATTCAATCCTCACACCAGTCCTATGAGATGGGAACATTATTATTTCTACTTTTTACAGATGAGGGAACTGAGGAACAGTGAGACTCAGAAACTTGCCAAAGGTAACACAGCTGGTAAGAGGAAGATGGGGACTCCCACCCACATAGTCCACTCCAGAGTCAATTCCTGGCCACTATACACATGCCCTCTAATAGCAGTGACTGTGGGCACTGTGGTGACCCAAGGACAAAAGAGCAGATAAAACCAAGGAGGGTCTTGGAAAGCAGGAATGGAAAAACCAGACCCTTATTGCCCTTCCCTCCCCCATGAGGTAACTATTAATGGAATAGTATAACCTGTCTCCCCTCCTACCCCATAGGGAGGAGGTATTTGCCTTACTCTTCCCCCCACCCAATATATGTGCCTCATCCAATCAGCAAATGACCCGCAAGACCCCCACCCTACTCCTTGTACCCTGGGTATAAAAGTGGACTAAGGATCCCCATTCAACGTCGGATCTCCCTTGAGCTGGTCCACTAACAGCGTCTCCCACTCTAATAAACTTTATTTCCCTCTCATTCTGTCTCATTTCTGGAAATTCTTTTCCAACCCATGCCCAGACCACGACAGGCACCTCTGGGGAGCTAGTTCCAGGGGGAGGAGAGCCTGATGAAAAGTGGCTTTTGCTGTTATACTCCAAATACTTTTACAGAGCTAAAAAAAATTATACAGTAAATATTTTAATGTATTATTAGAAAAATTTGATACTTTATGAGTTTTATTTACTAAGCCAAATTACTAAGCCAAAGTAGAATTTCATTTAATACTAAAAAATTATGATAAACATAGATTTTAATCAGGTTTTCTCTTGGTTTATCAAATCTTCCAAACTTTTAATATCAGTGTCATGGAGAAAGTCAGGGATAAAGGCTGTTTCAGTCCACACTATTAAAACACGGACCACAAATATACATGAAAATATACCTTTTAAAAAAGGTCGAATTTCCCTAATAATAGAATGCCAAGGGAAAGGACAATCTCTTCCTCTCAGTGAAGCATTAGGTTTCATTATCTTTGGCCTAAAGCATGGTTTGTACATTCAAATCTTTATCAGGATGAGTCAGGGGTTACAGCGGGAGAAGTGGGGACTCTGGCAAATTGAACAAAGCATGCTCATCTAGAGGACAGTGCTAGCTGCCAACTGTTACCACCCAGAACTATTGACTTCATGTAGTCAAATCACCTAAGAGAAGCTAGAAATCCAGATTTTTACATTAAATCGTCTGGACTTATACTAAAATTCCCCAAAATATCATACAGGCAAAAAAAAAAAAATCTGCAACTATAATTTGCCCAAGGAACTCATCAGTTTACAACCTGTAGCTTATAGAGACACCTTATTAATGTTTTACTAAAAAGACCAGTTCTGGGTATAGCTAAAGTTTTCCCAGAAGTTGGAATACTTCCTCACAAATTCAACAGGCATCTCAGATGCCTCTAGGCTTCTAAAGAATTTTAGAGGCTTCATTACTGAGTCTCAGTAACCTACAACTTTTGCTAAAATATTCCCCACAGCTACAGGAATCCAAGTGTTTGTACAAACCATACCTCTGCCTCATGGCTATGTATCGGAGGTCCAGGCACCCCTTAACGATGAGGCCATAATCCTGCAGAAGCTTGCTGGCGTCTTCTGAACACCCTACTCCAACTTTTAAAATTGTGCCATCTGCCAAAATGTCCAACAATGTTTTTGGTAGTGTTTTTCCTCCACAGATCAGCTTGGGCAAGCGAACCAAGACACAGAAGCCACTTGGAGAGGCCATCTGAAGGAGTGACAGAGGACTGGCTTTGCCTTCCGAATTCACCTGCAACAGAGGAAAACAGGGCCAAATTCATGCTCCAGCACAGTACCAAGAATAACGTGAAACTGTAACAAAAAAAGTCTGAGAGGTACTTCCTTGACTTCCCAAAGAGAAGAGCTAGCTGGCCAGTTTGGCTCAAACCTAAGGATGAGCCTTTGCTAACAAATGCAATGGACTCCGAAGCAGCAGCCGAAACAGGTTACTGAGGGCCCAAACATGAGCCTAAAATATGAGCAGGCCATAAATAGTGACCAGCTGACCTGGAGGAGCACTGGGACACACACACTGGCAGAGTCCTGTGAGACACATTGGTTTTAAAAAGCTAAGGAAATGAGTGCCAAATGAGAATACAGTTTTCATTTTCTAGACTCTTTCACGTGCATGCTAGTCAACTGACTCATTTACAGAGCATCACTGGCTGAAGATCTGATTTTCACAAAGAGGCAGGAAATACAATACTAACAATAAGTGGGTACCTGCCAATATGATAAATCCTGGTAGCACAAAGTGCTTTCTCAGCATTTTATGTTCATAAGCTGTTCATAAAAATGTATACTGAGCATAAGCTAGGATTCTTACATCTTAAGAGATGAAAATAACTTTATATATTAACTGATTTAGTTTTAATTTTTTTTGAAGTAATAGATAAATTGGAGAAAATGCTTACAGCTAAGAAAATTATTCCTAGAAAAATTTACATACAAAATTCACATTAATTCAAGGTCCCCTAAAACTATCCACAGAAGCCAAGTTAAGCATCCAATAAATTTCAATCCTTCTCATTTTTCAGGAGAAGAAATGTAAGGGCTACAAATGAGGTAAATTGCCTAAACCTAGAGAAATTGAGGCAAAGTCAGAACTGGAACCTGAATTTCCCAATCTGTAGCATGTGGAAGAAACAGTCTAGATCAAGAATCATAAAATTAGGAGGGACTTCATCCTCAGCATCTACTTCTATGCTAAGTAAAACCATGGTTTAACTCACAAAAGCTTTAGGACTCCCCTTCTCAGGCACGGCTTTATCAGTGAGGGCCAGTCCATATCCTCAAATGAAAGCAGGCCACTTTGATCTCCAATGTGTCTGTTTCTTGGGGCTCAGCCAAAGTAAAAAAGATTTAGAAGAAATTCAACCACTGGTTCCTGTTCTATAATTCACCTGGGTGTGGCCAAATCACCTTTTTTTATTAGTACATAATTCCCTCAATGTATAATATCAGGTCTCTCCAAGAAAAAGCAGAAAATCTCTACTTCCAATATTTAGCACGGCTAATTTGCCGTGTGGGGCCACCAAAGACGGATGGGTCATGGTGGAGAGGTCTGACAGACTGTGGTCCACTGGAGAAGGGCATGGCAAACCACTTCAGTATTCTTGCCTTGAGAACCCCATGAACAGTATGAAAAGGCAAAAGGATAGGACCCTGAAAGATGAACTCCCCAGGTCAGTAGGTGCCCAATATGCTAATGTAGATCAGTGGAGAAATAACTCCAGAAAGAATGATGAGATGGAGCCAAAGCAAAAACGATACCCAACTGTGGATGTGACTGGTGATAGATGCAAAGTCCGATGCTGTAAAGAGCAATATTGCATAGGAACCTGGAATGTTAGGTCCATGAATCAAGGCAAACTGGAAGTGGTCAAACAGGAGATGGCAAGAGTGAACGTTGACATTCTAGGAATCAGCGAACTAAGATGGACTGGAATGGGTGAATTTAACTCAGATGACCATTATATCTACTACTACTATATTCTAAGGCAAGAATCCCTTAGAAGAAATGGAGTAGCCATCATGGTCAACAAAAGAGTCCAAAATGCAGTACTTGGATGCAATCTCAAAAATGACAGAATGATCTCTGTTCGTTTCCAAGGCAAACCATTCAATATCACGGTAATCCAAGTCTATGCCCCGACCAGTAACACTGAAGAAGCTGAAGTTGAACGGTTCTATGAAGACCTACAAGACCTTCTAGAACTAACACCCAAAAAAGATGTCCTTTTCATTATAGGGGACTGGAATGCAAAAGTAGGAAGTCAGAAACACCTGGCGTAACAGGCAAGTTTGGCCTTGGAGTACAGAATGAAGCAGGGCAAAGGCTAATAGAGTTTTGCCACGAGAACACACTGGTAATAGCAAACACCCTATTCCAACAACACAAGAGAAGACTCTACACGTGGACATCACCAGATGGTCAACAGCAAAATCAGATTGATAATATTCTTTGCAGCCAAAGATGGAGAAGCTCTATACAGTCAGCAAAAACAAGACCAGGAGCAGACTGTGGCTCAGATCATGAACTGCTTATTGCCAAATTCAGACTTAAATTGAAGAAAGCAGGGAAAACCACTAGACCATTCAGGTATGACCTAGATCAAATCCCTTATGAGTATACAGTGGAAGTGACAAATAGATTTAAGGGACTAGACCTGATAGACAGAGTGCCTGATGAACTATGGACAGAGGTTCATGACATTGTATAAGGAGACAGGGATCAAGAAAATCCCCATGGAAAAGAAATGCAAAAAAGCAAAATGGCTGTCTGAGGAGGCCTTACAGATAGCTGGGAAGAGAAGAGAAGCGAAAAGCAAAGGAGAAAGGAAAGATATTCTCATCTGAATGCAGAGTTCCAAAGAATAGCAAGGAGAGATAAGAAAGCCTTCCTCAGCAATCAGTGCAAACAAATAGAGGAAAACAACAGATTGGGAAAGACTAGAGATCTCTTCAAGAAAATTAGAGATACCAAAGGAACATTTCATGCAAAGATAGGCTCAATAAAGGACAGAAATGGTATGGACCTAACAGAAGCAGAAGATATTAAGAAGAGGTGGCAAGAATACACAGAAGAACTGTACAAAAAAGATCTTCACGACCCAGATAATCACGATGGTGTGATCACTCACCTAGAGCCAGACATCCTGGAATGTGAAGTCAAGTGGGCCTTAGAAAGCATCACTACGAACAAAGCTAGTGGAGGTGATGGAATTCCAGTTGAGCTATTTCAAATCCTCAAAGGTGATGCTGTGAAAGTGCTGCACTCGATATGCCAGCAAATTTGGAAAACTCAGCAGTGGCCACAGGACTGGAAAAGGTCAGTTTTTGTTCCAATCCCAAAGAAAGCCAATGCCAAAGAATGCTCAAACTACCGCACAATTGCACTCATCTCACATGCTAGCAAAGTAATGCTCAAAATTCTCCAAGCCAGGCTTCAGCAATACGAGAACCGTGAAATTCCAGATGTTCAAGCTGGTTTTAGAAAAGGCAGAGGAACCAGAGATCAAATTGCCAATATCTGCTGGATCATCGAAAAAGCAAGAGAGTTCCAGAAAAACATCTATTTCTGCTTTATTGACTATGCCAAAGCCTTTGACTGTGTGGATCACAATAAACTGTGGAAAATTCTGAAAGAGATGGGAATACCAGACCATCTGACCTGTCTCTTGAGAAACCTGTATGCAGGTCAGGAAGCAACAGTTAGAACTGGACATGGAACAACAGACTGGTTCCAAATAGGAAAAGGAGTACGTCAAGGCTGTATATTGTCACCCTGCTTATTTAACTTATATGCAGAGTACATCATGAGAAACGCTGGGCTGGAAGAAACACAAGCTGGAATAAAGATGGCCGGGAGAAATATCAATAACCTCAGATATGCGGATGACACCACCCTTATGGCAGAAAGTGAAGAAGAACTAAAGAGCCTCTTGATGAAGGTAAGGAGGAGAGTGAAAAAGTTGGCTTAAAGCTCAACATTCAGAAAAGTAAGATCATGGCATCTGGTCCCATCACTCCATGGGAAATAGATGGGGAAACAGTGGAAACAGTGTCAGACTTTACTTTTTTGGGCTCCAGAATCACTGCTGATGGTGACTGCAGCCATGAAACTAAAAGACGCTTACTCCTTGGAAGGAAGGTTATGGCCAACCTAGATAGCATGTTTAAAAGCAGAGACATTACTTTGCCAACAAAAGTCTGTCTAGTCAAGGCTATGGTTTTTCCTGTGGTCATGTATGGACGTGAGAGTTGGACGGTGAAGAAAGCTGAGCGCCGCAGAATTGATGCTTTTGAACTGTGGTGTTGGAGAAGACTCTTGAGAGTCCCTTGGACTGCAAGGAGATCCAATCAATCCATCCTAAAAGAGATCAATCCTGGGTGTTCATTGGAAGGTTTGCTGTTGAAGCTGAAGCACCAATACTTTGGTCACCTCATGCGAAGGGTTGACTCGTTGGAAAAGACCCTAATGCTGGGAAGGATTGGGGGCGGGAGGAGAAGGGGACGACAGAGGATGAGATGGTTGGATGGCATCACCGACTCGATGAACATGGGTTTGGGTAGACTCCGGGAGTTGGTGATGGACAGAGAGGCCTGGCGTGCTGCAATTCATGGGGTCGCAGAGAGTCAGACACAACTGAGCGACTGAACTGAACTGAATTTGATATAATACTCACTGCTAATTACTAAGGGCAGGGATCTTTGAAAATCTTTTCAATCAAGTTCCACTGTCTAAAATACATTAAATAAACAGATAGATAAGTTATCTTTTTAATACTGTTTCTGAACTATGCTTAAGATCTACTGAATGATAATTAAGGTTTTTCCACTAGGAATCCAAATGTTTATGATTCTAATAGGTACCCAATTTATACTGAATGTATAATTGGAAGAATAATGCTTCTAGCAGAATCAATTTGACTTAAAAAATAAGCTGTTTAGTTTTAATTTCTTATAGTTCCCCCTTCTGCCAACATCTTTTTGCCCTGACATCACTTACTACCCATGGAAAACAATAAAATTTTTGGTCTACCAATGTTATATTTACATTTAATAGGAAAAAATAATAAACCATCTTTTAATTTTGTTAGTCTTATGCAATCCAGTGGCCACTGTCTTTTTTATTCTTTTAGGGTTAGTCAACTCAAAAAATGTCTGGGACATACACAATATATATACACATGCATTTTAAATCGTATAAATGTGATATGCAGAGTACATCATGACAAACGCTGGGCTGGAAGAAACACAAGCTGGAATCAAGATTGCCGGGAGAAATATCAATAACCTCAGATATGCGGATGACACCACCCTTATGGCAGAAAGTGAAGAAGAACTAAAGAGCCTCTTGATGAAAGTGAAAGAGGAGAGTGAAAAAGTTGGCTTAAAGCTCAACATTCAGAAAAGTAAGATCATGGCATCTGGTCCCATCATTTCATGGGAAATAGATGGGGAAACAGTGGAAACAGTGTCAGACTTTATTTTTTGGGGCTCCAAGATCACTGCTGATGGTGACTGCAGCCATGAAATTAAAAGACACTTACTCCTTGGAAGGAAGGTTATGACCAACCTAGATAGCATATTGAAAAGGAGAGACATTCCTTTGCCAACAAAAGTCCGTCTAGTCAAGGCTATGGTTTTTCCAGTGGTCATGTATGGATGTGAGAGTTGGACAGTGAAGAAAGCTAAGCGCCGCAGAATTGATGCTTTTGAACTGTGGTGTTGGAGAAGACTCTTGAGAGTCCCTTGGACTGCAAGGAGATCCAATCAATCCATCCTAAAGGAGATCAATCCTGAGTGTTCATTGGAAGGACTGATGTTGAAGCTGAAACTCCAATACTTTGACCACCTCATGTGAAGAGCTGATTCATTGGAAAAGACCCTAATGCTGGGTAGGATTGGAGGCAGGAGGAGAAGGGGACGACAGAGGATGAGATGGTTGGATGGCATCACTGACTTGATGGACATGGGTTTGGGTGGACTCCGGGAGTTGGTGATGGACAGAGAGGCCTGGTGTGCTGCAATTCCTGGGGTCGCAAAGAGTCAGACACGACTGAGTGACTGAACTGAACTGATACTATACTAATGATATAGATGTTATTAAATACACACAAGAGCAAAAATTTTAAATGGATGATGCCATCAATCATTGTAAACAAAATTTCTAAAACTTTTTCTGTATTCCAGTGATTCACTTAGGATCGGTTTAGAGATTATGGAAAAGTCTGTGATTTTTCAAATGACCCCACGATGGCAGCAGGGAGCAGAGAAAAATCTGAAACCATATTTATGGGCTGGAACAAAGTTAACTAGCAGTAAAGAATCTGCATGCAATGCAAGAGCCGCAGGTTTGATATCTAGGTTGGGAAGATCCTCTGGAGGAGGGCATGACAACCCACTCCAGTATTCTTGCCTGAAGAATCCCACGGACAGAAAAGCCTGGTGGGCTACAGTCCATAGGGTCGCAAAGAGGACACGACTGAAGTGACTTAGCATGCACATTGAGCACCCGCTCTGTGGAGTTACTGTATCAATTAAATTAGACCATGGCTTTGAGACAGGAATGAGCTTGTCCGTTCGGGCAACAGAATGAAGGCCCAATGAGGCTGGAAAGTAATAAGAAAGAGGATGGAAAGAGAATGGGAGACAAAATGAGAGATGCTGAGAGAGGCGAAAGAACATGAGTCATTAAAAACACATAAGTAATTCAGACATCTTGGTTTTATACAAAGCAGTGGAGCCTTTTTAGGCAGGGAACTGAGATGATCAGGTGTGCATTTTTAAAAGATCACTTTGCTAACTCTATGGAGAAGGGATCGTAGGTATATAAGAGTCCAAGCAGGGAGGCCAGTCAGGAGGCATTGCAAAGGTGTAGATAAGAAATACTTGAGGCTTGGACTAGGAAGGAAATAGAGGAGATGTAAAGAAGTAGACGGTGCAAAATCTATTTTAGAGATAGCATTGGTAATACTTCCTAAATGTAAGGGAAGGGTTAGTAATAAGGAAAAGGGAGGTGACTTCAGGCAAGCCTGAAGCGTAGGCCAGCAGAGGGATGCTCTTGGGAAAATGACCTTCACTTCATTCAGTCTTTATTACACTAATTATTTGCATCTGTTAAGCAAGGCTGTCTCTAGCCAGGGACTCCAGAAAAAATCAGGCAGGAGTCAGGGGCCAAAAAGATATTTAACATCTCCATCCCCTGCCTCCAGGAGAAAGACAATGATAGCTTCTAAAACATGGCAGAATCCTCATTTTGTACAGGATTTATCCATAATTACACATCACCATGGATAACTCGGGGGAATCTGGAAACACATACCTCTATCTGGGAGAATGCTGAGTTAGTTCCTGCTTTCTATAACTACTTCTTTGAATTTCCATATATTTTGCCATTAAAGAAACTTAACATTCTATAACTGCCTGTTTGTGTCTGACTTTCAATCATATCACTTCTGTTAGACAACCTGTAAGAGGGAGGATGTCTCTCTGATTTTAATCTTAAAGGTGGAGAAGACTAGGGATAGTACAAGTGTGAGAAGAAAAATCAAGAGCTCTGTTAGGAACATATTAAGTCTGAGATGACTATTAGACATTCAAAGGAGGATTCAAGTAGATAGGTGGATATAAAGAGGCTGGAGTTCTAATTTTGAAAGTCTTCAGCTTATCAATGACATTTAAAGCCACAAAATTACATGAGATCCCTTAGAAAAAGAATACAGAGGACATAAGTTAGAGATGCTGACCCACAGATACGTTTAATATTTTTTTTTTTGGTCTCCACATTTTAAAAACTATGTCAGAACTTTTAAATTAGTGGAGCTCACATTTTTTATAATCTATTATGTTAAGTTTCTTTTTAAAGAACTGGACAATCTGGCAACACTTGGCTTGAACTGCACAGCAGCTTCTTCATTTACATAAGGCACAAATTCTCTAATTCACCATAATGTCTTCTCAACACTGAAGCCAACTGTCATTTCCTATTTATCACTGTAGCTGTAAACCACTGTTTCTCCAATACAAAGAAATATTTCTCAGTCCATGTCCCTATCAAAACTAGGAAAATGGAAAATAGATCATAGACCTTGTGCTTAAAGAAAAAAGGAAGGGAAAATATTTCTTTATGAAATTGAAAAATATTCCTATGCCTTCAAAAATGCAAAACAATCACTCTACATCATTCACTGACATTTCCTATCTGGACCCTGTAGGCATCTGAGTTTGAACTGGGGTGGGTACAGAAGAGACCAAGCATAAGTCATCTCAATATTTAGACATGAGATAGAAGGGGGATCAGAAAAGGAAAAAGAAGAAGACCGGGGCTTCCCTGGTGGCTCAATGGTAAAGAATCCATCTGCCAATGCAGGAGACATGGGTTCGATCCCTGGTCCAGGAAGATCCCGTATGTCTTGGAGCAGCTAAGCCCGTGAACTACTGAGCCTGTGCTCTGGAGCCTGGAAGCTGCAACTGCTGAGCCCATGTGCATCAATTACTGAAGCCTACGCACTCTGGAGCCCGTGCTCCACAGCAGGAGAAGCCACCGTAATGAGAAGCTCTGCACCGCAACTAGAGAAAGCAAAGACTCAACAGAGCCAAAAATAAAAATAAATCAAAAAAAATTTTTTTAGAAAGAGAAAAGACCAGTAAGATAGGAAATAGGAGAGTGTGATGGCATGAAACCCAGAGAGAATGTCTCGTGCAGAAATTACACAGATGCTCTGGAGAGCTAGAATAACATGAGTCCAGATAAGTGTCCGCTGGATTGGAAAACAAGAAAGGCATCAAATTCATCACTTTCAGTGCAGCAGTATGATAGGATGTCAGATTAGAGTAGGGTGAAGAATAGATAGAGAATAGCAAATTATACTCAGGCAAGTAGAAGAAAAGAAATAATGAAGAGCACAAATTGGTGTAATAGAACACAAACAATAAAGACCAACAACGCCAGAAGCTGATTCTTTGAAAAGACTAATAACATTGATAAACACATGGAAGGAGTCAAGAAAAAAGAGAGAAAAAAATAAGCAATGTCAAAAATGAAAAAGGAGCCATCCTTACGTATCCATCTGATAGGAAAAAAAAAATTGTTAGAGGATATTATAAACAAGTATACGTCCATAATTTAAAATTTTGAGAAAAGATTTAGATGAAAAATATAATTTATCAAAACAGACATGAAGAAATAGGAAACATGAATAGCCTCCAAACTATCTTAATACTGTATTCATAATTCAGAAACCTCCCTTAAAAGAAAATTCCAGATGGTTTCACCAGTAGATATTAATCAAACATTTAAGGAAAAAAGAATGACAATCTTACACAAACTTCTCCAGAGAACACGAAAATAATGAACAGCCCTAACCTGTTGTATGAAGCCAGCCTCATACTTTAATCAAAATCTGACAAGGTCATTTCTAGAAAGTAGAATTATAAACCAGTATCACTCATGAATATAGAATTTTTTTTTTTTAAACACTAGCAAAATGAATTCAGCAATGTATAAGGAAAATAAGACATCATGACCAAGTTGGGTTTATTCCAGGAATTTAAAAATCAGTGTATTTCATCACAACAAACTAAAGGAGAAAAACCATATACTCATCTCAAGAAATGCAGAAAAGGCACTTAATAACATTCAACAACTATTCATGATTTAAAAAAAACTTCTAAAAAACTGAAATATAATTGATTTACAAAATTGTTAGTTTCAGGTGTAGGGCAAAGTGATTCAGTTATATATATATTTCAGATTAATTTCCATTATAGGTTGTTATAAGATATATAATAAACCCTTGTTTATCTATTTTATGTATAACAGTTTCTATCTGTTAATCCTACAGTCCTAGTTTATCCCTCCTCCACTTCCTTTTCCCTTTGTTAAACAGAAAACTGGTTTGTTTTCTATGTCTGTGAATCTATTTCTGTTTTGTATATAGATACATTTGTATCATATTAGGTGATATCCTAGAATATCTGTCTTTGTCTGACTTACTTAGTATCCTCTAGGTCCATCTATGTTGCTCCAATGACAGTATTTCATTCTTAAAAAAAAAACAAAAAAAAACCCAACCTGTTGTGAATTCCCTGGCAGTCTGGTGATTAGGACTCCATGCTTTCACTGCCAAGGGCGTGGGTTCAATTCCTGGTTAGGGAACTAAGATCACACAAGCCATGCAGTACGACCAGGAAAAAACAAAAAGGAAAAACTCTTAAGAACCAAGAATAGGGACTTCCCTGGTGGTCCCATGGTTAAGCCTCTGTGCTCCAAATGCAGGGGGGCCAGGTTTGATCCCTGGTCAGGGAACTAGATCTCACATGCTGCAAGGAAGATCCTGAGTGCTGCAACTAAGACCCAGCACAGCCAAATAAATTAAAAAGAAAAAGAAACCAAGAATAGAATTGAATATATTTAATCTGTAAAGAAACCTTACTGCAGATAACATTTGTTGTGTTCAGTCGCTAAGTCATATCCAACTGTTTGCGACCCCATGGACTGCAGCACACCAGGCTTCCCTGTCCTTCACTGTCTCCCAGAGTTTGCTCAGATTAATGTCCATTGAGTCGATGATGCTATGCAACCAACATACTCAATATGAAAATGTTGAAAGCTGTCATTCTACGATAGGGAATGAGTCAAGGATGCCTACTATCATCACTCATACTGAGCACTATATTATGATCCTGGCCAGTACAGTAAGGCAGGAAAAGAAATACAAAGTGTAAGGACTGGAAAGAAAATTCTCACTTCACAGATGGTATAACAGTTTATGCAGAAACTCAAAAGAATCTACAAGTAACTAGAATTAATAAGTGGGTTTAGCTAAGCTCTTTAATAAAACTACATTTATATATATCAGAAACAACATCTTTTAAGATTTCATTTATAATAGAATTATTAAATCTCAGAAAACTACAAATACATTACTAAGGGAGGTTAAGGATCTAAGTAAATATTTTTATATTAAAAAACTCAATATTGGAATAAGGTCAATTCCTCACAAAGTGATCTATTAAATCCAATGCAATCAAAATATCAAGAATTTTTCTTTGGTAGAACTTGAAAAGCTGATTCTAAAATATATAAGGAAGTGCAAAGGACCAAGACAATCCAAGACCTTCTGGGATAATAACAAGATAGAAAGTCTTGCTGAGACTTCCTTCGAGGTCCAGTGGTTAAGATTCTGTGCTTCCACTGCAGGGGGCGCAAGTTCAATCCCTGGTCAGAGAACTTAAGATCTGGCCAAAAAAAAAGGAAGTCTTGCGGTCACAGATATCAAAAGTCATTATAAAGCAACCGTAACTAAGACAGTTTGTGACCACCGGTGGAAGAATAGAAAATTAGACTACTAGAGTGTCCAGAAATAGATCGACTCATATACAGATGCTCGTTTCATAGTAAAGCAGCATTGCACAGCAGTGAGAAAAAATTTTCTCTTTTCAATTAATGGTGCTAGGACAACTGAACATCCATAAGGGGAAAAACTGAAACTCAGCTCTACCTCACTCATAAACACACACACACACACACATCAATTCCAGATAGAATATAAAATCTAAATATGCAAGGTATAAAATCTAAATATCTAAAACTACAAAACTCCAAGAAAATAATACAGGGGAGTATACTCTTGACTAGCGAGATAAGGTAAGGCTTGTTATACAGCACTATATAGATTTTCTGATCATCAAGCTTTAAAAGAATATAAAAGAATGCAAAGGCAATCCACAGAATGGGGGAAGACATTTACAATACATTTAACTCACAAAGGGTTCATAACTAAAATATAAAAGAACTTCTATAAATCAGTAAAAAAAAGAAAACTTGAATTAAAAAAAAAGGAGGCAAGTGACTCCATTAAAAAAAGATATCCAAATGATCAATAAAAATTTTTTAAAAAGATGCTCAATCTCAGTGCTAATCAGGGATATGCAAATTAAAACCACAATGAAACATTACTACACATCCATCAGAATAGCTAAAATTTTAAAACCTGACAGTACCAGATGTGGACAAGGATATAAGACAAAGGCATTTTTCATACAGTCTTAGTGAGAAGTTAAATTTTTAGAACCACTTCTGAAAACAATGGGTACACTCATTACTACTGATGAGGGTAGTTAAAACCATCTTGGAATCCTATATGCGAGACAGAATAAGAGACACAGATGCATAGAACAGTCTTATGGACTCTGAGGGAGAAGGTGAGGGTGGGACGTTCTGGGAGAATAGCATTGAAACATGTATATTATCATATGTGAAACAGAACACCATTCCATGTTCGATGCATGAGACAAATGCTCAGGGCCGGGGCAATGGGATGACCCAGAGGGATGGGATGGGGAGGGAGGTGGGTGGGGGGTCCAGGAAGGGGAACACATGTAAACCCATGGCTGATTCATGTCAATGTATGGCAAAAACTACTACAATATTGTAAAGTAATTAGCCCCCAACTAAAATAAATAAATTTATTAAAAAAAAAACAAACCATCTTGGAATACAATTTAGCATTATTTTAAGAGTTAAATATATATATAAAACTCCAAGACCCAGAACTCCACTCATAAATACCGTATGCCCAATAATAAGTGCATTTGTTCACTTCAGCATTCTTTTTAACAGCCCCAAACTGTAAACAACCCAAAAGTTCATCAACATTAAATTGGATGAATAAATCATGATATATTCACACAATGGACGTATGGTAATGAAATCACAGTCACACACAACATGGGTAAATATTACAAGCATAATGTTGGAACAAAGGAAGCCAGACACAAAATACACACTTGATATTTTCATTTACATTAAATTTTAAAAGCAGACAAAGCTTAACTATAGTGCCTAGGGATGCATGTTTAAGTAGTAAAAGTATAAAGAAAGGCAAGAAAGTAAATACCATAAAATCAAGATAATAGTAACCCTGGTAGGGGGGATAATGATTACGAGGGGTCACAAGGGGAGCTTCTGGGGTGCTAGCAAATTCTGTTTCCTGACCTAGTTTCCAGTTACACACTGTTCTCTTTAGATAAACCATCCAGATGTTTTATTAATATTTTTGTTTAAGGCACTTTTCTTGATGTGTTTTATTTCACAACAAAAAAAGGTTAAAAAAAAGATTCAAGGAGTAAGTTAAATAGCAGATTAGACAAAATGAAAGAAATAAAAAGGGAAAAGAAAAGAGACCTGAAGAAATTGTGCAGAATGAATCCAGAGAGATTAAGACATGCTTAATATAAAAGAGATTACAAGACATGTAGGAGAGCAAAAAAGTTCAGAATATAGCTGATCAAATTTCAACATGAAAGAAGAGGTGAAAGAGGAGGAGGAAGAGAAGGAAAAACAGGGTGAAGGCAACCTTCAAAGAGAATTTAGAACTGATGTACAATACCAATCACTATATCCAGATATCTCTCTGAATTCCAAGCAGGAAATACAGAAAGACGACAACACTCAGTCTCTCTTAGATTCTTAGTCAATCTTCAGAATCAGCAATTCAAAAAGAAGATCTTAAAAGTGTCTACAAAAAATCTGAGTATGTATAAAGAATCATAGACAATGGAGAGTGACCTTGAAACTGATAAGCTGCAAAACTAGAATTTTGAATCCAGTGAAAATATCTCCAAAGATCAAAAGCAAAATAAGGACACTTTCAGAACAATGGGGTTCCTCGATGACTCAGACAGTAAAGAATCCGCCTGCAATGCAAGAGACCCAGGTTCAATCCCTGGGTCTGGAAGATCTCCCAGAGAAGGGAATGGCAACCCACTCCAGTATTCTTCAAGTTCAGAGGAGCCCGGGCGGGCAACAGTCTATGGGGTTGCAAAGAGTCAGGTACGACTGAGCAACTAACACTTTCACTTTCACAGAATAATAATAATTAAGTTCACTATCAATGAGCCCTCAAGAAGTGAACTTCCTCTAAACGATGGCCTTAAAGGGGATGATGCCAGAAAGTTCTGAGATATAAGGAAAGATGAGCAAAGAAAAAGGTAAACACTTCCGTAAATCTAAGCAAATACTGACTGTATAAAACAAGGACAAAAATAATAACCAAGCAAATACACAAAAGCAAATGAAAGAGAAAGGGAATCAGAGATGGAAGAATGGAAAGAAGGATGGATGAAGGTTTTTCTGTGGCAGCAATCAGGGAAATGCAATCACAACGGAAGGGAGGCATGGCATCAGCTGAAGTTCAATACACTGAAAGCTAAAATGAAGGGGGTTTTGGATTATTTGCCACTTTAACTTGCTCTGCTATAGTAGTTAAACGTATTACTATTAAGTCAGTAGCTGTTACTAACTACTCACTTCATCCTACCCTATTGTTTCTGCAGTTATATTTCACTTGGTTGGAATAATCAAGGTGTTTGACAAATGAGAATTTTCCCAATCTACTAAAGTTCAGTGCTTACTAATGCTTTCTTCTATTGTTGTTGGTGTAAACATATCTAAAATAATATAGAAATATATTAATATTTCTAAAATGACATAATTCTTATACACAATAAACTAAAAATGCCCAATCTTTTCCTGATGGCCCAAGGTCACTGGTATAAACTACTACTCAACTGTTGATGATATAAAGAAATACCCTCAGTAGCTCTGTAAGGCCTTGTGTGACTACTAAACTTTTCCCACACCATCAGATGTTCTCTTCTTGGTCATCACTGTATTGGCATCTTTAGTTCCTCCTATCAACCTGTGATCTGATTTGGCGGCAGCTATTCTGCTTAGGGCCTCCTTTGATTACATTTCCTGGCTCCTGACTGTACTCCAGATATCCAGAACACACAGATCACAGAATCTTGGCAAGGTATTATGCTGAATTAATAAGAGATGTGGAAAATTCTTAAAGAGATGGGAATACCAGACCACCTGACCTGCCTCCTGAGAAATCTGTATTTAGGTCAGGAAGCAACAGTTAGAACTGGACATGGAACAACAGACTGGCTCCAAATCAGGAAAGGAGTACGTCAAGGCTGTATATTGTCACCCTGATTATTTAACTTATATGCCGAGTACATCATGAGAAATGCTGGGCTGGATGAAGTACAGGCTGGAATCAAGATTGCCAGGAGAAATATCAATAATCTCAGATATGCAGATGATACCACCCTTATGGCAGAAAGTGAAGAAGAACTAAAGAGCCTCTTGATGAAAGTGAAAGAGGAGAGTGAAAATTTGGCTTAAAGCTCAACATTCAGAAAACTAAGATCATGGCATCTGGTCCCATCACTTCATGGGAAATAGATGGGGAAACAGTGGAAACAGTGACAGACTTTATTTTGGGGGGCTCTAAAATCACTGCAGATGGTGACTGCAGCCATGAAATTAAAAGACGCTTACTCCTTGGAAAGAAAGTTATGACCAACCTACACGGCATATTAAAAAGCAGAGACATTACTTTGCCAACAAAGGTCCATCTAGCCAAGGCTATGGTTTTTCCAGTAGTCATGTGTGGATGTGAGAGCTGGACTATAAAGAAAGCTGAGCTCAGAAGAATTGATGCTTTTGAACTGTGGTATTGGAGAAGACTCTTGAGAGTCCCTTGGATAGGAAGGAGATCCAACCAGTCCATCCTAAAGGAAATCAGTCCCGAATATACATTGGAAGGACTGATGCTAAAGCTGAAACTCCAATACTTTGGCCACCTGATGCAAAGAGCTGACTCATTTGAAAAGACCCTGATGCTGGGAAAGATTGAAGGCAGGAGGAGAAGGGGACGACAGAGGGTGAGATGGTTGGAGGGCATCACCGACTCAATGGACGTGAGTTTGAGTAAACTCCAGGAGCTGGTGATGGACTGGGAGGCCTAGTGTGCTGCAGTCCATGAGGTCACAAAGAGTTGCACACGACTGAGCAACTGAACTGAACTGAACTAAGAACAAGCTAATTCTCCTTTAATCTTATCCTCTATTTGACTACTCAAGATCTCTGGAAAAGCGGAAAATACTTGTTTCAGTTTTGCTTTTTAACTTACCCACTCACAGTCGAATCCAAGCACTGGAAAATCTTCTAACTCAATCCTAAGCGAGGGCTCAATTTGATCCCACTCTGCCTCCTGAGACACAGTCATCACCTTTGCTCCGAGGATCCTCTCTTCCCATGAGGCTCTGGGGGCAATGGAGTGCGGCTGCTCCTCTTCTGGAGCGAGCAGCTCTCTCCCGCCTGGCACTTGCTGCTGCTGCTGCTGCTGCTGCTGCTGCGACAGCCGCTGCCGGGTCACTGGGCTCGATTTACTCCTCCGGCGCTGGAAGCCCTTCCACAGGACAAGGCCGACAGCCACACCAAGAAGGGTGGTCACTGTCAAGGCCACTAAGTGTTTAGACATCTTCAACTTTCCTGCTGTTTAGGAAAGCATATCACTAACCCCGCAATCTGCAAAACAAATGGCAACAATATATTTACAAACAGAATTTGAAGCTACAGGAAAACAAGTACCCCCTCCACCCTGCAAAAAAAAAATATTCCATTCACAATCCATGTAACCACAAACTTAAACAATCGCTACAAATTTCCACGTGAAACAGTGGTATTTTAATTTTTCCCCCCTTTGGTATGTCCTGTACTCTACTTCTGGGCTTCCCAGATGGCTCAGTGGTAAAGAATCTGTCTGTCATTGCAGAAAAATGCAGGAGATCCCTGGTTAGGGAAGATAAGCTGGAGAAGAAAATGGCAACCCACTCTAGTATTCTTACCTGGAGAATCCCATGGGCAGAGTAGCCTGGAGGGCTACAGTCCATAGCGTCACAAAGAGTCAGACATTACTGAACGATTGAGCACGTATGCACGGACTCTACCTGTATCTCCATTCTCATCCAAGGAAAAAACCCCTTCCCTCTATCAGTTGCCCAGGGCTCTCTTAATCCTACAAAATCAAAATAGAAAAAATCTAGACTCTTACTTCCACTTGCTGATGTAATATGAGTAAATTTTAGTTAACGGCTCTTCCTTGGGGTGTTTGTGCTTAAACCCTCAATCTCTAACAGTTGAACAGAAACATCTGCTTTGCAATTTGAAAAATCGAATCACCAGCAAGTTGGTGGGGAGACTTTTACTTTTCTAGAAGGTGTGGGCTACTGTAGGGGATGGAACAAACAGGCTTGAGTAAACGTGGACTTTCTGTTGTTTCAGAAGTTCTCAGTAGTTCTCCCATAGAAACACACTCAATTACCAAGGGTAAACTAGGACAAAGCAAAAGAGAAGACAGACTAGAAATGAAAAAGAGCAGAACTTAAGGGAGCCAAGAGGGGGCTGCAATTTGAAATGTTCACAAGGTCAAAAGAGGATAACATAAATAAGTGAAGAAAGCCAACTGCAAGAGAAATTGACACAGATGTCCTATTAAATATGTAGGAACTGTCTTCCTTTCTATCACAAAATAGTTTCTTCTACATTTTTCATACGTGAAATAAAATTCATTACTTTATGGCAAGACAAGAAAAACAAAAAATATTTTTCTGTCCTTTGGCCTCCTCTCTCTTCCCACTGTGCATTATGTATCTGCATTATGCATTAACCTAACTTCCCCATTGGCGGAAATACCCGCTCAATCATAAAGAGCAATATTCTCCTAGTATCAATAAGACAACTGCTTAGAGATAACATTCCTTCTTAATCTCACAAGGGGTCACATGGCATTTAGATCTTGATTATATAAACGGGCAATAATACAACATCTGATGTACAGCCCTCGGTCCCAAAAATCTTTTATAACTGTGCCTTGACTTCTCAGTGATGGAACAATTCTCAGAGCTTTCTGAGTTGCTTTTCCCAGGTTACAATCCTCCAATTTGGCTCAAATAAACTCTTTCATTTCTTCCTTGGATTAACTTTGTTACCGATACTTACAATATGGTTTTTGACCACCTATCTTTTGTTTTCCTATTTTTGACAGAAAAAATAGGTATATACTACTATTTCTGTACTATTTTTAAAACAACAGTAAAAGTGTAACAATAGGGAATGGCTATCCACTCCAGTATTCTTGCCTGGAGAATTCCAAGGACGGAGCCTGGCAGGCTACAGTCCATGGGGTCGAAGAGTAGGACACGGCTGAGCGACTAACACTTTCGCTTTCACGAGGGTAGCAATAAATGGCAAGTGGCCTTTGGCCTCTGTAATGGAGGGAAAGCATGGGAGAGCAACTATCGAGCACAAGCTGTTGTGCTCTTCCTCACCTATTTGTGAAGAAGACCCAGTATGTTCAGATTATCTTGATGACTCAAGAGAAGTTAGATACCTGAATTTTATGTGAAATGTCACCATTTTCAAGTGTCAGCAACAAATTTAGTTTTTGAAACACTGTGCCAGTGAAATAAAAAAGTGTGAGGTTTCAATAAATTTTACAAATAATTTAAAAATTAAACTATTTGGGGTTCTGGGCTACCCATTTGTAGGCTCTGACCTAAAATCTATACTGTTCAAAGACACAGCAGTTTGCTAGACCCCACCTATACTTTTCAAGTAGCCATGTATGGATGTGAGAGTTGGACCATAAAGAAGGCTGTGGTGCTTAGTTGCTCAGTCGTGTCTGACTCTTTGTGACCCCATGGGCTGTAGCCCATGAGGCTCCTCTGTCCATGGGGATTCTCCAAGGCAAGAATACTGGAGCGGGTTGCCCTGCCCTCCTCCAGGAGATCTTCCCAACCCAGGGACTGAATTCAGGTCTCCCGAATTGCAGGTTGATTCTTTACCTTCTCAGCCACCAAGGAAGCCCAAAGAAGGCTGAGCACCAAAGAAATGATGCTTTCAAATTGTGGTGCTGGAGAAGATTTTTGAGAGTCCCTTGGACAGCAAGGAGATCAAACCAGTCAATCTCAAAGGAAATCAACCCTGAATTGGAAGGATTGATGCTGAAGCTGAAGCTTCAGTTCTTTGGCCCCCTGATGCAAAAAGCCAATTCACTGGAAAAGACCCTGATGCTGGGAAAGATTGAAGGCAGGAGAAGAAGTGGGTGACAGAAGACAAGATGGTTGGATGGCATCACTGACTCGATGGATATGGGTCTGAGCAAACTCTGGGAGATAGTGAAGGACAGGGAAGCCTGGTGTGCTGCAGTCCATGGGGTCACAGAGTCAAAGAGGACATAGCAACTGAACAACAATACTGCTCTGTGACTGATGGTTTCCATTCAATGTGTACTTTATTTTGTTTTAGCCACACCACATGGCTTTTGGGATCTCAATTCTAGACCAGAGACTGAACCCAGGCCACCAAGGAAAGCCCAGGATCCTAACCGCAAAGCTACCAAGGAACTCCCAATGTGTACTGTTTTTATCAACTTTGAAAAGTTTCAAAAACAATTTTTTAAAAATACTTTAATATTTACAACAACCAATCATTATGCCTACAGAGATATTCAGCATTGGAGAAAAAAATGGAATCACAACAGTTATTACAGTACTAATGAAAACAATAAAATGGCTGCTGCTGCTAAGTTGCTTCAGTCGTGTCCGACTCTGTGCGACCCCAAAGACGGCAGCCTACCGGGCTCCCCCGTCCCTGGGATTCTCCAGGCAAGAACACTGGAGTGGGTTGCCATTTCCTTCTCCAATGCATGAAAGTGAAAAGTGAAAGTGAAGTCGCTCAGTCGTGTCCGACTCTTCGCAACCCCATGGACTGCAGCCCACCAGGCTCCTCCGTCCATGGGATTTTCCAGGCAAGAGTACTGGAGTGGGTTGCCATAAAATGGCTATGCTACTCTTAAAATACTTTTTTGCAGAAACTATGCTTCAGTATTCAAGGGCATGTTCTCCAGTACTTTTACTGAAGAAGAAATTGAGACTTAATGAGATTAAAGAACTTGCATAGCGAGATTTCTAGTTAAAATACTCTAAGAAGATAAAAAAAAAAACCCTTCCCTTTCCCACTCTAAACAATATAAATTTTGGAGAAAATATTAAAGAGATAACAAACGTTTAATACACAGTTAAACTTAAAAAGTAGACAGGTATCAGAAATGGAAGAAGGGAATCTGCACTGGGTAGGAGGTACAATTGGGCAGAGATCAGAATACATACCAGCCCCAGTGCGGGGGTATATCACCAGCCCAGGGACAGAAGTCTAGGCCACAAGCCCAGGGCACAGCAGAGATGCAGGAAAGTGTTGCCTTGTTCATTGAAAGAACCTCTAAGTGTTCACTCACCACAGCCCAGGTAAGTCATCCACCCAAGGGTGAGACTATGAACAGTCCCTTGGACATCAACCAAGATAGTGGAATAGAAAGACCCTGAGTTCACCTCTTTTTCACAAGCACACCAAAACCACTCCTACCTGCAGAACAACTATCTATGAAAAAGGACCAAAACCTCCCGAAAAGACAGTCTACAACTAAAAGACACAAAGAAGGAACCACAAGATGAGCAGGAGGAGCTGAGTCATGATATAAAGTCCCATACTCCCAGGTGAGCGACACACAAACTGGAAAATAATTACAGTGCAGAGGTTCTCCCACAGGAGTGAGAGTTCTAAGTCCCACGGTGGGTTCCCCATCCTGGGGATCCTGCACCAGGAAGACTAGCCCCCAGACCATTTGGCTCTGAAGGCCAGCAGGGCTTAATTTCGGGAGTCCCAAAGGATTGGGGGAAATACAGACTCCACTCTTAAATGACACACACAAGATCCTACAAGCACTAGGGCTCAGGCTAAAAGCTGTTATTTGATAGGAGTCTGGGTCAGACCTACCTGCTGCCTTTGGAGAGGTTGGGGGTGGCTGCAGCTGACAACAGTTATATTTGGGAGCTCAGTCAGTCATATATGGAAGCCACTGCTGATCTTTGCTCCTCTCTCTAGTTCATTAGAACCTGTGGCCCTACCCAATAGCTTCTAGGCACCAATGTTGGGATGCCTCAGGCCAAATAACTAAACTGGGTGGTGACACAGCCCCACCCATAAGCAGACAGGCTACCTAAAGACTTCTTGAGCCCACAGCCCCCTCCAGACACTCAGAATAAGAATTTGCATACGTGCCTGCGTGCTCAGTCGCGTCTGACTCTGGGTGATCCTATGGACTGTAGCTCACCAGGCTCCTCTGTCCATGGGATTCTCCAGGCAAGAACACTGCAGTGGGTTGCCATGCCCTCCTCCAGGGGATCTTCCCACCCCAGGGACCGAACCTGCGACTCTTAAGTCTCCTGCACTGTCAGGTAAGTTCTTTACCACTAGTGCCACCTGGGAAGCCCAAGAGTTTGCATGCCCCAACTATAGATCAATGCAACAAAGAAGACTGAAGATCCCACGTGCCACAACTAAGACCTGGCACAGCCAAATAAATAAAAATATTGAAAAATTAATTTTAAACTATCTTTTAAAAAACTTTACCTGAAAAGGGCGGGGAGTGAGGGTGGGGTGCTTTCCTGGTGGTCCAGTGATTAAGAGTCTGTCTACCAATGCAGATCCCTGCTCCAGGAAGATCCCACATGCTGCAGGGCAACTAAGCTGGTATGCCACAACTACTGAGCTTGTGTGCCTAGAGCCTGAGTTCTGCAATAAGAGAAGCCAGTGCAATGAGAAGCCCGTGCACCACAACAAAGAGTAGCCCCTGCTCACCACAATCAGAGAAAGCCTCAGCAACAAAGACCCAGGAGAGCCAAAAATAAATAAATCTTAAAAAAAAAAGAACTACCAAAAGACCCAGCAATTCCACTCCTGAGTATATACTCCCAAAAAACTGAAACACTAATTTGAAAAGATACACGTATCCCAACATTCAGTGAAGCAGTATTTACAATAGCCAAGACATGGAAGCAACCCAAATGTCCATTACAGACGAATGGATAAAGAAGATGGGGTATATATACACAATGGAGTATTACTTGGCCATAAGAAAGAATAAAATAATGCCACTTGCAACAACATGGATGGACCTGAAGATTACCACACTAAGTGAAGGAAGTCAGACAGAGAAAGACAAATATCATATGATATCACTTATATGTGAAATCTAAAAAAAATGAAACAAATGAACTTATTGGCAAAACAGAAACAGACCCACAAAGAAAACAAACATGATTACCAAAGAGGAAGGGGGAGCAGGGATAAAACAGGAGTTTTGGATTAATATACACACATTACTATACATAAAATAGATAACCAATAAGGATCTACTGTATAGCACAGTACCTAAAATATACTCAATATTTTCTAATATTCTATAAGGGAAAAGCTGTATATACCTGAATATAAGTGTGAAACTTTTTAAAATTATACAGTACTATAGAATATAAAGAATCTTTCATTCAACTTAAGAAAAGAGAATATGAACCGAGTTCCCCCTGAGAGGACAACCCCTCAAATCTGCACTCTGGATTGATAACAGGGCCTAAATTCACGTTATACTTACAAAAGGAAACCCTTAACCAAAAAACTAAAACTAAAGATGAGTTCTGCTGGAAAAAGGTAGAGCTGATCATAAATCTGTTTTTACCATGCAACAGTATGTTTCCACCATGCAAGACTGCCACGGAAGATCAATCCCTACAAGAGTGTTCACAAATAAAAGAAAACAACACAAAACCCCAAACCCTAAAACCAATAAAAATAGCTCAGAGTCATCATGAAAAAAAAAAAAACCGTATCTGAGATCTGAAAGAGACTTCAAAATAACAATCAGGGAAATTCAAGAAAATAAAATCTAAACCATGAACAATAGACAACAAAAAGTAGAATTTCTAGATACGAAAAACATTTGTTAAAATTTTTTTAAAAACTCAATACTTAACAGACAAACAGTGGATCAGACAGAGAGAGAGGAAGGGTTACTGAACTGAGGATAAATCTGAGGAAGTCATTCAGAATGCATCACAAAGATAAAGACAGAAAAATATAAGAACAGACACAAAGGATGGATTGAGAAACTCAATATCCATAAAAGGAAGATTTGGAAGATGAAGGAGGTCAGATTTGGTACAGTTCACTGAGTCCAAGTTGGATAAATTAAATATATCCACAAAAAGACCTGTATAAGCATATTCAGAACAGCTTCATTCATAATAGCCCCAAACTGGAAACAGCCCAAGTGGTACATCCATACAATGCAATGTTAATCAAGAATAAAGAGGAACTTATTACTAATACATGCAACCTGGATGAATCTCAAATAACCTTAGGCTGAGTGAAAGAAGACAGATATAAAAGGGATACTGTATAGTTCTATTTATATATAAAGAACATCTATTTATATATATATTTAGAACAGCTAATCTATGGTAGAAAAAAAAAATCTGAACAATACTTGCTGCTGAGAGGGGTGGGTGCAGGGAAGAGACATTTAAGCTGTGCACTGAATGACGAAAAGGAGCCAGTTATGCCAAATTCCAGGGAAAAGCATTTTGGATATAAGGGAAATTTCTGGAATTGTGGTAAAGTTCCATATGTTGATGGAGGTGTGGGTTACACAAGTGTATGGAATTTTTGAAAGTTAGGGATATTTCTGATTTTTCTCCTGTTGGCTTGACTTATGAATTAATGACAGCTGGTACATTCACTGTCTGTCTTTCCCACCAGAATGTAAACCCCATGAAAATAGGGACCTTAAATGCTTCTTCACCTTAACTGGGTTCTTCATTTGTATATAACTATCTCCAGCAATTAGCACAGCACTGATAACAACAAATATTTACTGAATGAATAAAACAATTCAAGGTATTATATGCTAACATTTTATGATAGATATTTCTAATTCAATTATCAGACTACAAAACTGTTTATTAACATGAAGCTAAAACAAATGTCTTTCCTTACTGAGCTGTGATACTATATACAAGCAATATGGTTGAACACTGGGCTAGGAGTGAGAAAAATCAAATCTTGGGTTATAAATGGAATGTCTGTGTCCCTCTGAAATTCATGAGGAAATCTCAAACTCCAACTGATGGTATTAGAAGTGGGGCCTTTGGAAAGAGGAGAGTGAAAAAGTTGGCTTAAAACTCAGCCTTCAGAAAACTAAGATCATGGCATCCGGTCCCATCACTTCATGGCAAATAGATGGGGAAACAATGGAAACAGTGGCAGATTTTATTTTGGGGGGCTCCAAAATCACTGCAGATGGTGACTGCAGCCATGATATTAAAAGACGCTTACTCCTTGGAAGAAAAGTTATGACCAACCTATACAGCATATTAAAAAGCAGAGACACTACTTTGCCAACAAAAGGTCTGTCTAGTCAAAGCTATGGTTTTTCCAGTAGTCATGTATGGATGTGAAAGTTGGACTATAAAGAAAGCTGAGTGTCAAAGAATTGATGTTTTTCAACTGTGGTGTTGGAGAAGACTCTTGAGAGTCCCTTGGACAGCAAGAAGATCCAACCAGTCCATCCTAAAGGAAATCAGTCCTGAATATTCATTGGAAGGACTGATGTTGAAGCTGAAACTCCAATGCTTTGTCCACCTGATATGAAGAACTGACTCATTGGAAAAGACCCTGATTCTGGGAAAGACTGAAGGCTGGAGGAGAAGGGGACGACAGAGGATGAGATGGTTGGATGGCACCATCCACTCAATGGACATGAGTTTGAGTAAACTCTGGGAGTTGGTGATGGTCAGGGAGGCCTGGTGTGCTGCAATCTATGGGGTTGTAGAGTTGGACATGACTGAGTGACTGAACTGAACTGAGGATGAGATGAGGTCATGAGGGTGGAGCCCTAGTGAATGGGATTAGTGCCCCTAAAAAGTCAGGAGAGACCTTGTTTCTCTCTGATTTCTGCCACTAAGAATACAATAAGAAGTTGTTGGTAGCCTGCAGCCCAGAAGAAAATGTTCATCAAGACTCAGCCATGCTGGCAATCTGATCTTGGACTTCCAGCCTCCAGAACTGGTAGAACTGGTGTCTCTAAGCCACCCAGTCTGTGGTATCCTATAAGTACAGACTAAGACACCTCACTAAGGACTGGCTCTGGGATCCAAAGCTTTCAATGCTTCACCATCTTCAGTGACAAAGGATCTGCCGCTCTTTTTTTAAAAAATTGTATAAAATAATTGCATTAAGTAACTGTTATAAAACTGGTAACAGTGGTTACCTAAGGCAGTAGGGTTATAAATAGTTTTGATTTTTCAAATTCTGTATGAGTATGTATATATTCATAATTTTGTTGTTGTTATTGTAGTCCCTAAATCACGTCCGACTCCTTTGCGACTTCAATTAGAAACATGTTTTTTGTTTTTTGTTTTTTTTTCATAATTGAATTCATGTTTAATAATTACAGGCACCGTGCCCCCCCTTCCCCCTGCCCAGGCAGCAGGGGTGGTGCAGGGGCTGGGGCATATGCCCCCAGCAGCGAGGACGGCAGTCCCAAGAGTGATTTTCAGAAAATAAAAAAGGACCCCAGGGGCAGGCGGTGGTGCCCCCCCCTCAAGACACACCAAATTTCAAGACTTTATATATAATATATCTCTGTGCCCCAGGGGGAGGAGAGGGACACCTGGCAGCATCTGGAGGGGGGCCCCAGGCAGCCCCAAGCCATCCTGCCTCTTCAGCCACTTTATTAGCTCAGACATCGCACTACAGGCACTCACTGCCACTGCCGCCGCTGCTGCCGCCCCCACCCCTTGCAGTCCAGGCAGCTGGCTTGGCCATCCGAGTGTCCATGGGGCTCCAAGTCCCCGGCCCCACCCACCCTCAGTTGTGGTCAGACTCCTCCTCCTCCGCCTCACGAAGCCACTTGAAAAAAGTCGTGACAGATTTTAGGGCCATGCCCTTGCCCTGCTGCTCAGCAGGGTCCTTGCTACTCTCCCATATATAAAAGGCTTCCTCCTTCACCACGTCCTCGTCATACAGCGCGTCGAAGAACATCCCAAGCAGGTTAGGGGGCTGGTCTAAGGTCACTACAAGGGCCTGGAGGGCATAGAGTGCCTGCAGCTCCTTTTGCTCGTCACATAGGTATTTCTGTAGCAGTTTTGCTCGTGCTTTCAGCACTGCAACATCCACTCGGAGAGAAGACTCAAAGATAATTGCAGAATAGCAGACAGTTGTCATGAGGGCTCGAACTAATGTGTTGGATGTCACCTGCTGCTCATTCAGGTTGGCCTCTATCCAGTCAAACACCCGCTGGTTACTGCTGCCCTCCTGCAGCAGCTTCTCCAGCTGCCTGCGCAGCTCCTCGAAGGAGAGCAACCTCTGGCCCGGGGCTTCTGACTCCTCTCTCAGGGTATATTCCACCTTCTGCGCAGTGACAAAGGCACTAACATCCTGGCCTTCAGGTAGAAATTCCTTCCAGCTGAGTCCAGCCTCTCGCCACAGCGTCCCCACCTTTTTAGGACCCATGCTTTTGCACAGGAGCCCCAGGATCTCCAGCAACAGGGAAGCAGCCTTACCCAGGGGTCTCAGAGGTTTTGTTATTTCCCTGAACAGCTCTCCCATGGGCACCCCACCTTCCTGCAGAATGGGTGTTATCAATTCTGCTAGGTAGAGCCACACATGAGGGATGTCAATTTCCATGTCTTCAGCCAACTCTAGAATTTCATATAGCCCTAGGTAGTACTGGGCAGTGGAGAGGTGCCCAGCACAGAGCAGCTGGTGTAGTAGCCGCCCCATATGCTCCCGCGCAATGGCGCTGCGCTCCAGTGTGGACTCGATGCCGTGCCGCACAAAGATAAAGAGCAGTGAGGGCGAGGCCAGCTCCTGCACGCACTGCACGGCCTCCTTCATGTCATTGAGATGGAGGTATTCCTCAATGATGGCCCTGGATTTCTTCTCCAGCTCCTCTTCAGAGAGTGCAGCCTTCGGGGGACTCATGGGGGGGAGAGCAGCTTCTCGCTTCACAGCTTCCCGCCCACGGTCCCGATCCTCCGTGAGGCTAGCTGCCTTGCGCAGTCCATCAGGCTGAGAGGGCCGCTCTCTACTCCGTTCCTCCACTTCCTTGCTGAAGCTCCGCTTGGTGGCGGGTGTCCGGGCGCGATCAAGCCGGTCACCACGGTCACCTCCCCGTTCACTCCGCTCTAGGCGGTCTCCCCGGTCTCCAGCTTTCTCACCTCGTTCCCGGCTCAAGCTACTCCTCTGCACCACTCGTCTGTTATCTGTGCTTTCTGTCGGTACTGCTTGTTGAAGGGCTGAGAAGCGATTCAAGGTACTAGTAGCTGGACGAGCAGCTTCTGATGCTGCATCAGAGGGCTTGGCTCCTGAGCCTCCACTGCTACCCTTGCCCCAGCTCAATCGGCCTCCAGGTGCAAACAGCTGGTTATTAGAATCGATGGAGCCAGGCTTCGTGATCTTAGTGAGTCGAGAAGTGTCAATAGGGCGGCTGCCCTTGCTGATGGGTACTGTGTTCCAGCCACCATCATCCACAAGTGGAAGGCCACGGCTGATGGGTGGGCCTGGAGGGCCACCCCGACGCTTGTCGCTGCCCTTGGCCATTAGCTGCTGCACTTTTATGTGCTCCCGATGCTCCTCCATCTCAGCTTCCTTGTGGATTTGGTCAATTGTCTTGGGACCCTGGTCCCCTCGCCTTGGTACCCAGTTGCTCCTCCGCAGATCCAGCACATCCTGCAGCATAAAACGGATCCGGGATGAAGTCTTCTTTTCCTTAATGATTTTTTCCATCTGGTTGAAATACTGATCCATCCGGGGCTTGGCCTTTTCAAAGTCCAGGTCTTTGCCAATGGTGGTGAGCAGACGGCAAAGGCATTCAAGGGACTCTTCATCATGGTTCTTAAGTAGTTTAACCACACAGTCATGCATGATTGCCTCTGTTAACATCTTCAGTTTGAACAACTCCCCGATAAACTTGATATTTCCTAACGAGCGCCGCCGGGCTATGTCTCGAGCCTCTTCCAGCTCTTCTTTCAGGCGTCCCCGTTCCTCTGCCGTGGCAGCTTCATCCATCTCTTTTTGCTTCTTCTCAAAAACCTCATCATCATCTTTGTCTTTTTCAAACTCCTTCTGACATCGATTTAACAACAGTTTTCGGAAGTTCACAGTCACTGTTGGCTTTTCTGTAGTGGGCACTTTCAGCGCCATGAGGCAGCGGCACATGTTGGCATAGGCCACGGAGAAGTTGGGTTCTGAAATGGCCTTCTCGAAGATGAGGTCAATGACCCCTTTGAGACGTTCCTCGGTATCAATGGCTAGCTGCGTCACCTGCTTCATCAGCTGCTGGAACATCTGGGGTGTCAGCTTATTCAAGATGGAGCGCACCCTGCGGAACAGGTCCTGGGTTTTGCTGCCATCAGCATCCTCTTCCCCTCGGTCCTTATCAGCCGCCGTCCACTTGCTACTGGGTTTCCAGGCCTTTTCTGCTTTGTTCAGCTTTATATCTTCGGTCATTGACACTGTGGCAATGATCTTGCGTGGTTCCTTTCGGGGACCCTGCTGAGATCGCCGGGGTCCCAGGCCAGCCGGCCCTCGGGGCAGCTCCCCACCTGGCCCACCCCTCGGGGGCCCACGGTTGCTAAGGGCTGGTCGGCCAAGGTTGGCAAAGGACGGAGTGAAGTCTGGGCCACAATTTATGCCCTGAAGTCTAGAGGGGTCCAGCGGTCGCAATGGTGTTTTATTGGCCTTATCCAACACCACATCACTGATGTGGGGCAGTCCCTCAGGCTTCTGCATACTGGCAAAGATGAACTGAAAGCCGAGCAGGAACTCTCGGTCATAACGCTTTTTCTCCTCAAGGTTTAGAGGCTTCCACTGATCTGACTTATATTCATATTTCTGTTCCCCCGGCTGAATGTTCTCTGCATTTTGAATCTTGTCTTCCTTTGAGTCCCAGGTCTCTTCTCCTTCCTCAGACCGCAGGGGCACACTGCTGCCCTCAGGCTCTGGGCTGGGATTGTTGCCTACAGGAGGCTGATTTTCCACCTCTGGTACCCCTGGGTTCGCCTCCTTGAAGGCATCTAGAAGGTCTCCTACAGCCTCCTTCTTATTGAGCTCCTTAATTTTCCGTCTCCTCTTTGGCACAGATACTGCCACTTGGGTGGCTACTGCCACCTCCAAATTCTGGGACAGGTGGGCTGGGACAGGGGTGCTCTCTGGGGGGAGAGGTTCCTCTCCTCCCTTCTCACTCTCAGCTTCTCCTTCCTCTTCCTCTTCTTCCTCCTCCTCCATGTCCTCCTCCTGAGCAGGGGAAGCCACTGGAGGAGCCACAGCTGGGGCAGCAGAAAGGACAGTGGGGGGAGTGACTGACACTGTAGCCTCTTTGGCCTGTTCCTCTGGTTCACTGGGTTTAAGTCCACAGCTGGTGGTGAAGGGGCTCCGTTGAGTAGTTCCTCAGGTTGGGCAGTTGGAGCAATAGGCATGGGGGATTCAGAGAGACAAGCCGGAGGAGGGAGAGGGGCAAGCTCTGGGCTTGACTCCACCTCTGGTTCCAAATTCTCAGATGGGACCGTGCCATTAGGCTCAGGAAGAATTTCCACCTTGTGAGATGCCAGGGGGCTGGGAACCTGGAGAGGACTGGAAGAGAACTCAGATTCTGGAACTGGTTTGCTCAGCGTCACTTCTACTTCCAATATGGGTTCAGCGAGGGGAGTGGGCTCTGGAGAGAGGCAATACGGCTCCCCAGTTTCAGGAGGCGTGGGGGTTGATTCTTCTACAGACGTCTGTATCATCCCCGTTGTCATCGTGTCCCCAGGAACAGAGAGGACTGCGAGATTAGGCTCAGACCCTGGTTCCAAGACTGGGGGTGGTGATGGGGTCGGAGAAGGTGATGAAGGCTGGGATTCTGAAGGGCTGTGCTCTGGGCCAGGCAGACCTGGCCGCTCCCCAATGATTGCTCCCTGCGACCGGTCATCTGGCCGGATGACGACAGCAACCTGGGGTGTCTCCCCATTAGCCTGAGGCTCCAGACCGCCTCCCGTCTGAGGAGGGGTGGGTGTGGAGGCAGTGCGGGCCCCAGACATGATCTCCTCCGTGATATCCTTCCCTCCTTGGTTTGGGTCTCGAATTCGGATCGTCTTTCGCTCCCTCTTGGGAGCAATCTGGGGTGGCTGGTTCATCAAAACAGGTGGGGGAGCCACACCAGTGGGAAACTGCTGCACACCCTGGGCTGGGTAGTAAGCGCCAGCGTAGGTCCCAAACTCTGTAGGGCTTGCACCTGGGTAGAAGCTTGGGGCTCCCGGCTGCACAGGATACTGCTGTGTCGGGACAACATATGTGGAACGGCCCTGTCCAGGGATGTAGTAGGCCCCCTGGGAGGCTGGGTAGGAGATCTGGGAAGGGATCATCATTACTTGGGATCCAGCAGGGTAGACATGGGCAGCTGGGCCAGGGCGGGCAGGGGCTGCACTCTGCACTCGGGAGGCTGCACTGCTCGGGGGCTGGGCCCGGCTAGGGTAGAAGTGCTGGCGGGGCTGAGAAGGCGTGTTCATTTGTGTCGCTTGAGGCGTACTGAACACCACCGGTGCTGTCTGCCCCGGGGGAAACGCTGGCTGTGGGAGTCCAGGGGATGGGGCAGGTGGGGGGCCTGTGGGCTGTGGAGGTTTGTTCATTTCATTTGGTGCCACATCAGGGTCCCCCCAGCACCCCCTCGGTTAAGAACAAATCCACGGTGCGGCCTACAGGTTCTGGGCATCCGAGGGCCTTCAGTCTCCTTCAGTCCGCGCGGCCGAGCCCCACGCAGCCGCACAGACGTAGTCCACAACCATTTCCGGCTCCCCGCACGGATCCCGCTCGGCGGCCACCGCTTCTCCGCAGGCGCAGCCGGCGCCCCCACGTGACCGGCGCAGAGGGCGGAGCAGCGCCCGGCGCCGCCTAGAAACATGTTTTTTTAAGTGGTGCTTTCTAGTGATGGGCTTCCCTGGTGGCTCAAACTGTAAAAAAAAAAAAAGCTGCCTGCAAAGCAGGAGACCTGGGTTTGATCTCTGAATTGGGAAGATCCTCTGGAGAAGGGCATGGCAACCCACGCCAGTATTCTCACCTGGAGAATTCCATGGACAGAAGAGCTCGTCCATAGCATTGCAAAGAGTTGGACACGACTGAGCGACTAACACTTCATTTTCACTTTTAGAGACAGGCATAGCAAGTTTCCCACTTAACACTTAAGACTTATGATTATATTCCTGAAAGAAATCTCATTTTAATGAATTAAACAATAAGTTAAAATGTTCAGAGAGTAGCATAAGGTAGAGGATAAAAACGTAAGCCCCAGAGTCAAACACCCTGGGCCTCTGCCACTTGCTAGCTATACTGTTGTTGTTGTTTTAGTTACTCAGTTGTGTCTGACTCTTTTGTGATCCCATGGACTGCCAGACTCCTCTATACATGGGAATTTTCAGGCAAGAATACTGGAGTAGGTTGTCGATTCCTTCTCCAGGGGATCTTTCTGACCCAGGGATTGAACCCTCACCTCCTGCATTAGCAGGCGGATTCTTTACTACTGAGCCACCATGGAAGCCCTGGTGGCTATATAAACTTGGGCAGTTTACTGAACTTAGCTCTAAGTCTCAGTTTCCTTATCAGTAAAATGAAAAGGATAGTACCTACCATGTAGGATTATTGTAAGGCTTAAGTAAGATGATGAAATAGTTTGACTTAGCATATGGCTAGCACTTTAGACTTCAATAAATGTTAAAATATGACTACTACTGAGTTCTATAAACCACAGTAGTCTTATTAAAGGGAAACAAAGAACTATAGAGTTAAAATTTAAAAGCCAAATTCAGCTCTCACACAATTCAAGGTTTCTTTCCTTCGTAATCCTGACAGATCATGACCTGATCTCTACCTGAATACTTTCAGAAACAGAGTTCATTACCTTAAGAGGCAGCTTTTGTTGAAACGTTCTTGCATTCTGTAAAAGTTTCCTACATAGAAATTTTTCTCTTTGATGTTCAGTCTGGCCTCTGAAATGACAAAAGTGTTTACTCTTTCCTAAGAGCTTGTGAAATATGTGAAGACAGCTCTTATGACTTCCTTTGGTACATTCTACTTAATCCAATCAGTCTTCCTGTGACTTCGTTTACAGACCACTCGCCATTATGACTAGATCCTTCTGAACAGCTCCAAGCTTGCCAATCTATCTCTTAAAATGTGGCACCCATGTCTGTATTCAATACTTGAGATATAGTCTAACTGGTGTAGACTACATTGGTACTATTACTTCCCAGGCTCTGGACCCTATATTTTATTTACGCTGGATGAAATGATAGGTGTTTGAACAGTAGAATCACACTGATGATTCATACAGAGTTTGTGGCAAATAAAATTCACTGAAATCATATTGAATTCCGCATTTTATATACTTGTATACTTTGCACTTAAATCCAAAATTTTACATTTATTTCTTCTAAATTTCTTCTTGTATGTTTCAACCAAACATTTTATCCTTTGAGATTAATTTGGATTTTTTTAAAAGATATTTGTTCATTTATTTATTGCACAAGGGCTTTCTCTAGCTGTTGAGAGCAGGGGGAGAGTAGGGGCTACCCTCTAGTTGCGGTGCATGGGCTTCTCATTTTGGTGGACTCGCTTGTTGTGGAGCACAGGCTCTAGGGCGTGAGGGCTTCGGGAGTTGTAGTCCACTGACTTAGCTGCCACGGGGCAAGTGGGATCTTCCTGGAGCAGGGATCAAACCCGTGTCCCCTGCATTGGTAGGTGGATTCTTAACCACTTATCCACCAGGGAAGCCCTTCAATTTGTATCTTGATTGTTCCGTCCCTCCCAACTCACAAGTTTTTGTATAGAAAAGTGAATTTCTATTTTCTGGGAAAATAACATCTTCTAACATGTGTTTTTATTAATTCATCTTTCAAATTTATTTTTGTATTTCACACTACCTCCATGGTTAATAACACTAAAATCAGGTTACGTTAAGGCAGAACACTTAAAAAAACAACAACAATAGAGCATTATTGATTTGCTTCCATTGAGAAGGGCTCCCTCAGACCTGGAATTCCCAAGCAGCCAGGTTCCCACTTATTATTTACCATCATGTGGCCTGTGAAAAAGAAAATTCTAACAGGGAAATTGAAGGAGCAAGTAGGGTACCTCCATATGAAGGAACTCTTGGCAACATTCAAAACAGTTATTAATTCATTTTTATATGGAGAGATTTTGTGGGGTATTTTTCCCCCACAGTCAAGGGATTCATTTAGTAAACATGTACCCAACCCTTTCAATAAACCAAACACTGTGCCAGACTCTGGGTAAAAAGAGTTAAAAGGCTAATCTGCTTTCAAAAATGCAGGATTCAGAAAAGGAGAAATGGGTGTACTGAACAATTTGCAACATAGTGAGGTAATACAAACCACAGAAGCACACACGAGTCCAGGGTGGCCAAGAGGAAGAGTGGGAATTACTAAGAGAAACAGTTGCTGAGAGGGGTGAGCTCTGAGACTGGTACTGGTGTTAAAAATGAGCAAACTGGGGACTTCCCTGGGGGTCCAGTGGTTAAGGATAAGCCTTCCAATCCCTGGTCATGGAACTCAGACCCCACATGCCTCAGGGCAACTAAGCCCTCATGCCCCGACTAGAGAAGTCTGCATGCTGCAACGAAGACCCAGCACAGCCAAAAATAATAATAATAAATAAATACATTTTAAAATTAAAAAAAAATTTTTTTTTAACGAGCAAGCATTCTCTAGGTGCACCAGGCAGACAGAAGGGCACTCCAGGCAGAGGGAACAACAGCACGTGCAAATATATGAAAGGCACGAAGCATCATGGTACAAGTGGAAAAGTTCAAGCAAATTGAACATGTACCATAAGTGCAAAATTCTGAATTCTGACTCTTTTAAAAAAATAAAAACTATCTTATTGATAATTTCCATATTGATTTAAAATATTTATTTTTGGCTGTGCTGGGTCTAAGCTGCTGCACGGGCTTTTCTCTAGCTATGTCGATCAGGGGCTACTCTTCATTACAGTGTGAGGGTTTCTCATCTCGGTGACTTCTCTTGTTGCAGAGTACGGGCTCTAGGGCACTCAAGCTTCAGCAACTGCAGCTCCCAGGTTCTAGAGCACAAGCTCCAAAGCTGTGGCACACAGGCCTAGCTGCTCTGTAGCATGTGGGATCTTCCCGGACCAGGGATCGAACCCATGTCTCCTGCACTGGCAGGTGGATTCTTCACCACTGAGCCACCAGGGAAGCCCTTCCATATTGATTTTTAAGGTGACCTTTTATTTCATTGTAGTAAAACATACATAACACAAAATTTACCTTTTAACATTTTTAAGAGTACCATTCAGTGGCATAACTGCATTCACAAGGTTATGCAATCATCACCACTATCCATTTCTTTTTTTTTTTTTAATATTTATTTATTTGGCTGTGTCAGGTCTTAGTTGTGGCGCACAGGCTTAGTGGTCCAGCAGCTTATGGGATCTTAGTTCCCCCACCAAGGATAAAACCTGTGTCCCCTGCCTTGGGAGGCAGATTCCCAGCCACTGAGCCACCAGGGAAGTCCCACCTCTATTCATTTCTAAAACTACTTCATCATCCCAAACAAACTCTGTACCATTAAACAGTAATTTCCCATTCCTCCCTCCCCAGCCCTCGGTAACCTCTATTATACTTCCTATCTCAAGTAATTTCATACTGATTTTTTATGTCTCACATTGAAATGATATTTTGGATCTATTAGGTTAAATAAAACCTGTTAAAATTAAGTTCACCTGTTTCTTTTTATACTCTTACTGTGGCTAGTAGAAAGCTTTAAATTATGTATAGGGCTCACATGATATTTCTACTGGACAGCACTGTGCTAGAGCATAATGTGTAAGTAAGGAGAAAGAGAGGAATGATGCTAGAAGGAAGAGATGCAGGTCAAGTCATGAGAAGCCCTATACTACCTGGTAAGATAAAACCTTACAGGTAATGGAGAGCCAATAACATAAGCGAAGTGACAAGTTTAGGCTCATATTTCAGAGAACACTACAGTCACTATGTGTGTGCTAGATTGGATGAGGGCAAGGCTAGAGCAGGCAGACCCATTAGATTAAGACTCACAATAGCAGAGCCAAGGTAAGATTCAAATCAGGGCAGAAGAAGGCAGAATGGAAAAGAATATCAGTTCCTAACAGAATGGTGGCGTCAGAACAACCTGGATTAGTAAACAAGTCACAACTTAGAATTTTGAAAGTGTGATGAATAGAAAACTAATAGCTTCCCAAACCCATTATAAAAACATGAAGAAAATCTCATTCATAATAGAAATATACCTTATTCTTATTTACAACTACCTTATTCTTACAACTACAAGCCATATGTTTTTAAACAACAACCATATACACACAAACATAAGTATAAACTCAACAAGAAATATGTAAGTTCAACTGAACTGAACTGAGCTGAATACGAAGAAACAAGAAAACCTTACAGAAGATACAGAAGAAGTCTGGAAGAGCAGGGATGTAACAGGTGTCACTTATAGAGCACGTTAGCAAGTGCCAGGCTCTTTACACACATATGCCTGTATATTTATGAATACATTACTCATTTAATCCTTTTAACAATCCTCTACAGAAGGTACTATAATTAGTGTATTTTTCTTTAATAAAGAAGAGAAGATGTTTTACAGAAATACTCCAGATGTGCTCTAGAGCCTGCATGCCGCAACTAGAGAAGCCTGCATGCTGTAATGAAGACCCAACGCAGCCAAAATAAAAAAATAATTAATGGGGGGAGTGAAAAAAGAAATACTCAGAATAATGTAAACTAAATGCAAACTTAATTAAAAAAATTTTTTTTAATGAATTGACTATCAAGAAAGTGAAAAAAAGCCACAGGATGGGAGAAAATATATTCACATCATCTATCTCATGAGGGCATGTATCTAGAAGATATAAAAAACTATTACAATTCAATAATAAAAAGAACAACCAATTTAAAACAGGCAAAGATATGAATAGATATTTCTTCAAAGAACATACACAAATGGCCAATAAACACGTGAAAAGATGCTCAACATTAGCTATTAGGGAAATGCAAATCAAAACCACAATGAGATACCACTTCACATCCACTACGATAGCTCTAATTAAAAAGACAGCTAATAAGTGCTGGCAATAATGTGGAGAAATTAGAATCCTCATATACTGTTGTTGTTGACATAAAATGGTACAGCTGTTTGGAAAATAATCTGGCAGTTGCTCAAATGATTAAACATAGAGTTGCCATATGACCCAGCAACTCCACTTCTAGGTATATATCCAAGAGGAATGAAAACATATGTCCACACAACAGTTCATAGCAGCATTATTCATAATAGCCCAAAGTAGAAACAACTCAAATGTCCATCAGCTGATGAATAGATAAATAAAATGGGGTATACCCATAATGTTATGTGATTCCCCCAAAAGATATGTTAATGTCCTAACTCCCATTACCTATGAATGTGACTTTATTTGGAAATGGCCTCTGCATACTTAATTAAGTTAAAACAGGGTCCTGCTGGAGTGGAGTGGGCCTTTAATTCAATAACCAGTGTCCTTATATGAAGGGGAGAAAAGATTCAGACAGACTTTCCCAGAGAGAATTACGACGTGAAGATAGACACTCTGGGATGAAGGCCAGGTGAAGACAGAGGCAGAAGTTGGGAGTTACGCAGCTGCAAGCCAAGGAATGCCAAACAATGCCAAGGACTGCTGGCAATGTCAGAAGCTAGAAATAGGCAGGAAAGGATTCCCCCGTAGAGACCTGAGAGAATGCACTCCTGCTGACAACTTGATTTTGGACTTTATAGCCTCCAAGGCTGTGAGAGAATACATCTGTTATTTTAAGCCATCCACTTTTCATTACTTCAATACTGTAGCCCTAGGAAACAAATACACCATGGAACAGAATTTTATTCAGCGATAAAATGAATGGGTACTGATACACATTGCAACATGGATGAACCTTAAAAACATTATACCAAGTGAAAGAAGCCAATCACAAAATTGTACAAAAATTGTACGATTCCATTTATACAAAATACTTAGACCTATAAAGGCAGAAAGATTAGTGACTGTCTAGGGCTAGGGCTAGCAGCTTCCCTGATGGCTCAGACAGTAAAGAATCTGCCAGCAATGCAGAAGAACTGTGTTCGATCCCTGGGTCAGGAAGATCCCCTGGAGGAGGAAATGTCAACCCACTCTAGTATTCTTATCTGGAGAATCCCATGGACGGAGGAGCCTGGTAGGCTATGGTCCATAGGGTCATAAAGAATCGGACACGACTGAAGCAACTGAGTATGCACAGGGCTAGGGTATTGGGGAATGGGTATTGATTAATAGGTATAGGCTTCTTTGGGCTTCCCAGGTGGGTCAGTGGTAAAGAATCCACCTGCAATGCAGGAGCTGCAGAAGACGCGGGTTTGATCCCTGGGTGGGAAAGATCCCTGGAGAAGGGAGCGGCGACCCACTCCAGTATTCTTGCCAGGATAATCCCATGGACAAAGGAGCCTGGTGGGCTAGAGTCCATTCAAAGAGTCGGACATGACTGAAGCAACTTTCTTTGGGGGATGATAACAATGTCCAAACATTAGGCTGTAGGGACTTCCCTGGTGGTCCCGTAGCTAACACTCTGCACTCTCAATGCAGGGGGCCAGGGTTTGATCCCTGGTTGGGGAACTAGATCCCACATGCTGCAACTAAGCCCAGCACAGCCAAATAAATAAACTTTTAAAAATAAAATAGAATTAGGTTATAGCAATGGCTGCTTAACTGGAAATATACTAAAAAATCACTGAATAGTGTACTTTAAAAAACAAATTATGTGAATTACATTTCAATAAGACCATCTTATTTTTTAAATGCAATTATTTTTGTATTAATTTTTATTGGAGTACAGGTGCTTTACAATGTGTTAGTTTCTTGTTGTAGAGCAAAGTGTATCAGTCATATGTATACATATGCCCACTATCTCTTAGATTTCCTTCCCATTTTGTTGTAGTCACCAAGTCGTGTCTGACTTTTTTGGGACCCCATGAACTGTAGTCCACCAGGCTCCTCGGTCCATGGGATTTCCCAGGCAAGAATACTGGAGTGGGTAGCCATTTCCTTCTTCAAAGGATCTTCCCAATCCAGAAATCAAACCCATGTCTCCTGCATTGGCAGGGAGATTCTTCACCACTGAGCCACCAGGGAAGGCCCCCCCAACTGCTTCCCATTTAGACCACCACCATAAAGCCACTTAAAAAAAAAAAAAACTCCTTGGCAAGCTGATTCTAAAATTAATCTGGGAAAGAAACTGTAAGACTACCCCCAAAACACTGATTAAATAATGAGTACGTGAACTGATAAAGTATGACCTCCAATAAAATAACAATAAAAATAATCATGAGGGACTATCACTAGATACCAAAGTATAATATATATTTAATGTAGAATGCTATGGTATTGGCCCAGCAAAATAGAAAATTAGGACATACGACAGAAGAGCATACAGAAAAGACACTGTGTGAGTGAGACATTAGTACATGATAAATGTGGTATTTTAGATTAATGGGTCAAGGATGGACTGATATTCAGAGTGGCACTGCGTGGAAAACAAGAAAAAGGCACACACCATTCTTGCTCTCTCTCTCTTTCTGACACACAGACAAAGGAATTAGAGAAAAACTCTAACATATAACAACTTACAGGAGAAAACATGGTCGTAAGAGAAAACGCAGCCTCAAGGTAGAACAGGGTTTTTCAACCTCAGCACTACTGACATTTTAGGCCAGAAAAATTCTTTGCTTAAGGGCTTTCCTGCGCACTGTAGGGTGTTTAGCAGCATCCCTGGCTTCTACCCACTGGATGGCAAGCAAAATACATCTTGTGATGTTGCCAAGTGGCTCCCAGAAAGCGAAACAGCTCCCATTTGAGAACCACTGGGATTAGGAATGAAAGCCCACTAAATACACAAAGTAAAAGACTGATACATTTAAACATAAAATTTACAACTTTGATTCTACAAATATGCCACATGGTTAAGAGATAAGAAACAACTTCAAAATGTTGGGAATAAATATTTCCAACGTATATGAATGACAAAAGATTAATATATAAAACATTACCATATATAACCAGACAACCCAAAAGAAATGAGGCATTTCTCTAAAGAGGAAGGAATACAAATAGCCGACAATCATGAAAAGATGCTCAGTCTCACCAATAACCAGGGAAATACAAATTAAAACACCAAATTAGAATCATTCCCCACCCATCAGATTGGCAAAAGCAAAAAAGGCTGACACCATCAAATGTTTAAAAGAGCTGGGAAAATAGATATTATTATACACTGCTGGTGGGCAGTTTGGCATTAAATATCCATACCCTCCCACCCAGCAAGTCCACCTGCTGGTTTCTATCTTTGAGAAATGCTCACTCAAGCTCACAGACGCTGTGGGAGGATGTTCTCTGCCGCCCTGTGCCTAAGACTGAAAAACTAAGCAACCTATGGAATCTCACATATTATGGGATTGTAACATGTTCTGGAATTTACAGAGCAAGTAGAACAAATATGGCAGATGTCTACATATTAACAAAGAAAAAGTTCCAAGACCAATTTTTAAGCATAAGAAGTTTAGTTGTTGAAGAGGTACAGTACACCACATTGGTAAAAGTTTAACACGATATTTTACACACGTTATCTGTACAAACATATATCAATAAATGGAAACAAAAAGAAACAGAAAAAACACGCCAAACTGAGAACAGTTTTTACCTTGGGGCAAAAGATTAAAAAAGAAAAGATGGAGATAGAAAGAGGTCAAAGAGGATCTATTTTGTGTAAATTTTGACATGACGGTATGTATGTATGGACTAGGGCTTCCCTGGTGGCTCAGAGGTTAAAGCGTCTGCCCGCAATGAGGGAGACCTGGGTTCGATCCCCGGGTCAGGAAGATCCGCTGGAGAAGGAAATGGCAACCCACTCCAGTATTCTTGCCTGGAGAATCCCATGGACGGAGGAGCCTGGTGGGCTAAAGTCCCATGGGGTCACAAAGAGTAGGACACGACTGAGCGACTTCACTTTCACTACGTATGGACTACAGCTAAAATAAATATAAAAGAATAAATATATTTTTAAAAAACAAACTCAACTTGACCAAAATTTATAATTCCTTCCCTTCTCTTAAGTCACTTTTTTCTCCAACTTCGTAACTTTGGTATTAAAAAACCTTTCAGTGCAGTTCTACGGTGTAAATATTTTCGTGTTTTCAAGGAATGAGTTTGGAAGTCTGTGTCCATTAATATATCAAAAGCTTATAAAAGTTTAGGTTTCTTTCATATTTTAACAAGCAGGTTAGCAATTCTGTAATAAATCATCATTACGGTTCTAGTCCGGATCTATATTCCAGGGTTGCGAAAAGAAAAAGAGGCGCCTCCCAGCAAGGTCCATAGGAGCGGGTGTGGTCTGGGAAGAAAGAGGTGGTAACAATGGGGGCGGGCGTAGGTCCCCACGAATCGAGGGGACGAAACTCTTTATCTGTGGACGCGTGCAACACGCAGCGCCTAAGGAGCTGCCAGATGTTGCGAGCGGTGCGTCCTTTGTAGCTAACTGGGTCAAGAAGCCAGGAAGGTTTGGTAGGTAATCCTTAAAGAGAGCAGACGCGGGTCCGAGGAGGCGGCCCCGGAAGGCCACCGGGAGCCAGCGATCGAGGTGACAGCCCTCGCGGCGCACCTGGGTGCTGAACTGCCCCCGCCACCGGCGAGGAAGGCGGGGAGAGGGGCAGGGCCAAGTCGCTCGGGGACAACGAGGTCCCTGCAATCATTCGCCCCCGCGCACGGTGACATCGCCAGTATCTCCAGCCCTCTCCTCAATCTCCACGGAAAACCGCCTCCACCATTCGCACAGACCCGGAGAAAAGCCTCGCCGGCCGCCGAGCCTCACTTACCTGCGGCCCTGGACCCGACCCGAACACCTGCGGCACCCCACGCTGAAGATCTGGAACCTCTGTGACCACCTGCGGGAACCCACCCGAATCCTCTAGGACGGAAACCACTTCCGGTTCCGTGACGTAACCCAAGCAGGAGTGGACAAGTGGGCGACGCCATCTTGTACGGAAGCAGCTGGGGCCGTTGGGGCCTTACCAGTTTCTCCAGTGCTGAACAAAAGCTCTGTTAAAATCGGAAAGGCTTAACATCTTTTCGGATACGTGGTGCTTTTTTTTTTTTTTCCTGGGTGATATTTTTGTTTGTCTTGGTTTTAAGGAAAGAAGCCTCTGGAACTGTCACAAATGCAATATGGGATTTCTAACTAACTGTCCTTACTAATTAGCTCCGGTGGTGTTTCTCCACCGCACTGATTTTCTTAGCTGTTAAATGAGGAAGGTAAACAGAAGAGACATTTGTTTAAATAATACATTCCTCATTAGAAGTGCCTTTTATATTATATCCACTATAATACGTATGCCGTCTTTTATAACAAGAACCACAATACCTTCCGTTTATATTAAAAAATTTTCATCCAGTCTTTATCAGCAATTGTCACTTGTGAGGCACCTTCTGTGTGC
Source organism: Giraffa tippelskirchi (assembly GCF_054371585.1). NCBI lineage: Eukaryota > Metazoa > Chordata > Mammalia > Artiodactyla > Giraffidae > Giraffa > Giraffa tippelskirchi. The sequence goes on along the minus strand of NC_137281.1, from coordinate 141,230,921 downwards.
TATGTGCTGTTGCTTTGTCCTAGAATGTATAAAATAGGAGAAATGAGATGTGCATAAACAATATAAGGGATAATAATAGCTGCCATTTGGGGACTCTATGCTAATAGTGTGCTAGGAACTTTGCAAAACGTTTTACATATTTTATCTCATTTAATCCTCATAATCTCAGGAGACAGTACTATTATTAGTGCCATTTTACATAATGTAGAGAAAGGTTAAATAAATTTCTCAAAGAAATTCAGCAAGTAAGAATTGGAGCTGGGAATCAAAACAGTATATCTGATTGCAAAGCTTGTTGCCCTCATGGCTACATCGTGTGGCTTCCAGTACAGCAGAAAAGGTTCTAAGTTCCATTAGGTAATTACCCATTAAGGGAAATTTTCTGGCAGATATACAGCATTAACCCCCTGCATTTTCATCTCCCCCATCCTGAAACACCTAAAAAACAAAAAAGTAAAGGGGAAATGGAAATTAAACCTCAGTGAAGGACTTCTTGGGTGGTTCAATGATTAGGAACCTGTATTGCAATTCAGGGGTTGTGGTCCATCCAGTTCTGGGGACTAAGATCCCACATGCCATGGAGCAAGCCCTCGCACCACAACTAGAGCCCATATGCCGCAATGAAAGATCTGGCATGTGGCGATGAAGATCCCACAAATAACATATTTTTTAAAAAAACCTCAGTGAGACACCTTTACACACCCACGTATGTGCGTGCATGCTCAGCCATTCAGTCATGTCTAACGTTTGTGACCCCCATGAACTGTACCCTCCCAGGCTCCTCTGACCATGGAATTCTCCAGGCAAGAAAACTGGAGTGGGTTGCCATACCCTCCTCCAGGGGATCTTCGCCACCAGGAATCGGACTCATGTTTATTAAGTCTCCTGCTTTGACAGGTGGGTTCTTTACCACTAGCACCACCTGGGAAGCCCTTACATACCCACCAGAAAGGCTAAAATGAAAAAGAGAGAAAATACAAAGTACTGGCAAGACTGTGGAGCAAACAGAACTCTCAGGCTACTGAAGGGAACATAAATTGGCCCAATCACTTTGTTAAACTGTTTGGCAGGATCAGCGAAAGCTGAATCTATGCATAGCCAAAGATGTGTACATATGTTCACTTAAAGGACATGCACAAAAAAAGCTTATGCTTATACTTGGTAATAGCACTAAATTGGAAACTATGCAAATATCCATGCTGTTAGAAGTCCATGTGTAACCAAGCAGGACCTTACTGGGCCTTCCAAGGACAGAACTCCTTGCTCCCCATGTTCTCTGCCTGCCTCTTGCCTGTAGAAAAACTTTAGCCTTCTACACTTTACCTTAATTCTAAAGAATAAAATTAATCAGAGAAGTGAGAAAATGCAGAAAGAAGGGGAAACAGTCAAGCAAGACAAAATAATAAGTTTAGCCATTAAACAAAGTCAAGGACCTTTAGTTACTCCTCAAGGGAGGAGGAGAAGGGGGCGACAGAGGATGAGATGGTTGAATGGCATCACCGACTCAATAGACATGAGTCTGGGCAAACTCCAAGAGACGGTGAAGGTCTCAGAAGCCTGGTGTGCTGCGGTCCATGGGGTCTCAAAGAGTCGGACATGACTTAGAAACTGGATAACAAAGGTTATAGATAATATTCTAAGGTATGTCCTTTGGGCTATTTTGCAGATACCAAAACCCCTAGCAGGTGAAGAAGTTAACTATATACTGCTATAAGCATTAGATCCCAGACCAGTTGGAACAGAAAGTTGATAATGTTGACTCCTGATTACCTCATCACCAACCAATCAGAAGAATGTCCACAAGATGATCACGCACCTCCCAACCTCTCTCCCTCAACCTGTCTTTAAAAACTCTTCCCTGAAAGCCAATCAGGGAGTTCAAATCTTTTGAGTCCTAGCTACCTAGATTCCTTGCTTGGTGCCCTGCAATAAATGCTGCCCTTTCCTCCACTACAACCCTGTGTCAGTAGATTGACTTTACTGTGCACAGGTGAGTGGACAGAAGTTTTGTTTGGTAACAAACATAGCGATTACTCTTAGTGGAGTAATGACTCTGGAAGAGAACATGGGAGCTTCTCGCTAATAATGTTCTGTTTCTTAATCTGAGTGCTGATGTACATGTGTGTTCAGGTTGCATGTTTGTGGACACTTTTCTGAAGGCATTTATATTTCAATAAAGAGTGGGGTTTTTTTGTGTTGTGTGTGGGGCTTTTATTTAGAATGAAGGTAAAGGAGTGAAAAGTTTATAAGACCAAAGAAGAAAAAGAACAGGAGAGGAGACAAATATCGGTATCATTTTAAAAGATAGAAATTAGAATGGAAGGATACATCATTTGAAGAATCCCATAATAAGCTGTCTATATCCCTAAGCAATCACTCTACATTTAAGGTACAGTCAACAAGCTCCATCTGTGCATAAATAATTTCCAATCAACTTGTTAGTATCTCACTCTTTGTTTTAGTCCCTTTGTACTGTAATTAAAAATTACTATTGACTGTGCTAAGTTGCTTCAGTTTTGTCTGACTCTTTGCTACCCTGTTGACCCCAGACTCCTCTGTCCAAGGGATTCACCAGACAAGAATACTGGAGTGGGTTGCCATTTCCTCCTCCAGGGGATCTTCCTAACCCAGGGATCAAACCCAGGTCTCCTGCATTGCAGGCGATTCTTTACTGTCTGAGCCACCAGAGAAGCCCCTATTGGATGGGCAGCTTATAAACAACAGAAATTTACTTCTCACAGTCCCGGAGGCTGAAAAGTTCATGATTGAGGTGCCAACAGATTTATTGTCTGGTGAATGCCTACTTCCTGGTTTATAGACCAGGACCAGACTGTGTCCTCACTTGGCCTAAGAGATAAGGAGCTCTCTTGGGTCTCCCTTATAAGGCACTAATCCTACTCATGATGACTCCACCCTCATGTCCTAATCATTTCCCAAAGGCCTCCCCTTCCTGATACCATTATGTTGGGAGTTACTTTTCAACATATGAATTTTCAAAGGACACAAAACATTCAGCCTACTGCACACTTAAATAAGAAAAAACATCTAAGACACATCAGTAATTGCAGGCAGATTCTTTATTGTCTGAGCCACCAGGGAAAGGAATATGTATAGAAATCTTGCACCCAGCATTTTGAGAGAGCACATACTTTAAAAACAAAGAAAATTTAAGGAAATTAATTTTGATTTAGGTCATTGAACAACTTTCTACATATTTAAAAAAATGCTGTAAAGAATCTTTCAGTAAAATATTTTAAAAATTATCCAAATATATGGAGTTTTTAAAATAATCATTTTTGTATTGTTTTTAACTTAATTGTAATGTGGTCAGAGAATACAGCTCTCATTCTGTGACCACAGAGAAAAATGCTATAAAAAATCTTTTACTAAGATTTTAAAAAAATTCTCCAAATATGTGCTAGTGCTAGGCCACTTCAATCATGTCCAACTCTTTGCGACCCTATGGACAATAGCCTGCCAGGCTCCTATGTCCGCGGAATTTTCCAGGAAAGAATACTGGAATGGGTAGCCATTCCCTTCTCCAGGAAATCTTCCAGACCCAGGGATTGAACCTAGGTCTCCCGTGTTGCAGGCAGATTCTTTACTGTCTGAGCCACCAGGGAAGCCCCCTCCAAATATATGGAGTTTTAAAAATAATAATTTGATTATTGATTTTTAACTTAAGTGTGATGTGGTCAGAGAATACAGATCTCATTCCCTGACCACATTACACTTAAGTTAAAAATCAATAATAAAATAATTATTTTTAAAAACTCTATATATTTGGAGAATTTTTTAAAAATCTTACTAGAGGTTAAAAGAAGAAATCCCAATTAAAATGCATAATATTTGATTTGAGAAGTAAAAAAATACTATACATATTTAGAAAATTCACATGATACATGTAAACAGATAACATATGCTTTTTACACTAGAAAATAAGAAATACTGAAAATCAATTATATAAGTGACCGGCTAATACATTAGAAAGAAACCAGAGAATAAATTCAAAGTACTAGAAGGAAGAGGATAACAAAATCAGAGAATAAATTAATAAAATAGAAAAAGACATGATTCATATGGCCAACGAAACTAAGATTAGATCTTTGAAAGTGAAAGTCACTCAGTCCTGTCCGACTTTTTGTGACCCCATGGACTATACAGTTCGTGGAATTCTCCAGGCCAGAATACTGGAGTGGGTGGACTTTCCCTTCTCCAGGGGATCTTCCCAACCCAGGGATCAAACTCAAGTCTCCCATATTGCAGGTGGATTCTTTACCAGCTGAGCCACAAGGGAAGCCCAGATCTTTGAAAGCACTAGTGAAAAAAGTTCTGTGAGTCTGATCCAGATAGAAGAGAAACAGCAACAAATAAATAATGTTAGGACTAGAAGGGGGAACATAACAAAGTACAAGAGAGATACAAGAAATTAGAAAATATAATGAACAACTTTATTTCAAAAATGTTTTAGACAAGAAAATGAAAAGACAAGTCAGAGACTTGGAGGAAATCTCTGCAAAATACATATTTAATAAAGGACTGTTATATAGAATATAGAGAGAACTTTTGAAACTCAGTTCAGTTCAGTCACTCAGTCATGTCTGACTCTTTGTGACCCCATGAACTGCATCACGCCAGGCCTCTCTGTCCATCACCAACTCCCGGAATCCACCCAAACCCATGTCCATCGAGTCGATGATGCCATCCAACCATCTCATCTTCTGTCGTCCCCTTCTCCTCCTGCCCCCAATCTTTCCCAGCATCAGGGTCTTTTCCAGTAAGTCAGCTCTTCCCATCAGGTGGTCAAAGTATTGGAGTTTCAGCTTCAACATCAGTCCTTCCAATGAACACCCAGGACTGATCTCCTTCAGGATGGACTGGTTGGATCTGCTTTCAGTCCAAGGGACTCTCAAGAGTCTTGTCCAACACCACAGTTTAAAAGTATCAATTCTTCTGTGCTCAGCTTTCTTTATAGTCCAACTCTCGCATCCATACATGACCACTGGAAAAACCATAGCCTTGACAAGACGGACCTTTGTTGGCAAATAATGTCTCTGCTTTTTAATATGCTGTCTAGGTTGGTCATAATTTTCCTTCCAAGGAGTAGGCGTCTTTTAATTTCATGCCTGCAATCACCATCTGCAGTGATTCTGGAGCCCAGAAAAATAAAGTCAGCCACTGTTTCCACTGTTTGCCCATCTATCTGCCATGAAGTGATGGGACTGGATGCCATGATCTCAGTTTTCTGAATGTTGAGCTTTAAGCCAACTTTTTCACTCTCCTCTTTCACTTTCATCAAGAGGCTCTTTAGTTCTTCTTCACTTTCTGCCATAAGGGTGGTGTCATCTGCATATCTGAGGTTATGGATATTTCTCCTGGCAATCTTGATTCCAGCTTGTGCTTCCTCCAGCCGAGCATTTCTCATGATGTACTCTGCATATAAGTTAAATGAGCAGAGTGACAATATACAGCCTTGACGTACTCCTTTTCCTATTTGGAACCAGTCTGTTGTTCCATGTCCAGTTCTAACTGTTGCTTCCTGACCTGCATACAGGTTTCTCAAGAGGCAAGTCAGGTGGTCTGATATTCCCATCTCTTTAAGAATTTTCCACAGTTTGTTGTGATCCACACAGTCAAAGGCTTTGGCATAGTCAAGAAAGCAGAAATAGATGTTTTTCTGGAACTCTCTTGCTTTTTCGATGATCCAGCAGATGTTGGCAATTTGATCTCTGGTTTCTCTGCTTTTTCTAAAACCAGCTTGAACATCCGGAAGTTCACGGTTCACGTACTGCTGAAGCCTGGCTTGGAGAATTTTGAGCATTACTTTACTAGCGTGTGAGATGAGTGTAATTGTGCAGTAGTTTGAGCATTCTTTGGCATTGCCTTTCTTTGGGATTGGAATGAAAACTGACCTTTTCCAGTCCTGTGGCCACTGCTGAGTTTTCCATATTTGCTGGCATATTGAGTGCAGCACTTTCACAGCGTCATCTTTGAGGATTTGAAATAGCTCAACTGGAATTCCATCCCCTCCACTAGCTTTGTTCGTAGTGATGCTTCCTAAGGCCCACTTGACTTCACATTTCAGGCAACCCAATTAAAAAGTGAGCAAAAGATCTGAATAGACATCTCAAAGAAGTTATATGATATCCAAGTAAGCATATGAAAAGATTATCGACTTTACCTGTTGTTTGGGAATTGTAAATTAAAACAATAATGAGATACCAGTACTTCATTGAATCACTAAATTCTATTAGAATGGCTAAAATCCAAACACTACAACAGCAAGTGCTGCTGAGGATACCCAGCAACAGTAACTTTCATTCATTGCCGGCTGGAATGCAAAATGGTACAGCTGCTCCTAAAGATGATTTGTCAGTTTCTTAACAAAGTTAAACATAGTTTTGCCACTCAATCCAGCAATCGTGCTCCTAGGTATTTACACAAATGAGTTGAAAACTTAATCCACACAAAAACTTGCACATAAATGTTTACAACAGCTTTAGCCATAAATTGAAAGCAACCAAAATGTTCTTCAACAGGTGAATGGGTAACCAAACTGTGTTACATCCATACAATCAAATATTATTCAATGACAAAAAGGAAAAAACTACCAACCCACAAGAATTAATCTTAAATACACGTTGATAAGTGAAAGAAACCAATCTGAGCAGGGTACATACTGTGTGATTCCAACTACTGTACATGACATTATGGAAAAGGCAAAATATGGTGACAGTAAAAAGATCAGTGGTGGCCAGAGGGCCACCCAGTGGTGGGGAAGAAGAGAGGATGCATAGGTGGAGGGAGTACTGAGGATTTTTAGGGCAGTGAAACTATTCTGTATGGTACTGTAATGGTGGATACATGACATGATGCATGTGTCAAAACCCAAAGAATTGTGCAACACGGGAGAATCCTAAACTATGCACTTAAGTTAGTAATAATGTCAATATGGTTTCATCAGTTACAATTCATCAGTTGTAACAAACATACCACACCAGTGGAAGATGTTAATAGTATAATAGGGAAGCTGTGTGGGGTGGGCTTAAAACTCAACATTCAAAAAACTAAGATCATGGAATCCGGTCCCATCACTTCATGGCAAACAGGGAAAAAATGGAAACAGTGAGAGACTTTATTTTTCGAGGGGCTCCAAAATCACTGCAGATGGTGACTGCAGCCATGAAATTAAAAGACACTTGCTCCTTGGAAGAAAAGCTATGACCAACCTAGACAGCATATTAAAAAGCAGAGACATTGCTTTACCGACAAAGGTCCATCTAGTCAAAGCTATATTTTTTCCAATAGTCATGTATGGATGTGAGAGCTGGACTATAAAGGAAGCTGAGTGCCAAAGAATTGATATGTTTGAACTGTGGTGCTGGAGAAGGCTCTTGAGAGTCCCTTGGACTGCAAGGAGATCAAGTCAGTCAATCCTAAAGGAAATCAGTCCTGAGTATTCATTGGAAGAACTGATGCTGAAGCTGAAACTCCAATACTTTGGCCACCTGATGTGAAGAATTGACTCATTGGAAAAGACCCTGATGCTGGGAAAGATTGAGGGCAAGAGAAGAAGGGGATGACAGAGGATGAGATGGTTGGATGGTATCACCGACTCGATGGACATGAGTTCGATCAAGCTCCAGGAGTTGGTGATGGACAGGGAAGCCTCAAGTGCTTCAGTCCATGGGGTTGCAAAGAGTCAGACATGACTGACTGACTGGACTGAACTGTAGGGGTTGGGGGGAAGGCATATGGGAACTCTGTACTTTCTATCAGAATTTTCTCTGAATCTAAAACTGTTCTATAAATAAAGTCAATTAGTCACAAAAAAGAGAGAGAGAGAGATCATGCTGTGAACTGCTTGATTTATCTGAAATGTAATTAATTGATTCCAAGGACAACTTAATGCCAAGCACTGGGATGTCATGTACAGAAAATTCAAGAGGAACTGTGGCAAAAGTGCTAGTGGCCTACCCAATATCCATTCTCCTCTCTACTTAGTAACAGTAGTCAGTGTATTAAATGTATTAAATAATACACTTTTCTGTCTCCATTGTGAATAGGTATGGTGGCCATGTGACTAAGTTCTGGCCAATGAGGTATAAACAAGTTATAAATAAGTTTTTGCATTTGACTTTGGGTAAAGTTATTTAAAAAGGTCCTTTTTGGTGGTTGGGGGTGATTTTATCATTATTATTCTTTCTTGCTGAGACTAAAACCTGATGGCTAGAGCTCCATAGCCCCCCTGCCACCACAGTGCTACCTTGAAGATGGAAGCCAGGTGCCTAGAAAGGGGGAGTGGAGAGGTGGAAGAAGCCTGGACTTCTGATGTCTTCTGCAGTTTCTGTACTAACCCTAAACTACCTACTTCTGGACTTCTTTTACAAGAGAAAATTAATTTTTTTAAGTCATGTAGTCATCTTTGTTACTATCAATAGAACCCAATCCTTAAGTGATACAGGAAATGAAAGATACTAATAATGAATGCATACCACACAGGTCAACTAAAATCTGCTGAATACAGTGCCCAGTAGATGCACAACAAATGTGGAAACCATTTATTCGGTTTGTTTACTGTGTTGAAGATAAAGGTCAAAACTTAGAGGGAACCACTAATAGGCTTATTCAATATCCTGTTTCCTTCCATTGAAATTCTATCATTCCTTTCTGCCCACTGATCCCTTCTATAAACTTTTCTAATATTTTAGGTATTATACAGATTATAAAAATATGCAGCTATGCACTCAAGAAGCTTACAAGCTAGCTGGAAACGCAAAAAGACTTTATTGTCAACAAGTGAGAAAAGGTATTCTTTCTTGGTGGTTTAGAGAATCAGAATTCTTTTTTCTCCTAAGCAACTGGAATGAGACTACCTCTTGAGAAAGATGCCCATATTCATTTAGAAGATATTCATGAAGGCCCCTTAGAGTAAGGGTGAGACACATATACCCCCACAGTGAGACAAGTTCATCTAACAACAGGGGTTGAAAGGCTGAATCTTGCTGGGAGAAAGACATCTGGGAGGAGAGACTGTGGGAGAGAAAGAGTGTTTAAAATGTTCAGAGATGGGATTTTAAGTTCCTTATGAGGAGTGTGTGCATGTTATGCAACCTCATCTTCTCTTCCTCATAGGTAGGTGTCCATAACATCTGTATCATTCTCTAATGCTTTTGTTCCAGGAGATTCATTAGAGGAATTTGAATAGGTATTGAATTTTGCATCCAGGTTTGCAGGAGGAAAAGACAAACGGTATTCGGGGCGTTCTGGAGCTGGGGGTAAAGAGTAGGGTAGACTCTAACATCTAGGTCACAGAGAAAAGAGCACAGAAACAGACCTCCAGTTAAATGATGGATTGAACCATATGTAACTCCGCTTCTTCCTGAAATCTCTCTTTAAAAATGGGAAAACACAAACCTTCAAGGTAAAAAGATGTAGTCAAAAAAGTGAAAACCCTCTAAATGAGAAAAAAAGCAGAAGCTATTCAGAACTTGCTATAGGAAGGAGTCAGCCACCATCACTTGTGTTTGGCAAAGACTCAAAGGCAGGCAGAGAATTGGGGAATCTTTACAATGAAAAAACGAGAAGGCTTTAGATCTATTCTGAATGGAGGTCACTGTCCTGGGGAAGTTACGGATGGGCTAACTGGAAGTCAGGCTTCTTATGTGATTGATTTGGCTTTCTCTGTTTGGTCCTGTATTGGAAGTGGGGGCAAGGTATAAGGAAGCCGACTCATTGATAAATTCTGACCATTCTCATGCCAGTTAGATGCTAACCACCTGGCCTCCTAAGCCGGTTGCTGTGGAGGTTCTGGGTCAGTGTTCTGTTGTCATACATGGAATGGCTATTTGTCAATTCATATGGTTGATCTCTTACAGAAGAGGAGATGAAATCGCTAACATTTTGGAAGCTGGAAAGTAGAAGGATGGTGGGAACTGACTTAGCAAAGTCATCATCTATCAACAGACCAGGCCAAGAGAAAGCCCGATTTGCCCCCAAAGAACCACTGAAAGGCTTGAAAATGGGCAGCACCAGGTACCTCAAGAAGCAGAGGTAGGGGTTTCCCTGGTGGCTCAGTGGTGGGGAAACCACCTGTCAATGCAGGGGACACAGGTTTGATCCCTGATCTCAGGAGAGCCCACATGCTGCAGAGCAACTGGGCCCATACACCACACCTATTGAGCTGTGTTCTAGAACTGCAACTGCTGAAGCCTGCGTAACCTGGAACCCATGCTCTGCAGCGGAAGAGGCCATGGCAATGAGAAGCCTGTTCACCGCAAGGAGGGGCCCTTGCTCACCGCAACTAGAGAAAAGCCTGAGCAGCAACAAAGACCCAGCACAGTCAAAAATAAATTTAAAAAAAAGAAGAAGAAGAAGTAGGGGTAAAGTTAGGACTAAAAACACAATAATTGGTTAAAAGTGTACTTCAGAAGCAGACATCAGACTTCCTCCCTAGCTCCCAAGTCACTCCCCTCCTGGCCCCTGCAGAAGGCTTAGGGTTGATTCCTTGGAGAGGGTAGAGGTCACCCTATCTAGTTAAGGATAGGGGTGCCATACTAATGAGAATTCAGTGAAAAATCACTGAGACTCTTGCACTACTCTCCCACATCAGCAACCAGCGTTAGAAGCCAAGTATTGAAGAAAATTTTTCAGATAATTTTGATATGAGCACATATCAAAATTTCATTATCATCTTGCAATGAGGATGAAGCTTTGTAATAGGATATAGGAGAAAGTGTGAAATACTTTTAAATGGACCGAAAGATCACTGAGAAATTAGAGACTATGCACTGTTTTATAACAGTCTGATATATGGAGACTTCCCACTTATCAGATTCTATGGGATTTATACTTTTCTCTATCTTTTAACTGTTTCACAACTCTAAAGAGATATAAGTTAATTTGTTAAAAACTGATAATAATGCAAATAATTATTGTCTTTAGATTTTCAAAAAAATTCTGTTAGGTAAAGCTTCTATTGACATCCCTGTCCCCCTACATCCTACAATAAGCTGGCTTTGCAACTACTAAGAAAATTGGTTTCAACAATTCTGATAGGCTCAGATACTTGGTCTGGCCTTTGGATTTTCCTTCGAACTGATTGTGACATCTTTTCCAGTTCTCTCAATAATTAATAAGTTAAATCTTTGACACATTCATTTCATATTTGCATCTGAGTCTTTTCTTTTAATGATAATCCATTAAGAAATCAAATTCAAAGATCTACTTTTAGTAGAGATATTTGAGAGGAAGAGACTGGTTAGAAAATCATTTTACATTAGATACAAAAAACGAAAGAATATTTGGTAAAAGTCACTATACTCTTAACTGAAAAGTGGGTGGATAACTGGTTTCTCAGAAGTTTAATCCCGTTAGTTGTGAATATTTAATCAGAAATTCTAATTTCTTCCTGGAAAGAGGCTGTATGTAAATTACTTCGTGCAAAAATTGCATCCTGGTCCTAGTTAGGACTTTTTTGTTTTACAGATGACGATTCCCAAAACTCCAGTCCAAAGCTGTGCCTCTAAATACTTGTTGTATCAGTGCTACACAAGATGCTGGTCTGAAATGAGAAACTGACCTTGCTCCAGAATATAAATCAGCATTCTGCTTCCTTCACTGAAAAATCTTCCTGCAAAAAATAGTGAAGGGAGATTAACATGGTGCCTGCTACCATAGTTTATACACTAGCACAAGGTTTCATCTTGTTAAGGACTGGTAAAAACAGATTACACAAAATGGTGGAATGTACCCAAAATGGAATATTATTCAGGCTTAAAAAGGAATGAAATTATAATACATGATACAACATGGATGAAGCTTGAATATATACCATGCTAAGTGACTAAGCCAAACACAAAAGGACAAATAGTATATGAGTTCACTTATATGAGGTAGCTAGAATAGTCAGATTCATGGAGTAGAATGGTGGTAGCCAGGGGCTGGGGGGAAGGCACAGGGAGTCGTTGCTTAATGGTACACAGTTTCAGTTTGGGATGATGGAAAAGTTCTGGAGATAGTGATCATAGTTGCAAAGCAATATGAATGTAATTAATGCTGCAGAACTGTACACTTGCTGCTGCTGCTGCTGCTAAGTCGCTTCAGTCATGCCCGACTCTGTGCGACCCCAGAGACGGCAGCCCACCAGGCTCCACCATCCCTGGGATTCTCCAGGCAAGAGTACTGGAGTGGGGTGCCATTGCCTTCTCCAGAACTGTACACTTAAAAATGGTTAAAATGGGGACTTCTCTAGTGTTACATTGGATAAGAATTCGCCTGCCAATGTAGGGGACACAGGCTTGATCTCTGGTCAAGGAAAATTCCACATGCCGAGGAGCAACTAAGCCCTTGTGCCACAACTACTGAGCCTGTGTGCTATAACCACTGAAGCCCTCAGGCTCCAGAGACAGTGCTCTGAAACAAGAGAAGCTACCACAGTGAGAAGCCTGTGCACCGAGAAGAGTTGCCCTGCTTGGCCGCAACTAGAGAAAGCCTGCACACGGCAAGGAAGACCCAGGGCAACCAAAAATTAATTAAGTAATTAAATTTAAAAAAAGAAAAAAATTTTAATGGTTACAATAGTTCAATTTTAAGATATTTATTTGTGAATAGCATTGAAACATGTATATTACCATATGTGAAATAGATCACCAGTCCACGTTCGATGCATGAAACAAGGCACTCAAAGCCAGTGCACTGGGACAACCCTGAGGGCTGGGGTCGGGGGGAGGTGGGAGGGGGGTTCAGGATGCGGGACACATGTATACCCATGGCTGATTCATGTCACTGTATGGCAAAAATCACTACAATATTGTAAAGTAATTAGCCTCCAATTAAATAAATTAATTTTTAAAAAAGATATTTATTTGCCTCATAATTTGAAATAGGATTAAAATGATAAATTTTATCTTATGTGTATTTTGCCACAATTTAAAATTTTATTTATTTATTTATTTAATTTTATATTTGGCTGTGCTGAGTCTTTCTTGCTGCATGGGTTTTTCTCTAACCTGCAGTAAGTGGCGGAGAAGGCAATGGCACCCCACTCCAGTACTCTTGCCTGGAAAATCCCATGGATGGAGGAGCCCGGTAGGCTACAGTCCATGGGGTCGCTAAGAGTCAGGCACGACTGAGCGACTTCACTTTCACTTTTCCCTTTCATGCACTGGAGAAGGAAATGGCAACCCACTCCAGTATTCTTGCCTGGAGAATCCCAGGGACGGCGGAGCCTGGTGGGCTGCCGTCTCTGGGGTCGCACAGAGTCGGACACGACTGAAGCGACTTAGCAGCAGCAGCAGCAGCAGTAAGTGGAGGCCACTCTCTAGTTGCAGTGCACAGGTTTCTCATTGAGGTGGCTTCTCTTGTTGTACAGCATGGGCTCTAGGCACATGGGCTTCAGTAGTTGCAGCATATGGGCTCAACAGTTTTGGCTCCCAGGCTCTAGAGCACAGGATCAGTTGTTGTGGCATACTGGCCTAGTCTCCCCTTGACATATGGAATTTTCCTGGAGCAGGGATCAAACTTGCGTTTCCTGTGTCTCCTGTATTGGCAGGCAGATTCTTTACCACTGAGCCACCAGGGAAACCCTGCCACAATTTTTTTAATTGCATACTAGCTAGACCAGAGACACTTTGAATTGTATTATATTAGATTCCAGGTTTCTCAAACTAAATTTATCAACCCAACAGATTTCTTCACACACTACAAATTACCTTTTCTCTACTCCCCACTCCACATATATTCTACCACTTTCTCCACTACTCACTTGGTTACTAATACTAGAAACCTGTGAAACGTTCTAGAACCCTTCCTTTCCCTCATCTTTGTGTATGTTATCTAATCCTGGTTGTCTAACTGTGCTGGTTGTAAAGAAATGGTTCCTCAGCTTCAAACCCTCCCACCTCTACTTTATTTTTTGGTGCTGGGCTGGGTCTCTGCAATTCACATATTTCCTTTGCCAGCCTGGCTCTCCGTTAGCTTCTGCCAATAGTGGGAGATCTGAGGCAGGAATGAGAGAGAAGGGACTTGCTCCTTCCTGTTCACTTCCTGTTTCTATCAGTGTCACCCAGGCAACAGTTGTTCATGCCAGCAGTAACAGTTGGTTCCATCTTTGGACTTCTTTCCATATTCCCAGAAGGAGCTTCATCACATTCCTCAGAGATGCCGGTACCAGCCAGCCAGCCACCCTCCTCAGAGGTCTGAGTCCTGAAATGCAGGCCCTCCTCTGAGCCACTGAGGTACCAGTATAAGTCAGTATAAGGCAGCGTGTTCTCTCAAGGTCTGGATTCCACCTCTCTAAGGCCCCTCCTTCAAGTGTTTGGTCCCAATAATCCCAACCTTGACCTTTATTTCTCCATCTACTTTTCACAGTTACTACTTTCCTGTTTCATTTTCCTTTTTCAATTCTCCAATACTTGTGATAGCTCTAATAACTCCTGGTGTTCATTTCCTCGGAGAAGGCAATGGCAGCCCACTCCAGTACTCTTGCCTGGAAAATCCCACGGATGGAGGGGCCTGGTAGGCTGCAGTCCATGGGGTCGCTCAGAGTCGGACACGACTGAGCGACTTCACTTTCACTTTTCACTTTCATGCATTGGAGAAGGAAATGGCAACCCACTCCAGTGTTCTTGCCTGGAGAATCCCAGGGACGGGGGAGCCTGGTGGGCTACCGTCTATGGGGTCGCACAGAGTCGGACACGACTGAAGCGACTTAGCAGCAGCAGTTCATTTCCTCAGTTAGATAACTGCTGTGGTTTCTGTTTCCTCATTGAATCCTGACTAATAAGAAAATAGTCCTAAGCGTGGTCCTAGGAAAGAGACTTTCAGATATAGGATTTGGGGTTGATTTGATCATACCCTTACATTCAAACTCAATGTTGAGCAACTCATCAATGGGAAATGAGATGCAGTAACATCACAGATAATCAGCTTATCACCTTAAGTCTTTTGCATTGAAGTGCCCACTAAAACAATGCTTTGGAGCCATGCTTGACTATTTGATGGTAGTGGTGATTATCATGGGGCCTCAGTGGTATTATCAGGGGGCTCAGTGGTAAAGAATTAGTCTGCCAATGCAGGAGACATGAGTTCAATCCCTGAGTCAGGAAGATCCCCTGGAGTAGGAAATGCCAATCCGCTCCAGTATTCTTGCCTGGAAAATTCCATAGACAGAGGAGCCTGGCAGGCTACAGTTTAAGGGGGTGCAAAGAGTCAGACATGACTGGGTGATTGAGCTGGCACGCACACATGCATGGTGACTGTAACAACTATAGGTTGGGAGTGACTTTATTTTCACGCACCGAAGAACTTACATAAAGAAAGGGAAAGTCCAAGTCATTAAACATTAGGCTCAAGGTACAACAAAAGCTTCTACAGCAGCCCTAAAAGAGCCCCTTCCTTTTTGTACCTGAAGACTAAAACAAACAAAAATTTAATTGTGTAGTTTTCAGAATAACAACAGAAGTTATCTCATAGCCTTGCCAAAACTCTCTGGTGAAAGACAGAACATTACTTGGGAAGAATATGATACTGAAACTTGGAATGAGGACATTAGGACTGACTCAAAGCTAAGATTCTAGAATGCTCAAATCTCTCCAGTATCAGTGGAAACAGCCCTCAGCCCTTGCTTAAAGTCCTGTAATTATATCATCTGAAGGATGCCTATTTTCCTCCAATTTCACTCTCACCACTCACTGTTAACTGTAGGGTTTCTCAGTGCCTGTGGATAATTCTTTGTTGTGAGACGATGTCCTGTGCACTGTAATATATTTAGCAGCATTCTTGACCTCTACCCACTATATTCAGTAGCACCTTCCCTAGCCTGAGTTGTGACAACCAAAATTATATCCAGACATTTCCAAGTGCACCCCAGGGGGGAAAATCATACCAGGTGAGGACCTCTGCTCTAGATTCATAACTAGGGTCAGATCTCAACATTTTCCACAGATTGACTGGGAAGAAATCATTTGTTCTTAATATTGCAATACTTTGCTGATTTATATTTGCAGAAACTTGGAGAAGGTGCAAAACAATGGATTCTTCCTTTCCAAGAAGGAAATAAGGAAGATAGAATGTAATATTAGATTTGGTTGAATTGTTGATGTGGGCACACTTATCACCATTCTAGATTTAATGTGTTAACTGTGCAGCTGGAAATGGCTCTAATAGTTGGTTGACTGAAACTTCATTTTCATGGTGACCTATATTCAATAAAGTTGAGATGCAAAACCTTCTGGCATAACTTAGAAGGAATCCAAAGTCTTAAGGAGACAAGAAAGTTGGAGTGGCTCTATCATGTATGAACTGCCACCCCATCACTATTGCATCTGAGAAATCCCAGAGGACACTCCCTTCTCTATCTAATGCATTGAGAAATATATCAGTGAATGGGTAGCAGTATGTCTGTTAACTATTTGGTGACTCTTTTCTGTAGACAGGTTTGACGGAGGGAGTAGGTATGGTTGAGATGAGTTTCTGGATTTCAGTGGAGAGAAGAGATGGGATCCTGGAGTAGCAGAGGTCAAGTTAGTGTGAGTGAAGAGACAACGTGTAGACTTCCTTCCAAAGAGTATAGCAGGAAACAAGGAGGGGAAAACCGTCACTTTACAGTGCAAAATCTTGACAAACACTACCTCATTGAGGTAATCAAGGCAATAAGTCATGATGACAGTGCATACTTGCCTAAATAAACTAGGGCTGCCATAACAAAACAGCTTAGACTGGACGGTCTAAAGAACAGAAATCTACTTATAGTGCTGAAGCCTGTGTCGACCAATTCTGTTTCTGCTGAGACCCCTTTTCCTGGCTTGTAAATGGCCACCTTCTCACTGCATCCTTACATCATGGAGACAGAAAGGTCTCTGGTATCTCTTCTTATAAGGACACTAATCTTATTGGATCAGGGCCCCTCCCTATTACTTCATGTAAAAACTTAATTACTTCTGATAGGCCCTATGTCCAAAAACAGTCAAACTGGGGCTTATGGCTTCAACATGTGATTTTGGGGAGAGTGGACAGGGGAGGAAACAATTCAGTCCATATAATACCCTTGATATAATTTGATGAAAATGTCACTTTCCCTCTGTGCTCTTTGTCCCCAAAACATATAACCCCAGTCAAATAATGAGGTAAACATCAAACAAATCCCAGTTGAATGATGTTCTACAAAATATTTAACCAATATTTTTCAAAACTACTAAGGTCACCCATGCACCTATCATCAATTAATTTATGACCAAGGAGGCAAGAATATACAATAGAGAAAAGACAGGCTTTTCAATAAGTGGTACTGGGAAAACTGGACAGCTACATGTAAAAACAATGAAATTAGAACATTCCCTAACACCATACACAAAAATAAACTCAAAATGGATCAAAGACCTAAATGTGAGGCTAGACTTTATAAAACTCTTAGAAGCAAACATAGGCAGAACACTCTTTGACATAAATTGCAGCAATATCTTCTTTGAACCACCCCTTAAAGTAATGAAAATAAGAACACAAATAAACAAATGTTTATTTGTTTATTATTTATTTATTATTATTAATTTGACCTAATTAAACTTAAAGGCTTTTGGGGAGTGCCCTGGTTGCCTAGTGGTTAGGGTTCCAGTTTTCACTGCCAAGAGCCTGGGTTCAATCCCTGGTTGGGGAACTAAGTTCCCACAAGCTGTGCAGCATGACCAAAGAAAAAGTTCCTTAAAAAAACAAAAAATAGCACTACCATATTATCCAGCAATCCCACTCTTGGGCATATATTTGGAGGAAATCATAATTTGAAAAGATACACGCACTCCAATTGCAGCTTCCCTGGTGACTCAGACAGTAAGAAATCTGTCTGCAATGCGGGAGACCTGGATTTGATCCCTGGGTCAGGAAGATCCCCTGGATAAGAAAATGACTACACACTCCAGTATTCTTGACTGGAGAATTCCATGGACAGAGGAGCCTGGCAGGCTATACAGTCCATGGGGTTGCAGAGTCGGGCATGGCTGAGAGACTGACAGTATTCATTGAGGCACTATTTACAGTAGCCAAGATACAGAGGCAACCTAAATGTCCATTGACAGAGAAATGGATAAAGAATATGCAGTACAAATATACGATGGAATATCGCCAGCCATAAAAAAGAACAAAATAACTGAGTGAAGTAAGACAGAGAAAGACAAATATCATACGATATCACGCCTATGTAGAATTTAATTTAAAAAATGAACTTATTTACAAAACAGAAACAGACTTAACAAATATTGAAAACAAATTTATGGTTACAGAAGGGGAAACGTGGGGGGAGGGATAAATCAGGAGCTTGGGACTGACACACACACACTACTATATATGAGAGAGATAACCAGCAAGGATCTACTTTATAGCACAGGGAACTATATTCAATATTGTGTGATAACCTACATGAGAAAAGAATCTGAACAAGAATGAATATATATATATATATATAACTAAATCACATTGCTGTACACCTGAAACTAACACAACATTGTAAATCAACTATACTTCAATAAAATTTTTAAAAAACAACTGCCAAGATCATCAAAAACATGGAAAAATCTGAGAAACAGTCACAACCAAGAATAGCATAAGAAGACATGTCAATTGAATATAAAGTGGACCCCCAGATGAGATCCTGGAACACAAAAGTAATCTGATGCATGGGTTTTAACAATTATATAATGATATTGGTTTATTAGTTATGACAAATGTGGACTTTCTTAGTGGTCCAGTGATTAAGAATCTGTCTTTCAGTGCAGGGGACACGGCTTCCATCCCTGGTCTGGGAAGATTCCATATGCCGTGGGGCAACCAAGCCCATGTGCCACAACTACTGAACCCAACTGGCTTAGAGCAGATGCTCCACAAGAGAAGCCACCACAGTACGAAACTGCAGCTAGAGAGTAGCCCCCACTTGTCGCAGCTAGAGAAAGCCCGCACACAGCAACAAAGACTCAGAATAGCCAAATATAAATAAATAAATAAAACTTAGGAATAAAAGAAAAATGTGTTATACTACTAAAAAAAAAAGACAAATGTACCATACTAAGATAGACGTTAATAATAGGGGAAATTGGATATAATATATATAGGAACTCTTTATCTTCACAAGTTTTCTGTAATCTAAATCTGTTCTAAAGTAAAAAATTTACTTAAAAAAAAAAGACAATGTGGGAAGAATTATCATAATGAGCAGCAGGAATGAAAGCTTTGACATGCAAGAATTTTTGGCAGTGACTGATTGATCCTGGTGTCCCATGTTAAATGGACAGCTCAATAAAATGTTACTGGAGTTCCACTTATGGTGTGTTCTAGTAAGACCCTGTGCTGGACCTGACATGGACTCTGGACAAAATATACCACAAACCAACTCTCTGAAGGCACTGGAGAGCAATTAAAAAAAAAAAAAAGCAGATAGATTTTGACAGGGGGTCAACACCTAAAATGTAGCAAGCAATAGCATGGGTTGAATTTTCTATCTTTATAGTCTTGAACCTGAAGGCAGGCTTCATCCAGGGCTACTTACTTCAAGCACTAAAACTCTGATAGAAAATTCACAGTCTTTCTGGCCTGAAAGACCAGAGGAGAGAATTGGGGGGGAAACCACAACTGTTGGACAGTGAGAGGATAATCCAAGAAAGGAGAGAACCAGAGACAGTGAGCCACATAATTCATGTTTAAACACTGTTCAACTTCTGGTGAACCCCTGAATTGCATATTTTGAGGGCAAACTGCAAGCAGCCCAACCAAAGATAAAACAACTGAACTGAAATTTATGCTGCAGCCCAAAAACAGAAGTTGCAGTTTGAATCATCCATAATGGTAAGCTAAAACAACCACAACAAAACTGACACTCTTTAAGAAAAATAACTGTCAGACATCTAATAGAGACTAGTCAGAATATAGTCTCCACAACAATTCAAAATTACTTAATGTATGAAGAAACAAGACCATGTATCATATCTTGTCAAGAGAAAAGACAATCAACAGAGGTGGATACCAATATAATACAGTTGATGCAATTAGCAAAGATTTTTAAAGCAGAGATTATAGCCACTTTAAATGATACAAAGGGAAAATGCCCATAATGTATAGGAAAATAGGACATCTCAGCAGACAAACTAAAATGATAGAAAAGAACCAAATGGGAATTTTGGAAAAGGAAAAAAAAATTCTGAAATAAGAAATTTTCACTGGGTAAGTGTAATAACAGAGTAGAGATGATAAGAGTCAGCTTAACTTGAAGACAAGTTAATAGGAATGATCCAAGATGAGAAACAGAAGTGAAAAATCATTGGAAGGAAAATGAACAGAGCTTCAGAGGTCACCAACAATATAGAAGAAAAACCTAATGTATATTAAACTAGAGTCTCAGACAGAGAGGAGAGAAAAAGAGGCAGAAAACAATATTTGAAGATACAATGATCAAACGATCAAAAATTTCTCAAATTTGTTGATAGACATACATTTACAGACCCCAAGATTTCAGTAAATGCCAAGTTGTGTAAATTCAAAGAAAATCATGCCTAGGCATAGAATATTCAAACTACTGAAAACCAAAGAGCATATTCTGAAAGTAACAAGAGAAAAATGACTCATTGCATACAAGAGAATAAGGACTCAAAAAACTACTAATTTAGGGACTTCCCTGGTGGTCCAGTGGTTAAGAATCTACCCTGCAATGTAAGAAACACCAGTTTGATCCCTGGTCCGAAAAGATCCCACATGCCATGGAACAGCTAAGGGTGTGTACCCCGCCCCCCCAGTTACTGAGCCCACGCACTGAAACTACTGAAGCCTGTGTGCCTAGAGCCTGTGCTCTGCAGCAAGAGAAGCCACTGCAGTGAGAAGCCTGCACACAGCTACTAGAGAATAGGCCTACTTGCTGCCAACTAGAGAAAGCCTGAATGTAGCAACAAAGACCCACTACAGTTGATAAACAATAAATAAATAAATATATCTTAAAAAAAAAAAAACAACAGCCTACTACTTTTCACCAGAAACAATGGAAGATAGAAGACAGTGGTTGTGCCATGCAGAGTGTGGGATCTTAGTTCTGTGACAATTCCAGTGAATTCTCTACAATTTAGTCTTTGGTTTCAATATACGCAGGTAGGACATTGACCTGAATGTGAGAGGTAAATAACATTGCCTACAGATAGATATTCTAACTATAACTCCATGGCAAGCATTCTTCCTGCCTCAGGACATTTGCACTTGCTATTTTCTCTGCTTGAAAGGCTCTTCACCCAGATATCCCTGAGGGTTTCTCCTTTAGTTCCTTTTAATCTTTATTCAAATGTCACTTTTCTTGGTGATGCTTTCTCTTTCCATCTTATTTAAATCTCAAAGTAATTGTCATCATATAACATATAATATAGTTTACCTTATTGACTTTTTGTGCCCTTTGGAAAGCAAAGCAGGGAAGGACAGGGAATATTATCTAACTTGTTCAATGCTATGCCCTCAGTGCATAGAACAAGTAGATACGCAAGAGATATTTACTGACTATGGAATACTAGGCTATGCAGAAATTTTACATAATGAGGTAGAGTTAAACTGTTATTCATGGTTTCCTCTCAGACACTGAGGGAGAGCAGAAATATGGATTTTAACTTATTATCTTAGTTTACAAATTTTTTTCAGTTTACAAATTTTTTTCAGTGTTGGGAGACACTTGAATATATTTGCCAACTTAGGGAGGGAAAGCCAATAGAATTGGATGGGTTAATAAATAGGAGAAAGAGGATAATTAATGGAACAAGGTACATGAGATAACAGGAGATAGTTCTAGAGCACAGTGAAAGCACTATGCTTGGGTAAGAGGAGCTTTGCCGTGAAAAGACCTGAAATTGAAGGAGTTATCAACCAATGGCCTCCATGATCCTGGTGAAGCAGATGAAGAGGCCAAGGCTGAGGGCAAGGGCTTGAGGAGTGTGCTCAGTTTATGAGGGTTTAGGAAAGGTGGTATGGTTGTATTAACAACATTATTTTATTTAATTCTCCCATCAGTCCTATGCGGTGTTATTATCTCCACTTTACAATACCATTCCATTTCACAAATACAGGAAAAGAAGCCCAGAGATTATGTTAACTTGCACAAGACTGCACAGCTGATGAATGATGGAGCCATTTTAGGAAGCTCTAACCCAGGTCTTGCTGATTTCAATCTGCACTTGTCTTCACCTCATGCATCTCAGCAAAGAAATAGGAATGGTCTCCAGCTACCCCATCCTCTAATGTAATGGTCCCCACAGTGGAGTAGAATGGGCACATCCAGAGTGTGTGATGGTCTACTGGGATGTCAACAGAAAATGCTACATTTATATTTATACTTTTTAAATCTAAAAAAAAAAAATAGAGAAAATTCAGCTTTGCTACTATTTAATATATAGATAGACTCTGGCATCCTTATTTGGTCTAGATGCCAGCTGGCTATGGGTCATCTTAGTATCTTCAGGGAGACGTAGGAGCTCCACAGTGCAAAGAGATTGATAGTGCTCACCATATTCTATTTTTTGTGTTTAAGTGATGACATCAGTGTGCTCAATTTTGTAGAACCAAGACCTTGATGTAGCAGAATCTTTACAATTCATTCTTTCTTTATTCACTTAAGGCTGTGCTGTATCTTCATTGCGGCCCACAGGCTCTTCATTACTGCTCATGGGCTTTCTCTAGTTGTGAGGGTTACTCTCCAGTTGTGGTGCATGGGCTTCTCATTGCGGTGGTTTCTCTTGTTGTGGAGCACAGGCTCTAGGCAAGTGGGCTATAGCAGTTTCAGCGTATTGGGCTCAGCTGGCCCATGGCATTGGGATCTCAGTTCCTGGACCAAAGATCGACAGTGTTCCCTGCCTTGGCAGGTGATAGAATCTTTATGATCCAGTGGTTTATGGTGAAAGGGGGATTGATGACAAAGATATTTGGCTTCAATATTTGATATTTGCTGAGTGTTTGTTGTTGGAGTATTAAAATAGTTGTCAGAACCTATAAATAACTCACATTTCTTTTATTTTTTTCCTTCTGGGTAAGACAGTGGTGAGGGATAACATACTTTTCTTTTTACAAAACAATAAGCATTCAAATTTGCTGACTTTTTTGATGATGATAGTAGTATGTAGCAGTATGCTCAGTTGCTTCAGTCGTGTCCGACTCTGTGCAACCCCATAGACAGTAGCCCACCAGGCTCTGCCATCCCTGGGATTCTCCAGGAAAGAACACTGGAGTGGGTTGCCATTGCTTTCTCCAATGCATGAAAGTGAAAAGTGAAAGTGAAGTTGCTCAGTCGTGTCCGACTCTTAGCGACCCCATGAACTGCAGCCTACCAGACTCCTCTGTCCATGGGATTTTCCAGGCAAGAGTATTGGAGCGGGGCGCCATTGCCTTCTCCAATGCAGCAGCACAGATATGAAAAAATAATGTTTTAAGTTCTTTTCCTTCAAGAGAAACTTGATAGTGTAATGAATGACAAATAACTGCTTTTTGAAAGCTATTGTAAACAAATATTTTGAAAAATGATATTTAAAGTGTTTCTATATTTCTTGCCGAAAAACGTAGAAGAATATCACTTACGAAGTGTTCATAATCGCATGCGTAAAACCTTGGAAATAGTTTTCTACTGTGTTTAAGAATCTTCCAAATAAGAGATTCAGTGAATTTTAAATATATTTGCTAAAAACACAACATCTATTGATTAACTTGCAAATGCAACTGATTAATATCACAGAAGATAAGTATTAACTAGATGAATTCCAATAAAATTCAATGGGACTGAAAAATGTTTCATGTTTGAATAAGCCCAACCAGCTAGTTTTTCATTTGGATCCTTTATATATTTTTGTGAGTTTCATTTCCATTAAAACCAAGTAGTAGACAGATCATAGAGACAAACTTTTGAAATTTTAACATCATAGTTTGTTAAACTACCATTTCAAAAGCAAAGCAAAGTCAATCAGATTGCCCTTGATTTAAAAAATAATGTTCATGGGAGTAAAAAGGGCTGTTTGTATGGATAATAAACAAAATTTTATATTTCAAAATAATGTGTTTATTTCAGTTTCATCTCATCCTTTAGTTCTTTTGGTTGCAGTGGGTCTGTGTTACTGCGAATGGGCTTTCTCTAGTTGTGGCAAGTGGGGGCTTCTCATTAAGATGGCTTCTCTTGTTGTGGAGCACGGGCTCTTAGGCGCTTGGGCTTCAGTAGCTGTGGCTTGAGGGCTCTAGAGTTTGGGCTCAGTAGCTGTGGTACACAGGTTTAGTTGCTCCTCAGCATGTGGAATCTTCCTGGACCAGGGATCGAACCCATGTCCCCTGCATTGGCAGGTAGATTCTTATTCACTGTACCACCAGGGAAGTCCTCATCCTTTAGTTTTTAAATTTTAATATTTTTTGTGATTTAAAAATGTACATAATATATTAGGATAGGATAACACTGACAAATGTTCCCTTAGGGTTGCCAGATTTAGCAAAATAAAAACAACATGACATACTTGTTTTTTTAAACCTCTATTCTTTTTGTTTTAAACTTTTATTTTGTACTGGGGTACAGCTGATTAACAATGCTGATTGTTTTAGGTGAACAGCAAAGGAACTCAGCCATACGTATACATGCATCCATTCTCCCCTAAATGCCCCTTCCATCCAGGCTGCCACATAACATTGAGCATAGTTCCATGTGCTATACAGTAGGTATTTTTTGGTCATTCATTTTAATAGCAGGGATCCATTTTATATATATCCCAAACACTCTATCCCTTCCTTCAATTCTTCCCCACTCCTCCCTGGCAACCATAAGCTCCTTCAAGAAGTCTGTGAGTCTGTTTCTGTTTTGGAAGTTCATTTGTATCATTTCTTTTTAGATTCCACATATAAGGTACGTCATATGATATTTCTCCTTCTCTGTCTGATTTACTTCACTCAGTATGACACTCTCTAGGTACATCCATGTTGTGGCAAATGGCATTACTTCATTCTTTTTAATGACTGAATAATATTTCATTGTATATATGTACCACATTCTTCTTTAGCCATTCCTTTGTCGATGGACATTTAGGTTGCTTCTATGTCTTGGTTATTGTAAACAGCGCTGCAGTGAATACTGGGGTGCATGTGCTTATTGAACTTCTATGCAGAGTACATCATGAGAAATGCTGGGCTGGAAGAAGCACAAGCTGGAATCAAGATTGCCGGGAGAAATAGCAATAACCTCAGATATTCAGATGACACCACCCTTATGGCAGAAAGTGAAGAGGAACTAAAGAGCCTCTTGATGAAAGTGAAAGAGGAGAGTGAAAAAGTTGGCTTAAAGCTCAACATTCAGAAAACTAAGATCATGGAATCTGGTCCCATAACTTCGTGGGAAATAGATGGGGAAACTGGAAACAGTGTCAGACTTTATTTTTGGGGACTCCAGAATCACTGCAGATGGTGACTGCAGCCATGAAATTAAAAGACGCTTACTTCTTGGAAGGAAAGTTATGGCCAACCTAGATAGCATATTAAAAAGCAGAGACGTGACTTTGCCAACAAAAGTCCATCTAGTCAAGGCTATGGTTTTTCTAGTAGTCATGTATGGATGTGAGAATTGGACTGTGAAGAAAGCTGAGCACCGAAGAATTGATGCCTTTGAACTGTGGTGTTGGAGAAGACTCTTGAGAGTCCCTTGGACTGCAAGGAGATCCAACTAGTCCATCCTAAAGGAGATCAGCCCTGGTTGTTCACTGGAAGGACTGATGTTGAAGCTGAAACTCTAATACTTTGGTCACCTGATGCAAAGAGTTGACTCATTGGCAAAGACCCTGATGCTGGGAAGGATTGGGGGCAGGAGGAGAAGGGGACGACAGAGGATGAGATGCCTGGATGGCATTAAAGACTCGATGGACATGAGTTTGGGTAAACTCCGGGAGTTGGTGATGGACAGCGAGGCCTGGCGTGCTGCGATTCATGGAGTTGCAAAGAGTCGGACATGACTGAGCAACTGAACTGAACTGAAACCTCTATTCTTTACTTATTTGCAATTCAAAAATTAATTGCTGGTGTTTTATCTGACAACCCTAGGTGTGCAGGGTAACCCCCACCCCCACTGAGAATCAACGTGCTAATGCATTATTATGCCTGTATTACTCTCTACATCCTTGCCTTTCTCTCAGCCTCACTCTACCTTCCAAACTTTTCCACTGTGCCCTCTGGAACTTATTATCCGCAAAGTGCAAAAGCCCCTGAGTTGTCAAACTTTCTCTTCAATTTCTTATCATTATTAAAATCTGACTCTCCCTTGAGGACACTATTCTCCTGCTGCCCCACCCAAATGGTGTTGCTTATACTCTCAGGTCCCACAAACCTATGGGGTGACAAATGTACTGAAATCTGAAATAAGCAAAAAATATAACTGATGTTTTCAATGGAAAGCTACACGTTCTTTAGAGCAGACCTTTCCAGGTTATCTGATTCTAGCCTTTTATGGCTTTTGAGGTATTTTATGACTTATGTAAACTGTATCTAAGTGATAACAAGGCAAGATAAATTCTTTCCACTGGAAGTTCAATTGACTTGCCTGAGAAAATAGGAACTATCACATGGGCATTTCCCATCTTCTTACTACTAAACTTACAGTCCTGCTTTCACCTGTACCCATTCTGTTTTCCTTCCCTCCTGTTGTAATGGAGAGCGGTCTTTCCTCTTAATTAGAGCCAAATTCTTTGCCTGTGCTTTGGATTCTTTCCACCCTGTCTTCTACGGAGAAGGCAATGGCAACCCACTCCAGTACTTTTGCCTGGAGAATCCCATGGACGGAGGAGCCCGGTGGGCTGCAGTCCATGGGGTCACGAAGAGTCGGACACGACTGAGCGACTTCACTTTCCCTTTCCACTTTCATGCATTGGAGAAGGAAATGGCAACCCACTCCAGTGTTCTTGCCTGGAAAATCCCAGGGAGAGCGGAGCCTGGTAGGCTGCCGTCTACGGGGTCGCGCAGAGTTGGACATGACTGGAGCGACTTAGCAGCAGCAGCAGCAGCACCCTGTCTTCTCAGGACACTTTCCTGAAGACTATAGTCTGGTTTCATCTGTATATCTTTTTCAATTTTTTCCCCTCTGCATCCTTCTCAATAGTTTTAAACAATCTCATTTTTTTTCCTTCTGTTAATGAAAACAAACAAAACCCTTCCTAGATTCTAGGTTCCCTTCTAGCTGCTCCTCTAACTGCCTTCATTTCCTTTCCTTCTATTCACTGTTCAGCCAGTTCTCTGGGGCCCCACACTATCACACTCCTGAAGAACCTCTGAATAAGGTCACTTGTGTCTCACTGATAAAATCTTGGTGTCAACAAATCCAACATTTTTCAGTTATCTTAACAGTTATCTTAACTTTCCAACAACTGACACAACTGATCACTCTTCTTTCTTGAGATGCTGTCTTTTCTCAGCTTCCATGACAATATTCTCCCAGTTTTTTTCTTAAGCTTTTGATCACTTCTTCTGACTCCTTATAAGCGTATCCTCCTCTACCCAAGCATTAACTTCAAGCATCTCTCAAAGCTTGGCTCTTGGCCTTCTATTCTTTTCTTTCTGCTTAATATTTCTGAATATTCTTGTCCATGCCTAGAACTTTACCACCACCTCTATATAAATGACCTCAGCCTTGACCATGCGTCTGAGCTCGGATTACTTGTCATTGCTTCTTGGAAGTCTCACAGGGATCTCAAATTCAATGTATGTATAATTGAACCCATGATTTTCTCCCTCAAAACTTGGCCTTCTCAAAAAAAAAAAAAAAAACTTGGCCTTCTCCATGAATTTTATTTCAGGGAATAGTAATACAAAAACCTAGGCATTTCCCTGATGTCTTGTCCCTCAACCCCTAATCTCTCTAATCCATTAACAAATTCTTTTTATATTAAATCTAGTTACTTCTAACTCTACTTTCACCAGACTTGTCTAAGTTATCATCTTCCCTCACCTGTACAACTGGAAAATCTTCCTAACTTCTACTTTAATCTACTCTTAGCCCCCTCCAATCCTTTCTCCTCTTAGTAGCCAAAATAATCTTATAAAATGCATATCTGATCATATAAGCTCATGTTAAAAAACCCCTCAGTGACTCTTACATAAAAACTAAAATCTTCAACATGGCCAGGCCCCTGAAGAATCTAGCAGCTTTTCAGCTGCATCCTCATCTGATATCATGTTCCCCATCCCATCTGTGCTTCAATCACAATGGCTGCCTTCTAGGTCTCCCTCACCCCCACTCTCTGTTCTCCCCTCCCCCTGAGCCTTTGCATGTGCTGCTACCTTTGCTTGGAAAACGGCCACCCAACCACCCATTGGCCTCATTCACACTTGCCTCTCCTTCAGATCATAGCTCCTAGTTAAATGTCTCTAACAGGATTCTCCCAATAGGATTTTAATCTCTCACCATCATAATAGCTAATACTCAGACATGTTTACTACAAGTCAGTCACTGATCTAAGGACTCTACCAATAAGAATTTGTTATATGTGGATACTTAGTTATTATACACATATGTGCCATAACTGTAATTTTCCTCATGTGCAGCATAGAATAATAGTACTTTGTTCATAGGGTGATTGAGAACATAAAATGAGGTTATTATTATTGGTAAAAGATTTGGAACAGTGCCAGCCACATAATGCTCAAAAAATGTTAGCAACTGTTAGTATTGTAATCTTACACTTGTGTGATTATCTGATTAAAGTTTGTCTCTGTCCTGTAAGTACCATGAACATTGGTCAAGGTCTTCTATTTTTTACTCACTATTATTTCCCTTGTGTCTCCCTAGAGCATTGGCACATTGTAAATACTCTAAACACATTACTCGAGTGAATATATAATAATTCTAGCCAACCACACAGGATTGTTATATTAAAAAAAATAAGTATGTGAAGTACTTTTTAAAACTACATGGAGATACTGAAATATTAAACATTTAAATGGTAAACTGTGGTGCTAATTGTAACCATAACAGAAATCTTAGGAAAGGAAAACTAATGTGGCCTAAAGTTGTCGGAAAGGGGGCTCATGGAAGAAATGGATCTCAGAATATATATAGGATTTTGATGGATGAAGTGGACCTCAGAGTATGTATAGGATTTGGTAGAGTAGTGTGAACATATGGGTATGTAGGGAAAATGGGCTACCATCCTACTTGATGGGTGTATGATGAGGAGTAACAGGAAATCTAATTATAGATATAGTGGAGACAAATCATGGAGGGACTTGATAGGCAGATAAAGGAGGCTTGACCTGAAATGACAAAGAAAAGAGAATCCTGAGCAGAGACATTTCAGGAAGATTCTTTCACCCAAAAGTGAGCTAGGATCTCTTGTTGATGCTATTGATTTAATAGTGGTCAAAATAAACCATGAATGGTGAAGGGATCTGGCCAGGTGATTTCTGAGATCCAATGGGCTTTACCATTTCGTGATTTGAACAATGATTATTTTCTAGCAAGCTCATGGATAGCCAGGTATTTGACCAGCTCCAACTTAAGTGAGGTCTGTAGTCAAGAATACTGATTATATTTACATCCTGAGTTCACGTGGTTTGTTCATAAGAGAGGGGAAACAAGTTTATAAACACATGCTGTGGTCAGTTCATTTTCTAGGAGCCTGTTCTCAATTACCACTGAACCCATAATGACAATTTATATTTGACCTCTTTACCAAAGAATCTTCTTACTTCTCTTTGATCATATTTTACTTTGGGGAAGGGACATTGCCCAATTTTATTTTCTAAATGGTATTTAGCAGACTGAAGATGCTCAATAAACCTTATATATCCATGGAACTATTTCTGGAAAAGAAATTTTGGCTATGTGACTACATATCCAGTGCAATAAACAATAACTGTTTAAACAGTTTCTCATACCACTCACCAGGGGTTATTCATGTGGAAACCTAAAATTAAAAATAAATAAAAACAGCTGGTTCATGATAATTTCATCAAGAAAACTTCAAATATACAAAACCCAGATAGTCGGCATTGAATAGCACAGAAGATACCACTGAGTAAATATCAAATGAATAATCCTGGCCATTGAGGATTTCTGTTCACTTTCACTCCATTAACGGTTATTTCAAACTGAATTTCTTCATTCATCATGAAGAATTATGCATGGAAAAGTTGAACCAAATGTCTGGAAAGTAAGTTGGATGTGATTTGAAAATTCTAGTAACAAATGTTATTCTGACTTTAATTACTGAATTCAATTACTTCACAAGCTGGAAACTCACTTTAAAACCTGTGAAAAAATGCCCCCTTTAAAAAATGTATTAGAAATCAATAACAGAAAGAATTTTAGGAAGTTCACAATATGTGGGAATTAAACAATACACTCTTAAATTACTAATGGGCCAGGGAAGAAATCACAAGGAAAATTAAACAGCACCTTGAGGTGAATGAAAACACACAACATACAAAAACTTATGGGATGTGGCTAAAACAGTGCTTAGAAAGAAATTAATAGCTGTAAATATCTATATTAAAAAAGGAAGATTTCACTAGCACTTTCACTGGTCCTCCCCTAGGCAGTGGGGCCAGGATTTGGTAGCTGGTGCTGAAATTGACAACCCTTGATTATATCCTTGCCCTGGGACTGTGTCAGTGGCAACTGTCAATCAATGGGATAGAGAGAGAAGAAAAAAAAAATAAAAATTAAAAAAAAAAAAAAAAGGAAGATTTCAAATCAGTTAACAAAACTTCTACTTTAACATATTAGAAAAAGAAGACCAAACCCAAAGCAAGCAGAACGAAGGAAATGATAAAGACCAGAGCAGAAATAAATAAAGTAAACAAACAAAAGGGCCAACAAAGGTCCGTGTAGTCAAGGCTATGGTTTTTCCAGTAGTCGTGTATGGATGTGAGAGCTGGACTATAAAGAAAGCTGAGTGCCGAAGAATTGATGCTTTTGAACTGTGGTGTTGGAGAAGACTCTTTTTTTTTTTCTTATTTATTTATTTTTTTTAATTAATTAGTTTATTTTCTATTTTTTAACTTTACAATGTTGTATTTGTTTTGCCATACATTGATATGAATCCACCATGGGTGTACACGTTTTCCTCTTCCAGAACCCCCCTTCCACCTCCCTCCCCATCCCATCCCTCTGGGTCATTCCAGTGCAGCAGCCCTGTATCATGCATAGAACCTGCACTGGTGATTCGCCCCACATATGATAATTTACAGGAGAAGACTCTTGAGAGTCCCTTGGACTGCAAGCAGATCCAACCAGTCCATCCTAAAGGAAATCAGTCCTCAATGTTCATTGGAAGGACTGATGTTGAAGCTGAAACTCCAATACTTTGGCCACCTAATGTGAGGAACTGACTCACTGGAAAAGACCCTGATGCTGGGAAAGATTGAAGGTAGGAGGAGAAGGGGACAACAGAGGATGAGATGGTTGGATGGCTTCACCAACTCAATGGACATGAGTTTGAGTAAACTCTGGGAGTTGGTGATGGACAGGGAGGCCTGGCATGCTGCAGTCCATGGGGGTGCAAAGAGCTGGACACGACTGAGCGACTGAACTGAACTGAACTGAAACAAACAAAAAACAATAGAATAAACAAAAAAAACAAAACTTTGTTCTTTGAAAATATCAACAAAATTGACAAGTCAGCTGGACTGACAAAGAAAAAAGAGATAAGATTCAAATTACTAAAATCAGGAATGAGATGCTATTATAATCTTACAGACATAGAATTAAAAGGGAATACTATCAACATGCCAACAAATTAGACAACCAAGATGATTCCTAGAAATACCCAAACTACCAAAATTGAATCAAGAAGAAATAGAAAATCTGAATAGAACTCTAACAAGAGATTGAATCAGTAATCAAAATCTTCCTACAAAGAAAAGCCTGGGCCAGATGACTTCCCTAGTGAATCCTACCAAATGTTTAAAAAAGAATTAACACTAATCCTTCACAAACGCTTCCAAAAAATAATTGCTGGACTTCCATCTCATTTTGTAAGGCCAGTATTTCCCTGACACCAAAACCAGACAAAAACATCAGCAGAAAACTAAAAACCAACATCTCTATGAATACAGTTAAAAAACAAAAACTCAACAAAATACTAATAAAGTGAATCCAGCAATATATAAAAAGGATTAAACACCATGACCGAGTAGGATTTATTACAGAAATGAAAGACTGATTTAACGTGTGAAAATCATATTAGTAGAGTAAAGGACAAAAACCATATTATCATCTCAACATACAAAGAAAAAGCATTTGATAAAATCCACCATCTTTTCATGATAAAAACATTATAGGAATAAAAAAGAAGTTCTGCAACCTGATAAGGGAATCTTATAAAACTCACAGTTAACACAGTATTTAATCCCTAAGTCGGGAAGATCCCCTGGAGGAGGGCATGGCAATCCATTCTAGTATTCATTCCTGGAGAATCCCATGGACAGAGGAGCCTGGCAGGCTACAGTTTATAGGGTCGCAGAGTCAGACCTGGACTGAAGCAACTGAGCACACGAGCAATATTAGGAACAAGACAAGATGTCTCCTTTTACCACTTTTATTCAACATTGTGTTAGAGGTTCTAGCCAAGGTAATTAGGTAAAAAAAATAATAAAAGGCATGTGGATTGAAAAGGAAGAAGTAAAACTATTTCTATTAGCCCATGACATGATTTTGTACTTAGAACTTTTAAGAAACCTATCAAAAAACTATTTGCGGTAATAAACAAGTTAAGCAAATTTGCAGGATACAAGGTCAACATACAAAAATCTATTGTGCTTCCATATATTAGCAATTCAATGGAAGAAAAGAACAGTCTTTTAAAAAAAATGGTGCTGAGATGACTAGATGTTCACATGCAAAAGAATAAAGTTGGAACCTTAATTCACACTATACACAAAACTTGGGCTTCCCAGGTGGCGCAGTGGTAAAGAATCGGCCTGCAATGCAAGAGAATCAAGAGACATGGTTCAATCACTGGGTCGGGAAGATCCCCTGGAGTAGGAAAATGGCAACCCACTCCAGCATTCTTGTCTGGAAAATTTCAGACAAGAGAGCCTGGCAGGGTTGAGCATATACACATATATAAAACTTAATTTAAAATGGATAATAGACCTAAATTTAAGAGTTTAAGACTATAAAATTCTTACAAGTAATACAGCAGTAAATCTTTGTAACTTTGATTTAGGAGGGGTTATTCAGAAATGGCACCAAAAAGACAAGTAACACAAGAAAAAATAGGTAATTAGACGACATCAGAATTTTAAAATTGTAATTCAAAGGATACGATCAAGAAAATAAACTCACAAAATGAGAAAACATATATACAAGTCATAATCTGATAAGGGACTTGTGTCTAAAATACGTAATGAACTCTTACAACTCAGCAATAAAAAGACAAATAGTTTTTGAATGAGCAAAGGATCTGGATAGACATTTCTCCAGAGAAGATGTACAACTGGCCAGTGAACACATGAAAAGATGCTCAACATCAAAGGCCATTCAGTTCAGTTTAGTCACTCAGTTGTGTCTGACTCTTTGCGACCCCATGAACCACAGCACGCCGGGCCTCCTTGTCCATCACCAACTCCCGGAGTTTACTCAAACTCATGAACATTGAGTCGGTGATGCCATCCAACCATCTCATCCTCCGTCATCCCCTTCTCCTCCTGCCTTCAATCTTTCCCAGCATCAGGGTCTTTTCAAATGAGGCAGCTCTTCGCATCAGGTGGCCAAAGTATTGGAGTTTCAGCTTCAACATCAGTCCTTCCAATGAATATTCAGGACTGATTTCCTTTAGGATGGACTAGTTGGATCTCCTTGCAGTCCAAGGGACTCTCAAGAGTCTTCTCCAACATCACAGTTCAAAAGCGTCAATTCTTCTGAATTCAGCTTTCTTTATAGTCCAACTCTCACATCCATACACGACCACTGGAAAAACCATAGCCTTGACTCGACAGACCTTTGTTGACAAAGTAATGTCTCTGCTTTTTAATACGCTGTCTAGGTTGGTCATAACTTTCCTTCCAAGGAGTAAGTGTCTTTTAATTTCATGGCTGAAATCACCATCTGCGGTGATTTTGGAGCCCAAAACAATAAAGTCTGCCACTGTGTCCACTGTTTCCCCATCTATTTGCTATGAAGTGATGGGACCGGATGCCATGATCTTAAGTTTTCTGAATGTTGAACTTTAAGCCAACTTTGTCACTCTCCTCTTTCACTTTCATCAAGAGGCTCTTTATTTCTTCTAACTTTCTGCCATAAGGGTGGTGTCATCTGCATATCTGAGGTTATTGATATTTCTCCCGGCAATCTTGATTCCAGCTTGTGCTTCCTCCAGTTCAGCATTTCTCATGATATAGTCTGCATATAAGTTAAATAAGCAGGGTGATAAAGGCCATTATGGAATTGTAATGGGAAACCATTACACCCACTTGTATGGCTATAATTTAAAAAAAAAGATAATAACAGGGATTGGCAAAGATATGGAAAAAACAAGAACCCTCTTACATTGCTGGTGGGAATGTAAAATGGTCAGTTGCTTTGGAAAAAATCTGGAAGTTCCTCACAATGTTAAACATAGTTATATAACCCAAAAACTTAACTACTAGGTATATATACCCAAGAGAAATGAAAACGTATGTCCACACAAAAACTTGTACACAAATGTTAATAGCAGTATTATTCATAATAGCCCAAAAGTGGAAACAACCCAAATGCCTAGTAACTG
The DNA here is from genome assembly GCF_054371585.1 of Giraffa tippelskirchi. Taxonomy (NCBI): domain Eukaryota; kingdom Metazoa; phylum Chordata; class Mammalia; order Artiodactyla; family Giraffidae; genus Giraffa; species Giraffa tippelskirchi. Next base: position 141,196,203 of record NC_137281.1, on the reverse strand, counting down.
AAGAATGGATAAGCAAAATGTAGTCTTGTCCATACAGCAGAACATAATTTGGTCTAAGAAAAGTATGGAGTACTGATACATGCTAGAACAAGGATAAACTTTGAAAACACTGTAAAATGAAGGAGGCCAGGTACAAAGACCACATATTATATGATTCTACCCATATGAATACTTTGACCACCTGATGCGGAGACCTGACTCATTGGAAAAGACCTTGATGCTGGGAAAGATTGAAGGCAGGAGGAGAAGGGGACGACAGAGGATGAGATGGTTGGATGGCATCACTGACTCAATGGACATGAGTTTGAGCAAGCTGCAGGAGTTGGTGATGGACAGGGAAGCCTGGCATGCTGCAGTCTATGGGGTCGCAAAGAGTTGTACACTACTGAGTGACGAAACTGAACTGAACCCAAATGAAATGTCCAGAAGAGGCAAATTCAGAGACAGGAAATAGATTAGCAGTTGCCAGAAGCTAAAAGGAGGGAGGAATGGGAGACGATTGTTAATGTGAGTGGAGTTTCTCTTTGGGGTAATGAAAATGTTCTGAAATTAGTGGTGATGGTTGCACTACTTTGTAAATGTACTAAAAGCCACTCAATTGTGAACCTTTAAAAAGGTGAATTTTATGGTATTTCAATCATATCTAATAAAATTATTTAGAAAGGACATATGTCCTATAGATTCTGTTGGAGGAATTTGCAATAAATAGATATTTCTTCTTATTCCCCAAAATTGGCTATTGTCTGTTTGAAATGACCAATAAATACCTGACTCTTTAAAACTTAGATGACATCACAGTTACATTATACATATATTTGACACATTGATCTTTGTCTAAATTAATATTGCTTATCTGTGTCTTAGTCACTCAGTCATGTCTGGCTCTTTGTGACCCCATGGACTGTAGCCCACCAGGCTCCTCTGTCCATGGAATTCTCTAGGCAAGAATACTGGAATGGGTAGCCATTCCCTTCTCTAGGGGATCTTCCCGACCCAGAGATCGAACCCAGGTCTCTTGCACTGCAGGCAAATTTTTTACCATCTGAACCATCTGGTATTCATATATAGCTCTTAATAGTATATGCTAAAATTTAGTAAATGTGTGAGAAGGGGCTTAGCGTTTTCTTAGTTTTTTTTTAAACAATTTCTAATGTTTGAGCATTTCCTTAAATATTTAGTCAGTTTTTAAGATTCTTTATTTTTCTTTAGTGATATCAGGGCCAAGAAAAGTAGAAATCAGAGTAAATGATTTCTGGGAATTTTATGTTTAATTGGCATTCAACTCATGGTGGAGCAATTAAGTAAGAGTTCTCATGTTAAGCAATTTCTGTATCTTGGTTTTTCCAGAATGAATTTTTCAAAACAGAGTTTCAAGGCTTTCTGAATATGAATGCTAATACAGAGAATTTTCTAGGCCTAGGTAAGAAAAATATAAATTTTTTACTTTTTCTCCCTCTTCCTCCACATATTCTATGCACTGGAGAGATTACTCAGGTGTCCAATTTCATTTGCCATTTTTAAGCTAAGTACAGTGGCTTTTCTTTTTAATATAAATGCCTATATCAAAAAGGGCCAAGCTCAAATGGTCACTGAAGTTGATAAAATGTTTCTGTTATATGTGTGTGTTAGTCACTCAGTTGTGTCTCAACTCTTTGAGACCCCATGGACTGCAGCCCACCAGGCTCTTCTGTCTATGGGATTCTCCAGGCAAGAATCATGGAGTGGGTTGCCATTTCCTTATCCAGGGGATCTTGCCGACCCGGGGATTGAAACCGGTCTCCCACATTGGAGGCAGATTCTTTACCGTCTGAGCCACCAGGGAAGCTCCCTGTGTTATATAGTTGTATTTTATAGTTATATCAGTTCAGTTCAGTTGCTCAGTCATGTTTGACTCTTTGCAACCCCATGAATTGCAGCACTCCAGGCCTCCCTGTCCATCCCCAACTCCCGGAGTTTACCCAGACTCATGTCCATTGAGTCAGTGATGCCATCCAACCGTCTCATCCTCTGTCGTCCCCTTCTCCTCCTGCCCCCAATCCTTCCCAGCATCAGGGTCTTTTTCAATGAGTCAACTCTTTGTATGAGGTGGCCAATGTATTGGAGTTTCAGTTTCAACATCAGTCCTTCCAATGAACACCCAGGACTGATTTCCTTTAGGATGGACTGGTTGGATCTCCTTGCAGTCCAAGGGACTCTCAAGAGTCTTCTACAACACCACAGTTCAAAAGCATCAATTCTTCAGCACTCAGCTTTCTTCACAGTCCAAGTCTCACATCCATACATGACTACTGGAAAAACCATAGCCTTGACTAGACAGACCTTTGCTGACAAAGTAATGTCTCTGCTTTTTAATATACTGTCTAGGTTCGTCATAACTTTCCTTCCAAGGAGTAAGCGTCTTTTAATTTCATGGCTGCAATCACCATCTGCAGTGATTTTGGAGCCCAGAAAAATAAAGCCTGACACTGTTTCCACTGTTTCCCCATCTATTTCCCATGTAGTGATGGGACCAGGTGCCATGATCTTAGTTTTCTGAATGTTGAGCTTTAAGCCAACTTTTTCACTCTCCTCTCTCACTTTCATCAAGAGGCTCTTTAGTTCTTCTTCGCTTTCTGCCATAAGGGTGGTGTCATCTGCATATCTGAGGTTATGGATATTTCTCCTGGAAATCTTGATTCCAGCTTGTGCTTCTTTCAGCCCAGCGTTTCTCATGAATGTACTTTGCATATAAGTTAAATAAGCAGGGTGACAATATACAGCCTTGACGTACTCCTTTTCCTATTTGGAACCAGTCTGTTGTTCCATGTTCAATTCTAACTGTTGCTTCCTGACCTGCATACAGGTTTTTCAAGAGGCAGGTCAGGTGGTCTGGTATTCCCATCTCTTTCAGAGTTATATACAATAGTTATATACAATTGTATAGTTATATACAATATTATTAGTTTGCAACAAATGATGAAAGTATCAATTCATAATAAAAGCAAATAGATATCATGGGGCTTGATCTTCTGAAGCTGGGTTTTATTATAGTTAGGGTTGCCAGATTTTTCAAATAAAAATACATGATGCTCAATTAAATTTGAATTTCAGATAAACAATGAATAATAATTTCAGTATATCTCAAATATTACATGTGACATACTTATGCTAAAAATTATTGCATATCTGAAATTCATATAGAATTGGGCATCTAGCATTTTACCTGGCAACTCTAAATATGAATAAGAGAGATTTTATGCACTCGCCTTACAAAAAGCTGCCCAGTCTAGCAGTATGATATAAACAGACAGTGGTCCTTACATTTCTGTTCTGGCTGCTCATTGAACAGTTAAGGAAGTTGCTAGCAAGGTCCTAGAATTGGGCTGGCTTGTGACCAGATCCTGGTCTATTTTTAGGCTGAGATAAATGGGACAGTTATTCCAGGGATGGGGAAAATCAAGTTACATTTAAAATTGTAGAGAAGAGGTATATGCTTGAGAGGGGAGAGGAGGGTGTCATATATTGTCACAGTAAAGAACAGTTCAATCACATCATCACTGTTCACATCTACCCCACCCCAGGCAAAACAAAATAGGTATAGATGATGTCCGATTAATTGGAAGGAGTCAGAGGGCTCCCTATTCTTGAATGTGTGGATTGAGTAGGTCAAGCAAAGGAACAGTGAGATGAGAAACTGGCTTTGAAATCATCTTCACTGGAATTAAGCACAGATACCTCAGACTGATGCACAGATACATGAAACTGATGCATCACCTTCCCCTCTCCTTGACTTCATTTATATGTTCAACAAATACTTGAGTGGCTACTCACTTTCAGCATGTGCTAGCTCTGGACATACATGCATGAGAACAGGCACAGTCCCTGCTCTCAAGAGAACTTATGGGGGGAACATGCTGATATAACCCAAAAACCCATGTTTAACTGCACATTAAGACATTGCTATGAAGAAGAGATTTGGTAGATGTGAAGAAAAAATGTTGGTTATAATCAAGCTGGTCAGTGTGGCATGCTCAGAGGTTTTAGTCATGTCCAACTCTTTGAGATCCTATGGACTGTAAGCCTGCCAGGCTCATGGGATTCTCCAGGCAAGAAAACTGGAGTAGGTTGCCATGCCCTCCTCCATGGGATCTTCTTGACCTGGGGACTGAACCCACTTCTGCTGAAATGCAGGCAGATTCTTTACCCACTGGGCCACCTGGGAAGCCCAATCAAGCTCTCATACTACTACTAATTTTTATGGTGCTATTACAATGAATAAACACTATGAAGCATCCTGAGAATTAAACTTTTTAAAAGAAAGTATTACACATTTTCCTATTTAGGAAAATAATACTCCATTAAAACCATAATTTTTGGAATTTGGAGAATTTCTGGTAAGTTTTGCAACACTTGTTATAATGTTGACTTTTAAACATTTACTTGCACTTTTGTTATTAGTATTATTAATCTTATCATTGTCCTTATATGAAAAGTAGAAGTCTGTGATTTTGCTTGATGAGTGTATTTTTCACTTCAGCTCATCTTTCATGGTGGTATACTTGACTGCCCATGTGTTATCTCTGATACAGAGGATATAATTCTTGCTAAACTAAAAGGGCAAAACTGACATCTGCCTATTCTTGTAGTTTATTATTGTTTAACCAGAGCGGATAACTTCTGGGGAAAGTATTTGGTTGGTGCAAAAGTAATTGCGGTTTTGCATTGTTGAACTTCTGTCATTTGATATTGGAATACATTCTTAAGTGTGGTTATGTTATACATCGTTTTAATGCTCATTTATTTTTTTTGCTAATAACTTACTTGTTGTTGTTCAGTCACTAAGTTGTGTCAGACTCTTTGTGACCCAATGAATTCCAGTACGTCAGGCTTCTCTGTCCATCACTATCTCCCTGAGTTTGCTCAAACTCATGTCCATTCAGTCAGTGATACCATCCAACCATCTCATTCTCTGTTGCCCCCTTCTCCTCTTGCCCTCAATTTTTCCCAGCAAATAACTTACTACTTACTGTTTATTTTATATTTATTTTATATTACAGAAATGATGTTAGACAAAAAGTGAATTTGAGCGATATTTTGAGTTCAAAATGGGTCATAAAGCAGTGGAGACAACTCAAAACACCAACAACACATTTGGCCCAAGAACTGCTAATGAATGTACAGTGCAGTTGTGGTTCAAGAAGTTTTGCAAATGATCCTTGAAGATGAGAAGCACAGTGGCCAGCCATCAGAAGTTGACAATGACCAACTAACTGAGAGCATCATTGAAGATGATCCTCTTACAACTACATGAGAAGTTGCCAAAGACTCAACATCAGCTTTTCCACGGTCATTCAGCATTTGAAGCAAATTGAAAAGTGAAAAAGCTTGATAAATGGGTGTCTCATGAGCTGACTTCAAATCAAAATAATCGTCATTTTCTCTTATTCTATGAAACAATAACGAACCATTTCTTGATTGGATTGTGTCATGCGATGAAACTGGATTTTATATGACTTCCAGCAACAATCAATTCAGTGATTGGACTGAGAAGAAGCTCGGAGTTCAGTTCAGTCATGTTTGACTCTTTGCGACCCCCTGGACTGCAGCATGCCAGCCTTCCCTGTCCATCACCAACTCCCAGAGCTTGATTGAACTCATGTCCATTGAGTGGGTGATGCCATCCAACCATTTCATCCTCTGTCGTCCCCTTCTCCTCCTGACTTCAATCTTTCCCAGCATCAGAGTCTTTTCCAATGTCAGTTCTACACATCAGGTGGCCAAAGTATTGTAGCTTCAGCTTCAGCATCAGTCCTTCCAAAAATATTCAGGACTGGTTTCCTTTAGGATGGACTGGTTGGATCTCCTTGCAGTCCAAGGAACTCTCAAGAGTCTTCTCCAACACCACAGTTCAAAAGCATCAATTCTTAGGCGCTCAGCTTTCTTTATGGTCCAACTCTTATATCCATACATGACTAATGGAAAAAGCATAGATTTGACTAGACAGACCTTTGTTGGTAAAGTAATGTCTCTGCTTTTTAATATGCTGTCTAGGTTGGTCATAGCTTTTCTTCCAAGGAGCAAGCGTCTTTTAATTTCATGGCTGCAGTCACCACCTGCAGTGACTTTCGAGCCCAAGAAAATAAAGTCTGTCATTGATAGCATTGTTTTCCTATCTATTCGCATGAAGTGATGGGACCAGATGCCACGATCCTAGTTTTCTGAATGTTGATTTTTAAGCCAGCTTTTTCACTCTCTTCTTTCACTTTCATCAAGAGGCTCTTTAGCTCTTCTTCGCCTTCTGCCTTAAGGGTGGTGTCATCTGCATATCTGAGGTTATTGATGTTTCTCCCAGAAATCTTGATTCCAGCTTGTGCTTCATCCAGCCCAGCATTTCACATGATGTTCTCTGTACAGAAGTTAAAGAAGCAGGGTGACAATATACAGCCTTGACGCACTTCCTTTCCAATATGGAACCAGTCTGTTGTTCCATGTTCAGTTCTAACTGTTGCTTCTAACTCTTGACCTGCATACAGATTTCTCAGGAGGCAGGTAAGGTGGGCTGATAGTCCCTTCTCTTTAAGAATTTTCCAGATTGTGTGATCCACACAGGCTTTGGCGTAGTCAATAAAGCAGAAGTAGATGTTTTTCTGGAACTCACTTGCTTTTTCTATGATTCAACGGATGTTGGCAATTTGATCTCTGGTTCCTCTGCCTTTTCTACATCCTGCTTTAACATCTGGAAGTTCTCAGTTCACGAACTATTGAAGCCTCCTCTCTTGGAGAATTTTGAGCATCACTTTGCTAGTATATGAGATGAGTGCAATCATGTGGTAGTTTGAACATTCTTTGGCATTGCCTTTCTTTGGGATTGGGATGAAAACTGATCTTTTCCAGTCCTGTGGCCACTGCTGAGTTTTCCAGATTTGCTGGCATATTGAGTGCAGCACTTTCACAGCATCATCTTTCAGGATTTGAAATAGCTCAACTGAAATTCCATCACCTCCACTAGCTTTGTTTGTAGCGATGCTTCTTAAGGCCCACTTGACTTCACATTCCAGGATGTCTGACTCTAGGTGAGTGACCACTCAATCGTGGTTATCTGGGTCGTGAAGATCTTTTTTATATAGTTCTTCTGTGTATTCTAGCCACCTCTTCTTAATATCTTCTGCTTCTGTTAGGTCCATACCATTTCTGTCTTTATTGTGCCCATCTTTGCATGAAATGTTCCCTCTGTATCTCTAATTTTCCTGAAGAGATCTCCAGTTTTTCCCATTCTATTGTTTTCCTCTGTTTCTTTGCATTGGTCATTGAGGAAGGCTTTCTTATCTCTCCTTGCTATTCTTTGGAACTCTGCATTCAGATGGGTCTATCTTTCCTTTTCTCCTTTGCCTTTAGCTTCTCTTCTTTTCTCAGCTATTTGCAAGGGTTCCTCAGACAACCATTTTGCCTTTTTGCACTTCTTTTTCCTGAGGCTGGTCTTGATCACTGCCTCCTGTACAATGTCACAAACCTCCGTCCATAGTTCTTCAGGCACTCTATCAAATCTAATAATCTCTTGAATCTATTTGTCACTTCTACTATATAATCATGTCAGGCAAGTGTATGCTCCTCGGTTCTGTCTTGTCACAACAAAGATTTGGAGTGACGGACATTAGAGCCCTCGGCGGGTCACAGCTCCCAGGTCTTGGACAGACTGTGTTACAGCTCTCTGGTCTCGAATAGACCGTGTGATAGCTCTTAGACAAATCAGTGTTACAGCTCTTTTATTTAGATGATAGCAGGAAAATCCATCCTCGAAGCATGAGGGCACGCCGACCATCGACCCAAAGACACGAAGAGAAGAATGCCCCAGCGCGCAGGAGAGAGAGAGAAAGAGAGAGAGAAAGAAAGAGAGAGAGCACGCACACACGTGGGAGAGAGAGTGCTTTGGCTCCTCTTTTTATATGTTTTTTTTCCTCCCCCTGGGCCTGACGTATGCAAATTGGGCTTAGCCAGGAGTGTTGTTCTACCTGAAGTTCTCACTCAGGTCCATGGACCTTCCTTTGACCTTCCTTTGTTCCATTTTCACGGGCTTTTCCCTTCCTTGTCTTTTAGCCACAGCCATTTTGGACTCCTGTTTCCTATTCTAACTATCTAACAATCATAAGGGATTTGATTTAGGCCATATCTGAATGGTCTAGTGGTTTTCCCTATTTTTTTCAATTTAAGGCTGAATTTTGCAATAAGTTCATGATCTGAGCCACAGTCAGCTCCTGGTTGTTTTTGCTGACTGTATAGAGCTTCTCCATCTTTGGCTGCAAATATACAATCAATCTGATTTTGTTATTGACGATCTGGTGATGTCCATGTGTAGAATCTTCTCTTATGTTGTTGGAAGAGGGTGTTTGCTATGACCAGTGCGTTCTCTTGGCAAAACTCTGTTAGCCTTTTGCTTCATTTTGTACTCCAAAGCCAAACTTGCCTGTTACTCCAGGTATCGCTTGATTTCCTACTTTTGCATTCCAGTCCCCTATTATGAAAAGGACATCTTTTTTTTTTGGTGTAGTTCTAGAAGGTCTTGTAGGTCATCATAGAACTGTTCAACTTCAGCTTCTTTGGCATTAGTGGTTGGGGGCATAGATTTGGATTACTGTGATACTGAATGGTTTGGCTTGGAGACAAACAGAGATCATTATGTCATTTTCGAGACTGTACCCAAGTACTGCATTTCGGACTTTTTTGTTGACTATGAGGGCTACTCCATTGCTTCTAAGGGATTCTTGCCCACAGTTATACATATAACGGTCATTTGAATTAAATTCACCCATTCCGGTCCATTTTAGTTCAGTGATTCCTAAAGCACAACCCAAAACCAAACTTACGACAACAAAACAGGGTCATAGTCACTGGGGGGTCTGCGGCCAATCTGATATACTACAGCTTTCTGAATCTTGGCAAAACTGTGATATCTATAAGTATGTTCAGCAAATTAATGAGATGCACCAAAAACTGCAACACCTGGAGCCAGTATTAGTCAACAGAAAGGGCCCAATTCTTCTCCATGACAACACCAGACTGCACCTCACACAACTACGCTTCAAAATTTGAACAAATTGGTCTATGAAGTTTTGCCTCATCGGCCATATTCACCTGCCCTCTCGCCAACTGACTACCACTTCTTCAAGCATCTCAATAACCTTTTGTAGGGAAAATGCTTCCACAACCAGCAGGATGCGGAAGACTCTTTCCAAAAGTTCCGCATAGCCCAAAGCACAGATTTTTATGCTACAGGAATAAACAAAGTTATTTTTTGTTAGCAAAAGTGTATTGATTTTAATAGTCTCTATTTAATAAAGATGAGTTTGAGCATAATTATAATGATTTAAAATTCATGGTCCAAAACCACAATTACTTTTGCCCCAATCTAATACAATGCACTGTATAAGGTGACTTTTGCTTTTTTTTTTTACAGTATCTGATAAAATTCCAAAGCACTTACTCTCCTCACTGGGGTCACTGCAGAGGCTCTGGCTCCAGGCAACTAAAATGCAGCTGCTTCCGGCCTGGTAGGAAGCTGCTAGTTAACAGCTGCACAGCCTCAGAGCTCCACACTCAAGACCTTGAAGAGGACTTCACCAAACCCAATTAAATAACATGTAGTATTATTTTCGAATAACGTGGTCTTGTGTTTTGCAGATGTACCTGGAACTAATGGACAGAAGTCCTTTCTGCTCACCTGGACCTTTTTCAACTCGGTTTTGGCAATTTTCTTGCCAGATCTGAAAAATTCATTTCCCTCTCCCTCTTTTTTTTCCCCCATATACCACTTTATCATCTATCAGATGGAACCCAGTTCAGCCTTTTTCACTGAATGGCTGGAAGAAGGGAAAATTAGGGAACTGAATGGGGGGGAAGGGTGGTGTTAAAAATATCTTTGGGGGGCGCCAAGCAACCTTGGGTGGCTCAGCTGTTAAAGAATCTGCCTGCAAAGAGGGAGACATGGGTTCAATCCCTGGGTTGGGAAGATCCCCTGGAGAAGGGAAAGGCTACCCACTCCAGTATTCTGGCCTGGAGAATTCCATGGACTGTATCCTCCATGGGGTCGCAGAAAGTCGGCACAGGACTCAGTGACTTTCACTTTCAAGCAGCCTTACCCCCAAGTGTCCAGTCCTAACTCCTGATTCCCTTCTCTTGGACAGGACTCGGACGGCCCAAGGATGAGGCGAACTGAGGGAGAACGACCAGAGCCTCTGTCCGCAATCCTCCCTTCACCTCTGTGCCACCTCGGGCTGCATTTTCCGGACCGGAAAATAAAAAAGAGCGGGGAGCACACTCGTCCCGGCACCCGCCTGGCCTCGGGTCGGCGATGGACCGTGGGCCGCCGATGGACCGTGGGCCGCCGGGGGAGGAACCCGAGTCCGCAGCCCCGCGGCCACTTTGATTGTTGCGCGCCTCCAAGTTCACAGAGTGCACCCCTCAGGGAGGGGGCGGGTGGGGTGCAGCCCAGCCTCCGCCCAGCGCGACCGGGGTCCTTGCACGGGGGAGGAGCTGCGGCGCGAAAGCCCCAGCCGCCGCCCGCGGTCTCAAGGCCAGCCGCCCGCGTTCTTCCGGCCCCGCAGCCCGCGGCGGGGGAGGGGCCGTCGCCGCCAGCGTTTTCCCGGCCCCCCGCGGCCGGCGGAAGGGCCGCGCGCATCGCGGTAGCGCGGCCGCAGCTGTGGATCAGCTGCTGGAGGAGGCGGAGAAGGAGAGGGAGGAGTCTGGGAGGGGGGGTGGAGGGAAGGGGAGGGAGGGGACCGTCAGGAAGCCGCGAACGCCACCGAGTGTCTGCACACCTCGCTCCGTCTCTTGCTATGGCTGGTTAAAAGAACCAGCCGGATCGCAGCGCGGGGGGAGGGCTGGGTGGGGGGGGTGGAGAGCAGCGGCCGCGCGTGAGGCCGAGGGAGGGGCGGCGGCGCGAGCGAGCGGCGGCGGCGGCGGCGGCGGCGGCGGTTCCAGCATGAAGAGGAGAGCTGGCCTGGGGGGCAGCATGAGGTCAGTGGTGGGCTTCTTGTCCCAGCGGGGCTTGCATGGGGACCCCCTGCTCACTCAGGACTTTCAGAGGAGACGCCTGCGAGGCTGCAGAAACCTCTACAAGAAGGACCTCCTCGGCCACTTCGGCTGTGTCAATGCCATTGAATTCTCCAACAATGGAGGCCAGTGGCTGGTCTCAGGTAAATCAACCCCCTTCCCCTCCCCGCGCCTCCCGGCCCTCTTCCAACCCCCCCTTTCCTCTCTCTCTCGCCACCCTCCTCCTGCCCTCCGTCCCTACCCCCTCCCTCCTCAACCCACACCACCACCCCCCCTCCTTCTTCGGCGGTGGGAAGGTGGGTGTCAGATTAAAACCCTGGCAGGGGGAGGGTGGAAGGGGGAAGAAGAGGATGTCTTCCATTAAAAAAAAAAAGAAAAAAAGACCTAAAATGGTTGACAGGTCCTTAATTCGCTTTATCCCAAGTGTAAAGTGATCTGTCCTGATGACTGCCCTGGAAGTGTGGGTCGGGGGTGCGGGGGCGAGGTTACGGCCTGACAAAGTTTGACGGGAAACTCTTCCTTCGTGTACTTTAAAAGGTGCGGGGGGCCTTTGGGCGATTTGGAGGGGGAGGAGGCCGCGGCGCGCCTTAGGCCGGGGTGGGGGGAAGGGAGGGAGCTCGAGCCCCTGTCGCCGGCGTCCTGGGAAGGGGCCTTGGGGGGGCCGGGGGTAGGGCGGTGACAGGGCAGGCCGCCGGGAGGGGTCGGGGCTGCGACTCCGGGTGAGCCGAGGGGAGGTGACGGGCGGGTCCCCGTGGGCCGCCCCCCTCGGCGCCCTCAGGGGCCCCAGCGCCATCTCCTCGGGTCCTGGGGGTGGCCTCTTCCGTGTCTTGTTTTTCTTCTGGTTTTGGGAGTGCCGAGGACTCGAGAAGGCCAAGGGGCACCGGCCTGAACTTGAATGCGCAACTTGTGAGGCAGGGGGTGGGGGAGGTGGGGGGGGCGACCCCGGGAGACTGGTTGGCGGGAGCCGCGAGCCTGCGCCCCCTTTCCCCCGCGCCTGCCCGTTGCAGGTGGTCTCCGCGCCTCCTCCTCCCGCCCACCTGGGCTTGGTTGCCCACCCCCCCTACTCCCTCGGCTCCCCCTCTGGTGTGGGGTAGGTGGCGAAATCGAGGCCGGGGCTCCGGCCCGGCGATGTAGGCCTCGCTCTCCCGGGGCTCCTAGCGACAGGCAGCTGAATCGATAGCCTATTGCTCCCGGGGAGGCCGGGGCCGGGCGGGTGGTGGCGACAGCTGCCCCGGAGGAGGTGCGCCTGCGGCCCCTGGGGGCGCTCGCCGCCGCCGCCCTCATCTCTGGGGGTCGTGGGCCCAAGGCGGGCGAGTGGGGATGGGGTACCGCTGGAGGCGGCTCCCCGAAACCCGGCCCAGGGGAGGAGGGCGAAGACGGCTGATCTGGCGTTCCCGCTCGCTCGCCTTCTGCCCTCCCTACCCCATCCCTTTTCCTACGTCTAGAGGGAGGAAGGGGGAGCCCTGCGCTGGACGTGGCGCTTCGCTTCACCCATGCCGGTCCCTGAATGGTTTTCTAATTTACGTCAGTGGGCAGCTCGCCAGAAACTTCTGGGATCCTGGCAAAGCATCCGTCGTCTTCGCGAGTAACTCTTCGCGAAGTGGCACGGGGCGTGCAGTCCAGTTTGGGGGTAGCAGAGATAAGACTTGGGATCATGTCACGATAAGCCTTCTGGGGTTTCTCCGGGACTGACTTGACTTCTCCACCTCGTATCGTTTTCTCTTTAACTAGGTAGAGTTTGGCCCTAGATCATCTTCTGGAGACATCTGATATTCCATTTCGAGGCATACCCCCAAACAAAAGCTTCCTTCTCCCACAGGGCAAAAATGGGGGAAGAGCACTTAAAAGAGCTCCCAGTTTTTTCCCCTACTGCTACTTTTTTATTCATCATACTCTGTCTCCTTCCCAGACTGATGTATTCCGACTGAGATATTCCCAAGTAAATGTACCCTACAGGGTGAGGGAATTCGAGGGGGGTGCTATTACAGACTGAACGAAGCATGTTGATTAAATGATAAATGCAGTCATACATTGCTCAATTTAACACGCTTTTTAAAATAACAGATTTATTAAAATATAATTCACATGCCATACAATTCATCCATTTAAAGTTCATTAGAACTTTTTTTTTTAAGGCGATAAAAAGTTGCCTCCTCTCTACCGGTTTTCCTTGTGTTGTATGTTCCCCTTTGTGTTACATGAATCCCATTTTCTCTAGACTTGACCAGTTCATTTCCTTTATCTTAATTTTAGTCTATAGAAAAGCAGGACCCCCACAGGGCAGCTCTGGTGAACCTTCTGGTTCTAGGCGTAAGCAGCCCATCTCTGTCAGTACTTCCTGGGTTCCAGCCTTCTTTGCCCCTTACTCCCCCTCACACTTCCTCTAGCTCAGTTCTTCCTGTTTGATTTTTATATACCCTGTCTTGTAGTAGGCTTTTTCCTGCCCCTCCAGGTTAGCTAAGGTAGCATTAGCTTTTCTTACTTTTTCCCCAGAAGGTAGGTAGAGTTTTGATTAAAAGCCTTATTAGCTTATTTGTGTATTACGAATACAATTTATACAACAGAAAGTTCCTCCTGTTTACTTCAGATAAGGAAACCCCCTTTGGGAGTCATAGATACACCTTTACTTGTGAAAGCTAATTTAATTTTGTTCTAGGAAGTCCTTCAGTAATTTCCCAAATTTAAAACTATTTAAGGTATCATATTTACATTTTATCTATCATTGTTCTTTAGCAGTTAACACCTGAGGGGAAGAGCACAAGGTATTTTGAGGCTAATGCTATTTATTCTTAATGTTTCACCAAAAATGTGGTAAAAGGTCAAATGAGATTACTTTTATGCATTTTGTTGTAGTTCCTGTATCTTGTCTGGATTGGTTAAAGCCCTCAAATGTGATGATTATGATGATATAATGTTCCATAGAAAAGGAGATCAGATTTGTGGTTACCAGAGGCAGGGGTCGGGTGGTGGGGTGGGGAATTGGGTGAAGGCAGTCAAAAAGTACAACCTTCCAGTTATAAGATAAACAGGTACTAGAAATGAAATGTATAGTGCAATAGTTAACACTGTTGTATGTTATATATGAAAATTAAGAGAGTAAATCTTTAGAGCTCTCATAACAAAATTTTTTTTTTCTATTTCTTTAATTTTATATCTATATGAGCTGGTGGACCATTCACTAAACTTACTGTGGTTTATCGTTTCATGATATATGTAAGCCAGATCATTATACTGTACGCCTTACAGTGCTGTATGCCAATTATATTTCAATAAAACTGGAAGAAAAACCATTTTTTAAAAATGATAGATTGTCCATAGTTTGTTCACTGTTTTCATTTTCTAATTGTTTGGGCAGGCTCACATTTCTTTTAACTGACATGTGCTATTTGTGTGGGGTTTTTTGTTTGTTTTTTCTTTTAAACTTTGTTTGATCATGCTGGGAGGCTTGTAGGATCTTAGTTCCCTGACCAGGAATGGAAGTGGGGCTGTGGCAGTGAAAGCACAGAGTCCTAACCCCTGGACTGCCAGGGAAGTCTCTGGCACATACTATTTGATAGAATTAACTTAGACCTAGGGCAAAAATATTTGCATGAATCCTCTGGCCTTATAAACAATTCTGTTTGTTAAGGACACATCATTGGTTGGTTGTTCTAACAGCTAATCCCTTTTCCAGGGTACAGTGAGTCCAGGAGATATTAAGAGTAAAGCAGAGAAAACCAGGAAGGAGAAAAGGTGCTTAGCTGGAAAGTGAATGTAGGACAGCAATAAGTGGGAGGATGGTTTTTGGACATTTTAAAATACAAAAGTGCTTTAACCTAAAAAATATTTTTGTTTGTTACTGTAAAGGGCATTACTGTGGTATCAGGTAAGGCAGTGTGGTATAGCATACACATGGTTAAAATTGCTGCTAATTCCATGGACAAGAGGAGCCTGGTGGACTACGGTCCGTGGGGTCGAGGAGTCAGACATGACTGAAGTGACTTAGCACAGCACAGCACACGTCATTTAATGCGTGACCTTAGTCAAGTTGCTAAGCCTTTCTTTCCTGATGTGAGCAGGGAATACCAGCACCCACCTGAAGGCCTGTTGTAACAACCACATTAGGCCAGGTTTAGTTTGGGTAATGAACAGAGTGCCAGGGCTCTCAGAAAAAATGCTGAGTTTGTTTTCTTTCCCCTTTGTACTTATAACTCATGGTGTCGTAATTAGCTGACACTTATTCTTAGAGTGCTGGTAATGAACATGTGCAAATGGGGCAGACAGGATAGTTTTGTGACTTTTTGATGTGGAATGAGGAGGCACAGAATGGTATGGAAAAAGTCTGGAATTTGGTGTCACATGATGTTGGAAGCTCTTCTAGTCTCAAATTGTTTGAATTTAGGCAAGTCCTAATCATTCCTCATCAGTAAACTGGGGTTATCAAATTACTGTCATTACCTAACAAGGAGGTTTATTCAGTGAAATGTCACACATGAAGGTACTTTGCAAACTCCATAGGTTTGAGTGAACATTACTATCTATAAAGGACAGCTTATGCTTGATGCTTGCAGGTCTCATCTTAGAATCTTTAAGGGTGTTAATTCTTTGAGAGAGGTAAGGAACAACAATTGCATGTTGAAATGCTACTTATGAGAGATCCTAACTGAACTGAACACCATCAAAGAGGTTGTGCTAGTGCACTTATTTGGGGCATAGCCTGGGTTTGCCGTTTGAGTCGTTGGTTGCATCTGATTTTTTAAATTGCCTCCATTGTCTCCTCTTTGTTGGTGTTTAGTCGCAAAGTCATGTCTGACTCTTTGTGACCCCTTGGACAGTAGCCTGACAGTCTCCTCTGTCCATGGGGTTTCCCAGGCAAGCATACTGGAGTGGGTTGCCATTTCCTACTCCAGGAATCTTCCCAACCCAGAGATTGAACCCGAGTCTCCTGCATTGGCAGGCATATTCTTACTGCTGAACTACCAGGGAAGCCCTGTCTCCTCTTACGTTTCTCCTTTTCCCTCAAACAGAAATATGTTTACTTCAAAGTCTTTTTATTTTCTCCTGGGGAAGAAGATGAACATCTTCCTGGGATCTGATTGGAAGACCAATCAGAATGTAGCTCTGGGGGAATTCCTGGTGGTCCAGTAGTTAGGACTGGGCATTTTTCAGGGCCAGGGTCAGTCTCTGGTTGGGGAACTGAGATCCTGGAAGTCAAAAAAGAAAAAGAATGTAGCTCTGTATATATATCTCTGCTTTCTTGTATCTTATAAATGGTTTGTATAAACAGACTTAGCAGTAAACAAAAATATTCAGCTGTTTGGGATAAGAGTTGCTGTAATATCATTTACCTTAAATTGATGCTTAAGGCCTTGGAACTTGTAGCACCAGCAGATTAATAGCCCATAGTGTGAAGTTTTGAGTTATAGTGAGAGATTATGATCTCTTTTTTAACCCTTATGACCCAATGTAGAAAAAGCACCTTCAGAAGCTTTTCAGATACCATCAGCAACTACACTATTTCAAAGTGTTAATTAAATAGGAGCTGTGAATGGGGAGAGGCACTTAATTACTTTGTCATAATATTTATAATTGGACTCACTATTTAGTCCTATTTCTGTTTTCTGTGGGTCTCTGACTTTACTTATCATTAGAAGTAGCCACAGTTATACATAAAGGTTAAGAGCATGAACTCTGGATTGAGAGTCCCTAGGGATGAAAATCAACTAAACTACTTGCTTACTGGGTTACCTTTGACAAGTCACTCATCCTTTGTGTTTCTGTGTTCATACAATAAGGACAGTGATACATCTCACAGGGTTGTGGTAAGTGTTGAATGAAATAATACTTGTAAAGTTTTTCTAACAAGGATCTAGACCATACTGTTGCTCTGGTTGCTGCTACTGCTGCAATTGTTGTTACTGTTGTTGTTTAACTTGAACCTCACAAAGCTTTTGAGAGAGTGACACCTCAACATCTAACGTTTATTGCAGATGGCACAGAACAGTGTGAAAAATTGAGAATGATCTCAGTGAGGGGAACTATTAGAAACGCTTTATGAATAAGCTTAACCCCAATACTGTTGTCCCAGCATAATTTTAAGCATCAAGTCATAGCTGTGATAATAACTGTATGTTTAATTGGATCCTCTTAACTGATGATCATTTCCTGTTGCCCAATCACTAGTTGTATTTCTTTTGTGGGGGTGGGGGGGTGAGCTGGGCTACTAAGTTTATGTAATTAAGCTTTATTTATTTATTTTTAAATTAATTAAATTAATTTTTTCATCTGCACCTTGAAGTATGAGGGATCTTAGATCTTCCCTGACCAGGGATTAAACCCATGGCCCCTGCAGTGGAAACACACAATCTTAACCACTGGACTACCGAGGAAGTAGTCTGATTTCATTTTATGGAATCAGTTTTCTGTAAATTAACTCATGTAAGAACATATTACCTATAGGTCAAGTATTTGGCTTTAGCCAGTTAAATGAATTCTGACTTCATTAAAACTTCTCACATGTTTAATTAGAATGGATATCTTGGTCCAGGGGTTAGTTTATCAGGAGAAATATGGCCAGATTTCTGACTAAGCTTCTGTAGTTACATACATTTTGACATGGTGATTAGGAGAATCAATTCTTGGATTTTCTTCTGGGCTTTTCTATTTACTGATAATTCATTGCTGTGAAGGTGTTAAATTTTATTCTTTGGTCTTTTAGTTCAAATAGTTTTTGAGCACATACTGTTTATAAGACAGGAGCTATGAGAAGTACAGAGATGCTGCTGCTGCTGCTGCTGCTAAGTCACTTCAGTCGTGTCTGACTCTGTGCGACCCCACAGGCAGCAGCCCACCAGACTCCGCCATCCCTGGGATTCTCCAGGCAAGAACACTGGAGTGGGTTGCCATTCCCTTCTCCAATGCATGAAAGTGAAGTTGCTCAGTCGTGTCCGACTCTTAGCGACCCCATGGACTGCAGCCTACCAGGCTCCTCCATCCATGGGGTTTTCCAGGCAAGAGTACTGGAGTGGGGTGCCATTGCCTTCTCCACAGAGATGCTGAATCAGGTGTAAATCATATTCTTAAGCTTGCATTTGCGGAACCTTTACTTCTCAGTTGTAACAGTGCATGGTCCTTTAAAAAATTTTCTCTTCTGCTTTATGATACTTCAATAGATATTTGATTTTTCTCTGATTTTTAGTGTTTAATATAGCAAAAATCACCTTGTCTGTTAGCCTGAGTGGGGAAAACAGATGGCTCATAGAAATGGCCTTGGAGGACACTGCTATGATAAATTTTAGAGATCATGTCACATGGATATGGTATCACAGATATTTATAGATACACATTATTTTTCCCCACTCAATTTTTCAGTCAACTAATTGCTATCTATCAAAGACTGGCAAATTTAAAATTATGCCTGGGTTTGTCACTTTTGCTTTAAAATATCCTAGTGAGTTTTAACTGATGGCCACCAGTCACATTCGACATTATAAGTTGTCTTTATGTTCATTATTGTTCAGAGGATCATCACCGAGCTTAGTATGTTTTTTGATCCCTAAGAGTTCTGAAGAGCCATGGCCCTCAGTTGTGTATCCTGGCCACACGCTGAAGAGAGGTGTCAGCCAGGTACAAGTGTGTGCTCATTGACTTGATTACTGATAGATTTGGATGTGAAGTAGTTGGAATCATTTAGATCAAGAACACTTTCAGTTCAGTTCAGTTCAGTTCAGTCGCTCAGTCGTGTCCGACTCTTTGCAACCCCAAGAACCACAGCACACCAGGCCTCCCTGTCCATCACCAACTCCCGGAGTCCACCCAAACCCATGTCCATTGAGTCGGTGATGCCTACCAACCATCTCATCCTCTGTCGTCCCCTTCTCCTCCTGCCCTCAATCTTTCCCAGCATCAGGGTCTTTTTCAGTGAGTTAGCTCTTCGCATCAGGTGGCCAAGTATTGGAGTTTCAGCTTCAACATCAGTCCTTGCAATGAACACCCAGGACTGATCTCCTTTAGGATGGACTGGTTGGATCTCCTTGCAGTCCAAGGGACTCTCAAGAGTCTTCTCCAACACCACAGTTCAAAAGCATCAATTCTTCAGTGCTCAGCTTTCTTTATAGTCCAACTCTCACATTCATGCATGACCACTGGAAAAACCATAGCCTTGACTAGACGGACCTTTGTTGACAAAGTAATGTCTCTGCTTTTTAATATATTGACCAGTAAAACTTGAGACCCAGGAGTGCTGCTTTCTGAATTCTGAGTTAAGTGGGTTCATTTGTTTTCTCATGCATTGAGCAAGGTGAAGAGCACTTTCATTGCTTATAAACAGTGTTTAATTTTGATGTTTTTGTTTTCTTTTTCATGGTTTCAAGAAAGAAGTAATTGCTTTTCTTATTGTTTTAGTCTGAATTTAAATACTCAAGGGTGAAATTAAAGCCTTTTAAGGTTAAAGGAACCAAAATCCTAATTCAAATGAAGATTATGTAGGTTAAGAAGGAATCAATTCTATTTTCAATTCTTGGTGCCCCACATTATATTAAAAGTATTATGTCTTATAGTTTAAGAACTGAATATTGATTTGTTAAAATTAATGCTTAGATTATTATGGAAACATGAAATTACATTTATTTTTTACTTAATTTGTGTTCTTTAAATTTTTTGCTTTTAAGTTATAAGTAACCTATAATAGTTAGGTTGCTGCCAAGTCGCTTCAGTCGTGTCCGACTCTGTGCGACCCCATAGACGGCAGCCCACCAGGCTCCCCCGTCCCTGGGATTCTCCAGGCAAGAACAGTGGAGTGGGTTGCCATTTCCTTCTCCAGTGCATGAAAGGGAAAAGTGAAAGTGAAGTCGCTCAGTCGTGTCCGACTCTTCGACTCTTCGCGACCCCATGGACTGCAGCTCACCAGGCTCCTCCGTCCATGGGATTTTCCAGGCAAGAGTACTGGAGTGGGGTGCCATTGCCTTCTCCGAATAGTTAGGTTACTATTTGCCAAAATGTGGGTATACAAGCTGATTTTAAGGGATCTTTGAATGAATATTTACATTTTAATAGTTAGTACGTTTATTTTATACAGGTTAGAAAAGTTAACTAACCTGTATAAAATAGCTTTCATGGATTTATTGTTTAAGGTAAATATTTAATAATTCTAAATATAATAATAATAATAATAATTCTATAATAATATAATTCTAAATAATAAGACTAAATATTTAAAAATTCTTTTAAAGAAAAATGATAGTGGCTGTGTTATGTAGATATGGCAAAAATCAAAAGTTGATCTTGACTGACTGGGAAATACTGCTTTAGAAAACCTATTTGCTTGCTTCCTTCTTTCTCATGGAATCAGAGAGATTGAAAGATCTTCATTTTATGAGAGAGGGAGTGGAGAAGTAGAAAAGTGACTTGCCCAGAGTGCTTGGTTAGTCTTTGGCAGTGAGGACTAAGTAGGACTCATTGCTCCTAGGCAAGTGCTGCTTGTATAGGTTACCTTTTAATAGTTTTCTGCCCCTTCTTATCAGGCAGGTGACCTTTTCTGGAGCTCTTCGAAAGAGTTGAAAGCCGAATGTTAGCAGTTTCTGAGCACATGTCCAACTCTAGTTGCTCCTCTTAGATGATAAATTGTATTGCTATGTTTTGATGAAAATAACTTGCTTCAAATAAGTATGTTATGTTTATTCATTTAAAATATTTACTGAGAACACACTATGTCTGCCTCCTTAATCTCAATAATAGCTCTCAGTTACTTTTTAAAACATTTATTTAGCAGATAGTGTGTGAAAATGCACACTTTTGCCACGCCTGTCTGCGAAGCACTTTGTATGTCTTATTTGCCACTTACAGAATAGCCAGTGTTACTTATGATCTAGAAAGATAGGGGATTTGAAGGTTTTGTATTAATTGTCACACCTAAGTGCTAAAGAATCAAGAAAGGACACTGATAAATGACTGCTGAGGATTCTGTAATTTGAACAGGCAGGGCATTAGTGGGCTGCCCTGGTAGCTCAGATAGTAAAGAATTTGCCTGCAATGTGAGAGACCCGGGTTATCGAGAAGATGCCCTGGAGAAGGGAATGGCTACCCAATACAGTATTCTTGCCTGGAGAATTCCACGGTCAGAGGAGCCTGGTGGGCTACAGTCCATTGGGTCCCACAGAGTCAGAGTGACTGAGCGACTACCACTCACTTACTCAGGGCATTAATGGAAAAATAGATACTGGAATTCATCGTCTCTTGTTAAAAGAAAATGAAATAGAATTCTAGGAATGAAATAAGATTTTTTTTACTACCTTATATATTACCTTAATCTTTGTAGAAAATTTGATTCCAATAGCTGCTTCCCAAATTTTTGTTCTTTTCAGCTTTAATACTTGTTACTCACCACTGCCAACATAATATAAGCTCCCTAAAATTTAACTCATTATCTTATATCCCCTGCTGATCTCTCAAAAATCTACAGTGCTCCTCAGCGTCTACCACATTAAGTAGGAATGGTTCATCTGGTGTTCGAGATATTACTGTTTATAAAAATAAATGTTTAACAGTGACTTCTCTGGTAGTCCAGTGTAAGACTGCACTTCGACTGCAGAGGTGTGGGTTCTATCCCTGGACGGAGAACTAAGATCCCACTGCAGCGCTGTCAAAAAACAAGAAAGAAAAAAATGTTTGACAATAAACTGAGGCTTAGAGAAGTTAAGTAACTTGTGAAACCTGTAGTTTGTGATGAAGCTGCATTTCCAGCCTGGGTCTGCATGAGTTCTGAGACATGCATGAGAACTCTTCATGAGTTCTCAGAGCTGCTAACTGCTCTGAAATTTTTAGAATGTTATATACATTTTAAAAGGATTTGACCTTTCCCCTATATTCTCATCTCCCTATGCTATCACTCTGGTGTGCTAAATGGTTTTTTTCCCCCTTATGTGAAAACAGGAAGGGGTTGGGGTTGAGAGGATGGATCATGGGCTTGGAGCCAAAAATAGGCACAGTTCTGGTCACAGCTTCAGTTCTCATCTCTCAAGATCTCTCAGGACTAAAACTACTTCACCTGGATTTTGGTTTTTGGCAGTCTTCTAAAGTCTTCTTCCCTAACACTGCGTGTTTCATGCTTGCTTCTATAAACCATATGACTAACTTCATGCTGGGTTAAACTCACCTGCTTTAGTCTGAATAGGAGTGGGTATACATAATCTGGTTACCAAGTTGTTCCTATTCCCCATTTACCTCACTAGAAGTACAAACAATATATGTGTATTCACTGATCTTGTGATTTGAGTTTGATTTCTGCTGAAAGTATGCTGCTTGAGTATGTTTGGCTGAATTCCAGCCAACAGAAATAAGTGTATTTCCTTATAATTATACATGGGGAGATAATATCTATGCCTGGGGCAGAGATAAATAATGTGCTTCAGAATAAATTGCTTTTTGGAAGAAGGTTTAAACAGTGCAACATGGGAGATCTGCCCAGGGTACCCAAATGACTATAAGTCATTTGGAAGCACCTTTAACACTAACAAGAAGTATAGTGTTCTTGCAGGTTAGGTTTACTTCTGTCACCAGCAGCTTCACTCTGTTCTGTAAAAAAAGAAGGTGTTTTCCTTCCAGATTTACTCACTGATTGGGTGAAAAAGGAGGGTTACTCTTCAGGTTCTGACCTTGGATTCCACTTGCCCTTACATCAGTTTTTATAGGTCAGGGATTAAGGGGAAGAATTGACAACAGCAGTTTGTCACTTTAGATACCTGCTCTTCCCATGCCTTCTTGTTCACACTTCCTTTGCCGCCTTGCTCACTCCTTGCACTTTGCAGTGTTAGATACCTGAGAGTCTATCACGTACCTCTTGGGATACTGAGTTGATACGCATTGGAGATCAGGTCTGTGTGCTTTGAGTACTGTTTTCCTGTTAGGACCAATCTTAAAGGAGTTTATTCCAGAGGGCCAGGACATGTAGGAATCAATGAGAAAATGGCACCAGAGGTAAGTGACAAGTTTATAATGTACCCAAGGAGCAGAGATGATATTAGCTGAAAGGCTGATTTCCATCTTCCCTGTTGCCTCTGCTGGAGCTCCTGTGGTTGATAAGGTGAGGTAAGATTTCGTTATATGGTCAATCAGCTAACTCTGTAGATCCCCTGCCTTTGCTTTGTTGTTGTTTAGTTGCTAAGTTGTGCATGACTGTTTTGCAACTTCATGGACTGTAGCCCGCCAGGCTCCTCTGTCCACGGGATTTTCCAGGCAAGAATACAGGAGTGGGTTGCCATTTCCTCCTCCAGGGGATCTTCCCGACCCGGGAACTGAACTCGCGTCTCCTGCATTGCAGGTGAATTCTTTACTGCTGAGCCACTGGCGAAGCACCCCTGCCTTTGCTGGGGCCCTTAACACCTAAGATGACCATATATCTGATTTACTTGGGACCATCCCAGTTTCCCCGTAGCCCTAATACAATTATTAGTGCTCTTTCATTCCTAAAAAGGTCCTGGTTTGGATGATAAGTCATATGGCCACCTACTCATGATCATAAGAGCTCTCTGGCACTCGGGTAGAAGCAAAGCCTTAGTCTCTTCACTCCTCCTATTCACTGTTGAATGCCTCTACTGGAAAAGCCGCCAGGCCTCCATTCTCCCCATGTCAGGTCTTTCAGCTGCCACTTTGAAGGTATAAGTTTGAGAGGCAAAGAGGTTGGTTAGTCATTTTTCTCCTCCTTGTCCTAGAAACCACCCCACTCCTCCCCAAAAAACAGGCTAAAACCATTAAGAAAATGCTAGATCTATAGGCTAAGTTATCTCCTCCTTTCCATGTACTTCCTCTTATAGTTCTTGTCCTGCTATTCACTTGTACATTCTTTTTTCTTTCTTTTTATTTTTTTGTTCTTTAATTTTTGGCTGTGCTGGGTCTTCGTTGCAGCGGCTGCAAGCTTCCCTTTTTGTGGCTTGCAGGCTCCAGAGTGCATGGGGTTAGGATTTGCAGTGTGCAGGCTTCTCTCTAGTTGTGGTGCTCAAGCTTAGTTGCCCCGCAGCCTCCGGGATCTTAGTTCCCCTACCAGAGATCGAACCTGTGTCCCCTGCATTGGACGGTGGATTCTTAACCTCTGGACAACCAGGGAAGTCCCCTTCCTTTCTTTTTTAAAAAACTTCCTGTGGGTTGGTTTTTTTGCAGAGTTGATTTTGAGGAAAGGCATTTTGATGAATGATTTTCCACTGAGTTGGAGTTTTTTTCCTGAGATGTTTTTAACCCAAAGTGATGTGATATAGATATTAAAACCGTACTAAAGGCTTAGTTTTGTGGATTATCTATCTAGCACCAGGTACATTTGGAATAAAAGTTGACTCTTTCAGGTGTATAGGTTGGCCCTGTGACGAGTTTTCAGGTATTGTAGTTTTTCAGGTATGTGGGCAGTTGGCTGTAGAGCATCTTTGATGCCATGTAGTGTCATCATTGAAGAAGTTTAAGAGACCTGGGTTAAAGGCCTGATTTCACCTGTCTTGTGATCTTAGGCTGCTGATATTCTACCCCTGTGGAATCATGCAGTTTTATTGCTGAAAAGAACTAATGATCATCTAACTGAACCCCTTTAATTTTACATGTAAGAACATAAAGGAGTAAAGAGGTAAAATGATTAGCCCAGTAGCTCACAACTAGTAAGCAGTACAAACAAGATTAAAATCTGGGTCTTCTGACGTGGTCCCTCAGTAGGGAAAATATGAGGTTCTGCATTTATAAAGGACTTCCTCAAAGTGGCTTACTCCACCAGTACATTCTATCTGCGGTTTTATTGTCTCTGAAAGGGATTGTTTTGATTAAGTTGGTGATGCCTCATTATTTTGCAGATGAGTAGCAGAGATTTTCCAGGGTGGAGGCAGACTGTCAATCTGGTTGACTCTCCAGTTTAAATTCTTAGCCTGCCTATACTTCCTTATTTTAAAAAGTCTTCCAAGAACATTACTTAGAAGGAGGAATTTTTGCAAATCCAGATACCTGTCAAAATCTTGTTATACAACTTTCCTTATTCTAAATTTCCATTCAAGTCTTCTATCTAAATTCTGGTTGTATCTTTGGCATTACTCCTTAAAGCCAAGTAACTAATTGGAGTCTCTGAGGATTGTTTTGGTTTGTTTTTTTTTTTGTAGATTTCTTAACTATGTTTGGTGGCCTAGTACTAATATTTTATGGCTTCCTGCCATAGGTAGCTGCAGCATATTTTGCCTTAGACATACTGGCAAGAAACAACTGAAATTGGCATGTTTGGCAACCACCATCAACTTGATTTAGTCTCAGAGTTGATCTCTCTGTTTACCTTCCTGGAGGGTCTAAGCATTGGTGCCTACATTGGTTTAATTGTTAGAAATTGCCTATGAAGGGTAAAAAAAAGCTTTATTATGTTGTTACTGTTGCTTATTCAAGGAATTCTGCAAAAGTTAGGCAGGCAGTTTTCTTACTTAAACAAAAATGTAAAAATAAGAAACTTCTCAGAATGAATGAAGAGCATCTATGCTTTAATCAGGAAAGCATATTGTCCAGGTTAGTTCTCTGTGGCAGAAATGAGACAGGACATGAAGACAGTCTGTGGTCTGAGAATACCTCAAAATGAATGCATTGTCCACTCTCATAAATTCCCTGTAAATTCTTACTGTTGTTGAGGCCCTGAGAATCTGTTTTTAGTGTTGCCCTAGCTCTCTTTGGGGCTTCCCAGGTGGCTGTAGTGGTAAAGAATCCTCCTACCAATGAGGGAGACACAGGATACCCAGGTTTCATCCTTGGGTAGGGAAGAGCCCCTGGAGTAGGAAGTGGCAACCCACTCCAGTATTCTTGCTTGGAAAATTCCACTGGCGGGCTACAGTTCATGGGGTCACTAAGAATCAGACACAGCTGAGCAACTGAGCACTCAACAGCTCTATTTGAGGAGCTTTTGTCCTTTGACATTTCACTACTTCCATACTTTACTATTGAGAATTTCCTGTTGAATCATACAATTTATCAGATTATGGCACTTATAAGACAGACTTCCCACTTATTCATGTTTTTAAAATGTCATGTATTAATTATGGGAAATTTGGAAAATAGATATTTAAAGAAAGAAGTATCACACCTACTCAGGATGACCATTTTGGACATATGGGACATACTTTATTTAGTCTTTATATTTATATGTGCATATTTAAAAAAATAAAATTGAAATTAGGCCACCTCTGCTGTTTTATGTTTTTTCTTAATTTTTTCTCATATATCACCTTGCTATTTAACATTTTTTCTAAGTTGACTCCTTAAAACCGTATTTGAAAGGAAACTTTATATTATTATAATGTCCATGAAATCATGGGTTTAATATGCTAGGTTTTTTCCCAGTAACACACGGTAAAATACATAATTGTTAAAGTCATTTCTCTACTGTCTGCAATCATCCAGTGGCCTCTGCTTACTACACTTTAGGAGGAACAGGGAATCAGACATATTGGATTTGAATCCCGCTTTGCCTCTTAACTGTGGTGTGTTTTTTTGGATGGTGAGTTTACCTCTTTGTGCCTTAGTTTCCTTGTTGGAAGAATGGGGATATTGGAGAAGATGATCTGTTGGCTGTCTTCCGACTGTTCTGTGATTCTGATATGGATTTTTTTCCTCTGTTTCTGTTTAGGAAGTAGAAACATTTTCTAGAGGTTGGTGTGCTGGCTTAGGATTTAAAGACCCTAATTCTATTAAACTCCACTGCTATTAGTCATCTGATTTTAGAGAAATCATTTTATTTCCCAGTGTTCTAGTTGTCTCTTTAGGGTGTTGCTGCCACTTTAATTTCTGCTTCTCTTTTAGTGTAAAATGTTTCAAACTAGGAGTCAAGGCTTCCTTCATTGAGGCAAACCAGTGCCTTACTCTTCACATCCTTAAAATGGGGATAATATTTCTGCCTTACTTACTTAATTGGATATGTGGAAAAATGAAATAATTGGTAGAGGAGTGGAATAGTTTTCAGGATAAAGATACTGGATAAGAGCAGAGTAACTGCAGAAGTATTACTCCTGTGGCTACTTCTTTGTAGTGAACAGCAAAATTCATGTGATACCACCTTCTCTCTCCACCCCTGCCTGCGCTTGCCATTTGATTTTTTTTTTTTCTCCCTAATTTCAGTTCAGTTCAGTTTAGCTCAGTCATGTCTGACTCTTTGCGACCCCATAGACTGCAGCACGCCAGGCCTCCCTGTAAACTGAGTAAACCCTGAGTAAACTCCTGGAGTTTACTCAAACTCGTGTCCATTTAGTTGGTGATGCCATCCAACCATCTTATCCTTTGTCGTCCCCTTCTCCTCCTGCCCCCAATCCTTCCCAGCATCAGGGTCTTTTCCTATGATCCAGTGAGTCAGTTCTTCACATCTGGTGGCCAAAGTATTGGAGTTTCAGCTTCAGCATCAGTCCTTCCAATGAATGTTCAGGACTGATTTCCTTTAGGATGGACTGGTTGGATCTCCTTGCTGTCCAAGGAACTCTCAAGAGTCTTCTCCAACACCACAGTTCAAAAGCATCAGTTCTTTGGCGCTCAGCTTTCTTTATAGTCTAACTCTCACATCCATACATGACCACTGGAAAAACCATAGCCTTGACTAGATGGACTTTGTTGGCAAAGTAATGTCTCTGCTTTTTAATATGCTGTCTAGGTTGGTCGTAACTTCCCTTCCAAGCAGTAAGCGTCTTTTAATTTCATGGCTGCAGTCACCATCTGCAGTGATTTTGGAGCCCAGAAAAATAAAGTCTGCCACTGTGTCCACTGTTTCCCCATCTATTTGCCATGAAGTGATGGGATCAGAGGAGAAGGCAATGGCACCCCACTCCAGTACTCTTGCCTGGAGAATCCCAGGGACGGCGGAGCCTGGTGGGCTGCCATCTGTGGGGTCGCACAGAGTCGGACATGACTAAAGCGACTTAGCAGCAGCAGCAGCAGATGGGATCAGATGCCATGATCTTAGTTTTCTGAATGTTGAGCTTTAAGCCAACTTTTTCACTCTCCTCTTCCACTTTCATCAAGAGGCTCTTTAGCTCTTCTTCCCTTTCTGCCATAGGGTGGTGTCATCTGCATATCTGAGGTTATTGATATTTCTCCCGGCAATCTTGATTCCAGCTTGTGCTTCCTCCGGACCAGCGTTTCTCATGATGTACTCTGCATATAAGTTAAATAAGCAGGGGGACAATATACTGCTTTGACTTACTCCTTTCCCGATTTGGAACCAGTCTGTTGTTCCATGTCCAGTTCTAACTGCTGCTTCCTGACCTGCATACAGGTTTCTTAAGAGACAGATAAGGTGGTCTGCTATTCCCTTCTCTTTAAGAATTTTCCACAGTTTATTGTGATCCACACAGTCAAAGGCTTTGGCATAGTCAAGAAAGCAGAGGCAGATGTTTTTCTGGAACTCTCTTGCTTTTTCGATGATCCAGCGGATGTTGGCAATTTGATCTCTGGTTCCTCTGCCTTTTCTCCATCCTGCTTTAACATCTGAAAGTTCACGGTTCACGTATTGCTAAAGCCTGGCTTGGAGAATTTTAAGCGTTATTTTACTAGTGTGTGAGATGAGTGCGATTGTGCGGTAGTTTGAGCATTCTTTGGCATTGGCTTTCTTTGGGATTGGAATGAAAACACCTTTTCCAGTCCTGTGGCCACTGCTGAGTTGTCCAGATTTGCTGGCATATCGAGTGCAGCACTTTCACAGCATCATCTTTGAGAGTTTGAAATAGCTCAACTGGAATTCCATCACCTCCACTAGCTTTGTTTGTAGTGATGCTTCCTAAGGCCTACTTGACTTCGGCTCTAGGTGAGTGATCATACCATTATGATCATCTGTCGTGAAGATATGTTTTGTATAGTTCTTCTGTGTATTCTTGCTACCGCTTAATATCTTCTGCTTCTGTTAGGTCCATACCATTTCTGTCCTTCATTGTGCCCACCTTTGCATGAAATGTTCCCTTGGTATCTCTAATTTTCTTGAAGAGATCTCTAGTCTTTCCCATTCTATTGTTTTCCTCTATTTCTTTGCACTGATCACTGAGGAAGACTGTCTTACCTCTCCTTGCTATTCTTTGGAACTCCGCATTCAAATGAGTATATCTTTCCTTTTCTCCTTTGCTTTTTGCTTGTCTTCTTTTCACAGCTATTTGTAAGGCCTCCTCAGACAGCCAGTTTGCCTTTTTGCATTTCTTTTTCTTGGGGATGGTCTTGATCCCTGTCTCCTGTATAGTGTCACAAACCTCCGTCCATAGTTCTTCAGGCACTCTATCAGCTATAATCCCTTGAATCTATTTGTCACTTCCACTGTGTAATCGTAAGGGGTTTGATTTAGGTCATACCTGAATGGTCTAGTGTTTTTCCCTACTTTCTTCAATTTCAGTCTGAATTTGGCAATAAGGAGTTCATGATTGAGCCACAGTCAGCTCCCTCTCTTGTTTTTGCTGACTGTGTAGAGCTTCTCCATCTTTGGCCGAAAAGAATATAATCAATCTGATTTCAGTATTGACCATCTGGTGATGTCCACGTGTAGAGTCTTCTCTTGTGTTGTTGGAAGAGTTCCCTAATTTAGGAACTGCCATTCGACCCCAGTTTTGTGACCTTGGACAAATCACCCAGTTTTAACTTCTCCATGGGCTAATTGCATGCAACCTGCACTGAAGCCTGCACTCAGCCTGCAAAAATCAAGGTGCTGTCTTCTCTTTAAACATTGGAAGATATGGCCGACTTAAGCCTGTACTCCTCTGGCTGAGTAGTGGCTTTCTTTTAAATAAGGTTGTGTAATCTCTCCTCTACTATTTAATCTGGCAAATTTCACTCATTTGCTTTGTTGACTGGCCCCTGTGTACTTGAGAGGCTAGATTGTATAGTGGTAAGGAGCACCATCTCTGGAGACAGATTACCTGGATTCAGATCCCAGCTCACATTTTTGGTTGCTGTGTACCTTCAGGTTACTTGGTTTTTCTGTAGTTTCATCTGGATACTAAGGATAATATCTGATTCGTAGGGTTATTAAGAGGATTAGAAGATCCACTACATGTAAAACCCTTAGGATAGTCCCTCACCCAGAGTAAGTTTAGCTGATGTTAGCTATTGTTTTAGTTCAAATAGCTTAATAATTAGCTAACATATTAGTTAACATTTATCTACCTGTGTTATTTATCAGGCAGTGGGCCAAGCCCTTCACACAGATGTATCATTAATCTTAATGTGTGTTTGTCCCTCAGTCATGTCTTTGCGATCCCATGGACTGTAGCCTGCCAAGCTCCTCTGTCCATGGGATTTGCCAGGCAAGAATACTGGAATGGGTTGCCATTCCCTTCTCCAGAGGATCTTCCCGACCCAGGGATCAAGCACATTGCAGGCAGATTCTTTACCATCTGAACTACCAGGGAAGTCCAGTAACACTATAGACAATAGGTAGAGTTATTTTCTCAGTTTTGCAGTTGAGAGGATATAATTGAGAGAGGTTACGTAACCTGTCTAAAGGTACATAGGTAGTAAGTGGTATAGTCAATCTCTGCTTTTTTTGAACTGACCAGATGAGTCACAGAGACAGAACTGTAGAAACTCTCACAGACTGAGAGCATTTTTCATGTTCTAATCTGATTTATCCTTGCTTCATCAGCTCTCCTTAGCTTTTTGGGGTCAGAAATTTGGGCACAACTGTTCTGCTCCCTCTACTGGCTAAAAAGCAGCCCAACAATTTCATATGATGCCTCAGTTTGTATCCTTTGGGTTTTTTGCCAACACATGGTTGAAAAGTGTTATCTTTGTACAGGGCTCTTAATACCTTGCCTAAGGAAATGGGGCAGGGTGGAGGAGACTATGCACCTTGCTTCTTCTGACACTGACCTTGAGGGCAAGCGGAGGAAGCAGGCCCTGTCATAGTGATAGTTTCCGCCTCAGTGATTCCAGCCTCCTGTGGACTTGGGCTGCCATTATCATTTTAGGTACTAAGGACACATCATTTTAAATGATCCCAAGGCACTCTACAAATAACCATTCATGTTAAATCACTGAGTATTTATTTTGTAAAATTAAATCCAAAATGAACATTAAAGATAATCTGGGTGATAGGGGAAGATTCTTTGGTTGAGAATGGTTATGACATTGAGTGCATAGGTGTAGATATTCTGTTTCCTTTTTTATTGAACTTTTTTTTTATGCTACTGCAGTTCAAGAGAGGTTGTGCTGCCAGCAGAGAGAGGTTGTGCTGCCTGTACATATCTTAATGAAACACTGAGGTGCCCTCAGTTATATTTCTTTTCTGTGAGTATCCCAGCACATCCTGGAGAGTTTTATTTTCTTTTTCTATCATGAACATTAATATATATATATAAATATATAGGGACGTCCCTGGTGGTCCAATGATTAAGTCTTAACCTTCCAATACAGGGGATGAAGTTTGATCCCTGATTGGGCAGGTAAGATCCCACATGCCCCTGACCAAAAAACCAAAGCATAAAAAAGGATACAATATTGTAACATCTTCAATAAAGACTTTAAAAATGGTCCACATTAAAAAAAAATCTTTAAAGTATATATATTTTTAGTTTTTTGGTAATGTGCAAGCATATACAAAAATGTAGTATACCTATCTATAACAATTAACATTTTATCACCTATTCCCCTCCATTTTTTTCTGGAATATTTTAAAGGAACGTCCAGACATTCACCACTTAACCCCATTAGAGAATACATCCTTAACTGATAAGAAGTTTTTTTTTCTTTTTTAACATGACCACAATACCATTACTATACCTAAAAGATACAACAGTGTCATGCAATATTTAAATAGGAAGAGAGATATCGAATTTGACAGTGTGTTGGTCGTTTGTTAAGTTTGATTCTAATGTTAGTTTTTTAAAAAAGAATATTTTACACATACATTTGAGGTCCCTTTTACTGTTTCTGCTTATTCTTAAATAATATGGTGGTATTTTGTATATTTATATATACCTAATGTTTTCCTTTACATATCCTTCTGAAACCTGTTTTTAGTACTTAAAATTAGGTTTTCAAAGTTTATTCACTTT
The DNA here is from genome assembly GCF_054371585.1 of Giraffa tippelskirchi. Lineage (NCBI taxonomy): Eukaryota > Metazoa > Chordata > Mammalia > Artiodactyla > Giraffidae > Giraffa > Giraffa tippelskirchi. The sequence goes on along the minus strand of NC_137281.1, from coordinate 141,164,185 downwards.
GGTACATGTATCTAGCTCATTTTAAATGCTGTATAATGGTTCCACTGAGCTTAGATTTCATTTGTATTTTCATCCCGATCGTTTTTATTGTTTATATATTGATGGATATTTATGTTATCTACTTTTTTTTTTTTTTGCTATTATCAACAGTGAGGCAGTGGACATTCTTGTACGTTTCTTTGTGCCATTTTGAAAAAGGATATCTATAATTTACATTTCTCTAATTGCTATAGAGGTTGAGATCCTCTATAATATCTGTTTGCCCTTTGATTTTCCTCTTCTGTGAGTTGTCATGATTGCCTTTTTTCCTAGTGGTTTTCAAAATTGATTTGTAGAAATTCTTCTGTATTCTTCAAAATAAGCCATGATCACTTTTGTGCGTTGCTACTAGAACAAAGCTAGTAGAGGTGATGGAATTCCAGTTGAGCTATTTCAAATCCTCAAAGACAATGCTGTGAAAGTGTTGCACTCAATATGCCAGCAAATCTGGACAACTCAGCAGTGGCCACAGGACTGGAAAACGTCAGTTTTCATTCCAGTCCCAAAGAAAGGCAATGCCAAAGAATGCTAAAACTACTGCACAATTGCACTCATCTCACACACTAGTAAAGTAATGCTCAAAATTCTCCAAGCCAGGCTTTAGCAATACGTGAACCGTGAACTTCCAGATGTTAAAGCAGTATGGAGAAAAGGCAGAGGAACCAGAGATCAAATTGCCAACATCCGCTGGATCATCGAAAAAGCAAGAGAGTTCCAGAAAAACATCTGCCTCTGCTTTCTTGACTATGCCAAAGCCTTTGACTGTGTGGATCACAATAAACTGTGGAAAATTCTTAAAGAGAAGGGAATAGCAGACCACCTTATCTGTCTCTTAAGAAGCCTGTATGCAGGTCAGGAAGCAGCAGTTAGAACTGGACATGGAACAACAGACTGGTTCCAAATAGGAAAAGGAGTACGTCAAGGCTGTATATTGTCCCCCTGCTTATTTAACTTATATGCAGAGTACATCATGAGAAACGCTGGGCTGGAAGAAACACAAGCTGGAATCAAGATTGCCGGGAGAAATATCAATAACCTCAGATATGCAGATGACACCACCCTTATGGCAGAAAGTGAAGAAGAACTAGAGCCTCTTGATGAAAGTGAAAGAGGAGAGTGAAAAAGTTGGCTTAAAGCTCAACATTCAGAAAACTAAGATCATGGCATCTGGTCCCATCACTTCATGGGAAGTAGATGGGGAAACAGTGGAAACAGTGTCAGGCTTTATTTTGGGGGGCTCCAAAATCACTGCAGATGGTGATTGCAGCCATGAAATTAAAAGATGCTTACTCCTTAGAAGGAAGGTTATGGCCAACCAATATAGCATATTTAAAAGCAGAGACATTACTTTGCCAACAAAAGTCTGTCTAGTCAAGGCTATGGTTCTTCCAGTGGTCATGTAGGGATGTGAGAGTTGGACAGTGAAGAAAGCTGAACGCCGCAGAATTGATGCTTTTGAACTGTGGTGTTGGAGAAGACTCTTGAGAGTCCCTTGGACTGCAAGAAGATCCAACCAGTCCATCCTAAAGGAGATCAATCCTGGTTGTTCATTGGAAGGACTGATGCTGAAGCTGAAACTCCAATACTTTGGCCACCTCATGGGAAGAGTTGACTCATTGGAAAAGACCTGATGCTGGGTAGGATTGGGGGCAGGAGGAGAAGGGGACGACAGAGGATGAGATGGTTGGATGGCATTACCGACTCGATGGACATGGGTTTGGGTAAACTCCGGGTGTTGGTGATGGACAGGAAGGCCTGGCGTGCTGCGATTCATGGGGTCGCAAAGAGTCGGACACGACTGAGTGACTGAACTGAACTGAACTGAACTAGAATCTTCATAATTTTAGGCAGTCCCTTCTTGGTCCCTGTCTGCTCCCTCTGTTTAACTCCGGTTAAGTTGATTTCTGTTTTTATTCCTGTGGCCCTTTGTTTTATTCTTACCTACTGGGTTTTGACTTGTGCTACCAAGGCAGAGAATCTCTTCAGTTGTCCATCAACTGAATTTGCTTTGTTGGTTATGGTTTGTTTTTCGTTTTGTAATGCGGACAATCTCGAATAGTGGTTAAGAGAATGGGGACTATGGAGTCTTTTAACTATTTCCCTTTGAATCTTGAAAGTGAAAGTCAAAGTCGCTCAATCTTGTCCGATTCGTTGTGACCCTATGGACTATACAGTCCATGGAATTCTCCTGGCCAGAATACTGGAGTGGGTAGCTGGTCCCTTCTCCAGGGGATCTTCCCATTCCAGGGATCGAACCCAGGTCTCCCGCATTGCAGGTAGATTCTTTACCAGCCGAACCACTAGGGAAGCCCTTTGAATCTTGTCTTAACCACTTTGCTTACTTTTGTTACCTTGGCAAGTTACTTAACTCTCTTGTAGTTGACTTTATAGTCCATAAAACCCAAGAGAGTAGAGCTATTATGATCCTAGGTTTGTATTTGATGAAACTCAGGCTCAGAGAGATTAGATTAGAAACATGAGTAAGTAGAAAAAACATGTGGGCCTCTTTATCTTTTAATTTGCACTTTTGATAGAAAGGTGGACACAGGAAAATATTTCTGTAAATATAAGATACAAAGTAGCAAAAATAGTGCCAAGTCCCTGACCTATGGCCTCAAGTGGTGGGGAAAACAGAAAGAGTAGAGACCACGTAGAACTAAAGTGCCTGTGGCTTGTCCAAATTTATGAATAGGGAAGAAAACCCCTTTATGCCATTTTTCATTAAAATAAAGCAAACAAAACCCCAAACTTTATTTTAATGACTTTAACTTTATAAGAGATATGGAATTTAAATAACCATCCCAGGCCAGCCTACTTGAACTAGTCAAATCATAAACAAAGAATATTGTGGGTCATAGTCAAGGGATCGTTCTGGTAGATAAATGGAGGAGGACACAACTTGATTTTGACCAACAATGGAAGGAAGAACCCCAAGAAACAAAGGAACTCAAGGAATGAAGGCAGCTTCTTTCTAGAGGAGGGAGAATAAGTTTGATTTGGCTACTATATTTTCTACTTTTTTTTTTTTTAACTAAAAGAGGAAATATGTTTGTGGCAAAACGTCAAGTAGTAAAGGAAGGTATAAAGTAATAATTAAAACGTAATGATTTTTCAAACAATATATACCCAAAGAACAGAAAGTAGGGGCTTGAACAAATATTTATACATCCATATGCTCTTAGCAATGCTATGCATAAGAGCCAAAAGGTGGAAACAACCTAAATATCTATAGATGGATGAATGAACTTTTAAAAAAAATATGATGTTTGTATAATGAAATATTACTGAGCCTTACAAAGAATGAAATTCTGATATATGCTACCATATGGATGAACCTTGAAGATGTTATGCTAAGTGAATAAGCCAGACACGAAGGGACAAATATTATATGATTCCACTTATATGGAGGTACCTAGAGTAATCAAATTCATAGAGGCAGAAAGTAAAATGATGGTTACTGAGCACTGGGGAGAGATATTGTTTATTGGGTACAGAATTTTAGTTTGAAATAATGTAAAATTTCTGGAGATGGATAATGGTGATGTTTGCACAACACTGCAAATATACTTAATGCCACTGAATTGTACACTCATAAATGATTAAAATGCTGCATTTTCTGTTATATATATTTTATCACAATGAAAAGTCTCCCAGCAGCCCTAGCCTAAAAGTGGTGTCCACTGAAAACAACATCTTTTACAGCTATCTAGATATGCAAATACAAGCATAGACATGCAAACATAAGCATGTTCATTCAGTGTCTATTCTTTAGGACATTCACTTAGGTGCTAGAAATTCTGCAGTGAACAAAACTTACAAGGTTCCTGCTGTCGTGGAGCTTTTTAAAAATTTGTTTTATACAAAAGGATGTTGGTATGCATACTGTTTTACACTTCATGTTTTTCCCCTGACAAAGACCTTTGGTCATCTTTCTGTGTTAGTTCTTATAGACTTGTTGATTTAGTGGTTGCATCTAGTGGTACACTCTTGTATGATTGTGATACAATTTGTAGCTATTATATTGAATGGAGAAGAAGAGGCGAAAGTATAGAACTTACTATTTTTCTGCCCTGTTGTAAGTTACATTTTTATTAGGAATATAATATAGGCTTATTATAAAGAGTCAAGCCATGCCAAATCTATAAAGTAAAAGTAAAAACTTTCTAACATGTATTCTACCTCTCTTTTAATACTACTCCCTGAAAGTAGTGAACCCTTTTAACAGTCCATTGTTCATCCTTCCAGACATGTATAATGCATTTGCAAAAATAAAGAATATGTAGAACATGTATCTTCTCATTCTCTAGGAGCTGGTACATGCAGTAGAATATTGCTCATTCAACTCAGACTATAGAGAGTTGTGCAGAGGAAAGAGCTGGACTGAGCTTCATGAGAGCCAAGTTCTGTCTTGATCCTGCTGCTGTAACAGACAATTCCTCAGTTATCCTTTGTCTGGTGTCCCATAGTCAATGAGATCTCATCAAGGAGAGTGCTTTGGAAACTATTATGCTTTAAATTTTGGGATAATTTCTTTAGAGTTCTTTGATTGCAAGCAGTAGAAAGCAACTCAAGTTCTGTTAGACCAGAAAAAAAGTGGGGGAACATTAGTGGAAGAATTTTAGGTAGCAAATGAAGAAGTGTGTAAATGACTGGGTCTCTGGAAATTCAGGAATTTCTGTGTGTCTGTTCAAGATGTAATTCCTGGGGAAAAGTGAGTGACTTAGAGGCGACATGTCCACTGATGATTAAGAGGGTAGAGTCTTGGGTTTATGTGCCTCATCAGAGTCTCACGGAGGTGGGGAGATGCAGTTTTGAAAAGTATGGGATTCAGGCTGGCAAAATGAAATGTCAGCCTTGAAATGCCAGCTGTTTTAACCCTAGATTCTTGCTCCCCTCTCAAGGAGGAGATGATCGCCGGGTTCTACTATGGCACATGGAACAAGCTATCCACTCCAGAGTTAAGCCCATACAGCTGAAAGGAGAGCATCATTCCAACATTTTTTGCCTGGCTTTCAACAGTGGGAACACCAAAGTATTCTCTGGAGGTGAGCAGAAGGGAGATTTCCCCTTGGGAAATTGACTGTGGCTGGGATTTCAGATAAAGGAGTGCTAAAATTACTCCTAATTTTCTTTGCTTTAGCCCATTTAGTTGTGGAAATATTGGTTTCCCATAGCTTGTCTTCTCTGTATGATAGCAGTTTAGATACACGTATCAGACTACTGTCTGTCTGTCCATTCTCTCCTTTGCTCTTGTTTCTATCTTTTTTGGTAGAAAACTTTTCATATTGCAGTCTGGTACACAGACACATATTAGAATGAGTACTTAACTTTACTATGTGTGACTCACTCTGATTTTTTTTTCTATTCTATTTTGTTTTTAAAGATTTTAAAGGTGGTGATTCCAGTTGGTATTATGACCCATTAGTGGCTCCTGTTTGAAAACATGTTATGTTGGGGTATAATTGGAATGGCTTGCCATCAAGCCAGCCTCTTGATGGCATCCATCAATCACACTCCTGTCTGACCACTACATTTCTAGGCCTAACCTCTCTTCTGCTTCCATGGTAGCTCAGACAGTAAAGAATCTTCCTGCAATGCAGGAGACCTGGGTTCAGTCCCTGGGTTGGGAAGATCCCCTGGAGAAGGGACTGGCAACCCACTCCGGTATTCTTGCCTGGAGAATTCCATGGACAGAGGAACCTGGCGGGCTACGGTCCATGCGATCACGAGGAGTCACATAATTGAGCGACTAACACTTTCTCTTCTGCACTGCAGATTTCCCCACTGGATATCTACCTTGTGTTCCAAAAGTAGTTTAAATGCAGCAGATCTAAAACTTAAGATTTTAGTCCTTCTCACCTGCATAGATATTTCCACTTGTTTCATGGATTCCCTTTTTCATTTATTATCACCATTCAAGTAATTATCTAAATTGTTAGGTTTAACTTTTATGGAACTGCTGACATTGAAGCATTTTCAACCTACAAAAATGACAATTTCATATGGTTCAATCTAATAGAAATCTCAAAATCAGTGTCAAACATGCCTTTCTGTCATTTTTACATCTTGTAAGTCACCAGCTATTAATATTTTGAAAGCTTCATATTCATCCTTTAGTTTCTGTTCTGTTGCTATACCTACTGCTCTGATTCAGGTCCTGATTTTTGGCCTAGACTACTGTAGTGTCCTTCTGTGATTTCTGCTACCAGTGTCTCCTTACTCATTGCTTATACAAGTTTTCTTTGAAAAGTTGAATCAATCCTGTGAACCTTTGACCTTCAGTGTCTGTCCACAGGATAAAGTCTGAACCCAGTCTATCTGCCTGGCCTCCTTTTCATCTTGTGCTCTAGATTCCTAAGTCATTGCCATCTTAAGTGCCATTACTGTTTTTCCACAGGCCATGATTATTGTCCAACCCCACCAATTACCCTAAGTCTTCCATTGGTTAGAGTTCTGAGTTTCTATTCAAGTGTCTCCTTTCCCATAAAAACATATTCGCTGTGTATTTTCACCCTGCTCATAAAGGACACAATTGCCCCTTTATCTGTGTCCCCATAGTAGAGCATATCACTACAGATAACCTGTCTTGTCACGATTAATTGTTCATGCAGGTAGACTGTGAATTCCTCAATCTTATTTCTCTCAGATCTTCAGCACTTCACACTGTGCCTGTTAACCTATAAGACATTGATATGGGTTTGATTTACTTCGTATAAACCCACAATAAAGTTACAGGGAGGACTTAAAGATGACCTAGCCACATCTCTACTGCTTATGCTTTTAGCATAGAGCGGTAATTTTTTTTTACTGTCTTCCTTTTGAAGTTTGTATTTGTTGGATATATAAACCACTTGAAGGCAGGACTACACATATCATGAGTGTATAGTATTTTTAGATGCCTTGATGGAATACAGAGAATGCAAGAGAAAAAAGTTGTGGATAAAAACTTTCCTGTCATTTAGTATCATCATCATTAAATTTTAATTAAATCATTATTAAATTTTAATGCTATAAAAGATGATGAGGATGTGAATAGTGGCAAACATTTGTTGGGGGGCCTAGTTCTATTCTGAATGCTTTTACACTTTTATCTCCATAATTACTATGAAGTAGACACAATTATTCCTGTATTGCTGAGACACAGAAAAGTTACAGATATTATTCCAGGTCTCACGGATAATGAATGTTTTGTTTAAAAACAAACAAAAAAAACCAGAACAAACAAAAAAACACTAGCTTGGAATAGTTGATTGATTTGCTGGTGATCACTTACTCTTTTCCTGAAGAGCCATTGTTTTGTTTTTGTTTTTTTTAATCATTCATTGGATAATGCATTTTGGAAATTGTTATTGTGTTATTTCTAGTTGCTATTATGCTTTTTAAAATTCTCTATAAGTATATTCTATCCTTCCTAGTGATTTTTATAAATCTTTTTTCTAATTAGCACTCTTAATTTTTATTAACACTGACTTTGTCCATTTATTTTCCCTGAAATCTTTAACATACTGAATTGTAATATGAATGGGACCACTTTGCAAGAATTGTCAAATGTCTGCTTTTTCCCTTACAGGAAATGATGAGCAAGTTATCCTCCATGATGTTGAAAGGTAAATAGATTGTTGATATGTGAAAGTGATTAACTCTGTTTTTCATATGAAGAAAGGCAGATATCTCTTTAGACCAAAATAGTTCTTCTTTTTTTGAAGTAAATAGCATAAAATCAACTGTCTTGCTGAAAAAAAGATTTCAGTAATAGTTTTGAAATTAAGTTTTGATTTATAAAAAGATTTGCAAAGTTGATATAAAATTATAGTTTTCTGGTGAAATTTTAAAGGGCGAGGTTAAAAGGGAAGGAAACACTTAACCCTCACAATAATTTTATGAGGCAATACTATTATGATCTCAATTAGGAAACTGAGGCATGGAGATGTTAGGTAACTTAAGGTCAAGTGATGTTAGGATCTGAACTGAGGCAGCTTGGCTTTGGGGCCATGCATTTTCTCACATGCCAGACATCAGGAATTCCTCTTCTTCCCTTGCTGGCATCAGGGCTACTTTATTGTTTTCCCTCACTTTTTGGAAATCCAGCACCACTCCCCAAGACTGTACACAAGCAGATGCATTCTGTAGTAAATCAAAACATGAAACTCATATGTTGAGTCACTTTTTTGGTGGGCACGTGGTGGGGAGGAGTACAGCGGGGATCTTAGTTCTGCACCCAGGGATTGAACGTGAGCCCTGGCAGTGAAAGCACCAAGTCCTGACCACTGGACTGCCAGGGAATTCCCTTGAGTCACTTTTAAATACGCTCAGTGCAAAAAACAAACTTGTTGTGAGGTCTTGTCTCTTTAATAATACCTTCTTCTTTTAACCTGAAAGTTGAATACCTACTTCTTACTTTTTAGTAAATGTAATATTGTTTGGGTTTAGCTGGGTTGACTTTCTCCTGGAAATGAAAAGAGCTTCATTCGAGAAACTAGAGGGCTGGGACTCTGCACTATTTTTATGTGTATGTGTGTGCCTGTGTGCCTCTCTCTGCTCTCTGTCTCTCAGCAGTGAGACCTTAGATGTGTTCGCTCATGAAGATGCGGTGTATGGCTTGTCAGTGAGCCCTGTGAATGACAACATTTTTGCCAGCTCCTCCGATGATGGCCGGGTTCTCATCTGGGACATCCGGGAATCTCCCCATGGAGGTAGGGCCCCTGTGCACAAAGTAGTTGGACTGTGCTGCAGAGTTTGACGTCAGCTTCATCACAGATCCAGTTTATGACTTGAGTAACCTGGATGGAAGTGCTGTAAAGGGAGAGGAAACTCATATGGGGACATAAATGTGTGTCTCTGGAGGTTGCATCCTACCCCTCAGTAGTCAGAAGTGAGGCACCTTTGCCAGTCCTCTTCCAGTCACTTGTAATCTAGACCTTTGTACTAATGTAAACACCACAGTATCTTGTTGTGTAGTAGCCGCAAGGAATAGAATGTGTGGTGCCTCGTTTGTAGAGGGTAGCCACAAGGGCCAGCTGTGTGCATGGTGCTGAAATGCACATATTCTTGGTTATTTAAGAGAATGGGGGTGTTGCGCACTTTGTTGCATCCTAGTTCCAGGGTTTTTATTTTGCTGGAAGAACCACAGACTCTCACCTTAACTGTGTATAGAAACTTAAAATAATAGAGGATACACTCTGTTTAAGGGGGATTGTCTGGGTGAGTTCCTCTTCTGAATGTTTTCTTTGCATCTCTGGAATGTAAAATGAAGAATTTATCTTGTTGACTTTCTCTGAAGTTCTTCAGGAAATTCACCTTTTCAGCTCATTTCCTGCAGAGAGATTTCAGTCACTCTGTCTTCAGAGGCTCTTTTCTCCAGCATGCCCTCAGTGCCACCCACAGCCCCATTCTTGGTACAGCTTTGTCAGGACCATACCTCTGTACCCGAGTTACTGTCCTGCCTGCCTTGTCTGGCAGACTCTTAGTCTTTATTCTGTATGTGGAGCATTTAATATGTTGGTCTGTGCTCATTACTGAGGTTCAGGCTATAGGAGAAGGTTATTCTCAGGGTCAGGAAGATAAGGTAGCCAAAGCATCATCTATGGTTGAATGTAATGGTTTGCTTCCTAGATGAAATTCTCCTTTGTCTGAACTGCCTCCTGGCTGAGATGATTGAGCACTCCCTGTGCCCTCTCCCCCCACAGAGGCCTGTGACGTATCCTGTACGGAATCATAGACTGAGAAGTGCTTTCCGCCTACTGCTTCTAAACAACTTCCACAGGATTGAGTCCTCCCAGGCAGCAGAGTGGTTCCTTCCTCACCTGGAGCCAGCTAGTATACGCAAGAGGCTGCAGGGTTTCTAGGGGAAGTTCATATACATAGGAGCTGGCTGGATGCAAGAGAAGTTCAAGTATTAGATGTCTTTTTTTTTTTTCTTTTGAAGTATTCCAACATTGGAAATGAAATCTTAAAATTCTAGACTGAAGCCATTTTCTTTTCAATTTAGGGAGCAATATTACCAGAAGGAAAAACTGCACTGTTATTTTAAGTCTGTATAGTTATAAAACTTAATTTCTAAAGCTGGCAAATTTGGATTAAGGTATAATAATCCTACCAGTAATTGAGTGTGAATTTTTTTAGCTCATGAGGAATTCAGCTTTACTTACTGTAAAACAGCTTACCTTCCTGGTTACAATGACCATTTCTGTTTTGTTACAGGATCTAAATAGGTGCTATGTGTATTTCTCAGTATTATAGCTTAAACTTTGTGCATATGTGTTTAAGTTGCTGTTTTCAGACTTTCTGTGTACAGAGGGTGTGTGCCAGGACTCATGGGGACTTTGTGAGTAAGCATGCTAGTGGGATGATATACTGCATTGGGTTCTAGCCTACGGGGGTAGTTGTTAAAGGCTGTGCTTCTTGCCTTCACACTCCTCCTTGTCTACCTGCCACTGGCACAGAAGTGCCTAAACTGGACTGATCGGAATTTTTCTCTTCACAGAGCCCTTCTGCCTGGCCAACTATCCATCAGCCTTTCACAGTGTCATGTTTAACCCTGTGGAGCCCAGGTTATTGGCCACAGCCAATTCAAAGGAAGGAGTGGGACTCTGGGATATTCGAAAACCTCAGAGGTGAGCTCCCTTTATTCAGAAGATGTTAACACTTTTCCCTGCCTCAACTCTCAAGAAATATAATCAGCCAGCACATGTTGTGAGAACCTGGTTGGCAGTTGATCTCAATTGGACATCTCCTAACGTATCCTGGTGTCTCTGAAGCCAGGAGAACTCTACTCCCAAGGGGCAGGCAGTGTGAGATATCCACACTCCTTGCTAAGGAGGAGTCATAAATTGTAATCTGGGCTCTAGACAGGATCAATTCTAGGCAAACTTTGCAATAGGAAAGCCTTGCTTTAGCACTACCTTCTATCTTTAGGTCCATGGTTCCCCAGATGCATGGAAGGTCTTGTAGGGGAATTACGGTGATTTATTAAACTCATTACTACTGAACTAGGGCCTCTTAACCCCAGACTGAAGGAGATATGAACTTCAGGAGAACTGTGAACCCCCAAATTCATCTAAGTGTGTTTTTTGTGAGGAGGAAGTTGGGTGTTCTTTTTTTTTCTTTCAGTTTCTCAAAAGGACCAGTGACCACAACAGTAAAGGTTAAGAGCTACCACTGCAGTGTTAGGGGATGTGTTCCCCTTGTGTTTGCACTATTAAAGAGTACACTTAGGACAATTCTGAGCTGATGATTCAAATCACTTATGAGGGAATTTCAGACATCATTAAGAGAAATATGTGGATGGGGCAAGTAGGAGCCTCTTTCATGTTCCTTAAATCCCATGGGGGAGAGATGACCTTTTATGGCATATAAAGCCAAACCTTGCTTTATGAAAGATTTGCAAGCATTGCTAGCTCTTCTGAAAATTCCACATGGCAGTAACTTCCCACTTGAAGGTACTATTGCGAAAGAGTATCATGCAGAGTAAACAAGGTTATGGTTTATTTCATGGGCCTCAGATGAAAGGGGCAATTAAGTACAGAGGATTATCTTCCTTGGTTATTTTTCAGTCCTAGCTAATTCTCTCCATGGGGCAGTCTGATGAGGTTGGAACTATGGGATCCCAGAAGGGGATCCCTGGTGTTGAGCGGGGCTCCCTGAGGCTCCATAGGGCAGCAGAGATTTCTCCTGCTCTCTGTTGCATGTGCACCTGGCTCTTCCTTTTCCATGTGACGGGATTGCATGTAGTGGCAGGACCCCTGTGGTGCCTTTGCACTGTGTGCTTAGGGAGGCTTGTCCCCTGCCAGGAAGACAGTCTCCTGTGTTTAGCTTTAGCATTCTCTCCACTTTGTGCTCTTCAGGAGCAACTGTTCTGCCTTGTCCATATCACAAAAGGCAGAATTTGGACTAACGATGCCAGCTTTCTCCTAGCCTGCTATCTCCCATACTGAGAATGAATAGCTGGCAACTGGAATGAGGCCTGAGCTATTCATCCCCAGTGGAAAGCTTGAGTAGCTCATGATGTCAGCAGTGTCTTGAGAGAAGAGGGTGGTTGAATGTTAATGCTTCTCCTGATTTTCCTCCACCAGCTTCCTACTGTGCATTGTATTTGGGCCCTCCTCCCCTGTCTACTTATCCCTTCACTAAACATGGCTTCTTTCTCTTTAAAAAATTCTAAGTGAGATTTCTGCTATTTTTTTTATAGTAACACTTACTAAATTTAGGATCTGTATCCAGAAAAATGTAAAGAAAAAGATAAAAATAAGATCCTATCTCAAGCTGATCTCTGTTGCTTGTATATTTTTTAAATGTTTGTGTCAATACAGTTCTTCTCTTTGCTGGTCTCTAGTCACTTTCTCCAAAAGTAACTACAGTGAACAGTTTCTTAGGTATCTGTCAATAACAGAATTTATCTTTTTAAAATAAAAATTGTCAAATTTTCCCACCACCAAGAAAGGCTGCACTGATTTACAAACCTCTCAACTGCACAAGACCACGTATATCTCATTAACACGTAGCCCCTCATTAATAGTCCTTCATTAACACATAAACTGTTACAAGTCTTATAGGGGAAAATATCATGTTCTTGTTTTGATTACTTCATTTATGCGTAAGGTTATGTGGTTTCTTTGGTAACCTATAGTTTTCAAAGCTCATATGGGGAAAAAGTCATCTAGTAAAGCTAACTGGCATTCTTGACTGATTCCTTTCTTGGAGTAAAAGGAAGAGCACAATGCTGTGGAGACTAGGATGTTTTTACCTATTTCTTCATCTTTTCTAAGGTTCTGTGTGATTTTATGGATACGAGACAGAAAAAGAGCTATGAAATATTCTTGGGGTTCTGTTCTCCACATCCTCTAGTGTTGGGGATTAAAGTGCAGATCTTTTCTGTTTGAACTTTCTCAGTGAAAGTTGGTGTGGGGAAAAAGAGACAGCCGTTTGTCTTTTCCATGTGGGATTAATTATGCTGCATTGCAGTGGATGATTTGTCTTCTAACACAGCTGCCTAGAAACCCCAGCCCCCAAATCTTGGGACACTTCTGAATCACTTGGGAGGACAAGCCTAGAACAGGAGAGATGATCTATTTCAGGAGTACTTTAATGTCTAAGGAGAGATTTTTGAGAATTTGTGAACCCCTTGTAATTGCAGGTAAAATGATGTGTGCTTGTGTATCTGAGGGAGCACATGTGGCATTTTTTTCTAGGAACAAGGAGAGCTTTTACCAGGTTCTCACAGAGACCCTTGAATCCCAAGGGGATGAGTCGCTCGGTGTTCTAAAGATTCTTGATTTAGAGCCTATTGTGGTTCCTTAGCCGACTTCTCAGTAACTTCCTGCTTGTAGTAGCTTGGGCACATCTGTGCATTCTGGGCCTAATTGAGTGGCCCACTGCTGCTGCTGCTGCTGCTAAGTCGCTTCAGTCGTGTCCTACTCTGTGCGACCCCATAGACGGCAGCCCACCAGGCTCTCCCGTCCCTGGGATTCTCCAGGCAAGAACACTGGAGTGGGTTGCCATTTCCTTCTCCAGTGCATGAAAGTGAAAAGTGAAAGTGAAGTCATTCAGTCATGTCCGACTCTTCGCAACCCCATGGACTGCAGCCTACCAGGCTCTTCTGTCCATGGGATTTTCCAGGCAAGAGTACTGGAGTGGGGTGCCATTGCCTTCTCCAAGTGGCCCACTGGCTTCCTAGAAACAAATATATCTCCGTGGAACAATAAAGGGGGCTCCCATTGAATACCTTTTCCTTCCTACCTTAACCATAGGGTTAGTTCCATGCTAGAATGGTTTTCCTGCCCTACCCCAAGCCTGAGCTGTGTCTGTACAGATTTTAAACGGAGGCCAAAGAGCTTGATGGTTTAGAGAGTAGGATCTGAAGTACATCCTGGATACAAAGCCAGGCAGTACACTTTAATAGCCATGGGATCTTGAGCATGTTACTTTACTTCTCAGTGCCTCATAATAATAAAGAATAGCTAACATATATTAAACATGACTTGCTGGGGATAATGACAGTTATATGAATAATTCCTTTTTTAATCCTATGACAGCATTATTAAGTCGATTCTGTTATTCCTTTTTTAATGATGAAGTCAAGGTACATACAGAGAGGTGAAGTAACGTGTATATGTGTATTATTTCCTTCCCCCTTTTAAATCAATTAGGGACCCTGTATATCCTAGTTTTCTTTCATTTGTGCTTCCTTGAAATAAAACTTTGTCAAAATTCCTCTCAAATTTTTCTAATACAGACCTATCCAACTCTAAAATCTGAGTCCTTTAGACTTTCTGCCTCACTTTTCACTGTCTTATGGCCCAGCCCCAGTTTGTACACTGACTTTCCAAGTTTTTTGCTCTCTTAACCCACTTCCCTGGTGGCTCAGACAGTAAAGCATCTGCCTACAATGCGGGAGGACCTAGGTTCGATCCCTGGGTCTGGAAGATCCTCTGGAGAAGGAAACAGCAACCCACTCCAGTACTCTTGCCTGGAGAATTCCGTGGACAGAGGAGCATGGTAGGCTACAGTCCATGGGGTCGCAAAGAGTTGGACCCGACTGAGCGGCTTCACTCACTAACCCTGGAAATCTGAACATGCTATTAATTTTTCTTTTGTAAAGTTTTAGAACAGAAGTTGTAAACTAGTTGCCCATGGGCCATTTCAATCCACAGGGATATTTTGTTTGATCTACATGATGTAATAGTGTTTAGGAAACTACACAGAAACAAATCAAAATTTCTAACATCTCTTGAAAAAGTCAAAAGACCTGAAATCATTGGACCTTTATTCTCATATGGCAACAGCCAAAGCTGAATCACGGGTTTCTCTTAAAACCTTTAGGATGTGTTACAGGTTCCACCACTCCTTCATGTCTTAACCCAGGTGGTTTCCTCTCATTTGTATTACTTCCCTGACCCTGTAGTCTTTGGAATTTGAAGGTTTGCTTTGGGGATTTTAGTGCAAATGAGTGGACCATAGGTAGGTAACTTGAGTATAAGGACTAGATAAGAGAAAACTTCACATATAGAAGTATAATTGCAAGTTTGGATGAGGTTTAATTTATCTCATGTAAATTGTTTCTACTGGTATCTTTTCACAACCATCCTCTCCTTTATCACTGCCAGTGTCCCAGTTGTGATGTCTTGCTTGGTTTATTGCAGTGACCCCTGGGCAGTTTTCAGAACTGGGCTCCTTGAACATCCAAAGCATTAAGGAAAAGTGAAGTTTCCCCGGCTGTTACTCTCCTTGTCTCACCACTTTTATTGCCTGTTTTAGCTGTCTGCTCGCTCACTACTTCTCTCCTTTCTCGTTTCTTTATAGTTTCAGTCAGTTTTTGTCAGGAACTATTAGTTCTGTGACAGGTAACAATGTCTTGCTTTGACAAGGATAATAAAAAGAGTGGTTCTTTCCCACTCAATAATAAAACTAGGACAAGCCAGGAATTCCTGTAGACTTACCTCATAAGCTGGTGCTTTTACGTGTTGTGTAAATGGGCAATAGATGCAAATTCCTGCTGTCAAAAAGGACTTGCTTGCTCTTAGTAACTCACCTGGCTTTGGGGCCTAAATATCTGTTCTCTGGGCCTGTGCCAATCCTACTTCTGTAGAGACCAAATTAAGTGCAACTTTGTCTTCTGAACAGCCACACAGTCTCTGCCACATTGCCGTTGAGGGCTGCTCATACTGTTGTGGGAAAATACAGCCCAAGAGTTCAGCTTCAAAGGCTGGAAAAAAAATCATTCATGCTCTGCTTTCTCTCTCTTCTCTCCCACTCACCCATCTTTACTTTTTATATGAACATATCCAGTGCTCAGACAAATGTTCCATCTATTGAAACCCATAATAAAAGCTTGTTTTTTCCCTAAAACTATATTCCTTCCTTAAGTTCTTTATTTTTATTAACGTCACCATCACTCTTGTAATGATCGTGGCTAAAATCCCAGAGTCCCACATGCCTCTTCTATTTCTTACTCCCTCTGCCATAACCAGCCATGTTCTGTGTTAGTGTCTGCCACTATTTTCAGTTCTTGAAGCCTCTGCCCTATTTCAGGTCCATATTACTCTTTCCATAAGGTGTCGACTTCTAAGGTGTCAGCTGGCTTCTTAACTTGCTCTTGCTTCTGGCACACAGCACATGTCCTTAAACATACTTCTGCCATTCCCCTACCCAGGAGCTCTAGAGGCTGCTTCTTATCTTTGTTTATGGCCATATTCCCCAGAACCAGTAATGCGAGATGCTCCAAGAAAAAAAAATTTTTTTTGAATGAATGAATGGATGACCTAGTTTATGGACGAAATGAAAACTTGTTAAGCAAGCAGTCAGCCCCTTCTCTGGTGCCAGTGTCCCTTTTCCCCTTGTAGCTTGTCCTCTACATATAAACACATGTAAAGGAGAATTTATCTTTTCTTTTCCTATTCCAATTCTAGTTACCCTTCAAGGTCCAAGATCAAATGGCAGCCCATCAGTGCAGACATCCTTGCTCTATCTCCCTGTTAACTAACATTCTCTTAAGGCGTCATTCCTTTTTTTACTCACTGTGTCCCCAGCACCTAGCCCAGTTTAGGCGCAGAGTACATGTTGAATGAATGAAGCTTTCCCTCACTTCTGGCAGAAAGGATCACTCTATCCAGAGCCTCTGTAAAGTACTTAGGGTCTGTGGCATTCATGTTGCAAGTCTTAGTAACTGTTTTTGCCATCATCTTTACTATGACTATGTTTTATCTCCAAATAAAAGATTATGTCTTTTCTTTCTAGTGCTCAGGAATTGCTTCTCAGAAAGGAAGCACTATCACTTTGCATGTTTTTCTGTGGATTTTTAAAGACAGGGCCATGTTTTATATCTGTTGCCTAGCACAATGCTTAGAATGTTATGACCTTCAGTAAATATTGAATGAGTGAAGTGTTACACTCATCCCGAAATAGTATGTATTTTCTAAGTTAGCTCTCTGTAATGTTTTCATTAACTTCTGAGTGTAATGGCATGGATCAAAATGTCATCTGTAGAGAATAAACCCTTAGAGGAGGTTATAAGGGTTCTTGCAGCTCTTTGAACCGTTATCAATTAGTTAAATTAGCGATGTAAGGAAGTCAAGAATTCTGGCAAAGTTGCTTTCTAGTGTTTGAGCCACAAGGTGGAGCTCTAGAATCAGCTCTGCAAGAAGACACCAGGGCCCCATTATCCTAACCCAGTAATTCTCAAATTTCAGAGGGCATCAGAATCACCTGGGGAGGTTGTTAAAAGTGCAGCTTCCTGGAGCACAGACCCAGAGATTGAGTTGTCGATCCAGGGCAGACTCTGTGAATATGCCATTTTTTAATACATACCCCAGGTGATTTGGCAACTTGGCTTATCCTACAAGGTGGAAGCTGTGATTTTTCAGAGATCTGTGTTGAATTTGCTGCTGTGTTCATTTGGACCCAGGGTCTTCAGGCTTTAGGCCAGAGCTTCCCTGTGTCTATTCATTTTCACCAAACACAAATGTGCCTTTTTATAGCAAAAGGCTTAGCTTCAGATCAGAGCATCTGGGGAATGCCTGGTGAATGGATGGGAGTTGTGGAAGCATGTTCCACTTCATATCCTTCCTTTAATATTTTCCAACTCCTCTTGCTCAGGGGGAGGTGATACCACACCCCTAAATCAAGTAGACATTTTTACTTTAAAATCAAATCTTGACTTTTTAAAAAACTTTTTATGTTTAAAAATTCTCTCTCTCACACACACACAGAGAAAAATAGTAAAATAAACTCCATCACACTTAGCACCCAGCTTCAATAATTAACCCATGGACAATCTTACTTCATTTATTCTTCCACTGAGATGACTCCATTTCCATGTAATTTTGTATTATTTCCTCTGTAAATACTTTAGTATGTATCTCTGAAAGATATTCTTTTTTAAAAATTGAGATAAAATTCACATGATATAAAATTAACTATTTTAAACAGTTAAAATTAGCTATTTTAATGTGAAAACTTAAGTGGCATTTAGTTTATTCACAGTGTTGTGCAACTACCACCTCTATCTAGTTCCAAAGCATTTTTATCATTCCAAAATAAAACCCACACCCATTAAGCAGTAACTCCCCAGAATACTTCTCCCCTAGTTTTGGCCACCACCAGTCTGCTTTCTGTATCTATGGATTTGCATGTTATGGCTGTGACCTTTAGTCTGCTTCTTTTACTTAGCATAAAGTTTTTTGAGATTCATCCACATTGTAGCATGTATCAGTACAGTATCTCATTCCTCTTTATGGCTGAATAATTTTCTGTTGTATGGATGTATATACCACATTTTGTTTATCCACTTACTGATGGACATTTGAGTTGTTTCTACCTTTTGGCTATTGTGAATAGTGCTACTATTAAGATTTATGAATAAGTATTTGTTTGAGTACCTGTTTTTGGTTCTTTCGGTTCCATCCCTAAGAGTGTAATTGCTGGATCATATGGTGATCCTGTGTTAAACTTTTTGAGAAATTGCCATATTACTTTCCATGGAAAGATAATTATTTTAAAAAACATAATCATAATATTATCACACCTAAAAAATTAACAATAATTCCTTAATACCATTGCCTATTTAGTGTTTACATTTCCTTAATTGCCTCCTGAATGTTACAATTGGTTCTTATGGATAGATTTGAATAAGGTCTGTACAAAGCAATTAGTTGACATGGCTTCTAAGTCTTTTTTAGTCTATGGATACTCCTACCTTTCATTTTTTTCTCTTGTAACTTACTTGTTAAAGAAACTGGATTATTTATTTTATGGAATTTCTCACATTTTAGATTATACAGGAGGCCCTTTTTATATCTATATCTGTGGGGTTCCTGGATTCAATCTCCCATAGATGCCAAGAGGCAGTTGTACTGATTGCATGTTTATACCATCATTTAGCATGTTCCCTCTTATCTCAGTTTTTTTCATAAATTGGTATTAGGTCTAGGGATTAAAACAGTTTTAGGTTTGATTCTTTTTGGCAGGGGCTACAAAAATATTTCATAGGTGGTATTGTATATATCCATAAGGAAGCCAAAAATGTCTGGTTTTGTCTTTTGGTTTAAAATACATTGACTGACTTCTCAGTTCAGCTTTGTAAAATACAAATAATGCTGGTGAAGATGTGGAGAAACTGAATCACTCATACATTGTGAGTAGGAATGTAAAATAGTACAAAATATGGAGAAAATATTTTGGTAGTTCCTTTATAAATTAAAAATGAACTTATTATCTGACCCAGCAGTTGCACTCTTGGGTGTTTATCCAAGAGAAAGGAAGATTTATTTTCATATAGCAAGTTGTACATGAATGTTCATAGCAGCTTCATTCATAATAGCCAAAAGCTGGAAACTACCCATACGTTTTTTCAGTCTGTAAGTAGTTTAAAAAAATAATAATAAAACTATGCATTTATACCATAGAATACTACTTAGCAATAAAAAAACAAAAAACTGAACTATTGATACATGCAACAATTTGGATAAACCTTAAATGAACTATGCTACATAAAAAAAGCCATTCTCAAAAGGATACATACTGCATGCTTCCATTTATATATAATGTTCATGAGCTAATGTAACATTCATAAGATGGAGAACAGATTAGTCATGCCAGGTGTTAGGGTTAGTGGTAGAAGGGGTGGATGTGGCTATAAAAGGAAGTCTTGTGGTGATGGTACACATAAGTATTGTGGTGGTGACTACTTGAAGTTATACACATGATACATTTGCCTAGAGCAACACACACACACACACAAACACACACACACACACGAGTGCATGTATAGCTGACAAAATCTGAATAAGCTCTATTGATTGCTAAGTCGCTTGCTTCAGTCGTGTCCGACTCTGTGCGACCCCATAGACGGAAGCCCACCAGGCTCCCCCGTCCCTGGGATTCTCCAGGCAAGAACACTGGAGTGGGTTGCCCTTTCCTTCTCCAATGCATGAAAGTGAAAAGTGAAAGTGAAGTCACTAGTTGTATCCGACTCTTAGCGACCCCATGGACTGCAGCCTACCAGGCTCCTCTGTCCATGGGATTTTCCAGGCAAGAGTACTGGAGTGGGGTGCCATTGCCTTCTCCCCTCTATCGATTATACCAATTATAAATTTCCTGGTTTTGATATCATACTATAGTTATGCAAGGTGGTAACATTGGGAGAGTATGGGTAAAGGGTTCAAAGAACCTTCTTGATTTTCTATATATAGTCTCATATTATTAGCAAACAGTGACTATGTTAACTTTTTTCTTTCCAATTTGGATTCCCTTTTATTTCTTTTTCTTTTCTGATTGCTGTGGCTAGGTCTTCAAAATTATGCTGCATAAAGTGGCAAGTGTGGCCATTCTTGTTTTGTTCTTGATCTTAGAGGAAATACTTCCATCTTTTCACTGTTGAGTATGATATTAGCTGTACATTTGTCATATACAGCCTCTGTTATGTTATCCTTTTACACCCACTTTCTGGAGAGTTTTATCATAAACGGTTGTTGAAGTTTGTCAGAAGCTTCTTCTGCATCTCTGTTGAGATGAGCATATGATTTTTATTCTTTGCAAACTCTTTTTACAAGAAAATTTCTTTGCAAATTCCTCTGAAAATGACTGTCACTCTGTCATGTCCAACTCTGCGACCCCAGGTTCCTCTGTCCATGGAATTCTCTAGGCAAGAATACTGAAGTGAGTTGCCATTCCCTTCTCCAGGGGATCTTCCTGACCCAGGGACTGAACCTGGGTCACCTGCATTGCAAACAAATTCTTTCATCTGAGCCACCAGGGAAACCCTAGATTCCTCTGAATCTATGATTATTTGAAAATAAAAAGTTAAATGTAAGTAATACATAATAGCATTCTCCTTTTAAAACTATGAATAAGGCTAAAATTCCTCCTGACTACTTTTAATCCTGGTTTCCTGCCCCCTTTCCTGAGGGTAATGAATGTTAAGAGTTTGTGTATGCTCCCAGAACTTTTTCTTTGGTTTTATATGCTTATACATGTACCTGTAGAAAATACATGATTTTTGTTTCTGTATGGAGGTATGTTTTTCACACGGATAATGTACTGCTATGCAGTTATTCTGCAACTTGACTATTTCACCCATCAGTATGTTTTGGGAATTTATCCATGTATTCACATATCCACATTTATCTTGTTTCTTTTGCCAGTTAGGAACTTGAGTCATCTCTCTGACTCTCTGTGAAGAGTCAGCTTAGATTTTTCTTCTAGGAAGTCTTTTGTGACTGCTCCTCTCCTGTGTTCCCAGTGGAGGGATAGATATTCTTCCTATGTCTTGCACAGCACATATTCCCCTTATTACAACATTGTTCATATTATAGAAGGAAACTGATGGCTTTCTTGTTCCTCATTAATTCTTGAGGATGTCTTTTCCATCTTATTTCATCTTTAAATCCATGTGCTTAGCGTAGTATCTAGAATAGTTAGCAGGTTTTCAATAAATGGTTATTCAGTAAAGGCATGCATATATGAGCTATATATATATGAGTTACTGAACTACAGGGGAGAGTCTGAAGTGAGTTACTTGGATGAATCCTTCTGTCCCTGATGCATTGTCATCTGATGCTGTTCTTTTTGCTGGGTGGGATAATTCGTCTCCACCATGCAGTCTGTGAAATCTTGTTGGACCAAGAAGCAGAAAACAACTGGTTGTTGGCCCTGTTTCTGCTTCTTATTTATTGTATGGTCAGGGCCAAGTCATAATAAACATTTAGGACCTAGATCTCCTCCAGTTTGAGATGAAAATAATGTTACCTTCACTATCCACCTTATAGGGTTATTGTAAGGGTTTATTGATACAATGTACACATAAACATTTTGGAAATTAATGAAAAATGTGTTGCTTCTTCAAGGGTATCTGTTGTGATCTGATTCCTTCAGTGAATTCTTCATAGTTTGAACTTTTTATTTTGTGATCTTAGATTTGACCATTTGTACTTTATCTGTTGTGAGTCATGTATTTTAGACAGGAATATCTTGGTATACTCTTAGTAATCTTGGCTTCATTTATCCATGAATTTACTCATGTATGGAAGACTTTCCAGAAATCTTGCTAATGTTTCTGGATTCTACATAAAATACTTTGCACTTTGAATTGGTTTTTTATTCCAATAATACGCTTTGCCATTTATTTATAGGTACCTGGGAAGTGGGATGGTATATCTGCAGAGAGAGGAAGTGGGATATCTGCAGAGAGAAACCAAACTAAGTGTAGTTTCAGATCTAACCTGGTACTGTGCCCAGTGCTAACCAAGGTGGGGCCTGTTTATTACTTAAAATCCTTTCAAAGGAGGGATAGTATTTGCCTTCATTGAGAAGGATGGTGAGGGACACTGGTAGTTTAGAGTCATTTGCAAATTTTTAACTGTCTTTTAAAGAATTTAGAACATGACTTAATTTCAGATTTGCATCTGCACCAGAATCCTGTAGGGCAGCATATCATCTGAAGTTGCAGTTAAGCTCTTTAAATTCCACTCTCTCATACTTCTCTCAAAGCTATCTTCTATGGTCCCTTAATTAAAGAAGGGGTATGTTTGAGATGACATTTTAGAATAACATATTTTCTTCTGATTACAGAAGTTTATGTTCATTGTAGGAAAACTTGGAAAATAAAGTGAAAGGTATAAAAATAAATTGACTAAATGCTATAGTTTGATTGACGTGTCTTCTTGTTGGTCTCAGGATATCCATCAAACTAAATGTTTATTACTATCTAATTTTAGATATGATTGGGTAGGGCATGTGTTCAAAGCCTATAGAATTCACTGTGTACTTTCTGAAAATGGGTAAATGAATTTTCTTATTTTTTTAGCTTGTAATTGACTTCCTAAAGTTTGACTATTAATTTTCCTTTTGAACTTTTATCCTACAAATACCAGAAACTTGCTTTAAAGTACAAGATATAATTAAGATACATTTTTACCTGTTAAACTATTCCTTCTTATTGACTACTTATTAGCAGGTAGATAAATTTAACTCATTTGAAGGATGTGTGGTGGTGTCAGTGCAGAGAAGACCTGAGTGGTCATTGGCAAATCATTTTACTTTCTGGGCCACAGTTCTTTGCCTGTAATAGAAAACTTTGACTTAGATGTTCTCCAAGCCTCCTGCTGTTTCTTTGATTTTTCTGCTGCTCTGTTGCTTGCCTCTCAAGATTAGGTTTTGTGAGCAGACAAATATCAGGAGCCAGGTAAACCTTTGTGGAGCCTTTTTTTAAAATGTTCTAAAGTCAGAGTGTTTCAAATTGCTGCTTATGATCCATTAGATCATGCAGCATCTATTTATTGAATGCTGTTACATGTCTGGCACTGTTTAAGCACTTGGAATGCACAGGAAGCGATATAAAAGGTAATAGTCCAGTGGGAAAGGACAAATAAGAAACAAAGTAAATGGTATGTAAGATAGTGATTCATTCAGTTCAGTTCAGTCGCTCAGTCGTGTCTGACTCTTTGCGACCCCATGAATCGCAGCACGCCAGGCCTTCCTGTCCATCACCAGCTCCCGGAGTTTACCCAAACCCATGTCCATCGAGTTGGTGATGCCATCCAACCATCTCATCCTCTGTCGTCCCCTTCTCCTCCTGTCCCCAATCCTTCCCAGCATCAGGGTCTTTTCCAATGAGTCAACTCTTTGCATGAGGTGGCCAAAGTATTGGAGTTTCAGCTTCAACATCAGTCCTTCCAGTGAACACCCAGGACTGATCTCCTTTAGGATGGACTGGTTGGATCTCCTTGCAGTCCAAGGGACTCTCAAAAGTCTTCTCCAACACCACAGTTCAAAAGCATCAATTCTGCGGCGCTCAGCTTTCTTCACCGTCTAACTCACATCCATACATGACCACTGGAAAAACCATAGCCTTGACTAGACATTAGTAGAAACTAAACAGGCAAGGGAGACAGGGAGCGTTGGGGAAGTTTCATTTTTGCATTGGGTATCAGGACAGGCTAATTGAGGAGCATATTTGAATAAAGAAGTGAATGAATCACGTTCACATCTGGGGAGGAACAATCCCTCAGGATTTGCAAGTACAAAGACGCTGAAGCAGATGTTTTATGTGTTCTAAGGAGGCATCATGTGGTTGAAGTAAGGTAAGGGAAAAAGAGTGCTAGAAGGTAGAGTCAGAGACATGAGGGATTGGTGGGGAGAGGTGTCTAGGGTCTCTGTTGGCATTATAAAGAATTTGAGTTTTAACCTGGTTGAAATCCACTGGCAAATGAATGATGCAATCTGACTTACGGTTCAGCATCCCGCTGGCTGTCGTATTCAGGATGAACTGAAGCATGGGCCAAGAGTAGAGGCATGAAGACAAGGTAGGGAACTCTTTCAGTAATCCATAGGACCATGGAATTGATTTAGGTGGTCACAAGTATTTATTAAATAGAAAATGGAAAATGAGTGCACTGCACACAGTAGATGGCAAGTTGTTTAATGAATTTATGCTAAATAAAGGTGGGTGTACTGGAATACAGTATGCTGCTGCTGCTGCTAAGTCGCTCCAGTCGTGGCCGACTCTGTGCGACCCCATAGATGGAAGCCCACCGGGCTCCCCTGTCCCTGGGATTCTCCAGGCAAGAACACTGGAGTGGGTTGCCGTTTCCTTCTCCAATGCATGAAAGTGAAAAGTGAAAGTGAAGTCGCTCAGTCGTGTCCGGCTCTCAGCGACCCCACGGACTGTAGACTACCAGGCTCCTGCATCCATGGGAGTTTCCAGGCAAGAGTACTGGAGTGGGGTGCATACAGTATAAAATAAGCTTATTATAAAGGGTTACTATAAAAACGTTTGAAAACCATTATCTTAAGGCATTTATATTTTTGCCAACTAGGACTGACTGGTTTTTGGACACTGTCAGTAAGCGGCTCCTGTATGAAACAGGCTGTCTTCCTATAATCACGTCTCATCAATCAGCACTTTGGCCTTCCCATTGCATTCCTCTCTCTCCCTGTTTTCCACTGTTTGTATAAGTGTTCTTGTAGAAGGGATCAAATTGTGATTTTTGTTTTAAAACCCTCTTCTGCTTAACATTTTTTCTAGGCTTTGCCTCTTTCCCCTTTAACAGCCCTCTGGCTCTGTGGCCTCTTTCCCTGACAGTCAGCACACCCACCTAGTTTCTTCTGCCATCAGGGACTGCCTGTTTACCTGCCTGTATTCCCACCCACTCCTCCTGCACCCTTACTGTTGCTGTAGCAACTGCCATCTCAGTCTCCCGCCTTCCCCTGACTTTTTTCTTCCTCCTGCCATCCTGTATTCATTAAACTCCGCCTCTCCAACTTCTACACTGTGAGGTCAGGGCTGATGCTTTGTAACATCTGTCAGAAGGTAGAGCCATTAATAACTTAGGATGAAGATTAAATGACTGCTTATAAAACCCTTCTCTGTTTTCTACAGCTTGTAGTAAAGGGGGGGGGGGTTGAATAAGCAAGTCATCTGATGAACTGAGATGACTAAATGCTGAGTCCCTAATTATACAGAAAAATCACGAGTGTCCTAGGACAAATCTGTTATGGCACTGCCTTTTAATTCATTTTGAGATCTTGCATAGGAAAAGCAGAGACATTACTTTGTCAACAAAGGTCAGTCTAGTCAAGGCTATGGTTTTTCCAGTGGTCATGTATGGATGTGAGAGTTGGACTACGAAGAAAGCTGAGCACAGAAGAATTAATGCTTTTGAACTGTGGTGTTCGAAAAGACTCTTGAGAGTCCCTTGGACTGCAAGGAGATCCAACCAGTCCATCCTGAAGGAAATCAGTCCTGAATATTCATTGGAAGGACTGATGCTGAAGCTGAAACTCCAATACTTTGGCCGCCTGATGTGAAGAGCTGACTCATTTGAAAAGACCTTGATGCTGGGAAAGATTGAGGGCAGGAGGAGAAGGGGACGACAGAGGATGAGATGGTTCGATGGCATCACTGACTCAATGGACATGGGTTTGGGTGGACTCCGGGAGTTGGTGATGGACAGGGAGGCCTGGCGTGCTGCGATTCATGGGGTCTCAAAGAGTCAGACACAACTGAGTGACTGAACTGAACTGAGATCTTGGTTGATTATATGTGGCTTTTGGGATCCCCGAGCCAAAGACAAAAATGTGGGCTGTAGATCACTTCAGCTCTGGGCGTAATGCCCCTATTCTGGAAGGTGGTGATTAGAGGCGCTGCAGTACCTGAAAGCCCAGGTTCTTCCCCTTCCAACTCACATAAAAGAAATGGTTAAGGAAGATGTGCTAGGGATTTCCCTGATAGTCCAGTGGTTGGGACTCAGTGCTTTCACTACTGTGGCTCCAGATTCAATCCTTGGTTGGGAAGGAAGATCCTGCAGGCACGTGTGCAGTGCAGTCATTTTTAAAAATAAATAAAATTTTAAAAAGGAAGATGTGAGGGGTGTGTGTATATATTATGTATATGTATATATAATGTATATATAGTGGGATACTATATAGCCATGAGAAAGGATGAAATAATGCCATTTGCACCAATATGGACAGACCTAGAGATTATCATACTAAGTAAATCAGAAAGAGAAAGACAAGTACCATATGATATGACTTATCTGTGGAATCTTACAAAACAGAAACAGACTCACAGACAGAGAAAACAGACTTAGATACCAAAAGGGAAAGGGAGTAGGGGAGGGATAAATTAGGAGTTTGGGATTAGCAGATACAAACTGCTCTATATAAAATAGATAAACAGCAAGGTCCTACTGTTGAACACAGGAAACTATATACAATATCCTATAATAAATTATGATGGAAAAGAATATATATACATACACACATATATATATAACTGAATCACTTGGCTGTACACCAGAAACTAACACAATGTTGTAAATCAACTAGACTTCAATTAAAAAAAGAAAGAAAGAAGGCTTCCCTGGTGACTCAGTGGTGGAGAGTCCACCTGCCATTGCAAGAGGCACCGGTTTATCTCTGATCCGGGAAAATCCCAAGTGCTGTGGAGCAACTAAGCTCTTTCACCACAACTACTGAGCCTGCCCTAGAGCCCAGGAGCTGCAGCTGTCGAGCCCACATGCCCCAGAGCCTGTGTTCCGCAACGAGAAGCCACTGCATTGAGAAGCCCATGCACCACAGCTAGGGGTGGCCCCTGTTTACCACAACTAAAGAAAAGCCCACACAGCAACGAAGACCCAACACAGCCAAAAATAAATAAATAAAATTATTTTTTGAAGGGGATTTTTTTTTTAGAAAAGAAAGAAAAAGTTTTACAGGATTACCAAGATCTTAAATATACTTGAACAGAACTGACACAGGCTGTAACTTTTTGAACTTGTTCACTTTTTACTTAATTCTAGTATCTTCTAGGATTTGTCATGTTCTCTGTCTTGTGTTAGAGGAAGTACAAAATGCCACCTGTATTCCTTACTCTGTTCTAAAGCAGAAACAGGAGGGGAGAGATTTTTTCCTACCTATGCGACATTGAATTTTTTTCTCTGGCTGTCCGGCATCAGCTCTGATGTCTGTGATCTGGAATAGCGGTGCCGTGACTCCAGCCATTTCACAGGTGTTAGGAGACTTTCACATGTAACTCTGAGGAAGTGCGTGCCAGTGGGCTTTAGAGAATCTTGTTGGCACTATTCAATGAATTACTTAGTCGTAAATTTATGGAAGTCTAGGTTCATGAAGCCAAATCTTGGAGCGTTTACCAGTGCTCTATCTTGTGCTGAATGTGATACTCCCAGTCACTTTTTCTGGCAACAGCCTTGGTTTATTTCTCTTCTGTTCCAAGACTTAAGCCTTGGCCAAAGACTTTTATAAATGTTCTTTTTATCCTGCCAAAGCAAGAAAGAAATCCAATTGACTATTTCTGAGGGGCTGAAACACCAAAAAAGCCAAAAAAAAAAAAAAAACACAGAGGAGCACACTAGTGAGGAATATTTCCTGATGTTCTGAGATTCTCTTGCTTTTTGTCCTGGGCCTTTTACATGCTGACCCTTGGATGACCTCCTGTCCCATTCTTGTTGCATTTTGTGACAAATTCTTGGTTGAAAATAGGTTGAAAGTGAAAGTGTTGGTCACTCAGTCATGTCTGACTCTTTGCAACCCCATGCATGGACTGTAGCCTGCCAGGCTCCTCTGTCCATGGAATTCTCCAGGCAAGAATACTGAAGTGGGTTGCCATTCCCTTTTCCAGGGGATCTTCCCAACCTAGGGATTGAACCCAGTTCACCTGCATTGTAGGCAGATTCTTCACTGTCTGAGCCACCAGGGAAGTGGTGTGTGAAGATAGGCCAGGAGTTGATTGGCCATCAAAAAAATGATTTTTGCTTTCCTTTTTCTTACAGGGATATTTTTATTTGAACTCATTTCAACTTGTTTCTAGTCCTTTCAAGATAGCACTCATCTCATTTGGGTGTGTAATGGTAGCCGCTTCTCTGGAGGAGTGGAGACACTGTCAAATTTGAGACATTCTTGTGTATAGGTACCATCAGTTCTCCAAAGAGTAAACAAGAAACTTCTCCTTCAGGGAATGTGTTGAGGGCAGGAAAAAAACATTTCAGGCATTGTGGGTAGAGTGGAACTCTGATCTTAAAAGGAATTGAAATCCTTTCTCCTATTAGGGATTGGGCTGTAAAAAAAAGTGCCATATTGTGTGGTTGGCTTTTCATTTAGCTTCTAGTAATCTGCTTTCTCTCCACCTTATTTTTGCACTCACCTCAAATTCTGAAATGGAGCCATGTTTTTCAAAGAGGGTTTGAAAGTCATATGCATCATAATTAATTAAAGTTGCTTGTTAAATTCAGATTTCTGGGCCTACTTCTCAGATTGAATTAGACTATCTGCATATGGATCCTGAGAATCTGCATTTGAGAAAAAGTACCAGATGATTTATCATGTATCTTAACACTTGGAGTCGTAAACAACAGGATCTTTGACATTGTATCTTGACTTTGAGGGAAAACTACTTCTAAGCCTTTTCTTCCTGATGAACTAGATCATTCCTAGATCATTCTTATCATTCTCAATAGAAGGAGCCAGCAGCAGAACCTGTGCTGAGAAATTACAGTTAATGTAGCTCACTTTCTGAATTTCAGGTGTCAGTCCCTCTGAAAGGATTCTTGTCCCCAGACATGGAGTATTCAGTTTTAGTAACTGCTGCTACAGTTTGGCAGAGAAGGCAATGGCACCCCACTCCAGTACTCTTGCCTGGGAAACCCCATGGACGGAGGAGCCTGATAGGCTGCAGCCCATGGGGTCGCTAAGGGTCGGACACGACTGAGTGACTTCACTTTCACTTTTCACTTTCATGCACTGGAGGAGGAAATGGCAACCCACTCCAGTATTCTTGCCTGGAGAATCCCAGGAACAGAGGAGCCTGGTGGGCTGCCGTCTGTGGGGTTGCACAGAGTCGGACACGACTGACGCGACTTAGCAGCAGCAGCAGCAGCAGCTACAGTTTGGGGTTTGTTTGGTTTTTTTTTTGGTAGCTGTACTTTTCAACATTCTAGGAGCAAGATTCCTATGTACCTACCCTCTCTGTGTGAGAGATAGGAGTCCCCTGCCCAGAAGCTAAGGGAAAAGTTAGTGACTCTTGGGGAGCCCACAAACAGACCCCTGGAGAGTGGCAGACATAGGAGCTTGGGTGGGAATGGAATGGGCCCAGATGGGTGTCCTGCAGGTCTGACTGGAATCTGCAGAGGAAGTTGCTGTTAACAGATGCAAAGAGCTTTTGCCAGAGGCCCTAGCTTTCCCATCAGGGCTGTCTCAGCTGATGCAAACCCCTGCTGCTGTGGCTGGTGGGGTTGGCCAACTTTCTTTTTGTCGAGTCTTGTTTCCACCCCAACTTCTTGTCAGTCTTGTATACAGATGCTGGTTTATTTGCACACTCTAGGCTGATCTTGAATTTGAAAGGCTCTCATTGTTTTTGAGCTTAGTGTTTAGGTAATACTGCATGCCTGTGGCAGCTAGGACACCCTGTAAAGGAAATGCCTGGACTCAGCCCTGTCATTCATTCCCTGTATGTGTGTGAGTGTGGCCATTATCTAGGACGTTTTAAGAACGTCGGTCTGTCGGGACTATTAGTTGGGACCTACAGCAGGACTAGGCTTCTTCTCTGTGACGTTTGGAGTTCTAGGGACCATTTTTTCTAAGTCACTTCTCTCTTTCCTTCCATTTCACACTTAACAGGATTAAAGTCTATTTGCCCAAGCCTTGTTTCCACACATAACTGAGGTACTAGAGTTCTTCCCTCTGGTGAGAAGACTGCCTTGGGGGACAAAGGACTGACTGGCTAGCGGTGGTGCAGAATGTTTTTATGATCAGGACAGGTTGGCAAATTCCTTTGCGCTGTGGTCCAGGGACGCCTTTCTTTCTTTTTTTTTTTTTAAAAAAAGTAATTTCTTTAATTTGTTTAGCACTTAGTCAGTTACAAAGTTTTATACCACATACCATTTTATTATATCTGTATAATGAAATAAATTTAATTGTATATAAATAATGTATTAAAGAGTCTTCAGAACCAAAGTTAATATCAGACAGAGTTTCAGAGAAAAGATGACTACTTGGATTTATGTTTAATAAAACAGCATGTTGAAAAAACTAAAATTGTGAATTATGTCAAATGGTCAAACATGCTAATACTAATAAATTTCAAATAAATCTTCCAGGCTTTAATTTAGATGTCTCAAGGCCCTTTCCAGCTCTGATTCCCTAAATATATAAACTTTTTTTCTTAAACTGTTAGACTCTCTTTGCAAGATCACAATGTATTGTGAAACAGAGTGAGTTAATAGCACTAATGTGGCCCTCATTCCTATAGCATTTCCAATGCACATAATCAGTACATAATCTCACTTTGTTACCGGTAATTTGGTTATGCATGGACAATGAATAGTCATCTCTCTACAATAAAACAGTGTCCAGGTAATCAAGGAGACTACTAGAAAGATAAGTTACCTAGTACTGTATAAATGTTAATGTTCATGGTCATCCTAGTTAACTGTAAAATTGAAAGTATCTTCTGAGTCATAATAAATAATTTTGAGCCATACCATCTGACTTTTTAAAAATGTTTTGAACATTACGAATCTACAGAAGAATACTGGGTGAATCAGAATATACCAGTCTCTAATAGAAGCTGGAAAAATGGAATTATATATATTAGTCAAAGTATATTTTAAAGCTAAATATAAACTCATTGGGAATTGTAAAGGGAAGCAAGTCATCCTGCTTTTCTAATTGTTGTAACTGCTGGCTATGTATTTAATTTTAAATTTTTCTTTAACATTTATTCTTGAGTTATGCCATATGGAATATAAAAATTCTCTGAACAGATTGAAAATTAAAAAATAAGTGCATAAGCAATAAAGTGATTATTATTTTTAAAAATCCATAATAAACTGGAGTATCTTGTTTTTCTGGCTGATGGTTTCTGTAGCTCTAATTCAAAAGACAGATAACATTTCTTAAATACCATCCATGATGGTCAGTTAGAGTGGACACCACTGACTTCCCAGGGTCTTGACAAGTATCTATTTCCTTATATAGCTCAGGTAAATAAAAGAACTAATCATTTTAATATGTCTTTTCATTCCAGATGCTTGTTGTATCCTATTCCTATAAACTTACTGGTAATTCAACTTTTGGAGATTGAAGAGAGGAACCGCCAAGTTAAATAACTTGCTTTAATGTAATCAAGGAGTCATCTCTGTCCTCTTTATTACCTTCTAGCCCACTGCATAGAAATACCTTTCTGCCAGAATTCAGATGTGCAAGCCTGACGGGAGGTCCTGGTTATGAAATGCAGTGTTTTTTTTGCAGACTCAAGTCCCGCCTACCTCATGCCTGATCCGTGTGCTTTCTGCCTTCCAGTTCTCTGCTGCGGTATGGGGGCAACCTATCCCTCCAAAGTGCCATGAGTGTGCGATTCAACAGCAACGGGACCCAGCTCCTGGCCCTGAGGCGTCGCCTGCCCCCTGTGCTCTATGACATCCACTCCCGCCTGCCTGTGTTCCAGTTTGACAATCAGGGTTACTTCAACTCTTGCACCATGAAAAGCTGCTGTTTTGCAGGAGATCGTGACCAGGTACTTGCCTTCTACCTCCTGCATCCCACATTCATGCTTTACTCTCAGATTGTTCTTTCTGTACTGGTCTTTATTTCTCTTTAGCCATGTCAGGTAGAAACAGTTGAAGGGAAACAGTAAGTGTCTGGAGACATTCCAGCTTAATAGTGAGTTTCTTCATCAGAGTTGCCTTTGGATAATATGAGGTACACACCATAAACCACAATAGAGTTCTGAGCAACCTACATCTGCCAAGTTTGTGAACAGATTTTAAGATTCTAAGAGTGTGTCATTTCAGAAGAGAGGAGGAAGTCCATAGAAAATTAGCCTGCCAAAAAGGACACCTTTTTTTTTTTTTTTGGTATCAGTGAAACACCATGGGTACCAGCTAAGAGACATACATCTGAATAGCCCTTTTGGGTGGCATCTTTTTCTTGGATGAAATGGGCTGTGCAACTTTGAGAGGAAGCCAGATGCTGACTCTCTTCCTTTATATTGCCAGCACTACAGCTGGGAAGGAGAACCAAAGCTGTGAAGTTTTGTGCCTTTTCACAGTCTTACTGGGAGTCGATGTTGACTTAGAACTGGCAGTTTAAAAACATACTTATACCTTGTCAACCTTGGCCATAGAAGTGCTGAAGTGAGTGTCAGCGAATGGACCGGTTGGATTCATCTGAGTAACCAAGTTTGAGTAAAGACAAATACAAAGAAAGATTGATCAAATAATGTTTTTTTTTCTTCTTCTTCTGAAACACAACAAATCTTATTGCTGTTGCACATCTAGATTGGAAAAAGAAACCTTAGTTTCTTGCTAATTCTTCGTGTTCTCTTTGGATCCATTAACTATGTCAGATTTTGACATATAATTCTCACATGCTGTATTCCATTGCTTTAAAGTTATTTGTGGGCAAGGGGCATAAAAGAAATAGTTATTTGAGAATGTGTGAAGATCCTATTTTTCTGAAGGCAGTAGCTAGGATTTTTCTCCCTAGCTGAGGTTGCTAGAGGCTCTCCAACATCACAGCTTAAAGATTAGCATATGTAGTAGGAACACAATAAAGCTTTTTAATTAGAGCTGCTTGTTAAAGAAGCTGAGAATATCTTCTAAGTTGCCCAGACTAGGGATTTCCCCTTTTGTAAATAGAGAATATATGTCTAAATTCAGAATTTATATTCAAGTCAGGGCCTACTTAGCTGCGATCTACACTTAAAACCACTAGGTGGCCTCAGTTATATAAGTGATAAATTTCCCTTGAGAGACCACAATTCTTGATAGACTTAGGTTTTATTAGGCAGTTTGTTTCTTGGGTAGAAAGAAGCAGTTTCTAGAGGTGAGCTGACTCTTGATAGAACAGGTAGCTTTCTGCTCTGCAGATGGTTGATTTAATTTCATTTAGCTGTGGAAATGACAACCAAGCACCTCCTGCTTCTCTCTCTACCTTTCTTCCTTGCTTTTGTTGGTTTTCCATCTTCTGTCAATCTCTTACGCATGTGAATTTTATTTCATTGAGCAATAAAGAGCAGGCACTACTTCATGAAGTGGTTTATTAGGTTTTATTACCGGAGACACAGGCCCGAGGAAAAGGAGAAAAGAGGTAAAGGAGAATGGATGCTGTGTTTTCTATCAGCTCCTGTGTTAGCAGCCAGAACCTGTCTGCATGGAGTCCTTAAAAGATGGAGATCGAAGGCTTCTAACCGAGATGTAAGAGCACCTAGGCCATGATTTCTCCAGCTTGGCACTGTCCACATTTTGGTCAGATAATTCTTCATTGTGAGGGGCTGTCCTGTGCATTCTAGGAAAGTTAGCAGCATTCCTGGCCTCTCCCCACTAGATGCCAGTGTCATCTCTCCCAGCTTTCCCCCAAACAACCAAAAATGTCTCCAGACATTGCAAGTTTATCTCCCGGGTGGAGAATTGGCCCAGGTGAGAACTTTTGACCTAAGTTACAGTTATGAGATACATAGGGACAAGTGGGCTTCCCTGATAGCTTAGTTGGTAAAGAATCTGCCTACAGTGCAGGAGACCCTGGTTCAATTCCTGGGCCAAGTACAGATATTACCATAGTCAGAACCACATGAGTTATTTTATGATGGTCCTGGTTATCTACATTGACAGAATGCAGTGCTTTTTGCCTTTCAGGTTATATATAATGATAAAAATGTTGGATGGCTTTTGATTTTCTCTATTCAGATTTGACGGTTATGTACGTCTTATGGGAAGAGTTTGTGGGTAATGTATCCTTTCTGACAAACTAGACTGTTTTTTGGATGGGCTAAGTGGTTTGCCATGGATAGAGGAGGATGGGAAGTCACTGAGTCTTAACTTCAGATCCATTTCAGAGTTAAAGTCTGTTTATATTCCCCATATAGATTATCAGAGTATATAACCTAGGGAGTGAGACGTATAGAGATTTATGTGTGGCTGTTTTCTTCACCCCTTAGGGACTAACAGATGTAGCTAATTCATCATTATCTTGTCTCCAGTGCCTGGTGTACTGAGAGCACAATAAATATTTGTTGAAGTGAATCTTAAGTATTTTAGTCAGTGTGTGGTTTTTAGCTTTCTAGGCCTAAGGCTTGTCTAACTGTAAGTCAAGACTGATAATACCTATTTTCTTGCTCAACTTCCAGGAGCTTTAGGAGGATGATTAAATAATGGATTTTCAGTGAAACTAATCAGCTGAGCTTGTACTTCTAAGTGTTACACAGGAGGCCAAAATTATTGTCTCATTTCTGAAACATGTCTCTCAAAGGTGATTTACGGGCTCTGCCTTTACGCACTTTGGTCTGAAGCAGCAGCTGCCATAGTTACTGTATGATCTGTAAGACTGATACTCTTTGACTAGTTCAAACAGGATCTTTTTAGCTGCTTTCAAATTCCAAGGCCTACTCTTGACTTATATCAGGTCTTTATATTTGATCTTGTGCTTGTATACTTTGAGAACACCCACAGCCTGAGGCTCTGTGCTCTGCAACTCTTCATTTAGTCATAGGCTGGGTAAGTAACCATTCCAGAGAGGAATATGAGAATTTCCATAATAGGAATGAACATGGTCAGGAAAGGCAGTGAGTGACTTATCTATCCGAGACAGTCTTCTGGCTTTTCATTACAATGAGATTACGCAGTCCACCCAAATCAAAACATTATGCAAGAGAGTCTGTATTTCTTATTAGACTATCCTAGGTTCACTAGGTAATTCATTAGGCCCAGAATGAAACTAACATTTCAAGATCTTGGACTTGGAATAAAGTGTAAAACTGAATAGTGTTTTGTGTCTTCTGCATGCTCATTGCCACCACTGTGGATCAACTCTAATTATAGAGCTTTTAGAGATTTTGTACAATCCCTAGGAGGGCCTTTTACAGATTAGAAAACAGGCTTAGAGAGTTAAGTCAAAACAAGTTAAGACATACAAGTTTGAGTAAGACTAGAACCCAGATTTTTGAGCTCTCAATAGAGGCTCCTTTTCGCTGTATAGAAGGTCACAATTTAATGCCAACAGAAGCAAGGCAAGCAGCAAAGACAAATAAGTTGGGCTAGAAGTAAGCAATAGTGAGTGGTGGGGACTATAGCCACGACTTAGATTTACCCTCCCTAAATCTAAGTGATGGAGAAGGCAATGGCACCCCACTCCAGTACTCTTGCCTGGAAAATCCCATGGACGGAGGAGCCTGGTAGGCTATAGTCCATGGGGTCGCTAAGAGTCGGACACGACTGAGCGACTTCACTTTAACTTTTCCCTTTCATGCACTGGAGAAGGAAATGGCAACCCACTCCAGTATTCTTGCCTGGAGAATCCTAGGGACGGCGGAGCCTGGTGGGCTGCCGTCTCTGGGGTCGCACAGAGTCGGACACGACTGAAGCGACTTAGCAGCAGCAGCAGCAGCAAATCTAAGTGAATGCCATGTAAATGAAGCTTTGACTCAGCTTCAACCTATTGTGGCCAAGAGGGCCTTTGGTTTTTTTTCAAGAGAAACCAGAAATAAAGATTTGTTACGTGGCGTTTCTGTCCTTTATTGTGCCCATCTTTGCATGAGATGTTCCCTTGGTATCTCTAATTTTCTTTAAGAGATCGCTAGTCTTTCCCATTCTATTGTTTTCCTCTATTTCTTTGCACTGATCACCAAGAAAGGCTTTCTTATCTCTCCTTGCTGTTCTTTGGAACTTTGCATTCAAATGGGTATATCTTTCCTTTTCTGTCCATCTAGTCAAAGCTCTGGTTTTTCCAGTAGTCATGTATGGATGTGAGAGTTGGACTATAAAAAAAGTTGAGCGCCAAAGAATTCATGCTTTTGAACTGTGGTGTTGGAGAAGACTCTTGAGAGTCCCTTGGACTGCAAGGAGATCCAACCAGTCCATCCTGAAGGAAATCAGTCCTTTCATTGGAAGGACTGATGCTGAAGCTGAAACTCCAATATTTTGACCACCTGATGCGAAGAACTGACTCATTTGAAAAGACCCTGATACTAGGAAAGATTGAAGGTGGGAGGAGAAGGTGATGACAGAGGATGAGATGGTTGGATGGCATCACTGACTCAATGGACATGAGTTGGAGTAAACTCCGGGAGTTAGTGATGGACAGGGAGGCCTGGCATGCTGCAATCCATGGGATCTCAAAGAGTCGGACATGACTGAGCGACTGAATGGACTAACTGATATGAAGTTTCTTGAGTTTTAAGTATTGCAGCAAATTCATACTTGATTGTATGAATTAAATGAACAGGTGCACCATAACACCTGTTCTGTTTCTAGAGCCACAAGTTTCAAACCTCTGCTTCAGCAGGAAAACATCCATTTTTCCTGTTTCCTACTGATCCTGTCCTAACTTCATGCGCTTTCCCCCTTCCATCTTATAAAATAAGAAGACAGATATTTACTGAGCATCTACTGTGTGCCAGATGCTGTGGTAGACACATTTACATGACTGACAGTATGTATCCTCTTTGAGACTTTCATTCAAAGCCCTGTATACACTCTGTCACCCCCACTTTTGGCTAAAGATACACGGTTTATTTATTGCTATATATAATAATAATAATATAGGGCTTCCCTGGTGGCTCAGATGGTGAAGAATCTGCCTGCAGTGCGAGAAACCTGGTTTCAATGCCTGGGTTGGGAAGATCCCCTGGAGGAGGGCATGGCTACCTGCTCCAGTATTCTTGCCTGGAGAATCCCCATGGACAGAAGAGCCTGGTGGGCTACAGTCCATGGGGTTGCAAAGAGTTGGACACAACTGAGTGATTAAGCACAATCTTATTCAAATTTGATAACTTTTGTCATCAGATAAGGTGACATAAGTGACATCAGATTGGTTGGGCATCAACAGGAACAATTAGCCCCAAATAAAGCCATAACTTTTTTTTTTTTTTTAAGGCAGCCTGCCTTCCAGTCTTGCAGTATAATGAGGAATCTTTCAGTAAAACAGCAAACAGCATTCCTTCCTCTGGAGGCTGCCTAAATCTAAAGGATTCTCCTCCTTGCTTTTGTGTCATACTTGGATTTTTGTTTGTTTGTTTTCCCTTTTCTCCCTGAAGCCTGACTAGGTACATTCTGTCTCCCAAGCTTCATACTCCCCTCTGTATACTTAGTGAGTCAGTCGCTTAACAGGGTTAAAAAAGAAGGCCAATTTTCCACCTGCTAGCTTTTCTGGCACTCACTTTTAAGACAGCACTCAGCTTTTGTTCCTTTTCTTTCACAATTCCTTAAATGGCTCTTGCCCTAGATTGCTGGAGTCCAGCGGAGTAGCTCAGGCTTCTGGGAAATAAGTATTTCAGGTTAATGGGTTTGTGTGGCTTGGAGATGGACAGTGTGGTAATTTAAAAATCTTCTCTTGCTGTAATCTCATTTAACACCTGGCCTAATAGTCCCTACATCTTGCTGAAAGTGGGAGAGGAAATAAAGTTTTCTTGAAAGGGCTGAGCCCTTGAGTGTCTGAACATTGGTCACAGGTCTTTCTTTTGAACTTGATAGATGGCAGAACCCCTAAAATCATGATAATTAAATCATCATCACCATATCTCATCTCCTGACTTGTACCCTGTGAAGCCAACAAAATAGCCTTGTATACCTGGCTTGGCCTCAGACGTTACATCACCACTCAACCTTTCTGTGTTGACATTGTATGGGCATAGCAGAGGTATCAGAATTTGTCAGAAGTGCGCTCCAGGGCAGTAAAGGAACCTAGAAAGTTATAGCTTTGCTTTTTTCTTTCTCCCTAATAATTCCATGCAGTGAAGGACAGGGAAGCCTAGTGTGTTGCAGGGGTCGCAAACAGTCAGACACGACTGAGCGACTAAACAACGGCAACAATAAAAACTCTGATTAAGCTCACTTGGGGGCCTAGTGTGCCATATGTTCCCCTTCAGTTGAAATAAAGGCACCTTATTAACAGAGGAGATTCAACTCTTGGGTTCTGTCTCCTTTGACTTGTTTTGTGTCAGCTTTTTCTTCTTGCCTTTCTTTTATGTCATGTATTTTTAGCCCTTTGGGCTTTCCAGGTGGCACAGCAGTAAAGAACCCACCTGCCAATATAGGAGATGCAGATTCAGTCCCTGGGTCGGGAAGATCCCCTAGAGGAGGAAATGACAACCCACCCCAGTATTCTTGCCTGAAAAATTCTGTGGACAGAGGAACCTGGTGGGCTGTAGTCCATGGGGTTGCAAAGAGTGGTACACAACTGAGCACGCACACACACATTTTTGGCACTTTAGCTTCAAACGTGCTTTCATGTCATACTAATCCTCCCAGCGACCTTTGGGTGTAGTTGGACAGGTTCGGTCCCCATGTGAAACTAAGGTCTAGAGTGGTTTGAAACTACAGATCTAGTCAGTAGCTGAACCAGGACTAGCTTCAGTCCCTTGCCTGTGATGTACCCTCTTCTTCATAGGCATGCTGCCACCTGTGTTTTCAGATCAAGTGGTGACAGCCTCTTCCATAGGCTGATAAGAAAGAGCTGAACACAGCATATTGTGGCCTAGGAATTCCTTGTTGTTTGTATTTTTTAGGTGAATATTTTAGGAAACTTTATTCTGTAAAGAGAAGGTAGGATGAAAATAACTTATTAAATCAGCCATTTATAATTCTTTCCTAATCCTGAGCCTCTTTGAAAGTCTAAAAGCTTTGAACACTCATTTCAGAAAAATGTACATACGCACATAGTTTTGCATATAATGTTAAGGAGTTTATGGAATTCCTGAAAACTAGGGGTTTCAAGTATTAGCAATCCCGAATTAAGATTTAACTCCAGTATTAAACCATCTTTTGGTCCATTTGCTGATGTAGAACTTACAAAGCTTAAAAGGTTTCGGGGTGTATGCAGACCTACTAGATATGGTCTAGTTTTTAATTGTTAAACTGGAAAGGAACACTAGGTGACCTGATTTCTTCTTAGGAACAAATGGAATTGATGTGATCTGCTAACACAGCATGGTAGTGTTCCTTTAATGTATATTTCCTGACTAGGAGTCTGGGCTCCACTTGGAAATCCCTGGTACATATTAATGATGGGAACAGAGTATACCCTGCCTACTTGCCCTAGTCTCCTTGTAGAGTTTACGTTAAGTAGCTTTACCACAGAAGAGAAATCGATTGCTGAAGGCCATTTGGTTGATGACGCCTCTTCTTGCCCAGGTTTCCAAGAGTTTTGCCAAAGATTCATCTTTAAGTAATGCAGGCTACTTTGTTACAAGCAGCTGTTAGAGATTTAGAGCTTTTTTAAAAAATTTCTTTCCTACTGATTATTTCACAATTATTGGCTGTCTTTATGGAACGTTTCTTTGTTAATAGAATTTTTCCTACTC
Organism: Giraffa tippelskirchi; assembly: GCF_054371585.1. Classification (NCBI taxonomy): domain Eukaryota; kingdom Metazoa; phylum Chordata; class Mammalia; order Artiodactyla; family Giraffidae; genus Giraffa; species Giraffa tippelskirchi. Next base: position 141,124,344 of record NC_137281.1, on the reverse strand, counting down.
AGAACCCATAAAGGTTAGTTACTTTAATAAACCAAAGTATTCCAGGAGCCTAGTGGAGCTGACATGGCAAATGATCCAAAGAAGCGGAAATCATATCACTTCACATGCAAAAAGTAGTGTTAATCTTATGAGTATGCATATTTGTTTGCTTTTATTGGGAGCCAGCAGACCTCTATTTTCTCTTACCAAATAAAATCACATAAACCTATGGCTTTGGCTGTTTCCAAAGAAAAATTTTCTTGTTTGCTTTGGATGGTATTTGTGGCAGGCACTCAGTATAAATGATATGATCAAAGGTATATTATATACCAATAGGCAAGCCTTTTACTGAAAATAATCTCATAGAGAGCACATCACAGAATTGTTCAATCACATTTTTTTTCCCTTCTGACAAAGGTCATGGAGAAATGAGAACTGTATTTGATTTAAATGTTAGCAACAGTTTCTCTGCTCTCGCTGATCCAGGCCAGAGAGCCATCTGGTTTTTCTGTCCTAGTCAATACAGTTAATTAGACAGGGATGCCATTTACTGGAGAAATAATTAATCAATTACTATGGGAAGAACCTTAGAACTGTGTAAATTGATCAGTACTCAGTGAATAGTAGCTGACTGATGTTTCTTTCTCCATTAGCAGATATTGGGGAATATCAAATACTGTGCAAACACACGTATGCACACACTTTAAACTTAAACATACACATCATATGTGTGTGTGTGTGTATACACTTTGAGAGAGAAGTAGGGCAGAGAAATTGAGCAGAAAGAGATCTCTGTGTTAGTAAAGAACCTAAGACATATTCTGGGTTATTTTTGGAGTGTATCAGGTAGATGGCCTGTTCCTCCTGCCTTCTAGAACTTTTTCCTCTTTTTAATATAGATTTTGGTGGGTGTGAAGAGGGGGGCTTTTTTTTTTTTTTTTTTGGTTTCTTAACCCAGTGAGGCCTTAAAATATAATTGATAGGGAGTTATCTATATTCCAGATTTGTCCCTTTATTTGGTTTGTTTAACCATTAAGGTTTATTTTAAAATTTTTTACTGATGCATTTTCTTTTTTTAAATTTTATTGAAGTATAGTTGATTTACAATGTTGTAGTAGTTTCAGGTGTACAGCAAAGTGATTCAGTTATGCATGTACATATATTCATTGTTTTTTAGATTCTCTTCTCGTATAGGTTGTCACACCATATTGAGTAGAGTTCCCTGTGCTATACAGGAGGTCCTTGTTGATTCTCTGTCTTATAAATAGTAGTGTGTGTATGTTCATCCCAGGCTTCTGATTTGTCCCTCCCTACTGGCACATACAGTAGAAGTGACAAATAGATTTACGGGACTAGATCTGATAGACCGAGTGCCTGATGAACTATGGACAGAGGTTCGTGACATTGTACAGGAGACAGGGATCAAGACAATCCCCATGGAAAAGAAATGCAAAAAAGCAAAATGGCTGTCTGAGGAGGCCTTACAGATAGCTGGGAAGAGAAGAGAAGCGAAAAGCAAAGGAGAAAAGGAAAGATATTCCCATTTGAATGCAGAGTTCCAAAGAATCGCAAGGAGAGATAAGAAAGCCTTCTTCAATGATCAATGCAAAGAAATAGAGGAAAACAACAGACTGGGAAAAACTAGAGATCTCTTCAAGAAAATTAGGGATACCAATGGAATATTTCATGCAAAGATGGGCACAATAAAGGACAGAAATGGTATGGACCTAACAGAAGCAGAAGATATTAAGAAGAGGTGGCAAGAATACACAGAAGAACTGTACAAAAAAGATCTTCACGACCCAGATAATCATGATGGTGTGATCACTCACCTAGAGCCAGACATCCTGGAATGTGAAGTCAAGTGGGCCTTAGAAAGCATCACTACGAACAAAGCTAGTGGAGGTGATGGAATTCCAGTTGAGCTATTTCAAATCCTGAAGGATGATGCTGTGCAAGTGCTTCACTCGATATGCCAGGAAATTTGGAAAACTCAGCAGTGGCCACAGGACTGGAAAAGGTCAGCTTTCATTCCAATCCCAAAGAAAGGCAATGCCAAAGAACGCTCAAACTACCGCACAATTGCATTCATCTCACACGCTAATAAAGCAATGCTCAAAATTCTCCAAGCCAGGCTTCAGCAGTACGTGAACCGTGAACTTCCAGGTGTTCAAGCTGGTTTTAGAAAAGGTAGAGGAACCAGAGATCAAATTGCCAACATCTGCTGGATCATCGAAAAAGCAAGAGAGTTCCAGAAAAACATCTATTTCTGCTTTCTTGACTATGCCCAAGCCTTTGACTGTGTGGATCACAATAAACTGTGGAAAATTCTGAAAGAGATGGGAATATCAGACCATCTGACCTGTCTCTTGAGAAATCTGTATGCAGGTCAGGAAGCAAGAGTTAGAACTGGACATGGAACAACAGACTGGTTCCAAATAGGAAAAGGAGTACGTCAAGGCTGTATATTGTCCCCCCTGCTTATTTAACTTACATGCAGAGTACATCATGAGAAACGCTGGGCTGGAAGAAACACAAGCTGGAATCAAGATTGCCGGGAGAAATATTAATAACCTCAGATATGCAGATGACACCACCCTTATGGCAGAAAGTGAAGAAGAACTAAAGAGCCTCTTGATGAAAATGAAAGAGGAGAGTGAAAAAGTTGGCTTAAAGCTCAACATTCAGAAAACCAAGATCATGGCATCTGGTCCCGTCACTTCATGGGAAATAGATGGGGAAACAGTGGAAACAGTGTCAGACTTTACTTTTTTTGGGCTCCAGAATCACTGCTGATGGTGATTGCAGCCATGAAATTAAAAGACGCTTACTCCTTGGAAGGAAGGTTATGGCCAACCTAGATAGCATATTTAAAAGCAGAGACATTACTTTGCCAACAAAAGTCCGTCTAGTCAAGGCTATGGTTTTTCTAGTGGTCATGTATGGATGTGAGAGTTGGACGGTGAAAAAGGCTGAGCGCCACAGAATTGATGCTTTTGAACTGTGGTGTTGGAGAAGACTCTTTGAGAGTCCCTTGGACTGCAAGGAGATCCAATCAATCCCTCCTAAAAGAGATCAATCCTGGGTGTTCATTGGAAGGACTGATGTTGAAGCTGAAACTCCAATACTTTGGCCACCTCATGCAAAGAGTTGACTCATTGGAAAAGACCCTGATGCTGGGAAGGATTGGGGGCAGGAGGAGAAGGGGACGACAGAGGATGAGATGGTTGGATGGCATCACCGACTCGATGGACATGGGTTTGGGTAGACTCCGGGAGTTGGTGATGGACAGAGCGGCCTGGCGTGCTGCAATTCATGGGGTCGCAAAGAGTCGGACACGACTGAGTGACTGAACTGAACTGAACTGCCACATTTTCCCTTTGGTCAGCGTAAGTCTTTTTTCGATACCATTAAGGCTTAAATAAAGATGTTAGGGAAAAAGAAACTATTGCTTTGCTTGAAGATGGCTAATAAATAATTTTTTTCCCAGTAAGCTTCTATTTAATAGGCGTTTTTGTCGTGGCAGGCCATATTTAGATCCTTCTTTGAATTTTCAAGTTATTAACAATTACTTGTGACTTAGGGCACTCTACAAAGGTGGTCTTTATATTTAGAGGCATGGGCCTCTCTGAGAGTTCAGCTAGCAAAATGCCTTTGCATGTAGAAAAAGTCTTTCTTGAGAGCCTGCTCCGTTTGAGAATGCTGAAAGATGAAGAAAGGGGCAGGGGTTGTTGGAGGGCATTACGGCAGTCTACCAGAAGAGGGGGTATTCTGTGAGTGCCTGATTTCTCTAAAGGCTAATAGACTGACAGAGGACATGTGGGTGAATAAAATAGTGACAGAGTGCTAATATGGCGATTTGGGTGGGGTGGTTGGTGGTGGTGGTAGTCACGCTGGTGGTTCCTTGAACCTATTTAGAGGAACAATTGTTGCTCTTGTATGCTTGAACAAGTTATTATCTCCATACTGACAGTGGGTTAGATAAAATGCCCTGGCCTCAGGTTAACTCTGCTTAAGATGACTGGGTTGCATCAAGGTCAGTAAACAGGCTTTCCTCTTGGGATATGAAATGAATGAACAGTAAGAGATGAGGTTAAAGTGCAGCCAACCTTTAAGCTTTGTGGCCAGCTAAGAAGGATTATGGATGGTGTACATCCACACAAGAATTTACACTCATTTTTGCATTGGTTTCACATATCTTAACCCACGAAGCCAAGTTAAAACTGAGTACGTCTTCTACTCGCTGATCTGAAGTAGCCTGTGGGTCTCCCACCTCCCCCACCCCCTATACTTCAGCATTTTAAGAAGTGGGGCTTCTATTGCCTAAAAAACGGATTCCCTAAAACATTCTTTCTCCTTTGGAACCCTGCCCTATATGTCTGTGTTAGGATACAATGTGAGACACTCATGGGAAGTGAGTTTTTAATTTGTCACTCACCCCTCAGGCAGAGGCTTCAACCTCCCTCAACCTGGGAGGAGAGGGATCTTTCCAACTGCTCTGATGATGTTAAATGTATCTCTGGATCAGCCCACTTGAAATGATGCTTGCTTTTGCAAAGCTTTAAACAGAGAAAGAAAGGGAAGGAGGGTAGGAGGGAGAGAAAGAAAGAAAGAGAGTAAGGGAGAAAGGGAAAAGAGAAGAAACAGATCTCTTTGGCTTCCTTGTATTTTAAAATAGCCCAGGGCTCTAGCCTTTCTCCTAGAATGTTCCTCTCTCAGATATCCATGTAACTTGCTCCCTCACTTCCTTCAGGGCTCTGCTCAAAATGCCATTTTATCAGAGAGCCCTTCTGTGACCACCCTATATAAAATAGAACTGACCACCCCCAGCACTCCCTATATGCTCTAAGCTGCTGTTTAATTTTTCTCTGTAACACTGTTACTGGACATATTACATATATATATTTAAACTTTTTTTCCCCTATTCACTCTCCAGTATATATGCATAAAATTCTTTTCCTCTTCCCACCCAATAAAATGTAACTCACATGAAGGTAGGGACAGGGTCTTTTTTGATCAGTGCTGTGCTCCTTTCCCTGGGACAGTGCCCAACACATAGAAGACATTCAATAAATATTTGTTTAATGAATAAATGGATGAACTCATTTTTATTTTACTCTCCCACAGTCAGCAGTATCCCAGGCAGCCAACTTTTAATGTTGGAAGGGGCCCAGCAGACAAGCAAGAAATGCCATAAATGAATTCCTCAGGGCAGTTATGTGATTCTAGTGTGTGTGAACACTTAAACGGTCTGACTAGACAGCAGTGGGTCAAGACCCCCTCCTTGGAAATTATCCCAAATTGTTCCCTTGTGGTGGTTGCAAGAGGAAGAAAGGGTCAGGAATTGCCCTTATGCCTGAGAGGAAACCTGTACGTTGTACTCGTTTTCTCTGTATTTCTGGAGCTGTCATATTAAATCCGAGAGGCCTTAGCTCTGCGGGAGTTTTCTTCCTTCTAAGGCAATCTTCTGAGTCAGCATTCTGTCTGGGAGTCCCCTTTAACTTGTCATGGCTTTCCCTGGTGAATAGTTGAACAGAGGAGGGAAGCGCTGATCCTTCACAATGATGTATTAATAGTAAAACCTCTGAAAAGCCCAGCCTCAGCTCACTCCTTTTTTAATATTTATTTTTTGTGTTCTTAGTTTGAGGAAAGTATGGGGGTGGGCACAGGGTAGAGGGAATTCTCTGTGTGAAGTTTTATAGCCTCTTTTAAACACAGAACATGAAATGATGAGCTGTTGAGTAATACGTGTATTTTATATATAAATTATTAGCGCACAGTTCTTTTGTGTTCTGTCCCCCCTCCCCTGTGTGTCTTAATTTGGGTTCAGATTTCAGATACAAGTAGTTTATTTGGAAATTCAGGAAATATCACAGGAGTGGAAAAGAGAAATAGGGAAAGGAAGGATGATTTAGTGAGCCAACTACAACTGTGGGCAGTTGAAGTTTGATCCTGAGGGGAAGGGGTATAGAACACATGACATGTGTGCATACTCACTTGTGTCCGACTCCTTGCAACCCTGTGGACTGTAGCCCGCCAGGCTCTTCTGTCCATGACATTTTCCAGGCAAGAATACTGGAGTGGCTGCCATTTCCTCCTCCAGGGGATCTTCCCAACCCAGGGATCGAACCCACACCTACTGCTTCTCCTGCATTGGTAGGTGGATTCTTTAGCCCTGAGCCACCAGGAAATCCTTTAGGACGCACACTTCAGGGCTGTTCTACCTGGGAACTAGGTTCTACCTAGGTGGAATATTGATGTGCCAGCTTCCTTGAGTCATTGTAGGAACCTGCTCCCAAGAAGGTTCATTCCCTAGAGCAGCCTGCAGCCTCCTGGGCCTTGGAGAAGACTTTAGACAAAGAGACATGAATACTGGCGCTTGGCAATCAGGTACACAAGCAGTAAGGCCTAAGAGACACGAGCCGGGCATGAAGGAGTGAGTTACCCATGCTTCCACTTTCTGTTAAAACTACATGAGTACCATAGCTTTATCTTTGCTCTTGCTTTAGCCTTTTTCTACCACATCTTTACCTGGGGGTGGCTCAGGGCTCAAATCTGTCTTGCCTTGACTTCTGTGACTCACCAGGCACCTTATTTCTCATAACGGCACCTAGTGATGTCTACTTCATGGCATGGTAGTTGTGTACCTACATGTATGTTGTCTACTTAAATTAAGCTCCTTGGGAATCTGGATATTACCTGATATTTCTTTGTAAACATCAGAGTGCCTGGCATGTAAGTGCTTGGCTCTTGTGTGATTAATGAATTTTTCCCCCTAACTACTAGGTAGTTTAGCCAAAACAGGCTGTGAGAGGAAAGCCTTGGGCTCCTGAATTCCAGCTTCCTAACTTCAAATAAGATAGTATCATAAACTGCAGGGAGTTAGTGAATGGACCTTAAATCAAGACAAGGAGGATTCATCTTCTCTTTTTTTTCTTCTATTTTTAAGGGAAAAATTTTAAGTGTATAGTATTGTGGTGATAAGTACGTTAACATTGGTCTATAACCATCACCAGCGTCTGTCTGTAAAAGTTTTTCATCTTATAAAACTGAAACTCTGTACCCAGTTAACACTATCTTCCCACTCTCCCTTGCCCCCTACTCTTGGTAAACCAGCATTCTACTTTCTGTCTCTATGAATTTGACTACTCACTTATTCTATTAACCTCATAAGTGGAAGCATACAGTATTTGTCTTTTTGTCATGAACACACAATGTTCAGGATACATCCATGTTGCAGCTCATGTCAGAATTTCCTTCCTTTTGAAATCTGAATTATATTCCATCATGTGTATACACCACATTTTGTTTATACATTCGTCTGATGATGGGTGCTTGAGTTGCTTCCCTCTTTGGCTGTTATAAATAAAACTGCTATGAACATTGTTATATAAATATCTCTAAGAGATCCTGCATTCAGCTCTTTTAGATATATATCCAGAGGTGGAATTGATGACTCATGTAGTAATTTTATTCTTAATTTTTTGAGGAACTGTTCTCTATGTTTTTGATGGTAGTCATCCTAATGAGTGTGAGACGGTATCTCATTGTGGTTTTGATATGCCTTTCCCTAATGAGTGACATTGAGCTTCTTTTTGTGTGCTTATTGGCCATTTGTATATGGCCATTATATGTTTCTTCTTTGGAGAATGTCTGTTCAAGTACTTTGCCCATTTTTTAAATCTTTGGGTTTTGTTGCTGAGGAAACTTTTTAATTGAAGTGTAGTAGGACTAGACTGAGTTTCTTTATTTTGAGCATACTTATGTGGTGACTTGTCAAGTAACCATTGGCCAGCAGTTTAGGGACTTTCAGCTCTGATCTGGCTTCCATCATTCCTTCACTGGGTAATCATAGAATCCTAGAACTAAAGGAGCCTTAGCCTCTTCTGGTTGCCATAACAAAATACCACAGACTGGGTGACTTGTGATTCTTATAATTTCAGTAATTTCTTTCTAACGGTTACGGAGGCTGGAAGTCCAAGGTCAGAGTGCCAACCTGACTGAATTGTGGTATAGGCTGTCTTGATGGTTGCAGCCAGCTGACTTCACTGTTTCCTCACATGGTGGAAGGGGCTAGGGAGCTCTGTAGGGTCTCTTTTATAAGAGTGCTAATCCCATTTATGAGGGCTCTACCCTCAAGACACAATCATTTCCCAAAGGCCCCACCTTCTAATATTATCACATTGGGCATTAGGATTTGAACATGTGAATTTGGGGGGACACAAACATTCAGACCAGAGCCACGAGCAACCAGATGAGGAAACTGAACCCACTTCTTTTTCCGCTATGCCCTGGGCCAGATCACCTAGTCCCTGTGGATAACATTTTCTTCATCTTTGAATATAAGTTTCTTTATCTCCTTTGTCATATCACTACTAGTGTTTTGAAGACTGGTAAATTGATTTTTAATGATTACAACATATTTCATAATGTATTTTTATTAGGCATGAGGTTGTGCACATGTTGGACTTTTACCTTTTTGGGATATTCATAGTGTCATTTTTAAGTCAGAAATTTTCATTAGAAAACTGTAGGCCTTTATTTTTCTAGGTAAATAAGCAGATGGGACCAAAAGGCAGGAAGTAATGCTGAGCTAAACGTAAGGTAGAGCACTTTTGTTAAAATCTTCGGAAATACGTGAACTCACAGAATTGCTCACTGGTTGCCATTAGACAGTGTTAGACAATGCTCTTATGAGTTCTAATGAGAATAGATCTGGCTTAGTGTCCTGTCTTTTTGAGATCAGGCAGTTTGAAGCCACCCCATAAAAGGGGTACTAACTCATAGCTGGATTGACAGTGGCTTCCTACTCAGTGACGTCGGATTACAACAGGCAAGTTCAGGATACTTGAAAAGATCTCTGGGACGCTCCAAAATTTTAAATTTTTTTTGGAAAAAAATGTGGTATAAAGTATATGTAATATAAAACTCAACACTGTAGCCATCTAAAGTGTGCAGTTTTGGGGCATAAAATATATTCACATTGTTGTGTAACCATCACAACTGTCCATCTCCAGAACCTTTTCATCTTTCTAGACTGAAACTCTATACTCATCAAACAGTAGCTCCCCATTTCTCCTCCCTGCCCGTCCTTGGCAACTACCATTCTGCTTTCTGTCTCTATGAATTTGACAACTCTCTGTTCCTCATACAATAGTTGTCTTTTTGTATCTGGCTCATTTCATTTAGCAAAATGTCTTCAGTTTTCACCTATGTTGTAGCACGTGTCAGAATTTTCTTTTTAAGGCTAAATAATATTCCATTGTATGGATATATATACCACATTTTATTTGTCTACTCATCCATTGATGTACATTTAGGTCGTCTCCGCTTTTTGGCTGTTGTGAGCATTATACTATGACCGTTAGTGTTCTGATATCTTGAGTTCCTGCCTTCAGTTGTTTGGTACATACCTAGGAGTGGGATTTCTGGGTTATATGGTAGTTCTATGTTTAGCGGTTTGAGGAGCCCCCATTTCCTGTTCCACAATGGCTGCACCATTATATAGCCCCACCAACAGTGCGCAGTGGGTCTGGTTTCTCCACATACTCACCAACACTTGTTTTCTGTTTGTTTGCTTTTGGTAACAGCCATCCTAATTGGTGTGAAGTGGTACTTCATTGTGGTTTTCATTGTCATTTCCCTAATGATTAGGGATGTTAAGCATTTTTTCATGTTATTGGCCATTTTTATATTTTTCCTGGAGAAATATCTATTCAAATCCTTTGCGCATTTTTAAATCAGTTTGGTTATTTGTTGCTGAGTTTTAGCCACCTAGTCTTTTGATTTGTAGATATTTTTAAGAGAGTGCTGTGCTGTTCCTTGTGACTATATGTTCATTTATCTTGTTTATTTTTAAAAAACCTTTTCCTGTATAGATAGGTAGATACATACATTATCAATCAGTACATAAGTAATAAATAAATATTTTTTTGTTTCAACAGTATATCCTTTCAGGCTCTGATGACTTCAACCTGTACATGTGGAGAATTCCTGCAGATCCGGAAGCAGGTGAGTATATCCTTAGTATGAACCTGCTGCCAATGTTGGCTCTATTGACCTTCTGCGTGCTGTGCCCTAAAGGGCAGATCTGTAGAAATAGAGGAAGATATTTCTCCTTTAATATAATAAATTTATTGGAGAGTGACCAAAGTAAACTTTAAAATAAAAATTACAAGCCAGGTTTAGCTATAACCTTCATGCATACCCTTATGTGACATAATCATGCTCAGATTCTTTTCTCCTAAGAACTTTTCTTTAGACTTCTTAGATGGCCTCCTCTTCATTTTCCTCTCTCCTGTTTCACACTTGGAATATTTTTTACCTTGCTTTTCCTTTATCAATGCACACATTCCTGCTCCGCTTAATTACTCTACAAACAATTTTTAGGGCCTCTGCCCTTCCTTTGGCCTCCCTGGTGACGTTAACTAAAGGGAAACTTTCCTTATTAATGGACAGATGTACTCCCTGGAGTTTGGCTGATCCCAGACAAGAGAGAAATTAGGAAGAAATGCTTCTGCGTTTGCTCTAGATGTATTCTGAAAAAGCTTTCCATAAGTTTGGATCTAGGCCATCTGAGCTTTCAGACAGCATGGATCATTCTTGGTACTAGTGTCCTCACGTGCTCAGATGAGTGTTTCACTGGTGGCTTCCTCCTGGTAGAAAAATGCCTGTTTTTTATTCTCAGTTGAGTACAGTTTAGGACAGTTCAATACAGCCATCTGCTCCAGGTGATACATGGCATCAAACTGGAAAATGGTAGGAAGGGAATAGAGGACTATGCTGATAATATTACACAAAATGTGTCTAGGGCTTAGAGCTGAGGAAAGTTGTTGGCTTGCCTATTGCTGAATTAACAATATTGTTACCAAACATCTGCCTTTCAGAACTTGATGAGGCTTACTTTTGGAAAAACTATCCTATTGCTATGCTCTGGTTACTAAACAAGTTACAGAAACCCTTTTTTTCCCCTTTTGGAATTTGGAAAGTGTGAATGAAGCATCTTACCTTTGACGTACAACCAGATGGGACAGCAGCAGTCTATCTGAACAAAAAATGATGTTCTATCTCTAGAATTAGTTCTGTATTAAGTCTCCCACCCCCATAAATCCTAGATTGATTAGTTGAGAAATAATCTTTGGGCTTAATTGTATCTTTTACATGATCTTGAAAACTTTTCATTATTAAGTCTATGTGACTTTTAAAATTGAAGGTGGATAATTTCCCTCTCCCAGACTGTTCTCTGGAATCTTTTTCATGTTTGTATTGAGAGAAGGGGGAAGAATTAGCAGTAGTATGGTAGATTTTTTTCACCTGCTGATTTCTGTACTGGCTTAGGGTGTAGGCCACTGTTAGGCTGCCTTTATATGTAGATGATTATGTGATCTCTGGGTTGGCAGGGACTCTCAGAACTGATTTAGGACTCCAGTACTGAAACTGGGAAATGGGTGCCTGGACCTTCCAAGGATTGTATAGGCACAGTTAGTTTAAAGGAATCCATTTCTAGATTCTTAAATTCCATATGTATTGTCCGTTCCCACCTCCCCTTTCCCCTTTGTCCTCCCACTTTACAGGAAAAGAAGCAAACAAACAGACAAAAAATACCAGAAAATCAGAAATATTCCAGAAATATCTGACCACTTGAACCTTGGCATGGTGCATTGCCCTTAAGGTATAAAAATCTCTTAAGGTGGCAAAAAAAAAACCCGGAAGGATTCTTTAATCATAGGGCTATAGCCCAACCCACCCCCCCCCTTCTCCCTTATCTTCTTATGCAGTAAATTGCTTCTTTTTATAGTAATTGGTTTTTATAAAACATTAAAAGTATATCTGTTTTGATCAGTTGTGTTCCAGTAAGAACTGTTGTTCCCTGGAGAAGGAAATGGCAATCCACTCCAGTATTCTTGCCTGGAAAGTCCCGTGGGCAGAGGAGCCTGGCGGGCTACAGTCCATGGGGTCCCAAAAGAGTCAGACACAACTGAGCGACTGAGCAGAATTGTAATAGTAACTCTAATCCAGTACAGTACCAAAATGTTAACACTTAGAGCCTTACAGTCACAGCAAATAAAAAAAAATTTGAATTTGTATTTATAGTTTTGTTGGTGAATCTGATAGAATTTTTATAAAAATATATTGTGTTGAAATTTGGGGGAAAGTAAGTAAAGTAGAAATGTTATTTCAAAGAGGAAAAAGGAATGATGTAAAATTTCTATTAAAAAATAGTTTGACTTCAGGTTCCACATAGGATATAGTAGGTAGTTCCCACTGCAATAAGTACAAAAGTCAAATTACAAAAGCCACCTTTTTAAAGATGTCAGAGAGCTGTGGTAATCGTGTGTGAGAAGAACTAAAGTTCTGAAGAAGGAAGAGCCTTCCCAGCTGAGCAGAAGGTCTGGCCGTGCTCTGTCCTAACAGCATCTGTGCCCAGGTTGTCGATGGAGCTGCCCTGGACAGCCTCTACCAGGGTCAACAGAACCAGAGCTTTCAACAGCCACATGGGTTGATAGAACAGATTAGATTCAGAGGAACCCCAAACACATGACCAGTCTTCTCTGTAGGACAATTGCTGGGTGCTGGGGTTGCACTGGGAGTTAGGGGACTAGACTGGAAAACAGAATGAAATGCCTATGGTATACAGTGCCTAGGAGACAGAGTTCCCCTGGTGAGGGGGCTCTGCTCCACAGGGCATTTTGAACTTGCTTGGAAAAGGATGATAAAGAGATAAGCTTAAAACCTCCAAAGGACAGAAGCAGAGAACAGAGGTTTCGCAGGCTCTCCATCAAAAGCCCAAGAGGCTACACTCGAGGATGGAGCTGGACCAGAAAGGCAAAGTGTAGTCTCTTGCAATCTCCTGGTATGTAGGACACAAACGCCCATTAGTGGAAAGGAAAGGGAAAGGGAAGTCGCTCAGTCGTGTCCGACTCTTTGCGACCCCGTGGACTGTAGCCTACCAGGCTCCTCCGTCCATGGGATTCTCCAGGCAAGAATACTGGAGTGGTTTGCCATTTCCTTCTCCAGGGGATCTTCCTGACCCAGGGATCGAACCCAGGTCTCCCGCATTGGAGGCAGACGCTTTAACCTCTGAGCCACCAGGGAAGTCCGCCCATTAGTGGAAGAGACCTGCAACATGCAGTCTCCAGGTCTTGCCTTTGAGAGATTTGAAACCAGAAGTAGACTTAGTGTGACTAAAGAAGCAACCTAGCCCTGACCTGGTCCCTCCTGATTGGATTGAGGGTGATCAGCCCCTTACCTTCTTGAGAAAAGAAGTTAGAATGGGTAAATGCTAGATGGAGGAAATGACTTCCATCTCTGTATCAGTTGGCTACGGCTGCCATAACAAAATCCCACAGATTGGGTTATTTAAACATCAGAAATGTATTTTCTCACAGTTCTGGATGTCCAAGATCAAGGTTCTGTCAAGTTTGATTTCTCCCGAGACCTCTCTCCTTGGCTTGCTGATGACTGTCTTCTCATTGTGCTCTCACATGGCCTTTTCTGGCTAATGTCTCTTTGCTGATGTCCCTTCCTCTTATGAGAACATCAGTCTTATTGGATTAGAGTCCTACCCTTATAATTTGTTTAACCGTAATTATCTCCTTAAAGCGTCTGTCTCCAAATAGTCACTTTGAGGGGTTCGGGCGTTGACATATGAATTTGCAAGAGACACAGTTCAGTCCATAACAGTCACTGTGGTTCTTTATCCCCAATGTCCAGTATGCAATAAAAAAGTTATGAAACAGGAAAATGTGGTCAGGGATCAAAAGAAGCCAATCCACAATATTATCTAGATATTGAAGTCAAATAATCAGGAACTTTAAATATTGTAAATGTGATAAAGAAAATAGAAAAGATGGACAGAATGGATAAAAAGATGGAGAATTTCAACAGAATTGGAATCTACTTAGAAAAAAATCATATAGACATTCTAAAACTGAAAAATATGTCTAAAACTAAGAATTTTTTGGCTGGGTTTAATTGTGAAAGGACAGATTTGCTGAATCGAAGACAGGTCCATAGAAGACATTTGAACTGAAGGACAATGAGAATGGAGAATGGAAAGAGCTAAACCAGAGTGTAAGAGACAAGAGGGACATAGATGATCTAACATAACCATATAAAATTGAAATCCCAGAGGGATAAGAGAAAGTGAAGCAGAAGTAATATATGAAGAAATAATAGCTGAAAGTTTCCAGAACAAATGAAATATGCCAATTTTCAGGTTCAGAAACTCAGAGTAAATACAACAACAATGCTGATTCAAACAAGCAGAGTAAATACAACACATCTAGGCACATCATAAGTCAAACTATTGAAAGCAAAAGATAGTGAAAAAAAGCCTAAAAGCAGCCTGAGAAAATGGACAAATTACCTGCAAATAAACAGCAATAAGATTGATGATCAAATGATGGGAGCCAGGCTGTAATAGAATGATATCTCTGAAGTGCTTCAAGAATTAAAACCTGCCAACCTTGGATTCTTTACATGAGGAAAATATCTTTCAAAAATATAGGTAAAATAAAAGGCATTTTTAAAAAAGAAATTATGGAGTTTTAATATAATTATTTAGCAGCCCTCATGAATTAATGCATCTAAACACTGAGCGTGGACCAGTTATTTGCATTACAAAGAGAAAGGCAGCTAGACGTTATGAGCATGCTGATGAGAAACATGGCGGTGCCTAGAGTCTTGCAAAGTACAGCAACCCTGAATCTGATCAGACCTCAGGATCTAGCTCTAATTTGCAGGTAGCACAGAGGACGGAGGGGTGTATTGTATTACTACTACATTATGAGGATACAACCCACAAAACCCAAACTGTCAGAAACTATAGGTGAAATGATCTTATGTTCTTCAACAGATACATTCTGATGATAAAAGAAAGGATGGACAGGGGGTAACCTATTGTATACAAAATCAAAAAGATATACTAACTAAAACAAAAAACAAGCAAAACTATTTAGGAGGGAATTCCCTGGAGGAATTCAGTGGCAGTTCAGTGGTTAGGGACTCCAAGCTTTCACTGCTGAAGGCCCGGGTTTGATTCTTGGTGGAGGAACTAAGATCCCACAAGCTGTGTGGTGTGCCCACCCCCGCTCCCCCCGCCCCAAATGAAAAGTATTTAGAAATGTATAAATGAATAAAAATTATTTTAAAAAGCAAGAAAGTGATTAATACAGAAGTCAAGGTAATGGTGTGTTTGTGGGTGGTCTTTTTTCTTTTTTTGGCTGCTCTGGGTCTGTAATGAGTGTGGGCTTTTTCTAGTTATGACAGGTGGGGGCTACTCTTCATTGGGGTGTGTGGGCTTTTCATTGTGGTGGCTTCTTTTGCTGTGGAGCCTGAGCTCTAGGGCATGTAGGCTTCAGTAGTTGCGGTGCCCCGACTTAGTTGCTCTGCGGCATATGGGATCAAACCTGTGTGCCCTGCATTGGCAGGTGGATTCTTAACTACTAGACCACCCAGGAATTCCCAGGATAATGATTTCTTTAGGGAAGGGAAGAGGTTGTAATAGGAATGAGGCACATAGAGGCCTCTGAATGGCCAAGAAAAATTCCATTTCTTGACCTGGGTGTTGGTTACATAGGTGTTCATCTTACAAAATTTCATTAAGCTATACTTTTAAAAATTTTATTTATGATTTTCCTTTATTTACTTTTGGCTGTGCTGGGTCTTTGTTGCTGTGCAGGCTTTTCTCTATTTGCAAGTGGGGGGGGGCTACTCTCTAGTTGTGGTGCAAGGGCTTCTCATTATAGTGACTTCTCTTATTGCAGAGCACGGGACCCTAGGCACAGGGGCTTCAGTAGTTGGAACTCCTGGGCTCTAGAGTATGGGCTCAATAGTTGTGGCACATGAGCTCAGTTGCCCAGTGGCATGTGGGATCTTCCCAGACCAGGGATCAAACCTGTGCCTCCTGCACTGGCAGGTGGATTCTTTACCACTGAGCCATCAGGGAAGCCCTAAGTTACACTTTTTATGCTATTTTTGGTACCCTTTTTTTATTCTCTGATGAAAAGAAATAAAAAATTAGTGAATAAACATTTGTCAAAGAAAAATCACAGTAGAAATAAAATTTTATTAAATGAATAAAAATGAAAACATGATATCCCAGTAGAGGCATTTACATGCTGGAGTTTATTTAACCCAGATCCGTGGTCTATAGAATTTTCTGCTCACATACCCATCCCCACAATAATTTTTTTGAGTTACAACTTAACATATATTCGAGTACACTTTTATTGAGGAATTTTAACTGAAACCCTGTGCTAGGTTGCCCACCGTGATAGCGTGCTTGTTGCCC
The DNA here is from genome assembly GCF_054371585.1 of Giraffa tippelskirchi. Classification (NCBI taxonomy): domain Eukaryota; kingdom Metazoa; phylum Chordata; class Mammalia; order Artiodactyla; family Giraffidae; genus Giraffa; species Giraffa tippelskirchi. The sequence goes on along the minus strand of NC_137281.1, from coordinate 141,108,071 downwards.
CAGGGCAACTCCAGTGATTAGAAATTTCTTCTATGTAATTTCTCTATTTTTAACTGTTGGCCATTTGTAGTTTTAAGAAACATTTAGCAAGGTTCAGTGAACCAGACATAACATATAAGGACTTGAAGTGGCCTTGAGTTTTAGCTTTGAATGCTTAGATGATGGAAAGTCTGTCAGGAAATTCCTAATCTAATCTACTGCCTCTTTGACTTAACAGATCTGGAATGAGGCTGAGTTGCTGTCTCTGTTCATGCCATTTCAAAGTAAGATACTGAGGCAGGCTATGTGGGGAAGTTGGCTTGCTGTTATATGCCTTAATGGCATAATCAGATGACACGCAGTCGACATTTTTTATTGAATGCCTGCCATGTGCTTCTCAGTGCATGCCAAATGCTGAGAGAACTAGATGGAGAGCAGTCCTAAGTGTGATCCAAGAACAAGGGCATCTTTTTCTTCTCCACATTCCTATTCAGAAAGACTGACAATCACTGGGGAAATGTTTTTGCTACACAAATGCCAAAGAGATGAAATTTATTTATTATATAAACAGAATTTAGTATTATATAAACAGAATTAGCCAATTGGCTAAGTAATTCACATAGGGCTTCCTAGTAGGTTGAGGAAATAATTTCAAGATGTAAGACCTAATACTTAGGGTAAAACTTCCTACCTGGAAGATTAGGCTCAATTTTTTCAGTTGATTTCAAATAACAACTCATTTCTAAAAACCTATTTAAAAATCAGAGGAAGGAATAGAACTGGGAATTTCACTGTGGCAAAGAAAAAAAAAACCCATCAAAATATGTTTTACACCTCTGAAGTATATAGGAAGAGCATCTGTTTTTATGTGACAGTTCTGAAGATAAACAGACAGTTATATATAGAGTCAGCATGGTGTATAGGAAGGAGCATTAGGCTTAAAATCATACCTGGATTCAAGTCCAGTACTTCCAATAACTGATTGAGTGATACTAGGCAGGTTATGTAACAGCAATTGTGGGTCTCAGTTTCTTCTGTAAAATTGCTACTCCCACCCCTCACCCTACCATCTCATATCATGGAATGATTTAACAGTCTTGGAGGCTTTCTGAAAACTAGGTGTGTTCCAATGGAAGACATTGTTACTGCTATGGATAAGATCAGTGCTCATAGATCCATAGTTTCCAAAGTATTTGCTCCCTAGTAACTTAGATAATAGAAGTAATGGAGGATTTGATAACATGTGGTAGAGGTGGGTGTCTCTGGAAAATATTCATATGGCCTTCTCCTTCCCTTTTTCCTGATTCTTGTTGGAAAAGGCTTTAGGGTTTTCACTGATTGAGTTCCTTCCCCTCAGATATGCCTCTACCCTAAGACCATACTATTTATGGAAAGAAGCACAGTGTAATAGAGTTGGTAGGCCTGGGCTTAAATTTCTGATACATTCATCTTCTAGTTGGAGGCTTTGGAAAAATTGTTTGATCTTGCCAAAACTTTCTTCATCTGTAAGATAAGAATATTAACATTGCAAACAATAACAACAGTAATAATAATACCTAGTTTCTTAGGGATATTTTAAGTGTACTCAGTAGCTACTGAGTTGCTATTTATAGTAAATAAATGTTGCTATTTCTCATTTAAAAAGCTTTCTCCTTTTTAACTTTCCTCTGAAAAACTCCTTAGAGACCAAGACGTGGGCCTTATCTGGTACCCTCCTGAACGGTCAGTTGCATTTTTCTTGCATGAAGATTGCTCTTGACTCATTGGTAGTTTAAGAAGGGAGATTTCTATGACAGATTTTCCCTTGAATGGAGGGGGAAACGTACAGCTCTTCACTGCAGCCACTTCCACTGCCCGCAGGCTGAGGAAGTAGGCTGGAAACAGCTGTCGATGCATCTCCATGAGCCTGCACATGTGTGCATACTCTGTCTCTCCTCTCATTACTCTCATAGATGCGTTTACTCTCAGGGAGTTAGACCTGGGCATCTGCTTTTTCCTCTCAAGTAATTGGAGGAACAACTGTTTTTAATTGTTCACAAGTAGTTGGTTGCAAACACATGTGAAATACAGATGATGAAAGAAGAATTTAGTGAAATTGACTTTTTTGTACAATTAAGTGTTGCTGTCTGTGGGGCTCTTTGAGCTTTACTGACAGCACTGACTGTCCCCATCTGGCTTTTCTTAGCTCTTAAGTGGTTACATGATCCCCAGGAAGCAGCCACTGCTTTCTCTGTATTGTCAGTACCCTGATTGTATTTTTCTTTATGGTTGGAAACTTGGAGCCCTGGGAATGTTCACGCAGGCCTTATGGAATTACTAAGAGATTGTTTGGACAACTCTTTTAGATATAATGAGGAAAAATAGTAGTCTCTTGCCCCTCACAGCCGTTCTTAATTTCTACTGGTAGAGTCAGGAATGAAATAGATCAATTGCTTGAACAGGTACTTACCAGACCTCATTTTAGTAGATAACAGCTTTAGCCTTCTCCTTCAAGCCTTGTTCCAGAGAAAATAATGAGATTTACTTTAATTTGTTCACTTACTGAGTATCCTTAGATAAAATGTATGCAAATCCTATGGATGATTGAAAAATAAACACTTTCTTGCCCTCCAAAAACTTTTAGTCCAAGAGAGATGAGAAAAGGGTATGTGTGTGTGTGTGTGCATGCTAAATTTTAAAATGGGTTCCAAGGCCTATAAAAAAGATAATTAAGGAGAGCTTGAACAGATTTGGGGAATCAGTCAAGTTTTTATAGAAATAGTGTTTCAAAGGACCATGAAGGATAGGTAGAATCTTAGCTCCTTTATTTCTCTACTCCTACTGTAGTCAAAAATGCTATAAAAGAAACATCCAAAATTGACAGCAGAAAGATGGAGAGAGACACTTGGATAATCCACATGTTGGATGTTGAAGCCCACTAGTGGAGGTTAGGTTCTTTTCCTGCATTCTTATATTCCAAAATCTGATACACGTGCCTTTTCATTCATTCATCAAATACTTGTTGAAAACTTACCATGTACTAGGTAGACACTGTTTTAGAAACTTAGGGTACAGCAGAAGAACAAAAGAGCCCTGCTGGAATGGAGCTTACATTCTAGTGGGGGAAACAGACAATGAACAATAGATGCAATAAATTATATAGTATGTGTAAAAGGTTAGAAGTGCTTTGGAAAAGGAAAAATTAGAATGAGGGAGATAGGAAGTAGTATGGGGAAGGGAATCAGGGAAATGTCATTTTAGATAGGATATTCAATATAGTCCTCACTGAAAAGGTCACATCTGAATAAAACCTCATGATGGTGCGGGAGCATTGCAGAAATCCAGGGTAAGAGCATTTCAGGTAGAACCAACATGAAGGTTTTGAAGTAAGAGTGTGCCTGTTATATTTAAGAAATGGCACGGAAATCAATGTGCTGAAGCTGAATGAGAGAGGGGAGAAGAGTAGGGCTTAGTCATACAGGTAAGTAGGATACAGGGGTGTCCAGTCATGCAGGCTCTTCCTATAAAGCGAAGTGGGAGCCATTAGAGAATTCTGAGCAGAAGAGTGACTTCACCTGACCTGTTTTAACAGCATCACTCTGGCTACTGAGTTTTGAGGGTAAATGTTGGGAGTAGGACTGCCAACGATAGAAATGAGTAGAACCAATAGGATTCTCTCATAATACAGGTGAGTAAGTGATTTTAGTTTGAACCAAGGTAATAGGGGTTGGAATCTAGATAGGTTTTGAAAGTAAAGCCATCAGAATTTCTGATACATTAGATTGGGAGAAAAGGTGAGCAGGTAGAGTTTGAGATGTCTCTAGAGATGTTAAGTAAACAGTTTGGATATAAAGGTATGGAGTTCAAGGAAGACCTGGACTAGAGATAACATTTTGAGTTTTGGTATCACATAGGTAGTATCTGAAGTTTTGGTACTACATTGATAGTATCTGAAGCCACAGACTGTATGAGGTCAGCAGTGGGTGGAGTATAACTAGTTAAAGAGAAGGGGACCAAAGACTGAGCCCTAAGGCAGTCTAAAGTTAAGAAGCCAGAGAGAAGAGCCAAAAAGAAAATCAAGGAGTGACCATCATGTTGAGTTTTGACAGAAAACAACAAAATTCTGTAAAGCAATTATCCTTCAATAAAAAATTAAAAAGAAAAAAAAAGGAGTGACCAGTGAGGTAGCAGGAAAACTAAAAGAGGGTGATCCTAGGAAGGCAGTGGAAGAAAAACATCACATGAAGAGGCAGCTCTGTTGAATCTTGCCAGTAAGTCAAATGAGATGAATAGGATGAGAACTGAATTAACCATTGGATTCTTCAGTGAATATCACCAAGCCCGAGTCTTATTGCTTAGGGGAGGACTAGGTAATTACAGAGTTTTGAAGTCAGTTGCATCATTGAAATAACCATTGTTACCTGATTTTTCAACTTCTTTCTCTATAAAATAGTACCACTCTTTTATGTCCTTGCTTACCACCTTGCCCCATCAGTGTGTTCTGCAGCCTTTTGTTTCCTACCTTAATCTAGAGCTACCAGATGAAGTTCTCCCATGAAATGCTGAAAGCATTTCCTGTACCATAATCTGTGTTTTTTTAACCTGAGTATTAAGTTTTTTAAAATTGCCACTCTTAACAGTACATGTGTGAGTGCTCAGTCGTGTCCAACTCTTTGTGATCCCCATGGACTGTAGCCTGCCAGGCTTCTCTGTCCATGTAATTTTCCAGGTAAAAATACTGGAATAGCTTGCTATTTCCTACTCCAGGGAATCTTCCCAACCCAGGGATTGAACCTGCATCTCCTGTGTCTCCTGCATTGGTAGGCAGATTCTATTAACCACTGAGCCACCTGGGAAGCACCACTCTTAACAGTGTTCTCCAGTAATTTCAATTTAACAATCATTTGTTAAGTCCTTATATGCCCAGCTCTTATCTTGGACGTGTCAACATGTAAACCTTGGAAGATCAAGGACATTTACCCTCTTTATGAGAACCCAGTGCTCTATTGTTTTTGAAACACAAATCTATCTCCTGCTGTCCTAAGTTATCTTCCAACAGACCCTTCCAGTCATCTAGTCCCTGTTCCTGGTTCCTCACTCTTGCTTTCAGACTCCCCCCTCCTTAATCTCTGTGTTGTCCATTGTTTCTCCTTCTCATTCTCACAAAGGTGTTTTGTCCTACCCATTAATTAATAGATTATTAGGAAGGAGTGGAAAATCCAAAGACTGTAACAAGAAAATTAATACTGCCATTTTACCTAGTTTGATTCCGAGTTTATTTCAGAACAAAATATTTCAATGCCCTGTTCTATAGTCAGTCCCAAGTGCTGTTGAGGATCACGCCCTAGCACAATGGATAAGTTTCTGTTTAAACCAAAGCATCTAGAAATCCTGACCCAGGGTGCTTTTAGCTTTTGAGTTGAAAACATCCTCATTCTTGGAGGACTTTATTGAAAATGAATGAAATTGACAAGAAACAGAAGTAACTGAAGTTGGCAAGAAGTGGGAGTGGTGTCCTGACCCTCTTGAGAGGCTTGAGGGGATAAATCTCTGGCTGAATGTTATGAAAAGAGCATAGTTAAGAAAAGAGGGCAGTGAGCACATGTAGGCTTAGTCCTTTGTCTTCTCTGTGGGAACATTCGGCCATGGCATTTTAGAAAGGTCTTTATCAGGGTTCTGAACAAGGTGTTTTTTCTGAGTCCCTTGTGTTTCCTAGAATCCCAAGATAGTGAGTGAATCATTAATGCTGGAATCTTGTGAGATGGCCCTCTCACTCATTTTCTTTTCTGAGGTCTTGCAGTAGAATAGAGAAGTACAACAGATAAGATATAACATTCCCCACCTCCCTAGTATCCCTTCTGAAACAAAGGAAAGATGGAGGTATGGAAACTTTGACTTCAACTTAAAAAGAAACCTACAAAATGGTACCAGCATGTTTGGCTGAGCCAGCCAGAGTAGATGGTTCAGAGAAATGACCATTGGTTTGTACAGAACTTTATATAAACAAATGACAGCTCAAGAATGACCAAGGATCTTATTTTTGAGTATGTGCTATTTTATTTATTGGTACCATTATTAGTAATAATGTTGTGATTCGGCTCAGTAACCATGGGGTGGAGTTGATCCTTACTAGGCCTCTTACCAACAGATGAGGGATGACCCTAAAGGGAGATTATGTAGGTTATGTAGTTCTTGTCAAAAATATTCCCTGCCTAAGTTTTTTCAGCTTGATTTTGCTGTTGATGGGCAGGCTCTGGTTAGATAATGGAGGAGAGGAGAACCCAAGTACTTACTGGTATTGGCGTCTTGACATTAGTCATTTGAGGCTCAAGGAATCTATCTGATTTATACACATCTCCAGAACTGATAAAAATTTCTTATGTAAACTCATTCTATATAAATTGTACAGTAGTAGCTGTTTTCAATCATTTGAAACCTGGAAACCAGAGAGGCACTATAGAGACCCTCTCTGAAGCCTATTCATTGCTATGATTCTGTGTATAGCCTGGTTTACTTTGTAGAGGTGGCAGCAGTAATTCTTTCTGTACCTGTTTTCACCTTCAGTCTCTTGGCTTTATTGACTTCCTCCTCTTTTTCAGGTTTCTTGGGTACACGTTTGGGTAGGAAGGAGAAATTATCTTGTATTAAAATTACTGCCAAGAAGAGAAACCAAATGCGGTCACAGTGTGTGAAAGAGCAGTAGAAACAGATTTTCCATGGTCTGAATTTTTCAAGCACTGATACCCTTCAATTATTCTTTAGATCTGAAAGTTGGTGTAATTGTATTCTAAGTCATCTTTGACAGAAAGATTGGTTTAGTTAATAAACCTTGGTTCTATGGTAGCTGTTTCTTTAAGACATGAGACCTCCTATCTGTCCTGCTTTGGTGGTACTTACTCTAGAACTGCCCTCTCCTGAAACACTGTCCATTCAACAGTGGTTACCTGCTTTAGTTATAGCAAGTACCTGCTTTAGTTCAGGCGTTGCACTCCAGGTTCTAGGTGTGCACGCGATACAATTCTACTTCATAGACTATTTGGTGTTGGCAGTGGGATGAAATGTCCTGTGCTGATACTATAGCCCTTGCACTCAGGATACCATTGAGTAGAAGCTTCTCCTTACCAGCTTTTGCGTGTGCTCAGTTGCTCAGTCATGTCTGACTCTTTGCAACCCCATGGACCGTAGCCCATCAGGCTCCTCTGGTCCATGGGACTTTCCAGGCAAGAATACATGAGTGGGTTGCTGTTTTCTCATCCAGGGGATCTTCCCAACCCAGGGATTGAACCCGCCTCTGTTGCGTCTCCTGCATTGGCAGGTGGATTGTTTACCTCTAGCACCACCTGGGAAGCACCCCACCCCCTATTAAATTTAGGACTTAAAATGAAAACCAATTTATATGATGACTGTCGGAAGGAAATCGGTTAGAAATTGGTTATGACCTTCTGACTCTATCCCTATTCAAACCTTTTCATCTCTGAAAGGCCATCGATACAATGGAAAGGATATTAGGCATTAAAACCAAACAGACTCGGGTTCAAATTCTGGCTCTGCCAAGCTAGTTGGAAGAAGTCACTGAAATTCTCTGAGTCACTTAAATTCCTTTTCTTATAAGCAGAAGGATTAAACGAGATTAGTACTAGGTTCACTTGTACAGAAGGATTAAACAAGAAATTGATACTAGGTTCAATCATAAGTTTCTTGGCTAGTGACCACCACAGTGGAGGTATGGATAGAAGTGGACTGTTGAAACGTAGGACTGAGAAGAGATCCATGAGCCGGACAGCTGCTTTTTGAACCAACCATTTATAGAAAAGAAACAGACCCAAAGGAACTCTTTGGGGTGTATTGAGACAACTGTTTTAGATTCCCATGGATCCCTCTTAGTTCTCTCAAGTTTCTTTTTGTTTTGACGAGGCTCAGGTTGCCTTGCCCTCCTCCCTCTCCACCTTAGGAACCTAGTGCACTCAGGATGCCTCGATGCTCCTGTCCTAGCAGCCGACCTTGGTGCTCAAACCTTTTCTGACTCTGTGGTCTCCATAAAAGCACACCTATGTCCTAGTTACTTTCTTCTCTTTTATGGTTTATTAGCAAACATGATGATGTTGGGCTGAAATACAAATAGCTATAAGTGTATTGTCCATCCTGGGTTATTCAGATATTAATAATGTCAGACATGGGGCAAAATTTAGGGAAAGGACATTTTTGTCACTCAGCAAGTAGAGTAAGCACCTGGTGCTAGCCAAGTTGACACCACTCAGAAGCAAATCAGTGCATTCTCCAACCTCTTACTGTTGTTTAAAAAAAAAGAGATATGTACATGTTAGTAGAGAGGAGTATCTCTCATGAGGCAGGAGAGCTAAAAGAGGAGTTGTGTCAGGAGGCCAAAAGCAGAAGATACCTTCTGCAGAACCAGATTATCCCTAGAAAAGGGATATTGTTCTCACTATTTTCCCTGCAGATAGTGAGATGAGAAATGTTTGGAGTGAATGTTTGAACTGAGTGAAGCTGGCCCTGGGGTGGAGCACATGGAGCCAAGGTGGTGCTGATGGTACTTTGTGCCCCAGCGATGCCATGCTCCTGACAGAGTCTGCGAAGGCTCTGCCTGCTTAAATAAATGAGCACTCATTTGTCTGTGTCTGTATGCATCACATTTTGCCAGTTGACCGGGAGTGCATGTCAGTCTCTGTGTACTGAGCTGTTGATGGCTGCTTAAAAGTGACCTTTTCCAAGACTTGAGTGTATGTGTCCTGTGGGAGTGTGATGCCCTTACCAGTGAAGTTGAACCTTTAAGATGATCCCAAGTTCATAAATGATGACATTTTCATCTGTGTTATAAGTTCTAGGCCTCTGGTACTTTTCTCATCATTTAAGAAGAAAGCCTACAGGATGGTCCATAAGATACCGTTTTCTATCAGTGGCCTCCATACATGATGTCTTCAAGGCCCACCCTCTGTAATTTTCCATACTTGGACTCTGCTTTTTATGAAAGTGACCCGTATCTCCTTTCTTTATCCTTAGTTCTCCCTATCAGAGTGAAGAAAGAATTTTCTCCATTATTTTCCCAGAGGTTTTTGTATGTTTTGTTTGCTATTTTCATCATAGAAATTGAGGGCAACTGGATCAGTGATGTTTTGGGTATACTTAAGTAATTATATGCTTCTGGTTCTGCATGTCCTTGGCTTAGTAGCTGCCTAACTGTTCCCAAGCAGATCAGTCTCATTTTGGTATGACTGCCCTTTTCTAAGGTAACACTGGGATTCTATCCTAAGGATCAAAAACTTGAGAAATGTTTTAAGTGGCTGTGGCTTCATTGACAATGGAATTGAAGTGGGTGGGTGTGGGCAAGGCTTAAAGGCTAAATAAAGGCTCTGGGTAAGAGCACATATGCTGAGAGATATTTCATCTTCTTCTTTCCATAGCAACTTTATCTGCAAGATTAAGCATTCTGCTGGTGATACAGTTAGTAAAAAATTTTGATTCTGGTTCAGAGCTGTTTGTTTGCCATTACTGGAGCCTGTTTACTTCCATCTTTTTCATCATTTGATTTTTGTTTCCTTCTGTCTTCCCAGGTGGCATTGGTAGGGTGGTCAACGGAGCCTTCATGGTGCTGAAAGGACATCGGTCTATTGTTAACCAGGTCCGATTTAACCCCCACACCTACATGATCTGCTCTTCTGGTGTAGAAAAGATTATCAAGGTGAGGCACCTTCCCTTTTTGTCCTTTGAGAGAAATTACTGCAAGTTCATAAATGGAAAAAACCAAAACAATGTATGTAGCATGTCATAGCTAAACATACTAAAGGTCAATCAGAATTCTCAATTATTTTGACATTACAAAATATGGAAAAATTGATGTTACAATAAATAGAGTGGTTTTTAAACCCTCCTTTCAGGAGGGACTCTTTGCTTAAAAAATTAATCACGAGGCTTTGAAACCAGATACTACCTGTATGCTGCTGTACTTCCAATGGCGTTTAATCTGGAGTCGGATGAATTCTGCTTTCCAAACCCCATCTGGAGATAAAGATCCCCTCAGTTACTGGGTGTGCACTTTGCATTAATTGCTGTCCTCATATGGCACAGATATAACAAGTGACTGCCAGAACCATAGCTAACTTGTCTCAGGACATATCAAAAACCACTTCATGTGGTTGTGATTGAGGATGAACACTTGCATCAAATGCACATTGACTGAATGAACGTAACCCTGCCAAGGGATATTTTTAGAGCTTTTAAATGAGAGACCCAGCCTGGCTTGTGTCCACGGAAGGATGGCCCACTGCCCATCACTCACATTCCAGTAGACTGCTAGTAACCCTTCTCCACAGCTGAGAAAATGAGGGCTCAAGGCAAATGATGAATTCCTGAGGACCCTGTGATAACTTGACTTTTAAGTAAGGATAGATGATATCTCCTCCCTCTTCCCCCCAGCAAAACATAAAACTCCTCACTTTCCCCCAAAATAACAATTGAAAACTTGAGGGAGATTTCAGGGGAAATGTGAAGATTGATTTGTAACAAATGGATAGTTTTCATTTTCTTTTGTTCTTTTTAAAAAAAAACTACCCAACTTATGTCTGAGGCAGAGGAAACTATCAGAAATGTAATGTTGTAGTATGGGTCAGTATTTTTATTTGTTGTTATTCCAACTCCCTTTATTTAGGTTTTATTGGTCCTATTGATCAGGGCTGACTTTCATGATTGCATACATTTATTTACCCATAAATAAACAGGGCTAGACCTGTACTTAGATTGTTTTTATTGACTTTTTCTTTTTGCAGAGGATGAGATGTAAATTATAAATTTACTGTTTGGGGTTAATTATATAGCTAGTAGTGGTAAGGCTAGCATAGGGCCCTGTTCTTTGTTCTTCTCAATGTCTGGCCACCCTTCCCATGGTAGTGGGAAGGCAGCATGTGGCCTGGTGCTCCTGCTGTATTTGTTCATCTCAGCAGTCCTTCACTTGGGTGATCATTGAACCGCCCGTCCCTTGCATTGCTTTCCCTTTTCCTTTAGTCTGTGACTCACAGATTGGCACAGTAGCATGTCCTCCGTAGTCCTGTTATGACATCATTCTCTTTCTCAGGAGCTCTGCTTGAGCATCTCCTTTAGAAGAGAGATTCCTGCTTGGCTGGCACCCTAGGATGCTTCTGTGCTAAGTCTCCCCAGTCATTGTTTAGTCAGTTGGAGTCCTTACCCAAAAGGTCAGAGGTTGGAGACTAGCCAAGTTCTTAAAGGAGAAGAAAATATTTTCTCTGTGAAAATATTCAGACTAAACTGTAGTAGAACTCATTGCTTCCAGGTTCCAGTGGGGTCTGAACCCTGCCCCACCAGGAGGCATGTTTAGCCACTGGAAACCTTAAGTCAGTAACAGTTAAGTACCCTTGGGCAGCTCTTTGAGTCTGTCTCCCATCTATCAAGTGAATGATACCTAGGAGTGCCTTACAGGTTACCTGTGCCTGACAGTTTCTGTTTTAGTAAAAGTCACTTTCAAGTATTTATCTGGCAGTCCAGTAGTTAAGATTTTACCTTCCAATGCAGAGAGTGCCAGTCTGATGCCTGGTCGGGGAACTAAGATCCCACTTGCCTCATGGCCAAAACACTAAAATATGAAACAGAAGTGGTACTGTAACTAATTCAATAAAGACTTTAAAAATGGTCCACCTTTAAAAAAAAAAAACTTAAAAAAATCACTTTATTTCTTGTGTTTTTATCTGAGAGGGTCAGTGGCTCAAAGAGCACCATCCCACTGTGCTCTAATCCAGCCTGCTTTTCTCTCTCCACCTACCTCTCTGTTTGCTCCGCCTTCTCCCTGGCTTGTCCTTTACTGATGCCTTACTAGCCTGGAGGAAAGGAGTCAGGGCCAGCCTCTTCTCACCCACAGCAGATCTTATATCCCCTTGAAGGCCCACACTTAGCAAAAAATGGGGGTTATTTTGTAGTTAAACATAAGAGAGAAAGATGGAACAATTGCTGGCATTTTTCTTCCTCAAAGGCCAATATTTATCTATTCACCCAGTATTTGTGAACCATACCTACTGTGTGCGATTTGCGCTAGGCCCTGTGAGGAATGCAAAGATAGGTAAATGCAGGTCCCCATAGGAATTGATGACCCAGTAGGAGAGAAAAGAAATAAAAGTAACGAAAAATGCAAAGTAAATAAGAGATAGAAACATTGCTGTGTGGGGAGGCAGAGATTTTTTTTCCCCCATCTGGGATAATCTCAGTACACTTGAACTATCTCAAATAATACTTGAACTAGATTTTGAAGAAAAAAGTCTGCAAAAGAAAAGAAAGGAATAAGATGGGAAGGCCATTCTAAAGAGAGACATTGGATAGTTATTTTACTGAATCAATAAATATTTATTGATCACCTACTGCACTCCAGGTAGTATGCTCATGAGTAAATGCTCACAAGCAGCAAAGTGTAGGACCCGTTTAGGAAATAATCATTTGGCCAAAATGAAGAGCACAGAAAGGGGAGGGCTTGGATGCAAGGCTGGGAAGGTGTAGGCCACAGGTGGGCCCAGGGAGTCTTGGAATCCAAATTAGGGAGTGTGAAGCACCCCTGAATAACAACTTAAGTCTCTGTCTGTGTCGTTTTTCTTGGTAGGTAGCCAAATGTCTGAATTTAGTATAATAGTGCAGAGAGAGAAGAGAGTTTAGAGATGCTACATCAAGCATGTCACGGTCACCTGTGTGGGTCAGAACACTTGTTACTGAAATTGCGTTCTATTTTGATGATGTTTGAATAAGAATTGAGTTGCAACTATTTGCTCAGCAGCCTCTTGAGCTAAACTTGTCACTGTCACTGGGCTTCAAGAGAAAGCTGCACATCCCTCCTCCTTTTCTCATGAGCCTTGTCCCATGAAGAGGGATATCTAGCCACTCTTCACATGCAACAGGAAGCTGTGTTTTCATGGCTTCACTTCTGAGTTGTTGACTCTCAGTATTAAAAAGATAATTTCACAAATGTTTGAAATTGATGTTTTATGGATGAGGACTAACATAATCGGGATGGTCAGTGCCTCTGGTGTTCAAAAGTCTGTTTGAGGATGAGTCTACAACCTCCAGTTGGGTATTCATTTGCCAAATGAAGGAGGAAGCACTACAGTTATTGGTACTTTGGTATATGTTACATCATTTCATCCTTCTCATGTCTACAGCTGAGGAAAGAGGCTTCAAGGGTGAAGTCATTTGCTCTGAGCCATGTGAGTGAGGAGGCTCGGGTTCCTACCTGTTCTGCCTCTCCCACAGCTCTGTGCTGCAGGTCCCTTGAGGACTGGAGACTAGCTGTCTGGGATGGATCTTTTGTTTTGCTCTGAATCTTCGAGCTACATGAGACCCATCCAATTTTACTGTTTAGATGGGGAGCTGAGCAAACTAGAGCTGTGTGGGAACCCACACTCAAGCGTCTTGCCTTCTGATCCAGTATTTTGTTCCATTACTCCAGGCTTCAGGAATGAAAGTCTACCTCAGCTTAATACATTCCAGAGCGCATATAAATGCCAACTTTCAGTATTATGATTTTCATTCCTGAAATGAAGATGTAGGGGGCTGGGTAGTAGACTAAAACCCAGGCTTGTTGGATAGTTGGGCCAGCAAGCATCTCACCATGAATGTTTTGTTCTTCTGTTAAATTCTGAGTTTCTGGGAACTACGTAAGGATTTATCTTCATATTATATAACATGGTTAGTAACATTTTCCATTTTTAAACTGGGGGAGTGAGATTTAGCCCAGCATATAGACTACGACTCCGAAACATCCTAAGGGCTTTGCTTGTTGAACCTTTCAGTTTTTTCCTAAGCCACCAAACTTTTATTCCCAGAGACATCTGTTTGCGAAGATAGTCGTTTATAGCTTGAGCCTGTTGCTAAAGACCACATCTAAATGTTTCCTAAACATTGAGTCTCACAAAGAATTTGAGAATTGCTTCAGACAAAGCCTTTATTTTTTGCAACTTATTTTATGCTAACTATTAATATATTCCAGTGTTTCTTAGAAGTTGGTCCCTCCACTTTCTCACTCCTCAAGTACTTATTAAAAGTGCAGAGCCCTGGTAACCTCCCCATGACTTACTGAATCAGAATCTCTGAGGGGGGGGCTCAGGAGTCAGCGTTTTAATTATTCTTCAGGTAATTCACATTCACACCAAAGTTTGCGAATCACTGCCTTAACACTCCCTTGGGTGACATTATGAAGCTGGGGGTGGGAGGACACCTGAGGAGTTGTGGACAGGGGACAAAGTTGAAGGAGGAGTGAATCTGAATTGGGAATTGGTCAAGAGACCTAGCCTAGAAGATTTCTTCAGCCCCTCTTGAACTGGGGATCCTCCTGAGAGATGCTGCCTCCTGGGAGATCAAAGTAAAGCATGGAGGGAGCGAGCCTCAGGAGCATGCTCACAGGAAGGCGAATTTGTCCTTGGATAGCTTTGGGGAAGCAAAGCCATTGGCTTGATAGAGGATAGGGAACGAGAAGCCACTACTTTCTGGGTTGGGTGCCATCTAAAGATAGACACCAGCCTGTTAAGGCAAGAAAATCACCTGGAATTTCATCTGAGTTGCCTTAACTACCAGCTGATATAACCGAGCTTCTTTGTGCTGCTCAGGACCAGTCTGGCAGAGTCAGGTGAAGCTAATCGTTCTCATCTGCAGTGACAGCTTAATTATCTTGAACTCCACTTCTGCATAACTTAATTCAGCTCGTAAAGCTGGGCTTCTGCATTCAGACAGACTTTAGTTTGAATCCTAGTTCTGCCACTTTTTGGCTAACGAGCGCGTGTGTCTGACTGTGGAGTGGAGGTGTATTAAGAGATGGGTCTGTGGGCTTTGGAGGATGAGTCCTGCCTATTCCAATAGCTAACAGAATAGTTGAGAAGCAAGCCAGCAGCTCCCTGGTTAAGAGAACCCAGTTTCCTGGGTAACTGATGCCTGCATGTCCAAGAGGGAACTGCAGTGTAGGCAGTTGGCTATTCTTATCAAGCTCCAGTAAGCAATTCCCATTAGTTAAAAATAGAAATGTTGCATTTGGGGAGAAGTAGTTATAGGCTGAAATATTAACTGTTGCAGAGGACTGACTGCTGGATCTGTTTTCACTTTGGAAAAGTGGTACTTCTCCAATCTTCTGAGAGTTTTGAACACTGGCCAATCTTCAAGTCATCCTCTGTCCTCTGAGATTATGAAGGGGGTTATTGTGATTTCCAGGCTACTGGTAGAGGAAGCTAAAGGGGAGGGGGGTGGTGGGAGTCATGGTGTGTGTTTATCCTGGGCCTAAAGTTGGTTAGCAAGTCCCGGCTAAATGACAGGAAGAGTCTGGGGAAGCTCTTTATGGCCAACAGCTTTAGAATAAATTCCAATCGGCTTCCTTGGTTTTGTTTTCACCTTCTGTGCAGATCTGGAGCCCGTACAAGCAGCCAGGATGTACCGGAGATCTGGACGGTCGGATTGAGGATGATTCTCGCTGTCTCTATACCCACGAAGAGTACATCAGCCTTGTGCTGAACAGTGGGAGTGGCTTGTCTCACGACTACGCCAACCAGTCTGTGCAGGAAGACCCCCGGATGATGGCCTTCTTTGACTCCCTGGTGCGTCGGGAGATCGAGGGCTGGAGCTCTGACTCGGACAGTGACCTCAGCGAGAGCACCATCCTCCAGCTGCACGCGGGGGTCAGCGAGCGTTCGGGCTACACCGACTCCGAGTCCTCGGCCTCGCTGCCCCGCTCCCCTCCGCCCACAGTGGATGAGTCTGCCGACAGCGCCTTCCACCTGGGGCCCCTGCGAGTCACTGCCACAAACGTGGTGGCATCCACCCCGCCTCTGCCCTCGTGCGAGGATGCCACGTCTCGCCAGCAGCGCCTATCTGCCTTGCGGCGCTACCAGGACAAACGCCTCCTGGCCCTTTCCAACGAGTCTGACTCTGAAGAGAATGCTTGTGAGGTTGAACTGGACACAGACCTCTTCCCTCGGCCACGGTCTCCCAGCCCCGAAGATGAGTCCAGCAGCTCCAGCAGCTCTAGCAGCTCCGAGGACGAGGAGGAGCTGAACGAACGGCGCGCATCCACCCGGCAGCGGAACGCCATGCGGCGCCGGCAGAAGACGCCTCGAGAAGAGAGGCCCGGTGCCCCACCCAAGCCCACTGACACCTACATTGGCGAAGACAACTATGATTACCCCCAGATCAAAGTAGATGATCTCTCTTCCTCCCCCACCTCCTCCCCTGAGCGGAGCGCGTCCACTCTGGAGATTCAGCCAAGCCGAGCATCGCCAACTTCCGACATAGAGTCAGTTGAGCGGAAGATTTATAAAGCTTACAAGTGGCTCCGCTACTCCTACATCTCCTACTCAAACAACAAAGATGGAGAGAGCTCGCTCGTGTCTGGGGAGGCCGATGAAGGGAGGGCGGGAACCAGCCATAAGGACAACCCAGCCCCTTCTTCCAGCAAGGAAGCCTGTCTAAACGCGGCCGTGGCCCAGAGGACCCAGGACCTGCCGTCGGAAGGCCGCAGCAAGGACGCTTTTAAAGAAGGGACTTCTGCCATAAGCCCCAACAATGGCCCAGGCCCCCAGCCCAGTGGCCACCCTTGGGCAGAGGCACCCGAGGACGCCTCTCAGGACTCCAACAATGGTGGCACTGTAGAACATACTTTTGAAACCAAGAAGCTCAATGGAAAGGCCCTAAGCAAGGCCCTGAGCAGCCGGGCTGAGGAGCCACCCTCCCCTCCTGTCCCCAAGGCATCTGGCTCCACTCTGAGCAGCGGATCTGGCAACTGTCTCAGGACCCAGTCTGATGACAGTGAGGAGAGGAGCCTCGAAACCATCTGTGCCAATCACAACAATGGACGCTTGCACCCCCGCCCCCCGCACCCCTACAACAATGGGCAGAACTTTGGGGAGCTGGAGGCACTGGCCTGCTCTTCCCCAGGACGTGTGGACACTGACCACGATAACTTGTCCCTGACAGGGATGCTCCTACACAAAGATTGTTGTGGGTCTGAAATGGCCTGTGAGTCCCCCAGTGCTGGAACGAGAGAGGACCCCACTGATCCCCCAGACACAGACAGCAGCAGGGCTGTTCATGGCCATAGTGGCCTCAAGAGGCACCGAATCGAATTGGAAGACACAGATTCGGAGAATTCCTCCTCAGAGAAGAAATTAAAAACATGATAAATACAAAGGGAAAACCAAAAGCTATGAAAAGTAGCTTTACAAAAATTTTAAATCCTGTTTAGTGAACACGAAGGAAAGGAAAAATAGTATTAAAGGCACGTAAAACCAGGGCCTGAAATTTTGTGTCTGATGCTGCTCCCTTCTCTTCAACAATGGGTCTGATGTTTAGCTGGCCATTGGTCGTGCTGCGTTAAGAAAGGGAAAAAATGCAAGTGAGTCCTTTCTAGTAAGACTTGAGCATAGTGTACCTGTGCAGATTCTGTTACAGTAAATCCTTGTTGAGACGTTTGACTTGTTCTCATGTGTGTGCACTGGCACGCGTGAGCTCACTGTCTCAGACTTTTCCTTCCATTCTCCATCAGAAAGGCTCTATGGATCTGTGTTTTTTGCCATCTCACCTCGTTTAGATGCCATAGGTGTTCTGGTTTTAATGATGAGTGCCTGCTAAATCAGATTGTGTTGCCAGTGAGTAGTGGATTTATGCTGAAAGAATGGAGATGAGTGGAAACAGGCCTTCAGCCCACTGGCTGTGCTGGAAAGGAAAGCATGGTTCCTTTCTTACAGAAATCTTCCATGTTTTCTCAGTAGCACTTCTTCATTGAGCATTAAAGTAGGTGTACTAAAAGTGGAGTGTTTTTCATGCTAATGAGAGGTTAGCACTTAAGATCAGATTGGTGAGAACACAGATCCCTGATAAAGGTCACTGGTTGCAAATTGAGCAGTGGTGCAACACCATACTGTAGGGGGCCTTAAAATATAATTAGTTATGGGTAACACTTTAACAAGTTAGGTGCTAGTTCCTAAGAGGCACTCAGAAGGCCAGCAGGCACTTCCTTGGCCCCACATGGTGGCGTCTCGGCCTATGGAAAGAAGGGGAAAGACAGCTCTCAAGAGCTTTGTGCTCAGACTACTAAAGTGGATGTTATAGGTGTGTTAATGCAGAAGTGTAGGGAAGACCAGAGTGTGGTACTGCATTCATTTAATTTAACCCAAAAGGATCTATCAGAATTGGTGGGCCTGGCATCTTCCCTCCAGCCTGCAGTCCACAGAGGCTGTGGTGTTGTGACTGGATTTTGCAGAGTAGGCATCTCAGAGTAACAGATTCTTATTGAGTAGGTCTCTCAGGAGGCAGAGAGTGTGGAGAGAGGAGTCACTGGCTTCTAGAGGAGACTCTGTTCATGAAGGTAGATAAAGATTGAGAGAGGAAAAGACAAAGATCTTTTCAGCATTGCCATGGTAGTTACAGTCACTTGGTTATTAATGAAGGCTTGTACAAGACAGGGAAACCTAGAATGACAGATAGCTTGTTGGCATGGGTGTCATGAAAAGGCAGGAGAATGCTGGGAAGAAGTGAGGGAGAGAGAACACTACAGCTTTCTTGAGCACAAAGTTGCTGGACAACTAGGAGTCCAGCACCATTGGCCTAGAGAGGTCTTAGCTTGTGACTGGTGTGGCCTCACGAATCCAGCATTCTTTTTAGGGATGGACATGTCCTACTGAAACTGGGACCAAGGGGAGGGAGCCTGTGGAGGATGAAGACGTGGACGAATTTAGTGACCAGGGGAAGGGGGGTTATTTATAAAGGAAGGTTGTTGATCTAAGCCGGAAGGAGGGATCATCTTGCTAAGCTTTGTGAAAAGAAAGACGTGCCTGGTGTGTGTGCCGTGACTTGGGTGTGAAAACACTGTCTAAGGAGGAGGAGACAAAGGAGTGTGAGTAGCAGTGGAGATGCTTACAATTGAACAACTGTAATCTCACCGGGGAGTGGGTCAGTGATTCTGTAACCAGTAGAATTACTTTAATCTGTAATCAGAACGGTTCTATGATTTGTCTTTGACTATACACAGATAATTGTAAATTCTGGTTTTATAAGCCCAAGTCATTTTACATTTGCTTTTCCAAAATTTATTATTAAATTGGAATTTTTTAATCCTTTATATACAAAAAAAAAAGATATAATCACTCAGTGTGTGTTTCTCTTCCCCTTCCTAGTCAGCATGCCCAATCTTTTTGTTTTATATTACTGCATCTAGTCAGTAGCTGGCCACTTCTGACTTGTCTAAGGACAATCCACATATCTTCCTGGAGAAAAAGAAGTAGGTAAACTTCCCTTGAGAACTAGCCACTTGGTAGTTACTGTTCCCAAATGCAGAACTTGATCTTTTCATGTTAAGAGCGTTTATCTCATTTGGATACTCAGAAGAGAAGTCAAAGTTCATTCTGGTTCAACTTTAGAATCCAAGAAAAGATGTTTTTAGCAAGGATGCCTTCCATCCTTGGGAGACACCCCAGATTCTGCTTGCCAGGAGCTCGGCCCCACAGTACCCACAGAAGCAGGTGAGAAATATGTGTCTCTGTAGCCATTCCACTCTGATCCCCAGAGATCTCCTGTCTGTGATCATGGTCCTGCAAACCTGGCAGGAACTTCCACTTCTAGGGTCCCTTTGCCTGAACTTGTAGGATTGAGGTCCCAACTTTGGAGGCACATTTAATCCCCAGATTCTTCCGTGATAGCTATTTTTACTAACAGGGCAGGTGGCACTTGATTAGGTTTGAACTATTCAAAGGTGCCGCTTATGGGTTTTTTCTGCATCCTGTACATAAAGTTTTAAGTGGCTGGTCCAGATTTATAAAATTGGTTCCCTCCACTTTATTTTCCACCTGGTTTTTGTAAGTGATTCCCATGTCTCTCTGACAACAGGTAAATGAGTTAAATGAGTAGTGGGCTTGGGGCAAAAGAAGGTTGCAACTGTGCTTGGTTTACTGAGCCCGGAGTCCTTGTTTGTCAAGGTGCCTTCCTCTGCTGAAGCCTTACCTCCTCACAAGCCCTGCCTCTCTCCCAGCAACGCTAGCTCTTCTCTTATGTATATGCAAATAAACCTATTATTCACTTCTCATGGCTTCCTCTTCTCTTCCAGGGAAGACTTGGTTGCTTAGACACCCCTCCTCCTTTATTCCTTTCCTATTTCAATTCTTTCCTAATTGGAAACTTGATTCAAAGCCACCCTGAACACTAGAAGAAAAGCTATGGTACACTGCCTTGATGCCAGCAGTTAAGGTCACTTCTAGGTATTGGGACAAAGGTCACATTAGGACCACAAAATTTAGAGTTGGAGGAAGTATCTACTTGGTCTCCTTTCCCAGGCTTAGATGGACTCAAGATACTGAAATCCTGGAATTGACCCTTTTGTTAGTCGGAACTGAGGGAAAGATGCAGCGAAGTGACATTGCAAACAGCTTCCAAAGAATTATGTTTTCTGATGTTTCCAAATATCAAGTTGCTTTTCCTGCCCTGTCCCAGACATGCATGGTAAACTTTTTCTTAACAGAAAATTTAAAAAAATCCAACCCATCATATATCTCCTGCCTATAAAGCTGCCTCCGTCAGTTAATTGAAAAGTTCTTGCCAACCAAAATTCTTGTGAAGAAAATCTATACTTTCAAAGGAAGACTATCCGTCCCTTATGACCTAAGCAAGGCAACGTGCCAGCAATTGAAATACAAAGGTGAAGTAAGGCTCGGTGAGTCCAGACTTGCCCACAGCATTAGGATAAGGGCTTTGGACAAGCTGTATGGTTCTCTCAGGTGGTATATTTCAGTCTTAAGTGCTCATTTGTCCTTGAGCACTCATGGTGGAGTAAAAATAACATTAAGTGTCTTGGGAGTAATTTTGAATTTCTTCAAAGTACAGTGCTTCCCACATGCAGCAGAATAAAAATGTATATGAAAAGAAAATCTAAGCCATCTGCACCCTAATTGCATTTCACTCTTAGTACAAAGGTGGTAAGATGCTTCTCAGGAAGGAGGCTGAAAGGCAAAGAGTTACATGGAAATGGTGAAGGGGAGGAAATATGTTAAGAAAAAAAAAAAAAACTTCACTGGGCCAGCACTGACACGGCCAAGGACAGCAGGAAGAGTTGGTCAGTCCTGTTCACTCAACAGTTTACTTGAGCTGTGCAGCAGAGGCCCACAGCACTTATCTACAAGACAGTCACGTTGTAAGGAAATTGGGTATCTAGTATTTCAAATTACTGGGAAATGACTCCTTTCTGGAGCCCAAAGCCATGAGCTAATGGAATATTCCAGCTGAAATATAGAATGCTAGCTTTCAAGTCTCCCTGTATCTGACTTTGTCAGTACCTCCACCAAGGCTGGAGAAAGGCAATAAAACAGAAAGATACCTGGGTGCTAACCCAGATCTTTAGCCATGAGAGATGTTCTTGTGGTCCAGGGAAGCTGGCATGGAAGATGTTTGAAGGGAAGAAGA
The DNA here is from genome assembly GCF_054371585.1 of Giraffa tippelskirchi. Taxonomy (NCBI): domain Eukaryota; kingdom Metazoa; phylum Chordata; class Mammalia; order Artiodactyla; family Giraffidae; genus Giraffa; species Giraffa tippelskirchi. The sequence continues at coordinate 141,086,681 of NC_137281.1, read as the reverse complement.
ATAGGAAGGCTGCAGTAGAAGGAGTGAAATACTAGGTGCCTTCACACTGCTTTCCAGATCCACAGAACCAGCGTTGAACATGCCACAGCTCAGCCTCAAACACTGGGTCATCAAGATTCTTGAAAATTGCCAAATTTATAGTGGAAGTCAATAAAAATGTAGGATTGGTTTGGGAGAAATTCACTTTGCTGGAATGCATACATTCCAAGAAAAGATAATCCTGAGCACCAGCACACTGAAACAAGTACCCAAAACAGATGAGTATGCGGGTGTTGGTGGTTAGTATAGTCTTTAAGAGGGTAACATCTTACTGGACTATTCCTAGATGCTATGGTGAGTGACGCTATTTGGGGCTTCCCCCTACCACTTCTAAAACTTATTTTTTCTTTCAGAGTCAGTGTTTTTTTAACGTTTCAGTCTCTCCAAGACCCCACCTTAAATTGCTAAAGCAAATGTCTGTTTTCCCTTCCTCATAAGAGAGACCTGTGAGCAGGACGGAAATAGTATTGAAATAACAACAGACGTGGATTCTGTATTGATTTTTCAGTGGAGTAGCTTCATGAACCTTGGGCAGATCACTCAGATTCTTGGGAACTGTACAATCGAGGTCCCTCTCAACTCTAAAATGTCATTCTTTCCATCCTGATGCAGGAAGGTGGGGGGCCCTTCCAGGGCCCGAGAGTGGGCTCTTGTCTAACACTAGGAAATTAATTATCTGAGGAGACATGTGCTGACAAAGCAAGAAACTTTATTGGGAAAATGGGCACCTGGGTGGTGAGCAAGAGGGTAAGGGTACCCAGGAGGACTGCTCAGGCACGTGGCTTGCAGTTTCCATTTTTATTATGATGGGATTAACTTCTGGGTTTTCTCTGGCCAATCACTCTGACTCAGGGTCCTTCCTGGTACCCCACACATTGCTCAGCCAAGATGGATGCCAGCGAGAAGGATTCTGGGAGGTGGTAGGATGTGTAGCATCTGCTTTTGACCTTTACTGAATTTTTGTTGGTAGTAGCTTGTTAGTTCTGTGTTCCTTACCAGGACCTCCTGTCATAAAATAACATGCAAATGGTTACTATGGTACCTGGCCAGGGTGGGCAGTTTCAGTCAGTGTGTTTCCCCTAACAATTCCATGTGCTATCTACATCCCATTCCTATGAGTTCTCATTCCTGAGACATCACTATAGTGCCCACCAGAACCAACCGGTGAGCCAAAATCTTTGGTAAGTATACAGCTGCTTGGAATCTCAAGCTCCTCATTTGTAAAGTGGGGGAAAATGCCAGTACATTGTTAGAGGATAAAACATGTGCACACACATGTGTGCATGGGTGCTTGTGTATTTGTGTGCCTTAGAACAGAGCCTAATGTATAGAAAGCACTAAAGTGTTTGCAGTCATTAGCATATCCTCTCTATTCTGCCCTCATTGCTTGTTGATAGCAACCACGAAGAAGGCTTTTTTGAATGGGGTCTGCCAAGGAATATAGAAAGTTCTCCTTCAGAGAAAGAATTTACTGTTTATTAGCAATCCTTGGGGCTCCCCAGGTGGCAGTAGTGGTAAAGAATGCACCTGCCAATGCAGGAGACACAAGAGACATGGGTTGTATCCCTGGGTTGGGAACCCCTGGAGGAGGAAATGGCAACCCACTCCAGTATTCTTGCCTGGAAAATTCCATGGACAGAGGATCCTGGTGGGCCACTGTCCATGGGGTTGCAAAAATTCGTACACTGAGCATGCACGCGGATTCAACAAAAGAAAACTTTACTCTGAAATCATAGAAAAGAGTAAATTATCCCCATTATAGTGGACCAGACTAAAGCTGAGTTTGAGGCGTTCGACACTACCTCTGACTTGGGAAGCCAGCTGTCTAAAGACTTTGTCTAAGAGCTTCTAAAAAAGAACCAGACTTGGCTGACAGGACCCATAGATCCTTGCTTAACTATTAGCAAGCCTTCTGGGCTAGGGGGCGGGGGATACTGGCAGATTTTATTAAACTACAGTCTTAATATGGTGGTACAGGAGATGACCCAGACCTCAGGAGCTGGGATAGCAAACTTCTCTCTGGCCTTGAGAGCTAAAATTCCTCCATCTGGCCATGGGCCAGCCCTAGAGAATCAAGTAGGTGGGAAGCCATGGAAATGTTCTGTGTTTGTGCCAAAGAAAAGTTTTAACCAGAGTTTTCCATCCAGGATTGTTTCACATGTGTATGTGTGTTAAATATTTTGTAACATCTAATTCAAGAAGAAGCTCAACCATAAAAAAACAAAAGAAGTCCGACTAGGCCAAGAGGGGGAAGGGTCAGAGTTCAGTCCCCGCCCACTAAAGCTTCAGATCAGATCTGGAATAGAGATCTCAGAGCACAGGCCCTTGGAGAGGGTAAGCAGAGGAATAGGAGAAAGAAGGGATTTGAATTGCTGGTGGAAAAAAGACAGTGGAATTATACTGTGGTTGGATGAGGTGGGGGACTTTTCAAATAAAACACATCTGCTAGAAGAGAAGCTCAAGAAAGAATAGGAAGGGCTGGTCCTGAAGGGGTGGGGTGGGTAGCTGTATTGTCCAGTCTACCTCGCTTCTGAGATGGAGAACCCAAGGCCAGTTAGTGGCTTGGCCTGGCCTCTGAGTCTGGCACCTGCCTTACATCTTGCTATTCCTAGATGTAGTTCTCTGGGGGAGGAGGAGGGGGGTACTTACGTTGATTTCCCCACCCTCGGTGTGACTCCAGCAGGGCTCTGACAACAGTACACAGCCCTAGTGAGGGATTGAAGATGGCCTGTAAGGAGGCAGGGCTAGGAGGGAAGAGCCTTGTGCAAAGGAAAAGACAGTGGCAGTCAGGAAGATCTCTCTGGCCAGGCCCCTGCCAGGACCACTTGACCTTATGACTGATGATGGCCTCTTCAGGAGGCTTCTTCAATTCCTGGACAATGCTCAAGTCTGAGTACTCCCACCTTAAAAGTCTAGAATAGCCGGTAGTCTCTAAAATGTTCTCCAGGCACAGAGACAAACCTAGACAGTGTGTTAAAAAGCAGAGACATCACTTTTTTGACAAAGGTCTGTACTGTCAAAACTAGGGTCTTTCCAGTAGTCATGTACAGATGTGAGAGTTGGACCATGAAGAAGGCTGAGCACTGAAGAACTGATGCTTTTGAACTGTGTTGTTGGAGAAGACTCTTGAGAGTCCCTTGGACAGCAAGGAGATCAAACCAGTCAATCCTAAAGGAAATCAACGCTGAATATTCTCTGGAAGGACTGATGCTGAAGCTGAAGCTCCAATACTTTGGCCACCTGAGTCGAAGAACCAACTAATTGGAAAAGATCCTCTTCCTTGCTAGGACAGATTGAAGGCAAAAGGAGAATGGGATGGTTAGATAGCATCACTGACTCAATGGACATACATTTGAGCAAACTCTGGGAGATAGTGGAGGACAGAGGAGTGTGTCCTGCTGTAATCCATGGAGTCTGAAAGAGTCAGACATGGCTTAGCGACTGAACAACAGCGACTAGGCACAGAGGGCAGGACTACTCCTATGTCCTGCAGCCTGTGGAGCGCCTGACCCTAGGGGTTGCCATCTGCAGTGTGGTCTACATGACTGGCACCTCCAAGTGCGGTGGGAGGCACCGTTTGCTCAGCTGCACACCATGGTCCTGTCAGCCCCTTCCAGTGGAGCTCCCAGTCCAGCAAAGGAGGCATGTGAGTCCCAGTCTCCTTCATTCTCTCCTTGCCCCTATGCTAAGTGCACAGTGGACTCCCTCCCTAGAGCATTCCCTTCCCCAGTCTCCCTTCCTTCCCCTCTTCTGACCAGCCTTCAGCACAAGGACCAGGTCATTGCACAGGTGGGGTGGAGGGAAAACCTGAGCCCACCATACATCCATGACCCCTGCCAGGCTGACAGTCATGGGATTCTTCTTTTCAGTCCTCAGGGTGACTTCAAGGCCTAAGAGAGAGTCAGCTGCACCATTTTCCCAGGTGCTTCTGCCATTCAGCCCTCCCCCTGGGACACTCTGTGGGCCCTGCTCTGTGAAGGGCTAAGGGATCAGAGAGTGGGATTGAGAAACAGCTTCTACCATCCCTGCCTTCTGGTGACCAGACCCTCTCTGCCCGTTTCTGTCCACTCCTGGGCCTTTCTCTCCTGCCGCTGCTTCCCTTTGGTCCCACAGAGAGGGAACTAACAGCCCTGCGTCCCTTTCCCATTCCTGATGCCAAGGAATCTCCTTCCTCCCAATGCTCTGAGTCAGACCCCAGTCACTTTCAAATAGCAGAAGAGTGAGTCGGGGAGAGATGAGGGTCTTGGTGGGGTAGACAGTGGCATCCAGGGTAGCCTGGGTTTGTAGGCTACACAAAGCTGAGATAAGGCTTACCTTGCAATAATATGGTCACGGTTCGTGGGAAAGGGACATATATATATATATTTGTTTTTCAGTTGTGTCCAACTCTGCGACTCCCATGCACTGCAGCACGCCAGGCTTCCCTGTCCTTCACCATCTCCCGGAATTTGCTCAGACTCATCTCCATTGAGTCAGTGATGCCATCCAACCATCTCATCCTCTGTTGTCCCCTTCTTCTCCTGCCTTCAATCTTTCCCAGCATCAGGGTCTTTCCCAATGAATCGGCTCTTCACATCCAGGGGCCCAAGTATTAGCACAACATCCATCATGAAGTAGGCACTGGATAAAGAGTGCTACTCTTTTTCTCATCATAATCTTGTGTTCGGGCTTCCTGGTGGTCCAGTGTTTAAGAACCTGCCTGCCAATGTAGGCGACACGATTCAATCCCTGGCTGGGGAAGATCCCACATGCTGTGGGGCAGCTAAGCCCAGGAACCACAACTATTGCGGCTCCTCTCTAGAGCCAGCGAGCCAGAGCTACTGGAGCCCTTGCGCGCCTGTGTTCTACAACAAGAGAAGTGGCCGCAGTGAGACGCCTACGCACCTCAACTAGAGAATAGCCCCTGCTCCCTGCAACTAGAGAAAAGCCTGTTCGCAAAAACAAAGACCCAGTGCAGCCAAAAATATATTAAAAAATAAATAAAAAATTTTTAAATGGGTTGTTTTAAGGAATAATAATAATCTTGTCAGTACTGAGCAAAATGTTGAGGACAAATGGAAGTGGGAAATCAGGGTGACTTCTCCAAAGGCGTCATCTCCTCTTCCTAATCTGTTCCCTCTCAGCATTTATGAGAAAGCGACGTGGAAGTGAAGCTCAGTGTTTTGAAATGCTGGGTTCTCTCTTTGTCCTAAATACTTTCAAATAAAGCCAGCCGCAGAAGCCACTCTGCAGAGCTAGAATTTGAAAACCAGAAGCCAGTGAGGGGAAAGAAGTGATGACAGGCAGAGAGAGCGTTAGACCCTCACGGGCACAGCAACCACTCCCAGCTGTCCACCAGGCCCTTCCAGTGACTTACTGGGACTGTCCAACAGGAATTTGGTCTGTCCGGTAGGAGGATGGCTTTCACTTAGGAAAAGCCAGTTATGAGAAATCCAAACTTAGGGAACCAGAATGAGGACAAAGGGTCACATTACATACAAATGGATTCTTTGCAAAAGACTTTTGATGACGCTCACGTGCTTTGTGTAAAGATGCACCCCTGGGTGTTGGGATGTAGGGTAAGCTCTGAGCCAGTTCCTTAAAAAGAAACCACTTGGACTTCCCTGCTGCACGTCCACTGCAGGGGGCATGGGTTCGATCCCTGGTCGGGGAGCTAAGATCCTGCAGCCCCGCAGTGCAGCCAAAACAAACAAACAAACCAGTTCCCTAGGAGACTCCTAGGGATGTGTTAACTTAGAGCTTTGCCCAGATTGTTGATCCTCCCAAAATGTAGGAAGTTTTCCCAGGGAAGGAATTTCAGTTTCCACCTTCGAAAGGATTTTAGTCTCTCTCTAGGAAGTCAGCAGAAACCCCAGGGAAAATTCCCAGCTGATCCCTTGAATCCTCGCTTCTCTTCCCAGTTCCTTGGTGCTCCTAATGCTGGGAGAGTTTAAGGAGCCAATTCCCTCCCACTCACCTCCTGGTTACAAAAAAAGAAGACGGTCGTTATAGAGTCAAAGATCTTTGCACCCCAAGAACAAAACAAAATTTTTGAAACAATAGTTTTTCTTCAGAAATTTTATCCACGAGGGATAAAGAACAACCTCACTTTATGAGCTCAGGAGGTATAAATGTAGTCAGTGTCCTAGAAACTTAGTAAAGAGATGTGAGACAGGAAATAAAAAGGTGTGTCTATCTCTGTCATGCAGTAGGCATGGTGCATCTCAGTACTGATGTCCTGAGGCTTTGCAAGTCGGGATGGTGAGTGTCTGTTTAGGCTATTATTTCCATGTGGGGAAAATGGATGAAAAGAACAATTCTGACTCCTTGCAGCCCCAGTCGTGTCTGCCAGCAGCGGAGACTGTTCATAGTCAGGCACCACTCAAAGTAAGTATGCACATATTCTATGTCCCAGCAATCCTCTGACATATGTTCTAGCCATTCTCGCCAGGTTCTGAAGGGGACACATACCAGATGTCCAATGTGGGTTTGGGTGTGGTGCCAGCAAAGTAGACAATAAAGTGGAAGTGGGGGTCCAAAATGTGGTAGTAGCCCACCCCTAAGGACCCACAGCAGACAGCACAATGGACCAGATGCTGCTCACAGCAACATAGATGGATCCCCAAACCACAGAGCTGAGTAAAGAAAAGTACAGAAAACGACCTGCAATGTAATACCACCATGTGAGCAAATTAAAAATGCACACACCCAAGAGGAATACTCATTTATCAGAAACACGTTAACTAAAAAACATTACATAAGCTGAAATGGTCACCTATGTGGGAAGGAACCTGAGAATGGGGAACGGAGATGAATATATAAATAAACCAGGGCCACACAAAAACTTGTACGTGAATGTTCATAGCAGAATGATTCCTAATAACCAAAAAGTAGAAACCACCCAAATGTCCATAAACTGATGAGGGTATTAGTTGGTATATCCATGCAATGTGGTACTATTTGGCCATAAAGTACTGATTCATGATACAACATGGATGACCTTTGAAAACATTATGTTAAGTGAACAAAACCTGCACAAAAGACCACATAATGTGTGATTCCATTTTTATGAAATGTCCAGGATTAGCAAATCTAAAGAAACAGAAAGTGGATTAAGTAGCCTAGCACTGGGGGAAGGGAGATTGAGGGCAAATGGGGAGTGACTGCGAATGAGCATAAGGTTTCTTTCTGGGTGATGAAAATGTTTTAAACTTAAATTGTAGTGATGGTTGTACAACTCAGTATATATATGTGTGTGTGTGTGTGTGTGTGTGTGTGTGTGTGTGTGTGTGTGTGTGTGTGTGTGTGTGTGTGTATCAAAAACAATTGTACACTTTAAATGGGCAAGTTTTATGATATGTGAATTATATCTCAATAGAGACATTTAGAAAGAAAAATCAGAGGCGGAGGGCATGCTCACGTGGTTGCCCGTTGGTTCTTCCTCTTTGTGCTTCTGGTTTCACAGGGAACTGGGTGAGTTCACCTACCTTAACCCTGCCCGCTGGCCATTTCCCTCAAACGTGCACATTTGCCTCTGGCCCTTCTGGCTCCATGGATGCTGATAGTGAAGGACAGAGAAGCCTGGCGTGCTGCAGTCCATTGGGTCACAAAAAGTCAGACACAACTTAGCGACTGAACAACTTCTGATTCAAAAATCCAGCACTGACAAAGGCTCCCTGGGACTGACTCAAAGCCGACTCCAGGGCAGGACTGACTAGCTACATGCAGACCATGTCTTCCACTGCCCAAAGAGGGTCACAGCCAGCCTGTGGGGGAGGGTTTTCTCACAGTGGAAGTTGAAAGGGACCTGCAAGGCCTTTGGTGTCTCTTAACTAGATGTAAGTTTATCATCAGTCAACAGTGTCGCTCTAAGAAGACATATATTCTCTTCCTGGTTTCGCCAGTTTTAGCTGGGTGACTTTAAAATGCTACTTAACTTTCTCTGAGCCTCAGTTTCTCTATCTCTGGGAAATGGGCATAGAATTATCTAGAGTGGTTTGGACAGTAGATGAAGTAATATATGTGAAAACCCCTGGCTCAGTACTTGAGAAACGTTTGCTGAATCTGCCTTCCAAAAATCGTACCTGTTCCTCCAAAGAGACAACCACATACACTAACACATTCTTGAATTTGGCAAAATTTGTAGAAGGCTCCAAATCATGGGAAGTAAAGTCATAATCTTAACTGAGAGTCTCTTATGTGCCAGACAGTGTTGGGTGCTGGGGAGCAGAGATGGAAAGAATGGTTTTAGGAGTCGGATGTCTATACAAGCGACAGAAACCCAACTTAAACTGGTAGGAGCCAAAAAGGGAATGCGGTGGCTCAGTAATGAGCCGAGCTGTTGGGACTCCTCTCCTGTTCCTCCTCCTCTTCCTCTGCTGCATTTTCTCTGGATGAGCTGAGAAAAACTCCTATCCCTCCTAGCTCACTACTGACCTAGGTGGGAGATGAGAGACTCTCTCAGCAGATCCCTAGTCTCGCTTCCTGTGGAAACGGAGTGCGCATGACCAGTGCTGTAACTGCAGCCATTGAATAGAAACTCAGAGAAGCCAGTTTCCTATTAGGAAAAATCTCAACACTTTTTTTTTTTTCACTTTTTAAATAAAATTTATTATTTTCCTTATTGAGGTATAGCTGATTTATAGGAAAAATCTCCACACTTTTAAGCCTGAAAGGCATCTCCGCCCATTAAGAGACGGGTAGTGGCAGAAAAGGCAGCTTAAACCAACTGCATGGAACAATGATGGTAATTTATCCGCTCCCCCGTAACCGAAAAGTTCTGGGATACAGTGGACATTTCTCAGGCTCTGTCATTTCCCCCGCAGCTCTCTTGGCTCTGCCTCTGTGTGTGTCTGCTTTGTGTCAGGCCGGCTTCCTCCATGGCGGCGGCATAGCCCTCATCATCAGCACTCAGAGCAAACGCTGTCTTGTTCCCTTCTGGCAAGAGCAGTTTCCTGCAGTCATGGCAGGAAAGTCTGAAGGGGTGGCTCTGCCTGGACCACCACAGCCAAGGCCACGCCCAGGTCGACTCCCGAGACCGTGATGGGCTGATGTCCTTTGATGAGTCAGAGTCCACCTGGAAAATCACAACTCACAATGGGAGAGCGTGAAAGAACACAGAGAACACACCCACAGTGCCTCTCGAAGGCCACAAAACTCACAGGTGAGGAAATGCGGCCAAGCCCACCCACAGTTCTACATCTACTTTGTGGCCAGATCTAAGACCAGATATCAGTGGCTTTTGCCTACAGTTGGCTGCTTTTGAATCAATAATGGAACGGAAGACCTTGATGGGTAACAAACACCCCATCACTAGGGAGATTCAAGCCAAGGCTGGATGGGATCATAGCTATAAAAGGAATTACTGCACTTATCTCCAAGGGAGGAGGCCTGGGTTCCTGGTATTTTGTAGGAACAGCATGGGAATGAGACAGTTAATCCCAGGATGGGCTCATGGAGACAAGGCCCTTCAGCAGGGATGGGCTTGTCCTGTCCACTTCCTTGGATTTGTAACTTCCTGAGTGAGGTTCTGACTCCCCTCTGCCTTCCCCTCCTCCCTGCCCTGTTCCAGGCTGAGATGGACAAGCCGAGGCTGGTAATTGTATTTAGTTCAGTTTCCTCCCTGGCCCTGCCCACCCAATAATCTGATTTCCAAGGGCTGAGGGATGGCAGGGCCCAGGCTCAGGAAGAAATCTGCTCCCCTGTGTCCGCTGGGCCTGTTAATTTGATAGAACTACATGCTGAGCTTCCACAGAACCCTCATTAGGAACAAATTTCATCTGGTTCCCACAGCCCTGGCCCTGGGGATCTCTCCAACTCAGCCCAGAAGGAAATTCAGCTTTCCAGTTTATTACTAATTTCTGCGTAAGGATATTGTCTTTATCATAATAATAGCAACCCGAGATTGAGCACCTACTGTGTGTCAGACACAGCGCCAGGTGCTTTATACCTGATGATTCACTCGGTGTGCTGTTCCCCTTGTGAACTCACAGGTGCTCCAAGCTAGGCCCCTGGGTAATGATCCCCTTTGTCACTGGATTCCCCCTCCATTTGAATGGATTTACTCTTGGGCCTGGGACCCTTGGCCAGATCAGAGGGTTGTGTGATGCTCAGTGTGATGCTCTAGGGCAAGACGGCTATCCGAGTGGAGCAGGATCTGACCCAAGTCTCCTCTCCTGCCCAAGGGCTCCTGGTGTCTAACAGATGCCAGCAGTCACTCAGAACACCTATTGGATCTCACCTTTGCCATCCCACCCCATCACCATAACAACCACCTGTGGCTTCAAACCCCATTCTAAAGCTCAAGGTGGACAGACAGACTCTGGGTTCTGGAGAGAAGCAGCTTTGCCATCTATCAGCTATGTAAACTTGTAAAGGTATCTAAACTCTGAGCAGGGGATTCTTCATCTGGGAATGGTGAGAGTATAATCTACCTTAGAGGGCATTTGTGAGCACTGAATGAAATAAAGGATAAGCAACCTAGTCTCCAGTTTCACTGTGTGGGATGGGAATTATGAATCACCCTCAGCTCAAGTACTTTCCCAGAGCCCGAACCACCCCTGGGCTAGGCCATCTGACCTTCCACTTTAACTTCCTCTCTTAAGAGGGGGATGGAAGGCTTGCCAGATTGCTCATCACATGGATCTGTTTTATTTTGTCTTTGGCCACACCGCACAGCATGTGGGGTTTGACGTCCCTGACCAGGGATCAAACCCATGTCCCATGCATTGAAAGTGCAGAGTCTTAACCACTGAACCACCAGGGAAGTCCCTCATCACACAGAAATTGGAATCACCTGCTTGTTCTTTGTGGGTCTCCACCCCCATGGAGCTCATGTTTTCATGACACTGATGACAGATAAGTAAATGAATATGTATTTTCTTTTCTTTTTTTTTTTGGCTGTGCCGTGTGTCTTGTGGGATCTTAGTTCCCCAACCAGGGATTGAACCTGGGCCCCCTGCAGTGCAAACGCAGAGTCCTAACCACTGGACCACCAAGGAACGCCTGTGAATGAATATATAAAGTATCACATTGTGACACATGCTCTGTCTGAGTAGACATTGGGAAAGCTACTGGCCCCCAGCTAGAGAGCTGGTGTCCCTGCCACCCTGGGGAGGTGACAAATGGCTTTCCATATACCACTCCACCAGATGATAGGCACCTCCTTCCCCAGGCAGTCAGCCTGCTACCTGAATCAATCTTGGTGTCTAGAGTTACTGGCTGCATTGCCCCCACCCCAAATAAGCCTCTTCTCTCAGACTTTTTCCGAGGGAAAGACCTGGGCTCAGCCCCTGTTTCTGCTGCCAGCTTTGTTGTGAGTATAAATTCTGGCAGCTCTTGGAGACACCAACTCCCCCTCCTCTCAAAGAACTCCATGTCTGGTTTCCCTGCCTCTTTCAAATCTATTCAGATGTCACCTCTCCCAGGAGGTCTTCCCTGACCACCTGTTCTAAATTAGCCAGCCTCACACATGACACCACCCCCCACAACTTTCCCCCATCCTGACTGCCCATCTCCTTAGCCAAAACTAACAAGTGAGTTCAGCAAGGTCACATTATACCAAGTCAATATACAAAAATCAATTGTATTTCTAGGATTCATTTTTGAATTTACTTTTGTATAAGAAGGTGTGAGGGAAAAGTTGAAGTTAGTTGTTTTCATAGGGATATCAGGTTGTTCCAGCACCATTTGTTGAAAATATTATTGTTTCTCCATAAAATTACCTTGGCACTTCTGTAAAACATTTGACTGATTATATATGTATTGGCCTATTTCTGGCTCGATAATGTTCCATTGATCAATAATCTGTCTTTATAGCAATACCACATTGTCTTGATTATGTAGCTTTGTAATAGGGCTTGAGATCAGATAAAGTAAGTCCTCTAACTTTGTTCTTTTCTTTAGCTGAACTTTGTTCTTACTTGTTGGGTGCACTGCACAGCTTAGAGGGTCTTAGTTGCCTGACCAGGAATTAAAGCCAGGCTCTCAACAATAAAATCACAGAGTCCTAACCACTGGACCACCAGGGAATTCCCTGCTCTTCTTCTTTTTTTTTTTTTAATTTTTGGCTGCACTAATGCAACATATGAGTTCTTATTTCCCAGGCCGGGGATTGAACCTGTGCCCCTTGGCAGCAGAAGCACAAAATCTTAACTGATGGACTGCCAGGGAAGTCCCTCCATGTTCTTCAATTTTTATAAAATTGTTTTGGTTACTCTAGGTATTTTCTATTCCCACATACATTTTCTTTTTATTTAATTTTTAATTTTTAAAAACCTTTTAATTGAAGAATAATTGAAGAGTATTGCATTGGGTTCTACCAAACATCAGCATGAACCGGCCATAGGTTTACCCATGTCTCCTCCCAATTCTTAAGTTTTTAATTGAAGTAAAGTTGATTTACAATGTTGTGTGTGTTTCTGGTATACAGTAAAATGATTCAGTTATATGTCTATATTCTTTTTCATTATGATTTATAATAGGATATTGAATATAGGCCCCTATGCTATACTATAGGACCTTATTGTTTACCTATTTTATGTATAGATATAGTCAGCTTTTTTTCTTTGAAAAAAAAGAAGAAAGCCAACTGGCATCTTATTGGGATTTCTTAGAACAATTTGCTTTTCAAATATAGCTTCATTTGAGGAGAATTGATATCTTAACAATATTGAGGCTTTCAATCCATAAAAATGGTGTATCTGTCCATTTAACATTCACTTAATTGAGTCTTAAAATTTTCATAGGAATATTTTATAGTTTCCTATATAGAGTTCCTCATTTATTTTGTTAAATTTATCCCTGAGATACTAAGTTTTTGTGTTATTGTGAATGGTATTTTATATTTTTATTTCTAACTATTTATTGCTAATATACAGAAATACATTTGATTTTTGGACATAGACTTTGTATCATGTGACTTTGCCAAACTTATTTATTAGTTTTGATAGCTTTTTGTAGCTACCTTAGGACTTCCAAAGTAGACAATCATGTTGTCTTTGAATAAAGATAGTTTCCTTTTCAATCTATATGCCTTTTATTTGTTTTACTTTCCTTATTGCACTGTCTAGGGCCTCCAGTACAATGTCGAAAACAAGGGCTAAGGTGGTCATTTTTGCCCTTCACCCAATCTTTGGGGGAAAGCATTCAGTCTTTCACCATTAAGTATTATGTCGCTGCTAAGTCGCTTCAGTCGTGTCTGACTCTGTGCGACCCCATAGACGGCAGCCCACCAGGCTCCACCGTCCCTGGGATTCTCCAGGCAAGAATACTGGAGTGGGTTGCTGTTTCCTTCTCCAGTGCATGAAAGGGAAAAGTGAAAGTGAAGTCGCTCAGTCATGTCTGACTCTTAGTGACCCCATGGACTGTAGCCTACCAGGCTCCTCCATCCATGGGATTTTCCAGGCAAGAGTACTGGAGTGGGGTGCCATTGCCTTCTCCATAAGTATTATGTTAGCTGGAGATTATTCATAGATGTCCTTTATTAAGTTATGAAAGTTCTATTTCTTGTTTACTGAATGGCTTTTGAATTTTGTCAAAAAACTTTGCAGTTCTATTGAGGTGATCATATAGTTGTTTGGTGTTTTTTTGGTTTTTTTTAATTGTGCTAGTATGGTGAATTACACTGATTAATTTTCAAGTGGTAAACAAACCTTCCATTCCTGGGATAAACCTGATTTGGTCATGCCTCATTTCCCTTTCTATCTGTTGCTAGATTTGATTTACTAAAATTTTGTTAAGGGTCTATGTTCGTTAAGAGATTTATTGCTTTTCTTGCAATCTTATAATCAAATTCTTTTCTGATTTGGTATCAGAGTAGTGCTTGACTCAAAATATGAGTTGGGAAGTGTTCCTTTTTTTTTTTTAATTTTCATTTTCTGTGTAGAATTGATCCATTTTCTTCCTTAAATATTAGGTAGGATTTACTACTGAAGCCATCTAGACCTGGAATTTTCTTTATGGAAAGATTTTTTTTAATCAATTTACTTGTTTTCTTATATTGAGATAAATTCCACATAACATAAAATTCACCATTGAAACCATTTTAAAGTGTATAATTCATTGGGTATTTACTATACTGACAGCATTGTGCAACCATTTCCACTACTGAACTCCAGAATGTTTGCATAACATCAAAAAGAAACCCCACACCTCTCAATTCCCTCTTTCCCCCATCCCCTGTTAACCAGTAATCTACTTGCTGTTTGCATGGATTAGCCTATTCTGAACATTTCATATAAATTAAATAATACACTGTGTGGCATTTATGTCTGGTTTCTTTCACTTAGCATAATATTTTCAAGGTCTATCCACATGTATCATGTATCAGGACTTCATTCCCTTTTATTACTGAGTAATACTCCATTGTATGGACATACCACAGTTTGTTTATCCAGTCATCAGTTAATGGAAACTTGGGTTATTTCCATTTTTTAGCTATCACAAATAATGCCACTATTAACATTCCTGTATAAGTTTTTGTGTGAACATATGTTTCAATTCTCTTGTCGAATTGCTAGGTTATACAGTAACTATGTTTTAACTTCTTGAGGAACTTCAAGAACTGTTTTCCAAAGTGGCCATACACACCATTTTACATTTCTACCAGCAATGTATGAGGCTTCTGAATTTTTCATATCCTTGCCAACACTCATTATTTTCCACTTTCTTTCTTTAAAACGAAAGTATTATGGTCATTCTAGTAGGTGTGAAGTGGTATCTCATTTTGGTTTTGAATTGCATTTCCCTAATGATTAATGGCATTGGCTATTTTTATATCCTTTTTGGAGAAATGTCTATTCAAATCCTTTGCCTATGTTTAAATTGGGTGGTTTGTCTTTTTATTGTTGAGTTTAAGAGTTCTTTCTGTATTCTGAATACTAGACTGTTATTAGATACGTGATTTGTAAGTACATTATCCTATTCTGTGACTTTTCATTTCAGTTTTTTTTTTTTCATTTCACTTTTTGATTTTTTTTAATGCATTTAATGCATTTTTTTCCCCTTTTTGGTTGCTTGTGGCCTTTTGGTGTCATAATTAAGAAACTACTACATAATCCAAGGTCACAAGCACTTACATCCAAGACTTTTATAGTTTTATATTTAGATCTTTGACCCTTTTTGAGTTAATTTTTAAATAAAGTGTGAGGTAGGAGTCCAACTTCATTCTTTTACATGTGGATGTCCACTTGTCCCAGCACCATTTGTTGTAAAGACAGTTCTTTTACTGAATGTCTTGATAATCTTATAGAAAATCAATGGACCATAGATATATGACCTTATTTCTGGACTCTCTCTGGCCCATGTAACTGTGGTTAAGTGAGGGAAGAGTGATGGGAGATGAGGTCAGAGGAGTCAAGACCTGGAATGTTTAGGGTCTTACAGGCTGTGGAAAGGGCTTTGGCTTTTGCTCTGAGTGAGACAGAGCCACTAGGGCATTTTGTTCAAAGGAATGAAATGATCTGACCAACATTTTAGCAGAATCATCCTGTGTGTGCTACTGTGTAGACAATAAGCAGAGGGCAAGGCCTGAAATAGGAAGACCAGCTGGGAGGCTGTAATAATAATCCTGGCCAGAGAAGCAGATCAAATGTGAAAGCAACGTACGTGGCCTGTAGATGCCTAATGCATGGATTCTGTCAGGACTGGGTTAGTTTCCAGGAGCAGAAACCCATCACCTAGTTGGCTATGTGTGTGTGTGTGTATCTGTGTGTGTGTGTGTGTCTGTGTCTGTGTGTATTAGTTGCTCAGCTGTTCTTGCGACCCCATGGACTGTACCCTGCCAGGCTCCCCTGTCCATGGGATTTCCCAGGCAAGAATACTGGAATGGGTAGCCACTCCCTTCTCCAGGAGATCTTCCCAACCCAGGGATCAAACCCAGGTCTCCCACTTTGCAGGCAGATTCTTTACCATCTGAGCCACCAGGGAAGCCCTAATTGGTTGTAGGTGGTAGTTAATAGGATGGAAGGGAATCTGGATTCGGGAACCAGCAAATCAGTAGGTGACCCGCCTTCATAGATCTCAGTGGTCCATCGTCTCTCACCTGCGCTCTCAGTGGACCAGCTTTCTCTGCTTGATCAGCATTGGGTTGGAGAGGAGCTGTCCTTCCCCAGTGTCCAAGGATGGTACCCCTGCCTCCTTTAACTGGCCTAACTCACTTCATTAGACAAAAGCAGCTCCTGACAGTTCCAAATCTCAGCCTCTCAAAAGGCCCTCTGGCTAGTGCTATTATTAATAATGATACAAATATTTTGCATTCATGTCCATGCTTCACAGTGTTTAAAGCCAGAAGACAGCATATTCTAGGAGGCCAGAAAGCATTATGGTTAAGATGTGATTCTGGAGCCCAGTGACTAGAGCTGGAATCCCAGTGTGCCATCACTTACTAGTTCTGGGACCTTCATAAAGTTGCTTGACCTCATTTACAAAAGCCATTTAATGGGATTATTTGAATAGTTAATCCATGCATATGTATAATACTCAAAGGCATAAAAGAATATAAGGTAAAAATAATCATTTTCCTACCCCTCTCTCATAAGCCATCAGTGCCCACAATGATCAATTTCTTACTTAATCTTGGGAGCCTCAATTTCCTCTTCTGTACAATGGAACAGTGACACTTGCCCAGCCTCCCACTCAAAGTTTTCACAGAGATCAAATTAAATAATCTGTGCAGAAATGCTTCATCTGCAAGCTCTCAGCCTATACAAATAGAAGACAGTTTATGTAAGCCAGGGGCATAGCTCAGACCTTCAGAATGGCTAGAGCATGTCATGCCTTTAAACAACCATAGTGCAGTGAATAGAGCTTGCATTTTGATGTCACTACCCAGGGATTATGTGACCCGGGCAAGTGATTTAATCTCTAAATCTCAGTTTCCTCAGCTATAGATTTGGTTAATAATTTTACCTCGAAGGCAGCAGTTTTGGCCTTAGGACCTGCGACTTCCAGGAAAACAACAGTATGAACACAGAGTATGAAAGACCACAAAGAACTGGTATTTGTTTAGTTTAAAGCTATATATGTAGATATCCATATATTTATAAAATTATTTATTATTTATAAATGAATATATATTTATTTACTCATAGATTTACCATATTAAACATTCAAACTGAGAAATGAAAGCATCTTTATTCATTTAAAAATAGCGATAGCCATGTTGGACACTTGAAACTAATATAGTACTGTAAAACAACTATACCTCAATAAAAAATAATAAAGTAAAAATTTTAAAGTCCAATCCAGGACTTCCCTGGGGCTCCAGTGGTAAAGAATCCACCTGCCAATGCAGGGGACATGACTTCAATCCCTGGTCCAGGAAGAGTCCACATGCCAAGAGACAACTAAGCCCATGTGCCAGAACTACCGAGCCCACGTGCCCCAGAGCCCGTGCTCTGCAACAAGAGAAGCCACCACAATGAGGAGCCCACTTGCCACAACTAGAGAAAGCCTGCTCACAGAAACAAAGACGCGGTGCAGCCGAAAAATAAATAAAAATAAAATTTAAAAAACAATCCAATCCATTATACGTTAACATTATTTTTAATTTTTCAGTTACTTGTACTTTCCAAAACAAAAAGATTTCCTGAGAAAAACTATTCAATAATCTTTTCATAGTCTGTCATATTAAAATCCATGGGTCTATCTTATACTTTAAGTGGATCTTTTTTTTCCCTATGCATGATTTTATAATTTTGTGCATTAGTCATTTACAGAGTACTTTTTATTGAATATCCAAATCTTCCAAAAGTTAACACATTTTTTTTATCAACCTAGAAAAACCACATGGCTAATAACATCCCTGACTTCATCAGAAAAGTCTTTAAGCATGAGAAGCTGTCGAGATCATAGTGGTAGATACAAGTTTTAACAAAATTCGACTGTACTGTTGTATTCCTTGAAGTAGCAGGCTCATTTTTGTCTATTTTCAGCAAAACGTGTGCCAAACATTCAAATATGAAAAACCATGATTTGTCTCTCAGACATTCTTTTGAATAAAAATGATGTTCCATGTAAAAGGTGGGTAATATAGCTCACAACTCAGTCATAGGAGTACTTTTCCCTGAGACAATGATTGTACTTGGAAGGCAGTAGAGGTGCTTCCTGTGTGTTTCCCATTTTGTCACACAGAAGAGTAAAAAGACGTGTACTCGGGAAGATTTAGTAAGATTAATACTGTTTACTGTTTCATCAAGGACATTCTTTAGTGAAACTGAAATCTTTTCTCCACAGCTGTGTGGTGGTGAAGAAAACAATGACCATTAGTACAGTTGGTGCCACTGCCTTGATTTATGCTAAGGCATCAGCAGTCTTGCCCACCATAGCTTTTGTGCCATAAGTGCACAGTAAAAAAAAAAAAAAAAAGCAAATAATATCCTAGTATTATAATGAAAATACTCTAAACCTTACAGATTTCCTTGAAAGAGTCTTGGGATCCCCCAGAGGCCAGCAAAATACAGTTTTAGAATCACTGCTAAAGAATTGTTGTTAGGATTAGATAAAACAATGTATGTAAAGCAGTTGCTATGGTGCCTGACACACTCTAAGTGCTTAAATGCTAGCAATTCTATTTATTATTCAAAATGACTTCACGTATTTTATCTCACAATGACTTCTCTGTACCCACCACCTCTAGCCAAGGCTGCTTTCGTAGTATGAGCCTCAATGGATTATACTTCTCTCTCTCTTTAGTCACTAAGTCGTGTCCGACTCTTGCAACCCCATGGATTGTAGCCTGCCAGGCTTCTCTGTCCGTGGGATTCTCCAGGCAAGAATACTGGAGTGGGTTGCCATTTCCTTCTCCAGGGGATCTTCCTGACCCAGGGATCGAATCCAGGTCTCCTGTACTGCAGGCAGATTCTTTACCAACTGAGCTACTTACCCATGAGCTTTTGAAGGGTGTGTATCTCTAACCCTGTCTAGTGTTCAGTTCACTTAAATGAATAAATGAGCTACTCACAGTAATTACGCCAGTTTGCATTTTATAGATGAAAAATGCTGAGTGTCTGAGAAGGAGTGACTTTTCCCTAGTGACTGAACCTGTCCTGGTAAGGTCAATGCTGAGGGTCAGAGGAGAGGGTTGCACAGCAAAGGGGGGAACCACTGGAGAGTAAGGGATAAAGGCAAGGCAGAGGAAACCTTTGCCAAGTGTAAAGATCGCAAACAGACTTCCCCAAGGTCCAGCCTACCCACTGCTGCCTGCATGGTGCTTTCAATTTTAAAACCCTGAGGAAAATGATAAGTGTACAAACAGAGAAAGAGAAAATTCCCCAACTAGAAAGCACTCGAAAAGATGTTTACACTCATGAGTAATCAGAAAAATGCAAGCTAAAACAATCATGAGATTTCCCTTTACACCTAATAAACTGGCAAAATTAGAAAGCTGAGTGATGCCCAGCATCGGTATCCAACATGAATAGCCAGGAACTCCCATGAACTTCGGGTGAGCGTATCAGCTGATGCTACTATTCTGAAGCACAGACCTACCTAGGACCTACTTCTGGGCAAGTAACCTATATAAATTCTCAAACTGCTGCAAAAGTTTGTATAACACTATATGAAGCAGTTCAACATATAATGTTTAACGGTAATGGAGAACTGGGAGCACTGAAGCTCTGTTTCAATGGAATAAGTAGTTAAAGTGTGGTTTACACCATAGATGATTGTATCAGTTGGGTCCCTGCAGGAAGCAGATGCAGGCTTCAAAAGGGGTGACTCAAGACAGTCTTCAGTCAAGGTATGGGCATGGTTCAGGGAACCCAGTAAGGAATGAATGGGAAAGCCCCAGTCTCTAGCAAGAGGGACAAGCAGAAAGAACAACCTGAATCAACCAGAACTGGAGGCCTAAGGGAGGGCTGACAAAAGCTCTGGCTTACATGGAGGATTGCAGCTAGTGACAAACTGGACTAGCAAGAAAGGAGTCAGGCAGCAAATACGTGACCTCTGATCTCTTGATAGTGCCCCCTGTTGGCCAATCCAATGGAAATTTGGAGAGTAAGGGAGCACAGAGCAGGAAGGAGAAAGGTGAAGGGGCAAACACAGAATATCAAACAGACATATAATGCAGTAGTTGCAAAAAGTGAACTAAACGTACATACAGCAACATAGATAGATCTTAAAATAGAGGATGGAAAGTAAAAACTAAGAAACTGAATGAGATCCATAACACCATGACATTTAGGTCATGTAAAAAATGCATGCAGCCTAAAAATATAATATATATATAGAGAGAGAGAGACAGAGAGAGAGGGAGGGAGACAGATAGACATAAAAATGAAAGACGTGTAAGACCTGCACACTAGAAACAACAGCACATTGCTGAGAGAAATTAAAGAACTAAATAGAGTGATATGCCATGCTCATGGGTTGAAAGAATCAATACTGTAAAGAAGTCAGTGTTCTCAAATCCAATGCAATTCTAATCAAAATCCCATCAGGACAAGCTAATTCTAAAGTCTGTATAAGGATGTAAAGGACCTATAAGAAACAAAATAGTCTTGCAAAAGAAGAAAAAAATTGTAGAACTTACATTGGTGATTTGATGACTTTTGATAAAACTATGATAATCAAAACAGTGCGGTATTGGCAAAGGATAAACGAATACATGAGTGGAACAGGAGAGTCCAGAAACAGATCCAGACAAAATACAGTCAACTGATTCTGGAAAAGACATCAAGGGAATTCAATGGGTATATCAGCAGATTGTGCTAGAATAACAATTTTGTTGTTGTTCAGTCGCCAAGTTGTGGACTCTTTGTGACCCCATGGACTGCAGCATGCCAGGCTCCTGTGTCCTCCACTATTTCCTGGAGTTTGTTCAAATTCATGGCTATTGAATCTCTGTATCTTGTACCACACACAAAAATTAGTTCAAAGTGTATCACAAATCTAAACATAAGAAGCTAAAACTTACAGTTGCTGGAGGAAAACATAGGAGACTATCTTCCCAAGCTTGGAGCAGGCAGATTTTTTTAGATAGGGTACAGAAAGCAATAGCCATAAAAGAAAATAGTGATAAATTTCTCTCTCCTTCTAGAGGGTCCCTGAGTCTCCCTCCATTGCTGGCATGACCCCTCTCCCCACATACTTTGTGCAGAGCCCTCACCCTCTACCCCCCATCTCCACCATGTTTCCAAGGCTTTGGGGAATCATTCACGCAAATTTTGCCATGATTTACTCAGCATTTCCCTTTAAAGCAACTCACTCCCTTTTACTTAAATCTTTTCCTATCTTCTTTAGCTTTGTCCTAAACAATCTGTGCTGTGAAATCCCTAGCTTGACAGGTTTGTTCTTTTTCTATTACATATTAAAACAAATCACTAACATACTTTTTTTTTAAATGTGCCAACAATCTATTTCATGTACTGCACTTTTTTCATGTTCTTGTGAATACGTGTCTGAGCATAACAGATGCAGATGTGTGTGCATCTGAAGGTGTCTGTGGGTGGGTGAGTATAAACATGAATATGTATGAGTGTGTGTGTAAGTGTGGGTGCACAGAAGTTGAGTGTAGGTGTGTGTGTGTGTATATGTGTGAGTGTATATGAATATGTGAGCCTTTGTCTGAATGTAAGTGTACATGTTCCTGACTGTATATTGTGTGTGAGTGTTGGGGTGGGAGGGGACTGGAGGAAGATTAGACCCACTACACAGTGATGAGTCATAGTAGGAGGTGCCCATCTTTCCCTGCCCCCCAATAACGAGCCCCCAGATCACCAGGAAACAGGCAGGGCAGAGAAAAGGCATGTGGGCCACCAGCCCCTCCAACTGCTTCCTGCTTATTATCCACAGGCTCTCAGAGGAGGCAGGGATAGGGGTGGGGGCGGGATAGGGAGTCTCTTCTCAGCCAGGGGAGCACCTGGATACAGCCGGCGTCCTGGTAACCATCACCAGGGACTGGTAGTACTCCTGGGAACCGCAGGAGCCAGCAGGCGGGGGCAGTCCTCTGCTGCTATATTTACAGGTCTGGATTTAGCACAGGACCTCGAGGCGGGGGGCTGATCTCCTAAGTTTTCAATATGCTCATCTCCTTGGCAACCTTGTGCAGTGGATATTTTGTAGGAGCTCAGAGAGGTTAGATAAATTGCTCAAGGTCACTCCGCTAGGATATTCAGAACCAGAGCAGGACCCAGGGCCAGGGTTAAAGCTCAGACAGTACAGTATCCCCCATACCCCACTCCAGCCATTCCCGGCACATGAGAACCTGCGTAAAAATGCCAAGGTTTCACCGTGGCTGTTATCATATGGGTCAACCCTGTGGTCTTAGCTAAGTGGGTTTTTTCTTTTTTTTGCCAATTCCCGTGCCAAACCTCTCAGCCAGGAAACAGCTGGTGTCTTGTGTACGGAAAGCCCATGAGCAGGCTGACACTCCATACAGGAACTGGCACACAAGAGCAGTGATCAAACAGAACTGCAGGGTCTTGGAGGTGGGGGAGGGCCTCTGGGAGGGACAGGGGCAACCAGAGCATTGTGGGTGTTTGGGGAGCTCAGGGCTGTGGCTACTTCCCAACCAGCATGGAAGCATCTCAGTATTTAAATAATTCTGGCACATTCTGGCTGCACATCAGCCTTGTACAAAGGATCCCGGTGTTTTCAATCTTCTCAGAAGTAGAAGGTAAGGAAGCTCCTCTCTCTGTCCTTCCTCTATACCCTGCACCCTTGCATTGTGGGCTGAGCCTTAGTGTCAGGGACAATGGTAGAGACTGAAGACATTAGATTCCAGATCCCTGCCTGCACCCCAGGAGCTCCTGTCCTCTTTTCCTGACCAGGGGTCAAACCTGTGTCCCCTGCAGCGGAAGCACGGAGTCTTAACCACTGGACCACCAGGAAGTCCCCCGGTCCTCCTTTCCTAAGAGACATTCTCTCCAGAATCCAGCCCCAGTCCTAGGCTGTAGAGGAGTCAGGTTGGTACTGGTCAAGGGCACTGTGCCCTGAGTATCTGGGACCCAGGCCACTGTCACTGCCTGGGGTCCAGGGCAGAGGCACTATGCACATAGGGCCCTCAGGTCAGTTCCTGGACTCAGCAAATGGCAAATGTTTCATAAACTCTTCAGACTAAAGAAGCTTCACTTCAAAGAATGTAGAGTCAACACTGTGGCAAGTGAGATGGTGGTCAACTCAAGGTGGGTGGTATTTGGAAGGCCCCAGACTTCTGCCTAAGGACCTGCCTTCCTCTCATTCAGCGATTCTGAGACTGAAGTGAATACAGAATCACTCCAGGAAATTAATAGTTAGGCATGTAATTTAATACGAAATGGAGGAAAATGACAAACCTATTAAACTAGGGATGGTACAGCACTCTCCATGGCAGGTCCTTTGGGACCGTGCTGGGCCCCACCACTGCGGGCAGAGAGCTCCAGCCCCATGTCCATCTTTCAGTCACTCCACTCCAAGCTCAAAGTCCTGGGGGAGGGAGCTGGAGTGACAGCCCCACCAAGACACCCATGAGGAGAGAGATTCCTCCTAAAAAGAAAATCTGGGTGCTGCTTTCAAAAGCAGGGCAGAATATATGCTGGACAGATGGATAACAGCAAATGTCCTCAACTGGTTTCTGTGGGAGAAGGGTGGTGCTATAGAAATTTCGACATGGACTGTGGGGCAGAGACACCTGGTTAAGACCTCAGCCTTGGCACGTCTACTCTGTAACTGTGGACACCCACCACTTATAACTGCACCCAGACTTCGGCTGCTCCTAGGAAAAAGCCCCAAATATGTTCGTGGTTTGGTGTGATCATGTTTCATGTCTCTCATCCGTCCCTGGATGCGTGGCCTGGGCCTGAGCCATCACTTCTTCCTGCAAAGTTCTTCCTCTCCCTCTGTCCCTCATCTTTTGTGTAATTAATATGTCCTCAGCCTTCAGACCCACTCAAACCCCCACCTGCCTGAGGAAGCCCTCAGTATGAGTCAGGGTTCTTCAAAGAAACAGAATGTCTCTGTCATCCCCATCTCTATCTCTATAGAAATGTAGAGAGATTTAAGGAATTTGCTCACATTGTGGGGGCTGACAAGTCTAAAATTTGTAGGGCAGGTTGGCCAACTGGGAATTCGCGCAAGAGTTCATGTGGCAGTCTTGAGTCCAAAATCCGCAGGGAAGCAAGTTGGAAACTCTGACAAAGAAGGTTTCTATGTTGCAAACTTGAGGCAGAATTCCTTTCTCTGAAACCACAGCCTTTGCTTGTAAAGGCTTCAACTAATTAGATGAGCCCCACTCACAGTATGAAGTGCTGTTTTCCTTAAAATTCACCGATGGTAAATGTTTCTTTTTTCTTTTTGGGCCACACCTTGTGACCTGTGGGATCAGTGTGCCGACCAGGCATTGAACCTATGCCCCCTGCAGTGGAAGTGGGGAGTCTTAACCACTGAACTGCCAGGGAAGTCCCTGTAAATATTAATCACATCTTCACTGAAACATCTAAGCTGATACTTGACCAAACAACTGGCTACCGTAGCCTAGCCAAGTTAACACGTGAAATTAATCATCACACTTTTCCTGACCTCTAGGCAAGATCAGCACCCTCTGCCCTCTTCTACTTACTACTTGCATGCTGTTCTAGGACTGAGAATTCCTCCTTCAGAGAACTATGGAATTTTCTAATATTATCTGCTTAGCTTTGCTGTTCTCTTCATTTTCCACTGTGTGCTTAAGGTATGAATTTATGTTATTCTCAGAAATTGGGTTGGGGTGCTTATCTGAATTTCAGGTTTTTCTTCAATTTTGATCAAATCTCAGTCATTATTTGGGCTTCCCAGTTGGTTCAGTGGTAAAGAATCCACTTGCCAAGCAGGAGAGCCAGTTTCAACCCCTGGGTCAGAAAGATGCCCTGGAGAAGGAAATGGCAACCCACTCCAGTATTCCTGCCCGGCAGATCCCATGGACAGAGGAGCCTGGCAAGTTCCATGGGGTTCATGGAGTTGCAAAGAGTTGGACATGACTTAGAGACTAAATAGCAGCAGCAGCCTTTATTTCTTCAAGTATTGCTTGTCTCCCACTCGCTCTGTTCTCCTGAATATGCTAGCTAAGGTGTTCTAGGTCTTGTCAGTTTTCCCCTCTGTGTCTCTTAGTCATGGCTGCTTCTCTATTTTTCTTTTTCTCGCTGTAATACTGTCAGAGTGATTTTTTTTCAGATGTATCATCCAACTTGCTCAATGTCTCTTTTTAGCTGTGCCTTCCTCTGCTGTTCAATCTATCCATTTTAATAAATGATTTGTTAAAACTGTGTTTTTCATTTCTAAAACTTCTATCTGGCTTGTGTTCCATCAATTTTTCCCCCATAGTATCCTATTCTTTGTAATTGTTTCTTTTCTTTAAAAAATTCTTAATAATCACTTCAAATGTGTAGGTTTTCAAGTTTTTTGTATTATTGCCACTTCTTAGGGGGTGAGTTTTCTTTTTTTTTGTATTTTTTTTAATGTTTTTGTATTTACTGTTAATTTCTTATGGTAGCTTGTTTCCATCTGGGAACTGCAATTTTTGAGTAGGATCTCATCATTAGTGGGAATTGTTTTGTTGTGGGATGTCTGTGAAAATATCCCCACGGAGTACTTTAGATTTTGCCTCTGTCAGGGCCCCAAGTTCTGGACTAACTTTTATGTTAACTTTTTGGCACAGGAGTCCCGGGACCAGGGCACACCAAGGAGGGGATACAGTGGGAGCAGTCTGGCTATCCCCGCTATGTGGGGCACGCCTAGACCTTCCATCTTTCCCAGGAACTTTTCTCCCACCCAAGCTCATGACAGTGAGAAAATTTTGTTGCTCCTCTTGCAGGCCTTGCTGGAGGAGTTTTCCCAGCCTTCTTTTTTCCTGACTGGTTCTCCCTTTAAATCTCTAAGCCTTAAAAGGATAAGTTTAGAGGGATAAGTTCCTGCTTTCCTGCCTCAAACAGCCTAGGGCAGCCTCCTATCTTTAAACAGGCCTTAGAACTCTAGGCTCAGGACTTAAGTGGCTTTTATCTAGTCAAAACCCCATGAATAGGCTCAGTTTTCCCTCCTCAAGCTGGCTTTGAGTTCTCATACTATCTCTGGAATTCCTTTCTTCTTTTTGAAATCAGCTGTGTATTTCCAAGTGTTTCACATATTTTATGCAGCTATTTTATATGATAGCAAGAGGAGGGGTGCCTGAAATCCTTCAATCTAGCATGAGGCCAAAAATGTTCTAATACATTGATCTGTGTGTTATCTATGGACTATCAGTCTGCTCCCAACTAGATGGCAAACTCCATGAGGCAAGGATTGTGTTAGACTTGCTCTCAAAAAAAGACTGAGCATATGATGGAAGTTCAGTAAATAGTCTTGAATGGGACTTCCCTGGTGGTCCAGAGGTTAAGATTCCATGTTCCTGATCCCAGGGTCATGGGTTCAATCCCTTGTTGGGAACTAAGATTCCACATGCCATATGGTGTGGCCTAAGGGGGAAAAAAAAAGTCTTAAATGAATGAAGATACTGTCTCTGGAGACATTAGTACCTAATTCATAGGGCTGCTGGGAGAACTTGACAAGACAAAGTATGCCAAACGCTTGGCATATCTTGGGAGCTCAGAGAGGGTATTTATTAATCATGTCTATTAAGGCAAAGGTTCTACCATGATGGTTTCCCTGTAATTCAGCTCTCACCCCCTTCTCAGACCCATCCTGGCCTAGGATGGCAGACAGGTTCTGTGGGCGTGACCTCCTGATTTCCTCAGAGTACAAAGGTCAGCCCTTCCCATCAGAAAAGCCCTAGTACTGGGTTTTAACCTGAGTCCCGAGGCCTGAATATGAGTTAGGTCAAGTCCTGTCTTGTCCAAGGATTGTCTGACCACCCATTACCAGTGATCCTTGTACGGCCGATTTTCTCTGGAAATCTCAGATTTGAGAGGTTTGTTGAGGAAAAATGCATTTAATAGGTAATCATCGACTGAGCGACTTCACTTTCACTTTTCACTTTCATGCATTGGAGAAGGTAATGGCAACCCACTCCAGTGTTCTTGCCTGGAGAATCCCAGGGACAGGGGAGCCAGGTTGGCTGCCGTCTATGGGGTTGCACAGAGTGAGACACGACTGAAGCGACTTAGCAGCAGCAGCAGCAGCATTGATTGATTTTTGCATTTTAATTAACCAAAGACATTCAGCTGCCAGGGCTTCCAATCAGCATGTTAGGGTGAGATAATTTTAGCCCAAAGCAAAGAAACATAGTATTGATATTTTAGTCAGACTGAGCTGGTTTTCCTGGGTGAAAGCATTGACACTCTCCTCCCATTTCTAACCCAGGAATTTGAAGACTCCAAATGAGGAAGTCCTGCCCCATTGGAGCCCACCCACAGCAGCAGTGCCTTGCAAATCAGAACCAAAGAGGACAGGCAGGGACTTCTAAGATGGCACCCAAGGGCAACATTTTAAGCATTATAATTTCAAAAACCTAGGTGACCATGGTGAGACTCAAGAGGGGAGCTGACAAGGCTTACAATACTATTTATGTAGCCTTGGAAAAATAATTTAAAATGTGATGTGGGTTGGGCGTGGGTTCCACCTCCTTGGGCATATTGGAAAGTGTACTCAATCAACAAGGGGAACTTTGAGCTATGGACTAAAAATAATAAGCTATATTAAGTGCCTATTACATATCAGCCTATTTAACTTAATGGAATTCCTCAAAACCTCACTGTGAGCTTGAAACCATCCCCCACTTTACAAGTGAAGAAACTGAGTCAGCAGGATCTTAAGAAACTTGACCAAGGTCATGTAGCTGGTAGATCAAGAGCTGAACTGGTTTGAATCTCATGCCAAGTCTCTGGCCATCAGACAACTGCCTCTCCTGTGCAAAAGGAGTTTCAAGCACTGGTTCCCAACGTTAGCAGCTTGCTGGAATTTCAAAAAGTTCCACAGGAGATTCTAACATGCAACCAAGGCTGAGCACCACTGGCTTCCTGGGTACCATGTTTTCCAGGTCATTGGCTGTAAAAGTCACCTGCCTGACCCTCCCTGAACTAAGAAAGAGCAAGAGAAGTCCAGGTCAGGAGCCTAAGCTCAAAGTCAGGGCTGGCCCAGAGCCCAAATGGGCAATAGGTACCACCAATAATAAGAAGATGACGAGAACAACAGCGATGGTTAGAACAGAACTTTGATAATTTATTGTGCTGTTCCAGTCACTCTACATACTTTATCTCAGAGCAACGCTCCTCATAGCAATGAAGTAGGCACAATAGTGAATTTCTCCATTTTATAAATGAGGATGCAAAATTCCCTGATGGTCCAGTGGTTAGGACTCCATGCTCTCACTGCCAAGACCTAGCAATCGCTGGTCCAGGAACTAAAATCACACAATCCGTGAGGATTGTAGCACACCAGGCTCCCCTGAGGTCGGTCTCCCTGGTAGCTCAGATAGTAAACAATCTGCCTGCAATGCAGGAGACCTGGGTTCAATCCCTGGGTTGGGAAGATGCCCCGGAGAAGGGAATGATTACCTACTCTAGTATTCTTGCCTGGAGAATTCCATGGACAGAGAAGCCTGGCGGGCTATAGTCCCATGGGGTTCAAAGAGTTGGACACGATTTAGCGACAGAACAACAGGCTCCTCTGTCCTTCACTGTCTCCCAGAGTTTATTCAGATTCATGTCCATTGAGTCCATGATGCTATCTAACTATCTTATCCTCTGCTGCCCCCTTCTCCTGCCCTCAATCTTTCTCATCATCAAGGTCTTTTCCAATGTCAGCTCTTCACATCTGGTGGCCAAAGTATTGGAGCTTCAGCTTCAGCATCAGTCCTTCCAATGAATATTCAGGGTTCATTTTCTTTACGATTGACTGGTTTGATCACCTTGCTGTCCAATGGACTCTCAAGAGTCTTCTCCAGCACCACAGTTTGAAAGCGTCAATTCTTCGGCACTCAGCCTTCTTTATGGTCCAACCCTCACATCCATACATGACTACTGGAAAAACCATAGCTTTGACTATATGGACCTTTGTTGGCAAAGTGAAGTCTCTGCTTTTTAATACGCTGCCTAGGTTTGTCATTACTTTTCTTCCAAGGAGCAAGCATCTTTTAATTTCATGGCTACAGTCACCATCCACAGTGATTTTGGAGCCCAAGAAGGGAAAATCTGTCACTGCTTCCACTTTTTCCCCATCTATTTGCCATGAAGTAATGGGGCTAGATGCCAAGATCTTAGTTTTTTTAATGGTGAGTTTTAAGCCAGCTTTTTCACTTTCCTCTTTCACCCTTATCAAGAGGTTCTTTAGTTCTTCTTCATTTTATGCCTTTAGAGTGGTATCATCTGCATATCTGAGGTTATTGACATTTCTCCCAGCAATCTTGATTCCAGCTTGTGATTCATCTAGCCTGGCATTTCACATGATGTGCTCTGCACAGAAGTTAAATAAGCGGGTGACAATATATAGGCTTGACATACTCCTTCCGCAATTCTGAACCAGTTGTTTTTCCATGTCCTGTTCTAACTGTTGTTTCCTGACCTGCATACAGGTTTCTCAGGAGATAGATAAGGTGATCTGGTATTTTCCTCTCTTTAAGAATTGTCCACAGTTTGTTAGGATACACACTGTGAAAGCCTCTCTATACCACCCTTCCAATAAGGGCCCACCTCCAACTGTGAGTCCTCAGGCCCCCTCGGATCTCCCACACCACCAACAGCTCTCTGGTGCCTGATGTGGTAGAGCTTGCTTTGCTCTGGGGACAGGGTGTGGGCAATAAAGTGCATAGGGGGGATCCTGTCCCCTACCCGCATCAGGTCTCAGAGTCTGCTAGGGGAGGTAAAGCCAGAGCACCCCGGCTCTTAGAGCAGGTAGAGAGAGCGAGGGTCTTAGGTGGATGGGAGGGCACATGGACCCAGAGAATTTGTCGGGGTGGGGAGGTCCCCCCCCAACCCCCAGCTGATGGAGGGATTCTAATTCCTGGGTAGCAAGCATCCAAGGCCTCCCAAGCCCTAAAGGGTCTCCCTGGGCCCTGTTTCTGCCCCTATATAGCTCTTAGAGGGAGACAGAATAGTATTTAAGATCTGGGTTCAAGGCCAGACACTCCAGCTCTGTGGGCCTCACTTCTTTACTTGTAACAAGCCTTCCTGGCACATTTGCCAGGAAGACTGAGCCAGCCTGACCCAACCAGCGCCAGAGCTGGCCTGGTTCTGGGTGATGCCCCTCACCAGCAGCCACTTCCTGCCCTTCATCACCAGAGCCCAGAATGAGGAGAAGGGAGATGAGAGTGGAGGGGTGATTGGAAGAGGTGAGCTGTTTTGCTCGGAAGGAAGACTTCTTTTTTTTTTATTGAAGCATAATTGCTTTACAGAATTTTGTTGTTTTTCTGTCAAACCTCAACATAATCAGCCATAGGTATACATATATCCCTTCCCTTTTGAACTTCCCTCTCATCTCCCTCCCCATCCCACCTCTGTAGGTTGATACAGAGCCCCTGTTTGAGTTTCCTGAGCCATTCAGCAAATTCCCATTGGCTATCTATTTTACATATGGTAATGTCAGTTTCCATGTTACTCGTTCCATACATCTCACTCTCTCCTTCCCTCTCCCCATGTCCATAAGTCTATTCTCTATGTCTGTTTCTCCATTGCTGCCCTGTAAATAAATTCTTCAGTATCATTTTTCTAGATTCCATATATATGTGTTAGAATACGATATTTATCTTTCTCTTTCTGACTCACTTCACTCTGTGTAATAGGTTCTAGGTTCATCCACGTCATCAGAACTGACTCAAATGCATTCCTTTTTATGGCTGAGTAATATTCCATTGTGTATATGTACCACAGCTTCTTTATCCATTCATCTGTCATTGGGCATCTAGGTTGCTTCCATGTTCTAGCTATTGTAAATAGTGCTGCAGTGAACAATGGGATACATGTGTCTTTTTCAATTTTGGTTTCCTCAGGGTATATGCCCAGGAGTGGGATTGCTGGGTCAATCTGTGGTTTTATTCCTAGTTTTTTAAGGAATCTCCATACTGTCTTCCATACTGGCTGTATCAATTTACATTCCCACCAACAGTGCAAGAGTGCTCCCTTTTCTCCACACCCTTTCCAGCATTTATTGCTTGTAGACGTTTTGATGATGGCCATTCTGACCGGTGTGAGGTGATATACCTCATTGTAGTTTTGATTTGCATTTCTCTAATAATGAGCGATGTTGAGCATCTTTTCATGTGTTTGTTAGCCATCCATATGTCTTCTTTGGAGAAATGTCTGTTTAGGTCTTTTTACCACTTTTGGATTGGGTTGTTTGTTTTTCTGGCATTGAGTTATATGAGCTGTTTGTATATTTTGGAAATTAATCCTTTGTCAGTTGTTTCATTTGCTATTATTTTCTCCCATTCTGAAGGTTGTCTTTTCACCTTGCTTACAGTTGCCTTTGCTGTGGCAAAAGCTTTTAAGTTTAATCAGGTCCCACTTGTTTACTTTTGTTTTTATTTCCATTACCCTAGGAGGTGGGTCATAGAGAATCTTGCTTTGATTTATGTCATCGAGTGTTCTGCCTATGTTTTCCTCTAAGAGTTTTATAGTTTTGGGTCTTACATTTAGGTCTTTAATCCATTTTGAGTTTATCTTTGTGTATGGTGTTCTAATTTCATTCTTTTACATGTAGCTGTCCAGTTTTCCCAGCACCATTTATTGAAGAGGCTGTCTTTGCCCCACTGTATATTCTTGCCTCCTTTGTCAAAAACAAGGTACGCATAGGTGCATGGGTTTATTTCTGGGCTTTCTATCTTGTTCCATTGGTCTATAGTTCTGTTTTTGTGCCAGTACCATACTGTCTTGATGACTGCAGCATTGTAGTATAATCTGAAGTCAGGAAGGTTGATTATTCCAGCTCCATTCTTCTTTCTCAAGACTGCTTTGGCTATTGAGGGTCTTTTGTGTTTCCATATGAATTATGAAATTTTTTGTTCTAGTTCTGTGAAAAATGCCATTGGTAATTTGATAGGGATCACATTGTATCTGTAGATTGCATTTGGCAGTATAGTCATTTTCACAATATTGATTCTTCCTACCCAGGAACATGGAATGTCTCTCCATCTGTTTATGTTATCTTGGATTTCTTTAATTAGTGTCTTATAATTTTCTGTGTACAGTTCTTTTGTCTCCTTAGGAAAGTTTATTCCTAGACATTTAATTCTTTTTGTTGCAATGGTGAATGTAATTGATTCCTTAATTTCTCTTTCTGATTTTTCATTGTTAGTACATAGAAATTCAAGTGATTTCTGTGTATTGATTTTGTATCCTGAAACTTTGTTAAATTCACTGATTGGCTCTAGTAATTTTCTGATACTATCTTTAGGGTTTTCTGTGTACAGTATCATGTCCTCTGAACAGTGAGAGCTTTACTTCTTCTTTTCTGATCTGGATTCCTTTTATTTCTTTTTCTTCTCTGATTGCTGTAGCTAGGGCTTCCAGAACTATGTCGAATAATAGTGGTGAAAGTGGACACCCTTGTCCTGTTCCTGATCTTAGGGGGAATGCTTTCATGTTTTCACCATTGAGATTAATGTTTGCTGTAGGCTTACCATATATGGCCTTTACTATGCTGAGTTAGGTTCCTTCTGTGCCCATTTTTTGAAGAGTTTTAATCATAAATGGGTGCTGAATTTTGTCAAAGGCTTTTTCTGCATCTATTGAGATTATCATATGGTTTTTATCTTTCAATTTGTTAATATGGTGTATCACATTGATTGATTTGCATATATTGAAGAATCCTTGCATTCCTGAAATAAACCCAACTTGATCATGATGTATTGCTGAATTCTGTTTGCTAAAATTTCGTTGAGGATTTTTGCATCTATGTTCATCAGTGATATTGGCCTGTAGTTTTCTTTTTTTGTGTTGTCTTTGTCTGGTTTGGTATCAGGGTGATGGTGGCCTCATAGAATGAGCTTGGAAGTGCTCCTTCCTCTGCAATTTTTTGAAAGAGTTTTAGAAGGATAGGCATTAGCCCTTCTCTAAATGTTTGATAGAATTCTCCTGTGAAGCTATCTGGTCCTGGGCTTTTGTTTTTTGGGAGATTTTGGGTCACAGCTTCAATTTCAGTGCTTCTAATTGGGTTGTTCATAATTTCTATTTCCTCCTGGTTCAGTCTTGGAAGACTGAACTTTTCTAAGAATCTGTCCACCCTTGCAGGTTATCTATTTTATTGTCATATATTTGTTCATAATAGTCTCTTATAATCCTTTGTATTTCTGCGTTGTCTGTTGTAACCTCACCTTTTTCATTTCTAATTTTGTTGATTTGATTCTTCTCTCTTTTTTTCTTGATGATTCTGGCTAAAGGTTTGTCAATTTTGTTTATCTTCTCAAAGAAACAGCTTTCAGTTTTACTAATCTTTACTATTGTTTCTTTCATTTCTTTTTCATTTATTTCCACTCAGATCTTTATGATTTCTTTCCTTCTACTAATTTTTGGGGGTTTTTTGTTCTTCTTTTTCCAGTTGTTTTAGGTGTAAAGTCAGGTTGTCTATTCAATGTTTTTCTTGTTTTCTGAGGTAGGATTGTATTGCTATAAACTTCCCTCTTAGAACCGCTTTTGCTGCATCCCATAGGCTTTGAGCTGTCATGTTTTCATTGTCATTTGTTTCTATAAATTTTTTGATTTGCCTTTTGATTTCTTCAGTAACCTGTTTGTTATTTAGAAACGTGTTGTTTAATCTCCATGTGTTTGTGTTTCTTACAGTTTTTTTTCTTGTAATTGATTTCTAGTCTCACAGTGTTGTGGTCAGAGAAGATGCTTGATACGATTTCAATTTTCTTAAATTTACTGAGGTTTGATTTGTGACCCAAGATGTGGTCTATCCTGGAGAATATTCCATGTGCACTTGAGAAGAAGGTGTATTCTTCTGCATTTGGATAGAATGTCCTAAGGATATCAATGAGATCCATCTCATCTAATGTATCATTTAAGACTTGTGTTTCCTTATTAATTTTCTGTTTTGATGATCTGTCCATTGGTGTGAGTGGGGTGTTAAAGTCTCTTACTATTATTGTGTTACTGTCCATTTCTCCTTTTATGTCTATTAATGTTTGTCTTATGAATTGAGGTGCTCCTATGTTGGGTCATAGATATTTACAATTGTTATGTCTTCCTCTTGGATTGATCCCTTGATCATTATGTAGTGTCCTTCTTATCTCTTGTAATATTCTTTATTTTAAGGTCTATTTTGTCTGGTATGAGGATTGCTACTCCAGCTTTCTTTTGCTTCCCATTTGCACGGAATATATTTTTCCATGCTCTCACTTTCAGTCTATATGTGTTTTGAGGTCTGAAGTGGGCTTCTTGTAGACAGCATATATATGGGTCTTGTTTTTGTATCCATTCAACTAGTCTGCATCTTTTGGTTGGAGCATTTAATCCACTTACATTTTAATTATTGATATATATGTTCCTATTGCCATTTTCTTTAACTGTTTGGGGTTGATTTTGCAGATCTTTTTTCTTCTCTTGTATTTCTTGACTATATAAGTCCCTTTAACATTTGTTTTTTTTTTTTTTTTTTTTTTTTTTTTTTTTTTTTTTTTTTTTTTTTTTTTTTTTTTTTTTTTTTTTTTTTTTTTATATGAAACTTTTAGTATTTTATTCATTTGCATAGTTTTACAGTATTAGTAAAAATAATGGCCATTATAAATAAGTATAAAATGGAAGTTGATGAAAAAATAACCCCAAGTCTTCCTTGACCCCCACCCTCCCACCAAAAAACTAGCTAGTATATGGCAAATATCCTTTTCACACATTATCTTTAGGCATATATTCACTTTGCAGTGGTGGATGGTATAGTCGCTAAGTTGTGTCTGACTCTTGTGATCCCATGGACTATAGCTTGCCAGGCTCCTCTGTCTATGGGGTTTTCCAGGCAAGATTACTGGAGTGGGTTGCCATTTCCTTCTCCATAAGTCCCTTTAACATTTGTTATAAAGCTGATTTGGTGGTACTGAATTCTCTTAACTTTTGTTTGTCTGAAAAGTTTTTATTTCTCCACCAATTTTGAATGAGATCCTTGCCAGGTACAGTAATCTTGGTTGTAGATTTTTCCCTTTCAGTACTTTAAATATATCCTGCCATTGTCTTCTGGCCTGCAGAGTTTCTGCTGAAAGATCAGCTGTTAAGCCTATGGGGTTTCCCTTGTATATCACTTGTTGCTTCTCCCTTGCTGCTTTTAATATTCTTTCTTTGTGTTTAGTCTTTGTTAGTTTGATTAGTATGTGTCTTGGTGTGTTTCTCCTTGGGTTTATCCTGTATGGGACTCTTTCTGCCTCTTGGACTTGATTGACTATTTCCTTTTCTTGTTGGGGAAATTTTCAACTATAATCTCTTCAAAAATTTCCTCATACCCTTACTTTTTCTCTTCCTCTTCTGGGACCCCTATAATTTGAATGTTGGTGCATTTGCTATTGTCCCAGAGATCTCTGAGACTATCCTCAGTTCTTTTCATTCTTTTTACTTTATTCTGCTCTTCAGAAGGTTTTTCCACCATTTTATCTTCCAGCTCACTGATTCGATCTTCTGCTTCAGATATTCTGCTATTCATTCCTTCTAGAATATCTTTAATTTCAGTAATTGTATTGTTTGTCTCTGTATGTTTATTCTTTAATTCTTCTAGGTCTTTGTTAATTGAGTCTTGTATTTTCTCCATTTTGTTTTCAAGGTTTTTGATCATCTTTACTATCATTATTGTGAATTCTTTTTCAGGTAGTTTGCCTAGTTCCTTTTCATTTATTTGGATTTCTGTGTTTCAATTTGTTCCTTCATTTGTGTGGTATTTCTCTGCCTTTTCATTATTTTTTTTAACTTATTGTGTTTCAGGTCTCCTTTTCCCAGGCTTCAAGGTTGAATTCCTTCTTCCTTTGGTTTCTGCCCTCCTAAGGTTGGTCCTGTGGTTTGTGTAAGCTTCCTATAGGGTGAGATGTGTGCTGAGTTTTTGTTTGTTTTGTTTGTTTTTCCTCTGATGGGCAAGGCTGAGTGAGGTGGTAATCCTGTCCGATGATGATTGGGTTTGTATTTTTGTTTTGTTTGTTGTTTAGATGAGGCATCCCGCACAGGGTGGTACTGGTGGCTGGGTCTTGTATTCAAGCGGTTTCCTTTGTGTGAGTTCTCACTATTTGATACTCCGTAGGGTTAGTTCTCTGGTAGTCTGGGGTCTTGGAGTCAGTGCTCCCACTCCAAAGGTTCAGGGCTTGATCTCTGGTCAGGAACAAAGATTCCACAAGTGGTTTGTTATGGCATTAAGTAAGATTAAAACAAATATCCAAAAACAAGAAACCAAAGATGAACCCCAGACAAATGGCAGTTACAAAATCAGGCAAATAATAATTAAAATAATGGAATATACACATATACATATATACTCATGACCAAAGTTAAAACAGTCCAACAAAAATAAAGTACAGTACATTGACCCAGAGAACAAAGCAGATCAAAAATTATATTTACCAGTTAAGAACAAAACTAACTAAAGCACAAACTGGAAAACAAAACCAAGCAAGGTGCCAATTGGGGAATAAAGCAGTGAAAATAAAGCTAACAGATATGTTGAGAGAAAAGGAAAGAAAGAAAAGAAAGAAAGAATACATATGCAAAGTTAAATAGAGGTAGATAAAGAAGATTTATACATTAAAGATTAACTGCAAGAGGAAAAGAACAGTGGGAAAAGCAAACAAAGGAATAAATGTAGAAAAAATAATAATAAGTTTAAAAAATTAAAATTAAAAAAAGAGAGAGAGAAAAAGGAAAACTCCACAGAGCTGCAAAAGTCCAACGTAGAGGCAGAGGTTTATAACAACAATAAAAAATGTGATTGAGGAAAAAAACAGCTCAAAGGCTTAATTAGATTTCATAGTGCCAATAAAATCGACAACTTCAACAGAGCGGGGGAAAAACAGAAAAAAAAATCCAAAAGAATCTACAGAACAAGTCAAAACATAAGAGTAATAAATGTCTTTCTTGAGTTGCTGCTGTCAGAGTCCTTTCCCTTGCTGGGAGTCACAGTCCACCTCACCTCCCGAGGATGCCCTCCAACACTGTACTGATCTCTGGATCTGCTGTGGGGGCAGCTCAGATTCTAATCTGGTCCTACTCCTGTGTGTTCTTGCCGCCAATGTCCACAACTATCAGAACTAGTGCATTTTCTTTTGTGGGAGCTCTCAAATTACCTTTTATATATTCCATAGACACAGAGTGCCTAGTTGATCATGTGGATTTAACTGCAGCTTGTACCGCTGCTAGGAAGGTTTGGGGTCTTCTTCTTTAGCCACACTGCCCCTGGGTTTCAATTGTGGTTTTATTTCCACCTCTGCATGTGTGTTGTCCACTGGGGTTTGCTCCTGAGGCTGCCCTGGAGGACTTGGGTTTGCCCCTGTGAGGGTCAGATGTGGAGGTGGTGCAGTTGCTTGGGTCACAGGGGTTCTGGCAGCACCAGGTACTCAGGAGTTGGCGGCTAGGGCAGCAGGAAGTATAGGGCTCTAGAAGGGTATGGCAACCAGTATTGGCCAATATGCTCCAGTTTCCTTGCCTGGAGAACCCCCCACCTTGACAGAGAAGCCTGGCAGACCACAGTCTACAGGGTTGCAAAGAGTCAGACACTACCAAAGTGACCCTGCACGCGTATATGCAAGACTATTTTTGCCTGTAGCAACTCTGCCCCAGTGAAAGTTGAGCGTAAAAGTGGCTCAGCTGCTTGGCTTGTGGGGACTCGGGTGGTGCCTAGTGTGCAGGGACACGGACTGCCTCCACCGCAGGAGTTATGGCTCTATCAGAGTCTTTTTTCGGGCCTCTTTTAGCTGGCGATCAGGCCTCTTTGGCCAGCCTTTCTCCATAGCTCTGCCCATTCGGGCACTTAGCTCCCTCGCCTGGGGTCCTTCTCTGTTGTTCAGTACATCAGGCGCATAGAGGGGACCCCTGGCTGGGGTCCTACTCTGTAGATCGGCACATCAGGCACTTAAAGGGGCACCCTGGGTGGGGTCCTGCTCTTTAGTTCAGTGCGTCAGGTGTTTGATGGGCTAGCCTCTCTATTGTTCAGCTGCGGATGCTGACGGTGTAGGGAGAGAGAGGCTATGGTGGTGGCTCCACCCCCTACGCGTGACTCAGCAGTATCGCCTTGCTTCCATGGCTGCCCGACTTTTCTCCACAGACATTTCCCACCACCATCTCCTCCCTCACATCCCCTAGATCTGTCTCTCCGCGGTCAACAGCAGCCCTTGCCCTGGGATCGCTACACAATCCCTAAACTCCAGCTCCCAGCCACTGCGCCTTCCAGGGGACCAGCGTCCCTGTCTGGGGTATGTGTGGCTGTGGCAAGGACTGTCTGATTCTCATTCCACTTAGGCTGCCACAGATCAGCTGTTTCCCTCTCAGCCTTTGATGTTTCTCCTCTGACTCAGACAATTGCCCCCATGTGGGGATCGGACCCCTGCTTTAGTTCCTCCACCGCTGAAGGCATGTCCAGTCCTACTAACACTCCTGTTTTTTCCCCTAGTTCCTTCATCCTACTGAGTTTTGCATGGTTCCATATATTCTTTTCCACGGTCAGATACTCCTGTCTGCTCTCAGCTGGTGTTCTGCATGCACTTCTGTGTCTAAAGGTGTATTCCTGATGTATCTGTGGAGAGAGATGTACTCCATGTCCACCTACTCCTCCGCTATCTTGTTCTCCAAGCCTCCAGAGGAAGACTTTTGAAGTAAAGACAGTGAAGGGGACTTCTCTAGTGGTCCACAGGTTAGGACTTGGCTCTTTCACTGCCATGGCCCCAGGTTTAGTCTCTGGTTGGGAATCTAAGGTTCCACAAGCTGCATGATGTGGCCTAAAATAAAATAAAGACAGTGAGCAAAAGGAAGGGAAGGAAGTGGGCCATGCAGACCTGGGGAAGGTGTGGAGGTTCTGCCAACAGAAGGAATTCGACATGTCTAAGGTATAATGAGGAGGCCAGGATGGCTCCAGCAGAAGGAAGCAGAGTGTGGTGGCCCATGTGAGTGGAGAGATAGGCAGGGCTGTGTCACTGGGCATCTGGAACCTGGCCTTTTTCTGTGTGTCTGTCCAGAGGTGACAGAGGTTCTGGGCAGAGGAGTGCCAACAGCTGGCTTAGGTTTGCAAAGATAATTCTGACTGCCATTTACAGAACAGATGACTGGCAGGTACACCCCACCAGGAGGCCACTGTTGTGGGTCAGGGAGAGCAAGGTTAGAGTAGGGGATTCAATTAAGACATGCTAGTAACGATGGATTGGAAAGTTGCTGATGTATTTTGAAAGTTGAGCTGACAGGATTTGATAATAAAATGGAGGTAAGCAAGAACAAAGAGTCCCATCACTTCATGGCAAATAGATGGGGAAAAAATGGAAACTGTGACAGCCTTTATTTTATTGGGCTCCAAAATCACTAAGGACAGTGACTGCAGCCATGAAACTAAAGACACTTGCTCCTTGGAAGAACAGCTATGAAAAACCTAGACAGCATATTAAAAAGCAGAGATATCACTTTGCCAACAAGGATCCATTTAGTCAAAGCTACGGTTTTTCCAGTAGTCATGTACGGATGTGAGAGTTGGACCATAAAGG
Organism: Giraffa tippelskirchi; assembly: GCF_054371585.1. Classification (NCBI taxonomy): domain Eukaryota; kingdom Metazoa; phylum Chordata; class Mammalia; order Artiodactyla; family Giraffidae; genus Giraffa; species Giraffa tippelskirchi. The sequence continues at coordinate 141,047,137 of NC_137281.1, read as the reverse complement.
AGGCTGAGTGCCGAAGAACAGATGCTTTTGAACTGTGGTGTTGGAGAAGACTCTTGAGAGTCCCTTGGACAACAAGAACATCAAACCAGTCAATCCTAAAGGAAATCAATCCTGAATATTCAATGGGAAGACTGATACTGAAGCTGGACCTCCAATACTTTGGCCACCTGATGAGAAGAGACGACTCATTGGAAAAGACCCTGATGCTGGGAAAGATTGAAGGCAAAAGGAGAAGCTGATGGTAGAGAATGAGACAGTTGGATAGCATCACTGATTCAATGGATATGAGTTTAAGCAAATTCTGGGAGAGAGTGAAGGACAGGGAAGCTTGGTGTGCTGCAATTCATGGGGTTGCAAAGAGTCAGACACAACTAAGCTACAGAACAACAACAAATGAACAAAGAGAAGGCAATGTGATTCCTAGGTCTGCTGTGTGAGCTTCTAAGTCAATGGTGCAGGTGAGGGGAAGTTAAAAATTCTGTTTGAGGGGTTTCTCTGGCAGTCCAGAGGTTAAAACTTCACCTTTCAATGCAAGGGGTACAAGTTTAATCCCTCGTCTGGGAGCTAAGATCCCACATGCCTCATGGCCAAAAATAAAACAGAAGCAATGTTGCAACAAATTCAATAAAAACTTTTAAAATGGTCCACATTAAAAAAAAAAAATCTTTAAAACAAAAAAGAACTCTGTTTGGCACACATGAAGTTTGAGGTGCCCATTAGCTACCCCAGTGGAGACGTCGAGTGGGCCATTGAAGATATAAGGCTATGAGTCTGGACCAGGGGCGGGGGCTAGGGTTGGGAGGTAGGCTGGAGATATATTTCATCAGCTGTAGATGGAACTGACAGACATGGGAGAGGTGGGATCCTGGAGAAACTTAGAAGGGAGGGAACGGGAGCCCGGGCTTCCACCATGGAGAGGTCTACAGGAAGAGGAGGCTGAACAAGCCTGGGAGACTGTAAAAGAGGAGCCAGTGAGTAAGGGTGAAATCAGGTAAGCGGGTTGTGCTGATGTGAGTAAGCTCAGACAGGCAGGAAAGAGGGAGGGCTTAACTGTGCCACAAGCTGTGATGATTGGCTGGTAAGATAGGGACCAACCTAAAATTCTTAGATTGCTAAGTTGCAGGTCACGGGCAACCTTGACAAGAGAGCTGAGAGGAGTGATGGGGACTTAGGCCTCACAAAAGTGAGCCCGGAAGGAGATGGAGGGGCAAGGGCAGACGAATATACCCTAGGGATTTTGCTGTAGAAGGGAATAGAGAAACACGGTGATAAACTAGCCCACTGGACCTGTAGGGAGAAGAAGGAGAACTGGAACGGTCACTGATGACCTTGCCGAGAGGTTTCAGAGCAGCAGAGGTGACAGATTGGGGACTGCTGTGTCAGGCAGGAGGCTGGCATGTCTTCCCTGAGACTGGAAGCAAAGAGGGAGGAAAGGGTAAACATGTAGATAACCTGAAGGGAATGGAGGGCTTCTGCCAACCTTCTTTCTCTGTGGCCTGAACTTTCACCATCACTGTTTTCAGAAGCCTGACTTTAGCAACCAAAGAGAAAGATATTACCTGAACAGTAGAGCCAAGATGGCAGCAGGTTGAGGAAGGTCCTGAAAGAAAGGGTGAGCTCTAGTTACAGCCCCTCTTTCTAAGGCTGAATCTATCTAGGTGGCTCTGGTCAGAAAAGCCTATCTGACCAGGACAGCAAGTGCAAGACAGCACATCTGAAAACAGTGTACAGCTTCAGGACCCAGGACTTCACTCCTGGATGTTGCATTAATTTAGGAATCCTCCAGTCCTGACTGGTGGTTCAGAGGGGCTAATGGACCCTCAACAGGAAAGAATTCTTCCTTCCATTTCATTGTTTCCAAAGCCACACATTTGAAATTATGAGGGTAAACTTTGCACCCAGAAAAAGGAGGTACCAATTAAGAAGCCTCAAGCCAATAAAATGGTGATGCTGTGCTACTCAAAGTGTGGTCCCTGAACCAGCAGCATCAGTATCAACTGAGATCTTGATAAAAATACAGAATCTCAAACCTATGGAATCAATCTTACTTTAACAAAATTCCCAACTGATTCTGATGTGCTAATCTAACCACTAATATTGAGAACCACGAACTTAAGCCATGAAGATATTTATTTGGAGAGTTAAATCTAGGGTATATTCAACAGCCTCCCTGATGTAATTGAGGACTAACCATTATTAGAGTTTTGGTTTTTTTTCAAATTCTGATGCTTATTGGCTCCTGGTTATAAAATGGCTGCCACAGCTCCTAGAATCTTATGCACCAACATGACAACATTCAAAGACTGGGAATGGGGTGCAGGGCCAAGGTGATAAGAGCTTGTTTTGTGAACTCTCTCCTTTTGTCAAACAGGGAAAAAACTTTCCCAGATCCCTGCAAGAGATGTCCCCTTGGTTCTTATTGGGCAAAAATTTGTCACCCTCTCCTGCTAGGGAGTCTGGAATGTTTTGGCTTTTTCATTGTTCATAGTAGGAAGCAGAAAATAGAGAAGGAGGTTGGAAAGGGCTGCTGGGCAACCAGTCATTAGCGTTGTCATAAAAGGCAAACATGAAACATAAATGTACATATGGCAAAGTTAACACATTAAATAATTAAGTAATTAGTTAAGTAATTATTTAATGAGAGAAAACAAGGAAGATCAGGGTCTCCCATTAATTTTCTGTCTTTATCTGATCAACTAATAAATCATTTTTTTCTGTTTAATTGATTTGCTTCATGTTTGTCCAGATCAAAAATGAAAAGGTTTTCTTTAAAATATAAATTCCTTTGAAGACAGAAATTCCCATCTGAGTGTAAACTTTGTGTACTATTCCTAGCTCACTGTCACTACATTCTGTAAAAATAGAGGTGAAGAGACCAAAAATAAGGTAGTCAACCACATTTATTAATGCTCTTCAACATATAAATGTACTGTCCACAGCAGTTGTATATAAAAACCCTTAGAATTTTACATACCCTTTAACACAGAAATTCCACTTCTGGGAATTAGTCCTAAGGAAATAATCAAGGATGCATTTCAAAAACAGCCATTAACAAGCTGCCTATAAAAACTGGGGACAACCTAAATCTCCAATGACAGGGTGCTGGTTGATGATACAGCCACACAATGAGATACTAAATAGCTATAAAAAAAACAACAACAGCGTTAGTAGTATTGGATGTCATGGGAAAATGTTCACAATATATTATTAAGTTTAAAAAGCAGTTTATAAGGCAGTAAGTATATAGCATAACCACATTTTAGTTTTTTAAAATATAATTATGCTAAAGAAAAAAAAAACACTGCAAGGACACACTAGAAAATATTGCCTTTCTGGATGGCCCCATTATGGGAGGTTTGATTTTTATTTTGACTCCTCTATAGTAAATATGTTTTACTTTGCTGTGAGAAAAAAAGAGGGTTTGTGGTGCTAGATTAAGATCTAGGCTTCCCTTTCTCACCTCTTCTCCCTACCTCCCTACCCCCAGGCTAAGCAAGAAATTCCACCCCCCACCCCCAACTCAGAATGCTGTGGAGGCTTCTGGGGATCCCTCCCACTTGGCCAAGTTTCTGTTTTGGTGGAAACTCTTAATGTTTCCATTGGCTGATTTGAGAGTGTTCAAATTATTCATCTTAATTAAGTAGGACTAGGTGTTGTTTTGACAGAGACTCTCACCCAGCAGATTTTCTTTACCACTTGTTTGTTTTAGAAGCCAAGAGTGAGCAGGGTTGAGAGGGAGGGCAGATGGCCCATCATGCACTATCTACATCTGAAAGGCAGCCTTTCTGATGCTGGAAGAAAGGGCAGGATGGCCCCTGGCTGGTGCTTCCCACACTGCCGGTTACTTAAGAGTCTTGAAACCCCCTGCAAGGACTGTTTCTTGGCAGAAGTAGCTTCCTGTGTTCCAAAGTGAGTCAAGCAATACTCCTTATCTAAGTATTCTGGTGGTGGTTTCATGAGTGGACATTTATCCTCTCAACTCAAAATGTATGTTCCTACTCTGTGCCACTTGATTCTGTGGAGTGATGAAGCCAGTCTAGAGAGGTGACCACCAGCAACCTGTCAAAGGTGTTGACATCTGAGCTGAGACTTGAAGGGCTTCCAACCATGAGCAAATATGGAGGGACAGGCTTCCAGACAGAGAAAATAACAAGGGAAAGGACTTATGTGGGAATGAGCTTGGCCGTTTCTAGGAAAGAAGGGCATCCTGGGAGGTCTTTTCCTGAGAGAAATGCCTACAGTGGGGTGATGGGACCAAAAGTTAGACATTTTTATGACTCTTGAGATATATATATATATATATCTGGATTGTTTCCAGAATGAATGTAATTAAGATTTTGTATCCAATTGTTGACAGCAGTTGTCCTTGGAGAGTGGGATTCATAGGTTGACAGGATGAGAAAAGAGACTTAAAAGTTTCCATCTTCTGGGTCATTTGAATTTTGAGTCAAGAGTATGTCATTTTTATAACTTGAAGCGACCTATTGTTATAGAACACTGGACATAAACAGTGTGGTAGATACAGTGTTTTATTATTCTAAATATCATATATGTATATTTAAGCTCCATTATATGTATAAAGTATTTCATACTAAAAACCTGATTTTTATAAAATGTATTAATTTATACACTGTCAGGTAGCTGTAAATGTGATAGTTTCACCACCGTGGCACAAATATCAGCCATTATTCCTCTTTAACATTTTTGCCTTTTTGTTTGAGTTGAGGCTCTGGCCTGCTCTGTTGTTTGACAAGTCACTTCATCCTCTGTAGGTTTCAGTTTTTTGTCCAATGAGAAGAAAGATCTGACTAAGTTCTCAATTCCCTAACAGAATTGTTCAGGAAGTTAAATGAAATAGTACATGGAAAGGCACTTACAAAATTTTTAAATGTGATAGACTAGTGAATTCCCTGGTGGGCCAGTGGTTAAAACTCCACGGTTTCACTGCTGAGGGCCTGTGTTCCATCTCTGGTCAGGGAACCAAGATGCCACAAGCTGTGCAACTCGGCCAGAAAACAAAACAAAAATACAATGGATTAGAACAAAGGAATGAGAACCAAAAGAATTTCCATCTGAAATGAATTCCCTCTTTATCCACATCTCAACAAGCTAGTGGCTTCTCCAGACAGATTTTCTAGACTCTCTCATTCACCCTGCTCTGCCAGTTCTCTAAATTTGGTCTTAAATGTTGCTCGCTTCGGCAGCACATATACTAACATTGGAGTAACATGGAGAAGGTTAGCACGGCCCCTGCACAAGGATGATGCGCAAGTTTGTCAAGTGCTCCATGATTTTTATGGGCATCAAGAGGGAAGAGGGACCCTATATGCGAGACAGCAAAAGAGACACAGATGTATACAACAGTCTTTTGGATTCTGTGGGAGAAGGCAAGGGTGGGATGATTTGAGAGAATAGCATTGAAACATGTATATTATCATATGTGAAACAGATCGCCAGTCCAGGTTTGATGCATGAGACGGGGTGCTCAGGGCTGGGGCACTGGGATGACCCTGAGGGATGGGGAGGGAGGTGGGAGGGGGGTTCAGGAAGGGGGACACATGGACACCCATGGCTGACTCATGTCAATGTATGGCAAAAACCACTACAATATTGTAAAGTAATTAGCCTCCAATTAAAATAAATAAATTAAATTTTAAAAAAAGAGGGAAGAGGGGAGTGGGAGGGATTGGGTGATTGGGATTGACATACATACACTGTTGATACTATGTATAAACTAGATAATTAATGACAACATGCTATATAGCACAGGGCACTCTACTCAGTGCTCTGTGGTAACCTAAATGGGAAGGGAGTCCAAAAAAGAGGGGACGTGTATACATACAGTTGATTCACCTTGCTGTACAGCAGAAACTAACACAACATTCTAAAGCAACTATACTCCAATAAAAATTGAAAAGTTAATTCTGTCTCAAACATTCTTAAACCTAAGTCTATACAGTGTGACACATTAATTGTTTTGCGTGCATTAATGATGACATTCCCCAGAAGAGGGTCCTGTGAAGGTATGGTGTCCTGAAAGTGGCATTTTAGAGGAGAGGAGATAATCTGGGTAGAAAGGAGGGGTCTTTCCAGACTGAAGTTACAGAGAGTGGGATGGGTTGGGAAGAGCTTCAAATGAGGTTTCATATAAATTAAGTTCTAGTCTGGGTCTTTCAATGACTAGCTCTGAGCATGTCCAGCCTCTTTCTGGTTTCAGTTTCTTGAGAGGTGGGGATACAAAATTTTCCCTTTTTGTTTGGTTATGTTGTTTTAAGGATTTGGTGAACCAACATGCTTTAAGAAGGCTTGAAAACTGGGGAGGCTTTGTACAAATACAAGGACCTATTACTGCTACTTAATGACTGCCTTTGGGCATCCCTTGTGGCTCAGCTGGTGAAGAATCTTCCTGCAATGTGGGAGACCTGGGTTCGATCCCTGAGTTGGGAAGAAGATCCCTGAGTTGGGAAGAAGATCCCTGAGTTGGGAGACGGAAAAGGCTCCCCACTTCAGTATTCTGACCTGGAGAATTCCATGGACTATACAGTCCATGGGATCGCAAAGAGTCGGACTGAGTGACTTTCACTTTCACTTTTATCCCCAGCAGGTTACGCAAGGATGCTCACACAGGCCTGCTTGCTAACAGAACCTGGAGGGAAGGAGTCCTCTTACTGGCTCCAAGTGTCATGGACAGAGTTTGAGCTTTGATTACAGGCAGCGCTCACTTTATATCTTAGTTCTGTCAGCTACTACCTTGTGCTCAGTTGCTCAGTCATGTCCAACTCTTTGTGACCCTTTGACTGTAGCCACCAAGCTTTTCTGTTCATAGGACTTCCCAGGCAAGAATACTGGAGTGGGTTGCCATTTCCTCCTCCAGGGGATCTTTCTGACCCAGGGATTGAACCCACATCTCCTGTGTCTCCTGCATTGCCTGCAAATTCTTCATCCGTTGAGACATCAGGGAAGCCCCACTACTTCCTGCTAGGTATTAAACCTCCCTGTGATCAGTATCGCCTATGCTCACCAATATCTGTGCTCCTCCCCTTCCTGGAACATGGAAGATTTAGTAGGCGGGTGGGGCCATAGTACTAGTTCTGGCAAATGAAACGACAGCCGAAGTTCACTTCTGGGCTGAAGGAGAAACTCATGCACAATCTTCCAGTCTCTCTCTTCCCCTGCCATGGCAATTGCAGGGAAGGCCTTGAGTTGACATGGTGGGCCAAAAGATCAAAGTAGTCAGTGTTTTGGAGTAACTGCATGGAAGGCTTCTGTGAGTGGCAAATACACTCTAATTGCATAGAACCACTGAGATTCTTAGGACTGTTTGTTACTACAGCACAACCTCGCCTCTCCTGACCGACACACAACATGAGTCTCAGTTTCCCTTCCCCTGTTCCACATGGCTGTGGTGAAGATTTAATAAGAGAACTTGTGTCAAGTTGTTAGCTCAACGTTGACTCCTGGAAGGGACTCTCTAAATGTTCGATTCTTGCCCACCCCTAGCAAGATGGTTATTCTTGGCAAAATCACACAAGGCTACCTGACTACACCTTCCCACGGACCTCTGGAGCATAGCAGTGATTTGAGTAGTTTCTCGTGGAAGCAGGCACACAATCCTTATTAAGTAGCAGGTATTACGTATTATGAGTTCTATCTCTCCACACTTCCCAGTTCTTTCCTTGGAAATCTCAGGGCAGTAACGGGTTTGTTGAGACATATGGCACTGACAGCCCCTGGCACCCACCTTCTGCTTACAACAAGCTGTGACAACTCCACTCTCCCTGAACCATTGCCACCAGGAGCCTCCATCCACAGCAGGAAGAAGGGGAGAGATGGGGGTGGGGGTGGGGGTGCCGGGAGGAGACGACCCTTGCCTCTCAGTGCCAAGCGGCACGAAAGAAACCTTTGGGAATATCAACATGCAGTAGCACCTCTGACCCTCACTTGGTCTGTGCTTTGACTCTAACAACAGCAAAATAAGAAAAATAAACAAATTCAAAACAAAACTCTGAGCTGTGGTTGCCCTTTTTTTTTTTTTTGAATGAAGTTTAATGAAATGATGGTGGTTCTAGAAGCAAAACATGAACCTGAGTGCTGAAGGAGGAGAAACAAAATGCCTGTGGGAAATCACTTTTCCCTTCTCAATGTTGGCTGGGTGTGTTTGGGGGGTGGTTCTGTGTGGGGGTTTCGGCACCCAGGCTGATACTTTAAGCTCCATCAGGAAAGCAGTTTCTTGAATCCCACAGTGAGGGAGAGGAGCCTTTAGAAAGTTATATCTGGGCTCTGGTGATATTTTCCAGAGCCAATGACTCAGGATTGCTCACCTGGACACCTTCCCCAGCAGTATTTCCCCTACACACATATTGTGTTTCACACACACACACACATACACGCGCACGCACACACTCACCCAGTTATGAAGAAGAAGATGGGAGCAAGCAACTTGGAAATGTTTTTAGCCTAACCTTGGAAAGCACAAAAGATATGCAAGTCCATTTTCAAAATCCAGGCCTGGTTGTGGAGGGTCCTGGTCCTCCCTCAGCCCCTCTCCTGACCCACAGGAGCTGTGCAAGAAAATTGAGGAAAATGGACTCCGCTCTAGCACTTCATCTTACGAGAAACTAATGACTCCTTCCTCGGAAATGGTGAGTGCCTCCAGAAATCCATCCTTGTTCCTTCTTTTTTCCAAAGCAAACACTTGCCTTGGCTTCTGTTCTCCTGCTCAGACAAGATATAGAGGAGTGGATCTCCTGAGCCAAAGGCCTGGGACCTGAATGGAAATCAACACACTTTCCGGGAGCTGTGAGCACAGAGAGGTGGGGCAGTTTTTCTAACAAACATTCCAAGACTTACACATCCACGTAAGCCTGGTCCCCTTCAAAACAGTCAAAAGGTAGGGATTTACTTCAAGGGTGATAATGATTAACAAGATATCAACGTGTATGGAGCATTTGCCAAATGTCAGACTGTGCTAAGATCTGTGTAAGTATTTCCAATTTGACCCTCCAAATTCCATTAATAGATGAGGAAACTGTGATCCAGGGAGGTCAAGTCAGGCCAGTACTGGGCGATGATGCTGGAGTCCAACCCAGGCCCAGAGCTCTCCAGTCCAGGCTTGGAACTACCTTCGGAACCAGGAATGAACGCCATTCTTCAGATCCTTGCCGATGGCATGAGGATTCACCTTAATTTAGTTTCAATCAGCAGAATCTGGAGCATTCACATTCCTTTCTTATTTCACTGAAATCTCACCCAGGTGAGGCAAGTGGGTGAGCCTCCCAGTCTTCTTAGGGCAGGGAGCCCCAGACACTTGGAGATTAAAGAACTTGTGGGAAGTGACTCTGATTGCTCTTGGGGGTGGGTTTGATTTTTTGAAACAATCAAAAGCTGTATGGAATAAAGTCTGCTAAGCTAGGTAATTTATCTATCTCTGCAAAATCAGGCATGTTCAATATAAATTTACACATGGTGAATCATCTTATGTGGTTCATAGACTGATCATTATGAAGCCAATTCCAGAAAAGGCATTTCAGGAATGGTCAGAAATTTCTTCTGAGTCTCATCCTAAATCTGCCTCCTTGTAATTTGCTCCTGTGACTCTAATTCGAATTCTGGAGCCACGTAAATCGGTCTCATCACTACCCGTCTCCATGCCACTTCAGCCTAGAAGCTTGGCTGATTGCCAAACCAGTGGATTGGAAACTGGAAAAGAGAAAAGATGGGCGTGCACATTAGAGTCACCTGGAATGTTTCTAACTTACTGGTTCCTGGGTTCTACCCCTAGAGAGTCTAATCTCGTCCATCTGGCTTGGGGTCCAGGTGTGGTTGTCTTTTTTAAGTTCATCAAGTGATTTTAGCCAAGAATGAGAAGGGTTGTCTTCAGAAGAGAGGATAAATGAGGCCCAAAGAGACTGGGTAACTAGCCCAGGGTGGCACAGGAACCATACTCTAGAGCTGAGTGTTAAGCCCCTGCCCGCATGCTCCTTGCTTCCTCTGGTCATGCTCATCTGACCTCATCCAGATGGCTTCCCTGAGTGTGGGGTCCCAGCAGGGACAGCAAGGGAATGACAGTCTTTGCATTCTGCCCAGTTCTCAAAACATTGCTCATCACCCACAGTAAATTTGTTGTTTTTTTTTTGGCTGCTCTGGGCCTTCGTTGCAGCATGCAGGGGCTTTTCTCTAGTTGCAGTGTGCAGGGGCTTTTCTAGTTGTGGTGCACAGGCTCAGTTGCCCCGGGGCATGTGGGGTCCTAGTTCCTGATCAGGGATCCAACCTGTGTCCTCCTCTGTAGCCCCCTGTGCTGAAGGCAGATTCTTAACCACTGGACCACCAGGGAAGTCTCCATCCACAATAGTGTTTGATTTGTTGTGACAAAAGGAATGCTGGCAAGCCAGGCACAGATGATGCCCGGGGACTCCTAGGTGTTGACTCTGCTCAGCTCCACATGAGGATGTGGCCTTGGGGCTGTGGAGTTTGGTCCAGAACCAGGAGAGGCCCGTCCATGTTTGTGAACATTTCTCTCGACTTGCACTGACATTGTCAGAAGTACATGCTTCTGGAACCATGACCCCAGCCCTACTATAATGGAGTGAGAAATCCAACCTTCCAGGAGATCCTGCCTCCCAGGGATTGAGGCAGGTGCCCTGCACACCTCCTCCAGAATTCTGAGGAACCTTGTGGAGTGAGGCTGCCTCTGTGGCTGGCTAGCTTCTGCTAAGCAGGACTTTGTATCCTCATCTAATTTAATTTAATCTGACCTCACAGGGACTGTGTATGTATGATGATGCTGTTTTATATAATCTTATAGGGACTGTGTATGTATGATACTGATGCTTTGTATAACCTATAGCTAGGGATATGAGCATAGGTTGCCCTCCTGGCTGGTCCTGGCACTGAAACTGATGGAACAAGCAGGCCTCAAGGAACCAAGGCAGGGGTTGTCTCCATTGGGACTCCCTGGGGGATAGTCCACCAACTTGCCAAGGCCTGGCCTCAGTCCCCCTCCCTAGGAGCCCTATATTTCAGCTTCTCTAGTTGTCTCTTTTTCTGTTTTTAAATATTTATTTGGTTGCACTGGGTCTTAGTTGCAGCATTCAGGATCTTTAGTTTCAGCATGCTAACTCTTAAGTTGCGCCGTGTGGGATCTAGTTCTTTGATCAGGGATTGAACCCTAGCCCCTTGCATTGGGAGCACAGAGTATTAGCCACTGGATCGCCAGGAAAGTCTCAGGTTGTCTCCCAGATGCTGTGGTCCCAGCTCTGTTACCCTTCTGCCACTAATAGAAACACTTCCCTGGTTGCTATTCCCCTTACCTTTCCCTTCCATGACTGTCTCCACCTACTTCCCTCAGTTCCAGGACATACTTTAGCTAGGAAACAACAGGAGAGAATTTCAGGTCAAGAATGAGGCACAGTTGTAGTGATTGGGTACCATCTATGCACCTGAATACAAATATATTGATTCACAGATTCAAGTTCATTTGGTCCAGGCTCAATGTAACCTTGTATGATGGTTAATTTTATGGGTCGACTTGAGTGGGCCACAAGTGCCCAGACATTTTGTCAAGCATTATTCCGGAGGTGTTCGTGAAAGTGTCTTTAGATGAGATTAATATTTAAATGAGTTGATGAAATGAAGCAGGTTGCCCTCTTTAATGGGAGTAGGCCTCATCCAGTCAGTTGAAGGCCAAATAGAGTAGAAAAACCTGACCTCCTCTGAGTGAGAATTCTTCCTGCCTGATGGCCTTCAAACAGCAATGTTGGCCTTTTTTTTTCTGCCCTTAGACTCACACTGAAGCATCGGTCCTTCCTGGGTCTTGAGCTGCTGGCCTTCAGACTGGAACTACGCCATCATCTCTTCAGCTTGCCAACTCTCTCTGCAGATCTTGGGACTTGCTCACATCCTTAATCACATGAACCAATTCCATGTAACAAACCTCTTTCTCTCTATATATACATCCTACTGGTTCTGTTTCCCTCAAGAATCCTGACTCGTCACCACCTTGCCTCAGAGATATTGCCAATATCCCCATTTTGCAGATGGAGAACATGTGTCAGAGTCAGGGCCACCACCAGCCACTCCGGGTACACTGCCCTCTCTGAATCTTGCTCATTCTAGCTCTGCTCACCTCCTTTCTCTCTTTCTCCCCATGTCACGCTCCCTTCTGCCTCATTCTAGTTCTGCTCACTTTCTTTTCTCCCTTCCTCCCTGTGTCATTCTCCCTTCTGTAGCTTACCTTGTGCAGGTGGCAGCTCTGTCTCTAAACCCTTCCCCATCTGGGCCAGTAGGTACCTCAATCTAGGAGCTGTGATTCTTTCCTTGGTTCTTTCACAGGGAGTTGAGCAAATCGATATTTATGGGGGAGTTAAACACACATGCTGGCCTTCCCTGATTCTGCAGTCACTTCTTTTTTTAAACACTTGAAAATATCTCAGAACCCACATTATTCCATTTGGTTGTCAAGCCACACCATGGTTTTGTAGAGAAGGCTGTATTTCCTGGAGACTCTAATCTTCATTTCTTTTCCTACCACTTTGCACTTTCCTTTCTCACTTCAGATAATCTTCTCCTGCAGGTTTATTTTCAAGATAATTCAGGGAAAGGTGTTTGGCTCACACAATTTGACCCACTGTAGTTTCCAAAATATTCTGGAGAGATCTAGGGGGTAGGTTAACTTCTTCTTGGCCCTAGTCTGGGTAGTTTTGATGTGACAGTGAATGTATTCTGACTTGCAGATGGTAGAAAGAAAGGAAAGGAAGGAAGAACAAAAGAAAGGAAAGAAAATAAAGATATCAATAGCAGCGCCCAACAGCTAAGTTTATATGAATAATTCTCTAAGGATAGCTTGTAGTTTACCTTGGGCCCCTGATAGCTCAGTTGGTAAAGACTCCACCTGCAATGCAGGAGACCCTGGTTTGATTCCTGGGTGGGGAAGATCCCCTGGAGAAGGGATGGGCTACCCACTTGAGTATTCTTGGGCTTCCTTTGTGGCTCAGCTGGTAAAGAATCCACCTGCAATGCAGGAGACCTGGGATCGATCCCTGGGTTGGGAAGATCCTCTAGAGAAGGGAAAGGCTACACATTCCAGTATTCTGGCCTGGAGATGTCCATGGACTTGTATGGTCCATGGGGTCTCAAAGAGTCAGACACGACTGAATGACTTTCACTTTCAGCCAGGAGCAGGGGGAACCAACAGCCACAGTGAGGAATATACTAGCTTCAAGATTACATTTACCCTAGGTTCTTTTTCCATCCTTCATTTGCCCCCCACCTGCCCACCCTTGAGCGGCTTGTGGGATCTTAGTTCCCCAACCAGGGATTGAACCTGTGCTCCCTGCAGAGGAAATATGGAGTCTTAACCACTGGACGGCCTTGGAAGTCCCTATCTTTAGTTTGAAAACACTTCAACACATTCACTATTAATAATTTTTCTTTTTTCTGAGCATCTAGAGAAACAGGTCAGTAAGTGATTTATGTGGGATGATGAGGCAAATGGGAGCCAGGAAGATCTTTGAGTCCTGGATAGTGTCATTTATGAGGCTTCTCCTCCAGATTGGAACCTGGGAACACGGTATTAAGCTAGAGCCAAAATAGAGTGAGAGGGAATGTGGAGAAGGGCTTCCCAGAAGACAGAATGTGGAAGAGAGACTTGAAGAAAAGACTGGTGGGAAGGCGCCAGGAGGGCCATGAGGTCATGGTTTCAGAGTCCTCCAGCCCTCTGGCTAAAGAACCATTTCATTGTGAATTATTATCCCTATTTGTTTGTGTCTTTAATAATAGCCGTAACAATGGATGCCATAAAGGTCAACCCTGGGGCTTCTGTTGGGCTAATCCATTTAGTAAGGGTTGGAGGTGGAAATAAGTTGATGAAATTGTTGTTGATCCAAACCAGTTTGGCTGGCCAAGGTGGTGGAGGCCTGTGAGAAACTCCAGATGGACTTCATCTCCTCTGGGGTCCCAGGCAAGGACAAGAATGGCAGCTAGAATTTAACTTGAACACATTTAAGGTGAGGCATGTGGGATGAAAGCTCATCTCAGCTTCTCATATGAGATGGAGGACTCTGAGTAGTGCCTTGAGAAGCTGAGCTAGCCCACAGATGGTGGATACTCACTCAGTCTAGGGCAGAGGCCCACCTTGGTAGCCAGACCAAGCATCACGCCAGTTGTAGAAGACTCCTGGGCCCCACAGGGGTCTGGACTCCCCCTTGCTGTGTGGGGTCATCTCAAATCCCACCTGGCATGGCTTGCTGGGATCTTACCACTTTCCCTTCAATTGACATTAGGAAAGAAGGCCCCATGGGGTGGAAAGACCCACCCAAGGTCACTTGGTTGGATGGATGCTGAGTCAGCACCAGAATCCGGCCCTTGGCTTCCAGTTGGAGTATTTCTACTTTTCGTGTCTGTACGCCCCCAACCCCTCCAACCCCAGCTCAACCAGAGGCAGGTAAACAGCAGCCTCCCAGCCCCCAGCTGGAGATGGTGGGGGATGGGGTGCCTGGGGGCTGCCTGGTTTTCAGTCGTGCCTTCCGATGAATGCACACCAGGAGCTATGCCTCATGCACTGTTATCTATAAGGGCATGAAGTCTAGAGTCAGACCTTAATCATTTAATTCCTCTGAGGCTTTCTTTCCTTATCTGGAAAATGGACAACATCAATCAGTGTGTCTAACACATAACTGACTTAGCAGTAGCAGCAACATATAAAGTGAAATGCTCCATGAAGGATCACTGTACAAGACGGGGGGTCCAGGCCCCCAAAGAAGTTCATGGTGTCTCAGGAGAGCCAGAGTCACCTGTAGCTGTACTCAGGGTATATGAACATGGTGGTTTAGGAGCAGGGGAAGGAATAACTAACTAACTAACTAGAGTGTACCAATGTCTGTTCCACTACTTATCAGCTAGATGACCATAAACACATTTCTCAACCTCTCTGGAGGTGACTGAACTTCTTATGTGCAATATGGGAAGATGGAAACAGCACATACATTCAGGGTTATGGATTTAAGAAATGGATATAACAAATACAAAGCACCTGACACTTGCATGGAGAACTCCATGGACAGAGGAACCCAGCGGGCTACCCATGGGATCACAAAGAGTTGTAAACGACTGAGTGACTAACACTGACATCAATAAAGTAATATCCTTTTGGGGAGTAAAGTCAAAGAAATCTTCACAGAGGAAGTGATGTTTGAGCTGGGTTTGAGAGATGAGCAGAGTTCTACAGGGAGAAGTTAGAGCAGCGTGGACAAGGGCATAGAGACATGGAAATATGGCTTATTCAAAAGAGAGCAAGCAGCCTGGAGATTCTGCGGCAGGGAGTTTGTGAGAGTGAGAACACAGAGACAGGTTTTTGTGGACTTTATGCCTAATGTAAAGAAATTTGGACTTTAGGACAATGAGGGCCTATAGGGATTTTTGAGCCTAGGTAGGACAGGATCAAATTGGTGTTTATCAGATATGCTTAGTTGCCACTTTCTTGGCTACTGGTTTTTTGTTCGTTTGTTTTGCCACAAGCCATGTTACAACAGCACTAATACAACAGTGTTAAACTCCTGAATATCTATCAGAAGCCTATTGGTTGCAAGTGACAGGAAACCAAACTCAAACTAGGTGTGGTGGTTTTAAAATAGGTCCACAATCTCTTTGGTGGTCCTCCTTCCTTCAAGAGGTAAAGACTGATATCCCACCTTTGAGTGGGAGGTGATCAGTAACTTAGTAATGATTCTAACTGGACCGGACTTAGTTACTCACTGCTAACAAAGAGAATAAGTGGAAGTGACAATGCGCACTTCAGAATTGAGGTCATAAAAGGCCCTTCTCACTTGCTCTTTTGAATAACTCATTCTGGAGGAAGTCAGCTACCATGTTGTAAGGACACGCAATCAGCCTCCGGAGAGCTCAATGACAAGGAACTGAGGCCTCCTGCCAACAGCCACATGGATGAAAGCCCAGTCAGGCCTTCAGAATCTTTGCTAACATCCAGACTGAAATCCAGTGAGAGACCCTGAGCCAGAACCATCCAGCTTATACCACTCCCAACCCTTGACCTATAGAAACTGTGAGATAGTTTATGTTTATTGTTTTCAGCCAGTTTTGCAGTTCTTTATTATGCATCAATAAATAATCCAATATACCAACTCAAGCAAAAAAAGGAAATTAATTAGTATACACAACTGAGAAGTCCAGAAGTAGTACAACTTTATACAGGGAATCAAAAGATGTCACCAGGACTCAGTTTTTCTTCACTCCTTAGAACTGCCATCCTCTGCACTGGCTTTTCCCCTTAGGTTCCATGGCTTTTCCCCTTAGGTTCCATGTAGCTCCTGAAAACTCCAGGCTGCTATCATCCTCACTGCTGGGATCTCCAGGGGAAAAGACTGTGCCTCTCTCCCAGCAGTGCCAGCAACAGGCTCATTGCCAGTCATGCATTCTGATTGGCTCTCATGCCCAGCCCAAACCAATCGTTGTGCCCTGATTGGCCCTTTGTTGCTCAGCCCTGGTGGTTAGGGGTGTGGTCAACTCTACCTGCAGCACAGGGCCTGCGGTAGAGGAGGTGTCTCCCTAGAGGAAAGTCAAGGTACAGTTGCCAGGAGAGGAAATGGTTTCTGGGCAGTGAAACAGTGAATATCTATTATACCCACACTTGCCCTGTACTTTTCCTCATATGTCTCACATGCATTATTCCATGCCAGCCTCCTGGCTGTTCCTCAAATACTTTTCCTTTTTCATGTTATTTAGGTCTTAAATATTCCCTACTCAATGAAACCTTCCCCAAGCACCCCATTTAAAAGAGTAACTGCCCTCCACGTCTCCCCTGTGATGTTGTGATTTATAATAAGAAATATATATTTGCTCTTTGTCCTGTTTTTGGCACAGAGCTCCTAAACCCCTCAAAATTTCCTAAGTGGTAAGAGCAATAAAGATGTCTTGATATTCATAACAAACCCCTTTCAACCACACTAGAGTTTATGTTAATTGTATGACTTTTGGAAAGCACCTAAGGATGGGGGCCGGTTGCCAGGGGAACCAACTGTGTTATTGCAGGGTTGGAACTTTCAGCCCCATTCCCGTGACCTCCAGGGAAGTGGGAGCTGTTGGAGGTTGAATCAATCACCAGTGGCCAATGATCTAATCAGTCATGCCTATGTAATGAAGCCTCCACAAAATCCCAATAAGGACAGGGGTGTGTTTCTGGACGGTTTCTGGGTTGGTGGACACATGGAGATGTGGGGAGAATGATGTGCCCCAAAGAGGACTTTAAAAACGCTGTACCTGTTCCTGCATACCTTGCCCTATGCACCTCTTCCATCTAGTTCTTCCTGAATTATATCCATAGGGTCGCAGAGTCAGACATGACCTAACGACTAAACAGCAGCAGCAGTAGCAGCGTAATAAACTGGTAATCTAGGAAGTAAAATGTTTTCTCTGAGCCATTCTAGCTCAGAGGGGGTTGTGACAATCTCAGAATTCATAGCCAGTGTGTCAGAAACACAGGTGGCAACCCAGACTTTTGGTTGGCATCCAAAGTCCCGTAGGATTGAGCTTTGATCTGTGGGATATGATGCTGTTTCCAGGTAGACAGTGTCAGAATTGAGGTAAATTATGTGGTGGTGTTGAAGAATTGTCTGGTAGTGTTGGGAAACCCATATATCAGATCCCTACACTCTCTATTCCCCTTCCCTGGTTAATTTTTTCCCCCTGAATAATATCATATTATTTTCCTCATTTATCTTACTCTCAGTCTCTCCCTTTGGAATGTGAGTTTCATAGGGCAGAGATATTGTCCATTCTGGTTCCTGCTATATCCTCTGTGTCTAGAACAGTATCTGGCCCAGAGTGGGTACTCAGGACATAATGGTTGGATAAATGAATGAATGGGGTTCCCTGGTAGCTCAGATGGTAAAGAATCCGCCTGCAATGCAGGAGACCCAGGTTTGATTCCTGAGTCGAGAAGTTCCCCTGGAGCAGGGATTCTTGGGCTTCCCCTGTGGCTCAGACGGTAAAGAATTTGTCTGTAATGTGTTGAGACCTGGGTTCAATCCCTGGGTTGGGAAGATCCCCTGGAGGAGGGCATGGTAACCTACTCCAGTATACTTGCCTGGAAAATCCCATGTCCAGAAGAGCCTGGTGGGCTACAGTCCATGGGGTCGCAAAGTCAGACGTGACTGAGCGATTAAGCACAGCAAATGGATGTTCACAGCCATCCTGGGAAATACGTGGGATGAAGGTGATTCTTCTTCTGTTAGAGGTAAGGACATTGAAACTCCAGAGATGGCTCCCGTTGGCAAAAAGATTAAAAAGAATTTTTTTTAAAACTTTAATTGCAGAGTGCTAATGAGAAAACAGCAGAGGGGAACTTAGTGCATTACAGTGTGTTCCTACCAAATGAAGGTTAAATGATGCCCTGATCAGTGGTTCAAATAGAGCAACTAGTAGGAGAATTGAGTCATCATTTGGCACTGTGGCGACACAGGCCTCCTGAAAGCAAAAGAAACACCTGCTCTATCACAGTCAGAACTTACATCATGCTGGGAGTCGTAGTTTAATTTCAGCAAATAGCAACAGTCACATTTAAATGAAAATGTTTTGTTTAAATCTTTTGGTTTTGCCTTTTCTGTTAAATAGAATCTATAACCTTGTTTTGATTTTATCTTGATGGTAAACCTTAGAAGATTGTACTTAGTTTCATATTTAAGGACCATTAAAACAAAAATTAAGTAACTGTGTGAGAATTTGTATCCTTTATAAAGGGACTTACTTTGTATTCCAGATTGTGAAACACTGTTTCCCAAGGCTCAAACCCTCTTGTCATTGAAGATCTGAAGGAGGAGCCTAAGGATGTTCTTAGAACAGGGCTCAAAACTTAAAGACCATCTGGCAAAGTCCAGCTCTCTCAGTTTGCAGGCGAATAAACTGAAGAGCTCAGGTCTTTTGATACTCCACCCCTACCCCTGAGGCTCTTCCTCTGATGTTATCCTGTGCTCAGTTAAGGACACTTGCTTCCCAAAAGCTATACCATTATTTCCATGGAGTGACCTGAGCAGGCTTCTAAGGATGAGCTTCGGTGGAAGACCAGTGGGGTAAGCTGGGATTGATAAGACTCCTGAGGAACTCACTCCCCTAGCCTGGGGTTTGCTTGCCTCTCCCAAGGGGGTGGGGGTGGGGGTGGGTACTAGTCACCAGGAATTTCCCAGTTGTGACTTGGGTGTTTTGCTCTGGTACTTGCTGGGAACTAGAGGCAGCTGGGGAGAGACCCACCCTCCTCAGAGGGCTCAGGTTGGGGAACCCACCTGGCACGACTGTCCCCTGATCGGAGCTGACCCTCTGAGGGGGAGATTTCTGAGGTTTCTATTTGGATTGACCCCTGGACTTTGGGGTAGCTCCCATGTAGCTCAGCTGGTAAAGAATCTGCCTGCAATGCAGGAGACCTGGGTTCGATTCCTGGGTCGGGAAGATTCCCTGGAGAAGGAAATGGCAACCCACCCCAGTATTCTTGCCTGGAGAATCCCATGGGTAGAGGAGCCTGGCGGGCTACAGTTCATGGTATTGCAAGAGTCAGATATGACTTAGCAACTAAACCACCACCACCTGGATTTTGGGGAGAGATATATGCAAAAAAAGATGAAAACAAGGGCACCAAACCAGCTAGATGTTCCATTACCCAAGATCTAAAACCTGAGAGCTGGGCAGAGCACGAGAACCAAAGAAACATTTCTGCCTGCTCCAGGCAGATTTTGCGAGAGGGACTCTGTCCATCATCTTCTTTCCTCCCGTGATGAGCCTGTGGTGGGAAGGGCAGGAACTGGGTGCAGTGGCTGAGAACTTGGGCCTGAGGGCTGAGAGCTGCTCGCAGGGATGAGAAAGATGATGGCCTGGTCAGTTTCTCCAGCACTGGTTTCTGGGGGAGGTCCAGGACTGACGAAATGCTTATGTGGATGATGACAAAGCCTCTCACAGGTTGAAGGGGGAAAGGGAGGCCCAGAGATGAAATTTAACTCAGGTCATTTTTCGTTCAACAAAGACTGCGTTGGACCTTTTGTGTTCTAGGCCCTGTGGTAGGCTGTGGCGGGAAGTAGAAGGGTAAGGCTGCATAAGGGCTGTAGGAGATAAAATGTGGGCAAAGAACTACAATAAAACAAAGCAAAGCAAAGCAAAAAAGAAAAAAACTCTTTTCAGTTACAAATGATGTGCTGTAGAAGCTCAGGGGAGAGTGACTTAATGCATTCAATTGCTGGTGAGTGATTTCCCCTCTCCTCTAGCCTTCTACAAATACAATCATTCCTTATGAGAAGCCCATAAGGAACCTTAGTCTGTAAGGTCAGAGGTTCAGGACACAGTGAAGGAAACCCCCAGATCTCTGGGCTTGCAAGGTCCATGGTGCTTTTGGTTTCCAGAATCTTACAGATCCTCCTTGCGTATTTCCCCACAGGGCCTTGTGTGGTCAATTCCAAACTCAGAAGATGGGCCTAAGGAGCACTGGAGTGGCTGTGGCAGGACAGGCTCCCAGCTGGAATTCTGCATTCTTTACATTCCTGGCATATGTCAATCCAGTTCATTTTTATCCACAGACTTTGTCATTGGTAACTATCTGTTGGATGGATGCGTTTTAGGGGAGAAAGCCTGTGGTTCAGTCCCAGCTAGACCAGGAGGCTTGGGAACACCAAGACTCTTCTTGAGTCTCTTAGCATTCTGCCTGACATAAAGTGGGGGCTTGGTAAGTACTCCCAGAACTCATAGACATACCATTCCTCCCTCTTTCCGAGGGAAGTTGGGTCATCGACGCCAGAGCTAGGTTCTTTGAGCTGCAAAGCACTTGTGGCTTTCCGGGTGACTCATCACTGGCTGGAGTAGGGCTGCCTGCAGTGCTGGTGATGGACTAAGCTAGCCTCTCAGAGCGGCTGCTGAGGCGGGAGTTCCATTCCTTGAGGAGCTGGGGAGAGAAAGTCCCAACTGGTGGAAAGGACCTGAGTGTTTTCCCGGCCACTGACTTGAGACTCCTTCAGTCTTGATTCACACCCACTGGCCTATAGAATGGCAAGACCTCTGCCCACAATCACAGTTCCTTTGTCATCACATCCAGAGAAATACAAAAGATGGACCAAAAAGGGGCTGGAAAGGCTGAGCCTCTGGAGAGAAAGGAATCAGTGCTGTTCCAGATGAACCCTCCCATTTTCCTTCATGATCTTCCCTTACTCTACGTGGGTTGCCCATGTGACCCTGGGGATTATTTCTTTTTCGTTATTAAAAAAAAATGTATTTATTTGGCTGTGCCAGATCTTCTTTGATCTTTGTTGTAGCATGTGAATTTTTTTTTTTCAGTTGTGGCATGTGAATTCTTAATTGTGGCATGTGGAATCTAGTTCCTTGACCAGGGATCAAATCTGGGTCCCCTGCACTGGAAACATGGAGTCTTACCTACTGGACCAATGGGAAGTCCCTATTTCTTTTTAAAGGAGCTGCTTTTCTTAAACATTTTTATTGAAAACTCATCATGGACCTGCTCTAATGCAAAACAAAATAGCTCCCACAAGGGGCCAAACAGCGTCCCCAAACAAGGATTTGTGGAATATTTGCTAAGCATCTTCTACCTCCTCTAAGAGAGGACCACATCTTTCTTCTTTACTTTTGTATCTTTATAGAGCAAGTGCTTCATAAATATTTGTTGAATGAACTAATTAATTAAATTTGGGGAATTAATAAAATATGCATGTCATCATCTGTTATCTCAAGCAGCTAAAAAAATAAATTGCTATTATCAATGGCAGTGGGAATGTCAGTTATTGATTCAAATGGTCGATAAGTATATGACAGATTAAACCCATAAAAACAGACCACTACTCACCAATCTTCATGACTAAAATTAAAAAAATAACACTGAGTGATGGGAGAACATGGAGCAACTGAAATTCTCACATTCTGCTGCCTGGAGAGTAAATTGTTAGTTGGTTTGAAAAATTAGCAATATCCACTAAAATGAAACATATACCTATACAATAGTATGACATAATTCTCTTCCTAGGTGTATATATATATAATTTCTCTTGGATGTGATATACATGTGATATCTCCAAGAGAAATATGTTCACCAAAAGCACACATAAAAATATAAAACTGTTTATAGCAGTTTTATTCATAGTTTCAAACTGTAAACAATACAAATGACAGGAGAGTAGGTAAATTACTTAGCATATACTTATACAATGGAATACTACAGAGGAGGAAAAAACAACAACAAAAAAATCAACTGCTGATACAAGCCACAACATAAACACATCTCACAGACATTAAACTTTGTGAAAAATCCAGAAACCAAAGTATGCATACTGCATGGTTTCAGAGACAACTTTTCAGGCCTTACTTTCCAGGCCTTTCTGCCATATCTGATGTTGCTGATGCCCCTCACTTTGATGTTTCATTCTTGATTTTCATGACACCATGTTGTCCAGGCTCCCTGTGCTTCTGCAGACCATTTCCTCTCTGTCTCCCCCAGGGGTCCTTGTTCTTTACAGTGCCTTTCTAAGTCCTGCTCCTCTGGGTTCAGCTGGGCACTCTTAACTCCACCGAGGCATTCTCCCTGAAGTCCCTCATGGTGTCCATGCTAGCCATAGTCAGATGACTCTCAAATTCTGTTTCCCCTCAAGTCAGGGCTGTGCCATCACCTGCTTACTGGACAGGTGACTCTGGACATTCTCAGAGCACTTCCGGTTCCAGCACTACCTGGATTATTGCAACTCCTTTGCAACTGGTTGTCACAGCTTCCAGCCAGCCTTGTTCCCCTCAGACCCACACATCATGTGGCAGAGAAGGCCTTCACTGTCTGGCTGCAGTCCACCTCTCCAGCCCTGTCTCTTGCCCCTCCTGGCCTTGAATTTCTAGTCCAGCCATGTTGAAATGCTAGCATTCCTTTTAAACCATGCAGCTTCCTGCACCCATGTATTAGCTCACACTGTTCCTTCTGCCTGGAATAATCTCCCACTCTCCTCTTTGTCTGGCTGACTCTTGTTCTTTAAGGCTCACTTGAATTTCCCCTCCTCCAAAAAGTGATACCTGGAGCTTCCTTTCCTATGCTGGGCTCAAAGTTCATCCTCTCTACCCCCTATAGTCCCCTGGCTGGGGAACTATCTATCTCCTTGCAGTATATTTTTGTTTCTGTGTGTCTCTGCTGGACTGCCAGGGGCAAGGAGTCTGTCTTTTTCATCTCTAGATGCATAATATCTAGCACATCCCCTGACACGTGGATGGGGCTCCACAAATATTTATTGAGAGAATGAATGGCTACAGTACTATCATTACCCTCGATGTCAGGTTTAGAGCCATAGTTTAGAAGTGGATATAAAATAGTCTATAAATCTGCTGTCTCCGTGGCTCAGAAGCAGTGCTTCCTCAGCCAGGGGCTTGTGGCCGGCACAGTGCTGACCGGTGACATTTTCATAAATGTGCGAGATTGACTAATGGTGCAGCGAGGGACACGTCGCCCATATCTGCTTACGACAGCAGCAGCTGGCTCTCCTGGGAGTCACAGGCACTTTCTTCAACTTTCCAATCTGTTGGCCTTTCGGGTAACCTAATTCATGGCCCTTTCTAACTCCTTCAGTCACCTCTGAACCGCCAGTTGGGTTTTCGCACACCCAGCCATCCTGCAGGGGCACACATGGATTAAGCCCTACTCTGTTAAGGCGCTACTGGAGGCCTTCTGGCTCCTGTTTCTGGGTCTGGCAGCTCTCAGAGGAGCCCACCAGGGTGTAAGCCCACTGGGGACACCGCCTCTTACTAGGCCTGAGGGAGGAAGAGCAGGCAGGCTCCACGAACTTAAAGGTGTTTCTTCGGTCTTGCCCTCCTTCCTCCAATAACAATAAGGCTTTGTTTGTCAGGCGTAAGGTTATAGGGTTGGCTTGTGGAGCCCTGAGAACCCGATAAGTCCCGTTTTTAAGCTCATCTCTTGGAAGTTCAGTTTCTCCATCGGGTCAGGGGTGTGTGTTGAGGGGGCGTGGACTAGGTAGATCGCTCGGAGCCATCGGGGTGCTGTCAGCCCGCGGGAACCCGCAGCGGAACCCGGGAAGCTGAGCGACGTAGACCCTGAGCCCAAGGGCGGGCGGCCAAGGAGCCCGCGGCGAGGCGGGAAAGCTGTGTGGCTTCTGAGCGCCGATGGCTGGCCAGAAACCTGGCTCTGGCAGGGCAGGGGTCCGCCGGGTCGCTCCGCGCCAGGCGGGGCCGGGGGCGGAATCAGGAAATTCCCAGGAAATTCCTTTCCATTCCGGCACTCCCCGCCCCCCTTCCCCGGGTTCCGATCTCTCCGGACCCTGGGAAACAGAAAATGAAATGCTTTTCGGGTTTCCTCGCGTCGGTCCTCCAGCCCCTGGCAGTTGTGGGGTTTGGAGCGCGCGTGGGAGCGCAGAACGCCGCGGCAACGGAGTACCGAGCCTTCCTGCGGGCCAGGAGCGTGTCCAATGCCCCGGCGGTTCCTCCTGGGGCTCCCGAGCGCGCGGCCCCTCGGTCCCCGAGCTCGGGGAGGCGTCCCCCGGCTTCGGTCCCGTTCAGCTTAAGCTGGTGTCACATGAGCCGCGCGGGGGAGTGGGAACCCAGAGAGTGGGCGGGGGCGTGCGCGCCGGGAGGGGGCCGCCCAGTCCACCTATATGCGCCGCCGCCCGGCTGACGGATGCCAGGAATTCCCAATGAGAGGCGAAGGGGGGAAGTTTGGGCAACTCGGCCTGGCCAATGGAGAGCCTCCGGAGGGCTCTGCCCCTGCCCCTCGCCCCCGCCCGCCTCTGCGCCCGCAGCGCGAGTGTGTCCGCCTCGCTCGGTGTGCGTGGAGATTAGGTCTGAGCGCCGGCGCGAAGCAGGCAGTCCGCGAGCTCTAGCCGCCGCCGTCGCCGCCCCTAGCAGCCGCCTTCGCCAGCAGCGCCGCGGCGGAACCGAGCGCAGGGGAGCTAGCTCGGCCCCGCCAGCCCAGCCCAGCCCAGCCCAGCCCCAGCCCAGATCGTCCCGACTCCCTCCCCACGCCGGGGCAGCAAGCCGCAGCAGCCGCCGCCCGGAGAGAAGGTGGAGGAAGAAATCCAGCCCCTAGAACGCGCTCACCATCCATCATGGACCATTATGATTCCCAGCAAACCAATGACTACATGCAGCCCGAAGAGGACTGGGATCGAGACCTGCTCCTGGACCCAGCGTGGGAGAAGCAGCAGAGGAAGGTCAGCAACCTCCCCGGCCCGTCGCAGCCCCCCGCCCGGTGCAGCTCGGCTCGCTGGGCTCCGGGGTTCTGGGCTGCGAACCGGTTCCAGGCGCACACGAGCGGGGGCGGGGGATGCGCGGCCGCAGCGAGGTGGGGTGTTGGGTTACAGGCGCGGGGCGGAAGGGGGAGCGCCCCGGCCCCAGAGCCCGCGAACGCCGAGGCTGAGCGCTGGGAGGTGGGGCCGCCCGCGGGCAGGTCGCCTTGGGGCGGGCTACCCAGGTCGCCCGGCTGCAGTCGCACCGGCCCCGCGAGGGCAAGGCGCGGGGGCGGTGCTCCGGAGGCTGGGGCTGAGCCCCGGGCTCGGTGGCAGTTAGCTCCGGATCGATTTTCCCTTTCCTTCCCCGCCCCTTGACCGCCTTTCCATATGGCGTGCGGTGGCAGCGCGCTTCCTGGGTCGCCTTGGTACCTGAAGGGGACAAGCTGCATGGGTCCTCCCAGCCTCAATCCGCCGGCCGAGGGGGCAGCGGGCGCGGCGGGATTGGCACCCCTCTCCGGGTCTGTGTGGAGGTGGACCTGCCGGAGTGGGGTTAGGGCCGAGAGAACCCGGGGCCAAAGCGGGCTCTCCAGAGGGCCCTGTGGAGGCGGGGTCAGGGCGGCAAACCGTTTTATTGCTTAACTCAATGCTTGGTAGCTGCGAACCGAGATGAGCTTGCGTCTGCGTCCTGCCTCTCCGATCCCTGCTCACTCTTGGCAGATGGCGAATTTGGGCAACTTGATCTGAGTTGAGGGGCTCGGTAGGGCAAGGCATTGTCTCTGGGGATATTTGGGGTCAGTCCTTGGGGCTCCATGCTCAGCCACCGAGGCGCGTCCCAGGCCGCGTGCCGGGTGCCGGGTGCGCGCTCTCCCACGGGCTCTGGGCTCAAAGCTGGCAGGGGACACGGGCACAGTGGCCGGTGGCAGGGAGAGGTCAGAAACCACTCTTGTTGTGGGGAGGGCGCCCCAACCGTGCCTTTGCTTCCTGCCTGCGCGGTGAGCTGTTGCCCCAGGCGGCCACGTACCCTGAACACCCTTTTCCCTCCTCCCCCGCGGCCCGCTCCCATCCGGTCCCTTCTTAACCCCCACCCCCACCTCCACCCCTCGGCTGATCTGGGAATGGGGTGGGGGGGGGGACACACAGGATGGCGCGTCCCCCTGGATAGTGCGGTTAGGGCTGGGCTAGAGGGAGAACGCTTATGTCCAAAAATGGTAACATTCATTCCCTTTTTTAAACTTAAAAGGGGGGGGAGTTTAGGGAGCCGACTGAAGTTTTTTTTCAGCCAAAGGCATCCTGTATTAGCTCACTCAGGAATCCTAAGCCCTGAAACTGGCGCCCTTTTACTCACTTCACCAGACAAGCAGAGGTACGCACAAAGGGCTTCCCAAAGCAGGGCGACCTGAGCCCCAGGGTCTTGGCTTCTGCTGGGCCCAGCCCTCTGCAGCCGCATCAGAAGGTTGCCCTGCTTCTAGCCGACTTATTTGCCTTGTGGCAGTTACTGAAACACCCCTCCCCCTCTACCTCTCCGGCCCCTCGGGGAGGGCTGGGGGAGAGGTGAGTCCCTCCCTCTCCTGGTTTATCTCCTGGGTCAGTTAGACTGTTTGGAAGTTGAGAATGGAATAATCTGGAGATTCTCATGGGGGTAAAGGGTAGGGAGTTTCCAGGTGCACTTTCCTTGCGAATAGATTTTAAATTGGACAGGAGGAGTGGGATTAGTGTGTGGTGGATATTTGGGGGTCTTCTGTGGGGGAGTAGAAGAGGAGAAATCCCTGTTTGCCGAGCACCTACTATGTGCATAGTGGGGTGCAGTGACAGGAATGCCCAAGAGTTAGGAATTAGGTCCTTTTAAGGATTGTGGGACTAAGCATTGGGCCTGCACATGGGATTCATTATTATCAAATGAATAAGTGAATATATTGAAAGCAGTGGGGGAGAAAAAATTAGTGTCTCTCTTTCTCTCCCTACACACATACACACACACACACACACACACACACACACACTCAGAACTCTGACCTGGGTGGTAGTGGGTGTGTACCAGGTGTGTACCTGTGGCTTTTGGGAAGCCAAGTGGGAGCAGGGTTACCTGGGAAGGTTGGTTACCTAGGGACAAACTCCACAGTTCCAGGAGCTGGCATTGGCTGATGTATGCTGGGCACTGTTCTAATCGTATGTATTGTTTCATTTGTTACTCCCAGCAGCTCTGGGAGCCAGGCAACAGGAGGATGAGGAAATGAGGGGCAGAGGTGGAAGTAACCAGCCTGGCATCCAGACAGCTGCATGACGGGGCTGGGTTGCAGCCGTGCTCCAGCAGGCAGCTTCCCCTCACTTGTTCCTTAGTTGGTGAAGGAGGCCTGAAAGCTGGGTCTGGCACCCAGAGCCTGCAAAGATCTCGGACCAAGGGGAGCCAACACCTGCTTTGGTGGGGTTGATGGAGAAGGCTCACAAGTTCTGGGCCTTGATTGAATCTGGTCCGCAGCTTTTTTTTTTTCCTGGGCCGTTAAGTCTCTGTAACCTCAGTTTCTGCACATTTCCCTTAGTTCTCAGCAGGCTGGTGGGGATCTAAATTGGTATAACAACTGGAGGATCAGACTTAAAGTAACTTGGTGCTTTTGACAGGCTCCCTGCTGACCCTGGGAGGTGAGGGTTGAATGGGACCAGAGCTAACAAGTGGGACAGAGGCCGACCTTCCAGATGGAGGCGGAGAGTGAGTGTGGGGGTGAGGAGGGGCAGGAGGAGGTCACAGTGCTGTGAGATACAAAGGCCACTGGGTAGGAGGGTGAAGATGCCCGTATTTTGTCCTAGACTAGACAACCTAGACTGTGGGTGAGACTTTGGGCCAGTCATTTCACTTCTCTGAGCTTTTATTAGTTTGTTCAGCAAGTACTTTTGGAGCCCCTACTCTGAGCCAGGCTGGGTTCCAGGTGCGGAGGGTGGAGCCGTGAACTAGACAGGCCAGGTCTCTATCCCTGTGGCCCTTCCATTCTGTTTCCTCCTCTGGCCTGCCCTGCCCACCCCTCAGGGCTCCTTAAAGGCATCAGATTAAATGACTTCTTGGGTGACGCCAGGGCTGATGCAGATGCTGGTAGAAGTCTGTGCAGGTAGCAGGCATGACTCAAGAACCTGCCTTGGGTTGCCCATGGCTTGTTCCTTCAAAGAGTGCTTCAGTGCAGAGATCATCGAGGCCGGCTCCTTTGCCTCAAGACACAAAATGCTGTGGCTTGGGGAAGTTTACTGGATTTCACAGTCTTTCTGATTTTGGAGGCTGAGAACCGAACCCATCTTTTCTAGGGGCCCCAGCTCTGAACGCCCATCTTTTGGGAATGACCAGAGTCCTCAGTTTATCCCCTCACGTGACTCTCACCCACGTCCTTCTACGTGTGCTCACGCG
Organism: Giraffa tippelskirchi; assembly: GCF_054371585.1. Lineage (NCBI taxonomy): Eukaryota > Metazoa > Chordata > Mammalia > Artiodactyla > Giraffidae > Giraffa > Giraffa tippelskirchi. The sequence continues at coordinate 141,018,544 of NC_137281.1, read as the reverse complement.
CGCCTGGAGTCAGGTCGGCTAGAGAGAACGTAGATGTTGAGTAAAATCCTGGCTCTACACTTGTATGCTTGCGGCCCTGGGCAAGTTACTTATCCTTTCTCAGCCTCCAATTTCATATTTATAAAAAGAAGCTAATACCTCCCCCCCGCCCTGCCCCCAGCTCCTTTACTGCTAGGTCCACAGCAGAGGATATGTAAAAGGGCCTCTTCTGCTGTTCAATTTTATTCTCTCTCTTCCCTCTTAAATCTTGGAGGCTCTGATGTACTGTGTATTCCCACAGGTGCCAGCCCTGGGTTTTTGTTCTGTTTTTCACATGTAGGACCTTAATTAATATTTGTTGAGCCGATGGATGTTCAAACAGAGAGATGGCCCTGGCAGGTAAAAGAAGGTAGTTGTAAATAGGCCCAGATCCTGATTCCGTATCCACATCAAGCCAGGTTGTCAAGCTATGTGGCAGGAAGAGAGGCTGCTTTATTTACATTTGCTTCTGGACTTTGAGGGGCTTCCTGGTGGCTCAGCGGTAAAGTGTTTGCCTGCAATGCAGGAGCTGCTGGAGCTGCGGGTTCGATCACTGAGTCAGGAAGATCCTCTGGAGGAGAGCGTGGCAACCCACTCCAGTATTCTTGCCTGGAGAATCCCCATGGACAGAGGAGCCTGGTGGGTATGGTCTTTTTAGGGTCACAAAGAGTCCGACTGAGCATGCATGCATCCATGCCCTGGACTCCGAGACCATCATCAGAGGAGCTACCAAGGTTACCCACCAAGGTGGAGAATTGCAGAGGGGAGAGTCTGCCATAGGTGGGTTTATCTGGGGAGGATCAGGACGTCTGTCTACCCTGAAAGCAGGAGGTTAGGAGTGAGTGATGCCCGGTAGCAATAAAGCCTGAGAGAGGAGAGAATTGGCCCTCATCTCCATCCTCATACCCCTAGTGTTCACTCCTTCCCGATTCATTCCTTGTCAGTGTCCATGGGGGCAAGACCCAGCCTGTCCTGTGCTCTGCAGAATCCCTAGTGCCTAGCACAGAGTCAGACCTATTGTACGTGGTCCAGAAATGATGATGAAATAATTGGATAAATGGCATCATGCATGACTCCTAACTCTAGGCCAGGGCGGTAGAGATTGGGATGAAATGCTTTACATTCCAGATAAACCATCCCTTTCTGGGACTGGATTCTGGCTCCGGCCTCTGCAGGTGGACATGCTCTGGGCACCCTGGTTCAAGTCTTCACACCTCCACTGGCTAGCAGTGTGATTCAGGGTGAGTCACTTATCTGCTCTGTGCCTGATGATGCCAACAGGAAAATGGGGATAATAATTGTTCCTGCCTGAAATAGCTGAGTAGAAGCTTACAAACCAAGTAAGGTATGTAGGGAATTTAGCATAGCACATGGGGTATAGTGAGTGCTCAGTAAATGTTAACTGTTTTGAGGAACAAGAGCTGCTATGGCCTTTTTACCGTGATGCATTGGGATAAGATGTAGTATATAAATCCGCTTCCGAAGGATGTCAGGAGTGTGTGGGAGTTGTGTTGTCCTTGACCTCTGACCCCAAAGTCAGTGCTGGCTTATTGTCACCTGACCTTTCCGTTTGCACAATCCCTTGACCTATAGAATGGTATAGAATCCCTTGCCTACCCTTTTCCTACTTCCTGGGTATCCAGGATGAAGAGATGAATGCCGAAGTGCTTAAAAATATTGTCGGCTGGTGGTAATACAGGTAAAATGACCTCAGAGTGTCTTCAGGCCCCTCTGACGATTAACTGAGCACATTCCACAGGCCCTGCTCACACCCCCAGCAGCTCGCCCAGCCCCGCTTGGCTCCAGATTGCAGCTGCTTCCTCTCTGAAACTTGGCCCACGTGGGTGCTCTGAGTGCAGATGCCCCGCTAGTTGGTGAAGTGGTGAGCAGAACCTGGAAGAGGGATGGGAGAGATGGACAGGCTGGGAGCCTCCGGGCTGCCCTGGACGGGTAGATGTGAAAGGGCCTGGGACACAGGGCGGGCCGACTTTCCAGTTCTGAGCAGTGATGAGACCTTGAGGGGCTGCGGAGATGGGCTTATAGGATTCAGCCTCTTCAAAAGGAGGAAACTCACTTCCTAAAGTCTGACTTCTTGAGAAGGGCTGCCGAGGCCTCCTTGCTCAATGGGATGGGGCTTGGGAGAGGCCCTCACCCCAGGGACCTTTCCTGGGGGACGGTAGGCGGTTCTGTTCGAGGAGGTCACACCAAATGGGCGTCCTGTCACTTGGGATTTGTGGTTGGGATTTGGGGCTCCTCTTTCCAGCTTCTCAAGGAAGGCCTGGGGCTGGGCGCCTGGCCAGTGGCCACAAACCATAAACTTGGCTCGAGGACTTGTCGCATGAGACCTGGCACCTCCTGCCTTGCCAGGGTGGGGCAGCCTGAGACATGGCCCGGCCACAGACCTGCTACTGTGTGTGCCTGCTTCTCACCTAGTCCCTGCACAGTGTAAGAACAGCGGCGATTTCTCCTTGTGGAGTCAGTCAGCGCTGATCGAAACCGCTGTTAGGTAGCAGATGCTCCACCCAGGTGGGGCTGTGACAATGACAGGTTAGATGCAGAGAGACAGAAAATCCCAACAGGCCATACCAGTCACAGCCAGGGGCATGGCACTGACCACTACGGGGCAGGAGAGGTGACAGGGAAGGTTCTGCTGGGAAGCCTTTCCTTTCCCTGGCAAATAATCGGGGGTGGTGGCGGGGGGGGGGTGTGTGTTTGTGTGTACAGAGCGGTAGGACTTCCCCTCCTGGAGGGGGAAGACTGGGAGGAGCAGGGCCGCCAGTGAGTCCACCTGCCATTGTTTTCCCTCCTTGTCCTCCTTCCCGATTCTCTCTGCCCCTCCCAGAGCTGACCTCTCACCTTGCTAAGAGGCCAGGCTGTTTGTACAGCTCATAGGTTGGGCTCTGGAGCCCCACACCTCCGCACAGGTATTGTCATGTAGGTGTTGTTGGGACTGTCCAGCACCTGAGCTGCCCCCATGTGTGACCCACCCCCACTTTTCCTGGGGCCTGGTATGCGTGCAGCTCAGGGTTGAAGTGTCAGGGCATGTTTCCAGGACCCTGCTTTTATCCCCTGAGTGTGGTCAAAGGGCCCACGTCTCTGCAGGAAGGGCCCGGAGAGCTGGGCTGAGTTACTCACCTGGGATGCTGGAAGGGTCCCAGAGCCCACCAGCAGCTGGATATGGTTTGGACAGTCCAGTCTGCAGCTCCCCAGAGGGGTCTCAGCTAAGAGGCGGCAGGCAGAGGGACCCTGTAACCTGTTTCCATAGTCCTGGTCACACTGGGTCACCCTCCCGGGACTGGGGATTTAGTCCAAGGTGCAGTCTCCTTTGGCGATGGCACAGTATCCTAAGTCCTAATTGCCCAATCTGAGGCAAGACACCTGGGGAGTGGCCGGGGCAGGGGGTCCAGCAAGGCAGGGCTCAGAGCCGCCCTGGGAGCCCCTAACACAGGATTTTCGAATATTGATCATTAGTGTTCTTGTAGTTGAATGACAACGATGGTTTTTCATATCATTGCTGCTGCTGCTAAGTCACTTCAGACGTGTCCGACTCTGTGCAACCCCATAGACGGCAGCCCACCAGGCTCCGCCGTCCCCGGGATTCTCCAGGCAAGAATACTGGAGTGGGTTGCCATTTCCTTCTCCAGTGCATGAAAGGGAAAAGTGAAAGTGAAGTCTCTCAGTCGTGTCCGACTGTTAGCGACCCCATGGACTGTAGCCTACCAGGCTCCTCCGTCCACGGGATTTTCCAGGCAAGAGTACTGGAGTGGGGTGCCATTGCCTTCTCCTTTCATATCATTAGTCATGGTTAAATTCCATGCAAGAATAATGATAACATACATTGTATTTATTTTAAGCATTATTTTTGTGATTGGTTTTGTAGGCTTTTCTTCGAAACCTTTACCTATTTGCCAGGATTCCTGCTGGTCCTTGGAGTGAGCATCAGGTCGGGGGACTCTCCCTCCTCAGTGGGTAGTGGATAACGTTGGGGAGAGGGCTAGTCCTTCGCTCTCTTGCTTGTCCCTCCTGGTCTTCTTTCACCCCCATCTCCCCCATCCTGGCTGGGGGTTACCTGGCAGGATCTTGCCGTGCAGGGCACCTTGTGAGTCTGGAGTAGTCACACTTGGCCTCAAAGATACGTAGGCGACAGTCACAACCTCACCATGCCCCCTCCTCGTGCCCTGTTCAGCCACCCCAGGTGGTGCCATTGCTTGCAAAGGGGTTGGTTGGAGGGTAGCAAGGCCTCCAACCCAACCCCTCCCAGACAGAAACTGGCTGTCCCAGCCACCTACTAGCAGAGCCAGGAGCAGGACTGGATTTTTTTTTTAAGTTGAAAAAATTCGTTTTCTTATGATAATCACAAGTGGCTCACCCTTTCCGAGCATGTGCTAAGCGTTCTGCCCTGTGCTAAGGACTCCACATGCATTAACACATCTAACCCTGTGAGGGGGATACTCTTACCCTGTTTTACGGAGGAGAGAACTGGCTCAGAGCAGTCACATAACTTATCCAAGAACCCACAGCCGGCAAGAGGTGGAGCTGGGGTCTGAAGCCGGGCAGTGTTGTCTCCTCAGATTTTGCTCTGCTGCTTATAAAGCAAATGCTTGCATTTCTAGCAACATTTAACCAAAGCCAAAACATATACAAAACAAAACCCCGTGATGAAAGCATTCTGGAATTAGATAGCAGTGGCGGTTGCACAACCTTGTGAATATACTAAAAACCGCTGATCTGTAGGCTTTAAACTGGGTGACTTTGACGGTTTAAGAATTATATCTCAACTTTAAAAACCTTTAGATAATGCTAATTTAGGAAGAGAATGACAGTTGCCTGTCATCCCACCTTCCAGAGGTGAGCTCCCTCTATCCTCACCCCTCTTTCTCTCACTTGTGAGTCCACCTTTTCTCCCTTGCTCAGTGTTTATGAAAAGGTCAGGGGTCCTGGTTCATTGCGAATGAGTGGGAGAACAGAAGAGGAAAATAATCAAGAAGAATAGCTTTCATAAAAAGCCTGATGTGGCCCTTTTCTTGGAAACTGCTTAAGACTAGATCCCAGATAAGCATAAGCAAACAGAAGCCTGGGCCTGGGGGTGGAGGGGTGCCCTTCCTCATTGATCAAAGGCTGAGCCAGTCCCATTGGATCAGCCTGGTTGGCCTAGGATTACTTCCCATCTTCTGCCATCCCACGGTTAACAGGGAGGGTCTAAGTGGGGCAAATTTCCCTAAGTCCTGAGGCATGAAGAGGGGAGGGCAGGGCCAGGGTCCTCCCCCAGGAGACAGCTGCCCATTCTCAGAGGTTGCCTAGCAATAGTGGGAACAGGTGACTTAGCCCACTACAGAGGTGGGAGGAGAATAAAAGGCAGCTGGGATGGAAATCAGGAGTAGATGCAGAGGATGCTGTTACCTTGGAAACCGCCTGCTTGGTCCTTGGCTGCAGTAGGCTACTTCTGGGCTGGGATCCATTCTTCATTGAGAGATTGCAGGGTCCTCTCCAGGCCTGTCACCCACAGGGTTGGGGCAGGGGAAGGGGATGTAGAGAAACCTCTTGCACATGCCTCCGTGGGGGATATGTTCTCTGCAGCCTCGTTTAACATTCACAACAGCCTTGTAAGGCGTGTTGGATGATCAACACTTGATAAATAAAGATGCTGAGCTTAGAAATATAGAATAACAGGCTCACACCCAAAGGCTCACAGTGAGAAGGGGCTGTACCCTTGGTCCTTAAAACAAACGTTTCATTTTGGCTTAAAGCATTTCACATGCCCAAGATCTGGGAGGCAATGTAAACACTATCCACCTTCAGGGAAGGGAAGAGAAGATAAGAGAAAGGAAGGCTAGAAAGAAGAGTTGTCTGTTTTATATCCAACAATCAACCTATAATACTTATTAAGATGTCTTGGTTCTCCAAATAAGTAAAAAGACTGTAGTTTACACTGATTGAAGTTTGCATGTTTTGGATTATCTCAATCTTTAAAAAAACCCTTTGAGAAAGATACTGTTAACTTCCCATGTTACTACAGATGGGGAGATTGAGGCTCAGAGGGTTTAAGTAGGTTTCCAAAGATTGACCAGCTAATAAACGAGTTTATGAATGAACCCAGGCAGACTGACCTCGAAATGCCACCCTTCACCAGAAGTACAGATGCACCCATTGCTGTCTTGGAGTTTATGTTTTAATTGAGACAAGGCTTACATAAATAAAATAATAAGGAATAGCTTAAGATGGAATATAGTGATTCACTGGTGGCTCAGACGATCAAGAGTCTGCCTGCAATGCGGGAAACCCAGATTCGATCTCTGGGTTGGGAAGATCCCCTGGAGAAGGAAAGGGCAACCCACTCCAGTATTCTTGCCTGGGAAATCCCATGGATGGAGGAGCCTGGTGGGCTGCAGTCCATAGGGCCGCAAAGAGTCGGCCATGACTGAGCGACTTCACTTTAAGATGGAATATAACCGAGTACTCATTAGATGGTTCATGATTTTTAACATTTATGCTTTCACATGTGTCCTCTCCTTTCACTGTGATAAAAAGACTTGCGAGGTCTTATTCCCATTTTATAGACAGAGAAAGTAAGGCTCAGAAAGGGGGAGTGGTTTTACCTGGGTCTCTCAAAGTCCGAATAGGGTAGAGTTGGTTTTGAATCCAGGTCTTTGACTAGAGGGTCTGTGACGCTAAAGGGGTGGGTGCAGGCCTTTCTGAAGTTCCTTTTCTTGGTTGAAAAGGTAGCAGAGGATTCTAGTTGCATTTCTCCCCACTTTTCAGTGAAAGGAGTAACTGCGGGGAATAGGCTCCAGAGCCTGGCGGCCTCTCCTGGAGCTGACCCTAGCTGTGGGGGGCTGGCTTCCCTGCCATGAGAGGCAGCCATGCCCCCTCCTTCTCTGTTCCTTGGGACCCTTCAGCTTCATCTGCTCCTGCTGGCCTCTCCGTCTGGTCTCCAGGGACACCTAGCACCCTTTGAACCAGGTAGCTGATGCTCAGTGTTTATTTTGACTTTAGAAGTCTGTGCCTGTAAATACAAAGTTGCAGGTTCTGATTTGAGCCTTGAGGCTGTTAAGAAAGGGGGTGAGGGTGAGTCTGAGGGCTTAGGTTGGGGTGAGCTGTTTTGGCTTTCAGTGCTGCAGGCCCAGCCAGGGGACAGCATTGAGGGGAAGACAGTGCCCTTCCTGTCCCATTCCATCACCTTGCAGCTGAGGGTCTAAATCAAAGGCCATGAGGGCCTAAATCAAAGCCATGATGGTGGAAAAGTGATGGGGGTGGGGAGGGAAAGGAGCCTGGTCTCTACCTTGTTTTTCCTGTTCTGTGGTGGTTGGTACTTGGGGGCTGCGGAGTGTGGTTGCAGGTCTGTGATTTGAGGCCAGGGCTTACAGGGGAGCATTTTTATGGGCCTGAAGATTTATTTTTTAAAAGTCATCTGCAAAGCTGATTATAACCAAGGGGAATAGAACAGAGTGGTGCCGGGCTCCATTTTCAAATCGTCAGTAGGTGAAATGACTGGAGGGGAGGGTGCGGCGACATGGGTGGCCCCCTTCAGGCAGGTCCTGCCTGTGGGTGGGAGGGGGCTTGTTACTTGTTACTGCCAGGCTCAGTCTTTCTCCTTATGTCGCATGTGGAAATGTGCACATGTCACAGCCTGTGGTTTGAGGATGGAGAGAGAAGTGGGACTTCTAATTCTTCTAAGTCCCCAAACCAGAAAAGGGGATCCCTGCCTCCTCAGTGAGGCTCTAGTGGGGGCAGGGCCAGTAGCTTTGAGGTGCCAGGTCTGTTTTGACCTCTAGGTCTGTGAGTGAGGATGTGTGTGTCGGTGTGAATGGAGGTGTATGTGGGTGTGTGTATATATATATGTGTCTGTATACATGTTTGTATATGTGTGTATGTGAGTGTGTGTATATATATATGTGTGTCTGTATACATGTTTGTGTATGTGTGTATGTGAGTATGTGTGTATATATGTGTATGTGTGTATATGTGAGTGGGTATGTGTATTTGTATGTCTGTGTATGTGTGTATATAATGAGTGTATTTGAATGTGTGTATATATGTATATGTGTATATTTGTGTATGTTTGTATGTCTGTGTATGTGTGTATGTGTGTGTGTATGTCGGAGAAGGCAATGGCACTCCACTCCAGTACTCTTGTCTGGAAAATCCCACGAACAGAGGATTTTCCATCCATGGGGTCGCTAAGAGTCCATGACTGAGCGACTTCACTTTCCCTTTTCACTTTCATGCATTGGGGAAGGAAATGGCAACCCACTCCAGTGTTCTTGCCTGGAGAATCCCAGGGACGGGGGAGCCTGGTGGGCTTCCGTCTATGGGGTTGCACAGAGTCGGACACGACTGAAGCAACTTAGCAGTGTATATATGTGTGTGTGTGTGTGTATACATGTGTGCGGTGTGTGTCTGGCTCTGAGGAGCCCCTCTGTTGTTTTTGGCCGCTGCTCTGACTTCGGCCAGGGAGTGGCTCCCTTTCAAACACCGCAGACATCCTCCAGATAATGTCTAATGGCACTTTCCAGTCGAGTTCCCGATATTCGGAAAGGCCTTTCTTTCCAGGAACCCAGAGTGCTTTTCCAGACTTGGCCCTGGGAGCTGGGAGCTGGAGGAGGCGGAGCAGGGGAAACGGGGGTGGGGGTGGGGGCCCAGACCCCTGGTTTCCTGCCCTTCATCCTGGATGCCATGCTAGCTGGGGCTCTTTGGAGGTGTCTTTCCTGCATGAAGTCCTGAGGACTCGCTTTAGAAATCTGGATAATTTTCCAGACTCGAGCCTCAAAGAAAGCCACCTATCTTTTCCTTTTTTTTGGAAAGTTAAGCAGTGGTAAACTTAGAGGTTCATTGTATATAATCAGCTTTCAGCTTTTTAAAAATTAAAGAATTCCACATTGGGGTTTTAATTCTCTGGGCCTGTCTGGACAACCCCCCACCCCCACCCCCTGCGCCACCCCCCCTTAATGGTTTGCTTGGTGCAGACAGCAAGGTCATATTGGGGCCCCGGGGTGTCCAGTTAGGGGACCTGCCCCCAGTCCCTTTCCATGGAAGCTGCTGGCTCAGGACAAGGCCAGCTTAGGTCCACCTTATGGCTCAGAGAGTGTGTTTGGAGTTACAGAGCTGAGCACCCACCCCCTCCCCTGAGCAGGAGCCAAGTGCAGGCTACGCTATGGACCAGGCACGTCTCTGAGTGTTTCACAGATATTAATTAATTTAATCCTCAGAACACCCGTGTGAAATGATTTGGCTGGGGGAGTAAGGAAATTTAGACCTGCAAAGGCTCAGGTGGTTACAGCTGTTATTTCTATATTTTCTGCTCTGAGGCCAGTTTGCGAAGATGAATATTGCAGGTTGGAGACCCTGGTGTTCTTCTCCCCAGTCTCGTTCTTGTCCCCCAGTGGAACTGATCGCTATCCAGTTTGGTGGTTTTCGTTCCTAAGCGTCCATTTATACAGTTCCTACCTGTCTGGTTGTGTGCATGACAGATGGTGTCACACCCAGCGTATCACCGTGCACACCGCTCTTTCTGTGCTTCCCTGTCCCACACCCCACTGGGCAGAAGCTCTGATCCCCATTCCGTGGATGAGACGGCTGAGGCCTGGAGGGGCTGGAGGACTTGGGGGATGTTTACAGGTGGCAGGTGGGGCCAGAAGCCAGGCTTCCTGCCTCTGCGGGTGGCTCTTTGTGTTCACCTGCTGCTCCCGCCACATCTGAGTTCAAAGACTCACTGGTATTTGGTGAGGGAGGGCAGGGGCAGAGAGTCTGTTTCTTATTTTCTTCCCTCCCGTGTGTGTTTTTGACACCTGGTTCTCATCCCCTGGGGCATGTGCTCCTTTGCCCGCTGCCAAGAGGGCACCGGGAGTCAGGTTCTTAGGGACTCACACTACTTTGCCATTTTTTTCTCTTCCCAGGAGGGAGCCCCTTCTGCTTTTATTGTTCCTTGATGAAGTAAATATGCAATGACAGAAAAGCTACTGTGAATTAAGGCATGCTTTGAAATGAATTTGTATTGTATGTCTCACAGCGGTTTCTTGCAACATTTGGGAGTTAGTTGTTCTTTGCATATAGTTTTGGAAGAGGCGGGAGGTGGGAAGCCATGGCTGAGTCCGTCTTGGCTGGGTCCCAGGGGCAGCCAGTGGGATTCCAGTTATGTCTGTCTGTGCACGCTTGGTTTCCTGGCTCTGGCCCTTTCTTCCTTCTGCCCTGGCTCTGGGCCACTCAGCCCCTTGCCTTGCTCACTTAGCACCTGGGTAGAAGATGGGTTGGAGAGAGCTGGAGAGGACAGACATGTTGGCAGCCTCTTGGCAGCCTTCACCGCACTTGCTTAGGGCACTGTTGTGAGACTCTTGGCTCTGAGGACATTTGGAGGGTTCTCAGGGGATGTCACTCATCTGTGACTGACTGGGGACTCCTTGGATGAGTGAAGGTGAGTTTGTAGGGTCTCCTGGGGCTTCCTAGTAAGGGGTCCATTGCCTGGGGCTCCTGAAGGCTGCGGCACTGGAATCTGGACACTCATGCCACCTCATCCCAGAGCCTTGAAGCGTAGAAGGATAGCGGTGGTTTAACAGTGGTTCTCACTTGGGTGTGCATCAGAATCACCTGGATGATTTGTTACAACACTGGTTGTGGAGCCTCATCCTCAGTGTTGGTCATTCACTAGGTCTGGGGTGGGACCTGAGAAATTGCATTTTTAGCAAGTGAATTGACACTTTATAGTGACTTGGAGAGTGGGGTAGATGTAGGCAGGGGTGAGGAACTGGGGCTGTTTTTGCAGTCTGCTGTGGAGATCTTGAACCAGACTGTGACTTTGCTGGTAGTTTCTGCCTAGTACCTCCTCTCTCTCCCCCAGAATAAAGACCACGTTCTTCCTCTCTTCGGGAGGCCCAAGCTCAGGGTGGGAGGTGTGCTCTTGCAACTCAAGAAAAGGTGACTCCTCAGGGAGCTCTGGTGGGCACGTGGTAGTAGGTGGTCACCAAGTGTTGGACGGACAGTGACAGTGGATGTCAATCGAGGGGGTGTGGTAGCCACAGTCCAGCAGGAGACGCCTGCAGATGAGAACGTACTGGGGGTGATGACCCCTCGAGTCACCAAGGGTCACTCCAATGATGGGGCTGAATCTGGGGCCCAGAGCAGGGCTGGGGAGACTCCTGGGACTCAGAACGGTGCCCCGGGGTCAGGAGGAGGCCGGAGGCTGGAGAAGACAGCCTTTAGCTCGGGATGGGCTCTGAGCCTGCCACGCCACCTGGCACCCTTCCCTGCGTGTCCTGTTGCGGGCTGGTGGGAGCCAGCGCAGGCCTCCAGCTCCCTATTAGGTAGTCCAGCTGCATTTCTTCCTCTTTTGGCCAGTGGCCCACTTCACATTCCTCTCCCGAGGTGCTGGCCCAGCTGACACGTCTCTCCATTCCCTGCCCTATTGAATTTGGCTAAGGCCTCTACTTCAGAAATTCTTAGGGAGTTTCTGGTCCTCTTGTGAGGGTTTGGGGCCTCAAAGGAAGTAAACTTGGCCCTCGGTTTTCCTTCTCCTTCCAGTCCCAGGGCCAAGGGTTCTCTCAAGTATTGGACATGGGTGGCCTGCTCTGCTGTCTCTAGGCTCAGCCTCCTGGGGGTGTGGAACCAGACAGAACCCTGGGCTCTGCATCTCATCAGGATGTGGGGTCAAGTAGGACCTTGGTCCGCCTACCTTCTGCTCCCTTTCAGCAGGGACCTTGGTGTGTGTGGGGGATGTCATTTAGGAGGAGAATCGGTATGGAGACACTGCTCCTTTTTTTGCATTGTTAGGCCAGAGAGCTGCTTTGGAGGACCCTGTCCTCTTTCCTCGGAGCAGAGAGAACAGGTGTGTGTTAGCTACCGGGGCTGTGGGAGACCTGAGGTCTCCTCTTAGAGCTTCCTGTGGCCATTGTGTGACACTGGACAAGTTTCAGCCCGCTGTTACCTATAAAATGAGTTGTGTTAGTCGCTCAGTCGTATCCGACTCTTTGCGGCCCCATGAACTGTAGCCCGCGAGGCTCCTCTGTCCATGGAATTTTCCAAGCCAGAATACTGGAGTGGGTTGCCCTTTCCTTCTCCAGGGGATCTTCCCAACCCAGGGATCATAAAATGAGGGGACTGGGTTATAGGATGACAGTGGGGCTATGTTGTAAGTGTCCTGCTTGGATTATCACATGGAGATGATCTTTAGGGTCTGGGTCAGTGCCAGTATCCTGTGTTCGTGTCCTCTTTGCAGGGAGGGGTTACTCAGCATTCTAACACTTCTTGAGGTGACCTTGCGGTTGATTCCTGGGCTTCCCAGTCTGGCCCTGAAATAACCTGCTAAAACAGTGTGTCATATCTGTAGGAGTCTTCTGTGTCTTCACCCTTCAGGAATTTGTTCCCACCCTCTAGGGAGGGTATGGGTGGGGCCAGGTGAATGAACTTCCCTTAGGGACTGCAGTGCTCTGTGTCTTGGGCCCTGCACGGACTCTCTTGCTCTGGAAATGCCTGCTTGGGGTGTGGCCGAGTGCGAAGCCCAGGTGCCTGGGGCGGAGAGAGTGGAGAGCCTTGTTTGGGGTGGTGATGGGTTCCTTAGCTTTGCCTAAGGGTGCCCCAGGTGTGGTCCGGGGGTGGGAGTGCTAGCGGTGGCTCTGGAGGGGTGGGGAGGGCATCTCTGCCCTCTGCAAGGTGGACCACTGATAATCAGCCCTTTGTGTAGGCTTGGCTGACCCACATCCTGGTGTGAGGGAGGCGGCCCGTGGGTTCTGTGGGTAGAAGAAATTCCTGTTGGAGCCAGGGAACAAGGGTTTCAGCCTGGAATCTGCCCAAGGGACTTGTGTCAATGGACAGCCTTGTTTTTCACTTTGTTTACTCCCAGAACCCAGCTCTATCCTTTGCTTTGTAGCAGTCTGAAGAAATGAAATCACAGAATGCCCGACCGGAAGGGAACCCATACTGTCACCTGACCTTCTCCACATCAGATAAAGAGACAGGTCCACGGTGGTGATCTGTCTTGTCCAAGGACACACTGCTTTGAGTTCATTCCTTGTGGGGCTGGTTTAAGTAAAGAATTTATTCTAGGTGCATATAAATCATCTCCTGAAGTCATCCTTGCCGGTGGGCTCCAGAACACCTGCCGACAGATAGGCAGGGTGAACCTCTGTGCTCTGAAGGCAGGTGGGGCTGCTGGGGATCTGTGTGGGTGGTCATGTTCGGCTGAATTTCACACATGCTGACAGTTGTGCTATACTGGGTGGAGGTGGTGATGGACAGACAGGTGGGCCCTTTGCATGGCTGCCCTTTTGCTCAGAGGTTCCTGGCACTGGCTTCTGATTTTGCAGTTGAGGAGGGAGCCAGAAATGAGTCAGAGGGACCAGTGCTGGTGATGCTAGTGGTCCTGATATTAGCACTTAGCACCACATGACCAGCCCCATGCTGAACCCGTTACGTGCATTGTATCACTGAATCATAACCATCCCGTAAAATCTAGGTGCTAATATGTTTTCACCTCCTCTTTACAGAAGCACTTGAACATTATCGAGATTAAATAATTTGCCCAAGCCACAGACAGAGGGGGCTGGCGGGTTATAGTTCATGGGGTCGCAAAGCAGACATGACTGAGCACACAGCACGCACAACCCAAGTTCTTGAGTGGCATTCTGGCCTGTGAAGCCAGAGTTGCCTGGCCACAGCCTGCACTCCTAACCACCACTCCTCTCCTCTCTGCCAGGGCACGCTGCTTGATGGCATGTCAGCCTGACTGGAGAAGGGAAACCCCTCCCTAGAGAAGGAGCTGGGTCTCCACCCTCCCTAGGCCCCAAATACCTCTCTCCTGACACACACATTCCTGCGCATTCCTGAGCAACCAGGAAGTGGCTGTCTCTCTGGTCCCTGCAAGTCCCAGCACTGAGGCAGCAGTGGAGGTGGGCGCGGCTCAGCCCAGATGGGGGCTCTTTATGAACCCCTCCACACTTCCCTTTGCCTCCCTCTTTTCTTCTCCTCATCTGTTGTCTCTCCCTCCTGCTCCGCAGTGGCACCCAAGGCACTGGCCACGCCTGAGGATGGCCTTGGGAGGTAGGCTTCGCCAGAGGGATGGCTTTCTTTGCCTTTCTCGGGGTACAAGGTGCTGGTTGCCTTTGCAGGCTGCCCTGGAGCAGGGCTGTGTCAGGGTTGGGCTGCTGCTGTGTCCGTAGGGGGCTCCAGGCTCTCACCCCCTGAAATAGCCACGGCTGCGTTTCCCCGTCTTTGTTGCAGCTACTGTGCTGGCTGTTAAACATCCTTGATCTTATTTCACCCTAACAGCCAGATAGGAGGTATCAGCCCTGTTTACAGGCGAGGGAATCGAAATCCCGCAAATCAGAGACCGTGCTGAGGCTAGTTTACAGCAGATGGAGGTTAATGCTCAGGTCTGACAACCAAAGTGCCCACGTCCACTGAAGCCCAGCATGAGCAGAGAGTGGCAGCCGAACAGAAAGAACCCTGGCCAGACAGCAACAACAATGAAACACTTTCCAGCCTGGCTAGAGCATCCTGGGTCCGGGTGCGCTGGGTGTCTCCCTCATGAAGGCGCCTTGCCGGTCTCCTCTGAGAGAAGAGGCCAGATGGAAAGCATTTACAGGCTCATGGGCACCTCTTACTCATGAGGCTGTGGCCGGGGCATTGCTCAGAAAAGCTCAGGCAGGAGAACACGTGATGCACAGGCAGCCAGAAGCCAGTCAGAGCCTGTCCCTCGCATCTGGCCTGGTTCTGTGATTCCTTCTTTTCAAAGAGTTTCAGTGCCCATTGTCATTGGTACTTGTTAATAGGGGCTGTGGGAGCCTGGTGAATAATGTGATAATACTGTGAGAGCTATATGCACTAACTCTTCTAATGCTGTGCCTCACACTGTCCTTAGCTTTTTACTTCTAAGCACTGGGACGAGGACTTTCCATGTACTAACCCATATATTCCTCACAACAACTTTGTGAGGTGGGCACTAATACCCCCATTTTATAGATGGGAAAACTGAGGCCCAGAGAGGTTTAGCTGTTCATCCAAGATCCTACAACTAGCAAGTGGCAGAGCTGGGACTTGAGTCCAAGGATTTCCAGTCAGTAAGACCATAGATGATTCCCTTGAAGTCAGGGACCTCCCCATGGCTTTTATTTCTGTCCCTGGTCCTAGCACCTGGTACCAAGTGGACTCTAGGAAGAGTCGTAATGATAGAATGAAGGGTGTTGGCATCCTGCCGTTTGAGGGGAAGTTGCCTTTAAATTGCAGGGATCCCAGCATGGCTGGCATGACTTTCTGTTGAAGAGTGAGACCCTGAGGCCCACCCTTGGTCTCCTGGAGCCACTTGTATGGGGAGGAGTTCAAGTGCAGATGGAGTCGGCAGGGCTGGGAAGGTAGGCCCAGGAAACACAGGGCCCAGAAGCCCTTCATTAGCTACTTGTTCCTGTGGGGAGGTCTCCCTTCCTGCATGTTGCAAGTGCCATTAGGCATTTAACTGCCAGGGAGGGATGAGATAGCAAATAATTTAGAATTTAATAAAGTTATCAATTCATAGGGGCAGGGGTTGTTTCCTATTTCTGTCTTTATCCATGTTTCCTGGCATGTGGTGGGCACTTAAGGAATGTTAGTTGCATGAATGAATGAATTAAAATAGAATCTTCATATGGAAAATTCAAGCACAGGAATAGAGAAGAGTGTAATGAATCCCCATGTACCCATTACCCAGCTTCAGCAATTAGCAGCAGAACCTGCCGGGCGTTATGTAGCCACCTGGGACACTTTATAGTGAGATTAGTATGCTGGGATGAACTGCTAAGAACTTCTCGAGAGGAAAAGAACACGTGGAGATGAGATGCTGCTATAGTACTAATAACTCGCGCTCATGTCACTGCTGTGCCAGGCATGGTGCAGGTGCTTATTTGAAGGTTTGACCTAACTGTGCTGGGCTATGTGGCATTGGGCTCCAGCCCCAGGGTGGGAAGAAAGTTTCTGAGGAGTTCAGCAGATCCATGAGATGTTCAGACATATACACTGTGGCTAAAGGCAGTGCAGCCAGCAATAGTTCATCCACTCAATTCATATTTATTATGGGGTCTCTCTTTTTTTAAATGACGTTCAAATAGTTTTAAAGTACAGAATAGTAAAACAGATACCCAGGTGCTTGCCACCCAGATTTAAGAGATTAAGCACTTGCTCTTTTCAGATCAGGGCCAGATGATGCAGAATGTGTGCCTCTGAAGAGGCCAGCTGAGTGAGAGACCCACCACCTAGCATTTCCCTGTCGTGTTCAAGGATGTCACAGCCTCTACAGTTGAGGGGAACGCAAGGAAGGCCCCAGGCTGCCTTTGAGGAGACCAGTAAGACCTCCTCCAGGAGGTGATACTGTGAGCTTAAATTTAAATCTAGAATATGTAAGAGTGAGTTAGGCAAGGGGGGTGGTGGCAGAGAGTGGGGGAGGTGGACCAGGCAGAGTGTGACCAAAGACATGAGACAGTGAGTGTCAAGTTCTGGGAAGGGAAGAGCAGGGAATGAGTGTGAGGTGGGGCGGGGAGCAGCTGGAGGGGAAGAGGCCTGGGGCTGGGTGACAGGGGGCCCAGAGGGCCTGTGGGGGCAGTAGCGGGCTCTGGGTCTGTCTGAACTGGACAGTATATGCTGAGAGGTTTAGAGACCAATGTAATCTCTAGTGGAGGTTCGGGAAGCAGGGGAACTGCGTCAGAGGGGTATTTGAAGAAAGCTGGCTGTCTAGAGAAGTCACCAGGCTGGAGGAGGCTGTGCTGGACTTGGTGTGTTGAGTGGGCCCCAGGGCTTGGAGGAGCAGGACTTGGGGGAAGTTGAGTGGAAATGGAGTCAAGCTCAGAATTTCTAGTAGTCGTACTTTGAAAGAAGGAAGGAACTGTTAGGTTGGGAGTTACCTGGTCTTAAATGTGTTTAGGTCTACTGAAATGGAAATGGGGGAATTCCCTGGTGGTCCAGCAATTAGGACTTCGTGCTTTTGCTGTTGAGGGCCAGGGTTCAGTCCCTGGTAGGGGAACAAATCCCACAAGCCATGTGGTGTGGCCAAAAGACAATATAAAACAAAAACCTTCTAGATGAGGTATTCAGCTAACCCTAAAAGAAGTGAGATGGGAAGCACATGGAGGACGGAGGGCACTGGTCCTTCAAGGCCCCTCCTCACTCTGTGTTCTAAGAATATAAGCTGGGAGAGAGTTGGTTAAGTGACCCGTGGGCACAGACCGAATGGTGCTCCAAGGAAGGTGGCTATGGAGGAGGTGCTGGCCTGTTGCCATGGGAACCATCTCTGCTGTGGGTTTCCAGTTCCAAGGATGCCCTGGAAGGAATGAGCTCACTCCACCTGCAAGGTAATGAGTCAGCCTGCTCCGAAGTCCTGCTTGCCATCCAGGGCTGAGCAAGACCCTGCTTCTGCCCCTCATGGACCACTGATACTTCTCTGCCTGATGTGGGCTGTTGTCATTAGACAGGAGATGGAGGCAGAAGAGGCAGCCACATGCCATTCTGGTAGCCCTCAGGGTCCTGACTCCAGGAGAGGCAGAAGAAAGCCTCTATTCCACTTGGCCAAACACATGGTGCTCAGCAGGGCTGAACTATCCTATCTGCAGACTGCTCACCTCACATTGACAGGGCACCAGCTACACCTGGGACCTTGTAGTCCCGGCATGTAGGCTAGACGGATTCTGTGTGCTGAGGGCTTTGAGGAAGTTCAGGCTGTTCGTGGATGTCTATTGGTCAGGCGAAGAGGTGGTTTCCGAGGGTGGATGAGGAAATCTTCCGGGATTTGATTGGACACTGGAAGGATGAGGGGGTCACTCGTTTGCTGATCGAGTCTTAGATATATATTTGGAGGTCTGCACTTGTGACTCATGGCCCTTGCCTCCCTACTGCCCATGTGTTCAATTCATCGTTCTTATGGGGGACTGTCCAAACTTGTCCACTGACTGCCAGGTGAGGACTGGCATCTCAAACAACTGTGATTTCAGAGCACGAGGCATCTTCCTCAAGACCCCACTAAATGCAGACCATCATCCACTGGGTTCCAGTCCCTGAGAACCCAGATGGGGGCTGGAGCCTGTTGCCTCCCTCCTTGGAGCGGCCTGAGGATAACGTTGAAAAGGCCAGGGGAGCCTGGCTTTTCTAGTTTCTCACTTGCCTGCTTACTTTACCTCCATGGGCCTCTGTTTCCATCTGAGAAGGTAAATGACTTTGGGGGAGCGGTGAATGACCACTTTAACCTTTTCACCTAAACACAACTACTTAAATTTTGAGAAACCATTTTTGTTTTTATCCTCATGCTTGTGTTATTTTGATAACGATAGTCCCAGTGGATCTACAATTTACTTTGCTTTTTACCACTTGGCATTTTATCAAAGATACTTTTTCTTATACAGCCACACAGCCTTTATCTTCCTTCCCTGGAGCAAGTGAGATCCAAGTATACAGATTGTTTCATGAATACATATTTATTTGTACTTTCCTGCCTCTTTCCAAAAAGCATTTGAGGAAAGCATGAACCCAGTGCTCTGTGACAACCTAGAGGGCTAGGGATGGAGTGGGAGATGGGAGGGAGGTTCAAGAGGGAGGGGATATATGTGTGCCTGTGGCTGATTCATGAAGCTGTATGGCAGAAACCAGCACAATATTGTAATTACCCTTCAGTTAAAAAAAAAAATGCAAGTGAAGCACAGGGAACTCTGTACTCTGTATGTAATGACCTTTATGGGAAAAGAATCTAAAAAAGAGTAGATATATGTACATGTATAACTGATTCACTTTGCCGTCTACCTGAAATTAACACATTATGAATCAACCATACTCCAATAAAAATTAAGAAAAGAAGATCCAGAGCTTTGTCAGGGTGGTGGTGGGTAGGTGAGGTAATTGAGAAAATAGTGTTAAAAGAACTTAGTTTTTGTAAGTCAGCACTGACCCTAGTTTTGAGCTTCCCAGTAGCTAAAACAGAAGAAGAAATTGGAATTATCATCTGTTTCCTAATAAAGGGAAGTGCGCTAGTTCATGGGAAAGAGACACCTTGTCTCTTAGCGTGAGCACCGAACACCGAGGGCTTTTCCATTTTAGGAGAGCAGTGTGCCGGGGATGCCAGCAGTGTTCGTTTCATGGGGCACACAGAAACCTTTTTGTATATTGGTTCTTAAATCGACCTGCGGTAGAGTCAAAGGCACGGTGTTAAATCACATGGTGTGAAGGCATTTCTGTGGGGAGCTGAGGAGTGAAAGCTGGTCCCACTGTTTTTAGAACTGCAGCCTGAGCGAGGCCCCGTCCTTGGGGAGGCTCGTCAGCATTTCCTGGAAACTCACTTGCGCTTGTCTGACAGGGGCTAGAGGGTGGTCTTTGTGGACTCCTGGGTTGTGTTCAGAGGTTTTCAGAGGCTTTTCTGAGACTTTTCTGAGATGAGAACTTGTGCTTGCAAGTGCTGGGCGTCTGAGGCCAGAACTGCTATTTCATTAGGAAAACACGAGTTTGGCTCACACCACCTCTTTAGGAGGAGAGCCATTGAGGCCAAAGCTGTCTTCTGGAAGCACTTGGTGGTCTGCTCAACGAGGTGCTCCTGACCCCAGGTTTTTGGCTGCAGAGTGGGGATGAGGCTGTCCAGTCAGGCCTGGGCCTGGCTGCCTGACTGTTCCACCAGGCGACAAACTGCTCCTCTTAATTCTCCCGTCCCTGGGCATTTTCATAGTGTCCGGCTTTGAGCTCTTATAGATAATTCCTCTATAAATACTCCTTTCACTGTGGACCTTTTCCTGCATTTTAGGATAATATCTAGGAGCTGAGTAAATCAGTCAAAAGAAATGATCATTTCTATAAGTGCTTTTACATACTAATCAGTTGCCTTTAAAAGGCACACTAATAAAAAATAAAATGGTGCTCGCTTTGCAGCACATATACTAAAATTAGAACGATACAGAGAAGATTAGCATGGCCCCTGTGCAAAGGTGATGTGCAGATCCGTGACGCAGTCCATATTTCGGTGACAAACTAGAGGGCGGGAGGTGGGAGGGAGGTTCAAGAAGGAGGAGACATATGAATACCTGCGGCTGATTCATGTTGATGTATGGCAGAAACCAACATGATATTGAAAAGCAATTATCCTTCAGTTAAAAATAAATAAAATTTAAAAAATAATAAGAAAAATAGAAAAGGCAGGCTAGCTTAATGTGCCATCTGTAATATACAAGCTGTTTCTTGTTGAAGTACAGTTTCAAGTATACAACAAAGTGGCTTTAGTACTTTTATAGGTTATACGCAACCTATTTTTTTAAACTAATTGAGATGGAAAGTAATATTTAATGCGGCAAATTTTAAAAAATACAGCAAAATACAAAGAAGAAAATAAGGATCGCCTAGAATTCCCTCACCGGAGAGCATGGAGGTGTGTGGTTTGATGGGCTGCTGCGGTGAACCTATCGCCTCTTGTCAGGCAAGGGTTTGATCTGTGACAGTCCCCCCTTAATGGCCATCCTTAGGGGACCCCTACCTGGCGGAGGTGGGAGGTGCCTGGTTTTCCTCGGACCCAAAAGATCTTCTCAGGCATTGGCCCATCTGGCTGTAGACTTACATTTCTAAGGTTCTCAAGGCCTTGCTAACATTTTTATGTAGTGCTAGATGCATAAGAAGGTGACTGGGAAACTCTCAGGATTTAAACATTTGGGAGGAACATGAGAAATATTATCACCTATTGGCAACTTAGCAGTAGCTGTCCCTTGCCAGGCGAGACCTAAGGGCCAAGGGTATGGCTGCTGAGTGCCGGTGGGACAAGCGATCAAGAAGTGGAATCTGTGTCTGTGAGGATTCCGCCCCGTCCTGGTTCCTGACCACATTCCCCAAGTTCCTGTCTGTGAGGCTCGTCAGAAGAGCCAGGGTGTTTTGTGAAATTGAAGGGAAGTAGGATGAGTCGTAAATGAGAACCTATGCCTGCCATCTCCGTGCGGGTTCTCACTTCCCCGTTCGCTTCTCTGAACCGTGTATCCTGTGGTCCAGGTGACCCTCTCCTCTACAGCTCGTCTTTAGGAGGGGGCCTCCCGGCAGCAGGAGAGACCGCTTCCTGATCTGGACTGGCCCTTGTTGACCTCTTGGCCGGGGCGCTGGTGCTGGGCTGAGGGTGGCCGACGTCCCCAACCCACAATGAGACATCTGTGACCTGAGCAGTTACGCGTCTGCTCTGAATACTGGGGTAGGAGGAAGAAGAAAGCCTGTCCGTGGAATGACAACCTCAAATAGGGATGGAGGCCTCCAATCTCCAACTCCAAGAACTGACTAACACTTTCTTATGCGAAGTGTCGCTTCAATGGTGTCTGACTCTGTTCAGTTTCTTAGGTGGCATCAGATGCCAAAATGGGTGACTATACTGGGAGCACTTGGTACTGTGCCCACAGTAGGACTCACCTGGATGGTTGTGTTCTTTTTGGTATGGAGGAGGTGGTGCACAGAAGCTTCCTTTTTCCTGCAACTTTGGCCATGCCTTTGAGTTGGGTGGGACTTGGGCAGGACTGTAGCTGCTCCTCTTACGGGAAGAAGAGGTGATGCTGAAATGATAGCTTCTTAGAGCTACCCAGCTGTGGAATTGTCAGGCCCTTGAGGACGTGCACTTAGAGGAGGCTTCATGTTCCTAGTGCTGCTTGTCCTATGGGCAGCTCATCTGACACAGTTGGGGAGAGTTTTCCAATGTCTGGGGGCTGTGGATGATCAGAACTTTGGAACCATGGGATCCACCACAGAGAATCTTGGTGTTGGGACATTTCCTTGGGGGGGCCCTGAAGGGGGAACGCCGCCAGAATGTCTCAGCTGCTGTTCTATTTGTTTGGGTAAAGAGCTCCTTGCTGGGTAAGGCTCTAGCTTGTGGCCACGTGGAGAGGCTGGGATTGATTTATTCTGTCTGGTTGGTTAGATACTCTACCCTCTGCTTCTCCCCACCCAGAAAACCACAGTGAACTGTCAAGGCTGGTCCAGTTACAATTCATGGTAATTGGGAGGGGGAGAGGGACTCCTGAGGACAGTATGGCTTGTGCTTTGCTCTGTGAAGAGAGAAGATCTATGCTGTGAGGAGTGGAGGCAGGTAGCAATTAAGAGCCTCCTACTTACACCTTAATTAAGTGATCATCTACTACTCTAGGTGGCCATGACTTCCCTGTAGAATTCTGGTTCCTTGAGGCATGTCCACCTTCTGCCACCCAAGGGGAGAGTTTCACACCAAGGCCCTATTCCCTAAAGGGTGGTCTGTGGACCACCTAGCATTCATGTAAAAATTGTAGCTTCCTGGGCCTTGCCTAGACCTGTTGAACCAGATACTCTGGGCTCAGAGCCACAGAATCAGCATTTCTAACAAGCTCCTGCCTTAAGTTTTAGACAACGCTAGAGACCTCTGTGAAGGATGACCTGGGAATGTTGTTGCTTCAGGCTGAACGATAGGTGTTCAGCTAAACAAGCTCAACTCTTTCACCTCCCCTGGGACATCTTGGTGATGCTTTGTCTCCTCATAGACTGCAAATTCACTAGCTGCCCCCTCCTCCCCAAATGTGAGTCAGGCATCTCTTCTGGACCCCAAGCCCAGAGGGGAAGTATTTATAGAGGAAAGGAAAGAAAATCTCCTCTTGTTTTCTCTTGTGATGGGTTTTGGCTTTGGAGCAGGTGGGCCGGTGGGCTATTTGCAAGGCTGCGTGAAAGCACTGTTGCGGTGATCATGGTGGGTGGAAGCCACTTTTCTCATCCTGGGCTTGCAGAGGGGGTGTCTGTACCAGACAGGCTGCCCACCCTGTCCTGGCCACTAAGCACAAACATCTGTGTCCTGCAGTGACCTGCCAGCCCTGTTGTTTGGTTTCCTGTGGAGGGAGGGCTTTTCAGTGTTGTGTATCCTGCTTTGCCCGCCTCCCCTCCCTGTCCACCTTAGTGACCTCTGGTCTTCTACTCTCAGTTGAGCCAAATTCTGACTGTAGGCTGTTGTCTGGGTTCTAGCTTTTCCTCCAGACAGCATGACAGGAGGGGTTTGGGTTGGCCCTAGACTGTGTAAACGCCTCCTCATTGTTATGGCCCTGGATCATTTCAGCCTGGGGGTCTGCCAGCAGCAGTGTGTTTGCTGGCCCAGACTCAAACTGTCCCCTCGAGATAGGGGCCCAGGCAGCAGGAAGCTCGAAGGCCTGTAGGACTCAGCTTAACAGGCAATTCCCTAATGACTCCACACCCTTAGGGGTCATCTTGGAGGCTCTAGGTCAAGAAACCCTCCAGCAGCCTTCTGCCTAGCAAAGTTTTGTATGGGAGATGTGGCGCTGTGGGGGTCACAGTGTAGAAGGGGATCAGGGGCCTCAGAAATGGGGGGCATCCTGGTAGGGAAAGCTTTAGGGGAGCCACAAGGTCTACTGATGTCAGAGTGGACTGGGATTACAAGAAGGACAGGTATAGAGGAGGTGGGACTTAGAGGTAAGATTTAAGAAAAAGGATGTCCAGAGCATTGAACCTGGAGGCCCAGAGAAGATGAACTCTTCCAGTCAGAACAACTTAACTTTAAAAAGGTAAGAAGAGAATCCGATCAGGGCAAGCTTCTAGTCGAATGCGTGCTTGTGGTCTTTTCTGAAGGCCTTGAAGATTGGTGCAGCCTGTGGGTTAGTATCTGGGGCTTGTTTATGTAGCAGAACTATGGAAATGTTCTTACCCTTGGGCTGGGTAATTCCACCCCCAGGACTGTGTCCTGGGGAAGGTGTCCAACTAAAACAAAGAAAGGCTTCAGAATATTCTGTGCTGTCCATAGGAGCAGAAGGGAAGGCTCCTGTGTCTCACTCACGTCAGGGGAGGAATTTAACAAACCGTCCTGACACATGATCGTGGTGGAACATTTTTTCAGCCTTTAAGTGACATTTAGGATGATCACACAGGAATAAAATGTTCAACAGAATGTTGAAAGCAGAACTTTATCTAGTATGTACGTTGTAATCGGTTGCAACTGTAAAAATCTGTGTAAACAGGAAGATAGCATGCAAAAATGAAAATGACTATGTTGAAGTTGTAGGATTAAATACTTAAAAAAAATAGTACTCCATTTTTTTTTTGCAAGTCAGAGAATTGCTGTCTGCAGCAACATCCCTCTCCAAATGTTTTTCTGCCATCATCTGCCCTTTTTCTTGGGGAATGGCAGCTCAGTGAGATTTAACTGTTCTGAGCACTTTGCTGCGTGCTGTGCACTGCTGGGTCCCATGAAGCACGCAGAGTGGGTAAGACACGGCCCCCTGAGCTTGAGAACAGGGTATGTGTCTGCTTGCTGGGGAGACTAGATGTGCTAAGCAAGCTGATTAGTGCTGGTTGCTGGGCCATGGCCCTAGTATGGCCAGGGGCCATGGGGAGGGGAGGAGGAAGGTAGATGGATGGTCTGGGCTTTCAGGCAGAATTGGAAAGATATATAGGACCAGAGGACAAGATGGTCGGATGGCATCCCTGATTCAATGAACGTGAACTTGCAAACTCCGGGAGATGGTGAAGGACAGGGAAGCCTGGTGTGCTGCAGTCCACAGGGTTGCAAAGAGTCGGACACAACTGAGAAACAACAAATAGGACCAGGAGAACTTTCAGGACCGAGGAGTCACCTGCCTGGCAGCTGGGAAGCCCGCAAAGCCCAGCAAGAGACCAGTTCTCCTGAGATGGGTTTTATCCGAGTCATCACTGCTTTGAATGAGATCAGTTAAATAAATGCCTGTGATTCACTCCATTTTCTCGAGACTGGAAACTGAAGTCCAGGAAGTGAACTCTTCCAGGAATCTCCAGTGTGCGGCGCCCCCCCCCTCCCGCCCCCCAGGACCAGGCTGCTGCTCAGGCCTGCTCCCTATGGGTTGGCTGTGCTCCTCTGCCAGCCCCACCCTTGGCCTCCCAGGGGGCAAATCCCTTCACAATCCACGCCTGTGAGGCTGCACTTTTGTCCCTGTTGGGCTGGTGGAAGGGGGCGAGGGTGTCAGTGTTCCTTCCCCAGTGATCTCTCCTTTTAATTCTGTCCCTGGCCTGCAGGGCTGCTGGGCACTCCTGGGAGGCCGCCCATCCACACTTTCCATTTGAGGACCTTGACATTTTGTTTAAGAGGGGATGTGATTGAGAGTGTGTGAGGGTGAGAACCGGAGGTGCTGGCTCTTTAAGGCTTGGCCTTCAAGTGAATTTTGGCAGAGGGGACACTGAAGGTTTAATTTTAGGGCCGAGAGGGGGTGGGGGAAAGTCCCTGCTGCATCTGGTTTGTGTTAAGTCCTTCCCTTCAGAAAAGGGCTGTGTTTATGGTTCAAATCCGACAGAGATGGGGCAAGTGGGGCTCCACTTCCCCGTGCTAGACAGTGGGGCACAGAGCTTCCTTTTGGTCCTCTGACCCTATCCCAAGATAAAAGGTTCCAACTCCGAGACAACTTCGACATCCATTTTATCCCTGAGGTTGAAGCAGGCGTTTGCCTCCAGCAGCTGGGCTTTGCACGCCGAGCTGCAGAGCTCCCGGAGTTGGCCGGCTGTCAGCTCGGCTTGTCTGGATCTGAGGATCCCGCGTGGGTCAGCCATGCTGCTGGTTCCCGTAGGCATCCCGGCTGTGATCCCGGGTTTGAGGGCTTGTGTCCAGGAGGCGCAGGCTGTCAGAGCTGGAAGGTCCTGCACAGACCAGATCCAAGATCGGATCTGGTCTCATTCTTGACAGATGAGGAAACTGAGGCCCAGAGGGCCGAAGAAGCTTGTCCAAGGTCACACAGTGAATCAGCGGCGGACTCAGGATTTGAACCAGACTTTCCTGACTCTCAGGTTTGGTTTGGTACTCTTTTCAGGGTGCCATTGGGCCTCCCCTTCTGCCTGCTGTTTGTGTCACTCTTCCAGGTTCTGCTTCCTCAAAGGGCTGGCCTTGGGGATAGGGGTTGTGATGGCAGGTCTTGAAACTTGGTGGCAACATTCACGAGGCTGTGAGCACCTCCAAGGCTGACTGACTCACTGCCATTTTCCAGCACTGCCTCGGTCCCTGGCACAGGGTAAGAGCTCAGAAAAAATAAAATGAATAGATGAGTGGGTGGCTTGGCCTGAGGGTGGAGGTGCTGGTGTTCCAGTTAGAAGCATTGTGTTTCCGTCTGAGCATCTGCTCTGAAGCTGCCCTGTTCCAAGGCTGGGTCTTGTCTTCCCCAGCCCTTTCTTGGTTCTGGCCTATCACCCAGCTTCCAGGGAAGTCTAGGGTTTCAGAGCTAAAAGGAGGCTTCGATAGCAAAGGGTCCATCCCCTTCGAGTTACAGATAAAAGGAAACTGAGGCAAGGCCAGTTGTCTGGGGTCTGCAGGTCCCGGATGGATCAGCAGTGACTAGTCTGTGGGAACACAGGACTGAAGGCAGGGCCTGGTGTGTTCATGGAGGGAGCTGGGGGTTCTCTGTGCCTCCCTCATCCCGTGTCTTCCTCAGTTGGGCAGATGAGCCATTTCCTCTGCTTCCCTCTTCAGTCTAGCTTCTTCCCCGCTGTGGAGGAGGATGGCAGGGTGGTTTCACCAGTGCCATCTGGGGAGAGACTGGGGCATGCAGGGATGGGCCAAGTCATTCCCTTGTGCCGTCCTAGAAGGAAAGAAAGGGTGCTCAGGCTCATTTCCTCCCGGGGAAACCATAACAGGAGTCATCCTGGAGTCAGAGCCCCGGGAGGGGCCCTCTAACCCCTCCATCACCTCTGGCTTGGGGGGGTACTTCCCTCCTGCTGGTTTCATGGGGGCAGAGGAGGGCCAGGGGACACATGCAATACAGCTGACCAGCACCCAAAGCCTGCCTTACTGCTTCTGGAGGGGTATTTCTCATGGTCCACTGCTGGCCAGGCTGGTGGTGGTAGCCAGAGGAAGAGTCAGGTGACATCTTTGTGCCATTCTGAGAACCGGGAGTTCTTAAATCCCTTCGTGGGTTGCAATTTGAAATCTGTTTGCCTTATAAGTCTAAATGTCTTTTTTGGTTTTATTATGAAAGTATGACATGCTCATGGTAAAAACAAAACAAAACCATAAACAATTCCCCACAGGTAACACGGTTATTTTTCTATTCCACACACAATATTTCATATTTAATTTATATATATATATGTATTTACTTAATTGTGGTAAATATACATAACTTAAATTTACCATTTTGACCTTGTTTAAAGTGGGCATTTCAGTGGCAACAGGTATATTCACATTGTTGTGCTGCCATCACCACCATCTCATAAACCTGAAACTCTGCACCCATGGAACAGCAGCTCCCCTTTACTCCTCCCCCAGGCCCTAGCCACCACCATTCTTTCTTCTCTGTGAACTTGAGTGCTTTAGGAACCTCATTAAAGTGGAATCCAGCAGCATTTGTCCTTTCATGTCTGGCTTATTTCACTCCGCATAGTGTCCTTAATGTTCATCCCTGCTGTGGTGTATCAGCATTTCCTTCCTCTTTAAGGCTGACAAATATTCCATTGCATGTGCATGCCACATTTTGTTTACCTGTGCATTTGTTGATGGGTCGCTTCCACCTTTTGACTATTGTGAATAATGCTGCTAGGAGCGTGGGTGTGCAAATACCTACTCAAGTCCTTGCTTTCAGTTCTTTTCTGTCTATACCCAGAAATGGGATTGAAATATTTTATGTATTGACTATTTACGGTTTGCAACTCTCAGGCACTTTGAGCCCCCATGGCAGGGGTGTTAGGTCAGCACAGTGCCCTGGGCCCTCTCCCACGTCCCCTTGCTCTTTTCCCAGGGCAGGGTCCCTGGCTGGCTGGGCCTGCCGTGGTAGCTGTCAGCCGAGGTGGGTGGGCTGGCCAGTTGGGTCTCCTTGGGGTTCCGAGTCCAAGGCTGGCCGCAGCACAGCTCTGGGGAGACCTGGAGCTGCAGAGCTAGTGCCAAGCTCCAGATCTCCTGATGGAGGAGGGCCTTTGGCGGCCAGATCCCCATCCGTCTTCTGTGTAAATCTGGTGAAGCCGGGTGCAGTCTGCTGGGCACCCTGGGGTGGAACAGGGACCCCAGAGCCAACTGGCTCCATTTTCCCCACTGGCTTCCCTCCCCCCCCACCCAGTTCTTCCTGCCCCAAGCTGTTTCTCTCTTAGAAGGTTACTGTGTGATCCCTTGTCTTCCAGGGAGTTCCAGAGACTAATGGCACACTTCCTAAATTCCTGTGGAAAAAAGGTCTATTTCTTGCTAACAGAGCGAGCTCTCCCCTCTGGCTTCCTGCTCTACTCGAGGTCCACCACTGTCTTGAGTCGGGCCCCCAAACAAGCTCACCCTGCAGAGCAAACTGGTTTCTGCCTGCTGTCTGGAGTGGACCTCCAGCACGTGCCGTGTACCGGCCCCTGGCCAGGATCGGTGTTATGATTTCCCGATGCTCAGTCCGTATGTCACTGGCGGGGTGTGTAGTTACCTGTCGGCTTGGCCGTGGGAGCTCCCTGGGAGCTGGGCTCTCTCTCTTGTTGTGGCAGTCACTGGTTTAGGACCCTGTACTTAGAGATGCTCAGTGAGAGAAAAGAGAAAGTAAAAAGAGTTTGGGATCTGGTTGGGAAACGCCTGGTTTGGGGTTTGGGGCCTGCTTTTTGCCAGCTGGGTTAATTAATCTTCCAGAGCCTCAGTTTTTCTGTCTCTAAAACAGGAATCAAAATCTCCCTCTTAAAACTTGTTGTGAAGAATGAATGTGATGATCAGGACAGAGTGCTTAGTGAGTGTCACTAAATGGCAGCTATGTCATTATTGTGCCCTCTAAGTGGGAGAAAAGTCACCCGCTGCCAGGTCTGGATGAGGAGTCTGGGGGAAGGCGAGGTTTTAGGATGGCCATAGTGTTTTCCCTCTGCTTCTCAGTTTTCTCGTCCCTGGAGGGGCTGGGAGAGGAGCAAGAAGCTGTGTGATGCCGTCTGACTGGCTGGCTGGGTGGCGGCGGCAGTATCCTCTGCAGGAGGAAATTACTTCCTCTCCAGGGAGTCCGGAGTTGTGTGAAACTCTCTATGCTGCTTGCCTAGCGGTGATTGTGTGTTGGGGGGAAGGAGGAGTCCAGTGTACCTTGGGCTTCATTCCCAATGCAATATGTCTTCTGATCTTGGCACCCTATCCTTTTAGACCTTCTGGGAGCCCTTCTCTCCAGCACCAGGAGGTCTGGCTCAGAACTGCCCCTGCCCTGGGCTGACTGCCCCCTGCCCTGACTGTTTCTTATGTGGGTCCTACCTACCTTTGTGGACTTCCGAGGTGGCGCTAGTGGTAAAGAACCCGCCTGCCAATGCAGGTGTGATGTAAGAGATGCAGGTTGGGTCCCTGGGTCAGGAAGATCCCCTGGAGAAGGGCATGGCAATCTACTCCAGTATTCTTACCTGGAGAATCCCCTGGACACAGGAGCCTGGCAGACTCTGTTGCATGGGGCCGCAAAGAGTCAGACATGACTGAAGCGACCTACCTTTGTAGATTGCAGGCTCCAGGATCCTGTCTCCCTCACATGTGGGCATAAGAGGCAGCAGCCTCTGTCTCCATGCAGTAGTGTGTGCCTTTCTCCTGCAGGATAGGATTCTTGGGACCACCTGTGCACAGGTCATGTCCAGGCTCTGGGGAGGGAACAGGAGAGCGAGTCCAGCTTGGGGCTGCTGGCTCCTTTCTGCCCCTCCCTGTATGAGAGTCTATCCTGCAGAGGTTTCCAGGTACTGAGAACAGCCTTTGGAGCTGCCAGTTCTGGGCTGAGTCTTCCAACAGGTCCTCCTTCTGAGTCTCAGTTTCCTCATCTGTAGAAAGAAGGCGATCTCTCTTGCAGGATCACTGCCGGGACTAAACGAGATGATGGCGTCCTGTACCTAGTGGCCTCCCTAAGCAGGGGTTGTTGTTTTGTAAGTCTGCCGGGAGCCAAGGAGCACTTTCACAAACTCTTCTTTCCCTTCTCTGCCCAGAAGGCAAGGTGATAAAGACTTCCGGTATGTTTTCAGAGCCCAGAGTTGCCCCAACACGTCTGATTCTAGGATTTACCTGTAGTACTTGTTACTTGTTAAAATACCGATTCTTACCCCAGAATTCCTGAACCAGAATGGCAGTTGTCGGGGTGGGGTCTGTATTTTCATCATATTGTATGATTCGGCCAACTTGGAAAACCTTTTCACCTCCCTCAGATTGCTTTCCCAGTGGCTGTATCACTTGTTCTTCACAAGAGCTCTCTGGGGCAGGTCTGAGGCAGTATGGCCCCCGTAAGGTGCGGGGGCTTTCCAGGTGAGACGGTGGAGTGGAAGGGTCAGAGGTGGTGGTGGTCTGAACAGACGGCTGGTTCCCTGGTGGTGGAACCAGAATTAGAACTCAGATCTCCCGGTGCTGAGTGTCCATTGTTCCGCAAACATTCTAGTAAAGCATGGAAAAGGTGGAGGATGGAGAAAAATGGGGTGACTGGACGGAGGTGAGTAACAAGGCTGCAGTGATGGCAGGGGGAGGCCCGTGATGCCCTTCTGACCCCCTTGAGGGAGGCCTGCAGAGAGCAGCACAGGGAACAGGTGGTAGGCACGCTAGAACACTTCCCCAGGTGTGCCTTCTGAAAACCAGAGCCCAGATGAGCTTGACGAGCAAGGGCTTTGTCCCAGGGCCGCTGGGAGTCAGCAGGTGTGAGGAGTTTAGGGGTGGCTGGGGCCAGGTGGGCAGGGCCCACGTCAGACACACGCGCGCACACATACACCCTAGATCAAGTTGTTGTTGTTTAGTTGCTCATTCGTGTCTGACTCTTGCGACCCCATGGACTTTAGCCCACCAGGCTCCCCTGTCCATGGCATTTCCCAGGCCAGAATACTGGAGTGGGTTGCCATTTCCTTCTCCAGGAGTTCTTCTGGGCCCAGGGATCAAACCTGTGTTTCCTGCGTTGTAGTCAGATTCTTTACAGCTGAGCCACCAGGGAGGTCCTTGGACTTAGGGGCCCATTTTAGCCTCATATCTTTCATAAATTTTTCTATATGCACTGAAGCTCAGTTTGCAAATATATATTTATTTATATGAGTCTTCGATTAACATTTGTCATCCTTCTTAGACCAAAATCTCCTTGATTTAGGGGCTGTGTCTTTACTTGGCCCAAAGTGGGACCTTCCCAGGGCCATTGGCAGAGTCCTGGGCAGGTAGGTCTAGTTCTCTCTCCCTTCCCCCTTTTTATGATTAGGTCTGGAAAGCCTTCTAGAAGCACAGGCAGGGCTGGCTCCCCTGCTTAGATGGAGAAGTCACAGTGTGTGGGAAAGAGGAATGGACTTGGCCAAAGTCAGCTGGCCATGCCAGGTGCAGGGGCCCATGGCCTCCCTTTTTCTTTATTCCCAAGGTTGGCCTGGTGTCCATTAAAGGGAAACTGGTTCAGGTCTTCTGTGTACCGTGTCCCCTTCCAGTTTCCCCCTGAGAGGCTCCTAATGATGATTTCAGGTTCGTTTTTCTCCTTGTGTTGGTGGAGAGGTTTGGGGACAGGGGGCAGCAGGAGGCATTGGAATTGCTCTTTTAAGGTGTTCCAGGGTGAGATGGGCCACCCTGAGTACACAGCAGGGTTACCTCTACCTGGACTGGGGGCTTCAGGAGCTGCCTCTGCCTGGACCCACCCCCAAGGGCAATCTGATTGGGCTGCAATCCGAGGTGGGCTGTGGGCAGTGAGAGAGGAGGAGCCGTGCCCGGGCTGGTGCATGTAACCTTCTGCTGGGCCTGCGGGAGGAGCAGGAGGGAGGAGGGCCATGCTGGGCAAGCCTGGGTTAGAAGCATGAGCTCTGCGCTCCTCCGACTGGCTGTTTGATGTGACCTTGTGAGCATCTCTGTCTTAGTTTTCTCCTCTGTAGAATGGGATGAATGACAGCACCAGCCTCATAGGGTGGCAGTATTGAGGGTTGACTGTCTCAATACTGACAGAGCACTTGGGGCGGTAGGCTGCGGAGGGCAGCCTGCTCTGAAGTCCTTCTGTGCTAACTTCAGGTTAGATTGTCAGGCTGCAGACGGTGGGCCTTCTTCTGTAACCGTGGTGAGTGCTGTGGGTGTCTGGCACCTTCTCCCATTCCTCCTTCCTCTGTTGGATTGGATCCAAAACCTCGGCGTGACCTCTGAACCCTCCTTCCTTCCCTCACTCTCTCCCTGAGTATCTCTCATACCCACCCACTTCTCCGTCTCTGCCACCACCACCCTGGTCTAAGCCACCTTTGCCTCTTGCCTGGACCTCTCTTGCCATGGTCCCCTGACTGGTCTCTCCTGCCATCCTGGTCCACCTCTGATCTGTTCTGCATGCTGTGATTAGGTGTCTCTTTCTAAGATGCAAGTGTGAAACTAGCACCTGATTCCTGCACACCCACCTTACCCTACCCTTCAACCCTCAGCTGAAATCAAATAAGACCTCTCCCTTGTTCTCAGGAGACCCCATCCAGTGTCCTGGGGAGCTCCATGCTCCTGCGGTCTGCTGACTCCTGGCTCCCTGCTCCTCTCTTCCTGCATCTGCCTCAGCGTCCATTGCCCAGTGGCCTCAGCAGCCTTCGTCCCTTCCCCCTGGGGCCTCTGATATTTTCGTTTCCCTGCTTGGGCAACACCACCTCCATGGCCCTCCCTGACCCCACACGTGCACTGGGTACCATGCATCTCAGTTTGCACCTGTTGTCCGGATGTGATTATTAACAGCCCTTCCCTTTGTTTTCAAGTGCCCTGGTTTTGCTGATAAACTTTATGGTCCCCCTCCACATTTATAGTCCCTTCATCTAATTAAAATTCCTCAGCTTTAAAAATTCACTTACTTCCTCAGAGCAGTAGTCGAAGACACACACACACACACACACCACACACACAGGCAGACACACAGACACACACTACCTGGATCAAGTTGTTGTTGTTTAGTTGCTCAATCATGTCTGACTCTTGCGACCCCATGGACTGTAGCCCACCAGGCTCCCCTGTCCATGGCATTTCCCAGGCCAGAATACTGGAGTGGGTTGCCATTTCTTCCTCCAGGAGATCTTCCCGACCCAGGGATCGAACCTGTGTCTCCTGCATTGCAGGCGGATTCTTTACTGCTGAGCCACCGGGGAACCCCTGGACTTAGGGGCTCATTTTAGCCTCATATCTTCCATAGCTTTTTCTCTATGCATTGAAGCTCAGTTTGCAAATATATATTCATTTATATGAGTCTTTGATTAACATTTGTCATCCTTCTTAGACCAGAGTCTCCTTGATTTAGGGACTGTGTCTTTACTTGGTCCATGGTGGGACCCCCAGTTCCTGATCATGCTCAGTAAGAATTTATTGAATGAGTGAGTAAGTGAAATGGATGGGTGAATGAATGAACCTGGCTCCAGCTGACTGGCAGAGGGAGCCTGGGGCCTGGATGGTTCAGGAGCATCTGCAAGGGCCTGCCTTGAGGGAGGCTGCTGACATTGGGCCAATCCAAGCCTAAACAAGCCGGTTGCCCACACCCTGGCATACACATCCCCTGACTTGGCTGCCCGTATAATTATTCATGGTCTCTCTCAATGGGCTTTGTGTTCAGGAAGCCAAAAGACACAAGAGTTCAAACCCTCTTCCCACCTCCCCAAAACTGAGACCTAGGAGAAAGAGCTGCCCGGCCCCTTCTGCATCTCTAGGGAGCCACAAGATCCAGGACCTTCTCTCATGGCTGGATGTGAGCACTGGCGTGATTCTCATCTGGTGTCCTGGGCTGCCCTCCCTGGGACGGGCTCAGGGACTGCCTGGGGACAGCCGTATATGTGCTCGTGTGATTCTCAGCAGACCTGAGACTGGTGCTGGCCAAGTCCTCATTGTTCTCCAGCCTGAGCGGAGAACCTGGAAGGGCCTCAGTCCCCCGCAGAATGGAAAAGGCTCTGGCACTGGCATCCTATGGAGCCCAGGTCAAATCTCAGCTCTGCCTCTCACTAGCTGTGTGACAGGGAAGGTTGTTGAAGGCCGCTGACCCTCGCTTTGCTCCCCTAGCGCAGGGTTGTTGAGTAGATTTGCTGAGATAGCGCGTGGCTCACTGAGTGGTGATAATAGTCCACATCTTAGGGCAACTCCAAGACCTTATTCCCTCTCTCCTCCCCTCCTCTAGGGGCTCCCAGAGGTCCACTTTGCCTCCATTGTCCTCTCCTTGAATTTGAGGGCTTACCACTGTCCTTTCCTCTGGAACAAGGTTTGGGGGAGGCTGCCTCTCTGATGCCCTGCACACTTTCTGAGCTGAAGTCTGGAGCTGGGAGACATAGTGGGCGTGGATCTCCCATCTCCCTGGAGGCTGTGCAAACACTTACCCACAGACAGAAGCCCCGTGTCCCGCCTCCTCCCAGCAGTTGGTTGGGTGGGCCTGGCCAGATCTGCCTACAGCTGCTCTTCTTCCCATCCTTCCAGAGATGTGGAAGTTTCCACAGACACGGTCCTGTTCCTCAGTCTCCCCTCCCTGTTCCCTATCCCCCTGCTGCCCTGTCCCTCGAACCGGGTTGGCCAGGCTGAGGTGTTGGCCGGCCACCTGGCCAGCAAGCCTGCTCTGCTGGGCTGCCCATGTGCTGGGTCACGGCTGGGTCTTAGTGGAGACTGGGAGGGTGGAGATGGCTTTGGGCTACGTCCACCTGGGCCTGGGTGGCGTTTTTCATGGCCTACAAGTTGCCTGTGTTTGTTTTTTTTTTTGCCTATGATTTCTTAATAAAGGGATTTGCAGGTTTCTGTGCCGCTTTATGGAGGGTCTTCCCAGGTGGTACTAGTGGTAAAGAGCCCTCTTGGCAATGCAAGAGACTTAAGAGATGCAAGTTTGATCCCTGGGTCAGGAAGATCCCCTGGAGGAAGACATGGCAACCCACTCCAATAATTCTTGCCTGGAGAATCCCATGGACAGAGGAGCCTGGTGGACTACAGTCCATGGGGTTGCAAGGAGTCGGACATGACTGAAGTGACTTTGCACGCACGCATGCACCAGTTTATAATGTGCTGTGTCTGTATTTTGGGAGAAGAAACTGTATTTTCCTGGACATCGGATGAAGAGGTTGACTTCATTAGGCTCCTCAACTCATGACCCACTTGCGGGTCCATCCATGCAAAGCCACTGCATATCTATCATGTTTTACCTTAGTCTCCCTACGATGGTCATGCTGTTGGTCCCCCACCCCTTCCCTGCCAACACAGATAACAGAATGATGCATGTTCTCCCAAGCACCCCAGTGTTCACTGCGTGAGAATTTCTTTGAGAGATTTCGTAGGTGGGTTGTTGGGCAGGTTCATGTTGCATTGCATAATGTAGCAGTGGCTTGCTCTCCAGCATGGCTGGCACAGCCCACCCTTCCAGCCAGGCACGAGGGCTCCCGGATTCCTCAACCACAGTGGTATTTGGGGTAATCACCTCTCTAATTGTTTACCAGTCTCCTGGGGGTAAAGGGCGAATTATTGTTTTATAAGCCACTGAGGAGGAATTCTTAAAGTGCCAAGCCTCTCTGTTCCCTTCCTCCATTCACTGTTCCTGGAACCAGAAACTTCCTCTTCGGCATGGAGTGATTGCAGAAAGCCCCGACTCCCCAGGGAGTGGTGGTTTATAGATAGTCTGTTCATGCTTCATCCTCCCCTCCCCCACCCAGAGTGCACGTCACTGGTGTGGTTCCTTGGTCTCAGCTTGTCCCCCCTGCCGCCTGCTTTCTGCTTAGGGCATCTCTGGTACCCCGAAGGCTCTGGGTTCCCTGGAGCTTGGAACTTTCTCTTGGGAGGCTGTGTTGCTACCTGCATTCGGTGTGAGGGCATGTGGCGGTCCCTCAGGAGGGAGGTGTGGGCAGCATCGTAGCACTGGTGTGGGTTCTGGGCTGAGGTCGTCTTACTGATCACATGTCCTTGATTGGGTCAAGGAGCCTGGGGCCAGGGATTACTGGGGCACAGTGCCGGCTGGTGCATGCTGGCCCAGGCTCAGGCACACACCGGGCACCAGGGCAACCTCTGTAACCCTTGAATGGTCCAGGTGACCGTCTAGAAAACACAGGCAATTCCATAGACCCTGAGCATTTTCTATCATCTCACTCCTTTCTGTGAGCATCTGTCTTTTATTTCTTATATTTAAATAGGGAACTCAAGATATTATTAACAACTTATCATGTGCTAGGCTTTTTGCAAGGGCTTCCCAAATGCACAGTGGTAAAGAATCCGCCTGCCAGTGCAGGAGGCACAAGAGATACAGGCTCAGTCCCTGGGTTGGGAAGATGCCCTGGAGGAGGGCATGGCAACCCACTCCAGTGTTCTTGCCTGGAGAATCCCATGGACAGAGGAGCCTGGTGGGCTACAGTCCATAGGGTTGCAAAGAGACGGACACAACTGAGTGCACTCACACAAGCTTTTTGCAAATGTTAGCGCATGGAAACCCCTTAACAGCCCAGGGTGAAAGACAGGCTCAAAAAGGGCAAGAATTTGCTCAGGTCTCAGTGTTAGTAAGTGGCAGACCCAGATCAAATCCAAGTCCTCTGCCCCTAAACGCATCCTCTTAAGCATGAAGCCCATGGTCCTTAGTGTGGTCTCCAGCCCAGCAGCATCAGCACCAGGTGGACTGTTGTGGGAAATGCAGTTTCTCCACCTGCCCATTAACTATGGAAGCAGAAGTCTGGAGGGATCCGTAAATCTGTTCTAGCGAGTCCTCCAGGTGATTCTAATGCATGTTCAAGTTTGAGAACCACCGCATGGAGCTACTCAGCTTCACGTTTTTCCTTTTATTTGTTTTCCGTCCTGCTCTTGTGTCATTGGGCCGGTCAGGGTAAGCTCAGACTTTGGGCCTTGGCCTCTCTTTGGAGGTTTCCTGCTCACTAAAGAGGTGCAGTGGCTATCTCTATTGGGTCTGGGGCCTCTAGGAACCCCTCCCAAGTCCCTGAAAGCAATGGGCAGAGCTGATGCCCCCGCTGCCTTCAGCTCCAAGCCTCTGGAGGTCAGAGTTCCTGACCCTGTGCCAAAGGGGTTGTCTTGAGAGGGCAGGTGTCCCAAGGGTGGACTGTGGGACAGGCCAGAACAGAAGCTCCAGTCCAGCGGGTTATTCAGGGACACAGAGAAGAGACTTGGGAAACTTCTTGATCCAAGCAGTGTCTCTTTCTTTTCTGCAAATTTGTAATAAGTGGTTTGGCCTCTCCAGAGGTTCCCCCATGGGGGGCTTGGAGCCTGGGCAGAATCCTTGTTCCCAGTCAGCAAAGCTAGCACACTCAGTAGAAATGACCCTGGCGAGAGAGGGGTTGCTAACTGTACTGTATTTTACTTTTTGAGCCCTCACCATCAGTCTGGTACTGTGCTCTTTAATTCTTACCACAATCCTAGGAGGGAATGGATTGATTATTCCCATTTCACGGATGCGACCATCGAGGCTTCAGGCTATAAAGTTGAGAGTCTCAGCTCAACCACACAGAGGAGTCAGGTTAGATGCTTGAGGTGGCCAGACCACAGATTCCCATATTTTATGAATACCAGGCAGGGCCTGATCCTTGTCATGTGGGGAAGTTCTCTATGGAATTGAGTGGCCCGTGGCTCTCAGCCTCGTGCCAGGAAAACCAAATGACCTCACATGTGAATGGCTTTTCCTTCTTTGGGGAAAGAATGTACAGGCCATTCCTGTGAGTTGCAGCCCACGTGGCCTGTGTGCTGTCAGATCCGCAAGGGCCAGACTCAGACTCCAGACGTGGGGGAGGTGTCACAGGCAGGCCGACCCTTGGCTTGTCAGTGGGGAGCAGGCTGTTCTCGACTTGGGCTCCCCAACTGGTGTGAAGTGTGCCCAGGTAGAGCCAAGAGGCCTTTCATGGCTAAGCGGGTGTCCTGGAGCATGACCTGCTCTTTGGAGTCACCACTCTCTTTGGAAGCAGCAACAAGACCAGTGGTGCCTAAAGCCCACAGTCAGGCCTGGCCCAAGTGCTACACATGCGCCCTAGATGAGCCCAGGCCTCCCCGCTGGGAATCTTGGTTTCAATTACTTCAGTATCTAGAGAGGGCGAGGGTCTGGGGCCTGCCTTTGAGACTGGTTTCTTCTAGTGGGCCAAATGGGTTTTTAAAAGACTTAGTGGGGTCTTGGAATATTTTCATAAAAAAATAGTTTTATTGATATATATAATTCACATTCCATACAATTCACCCATTTAAAATGTACAATTTAATGTTTTTTTTAGCATATTCAGATACATGCAACCATTACTGCAGTCAATTTTAGATCATTTTCATCACCTCCAAAAGAAACCCCACTCCCTTTAGCTATCGCTGACCCCCAGCCCTAAGCTACCACTACTCTATGTCTGCCTCTTGTAGATACATTTTTGGTTTTTTGACATCCAGAGAGCACTTAGTCTGCATCAGACACTGGGCTAAGCCTTCTGTGTTAGCTCACACGACCCTCATTTAGAACAACTGCATGGAATAAACTTTTTTTTTTTTGTCTTTATCTTACTGATGTGGAGACTGAGGGTCCGCGAGTCCAGGATCTCAGAGCCCACAGTGACAGAGCCTGCCAATGGCTGGACCGTTGCTGAGTCTCTTTCCTCCTAGGAGAGGCCAGCTGTGGATGGCGGTGGACTGGCCGAGAGGGAAGCCCTTTTTGCTTCACTGGGATCACACGCCACCTGACTTAAAATGGCCCTGAAATCTCTCAGCAGCCCTAGGTTCACTGGCACCTGTAGGAAGGCCCTGGGCTGTCTTCCAGGGGCCTCGGCGGGAAGAGGGGCCTGGAACAACACTTGGAGGGGCTGGGAGCTCTCCTCTCTCCAGGACATGGAGGTCAAATCACCTCCTAGAATGAGCCCCCTGTGCCGTGGCCTTGTGGCCTTGGCTGCCCTCCGGTCATCTGGTGATGTGTCTCCCCAAATGGGCTGCAGGTGGACATAAACCAGAAACACGGGCTCCTGCTTCTCCCCGTCCTGTTCTCCTCACCCTGGCCAGAGGCTGGTCTCGGGGTTTCCTCATTAGCAGGAGAGATATTACAGAACTGTTTCTTCATAACTTGTAGAGCTCTGTGAATGATTAACTTTGATTAAATAGAAAGGGAATGGGAAGTGAGAGCAGCAGGGAGCAGACACTGATGGGGCTCCTGTCCTGTCCTCACGCCTGGCTGTTCTGTTTCCATGGCCCTCACCTGACAACAGCCCTGCATATGGTGATGTTCTGTATCCCCATTTGTCAGACAAAGCAACTGAGGCCACAACCAGTTCATTAAAGCCACACAGCCACCGAGGGACAAAGGCCGGCTGGTTTAACATTTTTTAAAGCGTCTGTTGTGAACAGAGCACCAGACTGTCTTTAAATACAGAAGATCTAATGTGGTCCTTTTTCATGCCATGCTAGGCTGTCATAGGTCTTGTTATCCCCATCTTACAGATGGGCATCCTGAGGCTGGGATTGAGAATTTTGTCCAGAGAGACACAGCTAATGAAAGGTGTAGGTGGAGACCCGGCTCAGTCCAGTTACAGAGTCCAGCTCTGTTGGGAGCCTCCAGCCACCTGCCTCTGAATTGCCGGTACCCCAGCATTCACCCGACTTCAGGGGGAAAGCGAGTAGGGTGGTGCCCTCTCAGAGCAGAGGAAACCGCCTGGTGGTTCAGCACCACTCCCAGGTGGGTGGAAAGTAAACAGATCTGGGTGGAGATGTTCTTGGGGACTCTGCTTTTCATCTGTGAGTGAAGCAGCTGACAGCTTGCTTTGAAAGGCTGGCGGCCAGCCCTTGATAAGTTAACCAGATACTCCTGTTTACGTTACCAGAACACTGGGCATTGAGATCACTGCTGGCAGGCCTTTGCTTGGACAGCCCACCCAGTGCCCATGCCCTGGCCAGACTGGCAATGTGTGGGGGTCAGAGGGAGAGAGAACTCTTCCCTGGCTGGTCCTCAGTGACCTCCCCCCAGGCCAGCAGATGCTGCAGAGACCTCGGCCCTGAGTCCTCAAGGTGCCCTGGCCTGATGCTTGAACATGGCGGCCAGGAGTGGCAGAGGAGGTGGGCTCTGCTTGGCAGCCATGGCAGGGCCCCCGCCCAGAGGGGTGCGACGGGTTGGGAGGCTGCTGAACTGGTATCTCAGGTGATGAGCCCTAGAGCCTAGACCAGGGTCCTGGTGCCCTCCTCCAGGGAGGGGAAAACCATCCGATGAGAAGCCAGCTTGTATGGGAAGCCCTGCACCACCTTCAAGAGGCTTAGAAGCTTATTTGGGTTTTTCTGGGCTGCTGGGCCAGGGGTTTCTCCTCTTAATTTCCTGACTGTTCGCTGTCTGACTGTTGAGGTGGACATGTGGGCATGATTGCTGCTTTATCTTCATGTCCTGGTCCCTAATTATGACGTTCCTTATTTTACACTGATAAGGCACGTTAAGAGTTTTTCACAACCCTTTCTCTGTATTTTATTCTTACTAATTCTTTTAAATAGATGGAATAATTTTTATTTATCAATTCTTGTTTTATTTGGAAGTGTGTGTTTGCTCTCTGATCATTCAGGAGCACTGACCCCACCCCACTGCCACTCCAAGTCCTAGAGAAACCAAAAGTTCCCTCTGTCCCATCCCAGTTGTCCGACTTCCCAGATAAATGTACACACTTCCAGACAGGCTTTTCTTATATTTGCATAGCTTAAAAAAAACAAACATGACTGCACATGGTATAAAATTCAAAAGAAACAAAAGAATATCCTGTGAAAAGCAAACACCATGCCCTCCCCTGTCAGGAGCCTCCTACCTCCCCTCCCTGAAGGCAGCTGCTATGCCTGGTCCTTGCGTGTCCTTCCAGGGATGTTCTGGCATAAAGCTTTTAGGGACTATCCAGTAAAATAATAACAGGTGTCTTGTTGTGAGAGGTAGGCAATCTTGAGGCCGAAACGCTGATCATGCATTGAGTCGCTGAGATGAAACTGCCCCCGTGGACTTGACTGTATTGGCCTCTCTGACAAGGAGCAGAGCCCATCCGTTGTGATCAGCCTTACGCGGGAACAGAGGACGTGTGGTGTGCTCTCCCTGTTTGTAGTTTTTACGCTCGTGTGTTACGATGGGACAAGTTGCCCGGCTCCGACCTGCGGGGTCTGAGGGATGCTTTTGAGGTTACGTAGGTGGAAAGGGTTGAGGTGACTTATACGAGGTCACACTCATGCCTGGCTGAACCAGGGCAGAGCGCAGGTTTCCTAACCCCTGTGCCTGGAACAGTAACTCCCCCGGAGTGAGTGTTGGGATCCCAGGGGAGCGGGAGGATATGCCTGGGAGAGGTGTGGTCAGCACGTGAGGCTGGGGCCTGGCGGCCGGTGAGGTGGTACTGCTGTCTCCCACTCGCTGAGCCAGTCTCGTTTGGCTGCAGGTGGGGTATCTTGTTTACCCTGCTGCAGGACCAGTGGAGAGGTCAGCCAGGAATGGATGGCCT
Source organism: Giraffa tippelskirchi (assembly GCF_054371585.1). Taxonomy (NCBI): domain Eukaryota; kingdom Metazoa; phylum Chordata; class Mammalia; order Artiodactyla; family Giraffidae; genus Giraffa; species Giraffa tippelskirchi. The sequence continues at coordinate 140,977,324 of NC_137281.1, read as the reverse complement.
GGACTGAGGGGAGTGAGTGCTGGCAGGCAGAAGGCCTGGGAGGAGATGGGGACCGCCAACCACATTTGCAGATGGATGGGCAAGGAAGAAGAAAAGGCGTCGGCAATTCAGCTACAGGAGCACGAGCTCTGCTGGCATAGGGATTTTGTTTCCATCATTTTTTCTGATTCATGTGATTGCTCACATAGTTTTAAGCCTGTGGTGCATACAGTTTTGTATCCTGCTTTTTTGTTAATTACATGTCAGCCTTTTCCTGTAATATATAGTTTCAGAACCCATCATTTTGGCCATCTAGTGTTCCATTAAGTGGATGAACCATAATTTACTTAACTAATATTTTATTAATAGAATTTGGGGCTATTTCTACTTTTTTTCCTCTTAAGTAATGCTGGCAAGGATGTTTTTGTCCCCATGGCCCTCCTCTTTCTTGAGTGATACTTACCGAGGAGAGCGTCCCAGCATTGGGCTCAGAGTCTTGCCCATTTTAGCTCCCCTTGGTGAGTTGCCTGCCACCAGAGATGTGCCCCGCGTCAGCCTGCCCACTGTGACGTGCTGTGGCTTTGCCACTGTACCTACCCTTTAATGGGAATTAGCAGAAAGTTCCTTTTGCAGATGTTATAAATGAAGATTGGTACCTTGGTTTGAGTTCACACGGCATGGTGGTGTGTGTACATGAGCGTGTGAGACACATCTGATTGTTGTCCCTGGTGACAGGTGTGGGTCCTTGATCAAGCCTAAATGAGAAGAGCCCCTGTGGCCTCTCACAGGACGGACCTCGAGTTTTTGATTCCGGATTCCCAGATGGCTGACGCCGGCAGTGGTCTGTGAAGAATGTTAGCCCTGCTGGGCACAGCTGTCTGCTGAGCGCGTGTGCTGACACACACGTTCTTGTGTGGTAACTCTGTCGTTAGGAGACTTAGAAAGTTGTCACGTTTTCGCACAGCGGAACCAGGGACCCTGTCAGTCTTCATTCAAATTTAGCCTGCCTGTATCTTTTGAGGGGGCTGTGGAATGTCTTACTTTTATATTGTTCGGAGAGAGCATGGCAACCCACTCCAGTACTCTTGCCTGGAAAATCCTATGGATGGAGGAGCGTGGTAGGCTGCAGTCCATGGGGTTGCACAGAGTCAGACATGACGGAAGCGACTTAGCAGCAGCAGTGTTAAAAAATATAAAAGTCCAGATTTCTGCCTCCTCTTCATTCGAAGTCTGCTACCTGAGGACCCATGTTCCCTTGTGGAGCCAAGGAGAGAAGCCTACTGTCTCCTCACCACACCTGCCCTGGTACTGAGGCCTGTGTTCTGATTGCCAGTTACCAGCTTGCAACCAGGTCTTTGCGCCCATGTTGCTCTCCTGAGTAGAAACCCAACGGAGAGCCCAAGAGGGCCTTTGTTTCAAGAGAAATTCTGGAGTACACATGGAGGCGAGGTCTCGCCAGTCCCACTTTTCTTACGCTTGCCCATTGTGCTCTTTTATTAAACCTCTTTGTGCCTCAGTCTCCTTATCTGCAAAATGGGGAGAGTCATAGCGCCTGCCTCATAATGTTGTCATGAAGATTGAGTTAAAAGGGCTAAAGCATGCAGAAGGGGATCCAGCACAGAGCGAGTGCTCGACAGATGTTAGATGCTGCTGTTATTATTGTTAATGGCATATGTGTCTGCTTCCTCTAGACTAGATTCTCAGCCAGGGGAGATTTTTGGTTATCACAGCTTGAGGTGAGGGATGTTACCTGCATGTAGTGGGAAGGTCCGGGAATGCTGCTAAACATCCCATGATGTATGGGACAGGCTCCAAACCCTGAACAAAGTAGTAGCCGACCCAAAATATCAATGGTCTTGAGCTTGAGAAACTCCGCTCAGACACTGAAGCATGTGATCCTTTGTCCAGTTGAACTCTTCAAACACATCTCTGAACCAGCTTTTCAAGGGCTGCTTTGCACTCTTGAAGAATCAGTATTATAAGGGACCTACTTAGCTCAGCCATGAGGGGGTGCTTGGTTGAATCCTCTCTCAGCACCCTCACCAAGCACATGCCTTTGTTGGGTAACACACTGTACGTCCAGCGCTTGGTCTGTCCGTTATTACATAGAACTCTAGGCTTCCTGTCCTTCATCCTAGTAACAGTAGCTCCCATTTGTCGAGCCTTATGTGTGGGTGATTGTGCTTAGCAGTTGCTGCGTGTTGCCACACTGATCCACAGCACCCTTCTAGGCATATTCTATTATTTTACCCATTTTACAGATGTGGAGGTTGAGGGTTGGAAAAGTGAAGTCATTTGCCCAAGGTTACTCAGGGTCAGAGGTGGGATTAGAACTAGGTCAGTCTTACTGTAGAATACACGTTCCTCACCATTGGTGCCTGCCTTGTTCTGCCCAGGGCTGCACCTAACACATTTATTTGCTCGTCCATAGGATGGTCTTTCAAACATTTGGATGAGCCCCTGAGTCCACTTTTCTTTTTTCCTGGTCAGAGAGCCCCAGTTCCCAGAGTTCTCCTCAAAGACATGTTTCTGATCTGCTCACCATCCAGAATATTCTTCCATCTCTGGACAAGCAGCTGCCTGCCTTGGGACTCTCCATCATGCTGCCCCCAGAGAGGCAGCCCACCCCACGCCAGCTCTACTGACGGTCCATCAACTCAAGACACTCTCTGCCATTGCTGACCGGAGTCTCTCTGGGTGGTGTTTTCACTTCACAGTGACCAGTTTCTCATGACATGCCACAAGATTCAGTTCACCTGTCTGCCCTTGGTTCTGCTGTTCCCTTCCAGCACCCCACCCACACCTGCACCTGAAATCCCCATTGTCGTGGTGGAGCAGAAAGTATGTGGGGCTGGGAGTCAGGAGGGCAGGTTGTGAACATACCCAGCTGTGTGGCTTAGGAAAAATCACCCACCCTCTCTGGTCCATGTGCTCCAGTTGTAAAGTGAGGGTTTGGCTCTGATGTGCCAAGCATCTCTTCCAGTTCTTTGATGACATGTGTTGAATACCATGAACTTGTAATGCTGCTGCTGCTGCTGCTAAGTCGCTTCAGTCGTGTCCGGCTCTGTGCGACCCCATAGATGGCAGCCCATCAGGCTCCGCCGTCCCTGGGATTCTCCAGGCAAGAATACTGGAGTGGGTTGCCATTTCCTTCTCCAGTGCATGAAAGGGAAAAGGGAAAGTGAAGTCACTCAGTCGTGTCCGACTCTTGGCGACCCCATGGACTGAAGCCTGCCAGGCTCCTTCGTCCATGGGATTTTCCAGGCAAAAGAGTACTGGAGTGGGGTGCCATTGCCTTCTCCGGAACTTGTAATAATTATCTCTAATTATTGTGGTAACAGTAATGACAGGTAATTATGGAGCAGCCCCTGTGTTCCAGACCTTCTTTTCAGTGTTTTTAAGAGGATTGTCTCAGGAAATTCTTCACCAACCCCGTGCTGTTATTGCTCCACTTTACAGACAGGTGCCTTGAGGCAGAGCCACATTGAGTCACTTGCCTGAGGTTATCACCTGGCTAGAAATGGATGAGCTGGGGTTTACCTTGTCTTCTTCAGTGACTGAATCCTTCCAGTCTCTTGGATTCCTGCTCTGTGGAGTGATTTTTATTTTCAGTTTTTAAAAAAGAAAAATTTTGACCGCACTGCCTGGCTTATGGGATCTTAGTTTCCCAGCCAGAAATTGAACATATGCCCTCAGCAGTGAAAGAGCGGAGTCCCTCCAGGGATTCCCTCTGTGGAGCGATCTTAAGCAAGTCCTGTGACCTTCCTGTGCTCAGCATCTTGTGTTTTACTCCTTGTATTTCCCTCCTCCCACCAAGGTCACGACCCTGAATACGGCTTGACTTCAAAAGCTCAGCCCCTGACTCATGCTTACGGGGTAACCCTCTGTACCCCAGATCCCAGCTGGGCATGATTATTCAGACACCTTTTAGAATCTAAAATTTAGTTAGTAATGATGGTAATGACTACTACTTGCATACTTGATATATTTTAAACCGCATTAGTATTAATATTATTTTATCATAATTAATATAAATTAACAACTTAGTATGTCAATATAATCTTTTCCTGATTTTTTTTTGTGTGTGTGTGGTAAAATACACTGTATTATTTAATCTTCATTGCAGTCCTGTCTGGTAGATGCTATTGTCCCCCATTTACAGATGTGAAAACTGAGGCTCAAGAAGGCCTGTGGGGCTAAAGTCACATGCTAGTGCATCTGAGCTGGGAAGTAGGGAAAGCATGTTCTTGAAAGCCATTTGCCTTTTCAGTACATTTTAAGGAAGTATAGGGAATATGCTGGTGGTCCAGTGGTTAGGACTCGGGTGCTTTCATTGCCAGGGGCTTGGGTTTGATCCCTAATTGAGGAACTAAAATCCCACCAGCCACATGGCTCAGCCCCACCCCATCATCCCCCCCAAAAAAAAGGAAATATATGGACAGGATACTTGTTAAAGATGTAATGGAAAGCCCTTAGAGGATCTTGTATGAAAGCAGGATTGTGAGACCCGCAGAGAATGTAGACAGAGTTGGTTCTCTCTCCATCATTTCTGTGGACCTTGACTTAACTCCTGTGTCCCATACTCCCCCACCCCCTGTTGGAGCCGGGCCAGGACCGTTTGCAGCCTTGAACTACAGCGCTGGATAGTTACCCTCTTTGTCTCCTAAAATCACCTTCATGCCAGATTACACGTGGGCAGATGCTTCCAGGTCAGTGAGAAGCTGAGCAACAGTTGGGGTCCTCTGCCAATCCCTCCCTCTCTGTCCAGCGTCCTCCGAGGCTGTGCAGTGGGGCTGGAGGTGGGTGAAGGTTGAGAAGGGAGTGAGCCCCACTGTAGCTCTGGCCACCCTTCCAGCATGGAGCCCAGGCCCTTTCCCTAAGACCTGTCTGCACACCCGAGCTCATTCTACAGCAAAGCGGGTCCCCGGTAAAGCCTGTCAGCTCCTATCTCCTTAGTCAGGTTGTGAGACAAAGCACGGACCCCCTGATGGAGCTCTTGGAGCAAGGGGACGCTCAGAGGGGGCAGGGCCTGGTTGGGAGTGAGGCAGCAAGATGCCATTTGCCTTTATTTGAAGTCAGGCTGAATTGTAACCCTACTGGGGCCACACTGCCTGCCACGCCAGGGCATCTGGGCTGGAGGCCGTGGGGCCAGGGTCTCTAGCATGTGCGTCCCCTGTGGCTGGTGGCTTTTCCTCCTGCCCAGGGGCGGATGCCTCCCTCAGTCATAATTTGGGAGCTGAGGCTTCAGGACCAGGGCGTGCCCGTGCCAGAGGAGAGTGTCTGTGTGTTGTGCAGGGAGGACCTCGCTCCTGACTCTGCTGTCTCCTCTCCCAGGGCCCTGTCAGCCTTCTCTGCTGGGGGATCCACCAGGCCACGGTCAAAGTCGTAGGCTTTCTGCCCCCAACACTGCACTTTTAGCCCTCTTCCCATAACACATCGGGGCCAGTTCAATAAAAGAGTTCTCAGGCACAAGGTGTCATCTTGGGGACACTGTGCATTGCTTGCACGGATGGAACCCAGGACCGAGCTGGGTGGCTGGAGGAGGGAGGAGGGTGTGGGCTGGGAGCACCAGGGAGGTTCTGGGAGAGCTAGTTTTCTCCTCCCTCTAATCATTTATTGAGCATGTTCTAAGTGGCAAGCACTTTGTAGATGTTTTACAGTTAATCCACCTGATATTTATAAAGTGCCGACACTACCCCTGTTTTGCGACTAAGGGACCTGAGGTTTAGGGAGGCGAGTCTGCAGCTCACACAGCTGGTAAAGAGTGGATCTGAGTGCTAAACCGTATCTGGTTCCCCCCAAGTGCATGTTCTTAATCACTGAGTTACTATTTCCTCTGTGGCCCGAGCTTCAAGCTGGGTGCTGCTTGTTGGGGAGGTGCTCAGAGGCCCCTTCCTGGCAGTCACCCTATTGGGGTCAGGACAGGGCCTTGGGGTCTTAGCCAGGTGCAGCCCCCTGCGGCCTCAGAGGCAGGCCTTTGTGGGAGGGAGTTTGGGCAAACACAGGTGCATCTCAGCCTCCAGGGCTCTGGGACTGGCTTCTCCAGGAAATGGGGCTGGCTGCTTTCAACAGCACTTTTCCTCTTGCAAAAGCGGTATCTTTTTATCTCTTCCTCCTTCCTCTCACTCCATCCCCTCTCCACAGCTGGGTGGTAAACAGTGAGATTTCACGGTCCCCCTAACTATGAGGGTGCTGGCGATCCCCACCAGGACCCTGGCACCACTGGACCCGAAACTCTGTCTGAGCTGCTGGGGTGATCCACTTCTTGCCAAGTCAGCCGAAAACCCCAGGCAGAAGCTGATGGTGGGCCTGGGAGGGAGATGAGGGGAAGGTACTGTGGAAATGCAAGATGGTGGTAAATGACCCGCCCTCGTCAACATAGAGTATGGTGACACCCAGGCAGAAGTGCATATATGAACACATGACAGCTGGGAGAGAACAAGGAACCACAAACAAAATTATACGTATTGTAAAGATTTAAAAATTCTTTAATTTTTTTTGCATCAAAAAATTTACAGCAAAATGAAAAGAAAACCTAAGTAGCCTCTCATCCCCTGCTAGGTTTGCAATGTCAGCACGAGAGGAAGAGGACCCAGTGAATACTCTTTTTTTTTTTAATTAAAATTATTTATTTGACTGTGCTAAGTGTTAGTTGCAGGATCTTTGATCTTCATTGCAGCATGTGGGATCTAGTTCCCTGACGAGGGATTGAACCTGGGCCTCCCGCATTGGGAGTGTGGAATCTTAGCTGCTGGACCACCAGGGATGTCCTGTAGATACTCTTTCCTGTCCTGCTGTATCTTCTTTCCTCTGAGCCAGAGGGTTCCTGGGGTCCCTGAGAGAGCTGTCAGTCCCTTGCCCTGATACCTTTCAGGTGTGGTTGGATCTTCCTGGATCCTCTCACTTTGTATCAGTTCCTCACTTGCTCCTTCACTCAGTTGTCTCAGTTTTACATCCACCAGAGTGTCTGTTGCACAGGGCAAGGGTTTTTGTTATTTTGCTCAGTGCTGCATCTGTGACTCTGTGCGCTGAGACTCTAGGGTGAACACTGAGTCCAGGTGTGAAGCTGACCAGTGGCCATCTTGCAGTGGGATTAGAGCAATGATGGAGGAGATGCAGGGTGTCAAGGGCTGACACATCACCCGATGTGGTGGGTGGCTATCTGGAAGGCTTTCTGAAGGAGGTGATCTCTTAGCCCAGTCTTAGGGGAAGAGTGTGAGTTGGCCAAGCCTGATATAGAGGACACTCCAGGCTGAAGGGTCAGTGTGTGTCTCCTGCCCACCTTCAGTCTGTGTCAGATTCATCAAACTTTGGAACAGCCCACACATCCCTCTTGCCTATCATGGGAGTGGACTTGCCTATAGAGTAGAGATGTGTTTGCAGGGAGAGAAAAGAGTATCCTGTGTTGCTAAGTGCCTCGTGAAATATGATTTAAGAATGAAGCCTGGACTTTCCTGGTGGTCCAGTGGATAAGAATCCGCCTGCCAGTGCAGGAGACCTGGGTTTGATCCCTGGTCTCGGAATTGGAAGATCTCACATGCCTCGAGGCAGCTAAGCCCGTGTGCCACAACAACTGAGCCCGCATGCTGCAACTACTAAAGCCTATGTGCCCTAGAGCTGGCAGTGAGAAGCCCACACCCCTCAACTAGGGAGTAGCCCCTGCTCATCACAACTAGAGAAAGCCCATGCACAGCAGCAAAGACCTAGCAGAGCCATAAATAAATAAAAAAATAACAAAAAAGGAACAAGGCCCAATGTTGGGGGAATGTCATAACACAGCTTCCTCTCCCCTCGTGTGACTGCTGTCTCCTCTTCTTGCTCCAGCCTCTTCAACTCTTGCTTATAAACCTGCTCAGCCATTTCTTCTCCCCGGTCCTCACTGGCGTGGCATCCTGCCCTCCTCCTGCCCATTTTTGCCACTTCGCTTTGGAGTTCCCTAGGGCAAGAGGAAGTGGTGGTGGGGGTCATGAGTCTGGTGACCTTTCCGAAGAGGAGGAATATTTCTAATTTCTAGCGTGGTCACTGCTGTTTTGATGAATAGCTCCCTCTCACCATTGCCACTTGGCAGCGCGGGTGGGGAGAGACCTGGCTGGCCTTGCTGGGGGTGACTGAATGTTGGCTGTTGAGCCCCTATGTAAGCGAGAGTACCATTTGGTGCAGAGAAGTCTTGAGTCGGCAAGGAATAGTTTGGATCTAAAGCAGGAGAGCTCTTCTCTGTGTGAGCTGGGGAGAGGCACTTGCCCAGGTTTTGTTTGGATGGGCGAGTGAAATTGAAGCGCATACTTTTTATTTCTCGTTTTTGTTGAGTCACCCCGTTCCTTGAGTGAGACACCAGGAGGTGCATTTGGCCTGGGACAGCTTGGTTGGTGACCTGCCTGATCATCTGCTTAAGACAGAATACAGAAGCTTCAAAGTTCTCTCCCCATAGATCAGAAAATTACAATGTTGATGATCTTTCATTTAGTCTCCTTACAGTCCCTTTTAAAAATTCTTGCTCATACTTCTGCAGTTTAGGGTGCCTCCACCTCCCATCTCCTGTATACAAACATGCACTGTAGGCTACTTATCTCTCTCCTTATCTGGACACTGTCCCTCTGAACTCTGTCCCCAGTAAAACTGATTAAAGCTCTCCATTAGCTAGCTGCCAAGTGGGCAAGGATTTAATAAATTTATTTACCTTATGGTGTTAATGAGGCTTAATATTTTACCTCTGGGATACTCCGCCTTGTAACTGTGAAGATCCAAACTAAGCTTTAAAATCTGAGAGGTAAACTGCCAAGAATAGAATCATACCAATTCTAAATGTAGGTGGGGATAATGGTTTCGGAAGAAGGTCAGGAGGGTGGACTTTAAAAGGAGGGTGCTGCTTTGTCCATCCCACTGGTGCCCACCCAAGCTGCTGGCCCTACAGGGAAACAACCCCTCAGCTATTGCCTTGCGATGAGGTGAAGGAGATTGTGTGAGACAACCATACTGAGAGGTTTTATGGGCTCTACTGAGTGGATTTCTTGCCCTCTTTGACCCTGTCAGATGTTTTGACCAACAAGGATGACAACGCCAGCCCACTCGGCATCTTGCACAAAACAACTGGAAAAATGACATGAGGCAGCCGGGTCCTGGGGACACAGTGAAGCCCTCGTGAGAGCCTCAGAGACTTTGTGGCTTGTGGGAGAGCCTGACCACTTGCTCTTCTTTCCTTCCTGCAGACGTTTACAGCATGGTGCAACTCCCACCTCCGGAAGGCGGGAACGCAGATCGAGAACATTGAGGAGGATTTCCGGGACGGCCTGAAGCTGATGCTGCTGCTGGAGGTCATTTCAGGTGAGCTGGTGAGCTGGACCACTGGTCTTGGGAGTGCCAGGGCAAAGGTGATGCCAGACAGGCAGGGTCACCATGGCCCAGGATCAGGCATTGCAATCCACTGGGTTCTGCCCCTTTGGGAATGCTGCCCTGACACCTCTGCTTCTGCTCCATCTTTGGTTGGGGCTAGTTTTGGAGCTTTAGAAAGAGTGGGAGATGGCATGTGATTTCGGATCCTGAGACTGAGTTTGGGCTTGGCTCTGCTGCCAACTGTCTGTGTGTCCTTGGACAAGTCACTGCCTTTCTGCCTCAGCATCCTCATTTGCATAAACAGCTGTCTGAAGGTTGGTCTCTGGTGTCTCTTCTCCTCCAAGGCTAGAATTCTTTGGTCAGGAAAGCAACCACTTCTGCCCATCTCCAAATGCTGGCTCCTCTGCTACCTATCCACCTATATCAAGGTGATCCTAGTTCCTTATCTGGTCCCCAGTTTGGCATTTGGATGTCCAGATATCTGGAGGGACAGCTCCTGTCTCCAATGCCTATCTCCACTTGCTTGTAAATACCTTTCCTCCACCATCCCTTAAGGGTTGGAGGTCCTTGAGATTCTAGCCTTGGCTTACACACTGGGCAATCTTAGCTGCTTTCTTCACTTTATCTTCCATCTTGATGCCAGTGAGTCCTAGACTAGTGTCCAACCTTCTCCTTGGAGCCTCCTCTTAAATCCTGAATTGCACTGGGCATCTCCACCCATTTGTGCCCAGGCTTCAATACACAGTACCACGCCTGGCCCTTGCAAACCTCTTTTTCCTCCTGCAGTCTTCATCTTGTTCTTCTAAGCCTCATTCAGGAATCCTAGACAGCTCTTCCTTTGAAATTCAAGTTTCATTCATTCTGTTTTCTTCTTCTGTTCTCCTTCTTTGACCTCTGCTATGCAGGTAATCATTGTGCCTGTATCAGCTCTCACCTAGATGATCTCCAGAGGCCTTTGACCCCTCCTCCCAGCTCCCCACCTTCTCACTGCCCCCCATCACCCATAGTAGCCAGAGGGTCCATCTAATAGCCCAAATATGGTTGCACTGTTCCCTGCTTGAAACGTTTCAGTGCCTCCCTGGGGCTTTGTACCTGCAGCTCACATTCGTTAACATAGCTAGCAGAATCCTTCATGACCTGGCACCTGCTTTGTTTTCGACTAACTATTCCCAAAAAGGTGTCAGACTTCAGACTCCGCCACAGGAAGACATGCAGCCCTCGCCATGCCTGAGTCTCCCTGCTCTCTGTTTTCAGTGTTTTTGCACAAGCTCTGGCTGGCTTCTCTGCCCCTCAGTGCTTTAAAATATTTCCACTGAAAGTAGGGGTAGCGAGTGTGTGTATGTTCAAATACACATAACTTAAAATTTACTCTTTGGGCCATTTTTAAACGTGCACAGAGGCGTTGAGTACATTCACATTGTTGTGCAACCGTCATCACCAATACTCATCTCCAGACTTTTTCATCATTCCACACCGAGACGCCATGCCATTAAATGCCAACGCACCATCCCCTTCTCCCCCCAGCCCTTGCCCACCACCATTCTACATTCTATCTCTGTGAACTTGACTGTTCTAGGTTCCTCGTATTAGAGCAGTCATGTAGCATTTGTCCTTTTGTGACTGACTTATTTCATTTAGCATAAGGTGCTCTTGGTTTCTCCATGAAGTAGCGTGTATCAGAATCTCCTTCCTTTTCAAGAGCAGACAATATTCCATTGTGTACATATGTTCCACATTTTGCTTATTCAGTCATCTGTCATTCACACTTGAGTCGTTTCCACGTTTTGGCTATTTTGAGTATTACCGCGGAGAACATGGGTGTACAGATACTGTGTAAGTCTGTGCTTTCAGTTCTCTTGAGTATGTACCCAGAAGTGGAATTGTTGGATCCTAGGGTAATTCTGCATTGAATTTTTTCAGGAACTGCCGTATGTTTTCCTCTAATTGCCTTTTACTTTTTAAAATTTTAAATATATTTATTTTTTTAATTAAAGGATAATTGCTTTACCGAATTGTGTTGGTTTCTGCCAAGCATCAACATGAACCAGCCATATGTATATGTATGTCCCCTCCCTCTTGAACCTTCCTTCCATCTCCCTCCACATCCCACCCCCTAGGTTGTTACAGAACTCTAAATGCCTTTTAGAGTGTCCTTCTTACCTCTTCCTCCAACATGTCTTAGTTTAAGCAAATCTAGCATTGTTCTTTTTCATTTTTAAAAACTCAATTTAGGCATCTCCTCCAAGAAGGCTTCCCTGACCACCACCCCTTCTGTTCCTGCTTTGAGTGCCTGCCCTCCTCTGGGCTCCTGGAACAGACCGTTGATTCCTGTAGCATGTCATTTGCCACACAGCAGGATCATTTTTGGCTCATGCGTTTTCTGCCCACTGCACACCTGGCCCCGGAGGGCAGGGACAAATGTGTCTGTGTCCCAGGTGCTTAGATCTATATACTTGACAGGTAGGTGATGCTCAGCAAATACTAGTGTGACCAAATGCCCAGTTGGGCTTTTCCGAATACCTACCAGGTGCTTGCACTGAACAGGCCTGTGCACGTCTGGGAGGCAGCTCTTCTGTTTCCTGGGGTGGGGAGAGATTGAGTCATTGAGACGATGCCTTTTCCTCCCTGAGTGTCTCTGGAGATGGTTAGGATGACAGGAAGAGGAGGGGGGCTGCCGCCTGCAGAGGTCCTCTGAGTGTGGTCCCTGGACCACCCAGCAGAATCAGCAGGACTACATAGCCACATGTGGGTTCCCAGACCTCCAAAGTCAGAAACTCAGGAGAAAGGGGAAGGGGGCCAGACACCTACAGTCAGCAGGTTCTCCAGGTGATTTTGTGTGGACCGAAGTCCCAGGACTTTGCTACCTCCCTTGTCTTGGAGGAGCCCTGTTCCAGCCAGTGAATGTAGCTGGCAGTCAGGCTGGCGAGCTCAGGCTTAGCAGGACCTAAAGGCTGGGGCTCTAGTGGGAGCAGCCCTCGGTGGGTGGGCGGGGGGTGTGGGCACAAGGTACTGCCTCCATCCCTCCTATTGGAAGGGAGCCCTGGGGCGTCTCATCTGCCCAGGGGGGCAGTAGGGTACCTTCCCAGAGTGGGTGGGCTGTGGCCACCTTGGGAAAGCCGCACTTGGGAAGTCTTGATTTAATAATAAAAACCCAGCTGGGCTTCCCTGGATGCTGCCAGGCCAAGTGACATCTGTGGCAAGAAGTCTGTTCTGTGTAAGTCGGGTGGGGGGTCCTGGGGAGGGGGGCTCCCTTGGAGAAGTGCTGCTCTTGACAGGATGAACATGACCGTGCATCGGGGCCACCCTGCCCCTTGGGATCTCTCAGCCAGGCTTGTTGATGTGTTCGGAAGGGGGGTGGAGAGGGTGCCGCTGGGCTGGGCTGGAGACTGCGGTGGGTGTAAGGTCCTGAGTTCGAGGACGGTGGTTCCCAGACCTCTCGGAGATTGAAAGCTGTGCGCCCCTTCCCCAGGTCTGAGCACACGTTACATGTATGCATTTTTCAAATGGCTTCAGGGGATCCCTGGATACCTACTTCTGTGCTCTGAGCAGGGCATTTGGAGAACCAACTCATCAACCCCTGCTTCCCCGAAGCTTCTGACCATAAACACTGAACAGCAGAAGTTCCCACTGTGGGAAGTGGGGGTCGGGGAAATGGCCGTTGAGTGAGGGTGGAGGGTTGACTTGGAGCTGAGCCGAGAGTGTCCCTGGGCAGCAGTAACCGGACAAGAGCTACGATTCTCAAATGAAAGAGGGGCTCTGTGGGCAACACATAGGGAACTTTCTCAAAATACCCTAGCGTGACCTACACACTCTCCCGGATCAAAACAGTCTAGGCTAGGAGTTCAGGGCCTTTGCAAATGCTGTTCCTTCTGCCTTGATTGCCATTCCATGCAGTCTGGGTCTGCTGGCCTCCCACTCAGAGGCCTCCCCTGACCGCCTCACAACTTTTTCACCCTCCTAACTGCCCTCCTCCTCTGTAGTCTCTTTTAAAGCATTTGTTTTAAGCATGTCTCCTTTTTGGCTTTTTGTTCATTTGTATATGTTGATGTGTGTTGAAGGTATGTCTCTCCTCCCAGACCGAAAGTCCATGAAGGCAGCAAGCTGTTTTGTTCACCCCTGTATTCCTAGCACACAGCCAAGTCCTTTGACATAAACTCAGGGCTTAATACAGATGTGTTGAGTGGCTGCAAGCAGTTTAGAGCTGAGAAGTAGGAGAACAGTGTTTCACTTCCCATTCCTCCCTCTCCTGTTCAGGTGAACGTTTGGCCAAGCCGGAGAGAGGCAAAATGAGGGTGCACAAGATCTCCAATGTCAACAAGGCCCTGGACTTCATAGCCAGCAAGGGGGTCAAGCTGGTGTCCATAGGAGCTGAAGGTGAGTAAGGCCTGCTCCCTGGCTGCCCCCTACCACCATCCCATCCCTCTGCATCTAGCCAGATTTTCTGTCCCCACCTCTTGATTCTATTGGCCTTTTCTAGCCTGACTCCTCGACCCACACATCCATGGGGGCATTTGGAAGTAGGGGTCTCAGCATCTGGCTGGCCAGTGGATCCTTCATGTAAAAACGGCACTTTCCATCTAGTCTCTGCACCTTGGTGACCGTGACCCCAACTCCCCCACTCCCTGCTGAATCCTAGTGCTGTGGGATCTGTGGGATCTGTGTATGTGGAATGCCACCTCCCCCTTCTGCAGGCCTGGCTGTGTTCCCCTGTCCTGAGCACAGAGTTCTGTGGTCTGGGGAGAGTGTATGTATGCTGGTGTGTAGAGAGAGCCCCTGCAGGATGGCTGTCCAGAAGGCTTTAGGAACTTTTTTTTTTGGCCACACCGCGAGGCATGAGGGATCTTAGTTCCCGGACCAGGGATCGAACCCATGTCCCCTGCATTGGGAGCATAGAGTCTTAACTGCTGGACTGCCAGGGAAGTCCCAGGAATATTCTTAATAACATTTCCCTGCAGAGCAGCTTCTTGACTTTTTTCCCTTTTACTTAAGAAAAAAAAAATGTTTATACACCTGAAACTAACACCAGATTGTAAATCAGCTATACTTCAATCTTTAAAAATTGTTTAAAGTTCAGTTTAAACCATTATTAGCATGTTCTTAATGGTTAGAAGGAGGTGGCACAGTTTTTTGTGTGTGGTTCTGAAGGACTTGGAGAGGGTTGAGGTGATTAGAATCAAGTACCATAACCAGGCCCCATGAGGACTGTGTCCCATGGATTCATCAATGGATTGGGCACCTGCTGTGTGGTGCCAGAGATTAAAAGGTGGGTAGTACACAGTCTCCATTCATTCATTCATTCATTGTAGATATAACCTTAACTGTAATTACTGATCACTTGTTCTGCAGCAGGCACTATGCTAAAACCCTTTGTACCAGTGATCTCACATCATCCTCTCCATAGCCCTGTGAGATGGCTCTAATTTTATCCCCATTTTGCAAAAAGAAAACATGTGCCTAATGAAGATTAACTTGTCCAAAGTCCTGTCTTCAGTAAGTGGTAAAGCCGGAACTCAAATCCAGGTCAGAGTGACACCAGAGAAATGCCCCAGAGGGTGGCGTTTCCTTACAGAAGGTGCAGGGTGTTGCTCCAGTAAATCCATAGCAGCTGATCTTTTTCTCTGGTTGATGATCTGAAAGTCCTCCTCCTTTTTTCTGGAAATTGAGGGATTTGATGTAACAATATCAAACTGAGAAACTTGAGCACAGAGGCTGGCAAACTACAGTCTGTGGGGTCAAACCTGGCTTTTGTAAATATTGGAACACGGCCACACCCATCTGTTTACATATTATTGGCTGCTTTCCTGCTGCAGGCAGAATTGAATAGTTGTGTCAGAGACCATATGCCTGCAAAGCTGAAAATATTTCCTATCAGGCCCTTTACAGGAAAAGCTTGCTGACCCTTGCCTTATCAGGGACTCAGGCTAGTACTTGAGGTCATTGTGGGTGGTGCCTTATGTATTCCATCCCCAGAGCTGTGAGGTAGAGATCATGTCTCCTACATCCTTGTGGTCCTAGCTCCCAGCGGCATGATGCACACAGTCAGTGCTCAGTAAATGTTTGAAGAGCTTGTGTACAACAGGGTACAAAAGAAGAAAAGAATTGTTTGTTCTCTTAGGAAGGAATCAAGACTTGGCAGAAAAAGTTTCAGCCAAGTAGGATGGGAAGCCAAAGAAATTACCACTCTGGTGGTCTGGTACAAGCTCAGATGCTCCCTAGGGCAGAGAAGTAGAGGATGTGTGAGGTGAGCCAGGTGTGTGAGGTGGGTGACAGTAGGGATGAGTGGGGAGTGTGGAAAAGTGGGAGAAACACATCCTTCTAAGCGGGGCAGCTGCTGTGTAGATCTAACCAATTGTTGCTGAGTGGGAATACATATCCAGTGTTGCCAGATGTTCTGATTTTTCAAAAGAAGCCAGAAATCCAGATTTTTAGAAAGGAGAATGTAACAACTACCATTATATATATATATATATAGGGAGAGAGAGAGTCCCAGGTAGTGCTAGTGGTAAACAACCCGCCTGCCAATGCAGGAGACATAAGAGACTGGGTTTGATCCCTGGGTCTGGAAGATCCTCTGGAAAAGGGAATGGCTTCCCATTCCAGTATTTTTGCCTGGAGAATCCCATGGACAGAGGAGCCCGGCGAGCTACAGTCCATGGGGTTGCAAAGAGACACAACTGAAGCGACTTAGCACACACACACACATGTATATGTATATATGTAGTAGTGTTAGTTGCTGCATTGTAGGCAGATTCTTTACCATCTGAACCACCAGGGAAGCCCGTGTGTGTGTGTGTGTGTGTGTGTGTGTGTGTGTGTGTGTGTGTGTGTGTGTGTGTGTGTGTGTGTGTGTGTATCACTGAATACCAAAGGGGAGGAAGAGAGGAAAAAGATGGGCAAGAATAGCACTTGCTGAGGTCCAGATCTGTGGCTGGCCAGACAGGACAGAATGCTTTAACAGGCTTGTAGTATCACTAGCCATATTTTACAGTCAAGGAAACTAAGGCTCAGAGGAGTTGCTAGAATGGAAGTGTGTAGTATGTTGACCACAGGCTCTGGGCCAGATGGTTTCCATTTGGCAGAATGCAGATTAAACCCTGGGAGTTTGGACTCCAGAGCTGAGGTCTAAACCTCGCCAGTCATCAGGGCACTGCTGCCTCCTCCGCAGGGGTCCAGGACAGAACCTTCACGTCTGATTTTCCTCAGCTGTGAAGTGGCAGGTCACACTGGCTGTGTGGTCTCAACAGAGGGGTAAGGAGCACAGGCAGACAGGGGCATAAACTCTAACCACCACCTCTATTTTTCTAGGAGGTCACTTAACCTAGCTGGCTGGAGTTTTCTAGTTCCCTTGACACAGACCTTGCTTCTTGAAAGATTTCTAAAGCTGCCTTTAAAATGAGACATTCTGAGCCTTCCTGCTACATTTAGGCAAAGGCTTCCCTCTTTGAAATCTTCACTCCCATTTTAAACCAATGCATTAATAATAACCTATATGGGAAAAGAATCTGGAAAAGAATGAATGTCTATATGTATAACTGAATCGTTTTGCTGTACACCTGAAATTAACACATTGTAAATGAACTATACTGCAATTAAAAAAAAAGAGGTCAAGCACCAAGGTCATGCCAGGATGGCCACGCTGCTGAGCCAGGAAACCGGACGAGGCCCAGAAAGGGTTTTGTTTATTTTAATGAAATGAAGTTTGCTGTTGTAGACTATCAAAGACAGTGGAATGGATCACCCAAAAGGAGCTCTGCTGGGTTTGGGGTGGGGGGAGACATTGCCAGTTATCCTGGCAAGGGAGCCTTGGGGAGCAGATCTGAAACCCAATGAAAGACCCCAGACCTTTGAAGGATGATCACGTGGGGTAAAGTGTTGACTCCGGCTGACCCTGGTGGGAAGCACCAGGCCTGGAAGGGCGGGCCTGTGGGCAGGCTGACTGTGGATAACATACAGAACCTTAGGGGACGGAGTGGGTGCTCTGGGAAAGGCATCGGTTCCCTGACCCCGAAGATGTTCAGATGGAGGCAGGAGGCAAGCAGCATCCATGCCACTGGAGAGGTTAGAATAGATCCATTTCTTGTGTGATACTTGATTCTAGAATGTCTAGACTTCATGGGATTGGGACTTGACCTGGGTGAGTGGTTGGAGTTTAACCAGATGAGAGCATCTGAGAAGGAGTTTTCATTTTAAAATCCAGAGGCAGGGAAAGCCTGATGGTTTTGGGCACTGGAGCCTGGGAGTGGGCTTGATGATTTAGCATCTGTCCTTAGGTAGGATGGTGGCCATTGATCTGGGCAGTGATGACCCCCAGGGTAGAGGGTCTAGTTTTCTATCACATAGAGTTTCCTCAGCATCATTGATTCCACTATCTGAATACTGCCTGCCTGGAGGGGGGCCAAGAGAGAGGCAGGTTCTGGGTAAAAGCAGGATGTGAAGAGCTTCATAGGTAGCTGTGGTCTAGGAATGGCATCTTCCCACACCCACAGCAGACATTTGTTAATATGTCATCATGGCTTTTCCCCCAGGGGCCCGGTTGCAGCCGTGGCACCTTCCTTTTGGACCCAGCGTGTCAGGCCATAGAGATGCCTGTGAGATGGACAATCTTACTCCAAACATAGAGATACCTAGTGAAAGGATCCATTCTGGGGAGGGTTTTTGAGGGTCAGGGGGGCTCAGGTGGACACGGGGGATGAACACAAACCACTCTCTTTGCCTGTACTCGGCTTCTCTGTTTTCTGGCATGAAACCGCTTCCTTGGTAGGAGTGAGAATTCCGTAAGCAAACTCCCCAGGGGCTGGGTGTTTCTGTGGAAGAGGAGAAAAGTAAGTTGGCAAGACCCAAAAAGCTGTCTTGTCATCCTTGGTATTGGAGGGACCCTGAGCTCAAGGGCAGCAGGAGGCTGGGGTATTTAGCCTTTATGCTGGAAAAGACTGAAGGCAGGAGAAGAAAGGGGATGACAGAGAATGAGATGGTTGGATGGCATCACTGACTCAATGGACATGAGTTTGAGCGAGCTCCAGGAGATGGTGAAGGACAGGGAAGCCTGGCATGCTGCAGTCCATGGGGTCGCAAAGAGTCGGACACGATTGAGTGACTGAACAACAAATGGGGGTGGGTGGGTACACACACTCCACCCCACCATCCCCCAGGTCAGGAGGGACTGGCATTGCAGCCTCTACTCCTAGAAAGACATTAATTACCACCTGGAGTTTTTTTCTCGATGTTAAATAAGATTTCTCCTTGATTTGAGATGGTGTCCGTAAAATTTAATATCTGACTTTTGTCTTCTTCCATAATTACAAAGATTTTTTCCAAATCATCAAAAATTTGTAATTATGATTTTTAATGGCTGTGCTAATTATCCGTTTGTTGAGCACAACTGTGCTCTGTTCCAGATCTGCATCCAGTCCTAGAGGAGCCTGAATGCTGTTGTGTTCTCTGTCCATTCATGCGCCTGTGGTTAGTGTCCTCCATTCATTCACTCGTTTAACAGATGTTGATGGAGGGCTTTTTCTGTGCCAGGCACGGTGCTGGGCTCTAAGCAGTGATGTAAAACAGAAAACATCTTGTTCCTCAAGGAGCTTATGTTCTAGAAGAGGGAGAAAGAAAATACATGTATCAGTTGGAGGAGAGTAAAGAGGGAGATCCAGGAAGGGCTTGGTGAGAAGGTGAAGGGTGAGTGGAGACAGGAGGGAGGTGAGGGATATCCGGGAGAGGGGAGCAACAGGGAGGCCGTGTGACTGCAGGGGTAGGGGCACAGGGTCCTAGAGGCCCCGCCAGCCACTGCGTTTGACTCTGAGTGGGGTGGGAAGCCAGGACGTTTTGTGTAGAGGAAGTGACAGGATCTGGGGTTTACTTGGTCACGCCTTGTATTTTGTACCTTCACAGGGTTTCCAGGGTGGGGTCACGATAAGTAACCTGGCAGCAAGTGCCTTTACACCCCAATCTTACTCCACATTTCACGCCACTGGCTGACTGGGACTAGAAAGAGATCGTTACTCTCAAAAAGTTGAGCAACTTCAAGATGGCTTGCTCCCTGTTGACAAATTATTTCCCCAAAAGATGTTTCTTTAAAACGAACTTATACTTCTAGCCACAGAGTGATAGCCTTGTTACCATCGTTATGTGTATTTGCTTGTTTTTAACTTTGTTCATTTAATAGCTGGGAAAATGGTGTATCTCTAATTACAAGTGAGTTTGACATTCTTATAAGTTGGTTGTTTGTATTTTGTGAAGTGTCTATTCATGTTTTTTGCCGACTCCTGTATTATGAATTTAGACTTTTTTTTCTTATCAATTTATATAAGCACTTTGAATGTTACAGATGCAAAACTGTTGGGCGTCACAAGTGAAAGGGGATTTTAAACATGTCAAACCTTTAGGAGGGGCTTCCCTGGCGGTTCCGTGGTTAAGACCCCACGCTTCCACTGCACGGAGCCCTGGTCAGGGAACTAAGACCCTGCATGTCATGAGATGTGGCCAAAAAATAACATAAAAAATATTAAACTTTTAGGAATTGATTCTTGACTGATTGACTCCACTTCCCCTCAGCATGCTCTGCAAAGTGTGGGCCAGCTGTCTTAGTTGTTGAGGAGGATGGTTGTATGCTGCTGCAGCTCCCTGTCTCTCTAACCGAGTTTCTCAAACTTGGGTCATTGCTCTGCTGATGCCTAGAGTTCTGGGAGGGACATTTCAGCCCCCCTCTTAGCAGGAAGAATCACATCCTGTCCCATGCCCAAAGTGGACACTGTTCTTCCTTTGCTGAGAACCCTGGTGCAGGCTCAGCAGGTTTACCCCCACGCTGCCTCCTCGGAAGCAGCTGTGGCCAGGCATCACTGCTCAATGCCTGTACCTTGTCGGTCATAGAGCAGCATGCAGGTTTGCCCTCTCTTTTGTGGAAGGGGATGAGGCATTAATTTCCTTACAGGAATCCACTCTTGTTTAAAAGGTTTGTGGGAAGCAAACCCAAGTGGACATTGGCTCAGGGGATCAGGGGTCCTTGGAAGTTGCCCCTTCTCATGGTTTTGTTGGGTGTCCCCCAAAACTACAGTTGTCGGGAGGGAAAAATGAGATATTCTTTCGATGCCTGAGTCTTAACTGAGAGTAGCTCACCACGGGGCCAGGTTACCGTCTCCTGGCCTGGGAGCAGGAAAGGTAAGGAGTCTGTGTAACCTGCTCAGTCTCCAAGCCTGTAAATGACTACACCTTTTAGGATCCTTAAAGACAGGGCTTATTTATCTTTGTATGTCCTGCCTCTAAGCCTGGGACACAAAAAAATAACTTCATAGAATTTATAGCATTTTTTTAAAAACCTAGAAGGTGCTGCTTAGACTGAATTTAGTGGGGTATCTCTTAATTTTGATCTTGAAGCTGCTGTTTGTTTTTTTATGAAAAAATAACCCAAGTTATGGCATCATGAACTTGATTTGTGAGTTAGTGGATCCTTCTAGTAGCAGTTTATAAACCTTTGTCAGGTTGGTTAATTTCTGTTGCCTGCACTGACTTCCCAGGTGGGTGGATGGCTGTTCTGAGAGCTGTGCTTGGCCAGAGGTCCTCTGCTCTGGAGGTGCCAGGACATTTGCGATGGCATAGAAGTCCTTTCCCTCTTCTCTGTTAGGCTTGTGGACACTGCCCAGGTTTAAGATGCCCCCTTCTCTGTTGCCTTTCCTGGTGTACCCAGTTGAACTGACCACACTCTCCTAGTTCCCCAAGACACCCCCAAATGGACTTCCCTCCTGGCACCTGCGACATATAATTGTGCTGATTTTTCGACTTCCCTCTAGAAGTGGAGTATGTGGCCTTTGACTTCCTAAGTGGTGCAGAGTGATGTGAGCACTCAGGAAATGTGAACTTTGTCCTTGCTGAGACCCATCCTAACGTGTCCTGCTGCTGTTTCTGTAGAAATCGTGGATGGGAACGTGAAAATGACCCTGGGCATGATCTGGACCATCATCCTCCGCTTTGCCATCCAGGACATATCCGTGGAAGGTAGGTCTTCTGCTCTGCTCCAGGCTGTCCCCAGGCTTCCACCTCTCCCAGGCCCCAGGGCAAGAGGGCCTTCATCACAAGCTGCATCCTGGGCCGCTTATCCATCGGTGGCATCCTTGCTCTCTCCTAGTCTACTGACAAGTAAATACTGGAGTGCTGGCCCCTATAGTTGCGTTGGCCCCTCACTTTGAGAAAGCCCAAGATGGCTGTGGGGAAGTGTATTGGAACCACCCCACCTGGTTCTTGGGTTGTTAAATCCCCAAGAGTAGGGGAATAGCGGTCAGGAAGAGGGCCGTGAGAGAGATAGGGCCTCCACTTTGCTCCCATAGCACCCTCTGGTGGCCACCTTGCAGGTCTGCAAGGGGCCGCAATGGTCTGGGGCTGTGGTCTCTCTCAACTTTTGGTTTCACACTCCCGTAGTTTTTGACCTTTATGTCTGATAGGTGTGTATTTATTTTTCAGTAAATTATATTCATGTATTTCTATATCCTGGAGAAGGAAATAGCAACCCAATCCTGTATTCTTGCTTGAGTAAATTCCTGTGTACAGCAGAGCCTGGCAGGGTACAGTCCATGGAGTCGCAAGAGTCAAACGTGACTTAGCGACTAAACCATTGCTATATCAAACACATCAAACCAAGTTTTTAAAAGATGAGATGGAGGTATTTTTAAAGTATTTTTAAAATTCATTTTAAGGCCTCCTAGAAATTAATTTTTAATGAGAACAGTGTGGATTAAATTGCTTTGTTATGGGAATCTTGGTTTGACACTTAGTGATACAGCAATGTGAAGGTCTTAAGTTTCGTTTATAGATACCTAGTATTTAGGACTGAAGTGACTAAAAAGATACCCACAGTAGTTGCTTAGGGTTCTTGTTAGTGATAACAGATACGAATCTGGTTTTTAAATCGCTTTCTTGATGAGTTTATTCTTTTGGGTAGACTTCTTGTCAGCTCTGAGTAAATTGCTTACATCTTGTAACTGACAAAGAGCTTGAACTAAAAACGGAAGCATTAGCTTTGCAGAATTTTTTCTTTTATCGTTTTCTTGTGCTTGAATTACTATATTATCTTTGCAGGAATTGTTTAGCGTCATTTTAAAGTCCATTTTGTGAACTAAAGCCCACTTCACTGAGTACCAGGAGCTGCTGTTCACAAATGTGAACGTGTGGGGGCTGTGTGGTTTGCAGCCCTCCTGGGCCGGAAGCTTCTGGGGTCCCCTCAGATACCCGCCTTATCTTACTGACACCTGTCTCCTTTACACACAGCAGCAGTGTAGATGCATGCATTAAATATGAGGAAACCCAAAAAAAAATATGAGGAAACCTTGTTTTTTCTTTTTAGATGAACAGTAAATGTGACTAGGAGTCCTAATGCTTTCTTCTTACATGACTGTGTGCAATCCACAGGGCACACGGGCCCTCCCTGTCTGAAGAGTCCTGGATTTCAGATTTCACAGACCAATCGACCCTTCCTCCCCAAAGTGGCTGCCCGATAGAGGTTGCCGACTTATTTTGTACTGTTGCCGTTTCTTTGCATAAAAGGGAGTGAGGGGGAGATAGTCTGAAAGTTTGAAAAGCCATTTTCTCACTATTGAGATGTATCAGGTGGCCAGTTCTGAAATGACTACTGGCTTGCTTCTCTGTTTCTCAAATAACATCTCAAGCTTTGTCCAGGAAATAGATTTGGTGGCCTAGTAGCAGCAGGGTTGAAATCTAGAAGTCTCTGTGTGGACCCCCGTGTGAAAGCACATGGACCCTGTGGTCACAGGGGAGCCTTCAGGAGCCCACACCCTCCCTCCACCCAGCCAGCCCCTGACCTCTCTGCCCGTCATCCCCTTCCCCACAGAGACTTCGGCGAAGGAGGGGCTTCTCTTGTGGTGTCAGAGAAAGACAGCCCCTTACAAGAACGTCAACATCCAGAACTTCCACATAAGGTGCGTGGCCGGGGGCTGAGGGGCTCTTGCAGAACCCAGGCTGCTTCCCCCAAGGACCCCTGGGCCCCTGGGCTTGGTCAGTCTCTTCTCTGGGACAGAACACAGAGCCTTGGGGAAGGAGTTGCTTTTCTAGAAAGGGAGCATCACCCTTTGAGGCCTGTTCCGTCCGGGCTGCTGCCTGATATTTCTTGGGTTGATGCTCTTGGAGCCCCCTTAGGAGAGTGTCTGGAGAGTTCCAGCCTGGGGCTCTGAAACAGAGCAGATGGGGGCCCCTGACCTCGGTGGGGGGCTTGGGTGGCACGTGACATCTTACCGAGCCCCGCGGAGCCTTAACCCGGTGCCTGGGATTGTGGCAGGAAGCAGGTTCCTTCCCACGCTGTGTTCTCCCAACTCTTGCTCCGAGGGGTTATGGGTTCATCTCTGGGAAAAAAAGGAGACCCCTGCTTGGCACTTTGCCCTTAGTGCTCGGCCCCACTCACCCTCTGGCCACCCCCCACCACCTCTCCCCCGGGCAGCTGGAAGGACGGCCTCGGCTTTTGTGCCTTGATCCACCGCCACCGGCCCGAGCTGATCGACTACGGGAAGCTGCGGAAGGTTCGTGTGCTCGCCTGACCCTCCCACCCCTCCCCCGCCAGCTCCCACCCAGCTGGTCCCCCTGGGGTGGGTGGGGGAAGGGCGGGACTGGGCCCCCTGCTCTGAGAGCCCACAGCCCAGCGTGAGAGTGTGGCAGCAGTCTTAGACTAGCCGAGGAGACGGCCCCTCTGGAAATAGGAGGAAAACACCTTCCATCAGGGCTACTTGTGTTTATATGTGCTTGCCCAAATGCCCGACCTGCCAGGAAAAAGATCAAAAGCACCACAGAAATTCTGGTAGGATGCTGAGATACTAAGTGGCATTTCCCTGTTCTGAGATACTAAGTGGCGTTTTCCCATTCTGGTTTTCTGGGTTTCCCAAGGTGCATGCGTTACTTTCATAATTTTAGATACTGCATGTCCTTAGAGATGTGTATCCCAGCCTTGTCGGAGATGTGTTGCACAGTCTTGGGCAGGTCCCTGCCAGGGATCTGCTTTCCCTCCTGGCCGAAAGTTGGAGGGGATTTTGTTGCTGCTTGATTTCATTTGTGCTTTTGGCGTGAAGCTGCTGGGGGACTTTCTTGAGTGCCTGTGTTGAGGAGCAGACCAAGAGGTGGGAGCTGTGTGTCTAGCTTCGTGGTGGTTCTTCGCATCCGGGCTGGTTAAAGGACACTGGCCTGACCTTGGAGAGGGCCATCCGGGACACTCTGACTGGACTCACCACCCTCCCTCTCAGCCCATCCTGGCACCGAGGCCTCATGGTGCAGGCATCCTGGGAGAGACCACCAGTGGCGCCCACCCCACCCCACCCCAGTAGATGGTCTGAGCTTGGGTTGCAATGTCCCCTGTCGGTGCTTGGATCTCTTGACAAAAAAGGCTTCTAGGAATGACTCTTGTGGTATTTGTCTCCTTGACCTCGATACTTGGAGAGCTCGGTGTTCGGCCAAGTCCCCCACCTTGCCTGTGCCCCCTGTGGCCACGCCAGGCTTGATGTTGCAGGTAGAGGAACTGCTCTGTGGCATCAGACCCTCTGTTTGGGGGGTGTATGTGTTGGGGGCTACCGAAAAGGATTTGTGAGGGGGGAAAGAAATCGGGTGGAATTTCCCACCCCTTCCAGAAACCCTAAGCTGGGCCTGAAGCTTGAGGCTGTGCCCCTGCCCGCCTGGAGGGGCCCCCCTGCCAAAGGAGGGGAGCCCGCTGACTGGCCCTGTGGTAGCTGTGTGGACGGAGGCCAGCTTACCTCTCGGAGGATGGGGATACCAGCCCTCTAATTCAGCAACTTGGCAAAAAAAAAAAAAAAAGCAATTTGAGAACCCCCCTGCCCCAGCTGAAAACTGTGCGGCCAAACCAAACAGGGGCCAAGGTGGGGGAATCCTGGAGATGGAGACTTTTTTAAAGGCGTCATCATCACGGTCCTCCCAGTGGTCAGCTGATGCACTGTGGTGACGGGAGTGTGTGTCTGGGTCCCTGCGTGGGGGGCTGGGGTGGCAGCACCCAGTTAATGCACAGCTGTTCCCCGGCCCTGTGTAAAGCGGGGCCTGTGCTGACTGTGGCTCTTCAGTCTCACCCCACACACGCCCGCCCTGACTCCAGGAGCCTCAACCATTTGGGGACAGAGAGTCCAGGGGCCTTTGTCTCATCCCCGGGCAGCTCTCTCCCCACCCTCTGCCCTCTCGGTGTCTTTTCATTTCTCCTGGCGTCTTTTCATTTCTTCTGGCGCATTTCTCTGTGTTTCTCTACGTCTGTCTCTTCTCTTCAATTCAGTAGCAACAGTAATACTAGAATCCTAGCACAGACCTGTTCCCACTGAACCGTGGACTCTTTCCAGAAAGTACAGAGGTTGCCAGAGGCTCTGGTGCTTGGGGACAGGGGGGAGCCAAGGGCTCTGACCAGGGAGCGCTTCCTTCAGTGGATGTGGGGCCCTGGTGGTCCCTGGGAATCCAGCAGGGCAGGGGGGGTGTGTACCCGGGGCCTGAGGATGGCCTGAGGCCTTGGACGGATATGACTGCTGCCTCTTGGCAGTGGTTTCTATCATTCTGGAAACTGTCAGAAACTTTCCCAGAAGGACTCCACCTTCTCTATTTTGAGCAATTTCTTCCTGAAAGTGTCCCAAATGAATGGATGTATCCTTTCGTCCCCTTTGATTCTCACCTTAGCAGATGCAGAAGCTGAGTTACAGGCTGACAAAGCCAGTTTGCTTTAGGTTAGTCTCAGGAACCAAGGAGAGAGGGGGAGGTCCAGCCAGGAACTCTCTCTACTAAGTTGTGGCTTTTTTTCCACATTAAATTTTTCTTTCAATTTGGTCAAATATACATAATTTCAAAAGTACCACTTTTAGAGGGGTGAGAGGGAGGGGATATTTGTATACATGTAGCTGATTCACTTTGTTGTACAGCAGAAACGAATACAACAATGTAAAGCAATTATACTCCACAATTTTTTTAAGTACCACTTGAAGCATTTTTAAGTGTATAGTTCAGTGATATTAAGTATATTCACATCGCCACCACCCATCTCCAGAATTCTTCATCTTGCAAAATTGAAATTTTGAAGCCATCACACCATCACTGTCCACTCCTGCTTCTGCCAGTCCCTGGCAAACCACCATTCTGCTTTCTGTATCTAGGAATTTGACCACTCTTAGTAGTTACCTATATAAGTGGCATTGTATAATATTTGTCCTTTGATTCTGGCTTATTTCACTTTGCTTAATGTTTTCAAGCTTCATCTATATTGTAGCACATATCAGGATGTCTTCTTTTTTTACTACAGAATAGTATTCCATGTCTATTTATCTGTCCATGAACGTTTGTGTTATTTCCACCTTTTGGCTATTGTGTATAATGTGGTTATGAACATGGATATACAATTATTTGAGTCCCTGGTTTCAGTTCTTTGGGATATAGACCCAGAAGTGGAATTGCTATGTCATATAGTTCCATGCTTAACTTTTGAGGAACTTCCATAGTGTTTTTCCATAGCAGCTGTACCATTTTACAGTCCCGCCAAACAGTTATTTTTCCACCTCCTCACCAGTCCCCGATAAGTTTTCTTGAGAAGGTAGCAGAAGCCAGAATATAGTCAGAAGACTGTGGCTATTTGAAGGAGTCCCCAAGTTTCATGGAATGGAGCACCAAAGGGGCTTGAGAGCTCCTAGTCCAACTTTTGAGTAACAGATGGGGGGACTGAGGTTAGGTTATTTGCCAGTCCAGCTGTCTGGTGGCAGAGCTGAAACCAGAAGTCAAGACTGATGGCTCCCAGGCCAGTGCCCCTCTCTCAGCTTGCATTTCTTAGCAATTCTTGCTTGGGCTGCAGGTTACTATTCTTCGCTCTATTTCTTTGACAAAGAAACTGCAACTTGAAGAGGAAAGATGGCATTTTAAGCCCCCCAGCTCGCAAACCCTGGCCATGAGTCCAGACTTCTATACCCAGAGCTGGCCCCTGAGGACTGAACCTGGGAGGGGCCATAGCTGTACCCCCTTGCCCCCCAGTCTTGATGATCGTGCAGGTGGGGGTATCCAGAGACTTCTTGTGCTTCTCACCCGCCTCTTCTCCCCTAGGACGACCCACTGACAAACCTGAACACAGCTTTCGACGTGGCGGAGAAGTACCTGGACATTCCCAAGATGTTGGATGCGGAAGGTGAGAGGCCCTTTCCTCTGAGCTTTTCTCCTAGCTGCGTCCAGTGGCCAAGGAGCTGGGCCTTGGCACCCTGAGGTCAGACGGGAGAAGGCCTGGTCTCTTGGGTCTCTTCTGGGGAGGCTGGGGATCACTAGTCTCTCAAGGATTCCACAGACAGACAGATACCTTCAGATTTGGAGGGAGAGGTGGGAGCTGGTGCTGAAAAGGGCCGCCCGAGGGTGATGCTTATCTTGGTCTTGGAGTTGGGGTGGTGGGTGTCAGGATGGAGCACAGTGCTCCTTTGTTGTTTAGGAGAGAGAAAAAAGTTTATTGTAAATATGCTTCATGTACACACATGGGAGCTTGCAGTGATGGGTAATTAATTCAAAGAGATGATTTGAGTTTGAGGTCTATATGCATATCTAACTTCACAGGGGAAAGGGAGGGAGAGAAAGAACACTTGTGGGAATGCTAATGACTTTTTGGAAAGATGAATGGGCCCTTAGGAGAAGAGATGGAAGATACAGTTTGTGACAATGCCTGTCAAGTTGGGGGGACATTTTCAAATGTGCAAAAGAAGGGATAATAATATAAGGAACTTCCATATACCCACCATCCAGAAAGAACAGTTATTGAGATTTTGTCACATTTTCTTTTTCTTTTTGTCTTCTTTGTTGAAGTATTTTAAAACAAATCCCAGACATCATAGCGTCTCACTACTATATACTTCAGAATACATACCTTAAAAGTAGAAATATTTTCATTCTATTTTTCAGTCATAAAATAATTTTCACACCAAGCAGATTGACAGTAAATCTTGGATACATCTGCCACTTGGTACAAAATCAAATTTCCCCAGTATTTCTCTTTAGTTGGTTTGTTTTGATCAGAGTGTGCATGTGGCATTTCATTGTTCTAGTTCTTGTATCTTTTCTAATCTGTAGCATTTCCCTCTTCCCTCCAACGCCTTTGGTTCCTGGCGTTGAACTTGTGAACTGACGACCAGCTGTCCTGAGCACCCATTACTCTGGTTTGTCTTGTTTCCTTCCTCAGGTACCATTTCACCCCTTCCTCTACCTCTTGTGTTCTGTAAGTGGAAGTTGATGCCAGATGCTGGTTAGATCCAGGCTCAGCATCTTGGCAAGAAGACTTACGGTTCTGAGAGCTGCTTTTCCCATCACATTAGGGAGTGTATCATGTGTTCACCAGCTGGCTTTAACTCCAGATTTTTCTTGACAGACATCGTCGGAACCGCCCGCCCGGATGAGAAAGCCATCATGACTTACGTGTCCAGCTTCTACCACGCCTTCTCTGGAGCCCAGAAGGTACCTGGGGCCCCTTGCTCCTTCTTTGCCCAGCGCACCTCATGCCTGATCCCAATCCATGCCATCCCGCCCCTCCTCTCCCCGCCTCTTCTCGGCGACAGGGTCCGGATGGTCTGTCTCTTCGGTAGCGTCAGTCCCCGGTGCCAGCGTGGTGTGTCCTTCTTGCTCAGTTCCTCTCCTACCCATCCCCCCACCCCACCCCACCCCCTCTGCTTTCTCTCATCTTCCTCTGTCTGCTGTCTCGGAGAACACTGGGAAAGAGCTCACCTTCTGGGACCCAGATGGCAGACTTCAGCAGGAAGGGGCGGCATGGGTGAAATTAACCAGGAGGCGCCTGGAAGGCGCCGTGAGCAGTAGCCCTCCTTGCCCACCCCTGCTGAAGCTATGGCTTTAGCAGAGCAGCAGGGTGGCCCTTAGGGAGGAAATCTGACAGGGGCACCTCCTGTCTTCACTGACCTGTCCTGCAGCTGTGTCACGAAGGCCCTCCCTCTCTCCCATTCACTGCCGTGGTTTAGCCAATCTGTCCACAGCCCCCTTGGGCCTTGACACCTTCTATATCTTGCCCGGGGCCCCCATGCGGGGTCAGTACACAACTGGAGGGAGGGAGGGCAGGGGTGGGCAGCTGTGATCCCTGCCAGTGTCCTGACCCAGTTTCACTCAGGGAGGTCTGAGGTTCAAGTCCAGTGGTGCAGGTTCTGCACTCAAATCATTGACACTGAAGATTTGAATATTTCTGTTAGCAGGCAGCTGACGCCCCTCCCTTAGACCTCCCTCACAGGCAGGACCCCAGAAGCACAGCATCCAGGTTGCTATGACCACAAGCAGCAGGCTTGGCCTTACCAGCTCTGGGCCTTGGACCTGCCTCACACTCAGGCAAATTTCCTGCCCTCTGCATGGAGTTTGAGTGACCTGTTTTGAAATGCATGATGGGGTGATCCCCTCTTCCCCCACATCCAGCCTTCCCCAGCCCCCCATGTCCCCTTTGCTCTTTCAGCCTGGGCTCTCTCACACCCCGTCCCCTTTCTCCTGCCAGCGTCTCATTTTCTCTTTCTGTCCATTCCCTCAGTGTCTGTCTGTCCTGTGTGCTCTCTGTCTGTCTGTCCATCTGTCCTGTGTGCTCTCTGTCCACCACAGCTGTTGGGTTGATTCTGTGCTGTGCCGCCTCCTTTCTCCTCTCAACCTCTTCTCCTTCTCTGTGCAGATGTATAGGCACGCTAAGGCCGGATGGGAAGGCCATGTGACCTAATGTTTCATGTCACTGCCACGCCTTCTCGGTGCGCAGAAGGTGAGCTCTCCCTCGGCCTCGCCCACTCTCCCAGCGCCCTTCTGCCCACCTCTTCCATCCTCTCTGGATACTCCAGCAGCAGCCCCTTGGAACTGCAGCCCTGGAATGAAAGGAGGGATTAGAAAAGACCCCCCCACACACACACACACAACCCTGACCTCCTGCAGGAGGGCAGGATGCTATCTGAACTTTAGCCAGGACACTTAAAGATGCCAGAGAATGCCCACCTCTGGATGGCCTTGGGCATCTCTGTCCCCACACACTGGGCATAATGGGTGCCACAAACAGGAAAGAAGTCTGTGGTCTCAGCTCCTTCCCTGGACTGAGTTGAAAGCCCTTATCCCAAGCAGTGCAGTTTGGGGCTCTGCTTGTTCTCATAAATAATGAGGACCCCATCACTTCTCTCTCTCTCTCTCCATCTACTTGAGCAAGACCACCCTCCCAAATTACCCAGCATTTAGGGCAGGGAGAATTCTTTTACCTTCCTCCTGGTGTCCAGGCCCTGGGCTTAGAGTCCTGCCTGATCCTTCCCACTCATGTCTGCCAGGGACAGTGGTGCAGGTTGAACACTATGCAAGGGTGCCATGTGTACATCATAGATCATGAAGATTTGAATATTTTTTACTAAAATAATCCTGGAAATGGCACTAAAAATGTCTTCTAACAGAATGAGTATGACAGTTTTCTAATGGAAGTGCCTTGGCGGGAAAGGTGCCTTTAAAAAGAAAAACAACAACATAAAAGCATGAGGTGAGCCAGCAGCAATCCCATCCCCTGCCTGGATGGGCATGCATGACCTTCTTCACTTTCCTTCCAGGTCTCATGGGCGCTGCCTGGCAGGAAACAGCCCTGCCTGGAGGCTCCCTATTCTGGGTGTCCCTGCCCCCCATAGGAGGCCCAGACCTTTCCAGCCTCTTCTTTGGTCTGCATCTTGCTTCTTCTTTCTCTTTGTCCCATCTCTGCTGCTGCTCTTTCTTGTCAACTTCTTCTGGCCCCTCTTATACCCCACCTTTTAGGCAGGATGTGAGCACCATCTATCTACTTGTCTCGGGGGACCTCCAGCCCCAACAACCGCATGGAGTCCTGCCTGCACCCAGAGCTAGGCTGAGCTCCCTGCCATGGTCTTTCCAACTCTCCTTTTGCCAACTCCTCCTCCTTTTCTGCTCTTGCAGGATTCTGTCCTGGGCTTCATGCCTGTTAACACTGGCCTTCCCTGTCTCTGGAGCCTTCCCTGTGTCCTGGCTGATGATGCTCGGGAGGGAGTGTGTGCCTGTGTGAGTGTGCATGTGTGTGTGTGGGTGTGGGTGTGTGTGTGCACGTGTGTAGCAGCCTGCTATTCTCCCTCCCAAATCTCATACCACCTCCTCCCCATGCCCTCTTCCCTCTCACTCATCCCTGCTGCAATCATTTCATGCTACTTTGGTCCATATCTGAGGACAGGGTCATCAGCTTGGGGGGTATGGGGCTGGGGGTGTGGGTGGTGTTCCTTTCGTGTCCTGGGTTGGGGGCCTCACCCAGAGTTGCCCCTCCCAACTCACTTCGAAGGATTCAGGCAACTGCTTAGAATGAGCAGGCCGGTGGGCAGGGACTCTTCCCCCTCTCCTGTGGAAGAAGGAGGAGTCTTTCCTACCCTCTTCTTGTCTTGATTGTCTTGTGTCTGAAGCCAATGTGGGAGAGTCTCCTGAAACCTGTACCCGGTGCCCTGCATCCTCTCCACTGTCTTTCTCTTGTCAAGCTTTGGGCAGCGGAACTAGAAAGGCAGCCGAGTCTGATGCACGTGTTCACGCGTGTGTACATGTGTTTGTGTGCCTGTGTGGATACAAGTGTGTATGTGTGATTGCCGTTCCTAGTCAGATGAAGACCAGCTTCTGTCTGATGCATTGGTTTTGGTTCTAATTCTTTCTCAGCCTCTCCTCTCTCTTCCTCTTCTCTGTAGGGATTTAGAAGGTGTTGTGAGCAACCAGATTTTGTTTTGTTTGTTACTTTAATGTTCATGGCCTGTGAACTGTTTCTGAGAAACAGCCCTTTAGGGTGTGAACTGGATCTGCTGTTGGGGTTCTGGATGCTCTTGGAAGTAGATGATGCTGTTTGCATCGTTCCATGTGTCATCTGTCGGTTGTGAAGCTTCTAAGGGAAAGACATCCTGTACCTGCCCTCAGGGGATTCATGGTCCATCTGGGAAAACCTTTAATAAAAGAAGCTCCTGATGCTGTGGTCTAATCTCGCTCTGTTTCAGACCTGAGCAGGGGAGGGGGTGCTGCAGGGCTGTGGGACACGGAGACTTGCTTTCTTGCTTTTTTTTAGTTTTGGCTCTGCTGGGTCTTCATTGCTGCTTAGGCTTTTTTCCAGTTGCAGCAAGTGGGGGCTACACTCTAGTTGCAGTGAAGGCTTCTCATTACGGTGGCTTCTCTTGTTGCAGAGCACGGGCTCTAGGTGTGAGGGCTTCAGTAGCTGCAGCTCAAGGATCAATACTTGTGGCTCCTGGGCTCTAGAACATGGGCTTAGTAGTTGTGGCACACGGACTTAGTTGGCCCGCGGCATGTGGGATCTGACCAGACCAGGGATGGAACCCATGTCTTCTGCATTGACAGGCAGGTTCTTTACCACTGAGCCACTAGGGAAAGTCCCACGGCGGCTTTCTTGAGTAGGAGACACTTGAGCCTGAAGGTCTTAAGGGTTGAGTGGTGGGGGCATCTGCAAGTGAATGGCTCGGGGAGGTTGAGGAAGGCGGTCACGATTTGTGGGAAGCTTTGTGGTGTGACCAGGCAGCCTCAAAGGGAGAGCAAGTTAGCACTGGTCTGGGTCTCATCCTGCAACCTGGAGCAGGGAGTAGGGGTGAAGCCAGAGTTGGCGACTAGGGACCATGGGGTCCACTCCCTTTCATCTGGGGCCTCACTGGCAGGAACACCAGGGCAGGGAGCTCACTTGGAACATGAAGGAAGGCTGAGCTAAAGGAAGCTGTGGGAGGAAGGAAACAGGCAATTCTAGCTAGATTTGGGAATTTTTTGACTAAAAGTGTCGCAGATGAGATCTTCGTGGCATTCGCATGACTCTGTGGGTGGCGGGTGGCAGAGCCATGGGGTGTCATTTGGCCACATTTGGCTGTTTGATGTCACCAGCATTGAGGCTGCTTCCTCTCAGCTTGACCTGGGATAGCAAGGGTTTCAATTGGGAGTAGCTAAGGGCTCTGGGAATAATAATCCATAACTTAAAAACCCAGGTCTCCAATATCGCAGGCAGAATTCTTTACCATCTGAGCCACCAGGGAAGCCCCAAGAATACTGGGGTGGGTAGCCAGTCCCTTCTCCAGCGGATCTTCCTGACCCAGGGATCGAACCCAGGCCTCCCGCATTGCAGCCAGATTCTTTACTTGAGCCACCGGGGAAGCCCTAACTTGGAAACAACTAATGTAAAACTAAGCACATTGTTTTGTATTACACTGTTTAGTAATACAAATAGTGGGCCATAAAAAAACATAAAAATACAGTCCATGGAAGGGTCAGAAATTTTTTCCTTTGGTACTTGGAAGTCACCCTTTTGCCTGTTTCCATAAAATATTTTCTCAGCCCATTGATGATCTTTGTAAAAAGTCCCCAGAAGGCCCACCCGGAAACTCCCCAGACTTTATCCAAGAGGAGCCCCCTTTGACCCTGGATCAGTCAGCTGACTCTGAGGGGTGGATGAGGCTCTTGAGGCCCAGAAGGCAAGTCTTCCAGAATCCCATGAGCATGCAGGCCTCATTCAGTCCATCAAGTCCACAAATTGACCCACAAGTCAAAGTTCATGGCTTCCAAGCTCAGGAGCTCAAGATGAATCAGGATAACAAGGTGAAGGTGGACTTGATCTGTTAACCGTCCTAGTGATGTTGACTCTTGCCTGAGGGGCTACCTGCGATTCTTACCCACTCGGTCAGCACTTTGGGTCGGGGACTTTGCAGCCCATGTTCTTACATACATGTCAGCACACAGGAGAGCACTGGCCTCTCCTGAGGTCCCCCTCCCCAGCCTTTGGGAAACAGCTCTGGTGACTTCGGGCAGGTTCATGGGGTATGTCAGCCAGTGCCCAGGACCCTACTTGTTCGGGGGCCTCGCATCTTCTGAGACAGGGCCAGGGAGGCATTTCCCTCCTTGTCACCTCTTGGGATTCCCCACGGTTGTCTGTTGGTTCCTAAGAGGAAGGATGATCAGTCGGGGGTTCCTGAGTGTCCTGTTGAGAAGTGGCTTTAGCATCTCCAGGACAGAGTTAGGTTGCGGGGCTGGGGGTGAGGGTCTAAGGATGTGATGGCTTGTCTCTGTTTCTTGAGACCTGGGACTCTCAGCTCCTTGCTCCCCGGCCAAGCCAAAGCTCCCCTGCTGGAGGCCCACCCGCCTTGACACCCTGCCGTGGAGGGCAGTGTCTTCGCTTGGAGCTTGAAAGGTCCTTTACGGTGATCTCATTCTGCCCTTGCGCACATACCTTCCAGCACAGTCACCCACACATCACCTGATCTGGTGGGCGTGTGTCCTATTTGAAGAATTCCACAAGGAAAAAAACGTTCACATCTTCTCAATCATTCCTTCCCAAATGAAAGCACCCTCATTCTCAAAACTTCTTCCTGATGCCTAAACTCAGTTTATCTTGCCGCAGTTTGAAACCCATTGTTCATCAGCTAGGTTCAAGGTCCCATCTTTCTTCCTCTTCAAACTTTGCCATCTGCAGGGTCACCCTTCTCCTGGGCCCTAGGATATGTATCTGTCTACTCACCATGATTGCCTGCTGCTACTCTCAGGCCATCTTCCTTCCTATCCCAGGACCCCACTTGGCTTCCAGTTCCCCTCCCCTTGGAGCTGGGTTAGGATTGTGAACGGGAACTGTACTTAAAGGTCACCTGAGCAAAATGGATTTAGGAGTGCCTGGCCCTGCTGGCCTCAGGTGCAGAGTGCCCCCTATGCCAGAGAAGCCGTGCCCCTGCTGTGTCCCCCAGTGGCCTTTGCATCTGACTGCCGTTCAGTCCTCTTTTATTCTTCTTGCCGCTGGGCCCAGCTCTGGTGTCTGCTGGCCCAGCGCTCGGTGTGGGATGTGTGTTTACCTTTCCCAGAGGTGCCCGGGCTGGCTTTCTGGACATCCTGTCTATGCTGGGTTGATCCTTAATTCCTGCGTCTTCTCTAAAGTTCTTTGGGCCAGGAGCCTTGAGAGATTCTGCAAGGATCCTGAGGGGCCCCACTCCATCTCAGCACCTTATTCTAGGACTCCCAGATTTAAATTCCTGCATCTCCAAAATCCTGTCAGAGCCAGTCTGAGAGCCTGAGCCTTGGGAATCCCAGGGTCTCTACTTGGAATTCCAGGATGGGCATAGATTTTCTCACCTTCCACCTGAGCTCAGCATCTCAATTATATCAATCATTGACTTGGTTTCTTCCCAGCATACATGTTGGATCTCAAACTTTTAGTCTCTTTTCCAGGGCCCCCCAGTTCAGCCACTTAGGTCTCTGTCTCTGCTCACTTGCTCTGTGGGACTCAGCCTGGGCTGGTAAAGAGGATGATGAGGAGCCTGTGAATTCAAAGTCTTGGGAGCTGCCTTCCAGCCATGTGATGCTGCAGGGGTGGGAGGAGACCTTATTGGCGCAGGCATGTGCCAGGTGCTCCCGCTGTTGCGAGGCTGACCACCACCCTCTCTGTCTTGCCAGGCCGAGACAGCAGCCAATCGCATCTGCAAGGTGCTGGCCGTCAACCAGGAGAACGAGCAGCTCATGGAGGACTACGAGAAGCTGGCCAGCGATGTGGGTACCCCTGGGTTCTCCTGGTCTGGCCCTGGCAAGGCCTTGCCACCCTGTCCTGAGAGACCAGGGAGCCCCCAGAACCCATCCATTCCTCCAAATCCACCCCTTGGCACAGTCCCAGACTGGGCATTGCCCCTCATCCCCGCAGCTGACCGAGGGCGGCTTGGGCTCCCCCAGAAATCGGGGGTAGGCGTAGGTCACGGGCCAGTTGGGACTTTGGAGAGCTGAGTTCCAGGCTTTTTTCACCTCTCTGCTCTTGATTTTTTTTTTCACTTGACAAATGAAAGCTGTTCCCAGAGACCTCAGAGGCCTTTTGGGCCCAGTGTACTGTTACTCTGGGAGTTTTGCTTGAACTTAAAAGGAGTGTGCAGTTCTGAGAGGATGTGAACCAGGGATAAATCAGGCTGGCTCAGGCTAGTTTAGCGGCTGGGGCCACCCAGGGGACAGGAGGGGACAGGATGGGTTTACTGTTCTGCCACTGGCTGCATTTGGGTTAGAGCACCACTTTCTCCTTCTTTAATTCAGACCCTGAACAGCTTAGTCCAGCCTCTTGGTGGACTTGCTGTCCCCCAGCATAGTAAGAGCCCAGGTTCTGGGGTCCCAGTGCTTGGATTTAATCCCTGCCCTAAACTGGTCACCTTGGCAAGTCACAGAAGCTCACAGTGCTTTGGTTATGTCCTCCACCACTGGCGGGGAGGGTCACAGCACTTAATCCCATGACAGCTTAGTTCGTCATCATTATTCAGATGAGTTAGTCCGGGCCATGTGATACAGTTGCAGGGGATCACGAGTTTCCTCTCATCGTTTCCACTCCTCCACCCCCATCACCTCATTGAGGAAGCAAAATTCAGGATGTCCTCTGCAACCTTCTCCCTTTTGAGTCAGGGACCCACATTCTAGAATCCTAGAAGGTCAGATGGCAGGGGCCTCAGGGAGCAACTATTCACCCCTCCATGGTAAGATGGCGAAATTGAGACCCAGCCAGGTAGTAGACGGAGAACTAGAACTCAGGTCTCCTGCTCTGAGTTAAGCCATTGGGCCCCAGGTTTCCCCTTGTGGAGCAGGGAGGCTGAGTGATGCTGGCTGTGAGTTGACCTATCCTAGTGGCCAGGTGTCATGAAGCCTTTGATTCTCAAAAGGAGCCTGGCCCTATGGCCTGGGAACAGCCTGGGGTGGTGGTTGGGAAAGAGTGTGCCATCAGGAGAGATGCTCCCTGCCTCCCAGCGTCCTCCCCCGCTCCCCCGACAGCTGCTGGAGTGGATCCGCCGCACCATCCCATGGCTGGAGAACCGGGCGCCTGAGAACACCATGCACGCCATGCAGCAGAAGCTGGAGGACTTCCGTGACTACCGGCGCTTGCACAAGCCGCCCAAGGTGCAGGAGAAGTGCCAGCTGGAGATCAACTTCAACACGCTGCAGACCAAGCTGCGCCTCAGCAACCGGCCTGCCTTCATGCCCTCCGAGGGCAGGATGGTCTCGGTGAGCACCCGGACTGCCCTGACCCCAAGCCTCTCGTGAGCCGCTCCCAGGCGCTGGTGCTGTGGGCGGGGCGTGTGCTCTCCACCTGCCCACACTGCTCCAGGGTGACCACCTGGTCTCCAGTCCACACTCGGCCAGCTGGGGCTCCCTCTCGCCCCAGAGAGAGAGCCCCTTCTCTCCTCACCACCCCGGGTCATACTTGCCCTTTCCAGACCCCTGCACATCCGCTTGGATCTGCCCCAACACTTTCATCCCCATCCATCAAAGAGAGTCATCTCTGCCAACAAAATCCCACTTGACATGTTGACCCAAACAGGGCGTAATTCAGGAGCCAGAAGGCTAATTTTCACTTCCATGGAATCTTGTTTCAGCACTTAAAAACTTGTTTTTTTTAACCTTATATAATAGACTTTTTTTCTTTTGGCAGGACATTTTCAAATATGTAAATAAGTACAATACAGAAAATAGACATTCTTCATAATCTTCCTACCCAGGATCAACTTAAAAGATTTTGGGGAGAAGAGATTCTTTTAGTCTCTGTAAATGTGATTTTAAAGGGAATCTGAAAGCATCTTTTACTTAATAAGCTGCTTAGAAAAAAGAACTTACAGGGATTTTCCTGGTAGTTAAGATTCCATGCTTCCACTGCAGGGGGCACAGGTTCAATCCCTGGTGGGAGAACTAAAATCCCCCATGCTACATGGCATGACCAAAAAAAAAAAAGAAAACTAATTATATCGTGACCAGCTTTCCATGTCATAACTTTTTTTCATTTTTGTCACCTTTTGTTATTCCTCCCTGTTTACCCTTTCCCCAGGACTTGAGATATGAGCCAGAGAAACATGCAAACAAAAATTTTAAAATTAAAAAAAAAATAGATAAATAAAAATTGGCCAGGATAGAGCTTTTGCACTTTGCAGAGGAGAGTTGACAAGGAGACACGGCACATAAGGCAGGTGTGGAAGGGGCTGGAGAAACTTGTAAACAGCACTGGAAGGAGGTCGGACCCTGGGGGAGTAGAGAAAGGCCTGATGTTATGCATGTGGTTTGGAAAACTGTGGTCCTTTTACAGATTCCAGGCCGAGTCAGCAGCTTTTATATGGCTGGAGCTGCTGCTCGATGGGGGGGTGCTCTGTGCTTTAATGTGCCCCTCCTGTGGCAGAGGCAGTGTGGTCCCTGGCACATGGCGAGGACCTGGGTGGCGTGCGAGCCGGACAGCCTGTCACTGACCAGGGGGTATCCTTGTGCTAACTGTAGGGGGCAGCTCCCTGTCTGAATGCCTGTGGGTTTGTGCTCAGCACCTGTCACCATCTCTGGGTGACTCTGGGGCCGCTCAGCCAGGCCAGAGTCCTTGGAGGCTCCGGGCTACTGCCCAGAGCCCACAAGTAAACCCAAAAACGTGAGGAGGCTGGGAGGCTCCCACCCCTGCCTGCCTCATTCAGTTTGTTGTTCTGTCTCCTTGGCTGGCCCTGTGACCTCTGTGGTTGTTCAGAGTCCTGTCAGAAGCCAGTCTTGGAGCCCAGAGGGCCTTGGGCTCTCTCCCCACTGGGATGTACTGCTAACGCCCCATAGCAGCATGGCCCCACTTCCCTGCCCAGGAGGCCTGGTTCCCTGGGAACCCTAGGTCATACCAGGGGGACTGGGTGGGGAGGAGTCTCCTCCTGGAAAGCATGGAGGAGCTGTGGGGTCTTGGGGGCCAGGCGGGCTGACCCTGTGCCTCCCATCCGTGCAGGACATCAACAACGCCTGGGGCTGCCTGGAGCAGGCGGAGAAGGGCTATGAGGAGTGGCTGCTGAACGAGATCCGGAGGCTGGAACGGCTCGACCACCTGGCAGAGAAGTTCCGGCAGAAGGCCTCCATCCACGAGGCCTGGACGGATGGTAAGACCAGCCTAGCCCCTGCTCCCCACCCAAGCTTGGGTCTAGCTTTCATGCTCCCCCACCCAAACCACCAGCCACAACTCCTTTCTCTCTTGTGTTTTATTTGTTTTGTCTCTTACTTCTCCTTCATTAGGCAAGTTCATGACCCACCCCATCCCCTTTTTTATTGGCCACGCCCCATGGCACATGGGATCTTGGTTCCCTGACCAGGGATCGAACCTGCCTCCTCTGCATTGGAAGTGCAGAGTCTTAACCACGGGACCATCAAGAAAGTCCCTCATTAGCCTTTTGGTTGCTTCAGTTTTCTTGAATCGGGTTGGCGTTCACATGCTGAGTCTACCACCTAGAAGCAATGTTTCTTGGACCAGTGGTCTTGTGTTCTTGTCTATTACATGCAGGTGATGATGTGCCCTGCTGTATTAGTTTCTTAGGGCTGCAAATTGCCATAAACTGGGTGATTTTACGTGGCACAAGTGCATTCTTTCACAGTTCAGGAGACTAGAAGTCCTAAATTAAAGTGCCGTCAGCGCTGACTCCTTCCAGATGCTCTGAGGGGGAGGCGTCCCCTGCTTCTTCCTAGTGTCAGGTGGTTTTACTGGCACTTCTTGGTGTTCCTTGGCTTGTAGCAGCATCACTCTAATCTCTGCCTCCATCATCACCGGCTGCTTCTTTCTGGGTCTCAGTGACCGAATCTGCCTCTCAGTCTTTTACTGAAGATACCAGTCATTGGATTTAGGGCCCACTCTATGGAGAAGGCAATGGCACCCCACTCCAGTACTCTTGCCTGGAAAATCCCATGGATGGAGGAGCCTGGTAGGCTGCAGTCCATGGGGTCGCGAAGAGTCAGACACGACTGAGCGACTTCACTTTCACTTTTCACTTTCATGCATTGGAGAAGGAAATGGCAACCCACTTCAGTGTTCTTGCCTGGAGGATCCCAGGGACGGCAGAGCCTGCTGGGCTGCCATCTATGGGGTTGCACAGAGTCGGACACGACTGAGGTGACTTAGCTAATCCAGTAGGATTTCCCAGGTGGGACAGTGGTAAAGAATCTGCCTGCCAGTGCAGGAGATTCAAGAGATACGGGTTCAATCCCTGAGTCTGGACGATCCCCTGGAGTAGGAAATGTCAACCTGCTCCAGTATTCTTGCCTGGGAAATCCCATGGACAGAGGAGCCTGGGGGACTACAGTCCATGGGGTTGCAAAGAGTCAGACACATCTTAGTGACTAAACAACAAGTAATCCAGTATGACCTCATCTTAGCTAATTATATCGGCAAAGACCCTATTTCCAAATAAGGTCAGACTCTGAGGTTCTGGGTTGACGTGAGTTTTAGAGGGACACTATTAACTCAGCATACCTCCTCATGCAGTTGTTGTGCATTTTATGCATAGTTGAGTGCCTGGCACATGTAACACACTCGGTAAATGGGAGCCCTTGACATCTTCCCTCCTCTGCCTTCTCTCCTGTTTAGTAACCTGGAGCTCTGGCCTTAGCACCTGTGTGTCTCCATCACTCTAACCTGGAGGCACTTGGCCATGTCTGGTGTCTGCTTGTTGGCAGATAATGTTATCTCCAAAGAGAGAAATCACACCTAAAATGGTCTTTCCTCAGAACCTGCGCCAGGGCTGGAGAGTGAGCCATGCTACCCATCTCCTAGGGCCCTGCGGTCATTTCAGCTGGAGCCCCTGGAGCAGACCCATTGGCCGGTAGAGCTCAGTACCCTGAGATGCCCCCATTCAGCTCTGTGGTGGTCCTCAGACATTAGGCTAGAGATGAATAGGGACGGCCACACCCTGGGGCCATTTGGGAGTGGCTTGGAGGAGGGGGCGGATAGGTGTGTGCTTGACTCAGCAGAGGGGTTTGCTGGGCTTCATATACGATGATATGAGGTCGCTGCCGCGCCTTCCACTGTGCCTGTATGAGCTAACTATCCAGGCACGGATGGATGGAGGAGAAGGAGGGTGGTGGAGTTTGCACCAATTCACCCACACACTTCTATTGTGTTCTCTCTGCAGCCAAGGAACAGCTCACAAAAAGGTACAGAGCAAAGATTGGCCCCACCAGCCACCAGCAAAGGCATGAGAAGTGCTGGTGTGCCTGTAATAATACGTACTCACAGCTGACAATGCTGTTGCCCACTTACCTAAGAATTGCATTTCTTGAGGCTGTCTAAAGCCCCTAAACGTGGCTGAAATCACATGTCTGGGATGTTTGTGATAAGTCCATCTACAGTAGTGCCAGCTGAGGGGCCCGCACACCCCACGGTAGTGCTGTGTGTGGTTAAGCTAGTGGGGGTTCAGCCACTTGACAGAATGTTACGGGGCCATCGGAGCGACTCATGTGATGGCAATGGAGCCAGTGTAGAAACTGGTGATGTGCTGCTGAGTATTTTAAAAGCAGGATATGTAATTTATATACACCCAATGGTTTTAACACAACATTCATAGAAGGTGAGACTGAAAAGGAGTAGATAAGTAACCCCGCACCCCGCCCCAAACTCGTCATATTAATATTCTGACAAAAAGGAGTAGAGAGAAGGAA
Organism: Giraffa tippelskirchi; assembly: GCF_054371585.1. NCBI lineage: Eukaryota > Metazoa > Chordata > Mammalia > Artiodactyla > Giraffidae > Giraffa > Giraffa tippelskirchi. The sequence continues at coordinate 140,935,627 of NC_137281.1, read as the reverse complement.
AGAAGTCATCACCTCTTTGGCCCAGCCCTCATTTCCTGAGAGGTGTGGAGCCTCCCTCCCTGATGGGGCAAACACCGGAGGTGGGCGTGCGGGCAAGGCCAGGTCAGTCTCTGTCCTGCAGCAGCTGCTTCACAGGGCAGCTGGGGAATGTCATCTAACAGCGATCTGAGAGATCGATTCTCATCCTCTTCCCTTTAGAAACAAAAATCCCAGAAATGCAAGCCTCGCCTCGCCCCTTAAAAGAGAGGGCAGTGCACCTGATGCTTGGAGAAGGTGCTGGCCACTGCTGGCTGATGTGCAGAGTGCACTGGACAGTCTGCCCACACTGGGTGTGTAATTGAGGGGCGGGGTCCCTGCAGGGCTGCTGGGGGCCAGCAACTGTAAGTGGAGAAACTCTAAAGATGGGGTACCCCTGAGGAACTTGTTTCCCCCTGGTTATACCACAGGTGTAGATCGTTGTTTCCTGCTGTTTATAAAGTTCGTGTTATACCCTGACTGTCCACTTAGCCTGCATCGTCTGTACATCACCACTTATGGTGGCCCTGACATGCTCCATGAAAAGGAGTGACTTTCCCGCCCTCTGCCCCATCACACATGTTCCGGCTGCATATCTGTTTTCTTGAACTGCAGATAATTGATCATCGTATGGGGCACATCTATCTCCTTGGGATATATCGGAAGTGGAACTCCCGGGCCCTGAGGTGGGGGTGGTTGAGATCAAGAAGGTGGGCCTCCCGGCTCCTGCTCAGCCTTGTGCCCGATCTCGGACCCCCAGGCAAAGAGGCCATGCTGCGGCAGAAGGATTACGAGACGGCTACCCTCTCGGAGATCAAGGCCCTGCTCAAGAAGCACGAGGCCTTCGAGAGTGACCTGGCCGCCCACCAGGACCGCGTGGAGCAGATTGCTGCCATTGCCCAGGAGCTCAAGTAAGCCCAGCGGGCACTGCGGCACTGTGGGAGGTGGGCTGTGGCCTGGAAAGTGAGCCGGGTCCTAGGGCAGGAAGGTCATTGATATAGAAGACTAAGAGCACCCTTGCAGGTGGGGAATAGCCTGGGACCATTCTGTCACAGGCCTTTGGTCCTTACCTACAGCCAGTATGGGACCAGAGGGTGACCGAGTATGGCTCTGAGATCTTGCCTGGTCTTAGTGGCTTCCTGTCACTGGGCATTGCAGTCAAGGCTGGCACGGCCTCCAGGCGAGATTGGGGCGGAGGCCCTTGCAGAGGAGAACTGGTCTCGTTGGTCTCCTCCCAGCAGTCTCCTGAAAGCCCAGAGGTTGAGGATGAGAGTAGGGGTCCTGGAACGTCTTGATGAGTGTGCACACCTGGCCTTCCTGTGTCATGAGTGCCCCCAGCCCCAGGGAAAGGAGAGCAAGCCACAGAGGTAACCTGATCACCTGACTCTTCCTCTCTCCTCCCACGCAGTGAGCTGGACTATTACGACTCACCCAGTGTCAACGCCCGGTGCCAAAAGATCTGTGACCAGTGGGACAATCTAGGGGCCCTAACCCAGAAGCGGAGGGAAGCTCTGGAGGTGAGGGCTCCCGAGGAGATGGAGACCTGCCTCTGGCAGCCCCGTGTGCTCTGTGCTCCTTCCTGCTTCTTGACTCCCTTTGCCTTGGGCTAAGAGGCTCCACTGGGTTCCTCAGACCTTCCCCAGGCCTGGTCTGACCATGGAAGGAAGGCTCACCTTGGCACTGGATTTGACCTTTGCACTGATGGAGATGCCCTGATCATATCTTTTCCTCCTCCTGGCTTAGCGTACTTGGACCAACCCCAGCTATTTGAGAACCTTCCTGTTCTCCAAACCAGACTCTTTGGGGGCTAAGTGGGTGACTCCAGTGTTGGGTGGTCCATGCAACCCATATTAAGAACCAGCACTCCAGAGAGTCTGTTCTGAATTAGTTTGGTGCTTCCAGACCTGAACCCCTCTGGGCTGGCCAGGAGGATCTTGAAGTCTACTGGAGTGGGTAGGGGGTTGGTGATTCTGGACATGACTTTACTAAACACCTTTCCATCCCCATGCCATTTGGCTCTCCAGCGCACGGAGAAACTGCTGGAGACCATTGACCAACTGTACTTGGAGTACGCCAAGCGGGCTGCACCCTTCAACAACTGGATGGAGGGGGCCATGGAGGACCTGCAGGACACCTTCATCGTGCACACCATCGAGGAGATCCAGGTGTGATGCCAACTCCCCCGTCCATGGAGGCTGGCTTTGCACAGCCCACAGGCTGCCAGTCAGCTTCCTGCAGGACTGCCCTTGTAGGGAGAGGGCTGAGGGTAGCCTCCCCATGGATGTTCTAGATTTGAAGGCTTTGTGTTTTATTTATTTTGACGCCATAATATATGCAGATGGTATCAAATCTAAAAGCTAAAGAGACTATGCAATAAGTTTTCCTCCTAGCCTTTGTCCCCCAGCCTCCAGTGCCCCTCCCCATGGGGGAGCAGGACACGTTCTCTGCATAGGCGAGCACATTTGTTTATTAATATGTTCTTCTCTGCCTTTTTACATAAAAATAAAAAGTAGCTTCTATTATATACTGTATCCTGAACCTTTACTTCTAACCTTATAATTATCCTGGAGCTCATTTCACTGCAGTAAGCCATTCTTTTGTACAGCTGCAGAGTGTTAGATGAAAAAGGTTTTGCAGAACAATGAGAAACGTGTGTTGGGAGAGATCACTTGAGCAGACCCAGGGCACCCCTTGTCCCCAACCTAACTATGGGGTGGTGAGCACCCCAGGGAGATTGCTGCTGAATTCACCAGCCCTGAGCATGAAGCTGTGGCACCTTCTTGAGGCCAGCCCAGCCATCCTGGTTCTCAGCCGAAAGAGTCCTGGGTTGATGCCTCCAGGCTGCCCAGCTGGTGTGGGGCCAGCCTCTGGTGGCCCCTTCACCCACTTCTGCCCTGGGACCTGCAGGTCTCCCTTGGCTTATCTTGCCCATGGGAGGCTCTGGTCCCTCCCAGTCATTGTGTTGCTTCTGCCTGCCCGTCTCTCTCCAGGGACTGACCACAGCCCATGAGCAGTTCAAGGCTACCCTCCCCGATGCCGACAAGGAGCGCCTGGCCATCCTGGGCATCCACAACGAGGTGTCCAAGATTGTCCAGACCTATCACGTCAACATGGCAGGCACCAACCCCTACACAACCATCACGCCTCAGGAGATCAATGGCAAATGGGACCATGTGAGTCCAAGGGCTAGGTGGGGCGCTGGCGGAGCCATTGTAAGTTTCAGAAGGGCAGGGATTTTTGTCTGTCTGTATTGTTGATTTTCATTGATTTCAGTGTCGTACAGTAAGTACTCATTGTCAAATAAATGAATGAATTTCTAGAACAGGTCAATGTGTTCACTGCTGTTACTTCCTGGCCCCTTCCCTTCGTGGCTCCTCCATTTCCTCTGACATGGAGGCAGATGGCCAGCCCATCCCAATGTCCCCTGACTGTTCCTGCCCCAGGTGCGGCAGCTGGTACCACGGAGGGACCAGGCCCTGACGGAGGAGCACGCCCGCCAGCAGCACAACGAAAGGCTACGCAAGCAGTTTGGGGCCCAGGCCAACGTCATCGGGCCCTGGATCCAGACTAAGATGGAGGTGGGTTCCAGCGTGGGAGGCAGGGCAGGGGCTTCCACCCTTCCTCACACCATCCCAGACAGTCAGACTTGCCCTGTCTCCTTCTGGACGGGACCTGTGGGCACTGTGGGTCCTGAACCCACAGCTGGTCTGCTGCCCCATGGAGGGTGTGGGACCCGTGCCCACACAGGGACACCACATTAGACAGTCCCATGGAAGGAACAATGCCTAAGTGACTGATTTGGCTTGCCCTATGGTTTATGTGGTTGAGCTGGTCTCCCTTCCTCCTGAGTCATGAGCTTAGCCAGAAGGAGGTGATCTCCCCAGAGAGAGAACTGTGCTTTGGGCAAGGGTGAAATTCTTTGCTGTATCGTTGGGCCAGGTATCAGGGTGATGTAGAGAAGAAAGGAACACTGCTTGGGTTAGAGCGTGGTGTCCCTCTGAATTCCTTGAGGGCAGAGACCATGTCAAGTTCCTATGTGTTTTTCTGGACCCCATCTCTACCTGCTTAGCACACTATGCATAGTAGGTGTTCCAGAAATACTTGCTGAGTTGAACTGAGTTCCCAGAAAGTGCTTTCACAAGCAAGGGGTGTTTACATGGTTGAAAGACAGAGATGGGGATTAGGCCTGGACCATGGAGACAGGTGGGATTGAGGTGGGCAAGGCAGGCCTCCGAGGAACAGAACAGCAGGAGCATGTTCATTGAGAAGGTGAGCCAGGTGTCCTGAGGCTGTGAGGAACCCAGCTCAGTGGGAGAAGGACCCTGAGATGGATGGTAGTCGGGAACAGGCTTGGGATGGGAGTGTGAATGGCAGGCAGAGGAGTGAACCTTTAAGTTAGCAACTGACCTTGCATCCCCTTCCTGAGGTTGAGGGGTAACCGGGAGATGGGAGGTATTCATCTGCTGATAACAGTCAGTGCCGGTCAGATTCCTTTATGATGCTATTTCCATGCCAAGAATCATCAGAGAGGTTGGTCAGTGGCCTGGGGGCCCCAGTCTCCACCCTAGGGGCCCAGATGTCTCACAAGGGCCTCCTTTCTGGTTGAGCAGGAGATCGGAAGGATCTCCATTGAGATGCACGGGACCCTGGAGGACCAGCTCAACCACCTGCGGCAATATGAGAAGAGCATTGTCAACTACAAGCCCAAGATCGACCAGCTGGAGGGCGACCACCAGCTCATCCAGGAGGCGCTCATCTTCGACAACAAGCACACCAACTACACCATGGAGGTGGGTGCCACCAGCCTTGCTCCCCTGGAGAGGGAGCCCCGGATCCCTCTTCTGCTTCCCCATCCTGGGCTGGGGAAGTGGTGGTGGGGTCACCCATCATTCCAAGAAGACTGGTCATAGTAGGATAAACCCTAGCCTTTAAGTGAGAGGATACTCACTTCTCCTCCCTCCTAGTCCTCAGTGCCTTTTGAATTTCCCAAGGGGCTTGCTGAGAATGCAGATTTCCAGGCACCATCCCAGAATTTGATTCACTAGGTCTGGGATGGGACTTGGATATCTAAATTTTTTAATAAGTACCTGGTGATTCTGAGACTGGTGGTCACCAGACACTGGTTTGGCCTCTGCTTTTTAAATGACCTACTTGTTTTGACCGTGAAGGTGTGGGTGTGAGGTTATAGAGTCGGATGTTCAGGGAATTACTTTTTTGTCCTTTAATCTTCCCTGCTGTCAGCTTTGCCCTTTTTCCTGACCTGACCACGCTGGTCATTCTAGTCTCTGCTGTTCTGGGCAGAGACCATCACCCTTCTGTGCTTTCCCCTTCATCATCTGGGTCCTCTGTCCTGGTTTGCTGTCCTTGTCCTGGTTCCCCTGCACCTGGTGACTCTGTAAATCTGGGCAGAAGGCCTGGTTTGATTGCACTGGCCATTTTGATGGTCAGGGGAGGGAGTAGGGAGGGGCGGCTCGGGCCGAGGCCTGGGACCCCTTTGCTGACAGGCCTTGCCTGCCTGCAGCACATCCGTGTGGGCTGGGAGCAGCTCCTCACCACCATTGCCAGGACCATCAACGAGGTGGAGAACCAGATCCTGACCAGGGACGCCAAGGGCATCAGCCAGGAGCAGATGAATGAGTTCCGGGCCTCCTTCAACCACTTTGACCGGGTGAGCTCCACCCCTGCACTCGCTGAGGGCAGCCCCGGCCCCAGGGCCCTGGAGGGCACTGCCCAGGGCATGGGCCCACTTCCTGGGCAAGTGAGGAGGAGGAGCAGAAGGGAGGAACTACAGTCAGCCTGCTCTGACTCTCCACCACCCCAGGCCAGCCTTAGGAGCTGTCCAGGTGTCCCATGAGCATCCCTGCTTTCCTGGAGAGAGTGCTCGTGTTGTGGGTGAAGAGAAGCCCTCAGACCCCTGACCCTTGCTCTCCTACCATGAGGAGTCACCCCCGGGGGGCAAGGCTGCCATAGCCTTGAGGGAGGGCCTGCTGTTCCTGGCTATGGGGACCATCCCCTGCCTGTGCCTGGGGACAAAGCAGAGCCTCCCTCCTCCCCCGGCCCTGGGGGTAGCCTTTGGGACCTCTGGTAGAGGTGTCAGAGTTATCAGTCCTCCTGGATTCTCATCCAGTTTTGCGTGGGCTGCCCCTCCCAGTGCCTTGGGGCTTTGTGGTGGCCACAGGGGATGGGAGCATGGGCTTGGGTGCTGCCCACCACCCCTGCCTGCTTCACTGCCCTCCAGGCACCTGGGTGGGTGGCGTCCTCCTGGAAACCCCGCTCAGGGCATCGGGGCCAGAGGTGGGCTGGGCACTCTTCTGGGGGAGCTTCTTACCCCCATGGCTCACCATGCTTCCCTCCGGCCTGCTCCCCCGGGGCAGGACAGCTGCGTGTACCGGGGAGAGGGTCCCTCTCTGGACCACGTCCGTGTGTCTAACCTTGTGCACTTTTATTTCCCTCCTCCCCCCCACCCCTCCACCCTCCACTTTCCCCATCCGCATGCCTTCATCCCTGTCTCTCCCCACACACGCTACCCTCCACTGGGGCATGGCCCACCCCTTCCCCCTCACGGCCTCCACCTCCCTGGCACCGCATGGCTCGCTGGCTGGCGCACGGCGGCCCCAGGATCACTCCGGCACGCTGGGTCCCGAGGAGTTCAAAGCCTGCCTCATCAGCTTGGGTTATGATATTGGCAACGACCCCCAGGTACTCGCCTCCTGCATGGAGCACGCTCAGGGGTGGCGTCCGGGGCGAGAAATAACGCGTTTCTCCTTTTTTCTTTTCTCTCTCTCTCTCTCTCTGGATCTCCTTGCCTCCCCTTTCCTGTGGGCGTGGGGCTCGTCTTCTGCTGGCCCCGCCTGGCCCCCATCGGGCTCCTCCTCCCACTGCTCCGACCTCTGACCTCTGCCCTCGGTTATCTTTCGTGGGAACCTGCTCGGTGCCCACCTTCTTCTCTCCTCGTCGCTCTCCATCCCGTGGACGGATTTTTGCATCTCCCTGCTCTGTCTTCCTCCTTCCTGTGGATATCTTCCCCGGATGTGTATTTGCATCTCTTCCTCCTATGTTCCTTTGCCCTTCCTGATGCCCCCTCGCCCCCGCAAACCATACACCTCGACCTCCCCTCTGGCCATCTGTGCCCTGTCTTCCTGGCCCTTGGCCGGCCCTTTCTCCTCCTTGTGTCTTGGTGCCACTGGCCCCACAGAAGAAGACAGGCATGATGGACACAGATGATTTCCGCGCCTGCCTTATCTCCATGGGTTACAACATGGTAATGTAAACCCCACCCTCTGCCCTGGCGAGGGGCAGCCAGCCAACTGACCGGAGAGGCTGAGTCCTGGCCATGGCGGGCTGGAGGCCCTCAGGCTCAGCAGCCCCCCTCCCTGGAGGGGCCTCAAGATTCTGGTCCGTGGGGAAGATGGTGTCCTGAAAGGACTGGGCCCCAGCTGAGGGGCCTGTGTGTGTCCGGGAGACCTGGCCTTCTCGCCTGTCTCTGCCGGTTTCTCTTTTGATATTTACAATCAAAGTGGGCTTTTTTTTTTTTTTTTGGCTCTCATTGTGGATGGTGGGGCTGACCCCGAGGCTGCTGGGCAGGACTGTGGTGGGCACTCTGTGTGGGGGTTGGTTCAGCTCCATCTCACGTGAGGCCTGGAGATTTCCACCTCTGTCCTAGTGATGGCTTCAGCCAGGCCTGCCACCCCTTGGCTTGTTGCCCCAAGCCCCTTCCCAACCTTCTCAGCTGCCTTGCCCTCATGCAGGCCTTCTGAGCAGGGCAGGGGCCTCAGCTGAGCAGCCAGGCAACTCCTGGGCTACGGTGCAAAGTCCAGGGCCCGTGGGCCGCCCAGCGCAGGAGCAAGGGTGTGGGCTTTAGAAGCAAGGAACCTGGGAGTAAATCCCAGCTCTGTCATCCCCTGCTTGGGGGCCCAGATAAGGTGAGGGGAACACTGGCAGACCACTGTAACGGTTAAATGAAGCAACTCAGTTGAGTGCTGTGCCGTGTCTGACACACAGAATGTGCAGTGTGATGGAGGCCCAAGTTCATGTCTCAGCTCTACTATCCCCTGGCCGTGTGACCTTTGGCAAGTCAATAAGCCTGTCTGGGCCTTAGGTTTCTCTTCTGGAGACCTGATGAAAATAATAAAATAAATACCTACTTCATGGTTGTGAGGAGGGTTAAATGAATTTTACACGGCACTTAAAGTAGTGCCTGGTGTATCGTATATGCTATCTGAGTGTTAGCCATTGCTGTCGTTAGTTATCGTCCGTATTATCATTTTTGTTCCAAGAGGAATGCAGACATCCGTAGAGGGTGGGAAGCCAAGACAACTCAGGTTAGGTCAGGGGCTCTCTCTGACAGCCTCAAGCACTCTGAGCCCCCAGAGGCTTCAGGTCCATAGAGAGAGGAGACTGTGGCTGACAGGCCTGGGATTGGCTTTTCCCTCCAGGGAGAGGCAGAGTTTGCCCGCATCATGAGCATCGTGGACCCCAACCGCCTGGGGGTGGTTACGTTCCAGGCCTTCATCGACTTTATGTCTCGCGAGACAGCTGATACAGATACAGCAGACCAAGTCATGGCTTCCTTCAAGATCCTGGCTGGGGATAAGGTGGGTATGCTGTGATGTGGGCACCATGTGGAGGCAGACTGAATTGGAGGGGAGGTCGTGAGCAGCTCCGCTGTTCCTTCTTCCCCACTGGAGCCTCCTTGTTGTCCACCTCTACCCATTTCTCTTAACATTTGGGCATCAGCTAAGAGGTTAGGACACAGCGTTAGCTTAAGGGAGTCCCCTGCCATGGACACTGCATGTCTTACTTATGATGAGATACTGGTGATGAAATGACTGGTGGTGGAGGGCAGTCCAGTTAGGTGGAGTATGTGAGTGGGTGATGAAAGGTCAGTCTGGGAACTTAAGACTTCAGCCCTGCATCATTCTGGGCACAAACCATGGCATGTAGAGGGGAAGCAGGAAAGAAGTGTGTTTCTCATTTGTCTACCTAAGCAGCAGTCAGCTTCAGTTCTCCAAATCTCCCAAGTTCCTTGCACTGCCAGGCCGAACAGTGGGAAAGTAGGAGCATCCAGGGGGATTTGGGGACAGAGGGATCTAGAGGTCAGATTCCCTTTCTGTAAAATTCATAAGATAATCCTTACGCTATCTTTCCTTAGCCAGTAGAGAGAATAGTTTCTGAAATGTCTCAGTCTACATTGAAGTAAAGACTGAACCAACAAAGAAGTTCCTAAAGCTCTTATTTACATTCAAGGACACCTTGTTAGAGTCATAGCACTTTGGAGCTGGAAGGACCCTCAGAAACCACCTCCTTGAAGTGATTCATTCGTTCAAGGAGGTCTCTGGGGCCCAGAAAGGGACCTGGTCTCCTGACTCGTGAGGTGACTTGAGGGCCAACCTCTGTCTCCTTCAGACTGGCTCCTTAGGAGACTCTGACAGAAGTAGGGCAAGTCCCCGAATGCTTGTGGAGCCTCAAACTCCCCAAAGATGCAGGTTCCAAGTAGACTTTGATGGGCAAGCCCAAGACAGGGAGGAAGCAGACATCCCAGACTGGGAACCAGATGGGCTGGGGGAAGGTTAAGATATCTATCTGTGGCAGTGATGCCCCAAAGTGGATGCTCCTGTAATTTGCGAGAATTGTGTGACCTCCTCAGAGCCCAGCTGAGTGGGTGTGGGAGTCCTACTGTTTCACCAAATATGTTGTTGCTAATATTGTTCCAGCCTGTGGTTGGTGCAGGCTAGAGAGATACATGAAAAGATTATAGGTGCAGTTAGCTCTTGGAGTTACTTGGGAACAGGCTAAAGCAACTTGGGAACAGGCTAAAGCAGTTACTGAAGTGAAAAACATAAGGGGATTGAAATATATGTTATTTAAATATATATGCACATATATAGATATGTACATATACAGATAACATATATACATATGTGTCTATATCGTGTAATTTATTTATTTATATATATGCCTGATACAGGTATGTGTAATGTACATGTCAGAATGGGGGCGGGACAGGATACCTAATCTTCTGAGTGAGGTTCCCGACCTCCGGGCTTTGCGGCCGCCCTGAGCGCGTTCTTTCCGCAGAACTACATCACGGTGGACGAGCTGCGCAGAGAGCTGCCACCTGACCAGGCCGAGTACTGCATCGCGCGAATGGCCCCCTACACCGGCCCCGACGCTGTGCCCGGTGCTCTGGACTACATGTCCTTCTCCACGGCGCTGTACGGCGAGAGTGACCTCTAACCCGCCCCGCCCGGTCCACACCCTCTCCCCCCGCCCCGTCCGCTGTGCGAGCCCCACCCTGCACCTCCGCTGTCCCCCCTCTCCCGCCCGGGTTTGGTTTCACGCTCTGCCTCCAGTGGGCGAGCTGGGACCCGTGTGGCATCCAGCCTCCCTGCCCGTGAAGTGACAGTTTACAAAATTATTTTCTGCAAAAAAGAAAAAAAAGTTACGTTAAAAAAAAAAAGTAAAAAAACCAAAAAAACCACATATTTTATTATACAAAAAGTATTTTTTTCTCCACCAGACTTAAATGGAAAAGAGGAAGAATTAACTATTTGCACCGAAATGTTTTGTTTTGTTGTGACATAGGAAAATAACCAAGCACAATGTTATATCCATCCTTTTTATCGATTTTTTTTTCTTTCTATCTGTACCATCTGCTGTATTCATTTCTCCAATCTCTTGTCCACCTTGATGTGGGAGTGGGAGGTGAGGGTAGGGGGAAATCTTGTCAAAAGGCACATTGGTGCATGTGTGTTTGCTAGCTCACTTGTCCATGAAAATATTTTATGATATTAAAGAAAATCTTTTGAAATGGCTGTTTTCTTAAGGAAGAAAATTTATGTGGCTTGTCTTCTCATTTTTGAAGTCCAGAGGTGTATGTAATTACCCTCTTAATCAGCACACACTTTTTGCCCCCCAAATACTGCCTATTAAAAATGGTCAGGACAAAATTGGCAAGTGTGGACAACTTTGGTCCTATTTGGCACACACCGTGTTAAAGCAGCAACACTCCCATGTCAGTTCTTTGCTCCTTGCTTACTGCTTTCCAAAAGAGTGCATGGCATCAAGGATGGTGTGGGGCACCTGTACCACCCCTAGTCTGCTTTTGACCTTGGCACGTTCAACCTTATACTTCTGTGTTGTTTTCAAGAGGAAAACATGGTTTCCTCACAAGGCTCCTGTGCATTGAAAATAAACCCCACCTTTGTTTCCCACATCATCAAACAGCTGTGACATCTACATGCCCCGGTTCCTTGTCTTTTTGCCACAGGAGACAAAATGACTTCCTCCTGAGAGGAAGTCATCTCATCCCCTACTCTTCAGACTGGACTGTAGACAGCAGCTGTCCAGCCTCACCTGGGAGGCTGTTGGAAATGCAGGCTTTCAGGTTTACCCCAGACCCTCTCGTTAGAATCTGCCTTTAAGCAAGGCCCCCGGGGCATCTATGTTTCTTTTATTTTTCCCTCCTTGCCCATCTTTCCTCCTTGAGGCTTTTACTCACAGTACAGGCAGTGAGGGCCGCCAGTAACACTATCAGTAACAGTGCAGTGATTTATAGACATAATTTAGCAATGGAAGCTGCACGTCTGTGTTCCAGTTGTAACTGTGTCGAGGAGTTAAGCAGTTTGTGTGGCAATAACAGGGAGTTGAATCTGTGGAGTCTTGACGGCCAGAGTTCAAACCTACAACTGCCATTTTCAAAATGGGTAAACTGGGTGGGCACTACAGTTCTCTCATCTAACAGGGAATAATAGTGCTGCTGGAAAGTTGATACTCTAATATATAGAACTCCTAAAGTATTAGTGCATATAAATGTTAGTTGTGGTCAATCCTACTTTAAATTTTAAGGGATTCGCTTGAAGGATCTCTTTAAAAGAGAACCCTTAACATGATATAAGTCCCCTCATATAAGAAGACTAAGACTAAATTGGAACTTATTGAACTGGGGCCAGAAATGACAGTTTTTCAGTGTAAGCCCCATTTGTTTAGGAATTAGTTCCATGAGTTTCTGGAATACCCACTGTCCTGGCAAAGAGGCAAGGCTATTCAGGAGAATGGACGAGGGGAGAGGTTGGCTTTGGTTTGGGAACTGTAATTGCAGGTTTTCCCACTGGCTGGCAGAAAGCCGTGCCTGCTCAAGGTGGGTCTGCTGTGGCGGCAGCTTGGTGGGGCAGACTATGGTTTAAGAGTTGAGGAGAAGGAAATTGTTCCAACCAGAAAATTTCCTAAACTCAGGCTGTAAGTGCATTAATAAGCCTCAATTTTTAGGGACTTCCCTGGTGGTCTAGTAGTTAAGACTCCAAGCTTCCACTTCAGGGTACGTAGGTTCGACCCTTTGTCAGGGAACTAAGATCCCACATGCTGTGCAACATGGCCAAAATATTAAACAAAACCCCACAAAAGCCCCCTCAATTTCCAGATGTATGATCAATCTTTAAAAGAATGTGTAAGAGTCATTTGAACAAAGTGTGTTTACAGAGTTATTCCACAGTCTTCAAGAGTTTGAGTTTCTCAACGTTCAAGGGTGCTTATATGTGTGCAAACGACTATAATTTTCAATCCATTAAAGAGGTAAAATCTTAAAATTTCACTTCTCAAGCTTTTAAGCTCATCATGGACATTTTGTTTTATTGATAATGTAATTTTTCTGTAAAAATAAAAACACTCTTCCGTGTCCTAATCATTCATACATTTAAACAGATTTAATCCTCCAGAACAACCCCATTTGCAAACTTTGTTAAATCCCTTTAAATATTTTAAATGTATTAGCAAGTTTTAATCACTCTTCAGGACATCAGACTCCCAACCCAGGCAGATTCAAATCCAAGCTGCAGAGTTTCACTCAGCACAAAGCAATTGAAGTATTATAAATGCAGTAAATCAGGTTCCCTGGAGCAGTTCAAAGCTGTTTACTAACAATTCTCTTAGACCTCCAAAATTGAAATTACACGTCTCATTTCAGTTACACATTTCAGATGAAAAATCACAAAGCTATTATATGCTGAGTTCTTTTATGTGTTCAATCACCTTAACCCACTCGTTGTCATGGTGCATACAAAACTGCTGAACACCACCAAAGTATTAGTACTAAGAGTTTGATTTATGAATACGTCATCTGTTTAATTATTTCTAAAGAGGCGATTTCAAGTCCCTTTGCTACTCATTGCTGGCTTTTGGGGTCAGAGGTTCAAGTGATACATATATCTATTTAGGAAGATACCACTAAGAGGAATCCTCTTGGAGTCTTTGAGCTCTGTGATGGGCTGAAGAATGGTTCTCACAAGATGTCCGTGTCCTAATCCCTTGGATCCTGTGACTATGTTACTTTACATGGCAAACAGGACTTTGCAGGTGTAACTGAGTTAAAGTCCTTAATGGAGACATTATTCTGGATTATCTGGGTGGGCTTTGATGAAGAGGGAGGCAGCAGTGTCAGAGTCAGAGATGTGACGACGGAGGTAGAAGTTGGAATGACATGAGGCCACAAGCCAAGGAATGCACTGTCTTCTAGAAGCTGGAACAGGCAAGGAGATGGAAGCCCCGCTTAGAGCCTCAGTGGGAATGCCCCCCAGCTGACCCATTTTAGGTTTCTGAACTGGAAGATAATAAATTCGTATTTTAAGGCACTATAGGCGCAGTAGTTTGTTACTGCAGCAATAGGAAACTAATACTTGCTTCATCGTCCAGGCCTCTGGACAGGCTGGCTGCCCCCCCTCCCCGCCCCGATGTCAGTGACTTGTGTTGTAGGCTTGAGGCTTTGGCGCAACCACCCCAGCTTCAGAGGCCTGAACTTGCACAACGTCAGCCCTGGGGAAGCTGCCCCAGGTGCTGACCAGAACCCCTAACCCTAAAATTGCCAGTCTGCAGAGGAGGGAGACAGAGGCTTCAAAACTCTGAAACCCACCCCCAAAGGGCCAGAATGACTATGTCCAGTGGGGGGTGGTTTGGGTTCAGAGGGGGAGTTGCTGGTTAGTGGCACTGGCTGAGGGGCTAAAGGCTTAACCCCTAATGGGGTAGGTGACCTCACATGGACAAGAGTCCCCCAAGGTCACAGGCTGTTCTCTCACCCCCAGACCAGGCCAAACTTAGGGGAACAGAAGAGAGGTAACTGAGCAGCGGTACTGCCACCAAAACCACTGAAGGATCTCGTCCACATGCGGGGCCCTGCAGGGTGGCACTGGAGAGGGTCCCTTTTCACACCCGACGCTGGGGAAACCTGGATATTGGAGCTGGAAGCCCACGTCGAGGCCGAGAGGGCCCGGGGTTTACGGGACACTCAGACGTGGTGGGGTGGAGTCCTTCAGCTAAACAAAAGCTCTAGGGGCCACTTTGTGACCATCGAGGCTTTTGAAGCTCCAAGAGAGATGGGGAGCCCCCAGCTGAGCAAGCACAGCTCAGGTGCTGCCGTGGGAGCTTTTGCTAATTGGTGGACACCTTGCCAGCTTAGAGATGAAGGGGAAATGAGACTTCAGGGTGTCTCCCAAACCCAGGACCTGGGTGGCAGCCCAGCCTCAGGTTGAGACTGGCCACAGGCCCCAGGAAGCCCTGGTTAAGCAGTGAGCCTGCCCTCTGTCTATCTCAGCCCCTCTGTGTGGGGACTTCACTCTCTCGGGCCTAGCTTTCTCCGGTCATGACCCCCATGGTGGGAAAGGCCAACCCCACATGCCCACGTGCCCTCTAAGAGGCCAGTCCCTGTTCCACGTCTGCAGGACCTGCTTGGCCCAGCCTGGCCTGGTCTAACGCGGTGATGCCTACCAGTCTGTGGATGAGGCTGCGGCGTTGGTCAGGCTGGGTGGGACAGATAACCCAAAAAGTGGCCTTACGAGGGCTACCTCAGTTCATCATCAGTTTTCTCTCTGAGATTGGGATGTAGCTTACAACCGATATCACTTTGGAATTAATGGTGTCCTAGCTACTGTTGGCCAGGTGGCAGTCATGACCTCTAGTCATTGCCTGCTCTTTAGAAGTAGGAAAGTGAGTCCTACTTTTATCTCAGACTTCCATTAACACCTTCTAGTAAGACCAAGCACCAGGATCAAAGCCTGCAGAATGGGTATACAGAAAGACAATCTGGAGGTCCTAGTGGAGCTCTCTCATCAAAAGCTGTGCTGTTAAATGCTATGGATTAAAATGGTATGTGGAAAATGCACTTGAAGACTCTGGCAAGGATTTCAGAAGAGCTGGACTCTGCATTTGAGGAAGTTTTAGCAAATTTGTTTTGCTCATCTCTGCACAAGAGTGACAGATGATAAAACTGTTTAAAGACTAAAAAAGCTTTTTCAATAACTACATTGTTGTTGTTTAGTCTCTAAGTCGTGTCTGACTCTGTAACCCCATGGACTGTAGCCCGCCAGGCTCCTTGGTCCATGGGGTTTCCCAGGCTAGAGTGGGTTGTCATTTCCTTCTCCAGGGGATCTTCCTGACTCAGAGATGGAACCCACGTCTTCTGCATTGGCAGGCAAATTCTTTTTTTTTTTTTTTAATAAATATTTGATATACAACTTTTTTCTGATTCTAAACAAAAAGGAACGAGAGTGACAGTAACAGACAAGATTCCACCTCTCAGTATTGTCACGTGACTATAGCAGTCGTATATTTGGAAACTCAAGGAAGAAGCAACTGTATTCCAAAAACACCTAAATATACAGGTCCGAAAAAGGGTTTTTTTTTAACTGCCACGTTCACTCTGAAGCCCATCCATCTCCTTCAGCATCCAAAGAGTAAGCACATGTTCTGCTTAGCTATATAATAAGGTGGCAAACACGCACCACTGACATCACAGGACAGTTGCCTGTAAAACTAGACTTCTGACGCTGGGCTCAGCTTCGGTTTCTCACATGTCATCATTTTCATCCAGGAAAGGAGTTGTCTGAGCAACCTCTAGATTGTGCACTGCCAAGGCTGGGTCCATGACCACCTCTGGCGGGTGAGAACAGGCACAGTGACCAACTCCAAGTTAGGGCCTCCAATCAGACTTCTAGCAAGCCAGGGGGAGGGTTTTTCAAAGTTGTAGTTACTTTTGGCAGAAATGTCATAGTACCGAAGATTCTCCTTTTGGTGGAAGACAGTTGACTTTGCCTTAATCTTTCTGTCCTTACTATCTACTTTGTTGCTACACAATATGATGGGGATTGTTCTCACACACTCGTACCAGACCTCTATGCCGGTTAGGCACGTTCTTGTAAGGAACTCCTGATGTTACATCAGGCGTTCTAATGAGACACTGATCTTGGATATCATAGCCATCTCTCAGTCCACCAAATTTCTCCCGACCAGCTGTACCTCATACATTGAACTTAGTAGGTAGATCCTCTGTTGGTATGGAACACAGGGGATGGGACTCAACACTCAAGGTAGCTACACACCCCTCAGATTCACCAGTCAGATAACGTTTCACAGATGCAGTTTTACCAGTGTCACCATCACCAACCAAAACAAGTTTGAACTGAACTTGGGGTTCTCTCTGGGCAGCCGTTGTAATGTTACTTTCAGATATCTATCTGACTGAGTCAGCAGGCAGATTCTGTGCCACTGAGCCACCAGGGAAGGTCATCAGTAACTACATATGTTAAACATAAATAAGTTTATAATAAAAGTAAGAATGATAAAGCATTGTGTTACAGTTTAATTGGCTCCATGTTTTCTTTCTTGATGTTTATAAAATAATGGCGCATCTTATAAATCTGATTGTATTTTAGATCCAATGAAATATGGCCCACAAAACAGATTACCTGTCAACTCCCCCAAACCTTCTGGATTCTATTTTTGATGAGACAACAAAAGAAAGATTCACTGGAGATTGGTACCAGGGGTTCAAAGATTCTTTGGGGTTGGTACCAGGCTCTCCAGAAAGAGCAATATATAGAGAGGTCTCAGAAAGATTCATCCTAAACCTATTCTCTGTAATTTGGCAAGCTAAGAGATCGCAGGCAATGTAAAACATCCATTCTTATCACTGATTGACATTTGCTTTCTTATCACCCCTCTCTAGCATCTTCCATTTCTAATTATATTTTTCTTAGCCATCTTCATGAGTCCTACTTTTCCAGGAGAGATTTTGCAAACACTTAATATCTGGGAAGCTGGCTTCTGAAAGCAAGATATTTGAAAGATGGTTTGTGAACACTTGTAAAAAGATACAGTCATCCCTGGGCACAGCCCAGTTCCATGAATAGCAGCTGCTGCTTGACTAACATTATCTTCTTTGGGGGTTGGTACCAGGCTCTCTGGAAAGAGCAATATAGAGATGTCTCAGTCCTTGCTGAAATTCAGACAAGCAGCATCTCCTCTGTTCCTGATGGGAGAGTCCCACTGCAGGGCTCAGTGGCTGTGTAAACAAAAAGTGTGTCCAGAGTGTGCTGGCTTATGAATCTGACGACTTCTGGGAGGTCGCTATAGGCTGTAAGGACCGGTTCTTGGTCCTGTTTTGTTCAGGTCCTACTGACTTGGACTCATCAAACCTGCAGTGTTATGAAGCCTATAAGGTAAACAAGAGAATTAGGATCACAAAAGATCTCAACAGGCAATGAGAGTAATCTTTTAAGATTATGTTTCAAGAGAATGCATGTAAAGCCCTGAAAGTGGGTCTAAAAAAAACACAAGATGTGGGAGATACCCTGAAAAAGAGACCAAGAAGGTCCCCAGCGTAGTATGAGTGAACAGTGTAGTGAAGCAGCTTCAAAGGGCTAATCTGATTTTGAGTTGGACCAATAACTTGGAAACTCAAAAGCTGCTCATGCTCACATCTGCCAATTGCAGGAGAAGCATGAAAAGCTGGTCTTTAACAAGACAAAAGAAAGCCTTGCCTCCACAGAGGAGAGATCCAACCCCAAGCCTGGGAGTGAAATGAACTGGATCCTAGTCCGTAGTGACACATTTTCCTTTTCTAATTCAAGTTAGCTCAGATGGACTTTGGAGACTTGCAGTGAAAGTCCTAACCAATACAAAAAGGTGTACACTTTATATGGAGGTAGTGGGATGGGCAAGACACAACCAAGGACGCTAGGTTGTCTGAGGAAACCCCAGGCAGAGGATCATTTGGGACTTATTCTGAGGATCAGAATTAGTGGCGATGTCCCACTGTCTTTCTAGAATTTTCAGGGGGAGGGGTATCTCTCAGGCTCTCCTCACTGCAAAATTTCTTTTTAGTTCTAAATTTGGACCCCGTGGTGAAAGCAGTGGTTTGAGGAAGAAAGGGAGAAGGCATTCTCCTTACAAAGGTAATGGAATGAGGAAGGAGTGGGTGAGATTTCTGAGCGAACTTAAATGGGCCTCGGTGACTGGCTAAATACAGGATGGAGGACAATGCCCATAGACTGTTAGTGTTGGAAAACCTTTCATTTGACAGAGGAGGGAATCAAGGCCTGGGAGCACTGGTTGCACTGCTAGGGTCGCAGGGGTAGTTGAGGTAGAGCTTGAGGGAGAACTCAGGTCTCTTGACTCAGCCCAGTGCTCTGTCTACAGCCAAGCTTGGAGCCCAGGTGGGTGGGAGGAGGGGGTGGGGGCGGGAAAGAAAGAGAGGAAAGGATAGTTTGGTTTCACACAGTCAGCTTGAGAAGATTAGATGTGATATCTCATGCGTGTACTCAACCCTGTGTCATGTGAGGGGGTTGCTCGCATGCGTGCTAAGTCACTTCAGTCATGTCTAACTCTTGGAGACCCCATGGACTGTAGCCCTCCAGGCTCCTCTGTCCATGGGGATTCTCCAGGCAAGAATACTGGAGTGGGTTGCCATGCCCTCCTCCAGGGGATCTTCCTGACCCAGGGATCAAACCGACATCCCTTACATCTCCTGCATTGGCAGGTGAGTTCTTTATCACTAGCACCACCTGCTCAGTAGGTTGTATATTTGGTTGGGAGCCTTCTAGGGCAAGAACTACAAAACCCAGCTCAAGCTCGTAAGGCCAGAGGGTGATTAACTGGCCTGGATAACTGAAGTGTCCAGAAGTGATGCCTGAGGCAGGGGCTTGCAAGCAGCCATCAGGACCTGGTTTCTCTGGAAGGACTTCATTCTCAAACAGGCTCTCCCACTTCAGTCTGGCAAGCACACCGTCATCTAGAGCTTGCTTTGGGAGTAACCCAAAGTGAGACCCAGACCATTCTCGAGGACACGTTTTGGAGAGTGACTTCTCCTGAGACCCTTGAGATGGGGGCCCAGGGGCCCCATGCTAGTCCTCATACCACAATAGAACACTCCAGCCCACTGATTGCAGAAAGCACCCCGCTGCCACCTTGAGAAGGAAACACCAAGGGTCTCTGGGCTGCCTCCATGCTTCTTCATGTGCAGCAGCTGAAGCTTGGAAAATAGGGAGCTTTTTGTGTGCCTAGGGGTGGAGTGCAGAGTCCTGGCAGCCAGGCACGTGGACACTCAGAAGACTGTCACTGGGCATCTGTGAGAGACCCCAGGTTTAGGATCAAAATTCTCACTTTATAATCCAAGGCAATGGGAAAGCAGGGTTCTTTACACAAAACCTCTCTTCATAGGTTATTTTAGGACACATCTAAGGGATGGCTAGAGGAGGATAATGTAAATGAAAGCTTCGGGTGAGGCAACTAACCCAGGGTCCACCACCTTCCCCACGCTACCACCAGAAAGCTGCTTTTAGAGAGAGCGGTTATTAAAATTAACTAGATGGATGCTGCCCTCCAGTGGCCAGATGTGTCCTTACAGTGTTACCCAGTTTGAGGGGAGAAGGAGGAAAACCCAAGCACCTATCCTCACATCCTCCTCGCTCTGGTTTGCACTGCTTCCAACAGGTTCTGGGCTTCCCTTGTGGCTCAGTTGGTAAAGAATCTGCCCGCAATGCCGGAGACCTGGGTTCAATCCCTGGGTTGGGAAGATCCCCTGGAGAAGGGAAAGGCTACCCACTCCAGTATTCTGGCCTGGAGAATTCCATGGACTGTATAGTCCATGGGGTCGCAAAGAGTCGGACTCGACTGAGCAACTTTCACTCATAACAGGTTCCAGCTGTGTGACTCTCTTCTGATTGAGTGGTGGTGAGGTAACAGGGCGGTGTTCCAAGAGTCTCAATCATCAGCCTTCTGCTTCCAGCCAGTCTGGATCTCAGCATATAGTTCCATCCCCCCTCTTGGTGGGGCCTTAGTTCCTGCAGAGCAACTCAGAAATCTGTTCAGTTCAGTTCAGTCACTCGGTCGTGTCTGACTCTTTGTGACCCCATGGACTGCAGCATGCCAGGCTTCCCTGTCCCTCACCATATCCCAGAACTTGCTCAAACTCATGTCCATTGCGTCGGTGATGCCATCCGACCATCTCATCCTCTGTCATCCCCTTCTCCTTCCGCCTTCAATCTTTCCCAGCATTAGGGTCTTTTCCAATAAGTTAGTTCTTCGCAGCAGGGGGCCAAAATATTGGAGTTTCAGCTTTAGCATCAGTCCTTCCAATGAACACTCAGGACTGATCTCCTTTAGGATGGACTGGTTGGATCTCCTTGCAGTCCAAGGGACTCTCAAGAGTCTTCTCCAACACCGCAGTTCAAAAGCATCAATTCTTCGGCGCTCAGCTTTCTTTCTTAGCTTAGATGTCATAGGTTGGCATCAGCCCTGGGGTTGGAACAGCCCTCTGGGGTACTGCTCAGAAATCTGTGTCAGATTGTTATGTACATCCCTCAAGGAGAAACTAGGACCCTTTTACTTCTGCAGTATTGTTTCTTGACTGCTTTTCCTTGGCTTCTTCATTCCCTTGCTTCCCTAATTAGTGACTAGTTGAAGCTGCTCTTTGGAACTCAGAGAAGGTCTAGGAGATGAAAGCCTTTTCCTACAAATGGGAAACAGGTGCTGTTGTACCTGGGAGGGCCTCTCAGGGTTCTGCTCAGTTTCAATCCCCCTTTTCTGATACTCCTCAGGCCTGAGGGGAATAGGGGTGGGACTAGAAAGGGAATAAAGCTTTGGATAGAGAAGTTAGTCGGAAACTCAGCAGAGGAACTTGGGTTTACAGAATCTGGGTTTCAGTGTTGTTAAGCCGACTTGCCTCACCTGTTGCGAGCAGGTTTGTATAAGGGTCTGGTGGGCCTGTGGAGCCGCTGCCCTAGATATCATAGGGTGGGCTCAACCCTGGGGTTGCAGCAGCCCTCTGAGATACTCCAGCCACGAGACTGATGGCTTTCCGAGCTCAAGGCCTCCAGGGCCTTGGGGTCTCTGCCTAGACCTTCAGTTATTTGGACAGAAAACAGGCCCTGTGAGTCCTCCGACTCTGCTCTGTGGACAAGGGCTGGGTGGGGAAGGGGTTGTCTCTGTGGCTGGGCCCTGAGGACTGAGAGGGCAGAGTGCTACAGGCCTGGCACCCTAGGGGCTCAGGCCCTCCAGCCAGAGAGGGCCCAGTAGTTTCTGCGAGCTTGTGTGCAGGGCGGGGAGGCCTATGGAAGGACAGAGCCAAGAGCAGGAACGTGAGGTTCTCAGCTTCTGCTTTACCTCCTGTATGGCCTCCGGCAGTTGCCAGAATGCGTATGTGATTTACATGTGACCTGAGCTTGGTTTGGTAACACTGGGAGCCAAGGGTGAATTTGGGGGCCACCTGGCCTTGGGGGACAAGGGACTGTGTGGGTGGCCAAACTAGCTACTCCTGCCCAGGCTCTGGGTCTCTAAGTAGGGGTCTGCCTGCAAGTGGGTTCCCTCCCCACACCGGCTTTGTTTCCATAAACCAGTAGGATTTCCCTCCCACCCTCACCCACCCCAGGACCACCAGGGCTCCCCCTCACTCCCCACACCCACCCACCCCCGCTGTAGTGCTTCTTTCTTTGATGTTTCCCTCCTCACAACTTCCTCCTTATACCATTTGTATTATCTGATTTTTTTTTTAACCTGACGCAAGTGCTACTCTTACAATTATTATATATATATAAAAAAAAAACCTTTTCATTTGGGGAAAACTACAGATTGGACAGTTTTCAGGAAAACAGGCTAATTCACTGAGAGCAATCATTTCATTTAAAAGAAACATGTTTTCACAGATTTTAAAGAAAACCTCCCAGGACCCAGTTTGAGAAATTCTAACTCGAAAATTTAAAGTCTAATTTGATGTTGTCTTTCAGCTGTGAAACACCAATATAAAAACCTCACCTTTATAACCTGTATCTTTCAAAACAAAAAAGTGAGAAGATCAGTATTTTTTTCTACATTTTTACAAATCTCTTCAATGTTTGGCTTAAAAGAACAGCTTGGACTCTTGTATTTGCTTCTGCATTCAAACTACTGTAATATTACATGCATGTAGCCTCTGGAAAATTGTACTGTAGACTCATGAGAGAATGAGAAGGCAAAATACTAATGTCTTAGTGTTGTTGTAGAAATATGAAAGTGAAAGTGTTAGTCGCTCAGTCGCGTAGCCCGCCAGGCTCCTCTGTCCATGAGATTTCCCAGGCCAGAATACTGGAGCGGGTTGCTATTTCTTTCTCCAGGGGATCTTTCCGACTGGGATCCCTTGGAAAAAGAAATGGGATCCAACCTGGGTCTCCTGCATTGTCAGGCAGATTCTTTACCATCTAAGCCATCAAGGAAGGCTGCTGCTGTAGGAATAGTTTTGATCTAATGGATTTCCTGAAAGGGTCTCAAGGACCTCAGTAGACAGAATAGCAGAGTCTCGATCCAGGGGATTTATAGTCTCAGGGAGGCAGGAGCATGCGGGGTCCAAAGAGCTAGGGAGTGAAGGCCTTCAAAGACTCACAGGGGTGGATAAAGGGCCCAGTTTCCTCGATGCTCAGTGGCTGAGTTCTGCTCCTCACTGCCATCTCCAGGATTGAGCGCTGGTTGCCCATGTTGGAAAATGTAATACCTCCTTAAATAAGTTCCTTCCCTTCCCTGCCTCACCGCTGTTGTCCTCTGAGACTACCTTCCAAAGAAACCGCTTGTTCCTAAGTCCTTGCCTCAGCATCTGTTTTTAGGGGAAACCCAAACCAGTGGCTCTCCCCAGACCCACAGACCTCATCATGCTCCTCTCACAGTGGCCTGCCTGTCCATCTTTTTTTAATTTTGTTAAATTAATTATTTATTTATTTTTGGCTGTACTGGGTCTTCATTGCTCCTTCGACTTTCTCTGGTTATGGAGAGTGGTGGTGGGGGGGTTACTCTCTGGCAGTGAATGGGCTTCTCTTTAGTAGTGGCTTCTCTTGGGGCAAAGCATAGGGCTCTAGGGCACCCCAGCTTCAGTAGTTGTGAATGTGGCCCCATAGTTGTGGCACGGGGGCTTAGTTGTTCAGCGGCATGTGGGATCTTCCCAGACCAGAGATTGAACCTGTGTCTCCTGCCTTGGCAGGTGGATTCTTTATCACTGAGCCACCAGGGAAGCCCACTAGTTCATCTTTAATAACTTACTATTTAGGAAAAGAGAAGTCCTGGTTTTCAGATTTCTGTGGTATAAATCTTCCCAGCAGGACCGATTTCCAATGCCAAGTTGATGTCCCTGAGACCACAGAGCAGAGAGGAGATGCCCGCTGCCCTCTCCCAGGAACCAGCTCTCCTGAGGGGCTGCTGCTGTGACACTTGCTGCCCTCCACTGTGTTTGATTCTACTCCATGTCCCCTCTGTGGCGTCTTGTCATTTGGCACTAAGGTCAGTGTCCATCTATTGTAGGTACAGCTGTCTGTCAGCGGAAAAAATGCACAAACTAAAAGTTGAGAATTATTATTATTACTTTTTTTGAGAATTATGTTTTATTCGGGGACCTTACTGAGAATGATAGCCTGGGAGACAGACTCTCAGATAGTTGGCTCTGAGGGGCTGTTCTGAAGAGATAAGGGAGGAGCCAGGATGTATAGTTTTTGCTGGAAAACAAACAAACATATAGTTGAACATTACAAGATTACTGTTCATCACAAAAACAGGCATTTCAACGTTATGATTTTAATGATTTTCTGTGTATGGGAAGATGCAAGAGTCTGGGCTTATTGAAATTATTCCTTTGATAAGCATCTTAACTATCTAGGACCAGTATCTTGTTTCCATCCTAAATTCCCCTCTGCGTGCATTGTTGGGGGTGGCTGCAGGGACTGAGGGCTTGGTGGTGGGCACTTATGTTTACTGAAATGGCAGGCAGCATTTTTGGTCCACAAGCCAAGGAGAGTAACCAAGCCACATGGTGGTATAGGTGAGAACTCCTCAGGGAGGTGTGTCCTGGCAGAGGGGAGGGCTGAAGGCTGCCTGGAGGCAGCTGAGCCTCAAGACAAAGCATCAACTTCGAGTCCACATAAACTTCACGGCCTGGCAGAGGGGAACTGAACCCACAGGCAAAGTCAGAGCCCAGAGATGGGGGGGTGGGGGGAAAAAGGGTGGGGAGAGGTTACGTCAGGTCCCTGGAGAGTGGGCGGCTGCAGCATAGAGGAGGAGGAAGGGGAGGGGTCCCTCAGACTCTTTGGGGCTTGTCCCCTTGCTTCACCTGGTTTGAGTTCCAATCCTACTTGCTCCTTGCAGGCTGGAACCCAGGCAGGCCTTCCCAGCAGCCCCTTCTGTCATGGGCCGTTTTGAAAGTGGGAGCCCTGGTCTGGTCATCCTGTCAGTTCCAGTCTGATGAGACAACTTGCAATTAGTGTCTTTCCCAAAACTGCCACCTCGTGGAGTTCTTCTAGCCTTTCCCCCCGCAGAATCAGGGGTGGGTGGAGGAGCGGGGGTAGGTTTGGCCAGTAAAGCACCCAGTGAGCCTGGGAAGGCAACAGGAAACCCAAAATTAGAGTTGGGGAGGACAGGAGGTGGAGACAGGCCAGGGAGGTCTGTGAAGCTGCTCCAGAACCGGGTGAGTTGTGAGCCATGAACCAGGGCTTCCTAAGCATCTAGGCTTGGAGCGGAATAGTGAGGATCCAAGTAAAGCTGATAGGAATAACTCACCCAGGAGAATCATCTAGGACCTACAGACCTGTGGCTTTTACTTTGTTCCCCTCACTTCATCTAGAAGGAAGGAGGTTAGGACGATGTGGTGGGAAGCACAGGGGCGTTGGAGATCAGCAAGCCTGAGTTTGAATCCTGCTTTGGCTACTTGCTAGCTGTGTGACCTTGGGAAAGTTACTTAACTTCTCTGAGTTGCTTTTCTCATCTGTAATGAGCTGTATGATAATGAATGCTAATTGACCAACATGGTGCCTGCAACACATTCATAGCTCAATAGATAATGTATTTCATTGAGTCTAACATACCATCAGTTTTAAGAAGCATCTTTCAAGGGGAATCCTTTCATAATGTATATGTATATTTAGTATACTTTAAATATCTTATAATTTTATTTATCAATTATATCGCAATAAAAATTTTTTTAAAAGAGGCTTCAAAGAAAGAGAAAAAGAAAGATGGGGAATTCCCTGGGGGTCCAGTGGTTAGGACTCTATGCTTCCACTGCACTTGGCACAGGTTCCATCTCTGGTTGGAGGGAACTAAGTTCCCCACAGGTTGTGTGGCGAGGACAAAAAAAAAAAAGGGAGAAAAAACTGCCAGATAAATTGACTTGCCAGTGAATGTGAAATATACTCAGATTTTAGAGGAAATGAAATCTGAAAAAAAAAAGTACATCTTAGCATCGATGAAATGTAGTGATTCTTTTTTGCTTCTCATTTGTGGTTTTATGCTTCTGGACTTTTCTGTCTCTGGAGTATTGGAGGATGCTGTAACCACTCCCTGTCTGAGCACCTCCACTGGCGAGGTCACTTCTGACCCTCTACCCTCTCCACTCGTGTACAGGGGCTGCCCCTCGTGCTTGGGGGGCTGGGCATGTGGACATGTCCAAGAGTCCATTACCAGTAATGAGACTCCTGCACCCTATGTGCTTTCATCATTTGGTAGGCTGAAGATCATTTCTAATTTATGTTCCCACCATAATGTTTGAGAGAACCATTTGTTTAAAGATGAACTTTAGACAATCTAATAGTATAAAAGGGCTTCCCAGGTGGCTCATTGGTAACGAATCTGCTTGCCAATGCAGGAGACTCAAGAGATGTGGGTTTGATCCCTGGGTCAGGAAGATCCCCTGGATCCAGTCAGCAAGGTCTTAGCTCAGGACCTACAACTGACTGGATGACTAGGTCACACCTTTTCATCTCTGGTGGCTCAGACAGTAGAGACTCTGCCTGTAACGCAGGAGACCCAGGTTCGATCCCTGGATTGGGAAGATCCCCTGTAGAAGGAAATGGTAGCCCACTCCAGTATTCTTGTCTGGAGAATCCCATGGACAGAGGAGCCTGGTGGGCTACAGTCCATAGGGTCGCAAAGAGTGGGACAAGATTGAGCAACTAACACGATAGGATAAAAGCTGCCTAACCTAATTTGGTATAAGAAGTGTTAGAGATCACCATCAATCAGATGTCTCAGTGTATTTGTATGTGCGTGCATAGAAATACAGTCTTTTCGTTGCTTAATGTATATAGTGTGTCTGGTACCTTTAAAAAAAGAAACTGCTTTATTGAGGTCTGATTGATAAAAACATGTAGATATTTAATGTATACAACTTGATGTGCTTGTGACTGGCAGTTTTTAAGTCTTTCCATTCCCTGGAAATCACAAAATTAGTGTATGTAGGAGACAATAAATTAGACGTCACTGTTGAGATGGAGCTTTTAAAAGGAGAACAGTCAAGGAAGGCTGAGCGGGGTGTGCGTCGTGCCTTAGTCAGGACTCCCCGCCCCGGAGTGGCGGTGCTGGCCTCCCCACCCAGGACCGGGCCGGTATTTTGCTTTGGGCCAGCCCAGAGGCGCTTGTGCTGCCCAGTAGCCGTCCGACTGTGAACTGGACTTAATATAGTCACCCGATGTTGTCCCGAACATGTCCTTTTCAAACCTCCTACCCCACCACAAGGAAAACCTCGGAGGATGTTCTTCTGGGAAGAGCAATTAGCCTTAACCTCTTAGGAGGAGACACTGCATCGCGGAGCTTGTCTGGTGAAGTAAAATCTCCTCCGTCCTCGGTCTCAGGGGGTTAGGAGAGAAACCAGGCACAGGCAGGGCCTTGCGGGAGGAGGGAGGGGGTGCTGGGAACTGCCGGACATGGTTAGGGCTCCACGTGGGAGATGCCTCCGGTCTAGGCTGGAAGGTGATGGAGACACGGAGCAGCCGGCAAGGTTACTCGGGGGTAGGGGGTACCTCCCACCTGAGCTCTGCTCCGACCTCAGGCCAGCCCGGGAGACCCTTCTACCTACTGGGACTAAATGCCACTGGGGACACAGCTGTGACGGAGGGGACTGGTTCCTCCCTGCTCTCACAGAGCTTGTGGTGCAGGGGGTTGTGTGGGGGGTGGGAGCAGAGGAGACTTTGGTGGGGTCTCCTTCAGAGGGCGGGTGGAGGGGGGCCCAGGCTGGCTGCTTTAGGCTCTGGGCACCCTGGGATGGGAGGGAAGACTGAAAGGAGCTGGGAGCAGAGATGGGCTGAACCAGAAAGGGTGGCCTGGGAGGCCCACTCAGCAGGGGGAGCTCCAAGCGGGGGGGGGGGCACCCATGCCAGCACCCTGTGGGAGGACTAGTGGAGCATCCGTGGCCCCCATAACAGGTGGGGCTGAGACTTGTGTCATGTCCCATTTTGAACAAGAGACCCTGATGTGGCAAAGGCTCTAGGGTTAAGAACCCGCCTGCCAATGCGGGAGACATAAGAGACTTAGTTTCCATCCCTGGGTTGGGAGGATCCCCTGAAGGAGAGCTTGGCAACCCACTCCAGTATTGCTGCCTGGAGAATCTCATGGACAGAGCAGCCTGGAGGGCTACAGTCCATAGGGTCGCAAAGAGTCAGACACAACTGAAGCGGCTTAGCACGCACACATGCTGATGAGGGTGAGGGGCTGGGAAGGAGGGAGAGAGACAGCATTATTGTCCCTATTTTCAAAGGCAACATGATGTCAGTGGAGAGAGAAAACAGGTGTGTGAGTGTGCCCATGCACACACAACAGTTGTTACCATGAAGCTGGTAGTAATTGGAGCCAGAGGAAGCATACAGAGGACCAAGACTTTGCAACCTTGGGCAAATATGTAACCTCTCTGTACCTCAGTTTCCTCCTCTGTAAAATGGGAACAACATTAGTATCAACTTCATAGGGCTGTTAAAAAGATTAATCACAAAGCGATGCTTGTAAAGTGTGCAGCACAGTCCAAGCACCTAGTAAGTGTCACAAATGGTTGTTGTTGCTATCATTCATCATCATTATTGGTAGTAGTTGTCACCTACTGGAAGAGGAGGGTGGGGAAAGGTGGGAAATGGATGGCCACTCAGAGGACCAATCACAGGGTGGTCAAGGCAAGGCAACCAGGAAGGGGAACAGTGGGAGCAAGAGAAGAGGCAGGAAGTGTCAGGTGATGAAAATAGTTTCCTAATGAGTTTAGTGTCCTTCATTCAAGGGAAGACAATCCGTGGGTTGGGGGAGTATATGGCCTCACAAGGGGTGGAGCTCCCTTCCTGAGGATTCTGGGGCAAGAGTTGCATCGAGCATTAGAAGCAGTAACAAGGACACCGAGCATGACTGCCTGTGAGGTGAGGGTTTCCCTGTAAGGCCAGCGGGTCCTCTTTTCTAGGGCCAGGTAAGCGAGCTCCAGCTGCCTTAGAGGATTGCCACCGGTGCATGTTAGGTTTCCTCAGTGAGGTGTGTCAATAACTGAGGCCCGACTGAGGTTTGTTTAGATTTGGGGCATGGGCCAGGCCACTGAGGCGACCTTCATTTGGTGGATCCCGATATAGGAATTATCTTTATCAGAAGGTAACATTCTAAGTCGTTGCTACTCAAAGTGCGGTCCGAGGACAGGCAGCAGCTTCACCTGGAGCTTGTTAGAGATGCAGACTCTTGGGCCCCAGCCCAGGGGCACTCACTTCTTATGAGGCTCTCCTGGTGATCTGCTTGCTTGTTGGTGCCAGAGAAGCCCAGCTCTCAGCAGTAACCAGTTTGGTGGGGCAAGTAGAAGAAGGACTGGAGAGATGGGTTGGGGCACACTTCCTCCTCAATGCTTCCACGTGCAAGTTGTTAACTAGAATTCAGTATTTGTTTATAATTTTTTTTCCTTTGAGGTAAAAGGTTTGTTGTGGTTGTTTAGTCACTAAGTCATGTCCGACTCTTTGTGATCCCATGGACTGTAGCCTGCTAGGCTTCTCTGTCCATGAGATTTCCCAGGCAAGAATACCAGAGAGCGTTGCCATTTCCTTCTCAGGCGATCTTCCCAACCCAGGGATCAAACCCGTATCTCCTGCATTGGCAGGCAGATTCCATAATGCTGAGCCACCAGGAAAGCAAAAAAAAAGGGGGGGGGGTTTATATGTCATAAAATGTTCATAACAACTGTCTCTTTGAATTTTCAATGAATGCATCTAATAATGAAACTAGACTCCAGTCAAGATATAAAGCATTACCGGCAACTAGAAAGTTCTCTCCCCAGTCAATCCCTAACCTAGCTCCTAGAGGCAACTGCCATTCTGATTATTTTCCCACCATAGGTTATTCTGCCAGTTTTAGAACTCCATATAAATAGGATCAGACAATAGGTTATCTTATGTAATACTTTTGTCACTCACATAATGATTTTGATTCTGTGTCATGTGTATCAGAAATTCATCCCTGTTTATTGCTGAGGAGTGTGCTCTCATGTAGGAACACCACGGTCTGTACATCTGCTGGCCTGTTTCTGGGTTTTTGGTAATTATGAATAAGGCTAATAGGAACATTCCCCTACGAGTCTTTTTTGTGAACATATATCCTCATTTCTCTTGGGTAAATACCTAAGAAGTGTAATTGCTGGGTCATGGAGGAGGTATAGGTTTCGTTTTCATAAAAATCACTAGACTTTTTTCCAGGGTGGTTGTACAGTTTTATACATTTACCAACAATGTATGAGTGTTCCCGTTAACAATCTCATTAGCATGTGGCTTTGTCAGGCTTTTCAATTTCCGCCATGGTGGTGGGTGTTTAACGTGTTATTTTATACTTCCTAATGATGACTAATGATGTTGATTATCTTCTTTTATGAGCTTATTGGCCATTCATATGTCTTCTTTTGAGAAGTGTTTGTTCAAATCTTCTATCTTTAGATGGGATTGTCTTTTTACTACTGAGTTATATGAGTTCTTTCTATCTCCTGAATACTGGTCTCTTGTCACATATGTTTTGCAAATATTTTTTGTGAGTGGATTTTTACAGGAATATCGGGTATTGGATTTGGCCCCAGGTGGGGCTTATGTGGGTGCAGGGCTGGAAGTTATGTGAACCACTGACTTTAGGATTGCGTGCTGTAGGGGGCCACAGCCCCCTCCCTCACAGGGCTGGTGTGAAATGCAAGTGAGATAACACAGGGGAAAGTCCTTTGTAAAGTGCAGGACATGCAAAGATTTAACACTAACCCTTTGAACATGCGAAGAGGAAGGTTCATTTCTCTGTCTTCTCCCCATTAGTGCAGTCTCTTGGAAGCAGGAGACAGGAGAGAAAAAGCTACCCATTGGCTGGAAATGGTCTCTCGTTAGGATCTGAGTGGTAATAGTGCCTAAAACACGGTACAAGCTTGGCATCCCACCTAGGTTCAAATCTGGGTTCTGCCAGTTACTGTTTGAGTGCTTCTGAGCAAGCCCCCATTTCATGAAAACTGGAAACAATAAACACCTACCTCCCGCGTCACTGTGTCATTATTATGATTTGCAGAATGTCACGCTGAGAGGGCTGTGCATATTGTGCAATCCTCACAATGACCTTTTGTGTAAGTTGTATCACTTTTTTCCCCCCAGCTTAGGAAATTATGGGTTATTTAGATGCTCCTAGAGCCTGTAGGAGGCTGCGTGGAGGGTGCTCTCCTAGGAGTCCTGTCTGGGGAGTGTGGTTCCACGCAAAGCCACCAGAGGGTGCACGCCTCCTCTTCAGGGCTCCTGTTGAGGCTGGACCACTCCCTGCCCCCAACCCTGGCTCTCACTGCTGCCCAGCTCGCGGTCCAAACTGACCTCTGCGGCATTTTCCAATGGAGTATAGTTTCCAGAAGGTCCTCGTTTGGGGATAAGGGGCTAACAAGCCCGAGGAACCCTGCATGGAAAGGCCAAGGAGGGCAGTGCTGGTTTCTGTCCCCTTAAAGATTTCCTTGGCGCAGGGGGTTCACACAGGCCGGCGGGCGCAGGGGAGAGAACCAAGTTGTTGAAGGGTTTTCTGTGCACCCTACTCCCACCCTTCACAGCCCTGTTACCTCCTTGGACCAGCCCCTACCCCCCAGTCCTTGGCGAGCTACTTCCATGCCAGCTTGCACCCAATCCCTTAGGCAAACAGGCCTGGGCACTGACCCCAGGGCCCGGCGGCTTCTGGGCAGAACTGCTGTCCTGGCCAGGCCTATCTCCCTGCAGGAGGCAGCAGCAAGGCCCTCTCGGCCACCACCCCCACCTCCACCTCAGAAAGGACCAATGGATCTCTTGTTCCTCTTTTCCTCCCAGCAAGGGTTGGCAGGTCAACACCTGGCCTGGGGTCCTCTTACGCAATCAAGCAATGGCTGGTCGATGACTGACCAGGCCAGCCCAGTACTTGGTCATGGAGCGTGTGTACCTGGCGGGCAGGGCCCCTTGTTCTGGAGAGTTGCTGTCTCAGGAGGGACATCTGGAGGATATTCTTCATGGTCAGCCAGCACTAGATGGGCCACCCATCTTCCCAGAAGCCTCATCCCTTCCTGTCCTCCAGAGGCCATTTGATGGAGCAGTGGTTACTTTTCCCTCCTGAGCCCTTTAGCCGTCCTACTGTTTGTGTCCTAGTCCACCTGCCTACCTGTCCACTTGCTCAATGGCTCGGTGGCCGTGGAAGTAGAGATACTTCTGCCCTCACTCATGCTGACCACTGTCTGCTTGTCCACTCCCTTACCCGCTCACCCTCTCATCCAGAGAGTGTCTGAACAGCTCAGTTGCCAATCTTGGCACTGAACCCAGCCATTAGGGAAGCTCTAAGTGACTGAGGGCAAAGCTTTTGGGGTCAGAGAGACCAGATGTGAATCCTGACTGTACTATTTCCAGGCCACATGGTGATGGGAACCTTTCT
The DNA here is from genome assembly GCF_054371585.1 of Giraffa tippelskirchi. Lineage (NCBI taxonomy): Eukaryota > Metazoa > Chordata > Mammalia > Artiodactyla > Giraffidae > Giraffa > Giraffa tippelskirchi. The sequence continues at coordinate 140,903,662 of NC_137281.1, read as the reverse complement.
CAAATCTCTGAGCCTCAGTCTCCTCATCTGTAAAATGGGGACCCTCTTCCTCCCAGGGTGGGCATAAAGATTGTCTTCGGGATTAATTAAGGTGCTTTAACCAGAGCCCAGGGAATGCGGTTGTGGTCACTGGGCCTCCCAGTGGCCATGTCCCAGCTGTGGGGACTCCACTTGGCCTGTTTCCCATGGCTGCCCTGTGCTTCAGGCTACACCCGGGACAGGCAGGGGCTCATCCCTGCCTCTTGGCCAGGTTGTGCTCCCTGGGCAGGTGGCCCTCATACCCAGCCCTGAAATGGAGGTCGATAATCACCACCTTCCCACACACCCCTTCCTCTGCCTTCTGGCCCGCAGGGCACTCTAGGCTTGCATCAGGTCAGCCAAGACACCTGGAAGAACCAGCTTGTTCCCTCCCCTTTTGCTGCAAGGTCTGCATGACAGCTGTGGAGAGTGGGGCGGCCTAGAGCATCTGACCCCTCAAAGGGTCATTTCCCCTCCCCTCTGAGGCCTATATGTGGACCTGTCTGTCCCCACCTCATTCTCTTCCTTCCATAGGCCCTCTGGGGGCTCCTGACTGCAGGAAGGGTCAGTTGGGGTGGGGGAGGGGAGCGGGCAGGAGCAGGTTGGGGTGGGACTTGGGGTTAAAGGGGGTCACTTCCCTCTCCTGCAGACAGTCTGGTCAGAAGGCTGCCTGGTACGTGGGGGAGCATTAGATACCAGCCTTGTCTCGGGAATAATGTGTAGAACTGTGGGTGTGGACTTCGGGGTGGATCAGACTACATGGCAAACTCTCCACTGACCCTGGCACCTTGGGCCGGTCACTGATAAAAATCTTAGTGGTTTAAGAAATGCATGTGCCGTGCTGAGCATGTGCCTGGCACCGAGGGGAGGCCACTGTGGGCAGTGGCCATGTACCAGCCTGGGAGAGTTCTCGAGTCATTCAGCTCAGCCCAGCACCCCCCAGGGCAGCCTTCAGGAGCCATGCAGTGGTGCCCTTTGGGGGCTCTGGGGGGTCCTTCCCTCCCCTCTGTGAGTCCTCAGGGGAACTTTCGGGGGACATTTACTGGCTGGCAAAATCCTTCTGGATCCTGGATGGGAGTGCAGATAGGGGTAGCGGCTAAGGAACCCAAAGCCCCCCAGGCCCATGTTTTCAGCCCGATTTCCCGAGTGAACCTATTGTGTGTATGGGTGGGCGGAGTGTACATGTCTGGGGCAAGGAGCTTATCATCTAGAAACGGGCTCAACTGAGGGACACGTGGGAGCAGCTCACATTCACGCTTGAGCAGTGGCTGCCCATGGAGTGGGGGCCCTGGCTCTGGGCTCCTTGCGCCAGGCCACATGGTCACTGTTAGTTTGCATAGTCCACTTGATTTTAAACTCCCAAAGGACAAGGGCTATTTGATATTTTTTTAAAACATTGTATCCTCTTCCCAGGTGGTGCTAAAGAACCCATCTGCCAGTGCAGGAGATGTAAGAGACCCAGGTTCGATCTCTAGATTGGGAAGATCCCCTGGAGGAGGGGATGGCAACCCACTCCAGTATTCTTGCCTGGAGAATCCCATGAACGAGGAGCCTGGGGGGCTACAGTCCATAGAGTCACAAAGAGTCAGACACAACTGAAGTGACTTAACACACACAGACACCCTAGATGGGCACTGGCAGACACAGTGGGATGAATGAATGAATGAATGGATGCTAGGTGGGCAAGCGGTCAGGTCAGGGTACATGGACAGTGAATATCGCATCCTGCTTGGGCATCGAGGAGCCCAGGTGGGCATCCTGGGTGGGCATCCCAGTGGTCTGTGTATAGCCTACCTTATGCCCTCCACCTGCCCTGTAGAGGGAGGCTGGGAGGGCTGGCACATGTGCAGCCTTCTTGACCAAGGTCAGGGACTCCCCCACTCCATTCCGTTACTGGGTCGTAGAACCCACTTTCTGTGCAGGGGTTGGTGCCTTCTTCAGCGAGGGAGCCACTGTAAAGGCAGGAGCCACACGCTACCTAGCAAAGAATGGGTGCTTAATAAGTGCTTGTGGGTCGAGCTATCTACTTGCTGGGTGGGCTGGCAGCTCTGCCCAGGGCCATCAGCCAGCTGGGGACAACGCTCCTGACCTGGCCAGCCCACCAGGCTGCCCCCGAATTGAGGTGCCTGCCAGCCTTATGACCCAGCTGAGAGGGAGGGTTTGGGGCCCAGGAGTGCCCTGAGGTTGGCAGGGACCTGGAATTCCACTTGAGGAGGCAGCCTCTTCAGCCACACTCTGGCCTGGCCTGGAGCAGGGTGACTGGGAGGACACCTCATCCACACCTGAGAACCTGTGCTGAGAAGAGGTGGGGCCACACCTGGGGGAGACGGCGACCACTCCCAGAGGCAGCCCTCTCCCACCCCGGGACTCGGGCCCAGTCTCCAGGGAGCAGGCCCGCTCGTGGAAACTGCCACGTTTCCACTGTGTGGACCAGCTGTGACCTTCGGGCGTTGCTGGTTTGAGTGCTTTCTTGTCTGTAAGCTGCTTACAGAGATGCTTACATACAATGGAACAGTATTGAGACAAAAAACAATACTATAGTGTGGGCGAACCTTGAACACAGGCCCCATGGCCGAAGCCAGGCCTAAAGATCTGGATATGTGATGCATCCCGAACAGGCAAATCCATAGGGGTGGAAAGTAGACTGGTGGTTTCCAGGGGCTGCAGGGAGAGGGAATGGAGAGCAACTGCTTAATGCACATGAGTTCTCTTCTGGGCTGGAGAAAATGAGCTGCAGCTCCGTAGAGATGGGGGTTGCACACTGGGCTTGTGCTAAATACCACTGAACTGTTCACTCTAAGAGGGTTCGTTTTCTGGTATGTGAATCTCACCTGAGTGAACATTATGGGGTTGCTATTGACCTCGCTGGGTGGTTGGGATGACGGAGAGAGATGTGAGGCTGTAACCCTCGCTACCCCCCGACTCCAGACTGTGGCCAGTACACAGGCCCAGGCGGTGCATAGATGAGGCCAGGCAGTGAGCACATCTTTTAACCAGAGGTAAAGGGGACTTCGGGAGAAGGCAATGGCACCCCACTCCAGTACTCTTGCCTGGAAAATCCCATGGATAGAGGAGCCTGGTGGATTACAGTCCATGGGGTCGTGAGAGTCAGACACGACTGAAGCGACTTAGCAGCAGCAGCAGCAGCAAAGGGGACGTCCGTGGCTGCTTCACCAGCTGTGATCAACGTTCCCATGCTGTGGACCCAGGCTCCAGCCTTGGATTTGCTGGGCAGCTTTGGGCTGGTCCTTCAACCTCAGTCTGTTTCTTAATCTGCCCAGACCTGCCTTGGCAAGTGTGTGTGACCGCTGAATTTGATGCATCACCCCTGTCAAATATCCCTGTACCTCGGTCCTGCCATCTTCACAGTGCAGGCTGCTGTCAGGTAGGGTATCAGGGATCGCTTGGTTTTTGTGTTTCTTGTCTGTCTTCTACACAGAATGAGAGTCCACGATGGGGAGGTCTGCTTGATCTGGTGTGTCCATGTTGGTATTCCCAGCACACCCAGTGCCTGGCACAGAGTAGGTGCTTAATAAATGTCTCTGGAAGGAACAAAGGCCAGAGGGTGGCATGCCTACTGTCCTAAGTGCTGTGAGGTCAGGGCTACCACCATCCCCACCTTGCAGATGGGGACGCCGAGGCTCTGACAAGTGGCAAGGCCACCGTGGAGCTGGAATCTCCACCAGGCAGCCTGGCATCAGTGCCCTGGCTTGGACCCACCCTACCCTAGGCTGCCTACTGGCTGGCCATGGGGCTCCTGGTCCGAGATGCAGCCTGAGGCCTGGAGCGTTCCTCCCCCTCAACCATCCAGCTCCTCCCACTCCCAGGACCTGGGTGTCCCACACCCACTACCCTGAAGCCTTTTTCTCAGGCTCGCAACCACCCCAGCGCAGCTCCCTTCCCTGAGAACCTCTGTCATAAAGAAGGTGAGGCCCTGATCTGGCCTGTCTCCCTGCCTCCGGGCCTTCCTCACCCAAGGGAACCTTGGTTATAAATATGGGGGTCACGCCTTGCATGTGTATTAGGTACCTTTCATCTGGGGAGCTCCTGGCTGCGAGGAGGCTAATTAGCGGCTCTCTGGGAAGGGTGAGTAAGAGCTGACGTCGCAGCCCAGGCAATGGCTAACTAGGCAGCATGGGGCCTGGCCCGCCTGGGGAGAAGTGGGTGCGCCCTGCTCTCAGCCCACCCTCCCCCACTTCTCCTTGCTGCAGGAACTCTTCACAAGGGTCCCTTCTGTCTTAATAATAAAGGCCATCTTTTATTGAGTGCTTCCTGTGTGCCCAGGGCTTGCTACGCCCCTCCTGTCTACTGAACGCACCTGCCTGTGCAAAGCACCAGGGGGCGATTGTGAAATGATAACAACTGGGGCTCTCATTATCAAACCTCACTCCTCGCAGGCAGCGATCCAGGACTACGTGCGTGACCTCATGTCATTCCTGAGAAGCCCTTAGTGTGCCATCTCACATGGAATAAGTGCTTGATAAGTGGTTAGCTATCACTGTTCATCTGCAGAACAACATGATGAGGTAAGGTACTATGTTATCCTCATTTCTCAAGTGAGGAAGCTGAGGCTCAGAGAGGTTGAGCCACTTGCTGGAGATCACACAGTGAGTCAGGAGCAGAGCCAGTATTCGAACTGGACTGGTTTGACTCTGAAGCTGCAACAGATTTCCAGATGCTCTTCTTTCCCTCCCCACAACCTGGAGGTGATTAGCCCCAAGGCATGACTTTGCATAGTTGTAGGGTCACTAAGCAGAAACCTTCTCTTCATCCATCCCTCCAGCCATGGGCTGATGGGCTAGGCCTGGATCAAAACACCTTGGAGATCATCTAATACAACTCATCCCCACCCCCATTTTTTTCTGATGAGAAAACTGGAGAGGGAAGTGACTGTGCAAGGAGACAGTCCTAATGAGAAGATATCTAGTGATTACGCAGGAGGAATAGAGGCAATGGAGTGGCTAGAGGTTACCTCATCCCCTGCCATCAAACTGGCATGATACCAAGTGAATGGTGCAGTGGTAAAGAATCCACCTGCAAATGCAGGAGACACAAGAGATGTGGGTTTGATCCCTGGGTTGGGAAGATCCCCTAGAGAAGGAAAAGCAACCCCCTCCAGTATTCTTGCCTGGAGAATCCCATGGACAAAGGAGCCTGGAGGGTAATAGTCCATGGGGTTGGAAAGAGTCAGACATGAGTGAGCGGCTGAGTGTGCACATACATAACATCCTCCCAGTAGAGTTCCCGGCCTCTCTTTGCCATCTTGTTCCCTGCTCCCCCTTCCCCTCCGGGAGCTGCCCCAGGGATATTTGGGTGGGATGTGGGTTCAGGCAGCTGGCTGGGAACTGAGACTGGGATCAGGGATGGGGTCCTCCATCTCCCTGCCCTGCAGAACAGTCCAGGGGGCAGGTCATGCCCCTTGTGGCACACCTCACGTGTCACTGTAGTGACTCCAGAGCAGACACATAGTAGATAATTAAAAATGCTCATTGGAGAAATGTCTGTATCCTGTACAGGATACAGGATAGTAGGGAGGAGACGAAATGCCCAATGTACAGGAGAATAGATGGTACACCAAGTCTTCTTACCATTGCTCACCTGGATCCATCAAATGTGGCTCCCCTTCAGGTTTTGAGGAGAAGCCCACACAAATCTGGTTCAGGGAGCAGCAAGTTCATGGGCCAAGGACACTTGGCTGAGGTTTCTGCTGGTGGGACACCATTCCTGGGTGCTGAGGAGGGTGGCTAATTGTCCAGCTTTCTCTGCATGTTGCCCCTTCTGAAGTGGATTTTGGGTACCAGATGCATAGACATGGGGACTCTGACCCTCTACATCCCCTCCCCCTCCATCATCCAGTTCCATCCTTCCAGTCTCTGCATCTCCTTTCACTGTCTACAGCTTCTCACCTGCTCTGCCTGCTGCCTCAGGCCCTTTCCCACCTCCCTCCTCCTGTCGGCCTCAACTTAAGAGCCTCCTCAGAGAGGAAACAACAGCCTCCTCATCCCAACTCTGAAATAGTTTTCCATGTATATAAGTTCTTTGAGCAGCTTATTCTTTTCCTTCAGAGGAATTTGAACACTTTTTCAAATGGAACCGTATTTATTTATGAGATTATCTGTTTAAATGAATCTGTCTCTTCTGGTAGAGGGGGGCCCTGTGAGGTGGGAACTTGGTGATGGTCACTTCTGGTCTTCAGTGCCCAACAGGGCATAATACACACCCAATGAGTGAATAAAAGAAGCCTCAGGACAGGAGGTGGAGAAGGAAATGGCAACCCTCTCCAGTATTCTTGCCTAGAGAATCCTGTGGACAGAAGCACCTGGTGGGCTGCTGTCCATAGGGTCGCACAGAGTCGGACACCACTGAAGCGACTTAGCATGCATGCATGCATTGGAGAAGGAAATGGCAAACCACTCCAGTATTCTTGTCTGGAGAATCCCAGGGACAGAGGAGCCTGGTGGGCTGCCATCTATGGGGTCACACAGAGTTGGACATCACTGAAGCGACTTAGCCGCAGCGGCAGCAGCAGGACAGGAGGAGCCCCTGGGCCTATGGTTCTATAAATGTCGCCCCAGGAGCAGCTCCTGGGAACTTGTTAGCAGGGAAATGCAGATTTCCTGACTTTGGGTGTGGGACCTAGCAATCTGGATTTGAAACAACTGGGCACCCGGATTCAGGGGGCACACAGGAGTTCGAGAACCATTGGCGGAAGCAAATGCCCTGCTGTTGAATCAGTGGCCACCGCGGCAAAGGGCCGCCTATAAAAGGCACTGGGGATGAACAAGGCCACGTCTTCAAAAGCAGCAAGGGGAAGCCCTTCTCTAAGGAGGGCCGGCAGCCGGCCGGCCGAGTGCACAGGACACTGGGTCATCACCGGGACCCCTGCCCCTGCCCGCCGTGCTGTTCGGCACACCGGCCACTGGAGGGCAGTGCGACCACGTGCATCGCGCCCCTGCTGGCTGCAGGCGGGAGCAGCCCTCGGAGGCCTTCCGGGAGACAGCAGGGGCGGCTTCAGGCAAGAGACAAGAAATAGGGATCGCGGCCCAAGCTGCGGCCTCGGCTCACAGGCCCCCAGACGTTCTCAGAGGCCGAAGGGGCCCGGCTGGAGCTCAACTCCGGCCCGGGTATCGCCGAGGGTGGGTGGGGGGCCTTCCCTGTCTCCCTGCCTCCCCACCGCCAGGGCCAGGCCTGCAGCCTGGAAAGTTGGCAGTTTGGCTCGCTTGGGGCCTGGAAAGTTCAGCGGCCCCGAAAGTGCGGGACGCGCAGGGGAGGAGACGCCGTGAGGCCGCTGAGGGCAGAGCGCCCGCCCGGGGAGGGCGGCGGGACCTTGACTGCCTCCCCAGAGGCAAAGGGCAGCCTCCCGCGTGACCCCCTCAGGAGTGCAAAACAAGGCGGCCATCTTGGCGGCGCCTTAACCCCCTCGTGGCCGCGGCTCCCGGCCCAGCCCGGCGGCGGCGAGGGCACCTTGGGGGTTGGAAGCTGCGATGCCACGGGGGACGGAGCAGGAATTTCCAAGACCTTGAAGAAAACCTTGGATCCTGGCAACTCCCCCCCAGGGTGGCGGTGGTGTTTGGAAACCCCATCCCATATCCCATATAGCATTAGGAGCCCGAGCATTTGTAAGTGAATTGGATTTGTTCCAGTCATTCCTTCCTTCTTTGCCCCTTATTTCAGGATCAGAAAGTTAGAGGCAGGGAACAGGCAGCAAACGTTGCTCCCGGTGGTCGTCCTCAGGTGTCTGGGACTAGCCGAGCGTCTGGGCCCCCCAGACAAGTGTCTCTCACAGCATAAACGGCAGCTTCTTCACACGCAGGCCCGTCTCCAAGCCAAGCCAGGGACTGGCAGCTGAAACGGAATTGAAGTGGCCTGCTCCTTTTAGCTCCTCTCCACCGTGAGGACTTTAGCCAGCTTTCTGAATGCCATTTGAGGAAGCATCGGCCCTCCAGGCCTCCACCAGTCCCATGGCCTTGTATCTGACCTGGTTCACACATTGATATTGTCTGTCATTCGAGTACTTTTCAGCTCTTCGCATATCCTTTCTTCTTAGCATCAGTTCTTCAAGATCCAGCTTAAATATAAGCTCCACCAGGAAACCATCCTCCATTTCCCCCCTTCATTTCCAACAGAGCCTGTCTTTTCCCTCCCTGCCCACCTGTGGTTCCACTGGCCTCTGCTGTAGGAGCTCCTGTTTTCCTCTCTGCCTCTGAACTGTGGGCACCGGGAGGGTAAGGACTGTATGACTGTGGTCTTTGCGTCCCCCTTGGTCCTTCCCATATGTAGGTCATACAGGAAAGGGTTATTTCAAGAGTCAAGAAATTATTGAATGTTTTGGTGTTGTAAACAAATTTGCCCAATATCTTGAACCTTGAGCGAAGGAACATGTAATAGTGTTTTATTAAGCCCTGTGATGGAATCCTTTTGTGTTTAATTGCTTTGTTATTTTTAGTGGAAACGCCAAAGTGCCAGGGGAACAAAAACCATGGGTCCTAGCTGACCAAGAGGACTAACTAACCACTGAGCTCCAAGTGTTCTTCTTGCTTCCTCTGTGTGGCCTTGGGGTTGGAGCCTGTGACATGTGAAGGCTGGCCCCAAGGACCAGCGAAGGAAGGTCTGTGTGTCTGACTGGGCTTGAGGCTGTGATTTCAGGCTGCCATCTCAGGATGAGACAGAAAAGAAAGTGCCTTGACAGTCTTGGAGAAGGTCGAAGCTAAAGCAAGAATCTTTTCTTTTTTCCTTTTAAAAGAAAAAGCCCAAGTGCCCCCATGAAAGACTCCAGAAAACCCCTTTCATGCCTCACCCACAGATAATTTGCTGAACACTCATTCAGGGAAAAACAAAGAGGTGGTTTTGTTTATTTATTTAAGAGGAAAAATAAATGAGCTGTGACAAAACAATTTGAAACCAGGCCCCTCCGAGACCTGGGCTTTCACTTCCTTGATGGGAAGTAAAACAGAGAATCAAATCCCCCTCCAAATAAAAGTGAAGTTAATAATCAGACAGCTCGAGCCCTGGCCACATCCTGTGTCAGCTCCCTCCCTCGGCTCACTGTTTATAGCTGCAGAGCCGCCCTCTGGAGCCCAGAGTCGACTTAACTCTTTCGTCTCCGTCCCAGGGAAGCCCAACCCTGCTCTGAGGCTGGTAGGTTCCTCCCACCCTCTGTGCAGGCCTGGTAAGGCTGGCTCTCCCCAGGCTTGTCCACGTGGGCCCGTCCTCCAGAGGGCTGCCAGCCTGCCTTTCAGCCTCTGGCTGATGAGTTTAACAAGCCCAGCTTCGATGTGAGTGATGTGTTCTGCTTGTCCTGCGCAAAACCCAAAGTGGGCACAGGCTGGCTGCACTGGTAAGCTGGCTGCACTGAGCTCAGGTGCTCAGAGCTCCAGAAGCTCCCCGTGAGAGGAGCTTCCCTCTCTTAAGAAGACACTAACCCCACTCCTGCTCCGGATTCAGGGCCTGTGCCTCCACAGCTTGGTGGTCTCTGTGAACTGCATCCTGCTAGGAAGAAGCCCAGACCTTTGGGGCTTCTGGCTTGTGCAGAGAGCAGTGCTGTGCGTGTCTCTGAGCTATTTTCTATGAAAACGTCAGGCTTTCTTCAAATGCCTTCCCTTGTTGTAGCCAGACATTGTTGTAGGCAGTGACCCAAGAGAGTCACTGTTGCTCTTTTTACAGAGCGGGAGACTGAGGAGCAGAGGCTAAGTACCTTGCCCATTGTTACGGAGCTGGTAAACAGCAGAGGCAGGGTTTGAACCCAGGCACTGTAGCTCTGAAGGGCTCACAACAGAGGCTGCTCTCTTTTCTGGAGCCAGGGGGCTTTCTGAGAGAGTAATCCCGTGAATGCATTTCAAAGATCTCAAACTCCAAGGAGCTTTTGAAAACATTCAAATTTTGCCTTGGGTCTCCTTTCTGTTTCCTTATTGGGATGTACCCACAGAGAACATGCGGTGGGGTCCAGTGGACAGCTGAAGGAGGGGATGTGGAGCAGGTTAGGATGGGACAAACCTTTCATCTGCTCTGCAGGAGGTTCTAGAGCAAGAATCCAAAGACTTGGTGTGGCTGCTCTCTCAGCCCCAAGTCTACCTTCTGCTTTTGTTGCCTCCCATGTCTCTGCCAGTTTGTAGCCTGTGGGTCCCTCACCAACACCCTCTTCTGGCTGAAGCTTGTCTTGCAGGCAGCTACTCACCAGTTGCCTGAGGGCAAGTGGCAAAGACTCCTGAGCTGGCGGTATGGGCCATCTGCCTCCCTGGGATTTCCTCCTCTGCATGCCTGGGCTACTTAGATTTGTCTTGGAAGTGTGTCTGTTGCCAGGTCACCTTTGTTGGGTCCCTCCGATACCTGGAGGGTGTGTTAGGCTGCCCCCTGGTGTCTGGAGGCCGTCATGCCTGCCCAGAGCTCCAGAAGCTCCCTGTGGGGGTGCCACTGAGCACAGAGCCTGCTGTCTGTGCACCCACACTCTTTGTCCCCCTCTTTGAGAGTGAGCTGATCTGCCAGAGATCTGTTTTCTTAGGATGCATTTCTCCATTCAAGGCCACAGCCCAGAGCGGGTAGTGCCTTATTTTTCATTTTCTAACTCATTCTTCATCTAGAGAGAAAACTCTGGGGGCTCCATTCCTGTTCTTCCCAGGGGTGCAGAGCAGGGGTGGCTCCTCTGGGGACAAAGGAGAACAGCAGTGGCTCCTGTGTGACACCCAAAGAGGCTGACATTCGGCAGGGTGCCTGGCCCCAAGTGGTCTCAGAGAATGTGTGCTTTGATTCACATTTAATTTGTATGTTTAAGTGGAGCACCTACATATGAGAGTGCTCAAGACGGGGTGATTCCCCCTTGGTCCCGATAGGCTGAAGGTCAACATTTGCCAGAACCCCCTCAATCAGACCCAGTCTTTATCAGCGTAGGGCATTTTAGGACCATTCATCTCATTTACCCCACACCCTGGGAAATGGGGTACATGTGATTCTTCCCACCTTCCAGTTGAAGAAAGTGAGGTCAGAATACTTGTCCACTCTGCTATCATGGCTGTTTGCTAAAAAATAATTTTCACTGAGTTCAAAAACAGTGCAAAGGGACAATAATGAATGTTTTTTTCTCCAGGCTCGGAGGCCCTTGAGGGGCAGGACAGCACTCTGTCTTCAGCATGTTTGGGGCACTTTCCTTATCCCTGGGTGGTGGTCTCCTTGTCTGTTCTCTAGTCCTTCCCAGCTCCTGGCAGGCCTCCCCACAGCCTTATCTCTTGTCCAAGAGCACATGTCCTTAGGAAGTAAATATTGTGTTGCAAGAACCAGTAAGACAAGAATCCCTCATTGCACACTTTTTTCAGCTTTTATGAACTTAAAACATTATGCAAAATTTCAAACATATAAAGGAGAAGAGTGGTATGCTGAACACCCACGTACCCATCACCAACATCACCAACTCCTGGCCAAGTCTGTCCATTTATGTCACCGTCTGCCTCCCCACATCCCCACAAAGTAAGTCCAATGTATTAGGTCATATCACTTTGTCTTTTAGTATTTCAGCATGTATCTCTAAAAAAAAAAGCTCATTACACTTATGTTCTTGTTCTTACTTCATTTAAAAATTAATAATACTGCCTAAATATTAGCAAGATTCATCTGCTCTTCACCTTTCTGGAACATTTTTTGAACTTTTTGCCTTCCTACTTAAAGAAAAAAAAAACGAAACATGTATTTCTCAGCATCGGGTCATATCCTGACAACGGCTCCTAAAAGGATAGATTTCTGAATCTGGGCAGAAACGCCCAGTTATTAATTCTCTGAGGCCAGCGATCATTTCTAAAGCTTGTTCCCACTACTGCCCTCTGCTTGGCCAGGGCTGTGCATGTAGTGGGGGCCGGGTCAGTGTGAGCTTCAGTTAACGATGAACACAGGGAGGGTGGGGATGTGGCACGTTGAGCTAATGCGGGAGGACTGGAGAGCAGCCCCCTGTGTCCTCCCACCCACACTCTGAGTGGCTGTCCTTGGCTTTCCATGCAGTGCTCCACCCGCCAGCTGCCGGGGCCTCCTAGGGGACCCTCTTCTCTCTCTCGCTCCAGATACTTGACTATTTTCCAGTGACTCCGTGGAACCCCACTTTGTGGGGCCTCCAGCCGTCTTGGTTTTGCCAATTTTGCTGCTTAACATACAGCAACAGTTGACAGGGTGGTTTCATGGAGGGAGCTGCTCACTCATGCCAAGCGCTTTGCTCATCTGTCCTCACAGCAGCGCCAGAAGATGGGTATTGCTGTCACTGCCGTTTCACGGCAGATAAGACTAGGGGAGGGCAGGTAAGTGCCTTGCTGGCCGAGGAAGTGGCTGTGCCAGGATTTGAACACGGTCACTCTGAATGTTGAGTGCTCTCCATCGCAACACTGGTTCTCAAACGTTAAGCCTCGTTTAGCAGACTTCTAGGCAACTTGGCCTAGGACAGAGCTCTTACCCTTTTGAGGACAGATCTCGACAAGTTGGGATCTGCAGTCACCATGCACTTTTCCTTGCAATGTTCACATCTTCCAGAACAGATAAAGCATGACTTATTATTATACACGCCCTCATTAGGAGATTAGCTCAATTGAATGGAATACATTTTAGGTCATTCAGCCTCTAATTTCCTGGTTTGTCTTTTTCATGGTTAAATAATAGTTTGAGTCATAGATTACAGGGCTGTGACAGGTGTGAAGGTTAGGAGGGATGGGAAGAAGCTGGGTTGAGTAAGGCTACAACCTAGACATTATCCTTTCTGTACATTTTGTCACATCTCTCAGTGTTTGATAGTCTGAAAAATGTGACTTTTGGAACGAACAGAATCAGGGTGGAATACTTAAGAATTCTTGGTAGGAGAAGGGCTGGTGCAGGCACAGTGTCCTTTACCCCAGTCAATCAGAGTTCAGCCTGTGTGGCTTCCCCTTGGCTGAACTTTGCAGGAGCAGTTTTAGGTGGCCTGGTGAGGCTCAGTCCCAGTCCATTGTGAGCCTGTCTCACTCACTGCGGACAGCCTGGGCATGAAAGCTGGGCGCTAAACTAAATTCACTCACATTCTTGATTTTGCCTTAGTTTGCTTAAGCTTTTTCCCAACTCCTGCTGCTCTAGAGAAATGGAAGAGTGGGCAGAGGTGGGTTTGATTAATTAAGGGAAATGGAACAACCAAAGCAGACACAGAGGAGAGGTGCACTGGTGGACTCACAGAAGAACAGAGAAGCAACAGAAAGCTGAATCACGAGGCCAAACAGACAAAAGGGGAGCAAGCAGTGTTTGCTGGACGTGTTCATGGGGTTTATGGACACTAGGCAGTGAGGCTGAGCTTCCAGAAGCTGTTTGCCCATCATGGCAATGAGAAAGCTGCAGCTATCATTAGGTCTCCTTGGGAATGTTTAGAGAGGAATCTAATCATCTACATTGTTTCCAAAAGTTGCATTTGCTGGGGCTCCTCCAGCTTTTGCCTTAGTTGGGTATGCCAATCTTCCATGAACTCCTGCTCTTCTAGAAATGGTGTGCTGGTGGGTTGGGTTTGCCCCGGTGCACAGAGAGGTGCGTGGAAGATGCAAAGCTATAACCCAGCTCCATCACATGCTTCTCCTGCTCAGATTCTCCGGTGAGTCCTCCATGGAGGCACCACAATGGAAGCCACCAGAATTTGCAGTGAACTAGACTGGCTTTCAGCCTTGCTCCAGGAAGATCAGTCCTCACTCTGCGAGAGACCAACAGTGGGAGTGAGTTGGGAGAACTGTAGGAAAAACAAGGGCAAGAAGGAAAGCTTGCTTTTCTAGGACTGTCCTTGTTCAGTGTTTGGAAGAGTCTGTAATCCATCCACATTAAGGCTCAGAACATTCCTGAGTGTGGTTGGTTGAGGGTCAAAACAGTTGTTTTAAATCCACTGCTGCCTCTTTTTCTCTCCTGGGTCTGTGTTTTTTGTTTTTCTGGTGGTGTTTGCTTTCACATTCTTCTCTCTCTTCAGAATATTCACATCTCCCCCACCCCACCCCCTTCTTTTTCATTCTCAATTCCCCTTCCCACCCCACTCTGCCTTCTTCACATAATTTTTCTTTTCTTTTGGCCTTCGTTGTTCTACATCTGGATTCCCGGATGGTTTATTTTGTCTGTTTCCTGAATTTCCCTTCTCTCCCCCCCCCCTTTTTTTTTTTACAGTTTTGTTGTTGTTGATGTTCTTGTTTCTCTTCCTTCAGCTTCAGTTCTTTACCCCAAAGCTTTCCTTGGGCCACACAGGCTTTTATTCTTGTTCATCTGTTTAAGCTGTGCTGGCAAGGAGGAGGCCACAGCCGGCAGGCAGGGCCACGGTGGCAGAAAAGGACTTGGGAGTCTGAAGATTCTCCCCCAGCTCCGGTGTCCTTGGAAGAAGGGCTTCCTTCTGGAGAGGGGGCTGGGCCTCTGCTGTTCTCCCCCTGTGAGGCTGGATGTCGCCTGCCAGGCCCGGGCTGAAGGTTGGGGGCAGATGGTGTTTCCTCCACGGTGTGTGGGCCGGGGCCCCATCTCACAGGGCAGCGATGGAATCAGCCCTTCTCAGTGGACAGGTGGAAGACTCATCAGGTTCCACCCAGAAAGGCTGAGGCTCGGGGGAGGTGCCCCGGAGGGGAATGTATCACTTGCAAAGCTCTGTGCTGTGGGTGGGAGGACCTGCTGCGTGGGGGCTGCCTCTCAGGGGGAGTCTGGGTATCCTGTGACCCTGGGTCCCTGGCCAAAGCGGGCCTGAGCATCTGAAGCTGCCTGCAGGGAGACTGAGGCAGTTCTCCAGTGAAAAGTCCTTCCTTCCCACTCCCCACCCCGGCCAGTGGGCATTTTGAGGGCCCAGGAAGAATGCAAGAAGATGCTGATAACCGCGAGGTGTCTTTAAAGGCTCTTGGCCACTGGGAGCCACACAGAGCCCATCTGTAGGAGGCCCTGAGGGTCAGGTCTGGTACCCAGAGAAGCAGGTGGCACTTCTCGATGGGTGAGGTGGCAGAGAAATCCTAGAAGTCGCAGCCACACCCCTCCTTGTCTGGAGTGGGTGGGGGGGAGGGGGGGAGGAGCGGCCGGCCCCTGCTCCCCAGCTGTCTGAGGCGAATCAACTGGAGTCCATCTGGCTGTCCCCCCCGGCCCAGGCTGGCGTCCCACCCTGGGCCATCAATGCCACTGGGTGCTGGCTAAGTCCTCAGTGGAGGGGTAGACGCATCAGTGCTCTGCCTGGGGCACCGCGGCAGCTAGGTTGCACCCTGGGGCGAGGGGGCCCAAGAGCACCAGGCGCTCCGGTGCACTGCCTGCTCCGAGGCCCTGTGGGGATGGCAGCCACTTGCTTCTCTGGAAGTGCTGTCAAGGGCCCCTAGCCTTCTCCTCCCTCTGCTCGCTTGCCAGGTCCCATCTATCCTCCTCCCTTATCAGTGCACAAGGTTCGCTGCCACTTTAGGAAAGACTGTTGATCATATGGAAGCTGAGAGAAATTTTCACTTGTTTTATATTTTGCTTATCATTTGCTTATGTTTTCTAAGCCTCCAGTCCTAGTCCAACTCTTAGGTCTAGCATCCCTCAAGACCCTAGAACCATGAGTCCCAGGAGCTGCCCACCAACTCCCCACCCCAAGGCCCTGACTCCTGGGCCCCGTGGACTTGGTTCATCTCTGGTTCAAGGCAGAGCCTCCCTCTTCCCCGGCACAGAGAGTCAACCTAGACAGGAGGGTTGATGAGGGGACAGATGATGAATTTTCTTCCAAGTTCTCCCTTCCACTCTGGGGGAGGACCCGGCCTCTTTGATGTAGGAATTTGGGTGGGGATTAGGATCCAGCAGCCTCTTGCCCTTCCCACCTGAGCCCAAAGCACACGCTCGTTCAATCTGCGGTCTCAGTGCCGTCTCGTTCCTGCCACCTCCCTCTGCTTTCCCCCTTCCCACGCACCATGTTGTATAAATATTTACACCCCCGGGCTGGCAGGAATCTTTCTCCAGCTGCTTCCCCGGTCTCTGGGAGAGCTTGTTCTCTTACTGAACAGCTGCAGCAGATCTGGTTGCCTTTGGTCAGACAAGGGCAGGCCCTGGTTTGGGGGCCTTGCAGGCCCCCTCTGGGGTGGAGGTTGCAGTTGGTGGGAGAAACTCAACTGTAAAGAAGTCACAGGCTGTGGCAAAGGTCCATGCTCTCCTCTGCCGGCTGCCTCCGTGGCGACCCTCCAAGAGCTGTCTGATCCCTGCTCTGGCTGTGGTCGTGGGTCTGGCTTCTCCAAGAAACAGCTCCCCAGGGTGGGGTCTGCCCCTCTCTGGGCTGGGTGTGCTGGGGATGGCTGGAGAGCAATGCCAAAGCAAGTTGGCTGGTGCTAGGACAAAATAGGAACTTAAGTGTACTTGCAAGCACTTTACAATTTGCAAGTCTGTGCTATACCCTTGATTCTCCCCCTGAAGCAGATTCCCCGGCCTGGTGCTGGAGAATCTTCATATTGGGGCTTCTCCCCATCTCCAGCCCCAGGCCACCTTACTTTCCACCAGTAATACCTGGGGGCTGGGGAGAGGAGAGGACAGATGCCTCTTCCCCCATCTTCCTTGGTGACCTAGGAAGCAGGAGTCTGCCAGAGAATCAAGCTGCCATTTGTTGGGTTCCCACGGGCCGGGCGCTGTGCGAGGTACTTCCCCATAGTCTCATGTAACTATTCAAGCCTTAAGCGCAGCAGATTTTTTAGCTTCCTTGTGTGTGTTTCTTCCTTCTGCCCTCAGACAGCCGCGGCCGCATAGCAGTGAGCTCCCAGATACCGCGCCCTGTCTTTCTCTAGCGCTTTCTCAGGTCCTGGGGAATGTCCAGGGGCCAGCCAGTGGACCTTGTCTCTTGCCTGCAGTGAGGGCAGGTCACCTGCTGCAGCCTCCCTCCTGCACCTCGGTTTCCCCCACACTTGTGGGAGGTAATTAACCTGTTCCCCATAGAGCAATCTAAACGCAGTGCAAGAACACAACAACCCTGTTGTTTTAAAAAGCAACAGGGCGGTGTCATCTAACTCCTTTTTCTATGTATGGTGGGGAGGTGGTGTGTGTGACAGAAGAGACTGCTCAGGTATCAGGTACGAAGAAGCATATGTGCTGAGGGAGCCTGAGGAGAAAGAAGATGGGGATAAAAAGGCCTCGATCTCACCAAGGGGTCGAGCCACTGGGAAGGCGGGTGTGTGAATGGGTAGGGGTTCATGATGGTGGCCAGAGACAGAGGCCCCAGGCTCCTCCAACACTCATACTTGTGCCAGAAAGCAAACATGTAGATTCAGTCTGTCTCTCTCTCGGAGCTCAGACTCCTCCTGGGCCTGAGAGGAAAGCTGCTGTCAAAAGGTAAAAGGCCTGGCCCAGTGCTTGGTACCCAGTGGGCAGCGGGCCGTCCCAAGGTGAGGCAGGGGAGGGGTGGGCTGGGTACAGGGGAGCAAAGTAGGAAACCACAGCTCAGAGCTGCGCAGCTGGGAGATATTCCTGTTGCTGCCTGCCTCCCCGCCCCCTAAAGGTAAAACAAAACCCAAATAAAAGTCTGACCTGGCAGATATTAATACTCCAGAGCCAGGGCTGGTGTGCAAGCAGCCGCCTCCCTCTTCCCCCTTCTGTTTCTATAAGCGGCTGAAATAAATTTAGCGAAACAACCCCACCCGTCTGAGGGCCTAAGATTTCAGAGCAGTGGGACTCTTTCCCCTGAAAGCCCCTGTTTTTCAGAGCTGAGAGCTTTTTGTTTAAAATTCCCTTTGAAAATGGAATGCGCTCGATCTAGAATAATTATTTTACTGCAGTCATCTATTCCTCATAGATAAATATTCTGACACAGTATGGCTTGCTAGAAAGCCGATCTACAGATGCTGTACAGCTTAAAATAGTCAACTCTACGGGGCCACTGCCTGGTTGGATCTGTTGGGATATTTACTGTAACGTTATTCTTCGCGATGTCTGTGCGTGTTCAGCCAAGTCCCTCTGTTGTCTGCCACAGGACAGTGGTTATGGCTGGCTAAGTTACCAAAGTAGAGAATTACTTATTTAAGGCCTACTGTGTGCTAGGCACTGGGCCAGGTACTGGCAGCTGAGTTGAGAGCAGAAAGAGCCTGCTTATGGAGCAAACATGCTGGTGGGAAGAGAGATGTCAAAAAGTAAGATGACTACAAAAGCCTGGCAACTAATATCGTACTTAATGGTGAAAGATTAAACACCTTCCCTTAAGATTGGGTCAAGAGGAGCGTGTCCAGTCTCACCACACCTATTCAACATCATAGCGCAAGTTCTAGACAAGGCAATAGCACAAGAAAAAGAAATATAATGCATATAATCGGAAAGGAAGAAGTCAAACTATTCCCATTCATAGATAACATGATTTTCTATATTAAAAAAAAATCCAAAACAAAACTCAAGGAATTCACCAAAAAACCGTCTTAAAACTAAAGGAGAACTTCCCTGGTGGTACAGTGGAGAAGAATCTGCCTGCCAATGCAGGGGATGAGGGTTCGATTCCTGGTCCGGGAAGACCCCACTTACCCTCAGAGCAACTAGGACCATGTGCCGCAATAACTGAGCCCATGTGGTACAACTACTGAAGCCTGTTTGCCCCTAGACCTTGTGCTCTGCAACAAGAGAAGCCACCACGGTAAGAAGCCTACGCACTGCAAGGAAGAGTAGCCTCCATTTGCTACAACTAGAGAAAGCCCATGCAAAGCAATGAAGACCCAGCACAGCCAATAAAAGAAATTAAAAAAAAAAAAACTAAAATGACTTTCGCAAGGTCACAGGATGCAAGATCAATATATAAAAGTCAACTGTATTTTTATAAAATAGTAATGAGAAATTGAAAACAAATTAAGAAAAAAATTATAATATAGTTGGCCCCTGAACAATACTGGTTTGAACTGCACAAGTCCACTTATTTTTTTCAAAAGTTAATGCAACAGTACTACATGATCCAAGGTTGGTTAAATCCACAGATGCAGAACTGTGGATATGAGGAAGTGCACGTATTCTTGAGGGCCAACTATAAGTTCTACATGGAATTTTGCCTGTGAGAAAGGTTGGTGCCCCTAACCCTTGCTTGCATTGTTCAAGGGTCAACTATAGTTCCCCCCTCCAAAAGGGAAATATTAGATATAAATCTAACAAAATATACATAAGATCTTGTGTTAAAAACTACAAAACACTGATTAAAGATACTGAATTTTTATACACACCAAATGGATCTCAGTGTAAAACATACAACTATAAAATTATTAGAAGAAAATAGAAAATCTTAATGACCTAAGGCTAGGTAAAGAGTCCTTAGATGGGTCACCAAAAAGCATGATTCATAAAACATAAAATTGATAAGTTAGACACCATCAAAATTACAAGCTTTTGCTCTGTGAAAGACACTTTGTTCAGAGAATGAAAAGATACAGACTGCAGAAAATATTTGCAAATCACTTATTTGACAAAAGCCTATATTCAGAATATCTAAAGAACTCTCAAAACTCAACAGTAAGAAAACAAACAACCCGATTAAAAAATAGGTGAAAGACTTGAACAGACATTTCATCAAAGAGGGCATACAGGTGGTAAATAAGCATATGAAAAGTTGTTTAAAATCATTACCTGTTGCTGCTGCGTAGCTTTAGTCGTGTCCGACTCTGTGCAACCCCATAGATGGAAGCCCACCAGGCTCCGCTGTCCCTGGGATTCTCCAGGCAAGAACACTGGAGTGGGTTGCCATTTCCTTCTCCAATGCATGAAAGTGAAAAGTGAAAGTGAAGTCGCTCAGTCGTGTCTGACTCTTCGCGACCCCATGGACTGCAGCCTACCAGGCTCCTCCATCCATGGGATTTTCCAGGCAAGAGTACTGGAGTGGGGTGCCATTGCCTTCTCCCATGTAAATTAAAACCACAATGAGATACCACTACACAACTGTTAGAGTGATTAAAATAAAAAATACTGACAATTATTAGTGCTGCTAAGGATACAGAGCAAACTGTGTGTGTGCTCAGTCTTGTCCGAATCTTTGCGGCCCCATGGACAGTAGCCCTCCAGGCTTCTCTATCCATGGAATTTTCCAGGCAAGAATACTGGAGTGGGTTGCCATTTCCTACTCCAGGGGATCTTCCCGACACAGGGATCAAACCCACGTCTCTTGCGTCTCCTGTGCTGGCAGATAGATTGTTTACCACTGAGCCACTTGGAAACTTGTATATTGCTGTGGGAGGTGCAAAATGGTATACTCACTCTCAAATAAGGTTTGCCTTTTTTTTTTTTTTAAACTTTAACATACACTTACTTTGTGATCCAGTAATCCCACTCCTACTTATTTACCCTCAAGAAATAAGAACATACGTTCACACAAAAATCTATACAGAGTGTTTACTGCAGCTCTATTTACAATGGCCCCAAACTGGAAATAATCCAGTGACTTTTAACAGGTGAACAAACCAAGGGTGGTAGACCCATACAGTGAAATACTATTCTTCATTTAAAAGGAATGAACTATTGATACATGCAACAACATGGATAAGTCTCAAAGGCAATATGCTCTGTGAAATCATATAGACTGTATGATTCCAGTTATATGGCATTCTAGAAAAAACAAAATGACACTATAGACAACAGATCAGTGCTTGCCAGAGTAAGGGATGGGGGAGGGTCTGACCACAAAGAGGAGGGCACGGCAACCCACTCCGGTACTCTTGCCTAGAGAATCCCACGGACAGAGGAGCCTGGTGGGCTACGGTCCATAGGGTCGCAGTTAGACACAACTGAAGCGACTTAGCACAGCACAGCTGACCACAAAGGAGTTTTGGGGGAATAATGGAACTGTTCTGCTTCCCAACTGAAGTGGTGGCTAAATCTACTCACGCATTAAAATCTATAGAATTGTATACCAAATAAAGGTCAATTTTACTATATTTTAAATAATAAAGTTACAGGAATGTACAAATACAAATTGAAACAACAACTTTGGAGGAAATGAATATTCCTTGAAGATAGAAGAGAGAAGACAGACACATTGCCTTGATGGGGGGAGAGGGTGCCAAGAATGGTTGAGGAAGTGATGCTTGAGCTGGGTTCTAAAGAATGATTGAGAATTTACTTGGGTCAAAGGAAGGTCAATTCAGATAGAAGAAATTGAACGTGTCAAGGCCCTGGGGCAGGAGGAAGGATGGCTCATTTTCATCTGAAACAGACTAGATCACAGGGAGTGCCTTGGGGGGGGTGGGAGAGATGGTGGTGGGGAGGGGCAGGAGCGTGACAGTCAAGAATTGAGCAGTCAAGAGTCTGATTATGCTAGATTATGGGTTTGGTTTTTACTCTACATGGGATGGGTAGTGAAGGGTTTTAGGCAATTATATAACACAAGATCCTGAAGAAGGGAATGGCTACCCACTCTAGTATTCTTGTCTAGGAAGTCCCATGGACAAAGGAGCCTGGCAGGCCACAGTCCGTGGGGTCTCACAGAGTTTGACAGGACTAAGCAACTAACACACACAAAACACAAGATCAGATCTAGGTTTTGAAAAAAAAAATTACTTGCACTGCCCAAAGGAGAGGGTTTTGGGAGCACACAGGAATCTTAGAATTGTAAAAGACCTCTCAAACAGGATTTCTCAATCTTGGTACTATTGACATTTTGGGCCAGATAATTTTTTGTTGCGGGGGTGGGGGGGTGGGGGGTAGGGCGCATGGCCAGGGGTTGACCTGTGCATTGCTGGATGTTCAGTAGCATCCTTGGTCTCAACCTACCAGATTCCAGTAGCACTGACCTTCCTCCTCCAGTTGTGACAGCCAAAAAACGTCTCTCAGTTCAGTTCGGTTCAGTCGCTCAGTCGTGTCCGACTCTTTGTGACCCCATGAATTGCAGCACGCCAGGCCTCTCTGTCCATCACCAACTCCCGGAGTCTACCCAAACCCATGTTCATCGAGTCGGTGATGCCATCCAACCATCTCATCCTCTGTCGTCCCCTTCTCCTCCCGCCCCCAATCCTACCCAGCATTAGGGTCTTTTCCAATGAGTCAACCCTTCGCATGAGGTGGCCAAAGTATTGGAGTTTCAGCTTCAACATCAGCCCTTCCAATGAACACCCAGGATTGATCTCTCTTAGGATGGATTGATTGGATCTCCTTGCAGTCCAAGGGACTCTCAAGAGTCTTCTCCAACACCATAGTTCAAAAGCATCAATTCTTTGGCTCTCAGCTTTCTTCACCATCCAACTCTCACATCCATACATGACCACTGGAAAAACCATAGCCTTGACTAGACGGACTTTTGTTGGCAAAGTAATGTCTCTGCTTTTAAATATGCTATCTAGGTTGGCCATAACCTTCCTTCCAAGGAGTAAGCGTCTTTTAATTTCATGGCTGCAATCACCATCAGCAGTGATTCTGGGGCCCAAAAAAATAAAGTCTGACACTGTTCCCACTGTTTCCCCATCTATTTCCCATGAAGTGATGGGACCAGATGCCATGATCTTAGTTTTCTGAACGTTGAGCTTTAAGCCAACTTTTTCACTCTCCTCTTTCACTTTCATCAAGAGGCTCTTTAGTTCTTCTTCACTTTCTGCCATAAGGGTGGTGTCATCCGCATATCTGAGGTTATTGATATTTCTCCCGGCAATCTTAATTCCAGCTTGTGTTTCTTCTAGCCCAGCGTTTCTCATGATGTACTCTGCATATAAGTTAAATAAGCAGGGTGACAATATACAGCCTTGACGTACTTCTTTTCCTATTTGGAACCAGTCTGTTGTTCATGTCCAGTTCTAACTGTTGCTTCCTGACCTGCATACAGGTTTCTCAAGAGACAGGTCAGATGGTCTGGTATTCCCATCTCTTTCAGAATTTTCCACAGTTTATTGTGATCCACACAGTCAAAGGTTTTGGCATAGTCAATAAAGCAGAAATAGATGTTTTTCTGGAACTCTCTTGCTTTTTCGATGATCCAGCAGATACTGGCAATTTGATCTGTGGTTCCTCTGCCTTTTCTAAAACCAGCTTGAACATCTGGAAGTTCACGGTTCACGTATTGCTGCAGCCTGGCTTGGAGAATTTTGAGCATTACTTTACTAGCATGTGAGATGAGTGCAATTGTGCGGTAGTTTGAGCATTCTTTGGCATTGTCTTTCTTTGGGATTGGAACGAAAACTGACCTCTTCCAGTCCTGTGGCCACTGCTGAGTCTTCCAAATTTGCTGGCATATCTAGTGCAGCACTTTCACAGCATCACCTTTGAGGACTTGAAATAGCTCAACTGGAATTCCATCACCTCCACTAGCTTTGTTCGTAGTGATGCTTTCTAAGGCCCACTTGACTTCACATTCCAGGATGTCTGGCTCTAGGTGAGTGATCACACCATCGTGATTATTTGGGTCGTGAAGATCTTTTTTGTAGAGTTCTTCTGTGTATTCTTGCCACCTCTTCTTAATATCTTCTGCTTCTGTTAGGTACCATTTCTGTCCTTTATCGAGCCTATCTTTGCATGAAATGTTCCTTTGGTATCTCTAATTTTCTTGAAGAGATCGCTAGTCTTTCCCAATCTGTTGTTTTCCTCTATTTCTTTGCACTGATCGCTGAGTAAGGCTTTCTTATCTCTCCTTACTATTCTTTGGAACTCTGCATTCAGATGGGAATATCTTTCCTTTTCTCCTTTGCTTTTCGCTTCTCTTCTCTTCCCAGCTATCTGTAAGGCCTCCTCAGACAGCCATTTTGCTTTTTTGCATTTCTTTTCCATGGCAGGGGCCCAGCAGTGGCAGCCGACAGGGGCTAGGCCGGACCAGGGGCTGGGGGCCAGCGGCGGCGGCGAGAGGAATTACCCAAGGCCCAAGGTAAGAGAAACCCAAGTAAGACGGTAAGTGTTGCGAGAGGGCATCAGAGGGCAGACACACTGAAACTAGAATTACAGAAAACTAGCTAATCTGATCACATGGACCACAGCCTTGTCTATCTCAATGAAACTAAGCCATGCCGTGTGGGGCCACCCAAGACGGATGGGTCATGGTGGAGACGTCTGACAGAATGTGGTCCACTGGAGAAGGGCATGGCAAACCACTTCAGTATTCTTGCCTTGAGAACCCCATGAACAGTATGAAAAGGCAAAAAGACAGGACACTGAAAGATGAACTCCCCAGGTCAGTAGATGCCCAATATACTAATGGAGATCAGTGGAGAAATAACTCCAGAAAGAATGATGGGATGGAGCCAAAGCAAAAACGATACCCAACTGTGGATGTGACTGGTGATAGAGGCAAAGTCCGATGCTGTAAAGAGCAATATTGCATAGGAACCTGGAATGTTAGGTCCACGAATCAAGGCAAATTGGAAGTGGTCAAACAGGAGATGGCAAGAGTGAACGTCGACATTCTAGGAATCAGTGAACTAAGATGGACTGGAATGGGTGAATTTAACTCAGATGACCATTATATCTACTACTGTGGGCAAGAATCCCTTAGAAGAAATGGAGTAGCCATCATGGTCAACAAAAGAGTCCAAAATGCAGTACTTGGATGCAATCTCAAAAATGATAGAATTATCTCTGTTCGTTTCCAAGGCAAACCATTCAATATCACGGTAATCCAAGTCTATGCCCCGACCAGTAACACTGAAGAAGCTGAAGTTGAACGATTCTATGAAGACCTACAAGACCTTCTAGAACTAACACCCAAAAGAGATGTCCTTTTCATTATAGGGGACTGGAATGCAAAAGTAGGAAGTCAAGAAACACCTGGCGTAACAGGCAAGTTTGTCCTTGGAGTACAGAATGAAGCAGGGCAAAGGCTAATAGAGTTTTGCCACGAGAACGCACTGGTAATAGCAAACACCCTATTCCAACAACACAAGCGAAGACTCTACATGTGGACATCACCAGATGGTCAACACCGAAATCAGATTGATTATATTCTTTGCAGCCAAAGATGGAGAAGCTCTATACAGTCAGCAAAAACAAGACTGGGAGCAGACTGTGGCTCGGATCATGAACTGCTTATTGCCAAATTCAGACTTAAATTGAAGAAAGTAGGGAAAACCACTAGACCATTCAGGTATGACCTAGATCAAAAACGTCTCTAGACATTGCCAAATATTCACTGGGGGTGTATCAACCCCGGTTGAGAACCATCGCTCTAAAACAACCAAATACAATATTTCTGGCTTAACAATAGAATCGTCTAGGGAGCTTAGAAAATACAAATACTGGCCTTCACCCCAAACCAACTGAAGCAGAATCTTTGGAGGTGGGGTGGGGCCTGATGCCCAGTATTATTTTAAAAGCTTCCCAGATGACTGTGCTCAGAGTGATGTTTGGGTACCACCAGCCTAGTCCCCACTCTCCATCTATATCTCAGAAGGCTGAGCCCAGACTAGAGAAATGACCGCCTGAACCAGAGGCAGAGTAGCTCCAGAATCCCTAGCTCCTGGACCAGTGCTCATTCCATTGAACCTGTTGCCTCTTAACAGCTGCACAGAACATGCCCTGGGCGAACTGTGGAAGCCCAGCCTCCCTGAGTTAGCAGCACTGGCTTTCTGAACATTCCAGTGTTAAGGCTGTCATCCCCTCTTCCTGCAAAGCCCAGGCCCTCCCTCCCTTCCTGCCATCCCTGGAACCTCTGCCCCTTCCTTCTTCTACTCCTGCTCTGAGTCATGGTGACCAAACAGTCTGAAAGGGCTCAACAGCAAGGGTCGGGTGCAAACTGAAAACATTTACTGACCACCTATGCAGGATCTATTCACGAGTTGCAGGTCATAGGGAAGCCCTGGCCCTTAGGAGTTCAGTCTAGTGGGGAGTAAACAGGTAATTTCCATAAAATGCTGCAGGCTACAATGGGCACCACTAGGAGAGAGGTATTTTGCCTGCTGGGGAGCTGCCTGAAACCCCAGCAAAAGGAAGCCCCAGGGAGGGGTGTGCAGCAACCATCAGCAACTGTTAGCAGCTTGGAGTGGCTGAAGGGCAAATGGCTCTCAGGGGCTAGCACTGTCGGGAAAGGGAAAGGGCTACACCTTCCTGACCATGCCAGAGGCGAAGTGACCTGCTTGAGGTTGTGCAACTGGTAACCAGCTGGCAGAGCTGGGCTTCCCATCAAAGTCTAGGTGGCTCAAAACTCATGGGCTAGCCTGTGTCTCTAGGCAGGTGACCCAGGCAAGGAAAGAGGGGTTATATAGCTGTGGGTTAGCCTGGGAACTTAATGGAATGATGGGACATTTCTGCAGGAAAAGTGTTAAAACAATTGACCCAAGAAATAGGTTTAGATATCCCGCTGCCAGGCAATGAGACTCCCCAAGGCTGTGGTAGCCCTGGGGTTGGATTCCCAGTACTACCAGAAGGTGGTAGGCTCCCTGAGCTGTACCCCAAAGGTTCCCAACACTGTGCAGAGTTGCATTTACAGCAGACCCTCAAGTGCCCTCTCTTGAAGCCTCTGGCTGGTTCATAGGATACTGGCAGCTGAGCTGTGGCCACTAAACACTGAGGTTACTTGAGGATATTGAGAGAAAGAAGAGTCTGGCTTTTATTGGATATCAACAGGGCCCAGTGATCTAGTTTTCAGAAATACCTGTGACAACAACCTGGTATTTTTCAGTTGGGCAGCAGATCCTGATCACCTTATCCTGACTCAGCTTGCTCTTTCCCAGGCTCTGGGGTCAGTGCCCTCTGCCCCTTTCCAGGCGTCCAGGCCTGCCTTGTCCAGGCCTGGGCCTGGGCGGGGCGGTCAGAGAGTGATCCAGATCAAAGCTGTCAGCTGATCATTTTATGGAAGAATCAATATTGAAGAATCCTTTGCAAAGTGAATACTTCCTGAATTTATGGTTTAATAAGACCCCAAGAATGGTTTAATTTACACACAGTGGCTGGACATATACAAGCGTTCAGCTAGGCATGAGACTAGACATTTTACCTGCCAATTTAAGGCGGAATTGTTATCCCTACTTTAGAGGCTATCTTCAGTGTCTTGAAAAAAGGTTAGGAAGTGGCAGAGTCAAGATTTGGATTCCAAACCGCCCAAACTTCAAAGCCCTGGACCACTGATTCTTACACCTTGGTGTTTGAGTTACTAACAGGAAATTTACAAAGAATGCAGATTCCCGGCCCCACCCCAGAGTAAATGATTCACTGGGCCTGGAACCAATGCAGGGGAACCTGCATTCCACACGCGAATCTGAACCAGGTAACTCTGCAACAGCACTTGTCCCTTCCTCCCTCTCTCTCTAATCCAGGAACCCAGCTGTTGTCCTAGGGTCTCAGGTAGCAGAGGTTGCGAGGGAAGCGCGGGGTCTGATCTGAGAATTTGGGCTTTTTTTTTTTTTTTTTTGCAAATGACTTGAAGCTGGGGAAGAAGCGCAACATCGCAGCAGCCCGGAGCCCCACACTCTCACCTGCCTCGAGGTGCGCCCAAACTGGCCGAAGGAGTTTGTCCGTCGCGCTTCCCTAATTCTGAGGACTTTCACTTTCCTCTTTTCGTAAAACCTAAAACCCCCAAGCCGAAAATACCTGGCTAGCCCCTCCTCGCATAGGCGATCGGCTCCGCGTGAGCGGGGAGGGCCCAGATGTCGGGCCCGGGACGGCAAACCGGGCCCGTCGCCTCCCGGTCGGAAAAGGTAGTGCAGGTGACTGGGCGGCCGCTCTGGGCCGGGCGCGGGCGAGGAACCCGAGGGCTGAGCACGCCTCCCGCCGGGCTTCCGGCCCGGGTCGCGGCTGGCTGCCGCTCCCCCCACACCGGGCACCTGCCGAACACGGCCCGGGCGCGGGGTGGGGTCGGGGGCGCGCAGACCGGCTCTGTCCCTCCTCCGCCCGGCGGGACGCTGCTCCCCGGTCCGCCGCGGCGCGGATGCCAGGTCAGCGAAGGGTTAAGGAGGCCGGCTCCCTCACCCTTGGAAAGTCCCCGAAATGACGTTGCAACCCGACAATTAAAAAAAAAAGTTTAATTATAGAGACAGGCTCTGGGAGTTGGAACAAACCCGGTCGGTCGGTGGGGCCGGTAAACAACTCCGGAGCGAGCGAACCGGGCTGGACGCCGCCCGCGGGGCCCGCGCCCCTGGGAGCGGGGGAGGGGAGCGCCCTCCAGGAGCTGGGAACCGAAGGAAATTCGAGGAATCGGCCTTCTTTTTGGGGGAGGGGGGAAGTGGAAGACTTTTTAGCTAGCCCGCAGTGCCCAGACCGCGTCACGGTGCTTCTGGCAGGTCCCGCAGTCGCGGGTGGTTGGTGGGGGGAAGAGGCGCCACCTGGAGAGAGGGACCCTGGGTACGGGTCGGGACTGGCCCTGGGCCCCGCCAGCTCCGGGCCCCTTCCCCCTGACTTTCCACCCCGGTTCTCCGCCCCTCCCCCGTTCCCCCTAGCAGAGCTTCGCGAACTCTCCAGATTTAAAGACCAATGGGCCCTTTTTTTTTTCTTGCGGGGAGAGTGGGGGTATAAAAAACCGAAATAGCTTCACATCAGGACGCAGACTAACCTTGTGGTTTTAACGCGCACCCTATTCTGTCCTGAAATCTGGAACTCATTACCTCATCACTAAGAAACTGCACGAACCCCCCCCCCCCCGAAGCGGGGACAGGAGGGAGCAAACAGCCCTTTAAGAAAGAATCCTACATTTGAATGATTTAAATTAAGGTGGATGGAAGTTATTTCCCCTTCTGGCGCTTGCCAGATTTCAAGAAAAGCTGAAAAATGGGAGCAGGGGGAGAGAAGCAACAGGCAAAAGAAGACACCAAAAGAAGAAAAGCAAGGGGGCAGCGGCCAGGTTAAAAATGGGGGCCATCACTTTAAGTCACAGGGGACAAATAAAAGCAGACCGGACTGGGGATCACATACATTGGTTCGTGGCTGCAGCAAAGGTGGTTTGTGTCGCGAAGATGAAAAAAAAAAAACCCAACAGGTTCCTAAAACAGTTGTGATTTGGAAGGTTTCCGGGTTTGCTCGGAGGCTGACAAATAAATAAAAAATGCAGTAAAAATATGTGTGTGGTGGTGGCGGCGGCGAGAGTGTAACTCCAGCGCTCTGCTCCGCCCGCCCCGACCTTTTCAAAGAAACGTGCTCATAATGGGGTGACCTAATTACATCGCAATGGAACCCGCTCTTAGCCACTCAGCGCACGGGGTTTCATAACAGACCCGGCGGCCTCGAGTGCTGGGAAGAAACGTGCGAGGACTGAGGAGGCGGCTGGGCGCGCGGGGAGATAAGAAAGAAACGCAGCCCCGCGGTTTCTACCTCGGTCTGCGGGGGACGCATTCACAACTTTTTATTTGGGTGGGTGGAGGGGTGTCCGAACCAACAGTAAATAAATAATATACCCTGCAGTTTTCAGAAGAGTAATTACCAACTCGAGGCCTTTCGGTTTCGAGGATCCCATGCCCCCCTCCCCCCATCCCGCCAAAACACCGCAGTGTGACAAGCCATATGTTCCATTCCCGTGAGGGCGGGGGAGAAGCGACAATAAGTGTCGCCTCCCCCCATCTTTGTATCTTCATTCTTACCAAAGTAACTTTTTTTTCATGGTTCTAGCGTCTGTGGTGTGTATATGTGTTGCTTAGGGAGTTTCGGGTGCAGCCCGTGGTTCAGAGCGCGGGGCAAGTTGTGCGTTGCTGGGTGATTTTTTTTCGGGGCTGGGCAGAAGGGGCGTTCGTGAGGATTCAGGTTTGTTTTAGAAAAATATTTAAAGATTGCTGCGTGCAATAAATACCACTCCCAGGCCTGTGAAAACAAACAATCCGCCCGGGCGGGGGTCTTTTTCTCGGAGCACCCCCCAGCCCGCCGCCCCGGCCCAGACTTGGAGGGTGTCGGTTGCGCGGCGCGCTAAATCGCTCGGTGCTCGCCCGCGCCAGCCCCGGTCCTGTGTGTGTGTGTGTGTGTGTGTGTGTGTGTGTGTGTGTGTGTGTGTGTGTGTGTGTGTGTGTGTGTGTGTGTGTGTGTGTGTGTGTGTGTGTGTGTGTGTGTGTGTGTGTGTGTGTGTGTGTGTGTGTGTGTGTGTGTGTGTGTGTGTGTGTGTGTGTGTGTGTGTGTGTGTGTGTGTGTGTGTGTGTGTGTGTGTGTGTGTGTGTTGGGGGGGGAGATCCTCCTTATTCCTTCTCCCTCACCCCCGCCCCTTAAGAAACAAAACCCTAGCCTTGAACGCTCTGTGTCCCCTTATTTCCAGTTTCCTCTCCCCGTGGGGTTTGCGGAGGGGAACCGAGGGCTGAAGAGATCCCGGGAAAAGAGTGAAGTTGTGCGGGAACTTGGAGAAGTTTCAGGGGAGATCGGCACAAGATGGAAACCGCAGCCCGGGCGCTTAGGACGAGCTTCTGCTCCCGCTTGCAAAAAAGAGAAAGTCGAGCCCGCCTTCCTGCCCAACCAAAAAAAAAAAAAAAAGAAAGAAAAATAACAACACAACAAGAACCCCGAAGAGTGTGGAATGAGTGATGTCACAGAACCGCGCTCGCAGGCTGACAAAAGGGGGGCGCCCCTTCCCCCCCGCCCCCCGCCGTGCGCGGCCCCGGAGAGGGGCGCCGGCAGCCCGGGGTAGACAGGCGAGCGGACTCGAAACTTTTCCTCTTTAAGAAAAAAAAAAGTTGTGCGCCGCTCGAAGTGGGGTTTTTTTTTTCCTCTTCGCCTTCTTTCCTCGTCTCCCCTCCCCCTTCTTCCTTTTGAAAGTTTCTTTTTTTTTCCCCCCTAGTTTGACCGCATGGCTGATTCAACTTCAGTGTCAATCAACTTTTTTTTCCTCCTCTTCCTCATTTAAATAAGTTTAAAGCTCCTCCTCCCCCTCCGGCCCACCAAATCTGAAACTTATATAAATTGGGCTTCGCGCGCCGCAGCCCGGGAGAGTCAGAAAGGCGAGGGGCGCTGGGAGCAGGCGTGTGGGACTCCTGACCGGAGAGCCGGAGGCTGCGCCTTCCCCGCACCGGGACCTTCGCGACACACCAGACCCTCGTCCCTGCCCCGCGCGAGCGCCCAAGATGACCACCACCCTCGTGTCTGCCACCATCTTCGACTTGAGCGAAGTTTTATGCAAGGTAAAGTGGGGTGCAGCGTTTGCTTTTCAAAGTCTTTTTTTCTTTTGTCCTCAAAAAGAATCTCCAAAAGTTTAGGTCTGGAAAGGCAGGGGTGGGGGAGAGAAAGAGAGGCGAGATGGTTGTTTTTTCCGCCTCATTTTTCTCCCCAGTTTGAAGGAATTTGGCTTTCTCCTCCCCACCCTTTGCGTTTCAACAGTTCCTGGCGGGGATTACCTGGGAATCCAGAGACCAGAGTTTTAGGGGGCGCAGTGTGCGTGGGGGCTGCCCGGGGCAATGATTGGGATTGGGGCAACTTTTCGGTGATTCTTCTTGTCCGTGACGTGCCGCTCTTGAGCCCGGCTTCGCTAGTCTGCTCCGTTTCGGGTGTCGCCGCTCCCGGGAGGGAGTTCGAGTCTCTCTAGCCACTTTGTCGGACTGCAGGTTCGGAGGTGCGGGTCCCTCGGGAAGGAGAATCTCGGGATGACGTTTTGCTGGGAGATTTCTTCCTGTATTCTGGAGAGGCTGGGGATCTGCGAGAAAAAGGCCAAGAGTTGTGATTCAAAGGATGTTGTCAAACAAGTTTGCATTGGGACTTCAGTTCGCCCCAGCTCGACAGGCTTCCTCTTGTGATAGCCGATCGTGCTGCAAACTTTGGGGGTGAAAGTGGGACTCGGGTCCACCCGCTTTCCTCTTCTGAGAGAGACTCGTGGATATGGACGGGATGGAGGGGGTGGGGGAGACACGACGACAAAATGCCCGTCTGAGCTCTAGGGTCTTGGCGAGGAAGGATTTAATGAGGG
This sequence comes from Giraffa tippelskirchi, assembly GCF_054371585.1. NCBI lineage: Eukaryota > Metazoa > Chordata > Mammalia > Artiodactyla > Giraffidae > Giraffa > Giraffa tippelskirchi. Next base: position 140,871,981 of record NC_137281.1, on the reverse strand, counting down.
CCTCCTTAAGTTGTGTAGCTTGCCAGCCGGTGTGGAAAAAGGCGAGTTTTAAATCCGAAATATTTATTCCAGGAGTGCAGTTTAAGAGTATATAATAGAAGCTTGTGGATGTTAAATTTTTTCGCCCCCTCTCCCCAGTTTGAAAGAGAGAAGCTGCTTGGCTACTTTTAATTGCTGAAGTGTTTTGCCTTCTTTTAAACACGTCGAGTCATGTTGCTGTCTTTTCCTAGCTTGCTTCTCCAGTCGGTGCAGCTGCCAGGGCCCCAGGGCTGCAGGGTTGGGGTGCAGGGACACCCTGGAGCTGAAGAGCAACATCAAAAAAGTTTGAATTTCAGTTTCCTTCCCTCCCTGTGCTTTTCCAAACTTCATTTGCCCTGGCGGCTGCCTGAGCTAGCCGGCACTTCTTCCTTCTTTTCGCGGCTCTCCGGCTCTTTGATCTATTTCTCTTTCCTTCCCTGCCTCCCCCCGCAGGACTTTTTAAATGAACCTCATTGTTGGGAACTGGCTCTCCACTGGGTTCCTGTAATCCGCTCCAGGGGGTGGTTGCTGTTACAGATTCCCGATCCCCCGCAGCTGATCCTAAGGGGCCAACTTTAGAATTTGCACAACGACACCCACATGGGCCGGGAAGCCAACTCCCAGGTCCCCTGCTCACACCCTTTCCAAATCTTGGGTACAGGTTGGGCAGGTGAATAGAGTCCCATTGGAACAGAGACCTGCCTGTGGTGCCTCTGCCCCCCCCCCCCCCGCGGTCCATTATCGACTGGGAGGAGGCTGGGGGGATTTGGTGCTTTCCTTTTCCTTCCCACCTGCAGCTTTGCGTTAAAGATTAAACACTGGCGCTCTTATCCAAGCCTGCTCTTGCAGCCAGGAGACTAACTGCAAAGGCATCCTCTCAGCGGAGGGGGTGGGGTGCGCAGTGAATGGTGGGAGAGATCATTGTAGAAGGCTCCCCTTCTGGGAGCATGGGAGTTTTGTATTCGGGGATCACATCCCTCTCCCGTCCCCCCTCCCCAATCAGGGATTTCTTCTCCAGCCCCTCCCTCTCCCCTCTCAGCAGCAAGGTAAAGTGAAGGCAGTCTGGAAACCTGTTGCCAAAGCAATAGATTGCTTCTGAAGGAGGAAGTTGAGAGTTTTCAGTCAGGCTGTGTGTTTGTGTGTGTGTGTGTTGGGGGGGAGCCAGTTAAATAGGGACTGATTGAAAGGAGACCTAGCCCATAGTCTCCTGTGGTTTACCTTTTTTTGTTAGGAGGGTGGGAAACGAGAGTTTGTGAGTTGGGTGAGATATTTTCAACTGAGGAAGGTGAAGTTGGATTTTCTGGATGAAAGTGGTAGCTTTGGGGACAGGATATGACAGTGCATTCCAGGGATCCAGGTATCGGCATGGAGTAGGTGCATGTGTAAAACAGTTTCTCACATAGGCCGGGATTTTTGTGGTTTCTTCTGCCTGGGACCAAAGTAAACCCTCTTGGCTGGTGGAATGGGAGAAGAGGAGGAGGGAGCTTGCCAGGGCAGAGGTGGGGATGGTGGGTTCCTTTGAGAGAGGAACTGGCCCCCATCTGATAGTGGAGGGGGCTGCCCTTAGGGGGTACCCTTCTTGGGCCTGGTGGATGGCCTTTGTCACTAACCACAGTCTCTCTCCTCTCTTTCTTCCTCCAGGGTAACAAGATGCTCAACTACAGTACTCCCGGTGCCGGGGGTTGCCTGCTGGACAGGAAGGCGGTGGGCACCCCTGCCGGCGGGGGCTTCCCCCGGAGGCACTCGGTCACTCTGCCCAGCTCCAAATTCCACCAGAACCAGCTCCTCAGCAGCCTCAAGGGTGAGCCAGCCCCAGCTCTGAGCTCTCGGGACAGCCGCTTCCGAGACCGCTCTTTCTCAGAAGGGGGTGAGCGGCTGCTGCCCCCCCAGAAGCAGCCGGGAAGCGGCCAGGTCAACTCCAGCCGCTACAAGACGGAGCTGTGCCGCCCATTCGAGGAGAATGGAGCGTGTAAGTACGGCGACAAGTGCCAGTTCGCCCACGGCATCCACGAGCTCCGAAGCCTGACCCGCCACCCCAAGTACAAGACGGAGCTGTGCCGCACCTTCCACACCATCGGCTTCTGCCCGTACGGGCCCCGCTGCCACTTCATCCACAACGCTGAGGAGCGCCGTGCCCTGGCCGGGGCCCGGGACCTCTCTGCTGACCGTCCCCGCCTCCAGCATAGCTTTAGCTTTGCTGGGTTTCCCAGTGCCGCCGCCACCGCCGCTGCCACAGGGCTGCTGGACAGCCCCACATCCATCACCCCACCCCCCATCCTGAGTGCCGATGACCTCCTGGGCTCACCCACCCTCCCCGATGGCACCAATAACCCCTTCGCCTTCTCCAGCCAGGAGCTGGCGAGCCTCTTTGCCCCTAGCATGGGGCTGCCCGGGGGTGGCTCCCCGACCACCTTCCTCTTCCGGCCCATGTCTGAGTCCCCTCACATGTTTGACTCTCCCCCCAGCCCTCAGGATTCTCTCTCGGACCAGGAGGGCTACCTGAGCAGCTCCAGCAGCAGCCACAGTGGCTCAGACTCCCCTACTTTGGACAACTCAAGACGCCTGCCCATTTTCAGCAGACTTTCCATCTCAGATGACTAAACCAGGGTAGGGAGGGACCCCCCTGCCTACTCCCCTCCCCCACCCACACCCCCTACCCACATCCCCTACCCTTACCTCCCTCCCCATTGATTCCTGACAAACCCCTACATTAACAAGGTTAAGCTCAACCCCTTTCCCCCCAGAACCTTGGAACACCCCCTCCCCTCTCCCCTCTTTACACCCCACCCCCCAACATAAGGACAAGTCAATTTGTCAGTAGCTTCCTCTGGCTTGAACCCCCTCGATTTTTATAGCCCACTTAACCATGTATAACAGACAAGTCCCATATTTGTCAATAGATGCCTTTTTTTTACCCCCCCGCCCCGGCTTAAGCCTTAAGTGCCAAATCACAAAAGAAAAAGCAGTAACAGTTTACAGAAGCAACTTAGTGCCTTGTAATCTAACTTTGTCACTGTGACTACATTACCTCTTCAGCGCCAGAGGGCACCCGTGGGCCTCCCCAGAGCCTCTGCCCAGGGGGAGGGGGAGGTGGGGGGGCATGTAGAACCAGCAGCTCCCTCCACTGGCAACACAATTGCACCTTTCCTTAATTTCAGTCTCCCACACACTTCCTCCCTCCCTCTCCCTGGTAGCCCCCACACCCCCCTGGGGAGAGTTGTTGCCAGACTTGGGTTTTTGGGGAAACCTGTCTTGACATTCAAAACCTTTTTTCTTCCCGACCTGAACCTCTGTTGACTAATCTTGCCCGGGTTCGTGTAGGTCTGCAGGAAGGAAGACTGCAAAAGCGGATGAAGATTGTGACATAAGTGGGACTTTGTGATTTAATTTTTTTCTTTTTTAAGTGGGGAGGAAGGGGAAGCTAGATGGACTATGAGAGACTTGATTTTGGTGCTAAAGTTCCCCAGTTCATATGTGACATCTTAAAAAATAACAACAAAAAGAGAGAAAAGCTTAAAAAAAAAAACATGTAAGGGGTGAGCAGTTAATGGTATTCATTCCACATACAATATCTGTGTAAAACGATTTCCTGTAGAAGTAGCTTTAATGGTTTTTGCTCTAGAATACCGTAGGTCTATCCTTAGAGCACTCACGCCATGCTTTTTTCCCTGGGTTTTAAACTTCATATAACTTTCAGAAATTGGAGAGCAAAAATTTTGCTTGTCACTGCACATCAATATAAAAAAGCTTATTTAACTTATCAAAACGTATTTATTGCCAAACTATGCTTTTTTTTGTTAATTTTGTTCATATTTATCGGGATGACAAATCCATAGAATATATTCTTTTATGTTAAATTATGATCTTCATATTAATCTTAAAATTTTGTGACGTGTCTTTTTCCTTTTTTTCCACAGTTTTAATATATTATTCTTCAACGACATTTTTTGTAACTTTACACTTTTTTTGGTTATTTTATTTTAAAAAAATGAAAAATTAATTTAAAAAAATGCAAAAAACTGTTGGATTATTTATTTTAGAAATTTCCCCCCTTTGTGTTGGACTGCAAATTGAGTTTCTTTCTCTTTTGGCCTTTCACAACTAGGACTGAGAATGTATGTAAAAGTTCTGTGACAGTACAGAAGGAAAACAACTTTTTATGTATAGCTTCTAAAAGGGAAAAAAAAAAAAAGAAACCCTTTGACTTCCACGTGCCCATCTCAAGACATTCCGATTGCAGATTTGAGGTTCTGGATTCCAGGTTTTGGAGTTTTCCAATGTTAATACAAACAGAACTGGCACACCACACATTAAGATGAATGTAATTATTATTCCTCTTGCTGGTCACTACCGTCGCTTTCTATTTCTCTTTCTTTGTGTGAATTTATTTAAAAAAAACTTTTTGTAACGACTATTTGCAGTTTAAAAATCAATAAACCCATTTTTTTCAAGAAACACTGATGGTGAAGCTGGTTTGCTTGCTTTGGTTTTACTGTGCCTGTAGGCTTGTCCTTTGTAGATGAGGTAGGTGCTAGGAGGGGGAGGAAGAGGGAAAGGCACCGCTAAACCAGCGGCTGGTTCCTTTTGTTGAGGTTGGAAGTCTGCTGAGCTTAGAGGGGATGGTGTGGGGGTTGATTGCAAAGCAGCCTGTATTTGTATTAACCTGCCAAGTTGTTGGTTGTTGACAAGGGGCCAGCCTTACCCACCCTTGTAGCCTCAAAGGTTCTTCTGGAGACCTGAGGCATGGGGGTTTCCAGTCTTCCCTGCTTAGTCTGTGGTCGTAATGTTTGGGGTGCTGAAATGATGAAGAGGGGGGTGTAGCACATGGCACTCCAGCAAACCTGGATTTGTTCTTTTATTTGGGTGCTTCCAGGCTTTTTTTTTTTTGACTGTGCCACTTGGCACATGCAATCTTAGTTCCTAGACTAGGAATCAAACCCACACCCATGCATTGGGAGTGTGGAGTCCTAATCACTGTACAGCCAGGGAATTCCCTCTAGGCTTGTTTTTCCCCACAGGAGATGGACCTGAAGTCCTAGCCTCTTAACACCTGTCTGGGGTGAGTATGATGAATCACTGCAGACTCATGGGTTTTCAGGGTGGCGAGGGGCTCAGTCACAGGGCACTAGGGGCAAAGGTAGTTTCATCTGGACGCAACGTGTTTATATTTGGAAGACTGTTAAAGGGAAGAGACATGAAAATGGCCAGTGTGACGGGAAGTAATCAGTTCCCACCACCTTAGTCTTTGTTGCATCCCTGATGCCACGCAGGATAGGCAGGTGGTCATCTTGGGAAGGAAGAGGTCTCCTTGGCTAGAGGAACCTCAGCCAGTGTCAGATGGCCACTTAGAGGGGATGTTTTGCCTGCCAGAGAGAGGCTGCATCCTTCTGAAATCTCAGTCTGGTTCTTGGGAGGATTTCTTTCTGAGGAGGCAGGGATATCTGAGGCTTAGCTGCCTTCAGTTCCTTGCACTCAGTAAATTTTGGATTTGTTGTTGTGATTGCTCAGTCACTTAGTCGTGTCTGACTCTGTGACCCCATGGACTGCAGCACGCCAGGCTTCCCTGTCCTTCACCATCTTCTGGAGCTTGCTCAAACTCTTGTCCATTGACTCAATGATGCCATTGTATCATCTTAACCTCTGTTGCCCCCTTCTCCTCCTGCCCTCAATCTTTCCTAGCATTCAGTTTTAGGGAGTAGAGTGAATTTCCACTGGGCCTCTCCCAAGGCAGACAGGTCTGCAGCAGACATCAGCTGGCCCAGGGCTGTCCTTGAGGTGAGGCAGACCTACCTTAGGCATCCTATGATTTTGTTCCCTGGCCAGTAGGTGTTTGCTGGGGGACAGGGCCAGGAGGTAGAAAAAAGGGACTATTACCTCTTCCAGGGCAAGGCCTGCTGGTTGAAGAAAGAGGAAATTCAGCCCTTCCCGGGTCTGGAGTAAACCTAGGCCTCCCGTCCCTTGCAGAGGGAATGAATACATGTATATGTGTGTGGTGGGTGGTGATGGTGGTGTGGAGCATGTGAGTTTCCTCTCTAAAAGCAAAAAGATATATAATTGTGTACCTTGAGCTGGTTTACTGTAGGCATAGATGAGCATATGGCAGGTATCTTGGTAATTCCCCAGTTCATAGAACACTGGTTGGGGGCTGAGCATACCCACTGGCCAGCCCAGAATTTCCTCCACTGGAGTCAGTCCCCTGGGTGATACCAAAGATGGAAGCACTGATTCCCAGAGATCCTAGAGTGTAGGCACTGGCTGTAAAGGTGAGGGGAGGTTCCCTATGGCCTGAGGAAGCTTTCTGTCCCCAAGGCTTGACTCTTAACTTCAGTGTCTCCATGGGAAACTCACACAGGCCCAAACATAGTCACCACAAGAACCTGATTTTCTACCATATGGACTTAAAGGTAGACGAGATACCGAAGTCTAAAGCTACTTGGGAAATGAAATAGCAGAATCTTTTCAGGCCCATTCTTTTTCCGGGATATTAGGTGATGAAAGGCTTCAATAGCAGCCCTAGTCCTGTGCTGTGGGCTGGCAGGGAGTCCAGGGAGGTGTGAGCCCAGAGCTGGCAGGGAACCTCCCTGAGCCCCTCTATGGCCAGAGAAGATAAGAGTCATGCAGAGAGAGCGGGAAGTAAGGCCTCCAGAGAGGGAGGTGGGGCAGGAAAGGCCAGGCCTGCCTTTGTCAGCCACCTTCCTGGGGCAAGAGGCTTACCTCCTCACCTCCGGCCCTGGAACTTGGAGCAGGAGGAACTTGGGGCATCTCTGTTTTGGGGGTCTTTGCAAGGTCTGTCCTGGCTGGGCAGGGCCTCCATGGCTGTTGGCCCTGCAACTCATTTTGTTGTTGTTTAGTTGCTCAGTTGTGTCCAGCTCTTTGCAACCCCATGAACTGCAGCACGCCGGGCTTCCCTGTCCTTCACTATCTCCTGGAGCTTGCTCACACTCATGTCCGTTGAGTCAGTGATGCCATCCGACCATCTCATTCTCTGTTGCCCCCTTTTCCTCCTGCCCTCAATCTTTCCCAGCATCAGGTCAGCAGCTCACGGTCTGGCTTGTGGTTAAATTTCTTCTCTTGGAGCAGCTCAAAGACATGAGCTCTTTTGGCCACTGAGCAATGATTTACCTTTTTAGGCCTTGAAGCCTCATTTTTGGGGAGGAGTTTGGGAGTCTGCTCTACCTCAGTGTTACCCTGGTGAAAGGAGGACCTTTGGGAGGAATACAGCAGCAAACATGAGATGGGTTTTGCAGTCAAGTGGATCATAACAAAGCACTGGTTATGGGCAGACCTGGTCATGGCAGGAAGATGTTTCTGTGGCATGGAGGTTGGAGCCCTTCAACTTGGGTTCAAATCCCAGCTTTTCTTATGCCAGTTTGTGCCTTGGGTGAATGACTCAACCTTGATTTTTCCATCTGTATCTTGAGGGGTGACTGTGAGGATTAAGTGAACCATACCAATGATGGCTCTCCATCAGTGCCAGGTAGTCTGAGAACTTTGTGTGTGTAAACTCATTAAATGCTCATAGTGACTGCTCAGAGGAAGTTCAATACTACCACAATTTTACAGATGGAGAATTTGGGGTGCAGAGAAGTCCCCTCATTTGTCACATGGTTAGGAGTGTCAGGATTTGAACACAATTAGGCCAGCTCCATGTCTGCATTTCACTACTATGTCTCAGACGGGCACACTGAATGCTTTTGGCATAGTCCCCAGCACATAGTAACTGCAGATTGATGGTGTTTGTTCCTCTCTCCCTTGGCTTTTGTGGAGATTTTGCAGGGGCATGAGAGGCAACCAGTCGGATCAGATGACTCTGCACACGCCCCCTCCGCTGGGTGTCATGATCTCATGTCCCACGGGGCCCTGGAGTGGAGCGTTTGGAAGACAGGGCCCAGGAGGAGGGGCAGGCCACCGCCTTGGACTTTTCCCTTCTTTGCCTGTCAGGGGGTGGCTTCTGTTAATGACTGACAGAGAAAAGGGTGCCCGGGGCTGCCTCGAGAGTTGGCCTTGTGCCCTTCTTCCCCCAGGGTCTCCCTCCCTGCACGTAACCAATCACTGAATCAGATCTGGCTGGATGGACCTGAATGCTACCTGAGTGCAGGGGGTGGGGACAGTGGTGACCAGCCATGCCCTGCCCCTCTCCTTGCAGGTGGCTCCCCTCAGGCCGGCCTCTGCCAGCAAACAAGGATTCAGAGAGGTGGGAAGCAAGGTGAAATCTTGGCCTTTTCTTGAGGTCAGATCAGCACTGGAGGGTCCTAGGATGACCCACCTCTCGGTGGGTAAAGCTTGGCCTACAGAGAAACCTCCTGGCACAAGGACTTAGGATACTTCTCCAGGAGCCTCGAAGGGTTACATCTGAGTTACCCCTGTGGGAAATTAGTCTCTGAGGAAAGAAGGCAGGGGCTGCCCACATCCCAGGTTGGGATCTCTCCACTTGCCCACGGGAGCCAGTTGCTGATCGGAGGCCAAGGCTGCCTCCACCACACTTAGGCTGTTTGCAGTTCTTTCAACATATTGGCAGAGGCTGGGTCTCAAGGTACAGGGCTGGGAGTGACGACTGTACCTGGGCTATCAGGGGGATAGTGAAAAATAAATATTGGCAATGGCCAAAGCAGAGGCAATTTTCTCACCACTGGAAGCCAGTCAGGTAGCTGCCCCTGACTCCCAATAGTACTTCAGGGAGAAGGAGCTCATGATCATGTGGGATAGAGTTCATTTCTGCCCACCCCAGCACTGCAGGAGGAAGGGAGGCTCTGTTGCCCAGGTCATGGGTTAGTTTTAGAGTCAGAAGTGTGGATTCAAATTCCTGCTCGGAGTCAACTGCACTCTGCGACTTCAGGCTGAAAACTTAGTTAAGCAGCTCAAGGGCCCCACTTTCCTCATTTGCAAAATTGGATTATGATGATAATATGAGGACAAACACCTAATTCAATGGATAAACTGTAGCAGAGGCACACAATAGAATATTATATAGCAATATAAAAGGATAAATGACATGTATATACACAACAACTTGGGTGAGCTGCAAAAACAGAAAGCTGAATGAAAGAAGCCTGCCACAAAAGAGCACATTTTGTCTGAGTTCATGTGTAAGAAGTTCATAAGCAGGCAAAACTGCTGTATGCTGAGAGACCTGATTAAAAGAACACATGAAACTTCACTGAACTGCATACTGAAGACTCATGCACTTTACTGCATGCAAGCTACACCTCAAGAAAGAAACAGAGCTATTGTGAATATTAAAAAATACATATAAGAAAAACAAAAGAAGAAATTCAGTACCTGGCCCGTTATAGTCGTTTAATACATTGTGGCTGTTTTTTTTTTTTTTTAAATAGCAACAACCTGAAATCTTCAGGTGCTGTTCTCATCTTATTTTTATAGAAGGAGGTAATGGGCCAAGAACAGGTGAGTAATCTGCCCAGGGGAAGTGGGCCTTGAATCTGGCAGATCAGTTCTCAAGCCTACACAGGTGCCAATGACTCAGTGTGGCCCTTAGTACACAGGTGATGCTTCTTCAGAAAAACTGAATATATGGTAATCCAGATTTGGGCAAGTGGGCTAATACCTAAATGTGATCATGCGTGTTAGAAAAGTTGCTCTTTTCAGACTCAGAGAAATTCTCCGTTAGCTGGCTGATACCTCCCAGGTTTTGTGTGAGGTTGAAGGAGGCCTAGCTGGGGCCTGGCTGGGCTCTGAGGGGCTGGAGAGAGGAGAGCTTGGCTGGGCAGACCAGCATCCAGGGGCCACAGTCCAGGGACTCGCTAACATGGCCTGACTGTCTCTGCCCTTCTCTTCCTAAGGCTGGCGGGGGTTGTGAGGCCTCCGTGGGCTGGGCCCAGCCTGTCTTCCCAGGTCCTCAGGCTCAAGAGGGCACGGAAGCCTCATGTGGCCATTATGGTACCACCTCTGCAATCTGTTCCATTTAACTCTTTTGGGAAGTGGTTCCAGCAGCCAGGCTCTGGGAAAATGTTCTTGAATCCTGACAGAGGAAGACACCCAGCACAGCCAGTAGATGTGGCCACCCCAAGGCTCTGGGGGTGGGTTCGTACAGGGCTGACCTGCAAAGGCAGTGTGTGTGGACAGCAGCCTCGTGCACCAGGAAGGGCCCATGGGCTTGGGCTCAGACATGAGCAGGGCTGAACTGAAGGAGATGCTCCTTCTGGTGTGCCAGCTAGTGCCTCACTACATTTTACACACCAGGCATCGTACTTGCTTTCCTCTCATTCCAGTCCTGTCAGCCAGGAGCCTGGATTTATGACTCTGCTCAGTCACATTCCAGCTGTGTGACCTTAGGCTAGTCACTTAACCTCTCTGAGACTCGTTTTCCTCCTGTAAACAGGGACACCCTGGCCACCTTCTAGGGCTGTGGTGAGGATCAGATGAGATGGAGGGAAAGGAACTTCAGGAGTGAAAAGACCCTGGACATAGGTGGTTTTAAGAGCGTGGGAATAGTATGTAACCCTTGGGGTGAAAAAGCCGTTCTCCGGAGATGTTTTAGTGTCATCACCTGGCACGCTTTGCTGCCTTGGCCCACCCTCTGGATTTCCTGTCTCAAACTCACATGTGGTGTGTATGTTGTAGGTGATTCATTAAAATTTACATGAAAAAAACCACACGATTCAGATTACACACAACTCAGACTTACCAAGCATGCTCTGGGCCCAGCTTCTGTCACATGGTCCCATCTGACAGTATCTATGAGTAGGTACTATCATTAGACCCATTTTACAAATGAAGAAAGGCTCAGGGAGAAGTCTCCATTCACAACCACCTAGTCATACATAACCAAGCTGGGACCCGGGTCTGTGTGACCCCAACACCCAAGCTCTCAGCCCCCATACTTGACTTGGGAGGCAGATGTCAGATGGCATTTGGGTCACTCAGCAGGTCTGGATTCTGATATTTGCTCTCCCTGGAGACCCACAGTCATGGAGGAGAATTGGTTTCCTCCCAGCCCATCCCTCTCTGGGATGTTTCTATCCCATCTGGTTACCCTCCTTGTAGCCCAGGGGGTTGGGGTTGTGAGCAAGGGTAGGCTTGTTTTTTGCCTCTCTTGTGTGCATGCTATGCTAAGTTACCTCAGTTGTGTCTGACTCTTTGTGACCCTATGGACTGTAGCTCATCAGGCTCCTCTGTCCATGGGATTCTCCAGGCAAGAATAATGGAGTGCCCTCCTCCAGGGGATCTTCCCAATCCAGGGATCGAACCCGCATTTCTTATGTATACTGCATTGGCAGGCAGGTTCTTTACCACTGAACCATCCTGGAAACCTTCTGCTTCTCTTATCGAGGGGCAGTCTGAGGTCTGATCTGTTGATGGCAATGGAGCTGGGCTCACCCTCAGGTGCAGCAGCTGATTGAAAACCAGATCCTTACCTCGGCTGTGTCGCTGCACGGCTGGAGGTGGAGGGCATATTGACCACTCAGAGGGCTGCTGTCGTCCAGCCTGATGAGGAGTGGAGAGACCCTGGGGAACGTGGGAGCCTCCCCATGACTAAAGGGATTACTCTCTAATCAGCTACCAGCCTTACTGTCTACCTGAAACTGGGGACCTTGGAGGCCTGCTCTGGAAGGCACTGGCTGGCTGCTGGAGTTGGTATTTCTTTTTTAGATGCTTCTTTTCTGAGAGATGCTGCCCATATTACTGAATTGCACTTCAACATTCCCCTTTCACCCAAGGAAGTCATTTATTCCTGCCAATGTGGGGGTCCGAGGGACAAAAATGCTACATTCTCAGAGCTCCAGCCAGCAGCAGAAGCCAGCAAGGGCAGAGGAAGGAGGCCCTGCCTGTCAGCTGCTCAAATCCTCCTTTGCTTGCCTCAAGCTGGGGGAAGGAGGGCAGGGCCTGGTGCTTCATTGACTGGCTCAAAGAGGCCCGTATCCTCAGGCCTCTTCCTTCTCATGTGACTCCCATTTCACTGCTCAGCTTATAGCTCTTCCTGAGGGCCTTGCAGGCAGTCAGGCAATTGATTCAGTCAGCTTTTTGGACTCAGATAGAAGCTAGAATATTTTTAGCTTCAGTGTTGACCCTGACCTTGGCTTCTCTTCCAGCATCCTGCATCTTTTGGTTTGGTTTGGAGCAGGAAGCTAGTTTTCCTGCACAGTGGAGGACCACCTCCCTAAACCAAGCAGTGCTTGTCCCTGACCCCTTCAGTGTGTAGCCAGATGTTCGGAAGATCTCTGGGCTGTGTTGTTGTTGTTCAGTCGCTCAGTTGTGTCTGACTCTTTGCCACCCCATGGATTGCAGCATGGCAGACTTCCCTGTCCTTCACTATCTCCCAGAATTTGCTGACTCTCATGTCCATTGAATCAGTGAAGCTATTCAGGCATTTCATCTTCTGTCACCCCCTTCTCCTCCTGCCTTCAATTTTTCCCAGCATCAAGGTCTTTTCCAACCAGTTGACTCTTTGTATCAGTGGCCAAAGTATTGGAGCTTCAGCTTCATCACCGTTCCTTCCAATGAATATGCAGGGTTGATTTTCTTTAGGATTGAGTGGTCTGACCTCGCTGTCCAAGGGACTCTCCAGGGTCTTCTCCAGCACCACAGTTCAAAAGCATCAATTCTTCTGTGCTCAGCCTTCTTTATGGTCCAACTCTCACATCCATACATGACTACTGGAAAAACCATAGCTTTGACTATATGCACCTTTGTTGGCAAAGTGATGTCTCTGCTTTGTAATACACTGTCGAGGTTTGTCATAGCTTTTCTACCACGGAGCAAGCGTCTTTTAATTTCATGGCTGCAGTAGCTGTCCACAGTGATTTTGGAGGCTGGTAGTGAGACAGCCGCCTTGGAGTGGTGGGGTTTACTTGAGGCCGTGGGAACATGGGGCAAAGTGTCCCTGTCATGGCACTGAAGCCACCTCCAGGGGCAGGAGCTGAGCCCTGTCTATGGGTCCACATGAGAAGGAAGTTAGGGAGCTGGGCTTTCTCTTCTTAAACATGCATTAGAAATCACTGGAGGATTGGAAGTCCCTCCCAACATCCAAGCAAAGTTGGGAGTTACATGTTTGTGCAACTCTCCCACCATATCCAGCTTGGTTTGGGGGCTAGAGGGGACAAGTCCTGGCTACAACTTGCTGATAGATTGACCTGAGTCATCACTTCTTATTTCCAGGCTTTATTTCCTTGTCTGTGAAATAAAGGGGTTGGGCCAGATGAGTTCTTAGTTCTATGATTCCACGAATATCTTAGAAAGCAAAACAGATGAAGCCAAATGTCCTTTGCTGTGTTGAAAGATGGGGCAGTGGGGGCAGTGTGTTGATGCTGTAAAACCCCAACTGTAGTTCTAGACGGAAGGGAGTTGGTGTGAGTCGTTGATGATGTCAGGTGACTCACATGGACAGGTCCAAAACTCTGAAGCTGGCTGTCTGAACCTCCCTTGAAGTGGTGGTTTCAAACCCTTTTATGAACTGGAGGTTGACTGAGAACATGTAAGTCATCTCATTGGTATGTTGTATTTCCCCAAACACGCCACTTTAAATTAAAACATTGAAGCAACTGTCTTATTTGAGGATTGTGTTTAGCATCCAAACATGTTGTTTAACATCTCTTTAGCTGACTTGTTTTTGTGATGCTCATGAGAATGAGTTACTGATATCTGAAGTCCCAGGGGGGTAGATTTCAGCTCAGTCCAGGAAAGAACTTTTAACAAGCTGGGCTGGCTTTTAGAGATGCTGAACTTCCTGTTGTTGGTAATGTCCAAACCAAAGCCTGGCCCTCACCACAGACCCTCTGCTCACCCCTGTGTTCTCCTGTCCCCCACCCTCACTGGGGACATTGCAGAGTGATTCCCTGACACCCTGTCCAAAGCAGCCCCCTCTTCTCTACTCTGTCATACCATCCTGGTTGGGCATTTTAATACTTGACACTTTCCGTAAGTGTCACGTTCATGTATTCTTTTATTCATTGGCCATTACCCCACTAAACTTAGAGGTAAAACTGGCAAAGCAGGCACCTGGACTCTTGTCCATCATTCTTCCTCCAGTGTTCCATCTCCTGGCATTTAGCAGTCATTCATCAAATACTGGGGCTTCCCCAGTGACTCAGTGGTAAAGAATCTGCTAGCAATGCAGGAGACACAGGTTCAATCCCTGGGTCGGGAAGATCCCCTGGAGAAGGTCATGGGAACCCACTCCAGTATCCTTGCCTGTAGAATCCAGTGAACAGAGGAGCCTGGTGGGGTATAGTCCACAGGGTCGCAAAGAGTAGGACATGACTGAAGCAACTGAGCTGTACACAGCAAATACTGAACAGATAAAAGTTTACTATTGGTTTAGGTTTTATCACTTGCAGGTCTACTAGCCCTCTGGTCTGTGGGATTAGGCTCCTTTAGAGCCTGGTTGGGGAGGCTTGAAGGGGCCTTGGTGTCCCGGGTTAGTGAGCATGGAATGAGCCCTGGGAATTGGATGTGTGTCGTCTCCCTTGCTGGCTGTGGGTCCCCTGGGTGAGTCATCCAACATTTCTGGGTCTCGATTGCTTCATCTATAGACGGAGAGAGTAGGATTCAGTTATCTTCAAGACTCTTTCCAGCTGGCCTACCTTGTGATTTCAAGTACTCTGTGTTTGCATTCACTCCTCTGTTCTCAGACTGTTTGTTCAACTTTCTTTTATTAGGGGTTCTAGGCCTATTAAAACAGAAAAAAAATTAAGTAGCCTTGAGAAGGGAAGAGTAAATACAAGTGCAAATGGTTGTTTTATTCTGCCTAACAAATTACATGGACTACAGGGAGACCCCAAGGGAATGGACTGTTTAATTAAATAATTGCCAGGTTAAATATAGATAGTTCAACCCAGGCATAAATTAACAGTTGAGATTCTTTTGCTGATACACTTTAGCCACTTAACAGTGCACTCAGCTGCAACAATATCTAATGTTCTGATTTTAAAAATACTTTATAAATGGAGATAGTGTACACATTCTTTCTTCTCTCTGGCCTCTCTTGGAGATGGCTAGTAAGTCTGGATGATTCCATTTTACTGGTGAGAAAATTAAAAGTAAGCTACTCTTAATGACAAAGTTAAAATGCCCCCTGCTGAAGGATTGTGCTCTGTGGCTGGCATGGGCTGACATGGAAGGTAGGTAGAAGGTGAAATTTTTTGCTTTTAGATAAATTTAGGGCTTTCCCCTACATATTCCTACTTCTTCATGTGCTTGGAAAAGATTTTTTCCACATCCTAAAGTATTATTAAAGCACTGCTGTGTGACAAAGCAGTCAGCGTACAGGTAGGTGCGTGTGTGCTCAGTCATGTCCCACTCTTATCAACTCTATGGACTGTAGCCCACCAGGCTCCTCTCTCCATGGGATTCTCCAGGCAAGAATACTGGAGTGAATTGCCACTTCCTTCTCCAGGGGATCTTCCCGACCCAGGGATCAAACCCATGTCTCTTGCATCTCCTGCATTGCGGGCAGTTTGTTTACCACTGAGTGCTAGAAGATCCATATAGGTAGGCATTGGGTGCTAATATAGTATAAAGGTTGCTATATGGTTCAAAAAGCATAAAATGTGATGCTTATTCATAAAGTTTATATTTTAGTTGAGGAGACAAGACATAAACTAATGAAATCATCAATTAACAAGACTGGATTTTGTACTTTGATAGCACTGTGTACTGATACAATAAAAGACAAGCTTGAGATAATTAGGGGACAGTAGCTGGTGAGACCCTGCTGGTTGGGTGGTATACATGTGGTGCCAATGAGTCAGAGGAGGGATATTGGTGAGGGCCAGCATCTGTCTGGAGAAAGGTTTGCTTGCAGTTCTACACTGGCCTGGCTCTGGGGGCAGTGCCCTTGCTATTGCTCTGAGTCACAAGTCTCAAGGAATCAAATATACGTGGTGCCCACTGGGGCTGTATAAGGTGGCAACCCTGCGCCACAAAGCTCAAACCGCAGAGACCTTGAGATGAGCAAAGGATAGAGAAGCCTCAAGGTCACCACCTCTGGGTCTCGGTCAGCCCATGGAGCCATTAAATGTACTGCCCTTTACACAAATATTTCTAAATATTTTGAGATGACACTTAAAAATCTAGAGATTTAACCAGCAATAATCCAGGACTTCCTTGGTGGCCCAGTGGTTAAGAATCCACCTGCCAATGCAGGGGATACAAGTTCAATCCCTGGTCTGGGAAGATCCCATGAGCCGCAGGGCAACTAAGCTGGTGAGCTGCAACTACTGAACCCACATGCCTAGGGCCTGTGCTTTGCAACAAGAGAGTAGTGCCCACTTGCTGCAACTAGAGAAAGCCCACACACAGCCACAAAGACCCAGCACAGCCAAAAATAAAAAATGAAATAAATAATAAAAAACCAGGAAATAATGTAAGCAGCAAATTCTTAAAAAAAAAAAAAAATCCAGTTGTCTGACATCTCTGGGAACTTTGGGAGGTCTGGCCATGTAAAACTCAAATTCCTCTTTGGCATCCATTGTGGCAACAGTCTTGTGGATCTAAGTAGCATTCATTTAAGTCAAAGCTCATACTCCTCAGCTTGTTCCAGTCCCTACCACTCCCTGTAAGTCCCCAATACTGCCTGAATCTTTTTCCCATAATGGTAGAGAAATATATCTTTGTACTCATATTTCTATCAAGAGTAAGAAAAACAAAGGCCCGATAGAGCTGTGTTTTTTTTTTTTTAAAGGTGATAAGAAGAAGGCTGTTCTTCACAGAAATGAAGAATATGCAAACAAAGGGCATCTATGCTGAAGGAATTTAGCCCACCTGCCTCTCCCATGTAGATTCCTGGTGGGCTCTGTGTCAGTGGGGTTTGTGGGAGCTTGTGGGAAAGATATAGGTTATATAACAGAGGCTCTGCCTCAAGAAAACTAGTCCTAATAGCTGAGATTTATTAAGGGTTTATATGTGCATCTACCTTCCCAACAACCTGAGAGATAGGTACCATTATTTATCTCTGCCTCACAGAAGAGGAAGCAGACATAAAGAGGTTAAGCAACATGTCCAGGGTCACACAGCTCCTTGAGGGTGGAGACAGGATTTGAATATATAGATGTGAGAGTTGGACCATAAAGAAGTCTGAGCAGTGAAGAATTGATGCTTTCGAATTTTGGTGCTGGAGAACACTCTTAGAGAGTCCCTTGAACTGCAAGGAGAACAAACCAGTCAATCCTAAAGGAAATCAACCCTGTATGTTCATTGGAAGGACTGATGCTGAAGCTCCAATACTTTGGCCACCTGATGCAAAGAGCCGACTCATTGGAAAAGACCCTGATGCTGGGAAAGATTGAGGGCAAGAGAAGAGGGTGACAGAGGATGAGATGGTTGGATGGCATCACCAATTCAATGGACATAAATTTGAGCAAATTCTGGGAGATAGTGAAGGACAGGGAAGCCTGGTGTGCTGCAGTCCATGGGGTTGCAAAGAGTCAGACATGACTTAGCAACTGAATAATAACTGCCTGACTCCAGAATCCAGTTTCATGTTTGCTTCCTGTGTGCTATGAGGCTTTAAGACAGATGCCCTTGGCCTGGGATGATAGATGCATGGTATGAGTGTGTGTGTGTGTGTGTGTGTGTGCGCGCGCGCGCGTGCACGCATGTGCACTCTGTCCTAGCACCGAGAGCAGCACTCAGTGCCTAACAGGCACCTGGTAAATATCTTTGAATATATGTGCTGGAAGATGGCCCCTGAGCCCTGTGGTCTGGGGCTGTGTTTACTGAACTTATTCCTCTGAGCACAATGTCCTACTGGGGGCTCAGGTCTGATCAGAGGGACAAGCAGGGACAGACTAACTTGCTCCACACCTTTTTGTTCCAAGTCTGGATCTCCTCTAAGTATTTCTTTCTCCACCACCTTCACCCTCCAGACTATGAGATGAGACAGCAGGCATCTTCACTGGAGAGTGAAGGAAAAAGCAGTAATTGTTGATGAAGCCCGATGGAATAGGAAGCAGTCCTTTAGGCCACTGGAGCCTTGAGAGGGGCTGTCCTGTGGTGTTTGTGCACAGGGGCAGCAGGGCGGGACTATGGGCAGCGTCTGTGTAGCTGGCTCCAGGACTGGAGTGGGGGATAGCTGTGGAATGCAGAGGGGCTGATGAGAGTAGTGGTCCTGTGTGAACGCCCCATCTCAGTGCCAGCCATTTAGTTGCTCAGAAGCAAACCCTGAGATAAAGATTTGAATGTAAGTAGTTTATTTGAGAGGCAATCCCAGGAAGCACCAATGGGAGAATGGGAGAAGTGAGTCAGAGAAGGGTAGGCAGCTGATAAAGTGTTTGTAGTTAAGCTTGTTCTCCCCAGGGGTAGCTGGACCTTGATCCTCCTGGATGATCTGGGAGCCAGTGAAGGACACATGCCTCAGACACAGCATACCCAGGGGGCAAGGGAGCTGGGGTGTTCAAACACCAACCTCTCAGTGATGGGTTGGGGCCACTTGGCCCTGATGTGAGGGTGGGCAGTGGGGGCTCCAGTAGCAGAGACACAGTGTTGGCAACTGGCACCTGGACAGGCATGTACTGAAATGGGAGGGCGAGGGGATGTGTAAGAGGGTACCTACTGCACCTGCAGCCTCCCTTCTATCCATACAGGCTGAGTGTCCTGTCTGGAGCCCAGCGTGCCTTGCAGAGGTGCTACGCCCATCCTATACCATTGCTTTTGCTATATAACAGAGCTCTCCAAATTTTCTGGCTTAAAATAACAACCAGTTTACTTATCTCTCATCTCAGTGGATGGGTGACTTGGGTTGGGCTCAGTTGGGCAGTTCTGGATTCAGCAGGGCTCACTCATGCATCCGTGACCACATGACTGGTCTGAGATGGCCTCGTGGGGACAGCTTATCTGTCCCGCATGGTCTCTTATCCTCCAGCAGTCTGCTGCTGCTGCTGCTGCTAAGTCGCTTCAGTCGTGTCCGACTCTGTGCGACCCCATAGACCGCAGCCCACCAGGCTCCGCCGTCCCTGGGATTCTCCAGGCAAGAATACTGGAGTGGGTTGCCATTTCCTTCTCCAGTGCATGAAAGGGAAAAGTGAAAGTGAAGTCACTCAGTCGTCCGACTCTTAGCGACCCCATGGACTGTAGCCTACCAGGCTTCTCCATCCATGGGATTTTCCAGGCAAGAGTACTGGAGTGGGGTGCCACCAGCAGTCTAGCTGTGGCTTATGCTCAGAAAAGGGAATAGGCTGAGGCAGGCAAGTGCTCTGGAGGCCTGGGCTTGGAACTGGTACAGCATCACTGCCTCCACAGTCTGTTGGCCAATGCAAGTCATCAGTCCTGCCCAGATTCACAGGGTGGGGACATAGACTCAGCTTCTTGGTGGGAAGAGCTAGAAAGTTATATTTAGGAGGATATGTACAGGAAGAGGAACATTCGCATCCACCCTTGCAAATAATCTACCACATGGCTGGGCCTCGAGGCAGCTTGTGTTTCAGTGGACAATGAAAACCAGTGGGCTCTGCCTTTTAGACAGAGTAGGAGTCAGAAGCTGTCTGGGTCAAGTGTGGGAACATCTCTGTCCTATAGCATCTCTTCCACAGATGCTTTCTGTTAAGCAGTCTTTTCCGTTGATCATCTGTAAGTAAGCAATTATTTCTGAGGGATAGCTCATTGCGTCTCTGCTTACCCAGGAGGTGATTCGGTGTGGGTTGGGAGAGCAGAAAAGAGCTGAGTGGCTTTGGGGAAAGGAGATGTCGTGGACATGTACATCTCTTTTTGGCCAGTATCTGAACCCTTTGCCCTGTGTTTAGGGAATTCCTACCTTGCTAGTTCTGATGAGTAGCAGAGCTGGTAGCAGAGCCGGCCACTTTAGACGGTGGAAAGGCCGTGTCTTCCCTTTCCTAGCCTCCATTTGCAGCCAGGAGGTGGGTGTATCACCTAGGCTTTGCTGATCAGATATACCTACCTCTGGACTCAGGATAGGAGCTAGTGATGTGAAGAAGTGGGATCAGGGAACTCTCTCTAGAGGTGGTCTGAATTCCTGGAGCAGTGGTGGCTGTGGGGCTAGAGGCTGAGTCCAGTATCAGGGGTTGTGTGCTGTTGGCACCAGCCACGGTGTCCAGCATCCATGGCAGTGATGCTTTCGCTAAACAAGTTCTGCGGCATGTTTTGGGGGAATTACTTCTGGCTGCAGGGACTTCCCAGGTGGCACTAGTGGTAAAGAACTCACCTGCCAATGCAGGAGACATGAGACACATGGGTTCGATTCCTGGGTCTGGAAGATCCCCTGGAGGAGGGCATGGCAACCCACTCTAGTATTCTTGCCTGGAGAATCCCATGGACAGAGGAGCCTGGGGGGCTACAGTCCACAGGATTACAGAGAGTCAGACAAGACTGAAGCAACTAGCATGCGTGCATGCTTCTGGCTGCAGAATCTGGAACTTGGTTCTTTAGCTCTCCCAGGGATTATGTCAGAGAAGGCAATGGCAACCCACTCCAGTACCCTTGCCTGGAAAATCCCATGGATGGAGGAGCCTGGTAGGCTGCAGTCCATGGGGTCGCGAAGAGTCAGATATGACTGAGTGACTTCACTTTCACTTTTCACTTTCACGCATTGGAGAAGGAAATGGCAACCCACTCCAGTGTTCTTGTTCTGGAGAATCCCAGGGATGGCGGAGCCTGGTGGGCTGCCATCTATGGGGTCACACAGAGTCGGACATGACTGAAGTGACTTAGCAGCAGCAGCAGCAGCAGCAGCAGGGATTATGTGACGTATACGATACCCTCTTAATGAATTTCTACTTGGCTTGCAGCTAAGAAACCTAACTTGTAAGGTGGGAGTGGGGAGGGAAGCATATGGATGGAAGGAGGGGAGAGATTGGCCCAAAGAAGACATTGGTTTTACTTCTCTATTTTGCCCAATGCTGGCTCCATGGGGAATGGTAAAGAAAACTGGGTAAATGTTTCTGAAAGCATGTCTTTTAAAAAAGTAGAATTTCAGAAGGTAAAGGGTTTGCCACTTTAGGAAACCGATTGGAGAATGGAAGGATAAGTGAGAGAGGTTGATCTGGAGACATGGGGATGTTGTGTGCTTCCGGTTTGGAGCCCTGGAGCAGACGCCAACTTCTGGGATGGCCCCGTGGGTGGGGAGTGGTGGTGGTAGGGGAGACGTGAAGCACAGTCATGGATCCTAGGGTAAAAGAACCAAGGACGAAATTCATTCTTTTTCTTTGAAGGGCATCCAGTGTTGGACAGGGATGTGTTGTAACAGTGAAGTTGAGTCAAGGACGTATAATTTGTATTCAGTGGTTTACTTTTTTAAAGCCTTGAACTTGCTTAGCTAATCAGCAAATTTTCTTTCCTTAAGAGAAACTATTTTTATAGAAAAAAAACATAGGTGAGTAATCACATAGGATGTTACTGCTTCCCTTGGTTTAATCAACCATTAAAGAAAGTTTACTTTTGAGCTTAAGGAAATTTGGCAGCTACTTCAAATATAGGTGGCGTCACGGAGAGGTATTAATTCACCTCTCTACATAAAACACAGAAGAAATACACATACAAAGAGCTCGCCAAAGAGCTTTGACCCAGTGTACAGTGTGGCACTGCTGTTTACCTTGGGTGGAGTGACAGCTCTTGTCGAGACATGAGTTGGGGAGCATGTGCCCAGCTGTGGTATGTTTCTTGGGCTGCCTGGGGTCACACCTCCTCCTTTGGGTTACCTACCTCTCCGCCATCACACAGCTCATGTTTGAATGCCTCCTGCAGATCTCGGGCCTTTTCTCCTCCTCTACCCTGCTCTCCTAAGTACCATGTAGAAACCCACTGTGTTCTTACAACACCATCAAGCTCAGAAGAGAACAAATCTAGGTATATTCTCCAAAGTCTTCAGAGCCAGACTGGGGAGGGAGGAGAGAGATCCCCAAGGCCAACCCGCCTTCAGGGCTAGGACACCCTCCCAGACTCACTGAATTTGAATGTGAAGAAAGGCTGGGAGGCTCTGGCCTCATCCTCATTCCCTGGTGGTTTGGTCTTTCTGAGAGGAGTAAACTCCTTTGATATTAAGACATCAATTGCAATGGAAGGCCCTCCTTCCAACCCAGGAGGCAGAGACATTCTTGCAGTATTTCTACGTGGGCCCAGCTGGATGTCAACTAAGTCTGCAGAGCTCAAATATGCATGGGTCAGGACTGATCTGTCTGAGTGGCCCTCATTGCAGTGCTCACCATGCCTCTTGGAAGTCAAAGAGGCTTTTGGCATCACTGGCTGAGGATCTTCATATGGTCAGCCAACTCACAGCCATATGACCTTTGGTGTAGCAACTCTTCACCTTGAAGGGCTCTTGTTTCATTGGCTCCTCAGCATGGTCCCCATTTTATGGATAGAGAAATTGAGCCTTGTAGAGGTCAAATGACTAGCTCAAGGCTATGGAGGTGATAAGGGATTTATTTTTTAAACAATGATTTTTTATTTTTCATGAAAATACCACACAAAATCTTCAATTAAAATTAAAAAAAAGTTTTTTTGAGATATAATTCACCCATTAATGTGTACAATTCAATGGTTTTTAGTATATTCACAGAGCTGTACAACCATTATCAGAGTCAATTTTATAACATTTTTATTATTACCCCCCCCCCAAATCCCATGGAGAAGGCAATGGCACTCCACTCCGGTACTCTTGCCTGGAAAATCCCATGGATGGAGGAGCCTGATGGGCTGCAGTCCATGGGGTCTCGAAGAGTCGGACACGACTGAGCGACTTCACTTTCACTTTTCACTTTCATGCATTGGAGAAGGAAATGGCAACCCACTCCAGTGTTCTTGCCTGGAGAATCCCAGGGATGGTGGAGCCTGGTGGGCTTCCATCTATGGGGTCACACAGAGTCGGACACGACTGAAGCGACTTAGCAGCAGCAGCAAATCTCACATCCTTTAGCTATCACCCCTCATCCCTCTCCTCCTCAAACCCTCCCAGCCCTAAGCGATAGCCAGTTTACTTCCATGAAACCAAGTCTTTTAAATTCCAAATCCAATACTCTTATCAAAATGCCAACATCAGTCTGGAATCTGCTCAAATATTGCATTGAAGAGAAATGACTTAGAGTTTTAAGAGTTGACTTCCTTTAAAATGTTGCACACTTTAGGAATTTTCAAGGCATCAACCCTGTGATAGTTAATTTTATGTGTTAATTTAACTGATCTAAAGGATGCCTAAATGGCTGGTAGAATATTTTTATATGTGAGGGTGTTTCCAGAAGTGATTCACGTTTGAGTCAATAGACTAAGACTGCCCTCACCATTGCAGGGCATCATCCAATTATTGAGGCCTGGACAAAACAAAAAGGTGCATGAAGGACAAATTTGTTCTTGCTTGAGCTGGGCTGTTCATCTTCTGTCCTCAGACATTGGCGCCCCTGGTTCTGAGACCTCTGGACTCATGCTGGGATTGACACCATATGTCCCCCAAATTTTAAGCTTTCAGACTTGGACTGGGATTGACACCATCAGCCCCCCTGGTTCTCAGGCCTTCAAGTTTGGACTGGAACTATAACTCTGGCTTTCCTGGGGATCATGCCTGCAAGGTGGCAGATGGGGGACTTCTCAGCCTCCATAATCACCTGGACTAATCCCTCTTTCTATCTCTCTATATAACCTATTGATTCTGTCTCTGGAGATGCCTAAGTGAAAAAAGTGAAAAGTCAAAGTGTTGGTTGCTCAGTCGTGTCCAACTTTTTGTGACCCCACGGACTGTCACCTGCCAGGTTCCTCTGTCCATGAGATTTCCCAGGCAAGAATACTGGAGTGGATAGCCATTCCCTTCTTCGGGGGATCTTCCCACCCCAGGGACCAAACCCAGGTCTCCTGCGTTGCAGGCAGATTCTTTATCTGAGCTACCAGCGGAGCCCAAATCCAGTCCCCAATTCCCCTTCCCTGTTCCTCAACAAAAGAAATCTCAGCCCACACAGCTCTCTCCTTCTCCTGACAGAGTACAGCTAGGGTCTCAGCACTCTGGTCTTCCCTCCCCCGACCCTCCCCAGTGGTGGCTGGTGCCCAGTGGGGTGTCAGGGAGCTTCAGAAACTGCATGTCAACAGGCACATCTTATCCTTGTGTCAATTTTACCAGCAAAGTTTTTGAGAGAGTTGTTGTTTTTGCTGTTTTCAGTTGCTCAGTTGTGTTCGACTCTTTGCGACCCCATGGACTGCAGCATGCCAGGCTTCCCTGTCCATCACCATCTCCTGGAGCCTGCTCAAGCTTATGTCCATTGAATCGGTGATGCCATCCAACGATCTCGTCCTCTGTCATCCCCTTTTCCTTCTGCCTTCAATCTTTCCCAGCATCAGGGTCTTTTCTAATGGATCAGCTCTTTGCATCAGGTGGTCAAAGTACTGGGGCTTCAGCTTCAGAATCAGTCCTTTCAATGATTGTTCAGGATTGATTTCCTTTAGGATTGACTGGTCTGATCTTGCAGTCCAAGGAACTCTCCAGTGCCTTCTCCAAAGTCCCAAAGCATCACAGTTCCAAAGCATCAATTCTTTGGCGCTCTGCCTTCTTTATGGTCCAACTGTCACATCCATACATGACTATTGGAAAAATCACAGCTTTGACAATGCGGACCTTTGTTGATAAAGTAATGTCTCTGCTTTTTAATATGCTGTCTAGGTTTGTCATTGCTTTTATTCCAAGGAGCAAGCATCTTTTAATTCCATGGTTGCAGTCACCATCTGCAGTGATTTTGGAGCCCAAGAAAGTAAAGTCTGTCACTGTATCCATTGTTTCCTCATCTATTTGCCATGAAGTGATGGGCCATGATCTTAGTGTTTTGAATATTGAGTTTTAAGCCAACTTTTTCACTCTCCTCTTTCACTTTCATCAAGATTTCTCACAGTTTCATCACAAGATTTCATCACAATTCCTCTTCGCTTTCTGCCATAAGGGTGGTGTCATCTGCCTGTCTGAGGTTATTGATATTTCTCCTGACAATCTTGATTCCAGCTTGTGCTTCATCCAGCCCATCATTTCACATGATGTACTCTACATATAAGTTAAACAAACAGGGTGACAATATACAGCCTTGATGTACTCCTTTCCCAATTCTGAACCAGTCTGTTGTTCCATGCCTGGTTCTAGCTGTTGCTTCTTGACCTGCATACAGGCTTCACAGGAGGCAGGTCAGATGGTCTGGTATTCCCATCTCTTTCAGAATTTTCCACAGTTTGCTGTGATCCTCACAGTCAAAGGCTTTAGCATAGTCAATGAAGCAGAAAGTAGATGTTTTTCTGGAATTCTCTTGCCTTTTCTATGATCCAATGGATGTTGGCAATTTGATCTCTGGTTCCCCTGCCTTTTCTAAATCCAGCTGGAACATATGGAAGTTCTCAGTTCACGTACTGTTGAAGTCTAGCTTGGAGAATTTTGAGCATTACTTTGCTAGCATGTGAGATGAGTGCAATTGTGCGGTAGTTTGAGCATTCTTTGGCATTGCCTTTCTTTGGGATTAGAATGAAAATGGACATTTTCCAGTCCTGTGGCCACTGCTGAATTTGCCAAATTTTCTGGTATATTGAGTGCAGCACTTTTCAAAGCATCATCTTTTAGGATTTGAAATAGTTCAGTTGGAATTCCATCACCTCCTCTAGCTTTGTTCATAGTGATGTTTCCTAAGGCCCACTTGACTTCACATTCCAGGATGTCTGGCTCTAGGTGAGTGACCACACCATCATGGTTATCTGGGTCATGAAGATCTTTTTCGTATAATTCTTCTGCGTATTCTTGCCACCTCTTGGAAAGTATATTTGAGGACTAGTATTTTTATCTTTCAAATTAACGCGAAGAAATTCTTGCTTGCAGTAGCTATTTTCGGAGACAGCCTTGGATCTAGAGATGGCTCAGTCTCCTTGGCAGGCTGTGGCCAATTATTGTGGAAATTCAACCCCTCTATCTGAGAGACTCATCGCGGTACCTACCTTATGCCCCAGGACAATGTACCATGCTGTTGTTTTTCTCACAAACAGCATATCGTTAGGTAACTTTCCTCATCTTTAAGTTTTGTCTACCCTGATAGGTTACACCCTCCTTGAAGCTCTTGTAATAACAGCAACTGCCTACTGTGTGCCAGGAATAGGGCTGGGAGGAGGGTGAGGTAAGTGAGACACTTAGCATACACAATTTAAGGCACTCCCCACTGCTGATCCTGCACTAGGGCAATCCTGAGAGAGAGCACCTTATTAGATTTTGTACAGTAGGTTCTCATCATAGGTTGAATTTTGCCTCACCCTCGATCTGCCCTGACTAGATTTTTTTATATACATTTTCTCATGCAATCTTCATGACAGCTTCATTTTACAGTTGGGGAAAATCTGAAGCACACGATGCTTAAGAAACTTGCCCAAGGCCCTACAGCTGGTTCTAGTACACCGATGGTTGACACTGACCTTTCCTCCTTTGGTTTAACAACAGTCCTGAGAAGTAATTGGTCATTGTAGAAGCACTGGTTCATGAGAGCTGATTGCTAAGTTTCCAGGAATTTTGAGAGTCAGTCGTTAACACACAGCCATTATTAAATAATAAATTCTACAAACTTGTAATTAAGAAATTATATTAATAGTGAATATAATAAATGCCCCCACTTTATCACTTCCTAATTCTGATTCCACAGGATTGAGATGGAATCCTCTTGGTGTTGTCACTTACCAGCTGTGTCGCTTGGCCACGTGGTGAGAGCTGTGAGGAGTGTGGAGCCTTGTGAAGAGTAGAGGATTTGGAACCAGGGCCTCTTGATTCAAGTCCCAGCTTCACGCTTATTATCTATGTCAGTTTTCCCGTCTGTAAATTGGGAGCAACTACTACTGGTGTCAGCTTCCTCCGTGGCAAATTGCGAGCAATTTACAGATGGGAATACTGACACTGAGGGTGGTATCTGTTTATCTCTCACATGCTTTTGAACGTTTGCTGAATACTTGCTATATGCCAAGCATTGTTCTAAGCCCCTTGCTTATATTTTTGTATTAATGTTCCAGTGACCTGAGATAACTATCGCTCTCCCGTTTTCAAATGGAGAAATAGCCTCAGCACAATGGAATACCTTTCCCAAGGTCACACAGCTGGTAGGTGGTGATGGGAGGAGTCCATCTCAGGCAGTCCCTGTACCTAGGAGGTGCTCAATAGCTATTCATTGATCTGAACAGGCAGGGGAAGAATCCAGACCCTGTTCCCAAACTCGCCCATGCTCCCTGTCCATGAGTAAGGCAGAGGAAACTGCTGCATTGGAGCAAAACCCCCTTCTCTGCAGGATGGGAAAAGGCCAGCTCCTCCCTGTGCCAGCCGGAAGCCACCTCTTCCGGGCATTCTCCAGGGCGGATACGTTGTAGGAAACAGCCATGAGGCTGCAAGGAAGAAAAACACCCGCTTCCCATGCTCCCAGCATGGTGATGGAAAGCTCCAGGTTTGAGCTCCAAGACCTCTCCCTGGGGCCCAGAAGAAGCAGGCTTCCTACTGGGGTGATGCTGTGGCTGTATCCCACAGGCCTGAAAGGGTTGGATGAGAGAGGCTGTTGCTTTGAGGCTGAGGTGGCAGTGGGCCTGCAAGAGAGAGCTTGGTTTTAGGCACCAGAAGAGCCTGGACTTGAATCTCGCCTCTGCCTCTTACAAGTTGGATGTCCTCAGTTAAGGTCTCTGAGCCTCAGTTTTCCATCTCTAAAATGGGAGAATACCCACTTTACGGACGTTTACATAATTGTGGTTTAAAAATCAAGGAGAATGTATATGAAACATATGAGACAAAACCGGCAGAAGGAATGGAATACATGTTAAGTGAATGAATGCCAATAAGAGCTGGATGCCAGGCACTGTGCTGGGCAAGGAAGATTCCAACAGGGGTGGGTAAGAGCCCTATTTCTAGGACTAGGTGCAGAAACAGAGAAATGAACCCAGACAGGAGGTGATGGAGGACACGTACAGTGGTACCCAGGTGGGGAAGGAGCGGGGAACGTGGGACGGGTCCTAACTTTCCCCGCACAGGCGCTTGCTGAACAAGTAACTGCTGAGACCTGCTACGTGCCTGTGAGTATGACGGGGAATGCAGCTGTGCATATGAACCAGAAACAACCCAGTCCCTCTCAGAAACAAGACTAATAGGCATGAAAAGGCAAATAACAATATAAGCAACACAAGTCTTAGAGATACAAGAAATCATAGAGCAAGGAATTCATCCACCTAGAGGAAAGGATGACAGTGGGGACCACTTGTTTGGATTTGCAGGTGAGGGGCTTCCAGGAAGGCCTAAGCTCTTCTCCACTTCCTCCAGGTGGAGGATGGAGGAGGGGCCTGGGCCGAGTTTGCCTTCTGCTGCCATAAAGATGGTAAAGAACCCACCTGCCAATGCAGTTAGATGTAAAGATACATGGGTTCAATTCCTGGGTCGGGAAGATCCCCTGGAGTAGGGCTCAGCAACCCATTCCGGTATTCTTGCCTGGAGAATCCCATGGACAGAGCAGTCGGTGGGTTACAGTCCAGTGGGTCGCAGAGAGTCGGGCAAGACTGAAGCGACTTAACACACAAGCCATAATGATGTTCTGTATGCTCCAGCTGTTCCCCTGGTCCCCACTGCACTCAGGCTGTGTCTCCATATCCACTGGCTGGGCCCAGAGCTGCATCACCACCAGATCTGTCTCTGTGGGACCCCGAAGCCAAGCCGGGTGTCCCCATTCATGTCTTCCTGGCCTGCTGGGGACCTGTAGGGGAGGGAGTGCAGGACCTCTGAGAACAAAGCAGGCACTTAAATCCTTCGAGGGGTGGGAGGTCTGGACAGGAGTTGGTCCTCTGTCACAGAGCTATCCCATCCTCTGCTGGCTCCTCTTCTGAAACTCCTCAGTAGAGTCAGGTTGAACTCCCTGGTTTAAGAAACAGTTTTGGGCAGAGTTTGGAGGTAGTGTGAGGCTGGCAGATCAGAAAATGAGGTCTCCCAAACTCCCCAGCCCTGGCCCCGGCCCCATGAGGCCCCAGCAGAAGGGGTCTTCTTGCTTTCTCAGAGATGTGGGGTGCCTTCCTGGGTCTTCCCTCCCCTTCCTTTGTATGATGTGAGCAGCACGTTGTCTGCTGTGACAGTGCTGGTGTTTGCAGACACAGTCTCTCGGCAGGTGTGCCCTTATGTTTCACCAAGAGGCACTTTTTTTCTCCCTACCCAGTGACAATGAATCCACAATAAACAACCAAAAAGGCAGCATGAGGCTATCCCACTCAACAACCTTCTGCAGCCACATGACATTAAAAAGGGTGACTATTGTTCAGTCCCTAAGTCGTGTCTGACTCTTTGCAACCCCATGGACTGTAGCCCGCCAGGCTCCTCTATCCATGGAATTTGCCAGGCAAAAATACTGGAGTGAGTTGCCATTTCCTTTTTCCAGGGGATTTTCCTTACCCAGGGATCGAACCCGTGTCTCCTGTATTGGCAGGTGGATTCTTTACCATTGAGCCACCTGGGAAGCCCAGGTGTGTTTCTTCACATGCATTTTCATGTTACAGATCACATTACTCTTGGAGAAGGTGACTCTTTGGAAGAAACTGCCTGAACCCCTCTCTGCTTCTCTTGCTGGGGATGGGAAGGTGGATAGTAGAGACTGATTGATTAAAAGTGTGAGCTCTGAAGTTGGAAAGCCTGGGGCTCAACCCTAACTTTGCCCTCTGGCTCCTGGCATAACTCTGGGGAAGGCACTTGACCTCTTTGAGCCTCAGTATCCTCAGCTGTGAGATGGGGATAATAGTCATGCACTATTATGACCTCATGAAGGGGTTATGCAGATTACAAGAGGTCATGTGGTAGTCCCAGGAACCTGGAGCAGGGATTCGTTTGGTGGCTTCTGGCCACTTCTTGCTGTGTGACTCTGGGCAGATCAGCAAACCTTCTGAGGTTTGCTTATGTCTATGCTGAGGGTTACACACCTGACCCACTTTAAAAGAGTTGCTGTGAGTTGGGGACAGATCAGTGGGATCTCAGCATGGTGAAAAGCCCATGATCTGTGCTTAATAAACATTGATTGTTGTGTTGGCTATGGTAGGGAGGGGGGCAGATAGGGAAAGAATAGGAGCACAACATTCTTTCCCACCTGGCTCTTCCTTTGCCCGCATCCAGCCACAACAGAAGGCTCATTTCATAGCCTCATCAGTTTGGAAGCATAAACTTCCCTTTTGGGAAGGGGACGGTGAAGCCTTGTCTTCCCACAACCTGGCCACGCCTTAATCATCCTCACTCCGCGGGAACACACCCGGGGATCTCTTGTCCCCTGCAGATCCCCTAATCCCTCCCACCCCCTTGTTAGAATGGTGGCTAATTAAGAGTCTGTCAATCATGGAAACCAGATATCAGGTGACTGGTGAGGGCTGCCCCTTCAATCCTTTCCTCAAGGTCTAACTGGGCTGGTTTTCCCAGCTCTCGGCGACATCCACCCTACTCTTCTGCCCGTCTTCCCCTCGACTGGTCAGGTGGTCGCACTGAGGCTGGCCACCAGCTGTTCCCCATCTCCTGGGGATTAGCAGGGAGTTCTGGCCGCAGTGGACAGCTGTGTCTGAGAGAGGTCAAAGGGAAAACAGTGCACCAGACCGTTGGGCGGCAGTGAACCTCCAGCCCTGGAGGTCCTCACAAACAGGATAGACTTTCATCCCTCTGGAACATGTTAGGGCAGCGAGGCCCACCGTATCCTCTCCATCAAGATGAAATTCACCTTCCATGAAGGACTGGACCCTGCTTCTGAGCGCCATAGAACCCCAGAGAACTCCATGATCTACACAGAACACAGGGCACCACTCATGGCCTTGATTCTCTTGAATGAATGTCTGTCTCCAGGTACACGTTTGTTTCTTTAATTCCCTTGAAGACAAGGCCCCCATCCCACCGATGTCCACCTATCACTTACTGCAGTGCTGCATGCTTATGAAGCATCTACTGAGGGCTGATAGTCTGTAGGTAGCTGAGCTACATAGGAGAGCAGAGCTTTAGAGGATGGGTCATGGGACTGGTAGGCTTTAATGCTTAGTTCGGGGGTGCTGCCTAAGAAAGGTGGGCTCCACAGTGGGGGCAAAGCAATGGGGCTCTGAGCTGGAACAACCAGAGACTGTAGTCGCCAGGGAAGAAAGGTCTGGGGTGGAAAGAAGAGGCATTGGGACAAGGAAGACAATGACTTACTCAGGGTTTTGTTGAGAACCACCCCAGGAGTCTCCTTCTCTTTGTGTCAACGTGGCCTTCAGACCAGATAGGTCTCTGTTCACCTCCAGCCTGGATGGAATGGGGTGTGAGGGAAATGGAATGACATGTCGCTTCAGGAGAGATGGGGATGCTGGTGGATGGAGCCAAAAAATGAGACCACTGGTGAGGAGGGGTATGGAAAGACAAGTCACTCAAAATGCTATGGAACACAGAGCTTCCTGTAAGCCTGGGGATGGATGTGACCAGACTCTATGTCCTTAAGGAGAAATTGAGACCTGGGGTTGACAGAACCTGGGCTGACCTCTGGGGCAAAGGAGAGAGTGAATAATAGTAATAATAATAAAAATACCAACACCACCACCTGCCATGGCAATACCTTACATTTTTTATGATGTTCTGTAGTGTACAAAGGGTTTTCACATCTATTAGCTCATGAACTGGGAGAGGATTGAGGAATTCAGTTGCCTCCACCCCATGTGCTCCCAGGAGGGCCTTAACCCTGACCCTCCCATCCCTCTCCTCCCTGTTTCTGGGACTGAGAACTGTTACAGGATGTGCTGCCATGCTCAGCTTTCATGTAGGGTGAGAGGAGGGATTATGGCTCTGGGAGGTTGCTCCTTCCTGCACCTCCTCTTCATCTCTGTTAATCCTGCTCCCCTCTTCTTCCCAGACACATGCCCCTACCTGGCGTATCTGGGCTCCCCTCTTCCTGTGTCTCCCAGAAGGGAGAAACTTTAGGCTAGGAGGGGAACCAGAGCTCCTGGTACGTTGTTGACATCACAGTAACCCCTGTTTATTTCCACACCTGTCTCACCTACCGGGTCTGCCCATGGCTTTCCATCTTGTTCTGCCAATGGCTCCGCGGGTCCGTCAGCCATGCCAGGCAGAGGTCAATACTATTTCCCATACTGACTCAGGTCTCAGCCTCCTTCCTGCCAAATGGCACAGATCTCAGGCAATCCTGGCCCAGATAAATGCTCCAATATTTCCCCATGAGAACACCAATCTTTCCAACTTGAGCATTCTAGTTTTGGAAACTTCCCCCAATACCTGCAGGCTGCCCCAGACTGGCCATGGAAGTAACAGAGTCAGAAGAAAGGTGTAAAGAATCCCAGAAGACAAATGGTTTTGACAAGAAAATTGGAATATGCGCTAAAGAACAAGAACGGCTGGTCACAGGGGAAAGCGGCTTCTCTGGTAGAGATGGGATGGAGTGGGCCAACAGGGAACACTCTCAAAGAAGAGGGTTCAGCGAGGAAAGGTTGATGGAGCACAGATGTGCAGATAAAACACAAGTGAATTTGATGTGTATGACTTTGAACTAAAGAGACAGACAGATGTGGATATATGTATATATTAATTCAAAGTACAGTTGATTTACAATGTTGTATTTCTGCTGTACAGCAAAGTGATTCAGTTATACATAGATACATATTCATTTTCATATTATTTTCCTTTGTTATTTATCACAGGATATTCAATATAGTTCCCTGTGCTATACAGTGGGACTTTGTTGTTTATTTTATGCACAGTAGTTTGTATCTGCTAATCCCAAACTCCTAGTTTATCCCTTGCCTACCTTGCTTTTTCCTTTTGTTAACCATAAGTTTGTTTTCTATGGGTGTGAGGCTGTTTCTGTTTTGTAAATACGTTCATTTGCATCATTTTTTAGATTCCACATATAAGTGATATCATGTGACATTTGTCTTTCTCTGTTTGACTTCACTTAGTATGATAATCTCTAGGTCCATCCATGTTGCTGCAATGGCATTATTATTATTTTTTTATGGCTGAGTAATATTCCATTGTATGTAGGTACTACATCTTCTTTATCCATTCATCTGTCAGCTTGGATCTATTTTATAACCAGTGGAATCCCCTAGAATCAGGCTAGGATCTGTAAGTGTGAGTAAGATGGTTCTACCTACTTAAAAACTCTGAAGGAATTCCCTAGTGGTACAGTGGTTAAGATACTGTGCTTCCACCGCAGGGGTTGAGAGTTCAGTTCCTGGTTGGGGAAGTTACTGCATGCCATGTGATGCAAAAAAAAAAAAAGGAAGACTTCAACACAGATCTACCAAGACTTGTAGGGCCACAAAAAGAAGGTATGGGGAGCTGTAAGTGAACTAATCAAGCATAATAAAAAGTCTTGAGGGGAGGCCTGTGTTATACAGCGAACAGTGGTGAAGAGTTCTTGCGGCCTGTGGAGAATTTCATGTTGTCAACTGGAATCAGTTGAGCATTTTCCCAATGAGAGTCAATGTGAAAAAAGAAAAAAAACATGCAGTCAGCTCAACTGGGGACACATCTAGTGTACAAAAATGAAGTCAGGGTGTGTGTGGTTATGCTGTGGTAACTACCACAAAGTCTTGGTGACTCACCATAACAAGGGCTATTTTTCATTTGTCCTACATGTCTGTTGTGTCTTGGCTTTAGGGATGCTGAGTGGCTTTTACTCCTGGGCTAATGGAGGGACAGTGGGACTTCTTCATCTGGGGCACTGATGGTTTCATAGCAGAGGGAAAAGAGACTGACTTGACGAACAACTTTCTGGTCCTTAAAATTCTAGTGACAGTTGTTATATCTGCTCACGTTTCATCAGCCAAAGCAAGTCACATGGCCAAACCTAAACTCCCCTGGGAGAGGGAAGCGTAGTCCTCTAATGAACAACAATAAAGTCTCTCCCACAAAGCCTGCTTTGATTTAGATCCTTTGGGGGTCCAGCCTCACCAATTCTTGAAAGGTGTAGACACCTCAGAGTCCTGTTGCGGATAACTGCTGTCTTGGGATAGTGATATAAACCAGTCACAGGAACCTATGCTCCATGAGGGATGAATCTTGGTCTAATTTGTTTCCTGTATCCCGAGGGGCAAGAACAGGCCCTTCAACAAGTATTTGTTGCTGAATGAATTATAAGTGGGTTTAAGATGCAATTTGACCCTTTCTGCCTCAGCCAAGGAGCATCTGTGTCCCATGCTCCTATATTTCTGGGTATGGAGAACCTGTAGCTCTCTGATGAAACCAGAGGAGCTAAGACTTCACCTCCTGACTTTGGATGCTGTTTTCAGCCTCTGTTTTGGTTTAGCCTAAGAGTCAGCAAGCTTTTTTTCTGTAGAGGGCAGATAGTAAATATTTCAGGCTTTGGAGGCCATATCATATGGTCTCTGTGACAACTACTTAACTGTAGAAGTGCAAAAGCAGCCAGAGACAATGTGACCAGTGGGTGTGGCTATGTTCCAATAAAACTATACTTGCAAAGACAATCTGTGGGCCAGAATAGGCTGGTGGGTTGTAGTTTGCCTACCCCTAAACTAGCCACAAGGCTGCCTTCTGAAGCTCTTGCTTCCCCCAATACCTTTTTCAGGGACCATCTTAGGGTCATACATTTATTATTCTAATCTCCATAAAATGAAATGCCACAATATTATAGTTTGGGGACCTCCTGACGTCTGCTTCCAGTGTTAATTTTCTGCTTTACTTTATTTTCCTTTCCTAACATCCCTGGCCTGGCTAGGGTTGGGGTCTCACTGTGTTGCTGTAAGTCTCAGGTGTCTACTGAATCGGTATCCTCATCTCTTTTGCTTTGGGGCATGAGTCCACGTTCTTTGTTTGACTTCTCTGAGGGGCCCCTAGACTATTGGAAAAGAGAAGGGCTGGATGAGGCAGAAAAAGTTCACCACTCCCTTCACAGTTCAGTTGATCTGAGAAGAGAGCTCTTTTTTCTTAGGGATGTGGCTCAGATATTTTCATGTCATGGAACCTAATGCCTCGGACTCATAGATTTTTTTTTTTTTTCAGGCTGGAATGCCTCTGGTGTGATATGACAGTCTGGAGAGTATTAGCCGGCCGCCCCCTCTTTCTGGGCCAATACCAGACTTATGTAATT
This sequence comes from Giraffa tippelskirchi, assembly GCF_054371585.1. Classification (NCBI taxonomy): domain Eukaryota; kingdom Metazoa; phylum Chordata; class Mammalia; order Artiodactyla; family Giraffidae; genus Giraffa; species Giraffa tippelskirchi. The sequence goes on along the minus strand of NC_137281.1, from coordinate 140,836,993 downwards.
AGAAGTCCAAAGAGGAGACAGGCAGACAGGCAGACTCACCCCAGCCAAGAACCTTCCCCCGCAGCCTTCTAGCTGGTCATCACACAAGTTTAGAGCACAAACAGACCTTGCACCTAATGAACTCTTGTCCATCTGGTTCCGACTGGCTATCGAAAGCCATGAGGACCACAACGCAACACTCTTATCCTAGGTGTCAAAGCCAGGACTTAAGACCCCACGGACACTCCATACCCTTTAGCTACTTTCAGACAGCTGCCCACCGCCCCTCCCCATCACCTCCTACAAGATAAACACATCTGCGACCCCATCCTGAGGGAGCCGGGAGGGAAGAAAGGAGGGAGGAGGGAAACTCCCCAGCACAGACAATCAGAGACTTGGCCTTGACGTGGGTTGTTAAGATAGGACCGCCTCCCTTCTCCAGCTGGCGGGAGCAGTGACCCCAGGGAGCTCAAGCCTCGGGGGAGGAGGAGCTGACCAGGGGGAAAAGATAAAGAAGAAAAGGGGAGGAGCCTGGCCAGCTCCCACCTCCTGGCTGCCATTCCAGCCAAGTGGCTGAGCTGGAGAAAGAGAACTGATAACAGATAAGGGTGCTTGCTTTCCTGTGGCCTTGTTTACACAAGCTTGAGTTCTTGCTGCTGGTCCCTGGGGGTGGGGGTAGAGGAGCCGTGTGGGCGGAGGGCAGTGTGGGGTTCCTGGACCCAAGCTTGCTTTCAGCTGGTCAAGGCCTGAGTAGCTTTTACATCTCTCCTTTACCTCCCACCCTCAGCCTGGACTTCTGCAGAAAGTTGGCTAGGCAAGGACTTGAGCTAAAATACAAGGCTTTCACCTTGGAGTGTGGCTTGGCATCCTCAAAGTAATGGGCATGGCAGCTCTGCCTCTCCTCTGGCCTCCTGGGTCTCTGGGGAAGGATTTCCAGCCACAACAGAGCCTTATGGTAACATGCTTAAGCTAATTCAAGGATCCCCTGCCTTATTTTTTTCTGTACTGCATTCCTCAGCCTCCCTGAAAGAAAGCCTAAACTGTACAATACCTGGGAAGCTAAACACAGTGGAAGATTAATTGCTCTTGTGTTAGGTGCTGTGCTAGGGAATAGGGATAGAATAATGAACAAAGTAGACATAGTCCATGCCCTTGTGGAGAGCAAAAGCAACTAAGCACAAGGCAGGACGTTCTATAGAAGCATATGGCTGGGACCCAACCTTCCTGATGGTTGGGGAAGACTTTCTGAAGGGTGAGCAGGATTGTCTAGATAATCAGGAGCAGTACAGAGGAAGAGAATACCAGGCAGAGGACATCATGCAGATGAAAGCACCAAGGAAGTTAAAGAAACTGGGGTATTTGGGAGACAAAGACAGTAGTGGTGTTTCATGAGACTGAAGGAAGCAGTGAGGTATGGGGCTGCAGAGGCAGGCAGATGGAAATAACAAGGGGGACCTGGAGGGAGGGGAAAAAAATGGGAGCAATGTGGGCTGGTTGGGATGGGAGGTGGGAGGACTCCAGGAGACATTCCTCTATGGAGAAGTGGGAACCATAGTCAAGTCTGAGAGGGTGGTAACTCCCAGAGCGAGAAGCCTCATCATTCTCATCTGGTTGCCTCCCAGTGTCAGGGCTCAGCAAACGCTTGTGGGCTTCGGCTCCCTCCCACGGGTGTTCCTTTTGGCCTCCGCCTCATCTGTGGGGGGCATCTGTCTGGTCCGTCTCAGCCCAGCCTTGGATGGTTTGAGATGACATCAGGCAGGCAATGTTGTCCTGGGTGGTTGTCCTCTCTGGAGTAGGATGGGTGGGATCCATATTGAGGGTTGAGCTGTACCCCATATGGGTAGGGCCTGATTCCATTGAAGCTGTATCTGTCTGCATCCTCATCTTGTCCTCGTGGGGTGGCAGTTAGAAGGATCCAGTTGCTGATGGTCAACTCAACCCTTCCACGTGTGTCAATTACCCCTGAGGCCCCCCCAGGAAGTCATCCATTTGCTCTCTACTCATCCTTTCCTTCCTTCTTTCCATTCCACTCAGTGGTTACTGAGTGTTTACTTACTCTGGCACTAGCCCACAGTAGATCCCTTCATTGGCTTAACTTCCATCCTTGGTCCAGGAAGTCCCAGGGCTGATAATGTTAGGTTTAATGGGTCAGAGTATGGGCTCCAATATCAGATTGGTGGTGGTTTAGTTGCTAAGTCGTGTCCGACTCTTGTGACCCCATGGACTATAGCCTGCCAGGCTCCTCTGTCCATAGGATTCTCCAGGCAAGAAGACTGGAGTGGGTTGCCATTTCCTTCTCCAGGGGACTTTCCCAACCCAGGAATTGAACCCAGTCTCCTGCATTGCAGGCAGATTCTTTACCAACTGAGCTACAAGGGAAGCCCCCAACATCAGATTATTGGGGTTCAAATGTTCTAGCTACCTCAGTGACGTGGGGGAAATCACATTTGCATCTCAGTTTCTTCATCTGTAAAACAGGTAACAATAGTCTCTATTGCATGCTGCTGCTGTTGCTAAGTTGCTTCAGTCGTGTCCGACTCTGCGACCCCATAGACGGCAGCCCACCACGCTCCCCCATCCCTGGGATTCTCCAGGCAAGAACACTGGAGTGGGTTTCCATTTCCTTCTCCAATGCATGAAAGTGAAAAGTGGAAGTGAAGTCGCTCAGTCATGTCCAACTCCTATCGACCCCATGGACTGCAGCCTACCAGGCTCCTCTGTCCATAGGACTTTCCAGGCAAGAGTACTGGAGTGGGGTGCCATTGCCTTCTCCGAGTCCCTATTGCATAGCGGTGGGTTAAAAGAGACTGTTTCTGTATAAGGCTTTGTGTATTTAAGTGGTCAATCAGTATTAATTGCTACTCTTTACATATCTCAGCTGTTCACTTTGGGAATAGGAAATTGTTGGGAAAGAATTGTTCTGGTGTTTTTTTGTTTTTTACTGAGAAGGTAATACAGCAATATTAAAGATATCTACTCTGACAGCAACTATTTTAACTTTTTATACTCACTTCTAGTATTTATTGTGAAATCATAATAAAAAATCCAGAAGTCTGTGGAATTCTATACTTTATTTTCTTTTCACCTACTCCTGTAAACCTGCCATCTATAGACTAAGGAAATGACCATGGTGTGTGCCATCCACCCTCACCACGAAATTGAGAGGTGAGAACCCTGAATTTATATTTCTGTCCCATCCCTTCTACCCAGTGTGACTGTGAATGTGTTTCTTAGCATTTTGGAACCTGTTTCTCCTCATCTGTTACACGGAGATAATGATACTCTCCGTGGATTATGGGAAGTAACCCTCATGTGGGTACATAATAGAGGGTTAGTAAATGCTACTTCCCTGCCCCTCCCTCTGATGTAGTATGGGATTCAGAAAATGGGAGGCACCAGGGATGCTGCCACCAACCTGGCCCAAGCCCACTTCTGTCCCCACCCCGGAAGCGTCTGACTGACCTGAGAGGCTCTGCCTTAAGGACTGGGGGTCAGCCAGCCTCTGATTCACCCTGTGGTGCCTCTACGGGGAAAGGAGGGACCTCACCAGCTTGCCCAGGTCACCCAGTCAGCTCACCCGTTGGAGGGGAGCTGGAGGTGGGAGAAGGCGAGGGAGAAACCCTTTCCTGAGAGCCCGTGGGGGCTCCCTTGTCAGTGGAGTGGGACCATGGGATCTGTGGACAAGGGAGCTGGATTATAGATTTCAGGAAGAGCTGATGGACCCAGGCAGGCACTATGAGAGAGGAGCTTCAGTGACTAAGAGCGGGGCTCATTAAATCAGGATGGTGGGAGTAACCTGGCAGGGTTGCCTAAATGCCCTTCCTCCTTCCCCACAAAGGGCCCTTCTCAAATATCAGGAGAATATTACGTTAATCACAAATAACTGCTTATGTTTGTAGAACACTTAACAAATCACAGCATTTGTTTACATTTATTTTCTAATTTCAAGCTCACACAGAGACAGAAAAGGAGGTAATATTCCCATTTGATGAATGAGAAAACTGAGGCTCAAAGGGGCTGAGAAACTGGAGCAGGGGCAGGGGAGCTGGGCTCCCATGGCTACTGAGCTGCGGTGCCCGCAACTCAGGGACGAGCAGGTGTTCTCCCGGAGCTAGTGATTTAGCTACTTGAATAATTTAAAACTTTCTTTATTAAGCCATTTTAAAAATGAAAGTACTATTTGGCCCTTAGGGCTTCCCTGGTGGCTCAGTGGTAAAGAATCCGCCTGCAACGCAGGAGATAAAAGAGACAAACGTTGGATTTCTGGGTTGGGAAGATCCCCTGGAGGAGGAAATGGCAACCAACTCCAGTTCCAGTATTCTTGCCTGGAAAATCCAATGGACAGAGGAGCCTGGTGGGTTACAGTCCAGAGGGTTGAAAGGATCAGACGTGACTGAGCTCACACGGCACACACACCTGGCCCTGATTCCTTTTCTGATTCATCGGCTTCTATTCTGACTTGGGAACTGAATCCCTTTGTGGAGAAGCTCTCCTGGGAACCAAGGTGTGTACAGTACCTTGTAACCAAAGGGATTGATGGCAACCCTGCCAAGGGATTTTCAGAGGTGCTTGTTAATAGGTGACTAACTGAGGTTACAAAATCATGCTGTCTGGATGTTGGCTGTCACCATCAGAATTAGGGGCTTCTCATCCATTTAGTCTGTGTATAGGAGATCACACTAACAATCTGATTATGGAGTTACCCCGTTTTCAGTAACCCTGAACATCAGTTCACCCCTCTGGACATCGTTTTCCTCGTCTTTAAATGGATGAAACATTCTCCACCTAACCCCACCTACCACCCCAATTACCTTAATTTGGTTTCTTGTGTGTAGGTTGGTGGAGCAAACATTTCTGGAATTCTTGGACACCAGTTCAGTTCTGCTTTTACCAAAAGGGGGCCCTGGACCTGTCACTAACCCTCTGGGGGAGGAGGGGCCATGGTTTCCTTGTATGTGAAATGCCGTCAGTGGCTTTTGGGGATTCTTCCAGCTCGAATGTTCTCAGCAAAGGCCATTCACCAAGGGTGGGCCAGGGAGAGCGCTAGGAAACTCAGGCCGAGGGGTTTGCCTAGGTGGGTGTGAATGAGGGGACCAATTGGGGGAGCAGGAGGGTGGTCATAGAAACCAGCTGAGGTACAGGAATCAGGGAAGAAGGGCTGGAAGGTCAGAGTTAGGGGTCCGGGTTGTGAATAGGGAATCAGAGCAATTAGCTTCCCTCTCAGGCTTTGTCCATCCTGCTTGGCCATCTCAAAAGAGGCCCCGAGGCCTAGATCCAGCCTGGGTAGACCTCTGAGGGGGCCAGAATCAGTGATGTCATCCCCGCTCACTGACTGAGACGGACGCCCTTGTCTCACAGGATTGCCCCACCTGCTCTCTGCTGAATGGATCTACCTGGGGCAGGCAAGGAGGAGAGGCACCCCCAGCTGGACCTTGGTGTGGAGGCCAGCACGGCTGGGCCAGCGCAGGGCTCAAGCTAAGTTCTCCAGGCTAACGGTAGCTTTGCTCCCTGGTTGTTTGGAGGCCAGCACAGAGGAAAGGCGGTGTCTACAGGCAGCCCATGGTGTTCACAGTGGCCCCTGAGTGTTATCTTGGGGCAGGGCGGTTAAGCAGGAGGGGGAGGTGGGGAGGCCTGCAGATAATGACCAAACTGTTCACTCCAGCTGTCTGGGCTCTTTCCCATCAGGGCCACTGCTTTTCTTTAAACGAGCGCCCTGGAGCTACCTCTATTCCAGCTGCCTTGAGAGACCTAGAAACCATCATTCTTTCTTGGATCAGGATAAGCAGTGGAGGTGTCTTGTGGCTCTGGCCTCCTGGCAGATAAAGGGAGTGGAGTTTCAGTTCTTGCTAATCAACTGCTGGCAAACCCAATCTCCCTTCTGTAACTCAGTGTCTCCACCATTTATTTATTTATTTATTTTTTCCTGCACCACACGGCATGTGGGATCTTAGTTCCCTGACCAGAGATCCAACCTGCGTCCCCTGCATTGGAAGTACAGAGTCTTAACTGCTGGACTGCCAGGGAAGGCCCCCTCCACTTTTAAAGAAGAAGAAGGGCCCCTTTGGCCACTCTCTCCCTCTGGCTCACGAGAGTATCACAAGAGTACGTGAGGTCGTGTTTGTCACAGAGCTGTGGGTCCTTAGTGAGGCCCTGGGAAAATTCAGAGTTTTGAGGTTCCAGAAGAGCCCAATGGTGTTATTTCTCATGAAGTCCCATGCTGGTGGGACATGGTTAGCTAGGCCAGACGGAGCAGGAAGCCAAGTGTACTCCCTTTTTTTCCTTTGTGCAACCTCAGAAACCTGGGGCTCTTAGCACTTGGAAGCAGCTGATACCCCTTGCCTGACAACCAAGGTAGAGGTAAGGGTGCTGGTTTTTGGACCAGAGACCCTGAGACCTCTTGGAAGATGACACAGGGCTGCCACTAGCCCCAGAGGCCATCACCAGTTGAAAATGTGACAGTGGGGCCACTGGCCCTGAGAGTTCAGCAGCCTCTGCAATGGGAGGGTGGGAGGTGGGGGACCTTGTGAAATGCGCCTCCTGTCAGCTGGAGACCAGTGTCTGAAACCTGGACTTTGAAGGCAGAGGCTGGTTCTGCTGCACGCCAGTCACATGGCCTGTCATGCACAAAGCTTTCTGTGCCTCAGTTTCCATGTCTGTAAAACCAGCACTGCCATAACAATACATGCCTTGTAGGGTTGCTGCAAGAACTAAACATGATCTAGAGTATTAATGGTTCCAGTGGAACATTTGGCTCATCAAAATGCTCACTGAATGTTACAGAAGGGAGAGAAGATAGGGGGTGAGGTTAAGATAAGCAGATAGAGAATGTTTCCTAATCTTGGGATGCCATGAACTGAGAACAGCGTGGGGTGCAAGTCCAGCGATGACATGGCTGAAGCCATTATTGGTCCAGGGCTGTCTGGCTCAGGCAACAGCAGTCTTTGGATAAACTGATTCGGGATTAAGGGAACAGAGGTTGTTGGAGTAGGAGAAGCTTTCCTGAAGGATCCACCCTTCTTCCTCCAGAGCCCGCAAACAGTTCAGCTCTTCAGTGCCAAGAGCCCAAAGGTCTTTGGAGGCAGGTGTAGGGTGAGAGGGCGGGTTCTGTGGTCAGAGCCCAGGGCCAGCACAGAGACTTCTGTTCTCCTGGAAGCTGTCATATCACCTGGAACAAATTTCCTGACCAATCATCTCTGGGCAAAGGGAGAGGCTATAGACAATAGGTCTTGTTTCTTCCAAGCCATGTGTTCTTGAGCATGTCATTGACCTTTCAGAGCCACAGTTGCCCCTCTTTGATGGGGTCACATCAAGATTTCTTAGAGATGGTTGGTAAGCTGGAGTGATATCACCACAGGCTCTACCAGGTGAATGGAAGGGGAGGTTTTGAGGAGCAGCCTGCCCGCATGTCAAGGGGCAGGACTATCCACTACTTGATGTGAGCAGGAGGTGATTCTAGGCTCTTCTCCATCCCAACCATGGCCCTGGGGGAACTTAGGTGAAGGGTAGGTGAGGCCACTAGCTCAGTGGGCAAGGCTGAATAGAGAGGAAGGTTCTCAAGCTCTCGAATACATTTTTGGTGCCACCTTAAGCGAAATCCTTGTGGAGCCTCAGTTCCTCAGTCAACTGGGCAAGTCCTAGCCCCCCTTCCTAACAGAAGGAACAAATGAGAATTAATTAGTAAATGTGGCTGTCAAATGTGGTTGGTGTTATTATTAACTTAATGTGTTTGTTTAAAAGGGGAGGCAGGCTTGCTTCAGTGCAGGCGTGGAAGCCGCCAGCCAGCCAGGTTTGATGGGAAATCCTGTCGATTGTTTCCACATGGGAGTTTACAGCACACATAATTAGCTGCAGCAGTGGAAGGGCTTGGGGGCAAGGGATGAGGGGCTCTGTGATGGATTTTGCAGTCCTTCCTGTAAAATACAGAGGTGGTCCCTAAGGGGAGGGGTTGTTGTAACTAGGGAGAGGGTACCCCAGGGCCTTAGGGGCCACAGTCTGAAGCCAGCAGGAAAGCTGACAAAGGGGGCGTGAGGGCAGTAGGAGAAGACTTTCTGAAAGACTGGTTGATAATGAACAATTTGAGTTTTCTAAATTTTTTCTAGGATTTCTTTCTGTGTACTGGGTTCCCAATACTTCTTAGTCCTTTCTTCTCAGGGAGAATAGAATACTGACCAAAAGCATGGACTCTGGAGCCAGACTGCTTGGATTTAAATATTGGCTCCTCTACTTATTAGCTGTGTGACTTTGGTCAAGTTACTTAACCTCTCTATGTTGGGTTTCCTTATCTGTAGAGTGAGGGTGATGATATCTTACAGGCTTAATTGTAGGGCTTGAACAAGTTAGCATTTGTGAAGCTTTTAGACCAATGCCTGCTGCTGCTGCTGCTGCTGCTAAGTCGCTTCAGTCGTGTCTGACTCTGTGCGACCCCATAGACGGCAGCCCATCAGGCTCCACCGTCCCTGGGATTCTCCAGGCAAGAATACTGGAGTGGATTGCCATTTCCTTCTCCAGTGCATGAAAGGAAAAAGTGAAAGTGAAGTCGCTCAGTCGTGTCCGACTCTTAGCGACCCCATGGACTGTAGCCTGCCAGGCTCCTCCGTCCGTGGGATTTTCCAGGCAAGAGTACTGGAGTGGGGTGCCATTGCCTTCTCCGAGACCAATGCCTAGCATGTAGTAAACGCTGTGAGTGAAAGTTGCTCAGTTGTGTCGACTCTTTGTGGCCCTATGGACTACACAGACCATTGGAGTTCTCCAGGCCAGAATACTGGAGTGGGTAGCCTTTCCCTTCTCCAGGGGATCTTCCCAATCAGGGATTGAACGCAGGTCTCCTGCATTGCAGGCGGATTCTTCACCAGCTGAGCCACAAGAGAAGCCCAAGAATACTGGAGTGGGTAGCCTACAGAGCTTAGTTAAACAAATGACTGAGCTCTCATTGTCCTGATGCCGTGGCAGAGTGGGCTGTTTAGCTTGCTCATATCTCCGTAGCATTTCTTTTCCCTCTAGCCGCCCCCTTTCCAGCTGTTTCAATACACAGCCGAAAACCAGTACCTATGCTGGCTATGTACTTGACGTTGCATTTTATGGCTCTCCCTGACCAGTTGGCCGCTTGTAAGTTGCCCTATTCTGAGCGCATCATGGCTCTGCAAACCAATTTTTCTCATCAGGATCCCCAAATCCTGCTAACTGCTGTGTTCTTTGTGTTTTGAAAGATGATTCCTCCTCAGTTGAGGCCAACCTCTACCTACACTCATCCTCGCCATGCATCCGCCTTCAGGTTGACTATCACTTTCTTCTTCTCATTAGGAGAACACTGCTCTTGTGGCACATGGGCCAGGGGTGCATGGGGTGCTGCTGTGTCCGCTTGAAGTTTTGGTTAGCATCTGGAATCCCTGGTGTGCTGTGATTATCTGGTGCCTGGTTTCCTGTGGGGTTAGACCAGAGTCATTTATGTATCAATAAAGGACATTTTATTGATCGTCTGCTCATTCCTTACCTACTTTACTGTGATCCAACTCCATATTTTCAGTAATAAGTTAGAACCCTGTTGAGAAGAGAGCTGGAAAAGAAAAGCAGTCTAAACCAGGAACACAGACAAGTAATTGACAACTGACTTCACCCTGACACCTGAGTAGGCTATGTGCTTGACTGTGTATACAGGTGTTTTGTGTGTTATCAAGTTTTTAAAATGTTCATATCTTTCAAAATAGTATCACTTCTGGGAAACTGTCCTAAGGCAATGCTGTAAAATTTGCAACATGCTTTATGCATGAAGATGTTCTTCACACAGTTATTTATAAAAGAAAATATTAGAAACAACAGAAATGTGCAACATTTGGGGTAAGGTGATATCAAACTATGGTTACGCCTATTTCAGTGGTTTTCAAGTTTTTGTAACTTTATGAGTTGCTTGAGAAGCTTATTAAGCTGAGGATTCCCAGCCTCCACCCCTAGAGATTGACTTAATGGGTCTGGGATGAGATCCAGAAATCTAAATTTTTAACATACCTCATATAATTCTGATGCAGATGTTCTGCAGTTCACATTTAAGAAAACTAATCAACTTGATGGGGTATTTTGCAGTCATTTCAAATGATGTTTACAGAGAGATTACAATAGCAGGCAGGAATGCTTTATAAATAAAAAAGTATGTAAAACTGTATATATAACTCTGTATTTAATTATGAAATACAACCATATAAAACAAAGCAAAAATATACAAAATGTAAACAAAGGCAGTCTCAGGGTGGTAGGGTTATAGTGCTTTTCTTCTTTTTTTCTACATTTTCCAAAATTTCTAAAAGTGAGTATTACTTTATCACAGAAACACATAAATCCCCCTACTTTTAAAACAGAAATTATCTTCTTTGGGACAAATTAAAGGGCTTTCTATTTCCTAGGATTCATATGCTGAGGGGTTTCATTTTATCTATAAACAGACTGAGGACCCTGAAACTAAGCAGTACTGGGTTCTTCATCTCCAGATGGGCCCAGATCCTTCTTGGAAGCATTTCCACCACCTGGCTTCACTTATAGACATTTGCAAAGCTAGAGTTCCCCGAGGCCCATTTGTCCTCCTTACTTACTGTCGAGAGGTTCCACCTAAAGAATTCTTCGCCATGGATAGGAGGACTGATTATTTTGTAGAGCCGGATCATCCTAAGGTAGGTCTCTTGAGAATTTTTTAGATGATATTACAATTTGTACAGGATAGTAAGGTCCTCTCTCAAGAAGGTAGAGATAAGGAATACAACGTCGTCTGCTGAGAGATGCATATATTAGTGTGCTGGGGCTGCTGTAATGAAGCACCACAGGCCAGGTGACTTAAAAAAAAAAACCCAGAAATTCATTGTTTTGGTCCTCTGGAGGCTGAAAGCCCAGCATCAAGGTGTCCACAGGGTTGGTTCCTTCTGAGAGTAATGAAGGAAGGACCTGCCCCAGGCCACTCTCCTCAGCTTGTGGTCTGTCCTCTTCTACCTGTGTCTCCACACCCTCTTCCTTTTGTATGTGAAAGTGAAAGTTGCTCAGTTGTGTCCAACTCTGCGATCTCAGGGACTGTACGGTCCATGGAATTCTCCAGGCCAGAATACTGCCGTGGGCAGCCTTTCCCTTCTCCGGGGATCTTCCCAACCCAGGGATTGAACCCAGGTCTTCCGCATTGCAGGCGGATTCTTTACCAGCTGAGCCACCAGAGAAGCCCTCATTTTAACTTATTGACCTCTTTAAAGATGTTGTCTCTAATTTCAGTAACATTCTGAGGCACTGGGTGGTTAGGATTTCAATATATGAATTTTGGCAGAAAAATTCAGAAAAGGCAGAGGAACCAGAGATCAAGTTGCCAACATCTGTTGGATCACAGAAAAAGCAAGAGAGTTCCAGAAAAGCATCTACTTCTGTTTTATTGACTATGCCAAAGCCTTTGACTGTGTGGATCACAAGAAACTGTGGAAAATTCTTCGAGAGATGGGAATATCAGACCACCTGACCTGCCTCCTGAGAAATCTGTATGCAGGTCAAGAAGCAACAGTTAGAACTGGACGTGGAACAACAGACTGATTCCAAATCAGGAAAGGAGTACGTCAAGGCTGTATACTGTCACCCTGCTTATTTAACTTATATGCAGAGTACATCATGCGACATGCTGGGATGAATGAAGCACAAGCTGGAATCAAGATTGCAGAAATATTGGGAGAAATATCAATAACCTCAGATATGCAGATGAGACCATCCTGATGGCAGAAAGTGAAGAGGAATTAAAGAGCCTCTTGACGAAAGTGAAAGAGGAGAGTGAAAAAGTTGGCTTAAAACTCAACATTCAGAAAACTAAGATCATGGCATCTGGTCCCATCACTTCATGGTAAATAGATGGGGAATCAGTGGAAGCAGTGAGAGACTTTATTTTTTAAATCACTGTAGCCATGAAATTAAAAGATGCTTGCTCCTTGGAAGAAAAGCTATGACCAACCTAGACAGCATATTAAAAAGCAGAGACATTACTTTGCCAACAAAGGTCCGTCTAGTCAAAAATATGGTTTTTCCAGTAGTCATGTGTGGATGTGAGAGTTGGACTATAAAGAAAGTGCAAAGAATTTTTGCACTGAGTGTGAAGAATTGATGCTTTTGAACTGTGGTGTTGGAGAAGACTCTTAAGAGTCCCTTGGACTGCAAAGAGATCCAACCTGTCCATCCTCAAGGAAATCAGTCCTGAATATTCATTAGAAGGACAGATGTTGAAGCTGAAACTCCAATACTTTGGCCACCTGATGCAAAGAGCCGACTCATTGGAAAAGACCCTGATGCTGGGAAAGATTGGAGGCGGGAGGAGAAGGGGACGACAGAGGATGAGATTGTTAGATGGCATCACTAACTCGATGGACATAAGTTTGAGTAAGCTCTGGGAGTTGGTGATGGACAGGGAAGCCTGGCATGCTGCAGTCCATGGGGTCACAAAGAGTCAGACATGACTGAGTGATTGAACTGAACTGATATGAATTTTGGGGGTACACAATTCAGCCCAAACTGATACATTACTAACTAACAGATGGCTAGAGGTAGAGCCCCACAAGGATACCTAGTTTCAAGAGCTAGAATGGGTTTCTGACATGTCAGATTTCAGTCAGATTTGGCTGTGTCAGCTTGAAAATGAAAAGTCAGAGACAATGTGGGTTGTTTCCATGAAGCCCTGACCAGGGAGAGCCCGCTCTGGCCCAGCGGCACCCTCTATCTGGTCCTGGTGGAAAGTATGTACCTTCACAGGGAGATAGGCCCGCAGCTTAACATGCTTCTGACCAGACCCGAGGGTGGCTTGCTGACTTTCCAGTCGCGTGGTCAGGGGCTGGCTCAGCACCTCCCACCACCCGCCTGCCCTGTAGAAATAGAAATGAAAATTCCTGTCCTTTCTGTCTCCCAGGCGGTAGGGAGATAAGGTAGGGAAAAGGCACCATGTAAGTTGCAAAGCTCTTTCTATCCGCAACAAGCAGACAGAGCAGGGAGTGTTTCCTTTCATCTGGCAGGAGGTGTGTGTCAATCTCTCTCTGAAAGCTTTGGGTTCACTTATACTCAGAGGGGTAAGGAGCTTGGAACAGCGTTCGTGGAGGTAAGGTGGCCTTGACTCTGGTCCTGCCACGTGTTGTTGACAAAACATCACCAAACGCCTCCATGTATTCTTTTTTTTATATTTATTTACTTTTGTCTGTGCTGGGTCTTCGTTGCTGTGCAGGCTTTTCTCTAGTTGTGGTGCAAGGGCTTCTCATCGTGGTGGCTTCTCTTGTTGCTGAGCTTGGGCTCTAGAGCGCTCAGGCTTCAGTCGTTCCTGCACATGGGCTCAGTAGTTGCAGTTCCCGGGCTCTAGATCTCAGGCTCAATAGTTGTGGCACATGGGCTTAGTTGCTCCTCGGCATGTGGGATCTTCCTGAATCAGGGACCAAACCCGTGTCTCCTGCATTGGCCAGTGGATTCTTTACCACTGAGCCACCAGTGTATTCTTAACAAAATAAAACAACCTTAATATTAAAGTCACATATCTTCCTTATATGAAAAAAAAATTCCATATAGAAAAGCAACAAAGTCCCCCATTCTCTACCCCACTACCCAAAGCCCCTCCTCCAACTGACATAATATCTTCCTAATGTTTCCTATGCTTGTATGAATACACATGCACTTACTTTTTTTTTTTTAACAAAAACATGGTTTGGTTTATACAGTTTGAAAACTTGTGCTTCTAACTTAATGAGCAATTGTGGTCTTCTTTCTGTGTCATGTCATGAAAACAGATTTTAACCATAGTTTTTTAAACTGCTGCATGTTGTTCAGTTGCCAAGGCGTGTCTGACTCTTTGCGACCCCATGGACTGCAGCACATCAGGCCTCCCTGTCCCTCACCATCTCCTGGAGTTTGCCCAAGTTCATGTCCGTTGAATCAGTGATGCCATCCAACCACCTCATCCTCTGTTGCCTTCTCCTTCTGCCTTCGATCTTTCCCAGCATCAGGGTCTTTTCCAATGAGTTGACTGTTTGCATCAAGTGGCCAATGTATCAGAGCTTCAGCATCAATCCTTCCAAAGAGTATTCCAGGTTGATTTCCTTTAGGATTGACTGGTTTGATCTCCTTGCTGTCCAAGGGACTCTCAAGAGTCTTCTCCAGCACCACAGTTATAAAGCATCAATTTTTTGGCGCTCTGCCTTCTTTATGGTCCAACTCTCACATTGGTAATGACTACTGGAAAGACCATAGCCTTGGTTATATGGACCTTTGTCAGCAAAGTGATGTCTTTGATTTTTAATAGACTGTCTAGATTTGTCACAGCTTTCCTTCTAATTTTCTTCTAATTTCATGGTTGCAGTAACCATCTTCAGTGATTTTAGAGCCCAAGAAGAGGAAATCTGTCACTGCTTCCACCTTTTCCACTTCTATTTGCCATAAAGTGATGGGACCAGATGCCATGATCTTAGTTTTTATAATATTGAGCTTTAAGTCAGCTTTATCCACTCTCCTCTTCACTGGAGGAGGGAATGGCAAACCACTCCAGGCAAACCACTCTCTTCCCACGAAAGCCCCATGAACCGTATAAAAAGGCAAACTGCTACATAGTCTATCATAAAACAGATATACTATACATTATTGAATTGTTCCTTCATTAATGGACATTTAGGTTATTTCCTGTTTTGAAAAAATGACAGAAATGGCTGCAGTGAAAACCTTTGCTCATATGTTGTTGAGCACTTGTATAAATGCACTGGATAAAATTCTAGAAATGAAATAACTGAGTCAGAGAAGATGTGTACAGAATGAACATTTTTATAGATTTTATAACTTGTGCTCCAAAAAAGTATCAATATTCACTCCCTCCAACAGTTATGAGAATTGCTATTCCCCCACATCCTCGCTAACAATGGGTATTGTTGCCATTTCTGCTATGCATTCCTTAGGAGGTTGAGGTTGAGTCTTCTTTTGCGGCTGTGTTTTTTCAGTGTCTTCCCAAAGATACTTAAAATTGTGATCACAAGGCCTGTTGGAGAGTAGTATCTGGGTCTAAGATCACAAGAAACTGTCAACAGGTTTCCCAAAGAAACTTCTGAGCACTGTGAGTTATTCAATGGGGACCAGGATTTTCTACCTGAAAATCTTGCACCGAACCATAGAGAGGCTACACATTTATCTTTTTTTTTTTTTCATGTGACAGTGGAAAAAAGAAGTGAAGATGAGTTTGAGCATTCCACCAAATCCGCTGACCTTGAAACAGTCCCTAGTTATCTCTCTATCTGGTTATCTTATGGCCTCATCAGTGTTTCTCTTTCTCTAAACAGTGCTTATAAGGGATGCCCCTATGAAGCGTTTAGAGCTGATAACTCCTCAGCAGCGGGAAAGGCTGTGGACATAGCTGGCCTTGCCTAAACTCATTCATCCCCTGATCTTGTGAGGACTCAGCAGACACTTGCTGCTCCCGGACCCAATAGGCAGACCAAGGGACTCATTAGGGTACCAACAAGTCAGGGGGCCCAAAGCAATAAGCAGAAAAAAAAAGAAAAAAAATGCAGCTTTGATAAATCTAGTATATTGTTTTTGGATAGAAACACATATATTGTGTTTGAAAAGAGGCGATTTTAACTTCAGCACACACATAAGTTTTGCATTTTATGAATACGTAGTGCCTTTATTTTGAATCACATTGAGGATGGTACCATATGTTCAGGGCTTAGCACTTCTTCAGGTTTGAACTGGCTCCTCTGGTCTCTCCCTAAACCCCCGAGGCATGATTAAATATGCTCTGAGGCTCGGGGATTTTCCCGTCCTTCATGGAGGCCCTGCCTGCTGGGACTCTAGAGATGGGGCTTCACTTGGGTGATGTTTCAGAATACCTGCATCACTGGATGGCAGGGGGAATTTCATCAGAAAGCACATGAAGGCTTCTGACAGTGTTGGTATTCAAGCAATATTAATTTCCTCCCCTTATTAGAAGCTTGTTCCATCTGAATCACGGGATTAACAGAGTAGGACTTTAAAGACTTTTAAAAAGTCCCTTATGGCTTTATACACAAAGTTTTAGAGAAACAAAAATTGAAGTTTTGCCATCTTCACCTTTGGTCATCACTTAGCCATGCCCAAAGTAGGGTCCTTACATTAATTTTTTCATTGAGTTGTGTTGAATTGAGTTGAATCATCCTCACATTTATGCTTGTTATTGTTTAGTCACTCAGTTGTGTCTGACTCTTTGTGATCCCATGGACTGCATGCCAGGCTTCCCTGTCCTTCACTATCTCCTGGAGCTTGCACAAACTAATGTCCATTGAGTCAGTGATGCCATTCAACCATCTCATCCTCTATCTCCACTTTCTCCTTCTGCTCTCAATCTTTCCCAGCATCAGAGTCTTTTCCAGTGAGTTGGCTCTTCGCATCAAGTGGCCAAAGTATTGGAGCTTCAGCTTCAGCATCAGTCCTTCCAATGAATATTCAGAGTCAAATGTGTAGTTCTTGATGGGACAAGCCCTCTGCTCCTTCCTGGAGCTTCTTAATATCTACTGTTTTCATTGTCTGTGGAAAGCTTCTATTTCATGTTAGAGAGAGCAAAGTAAACATGTGCGTTTCTACCACGTGCTAAGCTTAGCACCTCATTTTACCTTCCCAACAGCACTAGGAGTGTAATTATTTTATAACTAAAGACCCAGAGTTTCAACCATTTCTTCCCAGAGTCACACAAGTGACCTGGAGCAGAGCCAGGATTCAACACAGGTCCACTGGACGGCAACCATGATCTTATCTCACTGGCTGCTTCCAGGGTGTCCGGCTGGCCAGAGTAAGTCTAGTTCAGAAATACCAGTCCATGGCTGAGTCTCAGTTCCAGGTATAAACTGAATCCTCAACTCTTGTACCTTGTTGGTCAACTTGGACCTTGTTCAGCCACAGAATGTTCAGGGCTCAGATGTACCAACCACTGCTGTGGGAAAAATCTGAGTCATCCAGGGCACAGAAGTCAAGCACAGAAGGACACAGGAGCCTCCAAAGGGGCCATGGGGATGCGAGTTCACAGCCTCCTCTACAGCCCAGGCTCTTCAGTGTGTCCTGATCAAGATCCTTCTACAGTCCCTTTCTTAGGAGAGATCCACCTGCTTAATTAAGCTCCACGGCTTTAGAAACCACTTAGAGTACAGCCAGTCATGTGTTCAGTCGCTCTTTCATTCACCCAGTGACTTTTCACGGAGGTGCCCCCTCCACCACCAGCACCCCATCACTCAGGATGCTGGTAATAGAGCATGGAAAAGTGCTGTCCTTGATCTCCGGGGGCTAACCAGTTATAGCATGGAGATAGCTAAAGCCAACAGCCACAGAAGTAATGCATCCATCACAATTATAAGTGAGATAAGGAGAAGAAGGTGCATAGAAGTCTAGCAGTAACATTTATACTGAGACCTAGAGTGTGAGCTGAGGTTGACCAGGTGAAGGGGTGGGAAAGGCATTTACTTGGTCAACCTACCAGGCATGACTTGGTGCATTGCAGGTACCAGCTCAGTTAATCCTCATGACAACCCTATGATTGGGATATTATTCTCCTCATTTTACAGATGAGGATACCCAGGCACGGAGAGGTTACCTGACTTGTCCAAGGTCACCCAGCTAAGAAAGGTCAGAGCCAGAATGCAAACTCGTCAGCATATGAACACTTCTCAAAACAGGGATGTGATGCAGTGCCCAGGGAGTGAGCACAGCTCAAGAAAATGAGGGATGCAAGGATGGAGCCTGGAGTTAAGGATGACCTGGTCAAGTGGACTGAAAACAGTAGTGAGGGAGGTAGAATCAGAGACAGGCATGTTAAGAGACCCAGAAAGAAGTTTCTAGGAGGGAGCAGTCTACTGGCCCAATGGTGCTGAGAGGTGGGGAGGATGAGGACTGAGAATTGACCATTGGGTACCATTGTAACCCTTGGCAAGAGCAGTTTCAGGGGGGGTGGTTGGAGCAAAGCCTGGTTGGAAAGGGTTCAAGAGATGATGGGCAGAGGGAAGGTAGTGACTGTGAAAATCAGTTCTTCTGATGAATTTTATTCTGAAAGGGAGAGGAAGAATAGGGTGCTAGCAGAAGAGTGATCTAGTTCCAAGGGATTTTTTTCTTTCTATTAAATTATTTTTTAAAGATGGAAGGGAGTAAAATATGTGTGTGCATTGATGGGAATGCTTCACTAGGGAAGGGAGAACTGGGCAGAGAGAGTGCATGCAGTGCACAGTGACACCCCAGGGCAACACAAAGGCGTGGAGTCCAGGTGGAGTGCAGGGCTGGCCTCAGACAGGTCTGTGACCCTGGGCAGACTTCCCTGAGAGTTTTTCAATGACAGGACCCTGAACAGCATCACTAGATGATCTGGTTTTCCCTTCGTACTCAATGAGATCTGAGCAGAGCCACAAAGACCAGGAGGCAGTGTTCTTCTCCAGACATTGCAAGGGCTGAAGGGTGTCTCTGGACCTTGTCCCCAGGTGTCATCAGCCTTTGTTGATGGTGAAGCCTGAGAGGATAGTCCTGATACTGAATGCTGGGAGGGAGGATCAGCAGTGGGTGTGTTTCAGGAGCTGTGAGCTGAGGGAGCAGGAGAGGGTCAGCTCTATCAGTTTAGGAGAGTTTTCTCAAAGGCTTGCATGACTCTTGCTTTTCAGGGACCCTGGGGAGCTGTGCTGTCATGTAACAAAACATCAACCCATTGGACAAAGAAGATGGCTGTGAAACTGAATTCCAGCAAGTTTACTTAAACTTATCTTAGAATTTCTAAGGCATAAAATTGGCCGCTCGGTGCCCTGGAATGATTTAATCTTTTTCAAGGTTTGAACTTAAGAAATACACAGCTCACAGCAGAACTTAAGAAAGGTTCCACCCCAGCACTTCAAAGTGTACTTTCTCAGTCTGGCTGTGTTTGACAGATAAATACAAAACAAAAAGAGGGGAGGAACTAAATTTGGAGAGCTTTGAATGTAAAATCAGGGGATTCCCCGTTAGGGAAAAATTCCTCTGGTTAAAAAAAGAATTGGGTAAATGAAGCAGAAACACCAGTGGCATAAGACACCGGCATACCACAGGCCTAGCTACTTCATTAACCACCTTCTCATTAAAAGAAAAAAAAGTCTTAAAAATAATATATAGGTATATATTGCCCACCCTACACCCTGGAGAACTTGCATCAGTTTCCCTTTTCTTCCATTTATTGTAGGTTGTATTGTACATGGTCTTCCTACAGAGTAATAAAATGTAAATGTGGCTTTTGGGGATGCTAATGTTTCAGGTTGGCTGAACATGAATTCCCAGCCAGTTATGGGTTGAGGGGCCTAGGAGGAAGCTGTGAGAACTGAGTGGGAGGTGGAGAGGAGAAAGGAAAACTGAAGTTGCCCATTGTTCCAGTTTGAGAAAACTGGAATTTAGGAAACCGTGTGATTTGATGTGAGCTGGATACTTCAGGGGACATAAGGAGGGGGTCTATATGCTAACCCCCAGAGGCAAGTGGGCTCCAAAAGGCCTGAAAGCAGCAAGCAGCCCATTGAGGAAGGTCTTGCCAACTACAGGGAAGGAGAAAAGGAAGGACTGGCTCACCTCAAAGGAGAGGACTCCGTTCTCTATGGCTGGGAGGCTGAGCTCGAGTCTTACAGAAGACCCCTCGCAGAAAGGGGGCCAAGAGAGGGCAAAAATGAAAGGCCATGGTTCCCCATGAAACGTGGTAGAACAGGGCCCAGGCTGTGATTTCCCATAACAGTCAGGTCCTTTGGGGTGGGAGCCCATAGTTGCCCAGCAGACATTTGGGAGGCCTGCCATGAGTTTGTTTTCTTTAAACCCATCTTCCAGTTTTATAATGGAAATAGATGGTGAGAGGGGTTCATGCACAGAAATTCATTAAAACCAAATTGATTAAAACCAAAATAGGAGTGGCCCGAAGCTCCAGAGTGGGATTCATATAGAAAGTCTTCACAAAAGAATGTGACTCCGGTTTCATATTTCTGGATGGAAAATCCAACTTTCACTCCACTTTGAAGTGAGGCTGGTCCTGGCAGGGCCCCCAGGACAGCTGGGGAGACACCAGGATGGAGGCATAGAGGGACGGCGAGGGGTGGGTGAGGATGCCTGGGCGCGTTGCCTGGGGGACCAGACAATTATGAAGACCGGTGGGGATGGGAGGGGAGCTGGAAATCCACGATTGGCGAGTGCGAGTTTGACAATGGCAAGAGGTTCCACAAGCTTCAGGGAAGGTGAAGTCATTTTAAGGAAGGTTGAAAGGTGGGAATCAAGAGAGTCTGGAAGGGACTTCTCTCAGCCTGCAGGTGTGTGGAGAGGTTTTTGAACTGTGCTGGGAGAGACGGACGCTGAGGAAATTGGTGGAGAACCACAAAAGCTGATAAGAGGAGGTAGATGGGTAGATATACCGGGACAAACGGGGAGGAAGCCCACGCCATGCATTTGTATTCTTCGTACCGTTGTCCGCGCCTATGTGCTGTCACACTGCAGCTGCCCCGGGAGTTCCCAGAACCTAGCACCATGCCTGCACGTGGATGACACCCACTAACTAGCTGTGTGATGAGTGAATGGATGGAGCAATAATAACTGAAATGGATTGAAGCTACCATGGGAAACAATTTGGTGATTCCTCAAAAAATCAAACATAGAATTACCATAAGACCAGCAGTTCCATTTGCTAGTATTTGTATATCCAAAGCATTGAAACAGGGACTTGAACAGATATTTGTACACCTGTGTTCACAGCAGCATCATTCACAACAGCCAAGAGGTGAAAATGACCCAAGTGTCCGTCATCGGATGAATGGATAAAAGAAATGTGGTGTAGATGCACAATAGAATATTCTTCATCCAAAAATAGGAAGGGAATTCTGACGCACGCTACAACATGGGTGAACCTGGAAAACATTAGGCTAAGTGAAATAAACCAGACACAAAAAGATAAATATTGTATGATTCCATTTATATGAAATATCTAGAATAGTTAAATTCATCAGGACAGAGTAAATCTGAGGTTACCAAGAGGTGGAGGGATGGGAAGATGTGCTTAATGGGTAGGGAGTTTCAGCTGGGCAAGATGAAAAGTTCTGAAAATAGATAGTGGTGATGGTGATACAACAGAGTGCACGTCCTTAGTGTCACTGTTTTCTACACTTAAAATGGGGAAAATAGTAAATTGTATGTTATGCACAGTGCCTGGGGTTCACTGGATAAATGGTAGTCTCAACAGGGTCACTGTGAGAATTAAGTGAATTAAAGCATAAAGGGGCTTAGGAAAGGTTTTAGTATATTGAACACGCTCAGTACATTTTGGGTGGTTACTGTGTTCATTTTACAGATGTAAATTTGAGACTTAGAGATAAAGAGAAACACAGGTGGCCAGTGAGGTGCCTAAGTGGGCTGCAAAGCTAGACCTGAATGAACACAGAAGCCGCATGGTTTCCGGACACCACGTGGTCTCTTCCAGCCCCAATCAAGTCAACATTAGAGGGAGAATCAACATGTGGGCAGCAGAATTTATGGAGGAGGCATTTATTAAGCCCTGACTGTGTACTCAGCTCCACTTGTTATTAAGAAGACCAGAGAAATAGAAAACCCTCTTCCTGCCCTCAGTGATTTGACTTAGATACATGGTGTCACACAGCAGATCTCAATATAAAACGATCTCAGATTGTACAGCACCCACCCCCACGGGCTGTGGAATCCCAGGGGAGAGAGTTAAGGTGGGATTGAGCTAGCAGGGCTAGCTGGGGCCAGGGCTTCCTGGAGAGGAGTCATTGAGCACACATTACAGTCTAGGTGACAGAAAAATTCCAGTGGATAAATATGAGTAATATTAATACCAGATTACAATCCCTTGTCTGCAAGGCTGAGGTCCAAATATCTTGACAACAGAAACAATTGTTTTGTTATTGTTGATGTTATTGTTAATCTGTTGCCAAATCTTACCAGGCAGCAAAACTTGACCTGAACTGAAAAAGCTCTTTCAGTTAAGAGGCCCTGTCTTAAGCCCCTCCATGAAGATCAATAGAGCTGCTTCAGAATCATGAATATGTCTTATGTGGGCACATTCTGCCCTGGCACCCACCAAGGAAGATATGTCAAGAGATGGTTAGGCACCATATTACCTTCTAAAATAAGAAAAACTGGATGCAGTAAGTCAGACAAAGAAAGACAAATACTATATGATTTTACTTACATATGAACACTTACAAAAGAAAAAACACCAAGTTCATAGAGAACAGATAGTAGTTGCCAGAGGTGGACAGGGGAAGTGGGAGAAATGGGTGAAGGTGGTCAAAAGGAACAAGTTTCCAGTTACAAGATAAATAAATCCTGGGGATGTGATGTACAGCATGGCGACTACAGCTAATAATACTGTATTGTATATTTGAAAGTTGCTAACAGAGTAGGTTTTAAAAGCTCTCATCACAAGAAAAAGTATTTGTAACTACGTGAGCTGGATGTTAACGAAACACCACAGTTGATCATTTCATAATCTATACACACGTCAGCTCGTCAA
This sequence comes from Giraffa tippelskirchi, assembly GCF_054371585.1. NCBI lineage: Eukaryota > Metazoa > Chordata > Mammalia > Artiodactyla > Giraffidae > Giraffa > Giraffa tippelskirchi. The sequence continues at coordinate 140,814,519 of NC_137281.1, read as the reverse complement.
GTTGTACACCTAAAATTAGTATATTATGTGCCAATTTTATCTCAATTAAAAAAAAAGTTATGACCTTTGGCCACAAGTGTTTTGGATGAAAGATTGATAACTTGCATTCATCACATGATAGACAATGGGAACCAGGCATTTTGCCAAGTGCTCTACCCACATTAACTCATTTCATCTTCATAGCAACTCTATGAGCCAGGTCCTACTATTATCCCCATTTTTCAGGTGAGGAAACTGAGGCCAGAGAAGATAAGCAGCTTACCCAATGCTACAGATTTGTAAGTGATAGAGCTTTGTTTGAAGCTACAGTCTTCTTGTTTGAACAATAGCGTTTTGGTCGTGTCTTGGTGCAACAGTTTTAGAATCAAGGTGAAAGTGGAAGTCAGACTATGGAGGTCTTTGGAGGAAGGAGCTGGAGGGGAAATGAGACCCCAGAACTGAGTTATCCATCTGTGTGTTGACAAAGAGGGAAGGGCATACGTATGAGCGTCTGAAGTGACCTCCAGATCAGGTGGGACTGGATGGGTAACCAGGGTTGGGGCTGCAGAGGGGCTGGGACTCCCTGGCTCCCCGTGGCTGAGGCTGTAATTTGGAAAACACAGAGCGTGGGGGAGCCTGGGTGCCCGAGCTTGGCCTTTAGCTTGTCGCCTACCCTCAGACATAAACGGCCACTCTCAGGCCTGTAGCCTTTCCCCTTTCTTTTGAAAGAGGAAGCAGCCCCAGAAGGTCCCTCTTCCTTACTCTCTATGGTGTGAAGAAGAGGAACTTGGTTCTGATTTGGATTTTTTGAAGAAATCTTGCTTTGATGTGGCTCAATCCAACTTCTTCATTTGCTGGTCTGACAGGGACCACAGTGGCGGTGGCTCCTCAGGGACAGGCCGGAGGGACTCTGAGTCAGAGACCCCTGAGGGTGGAGTTTCCCAGCCCTGACTCCGTGGGTACCTCCAGTTCTCTCCAAGGATACCAGAATCTTCTCAAGGCAAAATTTAAATATTTATTTAAATATTGAAATAAACTTTCTACAAAAATAGAACTATGGGAAAAAAATCAGCCTATACCACCCAGCATCTTTTTTTTTTTTTTTTTTTTTAACAATTTGTCGGTAGTTTTTTAAAGAAGTTTTTTATTTATTTACTTTTGGCTGTGCTGTGTCTTATTGCTGCTTGGGCTTTTCTCTAGTGGTAGTGAGGGGGGGCTACTGTTGGTAGCAGTGTGCGGGCTTCTCACTATGGTAACTTGTCTTGTTGTGGAACACAGGCTCTGTGGTGTGCAGCCTTCAGTAGTTGTGGCATGTGGGCTCAATAAATTGTGGTTCCCGGGCTCTAGAGCACAGGCTCAATAGATGTGGCACATTGGCTTACTTGCTCTGTGGCCTGTGGGATCTTCGTGGACCAGGGATTGAACCAATGTCTCTTGCGTGGACAGGCGGACTCTCTACCACTGAGCTACTAGGGAAACTCTGGCTGTGTCTCTTAAATTCTTAATGAAATACAGCTGAAGATGGTCCTGCCAACGTTGGTGGAGGATTTTCCATGAATGTGCTTTGTAAATTATAAAGCACCCCACAGTGCTTGTAATGATCAATGCTGCCTGATCATTACCCCTGAGCAGAAAATCCTACTATTGTGCCTCTACCTATTCTGCTTTCCTGATGGAGCAGAGACCTGATAGGCATCATTCAGGTTACTACCAATACTTCCCTTCTGTAGGCCTCGATTTCCATATTAGTCAGGCTAAGCAAGGCTATGCTGAAGTGACAAATAAACCCCAAGCGTCAGTAGCTTAACATGATCAAGTTTCATTCTTGCTCTAACGAGGGTGGACAGAACCTCTTCCATCTTGTAGCCATGCTGTTGAAGCACGTGGCCCGTAAGATCACTATGGAAAGGGAAGGGAGACATGGTGAAAGCACACCATCTCTTAGCTGTTTGGGCTTGGGATTGACCTGTCATTTATAGTTTATTGGCCAGAATGAATCACATGATCCCTGACTAGCTGCAGGGAAGACTGGGAAATGAAGGGGGAGCACTGGATATTCTGTGAGTACAATGGACTCTGCCATGGTTTCCTCATCCCTCTAACAGGAGGGTTGGACTAGATCATCTCAGAGCAGGTATCACCTGCTCTGGGCTTCTAGGACTGTGTCAACCAGAGATCTGGAAGTTGATGACTTACAGCAAGCAATAACTCTGGGTTACTGCATACAGCTTCCATGAGAAGAACTGCATACTATCCCCCTAAAAATCAATTTCACCTTCTTCACCTTCCCCAGATCCATCTCTGAGTTATTTCTGCTCTGCTGTACCTCCCAAGTCCCAAATACTCCAGCCTGTGAAATCAAATGACCCCTTTCAGTGCAGATGCTTTTCTTCCTGGAAGAAATGGGGCCTGCGCTGAAGAAGGACACTGAAAAAGAGCCAGGTTGCTGGCGGGCTGGGACCACCTGAAAACCCTGGGCCTTGGGACCCCTTTCTTCTCACATCTCTAGAGGAAATTGGGGATAATTGTAAAAAGCTCTTCCTGCTTTTTCCCATTTCCCTCTTCATCTGTGTGCTCTTGCTACTCCCCTTCCCATTCTGGGGAGTTCCACATTGATCTCAGACAGGATGGTTAAGGGTGGTCCACGTGCATTTGAAAGGCATGGTGATCACTAGGAGCTGGCATAGGTTCCCAGGAACAATTCTTGGTCCCCTTCCTTTTCTGACACGAAGTCTGAATTGTCAGATCAGGAACCTGCTATGGACATACTAGTTTTACATTTCAGCGTGGGCATTTGATAAAGTCACATGCTCTCAAGGAGGAGGATTGCAGGTGTGTAATGGCATCAAGTCACATGCTGCTGGTCTGTCCCTGCACAAGCCCCAGTTGTGATAATTGGGCTTCTGTCTTTTTCAGGAGACACATCTGCAATCTTAGTTTGGTCAAAGGGTCCTACCTGTGGAAGCCTGGCCTACATTTCTCTCTGCAGGAATGTCAGAGACCCTGAATATTGCTTCTCGTTGATTACTTATCGCCACTGAGTAGCCTGAGTAGCAACAACATACGCCCTGACTTGGCGAAGGATCCCCCAACTCCAAGTGCTTCTACACTGGTATGGGCCTCCAGTGCTGCTGTGGTTATTCTAAAATCCTTAGACACTCTTATTTGTTCCATCCAGAGGTGGTATCTATGTTCCTCCCCTGAAATCTGATAGTCTTGCAGCTGCTTTGATCAGTAGACTATGGAAAAGTGGTGCTCTGTGACTTCTAAGGCTGGGTCATAGAAGGCTCCATAGCTCCTGCCTTCTGGAATATTCACTTGGTGCTCAACTGCCAGGCTATGAGACACCCAAGCCAGGCGGAGAAGCCACATGTAGCTTTAAGTTGGGCAGTCCCAGCTGAGCCCACTTTTGAATTATTCCAACACAGTTCCAGACATGTGAATGGAGAAGCCTCTAGATAACTCCAGCCCCTGCTATTCACATGGCCTGCCCTTTTCTCATCATCCACTTCCCCAACTGAAGCCTGAGACATGGTAAAGCAGAGGAAAGCCATCTCTGCAGTGCTCTGTCCAAATTCCTTACACACAGAATCTCAGAGTATGATAAAGCAGCTGGTGTTTCATATCGCCAAGCCTGAGCTCGTTTGTTCCATAAAAACTGATAACTAAAAAACCACTTTGTCCTTCTGCCATTAGCATGGAGATGGATGGATCAACATCAACTTTCAGAAAGGAAGCCTCTAGCAGTGGGGTGCACAACCCATTCCTATACACCTCTCTGATGACAAAGACTTACAGGGAGCCACAACAACAGCAACAATGAGAACACTGGAAGGATTATTTGGAAATAGTGGATGTCACACACAGAGACAGAGAGACAGGACATGGGGGGGATGGGGTTAGTATCCTGGGCTGAGATGAACCTAAATCCTGCACTTAGGTTTTAAAACTCAAATGCAGAAAGACAGGTGAAGTAAGGGTTAGCCAGGCAAAGGGAGGGGTTGACTATTCCAAGAAAGAGGGATGGGTGAGATGGGAAACACTTTGGAGTAATGGAGGGAGAGTCTGTGGGTGGAATACAGAAGAAGGGGGAGGGCCTCAAGATGAGACTGGCCAGTGGGCAAGGTTGTGTCAGACCAGGTCTCAGGAGCCATGGCAGGAAGGTGCTGGGAACCTGGATCTGGCTGTTTAATATCTTGGGTTGGCAACCCCCCTTGCAGATTCTAAAACTGAATAGAACTAGTTAAGCCAAGACAACTTGTAAACATATGACCCAGAAACCCAGGCATAAAAACAGCTGGATTTCCTGGGAGTTTATTCTGTTCAGGTTCAATCCACTTATAGCACTGGACACACGGTGCACTGGAGTGACCCCAAAGATTGCTGGCCCGGTGGTCATCCTGACTCCTTCCATTGTTAATCCTGGCAGTGCTCATGGATTCTGTTGTTGTGGGTCTGCATCCTACCTTGTTTAAGAAATTCCTGAAAAGACTGGGGTGGTGGAGGGGGTGCCCTGGATGGCAGTGATTTTCTGAGGCTACCGTGTTGGACCCTGGTGGGACGAGGGCCCTTGGGATACTTCTTTTCAGGAGAGATCTGGTCTGGGTGTGGGGCCTAGGAAGGGTGAGGACCCTGCCAGTGCGTGAACCCTGGATGGCTCAGTGGAGGGGGTATCGCAGGTGCCAGTGGAGCATGGCACAGGCTCTGCCTGGCTTCTTGCTCCCTCTCAGGGTTTATCAGGGGATTGTGCTGTAGCCAGACTCAGTCCTCCTCCAGACCTACCTACCAGGGCTGCAGAAAAAAACCTAGAAATTCCCCAGCTAATCAGGCAGTGGCTGTGTATGGAAGCTATCTCCGGTGCTGCCTGGGTTTGCTTTTGCAAGGTCAGGAGCTGAAGATGCTTTTGGAGACCCTGAGCAGGGGGCACGAGGGCCTTTTCTGTACCCTGAAATTTCCAGAAGGCAGAGTCCCATGCTGAGACGGCTAGATTGATCGATGCCCTCCCTCACCTGTGGCTGCCACCTGCAAGTGGCTCTTCAAAACCTGCCTGTGTCTGTGTGGTACCTCCAGCCAGGGTCCGCTTGTTACTAGTGCTCAGGTGTTGGGCTCCGCAGGGTAGGTGGGAGAGACAACTGTGGCCACTCTTGGAGCATCTGATTATACCAGACTGAGACTTCAAATAGCATGAACTTAATTAAAAAAATTTATTTATCTTTTTACTGAGGATAGTTTATTTACAACATTGTGTTAACTTCTGCTATACAGAAAAGTGATTCGGTTATGGCTACATATACATTGTTTCTTTTTTAAAAGATTTTTTTTTGATGTGGACCATTTTAAACGTCCTTATTAAATTTGTTACAATATTGCTTCTGCTTTATGCTTTTATAGTTTGGCCATGAGACATGTGGGATCTTAACTCCCCGACGAGGGGATGGAACCCCCATACCTTGTATTGGAAGGCGAAGTCTTAATAATTGGACCACCAGGGAAGTTCCCATATTCTAAAAAATCTTACTGAAGTGGAGTTGGTTTACAACACTTTGTTAATTTCTGTGGTGCATACATTCTTTTATATATTCTTTCCCATTATGGTTCATCACAGGATATTGAATAGAGTTTCCTGGGTTATACAGTAGGACCTTATGTATCCATTCTCTATATACTAGTTTCCATCTGGTAATCCAAATCTCCCACTCTAACCCTCCCCTCCCCTTCTTCCCCCTTGGCAACCACAAGTCTGTTCTCTATATCTGAGCATCACCTTGATTTAATCATCACAGTAAGCCGCTGGAATAAGTATTATTTTTATTTTGTAGATAAGGAAACTGAGACCCGAAGAGGTTAAGGGGTTTATCCAGGCTATACAGCTTGTGAGGGGCAGAGCCAGGACACAAACCCACAACTGCTTGACCCTAAGCCAGTGCTCATAACCACCACGTGTGTGTGTGTGTGCGTGCTCGGTCACTTCAGTCATCTCCAACTCTTTGCGACTCCATGGACTGTAGCCCGCCAGGCTCCTCTGTTGATGGGAATTCTCCAGGCAAGAATACTGGAATAGGTTGCCATGCCCTCCACCAGGGGATCTTCCAGACCCAGGGATCGAACCCCCGTCTCCTACGGCTTCTGCATTGGCAGATGGGTTCTTTACCACTGAGCCACAGGGGAATCTCATAACCATGACATAGACCACCTTTCAAAATGTTATTTCAGGGGAGTCACAGAACAGCAGGTGGAGACCCCTGGGAATGTGACGCTGTTGGAGGGTGGTCCCAAGCAGTACAAGTCAGGGCATAACCTTAGGTGAGGCCTGAGATGCAGCGTGAGGGCCTGGCAGAGGTGCCCACTCCCCTCCCCGCTACCTGTGCTCTGCTGAGGAGCATGTGGGCACCACTTGACCAGCTCTCTTGCCTCACCTGACTGTGACTTGGCAGAGATGGCCTGAAAGTCCCCACGTCGCTCAGCTTCCAGGCAGGTCAGGGCTGGAGGAGGGTGGGTCCTGGGAGCTCTGTCACTGGGGGAGGACAACCGGGTTGACTGAGCTGAGAAGGGCTGGGGGTGCTGAGGAAACACCAGGGTGAAGGGTGGCCTGAAGCTTGGATCCTGACAGCTGAGGGCTTCAGGCTGGCTGGCAAAGGGCTAGGTACTTTCTGGCAATGGAGGAACATCTCTTCCTCTGAAATGCTGAGGTCTGGCCATACTCTCACTCTGCAAAGTTACTTTCTTCTCCGTCAAACGGACCGTTGTGAGTTCCTCAGGGATATAGTGCCCGAGTAAGAAATCTGAGCGGCACAGAAGGGTTTAAGGGGATTTGAGAGTAACTCTGGGGGTGGGTGAGAGTTTTAGGTGTGGAGTTGGATGGGAGAGAAACCTGGAGGCTGGCTGGGAAGAGACCTGGAGGTATCCCGGTTGAGAATACCTCTCTCTCAATTCCCTGTGCAAAGAGGCATCTGGAAGCTCCCTACTTGCCGATAGGGTAAGAATTCTGGAATGCTTCTTCGAGTGAAAAAGCCTGGGGAGCAATACTGTATATATGTGATATCATACTACATTTGTGCAAAAGAGGAATCAAAAAGGCAAATATCTGTAATCATATTTGCTTATAATTACAGAAAGAAATTTTGGAAGGCTAGGTAAGAAATGAATGAAGATGGGTATATGGACATAAGAACTGGATGGATGAGGGGGACAAGTGGGAATGAGACATTATTTATCACTTGCTATGTTTTTATTTCTGACCATGGATTTACCTATTTTAAAAAGTCCTTTTTACTTTTGACAAAAACAAAAAAAATCAAGACTCTCTAACTCTTAGGTGCTCTCTTCGTTATTGCCTCTTATCTCCTGGCTCCTATTTCCCAGTTCATTTTTACTAACATTATCACTGCTTCCATTGCTTGATTTTTTTTTCACCTTTAGTCCAATTCCAGGCCTCCCTATTTAAAACAAAACAAAGTTTCTCAGATCTCAGCTCTCCTCTGTGACATTCTCCTTGAGTAGACATGGACAGCAACGACAGCTGGTCCCCTTCATCTCATGGGACCTTGGCTCTGAAACCCGATGGTCCGCCTCTCCTGGTGACAGTGAGGCCAGCCATGGCCTCGGCAAGCTGGTCCACTCTCCAACTCCAGTCATCTTCAGTACATCCTTGTACATTCTCTGTCTCTGCCCCTGTGCGGGCCTCCCATTCTGTAGTCACAGCTGCGGAGCTGTATCTCAGCCATCTTGTCCATCAAATAATCAATCCTCACCAACTCTCAGGCTCCTCAGGTATCTCTTGGTCCTTTCTTCACGAGGCTAAATACTCTTGAGTCCTGTAACTAATTCTACAATGCAGACATCATTCCTTCTTTTGAAATCACACCAAGCATCTCTCTTAATTTTAGAGCCTCTGTTTTATAACAAGAGGTTAAGCCCTAAGAGGGCTTCCCTGGTGGCTCAGTGGTAAAGAATCCTCTGCCAATGCACGAGATGCAGGAGCCTCAGGTTAAATCCCTGGGTTGGGAAGATGCCCTGGAGGAAGAAATGGCAACCCGATCCAGTATTCTTGCCTGGAAAATCTCATGGACAGAGGAGCCTGGTGGCTACAGTCCATGGAGTCGCAAAGTCAGATGTGACTCAGTGACTAAACAACAATAAAGCCGTAAATACCTAGAGACCAGTGAGAGATCAGTGCACGGTTTTTCTCTGCCTCTCTGCTTGGACCCCTCTTGAACAAGCATTCGGATTTCTTACATGCTGTTGTTTTTCTTTGCAGTTCACAGAGTGCCACCATCCTCTTTATCTCAGTCCATCAGACCATCTTCGTGTCTTATTATTTCCACTGATTCAGGTTAAGCTCGGCCCAGTGTGCTCTTTATTTAGATCGTCTTTATTATACCTGTGGGCAGATCTTATAAGCAGGCCTTGGCACTGGTTTACTTGTGGGTTTCCTTTGAAAAGGTCAGTGTGAAACAGGAAATGTGACTAAGAAAATCTTCCTCCATGAAGCCTCACTTCATTAACTGGAAAAAGTCTCCTGTCCCCTCTCCCCCCGTACTTACTCATGACCCAGACACATTTCAAAAGAACACATAGTTCCCCAAACACTGAAATGTGCACACTAAGGCTCATGTGTAGAGTGAGTGGTGGTTTGTCAGGTTTGCCCCGTCTGGAGTCCATCCTCAAGCCAGCTCGGGCGACCTGTCTCCGTTCTTCGGAGAGTCTGAGGATGGCTGGGGACATGGGAGGTCTGGGAGACCTCATGCCTAACCAAGGAGCGGAGTGGTACTTAGGAGCTGGGATAGTCGGCAATACTCACATGTGTAAAAGGCTGAGCCAGAATGGGAATACGGGTCTCCTGACTCTCAGGCCACATTTGCCCAATTAAACCACATGCCTACCTCTTTAAGCTTCTGGAGGGACCCCTGCATCTTTCTTCTTACAGCAGATAAGCCAGGTGATGCTGCAGTGTGGACAGGTGGTTACCAGGAGATGACCCTGGGCCAATAATCTGGGCATTTGGACAGGGCTTCCTCGGGGAGGCAATAATTGTGGCACTTGGGGTTGCCTGGTTTGCAACCTTGCTTTGGTTTCCTCACCTATAAGATAGAAAAGTAATAGCTCTTACCTTTTACAACTAGCATGAGGGGAAAATAATGCCCAGAAATCATTTAGAGCAGTCTTGGTGTGTGATCACTCTATAACAGTTAGCTATTATTATTCTGATGGGTTGGTCGGCTTTACTCCATTCTATTCAACTCAATGAGAATTTGGCACCAACCGTGGACTTTACTGGGGCTGTGAAAATGGCCACATTGAAGCTCCACCTTAACCCTGGCCAGTCTCCCAACAGCCAGCAGTTTGTTTTAAGAAAAGCTGGGGAAAAAAAAGAATATAGATGGTCCAATGCACAGTCAACCCTGGCAGGGGTTAGGCTATGTGGCATGGAGCCTGCCTCTGAGGTGGCCTTGTTCAGGGCTGCCAGCAGTGTCCAGTTCTCAGAGGACTTGGGCTCAGTATTGATACTGGCTTGGCAGCTGATACTGAGATGGGGAGTATGGATTGAGTCGCAGAAGCTTGGGGCTCCATTTACTTGGAGCAGACAGAGAGACTGTATGGGATGACATAAGGGGAACCATGGCCAGGCTCAAGGATGCTGAGACCCGCTTGACTCACCCTTCCATTTGCTCTCTCAAGACCTCAGTGTGCATGCTGGGAAATTCCTGGGGGAGGTTAAACCCCAGCCCTAAAAGGCACGTAGATGCTTCTTCAGAGCTTCAAGTTGCCTCACTCTGCCCGCTAGCTTCCTGAAAATGTAGTCTTGCCACACTGGAGGAAGGATGGACCAAAAGCAGCGTGGGATCCTGTGTTAGCAGGGTTTAACAGAGGGAGAGTCAGAGCCGCAGCTGAATGTGTGGAAAGTTAACAAGGCTGAAATTTTATTAAAACTTATTTCTACCACACACACCCATGCGTTATGTAACAATTTTCCAATGTAAGTACAAACCTTTGGTTCTCTCAGCCCACACTGTCCTCTTCCCCAACTGTCTACACACTAGGGTCAGGGACCCTCTTTCAAAAAGTGGAGCAGGTGTGCCTAGGTGCAGAGATGCTCTTTGCAGATTATCCATTGCATCCTGCTAACACTTAGGCTTGGCGTGTGTTCATCCACATTATTGTCACCTACTGAGTGACAAGAGCATTTTCTTTCTCAACCATTCTTGATGGAGAGACCAACAGTCCTTACTTGAATGCACTGGTGGACATTTGTCACAATGTCACTGGCTTGCTGCAAGTGGGTGGGGTTGATGATTTCTTAGAAATTTGCTCTGATGTTGAGTATTTCCCAATAAACTGGAAGAAAAAGAACACATATGACACATAACAGGCATTCGATAAACACAAACAATTACTACTTAGGGGAAAAAAAAGAAATTTGCTGTTTCTAAATGGGACTAAAATAATCCTTAAATTCTCTTATGGATCCCTACCTGGGATGTATTCAGTCTTAAAATGAAAAGTCAAACTTTTCATTGATTCTAGCTGATTTGGATGAGATTAACGGCTTCCCAGGTGGTTCAGTGGTAAAGAATCCACCTGCCAATGCAGGATACACAGGAGTCTTGGGTTGGGAAAATCCCCTGGAGGAGGGCATGGCAACCCACTCCAGTATTCTTGCCTGGGAAATCCCATGGACAGAGGAGCCTGGTGGGCTACAGTCCACAGGGTCGAAAAGAGTCGGACACGACTAAGCACTCATGCATGTATGAGATTAAATTCTTGAGTAAAAAGGATTTTTTGGTAAATTTAAAAGTGGGACTGCTAGGTGTTTCCAGTTATTAACCTAGTATTTAAAAGCATCGTGTCTTGATTTTCCTATTTTTTTACTTTGTCTGAGTTCCCTCGCTTTCCTTCCAGAGTTCCTTACGCAGATCTGGGAAGGAACGACGGGATAAAAGCAGGAGTTGGTTTGGAGGTCTGAAACGGGAAAGAGCAGACATTTCCAGCTCCCAACATCCCTATTTCCCAAATATTTTCTGAGCCCCAGAAAATGGCTCTTGGTTGTTTTGCCCTCTGAAGCGTCCCCTGCTTCTCTGCTAGCCCTCGGGGCTCAGTCCCAGAGGACCCCTGCTCCCAGCCTCCTGGGTGCAGGCTGGGAGGGGGCAGATGTGTGTGCAAGGGTGGGAGCCTCACACTGCCTGCCTCTCCCAATTAATTCCCCAAAGGGAACAAAGCCTTATTTCTTTCCTCTCAGTTCCCAGGCATTGGCTGGGGCAAAACAATCCTTGGCAGCTCAGGGGTTAAAAACAAAACACAGCAAGGAGGGGAGGGGGGGAAACAAGCCAGGCAGCTGCAGCAGCTCCTTAGAGCCCACTGCAGGCTCAACCGAGGCCCCAGCAACTCCTTGGAGACTTGAACCCTAGGCAATGGAATTTTCCCTTGCATAGAGGCTATTGTCCTCTGGAAAGGGCCAGGGCCAGAGGAGGCCCGCTGATCACCCTAAGCTGCAGCCCAGGGAGCTCCGAGGGCTCCACGCCACCCAGCTGAGCTTGGGTGAAAAGGCAATGGGGGTGCACCCCACCCCACCCCACTTTGAGAAAATGGAAGGTCTGGTGGGGGGCTTCCAAAGGCCAGGGGAACCAGTTGTTACCCCACTCCTCAGCCCCAACCAGCCCAGTCACTGGGATGGAATAAGAGGCTTGGTTCCCTTGGCAACCGCAAGAGCTAGGTCTTTCACAGCTAGCAAGATGGGCTTGGGGTGGGGGTTGGGGGGCAATGAGCGGGAGGAGGGGAGGGGCAGCCTGTTTGCCAGCACAGTTTGAGGGACTCTTTTGTAGGTTCCCGCCTGGGAAATCCGGGATACCCTAAGTGTGGGGGCTGTTCTTAACTGCTTCCCAGTTCTGGGCCATGGTTGGTGGTCCATGATGGGAATGGAACTGAGTAGGCCTCTCATGAACTTCATGGACGACTCAGGAGAGTTCAGCCAAGCCTACCTTTATAGGTAGCAAGGCCCAGCCTTGTTTTGTAACTGGAGACCCCTGGAAGTGTTGATAGATGCTTGAGTTCATAGAGAGCTATTTGTGAAGCAGAGATTAGAATAGCAGGCGCCCGTCTCCTGGGTCTGATCTCAATGGACAAGACAAGGCTATTTTTAATATCAAGCAAGAGAGTTGCTGAAACACAGACAAAGTGCAGAACCTGGACTAACTTTGTCTCAAGCACTAGGCTTTGTGAAAGGAGTTAAAAAATCTATACACATACCAAACAGATGCTTTTTGCCTCAGTGAAAACAAGTGATAAGGGCCAGGAGACCTTGACCCAGGACTCTGGGATGATAGGTCCCAACTTGTTGTCACTAGAACGGAGGTGCATGGGGATGTTGGTGTAACCCCTGCCCCTGCCGCCCCCTGGGTGTTAGATTGTGAGGACTTGTGACCTGGCATTGACAGAAAACACCTCGAAAGTGTGGCATCTCCCACATGGAATAAGCAGAATCAATAAAGTGATATGGTGGCTTAAGGAGAGAAACGAAGAGCATAAGGCAGCTCACTGTTCAGCACCCTGAGAATGATTTTTGAAAAACAAAAACAAACTCAAATCCCTGACTGGGCTAGCTGGGCAGTTCTTGGAGATAATGAGAACGGGGTTCATAGCTGAAGGCTGGCTGGCTTCTCCTGCTTTTGCCTGAGGATCTGGGGATGGGGAAGGGAGAGGAGAGGTAGCTGTTTCCCCAAGAGAGTGGCTGAGGCCATCCCCAGTGAAATGCTTCCTCAGATACAACAAGGTCAGTCCCCTCAGAGCGCAGCTCCAGTGGGTGGGTCTCCTCTGAAAGACACAATCTGAGGAAACCTCCAGGGTGAACCCTGAGATGCGGAAGCACCTGGGTGGCAGGACCTGGGTCAGGAAATAATCCCGAGATACCACTGCAGTTGCTTTGAATGCATGACCTATGGCCAATCAGATGACCACCTGCTTTAATGATCATCATCAAATGATAATGATAGTAATAATAAAAACATTAAGGAATCCCTTATCACCTAATTAATTTACTTATAGACTAGCGAACTGGCAGAGAAAAAGTCCAGGCAATACAAGAGGACAATCTATTTCGAAATTATCCAGGGAATGGAAACTCAGAGGAGAGAGACTGATGTGAGCTTACCTTCTGAGCACTCTTGTGTATATATAATCTCATTTTATTTTTATGACAATTCAAGGAAGGGGATGTGAGTATTATTCCCAATTGTAGATGAGAAAACCTAGGCGTGGGTAGGTTAGCTAACTGAAGCAGGATCTCATAACTTAAAATGGAGAAAACTAGGCTTTTTGTTTCTTTTTTATCTCCTCCTGTTTTGTTTTTTATTTTTATTTTTTCAGCTTGCTTTTCCTTATTATCTTGAAGTATAGTTAAATGTTTAAAATAATGATTGTTTTAAAATTTTAAAAATTTAAATGTAATTTTTAAAGGTCACTTTCCATTTCCTATTTACAAAATATTAGCCATATTTCCCATGCTGTACAATACATCCTTGAGCCTATCTTAACCCAACAGTTTGTACTTCCCGCTTCCCCACCTCCCCACTGGTAACCACTAGTTTGTTCCCTGTGTCTGTGAGCCTGCTTCACTAGTTTGTTGTATTTTTTTAGATTCCACTGTAAGTGATATCATGCAGTATTTGTCTTGCTCTGTCTGACATTTCACTTAGCTTAATGCCTTCCAAATCCATTCATGTTGCTGCAGATAACAAAATTTCACTGTTTTCTTTTAAAGTTAATCAATTTTATTTTTGATTGTGCTGTGTCTTTGATGCTGCCCGTGGGCTTTCTCTAGCTGCAGTGAGCAAGGGCTACTCTCTAGTCGTAGGGTGTGGGCTTCCCACTGCGGTGGCTTCTCTTGCTGCAGAGTGTAGGCTCTGGGTGCACTGGCTTTGGTAGTTGCAGCACATGGGCTCAGCAGTGGTGGCACACAGGCTCATGGCAGGTGGAATCTTCCCAGAGTAGGGATCAAACCCACGTCCCCTGCATTGGAAGGCAGATTCCCATCCACTCCACTGCCAGGGAAATCCAAAATTTCATTGTTATATAAGCCCTGAGAAGTATTCCGTTGTATATGTGTACCACATCTTCTTTATTCATTCATCTGTTGATGGACACATAGGTTGCTTCCATGTTTTGGCTATTGTAAATAATGCTGCTATGAACATTGTTGGGTATGTGTCTTTTCGAATTAGTGCTTTTTTTTTTTTATTCAGGATATATACCTAGGAGTGGAATTGCTGGGTCACACAGTAGAAGAACTGGGTTTCAAATCCTATCTGATTATCTTACATCTATGTATATAACAGCCACTTTCCGCTATGAAATCTCAGTTGAATTTCAAAACTCCTTATTAAGGCAGGAGATTGTTCTCATTTACAGCCTGAGAAGCTGCAGATGGTGGAGTGACTTGTTCCAATCACAAGATTCCTCTCTGGTAAAGCTATGACTGCTCCGGGGCTTTTCCCACAGTGGCCTGAAGCCTGGTCTCACGTTCCGTTCTCGTGCATCAAAGAGGATTTAAACATCTGCCGTCCACTCATTCACTTATTCGTTCAGTCACTCGACTAATATTTGCTAAGAACCTATCATGAACAAGGCACCAGGGGGGAGAGAAAACAAATTAGATTTTTTCGAAGTCCCTTTGAGTAAAAGGATTTTTATTATCTCACTGTCCTGTGTCTGCAGTCACAGCTGTCAGTGGAGACTTTTTGAAATTCGTGTGTTAACCAATGTGTCTCATTCAATAAACTGATACATTCACAATGGGAGAATTAAAATTCTAATTAATAACTAGGAAATCACAGACACTCCCCATGACACCTCACTCCTAAACATGGACGGAGTAATATAGCTAGCTTAGGCTGGACTCACTGTAACACTTGAGCGGAAGTAGAGGGGAATGAGTTCTGGCCAAAGCCTACTTGAGTGGCCATGTGTGCATTGCCCCTCAGTCTAGCTAGCATTCCTGTATCCTCTGGTGCCCGATATCTGATTTCATGGTCCAGCTACTTCCAGGACAGGATCAAACTCTTCTCAGATGCCCAAGTCAGGGTGTATGCTGGTCATATTGCCTACTCACTCATCTGTACAGGATTACTTGTTAAAGATCACCTTTTACATGGAACTACCCTGGGCAAAAACTTAGCCCCTAAGTGACAGAAACCACCATAATATATGTAGAGAGGTCAGAAGCAGTTGAAGACAAGCGGGCATGATCATTGCCTATGAAGATCATGCAGGGTCAGGAGGGCCCATAAACAAAATTCCCATCCCTGTCCATACGGCCCAACATTCATTCATTTATTCTTTCACTCTTACGGGTCAAGGTGCAGGTATTTATTAGAGTTCAGGGTGGAGGGAAGTGAAGGAGTTTTTATAAGGAGAACTGAGGTGATAAGGGAATGCTGGGGACAGGCTTTGGAAGGGGATGAGTTGATTCAAGTATTTATTCAACAAATACATATACTGAGTGCTTTCTCTGGGACCTGGCACTTAGGCTCTTGTCTATATGGTGTCTGGTGCTTAGATTTCTGTGGATTGAGGCTGGGAATAAGTCGCACAGGCTCTGCGGCTTGACCTTTTAGAGGGAAGAGGGTGGACAGGGAGGATGAAGAACATGGGTGCTCTAACACTGCATCCAGCCCCATCTGCAAGGGTTTTGTTGACCAAAGGCACCCAAGGAATATTGCCAGGAGGCACAGTTACCCATTGTGATAGGAAACAATCTTAATTTTAGAGGCTCGATTAGGAAATTTTTCCTGGTCTGTATAGTAAACATTGATGACTCCATTATTTATAAATGAGACCCAAACTTTAAAAAAACTTAACATTTTCTATCACCACACTTCATTTTATCACCCAGTCTCTGCCTCTTTTCTTTTTGCCTAGCTTCCTGTCTCCAAGTAGAAATGCTGGACTTAGCAAATCAAAATACAGGACCCTCAGTTAAATTTTAATTTCAGATAAACAACAAATAATTTTTCAGAGTAAGCATGTCTCAAAGAATGCATGGGAGACACTCATGCTAAAAAAAAAAGTGTGGGTTACCTGAAATTAAAATTTAACTGGGTGTCCTGTATTTTATCTGACAACTCTGGCCCCCAGCCCTACATACCCAAGCCTCTTTGAATTTATTTTATTTCTTGTCAGTACGCAGTACTTCTGAGGGCAGAGTGTCAGGGTTTACTGTCTCTTGTGTGAAGCAGCGTCATGAATTGTCTTCACCTCTCCTCACTAAGTGTTCCCTTCTAAACAGAGAAGTGCCAGGAGCATCAGATAATTTTTCCATAGTTGATTTTTATAACCCTTCCATCTTTCTCATCACTTTTCCTCAGGTCTTTTGTTAGAGACTTCTGAGTGGATAACATCCTACGGTACCACTAATTCAGACGTGAAGACTCGAGGGGATTCAATATTGGCAGACGATTATCTGAGGTTGTCAGTTTCCTTCCTGATCATGCCAACGTTTGTCAAAGATTGAGGGCAGGAGGAGAAGGGAGAGATGGAGGAGGACATGGTTGGACGGCATCACGGACTCAGTGGACGTGAGTTTGAGCAAACTCCATGAGATAGTGAAGGACTGGGAAGCCTGGCATGCTGCAGTCCATGGGGTCACAAAGAGTCGGACACGACTGAGCGGCTGAACAACAGCAATGTCTATTGAGCAAGGTTGATAAGGATCATAGGTAGCATAGGTCCATTTGATAGAATCCTTTTTTTAAATTATTTTTGGCTGTGCTGGGTCTTTGTTGCGCACATGGGCTTTCTCTAGTTGAGGAGAGCAGGGGCTACTCTCTAGTTGCGGTGCTTGGGCTTCTCATTGTTGCAGAGCGTGGGTTCAGCAGTTGGGGTGCCCGGGGTTAGTTGCCTTGAGGCATGTGGGATCTTCCCAGACCAGGGCTCAAATCGGTGTTCCCTGCATTGGCAGGATGATTCTTAATGGAGGGACCACCACGGAACTTCTTGAGAGAATCCTCAAAATCTATTTATTTTGCCCTTTCTCATATTTGTGTGGTGTGTGTGTGTGTGCATGCGCACACACGTACATGCAGTTTAGTCTGATAATGAGCCAGTAAAGTAATCGAGCATTTGAGAGAATGGGGAGGGGAAGGCAGGTAGGGAAGATCATGTTTGGTTTTGGGAGTGCTTTTATGGTAGGAGAATAATGGAGATGGTGTCTGGGTTAGGAAGGTAGAATTATGCTGTTTCTTCCTCTTTGCTGTTTTCTAGAGTTACATAATGTAGTTTTCTAATGTAAAAACAAAACAGAAAATTGAAAGAACGATTAGACTTTCATTTTAAAAAATGCAAAGTCTTGCTTCTGAAATGACTATGAAAAGAAAACATGGCATTATAAAATTATCAAAACAGGTAAATGCTTTATAAATTTCACTTGCTATTTTCTGAGTAGCTGTTTCCCAGTTACATAGCTAGAAGGTATCATTGCTGAGACTGAGACAATTTCCCTGGTTTAAACCCAGGCCCAGGATGGGGAATACATGTAAACCCATGGCTGATTCATGTCAATGTATGGCAAAAACCACTACAATATTGTAAAGTAATTAGCCCCCAACTAAAATAAATAAATTTATTAAAAAAAAACACAAAAAACAAAAAACCCAGGCCCTTCCATTACATCACAGCAGGAATGTACTAGTTGGATCCTGTAGGAATGTATCTGTTCAGAATCTCAAGAGCAAGAGCCACAGGGATTTCAGCACTTTGTTACTAAATTATTTCTCTACAGTCTGAATCTAGCATTGCTTTCTTAAGCAATGATTGATTTTCATAGTATCGATTCTTTAGTGCAAAATTTCTAGAGCCCATGAATAAATCAGCAGTGAAAAGTTGATTATAATCATAGTTACTGTTTCCTAGATGCCATGTGCCAGGGAATGGGATGAAATTTAAATTCATTTAACTGATTTAATTTTTGTAATTTAGGTTCTAGCCCCATTTTGTAGTTGAGGAAATGGAGACTCGAGATATTAAGATCATACCGCTATTGGGTCTGGAGGCTGAGATTCAGAATTAAAAGCCTAGTTAGGTGTGACATGTTTCATTGTGTGCTAATCCTTTAAAAATTCAACAGGGGTTGCCCTGTTGAGGGTAGTACTTTCGTGTTCTTCTCTAAGCAGTGGGTAAACAGGCCCCGCTGTTCATAAGACCAGTGAAAGAAAAGAATAGAAAGGAAAGCTCAGATTGAACTACAGTCCATGGTGCTGACTTAAACTTTTAGATGCCTACAATGAAACGGACAGACAATTTTCTGAAGGAGCGACAAATTTCAGATCTTTCTTAGTGCATGCATGTGTCTTTAAGTCACTTCAGTTGTATCTGACTCTTTGCGACCCTATGGACTATAGCCCACCAGGCTCCTCTGATCATGGAATTCTCCAGGCAAGAATACTGAAGTGGGCTGCCATGCCCTCCTCCAGGGGATCTTCTTGACCCAGGGATCGAATCCATGTCTCCTGTGGCTCCAGCATTGTAGGAGGATTCTTTATCGCTGAGCCACTGGGGAAGCCCAAACTTTCTTAGGCATCCTGTTAAAAGGCTCCTTCTCTTAGAATTTGTAATGTGGAGGCTGCAGAAATCGGCTTCTTTATTTCTTTCCAGGCCTCCGAAGGATCATTTTCCATTTTTTTCTCTTTTTCCATATTAAACAGAGCATCATACATTCCTGAGCATGCCTCTCCCACAGATTTGTTTTGACAAGCAGAGGGGGAAGTTGGGAGGCCTGTAGAATGGGCTGCAAGATAACCTGAGGATCTAGGAGAGCCCTTTCCAAAACAATGGTTGATTATTTCCAGCTCTCTCTCAAGCTGGTCTTCTCAGAGAGCAGCCGACAGCCTGCGCTCTGATTACCTTCACCCTTGTCAGAGGTTTGTTCAGAGGCTTCCATCACCCTGATGGTGACCTGCTAACATCCAAGCCTCTGGTCAAAGGTTTGTTTATGTATTTCATTAAATAGGTTGAGCATTTATCAACTATTATTGGTATTTCATAACCACTCCTCTTGGTGTTGAAATTACAATTCTTTTGCATTCTTAAATTTTGACATATGATTTTTTAAAAATAAGATACTTTGGTTTCAAAATCATGCAGTTTTCCCCTTTATGAGTTTGCATGGGAATGTAAAAAGGAACTGGGGAGAGAGGGTCCTTCTAGGACTTTTACTCAAAATGCCTTCTTTCCGAAAAGCCCCATTTAGTGTTGTTTTGGCAGTTGATTTTATCATAAGTTATAGATTTCCCTTCCTTTATATCTCTGGGACAGGCATTCCTTTCTATTTTTATAGGGAAGGAAAGATTGTTGCCTAAAACCTTAGTGATTTTGCTTCCTCACCAGAATAGTAATTTTATCATTATGTAGCAAGAATATCTACACAGATTTATTTGGTAAAGATTCTATTCAGAGGTCTGGGTACTGATTAACGATGCTTGGCCCGCTGAACAACGGGCGTAACCTGGGCTTGATAAACCAAATAAGACCTTTGTCTTGTTTTGCTGCCTGCTCAAAATTGCCTCTACCATAAAATCATTCAGCCTCCAAGGAGAGGCCAAGATTCTGCCTGTGAAGGGCTGGTTTTTATTTCCTGGGCTTGGTGGATAGTTGAATACAAGTGGGGGTGCTGATAAGAAAAGCCTGAAGGACATGTGTACTTGTGAGTGTGTGTGGGTCTATACACACTTGTGCACATGCTCACAAGTATACTGCTTCACCCTGGGACCCAGGTTGTGGGGGACAAGATGGTGAAGCAGTTAGTTTACCTGCACGTCAGGTAAGACATGAACACAGACAGCCTTCACCCGATTCTTACTCTAAAGTATCCACATCCTCTTGCTCTCTGGCACTGGTCTGGGCCACTTTGCCCAGATGGACAAAACAAAGGACTAAGGAAGTTCGAGATTGAACAGTGTTCTGAAGGAGCTGTTCTGCTATCCTCAGAGGTGCCTGGAAAAGATAGTGAGCTTGACTATGTGATCTGATTAACATGAACCTACCCCTCTCCTGGGAAAACCAGTTGGGTTTGCTCCAGATTGGGGTCAACAGTGTCACACTTATTTCCTGAATATACTCCAACTTTGCTAAACATTTTTTGAAAATAAAATCCTCCAGTACTCTTGTGTAGACCTTGCATTTCTCAGAAGCACTCCCTGTATCTTTGGGCAAATCCCTGAGAGTGGATTACCTGCCCCAGCCCCTGACACAGGTCTGTTTTTCAAGACAAGGGGAAGAAACATTAGAAAGACTCCACTCCAGTGAGCTCAGGCCTGTGTTTTATAATGGATTGCTTGGAGGAACTGAGAATGCTTATCCTGGGGATAAAAACTCTCAGAAGGGATCAGGCTGATAGTGTTAAAAAACCCAAAGGGCTCTCATGAAGGAAAGGAAATAGATTCATTCAAACTATGACTGAAGGGTGGAAGTTTCCAGAAGGAGTGTTTTGGTTCAATATTAGAATGACTGTCTAATAATCATCCAACAATGAATGGAAAGCTTCCTCGGAGGTGCTGAGAAAGGGCCCAGTTTCAGGATCGTGCAAGCAGGGGACAGCAGGGATGTCGTAATGTGAATTCCAGAACTAGGCGTGAGGTTCAACCGATGACCTCCAAGGTTCCCTCCAGCTCTAAGATTGTGTGATTCTATATCTGTAATTTTCCATTTCCCTATTAAGAAGAAATTTTCCACATTCAAAATTGTTTTTAGCATTTGATAAAAGTTGTGGGATGATTTCTGCTCTGTTTAACGTGGGGCTTGCTCTTTTGCCCCAAGGCTCTACAAGACATAAATATATCAGCGCTATTTGTTGGGCAGAGAAGATGGGAGTTTACTGCTGGCTGGGAAGGTCTTGTTTATATGAGACCTAGTGTGGAGGGGTTGGGAACTTCATGTCTTGCCTCGTGTCTCTGCGACTGTCTGTAATTCCTCCATCCAAAGGACCTGGGTATCTTACCCCAGCCCTGGGTGGTGGACGTGGCAGAAGCCATCTGGAGTCGAACTGCTCCTTTCACCAAATGCTTTGGCAATTCTCCCAGCATCCTCCCAATCCTCCCCAATTCCATATCCTTCCCATGGAGCCTGGATGATATGACTATCCTAAAGAATCTCCTGAAATTCTTACCCAACTTGAAGATAGAGTAAACTGTCTTTTAAGTGCTGCTTTCATTAAACCACCATGAAGAATAAAAAACCCTTCTATTTAAAAACTCCACTAACCTAAACATCCACTAAACACTAGATTATAATTTCATCTGACTTTAACTTTAAAGTGGAAAGTTCTTTTGTTTACACATAGTTAAATCTTTGCCTTGAAGGTTGACTGGTTGATTTTTTTTTTTCTTGCTTTCAGAATACTCTTTCTTCTTCGGTCTCGGGCTAAGGATGTGTTGCAAGAGAGATTTAGAGTTGAGAATAAAATACAGATTATTCAGAAATGAATGAACTCACACCAACTGATTTAACATCAAAGTTCACTTTAACTGGTAGAGTGTGATCAAGGATTCGGGGTGGTGGACCCAATTCCTTTTTTTAAAAAACTTTTTATCTTGTATTGCAGTATAGCTAGTTGGCATTGTTGTGATAGTTTCAGGTGAACAGTGAAGGGACTCAGCCATACATATACATGTATCCATTCTGATGGGGGACCCAGTTCTTTAGCTCTTCCAGCAATCACCAAGGAGAGGTAAGTATTAGCTGCTGCTGCTGCTGCTGCTGCTGCTATGTCGCTTCAGTCGTGTCCAACTCTGTGCGACCCCATAGACGGCAGCCCACCAGGCTCCGCCGCCCCTGGGATTCTCCAGGCAAGAATACTGGAGTGGGTTGCCATTTCCTTCTCCAGTGCATGAAAAGGAAACTGAAAGTGAAGTCGCTCAGTCGTCCAACTCCCAGCGACCCCATGGACTGTAGCCCACCAGGCTCCTCCGTCCATGAGATTTTCCAGGCAAGAGTACTGGAGTGGGGTGCCATTGCCTTCTCCGAAGTATTAGCTATCAGATCCCTTTAGCTAAATTTCAGACTAAAGGCAATGAACAAAGGGGCTCAATGTGATTAATCACCTGAGGAGTGCAGATTAAAACCACCAGGAGATATACATACATTAGAATGGCTAAAACTTAAAAAGCTTGACATACTTAAGTGCTGACAAGAATGGAGAGCAACTTGGAACTCTCATGAACTGCTGGTGGGAATATAAATTGGTACAACCACTTTGGAAAACTGGCAACATCTACTAAGGCTATAACTACCCCATGATCCAGCAATCCCATGTCTAGGGATATCCTCAGTAGTAATTGTGTTCATATGTCTTTCAAAAAAGATGTACAAGATTGTTTTTGAAGTTTTACTCTTAATAACCCCAAACTGGAACCCACACAAATGTACACTAATAGGAGAATGGATAAATAGATTGCAGCATACTCATACAATGGAATACTACACAGAAATAAAATGAATAAACAGCTAAAACAACTGATACCACAATATTTTTTGAATTAAAGAAGCTAGACCCTAAAGAGTATATACTTCATGATTCCATTTATATAAAGCTCAAGAACAGAAAAACTAATCCTTGATGATGCAGAGCTGTTATTACTTTGTGAAAGGGGATAGTGACTGGGAGGTAGGATGAGGGAAATGCTCTATATTGCAGGCTGAGTGGTGATTTAAAAAAATTTTTTTGGCTGTACCTTGCAGCATGTGGGATCTTAGTTCCCCAACCAGGGATCAAACCCGAGTCTAGTACAGTGGAAGCACTGAGTCTTAACCACTGGACCACCAGGGAAGGCCCTTGAGTGGTGGTTTTATAGGTGCATACATTTACAAAATCCATCCAGTTGTTAATTTAGATTAGGGCACTTCAGGACCACAGTGGGATACCACGTCTATTACCACCACAAGGAAGGTGAAAACAAAAAAGACAATAGCATGTTTTGGTGAGGATGGGGTGGAACTGCTCCTCATGCATGGTTGCTGGGATTATAGAGTTTTTTAAAGAAAAATTTAGCAGTTTTTCACAAAGATAAACATGGAATTACCATATGGTGATTCCATTCCTAGATATATGTCCAAGAGAACTGAAAACGTATGTCCACCCGAAAGTCTGTACATGAATGTTCATAGCAGTATTATTCATGATAGCCAAAAAAGTGGTAACAACCCACATGTTCATCAGTTGACAAATGGATAAACAAAGTGTGGTCTATCTACAGAATGAATTTTTCAAGGATAAAAAGGAACAAAGTACTGATACATGCTGCAATATGTATGAACTTTGAAAACATGCTAAGTGAAAGAAGCTGGTCATAAAAGACCACATATTGAATGATTCCATGTGTATGAGATGTTCAGAATAGTAGACAGAAAGTAGATTAATGGTTGCCAGGGGTTAAGGGGAGGAGGCAATGGGGAGTGATGACTGATGGCTACAGTATTTTCAGGGGAATGAAAATGTTCTTAGATGAAATTGTGGTGAGGGTTGCACAATTCTGTGAATATAGTAGAAACCACTGAATTGCACACTTTAAAACGGTGAGTTTTATGGTATGTGAATTATATCTCAATAAAGCTGTTATTAAAAAGAGATTAATGCGTTCTACTGTGTGTATTTACACCTCAAAGAGTGAGAGCAAGAGCGAGATCGAGAAAGAGAGAGAGAGAGAGAGAAAGTAAAGGTGAATTCTTCAACTGAAACCAAAACAAAACAGGGAAACGGCTGAGGAAGAGAAAGAAGAGAAAGAAAAGAACTGATTTGCTTGAACAGCTTCTCAAAGTGCCAGGTACTCGACGTACAGCATTTCATTTAATTGTCCAAGAACTCCTGTTACATACAAATTTCCAAATTAAAGGTGATGAAACTATCTTCTTCAGTCATTTGCTAAGGTTTTCAAAGCCAAGACTTAGGGTCCAGTTTTGTTCCTCGCCTATTTTACTGTTCTGCTCCAGATGCATCCCCACGTGGTGCTAGACTTTGCCTCGACCCTGACTTTGTCTGGAACACACATTTAGCAGGAGAGGACCCTGAGACCCACACAGGTGATGCAACTTTCATAAGACCCCATGGCCAGCCTGTGGCAGAACTGGGTTAAACCCTGATGTTCCAGCATAGAATTCTTTTGTCCACAGCTGATAAAGTTAATAGCACTGTACTTAGTGCCCTATTAAATACGTCAATTTGGTCTTGCCATTCCAGAGACCAGTCTGAAAGTGCTCAGTGACATGAGGGTGTGTCCACCAGGGTCACAGAAACCCCTCCTGGGATTCTCACTAAGAGCAATTCTTGTACACGCCATTAAGATATTCACTCCAGCCTTGTTTGTGGCAGCCTAGTCGTCCCATCCCCAAGGGAATGTATAAGTTAACTGTGGTGCATACATACTGTGACATACTCATAGCTCTTAGATGTAGAGAACTACATGTACATATTATACTATGACAATTATTTTATAGCTGGGAAAAACAAGCAGGTAGTCAAATGCTATTTAGAGCATGCTGTTTGTAAATTAAAAACACAACTCCCCACCAAATGCTATCATATGTTTTATAAGGATGTATAGTTGTGCTTATAATAAGAGCTATCAATAATTCGATTGCTGTGGGAGAGAATAGTGAAGTGGGCAGTGTGGTCAGGTGGTCAGAGGTGACATTGGAACTGAAATCTGGAGGACATGTGGGAGCAGCCACGCAGCAAGCAGAGGGAAGGGCAGGTGCAAAGGTCCTGTGGTGGGAGGCACTGGTGGCAATTCAGGGACATGGAGAAGGCCAGTGTGGTTTGGTCAGATAGTGAGATAAGGTTGGACTTCAGAGGAGGTCATAGTGAGGAGGTTCAGTTTTATTTTTTAAGTGTGAAATGAGTTGTTAAAAGTAGCCAGCAAATCAAAAGATGTAAATTACATTTTTTAAAAGAGAATGCTTTTGGTCACAGGGCATTGTTGTTTTAGTTCAGTTCAGTCGCTCAGTCGTGTCCGATTCTTTGTGACCCCATGAATTGCAGCACTCCAGGCCTCTCTGTCCATCACCATCTCCCGGAGTCTACCCAAACCCATGTCCATCAAGTCGGTGATGCCATCCAACCATCTCATCCTCTGTCGTCCCCTTCTCCTCCTGCCCCCAATCCTTCCCAGCATTAGGGTCTTTTCCAATGAGTCAACTCTTCGCATGAGGTGGCCAAAGTATTGGAGTTTCAGCTTCAATATCAGTCCTTCCAATGAACACCCAGGATTGATCTCCTTTAAGATGGATTGATTGGATCTCCTTGCAGTCCAAGGGACTCTTAAGAGTCTTCTTCAACACCACAGTTCAAAAGCATCAATTCTGTGGCACTCAGCTTTCTTCACCGTCCAACTCTCACATCCATACATGACCACTAGAAAAACCATAGCCTTGACTAGACGGACATTTGTTGGCAAAGTAATGTCTCTGCTTTTAAACATGCTATCTAGGTTGGCTATAACCTTCCTTCCAGGGAGTAAGCGTCTTTTAATTTCATGGCTGCAATCACCATCAGCAGTGATTTTGGAGCCCAAAAAATAAAGTCTGACACTGTTTCCACTGTTTCCCCATCTATTTCCCATGAAGTGATGGGACCAGATGCCATGATCTTAGTTTTCTGAACATTGAGCTTTAAGCCAACTTTTTCACTCTCCTCTTTCACTTTCATCAAGAGGCTCTTTAGTTCTTCTTCACTTTCTGCCATAAGGGTGGTGTCATCTGCATATCTGAGGTTATTGATATTTCTCCTGGCAATCTTGATTCCAGCTTGTGTTTCTTCCAGCCCAGTGATTCTCATGATATACTCTGCATATAAGTTAAATAAGCAGGGTGACAATATACAGCCTTGATGTACTCCTTTTCCTATTTGGAACCAGTCTGTTGTTCCATGTCCAGTTCTAACTGTTGCTTCCTGACCTGCATACAGGTTTCTCAATAGACAGGTCAGATGATCTGGTATTCCCATCTCTTTCAGAATTTTCCACAGTTTATTGTGATCCACACAGTCAAAGGCTTTGGCATAGTCAATAAAGCAGAAATAGATGTTTTTCTGGAACTCTCTTGCAATTTGATGTTGCCAGCGGATGTTGGCAATTTGATCTCTGGTTCCTCTGCCTTTCCTAAAACCAGCTTGAACATCTGGAAGTTCACGGTTCATGTATTGCTGCAGCCTGGCTTGGAGAATTTTGAGCATTACTTTACTAGCATGTGAGATGAGCGCAATTGTGCGGTAGTTTGAGCATTCTTTGGCATTGCCTTTCTTTGGGATTGGAATGAAAACTGACCTTTTCCAGTCCTGTGGCCACTGCTAAGGTTTCCAAATTTGCTGGCATATTGAGTGCAGCACTTTCACAGCATCATCTTTGAGGATTTGAAATAGCTCAACTGGAATTCCATCACCTCCACTAGCTTTGCTCATAGTGATGCTTTCTAAGGCCCACTTGACTTCACATTCCAGGATGTCTGGCTCTAGGTGAGTGATCACACCATCATGATTATCTGGGTCATGAAGATCTTTTTTGTACAGTTCTTCTGGGTATTCTTGCCACCTTTTAGTTGTTGTTAAACTGGGCTATCTGGTCCCTTGGAGGTACCCAAAGACTCTTAAGTGGTACAAGGGCAAGGGGATAACTTTCAGACAATCACCTTCTAGATCCCCAATATCCATGTATCCTCCTGCTTCTGATCTGAGGTCTAAAATGATCATTTTCCTCCATGTCTTCCACAATCTCACTTCTCCAATTTGCCAAAGAGAGGCATACCTTTTACCTGGCCCTTATCTTGCTTTGTGCTTCATCTTGGGCAAAGGGACAATTTGAAACACTGGTATTGGTTAGGAGAAAATGATTCAACTCTGATTGGATGATAGAGTCATTTGTAACTCCGATGGTTTCCAAGTCTTTGCTTTATATAAAATTAAAGGAGGAGTCAATCAAATTGGTAGTTGTTAGACCATCAAAAGTCTTTTTTTTTAAGTTAATTTTTATTGGAGTATGACATTTTATAATGTGTTATTTTCGGTTGTATAGCAAAATGAATCAGCTATATGTATACATATATCCCCTCTTGTTTTGGATTTACTTCCCATTTAGGTCACCACAAAACATTGACTAGAGTTCCCCATGCTATACAGCTGGTTCTCCTTATTTATCTATTTTATAAATAGTAGCGTATATATGTCAGTCCTAATCTCCCAATTCATCCTATCCCCCACATCCCTTCTGATATCCATATGGCCATTCTCTATATCTATGTCTCTATTTCTGCTTTGCAAATAAGTTTATCTGTATAGTGTTTCTAGATTCCACATATAACATTATTACACAATTTCTTTTCTCTTTCTGACTTACTTCACTCTGTATGGCAGTCTCTAGGTCCATCCATATATCTGCAAATTGCACAATTTCATCCCCTTTTATGGCTGCGTAATATTCTATTGTATATGCCCAGGAGTGGAATTACTGGGTCATACGGCAGTTCTATTTTTAGTTTTTAAAGGAATCTCCATACTGTTCTCCACAGTGGCTGTACCAATTTGCATTCCCACCAATAGTATAAAAGGGTTTCCTTTTCTCCACATTCTTTCCAGCATTTATTGTTGGTAGATTTTTTGATGATAGCCATTCTGACTGATGTGAAGTGATACCTCATTGTAGTTTTGATAGGCATTTCTCTAAATAATTAGTGATGCTGAGCATTTTTTCAAGTGTTTATTGGCCATCTGTATGTCTTCTTTGGAGAAATGTCTGTTTAGGTCTTTTGCCCATTTTGGGGTTGGGTTGTTTGTTTTTTTGGTATTGAGTTGCATGAGCTGTTTGTATATTTTGGAGGTTAATCCGTTGTCAGTTGCTTTGTTTGCAAATATTTTCTTCAAAAGTTCATTTTAATAATAGATTTTTGGCTAAAATTCTGAGAGAGTTTAGAGCATGTAAGGACAGTGCTGTTAACAAAAGTCCTTCCATTCACATCTATTTATGTGGACAAGCTTTCTCAGTGCTTACATTAAAAAAAAAAAAAAGGACAAGAAAAATATGATTAAATTTGTGCTGATTAACCTTGTCTCATTCTGGCAACAATAAACCAATTGGAGGGAAAAATAGTTCCATTCATCTCATTAAAGGATGAATTTTCAACAAAATCATGTTTAATTACCTATGAACATTTGTAAAATTTGTTGATTTGATCAGTTGTGTGCTAATAAAAATTATAATGATAAAATTCAGAAGAAAAAAATTAACACTTAGATCCTGTTGTCTCAGGATGTCAAAAAATAATCCTGAAATCTCAATTTGTACTCAGAGTTTTGTTGAAAAAGGCTTTGATCATAAAGCTATATTAGGTTAGAATTCTTTGAGGGACTATCCAGCAATACAGGAAAGCCTATCTGTATATTTTTTTTAAAAAACGATGATGATGGATATCATTGCAGTGGTATTTAGATTCCTTTGAATATATTTTAAGAAGTGTAAGTTTGACTAAAAATGCCAGTATTTACAATATGCCAGAAATTACACTCTTTGTAAACTTTTAGATTCATAGTATAACATTTTAAACGCTGGGATCACTTAAATAAATGTATGGTACAGAGCGCGAAGTTTGTCAGAGCCCTGTTAGAGTGTCTGGGAGTAAGAAGAGGTGAGGAGTGCTGACGATGATTCCCCGCTGGGCTGGTGGTGGTGGGGACGGAGGGACGGGGAAAGTTCTGAGCTGAATTTTGGCCGACTCAGTTGTGGAGAGCTAGAGAGAAGCTCTGGAGGGCAGCTCAGACCTGGCTTGAGCATCTGGGCAATGAAGATGGTGATGGGAAAGGTCAGCTGGCAGTAGTCAGGAACTCTGGTTGTCTCCTAGGAATCTCAAACTTGATGGGACACATCCTGGGGAGATGCAGGTAGGCAGCTGAGGTGAGTGTGGAGCTAGAGAGGCCAGGCTGCATCTCCGGGGGCCTTGTCCTGTGTGCCTTTGTATTGCTTTTCCTCTTTCACAGATACAGTTCTCTTAGTAATTAGAACTAGTTTCTTTTCACCAATTTCCTGTCACACTTAAAGGTGTGAAGTAGATTTTATCCTTCGTGCTCTCTGGACACAAATGATCAGAGTGAGGTTGTAGGGGTGAGGGGACATTGAATCAGTGGCTTTCAAAATTATGGGCAGCGACTCACCATGAGAGGTATTTTACATCATCATTACTTATTACCCACCGGCAGTTTATGTGGAAGTATGAATTTGTATGTCCTTCCCTGGTGGCTCAGTGGTAAAGAATCAGCCTGCCAATGCAAGAGAGGCAGGTTCAATCCCTGGGTTGGGAAGATCTCCTGGAGAAGGAAATGGCCACCGACTCCAGTATTCTTGCCTGGGAAATCCTGTGGACAGAGGAGCCTGGCGGGCTATAGTCCATGGGGTCATAAAAGAACTGGACACAACTTAGTGACTAAACAACAAATAAATATCAAAGGCTATCTAGAAATACATTAGTGTGGTGGCTGTTGAGGTTGGGGAAATGCAGGGAGCATGGTGACATCATGAATAGAATAATAGGATTAGCTCAATTCTTTACTACTAAGGCCTGGAAAACAATTAATAAAAAGGTAGCAATGTCAGATATTTTACAGGACAGAAATTTGTCTCCTTTTTTAATTGACAGAGGCCTGAGGTCACCTGGAAGTGCCTAAATCAAAATCCAGAAGCAATACCTTTGGAAGCATGGAGAGAGAATTTCAGAGAGAGAATGGTGTCAGGCAGGGGCTTATTCTTCTGCAGATACCTCTAATCTTTCGAGGACAGCTCACAGAGGGCTCTTTTCTGCTTCCTACTCTGCCCTTGGCATTTCTTACACAGTTTTTCCTTGAGGGGTATAGCCATACTGCCTTCCTCAGAAAGCTTACTGGCCTGGAAATGGGTTCCAAGTGAAGAAAATGAAGGCACCGTTTGGGAACATGATTTGGCCAAGGGAGGTGTTATGAGCTGAATCATGTCCAAAATTTCTGTGTTGAAGTCCTAGCCTCTCAGTACCTCAGAACATGACTATATTTGGAGATAAAGCCTTTTTAAAGAGGTAATTTATTATTTTATCTTTTTTTTTTGGCTGTGCACATGGGGTTTTTTCTAGTTATGGCACACTGGCCTGTCGCAGCACAAGGGCTCCAGGGCCCATGGGCTCAGTAGTTGTGGCACATAGGCTTAGTTGCCCTGCGGCATGGGGAACCTTTGTTCCCTGACCAGGGATTGAAGCTGCATCTGCTGCATTGGAAGGCAGATTCTTAACTACTGGACCACCATGGAAGTTCCTAAAGAGGTAATTTAGTTAAGATGAGGCCATTAGAGTGGGCCCTAATCCAATCTGACTGGTGTCTATACAGGAGAAGGAAATCTGGACGCCCAGAGAGACACAGGATGAGGTGGGGGAAGGGGTGGGGAGCACCTTCATGTAAGGACACAGCAAGAAGCCAGCAGTCTGCAAGCCAAGGAGGACACAGGCCTCAGAAGACACCTGCGGACACCTTGATCTTGGACTACCAGCCTCCAGAAGTGTGAGAAAATACATTTCTGTCGTTTAAGCCACCCCGATTATTGTCAGCTCTCAGTAATTCCTTTACGAGTGCCACAGGCCTGAGTAGATATGTAAATATGTTGAATTCTGTGGGATTTTGTTACGCCAGCCCTATCTAATGAATGCAGTAGAAACCGGCAGAGCTGGGATGTAGCCTCACATATTTAAGAACAAGTCTCGGTCTTGGGCTCCCCGCTTAGTGAAGTTATTCTGTAGATCCTAGTGAGCAAAGCTCGGGTCACATTTTCCTAATTAAGATGCTGCTGTCTATGAGGGGTTGGGAGAGCTGACTATGGTGGGTCTCTGGCGAGAGCAGGAGGAATGGTATGAGCTCACCCAGTCCCATCCCCCTACTCCGGGCAGATACAAGAGACTTGGGTTCGATCCCTGGGTTGGGAAGATTCCCCTGGAGGAGGGCATGGCAACCCACTCCAGTATTCTTGCCTGGAGAATCCCATGGACAGAGGAGCCTGATAGGCTATGGTCCACGGTGTCCCAAAGAGTCAGACACGACTGAAGTAACTTAGCATGTATACACTGCTCACAGGCAACTCCCTTCCCTGGTGTTACCTTGCTGGTCCATGACAAACCAAGCCAAGTCCTATAGGACGGAGGGCTGTCTGGGCCTGTCTAGGTCTTACGTACTTGTTTGCTTGGCTGGCCCAGTTCAAACACCTGCTGAAGAAGATAGCTTATCTTTGTTCAAGGGGTTTGCCTGCTTCCCATGCCCATTCAAGGCACCATGGCTGGAATC
Organism: Giraffa tippelskirchi; assembly: GCF_054371585.1. Lineage (NCBI taxonomy): Eukaryota > Metazoa > Chordata > Mammalia > Artiodactyla > Giraffidae > Giraffa > Giraffa tippelskirchi. The sequence continues at coordinate 140,783,228 of NC_137281.1, read as the reverse complement.
CAGTCAGACACTCCTGGGGTTTTAAATGTTACATCAACCGCTGACATAGTGTGAGATCTTCGCTGAACTACTTCATGCTCAAGCCTCGGTCTGCCCAACCATAAAATGGGAGAATAATTTTGATTCCATGGGGTGTGGAGAGGAACCAACAAAAATAGAAAAGGCCTAGGGTGGGCATTAAAAAATGTTAATTTTCTTCCTTTCACTCGGATCTCATCTGGGCAGTTTCTGCCTTTCACTCATTCATTCAATTCCTTTATTGAGTGGCAACTGAAGGCTGCACTTGGGCAACATGGTGGCCCAGATGTCCCTGCCTTTATGAAACGTACACGCTCGTGGGTAAAAGGCAAAGTGAAATCAGGTGTTAGGGAAGTTTGGCATCATGTTTTTTCAGCCTTGTTCTTTGATGTCTTGTCGCTTGGTCATGAGGCTAGACGTGAACTCAGTGCTCAAGGGGAATTCTCTGAACCAACCTTGAGAAAAAGACAGTGGTGACTCACGAGAGGTTAGTTTCCGGCATCAGCAAATGAAGGGCTGGGGAAGAGTTAAGGGAATCAAGCAGCTGTCACAACAATCATCATCATCTTCTGTTTATGTGGGGACTCTTCTCCCCGTGCAAGCTAAGTGCTTTATGCACATTACTCAGTGAATTCTCACAGCTTCCTCATGGGGCGAGGAGGAGGCAGAGGGTTTTAGAGATGAGGAAACAGGCACAGCAAAAAGATAACTGCCTTGACTGAAGTAACAGCCAGTAGAAGTGTCAGACCCAGAATCGGGTTGCCCAACTAGGAGGCCATTGGCTAATCCTCCGACCAGCAGGGCAAAGAGGTCAGGGTGCTGCGTTTGACTGTGGGAAGTAGGGCTGGATAGTGTGTCCTGATCCTTCCCAAATACAGGTTCTAATTCTATACTCCATTCTGTTCAGGTGGCTGTGAGCATTACATTTAGAACTATTCCAGTGTTGGTCTCTTCCTTGACCTTTGACACTGTCCTTAGGATGGAAACGTGATGGGACTTTAGAGGTAATTCACTCCAATCCCCTTGGGCTCCAAATGAGGAAACAGACCCTGAGAGATGAACTGACTCACTCGAGGTCACACAGATAGTAAGTGGCCGAGCTAGATCTAGAGCTCAGCCACTAACTCAGGATTCTTTCTTCTCCCCCAGGAAAGTCCCCAGTAATGGCCTTGCTTTCCAACCCTGACCTTCCTGGTTTTCATCTGCAGCCATTCATGACACTCCAGGTTGGAGCCTCCCATCCTCCCACCAGCACCCGTCTTTGGGATTTCTCTGGGAGCAATGCTGGTCCCAAGGGCTGTCTGAAATACGAGGCACAGGAAGGTGCCTGGGATTTGCAGTGAATCCCAGATTCCCTGGTGACTCAGATGGTAAAGAATCCATTTGCAATTTGGGAGACCCAGATTCGACCCCTGGGTTGGGAAGATCCCTTGGAGAAGGAAATGGCAACCCACTCCAGTATTCTTGCCTGGAGAATTCTATGGACAAGGGAGCCTTGCGGGGCTACAGTCCATGGGGTTCCAAAGAGTCAGACATGACTGAGAGACTAACACCGGATTCAAGGATGGGCGGCATCGCAGCTCCCACACTTGCTCTTGTCTGCAACATCAGACCTCTGAATCACCTCTCTCGCTTGAGTGCTGAAAGCACTTAGCACATGTGGGAATATTTTCCGATGACAGCGACTTCTTCTGTATCACAGATAACATCTGTGTTAGTAAACTCTTTTACCTACCCTGCTTGCCCCTGTCTTCCACCACGTCGTCACACGACCGACCTCAGAGGCCTCCCCTGGTCGGTCTAGTGCTGGTGTCTTGGGCAAACCTCGGTCCATGGCCTCCTGCCTCTCATCAGGTGTCTTCCAGAGCCTCCTGGACCAGTCACACAATCTCACTTCACTTTTCCTTACATGGTGCCCACACGTGAAGCCCTCTGGTGCAAATGTGGGTAGATGGCCAGAGGTGCAAATGACCGACTCTTTATGTTTCTATTTTGATGTTAACTTGGTGTTTTTTTTTTTGTTGTTGTTGTTTGTTTGTTTGTTTTTCAACTTTTTTCTCTCTTGGGTCCGGGGAGCAGGGGTCTTTTACTTGGTAGCCTCCCTGGACCATTTCCTTGGTGTGATTACACAGCTCTCACAAATGCTGCTGCTGCTGGGGTGACGCTGTTGGAAAATTCTCCCCATTTCTTCTGGAGTACAGCTGGCCTGATCCTCTCCATCGTTAGGGGCTTGCCATGAAGGTGGTACAGCACTGGTTTACGGAAAGGCAGGAAGGGAGTGGGAAAGATCCTGATGCAGTGGGGGTGAGAAATTGCCAATTGCACTGATAAAATGAGTCCCTCGTGGCCAGAAGGTGACACTGTCTTATGACACAGCATTGATGGGAGGCCTCTCCATGGAGATGAAGCTGAGCTGTCTGTATAATGAGAAGGTGCTGGCTTTGAGGGCCTGGGCACTGGAGGAAGGACTCGCTCAGCCAGCCCTTCTCAGGCGTGAGAACTCTGCTTTGGGTGCCTGCTGAGTCTCTGTGTGCTGCCTGCCCTCTTGGGGGTTATCTAGTGCCTCTCTTCCTTGGCTGATGCTCCAAGCATTTTACATTTATCTCAGTCATCTGCACACTCTGAGGAGTGGGGAAGAGATATATTATTAGCGTCATTTTACAGATAAACTGGGATGCAGAGCAGGTGTGGCACACAGGTGGAGCTGAGACTGAGAACACACATCTGACCCTGGCTTGCAGGACACACTGTACCCTGTCCTGTCCACATTGTCCCCTAAACCCAAACAAAGAGAAAAAAATAGCTTTAGAAGAAAAACAGTGTTAGCCCTTTCAGTTCAGTTCAGTTCAGTCGCTCAGTTGTGTCTGACTCTTTGCAACCCCGTGGACTGCACACGCCAGGCTTCCCTGTCCATCACCAACTCCCAGAGCTTACTCAAACTCATGTCCTCGCATTGGTGATGCCATCCAATCATTTCATCCTCTGTCGTCCCCTTCTCCTCCCACCTTCAATCTTTCCCAGCATCAGGGTCTTTTCTAATGAGTCAGTTCTTCGCATCAGGTGGTCAAAGTATTGGAGTTTGAGCATCAACATCAGTCCTTCCAGTGAATATTTAGGACTTTTATCCGACGGTAAACCTAATATAGAGACTGTAAAGAATTTTGAGTGGTCACCAAATTTAGGATATATGTTCCCCCAAATTTGGGATATAAGTTCCTCTGAAGGGGAGGAAGAGGGAGGGACCAATGGTGTCAGGATAGCCAGGGACTTCAGCTGTATTAGTAATTTGTTTTAGGATTTTTTTTTTTGGTGGTGAGAACAGGGGTGTTCTGTTTTTCTTTATTTCCTTTCTGCATATCTTTAATATTGCACACTAAATTGAAACCATTCTAACAGTACAAAAAGCATAACATTATTGTTCAGAATGAAGGCGTTTTAACAATTATTTCCAAAGCCTGGGGTATTAAGGGTTGAAAGGATTGTTTAAAGAAACAAAAGGGGGTGGTGGACCGGGACTAGTTTGGCAGAGAAACAACCATGGAATTTATTATCATGAAGTCAAAAATTAAAGCAAACATTCTAGAAATATTTAATGAGGGCCTACTATGTGCCAGGAACTGGTTTAAGCCCTGAAAAATGTAACATAGTGCCTGTTCTCATGGAGTTTTGATTCTAATGGGAAACAAAAGTTAAAATAGGTCAGCACTCAGCAAATACATGAATTAGGATGAAAACAATAGAAAGGGGTTTAGAGATAACATTTTGCAGGGACAAGACCTCTTGGAGATCGGGATCCCTGTGGACCCATCTCTTGGTCCCCAAGGGCTCCTCTGTCATCTTCCACTGCATGGATTTTGGAAGCAGCCCAGCTCACTTGGGGGGTGCGGGGAATGAGGAGAGGGTGGGGCAGAGCTAGTATGAGCAGCACCAGGGAGGCCTAGAAGCCTAAAACCTGGATGCTGTTTCCACCCTGGGTGTGCCCAGGGCTTGTGTATTATACTCTAATGAAGGGTTGGGCCAATGGTGGTGTGTTTCTTTCTTTCTTTTTTTTTAATGAGGTGCTGTTTTGCATAGATAAATACTATGATTGTGATGTGGGAACGAAAAGGCAGATCATTATGCAAAAAGCACTGGCAGAGGTGAGATTATGAAACCAGTTCTGCTTCAGGCCTGCTGTCTGAGCGTGGGAACTAGGAGATGTCTGATGGTCTGGGCCTCAACCTGGGCCAACTGGATGGAGGCCGCCCTCTCTAGCTCATCTCTTGACTGCTGGGCTGGGAAAACAGGAAGCACACCTCTCCACTTTTTACCGGAGATTCAGAATTCTGGGAATTGGAAGTGGAGGTGGAATGAAGGTGGCTTCCCTGCTGTGGCTCCCACCTAAATGTATGGTCCACGATTGGTGGGACCAAGGCTCCGCCTTTAACATTTATTGAATTGATTCCTGGTTGTTGTAAAATGAGATTGGGTGCTTTAAGTGACCCTGGTGAGGCTCATAGAGATGCTGGGGCTGGAAGGAGGCAGGGAACAGAGAAAGGAAGGACTCTCTTGGTTCTACGTTTACAAGCTGACTTCTTAGATGGGATAGCTGGATCTCAGAAGAGGAGGCGGAGACCTGCCAAGAGATGCTACTTGGACAGCCAGGGAGGGAAAACTCAAGTAGGCTGGAGAGAAATGGAGAAGACAGCTGGGGAAGAAGGACCTGCACTCCAGTTTCCAGGCAGCGATGTTGCCATGATGCCTCATGAAAGGAGGCTCTGTAGCTGCTACAGCGTGCAACCACCTAAAAAACATCATGCACAGAGTCTGCTTCAGTGCCCCGTCTGCCTGCCTTTTGTCTTGTGGAGACTCAGCCCTGTTGACAGCTTCCATGAGGTCAGATCAAAGAGATAAAGCCAAGGTCACACTGTCTAGGATGGAGACACAGCTGCCCGCATCCCAGGTGTTGGCTGCAGCAAAGGCCGTAGTGTGAGTGCCCCCTACAGAGCACATCAGGGAGGGGCAGCTTGGGGGATGGGGAGCCTGAGGGGTCTAGGAGGTTAGACAAAGGGCATCGATTCATGTACTCAATCAGCAGCTCTTTGCTGAGTACTTCCCAAGGGGTCAGTAAGACAAAGATCCCACGTGCATGGAAGCAAAATCAGAATGACCACTCTATGTTACACGTCTGGGGAGCAATGAGATTGTTCCTCCTGGTTTTCCCTGGTTCCTCGCACACTGTGACAACATCAGCTCTGAACAGGAATTGAGACTTGGTTAATGGTCTTCAGTACAAACAGACCTCCACTTCTATCCACTATTGGTGGAATAGCAGGGGGCAGGGCAGGGTGGGAGTTAGGGGTGTTAGCTCCACCCTTCCCAAGGTCTTGGAACTCAATGGGATGCCTCTAGATGTTACTGAGATGGTTGGGTGGTGTGGCAAGGAGAATCCATGGTGCAATTCAATTATGCCAGACTGTTAGTGAACTAAGTGTTCTATCTTTATTATGCATCAAATCCTGGGACTCATTAAGGACTACATTGTCTCAGGACTTCCCAATACATGCTACACTAAGATCATGATGCTATATGAAACTCAGAACCCCTACATGTCCAGCTTCTTCAATGACTTGAACTTAAATTGACCTGTAAAACTAACTGTGATCCTTATTCCTAGGGCCCCACAAGAGTGACTTAGTGGAAAATTACATGTACACATTTCATGTTATCCTAGGAATGGCCTTTGTAACTTATTTCTATTTTGCTCTTACTGCAGAGAATGACTGTAGATTCCTACCACACCACTAGTACCAGTCCTGGAAATGAATTCTAAGGAAATTATTCAACAGAAACCAAAACTTCACATTTGAAGATGTTTACTGCTGCTAAAAATTAGAAACAATTTAGCACAAAGGAAATATAAAAGATTAGAAGGCTAGTTGAATAAATGATAGCAAATCTGTAGGTGGTATATTATATATAACTCATATACATGGTAGTAAAGGAAAAAGATGGGCTTCCCAGGTGCTGCTAGTGGTGAAGAACCTGTCTGCCAATGCAGGAGACATAAGAGACTCGGGTTCCATCCCTGGGTAGGGAAGATTCCCCTGGAGGAGGGCATGGCAACCCACTCCAGTATTCTTGCCTGGAGAAGCCCATGGACAGAGGAGTCTGGTGGGCTACAGTCTATAGGGTCACAAAGAGTTGAACATGACTGAAGTGACTTAGCATGTAGGCAAAAAAGGAAAAGGTAGACTATAAGTAAGCATGTTTTATACATTCTGGTAATCTGTAAAGTATACATTCATAGTGAAGGCTTTTGCAAAAGAAGTTAATTGTTTCAGAATGGTGGGATACAAGTGATTTTTATTATTTTATAAACCCAGTGTTAATGTTAGATGTAATTTTAAAGCACTCTAAAAAAAGAAAAAAAATTCCACCTTAGAATATCATAGTAACTCTTCATAATTAGTCATTACTTCATCACCCTAACCAAAAGAATTCCAGGAAAACATCTACTTCTGCATCATTGACTATGCTAAAGCCTTTGACTGTATGGATCACGACAAACTGGAAAATTCTTGAAGAGATGGGAATACAACACCGCCTTATCTGCCTCCTGTAGAATCTGTATGTAGGTCAAGAAGCAACAGTTAGAACTGGGCACAGAATAACAGGCTGGTTCAAAATTGGGAAAGAAATATGACAAGGCTGTATATTGTCACCCTGTTATTTAACTTATATGCAGAGTACCTCATGAAAAATGCTGGGCTGGATAAATCACAAGCTGGAATCAAGATTGCTGGGAGAAATATCAACAACCTTGGATATGCACATGATATCACCCTAATGGCAGAAAGTGAAGAGGAACTAAAGAACCTCTTGATGAAGGTGAAAGAGGAGAGTGAAAAAGCTGGCTTAAAATTCAGCATTCAAAAAACTAAGATCATGGCATCCAGTTCCATCACTTCATGGCAAATAGATGGGGAAAATGTGGAAACAGTAGCAGATTTTATTTTCTTGGACTCCAAAATCACTGTGGACAGTGATTGCAGCCATAAAGTTTAAAAGACTCTTGCTCCTTGGAAGAAAAGCTGTGACAAACCTAGACAGTGTATTAAAAAGTAGATATACCATTTTGCCAACAAAAGTCTTGACAATAGTCAAGGCTACTTTTTCCCCGGTAGTCATGTATACGGATGTGAGAATTGGACCATAAAGAAGGCTGAGTGCTGAAGAATAAATGCTTTTGAATTGTGGTGCTGAAGACTGTTGAGGGTCCCTTGGACTTCGAGGAGATCAAACCAGTCAATCTTAAAGGAAATCAACCCTGAATATTCTTTGGAAGGACTAATGCTGAAACTGAAGCTCCAATGCTCTGGCCACCTGATGTGAAGAGCCAACTCGTTGGAAAAGACCCTGATGCTGGGAAGGATTGAAGGCAGGAGGAGGGGGCAACAGAGGATGAAATGGTTGGATGGCATCACCAACTCAATGGACATGAATCTGAGCAAACCCCAGGAGATGGTGAAGGACAAGGAAGCCTGGCGTGCGGCAGTTCATGGGGTCACAAAGAGTCAGACATGACTTAGTGACTCAACAATCTTTCAGAAAGCCCAGGGTACCCCAGCCATGCTGAGCTTCAGGAGAATTGGAAGTGTAGGGGGCTGAGGTTGACTTGCAGGCTGTGGAAGGTTCTGGGTGAGGGAGCTGTCTCACTGAGGCCCTGATGTCCCCCTTAGAGTCCTAAGGAGGCCAGTGGTGGCTCTTCCTCTGTTCACATCCAATGGGTCTGGAGGCTGGCAGCTACCTCATCACAGAAGACAGCAACTCTCACTACTCTTGTAAAGACTTGAGACCCATCCTTTTCTTTATTTTTTTATAGTAGCTTTATTAATAATTGTGGGAACTTGGAAACAACCAAGATGTATCTCAGTAGGTAAATGGTTGAATAAATTGTAGTGCATCCAAGACAATGGAATATTATTCCACACTAAAAAGAAATGAGCCATCAAGCCATAAAAGGACATACAGGAAACTTAAATGCATATTACTAAGTGAAAGAAGACAACTAAAAGGCTACCTATTGTATAATTTCAACTATATGACATTCTGGAAAATGGAGAGAGTAAAAAGATCTGTGATTGCCAGGGGTTAGGGCAGGAAGAGAATGAATAAGCGGAGCATAGATTTTTGGCTCAGTGACAGTATTCTGTATGATACCATAATGATGGACACATGTCATCATACAGTTGCTGGGACCCATTCTTTAGAGAACATCGAAAAGGAGGGTAATGGTTTGCAATACTCTTGTTGGAGAAGTAGGGCCAGACTGCACTCTCAGAGGAAAGAAGCCACTGTAATTTTTGCTCCCCTTCACCTAAGGTGGGAAGTACTTTCTCTCTGGGGTGACCCCCTCTGTGACTGCCTCACTTCTGTTGCTTCTGCCCATTTACACATGACCTCCCCCTTGTGGGTTTCACCCCGACAGTTTAGCAGCTGGTGAAAGAAGATTGTGCTGATGCCAGCAGCCATACGCAACCTCAGTTAACCACTGACAATGTCAGCTCACGTTCACTGAGTGCCTTCCACATAAGAGTACTCACCAATTTCCATGCATTTTCTCATTTAATTCCCACTGCAACCCTCTGAGGTAGGCAATATGATTGTCCCTGGTTCACAGATGCTAAATTGTTGTTCGAGGTTCCGCAGCCACTATGCTTTAAAACCAGGTAGGTTGGTTCCATAGCTTCTACCTCCTTTGGTGAGCAAGAAATACACATTTTATCACCTGGAGCCCCTCCGCTGCCACTGCAAATTTCAGGATAAATGTTTAAAGGGAAGAAGAGGAAGAGGTATTCTCATAGGTGGCATGCTTTGTGCTTGGTACAGATGTTAGACTGGACCAAAGGCATTTAAACAGACTCTGGGTCTTGAGGCCAACAGCAGATGAAAGCCGACAATTCTCTACTGAACATAAAAGGAATCAATCAACAATACAGATCCTGAAGAACATCTCCGAGTGTCAAACACCAAGGGAGGTGGAAAGTGCCAGACAAGGGTTTGTGCTTTCTTCGTTGGGTTGCCAGAGAAAATACAGGATACTCAGTTAAATTTGAATTTCAGATAAACAACACAAAACTGTTTAGTATAAGTATGTTCTAATATACATGGAATACACTTAGACTCAAAAATTTTGTTGTTGTTTGTTTTTTGATTCAAATTTAACTGGCAGTCCTGAATTTTTATTTGCTAAGTCTGGCAACCCAATTTCTCTAAAGAGACAGCTCACAACCCAGGCAGTGTGTTAATAAGGACAGAGTGAAAAGTACAGATAAGTACTTTGGAGAAAGAAGAGTTTGGGATGTAAACTCATGGATTTCTAACACGATCTGCTGGGTCACAGACTAAGTGGAAGGGGGCTTGTGCTGGAAAGGCTTCATGGCAGAGCTGGTTCCTAAGGTGAAGTGGGAAAGATCTAGATGGGCAGAGAGGGAGGAGGGCTTGAGGCACATAGGGTGATGGTGAACAGACGGTGAAATACCTGGAAGAGGCTTCATGCTGGGAAGGACCAGAGGTGGACGATCCACCTGTGGAGGGTCTTGAGGACCTTGGTAGGATTTTGGACCATATGATTTGGATAAGGATGCGTAACAAATTGAAGCAGCATTTTAGAACGGTTAATCTGGTGATGGCATGTAAGACTGGTGAGAATGGTCATTGGAGTGGGGAGCTAAGCATGAGGTGGTGGCGGGGGTCTGTGAGAAGGGAAGAATGATCAGAAGGACATTGCAAAGTAATGGCCTCGTCCCTTAGGTAGGATGTACAGGTGACCATCAAGAGGACAGGTGGCCTAAAGTGACTGTTTCTATCAAGTGGGGGATCTGTGCCTTGCTGGGTGCAGAGGAGGAGAAGGCACCCTTGGTGCAGGGTCTTGGAGGGAAGATTCTCATGTTAGAGGCACTGTCAGTAGTCTGTCATCCTAGAAAGACAGATGGAGGCAGCGTGAGATCACATCTTGTTCTGTTCTACCTGCTCTCTGCAACATGCACACACACACAGACACACACACACAGACACACACACAGAGACACAGACACACAGAGACACACTTATAGATACACACACAGAGAGACATAGACACACACAAACACATATAGACACACACACAGACATACAAACACACACACAGATACACACACACACACCCTCACTGTGTGCTTATTAGGTTTGTGTAGATTTCCATAGAAAGGCAACTCCTGCTTTAACCTCAAACGATTTTTATTAGAGATGCAATTGCAGCTTTTGGATTTTGTGGTTCTGCTTCCCTGGGAGCCAATCTTTTCAAACATCCATTCCACTCAAATGTGCCACCTGCTTGCCATGTGATCCCCCTTCTCTGGCTCCTCCCACAGCTGGTGCAACCCCTATTGCTTGTAAGAGGTTTTGAGGTCTTCTAAAATAAGGTATTTCAGCAGCATGTGAGATTGCCAGTCCCGAAAAGCCCGCCCAGCTGTTTTAGGTTTTCCCAGAAGAGTTACCAGGGCAAGAAGGAGAGGCCCAGACATGCTGGAAATGGAAACGGTCCCAGCCCTTTCCTGGGACTGGGTGGGACAGGACAGACCCATGGGGGCAGGGCAGGGAGGGACTGGGTCCTGGGTACCCTGGATCTCTCTGATCTTCTCCCTGACCTGGGTCGACGGAGGGCTGGTCTTACAGCAAGGGTGGCTTTCCAGAATGGCCTGGGGAAAGGGATGGCCCCAGTGGGCCAGGGCATAGTGAGGATGGAGAATATTAACCCCCTCTCCCACCTCATTGCTGATCACAGGGAGAGATCAGTGCTCAGTGACAGCAAGGCGTCCAACATTCCACTCCTGCCTCCTGTCCCTGCTCTTGGATCAGGTGACAACGCTACCTTATCCTCTTGCTGGGCAGGGTAAAGGGGTAGTCCTCAGGGTCTTCCCCAGGGAACTGATCAATGCCAGATATACTTGGGGTTGGTTTCCTGCAGGAGCAATGGCCACCTCCCTCACACCAGGAGAGCTTGACTTTGGCCTCAGGGTGAGCTGAACTTCACTGGTGAGGTGGAGCAGGAAGGAGGCCAAGTCAAACAGTCCCTTCTCAACATGACCACTCTCTGGGGGGAGAGACTCACAGACTCACCCCACCCCCACCCCATGGCCCAAAGGTTAAACTGTGCTGCCCGCCAGGGGGCCGACCCCAGCCCCACAGATCTGCGACCTTCCCCTGTTCTTTGGGTGGCCCTGGTCTGAGCACCCTTTCCTGGAATGTCCTTCCTCCATTGGCTTCTCTGCCTGGTGAACTTCTCCTCATCTGACAAAACTGGTTCCACAGTCACCTCCTCTGTGAAGCCTGCTGATTTCCTCCTTCTTTCCCCCTTGCTGTAACTTATAAAACCTGTTGCACTGGAAGCTTTGGGCCCTCAGCCCCCTGTGAGGCTCCAGAAATGGCCGGCCTAGGTCCTCTGAATGTTTGGGGTCCAACCTGGCTGGACTTTCAGGGTCCTGGGGAGGCAGTGCCTGGTGGCTGGAGCTCTGAGCTCCCTGTCAGCTCTCAGGGGCCTCCCCAGGGGTGGGCTCCTGACCAAGCAGAAAGTGCCCAGGTCAGTGCCCACACACACCACCTGGCCTTGCCTCAGCCTCACGCTCCCCGCATCCCTGGCTCATCTCTGAGGCACTGGATTCCTCTGTTCGCCCCTAGACTCCTCCACTGACCACTCCCTGGCCCAGAGCTGGCCATTCTTGCTGAGTCAGGCCATCTGCTAATTGCCACAGGCAGCCTTCCCGAGATGCTGCAGGCTGCCTCCGCTTGGAGGCCAACTTCAGGTGGTGCATTTGCCAGGGAATTGGCATTGGATGAGATGGTTGGATGGCATCACCGACTCAATGGACATGGGTTTGGGTGGACTCTGGGAGTTGGTGATGGACAGGGAGGCTGGCGTGCTGCAGTTCATGGGGTCGCAAAGAGTCGGACACGACTGAGCGACTGAACTGAACTGAGCTGGCATCGCTTCTTCTGATGAATGTTTGGGGAGACACCCCAGCCAGGCCTTGGGTGGTGGTGAGGTGGATGCAGGGAGATGGGGGATGGGCTCGTGGAGGACCAGGGGGCCCCTCTCTGTGCCCATAGCCTTTCTTTAGAGCAGCAGTTCTCCCTGGAGGCAGGGAGGTGATTCTCCATCCTGCCCCCCAGCCTGGGGCCCTTGGCAATGTCTAGAGGTATTTTGCTTCGTCACAACTGGCAGCGGGAGGGGATCGCTACTGGCGTTTATTGTGCAGAAGTTGGAGATGCTGCTAAACTCATCTGATAAAGCACAGAACATCCCTCCTCCCCTAACAACAGAGGATTAATCTGGCCCAAGTGTCAAAAGTGCCACAGTTGAGAAAGAAGAGAGAAGAGGCTGGAGCAGCTGGTGTGGGGGGCCTTGTGTTAAGAGATGAACTCACGTGGGCTTCCATGAGTCCAGGGATGACGGTGCTTCTGCAGCCTTCTCTCCCTTTGGGTCCTCACGAGGAATCACAGTTCTCCCTGCAGGACTGGTCCTGCTCCTCGCTGCTCATCTCCATCCATGCCTCCATACCTGGGGCTGGGGGGCAAGGTCTTTAATTCTGAGAAAACCTCTTACCTTCTTTTATTTTATTCCACGTCAGCCCAGAGTTTCAGAGGGGCAAGAAAATGAGGGATTTCTTACTGTTTTTCAGAAAACACTATATATAAAGGAATACTTTTTTCTTTTATCTGTATATGTGGTTAGTCGCTCAGTCATGTCCGACTGTTTGTGACCCCGTGTACTGTAGCCTACCAAGCTCCTCTGTCCGTGGGGATTCTCCAGGCAAAATTCTGGAGTGGGTTGCCATGCCCTTCTACAGGGGATCTTCCCAACCCAGGGATTGAACCCAGGTCTCCCGCATTACTGGCAGATTCTTTACTATCTGACATAAAACAGTATTTAATAGTAGTCAATACCATGAATCAATTGCTTATTTTGTACCGGGAACTTTCACATATGATGATATGATATCATTGTCACAACAACCCTATCAGATGGGTAATATTATTATATTATTACTCCTTGAGAAAAAAGAAAACAAACCCAGCTGAGGTCCAGATGAGTTTCTTAAGTTGCCCAAGATAGAGAGGTAGGAAGGGGTGGTGCTGAGATTGGAACCAAGTCTTTGCCCCCAAATCTGTAATTATTAAGAACACCCCCGACAATTTCTCCTGCAGGAAGCTGATGTCACAGAGGAACCTTTTGAGTGAAAGGGAACATCGGGGCTCTGGTGTCTGTCTGAACTGTGTCAGTGGGTATGGGTAAGGGTGGGTGGGAGTGAATCTTTGGGCAGGTAACCATGGGGAAAGGGGGCCCTACTAAAGAAGAGGCTACTAGAGGACAACACTGATTCTTGTGCAGGAATGACTAATACTATAGTCAGACTGAGCCCGGGAAATATCCTCTTTTTACCCCCAGGCCCACGTCCTAACACTGGGGAAGGTAGGTTGTGCTATCTAGCTCTGAGATTGATTAAATCGTCTGAAGGGAAGGACCAGGGTGCCGCACCCTACCCAGAGAGCAGCCATCCAGCCTTGTCTGTCCCGGCAGCCAGGTGTTCGTCTGTCCATCCGGGGAGCTCTGGGCTGCTGGCTGCTGCCTGGGAGCTTGGAGGCTGCAGAAGGCAGGCGGTAAACAGGAAATGGTTAAGTAAGAGTAGGTGGAGCATGCCGGGTGCTGGAACAGGGCAGGAAATAGCTGAGTGGCTGAATGGACTCAAAAGAATGCCCTGCCCTCCTCCCCGAAGCTCTGGCAAAGGCGCTGTCCACCCATTCCTCACTGGCCGATGCTTCAGGGCGCTGGGTCTGGCAGTAGCCTGACCCCCTGTCTCCCACCCCTCAGCTCTGCAGGGCCTGGGGAGGCAATACTGGGAGGAGAGGGGCCTGAGGAACCAGGCCATCCAGCCAGGACTGATGGGGCAAGAAGGAGGATGGCGTCCCTCCCTGGGCTGCCATCAGGCCATGTCCAGTGGCCCAGTTAGGGGAGGCTGCAGGAGGTGGGCAGTCACTCCAAGAACCAGAGGTTTTTCGCTTCTTTGAAAACAGGATCTGTTGCATTGACTAGGGCTTCTGTGAATGTTATGTCCCATCCTGGGTAAGAGCACACAGCCAGGTGTATGGCCTGAGATCAGGGAGGAAGGCTGGATGCGCTGAGGTTCTCTCACTCTGAACCTCAGTGTTTCTCGTCTTCAGATATTTTCTGTACTCTGCCCTGGAATAAAGTCAGTGGTGCTCTCTCAACCCTCTCCTTCAGGGGGGCCTAACCTCATGGGCAAACAGGGCTCTGCTTCCCAGGGGTCCCCTTGCAAGTGAGATTCCTCCCCCCACAGCAGATGGTCCAGTCGGTCTGGACTTCAAGCTGACACATCACTGTCCAAGGACCCCGGGCCTTCTGGGTCTGAATCCCAGTTCAGGCCTCATCGGGCAAGGATTCCCACAGTGCTGGACCCCTGAGGGGTTCCCAGGAACACTGAGGCAGGGCTAGTCTGTCCCTAGTGCCAGCTTGTTCTCCACCATCTGCCTCCTGAGAGCAGCAGTGCTGGAATGGAGAGTTGATGGCCTTGACCTCTGCCCGAGGCGGGTTAACAGTGGGGGAAGAAACTGTGCTCACATGTTTTCTTGACAGCTATGGACTCAAGGGTCCATCTAAATGATGATGATAACCCAACTTTATTAGGTGTTTGTTCTATTTATTAGCATGCATGCGTGCTAAGTCACCTCAGTCGTGTCTGACTTTAGAACCCTATAGACTGTAGCCCACCAGGCTCCTCTGTCCATGGGATTCTCCAGGCAAGAATACTGGAGTGGGTTGCCATGCCCTCCTCCAGGGGATCTTCCTGATCCAGGGATTGAACCTGTGTCTCTTATATCTCTGTCATCGGCAGGTGGGTTCTTTACCACTAGCACCACCCAGGAAGTCCTCTATTTTTTCTAGTAAGTATATATTTAAGTCAGATATGCAGATGATACCACTCTAATGGCAGAAAGTGAAGAGGAACTAAAGAGCCTCTTGATGAGGGTGAAGGAGGAGAGAGAAAAAGCTGGCTTAAAACTAAATATTAAAAAACGAAGATCATGGCATCTGGCACCGTTCAGTTCACTTCAGTTCAGTTGCTCAGTTGTGACTGTTTGCAACCCCATGGACCGCAGCACACCAAGCTGTCCATCACCAACTCCCGGAGCTTGCTCAAACTCATGTCCATCTAGTCGGTGATGCCATCCAGCCATCTCATCCTCTGTCATCCCCTTCTTCTCCTGCCTTCAATCTTTCCCAGCATCAGGGTCTTTTCCAATGAGTCAGTTCTTTGCATCAAGTGGCCAAAGTATTGGAGCTTCAGCTTCAGCATCAATCCTTCCAATGAATATTCAGGACCCATTACTGCATGGCAAATAAAGGGGGAAAAGGTGGAAGTAGTGACAGATTTCCTCTTCTTGGGCTCCAAAATCACTGCAGACAGTGACTGCAGCCATGAAATCAGAAGACGATTGCTTCTTGGCAGGAAAGCAATGACAAACCTAGATAGTGTGTTGAAAAACAGAGACATTACTCTGTCAACAAAGATCCATATAGTCAAGGCTGTGGTCTTGCCAGTGGTCACATATGGTTGTGAAAGCTAGACCATAAAGAAGGCAGAATGCCAAAGAATTGATGCCTTCGAACTATAGTGCTGGAGAAGACTCCTGAAAGTCCCTTGGACAGCATAGAGATCAAACCAGTCAACCTTAAGGAAGGTCAACCTTGACTATTCACTGGAAAGACTGATGCTGAAGCTGAAGCTCCAGTATTTTGGTCATCTGATGTGAATAGGCAACTCATTGGAAAAGACTCTGATAAAGATCAAGAGCAGAAGGAGAAGAGGGTGTCAGAGGATGAGATGGTTGGACAGCATCACAGATGCAATGAACATGAACTTCAGCAAACTCTGGGAGATAGTGAGAAACAGGAGGCCTGGCGTGCTGCAGTCCATGGGGTCCCAGTGTCGGACATGGCTGGAGGGTGACTGAACAACAACATATATTTAAATATGTAGCTATATTTATCGATACATGTATTGACTCATTTAACCCTTACAGCAATCCAAAGAAGAGGCACTTTGTTTGTTCCTATTTTACAGATGAGGAAACTGAGGCACAGAGAAGGGAAGTAACTTGCCCTAGTAGTAAGGCAGCCATGGGTTCAGGTACTCTGAATTGAGACCTGGGCAATTGGCTCCCGTCCACACTCCAGTCACTATGTTGAATTGCTTATGAGCCTTTCGAGGAGGCAGTCCTGGCTCCCCTGGATATTCCTAATAAGACTCCGATTCCTTAGGAGAAATTCCTTTTCTTTCAGGAGCCAGAACATCTGAACCTCTTTCCCTAGCAGCTGAGGCTCCTGAGGGCTTTGACAAGAACCCCAGGGAAGAGGAGGAGAAACCTCTTTAGGTTGAGCTGCAAGCTTGGCATCTTCCACTGTCACCCACAAGGAGGCCTGAGGAAAGTACCACTGATTCTCTTCATTCGAGAGCCATGTGTTGGCACCAATGTTGTGCCAGACGCTGGGCTGGGCACCAGGAGGAGCCTGCTAAAGTAGACATGTTATATACCCTGGGGTGTTGGCGGCAGAGGAAGAGACAGTCAGATGTCTATTGACTGACTGTGGGAAAGAGGGAGACCTGGGGTGGGAGCAGGGAAACAATGAGTCGGGCCCTCACTCTGCCAGCCAGCAAGTCAGGGAAGCTGTCCTGAAAGTGATCACGCCTTAGCGGAGCCTTGGAGGATGATCCGAGTTAATCAGGAGAAGAGAAAGGGGTGAGGTGGGGACAGAGGCAGGGCCTTCCAGGCAGAGGTTATAGTGCAGGTAAAGACTTGGAGAAGGCAATGGCACCCCACTCCAGTACTCTTGCCTGGAAAATCCCATGGACGGAGGAGCCTGGTAGGCTACAGTCCATGGGGTCGCTAAGAGTCGGACACGACTGAGTGACTTCACTTTCACTTTTCCCTTTCATGCACTGGAGAAGGAAATGGCAATCCACTCCAGTATTCTTGCCTGGAGAATCCCAGGGACGGCGGAGCCTGATGGGCTGCCGTCTATGGGGTCACACAGAGTCGGACACGACTGAAGCGACTTAGCAGCAAAGACTTGGAGGTCTGATGTTGCTGGATGAAAGCAGAGAACATAAGCGCGTCATCATTCCTACAGGCAGTGTAATAGGAGATGAGCCAGTGGGATTGCATCACAGGACCTGCAAGGCCACATCAGGGCCTTGAGGCTTTGTTCAACCTCTGTCTCCTGACCTGAAAGACCATAGGAAAGAGGAGGCCCTTGCAGGAAAACAGTGCAACTGGGTGGATTCACACTCCCTGATTTTAAGAATCACTATTAAGCTAGAGTAATCAAGATAGTAAATAGAACTGATGAAAGGATGGACATTCATAACAGTGGAACACAACAAGGAGTGCACACATACATAGTTAATTTTTGACAAAGTGCAAGGGGAATTCAATGGAAAATGGACATTCATACGCAAAATGAAGAAAAAAAAAGAACCTTGGCCTATAATTCAAAATAAATCATAGGCCTAAATGTAAAACATAAAAGCATAAAAGAAACAGAAGCAAAAGCATAAAAGGAAAAAAAATCCCTAAAAGTATTATAGAAGAAAACATGGGAGAAAATGTTTGTGATTTGTCTTTAGGCAATGATTTCTTACATAAGACACCAAAAGCATAATAAACTCATAGCAGAAAACGTTGACAAATTGAACCTCTCAAAATTAAAAAGTTCTTTTTTTTTTTTTCCAAAAGATACTGTTAAGAAAATGAAAAGACAGGCCATAGACTGGGAGAAAATGTTTATAAAACATGTATCTGATAGAGGACTTGTATCTAGAATATATTAAATAAAACTCTCAAAACTTGATAACAAGAAAACAATCCAATTTTTAAAATGGGCAAATATTTGAACACTCATTTCATTACAGAAGAAATAGAGATGGCAAGTAAACACATGGAAAGATGTTTAGCATCATTAATCACTAAATTAAAATCATAATGAGAAACCGCTACATAACTTTTAGAATGTCTAACATAAAAATAAAACACACACACACATAAAACAAAAAACACACTAAAAAAAGCAAAAACACCGACGATACCAAGGACTGGGAGGATGTGGAGCAACTGAAACTCATTCATTGCTGGTGGGAATGCAAAACGGTACAGCCCACTTTGGAAAACATTTGGCAGTTTAGTGTAAAGCTGACCATACACTTGTGACCCAGCAATCCCACACTTGGGTATTTACCAGGAGAAATGAAAACTTAGGTCCACACAGAAGACTGTATGCAAATATTTAACATAGCGTTATTCATAATGGCCCCAAACTGGAAAAAAACCAAATATCCTTGGATTGCTGGATGGTTAGACAAACTGTTACATCTCTTACAGTGGACGCTTGCTATTCAGCCATGGAAATGAACTGTTTGTACAGGCAATAACACAGACAAATCTTAAGCACACTGTGCGAAGTGAAAGAAGCAGACCCTGGGGGCTCTGGACTGTATGATTCCATTTACATGGCATTTTGGAAAAGGCAAAGCTACAGAGATGAAAAAACTGAAGAATG
This sequence comes from Giraffa tippelskirchi, assembly GCF_054371585.1. Classification (NCBI taxonomy): domain Eukaryota; kingdom Metazoa; phylum Chordata; class Mammalia; order Artiodactyla; family Giraffidae; genus Giraffa; species Giraffa tippelskirchi. The sequence goes on along the minus strand of NC_137281.1, from coordinate 140,764,555 downwards.
GTTTTCAGGGGCTGGGGCTAGGGGCAGAGGTTGACTATGAAGAACACTGGAGAATTTGCGGGGATGACGGAACTGTTCAGTTCCTTCATTGTGGTGGTGGTTACATGACTACCTACATTTGTTGAGACTCACAGAAGTATATGCAGTACATGTTTTTAAAATTTTTATTTTATATTGGAGTATGTGCATGCATGCTAAGTTGCTTTAGTAGTGTCTGACTCTTTGTCGGACTATAGCCCATGAAGCTTCTCCAGGCAAGATTATTGGAATGGGTTGCCATGCCTTCCTCCAGGGGATCGTCCCAACCCAGGGATCGAACCCCCATCTCTTACATCTCCTGCATTGATAGGTAGGTTCTTTACCACTAGCGCCACCTGGGAAGCTCATGTTGGAGTATAGTTGATAACAATGTTGTTAGTTTCAGGTGTACAGCAAAATGATTCAGTTACACATATACATGTTTCTATTTTCTTTCAAATTCTTTACCCACTTGGGTTATTACAGAGTATTGAGCTGAGTTCCTTGTGCTGTACAGTAGTTTCTTGTTGGCTATCTGTTTTAAATATAGCACTGTGTACATGTCAACCAGAACTCCCTAACTATCCCTCTCCCTCACTCTTACCCCCATAACCATAAGTTCAGATAGAATTATATTTTAAATGGATGAATTTTACTGTATGTAAATTATAAACATATGTATGTAAATTACTGTATATAAATCACAAACAATAAAGCTGACTTTTGGGACTTCTCTAGCAGTCCAGTGGTTAGTAGTCTGTGCTTCTGCTGCAGGGTCCGGGGTTTATAGGTTTGATCCCTGTCCGGGGAACTAATATTCAGCATGCCATATGGCCAAAAAAGAATAAATCTGATTTTAAAAAGACACAGTGCAACTAGGTTCTAGGACAGAGGTGTGGAGACCCACTTTGGGTCTGGTTCCTGTTGCCTTTCTGCCTCCTCAGATCCCGAACTGCCCCTGAGGGCCCCAGTAAGCTCTGATAGACCTTATTCTCCTTGTGTTTCAGGACCAGAAAAGGAACTATTAAGGAGCCTCTGCTTTGCATATTGAGACCCTTCTTTTTATTAAATGCAAGTACCCCTGGGAGGGTGAATAGTTTAAGTTGAGAGAGGCTGTGGCAGAGTAGATGGGGGGTGGGGGGGGAAGGGAGGGTGGCAGGGAGAAGAGTGGGAGGTGAGGGTAGCTGTCAGTGTGGTTGGTGGCCCTGGCTGAATCCATGCACTGTGAGGACGCTGGGGCTGGGGTCGTAGGAGTTACATGGAAGGCAGAGACCTCTACCTCCCCCATCATGGCCTTTGGCTTTGTATACAAAGTCCTCCCTCCCCATCTGGCAACCACAGGCTGGATGTCCTTCCCTCTTCCCCTCCTCACCTTCCTTCTTCACCTCCTAATTGTCCAATCCAAGTACAAATCGCCCCGACAAGTTTGGATGATTATTTCTCTAGGGCAACCAAACACTAAAGGCCTCAGCATCCTTTCTCGGTATATTTGCACTCCTCTGGGTCCTTAGGCACTTCTGTCCTGTTGGAAGTTTCCTAGCCAGGGAGGAAAGCAGGAGGCCCTGAATAGGCACCAAGGCCCCAGGCTTCAGTGATCTTGAGTCACAAATTATGGGGTAGGAAGTTTGTTTAGGGCATCTGTTTTTCTCCTTTAGCTGGTACCTGTATATATATATATTTTATATAACATTTTCTTCAAATGTGCCATTTACTTTCCCGACACAAGGCCTTTATATATATATTAAACTTTCTCTCTGAGGCTCCTCACCTTCTGAAGTTTAATTTAACCACCACTGAGTGTGTCTTACTAAGTGCCTTGTGCTGAGAATGCAAAAATAAATAAGACAAAGCTCCTTATGTTGCAGAAGATTTTGGCCTAGGGAGAATGGTGGTAATAGTGGTAATATTAGTAATAACAACAGTACAATGGCAGGACCATTTAAGGAGCACTTATTATGTGCTGGGTATTTATGAATCCAAAGTCATTAAAAGCTCAGTAGAACAACAAGGTTGTCATTCTTATTGCTCCCATTATAAGTGAGGATACTGAGGCTCAGAGAAGTGAAATCATTTGCTGAGCTGGTATGTGGCCGACTTGGAACTTGAGTCCAGGTCTCTGGGTCTCCAAAGCCACGTTTCAACCACAGCATTATCCCACTATGCCCAGAAAAGTCCCCCTTGCCCTATGTGAAAGGAAGTCACTATCCAATCAAATCTATGACTTGGTGGGTCCTTAATTGGACCTACCATAGAAGGAATGAGAAACAAAGATAATATCAGTCTATCCCATAGGATGCAGGATGCAAGCTGCAGCCAGAGACTGTGCCAACCTAAGACTGTGGGCAAAGGAGGGCTGGGCCAGGATGCTGCACACACTGGCCAGCCAGCCCCTTCCTTTCTCCCAGGACCCTTCCCATTCATTGCATCCGCAGGGGATGTTTTTCTAAGGTGTGAGATACAAGACTGACTGCTCAGGGGTGGCAGAGGCCTCAGGAAGATACTTTGAGGATGAGCCCCCTTGACCTGGTGCTCTTGCACTTCCTTTTTTGCATAGAGGTAAGACGTGTACTTCATGTTGAGTTCACAGCAGACTGATAAGTCATGCTTGGTTCCATAAGTCATGTTGGGCTCTGCTGTCTAGTAAACCGAAGACAATTACTCATGAATAATGAGGGTGTGCTATTGTGAAATGTGATGGTTCATGGGCTGAGGGGTGACTCATTCCTGAAGGCCTCAAGTCAGACCAACGTTATTTCCTTTGGCTTCCCTTGGCCCTCACCCAGACTCTCTTAAACACCTGCCTCGGTTGCTGAATCAGGGATGCAGGCTCTGGTTGGTGGTGGAGAGCAGGCCTGAGACCACTTACAGCAAGAAGAGGAGATGAGACGATGTTACTGGAGCAAGACTTTCCCGAAAGGCTCGTGGATTTAAGCAGGAGAAGGAGGCCTGGTCCAGGTGACAGGGCATAGATTCTGTGCCCACGGAGAGAAAGGGGTGCAGTGTTTTGGCTGAAGCCAAGAAAGTTCAGAGGGAAACACAGAAAATAAGATTCCTGAGCATGATTGGATTTTTCTTTTCTTTCCCTCTCTATCTTTCTTCTCATGAGTTGGATGGAGGAGAAACAAAGCTGGAACAAGCCTCAGGATAAAGGCTGGGGATTTCTTCCTGCATTGCAGTTTCCTCCAAGGGAGACCTGGCCAAGTGGAGCTTGTGTGGAGCCTCCTATGGCCCAAGGGCATGCTGACACTCCTGGAAGACCAGAGCAGGGGGTCCTTCCTTCTGGGGAAGCTTCCCAAGGGTGGAATCTTCCCTCCCTCCCTTCCTTCCTCATATCTTCAGCAGCATTCTGAGCTTTGGACAGACTGAGCAAATGCTCATTGAGGAGAAAAAGCCCAAAAGAGGGTGTGGAGAAAGATTCTGGGAGGGTGACTCTGGGGCAGTCATCAGGGGCTGGAGATGTCAGTGAAATCAAGTGGGGAAGCCAAGACTTCAGAGGGACGTTTGAGAAACAGAGCAGGTCCAAGCGGAAGGCGCCAGGCCACACACAGCGCTCCTGTTTTGGTTCAAGATGCCTCCTGGCTTTAAGCCAACCCAAGATACACAGCAGTTATCCAAATTATCCAGATTATATGAACACAATGCACAAAGACTGACCCCTCCTGGGACCTCTAAAATCATTACTTGAATAGCACCATTTTAACCCCCATAGTTCTGGGGGAACATATCTATTGTATGAAGCCTGTTGTTCACATGTGAAATGTGCAAATGACAGGTTATTCAACTCCTGGATCTTGAGGAACATCATAAAGATGAAGGTTCAGAACCATGCTCTGATCTTTGTTGTGTTCCCCATCTCTGTGATTTTAGAAGTCTCGTGCCCAGGACAATACGATCTGCTGAGAGCCTGGGCTTCTGGGTTACCAGGGCTGCAGATATGAGCTGCAGCGATGAGAGTCCTGCTACTTATGGCTTGCTTGGTCAGGACTGGGCAGTTTACTGCTCTTGCAACAGGAAGCTAAAATGATGGCTGGGTGGGCTTCCCTGCTTTATGGCACCAGTCCTGGTATCACCAGATGTGGCACTGGAAGAGGCTTAGAGGATCCCTCCCAGGAGTTCCTTCTATAAAATTCCAAAGGCTGCTCGGTGGGGTCCTGGAACATGGGTGGTATGTTCATTCTCAGTGCCCCGGCATCCTCCCCACCTTATCTGCCCACTTTGCCAGGCCTTCTGTAGTTTGCTCCAAACTTTCTCTGTCTCCTTCACCTCTTTCTGGGGAGAGAGAGGTTTCCCCTCATATGTTCTACTGAGCTCCCCAGCTCAGGATGCGATGATGAGCACGTTCTATAGCAAGGCTTCCAGGAGAAGAGCCTGTCTCTTTTCTCTGGTGGAATGGGATACACAAAGGCAGGGTCTGAGCTCGTGTAGCCTACAAAGAAGCTAGTGGCGAGGGTGATGGGTGTGTACCACATCTCTACCTCCTTTAGTCTCCTCTTTGGGTTTTACGTGCTCTGATGCTCAGCCACAACTTCCAGATCCGTTGGCCTGGTGATCACTGCCTCGTCCCTCCCCTTCCAGGCTCATCTCCCCACACCTCCCTCCTCCATCCACATTCTGTGTGCTGGCCCCACTGACTGCCTGACAGCAGCACCTGGGGTGGCCCAGGGAGCCTCCATGCCTTTGCACCTGCTGTTCCCTCTGCCTGGAATATGCTTGTTTCTCTGGTAAGCTCCCATTTCTCTTTCAAACTCAAATCAGATCTCCCTCTATCTGGAGTCTTCCCTGGGTCCCCACAGAGGGAGTCAGGTGAGCTCAGTGCGAATCACCAGCTTCTTTACGAAAAGGAAGGTTAATCTACTCACACGGTGATTAATGATTGGCTCTGTTGTCTAATTCCCCTGCTCCAAAGTCAGGAGCTCCTGCTGCATATGGACAGCAGGCACTCCATAAAGGTCACTGAGTCAATGAATGAATGAATGAGAACAAGAAACAGACATATATCTTTTAAGCAGAAACCTGCCTCCAGGAACCTGACTCAGGACGTCCTCTTCAGAGGTTGCTTTTCAGGGCCTGCTTCTCCACCTCCTGTCCTCAGAGCTAAGTGAGGAGCTCCTCCAGCTGGGGGCCACCTGCCCAGCCTCCTCCAAGGACTTCTTCACTGCAGTTCACCTGCGGCTTTTCTGGTCAGTCCAATGAGAGACTTGCACATTTGGTGGTGACCTCAAGCCTGAGAATGCCTGCGACTCAGGTCTGGATTAAACAGAAGGAAGGTGAAACTTACACTCTCCAGTGAAACTAGAGAGAGTCTGCTGGGGGTGGGGGTGGGGGTGGGGGTGGGGGTGGCAGCACGAACAGACAGGAAAGAAAGTTTCCGGGGTTTGGGGGTGATTCCTTTGGGAGGCAGAAAATAATAAGAACAGTTTATTGAGATGACTGTGGGTGGGAGGGAACTGTGGGAGGGAGTGAGTGACCCTGTATGAGGGTGGATGTGGAAGGAAAGGCGTGGGCGAGCTTCCACGGTGAGAGGGTAGGAGAGAGCAGGAGTGCGTATGACTCAGTGGCCCAGCTGGTACAGCAGCTGAACCATAAATGCCTGCAAAGGTTCACCGTGAGAGCTGGAGGAAAGAAATGAATCAGGCACGCACAGGGGCCAGGGTCACATCGGAGGGGCAGAATCACAGGGGCGGTGAGTACCGCCTCGCCCACCCCCACCACTTGGAATGGCTAACTCAGGCCAGAGGCTGTTCAGCTCTCAGGCTGGTCTAGAAAAGACCGAGGAAGCAGGAAACAGACATGGGGACTTAGCCCATGTCAGGAGTGGTTCTGTTCACTCCCCGTTTCTTTACAACACAGCCTTCAGAGGACGTGAGTGATCTGGGGCTCAGGCTAGTCCCCAAGCTGCTGAGGCGTGCCTGTTTCCTTACCTGCTCCCTGTTCCCCAGCAGTTGATATACTAATAGCCCCCAGCATCGCAGGAGGGGGTGGACAGGGATCCATTTGTTTTTCCACGGTTTGACCTCTGGGTAAAACTCTTCCCCAAAATGTGCCAGTTTAAGTGAAAGCGATAAATCAATCCCTTTGAAATGCAGAAGCAGCTTGGGGAAGCCCCCTTTGATATGCAGCTTGGAAACGGGGGCACTTAAAACCTGGGTTAATTCTCCCGCTTTATTGGAGGCAGAGAAAAGGGAAGAGGAGGAACCCCAGGGCCAGTCATTAAGTCTGGGCTCTTGAAAAGCCTGGGGCAGGGGCCGGGCGGCGCAAAAGGATCACGAAGGCGCGACAACCCTGGGAAAAGCGTCCGCGGGCCCGGACCAACTCTAATCCCGGTTCCCACCCAGACAGATGAGAGCGGAGGGCGCAGGGAAGGAGGGGAGGGTAGGACCGGGAGAGGCTCCTGAGGGATGGGGAGGCGGTTGCTATGGAGACCGAGCAAGCGCTCCGGGAAGAGAAAGCTAAGGGCCAGCTTGGCAATTTCCTGAAAGGAGCTGAGAATGCAAGAGAGTGTGTGTCCCATTCACTAGCCGGCTCCTGCTTTCAGAGGCCCGGGGGCGGCTCCTCTATGGGAGCCAGAGGGACACGGCTTTCCTGTTCTCCCCCGGGGCCCTAGTCTGGGCCCTTCATTGGAAACATCTGCTGCTCCTCGAAGAACTCCTCGGTGCAGGGCACAGGGCCGCGGAGGAATAGTGCCCGAGGGCGATTTTCAGCCGTCCTCCGCCATCCCATTCGTGGAAAGGAGTCAAGGCTAAGTGTGGAGACACCAGAGGCCCCCAAGGCCCCTTGGTGCTGGTGGGGTGGCCTCGCAGCCTGGATTTCAGGATGGTGCCCACTTGTTAGCCCTACAGGCGACAAGTCCAAGTCTTTTCAGGCAGGTCGTTCCAGCTGTGGGCCTGGCACAGCAGCCCCAGTAACTGTGCTCTGCCTCCAACTCCCTGGGGCCTCTGAACATAGTCCCCACCGCTGGCAGCCAGTGCTGTGCCCTCCACACAGCGAGTGGCCCGGATGATGAGTGGGGGCACGAACTGGGTGACGCTTTGGTTGCGGCCTGTCCACTTTGCTCTGCTGGGGCTGTTTTTTGTTTTGATTTTGAAGGGGAGGTAAATTGGGTGGAGAATGGGAGCTGAGAAAGTAGAAACTTGGGCTTTGAAGGTTTGCTGCTCCCATCCAGAGAGGCCAGGGCAGAGGACACCTCACTCACAAGCTCTTGTCACCCCAACCCTACTCTGACCTTGCTTGGAGTGCTGAATTCTGGGGAACGCATTTCCACGAAGCGGGGCTGGCCTTCCGCCCTGCACCAGTTGTGGCTCAGTGGGTCAGGGTTCACATACACAGACCCTCAGGGTAAGCTTAGCTGCCGGTCACAGGAGACAGTTCCTGGGCCCCCAACACACTTCCCTCCCCATCCTTCCTCTTGGGAATGCACCCCCATCTGTTTGGAGAAGCTTCGCCTCCTCCTTGGACTCCAGCCCACCTTGGACTGAGCAGGGCCTCCCGGGTCTGCCCGGTTCTCCCAAAGCCTTTTCCTGTGTCAGGACCACATGCTGACCATTGCACGGCTCAGTAGTCCCAGACAAGGAGTCAACCAAACAAACCACAGAAGTAACTCCTTTCAGGTTCTTTTAACTCAGGGAGAGCTGGGAGCCCCTGGAAGGCAAGGGCAAGGCAGCGATTCTTTTGTTTGCCACCCCCACCCCCAGGGGAGGAGAGAGAGAAGGGGCAGAGGACCCCCAGTGAGCCCACCTCCCCGCAGAGCTGCTGCCACCTCTAGTCCCTCTGCTGCCCTGGGGTGGGTCGGAGGAGGGAGGCTGCCCTGTGCTGTATCACACCTGGCTCATCTAGGCTCCAGGTTCATGAAATTAAACAGAGAGCATCTCCCTGGAGCAAAAGCAGCAGGAGCTGGGTGACACTACCCAGCTCCATGGTCTTCTAGAAGCCCGAGGCAGAGGCACCATTTTGTTCTCTTTTCCTTTCTTCCTGATTTCAGGGGTGGTGGGGTTTGGGAAAGGGGGTGGGAGTCCGACTCAGAGACTGTCAGCCAGGATGCAGGGGTGTGAAGAAACGGGGGCAGGCCACGTGGAGACACAGTTCACCAATGGCCCCAGAAAGAAAAGATGATGGTTGGAAAAGGAGGAGATGTGTGGGTACAAGGTCCAGAGAGAGGAAGGCCACAGAGGAAAGGCAGACCACCTTGGCCCTGGAGTGTCAGAGCCAATCCCAGGGCAAAGTGAGTGAAGGCCAAACTCAAGGTGTCTGAGATGTTGTCGGAAAAAGATCTGTGATGGTGGTGGAAGATAGATAGATAGAGAGAGAGAGAGAGAGAGAGAGAGTGTGTATGCAGCAGAACAGGAGGAGCCTGTATACACACACACACACACACACACACACACACACACACACACACACACACACACACACACACAGCTATAGGGTAGGCCTGTGCCAGAAACTGCTACATTCCTCTTAACCCCAAAGCCAGCCCTCTTTCCAAAATGCTTTCTCATTATTTGCAGGCACATTTTCCCCCCACCGTGCTCGGCTCTTGTTTCTATATTGCTATACGCTTGCTGCGGCCGAGACCCTTTCTTCCCTGCTCTGTAATGCGACTGTAAAACACCTGCATTTTATTAATGCTGCCTGGAATGGGGTGGGCTGGGCCCCTCTGCGTGCCCCCCCAGCAATCCTCCCAATCCTCCCACCGCGTTCAGTGAAGCAAAGCACGTGGGTTAACCCTGTGTGGTTGGGTCTCTGTGCTGGAGACGTGAGTATCCATCCACGAGGGGTGCCGAAAGTGCAGAAAGCATGGAGCTCCTTGGGACTTCTAGACAGATGGGCAGGCATTCTGGGATCTCCCCTGACTCCGAGTTTCCCTCGCCTGACACTTTTGGCCCATTCCTCTTACCACTGTCCCTCAGTTTCCCTTTCCAGAATGCGAGGACACCATTCTGTCTTGAAAGGAATCCTTGTAAAGTTCTAAGAGAAACTCTTCTCAAGGCTGGCCCTTTAAACAACTGTTCCATCCGTTAGGAGCCAGTGGGACTAAACCATTCCAGAAAAATAGCTCCTTTCCCCTTTAAAATACTTTAAATAAGGAAAGCATACAGAATGCAAAAATGCCTCATAATCCTATCACCTGAGAGTCCTGTTAGCATTTTTTTTTAAAGCAGTGCATGTACATGGCTTAAAAGAAAAAGAGCATAAGAAGGTATATCATGAAACTTAAATTTCTCTTCACTTAAACCATAGCTGTTCCTCCCCAAGGTAATGATTGCTAACAGTTCCTTGTGTATTCTTCAGGGAAAGAATTTAGATATATGCTGACATCTTTTTTTAATTAAAAATAAGTCTAGAATTCTTGCCATATCAGCACATGGAGACCCCCTTCATTCTTTTTCATAGTTGCATATTAATTTGTCATGTGACTATACCACAGTTTATTTAACCAGTTTCCTAGTGATGGGCACAGAGTCTATTTCCATCTTATAGCCTTACAAACATCGTTGCCGTGAGGATTTTGGACATATGCCTTGGGTGTATGTGTGTGAGTATATCTTCAGGGAAGTTCTTACCAGCACAGTACAGAGTCAAAGGACATGCTCTTTTGACAGTCTGTCTACTCTTTTTTCTAAAAAAATGTTATTTCTTTTCCTGCCCCTTTTCATTTTTTTTTACCCAGGCAAACTCCTAGTCATCTGTCAGAACCTACCCAACTCAAATTTCCTGTCCTCCCTGAAGCCTTCCCAGATTGAACCAGGAACCCACTGGCTCCCTCTTCCATGCGTCTTTAGACCTCTTGCCTAAGCCTGATTGCAGCTTCCTTTCTTTAAAGTGTCTGTTCTCCCTACAGGATCATGATGTGAGCATAATGATATTTTTCCTGGGGCACAATGCTTTTTAAAATTTTTCTTCATGCTATTCCACTTCTGGGTATGTAACCAAAGGAATTGAAAGCAGGGCAATTGAACAGATATTTGTACACCCGTGTCCATAGTAGCATTAGTCACAATAGTCAAAAGGTGAAATCAACCCACACATCCATCATGAGCGAATAGATAAAAGGTGACATATACACACAATGGAATATTATTCATCCTTTAAAAGGAATGTAGTTCTGACACATGCTACAACATGGTTGAAATGAAGATATTATGCCAAGGGAAATAAGCCAGTCATATAAAAATGACAAACATTGTATGTGATTCCACTAATTTGAGGTACCTGAAGTAATCAGATTCATAGAGACAGAACGTAGAATGGTGGCTGCCAGGAGCTGGAGAGAGAGAGAATGGGGAGATAGTGTTTAATGGGTACAGAGCTTCAGCTTGGGAAGATGAAAAATTTCTGTAGGTGAATGGCACAACAATGTGAATGACACTGAACTGTAAATTTTTAAATGGTTAAGATGGTAAATTTAATGTTATGTCTATGTTACCACAATAAAAACTTTTTTTTTTTGTATGAAAATGTACCATCTTAAAGACTCAAAGTTCCTGACAAGCTCTCTCTGTGAGTCGATGTAACCATCTCCTCACCTCAAGACAAGGCTGACCTATTCAGGATTGGAGAGTACTTATCCTATTTTCAGATATTTCCAGGGAAGGGAGCCCATTGCGGTGTTAGGCAATCTTTTCCAGTGTCTCGAAACCCCAGACATTCTTGGTACCAGACCTTTCCTGCTGCACCTGAAGTTAATTTTTCCTCGGTCAGTAAGTGCTTTGTCAGGCCCTGACTCTTCATACACTCGAAGGCTCTGGTTACATTATCCCCCAGCATCAGGGCTGAGGGCACCATGGCATAGGCTGCTGAGTGGACTCTGAGGGCCTTGAGAGACTGCTCACTTCTCACCAGCATGACGGACTGGCACTGCTGGGCTTGATTCCTAAGCATAATATTGGAGCACATGGACTCCTTGGCCCTGGCAGGTAAAAGAGATACACCCCTCCCATCTCTCACCTCATTTGGGATGTGTGTGTGTGTGTGTGTGTGTGTTACTTAGAGCTTTTCCCTTTTGGCTCTCTGTCTGCATCCTCTGTTGAAGTCCTTTGGCTGGCAGGATAGAGTTCCCCAAAGGACAGGGATTGAGTTAGTTGAGTCATTTCAACAGCCCCTTGAGACTCTCCTCTGACCAGAGACTGCCTCGCATCTTAATCAGCTGCTTGGAAGGTGTCCCTGGCAAACTTGTTCCCCACAGCCTGGAAGATGCTGACCTTTGTCAGCCTAGAAACATCAAAAGGTTAATGAGAGAAGAATAGGCTGAGAAAAACCTCATCACCTGGGTACCTGTCAACCGCAGGCTTGCAAAGCTGCAAGGCCTGGCGCGGCTGAGAAGCGTTGTTGTCGGGAGCTGGAAGGAAGCGGAGGCTCCTCAGCTGTGAGGACCTGCCCCCAGCCCCCTTCCGGGGCAGAGAGACGGGAAGGGGTGAAGCTACCTGGGGGCCCCAGGCTCAGTGACTCAGATGTCACTGTCACCACAAAGGGAAATCTGTGGGGGGCGGTGGGCACCTCCAGAGACCTCATTCACTTGCGATTCAGGGGATGAGAACATCCCCCCTGTGTTCACATGCCAAGCCTGACAACTAACATTAGTCAACAGTCCTGTGCTGACATTTCTGATTTCAAGTCTTGGTTTATATGAAGGACTGGCCTCAAGAAGGAGCTGAGCCTTGAGGAAGACAGTGGCCCTCAGGTACTTCCTGCCGCTAAAGCTGAGACAAGGAAGGGTCCCCGCGACTCAGTCCATGAACCAGGGTTTGATGTGGGCTAGCTTGTCCGCATCACCATCAACATGGTTTGTGCATCATTAAGGCACCGTGGTCCTTTCTGTGTGCCAATGAGCTGGGATGTCTAATGGAGGGGATTCCAACTGCCCTGCTAGAATTTTCACTGTGGTCAAGGGGCTTCCCAAGTGGTCCTAGTGGTAAAGAACCTGCCTCCCAATGCAGAAGACATAAGAGACGTGGGTTTGATCCCTCTATCAGGAAGATCCCCTGGAATAGGAAATGGCAACCTACTCCAGTATTCTTGCCTGGAGAATCCCATGGACAGAGGAGCCTGATGGGCTACTGTCCATAAGGTTGCAAAGAGTTGGACATGAGTGAAGCGACTTAGCATGCAAGCATGCATATGGCTAAGGGGCTGTCCTCTGTCCAGAAGCATTTTGGAAATGCTAGTATTAGTGTCTGCTTTTTTAAAAATTTCAGTGCATTTATTTTTTGTTGTATTTGCTCCTATCCCATCCCTTTGGAGCAGAGACATCACTTTGCCTACAAAGGTCTGTATACTCAAAGCTGTGTTTTTTCCAGTAGTCATGTACAGATGTGACAGTTGGACCATTAAGAAAGCTGAACGCTGAAGAATTGATGCTTTTGAATTGTAGTGCTGGAGAAGACTCTGGAGAGTCCCTTGGAGAGCAAGGAGTTCATACCTAAAGGAAATCAACTCTGAATATTCATTGGAAAGACTGATGCTGAAGATGAAGCTCCAATACTTTGGCCACCTGATGCTAAGAGCTAACTCACTGGAAAAGACCTTGATGCTGGGAAAGATTGAGGGCAGAAGGAGAGGGGAGCAACAGAGGATGAGATGGTCTGATGGCATCACTGACTCAATGGACATGAGTTGGAGCAAACTCTGCGAGATAGTGAAGGACAGAGAAGCCTGTTATGCTGCAGTCCATGGGGTCACAAAGAGTCGAACATGACTTAGGTACTGAACAACAACAAAATCCCATCCCTCAACCCACAGAGTCACCCAGCCAAGGAATGAGTTTCCGGAAACTCAAGAAATCACCTGCTGCAGCAGATACGGAAAAGGCTGCCCAGGTTTCACATGAAGAAAAAGACTAACTCTGTATTCTCCACCTTGGTCCCAGCATCTTGCACATTGCATGCAAAAGAGGCTCTGACTAATAGTTGATAGCTCTCTGAGGGAGGGACAAATAGTCACAGAGTTCAGCTGAATTGCCTGAAATTCCACCACAAACCAGCAGTAACGCTGGGGAGGAAAATTTGCCCCTACCCTTTAAAGGCTGGTCCTCTGAAGGATACTGCTGCATTCTTTGGATGGCTTTACGTGTTAGCTCACCCAGGGGAAGCAGTGGTCAGGGCAGGGTCTCAAACCTCAGGACTGGCTTTGAGACTGTGTCTTGGACAGGAAGGGCAGGGCTCAAAGACCTGAAAGTGCTGATTTTGGTAACATCAGGCCTTCCTGCAGCAGTTGGCCTGGGGATTGACTTGGTCCTTGGAGTTGGAATTCCCTTGGCCCTAAATTGCCAAGCAGCCAAATTAGGATCCAGGTCACTAGAGGTGTTCTTGGAAAGGGTTTCCTCCCAGCTTGGCCCTGTGGAGCTGAGGCAGGGCTGGGCTCTCGCCTCTAGGACAGGCTCTGGAGAGCCCAGAGCAAAAGCCGTACACCAGTCTGTTCTTCCCCTGCAGGCCTCTGTTCTCTTTCCTGAGGAGAAGACTTTCGGCTGCTCTTTTTTCTTTTGGTCAACTGGGTTCAGAAAGCCCATTCCCCGTGGACAACGCTGATGGATCAGAATGTGAACAGGAGGGAAATTGTGACTTTCCAAGAGTGCCCTGTGCTTGGACTGACCGTCCTTTGTGTCCTGGTCCTGAGAACCCAGGGACCAAGGGTGTTGACACGGAGGCCCAGTGACTGAGCCAGGCTTTAGAACACCTTGGTTTGCCATGCCTCCGTTTGCTCCACCAGGAGCCTTGCCTCCAGGGGTTTTGAAAAGCCAGTCCAGGAGAATTCCAGAGATAGTAGGCAGCTCTGGTCCTTTCCCAGCCCCTGTTCTGCAGACTTCCCCAGAGTCAGAATCCTGCCACACAAATTCTTGTTGTTCATTCTGTGGCCCACATAGCCTAGGGCACAGTGGAGGCTGGAGACAAGGGTGGTTTCGCTGAGGCCATCAGAAGAGCTTCTGTAGCTTGCTTGGCCACTGGCTGGGCCCATGGCACACTCACAAAACCGGTGTGGGTCACCACAGGTTCTCTGTGGGACACTTAGCTCACCCCCGTAGTCCGTCAAAGGCCTGCTTCAACGTCCTTGTCCTTTTCCTGTTCATTTTCCCTCTCTCCCTGGGGCTGTCCTCTTCCTCCCCTCTCCTATCTTCCCTCTTCTTTCTAAGCTCTCAGCACCACATAACTGCCCGGACTCGGAGACCTGGAACATCTCACAGACCCAGCTCTTTTCAAGCCGGCTCCATCGTTGTGAAGAATCTGAAGGCTTTTTCTTTTAAAGATAAGTTGGGGAGAGGGTGAGAAGAGTGCTGAGAAGTTATGCCTGTTTCTTCTTTCTGTTCCTTTCCCCCTCTGGGGCTGAGAGACCAGATTTTTTTCTTTTTTTTTTTACAGTACATTTTGGCAGGCCCCATCTTTTTTCTGACAGAAAAAAAAAAATAACAGGCATATTTTGGGCGATTACTCAACTGGGGTCCTTTGTGACAGGATATGCAGCTGCGTGACTAATGGAGCTGGCTTTCTCCTGGTTTCCTTCCCCTTTCAGAGCTCTTGTTTACTGCCCTATACAGAAAAAAAAAGGCCATAAGTTACAGATTTTTATAAAAAAAAAAATGCCTGTGAGATACTCAAAGGCAATAAATCCTTTGGATAGTCCATTTCCAGGGCTGCAAACTCCCCACCCTCTCCCACTTTTTCTTTTCAAATGTTCAAGCTCTTGACTCACGACATGTGAATCTTCTCCCACCCCCACGTCCCCGCTTTCTTCTGAACATATGTCCAGCAGATCGGCTGTGTGAGTGTGTATGTGTGTGAGCGTGTGTGTGAGTGTGTGTGGGGGAAGGGTGCAAGATGGAAACCATATTTTTACTGCTTAACTCAGCAATTGCTAAAGGAAAAAATAATGACTTCCAGGGGCCTCGGGACATTTTTTTCCCAAGGCCTTTGTGTTTCCATAATCTATGACAATTTTGTGGTGTAAGCAAAAGTTATTAGGAAACATGGAACGAGCTTAATGGGGAAGGGTACGTTCTTCATGGGGAGGGACAGTCTCTTTGTAGAGGAAATCCAGATTTGGCTGGCTTTGGAATTCAGAATCCTTGGACTTCCCGTAGAAGTTTTGGATGAAACTCTCTAGCTTATAGTGTTTGACAACTGGAATTAGCCTTTCAGTTCAATTGGCTTTTTATTTCAAAATGTGTCTGGCCTATGGAGGGAAAAGCTGACTAGCAGGTTGGGTTTGGTAGAGACAGCTTGGTGTAGATGAGGTGCTAGATTTGTGGTTGAGTGATGGATCAAGCCTAACTGTGATCTGGGGCAAGTCACTTAATGTAAGTTTCAGTGGCTTCTATGTTAAAATTAGGAATAGAGTCCCCTCTCCTCTGGGTTGCTGGTGAAAAGAGTGAGATGGCAGAACTCCAAGGCATGGGGAAAACTGGACAGAAGTACACAGTGATCACTCCTAATTCTTCTCCTTCCAAAGGGCCAAGTCAGGCTCTCAATAAAGGGGAGATTCTCGTTCTCTGAGAATTACAGTGCCAGGTGATGAACAGTAGAGAGGTTATTTACATAGGGGCCCAGGTCACAGGCAGGGCTTCCCAGGTGGCTCAGTGGGTAAAGAATCTGTCAGCCAATGCAGGAGATGTAGCAGAAGGGGTTTTGATCCCCAGGTTGAGAAGATCCCCTGGAGTAGGAAATGGCAACATGCTCCAATATTCTTGCCTGGGAAATTCCGTGGACAGAGGAGCCTGACAGGCTACAGTCCATGGGGTCACAAAGAGTCAGACCCCATGAGTGACTGAGCTTGCACACATCAGGTCACAGGTATTCCAGGGGTATTTTCCAGGATGGTATTGCCTTCAAGTTTACCCACTCCATGGTCATCTTCCATGCGGTTAGAATTATTAATATAACTTTGATCACATTCCATTTCTACTCAGGAAACTTTCTCAGATCCAAACAAAAGGCACTACTAACCTCATCTTCGCTGCTTTTTCTTTGGTAGTTAACTCACCCTTTGCACAGACTCTGTCCTGGTGAAGTGAATATGGACTCAGGTTCCTCTAACCCCTGATCCAATATTTTCCTCAGACGTATTTGAAGGCTTACCTCCTCCTTTACTTTCTATTGCTTTTCATGTTCCTCTCTGTTGGACCTTGCTCACTTGTCATTTCTTAAAAGATTTCATCTAAAACTTAACTCCTTCTAGATTCTCCATAGATTAAGAACCCGTCGAGTGGATGCTCCACACCCTTTGGAAACAACGTTTTTCACTTCCCAGAGTTCAAGTCTAATAATCTCAGCTAAGGCAGTTGACTTGATTTCACCAGAGGATGAACTGAGGCACCAGCCATGGCACTAACTGGCCAGGGATTTCATAGCAAATTCTTGAGATAAGAATAGAAACCCCACATCCTGATTTCAGTTTGCCTGGAGTTTAAAGAGGCACCTTAGCTTGGATATCCCAGAATAGTTTCTCCCAGGCTGACCAGCTGTGAAGTGACGTGTTGCAAGGGTTATTTTTTGCCTTGGCTTAACTCTTAAAAAAACACCCCAGACTCCTAAAATCAGCCTAAGAAAATCCATTTCTCACAATGTCATCCACTTGCCAAGTTTAAACCTGGTATATTACATCATGAACGCCTTTGGGCCTCATTCTCAGCTTACAGTGATGCTCAGGTATCTGAATTAAGTTCAGAAATCACAGTTTATTGAAGGAAACAGATCATTAAGTCACTCCATTGGACTGAAGCCGTGGACATTGCTTGTTTGGAGAAGCTGAGCACTGAGTGATGTTCTCTTGATTCCTGTGGACCTGGGCTAGCTGGAGCTATTTAATGAAGGGTGTGGCCATCAGATGTCATGAAGGCCATAGAGGCTAACAGGAAGGAGGGAAGGGACAGTGATGTACTGGAGCTGGCTTACACTGACTGATTGTTAAATTTTCAGGAATTTCGTGAGCTGCTTGTTCAACACAGCCATTACAGTAAATTAAATTTTATAAACTTAAATTAATATTAGAAACAAAGGTAATCAATACTAAAGACAGATCACAAATCCTAATTATTTTGCTGCCCTTTGCTATTATCCATGCTCTGGAGTTATTTGCCATTACATGGATGTAGTGGAAATACTACATAGTGCTATGTCCCTGTGCTTCTCGTCCCAAATTCATGTTTAGTGGCATCACATTGGGTAGTTGGGAATCAGACATAGGGAGACTATTTGTACCACAGAAACTGGCACACTCTACAAATGGGGGCTTGATATATTGTTTTGTTGATTGTCTAGAGTTAAGAAAGTGATAGAGAAAATGCTTAGAAGGCAAAATAAGCATAAAAGTATGTTGTCTCTATAGCAATGACATGGTGAAGGACCCAACAAATCAAGGTAATTTTTTTCCAATGTTCAAAAACAACTATCCAGTTCAGCAAAGAAATCACCCTTGACATTGACAAATGAGTGAAGTTCTTGGATGCATCCTTGTTGTTTCACTTTTGACTTACTGATGATTGTAAGTGTGATTATCAACCAACATTCAATGTCAGTTCCCCATGTGGGAAACCAATGGTGAAACAATGACCATCAGTTCAGTTCAGTCAGTTCTGTTGCTCAGTCGTGTCCAACTCTTTGCGACCCCATGAACAGCAGCCCACCAGGCCTCCCTGTCCATCACCAGCTCCCAGAGTTTACCCAAACCCATGTCCATTGAGTCGGTGATGCCGTCCAACCATCTCATCCTCTGTCGTCCCCTTCTCCTCCTGCCCTCAATCTTTCCCAGCATCAAGGTCTTTTCAAATGAGTCAGCTCTTTGCATCAAGTGATCAAAGTATTGGAGTTTCAGCTTCAACATCAGTCCTTCCAATGAACACCCAGGACTGATCTCCTTTAGGATGGACTGGTTGGATCTCTTTGCAGTCCAAGGGACTCTCAAGTGTTTTCTCCAACACCAGAGTTCAAAAGCATCAATTCTTCGGCACTCAGCTTTCTTCACAGTCCAACTCTCACATCCATACATGACTACTGGAAAAACCATCACGCTACTAGAAAGGAGGGCATATGAATCGTTTCCTTGGGGTCCCAGAGGTAAGATCGTTGTAGAATACCAGCAACTCAGCAGTAAGGGGCATGTCTGAAGGACAGAGTGGAAGAGATCAACACAGATGATACAATTCAGAGCCAGCAGCAGAGACTAGCCCATCAGAACAGGAATTCGGGAAATAAACTAGATAGGCTAAATTGAAGTGTACTATTGGATACCAATAAGGTTAGAGAATAGAAAAGCCATGGTAACTTCTAAATTCATGGTGAGTATTAATACCATTTATTCACACTGCCTTAAAGTTCGAAAGGCCTTTCTTATTCATGAGTTCATGTGACCATTGGAACAGAACTGTGAGGTAATAGATAACTTAGCTCTCAGCATCCTACCCATTTTACAGATGGGACACTGAAGCTACAGATGGTTATATTATTGGCCCCAGGTTTTTCTTTCTACATAATGGCTAAGCTGGTACTTGATGAAGAAAGAAAAATACCGCAGATTTTGGAGTCAGGGCTTCCCTGGTGGCTCAGACAGTAAGGAATCTGCCTGCAACGCAGGACACCCAGGTTCAATCCCTGGGTCAGGAAGATACCCTGGAGAAGTTAATGGCAACCTCCTCCAGTATTCTGGCCTAGAGTATTCCATGGACAGAGGAGCCTGGCGGGCTATAGTCTATCGGGTTGCAAAGAGTCAGACACAACTGAGTGACTAACACTTTCACTGTCTTGGGGTCAGACACACCTGGGTTCAAAATCCAAACTTGTCATTTATGTGACTTTGGTAACATTTACCTTTCGAAGTTTTTTTTTGTATTTTTTGTTTTTTCAAGGAGAAAGACTGGTCTATAGTCTTTTTTAAAAATGTATTTATTTATTTTTGGCTGCGCTGGGTCTTCGCTGCTACACACAGGCTTTCTCTAGTTGCTGCAAGCAAGGGCTACCCTTTGATGTGGTGCACAGGATTCTTCTTTATGATGACCTCTCCTGTTGTGGAACATGGGCTCCAGGGCAAGCAGGCTTCAGTAGTTGCGGCTCTTGGGCTCTAGAGCACAGGCTCAATAGTTGTGGCGCATGGGCTTAGTTGCTCCTTAGCATGTAGGATCTTCCTGGATCAGGGATCGGACCTGTGTCTTCTGCATTGGCAGGCGGATCACCTTTTGAAGTTTTGTTGTTCGGTTTTTTTGTTTTTTTTTTTTTGGCACTTTACAATGTTTTTATTTTGTACTTTTTAGTGATATAGAGAATTATAAAGAATTATAGAGAATTGTTGTTCGTTTTTAACTTACCAAATGGGGACAATAATGCCTATTTCACGAGTTTGTAGCAAGAGTCGGTTTAGATGAGATAATAAGTGTACAGGACCTGTCACTTAGGAGGCCTAAATTTGCGCCCTGAAATGGTTCCCAGTGGCAGGCCAATTTATGGCCAAAGCCCCTTGTTGTGTTTGGTGTTTCAAACGCCATGGGTGCTCGGGGCTGTATGGTATATGTGAAGATATACATGAAGACGGTATGGTGCAGGGGCCAGGAGGTTTCATTTGAGGTTCCTGAAATGTCATTTTTTAGCTTTGACCTTGAGCCTCGGTTTCCTCATGTGTGACACTGGGCAGAGCATGCTTGGCTCCTCCCCTGGAAGCACTGCCAAGGCTGAATGGGATAAAGCACTGAAAAAGACGCAGCTGGTTTCACAGGCCCGTTTGTTATGAACCCCTGGGGCCTCTGGCTCTAGGTGCTCAGGGGACCACTCACTACAGCAATCCCACTAGGCTCCTTTGAGATGTGCTCCTTCGAGAAGAACTGGGCTCCCCTGGTAGATGCTGACCTCCCACTGGCCTGTCTGCAAGTGGAGACATGGTTCCTGGATGCTGGGCCAAGAGGCAAGTCAGCCAATCAGTGAGGCTCAGGTGCCAAGCACATGGAGAGTACCTGCAAAGCACTCTGGGCTTTTTGCTCAAAAGCCATGGGAGCAAGACAAAGAGTGCCTTCCCTTGCTGCATTCTTCAGCAGGGGGCTTGCCAGCCTGCCTTGACCCAGAAACGCCAGTGCAGGTGTGAGCACATACGCCTCCCTGGATGCTGACTCTATCCCTGAGAGTGTGCATCGCAGTGCAAACTCCACTCTCCCACAGCTGCCTCTGCAACTGTGGGCCCTGCAGCCCTAATCTCCCCGGGTCTGTTTCCAGACCTGCCAGGTAGGAGCCTGAAGCACCCTACACCCACTTCTTCCTGAGAGTTCTTCTGAAAGTTTATGGATAGTTTTAGAATCTCTGGGGCCTCTTTGGGACAGCCTGCCTTCACCGACTGCATGCAGCCCTGTCCCTTGTTCAAACCCAGGGACGTCAGTGTCCCCAAACGTTACCCACTGTGAGGATCTAGAGTCAGCCTGCCGGGAGGGGCTCTAGTTTTCACTTACTCGCTGTGTGACGCTGGATAAGTCACTGTAACCAGTCTGTGCCGTGTTTCTTTTATCCCTAAAAGGAAGACTCACAGTCACATTCCCCTTATAGGTTTTTACATAGATGGTCTGAGCCTATGTATCTGACATATGAGTTAATATACAAGTTAGCACAAATGTATGAGTTCGAAATGTGTAGGAAAAGCACTTCAACCAGTGCTGGGCACATAGCAAGACTAATTATAAGTGACGAATCATAATAGTTATTACTATCCATTTTATAGCCCAGTTATTATTCTGGTACCATTTTTCTGACTTCTCGTTGTAGCCTGTCCCCCATCTACCTCAGGTTGGCTACTGCCATGAACGCTCCAAGATTCATGGAAGCAGGGGTGGAAGAGAAGTTGTCTAAAGCGGGTTGGGAGGGAGGGTTGAGAAGGGGATGAAGCTGGGCTCAGGGAGGGTGGGGGAGAAGACAAAGGTCGTAGAAAGAGGAGGAGGGAACAACGAGAACGAGGCCAATGGCCCAGAGCAGTAGCAGAGCAACGGTGGGACTGGTCCACTGTTCCTTCCAGCATCTGCCTTAATCTAACTTTCAGTAACATGTGTACTATGATGGTATAGAGCCAGTTCAATTCTCCGGATACTAAGCTCTTTGAGAGGAAGCCTTATCTTTGCCTTCCTTGTGTAAAGTGATAACTCAATACATGGCCCTTAAATGGAACTGTGTTTGAAAGTTAGTGTATTCACCACACACCTCCTCCCTTGACTTAGGGTGGAAGGCTGAGAACACTGTGGCCTCTTGGTCTTAACCCCAGGCCTGTTCTTCATGCTTCTGCGACTGTGCTGAGCCCTGGAGGCATCTGGAATCCCTGAGACACCCAAGCAAGCTGCAAGACTCATGCCGATGCCCCACGACCTGTGCCACTTTCTGCTGTCACTTCTAACCCACCCCGTGGCTCCGTGCAGGATCTGTGCCGGGCGAACCCAAGAAGCTTGACATCTCCTCAAACAATATCTCGGAAATACAAGACCCAACCCAGATGTTTTTAGATCCCCCTGAGTTCCCCCAGGGCTTCCTTTTTGGCTGAGATGCTAAAGAATCCGTGTGCAATGCAGGATACCCAGGTTTGATCCCTGGGTCAGGAAGATCCCCTGGAGAAGAGAATGGCTACCCACTCCAGTGTTCATGCCTGGAGAATTCCATGGACAGAGGAGCCTGGCAGGCTTGGACACGACTGAGTGACTATTTAGAAATTCCCTCTAGATGTTAAAAAACCCCAATCCTCAAGATATGACCTCAAGGAAGGGGAGTAGGAGAGACCTGGCTGGTCTAACTGTTGCCCCTCTTCCTCTTCCTCAATTTCTCCTCCTGACCCAGAAGAGCTTTCTGTTGTCCCCACTGTGCTGCAGGAACTTTCCTCATGCTGTCTTCTGTCATCTCTCCACTGTAGCTTACAGTAAGTTCTGTTATCAGACTTCCTGGCTCTGCTCCTGTTATGGAAAAGGAAGACTTCAATGTTTAGGATTCCTCAAGAGTCATCGTGGACCCTGGAGGCCGGTCAGTGGCACATTGTCACAGACAGTGTCCCCTCCACAAGAAGAAGCCATAGCAGGAGATGACTCACGAGGAAATGACAATATGATGGTTTAGGAGGTTCACCGATATCTCCTGGTATATCAGACATCACCATACTGCTTCTGTATGCTTTGACGTATCGTTTCTTATTGTACTTATGGATGTATATTTAAAATAAGTGAGAAGGGCATATACAGCAAATGAAAGTGGACTTTCCCATGTGAGGGAAATAATTTTCATCTCTTTTGGCTAAAGCTTGTTTCTGATTTTCTATAACTAACATATGCTACCTTAACTGAGAATTTCTTAACATTTTATTTGAAATTTAATATATATGAATGAATATTTTATATGTATAGAATTCTATAGCCTTCATTTATATAACTATATATTATATAATATATAAGATAACATAATATATATATTATGTATTATATAACTGTACTCCCTGCAGTGGAATTGCAGAGTCCTAACCACTGGACCGCCAAGGAAGTCCTATAATATATAGTATGCATTAGTATAATGTTGTTGTTCGGTTGCTAAGTCATGTCCGACTCTTTGTGACCCCACGGACTACAGCACTCCAGGCTTCTCTGTCCTTCATTATCTCCTGGAGTTTGCTCAAACTCATGTCTGTTGAGTCGGTGATGCCATCCAACCATCTCATCCTCTGTCACTCCCTTCTCCTCCTGTCCTCGATCTTTCCCAGCATCAGAGTCTTTTCCAATGAGTCGACTCTTCGCACCAGGTGGCCAAAATATTGGAGCTTCATCTTCAGCATCAGTCCTTCCAATGAAAATTCAGGGCTAATTTCCTTTAGTATTGACTAGTTTGATTTCCTTGCTGTCCAAGGGACTCTCAAGAATCTTCTCCAGCACTACACAGTTAGAAGGCATCAATTCTTCGTCATTCAGCCTTCTTTATGATCCCACTCTCACGTCCATACATCACTACTAGAAAAGCCATAGCTTTGACATAGCATTAGTATATATTATACTGTTAATATATAGGTGACTATTCATAAAGAAATACTGGAAGATAATACAACAAAATACTAAAATAGTTTTCCAGTTGTGTTTTTTTCTGTATTTTCCAAGTTTCTTGCATTGGGCATTTATTATTTTTGTAATTAGGAGGGAAAAAGTGTGTGTATGTGTGTGTGTGTTTCTCTTTGGTGGAAACAAAAGTTTTCAAGTTATTTTTAGGTCATTAGTTTTGTTTGTTTTCCTGATAGAGGGTATGTGCTTTTCTTTCTTCCCCCTACATGTATAATATTTTTTGCTTGTTTCTTTGTGACATTTTCATTTGTTCTTGGCAACTGTACATTTCTTTTCATTTAAAAGAGAAGCAATCAGAACTCACATGCTTTTCTCTCCACCATCATCACCAGTAAATCCATTTTTACCCTTTGACTAACCTAAATTTAGAGGATAAGTATTAAAATTAGCTTTTTTCCCCTTCTAGTTTTTTGAGATATAATTGACACACAGCACTGTATAAGTTGAAGGCATACAGTATAATGACTTGACTTACATACATCATGAAATGATTATCACCGTAAATTTAGAAAACGTCCATCATCTCATATAGATACAAAGAAAAGAAATAGAAAAATATTTTTTTCTCTGTGATGAGAACTCTTAGATTTACTCTCTTAACAACTTTCATATATAACATGTATCAGTGTTATATATTTACCGTGTTGCTGGGTATCAGCTTTCCTTGGCATGAAAACAGGTACAATGTTTTTTTTTTTTTCCCGTTGGATTCCTTCTGAAAGTTAGGCTTAGACTCAGAGGCTAAGCAGGACTTGATGTTTCAATTTGGCCAGATCCCGCTGGTCCATAGAACTCGTCAACATGTTGGGGAGGAGGGGAGTAAGCATCCACTGTTGTTTACAAACAACATAAAAACCACACCGTAGAGAACGTTCTGGACTTAATTTTTATGCATGAGGAACTCTGTTGGAGGCGTTGCCTGTCTGGGAGTGGAGGTGGGGGTGTATGGACGATGAATATGGGACTCTGTTCACAGTTTCAAGCAAGAGAAAGGTGAAACACTCTCAGAAGGGGGATGGTGAAGCTGCATCCTGGCTGTCCAGGTCACTGGGGAGATGAGCTTGATGATCTCATGGTTATTTTCCATCCCCTACGATCTGTGGGACTTCCCTAATGCTTGTGTAGCTGTTTGTAATTTGTTCTTTGGCTGGTACTTTCTAGATTGCTCTGAGAGGAAACACTGATTTCTCCATTTGTATTCTGGGCCATGTAAAGAGTAGTTTTAGGTTCCCACCCTCTGTTTATAGATTCCTCAGGAAATTTTATCCAATATAAAAATGTGCTCAAGAGAAAGAAAATTCTTCAATAGGTGGCTCTAGACTCCCTGGATCCTCTGGGCTCCAATGGGTCCATCTACAAACAAGGACTTACTGTTCCTCCTCCCAGCCCCATTGCCCTTGGAGTTCTCTAAGGGCAGATAGGCCTCCCTCTCTATTATTTTGAAATTCTCTGCTAGAAGTTTCAGTGTAATGGCAAATGTCATTTTTGAGGCCTCAGAATGTTTTTCACTCATCACTAATCATTCTTCCACAAAGCAGTTTTTAAATCCTTCCCCAGCACTAGCAAAGATTGAGAAACAATAGAGGTTTCATGCTCTTGTCCAAACCATGGAAACTTCCAGGGCTACAGGAGGGAAGGATGGGGAGGAGAATAAAAACAGAATGTCAGGGTCTCAGGATGTCCAGCTTAAAATATTACCCTCTGGGACTCACTGCTTCAAACATGTCACTGAGTCTATAAATACTGTTCTCATCACCTGGAGTTGTGAAGCTAACATTGCTCAGCTCTCTCCTTTGCATTTATGGTCTCCTTTGGTTGCAGATCACTATTCACTCAACCGCCACCTTCCATGGGCCTCTGTGGGATTCTAGGCCTATCAGAGGTCAGCCTAGAAAGGAAAACCCATTACACCAATTCCCCGAAGCAGGACCACCTGGGGCCACACTCACAGTTTCACTGAACATTCTATTTTTCTTCCAGGTTATGCATCTTTCTGATCACTTAAATTCCTTTTTGCATAATCAGTCAAATCTGTAGGTATTGTCTAAGGCCCTATAGTGTTCAGAGAACTGGGGATGTGTCCTAGAGGCAAGAATTCTGGGACAAGATTGGGGACACACAGACTCAAGGAGACAAAGGCCAGCACATCTGAAAGAGATCATATGGGATGGTCATCCATGAAGAAGTAAATTGTGTAGGGTGGACAATAAGTGTTGGGAGTGGAGAAGGTGAGGGTGTAGGCTCTAGGCTTCTCTGAGGTTTGGCCAAGGGTAAGAGTTCAGTGGGAAGATAGGGTTGGAGCAAGGCCTTAGAAAATGGGCAAAATCTAGATAGATATTGTGAGCAAAGGCAATGGAAGGAGCAAGGACAGAGAGCAGGAATGAGCAGGCTGTTGGTTGGGTTTGTAGGTCTGACCAAGATGCAATTCACATGAAGGAAGGTGTGTTGGAGCAGACTGGAGCTATGGTGGCATGGGGTTACATCATAGAAGGTTTCATTTTTTAAAAAAATATAATTTATTTTTGTGCAGTAAATCATTTTTAAAAAATTGCTGTTGTTTAGTAAATGAATGAATTGTAGAGAAGATCTTCAAAAGTGAACTTGCTACAGGACAGAATCACTGAGCACTGTAATTACAAAGACTCACCCTGAAGTCAGATTCAGGTTGAACCAAACCCATAAATGCAAGGAGAGCCCTGAGAGACAGTAATCCAGAGAACTAAG
The DNA here is from genome assembly GCF_054371585.1 of Giraffa tippelskirchi. Taxonomy (NCBI): domain Eukaryota; kingdom Metazoa; phylum Chordata; class Mammalia; order Artiodactyla; family Giraffidae; genus Giraffa; species Giraffa tippelskirchi. The sequence goes on along the minus strand of NC_137281.1, from coordinate 140,738,787 downwards.
CCCTCTTTCTGTCATCTCCTCTCACTGGCCTGGGACCTGAGAACAATGGCACCCAGCATAATAAGATGAGGGAGCTGGAAGGATCTTTGTGACCATTTCTCCCTAGTAATTGAAACCCAGAGAGATCAAGTGACCTCAGTGGCCCAAGATTCAGGTCAGTTCAGTGGTGAATCATTTTTTAGTATTTATGTTGCACTGGATCCTGGCTGCGGTTCTTGGGCTCCCTCCAGCCACAGCGCATGCCCCCCCCCCGCAACCGCAGCGGCCTCCCCTGTTTGGGAGCACGCGCTCCAGAGCACACGAGCCCGGCAGAGGTGGCTCATGGGCCTAGCTGCCCCACAGCACATGGAATCCCCCTGGACCAGGGATTGAACCCTTGTCCCTTGCATTGGCAGGCAGACCCTCAACCACTGGAGCACTGGACAAGTCCATGGAGACCTTTAAACTCTTTTTTTTCACTGTAAGTTCCTGTGTGCTGTTTTCCAGATAAAGGGATGTTACCAGCAGCAAATGGCTTGTCCCCAAACCTGACACTTGCCCTAGACTTCTTCCTCCTACCTTCTTCCTTATACTGGTCCACTAGTAAGCCCCCAAGCACGGATCCGTCCAAGACAAGCGGTTTGCCTGGTTATCAGAGGTACCTCGTAGGCAGTCCAGGCTGAGTTTTCTTCATCAGAGAGTTTCATTTTGCCAACAGAACTGGACTGGAAGGAGGTTGAATCAAGGGTTTGGGATGTGTCTCCCCACGCTACCACCTTGGGAGGGCAGGTGGTAGACGCCAGGAGCTGGCTGGCATCAGGGTTCAATCTGGTAGCCACAGAAGAGATTCTCATCTCGGGAAGGTCTGCGAGCCCACAGACAGCTGCCTGGCTTGGCTCAGCTAGGCTGGGAGCATTTCCGGCGGAGATGAGCGGGAAACGGGTGGCTGGTTGAGAGCACACAGTGAGAGGGAAAGAAGGGTCTTTGGAGCTGAAATGAGATATTTATGAGCCCCTATCTACAAAAGAGCAACAGTGGCTTTGGGCAGTCTTGTTGGCAAACTTGAATCAAGTTTCATTGTTGCCTGAAGCAACAGGGGAAGATGAGGGTGGAAGGCACCTGCCAGTGCGGCTCTGCCCGTGAAAAGGAAAATGAAAAGGAGCACGTGGCCAGGAGGGCCAGGTGGGTGCTGTAAAGAGACAGAGGATGTGAAGGGTCAGGATGTGATAGGGAAAGTCATGGCTGGGGACGGCTGTGGACTGGGGGCTCCCAGGGGTAGGAGCTATGGCAGCAGTTCTTGGGTCTTTTCCGTGTCTGTGCTCCTGGCCTGCTGCCCGCTGTTAGGATTCATCAGCTCAAGAGGCAAAGGTAAGGGAAGAAGGGCTTTTCAGCAGAAATGCCCCATAAACAAAGACTTGCTTCCACCAGCAGAGGTGCGGCATGGGGGACACTTGCCACTCCCCCCTGCCTCGTAACCGTGGCTTTCTCACTCAAAGAACTGTCCATCTGTCCAGCCATTTCGCCAAGCCTCAGAGCCCCATGCTGATTTCCTTTGGAAGAGCCCCAGCTCCTGGGGCGACCTCAGCAGCAGCAGGACCCGCAGACGGCTCCAATCCCAAACTTTCCATCTCAGGCAAGGATTGGCCTGCTCCATGGAAGTTAAAGTAACACACTGGCAGTTTATGAGCTAGAGCCCTCAATAAAGTCATCGGGATGGTTTTCTCCGCAGCGTGTCTAATCTCCTCTGGCTGTCTTTCTGGGCCCTTGGCTCCCAATCTATTTTGGTCTCTCTCTTGTTTGACTCATTCTGGGACTTCCGTGCCATAAATCTGAGCCCCCTCCAGTGCTCGACCCCACCAGCAGGCAGACAATTCCGAATTAGCAGTGGTCATGGTTGTCCAAACTGACGGGCAGGGAAACTGAGGCACAGCAGGCTACAGGGCCTCGTCCCACCTCCCGCAGTGACCCAGCAGCACAGCTGCCAGCAAGGCCCAGGATTCTGGCTGGTACTTTCACACCGGCTTTGTGGGGAAGGCTGGGGGCCATGTGAATGGTTAGAAAGCTCTTACTGGGCCACACTTAGCCACAAATCCCAGGGCTGTGTGGCAAATGGAATTGCAGTGTGTGTGTGTGTGTGGGTGTGTTGTAGCCTTGATGGTGCTGTTTGAAATCCTCCCCATGCCTGGAATTTGACAAGCAACCGAGTAGAGAAGGGTCAGAAAACCTAAAATAAAGGGGATGGGAAAACAAAGAAGCTTCCCAAAGCCATGGTTCAAGTTGTGGGTAGAATATCTTCCTGTTTCTCATGCAGAGCCCCTGCCTTCAGGCCCCAGGGGCTGGCTGGGCTGGTTTGGCCAGTCCAAGGCCAGAAGTGAACTCCTGATTCCAACCCCTCCTGCCCCCACCAGGCCTCTCTAGATGTAGGGCCTACGTGCTCTGGGGAGGGAAGCATGCAGTGGGGGACACGAGGAGGCTGTTAGGGGTTCAGACACTTTCTAGGTGCCTCGGGGGACCTACATATTTCCTATGTAAAGTTCAGTCTGTTTGCAATTAGGCTTGTCTTCTTTGCTTATTTCCGGAGAGATTAAAAATAGCGAAATCAGCTTAATCTGGGACTCTCTGAGATCAACAAGGCCACTGTTTCCAACAGTATGAAAATACCAAGCAGCCCCACCCTCATTCACGGATCACATGGTGTGGCAGGCAGGGTAGGCTTTTTGTAATGTAGGAACCTGAAGTTGCACAAATTCTCGACAGATAAGGCTCTGTGTTTTAATCCTAGCAAGGATGTCTTCAACTGAAGGAGAAAGGGTTCCATACAGTTTAGGGTCTGAAGTTCTCTCTTTCCTCCTAACCGAGCTCAAAGCTGTGAAAGCCTTTACAGAAAAACCTACTGTGGTCTGATCACTTCACTAATTTGTGCCTTTCCTTAGGGATTTGGGACAGAGTGGATCCTGGGCAACTGTAGACACAAAGCTGCTGCTCCTGACCTGCTACCACCAGCACAGCAGATGTCCAAGTTTGTTTCATCAGAGGTTGGGAGAGATGCTGGGGAATACCTCCCATCTGTGAGATGGCTCACTGAGGTGAGGAGGGCCAAGGGTCAGAGGAACACTCCTTCTTACGCTCTGCATTAGTCAGTGCAGGAAAGACTGGGCTGCAGTAACAAATACACCCCCACATCTCAGTTGTCACGTCATCTGAAACTTGGGACATCAAGATTGCCATAGTCAGGGAAGACAGAACAGGAGGACTGCTGAGATGCGTTTAGGGGCCTGTAAAATTTGCTAATACCATTTCTGCCCATGTCTCTTTCGCCAGAACCCAGTCACCTGGCTTTGCCCTAACAAGGGACCTAACAGTTTCCCAGCAAGGGAAGCTGGAAAATATCAGATTTGGGATGAGTGGGCATCACCGGAGGCTTTGACCTGGTGTCATCAGCCATAGCACAGAAGCCTAAAAACATCCTCAGAAAAACTTCTTATGAGGCTGTAGCAGAGCAGTACTGTGGACTGACAGAGCCTGCTATCACCCACCACTATTCCCTCCTGGCATAGATGCCTGAAGGAATGTAGCTGTAATGCAGGGCTAGAAGCCAAGATGGGACCTAGAACAGGTAGCTAAAGAGAGTAAAAAAGAAGTACCTGGCTTATAGTATAAGTAGATGTATCCCAGATCTTCAGAAGGCAGGACCAAGGTCCTTCAGTTGAAAGCACAGTAACTTGTGCTTATGAGGGGGAGGGGGGCTTCCCAGGTGGCTCAATGGGTAAAGAACCTACCTGTAATGCAGGAGATGTAGGTTTTACCCCTAGGTTGGGAAGATCCCCTGGAGGATGGCATGGCAACCCACTCCAGTATTCTTGCCTGGAGAATTCCATGGACAGAGGAGCCTGGCGGGCTATATAGTCCATAGGTCGCAGCAGTTGGACATAAGTGACTGAGCACACACACGTGCTTATGGGGACCAAAGGTCAATTTCCCTACTAGACCCAGGCCAGGTGAAATGTCTTCTTTGTGTCTGCTTCACTTGAGGCTCTCCTACAGGCAGAACTCATGGGACAAATGCTTTCTCCTGCTCGAGGTGCTTCACCCCAACTCCCTAAGGCTCCTCTGTTGCCTTCAACTAGGTTACAGTGGTCACATCCTCGGCCACTGGAGGACTGTGGGGCAGGGCTCAAGTGCTTTTCTGGGATGGTGGTTAGGAAGGGAAATTCTGCAAACAGTGAAAACTAAACCAAGAGAGATTTAATAAATGAGAGCTGATTTATATACTTCAACAGCAACAGAAATAGTAAAGCAAATCATCCAAACTGAATTGAGTGATCATTATGGATTTTCCTCTATGCTGGGAACTAGTCAATGCTATGGTTTTTCCAGTGGTCATGTATGGATGTGAGAGTTGGACGGTGAAGAAAGCTGAGTGCCACAGAATTGATGCTTTTGAACTGTGGTGTTGGAGAAGACTCTTGAGAGTCCCTTGGACTGCAAGGAGATCCGATCAACCCATCCTAAAAGAGATCAATCCTGGGTGTTCATTGGAAGGTCTGATGTTGAAGCTGAAACTCCAATACTTTGGCCACCTCATGCGAAGAGTTGACTCATTGGAAAAGACCCTAATGCTGGGTAAGATTGGGGGCGGGAGGAGAAGGGGACAACAGAGGGTGAGATGGTTGGATGGCATCACCGACTCGATGGACATGGGTTTGGGTAGACTCCGGGAGATGGTGATGGACAGAGAGGCCTGGCGTGCTGCAATTCATGGGGTCACAAAGAGTCAGACACGACTGAGCAACTGAACTGAACTGAACTGAACTGAATAGAACTTTGACAAGAGGATGTCGTTTGTATACAGTCCTCCTTGGTATTGGCCTGAGAATCCGGAGCTGAACCCTCTCTAATATGTGGATGAGCTGATGGGAATATTGGTTCAAACTGGGTGTGATGGTTAATTTTATTTGTCAACTTATATAGGCTGTGGTGCCAGGTTATCTGGTCAAACACTAGTCTAGATGTTTCTGTGAAGGCATTTTTTAGATGTGATTAACATTTGCAATCAGTTGATTTTAAGTGGATGACCGTCCATAAAATGTGAGTGGGTCTTATCCAATCAGTTGAAGGCCTTTAGAACAAAGGATGAGGTTTCCCAAAGAAGGAATTCTGTCTCCAAATTGCAACATGGAAATTTTGCCTGAGTGTCTAACCTTTGGATTCAAGACTGTAACATCAACTCTTATCTGAATCCAGGCTGCCTGGAGCCAATTAGGAAAAAATCTCTCAACCTCTCTCTTGTCTTATATCTGTATCTCTACCTCCCATTGGCTCTGTTTCTCTGAAGAACTTCGATTAATTCAATGAGGGAAAAGCAGAGATTAAATGAGAAGTCATTTCATGGATGAACAGGCTTTTTTTTTTTTTTTAATGAATTCATAAGGAAAAGGAGTAAATTATAGGGAATTATAAGTTGAAATGGTATAAATGAGGGAGGTTTACTAAAGTAGTAGTATTTACTATTGCATTAAATATATAAAGTGGGGTGTAACACAGACTGAACACAATAGAAATGGTCTAGTGTCTTAGCCATTTCATCTCTAAAAGGTGGTGTTTGCTGGGGGAACTTCCCGTCTGGGGCTCTTCCTCTTCCTGTCTGGGTACATCCTGGTGTGCTCTTCTCACATTAAAGTGTGTGATGAACCTCAGTCTGTGCACCTGAGCCACAGGCTGTGCTTGCACATTACAGGCCTAGTGCTGGCTCTGCCGCCTTTCTTTTAGTTCCATTTAAGCCTTATGTATTCTTTTAAACAACTGTTAACAAAGGCTAGAGACAGAAAATCTGTCTCAAACTGCTTTTGCAAAAGGGAAATCTAATGGCCCCTGCAACTGAGAGATCCAGAATGAGAGCTAGCATCAGACAAACTGGATTCAGGGCTTAAAAGAATGTGTTGTCAGGACGTGATTACTCTCCATCTCTCAGCTCTGCTGGCTTCAGACTCAGTTTTCACATGATAGAAAAATAGCCGCAGTTCCAGGCCCTACATCTCCCAGATTTGAGGTTTAAGGGAAAGAGTGAGTCTCTTTCCCAGAAATCCTAGAGAAAACCTCAAGGTATCTAATTGAATCTGATTGATCAGCTGCCAGTTCTTAAACTAACCTCTATGCCCAGGAGAATGGACTGCACTGATTGGCTTAGGCCTGGATAATGTACTTCATCTTGAGCTGCCCTGGAATCTCATGGACTGAGAACAGAGGACATGGTGGGATTCCCCAAGAGGAAAATGGGGCATGGGTTCCAGAAGAGTAGATGAGTGCTGAATAGATAAAATGATAAATGAGAAAGCTGGAACATTCATAATCTATTCATTTGCACAAAAGCACCTCTGGGGGCAATGCCAACGTGAAGTTGGTTTATCCTTTTTTCGCCTGCCCCAGGATCTCTTTCCATCAGTGTTTGGTGCAAATGCCGCTGCCAGGGTGATGCAAGGTCTATTAGTAAAGTGTTCTTCCCTTAAGTCCGTTTCCCAACACCCAGCTCTGTTTCCAGAACCTGATTATAGACACAGTTGGGGAGGAGGTGGGGGAGTATATTTCTGACAAAGCGATGTTTCCATTTCACGCATATGACTAATAAGGAACTTAGCCAGGAATAGCTCTTTATACAGTTTTGAAAGCCCTGGCCTAGACCATAAATCACTGAATGGAGTTCTATCCACTCCTTTAACTTGAAACTCAGTTTCCATCTGCCCAGTATCCTGCCTGAAGACTGAAGGAACAGAAGAGTGGTCATTGAGTCTCCAGTGGTGTCATCCCAATGGGATAGCCCCTGGGCCTGTGGGGAGGTCACCTTCCCATGGCATTGCCCTCAGTGGTGATCTGGGGTCAGGCAGAAACTCAGCGTGGTCCCTCACTCCCTTCTCTGTATGCCTTCCCAATATAAGCCTTAAAAGTCATGGAAACATCTCTGGTTTTCAAACTCAAGGGATTTCAGCAACAGAGGTCAGAGAGTGGAAGGTCACATAGGAGTATGTGGAAGCATAGATATCTCTGGGCAGGAAGAAGCTTGTCCTTGATGCATCCATGTGAGTAGCAGGTGGAAAGGGCTGAAAGGAGAGGGGTATGGCAGAGCTTAGGGCTCTTAGGAGAGAGAAACCAGGAAAAAGAAGTGTGTCCAGAGAATCCAGGACATTTTGTCATGCATTTCCACTAGGATAGAGATTCAGAAACCTACCAAGCTTCCAACACAAGAGGTGGAGGATAATGTGGCGTGAGACAGTCCACAGAATGAATTGACAAATTGACAGCTCAGTAGCAAAGGTTGGGGTTGAAACAGTGAACAAGCAGACCAACACAATGGGATCAAATGTAAGCAAGACAGAGCAGGTGGAAGACCCCTTGGCAGCAAGTGGATACCCTGGGGCAATGAAGGAGGGAATTGTTCTCTCTCTTCCAGTGGGGAGAACTGTATTCGTCCATCTTGGCAGAGCTTCCAACTTTCACAGGACCCAGATCTTTGGGGAAATTTGTTTCACCCTATGCCAGCTAAAAATAGTTGGGTGAAATGTGACTGACCAGAGAACCTTTGTCCTCTCTTGGGTTTAGCTTTTGGACAGAGTTAAGAGACTCTCTTCTGAGCCTTATTTTGGTTAAGAACATCATTTGGGGAAGGATGGGATGATGGGGGGAGCTCTGCAAAGGCAGGCAAAAGGGCATCACATTTCTGGAGTTTAAACGTGTAGGAATCATGCTTTGTGGTTGGAGGACTTTAAGATCATGCCAAAAAGGGGTAGGAAAGTAGTTCAGATCAAATATAGAAAACAGCCTTCTAGAGTATTCTCTGTTAAAATTTCTCCTGAAAGTAAGTATTAATAATAGAATTGACAGTCTCTTTACCTATTAAAATAACAACGTTTGTTTTCTTTCTCCTGTAGCATGTGGACAGATTACCTGAGGTCCAAATTCCCTGGTAGCTATAACTAGTAAAACCTAGAAGCATACTGATAGCTGATCCTACTGCCAAAGCAACACCCTCAATGGTTGGATTTTCTTTTAATAATAATCTAGGATAACTCTCATTTATAGAGTGATGCATTATAACTTGCTGCTAAACTCACTGTTTTACTACTATAATCTCATCAAGCCCTTGCAATGAGCTTGTGAGAGGGATTGAAAGTGAAAGTGAAGGTTGCTCACCTGTGTCTGACTCTTTGCGACCCCATGGACTAGAGAAGTCCATTGACTTCTCTAGGCCGGAATGCTGGAGTGGGTACCCTTTCCCTTCTCCAGGGGATCTTCCCAACACAGGGATCAAACCCAGGTCTCCCGCATTGCAGGCGGATTCTTTACCAGCTGAGCCACAAGGGAAGCCCAAGAATACTGGAGTGGGTAGCCTATCCCTTCTCCAGTGGATCATCCTGACCTAGGAATCAAACCAGGGTCTCCTGCATTGCAGGCAGATTCTTAACCAACTGACTATCAGGGAAGCCCCTGTTCCCATTTTGCAGAAGAGAAAGCAGAGGTTCATGAAGTGAAATAGCCACAAAATGAGAAAATGGTGGAGATAGAATTCAACTTCGGTAGGTTAGACCATACATTCTGTGCACTTAACCACTATAATGTTCTCACCAGCACCTACACAACCTCTCACACACCTGAACACTGTTGTCCTAAGGCTTTAGGCAACATGATTCAGAACAGGAGTGCATCCATCAGCATCCTGGCAGGAGACAGATGGCACACTCCAAAGGGGTAATTGAGGAGAATTTAGAAACGGGAAGTCTTATAGGTTGAGTAAGGTTAAAGGAAACTAATAAGGTATGGGGAAGCCTTCCAGGGCTAGTAGGAGTAAGAGCCTATGGGGAGAACGACAGAGGCATGAGAGAAAGTTCCTTAGGAGAGAACTGCCCAACAGGTGCTATGGCCTTGGGTAGAGGGACAGTAGAGGGACACAGCCAAGTAGGGGCTGGTGGAGAGGAACCAGGAAAATATATACCCTTGATGTTGCCCTGTCTTCCTCTCTCTGAGTGCCTCTCATTGGCTGAACCCAACTGAAGCCAGAGGGCAAGGGTGCCCAGTGATGATGTCCTCAAAGTTAGCCTCCTGGGGCACAGAGCCAGGGGAGAAGGATAGAGAGGGGAACTGAAGGAGCAGATGGACAGATGGACATGCCCAGCCACAATGAGATAACGAGTTTGACTGTCTGAGGGTAGCTTCTGCTTTGGGGTTCAAGGATAATCTCTTTCATCTACAAGTAAAGGAATGTCTTCTAAGGACATGAGAAAGAAAATTCTGGCCATTATGAATCAGCATGGAGTCACCAAGAAAAGAGATGGCCTTCCAGTTGCCCTTTTAGGGAGGGCATGGGAATCCTGAGTTGGGAGCTCATGGCATTGCAGTAGGCAGGAAGTACCTTAGGGCATTCTTGAGGACAATGAAGCAAAGACAGCATAAACAGGGTGGCCGAGGATGTGCTCAGTGAAGTGAAGTGAAAGTTGCTCAGTCCTGTCCAACCCTTTGCAACCCCATGGACTATACAGTCCATGGAATTCTCCAGGCCAGAATACTGGAGTGGATAACCTTTCCCTTCTCCAGGGGATCTTCCCAACCCAGGGTCCAAACCCAGGTCTCCCGCATTGCAGGCAGATTCTTTACTAGCTGAGCTACAAGGGAAGCCCTAAAATGCTGATAAACAGATGAATGTCAGCCTGGACAGATAGTCCCATCAGTGTCCCAAAGCTACCTCAAAGCCTTTATATCAACAGTTCCATCAGAGACTAGGAAGAACCATTAGAGGTCAGGCTTACCTGACCTCTAGGAGTGGCTAGGAGTAGGTCATACTTTGGATTAAAGAATTAAAATCCCCCCCCCTCCAATGATAGATAGTTTGGATGAATTTTGGCTAACTGTAACAGGATAAAAAATAGTAGGGTTAAAGGTACATCTGAAACCTTGGGCCTAAACAAATGGACCCATCCATCTTGGATGGGAGGATGTGAAAAACTTGGGGGTTTATGTTGATGGTAAACTTGACATGAGTCGGCTTGCATAATTAGCAAGAAAATTGGTGTGATTTTAGGTGACATTAATTGACGAAGAGCATTGAGGACAGGGAGGTATTTCCCTTGCTGGAGCCTTTGCTGGCCCGTCCCATCTGAAAGGCCACAATGTTAGTTGCTCAGTCGTGTGCAACTCCTAGGACCCCATGGACTGCAGCCTGCCAGGCTCCACTGTCCATGGAATTCTCTAGGCAAGAATATTGGAGTGGGTAGCCATTCCCTTCTCTAGGGGATTTTCCCGACCCAGAGATCGAACCCAGGTCTCCTGCATTGCAGGTGGATTCTTTACTGTCTGAGCCACCAAGGAAGCCCTGGAAGGCCACAGTGAGCATCACTTTTAAAGGAGAAGCATGGATGGCCCTGCATTTGGGGAGAGGCACGGGGATGGAGGAGGATGTCAGAGAGCGTGGCACGTGAGGAACACATGTGAAAGAAAAGGAGCGGCAGATAAGAGAGAGGGAGAGCAATAAAGGGGTCTTCAAGATGTCTTGTCCACGTGTAGAATGGACATTCTTGTGTAGAATGCAAGCACTGTGCCCAGCAGTTGAAGCCTAAAGACAGGCCAGCCAATTGGAGCTCAGCCTGCCGGCAGTCAGAGGAGGGAGTAAGGTCGTGGGTCTCTCTCCTTGGAGGTGTTCCGGCCACAGGTTGGTGCAGAGGACACTGAGGCACGGAGTGAAAAGGACACCCATATCATTTCAAAGGATCTCTGGTGAGTCTGAATGCCCAGCTGCATGAGCAATGTTTGCACACTGTTCTTCCTCCCCACTGACCATCCATTGGCTGTGGTCATGGGGACAGAGCACATCCAGTAACTGAGAACCTTGGGGATGTAGGCTTCCCCAGTGGAGTGGAAAGAGCCTGGGCTGTGGGGTCAGGCAGACCTGGGCTTGCCTCCTCTTGGCCATGTCTGGCTGGGAGACTTCAGAAGATTCACTCAGCTCTTGGGTGCGGGCCCCGTGCCGGGGAGCAGAGTTCAGGGAGCTGCCGCCCTCTCTGTCTCCTGCCCTGCAGCATGCATTGTTCATGGCTCATCCCTCCCTCTCAATAACTTTTCCTTGAAGATCCTACCCATAATTTGGTGGCAGTGGTGGTGGGTGGGTGGGGTTGGGAGGTTGGTGGCAATAATAGGGTGGCCACTCTTTCTTAGCAGGCGGAACCTCCTCTTCCTGTGCTCCTGGGTCCTATTCTGTACAGTTCTGGATGCCCCGGGTGGGGTGAGAAACCTTCCAGTTTCAGAGTTCACAAGCAGCCCAAATGAGTGGGTGTTCCACCCATTTGTTGAGGTTCAGCCCAGACACCGCCTCCTCTGGGAAGCGGTGCGTGGTTTCTCCCCATTCCCTGAACATTCCGTGCCATACAAGCAAGCACTGTCAAGGGCCAGTCTCTTTGCCTGAGTCACGGCAGTCTCCCCAACCCCAGAGTAAACCCTCGAGGGCTGAGACCAGGTCATCTGATTTTCTGAATCCATCACAATGTTTATCTCTGTCTTGAGGAGACAGTGAAAACGTGAAAGCATGAGCCGCTCAGTCATGTCTGACTCTTTGCCACCCTATGGACTAGAGACTGCCAGGCTCCTCTGTCCATGAAATTCACTAGGCAAGAATACTGGAGTGGGTAGCCATTCCCTTCTCTAGGGGATCTTTGCAACCCAGGAATCGAACCCAGGTCTCTTGCATTGCAGGCTGAGATTCTTTACCATCTGAGCCACCCAGGAAGGCCAAAGTGAAAGCATTAGTCACTCAGTCAGTAGGTACCCAATAAAAGCTGCTCGATTTTTTTTTTTTCAAACTTCCTCTCATGAAACTCTACGTCTAGAGCAGGAGGAGTAAACAGAAAGTTAGCATTCATTCATTCAACCAACATTTCACAAATGTCTCAAACTGATGATTCATAAACTAAAACTGCCCATAGGCATGTCTCATGAGATCAACAGTCAATTTTGCTGTTGTTTTGTTTTAAATTATTGCAAATGTTTAAAAAAAAAAGCTGCCCACAGATTTTACTCTGAATTTCTGGGCTCTCTTAAATGTTCGGCTGACACTGAGCTGTGGCTCCCCTCTGTAGAAAGGCCTTCTCTAGGTCATGGCGGTCTACCCAGCTTTACCCCTTTGGGTTCCTGCTAGCCTCCTTTGGCATCTGCATTTAGTTTGAGAGTAACTGACATCAGTAGGAATCCCATGGCATTTTGAATTTAGAGATATCTGACTTCCTGGGTTATTTCCTAATCTGCTTTAGGATGTGCCTCTCCGACCCAGTTCAGCCCAAGATTCTTTCTCTTCCTGGTGCACTAAGTCCTGATTCCCATAGTGGGCCCCCTGCCTCCAGTCGCTCTTGCGGACAGAGCTTCTGGCAGTAAACTGAGCATCCCTGCCGAGGGGGCCTCTCCCGGTGCATGGGCAGCACTAGGTGGGCAGGTGTGTGCTCCAGCAGGGCCCAGCTTCAGGTTGAGCCCAGAGACCCCAGCAGCTGCTTTGCGTGTGTCAGGTCCCAGGCCGGGGTTGGGGGCGGGAGGGAGGCTGTGTGGGGAGACCACCCACTCCATTTGGCCAGGGGCAGTGACCCGAGGTTGCCCACACTCTGAGGGCAGTAGGGACTCTGCCGAGGGCGCACTTCCTGCCCTCCTCAGGCCCAGATTTCAAAGCTGTGGATTCACTCTTCCTTCTCTTCCCGCCCGCCTCTCGCCCTCCTCTCCTCCCCAACATTCTTTGCTTCTTGTTTATATTGCAGAAAACATCTGCGAGAGTAAATGACTGAGATGAAAGATCTTGGCAAAGAGCTATTTTTCTTTGCTTGGCTTAAAGGGGGACAGATGAAGACTTCAGCCTCACCCTCACCCTCCCCAGCAGGACTCCCTCCCCCACCTCCCGGGGAGAAGAGAAATGGGATCTGAATGAAGACAGACCAGAAGGTGGCCCAGCCGGCCCCAAGTCCCCAGGCAGGGGAGGTTGTTTTTCCAGTGGAACAGGCTGGCCTGGAGGAAAAGTCCGTGGAAAGAGGCTCGGCTTGCTTCTGCAGCTGGGTCTGCAGTGTTTCCTGCCGGCTCTCTGCTCTCTGCCTGCATGCGCTGCAGGCAGCCTGGCCATGTCCACCTGTAGCAAACCCCTTGCTCTGGGCTCTGAGGCATGTTACGGAGGAGGGACCATCCCACCAACTTTCCTCCCCTCTGCTTCTCTCTCTTGACAGCTTGCTCAGTTTTGCAGGGAACGACTGCCTGGGCTTCTTGTCTTCTCTCCCACCTCAAAGGAGCTGTGTGGTTCTGGATAAGTTAGTAACTTTTCTGATCCTCAGTTTCTCCATTTGTGAAATGGGAATAGTGATACTTATTTCACACAAGATGGAACAATATAACAAAGCATGCTCCACACAAAACTGGGCACTTCATAAATACTTAGAAAATGGTGACAAGGGGGTGGCAGTGGTGACGGAGATGATGACCCGATGGGATGTGGTGTGGGAGGGAAGGAGAAAGTTGATGCTGAGTCTCTGGGTGACTTGCAGGACCTCCATCTTCTCCTCTGCAGGTGGAGTTGAGTTTTTCCCCTCCTCTCTGTAGAGGGATTGGGATCATGAAGTAGAGTAGATACTCTTGCCATACCTGAGATGAAGGGGTGATGGGGAAACTTCACCATTCTTGGCCCCGTATGGGCTGTTTCTCTTTGTGTCTGTAGGCTCCATGGCACTTGCCAGCTCTCTTGTCTGGTCGTCACTAGCAGAGCGAGGTCAGAAGCCCTTGTCATGTAGATGAACCCCCTGTGCCTTGCATCATGAAGACAGACCTGTCAGGGCTGGCTGGGGCCAAGTGGCCTGGGGTCTCTGAGATGCTGGCTTAGAGGTTCTCAAAGGAAAGGGCAGAGGATGAGGCTGCCCTCAGAGGGTGGCTTGGGGAGCCCTCCCCCCACCATGTTACCTGCCCACCCAGCCCAGAACCTCCCTCTTTTACACACTGCCTGACAGTCCTGCTCTTGGAGTCCTGCAATGGCTATGGTCAGATCTCAGGAAGACACCAGCATCTGGACCAGGGCAAGGCAGCTATCATTCGGGAAAATGATGAGCAAATTCTTACCAGGATGGCACATGGCAGGTAAGTTTGACTCAGGTACAACAGGAAAAAGAAAAGTTGGCACAGGTGCATGGCTTAGGCGGAAAGCAGCTGACAGCAGAGGTCCAGGGAGAGAAACTTCCTCCTAGCCTGATCACTGTCCAAACTGAATCTGGCAGGCTGGCCAACAGAGTCCAGGATGTTTGTTCATAGGTAATCAAGCAGGTGGGCACAGAGCAGAAGGCCCAGGCTGAGGGCCTGTCCCAAGGCTACTGGACTTGCTCTGTTAAACCTTTCACACCCCATGGAGAGGTGACCTTCTTCTGAGCACAGGCCTCCCTCTGTGAAGTACAGACCTAGGAAGCAGAATCCTGAATCTGTCTCCTTCTTGCGAACTTCAAAGCCTGAAGCCCCCAGACTGACCCCTACCAGGGGAGGATGCGCCCTGACTGAGGCATCTACCAACTCACCTCTGAGCCTGTGAGTTGGACCCTTCCGGTCAGTGTCAGGCTACTCAGGCTCCCCCGCCAGGCTCACTTTGTATCATTATACAACCATCTATTTAATGATGGGGAAACTGAGTCAGAGAGGTCCTGCACCATGCTTTGGTCACACAGCAATAAGTTCCAGTTAGGATGTGAACCTGGTCTGTGTGGCTTCGGAGCCTCCGTATCCCCTCTCCACTAGACCAGCCCTGACCAACTGGGGATGTCCTTAGGCCTGGGGCAGCCACAGGTGACTCAACTAATTCAAATGAACAAAAAACTCAGTTCCTTGGTCACACTAGCTACATTCTAGTGCTCCGTAGCCACGTGAGGCTGGTGGCTATCAGACAGACATGGAAGCTGCCACCTGCTCAGAAAGTTCTATTAGGCAGGACTGTGACTGGGCTGTGCTGACTGGCTATTGTTTTAGTCATGCCGTCTAAACCATTAATAAAATTAACAACTATGAATAAAATAAATAAAAATAAACTAATAAAATAGCTACAAATTAGCTATTTTTCAAACCTATGTTTTCTACCTTCTGCTTACCCAGCTTGTCTGCCCCCCAAGGGGAGGGTGGTAATTAATCCCCACCCTCTGGGAAGGAACAGGAGCCCAGCAGAGGAGAGGGGCTGGGGGCCAGGCACTCAGCCCTGTCCTCGGGCCCCTCTGTACCTTCCTTGGGGCGTCTATGCAGATTTAGGGCCTGGCAAACTCCTCAGGGGGCTTCCATGGTAGCTTAGCTGGTAAAGAATCCACCTGCAATACAGAAGACCCCAATTAGATTCCTGGGTCGGGAAGATCCCCTGGAGGAGGGAATGGCAACCCACTCCAGTATTCTTGCCTCAAGAATCTCCATGGACAGAGGAGCCTGGTGGGCTACAGTCCATGGGGTCACAGAGAGTTGGACAGGACTGAGTGACTAAGCTACAAACCCCTCCGGGCAGCAGGGCCGTGGGGCCTGACTCCCTCACCCACCCAGGCAGGCCCAGAGGTCGTCCTTTCAGTCCCTCAGCCCTCTGAATAGGCCCTGTGAGTGAGCTTTGTGCACAAGTGTGCAGAAAGGCGCTCTGTCTGGGAGCTCGGGAGCTGCTCCGAGCCCCGCACAGAGGCCAGCCCTGTGCAGCTCTGCCCAGAGAGGTTGGCCGGGGAGGAGCAGCAGGCTCCAGCGGCACACATCGCATCCCTGTTCTCATGCTGGCTCTTGTGGGATGGACTGCCATCCTCGATTACCCTACTGGGAAAGAGGGAGCCGAAGGATACGAGAATCAGAGCTGTATATACTGCCAAGGGGCTGTGTGCAGTCTAACTGGAGTCGGGCAGTCACCCTGGGAGGCAGGTGGGACTCCCTATGATCATCTCCTCTGGTGGACTGAAATGACTGACGGGCACAGGGAAACTGGCCCTGGGCACCCAGCCTTACTTGACATTGCAAGTAAGTGCCTTGTCCTTTGATTACCTCCCCATTCGACTGCTAGCACTTATGGTGGCAGAGACAGAGGTTGTCTGAAGTCTGGTGAGCAGGGCGCTTGGTCTCTCTGAGGAACTGAGGGTCTCAGATCTGGACTCACCCTGCCTGAGCCCCTTCACTCTGCACTGGACATGTGGACTTATTCCTCTGGACTCTCCCTTAAGTGGAACTCCCAGAAGGCAGGGATCTTGTTCTGTTCCTTGCAAGAGCCAGTACCTGGACCATGCCTGGCACTAAGAAGGCCCTGAACAGACATTAGACGGATGGATGAACGGCTGGGGTTGAATGGGGCTGAATGTAGGCACAGCAGTGTCACCCAGATCCTGTCTGCTGTGAGACAGTTAATTGCCTGGGAGAAAAAGAGGCGATGCCAGAGCTGGGACGGTACCACCCCTGTTCAGGACAGTCTCTATTTCCTCCTTACCAGCACCAGGATGCAGAGGAGAGAGGCTGCTCATTTGTACAACCAGGCCCACTGGCACTGGTGCTCCGCCAGGACCCCAGATCTGAGAGCCAGTCTCCGGCTCCTCTCTTGCCCCTTGGCCTTGATGATTGGAAGCCAGAGACTAGCTCCCGGGGCTGACTTCCGGTGCAGGCAAGAGCCCCAAGGGCTCCGGGCAGGCAGACTGGGGCTGGGCGGAGACTGTAACTGTAGCAGGAGCTGTCAGAGGGGCCGGGGCTGCACAAGAAGACCTCAGCCAGGGTGAAATAAATCTGCCCATCTCCCCCCACTTGCCTGCCCTCTCCCCTGACCTGCACAGGTTTGCAATTCATCCGGCGTCCTCAGATGCTGTTCCTGCTATCAGATGATGAAAATGGAGCTTCATCTTGAAGCAAGAAAGAAGTAGCTCACTTCTCCCCTTCTGACTCCATTCGAGCCCCTTCCCTCCCCCCTCACCATGTGTTCTTGAAACCTGGGGCTCTTCCAAGTCCTAAATGTGCTGGAAAGTATATCCCGGAGCAGCTGCAAACCTGCTCAGGCTGCAGTGGCCCGGGGTGAATCAGAAACCAAGAGACAGGCCAGCTAACAATGCAGACCCTTGTTCATGCACTGAGAGAGATCACCATCAGTGCTGGGGCTCCTGGGAATGAGGGGCAGTGAGCTCACCACCCCCAACACACACGCGCAATCATATGCACACACATATTCACACCCACCATTTGTCTCCTGGTACCATCCACACACCTTGCTCAGCAGAGTAGACGCTGGGAGAGGTGGTCCTTAGTGCGCCCTAGTGCATGATGACTGGCCAGCTGGGCTAGCCTCTTTCTAAGCTGCTTCTATCCCAGCCGCCTGCTCTTTCCTTCTAGCTTAACTGGGAAGCAATGGCGGGAGTCCGAAGGGAGGGTTTGCATGAAGCCAAATGAATTGGGATTGTCTCAGCTTCCCTCTGAGCTGGGGGACCATGAAGGACAGTGGGATGCACAGCCAAAGGGGCTTCTTGGAGCCCGAGAAGATTTTGGGAAGCCTCTTTGCAGGAACCAGACACCCTGAAAAAAAAAAGAATTTGCAGGCAAGTCTCAAAGCAGGCCGTCAAGGAGTTGGCAGCTGCTCAAGGCCGCGGTGGAGTCAGGGGCCTTTCCATCAGGCCTGATTACAACCACTCACAATCCCGGCCAACTGCAGGCATTAAGTGCCAAGTACCTACGGGGGTCTGAGCCACCCACAGAAACTGCCCTCTTCACACTCACCACATCCTGGTGAGGTGGGGGCGAAGGTGGGGGGGCGGGTTCTCCTACCGCAAATGGACAAACTGAGGCTCAGAGCCACCTGACCGCCAGACGCTGCTGGTGACAAAACACAAAGCTCAGTCCCTTAACCCAGTTCCTAAAGGTGAGGTTCCTTCCACCAGCTGCCTCCCACGAGTCTGGTGTAAAGGCAGGCGAGGAGGAAGGCTTAATGTAAACATTCCCTAAGGTAAACATATTTCCAGGGCCTCATTTTCCCTTGTGAGGCAGACGTGGTGCGAACTCCAGAGTGTTTCCAGGATAAAAACAGGCCTCAGCTCCAAGACTGATGCAGATGGATCCCATCCACTCCGAAGCACCGGGGTCATGTCCAACTCCGCTCTCTTTCTTTGTCCCTCATCCACCGCTGTGTCTGAGTTTTGCATGTTCTGTCTCAGAGAGGGCTGCCAAATCCTGCCTCTTCCTTCCATCCCCAAGCACCACTGCTTTAATTCAAGCTCCCATCATCTCTTTCTGAATTACCACCATACCGGCTCACCCCACCCTCCCTGCCAGCATCCTGTCATACCAAAAATGCATCTGCTCACGACACTTCCCAGCCTGAAAATCTCCTTGTTTTCCCTCATCCCCAGGCTCACATGCAAGCATCTTAGCCACACAAGACCCTTTATAAACTGGGGCGAGCCCCAGTTCATCCTCATCACCTGTTGTCTGCCCAGGTACCTGCCACGCCAGGCACATGGAATTGTTCCCCGATGCCCCTGTGCCTTTGTACATGCCATTCTCTCTGCTTAGAATATCCTCCCCCTCCCCC
Source organism: Giraffa tippelskirchi (assembly GCF_054371585.1). Classification (NCBI taxonomy): domain Eukaryota; kingdom Metazoa; phylum Chordata; class Mammalia; order Artiodactyla; family Giraffidae; genus Giraffa; species Giraffa tippelskirchi. The sequence continues at coordinate 140,720,261 of NC_137281.1, read as the reverse complement.
TAACATTGTCTCTACCCAGAAATGCTTATCTGTCCTTTAGAACACAGTTCAAATGCCCTCTAACTCCATGCACAGGCCCATGTTTGCACCTCTTTTGTAAGACTTCTTAAAAAAAAACTGTAACCATCAATTATATATTTATCTATCCCCTGGGGTGATTTTGCCTTCTGGGGACTTTTGGCCATGTCTGGAGACAACTTTGGGGAGCACTTCACTGTCATGTAGAGGGTAGAGGCCAGGGATACTGCTAAACACTGTACAATACACAGGACAGCCCCAGGACTAAGAATTATTTAGCCCTACATGTTAATAGTGCCAAGATTGAGCCACTCTGTATTAGAATGTATATCTCTAAGGTGACTTCTTATTTGTGTCTTTTTGTCTGCAGTGCTTGGCCTAAAGAGGTATCTGACAAGTACATGGGGAGACTAAGTTTTATGTCCTCTCCATCTATAACATGTGGGTCACTTTGAGACTAGGTAATTAGAACTTAAGAAAGTTGACCAATAGTGAGGAATTATATTGAAAAGGATGGAATAAAACATGTACTTGAATTGACGTTTGCATTCACTGCAGGAAAGGACCTATATAATACCATTGGAGTAGATGTGAAGTTTAGCATGAACACATATCTCCACTGTATCTGTTTTTTAATTAGACAGAAGCCTGTAATGGAGAAGTATCAGGTGAATTCTTTCAGTGCAGGCTCACGGCAGGAGTTGACCCTTATTAGGGCAGAGGACTCAAGGATTGGCTTCATGTCGTACTGGTGGGATAGGACCAGCTTGGAGTCATTACAGATAGAATCTATAAAAATGATTAAAGTTCTGGACGCCTAGGCCTGATAAAGAAATACAAAGGAATGATATTGTTTAATCTCAAGGAAGTGATGGCCGAAGGGAGTCCTAGTGGCTGTACTTCAGTAACACAGGAGGTTTCTAAGTGGAGGACATGACCAGTCACTCTTTGGTGCCCAGGACTGAAGAAGAAGAAGCCTGTGGGGATAGGGAGAGGGATGGAGGTTAAATGGTCCCTGGACAGAGCAAGTAAGTGCCTTTTTCCTTTTATTACATCCCCACTCCTCTACTGGCACTGTTGGAGCTCTGGGGAGAGGGCTGGCCAGGTTTCAGGACTTGCTTCTAGAACTTTCCTTTGAACTGGGGAAGCAGGAAAGACAAGGGGAGCCTGGGAGGCAGAGGGCAGGAATATCAGGGAGGAAAAAAAGGCGAGAAAGAAGGAGAAAGGAAAGCAAGAGCAGAGAGGCAGCTGGAGAGACATCAGGAAAATGTCGAGGCCTCCGCATCTGGAAAACAGACCGGGGGCTATATTTAGACTGCCATGACTTGCAATAATTTGTGCGAGGAGGGAAAAAGGAAAATGTGAAGTTGGCATCGTTTCAGGGAGGGAATGAGTTATAAGAAAAGAACGGCTTGATAGGGGAGAGCCGTGCACGAAGCCTCAGCCCCGGGCCCTTAGGAAAGGGCGTCTGAGCAGTGCAGGCTGTCAAGAGTGAGTGATGGTGTTTACGGAGCCTGATCCAGCTCATGCCCATGTCCCCGGACAAGCCCTGTGCTCTCCTCCAAGGACATCGGTACATTCCTGGGCGTGCCAGGTGGCCAAGGCACCGAGATGTGGGTGAGGATGCCACAGGGGTCTTTCTGGAGAGTGAGGGCCGAGGCAGGGGTTCGGCGTGGGGGCTCAGAGCTCCGTGAGCAGCACTCTGTAAATCCTAGGAATTTGTATATATTGCTGAGGCCTTTCTCCAGCTGGATTATAAATAGAGGATTAGTTCAAAGGCAGGCAGCCTTTTAAAGAGATGGTGCCAAAAGAAGCCTGCAAACCAAATACAGTAAAACCTCCTTAAGCCCCTGTTGCTTTATTAGAAAAAGCATATAAGTCAAAGCAACAGGATTTCCCCAGTTAAGTGCTCCATCGTCCTTTAGGAAAAAGTCTAGGGGTTCAAATGGAGCTATAATAAAACTTCAGTTATCCAGAATGGAATGTGTTATTCCGGACAGTGGAACTTTCCGGCTAGCTCAAGGTTTGCCCTTTGAAACATTACGTTTAAAATGTAATTATTTTGAATGGAAGTTTTTCTAAAAAAAAACATTCACTTCCTAGGTTTTGAGATGGAGTATGCTGATTTTAATTTAATATTGTTATTATGCTTAAAGTTATCTTAATAAACTTTAGTCACCGTGCTGTTCTTCCAGTGGACCCAAGACTTTGGAGATATGTGTGGCCATTGTCTCTATCCCAAGTCGCTTCATATTGTTGTGCTTTTGGGGTTCCTGGGTCTACTTTTTATCAGGGAGCATGCCATTTTACTCCACGACCTAACTTTTTTTAGTCTGTTCTGAGTTGAGAAACCAGATATGGCACGTCGTTAAAATTCTGTGTAAACAGAAAGTAAACAGAATATGAGTGAGGAATTTAGCCTCTTCTATTCCTATAGGATTTATTCAGTCTTTCTTAGAGGGTAATAGTTCATCTTGTTCTCTGGGGACAGTTGCTTTGAATTATATGCTACTTTAAATAAACCAATATGAGCCTATGCAGATAATTTTGGCTACTTAGACGTCACTTGGCTCATCTCCAGGTTCTAGTCTGATTTTAGATAGTGAGGTGTCTGGGTAGTTATGTTTTGGGTAAGGGAAGTCTGATTCTCCTTTGAACCCTATGTTCTCAAGGCCTATGGATTTGAGGTCAATGGATTTTTTGCCTGCCTGTATGTGAAGCTGGTAGTGTGATTAAACCCAGCATAGGAAAAAGACCATAAAGAATGACTCTACTCACTTGCTTACGAATGTCCCATTTTCGATGTGCTAGAAGATGCATCCAGGCAGGATGCTGAGCAGAAGAGCCTCATGTAGCATCAAAAGATGGGAGGATAGGAAGGAATTGGGTTGTGTGTTGGTTCTAGGTAGAAACTGGATATTCAAAATGGATGGAAACAGATCAGGCCAACCTGGGAGGGACTAAATGTTCTGGGTTGTTTCTGCTATCTTCTGGTTAAGCAGTGATATTCTTTCTGTGGTTAATCAGATTCAGTGCTGTGTCAAGTCCTCAAATAGCTCATCTCCCATCAGCAAAGTTCAGACAGAGAAATTAGGCTCCACCAGGGGAAGTGACATTCTATTTTCCCAGAACAACAGGCCAAAAGGGGACTCTCAGATGCCCTGCAGCCCAGGCCACAGCACCAAGGCAGCACTCTGTTAGGTTGACTCAAGACAGAAGGAATCTCATATTATTTCAAAGAGGGTCCTGAGAAGTGCTATTACAACTTTCTCTTATATAAGAGCTCAGGGTCAGACATATTTTATTCTCATATCAGTGTCAGATTAAAAGACAGTTGGTCCCTTTGCTGAGGTGTGCCTCATGGCCGATTTGCCCACTTGCTGATCTGAGGAAATGTGCCCTAGACAAACCGTGCTCTGGAACACATAATCCATCTCCCTTCTGCACATGATTGGATCATGGGTGGGCACCCACTTAAGGGTGACCCAACCAATGATGACCAAAGATTGATGGCCTGGCTCAAAAAGATGAGCCAGGATAAATCAGTCCTTTCAGGGAAATCTAGGATTGGAAATGGAAAGACTGGGCCTATTGGACACTGACGTTGAAAATGTAGCTATGATGGGGCCATGATGTTGGCTGAGAGCTGACTTTCCTACGGTTAAGCGGAAAGTGGGAGTAAGAAGTGGAGAGCAGAGGTTTGGAGAACGTGTAGAATGTGAAGTCGCTAAAGGAGGGCTGGCTGAGCCCCTCACAGCTGTCTGTTCCTGAGTCCTTGTGGATTTCTATGATCTATCTAGAGGAGGTCTCTTCTTTGCAACAGAAATGCTTTGTCTAAGACTGCCACAATCTCTTTAAAACACTTACTCAAACACAAGGAGCTCCAGGCTAGATTCATCTTAATATGTCCTTCTTCAACCTGAGGAATTCCAAGTCTTTAACATTTTCTCAGAGGACCCATTTTCCAAGGCTTTAATCTTTATGTTGTCTTTCTCTGATCCCTCCTAAAGATTTCCAAATTCTTCATGTCCCATCGCTCTGTCTGGTGCCAGGGTTGCCCTTGGGGATGGCCAGGACTGATTGCAATGCACACTGCACTCCTGGTTGTCCACCCTAGGATCACACTCTGCTTGATTTCCTAATAACAGAGCTGTCCAGCTGACTGACGTGCAGACTTGCTTCTCCCCTAACCTGATACCCCTCCAGGGTCATCACTGTTACAAAATGTCAGTGCAGCAAGGGGCTCGGCAGTTATCTAGCCTAACCCTGTCATTTTAGTAATGAGGAAACTGAGTCCCAAAGAGCTACATAACTTGCACAAGTTCGGGCAGAGTTGAATAACTTGCTTTTCCTGTGTATGTGTGTGTGTGTGTGTGTGTGTGTGGTTTTGCTTAATCCCACTAGCTTATAAAATTCTACAAGCTTCAGAGGGCATTTTGAGTTGTTAATATTCCAATTCAAATACATTATTTGGTATCTTTGATGACTGATAGACATGAGTGTGCAGATGGTCCACACAACTCAGTATTCACCCATGGTAGAATGAACCTCTAAATATCCCACTAATACTCATCTTTTATATGACTTGTCATGGAAGTAGGGTATGTGAAAACTGATTTATTGGGGTAAGGGAAAAAGATTAGAATATTTATTTTAAAAATTTAATTTGTTGTCTTTTATAATGTACATATTATACTAAATATACACACATGCATATAAAGTATATGTTTATTTACTATTATACATAATTGTAAAACTCCACAAATATATTTATATATATATATATACATATGAATTTGGAGGATCTTCAAGTTTTTTTATTACTAGGCTTGTGCAATCAAGATTTTAACAAATAGTTCAAGTTCAGAGTTGCTGCTCACAAAGGCACCATATAATATAATGTGGTGGGGATTGTGTATATTTACTCAAATTCTACCTCATGCAATTTGGTGAACCAGCAGTACTTGTACTTCAAATGAAAAACTATAAAAATGGCACAATTTTATTATTATTATTAATTATTGAAAGTCACTCAGTCGTGTGAAACTCTTTGCGACCCCCTGGACTATACAGTCCATGGAATTCTCCAGGCCAGAATACTGGAGTGGGTAGCCTTTCCCTTCTCCAGGGGATCTTCCCAACACAGGGATCAAACCCAGGTCTCCCGCATTGCAGGCAAATTCTTTACCAGCTGAGCCACCAGGGGAGCCCCAACTACAAAATGCATTAAGCAAAATTAATCATTTCTGATTTTCCTTTTCTTTAAAAAAAAGAAACCTCTTAGAAAAATAAGAAGAGGCTATTACTTTCTTAACATGGAAATGTTTCTTAAATCGAGTGAAGTTGCTCAGTCGTGTCCGACTCTTTGTGACCCCATGGATTGTAGCCCATGAAATTTTCCAGGCAAGAGTACTGGAGTGGGTTGCCATTTCCTTCTCCAGGGGATCTTCCTGACCCAGGGATCAGACCCAGGTTTCCCACATTGTAGGCAGAGGCTTTACCTATATTAAAAGCCAAGGCTATTGTTTTTTTAAAATTTTATATTATCTACTTATTACATTTATTACATTAAATTTATTTATTTAGCTATTATTATTTTTTGGGGGGCATGCTATGTGTCTTGTGGGACCTTAGTTCCCTGACTGGGGTTGAACCTGGGCCTTCAGGAGTGAAAGCACTGAGTCCTAACCACTGGACCGCCAAGACTATTCTAAATGGCACAACATTAGAGACATTGTCATTAAAAGTGGAGATAAAATAAAGATTACGTGAAACTATACAATTTTATTATATAAAAATCATTTGAAGTTTCTTCTAATGCAATAAGACACGATACAATGATAAGAGGTAGAACTCCTAGAAAGGAGATGAATAAAATTAAGCTTTAGATGTAGGAGATATGCGTTTGATCCCTGGGTCAGGAAGATTCCCTGGAGAAGGGCATGGCAATCCACTCCAGTATTCTTGCCTGGAGAATCCCATGGACAGAGGAGCCTGGTGGGCTACAGTCCATGGAGGTCACAAAGAGTTGCACACGACTGAAGTAACTTAGCATAAATGCACGCAAAGTAGATTAATGTAAGACACATAAATAAAAGCCAACAAGTAAAGCAAATTATGTCCATTTCTTCCAAAGATGTGAAAATACATGGATAGACGTTCCCATATATTTAGAATTTTAATGTTGGAAGAAATCTTAAATATGTACCTGACCTACAGTAGGTGCTCAATAAATATTTTTTGACTATATGAATGATTAAATGACATTGGTAAGTTCACTTTTAAGAAACATGGATTTTTCTTTATGTATAAGATTAAGAGTTTCCACAAATCATTGAGAAGGGAAGGACTTTATTCAGCAAATAGAGCTGAAACAAACTAGAGATTTGAGAGAAAAATTTATTCAGAGACTCATTGGACATCATTTCCAAATAAACTCCAAATGCTTTAAAGAGTTAAATATAAAAACAAATAGACAAAAAACAGGTAAAAGTACCTACACAAACTTCTAGAGGGAAATATAAGTATCTAAACATACCTAATCTCTAAATGAAAGAGAACTCTAGACTCAACCCAACTAGAAGGGTCATGAAAAACTAGAGATTTGACTATATAAAAATGTTTAAACACCTTTACTTTGAAAATTATAGAAGCATAACTAAAAGGCAAACAACAAGCTGGGAGAAATATTTGCAATGAAATAGTGAATGACAAAAGGTTATTTATCCTTTAAGAGTTCATATAGTTTGACAAGAAAAACAAAAAGATAAGTGAGCAAAGGCAGGAACACATAGTTTATGTAAAAGGAAGTGCAAAAGACCAACCTTTGGAAAGAAAGGACCAGATTCATTGATAATCAAAACTTTGTGATCAATCATTTTCTTCCTATTAAAAAGCAAAGTTTTGCTTATTTTTAAATGAAATAACTCAAAGATGCCAGTTTTGTAGGGAAACAGGCATTCTTACTCACGGTTGGGGGAAAAACTAGCATCACTTTACTGAAAAGACCTTTTGCCATATGTTTCTTGAAAATGGTCATCAACTTTGACCCATTACTTCCACTCCTGAGAATTCTACCTATGGTAAGTTGGCTAGACTTAGCAAATAAAAATACAGAACAACTCAGTTAAATATGAATTTCAGGTGTACAACAAATATGTTTTAAGAATAAGTTTGTCCCTGACAATATTTTGGGGACTAAAATACTAAAAAATTATTTATTGTTTCTCTGAAATGCAAATTTAACTGAGCATCCTATATTTTATCTGTCAATCCTTGCTTATGGAAATAATCCAAAATGCTGCAAAGATTCAAGCACAGATCTTTGTTACAATTTTATTTATCATGATAGCAAAAGTATCAAAAGAAAATAATCATAAATTTCCCACTTAGGAGAATGGGAGAGGGTCTGTGTCTGAAGTTTCTAATGACAATACTTAAACATTGTTGTTCAGTCCGCCAAGTCGTGTCTGACTCTTCACGACCCCATGACTGCAGCATGCCAAGTTTCCCTGTCCCTCACCATCTCCCGGAGTTTGCACAAGCTCATGTTCATTAAAACAGTGATGCCATCCAACCATCTCATTCTCTGTTGCCTTCTTCTCCTTCTGCCTTGAATCTTTCCCAGCATCAAGGTCATAAGGACAATACTTATAATAGGAGGTAAAGTTAACAAACAAGCAGGCACAGGAGAATGTGATGAAGAAATAGGAACACTTGTACACTGTCAGTAGGAAGGTAAAACAGTACAGCCAATGTGGAAAACAGTAGGGCAGTTCCTCAAAAAATTAAACATACAACTAACATATGATCCAGCAATTCCACTTCTGGGTATATACCCCAAAGAATTAAAAGAAGTGTCTTGAAGAGATTATTTGTACACCTATGTTTATAGTGGCATTATTCATAATAGCTAAAATGTGAAAGAAACCCAAGTGTCTATTGATGGATATCAGTTCGGTTCAGTCGCTCAGTAGTGTCTGACTCTTTGCGACCCCATGAATTGCAGCACGCCAGGCCTCCCTGTCCATCACCAACTCCCGGAGTTTACCCAAACCCATGTCCATCGAGTCAGTGATGCCATCCAGCCATCTCATCCTCTGTCGTCCCCTTCTCCTCCTGCCCCCAATCCTTCCCAGCATTAGGGTCTTTTCCAATGAGTCAACTCTTCGCATGAGGTGGCCAAAGTATTGGAGTTTCAGCTTCAATATCAGTCCTTCCAATGAACATCCAGGATTGATCTCTTTTAGGATGGGTTGATTGGATCTCCTTGCAGTCCAAGGGACTCTCAAGAGTCTTCTCCAACACCACAGTTCAAAAGCATCAATTCTGTGGTGCTCAGCTTTCTTCATCGTCCAACTCTCACATCCATACATGACCACTGGAAAAACCATAGCCTTGAGTAGACGGACTTTTGTTGGCAAAGTAACGTCTCTGCTCTTAAATATGCTATCTAGGTTGGTCATAACTTTCCTTCCAAGGAGTAAGCGTCTTTTAATTTCATGGCTGCAATCACCATCAGCAGTGATTTTGGAGCCCAAAAAAATAAAGTCTGACATTGTTTCCACTGTTTCCCCATCTATTTCCCATGAAGTGATCTTAGTTTTCTGAACGTTGAGCTTTAAGCCAACTTTTTCACTCTCCTCTTTCACTTTCATCAAGAGACTCTTTAGTTCTTCTTCACTTTCTGCCATAAGGGTGGTGTCATCTGCATATCTGAGGTTATTGATATTTCTCCTGGCAATCTTGATTCCAGCTTGTGTTTCTTCCAGCCCAGCGTTTCTCATGATGTACTCTGCATATAAGTTAAATAAGCAGGGTGACAATATATAGCCTTGACGTAGGGATAAGCAAAATGTAGTATTGCAATGAAATATTATTTGGCCTTAAGAAAGAAAAGAAATTCTGACATATGCTACCACATGAATGAAATTTGAGGACATTTTTCTAAGTGAAATAAGCCAGTCACTAAAAGACAAATACTATGTGATATCATTTATTCATGTAAGTGGGCTTCCGTGATAGCTCAGTTGGTAAAGAATCTGTCAGTAATGCAGGAGACCCCAGTTTGACTCTTGGGTTGGGAAGATCCACTGGGGAAGGGATAGGCTACCCACTCCAGGATTCTTGGGCTTCCCTTGTGGCTCAGCTGGTAAAGAATCCACCTGCAGCGTGGGAGACATGGGTTCTGGCCTGGAGAATTCCATGGACTGTATAATCCATGGGATTGTAAAGAGTCAGACATGACTAAGCGACTTTCACTTTTACTTTTCACTTTCATCACTTATTTAAGAAACTTAAGAGTAGTCAAATAATAGAGAAAGAAACTAGAGTGGTGGTTGCCAGAGGCTGGGGGGAAGGGCCGTGAGGAATTGGTGTTTAATGGGTACAGAGTTTCAGTTGTGCAAGAGGAAGAGTCCTGGAGATGGAAAGTGGTGATGGTTGTACAACAATGTAAATGTACCTAATTTACACTTAACTGTACACTTAAAAATGGCTTAGGTGCTGAATTCCCTCAGCTTTTGCTTGTCTGTATCCCCAACTAAAATAAATAAATTCATTAAAAAAAAATGGCTTAGGTGGTAAATTTTTGGTATGTTTTACCACAATAAAAAATTTAAAACAAGTGAGGCCAAAGCTATGATCTCAAGTACATAGAACAATAAACACAGGTTCAGTTCAGTTCAGTTCAGTTCAGTTCAGTTGCTCAGTCGTATCCGACTCTTTGCGACCCCATGGACTGCAGCACGCCAGGGCTCCCTGTCCATCACCAACTCCCGGAGTTGACTCAAACTATGACAGGAGAGAAACACAAAATGCCAGCAATGGTTCCCCCTGACTGTGACACTATTTTTGTTCTCTTCTCTCTATACTAATAGTTTTGTTTTTTCCTAATGTCTCCAGCATGACCATAGATAACCTGGCAATTGCAGGTGTGGAGTTAATTAAGAAAATAAAATAAAACCCAAATTGAGGCATGGTCCCAACCGGAACCACTGTTTGAAGACATTTCTAGGAGAGTCTGAACAAAGGACACTCCGAGGTTAGACAGGAAATGGATGGAGGGGTGATGCCTCTTCTAACACAGCCCTGCTCTTGAGGCAGAGATTCACAAAGGAGGGCAACCCTCAGGGTGGTGTGAGGGCTTCAAAAAGTGGCAGCAGAAACCTGGGCCCTGTTTTCATATGGGGTCCCAGGATGGAGTCCTGGCCTCAAAGAAAATGTACTGCAGACGATCCTTTGATGGTCTCACAGGGAAGGATCCCAGGGGTTCCTAGGGGGGCAGAGAAGAGGCAGAAAGAGGTAGTTCCTGTAATCGGGTGACCAGGAACAGGCCCCACGGCAAGGGTCCTGAGCCTCAGCCTGGCACCAGAAGAGGGGCAGACCCCAAAACCCCGCAGAATGCTCACCTCTCCTCCAAGACCTTAGGGGCAACCTTCTGAGCATTCAGTAGGTGCTCATTGCATGAATTGCAATGAACACATAAATATTTGTTGCGTGAATCAGCATGCTAGCAATGCCCACAGCACACTAACCCTCCAAGAACTCTTTTTTTTCCCCCCAAATCTTATTTTTAATTGGAGGATAAATATTTTACAATATTGTAATGGTTTCTGCCATATATCAACATGAATCAGCCACAAGCTTACACATGTCCTCTCCCTCATAAAGCTCCCTCTCAAAGCTCCCTCCCACTTCCCTCCCCATCCAACCCCTCTAGGTTGTCACAGAGCACTGGCTTTGGGTTCCCAGGATCATACATCAAATTCCCACTGGCTATCTATTTTACATATGGTAATATATATGTTTCAATACGACTCTCTCAAGTCATCCCACCCTCTCCCTCCCCTACTGTGACCAAAAGTCTATTCTTAATGTCTGTGTCTTCTTTGTTGCCCTGCAAATAAGATCATCAGTACCATCTTTCTAGATTCCATATATATGTGTTAATATATGATATTTGTCTTTCTCTTTCTGACTTACTTCATTCTGTATAATAGGCTCTAGGTTTATCTGCCTCATTAGAACTGACTCTAATGCATTCCTTTTCATAGATGAGTAATATTCCATTGTGTATATATACCACAACTTCTTTATCCATTCATCTGTCAATGGACATCTAGGTTGCTTCCAAGTTGTAGCTATTGTAAATAATGCTGCAATGAACATTGGGGTACATGTGCCTTTTTCAGTTATGGTTTCCTAAGGGTATATGCCCAGTAGCTGGATTGCTGGGTCATATGGTAATTTTATTCCTAGCTTTTAAAGGAATCTCCCTACTGGCTCAAAGAATCTGCCTGCCAATGCAGGAGACACAGGAAACAGTGTTGATCCCTGGGTTGCAAAGATCCCCTGGAGAAGGAAATGAGAACCCACTCCAGTATTCTTACCTGGAAAATCCCGTGGACAGAGGAGCCTTGAGGGCTATAGTTCATGGGGTTACAAAGAGTTGGACTTGATTGAAAACACATACATATGCATACTGTTCTCCAGAGTGGCTGTATCAATTTTCATTCCCATCAACAGAAAAGAGGGTTCCCTTTTCTGCACACCATCTCCAGCATTTATTGTTTGTAGACTTTTTGTTGATGGTCATCATGACTGGTGTGAGATGATACTGCATTGTAGTTTTGATTTGCATTTCTCTGATAATGAGAGATGTTGAGCATCCTTTCAGGTATTTATTAGCCATCTTTGGATAAATGTCTGCTTAGGTCTTCTGCCCACTTTTTGATTGGGTTGTTCATTTTTCTGGTATTGAGCTGCAAGAATTTGAAGATTAATCCTTTGTCAGTTGTTTTACTTGCTGTTATTTTCTCCCATTCTGAAGGCTGTCTTTTCACCTTGCTTATAGCTTCCTTCACTGTGCAAACGCTTTTAAGTTGAATTAGGTCCTATTTGTTTATTTTTGTTTTTATTTCCATTACTCTGGAAAGTGGGTCATAGAGGATCTTGCTGTGATTTACATCAAAGAGTATTCTGCCTATGTTTTCCTCCAGCAGTTTTATAGCTTCTGGTCTTACATTTAGGTCTTTAATCCATTTTGAGTTTATTTTTGTGTATGGTGTCAGGAAGTGTTCTGATTTCATTCTTTTGCACATTGCTGCCCAATTTTCCCAGCACCATTTACTGAAGAGACTGTTTTTTCTCCATTGCATATTTTTGCCTTCTTTGTCAAAGATAAGATCCCCATAGGATCTTGGGTTTATCTTTGGGATTTCTATTCCAAGAACTCTTTTCTACTAAGAGTCAGCCAGTCATCTCCTGCAGCCAGCCATGGCTGGAACTCCCCATTTAGAAATACTTCCAATACTGCATTTATCCTGTTGTATTTTAAGGATCTGCTTCTGTGGCTATCAGCCCTACCAGAGTATAAGCCTCTTGAGGGCAGGAATTTTGCCTGGGTCCTTTAAATACCCAAAGCCTAATAAGGTTACCTGGCCCCTAGTACGTGCACAATAAATGTTTGCTGCACGAATTACCCAAAACTGACACTGAGCGAAGCACTTTACACAAGGGATAGATTACTTCTCACCCTTCCCACAGGGTTGAGAGGTAGGTCAACAGGTAAGGAAACAGACTCAGAGAGATACGTGTTTGCTCAAGTGAAGATGGCGATGCCTGGATGCAAAACCAGATCTTCTCACCCCAAAGTCCATGTTCCTGCTGCTGCTCCAAGCGAGTCATTAGTGCAGTTCATGCCTTCCCAGGGGTCACGCACACCTAGTTCAGGGGTGTGCTTATGGAAAGTCCTAGGGAGTCATTGCTGGCTGCTTCCTCACCCCACTCCCAGGCCTTGCGAGAGTTGCATTCAAAGGCTCTTCCTGAGTACCCCTTCCCTGAAGATTGCAGCACTGACCCATTCTTTCTCTTTCCCCCTCAAGCTGCCTCCCTTGACTTTCTTCTCTGGCTTCTCCTCCTCCTAACTCCTAAATGTGGCCACTCTACCCACTTGCCCACCTCATATAAATGAAAGATTTTCATTTCTGCTGTCAATATACCCCTTCAGATCTGAGTCCCTCTCCTTGTCCTTGCAGCTGAGACGACCTCCTGACTGCCATGTTCTGAGATGCATGGCCAGTCAGGGACTATTCATGGGGCCACTGCAGGCACCTGGAGCCTGGTCAGCAGAATGCCTGGTTCATATAAAAAAGAAAAACCCTGTGCCAGGTAGATGTCAATTGCAGGGTGACCTCCAGCGCTGCATGCTGTAGGGGACGGAGCCTCCCTCAGTCAGGATCCTTGAGTCCTTGAGTTACTGGAGGGGCAGAGCCCCACACCCAGCCCCGGGCTGAGTGAGCTGTACGTGAACAAGGAATAAACTCTTATTGTGTGTCTGAGGTTCGGGAGTCTGCTGCAGCAGCTAGTGAACCTCAGCGAGCTCAGAGCCCTCACTGATCTTTGTGTCCCTGGCTCTCCGCATCACAGAGACTCCCTGTTCTCCTTCACCCTACACCTCATTGCCAAAGCAACCTTCCTTCAGTCTATCTGGGTCATGTCGCTGCTGTCCCCCCCAACCCCGCCAGTCTTCAATGGCTCCCCTTTGTCTACAGACTCCAGGGTGAGCCTCTGGAAGAGGCACAGAGCCTGGAGGTCCAAGCCTCTCCCCGCCACTTACTCTCTCTCGGTCTCTCTCCCGTTCTTGCACGTTTGTCAGATCCAAACTCAGAGCTGCCGAAATGTTATCCTGTCCACTGTTGTCTCTGCTTCTTCTTTGTTCCCTCTCCATCTTTGTCAAAATCTTCCCACTTAAAATCCTTCCTTCTCCAAGACGGGGCTTCTTGAGTCCTCCAGCCACGTGGAAGAATGCTCACAGCCCACCATCCGCTTGCCTCTCGAGTAGGGCCCATCCTTGTCGCTGTGCTGCAACGCCATGAACCTGTTCACCCCTGCTTCCCTCCCTGCCACTGGACTGTCGGCTCCCCTGAGCACAAGCCTGGATTGCCACGGTGCCCACCAGGCCAGGCAGAGCCCAGACACAAGGTGGGTGTCTGTTTCCCCTCCCCGCAACAACCTTCCATCTTTCGTGCTGGAGGGTGAGGCTGGAGTTGCATCGTATACACAGCCAGCTCATCCATCTTCCTCCTCCCAGCACACTTAGAGGGCTAACTGCATGACCTTTTGCATCTGTGGATTCCTCTCTCTTCCCCCTCTCCTTTTTTTTTTCTTTTTAAACACAGGCCCTTGGAGCTTGCTTGGAGGCCTGGCTGAGCTGGGAAGAAGTTGGCTGCTCGGTTATATTTAGGCTAGCAGAGACATCAATCTAAGCCTCTTTAAAAATAAAATCCTGTTTCAGCTGGATCCCTGAGCATGTCCCCACCCACTCCGAACAAGCTTGTTCACCTCCTCCGGGTCCCCAGTCTCAATGACAGCCCCTTCACGTGGCCCACACATGTGTGACCATGTGTTAGGATGGCAGCAATCAATTCAAAGATTTCTCTCTTCTTCCAGGCTTTCCTTCCCTGTGGCTTTCCTCTCCTTAATGTAGTCCAGGGGACTACACAGCCTTCTTCCATGCCTCTTCCCTCCCAAACTAGGCAGAAGCAAGCCTGGCGAATGGACAAGATACTGCCTCCTCCTTTGGAGTTTCTGGGTCCTTTTCCTCTGTCCCCACCAAGCTGCCTTCATGGAAATGGGAAGAAGCCAAAAGAAGACAAAGACCAGAGATCGAAGCAGAAAGTGGAGTCTGCAGTTGTGCTAAAACGTGTGATGGGGACTTTTGAATGCACTGTTCTTGCTGGCAGCCTAGTGGGTCCTGGCGTGCATGTGGGTATGTGTGTGGGTTTGCACGCGTGTCTGCCCTTGTGCACGTGTGTAGCACACTGCGGGTGGATGAGACGCAGCCCATGGGAATGCTGGGGCTGACCCTTCCTACTCCTTGTCTTGGCTACTGCAGCCCTGGTTCTTTTCCATCCCCACTGATGAAACACTTCTTTATGTCTTATTCACATCCTGTCTTGACTACCACAATTGTCTCCTTGCCGGGCCCACATGTCTCTCATCACCAATGGGATCCAAATGTTGCTGACAAAATAATCTCACTGCTTTTGTGCTGCAATCACATTCCTCCACTTTCTCAAATTTTTCTCTGTCTCCCATTACTAGGGGAATCGCACACACAGACCACCATCTCACTCTGTGTCTTCACATCCCTCCCCACCATGTCCTGCCCTCATTGCCTTTCTGAAGGCCTCGCTCTCCTCCTCTTGCTATTCTGGGGACCACAGCTCTTTGGGGCCTGCACAACCTCTCAGCACTATTTATTCAGTCAGTAAATGCTTACTAACAGTGACAGACACCCTCCTAGGCACTGGAGTGCAGCAAGAACCAAACTGAGGACAGTCAACAAAGAAAAATGTAAGGGCATGTCGAGACTTACAGGGACTATGAAGAAAAATGAAGCAAAGGAGACTTCCTTGGAGGTCCAGTGGTTAAGAATCTGCCTTGCAATGCAGGGGACCCGGGTTCGATCCCTAGTCGGGGAACTAAGATCCCACATGCCATGGACCAACTAAGCCCAAGTGCCACAACTAGAGAGTTTGTATGCAGCAATGAAAGATGCAATGAAAGATTATGATGCAAATAAGACCCAGAGCAGCCAAATAAATAAATACTTGAAAAAATGAAACAGTGAGAGAGGGCCGGAGACCAACTCTTATACAGAATGATCAGGAAGGCCTCCCCAGGAGGCCTGGAACATTTCCCCCACCTTTTTTTTCTCCATGTGATGTACATGGCTGGCATCTTTAACATCCTTCTGCTTTGCCAGAGGTCTTCCCTCCCATCTTTCTCTTTGTATGTTTATCTTGTTCTTAAGAGCAGGGGAGGCACTGGGTACAGTTCAGCTGCAGCAGGAGAACTACTGCATTATTAACTCATTAGAGACTCACCGTGGGCAGAAGGAACCACGCATGTGCATGGAAATCACTAAACACAGACACGGTCCTCTTCTGGTTCCATGTTTAGAACACAATATGGCATCTGAATAAGTAGTAGCAGCTTTGTCCAAGTGTCCTGTCTGTGTCTGAATCACGTCTCCTCCTTCCTAGAATTAGGGTGCATCTATTGGCATTGGTGACCACTATCTGGCCGACTACTCAGGGAGAGCCAGGGCTCCCTCGTCTTCTGACAAAGTACAGTGAAACCCACTGAATGGATGTTTGATGTCAACCAACACCATCTTCACCTTGAAACAGCCCAAAGGAAAAGTACCGTAGTGATAGAGGCTCAGTGAACAAGTTTACTAGCACCTGAAATGACTAGCATTAAATAAACAGCAATAAAATTGGCTATCATTTAAAAAAACATTGTGGGGTGTGTGTGTCTTCCTTCCTGGGAAGGGAAAGGCTAGGGGGCAGGAGGATGGAGTCTGGATCTTCGTTTTGACTGGGAACAAACTCATGGACTGTCCATGTTTCCCCAGAGCCTTTCAATGGCAGCCAGCTCAAGGGTGATGGCCATGCTGCCCATGACAGTCTTTCCTGGCCTCGGCTGTCTTATTGTAGTCTGTCTAGACCCTCCCAGTCCAACACAAGAGCCACTAGCCACTGGGCCAACAGAACACTTGGAATGTGGTTAGTCTGAATCGACGCATGATATAAACATCAAACACACACTAGATTTTGAAGACTAAATATCAAAAAGTGAATGTGAAATACCTCACAAATTAAATTTTTTAAATGCTTATTTTAAAGCATCATTTAAGGCAGTTTTACACTTTGTCCAATGGGAGCTCCACTATACAAAGCAGGCAAGAGTGGAGCTGCTCAGGTGGAAGAGAGGGGAGAGGATTTGGGGGATCTACGGAGGGGGCCTGCGAGACTGTGGGGGTGTCCTATCCATGATCAGAGCCTGGTCTGGCTCATTTATTATTGGGTTGGATGGTCCATTCATTTGAAATTGTGGGGGAAATACCCAAAGGAGGCCCCCATTCAATCATCCTAAGTGGAATCTGATCTTTATCTTGGGATAAACATTCCGAATGGAAGGTGAGTGCTGGGCGATAAGGAAGATAAGGAAACCATATGGCCCTGTCAGGAGGCTCCCAGGGCCTTATTCTCAAAAGGATTAATGAATCCAAAGGGGGATCATCTCTTTTCTGCTTTGAGGAAGCAAAAGCCTCAAAGCCCCAAGTAGGGATGGGAACTGACTGATCCCAGGCAAGGAGGACTAGCACTCAGAACTTTCTCTTGCCTTCCCTGGGCTCCCTTCTTCCCCACACTTGTCCACACCCCCCTTCACAACAAAGCCCTTCAGTTCAGTTGCTCAGTCGTGTCTGACTCTTTGCAACCCCATGGACTGCAGCACGCCAGGCTTCCCTGTCCATCACCAACTCCTGGAGCTTACTCAACCTCGTGTCCATCGAGTCCCTTGGGCTGTTGTAAATGAACCCCCAATCTCTAGACCACACTTAGCACCCCAGGCTTATGCAGGGTTGGCGTTGGGGATCTGAATCCTCACACCCTCTCGATTAGGCAAAATTCCCAGAGACTCCACCTCTGTGCAACTCCCCGTCCCCACACTGGCTATTGATAGCTGCCCAGGTGGCACAAGAGGGGCTTTCCTAGAAGGGATGGGGTTTCGGTGGGCCACGTGGCACGGCAAGGCTGAGAACCTTTGGTGATGGGGGAGGGCAGGTAATATGAGAAAGGGATCTGGGGCTGAGGGGTGGGGGAGGCGGAGGCTACGGGCTTTTGAGCACGTTCTCTCCTCCCCTGCGTCACAAGGCACCTCATCCTTCATTCCTCTGGCACTGCCGGCTGGCACAGCTGTTCTCTGACCCCCAACTGGAGACTGTCAAAGGCATTCAGTTTAGGTACAAAAGCGGGCCCTCAAAGCAGAGAGGGGGTGGTTTCAGGATGGTGTGCTAGTGGTCACAGAGAAGAAGAATTATGCAGAGAATAACGAGTGTTTACGGAGGGCTGTGTCAGGTGTCTCCACTGACTGTCACGTTAAAGCCAAAAAAAGCTCTAAGAGGGATGTGTCATTTTGCCAAGGAGAGAACTGAGGTTCAGAGAGGCTAAGCCACTTGCTCAAGATTGCACAGCTGGTATGAGCTGGAGCTGGGAGTCAAAACGCAAGAGGCTGACCCTTGGAGCCCAGATTGTTGAGGCAGGCAGGACCCAGCACACGAGTGTTCTCGTCACACTGCTGCGGTCAGCGACAAGCAACTGGAAGACACTTTTCCTCGTCCACGTTGCGGCCCACCCCAAGTAACATGGGCAGTAGCACCTAGCTGCCAACCAAGTGAGCCTGCGCTGTGGCCTCACACCTTGCTCAGTGGAACAGCCCAAGCCCTCTGTGGTCCAAAGAACCTCTGCTGAGAAGAGCCTACCCTCTCAGCCCCTAGCCCCAGCAGGGTCACATCTAAGGGAGAGATGGGAACAAATGTTGGGGGTGGGGGGAGAAGGCCCCCAGAGTTCCAGCCTCAAGCTGGCCCTGGCTGATGGCCTTGGTCTGGGGCTTTTCTGCGCTCTGAGCACATCTCAACATTTGGAGAAAAACAAGAAAGTGAACAATAGACGTTTGTGGGCTAGAGGACAGGGCTGACTTCCCCCTGGGACCCGCACTGTTCATAAACTGCCCCAGCTGCACTCTCACGGCTGGGATGTCACAGGAGACTGGCTGAATCACAGCCTTGTCCTGGCTGGGGCCGGCGACTGGCTCCTTTTATATAGCATTGGGGGGGATACAAATGCCGGTGGGGGGAGCCAGGAGTTGGGAGTGGGGTGGCATGCTTTCCTGCCTGGATTTGGGAAATCACAGAGAAAGGATGCATCAGGCCCTGGCATTGTAGCTCTGCCAAGTTGCCCCCTGGCTGACGTGTCCTGATCAGAGCTGTTTGCCCCACAGGAAAAGAATCAGCTTTCTATCAAGTGGACTCTGGGCTCCACCCCAGAGAGCTGGCTCTCCAGAGGACTGGGAGAGTCAGGGTGACTGAATGCATCTTACCCAGCTGGTCAAGGCAGTTCCTGGGCACCATGCTGGGTGGGGTGGGAGATAGGGTAGTGGTGGGCTTCTCTGAGCTGCCCCTGCTCAGGCTTTTCAGGCAGTTGCTTCCCACTGTGACAGCCAAGGGCAGCAGGGCAGGGTGTGTTAGGCCAAGAAAGAGTCAGTGGATGGAGGGCTGCAAACCAGAGTTCTGACCCCCTTTTCATGTACGACTCACCCAGTGACCCTAACTGAGGTCCAGTCAGCTAAGTTCCTTGTCTGGGTGCTCTCCCACCTACCCCCAGGACCCCCGACAACTGCGAGGGGCTGACACGGAGCGACCCTGTCTGCATGGCATCGCTGGAAAAGGCTGGAGTGTGTCTAAAGAGGCTGTTCAGACATCACATCACAGTCCCAGACGGCCGAGAGGTTCTTGCACTCACTTGGCTGCCCTCCCTGGGAAATGCTTTGGATCAGACAGCATTTCTGGGTTGTTTTTGCCTGAGGAAAGTGGTAAGAATTCAGTAACAGGGCTATGGTTGGAGGAAAAGTCAGTGGATTTACTTAATAAAAGTATTTGTAAAGAACCATGGTGTGGTGGGGGAGGTGAGGGGCAGCAGTACAGGGCTGAGACTGAAGACGCTAGTGTGAGCAAGAAGGCCCACCGATGAGAGAAACTTATGACAAAGGGAGAGGAATTTACAAATGGTCTGCGTCTGGAGGAGAAAAAAGGTTTTTTTAAAGAGTCTAAGGCGTTCAAGGGGCTTTCCTAGTGGCTCAGACAGTAAAGAATCTGCCTGCAATGCAAGAGACCCGGGTTCAATCCCTGGGTCAGGAAGATCTCCTGGAGAAAGGAATGGCAACCCACTCCAGTACTCTTGCCTGGAGAATTCCAGGGACAGAAGAGTCTGGCGGGTTACAGTCCATGGGGTTGCAAAGAATCAGATGCACCTGAGTGACTAACACTTTCACTTTCAAAGAGTTCAAACGACAGCACTAGGTCGCCCTTGCAAGCACCCATCAACAGTCTGGTGCCAAAGAGGTCTTCCCAAGGGTCTACTGGTCCTTCAGTCCCTTGGTCACTTAGCGGACGCTTCCTGAGGCCCGCTGAGCCTGGATGCTGAGGTTGAGGGCTCTCCTTGCCCTCAGAGCTCTCCCAGGCAAGTTGGTGATGGGGACACAGTGTGGAAAGAGCGAGGACAGAGAGTGGGCAGCAAGCATGCAGTGAGCGGGCAGGAGCGTGAGCTGAGTCTGCGAGGAAGAGCCGGGAGTCAGCCAGGCAGCCCAAGAGGAAGGACAGCTAATCCAGGCAGAGGGCATGTCTGTGCAACTGCGGAGAGGGGAACGTGCCTCTGCCCTCACCCCGGAGACAGCTGGGACAGGACTGTGATGGGAGCCTGTGCCCAAAGAAGAGGCCAGCCCCGCAGTCTTTGCTTTCGACTCTTCTGATTTTCTGACAGCCAGGCACATGCGGGCTGAGAAAGCCTCCCGGCACAAGGGCCTCTGTTGAGTTCCCTTCTGGCACATCCACTCAAGGCCTTGTTCCTGACTTTGGTGCTGGGGTGACCCCCACGGTGACCGTGTCCATAGGTCACCATCTCCTTTCATACCTCACGCTTTTCTGAGAATCCACTGGTCTCACATGCAAGAGGCAAGCAGCCGACCTGCACGTTCTAAAGGAAGGTTCTGTTCCCAGGAAGTTAGAAAATATTATCACTCTATTTTCTGGATTTCCAGTCTCACGGCATCTCCCTCACCCCAGCTCAGAAAATCTGCTATGAAATCAGCACAGGTTTGGAATTGAAGAAATATGGTAAATCCTGAAACACACCACCTTTAGATAGAATTTTTGACCTTGTATGTTCAGAACTTCATATATAATCTTTTATTCTTTTCCTTCACGATTGAACACACAGTTGACTGGCTCATATCCAGTGTGCAATTGATTGAAGCTAAATATTCCTCATGTTCGGCATGCCTAA
Organism: Giraffa tippelskirchi; assembly: GCF_054371585.1. Lineage (NCBI taxonomy): Eukaryota > Metazoa > Chordata > Mammalia > Artiodactyla > Giraffidae > Giraffa > Giraffa tippelskirchi. The sequence goes on along the minus strand of NC_137281.1, from coordinate 140,699,331 downwards.
TGATTTCCATCTTTGTCTCAATTATAGTAAGCTTATGAGACCTGCACTTCTTATCACTAGCATCAGCACTTTATTTTTCCATTTTCCACTCATAAAATAATAAGGTCAAAATGCAATAAAATATTTAAATATGTGCACAAACATTGCTGAATGGTCAAAAGGTGACACTGCTGAAATTGAACTGTTGGCTGCCAGGCTGTGTTTCCATGGGATGGCTTGAAATGTTAGTTCATTCGCCAACCTGGGAAAGCTTGAAACCAACATTTGGCTCAAGGAGGAGGGGGTGGGATAAGGGCTAGGGGTGGTATGGGCCAATGTTGAATGTACAGAAAAAGAGGGCTGTACCAAAGTCAGAAATACAAACTAAGGGTCATCTGTAATGACCCCACCCTTTGAAGCTCAGTGAGGGTATAAATCCTGCCACCTCATGCCCCAAAGGGCAGGCACTGCCATGCAGTGAGGCTGGTGATGGTTTTTCTCCAAGCAGTTTGTATGATGTCACAGATACGCTCCAGTAAACATTCTGACATCTCTGAGGTTGCAGGCGCGTGAGCGGAAGGGGGATTGCAGGGATCCCTATCCTATTTTACAGCTGGAGAGATTCTATACACTCAACAACAGGAGTCAAGTTCTAGGTAACACTTTTCCATACAACTCACGGCAGGCTGGACTGCTGGCGGCGGGGGGCTGCTATCACCTCCAGAGATATGGGGCTTACTGACGAACAGAGTGGTGAAAGGACACTCCGTGTTGCTTGAAGACATTCTTCAGCAGACCGAAAAGTGCCTGGAAACAGACACCCAGGATTTCTCTGCCACTTAGCAACCCTGGCAACACAGCATGACTTACATCTCTAGGCTTGAAGCTAGTGTGGTCCTGGCAAACTCAGCAGCAGTTCTAGGGGATACACTGAAGAGTGAGTCCTAGACACTCATCAGAGCTGCCTGACACTCAAGAATCTTTTCTCAAAGCTTCTTACCCTCGAATTAGAATACTTCATTTGGAAAGGACTTTCGGAAGAAGTGGTAGGTGAAACCCTGGTCTTTTAGCCCACGACTATCTAGCACCTCAGAGGGGAAAGAATCCAGTGGTGTGCGTAGGAGACTTGGCCTCCAGGCCTCTGCCTTGTCTTTCTGAGTGGCTCTGGACAACTTCTCTCATTTGCAAAGTAAGAGGTGGTTTGTATGAGCTGTAACACTCAGAGTATTGGTGAACTGAGATAACATGTGAAATGTGAAAATTATAAAGCATGATTCTGAAAAATAAATCTCAGGAAATATTTCTGGTCTTCACAGCTGAGAAATGTGACCAAGGCAATGTGAGACTCACCCTGAAATTCGTAACAAACCATGAGGAGGGCTTTGGGGGCTCCCAGTCAGGCCTAGAACAGCCACATCGAAATCACAGCGCCCTTTGCTTCTGAATCAAATCCTCTGAGCCAGTTCCTCCTCCTTCACCTGCCTTGGATGGAAGGGTCACAATTTCCCTCCCAGACTCTGAGGGGTCTTGGGGGCTTTGGTCACAAACTTAAGACCAACCTCACTTTTCAGAATTGCTAAGGCCCACATTTTGTGTTTTGCTTTAAGTTTCCAAGACCTGGTCTGAAAGGCAATGTTTTCCCTGTCATTAAAAGAAGAAAATGAGAAAGAGAAGTGGGTTTCTGACTGGCGTTTTGCAAACCTCCCCAGAGTACAAGAACTCCTCCTTCTCAGCAGGTAAACAAACACCTGAGCTGGGAAGAAAAACTACCTGCGAGTCTGCAGGGAACGCCAGCAAGACAAGGGAGGGGCGGGGGTGGGGTAGGGCCAGCTAGCCAGGGAGCTGAAAGCCTACTTTTGTTTGAATCCCATCCCAGCCTTCACTACCTGCCCGTGGGAGGGAGAAGCCTCGCCGGGGCGGGTATGATTTCCCCGAGGGGGCTATTCCTAAAACTGAGCGGGGCACCTCGAGGGCCTGAAAGCTGTGGGTGCAGAAAGACCAGGGTGGTGCCTTTTCTGGAGCGCCTCTTGGACACCCAGCTTGGAGGAAGAAGGGATACCCCCCCTTCCTCCCCCTCCCTTCGTTCGGGTTGGATTGCGCTGGAATGCCACGCTTTTCAAAGTGTCTGAGTGATCGGCACTTTCTAAATATACAGCGATGGAGAGATAAGAAACCCAGCGTCTGGCTTCGCGGGTTCGTGGCCCTCCTGGCAGCCCCGGGGCTGGGGCAGGGCCGGCCAGTCACCCCGGTGGTTCGGCTGAAACCTCAGCACCTCCTCTCGGGGCCTGCGTTGGAAACTTTGGATTCCGCTCATTCCCAGGGTCTCCAGGTTCCGATCTTTACATCTGGGACAGGAAAAAAAAAAGACGATGAGACACCCCCTCCACCCCCACCCCCAACCCCTCGTTCCTTCCTCTTGACGCACCCCCACGACACAACCCAGGTGACCCAAAAGGCTGCGTCAACTTGGCGAAACACGAGCGTCCCCAACGGGGCGGCCGCCCCCAGCCCCCTTCGCCCCTCGCTCGGCCCCACAATGCGCCCTTGTGCCGCGCCTGCAGCCAGGCCAGGGATTTGGCGCAGGGATGGAGGGGAATAACCGTCCGATATTTAAAACAGAGCCGAGGGAACAAAGCAGGTCTTTGTGCACCAAGCAGCCTGGAGCGGGGAGCTGCGGGCGGGCGCGCAGAGTGTTGCCCCAGCGCATGCGCCCAGCGGACCGGCCGTGCTCGGGTTACCGAGAGTTTTCCACCCTGGTCCGCGGAGCCTTCGTTAACCCCTTCCCGGGCCGCTCCCCGGGGTCGGCGGAGAGAGAAGCTGGCTTTCATCTGCAGGCCGTTACACGTTTAATTGAAAAAAGAAATAGTCGTTTTCCGTGTTTCTATAGGAAGCACAGATCATTAAAATAAAATGATGTACCAACTGGGAACCCAGATTTTAAATGACCGGGATTTAATGGGGCGCTTGGGCCATGTAAAAATCGAGGCATTTTGAAAAGACGCCTTCTTCAGGCGCTAGCGAAACCTTTTTAAAGGCCTAGTTCTTCTGTCTTGGGTATGCTGGGTGACTGGCTGTCTTATTTTCCTGTTGACTGTCACTTGGGATTTGAAAGATATGTTGGTTATTGTCAAGGCCCTGGCTTTTGTTTGGGGTTGTGGGCTGGACGATGTTTATATATATAAATATATTTTAAAAATACCTAAGTAGAAGTGGAGTATGCATGGTACAAAAATAAGATTGGGTCACAAACCAAGAAATATAATTCATGCAATCAATGCACTGGAGTTTCTGAGATAGAGAGGAGAGGAAGAAAGATAGTAATTATTAAACATTTTGTTGCTTGAGAGGAAGATTATTGAAGAAGTCTCCCAGCTAGACTAGGAATGACTTAGTGGGAGATGGGTGCACAAAATACCCCATCCTGCTGTATACTGGCAATTATTTCATCCCTTCCCCCCACCCCAAGTAATGGGGGAGTGTCAGGCAGAGGCTGGGAGAAGCTAACTGCGGACTTAGACCTGTGAGTTATCATGCTTGAATTATCCAGATGAATGGGAAAGGCACCAGGTGATCCCAGAGCCTTCAAAATAACCGAGGTTAGACGGAGGCCCCATCAGGGTAAGTCAGGGGGAATGGAAGGCATCAATGTGGTGTCTCATAACTTCTGTGCCAGGACTCTGCTTTAGCTCTCTTTGCTCTGCCTATGAACATGCATCTAAGGAATTTATGGCTTTTTCTCTTTCCTTTGTAGCTCAGTTACCAGGTGGTCACAAGAAAGCAGAGATTTCTATGTGAGGTCATCTTGGCAACACGCTCCCTCATCATCCTTGACCTCTGGGTCTCCAGGGCAACCACCGCTGGGATGTCACTGGCACCAGATTGTGTCCCTTAAAGGCCACGCTGCAGCAAGGGCAGATGAAACAGTTTTGTGGCAACAGTCACGTAGCAGACTCATTCTCAGATGCGGGCTGGTTAGTTAGGATGATGTAAGTGGTTTTTTTCCACTCTTCTTCACGTTCTGAGTCTAGGACAGTCTAAGAATGTACCTTGGGATGTGAGGTAAGAGAACAGTGTGAGGAGGGACTTGGCCAAGTACCTTCTTCTAGACACAGGGACAGAGTCTCTTTCCTCTCAACTTCCTTAGCCCAGAGCTCATTTCCTCTCCCTCTCCCAGCTCAATAAAGGAATTTTATCTTTATCTACAGGATGCTGTGGTAGACAGTTTCCAAAATGGCAGCCCTCAACCATTTTCCTGCTAGTGTTGGCATGCCGCTTCTTCCCTCTTGAATCTGCGCTGACCAGAGAGACTTGCTTGACCGACAGAATATGGTGGGAGTGACATCCTGGAATTGTTATGACTTGGTCACGAGAACCTTGTGATCTCTGTCTGCATCTCTTAGGCCCTTCACTCCTGACACACTACCTCTGGAAACCAGTCACCATCCTGTAAGAAGTCCAGGCTACACAGAAAGGCCAGAGGGAGGTGCTCTTGTCAAGAACCCTAGCTGAGCTCTCCACCAGCATTCACATCACTGCCAGCTTGTGAGTGAGGATCACGTGGCTGTCTAGCTCAGTAGAGCCTTCAGACGACTCGAACAGGAGCCACCATTTGACTCTAACTGCAAGAGATTCTGGGAGAAGGCAATGGCACCCCACTCCAGTACTCTTGCCTGGAAAATCCCATGGATGGAGGAGCCTGGTAGGCTACAGTCCATGGTGTCGCTAAGAGTTGGACGACTGAGCGACTTCACTTTCACTTTCCCCTTTCGTGCACTGGAGAAGGAAACGGCAACCCACTCCAGTATTCTTGCCTGGAGAATCCCAGGGACGGCGGAGCCTGGTGGGCTGCCGTCTATGGGGTCGCACAGAGTCGGACATGACTGAAGCGACTTAGCAGCAGCAGCAGCAGCAGTAAGAGATTCTGAGTGAGAGCCAGCCAGCTGAGCTCAATCAGCAGGGGTGTAAGGGATAGTAATAAATTATTTTAAGTTGCTGAGTTTGAGGGTAGTCTGTTCTGTAGCGATTGGTAATTGAATGGGGATAAAATGCTGAAGAGTGAAAAAGCTGGTTTAAAACTCAACATTTAAAAAACTAAGGTCATGACATCCAGTCCCATCACTTCATGGCAGATAGAAAGGGAAAAAGTAGAAGCAGTGACAGATTTTCTTTCATTGGGCGCTGAATCACTGCAGATGGTGACTGCAGCCAGGAAATTAGAGGATGCTTGCTTCTTGGAAGAAAAGCTACGGCAGACCTAGACAGTGTATAAAAGAGTCAAGACGTCACTTTGCCAACAAAGGTCTATGTAGTCAAAGTATGGTTTTTCCAGTAGTTATGTATGAATGTGAGAGTTAGACCATAAAAAAGGCTGAGCGCCGAAAAATTGATTCTTTCGAATTGTGATACTGGAGAAGACTCTTGAGAGTCCTTTGGACAGCAAGGAGATCAAACCTAAAGGAAATCCTGAAGGAAATCTACCCTGAATATTCACTGGAAGGACTGATGCTGAAGCTGAAGCTCCAATACTTTGGTCACGTGATGCAAAGAGCTGACTCATAGGAAAAGACCTTGATGCTGGGACAGACAGAAGGCAAAAGAAGAGGGCAGCAGAGGAGTAGATGGTTAGATAGCATCACCGACTCATCAGACATGAACTTGAGCCAACTCCAGGAGACAATGGAGGACAGGGAAGCCTGGTGTGCTGCAGTCCATGGGGTTAAAAAGAGTCAGACACGACTTAGAAACTGAACAACAACAAAATGCTGGATGGAGAGGGAAGACAGAGAAGAGGCACTTGTGGTAACTCATTCACTTCGAGGGGTTCTACTATCAGTTTTTACTGTTCCCCTCTGTGCTCCCAATGCCACCTCTCCTTTTGTGATATGCTTGGCACACAGCACAAACACCTTGTATTCCTGCTAATTGCTGCACGTGCATTTGTCTCTTCCATGCCGTGGTGGAAATTGTGAGGTAGGCTCTTACTTAATTCCTACCCTCCCTAACACTGGCAGATTTGTCAAGCTGTTCCCCTGGATAAACTTAGAGAATAACAGTTGGAACAGCATCACAATGTGCTTAGTGGCTTGGCTTTTGCTCTTTCACATGTGGTCCCTGATGTCTTATATCATGGCTGCCAGGGTGGTTCCAACTGCATGGATGGAAGCAAGTCCCATAAGGGTGTGAGCCCACAGGACTCCGCAGGCTCACCTATGGACTTGTATGGATGCCAGGGTCCATGGTGGAGATGCAGGGCTGCTTCTGTAGAACGTGGTGCTTGCTCAAGGTGCCTCCTCATTATATCTCAATCTTCCAACGAGACCTGGAAGTTCTGGTGCTTCAGGGTGGTAACGTTTGTGAGCACTGAGGCCACACAATCTGAGTTCGAGTCCCAACTTTATCTCTTATTGGCTGTGTGATCTTGTGCAAGTTGCCTAACCTCTCTGAACCTCGAGTTCCTCATCGGTAAAAGTAAGAATAGTGATATTCTTCATCTGTGGGTTGCCTGGTGCTGGCAAAGTGAGCATTCTGCTCCATGCCAGGTGCCTGTGGGTGCTCAGGAATTGTTGGCTCCTATTATATGCACTTCCCTCAAGGCATGGGTAGGCTGTGGATGTGCAGTTATCTGCAAGGTCCTAACTGAGACAGCAGGAGTGGGTTTTACTTAGAACAATCAGCAGGGATGATGGGGCTAGAGGAGGGAGACTCTCCTGGGAACGAGATTGCCCAGGGTCCTGGATGTTCCAGTCGTCTCCTTCTTGGGAGATCATGCAGGACCCATACGACATTGACTTGATTTTCCTGACTGAGATGCTCACATGGTCCCACCACCCAGAACTGCCCTGCATACTATGAGTTTCACATGGTCCTAGGAGCCTTGGCTCCTCTTCCTGAAGCCAGGGATAGACTTGTCCCAACTAATTCCCCCAGGGTCATTCGCAGGGAATTGCCTGGCCCAGGTGCCATAGAATATTTGGAGCTGGTGGGGGAGGGAATTGATGTTGGGGGGTCCCCAGAGCCTCGGGAAGCATTTTGGTCCCATCCCTTGATCGCACTTCAGGCTCCAGCCTGTGGACACGTCAGGAGCACTAGGCAGAGCTGTGACTTGCAGTCCTTGCTCTTTCCTTATCTTTCCTCTCAGTGTCCCTGGCCCATAGTTTGTTTTTCGACCTCCAGGAAGATGGCGCAGGTAGCTACCAAAGGAGACCATGTTAGAAGGCATTTCTGAGAGGGGGCAGCAGTGCCTGCCGAGGAGTATAAGTTACCCTTGACCAAACGTGCCTGCAGTATAGAGCGGCGAGTGAAGGACATCACCACCCTGTCCTCAGGGTCCATCAAGTGTTTGCTGGGGTCACAGTGCCTTTCCCAAGCGGTACATCATGTTAGGTGACATTTCAGACAGTACTGTCAGGGAATCGTTCTCAGTATGGAGTGCGTTCTCTGGTGAGAAGCCTGGCCCTCCGCGGGGAGGGTCGTCTTCCTGAGAAAATGCCGGCTTTACCTCATCTTTCAGGGGCCTACTTCCTGACCAACAGGCTCAAGGTACATGAAGCTAGAGGCCCGTGTCTGGGAAAGATTCCAAAACTCTGGTGTTTTCAACACAGAATGGTTATACTTACTGTAAATCTTTGCTCTCCTTAAAGTAGTTTAACAGAAAGAAGACATTCGATCCTCCTTTAGTACATCTCAATAGTTTCTTTTCTCTGTCATCTGAACTCAGGACATAGAGAAATAAAACCTCACTGGACCTACTGGTTTATCCATCATATTCTGTTACCTTCTAAGAAGGCTGCCCTATTTGCATATCTAATCAGTTGAGGAACACCTGGTTAGACTATTTAGGTGATGACAAGGTTAGGATTGGCTTATTTCCTTAGATGTAATTCTTTGGGCTCTCCACCCAGGGTCACTGCTTGTCCACATGGCACCTATTTGCAAATTAGAATAAGCCACCCCTTCCCCTGTGTGGATGTAGCCATGCCAGGGGGCACAGCTTGGCAAGCAGAGTGAGGGCTGGATTTCAGCCCCTGCTTTGTGCAGTGAACAGCCTGTGCAACTGTGCATGGTGGCCCTGTCTGCACATATTGTCACTAGTTCAGTTTCTTTTCTTGGAGAGGTGTTCACTGGAGAGGGAGAGGGAAGAGAATGCCTATTGCTGTATGTTAGAGACAGGTGCTGGAGGCCCAAGAGCAACACTTGAATGCAGGCATGTTTTGAGGGTTTCAGGGCATTTTCCAGTAGGGCGCACTTTTCCTGGGACAGAGAACCCAGTCTTTGAAGTTAAGACAGACCTAGGGGATGGAACAGCTGGCCAGTCTGCCCATAATCCTGCTGGGAAATCTGACAGCAACCAGCCCCGGATTTGCTCATCTGGATGCTTTACGGGAATTTCCAAGAACCCTTCACTCTCTTCCGAGAAACAGAGGGTAGGGCCGTGGAGCTAGTCTCCCCTCACCTCCTCTTGAGCTTTGGTCTGTGGTTAGGACATCTGGGTGCAGGGAGTTGTAACCCATCTCTGCTTTCAGATCTAAATCCAATCACCTGTCAAGGGGCTGGCCTTCCCTGCTTTGATGAGCCCGTTTATGGAGTTCTCCGGGGTGTGATCTGCGGGGGAGGGGGTGAGTCTGGAAGACTTCTATGGAATCTCAGGGGTATCATCTTCCCCAGTTATGCCCCAGCATACTCACCTCTAAAGCAGAATGGACAGCATGCAGCACGTCCATAACATAAGTAGACCTCATGAAGACTCACAACTTCAAGTTCACTTAGATTGTTCTACAAATGGATACATTAATAGACCCAGCCCCTAGTCCTACTAGGAACCAAAGACTCCCAGGAAACCTGTAGATGTTTGTTCATTTCCTCATTCATTCATTCAGCAAACATTTACTGAGTGTCTACCATGTGCCAGTTCAATACTAGGCCTGGGGTGAAGAGCTGAATGAGAAAAATACTCTCCTGCTGTCTGATTAAATGCCATTTCCTTGGAAAGGCCTTTTCTGACCACCCTTATGCACATTCCTTTTTGATAAACAGCATTTCACTTTAGTTGCTTGATGCATTTCTGTTTTCCCCACTAGTCAGTTTCAGGAGGGGAGGGACAATGTCTGCACTTGTCAGATGTCTCTGTACCAGTCCTGGCTAAGCATGGCCCCAAGTATTGTGTGCTGACTGAATCCATTTGTTCTCCACCAAGTGGACTGGATCAGAATGGCTTCCTGTCCTGTGATAGTCCAGTGTTTAGGAAATACATCTGTGGGGGTTGAATCCCAAGCAGGGATTGTTCCGCTCCTGAGAGGGTCAGGATCAGATGATGGCTAAGGTTCCTTCAGCCTAAAGCCAGAAATTCTAGGATGGGTGAGACTCTGGAAGCCTGGATAGTAAAGGGGTAATCAGTGTATGGGGTGCAGGCCAGGTAAGAGGCATGCTTGCAGAGCCATTCCACGTGCCCTGGCTCTGGTCCCGCTCCCTCTTTAGGAAAGAAAGAAAGCTATGACCTGAGAGTTCAGCTCAGAAGACGTGCCCTCATCAGTGGGCCCAATGCTGATGTCGGTACTCCAAGCCCATGTGACCCCCACCGCCTTCCAGCCAACCAGAGGCAGAGGAGACAGGGGAGAAGGGGGAGGCTGTGGTTGTGGACCTGCCTCCTGCACCTCCGAGCTCTGGGTCTGGTAACACTCATTGTCACTGTGCAGAACCCAGGTCACTGTGGAAGGAGATTATCCGGGCCTTGGTTGTGAATAGCACTGTTTAATTCTTGTTGGCCCACTAGATCCTGGCCTTCTGTTGTTCTGTTGTCAATAGCAACAGGAGGGAAGGCCGTCCTTTCCATGTTGGGAGCTCATTTTTTCTCCTGTAGTTGGGGTATAACCAGGCTGAGGCCCCAGAGGCTGGATGCTCTGGGCACCCCAGAGAAGCCTTAAAGTCTAGACCCTGGTGGTCAGTGAGTAGGTAAGTTTAGTTCTGCCCCAGGCTAACTGACGTTTCCCTAGCGGCTCAGAAGGTAAAGAATCTGCCTGCAATGCAGGAGACCCAGGTTTAGTCCCTGCGTTGGGAAGATCCCTGGAGAGGGAATGGCTACTCATTCCAGCATTCTTGCCTGGAGAATCTCATGGACAGAGAAGCCTGATGGGCTACAGACCATGGGGTCACAAAGAGTCAGACGCAACTGAACGACTTGCACTTCAGGCAAACAGAGGGTGGCTGGTGGAGAGGGGACCTGTGAACTAGAGCTATTAGCTCTTCTAAGATGGGACTCTGTGGTCCTTCGTTAGTTTTAATGGCGACACAATAGCCGCGGGGCTTCCTTGGGTAGACCTAAAGCACAGGGAGCAAAGGGGGGAAAAAAGGAAAGGAAAAAGTGAGAGAAAACAGAAAAGAAACTCATAAGTAGAGAGAACGGTTGGGGAGGGGATGAGGAGAAAGGTAACTTGGAGAAATGCACACCCACAGCAGCCTTGGGCACCACTTGGGGTGTGAAGCCAAAGTAGGTTCCACAGGCCCCACAGGCCTGGATGAAAAAAACAGGGCTTCTCTCTAGCAAGGGACTTCATTCCCCATTGGGAAGGAGCTGCCATCATGGGTGCGTGGGTGGATGAGTAGGACAAAGATCAGTGGGATACAATTTTCCAGGAAGTGAAGTCGTTCAGTCACGTCTGACTCTTTGCAACCCCGTGGACTATAGCCTACCAGGCTCCTCTGTCCATAGGATTCTCCAGGCAAGAATACTGGAGTGGGTTGCCCTTTCCTTCTCCAGGGGATCTTCCCGACCCAGGGATCAAACCCAGGTCTCCCGCATTGCAGGCAGACACTTTACCCTCTGAGCCATCAGGGAAGCCATTGAGTGGGTAAAAAGAGGGAGAAACAAAGTCAGTAGTGAGAGAATCCAATAATGGATGAAGCCAGTTTTGGCAGGGACTGTCAGCTACGATGTTGGTGCCAGGGGTGGTTTGAGAGGGCCTTCTCTCCTCCCTCTAATCTCTGTCCTAAAAAAGCAAAAAATCTAAGTGAAAAATAGTGTTGACTATACAAGCAGCCTGAAGAAAGGCCCCCGGACTCTGTATCACCCATATTTCACATCTAGGTCCTCCTTTATAGAAATTCTAGAGCTGCCACTAGTCAACTGCAAGGCATTGTGTCTACTCTCCCCAAATCCCTTCCCGGACCAAGTGAATGAGGCTGAGGAAGACAGGTGAGGGCCTGAAACATGATTAGAGTAGGCGGGGAAAATAAACTCCAGATTAGTTTGAGAATAGGAAGAGTTAAAGAGCCTTAAGCTTTTCAGTCACTCCTACTCAGGGATTTGGAGTATTAATTACTCTAACAATAGCAAATCATTGAGTGGATTGTCTCTTCTCTCCCTTCAGTAAAAAATGTCAAGTGCAGGCGTATTCCCAGGGAAGGCCCATGGGGAACAGTTCATTAGGATCAGGGTCGAGGGTTAGCAGGTCAAAGGGTTACACCCTCCAAGCCTTGGACCAAGAGTGTGGGCAGCTGGTGTAGGGATGAGTGAGGCTTCTTTCATGAAAGGCCCTTATCCTTCCAGAGGGAAACTGTGAGTCAGTATACAACAGCTAGGTGGTGGGGGCGGTTAGAAGGGACATCAGACAGAAGCTGTATGGAACGGGTCCCATTCTCAGGACCCTGCTACTTCAGGGCTCTCCGGACTCATTCAGGAATCCCAGGGTTCCTGGGTAGGTCCAATCCCAGCAACCTGCCTGGGTGCATTCTCAGGTAAGTCTAGGGTGCCGATAACGTCCACAAATAACAGGAAAACGATGGCAGTTTCTCTAAAAAGAGATGCAATGTCATGTTTAAGGCTGTGTAAGAATAGGGATGAGGAGGCTTCATTCCCAAAGAAGTGTAAACCTTACCTGAAAAATCTTTCAAGGAGCTGTAGAAGGAAGAGTGAGCAAGAGAGAGAAGGACTGGCCCAGGAGCAGTGGCCCTGGAGGCTTGGCGCTGAGTTGCAAGGTGGGCTGAGAAAAGGCACATTGTATTTGGGTAAGGGTCAAGTGAAACTCTAGGAAAATGTCAACCCTGGAGAGTGAATAGACTTGTCATGTTAGATGCCTCAACGGGGCCTTAAGTGTTCTTTGATCAAGGGGAAGACACAAAAGGTGCACTATGCAGAAATAACCTCCCCAGGAAGGCAAGTGGGTTTAGTGGGTTTTCAGAGAAGGGCAGAAGGCCACTTCATCATCCTTCTCACAGGACAGGAAGCTGGTGGATGCCTGTCCGAGTAGTCATGTGTTCACATGTAGAGTCTTCACAGGTCCTGAAGGTCTTTGAGGATAAGTTGCCACCAACTCTGACTCATCTTACTTGTGAATTCCTTCCACTATACCTTTGGCATCCATTTCTAAATCTGCTTCAGCCTGCGAGGTGGAGGGGGGCTGCAGTACCAGCTCTGTTTGATTTGCTTTATTGACCTTTTTTTGCTTTATGGACTGACTACCTTTATATAACACAAACCCTTAAAACTCATGACTTTCCCTTCTTTATTATTTAAAATCTTGAACTTTCAGCATTTTTCTTTATTTATGCTATTCATCTGTCTTTCTAGTTAAAAACCAAAAGTAAGTGTTTTTCCAGGAAGCATACGTCAGGAGGGAAAAGAGACTCCTGTTTGTTGAGCCCTACTGCTGCTGCTGCTGCTAAGTCGCTTCAGTCGTGCCCGACTCTGTGCAACCCCATAAATAGCAGCCCATCAGGCTCTACCATCCTTGGGATTCTCCAGGCAAGAACACTGGAGTGGGTTGCCATTTCCTTCTCCAATGCATGAAAGTGAAAAGTGAAAGTGAAGTTGCTCAGTCATGTCTGACTCTTCCTGACCCCATGGACTACAGCCTACCAGGCTCCTCTGTCTATGGGAGTTTCCAGGCAAGAGTACTGGAGTGGGTTGCCATTGCCTTCTCCTTTGAGCCCTACTAGTTCAGGCTAAAAACTGAGTGGCTTGTATGAACTTGACCTTGACTATGATACTCACCTGACGGTCATCTCTATGTAAGTGTTCTTCATTTGGCCAGCTAGGTTAGCCTTCAGCAGGTTGTATCCATTGCTAAGATCTGGAGGGATGGACTTGAATGACCCTGTGAAGCAGAGCAGCTAAGCCAGGAATTGCAGTGTGGGAGTAGGGGACAGAAAAAAAGCTAAGGGACATAGAGGGGCCACTGTTTGTCCCAGGGCTGCTGCTGTGGTGTAGTCTCCTGAATGAGGGCAAACCGAGGATGGATGAAGTCAGTCAAGTGATCTACCTAAGGTCACACAATTAGTGGACAGTAGATTGTTCACATCTAGGGGCATCAATCACTCTGTAGTATCAGTTAGGGGCCTGGTGGGGAAAACAGAGGGAGTTTAATGAAGGGATTATTTAGCAAGGTATGGGCAGGGCTTAAGGAACTGACAAAGGATGGTGTGATACTTCAGATTTAATAACTTTGAGGAAGTATTACCATCTCTAAGTCTGAAGTGTCAAGAAGAAGGAATAATTAGTAGAACCCAGAGAGAGCACCTATAAGGAGAGGGCTGCCTGACCTGACTTGTGACCTTTGATGGAGACACTAATCCACTGTGATTGGCAGGGAAGGGACTAGGGGGATAAATAATCCTGCCGTCTTCCAACTTCCTGCTGTTACCTCCCTTTGCCTGGGTATGACTAGAGACCAGAGATCACAGGAGCACCGTGGATGCCATATGGACAGGGTCATCATCTGGGGTACCAGTTAGGGTGAAGGGTGGAGGCTGGATCTGGAGGAGCACATGGAATCTATCTAGCCAACTAAGAAAACAGGGAAGATTGGTTCATAGTAGCCTCCACATTTTTTTCTTCCTTCTTTATTGTCATACCTGGTCCTACATGACTTAGAGGTGCTAGAGTTCTACTACTCCCTTTCTATACCCTGGGACCCCCAGCCTAGTCATCAAAACCTAGACACTGATGACTAGGCTGGGGGTCCCAGGGTAAGGAAAGGGAGTAGTAAAACTCTAACATCTCTAAGTCATCCTCTCTTTTCTAGATGCTGTTGCTCTATCATGGCTAGAAGTGGAAATCACTATTATTTCTTTAATCAAAATCAGTTCTTATGATTTCCACTTCTAGCCATGATAGAGCAACAGGGTCTAGATTTACTTTCCAACCATCAACAATTAAAAAACTAGACAACATAAATGTACAGATGGCTTCAGATTTTGAACAACAGGCAGTACAGGACCCTGCCTGTGATCCCTGAGATGAAGGAAATAAAGGAGGAGAGCCCTGTTATTGGAGATTAATTTCTGGATGATGCACTAGGGGAAAGAATCCTGAGCAGAGAATGATGGTTTTGCTGAGTTGAAAGACAAGAAAAGGAAAATCAAAGAGAAACTTTGGATGGAAGTTATGGGGCAGAGGTCTAGAAAAGAGAGGATTCTGTAGAAAAATCTCCAGGAATCTGCATAAGGGTCCTCTTGAGTACTTGCTTAATACGAAGATGTACACACAGAATGAAGCTCTATAAGGCTGGGCAAAGAATGACCAGGAGCTGAATAATTCACAAACTGCACATGGGACTGAGAAATGTTCAAATACTAACCAACTTGATCCCCTAGGGCATTTAGTAGACACCCCATAAGGGCCCTGCCCAAGCTGTCGAACTAAACTATGCCACGTGTGTGCTAAGTCACTTCACATGTCTGACTCTTTCCAACGCTATGGACTGTGGCCTCCAGCCTCCTCTGTTTATGGGATTCTCCAGGCAAGAATACTGGAGTCTGGTTGCCATGCCCTTCTCCAGGGGATCATCCTGACCCAGGGATTGAATCTGCATGTCCTGCATTGCAAATGGATTCTTTATGGCTGAACTACCAGCGAAGCCCAAGACTAAACTATCCCTAGAGAAATGAAAACTTTAGACTCACTCTAACAAAGTTTAAAACAATCTCCTAAGAACCAGTCTTATCCATAAGGAACCTAACTGCCTGCTAAATAAAAGTCCAGTACTATTTAAAGGAAGGTTAAAAAAAAAAGTAGACAATCCACAATGTAACTTTTAAAAAATCCAACATCTAGTTAAAAAAAAAATCACTAGACTCACCAAATAGAAGGAAAATGGGACTCATAACCAAGAGGAAAATTAGGCAATAGAAACAGACTTGGAAATGACAGAGTTGGTAGAATGAGCAGATAGGCACTATGTAAAGTGTGCTCAAAGATCTAAAGAAAAACATGAATAGAATGAGGAAAGAAGTGTGTGTGTGTGTGTGTGTGTGTGTGTGTGTGTGCGCGCGCTTGTGTGTGTGTATAACCAAATGGAACTTCTAGCAATGAAATAGTATGGTATCTGAAATTAAAAGTCATTAGATGAAATTTAAAGCAAACTGGACACTGTGAGGAAAAATAAGTGAAATTGAAAACACAGCACTATGCAATGGTTTCTTAGCTATGACACCAAAAACACAAGCAACAAAAGAAAAAAATAAATTGGACTCCATCAAGATTAAAAACATTTGTGTGTCAAAGGATACTATCAAGTGAAAAGACAACTAATGCAATGGGAAAAATATTTGCAAAGCACATATATGATAAATGATTTGTATCCAAAATACACAAAGAACTCTTACAATGCAACAATAAAAAGACAAATGTGCCACATTTAAAAAAGTGGCAAAGGATTTGAATAGACATTGCTCCAAAGAAAACATACAAATGGCCGATAAAGACATGAAAAATACACAACATGTATAGTCTTTAGGAAAATGCAAATCAAAATCACAATGGGATATCATTTCATACCTATTAGTATGGTTATAAGAAAAAGACAGACAGTAACCAGTGTTATAAGAATGTCAAGAGATTGGAACCCTCATATAGTACTGGTGAGAATGTAAAGTGGTACCACTGCTTTGGAAAACAAATGGACAGTTCCTCTAAAAGTTAAACATAGAGTTACCATATGACCCAGCAATTCCACTGCTAGATATGGTCCCAAGAGAACTGAAAATACATCTCCATCCACACTTGTACATGAATGTCCATAGCAGCACTATTAATATTGGCCAAAAAATAGAAATAGCTCAAATGTGCATCAACTGATGAATGAATAAAGTGTGGTGTATCTATACAATGGAACACTATTCAGCCATAAAAAGGAATGAAATTCTCATACATGCTACAACTTGGATGAACCTGGAAAACATGCTAAATGAAAGAAGCCAGACATAAAAGGTCATATATGGTATAATTCCATTTATATGAAATTAAAAAATAGGAAAATTTATAGAGGCAGATGGTAGATTACTGGTTGCCAGGGGCTAGAGGAAGGAGGAATGGAGAGTAACTGCTAATGAATATGGGATTTCTTTCTGGGGTGATGAAAATATTCTGAACTTAATAGTAGTGATTGTTATAAAACCTTGTGAATATACTAAAAACTACTGAATTATACACTTTAAAATGATAGATTTTATGGTATCTGGATTAAAAAAATAAGAATCTGATAGCAATATATCAGTACTGATGTTGATAAAGGCTTTATGTGCCAGTCTTCTCAGGAATATCTGATTTAACTTGACCTCTCCCCTCAGAAGCTATAGAATCTGTTTTCTCAAAAAGTCTAGCTCCTAGGACTTTAGATTTCATTTTGAACTGTGGTTGCTACTGGGCTGCCTCCAAAGCCAAAAGAATCCTGTAACCAGGTAGTACAGGAGAACTTGTATTTTAGGGTCTATGCAAACTTCCCTGCAGTGTGAGTTCTTTAAAATGCATTGCCAACTTGCTCCCATAGCTAGGCTTGATTGAAAGAATAAAAGATGATGAAGAGACACTGTACCGTTTACAAAGAGTATTTTCATATTTACACTCTTTTGAACTTAGGTGTTTAAATTTCAATTAAGCATCATGACTTGCCACACAGGGGCAGACTCTGAACTCCAGCCCCAATTTCTCTCACCTCCCAAAACCTAGTCTTTCTTAGAACATCTGAAATTCATTTTTAAACAGGTCATGGAGAAAAGGCCTCCCACTCAGCCCTCCAAGGATATTATGCAGGCTTTCTGGCGTTCAAGCAACTTCCACTGAGAATCTTCCATTGGTCTGCATTCTGCAGAATGATCTCCAAACTAGTCATGAGAAGCCCTAGAGGTTAAATGGCTTGGTCTATTAGGCTTACCTCCTTAACTATGGTGTTTGTACCTCCTTTTTTCACTCCTGCAGGGCCACATCGCCCATGACATGCATGTACCTGTGCACACATGTGCACATATGCGCACCTCCAACCCCCCTCCCACACCCCATCCAGCCACCCACCCTCCCTCACACCCATCCATCTACCCTCACACACACCCTCTTACCCACCCCCCACCCACCCCATACCCACACATAACCCTCCCACCTACCCACACACCCTCCCATCCACCCACATACACAACCCTCTTTAGAGATGGGAATTGAGTCACTTGACTGCCTTCTCTCAGCAGTGCTGTGACCACAGCTGAGTCCCTACTTATATTTCTTTTGTTCTTATTTTATTATGGTAAAAGAACTCTAAAACGTAAAATGTACTGTTTAAATCAGTTTTAAGTAAACAATTCTGTGACATTACCATCCATCTCCAGAACTTTTTCATCTTCCCAAACTGAAACTTCCTACCCATTAAATACAAACTCCCCATTCCTCCCCTACCAGCCCCTGGTGACCACCACTCTACTTTCTGTCTCTGTGAATTTGACTCCTCCAGGTACCTGACCTAAGTAGTTTCATATAGTATCTGTCCTTTTACAACTTCTGTTTCTTGATGGCAAAGTGTCACCTGGCTCCCTTGCTGGCCCAGAGGATGGGGGGTTGATAGAGGTAACCAGCCCAGGAAAAGAAATAGGAGAGACCAGAGCATAGAAACAGCCCGAGTCAGAATCAGGAGGGCTCTCTCACCATGACAACAGCTGGAAATTCTTCTGTAAGTTGGCTGTTACAAACAGGAGCCTTTACAAACCCAATCCCAAACACTGGAATTCTCCCCTTGTTGGTCTGTCTCCTGGGCCCCATCGAGACAGCTGGACTTCCCACGCAAGTGAAAATGTTCAAGCACCCTTTCCCAGGTCAGCCTGCTCCCACTTACCTTGAAAGAGAACATAAGCTCCTTCAGAGAAATGAATATTTTTCTGTTTCAAGTTACGTAGAATGCAATGTGAAGGACTTTCAAAATGTCCTTCGCTGTGACTAATTGTGGTTGATGCAATTTATGCCCTGGCAGGTTGGCATGACATAGTATTTACTCAGCCAGGTCTTTGAAATTCACTGCAAAGATATGAGTCTCCTGCATGATCCTGCCACCAGCTTTTGTGAAGGTGAATGAACCAATTCCTTATACCGAAAGAGAGAATTTTTCACTGGATTTGAGGTAAGGCCACAGATGGACTGGAAGCAAGGAGATGTGAAAAATGTAGGCGAATCTCACAGGCACTGTGATGTCCAGACCAGACCTGGTGGTGGAGGACTGAGTGCATTCTGGGTGGGGGTGCCCAGGCATAAAGCTATGTGAACCTTCACCAAGTGAAAAAGCTTAGCTTTCCCCAAAGCCTGCTATGAGAACTCCTGCATAACTACCCAGTGTGGACAGCCAGCCATACAGATAGTGAAAGTGAAGTGAAAGTGTTAATTGCTCAGTCATGTCTGATTCTCTGCAACCCCATTGACTGTAGCCCACCAGACTCCTCTGCCCATGAAATTCTCCAGGCAAGAATACTGGAATCGGTAGCCATTCCCTTCTCCAGGGGATTTTCCCAACCCAGGGGTTGAATCCAGGTCTCCTGCATTGCAGGCAGATTCTTTACCGTCTGAGCCACCAGGGAAGCCCCTACTTGACTTTTACAAAACACACTAATTTGTTTATTTTTGGATGGTGCATTTCCTCCTAGGAGCCATAAGCCTTAACCAGCTTCAGAAGTCCTCCTACGGCACAGACGATGCTGTCATGAGGGCAGGAGGAGTTCTTCCTATCTCCGGGGAAGACCTGGGCACAGCAAATGAGATTGATCGTGGGTGTCAAGGATTGGAGGGGTAGGAGGAAGATTTAGAGAAGAGGAAAGAGTAATTTTTCCCTGGAGATGTTGTAAAACAATGATGTTCTTTGCTGAGAAAGATGAGAAAGCAATTTCCCCAGAGGTTCAGGAAACAGGGTTGTTTCACTCATTGTTGGGTATTCAGTGTAGACCTGTGGGTGCTGGAAAAATAGGCTAAGTGACCCCTGGCTGCACCTTGGCTACACATCTCTGGTCTCTCTGCTCTGTTCTTAGTCTGCCAGTTTGGAGGAGGAAGAGCAGAGTTGAGGACAGTGGGTACCTACCTCTGTAGTGAAAAAAAGTGAAAGTGTTAGTTGCTCAGTCATGTCCAACTCTTTGTGACCCCATGGACTGTGGCCCGCCAGGCTCTTCTGTCTATGGAATTCTCCAGACAGAAATACTGGAGTGGGTAGCCATTCCCTTCTCCAAGTGATCTTCCCGACTCAGGGATCGAACATGGGTCTCGTGTATTGCAGGCAGGTTCTTTACCAAGCCACCAGGAAAACCCCACCTACCTCTGTAGAGGTCATGTGTAATCGGACACTGGGCAAGTGGGCCTGGGATTCCTTTATTTCCTGAGTAACTAGGAACCAGGAGACTAGGGCTGGGATGTGATTCTACTGCTGACTAGCATCTAAGACTGGGTCACAATTTTATCATGAGGGACTAGGACCCAATTAAAATCCAACAAAAGTTTCTTAAGTATGTCTGGGCTACAAACTTGAGTAAGCACTGTCCTTTGGCCTGTAGGACCACTCAGCCAGGGAGATGAGACACATACATGTGTTTGGACACAATTGTAATAGGAAACCGACAGTACTGAGAGGGAGAATGGGGAAGGGGACAGATTGAGTCTGTCTCTGGAATCTTACAGGCTTCTTGGAGGAGGTGGGCTATGAGCTTGGGCATGAATAAGGTTGGATAAAGTGTTGACAGGTGGGTATGGGAGCAAAGAGGAGGTGTCTCTTGCAGAAAAACAAGTGAACAAAAAGAAGGACCAGCAAACTGATGGGGAGAGGGCGGCAAGTTCTGGGAGCAGAAAGTAGGCATCCATGAGTAGGGCTCATCACACAGTAGGTCCTCAGTGACTATCGGCTAAGTGATGATGGAACAGTGAGGACTGGGCCGGAACAGGGGCAGAGTCTCCCTGTCTGGGGAGCCATAAGCAGTGTGGAGTCCACATGCGTTCCTGAAAGGGAGATGGACCACTATCGTTGGCTCTGTGTTCAAGGGCAGGTGGACCACGAGAGAGGAGCCCAAAGGTCCAAGGAAGACTTGATAATGGCTTGAATTTAGATAACCACGTTGGGGTGGGAAGGATATTAAAAAAATAGAGCAAAAGAAGATTCTGCAGACTTTAGGTTGATCAGAAGTACAAGGAGAGGGAGAAGAAGGAGGGAAGGACAATTTTGAGGATTTTGAGCCTGGGCATTGGGGAGTGTGGAGATTCACAGAGATGGGCAACCTCCAGAAGAGAGGTGGGTATAGAGAGGAAATGACCAGTTTAGTTTTGTGCAGAAAGACTTTGAGATGCCTATCTAGAGATGACTAGCAGACAGGTGGAAATGTAGAAATTTTGGTAGCTAGAGATCCGGGGCTCATGGACATAATGGTTGAAGATGTGGGTGTAGATGAGATAGAGGGGGGCAAGTGGTGAGGGGAGAAGATGGCTGGGCAGAGGAGCAGGTAAAGAGCACCTGGATGGAGAGGAAAGCAGGAGCCCAGCAGGAAGTAACCAGGAGCCTGAAGAATAAATCTCAGTGGTGGGAGGGGTGCCAGGCCCTGTGAGGAGGAGGATGTGAGGTAGCTCCTGGGCCACTGTTGTGAGGAAGTCCTATGAAATGGCCCCGGATCAGGAGCTGATTCCCAAGGCCTAAGAAGAGGAAGTAGAAAGAGAAGGTGTATAGGACCCTACAAAGAAGTTTGTAATAAAGGAAAGGAGAACAAGGAGAGGCAGCAGGGCCGAGGGAAACCATTTTAGGTTAAGGCCATGCTTCTCACCCGTGAATGTGCATTCAGATCACAGGAAACCTGTTAATATGCAGCTTATGACCCAGGAATGAGGGCAGGGTCAACATGGCCTGGAAGAGATGGGAGTCGATGTACCATCTTGGACCAGGGAAGTAAGTTAGTTGTGCTGAGGAGGCGGGAGGTCAGCTGCACTTAGACTGAGGGAAGGGTGATGTGAACGAGCTATGAGGCTGGGTAAGGAGACTGAGGGAGTCCTTGTGGAAAGACCTCGACTTTCTCTGTCAGGTGGGAGGTGAGAGATTCTGCAGACAGAAGGTAGAATGGAGCCTGGGGGGCTCTGAGGAGAATGAAAGCCTCGGGACAGTGGTCTGGCTGACTTGCTGGCTGTAGAGCAGAGCAGGACTCAGGTAAGCTGTGTAGCCAGGGTGGCGACTCTGCCTTCTGAGGGCCCTAGAAGCTCAGAGAAAACGGGATGGTGGGCCTGAGGGTGCAGATGAGAGCTTGGTGGAGGGCAAGCTCCTAAAGGGACATGAGGGCAGGGTGCAAGCACAAGAGACAGGGTTAGAGGGGAGAGCAGGAGAAAGGAAGATGTGAGAGGGGGAAGCTGTGGTCCGAGACCCATGAGTAGAGAAGGTCTCAGAGGTGAGTAGCTGTGGGCAAAGAAGGTGGCCAGTCAGGTACATGACTGAGATGGAGCAGAGTGGAGGCTGGAGAGATGAGGAGGGGCCAGAGCATGGAGGGCAGGGTGAGGCGGGGAGGCTGGTCTTATGGCAGAGTGATGACCACTGAGGGCGAGTCAAAGTCCAACAGCGCTGGTAGGGGTGGAGCCCAGGCCATAGCCTGTCAAATTCCTGGGTAAGTCCTTCTTCTCATTTGCAACAGCACCTGTTTGGAGGCCAGGATGGCTCCCAGAGGCAGAGGGGCCTGCCCTGTTCTCATTCACTCAGTCCCTATTTCCTGAGGCTCCTTGAATGTGGTCTTGGGCCTGAGTTTCATGTGTTTGGATTGTGACATGGAGGGGAGGGTGTGAGAGAGGATGCCTCAGCGACTGACCCACTCTCCTACAGCCTGCACTCCATGGTCATCTAGCCACCTGCAGCCGCTCTCCTGGGCCAGGGAAGATTAAAACCCCATTCTGACATCAGGTCCTTAGGCACTGAGCTTCTAGCAGGTCCCACTCTCCCAGCCCCTGGGATCTGCATCCCATCCCCCTCAAACTGTGAAGGCCTGTTGTGAAGCCAGTAAGCGTCCCCTGCACATCCTCTACCAAGGAGCTCTGCGGGAACAGGGCGCCGGCACTTCCTGCCTCAGGAGGACCTGCTGGCAGCGCGGCTGGATGCCTGGTTCGTGGGTTGTTACCCTCAGTTTGATTCTCTTTCTCTCCCTGGTGAGCTTCAGCCTGTGGCTGTTTGCTCTTCCTCAGCGGTTGGGGGAACCAGCGGTGTCTGGGGAGGAAAGAGCAGGGAAGGGAATTCTCAGATGCTGTGCTGGGCCCTCCCAGTGGGTTTCCCCATGCCTGAGTGGCCTCCATGGGCGCATGTCCACGGCCAACCCTCAGACCCTCAGCCCTTGTCAGACAACGCCACGTGACGTCCCTTCCAGGCCCTCGGGACCACCAAGCTCATACCACCACTGCCAGAAACCGCCATGGGCTCCTTCCCTCCAAATCAGAACTAATTTTTCTTTACTCCCTCCACTGAGGCCTGGGGTTTCTTTGCCTGTCCACCTGGCTCGTCCTTCCGGTGGAGGTCTTTGTACGAAAGGGACGGGAGGTAGGGCACTGGCCTTCCTTTGGCCTGACCTTCCCTGGGTGACCTGCAGCCGATCCTGTGTGGCCAGCCTTGCTCTTTTCCCCCAGGTCCACGGGGACCGCCTCTGGCCCTTCCCCAGGGTGTCCTCCGCCGTGTCCTTCTGTCCATGTGTTCCTTCTCCCTTCCCTGTGCCCCTGGTTATACAGCCTCAGGAGGGGAGGAGAGCTCAAAAGGATTTGTGCAGAGACCCTGGGCAGAAGAAGATACATGGAATTCGCAATAAATCCAGGAGCAAAGTTGTAACTTGACTTAAAAACAAACAAAAGGGCCAGAACTGCACTTAAGCTCAGCAGAAGCTCATCTCACAGTATAAACAGAAAAGGGCGGACGTGGGCTGCGGAGCCTTGCTCAGGCTGGGACAGTGAGGGAGGGGCCTGGAGCGGCCCCCACTTCCTCTGGAAGGGCTGGGTTGTGCGGGACGGTCTCCGCGGCCTCGTAAAGGAGAGAGAAGACGCTGGCCCTGCCTTGTTTGCCACTCATTTTTCCATGACTTATCCTTTTGAAACGACATTCTCAGGATTGGGCCAGAAGGTTATTTAGGGGAAATGCTTTCTTAGGCTGGGGTCGGGCAGAGAGAAAGCTTGGACCAGTGGAGAGCAAAGTGAAGCGTGGGTGTGAGCTCGCAGGCCTCAGCCTGTCCTGGGACTGGAACATCGGGGAGTTTGCCTGGACCTCTCAGCTGGCTCAGAGGACCAGGCGGCACCACACTGGTCTTCCTGCCCTCAGACAGTGGCATGCTCATAATGACCCTGGAGGACATCTCTCTTGCTGGAATCTCTGTGCCTCTCCTAGAAGTGTGAGGCTGTAATTGCCACAATTACAGCGTCTTACCTTTATATATAATTTCAAAGTGCTTCCACACACCCCTTCTCATCTGAAGTGGAGCAGATAGCATCAGCATTTTATGGGCAGGAAAACTGACACAGAGAGGGGAAGAGGTCTATCAAAGGTCACACAGCAAGTCAGCAGTTGACCTAGGTCAGTGCAGTGGAAAATGTGGGTCCTGAGGTATCATTCCCACTCAGTTAATAACAAACTGTGTGATCTTGGGTGAGTGAATTAATCTCTCTGGGCGCAGGCTTTCCTCTTTAAGATGCAAATCCCTCCGAAGTTTAAACAGATCGGCTGCTGTTCTGTCTAACTCTGTGGCTAGGCTTTTCAAAGTCAGGAAACTCAGGGGAAATGAATAATGTGTCAAGGAGTGTAAACATGGCACATCTTTCTGGAGCCTCATTTCTACACTTGGCTATTTCTGGAGGAGGAAAAAAAAAGCAACAACACACCAATGTACAAAAAAATTATGAAGCAGGATGGCCAGACTATAGAAGAGGATGCAAAATTTAAGCTTTACAACAGGAAACACCAAGGGCATTCTGTCCTTGCTGTCTGTTTTGGGTTCCCCCAGCGTATGTACATATTTGTACTCTCTTGCTGCCTGAAAATGGGGTGGGAGAGTTTTTTAATGGATGTCCTGGGCCCCCCATGCAGCTGAGCTGCAGAGACCCGTAGTGCTGGTGAATGTGGTCTGGGTGGGGGCCATGGGGTGGTGCTAACGGGAGAGCTGTTCTCATCCTAGGCTTCACATTAGAATCACCTGATGAGCTTTTGAAAAACAATAAGGCCAGGTCCCACCCCGACCCAGCAAGCCAGAATCCTGGGTATGTGGTTAGTGCTCCGTGAGGTGAAGAGCTTCTGGGTGATTCTGATATGCAGTGTGAGCTGGGTACACTGCCTTACAGTTCAGACTTGGGAGTTCAGGAGCCCCAGAGGGTCCATGTCCAAGGATCGGAAACAGTGACAGACAGCTCCCTCCCCTCAGCCTCCCAGCTGCTGCTTAGACTACAGGAGACTGACTGCATTCCAGAAGGCCACACCCCCAACTAAAGGAAAAAGGAAGTGAGGTTGCCAGGTGGTGGTGGGGTGAGTAGGTGAAGAACAAGGCAGAACTTGGCTAGGGGCGTAGGAAGGTTGTTCTGGGTTGGATAGTGTCTCCCTAAAATTCATGTCCTCTCTGCTTCCCTGGTGGCTCAGCGGTAAATAATCCACCTGCAATGCAGGAGATGTGAGTTCAATCCGTGGGTCAGGAAGATCTGCTGGAGAAGGAAATAGCAACCCACTCCAGTATTCTTGCCTAGAAAATTCGTTGGATAGAGGAGCCTCGTGGGCTATATAGTCCATGGGGTCACAAAGATATAACTTAGCGACCGAACAACAACAATGTAGGAATCTCAGAACATGAACTTATTCAGAAAGAGAGTCATTGCAGATGTAATTAGTTAAGATGAGGCCATACTGGAGAAGGGGGAGCCCCTAACACAACATGACTGCTGTCCTTATGATAAGAGGAAAGAAACACACAGGGCCGATGTCACGTGAAGGTGGAGACAGAGACTGGAGTGAGGACGCAGCCATAGACCAAGGGATGTCGAAGACTGTGGGCCACCGTCAAAAGCTGGGAAGGGGGCCTGGAACAGATCCTCCTTCTCAGATTCCGGAAGGAGCCGACCGTGTTGACATCTTGGTTTCAGACTTCTAGCCTCTAGAACTGTGGGAGAATGAGTGTCTGCTGTTTTAACCCAAGCTTTACTGAGTTTGTGATGCTGTTATAGCTGCCCTAGGAAACAAGTACAGAGGCTGATGGTAGTAAATCCCTGCTGCAGATACTCTTCTTGTGACACTTGTGACAGAGACCAAGGTCCCAGCCCCAGCCTTGCTGGGGGCACTTGAGGAGTGGCAGAGTGTGCCTAACTCGGTGCCAAGGATTCTGCAAGGCAAGAAGGGGACACAATGGGCTCTTTCTACTGAAAAGCTGAGGGGACAGAGTGAGATGTGACCTGTCCAAAATGTTACTCTATAAAGGTAAGCTGAGAACAAATGAGTCAATCCAATCATTAATGCACTCACTCACCACCTATTTATAGAGCCCTACTGTCTGCTGAGCTCTGGGAACATGAAGGTGCAGAGCCCAGGGCCACTCCTGCCCTGCACTCAGGGAGCTTGAACCCAAATGAGGAGTTTGGGTCTATATGGCTCTGATAGTTGGTGAATAAAAGGGAGCAAAGAGGACACCCTGGCTGGGGGCCATTGTGCTGCCACCAGGACATTTTGAGGGGCTACTGCAGTCTCTCTGGGCTTCCCCAGGGGCTCAGAGGTTAAGAATTCACCTGCAACATAGGACCTGCAGGAGACCCATATTTAATCCCTAGGTTAGGAAGATCCCCTGGAGGAGGGCATGGCAACTATGGACAGAAGAACCTGGTGGGCTACAGTCCATGGGGTTGCAGAGTGGGACACAACTGAAGTGACTTAGCACGCATGCACACATGTGGTCTCTCTGCCTGGACAGGGCCCAGGAAGGGCTGCAGGGGGGCATGTGCCTGTGAGGCTGTAGAGCTGGGCCCTGCTTTCTTCTGCAGTCTTTACTGCAGGGGTGAAGTGGCCCAGGACAAACTGCAACCCCTGGTGGGATGCTGTAGGTGGTGAGACAGGCCTCGATAGCCACCACTAATTGTACAAATCCCCAAATCTTGAGAATATTTTCAGCCCACTTGCACTTATCAAGTATCACACTGGAAACCCCAGGAACTCACGCAGGATCAGAACAGGGAGGATTTCACACACTTGGCCTGGTGCAGGGGGGAGCGTCTTGGAATGGCAGCCTTGAAGCAGGCCCAGTCTCCCTGTTCTGGGTCACCCACATTCACACGAGGCCCAGCTGCCCTCTGCACACATGGCCCCACATCCAAGGCCCCTCTCAGACTCTGCAGCCACAAATGTCTGTGCTCCTCTGGCTCTCTGGTTTCTCCTTCCCATTTTGGGGAGTCCCTCGAAGCCAGGGATTCTGGCAGTCTAAGAAATACAGTGGCCCGAGGCTATGGGTTTTTTTGAAGCTCCAGTTCATTTAGAGGTGAACACTATCCTCCTGAGACCTCGGCAGGCAGGATCTGAAGCAAATTTCAAAGAACAGTTGCTTTCCCCACAGCTTCTCCCACGGGGCTGGGTAGTGCTTCTCTGGCAAGACTGACAACCCACTGATAGGCACCCAGCTGGCCTGGAGGCTGGAGAAGTGGCCGGAGGCGAGACCTAGGTACCCGGGTTCCCTGCTGTCTCTTGTTTCACAACAGCCATAATCATTAACTCCTCGAAGCCTTTTATGAAAAGATCTCTGTTACCTGACACTTGAACATAATTAAAACAGAACAACCGTTTGCAGTTCACTTTACCTTTTATGACCTCATGGATTTTTATAGGGATGTTCATCCCAGAACACTTTCTTTTCAAAGGCTGAGTAGATATGTTGTGAGCCCCCAGAAAATACTGAGAACAGGACCTTAATCTCCTCATGCTCATAAAGGAAAAGATGAAAGAAAAACAGGTTATAAAAGTAACACATGGTCACAGAGGGCATGTTGGAAGACACATAAAAGAATAAAAAATCCAATAGAAGCCACCCACAATCCCACCCCTAGAGACCATGGTCAGTGTTCTGGAGTATATATACCCTTCCTTGGTATGAAAATGTCCTTTACATCTGCACCTTAAAGATAAAAATGGAAACAGACTAGCGCGGCAATTTATAGTTTTGTAAATGAGGCCCTAACATTGGAGGTAACTTTGATATGCGTGTGTGCTCAGTCGCTACGTCGTGGCTGACTCTTTGTGACCCAATGGACTATAGCCTGCCAGGCTCCTCTGTCCATGGAATTTTCCAGGCAAGAATACTGGAGTGGGTAGCCATTTCCTCCTGCAGGGGATCTTCCTAACCTAGGGATTGAACTTGCATCTCCTGCATTGGCAAGTGGATTCTTTACTACTGAGTCACCAGGGAAGCTCCTAAATTTGATATAAGGATTAGTAAAAAAGGAATAAGATTAATTAATCCGCAAGTAACTGGGGGTCTGCTTTGTCTAAAGTACTGTGGGGATTAGTGATATCTGCAGCGCAGGCCTGGCCCCAAGAAGGTGGAGGGAGAAGACAAGTGACGCATCAGTCAGTTCAGTCGCTCAGTCGTGTCCAACTCTTTGTGACCCTGTGGACCGCAGCACACCAGGCTTCCCTGTCCATCACCAACTCCCGGAACTTGCTCAGATTCATGTCCATCGATTCAGTGATGCCATCCAACCATCTCATCCTCTGTCATCCCCTTTTCCTCCTGCCTTCAATCTTTCCCAGCATCAGGGTCTTTTCCAGTGAGTCAGTTCTTGGCATCAGGTGGCCAAGGTATTGGAGCTTCAGACACATAGAGAGGCTTTTGATATCTGGATGTTGAGCTCTTGGCAAAGCGCACTGTTGAGCTCTCAAAATGTTTTGCTGCATTGAGCTGAGTGGTGCCCATCACCAAGGCTATTCATTATTCACTTACTCAATAATTATTTACCTTGTGTCTGCTGTGAGTCAGGGGTGAAAGGTGTTTAGGTTTTAGAGCGGGGGACCATTGTGATGAGAGTGACATTTAGGAGATTTATATGAGCAATGGCTTACCAGATGGATGGTGTGACGGTTAATTGTGTGTGTCAACTTGGCTAGGCCATAGTATCCAGATATTTGGTGAAACACCAGTCTACAGTTGCTGTGAAGGTAATTTATAGATGAGATTAACATTTCAGTCTGTAGACTTTGAGTAGAGCAGATGACCTGCCACTATGTGGGTGGGCCTTGTCAAATCCGTTGAAGGTCTTAAGAGAAAAGACTGGGGTTCTGTTGAAGAAGAGGAAATTCTGCCTTTGGACTGCTTTCTGACTTGAGATGCAACATCAGCTCTTCCCTGGGGACTGGCAAGATTTCAGAATTGCCAGCTGCATGAACCAATTCCACATACACACACACACACACACACACATATATTTAGAGAGAGAGAGACAGAGACAGAGAGGTATAGGTGTAGGTATTGTTGTTGTTTAGCCACTAAATCGTGTCCAACTCTTTGCAACTCCATGGACTGCAGCATGCCAGACTCCCCTGTTCTCCACTAAATCCTGGAGTCTGCTCAAATTCGTGTCCATCGAGTCAATGATGCTATCTAACCATTTCATCTTCAGCTGTCCTCTTCTCTTTTTGCCTTCAATCTTTCCCAGCATCAGGGTCTTTCCAATGAGTCAAATCTTTGCCAAAGTATTAGAGCTTCAGCTTCAGGATCAGTCCTTCCAGTGAATACTAAAGGCTGATTTCCTTTAGGATTGACTGGTTTGATCTCCTTGCAGTCCAAGGGACTCTCAAGAGTCTTCTCCAACACCACAGTTTAAAAGCATCAATTCTTCGGCACTCAGCCTTCCTTATGATCCAACTCTCACATCCGTACATGACTCTGGGAAAAACCATAGCTTTGACTATATGGACCTTTGTCAGCAAAGTGACGTCTCTGCTTTTTAATATAGTTGTAGGTATATGTAACCGTATAAAAGGATATTACATATATTATTTGCTCTGTTTCTCTGGAGAACCCTAACTAATGCAGATGGGAATGGAGATAGTAGGAGGAAGACCAGTTCAGTCTGTCAGGATGCTGGGAACACAGCAAAAATGGATGTATGTGTGTATATACATCCATGTGTGTGTCATTATGTGCATGCCTATTTGGTTTGTGTGTATCTGGATGTGTGTGCCTCTGTGCATGTCTGTTTGTGTGTATCTGTTTGAGTATTTATGTCTGTGACTATATCTGGGAATCTGTGTTTGTGTATATCTGCATGTGTGTGTGTGTCTTTGTATTGTATGTCTGTGTGGGCCTGCGTGTGTACCTGCATCTCTCTGTGTGTTTGTGTGCCTCTGTGTATAGCTACCCACACAAGTGCACAAGTGCCTGTGTCTGTTGGGGGGTTGTCTGTCATGGTATCCTAGAAAAGGACGTCTACTGTTGGACTTTTGGTTGGTTTCTGGTAGCAGCAGTGCAAGCTGGGTCTGGGAACCAGGCAGGAAGGTGGACTAGCAGGAAAGCAAGTCTCATGGTGCATGGAGTGGAAAACAGCAAGATGGCAGGAAACTCAGGTGGGTTTTGGAACAGGATAGCTGGAGGCCAAGGTGATGCCAAGAGGTCTGGGTGAAGGGAGCAATTCAGGGACATACACATCAATCTGCCTTGAGTCTGGAGTTTCCACCAGCCAGGAACAGGTTTTTGTGAGGACTAAGTAGGTTGGGGCAATAAGGGGCTGCACTGAGGGGATGGCAATGAAGAGGGAGGTCTGGAGGCTGGGCTGCACAGGAATGGCCAATTGGCTTGGGGATGATGGTGACTTCAGTTTAGATTTGCTGGGTTTGAGGGTATCGCAGAATAAGATTTTTAAAGGTGAGGATGGGGTAGTGACCAGTATCATACTCTAGAAGGGATAAGGAAAATAAAGACTGAGAAAAAGCTATTGGGCTTGACAATTTGGTGACCTTGCAACCTCATCGAAAGGGTCAGTGGCCGGTGTGCAGGAAAGAGGAAGTGGGTAAGCAGGGTAAGTGGGTAACATTTGTTGGACTCCACTGTACTTGTGGAAATGAAAAGCACCAGGATAGTAACAAGAGTGGATAGCAGAGTTGAGTTATGGGAGCCTGGTGCATATTTGAATAAAGAATGAAACTCAGTCATCAAGATATTCACCCCTGATCCCATTAAGTACTTCCTCTGAGAGCTGACAAACTGATATCCTTTAATCATGCCTTATATTTATAAAGGCCTTTCTCCAAAGAACTCCAAGTGCTCAATAAACATTAATTAATTCACTCTCGCAGCCCCCTTTAGGGAAAAACTGGTGGCAGTTATCATCATTATGTTTACAGGCACAGACATTGTGGCCAAGATGAGAACAGTGCTGCCAACCAGGGTCACAAAGCTGGTTGGGGTGGGAGTTGTGTCTGGTTCCACCCCTTCCGCTGCTAGGCCATTCCTAAATCACCCACATCTTGCCAGGCCCCCCATGTAGCTGGTGAAACTTGGCAATGAGACCAAGTACAGGGTCCAATGCTTCAGTGGGTGACTGGGGGATAATCCCAGAGGGATTCTAAGGGCCAGCCGGCTGTGGGGCTCAGGAAAAGGGTCTTTTGTTTGCTCAGTCCTGGACCACATGGGCATTTAAGCAGCCTTCTCTGCTGAGTCCTTGAGGGTCCTGAGCAAATGCTGGGTCTAGGCAACAACAAAATTGCCAAACTCACGAAAGCATGCAGTAGTTCCACTTGTTGTTTTTTTTTTTTTGGTGGGTTCCCTCACACAAGAAATTCTCTAGTGCCTTCAAGTAGGAAAATACTCCCAGTTCTTATGCTTGGGGCTGTGCAAGATCCAACCATTTGCTCAAAAGCAAAATGATCTCTAAATGCAAAGCATAGTCAAGGACAGCCCACTGAGAAGGTGATTTGGTTTCTTCCACTGAGTGATGAGCTTGGGTTTTATTGGGACAAAAAAGGAAGAGGATCCTAAAGATCCCAATGGTGCAGGTGGTCTGCAAAGCTCCCCAGCTGCAGCTCCAGGGAGTATAGATGTGGGGACCATTACCTTAAAGTCATGCTGCGTTTCTGGGATTGGGCCTGCCCAAGTCTGCTGAGCCCTGGGAGCTGGTGATACTCAGGCTCTTACCTAATGAAGACTGCTCTTGTGGGAGCAGCTAAGCAGTTCGCATTCCCAGTCTAGTGTTTATCCACTTGGATGGACCTGGGAAATTCAAGGGGCCACTGGTTTGTTGGCCTGAAGCCAGGGTTTAATTAAGCCCAAAATCTCCTGTGATTCCACCAAGGGGCTGAACCCCATGAGGCTAGGCAAAGGGAGAAGCAACTCAAAGAGCATTGGATCAGCTTCTTTTGAGTCTTCCTGTCAACCCATTGTTTGTGGAGGCCTTGCTCATTAGTGGGAATAATCCCTTCAAAGTCACAGAGCAGCAAACAGAAAACTGGAGGACCAGCCCTGCACAGGATCAGCTTAACTGTGGCGCCTACTATAACATGTAGGTGGTTTCTGCTGCAGGCCATGGAACATGGATATGCATGAGGAAAGAGAGGATAAATTAGCATCCTAACACTTTCATTTTGAAGTTTCTGTTGCAGAATTCTTGGTGTCTGATCAGAAATTACCAAAAACATGTCTTGTTCACCGTCATCGTTTAGTCGCTAAGTCGTGTCCGACTTTTGCGATCCCATGGACTGTGGCCTCCCAGGCTCCTCTGTCCATGGGATTCTCCAGTCAAGAATACTGGAGTGGGTTGCCATGCCCTTCTCCAGGGGATCTTCCTGACCCAGGGATTGAATCCAGGTCTCCTACACTGCAGGCGGATTCTTACTGACTGAGCTACAAGGGAAGCCCATGTCTTGTTCAGGAAATGGCTATTTGAATTGAGAGACCCAGAAGGCCCAGCCAGCCTGAAGGGCAGAGGCCTGGGACCCACAGTCGAGACCTCATCTTTGGGGGGCCAGCAGACCCCTGTAAAGAGGGCGATATGAAGGGCTTCTGAATGGAGGGAGGACCTGGGATTTTCAGGGAATTTCTATCTTCTTTTTCTTGTCCCCATCCCTCTTTCATAGCCTTGGAACAGAGAAAGTCCAGCCTCTTACCATAAGGGTGAAGTGGGCCAACAGCAGAATGGGCAGCAGTCATGGTGCAGACCCACCCCATGAACTGGGTGGACAAGGGTGAGACTAGCATTCCTTGACATAACTTGACACTACACAGATAAAGGTCATGGGTGGAGGTTGAACATTGGCGGAGCTGATCAGATGGAAGGTTGTGGTAAGAGAACTCAAGTCTTCTCTTTCTCTGTATTTTTTTTTTTTTTATTTGAAGAGAGTAAAGGGTGAGTTCTCAGGTCGTGGCATCAGATGGCCTGAGTCTGTGCCCTGGAAAGCTGGTTCCACTCCATTTAGGGAGCCTACAAACCCCATGCATCTTCTTCTTCTGGGAGCATTGAGGCCAGCAGGCTTTCCAAAGTGGGCAAGACCACGTCTCTGCCTTATGGCATCTCCTTTCTGCTGCAGCTGGGGAAATTATGAAATTATTTATGTTATATAACATTAGAACAGCCTGGCACCTAGGAAGGTCTAAACGTTAGTCCCATAGTCATCTTTCTCAGCCTGGTGTTTCGGTTGGATGTAGGGATTTGCCCACATGGCCACAGCTCCTGGCAGCCTCCCCCTGTTCTCAGAGTGTGGGAATCGGGCACTGGCCGGCATCCGAGGGTCAGCGCTACAGCGGGTCACAACGCAGAAGCTGAGGGAGCGGCCGGCGGAGAAAGGGCGCTGGAGATGAAAGCCGCCGTGTTTGCCTTTCCAAAGTGCCGCTGTGTTCCTCAAGGCCTGCAGCTTCCTCTGCCCTGCTGGGTTTTTTTTTCTTCCCAGTTCCTCTCAGTGATATCTTAAGAGGCAAACTTCCAGCACTAACAGGAGGTCTTTTGTTCTCCTTTTCTCTTGGTGGACTTTAACCCAGTTACGACAGATGAGTCACTGTAAAAACAAACAAATAATAATACTCCATTTTCTTCAAGGCTCTTCCAGGCCTGCTGACAGCAAAGGGGGAACTTGACACTGCACTGGGGCCTGTGGGGCTTCTGCCCTCCCCAATCTTCTGGAGGCATAACCCAGGAGAACCTTCCAGAACACTCTGGAGCCCAACACTGTGGTTCAGTGAGGCTCTGGCTTGTTTAAAATTTCATCTGATTTGGGGTGGCCCAGGGGCTCTGAGGAATTCTGGTCTCAGCACGATCCTGGCTGGGATTTACGCTCTGGCATCTGTCACAAACTCAATTCTGGACTTGCTTCCCCTTACACGTTAGTTTCGTTATATGTGATATCTTTATATGTATTAGACACTCAGGGATTTTTATCAGGAGGGGTTTTGCAGTAGAATATCTTCTGTTCTATTGAGAGATTCCAGGGCATGCTCAGTACACAAGTACAGCCTTGAACCCATTCAATAAAAGCTTAGCAGGCACTCAGGTAGACACCAGAGATGGTGCCCTCAGGGAGTGTTAGTGGTCTAGTTGTGTCCGACTCTTTGTGACCCCATGGACTATAGTTTGCCAGGCTCCTATGTCCATGGGATTCTCCAGGCAAGAATACTGGAGTGGGTAGCCATTCCCTTCTCCAGCGGATCTTCCTGACCCAGGGATTGAACCCAGGTCTCTCGCATTGCAGGCAGATTCTTTACCATCTGAGCCACTATGGAAGACAGACGTGTAAATAAATGAATGCAGTGACTTCTGATAATGGTAAGAGGGCACATATGCCAAGGGTGAGGTGGGGTAAGTAAGGGGGTGATCATTTGATCTGGGAATATTGAGAAAGTTGTCTGAGAGGAGATGGCATTTGAACCGAGTCTTGAGTCCTGAGCGCGTGTTCATCAGATGCTCAGGGGAGAAGGGGGCAGATGTGACAGGCAGAGGGAGGGAGGGGTATAACCATGGGACTGAGACCCATGGTGAATTTGGACCTACCCTTGTACAAGCCCTTTCTAATCTTTGTCCAGGCATATTTGCCTGTTGCTTCAGTAGAGTTGGACCCTCACTTTCCTGAGAAGGAGCTGTCCCTGGATGGATATGCCACTGGCTTCAGGACTCTGGTCTGAAGTGTCTTCTGGCTGCATTAAACATGATGGCTTGGTTTGGGTCACCAGCCCCCTGGGCAGGCTCACTGCCAAAGAGCAGCCATGGCTCCTGTTGGTGGAGGTGTATACGTTCTTCAGAAAGCCGTCACCCACTGTCACAGTCACTGTGTCCTGACTCCCTGGAGGTCAGATGCATAGTGAAACACAAGCATGTCTACAATGAAAATATCAGTTCAACTGCCCGGAAAATTTCTGCTCATTTTCAACCCCAACTTACAAGTCTCCTTGATTGTGAAGAGCCCCAGGAGCCATAGGTAGAGTGAGCAGCCCTAGTCTTTGTGCCCTGGGGCTTCTCCTTCTTACTTTGCTTTAGGCACTAATCATGTTGCTGTTCAGTCACTGAGTCATGTCTGATGCTTTGCGACCCCATGGACTGCAGCACACTAGACTTACCCTCCTTCCCTGTCTCCCGGAGTTTGCTCAGGTTCACGTCCATTGAGTCAATGATGCAGTCTAACCACCTTATCCTCTGCTGCCCTCTCCCCCTTTTGTAATTTCGCCAACTCCCTGAATGCCCTCTGTGCTGTGAGCTCAGGGATGGTAGGTAATGCATGATATTTGGTTCATGTACATACAAGATGGTCAATAGATGTTTGTTAAACAGACACAGGAATGAATGAATGAGGTTTGAATCAGTCTGTTTTGCATCGTCTGACAATGATATCAACGGAAAGCTTCACATTCATTAACTTTGAAAATGAGACAGTAGGGCCTCAGGATTTCTTACTAATAGCGGTATTTTGTGCACAAGTAGATCTCTCTTCCCCAGGAGCCACTTACACTGGAGAATTTAGATTTTAAATCACATGGAGCCCACTATGGCACTCTCAGGGGCAAAGGGGATCCTCATCTATTTTTCCAAGCTGACTTCCTCACTTCAGCAAATCCCAGGAACTGAAACAGTTAGGATCTTCTATTGAATCTGTTCTGTTTGGGCCCCCTGAAATCCAGTACTTTATATTTCTGGGTCTCCCCATCTTGTGATCTGGCAAGGATAAGATAGACTTCCCACCATCAGGGTTGATCTAGGTCCATCTCCTTTTATTTATTTATATATCTTTTAAGAAGTATTATCGAGGGCCAGGGCAGAGGAAGCCTTATTCAATAAAGAAAGTGCTCCTCAGCTGGCCCTTCCTTCCGTGGTCTGTATTCTGCCATCTTCCGATGTCCCCAGGCAGTCAAGAGCAGATGACATGAAGTGATTTCAGTGGTGAGGCTGAGTGGGTGTGGACACAGCCCGGCCTAGCCTCAGCTTATTTCTCTGCTTTGGGAGAACTCAGGCCCCTGCCTCAGACTTCTTCTCTTGGGGTTGGATTATAGTTTTCAAAGAATAAATAAAAAATTCCAGGAACAAGCTCAGTCTCCATGACAGTAGCTGGCTAATTACTTCTGAGAAAATGGAAACCTTGGTCTCCTGATGTGCACAGTGACAGGCACAAGAGGAATTTTCCAATACAATAGGGGATGAACTTTCCAAGGACAGGCTGACTGAGAAAAGCCACCCTCTGACTGCACCCGTGGGGGGACATGGCACCGCTGGGGTGGCAGACGGAGTTGGAGGCGGGAATGGTGGCCTGGAGGGCAACAGTTCTCCCCTTCCCATAACATATGCCACTGACAGGAACGGAGCCTCCAGGACAGCTGGGACACTTGTAGTGCTGACTCCTGTGGTGAGGAGGGAGACAGTCTAGCCCATTTTGCTTAGATGAGGAGCCCCTAAAAGCTACACGGTGTTAGTTGCTCAGTCGTGTCTGACTCTTCGTGACCCGCCCTGGACTATAGCCTGCCAGGCTCCTCTGTCCATGGGATTCTCCAGGCAAGAATACTGGAACTGGTTGCCCTTTCCTTCTCCAGGGGATCTTCCCAACCCAGGGGTCGAACCCAGGTCTCCTGCCTTGCAGGGAGATTCTTTACCATCTGAGCCACCAGGGAAAACCAAATCTGTGGCAGAAATGGCGTGCGCTAAGGTCTGTCTCTCTTCAGCAGTAGACTTCTCTGCGCTCCAGCTGTTCCCTCCTGAGAATTCACTTCTTACCCCCTTCATCCACTCTCTGGGCACTCCCTCCTCTGTGTGAGACCCTCTCCTAGGAACTAGACACACCGCGCCAGACTGTCTCAGCCCCTCAGTTTTGTTCTCTCCATTTCCCTTCCTCATCCTTCCATGAAAGAAGAAGTAGGGGTCATGGCTCTTCCAGCTCCTTCCCATGTCACTGTGACAGCAGGTTTTTAAAACTCTGAGGGATGGGATGCCGTAAAAAGGGCCGGGAGAAGAGATGATTCACTCTCACGTTTGAAAGCCCATGGAGCAGCTGTTGAGGTTTGTAATTGTCCTCTGTAAGCCCCT
This sequence comes from Giraffa tippelskirchi, assembly GCF_054371585.1. Classification (NCBI taxonomy): domain Eukaryota; kingdom Metazoa; phylum Chordata; class Mammalia; order Artiodactyla; family Giraffidae; genus Giraffa; species Giraffa tippelskirchi. The sequence goes on along the minus strand of NC_137281.1, from coordinate 140,662,631 downwards.
GTATACATATTAAAAGATCCCTTGGAGAAGCTCATTCCTGATTAGGGGAAAAAAAATGATCTGGGTACAATTAATTCCCAGTGTCAGATGGAAATGAAATCTTTCCAAAGCTGTTGCTGTCGTTACTGTCAGTGACTAATTCACCTTGGCGCTGTTGTCCAGGACATCAGCTACTCCAGGCCCCCTGCTCCATCAGGATCTGTGGTGGGAAAGGCTGAAGCATCTGAATCCCCAAAATCAAATGGAGAATAGACATGGGATAAGAAACAGGAAACACATCTGTGGATCCCTGAGATAATTATTTTTTAAATTCAATTTTTTTCCTGATTTGGAATAATATGTATTCATGGGAGAAAATGTGAAGAACAGAGACAAATCCAAGAAAGAAAATAAAAGTCAAGCCAAATCTTAATACCCAGAGAGAGGACTGTTAACATTTTTGTATGTATTCTTCCAGTTAAAAAATGTACACAATATTTTTTTTCTTGCACAACTGCTACATTCTATGCATACTGCCTTATAATCCACTTTTTCCTTAATGATATGTTGTGAACATTTTCCCACGAGATTAAGCCTGTTTCTAGCCCATAATTCTATCGACTGTCTTCCATCTTACAGATGCTCATTCAACTAATACCCCATGGGTGAATATTTAGGTTGTGCCTAATATTTTTTGGTATTGTAGAAAACAGTTTGTACCCACTTGTGAGACTAACTCAGGTTGCCTCATTGTCCTAGACGTATATCACTTAGTTCTTCCACAGTAGCCATCAGTCATTTGTGGGCCAGACAGACTCCTCCTCATGACTTCCCAACTCTTGCTCAGAAAACAAGGACAAGCAATCTACTCAAGACTGCGTAGCCCTGAGACTTCCCTCAGTGCCACAGAAACATCCACCAATATGAAAAGATAGCTGTGCTCAAATTATTTTTTCACAGATGCGTTGTTTCAGACAAAACGGGGGCCCTTAACTGGCTCCCCTTTGACTTGATCATCTTTTTGACAGAAGAGGGCTGATGACTTTAATAGCTGTGGAAGCCTGTAATTAGAGGGTAGAGCAGTGAAGGCAACTGGGAGCATACGTTCCGAACCATCCATCATTTGGAACCATCATCTATGTTTCGTATTTTCAGTGTCGCTGTTCTGCTCCATTAGAGTAGGTCACCGTGAGGGGAATAGCACAAAGACCCAGGGCTCCCCGTGTGCCAAGGAGCTTATACTGTTCTTGGCCTGGCCACAGGAGAGCACTGAGCAGACTCCCAGCTGAGAATCTGGGGCAAAATCTAGGTCACTGGTTCCCAGTTCAGCTCAGCTTCAAGAAGCTCAAGCTGCCATATGGGGGTGTGCCTTAGACACCTCCAGTCTCCACGTCGCTGGTACATCAGGTCAGAGGAAGCCAGAGGGGAAACGGGCTCCAAGGTGGAGAGGCAGGTGCTGCAGGCTTGACACCTGGGTCTGGGTGGGAGGGATCAGGGTCACCATCACCCTCTTCTCATCCCAGCGGCCCCATGCACACCTTCAGCGGCCTTTGGATGACGAGAAGGAAGAAATTCTCATTTCAAGACAAATTGTAAGACCCTCTTGTTATCCTCTGAGGTCCCGAGGCTTCCAGAAGAGGCCTGTAGGGGAAGACTCCAGGGCGAGACAATGAGTTCAAGGGGAATGTCATGGGAATCCACAAGATGGTTGAAATGTGCAAAGAAGTATGAGAAATTAAAAGTAGGTGGGGCAGAAGGCTCACATGTGCATGCGTATGCACGCGCACACTCGCTCACTCACAGTTTAATGGGGCTTTGAGAGGAAATTGTAGTCTCCAGTGCATAGGAAAAGTCCTGGAACCAGTTCTCTAAAGAGTGGGAGTGGGGAGCTGGGCCAGTCACAAGATTCCCCTTAGGCAGCATATCTGTCCCACTTCCAAAAGGCCGTCCTTCCCCCTCAGCTGCTCTGCTCTGTCACCAGACGCCCCTGCCCAGTCTGACGGTCCCACATCCACAAACAAAGCACCCCAGCGAGCCGTTCCTTTCCCAAGCTGCTGAGGGGTCTTCTGGGGATTGGAACGGATTGTTTCTGGGCTGTTCCAGCCCTGGCTGATGAGCTCAGCTGTCTCCTCTTCTAGGAAAGCAGGCAGGGCTTCTAGGAAGGATTTACTGCAACAGAATATGGCTGCCGTCCACCACCTCCTCGGGTCACCCCTGCCTTTCTTCCAAGCCAGAGGCTGAGGTTGGGGGAAGTTTATAGAGAGGATGCTGGGAATAGATCAATAAGCCTGTCCTGAGTGATTGAGAAACTGTGCAAAGGCAGCAGGAACCTCTCTTCATGCCCATAATTGGACATCAGTGGTGACACTGTAAATGCCGGCCCAGAGAAACACGCCACTTCCACCCAGCCCAGGTGCCAGGCACTTGCATCTTGGCCTCTGATGATTAAAAAGGGAGAGCCCAATGCCCATTTGCCAGCCTGTTCCACCAAGGATGTGAAGTCCCTCTTAATCCTCTTTGAAGCCTCCAGGGACAGGCTTTAACTGGTTCCTTTTACAGTTCTTTTCTCTCTATTGCTGAGACAACTTGGCCCCTACCTGGAGCCTCTGCCTGCCTCAGCCTCAGGGATCCAACGTGATCACAGCGTGATGGGAGCCTGAGAGCCAGCCATGGGCCAGGCCCTGTTCTAAGGATGTCTCCTGTATTAACTCATTGAGTTCTCACAACAACTCTATGAGATGGGCACTGCTATTATCCTCATTGTGCAAACAAGAATACTGAGGCCCAGAGGGGTTCATGAAATTGCCCCAGGTCACACCGTTGAAGAGAAGAAGAACGAGGATTTGCACCTGGAAGCTGGATTCTGGAGTCCTGTTCTTAAGGTCCCATTGCAGGCAGAATCAAATGGCCCTGGTTCTATCTGTTCAGCTGCTAGTCCAGATTTGACCTGGGGCCTCAATCTGACCACAGGATACTGTCTTGCTCCTGTGCTTGGGTCTCTGCTTTGGAGACTTCCTGGTATGCTCGTCTCTCTAGGATATCTTAGGATGCCTTATTGTTGCCATGCTCCATTTCAAGTTCCAAAATCCCACCCCAAGCCCACTCTGCTGGTCATGGCCATGGACCGTGCTGATACTCAGAGGATAAGATTGGTGTCTTACTCAACTCTGGGTCACACACAGAGCCCCTGGTACAGCGTTTAATACACAAGAGGTGTTCAATTTATATTTGTGGAAGGAAATCAGTATAGAAATGCTCCGTGCCTCAGTTTCCCCATCTGTACAATGAGATAATAGCAAATAGAGTTTTGTGACAATGAATTAAGTGAATCTATATAAAGCACGTAGAACAGAATCTGGCACGTGGCAAGTACACTCTAAATGTGAAAGTGTTAGCTGCTCAGTCGTGTCGACTCTTTGCAACCCCATGGACTGTAGCCCATGAGGCTCCTCTGTCCATGGAATTCTCCAGGCAAGAATACTGGGGTGGGTTGCCATTCTCTTCTCCAGGGCATCTTCCCGACTGAGGGATTGAACCTGAGTCTCCTGCATTGCAGGCAGATTCTTCACCACTGAGCCACCAGGGAAGGCCATTCTGTAAATGTAAGCAGTTGCTATTATCGATGTAGATATTGTTACTCCTCTGTACAGGTGGATGAGCAGCCTGGTGAAGACTGTGGGCTCTGGGTCAGGAGCTGGAAGTCTAATCCTGGCTCTGCCACTTCTCAGGTCCATGATCATTGGCAATTGACCTAACTTTTCAGTACCTGTTTTCTCATTTGATAAATGACATAACAATACTTGTACCCCATAGGTACCTCACAGAATTAAATGACATAAAATATATGCTAAATGCCTGGCATAGTGAAAGATCTCCCTGAATGACAGCTAAAAAATTATTAGTGTTACTACCATGGTTCTTTGAAAACTGGGGTGCATATATTTGAAGCACTGGGGCCACTTAGTCCTCTCCTTGCAACAGAGACCTACCTTGGATATTCCAGAAAGACCTGCTTGCTTCTGTCTCCCTTCCCTTGAACCCCCATCCTTATTGCATCACTGGTGGAATAAAGGCCTAGGTGTTCTGCTATTTCCTTACCAACCCATGAAAGCAGGGCCTCCTGAGGCAGGAAGGGGGTTGGTTCTTTTTTTTTAAAAAAGATTTATTTGTTTACTTATGGCTATTCTGGGTCTTTGTTGCCTTCTCTAGTTGCGAAGGGTGGTGGCTACTCTCTATTTGCAAACACAGCCTTATCATTTTGGTGGCTTCTCTTGTTGTAGAGCACAGGCTCTAGATTGCACGGGCTTCAGTTGTTGTGGCATGTGGGCTCTTGAGTGCTGGCTTAATTGTGGCACATGGGCTTAGCCGCTCCAGGGCGTGTGGGATCCTCCCAGACCAGGGATCAAACCCCTTTCCCCTGCACTGGCAAGTGGATTCTTAACCACTAAACTGCCAGGAAAGCCTGGAGCTTTGGTTTTTGAAGAATGAGGAAAAAGCATCCATTTCCTCACTCCTGGGATGGAAGAGACACGACATCACAGCTATCTGGAAAGAAGGGCTCAGCCAGGTCCCTCTGGGAAGGAGACCGCCAGAGAACACGAAGGGTGGGCTTTCTCTGACCATTTAGAGGTCACTTGCCACCTGTATCTTGCCTGGCTCCACACAGTTCTAGTTTTCCAGGCTTCATTCCTCTGGTGGGATCCCCTAGTCACAGGAGAAAAAGGGAAGTGACCAGAGGGCTGTGTTGGGTACCTGGCTGGCCAGACAGTCCCACTTCCCCAGGGCTCAGCATTCACAATCCAGTGGCCCTTGGAGATCCCCAAAGATCTCCCTGGGCAGAGCCAGAGCCTCACATGCACGTAGGTACCTAGTGCTCCTTAGTGACAAGGAGAGAGATGCTGTTGCAGACACTTGATTTTGGGGATCCTGGAGAGCAGCAGAAATGAAACAAGCAGCCCCCTCTCCCCCACTCACCTCCCCCACCATTCACAACACACAGCCGGGCAAACACTCAGGGAAGGACAGCATCAGACTAACAGGGCTGTTGCCGTTGAATTGATTTTGAACCATCAGCAGGATCTCTGGTTATGACATTACCGTAGAGTTGTTTCTGGAGACGTGTCTACGTTGGAGGGGAATTCTGAAGGGTCATATGAATGGAAAAGCCAAGGAGCCAGCTCCCGTCTCCCTCTTCATTGGTGAATATGTGTGCCAGGGAAGCAAACGGCAGGGGGCATCCACAGGACCCTGCTGGGAGCACGTGGCTGCCGTTCTGCATGCCTAGCTCAGCAGAGCTGGCATGGGGGACTGTCACCCCTCACCCCTGCTTCCAGGGCTGCCTCCTTCCTCCTCTCCCCACAGTCCTCATGTGTGTGTCGCCCTGTTATTGAAGCCCAAGCTCACCCCTCTGTGGCTGACTTCCCTGAGCAGCCTCCCTTAATCCACCATGGGGAGGGTGTCACGACTCAGCCTCCAAAACATGAAGAAATACGAACCAGGGTTTTAACTTCTGTCACTTGGAAGGTGAGAAGAGAATGGCGATGCATGTAATGTATACAGTGACAGGACCACAATGGAGAGAGGAGGGGATGCTGGCTGGCTGGCCCTTCTCAAGTGGGGCAGTCACCGAGTAAGGACTTCATGAGACTGAGCTCAGGCTCCTGTCATTGTCCCTCTGAAAAGGCCCTTCGTGTAAGGGCATTGAAGACGGGACATCCTGATGACTCCCCCTCCCCCATGGCCAGCAGAAGATGGCTCACGAGAGCCGGTGGTCCTTGATGGTTAGCTCAGCTCTAAACATGTCCTGAGAGGTGAGTCAGTATCATCAGACACTCATGTAGAAAGGCTGCAGGGACATGGAGGAATTAAGGTTGGATGCACTTCTTTGGGCCTTCTCAGGTAGCTCAATGGTAAAGAATCTGCCTGCAATGCGGGAGACCTGGGTTCAATCCCTGGGTCAGGAAGATCCCCTAGAGGACAGCATGGTAACCCACTCCAGTATTCTTGCCTGGAGAATCCCATGGACAGAGGAGCCTGGTGGGCTACAGTCCATGGGGTCGCACAGAGTCAGATATGACTGGAGCAACCGAGCACGCACACACACACTTCTTAGGCAATGGGCAACCAGGTAAGGCAGCAGGTGATGTCAACGTTTAGCACTCCAGGTAGATCTGTCCACACCCATGGTGGGAGCCCGGAGGAGGAATCCAGCTCTGCGCCTTAGTCTTGGGAGGTGATCAAGGGTTCTGAGCCCAGGGGCCTACGACATGGACTGGCCTTTGGTGGAGCGCATGAAGTCTCCAGGCTTTCTTTGCTCTGGGAACCAGACTCAAGACAAGTGACCCCAAGCCCTATAGGGCCAGTGGGTGGGAACACCCTGCCACGGTGGCAAGCTGGGTAGAATTATAGGTGTTGATGTGAAGAGTGGCCAGACTGGTTTCAAGCTTGTCACGTACCCGTGGAAAACTGGCTCCATTTTTTAACAGCTGTCAACTTGTCCCCACCTGAGCCTGGGCAGACCGGCTGGCCGGGCAGTTTGACGAGATACGGGGTCACTGTATTCTCAGCCCTCCCTCCATCAGGTGGCGAAACCTTCCCAGACCCCAGAGCCAGACAGACACAGGGCTCTTCACGACTCACTGGAGGGACAGGCCAGAGCCCGAGGCCAGCATGAGCTTTCAGAATCAGCAGTTGGGAAGACACGCTAATCAGCTGCCCTGGGGTGACCCATGTGGGGACACAGAGGGGATAAATGTGAGGTGCCGGTAGAGGCAGGGAGAGAGGTTTTGAACTGGGGCTCAGTCTGAAGCGAAAATAAATGTCAGTACAACGTTGACAAATGCACACTGGGAGCCCAGATCCGCCTGCCTATGGAGTGTGTGTGTGTGTGTGTGTGTGTGTATGTGTCACTTGAAGAGCTAAGTAAAAGAGAACAAATGAAAAAAAAAAAAAATAGTCCTTTTTATCCCTGTAACCATTAGAAAGAAAATGAAGTCCAAATTGTGTTCAGGGCTGCTGGGACAGAGGAAGAGAAGCAAAAATGGAAAAAACAGGCCATAAAGATGCCAGGGCTGCTTAAGCAGAAACATCTGTTGAAGTCATAAGACTCCGGGCCTGGTCAGGCTTCTAACAAACCCAGGAAGAGGAGAGTCTGTGCTGGATCAGGATGAGCCCCGTCCACCCCGTGCAGGGCCCCTGGGACCAGCATACGTGCAGCGGAGATACCTTCTCGAGGGCTCAGCCCCGGCCTGGCTTCCAGCAGGAGAGGAAACAGGCGGAGAGGGAGGGAGAGGGAGGGAGAGCCGTCCCCAGGTTAGGAGGGGCCTGCGGCAGTCATGGGGGCAGGGACGTGACAGCAGTTTTGAGAGTGTATTTATTTCAAGCTTTAAACTCGTTGGGGTCGCCTGGTGAGCCACAAGTCTCAACTTCTGTGTGAAAGAAAGAAATATGACGGTAGGGGAGGGAAGGGTCAGTTGCTGACCTGTACAGGAGCCAGGAGGCTGGCCTTGCTGTTTGCAAATGGAGGCCACTCTCTTATTTGTGATTTTTGCCGGGGGCCAACTGTCTGAGGCGTACCTCTTCTAACAACCACAAGAAGGGCAGCTAGCATGTATTGACCATATATATCCCTCTCTGGACCATGTTCTTTATCAGTATCACCTCATTTAATCCCCCAAACCAATCCCTGGAATGGGTAGAGACTTGTCTGGCATCTTCGAGGCGTTTTTTTGACTTAATATTTTCATCTTAGGAGGAAACTGAGGCTTAGAAAGGTTAAATGACTCATCCAGGTCATCAGCCAGCACATTCCAGGGAACACCTGGGGGCTGTCCTTCTCTCTTCTGCCTGAAACTAAAGTGAAAAGTAACTTCAGCCAAGCACTACTGGGGAAGCAGGTTTGTGAAATGAGCCCAGAATTCAGGAAGACCTCAAGCTCCCCGCAGACCCCATTACATTATCCTGGGAAAGTGGGGGGAAATATTGCTACAGAAACACCAACACAGGACATAGGGGAGTGAGTCAGTACCCCTTACCCCCTCAACCATGTAGGAATCCTATAGTGCCTCAAGGAAATGCAGAGACGATAAAAGAAATGAAACCCAGACTCTGTACTACTTGCTCGTGGGAAATGGTCGAAGTACTGTTCATAAGGTTCCACTGCCAAAGTCAGAGGTGGTGTCACCTCTTCCTAGAAGCCCCACCTCTCAGCCTGGCCCTGCCTGGCCACATCCTCCAGCTCCTTCACCCAAAGCATCCATCCCACCACGAGGGCACTCATATCCTAATTTCTCTTATGGGAAAACTGGAGATGAAAGGCTATGACTGTTGGCTTCAGGGTTCATGATCAGAGGTCTATAGGTCCTCTCCAGAAAATGCAAAAGTGAAATAATAGCAAGAGGTCTGGCTGAAGCCCCACCTCCTGGGTAGCTGGCTTGGGGAAGCCGAGGATATTACTGTTGTCTGAGCAAGCAATTCTGTGCTGCTACCATTTACTAGGGGCTTCCCTCGTGGCTCAGTGGTAAAGAACCCACCTGCCAATGCAGGAGACGCAGGTTCGATCCCTGGGTCAGGAAGATACCCTGGAGAAGAAAATGGCAACCCACTCCAGTATTCATGCCTGAGAAATGCCATGGACAGAGGAGCCTGGTGGGTTACAGTCCATAAGGTCACAAAGAGTTGGACACGACTGGGCAACTAAAGAGCAAACAACAACAATTTACTAGGGTTGGAGCCTACTGGTGCCAAGCCCCATGTCACGTCAATCAAACCTTTATGATAGACAATAGCACTTCTGCTTTCAAGTGAGGAAACTGAAGCTCAGAGAGAGGGCTTCACTTACCTGATGTCACACAGTTACTGACTGGAAGATCTGGACTAGAATCCGTGGGGTCAGAGATAGAAGCACCTTAGGTCCCTTCCTGTGTACCAATGTGTCTCAGACTCAAGTGTGCCTCGGATCCACTGGCCGTCTTGTTAAAACATATTTCCTGATTCAGCAGGGGCCTGAGATACTGCCGCTGTAGCCAGCTCCGGCTGATGGCCATGCTGAAGGCCCCTGGACCACACGTGAGGAGCGAGGATCTTCATCCCCCTGCCTTCTTTAATCCATGCTGATCTGTGCCCTGGGGGCTGGCGCGTCCCAGCCTCTTTGATACAACTTTGCCACCAGGATGCACCCGAAAACCACCCATACGGCCCGGTTAGCTATGCTTAATTACTGTTAATCATCTCACTCCTCCTTGCTCCTTGGGTGACTACTGAAAACCTAACATCGTCTCCGGGTGAGGAAGACTGGCAGGTCTGCTTGAGAGAGGCACAGAGGGGATGGTGGCCGGGAGCAGTCGCTGCCCAGGGCCAGGATAAGACTTTGATACGATCCTGTATCTCAGGGGAAATCAATGTGATGATATCTCCCCCGGTTGGTCTCTCCCACGAGCTGACAGGAATTTCCTGCTCAGACCAGCAGAGGAACTCGGGGTTTGCTCCTCCAGGGCCAATCTCAGTGGGAAAAAGAACACAAGCAAGAAGGCAGGAGCGGCTTTTGTCTAAGCCGCATGCCTCGGGTTCCTGGTTCTGCTCCATTTGTAGGCAGGAGGACCTTCTCTGGCTTTTTCGCCCCAGCCTCCAGGGTTGGCTCTGAGTACAGACCTTTCAGGAGGGCTGGGGTGACCTGCATTCCACAGAAAGGAGGGGCTGGGAGAGGCTGGGGCTCAGGTCTGCTCAGGAGCACAAAGACAGGCTAGAAAGACAACCCAGAAAACCCAGACCCTGCAGTCCATCTGCCGATAACTCTCCTTTCAATGGGCATTACCGAGGGCCTCCTACACATGAGTGCTTTGTTGGCATAGGTGTGTGGCAGAGACCAGGGGTCCCTGCCTGTAGCCCCGTGGAGCCCACAGCTAGAGGGAGCTGATCTGTAAGTAGAGAAGTGGAGTTACATGGAGAAAATGCTGAGAAATGTCTGTGATGCTGGGGTTACAGGCTCTGGGTGTACATTCCCTCCCTGGCCGTGTCAATCACCCAGCCCAGCTCTCTTCTGTCCAAGGTGAGACGGCCACCTCTTTGGGTAGACTCACCCACTCTCACACTGACTTGCAAACACGGGTCTCCCTGTCTTCCCTGGCCAGCCTCCCTGACACCACCCTTTTAGAACCCACTGGACACCTTGGTGAAAACCAGAGACACACATGGGCTTGTGCTTCCATGGGCATCTGGAACTTATCAGCACAATGGCTGGCCAGGTCATTCCTTGGGAACTCTGCAAATGTTTTCCCTGGTCAAGAATAAATGTGTGTGCGGAGGGGAAAGGTCAGGTCAGACAGGGAGGAGATGAGAGTTAAGGCTGGGTGTGCAAAGTGGAGGAGGGACTGAAACTGAGGTGCTGCTGCAGGCTGGTTATCCCAAACTCATTACCACCCAGCCTCCAACTGCCCCCTGGGGTCAATCATCACCCTTGGAGCAGGACGATTGAGGCTCTGTCTCTCCACAGCAGCCTGAGAGTTGGACTGCAATCTCCCCCATAATTCTTTTCTCTTTTCCAGTCTAGGAGGTGCAGGCTGAGGGGAGGGGGTTTGGAGGAAGGCTGATGGCAGCAGATTCACTATTCAAGGAAAGGCGTCATGTGCTGAGGACGCTTTGCAGGGAGTGAGGGGATCTGCTGCAGATGGGCCGTTGTCTTGGAGACGCTAATGAAAAACAGGCCTCGGAGTGGTCCCAGAACCCCCATGGGCTGAGTTATCTCCCCCTTCTGCTGCTCCCCTCACCTCCCCACCACCAGCCTCAGATCAAACTCCCCGAATATTTATAAAACCTCTACCAGAAACAGAGAAAGCTAGCCACCCAGCCAGGCGTCTGCCCACGGCCTTCCGGAGCTGCTTGGGTGTCACTCTCTGACGACGTGGCTGACGACGTGGCTCATTATTCTATTTTTCTTCCTTGCAGTGAGCAGGGCAACCAGAGCAGAAGGGAGAAAAGAAGAAGGCTTGCTTTGCCCTATTCCAGCTGGTTTTGAATGGGGTGATTGACTTGGAGTTTAGGGGCCTTATTTTGGGCAGGTCATCATGGCCCTGCCACTCCTGTATCTTCTGCCCCCAGTCAGTTTTTCCCTTGCTTCCCACCCTCTGTGAAAGCTGGACCCCTCCGCTCAGGTCCTCCTTGGCTGTGTACTCAGTGCCTTTCCTTGCTGTGGCCCACCAGCCTCCTGCCTTCTCGTCTGTCCCTGGGAAAGTCGGAGGGGAGGCTTGCTAAGATGCTCTCAGGTCTTCCAAAATGAAAATTAAGGGATTATGGGGATTGGCAGCAGGAGAACCTGGCCTTCTGCCACAGTGGAGTAGGAATTGGGCTTATTCTTTTTGAATTAAAGGGGATACAGCAGGAAATCAGAGCTGGTCTGAGAAAATCCAAGGGACCTCTGGTAATCAAATTTTTTTTTTTTTTTTTTTTTTGCTGGGTGGTTATTAAAATGGATAGCAAGGAACTTGAAATACATGGGGTATACTGGTGGGCTGCAGGTCTGGGCTCTGTCCTGCTGGTAAAGGGGAGGCAGTATGTGCTCAGCTGATCCGTACATCATGTGATTGCCCTGCATGACAGCCCCAGCCTGTAGGTGACACAAAATTCCATGTAGAGGGGCATCAAGAGGATGTGGGGAAATCCTGCATTGGGTTAAGAGAGTTGACTGTAGTTTTAGTGTCATTTCAACAGCCTGGTAAGTTATAAAACTTGTTTTCTTGGTTTCCTCTTCTTCAAAAAGCAAGGGTTGGATGAGATGGTCTTTAGGGTCTCTTCTAGTCTTGTGATTCCTGTGTAACAAGGAACAAATACTAACACTGTATGGTATAAAGTGCTACATGAATATAATTCATGGGCCAAATGTGGGGTCCAAGTGGTAAACCATGCAGGTGAGAAATCAGGAGGATTAATGGAAGTATTGGGAAGCTTTCATGGAGGTGACATTTAAAGTGTACCTTGAAGAATGAAAGGGATTTGGGCAGGAGAAAGTTGATGAGCTGGGGGCAGATGAGCAGATGTTGGGAGCAGGGGAAGAGCCCAGGGGAGGAAGGTGAGGGCTGGCTGCAGTCGAGGTAGGTGTTGAGAAACACTAGAAGGTAAGCCTTGATGAGGATGGGCGGTCCAGGCAATGGGGAGCAGTGCGAGTGCGGGAGAGGAGAGAGGAGGCTTGCTCTCAGCAGTGTGACAGCTCCTGCTTCTCTTGTTGGTGAACCTGCTCTGAGTGACTCCACCCACACCCCAGCAGTGGGAGGCGAGAGACACCAGGGTCCATGACTGGAGGTCAGGGCCCTCGACCATCGACCATCGGCTCACGCGGCCCCAAGGAGGCTTGGGTTCTGGCTGAGGGATCTGACTCTTCAGAGACACTTCCTTTTGTCACCTTTCTGCCAAGGAGGCCAGCCAAGTGGCACAGGCTGCTGGGGATTAGAGTCAGGGAGTGAGAGAAGAGAAAAACAAGTTCCCCACTGTGTCGGGAGCGTGAGACGGTGACACCTGAATGACCCCGAGGCACGAGGTGTCGGGCAGACGCCCAGTCTGGGACAGGGAGATGCCTGGGCGCACTGAGGACTCTTCTAGGAAATCTGGAGGCTCTTCCTCACTGACTACCTTCACCCCAGTGGGCACCCCCATCCAGGGACAAGAGTGGCCCTTGCTGTGGCCCACAGTTAGGGGTCTTCTTGCTCTCCTCCAGCCACAGTCCAGCAGCCATGAACCAGGAGTCCATGGGTTAAAGGGACACCTCCCCCCAAACCCACACATGCCCTCCTGCCAGACCTAGCTTCAGGTACTCGGACCCTGGACTTTCCTGCCCAATTCCCTGAGCTTAATCCCAAGCTTAGTATAGGCCTCTAACCTACCTCTGACTTGCCAACAAGAGTAGATCATGCCATGGTTTGCATACCAGTGAGCCTCAGGGGTGGCCAAGAGGTGGGTTTGGGGTGTATGTGTGTGTGGATCTGTGAGCTGAGTGTGCACACATGTGCACTCAAGCCCCTTCCAGACAGAGCCAGGGTATGAAGCCAGCCCTCTACTTAGGCCACCATAATACATGGGAAACTCCGAGGAGTCCACAAATTCTAAATTTAAACTTGGCCTTCAGGATGTCATGAAGGTGTATTTGTCAAGGGTAAGAGGAGAAAGCATATGATATTTAATAGTTTGTTAGCTTGATTTGTAACTTTTCAATATTTAGACATGTGGGAGCAGGCCTCCGTTGTATTCATGGCTGGATCCCAAATGTTAGAGGATGAGTTAAGTTTCCTACACATTTTACAGTCTATCCTTCCACTTACAAGGCTATTAAGGATTACCTGGTCTCGGACAAGCTCATCTTCTCCTGGCAGACCTGCAGGTACCCTAGGCAAGCTTATGGGCAAGCCCAATGGAGGCCAGGCCTTGGTGAATCGCCCCTCTTCCTGCAGTCAGTCTCAAAAGGCACAGCGACACAGAGCCTAGGCCCGCAGAGAGTCTCCCAGGTGTGTTACTCTGGCCTTGATCACGTATTGTTCCTAGGGATCCTGTGTGAGCATGCAGGGTCTGCCTGACTGGGAGGCAGACTCGGCCCCTGAGTGATTTTGAGGGAACTTGGAGGATCTCCTTGGCTTGCCAAAACATCTGCTTCCCCCATGTTCTCTGTCTCCACCAGTGAGGCCTGAAATTTCTATTTAAGTCCCTTCTGTCTCCTACTCTGTGTCTTTGTTCAGATTGTCTGTTATACTCTGAATGTCCTTCCTCCACCCTATCCTAAAGACAGACTGTTCGATACAGAATTGCCTGCGAACCCGGTCAGAAGACATCCATCCCTTCTCCTCCAAAAAACCACACTGTCACTGCAATTACTATTTGAAAAGTAATTAATGCCCATGGAAAGGATTACATATCCTCTGGAAGAGTAGAAAGTAAAATGCAGAAGCTCCCTCACCTTACTGAGGCTCAAATGCCTGTCTGCAGAGATGACCATGGAAACATGGTGGTCATGCCCTGTTTAGAACTAGTCTGTGTGTGTCCAAGGCTAGACCCTCATAGCATTCCCGTCTGTTACTGGTGAGCTCCAAGGGAAGGGGATCAGAGATGAGAACACAACCATGCCTAGAAAGAACCTTGGAGAAATGGGTCTGGTTAGAAGAGTCCAAAGGAGGTAAAGGACCTTGAGAAGAAGGCAGAGATCTCAGTGGCGGAGACGCACAGTCACAGGGCGAGCATCACAGATGCCATGAGAGAAGATACTGGGAGGTGCATGTCAGGGGCAGCAAGGGGCTCGAGAGGCGAGAACCAAGAATATGATCAGCAAGGGTGATCGAGGTGGCCCTTTGGGAGAAGTAGGGATAGAAAACAAGCCCAAGTGTTTAACAGAGCCTTCTCCGTGCGGGTCACTGTGCTTCCTGCATATTAACTCATTTCATCCTGACAAGAGTCCCCATTTGCTGATGGAAAACGTACGGGCAGAGTGCTAAGTATTCCAAGGTCACACAGCTATGACAAGGCAGGGATGGGGATTTGAGCCTGGGAGACCAACATGTGCTGGTCACTACCCTCCAGTCAGACCACAGTGGGTGTGAGCAGGACATGAGGATGGGGATAGAGCAGTGGGGTCTCTGCCATATCTGGAACTTTCCACAAGGTGTCCATGTCCACCGCCTTCCAGAATGTTGAGGGGGCCGAGAATGGAGAAAGGATGAATTAAAAGGGGCAAATGAGAGGGTCCCAGAGCTCAGGCCCTGTTTTGTCCTGGGATAGTGGGAGCCAGCTGAGGCCTCAGGGAGGGCAGGGCTCGCAGCTGCTCTGCAGGAAATCAGTGCCTCCCAGGTGGCACCTTCCGGAAGCCCCCTTCAAAGCTCCACGCTGGCCCTGCTGGGTCCTTTCCCTCTCTCCTGCTTCCGCTCCCTGTCACTACCCCTCCCCGGGCACCTCCTCCTCCCGGGTATATTATCTGAACAAGGCCCTTCACAGATCCTGGTGCCCTTGACTTTGGGGAGCACAATACCATGAGCAGTTTCTTCTTTACATTTTCTTTTTTCATTCCTTTCATTCATCCATTTATAAATTGAGATCATGTTGATTTATAACATTATATAAGTCGTGTGTGTACAACAAGCATTTTTCTTTCCTTGCTCCCCTGATGGAGGGCCAGCCAGCTCCCTCGGAAGGGATGCGTGTGGGGAACAGGAACTGGGGTCAGGAGTTGTATCCCATGCCGCAGGCCCAGATCTATCCAGGCTGACTGGGGTGTGGCTGGTATGTTTAGGAACCATGCAGATAGGGTTGTCAGATACAACAGAGAACACCAAATGCAACTGGAGTTTCAGAAAACAAGGAAATGATTTTTCAGCCTAAGTATATGCCCAATATTTTAGGGAACATACTTTTAAACTAAAAAATCATTCACTGTTCATCTGAAATTCAAATTTAAATGGGCCTTCTCTATTTTCATTGGCCAAATCTGGCAATGCTACCCTGAAACAGAAACCCCCAGCCTGGCTCCCGGAACTCGGTTAAAGAGAAGCTCAGACAGGTGTCATGTCTTTGATCTAGTAGACCTGCTTATGGCCTTGTGCTCCTTGAATAAAAGAAATCTCTGAGTCGTCTTGTTTTGTTGTCTGAGAAGCTCAAGTGCCAAGTTAAGAGGTCCCTCCTCTGGCCCACTCTGGCAGGGGGCCTATGTCTCCACTTTGGAAGCAGCTGGACAAAGATCTTGAAGCAGAAGATTAGGGGCTGCTTCCTTGCAGGAGAGGCTCTGAAGGATATGCCTTCAGATCCTTGCGTTTTCGCGGCAAGCGAGGAAGCGAGGCCAGGTGTACAAAGGGCAAGTGGGGGTGGTCCTGCTGGAGGGAAGCTAAGCCTGCAACCCAGATCACTGAATATCCCAGTACTCCCCAAGAGTTAGGTCTGGGGTAGGGTGACACATGAATCTATCAGTTATTCCTCCAGCGCTCTCTCCTCTCCTCCTGTGTCTGATCACCCTTTGATCTGCCATGTGTTGGAAGGTATGTGCGTTGGGTGCAGTGTCTAAATCCAGACTATTTTCTCTGAACGCCTTTCTGGATTTTGGTCCTGTGACCTACTCCTTCCATCCTGACCTTGGCAGTTCATCATCGAGGACTTTTCCCTATAATTTGATATAATCTTCTAGGAGAGAGGTTATCAAAAGACATTCAAAACCTGGGGCTCAGATGTGATGTTTTGTTTGTTTTTAGCTAGTTGTGTATCAGGTCATGTGTGAGGGGGGCTGGCACATTCTGAAACCCCCACGAAGGCTGCCATGTCACATTCTCTATGAGGGCACATTACTTTGTTCATTTTTGCTTTCTTGGCTTTCACTTCCATTAGCAACAGGTTTCAACAGCTGTGACAACATTCTGCTGCATGGGCAGCAGTGTGTCTGACTACGTGCTGATGACACACACACCACCCGCACCCCACAGCATCAGGAAGGTCAGTGACCTTGTTAGGAGTTTGCCTGATGGAAATGACCCACTGGACCAGCTTGAAATCCCACAAAGCAAAACAAATTCCACACCCAACATTCCCTCAGCTTTGATCCTACCACCGAGGACAAATCATTCATTCATTCACTTATTAAATACTTAATGGAGCACTCACTACATGGAAGGCATTATTCAAAGTGTTGGGGATATAGGTTTGGAGAAAACAGACAAAGTTCTTATTCGTGTGTGTGTGTGTGTTGAGGGCGAGATGACTAATAAACAAATACCATTTATCTGGTGACAATAGTGCTAGAGAGAAAAATAAAGCGGTGAGGGGTGACAAAGTTGCTCTTTTCTGGAGGGAGGTGACAAACCCTTTTCTGATAAGTTGATAATTTGGAAACCTGAAATGAGGAACTAGCTACAAAGATCTAGGGGATAAAGCATTCCAGACAGAGGGATCAGCAAGGAGAGGTGGAATCAAGCCCATCATGCAGAAGGAAGAACACAGGCCAGTGTGCAGGGCAGAGAATGAAGGCAAGAAGAGGTAGGGGAGGAGTAGAGCCCATCAGGCAGGCCTTGCAGGCCACCACGAGCACACTGGCCTTTACTCTCAGTGAGGCTGGAAGGCCCGGAACACTTTGAGCAGAGATGTGACATGATCGGTTTATGTTTTAAAATCAATCATTCTGGCTGCGGTGATGAGAATAGTTTGAAGGGAGGCATGGGAGGCTGGAAGCAAAGACCAGCTGGAGGCTTTTGCAATAATCTAGGCAAGAGATGATGGTCGCTTTGACCAGCAAAGGAGCAATCGAGGTGGTAAGAGATGGTTGGATTCTGGGTTTATTTAGAAGGAACTGCCAGCAGGATTTGCCAGTGGCTGAGATGCAGGGTGTAATATTCCCAGAGGAGGCAAGGAGGACTCTAAAACTTTTGGCCTGAAAAACTGGAAGGATGGAGTTACCTTTTATTGATATGAGGAGACTGAGGGCAGAGCATGCTGTGGGGATGATGAGAATTGGGAGTTTGATTGCGGATACATTCATATGAACATGACCCAGAGCTGTATCCCAGTGGAGATATCAAGTAGGCAGTTAGATATGCAATTCTGGAATCTAGGGGAGAGGTCCAGGCCAGAGACTCAGTTTAGGAGCTGTTGGCAGACAGCATGAGATCATGTAGAGAGTAAATGAAGACAGAGAAGAGCAGGGGTCTGAGGGTGGAGCCCTGAGGTCCTTCTCTGCAGTACTGAAGAGTCATGCTCAGAATCTGGTGGCAAGTCAGGTCACCCACAGCAAAGGCTGGTTCTTTTCGGGTACAGATTTCCTAAATCAAGAACATCCTTGGGAGTGAGTGATGGCTGGAAATGGATTGCACACCTATTCTATTGCACCTGGAGATGGGCAGATCTTGGTGTCCCAGTGAGACTTAAGGTGTATACAATGGGAGACCTTTTGAAGGCGTGAAAGCCAGGCTACACAGGTAGATTGTGGGTGATTACGATCGTGTGCTGATGACAGGCTCTGAGGCCTCAGAGCCTGTGAACCAGAGGTGTAGGCCAAGCAAGTAGATCTCAAGAAGCTGGCTATGCTTGGGTGGGTGGGTGCTGTAGGGCAGGGTCCAGGCAGATGAGAAGAGAGAAGGCATAGAGGAACCTTTCTGTGTGGTGGTTCCGGGAGTGGCCTCTGCAGTCAGGCTGACCCAGGGTCACCCCCAACAAGTTACTGAGCCGAGCTATCACCAAGGAGCTTAGTTAGCACTGAGCCTGCAAGTGACAATCCGTGAATGGCAACTGTTAGGATTGTAATGATCATTCATGATCTTAGGCTACTCTGTCTACATCTGGTCTATTCAAAAAAAAAGCAAGGACAACACGTGGTCCCTTTAAGACGTGAGTCCGGTTTCTCCAAATGGCTGTACTGAAGGTGAAAGAAGGAGGAGATGTATTTTTATGAAGTCAGGAACAGCTCCCTTACTGAGAGAAATGCACCGTGGGAGAACGTGACTCTCAGCAGGGACACATTTTTGTCTCCAAATGAGACAAGAAAAAGAGAAAGGCAAGGAGACGGACCAAAGGACAGAGCCAGGGAGGTGGGTGTGTGGGCTGAGCTGGTCCCTATGTCAGCGAAGAGGCTGACCTCCACCACAGGGCACCAGGGAAGGGCTGCGCTCCAGGACCAGCCTTATCCCTTCATTTTGAGACAAAACCCAGGCCTTGAGCAGGGAAGCAACATGGCAGGTAGAATGGCTTGAAGGCAGAAGGGCTCAGACCAGGTCCAGGTAGGTGGAAGCTGCAATGTGGAATCTGGGCAGAGGTGGGAGGAAGGTGTGAAGAGAGAGGTAGGAACCCTGGCCTGGGATTTAGAACCTCATGGCAAGGACCAGCCTGAGATTCAAATTTGTTATTCTTTTTAAGGAAAAATCAGTGGAACAATGAGTAAAATCACCAGAATAATAACTTTACATTTCACTGTGAAATCATCTAGAGTAGAGGTGACAGGATTCATCCTTAGTTAATCCTTTTTGTGACTTCATTTTCAAAATGATTAAAGTCACAGACAAGGGCATGATAAGGTCTTGGGATGAGGAGGAACCAGGAGCTTTGCTTTAGTTATCCTGCAAAGAGGAGGGCAGTTCCTTGGGTTCCTGTGACCCTGGACATGCAAACCTAGCATTCCCCCCATCTCCTGGCCCATGGATCTCCTCTGGAGTCATGGTCATCATGGAGATCAGTTTGGTTCTCTGGCTTTTCGGTTAAAGGTCAAGGCCTGAAAAGACTTGGACCCAAACTGGAAATTCTGCTTCCCTCTCCATGACTCCCAGTCAGTTCTGAAGCCTCTTCTGTTTGCACGTATCTTGCAGAGGGCACTGGTTTCTCCTGCTCTGACGCAGGCTCCAGCCTCCTGAGCTTGCTTTCCAGGGAATCTCAGCAAACCACAAACAGAATGGCGCTGTTTATTCCTCCTTCAACCAGGCTTGTTTCTAAATAAGAGAAAATTAAATGTCTTCTCTTGCTCTTGAAATATCTGCATGCTGGGATCTGCTGTACTGAGTTCAGAAAAGAACGCAGTAAAGAGCATGGATTTTGAATGAAGAGGCAGAGATCCAGCTCAGGCCCATCTCTGACCCCTCGCTGACCTCACATCATGCTCCTGCCCTGAATCAAAGTCCAAACCAGATCTTGCCTCCAACACAGCTCAATCCAACAATAGAGTTCAGAGGAGCAATAGTGATCTACTTGTTAAGAGGCAAAGATATCTCCCACACTAGAAGCTCTCAAGTACCAAGGCCTGGATCATTCCCTGAGAATGTTTCCCTGCATCCCTCAGGGCTAGTCATGCCCACAGCTTTAGTGTCTCTGTCCCTAGAGTAAGACTCATTCTTCATCACCAGGCAGCATGGGAAGGATGCCAAAGAGACTTGCCTTTGAACAAGGATTTTATGTTTATGCATCCTCAGCCTTCTTGCAAAGGTCTTAACATCTCATTCTCCAAAACCTGGCAATCCATGAAGGATGAAACTGGCTGCCTGTTGGGCGAATAGGCCAGGCACAGGGGTGGGTGCTGGCTTCTAGAGGTTTCTAGAATGAGCAGTTCAGAGGGCCCTGGCAGTTACTGAGCATTCCTCTTTGGGATAGTCCCAGCTCAGCAAAGGTGTACAAGGGGAAGTGAGGAGGGAGGTTATAGGGAAAGAAACAGAATCTGTGTTTCAATGTGCTGAAATCTGTGAGGCTGGGGATTGATCCAGTGATCAATTTCAACTTACCAAGTGGGGTCCAAGACGCAAAGAAAGATTCCCTGAGCTCATTTCACTCCAGATCAGCTGGATCCCAAACTTTTGTGGATTCTCAGCCTGGAGTCTGGCTGAGTCCCCAGTCCCCCTACACCTAGCAGCATGAGATGAAAAATCCCTGGCTAAATTGGCAGGCTTTCACCTCTCTCTGTGGAGCTCTGGAACAGACTAACGAGGTTACCACAGGTGCAGCCTTGCCATTAGCCATAAAAAAAATAAATAAAAAGACTACTCTCTGTTGGAGAACAGTGATGGGGGACACAGGCCCAGAACCTGTTCCTATGGGGCTCTCAAACCATGGGGCCATTTCAGTAACACATTCTTATTTCCCAGCCCAGGATCCATTGACCAGGCGGGCTCTCATTAGGGCGGTCCTGGTGGATTCAACATAGAGGCCCCAGTGCCAAGGACGCCCTCAGTCTTGAGGGCTGAGAGCTAGACCCAAGTGGCCAGCGGTGGTCTTTATGAAGATGTAGCTGCTTGTCCATCTGGCTTGTTGGAGTCAGGTGAGGATAGAGGGAAGAGCTTTAGAGTCTTTTCAACAGGTGAGTGAGTACCCCTCCCCTCAAATCCCCCAGCAGTCAATGAGAATGGAAAATTCATCCTAGCCTCCAAATACATGCCAGGTTTCGTGGTGGGAACTGAGCCCCAGAAGGAAGCTAAATCTTCATCTGTGAGCTGAACAGCAGATCTTTCACCAGGTGGCCCAGGAACAGGCATAGGTTGGGACCAGGGATCTGGATGGTGGCTGGAGCCCCCCCTGAACATCGAGGTCTTCAGGGGAGTCCTGGGGCTTCACTCGTTCATCCATGAGTACATGTTGGAGCTTTGCTTCCAGTGGGAGAAGCAGATAATAAACAACAGATACGTATCTCATGTGTTATTTGGTGACAATCTTATGGAGAAATAAGCCAGGGAATGGGGTTAGGGAGTCTTTGGGTAAGGGTGCCACAAATATAGGTGGTTTTTGTTTGTTTGTTTCTTTATGTAGACTGTTCCCTTGAGAAGAGAATGAGCCAAGATATGGGGATTGGGGAGAGCAACCAGGGAGAAAGACTAGCATGTTCAAGGCAGGAGAAAGAGCAAGGAGCCCAGTGTGGCTAGAAAGGAAGAGAGAGGGATGGGAGATGGCAGGAGGTGCCAGCAGAGAAGGAGCAGGGCTCGATCATGTGGGCCTGTAGGCCACTGTGAGCCCCTGGCTTTTCTTGAGTCAGATGGGAGCCACTGGAAGTTTCTGAAAACAGGGGGCACACAATCTCATATACATGCATCACTCTGGCTGTTGGGTGTGGATGGTAAGCAGAGTAAAGTGAAAAGAGGGTGACTACAGCAGTAATCCTGGTGAGGGATGATGGGCCTCCACAGCCTGGGTTTGAATCCTGAGTCCATCTCATATGAGCTCCATTACTTTGTGGTTTTGTTGCCATGTCTTGTCTGACTCTTGCAACCCCATGGACTATATCTCGCCAGACTCCTTTGTCTATGGAATTTCCCAGGCAAGAATACTGGAGTGGGTTGCCATTTCCTTCTGCAGGGGAACTTACTGACCCAGGGATTGAACCTGGGTCTCCTGCATTTGGATTTTTTTTTTTACTGACTGAGCCACCAGGGAAACCCTCCTTTACTTAGGATAAGCTATTTAATCTCTCTCTGCTTCTGTCTCCTCATCGGTGAAACAGACTAGTGCCCATTCTTCATAGGGCTCTTTCTAGGGTGGTTGCAAGCATTAAATGAGGTAATACATGCACAGTGCCTGGCACACAGGAAGTGTTCCAGCATCAGCCATTATTACACTGCTGCTGATGCTGTTAGTGGGACACATGCAGTTTAGAGATGGGAGATCAATATCTTCAGGGGCAGAGGATATCTACATTTGACTTCAAGGGTTTTGATGGACTTCCTAAAGAGCAAGCTTCAGCTTCTAATAAGGTAGGAAGCAGAGCAGCTGCTGACACAGTCCAGCCTGCAAGCTATGAAGTCCTGAAGGCTGCTGGGCACAGTTCATGAAGCAGGGCTGGGGCTGATGCGTAGGAGACAGATCAAAACCCTCTGAGGAATTGAGAGGCTCCAGGGGACTGCTGGACACTTAGCAAAATCCACTAGTGTATTTGGATTAGAGATACTATCTCAAAAGGTTGACCAGACATTTTAGAACGGGTTACAAGCATCTCTGCTTCTAAGCCAGAGGACACAGGACAGAAACCAAGAACTTGAGGCTAAATTTTTTCATGGAAAATGATCCAGCTATGCACCAGGGTCTGAGGGGGTGTATGGACTAACAGACTTCTCCAGAATCATATGCTGTCTTATTCTTGGGATTGTGGTTTATCAAGTCATTTTGACAGGCAGTGGGACGACATTGATATTCTCTACCCGTGTCTGCCTCACTTCTTCCCCTTAGAAGCCTCTCACTCTTGTTTTTCCCTTCTTCTTATAAATGGGATTATCCAGTTCTTGAGTGAGTGTGGAGGGCAGGGGTTTGTCTCAGAAAACAGCCAACCAACAACCAAACAACCAGTAACTGACTAATAACCAACCAACTAACCAATGACAGAATAATGGGCCCTCAAGGATGCCCATGTCCTAATTTTTGGAACCTATGAACATGTTACTTTCCAAGGAAAAGGCAGCTTAGGGTTATTAATTGACTGGCCTTAAAACAGGCATATTGTCCTAGATCATCCAGATGGGCCCAATGTAATAATGTACTTGCATGTTAAGTTGCTTCAGTCATGTCTGACTCTTTGTGACCCTATGGACTATAGCCTGCCAGGCTTCTCTGACCATGAGATTCTCCAGGAAAGAACACTGGAGTGGGTCACCATGCCCTTCTTAAGGGGATGTTCTGGACCCAAAGATCAAACCTGTGACTCCTGCATCTCTTGAATTGCAGGTGGATTCTTTACCACTGGGCCACCAGAGAAGCCTAATGTAACCACAGTGTCCTTAAAAATGGAAGGGAGGAAGAAGGGGAGGTCAGAGTGATGAGATGTAAGAAAGATTCAACCTTCCATTGCTGGTTTTGCAGATGGAGGAAGGGGCCACAGGCCAAGGAATGTGGGTGGCCTCTAGAAGCAGGAAAAGGCAAGGAACAGGAGTTGCCCCTGGAGCCTACAGAGATGAACACAGCCCTGCCAGTACCCTGATCTCAGCCCAGTGAGACCCATGTCAGGCATCTGAGCTTCAGGATAATGAATTTGTACTGTTGAAGCCAGTTAGTTTGTGGCAACGTGTTATAGCTGAAATAGAAAACAAACACAGTAACGATTTAAACTCTCTTTTCCACACGGTCAATCCCAGGGCTGCAGCATATGTGGCCCTCAGCCTGCTGCTACAGCCTTAGTTCACAAGGTCCCCTGTCCTGTGCTCCAGCCTGCCTCTCACCTCTGCCAATGTTTGAGATTCCTCCTAGAAGGGTCACTATGTCTTACATTTGCACAGAGCTTTCAGCCTTGCTAAGCACCTTCCACAGTCCCACATACACAGAAGTTACCCTCTCACTGCATAGAGGCCTCTTTGAGGGTAAAATCCTAGACTGAAGTATGTATCTTGTCAGTCCTGGTATGGAGAAGCTTACACATATGCTGAGTCACTTCAGTCATGTCCGACTCTTTGCAACCCCATGGACTGTAGCCTGCCAGGCTCCTCTGTCCATGGGATTCTCCAGGCAAGAATACTGGAGTAGGTTAGGGAGAAGCTAAGCTATGATAAAAGTGGGCACAGGATTGAAAACATGAGGGTAAGGAGGAGGTCACAACATGTTGCCAAGGGCACTGGCCCTACCTCCTGGATTAGCTGCAGCTCTTAGACTCCCCAAAGACAGGGCCATGCTTTGGCCCTTTAACTACAGATAGAGTAAGGGGTTCAGTAAACAGTTGCTGGCAACATTTCCCTTAGGACTCTCTCCTGGTTTCTTTAGGTTCTATCATGAACTCTACCAGATACCTTCACTCCAAGGACCTCCAGTTGAAGGACCCCTTCGAGAGAGTCTTATGGAGAGAGTCTTAATTCTGGGTGCGCCTCTAGTGTCGGACTCCTCGGTAGGTCCTGCTCTGGTCTCTGCTCCAGGCAGGACAGTCCCCGGGCTTGTCCTTGTCTCCACAGGTGGATGCAGGGCAGAGGGACCTGGGTGTGGGGAGCCAAGGGCCACCAGGGCAGGCCCGCTCTTCCCTCTTGTGGGCACGGCCCGTCCTGTTACTCTGGGTCACTCTAGGTAAACAGGAGAAAGAAAACAATGTCTGTCAGCTACAAAACGAACCCATCAGGAAAGGAGTGTTACTGCCAAGTGTTCTCAGAGGGCACGGCAAACAAAGAAGGTGAAAACCTGCCTTTCACATCAGGTCCCAGTTCGGGTCCATGGGCTCTGGTGGCTCGTCTGGGAGCAGAGATCTGGTGGCCCTTAAAGAGACCCCCTTTCTACTTGCCTGTCTCCACTCCTCCAGGGTTACTGGGCCTGTTCCCTCAGCTCCTGAGTGAGAGGCTCCTGACTGCAGAGCCAGTCGGGGGCAGAGGCTGCTGGGATCCAAGCTGTGTTAAGCCGGGCTCCGTGGCAAACCGGGGAGCCCGAGGCAGTGCAGCCTTGCTGGCTGTGCCCTTTCGGTAGTGGCATTCCCATCTCCAAGGAAGCAGCCACGTCAACACAGGACTTCAGCATCTTGCCCTTTGGGGAGGCAGAGGTGTCCCATAGCAACTGGGGCTGTGATCTGCATATGACAGCGCTTTGCATCTATTCAGCACTTTTCCTCCCCCTGCTCTCTTTGAAACAAGCTTGCCCTATACCCAAGTTCCCTGTGAGTCCCATACAATGAAAACAGCAGTTGACAGGTTCCCTGTAACTTGTGAAATCTGAGTGCATCCAAGGAGAGAAAGAGAGCGCTCATTACTGAAACACAAAACGAGCGCCTTGCAAGGCACGGCTAGCTGGCCCTTCAGTTTGCTACCGCTGACCCCGCTGCCCTTCTGAGCACAATGAACAGAGGGAGGAGAGGGAGACAGAGGTCTTTGCTCCTTAAGTTCCCAATTGATCACCCTCCTAACCCCTCTGGGGGCTTCTTCATCTAAACAATTCAGGTGACAGAGGTCAGGCCTCCAGCCATTCCTCCGGGGAGATCTTCGCTCTCCCTGAAGGGACTTTCCCAGGTGAAACAAAGACAAGCTCTAGAAGCCTCAAACAGACTCCTGCTGGTGATGAAACTGCGGAAACAGAGAAGGGGGAAGTTAGAGGTGCCCAGAATCACAACACGGGGCTTCAGCCCTTTCATCCAGCAGGACCTCGACACCCTTTTCATACCCTGGGACTGGGCCATGCACTGTGACAGCCCAGTCGTGTCCAGACTCCAACATGGAGGCCGACGACTGTCCACCTTGCTTGGGACTGGGAAAAGGAAGCCGTGTGAGGGGCATTAACTGCCCTATGTTTGCTCACACTGGTGTTTAGCTGATTAACCAGACATTTAATATCTCCTCAAAATCAGAGGATGAGAAAGAGGAGGAAGTGAAGGCAGAAGAAGAAGAAGAGGAGGAAGAGGAAGAAGAAATTCATGAAGTAGGCCAAAACAGTGCAAGCTCCCAAAGGAGGCCTATAGAGAACTATGACCCATTCCTGAGGCTGTCCAGGGAGGACTCGGGAGGACCCAGCCCTGCTGCCCGGATGGTCCACCCCATTGTGCACAAAGCAACACGGGACAGGGTGGATGAAAGAAATACACTGGCTCTGGGGCTTATCCCACCCAGTCCTCAGAAGAGCAAGAGATGACTAAGCAGGATAGGGCTCTATTCTTTCATTTCTGATTCCAGAAGCAGCTACTGAGTGAATACGCAGTCCTATTGTACCAATGATCTGCTATCAGTTTACCTGGGAGCATAGGCAATCATTTAACCATTGTGTTTCCAGTTTTATCACTGGGAAATAAATTGTATGACTTGCAAGTCTCTAAATATGCCATCTGGTTTCACTTTTCCCTCTTCCTGCTGGAGTGTCCTCTACCCACTCACCGGCCTGATAGATTCTTGCTGCTTCTTCAAGTTACATATTTAGTGCTATATTCTTTATACATAGTTATATATTAGCACTGTTCACATTGTATTATGGTGATCTGTTTACTTAGTTTTCTGTTACAAGACTATAATTCCTTCGAGGGTAGGATCAGCCTCAGTCAATCATTATTGATTTTGGTATTGTTGGTGGTTAGCTATTTAGCCATCACCTGAAGAATTGAATTGAATCATGATTAGGATAATTGTTTCTTTTCAGTTCCTAGATTGGGATTTATTCAATAACCAAGGACTTGTTGGAACAGGGCTATGGTACTACATAATTCTTGTTGCTTAGTCACTCAGTTGTATCTGATTCTTTGTGACCCCATGAACTGTAGCACACCAGACTTCCCTGTCCTTCACTATCTCCTGGAGCTTGCTCAAACTCATGTCCATTGAGTCAGTGATGCCATCCAACCATCTCATCCTCTGTCATCCCCTTTTCCTCCTGCTTACTATCTTTCCCAGCATGAGGGTCTTTTCTAATGAGTTGTTTCTTTGCATCATGTGGCTAAAGTATTGGAACTTCAGCTTCAGCATCAGTCCTTCCAATGAGTATTCAGGACCGATTTCCTTTAGGATTGACTATTTGATCTGCTTGCTGTCCAAGGGACTCTCCAGGGTCTTCTCCAGCACCACAGTTCAAAAGCATCAATTCTTCTGTGGCCTTCTTTATGGCCCAATTCTCACATCCATACATGACTACTGGAAAAACCATAGTTTTGACTAGACGGACCTTTGTTGGCAAAGTAATGTCTCTGCTTTTTAACATGCTGTCTAGGTTGGTCATAACTTTTCTTCCAAGGAGCAAGTGTCTTTTAATTTCATGGCTGCAGTCACCATCTGCCGTGATTTTGAAGCCCAAGAAAATAAAGTCTCTCACTGTTTCCATTGTTTCCCCATCTATTTCCCATGAAGTGATGGGACCAGATGCCATGATCTTAGTTTTCTGAATGTTGAGTTTTAAGCCAGCTTTTTCACTTTCCTCTTTCACCTTCATCAAGAGACTCTTTAGTCCCTCTTCACTTTCTGCCATAAGGGTGGTGTCATCTGCATATCTGAGGTTATTGATATTTCTCCCGGCAATCTTGATTCCGGCTTGTGCTTCATCCAGCCGGGCATTTCACAAGATGTACTCTGCATATAATTAAATAACAGGGTGACAGTATACAGCCTTGACGTACTCTTTTCCCAATTTGGAACCAGTCCGTTGTTCTATGTCCAGATCTAACTGTTGCTTCTTGACCTGCATACAGGTTTCTCAGGAGGTAGGTAAGGTGGCTTGGGATTCCCATCTCTTTAAGAATTTTCCACAGTTTGTTGTGATCCACACAAAGACTTTAGCGTAGTCAATGAAGCAGAAGTTTTTCTGGAATTCTCTTGCTTTTTCTATGATCCAATGGATGTTGGCAATTTGATCTCTGGTTCCTCTGCCTTTTCTAAATCCAGCTACCTAATTCTAGGGACCCTATTCACATGGATATTATGAGAATGAGACCCCCAGAGCTATTCAGTATGGTGGCCCTGTTTATGAAACTCCTACACAGGCACAATGGGGGAATCCAAGTACTAGGAGTTTCCACTCTAGTTACAGAGAGGGAGCTAACGTGGAAGGATGAAATAAGGGCATTGTCAAGGGTGTCCCTACCTGTCGGTACAGCAAGAGTCCTGGGAAAGGAGAGATCTGTGAGGACTACAGTTACTGGAAGGGTTTTGGGGAAGAAAGTAGAACTTCCATTATTTATGATGATGAAAATAGGATTATAAGAAGAAGGTGCAGAGAGAGTTTTTAGGGTAGAAAAACTGTTCTGTATGAAGCTATAATGGTAGATACAGGTCATTATAGTCAAAATCCACAAAATGTATACCACCATGAGTGAACCCTAATGTAAACTATGGACTTTGGGTGATTTTGATGTGTCAGTGTAGGTTCATCACTTATAACAAATGTACTCACTCTGGCAGAGGATGCTGATAGTGGGGGAGAATTTGCGTGTGTGGGGACAGGGTATATAAGAAATCTCTGTACTTTATGCTCAGTTTTGCTGTGAATCTAAAACTGCTTTAAAAAAAATTAAGTCCATGTTTTTACAAATGTATGAGTCCATTTTCAAGCATGTTGAAAAAAAGAGCCAGCAAAATACTTGGGGAAGGCAACAAACAACATGACTCAACCATAGATTGTGGAAAAGAGTATGTATTAGAGAGTAATAAGAATTTACGTTGGGTAGGCAAGGTGGGGCCAGATGGTGAAGAGTCGTGTAAGTCAAGCAGAGAAGTTGGGACTCGATTCTGAAGAACACAAGAGGCCTTGTAGGTTTTAGAGCTGAGAAGTGATGTAATGAAAATTATAGCCGCAGAAGCAGAATTTGACGAGTATTAAGAGAAACTAGAACACTCTCCCAGTCATCAAGGCAGCAAGAGTTTCTCCCAGCCCAGCAGCCGTATGCTGTGACCTCATGATTATCTGTGAACAGAGCTATGGAAGATTGCGGTGGATCTGGCAGCAGTGGGTAAGATCCTACAGTGTTCCGTTGAGTATGGATTTTCTAGAAATGGATCAAGATTGAGTTACAAGTGAATCAGGCATACCATGTGATGCAAGGAGTGCACAAGTGTGAGGAGCTGGCCTGGCTATACTGCTTCTTGCTGTTTGAAATATGGCCTTGGTGTTGCTTTCTTAACATCTAACAAAGACAATAAATAAGACAGTGCTGTGGACAACGGGCCACATTCGCCTTCTTGTTTACTCTCTGGGTTTTTAGTACAGAGGGTGAGAGATGAAGATGTGGATTTTTTTATAAGTTGCACCTTGGGAGTGAGGCAGTCATTCAAAAAATAGTTATAGGCTCTGAGGACAGTGCAGCAAAACAAACTCCCTACTCTCCCAGAGCTACCATTCTAGTAAGAAGCTGTGTAAAGTTAGCTTCTCATCAGTTGCAGAGAAACGTGGGTCCTAGAACTTCTTAAGCTGGAGAGGCTAGGAGAGAAGGGGCACAAAAACCAGAGAAATACGGGGCTTTGGCACCATGAGGAGGGAGAAAGCTTACCTTGTTCTAGAAAAGCAGTCCTCACATTTTCTACCCCCCACCCCACGCCCAAAGGATGCAAACAGATATATAGGCACGAGTGGCTTGTGGTGATAGTGATACCAGGAAAGGATGGGAGAGGTGAAACTCCCCTGGAGAGGAGAGATCCAGATACTCTTCCAGCTGCATCAGGATAAAGGGATGGAGTGAGATGCACATGGGAGCAGCTGCTTCCTCTGAGCATTCTCCAAAAATAGCATCTTTCCAGCAAGATCTTAAAAAAGTACTGTTGACATGAAGATGTTAAGTCCATCATGAAAATACATTAGGAGGAAAGCAAGATTCAGTCTGTCTAACGTGTAATCAAAGTATTAATAATCTGGCGTGAGACACAGAGAGAAGCAGGGGCGGAGGGGTTAGGGGTTAGGCTTCTCAGTATGCCTGCTCTGCCTGGTATGGAGACCTGGCTGTCCAGGTCTCAAGAATTAGTATACCCAGCAATCCCACTGCTGGGCATACACACCAAGGAAACCAGAATTGAAAGAGACACGTGTACCCCAATGTTCATCGCAGCACTGTTTACAATAGCCAGGACATGGAAGCAACCTAGATGTCCATCAGCAGACGAATGGATAAGGAAGCTGTGGTACATATACACAATGGAATATTACTCAGCCATTAAAAAGAATACATTTGAATCAGTTCTGATGAGGTAGATGAAACTGGAGCCCATTATACAGAGTGAAGTAAGCCAGAAAGAAAAACACCAATACAGTATACTAATGCATATATATGGAATTTGAAAGATGGTAACGATAACCCTATATGTGAGACAGAATAAGAGACACAGATGCATAGAACAGTCTTATGGACTCTGAGGGAGAAGGTGAGGTTGGGACGTTCTGGGACAATAGCATTGAAACATGTATATTATCATATGTGAAACAGAGCACCATTCCATGTTCGATGCATGAGACAAATGCTCAGGGCTGGGGCAATGGGATGACCCAGAGGGATGAGATGGGGAGGGAGGTGGGAGGAGGGTTCAGGATGGGGAACACATGTAAACCCATGGCTGATTCATGTCAATGTATGGCAAAAACCACTACAATATTGTAAAGTAATTAGCCCCCAACTAAAATAAATAAATTTATTTAAAAAAAAAAAGAATTAGTATAAAACTAGGTCAATGGATCCAAGTCACGGAGTGGCAGATTCCACCTCAGTAAGAAAAAAAAACCACCTAAGGATGAAAACTTTCAAACAATGGCTCAGATGTCAAAGTAGTGGACAGCCCATTCTGGGAGAATTCAAACCCCAGGATGGTCATCTGTTGGAACAGGGATGTTAGACTCCACGGTCAGTCAAAGGCCTCCCATTCTCCCAACCTCAGATTCTAGTTAAGGAAAGCAGAGATCTGAAAGGTAGAAGGAGGAGTCTGAGGATCAGCCTCACCTAGAATCCAGAGAAAAACCTTTTAGCAGCAAGTATAAGACTCCCAAAGCTGGTTCTTTTGTTTTTTTAAGAATAGTTAACATTTATTAACCACTTTACATGAACGAAAGTTCTAAACATCTTAATCCTTACAACCACCAATGAAATAGGCATTTCATTATTGCCATTTTATACGTGAGAAAACAGGTACAGAGAGGTTGAGTCACTTGCTCAGGGGCACACAGCTAGAGGGTGCTAGGCAAGGATTTTTAACACAGGTGGTCTCCCTCCACTATGCAGTACAAAACCATTGTTGAACACCTACTAGATGCAAGGCATGCTGATAGGTGCAAAAGCTGGTTCTCAAAATTGAATGTCGACAGAATTCATTCCCTGCCAGCCCTTCATCCCCAAGGGCTTAGCAGTCATTCTTTCTGCTGGGAGTTATTTTTTAAAAAATGCCCAAAATGGAGAGGCAAGAAAGTCAAAGGAGAGGCTTGCTCAGAATTAGAACACAGTCCTCAAGGGTCTATGCAGAAACTCAAGAACAGAAGGGCCTGGCTCTGGCTAAGTCAGATCCCAGCTGCTCCCAGCCCTCCTCGGCCATCTCGGGTGATTGAACAAACAGCTCTAAATCACCTTGTGGGAGAGGAAGCCTGGTTCTCACAGGAGGGCCTGAGACTGGCCCCTGATAAGGCCACTCGTCGTGTCTGGCTCCCCGTCCCCACCCTTGCAGCCGGGCCTACGGTGGATGCCGCGGAGTTCAAAGGCGCTACTTCCCTTGGAGCCACATCAAGGACTGGAGTGATGAAAGAGTCCTCTGACCTCCTCACAGTGAGGATGGAACCACCTTTGTATCATGTGCGTGTATGTGTGTGTGCTGAATTTTTCCTGTCACTATTGTGTTTTCATGCACTAGATGTAGAATATCTGAAAACAATCATCGGAAATAGTCTCTCACCTACGGCCAGAGGCTGGAACCTGGCCCAATGTGGGGGAGAGTATGTGTTCTCCCTGTGAGAACCTGGTGACCCACGTTAAGGGGGCTCATTAGAGGGCACGGCTGGGCTTTCTCAGCCTGGGCCCTGAACACTGGCTCTCTGAGATTCCCTCCACCCACGAGGCCGCAGGCTCTGATGGGAAGGGCCCCAGCCCAGCAGCTCTCTCAGTGGGAGAGGTCCACCTGGAGGCCACACCTTATCATCCGACCTGTAATGGGCCTCCATCTCCAGGTATACCACTTCTGCCTGAACACAACCTGATAGCAAGGCCACTCCAGGCCTGAAGTCCAGCCCACTCTTGGGCTCTTGGGAAGGGGCCTTGTGGTGGAGGCAAGCCCTCTGGGGAGACGATAGGATTTCCACCCATCCTGAGGTCAAGGTTGCTGGGTGCTGGTGGTGGGGAGTTGACGAACTCTGTGGCAGTAAGGAAGGCGTGAGGAGGCTTCTCTAAGCCCAGCTCCCCCTCAGACCTGCACGGGCCTCCTGTCTAGGAAACAGGGACACATCATACTCTCACAGGCCTGCCCCACGCTGGGGTGGACCGCCCGGCTCCAGAGGCCTCCAGTTAACACAAAGTGCCACAGCAATGCTAACAGGAGCCATCCAGGCCTCTGCGGTGTGACCTCTCCTGTGAGGAGCCAGGCCAAGTGGTGGGTCAACACCCACAGGCCAAGAAGTAGAGTGGGAACACTGAGGAGGGAAAAAATGAGAAACATGAAGGTTTGCACTGAGGGAGACTGGCTGGGCGAGCCGGTTTGCAGGCCTTCTCGGCCATTCTCTGTTGGCCCTGAGGTTTAAAGGATCCAATGAGGAAAAATCAGGCTCCAAACCATGATGGCCAAATATCCCCCAAAGGAGCAGATCACCCTTCTTCTGCCCCAAACACAGGGCAGAGCAAATGCTATTAATAACCCTGGCCGCTCCCAGGTCCACTTGGGGTGCTCAGGGCTGCAGCTTGCTCCTCGGATGCGGCCAGCTGTTTCAAACAGGTTTGGGAAAGTGATCTTTGGCACGGAATGAAGAAGGCATATGTGTGTGTGTGTGTGTGCACACACACACGCGTACAGCGGGATGGGAGGGGGCAACCATGAGTCCTCTATCAGGGCCAATGTTATTTTTAATCGCCGAGAATCAGCCCATGGCTGTGCCTCAAGGCTGCAGAGCACGGGCTTGCCAGGGGTCCGAAACTGACTTCAGAGGAGGTAAGAAAGCCGGTCCCAAGGACGGTTCATTACCGAGCTGTCGTGTCTTATGGAAAATCAGGTGACGCCTCGGAGTTTATACAATCCTCTCCCCACCACCTCTCCCTCTTTCATTCCCCTCTAAAAAGGGAGCAGTGAATTTGAGCAATCTGGGAATTTTGGTTTCTGCCCTGCCCCTGAAGCATGACCGATGGCCCATTTTTCAAGCCAAATCTCACTCCTTGCAGGCAGCTGTTAGGAAACCACAGAAGGTGCTTGAAGGAGCACAAGAAATGGCTGGTTCTAATCTGGGGGAAAAAAATGAATTAACAAGGCAGCTACTTATGGAAGAATGTTTTCTTTTCTTCGGCCTCAGCCTGCATATTTTCACAACATGTGTACTCTGTTACCTTGTCACTTCCCTGTTTTCTTTGGGTAAATAACTGGGCTCTGGTCTTAGGGGAAAAAAAAAAAAGCCAGATCGGGAGGATCTCTGGGGAGGCCTGCCTGGCTGGGCTGGAGGGGGGTCGCGTGAGCGTGCTCTGGGGACCGAACAGGCATGTCCCAGACCCAGCCCGGCCTGTTCTGGATGGGGCTTCTCACTGAACTCTGCAAGTCACGGTGTGGGAGTCAGGGAAGGGGGGAAGCCCCTTCCCTCAGCCATGGGGCTGCAGGCCCCAAAGCTAGGGGGAAATAAAGGACTTTTCTCTTTTGCCAAGTCAAATGGGAAGCCCTCTCTGAACTTCACAGAGTCAACACAGCACACCCTGGCTTTTCTCCCAGCCTCGTCTTCCCACTCACCAGGGAGCCACCCCAATGAGGGGGGGGGGGTTGGACCCAGGGAGCCCCACTGTGAACCCTGCAGGACCTTGGTTCCTTTCATGGAACACAGAGGAGGGTCTTCCTCGTTAGCAACATAGCTGGTGCCTGGATGTGGAGGCAACGGTCTCCATCTAGAAAATGCTCCATGGGTTTTGGGTCTCTCTTGCAGAGATGTTACTTTGTTCTTTTTCACTTTTCTGGCCCAGGGATACTTACCTTCGGCTATCTTGCCTTGGGCTTTTGTACCAGATGAGTACAAAACAGCATCACTGACCTTTAAGACATGTGCTACTGATGAGGGGGCAGGAGGACAGCTGCTTCATGGCTACCTGGTTATCCTGACAAATTGAGATCTTTTATTTACAAAGCTATAGCATCTCTTAGGTGCTCACAGCTGATCATTAGATCAAAGAACCATTACTGATAGTGCTCCTTTTGATTGCAATGCTTGCAAAAGGAGCTAGTTTACCATGCAGTGAAACACGTGTGCTGGCTGCACCCTGCAGGGGGAAACTGGGGCAAAGTGTCTTTCAAGGCTGAGACCAGTACCCTGCCACACACACACACACACACAAG
This sequence comes from Giraffa tippelskirchi, assembly GCF_054371585.1. Lineage (NCBI taxonomy): Eukaryota > Metazoa > Chordata > Mammalia > Artiodactyla > Giraffidae > Giraffa > Giraffa tippelskirchi. The sequence continues at coordinate 140,628,345 of NC_137281.1, read as the reverse complement.
GTGGCAGAGGCATTAGTTGGGGGCCGTCTGGGCCTGCGTTTGTGCCTTTCCTTTCTCCATCTGCTCGAGAGTCTTTGATTCCAACCTGGAACTCCCTATATCACTTTGTAGATCACACAGCCTTCAGCAGGCGGAGGTTTGGAATTCAAACCCGTAGTTTTCGGTTGCAGAGTTCTGGCCCCCATCTGTTGAGTGGAGCTTCCTTCAATATCACTGGGAGGGCATCCATGTTCCATGAGGTGGGGTTACTTGGAGAGGAAGGCGGGTGTCATTGTAGGCATCGCTTATTTCAAACTGGCACTTGCAGGGTGTCAAGGACCTTCAGAGGGAGGAAAAGGGAAAACCAAAGCTTTCCGGTAACAGGGGAACAAAGACACTTGTGGACCATCCAAACCATTTGTGTGGCCCAGTTCTGCAAAAGGCAGCTTTGGAGATGCGCTTCAAGGCAGACAGGCAGTGGTGAGGACAAAGGCCATAGCCCAAGGTCACAGAGCCCTTGCTGTTCCCAGGACGGCTCAGGACTTTGTACATATCAACTCAGATTTAAGCCTCTCAATAACCCTCAGAAGCAGGTACTATTGTCCTCCTTTTCCAGAGGTGGACACTGAGGTGCAGAGATAGTAGGTGGGCTGTTCAAGTTCACCCTGAGAGATTGGACAATGACAATCACCCAGGCAGGGTGAGTCCAAAGCCAGGGCTTTTGTTCTTCATGCGGGGCTGACTCTGGGGAGAAGCTGCAGGAGCCCCTCCTTGTCACGAACAGCATTTAGGAGCAGTTCCTTCATTCGGCTTGACGGCCTGTCCCACGCCAGCAGAAAGCGTCCGGGTCTCTCCAGTCACTGTCCCAGCTGTGTTTCCAGGCAGGGCCCTGCAGTGTTGGTTCCTGAGCCATCACATTTGCAGCTGCCCTCCCTCCACTCAGCTCCTCAGGCCCAAGCCCATGCCCACCTGGTTTGTATTTGTGCCTCAGTCTGTACTCTCACACTTCTGGTCTTTCCTTCCTCCTTGTCACCTCTTCCTCTAAGTGCCCTGGGTGGCACTTTGCAGGGTAGAGGCCCCGAGTCAGCCAGCCTGCCCAAGCACCCAAGGGTGGCAATTAGACAACCAGCACCGGAATCCTCTAGGGTGCTTCAAGAATGCAGATTCTCAGGCGTTGCTGTAAACCTCATTAAGTTTCTCAGCCATGAGACTGGAAATCTGCATTTTAAACAAGCTCCCTAAGGGGTTCTGATGCTCCCTAAAGTTTGAGACCCATAGTTTAGGCATTTTATGAATTAGGATGTATTGAACACGAGCCAGATGTAGCCACACTGAAACCAGACAGCAACACACTGAACTCTGCCTCTTGTGGTTCAGAGGCTGTAGAGCAGGTGCCGTGCAAAAATCTGGGAGTTTATCTGGGTCCCGGCATGGGTAAGGGAGCCTGGGCTGAGAGGAAGTGAGGACTGGCACAGGAAGATGTAGGAGGTGATATGGTCTCTCTGCCAGTCCATTTGAAAGTCCTAGAGAGGCGAAGGCCTGGCAAAAAATTCCCCAGCAAAAGTTCCAAGTAGAGTGACTCCAGAACCCCATTTTAAAAGGCATTCCTGAATCTGGCCATTTCCTGCTGGATGATCCCAGCAAACAGGATGGAGAGTATATCAGGCCCTCGGGAGGGGGGTTCTGGAAGGGGAACACATGTACACCCATGGTGGATTCATGTCAATGTATGGCAAAACAAATACAATATTGTAAAGTTAAAAAACAGGTAAATAAACTAATTAAAAAAAATAAAACCAGGCCCTCGGGCTATCAGAAGGGAAAGCAGATAGCCTGCAATGCAGAAAGAACGCGGTGGACACCCAGGTAGGCCACTTGGGGCAAAGGAAAGGACTCTCCAGCACTGCTGAAGGTCATTTTCAGAGGCTTAGGAGAGAGGCTGCCCCTGAGAGACCCTGAGTCCCCAACTCATTAATGGAAGACAATCCTGGGCAGGCCACTGTGTCCAGATAATGAGATTAAACTTTTGATCAGTTTGGAGTTTGAGGAAATGAAAACAAGAAAAATCCTTTATAAAATTGGAAAAGTTTTTCCTCAACTCACCAACAACTCCCAAACAACTGAACACAGAGTACTTTAAACTTGGCACGTGGTAGAACCTCTGTGAAAATAATTTCTCAGCTCGTTTGAAGGAAAATAGTGCTATTTTGGTAACCACCTATAACATCTGGGCGTGCTCAGTGGAAGTAACTCAAGTGAAAATGTGACTGTTAGTCTGGAAGATGGTTAGAAGATGAGAGGGAGATGCTGTCTAAAGCATCACCAACTCAGTGGACATGAATGTGAGCAAACTCTGGGAGAGAGTGAAGGACAGGGAGGCCTGGGGTGCTGCAGGCCATGGGGTCACAGAGCAGGACGCGACTTAGCAACTGAACAACAACAACAACAGCAAAGTGGGACTAGGAGGAGAGAGGTGAGGTGAGGTGGCATGAACACGGGGAAACCTTGGGTACACGGAGGCCAACTTCTCCTTCTCCTTCTGTGTCCACATGGACTCGGATGAGCCCCGTCAAGTCTCTGGGTCCGGGGAGCACAGAGATGAGCAGGGGAGAGCCCAGTGCAGCCAGCAGAGCGGCTGCCCTGTGGCACAGGGGCCACCCAGGAGGACACACGGAGCCTCTGTCCACTCTGCAGGCTGGAGTCCTCCTCAGAGTCCAACCTGGTCAAACCCAGACCTTTCCCACTGTCTCTTCAGAAAACAGACTAACAGCGGCTCTGTGGTCTTCTTCAGATGAATAAAATTAGAGCATCACTCAAAGTTGCCCCTATGATGTGTATTTATATAGTGTCATATATTTATTTACATTGTGTTGCATAGCACTTATACAAATCGTAAACACCTATCATTTGTATTTATATAATGTTTCACATATAGTGTCATATATATTTATACAGTGTCGTATATATGACACTATACAAATACAAATTGAGGGTGTTCATATGTATATTACAAATAGCTATTACATTATAGGTATATATAGGTAAATATCTATATATATATAGGTATTTGTGCATATATATATATATACACACACACATATACATACACATGGGCTTCCCTGGTGGCTCAGCAGTAAAGCATCTACCTGCCAATGCAGGAGATGCAGGTTCAATTCCTGCATTGGGAAGATCCCTTGGAGAAGGAAATGGCAACCCACTCCAGTATTCTTGCCTGGGAAATCCCATGGACAGAGGAGCCTGAAGGGCTACAGTCCATGGGGTCACAAAAGAGTTGGACATGACTTAGTGACTAAACAACAACAACTATATATATATACACACACACAGGCACATATATGTTGGTCTTTGTATGTATATATAAAACACTATACAGAAAGACAAATCATACATACAGACATGCATGAGCCACTGGTTAAGTTACCTAAGACTTCCCAATGAAACCACAGACAATAAACATTTGACTCTTACTCTTACTGAGGGTTGAATTGTGTCCCCCCAAAGATATACTGAAGTCTTAACCTGTGAATTTGACCTTATTTGTACATAGGGTCTTTGCAGATGTAACCAAGATGTGAGTTAAAATGAACTCATACTAGAGGAGAGAGGGCCCTTATTTCAATATGACTGGTGTCCTTGTAAGAACAACAGAGACAGACATGCAGGGGTGAAGGCCCCATGGAGATGGAAAGAGATTGGAGTGATGCATCTTATAAGCCAGGGAACTCCAAGGATTGCCAGCAACCATCTGACGCTAGGAAGAAGCAGAAGAGGGGTCCTTCCTGAGAGCTTGGATGGCTCTACAGGCACCTTGACTTTAGACTTCTGGTCTCCAGAACTGAGAAAATGCGTTTCTGTTGTTTTAAGCCACCCACTTAAGCACCAGTGTGTGAGTCTTTGCTAGGGCAGCCCTAGGAAATGAAAGGCCTCCTGCTGTGGAATGGAAGGGAAGCAAAGCCTTCGTGTTCACCAAGCTTTTGCATCTGCTGAGCCCCCACTTCTTGGCCCCTTTCCCTGGCAGTCTCTGTCTCTCAGGGGAAGGGGTAGGGTGGAGATACTTAACTGTTTCCAACTGAAACCAACATCTGACAGATTATGAAGCTCCTATACCCCTCCACCCCGCCCCCAGTCCTTGATGGTGATGGCTGATGGCTCAGGGCAACTGGCCACCTACCCTAAGTCCAAGCCTGGTCATCTGGAAACGGGGAGGTGAGAGAGGATGACACTTCATAACCTTTCTCTCCCTGCCCCACTCTCTCCCAGCACCAGGACAGCTTTTTTGAGAGCTTTGAGCACAAAGTGTGGTGGAAATTTATGGCTAGTGTTCTTCTAGATGGGAGTTTCAGGCTGTTATAGAGTTTTGTCTTTTCACTTTAATGGTACACAGGAATCCTCCCCACCCTCCTCCAAACAGCCACACATCTTTTTAAAATTTGCACCTTTTTTTTTTCAGACTGGTTTCCTATGGTGAAGGAGAGGGTAGGAAATGCCCAATAAATCATCCATCTGTCCTCACTCAATTGAGAGGCAGGAAATGCCGAGAACAGTCCCCTTACCTTTTCCACTTTGAATATAACAAGAGCTATCAGGACCCTATGAAGGACAGCCTCTCTGACAGCAGTATTAATTCTGCGAGCCCACTGGAGTTGTTTACAGGCACCAGACCCAAAGGCGGCAGGCACGTTTGGGATGTTGACTGCCTCTGCTGCCCACCCCTGCCGTGGGCAGCCTCTCCCTGGGCTGGCCCTGGGAAGTAGATGCAATCAGCTGCAATCTAAGGGGCTCCATGTCCATGGCATGGTAGTAACTCTCTGCAGGACAAAAGGAATTTTAATCCCTAGTCCTTGTCTTTAAGAAGTTTACAATCTAGATGGCACAACAGCTAAGTCATGAACATCAAGAAAATAATCCCATACAAGGGGGTTTATAGGAAATTTCCCAGGAGAGGTTTGGTGTGTATCGAAGAAATGGAAGATGCTTGCAGGCATGAGGACCAGGAAGGGTTTGGGAACACGATAAGAGGAAGAAGATGCCAGAGCTCCTGAGAACAGCCTGGAATGAGTGGTGAAGCCACTCATGTGCCTTCTCGGGGGATGGTGGGAAGCTGGGGCGTGTGGAGAAGGCCAGGCAGGGACAGGAAACAAGGCTGGAGAGGTGAGCAGAGGCCTTGAGTTGGGGGGTGGGGGGTGGTCTTGAGAGCTTGGCTAAGAATGGTAGGCGGTGGAGAGGGACAGATTGAAACTATGCCCAGAATCTGTGTGAACGGGTTGTTCCTCCCAAACGGTGGCTTCCCCTTGGACTTGAATTCAGAAAAAGGCCTGTGAGGCCTGATGGGGGCTCCACCCTAGGCTTCCTGGTGGCCATGTTGTGGGTTCTGACATGCGCTTCAGAGCAAACCTTCCCTCAAACCTTGTGGGATGTTTTCTCTTCCAGTCTCCACACTAGAATCACCCTTCCTTGTTCCCTGTCCCTCTTGCTCTTTCTGGCCACCTTGCCTCTCAGACGGCCCCCACCCTACCCTGCCTCCCCCCCGAACCCCATCTCCTCTGACCTTCCCTCCTCACCTGGCCCCTGCCTTCGGGGCAGGTAGGCCTGTCCTTCAGGAGTATGAGGCATTTTCAGCTGGGCCTGCTTTTCTCCTCAAGACTAGCCCTCTGGCTCTGCTGGGGCCACCGTGCTCCATCTGACCCGGGCTTTTAGGAACAACCTGGGAGGGAGCAGGCTGCTCTGTGGAGAGGGGGGCATGCAGGGAGGGTGCGAACAAGAGGATGGTGGGGAGGCCGCTGGCTCCTGGGCAGCCCGAGCTAGGCCCTGGGAAGGAAGAGACCTCAAAAAGGACGATAGGAAAGTCAGGCCTGAAGGTGGGTCTTTCCTGAGTGAGGTCTGTTCCCTTCACCTGACCAGGAGCCACGAGCCTTTGTGCCTTCAACAACAACACTTCTCCAGGCCCCAGAAGGCTCTGGACATGTGTGGACACTCAGCACATATCTACTGAATAAGCGAAGTGGGGGTGAAGGGGTGAGTGGGTAAGTGAGTAACTCAGCAGTGTCCCCACCAAAGAGAAGGGACCCTCTCTGCAAGCCCATGGCATATAATGGGGTTCTGGACACTCTACCCTCAAATATGGCAACTTAAGACATGAAATATTTTAAGCTGAAGGAGTCTAAGAAAACAATAGAAGCAACAAAGTCACTCTGACTGTCCCCCTGACCCTTCTCCCCTGACTCAGCCCATAAAACCTTCATGTGAGGGGTGCCCTTCCTGTGACCGGAAGTATATCTGTCTCTGAAGACAAAGGAACGCCAAGAAGAATCCTAGCAAACAAGTTTTGCCAAGTTTCCCTGCCACTGGCCTCATGTTTCTATCCTATCCCTCCACGACTGCCCACTCTTCATCCGACCTAGCATGAAAATATCCAATCTGTTTCTCTGGGTCTCCCTTTCCTGATGAAGGCCCTCGTGTCATATAAAACCTACATTAAATAAACGTGTATGCTTCTCACCTGCTAATCTGTCTCTGGCACTTTAATTTTCAAGCCCAACCAGGGACCTTGAGAGACTGCAGGAACATTTTTTCCTCCCTCACAGGTCGATGACCAGACACCTCAGGAACTCCGGCAGGCAGAGGAGGGGACTCACTCCCACACCTGTCACCTGTTTCGGCCACACTGAGTCACGCCTGGCTGCAATCGCAGACAGCACTGAAAACGTCCCCTCAGACCACACGTTTCACCCCCCCACTAGATGGACCTAGACCCTCACTGGTTTAGGATGTGAACTGCCCGCTTCTCTTGAGGGCCAATGTGGGCTTCTTCTCCCTGCAATATCTGCTTTATGGACTGGATGTCAAGGCTTAATGTGTTATCTCTTTCAGAAATATTTTAACTGTAAAAGATGACTGTACTACACTCCACATTTGTGCGTTAATGTACAGTGTTTGTTTTTCTCTCTCTGACTAACTTCACTCTGTGTGACAGCCTTTAGGTCTACCCACATCTCTACAAATGGACCCTATTTTGTTCCTTTTAGTGGCTGAATAATATTCCATTGTATATATGGACCATACCTTCTTTATCCATTCATTAGCTGTTAGACATCTAGGTTGTTCCCAAATTGTACAGATGAACTTGTTTCCAGGGCAGGAATAGAGACAAAGATGCAGAGAACAGACATGCGGAGACGAGGGGCGAGGGAAGAGTGGGATTGACATATATACACTACTTTGCATAAAATAGCTAGCTAGTGGGAACCTGTTATAAAGCACAGGGAGCTCAGCTTAGTGCTCTGTGATGATCTAGATGGGTGGGATGGGGCTGGAGATGGGTGGGAGGGGGGTCCAGGAGGGAGGGGATATATATATAGAGAGAGAGCTGATTCACTTCCCTATACTGCAGAAAATATAATTGTAAAGTAATTATATTCTAATAAAAAAGATAGCTGTGCTGAGCATATCGCATTTAACAGTGGCGAAGGAAAGGAAAGAAAGGGACCCAACACACATCAATTCCCTATTATGAACTAGTCACCATGCTAGTACTCTTAAGAAGTCTTGATTTATCCTAATTCCTCTACTGCTACTCATTCAACAGTACCATGTCCCAGGCATGGTCTAGACTTGGGGAAACAGCAGGGAAAAAACAGAAAAAAATCCTGTCCTCATCACATTTACATTCTAGTAGAGTAAACAAACAAACAAGAAGATGAAGAAGAGGCTGTATAGGACAAGGAAGGTGATTCATGCTGTGGAGAAAAGTAAAGCTGGGGAGGAGACAGGAAGTGCCAGCAGTGGGAATTGGCAGTTGGAGGGACACAATTTAAAACAAAGTGGTCAGGGAAGGCACCACTGAAAAGTGTTATCTTTTTGGATTGAAGAAATGAGCTGTGGTGACATTTGGGAGAGATTTTAGATGCAGCAACTGCTTGCAGAGGGTACGGTCCTGTGCAGGCATGATTTGTTCAAGGCTCAGCGAGGAGGGCAGCCTGGTAGGAAGAACGCTACGTCCATTCTGACCATGGAGAGAACTAGCTTTTCCAGGTAGCTCATCTGGCTAATTCATTTTGCTAAGGAGGTCAAAGTCATAGGCTTAAAATACATTGTTGCCCAACATATGTCATCTCACAAGGGCAGAAGGGACAATACAAGAGAATGGATGGTCTGTTACAACTCTGTCTTTCATGCTGGTCTGGAGCCCAGCGCCACTGCTGCCACCTGTCTGCTTAGACAAATCACGTTCTCTGAGCTCAGATAAATCACAATCTCAATTTTCTGTTTTGCAAAATGGGTACATGCTTAATAACTTTCACCTGAAGATATTGGACTATATAGGACTATATTGTATAAAGCATTTGTAAACTGCGATGTGCTGTAGAAATTGTTCACTGTTGTTATAATTATGCCATAAAGCAATTCAGGGGCTCTGTTCAGCTCATGCTGGATCTGTAAAGCCATTCTAACAGGCAAATATAATTTCTTAGTTCTGTTTGCCAAGTTGCAAAGACTATTTTTACTTATTATTTGGAGTGGGAAAAGACTGCATGAGGCTCTCTGGATGATCTATCAAGCCATTTCCCAAACTTGAGATAATCCTACGATCCCCACCCTTACCCCACCCCTCCATCTTAGTTTCTGTCTCCCAGCCTCACTGCAGACAGCCAATCGCCTCTGTTACTAAATCCCATGGTGTGACCTCAACTGGGCTCTCAGTGCTGCCAACAGCTTTCATCCTTTGGTTAAGCCCTTGTTTGCTCCCTGCGGTGAGAACTCCAAACCCAAGTCCCCAGCCCCACATCCACTCCCCTTGTTCCCGGCAGATGGCTTGGCTCTGGCCACACTAAGGTGCAAGTTCAACAACATGGGCTTTTCCCTGCCTGGACATTTCTTGTGTGTGTGCATGCCAAGTCGCTTCAGTCGTATCTGACTCTTTGCAACCCTGTGGACTGTAGCCCTCCAGGCTCCTCTGTCTGTGGGATTCTCCAGGCAAGAACACTGGAGTGAGTTGCCATGCCCCTCTCCAGGAGATCTTCCCAACCTAGGGATCAAACCTCTGTCTCTTAATGTCTCCAGCATTGGCAAGCAGGTTCTTTACCACTGGTGCCACCTGGAAAGGCTGGACATTCCTTACCAAACCTTAATCTACTCTTTACCCATCTTTTCTAGATCCAGAGCCAACATTATCTCCTAGTGGAGGGGATCAGGTCTTTCTGTGCAGGTGGGCACATCACACTGTCTATAAAAGCAATCAGAGTGAACAAAAAGGATTTATCAGTAAGGAAGCTGATCACTGTGCTGTTTTTAAGAGCTGAAGCTGGGACCAACTCTCTATGCCTAACAAAAGGGGATTGGTTGAATTCATTATGGGTTCAGCCATGAGATATCAAGAAAAACTTTATAAGCAGTAAGATTCCAATTTTTCTAAGGGCCAAAAGAAACAAAATTTTTTCACAACAACACAAATATGTGCATAGGGGTATAAAAGACTGGAAGGAAATACACAAAAATATAAATAGTGATTATCTTCAGGTGATGAGTGTGTGATTTTTATTTACTCTTAGTACTTTACCATGCTCTGAAATTTCTACTGTAAACATATAATATTTTTATAATTAGAACACAAGGCAAAAATAGTATTAACAATGTTTCTCTGAAGAAAGGTCACTTGTGATTTAGTTCTGCTTGTTTCCCTTTAAATGCAGCATTTCTGGGTGGTGTCTGGTTGACAGCTGCACAGCAACTCTTGTTACATGTAAGGACTAGAAGCAGAGAAAACCATAACCAATTAACATTACAGCGGGAACCGAGGCATGCAGAATGGGAATGCCTCAACGGGAACGTGTCAGTACTAATTTTTTTTTTTCCACTGTTGGACAGGTGTTTAGGGGAATGCGCTAAATTTGCTCCAGATAATTTATATTTTTTAAAATGCTTTGATTGCTTCATTTTTCTGCCTCCTTTTTCATGGGAACTTTTCACATGTGGAACCATTTGGTTATGGCTATTTCATTCTAAGTCTACTTAATCTATTTATCTGAGGCCCTACTGTGTGCCAGCGCTGGTAGTGTAAGGGATTGTCTACCAGGGGTTCTCAACAGGGGATGGTGTGGCACCCCCCACCAGGGGCTTTGGAAGTGTTTGGGGGGTGTTTTTTTTGATTGTCAAGTCACAGAAGAAAGGGCACTACTGACTTACAAGGGGTGAGGACCAAGGTTGCTAAACAGCCTACACTATGTAGACAGTCCTGTGTAACCAAGGATTAACCTACCTCCAGTGCCAACACCCTGGGGGAGAAGAACAGAACTGGGTAGTTGATGCTGACCACATCTGGGAGGGACAGAGAAAGGAGGGCACAGCTGCTTCTCAGCAGCAGCCTAGTATCACCGTGCTGAGACAGGGTTACTGGATTGCCCAGGTTTTCCAGCAAAGCCAGAAATGTAGATGATGATGTAAAATTTCCTGATTTTTAAAAAACACTGCATGGGCCAAACAAAACACATCTGTGGGCCAGATTTGGCCCTCAGGTTGCCAATCTGCAACCCTGTCTTAGGGAAAGACACAGTCCCTGTCTTCATGAGAGTATAACGGAGCCCTTATAAGTTCAAGTTCAGGTTCAAGAGTGGACAAACCCGGGTTCACATTGCAGCTCTGTCATTCACTACCTACGATTGCAGGCAAGTAAATATCCTCTGAACCTCACTTTCCTACTCCATAAAACAGAACACTCATTGGGAGTGCTGTGAAGATTAATCTTAACAGAAGTCCCCAACAACTTGCACGTGCAGAATGCATAATAAAGTAGAATGACCATTATTATTAAGTATGTCACAGCCTAAAACAAGCACCTACTGGGTACAGCACACTGTGCTAAGTGCTGAGGACTTAACAAGTAAGTGCGAGAGAGAGTCCTTAACCCAAAGGGGTTTTCATTCTGGAAAGCGAGAGAAACTCTGGATATTGTGAGTCAGTCAGTTATAAGAATGTTACCTGCATCAGTTACAGGAGACCAGGGGAGGGTCCTTTGTGTGGAGGGGGGCCAAGGAGTGGGGGTCCTTCCAACAGAGAAGGAGCAGGAGGTGCAGACCAAGCAAAGGTGAGAGGATAAAATCATCATAATAACTGGTTATTACAATAATAACTGTGAAAAAAAAAATAACTGTGACATGCTAGGCCCTCTCTAAGTACTCTATGGGTTGGTAAGTACGATCCTTTGGCTTCATACACATGAGGGACAAGGCATGAGATGGGAAGGGTCCCCTGGAGCCAGGGCATGGGGGTGCTGAGTGCCAGGCCAAAGCATGGCAGACTATCTCACTTGTTGGCAGGGAAGAGGAAGCACGGAAATGACCTGTGGGAGTCGTCATCAGGGGTCGGTGAGCACAAGATGAAGGAGAAGTGGACACGAGACAGCAGACATTTGGGGAGACCCTGTGTGGGGCCTGGGAATGGGTGGGGAGCCCTGTGAAGGATGCTTTCTTTACCAGGTCTCTGGATGGAAGAAATTTGGGAGGTGGTGGGGGATGCTGCCAAAGCTGACTGCCTCAGGGGGATAATGGGAATTTTATAGAAGGAAAACAATTTTCAACTCGTCTCTTACCACCTGCATGCTCCTCTGGCTCTCCTCCACTAGCATGTCCGTGTTCTCTGCTGACCAGGTCTTGTGGTTGCAAATACCTTTTCCTTTACTAATTTTGAAAATTTGGAAGCATCTCCTTCTTTTGCTAATGTACTATTATCTTCAACTCTCTCCAGAAAATACTCAGCCCCTCTTTGTCCCCGAGTCTCTATAACAGAGATCATTGCCAGGGTTGATGGCTTGAGCACAGCAAAGCTTCCAGAGTTCTGACCCTTCCAGGCTGGCTGATATAAAATCCCTTACTGCATACAAAGGAAGAGTGTGCAAATTCTGTGAAACAATTTTTTTTTTCAGGGGGAAACTGGTAATCCACTAAAAGAACAAACTGTTTCTGAGCACTCCCACACCATTTATAGTCCAGCAGGCAAAATGTTGTTTATACATGAGGCCCATCTACTTCTCAAAGTAGAGCAAGCCACACCTCTCTCAGAGAAGATTTTTGTTAGCTGTGATTATGATTTATTTGACAGGATGGAGAGTAATAAGACTATTAGGCGGGGCATGAGTGATGCCTGAGGCTCTCTAGCCATAACCTGTATTAGTCCGAACCAGTGCTGTTTCACTGCAATGCATCTGTAAGAAAGAAAAACTCCACAAAATATCACTGAACACCTCAGTCCCAAAGGTGGACTCCCTGGTGGCTCAGATGGTACAGCGTCTGCCTACAATGCGGGAGACCCAGGTTCGATCCCCGGGTCGGGAAGATCCCCTGGAAAAGGAAATGGCAACCCACTCCAGTACTCTTGCCTGGAAAATTCCATGGACAGAAGAGCCTGGTGAGCTTACAGTCCATGGGATCTCAAAGAGTTGGACACAATTCATCAACTTTCTTTTTCTTTCTTTCTTTTGGTCCCACAATGATAGTACAACTCTCATTGGGGATCATGCACCTTAAGGCTTCCAGGAAAGGACTCCTTGCTCTGAAGTGAGTCACATGTTGTTGGGTCTGCATTTCCAGGAGGCAAAGTGAACAAGCACAAGTATGTGGTGGATGGACACCAGGCAGAAGGGAGCGTCTGTCTGTGGTGTAGACACAGGAAGGGAGTGGGGCCTACTGAGGAGAGCTGAGAGGGTGTCTCTAGGTTGCTACATTGGACCCTCAGATGTTCGAGACCCGCTAGTTCTTTTCGTAAAGGAGGACAGCCTATGTTCCCCTTCAGAGACCTCCTGCCCGCCACCCCCAATTCTTCTCCCAGGTCCCACCCCACCCCGTGAAACACATGCAGGACAGCTCGCAGAGGCAGGATTATTACACAGCAGTGTGAGTTGACCAACATTTTCACAGGCTGCCTCCTCGGAGATGACAAGTTTCCTGTCCCCAGAGATGGCCAAACATCAGCTCAACATCCATCAGCAGGGATTGCGGCTTCTTCAGAAACGAAGAAACACCTTTCAGACCCTTCTTTCCTTCTTCTAGAACCTCCTATAGAAATGTGTCTGGGGCATGGATGAAGTACCAGATATAGGCTAACAACCCCATGGTTACTGGGTCCTGTGATTAGGTGCACGTCACTTCTCTTCGGTCAAATGGGGATTTGGGCTCAAAGAAATCTGAGCTGGCTCCTGGGGTGAACATTCTGTGACTTGTAGTTGTTATTGCTTAGTCTCTCAGTCTTGTCCGACTCTTTGGGACCCCATGGATGCAGCACGCCAGGCTTTGCTGTCCTTCACTATCTCCTGGAGTTTACTCAGAATCATGTACATCATGTCAATGAAGCCATCCAACCATCTTATCCTCTGTCACCCTCTTCTCATCCTGTCCTCATTCTTTCCCAGCATCAAGGTCTTTTTCAGTGAGTCAGCTCTTTGCATCAGATGGCCAAAGTATTGAACTTTAGCATTAATCAATGGAAACAGTGAGAGACTGTTTTTTGAGCTCCAAAATCACTGCGGATGGTGAATGCAGCCATGAAATTAAAAGACACTTGCTTCTTGGAAGAAAAGCTATGACAAACCTAGACAGCATATTAAAAAGCAGAGGCTTTACTTTGCCAACAAAGGTCCATCTATTCAAAGCTATGGTTTTTCCAGTAGTCATGTAAGGATGTGAGAATAGGACTACAAAGAAAGCTGAGTACCGAAGAATTGATGCTTTTGAACTGTGGTGTTGGAGAAGACTCTTGAGAGTCCCTTGGACTGCAAGGAGATCCAACCAGTCCATCCTAAAAGAAATCAGTCCTGAATATTCATTGGAAGGACTGATGCTGAAGCTGAAACTCCAATACTTTGGCTACTTGATGCGCAGAACTGACTCATTTGAAAAGACCCTGAGGCTGGGAAAGATTGAAGGCAGGAGGAGAAGGGGATGACAGAGGATGAGATGGTTGGATGGCATCACCAATGTGATGGACATGAGTTTGAGTAGGCTCTGGGAGTTGGTGATGGACAGGGAGGCCTGGCGTGCTGCAGTCCATGGGATCGCAAAGAGTCGGACATGACTGAGTGACTGAACTGAACTGATTCCAATGAATATTCAGGACTGATTTCCTTTAGGATTGACTGGACAGTGGCTCAAAAACTGGGGCTGTTCCAAGTCCAGCTCAGAGCCTTGGGATTAGCTTTGTCCTTCAGACAGGAGGGACAGCTGGAAGCATTATCTGGTGACTTTAGAAGGACCCGACATGGCCCTGGGCTCTAAGTTCTCTCAGCTCCCACCCTGACTCCCAGTGCCTGAAATGTCAGCCTCTTGGTTATTCCCTGGGGATTTGAATCCTCTCAGAGACTGATCAGGGGTTCTGCACTCAAATGCAAATTATGCCATTAAATGCTATAGGGGTGGGAGGAGGGATTAGCTGACAACCCTGGGAGCCTTGCCTAAGGCCTTTGGGAGTGACAGCCCCCCACAGGGGTAGGTCAGGAGGGAAAGAGTAGAAAAAGGGAGAGAGCTCAGGAGGGGTCAGAGGCCTCTGGCCGCCCCCACTTCATCTCCAGTGTGCTCTGGAACATGGCCCTGGATGGGGGACTAATCCCTGGGCCACTCACGCTCTTCATTGTCATGGCAGGGTCAGGACCCCCACCCCATGTGTCACTGGCTACACTTTTGGCCCAGAGTGCCCTGTGCTAACTCGTAGTTCTCCAGGCTAGGCTCAGAAACCAGGCACATCCCTTGTTCCTTTCCTTTCTCAGAGGCTCAGAGAAGTTAGGACTGAAAGCAAGCAGAGGGGCCTGCTGTGGCTGCAGCTTGGGGAAGGGCACACAGACAGTGAGTGGCTAGGAACCAGCTCCAACAGAGTAAACCAAGCTCTCCTTCCTGCCCTCTCCCCATTCCACCCCACAACCCTTTCCAATCAGCCAGTCTAAAATTACCATATTTACAGCGTCTGCAGCCAAGCCGAGCACTAAACAAGATGAATAGCCATGACGCACGAGCTGAGTAAAGTATGCAGCAGGGCTAGGCTGGGCTGTGCTGGGCACCAGGGTGAGTGAGCCACAGAGGGAGACTGGTGTGGTCCCAGGTAGGGTGATGGACAGGATTCACCGGGCACTAAGTGGAAGTGAGAGAGGGGCAAGGAAGCCCTAGCAATGTCAGTCTGCTAGAAACGGAGAGAGATGGAGCAGTTAACAAAGGAGGGGAGAGATAGAGATAGAGAGCTATAGATAAACGGATGGATATAGTTAGATGTGCTGTGCTGTGCTAAGTCGCTTCAGTCTTGCCTGACTCTTTATAGCCCTATTGACCATAGCCCGCCAGGCTCCTCTGTCCATGGGATTCTCTAGGAGAGAATACCGGCATGGGTTGCCATGCCCTTCTCCAGGGGATCTTCCCGACCCAGGGATTGAACCTGCATCTCTTACCTTTCTTGCATTGGTAGATGGGTTCTTTACCACTAGCACCACCTGGGAAGCCCAGATAAATGGATAGATAGAATATGAGAATATGATGCTAACTTTACAAAGCTTCTCCTTTTCCTCCTTTTGCCTTCATCCCTAAGAGTAAACTGTTGAGGCCTGTAAGACAGGATCCTTTAAATTATGTGTGTCTGTTTTGGGAGTCCTCCACGGCAGACTTGCTTTGACCTCTTAGAGTGAGACACCCATGTCTCTCAGTCCCCTTTCCCCCAGTAGCCCTTTTCAGGTAAGCTCTGCTCAGCCGCGCAGACTAAATGACTCCATTCATAGAAAGGGTCTGAAAGTCTGGGTGATGATGGAGCTCTGGGAGAAACCAGGGGGACAATGGGAGTGTGTTCTGAGTCAGGGTGTCCAACATTCTGTCCCAGCCTGGCCTGTTCTTTCCCTGGGAGGGAAAATGCCCCCACAAAGAAAGTGGAGGCTCAAGACCTGCAGATGTTTTCTCAGAGAATTTCAGAGCCAGGAGAAACCTAAACCCACCAGTGATAAGGGCAAGAGATGGGCTAAGGAATCTAGGTCCGCAGACTCAGAGACATGCCCTGATTCTCTCATCCTGAGGCTCACAGAAGATTCCCTGGCATCCTAGGGCTCTGAGTGAGCCAGACTGCTGGAACCCTATGCTCCTCCCTGGAGTCAGAGCACCTCCACTCTGGTCCGCTTTCCAGGCTTCTCTTTAGGTTTTCGTTTCTTTTCCACAACATTTACAGTGACGAAAATCAGAGTGGAAATCACTGGTCTGTCCTGGCAAGCAGGAAGTAGAAAGCAGTACATGGTGGCTGGAAGGCAGGCAGGCAGAAGGAGGGTCGGTAGAAACAGGGTGGGATGTGGCAGAGGACGCTGAGAAAAGGAGTGAACACTGAGGGAGGCTGGGATCAGCTCTTCCATGTGAACTAGCTCTCAGAGGAAACCATCTCCCCGAGAGAACTGGAACCAGCCGCCAGCCGCCATCACCCTGCTGGACCCTGAAACGGACCCCAGAGTGGGGGCTGTTTGTTAAGCAACTGTCAAGCTCCCTTGAGCCATTCTCAGCAGAAGGTGATAAGAGGCAGGACGTGCTGGTGTTGGAGTCATAAATGCCCACCCAAAAGTGCTTCCAAGCTGAGGACATCCTCAAATAGGCACACCATGCAGCACATGTCTAAATCTGGCCCTGCCCTCAGGGTCTTTCAGAATGTGAAAATACTGATAAACTACACAGAAGTGTTTCTGTTCTTCTCTATGGCCCAGAATTGCTAAGAACCCCCCACTACATCATTAATACGGGAAGAAGTAGGCAGTTAGTCACCAAGATGGTGGCTACCATTCTCTTGGCTCTGTCCTGTGTGTGTGTATGCTCAGTTGTGTCCAACTCTTTGCAATTCCACGGACTGTAGCCCTCCAGGGTCCTCTGTCCATGGGATTTCCCAGGCAACAATCCTGGAGAGGGTTGCCATTTCCTTCTCCAGGGGATCTTCCCAACCCAGGGATCAAACCCATGTCTCTTGCATCTCCTGAATTGGCAGGTAGATTCTTTACCAACTGTGCCATCTAGGAAGAACTGGGTAGACCCATATTTCTCAATTAGCCAGGAATCCCTCCTCCCTTCTCATCCTATCTCTGAGACCTCATCTTCTGTCTCCTTCACTGGCTCCTCTTTTCCACCCTCCCTTAAATTATATTTCTTCCAGGTTTGGGCTTCTGCCTTCTCTGAATTCTACTCTGAGTGCCCTTATTCTCTGCTGGCTCCATTCATCATTGAAACCCTGTGACCTCAGCCCCCACCACCTCCTGAATTGCCCGCATGTATTTCCAACTGTCTGCTGAACATCTCCAGTTGGACGTTCTACAGTTGTCTCAAATCACACATGTCCAAAACTGATCTCATTATCTACGCTCTCCTGCTTCCCATGACAAGTCCCTCCATGGTCCCTCCCCTATCCTTTCTCTCTCAGTCAGTGATATCACCAGCCACTCAAACATCCCAATGGAAACCTTAGAATCACCCCTGACCCCTCTTTCTCCCAGATCAAGGTCTGTCGGTGTTAACTCTGATGAGCCCTTTAACTCTCTCTCCCTTCCATCTGTGCCACTCTAGGCTCTTAGCATCTCTCTGCTGTTACAATGCCTCCTACGGGATCTCCCAGGCTTGCATCTCCCTCCACATTACAAACAGGAGACAATTGTCTAAACACAGATTAGATTCAGTAAACATTTGCTGAGGGCCCACTCTGTGCCAGAACCGGCATACAACAATAAATATGACTGGGAGGATCTCTGTCCTCATGGGGCTCACATCTCAGTAGGGGAATCAAAAGGGAAAAAGCACAAGACACGTGAGTGAATAAAATACTTTTAAATTGTAGTAATAAGGGGTAGGGTGAGTATCTGTGCCACCAGCCATGTAAAGACCTTCAAAGGCTCCTCAATATCTATAGAACAAAGTTCAATTCCTCAGCTTGGCATGCAAGGCCCTTGCCAATCTGGCCCAATCTTTTTTCAATTGCTCTTCCACAACTTCTTTTATCCTCAAGCCCCTCCATTCTGTGCTCCAAATCCCATTCATCTTTGGATCCCAAGTCCCTTGTTACTGGCAAATAATAAATGGGTAATAAATGTTTGGGGAATCGATGTGTGGATGAATGAATGATGGATAGGGTTCCAACCAGAGTAATGCCCTCTCCCCTTTCTCACGTCTGGTCTTTGGTGAAGCTTTTTTGCAATGGCTCCTTCCCCTGAGTCTCCATGGTGTTTCCACTGTTTCTGCCCCAGGTACTTGTAATATCTGACTGTCTCTCCTGCTAGCCTGCTAAGGCATTGAGGGCGGTCTTGTTCCATTCTGAAAAAATGCCTGGCACAGAGTGGGTGCATGAAACATGCCAGCTGAATTGACTGTGAAGAGCAGGAAGCAAAGGCAAGTGATTGTTGTCCTTTGTAGACTATTTCCTGCTAAAACAATTTTAGTGGCCAAAATATTTGGATGGAAAGAAGCAGTGTGGAGACATCCATTGCCAAGTGGATGGCCAGAGGCACACACCTCCTTCTGTTCAAGGAACAGCTTCAAAGAGCCTAACTTTGTCCCTGTGTCTTTGCCTTCAAAAATATTTTTGCACAACCAAGGAGAGAACAATGAAGCAGATATGTGTCAATGGTGACTGGTGCTCAAAGGTTTGCCTGTATTCATGTGAACAGACACTCTCCTGGGTTGTGAGTTGGCTCTAGGGTTCAGTTCATCCCTTCAAAGGATGTGCAAAGAAACAGCACCATTTCCATCCTAGCGACTATGGTACTTGTTTCTTTCCAATGACCTTAAATGGAACCTGTCTTCTGTGCTGTTCCCATGTCTCATTCTTGGAACTCCCTAATCATTATTCCCTAAGACCAGAATAATTGAACACAGGGGTCTGTTGGTCTTTGGTAAATACATTCAGAGTCCGTGGCTCCTTTGGCAGGATGAGGGAAAAGTGGACAGGGAACCAAGAGTAAAAATTGCAATAAAAATCCGATTAAAGGTAAGAATGAAAATAGGAGTTAGATTTTCTGAAATTTTTTTAGGCTTGGTGCCTGCTCTCAGAAAGGTACTGGGCATGTGCCAATCTGCCAGGCTTTCTCAAATCACTGTTGATTCATTTGAATTTCACACCTGGTCACCTCATCCTCTTTTCTTTTCTCAGTCTCCCCAGAAAGCACCCCACCCCTGACCTGAGCATTTCATTACTCCTATGTCCTTAGGGACCATTTCAGATTTTTTCTTGACAGCCGTATTTTATTCACTCTGGTTCAATGTCGCCAACTCAACTATTCTCAGCCAAGCCTCCAAAGGAAATATGATCAACTTGCTGCGTCAGATCATTTGGAAATAGATACGATTGGCTTGGAGTCACTCCACGCGGGGCTGTAAAATTGCTCTCTTTCCTTCTAAGTGGGTTGGGTCAAACCCAAACTGAGGCAAGAGGTTTCCAAGGAACACAGAGGAAAGGACTGGAGTAAGTGGTGGTGATTCAGTCAGTGGACCTCTTGCTTCTGAGTCAGTATTAACCTTTCACTGGCAGCAAGTGTATGTAGGCGGCCTTCACAGTCAAACTAAAACAGTGAGGTCTTCAACACTGGGGTTCATGAAACATTTTACAAGAGTAGCAAGGATGCAGGCTTGGTGTGAATCTCTTCATTCAAGCCAATTTCTAGCTTAAAATTTTGTGTTTCCAAAATAAATGAAGGTTAGCTAAGTCAATTTTGAGATTTATGTATCTTGTGTAAAGTTGGCAGGGTGTCTATACTTCCATTGGGCCAGCTCCACAAAATACTATTGAAATTCTCACATGTATTGTCCCAAGTCTCTCTGGAATCTTAAATAGGGTTAATTTATTCTTTGAGTTAATTTTGCACTGTGTCATTTTGTTCTAATTAATTAAGAGGTGTCTGGTATAATGAAAGAGCCTAAGTGGGGAATCAGAAAACCAGGTCAAAGCTCAAGCTATGTTATTCATTGGGCAACTCCCTTACAATACCTCAGTTGCCTCATCTACAAAATGGGAATTGTGCTACATGCTTTGCAAACCATAAAGTATCATATAAATATAGGGAGGTTTCCGTCTTAGAAATGCCTCTGTGATTGAAAATGAAGGGCTTCTCCAGGTTCCACTGAAGTAGTGGGTCAAAACAGCATGATAGGGATATGAACGTGGGTGCTCAAATCAGTGGAGAAGGCAATGGCACCTCACTCCAGTACTCTTGCCTGGGAAATCCCATGGACAGAGGAGCCTGGTAGGCTGCAGTCCACGGGGTCGTGAAGAGTCAGACACTACTGAGCGACTTCACTTTCCCTTTTCACTTTCATGCATTGGAGAAGGCAATGGCAATCCACTCCAGTGTTCTTGCCTGGAGAATCCCAGGGACGGCGGAGCCTGGTGGGCTGCCGTCTATGGGGTCGCACAGAGTTGGACACGACTGAAGCGACTTAGTGGCAGCAGCAGCAGCAGCTCAGATCAGCAGGACACTGGCCTGTTAGCAAGTCTAGTTCCTACTGAAGCAAAATCCTTTAATCTCATTAATTAGGATTTTTATATATCTTTTATTTGGGGTAAGTCTTAGAAGCAAGCTATTCAATCTTATACTCAATGGAAGAATTTTTCTAGATTTTCCTGTCAAGAACATCATGGGAATGCTTAAAAATCAAAATATGCCTTTGCTATTGGTATAGCTACTCTGAACAATGTATGGATGATTTTTTAAAAATTAAAAACAGAGCTACCATATGATCCTATAGTCCCATTCCTGGGCATATATCCAGAGAAAACCATAAATTGAAAAGATACATGCACCCTAATGTTCATAGCAGCACTTTTTACAATAGCCAAGACTTGAAGCAGCCTTAATGTCCATCGACAGCTGGATGGATAAAGAAGAAGTGGCACATATATATATACAACGAAATATTACTCAGCCATAAAAATGAATCAAATAATGCCATTTGCAGCAACATTGATGGACTGAGAGATTATCATACTAAGTAAGTCAGAGAAAGACAAATTATTTTAGGAGATCGCTTATATGTGGGATCTAAAAAATGATACAAATGAGCTTATTTACAAAACAGAAATAAATTCACAGACATAGAAAACAAATTTATGGTTGCCCAAGGGGAAAGAGGGGAGATAAATTAGGAGTTTGGGATTACAATATACATACCACTGTATATAAAATAGATAACCAACAAGGACCTACTGTATAGCAAGAGAACTATACTCAATACCTGGTAATAATCTATAATGGAAAAGGAAGTCAATAAAAAGGATATATATATCCTATATATCTGAAACTAACACAATATTGTAAATCAACTATAGTTTAATAAAAATTAAAGTGGAATAGTATGCCTTTGCCATGCTATATGTCTTGCTAAGTTGCTTCAGTCCCGTCCAACTCTTTGCTACCCCATGGACTGTAGCCCACCAGACTCCTCTGTCATGAGATTCTCTAGGCAAGACTACTGGAGTGGGTCACCATGCCCTCCTCCAGGGGATCTTCCTGACCCAGGGATCGAACCTGCATCTTTTATGTCTCCTGCATTGGCAGGCAGGTTCTTTACCATTAGCACCACCAAGGATGCCCAAGTATGTCTTTACTGAATGGTTTCTAGGCCCAGGACTTCTAGGTTCTAGAGAAGAGGTGTAAAAGTCTTTGACTTCAAGGAATTCTGTGTGTTGGGGAAGAGGAGATTTTACACAGACAATCATGGAGAAAAAGCTGGAAGTGGGACGGTAGAAGCTCTCTATGGAAGAGGTTAACAAACAATAGCCCTGGGGCCAAATTCAGTCTACCTCCTATTTTTGCAAAGAAAGTTTTGTTGGAACACATGCTCATTGGTTTATGTCTGTATTATCTGTGGCTGTTTTTGAACTACAATGGCAGAATTGAGTAGTGACAAAAACAGTATGGCCTATAAAAGTTTTCTGGTCTTTTACAGAAAAGTTTGCTGACCTCTGGCCACAAAGATTACACTGACAACATAGCTTTGCAATGAAGAGGGTTATTTGGGTGACATAAAAGTACAGAGCAAGTTTTGGGGATGAGAAACCATACCCAAAGAATACTGTATGCCATCCAGACTCAACTTTCCTCTCTGACCTGTAAGGGTTTCCAAAGCAAGGATTCTTCAATTACGAGGGACATAAGTGCTGTTTCAGTAGCAGAGAACATTCCCACCGTGGACAGGCATGATTAATTGATTGTGATGGGCAGGCTCACCCTATCAAGACTCTGCACAGGATGTGGCATAGATACATACATGTGCATAGACTCTGTAGTAGGATGTGGCTTCTGGGAAGGACTATGGCATTTCTCCTTGGAGAGGGGCAGGTGGGCTGTTTACCTATCACAGCCAGTTCTCTTTAACCATCTATTCGTTGCCACAAAGGACCGAGTTGCCAGATTTGAATAACTTAACCTATATCCTGTCAAGTCTTTAAGGAAAGAAGGGATAAATTGAATTGGGCAGGATAAGGAATTCCAGGGGGTACAGAGGTCAGGCAGTCTCTGGGCAGGAAACAGCACTAAAAACCCTGAAACATTGAAGAGAGTTTTCTTCTCTGTGCTCCATGAAGGAGAGTACACCCTCTTCCTTTCTGCTTTTCTTATTAAAGCACTTGGAGGGGAAAATGAGAATAAAAACAAAGCAAAAGCAATTACCACCATTTTTTATGGCCAAAGATGGAATTAGGAAAGAAAACAAAAAAACAAAAAAACACGCTCTGGTTTTCACAACTCTACTCATCTGGCCCTACTCTACAAACTCTTAAATCTTACGCCTCATGTGAATTCTTCATTCTAATGATGTTGGTTTCCTTCTTGCCAACACACCATTCAATTACACCTTTTGCTCCTGGTTGAAATTCTACTTCATTTGGGGTCCTCTCAAGCCTCCCTCGGCTTCATAAAGCTTCCCTCACTGCTCCTAAACCTACTCTCTCCCCTTCCCGCTGGCTAGCCTCCTTGCGTGCTTCTCTAATTGTTTTAGGTCTTCCCAGACGACTTTCATGGGGTGGATGTATCATGCATTTCAGTAGCATCTAGAACCATGCTAAACCCAAGTTTACAAATACTTTTTGTCTGACCATCCAGCTAATAGTATGTGTCATTTAGAGAAAGGAGTGATCAAGCTGGAGAATAAATAACCCTCTCATTTCTCTATGAAGAACAAGCTCTCGGGAAGGTAGCAGGTGAATTAAACTGAATAAGAGTGAGGTGGATTTGTGACGTTCACAGTTCGTGGGGTCAGAGCTTATCTCATTTGTCAAGGATTTCTGGCTTTTAAAGAGTTCTGATGACCCCCCACACTGGTCTGCAGTGGACCCCTTGGACTTTGAGCCTCAAAACGAACAGAAGAAATTCAGAATTTTTCTCCTTTGTTTGATCTCAGCAAATAGTTGGAATTCTCTAGATCTTGCATTAAAAACAAAACAAAAAGAGGAAAAAGACAGGATTCACTGATGACTTGAAAGCACTTGGAAAGAGCTGAAAACAGACAGATCTGTCCAGTGGATTCTGTCCATGTTACCTCGGCCCAGCTGCTGGGGTCAGATGCCAGCACAGACATGCTCTTACAAGGACACATCCTGTCAGGCTTACAGGGCCTACAGGAAGTACCAACACAGAAGACAAGCCTAACACCCTTCCTTATTGCATCCATAAAAAACAGCAAATGCAGGAGGCTTAGCTCACAGCAGCCTAGAAGATGTGGGCCCAGTTGGAGGCCATACTTAGCATCCTTTCACCCAGATGAGGGAAAAAAGTCCCTCCTTTCTCACCCCTTCCCCAAAATTAAAACAATGAAAATCAGTTCTCATTATCCCGATAATTAAGTCCCATTCAGCCAGCTGACAGCGGCCAAAGAATGATTTTTCTGTGCTGCACTGTGTGGCTGCCCTCCATGGCCCCATTCATGGGCCACTGTGTGCATTTAATCACCCTTAGTGGGCTGAGCTAATGAAATGCTAGGGCCTTGCCCTGCCCTGACCCTGCTGCTATTTCTATCTGAGCTCAGCACGTCCTTTGCTTGACAGTTGCAACCGAACAAGCAGATTTTTCTCTCCCATCTATGGAGTGTAAAGAGCCTATTTTGGCAGCCTGTGGGGCTGGGGACCCCGCTGGAAACCCAGTGAATGCCCCTGGAGGTTAACTTGCAAAGCTGTTTTCCAGACTGAGAGGCGGAGTGGAGGAGGGGTAGAGTGCTGGAGACCTGAAGGCACTGAGGGCTGTGGCCCCCATGCATGGGAGGAGGAAAGGCAGGGGGCTCTTCTGGGGTAGAAAGGGAAGATGAGCCTGGTAGAAGTAAGGGGCCATGCAGTGGGGCAAGCTGATTTATCCTGATGCAAACCTGAACAAAAGCTCTTTGTCAGTTATCGAAAATCTCCCTCCCTCACTGGGGTCAAAGTGAGAAAATCCATCTCGTTTGGTTTCCAGTTTGCAGAGCCTGGTAAAAGTAGGGGCTCCCTGCCTCGAGACTGCTCCCTTGAAATTCGTAGCTGTTGTTTTAATGATTCCCCAAGATTCAGAAGTTAGGGAACAGGATACTAAAATGATGGGACTCAGCCATATTAAAATTTAGAGAATTACAGTTAGCTAATGAAAACAAAACCTGAAAAACAGTTTTCTTAGAGGGAAGGTGGAGAGAAGAGTCTACAAATGTACAAAAATGTGTGAGCCTGGTGGCTTTATCTGGAAAGGAGACATCTAATGAAGGACCTGAATCAGGGATGACAAACTCAAATGCCCCCAGGGGCCAGAGAGGTCACCAAAATGAGTGAAAGGAGACAGGTGGGAATTGTGGCCAGTGAGAAAACACCTGCCCGTCCAGGGAAGGCAGCTGAGATGCGGCCTCTGCCCCTTCTTGCCATACAGATAGGCAGGCTCTAAATGACATGATTTTCTGTGTTTTGTTAAAAAAAAGAAACCAGAAATCTCTAATTCTTATATGAAATCTCCAAATTGTTAATGTTGGAAACTAATTCAAGATGTTTAAAAAAAAGAAAACAGGCATGGTAGCCAAACAAAATATGTTAGCATACTGCAAGCCCACTCCTCACGTTCTCAGGGTCTGGGCCAAAAGCACAAATGGAGGCCCATGTATCACATGTCTAAATACTGAAAAGGTAAAAATCAAGCTCACTAACTGTTAAAATATGTTCTGTCTGCCTATAATGAAAACAAATGCCTTCCTATAATGACCTGGAAAGTGAAAAGTGAAAGTGTTACTCGCTCAGTCGTGTCCGACTCTTTGCAACCTCATGAACTGTAGCCTGCCAGGCTCCTCTGTCCCTGGGATTCTCCAGGCAAGCATACTGGAGTAGGATGCAAAGCCAGGTATAAATTCAGAGTTCGAGGGCACCTTGGAGTTCCTTACAGAAACGGGGCAGCAGCGGGGAGTGCTGGTTCCTGGTCCCCAGCTTTTTCTTCCCACTCCTGGCTCTGTCCCGTGTTGCCCGGGGCCTCATACCTTCACACAGACACTCCAGCCCAGAAGTCCAAGCTTTGGCTCCAACCCTACATTTCAAACGATCACCCTTTGCTGTCCCTCTGGCTTTGTGGTACCCACATCAAGGGTGCAGTCTGCCCCTTGGGGGGGACAGACCCACATGGGCTTAGAGACCCAGCACATGGTCTAGAAGGAGGAGCATAGACTCAGGTTGGTCACATCTCTTTGGTCCATGGTATTAGACAAGGGCCAGAGTTAGGCCCTTTAAAGCATGGGTTTCAAGGCAGGGGTCCTCCTTACCAAGATCTTGATGAAAGTGAAAGAGGAGAGTGAAAAAGTTGGCTTAAAGCTCAACATTTGGAAAACTAAGATCATGGCCTCCGGTTCTGTCACTTCATGGCAGATAGATGGGGAAACAGTGGAAACAGTGGCTGACTTTATTTTGGGGGCTCCAAAATCACTGCAGATGGTGATTGCAGCCATGAAATTAAAAGATGCTTACTTCTTGGAAGAAAAGTTATGACCAACCTAGAAGCATATTAAAAAGCAGAGACATTACTTTGTCAACAAAGGTCTGTCTAGTCAAGGCTATGGTTTTTCCAGTAGTCATGTATGGATGTGAGACTTGGACTATGAAGAAAGCTGAGCACCGAAGAATTGATGCTTTTGAACTGTGGTGTTGGAGAAGACTCTTGAGAGTCCCTTGGACTGCAAGGAGATCCAACCAGTCCATCCTAAAGGAGATCAGTCCTGGGTGTTCATTGGAAGGGCTGATGTTGAAGCTGAAACTCCAATCCTTTGGCCACCTGATGTGAAGAGTTGACTCATTTGAAAAGACCCTGATGCTGGGAAAGATTGAGGGCAGGAGGAGAAGGGGACGACAGAGGATGAGATGGCTGGATGGCATCACTGACTAGATGGACATGAGTTTGGGTAAACTCCGGGAGGTGGTGATGGACAGGGAGGCCTGGCATGCTGCGGTTCATGGGGTCTCAAAGAATCGGACACGACTGAGTGACTGAACTGAACTGAACTGAAATATCCATGGAGGAGTTGGGAATTGTAGGAATTGGTTGTGCTAGAATACCTAGCACCCATTTTCCATGCCTGACAACACCCTGTTTTCTTCTGGGGGGATAATCTCTTCCCTATAGGATACAGTCTGTGGATAGAGCTGGTTATTAGGAGATCTGTGATCTAAGTTAGACCAATCAGATGCTTATTCACTGGAATATGAGTTTTGAGCAGAGGGACAAAGAGAATGAAAATGTTAGGAATGTCACTCCATCTGAGCAGCATATCCTGAATAGACTTTTATGACCCTTTTTGTGATTCTTTTTTTCTAGAATTCTTACCTCCTAGATTCCAGAACTTAATTGCTTCTCATCCATTTCTGTGACTGGGTCTCTAGTCTCCCCTCATGCCTGTAGGTATCCTACCTCCTTCTTTGAAACTGCCTTGGGCTTATGTTAGCCAGAGGTGTTTCTGTTACATGCAACCAAAGAACCTTAACGGACACAAGTTAGTGTATCCATTTATCACTATACCTAATGCACCATGGGTGGAGAAGGAAATGGCAACCCACTCCAGTATTCTTGCCTGGAGAATCTCATGGACAGAGGAGCCTGGGAAGCTACAGTCCATGGGGTCACAAGAGTCGGACATGACTTAGTGAGTAAACCACCACCAATGCACCATGGGTACTGACCTTCAGTCCAGTTTACCCAGTGTTTATCGAAACTTTCCATATATCTTGACCTCAGGGTATCTCACTGAAGGATATGATGTAGAGGCTTAACACAAAAACAGTGGCGCTACCCCAGGTTTCTTTTACCCAGTTACACGGATTCAGTTTCCTTCTTGGTTTTCCCCAATTGTGGAATGTTCATTTCATTTTTCTCTTCACAGCATGAGCTGTTCAGAAAATGGCCAGCAGGCTCTCAGCACTTCAAAGGACACTCCCAGAATGAGTATATAGTTGGAATCAGTATGACAGTGAGTCAGCCTGGTGAGCCTAAGGCCTGCTGTAAGATTGATGTGTCAATATCACATGCTTAGAAACTAGCTTCCAATGCGCCTGACTGCCCTTGAACAAAGCTAGTGGGAAAGGCTGAGGGTTTGCCAGGTTGAATGAAAAATAACGAAGAGGGGGCTAAGTGAGGGGTGGGTGAAGATATGGAGGAAAGAAATGAAAAGAACTAGGAATTGATAACAGAAAGTGCTGGGGTCACAGTGAGAGATGACATGAGTATATGACATTAGGGGCAGCAGATTCCTAGACCAGCTTTTGAAATCAGTAGCAATATTCATTGCTTAACTTTTAATCTCATTGCTCTTTCATCATTTACCATCACCTGGGCTCTTATCTTGATACTGTTCTAGATGTCTACCAACCACAGGGGTAATTTAGAGGTTAAGAATACAGGAACTCTAGGGCCAAACTATAACTGGAGTGTGTTTGAACTTCAGCTCTACCACTTACTGGCCCAATGACCTGAGTTAGGCAAGTTATTTAATCTCTCTGACCCTCAATGTCTTGACCTATAACATAGGGTGATAATGATAATGCATGTAAGCATTTAGTATACTCTGGTACATTAGTGCTCAACAAATATTAGCTACAATTATTCACTCAACAAATGTTTATTGAGCATCTATGATATTTCATTCCAGGTGCTATTCTGGTCCTTGGGATATATCAATGAGCAAAATAGACAAAGATCCTTGCCTTCATGAAGATTACATGCTAGGGAAGGTGGGAGTGAGGGCAGAGACAATTAACAATGTTGGTGCTATTTTTAATATCTCACCCAGTTATTATTATCTGACCCAATACCCACCTATTCCACCAAACTTTCTGAAACTTCTTTAAATCTTTATCCTCTTCTTTAAGCATTCCGCTCTTCTTGGTGTCTTAAATGAAACCAGTGTGGCCCTGAGGACGTGGTTTTTCCCACTGCCCTCAAAAGTGGGTTATGCTTTTTCTCTCACTGTCCACTTATCCCAGAGCCTGAAGATAGAGAAGCTGGTTTCCTTTTTCCTCTTCATCTTATATAAACTGCAGCTCTTCCTTAGGCTGTATCCCTCTTCTCCCATTTTGTTGCTGTCATCAACAACCTCCTCATCACCCATTTATTGCACACTGCAGCACCCAACTTGCCCTCCTTCCTTTCATCCCTATTTCTGTCATCATTCTTCATGACTTTAACATCCTGAGTTCCTTGGCCTCCTCACTTCCAGTGATCTGTTCTTCCACCTTCCTCACCTACATTAAGATGGCTATAGCCTAGGTATTGTCATCACAACTTTTCAAGTCTAGATTCCATTTGTCATATGATCCAACCACCAGTTTCATCTTTCCAATTAACTTTCTCTAGTGTTTCTCCTCCAATCAATTAAGCACATCTGCTTATTTATTATTTTTGTTTTGTTTTGCTCTGTTTTGTTCTACTTTCCACCTTCTCTTATATCCTTGTTTTTCTCTTTACCCATCATCAGTGTTCAGTTCAGTTCAGTTCAGTTCAGTTCAGTTGCTCAGTCATGTCCGACTCTTTGTGACTCCATGAATCGCGGCATGCCAGGCCTCCCTGTCCATCACCAACTCCCGGAGTTTACCCAAACTCATGTCCATCGAGTCAGTGATGCCATCCAGCCATCTCATCCTCTATCGTCCCCTTCTCCTCCTGCCCCCAATCCTTCCCAGCATTAGGGTCTTTTCCAATGAGTCAACTCTTCGCATGAGGTGGCCAAAGTATTGGAGTTTCAGCTTCAACATCAGTCCTTCCAATGAACACCCAAGACTGATCTCCTTTAGGATGGACTGGTTGGATCTTTTTGCAGTCCAAGGGACTCTTAAGAGGCTTCTCCAACACCACAGTTCAAAAGCATCAGTTCTTCGGTGTTCAGCTTTCTTCACCGTCCAAGTCTCACATCCATACATGACTACTGGAAAAACCATAGCCTTGACTAGATGGACCTTTGTTGGCAAAGTAATGTCTCTGCTTTTTAATATGCTATCTAGGTTATGGCCCATTATTATAAACACTGCCTACAAATACTACAAATATCCTCTACTTCTTTGCCCCTCTTCCCTCAAGTCAAACTTGCCTAGCACAACCCCAAGCTGATTAAATCTGACTACTGGAGAAAATAATATACTGAACTGATTGCTCAAACTGTAAATAGATGACTACTGCAGTTCTCAAATGAGTACTCAGTATTGCCCAGAAATCCTACATTGTTTTCCTAGTAAGTTCATTCCATTTTTTTTTTTCCAGGATTACACTTTATATCTCTTCTCCCTCTCAAACCTCCAATGATCACCTACTTTTAGCTGATGATCTCAACTCCTGTCTCAATGAGAAATAGAAATAATAAGAAACTCTCTTACCTCCCCATAATGACATCTGCAAATATATGGTGTAGTATGTCTTCCCTCTCATTACAACAGAAGTGCCCTTTTTCCTATTAAAGCCAAACCTACTTGTGTTTAAAAGCCCATCTTCTCTAGATATCTCAAGGACTTTGTTCCTGAGGTCGTTCTCCCTCTTTTCTGCATGATCAGCTTCTTCCACTCTACTAAGTCATTCTATCCACATCAGCAACAAAGTGCCCAGGTATCTCTCATCTTTAAAATCTTCCTTTCTGATACAACATTCTACTCTGGCTACAATCCTATTTCTCTGTCTCCATTTTAGTTACTATTACCTGGTATGTATGAAATGATACTGATTTTTCAGACTCTACTTTTGGAGAAGTTTTAAGCTCATGGCAAAACTGACCAGAAGGTTCTGAGATATTCCTCTGCCTTCCACACATGCATAGCCTCCTGCATCATCAATATCCCCCACCGGAGTAGCAGCTTTGTTACACTGATTTACCCACATTGACATATCATTGCCACTCAAAGTCCATTGTTTGCTTTGGTGTTGTACAAATATATAATGGTTTGGGTTTAGACAAATGTGTAATGACTTGTACCCATCACAGTATCATATAGAATAGTTTCATGGCCCTTAATATCCTCTGTGCACTGACTATTCATCTCTCTCTCCTTGCTGGCCTCCGGTGATTTCGATATTGATGTTGTATTCAGCAAACTTGCTGAACTCTCATTATTTAAAATGATTTTCCTATACTATGGATTTTCCATGTAAACAATCTTATTATCTTTAAAGGAAGATAGATTGACTCTTCCCTTTCCAATTTTTATGTCTTATTTTCTCTCTCTTTTTCTATTGCACTCGTAGATCTTCCAGAATGATATTGATTAATGAGGGTGGTAGTAGGTATCATTTTTTCTGATTTTAATGAGAACATAGTTTAGGTTTTACCACTAAGTGTGATTCTAAAAGGTATTTGTTATATATTCTTTATCAAGTAAAGGACGCTTCCTCTTATTCTTTGTTTACTGAGTTTTTATAACAAAGGAATTTTGGATTCTATCCAATGACTTTCCTGCATCTGTAAAAGATCATAGACCTTTTCTATTAATATTTTAATTTATTACAGTGGTGTATTATATTAGCAGCCTCTGATGTTGGGTAGTCCTTCTATTTTTAAGATAAATTTCAATGGAAGATTTTAAAAATACACACATACACACCATCATCATCTCTGATACTTTATTTAGGAATTTTTCACCTAATTTGTAATAGACTATAATTGTAAACTCTTAGACTTCATATTAAGTTTATACTAGCCTCATAAATTGGGTAATTTCCCCTCTTTTTCTACACTGTAAGATTGTTTGTATTACATAGAGGTTTAGCTGTTTCTTGATAGATTGGTAAAACATTCCAGCAAAACTACCTAGGCCCAACGTCATTTGAGTGAAAAATTTTGAAAAGTGATCAATTCTTTCATGAATACTGACTAATTTCAATTTTCCAATTAAATATCATTGATTCCATTTTGAAAATTTATTTTTCTAAAAAGTATTGATTTCATCCATTGGCATTAAGTTGCTTACAGAGCTGTTCATAAAATTGCTCATCCTCCTTTATGACAATATTTTTCATCCCAACTACATATGTAGTTATGAGCCACAGTCTCTTTTTAATTCTTAATATTATTATGTTTTTTTCTTAGTTTCTTGAGCTGTTGTATCAAGTTTTAACTGTGTTACTGGTAATTTCAAATAATCAACTTATTGATTCCATTTTTTTTGTTTGTTTGCATCTCTGTTTCTTTTCCACTAATTTCTGAACTGTATTATTTTGTTCTCTGCTTTTTTCATATTTGATCTGTTGGTTTCCTTGCTTCTAGATTTAAACACTTAGCTCCTTCATATTCACTCCATTTTTTTTATTAATGAACTTTAAGATTTTAAATTTCTCTCTTAAGTATTGCTCTAGCCATGTCCTTAAGCTTTGATATATAACTACATTGTTTCTATTTTAACAAATGAGTTACTCAGGAGATTGGTTTCCAAACATATCCTAAACTACTTTTTATTGATTTTTTTCTTATTTGTTATCAATTCTTAAAAATTTGTTGAGACTTTTTGTGGCCTGTGGTGTCAATTTATGTAAATGTTCAATGTTTTCTTAAAAAAGAATATGTATCCTTTATTGCTGAATTCTGAGTAAAGTGTCAGTTTGTAGTTATATCTTGTAAGTGTTTAATAAGCATCTTCCTAAAAATGAGTTTAAATTTCCTACAATGATTGTACATTTGTAATTCTCTCAGCTTTTATTTTACATATTTTGGGGTTTTGAGATTATGCTTTTAGAGGCATACAGTTTCATGAATGTTATGTCTTCTTGATGTAGCATTCCTTTTGTCATTATGAGTTTCTCTTTATCTCTTTTAATATAATATGTATTGACCTATATTCTATTTGTCTGCTATTGATACTCTGATCTTCCCTCTTTCTTCTGGTTAGTAATTCCTAGTATATCATTTGCCCTCTCTTTATTTCTAAGTTTCTGTGTGGTTTGGCCTTGGTGTGTCTTTTGAAAATAGGTCATAGCTGGATACTTTAAAAATTCTTATCTGATAATCTCTAAGTTTTAGTAGGTACATTTAATCCACTTATACTTATTGTGGTTAGCATTATATTTGACTTATTTCTTCCATTTTATTTATTCTAATTATCTTCCTTTGTTTATTTTTTTTCTTCTTTCTTGCCTTTTCTTAAATTTATAAGGTGCTCTGTATCCCATATTTTCCTCTTTGCTTTTGGAAGCTATAGACTGAAGTTCTATCACCCTAAAGTTCCATCTGAGCACCAGGGAAGCACCTTTACCATTTACATTTAACTGCAAATGTTTCAAAGTACAAAGATTTTTCAGTATTTTATCTTCCTCTTGAATAGGCAAGAGTCTTAGCACATTTTAACTAATGAACACTCACTCTCCCATCATATTATCTTGATTAATATTTTAACCATTAAAAAAATTATTTCTATGCTCACTAAGGATTCTTGATTTATATACACTACTAGAGATTCATTTTTGTGTTATAATACATCCTTTAATGGCACTTTTAATGAAGATTCAAGGCTGATAAACTCAATTGTTTTTAATTTTTAAAAATTCCTTTATTTTTAAACTCACTTTAAAATGATAGTTTAACTAGGTATAAAACTCTAGATTAACAATTTCCCCCCTCAGATCTTTGAAGATATCACCCCCTTGTTTTCTAGAATCTATCGTTATTGAGGAGTCTACCATCAATGCAATTTTCATACCTTTATAAGTAACCTCTTTTTCTTCAAGTACCTTTCAATACTGCCTTTTTATCCTTGAGCTTCTACAGTTTTACTGCAAAATATAGAGATTTGGATTTATTTTTATTTATCCTGCTCAGTATTCAAAATGCATTTTTCCAATTAATATGTTTTCAAATGTTGTTTCTTTAGCATCCCCTCAAGTTTCTTCCAGAAATTTTATTAATATTAGACATAAATTGGAACTTCTCAATCTATCTTTCATGGCCTTAACTCTGACTCTGGGCTAATTTTTTTTGGGTGATTTCTTCAAGACAACCTTCCTATTCACTAATTCACTCTTCTTCTGACTTGCCTAGAATATATTCTATCTAAAGATTTTACGTTTCTAACTGGTTTTCTTTTATATTTACCAGTTCTTCTTTCATTTATGCCTGTTCTGTTTCACAATTATCTTTTAAAAATGGATGTTATTCTTTGAGTATTTAAACCACACAAACTTTTTGTCAGATTGTTATGTTAATTTCTTTTGGACAAAACTGATCTAACAAGTGTTACTTTTGTTGACTGTTTTTCCTAGTGTTGGGTATCTTTCTGAATGCCCATTTGAGTGGGTGTCCTTTTACTTTCTTTCTCCTCATCTTTTCTATCCTAGAGGTTTTATAGAGGTCTCTGGTTCAGAACTAAATGATAGCTTGAGATCCTGCCCAACCATGGTATTAGTGATCTCTCCCTGAGTAGTAGAAGCATTTGGTTTTTGGTTGCTGAGCTGTGACTACTTCCTTGTTCATCTAAAGGCTTACAGTTTCATGGAAGCAGTCCTAGGTAGTGTCATCAGCTTTTTTTTTTTTTTCAACCTTCTTTCTCTAATGAGAAAGTTCTACTTCAGTGCTTAATTTTAAGCCATGAACCTAACTCCAGTCATCAACTCTGCTTGGAGCAATTTAGTCCTTCTTACTGCACAGGAGCCTCTTTTTCTCCTTCTGGATTTGAAATTCAGCCAACTGCAGCTTCAGCTTTGTCTACCATTTCAACATTAATTCACTGAGAAAAAGAAAATTAGCTTCATTTGTGGAAGCAGAATTATTTAGAGTTGGATAGACCAGAGTGTCAACTGCAGACCCACCACTTACTAGCTGGAAGTCTGGGGGAAAGTTATCTAACTTGTTTGATTATGTTCATCAATTAGAAATTAGAAATGATAATACCTACCTCACAACTTTGATGGGATGAAGTTTGAAACAGTGTCTGGCACCCAGTAGATGCTCACAACATGCATTAGAATGATTATCAACCAATCATTTTAAAACATAAATATTTAGCTGCAAACAAATCCATATTTGTAACCAGAAGTCCCCCTCCCCTAAATACGGGATCTGGACTTAGAAACTTTCTCCTCAGTACTCTCTTCATCTCTCCCCGCTGGTACTTGCTGATCAAGATGCTTCAGTTCAGTCCAGTTCAGTCGCTCAGTCGTGTCCGACTCTCTGCGACCCCATGAATTGCAGCATGCCAGGCCTCTCTGTCCATCACCAACTCCCGGAGTCTACCCAAACCCATGTTCATCGAGTCGGTGATGCCATCCAACCATCTCACCCTCTGTTGTCCCCTTCTCCTCCCGCCCCCAATCCTACCCAGCATTAGGGTCTTTTCCAATGAGTCAACCCTTCGCATGAGGTGCCCAAAGTATTGGAGCTTCAGCTTCAACATCAGACCTTCCAATGAACACCCTTAATAATATGAATTTTAACAGGCTGATCATAGGTTCTAAAACAGATAAGGTAAAATTTCGTTAATTTTATTTGGACTTTATGATTTATATCCAACTTTCAAAGTATTCTTGAGATAGTTTATAATAACAGACACATGTACAATAAGTTAGATGAATAAGAAAAAGAGAAGTTTGAACCATAGAGGAGAAAGGGAGAATACTTATGCTAAAAACCTGAGCTAATTGTTTCTGTAATTGAGAATTAAATTTGTTTAAGGCTCCTTGGCAGCTGAAGGCAAAAGAGTGGAAGGGTGATGGGTGACATAGTTCTCAATGGCTAAAGTTTTTCTGTTAAGTAGTTTGGCAAGGATACAATCGGCTAAAAATCATTTAGGGGTTGAACTCCATTCCGGGTACATGGTGTGGAAGAAGGAATTCTCTACATAGAGATGAAATCTATCCCTATGGCTTTAGACATAGGTTGAACAACTCTGGATTTGGGTGACTTAGTGCAAATATGACTGGAGACAGGAAGCTGGGATTGAGGACTTTTTAAAGAGTAATTTTTTGAACCCCTCAGGTAATAAAAGATACATATTTTTGCCAAAATTTGGAAAATACAATAGTATAAAGAAGAAAACAAAAAATGTCTCTTCATAATCCCATTGCCTACAAACAATCATTATCAGAACTTTAATGAATTTCCTTCTAGACGTTTTTCTATGTGTACATATGTTAGCTGACTTCTTGTAGTTGTCTTCCAGTCAGATGACTATAAATTAGGTGGTCTTTGGTCCAAATGGTTACTATATTTAATAGTAAGAATATCTATTGCTTGCCTACTGGACGCCCAATGTGCTCCAGATACTTACTGGTATTTACAGTCCTAATACCAACAGGTACAAGGCAGTTTTTCATGTTTGCAAAGAGGTTATATAACTTGTTTTAAATAACACCCAGAGGGGGGAGGAGCAAGAACACATGCTTGGGTGTGTCTGACTCTGCAGTGTAGTGTTTCCCTCTCACTAGGCGCTGCTTCTCTGAGACACAGGCATCTCCCTGTTGCCTGGTACTCGCCTGTGACTCCTGGGAGCAGGGGTGCCTGGGTCTGACATCAACTCAGCTGGCTCGTGGGCTCCAAATGGCCAGAACAGAGAGCAGAAGGAGCTCGTTCTTTCCCTCATCTCTCTGTTTTCTTTTCTCCCCTTCCCCCACATGTTGAAGGTCACTAACTCCAGCATGTGGGGTTTTCAGGTTAGCTCAGGCAGCTGTTCTGATGGGTTTTGCTCTGATAAAATATTGTAATTCAAACATCTTTTATGGGGATCAAGGTAAGAGAAAGTCAGAAATCCTGGTTCTGTTTTCAGTCTCCATGATACCAGAGAGCAGGGAACATTCTTGCTTGTCATTGTTATTACTGTGCTTTGCAATTGAAGCTTTGTGCAGTTGTAAGTTCCTTCTCTCTTGAGCCCCCTTATCTGCCCAGAAACTTCTCTCTTGGGTGAGTCACAGACTGAAGCATCTTACAGCAGCCCTTAAGGAGCTATTAATAACCTGCTCCCTCTACACGATCCAGGCTACATGGCCGCCAAGACAGCCTGGCTGCCACACCCAGAAGGGGCAGTAAACTGTGAGTGGCCTCTGGCCAACGTGAGTAGTGTCCTGTGTGCTGGGGATGCTTCTGCCTAGATACTGGCTAATCTTCGCCTTTCTTCCTCACCACTTTTGGGGACTGATGAGCTAAGTGTTGAAGAACCAAGAGGTCTAAATGTCAGGGCTCATGGTTGTCCACATGGTGAGCTGAGATCCTCTGAATGGAGAGCGCTGTGCCACCTGGATGAATCTGGCTGGGTTGACAGTGGATATGAGTCAGCAACTGAGATGCCCTCTCTCCACTACATTTGCATAACTCTAAGCATAGGGCTTTGTCTTTCCCAACAATTACTCATTTGACCCTGGCACAACAGAGTCTGCTTCCTGAAGGAGATGTTTGTGGGAAGAAAAGTTTTAAAAGGATGTTACACACCTGAGCTTCCACACTCTATGTGGTGGTAATTCATCTCAATTGCTGGAAGTATAAAACATGTCAAACCACGAAGAGGCTGGTTTTCCCAGTGTGCCAAATGACTTGCCCCTGAGGCTTGGGACCCATTTAATAATAATAGCAACCAGAACGCAAACAGTAGTAATAACAGCAACACTGTCCAGAAATGGACCATGCCGGCTGAGAAGCGGCCCCATCCAGGGAAAACTCTGATGACTGGAGTGTGCACATGTAGATGATAACTGGCCAAGGGGTGGGGGCAGTGAGAGTTTCCAGACAGTTATTGGGAAAATGCTGAGGTGGCCATCGTGGTTTCTCACCCCCAGGTCATGGACCCTGAGGAGGTTGTTGTCTTTCATGTTGTAGCTGTCTACCAGGCCCTGGATTAGTTTTCTATGACTGCTTTCACAAGTTACCATGACTATAATAGCTTAAAGCAATGCAAATTTATAGTTCAAGAGGTCAAAAGTCTGACACAGGTCTCACTGGGCTAAAATCAAGGAGTTGGAAGGGCTGTGTTCCTTTCTAGAGCTTCTAGGAGAAAATTCATTTCCTTCCTTCTCCTGCTTCAGGAGGCTGTCCACAGTTCTTGACTCGTGGCCCCCTTTCACCTTCAAAGCCAGCAATGGCCCATCAAAGTCTTTCTCATATCGCATCATTCTGACTCTTCTGCTTCCCTCTGCCACATTTACAGACCCTGTGATTACATTGGGCCCACCTGTATAATCCAGGATGCTATTTCTAAAGTCAACTGATTAGCAACCTTAATTTCATCTGCTTCCTCAATTCTCCCTTGCCATATAGCATAGTCACAGGTTCCAGGGATTAGGACATAGACATCTTTGTGAGGCCATTATTCTGCCTACCATAGGCCCCAAATGGAAAAGCTGAGAACCCTGATCATGGGCATTCAAGCCCAACTGAGAGCCTGCTAAGCAGCTGGCAGTCTTTGTTGCATGCTGGAGAAGAATCACCTGGGGTCTGCTGCAGAGAAAAGGTTGGGAAATCACATAAATAATGCTTAAAGAGCTTCAGACACACCCATCTTCTTGAAAAGACTCAACTCAAAATCTAGAGCATCACTGCCTCTGCTGCCCATCAGAGCCTAGAAAAACAACCATCCCACAGGGTCAAATTAATGACACAGGCAGCCAGGAATCCTCCTGAACAATGACCACAAGACACAGTTTCTAGGAGAATGTGAGCATTCTCCCCAGTTAACTCAGCTCTAAAATCTTGAAAGTGTATCCAGAACATTTCTTAATCATGTGTTTTGGATACATTAGGGGCACTTTATTCAAAAGCAACTTGAGGCTGTGGGTGTTTCACATGTCTCCCTTCTAGGGTTGTGAATGTAGTACTTGTATTTCTTGGTCTTGACACAGCTCCTTCAGGAGTATGGAGGAGAGAGGCCTCTGATTCCAACACTGGCTACCCATTCAGGGTTAACTCTAGCCATACACTTTTAGTCTAACCAGATTGAAAAGTTTGGATTTTTAAATTTTAAGCATGTTATTATTATTTAAATTTTCAGTGCTTCTAAGCCACTCCAAAATCACGGCAGTAGCTTTCTCTGTCAGTCTCTTATGAGCAGGGCTGACTCCCTCTGTGATTTTGGTCAGGTTACTTGACCTCTCCACATCTCTGTTTCCTCATCTGTACCATGAGGATAATAAAAGCACCTGCCTCAAAGAGCTGGAGTCAGGAGTAGATGAGAGGCCACACAAAGCCCTTAGAATAGAGCACAGTACTTGGTAAAAGCTCTGATACATCTTGGCTGTTACAATTATCAAAGGACCTAACAAGATATGAAGCTTTTCTCTTATAGTCAGAGAACCAGTCATTTTGATATCTCAAGAACACTGATATTCACTCAATCTTGACTGCAGCAGATATATTCCTAAGCACAGTTTCCTTTTGTATTGCTCTACTGGAATACTATTCCCATATGGCTGTTTCTTATAGTCAAAGGGAGACATCAAGCCCCATTTCAAGTGGGTGAATGACAGGCAGATGGAGAGCAGAACAGCTATCCTAGGTCTCTTCTCAGTTTGGAACAGGGGCACAAATACAGCAGAGGGGGTTCTCTTGGGGCTCTCTAGTGTCCAGTTTATCTTAATTCAAACTCCAAAGGGAAGCCTCCCAGAACAATGTCATGTGGCCCTCAGGGTCAGCCCAATCCTACTAATTCAAAAAGCCACCTGGACAATTTTTCTCATGAACAGATTTTGGCCAAACCAATTTTAATCCAGCTTCAAACCTCCATGCCCCAGCTCCACTTCCATCTCTGTACTTTGTGGCACAGTGTTGAACAACACAGAATGGTCATTGGGTTCTGTAAAGAAGCATGGGTCCTCGGGCTTCCTGCCCCACCCCAGGACAGCTTGCTGACCTCTGACCTCATGCCTGGTCATCTGCTCTTTCCACTCTCATCATGGTCGTTACCCAGCCTGCCTCCAAATGGCCAGATTCTACAACCAAGCCCAGAAGAGCTTCAGGGCTGGAGACCTTCAACCCCAAATGGTACACGGGCCACAAAAATTCCTCAGATATGCACCCCAAAGCAAAAGAGCCCCTGGGGATTCAGTTTCTCTCACCAAGTTTGAGCCGAGGGAAAAACATTTTAAAG
The DNA here is from genome assembly GCF_054371585.1 of Giraffa tippelskirchi. Classification (NCBI taxonomy): domain Eukaryota; kingdom Metazoa; phylum Chordata; class Mammalia; order Artiodactyla; family Giraffidae; genus Giraffa; species Giraffa tippelskirchi. Next base: position 140,588,868 of record NC_137281.1, on the reverse strand, counting down.
GCATGTAAGGAAAGCTGTCAGAGAACTGTTTTGCTCAACATCAAATGCATTCCAGGCCTTATCTAATCAGGGAGTCTTCTTCACAGCTGATGCAGAGGCTGTTCCTGCAAATTGTTCCAGAGCCAGGGAAAGGGGCCTTGATTTTAAATACAAAATAATGGTCCTTTTGGCACAGGCAAAGTCGGTTGGCAGCTGGAGGTTTGGGGTGACCCCTGACCCTCTCCCACAGTTCCTCCTGAATCCCGCTGCACAAAACTAAGCCATCCTCAAATCCCAGGCTCTAATTGGCTCTGGTTTGTTTTGCTTTTCTATTCTATCCAGAGCTTCAAAAGGCGCTTCCATAATTGTTTGAGGCATGAAAAAGGCAGGTTTCAGCTTTCCTAACTGGAATTGGAGGTAATTACTGTCTTGCCCACACGAGCCGGTACATGCTTCAAATCAGATGGCCCTGGGTTGTTTTATAAAGTGTAGCTGGGCCTCTGAGCCAAGAGACAGAGGATTATGGAGCCTTCCAAAGGCTTTGTTCCAGAGAGAAGAATTCGAACACCTCAGAGACGGTAAGGGGAGTTTCCATATTCTTCTGTGGTCACTGCAACCTCTACCCAAGAGGCTTGGCTTGAAAAGATTGTGTCCTCAGTCTCATTCTAACAAATTCAGGAGAATTTTTGGTCCTCTTTCTAAAGAGACAGAAGCCTGACACCTCACAGGACTCTCATTTTGTTTGTGATCAGAAATGACAAGCTTGGCCTGGGCTGTCCTTCTGAGAAACCTCAGGACAGGGTCAAAGTAAGCCAGGCATAGTGAGAGCCCCCCTCAGAGCACCAGACTGGGGTTCACTTTTACACTCTCAGCAAACCCAAACACGGAGTCTCAGATTCACCTCCCCAAGTGTGGACTGGGAAGCAAGACCCTGTTTCAAATCTCAGCCTATGAGCTGCCTGTCCATAGGCAGCTGAGTCACATAGCAAATCCTTCATGGCCTCCTCTATAAAGTGAGAACAGTGACTGGCCCAACCTCGTAAGTTTGCTGTGACAGCTAAATGAGGTCAACTGTGGAAAGTGCTTGAGTGTAGCACTCACTACACATAGTGAGTGCTCAATTAATGTCCACTGTTATTAGCTAACATAATTGTCAGGGGCATGGTTATGATGCCAGAAGATCCACTCTGCAAATGGTGGAGATTTTCAAGACTGGAGTCTTGAAAATGGAGGAAGAAAAGAAACTGCTGCAGGAGGAATGGAAGGAAGCTGAAGGGGGAACAGAGTGATCACCGCTACCCACAAATGTCTTCTCTCCAAAGGGCATCACCATAAATATACTAGGTTTCCTGAAATTGCACAGATTTGAGATTTAGTTTTGCCTTTTTTCAATGATATATCTCATTGAGGACTAGATGGTTAAACAGCATTCACACACCAGTGTGAACTGGTTTACTTGCTTTCTTCGTAACACCTACACACTCAGCATCTCCAAGGGGCCAAGGAGCTTGGAACTGAGGAAGAAAGAGAAAATAACAGAGCTATGAAGCACTTCCCAGGACAAGGCTAGCTGTTCCAATTCTGGAAGTTCTAGTTTAATCCACTCACTGGCCCACAGACACCCTGCTTGGCTCATGGGAAAAAGAGGATGTGGGAGTCAGTGTCCTGTGGGCCGTGAATTGCTTTTCTGATTTTTGTATTTGCATGTCCTCTACTCCTAAGTGCAACTGACCAGCCTTTTCAAGTGGCTTTCAGGGCTCCTCCTCTGTCCAAGAGAGCTCCATATGGGCAGCCCAGGGTGCAGGCCTCAGACTTTGATTGTCCTTTTACAGATCATCCCTAAATGATCTCATCTGTGCCCTCTAATGAGGGCTCCAGTCTTCTGTGTTGCTGACTCCCAAAACAGCTTCTCTCCTGAGTTGGGAATTCAGTTGCCTACATGACATCTCCCTTTCAAGTGTCCCCAACCAAACTTTCAGCAACCCCTTATACCCACCCCATGCCACCCGAAACAATGAAAACAAAAAATCCCATCAGTAAGGTCTCCTTGTAAATGTTCTCGCTATGGATGACCATCAAAACCATTGACCTTTTTGTATCATGTGCTCTTTTTTCACAGCATTTCAGAAAAGGTATATTTATTTTTATATATTTTTGTATAATATCTGTCTCTCAATAGACTGAACTTCATGAGGATGAGATGTGGTCTATCTGCTTCCTGTTCTTCCCTGACACATAGTGATCGGGGGTTTTTGTCGCTAAGCTCTGTCCGATTTTTGAGACCTCATGGACTGTAGCCTGCCAGGCTCCTCTGTCCACGGAATCCTCCAGGCAACAATACTGGAGTGGACTTTCACTTTCTTCTCCAGGGGAATCTTCCCAACCCAGGGATCAAACATGGGTCTCCTGCATTGCAGACAGACTCTACCAAATGAAGCACCAGGGAAGCCCTAACATATAGTAGGTTATTGCTAATTATTTGCTAAATGAATGAGTGATTTCAAGGTGGAGATGAGGCTTTGGGTCAGGAGGGGAGTTCTTAGGTACAAGAAGGCCATGAAACCTCAGAAAAAATACTTGAGATCACATCTTGCTTTCCTGAAGTAGGCCATTTGGCCACTTCCCCCTTCCACTTCATGAAGTTTCATATTTGATAAAAGCCCTGAACAGAACAAACAAGTAGGTCCTGATCATGAACCTGATGAAGTGCTGTGAGCCTAAATGCTTGATATGGGGAGTGCCGAAATTATACTCAGCAACGTGGTAGACTCTCAACTATCCATTCCAGTGGATAATTTAATAGTTAATAATCTAATAGTTTGTAATTCAATAGTTCATAATCTTGAAAGTTTTACATGTAGTTTTGTATTACGTTTCTGAATTTGCATCAGGATACAAGAGGCTCTAATGGTTTAAGAATTCACGATAATTTGAGCTCAAGGGTCCAATGTCACTGTCCCAGCTGCCTGTTAACAACTCCTCTGGGCTCCAACCACATGCGAAAAAGAAAAAAAATACTGCATTGGGCTTGGGAGGAAACGGCATTGGTATTTTTAGGGGAGCAGGGCTTCGTCAGAATTGGAGTCCAAACTCCAGCCCTTCCACTTACCAGCTCTATTTTCCTGTGATCTGGCCTGGTCTTTGCTTTCTCATCAACATCTACCTCCCAGAACTGTTGGGAAATGTAGTTAAGTTTTCAGAAAAAAATTAATCTGTACTATTCCCTCAGGTAGAGGCAAAACAAGTCAAAAGCAATGTTGAGCCCTCTACAAAGTTTGTTTCACCTCTGAGGAAAGAAAGATCTCTCTTTTCTTCTCTTTTTCTTTCTTCTTTAAAGGACCTTCTCTTCCTGATCCAGTGGGCTAAAGTAAACAAGGACCTTTTTTCATAAATCACATCTGGTTGTGAAAGCTCCCGCTAATGCCTCTACAGACCTGAATGAAAACTGCTGTCCTAGGCAATCTTATATGGAAACACTGGGTCCTGCCTCGGCTCCTCTGCCTGGAGCCCTGGGTAGGGCTTCCACTGGCCCTATTGATGGCATGAATGGTGGTGAATTTCTTCACGCTAATGCGTATGTCTGGGCATTTGCTCATGTTGTCTTGGGTCCAAGTCTCAAGGTTAGAATGTGGAGACATCCAGCAATCCAAGGCAGAACCAATCATGTTGTCAGTGGGTGGATGGGACCCCAGAGTTCCCACCTCCTTTTCCTGTCATGAAGTTTATATCTCGAGGGAAAACAGCTGTCCGGGTTCAGGCCAACTGGGACTGAAGCCAGCTGTTCCTTCTAGATGCCAAAAGCCAGATGTACACCCACCCTTCTCTCCCACTCCCTAAGCCCAAAGTCTTAAACTTTATCAAATTTGTTAATAACTTTGCTAAAAACACATCTCCCCAGGCTCCCTTCCAGAGAATTTGATTCAGTGAGTTCAGGTTGACCAGGAAATCTACATTTAAATAGCAACACCTCCACCCCTACCTTCTTTCTGTCCCTAGGAAATTCAGATACAATTGCTCTGAGAATCATACTTTGAGCAACAGTCTCCGCAGTGAAAGCTGGTAAATGTTTAACAACTGATTTTGCAGGGGAGACAGTCTGCATTGTAGCCTCTTGACTTCCATGATGCAATTGTCCCCATCACGTTCGATTCAAGCTACCAACAATGGCAAGCTACCTGATTCAGCTTTGTTTTTCCCTACATCCCCAGCTCTTGGAGTGGTTTGTTTTAGTGACTGATTGCCAGAGAACTCTAGGGGTTCCAAAGCAGAAAGAGAGGAAAAGGGAGCAGGAAAGAGCTTCAGGAAAGAAAACGCAATTAGTGAGGGACCCTGGCCTTGGCCACATGGACAACCTTGTTCACCCTAGCTTTTAGCAGGAGGAGGTTTTCAAACACCTGCTTCTGCCTTCGTTTGATAAGATTTCTGGTCGACTCACATAAACCTGATCCTGCTGACCTAGGGGATGATGAAAAGGCTGAGTGTTGGGCACCTGAGGGGATGAAAGGGGCTGGGGAAGGACCATGGGGTGGTCATATGACCTGGGGTCGCCGGCGGCTTAAGCCCTTTTGTGCCCCCACCCCCGCCTCCGGCTCCGGCCCAGCTCTGGAAGGTTTTGGTGATTTCCTCCCACCCCCGACTAGGCGAACAGATGTGGAAAGGTCTCCAGTTCCCAGGGCTCCGGACACAACTGCTGGTTGTTTCTCCCCCGCCGATGGGGCCCGTGATCACAGACAGAACAGTTACACATCACTCACCAAAGAGCTGAGCCCAGTCAGGTGCGGGTTCAAACCTACTCTGTGTGTCGGCAGTGAAAAACTGAACTGAAACGGACTGAAAAATAACCCTGTCCCTCCCTGACTTGCTCTAAGTCCACTTTGTGGGAATGCTGAGGACTTCAGGAGAGGCTGGGTTGTCAGCTTTTCCATGGCGATCAAATCCTCACAGGTGCCCTGACCTTTGGAACCAATGCAGCCTCTTGGGCCTGCTGCTTCTCTTGTCCTGATTGGTGGTCCTGCCAGAGGGAGTTAGCCCTCTTGCCCACTTAAGTTTGGAGCTTGAAGGACCCCACTGCTCTGAAAAGGATGCCTCTGCAGTGCACTGAGCTTTCACTGCTCTTTGGATGAAAGGGAGGGAAGAAAAGCATTATAAAGAAAGGGGTGCAGGTGTTAGCCTCCTCATTTACCTTAATTATACCACCCTGATCGTCCAATGAATTTCTCAGAGCCTAGCTTTCTCTTACCATCCACACAGCTTTCATAAGTGGGGCAAACAGAAGCATAAAAATACCCTAACCTCCCTTATATAAAGAACCTTTCTCATATCTACTCTATCCACAAGGGTAAGCTGGTATCTAACAAACATTTAACAATGTTTCTAGTTTGTGTAACAGATGGTGGCCATCACATTCTGACGCAAAGACCTGGTACACACATGTGTTAGCATGTAGCACACTCACCTACAAATGCTATAAGTGCTGAAACGGCATCAATTTCTTTAAAGCAACGGGTCTCAAAGTGAGGTCTATGGACCCCTGGGGTCCCTGAGACCCTAAGAAGGTGTTTGCAAGGTCAAAACTATGTTCTTAATTCCAAGATGTTATTTGTCTGCTTCACTGTGTTGACATTTGGGTAAAATTGTCATATTCTTCACTGCCACAAAGTCGGACAAAAAAAGAAAAAAGAAAGAAACCAATTTCACTTAAGCGTGTCTGAGATGGAGCAGTAAAAATTATTTTATGAAATCTTGCCCAAAGTCCAAGTCTTTTGAGTATTGTGTGTAGCAAACTAAAAGGTAAGCATAAGGCATTTCTAGTGCTTTCTGAGGTACAATTGTTTGTTTAGAGAAAAAGCATTTGTGAGAGCGTCTGAGTTGTGAGTTGAACTAGCCACTTGCATGAAATACCATGTTTACTTGAAAGGACTGAATTACCATGGTTATTCAGACTTGGTTATCTGACAGTTATTTTCTCCAAAAGGAACAATCTGAACTTGTCATTTTAAGAAAGATAATTGACAGTGCTTGTTGTCAAAATAAAAACTTTCAAGCAAAAATTAGAATTTCTGAAAACTTGTATCTGTCTCAGTGAGCTTAATACTGTCTCAGCACTTAGAGAGGTTTCTGACAAGATCAGTGGTGATATCAACAAATGTGAATTTTTAGTTTCCATCATGAAGTAGATCAGATTCAGATCTGCATAACTTAGTGAAGCAATGTTTTCCAAATGACCATGCATAGATTACAAAATCATGCATGGGCAAAAGATCCATTCAGTGCAACACAGACCAAACAGATTTTAATGAAACTCAGTACAAAGAGTTCATTGAGATAGTTTCAGATTCCACATTGCAAGTAACCTTTAATAAACGACCATTTATCGAGTTCTGGTATAGTGTCAAAGAAGAATATCTACAATTATCTGAAAAGGCTATTAAAAATATTCCTCCCTTTTCCAGCTTCGTATCTATGTGAGGCTGGGTTTCCTTCATAAACTTCAACCAAAACAATATTATCACTGCTGATTGAATGCAGAAGTAGATATGAGAATCCAGCTGTCTTCTATTAAGCCAGACATTAAAGAGATTTGCAAAAATGTAAAACACTGTGGTTCTTCTCATTAAATTTTGTTCTGTTTTGTTTTGGAAAACAGCTATTTTTACAGTAAGATTGTGCTATTTTAAAGTTTTAAACAAATAATATAGTTTTGGATTTTTGTTAATTAATAAATAGGAATTTATTCATATAAATATGTTAAATGGTTAACAAATAAGCATTAACACAATATTGACTGGGAGAATTTTGCAGAAACTAATGCCTGTGGCTGGCAATTTGTTATGTAAGTATATATCAAAACACCCACATTTGAGTAAGTATCAACTTTTTTTTAATTTAAATAGTTTTCTGTTCTAATTTTTAATATGGAAAATGACTTAAATATCTATTGCTGCATAGCAAAATACTCCAAAACCTAGTGGCTTCAAACAACAATAGTCACTAAAGAGCTAAAGAAGATGTGGTACATACAGAATGGAATACTACTCAGCCATAAAAGAGAATGCAATAATGCCATTTGCAGCAACATGGATGGACCTAGAGCATATCACACTAAGTGAAGTGACTCACAAAGAGAAAAACAAATCCCATATGATATCACTTATATGTGGAATCTAAAATATGACACAAATAAACCTATCTACAAAACAGAAACAGACTCACGGGCATAGAAAACAGACTTGTGGTTGCCAAGAGGTAGGAGGGTGGGGGAGGGATGGATTGGGAGTTTGGAATTAGCAGATACAAACTAGTATATAGAGAATGGATAAACAAAAAGATCCTACTGTACAGCACAGGGAACTATATTCAAAATCCTGCGATAGACCATAATGGGAAAGAATCTGAAAAAGTATGTGTATATATGTGAATAACTGAATCACTTTGCTGTACAGGAGAAATGGACACAATATTGTAAATCAACTATACTTCAATAAAATAAATATAACTCCCCCCACCCCCAAACACACAACCATCACCTGTTACCCCTTAGAGTTGCTGAGGATAAGGAATTCAGGAGTGGCTTGGCTGGGCTCTTCTGGCTCACGGTCTGTTGAGAGGTTGTACCCTTAAGGCCTGACTGGGGCTGGGGTATCTACTGTCGAGGTGGCTCACTCACAAGCCTGGCCAGTGGTGTCTGGCTTTTGGGAGGGGCCTCATTTCCTCTTCACATAGGTCTCTCCCAGTGTCCTCAAAATGCGGCGACTGGCTTTCTCTGGAGCGGACAGTAAAACAGACCAAGTAGAAACCTGTAGCCCCTTTTAAGGCCTAGCCTCTGAAGCCAGCTGAAGTCACACGTCCTCACTTCTGCCATTTTCTGCAGCCACACAGACCAGCCCTCATTTAACACACAAGGGCATGAAAGCTGGGAGATAAGGATCACTGGGGGCTACCCAGCAGGCTGGTTACCCCAGGATTTATCAACAGATGCAAACATGTAAACAAAGGCTTTTGGGGCGGCTTCAACAAGTTTTAAGTATAAAGGGGTCCTTAAGAGCAAAACCTAGAGGAGGGCATGGCAACCCACTCCAGTATTCTTGCCTGGAGAATCCCCATGGCCAGAGGAGCCTGGCAGGGGACTGCAAAGAGTCGGACACGACTGAGTGACTAAGCACAGCACAGCACATGAGCAAAACATGTGAGAGCTGATAGCCTTGGTGATGCTTTTTCTTCTCTTTCTCCTTCATCTCTCTTTCCCTCTCCCTTTCCTCTTCCTTCTTCTTCTTTGTCTCCTTGCTCATAGTCATACGATCATTTAGGCAACTTTCTGCTCACCTAACCTCCATGACCTTGGGGACAGTTCCTTCTAGCTCTGTTTCTTCTGAACTTGAACTTATCGGGGGTTCCTTTATGAGTTTAACCCTCCTTGGATTTTTTTGCCTGGCAATACTTGGGGCTCAAGTCAGCTCTAGTCTTCTCAGGTCAGACTCCCTGAACAGCACACATCTCCAAGAGGGGGTTATTGGTGGGAGAAAAAGAGAGGCTCTGAGCCAAGTGCCTGGAAGCACTGGACAGAGAGGAAACTCAACAGGGCAGAGCCCCTACCTACATGGAGATGACAATTCTAGAAGTGAGAAGAGAGAAAAACCATAAAGCCAACACCCAGATGATGGACAGTCATCTCTCTGGGGGAGAAAACACTGCAGATCTGTGGACTTGGGTATCCATGGGGAATCCTGGAAGGGAGACTGTAGTAGGTTAGAGAGTGATAAGTGTTAAGGAGGGGAGGCTGAGTCAGCTCAAAGCAGGTGGGAGTGCAAGGGGGTATGAGGAGAACTTGAGATGAGCCAGGTGATCAGGGGGAGCTTTGGTGAGAAGGTGACATTTTAGTGAAGACTTGAAGAGGTGAGGGAACTGCTGCAGCAAAGGCCCCAACATGGACGTGTATCTGGTGTGTTTGAGGAAAGCAAGAAGGCCAGGGTAACTGGAGATGAATGAGCAAGGGGGAGAGGGGAGGGTGGAAAGGTCAGCTTTAGCATGGGTGAGATTCTTCAGGGCTCCCATGGCCACTGGAAGGACTTTGGCTTTTTACTCTCGATGGGATGGGACTCAGTGTGGGTCATAGGGGGATTTGGAGCAGAGTATGCTGAGAATACACTTCAAAGCAAGTAGAAGTACGTGGGCCAGTTAGTGGGAAGTAGAAAGAGGGAGGTTGGTAGGAGGTTATCAGAGGTGATTGGAGAAGAGATGGTGGTGGCTTGGACCAGGATGCTGGCAGAGGGGATGATGAGAATTGGGTGGATTCTAGACAGATTTTGAAAGTAGAGCCAATAACATGCTCCGGCACCTTGGAAGTGGGGTGTGAAAGAAAGTCAGGGTTTAAGTATGACTCCATTTAGGTTTGGGTCATAAACAGCCCAAGGGTCAGAGCTGCTATCACTTAAGAAGAGAAAGTTGCTGGTGGAACAGCTTGCAGGGGGTAGATTTAGAAAGTCCCACTGGACACAGTAAGTCCACACTGTTCCCTGAGTTTTCTGTAGAAGCCCAGCTGCAATTTCTCCCCTGGGTCCCCAAAAGCAGAGGTTATGAGTACTTGCACAGGCCCTTCTCCCGCCAGCCTGACAGTAGACAGTGAAAAAAATCACTCACTGTGTGCAATTTAATCTAAAAGAGCAGGAGACTATTGTTCTTGGGCCTTTCACTCTTTAATTTTTTCTTTGTCTTTCTTATCGGAAATGAAAGGAAACAACCAGGGGAGATAGGATCTCAGGCCTAGAAATCCCAGCAGGTAATTTGGGAGTTGAAAACAAATCTCCCCTGAAATGCATTAGGCAGGTGAAGGGGATTCCAGCTTCAACTCTGAAACCACACCTTCTCCTGGCCTGGCAAATAACTTCCTTCTAGCCCCAGGCAAATCCACTTCTACCCACCAAATGCCTGCAGTTAATAAACGTTCAACAACAACAAAGCCCTAAAGTAGAAAAAACAAGACTGATTGGAGGCTAAGATACCAGAAGGGCTGCTTGAGAGCCTCTCCCTGCAGGCTGCACCCTGAGAAGGAGCATTCAGGCAAGGAAGCGGGGGCCCAGGGCTAGAGGAACCCAGACACGACTGCTTTCAGAGTACCGGAGCAGGGGAATATCTGAATCAGGGCAATTGTTGTTTGCTGGGTACCTATCATGAGACAGAAGTATCCTGTGCTTTGTGTGTGTTAACACATTCATTTCTCACGGGTTACTTCTTTTTCAAAGAAGTGAAACTGTCCAACAGAACTTCCTGCCATGACAGAAATGTTCTATGTCTGCACTGTCCAATATCATGATAGTCACCACCTCCATGTGGCTATTGAGCCCTTGAGGTGTGCCCAGTGGGATTAAGGAAGTAATTTTAAATTTCATATCATTTTGATTGATTTAAACTTAAGATTTAAATGTAAGCAGCCACATGTGACGGTGGCTACTGTGTTGGATAGTGCAGTTGTAGCAGATTTAGTAGCATTTCCAAAAGTTTGTTAAGCAGGGAGGCAAAAATTACAACCCAGGGCTGAATGAAACCACAGTTGATGCCTTTTCCCTCTCCCCTCTGCTCCCCAGTTAAGTCACCTGCATTTTGCAAAGTGGAGGGTTTGGGAATGCAACTGACCAGACGGTATACAGTCAGCCAGAAATAAAGCCCGGTCCCCTAAAGGTCAGGTCTGTATTTGAGCCTGCAGCCAAACATCCCACTGGGGGCTTGAGTATCAGCAATTTTCCAGAGCCTAACCAGGGGTGACCTGATGAATTGAGCGTTCTCTGACTCACGGATCCCAACCCTGCTATTTAAACAGTACCATTTCCTTTTTTGGGGCTTAAGACTAACTGGTAGAGAGGTAGTGAGCTCCCAGGCCCAGCCTCACCCTGTTGAAACATGTAGCTCTCTTCGAAGGTTTCCACTTCAGGCACCGCCCTTGAGGTGCAACCACCACCTGCCATGGGTCTGAATGCAAACGTTTAACAGGAGCTGGGCCATCATCACTTTGTCAGCTTCTCTAGGGCCCTCTAGTGTGCATCTCGGCAGCATCACTCCCCTGCTCCAAAGACATCCCATAATACTCAGAACACAGGTGAAGTCTTCCTTCCCTGATGGGTTCTGCTCACTTGTCTGACCTTCTGTACCCTTGACATCCCTATTGCTCCCTTTGCTCTAGCCTGAATTCCTGTGTGTTCCCCAACACATCCAACTGGTCCTTGTCCCAGGTCTTTGCATTTGTTATTCCTTCTGCTTGGAATGCTCTTCATTCAACCTTTGCCCAAAGGTCACCTCTTCAGAGAGGTCTTCCTGACTCCTCTGTGTGTAAAAGTGTCCCCCTCACCCCTGTCTCTCCATCATGCTATACTTTTTTCAAGGCACTTATCACTAGTTCATGTATGTATGTTGTGTATATATATATATATGTCATATATATATATACATACATGTATTTGGCTTATTGTATGTTGCCCCCACTAAGATGTAAACAGAGTAAGGAGGGACATTGTCTTTTTCTACTCTGTATCGCCAGTGTCTAGAATAGAGTCTGACACCTAGTTGCTCACTGAATGTTTGTTGAATGAACCCATGAATCAATGAACGAATGTGTGCATAACTGCTCAGGGTGAGAGTGGTGGGGGTGGGGAGGGGTGGGGAGGTTCAGACTTGGCTTGCTCTACACAGATCAACGCATCCATGGTTGGGATACTACACCATGAGGGAAGAGATTTGTTAGCTTGATTTTTTTTTGCTTTGGGAAAGTTAAAGATCACAGATGATCCAAACCTCAGTGCCAAGTTCTCTGATTTATAATCAAGGAGTTATTCACACCGAGGTAAACAAGAGCAAAGGACTGACAAGCAAATTATATGAGGATGATGGGAAACAGACCAAGGGAACCCTACAATCCGTATTCCTTCAACTGGCTTGGGTTCCCCACAGCATCGGCTCAAACTTGGATCCAGAGAATCCCTGATGATTGTCACTTCCAGACTCCTTTGGGCTAGGCTGCCTAGGTGGTGACTGCAAGTGGAGGCAGCCTAGTTAAGTCCATCCTTACATGACAGTGATATTACTAGGCCATCTAAAAGGCACATCCAGCCCAGCAGGTATATTCCCAAGGGTGTCCAGGCTCACAAAGTTTTCCTAAAACCTGAACTTGGGAGGGGGGAAGATTTTCCTTTTCTTCTTTACTGTATTCCATAGAAATGTACCTCTTATTCCATCTCAAAAAATTTAAAGAAACAAAATTAGCGCTCCTTAAAGTGTCTGGCCCATAGGAGTTAATCAATAAATATTAAATGAATGAACAAAAATGTCAAGGCAAAGGGGAACTGTGGCCTGGTGAGGAGTGGTATTGTTGAGCAAACTGATAAGCAGAAATCATAGGCTGGACCCTACCCTGGCTTCAGGCCTCAGCTTCCCTATTTGTAAAATGGGCTGGCTAGACTTGCATTTCCTTCCCAGCTCTGATACACCATGATTCTCTGAGCGTGCGGTCATAGCTTCCATGTGGATGAAGGTCTTACTCACGTCCTCCTGAAAGCCAGGGATGCTGCTCTGGAGCAACAGAGGTTATTTAATAGAAATTCTCCCAGACTATTTTTCGTGTCCCGCATGAAAGAACACTCTGGAAGGTAGCCACCATCAAAATAGGAAGGAAAGCCAGGCTGGGGTTCCATTTATCAGATAACACAGGCTTAACCGAAGTTCCTGTTGCCCCATATGGTGATTCTGGGAGCTTGACCAGGTTTCAGAGGTTTTGTACTCAAAGCGGCAAGAAATCATCTCTGTGGCTTGTGGGATTTGGTACCTATTTCCCTTCTTCCCGCAGCCCAAGGCTGCGGGTGCCAAGTGAGGGCCCCAGTGACTCCCCTCTCCTCCCAGGGCCTCCATGCAGCTGCTGCAGCCCGAGGAGTGCATCCCCCGCCCCTGGCACCCCCAGAGACACCATCAGAGCACACAGCACTGGCACGGATCAGTTCCCTATACACCGCGGCGCTTTATTTTAAGTTGCCTGTAAACCTGACCATTTCCTTCTAGTCTCAGAAGTGTCCTGAAGCACCAGCCTAAAAGAATTCAGACTCCTTCTCTACTTCTGCATCTACCTCTGCAACTCTGTTCACAGCCTTGATGCCACCAGGAGGAAAAAGAACACTGGACTGAGAGTCTGAGAGCCAGAGTCCAGCAGGAGGCATCTCTCTTGGCCTCAGTTTCCTCAGATGTGAGGTCAGGATGGGGTGCTGGCCGGGCACCCTCCCTGCCTCTTCCCAGCCTTGTGATTCCCGCCCACCCTCCACCCAACCAGAGGCAGAGCCAGCTCTTTCTCATGAGAGAATGTTAGCTTTGTATGTGATGCAACTTCTATAAAGACAGGGGCTCTTCTTTTTCTTTTCTTTTTTATGTTCTTAGATACTCTAGGAAGAGAGAAGCATTTTTATGATCTCAGTAACCAAACAACATAATGAAAATCATGGTAACCATCAGCCTAATAAAACCCATGGCAAAAGCCTCCACATTCTCAAATAAGACCCTGGGAATTCAAAGCTCTCTGAAGCCGTAAAGTGGCCAGGGCCTTGCTAAAGGCCTTGGGACTCTGGCTGATGGCTGATGAAAGGATTTTAACGCGCCACTGAAATTCTCTTTTCCAAAATAACCACTTTGAAACCTGTTAATTACAGATACCCAACCAGCCCCAGTCCCCCAAAAGGACCTGGGGCTGCACCAGGGAGAGCTCAGCTCCATGGCTGCCCGCTTCCATGGCACTACACATGCTTTGTGTTGGGTGAATTAGCTTCAGGAAGAGAATCCAAATTAATTAAAACCACATGGCCACTCCCCTCACCCCCCAGCCTCCTACCCCACCTCCCTCCCCTGGAGACAGAGGCCAGTTCAGTCTAATTTGGTCCAGTGTTTTTGTTTCCTAAAATCTGTCTTGGGCTCTGGGCCATTAATAGGTTGCAGCTGATTTTAATCTACATGAATCAGAGACCTGGCTTCTTGCGCTTTAAGGAGATTACAAATTGTGTGTCCCACAAACGGGATAGAAGGGAAAGGTCCTAGGTGGGGAGGGATAGGGAAGCAGATCCTGGAAGGCACACAAATGCTGTTCTCCATTATGGGGGGTGAGTTCAAATGAGCCTGTGGTCTCTCAAAGCTGGGGGAGGGGAGTGAAGAGGAGGTGAGGGTCTTGCCGCTCTGACCTCGCAGCAGGAACACATAGCCTGGACCTGCGAAAACAGTGTTCAAATCAAAGATCTGGATGGACAGAGAGATCCTTACTCACTTATCTTCAACAGGTTAATTTCCCAAGTTTTTGCTGGACTGCTATCATGAGCTAAAGCAGGGGTTAGCAAACTACAGCCCATGGATCAGATTGGGTCCACAGTCTGTATAAAAAGACTTTAATCGGAAGACAGCCATGCCCACTTGTTTACATATTTTCTACGGCTCCTTTAGCGACCGTGGCAGAGATGGTGTGGCTTGCAAAGCTGAAAATATTCGCTATGTGCCCCTCATAGTAAAAGTTTGCTGACCCCTCAGCTGGAGAACTACGGGGCGGCCATTCCACTCACAGGACAAGAGGAGACAGATTTAGGATCCACTCATTTCCCACACCATGCTAGGCTCCTTGCAAATATTGCTTTCTAGGGAAGTGTCTTTATGCTCACTTAACCAATGGCAACAGGGAACAAGGCTAACAATCTGGCCACTCAGTTATGGGTTCAAAGCACTTGCCCTGACAACACGATACTCCCATTTCACAGGTGAAGACACTTCTACCCAAGGAAGGATGTTACCCCAGGCTGCAGTGGCTGTGATCTGGAATACCCCCTCTCCTTCCTCCCTTCCCCCTCATCTTCTTGGTTATACTGGGCCTTGAACAGAATCACAGCTCAACAGACTGCCACATTAGCTTGCACAGAAGGTCAACTCTCTGTAAAGACCTCCAGCGAACACAATCTGAGAATCCTGCAAAGAATAATGATCCGTACTCCACATCTCCATCTCCACTGCTGTCCCCAGGCCCCTCTTCCTTGGCAAGCTTCTCCTTGAACTTTAGGTAGTGCCTCAAAGTAATGTAGAATTCACTAAGGGGTCATGGGTCACACTCTTTAGAGTCCTGCTGTTTAGAAGTCTCCCAGTTCACTGCATGCTAAGTGAATACTAAGTCGCTTCAGTTGTATCCAACTGTTTGTGATCCTATAGACTGTAGCCCGCCAGGCTCCTCTCTCCATGGGATTCTCCAGGCAAAAATACTGGAATGGTCTTCCCAATGCAGGAATCTTCCCAACACAGGAATCAAACCGGGGTCTCTTGTGTCTTCTGCATTGGCAGGTAGGTTCTTTACTACTAGAGTCATCTGGGAAGTCCCCTCCCAGCTTACTAGAGATTATGAATTGCCTGAGGATGATGGAGGGGCTCCAACTGAGCCAGGATGAAGTATAAAACAAACTCCTATCATCATGAATAACTGAAGTCCCAACTTGAACCAGAGTGAAGCCTGGGAAATGCCCCCATCGGCATCTTTGGGTCCCACCATCCACAGGGACTCAGGAATAGCCTTAAGCAGTGCTTAGATCTTGGCCTGACAAAGGATAAGCTATTGTCCTCTGGCTTCTACCTTTTGGTGAGCCTCCTAGCACATTCCCTGGTTAGTACTCTTCACTTCCACTATCACCAAAAGTTGTGGGTATAATCCTCAAAGTTGTGTTTTGCCTAGATTTGATCTCCTGATAGGGTTGGTCTCTTTGCCCCCTGGAGCCCAATAGCCAAGAGATTTTTGCTCCTGCTTCCCTCTACTCTAGACTAGAGAAAGAGCAGAGACTCATGACTGTCACATGGATATATCAGGAAACCATGCAGGCATTCAGGACACCTGATCTAGCAAGGTCCTGAGCTGGGCTGATGAGCGAGTGACATTGGCTCTGTCGTCTCTGGTCATGGCTTCATGACCCTTGAACAGAATGGAACGCACCATGGTTAATTAGCGGCCACTGAAAGCTTGTTACAAGCTGGGTGCCACATGGATGAACGCTCTGGCAAGACAGACTCTGAGAAAGTCGCACGCCAAGGAGTTTGTGGAGTGCAGTGTCTCCCCACGTTGAGGCATTCCCAAATGCCTGCCCACATGCACACAAGCTGATGGTGCAAACTCCTCAACTTGGCTGTGGGTGGCAGTCCGAGGACCCTCTGTGATCTGGGGTCCCCACACAAAGAACAGAGTGCTTAAGTTAGGCGCTACCCTCTGTGCCACCGAACAAAGGTGAGTCAGAATAAAGCCAAGTGAAAAAGCTCATAAACAGGTTCTAGAGCTGGGCTCCCAAACTGAAGCTCAGAGTGAAGCCAGACAGCTGAGCTTAAAAACGCATAAACACACAAGAACGCCCTGTTGCTATTGGCTGAGCAGATTAGGTGCTAAAATGGCTTCAGAGGATGGCATTAATTTCAAGAGCTGAGTTCAATCATCTCTCCCTTTCAAGCCTATAAAGGGTGGGAACCATGGATTTTAAAACTGAAAATGGATTTCACTGCTCCTTCAAAAGGCATGGGTAGCAACTGCCCTCCCTTCCCCATCCTCTCAAAATTCACTGTCCCTTGACTCACCTCTGACACCTGGAGCTTTTGCTCTAAATCATATTTTGTGTCCTGTATAAACAAGGGCTGGTAACTAGTACAGGAAATGAGCTTCACAAGCATTGAATGTGTACCAACCTGTGGTATGGGCAGTTGCCAGATTTTTTCTGAGAATTTTCAAAACTCGCAAAACTTTCTCTCAGCTTCCCCTCGGCACACTTGAATGCACGCACACCCGCTAGGAGTGCTCGCACACCCGAATGCAGAATTTCCCCTCAGTTTCCCCCGACACACACAAACGGAGATGTGTGTTCACACACAGCTGCCCTCCCATTCTCAAAACGTCCCCTTGCTTCTCCCCACCTAGAAATCTGAGCAGCTAGGCGTGTGGGGGCTCTGTCACTCTCTCAGACACACATGAAGCTTTTTGCTCACTCAGCATACCCCCGGCACGTAGGAACTCAGAGCCAAGTGTGTTTAGGTTCCCATGTGTACACACACACACACACACACACACAACCACATTCCAACAGGCTCAGTCATATGCTTGACAGGCCTGGGTCTGCTTGCCATTGTTTCCCCTATGCCTCTAATGGGACATTCATGTAACAGAGAGGTTTGCCATCTGTTTTGTCGCATTTGCCCTGAGCCTGAGTGCTGGGAAGGTGGCATTTTAAAAGTACGTGTGACAGTAGAGCCAAAAGCAGGGACAAAGGCGGCCCTCCCGATTTCCTGCCTGAGTTTCATGTGCTAATAAGCAGGGTTAGAGAATGTCTTTATTTGCTACCCTGTCTGAAACCAAACTGGGAGGATGGAGGCTCAGCTGAGGAATTTCCACAAATATTATTGTCAGAGGGTGCAAAACCCACAAAGCTAGTTTATTGCAAATGCAGCATGATGAACCCTGGGTTAATTTTAATCGCCTTTTAGGTCCATGCACCAACCTGTGCTGGTGGTTTTACCTTGCTTGGTCCTGATATGGCTGGAAACCTAGCAGTGGTCCTTGACCACAAGAGGGAGGATCTCTGGGCATGTCCAGGTAGGGGAGTGAAAGCTGTCCAGGATGGGGCAGGACTGACTCATAAATGACCACCTAACTGCCAGCTCAGGGTCCTGCTTTGCCAACTGTCTTATTCTAGGCCCAGGCTGCCTGAGGGCAAACTGTGTCCTCTGAGGGCCTGGGCAAAAAGCACCAGCTACACAGGCAAAGACTAATTTGGGTAGAAACTAAAGGAGATGAAAATGGGCCCCAAGTGACCACCCCCGCTCTGGGAACTTTGGTGCATTGGGAGGGCTGGATTACCCTGCCCACCACCCACCCACCCCATAGCAGTAAATGTTGCACCACATTTGTATACACACTGATGCTGTCTCTGCATTGACCATAGGACCCGCTAACGTACAAGTTCATTTTTTATTTCCAGGAGCCTGATGGACTTCAGGCATCTGAGAAACTAACCCAGCTTGCTCGTGTCGTGGGTCTGGATGGACTGTATGCTTGCCGTTGTGTCAGTCACACATCACAGTTTATTCACGGTTTACACAAGTGGGGCTGGGACAGATGTCCCACTGTGCTCCACTGGCCAGGAGATGGCCGAAGTACCTGTACTTTGTCCTCAGTCATTGCTTGTAAACACCACCCCACCCTCCTCCCCAGCAGAGTCCTTTCTTCAAATAGAATCTTACTAGAAAGCCCAGTGTGCAAGAGTGATGAAAGCAGAGGTGCTCTGGTTGCAAAGGAAGGGGATGAATTAGTTGTGTGTGTGTGTGTGTGTGTATGTGTAAGCATGTGCGTGCATGTGCAGGGGGTAGATGGGGGTCCCCGTCTCTTCTGGTTTCATCCTGAACCTTCCCCCTTCAGGGCCTCTCTGAGGGGCTCCTTGGATCCCAGTTTGAAAACTGCTATCACAACCCTGAATATTCATTGGAAGGACAGATGCTAAAGCTCCAATACTTTGGCCACCTGACATGAAGAGCCGACTCATCGGAAAAGATTTTGATGCTGGGAAAGATTGAAAGCAGGAGGAAAAGGGGGTGACAGAGGACAAGATGGTTGGATAACATCACCAACTCAGTGGACATGAGTTTGAGCAAACTCTGGGAAACAGTGAAAGATAGGGAAGCCTGGAGTGCTGCAGTTCATGGGGTTATAAAGTTGGATACGACTTAGCTACTGAACAACATCACAAGGCAGGCAGGCCTCTTCTCATAACAGTTGTTGAACTTCAGTAACCAAGAAAACACACAATGTAAAGAACTGCTAGAAATTTGGCAACCCTTTCAAATTAACCTGAATTTTGCATACTGTTGATTCAGGCTGTAGCCCCTATTTGGTGAAGGGCACAGAGTGAGGACCACCTTGCTGAAACTCCATGGCCCCCACAGGTCTGCAGCTCACAGATTTTTGGGGAATCCCTGCACAGAAATTAGGCGAGGAGCAAGACATAAGAATTGGGGTCCTAGAAGAAGTCACACAATGACAGGGGCCCCAAGGAGAGAAGCAACTTATACTGGGAGAAAGGGGGTGCCCCTGGGGGTAGACCGATGCCCTTGCCAGTGGCAGAACTTAGTGTCTGTATCTGGTGCACCATCTTCAGAGATCCCATCACTGGTGGTTTCAGCCAGGGGCACTTGGAACATTGCCTACAGGCTCTTCTGCTTCTTACAGTTACTGGGGGATGCACCTGGGATTTCATGGATAAGGCAGGAAGGACAAAGTCCCCTAGTACACAGGACAGTCCCACACAACTGAAGAACTACTCCAGCCTTTTACTAATAGCAGGCATGGCTTTCAGCAATAGTGAAGAAAGAAAAATCCAGCTAAGAGTGGGTTATGGAAAGCACAGTGAACATGTGAGTTATAAATGATTTCTATTTATGCAAAAAAGATGACATGATTGGAGCTTTTCCTTAGTGTGGCCAGAGCGGAAATGGAATGTGAGGTCAGTTCAGTCGCACAGTCGTGTCTGACTCTTTGCAACCCCATGGACTGCAGCATGCCATGCTTCCCTGTCCATCACCAACTCCTGGAGCTTGCTCAAATTCATGTCCATTGAGTCGGTGATGCCATCCAACCATCTAATCCCCTGTCATCCCCTTCTCCTCCTGTCTTCAGTCTTTCCCAGCATCAGGGTCTTTTCCAATGAGTCAGCTCTTCGCATCAGGTGACCAAAGTATTGGAATTTCAGCTTCAGTATCAGTCCTTCCAATGAATATTCAGGACTGATTTCCTTTAGGATGGACTATGTTATTAAAGCCAAGAAATGACATGACTGGATATGAACTAGCAAAGGGGGATGACTGTCTTGCAATTAGACCCCCTTTCTCTTCTCCAGCTGTCTGAGCCTCAGCAGCCCCTGTGTCCAGCAGGCCTTCCTGGATGAGTGTCAGTCCACATGCTATTCTCCCATCTTCGTCTTCAGAGGTGCTTATTGTCTGGTGAGTGGCCCATCCCAGGCCTCTGTGCCCCATGACTGTGAGCACCAATGATGGACATGAGCCTAAGTTAAAGAGCACAAGCCTAAGTTAAAGAATGGGCCTATGAGGGAACACAGGGGGACTTACATTATGTTTGGGCCAAAGTGAGGCCTCCTTCCTCAGCTGTGCCCCCCTCATTCCTGGACCCTCCAAACCTCTCAAAGAAGAACCTAGCTTTAATTGCTGAGTCAGGAGACACAACTAAAAGTAGCACCTCATACAGGTTTGGGGAATGAGGCTGTGCTCCCAATTCGGCTCTGTGCTCTGTTTACTTTAGGGAGAACTAATGCTTTTAGTACTCAAGACTGTCCACGCCTAACATGAGGACAATTGTCCACACGTGTCCACCACCTCCAGACAGGGCCGTGGGGATGAGGGCATAATGAGAGCCTGTGAGGGCTTTGGCTTCCCGGAAGAAAGCTGACCTAGTGAGGCTTTATTATCTACTTACTCTGCTTTGGACTAATCTAGTTCCCTTCTGTTTTTGCTTTGAGGAGGTCAGTGTCAACTTTATTAGGGAGTATTTCCAAAAAGGCCTTCTTGCACCCCAGAGCAGGATTTTATTTGGTGCCTTGGAGAATTTCTTTCCATAACCCCGACCCTGTAAGGACGCCTTTTGGTTAGGGTGAAAGAGGCCTGCGTGTGTTCAGCCGGTAGCATTGATGAACACATGCCTAACCCTGAGAGGCAGGGCAGGGCTGGAAACAGTGCGGAAGGTTATGAACTTTGGAGCCAGGCCATCTGAGACTGAGTTCTGGCTCTGCAGTTTCATGTATGTCCTAGGAGAGTCTCGGATACCTTTTGGGATCTCGGTTTTGCTGCTTGTAAAATGGAGGTAATCCCGATCATCTCAAGGGCAAAGTAATAAAAAGGTATAGATCTCCTAGTGGGTAAGTGGGCAGGCAATCAGTAACTCCTGTCTCCCCTGTCTAGGATCCGGCCTCTGGAGGAGTTGGGAGAGGAGATGTCGCTGTCCTCCATTCTGTGTCTTCTCCCTGAGGCCCTCTGTCTAGTCCTCATCATCCATTGTGGAAAGAATGCCAGCTGGTTAAACCAGAGGTTCTGGAACTTTCTCATCTCAGTTTTCCCCAGCACTGCTGGGCAACTACTTCCTCCACACACTCCCTCTTTCCCCCTAAAACCTACAAGGCCTCCATATGACTGTCCTCCTCCACCCCCACCCCCCTACTTCAAACCCATCCCCAAAAAGGAAAAGAAAAAATCCTTCTCAGTCTTTCGAGAAGGAGAACACAGTGGAGATGGCTTTGCCCTGCTGCACCTGGCTTCAGAAAAGATCAAACTACGGGTTCTGTGAAGTGCTGGTTCTCCAAAGGGAAGAACAGAGTGGCAGAGGCTGTCCCAGAGAGACCAATCAAGGCAGGACCGACTGGGCTACCCTCATCCCAGATCCACCTAGAAGATGCCCCCAGAACGCTCCCTGGCAGAATGTCCTTATCCAGCCTGAGAGAAGTACACTAAAGGCATCCACACAGGGCCCTGTCCCATCCTGATGAGGCTTCTTGCTGTTTCTCAGTTGCCAGGGAGGAAAGCGGATGCAAGGAAACCCTCGAACAGGCACCACAGAGGCCAATGCACTTTAAATTAAGCTTCCAATGTTTACAAGAGTCCGGGCTTCCCACAATTCCCTCGGTGCACGGAGCTTTGAGGTGGTGTGTTTAGCCTGTTTGTTCTTTTAGAAGTGCGCCTAGGAAGCTGGCAGCTATTTGTTTCCAAAAGGTGGGCGCTCATCAGGTGGGTGGTCTTTGCATTTTCTGTGTGCTGAGCTTCCCTTCCTCTTCTTTTCAGGACTGCTGAGGGGTTTACTCTCCCCTGGCCCACAGTGCTCGGAGGTTTGGCTGCACAGCCCATCTGTGCTGGGTTTCCCCACAGGCCCCTGCGAAGGCGGCCTGGTTGTCTTCAGAAAGCCCTGGGCGGCCCCGTGCAGGGGGTGGGGGGGAGTGGGGCTGCAGCTGTGGGCCTCCTCCCTTCTGCAGGAGCCTTTGATCAGGTTTTGCGGGGGCTGCAGGCAGCCTGACCTCCCATCTCCAGCGTCTCTCAGGTGGAAAGTTCTGTTCAGCCTGTCTGTGGCTTCAAAGGCTGTCCCTCCTTCGGGCCAGGCCGGGACTGATGATAATGGTTCTCGTTTTGTTGTCGTGTGATCTCCCAGCAGCCCCCAGCTTTCCATTGACAGGCTTCTGCTTGTTTGCTTGGGCTGCTCTGGCTGAACTCAAACCACCTTTCTGGTTGAGGAAACACATTGACATCCTCTCCCGTTGAGGCTCCTTTGATGGCGCAGATATGGCCGCCAGCCCAGACAAAGGTGACCGAGCCCACTGCAGCCAGGCACCTGGGGAATCAGACCCTGGCACTGGGCAGAGCAGAACATCTGAGGGGCCAAAAACTCCCTGAGCCCCGCTTGAGGGACCCTCGGCCCCGGCCTTTCTGTCTCCTCAGTCCGGGGCTGAAGGAAGGTGATGCTTTCTACTCCAGGTCCCCCCAGGAATTCAGTCGTGGAGCCTGAAGGCGCACACCACCCCATGAACAGAGGCAGAGCAGAGGAAAGGCCACAAATCCTGGAGCTGACTGTTTCCTGAGAACTTGAGCAATTCACTGTCTGACCCGTAGGCACTAGGCCAGCCAAGCTCGGGAAGTTCCTTTTCTGGCCTATTATTTCCAAGGGTTGTGGCCTTACAGCTTCAGTTCTCAGCCCCAGGGGTAAACAACAGCTAATGCAGCCACTCCAGGGCCCACTTCCGGCTCCCCCACCTCCCCAACGCCGCTGACCCTGGGCTCGGCCTCCCAGGGCTGGGCTGGCCGGGGTGAGAGGACCAGGGCTGGATGACCACAGCAGCCATCAGCGGGTTCCAATGGGGGTGCTGCCTCACTGAGGGCCATGCGCCTCACCATGAGGACAAGGTTAGGCTGCACACTGCCCTTTGGTTTCCTCATATTTAACACGAGGGTGGCCAAGGGCAACAGGAGCGGTCAGGAGAGCATCCTTCTTCCCCAGCCTGATAGCACAGAGCTCTTCCTTCCTTTTGATCGTACTCAAAACAACTCCTGCAATAGAACAATGAGCCTGGGAGGAGGCCGGGGGAATTTATTATGCTGCTGTCCTGCGGCTCAGCCTTGCCTGACTTTATCTCGCACAGAGGTCTGCCTGGGAGGAAATCTGGCAGGTCCTTGGGTCATCTCTGGGCTCCAGCTCTCTCTCCAACCCAAAGCGCTGGAAGGACGGGGAAGCAGCTGCCATGTTAGCCACGGCCCTGCCTAAGCTACAGCCAGCAGGGGATTGGTGTAGATCCCCTAAACCTCTGAAGGGGACTCTGGGAAAGGCACAGGGACTCCAGCCAGACAAGAGGGGGTCCCAGATGTGCCGGGCTGCTCAGGACAGGGCTATCTAGAGCTTGTCTCTCAGTTGGTTTCCTCTCTTCTTGGTCTTGGCTGGGGAGGGAGCGATGTGGATATGTTCCCTCTGTGTGTGTGACTGTCCATCCAGTCTCTCACTTGGCAGAAGCCACTTGGCTAGGGGTTTCTTCTCCAGTAAGGTGAGAGGGAAGAAAGGCTCGGGGCTTTGGGGCCAAGAGGACCAAGATGGGTCTCAGTTGTGAATATATTTCTCCCTAATGTGGATATTTTGCTAAACCTCTACTGTTAGCAGGGCTTCCCAGGTGGCGCTAGTGGTTAAGAACCCACCTGCCATTGCAGGAGACATAAGAGACGCAAGTTTGATCCCTGGTTCGAGAAGATCCCTTGGAGGATGACGTGGCAACCCACTCCAGTATTCCTGCCTGGAGTATCCCATGGACAGAGGAGCCTGACGGGCTACAGTCCATGGGGTAGCAGAGTCCAGACAGGTTCTCTCAGCAAACTTCATCTTCATCCATCACCCAATGCTGCTAATATCCAGAAAATAAACCCCCTTCCATCATCCAGCTGAGTGCTGTGGGATGTTGTGGGAATCTGGACCCACTCACTGTCTTTGTGGAGCTTGAGGCTTTTGTAATGTTGTCGCTCGAGCATGGTAGACATGGGCTCACTCGGTGAATGACCTTGAACAGGCTACAGGACCTCTCAGAACCTCAGTCTCCTCACCTAGAAGATGGGGATGTGAATGCTAAACGAGATAATGTACGTAAACGTATCTACTATGTATTCAACATTCTAGGAGTGTGGTTATTCCTGTTACCACCGTTCCAAACAGGTAGGGAGTATCTCATCTGACCTCCTTAGGTTTTGAGTAACTTCTTCAAGTGAGATGTGAGCCCCGTGCCCAGCTGTGAGGACCAAGCCTGTGAGGAACAGATGAGGAAACGGACCTGAAGCTTAAAGTTAACAAAGTTCACCTCAGTCACCAGGAGCAGATCCAGGACTGAACTTGGTTTTCCAGGCTTCCCGACTCTCCCGCTCCGCAGTCCCTAACTCTCTCTGTGCATCTCCCCTGTATTAGCTGCACCAAGTGATCATAAGCCTTATGGCTTAAACAAGAGAACTTTATTCTTTCACAGTTCTGGAGGCCAGAAGTCCAAAGTCAAGGTGTCGGGGGGTCGTGTTCTTCCTCAGGGGAGGGTATGTCCTGGGCTCCGCCAGCTTCAGGTGGCTCCAGGTGCCACTCGGCCCGTGGCGGCATCACTCCAGTCTGCCATCGTCACGTGGCCTTCTGCTACAGGGACAGCTGTCATTGGATTTAGCCCACCAGGGTAATCCAGGGTGATCTCATCTTAAGATCCCTAACTTAATTACATCTGCAAAGACCCGTTTTCTAGAGACGGTGACATTCACAGGTTCCAGGAATTAGGGTGTGGACATATCTTTTCGGGGGCACCATTAAGCCCACCACACCCAGTAACTCTGCAAACTGTCTCATTGGATTATGATGAAAAAGTTAAGCGCTTTCACCTGTGGCTGGGGAGGAGGCTCTCTTCTTTCTAGGCTGACATCACCAGGCTTCCCTTTGACCCCCAAAAGGGAGTGTGGCTAATCTTTGAAAGATAATCTGGCTGCTCCTTCTTTATTTACTAGCAGATAGTGAGGACTATAGTGAGTCCCTCCTGCTTTGTGAAAAACTGAGGACCACCCCACCTCAACCATACCCAGAGGCAGGATTCAATTCAATTCAGAACTGCATCCTGGGGCCTCCTGTTCTTAGCCAGATACACTGGGGTTTCCAACCTCATTTTGCCTCTGAGGCTTATGAGTGAGCTTCGAGGACCTACTTCCCAATGGTATGGTGAGTTTCCTTCTTTCCAAATCCCTGGAAGCACTAATTCTCCCTGTGCTCAGGCCCTTCCCCTTCTCTTCTCCTTGCCATCCTCCCGAGGCCCCACACTCACGGAGAACACCCAGGGGACCCATTCCTCTCTTTTCTCAGAGGCTTCCTCTGGCCCTGCTCCCTGGCCCCTCTTCTCCATTTCCTCTTTCAGACTCTTGTTCAGCCATGAAGACCTCTAATAGAAAGAGTATTGTCCCAGGGGTTCCCCAGCCCTCTCAGGAAGGCCTCCCCCCCAGAGGGCTGAGACCCCAGCTGCCAGATTGTGAGAAAAGGAAGATTAGAATACTACAGTATTTTTAACTCTTCCAATCAAATAATACTGATATGTAGATTTAACGCAGGCCTTGGTTCCTTCTAGTGGTTTTGAGAAAGAAACCAGTTTTGTACCCCTTCCCTCTGAAGAATCAGATTCAGCAGGGGACTCTGTCGATGGCCTTACCTTTCTTCTCAACAGGTTACAATTAATAATTCTGCTCTCACAGCTCTCTCTTTAAAGGTGTTCTTTCTATTTCTGGCTCGCACATGTTGCTGAGTGGCATGTGGAACATTCAGCATTCACAAATGTGGGAGCTCTAAACACTGGATCACAGGCTAACAGTCCCACATATTTACTGGAAAATGGCCAAGGGTGGAAAACTCACTGTGACCCTACAATCTTGAGAATAAAGTAGGAGTGAAGAATAACCGGAAAGAAGTGAAAGAAGACAGAGGAGACAGTGAAATTCTTCAGTGTGTTCCTTGTTTAGCTAAGAAAAACATGGCAAGACAGATGGGTAAGAAGTTCATTACTCTCTGAACCATACTTCAGCTTGTCTACCAAGGGTTCCACTTTCTTCCCTTTCCCTGTCCACATGTGTGTGCAGAATCTGTATCTTCACATATAGAGTGTGAGTTCTGTGTACATGGAAAATGGCCCTTTAGACCTGGGAGGGCCTCGTGTCACCTTAGAATGTGACTCCCAGGAGGATAAAATCTGACCTGTGCTCATACATTGCTGGTAGGAATGTAAAACAGTTCAGTCCCTGTGGAAAACAGTGTGGCAGTTCCTCCAAAAGTTAAACACAGAATTACTATATGATCCAGCAATTCTACTAACCTTGGAGAATTGAAAACAGGATATTTGCATAAATACATATACACACAAATTCATAGTAGCACTATTCACAATAGCCAAAGGTAGAAACAGTCCAAATGTCCATCAGTGGATGAATGGATAAACAAAAAGTGGTATATCCATACAATGGCATATTACACGGCCATAAAAAGGAATGAAGTACTGATTCATGCTATAATGTGCATGAACCCCAAAAACATGCTAGTTAAAGGAGCCAGACACAAAAGGTCACGTTCTGTATGACTCTATTTATATGAAATATCTAGAAGAGGTATATCCAGAGAGACAGAACATAGATTGATGTCTTTCAGGAGCTAGAGGAAGGCTGATTGGGGAGCACTGCCTAATGGGTATGGGGTTTCCTTTCAGGGTGATGAAAATGTTTGGGAACCAGATAGAGGTGGTGGTTACACACAAAATTGTGAACGTACTAATTGCCACTTAACTGTTCACTTTAAAATGGTTATACTATGTGAATTCACCTTGATAAAAATTTTAAATGTGGGGGGAAAAAGAGAAAAAAAAACCCAAAGCTGACCTTTGTGTTCCAGGTACACGTCCCAGGCACCGCTCTCATTTTCACTTCATAGTGCCTTCCTGGGCAGACCTGTGTGCCCATTTTCAGTGCCAAGGCACCCAGTTGGCTTAGGGTGCAGATTACCGTCAGCCTTGCTCTTGATCCCACTTTGGAGACACATCCTCTAACATGCCATGACTAAAGTTGGGTCTGCATAGAGGCAAGCAAACGTTTTGGCAGAGAACAATGGGTGCGGGTGAGAACACCTTCATAGCCAGACTGTTGTTTCACAATATTTGGGTTTTGTGGCAGTAAAATGCCCTTTCTAAGCAAGATGAATGGGCTTGTATATTTCTTTGTCTTTAAGAATTTCTACAGGCTGCAAAGAAGGAAAAGAACACAAGTGGCAATACACCTAGAAAAACACATTTAAGGCCTGCCTAAAGCACGCAAAGCCCGTCTAGGACTCTGAAATTATTGTTTGCTGAAGTTAGGAAGTAGAAAGTTCATGCTCCTATTACATTTGCTCTGACTTTGAGAAATACGAAGAGACCTTTTAGTTTTGTGCTTCTAGGACAGAGGAGATTTGGGATGTAAAATGAGAACTGGGGGCACAGGGAGTTCTTCTTGTTAACTAGGGCAGAAAGTTGTAAGTCTGATGACTGAACAGTCATTCATTCACGCCCTCACTCACTCATCCACTCACTCGCTCACTCAGCATGGGCCTGACCTGCGCCAGCAGACAATGGGTCACCATACTAGCTGGAGCAGCCAGAGGAGCCCCAGGCCCTGGCCTTCCTGCATTTGCAGCTCAGTGAGAGTGGGGGTGGGCACCCTGGGAATGTCATGGGCACCATGCTCAGACAGAAGCTGAGGGCCATGAGAGCTCCAGAGTCGCTGCCTGGGGTGATGGGAAAGGCCTCCCAGCATGGTGACATAAGGACCCACAGTCGAACAGGACTGAAATAGGGGACGAGCATTTCAGGCAGGTAAGCACAGCATGCGTGTTGGTCCAAAGCCAGGAAAACAGGTGGCCCCTCTGGGATTCTGGGAACCTGGCATTTGGAAGGCTGAGGAGGGCTGCAGAGAGGAAGGGAGGCTGTCCAGGCAGGTCAGGGCCAGGCTAAGAAGAGCCTTGCATTTGACCCAGTTCTTTCTGCTGACTTTTTCCTTTTCCTAAGAACAGCAGCCAAATATTTATCATAAGGCATTCCCTTTAATCCTCTCAATAGCCCCTTTATACAGATGAAGACACTGAGGCTCAAAGAGGTTAAGCAATATCCCTAAGAGGGCTGCACACATCACTGGGATGTATAAGGTGTAAAGAACTGCCCGGCATAGCCAAGCAGTTAGCATGGTGGAGGCAGGGAGGAGAATGGTTCAGGCAGGGCTCTAACTGCATGTGAAATATTTCATTTCTTAAGCTGGGTGTGGGTCAGTGTTGCTCCTTAAGCCTTTCTGTATGTGTGAAATTTTCCTAATGACTTTTCAAGTATTGGGGTAGCTTCAGTGTTGGAAAGCTTGTAGTGCAAGGAGGCTGAGGAGCTCTTGGAAGCACAAGAGCTACCCTTTCATGTTCCAATGCCTGCTGAGCTTCCCACTGTGTGGCATGTAAGTCGCTATGTTTTTATTCCCCTTGCCAAGGTCTCAGTGGCAACACTTGTAGAGAAAAAAGGACAAGGAGGAGGTTTGACCCTCCTGGCCCTTGGGCAGATGGTTACTGGGACTGAATGTTTCCCAGGGAAGGATGCAGGAGGCGAGAGGAATGAATCTAAGCTCCGCTTTGTGTCCTTGGGGACGGTTTATACACTGCTTGATGGTTATGTTCTGAGTTCTTTTTCAAGTGAATTTCCCTTCAGTTATACTATTTGCTTTTCCTGCTAGAGCATCCTGCCCCCTCCAGCGCAGACTCCAGGAGGAGACCCAGCCCCTGCCTTCCTGATGTGCACAGCTTAGAACAAGAGCCGTCTGCCCATCGGACATCCTTACCATTTCCAGCTATTGAGTGTAATCAGGTGTGCCAGGATCTGATTTCAAAGCCCGAAGCAAAGGGACTCCGAAGAATCCTCTCTCCCTATTGCTCTGGGCGGGGGGGGGGGGGGGGGGGGGGGGGGAGCGGACACAAAGCGGACTGAGCAAACAGGATGTGCTGAGAGCAGCACAGAGCACTGCCTCAGCAAGATGGGAGGATGGGATGCAGGGCTGGAATAGATGGCCTGTGATCTGGGGCACTGGCATCTATGGCAAATGGTGCCCAAGAGAAACAAGAAGTAAGACAAGAGGAATAGACACCCCGATTCATCTGACAGCCTCTCTGGATGGTTCTTGATAGACAGTCACACTCTTCCAGGGTCCAGGGAGTTACTGAATCCCTGCTCTGCTAGAAGATTCTGACTCTGGCCATTTGCAGAGAATGTTGATATTTTGGAAATTAGAGAGAACTCGCCATGCCTTGTGGGGTAGGAGAGGAGTGGAACTCAGGGATTCACAGCCAGTCAGGACTGATGTGGGGTGCAAGCAGGGAAGTTGCAATGGGTGCTGTCCAATGTTTCCGTCCTGGTGAATCCATTTGTTTCTTTTATCCCAGATTGCTGATGGGACTTGGTAACTTACGTCTAGTAAACTCTCTCAATCATGAACTTGAAAGAGTCCAAAATCGTTCCAAAGAACAAAATCCTTCTGAAAACAATATGGGTCCAGGGAAAATTTCAGTACTTTCTCCTCTTCTTCCCACTGTCTACATTTTTACATAGGAGAAATCAGAGATTAAAATAAGTGTTTATCAAGACCAAGTGGGAAAGCAACTTACACTGAGAGAAAGGGGGTGCACCTGGGGGTAGACTGATGCCCTTGCCAGTGGCAGAACTTAGTGTCTGTATCTGGTGCACCATCTTCAGAGATCCCATCACTGGTGGCTTCAGCCAGGGGTGCCTGGAACATTGCCTACAGGCTCTTCTGCTTCTTACAGTTACTGGGGGATGCACCTGGGATTTTATGGACGAGGCAGGAAGGACAAAGTCCCCTAGTACACAGGACAGTCCCATATAACTGAAGAACTACTCCAGCCTTTTACTAATAGCAGGCATGGCTTTCAGCAATAGTGAAGAAAGAAAAATCCAGCTAAGAGTGAGTTATGGAAAGCACAGTGAACATGTGAGTTACAAATGATTTCTATTTATACAAAAAGATGACATGATTGGAGCTTTTCCTTAGTGTGGCCAGAGCAGAAACGGAATGTGAGTTCCTCAGGGGAATTCTAGCTGCATGATATGGACTAACTAGGGCTGTGTTTTTGAAGGGGGCAGGGGGAGCCAACAGATACCATCCAGATTTCTCTTAAAGGGAGAGATGTGAAATCCAACATTCTACTCATAAGCAAATGATCCTCAGAAAGCATTTGAATTCTAGGGAGATTTTAAGCACAAACTTACAATGTCTTTCAGAACTTGATTTATGATTCAAGATGAACCACTGCTAACACTGGGGTTACCAAGCCACAGAGGGTGGGAAAGGCAGGCCCATTAATCAAAAGGTGGCAGGAGCCTCCTCCAGGTGAGTTAACATATAGAGGGAGGACAGGAGCCAGGTGGAGAAGAGAAAGCCAAGAAAGAAATACCCATTCCCTCATCTCCTGGTACGGAGAAGGAAATGGCAACCCACTCCAGTATTCTTGCCTGGAGAATCCCAGGGACGGGGGAGCCTGGTGGGCGGCCATCTATGGGATCGCACAGAGTTGGGCACGACTGAAGCGACTTAGCAGCAGCAGCAGCAGCATCTCCTGGTGTGGCCAGAAGACAGATCTGCTTGAGGGGAGCCTGGAGGGCTGATCTGACTTGAATTCTCTCTCAGAACCACTATGACTGGAGCTTGTCTAAGTAGAACTGAAACCCTTGCTCTAGATTTCACACGTATGTGTTAATATGTGATGTTTGCTTTGCTCTCTCTGACTTCTCTCTGTATGGCAGTCTCTAGGTCCATCCACATCTCTACAAATGATGTATTTCGTTCCTTTGTGTGGTTGAGTAATATTACATTGGAAATATACCACATCTTCTTTACCCATTCCTCTGTCAATGGACATTTAGGTTGTTTCCATGGACTGACTATTGTAAATAGTGCTGCAGTGAACACGAGGGTAGCATGCGTGAAATAGATGGCTAGTGGGAACCTGCTCTAAAGCACAGGAAGCTCAGCTCAGTGCTCTGTGATGACCTAGATGGGAGGGGATAGATGCATGTATGTAGCTGACTGACTTTGTTGTACCACAGAAACTAACAATATTGTAAAGCAGTTATACTCCAACAATAAAGTAAAATGAAAGAGAAATCCTTGCTTTGTCACTCACTAGTTGTATGATCTGAAGCAAGCTACCTAAACCTGAACTTTGGTCCCTCACTTGAAAAATGGGTTAATAGTACTGCCCCAGAAAGTTGTTAGGGAAATAAGTGAGCATTTATTGAGCACCTTATAGTTGCCAGGGCTGGTAAAAGGTACCATAGTGACAGCGGTGAGACGGCTGATAGTTTTGTGAGATCACTTATGTAGTGAGTTGAGTGCAGACACTGCCCACACACAGTAGCTACTCAACAAACATCCTTAAAAATATGTTTTCCAGTCTAAAATCATCATAGTTATGTTGTGTGAAACAAAGGATGAATAGACAAGTAAGACTTGGCTGAGTGGTGGAGGCAACAAAGACCCAGTCCTGGGATCCTTGTCCCTGCCCCGCTACCCCTCCAATTCCTTTATAACCTCTACCAATCTGGCGTCTGTTTGTACCAACCTGTTTGTGCCAGGCCTTTGTATCTTAGACATGGGTTTTACATGGGAGGGAATGTCAGCAGTTTTCAAACCTCCTCATTAGAGCAAGAAGTATTCCATGGAGAGCCTGAAGAGATGGTGGAGGAGATTTTGAGCTCATATTTCCTTCACTGGAGTAGCTCTTCTTGGTCTGCTTTATACCCTGGACCTCTGAGAAAGATCCAACCTATTTATTGAGGGTCCTTAATGTGCCTGACACCGCTCAAGGTGCTTAGAACACAACATGAAAAATCAAAGATGTTTGCTCTCCAGGGCTTAAATTGTAGCAGGGGAGACACACAATGAATGGTAAACATAATGAGTTATTTGTCATGTTGCATGGTGATGAGTGCTTAGGGAAAGTACAGGAAGAACAGGATGAGGGTAGGGAGAGTGGGATGCAGCTTAAACTCGGTAGGTCTCATGGAGAAGATGACATTTTAGCAAAAACTAAGCAGTCAGAGAGACATGCCAGTATCTGGGGAAAGAGGTGTGGGCATCAGCTACAGACTGTCTGGGGGAAAAAGCATTCAAAGGGTTCAGAGTTGCAGAGACCCCAAGGGGAAGGGTTCCTGGTGACTGGAGGAAGGGCTTGGAGACCTGGGTGGCTGCAGCAGGTGATCCAGGGGGGAGCTATGAGATGGGACAGCAGGTGCTTCTGAGCATGTGGGGCTTTAAGGACAGGGGAGAGACTTTGCTTCCAGTCTCAGTGAAAAGGGAGCCACTTCAGAGTTTTGAGCAGAATAACATGACCTGGTTTATCTTAAAGCCGGAGGATGGGCCAGTGTAGTAACCCTGGTTCAGATCACAGGGAAGGTTGGAAGACCACCCATTTGCCTACATGCTCACCCTCATGGGTCCCATCCCTCAGGCTGAAAATGAGACAGATTATCTCTGTAACCATTTTACACATTGGGAAATTGTGACTCAGGGAGGTCACGTGCATTCACTGAGGACACAGAGCTGGAAGGTGGCAGTCTGGAAACTTAAGTCCTATAGCCTCCTCTGAGTTACCCTCAGCAGGTCACTGGGCACCAGGATCTGTCTGCTCCACGGTGTCCACATAAGTCTGTTGCATCCTTGACGACTCTTTTGGTGCAGGAAAAAGACCACCTGGGACTACAGTAGCCCCCGCTAATCTGCAGTGGATGTAAATTTAAGACCCCCAGTGCCTGAACCGGGGAAAGTGCTGAACCCAATGTATCATATACCTTTTCAAGTCAAGAAATTTCACCTTTTCACTTGGAGGAAGCACTTTACTGCTTTTCTCTGGCACAGCCAAAGTGCCAGAATATCACTGCTCTTGCACTTTGGGGCCATTATTAAGTAAAATAAGGGTCACTTGAACACAAGCACTGTGATACAGTCAATCTGATGACCCAGAAGGTTACTAAGAGACTAATGGGCGAGTAGAGCATACAGCATAGATACGCTGGACAAAGAGATGATTTACGTCTAGGGCCGGATGGAGCTGAACAGTGCAAGATTGCATCACACAGAAGGGCATTGCAATTTAAAACTTAAGAACTGTTTATTTCTGGAATTTTCCAGTTAGTATTTCTGGGCCACGGTTGATGGTGGGTAACTGAAAACATAGAAGGTGAAACCGTGGAAAAGGGGGGGACTACTGTTATTTGCTTTTCAAAATCAGTATTTTACTTAATTGAAAAACCCAGTTTTCCCTTAGGCTTTCAAGTCCACCTTACAAATCTTACTTTATTCTCATTAGACATCGTAGATGCTCAACAAAAGTCTATGGGTAATGTCCTCACATTTCAAAGATCCTTTCTTGCCTGATGCCTCAACAGTGCACCCAATATATTCTACCTAGTACATCTCACTTCGTACATCCTGCAGTAAATCACACCAGAAAGGAAGAGAGAGCCTGCTGGCAGCCTGGGGTGGAGGTGCCACTGGGCCAGATGGAACTGATGAAAGGAGGTAGGGGGAGGGCTGGGGTCCAGGCTCACGGGCGACTTCCTGCCAGGCCTTCCTTGTGCTGCGGCTCAGGGCACCAGGGACAAGAGACTCCAGAGGCCCCTGAATGAAGGAAGAAAGGGAAAAATGCTTTCGCTATTCCCTCTCTTCCTTCTTATCCTGACTCTGGAGAAGTATTTGTGAGGACAGAGTGGCAGGCTGGTTTTGCTTTCTGCCATGTCGATTAACAAGGGGCAGCTTTGCAGCAAAGGGCTGCCTCCAGTAGTCCCTTTCGGTTCTTTTACTTCCTTTGCTCTCCCCTCTGCCTCTCAGGACTCCAGCCCTCCCCTCCCCCTGCCGCCCCTCCCCGGTTCTTTGGGTCTCAGGGCTCTCAGCCTCTCCCCCCTCCACATTTCCCTCCAAACCCCACGCTCTTTGTTGCTGAATTCAAGGTTCTCAACACAATAAAGCTTTGATGATTTGCCTCAATTGAGGAGGAATGTCAGCTTAAATGAATGAGGGTCTGAATAATAGAATTTTAAAGCAAGGTTTAGTTGCTTTCGTGTTGGAAGGCATCCTTTCCAGGGTAGAAGCTTTTGCATTTACATGCAGTTAAGAGCTCATGTTGAGAAATGGGGCAATGTGTCTTAGAGACCCTTTTAGATGCTTCAACAGAAGAGCCCTTTATAATTGGCATATACTTTCTTTGAGTGTTTCTGCTCCTCAAGCCTTTCATTTTTAGTGACCAACATTTCTTCTATCACCATGATTTTACTGGGCTTCTCACACATCCGCCACAGTCTCATTCCCTAAATCTTTTATGAGAGACATTTCTACTCTAAAAGTCTCTTTAGACATTTTAAGTTTTCAATTACACAAGCAATACATGAATATGTTCATCTATAAAGCCTTAAAAAATAACAACAAAAACCAAACCCTTAAAAACAACAATAAATAAAAAGCTTATAAATAATGAAAAAGTTTCTGTGTCCCAGGTTATAATGCCACTATCATTAAGATGGTACTAACATATCATCTCAAATAAACAATCCCTCACAAAAACCACTTCTTTGGACCCTATCTAAAAAAGGGAATCATCTACATCTGATTGAGTTTTACTTTCTTGCAAAATATGAGGAGTCTCTGAGGGAGTTAAAACTCCCAGTCTCTCCCATTCAGCACCATTAAGCCCAACTCCTCCCCCCCCACCCCATTTCCTTACTGCATCTCTGTCACATTCCATTCCTACATCTCTGCCAGAAATGCTCACTAAGATGAATGTTAACAATGATTAAATCTAGATAAATATACTTGGGTGTTCATAGACTGTTTCCTCTACGTTGCTGAATGTTTAAAGATTTCATAAAATAAGAAAGACTCACCAAATTCTAAGAACAGCAATATGGCCAAGAGACCCTTGAAAGAAAAAGAAGACCAGATCTAGTCGCCACTGTCCTCCTCCTCCTCCTAGGGATTCCCATGCCTGCATGGGGCAAGGCTGAGTCTCATTTAT
Source organism: Giraffa tippelskirchi (assembly GCF_054371585.1). Lineage (NCBI taxonomy): Eukaryota > Metazoa > Chordata > Mammalia > Artiodactyla > Giraffidae > Giraffa > Giraffa tippelskirchi. The sequence continues at coordinate 140,553,707 of NC_137281.1, read as the reverse complement.
AGGTAGTGTAACAAAAATTATGCATGGTGTATTTCTTAGTAACGTGTACACTTTTGTAAATCCTTTCATTTACATTTATTTCCTTTGGGGGACAGGTGAGGCAAACATGGTCTGCATTTTACAGATGAGGAAACCAAGAGGTTTATTGATACTACCTAATAATACTGGCTCAGTTATTAGTTTCTTACTAGGAAGCAGGCATTCTTCTAGGCATCTACATGTATTAACTGATTTCATTTTCATAAAACCTCTGAGTTACATGCATAACTTGCCCAAGATTACAAAGCTAGTAAGTGGTGGGCTGGAATATGAACCCAACAGTGTACTCTTGACCCTGAGCTCTTAAACACCTACATCCTCATGTGATGACATTATAGATGTCTTTCTAGTATTCTGAGAATGGAAATCTGCCAGCCTCCAGGGTTCATTTAGACTGTAAATGTGTTTATTTGACCTACAGTATTTTATAATTTTTGAATTACTTTCCATAATGTAAAGATTTATTTAAAGAAAAATGTCATCTGAAGATCCAGATTTCTGGCTTCCCTTGAAAATCAGAAGTTCTGGCAACGTTATCTCCTTTAAAAGGAGGTAATTAAGGTTAAACGAGGTCATAAGAGGAGACCCTAATCCAAGGTGTCCTTACAAGAAGAGGAAGAGACACGAGGATTGCACATAAAGAAAGGCCACATGAGAACACAGCGAGAAGGTATCCATCTGCAAGTCAAGGAGAAAGGTCCCAGGAGAAACCAAAATACCTGGTACTTCGATCTTGGACTTCTAGCTTCCAGAGCTGGGAGAAAATAACTTTCTGTTGTTTAAACTCTTCTGTGGTATTCTATTATGCAGCCTTAGCAGATGAAGACAGCAAGGAATTGTTTTCCATGCATCCCCTGCCCATCTGTTCTACCTCCCCAGCCCCTGGCCTCTTGCCTCAGCACAGGTATATCACCTAACACCTAAGGGCATTTGGATCAGTTACTAAGAGGAGTGGTTAGCAACCCCAGGCAAGAAGCTCTGTTACTTCTGCAGGGTACAAACACCACCATCAGATGGTCTGGGAGAGTGGGGAAAGGGCTGGAAGAGGCCACTAAAGAGGCACTCAGGGCATTTTGTTAAACTTGAAATGGGGAGATGCTGCCTGAAGTACACAGCATAAGGAGACTTGGGAGCTGAGATGTGGGGTATTAGCAACACTCAAGGTGGCTTAAGGAACATTAAGAGTTATAGGTCCATCAAGCTATTACAGGTCCATCCAGACCATTGCTTGGATTTAGCAAACTGTTCTTGTCTGCAGAGTCTGAATTAAGCTTAAACAGAGTGATGGTCAGAATAATTACTGCAGAATTGGTTTCATCTTAAGCTTTCCTACGGGTCTCCTCCAGGTGTTCTAGTTAGAGAGGCTTATATTTTTAACACAAAGATAGGTGGTTGCTGATTAACCCCAGAGGGGCCTGGACAATTGGGAGAAAGCCAAACTGGCTTCTGCTCCATCTTTGCATCAACTTTCAAGTTGTTAGAGTGGTAATGACTGTGGAGGGGGGATGATGGTAGGGAGAGATATCAGACAAACCCCTGATGGGCCCTCAGATCCCAGGGGACAGCCAATAGCAAGAGACTTCAAACCCAGATTCCAAATGGAATGAGCAGAGATCTGGAAGTGATCCAGTGAAACTGGCTCTAGATTCTCACAGCTACAGGATTAGAAACACCATTAGCACCACCTTCTCTGTCATCTTAGATTCCTAGGGAAACTGCAATTTTGTTGTTGTTGTTCAGTTGCTCAGGGGTGTCCAATGCCATGGACTGCAGCACCCCAGGCTTCCCTGTCCATCACCAACTCCCGGAGCTTGCTCAAATTCGTATCCATTGAGTTGGTGATGCCATCCAACCATCTCATCCTCTGTTGTCCCCTTCTCCTGCCTTCAATCTTTCCCAGCATCAGGATCTTTTCTAAGGAGTCAGCTCTTCACATCAGTGGCTTTCAAAGTATTGGAGCTTCAGCTTCAGCATCAGTCCCCCCAATGAATACTCAGGATTGATTTCCTTTAGGATTGACTGGTTGATCTCCACAGTTCAAATTTTAGCCAGTAGATAAAAGTGTCAGTCATACGACAAAGTTTGACCTGTGATTTAATCAACACTAATATACTCAGAGCTCAGGAGAGGGCAGGAAAATACAGGGTTGTCTAGATTTTCCTTGAATTCATTTCTAGCTTCATGTCCACTGAAAAGAATATGGAAATACTGAAATTTGAATGTAGATGGTTTGGGTTGCGTTTTTATCATCTGATGAGGGATAAAGGCAATGGTCTATTACGAATAAAAGGCAAAACTCAGTTTCACAAGCCAATTTTCTCCCTAGTCCTCCACTGATGTGTGGAATTCAGACAAGCACAATTTCTCTGACTCAGTTGAAATAGGGCAACACCACACATGACCAGTCCTCCAAAAGCATCATGAAGATTTGTGAAAACTGTCAGTGAAGAGCTTTGTGCATCTTGGGAGGACACAATTGGCAAAGACCTTATTTATTTATTTATTTATTTTACTTGGAGGCTAATTACTTTACAATATTGTAGTGGTTTTTGCCATACATTGATATGAATCAGCCATGGGATTACATGTGTTCCCCATCCTGAACCCCCCTCCCATCTCCCTCCCCATCCCATCCCTCTGGGTCATCCCAGTGCACCAGCCCTGAGCACTTGTCTCATGCATCAAACCTGGACTGGCGTTCTGTTTCACATATGATAATATACATGTTTCAATGCTATTCTCTCAGATAATCCCACCCTCACCTTCTCCCACAGAGTCCAAAAGACTGTTCTATACATCTGTGTCTCTTTTTCTCTCATATAGGGTTATTGTTACCATCTTTTTAAATTCCATATATATGCGTTAGCATACTGTATTAGTGTTTTTCTTTCTGGCTTACTTCACTCTGTATAATGGCCTCCAGTTTCATCCACCTCATTAGAACTGATTCAAATGTATTCTTTTTAATGGCTGAGTAATATTCCATTGTGTATATGTACCACAGCTTTCTTATCCATTCATCTGTTGATGGACATCTAGGTTGCTTCCATGTCCTGGCTATTATAAACAGTGCTTCAGTGAACACTGGGATACATGTGTCTCTTTCAATTCTGGTTTCCTCAGTGTGTTTGCCCAGTAGTGGGATTGCTGGGTCATATGGCAGTTCTATTTCCAGTTTTTTAAGGAATCTCCACACTGTTCTCCATAGTGGCTGTACTAGTTTGCATTCCTACCAACAGTGTAAGAGGGTTCCCTTTTCTCCACACCTTCTCCAGCATTTATTGCTTGTAGGCTTTTGGATAGCAGCCATTCTGACTGGCGTGAAATAGTACCTCATTGTGGTTTTGATTTGCATTTCTCTGATAATGAGTGATATTGAACATCTTTTCATGTGTTTGTTAGCCCTCTGTATGTCTTCTTCAGAGAAATGTCTGTTTAGCTCTTAGGCCCATTTTTTGATTGGGTTGTTTCTTTTTCTGGCATTGAGCTGCAGGAGTTGCTTGTAAATTTTTGAGATTAATTCTTTGTCAGTTGCTTCATTTGCTATTATTTTCTCCCATTCTGAAGGCTGGGCAAAGACCTTATTTAAACAGGCTTCATTTGTGTTCTAAACCTTAGTTTGAAAGTAAATTGTTTGGCACTTACTATTCAAGGATCTGAGATCAGGGCTCCCTGAAGCCTACGTGGGGCCAGGGAAAGGCAAGGATCTGGGATGGGGACTTGGAATGCTACAGTTCATCCAAGCATTCTACAGTTCATCACTGGGGGTCAGAAGAAGGTCTTGAGGATTAGTTGAGCCAGAATACCTTCCCTCTCTGCTTGGCCAGCATTCCTCAGTGGAAGTTTTTCTTGCTTCTGCTGATGTCTGGTTTTGGGGAGGAGGAAATCACTATAAAGATTGGGTGAAGGAGGAAAGGGTCTTGCTTCTCGTGGGAATGTGATTTTCTTTAGCTAAGAAAGGATTTTATTTTCATTCCTCCTTCCATATCACACCTCCCCCAATTTTCCTTCTATTCTCACATACATGTTAAGATCTCTTCCTTCCTTCCCTTTCATACACCTCTATGGTTGGGTACTTTCACAGAATGAGAAGCCAGGATACAGAAGTCAGGGGTATGTGCATGCATGCTACTTTGCTTCAGTCATGTCCGACTCTGTGATCCTATGGACTGTAGCCCGCCAGGCTCCTCTGTCCATGGGATTCTCCAGGCAAGAACACAGGAGTGGGTAGCCATTTTCTCCTCCAGAGGATCTTCCCAACCCAGGGGCTGAATTCGCATCTCTTACATCTCCTGCACTGGCAGGTGTGTTCTTTACAAATAGAATCACCTGGAAGCTAGAAGTCAGGGGTAGGGGATTAGCAATAGTTGGGGACCAGGCTGTGATGGGGGGGTCTACAGTGATGAGAAGGGGAGATAGAAGAAAAGAGAGAACAAGAATCTGTGCAGTAGTCTGGTTAAGGGTACAGAGTGCACTACAGTTCATCATTCCTGTCTCACTCTCCATGGCCTCTCTAATGGAGTTGCCTTGCCCACATCTGCTACTGCTTAGGCAGCCATGCTTTCAGCTCCTCCTTCAGCCCACAGTAGACTGGCTGGCTAGTGACCAATGATGTTATCTGAGAAAAAACAATAAGATGAGTCTAAGCCAATCATATGTAGGGCATGTCTGCTGGGAGAGAGAGTTGTCTTGGGCATGTATGCAGAGAGATTCAGAGACTCTAAGGTAACGAAGCCCCAGGGTTGCCTTTGCTCCTTAAGGTTTTCCAACTCCAAACCCCTTGTACCCTTAAAAACATCTGTTCCCTTTTACCTGAGTAACTGAGTTTCTTCTCAATGGAAAGAGCCTAACTATAATAGTTTGCTCAAGTTCTTATAAGTAAGCTGAAACTGAATTATTATCTGAAGACATTTGCTTAGGGGAAAATGAGTAGGTTGGTTCCCTTAGCAAACATGACCTACCATCACGGCTTACTTGGAAGCATCTTGTGTTCTTGAGATTAGGTTTTAGGCAGGAAATGGTGTGACCCAATTTCTCCTTTTGTTCTTCTGATGTCAAAGCAAGTCAAAACTGCATTTCAGTCCTGAAGAAAGGAGATCTTGGCATCTACAAAGAACTGGTTTAGTCTAAGAAAGGTAGGACCTTTTAAAGTTACTAAGATCCATGTCAACAAATCTCTCTCAGGGAAGCTTCAAAAGCATGCATTTTTACTTAGTTCAAAAGAGCAGAGAGGTGTGGCAGCCATATTGGTTCACCAGCGAGATCTCGTGAATCATTTCTCATCTCAGATTTCAGGGCTCAGGAGGGCTAAACTGGAAGGAAAACTGAGAGCAGCTCTTGTCAATATGAGACCGCAGCCATTATATCCACAGCCTCTTGGAAATGTCCCCCAGCAAGGCTGCCATCAGCACTTGACTGAAAACACATGGAAGCAGCCCACTCAGAGCAGGAATTCATTATTGGAAGAATAATAAGGGAAAGTTTCTTTTTTCTTCTCTCTCTCTCTGCTGCTGGGAAAGCTGCTTTCTGGAAAAATCACAGGGCTTAGAGGGAATTTGAATCATGTCTGGTAACAAGGGACAGAATGGAGGCAGAAGGGCACATTTCCAGAAGTCTTTTCACACACAGCATGATGGTCCTGGGCAACTTAAGGTGAGTCGTTCTGTCTTAGACGTTATCGTTTAAATCGGGCCATGGCTGCCTTTAACCCATTATCCTTTCCCAGTTATTAGTATCGATAGCTTAAGGGAAAAGAACCCAAAATTAATTGATTTTCCTTTGCTACTCCTCTTTTTCAAAAAGGTCACCATTTTGTGGACTAAAATGGGCTACAAAATTATTTGGTCTTCAGTTCTCAAATCTACCCCATAAGTCTTTGCTAAACGCCCAGTAATCCAAGGGAAAGGAACAAGGGGTGGATGTGAAAGAAGGAGATGTTTACCACTTGCTGGGTCTGGAGTATGTGGCAGACATTGCAAGTGTTTACCAATCTCCAGTTCTCCTTTCCTTCCCAATACAGTCGAGGTTCCCAGCTCCTTGGAGTTGGGGATGGATGGATGCATGATTACTTGGCCATGAACGAAGTGATATGTGTTGTTTCTTGGAAGAGGCATTTAATTGGTAGTATACAACACCTCCGCCCATTGGCAAATGTGATGCATGTTGATACTGAATTGAAGTACTGAATCATCACATAGAGGATAGCCTCCCGGGAGGGTCTCTCAGATATGCACAGACCTGGTTTTAAGTCACTGAGATTTCAGGGAGTTGCTTTTTTCAGCGACAAAACCAAGTCTGTCCTGACTTAGGCCCACTATTGATTAGTCTACTCTCCTCCCAGTTCTGTTCGGAGTTCTGGAGCACTTGTGCTACATGTGAATCCCACCTTCGCTGAAATTCAGAGAAGTAGGTCATGTGCTTTCTCTCCCACTTAGGTTATTCATCTGAGAGGAGTGATGGACTGTTTCCCTCCATCTGAGCTAAAGTGGGCTCTGCTGAGTTCTGTAATGGAACACAAAGACGTTCCTTTCATAGCCATCAGACGAAAGTGATGGTGATTGTATTAAAACCAAAGCTTAGGAAAAAAATGACACTCCCAAGTGGTTCTAAGACCACGATTTTTTAGGTCAGAATCTGATATTTTGCACTTCCTCTTACTTTCATTCTCCTCTCCTCCATTACCTAATCCTCATCGCCAATTTCCAGAATTCTCATTTGGCAATCCTGGTTTTGCAGGACAAACTTCTACAATCCCATCTCCGGGATTTGTTCACAACATCAAACTAAAAGACACTAGGCACAGAATTTGGCACTTCTGGGTTAATTCAAAAGTGTTTACTCCATGGGCTGATAGGGACCACACACTTCTGAATCTTCACCAGGACTACAGCACATCAACAGAGCGGGTAGGACGCTAGCACGTGTAGGAAGACAAAAGTTGGACTTTGCCTTACATATGTATAGGTACATACATCCCAAGAAACTACTGCATTACATCCAAATTCAATAAAAGTAATTAATAATACAAGATGCTTCACTAGCATTCCATGAGTGGTACCAGTTTGGCAGATTTTGAGCTCAGGACTGCCACCTCTGTCTTCTTCCTTGTGAATATTACCTGGGCAGCTTTCCTATGCATGTCTCCCCATTTTTAACAAAAAGAGAAGAAGGCAGTGATAGATCCTCTACCATATTCTCTGCAGTCACTTCTACTGGAAGATTCAACTACCAGTACTGCTCTGATGACTCTCTTATTTGGAAAATATTCACTGAATTCCTACTATGTGTACAGTATTGTGCTGAGTATGTTAGTGAGGGTGATTAAGAAAGGTTGTAACAGATATGAACAGAAAGAGTACAGGGGTGAGGGGGAGAGGGGAAGAAGCAAGACTGCCAAGGTTCAAATCCACATTCCATCACCTTCTAGCAAGAGACAACTTTTCTTGCTTCATCCCTCATCTCTGAAGAAGGAATGACGTAAAGTCCTACCACGTGAGACTGTGAGGCAGTAAGATAAGTGGATGCAACTACAGTGTGTGTGTGTGTGAGACACACACAGCAACACTGAGTGTTGACACAAGGCAAAGACAGTGCTTAGGTCCTTTCCTGGCAGCTTAGTTTGTGATGAAAGTCCTGGTGGACCTTGGAGCAGGAGAGCACAGGGATTGGTTTGTCTGTCAATCACTGAGCAGAGAGCACTGTCTTACTGTTTTCTGGGGTCAAAAAAAGGCCCCGGACTTCCCTGGTGGTCCAGTGGTTAAGAATTTGCCTGCCAATGGAGGGAACATGGGTTTGATTCCTGATCTGGAAACTAAGATCCCACATACCACGGGGCAACTAAGCCCATGTGCACATCTACTAAAGCCCCTGCACTTAGATCCCATGATCCACAACAAGAGAAGTCATTGAAGTGAGAAGCCCACACACCACAACTAAAGAGTAGCCCCTACTCACAGCAACCAGGGAAAGCCTGCAAGCAGCAGTGAAGACCCAGCGCAGTCAAAAATTGAAAAAAAAAAAAAAAGTGACTTCAAGTAGGAAGCTATTTAATCTTTAACATTTGGGATTGAGATATGTTTTCCTCATTCCTTTCTCAGACATTCCTAAGTGCCCTGTTTAATGTGTGAACTGCTTAGCTTTTCTTTCTTGGTGGACAGTGAAAATGCAGAGAGAGCGAATTAATAGTCACAGAGAACAAAATATCTTTCTCAACTTCCCGAATAGTCCCTGGCTGTTTCAAATTAGTCAGCTCATCTTCAAGAATTCATAGGAACTGTACATTGAATCAGCTGCAAAAACTCAGCTTGGTTTTCACAAATGTTCTATTGATGACCACAAGCTCTCCAAAGGCCCCTTGCTCTGAAGGAGATGGATGACCACAGTCTGGAAACTCGGTATCCTCCACTTCTTGCAGGTCCAGCAAAATCTTTCTCACCCTCCAATGCCCAGTGCATTGTTTGCTCTCCAGGAATATCTTCCTTGATTCATTCCAGCTGCATAAAATGTCGTTCCTTTGGCCCTTTTAGCCCGTGACTTGGGCGTACATCTACAACATCAACTTTATTTTATTCTGCTTTATATTATAGCTGGGAGTACATGAGTCATTTCCATTCCTCATAATACACATAACCTATGTTTCTGAGCTTTGCCTTACCATTTGGTACGTGTTCAACAAATGCTGAGTTTTGTTAAAAGAGTTTGTCATTTAACCATTCTTCACTGATCAGGTACCTACTTTGTGTACAACACTCTGTTGGGCATTGATGGCAGACATGAGATAGGACAAAACTTGATTCTAGAATCCAAGGCATTTATAAGCCTCTGAAGGGGAAGCAGATACAGAGTGATTTTACAGAGGACAGCCTGAGTGGCAGCAACAAGTTGGGGGAAAGAGGTCCCAATGTCAAAGGCTGGGAAGATTTGATGCCTGGCTTTGAAGGGGCTGAATCCCCCAGCTTTGATGCTTCATGCGGTACGAGGGGTAGGCTGGGTCTTCTGCTGAAAATGACTAAATTATCCTATGGGTCACCAATTGATTGATTTGCTCATTGACTGGCCCAGCCTTGGGCTTTAAATCTAAAGAAATCATTTCATCCTTTATTAAACACTGCATGAATCTCGCTCTTTGTTCTGCAGGGCTCTACACAATATACCAGTGAAACTTGAATTTACACCACAATACATGTACCACTAATGACCTTCCAAATGCCACTAATACCATACGTGTCCCGCTTCTCAGTTGGATCCGAACCTGTCAGTGAATTCTGAGCCCACTGACCTCCCTCTGACACAAGAGCAGACCCCCACGCCCATGCCCTCCCTCAGCCTCCCCCATCCTTCCAAGATTTCATTACTGAATCAGTTACTCTTTGGAGACCCCAATTCCTTTACACCTACTCTTTTTATTTGGTGGACAATACTTTATTCGGAAATGTTCCCTCCTGTAATTACAAATCCTGTTAGTCATCCTCCTCCTCTCCCCAGGGGGATTGTGGGCTTTAATTAATTAATGTGGTTAAACCACTTTGAGGTGCCTGGTTGAAAGGTGCTATATAAGTGCAAATTATTATTATTATGGCCGTTGCCATCCCATGGCGGCAAAGCCTTCAGCCCCAAGCATCTAGAGACCTGAACAAAGGCCTCTTCATCTTCACCTTCCCTGCTAGGTCTGAGATGGCTGGCTCAATGGTAAAGGAGGGGGGGGGCAAATCTGTTACCATCTCAACAGCAATCAACTAATTAATCCCCATTATGTTGGCTTCCGTTTCCTTCTTCCAGACAGCCCCGTCCTGTTTCATTTCACAAATCACGCCCCCATCAGCTCGAGACAAAGGTCATAGTGTCCCTATGGCCTCTGTTGGTCTAAAGGAAAAAAAAAAAAGAGAGAGAGAGGGAGAGAAAGAATGTTTGAAAAACCATCGCTGTCATGAAATGCACTAGCTTCTCACCAGCAGTCTAAATAAACTTCTCCTTCCGGTGGGAGTCCTCTGACATGCATACCTATCAATCTATTACTCAGGGAGCCAATGGCTTCGTAAACCAGAGACACCAAGAAACTCAGCACAGGTGTGGGCTAAGGCCCCACAGCCCTGGCTGGACTGCCGATAGCTGTAAACAAAAGGGGAGCCTTTCTGGGCCGGGTGGGAAGAGGTCATCCAGAGAAGCGGGAGCCCCCCTTCAGCTTCCTCTACTGCCCCCAGGTTTCCCCTGAGAAAGCCAGCTGCCATCTATAGCCAGGAAGCCCTCACAAAGACTGGGGGCTATGATTTAGATGTTTTGTGCTACACCTAGCACACCCCGGCCCTGAACAAATGCCTAGGGCTTCCACTGCGATGGGAGCCATTGAAAACAGCCCTGTAGGGGAGACCTGGCCTCTCGAGGGGACGCTGCTGACCAAAATGCTCCTTACAAGGTTGTGCCTCAGACCCTTTGTTAGCGTGGACGTGGGTGAGCCTCAGGGGGTCATGTCTTCATCTGCCTCCATTTATCCTCCCTATTGAAGGGCTCCTTCAGGACATTGGTCAGTCTCTGTGGGAAGTGATTTGGAGAGCAACAAAGGAACTTGGGCCCTTTGGGGGGGCCTTCAGAATTCAGTAAACATCTGGACACGGAAGGCCAGGTTCTCAAGCAGTCTAGCTGCGGAGATGTCAAAAGAGAGAAAGAGCTGTGTGTGCAATGCAAGCTCTCAGTTCTGTGGTGACATTTGTTGTAGAGAAACAGAGACACCCCAGTAGGTATATAGGAAGATTTTTCAAAAGCTCCTCTGTGTGTCAGTTTTTGTGAGTGCAGCGCACTATTTGTCAGTTCTCATGGCATGTGTGAGGAAATAGAAGTTTCACATGGCTAGGGAGCAGCATGTGATGGATGCTCTGATTCTGTGTGGACTATGAATAACCCAAGGTTGCACAAGCCTATCCTGGGAATTGTTGTTAAGCGTTTCTGTTATCCTTGAGCTCTGTAAAGCACTTTCTAGTCAAGGTGATTTGTTGGCTTCTCATCAGGAGCACATTTTAATTGACAAAAAAATGAAGTACTGAGGCTAAGTGATTTACAATTCATCACATGATAAAATTCAGGATCTGAACTCTTGACTCTCAGTGTTCCCTTTATTGTTGAATCAATCCATTTAGAACACATTAGTCAGCATGATTCAACATGAGTCACACGGCACTAATCAGCATTCCCCAGCGTGCCCAAATCTATCCTCAAACAGCAAAAGAAACTGGCCTCTGTCAAGAGACAATGGAATGCCGTTTTCGTCAGTATTCAGGAGCTGACATCCAGTTTAAGTCCCATGTCCTCTCAGGAACCTTCCTCAGTCATCCTAGATGGAACGAGTCTTATTTCCTCTATCTTTTCAGATCCTATTGTTTGAGCCTTGATAATAGGTGTGGCAGTCTGCTGTTTTGTTTTTAAGCTAACTATTTAGATTGTCAGCTACTAAAATAAGGGACTTTTTTTTTTTTTATCAGTCTCTCTCTCCTGAGCAGCATGGTTTATATACAATAGATGTTCAAGAAATACCTGCTTAACTGAACTCACTGAAATGGAGCCTAAGTCATATTCCAGAAAGAACTCCAAGTCCTTCTGGAAGAGGTTTTCAAAGAAAATCAACAACCTGAATTGATTTAACATCTTTTGGTATTATTACCTGGGCATTTTCACAAATGCAAATTGTTAAGTCTGCAAAGTTAGCCAAATGGCTTCCCGGTTCCAAAAGAGGGGTATGGATCTATTCTAACCATAGTCCAGGCCTTGGAATAAGTTTTTCTCTATAACCTTATTCAAACTGATATTTTGTTTCATGGTGTTTTTTGAAGGTGGAGACAGAAAAAACATTTTGGAAAAAAAAATGTGTTTAGTCTATGATTTTGGAACCAAATTTATACCCTGCTTTGTGCTATAAGCGCTAGCTCTTGTTCAAGTATTTTTCTTGAATAGTGCACAATAGCAAAACATGTCCTAAATTTCTGCTTGACAGAGATTTTGTTTTGGGAGGGGAACCAAGATTTTTGGGTGTTGATCTTTGGTGGCATTACTGACTGTGATACTCTACTATTCTGTTTTAGACTCTATTAAAGAATGTCCTGATACCATTTTAAACATACATTTGTTTTTTTAAGAACGGAAAAGAGATTTATCTGAGCCAAACTATTTTCCAGGTAACTCTGAGAAACTGCAATATTTATACTGCATTTGGACATTATGCAACAAGTCCAGCTCTAGGGTCTGTACTATTGTACCCTGGGGTCTAATCTCTGCAGCTATGCTTCTCTGAAAGAAATGTATCATTGAATATGCATCTCCTCTCTCTCTCTCTCATGATAATAGAACTCCTCAAATTTGGCTGGGCACACGGCCACTGAGATTAACAACTATATTTTCCAGCCTTACTTTCCACTCATCTATAGATTGGCAGAAATAATATGTGTAACTTCTTGTTAATATCCTTAAGGAAGGGGGCTGCCCTTTCCTCCTACTGAATCTCTGCCCCACATAGCTCCTGCTACCTTGATATAGGACATGATAGTGAGCCATTTTGTATCATGACAACGAAGGCAGCTTCCCAGGCATGCTGGAGCAACAAGAGAATTGCCAGGGTCTCTGGACCAATATGTGGGGCTGAGTTGCTGTATCAGCTCTGTATGTATTCCTCCATAATGCTACATGAGAAAGCAGTCAACTTCTACCTTGTACACCATTGTTAATCTAGGTTATGGTTCCATCCAGCCAAATTTATGATCCAACTAAGGAAATTTCTTGAAGGATCATTACATCAATGTGACTGATCCATTGTAGCTTAGGATTTCAGGATTCAAGATTCAGGATGGGCCTAGACTATCCCAATGGAGGCTATGAAGCCCAAGAGGTAAGTTGTCACAGTGGCTGCCATGATGGGAGACAAGGGGGCCCAAACTCATTTCTGATTCTTTGAAAAATCATAGGAGCCCAGGCTGAGTACTTGGAAATGGCTACAAACCCAATTCTGAGGCAGTGAGCATCACTTCACCTTTCTGGCACTCAGTCCCCTTACCTGAAAATAAAGATGAATAGGATGAAAAGATCCCTTTCTGGGAGATAGAGGAGTAGAATAATTTAAGAGGAGTAGAATAATTTTTATCAGTTAACCATGTAACTATATGCATAAACCACATGTGAAAGTGAAAGTGGCTCAGTCATGTCCAACTCTTTGCAACCCCATGGACTATACAGTCCATGGAATTCTCCAGGCCAGAATACTGGAGTGGGTAGCCATGCCCTCCTCCAGCAGATCTTCCCAACCCAGGGATCGAACCTAGGTCTCTCACATTGCAGGCAGATTCTTTACTACCTGAGCCACAAAGGAAGCCCACAACTATACAGAAACTCCCCCTAGAGGCTATGGAAAGCTTACACCCCAATGGTGTAGATAAAAGAGGCAGCCATAAAGAATATATAAGAAGATTGCCCATGGAAATATGACAATGCACTTATCATTATACATAGCTACACAGGAACTGATCCACTACTTCCAAAGGAAGTGTAAATTGGTACCTCTTTGAAGAAAAATTTGGGAAAATAAAGACAAAAATGTGCATCCCCTGGCTAGCCATTCCATTTTTAAAAATTATATATACCTAGAGAAACTCTCATACTTGCATATACCAAGAAACACATGCAACAGAATTCATTAAGTTAACAAGTAATCAAAATTTCCATCAATAGGGAAATGTATAACATGTGGTATATTCATACAACGGATATGGACACCTCAGTTACATTGAAAGAACATGATCCACGTGTATCAATACAGATATGCTGCAAAGCATGATACTATGTGAAAAAAGCAAGTTGTGGAATGATGTGTACAACAGACCATTTATGCAAATTTAGGGTGCACTCAAAGTAAATATGATGTTTGGATTCACATATACGTAGAAAAGTTTTTCAGAGTGGGGGAAAGGTATATATCAAACCCTAGAGAGATTTTACTTCCGTAGAGCAACGTAGAGGAGAGAGAGGGAATCAGCTAGGGATAGGTACAAAGAAGCTTTGAACTTTGTAAGGTTATATTCCTATACTTTTAAAAAAATCTGAAATTACGAGTTTGGGATTAACATATGTGTGTGCTAAATTGCATCAGTTGTGTCCAACTCTTTTCAACCCTGTGGACCATAGCCCACCAGGCTCCTCTGTCTATGGGATTCTCTAGGCAAGAATACTAGACTGGGTTGCTGTGCCCTCCCCAAGAGGATCTTCCCATCCCAGGGACTGAACCTGCGTCTCTTATGTCTCCTGCATTGGCAGGTGGGTTCTTTACCACTAGCAATCACCTAGGATGCCCCGGGATTGATATATGCAGACTACTATATATAAAATAGAGAAACAACAAGTATCTACTATATTGTACAGGGAACTATTCAATACCGTGTAATAACCTATAAGGGATAAGAATCTGAAAAATAATATATATATTGATATCAATTTGCTGTACACCTGAAACACAACACAACACTATAAATCAACTATATTTCAGCTTAAAAAGATCTGACAAAACGTTAACATTTGTTAATTCTGGATGTGAGAGGCTTGGGTTTGGCTTTATTATTTTCTGTACTGCTCAGTATTTAAAGTATTTTTTCCACATTAAAAACAAAATCTTTCTTTGAGGCTAACAGTGAGAGTGAAAGAAGGGACCAAAAGCCAAGGGCCACTGTGGGACGCTGTCAAGGAGGGAGGGGATGTGAAGCAAAAAGGCGCAATGCTGCGAATGGGAGTCCTGTGTTCTCTGCCCTGGGAAGCGCCTCTTGGAGGGGCAGGCAGAAGCAGCTCAGGACAACGAGACAGGCATCCGAGGCCCTCTCCTCTGTGCTCTGTGAGAGCGAGTTCACTCTGCTCCACTGAATCCCAGGGCTCTCTGCCAGGCTCCCAAGAGCATGCCAGGCTGTGCCAGGTGTGTGGGTGATATTTACCAGGCAGACACCTCCATACCTGGATGGATGGATTCAGACGGAGAATCTTCTGGGTCACTCTGAGTCCACTGGGCAGAAACATTTAGATGGGCTACTGATTGTAACTGAAATCTGATGAACTCAGATGGTGGTATTTGGGGGCAAAGGAGTTTTCAATGAATCATCCAGTTGGCTCAGTGACTAAGAAAATGGGGTGGAAGAATCTAACCCAACTTTGTGATAAGGGAACAAACAGTGTGCTTCAAAAAAGGGATCAAACAACCATTTTTGACTTTACAAGGAAGATGAGGCATATAGCTTCCCAGCTCTCAAATCATTTTTATTTTCTGAGTCACTATATACTGGGTAGTTGGAAAAGCAGGAAACTAGCTTTGTTTCCAGAACCTTCTCTGGACCTATCTCAGGGTGCTCTGGGCTCCCCTGAGGTTCCCCATCCCAAAGTGTATGCTGCTTATTTAAACTAAACTAATAAAAGCAGCACCAGAATCAAGATTCAACCTGCCTGACCTGATCTTTATTTTTTTAAAACAATGTAAAAGCACATAATTCTGCCCTATTGAGAAACTAAACCATTGTCCTCTATCCTGTTCAAAACAACTTGGTTTTTGTTTTTCAAACACTTCCTAGATCCCTAAGTAAAAGGAGACTAGAGGGCAAGGGAAAAGTAATCAAGGAGGACACTTCCCCCTACCCGGACTCCGAGCCCACTCCTGCTTTTTCTCTGGCCACCCCCTCCTAGGGTATCTGCTCCTTTGCCAAGTCGGCAGGCCTTTATTACCCATGAAAGCCCCGATGGCTACAGGAGACTTGGGCTCTGGGTTGTCCCCTCGCTTCCTGTGGCATCAGCAACAGCCTGGCTGCTTTCAGGGCCAGAATCGTATTCCTGGCCTTGACACAGAGGTCCAGGGGTCCCAGCTGTGCTCTGGGTGGCACGACATTTGGGGCTTGCTGAGGAAGCAGAGGACATGACCAGAACAGATGTGGGTCAAGTTGGATTTCAGTCAACACTCCCTTCCCATCCGCAGACATGCGGTTCTGTGGACCCGCTCCATGCAAGCCAATTCCCAAAGCCAAGTCTCGCTTTTCCCTCTTCTCTCCACTAAGTCCTGGCACCCCTGAGCTTCACTCTGGGCTAGTCAAACCTTTAAGCTTTCCCATTCAGTGAGTACTGGGACTTCATGGTGAACTCTGGGAACAAAAGGAAAAATGGATTAATGGGATCTTCCCTGACCCCCTTCCACCTTTCCCAGTTGAGTTGCACAAAACAGCTGACTCTTCCTCTGCTGGGACCTGGTCCCTCTCAGAGTCTGAACCATCCAGAAGTTGGGGGCTATGAGATCCCTCTCCTTGGGGGCCCAAATGTTTCCAGGGTCCAGGGGCCCAAGTATTTCCAGAGTCTTGAGCTCAACCAGGAGAGACCAGGATCCTGGACCGGTGGGAGACAAAGAAGATGTGAACAACACAGTATTACCATGGTAACAGCCTGAGCCCAGCAGCCTCCTGAAGATGCTGGGGTGAGGGGTGGAGGGGTTTCTTTCTTTCTTTCTTTTTTCCTTGCGAAAGGAGAATAGTTCCGCTTTCTATTTTACTACAACAATAGCATGGACCGGCTCCTTCAAGTGTTTCAAAAAGCAGCCTGAGAAATCTCTAACCAAGCCCCTCAGTCTCCCCAGCCTGCCGTTTTATTGTCCCTCCCATCCCTGTGAACAAAGGGGCGGGAAGGCTGAAAGGCCCCCGGAGGCTGGCTTGTTCTCAGCATCCTAATCCTTGAGAACTGGGGAGGGGCGTGGCCTGTGGAGCTGGTAAATCCAATGTTGGCACTCAGGAGCTCTTCAGGTATTATAAAATCTCCTGCTTAACAGGCTGGTAGGAATCTCCGGGCTTGCTAAGGGGATAAAAGGCACCGAGCGATCATTCCCAAATTCACTAATAGCCCTGTCCCTCACCCCCACCCCCACCAAAAGCCAGGCTAGCCTATTTGGATTTTTTTTTTCCTGCCACCCCAGGCTGACTCCATTACAAAGACGGAAAGTGGAGCCACAGCGGCTGGCTCTCTTTTAGTTGGTATCCCAGGAACTGCCCTCACTCTTCCAGCCCTTCCCTTCTCTGTCTCTACCCACCTCAGACAAGGATTGTACACGCCCCCACCTCCCCGCAGCTGTGCGTGCCAACCTGCATGCCACTTCAGGACTATCATGCCAGAGCAACCTCTCACACAAGAAAAGCTTCTTGGCCTTGACTTCTGAGACCTTTCCAAGGTTATCACCCAGAGATCAAAGGTTTCTTTGCTTTAAACCTGGGAAATGGTGCAGGTGATTTTTAGCTCAGTCATTTGTTAAAACTGCGGGAAAAATAAGCTTTTACCTTCCAGGTTGTGGAGATCTCAAGGGTACAACTCTACTGAACTAAGTGAATGATAAGTACATCATCTCCTCAGAGAATCAGATAAAGGTGAAGTGGGAAGGCCTTTAGAGATCACTCAGGCTGATGACTACAATCCAACGAAGAAAAACATTTTGCACTGCAACCTCAGTACATAAACTCATAATGCACGTACATGCACACATAATCACACAAGAAATATTTCACAAAACAGTACAACATATGTGATATAATCTATTATTTTCTATTCTCTTTCTTTTTTTTTCTCCAAGGGTGGTTGTGATTCCTTAATTTTATTTCATGAGCCACCAATGAGTCACAAACCAGTTTGCAAAGCACTGAGTCAAGGTCAACATTGTCTTTTTCAAGCTGACAAAACTAGGATTCCAGAGATTTTCTCAAGAACATACCAGAGCTGGAACGGAAATCCAAGGTGGGTCTAAAATAGGAGGGGCCCCCTTTTTCTGAGGATCAGAGCTCCTTTTTGTTTACTTAAAACCTTGGGAGCACATAGTTAGAGGGGAGGGAATGCCCAGAGGTTTACATGAAATGGCACTGCTGATAGGGGCAGAAGGTTCCTGCCGCCTCCAGAAAACCTCAGAGAGGAAGGTGTGGCTTCAAAAGCAAACAGGTGAGGCTCTGAGGTCTCCCAGACATTTTTATTTACTGGTTGGGATTCTTGCATCATCAAGCACTTTCCTGAATGTTTCTATTTCCTGGACACCTGGTTCCAGGCCAGCCTCCTTTAGTAATCCACTTTCTCTTGTTTTCCAACTATTTCTAATAGTCTTTCTTTGCAGCTTTCTAACCCCTACTAATTTACTGTGGTTTCAGTCTCTACTTTCCCTAAACAGCTTCCTCTTTCCTGTCAAAGTCATGATCTTAGCAATGAGAGTCAGAGAGGCAACTCTGTGAATCTTGCTCCCACAAATATTATCCCAAAGTTATCCAACTAAGACCAGGCTTTCAACTGTTGTTTACCAAAATGCCCAGTGATCAAGATACAGGCACCACATCAAGGCTTTCCTACAAACCATCTGGGCAGAATGGGCTCTTTTCCTCCTCAAATTATCTTGTAATCTTGCATAGAACTTTTTGAAATCTTCGTCTAAATTTGCTATTTGCTGGAGTTTTAATCTTTTAAGCAAGGCTCTAAAAATGAAAAGCCAAAGGGCACACTGTGCACAGGGTAAACACAAGTCCAGCTCTCTGATTGCTTATTACTTATACACCCTTAGAGAGTCTGTAACAAAGAGGCCTGCTGTTTGCTTTGCTTAATCTGGTCTTAAAATCTCTGCTTCTTTGTCAGAAAACAATATTTGCAATTGTAAAAAAAAATATTTACCAAGGAACTTGGATAGCCTAAGTCAAAGGCTAAGAGCCAAAGGTCAGGAGTTCTTACTCCAAATTTCCCTGGACCCGAGTCCCTGCTGTGGAGCTCAGCTACACCAAACAAACATGCTGCTTTCTGGATCCATTAAGAAGTGGATGCTTTAGAAGGCAAGGAAAGGGAGGGCTGAAGCCTGTTCCTCAGTCAGAAGCACTGTCCAGCCAGCTGCCCAGAAGTCCTGCTAGAGCTTTGTAATGCACGGTGTCTCCATGGGGATACTGTAAGGGCTCACCCTGTTTCACAAACTTGGGGAAAACTCTCAGCTTGTAAAATCCTAAAGGGCAGATACTTCTCCCACAGACAGCAAAGACAATATGCTCCTCGGAGGTTCTGAGCAGACGTGTGCCAAGCATCTCTGTGGGTGACGCCTCCGGCCCAACAGTGGGGGACAGATGTGTACTCTGAGCACTTCTGTAGGGACCCTTCTTAATCTACAAAGCAGTCTGGGACATCTGACCCTCTGGGCTAAGTTCAATGGGGTTTGAATTTACCCCCTCCTCTTCATTGTTTTCTGCAGATCTGCCATCAGACACGCCTTTCCTAACCACCCTGATCCTACATCAGGGAATGATGCCCCTCAATCCGCTTTCCCCCCGTTTGTTGAATTAGTGCTAGCTTGTGGCCTTGAGGGGCTCTTCCGTGAGTCAGAACTCAGGCCCATGTCACAAAGTGCAGGTCTGCAAGGCCTGGTCCCTGGTTGGGACTTGCGTACAAGGGGAGGAAATGGAGTAACCAGAAGGAGGCCGAGGAAGTGGTCCTCATGGAGCCATGACAAAGTGCCCCATAGGCTGCCAGCCCAGATGGTTCTTCCCAGCTAAGTGAGAAAGCTCTGAGGCAGGGCTGGGTCCCCTCCCCCATGGGATCTGCAAAGAGGACTGGAGGAGTTGCAGTTCCTAGCCTGCTCGACTTGTCCCTCATTCTTGGGTTGTCCCACTCTGTTAGGCAACTCTGTAATTCTCTCTGACCTCTGTCAAATTCTTGTCACAATTGCCAATCTCTTTTATCTTATCAGTATCAACATCACCAGCCAGTTCTTCTTGGCCTTTGATTCTGTCCCGAAGGAGCTTCCATCAGGAGCAAAGCAGTAATTATCACCCACAATGGGCAGTGCTGAGCATAATTAGACTAAAGAAATGGCTTTGTCCAAAGATCTTACCTTGAAGAACCAGGCCTTCCTTCTTGATGGTGTAGACAAAGGCGGTGAAGGGTGCCAGAGGGGACTTGGCAATGAGAATCTGCACAGAAAGCATATTTGCTCAGGATTAGTCAAAGGAAATAGAGATGAGCCTCTATTCACTCCTCTTCCCACTCTGAAGCAAAGTGGTAATATGTGACCACAAACTGTGAGGTTTATTTACTTTGAAATTATTTTAGAACCAAATGAGTGTTATTCCTTCAAACAACTGACCACTTTGGTAGGCTGTACATCAATTCCAGCTATTCTATCAATGAAGGCCATATTCTTGAGCCAGTTTTAGATATAAGTTTCGTTATTATCTCACATGCTTAAATAGCTACCTTTCTGCCCAAAGATAATTTAGCCTGAGCCTCTAACTATATTCATAAATTTAGCTATTTTACTAAAAAATTCAAATCTACCCCTAAAAGATAAAGATTTAACATCACTGGAAATATTCAAAATAACTTGCTAAAGGCAGAGCCATGGCAGATTGCCTGGTTGGCCCCAACTCTTCACCACGTCTGTAGTCACATCCTTAGCCACGTGACTACCTTCCCTCCTACTGGAGGTATAGAGTGTTTCCCATGGACCTTGACCATAGGTTTGACCACATGACTTGTGTTGAATAATAGGTTGTGCCAGTTCTTAGCCTAGGCCTCAAGAAGCCTCACAAAACTCCACTTGTTCTTTTTATGCTTCTGCTACTGCCAGAGAAAAATATGTTCAAGCTAATCTGCTATCTCAGAAGGAGGAAGAGAGACACCTGATGTAGAGCTGGACAGTCAGGTCCAATCTAAATAGCTGACCCCCAGGAGATCTACATACACTTTGGTTAAATGATTATGACTATATGCACGCCTCTGATTTTGAAGTTGTTGTCACAAAGCATTACCACAGTGAGAGTTGGCTGACATACCAACCAACACCAAGTATCACGAATATTTTGTGTAATGGCACTCTACTATGAAGATACCTACTTTAAAAGGGATGGTCATTTGATATTTAAAAAATTACTATTATTTAACCCTTTAACACACTACACACTACATATGATTCTACAGAACCTCTAAGAACTGGTGGATTACGTACTATTATTGTATTTTTCCCGAAGGAAGATGACGATCTATTTCCTGTTTTACAAATTAACGTCATCAAAAAATAGTGATAGTTTGGCACAGAGCCACTTAGGTAATCAGGGAGAGAGGGGAGAAGGAAGAAATAATTTCAAATAACCAAAGGCTTACACGTACTATCTCAATCTACAGCAATTCAACAAACATTCACTGTCAACTATGAGAAAGGGTGGAGGAATTGTAGAAAGATCACAGGTTGTAGTCATGGAGTTTGGATCAAGGTTCCTCCACTAATCAACTTGATGCCTATGGCAAGTCAACTGATGCCTATGTAGTCTCCCCCAGTAGCCACCTCCTTTCTTTCTTAGAGTTAACAACTGCCCAGGTTTCAACATTTTTATGCCTTGTCTGCAGCTAGGTGTGGTGATGTGGCTAAGCTTTGACTAACAGAATATGACAAAAGTGACCGGTAGAACTTCTGGATGATAAGAAAACTATGGGCTCTTCACTTTCTCTTTCCCTCTTCCCAAGGGCCAGACCCAGCTTCAACCACATCCTGGGGGATGATGAAGCAACATGTGGGAAGGAAGCTGGGTGACCTCATAAATCAGCAAAGCCTCCCACCTGGTCACCTGTCCAGCTCAGTACAGAGCCACTTGTGCGAACCACTGTATTTTGGATGCTTTTGTTACTATGGTATAGCTTGAAATGTACCCAATACTTTGGCTCTGGACAACCTCACCTTTTCGAGCCTCAGTTTCCTTATAGGTAAAATGGAGATAACAACACCCAGCTAAATGAGATAATGTTGAAGATCAAGTATAAAAAATGCCTGTGTTGGGCTTTCCTGGGGGAATCTGCCTGCCAATGCAGGGGACATGGGTTTGATCCCTGGTCCAGGAATATCCCACATGCTGCAGAGTAACTAAGCCCATGCGCCACAACTATTAAGCCTGTACTTGAGAGTCCAGAAGCCACAACTACTGAAGCCCTTGCACTCTAGAGCCCGTGCTCCACAACAAGAGAAGCCACCACAGGGAGAAGCCTGTGGACTGCAATAAAGTGTAGCCCCTGCTTGCCGCAACTAGAGAAAAGCCTGTGCAGCAGTGAAAACTCAGCATAGCCAAAAATAAATAAATAACACTAAAATAAATTAATTTTAAAAATACCTGTGTCAAACTAAAAACCTTAGTTTGAATATTTCCAACCAACTCACTACATATGATTCCCAAGTTCCCCTTAACTTTCACTTACCAAAAAGCAATATACTTAGCATCTACCTGAAGGATTCAATTCAAGTTGAATCTCAGTTTTGATAACTGCTCTAAAGTTATCTAGATAAACTAGCTCATCATTCTCAGAACAAATGAGTAGATGGTATAGGTGGATGTTTACATCTTTATGTCAAGAACTTCTCACCTGATAATTAAAGTGGATCATTTCTGACAGAGATAATGTAAGGATGGTTCAGTGTGAATTTATGGGTGCTCCTTGGTAGGGGAATGGCATGGCAGAAGAGAGGACAGTGCTTCTCAAGCTTTAATGTTGGTATGAATCACTTGCAGGTCCTGTTGACATGTAGATTTTGATTCACTAGGTTTTGAGTGGGGCTTGAGAATCTGCCTTTCTAGCAAGCTCCTAGGAGATGCTAATGCTGTGGTCCATAGATCACATTTTGAATAGCTGGGTTCAGGAAATCAGCCTGACTGAAGAGTCTAAGATGGAGAAGCAAGAGACAGGAGTCCTGGAGTCAGTTAGGGAGCTACTGTAATAATTCAGGGATGAGGAGACAAGAGCCTAAACCACAGGTGTGTCAGGAAGAATGGGAAAAGAGGAAATGGAGAAGAGAAATAAAAAGCCTTTAGATAAAAAATCAATATAAATAAACATATACCAAACCTCAGATCTTCATTGCCTGCATGAAAAATTGGACACGAAAAGCCAGAAGGGTGTAAATAAACAGTATTCAATAACCTATCATACTATATTTTTGAAAATTTATTTTATACACCACAGAAACTTAGAATCAGAAAAAGGATGTGATATTCCAATGCAACACAATAAATGCCATCTGAACCTAAGCCTTTCAGCTCAGTGGTGCTACCCACCATCATCTGATGACTTCCTCTTCCAGGAAGCATGTGTCCATTCTGTGAACAAGCCCAGAGCCCGAGCCAGAAGGACCTCACATGGAAGGTTCTCACACTTGGAAGTGCCTCCTTTCCAGGAAATCAAGGGGGTTGGACAGGGTTTAAAATGAACTATCAAAAGGATGATTGTATACAGTTAGAAAGAGGAAGTGATCAGTTACATCAGATGAATCCCACTTCCTTTTTTGGAAAGAACTTCCAGATTGATAGCTCAGAGGGCTACCAAAAGCATGAACTATCAGATTTTTAGCAAAAAAAATGTAACAAATTCTGGATAGTGAAGACAAGGTGGACTGGATGCTAATACCAGAAATGGATCTGAAAGTGACCAAAAGTTTAGTAACAATCTGGTATGGGGTAACAACCTCTAGTAGAAGGTACTGGATTCTATCCTCAGTCCTATCATATTCAACGTACTTACTGACCTGGATGCACACAATGATGTATTCAACCACATCCGTGCAACAGGGAATAGAACTGATAAAAATTGCTACCCTAGGAGAGCTTACATTCTAAAGGAGGCAAAAGATAATAAACAGAATGAATATGTAGTGAAATATATTGCATATTAGATGATTATATATGTTATGGAGAAAAAAAGCAGAGAAAGAGTATAGGAAGCGTATTAGATTTAAAAAAGGGAGTTAAGAGAAGATCTCACCTGAAAAGTGACATTTGGACTCATGGATCATGTAACTAAACCCATTGATGAGATGCTGAATATGGCAACAGGAGACAACAAATTTAGAGGAACAGTTAATATATTAGACAACCATTATATGAAAACATACCTCAATTTGGTTAGAATGTTGGGACAAATCCTATGAATCTTTAGGACACAATTTTATTGAAATACATGTAAAGCCTTGTCCTTAAGAACAGGGGACTAATTTGTTCTGGTTACAGAACAGGGTAGATGAGATTTAACATTCAGAAAATGAATTATGTGTTAGTTCACTACAGTTCAGTAACAGTCAGCTGTGAGACGTGGTTTGCAAAAATCTAGTGTGATCTCAGGTTGTATTAATGGAGACAGAGTATCTAGAACAAGGTCCTACTTTGCTCATTCAGCAAACCATGGTGGACGAAATATGTTTGGAAATGGAGCCCAAATTCCTACAGGGAAACTGACAAGAGGACAACTGGAGGAGAACTCCATCAAGGTGGTCAGATACCCAAAGCAACCTATGACCACAAACACTTCAAAGCAAACATGCTGGTGAGAGGCCTGGGGTAAAGGTAGATGCTGCTTTTAACATGAGTTTTCTGACCTGAAGATTCTCTAGTGTTACGTGGCAGAGTGAGGAAGTGTAAATTAGCTTTTTAGCTTAACAGATTTCAGGAAAAAAAGTGATGTTTGCCACATTGTCTTTGTGAATACATATTGACTTTTCCCTCTTTTAGACTTCAATGAGCACCCATGCCCTTGTGCCTTTCAAACAATAAATAACCCTCTTATAAAGCAAACAACCCTCCCTAGCCGATAACTCAGGCTGCTCTGTTTCAGAAGTTCAGTCAACCTATACAGCTGAGGTATTCTAACCAGTCTGACTTGTGCTGTTTTTGAGTGCCCTCCTGTATTCTTCAATACATAAGCCCTGCGGCTTAATAGAATCCAGGACATTCGTGAAAAGTTTTTATCCCACTCAACCCTGTGTGTAATATGTGAAGTTGGTTTTAGAACCTTCTGAGGGTTCACGGAAATATATAGTTGGGTAAGAATGAGTACAGACATGTGCGGCTCTGAAAACTCTGGAACTCCACAAGACAGGTGTGTGGTACTGTGAGCCATAATCCTATCTCCTGCAAATAGCCAGACTGTTTCCCTCATACCAGACAAGCATGCCTGTGGCTACACCCTAATGGATACACTTTCTCCTCTCTTCACCTATACTTGCAAGGGAAGTGTTTGTCAATATTGTTAAATTATTTGAGGAGCATGTAAGGTATACCTACTACATAGTAGGTTTTGGGTCCCCAAATCCCACTACTGTCTGGAAGTAATTTCCATAATTTGTACCACCCACCCATCTATGCATGTATTTGCTCAATCCACAAGTGTTTACTGGGCACTCTCTTCTGCTGGGCACTGTTTTAGGTGTAGGGGACATTGCAACAGGCGAGACAGATGAAGGTCTTGCTCTCATGGAGCTGACATTCTGGTGGTAGAAGGTATACAATATAGGGAAGCCTTTAGGTCTTTCAGGTTTTTTCACTTTGACCATCTACTGTGAGCCCTTCACTGTTGGCCACTCATTAATTCATTCAGTCCATTCATCAGCAAACATTTATTGAGTACCTAATATGGGTCAGGAGGATTCAATTTGCACTGTGAGAATTTGCACTTTTTAAAAGACTGCCATCTGAAACTCACACATATAAAGAACAAACTAGTGGTGACCTGTGGTGGGGGTGGGGGCAGTTCATGGGGTGGGTGGAGGGGAGGTATAAACTATTAGGTGTAAGCTATGCTTGAGGATATATTGTACAACATGGAGAATATGGCCATTATTTTGTTGTAACTGTAAATGGAAAGTAACCTGGCCAATATTTTGTTGTAACTGTAAATGGAAAGTAATCTTTAACAATTGTACAAAAATACAAAAAAATTTTTTAAAAAGAGAAAGAAAGCAGACACAATCATAGAGTAGACAATTAATTAAACTTTCACCATTCAGTTCAGTTCAGTTCAGCTCAGTCGTGTCCGACTCTTTGTGACCCCGTGGAGCACAGCACGCCAGGCCTCCCTGTCCATCACCAACTCCCAAAGTTTACCCAAACTCATGTCCATCAAGTCAGTGATGCCATCCAACCATCTCATCCTCTGTCGTCCCCTTCTCCTGATCTCAATCTTTCCCAGCATCAGGGTCTTTTCAAATGAGTCAGCCCTTCGCATCAGGTGGCCAAAGGATTGGAGTTTCAGCTTCAACATCGGTCCTTCCAATGAACACCCAGGACTATCTCCTTTAGGATGGACTGGTTGGACCTCCTTGTAGTCCAAAGGACTCTCAAGAGTATTCTCCAGCACCACAGTTCAAAAGCATCAATTCTTCAGTGCTCAGCTTTCTTTATAGTCCGACTCTCACATCCATACATGACTACTGGAAAACCATAGCCTTGACTAGATGGACCTTTGTTGGCAAAGTAACATCTCTGCTTTTTAATATGCTGTCTAGGTTGGTCATAACTTTCCGTCCAAGGAGGAAGCGTCTTTTAATTTCATGGCTGCAGTCACCATCTGCAGTGATTTTGGAGCCCAGAAAAATAAAGTCAGCCACTGTTTCCCCATCTATTTGCCATGAAGTGATGGGACCAGATGCCATGATCTTAGTTTTCTGAATGTTGAGCTTTAAGCCAACTTTTTCACTCTCCTCTTTCACTTTCATCAAGAGGCGCTTTAGTTTTTCTTCACTTTCTGCCATAAGAGTGGTGTCATCCGCATATCTGAGGTTATTGATATTTCTCCCGGCAATCTTGATTCTAGCTTGTGCTTCATCCAGCCCAGTGTTTCTCATGATGTACTCTGCATAGAAGTTAAATAAGCAGGGTGACAATATACAGCCTTGACGTACTCCTTTCCTGATTTGGAACCAGTCTGTTGTTCCGTTTCCAGTTCTAACTGTTGCTTCCTAACCTGCATACAGGTTTCTCAAGAGTCAGGTCAGGTGGTCTGGTATTCTCATCTCTTTCAGGGTTTTCCACAGTTTATTGTGATCCACACAGTCAAAGGCTTTGGCATAGTCAATAAAGCAGAAATAGATGTTTTTCGGGAACTCTCTTGCTTTTTCAGTGATCCAGCAGATGTTAGCAATTTGATCTCTGGTTCCTCTGCCTTTTCTAAAACAAGCTTGAACATCTGGAAGTTCACTGTTCACGTATTGCTGAAGCCTGGCTTGGAGAATTTTGAGCATTACTTGACAAGCATGTGAGATGAGTGCAATTGTGTGGTAGTCTGAGCATTCTTTGGCATTGCCTTTCTTTGGGATTGGAATGAAAACACCTTTTCCAGCCCCGTGACCACTGCTGAGTTTTCCAAATTTGCTGACATATTGAGTGCAGCACTTTCACAGCATCATCTTTCAGGATTTGAAATAGCTCAACTGGAATTCCATCGCTTTCACCATTATGATAAAAAAAAAAAAAGACTGTCATATATTTCAACCTCAATTTATTTCCTAGAAATATGTTCTGAATTCTCAATGGGATTGCAAAGATCAAGGGCATTGCCTTTGATCCCATACCCTTCTATTTCATAGAGCCCAGTTCAGTGCTTTGCATGTGTGGTCTCTGAAAATGACAGATGGACATTTTCTTCACTCTTCCTCACATTATCCCCATGCTATATGTGTGAAGGTTTCTCTCAGTGCACAAGTGAAACCCTGGAAGCCTGGGTACTCTAAACAAAACATGGGGGGAGAAGTTGGCTCCCAGAGCTCACTGGCCTCCTTGTACAGACTCTCTTCTCCTCCTTTTATATCCCTCCACTCAGGTACCCATTTTGCTCTGAGCAAATAAGTTATCAGCTGATTCTCTTTTGCTCTAAAGCAAAAATCCTACCTACAAATCCTACCTACTCTAAACCTTCTAGTGCTAAGGAAATTTTACATTTTGCATTTTAATGTAAGACTGTCAGAAAGAGTAATAGACCTAAAAATGGTGGAAAGTCTTATGGTTTGGGGTGGGTTGGAGGACCTTCCAAGGGTCCCACAGTAATGATGATAGAAACACAACCAATAGACGTTATTCCTCACAATAGCCCTCTGAGGTAGATAGCTTATAAGTGCTGAAGATAAGATTTCTGGCCCAAGCCAACTAGTTCTATAGTCTATACTTTCAACCAGCATGATGGTAACCTCTAATCTGTCATGCATAGATAAATCCACATCCAAGGGATAAGACATTAAGGAGGCAGAATACATAACAACAAATAAAGGCATTTGCTTTCCAGCATGGATACTGCACAGTTCAAGACAAAGAAGGGCATCCATGCAGGTTGACTCAGAGGTTCACAAGCTTCCACACTGATAATCTTCCTTCTGTCCTTCCTGTCTCAATGTCCAAATCCTACCTACTCTTGGAATGCTGTAAAAATGCTACCTCTTCCAGAAAGCTCATGCCAATTTCTCTAGCCTGAGGTAATGTCTCTCGAATCTATCACACTGTACCTATAGCCTCTCTAATAGTACTCACTGTTTTCTCCACCATTTTATAGTTAATGCCCCTTGAATTTATTACCATGTGTTTGAAGGGGGAGGACATCATCATCATTGCTGCTTCTCCTAGTCCTAGCAACCTCCAGTATGGTGTTGTATGCATAACAGGAACTCAATTATAAAATACAAAAAAATGGTGACTCTCAGAAGCTCTGACTCATACCTATTTTGAGGGCTTATCTGCCAACCCATCCCCAAAGTTGGGGGACTTAGAAGATGTCATATAGAAAAGTGCAGGCTGCCCTGTCAATCACTGCCAAGACTCTCAGCTTGGGCAGGACCACAGTCAAGTCTTTGGTTTCAGCTTGCTATAGCATCACATGTTTTTCCTGGCCTGATCCCACTTCCAAGAGGCTCAGAAAGTGGAAAAGGAGCCACAGAACAGAAAGTGCTGGGCATAGGAACCTCAGGCATCCTCCAGGATGGTGACACCTTCTAGAGAGAGTACTTGTGTCCCTTTAAAGTACAGGTGTGACCCTCCTCGGGAGCAACCTGGCCTACCCTTCTCCTCCATGGGTGGCCAGGATGGTCAGTGTGGACCAGACAGCACAAAGACATCAGGAACCTTAGGTACAGGCTCTCCTGGAGGCTGCTTTTATAGAATTCTGGTCCTGGCAGGGTATATGAGTTTCTGCAAAAGAGCCCTGACTTTAGGAAAAAGTGAGTTTTGCCTTTGTGGCCCAGGGAAGCAGATGTGAATAGGCAGCCATGTGCTGAGGGTTAGCTGGCACCAATTCTTCCACTTTCTCTTCTCTGACTCCTGTGCCAGGCAGGCTTCCTTTAACACTGCTAATGAATCCTTCCTCTCTTTTATTTCCTTCCCTTTCCCACCCATTACCCCAAATCTCATATTGGTCAGGGGCAAAGGGCAGAGTAAAATGAGCTGGCAGAAGGAAAGTGTAAGCACAGTTTCTTCCTGCAGGGGCAGGTGGTAGGCCTGGCTTTCTTTCTATCCCTTTCTTTCCATCCACAGAATGCAGGGACCAAAGACAATGTAATGTGTTCAGCCAAGAAAGCTGGGGTGAGAAACGGTTGAGTTGGATAGCTCAGAAATAGGTCTTTGCATCCATCCACAGATTTCTAGCTTGCTAATTTTTTAACCCTATCTCAGTCTCCCCCATGATCAGCAGGATTGTGTGGTAGTTGATGAACTCACCGGTGATGTCCTTGTTAAACACTTCTAATATTTACATCTGTACACAAGGGACCTGCTGAGAAGGAAGGGAGCAAACCCACTGACTTTAAAATGTCCTTTAACAGGGACCCCATTATCTCATTTCGCCTGGATGTCTGGGCTAATAAAACCTTTTGCAAGCTAACCAAACCTTTCCTCTAGCTGTGCCAAATGTCTGCGACAGAAATCCTTCATGCCAGAGATTTTCCTCCTTGTCCAAGACTTAGAAAAAGGTTGTTTTCTCAGCTGCTTTGAAGCCCAGGAAGAGAGCCAGGGAGGCAAACAAGCCAGCCAGTCTTGCATCAGATAATTCAACAGGCTTTTGATAACCTCGAGTCTTCTGTCCTTTCCCCAGGTTGAGCTGAACTCTCCAAGCCAAGGGACAGAAGGGCCGGAAATGCTCCAGACAGGAAGATCTCTGTGGCTGGAAGGAGGCCACAGGAACAGGGTGGCTTGAAGCATACTCAGTGATCCTCCAAGGAATTCCCTAGTCATTGTGTTAAGAGAGCTGGAGGGAAAGGCGGCAGAGATCCAGGTCCCAGTACATATCTGGATTGTATATTGATTAGAATCTGCTTCATCACTTGGAAAACCACTCTCCGTGGAACATTGAAGCCTCAGTACCAATAGCTTTGCAAGATTATGAGGGGAGAGTAGAGAAACAGGTGAATGGTGTCTAAACTGCCTTCTCAAAATAAGGAAGCAAGATCTGTAGTAGTAATACAGTTCTGGAAAATGACAAGGTGGAAAATGCACTGTATTTGAGCAGGCATGAACTTATTAATTTATCTACATGTGGCCTATTTCACAACTTTTCCTGCAGAAACTGGGGGCAGAAATCTAAAGTTGATCTGAATCCCTTAAGACATATAATTCTAGACCCTGGGAAGATTCTCCTAGAAAGTTTGGCCCTGAGGCTACAAGATCTTATTCCCCGCCTAGAGTATCATTATGCTCTTTCATAACATCTCTCTGGGTGAGGTGATTGTTTAAAAATGTTTATATAATACATTAGGTTCCCAAAGTTTATAAACTAAAATAACTTGCTCCTTAAAGAAAACATTAATTTCTTCAGATCAATAGGCTAATAACTTAGTAAATTATGCAATGGTAATAGTTCAGGTCAGAGTGGTATTTTGAGTTTATTATTTTTCCTATCATTTTATTATGAAAAATTTCAAACATGCAGCAAAATTAAAAGAATTTTACAGTGAATACACATAAACCTATCAAGTAGATTCTACCACTAACATTTTATAATACTTCTTTTTATTATTTATCTATCCACCAACCCATCTTAGCTTTATGATGTTGCATTTTAAAGTAAATTGCAAACATCAGTGCACTTTTCCATAAATACTTCAGCATGCATATAATTAATTATAAGCTTAGTATTTGTCCATATAGTTTAAAAATCATGTTAGGTTTCTTTTTTTTTCCAGTGAACTTTACTTGTGGTTTGAAAGTGTTAGTGATTTTTTCCAAATTATACTAAAATTAGAGAGAATTTAGTGTCTACACCTATATGGTAGCATGCGAATTTATATAGTCAAAGAATATGGGTCATTATTTCTATATTAAATATCAGCTTTATTGAGGTGAATACGCATGTAATGAAATTCGTTTTAATAATTTTACTTATCTATTTATTTCTGGCTCTGCTGGGTCTTCACTGCTGTGCTGGCTTTTCTTTAGTTGTGGTGAGTGGGGACTACACTCCAATTGCAGTGCGAGGGTTTCTCATTGCAGTGATACCTCTTGTTGCCTGTGTAGCACACGCTCTAGGGTGTGCGGCCTTCAGTAGTTGTGGCTTCTGGGCTCTAGAGCACAGGCTCAATAGTTCTAGCATGTGGGCTTTGTTGTTCCTTGGCATGTGGGATCTTTCTTGCCCAGGGACCAAACTCGTGTCTTCTGCACTGGCAGGCAGTTTCTATATCACTGAGCCACCAGGGAAGCCCATATAATAAAATTCTTAATATAGGTATTTAAGTTATATATTTCCCTCCAACCACTGCTTTAGCTGCATCTCGTAAGTTTTGGTATGTTGTATTTTTGTTTTCATTTTCTCCAAGTATTTTCTAATTTCCCTTGTTATTTATTGACTTGTTGCTTATTTAGAAGTATGTGTGTGTTTAATTTGTACACATTTGACAATCCCCCAAATTTCCTTTTATTATTATTAATTTAGATCAACAACTAGAAGAAGGGATACATAGGATGAGGTCCCAAACAAAGGAGCTTCTGTCCTAGTGGAGCTTGGAGTCCAGCATGGTGGCATAGGGGAGTGTTCTGGTTCCCCAATGTGGAACTTCTCTGAACACCTCTCTTTTTGAGTTCTTATGGAGGCTGAATTACACAGGCATAATTGATTAACTCATTGTCCATTGCTGGTTGATTCTATCTCGAGCCCCTCTGCCCTCTCCAGAAACCAGGGGGTGAGACTGGAAGTCCCCACTCTCTTTTCATGGTTGGTTCTCCTGGCAACTAGCACCCATCCTTAGGTGCTATACAAAAGTCATCTTCATTACATGAACCCCATTGTGGTGGAAACAGCTTGTTATAAGTAACAAGTAACCCATTTCACTGTGATGGCTCTGAAGTATTTTCAAAAACTAAGAGATAAAATATTGCAAACAAATGATGCTCCTGTTGTTCTTATCACTCAGGAAATTCCAAGGGTTTTGGAACCTGTGAGTTAGGAACTATGAATAAAAACTAACTATAAATGAGAAATATATTTTGGCTATCCGAATGACCAAATATGTATATACATATTTCTTATAAATTACAATATTATGGTATATAATTTCCATTCTTTTACTTTGAACTGTTTTGTGTCTGACTTTAAAGTGTATCTATTGGAAGCAACATATAGTTGGATTATGGGGGTGGGGTTTGTTTGTTTGGACCCATTCAGCCAATCTCTGCCTTCTGATTGATGTGTTGAGTCCATTTACTTTTAATGTGATTATTGATAAGACAGGGTATATGTCTGCCATTTTGCTATGTGTTTTTCTGTATATCTTGTGGTTTATGTTCCTCTATTTTTCTATTACTGATGTCTCTGTGTTAGATATTTTTCTAGTTTACCATTTTAATTCTCTTGTCTCTTTTACTATCTACTTTTGAGTTAATTTCTTATAGGTTGCCCTGGAAGTTGCTATTAATGTTTTAACTTAAAACAATCTAGTTTAGACCACTGCTACCTTAAATTGTTTACAAAAAAATTGCTCCACTATAGCTCCATTCTCTTTTCCTCCTTTGCACAACTATTGGTATGCAAATTACTTATTTATACATTAGAAGTCCACCAACACAACTTTAGATTTATGGTTTTATGCAGTTGTCTTTCAAATTATATTTGAGAAAAAAAAATAACAAAAACCTGCCATATTCATACTTCTATATTTACTTATGTATTTACCTTTACCAGTGCTCTTTACTTTTGCATGTGGATTCCAGTTACCCTCTAGAGTCTTTTCATTTCAACTTGAAGAACTGCTTTTAGTATTTCTTGTAGGCTAGGTGTACTAGTGACAAATTCTAAGATTTTGTATTTCTGAGAGTGTTTTAATTTCTTCAATTTTGAAGGACAGTGTTGCTGGATATACAATTGTTGATTGACAGTCTTCCTTTCAGCAATTTGAATCCATCATTCTGTTGCCTTCTGACCTCCAGAATTTCTGATTGGAAGTCAGCCTATAATTTTATTGAGGATGCCTTGTAAATGAAGTCACTTAGTAATTAATGACTGAACTGGATTTGACTGAACAGATTTCCCTAAATAACCTGGATCAGTTAAGTCTCCCAAGCCTTCTGTGTGTGTGTTTGTTGTGTGTATGTGTTGGAGCATGCATTCAGGGAGTTTAAAGCTTTGTCTTAATGTTCACTTCCTGTTCACATGGAGCCTCTAGGTCAGCCAGAAGTGACAGCTTAAGGTCTTCTCGGGTCCTTCTTGGCCATGAGCAAAGCTCTGGGCAGGTGTGTAGCATTCTAGCCTGGTATATGTAGGACCTTTACAAAACTCCTTGTGGACATCTCATCACCCAATTTTTTTCTTTAAAGTATTTTGGTCAGCCTCTTGTTAGTCTACCAGGTAACAGGACCTTAGGCAGCCATGATGTAAACAATTGCCACCAGCCTGTAGGGTAGGGCTATTCACACAGACCAAGCTCTCAGTCAGATCAAATAGTGACAATTCTCTTGCATGAGGCTTTAAGGGACCTCGAAGCCTTTCCAAGCTACAATACAAAGCTATTATAGTTGTGAGATGGTTGGCTTTCAAGATTACTGCAGAATTGGGGAAAGAATGATGGAATTTGTAAAAGTTTAATGCCATAAATCTTGCTGTTCTCACTGAGATTCACCTGGTTTCCTTGAATAAAAATTTGCCAGATTTTCCAAGCCTCCAGTAATTTCCAGAGTTCTGAAAAAGTTGATTTTGACAGTTTTAATCAATGTTTTTGTTGCTTTTGAGGAGATGCAAGTTGCCTGAGTGCTTTACTCTGCCATTCTATATGTTAAGTCTCCCAAGACAAATTTTTAAACATTTTGATTCAATATCTATCATTGTTATCTCCTCCTGTTCAACTCTGCAATTCTCTTTCTGTTTAAAATATTTTCACAATTCTAGAAAATTGATTATTTTATTTTGTTTTTAATCAACTTAATACTTACACATAATTCAAATAATATCACTTGGTATTATCTTCTACCTCTTTAACTGAGCTTATGTCAGCCATCATATTTTTAATTTCCAAGAGCTCCTTCTTGTCTTCTGTTTTTAATTCAACACATCTTACCCTTGTTTTTAGATAATTTTTAATTCTCTGAGGATATTAATTATAGTTTAAGGGCTTTCCTCCCTTAAGTTTTATATTATCTATAATTGTTCAGTGTTCTTTCTATTTGTTTTTGCTTTCATGTGTAAGGTACATTCTATGAGTCAGGCGATCCTTGGTTGTCCAGTCATTTTTAAATTATATAATAGAAAATATATTTTATTCTAAAACTATAATTAGAAATAATGTGCATATGGTAAACTGGTGGGATTCACTGGGGACTGATAAATGTCAGTACATGGAGATATCTTCCCAGAGGTAGATTGGTATTTACAGAAAAGACTTGTCTAATCTCTTGTCTAGTTCCTACACTCTAGAAGCAGGGCAGAGAAAGGGGTTTCAGGTTCACCATTTGACATGTGTAATCCTTTGTTTTAGGTGATGCCTCCCACTTTGTCCTCCACTTTTATTTGAAGTCCCAAGCCTGAAATATCTTTAATTCATTTTCTCCAAAGATAAATTTTGGCCATCAAACTTGGGTTGGAGATTGGTCACCTGGCTGTCAGGGTGAGAAAGGTGGTCCAACTATTTCCTATATTTCATGTAAAATTTTCAACCAATATCCTGTTTTCATCTTCTCTGCTTTCTGTGATATCTGGTGCTTCCAAGTCTCAGGAGCTCTTTTAAGTGTTCTGCTGTTACACTACATCAAGAATACTTTGGCTTACAGTTTCCTCTGTTATATCTTGTCAATCTTCTATCACTTCCTGTCTTCCAGTATCTTGCTGAAACCTGTTGATGTCTCAAAGAGACCTAATCTCCTTGCCCTTTGGGGTTAACAATTTTTATTATTATTAAATGGAAATAATTTCAGATAGATCATGAAAAAGAGTGGAGATATAAGTGGTCAAACCTTCACATTAGAGAGGAGTTCCTCTTTGTGAGCTTTAGGTCTTTTATGTCCATTTGGGTAGTGAATTGGTGGTATTATCACAATATCAGCTTTGAGGGTCAGTTACATACACACACACACACACACACACACACACACACACACACACACACACACACACACACACACACACACACACACTTATGCACATACTGTATATAAAATTACCATACACCTAAAAGCGCCTCTCACTGGTGGTTAGTATAATTTTTAACTATCTTTAAATCATCCTTTCAGGGGACTGAAAAAAGGTGGCTTGAGGCCAAGTATGATCATCATTGTTATAAAATGTAAGATGCTTTGAATTTAGTTACTGTGGCTTCAAATCTTGGCTGTATGATTTGGGGCATTCTAACCTCTCTACAACTCAAGAGAAGACTCTACACATGGGCATCACCAGATGGTCAACACTGAAATCAGATTGATTATATTCTTTGCAGCCAAAGATGGAAAAGCTCTATACAGTCAGCAAAAACAAGACCAGGAGCGGACTGTGGCTCAGATCATGAACTCCTTATTGCCAAATTCAGACGTAAATTGAAGAAAGTAGGGAAAACCACTAGACCATTCAGGTATGACCTAAATCAAATCCCTTATGATTATACAGTTCAGTTCAGTTCAGTCGCTCAGTCGTGTCCGACTCTTTGCAACCCCATGAATTGCAGCACGCCAGGCCTCTCTGTTCATCACCAACTCCCGGAGTCTACCCAAACCCATGTCCATTGAGTCGGTGATGCCATCCAACCATCTCATCCTCTGTCATCCCCTTCTCCTCCTGCCCCCAATCGTACCCAGCATCAGGGTCTTTTCCAATGAGTCAACCCTTCACATGAGGTGGCCAAAGTATTGGAGTTTCAGCTTCAACATCAAACCTTCCAATGAACACCTAGGATTGATCTCTTTTAGGATGGATTGATTGGATCTCCTTACAGTCCAAGGGACTCTCAAGAGTCTTCTCCAACATCACAGTTCAAAAGCATCAATTCTTTGGTGCTCAGCTTTCTTCACCGTCCAACTCTCACATCCACACATGACCACTGGAAAAACCACAGCCTTGACTAGAAGGACTTTTGTTGGCAAAGTAATGTCTCTGCTTTTAAATATGCTATCTAGGCTGGCCATAACCTTCCTTCCAAGGAGTAAGCGTCTTTTAATTTCATGGCTGCAGTCACCATCAGCAGTGATTCTGGAGCCCAAAAAAATAAAGTCTGACACTGTTTCCACTGTCTCCCCATCCATTTCCCATGAAGTGATGGGACCAGATGCCATGATCTTAGTTTTCTGAACGTTGAGCTTTAAGCCAACCTTTTCACTCTCCTCCTTCACCTTCATCAAGAGGCTCTTTAGTTCTTCTTCACTTTCTGCCATAAGGGTGGTGTCATCCGCATATCTGAGGTTATTGATACTTCTCCCGGCAATCTTGATTCTAGCTTGTGTTTCTTCCAGCCCAGCATTTCTCATGATGTACTCTGCATAGAAGTTAAATAAGCAGGGTGACAATATACAGCCTTGATG
Organism: Giraffa tippelskirchi; assembly: GCF_054371585.1. Lineage (NCBI taxonomy): Eukaryota > Metazoa > Chordata > Mammalia > Artiodactyla > Giraffidae > Giraffa > Giraffa tippelskirchi. The sequence continues at coordinate 140,516,907 of NC_137281.1, read as the reverse complement.
TACTCCTTTTCCTATTTGGAACCTGTCTGTTGTTCCATGTCCAGTTCTAACTGTTGCTTCCTGACCTGCATACAGGTTTCTCAAGAGACAGGTCAGATGGTCTGGTATTCCCATCTCTTGCAGAATTTCCCACAGTTTATTGTGATCCACACAGTCAAAGGCCTTGGCATAGTCAATAAAGCAGAAATAGATGTTTTTCGGGAACTCTCTTGCTTTTTCGATGATCCATCGGATGTTGGCAATTTGATCTCTGGTTCCTCTGCCTTTTCTAAAACCAGCTTGAACATCTGGAAGTTCACGGTTCACATATTGCTGAAGCCTGGCTTGGAGAATTTTGAGCATTACTTGACTAGCGTGTGAGATGAGTGCAATTGTGCGGTAGTTTGAGCATTCTTTGGCATTGCCTTTCTTTGAGATTGGAATGAAAACTGACCTTTTCCAGTCCTGTGGCCACTTCTGAGTTTTCCAAATTTGCTGGCATATCGAGTGCAGCACTTTCAGAGCATCACCTTTGAGGATTTGAAATAGCTCAACTGGAATTCCATCACCTCCACTAGCTTTGTTCATAGTGATGCTTTCTAAGGCCCACTTGACTTCAGATTCCAGGATGTCTGACTCTAGGTGAGTGATCACACCATCATGATTATCTGGGTCGTGAAGATCTTTTTTGTACAATTCTTCTGTGTATTCTTGCCACCTCTTCTTAATATCTTCTGCTTCTGTTAGGTCCATACCATTTCTGTCCTTTATCGAGCCTATCTTTGCATGAAATGTTCCTTTGATATCTCTAATTTTCTTGAAGAGATCTCTAGTCTTTCCCAATCTGTTGTTTTCCTCTATTTCTTTGCACTGATCGCTGAGGAAGTCCATTCAGGTATGACCTAGATTCAGGTATGACCTAGTCCATTCAGGTATGACCTAGATCAAATCCCTTATGAGTATACAGTGGAAGTGACAAATAGATTTAAGGGACTAGACCTGATAGACAGAGTGCCTGATGAACTATGGACAGAGGTTCGTGACATTGTACAGGAGACAGGGACCAAGAAAATCCCCATGGAAAAGAAATGCAAAAAAGCAAAATGGCTGTCTGAGCAGGCCTTACAAATAGCTGTGAAAAGAAGAGAAGCAAAAGCAAAGGAGAAAAGGAAAGATATTCCCATCTGTATGCAGAGTTCCAAAGAAGAGCAAGGAGAGATAAGAAAGCCTTCCTCAGCGATCACTGCAAAGAAATAGAGGAAAACAACAGATTGGGAAAGATTAGAGATCTCTTCAAGAAAATTACAGATTATACAGTGGAAGTGACAAACAGATTTAAGGGACTAGATGGGATAGACAGAGTGCCTGATGAACTATGGACAGAGGTTCGCGACATTGTACAGGAGACAGGGATCAAGACCATCCCCATGGAAAAGAAATGCAAAAAAGCAAAATGGCTGTCTGAGCAGGCCTTACAAATAGCTGTGAAAAGAAGAGAAGCAAAAGCAAAGGAGAAAAGGAAAGATATTCCCATCCGAATGCAGAGTTCCAAACAAGAGCAAGGAGAGATAAGAAAGCCTTCCTCAGCGATCAATGCAAAGAAGTACAGGAAAACAACAGAATGAGAAAGACTAGAGATCTCTTCAAGAAAATTAGAGATACCAAGGGAACATTTCATGCAAATATGGGCTTGATAAAGGACAGAAATGGTATGGACCTAACAGAAGCAGAAGATATTAAGAAGAGATGGCAAGAATACACAGAAGAACTGTACAAAAAAGATCTTCATGACCCAGATAATCACGATGGTGTGATCACTCACCTAGAGCCAGACATCCTGGAATGTGAAGTCAAGTGGGCCTTAGAAAGCATCACTATGAACAAAGCTAGTGGAGGTGATGGAATTCCAGTTGAGCTATTTCAAATCCTGAAAGATGATGCTGTGAAAGTGTTGCACTCAATATGTCAGCAAATTTGGAAAACTCAGCAGTGGCCACAGGACTGGAAAAGGTCAGTTTTCGTTCCAATCTCAAAGAAAGGCAATGCCAAAGAATGCTCAAACTACCGCACAATTGCACTCATCTCACACGCTAGTCAAGTAATGCTCAAAATTCTCCAAGCCAGGCTTCAGCAATACGTGAACCATGAACTTCCAGAAGTTCAAGCTTGTTTTAGAAAAGGCAGAGGAACCAGAGATCAAATTGCCAGCATCCGCTGGATCATCGAAAAAGCAAGAGAGTTCCCGAAAAACATCTATTTCTGCTTTATTGACTATGCCAAAGCCTTTGACTGTGTGGATCACAATAAACTGGAAAATTCTGCAAGAGATGGGAATATCAGACCATCTGACCTGTCTCTTGAGAAACCTGTATGCAGGTCAGGAAGCAACAGTTAGAACTGGACATGGAACAACAGACTGGTTTCAAATAGGAAAAGGAGTATGTCAAGGCTGTATATTGTCACCCTGCTTATTTAACATCTATGCAGAGTACATCATGAGAAATGCTGGGCTGGAAGAAACACAAGCTGGAATCAAGATTGCTGGGAGAAATATCAATAATCTCAGATATGCAGATGACACCACCCTTGTGGCAGAAAGTGAAGAACTAAAGAGCCTCTTGATGAAAGTGAAAGAGGAGAGTGAAAAGGTTGGCTTAAAGCTCAACATTCAGAAAACTAAGATCATGGCATCTGGTCCCATCACATCATGGGAAATAGATGGGGAGACAGTGGAAACAGTGTCAGAGTTTATTTTTTTGGGCTCCAAAATCACTGCCTATGGTAATTGCAGCCATGAAATTAAAAGATGCTTACTCCTTGGAAGGAAGGTTATGACCAACCTAGATAGCATATTTAAAAGTAGAGACATTACTTTGCCAACAAAGGTCCATCCAGTCAAGGCTATGGTTTTTCCAGTGGTCATGTATGGATGTGAGAGTTGGACGGTGACGAAAGCTGAGCGCTGAAGAATTGATGCTTTTGAACTGTGATGTTGGAGAAGACTCTTGAGAGTCCTTTGGACTGCAAGGAGATCCAACCAGTCCATCCTAAAGGAGATCAGTCCTGGGTGTTCATTGGAAGCACTGATGTTGAAGCTGAAACTCCAATACTTTGGCCACCTCATGGGAAAAGTTGACTCATTGGAAAAGACCCTGATGCTGGGAAGGATTGGGGGCAGGAGGAGAAGGGGACGACAGAGGATGAGATGGTTGGATGGCATCACCGACTCAATGGACATGGGTTTGGGTAAACTCTGGGAGTTGGTGATGGACAGGGAGGCCTGGTGTGCTGCGATTCATGGGGTCGCAAAGAGTCGGATATGACTGAGCGACTGAACTGAACTGATCTGAACCTCTCTACCTCTCACTTTCTTTATGTCTAAAATGAGCACAGTAATACCAGCTTCATAAGTGTATTATGAAAATTAGTGAGATGAATGAAATGAATGAAAAATATGGCACATCATAAGAACCTAAGAAATGTAAGTTTCTTTCCACTATGGTGGGGGAGCAGGTAAAAAATGTAGGAAGTTAGTGATTTTTCCCTATCTTGAAGGCTAAAGAATTAGTTCTGTGATCTATTTGCCTTTGCTTATTTTACTGCCCATGTGAGAGGGTCTATGTGTATAAGGCTAACGTACAGTTTTATACACAGGCCCCAGCAGTATACATCTAGGTTTAAAATGAGATTTCTAACCCTTTTTGAAATTGTTAGTGTTATCATTCGTTAGTACTGCTGTGAGAAGAGATGTTTGTTTTACTAATAAGTTCATGGCCACCAAATACCACATTTAAACTTTATTTTTAATGTTTCTTTTAAAAATCAAAACTTGGTATAAGTATTACTGGTTTTAACTTTCAAGTATGAACAAGTATGTGCTGGTTGCATTGTCTGAATTTAGAAATTTGGAAATTTCAATCTGGCTCCAATTAAAGCAACTAAATACTTTTACAGGCAATTTCAAGTGACAAAAACCAATCCCCTTTCTCTACCATAAACCAGAAGTATAAAGATGACCAGAAAAATAAGATGCACAGGAACTCTGTCCAGATATAAATTCTAAGTTCTCTGAACACCTGGTGAGACGGGCCTGACTTCCTAGCACTGTCCACAGACCCAGAGGAAGCAGAGCTGGCCCTTCTTGTCCCGGGTCTGCTAGGAGACACAGCCAAGGGAACTCTGGCCTGCAAGGGTCACTGAAGGAAGGCTGTGATTGTGTGATTATTATGGTAAAAAAGATGCCAGGAACTCAGAGGGCGTGTCTTGAATTCTGAAGCACACATCCCTGTTACATCATGCTTGGGTCACACGGGATTTTCTTTAGTCTCAAAGGAATTGATTCGAGGAAGGCAACATGTTTCTATGTAGAGAGGCTGAACTCTGGACTTGACATCTCCAAAAGTGGCTGGTCAAGTGGGACTGGCTTGTGTAATGGACCACATCCCTTGCCCTGTTCTGAAGGGTGGAGAAACTATTGCTAGTGGGAATCAACACACTCTTTCTTCAGAGCAGGGTCAAATTAATTCCCTCTGTTACCGCAGCATTCTTACTATTTCCCTAAAGCCTTCCTCCAGTGGAAAAAAAGGGCAAAGGACAAGAAGGAAACACAAGACAGGATTTCAGATGACTTCATGGGTGTAACAGAGAGACAATAGCGTACCTTTCCTATCCTTTCCTTTAGGGCTTCTACTCAATCTAGTTGGAACTAGTCTTTGCAACAAGCTCACCCAGATGGAAGGAAGCTGCAACTTCATATAATAACTCTCTCTGGTGTTGTTGGGGCATAATTGGGAGTCGTCAGTTTAGTCTTTTGTATTTTTAATGTTACTGTATCTAAATCTTACACTAGATATAAATATAAAGTGGTGCATTTATTACATATTGTTGGAAAATTAAGGTATCTTTAACCTATAGAAACAGGTTCATAGACTGAAATAATTGAAGAAATAGGAGGAATCTGCAGGAGAAGGACTTTAGAAAGAACTTGGGAAGAAGAGCTTGAAAACTATCTGATCTCTAAAACTATCTGATCTCTTTGAGAACCCATTAGATTTCCATTTGGAGTCTACTTTAAACATCAGGACTCCTGGCAGACTTGGTAATGATAGTGATAAGAGCTAACAGTTATTAAGTTGTTGTTAATGTGCCAGGCACTGTCCTAAGACAGGTTATCCTTATATCAACCTTACGAGGTGAATGCTATTATTATCCCCATGTAACCAATGAAGAAATTGAGATACAGATCATGAAAGTCTACTGATCAACAGAGGGGCATGTCTGGTTGCCCATGCCCATGCCCAAAACTTTTATTTATACAATATTGAGAACACGTGCACTCACTGGGCCACCACTCATGGGATCTGATTGGAGGGGCTGCCAAAGGTCCCTAGTCAAAATTTTCCCTCTCTTGCTGACTTGTTAGGGTTTGAAATTCTCACTGGAATCAGACATTCAGACAAAACCTGTGTCTCCAGGTAGTCTCCCTGTTCAACACAGTGTGTTCTACCAGGCAGAGAAACTTCTCCAGAATAAGTCAGTAGATAATCTTGCCTAAAATGCAGGACCCTGAAGAATACAGATGAATACTGACCATCAAGAGGGTAGAAAACTGTCTAATGTAGATGTTCTCTGGGCTGGGAAATCTGGACAGGGCCCTTTGTAGGGTCCAGCAAGGCCTAGCACGGGGCCCCTAAAGGAAGGAGGTGAGGGTGTTTAGTCTTCCTTTTTGGTACTCATGCTAATGATCAGCTCTGTTCAGAATTTAGGTGCCTTTTAAAGTATCTTAATCCCAAACACTTTTTATCTTCAATGTTGACCGGACTGCACTAAGGAATTATTTGCCAGTTCTACCAAACTACTGGCTTTCTCTCTCTTTTCCCCTGCCACACTATGAATATAGCTTTATGTTTCCCTGATTATATAAATAATACATGCTTACTAAAAACAATTCAATACATATAGACTTGTGAGGAATAAAGCAAACCAGCCCCTTCCCCGAGATTCTGGGTAAGGGAATTCTTGATGTCAGGGACCACAGAACAGAGTGGGAACTGGGGTTGGGGGAGGTGGTGGGTGGTCGAACCTCCCTTCTCTCCCTTGGGGCCCTTTGGAAGTGGGATGGGAGGCAGGACCAGAAGATTTGGCCTTAAAAAGCCCTAAGCTCTTTCTGGTTCCATGCCTTTCCAATGTCAGCTTCAATCTATCACCCCTCTGCTCCTGTTTCCCCCACCAAACAGGGAACTGCCTTCTGGAATGGCGTACAGCAACCTTGGCTTGGCCCAATTAGGAGGTACAATAATGTGAAAAGCCTCTCCTTTGTTCCCCCAGGGCACCATCTTAAATAACAACTCTACTTTTCCCCCCTCCTTCCCAAGGAGTTAATCATGTTTTAGAAGTAAACGAGAGCTCTGCCTCATTACTGCGGGACAAAAGCTTTCATAGCAAAGACAAGGGCTCACACATTGAGGATTTCTTAGTGCTCAGACAGAGTTCCTCTAATAGCAATGAGGAAGAATGATTAGAGGTAACTCCCCTAATGACACCGTGGATTCCTCTATACACAGGCAGGAAGATTCATCTCTCGGGGAGCCAGCCAGGACTCTATAAAAACTGGGACACCAAAGAGGAAGAAAGGCAAGAAAAAAAAAAAAAAAGAATGGAAGCAAAAAAACAAAAGCCAGGTTCAGTAACACAAGAGCAGAGATTTTAGTCCTCTTCCACACAGCTGCAGAATCTCCAGCTCACAGAAGTCATGTGATGGAGAGTGTTATTTGGGGGGACAGCTTGGGGGATGGGCCTAAAGGAATCCTATTGTTCTGAGCTTGGATTCATTTGGTGACCTGGAGCAGTTTTCTGAGCCATCATCCCCTTTTAAAATCAGGATCAAGAGAGAGAGGACCAATTAAGGCGAGCCCTATTAAAAGACATTAAAAAAACCAACTATATTTAAAGATCCATTTTGGTCCAGATCAGGGAGGAACAACTTTTATGGAGTATTTGTATAACATTTACTGTGCTCTTTGGGGTTTCTAGATAGAAGGGGTTAGACAAGGTTAACAATGAAGCAAAGAATAGTGACAAACATTAGTAGACTGCCAGCTATTTCTGAAGTGAAGCTATTGAATGTTACTTCTCTAGTTTAGATCAAAGTTGTTTGTTTTATTTAAATAATTAAAAACAAAAATGCTTAAATTTTTTGAGTTTAAGGAATGCACCATTTCAATCATGGTAATGTCATCATCCTCTTGCCTGTTGTTGTTCAGTCACTAAGTTGTGTCCGACTCCTTGCGACCCCATAACCGCAGCACACCAGACCTCCCTGTCCTTCACTATCTCCTGGAGTTTGCTCAAATTCATGTCCATTGAGTTGGTGATGCCATCCAACCATCTCATCCTCTGTCGTCCCCTTCTCCTGCCTTCAATCTTTCCCAGCATCAGGGTCTTTTCCAATGAGTCAGCTCTTCACATCAGGAGGCCAAAGTACTGGAACTTCAGCTTCAGCCTAAGTCCTTCCAATGAACATTTCGGGTTGGTTTTCTTTAGGACTGACTGGTTTGATCTCCTTGCAGCCCAAGGGACTCTCAAGAGTCTTCTCCAACACCGCAGTTCAAAAGCATCAATTCTTCAGGCACTCAGCTTTCCTTATGGTCCAACTCTCATATCTGTACAGGACTACTGAAAAAATCATAGCTTTGCTTTTTAATATGCTGTCTAGGTTTGTCATAACTTTTCTTCCAAGGGGCAAGCGTCTTTTAATTTCATAGCTGCACTCACTGGACACAGTGATTTTGGAGCCCAAGAAAAGAAAATCTATCACAGTTTCCACTTTTTCTCCATCTAGTTGTCATGAAGTGATGGACCGGATGCTATGAGCTTAGTGTTTTGAATGTTGAGTTTTAAGCCAGCTTTTCCACTCTCCTCTTTCACCCTGATCAGGAGGCTCTTTAGTTCCTCTTCACTTTCTGCCATTAGAGTGGTATCATGTGCATATCGGAGGTTGTTGATATTTCTCCTGGCAGTCTTGATCCTAGCTTGTGATTCATTCAGCCCAGCATTTCACATGATGTACTCTGCATAGATGTTAAATAAACAGGGTGACAATATATAGCCTTGTCATACTCCTTTGTCAATTTTTAATCAATCTATTGTTCCATGTAAGGTTCTAACTGTTGCTTCTTGGTCTGAATACAGGTTTCTCAGTAGACAGGTAAGGTAGTCTGGTATTTCCATCTCTTTAAGAATTTTCCACTTGCCATCCTCTTGCCTACATTTCTATATATCCCTATCATGGAATACTATGCTGCTGTGAAAAAAAAAAGATAAGTAACTATATTTACATGGAAAGATTATCCATGATGTATGGATGATATTGTGAGTACACACATATTTTAATATAGGCACAGAAAAGCCTAGAGATTATATACCCCTGTAAGATTTTCCCTTCTACTATGTATATTGCTTGCTTTTTTTCCCCACAAACAAGCATTACTTTCATGTTTCCTGTTTCAGAATAAGTAAGCAAAACATTCTTTCCTTCATACAGGTAGGGAAAGTCAAGTTAAAGAGAAAGTGAGTGTTTCACCATACTTAGCAATCTAGCCAGGATATAACAATTTGTTGTTGCCAGAAATTTCCTGTTGAGTGGCATAAACTGTAGCTGAATGCCACTGAAAGTAGATCATGCCAGAACAAAAACACAGGACCTAAAAAGGACAGACATTTTGCAATTATATAAAACCATATTTAAAATAAGTGTAAGCAACAGTTGCTGATAACTGAATGACTTAGTTAATGTTATACTAATTCAACAAATATTTACTGAGTACCTCCTATGTCCTAGGTACTAAGCTAGACATTAGGGAAAATGAAAATGAATATGATGAGGCCCCTGCCCATAAGAAGCTAAATGGTCAGCTCTGAAGGAACCCAAAAGGCCTTGGGGATCCAGAAGATAACACATGCAGAAAACACTTGCTTCCCAACCCCTTGCCTCAGGGTGAACAGCAGTCCAAAGTTTTCATGGTATAAAGCCCTGTACTTCTAGCTTTTCCAGATTAATCAGATCAATGTATAAAAGAGGGGTCCTTGTAGATCATATGGATCATATATCCATTTAATCTTAAAGTGAGTGTTCTCTCTCCATCAGAGAAACAAGACCCCTTGCAGATAAACCAAAGGACCTCACCATTGAACTATCACATTTTTTAATTTCTCAAAATCCATTCTTGGCTCTCTAATATCTACTTTTCAAACTCTTGGGCAGGTCCTTCTCAACCTGGCCCAACTCATTGCCCCGGTTTCACCTCTTACCTCCTCTCCTCCTGATCACTCCCCATTCTAACGCTACTAATTAAAGATGTCAGGCGTGCCTTACCTTGGGCTGTTCTCTCTCCCCTGAATGAATTTCATGAGAGACCAGCTCAAAAGTCACCTCCTCTGTAAAGTTACCCTTCACCTCCTTTCTCCTCATTCTTCGTCATTCTTCCCTCCCCTCTATTTTAAGAGGCCTTGATCACGGAATGACTCCCAGGCTTTTCCTCAGGCCATTCCAGTTGTTAAAATACTGAAATACTGCCATGTCATTTGGCAAATATTTGCTGCTCCTAAGGCCCCTAGGGCTCCGCTATTTCACCAGCCCAAGCCCCCACCCGCCACGTGATCCAGTACTAAGGGGTTACTTCCTGGCGCAGGGGAGAGGATGCTCCAGAAGCCCCTTCCCCCATGGACTGGCATCTGTCCCACCTGGTCCCCCACTCTGTAGGACCAGTGTACAATGCTTGCGCTATCCTCCTGGTCCTCACACTACATTATGGTCAGTGGTTCCTAGCCTTGCCGATCCAGCTAGATTTTGAACATTATGTTTTATTCGTCTTTGCTTTTTCCAGAGCTTAGTCCAGTACACAGTAGATAGATGTTCAGTAAATGCCAGCTTGCTAAATGACCACATTTCCAAAATTGTTACTAATCTCAGCTACTTACTTGATGCCACTTTTGAACTGGAAAGAATATTTTACAGCCCATCATTAATGATTAAGTGAAACTAAACCAGAAAACGCTGTATTTTTATCATGGAAGAAATGACATCAAGTACTTCCATAACGCTTCATATTAGCAAAGAAGCCATGGCTAACTAAAAGCTCAAAATGATTTTTTAATTGCTTTTAAGTCATTATTTTTAACTTACTCTTTATCTGAACTGTTTCAAAGAGCCTCATAAACCAGAAAAGCTGTTGAATGTGCGTTTCACATCTTTTTTTCTCTCTAGAGTAGTGGAGGTGAATAAGAAAAAGTCTGAAAGGAAACCAGTGAGAGGTTCAACAAATGTAAAAGGAGGAAGAAGAGATGCACAGGAATAGAATCATCTAGAAACATGGAAGGTGGGCCTGAATAATCAGGCCTGGTCTCTACCTAATGGGAGGATATAAACCAATTTAATAATACAGGTTCTCCTTATTAGAATTTCCTGGCTTCGCACTGGTACACGACTATGAACATCTAATGCATGTATTATTCAGTACTCTTTCTGATGCAAGTCACAGAAATGCAATTGAGACTAAATAAAAAGGAAACCTATTGACTCACATAACTGGAATCTTCAGGGTAAGTAACCTCAGGCACAGCTGAATCCAGGGCCTCAAACAATGACCTCTGAACTTCCCCCTCTCCCCCTCATGGAATCTCTTGGTTTTGTCTCCCTCGGGGTGGACTTCACTGTCATTCTCCAGTAGGTTCCCTCTGGATAGTGGCAGAGATGGCCACCAAGAGTGCCAGGCTTACATTCTACCAATGTAGCAACTCTGATTATTTTAGCAAAGTCCCAGGTTGATTCTAAACTGATTGCTGCAAACCATCTCTACAGAAAGAGGGTGTGATTCCACCATTGGTCAGACCTCTAGCCAGTGGATACAGTGCAGGCTGAAAATGGAAGAGAGGTGGTTCCTTATCGAAAATCAGGGCTCAGTCACTTCAGAGTTAAGTCTCAGTTTGACTCCATTTTCTACCATTTACTAGTTGTTTTTGCTTCCAAGAGCCTAAGCCTATTTCCCCAACTGTAAAATCAGAGTAATAGTACCCATCTCATAGTGTTAACTGTAAAAACCCATGTCATAGTGTATTGTAAAGATAAAGTTTGTATAGCTCAAATCATGTGCCTGTTACAAAAATGGCCAACCGTTAATGTTATCATCAGCGTTCCCTGGGGCATTTATAGAAAGCATAAGGGCTACCTCACAAAGGCTCTTTCTTACAGAAATGAGTAGGAAAGAAGGTGCACAGCCATAACCTAGATGCAAACCATGGTATACCGCCTCATTTTTCAGCCCCCCTGGAGTCCATTGGCTTGCTCTTGGCACTTGAATAGAATCCCTACCTTCAATTTTTTAAATTCTTCTCAGCCCAACACCACATTTGTTTTCTCCTTACCGTACAAGTTCAGTAGAATGGATACCCTTGTTCACCAAACAGATCATTTTCCAAAGTCTTAATTTCTAAGGTTTCTCAATATAAGAATGATGTAACTTGGACATAGCCAGTGCCTACTTACACTTTAAGGTGAGTCAGCAATTAAGAATGCTAACTCTACTAACTCCAATAATTTTATTATTTCTTGTCCAGTGATAAAATCTGAGAAAAAATGGGTTCAGGAAAGCCAGTCAATTTTAAGATATACCTGCAGAGTTGTACCTTAACTTAGTGAATAATAATTAAGCACAGCAACAACTAGTAATAGCTTAACCTCTTCGTGCCTTGATTCCTACATCTGTAAGATGAGGATAATAGTACCTATCTTACAAAGATGTGATGACTGAATGGATAATTCCTTGGGACCATGTAAGTGGTTAAGCATTTGATGTTAGCTGTTGTTGTTAAGCAGAGCTACATTGAAAACCAGTAAATTGGTGATCTTACTGGTCCTTTGACAAGCAAGAGATCTTTTCATTTTGAAAGAAAGAAAATTTAAGAGATCTGGCCAAGCTTATAGGTTTAGAGCTGTGTGAAGTTGGGGAGAGAATTCAACAGTCTCTTCCCCTAACTTGTCCCTTTGTTGTAAGCCTTGTGGGCCAGCTCTTTAGCCTTGAAAGCAAAGTGTGAAAGTGGGAAGATATCCTGTAGTTCTAGTCTGCTGTAAGCTCTGGGCTCTGTAATGAGAGTCTCTATCTACCTCTGAACCTCATAAACAGAGACTTGAGAGGGAAAATTTGCCAAAGTTCAATTGCATATCAAAGAAAGCCACAGAGCCAGAAAGCTCCCTATGGACCCACACAGCCGCTTTGTCTACTGCCAAGCCATGGCCCTAATGCCTGGATACGCCTGTAAGCCAAGAGCCAAAGCCACAAAGTTCCACCAGTTCATTTAGCCTTGGCATTTCAACGTACTGAGGGATCTGTTATTTGGGTTGTTGTCTCATTGTTAAGGGGTAAAAACAGAAACATCCTTGTCATCGGAAAATTGGTTTACTAAAATCACCACCACTACCCCAACCCCACCCCTAACCCTACCGTGAGAATAGTTCCACTGCCTTCTGTGAGGAAATGGAGCAAAGGCCAGCTTTTCCCCATTGTGAACCCTGATCTCTTTGTGGTCATCCTTTCCCACGGACTCACTTGGATGGGCCAGTTCCTGCATCCCAGGGTAGGGGCAGCTCTATAGCCAATGCCACCAATGCTTGAATCTGGGCATGGGGTCTACTTCTAGCTCAATCCCTGCCCTTCTCAAAGGAAGCACTCATGATGGCTTAGTTTCTATTCCAATAGCCCTTCAATTCTTCTCTAATATCTCCCCCCCTCAAAAAATGTAAACACAAAAGGATTCATAACTCCTTCCACCACTGGGATTTGCTTGTTTCTTCAAATGGTACCCCCAAATCCCGTAACTACAACTTTTCTCCCTGGATAGCCATGATGCATTGAGTTTTCATAATGTCCCCAGTTGGACAGCTACATAGAGGACTCACAACAGAGAATTCTGAAGTTACAAACAGTAGCTTGTCATGCTTGGAGAAGTCGATTCCATTTGAGTCAACAAACATGCATTGGGCATCTGCTCCGCACTGTGCTGGGACCTTTAGGAGTGAGTCAGCCCTGCCTTCTAGTTTAGCTGAATGCCTAATGTGGCAGGGAAGTACTACCTAAAACCACACTCAGTGGGAAGACAGAGAGCCTTGTGGTTGAGACAAATGCAAAGAAATGGTATCATCCAAGCCACACCATAAAGGACAACAAGTAGGATTTCTTCAAATGAAGGGCCTTCCAGGCAGGTAATACTGCCTGAGCAAAGAAAGTAAGGGTAGAAAGTTCTAGGTACTGCCACACACTGCAACATTTTACTGAAAGCACATAAATTATGAATAAAGAAAATGTACCTAGCACTAGTAATACTTCTTATCTGCGAATTCTTTTGGAATGCTTGAGATTCATCTCCCATAGAAGAGCTTTTATTATTTGAAGCATACAGCTGGGTTTTTTTTTTTTTTTAATTTATGTTTTTAGACAGGAAAAACAGTCCTTGAGAAGCAGTGACTTATGCAAGGCTGGGCAAAGGTCAGTGTCCTGAACTTTGCAAGCGGCCAGGCTGGAGGCGGATCTCAGAATTCACATTTTCTGCCATCACCATCAGACCACCCTGCCATCTAACAAAACCAACCCCAGTTCTTGGTTTTGAACATCTGAAGGTGGAAAGAAATGTGACAGGTCAAAATCTCAGATTCCCTTGGCTTTTCTAATTACTTGCAAATCCACATAAGGCTCACATATCACTCTCTTTTCATTTTGTCAGCATCTGAATTTGTTTGGTTGTCGTGTGAGTGATGAAACCTTAAAAGCTATGTTGATGTGTGCAGCATGTGGAAAACCACTCCTAGGTTCTCTCTGCCCTGCAAAGGGCAGAGGTACATGTACACATTCTTATACACTCAGATAAACGGATCCGTCCACTTGTGCACACATTCAACATCACTAGACACTCATTTAAAAAAACACAGTGTACTGTGTGCTGACTTAATGGGAAGCCATGGGCTAAGTTCTCAGACACTGGCCAAGAAGAGATGGGATCCAACCCATCCCTAGACCACAGGAAAAATACTTTCGACCACAGAGCTGGCTGCAAAATATTCTTTTTGCAGGAAACAAAATGTTTCCAGCCTTGGGATTTTTTTTTTTTTTTTTAAGGTCCTTTCACTGTTACTGAGTAGGAAAGGCAAATGCTTAAGCAAGAGGCCAAGTAAACATCTAAGGAAACCAAAACCAGGCTCCTTTGCTGGGAGAGTGGAACACAGAGTGAGTGAAAGGCACACTGGACAAACACCAGGCCTTTCGAAGTCATGGGGACACTGCAACTCCAGCAATTATTCATGTGTTTATGACCCCAGTTTAATCCCAGTCCACTGCGGTTCCCCTTGTTAGCTAAGCAGACTTGGACAATCTGCTTCACTTTTCCCAGCCTCAGTTCCTTAAGTGTCAAGAGTGAATAATAATAGTGCTAATATCATAGGTTACTGTAAAGAAAAAAATAAAGAATATGTAAAAGTCGCACAATGCCCAGTGCATAGTAGGGACTCAAGAAATAGGGTTTGCTAAGGTTGGCTCAGGAACTCTAACGAGTCACCAGAGAACTACCATCACAGACTGTTAGAACCCAAGGATTCCTTAGAGATTAATAGTCCAGCCCCCACATTTTATAAACAAGAAAACAGTCCCAGAGAGATGAAAAGTTTTAGTTGCTCAGTCATGTCCGACTCTTTGCTACCTCATGGACTGTAGCCTGCCAGGCTCCTCTGTCCATGAAAATCTCCAGGCAAGAACACCACAGTGGGTAGTCAGTCCCTTTTCCAGGGGATCTTCCCTATCCGAGGACTGAACCCGGGTCTCCTGCATTGCAGGCAGGTTCTTTACCATCTGAGCCACCAGAGATGAAAAGGTGTGACCAAGTCATCCAGTTAGTGGTAGATCCTCAGCTAGGACCTTGCAGACTGGATGCAAAGAGTAATGAAGAGTTAAAGTAATTCATATCACAGAGGACACCATGTGCTATCAGCTGGCAGTGGATCTTAGACCCAGTGTATCTAAGAATCACCTGGGCAGATATCTAGGACCATCCCCCAGTGCTGCTGATTTAGTCTGGGATGGCCCAGGAATCTTAATGTTAACAAGCTCTACTAGTGGATTCCAAGAGGTATTCCTCTGACCACTGGTCAAGAAACATTACAAGAGGAAGTCATTAGCAAAATAAATATTAATAACTGCACAGAGTGCTAGGGTTGTATCCCATGGTTGAGCACAAGCAGTGTGGCAAGACCTACCATAAATAATGAAGAATATTCCCATTGTACAAAATAGTAATTGAGGTAGAACATGGCACTGCTTCATCTTCTAGATCTATTTTATAGAAGAACATGTGACTCAGGTTCCTCTGCCCAAGATCATGCATCTAATTAGAAACAAAGCTAGAATGTAATTCTAACATATCATTACCTGTTTTCACAATGGAGAATCTTTTTTCTAGGTATTTAGAGGTGAAGACAAAGGGTTATGCATGTATATTTGTTATAGGCTAGGAACTATGATTGGACAGGACTGAGCGACTTCACTTTCACTTTTCACTTTCATGCATTGGAGAAGGAAATGGCAACCCACTCCAGTGTTCTTGCCTGGAGAATCCCAGGGACAGCGGAGCCTGGTGGGCTTCCGTCTATGGGGTCGCACAGAGTCGGACACAACTGAAGCGACGCAGCAGCAGCAGCAGCAGGAACTATGAATTAATTTTAATCACAGAGAGAATAAAAAAAAAATCACCCTAGCCTTTTTTATTATTATTATTTTAATTGGAGGCTAATTACTTTATGATATTGTGGTGGTTTTGGCCATACATTCACATGAATCAGCCATGTGAAAAATCACCCTATTTTTCTGATGTACTAAAATGTAAAAGTTCGCCCATGATGTGTCTGGGGCTCTTATTCATTCCACCAGCTCCTTTGCAGGCTAATGGAAGAAACTTGGTTAGAAAAACGAAGTAACAATATCATACAATGCTGGACATTTCAGAGACACCAGAAACTCTATTCACATTAGTGCACACCACCTGCTTCCTTTTCATTAAAACTCTGCTCTTCTAATTTAAAACATATATCTGACCCCAGACCTATAAAGTTCTGTGCGTCATCAAATAACCACACACGTATCCTCTTTAGTGGTTACTGTGTTAAAGAATTGGGGAACTTCCTGGACACTGTCCAGATGAATCAATATGGGGCTGGATTCAGAATCATTCGAATGGACAGAGTTTCAGATATACCCTGTAGGGATACAGTACGTAAGAGCCTCTTAGCAATTTCTGAGGGGGCTCACCCCCACAGACTAGAAATGATTACTCTCAAGTTCTTGGTCCAATATGGAAGGACCTGAGAAGGTACACAAGTATAGCACCCCCACGTCTACTTTCTTTGATGAGTGCTTTAAGATAACTGTGATTCCCCAATAGAGTCCCTTCTGAAAGTTGTTAAGAAATGTAGGCAACAAAGCACAGTGAAAGCCACAGCCTTTTGTTTGGAGAAAATCAGTAATGTACACTGTAGTTGGATGATGCCCATCCTCATGAGAATCTCAGAAAGCCCCTATTCATTAAGTTGGTAATGGTGGCCTTAGAAAAGATTTATGACTTAGATCTACAGTCCATGGGGTCGCAAGAGTCAGACACAACTTAGCGACTAAAACCAAAACCAAACAGGATCAATCTTATGGGGCATCCCTGGTGTCAGTAAAGAATCTCTCTGCAATGCAGGAGACCCGGGTTCAATCCCTGGGTCAGGAAGATCCCCTAGAGAAGGAAATGGCAACCCACTCCAGTATTCTTGCTTGGGAAATCCCATGGATAGGGGAGCCTGGAGGGCTGCAGTCCATGGAGCTGCAAGAGTCAGACATGACTTCACGGCTACACCACCACCACCAGATCAATCTTATAGTCATTATTATTTGCCTTAGAAGGCAATTCTCCTTATAGAATCAGAGGTAGAATCTGAATTAGTATCCAGCTACATAGTTAACCACTTAATCATTCTGTCCTTCCTGGAGAGAATTCCAACCTTCAGAGCTGCTCCTCTGCTCCGTGACATCAGTGCATTCAGAGAATGCCAACTCCTCTTCCACGATGCGGAAAGGAGCCTGCCAGGCTTCCAACAAGGGAGAGGCAGGGTCTGGATACATACATACAGGCCGTGAAATATTTCAACACACCTCTTTTAGAGGAGGTTCTGTGGGTTTCAAGCCCCCAAGCCCCCATGAGGCATTATTTCCAGCCATTAAAATGTTTCCTGAGCTTAGATACATCTGGAAAGTTTTGGAAAATCCCACAGGAAGGAGACTGAGCCAAGAGAGCTCCTTTTCTCATGCCATTCAAGAAGCACTGCACAAAATGTTTGCCCTCCAAGACAGCCCAGTCCAGGAATCCAGCTCTCAGGACTGGAGAATCATGGTAGACAGAGGAGCCCTTTGGCGAACAGAACCAATGGAGCCTATTTAGGGTCTCATATCCATGTGCCAACCAAAGAGCTAATGTAGACCATGTTAGTCAAGGTCCATCAGAAAAATGGGACTCACCCCCACATAGTTTAAGAGAGAGAGTTTAATGTTGAGAACTAGTTACAAATGTGTTAGAAGAGCTTGAAAGGAGAATAAGGAACAGTGAGGCAACATAGAGACTAGCAACAGTAAGAAGCCACCGTTACCCCTAGGGCTGGAGTAACAAAGGAAGGGGTGCTGTTATTAGGGCCCAGGGGATGGAGCTGCCCATCTCCAGCTCTTCACAGAGCTGGGTCCACAAAGGGATTGGGCTCAGTCGCTCAGTCATGTCTAGCTCTCTGCGACCCTACAAACTGCAGCCCTCCAGGCTCCTCTGTCCATGAGATTCTCCAGGCAAGAATACTGGAGTGGGTTGCTCCAGGGGATCTTCCTGACCCAGGGATTGAACCCATGTCTCTCACATCTCCTGCATGCACAGGTTCTCTACCTCTAGTGCCATCCAGGAAGCCCATACAAAGGGATCATGGAGGAGGAACTGGGGTCACTGGAGACATCACTGGAAGAAGAGAGAGGAAGGCAGAAATATGTGGCTTCTCCCATACCTCTGCTCTTCATTCTCCCTCCAGGGCCCCAAACTAAGCAGAATCAATGGGAAGGGAGCTGGGAAAGGCAGATCACATGGTCAGTTCCCTGTGGTACTAACCGGAGCGGAGGAAAGGCAGGGAGTGTATCTGAGAGCAAAGGAGCAAGTGACTGGCAGGACCCAACAAGGCAGGATCTTTAAAAAACGAAACTTTGAAGCCTAAACTGGTAGTTCTCCAAACTAGTTACTGATTCTACACCCCTAGACCTGAAGTTTGCCAGAATTCCCTGGAGCAGGAGATACACCTGTCCTTACTTTCCCCAGCATGTGTTTCCAAACTTCATTTCCTGCACATTCTGATGACCACTGTCTCTTTATGGAAACCAGGGTTCTAAAGGAAGGAAACAGCACTGAAGGTTGGGAAGAAGGGAATGATGGGCTGGAAGAGATGGTGCAGGGTCAGCGGGGGGAAAGAGAACATTTGGACCTAAGATTCTGCACAGTTATAAGAATCCCTTCTGATCTTCAACCTAATCCCTGACGGCAGTCACTGAGGTCTGGTTGAAGAGGGGAAATCGCTACTCTGTCCCGTAAGTAGGGAATGGCGTGCGATCTGGGCAAGGCCAGCTCTTGTCCCCCTCCCAGGCCTGCTCATCTCCTGGACTGGCCCAGTCTGTGAGTTCAGTTCAGTCGCTCAGTCGTGTCCGACTCTCTGCGACCCTATGAATTGCAGCACGCCAGGCCTCTCTGTCCATCACCAACTCCCGGAGTCTACCCAAACCCATGTTCATCGAGTCGGTGATGCCATCCAACCATCTCATCCTCTGTCGTCCCCTTCTCCTCCCGCCCCCAATCCTACCCAGCATTAGGGTCTTTTCCAATGAGTCAACCCTTCGCATGAGGTGGCCAAAGTATTGGAGCTTCAGCTTCAACATCAGACCTTCCAATGAACACCCAGGATTGATCTCTTTTAGGATGGATTGATTGGATCTCCTTGCAGTCCAAGAAACTCTCAAGAGTCTTCTCCAACACCACAGTTCAAAAGCATTAATTCTGCGGCGCTCAGCTTTCTTCACCGTCCAACTCTCACATCCATACATGACCACTGGAAAAACCATAGTCTTGACTAGACGGACTTTTGTTGGCAAAGTAATGTCTCTGCTTTTAAACATGCTATCTAGGTTGGCCATAACCTTCCTTCCAAGGAGTAAGCGTCTTTTAATTTCATGGCTGCAGTCACCATCAGCAGTGATTCTGGAGCCCAAAAAAGTAAAGTCTGACACTGTTTCTACTGTTTCCCCATCTATTTCCCATGGAGTGATGGGACTAGATGCCATGATCTTAGTTTTCTGAACGTTGAGCTTTAAGCCAACTTTTTCACTCTCCTCCTTCACCTTCATCAAGAGGCTCTTTAGTTCTTCTTCACTTTCTGCCATAAGGGTGGTGTCATCCGCATATCTGAGGTTATTGATATTTCTCCCAGCAATCTTGATTCCAGCTTGTGTTTCTTCCAGCCCAGCGTTTCTCATGATGTACTCTGCATATAAGTTAAATAAGCAGGGTGACAATATACAGCCTTGACGTACTCCTTTTCCTATTTGGAACCAGTCTGTTGTTCCATGTCCAGTTCTGACTGTTGCTTCCTGACCCGCATACAGGTTTCTCAAGAGACAGGTCAGATGGTCTGGTATTCCCATCTCTTTCAGAATTTTCCACAGTTTATTGTGATCCACACAGTCAAAGGCTTTGGCATAGTCAATAAAGCAGAAATAGATGTTTTTCTGGAACTCTCTTGCTTTTTCGATGATCCAGCGGATATTGGCAATTTGATCTCTGGTTCCTCTGCCTTTTCTAAAACCAGCTTGAACATATGGAAGTTCACGGTTCACGTATTGCTGAAGCCTGGCTTGGAGAATTTTGAGCATTACTTGACTAGCATGTGAGATGAGTGCAATTGTGCGGTAGTTTGAGCATTCTTTGGCATTGCCTTTCTTTGGGATTGGAACGAAGACTGACCTCTTCCAGTCCTGTGGCCACTGCTGAGTTTTCCAAATTTGCTGGCATATCGAGTGTAGCACTTTCACAGCATCACCTTTGAGGATTTGAAATAGCTCAACTGGAATTCCATCACCTCCACTAGCTTTGTTCATAGTGATGCTTTCTAAGGCCCACTTGACTTCACATTCCAAGATGTCTGGCTCTAGGTGAGTGATCACACCATCGTGATTATCTGTGTCGTGAAGATCTTTTTTTTTTTTTTTTTTTTTTTAATTTATTTTTTGTTAAGATCTTTTTTGTACAGTTCTTCTGTGTATTCTTGCCACCTCTTCTTAATATC
Organism: Giraffa tippelskirchi; assembly: GCF_054371585.1. NCBI lineage: Eukaryota > Metazoa > Chordata > Mammalia > Artiodactyla > Giraffidae > Giraffa > Giraffa tippelskirchi. Next base: position 140,496,494 of record NC_137281.1, on the reverse strand, counting down.
TTCTGCTTCTGTTAGGTCCATACCATTTCTGTCCTTTATCGAGCCTATCTTTGCGTGAAATGTTCCCTTGGTATCTCTAATTTTCTTGAAGAGGTCTCTAGTCTTTCCCAATCTGTTGTTTTCCTCTATTTGTTTGCACTGATCGCTGAGGAAGGTTTTCTTATCTCTCCTTGCTATTCTTTGGAACTCTGCATTCAGATGAGAATATCTTTCCTTTTCTCCTTTGCTTTTCGCTTCTCTTCTCTTCCCAGCTAGATGAACAATAACCTCATCTACTCACTTATATCAGAAACGATCCTCCTTCCAACCCCCTTCCAGAGCCAATCATTGTGCTAAAATGCTGTTGATCCTGCTTCCTGGTTGTTGCATCTCTTTTCCTTCTTCTCCATTTCAGTGGCCACTGTTTCCATTCAGGCCCTCATATCTTTGCATTTTATTTCAGATGCCTCCAAAACCGAATGGCAAACTCCTGCTCAAGAGCCCCTTGCAGAGTATAAATCTGATGTCACAGCCCTGCTGGAAGTCTCTCAGGGGGTCTTCTAAGCCTTCATAGTCAAGTCTAATCTATCCGATCTTTCCTTTCTTTATCTCTCTACACACAGGCCTCTGTTCCCCCTACCCCTACCCATTGCACAGACACCCATATCCTCTCCCCAGTAGCACTAAAGAAGGACCATTTGCAGTTCCCACCCTGGAGCCTGTGTTCATACAGCTTCCTCAGCCTTCTTTCCCACCTACCTGGCCAGTACTGATATGCCTTTCAAGTCTTAACTTAAACATTATACCCTCCTCTGAATCCTCCCCTGACCATGTCTTCCCTGTTGAGGGTTCTGAGCATCCCAATACTGATGACCACTCTGTCCTCCATTGAAGTTCCCTCAGTTCCTTCTTGTATATATTGATAGTTATGTTTGTCACTCTCTACTAGGCATCTTCCTTCTGCTGTTTTTTGGGGCAGGAAATCAGACTCATTTGACTTCATATCCCCAGCATTTGGCACACACATCTACCCGGCAAAGATTTGAAGGTAGAAAAGGAAGAAGGAGGGCGAAAAGGATGGCAAGAAAAGGGAGTGTCTAACACTTAATGGTCTAGTCTAGATAAAAATAGAAGAGTTATAAGAGGATCCATGTCTATGGTTACAGCATACACAAAGGACTATTATTACAATTGCAGACTCTAGAAGATTTATTGCGAAAGACTTTAAAGCTGTAATGTATACCATTTCTTAACTGAGGGAAAATATTCGATTTTTAGGACAGGGGAAAAAAAAAAAGTGACCAAGACTTCACAGATGCTATGGCTGTCACTCAGCCAAGTTGTCTCAGTGGGTTTTCTTTGCGAATACTTGGCTTTTGGACAACCACAACATGTAATGAGACCCCCCCCTATGCATAGGGGTCCTAGAGACAAATGAAGCCTCTGGTAGAAACGCCTGCTGTTTAATAGGTTAAAGGCTGGCTCCTGGGAAGAACTGTTCTTCTCCAGGCAATGGGATGAAATGCTGACATACTCTTAGCAGAGGCTGTCCCGAGGATCTCAGAGTGAGGGCTATAAACACGTAAGGTTAGTCTCAGAATGTAAGGTTAGTCACAGGTAGAAAGTAGAGACCAGTTGCAAAGAAGAGCCTAACTTTCCATGTGTGGCTGGTATAGGACAGTGTGTCTGGAAAGAATACTGTCTAGCTATAAACACGAGAAAACAGCATGGTATAAGCATGCCTGTGGAAGGGGAAGAGGCCACACTGGATCTATTGTACTTGTATTTTAAGGAGGCCCCCGTAGGAGAACACAGAACTGTCAGAGTCTTCCCATGTCACTAGACAGTGACCGAATCTTCCTCAGCAGGGGCAGAATAATGTTTTCAGAGAGGACCAGACAACTCAGGAAGGCTGTAAATGTAAAACATAGCACTGACTACTCCGTGGGGAAAGTGACCTTGCAAGGAAAGTGTAAAGAGGCAGAGATGGCTTATATGTCACGCTGTATCATCCATGAGGGAAGGGATGTCTCTGCCACTGTACCTCCTGGCCTACAGTTTCCTACTGGAAGAGACCATGAACAGGTGGGCACAGATCAGTCTCCAGTGTGGGCAAGACTCCACTGAGACTATCTTTTTCGGCTTTGATGGAACATGGCAGAACACTGAAGCCAAATCAGAATGTGAAAAAGAAACTGGCTGGAAAGGCCAAAACTTAGCAGTTGAGAGAGGAAGGGCCAGGCTCTCCCCTGACTGGATGGTGAGGTTCAGAGGACCACGTCCCATGGAGCTCATTCTTCCTCAAGGGTGTTCTGTAGCTACCCAGAGTCACATCATCATAGGAAGTAACTAGGGATTATTTAACAGAGATACACAAAGCTCTCTCAAGGCAAAGGCTCAGTTCATTCTTTGAAGGCAGCATTCTCCCTGGTTCAAACATTGAAGGTGGCCACACCACAGTGACTGATTGGAGAAATGTTCTGCAATTACTTCCAAGCAGTGTGCATGAATAATCTTAAATTAGCATGGGGTTCAGTATAGGATGGGCTTCCCTGGTGGCTCAGATGGTAAAGAATCTGCCTGCAATGCAGAAGACCTGGGTTCGATCACTGGATTGGGAAGATACCCTGGAGAAGAGAATGGAATCTTGCCTGGAGAATTCCTTGGACAGAGAAGCCTGGTGGGCTACAGTCCATGGAGTCACAAAGAGTCAGACACAACTGAGCGACTAACACTTTCAGTATAGAATAATGGTTAAGAAGAGAGGGCTGTAGGGAAGAGAGTGTGTATGTATGGGGGGGCCGCCCCTTGGAGGCCATGTGATTGAGAGCAGTTTTTAAAAACTCTGTAAACCTCAATACACTCATCTTAAAGTATTCCAAGTAATACTTCTCTCATAGAGTAGTTGTGAGGCTTGAACAAGAAAATGCCCACAAGGCACTTATAAGAATGACTGGCACAAAGAAAACTCAATAAATGGTTGGAAAGACTGAGCAAAGCAACCAGAAAGTCAGGGCTGTGCAGGGTGATTTGTGCTCAGTCCCTTCCCGACACACCAGATGCCTCACTTCTAACGTTTACAGGTTTATATTGATGTGTCTCTTTCTAGAAGAGTGATGCACAGGGAATTCTGTTACTTAGAGTCATGGATCATGATCTTGGCTCAGTCGCTCACTGCCAGTTTTGAGTTGAGGATTCAGAAAGTAGGCATGGGTCAGGCCACTGCAGCTTGGTTCTCCAAAGGTGTTCGCCAAATCATGATCCCTTTGGTAACAATAAAACAAGGGTCCAAGACTTCAGCACACATGTTCTTTGTCCTAGACGCCAGAACTCTTAAGCTTTGCCAAGCCAAGAAGGGAAATTTCAGAAAGAGACCCTCTGTGGAAAAATCTCTGCTTCAAGCATTTGAACTCTAAGGCAGTTGCCAGCAGTCATTGGTTTAAAAATCTGAAGGTGACTGGAGGGGTGGGTGTGGAGAGAGGATCAACAGAGCAGGAAAAGGTTGAGGGAAGGAAGGAGTGAGTATGTCAACTCTGGTAACTGAAAATCCCAAATTACTTAGATCAGCAGAAATCAGGAAAGCTCAATGAGTTATATTGCAGTTGACAACCAATCATGCATTAGATAATGTTTATCATATCATAAAATATTATGGTCATGCAATCAGACATATATATTCAAATAGAATTCTAGAGACATACTTGATTCATTTCCCCTCACATCTCCATCATGCAAATGCTTTGTCTGCTTCCCATACCCCTACACCTAATTTCATAAGCCATTAAGATTTTGGAAGGGTCTGAAGCCCCACCCTGTGCACTGCTCCAATTAGACTGAAATGCAAACTGGCACCATACTATGCAGATCCCTGGGAGAGAAGCAGACGCCACAGGCTCAGGCAGGCACACTCAACCATCCACAGCAACCAACCAGACAATGAGTTCTCTAAGTTGGACCTCCTTAGTTCATATGTGTGACAAACTATGTTTTTCAAATCATGTATACAGATAGGGCAAGGAGCATTCTGAATCAGTCACATGCCAGAAGTCACAAGCCAAATAATGGCAAGAGTGAGAGAAAAAAGCAAGAAGTGGTCCATCATCTACTTCCTAACGTCCCTACCCCAGAGCAGAAGTGCTGTTCTAATATGTAATTCAGTAACCTTTGGAGGTAAGCTCAATGACACTCAAAATCTAGCCATCCCCAGGGAAAAATCAGACAGAAAGATAATAAGAGCTATACATTACAAGCCAAAAGAATCATCACTAAGACAAGGCTTCATTTTCTAGCATCTCATTTCATTCCTAAACTAAAAATAAACTTCATCTTAGAGAATATGGTATAGCCCAAAACACTTGAACTCCAGAGTTAACACAAACTTGGCTTCAAATCTCAATACTACTACTGGATATACAGTATTATCCTCTTAGCCCAGTTTATCTATTTGTAAAAAGGAAGATGATGAGATGTATACTAAAAGGTTGTTGTCAAAGTTAATGGAAAAATGCATGTGGAATTATCAAATCTGATACCCACAAAGAACTTCCTTCCATTCCTGGAAATTAAAGAGGCTTTAAATTAGTGTTGCCTAGAGCACTGAAATGGAGAAAGGATATTTTTCACTACCAAACAGTGGGACCCCAAGATGGTAGAAAACAGGTCCCCACATGGGCTACTTCTTGCCTTCTTTGCTCTCTCTGTCCCACTCTGACTTCTCAAACTAAAGATGCAAACACTTAAAAAATATAACTATGAAGTTTCTCCCATGTTGAGAAAACCAGACACACAACTCCAGTTCTCAAAAACCATTGAGCACATCTAGCCTATGAAGATAGACAACAGGAAGCTCAAGATTTTAAGGGTGACCCTCCATGAGCACAAAAGACCATTTGCAGGAGAGTGGCACAGAAGTCAGCCCTGTTTGCAGGATGTTGCCTATAAGTCATTCAACTGGGAAGTCCACGTTCATGGTGAGGTTCAACTTGGAAAAAGTCACTTATTCATATGTCTGGGCCCAAGAAGTTAAAAGGCTGACAATTCATTGCAATGTGGGGTGGGATGGTACCTTTCAAAAATATTTTTCTGCAGAGTTCTGTAGAACCTTTTTATGAACCACTGAAAGTCAGAGGGAATATAAATATCACCTCACCTGCAAATATAGTAATTTGACTAGGTTGGGGACTTTTATGCCCAGTTTTCCTACTAAAAGTCAGCAAAGTGAAAATAGCAACAGATTAGAAGTTGGGAGAATCTAACTTCAGTTCCATTTCTACGTGTGTACTAGTTGTGTGATCCTGAATAAGTCACCCCTAATTGCTCAGCCTCTGATGGAGGGACTAGAATAGACTATGGGTCTGAGGACCACTCCTGTGAGAATCACCGAAAGTGCTTGCCCTCTCTGAGTGGTCACTGGGGGCAGGGCCTAGGTATCTTTACTGTTAATGAACACTTGGGATTTTGTTTGTTTTCTTGTTTTAAATTTTATTATTTTTTATTTTGCTCATTGGAGGTTAAGTGCTTTACAATATGTTAGTTTCTGTTGTACAACAACGTGAACCAGCTGTAAGTTTACATATATTCCCTTCCTCTTAAGCCTCCCTCCCAGTGTAGTTGATAATCACTGGATGAGATGATTCCTAGAGGGTATCTCAGGTGGGACACTGTCATATTCTAAATGGTTTTGTTCTAGTGAAAGTGCTGGGTCATTTGTAAATCAGCGTGCACTTTATAGAGATATGGAATCCTTCATTCCCCTTTGCTTCTCCTAACCAAAGAACCCCATTTTTTTCCTCACTCATAGCTAACCACGGGGTCGCAGAGAGTCAGACACAACTGAGTGACTTCACTTTCTAAAGCTAACCAACCAAGGCTAAAATAAAACACCCTGTCCAACCTTCATTTTCAAACGAGCCAACGGATTATCAGCACCCTTGACCCCCGGGTCACTGCCTTGTCCACGAGATCTTGTAGTTGTTTCCTCTGTTGTTTCCCTAGCCTGACAATGAGGCCTTCAGTTTGGTTCCAAAGCCCTGAGTCTCTTCTACTTCCTGCCACAGCTGAGATTTCTCTAGAAATCTCTCATTCACCTATTTGCTCTGGTTTACTTGGCACATTAGAGGTGGGAGGGTCACTGAATAAGGACATTTGGTGCCAGACAGTGTGTGAAAATAAAACTAGTCAGAGCTGGAGGAGAATGACGGAGGTAACAAAACACCGGTGAAATGGGTGGTTCATCACTGGGGAAGTCACCTAAACACTCAGTGACTGGACCACTCATTCAGCCCCTGACCGTCGAGAGACTGTAATCCTCAAAGAGAGAAATGAAGACATGTACTCTTTCATAAAAACAAATGTATTCAATTTATAGCAGTATTCTTTATTCACAGACGTATTCTTTCTACTTTCTGGTGTTAAAGGTACTTTAACCTTTTTTAAAGGGTGGCAACAATTAATTTTGCAACTCTATTTGATTTAAAAAAAAAGACATTTAAAACTTTATGCTTGTTCCCCAACTCTAGCTTTGGTTTGATTTCTCTTTAAACTTCTATTGACCTCAAGTGGCTCAAAATCTCCTAGGGACATGGGCACTCTTCCTCAGCAGAGGTCTGTGGTCTTTCATGTGCAAGGTATATGAAAGGGGCACCCCCATCAGAAGCATGGGGCCAGCTGTGCAAAGTACATTTTAAGCTGTCAATTTCCAATGGAACCTCTTCATTGGAAAAGGGAAAAGTTTTCTCTACTTTAGCCCATTCACAAGGAGTGATTTTGGGAGCACACTGATTTTTTTCAAAGGGAGCCCCATGGAGTTTAGGTTTTTTTGGTAAGTAGTGGGAAAGATAATTATATTCTTATTTCGAACATGGAGATAGAAACAGGAAGTGTGCACTTGGGTATGTGAGTTACCCTTTCTAGGTCAGAACCTGTCTTTCTGCTCTGTGAGTCTTAGTTCACTGCATTCATTTGCTGTTACTGTCTACTTTTAGGTGAGATTTCTTCAGATTTTAATACACTTACCTAGTGACCTGAAAAAAGAATCCTCTTAAAAGTCCCCATTTTGGGGTCCCCTTTCATACATTCTCCCAGACTCTCAGTAGCTATTAGAGCACTTCTGATGGAAAAGTGTGAGCAGTGGGTTAGACTTCACACATGAGAGGCTCTGAAAGGGAGGGAACATTTATACCCAAAGCAATGTACTTGGCTGGGATTCTCTGTTCCCTTTGCTATTTCTGCAGATATTTATGCTTAAAAAGACATTTCTCCCACCCCTGCAGCACAGCCAAACTTCTCCTCTGGCTGGATCGAGTCACCGTTGAAAAAAAAAAACAGTCTCTGCTTAAGAAAAGCAGATGAGTTGGGGCAGAAAATAAAGGAACAAACAAGATGAGTGCCCTGGAGCCATTTTACAAAGGTAGAGGTTCATAAAGGTTTATAAAACTGACTTAACATCAGGCAAAACATCATCTCCAATCTCTGTCTTTGTTTGGGTGAATAGGGATATATGTTTGACATTCTTGCCCCAAATCTGCCCTTCAGTTTATCTGGGAGAAAAGATTTATCATCTTTTCTTTTAGTTTTTCAGTCCATCATTAAGCCTTTCCAACCACAGAGTAGAGAACTTAAGACCTGTGGAAGATAGCAGCAAAGATTTCTTATCCTTCCCTGCGGCCAAAGTCCCCTGGCTGCCTGTTCCCTGAGAGCAGCTGCAGGACTCCTCCTGTGCTCGGCCTGGGTCTGTGTTTAGGCCTCTGGCTTGCTTACACAAAGGAATTCCAACTAGGATTTCAAGGGAAGCCTGGCTCCCACTCTCCTATAGCTCCCAGCAGGCAGGTTCTGCAAAAAGATATTCCTATATTCAGTATTCTTACAGTATATCTATAGAAGTATCTGCTTGAATTATAAGATTTGATGTTCACCTTTAAAAATGACTTTTACTAATAATTTAAAGGAACTTTTACAGTGCAAAACTCAACTTCTATGGGGAAGAGTGATTCTAAATAGGCAGTATATCCTTCTTCCTCAAGATTGCGTTCATGTGTGGATGCAAGGAGTTTCCTTTTTTTTTTTTTCTTTTTCAAAATACATGCATCGAATGTGTGAGCGTCAAGCATTTCTCTTGCCTCTGAGGGTACACAGTTAAGATTCAGTCACAGCCTTCACAGGGTCACAAAGAGTTGGACACGATTGAGCATGCACGCATTACAAAATCTTCACAGTGATGGGGTTTGAGTCTTTCAAAACACAAAACGGATACTGAGTGAAGAATTCCGTCACCAGAAAGGAAACACTAAATACTCTCAAGATGCAAAATAACCGGGGGCTTCGAAAAAGTCTAAGGATTCAAGTAAGAATCAGAGTTTGAGTAATAAGATTGGTCTTTAGGCTCTTCCCTCCAGTGTTCTGTAACTTCAGAGTGTCTTCTAAGCAGAAGATGAAAATATTATTGTAAAGTCCATTTAAATAAACCTCCTATATGAAAAAGTTACCTCTCTCCAATTTGTTGAAATAAGAGAGTCATAATATTTATTTCATCAAGGGGGTGTGAAGTTTAGTTGGGATTAATTTACTTCATTACTCCTTCCAGGGCACTTAAAAATTTATATAATCCCATATGTGGTTTGTATGAACAGACTACATGAGGATCTGATGAGAAATAGTATGAATATTTCATCAAGTTTTTCCATCATTCTTTAAAGTATAACCACCCTCATTCTAACTTTTCCAGTCCCTCGTTACAAGGCACCTGGTTACTATAAGAGCTGCCCCAAAGGAGTCCTTAGCCAATCCATTCTATGCGCCGCTGCCTCATTCATGGTTTTCCTCTGTTGTAGCAGCCGCCACCTCCTCTATGGTCACTGGATGCATGATGCTGGTGATTAAATAAAGGTGTATCAAATGAATGTGTGACCCAAACCCTCTGCTCCTGTTAAAAGGCAAACCTCAGCCTGGATCTTCTGAACACATGACCTGTCCTTCTGTTTCTCTTCTTTTGCTGTTTGACCTCCCTCCCACATCTTCCCCTTCCTTTCTCACTCACCTAATTTGATCTGTTTAAGGCAGAGATTTTCAACCTTGGCTGCACAGTAGAAGCACTGGAGGGAGTGTTATAAATAAAATGAACACCAACTCTTGGCCCCATCAGCAGAGATTTTGATTCACTTGGTTGGGGTGCAGCCCTGGCATTGGTATTTTGTAAATGCTCCTGTGGTGAGTGGGAAATCAGGGCTTGAGAAATCATGATTTAAAGTGATACTCAAGTCCCACCTTCTCCTGAAAAGACGAATGTGCCTCTGAGGAGTTCACCTTCCTCTGGCTTCAAAGCAGTTATCGTTTTTAACCACTTATTAGATCACAAATCAAACACTGCCTGTGACAGGACCTCAGTGTGAGTCTGCTCTTTAACTTACTCACTGTATTTTAGTTCATTTCCTGTACTAGACTGGAAGAACCCTGAAGGCAGGAACTGTGTCTTCTACTTCTTTGCATCCCCACACCATGCATATCGTGGACCCAAACATATTTTTGAACATTAAAAAAAAAACAAAAAAAACCCCCAAAACACCTAGTAGAGGTCATTTTAACTCTACTTAAAGGATATGTCTTTGTTAAGAATAAAAATGCTGCAAAAAGGGTGGGGCAAGATTGAAGGAGAGGAGGGAAAGAGTAAATAAAAGTCAAATGGAAAAAAAGCTAAATTAGTCCAAAAGAAAATGTTTCCCAGCTTTTTAAAAGGTTTTTTTTTTTTTTGCAACCCTGAAGCAGAATAAACAAGAGAATTAACTTGGCTTGTGCCCTGATAAGGAGATTTCTTTTTTGGTTATATAATTTTACAAAGTTTCCAGGGTGTAAAGAAAATAATCACCCACAGTGGACTCCTTGCCTTGGACTATACAAATCAACTCTTGGGTTAATCGGCTCGCGGATCTGCTCAGCTTGACCTGACCCCCTTCCAGCTCTGTGGTCTCAGACTAAGCCTCACATTCAAGAACCCTGCTGTAGAGCTCAGTGTCATAGAAAGGGGATAAAACATAATCCTTATTCTATAACCTTGATCCTTTGGTCTAGTGGCCTCTACCTGTGCATTAACAAAAAAAAAAAAGAAAGCTATCTTGGTATCCTCCCCAAGTAGCTGGTGCTCCATGGGTCTGCCCACACTAGAATGGTCCACGCAAATTCTCCTACTAAATTGAGTTAGAAGGAAATATTTTGTGCAATTACCTTAAAAGGTAGCTTTCAAATCTTATTTTGTGCCCATATCCCAGAAAAAGTTTGGCTTTCATATGGCTTTTCTACTTGATCATGAAGTAAGATCACAGGAAAGGTTCAGTGAATCACTAGGTACACCCTCTGCTAAGGCAAGATAAGGTCATTAAATAGAGACATGTTTTCAATACCAACATTTATCCTGGTTGTTAGGCCACACATTTAACAACTGGTCCCAAAAGTCACATACGTTTCTATAAATTAATTAAATGTACATTCTTTTGCTTGGGTTGGCCATTTTAACACTGGTCATATTTTACTTTAATTTCTGATTATTGTGTGCAAACATGATTCAAAGACATTTAAGTCCACTCGATTGATTAGTAATGATGGTAACAAGTTGTCCTTCGTAGATTAAGATACCGTTGCTGACCTGTCTAATAGGATAGGAGTTGATAGACTGTCACTGATCTATCCCTGCTTTGCTTTCTGTTCTTCTTGTGACTAGTGGCCTGCATTTGACCTTATGAGCCAAGAACCAAGAGCCACCCAAATCCTCCACTCACCAAAGGTACACAAATAACAGTAGCCCGCCAGCTACTTTCTGTTGACACTGACAAAATAGAAATGACTAGTTAATTTACTAAAACAAAAGGAAAAGAAAAATGTGGCCCTGACTTCTTTATTTACTAATAAATGCTAAGTAGAATTACTAAAACTGGGATCTGGGAACCTGGAATCCATGGTACCGTATACAATAAACTGAATCAGAAAATCTGTGTGTACCATCTAAAATCAAGAACAGAGATAAACTACAAGTTTTGAAGGCATCAAGTTAAGGCTCCATGAAAATGAAAGCATTCACAAGCAATTTTGCTTTCTCAAATTAGAGTTTAGGTAGTAGTTGCTTGACAGTCCTTAATGGTATCCCTGATGGCTGTAAACAGGGTTTATTTCACATGATTTATAACTTAAGGTACAAAGCAAAGGTTATTAGGTTCTACCGGAACATTTTTTAATGTGTTCCACTGAAAGAGAAGTAATGGATTTAGAACCCAGAATACTTAAATCATCAGGGAAAAGGTATCACTGAGATAATGAGCAGGCCAGGGCCTGAACACTCAAGAATGTTCCCTTCAGTGAAAACAAGCAGCTCTATCTTCTCAGAACATGGCCGACTCAATCATCGAGCTGGAATGTTATTTACACAGTCTCGAGCAAACTAAGAAGAAGTCTCTGGTCTGTAACCAAGGGCACTCAGAAAGTTATGTCTGCAACAGGCAAAGGCTCATGTCTGTTTTTAATGATTCCTGATTCCTTGAAAAACAGCCAGTTTACCTAATGCAGGTAAAGGGCAACAACTCCCTTCCCACCATCTTCTCCAGAAAGGACCACCAGCATGATACTTCATGCCTCTTTCATTAATAACTTGGATTTGTTATATATTTGGCAAGATGGGCAAGTCTGGGTTCTGAATTCTGCCCCACCCAACAAAACAGGATAATCACCCTGTCTTCTTTCTCCTGCTTGTAGGAGAGATCAAGATGGAGCCTGGTCCACATAGTGGGATAAAGTTAAGGTTAGATATCAGGAAAAATAAACTTCCTAATTATGAAACTTTTCATGGAAGGGGTCAGACTGTGGTGTTCCTTTCTTTGGAGTGGGAGGGGAGATTAAGAAAGATGTAAAAAGTAACCTTTCTGGATACAAGTGGGGAATTGATTCCAGGATAGACAGCAGGAGTCCAGGATAGACAGTTCTGAGAGAGTCATTATCCTTTTGGATAATTTCTGGCATCATTCAGTACTTTAACTTACTGGTTTATGAGTTAACGCAAAAGTACCCAGGATCTGGAGAAGAATGTATTCACTTAGCAGAGTCTGTGTGGCCTAAGGATTTCAAAACACCCTAACTTCAAGAAAAAGCATCATCATTATTTAATTTATACACAAATTATCTAGCCCTTAACAAACACTAGCTAAGAGAAATGATCATTCATTCACCCTTTAGAGGTAGAGTTTTGGAGATCCCTTAGGGGTGGAAACCTTGGTCACTCACCAAGCTATTGGCAAAAATCGGGGGGCAACGCTCTATGATTTGTATTTTTTTTTCTTGTGTGTGATTTATCTTCACAGTTTATTAGAACTACTATTGAGGGAGGCAGGGAGACTGGTTTCTTTACCCACCCTCTGACAGTATTGACCCAGGACAAACAGCATGGCCAGTGCTTTCAGAAGATGAACACCCAGATTGCTGGTACATCTTGTTCCCTGACCTTGACAGTCAGAGAACATTGTCAAAGCACTCACCTGTCTTCTCTTTGAACCAAGGTCCTGGAGAATCAGCCGGGTGTTCACACTGTGACTCCAGGTGTTTCCTAGCGCAGCTGTCACACAGCTAGATCCAGAAGTGCCTGAAACGACACAGAACAAAAACATGCTTATGGACACCCAGTCTCATCATGGTCTTTCACTTAAGCGAAAGTCCAGTCACTGTTCATTGCTCAGACAGTACTCGGGAGCCCAAGTCACTACTACAAAAGTTGATGAAGGAAAGAAGGAAGCAAAGGTTTAAGGAATATGAGACTAAAAAGAAAAACCAGCATGGGTTTCCTTCAGCCTCAGCGAAAGTAACCACCACTGGCCTCAGAGATAACAGAGTTATATATCAATAAGAGGTTGCAGTGCAAGGCAGGTTGGAGTCATTGCTAATAATAAATCAAGCTACTCAACGTCCACGGCAGAAAGGCATAACTCGACTACACAGAATAAGAGCCAGTTATGAACTAGTCTTAGTTCAATAAAGTTGTAAGACTTTTCCAGCTTGATAAGACTCTTAATTCAATTTCCCTTATCAATATAGAAATGGTGGCATATGTATACAAAATTTCTATGCCTTTCCAACCACTGAACATACATGCACCCAGAAGAGGAATCTGGAAGATCTCATCATTTTAGATCTAATCTGTATTAGACATTCTTATCCCAAGAGAAACATTCTTTTACCTTCTAAGACTTTCCTATAAGGGGGAGGATCTGAAGTAAACTTTGTCTGACTTTCTAGTCTATACCAAGTTGTATTTCAGCTACCCTCTGACATCTCCAGAGTGTCACTGATCTCTCTTGACATAACCAGAAGGAACCCATTCCTGCACTTCTCTCTTCTTCTGTGTTAGCGGCACGTTCACAAGTCACCACTGAGTATCATCTGGAGCATATTCTGAGGTCTCCTCCAAGCTCCTGTGTTCACTTTGGCCCTGGGCCATGAAATGAGTCTTAGCCTGAGGGGGCATAGTGGACTTGTAGTTTGCCTTGTGTCCTCAAAATACCATCTCTTTCCAATGAGGAGACCAAGTACCACAAGGCTGAAGTCCACTGAATCAGCTAAAACAAAATGAGGCCTTGAGTGCCTCGTTTGTTGCCTGCTCATGGCATCATCTCATGTTCACCCTCTGTGTGAAATAGGAATTGGTCCTCTTTTCTGGGTCACCATCTTTCAGGGTGCTCTCCCAACTCTGCATGGTCTTAAGCTTGTTGTTGTTCAGTCACTCAGTCATCTTCAACTCTTTGCAACCCCATGGACTGCAGCACGCCAGATTTCCCTGTCTTTCACTATACCTGGAGTTTGCTCAAATTCATGTCTATTGAGTCGGTGATGCCATCCAACCACCTCTTCCTCTGTTGCCCTCTCCTCCTCCTACCCTCAATCTTTCCCAGCATCAAGGTCTTTTCCAATGAGTTGGCTCTTCGCATCAGGTAGCCAAAGTATTGGAGCTTCAGCATCAGTCCTTCCAATGAATATTCAGTGTTGATTTCCTTAAGGATTGATTGATTTGATCTCCTTGCTGTCCAAGGGATTCTCAAGAGTCTTCTCCAGCACCACAGTTCGAAAGCATCAATTCCTCAGGCACTCAACCTTCTTTATGGTCCAACTTTCACATCTGAACATGACTACTGGAAAAACCATAGCTTTGACTACATGGACCTTTGTCGGCAAAGTGATGTCTCCACTTTTTAATACACTCTCTAGGTTTGTCATAGCTTTTCTTCCAAAGAGCAAGCGTCTTTTAATTTCATGGCTGCAGTCACCATCCACAGTGATTCTGGAGCACAAGGAAAGAAAATCTGTCAGTTTCCACTTTTTTCCCATCTATTTGCCATGAAGTGATGGGACCAGACACCATGAGCTTAGAGTTTTGAATGTTGAGTTTTAAGCCATCTTTCTCACTCTCCTCTTTCACCCTCATCAAGAGGCTGTTTAGTTCATTTTCATTTTCTGCCATTAGAGTGGTATCATGTACATATCTGAGGTTGTTGATATTTCTCCTGGCAATCTTGATTCCAGCTTGGGACTCATCCAGTCCAGCATTTCATATGATGTACTCTGCATAGAAGTTAAACAAGCAGGGTGACAATATACAGCCTTGACGTATTCCTTTTCAAAATTTTTTTTTTTTTTTTTTGGTGTTTTTAAAAAAGGTTCATTTGCACGTTTACTGACCACGTTGATCCTAACCCTGTGCTTAGGGGAAATGCCTGTGATGCAAGCCCCGGTTACTACAGGGAATCAGGCCCACATTTGGACACAAGAGTGGTAATGAACAGGACCATAAGCCCCCTCAGGGATGCGAGAACTTGGTGAGAGTTCTTTGGATCAGGAGGCAGCGCCAGTGGGTTACCAACTATGGCTGGAAATCGTTGGTCCATGTCCAGTTCTAGCTGTTGCTTCTTGACCTGCATATAGGTTTCTCAGGAGACAGGTAAGGTGGTCTGATACTCCCATCTCTTTTAAGAATTTTCCACAGTTTGTTGTGATCCACACAGTCAAAGGCTTTAGCGTAGTCAGTGAAGCAGAAATAGATGTTTTTTCTGGAATTCTCTTGCTTTTTCTATGATCCAGTGGATGTTGGCAATTTGATCTCTGGTTCCTCTGCCTTTTCTAAATCTAGCTTGTACATCTGGAAGTTCTCGGTTCATGTACTGCTGAAGTTTAGCTTGAAGGATTTTGAGCATTACTTTGCTAATGTGTGAAATAAGCTCAATTTTGTGGTAGTTAGAACATTCTTTGGCATTACCTTTCTTTGGGATTGGAATGAAAACTGACCTTTTCCAGTCCTGTGACCACTGCTGAGTTTTCCAAATTTGCTGGCATATTGAATGCAGTACTTTAACAGCATCATCTTTTAGGATTTGAAATAGCTCAGCTGGAATGCCATCACTTTCACTCTCTTTGTTCGTAGTGATGCTTCCTAAGGCCCCCTTGACTTCATACTCCAGGATGTCTGGCTCTAGGTGAGTGATTACACCATCGTGGTTATCTGGGTCATGAAGATCTTTTTTTGTATAGTTCTTTAGTGTATTCTTGTCACCTCTTCTTAATCTCTTTTGCTTCTGTTAGGTCTTTGCTGTTTTTGTCCTTTATTGTGCCTATCCTTGCATGAAGGGCACCTTCCCTTGGTATATCCAATTTTCTTGAAGTGATCTCTAGTTTTCCCATTGTACTGTTTTCCTTTATTTCTTTGCACTGTTCACTTAAGAAGGCTTTCTTATCTCTCCTTCCTATTCTCTGGAACTCGGCATTTAGTTGGGTATATCTTTCCCTTTCTCACTTGCCTTTTTCTTCTCTTTTCTCAGCTAGTTGTAAGGCCTCCTCAGACAACCACTTTGCCTTCTTGCATTTCTTTTTCTTTGGGATGGTTTTGGTCACCACCTCCTATACAATGTAACAAACCTCATCCATAGTTCTTCAGACACTCTGTCTACCAGATCTGATCCCTTGAATCTATTCCTCACCTCCACTGTATATTCATAGGGGATTTGATAACTACTGGGCTCAAATACAGCAACAGATAAATGTGGTTCAGTGGTTCTAGGCTGGAAGTGATTCTGTGGGCAATGTCGAGGTGTGAGTGCTATGGTATCCAGAGGGTAGAGTTCAGGGATGCTGCTCAGCACCTTGTGATGCACAGGCCAGTCCACGCAACAAAGAATTATCCAGCCTCAGACACAACAGAGCTGATGGTGAGAAGCCATGGGTTAAAAAAAAACCCCAAAAACATATTTTCCTCTGGTTCAAGCAGATATGGGAATTGGATATCATCCACATTAGGGTCTCAACAAGTCTGGGGTTTCAGACTGAGGGAGAATTTAGTGAAGGAGAGAATAAAATTTAGGATGACCTTGGTTCATCACACATATGATTGAAAACATATGAATTAATTTGAAAACAAATAATCTAGACTGTGCTGATCTGATCACACTGCTAACTTCAGGACTAGGTGTTCTGAACGCTTTGTCATCTGCATCTGCGTCTCTCTGGCCCCATTTCTCTCGATGGATGGTCCCGTAACCTCTTGACTTCTCTGTTGCCATCCTCCTTGAACTCTTGCCAGCATTTGATAAAGCTTCTTCCAGCATCCAATATACTAACCTCTTGTTTCTCTTTGTACCAACCATGTTGACCATTCCTTTTCGTTCTCTGCTTTTCCCCTCTCTCTCTCTCCTTAGTTGTGGGTGGACCTCAGATAGCTGGTCATGACCAGTTATTTCCCCAACACCCACATGCCTTCAGTGGCTAGGAAGGTAATGTATATTAATAAAGAGACCAAGTGTCTGCATCTTAGCAGGTAGAAAGTCTTCACTACCACAAAGAGATGTACTCTCTCCCATTTTTCTTGAAATAGATGGACCTCTCAGTCTGTCTTTCATTCCCCCGTTTTTGATAGAGACACATTAACAGAGAAGTATTTTCTGCTGTAAGAAGGCCAACACTGCAAGGACAATAGCCACTGATGTTCCTTTTTCTTGCATTTTTACAAAACAGCTTTGTTGAGACAACTCACATGTTGTACCATCCACCAATTTAAAGTGTACAATACAGTTCAATGGTTTTTACTATATTCAGAGTTGATCAACTATCACTACAATCAACTTTGGAACATTTCATAACCCCCAGAAGAAACTCCAGATCTCTTAGCCATAAGCCTTCAGATCTTCTTTCCTGCCTTGAAGCCCTAGGCAATCATTAATCCACTGTCTGTCTAATATTAAGTGCTAGGAGATGATGGGGAATAGTGGAGATCATGGTGAATTACACGATTCACCCATGATTTCAAGGGGACAGCCCCAACCAGCTCCAGCTGCTATTGTCACATGGCAATAAGAGTTCATGGTTAGCCATATCTTTTGATCTTATTTTAAAAACCAATACTTTAAGTACAATCTTCTGATTGTAAAATGCTGGCTTATTTAAAACAATTTTTAAACATCTTAAATGACTCATTCCCACCAAGCTTGCAATGTCTGCTCCATGCGGGATGTCCTCACTGTTGACAAGGATGACATCCCCAGGGGGAATGACTTCTAAGCCTCTGTCTTACTGT
The DNA here is from genome assembly GCF_054371585.1 of Giraffa tippelskirchi. Lineage (NCBI taxonomy): Eukaryota > Metazoa > Chordata > Mammalia > Artiodactyla > Giraffidae > Giraffa > Giraffa tippelskirchi. The sequence continues at coordinate 140,478,934 of NC_137281.1, read as the reverse complement.
CCCACTTACCTCAGCACCTGTTCCTCGTTTTCAACTACAAGATCTGCAGGCCTAACATGATGAATTTGAGTACCATAAATTCAGTATCTTCAAATCAGGCTTGTACGCTTCCCATATAAACTTACTCCTCCTTCTTTAGCCTTCTAGTTAATCTGATTTGAAACCTTAGTTCCATTTAAAAAATGTCTCCCTCTCCTGTGCTTCTCAGTTTCAATAAACTGTGAAGTCAGATTCATTTCACTGTAAATGTCTCACCTATGTCCATTCTAGATCCTATGTCTCACCTATGTCCAACCTAGATCAGAGGCACATTAGCTTTCACCTGGGGATGGCTGCGGTCACCATGCTGCTCTGAGTTTCTCCCTATGAAAGCATCCTTTAATCTACTGCTTGATTCAGCTGCCCAGGCACACAGCTAAGTGTGTTGCCCTTCCACTTATGAGCAGCAAGCTCAGAAACTTGTGGCGGCCCCCGAGTTCTTTTGAAGAGTTCTAAATTCCTAAGATTGGTGCGCTTGCCGCTGTGTCCGACCTGCCTCTCCACATGTCTTCCCTCCATTCCACTTCATAAAGACTCTGCTCTTTATGTAATCACTCCTTCCTCATGTCCCCCTCACCCCCAGGCCCACGCATCATCTTCAATACTCCTTACATGCCACCTCCCTGATCATCACAGAAATAAGGCCTTCCTCCTTCAAATGCCCATAACACTTTATATTATTCTCTCATGTTGCTGCCATTTTCTATTCTGTAGCATGCTACTTGTGTGCTTTTCTTAGCACCTCTGATGTATATTTTAAGAGGACCAAGGCCAAGTCTGATTTATATTAGTATGCCTGATTCACGAGGTTGAAGACCCAGAGGATGCTTCATAAATTGTGGTTAAATAGTTAATAAGTTATTACTACTAAACTTTGAACTACATTATATATTTGTTTTAGCAGCAGATTTACATTTTTAATCCGATCTTCCTTAATCCAAAGTCAATAGGTTTACATTTTTCAAGCAAACTCTAGAAGCTTGTGGCTTTGATGCCCACTAAGTGACAGGATGAACTGAGCCTGAATTTGAAAGTTCACCAAGGAAGAGCTACATGTGAATACTAAGGAGTCGCTAATGAGTTAAGCACTCAAAAAAAAAAAAAAAAAAAAGTGCTGTGATACAACTGTAGGTGTTGCCCAGGTCCAAAAGATGTTTACAGGGTTCAGAGCCATAAATGGCCAGTAGTGGCTATTGAAAGAATTCCATGTCCCTAAACATGAATGAAAACAGGATTTTATAAAAGGACCCACATGCTTGGCTGCTTGTCAGACAGGTAAGCTTGGGTCCTTAACCCAGGGCCATGAGTGAAAATAACCAGAGAAAAGTTTCCGATGGAAACCTTGAGTGGGCAAGCTTAGGGAGCTATATCTTCAGGAGTGTTTACAAATGCTAAGCCACCACAAGAGCAATAAAAGCAGGACCTTAGATGATAAGGAAATGGGAAATGTTAAACATTAAACATTAGATGATAAGGAAAAACAATATTTTAGAAGTATAATATGATAAACTAGGCACTGGGTAAGTCCTTTAAATAAGGAGGGCTTACACCCTGTTTGAGTTTTGTATCTTAGGTACATCTTTTTTGATCTTGAAAACCACCTTATGAGGTAGGTAATATCATCATCCCTATCAACAGACCAAGGCTGTAAGAGATTAAGTAATTCTCCCAAGGTCACATGTTGGTTAACGATAGAGCCAGGGTTCAAAACTAGGCAGAGTCTTCTTTTTTTTTTTGGTGTATAGTTGATTCATAATGTTGTATTGGTTTCAAGTGTACACCAAAGTGATTCAGATTATATATATCTTTTCCAGATTCTTTTCCTTTACAAAAGTGTTAGTCGCTTAGTCGTGTTCGACTCTTTGCGACCCCATGGACTCTAGTCCGCCAGGCTCCTCTGTCCATGGGATTTCCCAGGCTAGAATACTGGAGTGGGTTGCCATTTTCTTCTCCAGGGTTTTTTCCCTTATAGGTTATCACAAAATATTGAGTAGAGTTCCTTGTGTTATACAGGTAGGTCTTTGTTGGTTATCTCTTTTACATATAGTAGCAGGTATATGATTGGGTCTTAACCACTATTCCAGTTAGCCTTCTCTAGGCTCATTATGTCAAATAGCTGGCCACTCTGCCAGCCTGGGGCGGGTGGGGTGGTGGTGGCTAGGAAGGGCCTGAAGAGCCCAGAGGCTTATCTCTGGGAAGACACTGATGGAAGTAGGCTGTGAGCATCTTATCGACTCATCTGAACTGTGCGTGTTACTCAGGCTCTACACTCGGCTTCCTTTGTTCTGATGTATAGTGATAGCCCAGGGCAAGGGGTTTCCAGAAAGACGCTGCATGCCCTGGCTTGGCAAGTTATTTAACCTCACTCAACTGGCCCAGCAACTGGATTCAGGCAAATCAGGTGGCCTGAAACTGACCCTCTCTGGTTGAAGGATTAAAAAATCTGGTCAAGATTGAAAAGTTATTTCGCTTAATAGGACTCTGAATATGGAAAAACAATTGAAGGGTGGGTATAGGTGGTGGCATGGCTTGAGAAAGGAAAGTGGGGAAGCTGTCAGTTACTATAAATTTGTAATTTTATTTTCAACTAGAAAACTCAGTGGTCTCTAATGTCTTTTGACTTTTAAGCATTCCTATGTGAGGACTGGCATAAATGATCATTAATACTGCTTACAGGAAATTTAAGGTAGAAGGAATTTGCTTATTGGCTTTTCAGAAAAGGTGATTTCCTGCCCAATGACCTAATTGGTCAGGAAACAGCTATGTGAATCTTTTCTAAGCTCATTTTAGCAGAAGGTACAAAAATTGGAGCATTCCCTCCCTCTCTCCTTTTCTATGACTGTGATATGTAGATCTGCCAAGGCAGTATGACTTCATTGTACTAGAATTTGGTTGATTCCAAAACAAAGAAAAAATCAAATAAGTGAACTGGGTTTTAAAAATATTTTCATTATTGGAGATTTTTCATGGTCACAAGATTGAGCTTATAGAAGTACCTGAGTAAGCCCCAGACAGAAAATCTAATTTATTTACACTGAAATCAGGTCTCTTTGGGAATCCCTGGTGGCTCATCAGTAAAGAATCCGCCTGCTATGCAGGAGATAGGGGTTTGATCCCTGGGTTGGGAAGATTCCCGGGAGAAGGAAATGACAACCTACTCCAGTATTCTTGTCTGGGAAATCCCATGGACAGAGGAGCCTGGCGGGTGACAGTCCATGGGATCATAAGAGTTGTACACGACTTAAAACTAAATCACCATCACCAGATCTCTTTAAAAAAGACCGAGGGAACAGTCATCCTCTACTGTCTCAGAGACAGTTTCAGGTAAGTCAAAGCATACTCTCTCTCTGTGATTGCTTATCCATCTGTAAAATGTGAATAATAATTTTTGCCCCCAGGCAACCAAAGGTTCTCGATGACCCTTAGATGAAGATACTTGATATGTATAAATGACAGGAACAATGATGATCAAGCACTGAAGATAAAATCCTAGGGAGAAAAGAAGTTTAATCATCATGTAGTACTTTTTTTTTATTCTTATAATGAGGCAAGCTAGTAAAGCTCAGTAATGAAGTGGTTAAAACAGCAGGATTTGGATTCTGGAATATCTTCCATGACTACTATCTCTGGATCCATTCCCCTGCTCCTTTGGAGTGGGAGTGGTTACGAAGACAAATTTCTTACAAGGCAAGAAGCACTCGCTCTCTCTCTCTCTCTCTTAGCTCTGCACAGAGGGTGTAGTCCTTGTGCAATCAGCCTGGAGGAGGATAAGCAGGTTGCTATGTAGCCTTGATTTCCAAAAAGGTAATGGACCTCTAGTACCAACCAGTGTCAGTATTGAGGGAGTTTTTAATGAGGAAACTCCTTCTCTAAAAACATTGCAATTTATGACTCCTATGCTAAGCATTTCTGGGAGGTCAAATGGAATCTCGAATATATAACATGAAAGTGTGCCCTGTGGCAAAAGGTCAACTTTAAAAGACTAGACTTTTCCATGCTTTAAAAAAAAATATAAACAAAGCAGCGACTCCCAGAATAAGAACCAAGGGGAAGGAGAAGTTCATGGCCTGAGAGGGCTGGCTGCTCTGGACATTAGGTCTCTCCTGCCCCTTTAGATGAAAGACAATTTATTGAGACTAGAAAGAGGAAATTTTAAAAAACAAAAAAGGATGAAAATACAAATGTTTTCAGTACTTAAATAAGTTTGGGGAAGGGGATGGTGGTGTTAACCATTGGAGTTGACGTTCTCTTTCTGATCTCTCATCCTCACATCTGAAACATGTTCTATATGATGCATGATGGCATATGGCTGGCTGGAAGACAGGACCCTGGAATTCTACTTCTGACTTAGCTGTGGATTTTTTTTTTTTAATATTTATTTGGCTGTGTCGGGTCTTAGTTGAGGCACGCAGGATCTTCGTTGCACCATGTGGGAACTTCTGTTGCAGTGAACAGACTCTAGTTGTGGCACATGGGCTCCAGAGCACGTGGACTATCTAGTTGTGGTGTACCAGCCTAGTTGCTCTGTGGCATGTGAGATCTTACTTCCCCAGCCAGGGATGGAACCCGCATCTCTTGCATTGCAAGGCAAATTCTTAACCACTAGACCACCAGGGAAGTCCCTAGCTGTGGGCTTTTAATGAGACCAGGTGGGAGAAGAGAATGATATAACCGAGAACATCGGAGCAGACCTTGGTAATGACCAGTTAGTTCACTTCTCTGAGCCTCCGTTTCCTCATCCACGACAAGAAGGGGTTGTTCAAAATGATCTCAAAAGTTCCCGTCTGTACAAAGAACTTTGAATCTATGGTATTTTAATGGCAAGAAATTAGTTCCTCATTCTGGACCTTACTTTTTCCAGGAAGTCTGAGACTGCTCTACTCCAGGTGCTGTTTCTGAATGTCTGTGCCCCACCCAGCACTCATCTAAGGCTGAAGAGTGCAGATGTGGGCTCCTTTTCCTAAGAGCAGATTTCTCCCCAGACTAGGGATTTTCTTAGTCTATCCTACCTACTAAAACCTTTTGATGGGTAAACATGTGTTGGCCAGTGGCCAAATCCCAGCAAACACAACTTCATAAGGACAAAGCTTAAAGATGGGAGTCCGAGTGAGAGAGTAGGGATTAGAAAGGGATTATCATTCATTAAATTCAGTTTCTCCTGTTTAAAACCAGGCCCATGGAAGTTGCTGAGCTTCAGCATATGGTTTTTTGGTTGCTGTTGTTGTTGGGTCACTCATTTGAACTGAGGAAGTGACTGAGAATCTTGTTTAGCTCCAATAGAAAGATGAAGTAGGGAAATATCTAGATCTTTTCCCCAAGCTTCCCAGAGTAGCCTGAGTAACTTCTGCTAATGGATCGTGAGCTCTTTTGCTATTTGATGCAGAAAGCCAGAATTTCAGCAACCTACACTGAAGAGGCTGACTATAAAGAGGGAGGAAGACTGCAGAGGATAGGGTATTTGAGAATAAGGATTCAAGACGACTGACAAGTTCCATGAGGCCACATGGCAAATGAGAAGGAAATTCAAAAAGGACAGGATATGTGTATACATATAGCAGATTAATTCTGCTGTACAGTATAAACCAACACAACATTGTAAAGCAACTATACTCCAATAAAAATTAAGTTAAATAAAAAGTGATTGAGACAGGTTCAGACATCTGTCCTCCAGCAAAATTAATTTCCCTGGAGGCTTGTGCTTCACTAACTGAACCTGTGAACCAGCTGTATTTAGCATATACTCTACTTCCTTGGGTCTTTAAAATTGCCGATGGTCTGTAGGTCAAGTTCCAACGGAAGTGATATTTCTGATCTAGCTCTATAAATAGCACACTGGAAAAAACCCATCAGCTGCATATGGCCCAGGGACCACACGCGCTATCTATTAAGTAAGTAACCACAGTATCAAAATCTCTCGTTATTTATAATCTTCTGAGCCTTGAGATTCTCAAAATACTTTAAAGTTATTAGTCTTCTTTCAAATTTACAAATAAAGGATCTGAGGCATAAAACCACACAATAACTGCCTCAACAGCATCTGCCCACTGAGGAAGACCTTCGGCCTGATTAAAGAATAAGGTTGCTGCATTTTGAGAAAACAGAGGATTTCATTCCCAATGTCTCTTGGCGAGAGGTGAAAAAGGTGAATGCAGTCCAGAGTCTTTCCTTGCACAACACACCCAGGCTGGTCCAAGTTTCCGTAAAACTCATTCCTGAGGAAGGTAAGAAATGTGAAGAAGACAAGATAAGGTGGGATGATCAGAACCTTTGGAATGCAAGGGTTAGAGATGGAGCAATCCTCCACAGCAGAAGGGAGACGTAGAGTTAAGCTAATCACTGGGATAAAGACTGGTTATGCAGCAGCACAAACCACTCAAACAAGTCCACCGGTTTTTGTGTGAGGAGGAAATATTTTAAGTTTCCCATAGTCTCAGAATGGTCATCCCACCAGAATGCTTTAGAAAATGAAATGGGGACATTTCAATAAATATATTGGGATGAAAGAGAGAAATCGGGACTGTTCAGGGGCCAACCAAGATGCATGGTTCACCCTACAGGGATATCTTGTAGGAAATGTCCAGAATCGGGATGAGGATTCTCACCCTATAAAATACTGGTCATTCCAGAACCCATCTCATTTACTAACCAGAAGTTCTATAGGGGATACTGCATAGGGCTTTTATGTTTGCAGTGACAATCGTAAAGGTCAAAGACACGTAGGAAAACACAGGCCTGAGAAGAACAGAACTAAGGTGTCTGAATAGAAAGAAGCAATCTGCCCCACCCAGCTCAGCTTCCATCTTGCCCAGGAGGCCATGACCCTGAACGTTTTCTCCAATGACACAGTTTTCCTCCTGCTATCCTCCATTTAAGGAGAAAAAAAAAAAAAAAAAGATTCTGAATGTTGGCCTCTAGCTAGATCTCCTGACCCTGTGAAAAACTCTTTAATAAAAATAAATTCACTCACTAGAGAAAACACATGCTATCCTTAAGTAAATGCCAGCAAAATAAAACAAAGGGAAAACATCCCCAAACTCAAACATTTAAGGAAATTAAAGGCTTTTTTTTTTCTCCTAATTTAGGCGTCATTCAATATAAGCCAGGAAGATGGCTTATGTGAAACTGGCTTTCTTCTGCAACAATGTGTCCCATCTGTTTGCTGTGAATCCCTCACACTGTGCCCATCAGCCATCTTAGTATGATTTCTGCTTTTCTACTCTCTTTGTAGAATCTGAGGATATCAGAGCCAGATTGCAGTAAATCTTAGGTATTATATGTGGTCATCATCTCATTTTTTGACCATTCAATTTTCTTTTTAAGGTGACTCTCTTTTCTTGCTGAAGCAGAAGGAATACAGCCAACTTATCCTGATTATGGATTGTTTATAGTGGCTCAGCGGTAAAGAATCCGCCTGCCAGTGCAGGAGACTCGGGTTCAGTCCCTGGGTCAGGAAGATTCCCTGGAGAAGGAAAGGACAACCCACTCTAGCACTCTTGCCTGGGAAATCCCATGGACAGAGGAGACTGGCGGACTACAGTCCATGGGTAGCGAAAGAGTCGGACACTGTTTAGTAACTAAACAACAACAACAATAGTCCTGGCTTCTGGAAAAAGATCACCCTCAGATATGTGCATTGCCTTTGGAGAAAGTTGGGAAGGGTAAAAAGTCACATATCTTTTTTTTTTTTTTTCCTTTTCTACATTGCTTGGAATTTATATATTCTTTAAAAAATGATTATTTTTTATTTACTTTTTTTACTTATTTTGTTTTTAAAGTGGCATATCTCTTATTGGTCAGTTTTCCTGGGCAGATTTAAAAACTGCATGTGTACTAATTTGCTTCAGTAGTGTCCGACTATTTGCAACCCTATGGACTATATAGCCCATCAAGTTCCTCTGTCCACGGGATTCTCCAGGCAAGAATATTGAGAATTCTATGGTGGATCAGTCAGTAAAGAATCTGCCTGCAATGCAGGAGAACCAGGTTCGATCCCTGGGTCAGGAAGATTCCCTGGAGAAGGGAATGGCTACCCACTCTAGTATTATTGCCTAGAGAATTCCATAAGACAGAGAAGCCTGGTGGGTTACAGTCAAGGTTTATTAAAAACCATGGCAAAATAATATTTAGTAGCTTTTCATAGCCAAGGAATTAGTCTGGACAATGAGTAAGCCAGGTGACAGCCCATTTGATCAAAGATCAAAGGGATACACTAACAGTCACAGGGTCTGTCTTTGGGAAATCAGCTTACAGGGCAAACCCAGGACCAGGAGACAGAGTCTTTTCCCAAGGCCTCAGCTGATGCAGAATTGGGCCCAGGTAAGTCTGCTTTTGCTTCAGGCTGACACTAGATCACTGGCTCTTTGCAAGTAATAAGGAGAGAAGCAGGGAAAATGCTGTTGTTTATCAGGAAATATGTTTTTGAAAAATATTTCTATGAAAACAGCAGTGGCTTAAAAAAGATCATCAATGTAGAAAGACATTTCAACTGAATACAATGTGTTATCCTGAACTGGCTCTTGGATCAGAAAAAAAACAATTGCTGTGAATGACATTATTAGGACACCTGGCAAATTTTGAATATGGCTGATATATTAGATAATGATATTATATCAGCACTAATTTCCTGGGTGAGATCACTGTATTGTGGTTATGTCAGAGAAGTTCTTGTTCTTAAGAGAAAAGTGCTGAAGTATTTGGAGATGAAGGGTCATGATGTCTAAAATTTACTCTAAAATGGTTCAGCAAAGATAACAATAATAAATTAATATTATAAAAAAATAGACAACAGTAATATAAAAGAAATCAAATGAACAGGGTAAAATGTTAACGATCTAGGGGAAGGATATGTAGGAGTTCATTATACTTTCCTTGGAACTTTTTTGTACGTTTGAATTCTTTTTCTACCAAAAAAAATAGCGTGAAAATATAGGCTGGCCTACCCTAAGAGAAGACTTGGGTAACTGATATGAAATCAGGATACAGGACTAGACCTCTGGAGAAATAACTAAGGCATTGTTTCACATGTGTTTATGCATCAGAATCACCTAAACCAGGTAAACCACTCTAAAAAATGCAGAATCCTGGACCCCATACCAAACCTAGTGAGTCAGGATCTCTGAATGGTGATTGCCCAGAGGTCTGCATTTTCAAAATGCTCTGCCAGATCATTCGTTTGAAAACAAAATCACATATTAGACATTTGTTGCTTTGGTTGTTAACTGTAGGTTTCTCAGACCCATGGACAGTCCATGGAACAAATGTTATGAAAATCTCTACCTAATACCCCATGATGCAGTTTTTCATCATGGAAGGCAACATTCTGGTGAATGCCCTTTGGTCTGTTTCCCAAGGAGGGTAGAGAAGAGATGTAAATGCTCTTTAGAAATTCCATAATTCATCTGGTTAGACTGCTTGTCAGAAGAATCACCCAAGACCCTAATTCAGAAAGTGAAGGAGGGGCAGCTGACAGCCTGGGGCATGAAACAGGACAGGGCTAGTAAAGGGGCCCAGGTCCCCACGCAGGCAGAGACCCTCGGTAAGGTCCTCAGTCAGGCTCCCTGACCACCATTTCTTCCAGAGGCCAAACACAGCTCAGCGTTCAGAGTTCAAGCTCCTCCCTTTGTTTCTTCGGTGAGAACAGAAACAGAAAATAAAGGGAATGAAATGGGATTGGAGACAGATGCCCTGAGGTGCTTTGAAAACATCCAGCGAATCCAAGTTAAAGTGCATTAATACATACTGCTTCCTTCAAAGCAGCTACATTGGTGTAATCATTATTCCCATTTCACAGAACAAAGAAGTGACCTGACTCCTGAAACCCACCTAGTCAGAGGCAGAGCTGGGGCCCGAGCCCAGGTATTCTGTGACTTCCTGCTGCCCTAGTTGCTTCCCTTTGGGCATCTGAGAGCACGTCATCATGGGGAATGCTTCTAATTATCACCTTGCCCAGAGTGCGAAGATTTATTGTTATGCTTTCCTCCGGCCCCATCTTAAGCACCCCTTTGGGAAGTAGAGTGATCATGACAGAAATCAGGATATTTTCATGCTTGGGAGGGAATGGAATGCTGGTGTCACATATGTTTGTTGCCCCTGAAGGCTCTGAGAAGGGGGTTGCGGGGAGCAGATTGTTGAATCCTTGGTGTGGCAATCTTAGAACCCACAGCACCCTGAGTTTTACACAAGAACTCCAAAGGTTCCTCAGGTTTCTTTCCCACACTGGTGAACTCAGCTTGGCTGCTGCGTTCCTTCAGTTCAGCCTGTGTCTGCCTGACATTTGGAGCTGGGCTTCCTGAGTCAAGGCTAGGATAGAAGCAACTGCATGTCTCCTATTTTGTGATGTGCACATACACACATAAGCACACACATGCACACACACAAGGGCTATCCCCATGCCTGTCATACCACCACAAGGCTCAAAATAAATTGCAGCCGCCGAGGAAGGGAAAATCCCATTTGTGACAGGAATTCACAGTGGCCCCCAGATCACAAGTTGTAAGGTCCAAACCACGTGCAGACCGCTAGGGTGTCAGGGATCTTAGGCAATGGAGACGACCTTGCTTTAACTTCCTCAAGTGTTCCTCCAAGAGAGTGTCCCAGTCCTCGGTGCACAGCACAGCTTTTCAGGCAGCAGGCTTGTGAAGGGAAAGGGAACTGATGAACCGAATGTGCTGACGCTAACAGGGTTATTTTAATCAGGGGAACTGGTTTTGGTGGCAGCAGGCTGTCAGTCCACATCTTCAAACCATGAGTTCTTAAGCAAGGCAATTTCCTTCTTCCTTGAAGGCCACTGTTTATCTATGGGCTGGAACTATGGGTTTACTGAAGATGAGCAGTTTCAGCAAAATGACCAAGACGACTGGGTTGGTGTAATTTGTCTCCCATCTCAGAGGTCAGCTGATATAAGGCATTACGGTAAAGGACTACCAGGTAACATTTTGGGGGATGATTAGTACTTTCTGAGCAGTAGGCTCAATACCTTACCTACATTATCTCTATGAGAGAGATGTCATTATGATGCCAATTTTCTAGGGAAGGAAGCTGATCAACAGGGAGAGTCAGTGATTACCCGAGGTTGCTCAGCAAGTGGCACAGCAAGGACTTGAACCCAGGTGTCTAACTAGTCACTTTAGCCATTTAGAAGGTACCACAAGAACGACCACTCATTTCCCTCTCTGGAAGAGAAAACTCATAGGGCTGCCTTACCCCATTTTCTAAATATTCTACTCACTTTCTTTTCCGCATTAAACTATAATATTTAATGTCTTATTCAGAGTCATCTGTGCCTGACTAGAAAAGCATACTTAATTAGCGTTCTCTCCCTGTTGTTGGGAAACTCTTAGTTATATGATAGGTTTCTCAAAACTGATACCAAAGAAAAATAAATCTCCAGATTCTGTAGCTTTTCAACTGAAAATATGTCAAATAACCTGAGTTGCCAAAATCATGACTGGCTTTCCTTCTGTGACTATAATCTCCACATCTGGTTCACCTTCTTTGCCAGAAGAACATTATCATATGTCTTTTTTGTATATCTTAGGATGTTGCTGTGTTTATGACATTTCCAATTGCTATGTTAATCATCATTACAATCCCATTGATAATTGCATTAGTGCTTTTCTCAATGTTAACTGCACAATAAAAACTAAAGCAGCAGAAGGCAAGTGTGGGAGAGTCAGAAGAGACCCACAGGAGCCAACTAGCCCATTTTCTCATCTGTACTGCATTGCAGATATTACTACAGTTGTGAGGTGTGTGGCGAGATAGCAACCACAGTTATCATTTACCCATACCTACTACGTGCCAGATGTGATTCCAGGCACTTTACATGATAAAAATCTCTTAATCATCTCAACAATATGAAGCTGGATACTATTATTGTCCTCATTTTATAGATGATGAAACTGTGCTCACATCAGTACAGCTAGTAAGTGGTGGAGAGGATTCAAACCCTCATGGTCCAGCCCCAGGGTCTGTTCCAGGCTTGCCCATGATTCTGACAGGCAGTCCAGGCTGGGAGTCCTTGTTCTAGCTGACTTCCCATGGCAGCAGCTGAGTCTGATCCCAGCAGTGGATTATTCTAACACCCATAGTCAAGGATGGCCCATAAAGTTTTCATGACATTACCATAGACACATCTTGTTTATGAAACAGCGTCACAGTACAAATACAAGAGTCACGTACTAAACAATTTTTTGGAGTAGAAGATTTTTATCAGCATTGTAAGATTTTATCACCGTTGCTCTTAAGGAAAGTGACATACCTAAGGTGACACACTTAGTCATAGGTCAGTACTGGGACAAACACTCCTTCCTATGTCCTGGAACCTCAGGACCTAGTGCTTCTCTTGGACAACATCGGCCTCCTGCCTGACCAAGCATCTTTGTAAGTGGACACAGCTCTACAGGGCCATAGGGAACACAGCACCCGCTTTGCAGCAGCCCTGCCTCTAAATTGAAAACAGCACAAGACACATGGACTTAAAATAAAAAAGAAAATAAATACAAACAGCACAACAGAAACAACAAAAATAATAATAAAATAAATGGCGGAAACACCTCGAGGGTATAAAAATTTCTTTAAACTGATCATCAAGTTCCTTCTTGAAAGAGGCAAATGCCTGCCAGCAGGAACCTAACATTATTATTCTGTGTTCTCTTTCTGCATGACTGAAAGGTTTTTTGATCCCCCCCACTCCCATCCCTATCAAAAGAATAGCTCCCCCCATCCGAGAGAATCACAAAGTTTAAAAGCAGCTAACTCTCACTTCAAAAAAAAATTTTTTTTAATAAAAACTCCAAAACCCATAGGGGTTGTAAAACAGCTTTGTGTGGAAGAAGGGCAAGTTTTCTCTTCAGAGAAGCTCATTTCGTAGGGTTGGGCAAAGAGAGAGATGATGATGGGGTGGGGGGCGGGGAAGGGTGGGAACGCAGAAGAAGGGGAGGCGGGAGAGGAGGAGATAAAGGAGGAAGAATCGCTGGCTTTAAAAAGCAACATTGTCCAGAGAGGTGAAAGGGAACAGATGGCCGTGGAGAATGTGGCCCTCAAAGCCCCGAAGAAAGGGGCGACGCTGACAGATCTTGCTGTTTCCCATTGATGCCTGAATGTTCTAGTGTGGGGAGCCGAGGCCGGTGCAGGGGGGCGGGCAGACCTCTGTTCCCAGCGGCTCGCTGGGGCACCAGCCGCGTGGAGGATCACGGAGAAAAAGGGCAGGCGGGGGGCGGGGGGCGGGGAGGGCAGGCAGCTGTGGCCGCAGAGGGCAGGACAGCAGCGGGGGCGTGTGGGTTTCCACAGCCTTCTCTTTCGGCCCGGCCAGGAAAGGTCAGCCCAGAACTGGTCTTTGCCCTGGCAGAGGTGAAGGAAAGGACAGTGGCTGGGGCCAGTGTCTCAGCATCCCCCCCTGCCCCGCCCAGCAAAGGCACTGGGGGAGGCCTGCCTGGGACCAAATAGATACCTTGGGAGAGGGAAATGAAGAAAATATTCCAAATGCTTTTAGAGAATTGAAACTACGGTAAACAAGAAATCTGGGTCTTTGAAAGAGGTCAGAGAATCCCGCCAAGTAAATCCCGTATAATTTCATGCAGTCTCAGGGCAGAGAAGCGATTTGCTGAGGAAACCCAGCAGGAGTTGGGGGCAGACTCAGGAAGGAGCCCAGAGATCTGAGTCTGCCCCAAAGAGGTACCAAATTCCAAGTGGGGCTTCGATGGACACAGTGGGATGACAGGAGGAGAGGAGGGACCTTTGGCACCCAGGGTGTGTTCGTGTGTGTGTGTGTGTGTGTGTGTGTGTGTGTGCGCGCGCGCGTGAGAGAGAGAGAGACAGGGACCAAGATGGGGTTGCTGGTGGGCTCACTGCTGGTGGATGTTACTGGAGACTCAAAAGTCACCATGAAGCGATGCTGGTATAGGCACTTCTGGTCTCCTGGGAGTGATAACCCCTGCATATGGAGGCCTGGATGATCGGTTTAAAGAGCTAAGGGTTTGTGGAAGCAGCGATTGCAGAAAGGCCCATAAACTTCAGGGCACAAAGATGCATCTATCAGTATACTTTCCTTAATATAACTCTGGTCAGGAAAATTTCTGTTCCAAATGACCCCTTGAACTCTCCCTACAGCCTCTAGAGGATGATGAAAGAATTCAGCTCTGCTCCTACCCAATGAGGAGGGAGCCACATTCTTCTTGGCTCACTGTCCTGTTGGCCCACAGAGACCTGCACAAGCTCAAAACATTTCTCTGGTTTTGATTTGCCTCTCTCTTCTGTCCTGACTCAGAAAATGAGAGAGAACTGAACGCAGGCCTGAGGATCTTGAGACAGTGGGGTATGAGTTTGGGGAAACAGACCAGAATCATTATTTGGAAACATTCCTACACGTCTTAGACCCCCACAAATATCTCTCATCTAACCCCCAGTGGGAGTTGTTGTTTATTTGCTGTGTCTGACTCTTTGCAACTCCATGGACTGTAGCCCACCAGACTCTTCTGTCCATAAGATTTCCCAAGCAAGAATCCTGGAGTGGGTTGCCATTTCTTCCTCCAGGGGATCTTCCCGACCCAGGGATCGAACCCGTGTCTCCTGCATTAGCAGGTGGATTCTTTACACTGAACCACCAGAAAGCCTTCAGTGGGAGTAAGAGAAGTTAAAAGGTGGCTCTAAATATATTTAGTGACCTGGCACATTCATCTTAACCTGGGCTAGGTCTCCATTTCCCCAGGAAAGAGGATGTGGCAATGGCTGTCAAGCCATTTTGCACTGTGCATACACCCGAGTTACTGAGAAAATTCCCATGGAGCAGTGTAATAAAAAAAGATCAACCATGATGAAGACCTTGCCTTTTTATTTCCCAGCTTCATCCAAATTGCTCCCTAGGCACTTTAGATTTAGAAAGCTCCACTAATCAACCTTATAAACAGCAGCCCAGCCACTACACAGAAATGACTTTGTATAGCTCCTAAGTGAATTTACCCCTAGGGATAGAAGATGCCCAAGGCTTTAACAATTACAACAGAACACAGCCTCAGGAGGAGAATAGAAGACAAGTATGCTTTGACATCCCAATTGAAACTCCAGGCTGAATCCGACATAGAAGAATGTAATTACCTTTCCTAGTTTGACGGTACACTAAAGAAACTGGAGAAGTGGAATACCTATTAGGTCCCCACTAATCCTCCTCCTAAATTCAAAGCAGGGTCAGTCTCTGGAATTCATTTCTGGGTATTCTTACTCTCTGCTATTGTTAAACAGCTCAATTGATAAGTGCTTGCAGCTAATAATGCTTTCTACCGAGCCCACCCCCTCCTCTTTCCCAGCCGCTCAAAGCACTTTACAAATATCACCTCATTATTCTTTACAACACTCAAGTGAGCCTGATAGGTGGAAAGGTTCATTATCTTCTCCTTACCAATAGGGGAAATAGACAAAGGAAGAAGTGACTCATTTGAGCTAACAAAGCAGGGGCAGAACTGGAACTAAAACTCAGCTGTCTTCTAATGGGACATGTCCTATGTCAGCCTGGAAAGCTGTTTTGCTGATGGGGCAGGATTTTCTGGCTGTGGGCAGTGTTGTAATCAACAGGTCCACAGAACTGCAGCACTGGCTGGAGGAAGGAGGACAGGAGTAGACTGGAGAAGCCCCACGAGGGTGGTCCTAACTGGTTCGGATAAGTCACTTCACCTCTGATTTTCAGCATCCTCCACGGAAAAACGAGGGGTTTCCGTGAGAGGATCTTTAAGGTCACTTCCAGCTCATTGGGCTTCCCTGGTGGCTCAGACAGTAAAGAACCCTCCTGCAATGCAAGAGACCTGGGTTTGATCCCCACATCGGGAAGATCCCCTAGAGAAGGAAATGGCAATCCACTCCAGTATTCTTGCCTGGAGAATTCCATGGACAGAGGAGCCTGGCGGGCTACAGTCCAGGGGGTCGCAAAGAGTCGGACATGACTGAGCAATTAGCACTTTTACTTTTCTTCCTAGATCTTTAGATCATGAATAGAGTGAGAATTTTTCAAGAGAGGGCCTCTATGTTTCACCCGCCCCTTGTGACAATCTGAGCTTCATTTTGCTTGTAAGCCTGAAATAGCACCCTTGTCTCTTTATAGAGCCTCTGTGTCATCCAACGGAGAAGGCAATGGCAACCCACTCCAGTATTCTTGCCTGGAGAATCCCAAGGACGGGGGAGCCTGGTGGGCTGCTGTCTGTGGGGTTGCACAGATTCGGACACGACTGAAGCGACTTAGCAGCAGCAGCAGCAGTGTCATCCGATATCCTTCCAAATGACAGTGGCATCAAATTGGTGTTCGAGGTGGGAGATACGAGAGGTAGTCCTGGAACATCAAGGCTAAGGACTAAAGAGATGGAGGGAGGCAGGGAATAGGAAGAAGCCTGGAAGGATTATCAAAAAAGAATTGGCAAACAACATTTCAAGTTTGCCCAGGCCTTACCGAGGGATACTCCTTACATTCCAAGGAACCTATGACAAGTTGTTCAAAGTTTAAGAAGGCTCCAAGGAAATAGCATTTGCTTTAGTTTTTCTAAATACAGGGTTCACTTGCCAACCCTAAAAGCCACGTGAACAACGCCCTCAATGTACCCTGCAGTGGTGGTTTTCCATTTAAACAGAATTTCATTTTAATGAAATAACATTGGTGTGCCCTCAAGTTAATTAAAACAGGATTTTACAGGTGGCTTCATAGTTTATAATTTGTGTTGCTTGAGCCAGATATGCCTAAGCATTTAGAAAACCCGAAGTATTTTATCTCTCTGATCTTTTATACTTTCTTTTCAAGAACGATGCTTTGATACTCTTTGTCACAAAGAGGGCTGGAGAGACAGGACTTTTAGTAAAATCAACATTTGTTTGCAGGAGAAGCAGCCCCCGCAACCAGAATAATGACCTTGGAAAGAGTCTTGGGTGATGGGCTGATTACAATGACTGGATATAAAGGACTGACTGTGTAGCCGCCAGAAAGAAACACATTTTTGTAATATCTCTGTTGTTTCTATTGGCCTGGCCTTCCTTGCATTCACCATGGGAACTGAGTCAACAAGTTTGCTTGCTTTTATTTCACTGATTGCAGCACATTCTTTTTTTTTCCCCCTCCACATACAGGGAAAAAAGAGTAAAGAACAAATGAAAGTCAAAGACTTGATGATCCAAAAAAAAATGGGTATAATTTTATTTATCTTTAAATCCAGCTGCAAAAGTGACTAGCTGCAAGCTTTATTCCATCTGCTCTCTCTGAGGACCTCAGCCTGACCTTGTGGAACCTTCTTTCTGGGAAGTTAAAGAATTTCCAGGATTAGCTCAAGCTTGGAGGCTGCCAACTGTGACAATCTACAAAGCCCTCTTAGGTAATGATTCAGACGCCACTTCTGCTCAAGGCCAAGATGGTCCCTGATGAATTGGAAATATTCTAATTTCCTAGGCCTAGACCATAAAGCAAACTGACCCCGGAAGAATTACAGGAGGGAAGTTCAATATATCTGCATACTAAAGCCTCAACAACAGATATATCTGTGACAACAGAAATGTAATTGAACTTGAAAAGCAGGAATTAAGAGGTCATCAGAATTAAATTTAAAAAAAGAATATTGGAAGGAGGGGAGGAGGAAGGGAGGGAGGGAAAGAGGGAGGGAGGAGAGAGGGAGAGAAAGAAAGTTTTACAAATTTAATAGCAATTGATCTTCATCACCTGATTCTGGAAGAAGGCATTTTCTGAATATCTCCTGAACTGAACGTGTGAATTCTCCAGAAGAAGGTCAAGTTTCCAGTGCCAATCAGATACAATGCCAAATATCTCTCACCATTATAATCCCAAGGTGAGGAAAGGGGAAGAATGAATTAATGGTCTCAGTTTATCGCTGGATGGCCCGGAGAAGTGTATGGCTTTGGATCCTACCAAGGATAGTACTAGTTTAATGTAGCCTAGAGCTCACCCTAACCACTCCTCTGACATGTCTTTCCCTGTGTCTCCTGAACAGTCCAGACATCTGGGTAGGTAATAGAGCAATAAAGTGAGCTTCCAATTTGATTCTGTGATGAACTTATTCTGTGACTTCCTTGGCCTCAGTTTCTCCATTTGAAAAATGAAGGAGTAGGACTAGAGGGCCTCTAATACCCCCTCCATCTCTAATATGCCCTTAAACTACTGTATCTCTGCATAGATTGGCTCCAGCCTTTTCCCCAGCCACACCATATTTTCTATCTTTGTAGTTTTATCCAGTGCTGGTCCCTACGGGTGCCTTACAGTGTCTGAGGAGTCTCAGGTCAGGAATTCAAGCTTTACTGGCCACTTTTCTTCACTCCTACAGAAGAAAGTTAAAGTCAGAATACCAGTGTTCTAGGTGACCTCACTCAGGAAAACCCACTGGCATATGCCAGTGGATACATTCCAAATGGGAAAGGATGAAGACCCAAATGGGGAGATTAATCATGTAAATAAAAACTACAACAGGGTAAGTTCTTCATGCTAACATCTAGGAAATCAATGGGTAGCTTTTGAAATAAATGACTAGAACTTCAGGGCTCAAATGTTTCCACTAACCAAGATTTGCAGTCTAGTTTATGACCCAGCTCATCAACTATCTCCATGACAATGGGTTTCCACAATGTTAGTTGAGGAAATTTTAAGAATAGTCAGCAACTCCAAGGAACTTTTCATTCAAAGATATTAAAAATGTTATGTAAGTATTATTTCTTATGATCTCAAACAGATGTGGCAATGAGATTCTCCATTTGAGAAATATAGGACATTTTATCAATTTATCTAGGATAAGAGTGTAAGTACTAGACCAGAGACTCCAATAAGTCACTCACAGAATTACCTGGATTCCAAATGGGTTACATGTTATCTGAAAACCTGTATTTAAAACAGTAGAGAGAAATTTAGAAGATTCATTGAGAAGCAAGAGGTCCAATTCAATCCTGAGTATCTGATTTCCCTGGTGACTCACAGGTCCATTTGCTTATTATCTTTATTTAGAAGTCTTTTGGAAGACTGACCAGGATGGATCAAATCCAGATCTATCAAAATGACTAATACAGATAATAATGTGTGTTCCTGATTTTTTTTAAAAAGTAAGTTTTCATTTTTCTACCTTTCAGGTCAATTCAGAATGCAACCTTCTTAAGACAGACCAAGGTTTAGAATACTTTGGTAGATCTAATATATTAAACAAAAAAGCAAATCATGAAGTAGTATGTGCACTGTGGTCTAATTTTTGAAAAAAAATGTACATAAGTATTATATGCATAGAAAAGAGGATAAAATTATAAACATTGATATTTTACATTATCTTACTGGAATGGCATTATGATTTTTATTTGCTTTTTTGGTTATCTATATCTTTTATTGGTACATACAGCAACATGGATAAATTTCATAAACATAATGTTGAGCAAAAGGTAACATTAGCAAAAAAATCTATTACATGATTCTGTTTATATGAAGTTTAAATACAGGCAAAACTGATCTATGTTTGTAGAAATCTGGATAGTGGTTACCTTTGGTGGAGGCGTTCGGGGTAGTGATAGAAATGGGGAGCTTCTAGGGTATATTAATGTCCCTTTTTCTTACTTTGATGTGGTTACACATGTGTGTTTGCTGGAAAAGTTCACAGAGTTGTCCACTCATGATGCATACACTTTTTTGTTTGTGTTATGCTGCACTTTTAAAGTTACTGAAATGAAAACCAAATGAAGCTAAACCAAACCCGCATCCAGAGGCTTCCTTACACACACACATACACACACTCACACACACACACACACACACACACAGTCAAGAAGTTGAGAGAAACGACTGTTCTTTTTGGGTGGGGAGGGATACTTCAAACTGGACTTTCAGGTATACAACTGTCTCCTTTGGATGGTAGTGATCCCATGGAGAAGACGACAATATCCCCGTAGCTTCGTCTCTGAGGAAAGGGGCCTGGAACCAGCCTCCACAAAGGCAGGAAGGGAAATTCAAATCTACGTCACAGAAGGGTCCTGATCTGTGTGTATCAGTGTGTCCTTCCCCTGACGACACCATGTTGATGGTGACTCTGGAAATCCAGGTTTTCATTTGACTCAGCCTCACTATAAGGCTTGATGAATCAGCCTGGACCAGATACGGCCACACTGGGAGGTGCACTTCCCGCACTGAGCGTGCATTCATAAAAACAAGCGAAAGTGACTATATTTGCTAGAAGAGAGGCTCTGTGAAGGCCAGGACCTCATATCCCCAGCGCCTAATGCAAGTCCTGGCACAGAATAGAGGCTTAATAAATATTTTTGAAGTGAGGGAGTATATAAATCCACTTTCAAAAAGAGGAAACTGTTACAGCTCAAGTAGAAGTTACCATGAATGGTAAACAGAAAGGAAAAAGATGTAGTAAGATGACATATATTTAGTGATTTGTGTCTCTGTTTGTCGCTTCAGTGTGCCTCAAGGAAGCTAAGTCAGAAATGGGGAGGTTTATGTTGCTGTAGATTTTTGGTAAAACCATTTACAAAAGCACTGTCCAATAAAAATACAATATAGCCCATAAATATAATTTAAAATTTTGTAATAGCCACATGAAAAAAAGAAAAAGGTAAAATAAATGTGAATAATATATCTTATTTAGTATGTCTGCAGCATTATCAGATCAGCATGAAATCAATATGAAAATAAAGATATTTTACATTATTTTCCCTGATACTAAGTCTTTGTGATCCAGTGTATATTTCACACTTATAGTACATTTCAAACGCTTAATAGCCATATGTATCTAGTGACTATTGTATCAACAATGCAGATCTAGGGGCATATCCATTTGGTGGAAATTCTTTTACAAAGATGAACAGGGTATGTGTGTGTATGTGTGTAAAACTGCCAGAGAGAAAGAAAAAAAAAACTGACACTGACTTGATGGTATTTAATACCAGCTCCATCTGTTCCTGAAAGCAGCTATGTTCCAGTTTTTAGTTCCTATAGATACGCCAGTATCCTTTGAGAATTTCCAATTTCTGCTTAAGCTACTTCAAGTATGGCTTCTGTCACTTGGAATAAAAAGAGTCCTAATTTATAAAGATAAATATAGGGAAAACACGCCCATAGGTGCATCCTGTTTTAGAGGCACAACATCTGCCTAGATGTTGTTGACACTAAATCAGCATTGTTGAATTTATAAATCAAGAAATAAAAGCATTAACAAAAATTTAATTCTGAAAGATTTTTTCTATTACTTGCTGTAGGTTGCACCATCAATTTGTACATCACTTTTGAGAACAAATGAACCAAAGTCTTGTTCTAGCTTGAAGTATTCCAGGTGCATTTTAACTGTAAATTCTGAATCAAACAGGAGTTTAATAAGGTGCAGGCGCTACAAGTTACCTGGATACCATCCATCTGAGACTGCTGCAATGTAAAAGAAATGAAAGAACAGCCTTTCTATCAGCCAACATCCCTCCTACTTCATCTCAGGGTTTGTCTTTCTGCCAACACACATTTATTTCTGTGTGTCTTTGGTTAAACATGGAACTGGAATTTGAGGGGAATGGGTCGAGAGCTTAACTTCACTGAGGTTAACTTCATTCTGCTATAGGTCCAGATCTGAATGGGAGAGGTGATATCAATGTAGAGTTTTGTCTGGATTCTAATTTTCCCATGTCACAAACCAGTCTTTGGGCATCCTAAATGCATATGTTGTCCCAGTTCCCAGGACATTACGGCAGGCAATTACTGCCAGCAAGGTGGAAAGGCACAACTAAATGAGAGGCTAAAACAATCACCCTCCTGCTGCTTGATGGGAAACCCTCCTGGGGTGAGAAGAGAGAGAATTCTATAGTGAGGGTTTCTGGATTGGCTTTCAAACCCTCTAATGCCAAAGGCACATGCGATCCAGGGAGACTGGAAGAGATGGTAAAGGCCAAAGGGTACTGCGCAGTATCAGGGCAGAGAGTCAGAAAGGACCAAAAAGAGCAAGCTCTTCATCACCTCCTGCTGTTAAAATTCCCTGAGGAGCCCTGCAGGGACTGAACGTGGGAGGAAGTCTGCAGAATTCTCTGTAACTCCTGCCATCACAAGAGGTGTGAGCTATTGAGTGCCAAGGAGAGAGATGGGGAACGGTATGTTACTGCTACATTTGTCTATGTCATAGGCTTGTAAAGGCTTTATATCCTGCGTAGATCATTCATCATTTGAATTGGGAACTTAACCCAATTGTCTGTGGAGTTGTTCCTGATCTGCCCTGGTTGAAAGGGTTAAGCAGGTCAAAGAATACTTAACCTCTAATATTTGAATTTTCTGCTCGTGATGAGTAGGAGAGGCACTTAGCAGATGGAGAAAGCAGGGGCTTTTGGCTTCCGAGGAGAACAAGAACTTACCTGTGGCCTTATGCAAGTCCCTGCTTTTATCTCAAAGTTTAAATTTGTAAAAAACACAGGCCAACATAAACTTTCAAAATATACTGCCCTAAATGTTAATAAGAGCACATCTGAAGAACCTACAGATTCTGGAAACAATGCTGAGGAAATAGGCAGATTAAGGGGCCACATTAAGTGACCACAGTAAATGGCTAAAAGCATAGACTCCGGAGCTGAGGTCAGGTTTCAACTCTGACTCTGCTACTTACTAGCTGTGTGCCTTTGGACAAACTACTTAATCTCTCAATGTCTCAGTTTCCTCATTCATAAATCACAGAGGACATCGGTAATCAAAAAGTAAGTGAAAATGTTAGCTCTTCAGTTGAGTCTGCCTCTTTGCGATCTCATGACTGTAGCCTGCCAGGCTCCTCTGTCCATGGAATTCTCCAGGCAAGAATTCTGGAGGGGGTTACCATTCTGTTCCCCAGGGGATCTTCCCAACCCAGGGCTTGAACCCAGGTTTCCTGCATTGCAGGCAGATTCTTTACCAACTGAGCCACAAGGGGAGCCCATCTGTAATCATAGGTAGCATTAAATGAGTTCATACAAGTTAAGTGCCCAGAGCAGTGTCTGGCAAGATTAGTAAATTTTACTACTAACAAGCACAACACACTTTCATTTTCAGAGATGGAAAAGACTTCACAAAATATTGAACCCTCAGAAAACACCTTTTCACAGATGAGAAAACCAAGGGCCAGAGAGGTCAAAATAAGTGAACAGAAATGACTCGCATAGCCCAACCAGTCTGTCAGCAGAGACAATGACATTCTTGAAAAACAGTTCTCAAAAAGTTCTTACTGCTGGACTAGGACCAGAAATGAGACATTTCTGTCCTCCTGGTTACTCCTCCTTGGTACTGTCCTGGGGGATAAATTAGGGCTCACTTGTTCTTAATTGCCCAGTGGGCTCTCGTGCCCATCAGCATTTTCAGAAAGGATGAAAGACCATTTGGTTGATAGTATGTAGTGCCATCAAACTTCCAAGATGGTCAGCCTGAAATTGCAGTTGCCTTGGTGGGGTGGGGGTGAGGTCAGGTGCAGGGAACAGGGTGCCAGTGAATAAAAGGCCAAAGAGTCTTCTGGAAAGGCGCAGGCCTGGCAAGCTGCCCACTGTGGAAGGCAGCAGCCCAGCTGACAGGAGAGTCAGGCTAAGCAGTCCCACCATCTCCTGGAGATCTGGATCAAGCTCACAGCCAGGGGAAGTGGGGATTAACACAGTGTGGTATCCGAGCTAATGAGTTAGCAAAACAGAGACAGATGGCAACTGCAGTAACTTAACTCTCCCATCTCTGTTTGCAATGCGCTCCACTAGCTTCTCCTCTGTCCTCCTGTTATCTAACTCTGCCCGGCCCTCTTGGCCCATCTCAGAAGATCATGGTCACAGAGAAACCATCCTGTGTGAAAAAAAAAAAAAAAGCTGTAACAGGACTTTCTAAATATAACTATCACCCACAAGTGGGGTGTAGTGGTGAGAATGTCTTTCAGACAGCTTTGGAGAGATACTGACCTTTGGTTCTAAAGGAAAAGCAAACTTAATTTTATTGAATTGTTATTTTATGCTTGACATATGATTCCTCATAACAACTGCTTAAAAGGCACACAGTTGCAAACAAGAATGCTCAGAAGGGTATAATTTATAACTTGGGGATGAAAACAAGAAAAGGGAACTTTTATTCTGAACCCAAAATAAGTTTCCTTTAGTCAGAACTATAGACTGTGGAACAGTTTCCTTCATAGGCATTTATCACATGTGATAAATGATGCTTGTGCATGCTTAGACCAGACCTTGCCACTTCGGAAGGCAAACAGCCACTTTACAAGTTATTTTCCACACTGTACTTCTTGTAGGGTTTTTTTTTTTTTCTGCTTCTTTTTCACTGGTCATTGTTTCCAGGTGGTAATATTGTGTCAGCTGCTCGGAGACTCACCTGGCATGGAGGCCAGCTGAGATTGAGCCCTACTGGAAAACCTGTCTCATACTTTTGAAAATTGGTTCATTTTTATAATAATCTCTTTAGTAACAAAATTCCAATATGTAAACAACAGAAGATCTTCAGAAAGAAAAAGAAGCTTAAAATATCCCTGACTTACGTATTTTGGTAAATGTTCCCCACTCCTGCTATTCCACCTCTTTATTTCATTCAGTGAGGTAAATAAGAGGCTTAAAAAAGTTAATTTAAACATCACTGATGCAAATGGGTTTTGCTTTTGCAAAGTGAAAAGCTGACTCATGAGAAGAAACTTAAATGGTCACTGAATTATTCAATAGATCGTGCACCTAAATAGAGATATTGAGAAAGAAGCCTGTATCCCCCAATTTGCTTACCCAGTGACCCTCTGGGGGCTCCTTGCTCACCTCTGTCTTCTTAGAACAGGATCTTGGGACTGACACAGTGAAAGTGATCATCTGTAAGGATCTACAGCTTGTCAGCCAGCAGGGTCAATTCTAGACCAAAGGATATCTAGGGAAATACTTATAGTCTACCCTTCATCATATGCCTAATAATTAGGAGCAGTAAAATATGCCTGTGGAGATCTTGAATATTGGGTACAGAAAGTAATGCTCTGAGGGAACGAAATACAACCTTTTTGGAAGTGGAACTTCATTGTGAAACACACTTCCCAACCCTAAGAGTCAACTGTCTTTCATGGGAAGTTAAGTAGGCACAACTTCCTTGTAAAAAGAGGAGGATATCCTGAAGAATGGAAACTGGTAAGTGATCAGCATCTAGTTCAGTTACATTTCCTGCATTGTACACTATAGGGTTTCTCAGCCTCAGCACTGTTGGCATTTTGGCTGGGTAAGTCTTGGTTGTTGTCTCGTACATTATAGGATGTTCAGCAGCATCCTCCAGAAGTATCCCCCTCTAGTTGTTATAACCAAAATGACTTCAGACATTGCCAAACATCCCTGGAGTGGCAACATCATCCCAGGTTGAGAATAACTGGTACATTAGCACATAAGGTAGAGCTAAAATTCTGAAAAAGCTTGAATAGGAGACTTAATATAAACTTAACAGCCGATGCTTTGAAAAGTTAAGTAATTAGCTTGTGATATATATCTTTATCTTGCTTAATAAGAATCCAGCTCATAAGCATCCAAACAGAATAAAATACTGACGGAGAACCAGCACCAAATGACAAGAGGCATTGATTACTTTCCAAAGGGGAGACATTTAAGATCTATACATGGATACATGTGTATGTATGGCTGAATCCCTTTGCTGTTCACTTGAAACTGTCACAACATTGTTGATCAGCTATACTCCAAAACAAAGTAAAAAGTTTAATTTAAAAAAGAAGGAGATATTTAAGAGCAAATTAAGTATTAACTGATTTTCTCCCCAGCTGATTTCTTATCTAGGAAGAAGAATCAGAGGAAACGAAAGGAATATAAGAAATATAAACAAGGCCATCTGGTATCAGAAAGTACAGTGATCTGAGTCTAAAGACCAACAGGGCTGGGCTCAGTTGAGCCAGAAAAAGCCATGTGACACTGTGCCGCTGATTTAACAAGAGGATTTTTTTTTTCCCCACTTGTCTCTAAGAGTCCTTTCAAGCTTTTACCATGTCACCTTCATATCCTAGGAAGCTCTCAACATACCATCAGTAGGATATGTCTTTAAAGTGTTTTTTGGAGTAACCAGGATACTTTTATGCTGGTCCAATCCGTGAGATGGCTGGTCCAAGTTAAAGCTAGATAAGGGAATACAACCTCAAAATCCTCATTTCGTTCACATGGGTGAGCAAATTAACTATACTGAGTAGCATCTAAAGAGTGTTAAGTTCTGCATCCTTGTGGGACTGACAAAGTGTCATCTGCAATAGCTATTCTTTCAGTGAATGAATGAAGGAATGGTTTTGGAACCTAATTACAGGGAAACTCTACTCTATGGCATTTAAACAGAAATTCACCAAGATTGATTTAATGGAATTAGAAAATAAAACTGTATTGCTTTAAGTGAAACTCACATTACCAAAATTCTTCTAGTTCAGTTCAGTTCAGTCACTCAGTCGTGTCTGACTCTTTGAGACCCCATGAATTGCAGCATGCCAGGCCTCTCTGTCCTGTCCTATCTTTTTGCCTTTTCATACTGTTCATGGGGTTCTCAAGGCAAGAATACTGAAGTGGTTTGCCATGCCCTTCTCCAGTGGACCACATTCTGTCAGACCTCTCCACCATGACCCATCCGTCTTGGGTGGCCCCACACGGCATGGCTTAGTTTCATTGAGATAGACAAGGCTGTGGTCCGTGTGATCAGATTAGCTAGTTTTCTGTAATTTTAGTTTCAGTGTTTCTGCCCTCTGATGCCCTCTCGCAACACTTACCGTCTTACTTGGGTTTCTCCTACCTTCTAAGGAACAGGTAAAAATATATATCCTAGGGATGACTACCTGGTAAAGCGAAAAGATGAGAATTCTGGTGGCCCAGATTCTAACTAGCTAATGAGCCGTGTGATCCTAAAAGTCCCTTACTGTCAATGGAACTTGGTTTCCTCATCCAAAATATGAAGTC
Organism: Giraffa tippelskirchi; assembly: GCF_054371585.1. Lineage (NCBI taxonomy): Eukaryota > Metazoa > Chordata > Mammalia > Artiodactyla > Giraffidae > Giraffa > Giraffa tippelskirchi. The sequence goes on along the minus strand of NC_137281.1, from coordinate 140,452,000 downwards.
ACTTTCAGCAGCTAAATCTGGTGATGGACAGGATGAAGAAAAGAGAATATATAGAAAAGCTGGAAAAAATGAAGAATTTAAAATAGACATAAAAATGATTTCATGGCTTAGGTTCTACTCTTTTTATTTAGAATTCTGTCAATAGATGCTGGTTAAATGGACTCTGTTGGTCAGATCTAACTTAAAATGACCGAAGTGTCCGCCTCATTTATTTTCACAAGACTAGAGTCACTACCCTTTCAAACTGAAGTTTGCTTCATGCGGGTTTCCACAAACACAGCCTCAGTGGAGGGAGAATTAAAACATAGTTTTCCTCCTGCAATTCAAGTGTTCTAACCTAACACCGAGAACCCTGGGACTGCAACAAAACATGTGGGTTATCTTTTCACTGCAGCGTCACTGGAGGGGCTGTACCAGCCCAGCTTCTGAGGAGCATGGCATAGACATAGCTCAGAGACTTGGCTTTTCTCAGTTTCTTTTTCAACCGATGAATCGCTGTGACTGTAAAAGCCAGTGATCCCTACTCCATCCCCCTCTCCGCCCACCTCCATCTCTCTGAGGGGAATTATAATGTGATTAAATACTCTTAATTATACACACACACTGACATCCTGAGGAAACTGATGAAAACTACCTGGCAGAAAGTATAGGTGTATATTAACTCTAACCATCTGGGACTTGCTGGGGCACTAACCACAATCCTTGGCTTTTACTCCCCAAGTGAGATGTCATTCCAAGACCATGTGTGTGGTCAGTTAATCATGTGTGTTTCAGTTTGGCTGGGTGACCATGCTCTGCAATTTCACTCTGGTCCCCTCACATCCTTAGCTTTTCAATATGACCAACAACTGCTGTCAGAGAGGGATAATCGGGAGGCAAAGGAGCCTCCTTATTGACCAGCCGGAGCCAGACCTATCCCACACAGTTCCCAGGAGCTACTTTGAAGCCCACTTTAGCACAAGAACATCTCCAGAACCCTGGGGCTCCGAGAAAGAACCAATTTAAGAAAATGACAGCAAAAGAAAAAAAGAAGCCTGGAATTTCAGGAAGTGGTTCCAGGAACAATGAGTACATAAAAAAGCAGAGGAATCACTTTTTCCAGGCAATCCACTTTCATAGACAATGCAATCATATGACAATAACCATCATTTATGAGTATGTGAGTGAACACTATATGTTTATAGACACCACTACAGCCGCCAACAGCGGAAGAGGGTGACTAGATCCCTTTGTGACCAGGAGACTCCGTGGTCAGCTTGCTAAAACTTCACCACACCCTTGGGAGCCTAGCTTACCAGCCCAGAGAGAGCTGCCTTGATTGAAACGTGATGTCCCTGGTCACTAATAGTTCTCTTGGGAAGCAGAGGGAAAGCAGCCAAACCACACCATGGAAGGAGCACAGCAAACATCCCTCCCCTCTCCACTCAGACATAGCCTGACCACAGAAACTGTCTTCCCACCTACTGCTCAGCTTTCCATCCTCATCCTCTAACTCGGTTCCACAGATCTGCCTTTCCATGTGCTCTTTACACATATCCATCATTCCCCTCCTCTCCCTATGGTGGGAGTTGATTATTTCAGTCAGCTCCAGGCAAAGTGACACCATTTCCTACATCTCCTCTGAGCCGAGGAAACCGATCACAGGCAGGAAGGTAGATAAAGCCAGGAAGGGGATTTCCTCTGCTGGCCTGTCAGTGCACCTCTCTCTCAGCAGTTCCCTGTTCTTTTCCCTTTAGAGCACTTGGCAGTCTTTGAGCAAATCCAATTGCCTGAGAACTTGAAAAAATGTTGGCAAAAATCTGTGCAGCAAAAATTATCTCCAATGTATGAGTTTTATCGGAAGGATGATTTCTTTAGACTTGTTCATCTATGCACTCATCCTCCAATAAATATTTATTGAGTAATCTCAAAGTACAAGGAACTGGCCTAGTAAGACCAGCTAGGTCTTTCAGTAAATAATGTCATATGACTTATGTCAAGCTGAACAAGCCTGGTAATATTAGTCTATCCTAAGTGAGAAGCTTCACTTAAAATTTCCTGGAACAAAACCAGAGTGGAACAGCACAATATGGCAAATAACAACTACCCAGTATATACTGCTGCTATTATTGGATGAAGAAGCATTATTGTTGGAAAGAACAAGTAAACTGAGTCAGAAGATAGGAGGCCTAATGGACTTATGGACATGGCTGGGGGCCGAGGGAGGAGAGGGTGGGATTGTGGAGAGAGTAACATGGAAACAACAGACTGGTTCCAAATAGGAAAAGGAGTAAGTCAAGGCTGTATATTGTCACCCCGCTTATTTAACTTATATGCAGAGTACATCATGAGAAACGCTGGGCTGGAAGAAACACAAGCTAGAATCAAGATTGCTGGGAGAAATATCAATAACCTCAGATATGCAGCTGACACCACCCTTATGGCAGAAAGTGAAGAAGAACTAAAGAGCCTCTTGATGAAAGTGAGAGAGGAGAGTGAAAAAGTTGGCTTAAAGCTCAACATTCAGAAAACTAAGATCATGGCATCTGGTCCCATCACTTCATGGGAAATAGATGGGGAAACAGTGGAAACAGTGTCAGACTTTATTTTTGGGGCTCTAAAATCACTGCTGATGGTGATTGCAGCCATGAAATTAAAAGATGCTTACTCCTTGGAAGGAAGGTTATGGACAACCTAGATAGCATATTTAAAAGCAGAGACATTACTTTGCCAACAAAAGTCCATCTAGTCAAGGCTATGGTTTTTCCAGTGGTCATGTATGGATGTGAGAGTTGGACGGTGAAGAAAGCTGAGCGCTGAAGAATTGATGCTTTTGAACTGTGGTGTTGGAGAAGACTCTTGAGAGTCCCTTGGACTACAAGGAGATCCAATCAATCCATCCTAAAGGAGATCAATCCTGGGTGTTCATTGGAAGGACTGATGTTGAAGCTGAAACTCCAATACTTTGGCCACCTCATGCGAAGAGTTGACTCATTGGAAAAGACCCTGATGCTGGGTAGGATTGTGGGCAGGAGGAGAAGGGGACGACAGAGGATGAGATGGTTGGATGGCATCACTGACTCGATGGACATGGGTTTGGGTAGACTCCGGGAGTTGGTGATGGACAGAGAGGCCTGGCGTGCTGCAATTCATGGGGTCGCAAAGAGTCGGACACGACTGAGCGACTGAACTGAACTGAACATGGAAACACACATTAGCATATGTAAAATAGATAGCCAATGGGAGCTTGCTGTATGACTCAGGGAACTCAAACCGGGGCTTGGTAACAACCTAGAGGGGAGGGATGAGGGGGAGGTGGGAGGGATGTTCAAGTGGGAGGGGCCATGGGTAGACCTACGGCTGATTCATGTTGATGTCTGGTAGAAACTAACACAATACTGTAAAGCAATTATTCTTCAATTAAAAAGAAATTTTTAAAAAAAGAAAAAGAAAAGATAGGAGGCATCTCTGGACCTCAGCGTCTTCATCTGTAAAATGGGGCTCCTGCTACTTGTTTGCTTACAAAATGAGATTGCGAGAATCAAAAGAAATAATCTACATGAAAGAAGGCATTTTGTATAGTCTGAAAATAGAGGCATATATAAACTACAGCTGCGATTGCTCAGTCTTAAGGTCACAGATGAGAGGAGCTCATCTTTTCACTTCAACCAACCCAGAAGCCTTTACAGAAGGTGGTCTCAACCAGGTCAATTACCAATAAATTAGCTCATCTGAGTCTTAAAGGGAAAGAGAAATTGCTTTGGGGAGAAACATGCTCTATGAATTAATACATAGTGATTGAAAACAGGGGCTATTTCAGTTATGAAAACTAAAGAAGCCCACGTGCTAGAAGACTCAAATATATTAGGATGGTCTAAAAATAATTAGGATGAGTAGGATGAGGATAAGAAAGTTAGTGCTAATATTTTGTCCCACTTATATATCTAGTTTATGAGTATATGGAAATAGTCCAGGGTTTCTCAAAGGGGAATGATACATGGCTTCCTTTTAGAGGAGAAAAATTATTTGAGAAACCAAAAATACATTTAAAAACCTCTAAGAGACCTTAGTCTGAGTTTCAGAATTGTCAACTTAAGAAACTTAGGATTTACTTATGGAAAATGTCTTTTCATTGCAAAGCATTGTCTTCATAATAAAAAAAAATATAAAAAATATAAAACCCTACAGGATGTGCAGATTCCAAGTTGCCACAGCCCCCATTTTGAGAAATCTTGATTCTTGTCTCACCCCTTCCTTTTATGGATGAAGGAACTCAGGTCTGTGAAGACACTGACTCCTAAGCCACACAAATAAAGGGCTATTAGCAAAAGCAAGCCAGAAGTCTAGGTCACCTGATTTCTAGAGCAAAGCCTTTTCCTTCTTTAGACAAGGCCTCCTCTGTTTGTGGCAGAGCTCACTATCTGCTCCAGACAGATACTGGTATTGTGTTAGCCCACAGACAGGGAAACAGATGGAGGCGACGTTTGAAGGGGAGGTGACGTGGGTGTGGCTGATGAGGAAAGTTGCAGCTGGGCCAGCAATTTGTAAGAAAGGTATTTCCAAGGAGAGATTCTTTTGCTCACCATTGAAACAAAGGAACTTTGGGTAGAAAACCAAACAGTTTTAATAGTGGTAGCATTTCTGCCTAACAAGTTTGGGCAGAAAAGTAGGAAGAATATGGTCTCAAGCTAAAAACCAGAGAGAAACTGCAGAAGGTATGAGGTTATAATTCAGGGTGGCCAATTTAATCAGCTCATATTCATTAAACACCCACATACACATGGCACTTTACAACAAACCCCTTTCCTCACGCTGAAGCATCCATGGGCCTGTTTTAAACGGGCCACCCTGTACATGTTGGGAATCTGGCCAAGGTGTTAAGGCAACTGCTTCCCTTCCTAAGAAAAATAGGGCAGATTTTTAGACGACCACAAGTAAAGCTTAAGGCTTCTTGTTTTACATCCCATCTGAAAGCTGGGAAAGACTTAGGGAATCTGTTTTCCAAGTATCTGTTTGCAAAACTCAGTAATACATTAAGTCTTTCCATTTTAGACCAATTATATCCTATACTCTCTGCATTCCCAGACTTTACCCTACAGTTTCCCTGGATGCATTCCTTCTATTGGAACTGAACTCAAGTGCTTTATGAGTATTCCCACATAATGACTGAAGCATTATGGCCCTTGAGTTATGCATAATTAGCCAATCAATGATTTTGGTCACTTCCGGCCTTTGCATAATAAACTCGTTGTAATTCAGAAGGCATGTTCTTACCTCTGCCTGTGAAAACTGCCAAGAATATTTTCAGCCTTACTGATTTATCAAGGAACTTTTGATTGTGATCTGATGAGAAGATTGACTGGGCCCGCTGCCTTGACCCTTCCCTGGAACAGCTCCTAACAAGTTTTTGGTGTTAGGTGGTCTCGGAATATCAGGGAGCAATGCCACATAAGTCATCCCACTTGGGTCCTTGCTCAGCTGTGTTGGGACGTTCTGTGACTTTTCCAAGATATCTCTGATCATTCCAAAGATTGTGACCCATACAAGAGAAACATCAGATGTTCAGGCAAGACTAAAAAAATTGCCCTGACATCAGATCATTCTCTGATAACTTTCTTATTCTTGCATGATGATATCCACGACAAGATCATAGGATGCTCAGGACAAGACTCAAGGTATCTTAATTACTGCTAATAATGCAAAGCATATAGTAGGTACTCAACTGACCACTGCTGGCTGATTGGTTGTTTTTAGGTTTAATTTGGTTTTGTTTCAGCAGGTGGCTTAGGAAGGTGAGATGGGCTCAAGAGGTAGTTGACACAAAAGGCTTGTTTGCAGGAACTCTGTCTGTCTCCAGAGATATAAGCAGAGAGAAACAGGTAGTTTTCAAGGAGTTTGGTGAACAATCATAAGAGCTATAATGTAATAAGGCTATTTTAATATCCCCTTCCCTTTTTACAAAATCCTTAGGTTGTCCTGATGACTCTGCCTTGGGTATGCATAGCATAAATTGCAGGTGACTTATTTGGCATGTCCCCCTCAGGGGGCTTTCCTGGTGTCTTAGACAGTAAAGAATCTGCCTGCAATGCAGGAGACCAGGGTTCAATCCCTGGATCAGGAAGATCCCCTGGAGAAAGAAATGGCAACCCACTCCAGTATTCTTGCCTGAAGAATTCCATGGACAGAGGAGCCTGGTGAGCTATAGTCCATGGAGTCACAAAGAGGCAGACACGACTGAGCGACTAACACTTGTACTACTTTCCTAGTTCACGAGTGAGTTGGGGGCCTTGAATCCCTAGGAATCCTCTAGCTTAAGAAATAGAACCATATCAATATTCTGAAAGCCCCTTGTGCAATCCCCAACGGCACCATTTTATCTCCAACCCGAGTTAACCTTTATTCTAAGCTTGGTGATTTTCAGTCAAGCTACCATCAACACTTCAAAAGAAGTAAGTCGTGTCTGACTTTTTGCAACCCTATGGACTGTAGCCCTCCAGGCTCCTCTGTCTGTGGGATTCTCCAGGCAAGAGTACTAGAGTGGGTTGCCATCCCCTTTTCCAGGGGATCTTCCCAACCCAGGATCAAACCTGGGTCTCCCACATTGCAAGCGGATTCTTTACTATCTGAGCCACCAGGAAAGCCCGTCAACACTTCAAAAATCCTATCAAATTTACACAGGATAAGGCTCCCTAAGCCAGTATAAGGGATAGACTTACTTTTCACTGGGATGAAATCAGATAATTCATTAATTCCCTCAGCAAATGTTTCTTGAATGTCCACTAAGTGTCAAATGAAGGCTTGGGCACTGGGAAAATCACTGTGAACAAGACAGGTGCGGTTCTCGTGCTCCTGGAGCCTACAGCCTAGATGAGCAAATAGTTACACAAGTAATTAGTTATAATTGTGAAAAGTGCTCTGTTGAGGTTAAGGACACTCTGTGAGGTATAACTTAAGGCCACAGCCCAAGAATGGTCACAGGGTCTGTGAAGGTGGCCCTAAGAAAGAACCATGAAGACCTGAGCCAGAGACGATGCAGCATGACCACATTAGGCATCAACAAGAAAACCAAATCATTATCTAACCATTATGGTTTGTTTACTAGACCCAAACCTTCAAAATGTGGGGTCTGACTTATATACACTACCATGTGTAAGATAGTTAGCTAGTGGGAACTGCTGCATAACAGAGAGGGTTCAGCTTGGTGCTCTGGGATGACCTAGAGGGGAGGGTTCCTCCCCTCTAGGTCATAAGGGGTATGAGAGGGAGGGCCAAGAGGGAGGGGATACGTGTATACTTATGGCTGATTTACACGGCTACACGGCAGAAACCAACACAACATCAAAGCAACACTATATTCCTTTTTCTTTTTAAACGTGAGGTCTGTAAAAAGAAATACAACAAATAGTGAATTGTTTAGGAACCACTGCTCCAGAGTGACCCACTAGCCACAGAAGCTGAGACAGGGGAAAGTGTTATGAAAATCTAGCTTTAGCACTGCACAAAAGAAGATTAAAGAAGATCCTTGTACCCCAGCTCCTGGAGTGCCATTTCCCCAGATTAAGTAGCAGGCAAGTCTCAGGTCTAAATAGGGTAGTGCTAAGTTTCGGTTGTTGAAGCTGTTATAGCTCTACTAACCTTTACAGCCACGACTGTGTCAGTTTTTCCAAGCAGGAGAAACGGATGGAAAGCCAGGCCACATCTTAATAGGGCCCTGGTGAGCTAATGGGTGTGATTATTTCATTGTCTCGGATTCACGCCAGCCCAGGCTCATCAGATACAGGCACAATCCAGGAGAAACATGACCTCACTTTCGACATGGGACTGCGTGCTCAGATGCCAATAGGAATTTAGCGATCCCTCAGTGCAGGTAAAACTGAGCTCTTTACGGTTCCAGCTAATGAGAAGCATACCAAACTTACCTAAAACAGTAAAGCTAATATTGACGTTAACTTACTAGATACCGTGAGGGTAGGGGAAGCCAGGAAAAACTTTTGAGACCATCTGTGGTAAGCGTGTCACGTCCATATGAAGGGGTATATTTAAGATAAATTGCCATCTCTTTAAATGATTAAGTTTCAGATTTATGGAAAGCTATAACCCCACCAGCACCACAGGATCATTAAGCGGTTGGGGCTATAAAGGTGAGAATCTCAAGATTTTAGGTGTGCCACAAAGTGTCCACTGACTTGCAAAACCTTTGCCAAGGTGGCTTTTATCCCTCAGTTTTCCCGACGATAGAAAAGCAATTTTATCACTGAGCTCACACAACTGTGAGAAGAGCAAGGGCTCTGTAATCAGAAACATTCCTGCATTTGCTGATTCATTTTCAGAATCCCCTCATTATATCATGTCAACATTCACCGGAAGACCCCAGGAAACACAAGACAAGACTTCATGCATTCTAACTGCAGCTTATAGTAGGTTCAATCATTATTTACTCAATAAACTATTCCTGAGCATCTACTATGTGCCAGAGACCCTGTACTATACACTAGGGGTATAACAGGGACTAAAATCAGACTCACTTCCTGCTCCAGCAGACTTTAGCATTTGCCGAAGGCAAGTGCCAGAACTGACTCCTAACTCCTTTGTAAGCTGCAGCACTGGATAACTTAGTAATTTGTTAAGTTTCATTTCCTCATCTGAAAATGAAGATAATATAACCCATCTGGTATGTGAATGTGCCTAAAATTATATCTGACACATATAAGGTATGTACATGCTCAGTTGTGTTCGAATCTTTGCAACCCCAAGGACTGTAGCCCACCAGGCTCCTCTGTCCATGGAATTTTCCAGGCAAGAATGCTGGTGTGGATTGCCTTTTCCTTTCCCAGGGCATCTTCCCAACAGGGACTGAACCCATGTCTCTTGTGTCTCCTGCATGGGCAGGTAGATTTTTTAAATCACTGCACCACCTGGGAAGCTGACACATAAAAGGTGTCCAATAAATATTGGTTCTTTCCTTTCTTTCTCCAAATCACAAAGAAGACACTAATGTTTAGAGTTTCAATAAAAGACAGTTCACAAATTCAAATAAGCAAGCCATTATTACCATCGATCATTTAGTAAGCAATGCAGTTAGTGGAAAGATTTCTGGCTTTGGAAACACAGACAGCGGAATTAAATTACTGACTTTCCCTCTTACTGGATATGTGGTCTTGAGCACACTATTACTATTCAAATCCCTCTGGGTCTCCACGTCCTTATCTATAAAATGGCAATGATGGAGCAGTTTTGAAGGTTAAATAAGATGATCAATGCAACATGTCTAGGTTAATCAAGGTATATTATTCGCTCAGTCATGTCTGATTCTTTGCGACCCCACAGGCTTTAGCCTGCCAGGTTCCTCGGTCCATGGAATTCTCTAGGCAAGAATACTGGAATGAGTAGCCATTCCCTTCTCCAGAGGATCTTCCTGACCCAGGGATCGAACTCAGGTCTCCTGCATTGCAGACAGATTCTTTATCATCTGAGCCATCTGGTTAACCAATAAGCTGTGAAAAATAACTGGGTGATTAGCAAGTAATAAAGACACACACACGGCCTATCTCAAAGGAACTGGTTTGATGTAATTATTACAGTACTATTTGTATGTACTTTTCTTCATTTACTTCATTTATTAATAGAGCAACAAAAATACAGATTAAAGGAATATATCATTAATCATAAGGATGTAGTACATCACAACAGGATTTCTGGGAGAAGTAATGAAAAGTGCCACAAAAAGGCAATATCATTGAGACTTCCCTGGTGGTTCAGTGGTTAAGAATCCACCTTGCAATGCAAGGCAGTAAGTTCAATCCCTGGGTGGGGAGCTAAGACCTTCATATGCCTTGGAGCAATTAAGCCTGCATGTTGCAACTAGAAAGCCTATGTGCCACAACTACTGAAGACCATGTGTTCTGGAGTCCTTGTGCCACAACTAGAGAATCTGTGTACTGCAATGAAAGATCCTGTATGCTGCAACTAAGATCCAACACAGCCAAATTAAAAAAAAAAAAAGGTAATATCACCACCTTAAAGTGGGAAGAAAGTTCTGTTTGACTCTCCTGTTGCCATCCTTTCAAGGGCTCAAGAATTTTATCACCCATAAGCCTAGCTTTTTTACTTTCTAGTTATCAGAACACCAAGCAAGGATCTTAGAATATAAGAATTTTAATTAACCCCAGCATACTGATAGCATTTGAGCAGAATTCAATTATTTGCAAGGGAATATACTAGACATATACCACATGTGAAGTCCTCTGGTCATTATTCTCTTTCCCTAAGTGCGTCTGTAGTACATGCAGATGTGAGTCAAGACTTCTATCATAAATATAAAAGAGGCATAATGTGAATGGGGAATGATGATATGCTGAATTGATTTGGTGAGTGTCTCTAAGCAACCCAGTAAGGGACAGAATGAATTGGGTCAGCAATGCCCCTGGGAGAGCTGGGAAAAGTGACTTCTGCCAAGTGGGGCAAATAGGAAGGAGGCAAAGGCTGGCATAGCTTCCCAGCTCCACATACTCCATCGGGGGGATATAAACAGGGGGCAGGGGAGTCCTTAGAGATGGTTCACTTGACCACCAACATTTTATCCCTTCTTTATAAATCCCACTTTCTCTAGTCCACAGAGCTGGCAGCCACGTAAGTCATATCTTCTTCCTGAGCTCTGTCTCTGTCAAGTAAATTACGAAGTCTAGACCGGGTATCTGTTTTCCCATGAAATCATTAGGAATCAAGGCAGTGGTGGCTAAGTATAAAGCTTATCTGACTATTTCATGTCTTCTGCAGTCTCCAACATTCTCTTCCGTCTCTCCACTTTCTGTTGACCATCTCATGTCTAATTTCACAGAGAAAAGTGAAGCCATAAGAAGAGAACTACTTTGTTCTTATCCTCACTAAATCTCCTTACCCAATTACACTACTCCATGCAGTCATCCTTCTTCTCTGGTCCAGTGGATAAACAGTCCTGCTTCAACTAAGGCCAGCCCATCCACACAGATCTATATCCCATTCCTGCTTACATCCTCCAGGTCTTTGAACTTACTAGTGGTGATCCTTCTTTCTCTCCAGGATTAACACATTCTCTCTTTCTACTAATCATGTACATCAATACAAAAACATAAAATAAAAACACCTTTGACTTCTCCAGCTTCCACTCCAATTCCTTCTTTCTTTTCATAGCAAAACACCTTTAAAAAGTTGTCCATGTTATTTCCTTATCTCTGATTCTCCCTTTAACCTACTCCAGTCAGGCTTAAGTCCCCAGCACTCTACTGACACCATTATTATCAAGTTCAACATTGACTGTATCCTGTCAAATCCAAGGGTCAATTCTCAGTCATCATCTTACTTGACCTCTCAGCACTGGGTCTAGCCCTTTCCTTCTCGAAGTACTTGCTTCATTTGACTTCCAGAAAAATCATACTCTCAGGGATTCCCCCACCTTATCATCCCTTCCCTCCCAGTCTCATTTGCAGACTTCTCCTCTTCTCTGTCTCCAAATGCTGCTGTACCTCTGAGATCAGTCCTTAGGCCTCTCCTCATCTCCAGTTCAGCCCATTCCCAAGAGTTCCAGACTCATATATTCAGCTGCCTACTTGATATCTCCACTTGCATGTTTAACAATCGTTTCAAACTCAACTTTTCCAGGACAGAAATCCCTACCCTATTCTTCTCCACACAAATCTGCTCTTTCCTTCAGCATTCCTAGATCTGGGGGCCTAAATAACATCACAGAACTTCATAGGGAAAAAAACCCAGCATTCTAAGTTATCTAGGCTTCCAAATTTAGATATTCTTAATTTTTAAAAATTTACACTTTACCTCCAATCTATTTGTAGGTCTTGTAAGTAGTTTCTTTCTTCCTTTGTAAGTAGTTTCTTCAAAATTTATCTAACCACCCCTTCACCACCACTACCCAGTCCAAGCCATATCATTTTTCACCTGAATTAGTGTCATGTTTCCTGACTGGTCCCTCACCTTCTGCTCTGGCACTCTATAGTCTATATTCCATAGAGCAAGTTGAACAATCTTTCTAAAATGTAAGACATGTCATGCAATGGCCTTGCTTAAAAATTTACATCATTCGTAAAATGAAATCCAAACTCCTTACCTTGCTTATACACCCTGAAAGAAATGAAAGTGAAAGTCACTCAGTCACGTCCAACTCTTTGTGACCCCATGGACTATACATTCCACGGAATTCTCCAGGCCAGGATACTGGAGTGGGTAGCCATTCCCTTTGCCAGGGCATCTTCCCAACCCAGGGATCGAACCCAGGTTTCCTGCATTGCAGGCGGATTCTTTACCATCTAAGCCACCAACCTCTCTATCCAACTTACCAGCTTCACCAAGTTGTTATGAATATAGAACTAAGTACCCAAAGGAACTTTAAAATTATTGGGTACCATAAGCAGACAATGTTGTTGATGCTACAGCTATTACTGGATCAGTTGCCCTCTGGTAAAGAGTTTTAAATATGTCTTCTAAACATAAACTGTTAAGTTTGGCCAATGGCTGTATATTATTATAAACAGACTGTGTAACAGGCTGATCCTTTCATTCTTGTTAATAGGTTCAGTCATTAACTTCCTGCTATATATTTAACTTTGTCTTTTTCCCTTTCTGGCTGTGGGATGTCCCTAGCAGGAAACAGCAGCTGTGTCACTAACCCTGGATGTGCTCCAAGGCCATTTCCATATCCTGTGGGAGAACCATCCCCTCAAAGTTTGTTTTTGCAGCGCAAAGTAGAAGAAAGATCGTTTTTAAAAATATATGTTGTATACAGATTTTTGTCCTAAGTGACTTCTGCATGACCCAGAGGGATGACTAGGCTGCAGTTTCCAATTCTGCAACTTGTACTGAGCTAGTCATTACGATTATTCCATCTATTACTTAAATTTAGTAGGCCCTGGAATGGAATCCAGCAGCCAGAAATAATGTATAATGACTTGGGAGGGAAAATGAAGGATGTGGCACCCGTTTAAAGAACAGGAGGAGTTTATGGAAGAGGTAGATCATTGACTGCTGCTGCTGCTGCTAAGTCGCTTCAGTCGTGTCCGACTTTGTGCGACCCCATAGACGGCAGCCCAGCAGGCTCCGCCGTCTCTGGGATTCACCAGGCAAGAATACTGGAGTGGGTTGCCATTTCCTTCTCCAGTGCATGAAAGGGAAAAGGGAAAGTGAAGTTGCTTAGTCGTGTCTGACTCTTAGCGACCTCATGGACTGTAGCCTACCAGGCTCCTCCGTCCATGGGATTTTCCAGGCAAGATCATTGACTGAGTCGCACTAAATTCTAAAGCCAAGCAACTAGCACGTTTTCCCCTGGGAAGGGGAAACCTTCATATTTTACTCAAGAAGGAACAATGGTATGATCAGGAGAGAACCTTAGTGGACGTAGCAATGCCTTGTGGATTACCAATACTACTTCCTGAGTGTTTTGATTTTCTCAGGGAGGTTTCCCATAACTCATCCCAACAGATTCAGTCTGTGCAAGAGCTGGTGTGCTGAAGTGCAACACGCCAAGTCTGAGACAAAGCCAAGAAAATCCTGATAGTGGTTTCCTAAACAAGTTTATAAACTTTACAAATAGCCAAACCCATTGGCACTAGGCTATCTGCCTTAAGCGACTTTTATTTTTAGATGAAAACTCAACAAACACATGAACAATCTGGGGATTCAAGCAATGAGCCCAATGAGTGATATCAATATGGAACCACATCTCATCTCCCAAGAGGGATGAATCACCGGCCTCTTTAGGACAAGCTAGTGCTGGCTGCAGGGAGGGGAGCTGGGTACTGGCTAAACTGTATAGCCAGGAGACCCAAGAGGCTGTTGCTTTTTGTGGTTGCCATCTCACTGTGCACAGAAGGAAGAACTACAATGATGCTAAAAAAAGAAAAGAAAACAGCAGATTCTACATCTACTCTGAAGATAAAAATCCCAACTTGATTTTGCAGCTATACTTCAGATGTTTGTCATCTATCTCATCTAGCTACAGACTTCTCCTTCTGATTCTCTGACTGAAAATCTTTCTTATAAATTCCTTGCTGTCTTCCATTTCTTAATGCAGAAGAGGTGTGTTCCCTACTTTGGGAAGAAGACATAACTTTCTTACATTAGGACTTTAGAGGATTTATCTCATTCACCACTTTAGGGATGATATAAAGATGCTAACATAGCAGCCTTGGTAACATACACGCAGCCCACGTACCACTCCCCACTATAGAGACCATGGGAGCTGCTATTAAGCAGTTACAATACAGTCATCCAATAAACTACTACTGATCCTTTGGAATTGAATAGAAGATGGAACCTATTTGCCACCTCTGATCAGAAGCACCTAGATAATATAGGGAAAAAAGAAGAAGAGTGAAACAAATCTACTTTATAAGAAGAAAAACATGGTCTGTGAGAAAACCAAAACAAATATGAGAGAATTCAAGTATTTTGCTTTTATTCTTGTAGGTGGGGGCTTCCCTGGTGGCTCAGCGGTAAAGAATCTGCCTGTGATGCAGGAGATGTGGGTTTGATCCCTGGGTTAGGAAGATCCCCTGGAGAGGGCGTGGCAACCAACTCCAGTAGTCCTGGGAAAATCTCATAAACAGAGGAACCTGGCAGGCTCCTCCTGCCAGGTCCATGGGGTCATAAAGAGTTGGACATGACTGAAGTGACTAAGTACATATGCACACCTATAGGTGGACCTAAGCCTAAAGATTTAGCTATGAGGGGTAGGAGTATCGATACGAGGAGGACAAGGGCTTTGCCAAATGCTGATGTAGGATTCTGAGGATTTATTTAACTTCTCTGAAGCTGTTTATTGTAACTACCTAGATAAAACACTTGCCTCATAGGTTTCTATTCAAATTATAGGAGAAAAATGGAAATGAATACTTGGGTCATGATTAAAGTTAGCTCCTTTTCTGATTAGCTTTGTGGTATTTTAGTTCTTAGAAACAACTCTACCCAGCTTTGGTAGTATTTCTTCAGTTAAAAAAAAAAGCCACCTTTAATCAGTGATAAATAGATAGCAGGATTCTGTGAACTCTTTTGGAATCCAGACAGATCTATAGCCATTAAGATAAGAATCAGTTCTAGAATGTTCCCCCATGAGTTCTTCTATGTGGGTGCCAAAGGTCTCAGGATGTCTATACCTTTAAAGATATATTTCAAAATGATGTATGTTCAGAAGTTTTCACTCCTTTCCCCATTTCTACCCAAGTTGGGGTTCTAACAGTTTGCCTCCATCACTAATAATTCAACTTCAGGACCCAACAGGACCCTTCTTGATCCTTCTCCTCCAAGAGGAGAATGACAGTTTTGGTCAATATCTCTAATCTGGGCCAAATCACTCACCAACTTGGCCTCGGTGCAGAATCTTTTCCAGTGTTGAACCCTCCGCCTGGAATGCTTTTCTTCATCTTTCTGCCTCCTGGACTCATCCCTTGTCCGAGTGAAAACTCTAAAACAAGTTTTAGCCCTCTGCTGACCTCCCCATTCCTAAGAAGTAATGGCTCCCTGCTTGCACGTTCCTTCAATCTTGATGAACCTATATTTCAAATACCTATAAATGGGTCTTACTCTACTTGTTCTGTTTTCTGTTTTTTTTTTTAATGTTCTCGAGCCTGGTATACAGTAGGTATTAAATAAATATTGAGCAAGCAAATTAATGAAGAAATTAACAAATTATTATTATTTAAGTTTTCAGCTTCTCAAATGGTTCCTTACAACTCACACAAAAGTATATAGATCTGTAGCAAGTCTTAAAATTCACTGACTCAACTGAAAGAAATAGGAAAATGATGAGTTTTCCATTGTATCAGTTCAGTTCAGTCGCTCAGTCGCATCTGACTCTTCACAACACCATGAACCGCAGCACGCCAGGCCTCCCTGTCCATCACCAACTGCCGGAGTCCACCCAAACCCATGTCCATTGAGTCAGTGATGCCATCCAACCATCTCATCCTCTGTCATCCCCTTCTCTCTTGCCTTCAATCTTTCCCAGCATCAAGGTCTTTTCAAATGAGTCAGCTCTTCGCATCAGGTGGCCAAAGTATTGGAGTTTCAGCTTCAACATCAGTCCTTCCAATGAACACCCAGGATTGATCTCCTTTAGGATGGACTGGTTGGATCGCCTTTCAGTCCAAGGGACTCTCAAGAGTCTTCTCCAACACCACAGTTCAAAAGCATCAATTCTTCAGTGCTCAGCTTTCTTTATAATCCAACTCTCACATCCATACATGACCACTGGAAAAACCATAGCCTTGATGAGACGGACATTTGTTGACAAAGTAATGTCTCTGCTTTTTAATATGCTGTCTAGGTTGGTCATA
The DNA here is from genome assembly GCF_054371585.1 of Giraffa tippelskirchi. Taxonomy (NCBI): domain Eukaryota; kingdom Metazoa; phylum Chordata; class Mammalia; order Artiodactyla; family Giraffidae; genus Giraffa; species Giraffa tippelskirchi. The sequence continues at coordinate 140,435,702 of NC_137281.1, read as the reverse complement.
ACTTTTCTTCCAACGAGTAAGCATCTTTTAATTTCATGGCTGCAATCCCTACCAGCAGTGATTTTGGAGCCCCAAAAAATAAAGCCAGCCACAGTTTCCACTGTTTTCCCATCTATTTGCCACAAAGTAATGGGACCAGATGCCATGATCTTAGTTTTCTGAACGTTGAGCTTTAAGCCAACTTTTTCACTCTCCTCTTTCACTTTCATCAAGAGGCTCTTTAGTTCTTCACTTTCTGCCATAAGAGTGGTGTCATCTGCATATCTGAGGTTATTGATATTTCTCCCAGCAATCTTAATTCCAGCTTGTGCTTCATCCAGCCCAGCGTTTCTCATGATGTACTCTGCATATAAGTTAAATAAGCAGGGTGACAATATACAGCCTTGACTTACTCCTTTTCCTATTTGGAACCAGTCTGTTGTTCCATGTCCAGTTCTAACTGTTGCTTCCTGACCTGCATACAGATTTCTCAAGAGGCAGGTCAGGTGGTCTGGTATTCCCATCTCTTTGAGAATTTTCCAGTTTATTGTGATCCACACAGTCAAAGGCTTTGACATAGTCAGTAAAGCAGAAATAGATGTTTTTTCTGGAACTCCCTTGCTTTTTCGATGATCCAGTAGATGTTGGCAATTTGATCTCTGGTTCCTCTGCCTTTTCTAAAACCAGCTTGAACATCTGGAATTTCACGGTTCATGTGTTTCTGAAGCCTGGCTTGGAGAATTTTGAGCATTACTTGACTAGCGTGTGAGATAAGTGCAATTGTGCGGTAGTTTGAGCATTCTTTGGCATTGCCTTTCCTTGGGATTGGAATGAAAACTGACCTTTTCCAGTCCTGTGGCCACTGCTGAGTTTTCCAGATTTGCTGACATATTGAGTGCAGCACTTTCACAGCATCATCTTTCAGGATTTGAAATAGCTCAACTGGAATTCCATCACCTCCACTAGCTTTGTTCATAGTGATTCTTCCTAAGGTCCATTTGACTTCAGACTCCAGGATGTCTGGTTCTAGGTGAGTGATCACACCATTGTGATTATCTGGGTCGTGAATATCTTTTTCATACAGTTCTTCTGTGTATTCTTGCCATCTCTTCTTAATATCTTCTGCTTCTGTTAGGTCCATACCATTTTTGTCCTTTATCGAGCCCATCTTTGCATGAAATGTTCCCTTGGTATCTCTAATTTTCTTGAAGAGATCTCTAGTCTTTCCCATTCTATTGTTTTCCTCTATTTCTTTGCATTGATCACTGAGGAAGGCTTTCTTATCTCTCCTTGCTATTCTTTGGAACTCTGCATCCAAATGGGAATATCTTTCTTTTTCTCCTTTGCTTTTCACTTCTCTTCTTTTCACAGCTCTTTGTAAGGCCTCCTCAGACAGCCATTTTGCTTTTTTGCATTTATTTTTCTTGGGAATGGTCTTGATTCCTGTCTCCTGTACAATGTCACGAACCTCCGTCCATAGTTCATCAGGCACTCTGTCTATCAGATCTAGTCCCTTAAATCTATTTCTCACTTCCACTGTTTAGTCATAAGGGATTTGATTTAGGTCATACCTGAATGGTCTAGTGGTTTTCCCCACTTTCTTCCATTGTATGCTAAGTCGCTTCAGTCGTGTCCGACTCTGTGCGACCCCATAGACGGCAGCTCACCAGGCTCTGCCGTCCCTAGGATTCTCCAGGCAAGAATACTGGAGTGGGTTGCCATTTCCTTCTCCAATGCATGAAAGGGAAAAGTGAAAGTGAAGTCGCTCAGTCGTGTCCGACTCTTAGCGACCCCATGGACTGTAGCCTACCAGGCTCCTCCGTCCATGGGATTTTCCAGGCAAGAGTACTGGAGTGGGGTGCCATTGCCTTCTCCTTCCATTGTATAGGTATATCTAATTTAATCTAGACAATAGAATAATGACCAAGGAAGTGAACATCAAGCACAATTTGAAATAATATCATTGTCATCGTCTTTTAACTCCAATAATACAACTCATGAACAGTTTTATTAAGTGGCTATTTTATAGAGGCTTTCAGGTTTCCCACTCATGAGATAGACCATACACAATTACAAGGATTCCACTGAAGTCTGCAGTCCCTTCCTGCATTTTCTAAAGAGCACTTCAAAATGCTCTAAGGGGAAAAATCTGTTTTTATGTCTTAAAGCTCCTGAGAGTGAAATGTTACAGTTGGAAGCTGCCTAAAGCTCATTTATACACTGAAGTTATTAATTCTCTTCTTATATGTTTGATATAAGCCCTAGGGCACTTGGGAGGGTGATCCAATTACCCAATTCAGAGAATTGCCCTTTTCTTTCAACTCAGTTCAGAGCTCTGAAATTTTGTTCCACCAATGACTTTTTGTTTCAGTCAAACAAGGTCACAGAAGAGGCCAATATCTGCCAAGGCCAACAGGGGTTTCATTTACATGCCCACTAATGCGAGCAACATAAGAACCTCTTGAGAGCATTAAACTAGGGTGTGGGGCAACAAGCCTGTTATTTATTTACCAGCTCCTGACGCCACCATGGCCACTTTCTAGCTAGTCAACATTTTGGGTTACCATTTTTGATTTAATCATACTCATCTTCTGTGCATCTGGAAGATGCAGTGGGACCTGCCAGGAGGCAAGAAACCTCTGGGAAGATACTGAGATGAGCCCAGAGGGAAGGAGCTTGAGTCCAGGCAGACCAGGAACAATCTGCCTGTCCTTTGAGTCAAACATTTCCAAAGGTGGCTTATTAAGGATGCAGGATCAGGGTCTCTTTTGCTATTCATCATCTGCTACAGCTCTTATATTAGTGACTTTATTTATTTATTTTTTTGTTTCCTTTAAAATGAATACTAAAGGATGAGTTGGTCTATCTTTAGCTAAGACTGGAACACGTCTATTATGGTCAGAGAAAAGATGGTCTGGCCAACGTCCTATGACTGTAAGAGAGAGACACTGCCTCTCTTTGGGGAATTGACTATGGTGTGTTTGTTATGCGAAGCTAATGAACAGTTGAGAATAAACCTTTAACAGATGGTCCAGAGAAATATGTCAACATGTCAATCTGTTTATCAGAACTTCCAGGACCCCCACTTTAGAATTTGTGAACAGTGAAAATGACACTGGGGTTGTTAAGAGTTCATCTTAGGAATGTTATTAATCTCAAGGATAGCTAGTGATCAAAAAAATATCTTTCTTCACTTTACCAAAAAGTGATACCAGTCTTTGAATTGTCCCGTGTTTGCAACAGAGCAGTCAACAGAAACATCTGGAAAACTCTCCTTCCTGCTTGAGTATTTCACAAATGCAATAAAATTATCACTGGAAAGAAGTCAGGCAATGAAAAGGTAAGGGAAAAAATGTTGTATTTTTCTAGTGGCTCAGACATAAGGCTGACAGTTTTTGAGCCTTATATGGTCAAGAGGTGATAAAATTTTGTAAACAGTTGAAAACATGACTTACACAGGGTAAAGAAAGAAAAGATAGTTTTAAAATATAATTTAGACAACCGTTCAGTTTCCGATAATATATTAGGCTCAGATGAGAGAATGTCTTTATTGCTCTTTTTCTTTGGAACAAGGAGAAACAATTTGCAGATCACACTGATTAGTTAATGATCTGGAAAGGTAAGGATCTAGGTTTTAATCATAAACTTTAAAATTAATTCATCATGTGGTTTTGGGACAGAGTTTAATCTGCCTAAACTCATTTTTTTCAGATGAAATATCTAGATTATATGATGCAATATAATTCATGAAATAAAAAGCCTTTAAAAATGATAACGTGTGCACATGTAAGCTTTAAGGTTACTCAATCCTCAGCGGTCTGAAGACCTAACACACTGGAGAGCCTAAGACAAATAGGATAGAGTCTTGGTTTCCAATGGTGTTATCAGGGTGAGAGAGAAATAAACTACATCTTCCCTCATGAAACAGCTACATCAGATAAAGAACCTGACTTCTCTTTATTCCAGATTTCACATACAGACCCTTTTCTTTCCACATATTCCCCTGAAGCTCTGGCATTAAAGCTAATGATCTGTTCTGAGGCAGTCCACAAAGCTGGGTTTCCTCCCAGCTCACTTTCACTCTACCGTGAATTCCAGCCTTAGTTATCCAGTCCCAAGCACTCTCTGAGTGTCTGGGATAGGATGAGAAATGTGCGGAGTACCAAACCTCTGGGGCGCTCAGCCCAGAGCCGCATCACCACAGTCGAGGGCAGTCAGATGCCAGCACGGACCCCTGGGCATCTCTGCCCCAACACCTGCCAATTCCTGCCTCAAACTATCAAAGAACACTAGGGTTGAGGGAGCATGAGTGGGAAAAGGGTAACTGGCAGAAGGGAAAACACAATCCTGGTCTCAAAACAGCAATAAAAATAAAATTACACACACACACACACACACACACACACACACACACACGATTCTTTATGGCTTCCATTGAAGTTGCCTGAGTCCTTCATACTGGAACTACGTGCAAGAGGATTTTCTGAAAAAACAAACCGCACACACAACAGACCCTACTGCTCCCTTGAAGGGGCTTACTTAAGGCAAAAAAAAAAAAAAAAAAGGCCTCCCATCATTCCTGTGAGAGATCATTGTCCCCCTGGTTGCCACAGCGCCCTGTGAGGCTGTGGGAAACAAATGACCTCAGAGGCACTGCAGTGTGTGTCACTGCGAAAGAAAAGAGACACGAGGGGGTTGGGGGAGGGAGGCAGGCTGCCGGCGCGCGGAGCCCCCCAGGCCCGGCCATCCTCCAATGACAGCCCTCCAGGCCCAGCAGGAATGAGGCTCCTGGGCCCCAGGAGCCTCCATCCAGCCAGTAACAGGATTAGGCTCCCACTCCCCAGGAGCAAAGAGTCTTTCTGGACATCCCGCTGCTCGCCCTGGTCAGGCTGGCCTCTAATTGGCCCTCCTCACAAAGTGCCCGATGATTGTTAGTGTCTCAGTCTTGTTTAATGGGTGTCTTGAGTCAAGAGAGGGCTCTTCTGGGGCCTGTGGGGAGCAAGTGGTCGCAGAGGGAGGGGAGGGGAGAAGGCAGCAAGGGTTGAGCGGGGTGGCTGGGAGCTGGGAAGTGCAGGAACAAACAAGCGCAGTCCTGAGAGAGGAGAGGACCATAGGAGAGGGGAAAGCGTTAGGCCGAGCCCTGTGGTGAGGCAGGGCCAAAGTAGATAGCGCACACACATTAACGCTGCCACACATGGCCAGTGCCCGAGGAGGAAGCCTGCTGCATGTTGCCCTCACTCAGAGCCTGTGCGTAAAAATGGGCAAGGAGCCCAGCCAGCAGAGCGCTGGCCTCTCTCCACAACACAGCGTTCTCCTGCAGCTGCTAACACATCATCGATTTTACCTTTTCTTTGGGGAGCCCTGTGATTTCCATGTTATACATGGACACAGGGAAGCACACAGTGAAGGACAGGCTCAGTCTTACTAAGAGGGTGCCTCTACCTTCAACACACACACACACACACACACACACACACAGAGACACCACCAGCCTGTTCCCAGCTCTGCCTGGTGCATTACGAGGCTGGTGGAAACATGTGGTAGAACATCTTCTTTAACACATTCAGAGGTGACACCAGCCCTGGGTCTCTGCGCCTGGCCCACCACTTGAACCCCAGAGTGATGGTAACCACAGGGTGACGAGTCAAATGAGGCAGGAAGACAGGAGCGGGCACAGGTCCAAAGAGCCCAGCACACTGCAGTCAGGGGGTCTCCTGAGTCCCAGCCTGCACCCTTGAATGTGTTCTGTCTCTACATCAAGGAAAATTCAGAAAAGACAGATTAACACAAAGAAAGAAAAAATATATGTTAACACATACATATATACACACACATAAATGTACAGTTTATGAATGAAATTTCTTTTGTATATGTGTGATTTCCTATGCAAATATGTAGCATCTAGGTATATGTGTTGCTTTTTACAATTTAGTTGCCTAGGTTAATTCTACTCTCTGCATAGGACCATTCTGAAAAAGGGCTGCAAAAATTGTCCTCAGCCATAGAATTTGTTTTGGCCTCTGGCAGCAGGAAGACATGGTGTTTTGCAGTCTCAAGAGTAACAAGAGCGAATATGAAAAACATTTTTGTACCAAAAAGTTTTTCCTCACAAAACAGGCTCAACTGTGGTAATACGGGGTTTTGCGCCAAGCTGGCAACTGGGAAATACTGGTTTGCAGAGGCTGGGTTTGGCGCACAAGGTTCTACCCATTTTGAGTTGTTTACCAGGAACATGGATGACTCTGGGTTACCCACCCTCCTCCTGGTGGTGCCTGGGACAGTGCAAAAACACCAGAGGCACTGCCTTTCACAAATACACTCACTCTCCTGAAAATACACATTCAAGAAAAGAATGAGAAGGGATTAAATATATCACATTTCTGTTATGTTTCTTTTAGGCCTCGTGCTTACTTTTTTTTTTCAGAGCAGTGATGATTATGAAAGAGTGTAGACTCCAGAACCAGAGACTTGAACCCAAGCTCCCCAACTTAACCTCTCTGTTCCTCCATCTCCTCTAAAAAGAGCCAGTGATAGTACCTATGTTATCAGATTGTAAGAATTAAATGAGTTAATATTTGAAAACCCTTTAAAAAGTGCTTGACACATAGTAATAAATATTTATTAGTTGCTGTAATAATTATTAATATTAAAGTATCTCCCTTGTCTCAATCCCTTTTAGGAGTTTGAGTACCCCAGTAAAGGATTTACAAAAACAATGACAAGAGCTAACTTTTGCATTTTTTGAGAACTCACCATGTGTCAGGCACTAGTGGTCTTATATTTATGTAATTCTTACAATTCCATGAAGAAAGTTTGTAGGCACCTTCTTAAGGCTTCTGATAGAGGCACTGTATTCGTTTGAACCATACAATATGGCCAGTCTTCAACTATTTTCGATCTTCATTTAAGTTAGCCTAATTTCCTTTAGGTGACAATCAAGACTTCAGGGGAACAAAGGCCAGTTCAAGCAAAGACACATGGGACAAGGAGCAGGAGGATCCTGCTTTGCTCCAGCCCCACCCTCCAGAGCTAAAGCATGAAGCGAGGGTATGATTCTTAGGGGCAAAACGGGAGATGAGATGATACTAGATAGAGAAGAGAGCCTAAAGGTCAAGGGAACCAAGTGTAAGGAATCAAGTGTAAAAGCTGTGGCTCTTGAAATTCCTGGAAAGATTTCCCCAGGCTCAGAGAAACAATTTCAGGGCCATGTGTTCAATTAATAGATATTTATTGAGCATTTATTAAGAGGCCTGGAAATAAAGTAGGAATGAGTTAAGACCTGGATTCCAACTTGGGTTCAGTTATTTGTTAGCTAACTGAACTTTCTGAACTTCTAAGCCTCAATTTCCTCATCTATAAAACAAATATGACATCACCTAGGAGGTAGGGTTATTGGGAGGATAAGAGACAATGCATGTGAGAGGTACCTAGCGCAAGGCACATGCCCCCCAAAGAGCAAGTATTATGTTACCATTACTGATGCTAATCTTAACACCCTGCTGCCCTGGTACCACAGGCGCTGTGCTAGACACCTAAGATTAGGCCCTGCTTTCAAAGCCGTCAGCCAATGGAAGGGAAAGGAAGGGAAGGGAAGGGAAGTGAAAGTCGTTCAGTCGTGTCTGACTCTTTGTGACCCCATGGACTATACAGTCCATGGAATTTTCTAGGTCAGAACACTGGAGTGGGTAGCCTTTCCCTTCTCCAGGGGATCTTCCCAACCCAGGGATCGAACCCAGGTCTCCCGCATTGCAGGCAGATTCTTTACCAGCTGAGCTCAGTGCATTTAGGGCAGCTGGGTATGACCAGGAGGACTTCAGCAGCCAAGAATGGGGGAGAAAGCTTCCAGGAGAGGGAGCGGCACCTGCGAAGGTGGAGAAGCCCAAAGGGCAGCTCTGTCAAGGAGAGTGTTTTGGGGGAGACTGAGTGAGCAGAACTAAGAGAAGGCCCTAGGGGGAAGGTGGGCCACAGGATGAAGAACAAGTAAGTGCATTTTCTCTTTTGCGTTCATCAGGAATTCGAAAACGAGCAAGCCTAGACAAATTTTAGGAGCTTCTTTGAGTGCCAAAGAATTTTTCTTTTGGATTGTTTGAGGGTTTGTTGTTCGAGACCCGTAGCACAGCCCAGGCTGACCAGGGTTCCCGTGTAGGCTACAAATAGGGAGAAAGGTCAAAAGTAAACAAGCGAAAAGTCTCCAGGCCAAAGGCAAACCAGAGGATTCTTTTTTTTCCCTTTCTCTTTCTTCTAGTCTCTGAAAGGACTGGTCTCCAAAGTCTCTACTTCAAACAAAAAGAACAGACAGTTCCAGCTTCTAAATACTGGCAGAGGAGAACAACTAGTCTTTTTAGAGAGAGAAAAAACACACCACCCACCACACACAACTTTCGGCAACATTTTTGCCAGCAGCATTCAAAATGATTTCTTTGAGTTAGCCAAGAAGAGCCCTCAAAAGGTGGAAAAAAAGAAAAAAAAAAAAAACATTTCACAGATAGGCATGGCTTCTGAGGGAGGTAATTGCCTCTAGGAACTGCTGGGTCCTGCTTACAGCAGCTGACTGCCCTGGCTGCCCGGCCCCCATGTGTTTGCAGGCAGCAGCTGTTTGTGTTTACCACTCACCACCTTGAAGCAAGTGGGGGACTTGGTTTTCATTCTCCCCCAGTGATGGCCGAGCTCCTTTTCCCCAACCAGCCCCCTCCCCCTCCCTGCCCTCTCTCCAAACAACAAAAACACCCTGCCTGCCCCTGAGCTAAAGGAATCCAATCACCCAGAAAAGGAGGCTTTATGAGCTTTCTGGGGGCTGTGGGCGGATGGAAGGGATTAAAGCGAGGTGTGCTTTATGCCTTTTGTCGTTTACTCTCCCGCTGCCCCATGGAGTAGCCAAGTCCCCACCCTTGGACAGGTCTGCCGGTTCCTCTTGGTGGGTTCTGTTTTTCTTTCCTCCCCTACCGTGGTTTTTCGTAAGTTGGGTGGGGAGGATGCAGTTAAATTTCATTTCAGATGCATCATAAAATTTGGAGAGGCAGGCCTATGGCCTCTGTGAGCAAGTGGGGTATGGTTGGCTGCTGCAGCGGCTCCTCTGTGGGGTGGTGTGAATTTGGAGAGGTTTCCAAGAATTCCATCACTACTAGCAGACAGGCAGCAGAGGGACACAGTCCTGTCCCACCTTCCCTAGGCCTGGTCTCTTCAATTAGCATTGTGAATTTCTCCTTTTGTTAAGGATACTTAAACTCCATGGCATAGTTTACCACAAACATGCAATACTCTGAAAATATCCTTCTAATGGTTTTTAAAAATTTCTTTACTGTAGGCTTTCATATCATAGCCATCTAACTAAAGAATAATTTATAGCCCACATCCTGCATTCCATGGACCAACCAGACCATAGCCCTCCCAGAGTTTCCAGACTGGACTAAACAAGCCATTCACAATAGGAAAAATACAAACAGGTGATATACACACACAAGATGCTCAACCTCTCTAGGAATCGAAGTAAAGCAAGTACAATCGAGATATCATTTTCATATGAGAGTCACAAAGACTGAAAGAAAATACAGTCCCCCAGTGTAGGCACGCGAACCGATACCCTCCTCACAGGTAGTCTGGCAGTTCACATAAAAATAGAAACACACATATGACCCATAATACCACTCAGTCAGTTCAGTTTAGTTCAGTCACTCAGTCATGTCCGACTCTGCGACCCCATGGACTGCAGCACCCCAGGCCTCCCTGTCCATCACCAACTCCTGGAGTTTACTCAAACTCATGTCCATTGAGTCGGTGATGCCGTCCAACCAGCTCATCCTCTGTTGTCCCCTTCTCCTCCCTCCCTCAATCTTTCCCAGCATCGGGGTCTTTTCAAATGAGTCAGTTCTTTGCATCAGGTGGCCAAAGTATTGGAGTTTCAGCTTCGGCATCAGTCCTTCCAATGAATATTCAGGGCTGATTTCACTCAAGGATGTATTTTAAGGAGATGATTAGACAAGTTTGGAAATCTGTAATAGGTTGTTCATTACACTGCTTTTTTGTGATAGTAAAAAAAAAAACAAACCAAATCAGAAAAACCCAAATGATCAACAATTGGGAAATGCATAAATGAGCTATGGCACATCTATTTAATGAAATATTATATATAGCCACTTTAATTAATAGTGTTATTCTTTATTTATGAATGTTGAACTGACTCAGAATTATTGGAACTAAACTACCACTCAGTAAGATTTATATTAACATTTTCTTTATGCGATGCAAAGAATTAAAAAAAAAAAAGTGTTTCTCTAAAAACAGACAAAATAAAAATGTGATGCAAAAACATATTTGCACTAGTACCACCAAAGCAGGAGTGTCATCTCTACTATTTCTGAGTAAAGTCACCCCTCCAGTGACGAGTCCACGTCACTGTACACCACGATCTGCTACACAATCATAGAGCTCACTTCCTTCACTGGAATTTTTCCTAAATGCTGAAAGGTACTGAGATACTAGTTCTAATACTAGGATTACCTTCTGCTTTTACAGAAAAAGAAACTGAGTCACGCTGAGACCATGTGGCTTACACAAAGGCATTTCAGACCTTAAAGCTTGATATGGGGCTCTGAATTCAAATTTCAGTCCTGAATCCACCACTGAGTTTTCCTTTTCTTCCTCAACTCATGAGTGATTCCAGAGGCTGGCCTACAGATTCCCAAAAACTTACCTGATTTGTCTTCCCTATCAGACAGCATACGGTTTTCAGACTTTCTGAGTGCCCAGAAGCAACAAACTTCATTTTTCTATTTTAAAACATCATAGGGAGATGCAAAGGTTATTATAAGCAGATCACCAGTGTAGCACTAAAAATAGTAGTGACTGTGGCTCTTCTTCCAATGTTGTTACTTTACAAGTAATCTCTTTGTTGAGAAAACACTACCCCTATAGTCAACAATTCTAAATATTTTTTTGTTGCACGGAAGTGGCAATGAGAAAGGATCAGATGTTTGTTTGTTGTTTGGTTTAACATCACGGATAGCTCTTATATTGAGTACATGTGATTTAAATACATCTCTTAGAGACCCACAGACTTGGGTGGGTTACTTCATTTGGGTGGCCTGAGATGCCCAGAAACCTCATAATAGAAGCACAGCTATGTGGACACAGGGATGGTCTTCCTGAACCATTTTCCCAAAATGGCAACTATTCTAGAGAAAAATTATAAGTAAATGTTGATGATTCTGTGTTTCCCCACCCCCTGCTGCAACAACCAGACAACAATGGGCCAGGCTGGCCCACTGCCACACCTACACTTGGTTCTGTTGTAACCTGGTCCCATTTCTGCCTCCAAATTTTTATCCTCTCCGCTGTTGACCCCCAAAGCTGCTTGGAAACCCACTTTTCTCAACCCTAGTCTTTGTGCTCATCTTCTTCAAGAGCCAGTCTGAATCTCCCGTGGGCAGAACTGGTCATGGAGCAAGGAAGGGACAGGAGAAAAGGGCAGGCTAATCTCTGTGGCAGCACTCAACACCAGATCCAGCACTTTCCCATGCACCCTCCCTTCCAGTACCACAGCCCCTACACTGACACACGCAGAGGCCCAGTCCAGCTGTTGGAATAAAATACCAAAAAAGCTATGCTGCTGGCTCATTAAAATACAGATAAAGGTGATTTCAGTCCTTTGTGAACCCACCATTACCATCAAGACATCAATTTCTCTTTCTTTTTGAGGTTAAATAGGGCGGCCATAATTTATCTTGTAAACATTTTAAAGGGTAAGGAGGTGCGACTGGCAATTATGCCAAGATACCAGGTGTACACCAGGCCTGACCTCAGAAACTGGGATAGGTATCTAAGGAATACAACACAAAATAAGGAGAGGCTGGGGGAGAAGGCCCGGAGGGGGCTGTTTTGGCTCTTAACCTGTTCTCTGACTTTGCGAGTCATAAAAACCCTCAGAAACTTCCAAGGAGCTGTGTGCTTGCTTCAGGAACTGGAAGGATGAGAAGTTTTATGACTACACCTTGCAGGCTAAACATGGGGAAAAGCCCTGCCAGCCCACCTTCCCCATCATATCCCTCCCTCTCACCCTACCGGATTCCCATCTGCTGGTGGTGAAAGCAAGAGACACAGGCAGGCCAACCCTGGGGGTCCTCAGAAAAGATGACAAAGGGGTGACTAGATTCAGGGGCAGACCAAGAAGAGCCTCAGGGAGCTTGTGCTTGTAGGTATCCCAGAATCCCCTGAAGCTCCCTCTCTGAAGCCCAAGCCCCTTCCGATGACAACTAGGTGGACAGTCCTGTCTCTCAGTGACTGGCGAGTGGGATGGGAGGAGAGTAGGGAAGACTCCCCAGATGAGTGCCCAAGCCAGCAAGACCAGGACAAAGTTCTCCAGGTACCCCAGGGTCCTCGTGAACATAGTGTCTCATAGAAAGGACCCTGATCAATTCAGATTACTGATGGCATCAGCCTAGGAACTGAGGCTGTTCTTTGGGGAACAGTTTTACAACCCAAACAGACATCTTCTCTGGGAACTCTTGGAGCCTGCCCACGTGTAAGCTGGAAGGGTTAGGAGAGGCGTCTCCTCATGGGAAAGAGGGTGCCTGGCCACTTCCCTGGTCTTGTCAGCTCTCCAAATATGTCCATATGAGGCATGAGAGCTAAGCATGGAACCAGAAGCTTACCTTGGCATCCTCACAAGTGACAATGGCAGTTACAGAAACACAGCATCACACAGTTGCTGGCCCCTCTTCTTACCCTGTGTGCTCTCTGCTCTCCCAATCTCATTTATTAATTTATTCATTCTATCATCCATTCAATTAAGTGTTTAAGCACACTCATGGTTCAACTTCCATCTATAAGGAGATGACTCTCAAATGTGTCTCTCAGTCCAGATGTTTTCACTGAGCTCCAGACTCATAACTTTCTGGTCTATCTTCTCAGTGTCTTACAGGCATCTCAGAATCAGCGTTTCCAAGGCCAAGATCATCTTCAGCCCTCAAAATCATTTCCTTCTTCTCATCTCCCCAGAATTACCCCAGTGTAAACAACCAGCAATATTCCCCCTGGAAAACTGCATCTGCCATCCAGGAAAACTCCCCACCCCTTCCCAACATCTCTAATTCAGTCTCTACACTGCAGCCAGAGTGATCTTTCCAAAAAATACGTCTCATCATACCATTGCGTTCATTGCTCAAAGCAAATCAACAGCTTTTCTTTGCTCTTAGAACAAAGACAAGATGCTCATTTCACTCCCTGACTCTCTGGGGGCCGCATTGAACCACACACATAGCCTCGCTCTCGTGGTCTCCTGCACATGCTTTGTACACCCCTACTTCATGCAATGACCCCTTCCAATCAGTGCCTTCAATCAAAGCTAATGTTTTTCTAGTAGTCATATACGGATGTGAGAGTTGGACCATAAAGAAGGCTGAGAACCTGAAGAATTGATGCTTTCAAATTGTGGTGCTGGAGAAGACTCTTGAGAGTCCCTTGGGTTACAAGGAGATCAAACCAGTCAATCCTAAAGGAAATCAACCCTGAATATTCACTGGAAGGACTGATGCTGGGCAATAGAGGATGAGATGGTTGGATGGCATCACCATCACAATGGACAGGAGTTTGAGCAAACTCTGCGAGATAGTGAAGGACGGGGAAGCCTGGCGTGCTGCAGTCCATGGAGTTGCAAAGAGTTGACTTAGTGGCTGAACAACAATAACAAATCAGTGCCTATTATCCCTTTAAACTACTCCAAAAAGCATGCTGAATTCTCCTGTAATGCTCTCTTAGCCAAAGTGGCCCTCTTCTTGCAGGTAGGGATCACAGCTATAACCTGTCATTCACACTGGGTTTCCCTGAGTCATCACTGTCTCCTCTCTAGACTGTAAGCTTTGTGCAGACAGGGGCAAAGTCTATTTGGTCTCCCCCAGGTATTCATTAAATAACTACTGAATAAAGGAAAGAGGGAAGCAAGGAAGTCTGGAGAGGGCTTATTCCCACACTCCTTGAACAGGTTCTGAACTTTTCTACTTTCGGAATTTTGTTTATGTTGTTCTCTTAGTCTAGCAGATTCTTCCTCTTGCTGGTTAAAACCTGATTTCCTACTCAAAACCCCATTTAAATGTTACACTCCAGTATCTGCCCTTCATTTCTGGCTTTCTTTTAATCTGGTCCTAAAAAAGGTGATTCATATCCATAGTCACTTTTTGAGAGGGTCCATGTCTTAACTGTCTTTATATCCCATCACCACCCCTGTCACCAAACTTTGGGCTTAGGATGGTGCCTTCCACAAGTTTATTGAAAAGAACTGAACTCAACAGAGACACTATTAATAAGACTGAGTTAGAGACACCATGTTGCATGGTCACACTGCTGCCCAGTGCCATCCTACTGAAGATGTTACTGAACTGTCCTGCAGTTCTGTTAAACTTTTTTTAAAAAGAAGTCAAACAGATGCAATTTTCACCTTCTAATATCCCAGTATCTAAGAAAGAGAATGATAACAAGCCAAATGCTTAAAGAGGAGCATGATAGTAAGTGTGTTCTGCGGGCTTGATGAACGGAGGCGGAGGGTGTGAGAACCCTGGGGCAGCCATCACCTCCCCTTCGTGAAATCAGGGAAACCGTCTATCTTCACTTAATTCTATTTACTTAACACGAGCCTAAAGAAAACTTGTTTTACTTTATCCGTCTGTCTCATGGTTGCCATGATATAATTTTCAAATGAAATTTCTAAATGCAGACCACACACAATATTCCAGTGGACCTAACATTGATTTATGCTGAGACTGGGGGGAGGGAGATACTCTGAAGAAAGATGCTTAGCCAGCAGTTTTCTGACTGCCAGCCTTCCTTGCTTGGCTGTAGCAGATGGGAGTTTTGTGTCTCAATTACTTCTGAATTTGGCCCGTTCAAGACTTATATCATCTATACTCTACCAAGTAGGCATGAAAGGCAAAACCGTGATTCCTCAGACAACCATGGTGATAGAATATAAATTAAAAGGCCCCTGCTTGCTTAGCCTTCATCTGAAAACATCAGAATGCAATTTGTTGGACAGATTCTATAATCTGCAGATGAAGGCAGTTATAGGGCTCAAGTTTATCCAGCGTTAACAAGCCCTAATAGTCTAGTTCAGCTCAGACATAACAAACGGAAATGGCTTTAAATTATCCTTCCCGAGAGACATGATTTCATAAGAGAACAAACTCTATATGTGCACAGAGAGATTTCCAATGTAAACATGTGGTGGAAGCTAAAAGCTGCAGCCGGGTTTCGAGCCTGAATATGCCAATGGCAGGGTATTTGATTTCAAAGACACCGGTTTCCTCCCAGTGCAATAGCGTGCATGCGTTTTTTGCTGACTACGCTTTGAACTGCAGATACACACAAGCTTGCATATATGTGTAACTTTATAGTTTTCTTTCTAGCTAGGATATTAATAAATTTTACTTAGCCTTTTCCATGCATCAGTATGACTGGGCTACAGATGCTAAAGGGATAGAGTTCCTCGTGGAAAACACAAGGCTCACTCATCACTCGGGCTGTCTGAAATTCAGACTAGCCTCTGAGGTGAGCAACTTGGCTCTTCCACCTCCAAGTGGAATATCGACCCAGTTTCTTTTGAATATGAAGAAGTGAGGGACAGAGAATTCCTTAGCACTCTATAGAGGACAGAATATCCTAACTTGTTCCTCTTGGTCTAGTTAGGACTGAAAAGCCTAAGAGCAAAAACTTTTTAATGATAATCATCAAACGGCCATTTGGCCTATGGGCCAAGTAAGGTCTGCCTCCTATTTTCATATGGCCCACGAGCTAAGAATAATTTTTACATTTTTCAATCACTGGGGAAAAAAAAAGACAATGGAAAAACAATATTTTGTGACATGCAAATTATACACAATTTAAATGCTTGTATTTATGAATAATGTTTTGTTGGAATATGTGTGTGCATGCTCAGTTGCTTCAGCTGTGTCTGACTCTTTGCAACACCAAGGACTGTAGCCTTCCAGCCTCTTCTGTCCATAGAATTCTCTCAGCAAGAATACTGAAGCGGTTTGCCATTTTCTCCTCCAGGGGATCTTCCCGACCCAGGGATCAAACCCAATCTCCTGCGTCTCCTGCATTGCAGGCAGACGCTTTCCTGCTGAGATACCAGGGAAGCCCAGCCATGCACATTTGTTCAGATATTATCTATGGCTTCTTCCTCACTGCAATGGCAGAGTTGAGCTGCTGCAACAAACACCACATGATTTGCAACGAAGAGCCTGAAACTTTGATTATCTAGCCTTTTACTGAAAGTGTTTGTTGATCTCAGATCTAAACCATGAAACAAAGGCAATATTAATTTTCAGTTGCTTTTGGGGATTGGGCTGTTTTTAACAAACCTTTGTATGCATTATGCTTAGAAACTCACAAGAGAGCTAAATATACTCTGTGTTTCTACAAGAAGCCACTTATCCAAAACTGTTTGTACAGTTTTTCCCCAAGAAACCACAAGTAGGAAATCTTAATTTTTATTTAAAAAAATTCTTGAATTTGAAAAGTTTGTATGACTCTCGTCCAGTGGGCCAACATACAGCCTCTGATTCAGAACATGAGCATCCCTTGAATTCTTCACTTTTCAACCATTATAAACTGTAAGAAAATAGTCTGGGCTTTGCAAAGTATTTTATGCAGTGCACGGTGCTTGCATGTTCAGTTGTGTCCGACTCTTTGCAACCCCATGGACTGTAGCCCACCAGGCTCCTCTGTCCACAGGATTCTTCAGGCAAGAATACTGGAGTGGGTTGCCATTTCCTCCTCCAGGGCACCTTTCCTACTCAGGGAGTGAACCCACATTTCCTGCATTGGCAGGCGGATTCTTTACCACTAAGCCACCTGGGAAGGCCCAAAGTACTTTATGTTGTTACATAATTAAAAAAAAAAAAAAAGAGCAGTCTACATTTCTCATTAGAACCTATCACAGAAGGTATATTTATTTTAGTAACATTAATGACTTTGTACTGTTACCTCTTTGAGACATGTTCTTTTTACTTAACTGTGGTCTGTGCCCTCCCATAGCACAAGCCAAGCAATGGTCACTAAATAAATCACTGCTGACTTTACCAACCATCTTTGCTTCTCAACTTCCCTCTTGTCCTGTTGGTTTTCAGAACCTGAATGAAATTTTGAGCCAATTCATTTATTCCATCCCTATGCCTGAGAGATGTATATTTAAAATACTCCAGAAAGATGAGGCTCTCAAAAGCTTTAAAGTCCTCTCAATATACACAGATATTCTCTGCTTGGCTTCCCATGCAATCTTTCTGCGTGTGGTTGTTTGTAAGATAAAGACCAAAAGTGGCCAGCAGCTCTTTGAACCCTACAAGGAACAAAGGCTGCTAACATCAGTAGCTGAAATTACTGTAGGCAGAGCCTGCCACCTTTCACAAGGCTGCTTCTTAAAGCCAAATCTTTACAATACAGGCCCCCCTCCTCAACCATTTTGGGGGAGCAGCTAATTCTATATTCTCAAAGTTACAGGAAGTAAAGGAACACTGCTAATAAAGATTCCTGAACTGTTCTTTCATGCATATAAACATGCATTTAGTCAACAAACATTTATGGGACATTGCTGAAGTGTCAGATAACGAAAGGATCACGACATGGATTTAGTCCTCAGGATCTTTTCATTCTACAGGAGGCAGAGTATTGCAGACAGTTGATGAAAAAAAAAATGTGTTAGAGATTACAAGACACAGAAGGAGACACATGGAAGAGAGTGCTTGATTTTTCCCGAGGGTGAGTTGTCAAAAAGACTTCAGAGAGGAAGTTGCATTTGGGTTGAGTCTTGAAAGCTGAGCTAGTTTGGGGGCAGGAGGAGACTGGAAAGGGTAAATTATAGGCAGAAGAGCAGCAAAAGCAACCCCCAAATGTGAATGAGCCTAGCCCATAAGAGGTACTTTGAGTACTTCACAATGGCTCTAGTGTATGTGTTTTGGAGGAGGAGGGGTGATGGGGAAAAGGGACTGAGAGAGCAATCATTCAGAGACATGGCTGGAGAACTCAGCAGCTGCCAGATCCTTGAAGTCCCTGTATGTATGCTAAGGAGTTTGGACTAAATCCTAGAGGCAGTAAAGAGATTTCAAATGCAAGAGCAATACAATCACACTGTTACATTAGAAGGAACACTTTGGCCACAGTCAGAAAAGGAAAAGAAGGTCTATAAAGGGGAATGCCAGATGGGGTCCAGGAGAAAGAAAATTCAGTGTGTGAACTTAGACACACTGGATATGAAAGGTGTCGAGGAGGAAATCCTGATGATAGAGTGGATATTTATGGGGAAGGGCAGCAGGGAGGAAAAGAAATCAGCTGATTCCAAGTTTCTGGTTTGGTGATGGGGTAGTGGGTGGAGCTTTTCACCATAAGGAGGAAGAGGGGAGGAGCAATAGAATCTTTTTTGCTTAAAAACAACAACAATAAAAGGGATCAGTGCCTTCCTGATTATAATCTAGGCTAAGAAACCATAAAGATGAAGTACTGCTTCAGAGTATCTTAGAAAATTCTTTATCTGCCCTTGTGGCTTTTGAATATCATGGGTTAGATTCGCATGCCAAAGTTGAAGCCATCTTACATTTGTTTTGGAAAATGATGGGATATAAATAATTAATATGTAAAATACCAAGATACTTATTTTTTAATCCATTCGCTGCACATATCTAAACACAAACACGGGATCTTTCTAAACTCTTTGAGAGGACCATTGAATTATACACTCCTTCTGCACCTGGACTCTGAACCCATCAAAAGAAACAGGGGAGCTGAAAGACATGGCTCGGGTGCCCAGCAACTGTGGGCTTCCTCCAAAGTAGATCAGGCAGTGGCTTCCATGCCTCTGTGGCTGGTGGAAGAACCTACTTGAATGTGAGCAGTTCCTTCCTTATCCCAGACTCACCAATCAGATGAGCCATTCCACTTTCCCTGGGGGGGGTGAACTAAAGCCCTAGTCTAGTGAAATTTTTATTATTGTTGGTTTCCTAATTTTTCCTATTTAAACATATAATAGATGTTAGATAGGATCCAATTCCATTTTAAAAGCATCAGGTGGCTATTGTGTCCCAGGTACTGAACTAGGCACTGGACATTAACAGATAAAAGACAAAGTTCTTGTCTTCAAGTGTTCACACCCTATTTCAGGAAGATAGATCTGTAGAAGAAAGATAACTAAATAACAAGAGCAGAGGGCTAAGCAAATATTTACAAGCAAAGAGAAAGTAATAATTAGTTGTAACCCTGGGGCACTGGAGAGAATATTAAAAAGGACTCAAACATTTTTTTCTTTTACTACTTATAATATTTCAAGCTGTCATTTTTTTTTTTTTTTTCATTAGTGAAGGCTTTTTTTTTTTTTTTGCCAAGGATGTGAAAGTGCCTGACGGGCAATTGTGTAATGTATGGGTGGACATCTGTTCTTTCTGCCTACTCAACACCCCCTTCTCCTGTTTCTGGTAACAGAAGCCTTCCTTTTCTTTAGAGAACTACTCAGCCCCAACTTTAGGCCTCTTGCCTCCCTGCCTAGGGGGTAGGCAGGTGATATAGTGGTCCAATTGGATTCTGTTGGGGGGTAATGACTTAAAAGCAGAAGGAAAAAGGACCTCATGCTTTCTGATATCCTAAGTGATAAGGATCAGGGAAGCTGCTTTGTCATCATGTGGCAAAACCTGCTGAGAATAAAACCATCAGGAGAAAGGCAGAGCAGAGAGGTGGAAATATCAGAAGAAACAGTGATGACATCACTGGAAACAGAGTTAGAGTTACCCCTTAGATCTCAATTACCCAATTAATTTTACCCAAGAGATTCCACTGAATCTGCTACTTACAACCAAAAATCCCAGATAACACAGTATTTATCATAAGCTTACAAATTACTTGAAAACATTACTTATAGATTGTTTTTATTTTACCTTTGACTGAAGACGTTAAAGCTGAGACTTCTGCAAAGCTTTATGAAGATGCTTACTACTTTAAAGCTGTAAGATCTGCTCCAGGAATTGCCAGTTATGCTCTAAGTGACACAGTGTCATCTAATGATGAAGCTACTCTGATACAGTAACATTTATCAACTATTCCTTTCAGTTTTTAGCTTTCCTATGATGTGCTCAGTTGCACGAAGTTTTTGCCATGGGACCACCAGAAAAGTCCCTTTCCTATCATATCATACTTATAACCCAACCTTCACTAACACAAATACACTTCTGTGATTTATTTGAGCCACTGTGAATTTTCTTTGCATTATGATTTACTGAAATACAGTCACCTTGGTTCTTGTTGCCCTTCAAAGAGACCAAATTCAATTCTAATTTAGTCATTAACATTGTGCTCTCTCTTAACATTCTATCTGCTTAGTTCATCTTAGTGATACCCGCAAGATTAAGTCACCGTGATATGTGGAAATTGTTGTTGTACACCTTCCCTGAAGGAGAAATTAGGGAAATTAGAATCTTTAATTGTAGGAATGGCTGAGCCTCTGTTTACTCAGAAGGAAAACAGAAACAGTGAACCCTATTCCTTTTTCTTGCCCTGTAAAAATAAAATGGGACAAGTGAGAGCATGTGGAGATCTCTGAACACCAAAGGTAAGAATGTTATCCACTGTTTGTGTATTTTACTTCCTCTAACAAACTCTGTTTTCACAGAGAGCCAAATATCATGGGTATCTCTGTCTATTCCATACATGTAAGAGGCTCATAAGATGATTAAAATAGGGGTGAATAAAATCTTACCTACTTTCCTTGGTAACTTATTCCAGTGTCTCAATACTACCTGGAAGTTATTTCTAATAAATATTTCTAAGTAAATACTATTGGTAAAATACTATTGAATACTAATCCTTTGCCAGGGTCTATGTTTTATTCCTCCTAAAAGCATTTCCTCTTTTTTTTGTTTAAATCCTTGTGTTGACAAAGAAAAGGCAGGAAACTTTTTTCTGGTAAAGATCATTATAAGGGTCACATCTCAGCACTGTCTGTGATGAACTACCTCCATGCCTTTAAACATTCTTTATTTTGATGATTAAAATTATACATATTATAGAAAATAACTGTGCCATTCAATCGCTCTTACTCTACTACTTTTCGACTTTTACTACTTAGGAGAAGAAGATTTCCCAAGGCTCCAATTTTCTCAACATTTAAAGTGATGCATATTTATAAAAGGGAGAATAAGGGATAAAGAATAGCACATTCACTGTTTGGCATCTGCAAGATTAAAACACCCAGATGTGTGGAAATTGTTGCAACTCAACTTCCTTAAATGGGAAAAATATTGGCAATAAAGTTGAAATCAAAAATAAAATGATTTAGCATGGAGAATATGGCAAGTAGATAAATAGTTTGAGATATCTAAACAGCCTTCGTTCTGAACTCACACAGGGTGGACCTTTGGCAGCCATGTTTGAACCATATTATCTGATTGGTAAGGGCAGACACATCACCTGTCTTCAGCCAACCTGATCTTCTCATAGGAATTTAGACTGAAAGATGCCAGTCAACCTAGACTGGTCGGCTGAACTGAGGACATATAGTCTGAGGAGGCAACCATGATGGGACATGTGTTTACTTAGTGGTAAAAGACTAAGAAAGAGAAAAAGAAAGAAGCAGACATACAGAACGAAGTAGAGCTCTGAGATCATAAGATCTGAAAGGAGCTGAGCAAATAGAGGGATGCATGGGAAGAGAGGACTAGCTTACCTGGGTCCTTGTCAGTGCTCCAGTTTCAGGATTGGGTCTTTTAAGAAGCCCATGTAGATCCCACGCACCTGGGTTCTGCAAGACTCTCCTGTTTTCTTATAGTAAATTTCTCTTTTTTGTTGCTGTTGTTGTTATGGACAGTTTGAGTGGGTTTCAACTGTTTGTAAGCAAACAATTTTTAACCTAGGCAATAAGACACTCATTCTCCAAATGTACGGATATCAAGGGGAAAAGTGTGTGTGTGGGGAGATGAATTAGGAGAATGGGACTGACATGCATACACAATTGATTCTATGTATAAAACTGATAACGAATGAGAACCTATTGTATAGCCCAGGGAACTCTACTCAATGCTAAATGGGAAGAAAATCTGAAAAAGAGGGGATATATGTAAACATATAGCTGATTCACTTTGCTGTACAGAAGCAACATCATAGAGCAATTTTTTTTTTTTTTTAAGAGACAGTAGTTCTCAGTTCTGGTTGAGCATCAGAATGCCCTAGAGAGGTTTCTGAAAATCCAAATACCCCTGCTCAGACCCCTAGCATGTCTGATTCAGTAGGTCTGGGACAGAGCCCAGACACGTGATGTTTTTAAAAACTCAAGAGAAGAACTATGGTTGATGGAATGGCAACCAGTACATAGCAGAAGGCTGGGCATCAAAAGAAAATGGACATTCCAGGCCAAGATAACAATGGCAAAAGGGGAAGGAGTACCCATAGGATGCAAGACTGCACACCACTTCCACAAAGTTGCATGCTGTAAATGACTCAGCATGTACTTCCACAGTAAACAAACTGCGGTCAACATCAGTCTTCTGTCATGAAAGGGATTTAAGGCTCCAAGGAGTCAAAGTATTTCAGGTTTGCTTTACATAACAATAAACTATCCCCTGTAGCTTTAAATCTAAATCATTTTGGTATCTGGAAGCATCAGATCTTAAAAAAACATTATTTAGCTAGACAATTATAGGTTATGATGGGCTAGGCAAGGCCAAATGAAAATAAGATGTGGGTGTGTGCAAAAGAGGCAATTAAGTGGGAATTTGGTATAGAAATTCTCCCCTGCACAGGAAGAAATTGAGTCCAAAAGTTGATTGTATTCATCTGACAGCAAAATTAACACCCAAATTAAGGAATAAATTAGTAAGTATAACTACAAATGAAATCACCCTCTTGTAACTTTGACAAAGGAATTTATCTCAGGTTTAGAGAGTAATCTTCTTCTGAGCTAGATGAGAAAGATTACTGTAATATTTGTCAAGATTTTTTCAACAATTATAAAAAAGTTTGTAATCTTCTACTCCATAAAAATGTATCTTTTAAGAACTACATTCTTTGGTTAAGAGGCACTAGTAACAAAGAAAGATATGGTTAGCTCTCCTGTAAACCCTGGGAATGAATTCTCCACCAGTGAACAGACTGGAGTATCAAAGGCACGTAAGGATTCATGTACAACAACAGGAGTTTCAATAAAAAATAAAATAAGAGGAAGAGAATCTGATTTAGAACTTAGAAACCTCTTCCAAGTAATAAATACAAATTTGGCAGCGAGTAGAATTCTGTCATCATCTTAGTTTAAAAAGTTCAAGGTACTTCTGTCAAAATGACTCTAAGAATTTAGGAGGTGGTTATTTACCTCTTGAAAAACCTCAAGAACCTGCTGGTAATTGATTGGAGAATACCACAATAATTTGGGCACTGGACAGTAAGAGCCCTCAAGGAATGAATCCTCTACTATGGGCACTTCACTGCTTAATATTCCCCACCGATAGCCCCAGGTATACCAAAAGAAAGGAATAAGTGTTAAGTGAAATGTAGTGAAAAGAGAATATAATCACTACCACTCCTTTATGACATTGTTCTGGACAAACAAATGATCTTACCTTTTTTGAATTCTGCTTTTTTAACTCCAAACAGAGACTCATCCAAGTCAAATACAAAGGAAGATACTAATGACAGCTTTGAGAGGAGGTATGTGGTTTAAGGCAAAAGACGGCAGAACCATAATTAAATATCCAGTTTCCTCAATCGCTTGCTCTACAAATGATGTAATAATAAGAGCTAACACTTGTTGAGCACATATATCAGACAGCATCCTCACAGATGACAGTATTAACTCTTTCAACTCTCATTATGGCCCCTGAAATAGGTTCGATTAATATGCTCATGTTTACAATGGCACAGAAGGGTTAAA
Source organism: Giraffa tippelskirchi (assembly GCF_054371585.1). NCBI lineage: Eukaryota > Metazoa > Chordata > Mammalia > Artiodactyla > Giraffidae > Giraffa > Giraffa tippelskirchi. Next base: position 140,411,836 of record NC_137281.1, on the reverse strand, counting down.
TAACAGCCAAGGTAAAACACCTGAAGTGACAGAGCCAGGCTATATCCAGGCAACTGCAAATTCTGACAAACCTCTTCACCTCTACGCTTTCCTGCTTCATGTGTTATAGTGACCACACAGAGTCTTCACTTTTCTCCTTCCAGTCTCTTCAAGTATTGCTGGTCTACTGGCCATTTCCATAACACTAAACCTGTGTGGGGTACCTGCAAGTCCACCATGAAGGCTCTGAAGAAAGGATCTGCTTCCATTCATTTCCACATCTCAAACTTTTGTTACTGGAAAATCAGTAGTCATGGATTCTGGTCCCGACTCCACCTTTAGTTAGCTAGTGATTTTGAACAAGCCTCTCAAGGCCTCAATTTCCTCATTTAAATAAAAGAATTATATTAGATATTTTTAGGATATTAGATATTAGAAAATACCCTGAGGCTATTTTCCAGCTCTGCAAAATGTTATTAACAACAGCAGAAAAAGATTCTAGGCCTCTTCTACAACACCCATGTTGGTGGGCCTTGTCAGCACCACCTTCACAGAGCTTATAAGCAGCTCTAGGCAGGAAAATTAGTCACAGTGAAACCTGTTGGTATCATAAAGGAAAGTCGATGTGCTCCAAGACAGGAAAGACGCAAATCAGAAAATTATTGAAGGACTAAAATATGCTGATAGTACTAGTCAAATGCATGGACGGTTCTCTTCTTTTTTTAACTCTGAAAAAATTTTAAATATAGACAATTACAGAGAAAAAGATAACAAACACAGTTTCTATATTCAGTTTTTTTCTTTGTTGTCTTGTATGTCTAAAAATATATCATGCTGAAGTACCATAATCACCTTGCCTTCTCCAGGTGACAACCATTCTCAAGAATTTGGTATGCATCCTTCTAGTCTTTCTAAAATAAATATAGTCTCTTGGGGCTACATAATCTTATCAGTGAAGCATAGAGTATCTCTAAGGCACAAATTCAGAAGTGTATTCCTTGGGTCGCAGTGTTTGTGCCTTTCTACGTTTAACTTGAAGCTGCCAGATTGTTCTTCAAAGTGCCTGTACCAATTCACTCTCCCATTAGCAACGGAGTCCCAGTTTCCACACATGCTCACCAACATTAGGAGTTTTCAGTTTTGGTTTTGGTAGAGTTATTTGTTTTGTTTGTTTGTTGCCAAACTGATGGGTTAAGAGTGGTATTTCATTTTTGCATTAATTTTTATTTCCTTAATGACTTGTAAAGTTGAATACTCAGGTTTCTTCTAAAAATCGCCAGTTTATGGCCTTTGCCCATTTTTCTATTGGGTTGCCATTTTCTTTTTACTTAGAGAATATGAATATACTGAACATCTTAAGGCTAGAAGGTCATAGGTTACAGACTAGTTTGGGAGCTGCTAGATGGCCCCGATTGGGCAAAGGGGCCACCCAACCTGGGGGCAGGCTTCGTGGCAGAGCCTGCATCAACAGCACAGGAGTGAGGTCATGTTATTCAGGAAACAGCTAACTAGTTACTCATCTGGATGGACAGGTTGTGGACAGAGCTCCTGGGTTCTTTTCCACTTGTTTGGCCATTCATCTGTTCAATCTGCTACTCAACACCTCTATTTGCTAGGCAGTAAGAGGCAAAAATCTTTACAAGCCTTTTCATGATTTCTCATGGACTGAAGAAGAAAAAGCCTTGTACTCTCTTAAGCTTTCTAAAGACAGGTTTCACTTAGATGAAATGACCTGAAAATGTTTCCTCTCAGCTTACAAAACATTTAAGAAAAGAGCAGATGAAACTAAACTGAAATGCAATTTTTATAAAGACATTTAGCTTTATTTCTCTGCACCTTCTGAGAAGCAGAAGGAAATATTTTTGTTTTCTTTACCCTACGGTTAACTAGAGACAGCCTAGTGTTAGAAATACAGCAGATGCAAAGTCTTCTCTTCTGTAAGGTGAGTGAATATGTGGCATAAGTTCCTTCCCCAAGAGAACCTAGATCTTTGAACATGTGGGTACCAGGCTGCTCCACGGCTCTGTCCCCAACTTCCTCAGTGGAGAAGAGTCACGCACCCTACAGAGGTTTAGAAAGAAAACAATGCTATGAAAGGGAGCTTAGTCTCTTTGGGTTTCCCTGAAATAATGATCTCATGTCAAACCTTGACTGTTAAAATGAATTGTATTTTGATTAATGACTTTTATTCTGTTAAAAAAATAAATGACCAAAGTGTGTGTTTATATATGCAGAGCTGTATATTCTACATGTGTATGTGTGTGTCTCCTTTGTGTTTGTGTGTGCATACCCAGAGTGAAAGAGCCAGCTGTTTTAGCAATTTATATTTGGGGGGTGGGTGGGTAATACAGTAAGTTCTGTTGAAAGGAAATGATGGGAGAGAATCTGATACCCTGAATCTTTCAACAAGACAGAGGTCAGAGGGCAAGTGTGGAAATAAACTTAGAAACTAGCTTCTTGTTTCTAAATCAGTTTTTAAAAAAGTCCACCTATAAATGTGCAATCCGTTTGGAAGCCAGGTTTTGTTGCTGTTGTTAGGAGGTGTTTGGATTGTTTGCTTGTTTGGTTTTATTTCTCAGTTGATTCTTCCTTCAAATTTCAGTCAGAAAATGTGTACAGGTAAGGGATTGTGAGGTCCTGTTTTATCAAAATCACCAGCTTCAGAAAACTCTTCCTCTAGTCCTTTCAACAAAAGGTTTGCAGACTTGCTATTCTTCTCTCTCCCCAGTTATTCCCTGTAACCTGAAAACTATAGATCTAGAAATTATCATTTGAATTTATTTAGAGTAACTGACTGTGAAGTCAGTCAACCTCTGTTTGTTAAGAGATTTGCTTAAAGACTGGAAAGCCTCCTGGATAAATGACTGTCAAGCGACCATGTGGGCTCCATGAAGGAAAAATGATGGTTGGTGTGTAATATGCAGAGACTGTAGCCTCTAAGCAATGTGGCCAAGGAAACTCCAGAATCCAGTGGTGAAGCCAATTAGTAGATTATGTGGATGCATGAAAAGTATGGTCAGAGGATTGCCACACAGTAGAACTTAATGTAACGGCCCAAATATCAGGTTGGCCAAAAAGTTCATTTTCAGAACATCTTATGGAAAAACTCGAATGAACTTTTCAGCCAACCCAACAGTATAGAAGCATGTGGAGCAACCTGTGGCTTTACCACTTGTTTAACTTTAACTTTTAAAATAAGTCTAGAACTGGAATCAAAGCAGTAATAATGCCAAAGCTATTGTGCTTTAGAATAGCTTTTCTATATACAAACTAGGATTGTTCCCCTAAGTAAAATCCATTTTCTTGAGTCTTGGTTTGAAGTCTGAATCTAAATTAGACTTGTAGGAAATAAGCCAGATACCTACCAGAGCCAACATTAAAATGCTCCTGACTCAATATGGAACCTATATACTTAACTCTACCTCTCTAAAAATATTGGCACAATACTAAGCTATCCCATGATTTGTCTCATTTAAGCGAATTCTCCTTTGGTTTCTAATGCCAAAAATGAAGAAATAGAAAATAGAAGTCCTTGGTTTTATCATTACTTGACCACCAGGTTTCTTTTTTCTTTGATATGCTAGTTGTCTACACACAATATTTGCTTCTTCACAGGCATATTATGAGAATTAGAGGTAACTCCTGGGCCGAACTACATTTAAACTAAACCAGTCAGTGTTTGTTCATGTTCCCTTTTAAGATATGCTCCAAGCAGTTCCACAACTCTTTTGATAAGCAAATTCTCAATCCAGTAATCACAGAATCTTGGTGAAGAGAAATATTAAAGTTCACCTAGTCCAACTTCTTTATCCAGTATAGGAATCTCATCTGCTTGAAAAAATCCTTCTTTACTACAAATAAAATACCTAAGGCAAGTTTCTCTTCATATACTCAGTGGAGGCGGAAAACATCGGCCACCTTCTTCTTTATAAGAATTCTTTCTAGACTTAAACACCATTTATTTTCTCCCTTCAATCTTCCTTTCTGTAGGTTAAATAGCCCACTTTCATCATTCTTCAGAGATCTGATTTTCCATGCTTTTAATCAATTCAATTGCTTTCCACATCCTCTCAAAATGTAGAAGTCCAAGCTGGGCATGGTCACCGAATGACAGCTTTGCCACTAAGTGTCTCATTAGTACTGAGTATGGTGACTCAGTCTTTCATGCCAACATAGTCCAGCATCGTGTTAGATTTTACAGTGTACTTAAATACATATATATATATATATCTACACACATACACACATATATAAGTATGTGTGTACATGTAATTGATTTTTACTTTGACCTCTTTCACTGTTATTAAAAAATTTATATATTTTTTACTTTCATTTGCATTTATTTTTTGCAGCATTTATTCCCGGGCCATAAGTTTTTGTTTCTTCAGTTTCTTCTGGGATATCTTTTTCTTCTGTGCAACCTCCTCTTCTGGTTTAGGAACAATCTGTTCTTTTTCGGTAAGGATCATCTCAATGTGACAGGGAGAGCTCATGTAGGGGTTGATCCGACCGTGAGCTCTGTAAGTCCTCTGCTGCATCTTGGGGGCTTTGTTCACTTGGATGTGCTCAATGACCAGAGAATCTACATCTAAGCTCTTAAGTTCAGCATTACTCTCTGCATTTTTGAGCATGTGTAGTAAAAATTCAGCACTCTTTTTGGGCCACCGACCCTGTGTCCAGCCCCACTGTCTGGCCTGTGCACACCTACCAACTCCACCGTTGTAACGATGGAAGGGCACACATTCCTTCTTTAAAGTGACATCCTTCAGATACTTGGTGGCTTTTCGGATATGCATACCCTTTATGGCCTGGGCAGTTTCACGAGTGTTCTTACAGTGAACACGAAGATTTGAACCTCTTGATTTGCATGATTTTGTGGGGTTTTCTGGGTCAAGTGAATAGTGTACCATTTTTAGGGGTCACCTCAGGCCGCTTACTGGAAAAGCTTAAAAAATATTTTCAACATTAACTTGTTTAAAAGTGAAAAGTCCCCAGAACTTTAGAATGTGCTTCTCTTAAGGTAAAAACCTAGTCCTCACAGAGTTTTAACAAATTTAATCACAGATGGCACACATAGCTGGTAATATACTTTATTACAGTCCCGAGTCTGCTCCTGGAATTTTCAAAATTTCATATGTGCATCATCTTGTTTTCTGGAACCAAAGAAAAACAATACTCTATGTAGTTCTCTGGGCCCTGCAGCTCAAGCTGACTGTAGACTCTTTTTAGTAGCTTGTAGCCTCCCTAGGGCTGGGGTCCCAGGAAGTGATGAATTATCAGGTGTGTGGATGTTTTACTCAGGAGTCCAGGTTGGAAATGACAAGAGTGCCAACTCAAATGGTCATCATGGGCAAAAACAACAGGTGGGGTCTATTAATGGATCACATTACCAAAAGGAGCTGGACCCAAGTGCTTAAATGATGATGGGAAGCTGTCTTTCTCCATCTTCCAATTCTGTGTTCCAGTGTTTTGGCATTTTTAGGCAGGCTTCCATTAAGCAGTAACTATAGGCTTACATAAGGGCTTCCCTGTTGGCTCAATGGTAAAGAATCCGCCTACAAGGCAGAAGATGTGAGTTTGATCCCTGGGTTGGGAAGATCTCCTGGAGAGGGAAATGGCAACCCACTCTAGTATACTTCCCTGAAGAAGCCCATGGGCAGAGCAGCCTGGTGGGCCATGGGGTAGTAAAGAATCGGACGTGACTTAGTGACTAAACAACAACAGTACCAGTTGAGGGACCCTGGCAGAGAGAGAAGGCTCCTTTTTTCTAGTAGCTCCACCCAAACTCATGGTGGATCCTCATATCCTCAGCTTGGGTCACATATTTATTCCTAAACCAATCACCAAAACTCTGCTCGGTCTGATCCAAGTTCAGAGTTAACTTCTAGAGCTAGAAGGTGGCATCAGCTTCATGTAGACCACTAGATGGAGATTAGTATGGGGTAGTTCCCCAAAACTTTGGGGAACTCGTGCAGACTAGGTGCTATTTCCATAAGAAGAGGGAAGAGAAGTGTGGTAGGGAAGAGCATGCTCCTCTATTCACAGCCCTTCAGGAAGGCCACAGATAGCACGGTCTGTGACACACAGAATGGAATTGATAAGGGCTTGAAGAATGAGTCCACTGGCCAGCAGCCTGGCCCCTTTGTGACCACGGGCCCAGTACCAGCACAAGACCTCAAGCACTTAAGAATAACGGTAGCACTGCTTAGCAAAGCACCAGGGAAAATGTTTGCTGGGTTGGAATGGTTGGGGGTGGTGGAGAAGGGAAAAGGGTTGAGAAGACATAGTCCTTTCTGTGTAATTTCAGGGAGGGCAACCCCAGAATTAGAGAAATCACTCCCATGCATCTAAGAAGTAACATATATTTACTTAAAGCCTATAATGAGAATTCCTTTAGCATGTCTTTGATCCCTGGTTCAGTAAAGTTCTGATCAAAATTTTGCAGTGAATTTTGGCCAGCTCAGTAAAATAGCTGGGGTGGCCAGAGGAACAAGGCTGGATAAAGATGTATGAGGTATGTGGGGAGGGAGGAAGAAACCAGGGCTCTACAGAGGAGTGGGTGCCTATAAGGCTCTTGGCAGAGGCAGGGCAGCTGTTCTAGAAAGTTACCTGCCTTTGGAAAGTGATGTAAGAGGTTTCTTACTGGATATCATAGTGATATGAATGCCTATCAGTGAATAATCAGAAGATAAGGTCCTATTCTAATCCTGTGCTGAAATGTGTCACAATCATATTTACTATGGCACAGCAACTACTTTTTAAATTCCAGTTTATTTTGCCTTTTATAGTCACAGATATGTCTTCGCAATTATGACTTTGATATTTGTGACAATTTTATAATGTGTTTTAATAATACCTTCTTCAGAGGTTAATATCTACTCATAGTGGTTAGAACTTGAAATAATTATGGTCTGTTTACCTTTGGTTTGGTTCCTTGTTGAGTCTAAAGTTAATTATAAAAATATTTGTAAGTAATAAAAATAACCTCATTGAGTAATATGGGCATTGGTATTAAAAGCAAAAGAGAACCAGGAAATTTAGTTGGATTCCCAAAGGAGTCTTTGGCTGAGAAAGCTTTGGGAAGCACTGGGCATGATGTCTCCAAATATAATATACTCTTGGCCAAAGCACAGAAGGAGAATGCAGCAGAGAGAAAAAAAGAGAGGAAATGGAACAACTCTCTTTGTACAAGGAAATATCTCTGAAAAATAGCATTTTTATTCTCTGTATGCTCTGGAAGAGAACAGGCTTATATACAACTTCCCCTACAAAAAGAAAGGCTAAACTAGTAAGGCAGTGAGAAAAATGACTAAGATCATCAAACTGACGGTGTAATGAGTATGGCAGAAATATTTTATAACCTATTAAAAATCTAGCTTGCCAAAACAGATAAGTTGAAATACACACCCTTATCTCTAAAATCAAACACGCACACATGTTTGCCAGCTACCTTCCTGTGTGTCCCTCCAGAATACTCTGCATCCTTCTTCACCCTGGTCTCTTGCTTTGGCATCTGACCTGTGTGGATCGTATCAACAGGACCCTTTCCTGGCTTTGACCACTGGGAAGCACCTGCAGGAGATGGGAAGCGGCAGAGTGGCCTTGGGCTGTGGGTTGCCTGCACCTCCTGAAGGTCTCAGACTCCCCCAGACAGCCTTTTCTGTCTCCTGCTTCCAGAATCCAGTCTGTCCCCTCATCCTTTCAGGAGTAGGGGTACTAGTGGAGCCCTACTGTTATTAGCCCTGGCAGACCTGCACAAGCCCCTGTCCATTCCACCAAGAGTACTCTTTTTATCATTAAAGTCTCCTGAATGATTCTAATGAAAGCCATCTCTTGATGGGATCTTGGCTGATACAACATGTAATGTATTCGGTTGAAGAAAAAGTAATTCAGTTGTAGAAAAAGTTCTAATGGCAACCTGTGCCTCATTTTATTTCTAGTCCTAACATTTACTACTATTTTTATGAGAGTTGAATGCAGGCCAAGCCAAGGCATAAGGAGGTTTATGACCAAAAAAGCCTTCGGTCTCTACCTTCTATCTAGACCTAGATAAGAAGTGTGGAGTGAGGACTGCTCAGCTTTCAGCATGTTGACATGACCCTGCCTTCTCCTCCCTACTGTCCTCAAAATCCCCACCTCATCTTTCAGCCTGTCACTTTCCTTCCATTGGGTAGTGGTGGGGCAAACAGCACTGCTTGTAATAGTGTCCAGGACAGTACTAAGCACAGTAAGTTCACTCAGGGAGATAAGTCTTACTTACTCATGAGTTATAAAATTATTCAGTTAGTGTTTAATAAAAGATTAAAGGAAACTGTTAGAACTCCAAGTACCTCAATAGCAGAAACCATGTCCCAGTCATGGGTCTGGTCCCCAGACCTAGCTCAGTGCCTGACACTCAATAGGGGCCCGTTAAAACATTTATCGAGATGAACTAGAGTATCTGTTCATGGGGACAGGAGGTTGGCAAGCGCCGTGGGAAGCCACACTTGTGTGTCCTGAGTGTACATTTCCACCGTGTGCACAACGGTGCACTTTCTGACTTTCCTCACTCTTCTTATCAGAACATCATCAACGTCTCCCACAGTGGTATTAAACTTATTTTGGGTCATGGACTTCCCCCTTTGAGAATCTGATGAAAACAATATGCCTGCTCTGACACCAACAGATAAATATAGGTCAAAGACTACAGGTAGAGAAAAAATTACTCTTAGTCAAGATGGTCCATATGACCCTGAAGCAGATATGTTCCCTGTGTAGAAAAAAGGCGGGATACAAGGTATTCCACGAGGGATCTAAGAAGGCGCATTCTAGTCCAGACTTCACACGAATATAACCTAGATCTGCAGTCCCCAACCTTGCGGCACCAGGGACTGGTTTCGTGGAAGACAATTTTTTCATGGACTAGGGGTGGGGTGGTTTTGGGGTGACTCAAGTGTATTACACTTATTGTGCACTTTAATTCTATTACATCAACTTCACCTGAGATCATCAGGCGTTAGATCCCAGAGGTTGGGGACCCCTGACCTGGAGGAACTAGCTTTCTTTATTCAAACCCCGGCAGCTGATAATGAATACCTATGGTGCTGGGAGTTGATGATGATTGTAGCTCTCAGCATGCGCGGGGCCCTGGGCTAAGTGTGGTGCTTATCTTAACTCTTAAGTTAGCCCTTATTACATCTTCAACACGTAGGTACTACTGTTGTCTTCATTTTAAAGATGAAGAAGTTGAGACCCAGGGAGGTTTGGCAGGCTGCTCAAAGTCATAAACGTAGCTAGTGATGAGGCCAAGATTAGGACCCTGGCAGTCCCACTCAAATGCTTATACTCTTAACCAGTCTGCTCCTGTTCCCTCACTGATGAGCTAATACCTGCTCCTAACTACCTGTCTCACTAATGGAACTTTATTTGCATCCATTTGTTGAGCATCTACTGGAGTGAAAGGCATTGTGTTAGCTGCTATGGGAGGCACACAGATGCACACAGAGAGTTTTCTCTGGACCCACAAATGCCAAGAAATAGAATGGGTAATGCCCCGTTGACATTAATAAGGCCATACAGTAAAGGCAAAGAAGATCTGGGGCAGAGTGTGAGGGCCAGGTAGATACAGTACTGAGCAAATGGGTCAAAAGCAACCTGAGAGGTGATATAAACTTCCCAGGGAAAATAAAACTTGAACAGGAATTCAGAGTCTGAAAAAATCATGGTTAGGAATAAAAATGCAAAACAACTGGTTAAAAAAAGACAGTCACACTCCTGAAGGAGAAAGCCTGTTTGATATTAATCTATAACATGAACCACCAAGGATGACATCTTAAATATATTATTTGCATGATATAAAAGGAAAATGTGATAAAGAGGTTTTTATCTACAAGAAGAAACTTGAAAGCAGGAAAGTCTGGGATAAAGCATGCACACACCAAGCCCAGTGTCAACTTGGGAACGTATGAGACCAGCACATCTAAAATACACGAGTCAAAGGAAAGGGTGGGATGACTTGACAGAGTAGCACTGCCATGTATACACTACCACGTGTGAAACAGCCAGCAGGAAGATGCTGTATAACACAGGGAGCTCAGTCCAGTGCTCTGTGACAACCTAGAGGGGTGGGATGGGGGATGGATGGGAGGGAGGCTCTAGAAGGAGAGGATATATGTATACTTACAGCTGATTGACACTGTTGTACAACAGAAACTAACAACTTCGTTAAGCAATTATACTCCAATTAAAAATAAAATTTAAAAAATGCACCAGTCCTGGTTCTGAGTCTCGCTATGTGCCAGGCTCTGTGCCAGGTGCTAGAGACAAAGAGATGAACAGGGTAGGGACCTGCCCTCAGGGGCAGACTTCTTGTTGGGAAAAATAAACTGCTTTGCAATTTACTACAGAAACTTTGTGATGCCCTTGATAACAGGGGGATGAACACAGAGTCTATAAGATGAGGCCTGGAAAGTTCACAGGAGTCATCCCTGCCCAGACATGCAGATTGGGGGGAGATGGCCTGTTCAGGCTACCTGGGCTCAGTTGGTCTATGCTTGCAGTATCCAAGTGGACTTTAGAACATAAAACAAGAGGTTAATCTGAAAACCAACAAAAGAGGACTGTAAGTAAACTGCACACAGTTTGCTATGCTGAGCACTTATCAACGAATGATAGTACGTTCAAATGTAGATACAGTGGTATTTATGGTCCTGAAAGAGGTTTGGCGATTGCAGGTATCTGTGCTGCCTCCTTTTCTCAGCTTCTTCTCCTGCTCCTCCTGGCTGGCTGTGCAGCTTCAGAAGACTCACAATGGTATACCCTGGCCGGCAGGGTCTCTGAACTTCTGCAAGTTCTCCGAGTATCTGAATACCACAGTACAAAGTCAGGTCTGAACTCTCAGAAGAATGTCGCGGCTCCAGCGGCTGCTCTCGGTGCAGAGCATCTGTGCATCACTTCCTCTGATGGGTTCTCCAGCGCCTTCTTGTTTGTGCTATGCCTCTTCCCTGGCAGACCTCCCAGTTCTCTAAGGAACATCACCCTTAGCTGCCAAGGCCTTGGAGTCAATACCCAGTGAGTTCACACACTGGGGCTCAGCCCAGTATCTGGCACATTATAAGAACTCAGGAAAGGTTTGCTCAAGAATGAAGGTACAAACAAAGGCAGGCTCACAACTCTGGGACTCTCAGGTACCCTGCCCTCCGCTGCATGGGCAGCAATGCTCAGCTGCCACAGACTGACCAACTGCCCAGCACACAGCTAGTCCCAGCCTCACTCTGGACACACTACCTCTCCCATCTGCTCCCATTCCCAGATCCTCTGGTCTGCCTGGGTGTTCTTGTCTTTGGGTCGGGAAGCCTATTTATCTTGTCCTTGGGCCCTCCTTGTCTTCTGGACTGAGGGCTGCTGGGAAGACTGCCCTCCAGAAACAGGAGATGTTTTCCTCTCTGGAGTCTTGCTTTCCTTGTTGAAATTCTCACAGCTGCCATACCTACTAGTCAAAGTTAATAAAACTACACATTTACAAACATCAAAAGCTACCCACAAATGGGGAAAAAACATAGCACTTTATAATTCTTCCAACTGTCTTTGCCAACTGTCTTTCTAACATGTGAGAGCTACATGGCCACGTGAGTCTGTGTAAATATATTTATCAAAGGGTGGACATACATACCATTGTGCTGGAGTGGCAGAATTTACTTTTAGAAAACAGCTTTTCTCATATAATTTTATTTATCCATCCACCAAAAATCACACAGGATATGAGCAATAGCACCCCACTGGTTTATTTTTTTTTAGAGGCGGCCTCTAATGGGTATGCCAACTTCTCCATTTTGCTCCAACCTATACACCTTTGAGCAGTGGTGCTGTGACTTTTTTCCAACTGTGTTTAGTCGTTTTCCCACTAGGCCTGCAAAGTTGGAACATTTTTGGAGGTAGGCCATTGCATTATAAAAAGTACTTTTTAACTGTTCCTTTTCACCCAAACTTTTTCAAGGTGCTAATTAAAAGCATTCCTGGTAATTGTGCAAAGCCACTGCCTTTAGCCTTCTATTTGTAGGTACTTCTTCTTTCATCTGTCCCACATTTGAATCCCAGCACACTGCCCCCAACACCCCAATCTCACAGTGGTTTTGTCTGCCCCGACCCATTCTGTACAAATGGGAGGCTTCATTGTCTTAACACAAAGCAGGAAGGCACTGGCCTTTCAACAGAACAGATCCATAAGTCCTCAAGGCAAGATTCATCTAGGGGCCACTTGACTCTCAGCCAACTGTTTCCTAGTCTGCAAAAGCTCAAATCAGCCAATCAAAACATTTACAGAGTACCATTTATGTACAAGGCATGAAGAATGATACACAACCATCAGAAAGGTGGTCTTTACCCCTCAAAAGAAGCTTGTGATCTAGAAGAGAAGAAAGGCTTTGCACTTAAATAGATACTCAATACTACTGGGCCACACACGCTGACAGCCAATATGAGGTAAAGGCAGCAAGGGCATCTAGACACATCTGGAAGGCATGGAAGAGGGAATCTGAGTGGAAAATAATCAGTCACTCAGTCTGGCCAAAATGCAGGTGAGAAGAGGTACATTAAGACCAGATTGCCAAAGTCCTTGAGTGAAATTATGAAGTGTGTTAGGCTGCAGTCCTTGGATTTATTTTATATCTCTAAGGTGTCATAAAGGAGCTGAATACACTTATTCATGTATGAATCAGAAGAAGGATATTCTTATCGCTCTTTGCCTTGTTATATTTCCTTATTTAATATAGTGCTTACTATGTGCTAAGCCCTATTCCAACAGATTTATAAATATTAATTCATTGGATATGCACTGCAGTGCCATGAAGTTGGAGTAATTATTTTGTCCTTTTTACAGCTGGGGAAACAAAAACACAGAATTTAGGAGATTTGCTGAGGCCTATACCTGTGCTGCCTCTCCTGTTCCCAAGGAAGAGCAGATGATGGACCAAATGCTTCTGTCTGCTGAGCCCCTCAAAGAGGCAAATGAAATACCATGTGCAGAGATTAATCAATAACATCTTCACAGGATTTCTTTTGAAATATTTTAAGACTATCACTTGAGCTTCCTGTGCTAGTGGTAAAGAATCCTCCTGCCAACGCAGGAGATGCAAGAGACCCAGATTAGATTTCGAACTCATGTTGGAAAGATCCCCTGGAGAAGGCGACCTGCTCCGGTATCCTTGCCTGGAGAATTCCATGGACAGAGGAGCCTGGAGGGCTACAGTCCATGGGGTGACAAAGAGTCGGACATGACTGAACACACATACATACACACACAACTATCACTTACTGAATTGTTCCTGAAAGCCCCCATGCACCAGTATTCCACCACCCAAAAGGAGGAAAACAAAATGTTTGCAAATTTACCAAGTGTAGAAATTGACTGTTACGCCTGAAGTGGGGAGAGGAGTTAGAGATACAAAAGAACAGAGAGATGGATGTCAGGAGGAAAAAAAAGGGGGGAAGGAGTGCCTGGGGCTGCCCTGAGTTTCCATGGAGAACAGGACAAGTTTGTTTTTCTCAGATGTGGAGGGCTAAAGAAGAAGATTGGAATATTATGCTTCCCACCTCCATTGTTTTTCCTAGTGTCCCATTTCTTGTTTTAAATGTCCTTTGAGAGATAGATGGACCTGGTTTTTAAGACTATGAGGAGTTAGGGGTTAAAAGAATCAGGAATACCAATAAATACAGCTAATGGGGGAAGGAGACAAATGACAAGAGCATCAAGGAAAAGAAGAGAGACAGCTCATTACGCTCCTTTGGGGAAAAAGAAAGAGGGGAGACAGGATGAGAGTCAGAGGAAGAAGGCTGGGCCAGTTTTTCACCAGAAAGAGTCAGTGTTCGAGTGTGACCCTGTGAAACAAATTCTTCCAGACCCTTGAGTCCATAACCCACAATTTGAGAAATGCCATTGTGTAGACCACACCCAACAGAGATATTCTGCACTTAACAACTGGGCCACAGCAGATGATGGGAAGAGAATGGCCAGCTCCGTGGATTTTCCCAGCTGGAAGAAGTAAAACATTTTACTGGATGAGCTCAAAATGCTGACAAATCATTTCATATAAGGAGTGAACCAGGAGGAGCACGTGTTGGTTCAAAAAGAAAATGGTGTCTGGCGGTTTATTTTTGCTACTTCTTTACCAAGAGGAGGGCTGGGTGGAAGGAGCAGGTGGGGCACAGAGGCCTCCGCCTTTGCAGGAGAGTTGGCTGAGCACCACAGCAGCTCTGCAGAGTTTGGACAAATGGCCATTTTGGAACTATCATGTGATTCCTATGTCAGCTCATCTTGGAGCTGTTAGCTATTTACAGTCTCATGCTGGAAAGTCTCTTCAGGCTCTTTAAAGATATTAAAATGATGACACATTTAAAAATGTTGTAATAAAGTTCCTGGGCTTTCTTCCCTCATTGGTTTAATCATTCTCATGTAAAATAGGAAGCATCCAAAGGTAACAACTTCTAGTGCCCAACTTTCTGTGTGTATTCCACTGCTGCATGATACATATGGTCAACGATGATGTAGGGCCAATTTCAACTAGTAAGGACCAAGGAGAGAAAGGGATGCTATTCCAGTATCAATCCAACTGGGTTCTGGGGAGGGAAGAATGGGGATCTAAGGGACCGTGTGTGGTAGAACAGTGGTTAAACAATGGAGTTTTAGAGTTATACTGATCTGAATGCAAATCTCAACCCTGCTTTTCAATGGCTTTGTGGTCTGCAGCAAGTTACTTCACCTTTTTGAGCTTTCATTCTGTCATTTGTAAGATGGAAATAACAGTACCCATCTAACAGGGCTGTTAGGAGGCAATATGACTCATGAAGGTAGATGTTGGAAATGCAGGTAAAGCAGTGGTATCTATAAGGTACTCAGTGAAATGACAGCTATAATTAATCTCAGACACAAGTTTGGTAAGAACCCACTTCACTAGGCCTGGTAGAAATTTTGTAGAAGCAAAAATCCAAGAGGGCCCAGAGCTATCCTAAAGATGTCAAACACTTTGGACTTAAAAGGGAGCTCCAAACTTCCCTAGTGGTTCAGGGGTTAACAATCCACCTGCCAATGCAGGGGACATGAATTCAACCCCCGGTCTGGGAAGATTTCAAATGTCATACAGCAACTAAGCCTGCGGGTCACAACTACTGAAACCCATATACTCTAGAGCCTACGCACTGCAGCGACTGAGACCACATGCTTAGAGCCTGTGCTAGGTAACAAAAGAAACCACTGCAATGAGAAGCTCAGGCATCACAACAAAGAGCAGCCCTGGCTCGCTGCAACTACAGGAAGCCTGAATGCAGCAGTGAAGACCTAGCACAAACAAATAAATAAACTTGTAAAATAAATAAATAAAAGGGAGTTCCAGTTCTGATATGCTCATCTATTTAAAGCTGGGACAAAGACGCCATCCAGGTGGCCTACCAAGTATGATTTTGACCCACAGTGGATGTCAGAGAGCCATTCCCAATAGAAATGATTCCTCAGAGCTATACCAAGATAAAGAAATGAGGAAGGACTCCCTTCACCTTCATATGACTAACCTGATTCTATATTCAGTTCTTTCTCATATACTGTTCTCTTTGGGTTCAAAATTGAGAGTGACTTTCAGTCATTGTGAAAGCTCCCACTCTGCTTGGGTGGCATTTTTATTGCATAAGTAAATGTAGGATTGCTAGATTTAGCAAATAAAAACTACGGGATGTCCAGTTAAATTTAAATTTCTGATAAACAATGAATTTTTTGGCATAAAAAAAGTATACTTACTTTGGTATATCTCAGTACAATATTTGGGATGTACTTATACTAAAAAATTATTTGCTGTTTAGCTAAAATGTGGATTTAACTGGACATCCTGTAGGTTTACCTGGCAGCTCTAGACAGTGGCCAAGAAACTGCCCTTTTTAACCTGCAGACTGGCAAAGCAAAGTTACCTCCATCCATAATCAGCACTGCATTGGAAAACATACACAAAAAAACCCCACCAAAACCCTAAACCCCACAGTTCTTTGGGCTGTTACTTTTCGGCAAAAAAAAAAAACCCCACCAAAACCCTAAAACCCCACAGTTCCTAGGGCTGTTACTTCTCAGCAAATATAGTACTAAATTTACAGACTTTAAAAAAATATATAATTTCCCCACCCAGGGATTTTTTTTCAAGCATCTAAATCTAGAGAAAAAGAATAACAATGGGAGGGGACTTGCCCTGTGATGGCATATGAATAATTATTGGTCAACTGATGTTTCAGACATGACGCTTGTAAGAGTATGACATCTTGCTTTTTTAGCTTTTCTAGCAAGGCCAATAGGATGAGTTATGTCCTTCCAAAAATCTCTATTCTTTATTCTTCATAAAAAATAAAACCCACACACATACAGAAACATTTCACCAAATGACTTAGCATTTTCTTTGGTAGGTTCAATGCCACAAAACACTATGAAATTACTCTTTGGGGCCTAAAGGGGACTGCCCAACAGTGCAGGCCATTGTCTCTAGTCACAGCTGCAGCCTGGCTATTCACACTGACCCCAGAGAGAAGTCAGCCATGTCATGAACAAGGCCACACTGTAGGTGGACCATCCATGCAAACAAACAAATACAAAACTCCCTCTTCCTTGGTTGTATCAAAGGCAACTGAGGTCTTTCCTTCCTGAGTAAAAGCCAACAGGATTCCTTATTTTGCAAAATATCCCCCCAAACAACTCCAGGTTCAAGGTCCTTAGCAACTTAAATTTAGAAAGAGGTTTACCCTGTGGAGCCCTGGGAATTTTGAGCGAATGGTACCATTCTTCTCCAATTTTTTCTTCTCAGACCTCCAATCTACTTCTTAAGTCTACTCAGGTACAACAATGACTCCTTCAAAGGTTAGAAGCCAATATTTCCAAGAGTTTTTTTTTCTTTTTAAATCTTCTTGAAAGTATTGCATGAAACTTCTGTGCCAGGGTGCAACAGGCCTGTGGCCAGGTAGGACTGGACAAACACATGGAATCTGGGCCAGCTCATCAACCTGGCACCAGAATGTACTGATTAAAGGAGTGCTTTCTAAATCATGGGAACCACTAGTGAAAAGTCACTGGTGCTTTGATGGCAGCCCAGTAGGTGGTGGCAATATGATGAACCATGAAAGAAGAAACGGAAGAAGAAAACTAATCATCATATCCCCTTGGCATAGGGCCTACCTAAGAGACAGAGAGAAATAAACCACGTCTCTAGGAAGCCTTCCTTGATATAGTCAAGGGAATTCTGAACTTCTGATCCACTTGACTTCCCTGTTTCTGATACAGATATATAGAAATACTTCATACTATCGGACATATTGGTGGCTTCCTTGGTGGCTCAGATGGTAAAGAATCTGCCTGCAATGCAGGAGACCTGGGTTCCATCTCTGGGTCAGAAAGATCCCCTGGAGAAGGGAATGGCTATCCACTCCAGTATTCTCATCTGGAGAATTCCATGGACAGAGGAGCCTGGCGGGCTACAGTTCATGGGTCACAAAGAGTTGCACGTGACTGAGTGACTAAAACTTCACTTCACTTCATAGTTTTATTTATCAGTCCATCTTGTCTTGCTCACTGTTCTCAGCATACATCCCAAGCTCTCCTGCTCCTGAGCCTTTGCTCACATCTTTCTTCTGGACTGCTTCCTAATACTCACCATGCCTGCTGAAGTCCTACCTATGGGTCAAAATGCAAATTTTCCAGCTTTTGAAGTAGTGTTTGGGTACTTCTTCTTGGAAGGCTTCCCTGAAATGATCTCTCTTTTGCCTCTAAATTCTTAGTGTGCTCTGTTCTTTCCACTTCAATGCAGTCATTACCATTTGATAGTGATGGTCTTGTTTTCCCTGCCAGTTATAATGCCCCTTGAAGACAAGAACCAGATCTTACAGAGCCTTGTCCAAATAGAGCAGGGGGTAGGGCACTCAACCTATGTCAGCAGGATTGATGTAGTTATTAACAATGTCTTTGATTTCTTAGTAATACCTTCTCTAGGAAATTTTTACTGATGACATTTCTGATACTGTATGGCACTTAACTCTACCACAGAACTTATGACATCACACTGAAATTATCGGTTTATACATAAGCTACATAAGCCACTGGACTACAGGCTCTTAGGTAGAAACCTTGGTTCACTCATCTATGTATCTGCAGTGCCTAACATAATACCTGAAGATGGGCGGTCAAGCAAATAAAGACTTGATGAGATGTTCAAAGCAGACTCTTTGAGGGGAGGGTACACACATTCTCATCCTCTGCACCTTCTCTTTATAATTAAGAAATATTAATTGATGTCAACATATGAGGTTAGGTTCTGTAGCAAATGGCTGCTTGGTTCTTTCAGGTAGGTCATACCATTTGATGAGCAAAAATACGTAAAGTCTTCCTAAATATAAATGCTAATCTCAAGGCTTCACGTACTTGGAGAAACTTAAGACTTAGTTGTCTCAAATGACTTCCTGTGTGGCCCTTTTCCTTTGTCCAAGATAGCCTCAGAATTGATTTTTGCACTTCAGCATGACCTGCATTCCAGTTATGATTATTATTTGGCATTTTCAAAATAAGTCCCATGAAAGTTCTAAAACCAGATTGTGTTGATGGTAACATAACTCTCTAAATTTACTAAAAATTATTGAATTGTATACTTAAAATGGATGTGTTTCTGGTATGTAAATTACATCTCAATAAATACATTAAAAAAATTAACTTAGTCTACTCCACAAGGAAAATATCTTCTTTTTCATTTTGACTCCAGTGTCTACCATCGTACCAGATATTGTGGCTGTTCCTTGTTAGCCAGGAGGTGCATCCATGCTAGCAGGGGAGCTCAGGCAGGTCACTAAATGTCAACAGCTCTGCAGAGGTCACCACAAAGTCATTGTTGTTCTATCTCACAGCCGAGAAGGAAAGGAGAGTCGCCATGGAATATCTACTCTCTCTTGCATCCCTAATTAGAAACATGTGGAAGAGGGCCCACCCACAGGTCAACTCAGCAAGAAAGGCCCTGTTTCTTCTGCCTAATGTTGCATGTTGGCTGAAGTCAGACCTCTCCCTGGGCCTGCCATGGGAATGGTTTCAAATTATAGAAGTATCTCCAAAGGCCACCATCAAAGCATCAATGGATTTTCACTGGTGGCTCCCTGTGATTTGAAAAACACTTCCTTGACCAGCACATAATTAGTGCCAGGTTGGTAAACTGGAACCAGTTCCACAGATTTGTCCAGTTCCACAAATTTGTCCAGTTCCAACTGGCCATAAGCCTGTTGCACCCTGGCCCAGATAATACACTGCTTAGATGCCCCCTGGGTAGGTGAAATGTAGCTCTTAACAAAATTTAAACGTTCTGGGCAGCATCTTGGCAACACAGATCACACAAATGTCTACATTCTTTCTTGTCATCCATCTAAGTTGAACTTAATACTTTGGTTCTTTCCATGTTACAGATGGAGGCTATAGGACCAGTCTCCAAATCATTTCAATGAAATATCAAGAAAATGAATGAGAGATGCCATAAACTCTATTTGTTAATGCCCTAAAGAAAATGCCAGATTAGTCTGAGATGTTATTTATTGTAATGCTACCCAAAGAGAAATGCTGCTGTTTTCATTCAGAAAATAACCTTCACTTTTCTTCAAATTCTGAGAGACAGTGGACTTGTTTTAGTAGAAGAAAATCCATATTTACTCAGCTACAAAGAGCTATAAACGCTGGCAGATTTAATTCTTTAAACACACTAAAATGGTCTCTCTCTCTCTTTTTTTTTTTTTAACATAGGGAGCAATACATGAAAAGATGGTTGTGTTGGCCCAACATGGGGTCTTCTGCAAAGACCAGATCGCTCAAGAGGCCCGCTTTGATCTGACCAAAGACTGGTATTTAATCTCCTGAGTGGAAGAAAGCTATGGTTCTTAGATTAATTACAGCTACAGATCTGTTGCCAAGCTGTTCCAGTCTCTCCTCCTAATGTGAAATAAAATGGCATTTACTTCAAACCATGTGGGAGAGCCAGCTTGTGCCAGAGAATATGCATTCCTTCTCCACTCATTTACAGACACACGAAAGGTCACTGTTTCATTAATGTGTGTTGAGAGTGATGATCAGTCTGAACTGCATCGTTTCTTCTAAA
The DNA here is from genome assembly GCF_054371585.1 of Giraffa tippelskirchi. Lineage (NCBI taxonomy): Eukaryota > Metazoa > Chordata > Mammalia > Artiodactyla > Giraffidae > Giraffa > Giraffa tippelskirchi. The sequence continues at coordinate 140,391,737 of NC_137281.1, read as the reverse complement.
TTTGCCAGACAGAGGACTAGGGACTGACAGTGGGTGATTCTTGGAAGGAAACTGTGAAAATTAGAGGGAGTTAATTTTATATGTGAAGAGTTATCTTCTTGGTTGAGATGTAACACCTCAAATGAGATAAAGACTGAAAAGCCTTCTGGTGCAACCCACACCAAGCGCCATTAGCTGGCGTTCTACAGAAAACCAGCCGGGTTCTGGCAACTGGATGACAGTGGCAGTAGGTGGGGAGGGGGAGTCATATCTAGAACCCATGATTCCAGTTATACTGGTCACATGCTCTACAGGAAAGAGACCACTGTTGCCTGTCACAGGGACCAGGGGATCAGAACTTGGGCTCACTGGATGATCTTGAATGAATTTCTGACCCTCCCTGTGTTTCTGCTGCCTCAACTATTAAAACATAAATAAACATACCCACCCGCTTTGGTGTGAAATGATGTTGCATCACCTTTTTGGCTCCATAATCAAGACATGTCTTGTTAGTATTACAAGGCTCTGTAGAATCAAGTATGTGGAAGCTCTGGGCTTCCAACATACAAATTAACGCCAGTACCAGATGATCAGCAGCCAAATGTGAAATCAGAATCTCTAAAAAGAGGCAAGCATTTTACATCTGCCTTTCAAGAAGATGCAGCCACACCCAACTACCAGGGTCTACAAAGCAGTGACTTAACACTGGCTGCATTTCTTTGTCTGGCCAATGCCTCGCGGACCACCTCCGAGAGGTACGCACAGGGTGAGGGGTCTAGATGAGTACATGGGGGTCAGAGGCTGGGGGTCAGGGACAGAAAGGACTCCGTGGAGTAATAGGAGGACACCATGCAGGCGGTGGAACTGTCTTTGAATCAAATGCTTATTTTTCTCTAGGTAGAATGATTATAGCGAACTTGCTGTCAGCGCTCTTAGACTAATCTCTCCAGACACTTCTCTGAAGAGTGCAGGACTCTGATCAAACCCTTCCCAAATCAGCAGTTGAGGAGGTGGGAGGAGGAATTTTAAAAGCTGGTGATGCACACAGAATTCTTAGTTGCAAGCTAGATTCACTCTGTTAGCACACAGTACTTGCTAGACCCTAATCTTTGGCTGCCAGTCCTGGAGAGGCTACAGCCATCAGAGGCCACAGGGATCTTCATGCTCCTGGCTCCTCACTCCTTGATTTCAAAACAGCCAAAGGAAAAAGAAGACTAGTTACTAGGAATCTGGCCCTGAACAATCCTAGCTATTGTCACACCATTCCGTAGGCTTTCTATCAGCAAAACCATTTACATCACTCCAGGCCCATCCCTGGCCCCACAGTCTTGTTGACTGTCACTCAACCTAGGATGGTTCTAGGGAAACTGCAGGCCAAAAATGAAGGATGCCTTTGTTTTCATCTCTAGGATAGGATGGCATGTGGTCCTGAGTGCCAAGGTACTGAGATAAGAGGGGTGCTCAAAATGCCCAGATGGCTGGAGAATGAAAACCCGCAGAACAGAGCCAAGTTTGCACAGCAGACAAGGACCACTGTGGCTGGGACTGGAAGTGGAGTCTGTGGAGGCCACAGGCAGCGGCGGAACTAAAGGGAAGTCATCCCCCGACTCAGCTGGTGGGAGTTGGGCAGCTTCCCAGCTGGAAGGGGCTCTCAAACACATCCCTGTAAGCTACCCAGGAAAGACAGAGATGCCTTAAAAACAACAAACAAAAGGAGCTGCTAATCAAGAGGAACTTTAGACTTAAGAAGGGGATTCAATCATCCTTCGAGAAAGATGTATGCCTGGGCCAAGGCCCAAGAGCATGACATTCAGCTGCTGTCCTCCTCTCCGGAGCCCCAAGTTTGGAGGCACTGAAAGGGGAAGAGGTTCACAAAGGAGGCAGATGGGAAGCCCTCCCACCCCCACCCCATGCGGCGCAGTTTCCATGCAGAATATTAGAATTCACCAGGTATAAGCAATCCAAGTAATCAGCTGCTTGAAACTGAAAGTGTTTGGAATAAGAAATCAGCAAAGACTGCAAAACTCATAGCATTCCCTTTCCTCTCAACTTTGAAAGTTACAGCCATGTGGTGGTTGAAGCACAGTGCTAGCAATCTTGGAAACATCCCAGGTTCTGACTCCTCAAGACACCCCAAGCAAGGGCTTTTTCCATGGTTGGATAAACAAAGGTGTTTTGTGCAGATAGCCCAAACGGTCTCAATTCTTCTCTTCCAAGCTTGCTGCTTATAACCAGGCCATTTTGTTGACAATGGCTACTCCTTCTATTTCTTTCGTAATATTTTTCAGTACTATCTCAATTGCTTTTAGCAATATTTTATCTTCCGCAGATTCTTCAGTAAGAAAGGCAATGATATCATCAGGTGACTCAAACAAAGCAAGACAGTGGAAAAAGAAAAACAGTAAAAGCTTGCTAATGATGCTTAATGATAATTGTGCAAAAATTTGCATAATGATAATTATGTAAAATCCATAAACTGTGGAAAGGAACTGCTAACAAGACATTCTAGTTTAATTGGGTTTTGAGAATTGTTTTTCTAGAGTTGGGCTTTATCTCCCCTGAAAGTCCAGGTGTCTTGGTTCAGGGAAAAGAGGGATGTACCTGTTGCCTCAGCCAGCAGACAATGAATGGGTTGAAGACTGAAGGACCTGCATAATCTGTGTGGAGACCCACGGGGCAGAGACAGAGCAAGAGAGCCTTCTCCTGCTGGACCTTCGTCCGCAACACGTTTTAAACTGAAGACAGCAGGGAAGCAGAACGATGGATTGGTTCTATCTTCTGCTTTAAACTCACAGGGATACAAAGCAGCTGAGAGGCTCCTGGGAACTATACTTTGCTCCTCCCACTTCTTTAGGTAGCATCCGTGCAGACAGAGCGAATCAATCTTCATAATCAGAAACAGTTGCTCTGTTTACCATTTACCCTTGGGAACAGTGCCTTTCACCAGCATATTTTGTTTTAAACATCACATTCCTCCTTCACGATGCTGCTACTCTATAGGAATACAGGCCTTTGTGGATGTAAGGCACTTGGTAACTCCCACCAGTGGACAAAATAGTATTTATTTGATTTGAAATAAAGAGCTGAACTAACAGAACTGAGTTTTGGTGGGTTGATTTCCTGCACTATAATACGTTTGGGGCCAATATCCAGTTCCCTTCTTTTCATCTCTCCCTCCCTCCAGATGACATCAACATCTATGAGTTCTGTTGAGTCTTCTATACAGCACCATTGCTATTTTAAGTATGGTAATGGGTGGAGGGGAGATGATCTTGAGCTGCGATAGCTCCAGGATTGCATTAGAACAGGATACCTTTCAAAAAGAGAAGGCAAGCCCTTCAAAAAGAGAATGCAACTCTTCATAAGAGCAAGAATTCAGGATGTCCTAGGTCACTGCTGGTGGCATTGTCATTTATCACTGGCTACAGGACACAGTGACTAGATTTCCTGGAAGTAAAAAAAAAAGAAAAAAAAAGACATTTTTCCTGAATTTTCTCTTGACGTCAACCATTATCTATTTGTAAGAGATGATGAGGCGGGGGGAAAGGCATACACATATGTTAGACACTGCCCCCTAACTTTAAAATTGTCACTGCCCTCTTTGCTGCTTCCAAATAAACCCATTTTGCTGGCAAAAAATAAAATAATCACTGCTTGCTTCCCAAATGGCCTACTCATTAAGTCTCATTTTTCTATTTTGCCATTACTTCCTCTTCAGAAAAAACTGCCTATGGGTATTCTGTTAAAATTGATTTTGTTGGATTTCTTTCTTGAACAGGGCCCTTTGCTGTTCCTCCAACATGCAAAGCACAACACTGCCTCAGGGTCCTTGCATACGCTGTGCCCTCTGCCTGGCTCATTCTTTCCCTAGATGGTCCTACGGCTTACCTCCACGTCTTTCCTCCAATGTCACCTTCTCCAGGAGTCCTCCTCTGACTACCCTAGTAAATCACCACTCTGCCACACAGGGTTCATTTAACTTTTAACACACTCCCAGAGTTGAATATTAAAACAAAACAATAGCAAGTAGTGTGCATACTATGATTGCAATCCTTTACTCAATCACTACGGCAAGTAAAAAGCCAGCAGTGAGGGTTACTCACTGGCCCCATTCAGAGCTCTGACACCGAACACCACCCTGAGGATGACGTTCATCACCCTCATATGCTCCTCCATTGTAATGGTGCCATCTTTCCGGATTTGGATCCAAGTCCAGTTCTACTGGATTACTTACTGGGCTGCGATGAACAAAGTTGACACGGCAACAACAGTCTACTCTGGCCACTCATGGAAACTTTCTGGGGAGACTGAGTTTCATCCATATAGAGATGAGGTATACAGGGTTGGAAAAATGGGAAATAAAGAGTTAAAAGGCAAGGGAAGAAAGGCTACTCTCTGTAGAAGTTCATCTCCAAAGTACTGCCTCATGAGAGACCAGGCTCCTTGCTGAGAGGACAACGTGATTGAAAACATCTCCACAGGGGAGGCTGCCATGACTGTAATGCCCTGGGAAAGCCTCTGAGAGAGGAAGTAAAGTGGCTCACAGAGGGGTTAAAGAGAAAAAGGCAGAGGACAGGGTGGAATCTGGTTCAAATAAGCAAGGCTGCTCTCCACTCTGCGGAGTTTATTTTTGTGACTTAAATGGGAAGTCAGTCCAAAAGGAAGGGGATATATGTATGTGCAAGGCTGATTCACTTTGCTATACAATAGAAACTAACACAGCATTGTAAAGCAACTATACTCCAATAAAAATTATTTTAAAAACAAACAAAACCAAAAAACTAGCTTTCCTTTAGAGAGAAAGTTGATTTGCTCTTTCAACAGACAGTTCTCTTCCCTCTCACGTTCAGCCCGACTGGTCCCACCTCGGCTCTCAGACCCACAACAGTCCAAACAACAGCGTGGCGCTCTTCCAAGTAATGTTGTGATCGTATCTGTCATGCAGTTTTTCAGGCATTGTGGCTTCATAAAAAGTACAAACACAGAAGATGAAAAAAGTAGAACATTTAAAAATTCATAGAGTGATAAAAGGAAATCAGGTTTGGGTGCCTGAGGGGGAAATAGCCCACAAAGTTTTGATGTGATCCTTTCCATCCTAGAGTGAACAGGGTATCTGATCTTACTGCTACTCAATGGAAGGTTCCAGAGGAGGATGGATTTTATGCAGGAGTGATGTGGGTATCCTCATAAGATTTTACTGACTCAAAATTAATTTACGTATATGGTACTGAATTATAGAAAACAGGAATATAAACGAAAGACTGTCCATGCCTGACAATGACTCCAAACTAACATAAAATATAGCAGAATCAAATAAAACCTTACAAAACATCTTACATATTCATCAAATTAGGTTTCCGTATGATAGCCAGTCCAGTTGACTGACATACATCATCCTGATAAGTCTAAAAATATCCCTTACATAATACTATCACATTCTATTGAAATCCTCTAAGCATCACAGCTAGAATAACCATTTACCATAATCATCCATTACTTTTGGCCAGAGGAACTAACTCGGCTAGTGTCCAATACCAGTGGTTCTGTGTCCAGTCCCTCACCACAGCTCCAGCAGAGATCCTGACCCTGCCATTAGCTGGAAAGTTTTATAGCAAACAACACTGCACTGAAAGATGCTTCTTTAGCAGGATTTAATAAAAGCGATTACTATCTTTATTAATATTTTGTTGTTGTTAGGAAAGTACTGTGGAATGTTCCAAGGGCAGACCCAGAACTTCACGCCCCTCACACGAGTGGCCTAGAGCAGCAAATCTCCAAGCACCTTTATCCACCCTCTGATTTTCATCTCCAAACATAATAAAAGTTAAATCTAGCAGGAACCATTTGGCTTTATGATCTTGGAAGATGCACTGTTGCTTAATGTCCAGCTGTATTCATCTTCTGCCCTTTGCCTCTCTCTACTTCTCTGTGATTCTCCTTTCTCCTTAATGGAAAATAAATGTTCTTTACCCTTTTGGGCCTGCCATTTTCTGCTCCAGAGGCTCGAATTGTGATGCTGGTGATGAGTGGCGACCTCTCTGTGGCTCATTTCACTGCCAGGACCAGTGCCAATGACTTGGCTTCTACTTTAATAACTAGAAAGTGGGCAGCAGACGCCACATTTGATGAGGCTGCCCTGCCTCCAAAGCCTCCCCATTTAGGCAGATGAAATAGAGCCGCCTTTCTTGGTGGAGAACGTGAGCTATCTTATGTCCTCTTAGTTAATGAAGGGTCTTGCTGCAAGAATAGCTTTCCCAGTCCATTAGCCAGACAATTTACTAAATAACCTGTTAACGTTCCTAACGTTCCTAAGAACTCAATGTGGAACACCAGTCTTCAAGTGGCATGGAAACATCATAAAACAGAGTGATGTGGCATCGAAGATATGTGCATAGGCCTCGCTGTGAAATAAGTGGTGTCGGGATATAACAGCGAGGGCTTTTTCCCTGTTTTATAAGCACCTTCCCTTTCAATATTGTCTCTGAGCTGAGATCAATGGCAGCTTTTCCAATAGAAAGTGCATTTGGTTTCAATTCACTTTCATAACAACAGAGACTAACCCTTAGCAAAATGGAGAACATTAAGCTCCATTGTTCAGGCTGAGGATGACTTACTTGGGTGGCAGGAAGCAGATCAGCCTTTTCTCTGGAGAAGAAAATGCCTGTAGGTAGCAAACCTCATTCTCAAACAGCCCCCCCCTTTTTTTTTTTGCTTTATGACAGTGAAAGGAAATCAAAGAATCATCTCCAATCACAGAACAGGAAGGGATCTCAAAAAAAATCATCCTCTGACTCAGCTTCCTCTAGAAGGATTTTTTCTTAAATAATTATACAATGCCTTGGGAGGTATTGTGATTTAATAAGATCTAAGGGCACAGCAAAGTATTTTATAAATTATTTTAGTAAGCCCCTTCATGGAGCCTTTTATTATCTTAAATAATGAGAAAATGAAGGAGAGTCTTTAGGCTATGGTAGCTTCTAAGATTTTAGATGTTGGTAAGTGGAAAAGGTAGAAATAGGATCCAAGCTGTGTTTTTCTGGCAAAAGAAAATACCTGTGCCCCTGCTTCACGTCTCAAATAACTAGAAACTCACTCTCCATGATTATAATTATTCAGAAATACCCTGCCAGTTACATTCTCTTTTCTCTCACAGACAGAAAGAAGGGTACATTGGATAGGCTAATACAAGGGAAGAATTCTGATGTACAACATGTCTTCATGAAGGTTCCTTCAGGAAAAAAAAAAAAACCCACCCAAATGGTGGAATTATGTAATTCTACCCTTGTGTTATTTAGAAAATGGCAGGGGGAAAAATACCATCCACTGTCTGTTCCTCGAGCACCTCCAATCAAGGGCTCTAGCCATTTAAAAACATGTTTCCTGGCTTCAGACGGGCTATAAAAAAATTTAATAAGCATGAAAAAAAATCACTGCATCATTTATATTTCTCTCTCAACTCCAGCTGACAAAAATCCAGTCCAGATGTTTGTTTTGCAAGAACAACAGCAAGAGGGTGAACTTCAGTCTTGCGCATGAGAGTCCCAGAAGAAGAGGATGTGGGTGTTTGAAGAGAAAGGGGCGGCCAGGTAGGCAGGGAGGGTGTGGACAAACCTGGTTTGATACTGATTTCACAGAAACATGGTAATGAATTTATTTCGTGTGCAAGAAATCCAGTTTATTAGCCTTTCCCCTGTCTCATCACCCCTTTCAAAGCCACAGGGGCTTGGCTGGTGAAGCCTGAAATGGATGTTTCATAACCTTTGCTTTTAAATTAAACAAATGACCTCAGATTTTGGAGCGGTTGTTGACTCAGGGGAAAGTATGCCATTAAACGTGTGCCAGAAACAGATTTAATTGGTACAAGTCCCAAAAAGTGTTCAAAAGAGCACAGGCTTCCCGCATATACATTTCAGGGGAATTACTCAAAGGCCGCACAGCTTTGTCAGAATTGGAGATGTGAAACAAGGCAGCTGAAAGACTCCGTATCAAAAGGGTAAATTCAATTCAAGAGATATTAATCTGATTACCTAAGCCAGGCCATGAATCGGATATGCTCCATTGTGCGCCCGTGTTCAACCTGGATGGCTGGAGGAGCCAATGGCTTCCTTTTCCCTGACATATAATTAAGTTTTAAGAGACGATCAAGTTACAGATACAACGTTTAAAGAAATATTTCATTCAGGAGTGGCATTTACAGTGCTTGCCTGTTGCAAGAGACATTGTTCACTGTACTTCCTTGAGCCACGCCAGAGAGTGTGGGGATCAGGGCCTAGGGGCTTGGTGTTTGCATTTCAGGCTACAATAAACGCTCTCTGTGCACCTGCCTGGAGGAAAAACCAGTCCAGCCGCCTCCCGAGACAAAAGGGCCCTGTATTAAGTGCTGAAAACCCAGACGTGAACTGACCCTGGCAAATTCCAGCTGGAAAAAAAAAAAATCAATATTTTCGTCCAGTCCAAGAGAAGCTGTCACGTAGGTTTCTGGATTTCCTTTCTCATCTCACAGAATCTGAACAACAGTGACCTGTCAACAGAAGTCACCTCCTTTCTCATGAGTCTCCTTGCCTTTCTAGATTCCTTTCCTGATGGGGAAATCCATCACCCGGCACACCATAATATGTCCTCCAGTGATCAACACACACTCTCTTGCTCTCTCTCCACCAGGCTGTTCCCACTGAAATGTTATTTGGGTCATTAAGGATATGCAAGTACATCCTCCCAAAGAGATAGCATTACTAACTTGCGAGTTTTTAAAGATTTCCCCAATACACACTTCCCGTGAACTCCAGATACACTTAATGGCAAGAATATTTATCAGGAGGGCAGGCAACAGATCAAGGTCAGAGTTCCTCCATGCCTGTCCTGGTTCCCGAAGCCAGTTGGTCAAAGGCCATACTAGGCCACACAAACCAATTTTCGATGACTTCTCCTGGGAGAGCTGTTCAGCTCAGGAGAGCTATTCAGCTCAGGCTTGTTCTAATTCGTGTCTGGAATCAATCATGCTAGTCTCAGCTGATCTGTGCATTCTCATGAAGCAAAGAAATTTCTCACAAAGTTTGAAACGCAACCAGATGAGGCATGGGCAGCTTTACCCCAGGTCACAGATGAATAAACTAAGAAGGGCAAGGTGATTACCTCAACTTGAGAGTGTAGGTTGGTTACAAAACCAGAAAAGGATCCATGAACTGTAACCTCCTACTTTCCCCAGCCAACCCTGAGTATAGGGTAAGATGAACTAAGTTGTGATCTTGATAACTGTTTAAAACTACCTAGTAAGGCATTCAGAGACAGCAATGGCACCCCACTTCAGTACTCTTGCCTGGAAACTCCCATGGATGGAGGAGCCTGGTAGGCTGCAGTCCATGGGGTCGCGAAGACTCGGACACGACTGAGCGACTTCACTTTCACTTTTCCCTTTCATGCACTGGAGAAGGAAATGGCAGCCCACTCCAGTGTTCTTGCCTGGAGAATCCCGGGGACGGGGGAGCCTGGTGGGCTGCCATCTATGGGGTCAAACAGAGTCGGACACGACCGAAGCGACTTAGCAGCAGCAGCAGCAGCAGTAGGCATTGGCTACAAACCATTTCTGAAAATTTTCGGTGATGAAGAGCTAAACTTTAAAGGGTTAACAACTTTCTCAAAATCACCCCAACAGCTTCTCCGAAGAAATCTCCCTCAAGGGGGTGGGAAACCAGATGATTGACATAGGGAAGCCAGGTTCACCAACAGGACCATTCCAGCTGGATGAGCTTCATTGTTTGTGTCTGGAGAGCACATGGGAACCAAATGCAGTTTACCTGATTCGGGGCTCATTAAACAGCTGGCCCAGAAAACCAGCCACCCACCACAGGTGCTAAGCTCCCCTGGCCATCCTGGCAAGTTCTCAGGAAGTGTGGGGCTGATTTATAGCCTTCCACTTTGTGAGTGGGTCTAAGCCCATGATGGAGATTGGCTATTGGCTGATATCCAGGGACCTACCTGTAATGTGATTCAGGAAAGATTGATCAGGGAGTCCGTCTTTATGCCCTGATATCTCAAGATGGTGGCCCAGGCCACCACAAGATTATGCCACAAGATCACAATGGTTTCGCCTTTCCTTAAGTATTTCTGACATAAAAGATGTGTCTCCCTCAACCTGGTAATTCACTAGCAGCTGGGCTATAGTGTGACTTTAGCTGTTCCATGTGTGTGGGCATCATATTCTGGCCTTTCCTTACATTCTTATCTTTTCCTGTCCTATCCACGGTAGTACAACACATAGATTAAGGTTTAGGTGTCAGGTTAGCTCATTACAGTAGGTAGGAATTCTAGGATTCCAACCAGATAAAGCTGCCAAAAAATTAGAACTAGCCTTTATGTTCTAGAGGGCAGAGACCAAGCCTGATACTGTTCTTTTTAACCCTTGAACCTCCAGGAAGCATTTCTTATTATACATGTTCTGTTTTGAATGAATGAAAAGTTGACTAGACCAAAGCTCAGTTTTGAGAAGTTAAGTGACTTGCTCAGTATAACACAGAGGGTTTGTGGTAGGGCTGGCCCTTGAACACAAGTCTCCTAATTCCAAATGTGGTGCTTTATCTACTGTTAAAAAATGCTGTTTCTCTAATGTCCATTTGTAGGGAGGTTTCAGGGGGCAGACAATCTGTCACCACTCCCTTCCATGCCAGCCATAATGGATGGCCCACAGGTCTCCCATGGAACCCTGCCTCTTGTCCCATTACACGGGCTTTTCTCTTGGCCAAGATCACCTTCCCCTTCTCTTCCTCCTCTTGGTAACAGCTACTGATCCTTCACAATCCAGCTCAAGTGTCTTCTCATGAAGAACCTTCAGATAGCACTCCCACCCCCAAATTGGGACTCTCATGTGCTTCCCCAGCAAAACCCTGATCCAAGAACCACTATAGCACACTTTGTATACACATACATCATGGTTCCCCAACAACCTGACTATGAGCTTTCCAAACAGCTGAGCCTTAGCTTCTGTCTCTGTATCCCTAAGCTGTCTGTCTAGCTCAGGACCCAGTAGAGAGTCCTGGTAAACACCCTTATTGTAAATCAGACTAAACTACTTCACTCACAACTCTTGTGTGAATATGGGAGATTCCTTTCCCCAAAGCAGAACTGTTGGGCCCCTTTCCTCTCTTACATTTTCCCTATGCTGCCTACTGTTATTCATTAATACAGTCAGTGCAGGCACATAGTTCAAGCTGACTGTACTTGGTAGGAATTTTAGAGCATACACGATATCTCGGCGGTCACAGTGGCAGTCTCACGCTTCTTTGAGGTGAGTGCTGGTCTAAAACTTTAAATCGTGCTTTGATTGTCCCTCTTGTAGCTGTAGGTGTCTCATTCATTTATCGAGTATTTATGGAGTAACTATAAGGACCAAGCACTCTTCCTGGCTCTGGAGATTCAGCAGTGAACAAAAGAGATAAGGAGGCCTCTCCTTAGGGAGCTTACATTCTAATGACCCTATGACAGGGTTCTCTTGCTGATTTACCTTAATTTGGGGCTATCATGTCAAAGGGCAAGCTATTTCCCTTAGTTCTAGTTGGGTCTCTGAAGGAGTAAGAAGGTTCTTCCTGGCTGGAAAAGCCTGACTTTGGGCTCTGCCAGCTACTTATTCACTGATGTTGGTTTCATGAGTTCTACCTTTAGAGATTTCAATCATCTATTCTATCTCTGGTCTGCATCTCTCCTAGAGGCATATCCCCCTTGTCATGCAACTCAGAAGCAATTTATTTTAGTGCTTTTCCAGCCTCATTTATCTATACATCTTACAATGTTATGTTATTTTCAGGTGTACAGCAAAGTGATTCAGTTACATATACATATATATCTGTTTTTTCAGATTCTTTTCCTTTATAGGTTATTACAAAATATTGAGTATAGCTCCCTGTGCTATACAGTAAGGCCTTGTTGGTTATATATTTTATACATAGTTGTATGTCCATGTTAATCTCAAATCCCTAATTTATCCCTCCCCCCTTACATTATATTTAAAAGCAAAAAAGTTTGTCTCCTTACTGCTTCACCCACTAGGGTGTCATCCATCCTTTATAGCTGAAAGAAATACTCCTGAGAAACTTAGATTCTCTGAGCTGCTTTTATGGGCCTATTAGATAGAAAGATAGCGGAGAGAAATAAACACCAGAACCTAAAAAGGCCTCCATGTCATCTATTTAAACATAAAAAGCCCTCTCCAACACACACACACACAAATTTCATTTCTTCCTTCAGACGCTCTCTTAAAGGAAGGAGTAATTTTGCTCCAGCATATTGTAAATGATGGAGAGGATATAACTGACAGATACAGAGTACTCCCTGCACACATTTCAGTCCACCAGCTGCCATCTTGGCTTCTCCTCCTTGTCTTGTCTTAAGTAGGGGTAAACAATGGCTGGCCACAAGATAAACAGTCTGTGCTAATGTACCTGCCGTATATCCCTGAAGAGGAAACGACTTATACACAGGTAAGCTTAGGCCTCATATCTCCTCAGATAATGACTGTTTAGAGGAGGTAGTGAATTCTGAATAAACACAAGAGACCTCTCTTTACCCTGAAGAGGTACTCTAGGGCTGACAGTGGGCATAAAGAAAATTAGATCAAAGAGGAGCCAGATCTGGAACTAGAAATAAAATGTTTTCGAATGTTTAAAAAGAAAAAGTGTGTTGGCTTTAACACATCAACTAGCAACAGGAAAGTAATACTAAAACTTTGATCTGAAAGAAGATGATTTTGCGAATGAATATGACTGAAGGCCATTGACAAAAGTACACAGACTTCCATGTTTACAAGCAAACTTAATAAAAATATCTGCTCAGTTGGACACAGTTGTTTAACTAGATGCTATGGTTGGGGACTCTGTAAGTACTTCCTTCTAAAGGAATCTGCCCTTCACACATAACCCCTTATAAGAGGAAAATGCCCCTTATCCATGGACCCAACAGAAAGGATGGCTGTACTGGCCAAGTTCTTTACCATAAGGTTTCTTGGCCATGGCTGATGGGACCAAAAGATAACCCAGCCACAGAATTAGCAGGTGTGAAAAGGTAACTAGGGCTGATCAGCTCATATGGTCCAGGGTCAGTGCCATGGAAAGATGAGACAGATAGGAGAAAAATGAAGACAGTGCCTCAAGTTTCAACCTTTCCAATTTCCAAGAAATCTGACTGTAGTTTGCTTTTTATTTGCACATAGCCATGAGAAGGCCAACATATCCTTACAAAAGAACTCAGTGCGTGAAAATTTAAGTTCTAAAGCCAGACTCCCTGAGTCGGAATCCTGGCTCTGCCAGTAAAGGTGTCACTTTCCGAGGACTCAGTTCCTCCATCTAGAAAATGGATAATGATTACCATCTGCCTCAGAGGGTTGTTGTGAGGATTAAATGTGATCATGGATGTACAATGCCAGGCACACAAAAACATGGTCCATAAATGGTAGCGACAGTTATTAGTAGACCTGAGGTTTTTTTTAAGCAAACTTGAGTGGCTTTTTGTTTCTTGCTACCAAAAGAGCCCTGAAACAGTCTAGTAAATCTTGTCTCCCAGACGTGAGGCAAAGCCTGAAGAAAACTCCACTGGTGACCCAGTGAAGGCATGTGGCTGTCAAGAGTCTGAGGACACCCCTTCTATATGTCTGTCTCCTCTCTTAGGGTATTGTCTCCTTGATAGCTCAGATAGAGATGCTTTCATCTTGGTTTTTCTGTGCCTAACATGGATAAAAGACTCAATGCATAAAGAGTGTTTCTCAAAGTTTCCATCTCTTCATGGCAAATAGATTTTTTCCCCCTGGGCTCCAAAATCACTGCAGACAGTGACTGTAGGCACGAAACTAAAAGATGCTTGCTCCTTGGAAAGAAACCTACAAAGCAGAGAAATCACTTTGCCAATAAAGGTCTATATGATCAAAGCTATGGTTTTTCCAGTAGTCATGTACAGATGTGAGAGTTGGACCATAAAGAAGGCTGAGTGCTGAAGAATTGATGCTTTTGAACTGTGGTGCTGGAGGAGACTCTTGAGAGTCCCTTGGACAACAAGGAGATCAAACCAGTCAATCCTAAAGGAAATCAACCTGAATATTCATTGGAAGGACTGATGCTGAAGATGAATCTCCAATCCTTTGGCCACCTGATGCAAAGAGATGGTTCATTGGAAAAGACCCTTATGCTGGGAAAGATAGCAGGTGGGAGGAGAAGGGGACAACAGAGGATGAAATGGTTGGATAGCATCACAGACTCAATGGATATGAGTTTGAGCAAACTCTAGGAGGTAGTGAAGGAAAGGGAAGCTTGGGGAGCTGCAGTCCATGGGGTCGTAAAGAGCCAGATGTGACTGAGCGACTGAACAGCAACAACAGAGTGAGGTTCCTAGAACAGCAGTATTAACAACTCCTGACAATTTGCTAGAGTTACAAATTCTCTCGCTCCTCCCAAGACTGACTGAAACTTTGAGAGTGGGAGCTCAGTGGTGTGTGTATTAATAACACTTTCAGCATGACTTTAATGCACACTAAAGTCTGAGACCTACTGGAATGAGGGTTCTGTTGGGGGAACACCACTTCCTAACCTTGACTGAAGAACAGTCCTATTCTATCTGGGGATCATCCACCTTTGAGCTCGTGGCTTAGGAAAGGATACACAAGAAACTACAAAAGAGGATGGAGAAACATTCCCAGCCAGTCAGATAAGTCTCATCAATCACGCTGATCAAGGAAATGACATGTTGCCAATGGATCATCCTTTCATGCTTCTCACAGAGGCCTCAGGAAACTCCCCATCCTGGCATGCCAGATGCCCATGATCTGCACTGTCTCATCCCTTGCCTTCCTCTATGTGCCCCCTGCACTCCCAGTCATAAGGAATGATTCTTATCTTCTTCAGATGATCATGCTCTTGCCATTGTAGCTTTGGTAATGATCTATACTCTATCTAGAACATCATTCTTTCATCTCTGTATCCTTACACTAGGTATAGCTCCTGGTGCATAATGGGTGTCCTATTTCCCTAAATATTTGATGAGCTCATTGTTTCCTTACTTCCAATCTCCCCATCTCTAAGCCATCTAACACATCTCATCTAGAGAATCCACAGAGTACATGTGATGATCATTTTATCATAAAACCTTAATTCAGTCTGGCATTTGAAGTCTGGCCCCAATCTACTTTCAAATTCATTGCACATGACCTCCTATGTTTACCCTAAAACCCTAGGCAAATGCCCCCTTCCCAACATATGCTACAGTTCCCTACAACAGAGATCCTGTATTTACTGAGTACCCTCTAGGAGCTAGGGGATACAGGAGTGATCAAGACAAAGTCCCTGCCCTTGAGAAGATTATACAAAAGCAAGGAGGCAGTTCATAAACCCATAAACAGATAAACTTATAAGGTCACATAGTGATAAAGGCAATGAAGAAAATAAAGCAGGCTTGGGGATTAGAGAAGGTTGGGATGGGGGTAGTGGTTTCATCTAAGACAAAGATGCAGGAAGACCTCTCTGGGAAGATGACACTTGAGTGAGACTGAAGGTAGTGAGGCAACAGGCAAAGTGAAGGTCTGGACAAGTGCCCCAGTCAATGGGAACAGCAAGTGCAAAAGGCCAGAGACAGAAAGCCCAGAGTCTAAGGAACAAGGAAGTGGGCTATACAGCTAGAACAGGCTTGGAGAAAGGGAGACTGATAGGAAAAAAGGGCAGACAAGGGCTGTTTTGAACTTAATGCCTTAGTTCTCAGCTTTTCTTGATCTTTTCTGTGCCTCTTGAAATCCTATCCATCCTTTGAGGCTATCTCTTCCACCTTCTTCCCTGGACTCTTCAGCTCTCCCTTTACTGAAAGGGATTTTCCTTTCTTCCTAAATCCTGGAGATTTTGTTTCATACTCTACTTGTCTAAAGTATTCTACCCAAATACTGTTCTTCTTTAGAATGACTCTCAAACTGCACCATAAATATCTTGAGGACAGGGACCATATCTTGCTCATTTTGGGATTGTAACATGAATATAGTAAATATAGTGCATAAAGTAGGGGCTCCACACTCATGAAATCATAAGGTTGGAAGGCACTGAAAGGTCTCCTCATCTAGCCAAAAAGGTGTTTTTTTAAAATTTTTTGGAGGGACCAAGGCTCTAAAACTATGCTAATATATGCAAGAATGCAGCTAATGCCCAGGAAAAGTCAGTCTGACTGAATGAAATACTGTTTAATCCAACTGGCATTTATCAACTGGCTTATCAGAAAAAGGAAGAAAAGCAAAATCGTCAGAGATCCAAACCTAGGGCACAGCTGAGCTGGACTGTCTATTCTAGGGCCAGACCACCTTACCAGACCTTGTTACAATCCTTCCCAAATCCCAGTAAACACCACCAATGCATTCTCAAAGTTTTTCATGCCACACAACAACACAAACTAAGTTATCCCCTGGCACCACTCCTAGAAACCAACCATACTTTTCTTAAGATTGCTGACCTAGACGCATTTCATCTTTGGTACAGAACTCTTTTCAATGATGGTAAACGAGGATCTCTTCTCAGAGAATCCTTCTAATCTGTAGCCCTCCAGGATCACACCTCCCCTTCACATCCCATTCTCTGTGTCTCTGGCCCCTCTCTCTCTGTAGCTGAAGCAATTGGCAAAACTGTCTTTGGTGTTCTCGTCCCTTCTGCCTTCATGACACTGAAGGAACATGTAGATCTGGGAAATGAGCCCATAAATCCTAAATAGTGAAGAGGTCTGAGGGTGAGGGGAAAAGACTTTCACAGCATATAACCCTGCTCTCCCATGAACCACCTCAAAGACTTCTTCCCTAAGAAAACTTTCAGCTCTCATCTCATTTGATCTTAACATACCTCCTGCCTCAAACACATCTCTCTGGCAAAGTGAAGTTGCTCAGTCATGTCCGACTCTTTGCGACCCCATGGACTGTAGCCTAACAGGCTCCTCCACCCATGGGATTTTCCAGGCAAGAATACTGGAGTGGGTTGCCATTTCCTTCTCCCGGAGATCTTCCCAATCCAGGGATTGAGCCCGGGTCTCCCGCATTGTAGGCAGACACTTTACCGTCTAAGCCACCAGGGAAGTCTCTCTGGCAAACTCTCTAGCAAAACAGAGCTCCTGACCAAGAAGTGCTTCCTGGGGGTTGACTTCACTGTTCCTTTCTCCATTTGATCCCTTGGCTATGGTTGTATTACCTCCGGCCTCGCTGCTGAAAATTCTCAACAAGTTCCTCTCCCTTGTGAGACCAACAGCTTTTCAGATGTTTGTAGGCTGTGCCCAGTTCCCTCTCAACTCTGGTAGCCCCCACCTCACATAACATTTAGGTTTCCTTTTAGTTAAATACTACAGGGTTTGGATAGTGTTTCAATCTTCTAAGTTTTCTCTATAAATTAGACCTTTCATAGCACCTGAATCATTGCTGGAAGCGGTATATACCCAGCTAAGGACCCTGGATGTTTGCCTACTAGGGGAAGCATGGCACGGGTAGGTGTGTGTCCCCTTGTAACCAAAAGCATGTGAAGTTGTGTGTGTTGATCCACGTCTGCGGCTTTGGAATCAAAAATTGAAAGGTCACTAGGACACATACATTTTTGCTCCAAACTCTCTTCTAAGAGGCAGCAGTGTGCAAACCTAGGATCTCAGGAGAGGAGCTCTGACTTTGGTTCTGGCACCATCACCTCTCACTTGCCCCCACAGGGCCTTTGGGCAACACCCTTCTCGCCTTCATGCTTCACTTGCTTGAGACAGATCAAATGATTCATCACATTAGGACATTTTTAAATACTATGGAAATGCTAATGTTCACATGTCGATCGTCCTTGTTAATATTAACCTTGCAATCACATGGTGACACTTCATATTTTCAAAGTGCTAATTATAACCAACCTGTACCATGACCCCAAGAGGTGGATTTTTAAAGCTGCTTCAGCCCATGCTCATTTTGCCCAGGGTCCTATCTAAATGAACAATGAGTTTGGGGTTGGACTGTGCAGAGCCTTGGAGCCAAAGCGTGGACAGAGCCCTGCTAACTTGACCAATCCACCCCAAAGTTTGTGGTTAATGGATTACAAATTTGGGTAATGCTAGACAATAAATTACTACTATAATAATAAAGCTGAAAGTACATACAATCTAAGCAGAAACACCAGTGTTTTTTATCGGAAATGAAAGAAACCATTGATCATAGCAACTGTCTGAGATTAGCAGGGAGCCACATTTTCAAACATCCTGCAGTAAATCCAGAGCAGATCCAGCTGGAAAGCAAGAGTGGAAATAAAACTTGAAAATTCATACCATGCTTTGAAGTCCGCCTCTTTCACAACCACGAGTCCCTGATTTGTCCCAACCACTCTGAGCTGTTCTCGTGTGTTGAATTTATTTTAAAAGAGACACAAGACACACACTTGCATATAATCTATCAAATGGACTCCAGCTTTTTGCAAGGATGGTTTGTTAGGGAATATGAATCCCAAAATACTTTCTCTTGCACATGGAATCAGCCATCAATTTAGTATTCTAAATACTAAACTAGAAATCATTCTTAGTCCTAGTAAATAATACTTTTTCTCTTGTGTTCTTTCCTTGACCCAGCCAGATACTTTAAATTTTTAGTTTTTAAGGCTATTATCTACCAAAACTATTACTACAGATAAGAGGATATTAACATGCCACCCTAGGCTCCTGAAATGCACATGTCACCACACTGGAGTGAATGCTATCCCAAAACATTATCAAAGGAAGGAAAGCCAATGATCTAAGTTGAAGAGAGCTTCAGTCTTGCACAGGGTCCACAGTCACCGTACATCAATCTCACCTACCAACTCTGCCTGGATAGATAGGGACTCAGGAAGCCCTTCTGCTCAAATTCCAGGTGACTTCAGAATAGGACATGGATGGTGTCTTAGGCCAGCTGGACTGTTAGGGCCTTTCTTCACTGATCACTAGAGGCAAAAGGGATGTTCTCTGTGACTGAAATCCCATCATCCTTAGCACCTTCAATGACCTCCAGGAAGAAACATCAAGGGCATCTAAGAAATATATCCTTGGCCACAGAAGAGTCACAATAACCTACTGAGTAACCAGACACTGAACTTCATAATAACCTACATGCTTGAGTTTCCATCAGCAGAAAAAAACACCGAAGAAGAAACTACTTTAACTCACAGAGCCTGGTCGAGAACAATGTAGGTAATAAAGTCAAAAATCCTGATTTCTGCCCTTAGGTTCACAATATAACTTTGGTCAGTTTGCATAAGTGTCGACTAGCTCATTCTCCCACTTGAAGGAAAGAACATTTGTGAAAGGTAGGCTGAAAACTGACAAGCACATGTACACACGTGAAGAGTTATTTTAACTCAATAGGGAAAATTCACTTTGCCCTCTAATGCCTTCTCAGCGCACACAGCTTATGAGCAGAAGCTATGTCGGGAGAGTCCTTTGGGGGTCACTTCTCCCTTTGTTGGCTCCCCCGGCCTGGGAGTTGGATAATTTACCTGGGGAATGAATCCTCAAAGGGAATCAGACCGTGGACCCTAGCAGTGAACGTGGGTCTACATAATCCAAGCATAAATTTAATAAGAAAAAAAAAAAAACCCAGCAACACAAAAACAAAGAACTCTCAACTTTACAAACACTGGGAGGGCAACAGCTGGTCAGCCGAGATTAAAGGAGCGTGAGAGAACACCTCCCATCTCCTGCCTTCTCCTCCCCCATGGAGGTCCCTGCAGCCAGCCAGGGCTCCCTTTTACAGCCCTGTGCAGATGACCTTGTTCCAGCTAAGATAGGAGTTCTTTTGATCTCAGCAGGGGGAAGCTCTGGGCCTGCAGCTGGCAGATATTAATAGTACAGGATCCGCTGGTGTGGAAGAGATCTCTCAGTTGGGCCAGGTCACTCATATTCCCTGCTCTGCGTCAGAGCAGAAGGGACTTCATCTTCGCACATCAGCCCCTGCTGGGTACTTCTCTCCGGTCAACTCGGATCATTTTCTCACTGGCTGCTCTCGGCTGCTTGTTCTCACCCCACAACTGTTTTCAAGGGAGTGCTGTTTTAAGCTGTACCCTCTGCTCTGCAGCTGAAATCCATTACAGGACAGGGTAAACCCTGGACTCAGCCCATCACAGTGTGCTCCTCACTCTCACTGGCTTGCACACTTCTTGTGTACACTTTTGCATGGGAGAGAGGCAGCGAGAGCAAGGGACAGACAAACCCAGAAATGTTTACAGGGAAAGGGACAGCAGGACGGGGAGACGGGGCTGTTAGAGGTATGCCGGTGTATCAGTGTTAAGATTTCCAAAGATCCGCCCCATTATGCTTAATCTAGGACGACAGGGTCACTCTTCTCACCCTGTAAATCAGAATTTTAAAACCCCATCAACGAGTGAAAGCTCCTGACCTTCAGACCCACATCGCAATCTAATAATGTTAAAACTAGAAAAGACTTCAGCCATCTTATATTCATCCAATCTGTCATTTAACAGAAAAAAACTGAGGCCCAAAGTGATTAAAAGAGCTGCTCAAGCTCGCAGAGCTAATAGCACAAGGGCAAAGCCGATACAATGAATGCTTACAACAGCAACAAAGTGATTTATACATTTTAATCATAGCAACGTTAATAACCACTGTGATATAGTTGAATAGGTATAAATATTCTAAGAAATTTATTATTTTTTTCATTCACTGGTAAAGAACTTCAGAAAAAAAAAAATCCATAGACTCTATCTGCTTCGCTATGCAAGGAAAAGACCAAAAACATCAATTGCTTCCATTCTCCCTTGGGTTTCACATTAAGAAAAAGTTGCCTAAGAATGAGCTGGTAACTGTCCCTTTGCCATGAACACGACTTCACCATTTTCTTAAAGCGGTTACACTGGAGCCCCAGAGCAATTTCCTTTGTATCTGTTGTGCTCCTCCTCTTTGCTTGAGATAAACCAGGAAGCCAGGACAAAGAGAAGTACTCTTGCTTACTGGTTTTCAAATGAGGAAACAAGATATTCTCTTGCGGTCTCCTCCTAGGAACTGAATAATTGTGTGTCTGTGTGTAATTATTATAATAACAATTTTTAATCACATTCATAGGTGATTCCCATGGTTAACCATTGTTACAAAGCATTTACTATGGTATTGGTTCAGCATTTAATTTACTGCCTACTCTGTGCCTAGACGGTCTTCCCAGGTGGTACAATGGTAAAGAAAACACCTGTCAAAGCAGGAGACCCAAGAGATGTGGGTTCGATCCCTGGGTCGGGAAGATCCCCCGGAGAAGGAAATGGCAACCCACTCTAGTATTCTGGCCTGGAAAATTCCATGGACAGAGAAGCCTAGTGGGCTACAGTCCATGGGTTTGCAAGGAGTTGGACACAACTGAGCGACTGACCCCACACACACGTGTGCGCGCACACACACACACACACATACACATACTGTGGCTAAAACCTTGCTGGTCACTCAGCAAAGTTTTTTACCCACAACATGGATAAAAAAAGAACACAAGAAAGCCTGTGTCCTTAAAATATCTGCCAATTTGGTAGGGAAACCATGAAAAGGTAAATTATTTTTAAAGATCTTTTAACAATCTATCTTACTGACCAGGTAGAAGGACCACAGAGGAGGAAGAGAGAGTGAGACCAAGGCAGCCTGGAACAGGCAAGGAGGCTTTGTGGAAGAGGCGGTCTCTAAATAAACCTCGAAGGAGTGGGGGGATTTGGGAGCAAAAGAAGAGGTAGAAGTGAAAAGGGGGATGCTGTTCTAGAAGGGCAAGCTGTGCAGAGCACAGAGGCAGGGGCTGGAGAGCAGGCAGAAGGGTGCACACTTGCTGGAGGAGCTTCCTGGAGGCTGAATAGGAAGGAAAGGACAGACTACCAAGAATTAACAAGTATCAACCTAACCTAGGATATTTTTTTTGGGGGGGGGGAACTGATCCACACAAAAGGAAAGAAAAAACCCTGATTTTCAGTATGTGTTGATTTCCATGGTGTAAATACTTCCACCCTGGTTGACTGCAAGCTAACAAGCCACAAATTCCTGAATATTTTAAAATCAGCTTGTTGATTTTTGCCCATTCTCAGGAAATGGGCTAAAATAATTTCAAGATTCATGAGTAGGAGAGTGACACAATAAAAGGAAGGCAGAAATGGGGAAGTGCGTGTGTGTGGTAGAGGCTGGAATTGGGAAGGTCATTATGGAATTTATTAAAATAATCCAATTGTGAGTTTTTAGTAAGTCAGTGTATTGCTCACAATATAACTCATAAGAGGGGACAGGCATATTTGGAAAGAAGAATCAAGTAGACTTGATGATGAAAGGAGTATACGGAGGGAGGGAAGGATGATAGGTGATTCAGCTTTTTAACCCAGGTGATGGGAGAATGAAAGGCACTGAGTGTGGAAATAGGGTACACAGAATATTTTATGCTTTTTAGAAGTCATTCATTTTTATCCTGAAAAACACCACCAACAAGCAGGGATGTAGTCCTTGCCATTTGGGGGACCATAAACCAAGGCCAATCCACGGAAAACCACCTGGGCAGTTAGGAGCCCTAGAGGTCCCATATATTCCATCATGAATAATTCTCAGAAAATGGAAAGTGCAGAGGAGCCTGGAACAGCTATGTTCATCCATCCAGGCCCACAGCCTTTTACCCTAAAAGAAATCAGATTGCAACTAGCAGAACTCAGAAATGTCAAGTAAGAACTTTCAATAAAACTAGAAACCACCCACTGGCTCAGTGGTGTAATTCCCCTAGCTACGTAAACCAGAGCCAGTCTGACCTTTGCTAGCATGGGAGGGTGGAGAAAATTTGCAGATTTACCTACATGGAGAGTTTTTCTTAATCTTTCTGTAAAGCTGATTGGGAATGCCACATCTCTAGTACGTGATACTAGTATATACATTTAGATAGCCCCAAAGGACCCAGTTTAAAAAAAAGGTTAAATTGCTGTGGGATCATGGGTAAAGCCAACATTGGAGCATCAGTCTCAAAAACAAAGTCATTTAGCAGTTTACCAGCTCTTGTACTAAGGACCCAAAAGAAGCTATAGAGGAGTGATAGGCCTTAGGTGGTGGTGAAGATGCCTGTGAAGATGCTTCACTCAAGTAAAAAAGGAAGTTCACTTGTAGAGACAGAACAAGCTAGAGACAGAATAAGAGATTCTACAAATATAAGGAATCAGATGCCAGGAAAGGTAGCCAAGACTCCATCGCCAGGCTCTGGCTTGGTTCACTGGCCAGCACCTATCAGCTGTGTGTCTCGGTTCTCAACGGGAGGCAGAGAGGTGGTGGCGGGGCTGTATATCAGGGTCAAGTTTCAGCCCCTCTAGGACAGATCCCTTACCTTCAGACAGGGACAAATCATCAGCTGGAGACACTAGGTCTGCCTGAGAAGCTAGGGCTCCGCTCAGATGGGTTGTAATCTGATTCGTCAAGATAACCTGTGAACAGACAAGGAGAAGGTGGAGGGAAGGGAGAAGAGAGAAGACCAAATTAATTATTAGAGCTATCAAAAGGCAGACTGTGGTTTAGGGGAAGACTGCTCAGTACACAGGTAGGAAAACCCCAGCTCTGACTTTCATCAATTTTATCTTGAGGCCAGAATATCTGGCAAAGTCTCCAGGTCATTCAAATCACAGAAAACCGAGGAAACAGACTGACTTTTTTTCAGCTTAAACCATTTATCAATTGTTTCTAAATGCTGAGCAAATTGGGACAGAGAGGTATTGTCATATCAGCTGAATAATATTAACACAAGGCCAACCAGAGAATGAAAATGCACATGCACACATTTTATCATTTTTAAGATTATATCCACAACATCCAATATCACAGTGCTGAAGAGAAGCAATGATTTAACATCTGAACGCCCGGGGCTTCTTCCCTTGTTAACGTGAAAATCAGAATTTTCTTTCCAAATTTGTGAAATTGGAATAAAACTCATCTCTAAAGGACTAGTACTCTTCTTCTTTTAAACAAGTTGAATTCTAACAAAAGAATTTCAAAGTCTCACTGCATATTTAAAACACAAATGAGTAGAATCCGACCTACACAAAATAAAGCTCATAATATTTAAAATTCCTAGAAAGAACTCTAAAATTACTTAATTCACATGGTTTATTTCCACACTATTTTAATATGTGGTTCTATCAAGAAATTATTCTTTTCCTTAAAAATCCTCATTTATAAAATTTACTCTATTGTTTATAAACCTAAAGGAAGAACAAAAGACAGATTCTCTCTTGGGAAACTGCAGCACAACTAATGTCATGATCAATTCCCCAGCTTTGGGTGTTCCCATCATGGGCACGTTGGTGAGCCATTTTGGTCCCTCAGAGGAAACGTAATTTCTGAAAAACTAGGCATTTGGTGCCTGGAATATGCATCTGGCCAGACTGTCTTGGTCTGTCCCAAGGGTCAGCTATGGTTTTGTTGCCATCCTGATTGGAGTAGAAATGGAAATTGTCTCCCTTCTTAATTGTCCAGCTTTTCAGCTGCACCTCTGTTGCTGTCTCTTGAATGGACCAATGACACGTTATAAATCCTATGCCAATGGCAGCTTAATTGGGGGCGGAGAGGGCAGCAGGATGGCAGGGTCAGGTAAAGAAATGAAGTACTCTATTAGCAAAGACAGCCTGTCCACGGTCTTTGTGTATCATCAAGGCTCGCGTGAGTCCCCAGTTTCTCTGCAGAGATGATCTGCAGATATCTGCCAGATATTGTATCTGCCATAATATGTATAAAACATAATAATTATAATACATAATAATGTATCTGCCAAATACTGCAGTAGTCTACTGAGTGCTTGCTAATCTTTTTCCTCCTACTCTTTTGTACTGCTCATTTTTATCTGGATGGGTAAGAATCACATATGATAAGTCTTTCAATGAAAATGTCTGGAAATGGTCAAATAATAGCCTGCTGTCTTATGAAACAATATTCATATTTAGGAGCAAGAGTACAAAATTATGTTCATTTTCCTCTTTATTTTATAGGGTATGAGCTTTGGAGTTCAATAGAACTGGGTTCAAATTCTGACACTGTGAACCTTGGGAAAGTTACTTAAATCTTTGAACTTCATCTGCTGCTGCTGCTGCTGCTAAGTCGCTTCAGTCGTGTCCGACTCTGTGCGACCCCATAGACGGCAGCCCACCAGGCTCTGCCGTCCCTAGGATTCTCCAGGCAAGAATACTGGAGTGGGTTGCCATTTCCTTCTCCAGTGCATGAAAGGGAAAAGTGAAAGTGAAGTCGCTCAGTCGTGTCCGACTCTTAGCGACCCCCTGGACTGTAGCCCACCAGGCTCCTCCGTCCATGGGATTTTCCAGGCAAGAGTACTGGAGTGGGGTGCCATTGTCTTCTCCCAAACTTCATCTAATCATAGGTAAAATAACACCTATCTTATAGAATCATTATGAGAATTGAATGAGATAATCAATAACCAATGCAAGGTATTAAATACAGTGTCTGGCACATGATAAATATCCAGTAAATGTAAGCCATTGTTGTTGCTACTATTTCCTTCAGAAGGGTGTTATATAGGTTAATAGATTATTAATAAAGCATATGCCACATGCTTCAGATATTAGATCTAATAACAACATGAAATCACAATTTTCTACATCAAGATCAGCACCTGATCATTTCTGCCAATCTTAGTCCTTCCTAAGCTTTCTTTAGTTGCAAAGAATTAGGTAAAAATCTCAGTAAGAAAAAGATAGTAATTATTTAAAGCAAGGCCAGTAACAAAACTGATATTGTTCTGAGAATACTACATAATTTGTCTACTAATGAAGAAAAGAATGTATCTGCCTATCATAGTCTTTTTAAACAAGTGAAGCTTCGAGAGAGCTAAATATGTAAGCTCTATTTTTTAGGGAATTCTTCTAAAAGATGGCTTGGTGAAAATGACTAAAACACTAGTGATACAGTAACAAGAAAAAAAGTTACTGAATCCTGACTATGCAGAGCATGTTACTATGTACCCAGGGGAAAATAAAGAGATGAAGGCTTGGTGTATCTTCTCAAGAAACTAAGTAAGTTAAAAGTAAAACATTTACTAAGGTATTCAGACCACTTATTCTCAATTGCATTATTATTTCCCTGGTCCTACAATGGAAATGTGCACTGAGATGATGTTTATTACACAGCTAATAAAAATGATACCCTGGCAAGCCTAAAAGCAAACTACAGATATGCCTCCAAAGATACCCACCCCCACTGCCACTTACAATGAAAGAGTAGACAGAGAAGAAAACATTTTCACTCTCCAATGGCAAAAGAACAAGCGCTTCCATGGTTTTGATAATAATGCACTCCCTTTTTTTTTATTATGAGTCTAAAAGCCAAATTGCTGAAGGGATACACAGCAACCAAACTTGGGAGGGTGCTCTTACTGAACTGTTGTGATTTGCTAAGCCTGTGATCAGCAAAATGATAGAATGGAAATCTTTCCAAACAGCATCGATTACAAATAATCATGACTTGGGCAGAAGCCTATAGATGTATTGTCCTTTGAGGCAATCTGGAGTCATGCAAACGACACTCCTAAAATAACTTATCAAATACTATTACATGTTACGAACAGAGTCTTAACACTATCTGCTTTCAAAAAATGAGTTCTGATACTGACACTTCAGAGGGGCTTTCCTGCTGCTTTGCTCTGCTGAAAAGACGAAGCCTTCTCACACTTGGTACTGAATTTGTGCAAGAGTGCTGTGTACATGATGAGGTTGAGGACTTTGGAGTCAGACACATCTGAGTCCAGATCCTGGATTCCACCACTTACTGTGTGATGATGGGCAAGTGTCACAGCTTCTCTGGGTATAATTTTTAATTCACAGAGTTCTGAAGATTAAACTGAATAATGCATATAAAGTCCTGAGGATGGTGCCTGGCCAGTGGGAAATGCTTAAACGTTAACTCCTATCATTGTCTTTAGTTATCTTTTGCTGACTTTA
Organism: Giraffa tippelskirchi; assembly: GCF_054371585.1. Taxonomy (NCBI): domain Eukaryota; kingdom Metazoa; phylum Chordata; class Mammalia; order Artiodactyla; family Giraffidae; genus Giraffa; species Giraffa tippelskirchi. Next base: position 140,364,828 of record NC_137281.1, on the reverse strand, counting down.
TACCTGGCTTGTTTAGACAGAAAACCTATGCCTGATTCCCTTTTGTACAACATATAGTACACTGATGACAAAGAACAAATATTGGCTGGTGATATGCTAAAAAAGCAATAAAAATTTAAATGAAAGTGCATACTATTTTTGCCATTTCTCTAAAAATATGACTTGTTTAAAACATATAACATTCCCTCTTCCTGCTACTACCATCAATCTCAAATTCAAAGGCTAGAGTGAGACTCTTGAACTAAGGAGAAATTTTGCTTGCATCTTTTGATTGCAAATTTTGATTACATCTTTACATCTGAAGCCAGGAGGAAATGAAATTCAGCTTAAAGTCAACTCTTCAGGCCAGAGAAGATGATCTACTTACTGGGAGAAATAGGCAGCCCTATACAATGTATAAGGTAACTACTAACTAAACTCCATTTAGCGTTAAATAAGGAGAGATCAATTTCTCCCAAGACTTCCTGGCAACGACAGTTGGTTATAGGATGTTTCAGGTACACATGAAAGGAAATGACTTCTCAAATCATGTCATGTACACCTGGAGTCTCATTTTTAGTGTTCCCCTCCTCAGCCAAAATAAAGGGGTTTCAAAAGTTTGCCCTTGGGTTCTAAGTTTCCTTTGCATCACCCAACTTCTCTAAATGCATCCTATTCAACCCTTGTGTGTACTGAAGTTGAACAGCTAAGCTCAATTCAAGGGAACAATGAAGCTCTCTAAGGAAGAAGTTTCAGAGTACAGATTTATAAATAACCTAATAACCCCTGCCTTCATAGAGAGTAGGACTTCTCTCATAAGCTAGAGAGGAGATGGAAAAACATGAATCATTTAAAGACAAGCAGACAGGTGGGAATGAATGTCATTTTTGTCAGAAGTCAGAAGTTCCTGGGGAAGAAAATCCAGCCAACAGACAAACAAATGAAAACATGACTCCCTTCCACTAAGTAGCAAAAAGGTAGCTTACGAAAGGAAATACCTAGAGATAAGCAGGTAGGGCTTCCCAGTTGGTTCCGTGGTAAAGAATCCAAGGCAGGAGATGTAGGTTTGATTTCTGGGTTGAGAAGATCCCTTGGAGAAGGAAATGGCAACCCACTTCAGTATTCTTGCCTGAAAAATCCCATGGACAGAGGAGCCTGGTGGGCTACAGTCTATGGGGTTGCAAAGAGTTGGACATGCCTGAGAGACTGAACTTTGTTGTTACAAAGCAGGTAGGAGTAGGATAAGCTGGTCAGAAGAACCATCAGCCCCCAGGGTCAGGGAACTGGTGAGCTGGAGTCCACTGACCAACTGAGCCTGACCCTCCACCAGTCTCTGTGTCCAGTGTGGACCATCTGCCTTCAGTGGGCATATCTTTCTTCGGCTACACTAGGACAAGACTAATCTAGGCTATACCCACACCCCACTCATGCCTCCTGTTCCTGGTCCAGAATAAATCCTGCCTTATGGGACCTCTGTATGTGTCTAGTTTGTATATGCCTAACCTGATCCACCCTACACTGAAGTATTACAGAATTATCTTTGTGGGGACCTTCATGAGCAGCCACTTAGTATAGTCCAGCCCACTGAGTACTGGAAAATGATGGAGAGAAGAAAGAGTGGGACAGTGCTAGAGAAATCAGTGTGGGAAATTGTCAGGCCTAAAAGTCCAGCCTTTGATAAAGAGGCTCTTTTTATTTGACTCTTGGGAGGCAACAAAGAGGGATCGTGTGGTCAACCAGGAGTAGAATAAGTTGGAATGGGATGTCTGGCCCTGTTTGGTCAGCAGAAGAGAGATTCATGATCAACAAGACAATAGCTCAACATCTGTAAGTCGGATATTTTTAAGGACCTAAGAATATGGCACATGCCTTCATTTAGCCTTCTATGCAGGCAGGTGAGAGACAAACTTTTTAATCCCTTCTTTTCAGAGAGTGAGCTAGAGTCATTGGCCTGAGATTAACAGTTCAGATAAGAAAGGGGGTCTGCAGGCCTTCCTGCCCACTCTCCCTCCCACGACAGCACTGGGCAGAGGAGAAGAGAGAGAATAACTCTCAGCCCATAGCCACAGACAGGTCCAGGCCTTGATGCCCGGGTCACCAGAATTTGATCTAATAAAAGTAATGAACAAAGGGTCTAACATCTAGAAATACATTAAAAGATTATGAAAACACTATACTGTAACAAGTCCAATCTTGTGGCAAGAGTGCTTTCGGACTCTGATGCTAATAAATAACCATAAACCAAGTAAAGCTTCAGCCTCTATGAAAGGGCTAAGCATTTGAGGCAATCCTAGCCAAATTCTGCCAGTCTTTTTAGTGGCTTTCAGTGACTTCAGATGCATGTATGTGGCTTGTCATTTGCAAAACCCATAGGAGGCTTGAACACTAAAGCTCTTCATGTTCTTGGTGCAACAAAGTTTGAGAAGTTGTCTGGGCTAGAGGGAGCTTCCTTGGTGGCTCAGCTGGTAAAGAACCCGACTGCCAATGCAGGAGACACAAGAGATACAGGTTCAGTGCCTGAATGGGGAAGATCTCCTGGAGTAGGAAATGGTAACCCACTCCAGTATTCTTACCCGGAAAACTCCATGGACAGAGGAACCTGGCAGGCTACAGTCCACAGGGTCACAAAGAGTCGGACACAACTGAACACACACACATGCACACTGGTCTAGAGGAATTATGGGGCAACCTCAGGCATGTTGGGGGTGTTTCTACACCCACAAGGACACCAGCTTCCTCCTCCTGCTCACTCTCTGCCAGAAACCTACTACAATGTAACAGAGAATCAGAGAAGTTTCAAGATCACTTGAACTGAGCCTGAAGAGCTAGGTGCAGTGAAGGTCCTGATACTCACAGATCCCAAAAGAAGAGGCAGCCCCCGGGATAACCTGGCCAGCCAGAGAAAGGACATCAACTGAGTGAGAAAGAGAGACTTTGGGACTAACTCTGCTCCCAAACTGCTTGCCTGATGCCAAATCTAGCACTCTCAAAATGATCGAGCTCTAAACTAAAATGGCATAGAAATTTTTTAAAAGAATATAGATATTTATATATATGGGTATAACCAAGGGCTTCCCAGGTGGCGCTAGTGGTAAAGAACCTGCCTGCCAATGCAGGAGACAGAAGAGACGCGGGTTCAATCACTGGATCAGGAAGATCCTCTGGAGGAGGGCATGGCAACCCACTCCAGTATTCTTGCCTGGAGAATCCCATGGACAGAGGAGTCTGGCGGGCTACAGTCCATAGCGTCGCAGAGTCGGACATGACTGAAGCGACTTAGCGTGCACACACACACATACACACACGCACACGCATATAACCAAATCACACTTTGCTCTATACCTGAAACACAATAGTGCTGCTGCTGCTGCTAAGTCGCTTCAGTCATGTCTGACTCTCTGCAACTCTATGGTCAATACACTAACATAATATTATAAATCAACTATACTTTGATTAAGAAAAATAAAGGGACTATAGCCAAACCTTTCCTCAAATATGAAAAAAATATGACAGGGCTCTGGTTTAAAGCCTGTTTTTATTATTTTTATATTAAACACAACCTATCTGCTTCAGGTACCCTTTTTAAAAACGTTACTTTTGGTATCTAAAATGATCCGAATTGCCAAGTATGACCGTGATGGAGCCTTCCTGTCTAAACACAGGCATCTCTTCAGTTAGAAATCCCGAGTTTTCATCCTGACTTGGTTAAGGGTTACCGAATGCCTTGTTTTAAGGAGACAGAGGATGGAATTTTCCTGTGAGAAATTGTTAAGGTTCATTGAGTCCTTTCATCACCAAGGCTTGAGAGAAAGGCCCTGGAGTGGTTTTCACCATCCTTTCCTCTTGCCTCCCAACCATGACAGTGTCTGCCCCAACCGGCCTGCTCAACCGGCCTGCTGAATAGGAGCTAAGAGTAAGAGGGAAACTGCGGGGGATGGGGGGAGGCGGAGAGAAGGCCAAGAAGAGAGAGGGGGTGCTCTGAGTACACCGTGGGAACAGGGTAAGTCCCCCTAAAAGCAGATCCAGAAAGCCATACTCACAGACTCAAGCCTCTCCTCTGACTATTCCCCATCCCCTCCCTTCCCATCACTTCCAGCTTTGAAAGGAGATATCCAATATTTCAGGAAAAGTCAGACCAAATATTTTGGAGTTTCAGCATCACAAATCTGGTTTTACTATTCACTGGCTTAGTTTTGCCAAGCTCTGGAAAATTATAAATCATTCCATTATGGGAAAAAAATCATTTTTCTTTAGCTTAAGCCCAGAGAATATCAACTGTCAGCTCTAGAATAAAGAACTGGTAGGGTTTTAGTATTCCAGCCTGCTATTTCCAACTTGAAGTTCTGCGTGACAACTATTCTCTGGGAAAATCTGAAAGGCTATGAGGGATTTTCCTTTAGAAATATTTGTGGTAAAAGGACCAAACTGTACTTTGGCTTGACGAAAAGATTACTGTGTGAGTTAGGAAGCCTGCCTTTTAGTTTTGGCTTTGTCACTAACCTGCTGTGCAATTTTGGGAAAGGCTCCAAACCTCTCTGTACCTAAAAGTGAGTCCATAAAAGACATGAAGAACAGAATGTATTATGACTGTAATGGTAGCCCACTATGAAAAAGGTTTCACACCACATCAGTATTAGTGTTGTACTTAATATTTCTTGGTTATTAATATTTCAAGGATACCAGCTATCCTGGGTTCTCATCATGTCTAACCTTAGGAAATCCATCCTACATAGAACCAATTGGCAGAGTCTGAGGAAGAGAGGAGGGGAAAAAAGAATAAGAGAGACAACTTTAAATAATTTTGTGTTTATGGTGAGAATATTTTCAATCTTGAAAAAACCCACATCTCTAATTGTAGACCTGGGGGGGGAAAGTCTCTGTTGTAGATTTCACTGTGATTTTCACAGGTAAAGCTAGTAGGGGAGTCCCTACAGAAGATATTGGCTCAGTATGAGGCAACATAGACAGAAGAACAGAAAAGAATCTTCTCATCCTTGCACAAATACACATTCAGTCAATCACAAAGGGATTGATGATGTTACTGCTTACACTCTGTTGCAGCCATTGTCTTGACCACCGAGTTTAGAGAAAATGCATTGAGGTAAGTACCGTGTCTGCCATTTGGCCAAAATAAACACACGAGCAAACAGGGCTGCGCCACAGGGTGGCTTTCCCCTTGGCCTACTTCTCCTGGGGTGCACATACGAGGGGATGTAGTGGAAACCCTGGGCCAGCAGCTATTGTGCCGTGGATGTAGGCGTGAAGTGCTTGGGTTCCACGGTCGGCTCACTGTTCCACTGGCCCCAATGGGGCTGAGGTTAACACGTGTTGGTTCCGGGTCTCAGATGGGGCGACAGTTGTAACGAGGCCACAAAGAGCAGGCTGGTGTGCTGTTTCCACCTTCAGCCCAACCTTGGCGGCATCCTGTCAGCGATGTGGGGCCCACTGCAGGAAACAACACGCACCATTGGTGAACTGCGACAGCGCGTTCACGGTGGCTTCAAATGGTGCACACGGCAGCAGTGTGCAGTTCTGCAGTTAGCACGGGAGCAAAAGAGTCTCCGGAAGCCAGGGCTTGGAAAAGAACAAGGCCAACTGTCAGATGACTCTGAGGTTCCCCGATGTGGAAGAAACCTTCCTCCACCGTACATTTCCTGTGGCCGAGTGGCTTTTGCAGGGTGTTTGTTTGGTTGTCTTCGCCCACACCCCTACTGCCCACCGAGCCCTACAGAAAGGCAGGGGAGGTGAATTTCCAACACCCCCCTGAGTTTCTGCTGACCTTTTTAGGTGTTTTGTTACTTGGTGGTGCTTTCTATTCACTTGTACGCCTGGGCTCTGGGGATTCCCCTCCCTTTGATTTGCAAAGAGGATTAGAAAGACACAGTTTTGTGATCGGTCCATCACAGACAGCTGCTATTAACTGATTTCCCCTCCTTAGACTCATCTGAGATCAAGAAAACACTCCTGTTGAGTCACTTGCTCCCTGGGGGATCAGAAAATACAGTTCTTGGGGGAGTCCAGCCTGATAAACACTGACCTGGCTACTCTCCAGGCCCCACCACGCCTACCGTGGCTTAGAGGAAGGAGAGGCTAAAGCCCAGAGGGGCCTCTGAGGAACCTCCAAAGCAAGATGAGCCAACACCGGTCTGACTCTTTGTTTCTCTATTTCACAGAGGCAAATGGCAGGCTAACCAAGGGCTCTCCGAACTCAGTAAATGGGTGTGTGCATTCAACTCTATCTCCAGAGGGAATCTGTGGCATAAAATGGGAGCAGAGGTCACTCACTGTCTGTTCAAAAGGAGGTCAAAAGGTCTGCATAGGAACAAATTTCCAAGGCAGCAGCCTCATCAGATATGCTCTTGAACAAAAACTATTTATATGGCATCCTCAAGGAAGGGATATTGTGTCAGGTGTTATTTAAAAACAAAAGGTGCAGCAGGGGGGTGGTGGTTGGGAGCTGAAGCAATGCTGTCTGTGTCTATACCTTAAATACATGATGTCAATAAAGGCAAACAGTAATCAACTTTGATTAAACAGAGTCAACTTGGGGAAGACACAAGAAGAACAGGCCCAGAATAAATACATTAAAATAGTTAAATATTTACACGGTGAGGAGGATCAGACTTCCTTCCAAGGCAATGCCACGTAGTGGAGATTTTCCATCATGGCCACTAATAAGCCAACTACCGATCACATGCTACAGGCCCAAAAAACGGATATCCTGGCAGGTCACACTCAATGCCAGATGACAGACAGGCCCAAGTCTCCCATACCCACTCTGGTGGCTTAGGAATGGCCAGCTGAAGCACTGACCCAGGAGGAAACTTGAGGTGGTGTCGGGCGTCTGTGTTGCTAGAGGGGATGGGGGGACACAGTGCCCCTGAACTAGCCCACTGTCAAGTGAGTGGGCCACCCTGAAATCCCCCATCACTTTCAGTTGTTTTCTACCATCTTGTTCACCTCTCACTTGACATCATTAACTAGTATGATTGCGCCATCTTCCACAAGCATGATACTTTAGATTTTTCAGAGTTTGTTCACAGAATGGTCTCAGTTCACCCTCACTACCTTTTGAGGGAAGCTGAAAAATAACCCAGGCAGCTGCCGTGTGTCAGAAGGGTGGGCTCTGTGGTCAGACCTCCTGGGTTTCCATCTCAGTTCCACCACCTACTGGCTGGATAGTTTCAGGTAAGACATTTACACTCTCTCTGCTTTTCTTCAACTCTGTAATTGAGATAACAATCATACCTATTGTGGGGATAAATGACTTGGATACAAAGCACTTATGACAGTGCCTAATATCTAGCAGGTGCCTAAAAAATATTAGCTCTTTATTCTATCCACTTCAATTTTTCCAGTGAAAAAAATTGAGGCTTGTGACCTCTATATTCTATCTCTATATTTTTCACAGTTCACTCACGTGGACTATAGACCCCACCCCAAGTGCCCCAGTCTGAAATACCCCCTTTACTCTTCTTTAAGTTTCCACCTTTCTGGGGCCAATTTAAATCTTACCTCTTCCATGAACTCTTTCCTAACTATGCTCAGTTCTGAACACTCCCACCCTAGAATCAGTACCAAGTAATTCAGTGTGAGAATTTTTCCCTAGTTATGTCATCCATGTTATTCTTATCTTTCGACCTTTAGTGTAAACGCTATGAGGTTTTATGTGTTTCTAAAGGTGGGGAGGGAGAGGCAGGGAAACGAGCATCTACTGAGCACTTCCTATGTTTCAGACCTTGTACCAAGTACTTTACATACATTAGCTCATTTCATCCTCATACCCCAGTGAAGTAAACATTATTATCGTAGTTTTGAAGATGAGGAAACTGAGGTTTAGAGAAATTGAGCAATTTTCTGAGACCAAATAGCTAGCACGTGGAAGAGCCGGATTCAAACCAGATCTGCCTGGCCCTCTAGCCTACGCTGGTTCTACCACATAAAAGGCTCTCAACATGAAAACTCACAGCCTCGTGGATCTTTGTCAATTAATTTCTTCAGAGCCAGGCATTTGCTGATATAACACTGACCAAGTTCCGTGCTGTTTAAAGCAAAATCACATGTAAAAGAAAACTGTACAAAACGTTTGAGAATAAGACAAGCTTTCAGTGACAAGGAAAAAGCAGTCGACTGTTTGACTGATGTCTGATAGAGCTGGAAATATTTGAGTCTTCAGGCCAGGGAGGAACCATGCTCTAGCAGGTATGGCGAGAGAAAGGACACAGATTCCTGGCGTCTATTTCTGTCTTGGCCTCTAGCCACTTTGCTAGTATTTTCACTTCTGCTAAAATGCGATGACAAGAGTTTCAGAAGAAAGGCTGCCATATAAGAACAGAATAAGAACAGGCAGTTAATTGGTTAAAAGTGGTAGGTAGAGCCACAAACAACACTGGGATCTGGAGCAGGAGTTCACAGCTGGGACAAATTCCATTTGGGCATTTGTCTTTCCAGCTTCACGTCAATTCTTAGAGAGCAGCACTGGGTATGGAGCAATCCTTAAATCTAAGTGATGATATCTATGTGGTCTTTTTTTTTTTTTACTCTTCATTTTTTTAAAAATTAAAGTATAGTTTAATTTAAAGTATAGATTGACAATGTTGTGTTAGTTTCTGATGAACAGCAAAGTGATTCAGTTATATATTAATACACATACTTTTTTGGATTCTTTTCCATTATAGTTTATGTTTTTAAATACCCTACAAGGGTTCTCTTTAGTTTACTGAGGATTATTCATATGAGTCATTCAAGAAGCTTGTTATTTTCCTACTTAAAATGATGTTTGCATTTATTTTCAGACTGGTGACTCCATACAACGGTGGTGCTAAGTGAGAAATGACTGATTCTTAATATGTTTCGTTATCAATTCACGAAGTGTATTAGTGCCTCTGAATCCTGGAGGCCCCAGTTTTATGGTGAAGACACAGCTGGGATGGAGGTAGTAGGGAGAGAGGTTTGTTCTGGGTCTTCGAAGTCATCCAGTCAAGAGGCTAGGTCTGAAAGACTGGTGATCTTGGCAGGTTTGTGGATATTCCTGCAACTCTTTAAGGGGCATCATGATCTCTCTGAAAAGAAGGGACACAGGACCTGTGGGTAGCGCTATCATTTCCACATTATCTAGAGTCCCAGTGAATTCAGAATCCTGGAGCTGTGGGCAAGTCTCATGGAAGACTTCCTGCTCCCACGAAGGTCTGGAAGGGATCACTGCTGGGAACGGGTGTCCAGGAATAGGAGAACAAGCAAGTTTTCTTCTATCTGGTTATTTACAACACAGTGTTCCTTCTCATGGACTCCTCCTGCCCTCCCCAGGACCACACTGAAATGACTAAATCTGCCTGTTGCTCCAGTGAATCCAGTCAAATAAATAAGTCAATCCTCTTTAAGTTTGTGGTCTCAACTCCTTGTTGGTTTATTGCAAATTAAAGGGCACGCAGAGTAGAACCATCAATCAGTAACCAGCAGAGGAATAAGCTCTTTGCAGAATGTACTGAGAAGCAGGAAAGAAGATAGAAAAAATATGAAAAGAAACCTCATGAAATGGTCATTTGTTAGGAGAACAGAGGGGGAAAAAAATTCACATTTCACATGCAGTATCATTTTGGAAAAGTCTTATTAAAGGTTTCCTATCTTGCCAGGAGAGCAAGCACAGGAATGCAAACAAAAATCCCTCAAAATGATCTGCCATTTATTAGTGCTGGTTTCTTGTGGGTTTTGCTGTATTCCATAGACACAGCCAGAGATCATGGGGCCAAGAGGCTGGAACAGTGACTCAGCAGGCTCGGGACCAGAGGAAGGAGAGGCAATATTACTACTGTTTATTATAGAACAAACAAACAAATACAAACTGGCTCCCTTTGGCCTTCACCCCAACCTGACCTTCCCTTAGCCCTCTATTATTTAAAGTAAAATCACCTAGTACCATGTCTTATTGGGAATTTTTAATAAATGCTATTTGATGAAGGTAGAACCTGAAAAGCAATATACAGTCTAGGGTTGAGTCCCCACTGGGTGCCAAATACCTCACTCAGCACCCTATTTACATACCCTCCTCAGTCCTCATTGCAATCCTATGAGGTAGATTATATTATTCTTCTACTCTGAGGATAAACGTATTGAATAATGTGCCTGTGTGTTAGTCACTCAGTCATGTCTGATTCTTTGAGACCCCATGGATTGTAGCTTGCCAGGCTTCTCTGTCCATGGGATTCTCCAGGCAAGAATACTGGAGTGGGTTGCCATGCCCTCTTCCAGGGGATCTTCCCCATCCAGGGATCAAACCCAGGTCTCCTGCATTGCAGGTAGATTCTTTACCATCTGAGCCACCAGGGAAGCCCAATAATGTGCCTAGTTTATAGCAAGCAGCTGCCCAAAATCATTCTTTCAACCAGATACACCAGGTTCAAGCATGGCACCAAGAAGACTACTGCGGCATTCTAAATCCTGCTGGAAGAAACGAAATTAGTGGTATTAAAACTAGCAAAATGGTAACTCACCAATCCTAAGTTTACCTTGCACATTTTCCACTCCAGATAAGTTCCTTCTCTAGACAACTAATATTCTTGCCCATTTCACAGGAGAGAAAAGCAAGGTGCCAAGAGGTGTAGGTAATTGCTTACACTAATAAAAAGAAGTGCCATTAGATCATAACATGACTTTGATTCTTACCCTTGGAAAGATGTAGCTTTTGAAATATGATAACTTGTTAATGGGGAAGAATTCTTTATAACATCTCATCTAAATCTCCTTACCATCTAGTAATAAGGTAGGTATTACATCTCTTTCAACATCAGGAAAAGTGAGTAGCCTACAGTTTACAGCATATAAATGGACTCAAACCCAGGTCTTCTGACTTTAGATCCCATGTTCTTTACATTCTTTGATCCTAATGGGGAGGGTACCTTGAAGAGAGGCAGACTGATGGTAAAGAAATAGCAACCATGAAAAAGCTGGGTCTCAGGTCTTTCTGGGTCTCAGGTCTTTCCGAAACAAATATGAGCTACTTGTGGAGTTGTGAAGCCCAGTACAATGGGATCTTGGCTTTATTCCACTTCTCTACAGAGATATCTATATAGTGATAGAGCTTCTATGGTCTCTCTGAGGGTAGTCTTCCATTACTAATATGAGGCTCATTATAAGTGCTATTATGGTTTATCAAAGTGGTCCCATTCATAATTCAGCCAAGGAGTTCCCAAGAGAGGACAGAGGAAATAAGAGAGAGAATGCCATATTTGGGACTAGGTAGGTATAGGGTAAGACTGAAAGGATGTTAAATAATAAAGTATATAATTATAGCTTTCCACTCCAGCCTCATGATCTTCTCTCTCTTCTAGGTACCCCACAGCCTTTGTACACTCATCCTTCCCAGTACAGCAAGAGTGCAACCCCTCCCAGACTTCCTTTCCCTGCCTGCACTACCTTGCAGGGCTTTAAGAGCCCAAGACCCCATCCCTGTACCATCTACCACTGCTCAGAAATCTGTAAAGCTCTCTCTAAAGAACTAAATTTTAAATAAGTCTTAAGTGACTTTGGCTGCACATCTTGTTACCAGATAGGGCCCCTAGTGATGTATCTAACCTGTTGCTCTAAAGCAATGACTGTGAAGTGGTACAGGTGGGTCTTGAATCTTCAAGTTCCACGTTAATTCCTCTACACATTCTTTCCCTCCCTCTTCTGAAATAGAAAAGCTGGCTCTACATCTGACTGACAGATTTTCCCCACAGATAGTTGAAATACAAGCTGAATATCTGATAAAATAAAATAATATTACTCAAGTAATTTATTAATTATTAAAATTTAAAATGTTAATAACTTGGTTATTAAATACTAACTATGGTCAGAACAAAAAGATAAGACTGCTATTTCCCTGTTAAAAAGGGGAAGTAATATGAGTAGATGAGCAAACTAGAATAAAAGGAAGCAAATAAATAATCCTTGTCATGCAGGAGTCTAGAAGATGGGGTGACATGACTTCTCACTGGGGGACTCAGGGAAAGTGTCATTTGATCCGGGACTTGAAAGACAGGCATCATTTGGTCATTGAAAGTTACGTGAAAGGTCATTCCAAATGGCAAAAGAGGCCTCAATATTGTAAGAATTTGGATCTGCATTGTATTTCAGAGGAGGGCCTTAAACTGGAATACTAGGAGTCACTCAAAAGGTAATCAATCTGCATCTCTTTAGAGTAACAGGCCAGACATTTACATCAGGAATGTATCTGTCTTTAAAAGGAGATACTTGAAAAAATGGAAACAGATCTCCCAGCTAAGAGGCTGGAGAAAACTTCCCCTCTTCATACAACTTCTCACGCCTGCACATCCTGACCTTTCAGGAAGGAGATGGCAAGGGGTCTCCGGGAGGGAGAGGGACAGGGAGAGAGACAGGGAGAGAGGGGCAAGGGCACCTGTGTGTGTTTCAAACTGTAGAGCTAAGTTTCAAACTGTATTTACAAGCTAGATTCTGCTAAAACACATCAAAGGGTATCAGGCCCCATTACAGAGGAAAGGAAAAGCCCTAATTCATATGCAACAGGGTTTAGGAAAAATCTTTATGAAAGACTTCTTAGCAAACTAGCAGAGTGAAAACTAAAACAAAACAACCAAAAAGTCCTCAAATGACTGCATTCCCTCACAGGCAAAAGAGACCCCATTAGATTTCAGAGTTTTCCCACCCTGGAGAAAGAAGGCATTATGAGGCAAAGCAGAGTCCTCTGATTTATTCCACTTCTTAAAAAAAAAATCTATTTTTTTCCTGCCAGTTGCGTTTCAACATGACTGACAAACTTTTCCACTTTTCTGTTTATGTTCTCTAAGCCAACAGCAAAGCTCAACTATGGTTCAAATACAAACATTAATCAATATAACATATAAGCATATTGATTTCATGTAAATTTAGTCAGTTATTTAGTAGTACATGTGAGTCACACAGAAGTTCCCCTGACCCCAACCTAGACTTGGGAATAAGGAAAATAAAACAACCCTCTGGGGGTAAACTATGTAATCAGCACTTACTGGCTCAAAGCAGAATCACACAACAGAAGGAGAGGCTATGTGCTCCATAAAATAATGGATCCAGGCAATAATCTTCAGTAGATGATCATTAGGTAACCATAAGGTCAAAAGCTGATAGGGAAGTTAGCAATAGACTGATGAGGCTATCATCCTCTGGAATCCACTGATAAATTTAATCATCATTAAAGGTGGTACAACCAGACATTATTCCTGTATGACAATAAAACTGCAAGTACATAGTACCACCTATACAATATTTTGCCTAAAAAATCCAAACCCTAATCTAATAATCACTAGTTTATAGGATGTGGAAGAACAAGTTAAATGACACCATGACAAAGCTATCAGCCAATCACTAGAAAATATGGCACCCTATATTCAATTTCGCCAATGAATCAATGTCACAGATAAAGCTAGAGGGGGTGTCACAGATTAAAAGAAAGGGAATGTAACAACCAAATACAATTTGTAGACCTTATTTAGATCTTTATTCAAACTAAACAACTATAAAAGGACATCGTCAAGGCAATCAGGGGCATTTGAATATGGGCTTCAAATTATTACAGGATTTAATGAATTGTTCGTTTTACTAGGTGTGATGAAGGCATAGCAGTTATAGTTTCAAATGCCCTTATCAATTTAAAGAGGGAGGGTAGATGGAGAAATATGTTCCAGAGACAAAATTAAAAATACATACAAGAGAGGAAGGAAGGAAACATAACAATGGTGCATTTTAGAAGCTCACCATGGATACTCACATTGGCACAATAATGTAAGTGTTAAATATGATTTTAACTAAATATATAAGATATAACCATACAAAAAGGAAGAGAAAATAAGTTTTCAGTGATCATTTCCACAGATGTCATCTTCAATAGGAAAATCAAAAATAGTAATTTGAATACACAATTTAGAAATGTGGGAGTAACTAGCAGAATCAGCAAGGAAAGAATGAAACACAATTATGCTATAATAATTTGAAAGTGCCTGCTTCCAGAAAGAATCAAAGGGGAGAAGTGGACATGGGGTGGGACATGCTGCTTTTCAATATAAGTATTATATGATTATTAGATTTATAAAACAATATATGTTTCACTCCGATAAAAGACAAAATGTAAATTAAAACATACATCAGAATGATGTGGGGAGGACATCTGTCAGCCAAAAATTAATATAAAAGATAGTGAGAGGCAGAGGACCTAAACAGTCATCTCTCTAAAGATATACAGATGGCTAACAGGCACATGGAAAGATGCTCAACATTGCTAATTATTAATGAAATGCAAGTCAAAACTACAATGAGGTATCACCTCACACCAGTCACAACGACCATCATCAAAAAGTCTTCCAAAAATACATGCTGGAGAGGGTGTGGAGAGAAGGGAACCCTCCTACTGTTGGTAGAAGGGTAAATTGGACAGCCACTATGGAGAACAGTATGAAGTTTCCTTTAAAAAGTAAAAACAAAACATACAATCCAGCGATCCCATTCCTGGGTATATATCTGGAAAAGACTCTAATTCAAAAGACTGTAATTGGGATGCATGCATCCCAATGTTCATGGCAGCACAATTTACAATAGCCAAGACAACATAAATGTTGCTTCACATGCAGTGAAAGAGGAATATATATATATATATATATATATATATTCAATGAAATACTACTCAGCCATAAAAAGAATGAAATAATGCAATTTGCAGCAACATAAATGGATTTAGAGATTATCATACTAAGTGAAGTAAGTCAAACAGAGAAAGACAAATTTCCTATGATATCACTTATATGTGGAATCTTAAAAAAAAAATGATGCAAATGAACTTATTTACAAAACAGAAATTGACTCACAGACATAAATTTATAGTTACCAAAGGGGATCATGGGAGGTGGTGGGAAAGAGAGAAATTAGGAGTTTGTGATCAGCAGATACAAACTATTATATATAAAATAGATAAACAAAGACCTACTGTGCTGAACTAAATTCAATATCTTAGATTAACCTATAATGATGGAAAAGAATCTGAAAAAGAATATACACACATATACAAGTATTTTGTGTGTGTGTGTGTATTACTGAATCACTTTGCTATACACTTGAAACTAATAAAACATTGTAAAGAAACAATACTTCATTTAAAAAAAAAAAAAAAGGATAGTCAGAGAAACAAACGGTGGCAGTTCTGATTCCAACCCCAACTAAAGCTGCCAGGCCCCTGGTATATGGGACCCCTCCCCTCTCCGTGAGCATAGATCACTTGACAAGGAGGGTTGGACTGTGGGGACGGACGCAGCAGGCTAACAGCTCCTGATACCATAACCCTCTGAATCACTTAACCCCCTGATCAATTCCATACTTACCAAGGAACCTGCCAATAACTCGATTTCTCACTTATAATTGGCCTTAGAGGGGAAACATGCTAGTTAGACAGGCGTGGCTCTTCAATGCATAGAACAGCTTTCTTTTTCATCACAAAATGAATAATTCGGCATTCTACTTTCCTAATTCAGTCCCTCTGAGCTCTGGGACCAAGAACAGGCCAGGTCCTCCTGAGTGTGACAAGCTCTGGGTCAAAATGTGGGCCGAGGCCAGATTACCAGATAAAGCCCACCTTGCCAAACTGCCTGACTTTGGCCAGCAGCCTCCTCCTCAGAAGCTGCCCCAGCTGCAGTGTCCTTTCACAACAGGACCCTGAGCACTTTCACAACAACCCAGTGAATCCCTATTATTTCCCTACACTACAAAAAACAGTGGTGAGGCAACTGTGTCTGACCACTTCCAGGAAGATGCAGTGGACAACTGTGGCTCTTTTCAAGCAAAGATATTCTTCACCACATACTTTCAGGACCCCACAGGGCACTGTGAGCAGAAGCTGAAGTGCCAAGCGATTTCTAAATACAGGAAATGTTCATAAATATAGTAGTAGAATATTTCAGAGAAGGCACTGGCAACTCACTCCAGTACTCTTGCCTGGAAAATCCCATGGACGGAGGAGCCTGGTAGGCTGCACTCCATGGGGTCGCGAAGAGTCGGACACGACTGAGCGACTTCACTTTCACTTTTCACTTCCATGCATTGGAGAAGGAAACGGCAACCCACTCAAGCATTCTTGCCTGCAGAATCCCAGGGACAGGGGAGCCTGGTGGGCTGCCGTCTATGGGACTGCACAGACTCGGACACGACTGAAGCGATTTAGCAGCAGCAGCAGCAGCAGCAGAATATTTCGATTTTTATAAAAAACATAATAATAAACATTACTGAGTACTTTCAAAGTGCCCTAGTAGGGCTTTCCTGGTAGTTCAGCTGGTAAAGAATCTGCCTGCGATGCAGGAGGCCCTGGTTCAATTCCTGGGTCAGGAAGATCCCCTGGAGAAAGGATAAGTCTACCCACTCCAGTATTCTTGGGCTTCCCTGGTGGCTCAGATGGTAAAGAATCTGCCTACAATGTGGGAGACCTGGGTTCGACTCCTGAATTGGGAAGATCCCCTGAAGAAGAGAAGGGCCACCCACTCCAGTAATCTTACCTGGAGAATTCCATGGACAGAGGAGGCTGACAGGCTACAGTCCATGGGGCTGTGAATAGTCAGACACGACTGAGCGACTAATACTACACAGAATAACTCATTTAATCCTCACAAAACCCTGTGGTGTGAAAACATTCTGTTTTTATTTCCATTATTAATTTACAACAGTGGAGAATAAAACACAGTGAGGTTGAATCATCTGGCCAGGGTCACATGGCAAGACAAAGCATGGATTCCCACTGGAACCATACAGTTGAAGGTTTGGATGATGTGAAGTGTCTTGCTGAGACTCACACTGCAAGTGAGGATTAGAGGTGGGAGGAGGCGTCTCTCATAAAAGCAGGTGGAAGCTGATAGAACCCTGGAAACACCACAGTCTCCCAAACCCACGGCTGCTGGAGCCAATTCCATTGGCTGTGAATGTGCTGACTCAACACCCAAGCTATATGAAGTCCCCTTGAAGATCACTGGGTGGAACAGAGCCCCTGTGGCAACTCAAACAAAAAATTCAAAAATAACCCCTGAAATCCAAACAGAATTGATTACAGATCAAAGAAGGGGCTATGGTACATAAAAAAATGTTTGCTGTTTCATTTTAAGTTGAAACAAGCACATTACAAAGATGACAGGCATTTGCTTTACTCTCCCTGAAGAAGGGGAATGCAAAGAAAATGGCCACATCAACTTAGGAGAGTCCCAAGGTTCTACACGCATGCTCTTTTCCCAAACCTACCATTTATTGAGCAGTTACTTTGTGCAAGCAATGAGGCTAACTTTACAAACATTATTATCACCATCCTCCAAACCGTTCAAGTTAATGGATCCCTTGCTATGAGTTTCATATGGATTAGCTTCTTACCACTATCCTATGAGGTAGGCCAGGTATGATATCCATTTGACATGTGAAGAAGGTGAGCTTAGAGAGTTTATATAAAAATTGCACAAGGTACTTGGAGGGGCAGAACTTGAATGTAAAGCCCAGACTCCAGATCTACAGGAATGCAAAGGCTTGTCTCATAACCATCAAGTCATGTTGCCTCTTTCTCTCTTCTGATCTTTACAACATACCTCCAAGGTTAGTACTACAATTCTTACTTTACAGATGAGAAAATTGAGACTCAGAGTTTAAATCACTTTCTGAAGACACAGAGCTGGTAAGTCACAAAGCTGGGGTTCAAATCCAGGATCATTTGACTCCAAAGCTCAAGCTTTTCATCACGGCACTACATCATCTCTCCTTTGGCTGGGCTGTTAGCTCATTCATACAAGGACTCTGTATCAAGACTTAACTACACACAAGGCACCATTCTAGGCTCTTCGGATACACAGTGAATAAAACAGCTAGAAATCCTTGCCCTTGAGGAATCTATTTTATGGCAGACAACGGAGGCACACAACGAACACAGTAAGTGGTAAAGAATACAGCGTGTCCAAGACTGATCATTTCTAGGATAAACAAACCAGAGTAAAGGGGATTTAGTATAAAGTGTCAGAACAAGCTGTGATTTTAAACAAAATGGGCAAGAGAGGCTTCATGGGAAAGGAGAAATATGGACTTGAAGGTGCTGAGGCAGCAGGCATGTGAGTATCAGTCAGTTCCCTATCTCCTCACCAGAAATCTTTAAAGAGAAATCCTCTAGCCCTTTAACATCTTATCTCATGTGGAAACACCAAGAAAGCAGAAAAGTTCAAAAGCCAAGGGCCTTTGCTTGGCCTCCTAAATTGCCAACAATGCATAGTGCAAGGTGAAACGCAAATACACACAGAGCTCATACACCATTACAGATGGAAATGGGAAGGTTGGGTGACTATGTAGAGGCAAGGGGGAAAGAGGAGGGGCATATATTTAACCTATAAAGAATGAGCTCCCAAAGTAAGCAGCTTTCCCAGGCAATCTGGGTGATGTCTTCGTCAAGCTCTCAGCCTACAGATGTTAGCATTATACAACTATTCCCATAAAACTGCTCGGCATAGCAGCCAAAGACCAGCTGAACCCCTGTGACCTAAAAGTGGTATCTCCAGCAAAACCTACGAGACAAGCTCCATTACACTTTCCAAAAGTTCACAAGGCCTAGGCAATCCTGCTATAAGAACTTATTACAGGGCTAGGGTCACCCAGGAGTTCAGCCTATGTCTGTGGGAAGTTACAGAGATAATCCCTAATACAAACAAAAAAAGAATCCCTCTATTAGCAAAATCCTATGAAGCTATCCCTCTATTCTCAAATTTTGAACAAGAAACACCTAAAGCTAGGCATTCAATTCTGGTACTTGGCCTCCTCTATGAATGGTCCCTGGTTAAACTGTCTTCCCCTTCCAGTTCACAAGCACTTTTCTTTGACTGTATCTGGAGGATACAGCAGTGTGTGTGTGTGTGTGTGTGTGTGTGTGTGTGTGTGTGTGTGTGTGCACGTGCACACGCTCAGTCACTTCAGTCGTATTCAACTCTTTGTGACTCTGTGGACTATAGTCCACCAGGCTCCTCTGTCCACGGGATTCTCCAGGCAAGAATACTGAAGTGAGTTGCCATTTCTTCCTCCAGGGGATCTTCCCAACCCAGGGATTGAACCCATGTTTTTTATGTCTGCCTACACTGGCAGGCGGGTTATCACTAATGCCACCTGAAAAGCCCCAAGGATATAGCAGTATATATCCTACATTATCTCCTCTATTGGGTTAGATCACAGGGTAACTCACAAAGTAGGGGAAGTGAAACAGCAGTTTGGTCATGGAAGTTAAGACTGAAAGTTATTACCAGACTTAACGCTAGTAAAGTCTTACAGACTATTTGAAACTTATTCCTACTTTTGATTTCCTTGTTGACCAATGGAAAAAAAGAGAGTTGTTTGAGAACAGCTGTTCCAATTGGCAGCTGTGTGCGATCAACTGAGCAGTGAAACCCAGGGCCCTGATCCAGGACCTGTGCTCCAGCATCAGATCACACTGCTGTTCATGATGCAGTTTCTGCAAAAGAAATGAGAGAGAGAGAGTGAAGGAAGAGCCAAGAGAGACGGAAATAAGTTCAGATTCCATCCCTCAATGAGTAACATGTTATATGTTCATGGAGCCCCACTGGGTGATAACAGGGCAGGACTAACAAAGCCTCCATCTGCCCTGTGGAGGGAGCTCCCACGCTAGCCAGGGTCCAGCAACATACAAGAAAACTGGAGAAGGGTCGGACAATTTCAGATATGATGAGTGACATGAGGGAAACAATACTGTGTGGGGGCTACTGATAGGATGTTCAGGGCAGGCCTGTCTGAGAGAGGGCACTTGGGCAGAGATCTGAGTGGCTCTGGGGTGGCACAGAGTTCAGGGCAGAGAGTCCCAGGCAAAAGATGGGTGCTAAGGTCCTGAGACAGAAACCAACTTGGGGTGCTCTGAGAATCCAAAGAAGAACCATGCGGCTGAAGGTTAGTGAGAAAGGTGGGCAAGGTAGACTCAGACAGAGTCTTGTAGGCCAGTACAAAGATTGTGGGTTTGAATTTAAAGGTGGTGGGAGGCCACGAGCAGGTTTAAAGTAGGGGACTGACATGATCTGGTTTATGTTTTAAAGTGTGATGATTCTAAGGAATTAAAACTCCACCTCTGTATCCCCCTTGTGAAGGTACAAATTTTAAATCCTATGAAATCCACTTCAGATATTCATGAGTTCACTCTGTCTTGTTTGAAAGAAAGGGAGGGAGAGAGGGAGATAGAAAGGAAGGAAAGAAGGAGAAACGAAGAAAAGTATCCACTAAGACTCTTCAGGCTGCTAAGAATTGAGAGAAGTGTAGGGACTTCAATACAGGGTCCCAAAAACACAGAACAATAGAAGAAAGACCCATTAAAGGTGTAGACTGGAGCCAGAGGATGGCTCTCATAGCCCCATCTTCTCAGGGGGACCAGAGGGTGAGACCTGGGAGAAGAAGGTATCTGATCACACTGTTCCAGCAGATTCTTAACAGTAGTGATGGCCCTGAAGCAGAATATTTCTAGCTGGCAACACTTTCAAATAATTCCAGTTCATCCAAGGCAGGATATGGTCTCACTCTATCGTCAAGTCATTATTACATCTCTACTAAATGCAGAGCAGGAATAGAAAAAGATGAAAAAGTGAATACCGTGTAAATTACAGATGCAATGTGCCTTTGAGGATTAGAAAAGCTCACAGGGAAGACAGAAGGAAGAGGGAAAAGATGTACAGTGGTACAGGGCTACCTTCACATATATGGAGATATTTAAAGACAGAGCTCAGTCCCAGGTCTTTGGATACCTGGTCCATCTCTTTCTCAGATGAATGCACTCACAAGGCCCACTGTTTATAATTCTAATTGTGATGAGACATGATCAGACATTCTGGAGGAATCTATATCTCCTCCTGCCACTGCCCCCTAAAAGACAAAGGTCATCCATAAACAGCCACGTGGCTGAATCCACTTCAGTAAACGCAATCTCTTCCAAACCACTATCAGTTTCGCTTCCCTATGGGGAAGCTACGAAATGTACACGGGAGGAAGTGAGAGTGACCAGCTGGTGATCATTTGTCTTTTTTGGAAATGCACCATCTACATGTGATATATATGCATACACAGAGGCGAATGGCAACATGGTGTGTATGGTTGTGAGCAAGGGTGTGTGTACACATATACCTATGCATTCTAACAGCTCATCCAAGAGAAATAAGCAAGATCTAAATATGTCTACAAAGTGTCTAAAGTGATCGCTCCCAGAAAGGGAAGATAAAATTGGTCTGTTTTCTCTGGCCAACAAGGAAAGCAATTTGCTTGTTGCTTGCCCACGAAGAAATATTAGAACTCAGTCAGAGGCTTTATTTTATATGTTAGTCTGTACCTGCCACTCAAACAATTTCCAATAAAAATGGCCTTTAGGTCACTTGTTTAAAACGACAGCAATTTATAAAGGGAGTTGATAGTCTACACTGAAGCCCCTGGCACATGACTTGACATCTGAAGAGTTCAGTTTTATCTGTGTGAAACAGGAACTGTAAAACTGACACTCCTCAGGGCCAGGCCAGCGGGAGTGTGTGCATGAAGCAAACTATTTAATTTATTATGAGAAAGCATCGTGAACACAGAAAATAAATGAATATTTTATATCATATTCATACTCAATGTGATTTATATGATCAATCTGATGTTAACTCAGATATATCAGCAGAATTATAGTCCTCTATGGTCAACTAGAAAGACATGAGTCTGAATTCTTGGCCCATAAGCCAACTATTTCAAAGACAGTTTTCTCTATTGTGAGGAAGACTTGCCTTCATGGGTCTGCACAGGCACTATATGAGCTCTGGCATGGAAATTACTCCATAAAATGGCTTACATCTAGAAGTGCCATCTTTTTGATTAGCTTTAATATTTGCTAAATAATCCTTCAAGTTCTTACTTAATTCTCATCTATTATCTCTTTGTATTTTTATAGCAATCTTTTGAGGTATACAGAAAAGTTGTTACTATACTTATTAATATGGTAAAACTAAGACTCAGAGGAATTACTGGAATTTTACCTTCTAAAGAAGGTAGGATTCTAATCCTAAATTTTGACAATGTCCAACTATCATCATCTCTACAGAAAATCATCATTATCCAGCACAATATGAGTTAAAAAGAAACTTGAGCAAAACTACAGCTGCTGCTGCTGCTGCTGCTAAGTCGCTTCAGTCGTGTCTGACTCTGTGCGACCCCATAGATGACAGCCCACCAGGCTCCCCCGTCCCTGGGATTCTCTAGGCAAGAACACTGGAGTAGGTTGCCATTTCCTTCTCCAATGAATGAAAGTGAAAAATGAAAGTGAAGTCGCTCAGTCGTGTCCAACTCTTAGCGACCCCCTGGACTGCAGCCCACCAGGCCCCTCCGTCAATGGGACTTTCCAGGCAAGAGTACTGGAGTGGGGTGCCATTGCCTTCTCCAAAACTATAGCATCAGAAGGCAAATCAGTATTTGCCTGAGGCTGTGGGAGGCGACCGACTGCAAGGGAACATGAGGGAACTTTCGGGGGTGATGAAAATGTGGTTTTTAGGTGTACATGTTTGTCAAAACACATCAAACCATACATTTTATTGTATATAAATTAAAAAATTTAAAAATCTGATGTTAATATAATCTCCCAATTTTACTTTCCAGAAACAAGATTGCTTTTCATGATTCTCTTTCTACTGTCTGTATCCAGAAGATTATCTCCTTGAATCTCCCTGTGGTAAACAAGTTCTGTCATTACTTCCTTAACGTTAAATGCAATGACATTCTAGGCTTGCAAAAGGGAATTTTCTTTTCATATAATACTATTTGTATTTGCCTTACCTTGATTGCCTAAATTGGGGTGTGTTTTTAATATTTCTGGTTGTCACAGTGTTTCTGTGATTAGGGCTACTCTAGGGATCTGAATCAGCTGGATTGTTCATATTTGGAGGTCAAAACTAAAAGAGCAAACATTTCCAAAGCGCAAAAAAAAAAAAAAAAAAAAAAGTAATGTCTTTCCTGAGAGCATAATCTACTTCCCCTTTCCAAATTGCTTTTTACCCAGCTGAAGAGCAAACAGGGTCATTGGAGGAACACAGAGGCAGACTCCTATGTCTACTCTTCCGGGTCAGGGTGCCTAGTGAGAATTTACAGCTTTGGTCTCCCTGCTTTGGAGCCGATTTGGAATTCTGATTCTGTTTCCCCAGAAGATGGGTCCTCTATCTCTTCAGCTCTGCACAATATATAGAACTACATAAATAAATGGTTAGATGATGTGTTCAAGAAAAGAGTAACATTTACATCTTTTCACAGCATTTTACAAAGTGCTTTCATATTTATTAGTGCACTTGAGGCAACAACTTTGTGAAGTCAGTGCTATTCTTAATCCTATTTCATAGAGATATCAAAAGTCACCGGGAATATGTGTGGTTTGTCAAAAGACACTCAGCTCTTAAATGCTGGAATTAGAATTTTGTTTCATTGCCTGCCCTCTGCTCATTTATACCACACTGCCACTGATAACTTCATTTAGATCAAAAAGCCATCTGCCTTCCAGAGAAGGAAGTATCTAACGCCTGTTTCCAAGACTGCAAACACTGATCACTCTGCTAGACAAGGATTTTCTCGTGAGTAGGGAAAGAGATAAAGAATAAACACAATAGGATCATCCATCTGCCATCCACAAACCCAGAAGGTACACTTTATCCTATTTGGTGGCACTTCAGTTACAGTGCATTTCCAATGTTTACTATATTTATAATCCACGTTTTGCTGAACACGATCATATTCATCCCTCAAAACACCAGCCATCCACTCCCTCCTCTATGAGTACTTCCCTGATCTTCCAAAGGGAATTATTTTCTCTTTCTACTTGATTCATACCAATAGAATAGCACTTAACTATCTTATTCTACACAGTCAATTATTTTCATCCCAGTCTGTTCTACTGGTCTGGGGACACCTTAAAAACAAGGACCATAGCTCAATCACCTCTGTGCCATTGGCACAGCACCTGATACATGGCAGATTCTATGGAAATGATTGCTGAAAACGCACTATGGGACCTAATAATTATTTGTGATGTTCTTAGCCAGAAATGGGCTTCCTGGGTAGCTCAAATGGTAAAGAATCTGCCTGCAATGCAGGAGACCTGGGTTTGATCCCTGGGTTGGGAAGATCCTCCTGGAGAAGGGAATGGCAACCCACTCCAGTATTCTTGCCTGGAGAATTCCATGGACTGAGAAGGCTGGTGGTCCATGGGGTCGCAAAGAGTGGGACACAACTGAGTGACTAACACTTTAGCCATAAATGAGTGATGCATCTTAACAGACCAAACTTTACTAAGGCCAAACCACTGTCCCAAAGACACAGTAGCTCTGCCATTATAACGCTACTTACACATATAAATCCAGCTTAAGAATTCTGTTTTAACCACTAATAAAAGTTACCACAGGTGTCTAGTTCATAAAGATGTATTCGCTCCAGACATCGGGGTAATAGGAAGCTCTATCAGTAAAGGGCACTGGATACAGAATAGGAAGCTGAAATCCAAGACTATCCCACTCATTCCAAGACATCTGGTCACTTGGCCACTGTTCTATCCAATCCACTTGACCTAGCTTATCCCACTTATTTCACACCAAACCCTGTGGTAAATATATGCACCGTAAAGGCTGAGTTCAGAGTGGTCTGAACTCAAAGGTCTTCAGACTCTATATTCCATGTTTTTCCCAGTATTCAACCTCCAGAGATACACCTTCAATTTGAGATAAGTAACATCCAGACAAGGCAGCTGAGAAGTGGCAAAGAAGATTAAAACACAAAGTGAACAACTCTCTCTTACTTTCTGACATCCATTCTCCTTGGATCCTGAAAGCTTCTAACATCTTATTCAGTACTCTGAAATGTCTCCAAACTGACTTAACTAACCTATTCTCTGCCTGAACTAATTCCTGGCCTCAGCCTCCTGCCCCTGACAACCATCTTAAGGCTCCATAAAAGTTCCAATAACCAACTTGTATCTACTTTCCCTTTCCTGTCTTTCCTAGTCTACAGAAAGGCACATACCCTATGAGATACCTCCTGCACCTCTGGAATTCCCCAAAAATTGCTAAGGGCCCTGATATTCCATAGTATCAATTACTGGCTCATCCTAAACCTTCTCACAAACCCCTATCCTTCCAAAAGACTACCTACCCAGAAACTTTCTCTTCTTTTCTACTCCGGTAAATTCTAAGACTATAAACTTCTGATATATATCAGAAGTCTGGTTCCATCCCTGGATATAAGTCCAGGAGAATGTGCATGTGTGTGTGCTAAGTCGCTTCAGTTGTGTTCGACTCTTTGTGACCCTATGGACTGTAGTCTCCCAGGCTCCTCTTTCCATGGGATTCTCCAGACAAGAATACTGCCATGGGTTGCCATGCCTTCCTCCAGGGGATCTTCCCGACCCAGAGATTGAACCCGCATCTCTTGGGTCTCCTGCATTGGCAGGTGGGTTCTTTACCCACCTGGGGTGGCGCCACCTGGGAAGCCTGCCAGAAGAACATGGCTAGTCAAAATTGTCCTACTCATTTAGGAGCTATCATCCTAGATAAACAAAATATTCACCCATACTCTAAGCAGCATGCCCTGGTCTGTAGAACTCTATGCACTGTTTTCAGTGAATTTGGATGAAGTGGCGGGAAGGTCACAAATTAGAGAATAGGTCTGCAGATCCATCTCAAAGGTTCAGCAAAGTGGGACAAAGGCCCACCCTTGTGTTTGAGGGGGGCTTGGCTGTTCTCCAGAAGAGAAGTATAAGTTAGTGAGAAGATGAGCACCCAAAAGGTGAAATTTCCATAGAAAATAAATTTGCTGCTGACAGTCTCTTTGCATAATGCTTTTTGGCATCCCCTGTATGTACTATACACTGTTTATGATTTTTGCTTTCTGGTTTCTGATGATCAAGGCTGCCATGAGTGCTCATTTGAACCAGATGTTTTCCACAAGAAAATGTCAGATGAGGGGGAAGGGCTAGACCCATTATGAAAGAACGTAGGCCCTACAACCTTCCTCCTCCAGGAGACTGCAGATTTGACTCAGGTTTCCGAATCGAAAGCCTGACAGATTCTTTTTCGCTTACAGTAAAATGTAGTTTGTGTCTTCAGATAACAACTAATTGTTAAGAAAAAAAAATTGTGAAATATATTAATCTTTGCCATATATGTAATCAATATGAGCAAAATAAATCTAAAATGTAAAATTAGAATTAAGTATCCATAATGAAAATTATTGTAAGATTGAAATTCAAAAACATCATTTAAATTTTTGTTGAAAATACATTGTTAGTGTCACTGGGACTATCTGCCATGGGAACCCTCATTCCAGATCTTCCCTGGCTTCTACGAAATAAGAAATTTCACATTTTTGCAAATAAGCACTCTCTGTTGGGTTTTTCTCACTTGCAACAAAGTCTTGATCAAATGTTGTACTATGCGTTAAATCGTTTGTGTTCAAACTCCCTTCATAGACCCATTTGTTTTATAGGCAACCTGCAAAAACCTGTGGGAAAGTGCTTGAAGACAATGTTATCTTCAACCCTCACAACTGAGGCTCAGAGACTTGCTCAAAAATAAATGGCTCTCTACCCAATGATCTGTGGTAACATAGATGGGAAGGAAGTCTAAAAAAGAGGGAATATATGTATATGTGTCGCTGGTTCACTTTGCTATACAGCAGAAACTAACACAATATAGGTGTGCATGTACAACCATAGAATATAGCTGTGTATTTACAACCATAGAATATAGCTGTGTATGTACAACCATGGAATATAGCTGTGTATTTACAATCATGGAATATAGCTGTGTATTTACAACTATGGAATATAGTCGTAAAGCAACTATATTCCAATAAAATTTTTTTAAAAAAGGAAAAAAAAAAAAAGAACAGCTGAGAGTCCTGGAGAGGATTCCAACCCAGGCTGGAAAGACTCAGAATGCCATCTATGTCCTCACGGAGTGGGTAAAGGAGCCAGTGAAAATCCCACAGTAGGGATTCTGAATATAAGTTTCAACTGCACTTTAGTAAAAAGCTTAGGTGATGCGCTGGGATAGGTTGTTTATCTTTCCTGGAGGTTCAATCAGTAAAGAATCCGCCTGCAATGTGGAGACCTGGGTTGGGTTGGGAAGATCCCCTGGAGGAGGGCATGGCAACCCACGCCAGTATTCTTGCCTGGAGAATCCCATGGACAGAGGAGACTAGTGGGCTGAAGTCCATGGGGTCGCAAAGAGTCCTACAAGACTGGGTGACTAAGCACAGCTACCAAACCTGAAAGTTGTGTGCATCTGAATAAACAGATGTGGCCTTGGGGATTGGGAAGGGCTGGGAAGGGAGTGGGGAGAGGTGCTGTGGGGAGGGCAGTGGCCTGGGAAAGGGGCTGCAAGGGTCATACAAGTTTGACTTTCACTCTGCTCCACCCCTAGTATCTCAGCTCCCTCCCATCTAACACTGCCCCAGCCACAGAACCATGAAAGGTTGAACTTGCTCCTAAAACCTCAGATCCTAAATCCTCCTGCTTCCCTGTCTCTTCTTTCCAACACTGTTTCTTTTTCCTTCCACTCTGTCTGTAAGGGCACAAGTACACACTTGCGCGCGTGTGCACACATACGCACACACACACACGCATGCACACCCACACACAGGCAGCAATGCTCACAAGGAACAATGCACTGTAGTGTTGTCCTAAGGTGAAGGGCTTCTAGGGGAAAGGTGTCATGCCACCCAGCAGGGTCTACTCCTGCATCACTTGGGTGGCCCTGAGCCCTGCACTTACTGGAAGGAACAGTCTCACCCAGGAACCACCCATCAGCCCCCCTTCCCTGCCTGACCTTGGAATCCCTGGCCCACCACCTCTGACCTGAGATTCCCTTGTTCAGCTCTCTTCTATTTTAAACGCCTAAGTTCCTTCTGCCTCATCCCTTTTCTACTCACAAAGCCCAGTATCAATCCTATACCTGTCACTGGGGGTATAGGGATGAGGGATGAATATGAGTCCCAGTTATGTCTACCCCTTTGGGATGAATAGGATTTTCAAATATCTAATACAGAGGGTCACATTTGCCCAGGGATTGCCCTCTATAGTTAGCATCTGAGGCAAAATTTACATAGTCAAAATTACCCTGGAAAATCCCTTAAACCTCCCAGTAAAAAATATAGGGTTTTGCAGTTATGACACTGCACAGTAATATGTGTATACAGTAATATGCATAGCATATAATTAAAATTACAAGTGCAAAATACAATTCTGCAGTATTTTTAATTATATACATGAAAGACAGTGCAAAGTTGAACTTGAATAAATTAACTGGGTCGCTGTTGCTACCTCGGCCCCTTTCGCCCCCAACTCCCACAGGCTTTCGCACACTTCTAAATAGGCTTAAGGGCTCCATTTACATGAAAAGACAGACAGCTCCGGGAACCTTTGAGGCCTTCTCTTAAGATACACAATCACCACAAAAGAATAAGGGAGAGCATTCTTTCACACAGATCTCTTTTCCTGTTTTTGCCTTGTGGCAGGAACAAAAGAAGATTTCTAAAAGAGAAAGCCGGTAAGAACTGCAGGCAATAACTTCTACACCAGGCTGTGAAAGATGCCCAGTTTCAGATGCTTCCTGGGGCTGCCATGTCCACCGCACTCAACCTGGAGGGAATGTAAGGGTATTTCAAACCAACTGGCCCAAGGTATCTGAAGGATGCACCAGCCTAAAGAGAAAATCAATTCTAAGAAGCCAGGCAGAATGAACTGGAAAGGGCATTTGAACTAAAATGTGGGGTAAAACAAATGTTACCAGAGACACTGAAGGATGAATGGAAGGTGAATAATTTTTGCAAAAGTGCTTATGGTGTCTAAAGAACTCATTCTCCAAATATATCTTTCAATATAGTGTCAGTAATTGTTTATCTTAGCTGTTGAAATTCCTGTAAATGTGAGAAAATAAGCTTATCCTTGTATCACTATCCCTACTTTCCTCCCCTTCTCCCTACTTCTTTCCCCTCCCGACATATATGCACACAAGGTCTCAGTCACTCAAGCTTGCACCTACCCCAGGGCCTTTGTACCAGCTATTTCCATCTATCTTGAGTATGTTCTCCTCAATCCCTTCATTGGAATGTAAGCTCCTTGAAGACAGAAACTCTGTCTTATTCACCACACTCTCCTAAATACCTAGTTCATGCCTGGCTCAGTTTAGGTGTCCAATAAATATTTGATGAGAGAATAAACAATTCTCAAAACAGTCATAAAGCTATGGCCATGTAGCCTTAGCCCTCCTGCTAGGACCACAGCATCATGGCCAGGGAACCCTGTCTAACTGGTATCTGCTATCTTACGTACTAGGAAGAGGCCAAGAGGGAAAATAGAGCTTTAAGAGATGACTTGCAAGCTTAAATTTCTAGATAGCCAGGAATATTATAGGATTGACTGGTTTGCGGCTCCTCTATATACTGTCTTCCTTCTCTGCCTACTAAAAAGAGGGGAGAGGTACTAGAGATACAGAACCATCACCTACCAGGAATATCAGGTATATCCCTGTCTGAGGTCTCCAACAGAACCAATTCTTTGTACCATGAACTAAAACCCAGGCTCCTTATACCTGGTTCAGCTAGACTCAGTGAGAACATAGGGTTCCAATTCACGGCTTCGTGGGAAAAGAAAGCATGGTTACGGCATAACCATAAGACTCGTGATGCCTTCTTCCTTGACCAAAAGAATATACCCACTTCTTTTCACAGTACCTGCTGAGATTCAAGCCCACAGAACTTTACCAGTCACACTGTAGGCCCGACACTGCACTAAGAACATTGCAACAGAGGACACTGATGGGAGAAAGAGTCAGCAAGCTCAACACCACCAACTTCACAGTAGGAGACAAAAGACAAACGTATAAGCGTACAAGGCTGACTGGAAGTAGCAGAAGAGGCTCAGAGGGTGCTCACCCTAAGAATCACTTATTACAGGAACAAATAATCCACTTAGAAGATAAGGTGCAGAAGGCAGATGGAATCAATAATAATAAATGTATGTGTTCCCTATAATCTGAGGCATGAAAGACACCGAATAGATAACTAGAGAATCGGGGATAAAACAGCACATAGTAACACACCATGATGAATGGGGGAATAAACAAATATTTCCCCCAGTATCTTCTAATCTGTCAGGCATCATCCTAGTTACCCCAGTTATGTCTCTGGGGTATAATAACCATGTAGGGTAAAAATTCAATTTTATCCTTGTTTACACACATGGAAACACGGGAGACCAGAGAGATGTGACTAAAAAATACATGAAGGGGACATGTCAAGATTGGACCCCAAATCCTGAGACTCAGTCGACAGTTCTCTTTTTATTTCCCCACAAGCATTTCCTTGATCAAGATCTCACAGAACCCATCTTTGTGAGACAGAAAACCACACATCAGATGAGTTTTCCAAATCTAATGTTTTTGGTGAAAATGACATAAACCTTCAAATTAAAAACAAACAAAACAAAGGATGTAATTCAGGAAAGATATAGATCTCAGAAGGCAGTTTCTTCTCCAGATGGTGTAGGAATAATGATACTGGTTTTGACTTATATCATTTATTTTTCAGAAATGTTTGGTACAAATATCCACTGGAAAATATCTAACTGGAAACAAAACAAGACTAAAATAAATATTATCACTGGTTGCTTACCAAAATTTTCTAGGATGACTAAGAGAATTTACTTTATAAAATGTGTTGCCAGCTTCTCCGAACAGACCTGAGCGAATGTGAAAAATATACTTTAGTGGTGCTCTGTGTGTGTATCCACCATAGATATGTGCTTACCCATGGTCTGCTATCCGCCTCGCT
Source organism: Giraffa tippelskirchi (assembly GCF_054371585.1). NCBI lineage: Eukaryota > Metazoa > Chordata > Mammalia > Artiodactyla > Giraffidae > Giraffa > Giraffa tippelskirchi. The sequence continues at coordinate 140,333,985 of NC_137281.1, read as the reverse complement.
TTGAAATCATATGAAACTATGGCCATTTATAACCACATTGTCAGACTACAATTGGCATTATATACTTAACCATGCCAATTCTTCTCCAATTCCTAGAAAAAGGCAAACCCTTCTATGTGAAATCACATGTGGTGACCCCTGCAAAGTCCTTTAGAACACTTTACTTGTGCTCTGAGAGTTTTTATATCATCCTCCTTTTCTTTGCATATTGTTCAGTTTTTCAAAATGGTAAGAGAGCAGATAGGCCCAATGGGATAAAGTTTCAGTGGAAGGACCAGCATGCTGATGCACTCATCTCCACAACTTCGTGAAATCCTGATGCTTCCTCTACACATGCTTTTCAACACTTAAAAATTTATTCGTATGGGACTTTCCGGGTTGCTCAGTGGTAAAGAATCTGCCTGCCAATGCAGGAGATCCAGGTTAAATCCCTGATCCAGGAAGATCCCACATACTGTGGAGCAACTAAGTGCATGCGCCACAACTACTGAGCCTGTGCTCCAGAGGCCAGGAGCTGCAACTACTGAGCCACTATGTGCTGGAGCCCGTGCTCCTCAACAAGAGAAACCAGCACAATGAGAAGCCTGCTCACTGCAATAGAGAGTAGCCCCCGCTCACCACAACTATAGAAAAGCCCGCACAGCAATGAGGACCCAGCACAGTCAAAAATAAATAAATAAATAAAATTATTTTTAAAAATTCATTCACATGCATCTAAAAGCAACATTTTGATTTCCTTGAGACAATCAAGAATTTCAGTATGATTTATTTGCAATCATATAATTCTTAGGAGTGACAGATATGAGAGAGAAATGCAGGAAAAATTCCATACTTGGAATGATTTCGCTGATGACAGCACTTTCTACTCCCTCTTTTTTTTTTTGAAAAGAGACTCTTATGTTATTAATTTCATTCAACAAATATTTATAGAGCACCTTCTACATAACAGGCTCTGTTTTAGGGACTGAGATTACAGCAATGGCCAAAACAAAGTCCCTGCTTTGCGGAGCTTACATCATAGTAGGATACATTGTGTTGGTGTGTAGGTTGGAGAAATGACAAGCAGGCAAGCGCAGCTGTAGGAAGAGGGAACTCTGATCAAAATGATGGGCGACCATATAAAACCTTGAGGGCCAGAGTGAGGATTTTGGATTATATTCTGAGACAGATGAAAAGCCACTGAAAGGTGTTAAGCAGTGGAGTGATAGAACATGATTTATGTTTAGAAAGACCACCCTGGCTACTGTAGGGGGTATAGACTTAAGAGGGCAGAAGTAGAAACTGGGAATCCAGGCTATGACAAGTTACTTAGATCACTAATGATGATGACTTGGTTAGTGTGGTAGAGGTGGAGGAGGGAAGAAGAGAATAGGTTCAGGGCTTATTTTGAAAGTACACTTGACAAACTTGCTGATGGATTTAATGTGAGTGAGGAAAATATAATCAAGAATGACTCCAAGATTCTTGGCCTGGGCAACTGGGTAAATGGGGTGCCATTAACTAAGATCATGAAGATTATGAAAGAACAGCTTTGGGGAGAAATCAAGAGTTTTGTTTTAAATACATTAAGTTTGAATGCCTATTAGACATACAAATGGCAATGTCAAGAGGTATTTGGATATATAAATCTGGAACCAAGGAATGCAGAGCAGGAATCATCATCAGTATATATACAGCTGATATTTAAACCCGTGGGAGGACTTCCCTTGCAGGCCAGTGGTAAGACTCCAAGCTTCCACTGCAGGGGGCATGGGTTCAATCCCTGCATGATGCATGGTGTGGCCAAAATAATAATAGTAATAAAAACCATAGGACAGGTACAAACAAAGAGAATAGTAAAGAAGTCACTCATTGACTGGAAGAATTAACATTGTTAAAATGTCTATACTATTTACAGCAATCTACAGATTCAATGAAATCCCTATCAAAATTCTAAAGGCATTTTTCACAGAAACAGAATAAATAATCCTAAAATTTGTATGGAACCACAAAAGATCCTGAATAGCCAAAACAATCTTGAGAAAGAAGAAAGCTGGAAGTATCATATGCCCTGATTTCAAACTACATTGCAAAGCTATAGTAATCAAAACAGTATTTTGTTGCTGTTGTTGTTCAGTTGCTAAGTGATGTCCAACTCTATGCAACTCTCTGGACTGCAGCATGTCAGGCTCCTCTGTCCTCCACTATGTCCTGGAGTTTGTTCAAACTCATTATCATTGAGTCAGTGGTGCTATCTAACCATGTCCTTCTCTGTCGTCCACTTCTCCTCCTGCCTTCAATCTTTCCTAGCATTAGGGTCTTTTCCAACGAGTTGGCTCTTTGCATCAGGTAGCCAAAGTATTGGAGCTTCAGCTTCAACAACAATCCTTCCAATGAACATTCAAGGTTGATTTCCTTTAGGACTGACAGGTTTGACCTCCTTGCTGTCCAAGGGACTCTCAAGAGTCTTCTCCAGCACCACAATTTGAAAGCATCAATTCTTTGGCATTCAGCCTTCTTTATGGTCCAATTCTCATATGTGGACATGACTACTGGAAAAATCACAGCTTTGGTTCTATAGACCTTTGTTGGCAAAGTGATGACACTGTCTAGGTTTGTCATAGCTCTCCTTCCAAGGAATAAGTGCCTTTTAATTTCATCATCCACAGTGATTTTGGAGCCCAAGAAAATAAAACCGTATAGTACTGGCACAAAAAGACACATGGAACAGAATAGAGAGCCAAGAAATAAACCTCTGCATATATGGTTAATTAATTTATGACAAAGGAGCCAAGAATATACAATGGGGTAAAGGGAGTCTCTTCAGTAAATAGTCTTGGGAAAACTGGGCAGCCACATGCAAAAGAATGAAACTAGATCCCCTATCTTACACCATACACAAAAATATTAACTGGAAATGGATTAAAGAGAGGAGGAGGAGGAGAAGCAGCAGCAGCAGCAGCAGCATGATGTCCCAGAAGCCAAGCCAAGTAAAGAAAACGAATCAACGATCAACTGTGTCAAATGCTAGCGAGAATGCCTGAAAGATGAAAACTGAGAACTGGCCACTGGAATCAACAAAGCAAAGGTCACTAGTAATCTTGAAAAGATTGGTTTCAGGGGGAGGCTGGGAACAAGAGCCTCATCAGAGTGGGCTGAGAAGAGAATGGATGGTGACTTGAACACACGAATGAGGATTTAGATGTGCCCTTTGAGTCGGAGGAAACACAGGGTAGCCAGAGAGGAAATGTGAAATCTAAAGTAGATTTTCAAGATGAGTATTATTCCAGTTTTAATGCTGATGGGAAGTTGAGAGAGAGAAATTAAGGAGGAAAGAAAGGCGTGAGAAATTCGAGGAGGTGAGAGTGAGTGGGATCCAGTGCACAAATTAAGCACTGGCCTTAGATAGGACAGGGAGAAAATGAGTACAAGGAGAGTTGACAGGGTTGTTAGTGGGAAGATGAGAAACAATCTCTTCTGATAGCCTCCATTTTCTCAGTGAAATCTGAGAAAAGTTCATCAGGAAAGAGTAGAAAAGAAGTATCAGAAGTTAGAGAAAGAAGAAGATATGAAATGGTTATTTCAGAGAGGCGATGTTAGAACTGCTGGGCAGGACTGAAGGCGTTCAGGTAAAGATTATAAATATAAATTCAGACAGTATGTGTTGTACTTTAGTGAAAACCACAGTGGACAAAGAGTTAGGCTTAATTAGTATAGAGGTCTTCCGAAGGGCATGCATATGATGAAAAGCAAGAAGTTGAGTGAATGTACAAAGTTGCTATTATCATAATGGACCATGGACTCAGTTTGGGGGTCTTCATGTGATCAAAGTGTTTTTGGAGTGGGGATAATAGAATAAATGAGCTATAAATACAGGAGGTGGAAGATACTTGAAGTCATGACTTTGGAAGAAGGGATGGCATAACTGGTGGTATCAGGTGTAAGGTAAGCCAATCAGAATGGGTTGCTGAAGTAGGATGGAAGAAAAGATCTTTTGGGGGAAGAAGTCACCCTGAGAAGTTAGAATGTTGGACAGATTATCTACAGGGGGTAATGATATGATCAAGAAGGATTATAAACATAAGGCGGAGAGAAATGAAGTCAGGAGCCTAGCAGACACCAGGAAGTTGAATGATGACCATATTTTAGAAATTGGTATTTCATAGGTCTGATTTCCTCCAGTTTAGGTTCTATATTTTCCCTTTCTAATTAGAGACTAACTCTTCCTTCTGAGTGAAACTCAGCATCTAAATATGAGTCTAGGTTGTAGTAGTAAGAAGAGTACTCCAGTACTCTTGCCTGGAAACTCCCATGGATGGAGGAGCCTGGTGGGCTACAGTCCATGGGGTCGCTAAGAGTCAGACATGACTGGGCGACTTCACTTTCACTTCTCCCTTTCATGCACTGGAGAAGGAAATGGCAACCCACTCCAGTGTTCTTGCCTGGAGAATCCTAGGGATGGCGGAGCCTGATGGCCTGCTGTCTATGTGGTCGCACAGAGTCGGACACGACTGAAGCGACTTAGCAGCAGCAGCAGCAGTAGCAATTAAAAATAAATCCATATACCAGAATAAATAACAATAATCTCTTTCATGTCCCTACAATAGACACTTGGGCTTCCCTGGCAGCTCAGCAGTAAAGAATCCACCTGCAATACAGGAGATGCAGGTTTGATTCCTGAGTCAGGAAGATCCCCTGGAGAAGAGAATGACAACTCATTCTAGTATTCTTGCCTGGAAAATACTGTGGATAGAGGAGCCTGGCAGGCTTACAGTCCATAGGGTCACAAAAGAGTGGGACACAACATAGCAACCACACAACAAGAACACTAGACACTTGGATCTTGGCCTACCACAAGCAGGTCTCCTAAGAAAGACCACCTATCAGCAGTCCTTTCTGCTAGTGTTGGCACAAGCTATGCCCCCTTCTCCTTTCTCACATCCTCTGATACGAATGAAACTCTCTGTAAATTTTTCTTCAAATGTAGCCTCTTAATGGCATCCTTCTTCTTCTTCCCCCAACCATGTTGCTGCTCCCATGGCCTCCTATGTAAAATTCCGAGCCTCCACTGCCTAGGTGGTCATATTTTAGACTAGGTTTATCCATTCCCAGTCAAAGTTGATGAGAGCAGAGAGTTAAGCAACTGAGTCAAGGACAAGAAGTTAGGGGAGAATTTGACAGTGGGCAGTGGATCCAGAAGAAACTACTTGGACTGCAGCTGAGATCTGGCAATGAATGAGACTCCAGGAGTGCCTCTGTTGAAGTCTACCTTCCAGTTTTTGCCTCCATGAAGCTTCACACTGTCATGACTCCTGTTCTTGAATTTCCAGGGGATTCTTCTTTCTTTGCAGTAAATCTTCTTTTCATTTGAGCTAGTTTGAGTGGATCTTTATTCCTCACAACCACAATAGTCTAATTCCAACAGTACCAGTATGAACTAAGACAAACCTAGACAGTGTATAAAAAGCAGAGACATCCCTTTGCCAACAAAGATCCATATAGGCAAAGCTATGGTTTTTCCAGTAGTCATGTACAGATGTGGGAGTTGGGCCATAAAGAACGCTGAGCGCCAAAGAATTGATACTTTCAAATTCTGCTGGAGAAGGTTCTTGAGAGTCCCTTGGACTGCAAGGAGATCAAACCAGTCAGTCCTAAAGGAAATCAACCCTGAATATTCATTCAGAGGACTGATGCAGAAGCTGAAACTCCAATACTTTGGCCACATGATGCAAAGAGCTGACTCAGTGGCAAAGACTCGGATGCTGGGAAAGATTGAGGGCAGAAGGAGGAGGGGACAACAGAGGATGAGATGGGTTAAACATCATCACCGACTCAATGGACATGAGTTTGAGCAAACTCTGGGATATAGTGAAGGACAAGGAAGCCTGGTGTACTGCAGTCCATATGGTCACAAAGCGTCAAACATAACTTAGCAACTAAACAGCAACAACAAACCAGTATGAGAAGGAGGGAGAAAAATGCGCTCTAGTAAATCATCCCATGGGGATGGTCATGAACTACCCTAACAAAGCAAGCAACTTGTGGGACAGCCTTGAATGAGAAAATGATGAAAAAGATAACTTCATTATTTGACACCACACACACACACACACACACAATCTGACAATATGGTCCCCACTGAACTGTATCCTTGAGATGACATACTTTTCAAGAATAAGTTGTACTTTGAAGGAGCCATAGAAATCATTATTAGTGACATATATACATACACTTACACACATATTCAGTGAATCTAGGGCTTTTAAGTTTTATTAAGACAAGACACAAAGCCCACAGGAATTTCCCAGGGTCACAGTAATTTTATTACTGACTAAAGAGATATGTTTCTCGGATAAGGAAAAACCAATCAAAACCAGCAACTAGTTTCAAATCTTACTACCCACGTCACCTCACACAATTCATGTTTCTGAATCTCAGATACCTCGCCATTAAAAGAGGCGCATGTGTTCAATCACAGAGTTGTGTCCTACTCTCTGCGACCCCATGGACTGTAGTCCTTCAGGCTTCTGTGTCCATGGGATTTCCTAGGCAAGAACACTAGAGCAGATTGCCATTTCCTACTCCAGGAGATCCTCCTGACCCAGGGATTGAATCTGAATCTACTGTGTCTCCTGCATTGGCAGGCAGGTTCTTTACCACTGAGCCACCCGGGTATATACATGTTTATATACATAGCTACACGGCCTCAAGCGGTGTCAGTTCAGTTCCATTCAGGCTCTCAGTTGTGTCCAACTCTTTGCAACCCCATGGACTGCAGCACGCCAGGCCTTCCTGTCTATCACCAACTCCCAAAATTTACTGAAACTCATATTCATTGAGTTGGTGATGCCATCAAACCATCTCATCCGCTGTCGTCCCCTTCTCCTCCTGCCCTCAATCCTTCCCAGCAACAGGGTCTTTTCAAATGAGTCAGTCCTTTGCATCAGGTGGCCAAAGTATTGTAGTTTCAGCTTCAGCATCAGTCTTTCCAATGAACACTCAGGACTGATCTCCTTTAGGATGGACCAGTTTGATCTCCTTGCAGCCCAAGGGACTCTCAAAAGTCTTCTCCAACACCACAGTTCAAAAGCATCAATTCTTCTGTGCTCAGCTTTCTTTATAGTCCAACTCTCACTCAAGTGGTGTATATACATTCATATACATATGTATATCAGTATTAGGAAGAGACAAGGTCCTTTGTCACCAGACTTCCTCTGTGCATTTTCATCACTAAATTAAATCCTGGCTAGTTTAAGTTCTACTTTGACTTAGTGATTTTTAAAAACAATTTTTTTGTTTACAACAATTTCACCTCAAAGTTATGACTCGTACTTTGTGTTGTAGAAAACTGTACTTGCTTAATGTTCGTTACAGAAGTCTGAATTAATCAGCATCTTAGTACCATTTAAGTACTATGAAGACATAACTTAGCAGATCTGAGACTGCTATTCTTTGAGCTCACAGGTTCACCCTGGGTTGGGTGAACCGTTTGATTTCCCACCAGTTCCACAAATGAGGTGTTTACAGATATATGCAGAACATAGATATTTACAGGGTTTTACTGAGCAACTGAACTGAACTGAACAGATATTTAAATGAAATAAACTATATTAAACATTTAGCCCCTTGTCGGGCACATAAAAAGTATTTAAAAACATAAGTTTCCACCCTTTGGTGTAAATGTTCTTACATTCCTCATAGCTAATAAATAAATATACTAATTAACCAAAAGCATGAACTATCTATTCTGTATTCATTTTAAAACACTATTTAATTAAAAAGAATCTTTTTTTAGAAATCACAAACCTTAGTAAGGACTCTTGTTCCATATTAAGGGCTCAATGCATAAATCAAGGGATCATTTATTTTATTACTTTTTGATTTTCTGTTTTTCCAAGTGATAGAGAGGATTTTGAAAAAAAAAAGTACATACACAAAAAATATTGCATATATTCCTAAAGAAAAAAAATTAAGTCTTCCTTGCTCACACAGTTAAACTGTATATTTCATTTGTTGTTAATCCTTGATTACTAAATAATTCTTTGGAGAGATAATCTCTGTTCTACCTTACTATTTTATTTACTTTTTGAAATGAAGCTTCTATTTTTATTTTTTTCTTTTAATTCTTTTTATCTTTTGACCCTATGGCCCATTTCTCCCACCCACTGACCCCCACCTCTGGCAATCACCAGTCTGTTCTCTGTATCTATAGCCTGTTTTTTTTTAATCTGCATATAAGAGAGATCATATTGTATTTGTCTTTCTGACTTATTTCACTTAGCATAAGGCCCTCGAGGTCTATCCATGTTGTCACAAATGGTAAGATGTTATTCCTTTTTATGGCTAAATAATATTGTATATAATAATAATATTGCATATATATTCATATATATATATGTGTGTGTGTATGTATATATATATATATATATATCACAATTTATTTATCCATTCATCCAGCAATAGACATTGGGGATTTTCCCTATCTTGGCTGTTGTAAATAGTGCTGCAATGATTATGGTGGTGTGTATATCTTTTCATGGTTGTGGTTTTGTTTTCTTTGGATAAATACCCAGACATGGAATTGCTGGATCATATGATAACTTTATTTTTAATCTTTTGAGGAATCTCCATACTGTTTTCCATAGTGGCTGCACCAATTTACTCTTTTAAAAGCACAGGGTATGATAGAAATAAAAGACATATACACTACTTTTATGGAGCTTACAATTGAGTTAGGATGCCAACAATTTTCGAAGAAAACAACATTTGAAACTCTAATATATTTATATAACAAACTTTAGGATTTCATAATATTGCTAAAATGAAAATCTTTCAATCAAAAAGATTACCAATCCCCCCCACCTTAACCAATCAACTGTTTTCATTTATCTATGCTCTATCCTGATCCATATATACACGTTTATAATTTCATGTTCTGATTTTATTGCTTTGTTGTTGTCCAGTCACTCACGTCATGTCTGACTCTTTGTGATCCCATGGACTGTGCCGCAACAGGCTTCCCTGTCCTTCACCATCTCCCGGAGCTTGCTTAAACTCATGTCCATTGAGTTGGTGATGCCATCCAACCATCTCATCCTCTGTCATTCCCTTCTCCTGCTGCCTTCAACCTTTCCCAGCATCAGGGTCTTTTCCAATGAGTCGGCTCTTTGCATCAAGTGGCCAAAATATTGGAGCTTCAGCATCAGTCCTCCAAATGAATATTCAGGGTTGATTTCCTTTAGGATTGACTGGTTTGATCTCCTTGCAGTCCAACAGACTCTCAAGAGTCTTCTCCAGCACCACAGTTCGAAATCATCAATTTTTCAGCGCTCAGTCTTTTTTATTGTCCAGCTCTCACATCCGTACATGACTACTAGTAAAACCACAGCTTTGACCAGAAAGACCTTCGTAGGCAAAGTAACATCTCTGTTTTTTAATACGCTGCTTAGATTTGTCATTGCTTTTCTTCCACGGAGCAAGCATCTTTTAATTTCATGGCTGCAGTCACTGTCCACAGTGATTTTGGACCCAAGAAAATAAAGTATGTCACTGTTTCCATTGTTTCCCCAACTATTTGCCATGAAGTGATGGGACCGGATGCCATGATCTTTGTGTTTTGAATGTTGAGTTTTAAACCAGCTTTTTCTCTCTCCTCTCTCACTTTCATCAAGACACTCTTTAATTCCTCTTCGCTTATTGCCATAAGAGTAGTGTATCTGCATATCAGAGGTTATTGATATTTCCCCTGCAATCCTTATTCCAGCTTGTGCTTACTATTATACAAAAATTCTTATCAGTGGAACATCTTCAAAATTATCATTTAATTTTAAATTGTTACCAATTAATAAAAACACAGTGTATTAAGCAAACTAGTCATTCTTCTACTGTTAGACACTGAGGATGTTTTTCCCTTTATAAATAATGCTGCAATTAATTTAATCATTGTACTGGTCATTTTGTAATGTTTGTTCAATTTTAGATTTTATTACTTTTCCCTACATCCGGTATCCCCAGAAATAAAGTGTTAAAATAAGAATATTGTTCTTAGAAAGACTGATTATCTATGATCTCTTTAGTAGACCGTGTATGAATAAAACTAGATTTTTCATATTGATGACTTTAGTATGTCTCTGACTCAATTTGATTGCTTCCTATGCCCAAAGTTTGTCTTTTTGTACCAACTGTCAGATCAGTAGAAGTTTAGCGCAGCAAGAGGGAACTGGTGGTGGATGAAGACAGTAGAAAAGGCAAGTGAAGAAGGTGGAACTTGACTCAGGCATTGGAAACACAGTAGGATACTGAACTAACCTCAGAGAAGAGGGACTCTACAGACAAGGAAAGCAGTTTCAGAAAAAATACTGAAGTATATGATGAAGCAGTGTGACTCAAAGAACTGTTTCCCTGAGAGAGGCAGAAGTATCACTGCTGCTGCTGCTGCTGCTAAGTCACTTCAGTTGTGTCCGACTCTGTGCAACCCCATAGACAGCAGCCCACCAGGCTCCCCCGTCCCTGGGATTCTCCAGGCAAGAACACTGGAGTGGGTTGCCATTGCCTTCTCCAGCAGTATCACTGGGGAACAGCTAAAACAACCTGAAAGAGAAGAGAAGGATCTGAAAGCCAAATGTAAAAACTGAGACTTCTCAAATTGAAATTAATTCAAGGTCTCAGTCATCAAATCAGATGAAACATTTAAACGGACTTTTTGGTAAGTCTTCTCTGGGGGTAACTTCAGATACAAAATCTACCTGACACATGAAGAGACACTTCTTACTCCTTTCCAGAGAGAACACTTAGCAGACATCAGATGGTGAAGGACATGACAAAAATGGCGAGTGAAAGGGCCACCAACACTGGCCAGGACAGGCAACAATGATGTTACAACTCCAGCTACATGAACTATAACTCCAGTGGCAGTCCTCAAATTCAATGCCCAAATAGGGTAAACCTGTATCCGTTTGTCCAATTCAGCATGTCACCTGACCAAATGTACTCAGAGGTAAGGTGCAGCACATATTTCTTTGGCTGACCACAGTATAATGTCTTGGATCCAGATGAACTTTCTTTCCACAGTATTTATTATTCTAATAAACCAAATGGAATGTTTAGAGATGACTGGAGCGATCTGATTGGCAAACTTACAGGGCATTAATTTTTCCAAGGTGACTGGTGCATAAAAAGTGAAACTATAGCACTCATGTAAACAATCCATCTGCCTCATTTCCCTCCCCCAGGCACCTCTAATTTTCAGCTTATGTTAGCTGTAAGACGAGCTAATGTTTTTAGTGTAGAAAAACAGCATTATCCCAGACAGAACTTACTTTAAGAAAAAGAGGAAAAATTCTATAGCCATACAGATTGTTTATCAGTAGATACCCATGACCAATGACTAAGATGAATCATTACTACATTTCAGCAGATAGGTGAGCCCATGGCATGAGCATCTCAGAAACGAAATACTAACTTATTCCAAGCATCAAAAGTTCCACTTTAAGTGAGAAAACTGTGTGATAACTTTTGCCCATTAAATATGTATACTTTTTAACTGATCCCAAAGAAATGACTGCAAATCAATAATACAGCCTGGTTGTCTCATTCTTCCAAAACAGGTTCCTCCCTGTGGGTACTCTGTAAATTTACAGAGTGATTGATTGTCTTATGAGGCAAACAATTTATCAAAGAAGTTGGATAAGTCAGATGTGAAAGCAGGACTTGGACTTATGAGCCAGAACCAAGAGACACAGGCTCTTTCCTGTGGCCAAAGAAAAGGTCAATTTTTAATTATCTCCAGGTAATTATCTCACACTTATCTTTGGCAAATCTTGCTTTCAACTTCTTGCTGATGTTATTAACTCTTTCTATAAATTCCTTTCCCCCACTGTCTTTGAATTCATTCTTAAACCCAAAAGAGGAAACATTTTTTAAAATAGTTGAAACAAATTCCTTAAGATATTAATATTTTTAAGAAGAGAAATAAGAATAGGAAGAAAAAGAAGAAGAGCCAAATGGAGGAAGAGAAAGAGAAAGAAATGAAAAAGAGAGAGAATAGGGAAGAATGAGAAGTATTAAGTGCAAAGGGAGGAAGGTAAAGAAGGAAGGAGAGGAAAGAGAAGAAACAGTTCTATTTAGGATGATAAAGAGAATATTTCCAGGAGTGAAAGAATCAAGACAATAGAGAGGGATATGCTGGACTGTTTTCCACCTCCACCCAAATCATCTCTTGATTACTCAGTACCAAAGAAGTACGTATAAAGCCCAGTGGTATGCCTTGCATTCAAATAGATGAGGGCTCTTCACAATGTTTATGCCATGATCCCTTTGGTGGTTTGATGAAACCTATGGAAACTTTGTCAGAAAAATGTTTCCTAGTGCACAAAAAAAATTACATAGGATCACAAAGGAAACCAATTCTATAGAAATCCAGTTTTCAAAATAACTTCTGAATATGTAAAATATTAGTAAATGCGCTTCTTAATCCTTTAAATAGCAAAATCTAGTGGTCGGTCTAATATAATTACTATAATGTCAAAGTAGTGGTAAGTGTAAAGAATTATTCAAGAACAACTGAAATGTAATACTAAGTATCTATAGTTTAAAATCCCAGGTTCTGCTAATACTACTGAGGTGTGTTGTCTACATTCAAAATTGAAGGAAAAGATCGATTTCATTAAAAGGTTAGTGAAATAGAGATGTAGTTTTTTTTTCTTATCCAAGTTCACAGATATCCTGAATTCAGGAAGAAGAGGGTTCCATTGACCCTAGGATGAGAATCTCTTATCCTATTCTTATACAGAGTAAAAACAAGTAGAAGAGTTAGTCTCTTTTATTTTATGAAACTTTTAATCTAGCAGCAACATGAGATCCCACAAAATTATGCAGACCAAAGTTGCTGAGAAAACGGACAACTCTGAAGAAATATAGCTGAAGAAACAGCATGAAGTGGCACTAACTACAAAGGCTTCTTGGAAAAGGCAAGTCCTTTCCAAATTCTTAAAGAAATGCAAACACACTGGGGACACTGACTGATTGAAATATACAAGCCTCAGCTCACACCACACATCAAGGTAAGATCTGGACAAACTAGAATTAAATATAAGTAAAACTATTCAAAACTAGGAGAAAGTATGGATGCTTTTTTTTGTTTGTTTTTAGTGATTGTTGAGACAGAGCAGGATTTAGCAGAGAACTTGAGGCTAAACAAATACACTCTGTCAAACATATGGCAATACAGTGAAGTCAGGAAGAGGACAGGCTCCCAAGCCAGGCTGCTTAGGTTTATGCCTCTCCGTCTATATGACATTCTGTGCCTTAATTTCCTCAACAAGGAAACAGAGATAATATTACCTACCTCACTGATTTGTTGTAAAGAGAAAATACATACATATAAAACTGTTGACATGGTAGTTAAGTGCTAAAAATGTGTCTATTATTTATTACAGCTTCTTTAAAGGTCCTTTCAAGCCTAAAAGTAACTGTAAAGGAAAGTACTGATATATTTGATTACACAGAAATTTAAGACTTTTAAATAGCATTGGTTCCATAAACAAAATTAAAAGGTAAATGAAAAATTAAGGAAAATAATTGAAATGAATATGAGAGACAAAAGATTAATGCTCTTACCTCAAAAAGAGTTCTCACAAATCAATATAAAAACACACACTAACATTCCAATGGACAAATGAACAAAAGACATAAACAGACAACTCACAAAAGACAAAATACACGCAGAAAATTTGCTCAAAAGTTTTAATGATGTGAGAAAATACCTGAAGCAAACTGTTAAGTAGAAAAAATTGGACCCAAACTACATACAGCAGCCTATCAACTTTATAAAAACACGAGTACATTGAAAAGAGAATGGAAGTAAGTTAAAGGCGTCTCCGGATAGAGGGTTATGAGTAAGTGATTTTTATATTCTTCTTTATATTTTGCTGCCTTTGTGAATGGAGAATTTGACCAAGTTTACAATGGGAAACATTTCTTTTTAATAGACAAAATAACACTGCAGTATTGCTTGGAATAGTGAAAAATTAAGAGTCCTCTAAATGTCCATTTATAGCAAATGGGTTAGAAACATACATAATATGCATGCATATATTCAAATAACTTCATAAGCAGCTGTTATAAAAGAATGAAGTATATTTTTTCTGCCATGTTTCAACATAAAAAGAAACAAGTTACAAAACAGTTTAAGTATAACCTCATTAAAAATATTATGTATCTTTCTCTACTATTTGCCAAAAGATGAGTGTGTGTGTGTGTGTGTGTGTGTGTGTGTGTGTGTGTGTGTGTGTGTGTGTGTGTGTGTGTGTGTGTGTGTGTGTGTGTGTGTGTGATGGAAGGAGAGATGGTGGATGAGAAGCAGGAGAATAAATTAGGGTCTGAGGGAGTGTACTGCATTTCCAGAGTCTAAGACAGGATCATATTTAAATGTATATTCAAAAATACATAATCCAAGCTAGATTCACATCATTTTATATGGCTTCTATTTCACCATCATATAATTTTTCAAGATCTAAATTTGAGGCCCTATACAGACAATTTCCCAGGAAAACCAGGACCTCATCGGGGTCTGAAGCACAAAATGTCCTCAGGTAAAATACAATAAACAATTTTTTTAGATTGTAATTTGCTTCCCAGGTGGCACTAATGGTAAAGAATCTGCCTGCCAATGCAGGAGACACAAGAGACATGGATTCGATCCCTGGGTTGGGAAGATCCCCTGGAGTAGGAAATGGTACCCTACTCCAGTATTCTGGCCTAGGAAATTCCATGGATAGAGAAGCCTGGCAGGCTATAGTCCACGGGGTTGCAAAAGAGTCAGACACAATTGAACACACACCTTTCTTTTGCTGTTTTCAAGTTTTAGCTGCTTGACTGTGAAAGTAAAAGTTGCTCAATCGTGTCCGACTCTGCAACCCATGGACTATACAGTCCATGGCATTCTCTAGGCCAGAACACTGGAGTGGGTAGCCTTTCCCTTCTCCTGGGATCTTCCCAACCCAGGGATCGAACCCGGGTCTCCCGCATTGCGGGCAGATTCTTTACCACCTTAGCCACAAGGGAAGCCCAAGAATACTGGAGTGGATAGCCTTTTCCTTCTCCAGCAGATCTTCCTGACCCAGGAATCGAACCAGGGTCTCCTGCATTGCAGGCAGATTCCTTACCAACTGAGCTAGCAGGGAACCCAGGTCTCCCACATTGCAGGCAGATTCTTTACCAGCTGAGCCACAAGTGAACCCCTGCTTGACTACAGGTATATTCAATTCCTTCAGGCTGGAGGATTCAAAGACTGAATTTGAGCCCTTTCTCTTTTGTAGAAGATGCAAAAGACCTCTTAGAAATAAGAGACTCAGAAAGGAAAGCTATTAGCTATGAAAGATACTCCTTCTAAATTCTTGATAAAAACCAGTTCTTTCCTGAACCTTTCAGGTTGTGAAGGCTTCCCAGGTCCATCTTTATGGGCATGAGCCTAAGGCAACATGGCTGAGTGAGAATGGCATTCAGTCACAACAGACACTGGTGGTTTTCCTCTAACATTAGAAAATAAAGAATTTGTACATAAATATATTAGCATCTCATTTTTAAACAACACTATTTTTTCTTGCCGTCATAAACAGTACTTCACACTTTTATAAGGATGGAGCTGGAAAAAGTACAGATCTAAAGTCTAAAGAAAAAATTCAGTAGGAAAATGAGCAAAGTTGTTGGGTCCAGCAGTCATGGAGGCAACTGAAGTTAGCTTGTGTACATGGAGGAATCGATGTGGTGCTTACAGGACACTTTAGAGAATAGAGTCCATCATGGAAAAGTGTCTTCTTAAAACTTTTTTGTTTTTCTAAACATTAGAGTCAAATGACAACTCCTTCACATTCCTCCAAAAGCTTCCACAGGTTTTAAGCTATTTACTAGCATTTTAAAGAGAAAAAGCCAGGGTGCTCTCCCCTTTTGTAGCTACACTCCCTTAAAAAAAAAAAAAAAAAAACACATGCTTGGCTCTTTCACCTTATGCTTTTAAGAAGGAATTTTAATGGGATGGAGCTTCTCGTGGTGCACAAACTTAGGAGGGAGGAGCAGAATAGTAAATTATACCTTACAACGATTCTGAGCCCACTGGCCACTGCCGGTAATGTTCTGTCCATAAACATAATCTGTCTTTAAGAAAGAAAAAAGATGTCCTCCTTGAAAGGTACAGCAGAGAGAAGATGAATCACTTTTCTTCATGATCTGTCATATAAGAACCAAGGACTCGTCAGTGACTCCAAACAGCAGGGCTGCGACAACTAGTCAAAGACACGCTTTTTTTTCCCAGCATCTCTTTTTTCTCTGGAAGCATTTTCCTCCCAATTAATATAAGTTATGAGCCGGCACTGGAGATATCCATAAACTGACACTCAAGAACATTATTTGGCTTTATGATGTTTGAAAATCAAGACAAACTGACATCTCTGGCTTGTGTCCATGAGGGGGGAGGCGCCAGAACCTCTGGTCACCCTTTGCTACAGTCCGGCCACTGCATTGGGGCTGGGCCTCCAGCTCCCCTCTCCCGTTTTGTTTTGCCAATATTCTACCCTTGCCCCACAAATGCCCCTTAACCCTCAGTTGTATCTCATTATTTTCTTACTATTAGATCCCAGTTCCTCAGGTCTCTGGTTTTAAGACGTCATTTAAATACAGGTATAAGGCCCTCAGTGACGGCTGGTCATCCTAAGGTTATGAGCAACCTTGGGCATACCCCAAAGGCCTGTTGCTGGAGAATTCGGGGGAAGATCTGGCCTATTTTGGGTAAGGCTTTTCTCCCTATGGACAAAAACAATAAAACCATGACCATTGTGCTTTTTTCATGTTGGAAAGACAAATCTAGAGAATTCTGTATGATTCAAAAACATCTGATGAAAGGAATTGACTACATTTTGGTTATGTCTCTAAAAAGTCAACTCGGGCTCTGCACCTTGAGCGTTATAATGGGAAAACTAAGTTTCTTGACTCAGAAGCAAACATAAACAAGCCGTGACTCATTTCTGTCATTGTTCTATTCCAGAAACTTAAAAGCACGGCCTGCTTACTGAGGATCCCACATAAACACGCAGAGACACATTCGCTGTTGTCCTAAGAGCAGAAGATATCATTTAATTGAAGGGTGTGAGAATAAAAGATGGGACAAATGGTGGCAGGGGCGGGGGAGAGGGGGTAGCGAGGAGTGTTGAAAATAGCAAAACGATCATAAATAAATAATTCAGAATGGATGCTCAGTACAAAAGTGGAGCCAAGCCAGGCTATAGTTCCGAGCATGCATTTCGGGTTATTTTGAGCAACACATTTATTCACTAAAGCACCAAAGCAGCTATTAGAGGAAACAATAAAGAGGTCTCTTCCCCCTGGAAATTTGAGTCTTGCTTTGGAATTTTTATGACATTTCATTCTTAACAAACAAGAAGGTCTCACAACCCTCTTTGAGCTTCAAAGCCTCCCCATGGTGGTGGCCTGAGATGGATATCCTTGGCCTGATTTGTGTATGTTGTTTCAGGTATCCTCAAAAGTCACATAGTTTATTCTTTATGAAAGAGTGGCATCTCTGGAGGGCAAACAAACAAAACCCCCAAATCCCTAAGCTGCAGACTTGCCCTGATTACTGTGATTCACCTGAGTCGCTTCAACAAGGAGCCTTCACGTCACCAATGTCTTCCCTGAAAACTCAAGTCAGGGCCAGCACCCTCAGCTATAAGCTAAAAATACCCTGAGATTCCCAGTTGGAAAGTGGAATAGGGTGTGGTGAAAGTACGGTAAACTGTAGTCCAGTTCATGCAGCAAGTGGGTTCCTGAAAAGTCAAGGTTTAAATACTTCTTTTTTCTTCATTTTTGTAAATGGAATCATTTACAATTCACATCAGGAACGTGCTATTTAATGAAAATCCGATTGTGGCTCCAGTTGTAAGGAATGCTTTTATAATTAAAATAAGACCTTTCTGTTTGATCCATTTTACACATTCAGACTTGGTTTCACTGGAATGCCTTGAGGCAGAGTATACTTAGAGTGCTATCACTAGACTTAGATATGGATTGTTTTGTTATATTCTTTTTCAGCAAAAAATCCAAAGAAGTGTTTCTGAACCCCCAAGCTCATCCTCTTTTCAACGCGAAAGGACAAAGCCAGTGCTGCTCCACTTAGCATAGTGCATCCTGTGACACGTGAGGGGTTCAGGGCAACAGACACTTCGGAGCACTGAGACTCGAGCAAAGCATTAGGGGGAAGAAATGGAGGCAGCGTCCCACAGACCACGTGGCAGCATTTCTAAACCCGCTAAAGAGCTGAACCAAGATCAGACTGCTCTTTAAAAACAAAAACCCTTCTGTATATCTGAGTTAGTGAGGGCAGCATTTTCAAGCTTGGCCCAGCTTGGCCACTGCTGCTCTTCGGCCACACCAGCTGACACCACTTGGGGACAAGGGCTCAGGCCTCTTTTCCCCAGATCCTCTCTGCCCCACTGGCGCACAAGGGCAAGAGTGCCAGCGCCATTGGGTGCGTCCATCCAAATTTGCTATTTCAAAGCAGCTGCCTGCAGGCCTTGTCTACATGGATGCAATGGGGCATACAAATTAAAATGCTGGGGAGCTGGAAAAAAAAGAAAGAGGGAAACCTTAAAGACAGTATCTTGGAAGCATATGTTTTAGAATCATTGCAGCCAGCTCCCTGTCAAGAAAATATTGGCCAGGTTGGTTGGTCCCATCTCATGCAACCACAGATGGTTTATGCCTCACAGTCCGGGTCCCTGCTCTGAGAGCAGCAAGAAACAAAGGCTATCGTGCTATGTGGTGTAGTTATTCTGCCACCTAGTGTTACACATGGAAACAAACAAATAACATCTTTAAAAGCAGATGCTGTGTTAAAACAGTAAAAAGAGAATCAAGAACACTGCAAAACTGCATTTTTTTTTTTCTTTCTTAAAAAGAGCATCCTTCATTAATGCTGGCATCCTGAGAAGGCATCACCAACAGTCACAATAATCCTTTTCTTGTTTGAACAGAAAGCCGGGAGCATTAGGTCTAAAGTTCAGGATGTGAAGGAGAAACGAGGATAACCTCAAAAACCCATTTTCATTATTTTTAAAAGGCTGAGTCCCTCCATGGAAGGTACATAGCACTAACAGAATAAAACAAACCAGGAAGTAAAAGCCATCTGGGCAGGCGCAGTGTAGCCACTGCACTTTCTGCCTTAGAAAAAAACCCAGGGATTGCTCCATAAGGCATTGTCACCTGTGTAATGCATGCATCAGGGGGTAATGAAATCAGTTGTGGGCTTAGAGTGAAAGCCTGGGTTTGAGACCCAGCTAAGCACCCACCTGTGCTGGGTGAGTCACTCTGTATCGCTGAGCTTTGTTTTTCTTTTCTGGAAAACAGTTGTACTTATGCCTACTTTTCCTACTTTTACAAAACTGTCCAGAGGATCAGTTTTAAAATGTATGTGAAGGCGTCCTGTCAGCTGTAAAGCACTATAGAGACCATCTCCCCCACTCTGTTGTACCCTTCCTTGGTTGACAGCATCAGTTACATCTATGGAGCCCTCTGTGTGAAGGGCTTGCATAACCAACTTGTGTTTCTTCTCAAATAAGTATACTTCCCAGGTGGCTTGGTGGGACAAGAATCTGCCTGCAATGCAGCAGACTCAGGAGATGCAGGTTCGATCCCTGGGTTGGGAAGATCCCCTGGAGGAGGGCATGGCAACTCTTTCCACTATTCTTGCCTGGAGAATCCCCATGGACAGAGGAGCCTGGTGGGCTACAGACCACAGTGTCACAAAGAGTCGGCTGAGCACAGCACAAGTGCTTTTATGGTTATTAAAAAGTATTAAATTAGAAAACATTCAAATAGTTCATGCAATGTAGGAAAATCTCCCTCACTAGAGTAGTGAAGGAATTTGCATTATCGTGTAAAATCAGGTTATTCCAAATGTGTCTCCTCAAAGTTACATTCCCTTGAGAATGATGAGGTTATCTTGATTAGCTGTTTCTACTAAAATCCATATATTTGTCCATGTTCTTAAAGTTACAGAGAATCTGAACCGAAATTTCCTTCTGGGGGCAGAGCTTTTGTTGTGATAATAACCCAGGCATCAGGAAATTTAAGAGTTTTTCATTTCTGTTCCCATACGAACTAAACAGTGTAACTTCAGGCAAGTTGCTTGAAGTTCTCAATTTCAGTTTCTGAAAGTGCAAAATGTAAGGGGCAAACAAAACTGCTCCTCCCAGTTCAATGACGAAAAGCTGTTCTTCTGCTTTTGACAGTGAAATTTCAAGAAAATTTAAAAGCTCATGGTATACCAGCTACAATGTGATCTTCAGAACAGTCCTAAAAGCTGTGTAAGTTTTCAATCACAAGATACAAAGGACAGCGTCAGGAGAGACGGCCACTGTGGGAAGGGGGCATGTGTGCCCTCTATCAGGATCTCTTAAAGCTAATCAGAAACCACCACGGGCTAAAACAAACAGGCTGCAAGAAAATGCTTACCCAGCCACCTACCTAGGCTTTCAAAGTTCCAAAGAAAGACTTTGCTTCCATGTAGCTCTGAAAACACTCTTTGCTCTTTTTAGTAATATTTTTAACAACGCCAAGAAAAGAGTTCTATTTATCCAGATTTCCTCTCTCCCTACCAATGTCAACATTAGCAGGGAGGACGGCAAAAACAGCCTGGAGTTTTCCTGACACGAACGTCAGACCAAAGTCACACGGCAGAGGGGTCAGGCTTGGAACCTGACTGCCAACAGAGGATACAAGTCCTGCCTAGAAAAACCCAGCCATGGATTTCTGTTTCTGAAATCTCAACCACACTGGGTTTACAGGCTCTTCTTCCCATATGGAAGTGCCTTATTTTAAATGTTCCAGGTTCCCTCTCCCTTAGGAGAATGTCAGTGCCTAGTCTTGTAAAAATGCTCAGCCTTTGCTCATTCTACCCCCCTCTCACCGGCTGGTTGTTTGTGTGCATCCTAGCACATTTGGGCCAGCAAGAGTCAGCCCCTTCCCTCCCCCCATCCACTGGAACCTCTACCCCCTGTATCAAAAGGATTTTTTCAGGCCTTTCCAA
Source organism: Giraffa tippelskirchi (assembly GCF_054371585.1). Lineage (NCBI taxonomy): Eukaryota > Metazoa > Chordata > Mammalia > Artiodactyla > Giraffidae > Giraffa > Giraffa tippelskirchi. The sequence goes on along the minus strand of NC_137281.1, from coordinate 140,312,930 downwards.
TAATCTGCTGGAGGCCATGGAGACAGATCTAATCAGGGTTTTCATCAATCTTTCTCTGCTGGCCAAACAGAGCCAGGAGGCTAAATGGGAAGGTGCTGGATTCTTTTTTCTCCCTCAAGACACACTTCTGTCCAGAGAGTTAGGACCCACTGTGTGTTCTAGGGAGCTAATATTTTCCTGGGGAAAGTTCAGGGATTTCACATTTGTCCCAAACCAAATACACATGAAGTTTTAAGTCTAAATTCCACAGAGCCTTTTAAAAGGAGGGGCCTAGCCTCGCCTTGGCTTACAACAACCATGAGGGCTTGTTGTAGCTCATTCATTTCGGCAGTTTTCCAGAACAGCTGACAAACTGAAAATAAGCACACTCTGTCTGTCCTCCCTGCTCCTTAAAGCCCCATACCACCTCTCTCTCCCCTACCCACTGCCTAACACCCACCACTCCACTCCCGGGAGTGTAGATACACTCAGCGTAACACATAGGTAAACACCACCTCTGTCCCAACTGCTCAGAGTTCAGGATCAATCTTGAACATTCCCCATTTGAGATTTCAAATGTAAATCATCATTGGTCTGAATCAGACTATAACATTAAAGCCCTATTTAATACGTGAGAGCAGGAATTCACCTTTCGGGGAGGTATGTCTAAGGTCAAAAATCTCCTTGGAGAGATGTCTCCATCCACTTCCAAGCTGCCTCTGTACCTCTGTCCTTCTCGATAAGCAACAGGAAGGGATATATGGGGTAACTTCTGTTGTACAATTTGAATCAAATATTTGAGGCACACCCCCTCTGGGCTTGAGCACCCTTGTCAGAAAGCTGATTTGGGAGAAGGATGTAGGAAGCAATACATGCTACAAAATTACACGGATGCTATCAAATCTGAACAATAGACTCCAAGTAGGAACCTAGGCCCCCATGTAAGGTACTCTGCCATGTATTATTAATATATCAAGTATCTGATCAACCACAGCTAGACATCACCTTGACTCTGAACGCAGCAGCAGCTCCAGTTCCCCAAATGGGCAAGAGGAGATAGGCAACCAGTTTATAAAGTCTTTTACTAAGAACCATTTTCCTAGAAGCATTAAATTGATAACCACTCCAGTTTGCTGGATCCTACCCTGGCTAGGGCTCCTCTAGATCACATTCTGAGTGAGATCAAGACTCCAATGACCAGGACAGGGCCTGACTGTCCTAGAGAGGATGGAGGAGAAAGCGAGGACACAGCTCACGGTTCTGCACAGGTGTTTTCACCTTGGTGTCAGTCGACACATCTTAGCTCTTTTGTGTTAGGACATTCATCTACCCAAATGTCAGAAGATTATTTTCTTTATGAAGTATGCCGATTTGTTGCCAAGGCAACACCTGTGCATCCACTTTTTTTGCTATGGGAAGCATTCTAGGAAATCCATGTATGAGACTGCCTAGAGATCACCCACCCAGTGGCTTGGAATGCAGTGTGACCAAAGGCATTTCCAGAGAGCTCACAAAGCACAATGGCCACGCATGGGTGGATTTGCTGGATGGATTAGACAAACCAACGGCAACCTTTCCTTCTTTTGTTTCCATCTCTTCCAGTAGATTGGCCTTGTTACCAATACTGATGCCAAGACTAGCAATTGCTTGCAACAAAGAATTGTTGTTAACCCCTACCCCCTGCCTCATTCACCCTAATTATTCTCTAACAATACAATGGCTTCAAAAAGCCTCCAACTGTCCAGCAGACACTATGGGCCAGAGGAATCACTGAACACAAGCAGCCTATCAATAAAAGACAATACTGAAGCAGCTTCTGTCTGGGTATTTGCCCCATCTTCTCTTAGACAATGGGAGAGAGAGTTCAGGGAATAAAAAGGAAGTTCTGCTCTTCAGATCTTTTGTTTGTCTGCCAGGATTGTATCTGTTCCAAGTTCTTGGGCGTATCCTTTACCGCTCCCAAATACAGGAAAAAGCCTGCATTTCCTAGGAAATGTAGCTTCTATGTTTTTGATGAATTCTTATTGTAGCCAAGTCAGACTTCAATGAGGATTCTGGTTCAGATTTTTTTTTTTCCTTCTAAGGTCAAGTGCATTTCATGTACAGAGGGATGTGGGCCACTGAGTAAATTCATAACAACATTATATCATAAATAGTTCTCTCCATAACATTTTAGATGACAGCGTAGAGCCCACCAACGGATCGGCATTTTGTTTGGTTTGGCTTTTTTGTTTTTTAAACAGATAACATGGGTTGACAGAGTAACTGAATAGCAAAGTAAGAGATTGGAAGCAGGCCATCGTGAAAGAAAACCTGTTTAAGAAATTGAAACTGATATAATAATCCTGGAGGTTTCCAAACAGGGAGAAAATAAAGTCAGCAGAAAATTAAATGAGAGGAAGCCTCTGTTGATTACAAATCAACATATAATTAGATTGCGATGCACCCATAGTGATGAAATGCCAGCGGAAATAAAAGGTCAGTTGTTTCCAATACTCAGTGCTGTCAGTTCTGTGTTTAAAGAGAACAGACCCACAGAGTAACCCAGAATCTCAAAGATATCCCAGAATAAAGGGGATTCATTATAGTCTATTTGAGTCATCAAGTAGTATGTGTCCATATGTAAATGGAACATGGGACTTGGAATGTATAGTGTGTCAATTACTGTAGAGCGATTGAACCAATAAAAACTAAGGTTCCAAACCATGCCCACTGCAAAGCTATAAATACGTGAACAAAGGGAAACTAAATTCCCCAAGGAAGAAAAAGGCCAGATCAAAAAAAGTCAGTTAAGATTGAGACCTCAGAAAATACAAAATAACACCAAACATGACAATTTATTGGTGATGTTGTGCAATAGTTCTAGTTAAAAAGAAAGTTGCTGTTAGTCTAAAGGTTTATATATTTATAATAAGAAAAAAATTGAACAGTGCTTTACAGAAAAAATAAAGAGAAACTTCAGTTTACCAGAACTTGCAAAGGTTCAAAAATGTGATCACCTTGAAAATCTGTCACTAACTATAAAACAGACATCATATTAATAATTCTAGGCAAGTTTTTGGTGCATTTTGAAAAATTATAATGCCAAACGTATATTAGAAAGAGAAAGAGAGAGAAAGGTCATTGAATATCTTATGTGAATCAAAGCAGTGGGTGATCTGAAAGCAACAAGTACTGATTTGCTTTAAAATTTCTGGTATAAATATTCCCAGCTTTTAGATGAAATTACTTCTGAAGAACACCACTTACATCAACAATAGAGACAATCATGCCTAAGGTACGCACTATTTACAGTACTGTCATTAGTTAGTGGATAATACTAAAACTCACTGACCAAAGGCCTCTGAAAGGAAGGGTTCACTTTCTGGCTATGGGGAGGATGGTCAGCAAACAGCATCCAACATTAACTCCTTCAGGGTCAGCCCCAGTTTTAGAGGCCTCCTTGCCTAAGGTCATGACCTTCCAGGAGTAGATCACATCCACATCCCTTAACTAAGAGGCATCAGTGGGGGAGGGAGGGAGTATAAAGGTCACAGCAAGTTCTAGAGTAAACCTGATTTTTAATTATTAATATAATGTTAGCTTATTATTAGTCTAGGGGAGGGATTTTTTTCTCTTTTTAAAATTTATTTTTAATTGAAGGATAATTGTTTACAATATTGTGTTGGTTTCTGCCATATATCAACATGAATCAACCATAGGTATACATATGTCCCCCAGCATCAAGATATGATGCTTTGAACTGTGGTGTTGGAGAAGACTCTTGAGAGTCCTTTGGACTGCAAGAAGATCAAACCAGTCAATCCTAAAGGAAATCAACTTTGAATATTCATTGGAAGGACTGATGCTGAAGCTGAAGCTCCAAGACTTTGGCCACCTGATGCAAAGAGCCAACTCACTGGAAAAGACTCTGATACTGGGAAAGATTAAGGGCAGGAGGAGAAGGGGGTGACAGAGGATGAGATGGTTAGTCAGCATCACTGACTCAATGGACATGAGTTTGAGCAAACTCCAGGAGATACTGAAAGACAAGGAAGCCTGAGGTGCTGCAGTCCATGGGGTCACAAAGAGTCAGACACAACTTAGTGACTGAACAACAATAACTCCCTTATGAACTTCTGTCCCACCTTCCACCCCATCCCACCCCTTTAGGTTGCCATGGGCCACAGGTTTGAACTCCCTGTGTCATACAGCAAATTCTAGTGGGAAGATTTTTTTTTTACTCAAGTTTTACTCTAAAATTTGCTACAGGGTTGACTGAAGCTCTGTTGGATCCATACCACAACTCAATTCTTCCCTCTGTTCAGTCCTGCCCCTTCCTCTGCCTTTTGCAAGTATTGATTCCCTATAACATCTTGCACTGCAAAGTCCACTTCAATGTATACTTTTCCGGAACCCAACCTGAAACAGTTAGCTGTCAAAAATTCATCCATTTGTTCAACACACAAGGCCTGTTCTAGATACTGGAGAGTCAGTGGTGAATAAATCTTTACTCTTGCTGGACTTCAGTTCTAGTAGGGGAAAAGAATAAATACATAAGTACACGTGATCAATGCAGACAGTGATAAAAATACCAGAAGAAAATGAACCAGAGTAACTGGGGTAGAGGGAGCACAGAGCAGATGGGAAAGTGGACTGTTACTTTAGCTGAGGAGTTCAGGGAAGTCTTTCTAGAAGATGACTTTCTAATCAAGACTTGGACATGCAAGTGATGTGAAGGTCAACACTGAGAGCATTCTAAGTGGCTGTCTGCACTGTTGTAGGTGCAAAGGTCCTGGGGCAGGAACAGGTCTGGTACACTGAAGGGACTGCAGGAAGGCCAATGTGGTTGAAGTGTGGTATTACAAGGTAAAAGTCAGAGAAGAAGATGTGGCCCAGCTCACATATCTTCATTACTGGACACTTAGTAACTCAAAAGGTAGAACTCTTATTTACCTGATTAAGAGCACAGGTTTGGGAGTAGGCAACCTAGTTTCAAATCCTGGCTCTACCTGTGACTAGCTGCTGACCTTGAGCAGGGTACTAACCTCTCTGAACCATACAGCTTTCATGACAATACACTGAAAGTATCTTCCTCATAAGGTTATCTTGCGTGTTAAGTGAGATAATATAAAAAACACTTACTTAGTTTAGCATGATGCCTGGCACCTAGGAAGGGCTCAGTATATTGTAGCCACAATTATTATTTTTGACCCCAGCAATAGCACAGTGTCTAACATTCAGCAGGTACTCAGAAAGTGCATGCTGGTGACATAAGGTCAAATCCTGACTGCACATATACTCTGTCCTCCTCTGTTTAAACAGTAGAGGAAACCATCAAATTCAACTGAGGAGACAAGAAAGTGACAAAGCGGGCCTTATTTGTTCAACAAATATTTATTAAGGACTGACATGTAAGAAGAACTAGACTTCCTACCTTCGTGGGACTTGCAACCTAGAAGAAGAAAAGAAGTTGTGCTAATCATTCTCCAGGCTGTCTATGACAAGAGCTATCCAAGCACAGACTAACCAGGATTCAGAGTCTGGAGGTGACCAGCAATCACTCCCTGGAGGGTACCTTGAAGGGTGATGGGATTTCTGATGAGCAAAGATGGCAAAAGGGACTCATCCTGGGAAAACAAGGTGTACCAAGAGAAGTGCAATGTGAAGAGAGCAAGTTCATCATCAGGGAATGTCTAGTCCAGGCTGCCTGGAAGACAGTTTACACTGTGGAGCAGTGAGAGACAGGTCTGGAAAGAGCAGTGTGGAGCAGCCTGTGCTGTGCTTAATCATGGCCGACTCTGCGACCCCATGGATAGCGGCACACCAGTATCCTCTGTCCATGGGGATTCTCCAGGCCAGAATACTCGAGTGGGTTGCCATGCTCACCTCCAGGGGATCTTCCCAACCCAGGGATCGAACCCAGGTCTCCTGCATTGCAGGCAGACTTTACCTAGAAGGCCCTCCAATGCCAAGGCACAGTGGGAAGGAGCCAGAGAAACTTCAGAGTCAAGGTATGGCAAGGCTCAGACAAATGATTTATCAGCTGAGTCCACGGTCAACCCAAGCAGGGGGCACCTGGGGACAGGGCAGACACCACCAGGTCATTTAATCCTGGTAATAACTGAGTGAGTGTTTTCAGATGGGAAATGAGGAAATGTGTGCCCAAGGTCACACAGCTCAGAAGTTTTGGGGGTGAGGTACAAAGGTAGTGTGACTCCAGAATTTGTGAAGAGAGACACAGAATTGGGCAGGAAAATCATGTAATGGTCTTTTGAATGGTAGGGGGGAAAAAAAACACGGGCTGAACTGCCAGGGGTGGGGTAGGGGGTTGGCAAGCAGGGACTATAGGTTTCTAAAAAAAGAAAATCTGAGAACCAAGAGAATTTAAATTAAATGGAACTTATTTATTCGATTGAGCCAAAGTGATACAACCAAATATTTTATTATAACACTGTGGTTGACAATTTTAAAAGAGTATAAATATGCTTTTCTCACAACAAAAGAAGAGAGAAAAGAGATTTTTAAAAGAAGAGATTAAGAAGGTTGTCTAACGCTAAGTTCGACCCTGAATAGCACCTTGCAAGAGGGAAGAATGTGCAGTTTGGGTTTGTTAATGTACCAGAGCCACAATTGAAAAGGAAAGACAAGATATCATAGAATAGGTCTTGGTGGGTATCAGGACTAAGGCCATGATAGCATACAGACAGCTACTGGCCAACAGAACAAATGATAAACATTCTGGGTTTTCTTTCAGTTTCATGAGATAATATATACAAAGTGACCAGCACAGTGCCTGAAGCCAAACAAATGCTAGTTCCTCTCCTTTTCCTTCTCAGGTTCCCACTCTAGCCAACAAAAAGGTAAGATACGCTCTCTTTCTCTGAAGGTTTAAGTCGGAAAAATAAAAAGTAGTTCTCTATCAGGGCAAGTTTCTATGGGTTAAAGTCCCGGAGTTCTGGCCTTACCTATAAGTGAGTTGGGATGGGTATGGGGATAGAGCCTGTTTCCTTGAGAAGTAAATGAAGCAGGAAGGTGAACAAATATTGGGCCATACGAAAACAAGAGGCCGTTTGTACTCTAGACACTTTATCTTATTCTTCTACTGACTCACCAGAAAGAGCAAGTTCTTATGTGTTAGAGAAATAATTGTCCTTTATCACCATATTCCCTTCTAGCAACCGATGAATAAAGCACTTCTAATGAAAGATTAGGTAAGTGAAAGTACTGATTATGCCTGTGCTGTAGAAAAATTACCCTAGACACTCACATGAGCTTTAAGTCACAGCGACTGAAGGAGAATGGCTTACATTGCCAGGGCATACCATCTTCTTTTTCTCTCCATTCTCCCTGACAGGACAATCACCAGAAGTTCCTGTTTATTGTCTGTCCTTCCCTAAAGTGTTTGTGTGTGGAAGTGCGGAGCTGAGGCTGTGAAAGGCTTCCAGATTCTGAGGTGAAAGGTGCTGTTTTAAGTCATCCTATTCATTACAGATGTAATAGGCCTGGGCTGTGGCTCTAAATACACACAACAAGGTCTGTTCTGAGATAAAGGAAGCGAAAGATCTGAGGCAGTTTTTATTATTGGAGCTATAACACCCCAGGTAATGAGGGAGTCCTATAAAACCCACTGTTGCTGATAAAGAGGGGTTGGGGGCTCCCGGAGAATTTCAGCGTCACACTTAGTGAAAAGGTCTCTTTGCTCTAGACGCCTACATGGATGTTCTTGTGGTCAGACAGCGGCCTTTTACGTAGACTCAGTAACAATATGGAATAGTTGTGGACTGGAACCATGTGGCCAATGAAGCTTTATTCACATCCAGACTAAGATCTTTCACTTTTTCACTCAGATATTGATTGCATTACAATTAGGGTAGCCAAATCTTTGCAACTTGAAAACCTTGCCAGCGACGTGTAGTTAAGGCAACGATGGAACAGAATATTCAAAATGCAATTGTTGGAACATCTGATAATTAGATCAGATTCTGCTGGACAAAAAGGACTCATGTGGTTCTTCTGGCTGGTGGTATCACTAAAGGAGGCTCCAGAGTCTCAGAACTGGATCAGAACCACTGGGCTGGGCTGATGGGATGGGTGGGTAGAAGTGAGAAAGCGTGAAAGGAGAGAGAGGGCAGTGAACAAAAGCAGAGAGTGGTGAGTTCACGAAAACAGATCCAAATCAGGCACCAGAATCAAGCCCTTGGGAAAAAAAAAAAAAGTACAGCTTCTTGGGAAAAAAGGAGAACCTGAGTCTAGAGCAGAATCACTGTTTCTTCCCTTGGAAGGCCAGTGTTTAAGTCTGGTGTGTGTGTGTGTGTGTGTGTGTGTTAGTCACTCAGTCACGTCTGACTCTGCAACCTCATGGACTATAGCCCACCAGGCTCCTCTGTCCATGGAATTTTCCAGTTAAGAATACTGGAGTGGAGTGGGTTGCCATTCCCTTCTCCAGGGGATCTTCCTGACCCAGGGATCGAACCAGGATCTCCTGCATTGCAGGCAGATTCTTTACAATATGAGCCACCAGAGAAGCCCCCACCTAAGTCGTTAGGCCAGCTGTAATCAAGTCCATTAACTGGGTGGCTTATGACAGAAATTTATTTCTCACAATTCTGGAGGCTGGGAAGACCAAGTTCAGGGTGCTAAAATGGTCAGGTTCTGGTGAGGACCCTCTTCTGGAATGCAGACTGCTATCTTCTCATTGCAACCTCATATAATAGAAGGAGCAAGAGAGCTCTCTGGGGTCTTCTTAATATGGGCACTAATCCCATTCATGAGGGCGCCACAGGTGATAGCCAGGGGAAACACTGCAATATATGATGTGGTCTGGCCATGAGAATTGAGATGAAGCTGAGAGTTCCAGTGATGAAGAAGGGTTAGCATGACTTATTAGCAACATTTCCTTGTAAAAATTAATAAATTCTATTTTATAAAAAAATGTTTTCTTAAAATAAAAACCACAATTAAATACCACTTCACAACAACTAGGATAGCTACCAGATGAACAATAAAAAGTGCTGCTGAGGGTGTAGAGAAACTTGATCGCTTACACATTGATGGTGGGGAATGTAAAATAGTACAGTCACTTTGGAAAAAAATGTGGCAGTTCCTCAAAAAATTAAAACATAGAGTTAAGATCAATCATTTCGCTTCCTAGGTATATTCCCAAAAGAAATGAAAACAACTGTCCTTTCAGATATTTGTATGCAAATATTCATTAGCACCATTATAGCTAAAAAGTAGAACCAACCCAAAGCCACAGAGACAGAAAGCAGATTAATAGAGGTCTAGGGGTGGGGGAAAGAATAGGGAGTGGCTGCTATGGGTATCGGAGAAGGCAATGGCACCCCACTCCAGTACTCTTGCCTGGAAAATCCCATGGACGGAGGAGCCTGGTAGGCTATAGTCCATGGGGTCGCTAAGAGTCGGACACGACTGAGCGACTTCACTTTAACTTTTCCCTTTCATGCACTGGAGAAGGAAATGGCAACCCACTCCATTATTCTTGCCTGGAGAATCCTAGGGACGGCGGAGCCTGGTGGGCTGCTGTCTATAGGGTCGCACAGAGTCGGACACGACTGAAGCGACTTAGCAGCAGCAGCAGCTATGGGTATAGAATCTCTTTTGAGTATGAAAAAGTTCTAAAACACAGTAGTGACAATAGTTACACAACTATAAGCCAAAAAATACTGAATTGCACACTTTAAATGGGTGAACTTTATAGTAAGTGATTTTTTTTTTTTTTTCCATTTTTGGCTGAGTGGCATGTGGGATCTTAGTTCCCCCACACCCCTTGCAGGAGAAGTGTGGAGTCTTAACCACTAGCATGAGGGAAGTCCCTATGGGAAGTGAATTATATCTAAATAAAATGCTTTTAAAATACCATGCTAATTTGTAAGTTTTCTAAGTAATTTTGCTGGTGATGCCCACAGAGAAAAACCTACAGAGGTGAGGCATGAAACATGCAAGTGAGGTATGTTGAATGTAGCAAAAAAAGGGAACGGTGGAGATCTTGGCAAATGGGAGAGATACACCCACCCTCAAATGAGCAGCAGTTATGCAGCTCTCATCAATCATCAACCTGCAAGAATGCAGCCCAATGTTGTCGGGTCTTCCAGTTTCCAAAAAATCAGAAAACCTGGGTTGTTTTACGATGATTTCGCTCAATCTGTTAATACTGATACTGAATTCATATTTTCCTAAAGACGTCATTGAGAGAGTTAAGTATAGCCCATAGGTCTGTAGGTCAGAGGATCCTATGACTGCCAGCTTTTGACCTTCGATCAATATATGCACTTTCCTTTGCTGTTAGCAAAGCTGATGACATTCAAGGAGCTCAGAAGCCTTTATATATATTAAGTGACCTCCAAAACTTGAGACAATCCAACAGGTTGAAAATATTTATCACAGACCTCTTGGGTATAAGGCACTGAAAGTTAGAAACAAGAACATACGTCCTGGTCAGTCAGTTATGATGACGAATGGAAAGTGGCATTTCTGAAAGAGGCAGGTGGCTCCAGAAGCCTGCAGGAGACAGTTATGCACCCGGCACTAAAACTGACCTCCTGAAACTGACCTCCTGAGCTCCGGGTACACCACTGGGCCCCATCACATGATCCTTAGTACTGGCTCTGGACTAACTGAATTTGTTTATTTTTTCATTGCTTCAGTAAACAGCAGGAGGAAACAGACTCAGAGTTCCTCAATGTGCTTATGAGCTTCCATTCAAGATGCAACTCAATCTTCCAGAGTCAAAAGGGAAGAGATACTTGAATCCAAGTGCTCTGTAGGCCAGAGGAGATTTAAATCCCTGAGTTGCCTCAAAAGCAGAAATATTTTTTCCAATAATTTTCTTCTGAAGGAATTTCCCAGGACAGGGGAAATTTTCCAGGTCACATAATTGAAAGAGCAGGTGAACACAAGGGGGAGGGGTCAGCTGATGTGACGAAGGGTCACACAGATGTCCTTGAAAATGGACAAGTCCTGGAGAATCAATTTGTGTGCTTTCTCAGAGACTTAAGGAACAGATTGTTACAATTAGTTCAGGGGCTGCATACAAACGATGCTCCTTTTGTGTGGATGTCTGCAAATCTCTATAGGGCCAGCAGTCCTTTGGAATCCAGGTCAGCCAGAGAATCTGAGTGGGAACTTGTGTTTCTGTGTCTCCAAGAATGACTCCCCAACTCCTCCCCAAAGCAGCACATGCAGAATAATGGTCTATACGGGGTCAGTGTCCTGCTAGCCTTTGACTGAGGCTTCCAACCTCATTAAACAATGTATTAGTCACGCATAGGAAAATAACAGAATCCAAAGTGTGTTCTACCAAAGAAATAACCAACATGGTTAAAACAGCCAGCTAGTAATTCCTAAACCTCTCTCTACACAGCATGGATAGATTCCTGACCCACAATCTAAACAGAATACACGCTTTACTGTCCTTGGCCCCTTTTCTTCTTCGGCTTCACTGATTTAACCAGCTTCAAGTACTTCACCTCTCACTAGCACCTTAATTTCAACTCAACATGTCACAAAGCAATCTCATCACTCCCCAAGGCTAGTTTTCCTCCTCATTTCTCATGGTAAAGCATCATGGCCCACCCAAAGACCTGAGTCCCTCATCTGGGACATCATCCACACATCAATCTCTGTATCCAGCCCGACATTACAGTCTGCCCACATCACTCCCCAGATGCATCTCAAATCTGTCCCTCACCTTTGCCCCTACTGCTATCACTTCTAGACTGTACAACAGTCTTCTAACCAGCCCCATTTTGTTATCCCTCTCTCCTACCCCACATTATCACCAGGACTCGCTTACTGAAACATAATCAAATAAAGTTACTCTTCCTTAAAAACCTCCATAAGCCCCTCCAGTGCTTACAAGAGAATGTCTTAGGATGTTATACAAGATCCATCGGAATCTTATCCCAACTTAACCTATTTAGGCTCATTTTTTTTTGCCACAATCCCATGTTTAAAATGTCTTCTTCCACCATGAGCATGCTATATTCTTTCTCACATGCTGTTTCTTCTATTGATCATGCTCCTTTTGCCTTTATTAGAGTGAGCAGTTTCTATATATTCTTAAAGTTTCAGCTCTAATGTTTCCTTTGAAGAAATATTTGCTGCTGCTTCCCAGGTATTTTGCTCATACCAATCACAAAGCACTAACACAATGCTGAACTCTAGGTCTGAGGCCATGTCTTATTCACAACTGTATCTTCTATGACCAGTACACTCAGGTGCTTAATAAATGTCCATGAACTGAATGACTGAACCAGGAAATTAAAGCATTCCAAAAGCGAGAGAAACAGACTTTCCAGTATAACTAAGTACAATCAGGAACCTAAAAATGAACACTTCTTCAAAAATAAACTTCATGATGAGGAACATTAGTCAGACAAAATAATGCAGTTGATAGACATGGTCTTGGCTTAGACAACCAGAACTGACCTTTCAATTCTGTAAATATGCTCTCTTAGGGAAAGCAATTAGTATAGTGCCCAGCACACCATAAACACCATATATATGTTTGCTATTGTTATTAAGGGGTTATGTTCTGACCCATAATCCATCTAAATAAAATGGAATTCTACTGTCTAAGTAAGTGGCCTACAATACTTAATCTTACAATTAGAGACTAAAATCCCCACACATATCCAAGTTTCCTACTGCAAATGAAAATACCCTGCTTCAAACACATGAATGAGCCAACGCCATCTGGCCATAGCCCACATACTAGCATCTGAGGACAGATACTTAAGTGCTTCTGACACTATATTATAGGTTTTTCTATAGCCCAATATCAAGTCAACTGATCTACTCAGCCCCTCCAGTACCTACAGCTCTTTGCTAGAGGCTTGAATGAGTCAGGAGAAGAAAATGATTAATCCACTTGAAGACATTTGAAAGCTGGATGAGAGCCATCCTGTGAGTAAAACCTCAGGGCTGTGGGGCTGCAGCCATTGGAAAGTTAGGGGATTTCCATGGTTGAAAACATTTGGCCGCCTTGCTATGGTCCTCTGACCTTGCAATAAAGACAGAACAGGCTTAGCTGGGTGATTTACCTCTGACAATATCCTATGTCTGCTGCCTTTGGCTGTCAGCTCTGACTTGACAAAACCAAAGCTACTCCCCCTGAGCCTTATAATTTTGGAACTGGCTCAGAAAATTCCCTCTTTTTCCTCCCAGTGGGTATCATTCTCAGTCTTTGGCTTCACTTTTATGTATCATGAGGCTTAAATGAGAAGTGGATGTAAAGCATATAGCTCAGTACATGGCAAACACGACGTGGGTCTATTCTTTAGGCCATTTTGGTCTCCCAACTCTCAGGGCAGAGACAACCGGAGTGCTTTCCTTTTTGAAAACCTGGCAATACCATTTAAAATCACTTTTCCTGCTTAAAATTTGTATCACTTGCCACTGTTCCTCATGTCATCTATTCAAATTCTTTCAATCCTTTTATAGCGGATGTAAATTCTGAGGTTTACTTTTTTTTTTTAAGATGCTACTCTAATCTTATCTGGCTTTTATTTCTCTAAAGGTACTAGAGATACTGCATCTGAGAAGTATAGTTGCATGCTCTTTGTTTGTTGTTTAACATGTAATGTTTTATTGATGTAAGAAGAGTTTCTCAAATTTCTAATCTCTTGATCTCAACCAGTATGTCTCTACTTCCATTTTCTTACCCCTTCACATTTTGGGCACTGCTGTCTTTCTTTCATTTAAATATATGAATCACTTTGATTTTATTACCATTTATTGCCATCTCTTTCCTGGTTCTGCTTTCTATTCTATCACTGCATTCATAACACATTCTTTGTGTTTGCTATCAAAAATGTGTCAGCAGGATCTACTAATGCCTGACTGTTTACCAGTCTCTTGTCTCTGTTTCTCTCTTTAACATCATCTGTTTTCCTTACATAACTTCTTAGAAACGTGTCCATTAACTTAATGAAGAAAGAAATGTAGGCAAAGCTTGTTGCTTAATTCTCTTTACTGCCAGGAAAAAAAAAAATCCAAGAACCCCTCCATTCAACAAACTAGCTGCTTGAGCATCATCATACATCTCATATACACATACAAACAGACATATGCAACCTTTCACTGACAGGGTTTTCATGCATTGATTCATGGTTCACAAGGCACTTGTTGAGCAATGCTAACTGCGGCTTTTCACTGTGTTGGCATGGAGAGAGGGCCCTGGGGATTTTGCCGTTTGGCCCACAGATCAGTAAACACATTAGGGATTAACAGTGAAGAGATAAGAAGCTTGGGAATAGGGCACCAGAACATTGATTTTGGAGGAGGAGGACAGAAGGGAATTTCAGGAAAAGAAAGAGAAGTTATGAACTGTAAGACCAAATAAGGAAAAGAAAGAGAGGGATGAAATAGGATTAGAGAAAGGAAGATTTAGAGAGAGGACACAGGATTCAAGGAAGGAAAGTGGAGTGGCTAAGGAAAAGAGAGAAATCAGGAACAGAGGCAACGAGAAAAGAAAAAGGTGGCACGCAGCTGGCCATCCACTTGAAAAAGAAAGCATAAAGGAAAATATTTAGGAATAAGTAAATACAGATGAGAAAACATTCCAAGTCAATGTGTCATCCTCATTTTTAAAATCCCCTTTGTTATTATAATCTACTATCCACAATATGGCGTCTGGTTAGAAATCCCTCAGCCTATAGAAACTGAAATATCTGTCTTCCTGATTCTTTTGAAGTCAGTTACTCTCATCAAAGCCCTCAAAGAATCAAATCCTGCCAATTATCATAACTCAAAAATGAGAAAAGAACTAACTGGGATGCTCTTCTGACAGTTTACTTCTAATAACTGGCCTTCCATGTGCGATAATGACAATGATGGTGTTTTTTAATCACAAAAAATTTTAAAAATTCATTTTGCTCCAGGCAACTACAATGACCAAAAGATGCCTCTTGTTAATTACTGATTTAAAGCCTGAAAGTATATTGGGGACCAAAGGGCATGAAAATTAGAGCCAAGGACTCGTAAGCTGGGTTAAATATCTGTATGGCAACTCCTAAGAAACAGAAATATGTGCACAGCTGCCTGTTTCTTTGGCTGTGAGGCTGAATCTATTCTCACTCTGTACAGACTCGTAGTTAGTATCTGTTGTCTGTGAACCTCCCTTTCTTTCAGTAGAAACACTGTGGTTTGGAGCACCATCCCGACCTTCATTGTAGGCAGTGCTGACCCGATTGTCATCCCAGGTACAGGTGGTCCTGCTAGCCAAGGGGTGGGCTTATAACCCAAGCCAGCCAATCGAACTCTCTCCTGGGAATCTGATTAATTAGCTAATCAACAAAGATCAGGAAATATCTGGAATGGATTCATCCCCAAGGCGGTCCTATGATGTGTCCATTAGTTCCTGTTTCCTGTATTCCTAGAGCTGTCCTTCTCTACTTTTCCTTCAGTTATATGATTTACTCTGTATTTATTCAAAAATTATTGTTTTTTTTTTCCTTTAGATCAGCCAGAGTTAGCTTCTGTTACTTTTAATTAAAAACTCTCAACTAATACGATCCACATTACATGAATCAACAAGTCATCTGTGTAAGCCTGTCCTACAGCTTGATGCCTTTTGTAACCTCTCAACTAGCTACAGGCCTGTTTTCTGTGCCATCGCAGTCCTGGAAACCCAGCTGAAACAGTTTAACTTGTTCTGAAAAGCAGGGCCAGAATGCAGTGACATGCTAGAAATGAGATGAGTCAACCTAGTCAAAAAGTTAAAATTTTAATATGAGATGAAGCTGTTGCCTGGTTTATGATGGCACCAGAAACTGGTCAGGACCATTCTGTCAAACCCTAAGACATTCATTTAGAGATGAGACAATCTAGAGAACGGAGGGTGGGGGGTGTGGTTACAAAGATACAGATCTATAGCACAGCTCTGAGCCTGGCCCCAAAGTGAAGGCTTGTCTAACTAAAAGGGCATAGCAAGCCCCAAACTGGAGCTGGGATACTTGCCCTGTTGGTTACAGCTTACAGGGCCAGCCTCTTTGTCTGGAGACACAGGGCGACTGACCACCTGAAAAGGGAGCACTATACAGCATATGCCAAACACCTTGCAAGAATGTGAGGGACTTCCCTGATGGTCCAGTGTCTACTTCTGGCCCAGAAGTGAGACCTTCAGTCTTGCCTAGGATGGAAAAAAGGGAACCTGAACACATGACTACTCTGTACACTGTCTCCTAACAGAAATACACTCTCTAGACTAATCCATAAGAAAGCACCATTTCACTGAAAAGATCTGGGAGGGGTTTGGTCTCCTTGGAACTAGGTTGAAGGGACCATGGCTGTGGAGGTGAGGGTAGTATTGCTGCCTTGGAAATCAAAATGGCTAAAATGTACTGAGTGCTAACACTTAATTGCTTTCTCAGTAATAATCATAGCTTCACAGGCATTGCTTCATTTAATTCTTACAACAACCCTCTGAGGTAGAGGCATCAGGATTACCTACCTCCTTTTCAGTGAAAACTTAAGTAACTTATTGAAGGTCACCAGCTGGTGAGGGGCAGAGTTGGGATTTAAACCCAGAGAATCTTCAGATTGAAGGACTGGCTACAGCCCTGAGCCCCACACAGGAGGGGAGGTACACTCCTGGGATTCCAGAACCTGGTCCTGGCAGCTGGGAAAGCTCCACCTATGTCTCAGCCATGCTGAGGTCCAAATCAGAGGGTTTGAGAGGAGAGAAAAAAAGAGGGAAGGGACTGTCTGAAAAAAAGACAGGAGAGTCCTACTGCCCTCTAAGTTAAAGCCAGAGGCCTTGGAGGATGTGTATCTCTCCCTCCTGATACTCTGTCTCTGACCGACTTGGGTCAAGGAGGCATTATTGTACTGTGATAGGTATCTACATGCCTGGAAAAATCCATAGACGCCTCCAACACTTCTGAATTAAAGTCCTTGACAACTCCATCAAAGATCCATTATGTATGGCCAGCACCTTCTATAGTGCCTACCATATTAATAGGGCACAATAAACATTTCTAGAAGGAAAAGGGGAAGTGAAGGTTACGAAAAGCTAGAAAGGATTCTCAAACAATTTATCAGAGCCCTAGCTCAGTGACAGAACATTGGCCTGGGAGTCAGAAGACTTGGGTCCTACCCAGTTCTAAAACTAGATATAAAAAACTGATGAAAGAGAAACACCACATTAAATCCAATCCAGCAACAGACTGAAAAATCAAAGACTGCTAATTTCGAAGAAAAGTGGAGAGAAAAAAAAAGAGTAAGTCTCTTAAACATACACACTACTATATTTAAAATAGATAACCAACAAGGACCTACTGTATAGCATAGGGAACTTGACTCAATATTATGTAATAACTTAAGTGTCAGTTGCTCATGTGTGTCCGACTCTTTGAGACCTCATAGGCTCTAGCCTACCATGCTCCTCTGCCCATGGAGTTCTCAGGCAAGAATACTGGACTGGGTAGCCATTTCATTCTCCAGGATATCTTCCCGACCCAGGGATCGAACCTGGGTCTCCCACATTGCAGGCAGATTCTTTACTATCTGAGTCACCAGGGAAGCCCTCCAATATAAAATAGAAAAATTTTTAATAAAATAAAACTTAAGCTCTCTGGCCCTCAGCTTCCTCATCTATAAAACGGTTGATAAGATGGTCTATGAAGGAGATAATATGTAAAGCAGTCTTGCGCAATGGCTGGCCTAGAAGGGACTTTTAACTTAGGTTTACTGATATGATACTTTTCATCTTTTAAACTCCTTTCTGTCATTTAACTTGGCCTCCTTACCTTACACATGAGGAACCTAAAATATGGAGAAGTTAAGTGGCCTGAACAATATGATCGTTATTAACTAATTAACTTTAGTACACCTAGGACAACAATGAAGTTCCCTCAAAAGTGTGGAACCCAGTTTTCTACTCACACTGCTTCAGGACTTGATTGGTACTCTTGTTTCTCTCCTGCTGTCCATGAGACTTTTTAAAATAATGCCACATGACTGATGAGATTCAAAGAAACCATTGGATCCATGCCACTGTCTTTTTTAAATTTTTTTATTTATTTTTTAATTGAAGGATAATTGCTTTACAGAATTTTGTTGTTTTCTGTCATGCTCTGGTGCCACTGTCTTCGAGCAGGACTTATTTCAGGAAAAACCAACAAGGACCTACTGTATAGCACAGGGAACTCTGCTCAGTGTTATGTGGTGGCCTGGATGGGAGGGGAGTTTGGGGGAGAATGGATACATGTTATATATGTATATCGTGAGTCCTTTTACTGTCTACCTGAAACTATCACAACATTGTTAATCAGCTACACTCCAATATAAAATGAAAACTTTTAAAAAGGACTCATTTTAAAACACCTAAAGAGAACAGAGTTATAACCTTCAGAGATGGAAATGCTAGACATTTCTCAGTAGTCTACTCCAGTTTTGTCTTAATAGATACTTCCTTATATCTACCCCCAATCCTTCATACTGCAGTTTAAGCCTCTTGTGTTATTCTCAGGTGAGATGGAAAACACATGTCATTATTTTCTGCTAAGCATGTTCATGGACGCAAAGATTGCTATTAAATTGTCTTTTATCCTCTTTTCTTTCCAAGCTGACTAATCCCAGTTTCTTTAAATTCCCTCATACTTCTTCTTTCCCAATCCTTTAATCACCTTTGTGGCTGAACTCTCAGCTACCTCGAGACTCAACTCCTCCCCGTTAATTACAAACCACAGAACTGAGCACAATTTCCTACTATGGTTCTGAATGCTGACTAGCAAGCTGATTGTGTCATAGTTCCTACAGGAAGGTTCCCTAAATTAGCATTCCAAGATCATGCTTTGGTTTGTAAAACTATAGCACCCTAATTTAGGGTAAAAGTAAATTATCCTTCATAGCAAACTTAAACTGGCTATCTCCCAACTTTCAACATGCTTCTATCTACTCTCCTCCAAGCAGTTAGGGAGAACTACCTTGGAAGAATACAGGGGAAACATAAGAAAGTATCAATAAGTTAGCTGAACAGGAATCCTAAAATGTGTATCAAATGTAAATACAAGGAGATTTGGGTTTTGTGCATCACTGTTTTTACATTAATACAGATAATTCAGTGGCATCTAAGAAGTAATGAGTTGCTGAAACACAGTTTAGTTATCATGCACTGTTCCTACAGTGTTCTCCTTCTTTGCACAAGTTTTCTAAATTCACAATATTTTAGGGAAAAAATTTTTTTATAAATTGCACAGTGGCATGTCTAAATGCTTTTTTCTCTAACAAAATACTTATCTCCTCTGTGTTCTGTAAGTACCACTGAGGCTCAAAATGAAAATAGCTTTTTAAGATGTCTTTTGTTGTTTACATGAAGAATTAAGATCACAATAATATGAGCCATATATTAACATCAACTTAATGAATATTTGTCAGATACCTGCTATGCACACACTTAGAGATTGGGAAAGAATATGAAAGAAAACCACATATAAACTTGGAAGGTTCTCCAAAGGAGATGACATTTAAGGTGAACATTGAGGAGTGAGCAGGATTTTGACCCCACACTCAAGCTGAAGGAACATCCCCTAAGCACAGGAAGCCAGGATGGCATTCCTGACACAGCTAATGACACACTGGCTAAAGGAGTCATTGGGAAAGAACAGAACCGGATTCTGGAGAGATGCTATTTTTACAGTAATTTTTCCAACTAAAAGTCATCCAAGTACCATTCACACAATCACGCCATTTCAGTGCAGTCTCAGTTAGTGAGTAAACAACTAATGAACACAACAGGCTTCGTGCAGGATGGACACTACGTAAAAAGGAGATGGTTTAAAAGGCCAGGCAATCCAGGGAAACAAAGTCATTTGCCTTTTACGGTTTAAGTAATTTCACCCACTATGGTTTCACAATCTGTCTTCATTCCACAGTGGGATCATTTGGTCCCCCTTGGCAAACATGGGTCTTCTTTGTCTGTGCATGTGTGTTTCTCAGCAAGAAGAAGAACAACAACAACAACAAAAAATGTGGCTGAGGTTGATTTGCAATTTTTTACTGTGGCTTTGAATCATGGATGATATCAGCACAGCTCCAGAAATTGGGTTTGTCAGTTAAGCCTCCTTCCCTGCCGGGTAAGCAGCACAGCATGAAACATAAACCACAGAGAAACAATGACAGGGCTCAGGGGTTATTGATTGTTGTTCTCCAAAGACATCTCTGTACAGAATGGAAAGTGGTCAACTGGGAATCCAAACGATATGTTCATCAAGCTCAAGATAACTTCTTAGGGTACACTTTTCTTTTCTCTTTCTTTCTTTTTCTTTAATTTTTAAAATTTGTTAGCAAAGGAGAAGGAAAATGGTTGAGAAATGTCTAAGAATGGTTTGGCAGAATGGAGTGTGTGGCTTAACTACACTTAACTTAACTTCCAGAGGCTTAACTTCCAGTAGGAAGGAATTTTGAGTTTGTCATGGCAGAATTCTCAATTCACATCCTCTTTACAACTACACATGCCTGTAGGTTTGTGCTCATCTCCTTAATAAGTTGACGGAGTTAAGAGCACTGAATGGGAGATGGTGAACTAGGACGATGTATATGGATGTCTGTGGTCACAGGCCCACACATTTGTGTGTGTGCCCTTTCAATAAAAATGAAAAACTATAGAATAAAATGCCAGTTCATTAGACATTTACTAAAAACGTGTATATTCTGGATCAAACTTTGGTGAGGAAGGCTAACAGTAATGAAAAGAACTCTGTCTTGGTGGGAATCCTGAACCACAGGAGAAAGAGGAAGGTAAATGTACTCACTTGGATGGGGGAGGCGGAGTTCCTAAGCCCCTAAATTGTGACTTGGGCAGCTATGTGCACAATGATTTTCCACTAACAAAAATGGGAAAACTGTGAGAGATGCTCATTTTGGAAAGAAAGACTAACAGTCCAGACCTGGGCATTCTGAACCACAGGTGGCTACACAACATCTAGTAGATATCCAGCAAACACTTGGACACATGTGCCTCGAGCTTAGGGGAGAAGTCTGGGCTAGAGGTAGAGCTCTGAGACTGGTCGGGGTGTGGGTGGGTTTCATAAGCATAAATAAGAGATCGCCCAGGGAGAACACACAATGAGAAGAAAACCAAGGGCGGCATCTAGAATGCTGGAATAGACAGCAATTTAATATATACCTCCCTTGGGTGGCCACTCCATGTAGTTATGTCATGTGGTACTTCCAGGCATAGAGGCGAAGAAAATGGGAGTTCCAGCCCTCCAGGAGATTATTTTATAGGTATTTGAGTAAGACACATTTCCTTCTTGATATCAGTGGTACCTCCTCTACATGTGTACACGCTGTCACTTCAGAAGTGCCTGACTCTGCAACCCTATGGACTGTAGCCCACCAGGTTCTACACTCACCCTCGAAATTTACTAAAGTGACATAGAAAATACTATTTTGTACTTTCTATGCCTTTCCAATATATTTCCCTAAGCTTTTCATTTTGTTCTTAAACGCACATCCGGGCATTAGTAAGGGCTTCCCTGCTGGCTCAGACAGTAAAGAATCTGCCTCCAATACAGCAGACCTGGGTTCAGTCCCTGGGTCAGGAAGATTCCCCTGGACAAGGAAATGGCAACTCACTCCAGTAATCTTGCCTGGAGAATTCCATGGACAGAGGAGCCCGGTGGGCTACAGTCCATAGGATTGTAAAGAGTCCGACATGACTGAGCAACTAACACTTTAACTTTCACTTTTCAGGCATTATTTGTAAGGACTATACAGATTATTTCATTTAGACATCACAACAACAATACAAGGTTGATATTACTACTCCATTTCTCAGATGTAACAATTAGGATACAGCTGTTGCCAAATAGCACAGCCAAGACAAAAGCCAAATGTGTCTATGTTCACAAGAGTAAATCCACGTTCTTCAAAAAGTTTTTAAAAAATATTTATTTGGCCATGTTGGGTCTTAGTTGTGGCACGTGGGATCTTTGTTGGGTCATTTGGGATCTTTTCTTGCAGCACGTGGATTCTCTAGTTGCAGCATGCCGGCTCTCTAGTTATAGCACTCAGGCTTAGTTGCTCCACAGCATGTGGGATCTTAGTTCCCCGACCAGGGATGGGCATATTCTTAACCTCACTGGACCACAAGGAAGTCCCAATCCATGTTCTTTTAAAAGTCCTCATGTTCTGTATGTCCACTCCTCATGAAGAGGGAACAAAAGATCACCAACAGCAAAGGGAGGGAGATTTTGTAAAAACTGAGCATCTGCTATCAAACACGCTCATCCACCCTTACCTACTCCCAGGACCAGTGAGTTAGCATGCTTTGAGAAGTGCTCTTCTCTAAGACTGTTTAGTAAATGCCCAAACTTGTGAGGGATGAGAATCTGACAGATGAGAAGGGACTCGTTGTATCCATCATATAATGAACATGTCTGTTTAAAAAATGAAACAAGTCATGTTTGATGTAGGTTTTTGTAGCTTGTGAATAATAATACTGTGTTGGGCAGTGAAATTAGGAATTCAAAAGAATCTTATAAAACTGAAGAAGAAAGAATTGAAAAGCTAAATAAGATTCAAAACCTCAAATCTGACAGAGTATCCTGAGGGAGGAGGAGAATAGATTATATGACATTAACTCTGAGTTTAACAACTATGCAAGAATAAACAAAATATGGTGTATCCATGCAATGGAATATTATTCATCCATAAAAGGAATGAGGTTCTGATTCATGCTATAGTGTGGGAGAAACTTGAAAATATTATGCTAAAAGTAAGAAGTCAGACACAAAAGGCAACATACACTTTTATATGCAATGTCTAGAATTTGCAAATTCGTAGACCCAGAGAGTAGGTTAGTGATTGACAGCAGAAGTGAGGGAGGGGGACTAGAGAGTATTTTAAGGTAGCCAAGTGGGATAAATAGACAGCCATGTTATGGACTAGATGAAGTCCAACTGGGTTTATGTTCAAGTCAACTTCTTTTGGATAATTCCAGCTTCCTACTGTTTTCCTCTATAAGTCATCCTTATGGGAGAAAAAAAATTATCAAATTCTCCTGCTCCAGATGAACTCAGAAGCTCTGCTGCACAAGATTCAGGTGTTCTGTCAAAAACACCGATGCTGGGAGTTTTAGCTACTTAGAAGTTCCCATTCTCTTTACTAATATTTCCAGAATTTTCTGAAATATTTTCTAATTTTCCCCTAATTCTGAAAATGTCTCTGCTGTCAGCCTTATCTCTGCCCAACCAGTCTGTCAGACTGGAGAATTTTTCTCATTCACCTTTTGCCAGACTTTGCCTCAAGGAATCCCTTCTGCTCCCCTCCATGATAACTGCATAATCTAATATCAATATTCCAAGTTGTGCCTTGATAAAATATATACAGCCCACTCACTAATACATCATATTTTCATACTGAAAATTCCAAAAAATCAAGCTTTTGGATTATGTTAGCTACATACATTTTTAACATAGAACTATGAATTTTCTGATATAATTAGGGCAACTTTGCACAGCTCTTAACTATATGCTTTTTATCTCTAAAGAGAGATCAATACACTCATGTCATAATTATATATTTGCAATTTGTCTCTTGATTAAATAGATCATGCCATATTAATAGCACTCACACTCAGGTAATAGCAAAACTAAGTCATCCCTTACAAACTGGCATACTTTCCAATAAGCACATATTTCCTCAGTGTCCATCTTCAGAGTATCATAAATAATACTGGCAGCCACATAAACTAACACAAAATGCACTGCTAACTGCCAGCAATACTGAATATAAAGTACACATCTCACCTTACTGAAGCCACAATCAAAGTTAGACCAGAAATGAATCAGGAAATATTATAATCTTTTTCCTAACCCCTATACTAACTTGGAAGTGAGGTAGGGGTGTGTGTGGAGGGGTAACATCACATAATCTTTACAAGTCAGAACAGAACAGGTCTTAAAATTGTTTTTGGCTCCATTGCCTTTGGGTTGGCTCCTGAGACAGAAGTCAAGCTGTGACTTACAGGGTTATATTAATTTTCCTTACACTGCTTAATTTTAGTAGCATAGTTTCCACATACTCTAATTTCTTGTTTTCAGTGTTGTCTGACATGTCTTGTAAATAGTGTGAAGCCGGTTTAACTGTACAACATTAAAGTTATATCCCCACTAGGTCTATAATCTAAAGACCTGCCACTTATAGATAAGGAGTAGTTCTGACCTCTGGGAACTACGGAAAATTATGGAGAAATCCAACAAGGCTTTCTTACTTTTTAAGACTAACCTTCAACAAGAAGGCTTTGCTCATGTCTACAAAGTTGTCCTTTCAAAATTAGGTAGACAAACACTTAACACTCCAGACCCTGAGTCTTCCACAACTTCCTCTGTTTTAGAAAAACATTCGACATAGGTGCCCAACTTTCTGCACCACATTTTGAAGGTCCCATTCCTGCACAGAAACTATGAAAATGGAGTTTATTTCAAATTTAATTTAGCCCAGAGCCACACAGTCCCATCAGGTAAAAAATCTTGTGATTATCACTCTAGGGAGGGATTGTACATTTCCGATGTTCAGGACAGATGCCAGTAGTGCTTCAGACAGTGTGTCTGAGTGTCTGCTCATTAATATAGCAGTTCTTGTGCTATGATGCCAACTCGCAGTGAGTCTGATGGAAGCTAAACCCACTTTCCCTGTCCCACACAGCCCTATCACAAAACACTGACTCACTAAAACAGCAGTTATGTTCTTGATCAAGGGACCTTTTACAAAGGATCACTTTCTGTAAAAGAGCATTTAATCAACCACAAATGATATGCCTTTGTACTGTGTAGAAAAAAAGTCTCTGAAGTTTCCATATTACTGATAACCTGAGATTCAAAGTTGGAGGCTTTTAGAAAGGAGGAATGAAGAATGATCCAAAAGCAGCAACGAGGAAAAGGATGATGCCGACCCCACAAGCGGGGCTCATGGTAGGAGACTATGGAAAATAACTGCCACTAATTAAGAGGGCAGCAGGCTTAGACACACGAGAAGCAAAGTTCTCCTAGAGTTAAGAGGAGGAAGGGGTGTTCCAAGAAGAGGCTGAGGATATAGGATGCCAGATTTTGCTGATGTCAGTTTCTGAACTGTAGGGACACAGGACATGGCAGGGAGATGAAGAAGGGGTGGAAGAGAGGAATGAGAGTTTGGGAAGTGAAGGGTTTCCTACAAGTTGGGCTCCTTGTGACATCTACACAGTAATCGAAGCACAATGAAATCAGATCTGTGTTACTAGAGGCAGAGATAATGACTAGGCTGAGAGTGGGGTCAGAGACGGATGACTACCTGGGTTCCCCCTGACTCCTGATAGTGGAGCATCCAATGAAGTTAAATAAAAGGGGATCTTATCCAAGTGCATATACCCCCTCTTGATTCCTGATGATGTAGAAGGGGATACATAAATCCATACCACAGAGCAATATACATTTAATTTTTTTTTTCTGTGTTAATTTTAAATTTAATTTTATGGCACCAAAAAGGTGGAGAAACAGCTAAGATAATGGAAGCTAGATGGCATTATTTAAGAAGATTCTGGGGAACATGTGGGAAACATTTGGGAAACATTTTGGGGAGTCTTAAGGATAGTTCATGGCTTAGGGAAACTGATTTAGGTATGTTTGATAGAATGCCCTCTTAAACTTTTCTTAGACACTGTGGTAAAAATCACCTCGGGAAAGTTATAAAATCTCCTCGAGATTCAGTTCCCTTATTTGTCAAGAGGTTGGAAGTGGGGAAAAGGCTAATAACACTTATTTCCTAAGGCTGTTATGAGGATTAAATGATGTAAAAATGTAAAAAAAGTAAGTAAATGATGCAAGCACAGCACCAACCAGAGAGTACACGCTCAATAAACACTTAATTACCTTTTTCATTTGTTCTTTACAACAAACCCATGAGCCAAGTGCTATCTCCATTTTAAAATGCAGAAACAAATTTGTAGTGAGGTTCAGAAACTCATTCCTTTAGGAAGAGGCTGAGCTGGGATTTTTAACTCTGCTGAAAACTGACGCCAAAGTTCCTTCTGCTCAATCTGTTGTCTCTCCTGTTTATTTGTCTACTACAAAGTATCAGAACTGACAAGAACCACCTGCATTAAATGCTGGTGATGGTGAAGAGGAAAACTATGAAGAGAACATCAGGAACTTAAAAACCCATAAGAGCCTGAGATTCTCTTTGGTTCTGAGTGAGTTCCTTTATGGGACAAGGGCAAAATTTGGCTCAGTTTTCATCTGCTTCCTCTCTTGTTCAGAAGCTAAGTTGTGTTCAACTTGTTATGACCCCAGGAACTGCAGAACGCCAGTCTTCCCTGTCCTCCACAATATCCTGGAGTTTGCTCAAATTCATGTCCATTGAGTTGGTGATGCCATCCAACCATCTCTCCTCTGCCGCCCTCTTCTGCTCCTGCCCTCAATTTTTCCCAGCATCAGGGTCTTTTCCAGGAAGTTGGCTCTTCCCATCAAGTGACCAAAGTATTGGAGCTGCAGCTTCAGCATCAGTCCTTCCAATGAATATTCACGGTTGATTTCCTTTAGGATTGACTGGCTTGATCTCCTTGCAGTCCAAGGGACTCTCAAGAGTCTTCTCCAGCATCACAATTGGAAAGCATCATTTCTTTGGTGCTCAGCCTTCTTTATGGTCCAACTTTCAAATCCATACATGACTACTGGAAAAACCATACCTTTGACTATACAGGCCTTTGTCAGCAAAGTGATGTCTCTGCTTTTTAATATGCTCTTCTAGATTTGTGATAGCTTTCCTTCCAAGGGGCAAGCATTTTTTAATTTCATGGTTGCAGTCACCATCTACATTGATTTTGGAGCCTAAGAAAAGAAAATATGTCACTGCTTCCACTCCCCTTCTATTTACCATAAAGTGATGGAACCAGATGCCATGATCTTAGTTTTTTGAATGTTGAGTTTTAAGCCAGCTTTTTCACTTTCCTCTTTTACTCTCATCAAGAGGTTCTCAGTTCCTCTATGCTTTATGCCACTAGGGTGAAGTCATCTGCATATCTGAGGTTGTTGATATTTCTCCCGGCAGTCTTGATTCCAGCTTGTGATTTATCCAGCCCAACACGTTGCATGATGTATTCTGCATATAAGTTAAATAAGCAGGATGGCAATATACAGCCTTGTCATACTCCTTTCCCAACTTAGAACCAGTTCATTGTTCCATGTTTCGTTCTAACAGTTGCTTCTTACCCCACATATAGGTTTCTGAGGAGACAGGTAAGGTGGTCTGGTACTTCCATCTCTTTAAGAATTTTCCACAGTTTGTTGTGATCCACACAGACAAAGCTTTAACATAGTTAATGAAGCAGAAGTAGATGTTTTTCTGGAATTTCCTTGCTTTCTCTATGATCCAATGAATATTGGCAACCTGATCTCTAGCTCCTCTCCTTTTTCTCCACCTAGCTTGTACATCTCGAAGTTCTCAGTTCACATACTACTGAAGTCAACCTGAAGAATTTTGAGTATCACCTTACTAGCATTTGAAATGAGTGCAATTTTATGGCAGTATGAACATTTTTTGGTACTGCTCTTCCTTGAGATTGGAATGAAAACTTACCTTTGCTATTCTTGTGGCCACTGCTAGCACTTTAACAGCATCATCTTTTAGGATTTTAATAGCTCAACTGGAATTCCATCACATTCACTAGCTTTGTTCATAGTAACACTTTCCAAGGCCCACTTGACTTCACACTCCAGGATGTCTGATTCTAGGGGAGTAACCATACCATTGTGGTTATCTGAGTCATTAAGACCATTTTCGATATAGCTCTTCAGTGCATTCTTGCCACCTCTTCTTAATATCTTCTGCTTCTGTTAGGTCCTTGCTGTTTCTGCCCTTTATTTTGTCCATCCTTGCCTGAAATGTTCCCTCGGTATCTCCAATTTTCTTGAAGGGATCTCTAGTCTTTCCATTCTATTGTTTTCTTCTATTTCTCTGCCTTGTTCACTTAAGTGGGCCTTCTTATCTCTCCTTGCTATTCTCTGGGAGTATGCATTCAGTTGGGTATATCTTTCCCTTTCTCCCTTGTCTTTTGCTTCTCTTCTTTCTTCAGCTATTTGTAAAGCCTCCTCAGATAACCACTGTCCTTCTTGCATTTCTTTTTCTTAGGGACGGTTTTGGTCACTGCCTCTTGTACAACATTATAAACCTCCATCCATAGTTCTTCAGGCACTCCATCTACCAGATCTAATTTCACCTCCACTATATAATCCTAAGGGATTTGATTTAGGTCATACCTAAATGAAACCTAAAGAAAGTTTTTTTCCCTACTTTCTTCAAATTAAGCCTGAATTTTGCAATAAGGAGCTCATGATTGGAGCCACAGTCAGCTTCAGGTCTTGTTTTTACTGACTGTATAAAGCCTCTCCATTTTCAGCTTCAAAGAACATAATCAATCTGATTTTGGGACTGATCATCTGGTGATGTCCATGTGTAGAGTCATCTCTTGGGTTGTTGGGAAAGGGTGTTTGCTATAACTAGCATATTCTCTTGACAAAACTCGGCTAGCCTTTGCCCTGCTTCATTTTGTAATCCAAGGCCAAACTTGCCTGTTACTCCAGGTATCTCCTGACTTCCTACTTTTGCATTCCAATCCCCTATGATGAAAAGGACATTTTTTTTGGTGTTAGTTCTAGAAGATGTTGTAAGTCTTCACAGAATTGGTCAGCTTCAGCTTATCTGGCATTAGTGGTTGGAGCATGTACTTGAATTGCTGTTATGTTGAATGGTTTGCCTTGGAAACAAAGAAGAGTTCATTCTGTCATTTTTGAGGTTGCACCCAAGTACTGTATTTCAAACTCTTCTGTTGACTATGAGGTCTAATGGAGGTCTACTCCATTTCTCCTAAGGGATTCTTGCCCACAGTAGTAGATACAATGATCAACTAAATTAAATTCGCCCATTCCCATCCATTTTAGTTCACTGATTCCTAAGAAGTCGATGTTCAGTCTTGCCATCTCCTGCTTGACCATGTTCAATTTACCTTGATTCATGGACCTAACATTCCAGGTTCCTATGCAATATTGTTCTTTACAGCATTGGACTTTACTTTCACCACCAGACACATCTACAGCTGAGTGTCATTTCTGCTTTGACCCAGCTGCTTCATTCTTTCTGGGGTTATTAGTAATTGCCCTCCACTCTTCCCCAGCAGCATACTGGACACCTTCTGACCTAGAAGGCTCATCTTACAGTGTCATATCTTTTTTCTTTTTCATACTGTTCATGGGGTTCTCGTGACAAGAATACTGGAGTGAGTTGTCATTTCCTCCTCCAGTGGACCACATTTTTTCAGGACTCCTCACTATGACCTGTCCATCTTGGGTGGCCCTGCACAGCATGGCTCATAATTTCATTGAGTTACACAAGCCCTTTCAGCACAACAAGGCTATGATCCATGAAGGAGTTTCCTCTTTATATGTTGTAAAGAACCAATGTTAATGAAAACCAGTGAAGCAGCTGCAGTATATACACAGTAAAAAAATGTGCTGAGCAGTCTAAAGACATAGATTCTGGCCTGATTGAGGTTATTGAGTAGCCAGATGGCCTTGGGCAGGTTCATAACCTCTCTGGTGGTAATAATCTATCGATTATGAACCTGGATTTCAGAACCAAAAGCCCTAGATTTGATTCTGGTTCTTCTGCTTACTACTGTGTGACCTTGAGCAAATCACTCTCTGAGCCACAGCTTCCCCATCTCAAAATGGAGATAATAACACCTAATTTGTCAAACTATTATTATAAGAATTAAATAAACTATTGAAGGTAGTTGGCACAGAGTTGGCTTTCAGAAAATATCTAATTATTGCCACCACCAATCTCATAGTTTCACATTCTCTGTTTCTGAAATGAGGCAATAATATCTATCTTGCCTCCTGTGTTCTACCTTCCAGATAGTAATATTTGTGATGATTATCATATGTGAAATAGCATTTGGGAAAATGTAAAAGACCATATAAGAATATGGGGTTATTATGAGGATAACTCAAGAGAGAATTGAATATACTATCTCTGACATCTGAGGTGACAGAGAGGATTAATCTTGACATTTTTTGAAAATGATAACTACGTCCTAAAGCTCCCTAAATATCTATCTGAGAAAAACAAAATGTTCTTCAGGTTCTCAGAACTCCCAGGTCTTTTTTTCGTAATATATTTGGAACTCCTAAGGGATCATTTAACTCATTGTATAAACGCAAAACAACAACAATAAAGTAGAAATCAAGGGAAAGATGGTTTCACAGATCACCCACAAAACTGGGAAATAGTTACTACAGCACAATGCAATAAAGAGGCTTACAGATTGAGTCCTAGGGGAAGGATACAAGTTCTATTTGTTGCATGTGGATATCAGTGGCCAGAAGCTGGCTTCTTCTATTCTGTGAAGTGCCATGTGCATAAATTTCTAGACTGTCATTCCCTTTAACTCAAAACACTGGTGACCAAACAGCTGGAGCAAAGCCACGTTCAAAACATGACCACCACAACACTCAGAACATCGGCAGTCTCTTGTTGCTTAAACTCAGCCCTTAAACCACCGACTTCCTTAACTCAGAGTTGTTGTTGTTCAATATGTGTCATAAATGATCTCAGAGAATCTTAGGGACGGGGTCTTAGAAGTCATCTATCCCCCACAACTCCCACTGCTGGCAGGGTCGTCTTCACACCATTCCACACAGAGGCTGGACAGTCCAGGGACAAGGCTGCCCTGCTGGTCTGGTTGCCCTTGGAGCCACAGATGACCAGTACTGGGGCTAATACAATTCCCTTGCCCTGAGGCTTTCCTGAGGGGCCTCCTGCTAGAGCAACATTTGGGTCTTTTCTGCAGCCCTGTCCAAGGATTCCAAGAAGGATTTTGGGGCAGATGTGAAACAGGCTTCCTTCTCTCTGATTCAGAGTATGGAAGACATTGTTCTTCTTCTTTTTTTTTTAAAGCAAGTACACGACAGTGTTGACTCTCACTGAGTTACCCATCAACAAACATCCCTAAAACTTCTCCCCATTACTTGCTATCAAACCAAGCTCCTGCCTTGTTTTTAGGACTTATCACAATATTTTGCTAACCTAAGTGTCGAACTTAACATCGACCTGTGTAAAATTTAGACTTACTGGCTCAGAGAGCTTATTACAGTGGTTAAAAGTGTGGGCTTTGATGTCAGACAACTGGTCCCTGTTCCAGCTGTGCCTCTGTGGCTGGAGGACTTGAGAAAATAACTTAACATCTCTGTGCTTCTATATCTGCCTATCAAATGTAGTATTAATAATGTACAACTCAGAGGGTGATTGTGAGGATTAAATAAGGGAATCCACGGAACACATCTAGCTTTCTGCCTGGCACATGGTAAGTGCTCAATAAATGTATTTGTGGTTGTTATCAGCAAACCCATCCCATCAACCTACACAGGTCTTTTTAAATCTGGTCTCTCTTATTGGCTGTGTGACCCATCTCTTTCAACTTTGAGGCAACCATATGTTACACAAACATGTCTTCTTTGCTTTCATCAAAATTTTAAGTGAGAAAATTGGATAGAACAGTATCAGCAAACAGATTCCTTACTGTGATGATCTCCCTCTAGATTGTCATCAATCCAAGTGCAAAACCAATTGGTTACATTTGTTCAACTAGCTCTGAGTTTACTTAATTAACCCAACCAGACATCAAGGATATAATAAAAATCTCTGCCAAACACCTCAACTCTACTCTATGACATTCCTGTAACCAATCAGATGAAATGTAAAAAAAGGAAATAGGAATGCTTTGCTTTAATGAGCTCATACTGGCTTTTAATAATCATCACAAGGTGTCATTTGCTTTGGTGGTAAGATGAGAGCAGCTCTGTGTAGGGCTCTGAGTCAAGCATTTTACACAGATTATCTAATTTCATCTTCAAAACAACCCTTTGAGGTTGGGGTTATGATGATCTCTCTCCCCTTTTACAGAGAAGGAAAAAGGCTTAGTTCATACATTTTATAAATGGCTGATCAAGCATTCAAACCAAATCAGACTCTAGAGACTAAATTATCCAAGTGTATATTATCTCCCTTTTGTACTAAATGACAGCCTAAGACTATACAAACTAACAGCTAGGGTCCAGTTCCAGCCTTGCAGGCCTAGAAACTTGACATTGTATCCCAGAGTTGACAAGGGTTAGTTCTCACACTTCACCTTAACCAAGTTCATAATAAACTAGTGCTGCAAACCAGAATGCCAATTTATTGCTTTACAATAGTGATGTATCTATCACACAGACTAAGATACTCATAACATTCTAACCAGAGCATTTCCCCCTTCAGACAGTTCTACCTACAGAGGCAAATGATAATCATGAGGTATCAGAAAGAGGAGCTTGCTATAGAACTGGAATGTCGAATTGAATTTCCTACAGAGGAGGGCTCTTGCCAGGGGAACTGAAACCTTGAAGACTCTCATTCCTATAGACAATTACTAGGGACACACAGCACAACCAGTGTTCACTTTGGATGCTCCTGATGTTGACTAGCTTCCTTTCTGACACATTTGTGTTTTACTTAGGTTCAATCTTGCCTGCAGAATCCCATGGACAGAGGAGCCTGGCAGGCTCCATGAGGTCACAAGAGTTGGACACAACTTAGCGACTAAACCACCGCCATGCCAGTCTTTGGTTTAGAGATAATCATTCTCTTTAGATGAATTTTCACATCTTTGCTCTAATCCATTCTCTGATGGCCATATATATAAATTTACTTCCCAACCAAGTCCTTGAGTAACTCCCATATCTAGTCTAGACTCTATAACACAACTAGCTTTGGCCTAAAACCTTTGACTCAGTTAAGAAAAATAGGCACTCTCCTACTATCTTTTTTATTTTCTTTCTTAGTGTGTACATGCGTGCTAAGTTGCTTCAGTCGTGTCCGACTCTTTGTGACCCTATGAACCACAGCCCACCAGGCTCCTCTGTCCATGGGATTCTCCAGGCAAGAATACTGGAGTAGGTTGCCATACCTTTCTCCAGGGGATCTTCCTGAACCAGGGATCAAACCCACATCTCTAATGTCTCCTGCATTGGCAAGCAGGTTCTTTACTGCTAGCCCCACCTGGGAGCCCCCCTTTTTAGTACAGAAATAGGATTTCAGATGTTCTTTTTCCTGTCTTCTCCTCACAGTGGTGTCACTGGGGAAAGGGGAAAGAGAAAGAGCAATGTGATCAGAGAAAAGAAAAAGGACTATTAACTGATTCGTTATATAGCCTTGTGTTATTTGTTATAAAAGGCATGAATAGTATACTTTCATGGTTAAAAATTTCAATGCTTTAAAAAAATAAAAGTTATCTCGTCTAATAATATAAATCTTCCCTATAATATACCTTCATTGGTAGTCTAGTTTACTCTTAAACACCTCCAGTAATGGAAACTCACAGACTCTTAAGGCAATTCATCCCATGTTTGGACAGCTCTGTTAGAACAATCTTCGTATTATTCAGTTCAAAATCTGTCTCTGTGTAGCTTCTGCCCACGGCCTTGGTTCTGTCTGTCTCTTGGGCCCCAAAGGACACATCTCATCCTGCTTTCCCTTAGACACTTGGAGGCCTCATGCCAGCTTAGATACAAAGCACAGCATAACCCTACTTGCTTATCTTTTCTTCTGGGTTAAGTATTTTCTAGGGTTTATGAGAAGGATGCTGAAAGATGACAGGACAGGATACATGCTATGAATGTTTTCTAGACTGTGACTCCTGAGACTGAGCCAGAATACCTTGGATTCCCAAGAATCTGTCATGGAAGAGTTTATTGCCTTGTTATAACACTCTCACTTACAGAAAAAAGTAGGTAGCCAGATGCTAATAAAGGCTCTAAGCCACAGTTCACAGAAAGAGTCCAGTGTACAAACAGTCAGGCCCTTGAACCAAAAATGGAAGTAGTCCTATATGCAAACAAATCAGAGTCACTTGGCATTGGGAGAGGAGGGTAGAAGGAAGGGTCATAGAGAATGTTTTTGTTGATTTTAGACATTCCTACCTAGGAAATGCACCCGGAGCAATGCTCTCATCCTGACCACAATCCATTAGTCAGAGAGAAGATCGAGGAAAACAATGCAAATTTTGAAGGGAACATCACTAACACTGAACTGAAGCTTGAGAACTTGAAAGTAAGAGTGACTGGAAATGAAGTGAAAGAGTTCAGTGGTAAAGAATGAAATGTGAAAATGAAATAACATTTTAAATGAAGCACACTTCTCATTGCCTTTCATTTAACTCTGTGACTCAAACTGGGAATTCCTGTAACACATTCAGAATCCTAGTGAAGTGACCTACCTACTCTTTTCTGACGACCTTATCATAAATATCTGGGGAATAACTCATTCCATGTCATTGTGATAATGATCAGAAGAACATCTTTGCTTCTGCAGAGTGCTATGTGGATGACAAAGCACTTTCCCACTTTCTCAATTAACCCTCACACCAACTCTGTGAGGTGGAGATTATTGCCTGTCTGTTATGGGTAAGGAAGCTGCTTTAAGTTCAAGGTTTTTTTTCTATGATATTATAGCAGCTGAGGTTGCTATCACAGTCCACCCAGACTTCACCAAAGGCAACCATGACAGACAGGATGATCACTCCACTATCCTTAATTAGCCCATGTCCTAGTCAACCAAATAAGCAAGCCCGGTTTCTGCAATGATTCATGTCTATCTATGTATCCTACACTGGGTTATCATCCTTAACGTTTTTAAAAGAAAACACAGACATAGATGAGAATGTTTTCAAGATAGTATTATTTATTTGGTCCTGGTGTATCTGATACCGCAACACAAATACTGGTCATTTTTATTTGTTTCAGGCATGCATCTAAAAACTGTGGTTCCATTATTCCCTGGTCTCAACTTTTCTAACTAGAGACCTATTCTCAAGATATTCCTAGAGTGTGCTTCACTCAGACTAATACAGCCTGATGAAATTTCAGTGCCAAATAAGGAGAAAGATTATGTGCTACATTCCCTGGAGGTATATTACAGCCTGGCAAGTAGCTTCCTGCAATACCCATTTAAAAAGATTAGCAGGAGGAAGAAAACCAAGGTTACAATAAAAGATTCATTACTAAGAGTTTCCAGTATAATTCCTTTCTTTGAAGCCTAAACATAGCATCTTCTAACATCATGGTAGTTAAGGCACGAGTATCCCAACGGGAGTAGATCCCTGAGCGTACTGAATATTTTTCTATCATTTTCTCAAAAGCAGATTTAAAGGAATATTCACATTTTTTTAGACCTAAACATTCTTCTTTCTCCTGACTTCAGTCCTTTCAAATGTTGAAGAAAAATGAAATGAGTAAGACAACAAAGACACTTTTTAAATTCTTTTGGAAAATTTCATCTTTT
Organism: Giraffa tippelskirchi; assembly: GCF_054371585.1. Lineage (NCBI taxonomy): Eukaryota > Metazoa > Chordata > Mammalia > Artiodactyla > Giraffidae > Giraffa > Giraffa tippelskirchi. The sequence goes on along the minus strand of NC_137281.1, from coordinate 140,277,596 downwards.
TGAAGGGAATCATAGTGAGAGGGACAAGTTCCCTGGAGAGAGTATCAGTGAAGCTGATAACAAGGCCCTGAGAGTCAGAGAGGTTACCCATCAAAGGCCTCTCAGAGACCATCAGCAGAGGTTGCTGCACAATCGGTCACTACCCTGAACTCAGGAGGGACGATGAGCGGTTCTCAAAGGCCCTTGGTCACTTCACAGTGCCCAGGATGGTGCCTGGCTCACACAGCCTTCTGTAAATATCTGCTGACTAAAAGCAGATAAAAAGGAAACAAGCTCCCGTATGTCCCCAAATGTTAGACATTAGCACGTAGAATGTGCTACTGGAAGAAAGGAGAAAGAAATAATATTTTTAATCTACTGTCTTTGAGTCTTGTAATATGAAGAATAAGAAAATCTTCCTGGTCCATCAGAGTTCGCAAATGGGATTAGCCATCACGAAAGACGAAAGGACGTCCACAAAGTGCAACGGCTTAGAAACGAGCTGCAACCACTCAACAAAACAGAGCTTGACAGATTCACTGAACGGATCCCCACATATTCCTTTCAACTCAGAAAAGACTGTACCTTCAGACTGACCACAGGGTTTGCTTGCGCGTGTGGCTACCAAACTGTTGCTGAGCCCAGTATGACTCTGTTACAGGGTGGCTTGTCACCACACAGATCTGATACGTAGCAACTAGAGTATAATACATAACCCCAAAGAGGTTTTACTGCTGACTAGAGATGCTGTGATGTATGGTACAGCTGCAGACCTGAGAGGAAGGTCAACTGGCCTGAGTTCAAGCTCCACTATCTTCCAGCTGTGGGGCCATGGACACGTTATTTCACCCCTCTGAGCCTTGGTGTTCTCATCTGGAAAGTGAGAGGCTTAAAGCAGTTGACCTCAGAGATCCTTTCTGGCTTCTAGCATTCCTAGCACTTCTGACTCTGGGAAGAAAAACAACTAAAATTAAAATTGCTTACATGCCACATAAGAAAACAGGTTGATGCATCAACAGGTCACAGAGACATGGATCCCATTAGCAAAAGCTCAGCCCTTCTGTGGCTGAAAGGAATGAGAAGAATATTTTGGCTTTCAAAGTGGGCAAAGATTTGGTTTGGACGTCTCTCTAAAAAGACAGCATGTCTCAGCAATAGAAATGGTGCCAGTAGCCACAGGCTGGGTCACTGCCTTTAGTGAGGGAGGCCCAGCATGCAGAACACAAATTTCTTAATTACCATTACAATAACCTTTACCACACCTTGTTTTTCTTGGGGGCTCTCCTGGTCAGGTAATCTGAGTTAGTAGTTTCAACCCAGTTTATAAAATTTGAGACTTTTTCCCACTGTAGGTAAGATTACATGCTATTTTAAGAAAACTCTTGGGGGATGAGGAAATATGTTGTTTTTCTTTTAAATATTATACTGTATATCGATTCCAAATGCTAACTGAGCTTTTAAAGAAAAACATGAGTTCCCTAAAAATAGCCTGTCTACAATGCCTCTTAGATTTGGTCACTTTATACACAGAACATACTTGCTTATTAGCATGTAATTAGAAACAAAATGGTATTTGGTGAACATATCTAAAAGAAAAAGTAAATATGAATATCCCCCAAACAATTAATCAAATTTCATCATAATTAGCCTGAGCTATATGGCCACTTTAAAGTTGTACTCTCAAAAAATTCTCAAATGAGCTCTAGTTTGTAAAATCTTTGGTAATCAAATATCAAATCCAAAGGTCTAGTCTCACTCTTCAATTTTTTCTGACCATTTTGAAGTATTTGACTACTGAAAATCTTTCCAGTCTTGACCATCATGACTCTACTGGCTTCTCCTCCTTCTTTTTTGACTTCATTTTCTGTATCTCCTTCCCTGAGCTATTCTTATCTCTACTACAATTTCTTCATGCATCTCAAAATTCAGTGGCCATCCTCTGCTACTTTCACTATCTTTCTCTCACAGTATTGCCTTTGGATTTGGCAAACTCGACTTACGCCTTATTCTGTGTGGGTGACACCCTAACCTAATCACTAAACCTGATGCTTTCACATGAGTTTCAATTTTCTGTCTCCCTACTGCATGCTGGACTTCTTTATCATTTTGCCTTATCATTATTTCAAACTGAGAGTCATAGAAAATTGAATCAAGCAAGGAAGAAACCTGTGGGAATGGACTAAAATTGGAAGTATAAGAATGAATTCAGTTTCTAAAACATGTATATATGTGTATATGTATGTATGTATATATGCGCATGTGTATGTATGTATGTAGTTCTCAACTCTGTCCACAAAAGGGCCAAGAAGCAAAGATACTCCAACAGTAATGAGACCACCTATTCCCAGAATTTGGTCTCTAATACCATTCCACTACAAAACAACTGAGGATTCTTAGAGAAATGGGCAATTTGAGGACTAGGAAGGAACAGGTACAGATGAGCCAAAGATAACTTACCACGCCAAAAAGTAAGAAAGTAAATATTTTTAAAAGAAAGGGAAATAAATGGTGAGGATATGGCACAAAAACACATTAGCCAAATCTGGGACAATTTGAGCACCAAAGTGATTCGGTACAGTATTGAACATTAAAACAAAACAAAACAGGAATCCATAAATCCAAACTGATAAGGGATGGATGGAGGCAGAGATGGATGGATAAATAGATGAGAAAAACAAAGAGTTCTTTTGCTTACCGGAAAATATCTGTGATGATTGTTAAGTGTGGTGGGAATGTTGGAGTTGGAAAATTGTGATTTTGCAACTATCTTAAAAAGTTTGGATTATGAAAGAATCATTAATAGACAGTAAATCTGGGTGAACCATGAGGAATAAGATATTTGCTTCCCACTGACTGCTTAGTGTTTGCAAGGGAAAAATAGTACCTATGTAGAGGAAAATCTAATAATACCTTGACCTGATGATTAATATTTACATCCCAGTGAGAGGCAGATGAACATTATGTGTCTCCAGATCTGATAACCTGAGAACAAAACATTTACCTGGCTGACAAGGCATAACTCAAGCCTAATCATGAGGAAACTGAATAAAACAAGTTAAAAATAAAAGGAGGTGGGTGGGGGGATAGATGACCATAGTCTTCAAAAATATCAGCCATAAAAGAAAATGAAAGGCTATGGATATGTTCCAGTTCCAGATGAAAGGAGACTAAAAAGGAAAGACAATTAATTGTAATACTTAAACCTAGACTTTTTTCCTGTGCTAGAGAGAAAAAAATGCTGTGAAAGACACTGTTGCATTACTGACTTAACTGACAAAACTGGAATATTAGTGATAGTGTAGATAAAAGTATCTAATCAAATTTACTACAGCTGATAATTCTCTACAATGGTTATGTAAGAGAATATCCACTTTCTCTGAAATATAAACTTAGTATTTGAGGGTAAAGGATCAAGATAAACATATCTGAAAAAATTATGTATATGTACATAGACAACTGATAAATTATAAAGCAACTGTAGTCAAATATTACTGGGTAAAGGTACTTGAATATACTGTTCTTATTTTGCAACTTTTTTTTGCACTTTCCAATAAAAAGAAAGAAACTAAAACATACACACAAAAAACAACCAAACCAACCAAATAACCTGGACTGAAAACCACTTTTCCCTATTTCCAAGACAGTGGTCTCTGTCTTCTATTGACTTCATGCCCCCAACAACCTTAAAATATTGCATTTTTCCTCAGGACTATCCTCTCCCCCATCTCTCAGAGCCATTTCACCATATACTGCCTATTCACCCTTCATAATGTTACACATCCATCCCTTCTTTTGAATTCCTACAATTACCTTCTTATTTCAAACATCTGTGTTGTGCTGTGCTCAAGTCACTCAGTTGCATCTGACTCTTTGTGATCCCAGGGACTGTAGCCTGCCAGGCTCCTCTGTCCATGGAATTTTCCAAGCAAGAATACTGGAGTGGGTTGCCATTTCCTACTCCAGGAACAAACATCAAACATCTACCATTTTACAGTAAAGTATTGTTGCAATCTGTAGATTCATCACTCCAACTGTAGGCTCTCTACGCTGAAACATCTTACACTTATTTATCTTATTCGTCTCCCAACAATGGTATTTTCATTCTGTCACTCATCAACTCAGATTCTCACAATGGACTCTGTACTCATATAAACGAACAAATCAATTCAAAAAAGTGCCTAACTTCTGAGCCTAACCTTAAAAAAGAATTAGTTGCATTTTGTTGGCAGAAGAAAGCTGAAGACATCAAAGAGCCCAAAGAAGAAAGTCAAACTCATCTCAGAACATATTGCTAACTGTTATGGAGCCTCTCTAATTTTTCCCCACATAATAAATATAAACACTTGACAAAATTGGGAGCACAATGTATATTATATTTCATAACCTACATTTCCATTCTTCCGTATACCACGAGTATTTCCCCATTGGAATAAATATTTTTACACAGCATGATTTTAGTATCTGTAGAGTACTCCATTCTCTACTTATAGTCTTATTCAATCAGTTTTCTGAGACTTTTCCCCCCACCTTTTCATTTTTATAAATAGCACAAATAACCCTATTCATACACACACGCTTTATGCTCATTTCTTAATGCCCTCCTTAGGGTGAATGGCTGGTTTTTAAACTCAAATTGAATTGCATCTTCTACTGCTTCATGAATACAAAACACACCAGGAGCTTTTTGGCTGCTATGCTTTGACTCCCTCTCTCTCGCTGCCTTCGTGACTCCTCTGTGCCCATCTGAAACAGAAGCAGGCAACATATTTTAAATGTCCCCGTATCAGAAGTCCTCACAAAATGGTCTTGGAATAACTAACATCCTATTTACTCTCCCAGGCCTCGCTCATGTCTCCCACCTTCCACAGGGCCTTCCCTATAAAAACTGCAGGCCACAGTTATCACTCCTTCCTGATAACCACTGACACAAAAAAGACAGGATATATTTTTCCCTCATTGACAAGCAGATAACAAGTTTGTGCATCTCCACTTGGCAGGTAAGAGAAACATGACATGAAAAGGTAATTTACTTGCCAACGGTCTGGTTCTGAGTCTCAGAGTCTGACTTTATGCCCTAAGATGAGAAGAGTGTTCCCTGGGAAATTTTCTGTGATACTAAATAAATCCATCCTTGTTAGGCCCTAAATGTCTGACGAAAGCACGTGCTGACTGGGTGAGCTTAAAGTTAAAACCAAATGGCTTTTAAATAAATTACATGCATGAGTACTTCAGGTTAATGAATTCTCTTTGCAAAACTATCACTAAGATTCAAGCACTGTCCTTTTCATTGCTTTCAGGTAGATCTAATTTTACTAGAACTGCGCTAAAAGGCTGGAAAGGCGGGCTTTATAGAATCTGCTTTAATAAATAGATGCAAAGATTCATACTTAAAAGATCAATACATTATGTATTAATAGGAACATCTGAAGGGTATGAAAGTACTTGAGAGAGATTTTTCTTTTAAATTATTTCGATATGAAACTTCCTAATATGATTGCATTTTAAAAACAGATTCATTAGTAAACAGAATAGCAATGAAGATCCAATATTTAAGCAAAGCAGTCAAAACTACTTTGGAGTAAAATTTTTATCCTATCATAGCTTCTGGAAATCCAGTTGCTGCCTTTATATATTTAGAGAGAAAAATCAATGTTTTCTTTTACCAAGTTCCTTCAAGAAAAATTTGAAGCATAAATGAACTAAGTCACAGGCAGACACCATCAGAGTTGCTCTCAAGGCTGATAAAGAAAAAGGAGGCGGGGGAGCTCTGCAGTTTAAGTTAGAAAACACACGCGCAAAACTTGGTTCCTCAGAAGCTGTTTTTGTCAATTTAAGAATTTTCTGTAGTAAAGTTTTATGCACATTATTTACAGTCTTAAAAAGTTAATAGGTAACACTTGAAATAAAAAACAATGACATAGCTCTGTCCGTTGCCCTCTCCAAGACGGACAAGTTCCATCAAAGGGAGGTTAGAAGGAAGCAGTTAATACCACTGTAGTAATTTCCCAATCAAAGCCTCCATTCCGACAGCCTCTGTTCTCAGGCTCCCTCATGCCGGACACCGGGACTGGTTTCATGGACAAGGAAGGTGCCACAAAAGAAATGATTAAAAACAACTAGAAGAAGATTACTCCTTTGTGACTCTTGCCTGAGAGCCTGAAATCTGAGCAGAATTCATCTCAGTTTTTCTAATGAATTCCTCTGCTGCTGTCATGCGGTTAATTCTCCACGTTTTCTACTACTCTGATTATTAAAAAAAAAAAAAAAGAAGAAGGAGAAGAAGTAAAAAGGAAAAGGAGCCAGCCAATATAAACATCAAAGGGTACTCCCACTTCTGTGGCCTTCAGATATTTTCCAGAGCTGGATTGTGGGGACAAAAGAGATGGTGGGGGGTGAGGGAGGGGGCGAGGGAGAAGGAGTTTGCCTGCTCTGTGTTTCCTCGGGGGACAGTGAGCCAAGCCGGCCGCGCAAGGGCCCAGAGCAAGTAGGTGGCTTGTTTCACATCACGAGGCAGCAAAGGTTTCCTCAGCGAGGCTAAGAGATGTCCCCTCAGCTTAGCCAAGACGGACCCTGGCTATTGCCGCACCTCAGCCTGTGGAGGATGAGAGCTGGGCCCTCCCTAAAGAGAGCCTAAGTTGCAGACATCCTGCACTGGGCCTCAGACCAACACACTGAAGGGGGTGGGCGGTGGAATGGAGGAGGGACAAGGCAGGCAAATTGAGAAACTTAAAACCAGCATAACTTTTCATTTCCTGAACCTAAAGCAAATAACTGTTTGTGGTGTTCGCTGGAGTTGGAGGGTTTTTGGTTTTGTTTGGTTTTGTTTTTTCTTCTTTTGCCAAGCCTGTAGACTCCACAAGCAGCTGAAGGGAATGCTGGTCTGAAGTTAATAAGAAGAGACTGAATGGGAATAAACGTAAAAACTAATTGTATGGATACAAGAAAGAAAACTATTACATGCTTAAGGTCAGGGTGGGAGAGTGACCAGGCTGAACAAGAGTTCATGTGAAAAAGATCTAGGGGGTTTTAGTTGACTGGGAACATTATGTGAGCCAGCAGTGTGGCTTGGCTGCTGAAAAATCCAATGCAATTTAAGGCCAAATTAGCAGAGGTATAGTGTTCAGAGCAGGAAAAAATAGTCCTGCGCTGCACTGGTTCGGACACAAGTGGAGTGCTGCCTCCATCAGGGGTGCCGAATTTTCAAGCATACATGGAAAAACCTGGAACATGTTAAGAGTGTCACAGGAATAGAAAGGGTAGGGAAATCATATCACAGGAATAATTGGAAAAACCAAAATTGTTTCAACTGGGAAAAAAGAACACTGTGGGCAGGTGAGCTATCTGCTAATACATAGCTGGAGAGTTGTTTTGTGGAAGAAACAGCAAACTTATCTCCAAGACTCCAAAGGGCAGACAAATGGGCAGAAAAATAATTCAACATAATATAAAATATTTTCTAACAATTCAAACTGTTCCAAAATGGAAAAGGCTGTTTTGTCTAAGAGTTACTTCTCCACCACTGAAAGAGTTCAAGGTCTGATGAGCACCTGGCAGGGATGTTATAGCTGAGTGTTCCGGGATTCAGAGGGAGACTGGTCTCAATGCCTTGTCTTTCAGACTTTCTGAGCCTGAGAACCACGTAACGAGACATAAATAACATTCAAAAGGAAAGGCATCTATCATTTGCTTAAATCCTTCTATATATCAGTGAGAAATCTCATAGTCATTCCATAAAACACTATAGTTTCTTGAATTTGTATTACAGTAAGGAAAACCCTGCTCCAGTTACAGTCTTAAACTAAAGAAACCCTTATTTGTAGGAATTTTAGCATTCTCATAACCTTTCAAACATTTTTTTTTTAACCTATTTTGCTTTCTAGAGAGCTTGTCTTCAGACACACCACATGCCAAAAAAAGGCAAATCCTTGACAGCAGGGTCTATGACTTATTCATCTTTGCACTCATGGGCCAAGCACAAAGCCTGACACAAAGTAGATGCCCCAAAATATTTGCTAACCATGCTAGGACTGTGCGAGGTGCTGTGGAGGGAGCAATAAACAAAACAGGTCTGATGCTAGCTGTTACGCAATTTACAGTCTAGGGTGAGCCATCAATATTAAACAAAGAGTCATACAATGGAACACATAATCATAAAACTATAATAAATACAATTAATAAAAGTAAAGAGGAAGATGAGGGACTATAAAGGGAAATCTAATTTTCTCAAAGCAGTGCTCTTTATACAGAGTCCTGCAGGAAAACAGGAGGAGTAGGCTGGGTAAAAACTAGGAACAGGAAAGAACACACGTAAAGGTGTTGTTCAGATCATGAACTCCTTATTGCCAAATTCAGACTTAAATTGAAGAAAGTGGGGAAAACCACCAGACCATTCAGGTAGGACCTAAGTCAAATCCCTTATGATTATACAGTGGAAGTGAGAAATAGAGTTAAGGGACTAGATCTGACACACAGAGTGCCTGATGAACTATGGACGGAGGTTCGTGACATTGTATAGGAGGCAGGGATCAAGACCAACCCCATGGGAAAGAAATGCAAAAAAGCAAAATGGCTGTCTGAGGAGGCCTTACAAACAGCTGTGAAAAGAAGAGAAGCAAAAAGCAAGGAAAAAAGGAAAGATATATTTGAATGCAGAGTTCCAAAGAAGAGCAAGGAGAGATAAGAAAGTCTTCCTAAGCGATCAATGCAAAGAAATAGAGAATAGAATGGAAAAGACTAGAGATATCTTCAAGAAAATTAGAGATACCAAGGGAACATTTCATGCAAAGATGGGTTCGATAAAGGACAGAAATGGTATGGACCTAACAGAAGCAGAAGATATTAAGAAGAGATGGCAAGAATACACAGAAGAACTGTACAAAAAAGATCTTCACGACCCAGATAATCATGATGGTGTGATCACTCACCTAGAGCCAGATGTCCTGGAATGTGAAGTCAAGTGGGCCTTAGGAAGCATCACTACGAACAAAGCTAGTGGAGGTGATGGAATTCCAGTTGAGCTATTTCAAATCCTAAAACATGATGCTATGAAAGTGCTGCACTCAATATGTCAGCAAATTTGGAAAACTCAGCAGTGGCCACAGGACTGGAAAAGGTCAGTTTTCATTCCAATCCCAAAGAAAGTTTTTATTCCAATCCCAAAGCAATGCCAAAGAATGCTCAAACTACTGCACAATTGCACTCATCTCACACTCTAGTGAAGTAATGCTCAAAAGCTCCAAGCCAGGCTTCAGCAATACGTGAACTATGAACAGATGTTCAAGCTGGTTTTAGAAAAGGCAGAGGAACCAGAGATCAAATTGCCAACATCTGCTGGATCATTGAAAAAGCAAGCGAGTTCCAGAAAAACATCTATTTCTGCTTTATTGACTATGCCAAAGTCTTTGACTGTGTGGATCACAATAAACTGTGGAAAATTTTGAAAGAGATGGTAATACCAGACCACTTAACTTGCCTCTTGAGAAAACTGTATGCAGGTCAGGAAGCAACAGTTACAACTGGACATGGAACAACAGACTGGTTCCAAATAGGAAAAGGAGTATGTCAAGGCTGTATATTGTCACCCTGCTTAATAACTTACATGCAGAATACATCATGAGAAACGCTGGGGTGGAAGAAGCACAGGATGGAATCAAGATTGCTGGGAGAAATATCAATAACTTCAGATATGCAGATGACACCATCCTTATGGCAGAAAGTGAAGAACTAAGAACCTCTTACTGAAAGTGAAAGAGGAGAGTGAAAAAGTTGGCTTAAAGCTCAACGTTCAGAAAACTAAGATCATGGCAACCGGTCCCATCACTTCATGGCAAATAGATGGGGAAATAGTGGAAACAGAGGCTGACTTTATTTTTCTGGGCTCCAAAATCACTGCAGATGGTGATTGCAGCCATGAAATTAAAATATGCTTACTCCTTGGAAGGAAGGTTATGACCAACCTAGACAGCATATTAAAAAGCAGAGACATTACTTTGTCAACAAAGGTCAGTCTAGTCAAGGCTATGGTTTTTCCAGTAGTCATGTACGGATGTGAGAGTTGGACTATAAAGAAAGCTGAGCGCAGAAGAATTGATTCTTTTGAACTGTAGTGTTGGAGAAGACTCTTGAGAGTCCCTTGGACTGCAAGGAGATCCAATCAGTCCATCCTAAAGGAGATCAGTCCTGGGTGTTCATTGGAAGGACTGATGCTGAAGCTGAAACTCCAATACTTTGGCCACCTCATGCGAAGAGTTGACTGATTTGAAAAGACCGTGATGCTGGGAAAGATTGAGGGCAGGAGGAGAAGGGGACAACAGAGGATGAGATGGTTGGATGGCATCACCGACTCGATGGACATGAGTTTGGGTAAACTCCGGGAGTTGGTGATGGACAAGAAGGCCTGGTGTGCTGCGGTTCATGGGGTTGTAAAGAGTCGGACACGACTGAGTGACTGAACAGAAATGAAAAGGTGTTGAAAGATGGGAAAGAATGAGGAGAAGCAGGAGTGGGATCATGCGGGACCTCACGGATCACACTGTTATTTCCAGGTTTCATCATCAGTGCAATGGGAAGCCAATAAAAAATTTTAAAAAGGGAAGTGGGATAAAACCATCATGCTGGCCGCTGTGTTGAAAAAGATCAGTACAGTGTATTTCAACCCATTAATGGATCATGAAGTGAATTTAGTTGACCATGGCAGTATAAAAAAAGAAAAAAAAAACAGAATTTAAAAAATATCAGACTGTGTCATACAGAGTAAAATTATTATTTTATGACTTTCATTTCAAAGTTATCTATAGAAACAAAGCACAGACGTATCTGTACTGTGGGCATCGTGAATGTATTTTTTATTGTGAGTCATAGTCAAAAAGGGTTGAAAGCCTCTAGTGAGAGGGATTAAGAGCAAAACCTCAGAAACCAGTTAGAAGGTGAATGGAGTAGTCAAGAGGGTAACTAAGTTGAGAAGTGGACAGATTCAACACATATCCTGGAGACAGACATCGAAAGGACTTGGGGATCATTTGTATTTCGAGGGCAAATGAAAGGTAGATGTCAAGAATGATCAGGTTTCTAGTGCCCATTAACTTGGAAAAAAATGAATAAATGAAGATGGCACAGTAAACCTAGCTAAAATCTGGAGTTTTCTTCAAACTATCGAAAACAAGCAAAAATGATCGTGACTACTCAAAACAGTAAAAACTCTCCTTGGTTTCTTCAGTCTCCTCTACATGAGATCTTCAGCAACATGGCCTATGCCTTCTTCAGGTTTATATTCCTGCCAAGTAGGGCATGCATGTTCAGTAATTACAAACTGAATGAGTTAATGAATGGAGTAAATTAAAAATGAAAAAAAAATAGTCTTATGGGAAAATAAAATGTCCTGTGTTTCTTAAAGGAAGAACAAATCAACTTGATAGATCTTTCTAATAAGTTGCCACTTATTAATAGAAAGTTACATTTTACAAAACTAAAAGAAGAATCTCTTTAATTAAAATCATACTATAAAAGCACTCATTCCTTTTATCACAGATCACTCATCAATCTTCAAAAGTCTCTTCTACCACACTGTCATATCTCCTCATTCTGTGTACCAAAGTGCGAGAGACTCAGGTTCTAAATTCACAGCCTCAACATTACTTTGATTACTTCCATTACTTGGTAGACAGCAGGTATAATTCTCAGTTTAAATGGAAGTAGTGAGTCATGGAGAAGATCCAAGAATCTAAAGCCACCTAGCAGCAAAATCCACAGCAATCCACTCCTTGCTTTCTGGTTTGTAGTTAGTCATGTGACACTTTGATAATACCTTGCCAAACTAACATCATATTTTGTTGACCTTGGTACATATGAGCTGCCTATTAAATTTCCTCTCCCTCCTGGGGAAGACAGAGTGTCTTCTTACTTTTACTATATTGTTCATGATACTTAGCAGTTCCAAACAGAGGAGACACTTAAGATTTCTTGACTGAAGGACTAGTAAGATGAAAATGTTATTCTCCTGATTTAGAGGTTGTTACACTAGACTCTGCTCCCTTCATCAAACTGTATTGGCTTTGCATGCAAAACAGCATGTCTTCCATTACAAAATAGCAATTGCCTCTTTCCAAAATGAAAAACATTTTCCATTGTAAGCTATACTTGCAGCTGTGATGTTGAAATGTCCCTCAAGTAAAGATTTTTATCTGTGTTGCAAAGGGGGAAAGTGTAGCTCATAAGCTTAATTCTTTAAACAAATCCAGTGGCTCTGTTCCTTTGGTTCCAAACAGCCCTCTTGGCTTGTTTGTTTTAATGTCCCACGCTATTTACCCCAAGTTCCTGTAATAATGTGTCTAGTGCGTGTGATCACATGAAGATAGACTATTGTTGGTACAATGAATATGATCCCTATTATCTCTTACAGCTAACATGCCATTCCGCATAAAAAGAGCATTGAAAATGTGGGTACAAGGAGAGAGGAAGCCCAGGGGTAAGAAGCTTGAAGGAGGCCTAAACAAACACGTTCAGTCAGAGAAGCTCATTCTCCAGCATTCTTGTCTCAACCTGACTTGGTCAAACAGATTGGAGGCAGATATCACCTCTTGTTCTGGCCAACTATCCATCTTAATCTTTGGATATCTTAGAAAAATGCAAAGCTGTTATGTCACACTCTGTCACTGAAAACTTGAGGTATTCCTTTTCAGATCAACACTATTGTAAAGAGACTTCTAAATTTGAACAAGAGTTTTCCTCTCCATCTCTTAGCCCTTCCTCACAGCAGTTCTGAGAAATGTTTCCTTATGTTAATTAAAAAATAAGAGATGCACACAGCTTTGTATCAAGTCAATCATTTGGATGCTGCATGAAGATAGAGTCCTGCTCTGCCTCTCATAGAGGAGTAAAATGTGCACAAAATCAATTAAAACACAAGGCAAAATGAAATAAGTGCTTCAGTAACAGGCCAAATAAAATGGTTCAGTGAGCAGCATTTAAGTCCAGGCGGTAAGCAGAGGGCAGAATTTAATGATGGAAGGAGTGCTGCTGCTGCTCCTAAGTCGCTTCAGTTGTGTCCAACTCTGTACAACCCCATAGATGGCAGCCCACCAGGCTCCCCCGTCCCTGGGATTCTCCAGGCAAGAACACTGGAGTGGGTTGCCATGTCCTCTTCCAATTCATGAAAGTGAAAAGTGAAAGTGAAGACGCTCAGTCGTGTCCGACTCTCAGCGGCCCCATGGACTGCCGCTTACCAGGCTCCTCCGTCCATGGGATTTTCCAGGCAAGAGTACTGGAGTGGGTTGCCATTGCCTTCTCCAGATGGAAGGAGTACTTCAGCCTTATTTCTAAGGATGTCAAGTACTATAGAACACCAGTCTGCAGTAATGAGACAGGTTGGGGCTGAGACCAGGGACCCTTTGCTATCGTGCTTGTCCCTGTACAAATGTCTCCTCAAGCAACAAAATAAAAGAAATAAGGGACTAAAAATAACCGCATACATGTGCAGTTGGGACAAATTATGGACAACAAGATACAAAAGGACCAAAAACCCAGTTGCCACTTCTTAAGAGCAAGGAGCAAAAGCAGGGTACTATGCATGTCCCTTGCACACAATACCACCAAAAGGATGGGCAAAACACCTAAGCCACCCTCAGACCCAACACCTGAACCCACCCCTACCCTCACTCCATATAAGGAACCAGTTTGCCCCACCTTAGGGAGTGAGCAAGCAAGGGAAACTGTTACTTGTGCTCACTCCCTCCTGCTGCAACAGGAACCCCGATAATGCTCTGCCTGAACTTCCTGTCTAGCCCCTTATCTATTTCTGTTGATTAAGAAGGCCAAGAACTCTGGTTGGTAACAGTAATAGCAAAATCCAAGCCACCAGGAGCGTATGCTATACTTAGGGAACCATATGAAACCAGTGTGGCCAGCGGAGAGGGCTCACAAGGGATCATCAACTGAAGAGTTAAAAACTCATGTAAATGAAATCCACAAAAAAGCTATCAGTAAAAAATATATGTGATTTTAAACTTTGGATTTTGAGTGCCTCAAAGAAAAAGCAGCTACCCCAGCTTTAGTTTTATCCAAATCCAATTTAGGGTAAAGCTGACAAATCAACAAGTCTGAGAGCATAACCTATTACTCAGTTCTTAGATTTAAAAAATTCATTCACATACATGATCAATTCCAAAATTCATTCACAAAATGACCCTATCCTAATTCCTGGATATGACCCCCTCTTTTAACAAGGGTAACTCACAAGATGAATTCTCATAAAATAAGATAGGATATAAAAGTTTAAAAAAGAGAGAGACTGACATTTAAGGTCTCAACCATTAATTTAGGGGGGTGGGGGAGGAGGGGCAGTTAAAAGAGCTGCCTGGAGAAATCTGGTCTGTTTACATTAACATCAGCAGAAACATATGGTTAAAAACAGACAACTTGAATTCTAGATAGCAAAATGTGCTTTCAGAAACCAATATATAACTTTTAGTGATAGTGACTGACATATAAGAATTAATCAAGTTTGGGACCAACTGAAAGGAATAGCCTGAAGAACACTGGCTTAGTGTTCTACTGGTCATCAGCTGAAACAAAGTTTATAACACGATCATTTAAATTCAGAAGAGTAAAATCTGTTCTCCAAGAGGCCAATATACAATATTCAATAACTTTTGAAAGTTACATGAAGTACTCTTCTTTTCACAATGAAAGATGAAGGATTATCCAAAAGGAAGACCTCATGAAAGGCTCCTTTCAAACAGTGGCCCTTGCTGCATCCTCTTGATTAAGGGCTCATAAATAAAAGGAAACAACAGAAGCAACTTATGACTAACCATGGTATAGTATTTCAAACAGTGAGTAACATTATAGTTATTGCAACCAACAAAAAACTCCTTACATTGGTTCAACATGACCTTGATTTTTGTCTGGCCTGTTGGTGACCTGAATTGAAGAGAGATGCCTGGGTTGAAATTTAACTCAGGGTCTGAGATGCTATATCACATGGCTGGAAAGTCAGTAATGTTGCAATTTCAGGAACCCCTGCTCCACTCAATGTGATTGGATGGTGTAAGGGTGAATCTAAGAAGAGCAGTGAAAAATAAAGGTAATTGGTCAGTCTAGGACAGCCCTTGAATAATGTCCAAACATTTGTGAACCGTCTGAATAAACCACTCAGGTTATTTTTAAACAACCAAGGTAACTTTGCTGCCTGCCACGGGCAAGTGCCCTCTAGATTAACGTGGTAAACAATTCCTGAGTGATTTATGACATAAACTCTTTCTCTGCCCTTTACTGAGGGCAGAACTCTTCAGGAGAGCAGGAAAAGGCTTTACTTCTTGATTTATAGGTTAAGACCGAACCAGTCTGAGTTTTTCTGAGTATGAGAATCTAGGCTTAAATAAGACCTGGACTTTAAAAGAGAGATCATATAAGACAAGGAAGAAAGGGTCTTCCATTATCTGCTTCCCTAGAAAGTATACCCTGAGAAGCTGCCAGTGTCTTCTCAGTCTTAGACAGGCTAAGACCTGATTCTAAGAACTATCTTCCCCCGGCTCGTAACAGATGAAACTAAAGGAGAAACTGAGTTTTCTCATTTCACCTGGTAAGTAGTCATATCACTTAGTTCTCAGTATCTTAACATAGACCTCAAATTACCTTTTATTGGGTTGTCCTATTAAGTGGCCTGATTATGCAATAATTTCAAACTGTTACACAGAAACTCAAGTTTCCGTAAAGCAGATCTATGACCTCTATAAAACCATAATCACGGCACATATGATTAATTTTTGTCTGTTTATCACCAGTTCACATCTTAACACAATTTAAGATTTAAGCAATCACATTTCTGTTTCCAACTCTGCTAACAAAACCACTCAATCACTCTAAAAATGAACAATAACATTTATCCAACATAGATACATTCTTCCAGCATATTTAAAAAAGCCTACAGTAATACAGCATTAACTAAAAGCATTTGGATAATTAATATGGAGAACTAAGGAGATATATATTTTGCAGGAAATAAGAAGAGTTTGCATAAATCTTCATTTCATTATTACTAATGAAATATATGATGCAAATATATGCAATATATTTATAAAACAGAAGCTCACAGACATAAAAGACAAAATTCTGGTTACCGAAGGGAAAAACGGAGGGGGGGATAAATTGGGAATTTGAGAGTAACATACACACACTATTATATATAAAATAGATAAACAACAAGGACCTAGTGTGTAGCACAGGGAACTATACTCAATATTTTGTAATAACCTATATGGGAAAAGAATCTGAAAAAGAATATATACACATATAACTGAATCATTTTGCTGTATAACTGACACTAACACAACATTGTAAATCAACTATACTTCAATAAAAAATAAATTAAAAGAAGAAATATATGACATTAACCACACAAAGAACTTCAAATTTATTAGTCATCATTTAAATCAATGGGATAAATTGCTAGCTTCTAGAAAGATTGTGGATAGGATTTTGAACCGTTCTGAGGACAGAATAGATCCTAAATGGACACTCATTAAATTGAGCAGTCAGTCACAGGGAGTAAAAACTAATTTTTTAAGAATAGAGCGTTGAGATAAAATTCTAACCTGAACTTGGTACCTTTGTGTCCCCAAATCTAGAGTGTCTTGCACATAAAATAGGCATCAACAATGACAACGTGAATGAATGAGCTGATTGACTGATTAGTTAATTAATGGAAGAAGGGCAGTTGTATAATAAAACTAAGGCTAAAAAGGGAAAAAGGCATCTGAGTTCATAAGGACAGAAAAAAACATGCCCATTTGGTGCTATTGTTTAGCTATTTCTAGATATACTTTTCAGAGTGAAAGAGTTTGTCACTCAGTCATGTCCGACTCTTTGCAACCCCATGCACTGTAGCCCGCCAGGCTTCTCTGTCCATGGAATTCTGTAGGTAAGAATACTTGAGTGGGTAGCCATTCTCTTCTGATCTTCCCGACCCAGGAAGAATTGAACCTGGGTCTCCTGCATTGCAGGCGGACTATTTGCTATCTGAGCCACCAGGGAAGTTCCAAAGAAGAGTTTATAATAGGAATCAGTGTAAAATACTATTTCAGCCTGGATTTTTCTAGCTCAGAAAAGGTATCTGGGCCAGTCTCATTTTAAATAGGAAAGTGTGTTTATTTCCTTGGAGAGCCTAATGTAAATTAAAGGAATTGATTTCAGGATCATTTTTCAAGGAAGATTATTGAACCCTTTTGTTAAGTCAAATTACTCTGAGCAAGTTTTCTGATATTTAGCTTAAAAAAATATACATAAATACTATCTCCTTTACTATGTCGCCAACTCTTAGTGGGATAAGCAATTTTGAAATTAAACATCCATTTCCATTTCTTAAGCAGTCTAAACCTAGATTTAGGAATTTAAGGGAAGGCACAGTTGCTTTTTACTACAAGGAATAAATAATAAGAGGAAGGCAGTTTGATCCTAACCATATCTCTCTGCTAATACCCCAAGTTTTAAGATTTATAGTTTCCAGTAAAACTTTATCAAATGGGTGAGTGAGTGAGTGAAATTCCCTCAGTCATGTCCAGCTCTCTGCAACCCCATGGACTGTCCATGGAATTCTCCAGGCCAGAATACTGGAGTGGGTAGCCTTTCTCTTCTCCAGGGGATCTTCCCAACCCAGGGATTTAACCCAGTTCTCCTGCATTGCAAGCAAATTCTTAACCAGCGGAGCTACAAGGGAAGCCCAAGAACACTGGAGTGGGTAGCCTATCCCTTCTCCAGGGTATCTTCCTGACCCAGGAATCGAACCAGGGTCTCCTGCATTGCAGGCAGATTCTTTACCAACTGAACTACCAGGGAAGCCCTATCAAATGGGTAGATAGATGGATAAATTTTATTTTTGTTCATGGATCCATAATTGCTACTGACAATCCATAATTACTACTGAGGAAATTGCTACTGAGTTATCTCTCTTCACTTTTGAGGCTAGTGGCAAGGAAGTAAATAAATATACTTGGTCACAGTCCTAAAATAAAACAAACCTTTATTGTCCCCTTCCCATAAAGAAATCAACATTAGACGGACTGAGAAAATTATAATTGTTACTAATTCACTGAAGCACTTATTGAGTATCTCTGGAGAGAAAGGATGAATAAAATATGGTTCTTAAATTCTGAAGGCTTACAGTCCAGGTATGAATTCAGACTGGTAAGGTAAGTTTCACTCTAGTATCAGAACCACCATAATAGAACCAGCATGGAGAAGAGAGAGTTCTTTACTCTGCCTAGGGAGTCCAGCAAAATCTCACCAAAGAGCTGATGAGCACACAAGCTCCACTAAGCAAAGAAGCTAGCAAAATGCATCTTCACAAAGGGTAAGTCAATGCAAAAACACAAAGGTAAGAGTCAGCAAGAAAGGCAGTTTGTGAAGCATGTGTACATGGAATGGGATGCTGGGAGTTGAAACTGGAGAGATGAGCCAAGAAAATCTGACCTATGA
This sequence comes from Giraffa tippelskirchi, assembly GCF_054371585.1. NCBI lineage: Eukaryota > Metazoa > Chordata > Mammalia > Artiodactyla > Giraffidae > Giraffa > Giraffa tippelskirchi. The sequence goes on along the minus strand of NC_137281.1, from coordinate 140,259,149 downwards.
AGCTAATGAGTTTGGATTCTATTCTGTAGAAGAGAAATTGAGAGATGTTTTTGGAGAGTGGCTGGATCAGATGTATTTCTCAGTGGATAACTCATTCCATCTTTCCAGGGCAGATCAACATCACCCTTAAATCCAATTAGTTTTCACAAGCCCTTTCCTGGAAAGAATGCCAGGATGGGGGAAAAAATTACTTTTCTGAAGTCATTAATTCATGACTCATACTATCAATACAACAATCACAAGTAATAGGCTGGCCAATAAGAATGTAGGGCCATGGCCAAACTGAAAAAGCTCTGACTTTAAAAAAGGTTTTGCCTTATTTTTTAAATCACTCTCCGGCTCTCTTGGTTTTCACTTTGTAAGTTATTTAGCATCCATATCAGGGTCTAAGGGGCTCTGAGAGAAAATGAGAACAGTAAGGAAACTGGTATCAAAAATTCTCCTATGAAATATGTCCAGGATGTAATGATGTAACATGAGAAAAAAATGTGCAAAACAGTATGTACCATAGAAAAACATTTTTGTCCAGAAAATTCATAGTAAATATGTTCATATATGCATTGAAGAAATGTAAAAGACTATACACAAACTTGCTATCAGTAGTTAAGTCTAACATAATGGGGGATTTTTCCTTTTTCTCCATAATATATTTCTTAAAAGTCTGAATTTTATGAGTATGTACTACTTTTACAAGCAGAAAAACCACTGAAGGATCAATTTGATTTAAATAAAATCTTTCGACAGTGGCCTATAATCACAAAGGTTGTGGGAAGCCAGATAAGTGAACTAAAGCACTTCCATGTGACAATCACCACTAACAAGCAGGTTTGCCCCATTTCTATGTGGTCAACATAACATATCAAAGGCAGAGTTTCTAGATTAGCAGACAATCTTCATTTATCTCCTCACTTTCTTCAGGAAAATGATGTAATTCCTTCCTAAGGTCATTTTTTTCCCCCAAATGTGGACTTTAAAATGATGATTTTTAATACTGAATATTTTACTGTTAGTCTGTATGAGCAGCAAATAATCTTTAGCTTTTGTCTTTGTGAGAAACAAATATTCAAGTTGGGCCTGCCAAATTTCCTCCTCTTGGGGGAGCAATAAACTGAAATGGTGAGCTGAAGACATTCAAGATATCTCATGAGCTTCCCAGGTGGCTCAGATGGTAAAGAGTCCACCTGCAATGCAGGAGACAGGGGTTTGATCCCTGAATCAGGAAGATCTCTAGGAGAAGGGAATGGCAGCCCACTGCAGCATTCTTGCCTGGAGAATCCCATGGACAGAGGAGCTTGGCGGGGTATAGTCCATGGGGTCGCAAAGAGTCAGACACAACTGAGTGACTAACATAACAGCAAGATGTCTTATAGTCACAGCAGGTCGCAACTAAAGATCCGTGTGCCACAACTGAGACTCGGCAGCAGCCAAATAAATCAAAAATTTTTTAAAAAATATGTCTTCATGTGTTCCACTTCCCCTGCATAGAAACTCTGAATCTTTAAGGCTAAGTCTAACCCATCAGCAATAACCTTATTATATAGTTAGCCTTCATTTTTCAAAGTGCACTCTTACATTTTATTTCATATGATTCTCCTAATTCTATGAGACCATTGGAGAAAGAACTTATCTCCATCTTTTTGCTCTTCATGATTTTTACATTTGAAGAGATACTCAGCTGGGAAAGGGCAGTAAATAGAAAAGGAATGCATTCCCAGTGCATAAAATCTGGAGGAAAAAAAAGTAAAAAACAGAACAAAACAAAACAGAACCAAGCCAAAGAATCATTCATAGTCTTACCACCAGACATAGCACTGTTACTCCTTGTGTCTAATAAATCTTCTCTATATTCTATTAAGTGTTGTGTTAGTCGCTGAGTTGTGTCCGACTCTTTGCGACCCCATGGACTGTAGCCTACCATGCTCCTCTGTCCATGGGATTGTCCAGGCAAAAGTACTGGAGTGGGTTGCCATTTCCTATTAAGCCCATTTTAAAATGAGAAAATTTTCACATGACTAATCAACATCAAAACTAGGGCTGAAATTCATGAACATGTTCCATCACACCAGGAAGCTCCTTTCTTCCTGCCGACCTTTCCCTTTCACGATGCCCAAGCATTATAAAGAAGAAAGCTTCAGGGACTTCCCTGGTGGTCCAGTGGCTAAGATTCTATGCTGCCAGTGCAGGGGGCCTGAGTTCGATTCCTGGTCAAGGAACTAGATCCCACATGCTGTAACTAAGACCCGACACAGCCAAATAAATAAAATAAATATTTAAGAAAAGAGGAAAGCTGCAGAAAAAGATTCTGATACATTCATATTTTGTTTCCATGTACTATGTAAACTTACCAATGGTCTTTGGAAATAGACACCTCTAGTATAAAAAACAATTGTTGAACTCAATGATCTCTAAAATTCTCTTTAACTCTGAAACAATTCCAATCTTCTCTGAATGAAAAAAGGCCAGAGAGCAGGGGCGAGAATCAGAGTCAAAAGGATATAAGATGGGAACGAATTAAGTAAGTCAAAAATCTCTTAAATAAGGTGTTAACAAAGCTAGAGTCAAAATCACAAACTGATGTCTTAAGTTGGAATGGGGGTCAACTAAGGAAAGACAAACAAGTCCAGAAGGATGAGGCTGAACCAACAAATACATCTGTCAGAGACGGCTGATTGTGCACAGAGCCTACTTCCTCTTCTACCTGGACACATAGCTACGTCACATTTTCTAGTTGTCCTTATGTTCACTATGGCCGTATAAGTCCAAGCCAATGGAATATGGATGGGACTGATCTGAGACACTTCCAGGGTTGACCTCCAAAAACCTCCCATATGCAAATCTTCATGTGCTTTCTTCTTCCAAAGTGACCTTGGAAGTCACTTGTTGAAAACGACTGAGCTACAAAGTGGAAGGAATTTCTGCTTGGAGAAGAGCTTTCCACCAACTAAGAACATCTAATTAAATTTGATAGGAGTAAGAAATAAATTTGAATTCACTGAGTCATTGAGATTTAGGAGTTTATATATGAAAACAACTAGTGTTAGGTAACAAATCAAATAGGCCCTGTGGGCAAGGCCAGACCCTGACATAGTCATGGATAAGCCTGTCTTCCTCAATCTAGGGCCATTAACTGCTGACTAGACTTTGATAGGAAAATGCTAACAGCACACTGAATGCTTTCTTGTCAGTGAATTCATACTCTGAATTTCACATAGGTTAAGAAAGTCAAATGATAGATAGAATCATACATATGTTATAAGCAAATCATGAAAAGATGCAATGAAATCCAAATACCCAATCAAGTTTTGAGAAGACTTTGATCGCATTTTATGGTGAGAAAATCATAATAAAAATCAATTATAGCACATAGAAAAAGAAATGCAAAAAGGCAAAATGGTTGTCTGAGGAGGCCTTACAAATAGCTGAGAAAAGAAAAGAAGCTAAAGGCAAAGAAGAAAAGGAAAAATATACCATCTGAATGCAGAGTTCCAAAGAATAGCAAGGAGAAATAAGAAAGCTTTCCTCAGTGATCAATGCAAAGAAACAGAGGAAAACAATAGAATGGAAAGACTAGAGATCTCTTCAAGAAAATTAGAGATACCAAGGGAATATTTCATGCAAGATGGTCACAGTAAAGGACAGAAACAGCATGGACCTAACAGAAACAGAAGATATTAAGAAGAGGTGGCAAGAACACACAGAAGAGCTATACAAAAAAGACCTTCATGACCCAGATAACCACAATGGTGTGATCAGTCACCTAGAGCCAGAATCTTGGAATGTGAAGTCAAGTGGGCCTTAGGAAGCATCGCTACAAATGAATCTAGTAGAGGTGATGGAATTCCAGTTGAGCTATTTCAAATCCTAAAAGATGATGCTGTTAAAGTGCTGCACTCAATATGTCAGCAAATTTGGAAAACCCACCAGTGGCCACAGGACTGGAAAAGGTCAGTTTTCATTCCAATCCCAAATAAAGGCAATGACAAAAAATGTTCAAACTACTACACAATCGCAGTCATCTCACATGTTAGCAAAGTAATGCTCAAAATTCTCCAAGCTAGGCTTCAACAGTACGTGAAGGACTTCCAGATGTTCAAGCTGGATTTAGAAAAGGCAGAGGAACCAGAGATCAAATTGCCAACAACTGTTGGATCATAGAAAAGGCAAGAGGGTTCCAGAAAAACATCTACTTCTGTTTATTTACTATACTAAAGCCTTTGACAGTGTGGCTCACAACACACTATGGAAAATTCTTCAAGAGATGGGAATATCAGACCACCTTATCTGCCTCCTGAGAAGTCTGTATGCAGGTCAAGAAGCAACAGTTAGAACTGGACATGGAACAATGGACTGGTACAAAATTGGGAAAGGAGTACATCAAGGCTGTATATTGTCACCTTGCTTATTTAACATATGTGCAGAGTACAGTGTGAAATGCTGGGCTGAATGAAGCTCAAGCTGGAATCAAGATTGCCGGGAAAAATATCAATAACGTGAAACATGCAGATAACATCACCGTTATGGGAGAAAGTGAAGAGGAACCGAGGAGCCTCTTGATGAAAGTGAAAGAGGAGAGCTAAAAAGCTGGCTTAAAAATCAACATTCAAAAAACTAAGATCATGGCATCCAGTCCCATCACTTCATGGCAAATAGATGGGGAAACAATGGAAACAGTGAGAGACTATTTTCTTGGGCTCCAAAATCACTGCAGGTGGTGACTGTAGCCTTGCTCCTTGGAAGAAAAGCTATGACCAACCTAGACAGCATATTAAAAAGCAGAGACATTACTTTGTCAACAAAGGTCCATCTAGTCAAAGCTATGGTTTTTCTAGTAGTCATGTATGGATGTGACAACTGGACCATAAAGAAAGCTGAGCACTGAAGAACTGATGCTTTTGAACCGTTGTGTTGGAGAAGACTCTTGAGATTCCCTTGGACTACAAGGAGATCCAACTAGTCAATCCTAAAGGAAATCAGTATTCATTGAATATTGAATATTCATTGGAAGGACTGATGGCTGAAGCTGAAACTCCAATACTTTGGCCACCTAATGCAAAGAACTGACTCATTTGAAAAGACCCTGATGCTGGGCAAGATAGAAGGCAGGAGGAGAAGGGGACAACAGTGGATGAGATGGTTGGATGGCATCAACGACTTGATGGACATGAATTTGAGCAAGCTCTGGGAGTTGGTGATGAACAGGGAAGCCTGGTGTGCTGCAGGCCAAGGGGTTGCAAAGAGTCGGACACAACTGAGTGACTTAACTGAATTGAACTGATAGCATATAGATTTTCCAAATCAGATATGCAAAAGGGAGAAAGGGCAAGTGGTATGAATTGGAGGGGACATATTTGTGTCCCCCCCAAATTCACATATTGAAACTCTAATTCCCAAATTGATAGTGTTTGGAGATGGAGCCTTTGGGAGGTAATTAGGTCATGAGAGTAGAACCCTCATGATGGGATTAGTGTCCTTACAAGAAGAAACACAAGAGCTTTCTTTTCTTCTTGCTGGTCATGTGAGGATAGAGTGAGAAGGGGGCTATGATAGAGGTAAAATAAAACTAATATTTAGAGAAACTCTACCATATCCTAGAAACTTTCACATATTTATTCTTAGTTAAGTCTCACAACAAATCTGGGTGGTACTTATTATTATTCTCATTTTCATGAAAGAAGAAATCAAGATCATAGCAATTAAGTAATTAACTGAATTACACATTCAGGAAGTGGTGCGGCCTACATTAAGCCCTAATGTGTCTCACTGCAAAGTTCATGCTCTTTTCACTATGTCCTTGCTACCTTTATATCTGTATGCATCTCAAGGGATTTGCAAAAGTCTCTCTGACTCTACTACACTTCCTGGACGACCTCAAAGGTGACAGCCTCATGTCTCACCAATCTAGGTACAGTCAGAGAGTCAATGCTCTTTAAATCTCCAAAAAACAAAGAGGCAAAGCCTTCAACATTTTCCCCAAAAGGTGGTCTCTTAGAACATGCTTGGGGAAGATATTTAGAACTCATCTCTGCAGTGGATGTTTTTTTCCAGCTTCTGGCAGGTAGTGAGAAGATTAACATCTCTGGCTCAGTTTTACCACATGAACATTTCACGTGAGCACAGGCACATATTAGCTGCCTGCACTTCAAGTCACCTGACCTTCAAGCCAGATCACCCATCCTCAGAAACTGACATACATCAAGAGGACATGTGAGGACTTCCCTGGTGGTCCAGCGATTAAGACTCTGTGCTTCCAGTGCAGGGGGCTCGGGTTCGATCCCTGGTCAGGGAACTAAGATCCCACATGCCACGTGGTGAGGCCAAAAATATTTTTTAAAAAGAGGACCTACGAAAAAAGCATCCAAATTAAATGGGGTATTAAAATATTTACAGAACTTATACAGTCCCTGTTCAAGCAAACTCTGATGCCCTCAAATCTACAAACACATTTGTTATACTATGTGAAAGCAGTACATTTGGAGATAAAGTTAAAACCGACATGCTGATCTGAACTAGTGGGCAACAGACTGAAATGCTTACAGCAGTCAAAATTGGAAAAAGGAAATCACAGACTTACCCAGTACAGTTCATAGCTGTTAATTTAGCTTTGGAAAAATCTCTCCTAAAGGAGAACTTCTAAATGGAAGCCACAAGATGGCCTGAATAATGGCAGTGGTTTGTAAGGGGGGCCAACAACCCAGGAGAGCACAGGGACCACACAATAGACACACGGCTTCTCAAGTCCCTTTTCCCTTCAACCACTGTATCATCACAGCAAAACCCCTCAGACTGCCCCAGGGCTTGAAATTCTTCATCTACAATGCTCATATAATTATATTCTTTAGGAAGGTATTGGATCTAAATGAAAAAAATAAATGTACTGTTTAAAGTCAATTGTACTTATTAGCCATATAAGATTGGAGAACAGGATGCCTGACTTTTACTCAGAGTTTTTCCAGTGACTCACTGTGTAATTCTGAGGCCAGAGTCCTTTGATCTTTAGTTCCTTAGCCCATAACCAGGGAGTTTTAAATTGTGCCCCCAACCCCCGCCAGTCCTTTTGGAGGGACCTTTTCCAGCTTCTTTTGCCCTCAGATGAAAGGATCTATAGACGTGGAAAATTGTTGTTTGGTGATTTCCTATATCCCCCTTTCTAGAATTTCAGCCGTTCTCCTTTTACATCTGAGGGACACTGCAGAGAAATCACTGCTGTGCACAATTGAAGCCACAGGCTTAAAATTTCACTGTTGGAGGGGCAGGCTGAGAAGGAACAAGTCCGGCTTTAACACCACAAATATCTCCAATTACCAAATGTGGGCAGACAGAATACAAAAAAAACAAGGAGAGATAGAAAGGCCCTTGGTATTCTTCAAAGCTTCCCTTGTGGGATGAAAGTTCTTCTTTGAGGCTTCCAAGGCAGAAAGCCTGGGCAGCCTGCACACCTGGAGTGCATTAGTGGGCCCTGGACTTGAGGTGAAACAGGCTGAATTTCATCTAGATGCTTCCCACAATCCATTCTCATAAAAGCTCACAGTAATTTACCAGCTTAGGAACACGGCATGGTATTCATGGAGCACTGAACCCTGGGATTACCTTCCAGAGTCGCAGGATAAATCCCACTGCTCATCTATGTAAACACACTTTCATCTTGATTACCTTGAGCTCAAGGAGAGTTTCATTTTGTTTGCTGTGGCACAGGGTCAAGACCAAAACCCACCCTCAAATCATTCTCATACCCCTCCCAGAAGCCTTTCAAAGAGCATCCAAACGTTGATGTAATAATAAGTGAGTTTTCACATTAGGCTGCCTGCTAACCTAAATACAAGACACTCCATGCTTCTACTGTTTGCCTCCCTTTCCTCACCAGCCTCATGGAGGTGATACTGGCTTCTCTTCCCACTTCCCTATCTTAGTGCTCCCAACCTATACGGACAGGAATGCTCACAGCAGACACCAGACAGGATCCAACTTCACCGTGATGGCCACATGGCTGCTCTCATCCAGAAAAAAAGCCCTTTTGTCTTTCCACATTTCCTCATCTTTTCCTTACCTCTTGAAGTATGTAACGCAGCATAAGGGCTCGCCCCACCTCTGTGATTATCTATTATTCTTTGCATCTGCTCCCTAAGGTATCTCTCCCCACTCCCATCTACTTAAAGAAGAAATAGTGCATTAGGCCAGGGACTCTGGAGTTAAACGTTCTGCTGCTGCTGCTACTGCTGCTGCTAAGTCGCTTCAGTCGTGTCCGACTCTGTGCGACCCCATAGACGGCAGCCCACCAGGCTCCGCCGTCCCTGGGATTCTCCAGGCAAGAACACTGGAGGGGGTTGCCATTTCCTTCTCCAATGCATGAAAGTGAAAAGTGAAAAGTGAAGTCGCTCAGTCGTGTCTGACTCTTGGCGACCCCATGGACTGCAGCCTACCAGGCTCCTCTGTCCATGGGATTTTCCAGGCAAGAGTACTGGCGTGGGGTGCGATTGCCTTCTCTGGTTAAACGTTCTAGGCTCTGCAAATTCATGACGTGCATGCCCTTGGAAAAGTTACTCAGCCTCTTTTTGCTTCAGTTTCCTAATTTGAAAAATGAGGATAATGATGCCAGCAACCTCGTAGAGTTGTAAAGATCAAATATATGATAAAAACAGCTCATATAATTCAATAACAAAAATACAAGCTAATTGAAAAATGGGCAGAAGAACTAAACAGATACTTCTCTAAAGAGACATACAGACAGCCAATAGGCATATGAAAAGATGGTCATCATCACTAATTATTAGAGAAATGCAAATCAAAACTACTATGAGGTATCACCTCACGTTGGTCAGAATGACTATGATTAAAAAGTCTGCAAATAATAAATGTTAGAGAGGCTGTGGAGAAAAGACGTTGTTGAAAAACACACTATAGAAAACATAATGCTTCATACAACTGAAAATAGTTACCATATGACATAGCAATCCTGCTCCTCAGCATATACCCAGAGAAAAGTATAATTCCAAAAGATACATCCACCCCATGTTCATAGCAGAACTATTCACAATAGCCAAGACCTGGAAACAACCTAAATGTCTGTCAGATCGCCAGTCCAGGTTCTAGGCTGGTGCACTGGGATGACCCTGAGGGATGAGATGGGGAGGCAAGTGGGAGGGGGGTTCAGGATGGGGAACACATGTACACCCATGGCTGATTCATGTCAATGTATGGCAAAACCACTACAATATTGTAAAGTAATTAGCATCCAATTAAAATAAACTAATTTAAAAAATTTTTTTAAATGTCAACAGATGAATGAATAAAGAAGATACACACATACAATGGAATATTACTCAGCCATCTAAAAGAATGAAACAATGGATGGACCTAGAGCTTATCATACTAAGAAAAGTAAATCAGAAAGAGAAAGACAAACACAATATGATATCACTTATATCAGAATCTAAAATATGACACAAGTGAGCATATCTATGAAACAAAGACTCACAGACATGGAGAAGAGACTTGTGGTTGCCAAGAGGGAGGAGAGATGGGGGAGGAGAGGATTGGGAGTTTGGGATTAGCAGATGAAAAGTAGTGTATATAGGATGGATTAATTTAAAAAGTCCTACTGTATAGCACAGGGAACTATATTCAATATCCTGTGATAAATCATAATGGAAAAGAATATGAAAAAGAATATAGATATATATAACTGAATCACTTTGCTATACAGCAGAAATAAGCACAACAATGTAAATCAACTATCAGTTCATTTCAGTTCAGTTCAGTCGCTCTTTGCAACCCCATGGACTACAACACATCAGACTTCCCTGTCCTTCACCAACTCCCGGAGCTTGTTCAAACTCAAGTCCACCTAAAATATTTTTTTAAAGGATCAATACACGATGTTATAATAGTGTCTAAAATGTCATAATGCATGATGATGAACATGATGATACTTCCATTACCAATGCTGAGTACTTTTATTAGAATGATTATTCCTCTAACCGGTCCCCTCTAATAGTACAGTATAGTCATGTACTGTTACCAGTACAGCCTCATCTATCAGTGGACAGATGAACTGCTACTTGCAAACACAATGAGCAAAGGCAAATGGAGGTACTTGTAAGCATGCTATGGGATAAACAAGTTTGAGCAAGTATTAGTCAAGGGCAAAATAAAGATGAATGGGGTGGAGCGCTCTAAATACTCTGTGCTCCATCAAACTAAATGCTCCAAAAATGCAGGTGATGGTTCAGAATCTGCCCAAATTTGGCATATTTTAAGGCGACAGGTGCTGAAACTCCTTTCCTTGACTGTTGTTGTTGCTCAGTCGCTAAATTATGTCCAGCTCTTTGTGACTCCATGGCCTGTAGCCCACCAAGCTCCTCTGTCTATGGGATTTCCCAGGCAAGAATACCAAGGATGACTATTTGAGTTAGGCAATGCTCTGGCCTATACGTGTTCTTCAGAACTGAGCAACTGTTGGTGTCAAAGGCCCAACTCTAGTCACAGAATGCCTGGGAGGAATACACACATAGACATTGTCTACCATTTGTAAAGGAATCAACTGTCTTGAAGTAAGACCTGAAGTGGCTGGAATCCTAGTCTTTGTGGCTCCTTGTAAGCCATTTGTATTCTGAGCATGATGTTTGGCATAACACTCCTATGGTGTGAAGGACGTGTTGTCTGTTTACCCATGTCACAGACGAGCACTCTAACACGTGAGCCCTTCGGCAGTATTACTCCCAACACATACAATAATTATATAGCATAATATTTTTCAAGTTGTTCTCCTATCTAAATTATGTTATCACGAGAGATGTCCTTTGAAAACAATATTACAGGTACTACAGAGTAATTACTACCCATTTTTGTGTATCATGGCATAGAAAGGTTGTGAAGCATTGCTCTAGACTAATACCAGAAAGAAACCTACCATTCATTAAGCTCCAAACATTTATTGATAACTTGGTAAGTACAACCTAGTAAGTAAAACTAGGCCTTTACTATTCTGTACTTTAATTTCCTATCTATAGGTCAGAGATAAAATATACATATTTATCTCTTTGGATTGATCTGAGGGTAATATTAGCTATAAGTGCTTTGAGATTTTTAGGTGAATAAAAAATAATTTAAATATTTATTTTTAATTTGCTGAATGAAATCTATCTTATCTCCAAGCAGATTCTTGCCAAGAAAGAAAAAAAATATATAGATATAACAGAGCCTTATCCTAAAAACAAAGCCTGTAATCCAGGGATTATATATGAAGAGAATCTACCACATTCTAGAGTAACAAGGAAATCACATTCCAATAAACAGTAATTTAATGATAAAAGGAATGCTAACACATACTGGAAGTAGCTCCTTTATCTTCAAAGGAAAAAATATTAATGAAGGAAGAAGGGGTTTTACTGTACTTTGCAAGAAGGTGGCACTAATCTCACCTGCTTCTATGTCCAAAATGCCAATATACTCCCACAAGACTTTGACAAACACACACTTGGCATTCTCTGTGATTCAGACCAGAGCAACATTTTCATTTATGCATCTCATTCAAAGTGCCCTTTATTTCAACTTCTTCAACAGAACCAAATACTTTGCTCGAGTTCTGACCTCAAAGAATCCTGTCTTGTGTCTGCCTGAAAAAATTGGGCAAAATGATTTTTTTACAACCCAAACAACATCAATTGCCAGCCACACAAAACAGGAGCACTGAAATGGATGTGTTAGTGTGGGGAAAGCTTTCACGGTGCTATACTGAGAACTCCTTTCTCTCTTGACCCTACATTCTGCCAATTTCCAATATGTTAGCTATGGGCCAGGACTGGGAAGAAGTCCAGATGCAGCCTAAAAATTCTTTGGTTGACTTATAGGAATAAGAGAAAATAAAACAGCCTGACCTTCAAATTTTTAACAAAGAAGGATTTGGAAAGGAATGTGATTAAATAAGCTGTGTGTAGTTTAATTACTTGGATGACCGAAATCTTAATCCAATCTCCAATGCCAGCTCCTCACATGATTATGGTCAAGTACCAACCCCATTTTGTCATTCATGAAACCGACAGTATAGGCAGGGAGATGATGACGGAAGAAAGTGTGTACAGCACACTGTAACATGGAAAGTGGTAACAGTAAAGCATATAAAACAGTAATAGTCTCTCCAGCAGCTGTAGAAAGCATATTCCAATTAATTGGATCCCCAGGGAAGAGTCTTAGAATTTTGATAAATGAGTCCAAAGTTAAAGACTAAAAAGCTACCTATCAATTCATTGAATCCAGGTCTTTGCTTTGCAAAGAGATATGGGTTTCCAGTTTATGCTTACTGTTATCAAAACAGCCTCAGGGCAGGGAAGGAGGGTGAGAAAAGGAGAAGACCCTGATTCTTGCAAAATGAAGAAGGCACACAGTCACCAGCTCAATGCTAGGAAAGTGCCTTAATGAATGAAAGCAGTGCTGACGTGATCTGGTACTCTACCCACCTGGATGAGCTGCCCCTTTCAGGTAATGTCAAGGTCATGTGCACTGAGCTGTTAAAGATACCTAAGGAGGAAAATGTTCTCCAGCAAGGTAACTTTCTTTAAAGTATTCTCAGCCCCTAGACATCTTGGTCATCTCAACAGTGACTCAAGGAATAATAGATAAGACCAGGAGAAAGGTTGGTCAAAGGTCAGGAGATTTGACCCTTTTGGCTGGACAGTTCGATTCTTTTAACCCTTGGAAGGCTTTCTTAAACTAATCTTATTTATATGTGTTGCTAGGAGTTTCAGCTGAGTGTTTTTTTTTTAAAAGCTTCATTACCTTTCATTTCCATTTCTTCCCTCTCATTCTCTCTCCCTTTTGTTTCCCCTCCCTTTCCCTCCTCCTTTCTCTTTCCTTTTCTCACACTCTCTCAAATCAATTTAGAATTGTTGGAGAAACTTCAATGATAATGCCAAAATTTAAATAATTTTATATTTTCTCCTTATGAAAGAACTTCAGCTCTAAGCGAAATGATAACTACTTGTGATGGATCACATGTTTTTAAAGAACCATTGAAGAAACCTAGTTACACTTGAAAAATGGATATTGCTAGAGGGGAATCAGTAAAGCACACATAATTAGATTACTCTGGTAATGGGCAGCAATAGGATCATTCTAATAAACAAGATCATTCTGAAAAAAAAAAGATCCTTCTCTAAAAACAAGAACCTAAGTGCCTTTATGTGCACACACGTGCATAAACAGAGGCAGCTGCTGGTGGGCTGAGTGTCTTTCTGGCATCCAGGGAAAGGTGTTACTTTTAAAGGTTTCCAGGAGAAACATCACTGAGTATGTCTGTGTATAGCATTACGTGTTGTTTGCCCTTGAAAGGACATGTGGCAATATACACTCAGTGGCATTCTAGAGTCTAGGAGAATAAGCTGTCACAGAAACAAGTTTAAATCCTCAATATTATCTTTCTTGGCTCATTCTTGTAGTTATAGCTTGGGATAAAAGAGCTCCTTTGCTCATTTCATGACATGGCTCAACTGTGGATGGCAAACTTGATGACAATATTATAAACAAAGTGATTTAGAACAGGTCTCTAGTAAAAAAACAGAACTCAAGTCTTGGCATAGGGCAGTTGATTAATAAGCTCCGGGTCCAAGAAATGCATACTCTCACTGGTAACTGAAACAATCCAGCAGCCTTCTCTGGTAGTTACCTGGGTGACATTGTTCTGTTATCCTACCCTGTTTGGGCACTGTTATAACTATTTCAAGGTTGGTTACCATTTGATTCCCAGAATCTGGATATTCATGGTCCAAAGTTTACCTTTTTGTATTTAAAATGGATGTGTTCAGAAGTCTTCAATATGAAACATTAACAACTATAAATTCATGCAATGTTCATCCTCTCTGGAGACTGAAAGTCTTTATTGATGCTACTTTGTTTTAGTTTTTAATGCTACAGACATTTCATTCCTCACTATCCTTATGGACAAATCATCAAAGGATAATTGAGTTGCCAAGGTAAAGGCAACGGTGAAGCTGAGAAGTGAAATCTGAATTTCCTGATTCACTATTTCACCACTAGATTGTATTATATTATTTTTAGAAATGACCAAGTATTTGAGAGCTAAGAGTGCAGATTTTGGAACTAGTCAGACCTGTGTTTGAATTTGTTTCCCTGTTTACTGTTGTGGATCTTGAATAAGTGACTTAACCTCTAGTTTTCACTTTCTACCCTTCACGCAAAGTCCCAGAAAAGTAGGTAAGTGTGAGCTGATGTTTCCCAAAATGCATACACCTAAGAAACAAAATCTGTCTCTTCATCTCCCAGAGTTAAGGACTAGATAGACTGGTAAGTCAACACACACTCAGAATGCAGCTAATAGAACACACAGCCATGAAATCAAAAGATCTTTGCTCCTTGGAAGAAAAGCTATGACAAATATAGACAACATATTAAAAAGCAGAGACATCACTTTGCCAACAGAGGTCCATATAGTCAAAGCTATGGTTTTTCCAGCAGTCATGTATAGATGTGAGGGTTGGACCATAAAGAAGGCTGAATGCCAAAGATTGATGCTTTTGAATTGTGGTGCTGGAGGAGACTCCTGAGACTCCCTTGGACCACAAGGAGATCAAACCAGCCAATATTAAAGGAAATCAACCCTGAATATTCATTGGAAGGACTGATGCTGAAGCTGAAGCTCCAATACTTTGGCCACCTGATGCGAAGAGTGAACTCATTGCAAAAGACTAATGCTGAGAAAGAATGAAAGCAAAAGAAGGCCGCGGCAGAGGATGAGATGGTTAGATAGCATCAGTGACTCAACGGACATGAATCTGAGCAAACTCTGGGAGACAGTGAAGGACAGGGGTACCTGCGTGCTGCAGTTCATGGGGCCATAAAGAGTTGGACATGACTGAGCGGCTGAACAACAACAAAAAGAACACAACACCCAAATGGAGCCCCAGCTCACCAGGAGGAGCCAGTCAGTCAGAGCACAGGACTAGCAATTTCCTGATGACCGCAGTAAACAGGCTGCTATATCAGTTACTGCAATAGAAGAACAAAGGAAGGAAAAACAGGTAACACCTCAATGACAGATATTGCAAATTCTTTGTAATTATTCTAAAGAGTGAATGTGTAGTCAAGAATCATGAAGCCATCATCTTTGAACTGTCAGATTTTCAGATGAGAAAGTGGAGGCACGAAGAGGTTTACCCAACAGAATAAGTAGCAGTAGAAAGATCTGAACCTAGGTCAGACTCATCCATACATGTTCTGTCGATACTATGAATTTACTAGAAGATGATGATCCAATGTGTAAATGTTAACTGAGAACTTATCTCAGCCACCTGGAATTTAAACAGACACCATAAATTTCAGAACTTGAATTTGATTTAGGAACCATAAAAGAACTCTGGTCTTACTGGTGAGCACTGGCACACTTAGTATCAAGCCCCAGCAATGATTTAGACAGAAAAGCATCACAGGGTGAGTCAGCAATAGCTCACCTGATACAACCCAAAATAGGTGTTTCTTAGTTGTATTCCACGTAAAGACTACCTCATGTCAGCTATGTTTATAAACCATGATGAGCTCATCCCAAACACAGGTGGGAAGGCCATGAACAAGTACACCTACCAAGTCTTTTTAAGCTACGCCTATAATGAAGAAAGTGGAAATAAGCTATCTGATGCATTCAGTACTTAAATTACCCTACACGACTGATGAAACTCAAATACTGTGCCTCTTTGGTATGCTCTGTGATAGTCGCTCAGTTGTGTCTGACTCTTTGTGACCCCGTGGACTGTAGCCTGCCAGTCTCCTTTGTCCGTGGAATTCTCCAGGCAAGAATACTGGAGTGGGTTGCCATTTCCTTCTCCACTGGTATGCTTTACTTTGATTATAAACATTTCAACTACATTTAAGTTCAGCAAAAGCATCTTGAGCTTTCCCTCACCATTGACAGCAAAAGGATGAAAAAGGACTTTGAAGTTGTGAGTTTCCATTGGATAGGAAAAAAAAACATGAAGAAGAAAGAAATGAAACGACAAAATACAGTATATTAGTATACAAAAAGATCATGTAACTAAACCAATGTATTGCGTTATTTCATTTTTAATCTTTCAGGAAAATCTTGATCACCAGGATTCAAAGTATGGCTGGAGAAAGGGAGCAAACATCCTGTTCCTTTCTCATGGGCAAATATTTTTTTAATATTTACACTAATTGAATACCAGTATTTTCAAGGAGCATTAAACTAAAAACCAAGATGAGGATTATAATACCACAGAGCTCAACCATCTATAGCATTAAATTTTCTTGTGTAATGCAGGATTAATCAACATGAGGTTTAATTAACTCATTCTATTCACTGCAAGTTCAAATAGATGGGTCAGAATAGATGTGTAGTTCTCCTTGACAAGACGATATTTAAGTAAAGAATGGAGACGGCGAGGGAGTTAGTTATGTGATTATCAAGGAGAAGAGCACGTTAGTCACTAACCTGATCCAACCCAACACTCCTAGTCTCGGCCCCACTGGATGGAGTCTCACCACATGCTCTTGGCTTTGCTCCAGCATTGTTCCCTCTTTTCAACATAGCTTGTCTTAGGTTCATATGCTTTACTTTTAAATAGCTTCCATTAAAGAGCTTTTAACACTAAATCTAAGTTGCTCTGATCTTAGCTTGGGGTCACTGAGGCCCATCAACACTACATCCTTGTCTTAGTCAAATTGATGTTTTTTGTTTTTTGTTTTTCTCTTTCTCATTGTTATTCTTTCTTTCTTGACTATCTGGACTCTAAAATCTACCAGAAAGTAGAACTCAGCAGCGCCTCCACCAGAGGCTAAATGTGCAGAGTAAGAAGATAGCAAAATATGTAAGGGTCATTAGGAAAATAACAGGAGGAGTAGTTTGAGTAAGCTCCAGGAGTTGGTGATGAACAGGTAAGCCTGGCGTGCTGCAGTCCATGGGGTCATAAAGAGTCAGACACAACTGAGTGACTGAACTGAACTGAACTGAGGAATTAATAGGAGTTGCTAATTAACATGGGTTAGTCAGTGCCATAATTACAAAGATGCCCTGCAGAGTAAGTTTCTAGTGGTTGAGGTTTCAGTGGCTAGAACCTTCCCCTTCACAGACCAGTATGTGGCCACAGATGTCAATATAATAACCTACGTTGGAGTATTTTGTATATTTTACCCATTTTAAGACTTCGCTCTTTCAGTGCTGTGCATTTTTCCTTGAGTAAATATTTATCTATGCAGTCTAGTGGTTACAGCCCAAGGAAAGAAGCCATAAAACATGGCTTCTTTCGGCTACTGCTTTTCAATATGACACTGTGAAAGTCATTTTTCCTCTTCAGTTCCCTCTACTAAGGAACTAAGAGTCTGTGCCCCTGGACTAAGTTCCAGAGACCTTCACACAAAATTATTCATATTCCATGGGATTCTTATTGACTAAAAGTGCCCAAGCCCTGGAATCTAAATCACTGAGTAATCAGTCTGTTCTTGTCACCTCTGGGAGCCTGATCAGACCTTCCAGTTCACAGAAGGAAAACCTACAGCCCAAAGGTTATTCCCTAGGTTTCACTGAACCTACTGACAGCAGTCTTGGAGAATAAATTTTTGGTTCTCAGGTTGAGTTTCTCTTTCAGACAGTACGACAAAGTAGCAAACAGCTCTTTGCCAAGAATGCAGAGAATATAACTCTATCTTTACGCCTGATCTGGGTTTCAATAGCAACAGATCAAACACAAAAACTTATTAACTACAAATGACTCAAGCCAGCTCTACTTGGCTTTATAAATAAGAATAAAAAATACATCTCAATGAATTAGACACTGAACTAAGTATGTAAGAGTGTACACCCATTTGAATTCTGCCACTGACTTGTTGGGGAACTTTCTTCGGAAAGTCAAAACTTCCCTGGCTTCAACTTCCTCATCTGTAAACTTTTTTAAAATGATATTTTACTGTAACTGGGTTTTTGCTAGCAATAAACTTATAAATTCCTTTGAAAAATGCAAATGCCTGGAGCTGTATAATCAGTCACCTCATCTTCAGAATAAAACAAAGGCAAGGCCCTACTTCTGATCCAGATGGCCCTACACTCAATAAGAAGAGACCTTGGAGATTTGGCTCAGAAGTGAGTAAACAGACTACAATACAGGAAGGGCAAGCTACTGGGGAGGGAGGCCAATGCAGGTTAATCATTCACAGGATTAAGTGTCTTATTTCTCTTTCATAACATAGGCTTGACTAGCTGAAAACATACCCAGCCAAGCACAAAAAGCCATCAGTGGTTAAAAGGAAATAATTGAATGAGAAAGGAACCATGGTTCAGGTTCACATCATTTTAATTCTCTTAAATTCTTCCTTTAAGGGTCTTTCTTCACTTGAAATTTGAGAGGCATCAGTTCAACCTGGATACATAATTATTTTTCTTCCCTACACACATTTATATATTATATGAGTGAGCGTCCATAAGTTTATAGATTTTAGTGGGAGAGTTTGGCAACAGCTCTCAGTCCTGATCTCAGCTTCTTGCTATGTGACTTAGGCAAGTCTCTTAATCTAGCTAAGCTTCTTATTCCCCCAAGTTAGAAAACAGAAATTCTGAATTGAGCCCTGGCTAACAAACGCACAAGCTCATTAGCGCCTGGCTCTCCCTTCCTTAGAAGATGTTTGTACTTTGCAATGTGATCAGAGGTCAAGTCAGTGAGGACAGGACAAATGTATTAATACATGTAATAAGTTAAGAATGAAATGACAGAAAAACACACAAGATCAACATCCTCCTCTCAACAATTGACCAAGCATTTCCTTACCCTTCTGAATTAGAATTGGACGATTTAAGGGAGAAGGGAAGGTACAAATTGAAATTAGAGACTAAACAGACTATAATGGAAAGAGCATACTAAAATTGGCTTGTGGGTATACAAATTTAAACAGAGTTATGATATGGAGATGTTCAAGTTTTAAATATTTTCATCAGCCTAAAATAAGAATATGAGACATGATGAATATGATGAAAGATAATAACTGCCTAAAACACTGCATTTAATTTTTTCTTTAGAAAATAATAAAATGAAAATTTACAGTGAATAAAACTTTAATCCTTTTCTCTAGAGAAGACTCTTCTCTATAAATTCTTTTTCATACTGTCAGGCTCCAGAGTAACAGAAAATGATGAAGGATCAAATAAGGTAGAACCTCTTAGGAAAAAGAACCTACTGTATAAAGATATGAACTCAGTCAGGCTGAGAACTTGTCCACCTCTTCACACAGGAAAGTAAGAGACTTCTGCTACTTACCAGGGTATGGAGGAGGAGCTAATTTGTATGTTGACCTAAAACTCTCCCTGGGCAGGTGGGGCCTGCTCTTCTAATGACTCTTGATGAAAATTTACCTTGTTCTACCCAAAGGCTAATATCAAGACATAAAGCTTTTATTTTGGGAAACCTTGGTCTAAAACTCAATGAAGGCATTATTCATTACACTTTTTCTTTTACTTCAACTCTTTATGCTCAGAAATGAGAATAAAAGTTTTCACAGTCTTTCCAAAATGTAACTTTCTAATTGTGAAAAAGAGATACAACCTAAATGTACAACATCTAGAAGAATAGTTATGGAAATTATGTTACAATGAGAGAATTTATTTTGTGGCCATTAAAAGTCTGTTTACAAAAAAATTTTTAATAGAATGAGAAAATGATCATGATAAAATGGTAAACGAAAACACTCTACAAGATTATGTAAACCATGAGTTAAAGTGTGTAAAAATTTAAATATTTAAAGATGAAGGAAATAAAATGTTATTAACAGTAGACATCTAAAGATGGGGTTTTAGATCATTAATTTTTTTACAATAGCTTTATTGAGAGATAATTCACATACTATACAATTCACTCATTGAACATTTTTCAATGGTTTTTAAAATATTCACTAAGTTTTGCAACCATTACCACAATCAATTTTAGAACATTTTTATCACTTCAAAAAGAAATCCTGTACCCTTTAGCTTTCATCCACAAGCCCACCCACTCCCATCCCTAAGCAACCATTAACCTAACTTCTGTCTCTATAGATTTCCCTGTACTGGACATTTCATACAAACATTATCATAGAATGTGTGGTCTTTGGTGAAAGGCTTCTTTCACTTAGCATGATGTTTTCAAGGTTCGTCTACATTGTAACATGTATCACCAGTACTTCATTTCTGTTTACCATCAAATAATATTTCACTGTATGGACATGCCACATATTATTTATTCATTCATCCACTGATGTACATTTAAGGTATTTCCACTTTGAGGGTATTACAAATAATGATGCTATGAACATTTGTGTACAACTTTTTTTCAGTTATCTTAAGTGTATACTTAGGAACAGATGGATCCAGCTTTAAAACAATTTTGTGCTCCCAAATTTTTATGTACAAGGTATTTATAATTCTTTTATTATTAAAGAAAAATAGTAACAAAAAAAGATATCCCTTTGAGTTCAATTCTCCCATTGCCAGAACTTCCCGTGCCCAGTCTCTCATGCTCTCCGAAACCCAAGCCAGACGTTTTGTAGTTAATTACCTAAAATGTTTTTAAAGAATGCTTGTTCTCAATTGGACCCTGTACTGGGCAAATTAGAGGATATGAAAGAAATAGGAAATGAGGTCTTTGCTTTCAAGAAAGGAATCTGCTAAACTCTAGAGAGAATGCTTGGGAGGGAAAACCACTAACATTAACCTAGGAAACAGAGGAATATGGCATATTCAAGTTGGGGGGGGTTCCATCCTGTACTGCAGGTGAACCATTTCATTGCTCAACAGAAAACTAAGTCTGAAAACTGAACTTCACAGTCATTGCAACCATCTGTAAGGAAGGCATTTTTCTAATGAAGAGCCTAAGGCAGGGAGATGGTTAAAAGGTTCTTTCCACCCCAGTTAAGTATTACCTGCTCTCTTTTATGTACATTCACACATATGTACCAACAAGATTTGTTTCTGTTTAGAAAAGGCTGTGTTGGCAGGGCAGTGTAAGGAAGTGGAAAAATAGTACAGCCGTAAGATAAACTAGGAATCCACCTGGAGTCTCCAGTTCAAAATATGCCCATTGGTTCAAAATGCATCCTGCCCTCATATATACAGATATTACTAACCAAGTGGCTCAGACAGTAAAGAATCCTCCTACCAAAGCAGGAGACGTGGCTTCAATCCCTGGGTCAGGAAGACCCCCTGAAGAAGGAAATGGCAACCCACTCCAGTATTCTTGCCTGGGAAATCTCATGGAAAGAGGATCCTGGCAGGCTACAGTCCACGGGGTCACAAAGAGTTAGACATGATTTAGCAACTAAACAACAACAAACAACCACCTCTTATACCACCTAGACCACAAGAAAATTCAAGCCCTGAGGAGTCAGCAATATCCACAGAGAGAGTTGTTTGTGATATAAGATATCACATTGAAGGAAGGGATTAACATCTTAAAATGTAATAGGCTATTTTAAATATATTTAGGTGTTCTGAAAAATAATATAATGAACACCCATATACTTGACTTAAGATATAAAACAATGAGGTATATTTTAAGGACTAAATAAATGGAAAAAATCAAATTATGCAAAGTTAGTGACCAATAATAAAATAAGAAGGTTAAGCCATCAACAAGAGGTCTTAGAGTAGGGTAAATCACTTTAAGTGCAGAAAACTGGAACCAGGTACTAAACAATAAAATGAAACCAGGCCATTTTAGGATAATATAACTTGTCCCAAATATGATTCTGGCCTGGGCCCTCCCTTGTCCTCCTTCACTGCAGCCTCCTCTGAAACCATGCTTCTCCCAGGGTACCAGATGAATCATTTGTTAGAAGAGTGAAGAAAACAGTCTCAGATGAAAAAGAACAGAGACCAAAATTCATAGAGCGTCCTACGCACATTGGAGTCTTCAGGGAACAGGGGCTATATAAACGACTATGAGAGTGATTAGGAAAACAAAACAGCAAGGATAATCCCTTCTGAAAACTGAAAGACGAGAGTGCCAGGAATGAAATGCTTTGGTGGAGGTATGCCCATGTCCTAGGATGGGAATAAAGATGGGTTTTAAAGGGCAAGTCTGAAACATACTCGCTGAACGTGACCTGCCTTGCTAAGCCTGGTTCTTGTCATGGCTATTATGCTCTCAATTTCATGAACATCATGTTCACTTGGGGAAAAAAAAAACTTGTTTTAGTAGTAATTGCACATCAATACGAGAGTCTTATTATTTCTATTAAGTTAATTAACCTATTTTTGAAAAGTATACAAAATAGATCACTTAAGTGGGTGTGACCTTACCCAGTGAACTATGCTTTTAAACTGTCTGCAACTATTAAGATTTATAGTCACCTTTATCAACATCTTAGCTGGAAAAGGCTGGCTGAGTGAAAGGTATGTAGCACCAGGAAAAGACACCGTTGGTCCCTATCAATCAGCCTATTATAACTTTATGATATTTAGATAATATGATTAGATTTTCAAATTGAATGCTGTTTAATCTAAATTCCAGAGTGCTTGTGTAATCATGTCATATTTTTAAGCTCAGGCCAATAAGGAGAGAATTTGTAACTGAGGTCTATAAATATAATAATGTTCTTCCTAGACTGCTAAGGAAGAAAACTGCTTTACCATGGCATACATATGTGGGCAAAAACTACTTCCAAATGTTCACCACTATCATCATCAACAGCATAAAAGAACTTTGCAGAACTGAGCACAGTGCTAGGCAATACACAACAGTTTTGTCCTATATTTTGGTCCTGGGTTGATAGCAAAAAATTCTAGAAGTCCATTTCTATTAAACATCAAATGTAATTCCATTATGAAGTGATAGTGTTCTTTTGAGCCTCTTGGTCATATGGCCCACCTGGTTCCTTGGTCATATGGCCCACCTGTAGAAGTGATATTTGTGCTATAAGTAATAACATTCACTGACAAGAAGATAAAAGATATTTCCAAGCTCTCATACTCTAACAAAATGGTCTCATTGTTGGAGAAAGAAATGCAGATCTCAAAAAACATCAAGTCTCCCAAGCCTGATAACCTCCTTAGAATCTGTGAGCTCCAACATTATATATATGAAATATGAAGTCTTTCCATGTTGAGACCTCAGCGGAAAAATAGTGAACTGTGTCAAAGTCACAGAGCAGCAGTCCAATCGAACTCATTTTTACAACTCCAGTAATGATCTACCAGGCTCTTAGAAACTGACTGAACAAAATAATGAATGAGTGTGCAGAAGCTGGCTCTTCGATGCCTCCAGAAGAAAGTCTAGGCTTCTTCGTCTTTGAAGCTTCAGTCTCTGTTCCCACATTCATATCTTCTCAAATACAGATCTTCATGTGTGCTTCACACTAAGTGAACTGAATTATTGGCTATTTCCCATTCACTCTGTTTTTTACCTCCAAATTCATGTCTTAGCTTGCATTTTCCTTTTTTTAAACTTTTTATTTTATATTGAAGTATAGTCGATTAACAACGCTATGATAGTTTCAGGTGCACAACAGAGGGACTCAGCCTTACATTCTCCTGCTTTATTCTTTTTGCAGGAAGTTTTCTGATCTCCTTGTGTTTAAATCCTACCCACATTTTACTTATACTTCAGAGGTTTATTCCCTGTGAAATGGATGTAAAGGGGTTCTGGACCCAAAGGTAGAGGATGGGCTAGAGGAGGTAATTGAATTGAACTGAAATGTAAGATTTAAGGAAGAGTCTATATCCTGGGAGAGACAACATCTGCACCTTAGCCTCATTCTCTCCCTCAGCTCCCTAAACTCTGGCAACCAGATGTTTAACTCTCAAAAAAAAAAGTTGAAACAGTCTTCTCTGGACAAAAAGATGAGCTGCAGAGAAAAGACATACAGATGTAGACATTTGGAGGTCCACCCACAAGACACTGTTTCCATGCCAAAAACCATCAAATAAAGACAGCAGTCAACGAAACTGCCCATGTACCTAAAGCACCTGTGTGTGTGGTACACATGTGTGATGCCCACACATGTGCATGTACCTCTTACTCTTCAATACAGAGTGCCAAAGAACATCAGACTTTTGGAAGTAAGCCTCCAACATGAGAGATAAAGACCAAATCATAATCCCATCCATATTACCTATGTCATAAAAAGAGTTTGTGTTTCCCAATGTGAGAGTTGGACCATAAAGAAGGCTGAGCACCAAAGAATTAATGCTTTTGAACTGTGATGCTGGAGAAGTCTCTTGGACAGCAAGGAGATAAAAGAAGTCAATCCTAAAGGAAATCAACTCTTAATACATATTGGAAGGACTGATGCTGAAGCTGAAGCTCCAATACTTTGGCCACCTGACGCAAAGAGTTGACTCATTGGAAAAGACCCTGATGCTGGGAAAGATTGAAGGCAGGAGAAGGGGACGACAGAGGATGAGATGGTTGGATGGCATCACCAACTCAATGAACATGAGTTTAATCAAACTCCGAGAGATGGTGAAGGACAGGGAAGCCGGGCAAGCTGTGGTGCATGGGGTCACAGAGTCAGACACAAGTTAGTGACTGAACAACAACAACAACAATGAAACAACTATATTAAAGATGCTTAAAGGGCACTTCCGAGGATATTAAGGATATGATTTTTAATATTTAGCACCTTGTACTTTGATAAGATCTGTATGAATATCAATATAATGATGACAGAAATGTCTTTGTCCCTTTTATTAGTGAAAATGTAGTTTACCAAAAAAGTGGTGAATTAGGAAATATAAATTTGGTATATTTATGTTAAGATAGTGTCCGTCCTGGGCCACTGTCACATCTAACTGAGCTCTTTGTGCTTGATCCAGTCTTTAAAATTATCCTCCATTTTCTCTCTTCATACTACTTCTCCTTCCCAATTTAGAAATCAAAAATCTTATTTTCCTCAGAGTCTGGTGAGCTGGCATGAAGAGAGTGATCTGTTTGATTAACATATCCTGAAGTATTTAATGACTAATAGATCAGTGTCTCCTTCTAAGGCAAGGGGCTAAAGAAAAGAGGATGCTAGGGTCAAAGGCCTTCAGCTCAGCACTAGTTCATCCATGGCAATGGAATGACCTTAGGCAGATCAGTGAATTGCTTTGAAGTTATGTTCCTTTACCTCTAAAATATATATAACAGAAATCTATCTAATAAGGTTCTTTTCAAAACTAAATAAGACAATGCTTATGGAAGGACTTCACAACTATGTATAAAGTTCTAAAGGGGGCAAGAAATGTAGATAGAATATCAGAAAACTGATAAATGAGTCTTTAAGGTGAAATTTCAGACTATGAGATCTCTGGGTAAGTACAAGGGGTATGGGAGCATTCTTCTTGATCCTTCACTCATACAAGTAAAGACCAAGTATACCTATCAAATCTTAATCTGGGTATTTTTAAGGGCCATTTCCATGAAACACTGAAAAGGGAGTGGAATTTGAGCAAGAAGATATGGTTATAGGACTTTACTTCATCAATCCATACATACACTCAACTATCTATCCAGCCATCCATCCATCCATCCAACCGACCAACCAGGTCCTAGCTCTGTGCCAATCACTCAGCTGGACATGAAAATACAAAACTGGACAAGATACAACCCCTCTGGTAATTAAGTACGAAGAAAAGGAAATACACAAAATAAGTGCCATAGGTTTCATAGGAACTATGTAAGAAATATGCACAGGGTATGATGAAGCAAGACTAATCAATTCCATTTGAGTCACTACAGACTTTATGCTAAAACTGGGTGTTAAAAAATCAACAGGTATTCATCGATCAAAGAAATGGACAGAGAGAGGGTAGAGTGTTCAACAACATGTATGTTTAATAACCCACAAATATTCAATATGGTTGAAGCATAAACCAACGAGAGGATGCAAAGCTAGAAACAAGGTAAAAATCGTTAAGATTGTGATAATATCAGAAGTTTAAATCTTATCTTGTAGGGACACAAGAATCCACTACCAAATTTTTTTAAGTGAGAAAGTAACACTTTATGACTTGCATTTTGGAAGGCTAATCTAGAAGTGGTCTGAGAATAGACTGCAGTTGGGTAGGTCTGGTGGCAAGAAGACAACAGCAGTCATTCAGTTGTCCCCCGATAGGTCAATAAAGTGAAGCTGAAAAGAGAATACAGATCCAAATTCCTGGCTTTCACTGTCTCTTCTATTCTATCATCATCAGTCACCTCTGGGATGTTACCAGCGGGTGGGTACCTTGTACTATATTCACCTGGCACTGTATTCACAGCACTGTGTCAGATCACCCTTTTATAGAATAAGGTATTGATGCAGAGGAATGGGGGTGGAGGTATGAGTAGGGAATTGTCTCTAAGGCCTTTCAGCTACTTCTCTTATGCATGAGAAATAATCCAAATTAAGTGGATTATTCTACAGCATGCAAAACTTAAGAAGAATTTTATAAAGTACATACAACCTCGAGTATAAAGCCAATGCAAAATGTGTGTGTGTGTGTGTGTGCATAGGTAGAGAGTTGGTTTTGATCATTACTAAAAAAAGGAAGTTTAATGAGGGAGACAAGATGATACAGAGAGCTGGCATGAGACTGGAGCTCTATACCACATGATCACCAGTACAAATCCAGTCCAGGCCTGGTGTGACTGGAAGATACTTTGATATAATGGTGCTTTGTTGGCTAGTGTGAAATAACTGATCTGTTTCATGCCAGTTCTCACAAGACAAGCATCTACATCACAAAATAAATAGCACTCCTGACCCTAATAGGACTCTGTCCAAGAGAAAAATTCTGGATGAATAAAGTCTGAATTTCTGCCTCCACCGTAAAGGCTGTCCCCCTTCCCACTGTTCCATCCAAATCAATAACCTCTAGATGTTCCTTATCTCTGTGTGGCAAAGCCCACATGCCACTGTGCAATCTCACTTTCTAAGATGATCAATGGAGGGTACAAGGTTTACACAAAACATTAACTGGTGTAAGGTTCCCAACGCGTTATTAATGGGACAAAAGAATAAATTTCATTTCAAAGTGATTTTCAAATCTTCCTACAGAAGGACATCTGAAAGTACTTAAGAAACACACCATATCCCTAGTGATTGAAAGAAAGGAAGAAAGAAAAAAAAACCTCTTCTGTCTTGCTCCATAAAGGTTATTGAAAATACCATGCGATTAATGCTATTTATATGGCATTGAGCTAAACTCAAAAGGTAACACTTAACCACTCTCTGTTTACCAAGTTAATCCACCAGATTTGTTTACTTTGCCTGATTTACTAAGACAAATACGTTGAGTGTCTGAAATGTTTTATCTGGCCCTGGGAAAGGAAAACTAAAGGAGTGTTGTGCTTTTATTAATAGATAAGTGCAAACAGGCCCTATCCTATCAAATGAACAGCTAGGACCTTTGGCCACTGTTTACTGAAAATAAAATTAGCCTTGGCTGGCAGGTACTTATCAGATCTGAGAATAATTAACTACCCACATCTGGTACATGTTACTGAAAATGCTAGTGGGAGCCATTAACTTTGGTAAGGGTTATTTTTCCTGAACAGCTAACATCCCCCTAACATACCATCGGAATGCACCCTTTTCTTCCCAAACACACTCATGGCAGCACCAAAAGCAGTTCCACAAGCTGTTTCCCCACTTCAACTCCACAGAAAGACAGTCCTAGAAATCCAAAAGAAATTACTGAGACCTGGCTGGTTCTTACCATACTCCACAACGTTCACCTATGGGATCACCGTCCCTAGCAACACAAACAAGGGTCATTTTAAGTTAATCAATAATAACACTTTGTACTTTAAGCTTTCTGTTTTGTTTTGTTTTGTTTTTCTTAAAGGACTTCAAGGGACATCACCAGTGTAGAATAAAATGAGTACAGCTTTCACAGTTTGAAAGGAGAGTCTAGGAACCAACATCCCTTAGAGCTAGTCAGCTGAAAAGGCAGTAATCAAATTGAGGTAACCTTGGCCCTAGTTCATTTCTTTTCTATACTAACAATTTCTCTACCAGGTAAGAGTTTTGACAATTTTATTGAAGGAAAGGAAATGCTCTAAGGCATTTATATAAATAAGCAATGTGAAATAAATCATTTTATATCACAGGAACTAGAGCCAGCAAACTCAAGGACTCTGCAATTAGCTTGCTGTAAAATTCTAAACAAGTCAGATGACTGGTTTAGTCAAGTGACCTCTCTTCTCTCTGCTCTGTAAACTGAGAATACCAACATACCCCACAAAACTGTGGGGAGGAGTAAACTTCTGACAGCACCAGGAAAATGCATATAAATGGAGAGATAAGAAATTCCAAATCTCCAAGAACATTTCTTCTCAAGGAAATTAGCAGGACTATACTAATAAAGTGTAATGTTTTATCCAGCACAATTCACAAAGGTATTTTCCCAAAATGTTTTGTAGACATACAATTATTACCCCTTCTACTGTGTCAGGAGGACTTGCATTCTAGAGACTAAGACCTTGGGTGGTTTGAAGATAAGTAGTTGCCTTATTTCCCAGGAAATTGCAAACTGGATTTTATGAACAATGAATAGATGGCCTGTCTATACACCCATATCTTACTAAAATATGCTAGATGGGTAGACATTAGACATCTTAGTAGGTGAGGACACAAGCTAAGAAATGGGGAGCTCTAGGGATATGGAACCAGTAAATAAGACTTAAGGACTTTCCAGGTGGCTCAGTGGTAAAGAATCCACCTGCCAAGCAGGAGATGAAGGCTTGATCCCTGGGGAGGGAAAATCCCCTGGAGAAGGAAGTGGAAACCCACTCCAATATTCTTGCCTGGGAAACCTCATTGTCAGAGGAGCCTGGCGTGCTGCAGTCCATAGATTTGCAAAGAGTTCTGACATGACTTAGCCACTAAACAACAACAACAAATAAGGCTTGGGACACAAAAGAAGGTAAGAGTAATACGTATGGAGGAAATATAACAAAGGGGAGGGAACTGAGGCCAAAAGAAAACAGAAGGAACAAAAGAAGCAATCATAGGGTTGGGCAGTATAGTGAGTTAAAAAATGAAGCCAAGCCAGGGGGATGACAGGCATGTGCTGAAGGGACCTCAAGTGATTAAAGTAAGACAGAAGGAGGGTCTTCCATGTGAGATACCAAGGCAAGCAGGAATTATTTGGTTGAAATTGGAGAAAATGCTGTTGATCTGGTTTGGGTTCAGTGAAGCTGAAAAGAATTAGAGAGAAATGGATCTGTAATTCCATGCATGCACACAATTGTGAGGCACATGGAATATGATATTGAAAAATTATTTGGTAAGATGAGCAAAATGAGAAAAGTCCAAAATCTTCCAATTCCAACAACAAATTTGATTTGCTGGATTGTTAAAGACTTCTCTGTCAATGCCTTCTGTACTATCCCTCTACTCATTCCATTACTCTACTGGAATACTATGTGAGGTGTGACTAGAGAAGTGCAGCTTTCTTACGTTATTCAGATTTGCACAATCCAGAAAGCACTTGCAGTCTTAAGGAGGTGGACTGTTGGAAGTATGTTCGTGTCATTAAACAAGCAGGTTGATTTCTCTGAAGTGCTAAGTCCCATAACTAATAGCTCAGTTGCTCAGTCATGTCCGACTCTTTGCGACTCCATGGACGGTAGCCCGCCAGGCTCCTCCATCCATGGAATTCTCCAGGCCAGAATACTGGAGTGGGTAGCTGTTCTCTTCTCTAGGGTATCTTCCCAACCCAGGGATTGAACCCAGGTTTCCAGCATTGTAGGCAGATTCTTTACCGTCTGAGCCACCAGGAAAGCCCCTATAACTAGCAGCTTCAACATATTAAATATACTCTTCTGCCTTCATTCCTTTTTCCCAAAACATGTGCTTATTAAAGGGAAAAAAATTCTGTACATTTTCTAGCACATTAAATATCCTATCAGCATCATAATTTTTAAAAATTCTTTGGCTGAGAGGTTAAAAAATAATTATTTCCCCTTGTATAGAAACTTCTATTTGAAATGTTCAAAAGGCTTCTAAGATAAACTCATATATTTGTTTTAAAATTATTCAGTATTCATGGAAGCAAGCTAAATGTCTGTCGGCAGATGAATGGAAAGATGACATGGTGTATAGATATATATATACACAAAGGAACTCTGTTGTTGTTGTTTAGTTGCTAAGTTGTGCCCTACTCTTTTGTGACCCCATGGACTGTAGCCCGCCAGGCTCCTCTGTCCATGGGATTTCCCAAGCAAGAATACTGGAGTATTTGGTTACTGGTTGCCATTTCCTTTTCCAGGGGATCTTCCCGACCCAGGGATTGAACCCTAGTCTCCTGCATTGGCAGGTGGATTCTTTACCACTGAGCCACTAGGGAAGCCCGTACTCAGTCATAAAAAGAATGAAATCTTGCTGTTGGTGAAAATGTGGATGGACTAGAGGGTATCTGCTAAATGAAATAAGTCAGATTTCTTACATGTGGAATTATGACTTCACGTATATATGGAATCTAAAAAACAAAATGAATTTTAAAAAATGGAAACAGACTCATAGATACAGAGAAGAAACAGGTGGTTTCCAGAGGAGAAGGGGCAGGGGAATAAGAGAAATAAACGGAAGAAATTAAGAGGAACAAACTTCAGTTAAAAAATAAATAAGTCACAGGTTGCAATATACAGCCTAGAGGATATCATCAATAATACTGTAGAAACTTTGGATGGGGACAGATGGTTACTAGACTTATCATTTCATAATGTATTTAAATGTTAAATCACTATGCTGTACACCTGAAACTACCATGGTACTGTACATCAATTATATTTCAATTAAAGAAAAAGAAAACTCTAAGAAATATACCAAAAAACCCACCAAACCCTCTTAGAACTAATAAGTGAGTTCAGCAAGGTCAAGGATATAAGACAAGTAATCAAAAATCATTTCTACATACTAGTATGTACACAGGGATGTTGTCATTGTTGTTGTTTAGTTGCTAAGTCATGTCTGACTCTTTGCAACCACACGGACTGTAGCCTGCCTGGCTCCTCTGTCCATGGGATTTTTCCAAGCAAGAACACTGAAGTGGGTTGTCATTTTCCTTCTCCATGGGATCTTCCTGACCCAGGGATCAAACCTAAGTCTCCTGCACTGGCAGGGGAATTTTTTACCACTGACTGAGCCATCAGAGAAGCCTGTACACAGGATACTGAAATAAAATTAGAAATAGACCTGCTATGTGATCAAGCAATCCTACTTCTGGGTATATATTTGAAGGAAATGAAATTAGTATCTGGGCAAGATATCTGTACTCCCATATTCATGGCAGCATTGCTCACAATAGCCAAGATAGATATACAACCTCAATGTTGAGAGTAAATAAAGTGTGATACACAAACACACACCCGCGTGCACACATTCACACAATTACTTAGCCATAAAAAAGGAAGAAAATCCTGCCACTTGTGACAACATAGATGAACAGGGAGGACATTAAGCTAAGTAAAACAAGCCAGACAGAGAAAGATAAACACTGTATGATCTCATCAATATGTGGAATTTAAAAATAGAGAAGTCCAACTCAGAGAAGCAGAGGGTAGAATCATGCTTGCCATGGTGGGTGGAGGAAGTGGGGAGATGTTGGTCAAAGGGCACAAACTTTCAGTTATAAGATGAAGTGAGTTCTGGGGATCTAATGTACATCATGGTGACTATAGTCAATAATACTGTACTGTATTCTTATGACTTGCTGAGGATAGATTTTAAGCTTTCTCACCACACTCACACAAAATGTATCTATGTGAGGTAACGGATGTTAATTAACTATGGTAATCATTTTACATTGTATACATATATCAATCATCATGTTGTATGCTTTAAATATATACAATTTTATTTGTCAATTATACCTTGATAAAACTAGGAAAAATACTATTTATCATCACTAAAATAAATGAAATACTTAGATGTAAATCAAACAAAACATGTACAGTACTTGTATGCTGAAAACTACCCAAAACTCATGAAAGTAATAAAATAAGATTAAACAAATGGAGATAAATACTGTGAAAATTTTTTAATGAAAGCATTCAGTATTTGATTTAAAATAACCCTAGACTAATAGTTTAAAGAAATCTTATATGAAATAAAAATTATACCTGAAAAATTAGCTAAAGCTTTCATAGAACAATTTAACTTTTTTTTAACCTTTTATCTTATGTTGGATTGCACAGCCATAGGTTTTCTTGTATCCCTTCTCCCCCCAATTCCCTTCCCATTCAGGCTGTCACATAGCATTGAGCAGGGTTCCCTGTGCGATACAGTAGGTTCTTGTTGGTTATCCATTTTAAATATAGCAGTGTGTACATGTCCATCCCAAACTCCCTAACTATCACTTCCCCCTCCTTCCCCCAGTAACCATAACTCATTCTCTAAGTCTGTGAGTCTATTTCTGTTTTGTAAGTAAGTTTATTTGTATAATTTTTTTTTGATTTCACACATAAGTGATATCACAGATATTTTGCTTTCTCTGTTTGATTTACTTCACTAAGTATAACAATTTTTTTAAAAAAGGAATGTATGTGTTATTTCAATTTACCCATTAAATAAGAGAAATCAGTGTTCTAATATTAGCTGTTATGAAAATAAGTTTCTCCGAATCGATTGGTTACTGAACTGTACCTAGATGTCTGAATCCTTCAAATCTTACTCTGTATCATACCTTTCTTTCAAAATTTTTATTAATAGTAATAGCTTGGAACTGGAATCTTATTATAAAGGAGGGTTTCTTAACCTTAGCACTATATTGGCATTTGGGGCTGGGTAATTCTTCATGTGAGGGGCTGTCCTATGCACAGATGTTCAGCAGCATCCTTGGGTTCTACCCAGTAGTATCTCTTCAACTTCC
Source organism: Giraffa tippelskirchi (assembly GCF_054371585.1). Lineage (NCBI taxonomy): Eukaryota > Metazoa > Chordata > Mammalia > Artiodactyla > Giraffidae > Giraffa > Giraffa tippelskirchi. The sequence goes on along the minus strand of NC_137281.1, from coordinate 140,226,334 downwards.
CTGCTCAGTTCTGACAACCAAAAAACTGTCCCCAGACATCGCCAGATTTCCCCTAAAGGCAAAATCACCCCAGTTGAAAACAACTGCTATAAAGGAACGACAACCATCACAGTTTCATTCACGAGAATGTGAAGTGAAAGTGTTAGTTGCTCAGCCCCATGCCAAGTTCCTGTATCCATGGAATTCCCTAGGCAAGAATACTGGAGTGGGTAGCCATTCCCTTCTCCAGGGGATCTTCCCCACCCAGGGATCGAACCTAGATCTCCCACATGGTGGGCAGATTCTTTACCACCTGAGCCACCAGGGAAGAAGCATAGTATTCTAGGGATACAAGTTATGAAGAAAAGAAGATGGGCTTTAGAGTTATGCAGACTGGAATTAGGACTATCACCCAATAGCTGCGCCTTCTGAAAATCAACTTAATTAAGCCTCAACTTCCTTATTAATGAAATGGATATAACAACATCCTAGTAGACGTTTGTCTTTGCCCTCCAGCATCCTTTTTGGGTCAAAGGGGTTAAGAAGTCCTCTCTTCCTTGGGAGGAAACAGTTTTTTCACTCTCATTATATTCCTGTGCTCCCGGGTTGAGCATATGAGGCCCACCTAACCAGTGAAATAACTGCATGCCCTAGGCATTAATTAATAGCACAAGGATGGGCATGTGACCCAAGCTGGGCCAATTATACTCAATTCCAAGGTGTTTTGCTGGAGAAAGAGGAAAGATCCATTCCTCTTGGAATTGGATTCCTCTTGAAGTTGTTAAGCTAGTAGGACCATAAGCCTGGAGCTTCTGTGTGGGAAAAATCAACCCAGTGGAAGATGAAGTCAAGAGATGTAGAGAGACCAAGCCTTGAAGAGACGATGCAAAATACCTGAAGTTTGATCTACCGCTTAACGTTCTTCAGTTACGTTAGCTAATGAATTTCCTTTTATTTTTACCTAAGTCAGGGTTGAGTTGGGTTTTATCAGTTGGAACCAAAAGGGTCCTAACCTATGAGTTACCTATCTCAAACAGTTGCTGAAAAGACCAAGTAAAATAATGAACACAATAAGCCTATAAAGAGCTTCTTTCCTCTGCTTCTCACTTTATAGAAATCAAAACAAACACAATTTTATAAGACCGAAAAACACAATGCAGTCAAGGATCAGATAACAGAACGCATGATTGGCTTTGCGTTATATTCAATAAACTGGCATAGAGTCTAAAAGAGCTTAAATTCGTGGAACCAAAAATTACTATGCTTTGAGTTACCTACTATGATGTCAATGAATAGCACATGCAAATTTGGTTTGTTTTCTTTGTTGCCACATTTCTTGGTGGCTGACAGTAAAGGTTTGCTTTGAGTATAAAGATTTAATATTAATAGCTTTTTTTTTTTTAAATAACTTCCAGAATACTGAAAGAGGGGTTAAACAGTGGATTAAACCATCAAAGTATCAAGATTGGGACTAGGCAGTGTCGAGTGAGACACTTACCTTAGATGCAAAACTCAGTAATCAAGGTAGAAGCAAGGTAAATGATATTTTAATGCACAATTTTAAAAATCAAAATTAATGCCAAAAATCCATGATAAAGAAAATATCAGAATTTTAAATAAAGGCAGGGTCAGCATCATTGACTTTTTCCTTTGCCCCAGGCTTCAAAATGGCTCATCACAGCATTCCATAACAGTAAAATTTCTAAGCTATTAATAGAAAAAGCAGAGGCACAGCTAGTATTCACAAACAACATCAAGGACCTAAATGCTCTTGAGAGGCAACCCAGTTGAGAACTCGGAATTGAAAGCTAACCAGCTCTGCCAGTACTAAGTTACGTAACCTAGAAAATTAGTTGGCCGTTCTAGACTTTAGTTTTTTCACACATAAACTGAAAGGGCTATACTAACTGATCATCAAGAGCTTTCTTAACTCTAAAATTCTATGATTATATTCTAGTTTCTTTTGATGTCTAAAAACAAATAAATACCAATATATTGCATTTTCAGTCCAGCATTCATGCTATCTAGGATCTTATGATATAACAAGCTTTAACCATTCAAGTCTACCAGTGAAGATAACTCAGGTTGAGGGTCGTTTTTGTTTGTTTAATATGAGCACTCTCACATGTTTCACATGCCATTTGATTATAAGATCCTGCAGTGGGGAGGTCAGCAGCTTTCCATTGTGGGTATGGAGTAGCAAGGTTGATCTGTGTCTTTAAAGCTGAAATAATTCATATGGCCCACCCACTGACAAGTCTGCTGAAGCATAAAATAATTGGGTTAATAAGTGACTGCTTATAATTCCCAACAATTTTCAGAAACAGAAAAAGGAAAATCTAAAATCATCATCAACAAAGAAAAGGTAACAAGTACCTGGAACAGGAGTAAGAAAAAAAAGTAGTCTATTAATTCTTTAAAAATAATCTATTACATTAAAAGTAGCAGGTGACTGAAAAAGCAATGGAAAAAGAATGAGTGAGTAAAAGTAGGTCAGTCGTGTCTGACTCTGCAACCCCATGGACTATACAATCCATGGAACTCTCTAGGCCAGAATACTGGAATAGGTAGCCTTTCCCTTCTCCAGGGGATCTGCCCAACACAGGGATCTCACATTGTCTTCCACATTGTAGGCAGACTCTTTACCAGCTGAGCCATGAGGAAATAGAACATAAACACTAAATATGAAAAACTAAAATGCCTGTGCTCTGATCCAAGCATGTTGATTTTTTTTTTGCTGAACCCTATGAAATAAAGAATTATCCAGGCCTAGGAGATAAAGGGACTCAGTAGCTTTTGAAAAGGACTTTGTAAATAAAAACAGAGGCCACTCTTTTTTTAAAATCAGTATATTTTTAACTTTGTATTATGCAAACTTTCAAACACAGACAAGGTGTACAGGAAAGTATAATCATCCCCCACATACCCATTAACAGTTTCAATAATTATCAACTCATGGCCAGTGTTATTGCCTATACCCTCACTGATTTCTCCCAGTTCTCATAAAGGGATATTCGTTTTTAGTGCCACAATAAACAAACCTTTTGGGGCCTTAGTTTCCTTGTTTATAAGATACAGGCTTCCTTACCTACCTAAAATGAAGTTACGAAAAACAACCAAATCTTTTGAGCCTCTTCTAACACTTACTGTGGTATTTGAATGTAAGAAATAACACTACAATAATCAAATAAACAAATAATCTTTGTTTTAAATAGCTCAAAGTGCTTTGGAAAAAATTATCTTTCATTCTCCCAGCACCTCTGTGGGGCAAATGAAAGCATTATTCACCTTCAGCAGATAAAGAAACTAAAGAGAAAGGAAATGATTCAAGCCAGCTCCAATGAAGAATCGACAGTAAGGGAGAAGATGAATCTAAAATTTTTGATTTCTCATGCTCTGTTATTACAATATGTCATTTCTATCATTACCATGACATATGTAGATGAAAATTACTATTTTCTCTAAAGAAATGGACTTATACTCTATTAAAGAGTGTGTACATTTAAGACAGCAGGGCTATATAATATGTAGGCATTCAAATACATTGAGTGACTTTACAGCTCACCTTGTAGATTCATATAAGAACACAATCTTAATTAGATGGCTCAGCATACCTAAAGAAGACAGTAAGAAGTAAAGGAAACAAAATACACCTGTGGTTCACTGGAATTGAACAATTACAGCTGGCCATTTCACGGGTTTGAAATCTAACCTATTTACTTGGCAGATGCAAACATTACTTCAGTGTTACAGTAGAGAATTATACCACTTGGGCCCAGTCCATAGTGCCACAGGCACGGATGATGCAACTTCCAACTCAGTTACAGAGTATTTTTATAGCACTTACCAAGTCATTGTAACTTCATATATTTAAGGCGTTTTCCTTCCGATTCATACAATGGTTCCTGTTCACTGTGTTTGGTCAAGGCAGGTTGGAATGGGATGCAGGGGAGGGAAAAAAAAGTCTGTGGGAAGGGTGTGATGAGAATAGTCTGCCATGAGCTACATGTTCCTTCAGTTCAGTCACTCAGTCGTGTCTGACTATTTGCGACCCCGTGGACCGCAGCACGCCAGGCTTCCCTGTGCATCACCAACTCTCAGAGGTTGCTCGAACTCATGTCCATCAAGTCAGTGATGCCATCCAACCATCTCATCCTCTGTTGTCCCTTTCTCCTCCTGCCTTCAATCTTGCCCAGCATCAGGGTCTTTCCCAACGAGTCAGTTCTTCACATCAGGTGGCCAAATATTGGAGCTTCAGCTTCAGCATCAGTACTTCCAATGAATATTCAGGACTGATTTCCTTTAGGATTGACTGGTTGGATCTCCTTGCAGTCCAAGGGACTCTCAAGAGTCTTCTCCAATACCACAGTTCAAAAGCATCAATTCCTCGGCGCTCAGCTTTCTTTAAGGTCCAACTCTCACATCCATACATGAATACTAGAAAAACCATAGCTTTGATTAGACGGACCTTTGTCAGCAAGGACTTCCCTGGTGGCTCAGAGGTTAAAGCATCTGCCTCCAATGCGGGAGACCTGGGTTTGATCCCTGGGTCGGGAAGATCCCCTGGAGAAGGAAATGGCAAACCACTCCAGTATTCTTGCCTGGAGAATCCCATGGACAGAGGAGCCTGGCAGGATACAGTCCACGGGGTCGCAAAGAGTCGGACACGACTGAGCGACTTCCCTTTCCCTTTCCCTTTGTCAGCAAAGTAATGTCTCTGCTTTTTAATATGCTGTCTAGGTTGGTCATTACTTTTCTTCCAAGGAGCAAGCAACTTTTAATTTCATGGCTGCAGTCACCATCTGCAGTGATTTTGGAACCCAAGAAAATCAAGTCTGTCACTATTTCCATTGTTTCCCCATCTATTTGCCATGAAGTGATGCGACTGGATGCCACGATCTTCGTTTTTTGAATGTTGAGTTTTAAGCCAGCTTTTTCACTCTCCTCTTTCACTTTCGTCAAGAGGCTCTTTAGTTTCTTTTCATTTTCTGCCATAAGAGTGGTATCACCTGCATATCTGAGGTTATTGATATTTACCCTGGCAATCTTGATTCCAGCTTGAGCTTCATCCAGCCCGGCATATTGCATGATGTACTCTGCGTGTAAGTTAAATAAACAGGGTGACAATATACAACCTTGACGTACTCCTTTCCAAAATTGGAACCAGTCTGTTGTTCCATGTCCGATTCCAACTGTTGCTTCTTGATCTGCAAACAGATTACTCTCCACTATGACCTGTCCGTTTTGGGTGGCCCTACACGGCATGGCTCATAGTTTCATTGAGGTAGACAAGGCTGTGGTCACAAGTTCCTCAAATATTGCTTATTATTCATGTCATGGAAAACATCAGGGCAAAGGCTCTTTCTCTTTCTATGGTGTCATGAATAGCCAGCTGCGACCTGAGCAATGTCTGCTAGGACCATCATAGCAGAGATTACAGCTACTTAAACATTCAAGTGTATAGTATAAAAGTTTTTATAAGAAGGGAATTCATCTCCAATTATTTCTCTCCAACTTTGAAAATAATATTAGAGGTCATTGCCTATGCAACACCTGACTCCCTAAGGCTTTTTGACAAATCAACTTAAACCAACCAACCAACAAATAGGTTTAAATTAAAATTTTAACATTGTAGTTTGCTACTGTTATTATTATTGTTTTTATGTAAAATGTAGGGCTCAAGTAAAAGGCTACTTCTAAAATAAGGCAGAAAACAGAATGAGGATATAATAGAAAGGGCAGTGAACTGGCAGTCAAGGATCCTAGGTTTCCATCTTCTATCTGTACTGCTGCTGCTATTGCTAAGTCGCTTTAGTCATGTCCGACTCTGTGCGACCCCATAGAGGGCAGCCCACCAGGCTCCTCTGTCCATGGGATTCTCCAGGCAAGAGTACTGGAGTGGGGTGCCATTGCCTTCTCCATCTATCTGTACTACAGAACTCTTTTGGGCAAGGTGGATATGCTCAGTTCAGTTCAGTTGCTCAGTTGTGTCTGACTTTTTGCGACCCAATGAAATGCAGCACGCCAGGCTTCCCTGTCTATCACCAACTCCTGGAGTCTACTCAAAGTCATTACCATTGCATCAGTGATGCCATCCAACCATCTCATCCTCTGTTGTATCCTACTCCTCCTGCCTTCAATCTTTCCCCACATCAGGGAATGAGTTGGTTCTTTTCCAACTCATTTCCAGTGAGTTGGTTCTTTGCATCAGGTGGCCAAAGTGTTGGAATTTCAGCTTCAGCATTAATCCTTGGAGGACAGCAATTTTCTAATATGTCAGGTGAAATATATGGTCCAAGTGATTTCTAAGATTATTTTTAATTCTATAGTTCTCAGACTACCTAATTTCATACCTACTATTCATTACATTTGTTTAGTGTCTCCATTTTTCATAATGCCATGCCTTTCCTATAACATGCCTTAAAATATTAATTATCCCTCTATTGATTAGCTTATAGAATTTAAATCTGAAACAAAGAAAAAGAAGCACTCCTATTAAAAGAATTTTTAATGCTCTTTTATAGGTCTAGGTTAAAAAAGAAACAATAATAAGATTTTCTAGTTGTATAAACCCCACCTAATCAGGTAATTTTCTGAGATTCAGAAATTACAGTTTATAAAAGGATAACATACAGATGTCTGGCCCAGCACTTGGCATATAATAGATGTTGGAAAAATATTTGTGTAATACTTCCCCCTCTACCACCATTTCTCCAAAATCACCACCTCAGCCACCAAAGGTAAGTCTTTTACAAACTGTGACACTCTCTTTGAATCAGAGATGCTATGGAACCAGACTGAGAACTCAATTATGAATAAGACTTCATACCTTTATGTAAGAGTCCCAAATCTTACCAGAAAAACATATACGTGTGTGTGTGTGTGTGTGTACACACATACATAAAAAGTTTCTGCTTTCAAATTGTCAAAAATAGCCTTGGGTACATTATTCATAAAAGTAAATTTGTAAATAAATGGAAACCATTATAATTCAAACATATTTTATATTTTCCCAAACACTTCAAGAGAAAACATCACTAACTATACAATGATTCTATTATAGGAAAATTAAATATGAATAAACATAGAATTTCTAGTTAAAATGAAACTCTAAGCCTCTGGGATTACAACATGTACAACCAGCCAAACTAAGACTCAAACAGAGCAAGATACGTGGTTGTGAGTTTCATAAATACCAAGAGAAATAGTTTTTCTAAAAAGCCTTCTTGACTTAAAAGAGTAATCCACCTAAAAGCTGATGACTAGATAAAAGAGAGACCAGTCTTCTCCCACAAAGAGACATAAAAAGCTAGCAATAACAACGCTATTGAAAAATATTCTGGGATTTCAGAACTTGAAATACAAAAGCTTTCCTCTGTGGAGATGAACTCTTTCGATTCTCCAAGGGCTCTGTCAGCATCATCAACCTCAAACACTTGGCTCTCACAAAAAATGTGATGACGCAGGAAATTGTCTGGAAACAAACAAATAAACAAAAAAAGCATTCTCTTTCCCTGCAACCAGAGTTGCCCCAATAGAGCAGGCAAGCAGCCAGTATGTTAGGGCTTCATTTAAAAATCTGTTTAATTGTTCCATTCCAATTCAACAAGCCCCTCTTCTAAGAAGTACAGATAGAAAAAAAAAAAAAGATCTTACAAGATATTATTTAGGTCTTACTTCACTAGCCCCTACTGAAGAAAACCCTAAGTGTTAATTAGTCATATAAACTGGGCAGATGAACTCCAAGTCTTTGTGTACCAGTCTTAGAAGGGTCTTTCTGTCCTGAGGGCCTAGTCAATTTGAAACTCACACTTGCAAATTGCAACCTAGATTCACAATTGCATGCTAATTACTACTGTTTATTCATGAACTTTCCTACTTTTACAAAAGTAGGAAAAGAAAAAACAGCTACAGCAACTACCTTATCACATTCTAGTTGGATTTTTGCAAACATTTTTTGACTAGGCTGACATTATAGGGACTATAAGAACAGGTAAGAGATAACCTACATTTCTCTAGCATTTTCTTATTTTTTTTTCTGCTTCTTTGCTTGGCAAAAATCACTTGGCTTCCCATGAAGCACAAATAAAGTGAACAAACAAAACCAAAAATCTCACAGCTATTTACTGATATAAAGAAATTAAAATAATACTGTACTACGATACCAACTCAATTCACTTGACATCATTTCCTTTTTACATAATATGTTCTATGAAACTTATAATTCTAGTGGCTTATGATGGCTTTTCCCCTTAGATTCAATGTTCCCCCCCTGAATGATGTGATTGACTATTTGTTCAATGAATCTTATTGTGTAAATGTTTGTGATGGATATGAGTGGAAGAAAGAATAGATAATGATAATTCTGAGATTAATTCTCTTTCCAGTTTCTCAAGTTATGAAAAAATACATGGATATTTCAGTTAGAGACTCCCTGTTTTGCTATTGGTCATTTTTATAACCACCATTGAAAACTTAAAAGCTTTATTGCTTCTGACCAAGATGGAGTAATAGGGATCAGATTTACCCCACCACCTAGGATAGTAAAAAAAAAAAAAAGTTTTAAGACAACATTTGAAACAACTTTCTCCTTCACACCCAAGACATTGGACATCAAGTAATGAAAAAGAGTGATCCTTAGAGACAGAAAAACAAAGACCAGTCTATGATTGCTCCAGCCTACTGCTCTGAAATAATTTCTAGGCTATGATACAGGGAGACAGAACCCAGATGGAGTCAAGCAGACCCCTCGAGTTGAGGAGATGAAGCCTAGGACCTGGGAAGAACAAGGCAGCTAGAGTTCTCAAGAGAGATCTGTGGAGAATCCCCCTCAATACATGCATGTGAGGAAATTGCTTGAGGCTGCAGAAAAAAAGATTTGATAGGAGTAAAGAGACAAGTGCCTGGTACTCACACAAAGCCAGGAGTAATGCCTATCACCTCACCAACCAGACTGTAAATTTCATAAATCATGGAGCACTGAATAGAGTATACAGAAGGATCTTGCCTTGAGGGGAAGAATACTTAGGTTTAAACCAAATGGTTCTGGTTCTTCCCCCATCCCACCCCCAATCTTAAAAGCAAGATACAAAAGGATCAAACTGTTTCCAAATAATTCAACTATATCCCAAAACAAAGCTTAATATTTATAGGAGTACAAAAAAATACAGCACCCAAGAAGGCAAAACTCACAATGTCTAGCATCTAATCAAATATAACTAAATATGTATAGAAACTGCAAAGTTAGACCTATAATAACGAGAAAAATCAGTCACTGAAATGGAGTCAGTATTGACATAAATGCTAGAATGAGTAGACAAGAAGATCAAAATACTTACTTGAACCATATTCTGTATGGTTGAAAAGTTAAATAGAGATAGCATAAAGATCCAAAATCAAACTTTTATAGATAAACACTACAATATATGAGATGACAAACACACTGGATAGAATTAACGGTAGATTACACATTGGAGAAGTTGAAAGAAACTACCAAGTATAGAAACAGACACAATTAATGATCTTGAAGCGATAGCAACATAAACTATCTAAAATGAAACACAGAAGAAAAATCAACAAAATGAAAAGAGCATCATTGAGCTATGAGACAACCTCAGGTGGCTTACTATATGTGTAATAGGAGTCTCCAAGGAGGAGAACAGAAGTAAAGATATTTTTTGAAAAGATAATGGTTGAGATTTTGCCAAATTTGATGAAAACTGTAACCCCAAATATCAAAAAGCTCAACAAATCCCAAACATAAAAAACATAAGAAAATGACATAAAGGTACATCACAATTAAGTTGCTCAAAATCAGTGAAAAGAAAGAAAAAGGAACAAGAGAAAAAGATGTGTTATATACAGAAAAACAAAAATAAGTGCAGTTTCTAGTTGGAAACAATGTAAGTGAAAATATAGTAGCACAACTTCAAAAAACTGAAAGAGAAAACTGTCAACTGAGAATTCTGTTCCCAGGAAAACTATCTTCCCAAAACAAAGGTAAAATAAAAAGCTCTTTAAACATACAAAAGCTGAAAAAACTCATCACCAGCTGACCTACACTACAAGAAATAATAAAGTAAGTCCTTCAGGTAGAAGGAAAATAACATCAAATGGAAATCTGGATCTATACAAAGGAATAAAGAACAACGAAAATGATACCTACTAGGTAAGTATATATTTTATTACTTAAATATATTTTAAATGAAATTGGTTGCCTAAACAAAACTTTACATGCGATTCATAATTTAAGTATAACATGTACAAATAAAATGTATAACAACTACTAATAAAGCTACTATAACATTTGTATACTATATGTGAAGTGGCATAATAGCAGCTAGAGTGTGATAACTTGAGATGTATAATATAAACTCTAAAGTAACCACAAAAAACAAATAAAGTATTATAGGTAACAAGACAATAAAGGATATAAAATGGAATCATAAAAAATACTTAATCCAAAGGAAGATGGGATACATTAATGTACAAAACTTAATTGCTTCCTTATGATTCAATAGAGCTGTTAAAAATTTTTAACACTCCCATTTTTAGTCTCATGTTTGACTCTTTACTCACAGTAATTCCTTCCTGTTGTGTCCTTTCTCCACAATAGCCAGTTGTTTCAAATATAAAGAAATACTTCCTCCTTCACCATTAAATTAAAAAATATTTAATGAAAACCTAATGTATGTTAAGTCAGTGGACTGGGCACTTGAAGGGGATACAGTTGGACAATACAGGGATAGATGTCAGGTGACAAGGGATAAGCACCACCGATGGTGATGAAGTGTAGTTCATGTTGCCACAGTATAAAAAGCCTCCGAGAATGATTAAACGGGAAGGTAAATTTTAGATCACAAAGAGCTCTTCCAGAAAGTCTTAAAAAAAAAATGATAAGGTTAATATGTCAGAATTTCACAAATATAGAAGTCAAACACAAGTTCTTAAAGTTAAATTCTTTTAGACTCTTCTTATCTATTAAATTGCAATATAATAAATCCCAAGGAAAAGACATGATATTAGGGAGGAGCTAATTCTAAACAGTGGATTATACAAACATTTTCTCATAGTATGTCTTCTGTGTGAAAATCAAGGAAACAATGTAGGCCTGGTATCATCTGATTGAACTATTTCTCCTGAGTTTATAGACTTCAGTTGATTGTACTAAAATTTATCAACTTTGGCATGCTCCCCTGAAGGGTCAGGAATCTCTGGCTGTTATGCCTCAAGTGGAATAAGTCTCCTGGAGAAATTCTTTTGCTACCACAACTATTTCAGTGCGGTTCTAAGCGGTGAGTCCCAATGCTTGCCAAATTCCTCTGGTTTGATCCCATCTGGATGAACCCAAACTAGAGCAAAATAGCACCTTCTACTTCCTGCTCATATTCAATTATAATATTCCTCCAAACTCATGTCTACTTTTAAGAAACTGCCAGGCTAAGCCTTTTAACCTAACATATGACAGTAGACAGGAACATGCACAAGGAATATCCATTCTGCTCTCTACCACTGCTGCACTTTCACTTTCACCTTACTGAAAAAGCAATTTTAAAAAAGTATCTACACTTCTATGATCTAACCATAGTTATGGACCAAATTACATGGATTTGAAAGTACCTAAGCAATGAAGGGTTCCATATGGAGGAAAGCAAATAGTGTCTCTTTCTAGTTGCACTTAATTTCTCTAAAACCTAAGCCAAAGCTCTTTCTCCCAAGCCCTCTCTTTATTAGAGAAGCAAAATTCTTTCTGTCTAGTTTCTCAAGGTCCTTCCATCCACTTCAAACTTAAGTGCATTCCAGTCAGCCAACGACATCGATGCAACCCAAGAGGCCCTCAACTGAAATTCCCCTGAATCACTCCTTCTGAAGCTTCCAAACCTTCTTTTGTTGCTTCCAGCCTTTGCTAATTCAATCTTAGCTTTTGTTTCCTAACTCATTCCTCCTCTCCATGCCATAGGGTTCAACAAGAATAACAATAAAAACATAGATCTACTTCCTTTTAACAGGATGATCTTGGACCCCTTTATGTTGAACATAACTTCAGCCTATTCTCCAAATAGGTACGTATAATTTCACATCAAAGCTGTTCATCACACAGCTCACTGAGTTTCAGGATAACAGTAAATATTTCAAGCTTCTCAAAAATATGAATATAACATTCCATATAGCTTATATTCTAGATTTATACCCTAGTGTTTATCTAAATGAAAACCAGGGGCCAAACCCAAGGATGCTCCAGATATCTTCCTAAGTTAAGTTCAACTTGCACAAAAATTTTTGGACAAGATACACTGCAGCTAAGTACAGATGAAAGCCATAAAGAAAAGGGAAATGCATGAATCACTGTCATGGTATAAATAACTTTCAGGAATTCATTTCCAGACAACTCACCCCATTCATATTTTAATGCTAAATTTAGGAGAATATTGAAGAAGTGAAGCTCAGACTAGCCAATTATAAAATACCTACTCTAATAAATTATTTACATATATGATATAACATTTCCCTATGATAGGTAGAGTTTTATAATAATAATTTGTTGAACACATGTGTAACAGGCACATTATATAGGTCAGATAATGCAATATTCATAATAACCCTAAACTATTACTATTATTCCCATATTACAGAAGAAGAAACAGAGTCCCTAAAAACTTATTACTTGCCCAATTTACCCTACCAGTAGGTGGCAGAACAAGATATTCAAACCCAAATCTCTGGCTTCAAAACCTCTGCCCTTTCCAGGAGGATGCACTTCCTGGCTGTTGAAGCAGTTATTACTGGTCTAGTGATTTGGAAAATTCCTGACCCATGGAGTCTGGAGTAGTATAATGGAAAAATACTTGTGAGCCTAAGCTCTGGCAGGTATGCGACCTTGGCCTAATCCTGTTCCTTTTGTAGGCTTTTTCTCTTCTATGAAATGAGGTTTGGGTAGTTAACATCTAAGGGCCCTTCCAGCACTAATGCTTTATCAAACTATGACTCTATGAATTATAGACAACACAAAAAATGTGGATTGGGCAAAAGAATGAATGACAAAAGGGTTAACTTGGTATAAGAAACAATATAACCAAGTAAGTCCAGGACTGAGAAAAAGACAGGTAGAACTGAAAGAAAAACGGCTTTGTAATATTGATATTACATTCCCAACATGAATGAAAAGACTTTACATAGTTCCTATAAAGCTAAACAGAATCCTATCACCAAAGGATTTTATCAAATAGACTCACCTATTTAAATTTAACATCCCTAACATTTAAATTCCTTGAAATAAAATACAAAAATCATACAGACAGAAGAAACCATCAGACAAATCCAAATACAGACACATTTTGAGTTTTGCTTTTTACACTAGCTTCTGAAAACTATGTAAAGTTCCTCTTATATAAACAAGAGTGTGAGTTGGTTCTGCCAAGCAGGAGGCAAGATAGTTGATGGCATTTCCAGAGTGGGAGAGAATAACCCGTTGGACCTAAAGAAGCTCTCCTTATCAGCAAAAGATGACTGTGAGGCTGTTTTGCTGTGTTTTGCTTTCAATATTCAGGCCAGCAAGGTCAGTCTGTGCATGCTGAAATGATTTCAAACCTTCATGACTTCTTCTTATATTCAGCCAAGATTCTTCAAGCAGATTTCCTGATTCTTGCTCAGTTTTCTAAAATGATGAGAACCAAGTGTCTCTTTGCTCATTCGCCACCACTAAGAGCCAGTATGAGATGTACGCAGACAAGCTCAGTGGGAAAACACCGAAAGCCAGAGGTGAAAGGACACCAAAGCTAGCCACCCCCCAACAACTGGGGCTGGATGGACAGTGACCAGCCAAGAGCTCTCTGGGCCTTGGGAGACCTAATGGCTTGGGATACACCGTCAGAGATGAGAAGAGGTCAAATTTCTAGGCTTGTAAGCTCTGGCTATCCAACTTAAGCTCTCCCGATAGATAAATATGTTTTATGTGGAAAAAAGGCAAAAAAAAAAAAAAAAAGAAGAAGATGGACAGAGAACCTGAGACAAACCAAACCTTCCATAGGACATTCACAGACAAAAAGGCTGAGGAATGCAGAGGGAGGAAAAATCTCCCCCAAAGAGAGAGGGAGAGGGAAAAATTAAAGCCATCAGTTCTGACATTTGCCAAAGAAGGAGAGTGAGAACACTGCTCAAACTGCCTATAAACCAGGTAAAAGTGACTGTGGGTTCTGACAGAGTCCACACACCCTGACAACGGCCCACTGCCAAGGCCACCACCTCTGGGCCTTCACTGACAACTGCAGCTGCTTTCCAAAGCCTCAGAAAGCAGCAGGCAGAATAGTGACAGCTGGAAGAAGGGGATTAGGCAAGGAGTTGGCATAAATAGAAGTATAGCCAAAATGCACAAATATGAAGGGAGAGAGACAATTTTCCTGTGTGGTTTGTGTGTGTGGTATGGGGGTAGCTCAAAATAAGAGTGAGCCAAAGTTCTGGCCTTGATTGCCTAGAGGCTTTGGCAGTCTCAGCTTTTCTCATGCAGGCCAGGAAATGGAGCTTTCAGCTGTCTGCTTCAATGTTCTCAATGTCACCATTTTCGTGTTCGGCCCCTGGCTCGTTTGCATTTTCTTCTTCTTTTGGGGATTAGCACATGCGCGTAGACAAAATCCATTTTGGTTATTCAAGACTCTGTCATTTCCGCCCAAACCTTATTTGTCAACTAAGGACTTCAAGAAGTCCTGACAGTATAATACAAACTATAGAGTAAGATGATCTGCAAGGGGCCTTTGAGATCATCTAAGGCACTCTGATTTTACAGATGGGGAAACGAGGAGTACCTAAGGAAAGTAGGGTGATCTGCTGAAATCGTACTAATATTTAGAGAGCAGCAAAAGTCAGGACAAATATCCAATTCTCCCATTCCACCCAGTCAGTGCCTTACCTGTCCACAAATATCGGTGTTCCTTTAGGACTCCATCTCAGACAAAATACTAATCTTCCTCTACCTTTTTATTTTTTTAATTTTTTTTTCAAACCCTTTTCAAAAGAGAACTTGATAAGAACTGTGATATATTCTCTCTGTTTACTTATTCAAAAATTGCATATAAGTTTGGTAAGTAACTATGTAAAATGTTAGGTCTTAAGGAAAAGAGACTTGGAGACATATAACTAACAGCACTCAGAAAAAAGAATAACCTAAAACCAAGCAGAATATCTTTATTTCTTTGTTTTAGGAGATGGATCCAAAAATATAAACAAATGGGACCTAATTAAAATTAGAAGCTTTCATACTGCAAAGGAAGCCATATATAAAACAAAAAGAGAACCTACTTAATAGGAGAAAATATTAGCAAATAATATGACTGATAAGAGGTTTTATATATATATATATACATATATATATATAATACTTATATTTGTATATATAATATTCAACATATATATCCATATGTGGAGATATATATATCCAGCATATATAAACAGCTCATACAACTCAACATTATAAAACACCCCATACAATCCAATTAAAAAATGGGCAGAAGAACAGAACTGACATTTTTTCCAAAGAGGACATGCAGATAGCCAACAGGCACATGAAAAGATGGTCAGTTTCCTAATCAACAGGGAAATGCAAATCAAAAACAAAATGAGTTGTTATCTCATACCTGTAAGAATGGCCATCATCAAAAAGGACACAAGTAACAAAAGTTGGCAAGGATATGGAGAAATGGGAACCTTCTATTGGTGGGAATCTAAACTGTTGTAGCCACAGTGGAAAACGGTATGGAGGTTTTAAAAAAAACTAAAAACAGAACTATCATATGACCCAGTAATTCCACTCCTAGGTATATATCTGGGGGAAAAAACACTAATTCAAAAAGATACATGCAACTCAATGTTCACAGTAGCATTATTTACAACTGCCAAGACATGGAAGCAACCTAAACGTCCATCAACAAGTGAGTGGATAAAGATGTGGTATGCATACATATATATACATATACATACATACACACACACACACACACACACACACAATATATATAATGGAATTTTTCCCTTTTTGCCAAAACAAATAATTTCTGACACTGAGAAAAATCACATTCTGAGAAAAAAATAACCAATCTTTAAAGACTTTAAAGGTTCTGATTCTGAAAAGGAGTTTCTGAGTGTGGAGGGATAGGTGGAAATATGGCCCCTTGGCATCCACAGGGAATTAGTTCCAGGACATCCTGTGCAGACACCAAAATCCTCAAATGTTCAAGTCCCTTACATAAAATGGCTCAGTACAGTTGGCCCACCATATCCACAAGTTCCACATCTGTGGATATGCAGGGCCCACTGAATATCAGTTTACAAGCACATAACAAAGCAGTCTATCTTCTTTTCTCAAATTTGTTTTTGAGAAAAAAAATTTTTGTTCAGTACTATGGAAACCATGTTAAAATATGACATTAAAACATAAAAACAAAAACACCTCCCTCCCTTTGCTGCATCTACTGTAAGAATGAAGTCAATTCTCAACAGGCTGTTGACATTCCAGAAAATGTCCACATCACCCTGAACATAGTAACCATCACCACATAGTTACTGTGAAGGGCCCCAGAGGCACCCTGCAGAGGGAGTTCAGTCACATCAATGTAGACCTCAGTTGCCCTTGGAGGGAAAAAGAGGCTCTGGGTTGACAAATAGTGGGAAACACAAAGAACTGGCTATAGTTGGCACCATCTGTAGTTTTATACAGGACAGCAACAAGGGCATCACAGGGGTGTTGTGGTTGTTAAGATGAAGTATGTGCCCACCTTCCAATCAACATCCTTATTCAGAAGAGGTCACTTACAGAGGTGGGTGGGGAAGAAGGGGGTGGGATGAATTGAGAGAGTAGCACTGAAATACATACATGACCATATTAAAATAGATAGCCAGTGGGAAGTTGCTGTATGACTCAGGGAGCTCAATCAGGTGTTCTGTAACAGCCTAGAGGGGTGGGATGAAGTAGGGGGTAGGAGGGAGATTTAAGAGGAAGGGGACACATATATACCTATGGCTGATGCACATTGTTGTATAGCAGAAACCAACATAAGACTGGAAAGCAGTTATCCTCCAACTGAAAATTAAAAAAAAATTTCTTTTAAAGAGGTCTCTTGTTGAACTCTACAATGTCCTGAGTAGAAAAAAACATGGAAAAAACATCCACAGGGTATCTCAAGTCTAGAAAAATGAGTTAATGCTTGAAGGAAACTATACTGAACTTATGTCAAATTCAGCTGCTTTGATTTAGCAAGTCACATCAGTTAAAACCAGCCTTCCTGGGCAGCTCAGCTGGTAAAGAATCCACCTGCAATGCAGGAGACTCCAGTTCGATTCCTGGGTTAGGAAGATGCCCTGGAGAGGGGACAGGCTACCCACTCCAGCATTCTTGGATTTCTCTGGTGGCTCAGGCAGTAAAGAGTCTGCCCACAGTGTAGGAGACCTGAGTTCGATCCCCGGGTTGAGAAGATCCCCTGGAGAAGGAAATGGCAACCCATTCCAGTATTCTTACCTGGAGAGAATTCCATGGACAGAGGAGCCTGGCGGGCTACAGTCCATGGGGTTGCAAAGATTCAGACACGACTGAGCAACTTCACTTTCACTTTTTTCATGATTCCTAAGAGCTATCTGTGATATTTTAAAGATGAAATAAATGCCCTCTATTTTGGGGGGTGGGGGGCTGGAGACTTCAATAACTAGCTAAATAAGCTAATTTTCCTTCTTTCTGTATATTTAACAGATATCCTAGTACTTACTCTACTTGAGGTTTTAACTTAGGGAAATCTTTCAGTAAGAGAATTCCTTATCTAGGCCACTAATTCTAGGCGTGGATTTGTCTTCTTGGAACTGAGACAATCCAGGTTGCACGAATGGGTCGACTCTCTCTGGCACTGTGAAGACTGCCTCCTCAAAGGGACTGGGCTTGGGTTTTGGTACAGTGATGGAGGTGACCATATGCCTGCTTTGCTTGGGACAGTCCAGGTTTATTCCCACTGTCCCGGGTTAATTATTAGTAGAGCCCTTTCACTCTCCAAAGTATCCCGTTTGGACAGTAAGTTATCTGGTCATCTTGACAATGTCTTGCATGAGTAGTATTAGCATTCTACTTCTTCCCACTGTGTGGACAGGTCTAAAAGAAGCCATGCTGGGTTTTGTTTACAAAGTAATATTTCTCCAAACTCTTCTCCTTAAAGAAAGCCAATCATGGAAGAAAATTCCTCCTGATCTCCTGGTGTCTATACCTACTTTTCCTTTCTTGACAGCTCTATATGACAGCAACCATTCTTGACAGCTCTGTACGACAGCACGGGCTGCTTGTTCTCTTGTTACTCACCTAGTTCAGAGTTTGAACTACAAGATGTCACTTAAACCAACTATTCCAAATTGGTTGGAATATAACCTATTGATCAAGGGCTACAAATTAACCAGACTGGGTTAACTGCTAGGCTAATAAAACACTAGGCAAAAGCTAGCACATAGATTTACCCTATCATCAGAAATGGGGGCAACTCAGTAAGACAAGAGCCTTTTTTGAAAAAGTATTAAATCTCCCTGTGAGCATGGCAGGGGGTATGAAAAGGAATGGAAAAGAAGCATCGTAAATTCTGAATAGTGAACCTTGAAACTGACGTGCATTTGGCTTTGCATACCCCAGTGGCAGAGAAACCTCAGCAGTTATCCAGTGCTTTTAGAGAGTAGGGTAAAATTATAAGAACATTTTTATGAGTTGTGGCTGGCAAGCCCTAGCCTGTTAAAACTCTTTAAAAACCAATGCCTTGGTGGAGGTAACATTTACTGTTTACTGTAGCTCTGGTTGTTAGGGGTTACTGCTAAGGTCCCAGTTTTCCATGACATCAGCAGCATTCCAAGGGAAGTGTGTGTCAGTGACTTTCAGTAATGACTCCCTTTTCCAAATGTTCAAAGCTTCTGCCAAGCTGCCCTACACCTGCACACCAGCTGAGTTGGAGGAAAAGGGAAAGCAAGATGGATTAAGTGGGATTTTTGTCTGGGTTCCTTAATGAGACTAAAGACATTCCTCCTTCAGTGTTTGGTTTGGTGTGATAAATGGATGCCAATCCCTTTAGGAGTAACATGACTCATTTTTACCTTTTCCTAAACCAATTTGACTATCTCTCAATACTTCTCACTATCATACTTTGAATTAGTCTTTCGAGACTTTTCTTCTCATGGGAGAAGTGTAGGGCTTAGTGAGAAGATCACCACGGCATGCCAGGGCTCTGGGAGGGATTCCGAAGGAGGCATCTGCTACTCCCCAGATTAGCAGAACAGAAACAGTGAAGCGACATTACTGTGTAGCTGCTGTAAGGAGCACCCGGCTTTCAACATTTTAAGCCAGATGTGTCCTCTCAAGGCAGCAGCAGACCTCACTCCAGAGTCTGTCCTCAGCAAAATGAGGACCTGGTTAACTTCATCCAAGGGTATCTACTGCCCACTCAAGAGGCTTGTGACTAGGTACTGTGGCCAATACTAATTGTGTACTTACTTATATAAGACAGACCTTCTTTCCAAAAGGCTTGAAGCATTTTTTTGACATGAAACTCATCGGTGTTCATGACAACCCTGAGAGGTGGCAAAATATTAGTTCAGGTGTGAGAAACTGGGGGATGGGGTTGAGGAGAATTAAGTCCTTTTGCCAAGAGCAAGGCAGTAGGAGATCCCCCAGAGACCCGGCCCCACACCTTCACCCCTATAGTAACTGGCCCCTTTCCAGGTTGGCTCCAGTCTGCCCAGGCTAACTTGCTCTTTTGTCCCAGTCAAAGAGCTTGTGAAAAACACAATTTGTTGTTAATGAGGCAAAGCTTGAAGCTAGCAAAGAAAAATAAGAACAACCATACATAAAGACACAGAGGAATGTCTTCTTAAGTGTTTTGATAAGAATGATTTATGCATTCAGTATCTACTTCTATGAATGACACAAGACAGAAGATTCAATCCTTCTATATGTCAGTTTCCTCACCTATAAAAGCTCTACCATGAAAAAATACCACAGATGTTTGGAAATTTTAATAATATTTTAAACTGCATAGAATTCTTTAAGGGAGAATCTCTGAAATGCTAAAAAGCACAACTGAGCAACTAAGCGCACACAGCCCTCTTTCATGGTATATAGCACAGTTCTAGAAGAAATTCCTTTACCTACTGTATATTTGTCCTTAGGAAATATGAATAAATTCAAATGCTTTCAAGTGATTCTTAAAAGCTCCCACAATTTAATAAAGTAATAATCATCTTCATCTTTGCAGAAACAATGAGTATTATTTTTTAAGCAGTAGGGGTGGCTTAGGGCAGCCACAGATAACATACTAACAAAAATGGCTATGCCTCATAATTTCTCTTAGATGTCCTCAAAAAGTGTTCAAACATGAAAAAACAGTAAAGGAACCATTCTCACTCAACCGTAGATTGCCTATGAAGATTGGAAAACACAAGTTTGGGTTCAATTCCTGAATTAAACTATAAAAGTCTGTCCAGTGTAACCTCACCCTGAGTCCTGAGCCTGTTTCCTTGAATGATTTTTAAAGAGGGAATTTTACGATTATGACTTGTTAGCAAGAGATTGAGCTATTATCCATAAGAAAACAAGTTTTTTCAATAAACTTTCTGGTACACAGTTATCCCTGAGACTAAATTTCACAAATCATTCTCATAAATAAACAAATACACAAATTAGGAAGAGGGGGTGCTGGCACAGGGTATACCTAAAATGCTTCAATTCTAAGAAAAAAGAATTGGAAAAGAAAAGATTCTTTTCTTCCTGGAGATAAAAGATTTAATGAGTGACTAATTCGCCTCAGTAAAATTCCTTTGGTACTTGCCCTACTCTGAGCCACACTAATTTTGCCAGGAGCCTTTTCTGTTAAAAGATGTTGTTTTACAATGTTAAGCTACACACAAAAGCCATGTAACAAAACGGCAAAATATGC
This sequence comes from Giraffa tippelskirchi, assembly GCF_054371585.1. Classification (NCBI taxonomy): domain Eukaryota; kingdom Metazoa; phylum Chordata; class Mammalia; order Artiodactyla; family Giraffidae; genus Giraffa; species Giraffa tippelskirchi. Next base: position 140,205,419 of record NC_137281.1, on the reverse strand, counting down.
TTCTGATTTTGTTATGTTACCAACCTATACTTACCCAGAAACTCTAACTGCCAAGTGTCTTTTATCTAACACAGTCTGCATCTTTCACCAGCCTCCCTTCCCCACATGAAGTATCAACGTCATTAAGAGTGGAAAACTGTGGGAATAAAAACCTGAGCCCTGGAAAAAAGTACGAAATGGGAATCTGCCTCCAGCTCTGCAGATTTTCAAACTTGTCCTGGCCTCTGGGGTCTGGAAGCTCAACTTCTGTGCCCAGAATATGGCTGGATGAGGAAGGCAGTCTCCAATCACACCCTGAGGGCTACAAACAGAACACACACTCCATACAGACCTCTAAAGAGGTTCAAGGGCTTGAGGGACGGGGGAAGCCTTTCTCATTGGCCCTTGGTGATGTCATGCCCATGTCTCCAGGGCCCAGGAAATGCACCATGACTAATGGAGCGCCTCACTTGTGAATACACATTCCATCTCAGAGGAGCAACAACAGGCAGAGTTTCAAGGCAACTAAGACCCAGTTAGAGAATGCCAATCAGCCGCGCACACAGAGAGCCTTCAGTCATCCTGAAATAGATTCTTATTCACTGCCTTGGAAAACCCCACAACGGCCTGTATCCCTGTGGCAGGAGAGTGATCCTAAAACTGAGCTGTTTTGCCTCTTTTAAAAAAAAAAAAAATTTTTTTTTAATAAGTTTATTTTTGGCTGTGCTGGGTCTTTGTTGCTGCGCAGGCTTTTCTCTAGTTGAATGGGCTTCTCATTGTCTTATTGCGGAGCAGAGGCTCTAGAGTTCACAGGCTTCCGTAGTTGCGGTTCCCAGGCTCAAGAGCACAGGATCAGTAATTGTGACACATGCACTTAGTTTCTTTAGGGCATGTGGGAACTTCCTGGACCAGGAATCAAACCGACGCCTTCTGCATTGGCAGGCAGATTCTTTACCACTGAGCCACCAGAGGAGCCACTGTTTTGTCTTATAAGTTACTCTCTTTAAGGAAAGAAAAATGGTAACTGTAATACAGCACACATCCTTCCAGATTTCTACTGACAAACTTTCTCTGTAAAGGACTAGATAATACAAATAGCCATGTGATCTCTGTTGGAACACTCATTTCTGCCCTAGCAGTGCAAAAACAGCCATGAAACTGAAACTGAAACTAGCCGCTCAGTTGTGTCTGACTCTTTGCAACCCCAGGAACTGTAGTCTGCCAGACTCCTCTGTCCATGGGATTTCCCAGGCAAGAACACTGGAGTGAGCTGCCATTTCCTTCTCCAGGTGATCTTCCCAACCCAGGGATCGAACCCAGGTCTCCGGCATTGTAGGCAGATTCTTTATCATCTGAGCCACCAGGGAAGCCATAGGCAAGACCTAAATGAATAAGCATGACTGGGTTGCAGTAACACTTGATTCACAGAAACAAGCAGCAGGTTGTATCAGCATTCCGGCCGTAGTTTGCTGGCCTCTGTATTAAAGAGTGGACCACTCATTCCTCTGCAATATCCCCAGGCCAAAGTATTCTTGAAAAAGTGTGCAGTTACAGGGAAGGATGTGCAGGAGCTTCCACAATCTACCAGTGGAAGAAGAATCTAAAGATAGTTGAGAGAGAGGCAGTCTGGCCCATAGTTTCAGAAAGCAGGCACTGAAGTCAAACGACTAGGTTACGAAGGCTGACTTGACTACTTCTGCATATAAGACCCTGGACAAGGTACTTTGTTCCTCTGAGCTTTGGTTTCTTCATCTGTAAAGTAAGGTTCCAAACTGTTCTTACTCAATACGGTTAATATGAAAACTTCAGTGAGATGATATATGAGGAAAGTTCAGCCTGGTGCCTAGGATACTAGAGTGCTCAATTTTTATCTGCCACTCTTGCTAGATTGTTTTCTAGGCAACCATAATTACTGTCCTTGACTGCAGTAGGTCAAAGTGAAGACGCAGACTACCACATATGTTGGTACAGAGAACTTCTGTCTAATTACATTAATATTGACTAATACTATCATCTTTAGTAGCTGCATAGAATTTCACAGGTAATGTATCACAACTGAACCAAATTCCAATTGTTCAACATCCATTTACGGTCTGTTTGCCATTATAAACAATAGTATGGTAAACATCCTTAAACATGTACCTGTGAATACTTGTTTGAATTCTGTTCCTAGGGGGAAAAGGTTTCTACATGTTAAAGAACTTGAAATTATTCTGAAAATTGACTCTGGAGAAAGATTATACCAATCCCTACTTCCATCAGCAAGGCTTTCCTGGTGGCGCAGTGGTAAAGAATCCACCTGCCAATACAGGAGACTTAGGTTCACTCCTTGGGTTGGGAAGGTCCCCTGGAAAAGGAAATGGCAACCCACTTCAGCATTCTTGCCTGGAAATTCCCATGCACAGAGCAGCCTGGTGGCGTACAGCCCATGGGGTCACAAAAGAATCAGACACAACTGAGTGACTAAACAATAATTTCCATCAGCACTGCAAGAGAGGATCTGTTTCCTAACATTCTTGACAACACTATAACTACTTTGTTTCAACACTGGAAAAACTAAGACCCAGAGAGGTTAAAGGACTTGCTCAATTTTAATGAAAAAGGCTTAATGTTTCCTTTGGCCTGCAATTTTATAAAATTTTCATAATTATTCTGATAACAGCCAATCTTCCCAGAACCCATATAATTAATTATTATTATTAAATAATGCCATTTTATGGTTGAGAGAGCTGGAGCCCAGAGTTGACAAAATAGCCAAAGTTCTCCGGATAAGGCAAAGAATACAGAAGAAAAGGATCAAAATAGAAATAAACTTCGTCCTACAAGCGGGTCACACCTACAATACCACAACAACTCAGGCAAAATTTAGTTTAAAATCAGAAAACCATTCTCAGAAACTAATTTAATTTCCCTGTATTTTGGCAAAGAGCTAATTCAAAGACCTTTTGTTTCTCTTTGCTGTTAAACTAAATAAGCCTATAAAACCAAATGTCCTTTTTTCCCAGAGAAAAAACTTAAAACCCCTGAGGTTTTGACAAAACAGTCACAGATCTAGACATTTGTTAAAGCTGTTTTATTCACTCTACCTATTATCTTGTTTTTTTCTTAACACTTATCACAACTTGAAATATATTACTTGTTTGTAAAAACTAAGTTCCATGAGGGCAGGAACCTGTTCACTAGTCTGAGTCCTGTTTACTATCTTTTCAGTACCTAGAATAGTATGTAGAGCACAGCAAATAACTGATATTTACTGGATGTACCAATGCCATCTATGCATTTCGCTGGCTATACAACCTCCAAGGCAAAAAGGCTTTGGCATTGTTATATTAACAAGAGTTGTCCTTATTCCCTGTTTACAACACTGCAAATAAAACAGCATCCTAATGGAGAAGAGGAGTTCCTCACAAATTGAGTTCCTAGCCAACGATATCCCAATCCAACCCCCACTATTAATCACACCATGCCACAGTGTTGGCATACCATCATCTCCCTACCTTACCTTTTCACCTATGAGATGCTGCTACTGTTAGTGCACACACCTGTGTGCACTGGTTTTACTTATTTGTCTCTAAAAGAGCCTTCTTAGTGGGTCAGTAGTTAGACTGAAGTTCTAAAAACAAGTGTATCACCAGTTCATTGTTTTATTTAAAGATGTGATGAACATGATAGTTGACTACCCACAATCCACTGTCTCAAATGACTGATCCAGCCCTATGTGGTTCAATATGGCATCCACTAGCCATATGTGGTTAAATTTAAAATAATTTTTAACATTCAGTTCCTCAGTTGCACTAGTTTTAATTGCTCAATAACTGCCATGTGTGGTTAGTGGCTACTGTACTGAACAGCACAAATACAAAACATTTCCATCACTACAGAAGTTCTGTTGGACAGCATTGAGTCTAGTCAAACATGGTAATGCCATTCTCCTTGCCTGAAACTGATTTTAAAATGGGCATGTAACAGAATTCTGGTCAATAAAACATATGAGGAAGTGTGCCAAGAGGCTTTGGGGGAAGGATTCCTTATTCCTAAAAAAGTTGCATAAGAGTCTCTCTGCTGTCTTTGGATAATGTTGGTTTAAAACGTGATAGGAATGTTATAGCCATCTTGTGAACATGAAGAGAGTCAATCTAGGAGCAAAGCCTCCCCACTAAAAGGCAGAGTAGAGGCATGGATGGAATAGGAGTTCTTAATGAAATCAATGAGCTGCTGAATTGTTGCCAACTCTGTATTCTCAACATGTGAGATAACAAGATGATAAATTCCCTTTTGTTAAGTCATTTGGAGTAGAAGTTTTATAACTTACAGCCAAATGCAACCTACTGATAGAGTTTTACTTGTATTTTTTTTATTACTTTCTCATAAAAAGGGTTCTAATCGATCAGTGTAGTACTAAAAATCTACAAGACTTTCCACTTTGATGTAGGTCCCAAAGTTCAGCTATAACAATGCTGAAGAATATCATCTCTCACAGATGTGAACATGTTAGTTTCCTTCTCCCTCTGTTCTTAACTCTATTGATTCTATCACTTTGTTATCCTATCAAAGAACACAGAATTTAATGCAAAACTAAACTTTGAACTCAGAATGTTTCTTAACCAATTTTGATTTTTAATACATTTAGATGCTATTTTAGAATTTTCTCTATGTTTGGGCAAGTTACATTTAAGCCAGACTACAAATAGATCACCCAGTTTACAGACAGGAAAAGTGTCTTATTTATACCATAAAATCAACATGGAATCATAATTTTTATAAATGATACAAAATCAAGATTTTTTAAAACATGGCTTATGTAAAAAATGTATTAACTGGTTCATTCAAATGGCATATTAACTGGCTCATTTAAATGGCTGGGCTTCATTTTATAGAATAAGGTGAATGGGAGCCTTTGAGATCTCATATTTAGAATCTTCAATCATGCTTAAGATAACTTAAGTCTCTGCCAAAAATTTCCTCCATTGGCAAAAAAGTAACTAAATATGAGGATTATCCTCCTCATAACAAATTTTCATGTGTATGCTTGTAAGTATTACTTGTTTGGCTTAGTTTTCACTTTAATGGAATGCAGCCACTCCCAAAGCATCAAAATCATTCACTGAAATTTGGACACACTGGATAAGTGGGAAAAGATTCTGTAACAAGAAATGGGAAATAAGAACATTTAATTTAATCAATGAAATATTGAGAAGCAACATAAGTCTACAATATTAAGAAATAAGAACAAATATTATAATATTAAGAAATAAGAACAAAAATGTAAACTCCATTAGGGGAGCACCTATGTGAATCTTGTTCCCCATGATAACCCTAAATCCAGCACAGTCCTGAGGTTCTGGTATGGGCTGCAGTATCTTAGACTGAGCAAATAGACTGTCCAGAGGAAAAGCCAAAAGACAAATGTGTATAACCAAAGCAATATTGAACGTGGCTGCACTTGCTGGTGTGTTTGGGACTGCGTGAAGAGAAAACTACTAGTAATGTGAAGTGTCTTTATTTGCAAAATCAGTGGTACAAGTAGAATCACATGTCCTCTCTCCAATCTGTAGTATCTTGCTTAAATTCAAACTGAAACTACCTCCTTAAAAGACTTGAATTTTCTTTTTCTTCATTAATTAAAATATCACTAAAGAAAAAAATACTTGTTAGAGTAAAAAATTGTTAGCCACTCAGTCGTGTCCAACTCCTTGCAACCTCGTAGACTGTAGCCCACGAGTCTCTTCTGTCCATGGAATTCTCCAGGCAAGAATACTGGAGTGCGTTGCCATTTTCTTCTCCAGGGGATCTTCCTGACCCAGGGATCAAAACCCAGGCCTCCTGCATTGCAGGCAGATTCTTTACCGTCTGAACCACCAGGGAAGTCCACCATAGAGTCAAACACACAGGCATTCTAGTACATTTGAACACTGTATACTAAATGATTTTATTCGTTTTAAATTTAACCATGTCTCAGCTTCTCAGCAGAAAAAGAAGGTGGAGCAGGTAATTTACTAACTTAAAATTCTTTAGATCACTCACAAATATGCAAAATATATTCTTTCATTATTTAAAACAGAATCATCTTCATCAAAATTTAAAACTTGTGCTCTGCAAAAGACCAGGTTAAGAGGATGAAAAAACAATTAACAGTCTGGTAAAAAACATCTGTAAATCACATATCCAACAAAGGACTTGTAAGCAGACTATGAAAAGAATTCTCAAAATTCAACATTAAAAAAATCGAACAGTTCAATTAGAAAATGAGCAAAAAGATACGCAGAGACACTCCAGCAAAGAAGATGCACAAATGGCAAGTAAGCACATGAGAAGATGTTCAATATCATTAGCTATTAGAAAAACATAAATTAAAAACACAATGAGGGATGTCCCTGGCAGCCAAGTAGTTAAAACTCTGCACTTCCAATGGATGGGGCATGAATTCAATTCCTAGTCAGGGAGCTGGGATCCCTCATGCCACACAGCTTGGCCAAACAAAATATCAAACAGTGAAATATAACTATACACCTATCAAAATGGCTAAAATTAAAATTTGTGATAACACCAATTGCTTAAGAGGACATGAATAACTAGAAGACTTATACACTGCTGGCAGGAATGCAAAATGGAACAGCCACTCTGGAAATAGTTTGACAATACCTTTTAAAACTGAAAATGGATTTATCAAACAACCCAGATAAATACTCTTAGCCATATTTCTTAAGAGAAAATAAAAATTACATTTGGAAAATTGTACATGAATGTTCATGGCAGCTTTATTCATAATAGCCCCCAAATAGAAACTAGCCAAATATCCTTAAAAGGGTAAACAGTTAAACTACAGTACATCCATACCACAGAATAATACTCAGCAATAAAAAAGAATGAATTACATATCCACACAGCAATGTGGATGAACCTTAATGAAACCTTACGGAGTGAAAAAAGTCAATCTCAAAACGGTACATGTGGAGAGTACACATGTTATATAACTGGTACAAGTTCCACTTATATAACATTTGTGAAATAATCTAATTATAGATGTGGAGAGCAGGTTAGTGGTTGCCAGAGGTGAGGGACTTGGGGATGGTATGGGTGTGGCTGTAGAGACCCTTACAGTAATGGTACAGTATTCTGATGGTGGTTAAACAAAGCTACACATGTGATTAAATGCAAAATTATATGCATGCACACACACAAATGAGTGCATATATAATATCTGTGAAAACTAAGTTCAATGGATTTTACCGATTCAAGTTTCCTGGTTTTGATATTGTACTAGAGTCATGCAAAATGCTGACACTAGGGGAGGCTGGGTGAAGGGCACATGAGATTTCCCTGGACATTTCTTTGCATTTTCCTGTGAATCTATAATTATTTCAAAATAAAAAGTTTTAAAAAAACCATCTTAAAACAAATAATTCAGATTTAAGAGTGTTCTCGCCCTTTGAAGATAATTATGTGATTTTAAGTCCTTAAGTTCTATTTTTTTTAAACCTTTGCATGACTCCTCCACTGGGTGAAAGTAAAGTGAAAGTTGCTCAGTCATGTCTGATTCTTTGCGATCCCATGGACTATACAGTCCATGGAATTCTCCAGGCCAGAACACTGCAGTGGGTAGCCAGCCTTTCCCTTCTCCAGGGGATTCCCAACCCAGGGACTGAACCCAGGTTTCCCGCATTGTGGGCAGATTCTTTACCAGCTGAGCCACAGGGGAAGCCCAAGAATGGGTAGCCTATCCCTTCTCCAGCAGATCTTCCTGAACCAGGAATCTATTCATTTTTAAATAACACAATATTTTCTCTGTTCTCAAACTAAAAAAAAAAAAAAGCTGGGTAAATATTTCCTGGTTTTCAACCAGAATAACTGTGGAACTGAAATACACAGAAAAAGAAAATCTCAGAAACAACCCAAAACTAACACAGGACTGCCTTATTTAGAAAGCAGTTGGAACGTTTGTATCTTCAAGTTGGGAAGAACTTAGGGTTCTAAGTTCTTAGAAATTAGGGTTCTAATAACTCCAGTTCAAATTTCCACCAACAGAAGTATCCTTTCTGTAATATCTCTGACTGATCCAACCTTTGTTTAAACAGATACAGTGACAGAGCAATGGATTCTTATTGTTTTACCTGCCTACCACATTCTTTTCAAACAAAACACCCCTTTTTCTTCTGGTGAACTGCTTTGTCCCGATTGTGGTTCTACCAAGAGCCAAATTTCTCCCATACTCTGGTTCAGTCCAGAGAAGATAGCTGACCACACTGAGCATCCTGACCCTTGTGCCTGCCAAGTCGCTTCAGTCGTGTCCGACTCTTTGCAATGCTATGGACTATAGCCTGCCAGGCTCCTCTGTCTGTGGGATTCTCCAGGCAAGAATACTGGAGTGGGTTGCCACGTCCTCCTCCAGGGGATCTTCCAGACCCAGGAATCAAACCTGTGTCTCTTATGTCTCCTGCATTGGCAGGCAGGTTCTTTACCACTAGTGCCAGCTGGGAAGCCCTCCTGTCCCTTAGCGTTAGTTGGTTTGCCCAGAATTGGACATCTGGCTGAAGCTGGACCAGAGCCTTTCCCCAAGATTCTTCTCAAATGTGATAGAGAAAGGGAGTTTCTCTGCAGTGTTGTGAAATGTGAAACTCAGGCACTCAGCAACCATGTTTCACATGATGTACATGGGAGAGTCTGCAGAGGAAAAAAAAAAAAAAAAATGAAGCCAATACTCAGAGAGAGGAAGTAATGGGAGAAACAGAAATAAGACCAGCTGCATCTGAGTCCCTGGTTCTAGTTTTTCTGAGACCCAGTGGGATGTCTGCCCTTCCCACAGTTTGGCTGGTCAGTCCTTCCCTTGTTCACATGAGATAGTCATAGTATTTTTCTAATAATTTTCTCTTTCTACCAAGCTAATGCAAGACAAATTTCTGCTGCATGCAACCAAAAGAATCCTAATAAAAAATAAGAGGTCCATAACTTCGCAATGCAGCCTGTTAACAGCTCTGTTGGAATGTTCTTCCTCAAGATAAAATCCAGTAAGACCTCCTTGACATTCTAACCCTTGTCCTACATCTATACCAAGTCTCATCTCTTTTCCAAATATTCAAAAATCATGATCACATAACCTGTTGGGGGAATTTGCTACTTTTTGACTACAGAGCATGCGTCCCTATATCAGTAACAAAATCCCAATTCTTTGTGGGAAATCATCTCTCCCCTACTGAATGTAGCCTGGTAGGACTGTGAGTCAAGGTACCCTGCCTTCCTTTAGCCAAAGAGTGAGCACACAGCCCATGTTAGAATCCCTAGTTTTGAATCTTCACAAAAATGCTGAAGGTTGCTGAGGACCGACGGCTCTGGCAGTGAAGCCCTGAGGAACATGACCACCTGAGACCTCTGCTGAGACCCCATTTTTTTGTAACCTGATTCTTCCATCTTCTCTGAGTCTATAAATTCCTTGACCCTCTTCCAATGAGGTATATTATTGTTAAAGTTACCTAGTTTATGCAATCAAAGACTCTTAACTGAAACATTCCCACCCCCCAAGTTCTCTTTTTACATTATGTAACTGAGCACCAAAGAATCAATGCTTTTGAATTGTGGTGTTGGAGAAGACTCTTGAGAGTCCCTTGGGCAGCAAGGAGATGAAGCCAGTCAGTCCTAAAGGAAATCAACCCTGAACAGGTATTGGAAGGACTGATGCTGAAGCTCCAATACTTCGGCCACCTAATGCGAAGAGCCAGCTCATTGGAAAAAACCCTGATGCTGGGAATGATTGAGAGCAAGAGGAGAAAGGGGAGACAGAGGATGGTTGGGTGGCATAACTGACTCAATGGATATGAATTTGAGCAAACTCCAGAAGATAGTGAAGGACAGGGAAGCCTGGTGTGCTGCAGTTCATGGGATCACAAAGAGTCAGACATGACAGTTGTTAAACTGTACTATTTCATGTGACTTGACTTCCAATCTCTAACCTGAATGATTCCCTCCTAAGTAAACTTATTTATCAAAAAATTTCTGAACAGCCAAAAAAAAGGTGGCTTGGTCTTAGCAGAGATAGAATAATACTTCCATCTTTGGGCCAGACACATGCTTATATAAATATTGTTCATGTAGAATTCCCTGTCACAAGTGTATGAAAATGATGGCAGAGTTTGAGTTTATAGGGAATTAAAATTTTAGGTCTTTTCCATACTAATTTCTATAAAATTAAATATTTCCTGCCCTAAATTATATAGTTCACTTTTAAAAACCTGAGTTAACATTTCAGCTTGTTGGGATTATATAGTTCATTCTAGCCTAGTCTACAAAGGTTTACTATCACCAGTGTTCTGACATGGCTGTCACTGACTTTAGGAAAGAAAGCAAATAGAACTGAGCTCTATTCTCTTGCACTGTGAACCTATCCTGATCTAACAAAGGAATGAACTAAGAATAGTCCTATTATCAACTTTACTAAAGGAATTTAAAAATTCTATATTTGAATATTTCAGTTATATTAAAAAATAAGCTAAGTGAGTGCCGAAGAATTGGTGCTTTCGTATTGTGGTGCTGGAGAAGACTCTCGAGAGTCCTTGGGACTCAAGGAGATCAAATCAGTCAATCCTGAAGGAAATCAATTCTGAATATTCATTGGAAGGACTGATGCTGAAGCTATAGTACTTTGGCCACCTGATGTGAAGAGCCGACACATTGGAAAAGACCCTGATGCTAGGAAAGATTGAAGGCAAAAGGAGAAGAGGGCAGTAGAGGACGAGATGGTTGAATGGCATCACCGATACAATGGACATGAGTTTGAGCAAGCTCCAGGAGACAGTGAAGAACAGGCAAGCCTTGCCTGCTGCAATCCATAGGGTCGCAAAGAGATGGACATAACTTAGCGACTGAACAACAACAACAAATGCATATTAAAGGACCTCTAGGCCACTGATACCCCTTTTCCTAAGGGATGAAGAAAAAAAATTAGGAAAATAGAAATAAAAGACACACATGCACAATTAGGAACATAGATGGCATTAAAAACCAGTAGATCACAAAAGCTTTATTAACTCTCAGTCATACGCAGCTGCCATGTACTTCTCCACCTTGGTGTTTTCAGGAATCTCCCGGGGAAGTAAAGTGAAGCTGCCACTGCTCCACCTTTTCTCATTTTATCTTCAGCGTCCTACTTCAGTTCAGAAACTTTATACTGCTCAGCAAGGCTTTAGCTAAAGAATCACTGCCAATAAAGAGATGTTGGGGAGACTGGCTAAAGAAAAATCAGTGGACATTTTGTCTGAATTTCTGAGAGCTTTTCCATTTTAATTTTAAGCATGGCTTTAGTCTAGGATATGCTACATAATAAAACGTTTGAAGAACAAGTACAAATGTAAAGCAATAGAGAAAGGTGATCCCTAGGAAAGTAGGCCGGCTGCCCTGTCTGCTCCCCAACATCAGTTTCCATTTTGGTGAGTTTATTTTTATCCAGGATCTGAATTGCTGCTACTCAGTCTCAAAACCCAGTCTATTAAACACAGTAAGAATGAGACCTTATACTAAGATGAGATTCACATTAAATAAGTTCACAGGAGCTGACAGATGTAATCAGGATACTGATTTACTAATCATCTGAGTGAAATCAGTTACTACATAGACCAGGAACATTTGAGTCCATCAGTCTAGCATACTTTCTCCCTTGTAGGAATCCTCTATGGACCTTAGAGTGACCACCAGGAGCTGAGAGCAGGCCCCAACTCCGATTACAGCTGACAGCAAAAAACAAGACTTTAGTCCTATCACTTCAAGGGAATGATTGCTGCCAATAACAGGAATGAGCTTGGAAAAGGACCCTGAGCTCCAGATGAGATTGTTGCCATCCAACACCTTGACTTCAGGCTGAATATAGAGAACTCAGCAATGCCATTCCCTATTTCTGATCTATAGGACCGTGAGCTAAGACAGGTTGTTTTAAGCTGCTAAATGTGTCACAGTTTAGTAATTTGTTGCATATATAGAAAACTAATACACCTATAGACCCATGATTCTCAAAATGTAGTTCCCCCAGCCAGCATCACTATCATCTAGGTACTTATTAGAAATGCAAATTCTTGGGCCTGAGGAATTTGGAGGGTAGGGCCCCGCAATCTGTATTTTAACAAGCCCTCCAGCTAACTCTGAAGTGTACCACAGTCTGGGAACCACTGAAGTACATGATGGTTAAGGCACAGGCAACTTGACCTTATGATCATCCATGATTCAATAGCTGGCCAACATATTTTCTGACTGATACACTCTTTCTCTGGGATGTTAATACATGCTATTTAGTTTTGTAGTCATCTATTTTTGCCTTGGCATCATACTCTTTAAAACTGTTGTATAAATATCCACTGGGCTCCTGTACTTCTTGATTTGTCGTTTAACCTCTAAGGATAAACCTTACCTTACCTCATTAACTAAGAGGCACCTCACTGTTGTTGTTCCCCTTGGGCAAGGATCCCCAACCCCCACGATCAAATGCCTGAAGATCTGAGATGGAGCTGATGTAATAATAATATTAAAAAGTGCACAATAAATGCAATATGCTTGAATCATCCTGAAACCACTCCCTTCACCTCTAGTCTGTGGAAAAATTATCTTCCATAGAAATGATCCCCGGTGCCAAAACAGTTGGGGATCACTGCCATGTGGTATCTACACTGTACCATCTAGCTCTCCAGTGAGAGAATAACACAGTGAATTTAAATCTTTACATCTTGTCTGTGTGTGTTACATTTTAGCCACCCAAAACTCTCAACTCATACAACTCTGATGGTCAGTTTTAGCAATAAGGACCTGGAAGTGAGCATCTTGACTTACTAGATAAAGAAAACCCATAAAGCACAGTAGAAAGAGTCTTGGACTAGCTGCCAAAAGACTCAGGATCCAGTTAGGCTCTACCAGGGTCTAACTGTGTAATCCTAAGAAGTCAGTTAACATCCCAGAGCCTTTATTTCTTCATCTATAAAATGAAGCACAATGGATAGGCTCTAAGGTCTTCTGCAGCTAAATTATGTGTGGCTTTCTCGTTCACAGATCACTCCTCCCGAGGCCAGACCAGTGCCCTTGATGATAAAAGAAAAATATAAAGTAGTAAATAATATTGCAAGTTGCTTAATTTGCATAGTATCTCACAAAAAGTAGAAAATGCTAGATATCTTTCCATTTGTAGGAAGCTATCTTTGGGAGTAAAGAGAAATTAATTTTCAATGACACATTAACTTTTAAAATTAGAGGCTTATCAAAATTAGGTTGAGAATTTAAATTTAAATGATTTCATGTCACTTTAAGAAGAAAGGGATAACTTATTAAGAGCTGGATAATACCAATTCCTTTCATGTGAGAATAGGCAGAAAAGGATCCTCTGTCACATTTGATCTGAAAGTTACAGAAAATGTGACTGCCAAGAAACTTTATTCTTGTGATCTAATTTGATTGTTCCCCACATTACCTTTTCTGAAAATCTGTTTCTCTGGATGATAATCTAAGACAGAAATAGGGAAACAAATAGGATTAAGCTTCTAAAGGAATGAAGCATAATTTTCTAAAAAAAGAATCTGGGAACAACAAACACCAGACAACTCACATTCTAGCTTGTAAGACACCATCTCAAAAGTCATTTGGTCCAGTGATCATTTCCAAGCAGGCAAAAGAACTTTCACTTGAAAATTAAGATAAAGAGAGATTTCTCTGGTGGGCCAGTGGTTAAGAATCCACCTTGCAACGCAGGGAATGAAAGTTTGATCCCTGGTCAGGGAGCTAAGATACCACATGTCACGGAGCAACTAAGCCTGTGTGCCTACCGAAGCCTGTGCACTCTGGAGCCCAGCACCACAACTAGAGCCCATACACTGAAAAGCAAGAGCATACATGCCACAACTAAGACCCAATGCAGCTAAATTAACTAATGTTTTTTAAGTTAAAAGAAAAAAAATTAAGATAAATAATTCATATAGGTTTTTCTAATTCAGTTCAGTTCAGTCGCTTCAGTTGTGTACGACTCTTTGCAACCACATGGACTGCAGCACACCAGGCTTCCCTGTCCATCACCAACTCCTGGAGCTTACTCAAACTCATGTCCATTGAGTTGGTGATGCCATCCAACCATCTCATCCTCTGTTGTTCCCTTCTCCTCCTGCTTTCAATTTTTCCCAGCATCAGGGTCTTTTCCAGCAAGTCAGTTCTTCGCGTCAGGTGGCCAACTTATTGGAGCCTCAGCTTCAGCATCAGTCCTTCCAATGAATATTCAGGGTTGATTTCCTTTAGGATTGACTGGTTTGATCTCCTTGCAGTCCAAGGGACTCTCAAGAGTCTTCTCCAACACCACAGTTCAAAAGCATTAATTCTTTGGCACTCAGCTTTCTTTATGGTACAACTCTCACATCCATACATGAATACTGGAAGAACCATAGCTTTGATTAGATGGACATTTGTCGTCAAAGTAATGTCTCTGCTTTTCAATATGCTGTCTAGGTTGGCCATAGCTTTTCTTCCAAGGAGCAAGCGTCTTTTAATTTCATTTGGGTCATATTTACTCTCACATTCAATTCAATATTTATTGATCATCTACCATACTTTTCAGGCTCTATGCTAGCAGCCTGGGGGCAAGAGGCACAGTTTCTACACCCAGGGAGTGCACATTCCTGGAAGAGAAAGACCATTTCTTTAACAGGCAATTCTATCAATGTGATGTGCTTAGTCACTCAGTCATGTCCGACTCTTTGCGACCCCACGGAGTGTAGCCCACCAGGCTCCTTTGTCCACGGGGATTCTCCAGTCAAGAATACTGGAGTGGGTTGCCATGCCCTCCTCCAGGGGATCTTCCCAACCCAGGGATCGAACCCAGGTCTCCCGCATTGCAGGCAGATTCTTTACCATCTGAACCACCAGGAAAGCCAATTCTATCAATTGATAAAATAAAAACTCAAAAATTTAAGTCTAAATCTGGTTACAGATCAGACAAAAAGACAGGAATGAACTCTACTTAACCTTCTAAGAGATGACAGGTTATCATCTCTGGGTTTTAAGGTGAGAATTAAAAGCAAAATATGCTTCATGTCTTGATGATATGAACATAAAGTAGAATACTTCTTGAGTACTCAAAGTTCTCCAGGGACAAAAGTACCAAAGCATGTATATGTATTGCAATGTGTAATCGTTATTTATGCTTTATTATTATTACACAGTATAGCTAACTTTGGAAAATGGGCCCCTATCTTTCCCATTCATATAACTTAAGGCCACTGTTCACTAAGTCCAGTAGTCATTCAGTAGAAATTTAATGAGTATTCTGTGTGTCCCAACACTATGATAGACTCTGAGGAAATACAGATGGAGGGCATATTCGTGTCCCCAGGGAGTACAAAATCTAATAGGAGAAACCCCTATGCAAGCAAGTCACTGGAATAGTGTGTGAGTAGTGCTTTAAGAGAACATAATTCTAGCAGAGACAAAGGAGTAAACAGACCTTTTCAGAGGAAGAAATCAGGCAAATTGGGGCAGGTGCCTAATCTATTGCTACAGTCAATGGTCTCGATATATCAGTTGGAGAAATAAAAAATGAGGAAGACAAAAGTCCCTACCCTGCTTTAATGGTGGATGGGGAGAAAAATGTATAAAAATCTAATTAGAGGCAGACTGAGATATGAGATAAGCACTGTCTTGTAAATGGAAAGTGCTTGGTAAAAGCAGAGAAGGGATGAGAGCTTTCTTTTCAACAAAGGCAATGAATGAAGAAGGCAACATAAAGGAGGTGGTATTTGCAGATGCTAACTGGCTTATATTCTAGGTTCTATTTATACTGGGAGACATAAATGGCTTCAGTTCTGAAGAGGCACTTATAGATTTTCCCTGACACAAAGTCTTTATAGAGAAACTGCAATAAGCAAATACATTTTCTGCAGAAAGAATCCACCCCAACACCTTGACAATCTCATTCCACCTATTTCACACATGGTATCTTTTATGTCTGGGAAAATGGGCTGGGAAATGGTTCAAATACCCAAGGGCCTCAAAACATATATGTTGGAAAGCATACCTAATTTCCAAAAAAGGTTGAATTGCAGAAAAAAGCCATTTTGATTGGAAAACAAGCTGGTCAATTTTGGGTATAGACAAATGCTTCAGTTTAGGCATAAGGGAAGTAAAAAAATTCCTCTGCTGTCGAGAGGGTCCATGCATAGCCTCTGCTCCAGTCCAGCAGCAGTCTCACACTGATCAGAGGTACGATAATGCAAAACCCATCTGGGGGTGGACAGGGAGATACAGTTTTATATAGTTGTTCAAAGGAGTAGAATACTTCAGACTGCTGCTTCTCATCTTTGCTGACAGTGATTTAGGACTAGAAAACTTGAAAACAGAATAATCCATTAAGAAGACAAGTAACTGTGCATCTTGAATGTGAGATGTTTTTTGGCATATACAAGAACTAAACGGCTCACCAGGAAAAATAATATGCACAACACAACCAAGAAAGTAAAAGTGATCAGAAAATTAGGCCATACAAACTAAGAGTGAAGTATGAATATTCAAAAAAGAAAACGGATTCTTTTTTGCTACTATGGGAAGTATGTGCTCAGTCACTCGTCATGAAAAAACATCATTAGCCCAAAGAAACTGCATGGCTATAAGAAATAGATGTTTATAATTCAATCTCCATTTCATTACAATTATTGTAGCCAAGTAGTTCATGTCAGATCTAGCAACAGAGAAGCCATGAGAAAACACCAACTTCAAAGGTATCATTTCAGTAACTTTATAAACTCTGGTTTTATGTGATTCCTGTGGGACCTTGGTACCTTATCACATTTAATATACTTCTAAAAAACACCATGAGAACGGGCTTTGATTGAACTCCTATTCTCGGAACAGAGCCTACCATCAAATTTCCTAGCAGATTACATGATAGTTAAGATCAACTATCTGATCACCCAAAATGGGATTTACCTTTACAAAATACATCTCTTAAGTATCTAAATGATTACAGTATCTCCAGAAATGAGGCACTTTGTCTTTCCCACTCACAGACTCCTGGCAATCAAATTGACCCAAGTCAAATGGCACCGATTACGCCTACAAACCTGGATGTGTACACATTAACCAAAGTGCTCTGCCACTGCTCAGGTATCAGCTTTCAGGCACTTGAATTTGTATTAAAGATGCCTCAGATGTAAGAGTTCCCAGATTAAGTTCACATTTTGAGGTGCACAGGGCACTGAGAATTACATAGCCAGCTACTTATAAATGACTGCGTGTGCTTTTTCCATTGCATCTTTTCTTCCAGCTCTCATGGAAACAAGCACTGCCACAGTCCCTCGATGAGCCAGCAGGGCCCAGTCATCTGGCAACCATGACTGGTCTCTCTGGCATCTGAGAAGAACATCAGCTAAAGAAAATGAGAGGATAAAAAAAGAAGTGAACACAAATCATTTCCCACCCCCTTAAATTCTACAGTTCCACTTGCCTGACTCGAAATTAATTTTGTTTTGAACGCTATGTAAGTGGATGCTAGAGCTCTATCCAATTTTCAGACCACTTGCTTGCTTGCCCAGTATAGGGCTCAGTAATGTTACTGCTGGCATGAGAGCTCCACAAAGCTTGTGACTCATTGATATAATATTTTAAATAAGGATATATTTCTCATCCAAAATGACATTATGTGAGAAAACTTAAGCTTTTGTCATCTGGTTTCTCATGAGAACTTGAGAAAGTTATATAATCTTTCAACTGCATCTTTATATCATTATGAGAATAAGAATATCTGTCTTCTTTTTATTAACAATTTATGAGACCTATTCATTATTCAAAATGAACCAAAATGATTTGTAAATTCAGTGACATTAAGTCAGTGTTTTAAATTAGGAAAAACTCTTATAGGGTTTCAAAGAGTAGAGACGTTATAAAATAACTAAGTGAAAAATCACACCATCTTGTATACAAAAGTCCTTTTTGTTTGGCTAGAATTTTGAAACTACCCAAAGTCTCATTAATCTGCCACCCTCTGAATAAGAAATGTACCAACATAATTGCTCCTCCATTAAGAATATACAGGCTATACAGGCTTGAGGTCAAAGTGCATGAAACTGCTTAAGGTCAAAGGGCATGAAACTGCTTACTCAGGGTTACCCAGCAGCTCCATGGAAGGAATGGAAAAATAAAGCCTGACCTGCCCTGTTGGATGGAATTATGAGTTTACATATCCTCTTTTCATTTAAGGACATTTCCAAAATGATGGCTCCAATCTTTCTATGTGCTTACCACACAAACAAACTTAAGTTTCTTTTTAAAAAATGGGGAAAGAGTTCTTTCCCCCAAACATCTATTTGCCAGATGATTTAAATAGCATATCATAGGTCTTGACCTATAGATCACTAATCAAGAGTCCAGGGAGCTAATACATCATGTTGGAATATTAGCTCCTACAGAAACAGTCAAATCAGAGCAAGTCTAGCCAAGCTTTTATCCTAAGAGAAACAAATGAAATTCCACGCAGTTTCCTGTGCGTGTAGATCTTTTCAATAATAGCCTGAAATGCAACCATGAATTGACACCATCTCACTTTTAAAATAAGTTCACAATATTTACATGGTTAATTTTATTTTTTTGGAACAGGCAAAGCCTGCACATAATATAAAATACAAAGGGACTTGCAGTGAAAAGAGAATCTCTTTCTTTTCCCTGTTTCCCAAGCATCAGTTCTCTCCCTAAAAACAATCCTATAAAGATAAGCTAAGCTTTGCATGTGTGTAATTTATACAAATGGTAGCACATTAAACTTACTGTTCTAACTTTGCTTTATTACTTAACAATATGATTGTTCCATTACCACTGTAGAACTTCCCCATTCTTTTAAAAAGTACATAGTATATTCCATGGTATATCATAATATATTTATCAGCCCCCTACTGATAGACGTTTAAGTTGTTTCCAAACCTCTGGTATTACAAATGATAATGCAGTAACTATGCTTACGTCGCTATTTTGCTCAAATGAAAGTACAAATGTAGGAAAATTCCTAAGAGTGGCATTACTTAATCAAAATATACACGAATTTAAGGGTTTTTTTTTTTAATAGGCTGACCATTACAGAAGTTGTTTCAATTTATCATTCCACCAGAAGTATGAGACCAATTGTTTCCTCAAACCCTTGACGATCCACTTTTGATTAAACTTCTTTATCTTCAACAATCTGATAATGTTATTTCACTTAATCTATATTATAAGTGAAGTTGGACATCTTTTTTTTAGTTTAAAAATCATTGGTATTTACTAGTCTGTCTGTCCTTGTCCTTTATCCATTTTTTCTACCAGATTGTTGGTTATTGTATTCTTACTTATTTGTAGATGCTCTTTATCCAATAAAGAAAACAGTCTTGGTCTGTGATATATGTACATAAGATATTTCTCTAGATTTTCATTTGTTGATTTTGCATATGATGGATTATTTTTTAAATTAATATATTTTTTAATTGAAGGATAATTGTTTTATAGAATTTTGCTGTTTTCTGTCTTGGCCTTTTGGCTATGATGGACTATTTTCAATGAAAAATTTTGTTAAGTATACAAATATATCATCTCTTTCATGGCTTCTGGATTTTGTATTCTATCTTGAAAAGATTTTTCTCATTTTATTCTTTACATTTAAATTATGCTCCATTACGAATTATTTTGTAATAAGGTTTAAGGTAAAAGTTAACTTTATTTCTTTACAGAAAGTTAACATTTATTAAAAGCTCCATCTTGTCCTTTATGAAGCATAATGCCAACTTTATTATCTGTGACATTTCCACGTATGTATATTTATCCCACATTTATTTTTTGAATTTCCCAGGCTTTTCCACTCACCTATATCAGCATAAATTATAGTTCAATATTTTTATTAAAATGATGGAATAATTCACCTCTATACTCTTCTTTCTCAGCATGTCATTATGCATTCTCATTTTTGTCAGGGTTTCAGTTGAGTCATTTCAGTTTTCCAGGGTTTCAGTTGTGTCATTTCAGTTTTCCAGATATACAATTCTATACGCTTTAAAGTATGATTGTCACTCCTCTTTCCAATTTTTTGTTTACCTCTAATTGTTTTCTTGTAAGACTACTTTGGCCAGTATCTCTATAACAATATTAAGTGATAGTGGGAATAGAGGTATTGTCTTGATAATTTTATGGAAATGCTTTTGCTGTTTCCTTATTAAGCAAGATGTTGGCCTCTCAAATTGGGTATATACATACATATATTTTAAAAAGTATCTTCATATGAAAGACAACATAGTAGTCAAAAACACAAACTTTGCAACTAAATTCTTCTACATATAAACTATGTAATCCTGAGTAAATAAATTACCTAACCTCTTCAAATTGTAGTGCTGGAGAAAACCCTTGAGAGTCCCTTGGACTGCAAGGAGATCGAACTAGCTAATTCTAAAGGAAATCAACCCTGAATATTCATTGGAAGGACTGATGCTGCAGCAGAAGCTCCAATACTTTGGCCATCTGATGCAAAGAACTGACTCATTAGAAAAGACCCTGAAGCTGGGAAAGATTGAAGGCAAAAGGAGAAGAGAGTGGAAGAGGATGAGATGGTTAGATAACATCACTGACTCAATGGACATGGATTAGAACAAACTCCAGGTAATAGTGAAGGACAGGGAACCCCGATGTGCTGCAGTCAATGGGGTTGCAAAGAGTCAGACACGAGTGACTGAACAAAAATCCATGGAAGTTATAGCTTTCTTCTGTGTGTTTCAAATTAGAACACTTTTTAATGTTATCTCATATGAATAACACTAGCTATAACAACTGCATACTACTGTGTACCAGGCATTTTACATTATTATCTCTAATCATTACACTAACTTTGTAACCATGCCTTATTAGCCTTATTTTAAAAGTAAAGAAACTGAAAGTCAGACCATTTATGAAACTTTTCCAATGATTCAGGGTAGTAGGAAGTTGTAGTAGGCACATAGTATGGCAACTGCCTACCAATATGCTTCTAAGAGATGTTATTTCACCCTGTTGAGTGGTAGCAGCCAAGGTTTATACCATACGATTCTATCCTCATGTCCAGTCAGATATATGAAAGATACTAACTTGACCTAGGATCCACAATCCATAGGTGGTTGGTGAGTGCCCACTTACCAATCTGAAAACAGATTAAGCCCAATCAGATTCTCCTCTTCAGTATGAACTTTGCCAGTGGTGGGTCATCCCTGACACTTAAACTTTCTCTTTAAAAGTAAGTGTTAGATCCCTATCAAGCTACCAATGGTATTTTTCACAAAACTAGAACAAATCATTTCACAATTTGTATGGAAATGTAAGAAACCTCGAATAGCCAAAGCAATCTTGAGAAAGAAGAATGGAACTGGAGGAATCAACCTGCCTGACTTCAGGCTCTACTACAAAGCCACAGTCATCAAGACAGTATGGTACTGGCACAAAGATAGAACTATAGATCAATGGAACAAAATAGAAAGCCCAGAGATAAACCCACGCACCTATGGACACCTTATCTTTGACAAAGGAGGCAAGAATATACAATGGAGAAAAGACAATCTCTTTAACAAGTGGTGCTGGGAAAACTGGTCACCCACTTGTAAAAGAATGAAACTAGAACACTTTCTAACACCATACACAAAAATAAACTCAAAATGGACTAAAGATCTAAATGTAAGACCAGAAACTATAAAACTCCTAGAGGAAAACATAGGCAAAACACTCTCCGACATAAATCACAGCAGGATCCTCCATGACCCACCTCCCAGAATATTGGAAATAAAAGCAAAAATAAACAAATGGGACCTAATTAAAATTAAAAGCTTTTGCACAACAAAGGAACCTATAGGCAAGGTGAAAAGACAGCCTTCAGAATGGGAGAAAATAATAGCAAACGAAGCAACAAACAATTAATCTCAAAAATATACAAGCAACTCCTGCAGCTCAATTCCAGAAAAATAAACGACCCAATCAAAAAATGGGCCTAAGAACTAAACAGACATTTCTCCAAAGAAGACATACAGATGGCTAACAAACACGTGAAAAGATGCTCAACATCACTCATTATTAGAGAAATGCAAATCAAAACCACAATGAGGTACCATTTCACACCAGTCAGAATGGCTGCTATCCAAAAGTCTACAAGCAATAAATGCTGGAGAGGGTGTGGAGAAAAGGGAACCCTCTTACACTGTTGGTGGGAATGCAAACTAATACAGCCACTATGGAGAACAGTGTGGAGATTCCTTAAAAAACGGAATAGAACTGCCATATGACCCAGCAATCCCACTACTGGGCATACACACCGAGGAAACCAGAATTGAAAGAGACGCGTGTGCCCCAATGTTCATCGCAGCACTGTTTACAATAGCCAGGACATGGAAGCAACCTAGATGTCCATCAGCAGACGAATGGATAAGGAAGCTGTGGTACATATACACAATGGAATATTACTCAGCCATTAAAAAAATACATTTGAATTGGTTCTATTGAGATGGATGAAACTGGAGCGCATTATACAGAGTGAAGTAAGCCAGAAAGAAAAACACCAATACAGTATACTAATGCATATATATGGAATTTGAAAGATGGTAACGATAACCCTATATGCGAGACAGAATAAGAGACACAGATGCATAGAACAGTCTTATGGACTCTGAGGGAGAAGGTGAGGGTGGGACGTTCTGGGACAATAGCATTGAAACATGTATATTATCACATGTGAAACAGAACACCATTCCATGTTAGATGCATGAGACAAATGCTCAGGGCTGGGGCAATGGGATGACACAGAGGGATGGGATGGGGAGGGAGGTGGGAGGGGGGTTCAGGATGGGGAACACATGTAAACCCATGGCTGATTCATGTCAATGTATGGCAAAAACTACTACAATATTGTAAAGTAATTAGCCCCCAACTAAAATAAATAAATTTATTTAAAAAAAAAAACAAAGTAAGTGTTAGGAAAAACAGAAAGTTAAGAAGTTCTAAATGGTCAGAATCTTGAGAACAAGTGACAAAGGGCTGAATTTTTCAGCCCTTTGCCCCATTTATCTTTGTAAATACAGTGTTTCTTATTTAAATAACAATTTCAGCCTAATTGGAAGTGTTGTAGGTAAGGAATCATTCAATAATTTCTCCTATAAGATTATTCTACCTCTTCATTAAATCACAAATATTTGTGAGAGCAGAGGAAACACGGAAAATAGACACTATTCATTTAAAATTTCCTTTCTTGGAATTGCTTAACTTTAAAGCACTTGTGGGCATCCCTGGTGACTCAGTTGGTAAAGAATCCACCTACAATGTGGGAGACCAGGGCTCAGTCTCTGGGTTGGGAAGATCCCCTGAAGAAGGAGAAGGGAATGGCTACCCACTCCAGTATTCTGGCCTGGAGAATTCCATGGACTGTAATAGTCCATGGGGTCACAAAGGCTCAGACACGACTGAATGACCTTCACACAAAACATTTGTACAGTATTTACATAGTCGCTTATTGTAGTAGAAGTAGTAGAAGAAGTTAAAGTCACTTGCATCACTGCAAAAAATGTATCTATTCTCTTGTATAATTACTAATTTATTCATTTATTCAATAAATATATATTTGTTGAGCATCTACTGTGCTCGCAGAATTGTACTGAGTGTAAGGAATGTGTGTGTGTGCTCAGTCATACCTGACTCTTTGCAACCCCATGGACTGTAGCCTGCCAGGCTCCTCTGTCCGTGGAATTTTCCAGGCAAGAATACTGAAGTGGGTTACCATTTCCTACTCAAGAAGATCTTTCTGACTCAGGGATCAAACCCGTACCTCCTGCACTGGCAGGTGGATTCTTTACCACTGAACCACCTGGGAAGACCTGAGTGTAAGGGATACACTGGTGAATAAAACAAACTTGGTTCTTGCATTTGAAGTATTTATAGTCTAGCAGGAAAAAGACATCAAACAAATAATTGGACAAAAATTAATTACAGTAGCAGAAAGCACTATATAAGGGAAATAAGATATCTAATAGAAAGACTAGAGAATGAGAAACTAACATAAAAAATTAATAGTACAAATAAGTCTTAGTCATCATGCCTGCAAGAATAATCACTATGACCAAATAGAGTTCATACTAGGAATATAAGGATAGTTCAATGTTAAGAAATATATTAACATAATTTACCATATTAGAACATCAATAGAAAAATTATATTAGCAGGTATTTACATGATGAAAGGTATTTTATAAAATTCATCATTCTTAATGAAATGATTTTGTACTTTTATTGACTGCTTACTACATTTCAAGTGCTTTATGAGTTCTAACTCATCTAATCCTTCCTAAAACCCTATGAGGCAATAATATTATGGTTAGATCATACAAGGGCTAATAGGTCTTGTTAAAGATTTGGATGGTATCCTAAGAACAATGGGACATCACTCAAAGGGTTAAACAGAAGTATGATGTGGTCAGAGTTGCATTTTGAAAAGATTATTCTGTATAATACAAAGGTACAAGAGCAGATATAGGGCAACCAGTTAGGGAGCTATTAGAGTAGGTTCAATGATTAACAAACATTAGAGCTGCCCAGTTAAGAAACGGGGAAGTTATAAGAAATTAAATTTGGGGAGAGCTACAAAGAGTTACTGAATAGAGGGATGATACATATAAGAGGTATTTTAGGTGAACTGGCAGGGGGAAGGGAATTATAGTTAGACTAGGTAGAAAACTATTGTGACAGATAAGGCATGAGGTAGAGAGAGTCTGAACTGAGGTTACAGCAAAGGAAATGCAAAGGAAGGCAGAGATATAAGAGGCTCTGAGCATCATTAAAAAAATCCAGAGCTTGATACACACCTGGCACCACAGTGACAGACGGGTCTTTTGCTTTCATGCACTGTGAGCCCCTTTATGTCCATATCTTACTTTTCTTTTTATTTCAGCAGTCAGCGCAAATTTTAGGACACAATAAATCAAACATTCACAAGACAGTAACAGAGAGAGATATTTTTGGAATTACATTCTGAGTCTATGGCCTTCTTTTCCAAGGGAGTACTTTCTTTTAAATGTTCTTATTGGGAACTGTCACAGATTACAGTTAAAGTCTTAAAGAGACATGACAACTAAATGCAGTGTGGGATCCTGGATTATATCCTGAAACACAAAAGTATATTACTGGTGAACTGGAGAGATCTCAATAATGTCTGCAGATTAGCAAATAGTAATATCTAGTATTTATCAAATAGTATTTGTCAATAACAATTTCCTGATTTTGAGAACTGTCCTATACTTCAAGTAGATGTTAACATTAGAGAAAACTGGGTGAAGAATAATGGAAATTCTACTATTTTTGTAACTTCTTAAGTTTAAGCTTTTAAGTTTTAAAAAATTAATAAATACCGTTATTGATGCAAATTATTATTTTTTTAAAGTATAGAACTGATTTTGAAATCAAAAAAGAAAAGAAAAATTAGTGCAGAACAAAGGCTGGTGAAAAGGTCAGTAATCCATCTGGGTAATAAATTTCTTGGTTGGAGAGGAGTTGATTAAAAAAACATGGTGTGACTTTAGGTAAATATCACTCTGTTTTCTTTTACAGTTTTATAGCTTCCAAAGGCAATTCAAAAGGACAAGGTCCAAAAATATTTTTTGCAATAACAGCATTGTTGAATTAGTGTAAAAGAGTGGCTACATTGAAGAGTAGCATTCATTTAAACAGGGTACCTTATGGTATATTTATTCTAAAAAGTGACTCTTCGTTACTTTTAACACCTCAGGGTGTTAAAGCAATTTCTGTGCGCTTAAGTAAGTGAAAGAAAAGTTAATTGAATGCAATAATTTATCATGTCTCCTGTTTAAGAACACAAGAGTCTGAGTGATTGTTCTAATCTTGTCTGTTAGGAAGTTCTTCTAGTTTTACCTTTTTGAGGTTATAAGAAAATTCATTACTCTTTAGTAGAAATTTGCTATTCTTTGGGGGGAGAAGGAAAGTACAAAGAGAAACAGTGAGAGAGAAGTGTGGTGTACAGGCAGTATGCAGTTAGCAAGGTCAGCTCTCCTAGGTCACCCACCCCTCAGTTGGTCTCAGCGTGGATTCTATCAAGGTCAACACTGAGCATCACCCAGACATATTCACCAACCTGTTGGCCAAGAACATTGTATGTAAAATTTATAACTAGGGACCTTATTCATGAATCAATAAGCTCAGATTTTCATTCATTAGAAGCTGTATTGGAAGGCCTTTGAACCATATAATTGAAAAAATAATATATAAAATTATATAAATATATAAATATTTACCCAAATAGGCATGATGCCCAAGTCTACAACAAAACAAAAGCATTTTATTTATTTCCCTAATGGAATAACGTTGTACAGGTTATAGGCCCAAGCCTTGGAATCAATGTCCTAATTTCTCTATCTTTTTGCCACTTAATTTGCCTATATTTTGCTTGTCTTGCTTATAAAACAGATGTAATAACATTGTTACCTTCCAGGGAACTTATGTAAATGAATGAATATGGCTGTAAAACAGTTTGCAAACATGAAGTGTTACATACTTACTAATTTCTTGAATGTGCTCATTATATTGCCTGCTTTGAACCTTAATATTTGCTTATAACTCTACACTCCAGATTTCCCCAAGGAAGAAATACCAACTTTACTTGCCTATGCCTTTATAGACATCTCTTTATATAAGCAAAGCCTAATTCCTTATACTGCAGAACCAGGAACAAACACAACTAACTAACCAAAAACCCCAAGCAGTATTCACAGACCATCTAAGCCTGTGAGTATAAAAAATGCCCCTCAGTAATAGCTAAGCACATTCATTCAACATTTCCAGCTGCGGACTTTAGGAGAAATACAATGATTTAGAGAGTTAGTAAAAATTTAAAGTTTACAATACTATCTCACAACTCTCAGATTCTCTGCTTAAACAGAAGACCGTATTATATCACTATTCAAAGAGCAGAATCCTACAGAGGCTAAAAGAAAATTTTATATCTGAAGAAGATTTGAACCATTTAGCCTCTGTTACTGTAGTTTTACACATTTTCTCAATGAATCCCTTCAAATTACTGCTACTTGTGCTCTACTTAGCCAGTATGAAACTATTACTCATTTGAAAACACAGCCATACCAGAAGTTATTAAGATGATTAAATGAGATAATACATGAAACATTCTACACAATATCTGTTCAGGAGTATGAACTCAATAAAGAGTAATTACAAAAATGATTTGTAATTAATAATAATAAATTCTGACAAATCAATTGATGTTCAATAAAAATTATTTTATGAATGTCTTAGGGAAATACCAATACTTCTACTTGTACACCAAACCCATGACAATGGAACACAAGTTAATAAATATTTAGCCCATATTTTGATAAGAAACTCAACCCAATAAGAGTAACAAGATTAAGAAAATAAGTACTCTTGACATAATAGTTTTAACATGTTGGTATATTATGAAATAGAACAGAGAAACCATCATATGTAACTGTACAAATTTAAAGACAAAAGGCTATGTATAACCCTCACAAACTTTAATTGAAAGAGTGACTATCATACTAAGCTGGGAGATAAGAAAAACACTGTCATTCAACTGTGTGATACTCAGATTACATAGCTGGAGGATCATTATGGCAAGTCAGCATGCAATCTATAGGTCAGCATAAAACAAGTGGTCTTTCAATGTGACTTGGAACAATTTCTAGCATATAACAAAGAAATAGTCAAATTCCACTTTCATAAATTCAGATACGTAACAAAAAGCATGATTAGGCAAAGAGCATGTCATTTAACAAGGGTGAAGTGTTTGCCATGACTCAGGACTGGACAGCTGTCACTAACAAGGATCACAAGTATTTAGGACAAAACAGTAAAACAAGCATGAGTCCTGCAGTTCCTAGGACATCAGTGAGTCCACAGACATGAAAAACTATATATATACTGAATGTAGGAAAACTCTCATCAAAAGATTAAGACTTCTTTCCTACCAGAAAATTCTTCCTGGAGAGAAACTCTTATGCACTGACTATTAGCAGGTCCACAGCTAGAAGTCAGAGTTAATTTACACTTCAGAAGATTCATACTGCAGAGAAACCTCATGGATGTACTATCTGTGGGAAATCTTCTGCTGAGAAATCATATCTTTGACTGCATCATTTAATTCATACAAGTGACAAACCTGTACATATAATGATTGTGGGAAGGTCTTCACTAACAGGTCAAATGTGAAGAAATTTCAAAATGCTTATCTTTAAAAATAAAGCTTGTCAAGAGAGAGGGGACATAAATATACCTATAGCTGATTCACGTTGATATATGCCAGAAACCAATACAATAGGGAATCAACTCTGAATATCCATTGGAAGGACTAATGCTGAAGCTGAAGCTAAAATACTCTGGCCACCTGGTGCAAAGAGCTGACTCACTGGAAAAGACCCTGATGATGGGAAAACAAAGGGAGATAGTGAAGGACAGAGAAGCCTGGCATGCTGCAGTCCATGGGGTAACAAAGAGTAGAACACAACTTAGCAACTGAACAACAACACAATATTATAAAGCAGTTATCCTCCAATTAAAAATAAATAAATTTAAATTAAAAAAAAAAGCCTGTCAATGTGGCAACTGTACTAAGAGTTCTATTGAGTTACCCTAGTGGTCCCCAACCTTTTTGGCACCAGGGACTGGTTTCATGGAAGACAGTTTTTCCATGGACTGGAGGGGTGCGGGAAGGTTCAGGTGGTAAAGCAAAACTATGGGGAGCAATGAGAAGCAGCATTTGAAGCTTCCCTTGCTCACCCACCTCTCACCTCCAGCTGTGCGGTACCAGTACTCAGCCTGGGGGTTGGGGACAACAGTTGCCTTGATGGCCAGGGATCAGTTATGATGTGCAAGAGAGAAAAACCATTTGTTTTTGGAAAGTGATCAAGCTTTCTCAAAGCAATCAGATCTAATAATAAAGTTGAGACTCTAGGCTGCAGAAGTGCTTATGAATACGCAATATGTGAAAAAGCCTTCAACAAAATGTTGCTCATACTGTTCAAGTGAGAACTCATTCTCAAGAGAACTTCTAACAATACCTAGCTGAAGGAACCTTTCCTAACTGAGACTAGTATTGCTGAGTATCACACCTTTCTGTTAACAGCTTAATGTATTAGAAGAGCCTTACTGTAGAATATACTAAAATTTGTGTTTCTTTAAGTATTACTATAGTTATTAGCAATTTGAGATCTTCATCTATGAAGTCTTTGTTCAAAACTATTTTTCTTAAGAGTTTTCTTTGATTTGTACAATTCTGAATATATTATGGATACTAGTCAGTCATTCATTATGCACTGCAAAAATTTTATTCCAGCTTTCACTATAGTATTAATATCATTTAAAATGAGGACAACATTGATTAATCTAAGTTACAAACATGGTTTGCTCCAAGAAAACTAAAAGTAGCTAATGCAAATTCTAGTGAGAATTAATAAAATCAGTATAACAACTGAATTTAAACATAATTATATTTTAAAAATAAATATGCTATTGTGCCTGATAGAATCTATAAGTATTTTCAGGCAAAAATTAGACATCATAGGTTAGAATCTTATGAGAGTTTAGAGAACATTTAGACAGTCAACCTTAAAAGCATGTCTTTGTAATGCAGGGAAAATATTGCCTGATTGTATGAGGTAAGTAGTCTTTACGCTGTGGGTTTATTAAATGTGTAAGGAAGAAAATGACGATGACATGTGCCTTAAACGTGCACTATATTCTTAATATCTTTTTACTGAAGTCTCACTTTCTTGAGTGTTACCTGCACTGACTTCAAAAGCATCTGGCAGGGCTTGCCTTGGGTGACTGAAGAAGACCATCTCCTGGAGCTGAGGAGCCTGGAGAGCTGCCATCACTTTTCCCACTGAATATAGCTCAACAGAACCAGCTGGGTCACAGCTGCATCCCAGTTGTCAGCTTTGATTTCTTATGGCTACACTAAAAACAATCGCCCCAGCTTGATCACATGATAATTCAATCTATATTACTACAGCGAAGACTCACAACATTAACAATTAAAATGTGCCAAGAATTAGGGAAGACATCTGCAGAGAGAATTATGTTTGTGGCTGTGTCATGTATCCCAGTACACATTTTGTCATCTCATCTGAGGTCAGGTAGACAAAAGGGCTAATCATATTTTGTGGAGGGGAATAAATATCACATTGATCACATGAAGAAGGAGAGAAATATATTATTAAAACTATTATTGACATAAATGTCATTAACAACAAGTAATTATTATATCAACACTCATAAAAAACACTTTTTCTCACAGCTCACCAGACCATAAGCTCTCAAGAAAAAGAGACATAGTTCACCAATTTTTCTGACATCAGTCTTAGCATAGTACCTAGCACAGAGCAGTTGCTCAAGAAATGTTTTCTGAATGAATGAGATGGGAAACTGTTGAAGATTATAAAAGGTAACTGATAGAAACAATTAAACCTCCCCTAACTAGGTAACAATGAGACAAGACTTATGATTTAATTATTTATGTGATACAGAAAAAGTAAGAAGTAGAAATATTGGAGCTTCAGCATCAGTCGTTCTAATGAATATTCAGGACTGATTTCCTTTAGGATTTAGGATTGACTGGTTGGGTCTCCTTGCTGTCCAAGGGACTCTCATGAGTCTTCTCCAACAACACCATTCAAAAGCATCAATCCTTCTGAGCTCAGCTTTCTTTATAGTCCAACTCTCACATTCATACATGACTACTGGAAAAATTATAGCTTTGACTAGATGGACCTTTGTTAGCAAAGTAACGTCTCTGCTTTTTCATATGCTGTCTAGGTTGGTCACAACTTTTCTTCCAAGGAGCAAGTGCCTTTTAATTTCATGGCTACAGTCACCATTTGCAGTGATTTTGGAGCCCCCCAAAATAAAGTCTGTCGCTGTTTCCATTGTTTCCCCATCTACTGGATGGGACCTGATGCTATGATCTTAGTTTTCTGAATGTTGAGTTTTAAGCCAACTTTTTCACTCTCCTCTTTCACTTTCATCAAGAGGCTCTTTAGTTCTTTGCTTTCTGCCGTAAGTGTGGTGTCATCTGCATATCTGAGGTTATTGATATTTCTCCCAGCTATCTTGATTCCAGCTTGTGCTTCTTCAACCCAGCATTTCTCATGATGTACTCTGCATATAAGTTGAATAAGCAGGGTGACAATATACAGCCTTGATGTACTCCTTTTCCTATTTGGAACCAGTCTGTTGTTCCATGTCCAGTTCTAACTGTTGTTTCTTGACCTGCATACAGATTTCTCAGGAGGTAGGTCAGGTGGTCTGGTATTCCCATCGCTTGAAGAATTTTCCACAGTTTGTTGTGATCCACACA
The DNA here is from genome assembly GCF_054371585.1 of Giraffa tippelskirchi. NCBI lineage: Eukaryota > Metazoa > Chordata > Mammalia > Artiodactyla > Giraffidae > Giraffa > Giraffa tippelskirchi. The sequence goes on along the minus strand of NC_137281.1, from coordinate 140,174,084 downwards.
GTCAAAGGCTTTGGCATAGTCAATAAAGCAGAAATAGATGTTTTTCTGGAACTCTCTTGCTTTTTTGATGATCCAATGGATATTTCGATGATCCAACAGATATCACACACAAAAAAATTACAGACCTATATCACAGATGAACATAGAAGCAAAAATGGTCAACCCAATGCTAACAATTCAAGTCCAACAATACAGTAAAAAGATCATACACCTTGATCAAGTGGGATTCAACCCAGGGACACAAGGATTTTTCAATATCTGCAAATCAATCAATATAATACACCACATCAACAAATTGAAGAATAAAAACCATATGGTCATCTCAACAGATGCAGGAAAAACTTTTGACAAAATTCAGCAACCATATGTGATTAAAAAAAAAAAAACTTTACAGAGAGTGGGCATAAAAGGTACATACCTCAATATAAGAAAGCCCATATATGATAAACCAACAGCTAGCATCATACTCAATGATGAAAAGCTGAAAGCATTCCCTCTAAGATCAGGAACAAGACAAGGATGTCCACTCTCACCACTTTTATTCAACATAATTTTGGAAGTCCTAGCTATAGCAATCAAAGAAAAAAAGAAGTAAAGGAAATCCAAATTAGAAAAGAAGAAGTTAAACTGTCACTTTGCAGATGACATGATACTATACATAGAAGATCCTAAAGATGCTACTAGAAAACTACTAGAATTCATTAGTGAATTTGGTAGAGTTCCAGGTTACAAAATTAATACACAGAAATCTGTTGCATTACTATACACTAACACTGAAAAATCAGACATAGAAATTCAAGAAGCAATTTCATTTACCATCACATCAAAAAGAATAAAATATCTAGGAAGAAACCTACCTAAGGGACAAAAGATCTGTAGTTTGAAAACTATAAGATGCTGATGAAAGAAACCAAAGAAGATATAAACAGATGGAAAGATATACCACCATGTTTGTGGAAAGGAAGAATCAATATTGTCATAATGACTATGCTTACCAAAGCAATCTATAAATTCAATGCAATCCCTATCAAATTACCAACGGCATTTTTCACAGAAAAAGAACAACAACAACAAAAAATCTCAAAATCTATATGGAAACACAAAAGACCTTGAAAAGCCAAAGCAATCTTGGGATAGAACAGTGGCTGGAGGAATCAGGCTTTCTGACTTTAGACTATACTACAAAGATACAGTCATTAAAAGAGTATGGGACTGGCACAAAAATAGAACTATAGATCAATGGAACAGAATGAAAACCCAGAAATAAGCCCATATACCTTTAGTCAATTAATAAATGACAAAGGATGTAAGACTATACAATGCTGGAAAGACAGTCTCTTCAACAAATGATGCTGGGAAAACTGGACAGCTACATGTGAAGAATCAAATTAGATCATTCGTTAACTCCATACACAAAAATTAGCTCAAAATGGGTTAAAGACCTAAATGTCAGACTGGATATTATAAAAAATCTAGAGAAATAGATGCAGAACACTCTAACATAAATAGCAGCAATATTTTTTTCTGATCCATCTTCCAGAATAATGAAAATAAAAACAAAAATAAACAAATGGGACCTACTGAAACTCAAAAGTTTTTGCACAGTAAAGAAAACAATAAAAGCAAAAAGACAACCCATAGATTGGGAGAAAATATTTGCAAATGATGTGACAGATAAGGGATTAGTCTCCAAAATTTATTAACAGCTCATGATGTTTAACAGCATCAAAACAAACAACCCAGTTAAAAAATGGGCAGAAGACCTAAATGAAAATTTCTCAAAGGAAGACATATAGATGGCCAATAGACACCTGAAATGATGCTCAACATCGCTAATTATTAGAGGAATGCAAATCAAAATGATAATGAGATATCACCTCACACAAGGCAGAATGGCTATTATTAAAAAAAAAAAAAAGAAATGCACAAACAAAAGATGCTAGAGAAGGTTTAGAGGACAGGGAACTCTCTTATTCTGTTGGTGGGAATGTAAATTAGTACAGCCACTATGGAGAACAGTATGGAAGTTCCTTAAAAAACTAAAAATAGAGCTACCACATGGCACTGCAATCCCACCCCTGGGCATGTATCCAGAGAAAAACCTGATCTGAAAGGATACACGCACCCCAGTGTTCATTGCAGCACTGTTGACAGTAGCCAAGACATGGAAGCAACCTACGTGTCCACCCACAGAGGAATGGGTAAGGAAGATGTGGTACATACATACAATGGAATGTTACTCAGTTATTAAAAAGAACAAAATAATACCATTTGCAGCAATGTAGATGGACCTGGAGAGTGTCAAACTGAGTGAAGTAAATCAGAGGAGGATAAATATCATATGACATCCCTTATATGTGGAATGTAAAAAGAAACAATACAAATGAACTTATTTACAAAACAGATTCACAGAGAACAAGCTTATGGTTTCTGGGGGGAAAGATGAGGGGGAAGGGATACTTAGGGAGTTTGGGATGGACATATACACACTGCTATATTTAAAATGGATAACCAACAAGGACCTACTGTATGCTCAATGTTATGTGGCAGCATGGATGGGAGGGGAGTTTGGGGGAGAATGGATACACGTATATGTATGGCTGAGTCCCCCCTTTGCTGTTCTCCTGAAGCTATCACAACATGGTTTGTTAATTGGTTATACGCCAATACAAAATAAAAAGTTTAAGAAAAAAAGAGCAATGTTTTTGGTATCTGCTCTAGAGCTTAACCAGGAGAAAAAGGAAGAAAGCATTCAGAGGAATTAACATAAGCAGTTTCAGAACTAAGAAGCAAATATTCTCCCCAACAAAATCACTGGTAAGCTCATGGCTTACTTTCAATAATGACATCTGCTTCTGGAAATGTCTTTGGAAAGATGGTGAACTTTGCTGGTGCCTCTAAACTGGTGCCTACCCCCGCTTATTTTGTAGGAGCAATAAAGAATATAGGAGTTGTAATGTGAGGCTATTTTTATTCCTTTAAAGGAATACTTCAATTCCTTTAAAGGTAGTTTCACATGTAGCACTGTATCTGCTGCTGTGAGGGCCCAGCAGAGACCCTACTAAGAGCTATCATCTAGCAGGAGGGTTGGAGGACAGCAGAATGAAGCTTTTCAGCAGTAGCAGGGTTTTAGGGCAAGATACAAGGACAAATACCCAAACAATCAGCAATGAGGTCTTGTGGGGCAGAGAGCAGCATCACACAGGTAACACAACTTGAATGCTTTGAAAGTACAAAGTAAAACCACAAATCAAAGGCTTAATAACATCATAGCTCTTATCACCATAGGAGACCATCTGCTTTGAGTCTGTGATGGGATGTAATTGCTCCTTTCTTGCTGTCAGCCATTTTAGGAGACCCTGGTGGCACCTCTGGCAACCAAGCCTAGGTGGTCCTTCCCCTTTTGCATTTTTGTAGGAACACAGAGGTACCAGGCAAAGGAAGTGGTTTGGTGAACATTACTAGATTTGCAGTTTAACCAAAGTCAAAGTACTCAGAATGTCATTGTTAGTGGGGTTGTGCTGTATTTACTTCTCAGAAAGAACTGCTGTACACTTGATATGTGAAAAGCAGCCTTGAAAGCAGACACCTCCTCACCAAGAGCAAATAATAATTTAAGATGAATGAACTGAAAAGACATCCAACAGCACAACCACATGAGAGCTTTTGTGTATGTAAATTTGCTTGCTTTTTAAACCACTGATATCCTGTTTCTGAAAACTTATTCCTAGCCTCTATTCTTCCCTAATAGAACCCAATCAGTTTCTGACAGCTCTTTCCCAAACAGCTGTCTTTCATTTAATTTCATTTAGTGTGCAAACCGTTTCAAGTTGCATGCACAAGCATACTGTGAAGAATTCATTTTCTCTAGTTTCCTGGTGACGATAAAAGAATTTAATAATAAAAAAAAGTTGAACTTTGGCCTGAAATGTTGCTGTCCTGCCGAAACGGTGAATTATACAAGTGGAAGTGATCCAAAGGTTATTTGGTCCACCCCCTACCATGCAAAAGAGCCTAAACAGATCCTTTCATGTAATTATCTTACTTGTTCTTTTAAAATCTTGTAAGAAGAATTCTACATTCTCACTAAACAAATCTGGTCCAGACCTTGATAATTTGAAGAATGAACTTCCCCAGGGATAAGTGCAGTGGGGAGAACAAAAGGATTTAGGACTCACAAACTGGAACAGGTAGGAATGTAGAATTTAAAAAATAAGTATTATCCTAGAACAGATATCACAGAGAAGATCAGGAAAACACTTTTGTGAAGGAAGTTTAGTTCTTGAAGGAAAGGGACATGATATTGCATAATAGTTTAAAGCATGAACTTTAGAGTTTAACAGCCATGAATTCAAATTCTACCAATGCTATTCTAAGATAATTCTCTTATCTTCAAAATGGGTATTGACAATAACATTTTATTGAGTTCTTGTTATATTTCAGGCACTATTCTAAGTGCTTTACATTCATTAACATATAGAGAAATGCTAATACTACAGAGCTTTATAGATTAAATAAATAAAGCATAATATAGCTAAAGTGTTTAGCACAATTCCTGTATTCAATAAATGGTAATAATTATTGGTCCTACTTTTACTCATGAAAACCTAAACTGACCATCATTAAGACTTTGGCATCCAAAGTCCTAAGAAAAGAAAGTAAGTAATGCAGCTCTGCTCCCTCCCTGATTCCCTTCCATCCAATGCAGGTTAACAACCTTGAGGCAGAAGTGAGAAAGGAGATTCAGTTTGTTTTGTCCACTTACCAAAGTTATAATGGTAAGAAGAGGGGATTACAGGATACTGTGAACACTTCCCCATTTTTTTCAGCATAGTTAAGAATCTCCTCCTCCTCCACTTCTATCCAGCCCCCTTGTGTTCATGGCAGGATTCTCCTGAGTTCCTAACCCATCAGGATCTTGAATACAACAGGAAACCTCAAAGAATAGGCCTGCTGCCCCCTTGTGCACAGTTCTCCCACCTTAAACTTCCACCTTTCACAGAAGACACACTAAACTTACCCTGATTTCTTGGTAGCTCCTGAATGTGATGGTTCTTGGGAATGGCATATGTCCAGTTATGAACTTCAGTAGAATTTGGACTTCAGAGACTTCAAACTATTAATAATACTTAAATGTCAGCATATCTCTGGGTAGTAAAACCAGACATCTATGTTCAATTCAAGCATAACATGAACTCAAGGGAGACACAACTCAAGGGTGACTAGGAAGCCACTTGTCCAAGAGACATCCCCCCCTGTTTTGGAGAGAAATGTTTAGTGTTAAAGTAGAGAAAAATAACATGCTTCAGATTGAGAGTGAATATATTAAAAATCTACCTGATATGATAATAAGGAAAAATAAGTGAGAAAACTGAATTAACTTTGCTTAAGGAAATCAATTAAAAAAAAATTAAAAACACAATTTTCCTGACTGTAAAAACCCATAAAACTTAGAATGAGTTATCTCTTTTAAAATTAAGGTTTTCTTTAAATTATTGTTTATTTCTTAGGATGGTTTTAGTTAAAGCATTCCTCTAGGAAGAAGAGAGTGGATGTTATCTCAAGATTCCACTTAACTCCAAGATGGTGTAATAATTAAAATGCATTTCTGGCCTGAAAGGGTGAAAGTGTTAGTTGTTCAGTAGTGTCTGACTCTTTGCGACACCATGGTCTGTCCATGGTCTTGTCTTCTCCAGACAAGAATACTGGAGTGAGTTGCCATTCCCTTCTCCGGGGGATCTTCCTGACCCAGGGATCAAACCCGGGTATCCTGCATTGCACCCAGATTCTTCATCATCTGAGCTACCAGGGAAGTCCATTTCTGGCATGAAACCATCTTATTTCTTCAGAAATTCAAATGAACAAACAAGCCAACTGCCCATGGTACTACTGAAAGTAATAACTATAAGGTTAGAGATTAAGAGTGCTGAATTTGGAGGTTGCTGTCACTTGAATTGGGCATAAAGACTAAAAAGCAAAAAGGGAAAGTTGCTGGTGGGCAGGACCAATGTATGAAAGAGTTGATTAAAATTAACAATTCAAATGTGGCTGGCAACTGCATTTACAGAATTCTCTCCACGTATGTCAATGACTTGGAAGGCAGGCAACGGTTACAGGGATACTCAGAATGCAATTTGACAAGAGGCTAAAACATAATCTATTTTAAAAGGGAAGACTAAAAATGAAATTGGTGATGTCAGGGCTTCTGTTATCAAATACTGCCACCCACTCTTTCCCCGCCCAGCTTATATTACCATCACCAGCAAGTATGCCTGAGCCAGACACCACATTCAGAACCATGGCTCCTTGCTGTCTATACTCCAGGCCCCAAATAACCAGTTTCTTTATCCAATCACCCTGCATAAGAGGAAATATTATCTACCAACTACAGCACAGGATCCTCTGTCACACACCCTGGGGGAATGCATTGGGAACATCAATGGAAAAGAACTGTCCCCCAGCAAAGATTTTTATCTTCTCTTTCTACCAAGCTCCCTACTTCTCTCAGCAAACTTTGCTTCCTGTTATAGAATGCTCTGGGTAGGACACTAACACTTCTCACCAGCACTATGCTAGAACATTCAGGAAATAAAACCTACTTCAATTCCATGTTTACGAAAGAGAGGCATACAAATCCATACCATAAATTGGGCTCACAGCCACATTATAAAAGTCATATTCCACCTGCCTGTATTTTATCAAACCATGAATCACTTCTACATTGACCCACCAAGACTCTTGTGCTCTGGCCAGGGAGTAGTTAAAGTGTGTGGCCATCAAGTGCAATGAATAAGGAAGAATGAAGGAAAAGCAGTTTCTAAATCAAATCCGTACTCCTGAAAATAAACACGTAATCCAAGTGATATAATTACAACAATATGCCACTTTTGGTTTGAAAATTAATATAACATTAAGGTTTTTAAAAAAGGAATCAAGAAGGAAGTATAAACAAAATGGAATCATATTGTATCAGTTTTTGCCTATATCTAGTAAGGCTAGCCAGTGTAAAGTAAGGCAACAGACAGACAGATAAAGAAGATTAAAGATCCTCATGGTAATAAAAGTCTACATTACACTGTACTCAGACTGAAATAACCCAAATACAAATAGATAATCCAAATTTAATCCAAACTCCCAAAACCAGATACATGTAACAGTTTCACTGAGAAATAACTCACACACTATAAAATTTACTCTTTTACAATTTAGTGTTTTTTAGTATAGTCAGAGAGTATATCACCATCATCAATACATAAGTCCAAAACATTTTCATTACCCCCAAAAAAACTCATTAGTAGTTGGTCCCCATTTTTTTCTTTCTTTTTTTCTTCCCTAGCAACCACTAATCTATTTTCTGAACTCTTAATTCTAATCCATTGATCTGTATTTCTACCCTATGCCAGCATCACATTATCTGGATTACCTTAGCTTTGCAGTTAAGTCTGAAGTTGGAAACATTGAGTCTGCCAACTCTGTTTTTCTTTTTAAAATTATTTTGGCTATTTTGAGTCAAAATGAATTTAGGATCAGTTGAAGTTTTGAAAGAGACTGTATTGAATTTGTAGATCAACTTGGGAAATATTTCCATCTTAACAATACTGAGTCTTCTAATCCATAAACACAAAATATCTTTCCATTGTTTAGGCTTCTTTAATTTCCTTCAGCAATGTTTTGTAGTTTTCAATGTAAAAATCTTCTAATTTTTTTGGTAAAATTTATTTCTAAGTGTTGTACCCTTTTTGATGCTTAAAGTATTAGGTTTGAGTGTCTCTTCTAGTCCTCTTGAAGCACCAACGTTAAAAAGAAATAACTACGTCCATAATCAAGCATGTTCAAACCAATGTTATATGTTTATAAACATCTTTAATGAAGGAAATAGTACTGATTATGATGAGGCAGCAAAATGCAGCAGAATGCAGACTGGAATCAAATAAGACATGTTCTCCACATAAGTAGATTTGGTATCAGAAGTTCCACATCCTTGCATTTAACTGATTGGGCATCGAAAATATTCGAAAACAATCCAAAAAAATCCAAAAAGCAAAACTTGAATTGGCCAAGAACTGGCAACTATTCACATAGTGTTTATATTGTATTTTCAACTATATATAGCATTTACATTGTATTAGGTATTATAAGTAATCTGGAGATAATTTAAAGTATATAGGCTGATGTGCAAAGATTATATGCAAGTATTATGCCATGTTATATGAGGGACTTGATTATCCTTGGATTTCACTATCCCTGGGGGCTTCCCAGGCGGCTCAGTGATAGAGTCTTCCTGTCAATGCAGGAGCCACAAGAAACTCTGGTTCAATCTCTGGGTCAGGAAGATCCCCTGGAGTAGGAAATGACAACTCCCTCCAGTATTCTTGCCTGGAGAATGCCATAGACAGAGGAGCCTGTATGCTACAGTCCGTGCGGTCCCAGAGTCAGATACGACAGAGCTACTGAGCACACGCAGGGGTCCTGCAGCCAATCTCCCTCAGATACGAAGGGACCACTGTACCTGCTCTTGCTGAATCTGGGTAGGGCGAGAAAACATTGACCCAGATAGGGGGAGATGTTAAGGTTTGATAGAACAGCTGAAAATAAAAACCCCACCGTGTCTATATTATATTGATTTTAATAATATAAATGCATTAACAGTGCTAAGAAGGTACTCCAATTATTCAAAAATAGAATGAAATGTTCCTTAGGCTCTTATTTTCTGTAAAGTTCATTTTTTCAAAAAGACAAAAAGTAGAAAAGATGAAAAGGAACCCCATGTATATGCCAGACTAGAAACCCCCAGTTTCTGGGTTCTTATGGTTCTTAAAACTTCATAGAAGTATCTGTAAAAATAGGAAAAGAGAACAAAAACCAATCAATGTTCAAACCAAAATTCAAGTCCAGTTGCCATACACAGCCTCTAAAAATGGCTTCTAATGTTTGAACAGACTTTTTCATTTCCTGTAGTTTTATCTTCTAAGAAGATTAAGAAAGAGCTACTGTTTTGCATTTAAGACATGGCAATATGACTGTGAGATACTCTAAACTTGGCATGCATCATTACTAATTGATTTGAAAAACAATTTTTTTCCCATCTCTATTTCATTCTCATAGCTGTAAATCAAAGGAAGATAATTCTAGAAACTGTTACAAAAAGGATAAAGAATAAAGACCTTCAGAGGATCAGTAAATAGAAGCTATATAATACTGTCATTAATATTGTTAAACTCTGCTTCTATGCTTTCAAAAGGCTGCTTGTTTCATCAAACAAAAGTAGTTGCTCTCATTGATAGGATTTAAAACACCTTTAATAAAAGCAAAAAATTTACTTATAATTTCAAATAATACTTTCAGGTTAAATAAAATATTTGGAGTCAGAAATTAAGTTCCAGATACTATCATTTTAGTATACAGTCACTAATGATTCTAAAGTCTCCCCTTTGCTCTTTGAAAAATAATAAGGCCAAATCAAAAAAACTTAAACCATGTATGGACTTATTAAAAAAATAAAACCAAACAGAAGTATAAAATGAATATAAAATTCTTCCTCTCTTACCCACAAACCCATAGTCATGCTCCTTAGAAGAAACCGTTAACTGTTTCTTATTAACAACCTGAAATTTTGCATTCATTGGCCAAGTATAACCAACCATACACACACAAAAGAAATTTCAAGTCTACTATTGACAAATATAAACCATCTTCTTTACTGCAAAATATAATTATGGACATAGCTAATTTTTTTTTTTTTCATTATCAGTGTATGACTATAACACAGTAATTAGAAAACTTAAGAGCTTGAAGCAACTTAGAAGAGCATTTACCTGAAGAGCATTTATCTTTGTTTCAGAGTTCAGGAAACAAACTCAGTTAATTAGGTAACTTGTCCAAAGTTAGTTAACTGCCAGAGCTATGCGTAATTCTTAGGACTTGGAAGCTCTGCTCTTTTGTTCCTTGCATAATTTTAAAGATATTACTATTTCCTACTAGACCTTATTACAAATGTAGCTAACTTCTGCACAAGTGCAGTAAAACAATGGATTTGATTTTCACCATTAAACACCTAAGAATTCAGAGAGCTAACTAACAGCCCTTACCTGCACCCTGAGTAATACACAAATAAGGGTATCTCTTTGAGACACTGGAGAGGCAAAGTTCCTGGTTTCATCAGAAGTGAAGGAAATCTATCATGGATTCCTTGTAATCCACTTAAAAGAATCATGTGGGCCAATATTCACCCAATTGGTATGTGAGCAGAGACATGATGTCAACAGTCTAGAGATAACCTTGTTCCAAAGCCACTGTGTTTATAGCAAGACTCCACAGTGTTGAAAGGTACTTTACTGAATGACTGCTAGTAGAATATGCAATGGAGTGGGGAGATTAGATAACTAAGTTTTAAGACACAGAATTCGTGTTGGTCACACCATGTGACCCAAGGCCTATCTCCTAAGTTCTTTGTTTCTCAGTTTACCTGTCTTTTTAATCTGTCACAAAAGTATATATAGGTCTGGGGAAGGGGGTGGGTTTCCAAGACTTGTGCAAACAAAGACCTTGCTCAAAGAACCAAAAAATACACCGAGCTTCTTGAGCTCCTTTAATTAAAATAATAACAAAATAGAAGGAGCTGTTTGCCTTCCCTCATATCTTTGTTAGTTTCTATAGAAGCCAGAATCTTCATTGTCTATTATCTATTATATAATCCTTTTGCTGATTCTTTGTACCTTTCAAAATAAGACAGAAATAGAAACTGCCCCTTAAGCCTGACCTGGCACTAAATACTAAAACTTCTGTAGATTGTTAGCAGTAAAAATGCCAAATAAAAATCTCCCGGATATACTCTCTCACTCTGTATGTCATTACCGTGAGTTTCTGGGATTTGTCTCCAACATAAACAGTACTATTGTCATACTGAAGGAGGTAACCTCAGCCCTTCTGAAAACTGTGACTGGGTGAGTTCTATTCTCTAAAACAAAGACAGAAGGAGGACAGACCAGGCAAGCAACAGCTAATACTGACAACTAGTAGCACTGATAACTAATACTAACAAACGCCAACTATCACTTCTAAGAGGGAACAAAGTACACTGAACCTGCAAAATTCCCTACATTTTTACAGGAGTAATTAACTGTATTTTTCATCCATAAAGCACTTTTCTTTTGAGGGATTATTTGATACTAATGCCTTTTTCAATTAATTTTTTAAAACCTTGTTCTCTGAAGTGGTCTGTCAAAAGTAGTCAATAATACATTTTCTTCTCTTTTATTCTAATGCAGGCAAGGACCCCTATCTTCCTAGAAAATCTTAAAAAGCTATCCTTCCTCAATCTGTACTAGTATTTTAAGTCAACTTTGCACACTGGGAAAAAAGAATGAGAATGAGAAAGTTATTATAAGTTGTGGAGACATAAAATGTTTTAACAATAGTCACAGCAATTCAAACTATATTCACAGGAGTCATAGTCTAGAATCTCAGTTATTGGCACTTAATAGCATAATTAACACCTTTGGTTTTGTTCTTCACCTGCTGTTTGCCTAACTTTGTGCTACTTCATTTTATTTTTTTAATTACCATATTCACCACAGCAGGAAGGAAAACACAACAAATTAAAACTCAATGTGGTCATCTGTTTCCTAGTTGCTCTCAGAAAACGTTTCACGGAAAAAAGAGACTGAATACGAGGTTTCGAATTATATGAAAATTCCTCTAATTATTTAATTATTTTTTATAAATCAATAAAGTAAACTGCTATAGTTCTCTCCACTGTAGGTAATATTGACCCCTAAGCAGCTCAAAAGACATAGGGGGGAAAAAAGTACTGGGTGTGTCAGGAGCTGGGTAAAGCCCTTGAGTCTATACTTGCCATCTGATTTTCCCTACGCACGCTTTCCCTTGACTTCTCTGGCTTCTGTTTCATCTTTACAAAATGGGAAGGGTGGGCCAAATGATCTCTAAAGCTCTATAAGTCTATGAAAATAATGAATTATTTTTAGCCAATTAAATATTCATAGCCCTGTGAGGTAGGTCAAACTCAAGTAAAAAATTATTCATTAAGATTTTCAAAAAAAGTAAGGCACAATGTTAGGATGAGGGACCAAGGTCCAAACCCAGGAAACAGAGAAGCTGAGTGGCACCTGGCCTTGAGGTAATTTACTGCACTTGGAACATGGGCCATATTGAAAGTCCATAAACTTTCCCTGAAAAAATTACAGACTTTCAAAAATATAGCTCTGCGTAACAGGCCAGAATTTTTACACATTCCACAGGCAAGCAAGCACCCAATATGCCATTTTTAAAAGAAATTTGTATCTGAACATTTTACTTCTACAGTTGAGGTCGTTGGAAATACACTTTTATCTCCTTTCTTCCCCATCAAACTCACACATGTTTACAAGGCTGGCTCTAATCCGAGCATGAACGAGGTCATAAGACAAGAGTGTGATCAGGAAGAAAGTCAGTGAGAACGTCCCCCGCCCTTTGAAATTTTAGCTCCTGTCCAGGCACCCCCTCTCACCCCACACTCTTCTCATAAAACGTGGTATTTATTTATCTTTGATTCTCCTCAAGGGTGCCCGGAGAGGCCTGTCGAGTGAGCTGCCACCTTCCAGATTTAATCGGTTTTCCTCAGTTGTTGGGTAGCTCTAAACGCAGAAACCAAAGACTCTTCCGCTCGACTGGGTGTTCTCAATACAAGAGCTGGCATGGCCTCACACAAACTTCATCCAAGCGGAACAATAACAATATTAAGTTCCCTCCTATCACAATGGCCCTAGTGTTATTTGGTTGGGTTGTCACTCCACCTGTCAGCTGCAACCAGGGGACAACGAATTTGCAAATTTACACAGTTTTCTTAGGAATGTTCTTTCTTTTTTCCTATTTGGACGCTCCGCTTCTACAGCTCCTATTCTTCAAGGTCATGGGGGCTTATTTAAAGAGAGATTGTTTACAACTTAACTGGAAGGGTGCCTTTCTTACCAATGGGAAACTGCCACAGAGCAGATTTAACTTAGGAAGTAGGCAAGTGACAAGGTAAGGAATAGCATCCAAAACTATGATTTCTTACATACAGAGAACAAGCTGGTGTTTTCCAGCAACGAGAAAGAAGTGCGGACAGGTGAGATAGGGGTATTAAAGAACTACTATGTGTAAAAGAAATAAGCCGCTGCTGCTGCTGCTAAGCCGCTTCAGTCATGTCCGACTCTTTGCGACCCCATAGACGGCAGCCCACCAGGCTCCCCCGTCCCTGGGATTCTCCAGGCAAGAACACTGGAGTGGGTTGCCATTTCCTTCTCCAATGCATGAAAGTGAAAAGTGAAAGTGAAGTCGCTCAGTCGTGTATGACTCTTAGCAACCCCACGGACTGCAGCCCACCAGGCTCCTCCGTCCATGAGATTCTCCAGGCAAGAGTACTGGAGTGGGGTGCCATTGCCTTCTCCGAAGAAATAAGCAACCAGGAGATATTGTACAGCACAAGAGTGTGTGTGCTTAATCACTCAGTTGTGTCTGAGTCTTTGCGACCCTTTGGACTGTAGCCCACCAGGCTCCTCTGTCCATGGGATTTTTTTCAGGCAAGAATACTAGAGTGGGTTGCCATTTCCTCCTCCAGGGGATCTTCTCAACCCAGGGATCAAACCTGCACCTCTAGTGTCTCCTGCACTGCAGGCAGATTCTTTACCTGCTGAGCCATCATTATTTTGTAATAACTCTAAAAGAGCACAGTCTATAAAAGTATTGAACCACTCTGTTGTACATCTTAAACTAACATAATATTGTAAATTACTTATACTCCACTTTTTTTTTTTAATTGTGATTTCTTGTTTTAGTGACTCAAAAGGATCTAAAAATGTTTTACCCAGGATTGTGGGCTAGATTGGGGGTCTGGAAAAAGGAAATGGAGGTATTTATATCTAATCATGGAAAGGGAATTTTATGTACATCCACAATTTGTGTCAACTCAAAGACATAAAAGCTTAAGACACTTTCACACATTCCTGAACACCATAATTAAATATGGCTAGATTGAGGGTCTGTCCCCTGAATCAGTATCCTACTGTTAGGACTCCCTAGATAGTAAAAATCTAGAGGTTCTTCTCCTGAAGAAAAATGAAAAGCAGTTAGGGAGAAAAAAGGGATTTCCCCATAGTAGAATTTTTCAATTTCAGAAAATCAAGCAATTAAAGAAAGGTATGATGTGTAATATTGAAAAAGAATAGACTTCACCATTAAACAATAAACAGTGCTGACGTTTAACAGTATTGTTCATTGCTTTCCCCAGGACCCCTAGAGTAGGGCCTGGTACATGATAAGTACTCAGGAAAGTTATTATCTCTGCCTAGAACCACTCCTCTCCCACACCACCACCTGAGCCACATGGCTCCTCTCTCTCCATTCAGGTCTCTGCTCAAAGGTTTCCTCTCCAAACATGTCTTGCTTGACTGTACACTCTAGAATCTCTGTAGCCTTCCTTCTTCATTTTCCTTATAGCACTTAACACTATCCAACACTACACATCTATTTGCTAATTTTATAATTGTCTGTGTAGTAACTGTTCACTGCAGTAATCCCAGCTTCTGAAACACAGTAAGTACTCAATAAATAGTTACTGAATAAACAGATTGGATTATAGCCTACAGACTTGTTCTATTCCATATTCAGTCAGCCAGTCACTCAATTACTGGTTATTCACTACATGTTGGATACTGTCTAGGAGTAAAGAACCCAGGTTAAGAAAAGGCCCCTAGGGACTTCCCTAGTGGTCCAGTGGCTAAGACTCCCTGCTCCCAATGTAGAAGGCCCGAGTTCGACCCTGGTCAGGGAACTAGATCCCACATGCTGCAACGAAGATCAAATATCCCAAATGCCACAACTAAGACCCAATGCAGCCAAATTAAAAAAGAAAAAAAAAAAAACAAACTTAAAGGCCCCTAGATAAGGAAGTCATGATAACAGTTTAATGTGAGATGAGCCATGTGCTGTGAATAAAGGAATATGAGGGCAATGAGAAAAAGCATTTAATTCAGACTTGGCAGAGTCAGCCAAATTCTCCAGTGAAGCTACAGTTAGATTCTTCAGAATGAAGGAGCATGTGGGAGGAGGTGGAACATGCAGCCACGTGATAAAGCTACCAGTAGAGAGAAATGCAGGAGGTAAATGAGAAAGACACAGGGGACTTAGCACATGTGGCTCTGATACTAAACTGAACCTAATCCTGGAAGCTGAAGAAGTTGTTGGAGGTTTTAAACAGAAGAGTGACAGGCTCTGATTTGCATTTTAGGGTTATCACTCTGAGGACACCAGGAGGGGCCAGGATAGAGGCACAAAGATAGGATCTTGCAGTAGTCCAGAGAGCAGAAATGAAATGAAGACAATGCCTTCCTGCATCCATTCAGCCATTTCTTCATTTTTTCAATCAACAATTTGGAGGGCCTGCCTAGGAAAGGCTCTGGGCAAGGCACTGGAATCGGTAAAAAGCAATGAGACTGGAAAAGGGCCAGCTTAAAAGCTGTGAAATAAGTAAATATAAAGAATTGAGTGACTGACTGTTGTTGTTTAGTCGCTAAGTTGCGTCAGACTTTTTGCAACCCCATGGACTGTAGCCCACCAGTCTCCTCTGTCCATGGGATTTCCCAGGTAAAAGTACTGGAGTGGGTTGCCATTTCCTTCTCCAGGGGATCTTCCCAACCCAAGAATCAAACCCATGTCTCCTGTGCCTTCTGCATTGGCAGGGAGATTCTTTACCATTGAGCCACTGGGGAAGCCGAGTGACTGCTTAGAGGAGTCTATTATGACTGCCACATATACGATTTAGGTGACGAGGCACAAAGTAATACCAGTCACCAAATTAGGAAATGGAATGAGGAATGGGAAGGCAGAAATGGTGGAGGTAACTTCATTGGGGAGGGGAATTAGATGTGAAGTTTCAGACAATCTGAAGTAGCAGCTGAACATCCAATTAGAGAGGTCCAGTAGGCAATAGACAGAGAATTCATTGCCTTCATTATAATAAGTTGAAAAATCATTTCATTCTATATAAACTCTCCATACCTTATATAATGGCACTGCTCTGAGATTCCAAATTTCCCTTTTCTTATCCTCAGATGAAAACAAAATCAAATTAGTTAAATTTATTTTTTCCATAAAAAATTATACTTTTACTAAAAACATGGACTTAGAGAAATACAAATTACAAGATTAACTTTTCTAAAAAAATATCTCCTTGTGTAGACACTCAACAATGAGATTCTACTGAAATTCCACTGAAATTCTACTAACCTGTTAATCAAGGGAGAAATCCCTAATAAACAATGGAAAATTAGGAGATGAAAGAACGGAGGAAACAAACATTAAAGATGAACACATGACATTTCATAGTAGGAATGTGACTGAACTGTCAAATCAGGAAAATTTACACGATAGTGTATATTTATATTCCGCACCAGTGAAATGATTTGTGATGATTTATGAAAATAAACTGTCCCTTGGACAGTAAGGAGATCAGCAAGGAAATCAACACTGAATATCTGTTGGAAGGACTGATGCTAAAGCTGAAGCTCCAATACTTTGGCCACCTGATGCAAAGAGCCAACTTATTGGAAAAGACCCAGATGCTGGGAAAGATTGAAGGCAGGAGGAGAAGAGGACGATAGAGGATGAGATGGTTGGATGGCACCATCGACTCAATGGACATGAGTTTGGGCAAACTCCAGGAGATAGTGAAAGACAGGGAAGCCTGGCAAGCTGCAGCTCACGGGGTCATGGAGTCAGATACAACTTCGTAACTAAACAACAACAAATGAAAATACACTTAATACAAATAAATAAGGAGTTCCCTAGTGTCTCAAACACTAGGGAATCTTTACACTCAGTGTAAAGATTCTGCCTGCAATGAAGAAGATCAGAAGATCCCCTGGAGAAGGAAATGGCTACCCACTCCAGTATTCTTGCCTGGAGAATTCCACAGACAGAGGAGCCTGGCGGACTACAGTCCATGGGGCCACAAAGAAAAAGAAACATAAGATCAAAGAGGAACACAGAGAAATAATGCTAGGTGTAATAATGCCAAGAGTAAGATTAGCACACAAATGCACATTGTTTATTTCTCCACAGCTATTAGAAATTATGTGCAAATTTGGCTCTAAGGTACTTAAAGAAGAAAATATAATCAAATATAAGATTCATAATAGCCACAAGATTTTTTTTTTTTTTAAGAAAATCAAGCAGTGTTTCCTGACCCCGAAGCTTGAGGAATTTCATCTCCAGGTCATCCTAAAGCTGATTGGGTGTGATGTAGTCAGGGCCTCTTCAAAAACTCCCATTACTTATGGAAGAGTGAATTTCATGACGACATCAATCATTGAAGGCCAATCTTCTACAAGCAGATTTGTGACCAACTAGAATAGTAGAGAGTTCAAAATTCTAATTTGTAAAGGGAACCTGAATATAGAGTCTCTATTATGCAACTTAAAGGTGTCCACCTCTTTCAGCAACAGTGGGAGCAGAGGACAGGATTAATGTTCTCTTTCAAAATTGCGGAGCCTAATGAAGATACCACATTCTACACAAATATGAATTTTGAAGATAGCCCATGAAAACTATAATGCAGTCAAGCAGAAAAAGAGGCAAGTTTTGGAGTTATGCTTGGCTTCAAATCTTTGTTCTGCTACTGATGGCTGTATGACCCTAGAAAAATCACATCCACTTTCTGAGTCTGTTTCCTCTGTCTATAGTATGTGACTTGTAATGAAGAATAAATGCGATTAAAAAAATATAAAGTGCTAGTATAGTGCTGAGTATGTGGACACAAAATAAATGAGGGGGCATGGGGCAGAATACCAACAGAACCCATATAGCAAAAAAACAGAATACATGATATTGAGGAGAGAGAAACATGGAATCTGTATCTGACAATGGAAGACTTCTTCATACTGTAAAAGAACTGAGTATGGTGCCAAAAGAGCACCATCTCTATTAATGAGATGTAGCACACTCCTCAAGTGTTGGTAGGCTGGAAATAAGTCAAGAACACAGTTCCAGACTAAGATGTTTTTTACTTTTTCAGTTGCAAAAATTAATCAGTGTTAAGTGTTTGTTATAAATAGGAAGATCAACACATCAAATGATAAAGGCCAGTAAAATAATTCATTCATCTAATTTCCAAGTAACCACCCACATATCACTTCTGCATGTCATCAAACTTAAGTTGCAGTCAAAAGAACACTTATGATAAATGACTTAATTATAAACCTATACTTGCCAGGAAAAAATTTTTAATTTAACAAGCAACATAAAAAATAACCAGGGCCTGTTCTCAGTTGTAACTACTCATTTTGTCTTATGGCAGGTGTACACATGCACTTGAAAAGAAACATCTGCTTTCTTTCTTACAGATATCTTCACCTAAGGAATAATAAGAAAAATTTGTTTCTCCCACACAAGCTTTAAAAGCAAAAAAATAAAAGAAGAAAAGCCCACAACCAGATGTCGTTATTTCAGAGCATTTTTTTTTTCCTTACAGGCATCTTACTTACGAATTATAACAGTTAAAATATTTTATTTTTATTTTCCTTCATTTAACCTCTTTTAGCTGGTCACCTAACCTACTTTCTGATTACTTCTCTAAATTATATTCATCCTGTCCCCAAATCACTGGGTTACTCATACTTCTCAGTCCAGAACATACTATCTATGCAAGGCCCCTCTCTTGGTCTATTTTAATTTGTTAATTTATTTGTTTTTTTTTCCCCTTTATCTCTAATTCTCATTCTCTCCTACTCTTACATAAACAAACACTTAACTGTCTGGTGCCTATCTTTGGATATGGACTGTTTATTTGAAAAATATAAAGTACTATCTTGTGTACGTGCTCACTTGCTCAGTCATATCCAACTCTTTGCGACCCCATGAACCATAACCCACCAGGCCCCTCTGTCCATGGAATTTTCCAGACAAGAATACTGGAGTGGGTTGCTATTTCCTATTCCATCTTGTGTATATACATGTTTAAATTTTTTCATAAGTGATAATATACTATGCATCCATAGCCATCTTCTTTTCACTGAATCCTCTCTTCAGACTGCATCCAGGATGCAATATGGCCCTTGAGTTCATACCAAACTGCTGTATCATGTTCCAAAGTATGAATCTGCTACCTAAAACAATGCTGCTATAACCAAAAGTGACATCTAGATGAATTAAAGCTTAAAAGTAGTGTGGCTAACAGAAAAAAACGTCAGAGAGTAACCCATGGTCTTGAATCCTAGCAGCATAAACTGTAAGATTAAAATATACATAATTTTGGAATATATTTGCCAAACTCAAAATTAAGGTTTACATCAACATGAAACTTTAAATCAAGCTGCTGCTGCTGCTAAGTCGATTCAGTCATGTCCAACTCTGTGCGACCCCATAGACAGTAGCTCACCAGGCTCGCCCGTCCCTGAGATTCTCCAGACAAGAACACTGGAGTGGGTTGCCATTGCCTTCTCCAATGCATGAGAGTAAAAAGTGAAAGTGAAGTCGCTCAGTCGTGTCTGACTCTTAGCGACCCCATGGGCTTCAGCCTACCAGGCTCCTCCGTCCATGGGATTTTCCAGGCGAGAATCCTGGAGTAAAACCCAAATAACTAACTAGTATGTAAAGAAATGTTCAACTTCACCAGCAATCAGAGAAATGCAAATTAAAGTGAAATATTACTCTACACCCATCAGTTTGGAAAAATGATGAAGTCTAAACATAGCAAATCTTCGCAAGGATGTGGGAAGCAGGAGCAGTCATCTCCTGTTGGTGGGACACAGACTAGGGCAGTCTTTCCGGGAAGCAACCTGGCAGTACTTAGGGATGTTGAGAATGTGTGTTCTTGATCACCCTGCAATCCTACTCCCGAGAACAAACCCTGGAGAGTTCAAAGATGCTCTACACTGCTGTCTGTGGTAGCAGGAAGGAAGAGGTAAACCACTTTTTTATGCAATATAAAACCATGTAGACCCAAACTATGAAAATATTTCTATCTCTATAGATTTTTCAAACAAAGAGTCTATCATAAACTTTCTGTAGAAAATTAGAGCATGTCTGCAAACCTGAAATTCAAAACAAAAATAGCACATCATATTTGCATATGTATATTATTTTCCTACAGACTCAAAAGAGATTTTTCTTAAATTACTGAATACTCTATAAACAAAGGCCCTAAATATCTCATACAATCTGAATATTATCATTGAAATGAAATAATGAACTTTGAGATTTAGAACAATTTATTAGAATTGCCCTGTAGCTCATATGATGAAGAATCTGTTCGCAATGCAGGAGACATGAGTTTGATCCCTGGGTTGGGAAGATCCTCTGGAGGAGAGAATGGCAACCTACTCCAGTGTTCTTGCCTGGAGGAGACCATGGACAGAGGAGCCTGGTGGGCTGCAGTCCATGAGCTCACAAAGAGTCGGATACAACTGAGCGACTAAGCACATTAGAACTGCAAATCTTACCTTGTTGTTGCAGTAATGATGTGATAACAATCAATGGATAAGAAAGCTGAGTTCTACTTAAGACTCTAATGGTCATTTAATAACAAAAAGTCCCTTAGTTTTAGTCTCCCACAATGTCTTAAAGTAAGTACAGTAATACATTTCCAAGAATTATAGCATATAAACACTGGGAGTTGAACAGACACAATACTCTGAGGACTCCAAGGGCTTTAAAGATAAGTTTAATGGACACTGTACAAGTTAGTGTCTCACATTATTACACACATGCATACGTGTGGCTCTGGCATCAGGGACAGATCTCCAGGAGACTGGGTTTTAAATAAGAAATAATTGAGTCACTCTGGAAAATTAGGGAAAACAACTTGAATTATAAATATGTAACTCAGTTTTCTAGAGCATCTCTTTAAGTTTTCACATTCTTTCCCAAACTTCCTATATGAATCTGAAATGATATCACTTGGGGTGTGTGTGTGTCTGTTCACTCACTCAGTTGTGTCCAACTCTTTGTGACCACATTGACTGCAGTCCACCAGGCTCCTCTGTCCATCGAATTTTCCAGGCAAGAATACTAGAATGGGTTGCCATTTCCTCCTCCAAGGGATCTTCCCTATCCAGAGATCAGAAACCATGTCTTTTGCAACCCCAGCATTGGCAGGCAGAGTCTTTACCACTAGCATTACCTGGGAAGCCCGCACTTGTGGTGTAAAAGCCCACAAATATCTGCTGCTTACAGCTCCTCCAAGGAACTACCACCCTGAACTGTGTTTTAAATACGCAAAGTCTTCACATAAAGCCTGCATGTTCACACACACATAAACATCTACCTGATACAGAGGCAACCTAAAGAACCACAGTCAGAGGAAGGATGGGGGCGAGGGGGAAGTTGGGGGGTGAAGGGCATGTGCAAAATGCAACACGGGCTCTTGGCAGGAATGGCAATTTGAGAGGCCCAGGCAGACTGAGACATATGGCTTTGTTCCATGCAAAGGTCGTTTGAAGCAGAGTATTTTATTTTCCACAGTAAGGTATTGAGTTCTGAGATCACCGATACATCCAGGGAACCAGCAAAAGCTGGTCTCAGCACTGTGCCAACCCACCGCGCCCTCCCCCCACCCCCCGCACCAGGTCACTAATGAAGGTAGGGGGCTGTGAGAGCACCCAAATAAAACACAGGAAAAGGTGAAAGAGGACTCTGAGCCCGGCCCATTCCTTTTATTCCAAGGGAACAACCTTTTCTGTTCCGAAGAACTAATGAGTCCTGAACAGGAGTGGGAACAAATCGCACAGTGGTTACTGGGAGGGAAGACATAGGTCAGCCTTTGTGTTTCGTGGCCGGTTCAGTTTTCAGAACATTTCCCAGCAAGGACCAAAAGCAACCTGCACAAAGGAACTGGAGCAGTGAGCTACTTGAACTGTCTCCTGCAATACTCCAGAGAATTGGGTGCTTCAGGCTGGAGTGACGGTGGGGGTGGGGAGGAGGATCGAGGTGAGGGGGCCCCAGGAAATCAAATAAAGATGGCTTTATTTGAAAAGTGCATGAAAACTTTTTCTTTCCAGAGTTGTTATTTTGAATTTTATCTCTTCTAAGGGACATGAACTTCAATCCCTCAGCAGACTTAAAGGGAGAACGGAAATAAAGCCTAAGAAGAAATTTTATTTTTCCATCCTCACCACTTAATTAGAAGGGCTTTTACAGTATTCAAGGTTTTAATTGCCTTCTCCCCCTCTCTGACCCCCTTCTTCAGTTATGCCCAAAGAGCAGCTGAGCCAGAGCCAAAGAGAATCTGAAGCTTCACTGAAAGAGGAAAAAACCACCAGCACAATGACTCTAGACACTGTTTCTCTCCCCCTCCTTCCCATCCCCCCACCCCCCAGCTACCCGCCTTCCCCTTCCTCCTATCTCTCTCCTCCCCTCTCTCTCTCTTTTTGTTCTGTCTTGCTTAAAAACATCTCACAGCATTTCTGGTGCAGAAGGTTTCCTGGCATGACTGATAGCAGCAAATGCTGCAACACAAAGTCCCCAATTATCTGAAGAAAAGCAAGAAATGGAAAAAAGAGAGGGGAAAGGGAGTTACTAAACAGAGGGAGAGAGGAGTTAAAGATATATATATATATATATATATATATATATATATGTCACTGAGATACATTAATAGAAAATAATCAGGATCCAATAAAAATTTTATTTACTTCCATAGACTTTTAAAATATAGAATTTTATCTGTTTTCTCTTTATTTATACAGCCAAATAACCATCAAATCAATACCAATATATAACAATCCTAATGACTTTATTCTATTGTCCTTCCCAGATACATTTTTTTTAAGAAGTGATGTTTTCTGCACAAAATCAGAGTAAGCTAAGAGAACTGAAGTTATGATTCATTGAGTGAAAAAGTGAAAAACTTAGGGGAAAACTGGTTCAATCTAGTGATTAAATATTAAAACCTCCATTGCTTGCTGTGACAATATTCTTTTTGTACTTTATATGATATTGTAATGATTTAGAGTAACTTACCATAGGTCAACAAACCTGCTCAATGATTCGTTATCTAATTACTACATCTGATTACTATCTTAGGGGCTTTCTAGGTGCTGCAGCAGTAAAGAATCCACCTGTCAACGCAAGAGACACAAGATCCTGATCCCTGGGTCAAGAAGATGCCTTGGAAAAGGAAATGGCAACCCATTCCAGTACTCCTGCCTGGAAAACACCATGTATAGTTCATGGGTTCGCAAAGAGTCAGACACGACTGAGTAACTAAGCACACACACATATTACTACCTTAAGAGTTCTGATCATCAAATGTCCCAGCTGTGGCCCTAACAGAATTATCTGATGTAGGCTGAAACAATGTATGGAAATCCTGAAATCAAAGAGTAAAACTGCTCTGATCTTCTAAACTCATCTCACCCTAAGAGCTTAGACAGTTCCCATTTTCTTAACCCTATCTTATCAATGACACAGTTTTACTTAAGGCTATTTGACTCTCACCAAATCAGGGTTGTTGCCTATCACTGAAACATGAAGTATGGCATAGCAATCGAAATCACAGATTAGTAACTGGAAATTCCTAGTTTGCCAATAGGTACTGTGACTCAGCACTTGTATAGCATATGAATTCCAATAAATAGGTTTTATTGTAGGTGAGTACTCTGGGGAAGGAGACTAGAACTATATAGCTTAGCAGTGTATACATTTACCTGTCTACATACAAACACCAAATGTGTCAGAATAAATACTTCTCAGTTCTTGGTACTAATATATAGACCCTGACAAAAGCAGGAAATGAATTAAAAATGAAAAATAAGGAGAAAGCAATATTAATCATTGTTAATAACAAATAAAAGATTGGCAGCAACCTAAATGTTCATTAGTAGGGGCCTAGGTTAAATAAGACTACCATCCATGCACATAATAGATACCATGAGGCCACAAGAATAAGAAAGCTTTTTACAGACCAACATGAAATTATTTTCAAGATACACTGTTAAGTGAAACAAAGCAACATGAGAAATAATAGTAAGCATTTATGTGAAAAGGAAAATTCTTTTGTTACAAATAATATATATATATATATATACACATACACATATATGTATATCTTCTATATGTATAAAATACCTATGGAAAGAAACAAAGGAAGCTAGTTAACAGAAACCGTACTTCGGAGAGACTAATATGGTGATTCGGGGGAAAGAATGGGCAGAACAGTTGTCCCTACAGGCTGCTGCTCTGGAATCATGAACCAGGTGGATTTATTTCCTATTCGAAAATAATACAACTGAAATTTAAAATCTAATTTGCCAAAACAATGCATGATTGTCCATCAGGGGGAAAACTCCTTATTACTCTCTAAATCAGTAAATTCTGTTTATATATCGGTCAATGTGTACCTCAAAATTCTATGAACGTGGCACTAGCAAGAACTCCTAACAAAACAGTACACGCTCAGTCTCTTTAGTCGTGTTCGACTCTTTGCCACCCTAGGGACTGTAGCCTGCCAGGCTTCTCTCTCCATGGGATTCTTCAAGAAAGAATCCTGGACTGGGTTGCCATGCCCTCCTTCCGGGGACGTTACCCATCCAGGGACTGAAGTCTCGTCTCTTACGTGTTTTGCCTTGGGAAGCAGGCTCTTTACTGCTAGCACCATCGAGGAAGCCCAAACAAAACAGTAATTAACAACAACAACAAAATCAATGGCAGTTTTTTCCTCAATAACTTTCTCTTCACATCAATGTACTTGCAGTTAAAGAGGCAGCATTAGGAATGAATTGCTGCTGCAGCTGCTGCTAAGTTACTTCAGTCGTGTCCGACTCTGTGCAACTCCATAGACGGCAGCCCACCAGGCTCCGCCGTCCCTGGGATTCTCCAAGCAAGAGCACTGGAGTGGGTTGCCATTGCCTTCTCCAAGGATTGAATTAGTGAATACTGATAAAGCTCATTTTCCTTAATTATGGAAAAGAAAAAAAAATGAGATGTTTTTGCCTAACTTATTTGTCTATCACTAGGAAATATACATAAATACAGAAAAAAGTTTGACACAGGTGGTTCCAAATTTAAGTGTCAAAAACTAAAATTTTGTCCTAGCTCCTCTCTTTCTAAAAAGAAAAAAAAAATACACCTGTATTTCCAACTCTGGTGCTGAAGAAGACTCTTGAGGGTCCCTTGAACTGCAAGATCAATCCAGTCAATCCTAAAGGAAATGAAACCTGAATATTCATTAGAAAGACTGTTGCTGAAGCTCCAATACTTTGGCCATCTGATGCAGAGTTGACTCACTGGAAAAGATCCTGATGCTGGGAAAGACTAAAGGCAAAGGAAAAGTGGGTGGCAGAGGATAAGATGGTTAGATAGCATCACCGACTCAATGAACATGAATTTGGGCAAATTCTGGGAGACAGTGGAGGACAGAAGAGCCTGGTGTGCTGCAGTCCATGGGTCGCAAAGAGTCAGACACGAACTTAGTGACTAAACAACAACAATCATTTCATGATGTGACTGTATGATCTGGACACATGTCCTGGGGCCACAGCTAAAAGAAAGTTTAGGATGCTCCATGGAACTGGGACCACAGCCCTGCTCACATATTCTAGGAGCAGATTCAAGAAGCATTTGAAACTTTGGTCATCTTCTAACAGAAGGCAAAAAATTCATTATCAGTTATACCACCCCAAAACATGTGATCTCTGGAGGACACTCTTTTTGTACTTGAAGATTACTTTAGGGATCTCATTATAGGGCAAATTAAAAAAAATTTTTTTTTGATTTTTTAAAGAGCCATAATAAAGTGATAGAGACTTATAATTGTTAACTCCTGACTTCAAAATCTAAGATCATTGATTCCAGATCGTGTTAGTGCTAAAAACTTAGAGTTTTCAACTAAGAGTTTGCTCCCACTGGAATTCATAAATCATATCAAGGCCAGGATTTCTGCACAGCCTTATAAATGGAAGACATTATTCTGACACTAACCTTTAGTGAAATTCCATCAATTAATAGTTTAGGTCTAAGTTTCAATGCCCTATTATTCAAAAATAATAATTATGTTGTAATTTAACTGTTAATAGTTTATCTGTAATTGATAGTGACACCAGATATTGACTACTAAACTTTTTCTTTTTCTCTATCAATACCAAGCTGACCAGGCACATAAGCGTTGAGGACTGTGATAAAACATCTGCTCTTCAAATGAGAAATCAGACTTTTCAGTTAATGCTCTTGAAGAGAGTAAACTCACCCCTCAATCACGCCATTGTTTCATAAAAGATCATCTAGGTGAAAAGAAAAGAAGGTAACTGAGAAGACCAGAGAGGTTTTCAGAAAAGGCTAAAACACTCACCTTGGAACTGATCAACACTTCAGGTTGGGGACACTCCGCCTTATTGTACTCTTCAATGTTCCGGGGCCTGGGTTTTGACAGACACTCCAAAACAAATGCAGCTATTCAAACATCTCCCATGTCTGAAAAGTATCTTGAGTACTCAAGTACATTGTGAAATGTGATTAACATGCTTTGATTTTGAAAAACCCCAGAGAAAGAAAAGAATGTAAATAAAAGAATGGGAACTATATATACAACTGGACATTATGGAAGAGAAGAACAGACAGAAAATATACAAATAAGATTGAGTTGCTACATCTGGGGAAGGAACATAGCCCATTCCTTTAATTCTCTGTGAAGTAAATGGGAAGCAACTGTTTTTATTCTTATTTTGCAAATAAGAAAATCAGGCATGAAGCAGAAAAGTTCACAACGTGGAGGGAAAAAGTTACAGGTTTACAGAAGTAATGATTGAGTGAGAACAGTCAAGTTAAGTTGCAGGAAGCCATGTTTTAATCTTTCCTTTGAAAGAAGGACCCGCTTGTTCTTCCTATCTGTCCTTCAAGAAAGTTGTGAACTACCTAATAATCACAATGTAATACACAATGATCATATTCATGCATACAGAGTACTACTTTAGCCAGGGAGATCAAATAAATCAATCCTAAAGGAAATCAACTCTGAATTCATTGGAAGGACTGATGCTGAAGCTGAAGCTCCAATATTTTGGCTACCTGATGCAAAGAGCCAACTCACTGGAAAAGACCCTGATGCTGGGGAAGATTGAGGGCCAGAGGAGAAGGAGGCGGCAGAAAATGAGGTTAGATAGAATCAACAGACTCAATGGACATGAATATGAGCAAACTCAGGGAGATAGTGAAGGACAGGGAAGCCTGGTATGCTGCAGTCCATGGGGTGGCAAAGGGTCACACATAGCTTAGTGACTGAACAACAACAAAAGAAGTGGGGAGAAAGGGAGAAAAGACAGGGTCCTTGATATCTAGGAGGGTGTTTATGTGTGTAAGGAAGAGGGGCAGGGGTGATAGAGAGAGGGTAAGAAACACACTTGAAATCTTTTTGGAAACAGAAAGGAGTAAACAAAATTCATTTTAAATAGATGGCACAGATGTAGTCTAATGTCATGGGAAATGAGAAAAAAATATATACACATTAAAAAAACTTCTGTCTTCTTGCCTTTTATATTGTTAATGCACTTTGATTAAATATTCAAATAGCACTGGGTGCAGCAGTGACAAAGCAAAAATCAACTAAAAGATTTAGATTTCATTGAGATAGGTAGGCTCATTCTAATTCTCAAATATTTACTTATACTGATAGTAATAGTCTATGCTACAACTATATAGAAAATACTACTGACACCCTCCACTTTCTTGAACATATCCGAGTTTAGGCAGAGGTAAGAGCTAAACATTACTATCGAGAAGGCAATGGCAACCCACTCCAGTACTCTTGCCTGGAAAATCCCATGGATGGAGGAGCCTGGTAGGCTGCAGTCCATGAGGTCGAGAAGAGCTGGACACGACTGAGCGACTTCACTTTCACTTTTCACTTTCCTGCATTGGAGAAGGCAATGGCAACCTACTCCAGTGCTCTTGCCTGGAGAATCCCAGGGACGGGGGAGCCTGGTGGGCTGCCGTCTATGGAGTTGCACAGAGTTGGACATGACTGAAGTGACTTAGCAGCAGCAGGATTGATGTACATTTTTTTTAACAGCCACAAATATTATAAAAATCAATGGAATCATACGATTCTAAGCTACGTTTAGACTACAATTTTGACTACATTTTGCCAAGACTACATGAAACTTGAAAAGTAGGGCAAGTAATAACTTATCTGCAGAAGCTTTAATTGAACATACTGTCTTAAGTGCTCCTTTCCTGAAATCGAACTGGCAGAGTGGAGAGTTAACAATATATGAACAATTGGAAAAAAACTTTAAAAATGCACACTAAGATCCAAAAAATGAAACGATTATTTAGGAAAAATGGTCTCTGAGAAATATCCTTAGAGAAGTTGGTTAGGTTCTAAGGCCACACAGATTCCTAGAAGAAGGTATAGCATGTACCATGAAAATCTGGATAGCCATTTAAAATAAATCCAGGATTTTAAATAGACCAAGATATAGTTAAATATCGGGTCTTAATAAAACCAATGGCCTATTCAAGTGGAAATCCAGTACCTCTTACATCACAGCTAGAGTTCATCTTTCAGGAAACATTCAAACAATTTGCTAAGTCTGCTACTAATTATCTTTGTAAGGTTTTAATGTGACATTCCACCTAGAAAATCTTCATCATCTTTATTTAGAAAATAAATAAGGCTAAGGCTTAGAATTTAACATATACGCTACATTATTTTTACTTTATGGGCTTCACAGGTGGCACAGTGGTAAAGAATCCACTTGGGTCTGGAAGATCACCTGGAGTAGGAAATGGCAACCTGCTCCAGTATTTTTGCCTGGAAAATTCTGTGGACAGAGGAGCCTGGAGGGCTATAGTCCATAGGATTGCAAAGAGCTGGACACAACTGAGTGACTGAGCACACACGCATTTTTACTTTATCATCTGCTACTGACAAACTATTCCACTGACAGAATGAGAGTTGAATACAAACCAGAAATGACACCTTTCACATATTGCAAACCTTAGGCAGCTGAAACACAGATAGGAAATAACACAATATTCTTAGCCATTCAATTGAAATAAATACATACCCTTAAAATAATGAAAATAAGAACTGGAAATAATTAATACGCATACTCCTTCAGGTAATATCTGCACCATATGTGTATGTCATGGAGAAGGAAATGGCAACCCACTCCAGTACTCTTGCCTGGAAAATCTCATGGATGGAGGAGCCTGGTAGGCTACAGTCCATGTGGTCGCAAAGAGTTGGACACGATTGAGCAACTCCACTTTCACGCATTGGAGAAGGAAATGGCAACCCAATCCAGTGTTCTGGCCTGGAAAATCCCAGGGATGGGGGAGTCTGGTGGGCTGCCGTCTATGGGGTTGCACAGAGTCAGACATGACTGAAGTGACTTAGCAGCAGCAGCATGTGTATGTCATGTTATATATGCTACATTATCAAAGATAGCTCAAAGAGCCTTAAAATATCTGTAGTCTTCCTCCTCATGTACACAGAAGAATTGGCACACATTTTAATATGATAGATTCCTAGCAGTGTAAGATATACAACTCATTTTTTTTCTTTGATGTGAAGAAATTGGGTGTTTTGTTTGTGTTTTTGGAGTCTGAGCTTATGATCATCTTTTAGGATTGGCCTACACAAATAATACATGTGGATATCTAGAAAAAGCAAATGTTTTAATATTCAACTTGAAACATTTTTCAGTTTACATGGAGCCTTTTAACATAATCAGTAGGTTAATCCTTCCAAAATGAAACCTAAGCAAGATGACCTCTTAAATAGTAAACAGTACTAGACAGAATGATTATAAATACTGATGGCAGGGACTATTTCTTATATTTCTACATTCTGTCCATCACCTAGCATGGTGCCTTGCATGTAATATTTATATAATAAATACTTGTCCAAAATAGACTTAAATAGTCCAAATCCTAGCCCCATTTTTACAGTTGACATTTTGGGAAATGTAATAAATATCTTTTGGAGTGTCTAGGCCACAGATTACTCTATCATTCCTCTTAGAGCTACTGACTGCCATCCAGAGGATAAAGCCCAGGACTACCACCATTTTAACCTTCTATTACATGACTTTTACTCCTGGTCTATAGCTGAATGAATCAAAGGTAGACATAACACAAATCAAGGCAATCAGACTGTCTCACTTGAGAATATGAAATTAGAGGCACATAAACTGGTATTTGGAGAAGGAAATGGCAACCCACTCCAGTGTTCTTGCCTGGAGAAACCCAGGGACAGGGGAGCCTGGTGGGCTGCCGTCTATGGGGTTGCACAGAGTCAGACATGACTGAAGCGACTTAGCAGCAGCAGCAGCAAACTGGTATTTGGGCTTCCCAAGTGGCGCAAGCAATAAAGAATCCACCTGCCAATTCAGGCCACACAAGAGATGCAGGTTCCATTCCTGGGTTGGGAAGATCCCCTGAAGAAGGGAATGGCAACCCACTCCAGTATTCTTGCCTAGAAAATCCCATGGACAGAGGAGCCTGGTGGGCTACAGTCCATGGGGTCGCAAAGAGTTGGACACAACTGAGAACACGCACACGTGTATACACACACACAAACACACACACACACACTGATACTGGGAAGTTAAACATGTCAATGGCAGACTATTAAAACAAAGGTTTTGCTGAGTTTCTTAGAGCTATCTTAGTTCTTTTTCTTTTTTTTAAGTATAGCTGTACAACTATTTCTTGAATTCTGAGAGGTCCCTTATATTCCTAAAGGAAATTCTCACTTTCATGTAATAAGTAATAGAAATGAATTAAAGTTTGTTTAAGCAAGAATCTGGGGCAACTAATTTATTTCACTGTAATTGTAACACATAAAAAAATACTAGATGTATTTTTCAAGTAAAAAAGTTCCCTAGATGCGTTAGTTCAAACTTTCTCCCAATTAGGAATTATTTTGACAACCTCCTAAGTAG
This sequence comes from Giraffa tippelskirchi, assembly GCF_054371585.1. Classification (NCBI taxonomy): domain Eukaryota; kingdom Metazoa; phylum Chordata; class Mammalia; order Artiodactyla; family Giraffidae; genus Giraffa; species Giraffa tippelskirchi. The sequence goes on along the minus strand of NC_137281.1, from coordinate 140,143,170 downwards.
AAGCTCATGCTAACTACTTCTGAACATAAGAAGTCAGCTCTAATTGTCAGGTCCCTTTCTAGAAGTAACTAAAAATCTGTATTCCTATAACTTTGATCCACTGGTCCTAGTCTTTCTTCTACAGAAATTGTATTTATTCTGCTTTCCATGTGCCAATTCTTTAGCTTTTTGAAGAGCGATGCCCTATTACTCACTTACATTAACTCTCCTTAGGTTAAACTTCTCTAGCCCATTTATCTCATTTTTTAAAACTGAAGTATAGTTGACATGTAATATCTTATAAGTCATTCATTCTTCCCTGTGTTTGGTAAAGGCACTTGATAAAATACTCATAAGGATAAGGTAGTTGATTGCTATCTATAGCTATTAAGATGTGAGTACTACTAATAAAAAGACTACTTTCAGCTCCTTCTATTTGTGAAGAAAAGGCATGAAAAAGTACCTCTACACCCAATGAATATTTCTTGTATAGAGAAGTAATATCATCTCAGTTAGACATAAGGAAACTGACACACAGAAGCCCAGTTTCAAACAACCAATACTGCCCTCAATATTTCCTTCCATACTGACAAGTACACCCAGTGGTAGCAAAACTGTTAAAATCAATTCCTCCGGAACTCCAGGAATCAATCAAAAGGCTTGCAACAATTTAGGAATTACCAAACGACCCAGCTATTCCTTCCACCCCTAAGTAAAAATACAAGGGAACTTAAACATGTCCATACAATAACCTGTATACATATACTCATAATAGCATTATTCATAACAGCCAAAGAGTAGAAACAACCTGAATGTCCATCAGGTGATGAATAGATAAAATAAAATTTGGTATATCCACACAGCTGAGACTGAAGTGAAGAAGCCTCAAGACCATGAATGCTGAGGACTACCCGCAGTCACCAAACACTGGGAGAAAACCGTGGAACCAATTTTCTCTCAGTTTCCAGAAGGAATCAACCCTGCCAAGACACTGATTTTGAAATTCTGGGCTCCAGAACTGTGAGAAAATAAATTTCTGTTGTCTTAGGCCAAAATAAAACAAACAAAAATGCAAATATTATATATGTCTTTCTAGAAAAACGCAAAAGTAAAAAGAAAATTTAAAGTATTTATTATATTATCAATCCAGCAGAAAAAGTAACATTTTTCTGTATTCTCCCTCATATTTTATTTCAGGTATTATCAACTATTATTTCAACTGTACATATAATTTTATAAAATGCCCCCTTAATTATGTTAATTATATTTCCTCATACCATTACAGATTATTTGCAAACATATCTTCTCCTATTCACCATCATCCTCCTTAATTCTCATAACATTAGGCTGCTTTCAAAACTTCACTATTATGAATATGACAATGAATACTTTTTTATATTTCTGATTATTCTTTTGGAATATTCTGTAAGTCAATAGATTGATCTCACTAGGTCAAAGGAAAAAAACACTCTTTAGAAAATAACACCCATGTAGTGGCTTAGTCACCAAGTCACGTCCAACTCTTGTGACCCCCTAGACTGTAGGCCACCAGGCTCCTCTGTCCATGGAATTTCCCAGGCAAGAATACTGGAGTGGGTTGCCATTTCCTTCTCCAGGCGATCTTCCTGACCCAGGGATCAAACCTGCGTCTCTTGCATTGTAGGCAGATTCTTTACAGCTGAGCCACCAGGGAAGCCCAATACTGTATAATATTGTATAAATATCAATAACATATTTAATCACTGAAATATTTGGATTATTTTCTATGTTTCATTTTAAAATAATGCAGTAAATTCTTCATAAATATTTATATTTACATATGATTATTTTTTAAGATAGTTCTTCTGTTAATCATGATATTAAAAAAAAACATTTATAGACAATTTCAAAATTCCTGATATGATGACACTAAGTTATAGCTCTATATAACTGTACAGCTCTATGGGAGCTGTATTATTTTATACCCCCAAAGGTCTATGAGTACCCCCAAAGGTCTATATCACAACTTTAGGCATTATTTTTAAACAAAATAAAATGAAATCAATAAGTTTTAAGTATGCCTGGTGGCTCAGACGGTAAAAGCGTCTGCCTACAATGCGGGAGACCAGGGTTCGATCCCTGTGTCAGGAAGATCCCCAGAGAAGGAAATGGCAACCCACTCCAGTACTCTTGCCTGGAAAATCCCATGGATGGAAGAGCCTGGTAGGCTACAGTCCATGGGGTCGCAAAGAGTACGACACGACTGAGCAACTTCACTTTCACTTTCAAAATATATGATTTTTTACATTTAAGGTTTTTGTTTTAATAAAATATTAATATTTTAACACAAATCTATTAATCTTTTATTTGTTCCATTGCCCTTAGGCTTAAGAAATTATTCTCTATTGAGGTTCACATCAACACTTACTGATGCTTTCTTCTAGGTTTTTTTTAGTGCTATATCTGTTACTTAGAATATATCAATTGAGATTCAATACCTATTTCAAAAAAATATATATACTGAAAGCTGACAGAATCAGAGCCAACCTTGGAATGAAACTTAAATGACTCTCACATGCCTCTGCTAAAGCAATATCAAGACAAAACAAAGGGTTGCTTTGCTTATTAATAACACCATGTTAGTCGCTCAGTCATGCCCAACTCTTTGTGACCCCATGGACTGTAGCCCACCAGGCTACTCTGCCCATGGAATTCTCCAGGCAAGAATACTGGAATGGGTAGCCATTCCCTTCTCCAGGAGATCTTCCCAACCCAGGGATTGAACGTGGGTCTCCTGCATTGCAGGCAGATTCTTTACCATCTGAGCCAAAAGGAAGCCCCATAACCCTATAAATGAAGTTTCATTGAAGAAGGAAAATGAAAACTTTGAAGAGAAAAATAAAAGGAGAACAGGAAAAGGAAAAAAAGGAAAGCTTTTGTAATGTTAAAATTTTCAAGGCAATTGAAATGATCTTAATTTTCAATAAACTTGCAATTTAGACTTTCAACTTTATAAAACAGATACTGGAGGCAACTACTTTTAGTATTTGAGGCCTGGGAGGTAAGGAACACAATATCCTGGTTGTTAAGAAGATATAATAGCAGATAGTGGCATCTGCTAATGCTGCTGCTGCTGCTGCTAAGTCGCTTCAGTCGTGTCAGACTCTGTGCGACCCCATAGACGGCAGCCCATCAGGCTCCGCCGTCCCTGGGATTCTCCAGGCAAGAACACTGGAGTGGGTTGCCATTTCCTTCTCCAATGCACGAAAGTGAAAAGTGAAAGTGAAGTTGCTTAGTCGTGTCCAACTCTTCGCGACCCCATGGACTGCAGCCTACCAGGCTCCTCTGTCCATGGGATTTTCCGGGCAAGAGTACTGGAGTGAGTTGCCTTTGCCTTCTCTGGCAAATGGTAATATTGTAACCCAATTCTAGTAAGACATTATAAATATCCAGAAAGTATGTCTGTGTGATATTTATCTTATATTTTTTGCAAAGATATAAGTAATTATATATTTTAAAATATTCAACAAGATTTCTATATCTAGCATTGGTTATTTTTAGTATATCTACTGTTCACATGAGCACACTAGCATTGGTTATTGACCTCTAGCTGCTATTATCACATAATTGCTCTCCACCTCATACCGTAACATTCCATGAGGCAGTGAAGTCCTGGACTTTTGTTTGTGGGAGGTTTCTGATTTCAGATTTAGTCTCCTTATTAGTAACTGGTCTACTCAAATTTTCTATTTCTTCACGATTCATGGTAGGCTGTATTTCTAGAAATTTATCCATTTCTTCTAGGTTGTTAATTATTTTAACCTCTTTTCTGAATCATGTGTGGGAATTTCTGCCTTTGATGATAAACAATTTATCATAATGCAGTAGTAAAGAATATAAGTTAATACTGTTTATCTGCATATCATCAAGTACATCAGAATTCTTGAACATCCTAATCATACATAAATACATAAGTCAATAATCATTCATCCTCCAAGGGATTTATTAAGGAAAGAACACTTTTAAAATCATTTCACAAAGCCAGCACTACTCTGATACCAAAACCAGACAAGAACACTACAAGAAAATTATAGTTCAATATCCCTAATGAACCATATGCAAAATTTTTCAACAAAATACTAAGAAACTGGAATCAACAATACATTAAAAGCACCACACATCATGATCAAGTGGAATTTACTTCACAGATACAAGGATAGTTGGTTCAACATCCACAAATCAATCTATGTGATGGACCATATTAACAAAATAAAGGATAAAAATCATAGGATCATCTCAACAGATGTAGGAAAACTTCACAAAATTTATCATCCATTCATGGCAAAAACTCTCCAGAGAGTTGGTATAGAGGTGAGGTACCTTAACATAATAAAGGTCATATATATATACATATCAATAACCTCAGATATGCAGATGACAACACCCTTATGGCAGAAAGTGAAGAAGAACTAAAGAGCCTCTTGATGAAAGTGAAAGAGGAGAGTGAAAAAGTTGGCTTAAAGCTCAACATTCAGAAAACTAAGATCATGGCATCCGGTCCCATCACTTCATGGCAAATAGATGGGCAAAGAGTGGAAACAGTGACTGATTTTACTTTTCTGGGCTCCAAAATCACTGGAGATGGTGATTGCAGCCATGAAATTAAAAGACGCTTACTCCTTGGAAGGAAAGTTATGACCAACCTAGACAGCATATTTAAGCAGAGACATGACTTTGCCAACAAAGGTCCGTCTCGTCAAGGCTATGGTTTTTCCAGTGGTCATGTATGGATGTGAGAGTTGGACTATAAAGACAGCTGAGTGCAGAAGAATTGATGCTTTTGAACTGTGGTGTTGGAGAAGACTCTTGAGAGTCCCTTGGACTGCAAGGAGATCCAACCAGTCCATCCTAAAGGAGATCAGTCCTGGGTGTTCATTGGAAGCACTGATGTTGAAGCTGAAACTCCAATACTTTGGCCACCTGATGCAAAGAGCTGACTCATTGGAAAAGACCCTGATGCTGGGAAAGATTGAGGGCAGGAGGAGAAGGGGACGACAGAGGATGAGATGGTTGTATGGCATCATAGACTTGATGGACAGGGTTTGGGTGGACTCCGGGAGTTGGTGATGGACAGGGAAGCTTGGTGTGCTGTGATTCACTGGGTCACAAAGAGTCAGACACGACTGAGCAACTGAACTGAACTGATATATCAAGCCCACAGTTAACATCATATCCAATGGTAAAAAGCTAAAAATTTTTCCTCTAAGATCAGGAACAAGAAAAGGATACCCACTCTTGCCACTTTCATTCAATATAGTATTGGAAGTCCTAGTCAGAGCAATTAGACCAGAAAAAGAAATAAATGACATCCAAACTGGAAAGAAAGAAATAAAATTATCTCTATTTTCAGATGACATATTATATATAGAAAACCCAAAAGACACTACCAAAGGAAAAAAAAAACTATTAGAAGTAAATCAACAAACAGTAAAGTTTGAGGATACAAAATCAATATATTCAAGATGGAAGGGACATCAGTAATCATCTAGATCAGTGCCTTCATATTTATAGGTGCAGAAAGTAAGGTCCCAAGTTACTGCATATTTAGATAAGTCTTTCTCACTTGTTAGGAATATTAGTTTATTCCTACACTGTTGAGTTTGTGGAAATTAGTACAATATACTACTACCACCATAGCCTAACTATTAATAGCTCTCCAAACTGATTGAAACTCACAGAGGAAAAAGTTCCCTCAATACAGTTAAAGACTGGTTCAAATACATGTATGGCTGAGTCCGCCCCTACACTGTTCACCTGAAACTATTACAACATTGTTAATCAGCTATACCCCAATACAAAATAAAAAGTTTTTTTAAAAAAAGATTAATGTAATCTAAAGATACATTGATACAATGAAGTATTATGCAGTTGAAAAAAAGAATGAGAAAAATCTCTATGAACTGATAAGGAATGATTTAAGAATATTATTAAGAAAAAATACAGAATAGTATCTATGGTATGTGACATTTTTGTGTAAGAAAGAAGAGAAAAAGAAGAACTATAGAAGTATCTGTTCAAATAAGAAATATATACATATCTGCAAAAAAAGAAAATATATACAAAATATATACATATCTGCAAAAAAAGAAACACCAAAAGAATGCATAAGAAATGAGAGAAATTAGAGACTTACAGATTGGTGGGTGGGAAAGATGGGGTATGGAAATGACATGGAAAAAATGGGAGGTAATGCCTCTCTGAATATAGTTTTTCATACAGTTCTGAGTTTTGGAAACACGTTGATGTTTTACACATGCATGCACCCACCCATACACATAATAAGAATGACAGAAGATTTGAAAATGAAATATAAATAGAATAAGTGAATCAAACTTGTATTTTAAATGAATAACACAACCACACTTGATGGAGGAGCAGAGGAGAACTGAGAATGGCAAACTAATCCAAGTAAATTTTGGACACAGTTATTTGCGCTATAATAAATACAACCATATTTGTTAGACTAAAAACAAAGCACCCTAAAACACTGTACATAGTTAACAAGGTTCCTTTGATAGATATATGGGTTAGCAATTCTAAAATCGCTTTCTTTGTATTTTAGGATTGAGTAAATAAGTAAATATACTGCAGATAATGGATCCAGTTTCTCATTGTCAAAAAAAGCAGGCTAAAAATATGGAAAAGAGGAAAAATAGAATGAACTTTGTGATACTGAATTGGAATTGGAGTAATCAGTATGAACTCATAGTTCTTCACAGGAAGAGTTAAGGACAAAATATCATTTCTGTGGTATTCGTGCTCAAAATACACAATCTGAATCTAATCATAAGGAACTGGACAGACTCAAAATGATGTGCTTTGAATAAAATAACAAACCAGTACTAATCAAATATGTTAATAATAGAAGACAAGGATGACTAATAAAATGTCTCAGAGTAAAGATTAAGAAGCATTGTGAGTGAATGCAACACATGATCAGGGATTTTAATTTGTTAAAAAGGCTATTATCGAAATGAAAGAATCTGAATAAGGTCTATAAACTAGGTAACAGTATTATACCAATGTTTATTTCCTTTTTTATACATATGTTTTTTTAGTTTTTAGCTTTTTTAATTTTATAAATAAATAACTACATTTTTAAAATACAACAATGTAAGGAAACATTCCTTCCAACTGAATGGGCAGTAGATCCATCCCTTTTTCCACAGAAGAAGATCAAGCTTCCGTAGGTTAAATTAAATATAGCTACCAATGAAATAAACGGATGATAAGACAGAAAAAAAGGAAAGAGAAGGTGGCACAGTTGGTGTCCATCTAACAGGGAGGCAGGGAATTGGGACAAAGGAAGACACCAAGAGAGAAAAAGAGTAAAGAAATCTAGAAATGACTAGAGGTGAGGAAGCAGAAGTTAGGACTAAGGACAGAAAAGCCCAAATGAGGGAAATGATTATGGTTCGTAATAATGAGGCCAATTGCAGGGTTCTGTCCTCTCACTGGATCGCTAGTTAATTCCTCATTATGGTAGAATTTCCCATCAGTAAAAAGAAACAAAATTTTAAATTCCATCTCAGGTAATATATGAAATGTTAGTTATTACTACTATTGTTAATTAATTACTAGTAGAAGCTGAAGAAATACACCTTGGTGGTGTTACCCAAGTTGGACCTAAGAAGAAAATTTAAGAGATTTCTGGTATAGAATTCCCTAGATGTCACATTTTGCTTATCACTTATTTCCTCAAGATATTAATGTCCTAATTGCCATAGAGACCGAAGCAGAGTGAAATGTAGAAAAACCAGATCTTCCCTGACATGTTCAAAAAAGTTGGAGTCTGTAGTTTGATTGCAATTTGTCAGTTTGCATACCATTTACATCTCAAAATGCCTTAAACCTCAAGTAAGTTTTTTTCTTAGTTTTGAAAGTGAGTGAGTTGATCCCTTTGTAGTTCCCCTAACAACAGTTGTCAAAAAAGAAAAAATACTTGTCAAATAAAAATACCAAATGTGAAAAAATGTCCAGTCTCTTTAGTAAACAAAGATTCCATTGGGACTTAGATTAGCAAAGGAAACAGCAACCCACTCCAGTATTCTGGCCTGGGAAGTCCCATGGACAGAGAAGCCTGGCGGGCCACAAACCATAGGGTCGCAGAGTTGGACACCACTTAGCTACTAAAACAACAACAATTAATAGCACAATAATGAGCACCCTTGTGGCAAAGGCCTTAAAAATGTGAAAATTCATCCAGCAATTTTACTTCTAGGTTTCTTATTTCATAGAAACAACCAGGATTGTGCACAAAAATTTACCCACAGGATGCTCCCTAAAACATATATATATATATATGTATGGATATGGATATGGATATAGTGTTACATATAGGGGGGTATGCTTGCCAAAATGGGATCAGATTATATACAGTTATTGGGATTTAGCTTTTTCCACTTAACTATACATTAAGAAAATTCTTCTAAAGAATTGCTTTGTGTCTAACTCTACAAGAAATTTTAACAAGAAATTTGAATTAATAAGAAAAAAGTCTGATTAGATGACTAGATACTAACTATATATGTATCTCAATAGCTTTTCTTTATACCATTAAATAACTAGCTAAAAACATAATTGCTCTATTCATAGCAGTGTCAAAAATTTCAAAAACTCTTAAGGATAAATTGAAAGGAAAAAAGTTCTTGTATTTGTATATGATTAAATGAACTTGGTGAATGTTTAGACATACAGCTTGTTAACATGGATGCCTAAAGAGATAGTGAGAAGATGAGAAAAGATAAACCTCCTTCTCAAAAAAAAATTTTTTTTGAAAAGATATTCCTGAAAAGCAGCATGGCACTTATGTCAATGTGTGTACAAATGGAAATGCCTAAACAGACAAGTCACCAAAATGTTCATGGTAGACTTCTTACTGTGATGGGATTTCAGGTTCTTTTTCATGAGGGTTTCAAAAATGTTTTACGTGAAAATAATTATGCAGTAATATGTACAAAAACACAAGCTCTTTTCACTATAGACTAAAATGTGATACATACTAGAGTATGCTGGTATATTGATGAGGCTTCCAAAAGAAAATAGAGAAATATAATTGAAGGGAGAGGGGATAACAGTCCAATGAGTTGAATTATCAAGGAGAGGGGACAGGAAAAAAGTTGGAGGAAAAAAAAGGAATAAGCTTTTAAAGGGTACATGCTTTATTCATCATGATGATGAAAAGGAAACAGCATTCATTCCATTTTTATCATAGCTTCATTGATGAAGAATTTTATAATCTATTTGAGAAAATAACTTCCATAATAACATGATTTCATCTATATGATACTTTCTATAAGGAGAAGTACAGAATAAGACAAAACTTTGGAAAACTGAATTAGGAAACACTTAATAGAAGAAATAGAACTTGAGGATAAAATTTCAATAAATTTTAAGAAGTAAGGATTTTCTAGACCTACGGAAAAAATACAATCAAAGGGATACAGGCTAAAACGCACACCTGTGGGCCACAAAGAAAGTTTCGTGGGGGAAGGGGAAATAAAAGCGCCCAGTAGGGCCAGTCAGATTAAAGACGGCCTCGGAGGACAAGCTGAGAAATCTGGGCCTGATGCTCAAGGCATTCTTAAGAAGAGGAATGAAAGGAGAGAAACATTTTAGAAAGATAAACCTGGAATGGTATGTAAAAGGATGAACACTGAGGGAAGAAGCAGAAAGGCTGATTAAGAGGCTGCTGGAGTAATGAAGGCCTGGAGTATTCTCTTGGCTATGGTGATAGATCCACAGGGGCAAATCCAAGTCAGAAACTCTTGCTATAAAATCTCAAAGTCTTAATAGCAATTCCAAAGAGATCTTGGGCTCTAGGAGCTACAGATCACTTGGACACAGAGAATCTGGAGTTGTTTGTAATCTAGAAGGTGGAGGAAAGGGCAAGGAGTGCCTCTGAGGAGGAAAGATGGAGAGGCCTCGGGTGTTGGCAGAGGAACAGAGGCACTAAATTGGAGAAGTATTCTGGAACATTAATGCAGCCTCTAGGAACTCTGATGTGTTCTGGCACCTTAGAAGGAAGTGGGACCTGGCCCAGCGTCTGATAACAGCTCTAGAGCTAACAAAAATGTCCAAGGTACTGATTCTCTGATTCAGTCCTATCATATAAACTCTATGAAGGCTGATCTTAACTTTCTATGAAATGCATAAAGAATGCTTACTCACTATGTAACCATCTAAACGTTGTAAAATTTAGTTACTCCCTTGTATACTTCATCTAGACTTAAAGAAGTGAACACCCAACAAATATGTCCATATCACTTTCAAAGCAGTCTTTCTTCTGATAAGACTTTTTCACAATTTAAAACTTGTTCACACACTAAACACAGCAGACAAGGGTTCAGTTAAAAACATTTATCCTTTAAAAAGGAAAATTTCCTTTCCTTCTTTCTAAAATAAAACCTCAAAAAGAAGGAGAGGAGAGAAAGAGAAAGAAAAAGGTGAGAGAAATGAAAAGACTATAGATGAAAAGTGTCTAGCTTTCTTTCTTCCTGTATGCATTCTCTCCATACAGTGAAGCCCACTTAAAGAAGCAGACTCATTTATAGACATTCCCTGAAACAAAACCTCAAGGCATAATAATATCTATCCTCATAGTGTTGATGAAAGGATATAGTATTTGTAAAGTGCTTAACACGGTGCCTGAGATATTGTAATTACTCAGAAAGAGAACAAATCACAGTGGGCAACAAAATCAAAAGCAGGACAACAGCAAGACAGTACTTATTCATCATGGGCAAAGATGTGAATAGACATTTTCCACTGAAGATATTCAAATGGCCAACAGGTATATGAATAGATGCTCAACATCACTGATCAGGGAATTGCAAATCAAAACCCCAATGAAGTATCACCTCACATCTGTTAGAATGGCTACTATTAAAAATAAGACAAGTGCTGAAGAGAATGAATGAAAAGGAATGTGTTTTCTTTTTAAACTTTATTGAAGTATAGCTTATACAGCAAAGTGACTCAGTTACACACGCACACACATATATATATTCTTTTCCATAATGATTTATCACAGGATATTGAATATAGTTCCCTGTACTATACAGTAGGACCTTGTTGTTTATCATCCTATATATAATAATTTGCATTTGCTAATCCCAAACTCCCAATCCTCCCCTACACAACCCCCTGCTTGGCAATCACAAGTCTGTTCTCTATATCTATGAGTCTGTTTTTGTTTCATAGACATATTTTGTGTTGTATTTTAGATTCCACATGTAAGTGACATCGTCTTTCTTTGTCTGACCTACTTCGCTTACCACGATAATTCCTAGGTCCATCCATGTTGCTGCAAATGGCATTATTTCATTCTTTTTAATGGCTGAGTAATATTCCATTGTATACATATACTGGCTCATCTTCATTCATCTGTCAATGGACATCTAGGTTGCTTCTATGTCTTGGCTATTGTGAATACTGTGCTATGAAAATAGTGATGCATGTATCTTTTTGAATTATACTTTTATCTGGGTATATGCCCAGGAGTGGGATCATATGGCAAATCGGTTTTTAGTTTTTTGAGAAACCTCCATACTCCACTCCACAGTGGCCATACCAATTTACGTTCCCACTAACAGTACAGGAGGGTTCAAGAAAAGGGAACTTTACAACATTGCAGGTGACAATGTAAACTGGCATAGCTACTATAGAAAACAGTATGGAGGTTCCTGAAAAATTAAAACAGAATTGACACACAATTCAGAAATTATACTTCTGGATATATAGCTGAAGAAAATGAAGTCACTATCTCAAAAGAAATAGCTGTACCACCATGTTCACTACAGCATTACTTACAATAGCCAAGATATGGAAATAACCTAAGTATCCATCAACAAAAGAATGGATAAAGAAAATGTGATACACCCATAGACATGCACACACACACAAAGAAATATTATACAACCATAAAAAAAAGGGAAATCTTGCCATTTACAGCAACACGGAAAAATGGATGGACCTAGAGGGCATTATACTAGGTGAATTAAGTCAGATAGAGAAAGACAAATTCTGTATGATATCACTTAAAGGTGGAATCTGAAAAGCAGGAACTCACAGAAACAGAGCAGATTGGTGGCTACCAGAGGCTTGGCAGGTGGAGGGGGTGCATATTATTAAAGGGGACCGACTTCTAGGTTTAAGATTAATCAGTTCTGAGGATGTAATGAACAGCCTGATTACTATAGCTAATAACTTCATACTGTACACTTAAAAGTTGCTAAGAGACTAGATCTTAAAAGTTCTTACCAAAAACAACAAAAAAAAACCTACGTGAGGTGATGGTTAACTAACCTTATTAACTAACCTTATAGTAATCATTTCACAATACTATATACATATGTCAAACTATTGCGCTGTACACTCTAAACTTATATAATGATATTAAATCAATTACATTTCAATAAATATGGAAAAATGCATGAATAAATTCATGCAACCATGAGAAAAAAGTTGAGTCATTAATCTCCAGATGGTTGGTGTTACATGGTTACTCTTTATTTTTTCTCATTCTTTTCAAATTTCTCCCAACAGGTACATATTTTTTTTATAATCGTAAATGTGAAAATATCTAGGATTTTGCATAAAAGAAATGGCAGAGGGTCTTACTTCCTTTGTCAAGTAGATACTGATAGAATTTTTGTCTTCTCCCTCTGTTGAACACCTTGGCTCCCTTAATGATAAGATCAAACCTCATCTCATAGACTTTATTTCCTTCAACTTGCTCCCTCTCATTCTTTGAAAGTTGTCTACCTGCTATTCTTACACTTGCTTTCTGATCTTAAAGAAGAAAAATTTTATACATACTATATATAAAATAGATAATAAGGACCTACTGTATAACATAGGAAACTATATTCAGTATATTTAAGTTACCTATAATGGAAAAGAATCTGAAAAAGAATATATATATATATATATGTATGTATGTGTAACAATCACTGTTATACATTTGAAACTTACATTGTAAACCAACTATACTTCAGTAAAATTTTTTAATTATATGTATAAAAAATAAACAAAAATGAGCTCTTAAGAAGCTTACTTATAAATAGAAATCTTACTTATGTAGATACATGACACATTATAGTAAAAGCCTCCTGTAGTGAATACATGACGTGAATTGGCCTCTCAATATGTTGAAAACACAGGAAATGTTAGAATTTAAAAATTGCTAAAATCCTATTATCCTATACCTTATATATTATAAATACTATACTAAATTGGAAGATCTTTCATCCAATGAGCTTAAATTGGACAACATAATTCTATCTGACTGTAGTGAAGTATCAATAATTAACTCCATTTTATACTGAAAACCACAGTTTGTAGATGGCTTTAAACATTTTTCAGAAGCAATATTCCTAATGGCTACCAGATGAACAAGGTATTCCACAGATTCTCTTTTTCTCCAATTTCCTGAGGAGGAAGCCATGGTTTCCAGTAGTGCTGCTACTAAATCTAAGAGGAAAAAACTGAGAAGAATTGAGAAAAGAATTGAAATATTTAAATTTTAAAAATCTAATACTTGTAAACCCTGAACAAATCTATAAGGTTTCTCTTTTTAAGCAGTTAAACCATCATTCATGAGAGCTTGCACATCACACTCTCTATTATGCACTGAAAGAATTCCCCCAAAATTCATGTGTTGAAGCCCTAGTTCCCTCATCCCCAGTGTGATGGTTTTGGAGATGGGGTCTTTGGGAGGTAATTAGGTTAGATTAAATCTTGAGGGTGGGACTCTCATGATGGGATTAGTGCCCTTATAAGATGAGGGCCACAGAGGTCTCACTCTCTCTCCACACACAAGCAGTGAGGAGAGGCCAGATGACTACACAGCAGGAAGGCAACTGTCTACAGCTAGGAAGAGAGCCCACACCAAGAACTGAATTTGCAGGTACCTTGATCTTGGAGTTCACAGCCTCTAGAAATATAAGAAATAAACACTTGTTGTTTAAGTCACCCAGTCTCTGGTATTTTGCTACAGCAGCCTTGAGCTAAGTAAGATGCTTTCTTTTCTCCCATCCCATATTACATACTGGCTTGTCCTCTGGTCACTAATTACTACCTACTGTAGAACAGCACTAAATGCAAAGGTAAGGTACTTTCTCATTGTTTCACATACTTACTTGTGAGAATGCTTTGCTTCTTGATCTTAATTTCAAATACAGATTGCAAAACATTTTATGCTTCTTTTTAAAAAATACATAACTTGTAAAAACTAAATTACTTCTTATTTATAAGACTTTTGTTGATTTTTACTTACTATGGTTAGTGGGTTTTTGGCAGAATATGTTGTTTACCACCCCTGGATAACATACTAAGATAACAAAATGAGTTTATCTTCCCTTATAGTCAAAAATTAACAGAATTAAAATCAGTAACAATTTTGTGTTCATCCTCTATTACATAAAAGGCACTGTGGGAGACAGCAAGCATAGAGAAAGAGTTACCCTTAAAATGTTTACTTACATTCCCTACTGTCCAAATGTAACACATGTTCTCAATTATGAAACAAATCATTTCAATTTTCTAAAAGGTAACAGCATCAGATGGGTGGGATCCATCCTTTCCTGTCAACTTCACACAAATCCTGTCGATAGAACAGACTGCAGCTGGGCAAAAAGTCACACGTTCCATTGGTCATTAATAAGCACCCACTAATTAGATGATAACCAGTAAGAAAGGGAAGGAAGGAGGAATGAGAAGAGAGGAGAAGAGAAAGAAAGAAAAAATAAAAAGTTGTCTTTGGCAAATTGTCAGTTTTAAGGTCATCAGAACCAAAGTTTAGGAAGAAAAGCATGAAATTTTACTTACACTGAAAGACGTTTACAATTACTTAAAGTTGGTCCAAATCAAAAAATTTAGGCATACATCAGTGTGGTTCTCTACAGACCACCTAATAATCTCATCTGTTAAATCAGTACCATGATAAAGTCAAGGATTCAAAACAGATCATCTTGCTGCTTTGGCATTTTAAGTCATTTAAAGAACATATGGATTAAGGGAGAGAAGAAACCCATCCACACTAGCTCAGTGATGCATCCACAGTTTCCTGCACCCTGCTATTTGAAGCAAATGAAGAAGTCTATGTCATTCTGTCATCTCCTACCACTAGTTTGCAGAATTCGTTAACTAGAATTTCCCAAAATTTCCTACCAGGTGGTTTCAAAATAATTGGGACATGAAGGAATCCATGTCAATTTGTTTAAAATGCTTTTGTTTCTCCTGCTAGATGATTATTTGCGTTGCTGTTTTCTCATGGAGAGTGTGCGCAGTCAGTCATTCAAGTTGTGGCACTGCTGTTTCTGAGCCAATTACAAAAGATAAGAAGCTGGCAACAGACAATAAGAAACTTGTTTTTATCACCACGCTTTGCTGTCACCCAATGGGCAATGAGAAGTTCAGTGCCATATTTAGCCATGTCCCTTTCTTGTTCTTTAAAAAGTTATGACTTAGTCCTCATTTGTAAAGTCTCAGCATGCTTCCTTCTTTTACAAGCTTTTCTACAAACTGTAATGGAAAAGCTACCTCATGGCACCTTATATAACTTTAGTCCTCTCAGGGGTTTTGTCATTCCTGGTAATTTGGCTTTAGAACCCAAAATCTACCCTATGCTTAGTCTTTTTGGGTTGTTTTAATTCCAGCTTATTTCTCCAGAAGAGGGTTGCTCTCTCTACTTGTTGAAAATCTTTTTTTTTAATATTAAATTTCAAATTGAGAGTTGGCCCAATGTTGCAGATCAGATCAGCAACTTTTCTAAAGGTTTGCAGATCAAGCCAGGGAAGTAGAGTCTGGTTTGCTTTTGTGGAAAAAGTGATAGACAAATTTGGAAACTACTACTTAAAGATTCCAAGTTCCAAATCTTACTGAAAATATTTGGAGCCTGAATACCATTTCTATCCTCATCTAAGAAAATGTTGGTACTAAAAAAACTGTCAAGTTCCTAATATTTGTCAATCATCAAATATCTTTTCCAAAACAGCATTCTGATCAGTATAATGCAAATGAACCACCAATAAAGCAATTAAATTCCACCCAAGATATTCCTGTACCAAAATTCAAAGGAAAATGCTTGGCAAAATGCATCTTTGGATCTGCCAAACCCCAAACATTTGAAAATAAATAATAACTCTAGGATGCCTTGCCAAACCCCAAAACCCAAAGGCCACCCCTCTTTAAGAATGTCTACATGTTTCTTACATCTACTTAGTCTTCATATTCTAAGCCCTTAAGTGTCAAAGGTCAAGAACCACCAACCTGAGATTTAATAAAACTGAAGCTCTAGGTAAATAAACTTCAAGCTCCAAAGCTCTGTCAGATAGATTCACACACAGTTCATCTGTTGAGAGACTTTTTTTTCCCATTCAATGAGCATTTTAGCCCGAGGATTACCTTTCATTCAGCAAGGATCACCTACATTCTAACTCCTGTGGTTATTAGAGAAAATCATGGGGTATTGAGAACTTGGCTTCCTCCATCTTAATAAAACAGTTCAAGTCCTAGAGGCAGTTAATCCCTGGAAGGCTTTGTGATCCCATCCCCTGACATGTTTGATAAATATGGAAATTGTAAAATGTTCTGACTTGTTAAAATTTTTTCAGCCTGCTTAACATGCTCTTTGGCCTTCATATGGGCAAAGTGCTGACTTGGCATGCCTGGGAGCCTCCATCACCTTCTCTATTGTGTATACACTGACAACCCCTGAAGCATAAATAAGTCACACTTCACAAAGAACTGTTTACACTCTAACAGGGACTCTCCTTTTCTCAAGGAAACAAGAAAATGACAAAGCGGAGGGAAGAAGGGTGTGTACCCAAAAAATGTGGCAGAAAGGAGAAAAGAGGGGAAAAAAAAGACTCAAGTCTAAATGACTACAAAGCTGAAGACCATTAAAAAAATCTGGGTTGGGATAGGTGTGTCTACAGTTGGCTGATAAACAAATCTTTCAGAGTTTGAAATTACTATGATAAGAAACAACCATTCCTCTTTGTTTCTCACTTTATAATATATAATGAATAGTATAGTTTTCTTTCAGTACTTCTTATAATTTAAATGAGTCAACTCCCTTTTAACACTATTCAAAGTTAAGAAAATGAAATACTATTATGACCTGTACCTGGCCACTAGTGAACAAGAAGGCAAGGTCTGATCTCATGAATAAATTCAATTTCCACTCATCTCAAATAACTAGTCATCTTGGAGACTGAATAAACAACTACATAAATACCAAGACAGAAGGCTTGTAACTGTACAAACTGGGTGCGGTGTCTAGAAACCCTGCAGATTCCTCCAGGCATAGGATTCACAAGGAAATTCTATGAAAAAAAACAGAAAGACAATAAGCTGATGAAATGCTGATGACGCACGGGAATACTTCAAAATTTATAGCCAGTTATGTTCGTCAGTCACAGCCATTCTTGATATTCCCAGAAGTAACCATCAAATTCCCAACACTCTGACCACTTCCATGAGATTGTCTTAATAGGGTCTCCTGAGGCTGCTGCTTATAGTAAAACTTCCAATTGTAAGAGCAACAGCAAGTGAGATGCAAAGCAGAATGGAAACAAGAGGCCTCATGAGCGCAGAGGTAAGCATGGCTTAGAGAAAATAAAAGCAAGCAGTAAAAGAGCTGAGTTGCAGACAGCAGCAAGCAGAAGGAAAGAAGCCAAGAGTTAAGACAGTATACATACTATTATAACCATCCAAGAATAACTGAAAATTAGTTGTAGCTGTGCAGACAGTTCTCGGGGTCTAAGTAGGTTTGGGGTGGGCAAGAAAAAAAGGACCAGGCCATTTCAAAGGGCAAGAAGCTGATCTGTGGATGCTGGGGAAGGCAACTAGGAGAGAAAAAGAGAGAAAATGTTGACCTCTCAACCTAGCCTTACACCTCAATTAAGGAAAAAAGGGAAGCAAACAAAAGATGACTTCAAGAGAGAAAAATAACCAAAGCGATTGAGAACATTATTTCCTACCTTCCCATCCATGACCAATGGATGTTTCTCAGAAATAGCTATATCTCAGAGCAGCAGGGCATGATGGTCTCTTTTCCTGCAGAGAGTGAAAGAGTCCAGTCGAGGCATCATTCTTTTCTTACAGAGGCAGACACCACAGGAGTCTGGATCAAGGCTTCTCACACCGTGTCCATCAGAATCACCTGGCAATCTTGTTAAATTTCAGATTCTAATTAATTAGGTCTGGGGTGAGGCCAGAGCTTTTGCATTTCCAAGAAGCTCCCAGGTGATGCTGGATACTGCTGGTCTAGAAATCATGCTGTGAGTAGCAGGGGTTAGTATGGATCTTTGTTAGGTAAATTTTGACTCAACTAATGACTCCAGACAAGTTAGTTAACAAATCTGATTTCTCAGTTTCCTCACGTATTAGATAGAAATAGCAATGCCTACCTCATAAAGTTGACATGAGGAATAAACAAGACTATTGGCCTAATGCCTAGTTATTACCATCCACTGGTACATCATTTCCCAAAATGTGGTACCCATACCATTGGTGGTACAAGGACAAACTTTAAAAAATTTTTAATTTTTAGGCAATATTTTTTTAATTAGTTTATTTATCTATTTTTTAACTTTACAGTATTGTATTTGTTTTGCCATACATTGACATGAATCCATCATGGGTGTACATGTGTTCCCCTTCTAGAACCCCCCTCCCACCTCCCTTCCCATCCCATCCCTCCGGGTCATCCCAGTGTACCAGCCCCGAGTACCTTGCATCATGCATTGAACCTGGACTGGCGATTCGTTTCACATATGATAATTTACATGCTTCAATGCCATTCTCCCATATCGTTCCGCCCTTGCCCTCTCCCATAGAGTCCATAATACTGTTCTATTTATCTGTGTCTCTTTTGATGCCTCGCATACAGGGTTATCTTTACCAATAAACTAAATTTTAATGGATATTAGAAAAAATAACTTAAACTCAAGATGATTACATTAAACTCAAGATTTCACAGGTATTGTCACCTAGAATAAAGCTATGTTACAAGGGAAAAGTCAATTAAAAAATTAATAAGTAAATAAAGGTATAAGAGGTATGTGGATATGACAAAAATGATGAGGGCGATATTCAAATGACTAAAGTTGAAACATCAATTAAAACAGGAAGGCAGGGGCCTGACCAGATTATCCCCTCATAAGGAGCAAGTGTGTGATAAGAGTTCCAAATGTATTTCAAAACCTCTGGTCACTCAAGGCTGAGAAGCTGAACTTTAACCATATGATATTCTTACCCACATTTATTTGTATGAATTGCATATAGTATCATGGATCATCAGACTATCCATAAAGCTTAGCAAAACAAATTCTGTTGAATAAAGCTATTTTCTCCTTTGATATGTAAACTACCAATCTAAACTAACTCTCAACAGTGGGCTAAATAACAGAATTATGCCTCCAAGAAAGGAAAGCTACAGTTTCATAAATCCAGTATTAAACTGTTTCTCAACTTTTTCTAACACTACTCTAAAGTAATTTGTGGTCAAAGGGATGGATGCAGATGACTGAATAAATGAATTTGTCATACCCTTTAACAATAGCCTTTAGAGCAAAGAGAGGAAATCTAAAGTCATGTATGAGTTGGAAGAGGGGCAGCATGTTTGTGAGTAGAATGGTTTTCAGAAGAGAACTATAAAAGGCTTCTTGATGTATTTAGCATCTAATGTCTGGTACACTTGGAACAATATATTATTCTTACAACTCTGCTTAGTTGGTTGATGGTTTTGTTCAAGTTAATGAGAAAAAGGAACATGAACACACACGTATGTCAGAATTTCACTCATTCAGTTTTCCATGATGTGAACCACTTCTTTGCTGAATCAGATAACGGTTTCAAATACTGGAAAAATATTTTCTCAAGTTTTTTTGTGTTACTCATATTAGGTTGGTGCAAAAGTAATTGCAGTTTTGCATTGTTGAACTTTGCCATTTGATTCTGAAATACATTCTTAAATAAATATGGTTATGTTATACATCATTTTAATGCACATTTCTCATTTTATGGTTTTTTGCTAATGACTTATTACTTGCTGTTTATTTTATATTTATTTTAGACTAGAGAAATGATGTTAGACAAAAAGCAAATTCAAGTGATTTTCTTATTCAAGTTCAAGATGGGTTGTAAAACAGAGGAGACAACTCACAACATCAACAACGCATTTGACCCAGGAACTGCTAACAAACGTACAGAGCAGTGGTGGTTCAAGAAGTTTTGGAAAGGAGACGAGAGCCTTGAAGATGGGGAGCATAGCGGCCAGTCATCAGAAGTTGACAATGACCAGTTGAGAGGATCATCATAACTGATCCTCTTACAACTACATGAGAAGTAGATCCAAGAGATGTTAGAGATGCAGGTTTGATCCCTGGTTGGGGAAGATCCCCTGGAGAAGGACATAGCAACTCACTCCAGTATTCTTGCCTGGAGAATTCCATGGACAGAGGAGCCTGGAGGGCTATAGTCCATAGGGTCACAAAGAGTCAGACAACTTAAGTGACTTCGCACACACCATATTCACCTGACCTCTTGCTAACCAACTACCACTTCTTCAAGGATCTCGACAACTTTTTTGCACACTTCCACAGCCATCAGGAGGCAGAAAATGCTTTCAAAGAGTTTATCAAATCCTGAAGCCCAGATTTTTAGGCTACACTTCTCGTTGGCAAAAATGTGTTGACTGTAATGGTTCCTACTTTGATTAATAAAGATGTGTTTCAGCCTAGTTATAATGATTTAAAATTCACAGTCTGAAACCTCAGTTACCTTTGCACCGATCTAACAGTAGCTATAGACATGACACACTTCCAAGTTTAGTCTTCATTATTGATACTTCATCACTTTCATAAGTGTAGACAATCGACAAAACAATAAATCAAGTCCTAATTTGCTGTGTTTGCCAATTTCCATGGTATTACTACTTCTTTGATTTCAAGTTACCAACAAGACATCAGTGAACATAGAGTTGGAAGAGGTGTCCAGAAGTATTCACTAGTATATAGTATTTCCAATACAGACAAAATAGGCACAGATGATTTCAAGAGCACTGATAACAGTAAAATGTAGTAAAATATAATTACGATGCGATGAGTTTTAAGTACTAATCTTTTTGTTTTTAATACAATTTGTTTTAATTAAAGTTTATATAGTTTAATTTTTAATGCTAACAAGCTCAGAAATTTTCTGAAAATCTAATAATTGGTTTTTAGGAGCTGGTGGGGGCTTGCTCCAGCACGTCACTAGCCTCGAACCACATCCCACACATTGTTGCTTATACCACCAGATTTACAAATCACTTTTCAGTTTTCTAAGTTAAAAATCACTTGGAGAAAGATGATATATTTTGTATGTTAAAAAGACAACAACAACAACAAAAAAACAAAAATAAATAAAAATTGCAATACAGATACAATTTGTATCTTTTATGTAGTCAATCTTGCAGTTAACAATAGAAAATGTAAGAAACATTTATATACCCAAAGGCTTTAGCAAATCAACTAATAAAAGCACCTTTGCGTCTGTGGGGGAAAGAAATGTAAGCAGAAGATATCTGTTGGGGTAAAAAAGAATATCAGGGTTTCCCAGGTGACATCAGTGGTAAAGAATCTGCCTGCCAATGGAGGAGATGTGGGTTCGATCCTTGGGATGGGAAGATCTCCTGGAGAAGAAAATGGCAACCTACTCTGGTATTCTTGCCCGGAGAATCCCATAGACAGAGGAGCCCAGAGGGCTACAGTCCACAGGGTTGCAAAGAGTCAGACATGAATGAGCACACACACATGCATCAAGCTTAAGAATAAAGATACTTGCATCAATTTTCACATATTAAACTGGTCAGAAAGACTTGATTTCCTAGGAGAATCCAAAGAAAAAGAAATTGCTTATAAGTGAATCATGATTCTTTCTATAGACAAAAAAAAAAGCAGCCACAATATAACTGCTTCAGATGCCATCATTACATGCCAATACCAACTTTTCAATCTGTAAAGATAAAAGGGAAAATTATAAGGAAATCCAAAGCTATTTCACTAATCCCTACAGCCAAAGTAAACCAGTGAGAGACTGAGAGAACTCCATGAAATGGTCATTTATGATTTAACTGGCACTTTTAAAGACTTTCAAAAATAAGTCTGCATTGCCTGGTAAATCTTTGAAAAACCGAAAGCAGTTAAGTAGCTCTCAGTTCTTTAGAAAAATTCAATTAACCAGCTTCACATTAAAAGGGTGAAAATTCACTACCTTCCCTTTCTTGGAAAGTATGCTCGTGTAAATGACTTTCCAAAACCAAGGATAGTGTCCTCTGGGTTTGTTTATTTCAAAAGTAAGTCTTCAAAGCTGAGGGAAACATACAGCACACATACTGTTTATCTCTACAAGATGGAACATATGGAAAAATTTATAACTGTCAAGAGTTATTACACTGCAAAACAAACATGTGGACATATACAATAGGGATAAATAGAGTAAGACTCGCTCACAAATTGGAGATGCTGGAGGCACATGGAAAAGTTTACAAAAATTGCAATGTTTAAGACATCAGGAGGATAGTGGTGCTAACCCGGCTTAACAAAAAGACTGTATGCAATTCACTCCCCTGTTCCTTCTGAACTGCAACACAGGTTCAGGCATGCAGGCTAATTTGAGAAGCAGACCTTAAAGAAAAGGAGAGAAGAAAAACTATTCCTTCCTGTCTTGTGCTTAAAATTCCAAATAAGCATTATGGATACTAAAAGAGAAGAGTGGAGTGAGTAAAACAAAGTCATAAATTTAATAACCATTGAGCGATAAATATTCAAATGAAAACACAGTTGAAAAATTATTTTAACAAAATATTTATTATCAAGCACACTATTTCATTTTTAAAAACTTTAATGTATACTAATATAAATTGCTGAATTAGGGTAATTTTAAAATATAATCCATTTGGCAATGACTTTCAGGGGAAAAAAGAAAAAAAAAAAAAAGAGGCACTAAATCTACATTTAAAATGTAAAAATTTGCAGTTGTCTCCCCAAATCCTCTCTTTCAATGTGGTCTAGTATTGGTATACACATTATTTCAAAAGTCTAATTTTCACATACAAAGCTTTCATTAAAAAAAATATACTAAATAATTTCCCTTAAAAGTTCTCAGTATCAGCAGTCCCCTGAAGAAAAATCCTTTTCAAGTTGAATATAAAGACAGAAAAGTAATCCTAAGGAAATAAAAGCACTCTCTGTTCAAAGCTCACATGAACTAAAGGCAGAGGCTGAAATAAGGCTTGGACGTCCTTTCTGTTTTCTTTAGTCCCCTAGTCATTACTTTAACAGGCAAAGAATAGCTAAACAGCAAACCTCGTTGACGGAAGCACATACTTTCCACACACTCTAAGTGTCAAAGGCCTGTTTAGAGAAAGGCCAAACAATCTACTGCATCTTAGACACAAGGGCCAGAATTAAGAGATGTCTCTGACTAAGGAGTCTATTTCTGCCTCCAGCACATCCTCATTTTGTAACCTTGGTGAAGAGATTTATCTGTTCGTCACTTGACTTTAAAAATAAAAATGGAGCCACGTAAACTCTACTTAGCTCCCTAGGATATCGTGAGACTACAATAAATAATGCCCATAAAAGCTTTGATCTCTTCAGGAAAAAAAATGAATTCTGACATAGGCAGGAGAGGTTTTAGAAGTTCCTGAGAGACCAGTGCTAAGTCAAGGTGGAACACAAGGAACAGATAAACCACCAATCACTAGAAAATGCTTATTAACTCTTCTTATTTATTTTCCAGGTAAAAATGGTCTTTGAAACTAAGCCCATAATCTGCCATCTAGATCCTATCCAATTTCCACTTCCATTACATCCACTTACACCATCACTACAAATTATAACATCTGAACAGATAAGAGACAGCTATAGTAACTAAACTTATGATTGGAAAAGCAGAGGGAAAATCAGAGTACTTGAATTCTACGGCCTGGCTCCTCCTGACAGTAAAAAGAACAAAAAAAAAAAAAAAAATGAAGAATTAGAAAGTCAGTGGGAAAAGAAGATTTCAGGCATCTTTATAGTCCCATCTGCCCCTCTCATGAGAAAATTTCTTGATGGAAAGATGATTTTTTTTTTAAGATGCAACAACAGTACTTAATTGAATCTTACTTTCTGGATATATGCCAGTATTTGAATTTAAGTTATTAAGGTTTGGGGGCACAATGGTTTCAGTTGAATCTTCTCTCTCTAAAATCTCTCATGTGTCTAATATATATAATTTCTATTTTTTAACTATTGGGCATATAGTGATGGCAACAGTTTGCTTCTTTTTTTCTTCAGAAGTTCCATTCACAATGGCCACACATTTCAAATGCCAGATACTTACTAATATATAACAAGAGAGCAGCATTTGGAAGTTTATAATATGAAGTAAAATCATACAGAATAAAAAAGGAGTGAATGACTGAGTGCATGAACAATCTTCGCAAAAATTCTACATCTTAACACAAACTGTGTTTGTTAAGACTGACCAAAATCTTAAACCTTACTGAGCACCGAATAATTGATGCTTTTGATCTGTGCTGTTGGAGAAGACTCTTGAAAGTCCCCTGGACTGCAAGGAGATCAAACCTGTCAATCGTAAAGGAGATCAGTCCTGGGTGTTCATTGGAAGGACTGATGCTGAAGCTGAAACTCCAATACTTTGGCCACCTGATGCGAAGAACTGATTCATTTGAAAAGACCCTGATGCTGGGAAAGATGGAAGGCAGGAGGAAAAAGGGACGACAGAGGATGAGATGGTTAGATGGCATCACCGACTCATTGGACATCAGTTTGAGTAAGCTCCAGGAGTTGGTGATGGACAGGGAGGCCTGGCATGCTGCAGTCCTTGGGGTTGCAAAGAGATGGACGTGACTTAGCGGCTGAACTGAAATGAACTGAATCTTAAACCTTAGGGTTTGAAATCCACTATATTACCAATCTTTAATCATTACAATCTTCTAGGATATAGTGGTAGATCACATTTAATTTCTATTAGCATTAACTAATGCTGATATTTTCTTTGTGTTTCAAAGATACCGAAATGTGGTGTTAGGTTTTGTTATGAATCTAGTCTATGTCATTAATAAGTTGGTGCCTTGGTCAGTAACAACAGGGCAATAATAGTTAATAGGCCTTTGAAGATTGCATCTACCTTTTTATGTCCTGAAACAGGAGGCTTGGCTCCCTCAGGTGAACCAGGTCATAAACATAAGATGTCATATTTTTTTCTCACTCTCAGTTTCAAACTCATTTAATCTCTCTGAGCATCAGAAAGTACAGTTTGCTTAAGACTAAGCAGCAAGTAAATCACAGCAGAGGGATTTCATCCCAAGTCCACCTTGCTTCCAATGTCTGTGTTCTTTTCATTGTGCCCTGGGGCCTACTACCAGGGGGAGAAACAGTATTTTTTATACTACCAGAGGAAGGCATGGCCCTCTTAGCATCCAGAATATCCCTGGCAGCTCCTGCCACCCCAGCCTTTCCTACCATGATCAAGCAGAAGGAAACAGTGAGGGGGGAAACTTCAGATTGCTATTCCCTATCTAACCCTAGATATATTTCTCCCATAGTATAAACAGCAGCTAGAGTTCACCTCCTAGAGTGTTGAAGTAGTAATGAGATAAGCTTTCCTTTCATATTAGTACTCAACAAGAGAAGATTAATGTTGTATTTTCTTATTTTCATATCTCACTCAAGAATGTAACTCAGAATGTGTTAATCTGTGAGAAAGTAATTATTCACTTATTTAAACACTTGAATTAATTTCCCTTAAATTAGTTAATGTTTACACAGAGTATCTGAGCATGTACATAAAACAAAAACAGCTCATTTTATGAACACGTTAAAACTGACATCCTGCCAGCCTTCCTAAGACAAACACCGTCAGTTATTTTTTTAAAGATAAGGATAAAAGGAAAAAAAGACTCCGGAAATAAGAGATAAAATGATGAAATCCATGAATACGAGCTCTTGACAGTTCTACTTAAAGTAGAAGAACTGAGTAAATTAAATTATCAGAGTCGAAAAGAACCAGAGATCATATTGCAACCAGGAAACAGACCTATCCCCAAAATGGATTTAGAATATATTTAACATTGGAGACACAAAGTTAATTCCTTCATCAGATCCTCTTCCTGCTTTTGCTTGAAATCCAAGGCACATAGGATGAATTTACTTAATTTGCAACATTAGGAATCCCAAACTCTTCAGAGGAGCCCTCCAGGCTCCCTGGGTATAGACAATTGCCAGAGTAAAATTTGGAAAAAAAAAAAAAAAAAGGAACAGCTAACTAATAAGGACCTAGTGTATCACACAGGGAACTCTGCTCAATACTCTGTAATGACCTATTTGGAAAAAGAATCTAAAAACAAAACAAAATGGATATATGTATATGTATAACTAATTGACTCTGCTGTACACCTGAAATTAACACAACACTGTACATCAACTATACCCCAGTAAAAATTTAAAAAACAAACAAAAGAACCTCTTTAACCATAGATCCCTCTAGCTACTGCTTTCTCAGTTTTTCCTGACATCAAAAATAAATAAATAATTGAAACACCTTACTCTTTTTCCCTAAAGGACTTTTTCATAACTAACTAGACTGACCTTCCTCTGAGGATTTTCAACAACCTATTTACCTTTTTTGCTAAAAGTGCTATCCAAGTCTGCCTGAAACTGTGCACAAGGGATATCCATTAAATTAACTCTAGCTAATGATAATTTTGTATCAAATGGGGTTATACAAATATAATAATCTTACATTCTTGTTATAGACTTAAGAAAGCAAATAATCATGACTGATCTAAAAATAAAAGTCTAATCCGTTTGGGGAAAAGAGTTCTGACAAATCCTATGAAAAGCCCAGTAAATACAAGATTAAATATTTCCCTGTAAAATTTTCCTATTTACACTTCCAATCCAAGATGCGCTAAAAAATGAATAAAAGCTGCCACAAACTACATTATCAAACAAACAATCAAACAATTGGTGGTCATATTAGTAAGGCAAGGGAAACTAACATACAGAGATCTCTTTGTATCTCAGATTTAAAAAAAGAAAAAAAAAAAACAGGACTTCTTTCTTAAGGACAGTAAAAACACAATCAGTATCAGCTACCTTCCATAATGAAGCTTTCATCAATACCCTTGAAGAAAATGTATCTAAGCCAGTTCCCCTATCTTTCCAGAGCATTTATTTTTGCCTGTCAGGTATGATTCAGCTCCATAACCTACTTAGACCCAAGGCTGACTGAGAAGGAAAGGATCATCAAGCCGTCAAGACCCTGTGGAGTGGCTATGAAGAGCCAAAAAGTCTAAGTCACAGCTCTCTGTCCTTCTAGCACTTTCTATTTAGTGTGCTGGATAACTATACAGTTCAGTAGGCTTCACCATTTTTCAAATGCACCATTAGAAGACTGCATGATTTGGACTCAATGTCTAATAGAAAAACTTCATAAGATTGTCTATGGAAATGTCATCCAAATAGAGCTGGAAGACTGAATGAAAGTTGGCAGACATGCTGATGTTAAGTGGCATTCACACTCTAAAGCATCCACATGGGGGGAAAACTTTGCGTTTGTAGTACAGAATCAAAACAAACATTAAAAGATTTTAAAATAAGGGAATGTGTGAAGATAGAAAAATAAGAGCATGTGTTGAAAAGCAGTCTTATTATTTTCCACATTTACTTATGTTTAAAGATATATTCAAAGCTAAATACAGGAATACCATACGTAGCTCTGCTGCTGCTGCCGCTGCTAAGTCGTGTCAGTCGTATCCGACTCTGTGCAACCCCACAGACGGCAGCCCACCAGGCTCCTCCGTTCCTGGGATTCTCCAGGCAAGAACACTGGAGTGGGTTGCCATTTCCTTCTCCAATGCATGAAAGTGAAAAGTGAAAGTGAAGTTGCTCAGTCGTGTCCGACTCTTAGCGACCCCATGGACTGCAGCCCACCAGGCTCCCCTGTCCATGGGATTTTCCAGGCAAGAGTACTGGAGTGGGGTGCCATTGCCTTCTCCAATATGTAGCTCTGAACCCTACCAAATGTAAAACAGGATGGTTTTTCTCCTCACTGAATTATCATTTAATAACAACATTTAATAAAACTTTGCTGAGTGTCTACTATAGACCAGGCACTCCACAAGGGAATACACCGATGAGCAAACGTTACATGCCTGCTGCCATCAGGGATCTAGAGAAGAGACAAGGACCTATCACATGCAACAAACACCATGTTGATACAATGATATGGGACAGACCACAGGGCACCAAGCTGCAGGAAGGCCTATCTGAGGAAGTAAAATTTAGGTTGAGAACAGAAGGCTAAGCAGGAAAGAGGGATGATAAAAGAGGCAGTACAACAGTATGTGAAAGAGCAGAACAAACGAGAAAGAAATTAAATTCAATAGAGGGCTAAGGCATGGACATGGGGAATGGTACAAGGTAAAGCTGAAGAGGTAAGTAAGATCTAATCAAGAAGGGCTCTGCCTTAAGAACTATAAGAAGTCACTGGAATGTTTAAAAAAGGGAATGATGTTATCGGCTTTGCATTTTTTAGAAGATTGCTCTGTCTACAGTGTGGAGTATGGAACAGTGTGGTACAGCAGTGAATGACAGAAAGCTATGATCACAATCCTGTGAGAGATGATAGATCTTTGGACTGGAATGGCAGCATCAAAGGAAAAAGAGATGAGGGGAAATTGAAGAACTATTTAGGAGGTAGAATTATCAGTATTCTGCTTGGTGATGCAGTGTAAGGAAGGAAGAAGGAGAGGACAAGCCTACCTTCCAGGCTTCTGATTTGGACCACTGGGAGATGAAATCACTGGAGGTGGACAGGCTTAGAGAGAGATGGATGGGAAAGTAACAAGATTAGGATTAGGACTGGGAATAAAATGTGAAATGTTTGGGAAGCCAGACCAGAGTGGGTTCTAAAATGAGGAGGAGGAAAAAACTGGAGAATAGGTGTGATGGGTGAAAGAAAAATAGGGTGTTAAATACATAGTTGAAATAGGACAATTTTTAAAGATGAGCTTAATAAAATTGGGAACCCATAGAAAGAGAAACAATAATATTATAACAAAAACCTTTCTTTTGAGTGCTTGCTTTGTCCCAACCATAAAACTTATTAGCACTTTAAAAATATGAAATCTTTCTAGCTTCACAACTTTATGATATAGATATTATTATCTCCAACTAAGCACACAGAAACTGAGGCTAAGAGATGTTACATACTTTGCCCAAAATTTCATAGCAACAGACCTCAAATTTGAATCCAGATGTCTGATTACAAAGTCCATATTCATAATCACCACACCTTACACAGGATTAAAGAAAAATCAAGATACCTGTAAGGTGAAAAAGGATGGGCCCCAGGCTTTAGGAAATGAGGAAAACCTTTTTTTCATAACAGACAGGACAGAGGAAGGAAAAAAAACCATGCAGAAAGGTTTACTTTTAATGGCAAATGAGGAACAGGTTTTCCATTTGAAGATTTCTATCTTTCCAACTGGGGAAAGAATCTGCCTGCCAATGCAGGAGACGCAAGAGACACAGGTCCGATTCCTGGGTCAAGAAGATCCCCTGGCATAGAAATGACAACCTGCTCCTGTATTCTTGCCTAGAAAATTCCATGGACAGAGGAGCCTGGCAGGCTATAGTCCATGAGGTCACAAAAGAGTCGGACACAACTGAGCGACTGAGCACACACATACATCTTTCCTATTGACTTGGAAGTAGTCATTTGCCGAGAATCAAGACAGGATTAATGAGTAGAAAATAACTGAAACTGTCACCCATTCACTCAACAAAAGGCACTGGATACTATTCTAGGCACAGGGAATATAGTAGTAAAACAAAACAAAGTTACCAGTTCATATGATCCTTAGGTTTACGCAGGGGAACACATAAAATAAACAAGCAAACAAGACAATTTCACATTGTGATATGCTACTGGAGGAAATTAATCAGGATAACGGGGCCAAGAGAGCTTAGGGAGAACTGCTTTATATGAGGTGCTCAGGGGGATGCAAGCTGAGATTAGCAGGAAAAGCCCCAGGTGAAACACACTGCCATGGAGCATGCAGGAGAGGGTTATTTAGGGAATGACATAAGACTTCTGGGTAATGCTGAGAGCACAGATGAGGTGAGGGCCACGTACTGATGGAGACATTAATCTGCCTCACGCTATACTTTTCTCCCACTGAATTTAGCAGCTTGGGAGCAACTGCAGAAAAAGCTCAGAGTCACCCACAGTTGTGAAAACACCAAGCAGACACTGATAATGGGGCACTGGAGTTCAGTAAGCTGACAAGAGGTAAGTTAAGAGTTACGGTCCATGCAATCTAAAGTGAAGAGAAAAGGGAGTGAAGAATGCATGCCATATAATAGCAAGTCCCTGAAAGGCTGAAGATTTGGTGTATAAGCTGGAAGTGAAGTGAAGTGAAGTCGCTCAGTCGTGTCTGACTCTTTGCGACCCCACGGGCTGTAGCCTACAAGGCACCTCTGCCCATGGAATTTTCCAGGCAAGAGTACTGGAGTGGGTTGCCATTTCCTTCTCCAGGGGATCTTCTCGACTCAGGGATTGAACCTGGGTCTCCCGAATTGCAGGCAGACGCTTTACTGTCTGAGCCACCAGGGGAGCACACTGGAAAGGTAAGGAAATTATGGCACAGAAAAGAAATACCAGTTAGCTTAACTGAGTAGCAAAGGCATCCTCAAAGAAGCAGAGTACTGGACTTCCCTAGTGGTCCAGTGGATAAGAATCCACCTGCCAATGCAGGGGATGCAGGTTCTATCCCTGGTCCGGGAAGATTCCACATGCGGCGGGACAACTAGGTCTGTGCACCACAACTACTGAAGCCCCGCGTGCCCTAGAGCCCTGCTTTGCAACAAGAGAAGCCACTTCAACGAGAAGCCCACATTCTGCAACTAGAGAAAAGCTGCGTGCGGCAACAAAGACCCAGCTTAGTCAAAAATAAATAAATAGAAAGAAGCAGAGTATTTTACAGCAGGTGAAGAAATCATGGTCTAAAAGAGGTAGAGGTAGCCTAGGAAGACAAGGACCCTGTGACAGAGAAAGTGTGGGAAAATGAGGAGCATCCTTTCAGAAGAGCTATTTAAAAAAAAAAAAAAAAAAAGCATCTTAGGGGAGAGCCAGACCTTAAGTCAAGAGGAAGCTTCCTAAGAGTGGCTTACCAATGCTGAAATTTCAGACATGCCTGCCATCATGGCATCTGATCCTTGTTTGAAGGAACCAATTCTCAGGGTGCAATATTCTCCATCTATTGCTTCTCTTTTGCCCTGATTCCTCTAATATGACATTAACGTAGTAAAGGCAGAAATCCAAGAAAACCACTAGTCTGGAATAAACATCCTTTTAGACAAATAAAAAAAAATTATACTTGGAAAAAAAAGAAAGCAAAGCTGCCATGTTGACATCAGAACAGTAAAGCAGTTTATTTAGAGAGTCATTTGAACAAGGCAGACACAGTTTAAGGACCCAGGGGGGTTTTCAGTTTCCACCATCTGGTTATTTCCCCAAGTCCTCTGCCATGCATCACAAAGTTCTCTGTGAATCCACTTAAAAAGGAAAGGGCTAACACTCCTTTTTATTTGCTTTAACACTGCCCTCAATAAAAGGTGGTACATCCAAAGGATAAAATAAATATTCAGCCACAAAAATCACAGTACAAAAATATATTTACTTATGTGGAAAGGTGTTCTTTTTTCATTGTTGAGCATAAAAAGTAGACTTAAAAAAAAGATATTGAGTATGAGCTTATTTTTGCAAACAGTAAATTTTTTTATTGCAGTTACATATGCATAACACAAAATTTACCATTTTAACTATTTTCAAATGTACAGTTCAGTGACATTAGATACAGTCACATTATTGTGCAACCATCATTACCATCCATCTCCTGAACTTTTTCATCTTCCCAAACTTAAATTCTGTATCTGTCACACGAAAATAATACATTTTTACATGTGAACACAAAAAGAGTCTGACCTGATATACTCTAAAAATATTAATACTGGACAATGCAATTATAAGTGATTTTCTTTTCTAAGTTTTCAGTTCAGTTCAGTTCAGTCGCTCAGTTGTGTCTGACTCTTTGCAACCCCACGGACTGCACGCCAGGTCTCCCTGTCCATCACCAACTCCCGGAGTTTACTCAGATTCATGTCCATTGTGTCTGTGATGCCATCCAACCATCTCATCCTCTGTCGTCCCCTTCTCCTCCCACCTTCAATGTTTCCCAGCATCAGCGTCTTTTCAAATGAGTCAGCTCTTCACATCAGGTGGCCAAAGTATTGGAGTTTCAGCTTCAACATCAGTCCTTCCAAAGAACACTCAGGACTGATTTTTAGGATGGACTGGTTGGATCTCCTTGCAGTCCAAGGGACTCTCAAAAGTCTTCTCCAACACCACAGTTCAAAAGCATCAATTCTTCTGCACTCAGCTTTCTTTATTATAGTCCAACTCTCACATCCATACATGACTACTGGAAAAACCATAGCTTTGACTATATGGACCTTTGTTGGCAAAGTAACATCTCTGCTTTTTAATATGCTGTCCAGGTTGCTCATAGCGTTTCTTCCAAGGAGCAAGCATCTTTTAATCATGTTTTGACTATGCTTAAAATTCTGTAGGTGTTTAATGGCTATTTCAGTAATCCAAATTTCCCTGAAGAAGTCTGTTATGAATCATGTCTCTCCAAAATGTGTATGTTAAAGCCCTAACCTCCCCCCACCTCATGTGATGGTATTTGGAAATGGGGCCTTTGAGAAGTAATTATGTTAAATGAGGTCATGAAGGTTCTTTATGATGAAATTAGTGCTCATATAAGAGACACCAAAGAGCTTGCTTCTTCCCTTTCTCTCTCTCTTTACCCCCAGCCCTAACCATGTGAAGCCACATGTAAGCCAGGAAAAGGAAGTGAACTGGCCGGCAACTTGATCTTCAACTTGTGAGCCTCCAGAACTGTGAAAAAATAAATTTTTGATGCTTAAGCACCCAGCCTATGGTGTTTTGTTATAGCAGCCCAAGCAGACTAATATACAATCATTCACTCAATTGTTACTGATCACCTAAGAACTAATCATTTATTGAACAGCTATTATATGCCAGGAACATTATACCTTATCTCTAATCCTCTCAGTAACCCCACAAGCTAGAGGTTGTTCTATTCACTTTAGAGATAAGAGGGCTAAAGCCCAAAGAATAATTACCCAAGGTCCCACAGCCAGTAAGTGATAAGTCAGATTTACCCACTCTAAATTTCATTACCTATCATTCCCCATGGCCCACACATATCTGCATCACCAAGTTTATGGTATTTTAAAAACACAATCCAACAAATAAAAAGTTGAATAATTCAAAAGAACACATGATAAAAACACAGAAATAATAATTACTAGGAGTTCCTAGGAGGGAGAGTTCAAGAGATCGTGAAATGCTTCAATTTCTCCTTCATAAAAATATAGAGAATTACATTAGACCAAATCCTGTTGAAACCCATCCAAGCCAAGTAAATAAAGTGGTAAGAGACATTACAACCTTGGAACAAAGGCAAAATCTTAACAGAACTTGCTTTGACGTTTAAATTAGTACCTTTAAAAAAAATCACCAAAAAAGCATTTTCTTTCTACAAAGAATGCCACAGGTGATTTGTTTCATCACATCTTAATCTTCAGGGGGAAAAAATTACACAGAAGCTTTTCTAAATTGTCTACTACAGTTAACCAGTTATTAACTAAAAAGGGACAGGAAAAGTAGTTAAAACTACTTTCTGGAAGTGTGTGAAATTAGATTATCTGTTTATATCAAAAGATAATTTGAAAAGCTCTGGAGAAATTCTTTCACAAAAGAAGAGCTATAATGGTCAAATAAATGTTCAACAATGCCTAGATTAGACAGGAATGTGAGACACACAGGACCCACATCATTTTGAAACAATATATCTTCAGTTTTCTTAAAGGGAAGAGTTAGTGACTTAACTACTAAGCAGCTTTTTTAAATGGTATGTCTGAAGTTAGCATTTTTAACATAGGATACTTTTATAAAAATTCAAAATATTCCATGGAAAGCTATGACAGCCTATACATGAGAACTAGGGAGAAAAACAAATCTAGTATAGATCTATAAAAATCAAATTCAATCTTCTGTTAGCTCCTGCTATAAAACAACATGAGTCAGCCAACGCAACATTATAAAGCAATTATACTCCAATTAAAAAATAAATTAAAAAAATGTCACTGGATGCAAACAGCTTTTACTTTTTCTTAAAGAAAGCATTTTTTTATAGAAATTCCAATAAAACAGTAAGCAACAAACTAAAAGAATAAATAAATTTTGTTTCTAAATTAAAAAATAATAATAAATTCATGTTTTATTGGTTGTTACAAGAAAATATTTAATTTCTAAAACAGAAAAGATCTATCTCGATGCTTTTAATTCAACAAAAAATTAGAGGTATTACTTAGAATTTGGTTTTGTGACAAAAATGATACTATGTTTTCATTATAGATATAAAATATGCTCATTGCTGGAAATTTGTAAAGTGAAGATAAAGATTAAAAATAAACAGCCATGTTCTCACCCACTAACACTTCCTTCTAATTAACATATTCCTATATTCATAAAAATTTTTGATAATTCTATATAAATTAGGTATTCAGCATTCTTTCTTATTCACTTAAACTTATGGAATTTTCCTATACTATTATAAAGTCTTCAATAAAGTCACTTTTAATCCTAGGAAATATTCTAATCAATTACTTAACCACAATTCATACTTCACTACATCACTTTGCCAACAAAAGATCTGTATAATCAAAGCTATGGTTTTCCTGGTAGTCATGTATGGATGTGAGAGTTGGACCATAAAGAAGGCTGAGTGCCAAAGAACTCATGCTTTCAGACTGAGGTGCTGGAGAAGACTCTCGAGAGACTCTTGGGCAGCAAGGAGATCAAACCAGTGAGTCCTAAAGGAAATCCATCCTAAATATTCACTGGAAGGACTGATGCTAAAGCTGAAGCTCTAGTACTCTAGCCACTTGATATAAAGAACCGACTCGCTGGAAAAGACCCTGATGCTGGGGAAGACTGAAGGCAGGAGAAGTGGGCAATAGAGGATAAATGGTTGGATGGCATCACTGATGCGATGGACACGAGTTTGAGCAAACTCCAGGAGATATGGAAGGACAGGGAAGTTTGGCGTGCTGCAGTCCACGGGGTCGCAAAGAGTCCGACACAACTCAGTGACTGAACAAACCAATAAAACCCCCACAATTCAGCTTAAACTATTAGGTTGCTTCTTGTTATGCTAATAATGCCAAGATAAACATCTTTGTGTTTTTTTTTTGGATTCACAGATAATTTCCTTAGCATAAATTCTAGCAATTAACTCACTCAGTTCAGCTCAGTTCAGTCGCTCAGTCGTGTCCAACTCTTTGCGACCCCATGAATTGCAGCAGCTCAGGCCTCTCTGTCCATCACCAACTCCCGGAGTCTATCCAAACCCATGTCCATCGAGTCGGTGATGCCATCCAACCATCTCATCCTCTGTCGTCCCCTTCTCCTCCTGTCCCCAATCCTACCCAGCATTAGGGTCTTTTCCAATGAGTCAACTCTTCGCATGAGGTAGTCAAGGACATATAATCAGTAAAGAACAGGGCCTGGGTCAAGAAATGTGATAGACTCAGCTTGCATAGGTTCACAAGTACTTATTATTAAATTTTCAGAAATTTTCTAAGCAAGTTGTTAAACATCAACATCATTAAAAATTAAATTCTGTAAATGTGTAATTAAATTTTAAATTAAAAAATACTCAAAATTCATCATTTTTTAATTGTATTATTACACTTTACTGATATCTTTGCTCAAAGTTAATTATAGCTACTGTATCTATACAGTGGAGATATTACTATATAGTGGTATTCTACTGCACATCTCTTCCCATCGACATTCAGTTATGTCACACTGTAGCATAAGTTTGGCCATAGTGGGAGTATTCATATTGTGGAAATGGGAAAATGGTACAAATGGGGCTTTTTACCTTTCTAGAGAATCTAGAGAACTAGCCTGATTATTCAGATAGTGAGCTATACATGTATCTTGTTTCTTTCACCCTCAGACTCTGCACTTTTCCACCTATCTACACCTTTAAGAGAGTCCCTTGGACTACAAGAAGATCCAACCAGTCCATCCTAAAGGAGATCAGTCCTGGCTGTTCATTGGAAGGACTGATGTTGAAGCTGAAACTCCAATACTTTGGCCACCTCATGCAAAGAGTTGACTCATTGGAAAAGACCCTAGTGCTCAGAAGGATTGGGGGCAGGAGGAGAAGGGGACGACAGAGGATGAGATGGTTGGATGGCATCACCAACTCGATGGACATGGGTTTGAGTAAACTCCGGGAGTTGGTGATGGACAGGGAGGCCTGGTGTGCTGCGATTCATGGGGTCACAAAGAGTCGGACACGACAGAGTGACTGAACTGAACTGAAGTGAACACCTTTAAGAAGTCCTCAAAAGGTAGAAGCAGAGATTGGCACCTAAGCATTTTAATCAGTTTTACTTTTTGAGCCACTTGAAAAAGAAAGAAAGTGAAAATTGCTCAGTCACGTCTGACTCTTTGTGACCCAGGCCAGAATACTGGAGTGGGTAGCCTTTCCCTTCTCCAGGGGATCTTCCCAACCCAGGGATGGAACCCAGGTCTTCTGCATTGCAGACAGATTCTTTACCAGCTGAGCCACAAGGGAAAGAAAGGAAAGGGAAGGAAATATTCATTGGAAGGACGGATGCTGAAGCTGAAACTCTAATACTTTGGCCACCTGATGTGAAGAACTGACTCATTGGAAAAGATCCTGATGTTGGGAAAGATTGAAGGCAGAAGGAGAAGGGGATGACAGAGGATGAGATGGTTGGATGGTACTACTGACTCAATGGACATGAGTTTGTGTAAACTCTGGGAGTTGGTGATGGACAGAGAGGCCTGGCGTGCTGCAGTCCATGGGGTCGCAAGGAGTCAGACATGACTGAGCAACTGAAATGAACTGAACTGAACTCTAACAAGGCTACCCATTTCTTATCTGCATACTTCATACTTGTTATACATTTTATATATGCAGAGACTAGGAGATACAGTGTTTTTTTTATTTTTTTATTTTGTATTGAGGGATAGCCTATTAACAATGTTGTTACAGTTTTAGGTGAATAGCAAAGGAACTCAGCCATACATATATATGTATCCATTCTCCCCCAAACTCTCCTCCCATCCAAGCTGTGACATAACATTGAAAAGAGTTCCATGTACTCTACAATGGGTCCTTGTTGATTATCCATTTTAAATATAGCACCATGTATAAGCAAGCATAAATTCATTAGACTCGGAGATATAGTGTTAACTGTGTCACAAATGAACCAGGGCGAAAGTCACTTTGGGCTACCCTTAAAATAAGACCACTGAATTCTGGGAGACCAAACCAATTGAAAAGCTATAAACAACTCGGTCAGAGACTGCTAAATCTCCAAGATAAAAATCAATCAACAGATGTAAAAGAGCAAAAAAATCACAAAACCAAAAAGACCTAGGCCTTGAAATATACCCAACAGACATTCATACTGTTAATAAAAAAAAAAAGAAGAGAAGGAATATTCGCCCCTGATAAAATATCTTCATGACAGTGGAGACTGAAAGATCACTGACCTTACCAACTAAAGGCTGTGATTTCAATAGCAATGAAGGAAAAGATAGCAATTAATATGTAAGATCATCACACCTAGACCAAGACATTGTATTGATTTTCATAAAAGGACACAGAATCAATATATTAGTCAAGTTTGGCAAGTTTGTCCAAGACTGCTGCCAAAACTATTATTCCTACTTGTTGATTTATTTGAAACCTGCTTCATTAAGAAATCCCAACTTATTTACCACACAGCCCAGCACTAAGAATATGGAAGGATGGAACCGTGGAGGCTTGATCACTGCACTGCACACGTTTAAGAAATTACTTATGTGAAACTACGCCTCTCTCAAACCCGTTCTAAGGCAAGAAACAGAAGTATGTATTTGAAATATTTTTAAATCTTTGAATACTGTGCAAGTTAAAAAAAAATCATTATAACTTTTTTATTATCCATTAAAGTCAGAGAAAATCATATTCCAGTTAATTCAATATTTTGATTAAATTTCTCCATCTATAAAATAATCCTATTCTAGAGTATACGAATTAAAATTTGCAAAATACTTAGAATAGTGCCTGGTATGTGGATTAAACCATATTTAAGTGATTGTTAAATAAATAAAATGATATAATTACAGGAAATTTTAATTCCAAAAACATTCTCAGCCTCCATCAAAAGTCTTTTTTTCTCCCCTTGAACCTGGTGGACTTGTGCCTGTTCTGATCATCAAAGCAGGAAAAAGAAATGATGTTCTGTGGTTCCCAAGGCTATGTCATAGAGAGGATAGCTCCGGCCTGGCTCTCTCTTTTTAGAATGCATGCTCTGGGGAACCCTGTTGGCTCATTCGAGGAAGCACAAACTAGTCCATTTGGAGATATCACAAGGAGAGATCCATATGGAGAAGAACTGGAGCCTTCCTAGCCAACAGATAGCAACAACTGCCAGAGTGAATGAGTCTTCAGATTATTCCAGTTTCCAGTTTTGAGTTTTCTAGCTTCAGATGTTGCGGAACAAAGAGAGAGGTCATCCTGCTGTGCCCTGTCTGAACTCCTAATCGACAGAATCTGTGAGCATAATAACCTATTTTTGCATGCCCCTAAATGTTGGGGTAATTTGTTACGCAGCCATAGTAACAGGAGCAACAAAAGCACTACATTTAAGACTTGCATTTCAACTAAAATAAAAAAGACATTAAAGTGGCTTACAAAATTAAATAAAATGCAAATAGGGCATGAATAGAACAGAGACTCATAAAATAAAGCAGAAACAATTGTCAGGCATTCAACACATTATTATAACAACAGTAATAGATATCAGTTATCTTCCATATGTAAGGTACTGCAAGGAGCCATGATTCAATGATCCATTGGAAGGACTGATGTTGAAGCTGAAACTCCAATACTTTGGCCACCTGATGTGAAGAGTTGACTCATTGGAAAAGACCCTGATGCTGGGAAAGATTGAGGGTGGGAGGAGAAGGGGACGACAGAGGATGAGATGGTTGGATGGCATCACCGACTCGATGGACATGGGCTTGGGTGGACTCCGGGAGTTGGTGATGGACAGGGAGGCCTGGCGTGCTGCGGTTCATGGGGTCACAAAGAGTCGGACACGACTAAGCGACTGAACTGAACTGAACTGAAGAACCCTATAAGGATAATGGTATCATCTTTATTTCACATATCATGTGCAAACCAGAAATAAAATGCTCTAAAACTAAAACTATGAAAAACATATTTTCCATATTTTCATCTTGCTTTGTTGATTCAGATGGCTTTTTTGGTTCCTTGTAATGGATCGTCAGGCTTCCCAGGTGGCTCAGTGGTAAAGAACCCACCTTCTAATGCAGGAGACATAAGAGATGTGAGTTTGATCCCTCGGGGTCGGGAAGATCCCCTGGAGAAGAAAATGGCAACCCACTCTAGTATTCTTGAGTAGGAAATCACATGGACAGAGGAGCCTGGCAGGCTATAGTCCATAGAGTCACAAAAGAGTCAGACACGACTGAGCGACTAAATGACAACAATGGATCTCACCATGACTATTGCTAATCTATATTAGTAGGAGGTGGCAAACTTTTCTTAAAGGGTCAGATAATGAACATTTTAATCATTGAAAGTTATATATAGTCTTTGCTGCATATTCTTCTTTGTTATAGCTCTTTAAAAATATACAACAATTCTCAGATTGTGCCCACCACAAAAATATTCTGTAGGATGGCTCTGGGGCCATAGTTTGCCCAATAGACCACTATAGGGAAATGTTGAATACCAGAAGTTTGACCTAATAAGCTCATTTTTATTACAATACTTTTAATAGTACCTACAGTTATACTAAATTAAGAAAACATCGTTTCTGGCTCCAGCCTATTATTATCCACTAAAACCACAAGTTTCCCTGAACTGTTGGTAAGTGAAAATACGGGGCCAAACATTCATAATTTCTATTACAATAAATGTCTATTAATAACTGACATTCACCTACATTGAAAAGGTCCGGAAGACTATCTGTAAGAAATGCTCTCTCTTGGGTCTGGCTGCTTTTCCAGGCACCTACATGGACATCACTATGTTTGTTTATTGAGATTCACGACAGCCCAGTATGACTGATAAAACACTGAATACTTCTAACCTCTAGCATCAATCCTTTGCAAGAAAATGTTTATTTTTCTTGGCAGGAAGTGATGGAAACTGGTGAGAAATAGCCAGACTACCTTCATATGTAAGTGAACTGGAATTTCTAGGGAGCAGTCCCCGCTAGTAAATTTGTCTGCACAGAGCTTCATCAACCAAATTTACAGCTGTTAACAGGTTGTGCCTCTGTATTCCCGAACATATAAATAAACTTCTTAATCAGAACAAAAACAGGTTCAGAGTCCAGTTGTTTAAACTGGAGTTGGTACAGCCAGGACCTAACTGCAGTTAAAGTGACTGTCAAGGAGAATCATAATCTTAGTAGAAAAGTTGTTTTCTAGTTTCCTCAAAGCTACAAAGATGTTGCTCGACAAACATTTCTGTGATCACCTAAAACCAAAGTTATACAATCTCATCTAAAATAAGATGCCTAATCTAATATCTAATGCCAAATCAAGCACACTAGTTTTCAAGCTGAAGTTCCAAATTAGGAAGAAGCTAGTTACTTACATTTGAATTGGAAGGAGAAAGATTTTTAAGAGTCTGTAAATCAGAAGGCCCTTAGAAACTGGGATAAGTATTGGAGGAAATGAAATCATATGTATAAAAATTTTTATTCACTTTGCTTAGGAATGCAAAACAAATAAAGTTTAAGTAAATAAAAAGCAGCAAGTATAGGCTCACAGACAGCCCTTTTTACAGACATAGGATAGAGACAAGTTGAACACTAGTCGCTTAAGTGCTAGCCATGTCATGGTAATAGACACAGCTTGTCTTGATGAATTAATTAGTTAAAACAGTCATCAGGAAAAGTAACCAATCCAGTCATGAAAAGATACAACTAGTCAATTTGCATCCTCCATTTTTGAAAATTCTTGGAAAATTAGAAGTGTTATTTAAAGGCATTTGATATTTTTACTATTGTGTATGACACTCTACATTTCTTTTATCTAAAA
Source organism: Giraffa tippelskirchi (assembly GCF_054371585.1). NCBI lineage: Eukaryota > Metazoa > Chordata > Mammalia > Artiodactyla > Giraffidae > Giraffa > Giraffa tippelskirchi. The sequence goes on along the minus strand of NC_137281.1, from coordinate 140,101,827 downwards.
GACAAAGGAATACAAATTTATTTGTATTGAGTACAAAACAGAGAAGTTAACCATATAGGAAAAGCCATCATCCATAAAAATAGCACTTTTGAGTATATATTATATTACATAATTGACAAATTATACTTATTATAAATTGAGCTTAAACAAGGCCATATCCTGTTTGAAACTCAAATTTTATGATAGATACTTGAATGCTATATCTGCCAGAGTCAACTTTTTCTCAAATTATTCCATTATGACTTCAAACTAAGTGCCTACAGTAGAAGCTGATCAGAAGAAACAGCTCAGGAATATATATTTTCAAAGTTCTGAGAAGGGATCCAACAACATTTCAAATAATGACATTTAAGCACAAGTATCTATGTATAAGTATCTGAATTCTTCTGACAAAAGAAATATTTTTATACTGACAAAACAGAGCCCATTACTCTAAAACCTCATATATTTACTAGGAAAACAGGGGGAAATTTACTCTGAATAAATAAAATGAATAAATGATTCAGGGTCCCAAATAACTGTCAGCTTCTCCAATGAAGCTGTATGTCTGATGACCCAAAGTTTCAATGATCTTTTTCTCTGAACTACTACAGCATGTGTGGACTAATCATATGGCCAAGCAATTGATGATATATTGATTTCTACTGTTTTCAAGTCATTTTTTATGTTGCTTTGTGTCTTTAAAAGCTTTTGAATCTCAAAGCAATCTAAACACATCAATAAGCAATTCTTAAGAACTTACTTCCTTTAAGACTTTCCCTAGTGCTGTGGAAAGGTATGTTCCAATTAGCTATCATATAAAAAGGTTTGAATATCAAGTTAAGGATTTTCACTTAATTCAGAGATCATGGCAAACCACTGAAAAAGAGTGAAATGGTAATAGCAATATTTGAAGAAGCATAATCTAGATTCTTGTGCAGGTTGGATTAGAGGGTTAAAGGACTGGAGGAAAAATGAAACAAAATTAAGAAACTTTAACTGTACACAAAGTAAGTGGCTGATGCCTGAACGAGAGTGGTGGGAGGGAAAATCAAAGTGGGCCCAGAAACAGATAAAGGGAACCTGAAAATTGTCACAAACTGGCAATTTATTAAATTTGAGAATAAGACAGAAAGCATGGACCAGCTTAGCAAACATTTATGGAGACCTGACATTAGAGTGCCTACAAGGCACTCAAAAATTATGAAAATGAAGTTTGAACATAATCAACACTATAATATAGGTATAAACAACATTGGGGAAGGCAATGGCAACCCACTCCAGTACTCTTGCCTGGAAAATCCCATGGACGGAGCCTGGTAGGCTGCAGTCCATGGGGTCGCTAGGAGTCGGACATGACTGGGCGACTTCACTTTCAATTTTCACTTTCATGCATTGGAGAAGGAAATGGCAACCCACTCGTGTTCTTGCCTGGAGAATCCCAGGGATGGGGGAGCCTGGTGGGCTGCCGTCTATGGGGTCGCACAGAGTCGGACACGACTGAAGCGACTTAGCAGCACCAGCAGCATTATCATAGTCCAGTTGCTGCTGCTGCTGCTGCTAAGTCGCTTCAGTCGTGTCCGACTCTGTGCGACCCCATAGACGGCAGCCCACCAGGCTCCCCCATCCCTGGGATTCTCCAGGCAAGAATACTGGAATGGCTTGCCATTTCCTTCTCCAGTGCATGAAAGTAAAAAGAGAAAGGGAAGTCGCTCCGTCGTGTCTGACTCCTAGTGACCCCATGGACTGCAGCCCACCAGGCTCCTCGGTCCACGGGATTCTCCAGGCAAGAGTACTGAGGATGGCACAATCAACCCTGAGTAGAACTGAGAAGACCAATGTTTTAAGCCTGACTGTTAGAATAATGTTATGCCATATAATATGTATTCTTTCTTCAAGATGTATCTTAATCCACTTCCCTTAAATTTCTTTCTACAAAGTCCAAGCCCAGATCATCTTTTATTTATAATACTTCATTAGATTCCCAGCATCAAACATGCTCTTTCACCTAGTTGCTCCTCAACAGAGGAAATCAAGTTCATTACCAAGTTTTACCACACTGCAAGGACAGAACTTGGGTGACTTTCAATGATTTTGAGCATCAACCTGTTACTGCCAAAACAGTCACTTCCTTAAGGCCTCTCATCCTACCTTTCATCTGAGCTCTTCTCACTTTGGTCATAAGAGTTTTACCTTTCTTTTTATCCAGGGTAAAACAGTGTATCCTTATTGTTAACATGGTTTGAGGAGCACTTGACCTAATAAGTCAGAAAATATGAGACCGCATATTGGCTCTAGCACCTCCTGGTTACATGGTATCGGACAAGTCCATGTGCATTGCTATTTCTCTATCTGAAGAAACAGAGACAAACTCACAGGGATATTTTGAGGATTTATGTGAAGTTTTTATAAAGTGAGAAGAGACCATATATAAACTTCTGTAAATATGAAGATGATTACAAATCCATATTAAGTAAACTCCACTCTTTACCTAATCAGTAACCAGTCTAAGTGGTTCAGAGCCTAGATCAGGGATTGGCTATTCCAAGTTTCTGACTCCGTTTGTTTTGGCATGCCAGGTTAATGGGCAGAGTAAAGAGGCACATCAGATGACTTTTAATCTATATCCATGAAGTGACATTCCAAGACTCCTGAAGCTTTTGGCTTTGTATCTCTATCCAAGCCAAATAAACTGAAGTTTTCATCTATAAAGAAAAACAAAAGCCTAACTGACCTTTTTAAGTTTGATTAGAGTAGAATTTCCAATAACTACTCCACACTCTGTTTGTAAAACATTTTTAGCTTGGGAAATCTTTTTATTCACTATCCTCTCCTTCTATATAAATGTTCAGCTTGAGTCGTCTATCCAGTCATGTGTTAGCTGTCTATAACAATGCTGCACAACTGAACTTTCTGCAATGGGTATGTTCCATAACCACACTCTCTAATATCGTAGCCACTGGCCACCTGTAGCTATTGAGCACCTGTAATGCAGCTAGGGCATCTGAAGAACTAATTTTTTACTTTACTCTTAATTTATATTTAAATGGCCACAGATGTCCACTGGCTACCATTTTGGGCAGTTCAGGTCTATTGCTTGTGTGCCAGAAATATGTCCACTAAGACTTGTAAAATTGGCTGACAAAGTTGGCAGCCAGAGTGTCCATAACACCCCAGTTATAAAAATTCTGCTTAAAAAAATTCTTTTGATGCTCTTCAGAGTAAGGAGCTAGCTTCCCACAAGTGCACCTGCATAACCATGGTTTCCGTCATGGAGTTCCCACTACTTAGAAGGCCCTTCCTCCAACTGTATGCTGAGCAAATTCCCATCCATCTTTCAAAGCTAGTTCAAATGTTTCCATCCCCATGAGCACTCTTTAATATTTTTGACAGCAACATAGCAGAGTGAAAAGAGATGCAGTTGAGGAAAAAGGCAGATTAAAGTCTGAACCTCAGAATTAGCCTTTACTACACCTTGAACAAATCTTGAACCTCAATTTTCTCATTTATAAAATAGTAAAAAAAAAAAAAAAAAAAAAACTATTTTAGCAAATTTGTTGTAAGAATTAGAAATTCTGAGCAACATTACGTTATGGCTAGCATTTAATTAAACATCTACTTGTATCAGTCATTATGGAAGTGTAACACATGAACTTTTTCATTTTCATAGTAACCCTATAGTATAAGTAATATTCCTTTACCTATTCATCCATATATTCAACACTGTTATTCATTTATTCATTCAATAAACATTTAAGAGCCTAATGTGCCTGGTGAGAAACTGAGGATCAAGGAGTAAACCAAAAAAGTCCTAAAACTCAGAAATCTTATATTCTAGTGGAAAATATAGACAATTAGCAAGAAAATATAATATCAGTAGTGTCAAGTGTTACAGAGAAAAATAAGGCAAGATAAAACAGAGAAAAATAGAGGATGCTATTTTATAGAAGAGGTTGTCTAGCAAAGTCCCTCCACCAAGGTGATCTTTGGATATAATAGAGCAAGAGGATGAGCTATGTGCAAATATGTAGGAAGAATATTTCCAGGAGAAGGAATAGCAATTTACTGAGAGTTATTATGTAGTAGGTCCTAAGCTAGATGCTAAAAATACATAAGTGAACCAAATAAAGTGACTGTCCTCCAGGATTTCACATTAATGTCAATAAATGAACAAAACCATGTCTCACAGTGAAAAGTTCAATGAAGAAAAGGGAAAAATAGAGGGAAGCAGAGGGTGATGGAAGGAAGTACTGTTACTTCTACTTTAGAGATGAAGCTATAAGAGCTTAAATCACAAGCTGGTAAATTATAAAGCAGGCATTTAATCCCATTAAGTAGCTCATTCTTTCAATTACTGAAACTCCAATACTTTGGCCACCTGATGTGAAGAACTAACTCGTTGGAAAAGACCCTGATGCTGGGAAAGATTGAAGGCAGGAGGAGAAGGGGACGATAGAGGATGAGATGGTTGGATGGCATCACCGACTCAACGGACATGAGTTTGAGCAAGCTCCGGGAGTTAGTGATAGACAGGGAAGCCTGGCAGGCTGCAGTTCATGGGGTCACAAAGAGTCGGACACAACTGAGCGACTGAACTGAACTGAACTGATTCTCTCCCCACTGTACTATTAATATATAGTCTCCACTGGGAGCTACAGAATGACAAAATTCACAGTCCATTCCTTGTTATATCCCTAATACAAGTACAATGATACACAGGAGATGCAAAATAAGATTGAATAAATGCAGATTTCCACTCTAGATATAACTATAAAAGCTCCAATATAATTAAAGAGATCATGGCCCCAAAACCAGGCAGACGGCTCTCCTTATTTAAGGAAATTCCATTAACATATTCACAACAATAAATAAAATTTAACATTTAAAGGTAAATGTGATAGGTTTTGGAAGGAAATTGGAGTGAGAGACAACTACTGAAATGGGCCTCATATCTATTATTGCAACATAGAACTACTCCTATGGGCTTGGCAAAGGGTGGGCTAGGAGACTGTAATAAACGGGGGAGGAATAACAAAGTTATCATCACATAGATGTTAACCAAACTGGTGACAAGCTAGCAGTACTTGTCAAGCTTATTGACACTATTTGCCCAAGTATTTTCTTCATTGTCAACCTATACAATTTAGAATGCTTCAAATTTCAAAGCTGCTTCCTATCACTTAGAAAACTAGTTCACAGCTGTCAGCACTTCGGCTTATAAACAGAAAATCCAACGGCCATATGGAACAAATTCTCACCATGCTATAATAATCTGTTTAATCTGTGTGAAAACATCTTATTTGTAATTGCTGTACTTTGTTCCTAATTTAAAAGCAATATATATCTATTCTTGAAAATGTGGAAAATTCAGATCTAAAGGAGAAAATATCACCCAAAGATAACTGTTATCAATGAAATGTGGCATTTATTTCCAATATAAAGAGATGTTTATTTTTATATATGTATATGCATGTATATGTTTAATGGTTGTTATGGGAGTAGTTGTTTTCATGGAAGTGTTATACTTTTTACATAGATTTGAATATTGTTATTTTTCATTTAACATTAACATTACTTGAAAAGCAGTTAGCCCACATTTTAAAGTATTAACTTTAATAATGGTAAAATATTCTACTGTATGTAACTAACCATCTCTCTAATTTTCATTCCAAATTTATGCCATTAAACTTGATGTTGGAATGAACATCACTGTATTCAATCTATATTAAAAATAACTATTATTTTCTTAGAATAAATTCCAAGCAGTAAAACTCTGGTTTAAATTATACAGATATATTATATCAAGCTTTATAAGTGTTGTCAAATGTCTTCCACAAGGTAATGCTAACTTAAATTTCTGCTACTGAGTTATCTGAGAGTTTCCATTCCATACTTGCCCACAAAAGGTATCATATTTTTTGAAAATATGCAAGGCAAAAAATAACATGTCATTATTGAATTTGCATTCATTTAATCAATGAAGCTAATCTTTTTCTATTAGCCAGTTGTATTTCTTCTGTGAAATCTTTTTTTTAATATTATTTGGCCATTTTATATTAGAGATTAGCATTGTTTCTCTTATTGATTTTCATGAACACTTTGTGTATAGAGAGATTTGCCCTTCATCAACATACACACTGCAAATATTTCTACCTCTTTGTTGTTGGCCTTCAAAGTTTTTCTAGTGAACAGATGTTTAAATTTTTCATGTAGTATTTATCAGCACTTTGCTACTAATTTGCTCCATTTAATTTATGCTGGAAAAGTTCCTAATACTTTTCTCTTAAAATTGGGTTGGAGTTGTTGATAAATGAAGACGTAGGCCCAAACATCCATAATTACTATTATAATAAATGTCTATTCATAATTGATCATTAAGAGAAGCTACTTGAAATATAGAAATCCAACAAAGGGCTGGTATCTATAATATATAAAGAACTTCCATAAATCAATAAGAAAAAGGCAGATGATACAAATGAACAAAAACTTATATAGGCACTTCACCAGAGAGACTACACAAATGACCAATAAGTTTATGAAGAAGGTCCTTAATGTACTTTCTCACCAAGGAAAAATTAACAGAATACTATAATATTCAACATAGCCACTAAATGGCTAAAATAAAATAATTCAATATGAAGTCGCAACAAGAATGTGGAACATTCAGAATTCAAACACTGCCGGTAAAAATGTAAGCTAGTTCAACAACTTAGCTGTTGTACACCACCACTAAAACTGAACAAACACAAATCCTATGATCCAACAATTCAACTCCTCAGTTGAAGAGAACATGTAAATGGAAACAACCTGAGTGTCTATCAACTGGAATATTACTCAGCCATAAAAAAGAATGAAGTAATACCATTTGTAGCAATGGATGGACCTAAAGAGTATCATACTAAGTAAAGTAAGCCAGGCAGAGAAAGATAAATACTATATGATATCACTTATATGTGGAATTTTAAAAAAATGATACTAAGGAATTTATTTAAAAAACAGAAATAGACACACAGACATGGAAAACAAATTGATGGTTATCAAGGGGAGGGGGATAAACTAGGAGTTTGAGATTAAAACATCTGCATTATTATATATAAAATAGATAACCAACAAAGACCTCCTGTATAGCACAGGGAACTATATTTAATACCTTTAATACCTTATAATAACCTATAATGGAAGAGAATGTAAACATATACACACACACACACATATGTTTGTATGTAAAACTGAATTACTTTGCTATACACCTGAAACTAATGCAACATTGTAAATCTACAATATTTCAATAAAAAAATTTTAAAGGAGAATATGTAAATTTACTCATCAAAAGACATAGTCATACTGGCAAAAATTGGAAAGTATTCAAAAATCCATTTGTACTAGAATGGATAAATGATGTAGTGTATCCTATTGAGTGAAGAATCACATAGTGGAATACTACACAGTAAACAGAATAAACTGTAATTACCAAAACAACATGATGATTCTCACAAATATACTGTTGAGTAAAAGAAGCCACATACAAAAGAATTCATTCTCTATGGTTCCATTTACATACAGTATAAGACCAATGAAACAAAAAATTCTAACCTATGGCTTAGAAATTGGGTTGTGGTTACCCCTGGGGAGGAACATAGTGTGCCCTTTCAGCACACAGTGAGGACTTCTGGGGTGCTGGCAATTTTTAGTTTCTTAATCTAGATTCTGGTTATATACATCTATTCAGTTTGTGAAAATCACTAAGTTATATGTTTATGATTTATGTACTTTTTCCATATATATGTTATATTCCAATATTTTAAAAATTTAAGACAAAACAAAAAACCTCCCACCTAAAAACTCCACACTAGGTACAGAGGGCATAAGATAAGTTTACCATATCATCTTCAGGGAAGAAATAAATTCTATGTTATATAACTTTTTACAGATAACAGAAAATGAGGAAAAGCTACCAAGTTTACTCTGCGATTAAAAGGTAGGTATAACATTAAAAAGAAATATCCCAGGGTATTCCTTAACAAAATATTAACAAAAGAAACCTAGCAATATATTATTTTTATATAACCAGATAGAGTTTGGGAGTGTAAGAATGGTTCAACACTACAAAATCCATTAACATATGTTACTACATTAATAGAATAAAAGAGAAAATCCACACAGTTTACCTCAGTAGACACAGGAAACATATTTGTGAAATTCTATAGTGATTCACTACTTTTGAAAATGTCCACTGATTCAGCAACAAAAAGAAACTTTCTAACATGAAAATTGATACATTAGAGGGAGTCTCTTTAAATCTGGAACAAAAGAAGGTCCCACTAAATCTCATGGACGAGGAGCCTGGTAGGCTGCAGTCCGTGGGGTCACTAAGAGTCAGACACGACTGAGCGGCTTGGCTTTACTTTCACTTTTCCCTTTCATGCACTGGAGAAGGAAATGGCAACCCACTCTAGTGTTCTTGCCTGGAGAATCCCAGGGATGGAGGAGCCTGGTGGGCTGCCGTCTATGGGGTCGCACAGAGTCGGACACGACTGAAGCGACTTAGCAGCAGCAGTAGCAGCACCATATCCATTCAAGAATAAAGAAGTATGAGATTTGAAAAGGAAAGGATTGCCATTGCATAGGATAGGATTCCCTCCCTGGAAAAATCAAAGAAAATCTACAACTCATTTTCATAAGCAAGTAAAGCAAGTTTGCTGGACTTAAAATCTATACATAAAAATCAATTTTTTGAGGCAATTACCAATGTGATTGTGCATAACACCCATTTTTAAAAAACTCTTAAGAACTTTTATTAGAATAAACTTAATAAAAGATGTGTGAGCTCTCTGGGGATAAAACTCTGTAATATTACTGAAGAAGGTCTAAATAAATAGAGGAAAAAACATTTTCATGAGTGAGAAAATTCACTGTCATAAATATGTAAATTCTCCTCACTTAAGTTTTGAACTTAATATAATCCTAGTACAAACACAAGAGAATTTTTGGTGAAAATATATCACAGAAGGAGGCAGATAATCTTCCAAACGATTGGGATCAGAGACAGATGCAAAGGACATTTTAAAAATGGTAATAAAGATTTCAGGGGTGATTTCTGATTTTTCTTGTTTCTATTTTTGATCTTTTCATTTTCAGGGATAACAGCTCTTCTCCATGAGACTTTTTTTTTGGGGGGGGTGTCACACCCCATGGCCTGAGGAGCTTCCCAGGTGGCACTAGTGATAAAGAGTCTGCCTGCAGACACAAGGGACTCCGGTTTGATCCCTGTGTTGGGAAGAGCTCCTGGAGGAGGAAGTGGCAACCCACTCCAGTATTCTTGCCTGGAGAATCCTGTGGATAGAGGAGCCTGTCAGGTTATAGTCCGTGGGTTCACAAAGAGTCGGACACAACTGACCAACTGAGCGTGCATGGGCATGCAGGTTCTTAGTTCGCTGACCAAGGATGGAACCCAGGCTCCAGGCAGTGGAAGTGTAGAAACTTAACCACTAGGCCACCAGGGAAGTCCCAAGCCTTATTTTTCCTAAAACACCCCAAAGCTTCAGAAACCAAACCAAACAATATTAGAATAAATACCTAAAGGTCACATAAAAGTTACTCACGGAAGAAATAAAGCAAACTCAATCCAGGAAGCCATCTGATTCTTAATAGACAGTATAAAAGATAATAATTGAAAGCAAACAAACAAAAATCTCATTAGGACAAATCCTAACTTGAAAGTTAGTTTAAAATCCTCTTTAAACTTGTTTATGTTTACAACCCCCCACCACTAGAAATGTAGAAAGAAAACCATTCATATAACTTACTAAACCCTTTAGTATTCCTACCAAATGTGAACACAGAAAGACAAACCAGAGTTTAAGAAAGATCTTTTTAGTGCTTTCATATTACCAATCACTTAGAAAACCTAGAGAATCAATGTTTGCAGAATGAGAAAGGAAAAAATGGAAGTAAACCAAGGAAACAGATACTAGAGAAAAACAATGAAGCACACTTGGAAACTTGGGGACATGGTCTGGAGTTTAATATTAATGAAATGATCAGCTTAGAATATCAGCTTAAAGTCATTTTGAATAGTGGTTAGGAAAATATCAGCCCACAGGAATTTTCCAGAGGCCTGCCCAAATTTATTAGTCATGGCAGTAAATAGGAATGGTCTAAGGAAGTATACTTTTTACTATGGGTTAGATTTTCTGTTTGTCCTTTTTTCTGCATTTTTACTTTCCTACTCCTAGGAATTTTTTTTTTTTAGTATCCAAACTGCTTTTCTTAAGAGTCTAGACTATGCTAACTTTCATAAGGATATTTGCAAGCTTCCCCACATTTTACCCTTTGAGCCTTTGCTCATTTAGCTCCATAAAAGTAGAATGTTCTTGGCACACATCTAACATATATCAAAATCCTACTTGACCTTCAAAGAAACAATTTAAATATCATTTCCTCACTCAAGAACTCTATGTATTTAATAATTCTTGTTCCTGTATCCTCTATTTATTCTAAGGAGAAACTACCACTTCATGAGCCTCTACTACATGCCAGGTACTCCACAAAAGAGTTTCATTTTAATCTTCTCAATGGTCCTACAAAGTACTATTCTTTCCATTCTGCAGAATGGGAAACTAAAGCTATGAGAGGTTATACAGCACAATAAGTCATGGATACGAGAGTCAAATGAAGCCTATCTGATTTCAAAGTCCATGGTCCATATAATTTCAAGCTGCTTCTATTATAGCTGTTACCATAGACTGAGTTATGATGAGTTGTTTATATGTCAGTTCACCCTTAGAGGTTATGAGATCTTTGAAGGCAAAGACTCTGTCCTGTCTAGGTTTGAATATGCCTGTCCTAGTGTCCATGGGGTCGCTAAGAGTCGGACACGACTGAGCGACTTCACTTTCACTTTTCCCTTTCATGCACTGGAGAAAGAAATGGCAACCCACTCCAGTATTCTTGCCTGGAGAATCCTAGGGACGGCAGAGCCTGGTGAGCTGCCGGTGTCTATGGGGTCGCACAGAGTCGGACACGACTGAAGCGACTTAGCATAGCATAGCATAGCATAGTACATTGTTGATGATGTAGTACATACAGCACTCTAGTAGTGCTAGATATGATATGAGGAAATTAATACAATCTTCATTTTCCTCATATAATTAGCTCTTGTAAGGCCTCATGATCATAAAAAATTAAGTACCTGACTTCCAGCCACAGCAGTAACCGGGACCAGAGTTATCCTCCTATTATAAGCAGTGAGAAACCTGGATAAAATATACAAAAGAACTATTGTTACACCTTGGACAAACATCAGTATAAGACTGTGCCCCCTAAGTTTAGGGAAATGAATAAGGTAAGCCCCCAAATTACCCAGGATGTCTGTCTGAAAGCATTTTCTGGAATGCAACACAGGGAGTGGTAACCCAATCAGAGTATAGATGTCTTGTTGACTTGAGGTGAACAGAGTCCAGAATTTGAAGAAGAGAAAAGAGATGGACTCTGCAGGACAGAGTAGAGAGAAGGCAGCCATGCAGAGAAGAGCTCAAGAAATCTGTATAGGGGTCTTCTTGAGACTATGGGTGAAAACTAAGTTATACCCGCATAGAGTAAAGGCCACAGAGACAAACTTCAATCAATGAGTGGTAATCTGAATAACACCCAGAATTCATACAAGGCTGTGACATATTTTGACCAGCTAAAGTAGAGCCCTCAATAAATATCTAGAACATTGCACAAAGACTCCAGAAGGGTCCCGAGTAGCTCTAGAGTGGTACTTAAAAAGTAAGGATGCAGAGATTCCCTGGTGGTCCAATGGTTAAGAATCAGCTTTGCAATGCAGGTGACCTGGGTTTGATCCCTGGTTAAGAGAACTAAGATCCCACATGTCACAGAGCAACTAACCCAGGCGCAGCAACTACGGATCCCACATTCCACAACTAGAGTCTCGGCACAGCAACAGAATATCCCACGTGATGCAACCAGGATCCAAGGCAGCCAAATAAAATAAATCTTTTTTAAAAAGTTAGAATGCATCAGAAAAAATAGGAGGGTTTGTTAAAACCCAGATTGCTAAGTATCACCCCCACAGTTTTTGATTTAGTGATTTGGGAGCAAAGCTCTAGAATTCACATTTCTAACTAGTTTCCACATAATACTGATGCAATTAGTTCAGGTAATGTATTTTGAGAACCACTGCCCTAGAGAAAAGATAACCCTTGACTCCAACCCAGTTCAAGAGAGTTGATCCACAATTAAACAACTTGCTATATCTAAACCTAACACATGCTTCATAGAAAGACAACAAAATTGTCCATTTAACAAGGTAACATTCACAATATCCAATAAAAACTATCAGACATGCAAGGAAGCAAGAGAATGAAATCCATAAACAAAAGAAAAATTAGTAAATAAAATAGCTATGTAAATGACAAAGATACAGAAATAGCAGAGAAAGACTCTTTGTAAAAGAACTAAATTTACTTATTTTGTGAATATAAAGGGAAACAAAAACACGGAGAGAAATGAAAGATACACACACACACACAAACCAGAGCTCCTAGAATTGAAAAACACATTATCTGAAGTGAAAAATTCAGTGAATAGAATTAATCACAGGTTAGACCTAAGAAAAGATCATTGACCTTGAAGCACCATAGAAATTATCCAAATTGAGGCACAGAAAAAAGAAAGATAAATTAACAAAGGCTCACTATCAGTGGAACAAAATCAACTATTTTAACATATATATAGAATACCATGAATGAAGAGGGGCCGGGGGTGGGGGATGTGCAGGACAGTATTTGAAAAACTAATGGTCAAAAGTTGCCATATTTGATGGGGGGAAAAAAAAAACCCAGATAAAAGCTTAACAAATGGCAGGCAAGATAAACATAAAGAAAACCACAGAAAATCACATCATTATCAAAGTGCTAAAAGAACAGTTATAAACAGAGAAAAAATTTTAAGCAGTAGCGGAAAAAACATTACATACAACAAAGGTAAAAATTCCTTCGAATTCTCATGCAAAACAACACAAGCTAAAATATAATAGAATGACAACTTTAGTGCGAAAAGGAAAAACACACACGCCCACACAAAATAATGTCACTGCAGAAGCTGTATCTAGTAAAAATACCCTTTAAAAATAAAGGTAAATTAAAGATTTTTTTCAGAAAAACAAAGGCTGAGAGAATTTATTGCAAACACATCTGCAATAAAAGAAATGTTAGAGAATATTCTTCAGGATGTAGTTAAATGATGCCAGATGAAAACCTGGATCTATACAAAGAAACAAAGAATATCAGAAAAGGTAAATATGTAGCATTTATTATTAATTTTTAGTTTTAATACTTAATATTTGCTAATAAATATCAAGTCATCATTTATAAACTGTATTATCATAGTAAATGTGTACAAATTAAACTTTGATAAATTTATAAAATAAATTTAATTAAAATATTAGTATTTAATGTTAAATATAAAAGGCTTTTTTTCCTCATTTATTTAATTCCTTCAAATACTGTTTAAAGCACAAAATGTTACCTTTTAATAATGATTTGTTTGCTACCACTATGTATCACACATTATGCTACAATCTGGGGATAAAGTGATGAATCAGAAATAATATGTACCCTCAAGACACTCAGGAGGAAGAAAGACAAACAAATATGCTTATATATATGCAATATCTAAGGATTTTTGAGAAGAGTAGGTACTTGCCATAGTCAGAGCAAGGAAGGAAGTGATCGATTCTGCTAGGAGGTACGTTCTATAGAAAAGTCTTCATCCAAAGGTGATGACAGAGATGAGATTTGAAAGATATACAGATGTTCAATAAGTGAATTTGGGGAGGAAGATAGGAAAATACAATATATTCCAGAAATAGAAGAGGCATCAGAGAGTGTGAGTCAGTAAAATAATTCAGTAAGGCTGAAGCAGAAGATAGAAATAGAAAGGGAACAGAGGTGAGACCAGATAAAGGGATGACAGACCACAAAAATCTGTATCATGAAAAGGAGTATGGATTTCAGAGACACCTAGGAGTACCTGATAAATTTTTAATTGCAGAATAATGTTTTCTTTGTGTTTTTGTGTGTTTGCTTTAAAGAGCACTTTCACAATAGAGACGTAGGAAAAGGCTAGGGTATACGGAAAGGGCTGAGGACAGGACTGGAGATGTGGATACTGTACAACTTAGGAAATGACTACTGAAACCTAAACTAAGGCAAAGATGAACCACTTGCTCCTTCCTGATACTCTTCCTTCACTGGTCTCCCAGGACACCACACTAGATCTCCTGGTCATTTCACTGGTTGCCTCTTCTCAGTATCCTTTGTCAGTTCCCTTTTTGTCCCCATCTCACCCAAACCTAGACTTCTTAGTGTTGAAAAGCACTGTGCTCAGTTCTTGTCCCTTTCTCCATCTACTCATACTTTTAGAACATTCATTTAGTCTTTGGTTTTAAATACCATATATTTGCATTTGACTCTCAAATTTATTTCCACTGAATTCTGAACTCATGTATCTGACTATCTACTCAATATCTTCACTTGGATACCAAGTAAACATCTCAAAGTTAACAAGTCCAACAACTCAAGGCTTATTGCTCCCTTTTAAACCTCTTCTACCCACAGCATTTCCATCTCAGTGTCAATGAGGGGAGGAAAAGAAACCTTAGATTTATCTTGACCCTGTCTGTTATGCCCAGTATCTAATCTGTTAGAAACTACTGTTGCCAACTACTGTTGGACCAAGTGCTAGTCCACTTAGCACTAAACACTCCATCCAAGCTACGTTCATTTCTTGATTAAAATATTCCAACAACCTCCTAACTGGTCTGTTTCAGTCCTTGCTCACACAATCCATTCTCAGCCCAGCAACCAAAGTGACTCTTTTAAAATGTACATCTGGTATTTCTTCTCTGCTCAACGCATACCTCCACTCAGTGCTCCACAAAGGCCCTACAGAAACTGACCACTGTTAAATCTAAAATCTCATTTCCCACGACCCTTCCCCTTGCTCTCTTGTACTCCAGAGGTACTCCATATGTACTGGCCTCCTTGGTGTTCCCTGAACTCACCAGGGATACTCTCATCTTACAGTCTTTGCACTGACTTACTCTCTCTATCTGGAAAGCTTTTCCTCAGATATTCTCATTCCTTTACCTCCTTCAGGTTTTTGCTCAAATTCCATCTTCTCAGTAAGGTCAACACAGACCACTATTTTTAAAATCACAACTCTTTCCACACTCCCACAGTTCAAAACCCCCATCCTATCATACTATTTCCTTTCTCGTGGCATTCACACCTTTTAAAATACTATACAATTCATTTAACTCTTAGATCTAGTCTTTATTATCTGTCCTCACCACAAGCTTCATGAAGGCAGGGATCTTTTTTGCTATTATTCATTGATACATCTGATACATGCTGAGAAAGATTGATACACGCTGGGAAAGACTGAAGGTAGGAGGAGAAGGGGATGACAGAGGATAAGATGGTTGGAAGGCATCACCAACTCTATGAACATGAGTTTGAGCAGGCTCCAGGAGTTGGTGATGGACAGGGAAGCTTGGCGTGCTGCAGTCCATGGGGTCGCAAAGAGTCGGACATGACTGAGCGACTAAACTGGACTGATTGATACATCTCAGTTGACTAGAACAGAGTCCCGCATATACTACTGCTAACAAAGAATTCCTTAAATGAATAAATTGTATCAGTGATGTAGAGAACACAGCTAAGAGAAAGGTGAAGAATATATAATTAGCAGGATTTGCCCATCAGTAGTATCTGGAGGGTAAATGACAAAAAGAGGTGTGAACTGACATTCATACGTCCAACAAGGGACAGAGGAAGCAAAAACAAATTTCTGAAAAGAAGCTGAGTCCAGTTTTGGACATGTGGAGTAAATGACTTACTTATATCCTCTAGTAAATCTATCTCACAGTCCAGATCCTGAAAGTCAAAGCTAGGTCTTAATCTGGTGACCTATTTTTGTGGAGGCCATGTTTTTGTTTTTTTCATTTCTTTGCAACTTTTTGTTTAACATGATGGGAACACTTCTATTCAGTTAATCTTTTGAAGTATCTTTGAAAGTTCTCTTTTTAATTGTGGTAAAATACATATTACAAAAAATTTACCATCTTAACCATTTATGAGTATACAATTCATCAGTGTTCAGTATATTCACATTGTTGTATTAACACAACCAATTTCTAGAACTTTCTCATCTTAGAAAACTATACCCATTAAACAACTTCCCATTACCACCTCCCCCAGTTCTTGGCAACCACATTCCACTTTCTGTCTCTATGAGCTTGACTACTCTACATGCCTCATATAAATGAAATCATATACTATCTGTCTCTATTACTGCCTCATTACACTCAGTGTTATGTTCTCAAAGTTCATCCATATTTTGTAACTTTTCCTTTCTTTTTAAGGCTGAATAATTTTCCATGCATCTGCTGATGAACATCTGGATTGATTCTATCTTCTGGCTATTGTAAACAACGCTGCTATGAACATGAGTATATAAGTATCTTTTCTATTTCTCTGCAATCTTGGGATGATTATGGGAAATGTTAGAGAAGACCATAAGCTGGGGATGATAAGATTGATTGTTGGAAGCTAACATTTCACCAAAGAAACCTGGGAAACTTCAGAGAAAGACAACGTGGCAGTAGCCATAGTCTTAGACATGTAGAGATGATTTGAAGACCAACCAGTGGGGACCCCTCCCTGACTTAAACACTGCTTGGCTATATAAGTCACACAGAGGAGGACTTGCTTCTCATTCTATATTTTTAATTATAAAAACGCTACTAATAAACCCTACCTGGGTGTAATAATGATTTATAAGCTCATATTAATAGGTGCACTTTAAAGATGAAAGACAAAGTAACCACCTTACATTAAAATAAATTAAGGATAAAATTTGGCAGCATAACCAGTGAATATGTTCAACTATTAACTTATCCTGCAGGCAATGCCTTTGCTGGCTTAATATTTCAAAAGCTTTCTGTTTTTCAAGATCATTCCTGTCTACCTAGCAATAATACACACTGAATTAAAACTAGCTAAACACATTCAGTCAAGAGAACAAAACTTTTTCTTAAAAAGTTGTATTTAGTATGTTTAAACCCTTTATATGGTATTTTATTTTTCCTTTCAAAGAGCAACATGGATACTGACAGTCCAAAAAAGAAAAACAAGAAAATATATAAAACACTAATTCAGAAAGAAAAGAAAGCTGAAAAAACCAAGTTCTGCCTGAGAATTCAGTCTCAAAGCAATGTTAATAATGATGACTGTTATATAAAATCATGATTAATAAAATCATGATTTTTATATGAATATATATAATCCAGAGTTAATGCCAGGATTTTCCAGAGTTTCTTTTTTTTTTTTTTTGCTATGCCACACGGCTGTGGGAGGTGAGATGTGGGATCTAGTTCCCTGACCAGGGATCAAACCCAGGCCCACGGCAGCAGAAACACAGAGTCCTAATCACTGAAATGCCATTTTCTATACTTGGAATTCCCTATACTTTTTTTTGAAGTTTATATCATCAAAAAATAGAAAATATGGAGTGATACTTTTTATTATTTTAAATGAAAGTATTTCTTGGCAAGTTATAAGAAACAGAGCCCATTACATATTTTTGATGAGAGAAACTAGTATATATTAGCTTCCTATCACCTAGCAAAGTGCTTAGCATTTACCAGGAGTCATGAGTAATGAATGAATGCGTAAAAGAACAAATGAGAGACCAAACCAGTAAACTTGGTTTTTCTGATGTATCTGTATGTGTTCATTGCAGAGTACTATCTTCTAACAGCTACCATATGATCATCTCCGTTCTGGTGCTAATAAAAAATGTATCAAGTATATACATAATGTTTCCTACAAACATTTTCCCTTCTAAACACTTTTGTTAAGTCCTTCTAATTTCAGAAAGATATTTTAGGAGTGAACAGATAAGAAAAAAGGTCCTTGCAAAAGCAACAGGCATGTTTTGATAATAACCTATACAGATGATTCTTGCTTTGTAATTTTCGGTCAAAGACATTCTCTGTTTCTAGGCCAAATGACAGGAAGCAAGACTGGTTGTAAACAATTAGGGAACATACCATCAAAGAAAAGTCAGGCTGCATCTTTGAATCAACCAGTTTTATTCCCTATTGGATGAATAAATTTCCTCTGTTACCACAGGGCCAGAAAATAATTTGGCAAGAGCCTGGAAAACTCACTATTTAATTCCCAATGTAGCTCATTCCATTCTTTTGGACACTTCTAAGGACCAGAAAACTCTTCATATGGAGCCAAAATCGATTGCCGTATAACATACAACCATTGGCTATCATTTTATGTTGTGAACCCTCACAGTCTCACTCTAAACCCTCTTCTATAGGGTTGTCCATCAAAGATTAGGAGATGGCTATTATGACCTCTTGGCTTCTCCAGTGGCTCAGTGGTAAAGAATCCACCTGCAATGCAGGAGACACAGGAGACACGGGTTCAATCCCTGGGTCAGGAAGATCCCGTGGAGGAAGAAATGGCAACCCACTCCAATTTTCTTGAGGGGAAAATGCCATGGACAGAGGAGACCGGCGGGCTGCAATCATGGGGTCACAAAGAGTTGGACACAACTGAGCAACTAAGCACGCATGCACAATATATATTACATTCTAAATCTGTTCTCAGTCAATTTCATCTCCTTGATCAAGGCCATCATCCCTGCATGTTTAGACTCTCGATTCCTGTCTCCATCATCTAGTAACTTTAGCCATTCTTCTCCAATTATGCACTATCTACAAATTTGATCAGTGTGCCAGCTATTATTTCCTTTTACCTCTTTGTTTATATATTATGTAATATGAAGCCGAAGACAGGATTCCTGTAGTATCCTAGAGTCTTCCTTTTCTGTTAACACTCTTTCAGATAATTATTCAACCAGCTGCATATCAACATAACTGTATCATATCATTATCATGTTACTCTCACTCATCTTTCCTATAATGATATCATGATGGTATGGTCCATCATGATAAAATTCAGACACTTGTATTGTGTGTTAATAGTCTAATAATCTGCTGAAGGAGAATGAATTTAGGTTAATCTACCATAATATTTTTTTTTAATAAACTCAGTTTGGCTCCTTAGAGATCAATATTTTTCCTTCTGAGTGCTCATCTGCTAAATCATCTAACCTGGAATTTTACTGAGGACTCATGTCACATTCACCACCTGTAGGGAACAAGAAAGAAAGAGAATGCATAGATGCTATTGCCTTGCGTGTGTGCTAAGTCGCTACAGTCACGTCCGACTCTTTGCAACCCTATGGACCGTAACCCGCCAGGCTCCTCTGTCCACGGGATTCTCCAAGCAAGAAGACTAGAGTGGGTTGCCATGCCCTTCTCCAGGGGATTTTCCCGACAGGGATCAAACCCACATCTCTAAAGTCTCTTGCACTTGGCAGGTGGGTTCTTTACCACTAGGGCCACTGTTGCCCTAGGTTCAGTGATCTGTCCTCTCTCTCTTTTCCCCCTTCATCCTTCTGCCTGAAGTTCAATCTCATGGGATCCTGAACAAGCAGAGGGAGAGGGATCCAGACAGAGGCAGAGGGGAAAAAAGACACCAACAACAGGTTTTCCAGATTTTATGTGCCCACCCAGCTCCAGTTCCCAAATGCCTTTCCTGCGCTCTTTTTACCCACAAAGGGAAGCAATAGTTATCAACTGTCTTGACCTATCTGTACCTCTTTTCTTCTCCGTTAATATGTGGTATAGAGCTAATTGCCTGGAAATGGTTTATTCAGGGGCCCCCAACCTCTAGGATCTAATGCCTGATGATCTGAGGTGAAACTGATGAAATAATAATAGAAATAAAAATGCACGATAAATGTAACGCACTTGAATCATCGAAATCATCCCGCCTACCTCAGTCCAAGGAAAACCTGTCTTCCATGAAACTGGTCCCTGATGCCAAAAAGGTTGAGAACTGCTGGTTTATACCAAGACTTCACCTTTCCACTCTCCCTAAAAAGAAGCCAGTTCTAAAATCTTAACATAGCAATAGTCTGTGAGCAAAGAAGAGACTAGCATGAGATGCAGCTGTATGATTATACGTTTCTGGTTTTGCTTTTCACTCTGTTTGCTTACTTACTACAAATTATCTGTACTTATAGGCTTTAGCTTAAAAACACCTGCAAGTATTTACAAATAAAACATACCATGATCTTTCAGTAAAAAAAAAAATTTTAAAAACTTGTCAAAGTAGTAATGCTTATTTCCTAGGCAGTAAATAATCATACCCAACTGCCATGTGTGACAGATCAGAATTTAAAATAATGAATCTTACACTCAATTAAAAAAATGAAGAAAAACATATAATTCATTTGTTCAACAAAGATAACTCTAGCATTTGTTAAGAAACTTAATAACTTCAACCATTAATCCAGTCTCCTAAATCTTTCATGTTTATGTTTGAAAAATGTTTCTGAAACTGCAATTCACTTAAATATTTATTGAGTGAATTTATGTTTATAGAAATATAATAAATAAATATTAAAAGTTTATATTCACATTTACAAATTTCTATTATGGACCTATCATCATGTATGTTTCTAGAGCATCCTAACCATAGTTAGGGAAAAATTTCTTAAAACATGAGGTGTCTTTTAAGCAAGTAAAGGATTATCATATTACAAAGATAAGCAAAATTCAGGATAAAAACACATGGAATATTATGCTCCCTAATTGTACTCTCCAAATAGCCCGTGGACTTGAAGGATTTTGTTTATTCATTTTTACTTTTGTTTTTTGCCTGATTGTCCCATTAGGAACAATTGCAAAATTGATGAAATGGTGTTAAGAATCAAATCACTATGACTGGCTACCATTTGAAAAGAATCATTTTGTAATTTCCTCTGGAGAATTAAATCCAGTTCAAACTCTTAAGGACATTTCATGAGCAGAGCATATAACTGCCTAAGTTGGGAAAAATCCAAGGCTGAGCATGTAAGTGCAAGCAAGCAAAGCAGGCAATTTCAAAGAAAGACCTCATGCCCTCAAGGCTAAGGTGATGGGGCAACACAGGAAATTTCAAATAAAACTGACAATTGTGGCCTTTCAGGGGGGTTGCCCACCAATCCATTGCCCTGACCCAGCAAAATGAAAAAGTCATTGTAGGTTTTTTTTTAATGCCATTTCCATATCAAAATGCAAGGTCAAACTGTTAACTTAGACAATACTGTACAAACATCCTTCTTTTAGAAAATGTGTTGGGAATTTCTATTTTATTCTGTATTATGTCTATCACAGACATCACAGAATACCAGAATTACAGAATTTCAGAGTTGAAACCTGGGATATTGTTATTGGGGGATTTTTAGAGCAAATGCCAACCAATTTTCCTTGCTTCGCCTGCAGTAATCCTTTCTCTGCTCCAAACTCTGACGTTTCAATTTGTTTGGCTTCACTGTGTGACAGACACATGAACTTCTATTCAGTAACAATTTCACCCAGTCTAAGGCTTTCAAAGGCCCAGACAACTTAAGTGATTTGCCTGAAGTCAAGCTGACAGTTAGTGGATAGATCAGGAATTAATAAACATACATAATTCTGCTACCTTCATAAAATAAGACACTGGGTCCAATCGAGCACAATAATCCTTATTTTACAGGAAAGATACCTTGCCTGGCAGACAAATATTTTACATTTTAAGTTTCTGCTAATTCAGAAATCTAGTAGCTTTCATTTAAACAAAACTAGAACATATCTCTGCAAGCCCATAACTACTGAAACATGGGTGCTAAAGTTATTATATAGTGCAAACTACATTTTACAAACCACATTATAATAGTCTAAGTGTATAGTAATCAACTATCATCACATATAATTAAAGATAAACTCATCATATGAAAACAGAAGATCAAAGCACTTTTAATCCTAGAAGGGGCCATCATTTTCAATGGCCTGTTCCATGATCATGCCTTTAATTCATACAATTCAGTGGATAACAGGACTTCTCTTCCTGCTGCAGTAGACATAAGCCTCAAAAAATTGTTTTTTTTTTTTTGACAAATATATGAAATATTCTCAAGTCATATCTAAGAAAAGATTAATGCATCATCAGTTTCTTATTAAATCTGATCCTGGAAAAAACAGATAAGATGTTTTTCATTCTCTAAATCAGATTCTTATCTAAGTATACATTTTTCAGTTACAGGAAGAGTTTTTGTCTTCACACCATGGCAAGAAAGTAGAGCATCTGAATTACCTGGTATTTTCTGTTTGTCACTTGTTGGGTTTTCTTTGTTTGCTTGCTTGCTTTGTATTGTTGTGCTTTGAATACCTTCCAAGGCAATGAAACACTACCTGCTACCTGAGCAATTCAATAAGAATGAACCAAGGACAGTATCACTTGGCATTACACAAAAAACTCCCACTTTAGTCATTTCACTCCTCTAAACTTTGGCTGAACCACACTGACTGTTATTTTACTGAGGAAGTGATTGCCAAGTTATCCACAGGCACATACACACAGACAAACCACAATATGGAGAATGTCAGCCACTACTCCTAAGAATATCTTCACTAAAGTATGTGCTGAGTAATGAGGAGTTATTCAGTAAGTTCAGATAAATGTAGAGTTAGAATACGCTTTCAGAGATAATCAACCAAGACAATCATTGTTCCAGACGATAGTTACAAACGTCAATACTAAGAAAACCCAGGTATTAAATATTAGCCATCAAAACGAGAGAAAACTGTGTTCTAAGACTTCCTGAAAGCTACGGACCTTTACAAATAACTGATGAATTTTAGGGGAAATCAGAGCCTCTAAAAGGCTACAGTGCATCTTCTCAGATGCCAATTTTAAAATGGAAAACTTTTAACTTGTGTCTGCCTTGAAACTTTGGCTGAATCACTTTCTTATAACTTTGTTTAGTTATTAACTGAAAGGATAATTAAGGATAAAAAACACCTTTTCTTGACAACCTTAGATATTTCCAATCTTGAAAGACATATGGCTAAGATCTTATGCCTAAGATCTTTCATCCTAATTTCACTGCCTATTGAAATATCAGAACAGATGCAAGTGCTATATTGGAATTTTGTGTATGGAAGGGGTCAAACATTATTGCAAAGGGTTTCCTCAGAGGAATGATGAAAAGAAGTATGTCAATAAGTACAAGATTCATAGTGTTCTTAGCATGCCCCATACTATACTTTGAAGCAGCCAATTTCCTTCAAGACTCAGTAAAATAAAACATAATGTCTTTATTGTTACCATGGAATTCTTTGACATTAATTACTGAGAGTTAATTAATCTGTTATATCCTTTCTATGTTTTAAAGAACTCTTTTAACCTACAAAAAAGTATGAAAGAGCTTTTGGTTTGTGAGTATCAGTTCAGTTCAGTCGCTCAGTTGTGTCCGACTCTTTGAGACCCCATGAACCACAGCACTCCAGGCCTCGCTGTCCATGACCAACTCCTGGAGTCCACCCAAACCCATGTCCATTGAGTCGGTGATGCCATCCAACCATCTCATCCTCTGTCATCCCCTTCTCCTCCTGCCCTCAATCTTTCCCAGCATCAGGGTCTTTTCAAATGAGTCAGCTCTTCACATCAGGTGGCCAAAGATTTGGCGTTTCAGCTTCAACATCAGTCCTTCCAATGAACACCCAGGACTGATCTTCTTTAGGATGGACTGGTTGGATCTCCTTGTGAACATTTGTAACACACATTATAGGCAAAGTATTACATGTGCATGGAAGTGTGAAGAACAAATATGAACAGGATAAATCATCACTGTCTCTGAGGAACTTAGAATTAGTTTAGAAAAGAAGACCCACACATGAGCACACAGCATGAGTACATAACATAGAGAGAGGATTAAACTACAAAAAAGGTACAGTGGAAACAGCTGCACAAAACTCAAAAGAGACATTCCACAAAATTGAAAGTCTCTATTCTTCAAAACATGTCAATGTCATGAAAGACAAAGAAAAGTTAAAAGACTGTTCTAGTAAAGAAAGCTAAAGAGACATGAAAAAAAAAAAAATTATCCTCCAATCCTTGGACTGCGGGGAAAACAGCTTACAAAGGTCATACTCTGGACAATTTGAAAAATTTGAATGCGGACTAGATAATAGTCGAGTATTGAATTTGATCAATGTACTGAGGTTATGTAAGACTGTCCTTGCTCTTAATAGACACATGCTAAAGTACTTACGTTAAATGGTCACAACCTCTGCAATTTATTACGAAATGGTTCTGATTAAAAGTATTATGATATATATGAATTTAAGAGAGAAAGAGGAAATGGGAAATGTAGCACGAAGGTAACAGTGGATAGAGCTATGTGAGTGGCATAAGGGAGTTCACTCTACCATACCTGAAGCTTTTCTGTATGCTTAAAAAAATGTTTAACAACATTTTAACTCAGTGAACATTTAAGCTACAAAAGACCTTAGAAATTATCTAGCCCAATCCTGGATCTAACTTTACAAATGAAGAAACAGATCCAACAATTCAAGACGTATGATAACCAGTGTAGATCAGTGGTCCCCTAACTTTTTGGTGTGTACTCCATCAGTAACATATTTTGGGCATGTACC
The DNA here is from genome assembly GCF_054371585.1 of Giraffa tippelskirchi. Lineage (NCBI taxonomy): Eukaryota > Metazoa > Chordata > Mammalia > Artiodactyla > Giraffidae > Giraffa > Giraffa tippelskirchi. The sequence continues at coordinate 140,077,232 of NC_137281.1, read as the reverse complement.
CCCACCCTCACTATATGTATTTCAATTATTTTATGTCTTCTGTTTGGATAATAATTTATCTTGTATATTATAAGACATATACAGACACACAGACACACACAAATTAACCAGAATGAGATTAAAAATATTTGCAAAATTCGAATATTTTCTTCCTGCACCGCAGTGGAACATCCTGGGCAATCTCTCCCTCTGCCCCACCTTGGTGACAAATGGCACAGACAACTTGAAGCACCAAAGAGGCATATATAACATGTGTGAGCAGAATGTCAAGCCACAACAGCCAAAGTGCATGCTCACTCGTGTCTGACTCTTTGTATCCCTTTGGACTATAGGCCGCCAGGCTCCTCTGTCCATGGGATTTTTCAGGCAAGAAAATGGAGTGGGTTGTCATTTCCTCCTCCAGGGGATCTTCCTGACCCAGGGATCAAACCCACGTTTCCTGTGTCTCCTGAATTCCAGGTGGATTCTTTACTTGCTGAGCCATCAGGGAAGCCCAGAATATCAAGAAAAGTTTGACTTATGTGGCGCCTGAAGCACTGGAGGGCTTAGAGGGTTGAAAACTAAAGAGGAGAGAAAAGCAGAGGGTCCAGCTGAACAGAGACAGACAAAAGGCAAAGAAGAAGAAAATCACAGAATTTTTGGCAATTCATACAGAGGCACAGTGACACCAAGAGATAAAGGATAGCTTGATGATGGACTGTGAAAGGTCTTGAATATAAATTCAAGGAAGAACAAAGCACATAGGTAATGAAAAACTTGTATTTAGAGTAAGAAGTGTCTTGAAACCAAAAACGCTTACAATAATTAATACCTGGCAATGTGTTACAGAATTAATGCAGGAAAATACATGTCATTAGTAAGTTATGCATCAGGACTTAGCTATAACATTTAAGAACCAAACTGAATCTTTAACAAAAGCTTAGCTTCCCCTAATATTTTTACTTGTCTAAGTTATATAACTATAGATATAAAGTTGTTTCCCATCCATCAAGGTGATTTACCATCAAGATATACCTAACAACTGTCAGCACAGTCCACTTATTTTGCCAATGTTATTTCAGCCAAAATGTCCTTTCCTCCAAAGTATTAAAACATCAAGTAATTGACATGCTTATTACTATCAACAACAACTTAAAAAAACTAAAGTTTAGTAGTTTTGTAGGCTCATCTTAGACAAATCATTGCAGAGCTTTAAAGTCAAGTTTAAGTATCTCTTAAACATCATTATATAGAGAAAGTCAAAGTCATACACCCCTAGTGTCTGCTCCTTGGTAGTTTGGTGATAGTTTGCAGTGAGAAAACACTACCGAATTTGTGTATATCTTGTGCATTATTACATGTTAGTACTGAGCTGTCCAAGTGGTGTCACTGAACCTTAGCAGAAACTCATTATTTTCTTTCACTCAGACTGATGTTGATATAAGTTGACCTACATAAAATTCCCCTTTTTTAAAAAATAAAGAGACCAATGAGATTTGACTTCACTTTCATAATGGAACACTTAAGCACAATATATAAAATAACAAAAGAATCCTACCACTTTTTTTTTTTGGTTCTCATTCCTCACTTGTGATAAAATACAGTAATTTCCCACCCCACATTATTTTGTAATTTAGTTGCTTAAGCAATACCATGTAACAGTTCTACATGGTTCCTCTGGATCCATTCCCTATGTTAGTAATAAGCTGGTTTAAGAGAATACACTGAGAAGATAGAGCAATATAAAGCTTTATCAAGAAAGTGAAAGAACAAAAAACAAAAATATTGATATTTAGATAAAGATTGAGATAGTCCGCCAGAATTAAAAATAAAGCTTGCTGTTCCTTTTTTTATTGTTATCATTGCAGTTGTACAGATCTTCTATGCAGAATGAAAGATGAGTGCTGGATGGTCAGGGTATAATAATTCCCTTTTAAAATGGTCTTCTTTGATAACATTCTAGCAACTCTATAAGACTAAATATGGTAAGTGGCATGTGGGTCTCTTCAATAGTGTATATGTTGTTATATTTATGCTTATAAATATATATCTGTTTATATATTATTTATAGCATATAAATATATATGTTAAATAATGTTGTTTTTGCTCCTAAATTGGACCTTTAACACTTTTTTTTTACAAAATTTTTTCTTTTTTTGAATTGAGATATAGTTTTATTGACCTATAAAATAGCTGCACATATTCAAAGAGTACAGTTATATAAACTCTGAATCACATACACATACTGCAAAACCATTACCACAGTGAAGATAGTGAAAATGTCAATAACCCTCAAAGGTTTCCATGTGCCTCTTTGGACTCCTTCCCCTTCCCCTGCCCCTCATTCCCAGGTAACCAGTGATCTGCTGTCAATACAGACAAGTTTTCATTTCCTAGAATTTTACAGAAGTGAAATACTACAGTATATACTTTGGGGAGGGGGCAGTAAAGAGAAAGTGTGCCTTGTTTCACTCAGCATAATTATTTTGAGAGCCATGCATGTTGTTGCATGTGCCAGTAATTAATTTCTTTTTATTCCTAACAGTATTCTCTTGCATGGATATACTACAGTTTTTTTAATCCATTCATATGTCAATGGACATGATTTCCATTTGGGGGCTATTAAAAATAAGGCTGCCATGATATTCGTGTACAAGTCACCTTTGTATGGCAATATGCTTTTAATTCTTTTGGGTAAAAAGCTAAGTAGAATGGTTGGATTGAATAGTAGTAGGTCTATGCTTAACATTTAAGAAACTGCCAGAGAGTAGAGTGGCAGTTACCACGGGCTGAAGGGTAGGGGAAATGGGGAGATAACTGGTCAAAGGCACAAACTTCCTTCTGAAAGGTTAAAAAGGTCTACTCTACTGCATGGCAATTATAGCTAATTATACTATATTATGTACTTGAAAGCTGCTAACAGAGTAGATACTAAATATTCTCACCACAAAAAAAAATAAGTAATTATGTGACAGGATGGAAATGCTAGCTGATGCTAGAGCAGTAATCACTGTGCAGCACACAAATCTATCAGATCGACATGCATACCTTGCATTTACACAATGTTCAACAGCAATTATATCTCAAAATAAGCTAGAAAAACGAAACTGCCAAACTGTTTTTCAAAGTGACTGTATAATTCTATGTTCCCACCAGCAGGGCATCAGAGTTCTAGTTCCTCCACATCCTCACCAGCACTTGGCATGGTCAATCTTTAAAATGTTAGCCATACCAATAGGTATGGTATCTCACTTTTGCTTTCATTTGCATTTCCCTAATAATTGATGATGTTTAGCTTCTTTTCATGTTCTTATTCATCACCCATATAACTTCTTTGGTGAAATATAATCTGTTCAAATCTTTTGTCTCATTTCTCGCTGGGTAGTTTGTTTTCTTGTTATTGAGTTCTTTATACTTTCTGAGTAGAAGTCCTTTATCACACATAGGTCCCAAAAATATTACCTCCTACTCTGTGGCTTATCTTTCCATTTTCTTTTGAAAAGCAATTTTTTTACTTTGATGAAGTCCAATTTATCGATTTGTTCTTTTATGGATTATACATTTGTAATTGTGTATAAAAACCTTTGCCTAACCAAGATAAAGGTTTGTCTATCTTTTCCTTTAGGAGTTTAACAGTTTTAGGTTTTACATGTAAGTCTATGATCCATTTTGAGTTAATATTTTATATGGTATGATATGAATCATTCTTTAATATGGATATCCAACTGGTTTAGCACCATCTTTTTAAAAGAATGGTCTCTCTCCAATTAATTGCCTTTACACTTTTGTCAAAATTCAGCTGTTCAATAATGTGTGGATCAAGTCCATTTATTTATTTCTCTGTCTTTTTTTTTTTTTAATTTCTCTGTCTTAATGACAATATCACATTGTCTTATTTGTTCTAGGTTTATAAGTCTTGATGTCAGGTAATGTTAGTCCTTGAACTTTATCTCCTTTTCCAAAGTTGTTCTTCAAAACATTTTTTTTTTTGGTGCAAGATGCTGCAGTGATAAATATGAAATACTAGAATTTCTGTTTATAACCACATGAACAGCAGACCTACTTCTTTCTTTAAAAGATAAAACCATCAGTGCTAAAACCCAAGCAATAATTCTTCAAAGAAGACAAAGTACAGTCTCCTACTGACTTCAGTAGGATTTATTTTAAAGTCTCTAGTATATATTAAGCATTGCTCAGATACCATAATTCAGTTCTTTATTTGATAATTTATGCAATTTAGGCAAACAGCCACAATTTTTAACTGATAACCTGTAGTAACAGAATATATATATTTTATATCTATTATTTGCTCATAAGTCCATGAGAATCCAGTCAAAAGAAATAGCAGACAGTATTTCTATCACACTAATATCCACTTGAAAAGGAAAGAACACACATACAACAACAACAAGGAAATCTTTAATAAATCAACTACATACCATTGAGCAGGAGCTTGGTTGAAAAGTACTATGGAAAAAACAGGGCCAGATGGGGTTGTTAGGAAGACTCCATAAAGGAAATTATAAGTCAGGGCTTGAAAGAAATATTGGTGAGATTAGTATAAATGATATCAGTTGATAGGAAAAGGCATAAAGTTATTTAAGAAAGATTATCCTATAGCACCAGGTAGGAGAGACTAAAAGGGAGAATGACTGATGTTAGGGAGCTCAGTGAGACTATTGCTGTAATCCAGGCATATGGTGTTGGGGACCGAGACCAGAGTGGTGGCTATTGAAATAAATGCCTTGAGATAAAGAATCTGAAACTTAGAATAGCTAAGTATTTTAGCTATTCTAAATGTCCAAATCTAATCAAAGTCTAATACTATATTTTAACTGTACTTAAATAGTTTAGAACCATATACAAGTCACAAATGCATTTTTTTTTTAAACAATTTACTTTTGTGGAGCAAAAACAACTCTCCACACTCATCTTGAACGGTAGTGAAGCCTCAGGGCTACAAAGTTGTTTACAGTGAACTCTGAGGGGCTGCCATTGCCAAATCTGCCCACATTGTAGCTTCATGTTTATAAAACAGCAAGTTAGTAAAGTACGTTTTTCTTCTTTCTTCTTCAGCAAAATGAGTAGACTGGCTTTTAGCATATGGAAGCATTTTAATATTGCAAGTTCCGGGACAGAGGAGGGTAGATAATTTGCAAATGCCATCAAATGAAATGTGTACTTTCAAATGAGGCTGATTAGGCAAGGTTTCATGTGGCAAAAGTTGTATTCATAAGTCTTCTCCTTTTTTAGCAAGAACCGAGTGTTCAATTTGTATAAAATGCAGCAGAGTGATCAAGGAAGATAGAAACTAAGCAAAAACCAAGAGATTTAAGGACATCATTGGTGATTTTCTGAAAAGCACGTCTGAGTGTTGAGAACTGAAATTCAAATAAAAATTTAATTTTTATTTAAATTCCTTTTGGGGCTTCCCTGGTGGCTCAGACGGTAAAGAATTCACCTGCAATGCAGGAGATCCGGGTTCATTCGCTGGGTTGGGAAGATCCCCTGGAGAAGGAAATGGCTACCCACTCCAGTATTCTTGTCTGGAGAATTTCGTGGACAGAGGAGTCTGGCAGGCGACAGTCCATGGGTTTGCAAAGAGTCGAACACGACTGAGTGACTGACACTTCCTTTTAGAAATATTCAAGTGGTGACAACAGGAACAAGGCAGAGGAGGGCAGTGGTTGGAAAGGGCAGGGAGTTCATTGAAGATAACAATCATATCTCTTCCTGACAATCTTCTTGTGTGTCTCTGTCTCTCCCTCACTCTCTCCCTCTCCTACTTCTTTATCTTTTACCTTCAAGCATGTGCATACTCAGTGGCTCACCCACCAGGCTCCCCTGTCCATGGGATTATATCAGCAAGAAGTGGGTTGCCATTTCCTCCTCTAGGGGATCTTCCCAACCCAGGGATCGAACCCAGGCTTCCTGCATTGGCAGGTAGATTCTTTATCAGTGAGCCACCTGGGAAGCCCACCTTTAAGCATAGCTGGAGGTAGTGTAGCAGATAGCGAAGGAGTATATGTGAAGAAGTATGGGATAAGAAAAGAAGAAAACCAGAAGATGTAATAGTCAGAGCAAGTATCACTGGATTGGCATGTATGAGCAGGCCCTGAGATGTGCAGGGAAACTAGAGGCAGGATGTATGAATCAAGGTGATCTGGGTAGTAACCAGGTAAATTCACAACTGATACTCTTTATCTTCTCCAAGAAACACAGCCAAAAGTCATTAGCTATACAGATAAAAGGCGAGAATCAAGAGCTGTAACCTTTTCAACTTCCTTTATTTTTCTAATTCAAATATTCCAGTGCTAAAGACAGGAATCTTGGCTGAAACATCTACATGAACAAATAACAAGGGGAAAAAAAAGTTTTTATATGAACATCAGTAATTTAGCCACAGAGAAACCAAAAATGTGCAAATAATAAGCTAAATCATAGTTCTGATATTATAAATAATCCTAAAATACAAACCTAAAAAGAATTTGAGATGGCTGCAATGAAAATTTTAATGTCCTTCTTATATTCTAACCATGACCAAATACCATGACCAAATACCGTACCTATGGCTTTGGGGGAAAGTAACAAAGAGGAACAGAAAGGGAGAGAAAGAGGGAAATAAAAAAATAAAAGCATACAAGGGAATATTAAGAGAATCTTATCTTAGCAAAAGCACAAAACTAAACTTAAAGCTACCAAAAGAACTGGAGTTTTACTTCCCACTGGCTCTCAAGCCTCATTCTCCAGGGCTAGTGCAAAATTACGCTGATTAAGGAACACAATTAGCCCCAATGATGTTTTCAAGCTATATGTGTTCTTATATTTTGATTAATATTATTATCTAACTTTAACTTTTCTAGGAGAATGAGAAGATGCTGACATAAAATTTCAATTATTACCCTTTCTTTGTGAATCAAACTCAGGAAACTTTCAAGAGAAAGAAGATAAAAGTAAATTCCTTGACTATCTATGCCAAGGGGCTTGGCCAGGCGGATAGCTGAAGCAGGGATCAGAGGCGTTGAATTGCTTGCTACTAAATACCTGTTTTGCTCCAGGCAACTGTGAAACTTTTGCTTTGATAGTTCAAGGCTAAAAGCCAGTTTTGATTGTTGGCCAGAGGGAACATTTTTCAAATTAATCACTTCATACATCAATGCTTCATGCAAATGATAAAATGTAGTTCCAAACTGTCCTGAAGTCCCAGCTCATCCTCACTTATGGCTCTGGGAGTTAAGATTCATTCAGCAGCATTTTCACAGGTGACCTGAGTTTTCTAATTCTCAATTAAGCAACATGTGAGTCAGACACGACTGAAGTGACTACACATGCATGCACATTGATACTTATAGACAAGATACACTAGAGATACAAGCACTGAAAGAATTTTGCTCTCAGAAAATTGGGATTTTAGTTGTGAAGAGAAATTAACTCAAACTAAAGATAAAGAACTATACTGTTTGGTGGGTGTATGTGTGTGTGAGAGTGTGAGTGAAAGTGACTGAAAGTCACTCAGTCATATCCAACTCTTTGCAACCCCATGGACTGTAGCCTGCCAGGCTCCTCTGTCCATGGAATTCTCCAGGCCAGAGCATTAATTAACAGAAAATTCAAATATTAAAAAATAGAGTGGGCCAGACTACAGTCACTACAAAGTGACTACTGAAAAAGTGGAAGGAACATAATTAGAGAGAGAATAAAATTTGGGAGAAAATCAGTAATAAAGGCAATAAAAAAGCAAAATCAAACATAGTATTAGGGATGGGGCTGGGGGTTGATATAAGGTATAAACAACCAGTTTAACTAAACAAGGTGTTTGTCAAAGCAACTGACAAGGGATTAATCTCCAAAATATATAAATAGCTCATGCAGCTTAATATCAAAAAAACAAACAACCCAATCAAAAAATAGGCAGAAAATCTAAATAGACATTTCTCCAAAGAAGACATGCAGATGGCCAACAAGCATATGAAAAGATGCTCAACATCACTAATTATTAGAGAAATGCAAAGGTATCACCTGACACCCATCAGAATGGCCATCATCAAAAAAAATCTATAAACGGTAAATGCTGGAGAGGGTGTGGAGAAAAGGAAACCCTCTTACACTGTTGGTAGGAATGTAAACTGATACAGCCACTATGGAGAACAATATGGAGCTTCCTTAAAAATCTAAAACTAGAACTACCATAGACCAGCAATCCCACTCCTGGTCATGTACCAGCAGAAAACTATAAATCAAAAAGATACATGCAACCCAATGTTCATAGCAACACTATTTCAATAGCCAGGACATGGAAGCAACCTAAATGTCCATCAATAGAGGAAGAGATAAGAAGATGTGGTGCATATAAACAATGGAATATTACTCAGCCATTCAAAGGAACAAAATTTGCAGAGACATGGATAGATCTAGAGACTGTCATACAGAGTAAAGTAAGTCAGAAAAAGAAAACCAAGTATCAGATAATATGGCTCACTTGTGGAATCTAGAAAAATGACATGGATGCACTTATTTGCAAAGCAGAAACAGAGACACAGATGTAGAGAGGAGATGTATGGATACAGGGTCAGGGGGAGGAACTGGGAGATTGAGACTGACATACACAATACTCTGTATAAAACAGATAACTAGTGAGAACCTACTGTCTAATACAACTAATGAGAGCTCTACTCAATGCTCTATGGTAACCTAAATGGGAAGGAAATCCCCAATAAAGGGGATAGATGCATATGCACAGCTGATTCACTTTGACGTACAGAAGAAACTAACACAGGATTGTAAAGCAACTATATTCCAATAAAAATAAATAAGTAGATAAAGTAGGTGTTTGTTGAGAAAAATGGTTAAATAAATAGGGTGAGGCTCCTATATGGAATACTTTGAATGCTGAGAAGACCAATACAAACTTAAAGTTAGTCCAATGAGAGTCACAATTGGTTACGGGTCAGAGAAGCAGCATCTTGAAATTCTTTACAAATGCTGGTTTAACAGCAACATGGGGATAAAGACTGAAAGCCAGTAAAGAAGTAGGTGAAGTTATTTAGGTGTGAAATGATGAGAACATCAACTAGAATAACGGCATCCATTTATGAAACATTCAACAATATTTGTTGAATGTCTGAATATTTATTATGTGCCTCTGTTATTACTGGTTCACAGAAACAGTCAGATAATGAACGTTCATTGCTTTAAGACACTAAATTTTAGGATAATTTGTTACAACAATAGATAACTAATCTGGAAATGAAGCCAGCAAAGGGAAACCAAGTAAGGTTAGGAAGGCAGGAGGAAAATCAAAAAATACACTGCCATTGAAAACCAAGGGGTGGTGAGAGTTTCAAGTAGTAAATATGTGGATAGGGTCAGAAATAAAAGAATATAGGATGATGAAAGATTTTTTTGAATGTTACTGAACTTGGTATAGTTCACAATTAATCAAAAGCAGATAATATGCAAGAAAATGCTCAGAATAAAAGGTGATAAAATTGTTAGTTTCTTCCTTATGAAGAGAATGACAGGAAAGTAGTACAGGCAGCTGATAGACACCACGAACTTAATTTATAGTCCTAAATCTATGGGTCAAGTAGTAACTGATGCCTCTGATATAAAGCAGTATTTTTTGGAATACACTTCCATTTTGATCTAAATCCCAACTTTAGTCCTATACTTTGACCTAACAAAATATAAGCTTTGAATTTATTCAAACCTCTATCACATTACCTACCATTTGGAGCCATAAAGTGTTATATATTTTTTGGCTGTGCCAAGTGGCTTAGTTTCCCAACTAGGGACTGAACCCATGCCCATGCATTAAAAGCATGGAGTCCTAACCACTGGACAGCCAGGGAATTCCCTATAAATTATTATTTACATGTTTGTCATCCTTTCTACACATAAATTCCTCCAAAGTAGGAACCTATAGCTTACTGACCTGTGAAGTCTCAGTACCTAAAACAACATCTAACCCATAGCAGATGTTCAGTTGCTAACTGAAAATTACTAAATACAGTAGAAAGACATCTTTCCAAACATATTCATATATCATTTCTGAGGAATTAAGATTTTTCTTCCATTTTTGTCTCTGTTGGACAGTATCTCTTCACTGTAATCCCATCCTAGCACTGCCCCATTTGCCTACTTTAGAAAACTAGTTTAGATCTTTCTATCATGTATGTTCTCTTCTGCATCTATACATTCTGCAGATTTCACCTCTAATAATAAAGACACTTAAGTGTCCTCTTACTGGTGAAGTTAATAATACTCTATGATCTAAACTGAGTATTTTGCTCAGAAGATGAATCCCCTGAAAATAAAATAAGAATAACCATAAAAGACAGAAAGATGAGTGAAGGATAAGTTGGTTTCGTTAGACACCATTCATGTAAGTGGTTCCTGTGTCTGTTTTTGCATAAGCCACTTGGGTTTCAACTTCTATAAATTCTGAAGAATTTACAAATTCTTCATTTCTGTAAAGTCAGCTGCATTTCAGACTCAATCCTAACTCAACTCTAACTGAAATCTCCCTCTCAATTATACTGAACAATCCTAAATCCATATTCTTTCCTGTCCTTTCTTCCCAGACCATTCCAAATGTTGGTTTAGAGTGTCAAAATATTTATTTAGGTATTTCAAAAAACTAAAATTCCATATTCCCTTGCCTTCAAATTGATAATTGTGTAAAAGAAGTAATTAAGAAGCTACTTTTAGGAGAAACTTTAGAAGCATAAGAAAAAAAAAAATGAGGTGAACTTATTAAAAAGTTAACACTTAAACATTATATGCTTACTATTAATACTTAAGTCAATTTAAGAAACAAACCAACTATCTTTTTAATTTTTAAAATGGTCCTGATAACACAAAATTAATCTGTAAGTTTGCCCCTTACAATAGAAATAGGCTACTACTAATCTTAAGGAGTCTTAATCAGGACAAATTCTTACACTGAAATTGTTTGTGGGCAATCACGCAGAACAGCTGCCTCCCAGGATGACTAAAATAACACAAATTAGATGTAATTGAGTTAAAGGACCACACCAGGTTTGTAATTCAATTTGTTCTATGTGGTTTGGGTTTGGTTTTTTTTTTCCCCTCTAGCAAACCACAGTTTGAAAACTTCATCAAATGGGAAGTACAAAGAAATAGGAATATATAATGCAAATATTTAGCATGAACAATTGACATAAAATCTTCTTTAACAGTTTAGACAAAGGGTTTTTTTGTTGTTTTTTTTTAAGTCAATGCAACAGACTTCAGCTTTCTTTGAAGGTCTTATTCACTAAAACTTCTTACTACCAATTTCTCACTCTATCATAATTTATCCGAGTTATAAAGTGAGTTTTATTTTGATCTAGTCTCCTAACTTTGCACACTATTTACCTGAAACCACAAAGTAAATCCCAGGTTAGATTTAAGTCCACTTAAAGAGTTCAAAATCCTTAGGGTCATTACTGAGAGTCAAGGGTACGGCAAGATTTTTACCTCAGTGGACATTTCAGCAGCCTCAGATATGGTTGATTATACACTGCTGATAGATGTGGCTAATTACATTGTCATCACTATGTTGGTAAGTTCTGATTTCTATGCGTCTAGCTAGCATAAACCTGTCCCAAGAAGAGTATTTCATAAAACATCTTGAAACTAACTAATCTCAAACCCTGGTTTTAGATCTATTCAATCAGAGCAATTTGATCACTGAGGGATTTTTAAGAAAAAGAGAATGAGAAATCTAGTGTGGCCTCTCACCACACCCTTTCCATTAGAAGTCATGGATTTGAAGCAAAATTTCGAGGTAAAGAATTTTCCAAATAAGTAGGTTGCACAATCAGCTCTCAATTCATGCCATGATAATAGTTTCACATAAAACCAAAGGGTCTGATGTAATTAATAGGCTTCATTTCATAAAATCCTATTTAACAAGATTTTCTTAATTATAGTTTAAGCAGAACACAGCAACAGAAGTGTGTATCTACTTGATAACCAATCAGAAAACAAATTCCCCTTTTTGAGACTGATTACCTATGAAGTATCTGGACTCTTGCTTATATTACAAAGCCATTTTGCCTAAAGAAGAGAACATATGAAAATTTTATTGCAACAAACTCTTGCCTCTACAGCTTTTTACTGTGGCAGATACGGACATGAAAGCCACCTGGCCCAATAATTCTTCTTGCATAACACTCCAGAACACACAAGTCTAACCCCCCTAAAGCTCAGGTTCCTCAGGCTTTCCTAAGACTCTAAAACCACACCCAAGAAGCTTAAGCTTTTTAGGTTGTTCAGACAGTAAAGTTATCAATCATGTCAAATGAAGAGTTTTGGAAAATGATTTTTTAAATCGTATTTTAACAATATGGGTATCAGGAATACACATTTCTTCTAAACTAAGAGAGTTAGCTATTCAGTCTTCTGCCTGCACATCACCTGAGGTATACTATAAATCTTCCCAAACAGAGAAGTACTAACTGGCTAATTATAAGGGTCTCATGGATAAACCAGATGCTGGATATAAAATGGTTAAGACTATTGCCAGCTAGAACATGCAGAAGGCACTCAAACTATCTTGGGAGCCTAATCTTCACCATTATGCCAAAAAAAGAGTGGTTCCATCTTAAATGTAGAACAATGTGTGAATATGCAATGCTATCTTCTATCTTAAATTCACTCACAGTGAAAGTCATTTCCACAAATTTAAAAGGTTTACCTCCACTGAATTAAATAGACCTTAAATTATATAAGTATTATCATTTTACACATGGAGATATGTTAAGAGTATATTGTAGGGGGTGGAGGAGGGATAAATTAGGAGTCTGGGATCAGCAGATACAAACTACTATATACAAAATAGATAAACAAGCACAGATATTCAATATCTGTGATAACCAACAATGGGAAAGAACTTGAAAAGGAATATATATGTATAACAATCACTTTACGATATACCAGAAACTAACATAGCATTGTAAATCAATTATACATCAATAAAAAAATTTTTTTAAGTTAGAAAAAATTTTTAAAAATTATATTGTAGTTACCAACTCTTTCCACCAAGGCAGGATGACCACAGTTGCATAACATATAACACACAACAGTCACACAGATCGTCCAAGAGATAGTCTGGAATACATCAAATACTGGCCTTTCCTGGTGGTTCAGTGGTAAAGAATCTCACTGCCAATGCAGGAGTCAAGAGTTCGATCCCTGGCTCAGGAAGATCCCCTGGAGAAGGAAATGACAAACCACTCCAGTATTCTTACCTAGGAAATTCCATGGACAGAGGAGCCTGTCAGGCTATAGCAAAAAAGCTGTCAGGCTACGGCAAAAGAGTTGCGAAAGAGTCGTACACGATTTAGTGACTAAACACCAACATTAAATACTAGGTATTCTTCAAGACTCACCTCAGACCCTATCTATTACAGTTCATTTTCCTCTCTCCATTTTCCAAGTTTTCTCTAATGCTATTAAACTTTTATTTTAATAGTAATTTATTTTTAAGTACAAAACCACAACTCAGTGTAAGTTTGCAGACAAAGAAAGAAAACGCAACAGAAATATAAAGCATGTCAACAGTATTTTAATTGCGCTTCTTGGTTACTTGACTGATTTGAATTCTCAAGCTCAAGAAGAATCAAACAAAGCAATTTTTTTTTTTAACCTGCAAATCCATATTCCAAGACCAACACTACTATGTCTACAAACGGAGAAAAAACATGTTCTAGTGGCATAAGTATAGCAAACGTAAATTTGGAACTAACTAGATATCAGCTTTCTTTTTAAATGTATATGAAACTGCTGAATAAGGAAACAAACTCTTTCTTATGTTATTAGTTCAAAATGTCAAAGGTTTAGTTAAAACTATGGTTTATCCAGTAGTCATGTATGGATGTGAGAGCTGAACCATCAAGAAGGCTGAGCACGAAAGAATTGATGCTTTTGAACTGTGGTGTTGGAGAAGACTCTTGAGAGTCCCTTGGACTGCAAGGAGATCAAACCAGTCAATCCTAAAGGAAATCAACCCTGAATATTCATTGGAAGGACTGATGCTGAAGCTGAGGCTCCAATAAGTTGGCCACCTGACGCGAAGAACTGACTTGCTGGAAAAGACCCTGATGCTGGGAAAAATTGAAAGCAGGAGGAGAAGGGAACAACAGAGGATGAGATGGTTGGATGGCATCACCAACTCAATGGACATGAGTTTGAACAGGGTCCAGGAGTTGGTGGTGGACAGGGAAGCCTGGTGTGCTGCAATCCATGGGATTGCAAAGAGTTTGATACGACTGAGCAACTGAACTGAACTAACTTCCAATAAAAAATTTTTAAAAGCAAAAAAAAAAAAAAAAAAATGTCAGCTGAGACAGGTCTGAAACATTCCAGAGTAGTTTACCTACTGAGTTATAAACATTACCATTCCATTTCAGCATAGGTTACATGTAGAACAAGTTTCATATGTGTTTATAAATACTCTGATTGTGAAATATATACTTTAAAAATTGTAATCTTAATTTTTCACATAACAGAATCGTCTCCAGATGCAGAAACTACACAGCAAAATACCAGTGGACTTCACGCGATCAAGTGTCAGTTCTGTTCACCAGTCAGACTGAAGCTTTGAAAGAATTCTCACACTCCCTGGGGTGACAACACTTTGGAAAGAAGTACAATGAGAAAAGTATGCATTTCTTTACACTCTTTCCTCAAATATATATCTCCTTTCGACTACAATTGCTTTTTTTCTTTAAAGAGTAAGTTTACTGGTGTTTATATCAACTGAAAGAACAACAGATATTTTTCAAGGAGGTTAAGAGTTTTTTAACAGGTTTTTATCATAAAAAATGACCAATCACAAGAAAGTGAGAAGTGGAATTTAGAAACAGAACCTAACATAGTAACTCCGCAGAAAGGATTAGAATTCAAATAAAGTGGTAAATTTTATATATGACTTTCTATTCCAAGGTTATCTAAAGGACAGAACTCAAGGAAAATATTTCAACAAATATGTAACCAAAAAAAAAACCCAAAAGGTATGTCACTAATTATTTGTCAAAGGCAGTAGATGTCTTCGAACATCAGAGCTGGAGAGAATTATATAGATCAGATCAGATCCTACAATGTTACAAACTTTTACTTTTATATTAGCTTTCAGTATTTTTATTTCTAACATAGAAAACTTTTCCTTAGCCTAATGTTAGAGGAAACTTTGAAACCACTCACCCTGGCCAGGCACCATAGTAACCATTTGCGTGAGTTATTTTACAACAGGAGGTCCTGGCAAGGAACACAAAACAAGCCACCAGCAACCTGAAGAATTTAGGAAAGGTCAAAAGGAGACTCCATGTGTCCTACCACTTCCCAGAATCCTTCTCATTGGCATCCAACTTGGCTGAGCAACGTGTGAGCCACCAGGAAGGACCCTGAGTGACCAAAGATAACCTGGAAACTAACCCCATCACCAGAAAACCAGAGACTGCAAGTCACATGGCAGAGCAGTCCTCCTAGGTTCCCTTACTCTCCTGCTCTCTGTCTGGGCACCCCTTCCCCATAAAGTCTCTTGCACGTGTGTCTCCTCCGACAATTCGTTTCGGAATGTTAGACAAGAGCCCACTCTTGGGCCCTTAACTACAGCTTAAACATTCTATTCGAATAAATTCTCTGAAATAGAACTGTCTACTATTTAAAAGAATCCTAGAACTCTAAAGAGCTTCCCTAGTGCCTCAGCTGGTAAAGAATCTGCCTGCAATGCGGGAGACCTTGGTTCGATCCCTGGGTTGAGAAGACCCCCTGGAAAAGGAAACGGTTACCCACTCCAGCATTCTGGCCTGGAGAATTCCATGGACTATACAGTCCATGGGGTCGCAAAGAGACGGACACGACTGAGCGACTTTCACTTTCACTTTTCAGAGCCCTAAAAGGCCTAAAAACATCATCAAACCCCCTCAATATACAGGTTTCAAATTTGCTTCTTGGATTAATTTGGGAATTTAAATTAAGTGCTAAACAGAAGCAGTTGAGGAGGGAGGACTTGAGCATATGGAAAAGGGAAAACCAGATGCACACATAACACAAAGAGCCCTGGTTACATTTAGTTTCCAGCAACAGTTGGGGAAATGCGGTAGGGGAAGGGGAGGGGAGAGGGTGTTAATGTCGGTGATATCCTTTGAACTGCGTCCAACGGTGTTTCTAAGACAGTCTAATTTTTAAGGAAAACATTCCTTCCCCCAGCCAGCAATTGCAAGCTTCTTCCTTATTTAATTGGCATCAGAATCTGTAGTTGCTTGCTATAACTGTTTTCTCTTTTACCTTCTAATTGTACACATGAGAATACAGGAAAAGAGGAAAAGTAAAGCTAGTCCTAAAGATGATACCATGTGGGAGGAGCTGAAAAAAATGCTATAAATCATCTGTATGTGATAATATAAAAAGATCTTCAATATAAATTGTAGAATCTAGAAAGGAAGTTTGACCAATGAGAGGCAATACATACCAACTGTTTTTGTGGAAAAAGCACACACAAACACCCACATACAAAACACTGTGTTGTCTTTCATAAGTCTATTTATCTACCCCTGCATCTATCTCTAAGTCAACGCACATAAAAAGGCTTGCTTTGAAGGACAGACACCAAACTGAAAATAGTCATCATTTTCTGGTGTCGGTGGGGAGGTAACCGGGCTTGGGCTTGGGGATCATGGCAATCAAGAAAAAGCATTCTGTGAGTAGAGAGCAAGGAACAGTATGATCAAAAGTACAAGGAGAGGGTGAGCTCAGGAAACCATGAGGAAGCTGGTGGAACAAGAGGTGGAGGGAGACGGAAATGTGGCAGAAAATGAGGGGAGAATAAGCAGATTGGGACCAGACTATGAAACCCTTGCATGACTAGCTAAGGAGCTTAGACTTTATCCCCTTGAAGGCAATGGGGGCCCATCAAAGGTTTTTAAGTCCGAAGATGATATGATTGGATCTGTCTTTAAAGAAAGGTTTGACAGCAGTATGGAGGATGGACTGGAACACAGAAAGCCTGAAAGCAGACAAGCATCTCCCCTAAGAACTGAAAGATGAAAAGGGCCTAAACAAGGGCAATGGCTATGAGAATGGAGAAGAGGAAATATATTCAAAAGCAATTCTGGAGACAGAAGAGACAGGACTTGTGGATAGATTGGCTGGGAAACCTAAGAGAACATAAGGACTCAAGATGAAGGTGAGGTTTCCAGCTGAGAGGATGGAGAGCTATTGAAGAAGAGAGAGAACACAGGAAGGGAGGAGGCTTTAGAGACAGTGTGTGGGAAAATGAGATGGGGATTTGCTGAACTACATACGAAGCTATCAGCTTTTAGCAAGCTCCGAAAGGATAAGGATCTTGTTCGCTAACTGTCTCTGTGCTGTTTGCACATAGCGCACACAGTGCAACACCACGTGTGTTTAATTCAAGGTTGTGAGGATGTGAGGACGGTGCTAATGCTAACCTATCCCAGGATAACTGAGACTTGACGATATTTAACATAGCTCTTCAAAGTGCCTGGGTGGAAAGGAAATGCGAGACAAGGTGGTTTGTTTTACTTTCTTGTCAAATTTCGTCTATGGTCGTTTCCAAAAGAAATTTCCAATAATAATAGGGCTTTTAACAAGAAGGCCTATTACTAAGAGCAGCCTGCGGCAGACCATAATACCTCTGAGACTTCACATTCTACACATTCCAATAATCAAGTCACCTCACCTTTAATTCTCTTTCTTGTTCAGGAACCTGTAGTACCACTTAAGATTCTAAAACCTGCCACACCCAACAGTCAAACATAATCAGAGCCATCTAAACAGTCTGAAAAAACAAAAACAAAAAAACACTGCTGTTTTATTTGGAAAACCTTAAGAAGGGGGATATAGGGGGAAAAAAACATTTGTTCCGGTTAATGTTGTGCAACATTTTCTGGGGTTTGCCTCATAGGCATGCTGAAATCATAACTAAATAAGTCAACTCAGGCAACACAAAGAAACAATATTCCCTTCCCCCTTGGACGCCTGAAGGAAGAATGGCATCTTCTCCATGATGTGCACACACTTTGGAGCTGCTTTGTTTTTAATCCTCTGCCAAGTCAAGTTTTAGTTTTATTTTAATCTCGGCAACCACAGTAAATTCCAAATCTTTGACAAGTAAATGCTTTCTTCCTCACCAAAATCCCACTCACTTTCCTAACTTCTGGAACTTAGGAGTTCAATAAATGCCTGCCCTGCAGATCTTTCTTCATGAGGAAAAAAATAAATACACTATAAATTAAGTGCATTTCCTCACATTTACAACTTAGTCTACATGTGAAATAGGTTAAGATAAAATGAAATATATATCTATATCTATATATATTCACATGTACTGTAGAGGAAAGAACAGCACAGAAAGTCAGAAGATCTGGGCTAAAGTCCCATACATTTCATGTTAGTTAAGCAACTTTAAATTTGGTTTCTTTATATCTAAAAGTTAGGGAAATAGATGAGATGGTTTTTAAAGGCTCCTCCCTTTCACCTTAAAATTCTGATTCTAAAGATCATGGCTATTACTTGATTTTTCTTTTTTTAACACACAGTAAGCAGTCACTCAAAAAAAAAAAAATCCTAAGAAAAACACGTTTGTGGTAAAATGGAATAAACCTCAGAAATTACCTAATCTGTACAGCTTTGAAACTATATTCCAAGAGTTATAAATTGTTTTATTTATTGGAAAGGTTCTACTGTTTAAAGAAAAAGACTGCAAACTACTAACCTAATCCAACTCTGAAATTACAGATGAAGAAACTGAGATCAAGATTGGAAGAAGCAGTATAACATATCCATAAAACACTGTGAGCTGTTAAATATCATGGCGAGAGGAAAAGGGTCATAATAAATTTTTTTAAACAAGGATCAGTTCAGTTCAGTCGCTCAGTCATGTCCGACTCTTTGTGACCCCATGGACCGCAGCACACCAGGCTTCCCTGTCCATCACCAACTCCCGGAGCTTGCTCAAATTCATGTCCATCAAGTCGGTAATGCCATCCAACCATCTCATCCTCTGTCATCCCCTTCTCCTCCTGCCTTCAATCTTTCCCAGCATCAGGGTCTTTTCCAATGAGTTAGTTCCAATCAGTCAGTTCTTGGCATAAGTACTGGAGCTTCAGCTTCAGCATCAGTCCTTCCAATGAATATTCAGAGTTGATTTCCTTTAGGACTGACTGATTTGATCTCCTTACAGTCCAAGGGACTCTCAAGAGTCTTCTCCAACACCACAGTTCAAAAGCATCAATTTTTCAGAGCTCAGCTTTCTTCACAGTCCAACTCTCACATCCATACATGACTACTGGAAAAACCATAGCTTTGACTAGACGGAGTTTTGTTGGCAAAGTAAATGAGGATAGTAAATTCTATGTCTGAGAAACTATATGTAAGTATAAATCCATTTTTCAGGATAATAAATTCATTGTATCATTTTCACTAAATAGTCTATCAATATTCAAATAATACAAAATAAACAATGAAAAATTCAACAAATGATCCAAAATCTCACCATTGAGAAATATTTATTAAGATTTAGTGAATATCACTCCAGACAGCTACTCACATATACAGACAGAAGGATAAGCAAAAATAAATTTATTATTTCTAGGATGAGTATACTCAGTTTTAAAAATAAGTGTATACTTCTAAAAAATAAGAGTATACTCACTTTTAAAAATAATAAAAATATATCAATGCTAATTTTACTTGAAAGTAACATAAGTTAAAACGAAACTGAAGCAATTTTAAACCTTAGACAATTGCTTCTTCACTCAAAAAATATTAATTATAAAAATCCATGTTTAAGAAAAAGTATAAAAAATCATAGAGGAGATTAATATTACTTTAAAACTACTTTAAATTTTAGACTATACTGACTGAATTGTTGCTATGAAAGATAAGGAGATTAATAATTTCCATTTCCCTTCCACCCACCTCCCAATATTTGTTTTACTTTGCTATGATGTATAATTTTCACATCCTGTTACTACAGTTTCTAAATCTGAAACTTATATATAAATGTTTTTAATATTCAAAACCAGTTTTGTTTTGATTCATCTCTTGGTTGGCTAAATTTTAACAAGTTTTCCAGGGATCTCACAGATACTGTATTCTCAGGGTTCTTTCACATTTGAGGATTACATGCCTGCTGCCTTTATTCTTTAATAACTTGGCTAAATACAATATTCTTAGTCATACTTTCCTGTATCTGAACTTTGTTGACACATCTTCTCTAGTATTACACTTTGTTGTGGAGAAGTCTCAGACCACTCTAATCTTCTCCCTTGCAGATGACTTTTGCTTTTGTGTGATGACTGAAGTCGTCTCTCTTCAGACACAACCAGGATATGAGTTGATACTGATTCTTCTTTACCAATTTCAGTATTTCGTGTGTATGTTTAACCTGCAGATTCAGCTGTTCATTTCAGTTTTGCTGTTTCAATTCTCTGAATACCTTTTTAGTTCCATTTGTTGACTCCTCTTCCTCACAGACAGAAGTAATCTTTTCCTTGACTCATCTTGTTGTTATATCTTTCATTGTTAACCAACATGCTTTAATCTTTTACCCCTGTTTTTATGGTGATTGTGTCAAGCTTTTGCTCCAATCCATTAAATTTTCAGCCATCTCTATTCTATTCCTTACTGGTTCTCCATCACTTACTAGCTTTTTAATGGTGTTATTCCAGTCTATAATTTGCTTCCACAGTGCTACAATCTCACTTTTCATCAATATGAGCATATTTTTAAAGTGTATTTATTATTTTTATTATGTATACTGTGTGTATATACATGTACTATAAAGTCCAAAAGGCTATCAACAGAATTTTAATAGCTTTCTGCTATAGTCAGTGATTTTTTTCTTTTTGCCTACCTAAACTTCCTAAATTTTTTTGTATACTGTTACTTGTACACAGATACTGATAGGCACTAACACATATAGAGCTTATATAACTATAACTTAAGCTAGCTATAAGTTTTAAGTAACCAGCTAAGCACTAACCATCTTTATGTCAATGATCCAAAATACATAACTTTCCAAGAATAAAGTTCTTCCTCAAGCTATGAGTAGTAGTAGTCTTTGAAAAAACAGCAAAGAAAGCCGTGTTGGTATTCTGATCACCAGCACCCCATCTGTCTCAGACAGAGATACAGAGCATGTGTGAGAGAAAACCTCTCCTTTTTTCCTGACTGATCTCATTCTTCTGTTTCAGAGGTTAAGGAAATATGGACCTTAGAGAATTTCTCTTATCAAACTGTATCTGGATAAAGAAATTCTTTTCAGAGTCTGGGAAATTGTTGATTAATATGTCCAAGCACCATCCAGTGTTCTCAAAAATATATTTCTCTTAAATTCTCTTAGGTATATTGTATATATATTGATAAACCTATACTCTGATGCTTTCAAATTACTAAAATCCCTGAGACAGGGTTCTGGAACAAAAGCCAAGATATAGGTTCCTCTGAAATGTTGAGCTGAAGAAAATAAGAACTTTCACTGATAGCTAACAAAACAAATGTGATTTATGGAAATTAATCATAAAAGACTTGAATATTTTTTTAGGAAGAGATGAAATGATGTCATGAAAAGATCAAGTGAAATGAAATCAAACCACTCCTGAATCTGAGTCTCAGCTCCTATGAAACTGTGTGACTTTGAATAAACGACGGTTTATTCAGCTTCCCTGAACTTGATTCTTTTTCTGCTCAATAGATGATTAGTATATTTAAACACTTCATATAGAATATCAATTTTATATTTGTATATTTCAAAAAATTTATAAAGTGGTTTCATAAAAAAAGTCTTATTCTTGGTAGGAAGAGGAACATTATAATTGATAAATGTTTTTAGACGTCTATATATATATATATATACATATATATGAGAAAGAAGATATAACATGATAACTTTTAACTGTTTTATAAATGAATCTTTAATCATCTAAATAGCACAAGATACATAGCATATTTATTCCTGGGCCATCGTCATTTTTTAATGCTAATATAAATTTCAAAAGTAAGTATCGAAAGGGAAAAAAAAGTAAGTATTGCCCAAAGGAACCCAAGAGAATCAAACAGAAACCTTCAAAAAGCTTAAAAATCATAATCTAAATTTCAAGATTAATAATATTGATTCCTCTGATAATAAGATTTGTTATTTTACACATACAGACCTCAATAAAATATAGAATAAAAAATAAAAATGAAGACTCTAGAAATCATATAAAGAAATGTCACTTATAATAGGTTAATACAAAAAAAGGTTACATAAAAAACTGACTATATAATAAAAGTTGTAACAAGTAACCCCTTAAAGTTCTCTGAAATACAACAGAAAAATTCATGATAAATCTAGATAAAGGGCAGAAAGAGCAAGGTAAAGGAGAAAAGAAAGTTTTTAAGGAAATGTTTAAAGGTACCTTAAGAGTCTAGGATGTTTCTTTTTAGTGTTTGGAATATTCTAACAAAACTAAACTTAATAATTGTGTTCACACAATGCCTTTGGATACCCAGATTTATAATTTAGCAATGCAAGTTTTAAAGATGGACAATCTGAAGGAGGATACACTAGTAAAATTTGTTTTTACTAAAACAAAGAGTTGGAAGATCTTCAAAAAATACTGAGTTCTTACTCATTTGGCTCCAGCTCCATTTGATCAAACTTACATTCAACCCCCAACACTATTGCAGAAGCCCATCCCCCAAAAGAATAGGGATGGAAATAAAGAAGATTTTTTTCTTCCATTTAGCTTTTATCTGAATTTTCTGTTTACTGTATTCAGCCTTGATTTCGTACCAAGTTTATTTGACAAGCACTTGGTGGTAAAACTAGACACCAAATTTTTCCTTCATGAAAACCAACGTGGGTGGCTTCTCTGTATTTTTCATTTTTTTACAAGAGGGTGCCTCTTTGTGGTGGTGTAAGAGCTAATATAGCTACAAGAGACATTGGGCCGCCCAGCCTGAGTAGGCATTCAACAGTTAATTCCACCTCTGTGTTCTACTGGATTCATTGTTATCAGAAGATGTGGCCAATCTGAAGACAGGAAAGAAAAGAAATACATAAAGAAAATCATCATCATCAAACAAAAATAAAGCTCCATGTACAGAGCTATATGCTAAGCATTATGCAAAGCAAATAGACATCATCCCTGCCTTCCAGAAGCCTCCATCCTAGAGCAGATGATGTTGACACAGACGTATAAACACACTTTCACAATGCAGAACAGAGACGTGATGGCTGCCAGGAGGGCAGAAATAAATCAACAGCGACTAAATATTTACAAAACGTGAGAGATTTATTATGTGTAATGTATTTTGTATAATACATAGACTAATCTCTGGAATTGGTGAGTAAAGATACAATTCATTGTGTCCTGACCCTTCGCCATCTCTGACTCCTTATGTTTCAATCTTACAGTCTTATAGTGACTATGTATAGCCTTATAAAAATAAAAAAATAGCATTTAAATTTCTGCCAGGTGGAATACACTATAAGTGCAAAGACATGATGATAGAAAAAAGAAAATTCTATTATGATTTCTAATGAAATGAATCACTATCGCAATTCAATTTTTAGATACCTTATCAAAAATATTCTCACATAAATACATTTCATGATAGCAAGACATGATCTTTTGAAATGGTTGATCTGAACTTTTGATGAGAGACAGGGAATCTGAGAATTATAAATGGTACTGACATTCCCCATCAAATATCACCTGTCCTATTTCTCTGCAGCTTGTTCTGGCCATCTTTCTTTCTTTCTTCCTTCTCTCCAATTTCTTTTTACCTCTTGTCTTCCTCTAACTGCAGGATCTACAAATGTAAGATAGCTATAAGAAGCTCCCCAAACAGTGGGAGAGACCCAGGCACCTTTCTTTTCTTTTCAGAAAAGGAAGGAGCCTGTTTTTTCAGTTCAGTACAGTTCAGTCGCTCAGTCGTGTCCAACTCTTTGCAACCCTGTGGACTGCAGCACATCGGGCTTCCCTGTCCATCACCAACTCCCAGAGCCTATTCAACCTCATGTCCATGGAATCAGTGATGCCATCCAACCATCTCATCCTCTGTCATCCCCTTCTCCTCCCACCTTCAATCTTTCCCAGCATCAGGGTCTTTTCAAATGAGTCAGTTAGTTCTTTGCATTAGGTGGCCAAAGTACTGGAGTTTCAGCTTCAGCATCAGTTCTTCCAATGAATATTCAGGACTGATTTCCTTTAGGATGGACTGGTTGGATCACCTTGCAGTCCAAGGGACTCTCAAGAGTCTTCTCCAAAACCACAGTTCAAAAGCATCAATTCTTCGGCGCTCAGCTTTCTTTATATTCCAACTCTCACATCCATACGTGACTACTGGAAAAACCATAGCTTTGACTAGTTGGACCTTTGTTGGCAAAGTAATGTCTCTGCTTTTTAACATGCTGTCTAGGTTGGTCATAACTTGTCTTCCAAGGAGCAAGCGTCTTTTAATTTCATGGCTGTAATCACCATCTGCAGTGATTTTGGAGCCCCAAAAAATAAAGTCTGTCACTGTTTCCATTGTTTCTCCATCTATTAACCATGAAGTATGAAGTGATGGGACCAGATGCCATGATCTTAGTTTTCTGAATGTTGAGCTTTAAGCCAACTTTTTCACTCTCCTCTTTCACTTTCATCAAGAGGCTCTTCAGTTCTTCACTTTCTGCCATAAGTGTGGTGTCATCTGTAAATCTGAGGTTATTGATATTTCTCCCAGCTATCTTGATTCCAGCTTGTGCTTCATACAGCCCGGCATTTCGTATAATGTACTCTGCATATAAGTTAAATAAGCAGGGTGACAAAATACAGCCTTGACGTACTCCTTTCCTGATTTAGAACCAGTCTGTTGTTCCATGTCCAGTTCTAACTGTTGGTTTTTGACCTGCATACAGATTCCTCAGGAGGCATGTCAGGTGGTCTGGTATTCCCATCTCTTTCAGGATTTTCCAGTTTGCTGTGATCCACACAAAGGCTTAGGCATAGTCAATAAATCAGAAGTAAATGTTTTTCTGGAACTCTCTTGCTCTTTCAATGATCCAACGGATGTAGGCAATTTGATCTCTGGTTCCTCTGCCTTTTCTAAAACCAGCTTGAACATCTGCAAGTTCACGGTTCTTGTACTGTTGAAGCCTGGCTTGGAGAATTTTGAGCATTACTTTGCTACCATGTGAGATGAGTGCAGTTGTGAGGTAGTTTGAGCATTCTTTGGCATTACCTTTCTTTGGGATTGGAATGAAAACTGATCTTTCCCAGTGCTGTGCCACTGCTGAGCTTTCCAAATTTGCTGACATATTGAGTGCAGCACATTAACACATCATCTTTTAGGATCTGAAATAGCTCAACTGGAACTCCATCACCTCTACTAGCTTTGTTCGTAGTGATGCTTCCTAAGGCCCACTCGACTTCACATTCCAGGATGTCTGGATCTAGGTGAGTGATCACACCATTGTGATTATCTGGGTCAGGAAGATCTTTTTTGAATAGTTCTTCTGTGTATTCTTGCCACTTCTTCTTAATATTGTCTGCTTCTATTAGGTCCATACCATTTCTGTCCTTTATTGTGCCCATCTGTGCATGAAATGTTCCGTTGGTATCTCTAATTCTCTTGAAGAGATCTCTAGTCTTTCCCATTCTACTGTTTTCCTCAATTTCTTTGCATTGATCATTAAGGTAGGCTTTCTTATCTCTCCTTGCTATTCTTTGGAACTCTGCATTCGGATGGGTAAATCTTTCCTTTTCTCCTTTGCCTTTCACTCCTCCTCCTTTCATAGCTATTTGTAAGGCCTACTCAGACAACCATTTTGTCTTTTTGCATTTCTTTTTCTTGGGGATGGTCTTGATCACT
Organism: Giraffa tippelskirchi; assembly: GCF_054371585.1. Classification (NCBI taxonomy): domain Eukaryota; kingdom Metazoa; phylum Chordata; class Mammalia; order Artiodactyla; family Giraffidae; genus Giraffa; species Giraffa tippelskirchi. The sequence goes on along the minus strand of NC_137281.1, from coordinate 140,051,378 downwards.
GCCTCCTGTACAATGTCACGAACCTCCATCCACAGTTCTTCAGGCACTCTATCAGATCTAATCTTTTGAATCTATTTGTCACTTCTACTGTATAATCATAAGGGATTTGATTTAGGTCATACCTCAATGGTGTAGTGGTTTTCCCTACTTTCTTCAATTTAAGTCTGAATTTGGCAATAAGGAGTTCATGACCTGAGCAACAGTCAGCTCCCGGTCTTGTTTTTGCTGACTGTATACAGCTTCTCCATCTTTGGCTGCAAAGAATATAATCAATCTGATTTTGGTATTCACCATCAGGTGATGCCCATTTGTAGAGTCTTCTCTTGTGCTACTGGAAGAGGGTGTTTGCTATGACCAGTGCGTTCTCTTGGCAAAACTCTATTAGTCTTTCCCTGCTTTATTCTGTATTCCAAGGCCAAATTTGCCTGTTACTCCAGATATTTCTTGACTTCCTACTTTTGCATTCCAGTCCCCTATAATGAAAAGGACATCTTTTTTGGGTGTTAGTTCTAAAAGGTCTTGTAGGTCTTCATAGAACCATTCAACTTCAGCCTGTTTTTTAAAATGATTTAAATATATCATAAAAAGAAAGACTCTGAATTACGAGATCTTAGAGATTACAAGGGCCCCAGTCAGAGTGAACATCTTTCAGTCCCTCCAATTTGCCATGTTCTGTTACATCCCAGGTGTTTTACACTGCCTGGATCATCTTTTCACTCACTTTCTCCAGCTTCCACAAGCCAGTATCCATTGACTTTTCCTCAGAGGTAAATCTTGAGCATTGCTTCTGTAGTTTTCCTTATATACTGTTCATAGCTTCTTGGCTTTCTTCTCCCATGGTGAGTGAAAGTCGCTCTGCTGTGTCTGACTCTTTGCAACCCCATGGACCATACAGTCCATGGAATTCTCTAGGCCAGAACACTGGAGTGGGTAGCCTTTCCCTTCTCCAAGGGATCTGCCCAACCCAGGGATCAAATCCAGGTCTCCGGCATGGCAGGCAGATTCTTTGCCAGCTGAGCCACAAGGGAAGCCCAAGAATATTGGAGTGGGTAGCCTATCCCTTCTCCTGCTCATCTTCTCAGCCCAGGAATCGAACCAGTGTCTCCTGGAATGCCGGCAGATTCTTTACCAACTGAAAGCATTTATCACATCCTATGTAATCCACCTGTTAACTTATCTCTTTCCTCCAACAGACTGAAAAGTTCATGTGGACAGAAACCATGACTTTTCTTTATTACTTAGCTCTAGCACAACACCTCGCACATGGCAGGCATTTAATGAAGGTTTATAGAGAAGCTTCCCAGGTGGTGCAATGGTAAAGAATCCTCCTGCCAATGCAAGAGACGCAACAGACGCAGGTTTGATTCCTGAGTTGGGAAGAGCCCCTGGAGAAGGAAATAGCAACCCACTCCAGTATTCTTGCCTGGGAAATCCCAAGGACAGAGGAGCCTGGCGGGCTACAGTCCGTGGGGTCGCAATGAGTCAGAGACAACGGAGTGAGCACACATGCACACACGGCATCAGGGGGGCTTAGGCAGAGATCTTGACTCAGCCTTTTCTCAGCTACGTGATGTTGGGCAAGTGATTTGACCTTGCTCAGCATCAGTTTCTTCATCTTCACTGGGCTGTTGGGGCAGCTTCTCTGACACGATGTTAGACTTGGCACAGCAAAAATGCTCAGCACTGTGGCTACATCATTGAGGAGATGAATGACTAAGCCAATCACCTGACCAAAGCAATTAAAATATGTTCTAGATATCTAGAACAGAACAGAGCGTCCTGCAACAGTGGAAATGTTCAGTATCTTTGCTTTCCAGTACAGTATATACTAATAAATACTAGTCATAGGTAGCTGCTAAGCACTTAGAAATGAACCAGTGTGACTTAATTTTTAATTTTATTTAATTTTCATTCATTTTAACAGCCACAAATGGCTAGTGGTTAATATATTGAACAGTGTAGCTCTAGAGTCAACAATGGGAATATACAAAATTGCGCACAATTTGGTTTGCTTACGCTGTGTAATAAATTGAACATTAAAGCATAGTTTGCTCAAATAATTAAAATTTCCAAGGTGAAATTTCTCTTAACAGGGTACACATGTTTTCAGGGCAGGAATTTTATCTTGTTCATCAACATCTTATATATAGTAGGCATATTTTAAAACACTCTTTAGTTGAAATGAAGATAACCACTGCTAAAACTTAAAGACTGACATTTCTTTTTTCTTTCCACTTTAAGAATAGCAAGTAATTCTAAAAATCAGACAATCACCATTAAAGCAAAACAAGACAAAGAAAGATATTATACTATCTGAACTGTATGTCCTCCACAAGCAGCCACCTCAAGTATTTACTTTCAGAAAAGGAACTTGGGTAAGAAGTCTCCTTAATATGTCCCACATTTCCACCTCTGTTTCATCTTTGCTTATACTATTTTCTTTGCCAAACGCCTCTTACCCCAAACCCACCTTCATCATCCAATTCTAAATGTACTATACCATCTAGTTCATGTGCTGCTCCTTCATGAAGCATTCCCCTTGACAAGAAAAAAAAAAAAGGCTGGGATCTGGGAGTCTTCTCAGATGGTGCAATTCTGCTTTGTTCTACAGATGTTTGTCAGGTTCATTATACACAATGAATGTTACACAATGAATGTTAGCCCCATAGAATTTAATGTCTCACTTTTCTGAACTACCACCAATACCTATATGTAATATTTCATTTTTCATCATGACAATTCAGAAAATTTACAGTCTTCTTGGATTGAGTCAAGCATCTTTTACATATCTTGATTTGGAGTATTTCCAAACCTAGAGAAATACCTTTCATATGAAAAAGAAGAAATCAAAAGCAAGAGGAGCCAGACACTCTCGTGCAAAACCATGCCACTGAGTGACAGAGAAGATATGCTTGGCGAAATCCCAAGCTACATTCCTAAAACAAGTCCCTGAAGAAATTCTGTTTTCTTTTAACACTTGAAAGAACCATCAGGTCCTTAGTGGATATTGCTTTTCTGTGATCCACCCATCAGCAGGAATAGTACCATCATCATCTATATTTCTGGATCCAAGATATGTGCATCAGCATGAATTAGCTGACAACAAAATTCTTCACATTTTTGAGTGCGGATGTTCATGGAAATTTCTTCTATCCTTTTAAGTGAAAAAAACAAAAGCCTCACATAAATCTTACTAAAGAAAAGCAAGAAATAAGATTAACTATCCTCAATTATGTTCTCACTGAAACTCAACAACTTAACTATTTCTCACAGCAGCTACTACACATCTTTTCTCCTCTTCCTTTCCCCTCACTCCTGGCAAGTGGATTTTCCTTCTTTAATGAGATGTCTGCGGTCACATGGTACATTGTCCCTCAGCATTTGTCCTCTCCACCATGGAGCTCCCCCACGTTCATCCATCTTTCGTCCTTTTTCCTCTTATCTCTAAATATTCCCTCCCAACACCAATACCTGAACCCATACTCTTGCTTTCCTTCTTTCCAGACTCCTCGAATATCTGTCAATCAGTAATGAACCCTCTACTCCCCAGTACATTCTCCTAAGGCTCCCTTATCTCTGCCTACAAACATGTTCATTTTCTCACTAAAAAAAGACAGAGAGAAGGGGGAAAAATTCTTCCTTTCATCCTAGTGCTCCTATCTCCTATCCCATGCCTCTCTATTCTCAAGTCCTCAAAGAGTAGTTTACAATAGTTAAGTCCATTCTTGAGAATGTATTTATCCTATAACTAGTGGATTCTTCTACCTATATCATTTTACTAAAACTATCTTCTCAAAGGCCATCCGTGAGCTCAAAACCACTAAACCAAGTGGTGTCAGTCATGATACTACTGACTGACCTCTCATTAAAATGTTTTCATCTCTTGGTTTCCAAGTGACACACTGATCTGAGAACGAACATGAGAGCCAGCCTCTACACCTACAAAATGCCTACCACCCTCCCCTCACTCATAAGATACGGGAAAAGAAAGAACGGACTCACACTGATTCTGCCCCAGCGGGGGAATTACGCACACAGAATCGGATCTATCAGGTGAGCTCGGGAGTGCTATATAACTTGGCACTGGCAACGTAAGCCTCTGATTCCTCGTACCCTTTTGTTGATTATCAGTCATAATAGCTCCTGTGATGTTGAAATAAAAAGAACAATGGCATTAAGTTGAGTTAGAGGGCTACTGTAACCAATTACCCAGAAATTTGGGGGGTTTTCTTTGGTAGAAAGGCCAGTCACTGGACAGTGAAAAGTCTTTGGGGGAGTACAGCAGAGGCCACACAGATAGTAGAAACGTCAGTGACCACCGTAAAACAGGGTCACACAGCCTAAGAGGGACCTTTGAATAACACAGTGTCCTGATCTCTTCATCCCCACTTTGACCATTCTTGCCAACTTCTTCCTTTTTTTCTATTCGAATCCCCAAAGGTAAGTATTTCTTAAGGCTTCATCTTTAATCTTCTCTTGTCTTCTTGTTTCTCTTCCTTACCATTCTTATGTGCCCCTACTCATTCATTTCAAGCATTTAACTAACCTTTTTTCCTCCTCAACCACTGTCTTCACAAATTTTCTTAATTTCCCAAACCAGCTCCTCTGCCTAATATTCCTCTTTCCGTTAACGGCAGCACCACTGCCCTAACTCGGGCAGATGCAAATCTTCCTTGAATTCTCTTTTCCTTTACTTACCCCAAATAATCACAGTTCAGTTCTGCTGATTCTCACTAAACGTTTCTCCTTTTTTTCCTTTTCCACTGCCACACCTTCTGTCGGGCCCTGATTATTTTTCACGTGGACCTCTCCAACGGCCTCTTAATTTTAAATCTTAATTCTAAAGTTTCTCCCTACTCCATTGTATCCTTCCAGTTAATTATTCTAAAGCACAGCTATTAGCTCCTATCTTGTCGCCAATGAAGAGTTTTCATGGACTCCCCACTGCCTAGAGAATAAAGACCAAAATCCTTCAGTTCACTTTTTAAAACCTTCCATGCCTGACTTCAAGCTTTACTTTCCATTTTGCCTCCCACCCTCTCTTCCATAAAACCTACACCTCACCCTCTCTCAGCTCTGCCCTGATCCCTAAATACATCCCCCATCTTCATCCCTGCTCCACTTTGCTCATGCTTCTTTCTTTGCCAAAAGCCTAACTCCGACCCCAATTCCATCTTAAACTGTCCAAATTCTACACACACAACAACCCCAGGGGATTTCCTTGGCAGCCCAGTGGTTAGGACTTAGTGCTTTCACTGCCAGGGGCTCAGGTTTGATCCCTGGTCAGGGAACTAAGACCCCACAAACCAAGTGGTACAGCCGGAAAAAAAAAAAAAAAAGAGCAAAACAACATCCAGTTCACCTGTCCTCCTTCATGAAGCATTCATCTTGACAAAAGGATGGAATCTGTCTTGTCAGTAGATGTTTGTTCTGCTCTGTGCTGTAGATATTTGTATATGGATGCTCTCTCCCTTACTGGATAATAAATTCTCTGAGACAGAAACAATATCGTAACATCTTGTTCTTTCTGAAATGCTCAGCATAGCAGCCTACAGTAGATGGATCTAGAATATGCATTGAATTAATGAAGTTTCACAAAACAGCTGATGTAGTAGCAGACACTCATTTTAAGATGCCAAAGAATGACTGATTCAGAAATAGTTTTGTGTTGAAAAAACAATTTTTGCTTTTAGAATCCTCAGAGAACTCTGAAGCTGCACTCTGCCAACAGTCTCATTACATGCACCGTTCCTGACAGTATTAGATACCCTGATATCTTCAACTATTTCTATTTTTTTAAAAGCTCCTTTCCTTCTTCTCCTGCTCCTTCTCTACCTTATCATTTTTTCAGAGGCCATCTTTACTTTACCTCATGAAATTTAATATAGTTTATGATGTCACTTTTTCTTTTTCCTTGAAGACAGCAGCTAAACCATCTGTCCTTCCTCAAAAAAAAAAGTTTTTGGACAGGGCAAAATTTCAAGATGCCATTTAGGAAGGAGTTTAGAGTACATCCTATTACAGTGATATGCCACTATTTTTTATGAGCACTCTGCTCATATACAGTCAGAATACAGGACCAGGTTTACTATTACTTCTCCTCATAAATTAATATCTGATTATTCATTAGTATATTATAGAATTATTTCATTCATTCTTCCATGCACAGATTTTATATGCTTAAAATCTCAACCTGGCATGTATTTTGTTTTGACAATGATAACTTAAAATTATACTTTCAAGAGTTTGGACACCTTTTTTTAACTACCAGCTATTTTCTCTATAAGTGAAGCCAGGGAGAACTTTCTACCTCTGGTTTGGGCAATATTTGGTTGCCTGTTGAGAGGACTGTTGAATCTTTTGTGGTGATACTGATATTATAGTAGCAACAAATATTAAAGTAACAACAATAATTAAAGTAATTCTGGAATTAAAACAGTAGAAACAGTACCTGTATTTTATTCATTCCAGTCTTCATTTATCCTAATGAAGAAATTTTTTTAATATCTATATATTAGTTTTATCATTCTAATAGCATTTGGAAATATCTATTGCTTTTACCAACATTTGTAAATCACATGGGGTTACTTGCTCAAAAGAACATGAGGTGCAGAAATGTTTCCATATGCTAGAAATAATTCCATCATTTTAATAAGACAAGGGGAAAATGTGGTTTATTTTGCAAATAAATACTAAGCTATAGAAGGTGTCCTCAGGAGAACGAGGTACCTTCAAGGTTAACTATAAACAACTTTTCAGCCACCTGACATTACCTCACAAGACAACATGGTGGTATAAAGTCAACTGTGATTTAAATAAGTTTTTTAATAATGTTACTATGGTTAAAGTAAAATTTAATTTTGTCAGTTCAGTTCAATTCAGTTCAGTCACTCAGTCATGTCTGACTCTTTGTGACCTCATGAATCGCAGCATGCCAGGCCTCCCTGTCCATCACCAACTCCCAGAGTTTGCCCAAACTCATGTCCATCGAGTCGGTGATGCCATCCAGCCATCTCATCCTCTGTCGTCCCCTTCTCCTCCTGCCCCCAATCCTTCCCAGCAGGAAGGGTCTTTTCCAGTGAGTCAACTCTTCGCATGAGGTGTCAAAGTATTGGAGTTTCAGCTTCAACATCAGTCCTTCCAATGAACATCCAGGACTGATCTCCCTTAGGATGGACTTGTTGGATCTCCTTGCAGTCCAAGGGACTCTCAAGAGTCTTCTCCAACACCACAGTTCAAAAGCATCAATTCTTCGGCGCTCAGCCTTCTTCACAGTCCAACTCTCACATCTATACATGACTACTGGAAAAACTATAGCCTTGACTAGACAGACCTTTGTTGGCAAAGTCATGTCTCTGCTTTTAAATATGCTATCTAGGTTGGTCATAACTTTCCTTCCAAGCAGTAAACGTCTTTTAATTTCATGGCTCCAATCACCATCAGCAATGATCTTGGAGCCCAAAAAAATAAAGTCTGACACTGTTTCCACTGTTTCCCCATCTATTTCCCATGAAGTGATGGGACCAGATTCCATGATCTTAGTTTTCTGAATGTTGAGCTTTAAGCCAGCTTTTTCACTCTCCTCTCTCACTTTCATCAAGAGGCTTTTTAGTTCTTCTTCACTTTCTGCCATAAGGGTGGTGTCATCCGCATATCTGAGGTTATTGATATTTCTCCCGGCAATCTTGATTCCAGCTTGTGCTTCTTCCAGCTCAGTGTTTCTCGTGATGTACTCTGCATATAAGTATTTATTTCTTTATTTTTGGCTGCACTAGGTCTTCATTGCTGAATGAGCTTTTCTCTAGTTGCGGTGAGCAGCGGTTACTCTTCATTGCAGTGCCTAAGTTTCTCATTATAGTGGCTTCTCTTGTTGCGGAGCACAGAATCCAGGCACGCAGGCTTCAATAGTTGCTACCCTAGGGCTCTAGAGTGGGCTTCGGTAGTTGTGGCACATAGGCTCAGTAGTTGTGGCTGGCGGGCTTAATTGCTCCAAGGCATGTGGAATCTTCCTGGACCAGGGATTGAACCTGTGCCCCCTGCATTTGCAGGTGGATTCCTATCCACTGCACCACCAGTGAAGACCCTAATTTAAAACTTTAAATTCAGATAATCTTGAACTCTCATCTATTGATAAAGAGGCCCAGGCTTTTGTGACTCCTGTGACTATATGATCAACAGGAAACAGGTTCTAACTTTTGAATTTCAAAATTACTCACCATTCTTTCTCCACTCTGTCTAAACCTTTTAATCCAAGAGGACAATAAGTTTTTGGGGGGTGGGAGGAATGAACGCTACATTTAAGGCTGAAATTACTTATCAAATAATTTTTCAATTTATATTCTTCTAAAAATGTTTGTAAGAATTTCACTTAATAATAGCACACTACCACAGAAGAAAAAGACCAGAAGCCCTCTGACAACAAGCTGATATTGTTAATACAAACCTCACCCAACTCCAGACCAAATGAGTAATAATACGTTTCAATGGCTACCAAACCACAGGTGACCAACTACATATACTGTAAGCAAATCTCTTATCAAAACAAAAATATTGTAACACTGTATGTTGAGTATCATTTATCTCCAGACCCTAATTCCTGTTACTAGAGACATGTACTATTTCTACTCTGTCTCAGAAGGCATCCTGAGTTCATTGTTTATTACTAGAAATAGGGAGAAAATAATTCAATGACCAAAGAAGTGAAATGTCCCCTAACTTGAACTCAATCTTGTGTGATTCAAGAACCAACCAAGCCTCATGAGAGTCCACTTTCAAAGGGGTCATATCTACAATGTTCTTATAAACTATAACAATGTACTCTGGGCCTGTGTATAGCTGGGCTCTAGTATACAATAGGAATACTAATTTTTATGTCCAATTTAGCATTTAATCTAAATACATCTCCGAAAGACAGACAAGTTAACAGATATAACTATTTTACCTAGTTTTGTCAGAGTAGCTATACTTATGGTTGGTATTCATTTCTGAAAAATATCATGTTTTCTATAATTGTAAATATTTGCTGGGCTGTCTAAAGTTCTCTAATATGGGAGAGTAAACAGTATTTCTTAAAATCTTATTAAAGACATTGTTCTTTAGGCAGTACATTTTTCCATTATGATATATACACACCAGTACACTAGGTAACTTAAGTGTTGTTAAACACCAGTGATTGCCTGACACATACACAAATGAAGATAAAGTTTTTTTCTTTGTTAAGACCAAATATTTGCCTTTCTACAAAAAGTCTTAAGTCTGAATGTTCTTAAGTTGAATTGAGTCTTGTTTCACAAGTAATTTGCTTCAAGCAAAACATTCCAAAAAAGAAGCACATTTTAATCAATAATTCAAAAAGTCACAATACTAATGTAACTCTTTCATAGGAATTCTGAATATGGAAACAGCAAATACTTTTGGAAGCTGAAGGAAAAACAAAGAAAACATAAATAAATAAAGTCAATTAATGGAACACCAATCACGGGCCAGACACTAAAAAGAGAGTTAAGGGTACAGGCAAAGAGGGCCTTACCTGGCGGTCCAGTGGTTAGGACTCCACACTTCCACTGCAGGAGGCCCACATTAGACCCCTCGGTTGGGAAAATAAGATCCCCCAAGCCACACAGCACAGTCAACACCAAAAACGACACAGGCAAATAAAACATAGTCCTTGCCCTCATGAGTTTATAATCGATTTAACGCCATTATTTTTCTTACATCAAAAGAGCTCAGGAAACTCAAACAGGGGCTCTGTATCTAGAGGAATGGGATGAGGAGGAAGATGGGAGGGAGCTTCAAATGGGAGAGGATATATGTATACCTATGGCTGATTGATGTTGAGGTTTGACAGAAAATAGCAAAATTCTATAAAGCAATTATCTTTCAATAAAAATTTAATTAATTAAACAAAAGAGCTATCTATATTGCCATCAACCCATGAATAAAAGATACGCATGCCTTACAGGAAACTCTCTCAACTCCTGGGATAATCTGCTTCCCTAAACAAGAGGCCAGTTAATGTAGCCTTCCCATTTTTTTATATTTTGGGGTGATTTTATGCTATGTATTCAGTCACAGAGATATATAATATACATATTACTACTAATGATAATGATGACGATGAAGACAGCAATAGCTAATGCTTGTTAAGTATTCATTAAACCTCAGATACTACACTAAACACCGTATTTATTATTCAGTCTACCCTTCACCATAATCTTCACCATACCCTATTTGATAGGTACTATTATTATGTGTGACAGTGTTAGAATTAAAAGATAGCTGTTTGATCAAAAAATTATTAGATAAAAATAAAAGACTTAAATATATCAAATTAAGAAATCTAATTCTACTTTTTGTTTCATCTATCTAGAACCACAGGTAACAACTTAATCAGAAAACCCTAACTGTAAGTTATAACTACCTGCTCTTTAGCAAAATATATGGAAAAGTTAAGATAAGAGAAGTGATAGGGAAGAAAGAAGAACTATACACACCTCCTATATATATCTCCTATCCTCTTAAACCTGTGTCCCAAAAAAGTCAATTTGTATTATCAAAGAACTTACATCAAAGACTTTGATCTAAAGGAATGTCTTTAACCTGTGATGAAATTTAAAGATTTAGGAATTAATTTCTTCATTTATTTATTCCACTGAGATCTAACAACTTTTTTCATTTGCTACTACTTATTTCATTTTCAGGAAAAAAACATGTCCATGCATGCATACTCAGTTGTGTCTGACTCTGCAACCCCATAGACTGCAGCCTGCCAGGCTCCTCTGTCCATGGGATTTTCCAGGCAAGAATATTGGAATGGGTTGTCATTTCCTCCTCCAGGGGACTTCTCAACCCAAGGACTGGAACCTAGTCTCTTGCATTTTCTGCACTGGCAGGCAGATTCTTTACCACTGCGCTATCTGGGAATCATTTGACTAAAAGATTATATTGAAAAGAAGCATTTTCCAATTACCCAAAAAGTATCCCCCAACTGAAATCATGATACCCCACTGAGAGTGGAGAGTTCTAAAACTCCACTGATAAACACATACCTTCAAATCCCAAATTTACTCAGACTCAAAACTGCAATCCTTACAAGAAACAAAACAGCCTCTCCTCCTCTAAGTTGCTGTTTGGGAAGATACCTCTCTTTTCATAACCCTGAACTGAAGTGAATCTAGCAAACTTCTTAGGCTAAAGTCCGAATTACAATAATACTTAACTTGTTAATAGTCATAGAACTCTTTAAGTATTTTGTGAATGCTATGGAGTTTCTTCCTAGAGTAACATCCCTGAGTACTTACACACAAAATTTCATACAATTTCAGGAGTTCTAAAGACTTACTGAAGCCCAGTTATGGACCTTAGTTTAAAACTCTTGGTCTGTTTCCTCATCAATTACATACCTTTCTCTAGCACAGGAGCTTGGGATCATATGTGAAAATAATAGAGCAAAACTTTTTGAAAAAAAAAAAATCAGTTAAAAGAAAAATGGTAAACATCTCAAAGTGGAAGGGATACTTGGCAATTTGGGTATCACCTAGACTGGTTGGGCTTCCCTGGTGGCTCAGCTGGTAAAGTATCCACCTACAGTGCAGGAGATCTTAGTTTGATCCCTGGGTTGGGAAGATCCCCTGGAGAAGGCCCCGGCAACCCACTCCAGTATTCCTGCCTGGAGAATCCCCATGGACAGAGAAGCCTGGCGGGCTACAGTCCATGGGATCACAAAGAGTTGGACAGAACTGAGTGACTAAGCACAGACTGGTTGTACACCAAAACATTTCACCAAATGGCACAAGTGAAACCATCTAGAAGTCACCATAGCATTACTGGGCACAAAGTCCATTATTCTCTCAGACTATCACTGACATTTTCTTGCTTTATATGTTTCAATACCATTTAACCAAAGGAAAATTTTGACATTCTAGTACACTCATATTTTCTTTACTCTGATTGTCCCTTATCTGGAAATCAGTTTAGCTTATGGTGGGTTTTATTTGTTGATTTTTTTTTCATTTTTTTGATTTTATAATTTAATTGTCCAGAGTTGTAGAGAGAAGGGAGATTTTGCTCTTCCCTTGGCTAGAATCAGTATGCCTGAAGAAGTATTTCAATATAGCAATATGTTCAAGCTAGGCATGAGTCTTTCTCTCTGGTTAAGGGCTCCCTCATCCACCTAAAAATCACAGTAACTCTGAAATACATCTCTGCATATTCCCAATCTTGTAGACTTCAAAGAGTTACTATCAAATAGCTAACAATCTGCAAGGTCCATAAGGGCAGGGTTTGGTCACTACACTATGCCCAGTGCTTAGCAAGCCTGACACAGAGCAGTTGCTAAAAAAATACACCTACACTGCACTGATGAAACTTTTAAACTACTTCTACCACTACTTCTACCACTAAGTATGTGAGCTCAACAAGTTACAAAACATCTCCAAGACAGTTTATTTATCTAAAAAGAGAGAATAGCAATCCTCACAGAGTTATTGCTAAGATTAAGTAAGATCAAGTATACAAAGCATAACATAGTAGTAACAAAAGTACTATAATTATCCTTTAAAGGAGACCTACAATTTGAGGCCTGTTAGGATGACTATAGCTGAATTTTTAAATATAACTACATTATAAATGAATGTGATTCAAATTAATTTTATGACATTTTTATAAAATAAATAATAATAAAGGATCCCCTAAAAAAGTAGGAAAAGAAATATTAAATATAGAAAAAAAGAGCAGGGGAAATCTTGTAAATCTCGATGTTTTAAAAGAAAACTATTTCCTTATATATTTGTGGCTTAAAACACAACTAACATTTTCCAAGTGACAAACCTGGCACAAACATAGCAACTGGGAAATTTATTTTTGCTAAAATTATTATCCAGCACTGTCAAAAAAATAAAAAAATCCTTACTTCTTAAAGGCATGTATCCTAAGATGAAATTGTCCTGGTGGTGAAACTTTTAAAAAGTCCATTAAAATGTGCTTTAGTTTTCTTTTTCCTTCTGGTGCCAGTTCCTTTAAAAATTAAGTCTAAAGCGCCATCTACTGTGTCTGTCAGGATCACATCATTTTTGTTCATTTTATCAGAGTGCTAGAGAAATGCAAAATGTAGTAAATTAAGAATCTGTTACTTTAAAATTCTATTCCAAAAAAATTAAAGGGTGTGCTTTTTTTCCCATTACATATTTTTATACATATACTTAGTGTAACTGTCTACCTACACACACACACACACACACACTCTCATATCTGTGCATTTTTCCTGCTTTTTCACTTTCTAATTAAGTAGGCCTAAACTCACTATAACAGTATCCAGTAGAGACCAAATACTTACTCCTGTATATTAGAAGAACAAGTAATAATAGTATCAAAGTTTGTGAGTTTTTGTTGTTGTTGTTCAGTCGCTAAGTTGTGTCTGACTCTGCGACCCCATGGACTGCAGCACACCAGAATCCTCTGTCCTTCATGATCTCCCAGAGTTTGCTCAGATTCATGTCCATTGAGTTGGTGATGCTATCTAACCATCTCATCTTCTGCTGCTCCCTTCTTCCTTTGCCTTCAATCTTTCCCAGCATCAGGGTCTCAAGCCCTTTCACCACAAGGCTGTGATCCATGAAAGTGGACTGAAAGTTTACTGTGTGACAAATAGTGTTTTAAGTGCTTTTGACTCAGTATCTCAAGTAATTGTCACAATAATACTTTGGGACATTAGTATTATCTCCATTTTACAGATAAGGAAACTGAGGCACAAAGGAGTTATTCAAACTTTGCCTAAGATAACACAACTAGTAAGTGACCAAACTACCTTTAAATCCAGACATTCTGGGTCCAAAACCCATCTCTTTACCATGATATCAAGCTATTATTATAGGTAGGTTCAAATAATGATTAATCAGCCTTCTATCATCAGAACTCCTTAGGAAGAATTCTACATCACGCTTTACCTTAATACATTATAACATCATTATCTCTCCCTACAGGCTTTTTTTGTATACATCTGTTTTTTTCAGAGGTGTTATTTTAATGCAGAGAACTTTTTAAAATACCTGGGCCTTACTCTGGAGATTCTGATTCATTATGTCTGAGCTGAAATTTGAAAGCCTTGCCAAATTTGACACAGTCAATCTGGGGCCCAGCATTTAGAACAATAGAGCTCTAAGACATAGTTTATTCTTGGGCTATCCATCTGTTCTTAAATTGGAAGTTCTCCTTACTTTTCTCATATTTTAAGGAGTTTAAACACAGAGAACTATGATGGTGAAACTGTCATAATTTGGATTTTGCGTTTTACTGACTTTCAAGATAACGAAAGTATAAGATTGATAAATGGAAATTCTTAATTCTGTTTTAATAATCTTAGAAGAGTAGGGAAGAAATGAAGTAAGCCTCCCTCACTGCTTTCTGTATACAAACTCTTTTCTGACCTTCCAGATAACTTATTGTCTGTACCTGTGATTTTTCCAAAGTAACTCCATGAATTCTCATCAAGGGGGAAAAGAGAAGACAAAAATTAAGCACTGTTCCCATCCTGCCCCCATTTAATCAAAATACATCCATAGACAAAGTCTGAAAACCACTGACTTACTCCACTGACAGTGCTGCAGCTCACTGCTGTCTGCTTCTCACGGATTTACCACCATGTCAGGGAAAAAAAATCTTGAGATAAGGGTCTATGACTATTCTTGTAAAGTAAATGAACAGATAGATGAAAGGATGGATGGACGGATATAGACAGCCAGCCCAGAGCCTCTGTGACAGTGATTATCCTATTTATTAACCCACAGGGTCTTTTTTTCATTATACAGATGGAAGTTCTAGTGAGAAAATATCAGTGTATTAAATGAATCTCCAGTTACTATTCAATCTCTTCATTCTTCCTTAAGAATACAGTTGGGGGACACAGAGTTCTAACAATTTTAAAAAGAGAAGGTCACTTATAAACATGGTATATCTATAATGTAATGAAACAAGTATTTTAACAAGACTATCATTACATATCTATTTGAGTGACATTTGTGAAACAAATCAACCAAGAACTTACTCTAAAAGAAGGCCTGGCTATTTTCAACAGCATGGATGAACCTGGAGGACACTCTGCTAAGTGAAATAATTCAGAAAGAGAAAGACAAATACTGTATGATCTCATTCATATGTGAAATCTAAAAATGTCAAACTCACAGAAAGAGCAAAATAGTAGTTGGTCAGAGCTGGAGTGCGAAAAATGGGGAGATGCTTGACAAAGGGTACAGCTATAAGATGAATGGGTTCTGGGGATCCAATGTACAGTATAATGACTATACTTAGAGATACAGTATTATATACTTGAAATTTGCTAAGAAAGTAAATCTTAAGTGTTCTCAACAAACACAAAACAACAGTAACTATGTGAGATGATGGGTGTGTTAACTTGATTGCGGTAATCATTTCACACTATATACACATATCAAACCATTACCCTGTACACCTTGAATCTGTAGTTTGCTCAGTCACTCAGTCATGTCCAACTGTTTGTGAACCCATGGACTGTAGCCCACCAGCCTCCTCTGTCCATGGAATTTTCCAGGCAAGAATACTGCAGTGGGTTGCCATTTCCTGCTTCAGGGAATCTTCCTGACCCAGGGATTGAACCTGCATGTGCTGCATCTCCTGTACTGGCAGGAAAATTCTTTACCACCGCTGAGCCACCTGGGAAGTCCTTAAATATATGCAATTTTATTTGTCAATTGTATGTCAATAAAGCTGGGGGAAGAAAACTAAGCACGCAATCTAAAGACGAAAAAAAGTTATACTAATACTACTATTACACAAATGTTTTTGCACTTTCTCATTGGTAATTGTCTCCAGAAAATTTTGAAGCAATAAAAGAAAATTAGTTTCACCACTTTAATTTATATTTTAAATTTATCTAGTTTGATCATGTAACTTATTTATCACACTTGGTTCTAAATGACCACTGGCTACATCAAAAATAAACCTAAAAAATTAAGATATGCCACCCCAGAAAATAATGAAAAGGATATATACTAGGAACTATTTAAGGCAATGCCAAAGAATGCTCAAACTACCACACAATTGCACTCATCTCACATGCTAGTAAAGTAATGCTCAAAATTCTCAAAGCCAAGCTTCAGCAATACATGAACCGTGAACTTCCAGATGTTCAAGCTAGTTTTAGAAAAGGCAGAGGAACCAGAGATCAAATTGCCAACATCCGATGGATCATCGAAAAAGCAAGAGAGTTCCAGAAAAACATCTATTTCTGCTTTATTGACTATGCCAAAGCCTTTGACTGTGTGGATCACAATAAACTGTGGAAAATTCTGAAAGAGATGGGAATACCAGACCATCTGACCTGTCTCTTGAGAAACCTGTAGGCAGGTCAGGAAGCAACAGTTAGAACCGGACATGGAACAACAGACTGGTTCCAAATAGAAAAAGGAGTACGTCAAGGCTGTATATTGTCACCCTGCTTATTTAACTTCTATGCAGAGTACATCATGAGAAACGCTGGGCTGGAAGAAACACAAGCTGGAATCAAGATTGCCGGGAGAAATATCAATAACCTCAGATATGCAGATGACACCACCCTTACGGCAGAAAGTGAAGAAGAACTAAAGAGCCTCTTGATGAAAGTGAAAGAGGAGAGTGAAAAAGTTGGATTAAAGCTCAACATTCAGAAAACTAATATCATGGCCTCTGGTCCCATCACTTCATGGCAAATAGATGGGGAAACAGTGGAAACAGTGTCAGACTTTATTTTGGGGGGCTCCAAAATCACTCCTGATGGTGACTGCAGCCATGAAATTAAAAGACGCTTACTCCTTGGAAGGAAGGTTATGGCCAACCTAGATAGCATATTTAAAAGCAGAGACATTACTTTGCCAACAAAAGTCTGTCTAGTCAAGGCTATGGTTTTTCCAGTGGTCATGTATGGATGTGAGAGTTGGACGGTGAAGAAAGCTGAGCGCCACAGAATTGATGCTTTTGAACTGTGGTGTTGGAGACGATTCTTGAGAGTCCCTTGGACTGCAAGGAGATCCAATCAATCCATCTTAAAGGAGGTCAGTCCTGGGTGTTCATTGGAAGGTCTGATGTTGAAGCTGAAACTCCAATACTTTGGACACCTCATGCGAAGAGTTGACTCACTGGAAAAGACCCTAATGCTGGGTAGGACTGGGGGCAGGAGGAGAAGGGGACGACAGAGGATGAGATGGTTGGATGGCATCACTGACTCGATGGACATGGGTTTGGGTAGACTCTGGGAGTTGGTGATGGACAGAGAGGCCTGGCGTGCTGCAATCCATGGGGTCGCAAAGAGTTGGACACGACTGAGCGACTGAACTGAACTGAACTGATTTCCCCAAAAAGGAGTATGCATAAAATGAATATACAATCTTCTATGAGCATTTTGAGGGAAAACAGCACTTATGTGGATATACTACTGCTGGCACTAGCAAAGAAACTTGGACACTACATCTTTAAATCACTATGCTTTATAATTACAACTATTACCACAGTAGTTTTCATTTTCTATATATCAAAATATTCTTTGTCTTAAATCTTCCTTTCATGAGAGGAATCAAAGCCAAGTCCTTTATAGGGACCCCACAGTCTTCCCCTTGGAGGACTTGGCAGGCTTTGTAGCTTCAACAAATTGATGTTACTCCTGCTACTTCACATAAACCTTCACTTCAAGTTTGGTGTGTCTGCTACCACATTGCCCAATTCTTCCAGTCTTCCAAATACTACGAAGAAGCTTCCCAGAAATTCCTGTTTGAATCAGCAAAAACAATTTGGTGTCATCAGCAGATTTCACCATTTCCTTTTGGAGTCATTAAAACATTAAACAAGCACGATCTTGGTATCAACCCTCGGAGTTCCGATGATTAACCTCTCTCCAGCTGAAGTCAAGCCATTCTCGGCTATGTTGTGATTACCATCATAGGACCAGGACGTGTTTATTTGCTAAAAGCTTAAACTCTGGTGGATATTTTTTAACTGAAAGTTGCAAAATGCATTAGGAAAGTAAGGAGGAAAAAGTTCCCAAAGGAAAGGCCAAAGAAACCAGCAAAAGAAACAGCTTCTACTTGAGCAGTCTTATCCAAGCACTCAACCACCTCATATTCCACTCTTTCTGAAACCTCAAGCAAAGGCTGACCTTTGCCCTCCAAGTATTTACTTCTTTTCTAATCAGATGATAAACTTTATTAAGTATATTTGAAAATTCTACATAAATTATAACTAGCAGATCCAACTATTTTATCAGCTTTTTCCCCTCTTCATTATATTTGAAGGGAAAAAAGCTAACAGTCCTCACTCAGAAAGTGATAAGGCAACAAACAGCTTCCTCCTCAATTGAAACTGTACTCTGACCCAGAGAAATCACTCTCTCTTGCATTCAAGAGCAAATCTGCTTGAAGCTTTCATTCCACTTTCCGAGCCTGCTCTCTGCAGCTGCATAAAAGATGAGACATGGGAATGAAAGAAAACTAGATTGGAGCCAAAAAGCAATACTGCCTGTATGCAAACTCACTCAAAGAGCAGCAAGGCTCCTATACATCCCTTCTCACTTTTTCCATTCTAGCAGAACCCTAGCCAAAAGGAGGAGGCGGTGTACTATACCTGCCCAATCCTGTTGAAAACGACTTCCCATATATAATCAAGGAAAGGGTAAGTTCACTGGACGCACCTGCCCCGCCTCCCCCACCCAACCCCCAACCCCCTCTCCCCACCCCCATCCCTAGTCTTGACACAGCCCCTGTGGTGCTGTCAGATCAACCTTTAGCTCTAAACTAGATGGAATGAGGCAGGATCAAGGGAATGACTGGAAAGACGCTCACAGGTCATCATCATCTTAAGATGCCCATGGAGTAAGAGAATGGCAGAGACACTGCAGCAGTAAGCAGAACTTACTTCACCTGTCTTACCCCATGCACCATCAAGGCAGAATCTTCCCCTCCCAAAAGGCTGATTCTGCAGTAGACTTTCAGAAAGCCTGGCAGTGCATTAGCCTCCATGCAAAGGTGTCAGGTAAGCATAACCCCAGCAATCTACTCAGGCCAACAGTGAAGCGCACAATTGAAAAAGTTCACTCTCACAATCAAGGGCTTCCCAGGTGGCTCAGACGGTAAAGAATCTGCCTGCAATGCAGAAGACCTGGGTTCAGTCCTTGGGTCGGAAAGATCCCCTGGTGAAGGGAATGGCTACCCACTCCAGTCTTCTTGCCTGGGAAATCCCATGGACAGAGGAGCCTGAAGGGCTACAGTTCATGGGGTTGCAAAGGGTCAGACATGACTGAGTGACTAACACACACACGCACCATCAAGATCAAACTCTGCTGGGATTAGAAGGGCATTCTCAAGGATTTTTACTCAGATGTCATTACAGCTCCATGTTATTTTTAATGCTGTTCCTTGGATTTTGCCCCACACAGAATTCCCAAGTCACAAGAGGATCATGAACAATGTCCAGATGTATAAAATGCAAAAATACCTCCCTCCTACTTGTGGATTCCAAGATAAACACCACAAGAAGCACGTGTGACTAAACTCAGGGTCCATTCCAAATTAAATACTGCATCACGTGCACAGTGCAGGGCTTAAAAAACAAAACTGCACAAATATTCTACACGGTTCATAAGCCCGACTTGGGCAAGCACATGACCACATTGTAAGAAGGAAACATGAATTGGAGAGTAGGGGTAAAGGGTGAGAAAAGACTCAGGCGTGACCTTTCCCAGAAAATTGGTGCTATTTTTAGCCAACACTTGTATCATACAGGACATAGATGAAAGAAGAAATAGTATTTTTCTTTGTTTTCTTTCTACTGATGGCTCTCAATTCTAAAACCACCCAGCAAATAAGAAAACTCTACAAATACTTCAAAATCCCTAGCTAAGTCATGCACAAACACCATTAAATACACACACACACACACATACACACACATGCACAAACAGAGGTAATGAATACTTAAATGTCTAGCCAGCCAGTCCAGACAGAATCCTTTTGACTTATAAACTGGGTTCTACACAGAGTACATGGAACCTTAGGGAGCACAGAAATAGGGCATTCAGGTTATATGAAAAAAAAATCTACATTATTTTTATTATATTTTAAAAAATCAAACTAAAAAAAAAAAAGGATGGGTGGATGAATAGATACTGTTCAGAGAAAGTCTGGCTGAGTTCAGTCTTTCTCCCATAATTTATCTTAAGTAAATGCTTCTAATGAATCGAGATTGGGAAATGTTTACTAAAATATCTTGATTTTTTTAAAACTTATATACCATTTACTAGATACAAAAGAGTATGTATACTATGTAGGTTACTGAGGCATAATGATAAAATATATACTCATGAACCCATCACCCAATTTATGAATCAGAATAGTCCCCATCCCAGTGAAGTTACACATGGGCTCCTCTTGCATTCCATCTTTCTGTCTCGCTCCCGAAGATCATCAATATTCTGATAATGCATTTATTCTTGCCTCTTATAAAGTAATTTTTACCACAACTGATGGCATGTTCTAATGTATTTGCTAATCCCTCTTTGTGCATGTTTCCACAATGGGGAGGGAGGAAAAAGTAAAGTCCTTCAAGTGTTAGTCACTCAGTCGCGTCCCCATGAACTTTACAATCCCATGAACTGTAGCCCACCAGGCTCCTCTGTCCATGGAATTCTCCAGGCAAGAATACCAGAGTGGGTAGCCATTCCCTTCTCCAAGGTATCTTCCTGACCCAGAGATCTAACTGGGGTCTCCTGCATGGTAAGGCAGATTCTTAACCACCTAAGCCACCAGGGAAGCCATTACCTCAATGTATTTTTTTTTAAAAAAAGAAGTATCTTTTTGCCTATCTTCCCCCAAATTTAAGTACCTCATGATCCGGAATTACGTCTCTAACTTACCAGTACCTAACAAAGTTATGGGCATAGCTGCTGCTGCCGCTGCTAAGTCGCTTCAGTCGTGTCCGACTCTGTGCGATCCCATAGACGGCAGCCCGCCAGGCTCCGCTGTCCCTGGGATTCCCCAGGCAAGAACACTGGAGTGGGTTGCCATTTCCTTCTCCAATGCATGAAAGTGAAAAGTGAAAGTGAAGTCGCTCAGTCATGTCTGACTCTTGGCGACCCCATGGACTGCAGCCTACCAGGCTCCTCCATCCATGGGATTTTCCATGCAAGAGTACTGGAGTGGGTTGCCATTAGAATAAGTGCTAAATAATTGTTTTTCAATTCATCTTTCAAATCAGAGCCCCAGTGTCTTAAATGTTCCACAGTAGAGCTGGTCAGCAACAATCAAGATTGCTCCTTTAATCATTGCCTTTCTTCTATGACAGAATTCTGGGAACCAAGGACCAAGTTTATCAATTATCTTCCTAGACTCTGAATCAATATATAATAACAGTCACTACATAACCTCATTACACACTAGATAAAATCTTAGGTGGTACTGAAATTATCAAATGTGACTATTCCTCTAGAGTCATACAGTGCTGACTCCTTACTTGGAGAGCACATTATCACACACAAAAGTTTAATACGTATTTGAGCTACATTTAACCAGACATGCCAATGAGACATGGAGGTGTCAACTGTTTTTTACTTAAAGACAGCATCATCTACAAAGCAAGCCAAACTGACAGAGAAGTCCCCACTATTTGACAGCAAAGAGTTTCACAATCACCTTAAACATTACTTACTGAACACACGTGTCTTCGAGGCTGTGTTCTTAAGGATAAACCTACAACTTCAATTACATGACCATTATGCAAAACGGTTGATTACAAATTTGTCCATCAGCCCAGAACAGCAAAAGTAGACAGTTTATGCCATTCTGGATTTAAAATTTTATTGTGTGGCCTCTCCTAAAATTATGTTAGAGAACTTCTCTGATATTTCTTTATTCTGAACAAAGCACAGATTAAGAAGAAAAAAGTATCTCTCTGGGTGTAAAAAGGAGTCAGGAGAGAATGTGCCAGAAGAACTTAGGCCAGTCATAAGACATCAATCTAAAAGATCTTTCTAAAGAGACAACTGTACTGTTATTCCGAAAGACTTAACAATTTACACTTTAGAAAGAAAAGTTTAGGGAACTGTTCACACGAGTGCACCTATAATCTGGAATTAGTGCTATTCTAAAAAAAAAAAAACAAAAATTAAAAAAAAAAATAAATTTGAAGTACTGCAGCATATGCCAGGCTACTTTACCAAACCCAAACCTTTTCACATAATACAGCTGAAAAGTCTTGGTCAAGAATCCGTAACAGTTTTGATAGGTCATTCCAGGAAAAAGTTTCGGGACATTGAATATCATTCTCAGAAGACTCTTAGTATTCTCTTTCAAACACTCCATGAAAAAAAGAAAAAAAAAATCACTCATCTGTACCTATCACTTGCTACCTACGACCATTTCTTAATTTATCTCAGTCGAGTTTAAAATATCTTCACTGTTACTACTACACTTTGAAATCAAGCTACAGGTGTGGTAAGGGGACCAAGACTGTTCTTGACCACAGGATGAGACCAGCCAAAAAGACGTGCAAGTGATCCAACCACCTCACGGTGTCACTCCATGTTCATGTCCATCAGAGCAGTTCACCTGCCCATTACTAGTAGAAAAACATGACACAGACATCACATTTTCTCTCCTCCATCATCTAAATTAGGTGTTTGGTAGCCCAAGGGCAACTCTCACTGAACCTACAGTCAAAGAAAGACAACAGCTTGTAGCACTGTGATATTGATCAACTGTGAGGATAGTTCTCTTATAGTGATTTGACCAGAGCTGAACTACTGCCATCCCTGCTGGAACCAGTTGATCCTTTGTTGCTTTTTGTCTTTAGCTGTATCTGTAAAAGCATACACTGCCTGAACCACAAAAGAGGGAAATAATTATTCTTTTCTCACAGTCACAGAGAGTGACTGTTAACTAGGTAGGGGGTTTCTTTGGAGGGGTGATGAAAATGTTTTGGCATTAGATAGTGGTGACAGTTGCACAAATTTGTGAATATGCTAAAAAAAACCCACAACAGTCTTATCTACTTTAAAAGGGTGAGTTGTATGATATGTGAATATCTCAATATTCACATGTCTCAGTAAAGCTGTTTTAAAAACATTTCTGTTATTTGAAGGCTTTCTGTAATGTGTTCTTTATAAAACAACAAGCATTTTGAGGTCTATAATGATACATCTATTTCATGATGTGCATTATTGAATAGTAAAGCTCTTGCATTCAACAAATGTTGATCTACTGTCACCGACTTCTGGGGGAGTAGAATTCACCCACTGTGAAATCTGTCTTCCTGTCTTTTACTCCTCAACTTTGACAATTTTAATGCACATTTTTGTAAGACAAGGTCCTCAGCAGGCCCTAAAGCCTGAAGTATTAATAATAGGTGCCATCAGTCTCTATTATATTAGAAATATAGAGAACTACAGCTGGACTATTTACCTATGGTGAAGCAACAGAATCCAACATTAAAATCTGAGTTGTATTGACAAACCCATCTCTATCTGATGAAGGGTGCATTATTTGGTTATCTCTGAAAGTGTACTCCATCTTATACTTCAAGTCTACACACTCTCCCATGCATATGAAAAGTGTTAAAGAAAGGGCTTTCTGGCATATTGAAAAAATACCTCTTGCAGAAGGGAGCCCTATTAGGAATCTATCTTTTACTGAGTTCACTACTGAATACGATTTACTCATCCTCTCAACCAAAATTTGTTGAGTACTCACACCTACCAAACATTGGGATTACATAAATGAATTAAATTAGACACAGACTCTACCATAAAAGAACTCACTATTATGGAGACACACAGAATGCCTTGTAAACAGGCAATGGCAGCAGTGTGCTACAGCTGAGGAGGGAATACTGGGCTATTGGGAGAGTGTTCGAGGTCAGAAGCCTGAATTCTGGAACGAGCCAAGAAGGCTGCAGACTCTAATCAGGAGCTGGCTACTGAGGGCCCTCTCTGAACCCATCATTTATTCAACACACTTGGACACCTCTACACCCCCTCACCTATTAATAAGAGTCCAAAAGTGAACTATATGCTCTGGATTCCTGAAGAATTAGACCTCAAGCAGCTAATTTTCAAATACTTGAATAAGAATACTTTCTTTGAAATTCTAGAAAAGGTTTTCTCCAGTAGAGGAACGAAACAGAGGATATGAAACAAACAAAACTAAAATTTTAAAGTATTTTTTTCCATATTATTTAACATACTCCACAAAGAAAGGGTCAAGATTTTAAGTTCAGATTTTTTAAGCTCCCTTTACCTTTATAAACTCGCAGAGAGTAGGGAGAACATCTTGTTAACCATGGTATCCTCAGTTGACTCTCATTAAATGAGAGTCAAGTGAATAAACACAGAAATAAATCAGCAACAAGCGGCATAGGAGCCATTTTCCTGAGGTAATTACTGATGGTATTTGACAACCTCCTCACTCCAGTACTCTTGCCTGGAAAATCCCATGGACGGAGGAGCCTGGTAGGCTATATAGTCCATGGGCTCACTAAGAGTCGGACACGACTGAGCGACTTCACTTTAACTTTTCCCTTTCATGCACTGGAGAAGGAAATGGCATCCCACTCCAGTATTCTTGCCTGGAGAATCCTAGGGACGGCGGAGCCTGGTGGGCTGCCGTCTATAGGGTCGCACAGAGTCGGACACGACTGAAGCAACTTACCAGTTCACAGTATATCTGATTACTTTCTCCTCTTCTCTCTTCTTGCCCTTTGACTTCTTTTCTCTCTATCGTCATCCCTTCCTTTCTTCTTTTTTCTCTTATTTTAAATGTGTCTTAGGATTGGCACCAACTCTTCTCACTGGCCACTGCTTTGCTACACTGACCCCAGTGGTAGCAAAGGAGGACCTGCATTTTCTAATTATAGAGCACCCCCTAGTGGTCTAAGCTCCCTTTATCCAGAGGAACCACATAATAAAACTGAAAAACCTGAAAGTTAACCAAGAAATGGGTTTCCCCAGTGGTTCAGTGGTAAAGAATCTGGTTACCAAGCAGGAAACCGAGTACTGGTTCGGGAAGATCCCCTGAGGAGGAAATAGCAACCCATTCCAGTATTCTTGCCAGAGAAATCCCATGGAGAGAGGACCCTGGTAGGCTACAGTCCATGGGATTGCAAAAGAGCTGGACACTGAGCGACCAAATAACAACAACTAAGAAACACTAATGAATCACAGTTCTGTTGTGCCAGTTAGGTCTTCTAGCAACACCAGAGACATTAAACCAGGCCTCCTCTGAGGATACTGATTTGTCAGGTCGAGGGTGAACTTTAGAGGTTTTCTTGTTCTACTTCGCTTTAATTTTCTACATGATTCTTATGATCACATAAATTTGAGAAACACTGTCCTAGGAGGAAATAATTAAATCTCTGAGTATGGCAGGCCTGCTCTATGAGATGGAGCTCATGTATTTCCCAGGTCCTTCCTCTTAATCTACGTCACAAAAAAAACAGACAAAAAGTTTGCCATTTCCACAGATAGTACTGCATCTCCCTATCTGGCTTCTTAATCCATACTTTTCTTGGGATGATCTTCTCTCTTTACTCATTTGGTAAATATCATTTTTAGTACTTCTAACCCTCTATTTGGGCTTCCCAGGTGACGCTAGTGGTAAAGAACCCACCTGCAAATGAAGGAGACATAAGAGACATGGGTTCTATCACTGGGTCAGGAAGATCCCCTGGAGGAGGGCATGGCAACCCACTGCAGTATTCTCGCCTGTAGAATCCAATGGACAGAGGAGCCTGGCAGGCTACAGTCCATAGGGTCGCAAAGAGTCAGACTTAGCACAACACAGCAACAACCCTCTATTTTATTACATTTACTTGTTTATAAATTAATTTCTTTAGGACTAAGAATTATCAGAGGGCAGGAATAATGTGCTAACTTATCCTGTGTTCCCAGCAGATTAACTGATGTTCCCAGGTCATATATTACAGAATGACCATATTTTGTAGGAACTTAACTACCATAAAATCTTACATAGTATTAAAACTTTAAAATAATAAACTCCATTTTGACTATCTTTTTCTCCCCCTGCAATTTTTCTTTATATACTCACTCTATACATCTGTACAGTATATATATTAACTATTGCTATTTAGTTGCTCATTCATGTCTAACTCTTTGTGACCCCATGGATTGCAGCGCTGAGTGAGAAATTAGACAAGACATAGATATCATTCCATATTTATATGTGAGAAATACTTATGTGACACAAAACTGCTACATTTTCTATTATAGCCAAAGCGTACCAAAAAATGCAAAGTCTAAGCCAAACAGTAAAATTTGAATTTGCATGCAATCAATCTCCAACTATAAAATAACTTTATAGTGAAGAATTCCACACACAAAAAAGGTCACTATTACATTGGGAGAACATTACCATATTAGCAGAAGTCAATGGGGTATAAGTTATCTTGGGAGGACAAAATAAATTATTATATTAAAAATTCAGTTGTTTTTTATACCTAAATTAACAACTGAAAGTTTTTTCTCTTGTACTATTCCACACTCATTGTAAAAACAAGACATTCTTACAAACATATAGTGTCATATATACAAAAATAAAAACTGGTAAATGCTTATAAATATACATATATATATTTTAAATTCTTTAAACTAATAATAAGCAATAGTTTCCCCCACCCATCCCCTGAAAAAGAAAAAGACTTTCTTTCCTAGACTGTGGAATGATTTTTCAGCTAGTCCAAAGTCAGCTTCAAGCTGCTGGTTTGACAGTTCAATTATAGATGCTGAAGGAGCTAAATACTAGACTTCTAAACCTACATTCCAACTATGGGTGGTCTAGGAGAAGGGTACTAAGCTTTCCAAACCTTCACAGACTACAATAATTACCTACTTCCTTGTGCATATGCCACACTACAGTGTAAGTTGCTTTAAGCTGGGAACAGTTTATCCCCTAGCTCTCTGAAAGAGCTATGAATCTCCTTCAGAAAAGTCAAACACATCAAATGTCAGTTCAATCTTCTTCTTAGAGACATGTTCCCTGGGGCTTACACCCTTCTGCCCTAACTGTATGTACCTTAAACTCTAGACCTGCTATTTAGTGTTATCCTGGACTTTATTTCATCATCATTCTAGGAATCTCCTTTATGTCTCTCTAGTGTTATATCCTATTTTCCTAATAGCTTCCCAAGGAAGGATGTACCAGGAGATAAATTTTCTGAGACCTTGCACATTGGAAAATATTGTCATTTTATCCTTATAACTAACTGTTTGGCTGGACATAGAAATCTATGTTTGATCATTTTCCCTCAGAACCTTAAAGGCACTAATCCATTGTCTATTTGCATCCTGTATTACTTTTGAGAAGTCTAACACTCTGCTAATTTCTAATCCTTTCTTTGTGACTTGCTTCTTTTCTCTGCTGCTCTAAAATGTTCTGGTACTGTTTCTCCCCACCCCACCCCCTATTCTTAGGGCTGAGCACTTTCCACTTAGGAATTCTTGCCCTTCAGTTATGGAATTTTTTCTTGTCCTGTTTCACTCATAATTTCCTCTTTTCATTTTCGTTGGTCTGTGTCTCTGAGAGTCCCATTAGGAAGAAGTTAAACCTCCTACATGGATTCTGTATGACTTTTGCATCCCTCTGATTTTCATTTTCTGAGAGATTTCCTCAGTCTTCCAAACTATTATTTTTCATTTTGCTATTATATTCAATGAACCCTTTTCCCCTGAATATCTGGTTTTGCAACTTCTAATGAGATGGTATGGACCTAACAGAAGCAGAAGATATTAAGAAGAGGTGGCAAGAATACACAGAAGAACTGTACAAAAAAGATCTTCATAACCCACATAATCATGATGGTGTGATCACCAACCTAGAGCCAGACATCATGGAATGTGAAGTCAAGTGGGCCTTAGGAAGCATCACTACGAACAAAGCTAGTGGAGGTGATGGAATTCCAGTTGAGCTATTTCAAATCCTCAAAGATGATGCTGTGAAAGTGCTGCATTCAATATGTCAGCAAATTTGGAAAACTCAGCAGTGGCCACAGGACTGGAAAAGGTCAGTTTTCATTCCAATCCCAAAGAAAGGCAATGCCAAAGAATGCTCAAACTACCGCACAATTGCACTCATCTCACATGCTAGTAAAGTAATGTTCAAAATTCTCCAAGCCAGGCTTCAACAATACGTGAACCATGGACTTCCAGATGTTCAAGCTGGTTTTAGAAAAGGCAGAGGAATCAGAGATCAAATTGCCAACATCCGCTGGATCATCAAAAATGCAAGGGAGTTCCAGAAAAACATCTATTTCTGCTTTATTGACTATGTCAAAGCCTTTGACTGTGTGGATCACAATAAACTGGAAAATTCTGAAAAAGATGGGAATACCAGACCACCTGACCTGCCTCTTGAGAAACCTGTATGCAGGTCAGGAAGCAACAGTTAGAACTGGACATGGAACAACAGACTGGTTCCAAACAGGAAAAGGAGTACGTCAAGGCTGTATATTGTCACCCTGCTTATTTAACTTACATACAGAGTACATCATGAGAAACACTGGGCTGGAGGAAGCACAAGCTGGAATCAAGATTGCTGGGAGTAATATCAATAACCTCAGATATGCAGATGACACCACTCTTATGGCAGAAAGTGAAGAAGAACTAAAGAGCCTCTTGATGAAAGTGAAAGAGGAGAGTGAAAAAGTTGGCTTAAAGCTCAACGTTCAGAAAACTAAGACCATGGCATCTGATCCCATCACTTCATGGCAAATAGATGGGGAAACAGTGGAAACAGAGGCTGACTCTATTTTGGGGGGCTCCAAAATCACTGCTGTTGGTGATTGCAGCCATGAAATTAAAAGACGCTTACTCCTTGGAAGGAAAGTTATGACCAACCTACATAGCATATTAAAAAGCAGAGACATTACTTTGTCAACAAAGGTCCATCTAGTCAAGGCTATGGTTTTTCCAGTAGTCATGTATGGATGTGAGAGTTGGACGGCGAAGAAAGCTGAGTGTGGAAAAATTGATGCTTTTGAACTGTGGTGTTGGAGAAGACTCTTGAGAGTCCCTTGGACTGCAAGGAGATCCAACCACTCTATCCTAAAGGAGATCAGTCCTGGGTGTCCACTGGAAGGACTGATGTTGAGGCTGAAACTCCAATATTTGGCCACCTGATGCGAAGAGCTGACTCATTTGAAAAGATCCTGATGCTGGGAAAGATTGAGGGCAGGAGGAGAACTGAACTGATTCTTGTTTCATGTAGCAATATATTCTCTGATCTCATACAGATAATTATGTCAGGCACTGTGCTAAGTGATTTATATTCACCATACTGAATCACCACAAGCAACCTGTGGGTATATGTTCTTATGCCTTTGTGGATGCCTAACAGACATCTCAAACTATATATATATATATATATATATATATATATACAAAATATATATAGGAGAAGGCAATGGCACCCCACTCCAGTACTCTTGCCTGGTAAATCCCATGGACAGAGGAGCCTGGTAGGCTATAGTTCATGGGGTCGCTAAGAGTCAGACACAACTGAGCGACTTCACTTTTCACTTTTCCCTTTCATGCACTGGAGAAGGAAATGGCAACCCACTCCAGTATTCTTGCCTGGTGAATCCCAGGGACGGCAGAGCCTGGTGGGCTGCCGCCTATGGGGTCGCACAGAGTCGGACACGACTGAAGTGACTTAGCAGCAGCAGCAGCATAATATATATACACAGAACTGAACTCCTGATCTTTTCCCTAAAACTCACTCTACCCACAGTCTTCCTCTTGACAGTTAACAATTCCTCCATCCTGTTCTTCAGGTCAAAAGCCTAGGCTCCTCTTTTTGTCTCACACAACATATCTAAACCATCAGAAAATTCTGTTGGCTGAGCCTACAAAATGCATACAGAATTCAGCCATTCTCACCATCTTCAGTGCTACTACTACGTCACCATCAACCTAAGTTACAATGAAAGCCTCCTAACAGTTCTCTTTTTTCTTTTTTTCACCCCCAACAATCTGTTCTCAAGGCAGAGAGAGTCTTTTAAAACTTCACTGAAAACTTCATTCAAACATCACCTTCTCGGTGATGCCAACCCTGATTACCCTACTTCTGTACCCACTCTCTTCCCTAATCCATTTCTCCATGATCCTGCTCTTCTCTTTCCCTTCTTACAGCAATTATGATTTTTGAACACACAATTTCTCCTTGCTCTTCCCCACAACTAGAACGTAAGCAGCAGAAAGGAAAAGACCTTTATTGTTTTGTTTATTGATGCATCCCCAACACGTGGAAGAGTAGTTAATAACAAACATGTTGGATGAATAAATGAATAACTTTCATATATAAGACAAGTGAGGCGTACAGCAATCAACTTGTCTAAGGATACACATCCAAAACATGAAAAACCGGGTTAAGATCCATGCTGGGCTGGTGCCAAAGTCCACATGTTTAAGTTAGACTGCCCCCTGTCCATGTCTATGATTAAAATGAGGTGAATCCTTCATAGACTTCCAGGCTTTGCAAGTTTTTTTCTTACGTTTCTAACAAAGGAAAATATGTAACTCTTTGTTTAAATTCTGAGGGAGAGTGTTTATGCAAATATGTGAGGCTGCAGAGGTGATGGCATTTAACTCAATAAAAGCCAGTAGATTAAGCAAGACTGGAAAATTCCTTTAGTCCTTCAGCAACCTTCATGGGAACAAGGCTGCCAGAGAAATATCTTAGTAGGAATCTCTGACCCCTAGCAGGATACATACTGCTTCCTCCCACTTGTACTTATTAGGCAAGGCGTGCCTTTGCAGTACATACTATATGACTGTATCCAGGATTTTCCAATCTGTACTCCAAAGATTTACTTTAAACACATGCTATTATGTATTTTATCTGGACTATTGAAAAGTTTTTGGCTGCTTCCACTATTCCTATTCAAACATCTAAATTGCATATTTTCCATAAATAAAAGGAAAACAAGCCTCAGGCTCCAAAAGGAAATATTACTTTTTGTATTGGCAGCCCTAGAAAGGAAAGATAGAGACTCATACATGTTGTTACTTTAGATGACACTAACAAAGAGAACCAATACTGTGGTACAAGTATGCCATATGATAAATATTCTCTGTGTTATGTAAGAATGACACATTTCATACCCTAAAGTCAAGAGGAAAGCTGGGAGGAGGCCTTCTATTCATCTCTGGCAGTAGATCTGGGAGGCAGGACTAAAGCTGCAGAAAAACAGAACCGTGATGCTTATTTTCACATTCACTACTTACCTGATGTCATTTCCCTCCAGCAAGGGTGGAAGAATCCAATAAAGCTAGAGGAATCAGTTCTGGGGGAAAAACAGTAAGCTATTGCCAAAGTAAGGGAGGAAGCAAGCAGTGCAGAGTCTATGTCCAAAGAATTCATTCAGGCATTTTTCCTTTCTCCAAATTACTACAACTTTTTCATTCACTACTAAACTCAAGTCCATCCAATAAACTTTACTCAGTTATTGCAGCAAACAGCTGCTGCTTTTTTGCCTGACTGGCACCTAATCCTCCCTTCTTCTGCTACAATAAATACACCCCATTTCTTTTGGAAAACTACCCCTCCAGTCTCTCAGATGATGTGTTTTGGGGAGGAACATGCATCCCCATCAGAAGGAGTGGAATGTGCCATTGGGGTCCAGCAGGAACCACAAACCCTGCTGCCACCGTTGGCATATGATGGAGCTAGTCCAGCCAGAATGAACTCCAAGGATTTGTACAGTAGCTACAAAGAGGTGAAGACATAAATCTCTAAAATCTCATAAATCTCATAAATCTAAATCTCTTCTGCCAAAAGTAGACCCTGAGGATGAGGGTAACACTAACAAAAGTAGAACAGAAAGATCAAGAGAAAGAAGACTGAGTTCTGATAAAAATCATTTGAGCCTTTGGATTAAATCTCACTTGAAGCTAGACAACGTGTATGTGTGTGTGCACACTGTAAATATATGTGCACGTGCATATATATATATATATATTCTAATATAAGGCATTCCATAAACATTAACAATTGCCTTAAGGAGCGATCTGGAAAAACTGGAAGTTCGAAAACAAGGCAAAGCTCCATTTTCAGGGTTACAGTCATATAAGTATTTTATTCACTCAAGCTACTAGCAAAGTCCAAAAATACAATAGAGGCAGAGTGATAACAATATTTCTAGAATTATTTCCACTATCTTAATGTGCAGACATTCAGTCTTTGATTAATTAACCAAGTGAATAGTGAGATGTGTTGCTATTAAAAACAGCATTCTCTTTCCCATTGAACAGTTTTACTGATCATTCCAAATCCTTTTCCTTTCTCACTTGCTTCCTTCTTCTGTCCATTTCAACTTCATTTCCTCTCTCTACTTAGATCTTCCCAGCACTAAGTTAGAAATTCTAGCAGTCTTACTATACCAAAATTAGAGCATCATTCATTAACTTGATAAAATAATATATATTTCAGTCCTAAAGCCAACATCTTACTTAATAAACACTAGAGATGCAACATGATCTAATGCAAGGCAAGGATGTCTACTATCTCCACTATTATTCAACACTGGACTGACAGTATTAGCCAATGAAATGGGCAAGAAGCTTATAAATTGGAAAAAAATAAAATTAAACAACTATTTTCAAATGACGGAGGAGGGTACATAGAAAATCTTAGTGAATCAATAAAATAAACTAATTAAAACAATAAAATAATTTAATAAGGTAGCAAGATATAAAATTAAAATATAGAAAACAATAGCCTTCATATGCAAGCATACTAAATAGTTAAAGGATATGGTGGACAAGAAAATTCTACTTAATATAACAACAAATAAGATAAAAGGCTTAGGAACAAATTAACAAGAAATGTGCAAAACTTATATGACAGAAACTTTAAGACACTCGAAAGGTACAAAAATAGACTTGAACAAATGAAAAGATATCTGGTGTTCTTGGACAGGATAACTAAGCATCATAAAATTGTAAGTTCTCCTTGAATTAACTTCTAAATTTAATAAAATCCTAATAAAAATACTAATAAACTTTTTTGGGGAGCTAGACAACTTTCTGCCTTATGGCAGAAAGTGAAGAAGAACTAAAGAGCCTCTTGATGAAAGTGAAAGAGGAGAGTGAAAAAGTTGGCTTAAAGCTCAACGTTCAGAAAACTAAGATCATGGCCTCTGGTCCCATCACTTCATGGGGAATAGATGGGGAAACAGTGGAAACAGTGTCAGACTTTATTTTTTTGGGCTCCAAAATCACTGCAGATAGTGATTGCAGCCATGAAATTAAAAGACGCTTACTCCTTGGAAGGAAGGTTATGACCAACCTAGATAGCATATTAAAAAGCAGAGACATTACTCTGCCAACAAAGGTCCGTCTAGTCAAGGCTACGGTTTTTCCAGTAGTCACGTATGGACGTGAGATTTGGACGGTGAAGAAAGCTGAGTGCCGAAGAACTGATGCTTTTGAACTGTGGTGTTGGAGAATACTCTTGAGAGTCTCTTGGACTGAAAGAAGATTCAACCAGTCCATTCTAAAGGAGATCAGTCCTGGGTGTTCATTGGAAGGACTGATGTTGAAGCTGAAACTTCGATACTTTGGCCACCTCATGCGAAGAGTTGACTCACTGGAAAAGACCCTAATGCTGGGAAGGATTGGGGGCAGGAGGAGACGGGGACGACAGAGGATCAGATGGCTAGATGGCATCACCGACTCGATGCACATGGGTTTGGGTAGACTCCGGGAGTTGGTGATGGACAGGGAGGCCTGGCGTGCTGCAGTTCACGGGGTCGCAAAGAGTCAGACATGACTGAGCGACTGAACTGAACTAAGACAACTTGGAAAAATAAACAAGTAAAGATATCCGGGAAAACACTGAAAAAGAAAAGCTATAAGAGGGAACTAGCCCTACCAAAATTAGAACATAAAATATCTATAATTAAAATATTAAACAGCACACAAATAGACTACGAAAGAGATTCCAAAATCAGATATGTATTTACATATCGAAACTTAGTAATAATAAAGATGGTATCTCAAATCACTACAACAAAGGTGAATTTTAGAAAGAAAGAAAGAAAAAGAGAGAGAGGAAGAAAGAAAGATGGTGGAACTGTATAGCCATTTGGAAAAAGATAAAACTAGATCCCTACAACAAATCATTCACACAAATACCAAAAGATCAGAGATTAAAAAGTAAAAAATGAAACTAGAGTCAATTCTTGATATTCATGGAATTCATGGCAATGTTCTACAAAGTCTCTGCAAACATTGAATTCACAAATACTTAATGATTGTTTCTAGGGCAAACAAAGGGTTAGGTTCCTGCAAGCCTCTGGTAATAATTTCATCAACTGATCAACACATAACTTATTTTATGTGTTTTCGTTCAGAGACACCTTATTTAATATATGTTGTTTAGTCATAAACATTGAATACACTACCACGTACTATAATTCATACCTAAGTGAAGCTTATCTAATATACATATTTTCTCCCTAATGGACATCACAGTATTCGTGTGCTTAAGAACTGAAGCGCTGTAGACACAAATTCAGCACCATGCTTTGGGGACAAACAGTAAAATCACCAACAAAAAGCACAAAAATATGAAAAGGATACTGTTTACGAGAGCTGAAAGAAGGTAGAGCATCGCCTTGTACAAACTCAGCTGGGACCATGATCACTGGTTGACTCGAATTTTTGCCAGTTTGCAAATATCTGTAAATGACTGCAAGAGCACCAAGGGGTTGGGGTTAACTTGGGGTTACAAATACATTTTAGTACAAATACAGAACCCGCAATGAAGATCACCTATACGTACATACTTCAAGAAAATACAAGTGGCTTCCCCTCTAACCTCAGTATAGAAAAAGGCTTTCTAACTATGACTTAAATTCTAGATACATTTGAAAAAAATATGTTTGACTACATAAGAATGAAAAACTGAAACATGGCAAAAAAAAATGTACAAAAGTCAAAAGAAAACAAATGGAGAAAGTATATGTAGAATATGTCACAGATAAAGGGCTAATAATCACTAACAAAATTTTAATATCTTAAGAATTACAGGAAAAAAGTCCAAAAACCCCAAATAAATACATGCAAAAAATCAATAATTTACACAAAAAGATATAAAAATGGCCTTTAAACCTAAGAAAAGATGTTCACCTTTTCTCATAATAATAGTAATGGTTTACAGACAGCTGAATTTTTAAAAATCCATGAATTCATGCTTATAAAAAGAAACAGATAAACAGAAAAAAAGAAAACCTCTTCCTTCCAGTAGAAAGCCCATTAACAAACGTTAAATAAAATGATAATATTAGAAAATTACCATTTGACAACCATCATAGTGGTAACTGATTCAGGCAAGAAGTATCAGTGGATGCTAAAATAGTGAAAGCTTGAGGGGTAACAGAATATATTTACAGCTTCAAAGCTATCCCTTCATATGACACTTAAATTTCAAAGAGGAAAATAGTAACTTTATAGTAGGAAACCTGAAAGATACTTCCTAAACAAGGTGATTAAAGTTAATACCAATAGTAATGGGACAAATCAATATCATTTACCTTCTGTTGTGATACACAGAATACACATCACTTCTGTGGTATTCTTGTCAGAAAGAGTATTTCTTTTTTTTTTTCTTTAATTTATTTTTTATTGAAGGATAATTGCTTTACAGAATTTTGCTGTTTTCTGCCAAACCTCAGCATGAATCAGCCATAGGTACACATATATCCCCTCCCAGAAAGAGTATTTCTTACATCTAATCATGTGAAAACTCAGACTGAAGGACATTCTACTATTTAGGTGCATACTTAGTAAAGAGACATGTATACTTAGGTAAAGAGGCATCACACAAATATACGTAAAGGAACAAAACACACATAATCAATCATACTTAACCTTTCATTCAAAACTCATTTGTCAATGATTGTGGTTTAAATCAATTATTTGGGGGGGGGTCACAAAATGATGAGCTTCTATTTCTATAATTTTTTTTGCCTTATTTATTAGCTGGAATTCTTCTGTAAAGGTCTACTTGACCTTCCTGAAGTGTAAGCTAATCCAGAAGATTAGCTATATAAATCTTAGTTAGTATTAAGTGTGAATTAATTAAACGCTGAATTTCTTCCTTTAAACAGCCAATTTTCTGACTAGAATTAGTGCCCTAGTTTCTTCAGTGGTCTCAGTGAGTGTTGGGTATTTCTCCTTTTGTCATTACGATATAGATCATTTTATGTTAAATGTGTTTCAATCGTGTAGGGGTTATTGTTCTGTTTTGTTTTTGAGACTCAAATCTTCTCTGTGACCAGTAGGAGCCACTAATGCATTTGAAGTTCAATTTTAGATACAAAGAATCTGAAGAGCTTATGAGACATCCAAGAAGACAGACATACCTGGCAATTTGATTGGTTCTGAAACAGGAGACAAAAAACTAACAAACAAACAAAAATACTGAAGCAGTATAATTCTTATTCCTAACTGTGGTTTTGGAGAAGACTCTTGAGAGTCTCCCAGATTGCAAGGAGATCAAATCAGTCAATCCTAAAGGAAATCAATCCTGAATATTCATTGGAAGGGCTGATGCTGAAGCTCCAATACTTTGGCCACCTGACGGGAATAGCCAACTCATTGGAAAAGATCCTGATGCTGGGCAAGACTGAAGGCAGGAGGAGAAGGGTACAACAGAGGATGAGATGGCATCGACGACTCGATGGACCTGAGTTTGAGCAAGCTCCAGGAGACGGTGAAGGACAGGGAAGCCTGGCGTGCTGCAGTCCATGGGGTCGCAAAGAGTCATACACGACTGAGCCACTGAACAACAACAGCAGCAAGGCATCGTAACCACCTTACAGATGTGCCTGAGAGGATTTTTCAATAGGAATTAAGATTTTAAAAATAATATATTCACTAAACATTTGATTTATCTGGTGGGTTTCTTTTTCTTTTCTTCTATTTCTAGTATGATGATTAGTATACCCCAGTCTATTAGACAAGGTTCCTACCTTCAATGAGCTTAGTAGGAAAGACAGCGTAACTGTTCATCTTACATGCCAGGTGCAAATGCAGGTCAAGACAAACATATCACAGAATAAAATCAGTGTTACAGTAATAAAAATAAGGGATTCTATCCAGCTTGAGTCATCTTAAAAGAATTATTTGAGTCAGAATCAAAAACTGATTTTGATAAATAACAGGAAGGAAAATATGCCAGGGAATTGGAGGAAAGGTGTGGGGTGTGTGGTAGAGAGAGCCAGTTCAGGGAAGACCATATCAGGAGTGCTAAAAACGAAGGAAAACGCAAGGTGATGTGGGGCCAAGGTGAAGAGATTATTTATAAGAATAGAACTATCTAAAAGAACTTTCTACAGAGTGGATATGTTCTATATCTGTGCTGTTCAATATAGCAGTCACCAGTCACATGCAGCCACTGAGACCAAAGAAGTGAATTTTCCGTTTTATTTATTTAATTTCAAATGAATAGCCACCTGGAGCTACTGCGTACCATACTAGACAACACACTATTAGAATAAAAACTCAGAACAGGTATTTTTTTCTGTTGAATAAATAAATGAATGAACAAGAGAATAAATGCTTCAATGTACACTCAAGTGAATATTCCAAAGGGTACAGTATATCAGAAAATAGTATCTTAGGAAAATGTGGGACACAAAATTGGAAAAGTAGGTTAGGGGTAGATTATAGATGACTTTGAATGCAAACTTAAGAGTTTGAACTATATTCGAAAGATAATTTTAAAAATCAGTGACATTTTCTTAGAAAGGGAAGCATAATAATTGTTTCAGGGTGAGTAAGCTGGCAGTGGTGAGCAGCATGTACTGACAAGACAAAATCTGGAAGAAAAGATTGGCAGGTAATCTAGGTCAAAGATTCTTAAACTTTTTTGTTTTCAAGATCCTGTATTAGTTTTCTAGGCTATCATAAAAAAAGTACCACAGATGGGTGGCTTAACACAGAGAGAGGTATTCTGTCACAGTTCTGAAGGCTAGAAGTCTGAAATCAAGGTACCGGCAGGACCACACTCCCTTTGAAGGTTCTAAGGGAGAATCCTTCTTTGCCACTTTCTAGCCTTGGTGCTTCTGGCAATCCCCGGTGTTCCTTGGCTTATAGCTATATCACTCCAATTTCTGCCTCTGTCTTCACAGGGCATTCTTCTCTATATATCTCCTCTACGTCTCCATATTCAAATCTCCTTCTTCCTGCTCTTATAAAGGCCAGTAATTAGATTTGGTGCCTGTGGTAATCCACCACGACCTCATTTTAACTTGAATACATCTGCCAAGATCCTATCTCCAAATAAAGGATCAGGGATTACGACATGAACATTTCTTTTGGAGGAACACTCAACTCACTTACAGGCCCCTTAACACTCTTTAAAAATGACTGCAGTTCCCAAACAGTTTTTTCATATGTTGAACCGGACATGGGACAACGAACTGGTTCCAAATTGGGAAAGGAGTACATCAAGGCTGTATACTGTCACCCTGCTTATTTAACTTATATGCAGAGTATATCATGAGAAATGTCACGCTGGATGAAGCACAGGCTGGAATCAAGATCGCCGGGAGTAATATCAATAACCTCAGATATGCAGATGACACCACCCTTACGGCAGAAAGTGAAGAGGAATTAAAGCGCCTCTTGATGAAAGTGAAAGAGGAGAGTAAAATAGCTGGCTTAAAACTCAACATTCAGAAAACTAAGATCATGGCATCTGGTCCCATCACTTCATGGCAAATAGATGGGGAAACAATGGAAACAGTTACAGACTTTACCTTCTTGGGCTCCAAAATCACTGCAGATGGTGACTGCAGCCATGAAATTAAAAGACACTTACTTGCTCCTTGGAAGAAAAGCTATGACCAACCTGGACAGCATATTAAAAAAAAGAGACATTACTTTGCCGACAAAGGTCCATATAGTCAAAGCTATTGTTTTTCCAGTAGTCATGTATGGATGTGAGAGTTAGACCATAAAGAGAGCTGAGCACCAAAGAATTGACACTTCTGAGCTGTGGTGTTGGAGAAGACTCTTGAGAGTCCCTTGGACTGCAAGGAGATCCAACCAGTCCATCTTAAAGAAAATCAGTCCTGAATATTCATTGGAAGGACTGATGCCAAAGTTGAAGCTCCAATACTTTGGTCACCTGATGTGAAGAACTGACTCACTGGGAAAGATCCTGATGCTAGGAAAGATTGAAGGCAGGAGGAGAAGGGGATGACAGAGGATGAGATGGTTGGATGGCATCACCAACTCGATGGACATGAGTTTGAGCAAGCTCCAAGAGTTGGTGACGGACAGGGAAGCCTGGCAGGCTGCAGTCCATAGAGTCGCAAAGAGTCAGACACAACTGAGCAACTGAACTGACTGACCATATTAGATATTGATATCTACCATATTAGAAATAAAAATTAAGTGCTTAAGTACTTACCTACTCATTTATTTTGTTGTAGTTTGTGTTCAGTCACTAAGTCGTGTCTGACTCTTTGTGACCCCATGAACTGCAGCATGCCAGGCTTCCCTGTCTTTCACTATCTCCCTTAGTTTGCTCATTTAAGACAGAAATAATAATAATAAAAAAACTCATTGCACTTTAACACATTTTTATGAACAATAAATGTATTTTCCAAAAAAAACTGTGAGAAGAATGGCACTGTTTTATATGTCTGTAAATCACAATCAAAGATGGCTAGATTCTCACATCTACTTCTGCAATCTTATCTTGTATAGTTTTTGGTTGAGGTACTGAAGATAATCTGGCCTCAGATATGTAGCTGGAAAAAGAAGTGTTTCAGTAGCTTTTATGGGTAACTACAGATAGTCTTCCTTAACAGTACATCAAAACTCAACAAGTGGTCATTTTTTTAAAAACAAAACACAATGAGATATCACCTCACACCTGCCAGATGACTATCATCATAAAGAACACAAATAACAAATGTTGGAGAGGAGGTAGAGAAATGGACAATTTCTATGCTTTGCTACTTAAACTATTATCAGTGAACTCTTGGGGCTCTGTTACATTAAAATCCATTGTTCTACTTTGCACTTTGAATGATTTTATAATGTCATGCATTGGTCATGTGGAATACACAGGCTATCTTTCTAACATCAACACATGTCAATGAAACACCATTGATTCCATCAGAAAAGTCTTCAAGTACTGGGAAGTTTTTTCCACATTTTCATTTTTGCTTGAAAGCTTACATTTTATCATGAGCAATAGTAAAATTCTTTTTGCTCATTTGGGGAAAACTTCTGCCCAATATAAAAGTCTTAAATAACCACAGTCTGTCTATCAGTATTTTGTTTTTAACGGTGTTCCATGAAAAAAAAATAGTTTAGCTCAATTCAAACAACTGCAAAAGTGCAGCTCCTTGAGACAACCATTGTACTTCAGAATGCACAACGCACAGTCAAATAGTCATAATAAAACATGTACCCAAGGGGCAAGATTGAATGAAATTAACAATATTAACTGATTCATTAAAGACATTCTTAAGCAAAACTAGATTTTTTTCACAAGGGTGTGGCAGTAAAGAATACAATGATTACTAACATAGTTTGGCACCACTGCCTTAATTTGAGTAAAGCACTACAAATTTACCCTTCATTGCTTTTTCACCATCAGTGTAACATGAGGACAGCAAAAAAGGCAAATAACATCTTAGTACAACTATGAAAACAGTTATGACTGTGCACACCCCTGAAAGATTCCCAGGGAATGCCTCCTAACCCCAGGAAGCCCAGATCAAATATTGAGGATCCCCTGTCTTAGTAAGTGGTTCTCAACTGTGATGTGCATCAGAATCACCTGTGACCTCAAATTAACGAATCAAATCTATTTGTACATTGACAAAGCACCATTCATTAGATGAATCCTAAGTGCACCAAAGGTTAATAACTACTGGCTAGATGGTACAGCGATAGATGAAACTAGGATAATAGAAGTGGGAATGAACAGTAGGAGACTGCCAGAAACTCTACTAAAAGAGTTTACAGATTGATGAAATGTAAGAATATGAAGAAAATCAAAATATCAAAGGTCCTGAGTCTTGATTACTAATAACATTAAGAGAACAAGAGAAGTCACGCCTATTAAGGAACCAGAGAAATGGGAAGGAAGATGAATTATTTTTTTCCTGATCTTCTGGACTAGAATTAATTCCCTCTTCCTCTACTCTCTCATTAAATGTTATTTGTATTCTATCTTTAGATTTTACTTTATTTTAAAATTTTACTTTATCTCTCATTGTATTATAGTGCACTGTTTGCATGTTAGACTCCCATTCAGTAGAAATTAAAACTCCTTGAGGTCCTGAATGAGCTTGGGTATACCAGTCATAGGCTGTAACATATATATGATCTTGGGAGTTACTTAATCTCTCTAGCCCCAATTTTATCATGTCTAAAATGGAAATAAAATGATCATTTATTTTTTAGAGTAACTGTAAGGATCAGAGATAAATTTTCATAGTAACTAACATAATGCCTAACACACAGTAAAAATTCAGCAAATAGCAATAATAAAATCAATTGGCATAGTGGCATTTCCATTAAAAGTACTCTTTTCAGAGCTAAGACCTTTCTGACTGAACACAGACCTTTGGCAATTCTCACAGTAAATCATACCAGATACCATTCATCCTCAATTAATTATAGAAACGATCATCTAATTTGTGAACTGAATTATCCAATTTATCCTGACAGAGGCTCATTAAGGCCTCTGGAAAAATGGACAAAGAAGTATAATTTAATAATCTGAGTTGCTTCTTTGGAATGCTGCATCTAATTCTGCACAAAAAGTAGAAGAAAAAAAATTCTCAAA
Source organism: Giraffa tippelskirchi (assembly GCF_054371585.1). Lineage (NCBI taxonomy): Eukaryota > Metazoa > Chordata > Mammalia > Artiodactyla > Giraffidae > Giraffa > Giraffa tippelskirchi. The sequence continues at coordinate 140,009,502 of NC_137281.1, read as the reverse complement.
TAAGATTCCCAGATAGACAGTGGATTTAATTTACTCATGCTATCTTTAACCTTCATACAGACAGATAATTTATAATTTACAGTAGGGGGAGAAAGTTTTTTTCTCCATTCATGTAACTGAAACACACATCTGGTCTAAACGGCAGCAGTTTGCAAGACGTACTCCCCAGACGTTAATGGGTTAATACTTTTGGACTAGAAGAGCAGTACAAAACTAGTTGAAATTGGAATGGGAGTGAGGACAGAATGGGAAGGGGTGGTCCTAGGGAAGGTAAAATGCAACTCTCAAAGCTGGCTTTCAGCCAGCACAGCTAAGCTCACATCTCCCCGCCCCTCCGACTTTCCAAAAATAACATTAGGGTCTTTTTGACCACAAGTAGTAAGGACTACAGTTTTAGGTTTCATCTAAAAATAACTATAAAAACAACCCAAAAAATCATACATCAGTCAAAGTGTGATGAGAATTTTTTAAACTCTGTACCATGACCCAATAAATGCTGTTTCTATAACAACCAGAAATGGTGCCTATCCCCAACTCCATTATTTCTAAATGGCATGCTTGGAAGAGGTTGTAACTTCTTAGAGAAAAAAACTCTAGAATGTCATAGCAGGATGCTTTCATTTGTAAGTAACAAAAACTCATTTCAAAGTGGCTTAAAATAACACTTCTCCAGTTTTTGTGTGTATATGAATCATCTGGACAGCCTATTAAAATGGAGATTCTGATTCAGCAGGACTAGAGTAGGCCCTGAAATTTCTTATTTCCAACAAGCTCACAGGTGATGCTAATGCTATCAGTTCACAGACCACTTCTGGAGACCCAGAGATAAGACTGTTCAACAATGTGATCAAGAAACCATAGCTTTTCTATCTCTCTGAGATACCATCCAAAATGTCAGCTTCATCCTAAGGTTGGCCCCACCTTTTTGGGTACAGTATGGGTGACAATAGTAATCAGAGCTATTAATACATGATTTCCTTGATTATGTTCTTCCACAGAAGACACAGAGTGGCTTCCCATGGATCTCTTACAAGAGCAAGGAATACTAGCCCCAAAGCTTAAAACACTTTCCTATTTGCCAGGATTAGGTCATCTGTTCATGCCTGAACCATCAAGCAGCAAAGTAACCCTGGATCAACCAGGCCCGCCCTTGAACTGAGGGTGGAAACAGCTTTCCTAATGCTTACTGGTTACATAGGAGTAGGGGAATCCCAGGGCTTCCCTGGTGGCTCAAATGGTAATGTGTCTGCCCGCAATGCGGGAGACCTGGATTGGATCCCTGGGTTGGCAAGATCCCTTGTAGAAGGAAATAGCAACCCATTCCAGTACTCTTGCCTGGAAAATTCCATGGACCGAGGAGCCTAGTAGGCTACAGTCCATGAGGTCGCAGAGTCGGACATGACTGAGCGACTTCACGTTCACTTTCTTTTTCACTTTCAGGGGAATCCTGGAAAAAAATCATGGGTCCATTAGGAAGGAAGAAAGAAGAACGGATGCTTAGTAGACTACAAATAACATCCAAGATAAATATTTTCTTCCCTCATCCCATCAATGTTTCAATGCTATCATTTGGTTCTGAATTCACTGCATCAACTTTTCCAGCTGTTAGAAATCTCATTATATTGGGACATCTTTAAAATCTTTACTGTCTTCTGTAAGATGGCTTGCAAAGCTCTTTCATCTATTAGAATTCGTATTAGAGTGTAACTATAAAAAATAATTTCAAAATACTCATCAATCTAAAATGACAAGGAAGCTTTTTATTTCAAAGTGTATCAAGTAAGATGCATAATAATAATAATAATGGCAATAGGATATATAGTAGCCTAGCAGTAAAGTAGGAAATAAATTCATAATATGGGATATATGTAGGAATAAATAAAGAAATGTGGACTTGGTTTCGAATCTATCAATCTTTCCATGAAAGCAAGATTTCCTCCTAGGGTGAATTATATGGTATGTATACTATAGCTCAAAAAACTGTTTTTAAAAAACAAACAAACAAAACACTTCCCTCTAACAATACAGAGCAACAAGTTGTGGAGAAAACTGTCTAAAAAAGACTTAGTCACATATGTCACAAACGTCAAACATCTACTATTTAAACAAAAATCAGTCACAGAAACTGCGTCAGAGGTCTCTGGAAGCAATACCAAAAATGTAGTTTGCGTGATCTGACCTTCAGCATTGCTCTACCTCACAGAACTTCTGGACTCAGGAAACGTAACATTCCCTGGAAGAAACACTCTTTTCTAATAAAAAGAAAGCACAGGCCAGAGTCAACTATATAGGCTCATAGCTTGCACAACAGTTGCTCCTAAGAAAAACTTGTCAAACATCTCGGTCACAACATACTAACAGATGAGACAGTTTTTTAAACTACTAAAGCTAAAGGAATGTGATCATTTTACGGGTTAGGCTCACTGTTTTATAAAGGATTCTATCTTGTATTCGACACTGACATAAAGGGAGAACTATTAACTCAAAATCAGACCTACAATGCACAATACAAATTATTACATACATACTATACAAGGCTATCTTCAGATGTGTGTCAATAACTTGAAGTCTAATTGGTACCTAATTCGAGTCACTACATAAATCTGGCACTACACAAATCTAGTGAAATGCAAAATTTAAAGGGTATTATTATTCACAATAGCCAAAAAAAAATACAGAAACAACTTAAGTGTCAACCAATGAACGAATATTATTCTGTTACAAGAAAGAGGGAATTTCTGCCATATGCGACAACATGGATGAACCTGGAGGACATTATGCTAAGTAGAATAAGGCAGATACAGAAAGACAAATACTGTATGGTTTCACTTATACATGGAATCTTAAAAAAAAAAATCAAACTCAAAGAAACAAAGCAGAATGGTGGGGGAAATGACAAACAATGGTCAAACAGTACAAGCCTCTGACAAGTTCTGGGCATCTAACTACTTACAAAATAAAGAAGAAATCTCTTTCTGGCCTCCATGGACCTCCTTAATCTAGTTGTTACCGCCCCTTTAACTAATTTCCTACCCTCAATAAAAACTCCAAGTAAGCTGATTACTTTAAGAAGTTCAAAAAAAAAAAAGTAACTTTTTTTTTTGCTTTGATGTATTTGCTCTTCCACTTGTAATACTTGAATTGCTTCCCTAATTCTATCTGTCCAAATCTTACTTATCTAGCCCTAGATCCATCTCTCCCTTTAAGTCAGCACTAACAAGCTCTCCAGGTGATTTCTATGCACACTCAGTATTGACAACCATGAGATTTCAGGATCATGAAAACCGAGGGACTTTCCTGGCAATCCAGTGGCTAAGCCTCTGTGCTCCCAATGCAGGGGCCTGGGTTCGATCCCTGGTCAGGAAACTAAATCCCACATGCTACAACTAAGAGTTTGCATGCCGCAACTAAGACCTGGCACAGCCAAATAAATAAATTACAAAAAAAAAAAAAAAAAAAAAACCTCTCTACAGCAATTTTAAATACATAGGGAATTATTTGCCTCACAATGGAAAAGACACTGATTCTGGCAAAGATTGAAGGCAGGAGGAAAAGGGGACAACAGAGGATGAGATGGCTGGATGGTATCACCAACTCAATGGACATGAGTCTAAGCAAGCTCCAGAGTTGGTGATGGACAGGGAAGGCTGATGTGCTGCAGTCCATGGGGTCACAAAGAGTCGGACATGACTGAGCAACGGAACTGACTGAAGAAAAAGTCTGAAAGCAGATAGTCCAGGGTTGACATCCAATGATGTTAACATCCTTAGAATACTGGTTTGTCACATCATAAGCACAAGATGGTTGCTGCTCCTTTAAGGCAGGAAAAAGGGACAAGTAACAAAAGAACCATGCAGAAATATCACTTCTCTTTTATCTGGAAAGTATTATAAAAGCTTTCTTGTAAGCTTCCCCTTTACTATGTTGTGGCAAACTTTATTTTTCAAAGATGGCCACACCAACAAACTTACCCCAGCCCACATGTACTTTTTACAACGTGATAGGTACTTCTCCAACTGAGAAGTCATATTCTCTCTCTTTGAATCTGGGAGGGGAACTTATGATAGTTTTGACCAACAGAGTACAGCAGAAGTGATGTTATGTGACTTCTGAGGCAATGTCATAAAAAGAATACAGCTTCCATCTGGGGCTCTCTCTTTCGGGAAACTCTTAGAACCCAGAAACGACGCTGAGACCACGTGTGAATGTTCTAGCTGGGTCCCCAGCAGACATAGCATTAACTATCAAACTGTACAAAGGAGTCTTTTCATACAATTCCAGCCTCCAGTCTTGGAGTCTTCTAGCTACAGCTAGAAGTTTTAAGTTGTTTTAAGTCACTACATTCTGGAATAGTTTATTAAGCAGCAATAGAGAACTAAAACTGCTATGACTGGCCAGAACTAGGTCACGTGACCACCTTCACCTGCAGAGAACCTGGGAAATGAGGGAACACGATTGCCATGATTAGCTAAGGTGCCCTGGAGAAGGAAACGGCAGCCCACTCCAGTGTTCTTGCCTAGAAAAGCCTATGGACGGAGGAAGCTGGCAGGCTATAGTCCATGGGGTCACAAAGAGTCAGACACGACTGAGTGACTACTACTAACACTAGCGAAGGTGAGGACACTGCCACCTTAATCAGGGTCTATTAACAATGGGAAGATGGAAATGAGGACTAGGTAGGCAACTAACAGTATCTGCCACAACCACTTGGTTAACACTCATTACCTACTCCCTTATATCACACTGATCTTTTCTCAAATACATGTCTTACATCCACTAGTAGAATATGAGTCTTGAAGATAAAGATTATTTCATTACAAAATGCCTTAAACAGTAATTACCTTAAAACTATTAGCTATTTAAATTCTGAAGGGAAATATTTATATTATACTTAGTAAGAACTTCTAGGTCCCAGAAACTGTAAGGTTCTGAAACAAATGCACAGAAGAGATTTAATAATTTTCTCTTCAGCTTTTTTCAGAATAATTTCTCTGAGAAAGTGATGGTGCAACTGAGCAATGAAATAAGCTTTGAAGATGCCCTGCAGTATACAGACAAATATCAACTGATCCCAGAGTTAGACTGAGTCATCAGAATGGTGTCTAGAAATCCTGCACACAGCTGACCAATACAGGCACTAGTCCAGCCCTTTATAAACACTGATGCAGGCTAATCAATAATTGCAGGGTACTTTGTAAACATAAAGGGCTAACCATTTATTTTTAAATAATCACAGTGATTTAGCAGTAAATGATAAACTTACTGTTAGTGCAATGGGAACCTTGTTGTAGTTTCTAGAAATGACACTAGCTCACAAGTACTCCTGACCACTCATAATTTTACTGATCATCTATCTCTTTTTCTTTAAATAATAATAGTAATATAGAAATCAGATGTTATTGAAATTTAACTTAAAATCAATCTTAACACTAGTCAGAAAACATTCTAAAACTTTTATTTTAGCTAAACAGAAATGTGTTATCTGAATTTTAAAAACCCTGGTTTATCATTCAAATAACTAAAACTGAAAACAGCCACTTCAGTTGGTTATGAAAATATCAATTAATACTCACACAGTGCTTTAGAATTTAGTCCTTTCATAGATAGATAGATCTTAAAAAATTACTACATATGAAAGTGGTTTGTTAACTGTAAAAATCTCTATAAAAGTTAGTAATTTAGCAATCTGTATTAGCAATAAATATTACTAATAATATGAATACTATTATTCATCTACTATAGTTTGTATTAGTAATAATATTACTATTATGAGTAACAATAACATTAAGGCTTATGAGAAGGAATTTATATGACCTTTCTACAGACGAGGACACTGAGGCTCAGGAAGGAGAACTGACTGGACCATAATCACACAGTTAGTTGAAATATACTTGGTACTTAAACTCCTATCTTCAGACTTGAAATTCTGGGGTACTTTCTACTACATCATCCTGTTTGTATAAAATGTTTACTCTTCAAAACATGATTGACTCCCAAAGATGGGACAAGAAATGTTAAAGGAGAGGTCTACTGTTGAACAGAAAAGTGTCATTTCTAAGGCTCTAGAGCAAGCCAATCTCATGTCATTGGACAACCTGGTAAACTAAGCTAAAGATCACAAAGAAGAACAAAAGAGAGATTCATTGCAATATAGTCTAGGAAATGAAACCAACTGCAATAACTTTAAACTAGGAGCATTAAAAAAAAAAAACTTCACGTTATAACATTTTCAGTATTTCTTTAAAATACTGCACCTTGGTCATAACTACAAACATCGCTTTATTTCAGTTCAAGTCAAAACTGTCCCTCCCTCAAATATATACACTAAAGATCCTTTGAGTCCCAATGCTTATAAAAACTACCTTAAGTTGTAAGTTCCTAGGAACTTTTAATTAAATTCATGAACACCCAATTTTACCAGACACATCTGGCAATGCCATGAAACTGAAATATCTCCCATCTAGTCACAGCACGCACGTATTAAGTCTTCATTAAACCTCAAAGCAAAATCTTAGGAGGTTGTACTTCAGATGTTCCCTAAGAGAGGTCCAAAGTACAAGTGTCTAGAAATTATTTTCCTAAGATAGCATACCTAATACAGGATTTAGGCTATGATTGGCCAATTCCAGCTGGAAAATAAAGAAACCCTACAAGTCTGCACATTCACTAGCAGATAAAAGGGATTAATTATACCCTTAACATACATGTATGATTTATATGCAGGTGGAAAAGCAACCAAGCTGTAACTGTTCAAATATTTCTCTTACTTGAAATACCAATGCAGCTAATATAGAAGCATATCTACCATTACACTTCCAAACAACAATCAAAGCATTAAGCGAAGTGTGAGATCTCCCATTGAAAAAGCTTTGGAAGAAAGAATTCTGAGTACTGAACAGCTTGTAGTACTACAATAAGAAGTAAGGGGACTTCCCTGGTGGCGCAGTGGATAAGAATCTGCCTGCCAAAGGAGGGGACACAGACAGGCTCGACCCCTGGTCAGGGAAGATTCCACATGCTGCAGAGCAACTAAGCCCATGCTCCGGAGACCATGAGCAGCAATTACTGAGCCCACATGCCACAACTACTGAAGCCCGAGTGCCTAGAGCCTGTACACCACAACTACTAACCCCATGTGCTGCAACTGCTGAAGCCTGCACGCCTAGAGCCTGTGCTCTACAACAAGAGAAACCACGGCAATGAGAAGCCTGAGTACCACAAGGAAGAGTAGCCCCTGCTCACTGCAACTAGAGAAAACCCATGCAAAGCAATGAAGACCCAGTGCAGCCAAAAATAAATAAAACTTAAAAAAAAAAAAAAAGTGAGGAAGCAGAATAATTTTGACTAGTGCTTTAGGAAACAATGCTCCACTGTGAATAAAAAATATGTGCATTGGAATCAAATAGATCTGAGTTCAAATTCTACCTCTTTCACTCACGAGCCATGTGATTCTGGGAAAGTTATAATCTTTAACGCTTACAAGGCTCAATTTATTCAACCATAAAACAAGAATAATATAACCTGCCTCATAAAATTATTTAAAGTATTAAATGAAAAATATTTAAAATGTCCTCATTACAATACCTGGAAGAAAAACTTAAGTGCTCAGTAAGGTCTAACTATTTATAATTAAGTCTTTCAAGATGACAAACTAGAACAATGTCAACAACTATTTACTTCTGCCAGTAAAACAATTAATACAAACTCTGAAACACTAAATAAGGGGTCCTTGATCTTAAAAGGGACTTCAAAACCCAAATGTCTATGATCAAAATTTAATTTTAGAAGAAGGTTGGGTTTTTCAAACTACTAATGGTACAAGAGCCCTTGTTCTCTTTCTATCCACATACAGTTTCTCTCCCGTAACAATCAAAACAGTCTTAAGAATTAAAGAGCCTTCAACTGATTTAATGTTTTACTTTTTTTGGCCACGCCACGCTGCTTGTGGGATCTTATTAATAATAGTTCCCCCACCATAGATCAAACCCAGGGCCCCAGCAATAAGAACACTGAGTCATAACCACTGGACCACTAGGGAATTCCTTAATGTTTTACTTTTAATAAGACATCTCCTAGCAGAGATGAATCCACATTAAGAGAATCAAAACAAATAGGAAAATGTGAAATTGAAATTTTTCAATATCAAGGATAAACAAACGATAAAAAAAGGGGAAGGAAAAACTGTTCAAATAAGAAACATCTAACTAAGAGCTGACTCATTTGAAAAGACACTGATGCTGGGAAAGATTGAGGGCGGGAGGAGAAGGGGACGACAGAGGATGAGATGGTTGGGTGGCATCACCGATTCAATGGACATGGGTTTGGGTGGACTCCGGAAGCTGGTGATGGACAGGGAGGCCTGGCGTGCTGCGGTTCATGGGGTCGCAAAGAGTCAGACATGACTGAGAAACTGAACTGAACTGAACTTTCAATAGTCTTTATTGTAAGTTATTTTAATTGTATTGGAAGAGAGATAAAACCTTTAAACTACAGCTGTTACATGTTTACACAGACTCAAGTATTTGGAAAATTTTCTTAAATCTTGGAAAGTTAATTAAACTCCTACTTTAATTTTTGTACTCAATAAAGGAAAAACTTCTAACTGCCATTATTAAAATTGTTTTCTGTCTTAAGGCTAAACTTTGCCTAGGACTTCAAACTCTATTAAAATTATAAGTTATCTGAGAAATAAATTTATTTGACTTAATAACCATATCAAAAAGAGAAAATGTGAGAGCTCAGACAACAAAGAAGAGTAAAGTTGAGAAAGGAGAGATGAAGAAGGACATCCACAGCTAGAATAAACATAGGGTGACCAGGGAGAGACCAGCAGCCAGCACCAAAGAGAAAAGGTAGGAGGAGAAAGCTAGAATCATGTGGAAACAAACTTTGAATATCAGATCAGGAACTTAGAATGAATTATTCAACAAATACCGATTAAAGCAACTATTCTATTCTGTGTCATGTACCCCAATTCGAGATGCAAAGGATACAAGTGTGATCAAAACAGAGAAGTTCTCTACCCTCATAGTGATGATAGTCTAGTGGCTTATTCCATAAAAAAAATGGTGCCATGCAATTCTTCAGAGGAGAGGATGTGATCAGAGATATACTCTGGGAAATTATGCAGCAGTACTAGGTACTTAGGTAGAAAATCGACAGACCAATTAAGACACTGTAATAATAATCCAGGAGAGAAGATACAAGTGATAGTATTCAATTCCGCAAATACTTCTTGAGCAGTCTTAGATAAAACACCTCATTTCTCTGCATCCCTGTTCTCACTTGAGAACTGAAGTTTGCCACTCAGCTACAATCTTAAGATCCTCAACTGGAAAATTCTATAAGTACATCAAAGCACTGCCCAATAAATGTAAAGTAACACTAAAATCTAAGAGCCACAACTTGCTTTCTTTCATCTCTAAATTTTTCTTAACAACTCAACTTTGGAATTATACTTTATCATTTTAGCCACTGTCTGTCTCCAAAAGCACACTCTTCAAAAGAGAATGGACCGTCAGGGTCAAGATCAGATGAGACAGAATTTAGCTAGAGCCTATGAAGATCTATGATGAAAGCCTCTTGATGAAAGTTAAAGAGAAGAGTGAAAAAGCTGGCTTAAAATTCAACAGTCAAAGAATGAAGATCATGGCATCCGGTCCCACCATTTTATGACAAATAGATGGGGAAACAATGGAAACAGTGAGAGACTTTGTCTTTTTGGGCTCCAAAATCACCGCAGATGGTAACTGCAGCCATGAAATTAAAAGACGCTTGCTCCTTGGAAGAAAAGCTATGACAAAGCTAGACAGCATATTAAAAAGCAGAGCTATTACTTCGCCTACAAAGGTCCATCTAGTCAAAGCTATCGTTTTTCTAGTAGTCATGTACGGATGTTGGACCGTAAAGAAAGCTGAGAACAGAAGAACTGATGTTTTTAACTGTGGTGTTGGAGAAGACTCTTGAGAGTCCCTTGGACTGCAAGAAGATCAAACCAGTCTATCCTAAAGGAGATCAGTCCTGAATATTCATTAGAAGGACTGATGCTGAAGATGAAGCTTCAATACTTTGGCCACCCAATGCGAAGAGCTGACTCATTAGAAAAGACCCTGATGCTGGGAAAGATTGAAAGCAGGAGGAGAAGAGGACAGAGAACGAGATGTTTGGATGGCATCACGGACTCAATGGACGTGAGTTTGAGTAAGCTCCAGGAGATGGTGAAGGACAGGGAAGCCTGAACGCTTCAGTCCATGGGGTTGCAGAGTCAGACATGACTGAGCAACTGAACAACAACAAAAATGAAGATCTATGCCACCTCTCTTTATTTCTCTCTGTGTACTCTGTAGTTCCAAGTAAAGGACAAAGAAGGGAATACACCAAGGCATTTACATGTCTGTTAGAATAGTAACAAGGTATTTATTTCATTCTCCATTATACCATAGAAAGCCATTTATTTGTCTTCTACAAATAACTTATTTACAGAAGTCTTAAGGGCAAAGACTATGTTTTATTCATCATTATGATCTCATAGTGCCTAACACAGAGTTTTGTACACACTGCTGAGGATCAAATTAGGAAAAGAAGAGCGTCTGAGATCCAAAGAATAGGTGAGTAAACCAGGTATAGGAGAGTCAGATGGTAACAGCAACCATCAACAAAATAGCTGGAAGGGGATATGGCAGTAAGACATTTTTCCTTCTGAAGAGCTTGCAGACTTCTAAGAAAAAAAAACAAGAGGCAAGAGATAAAATATACCAAGCATCTGGAATGACGTAACTACTAAAATTAATAATTAACGGCTACCTCTTATTGAATGTATCAAACATTGCACAAAGAACAGTACAGACATTATCTCATTTAATCCCCACACCCTCATGAGTCAGATATTATTATCCCCATTTTTTCAAAAGGGAAACTAAGAGTTGGAACTAGGAACTTACTCAAGGTCATAAAACCAGCAAACAGTGAAGCTATGATTCAAACCAACACCTAACTCCAAAGCCAGTACTCTTAACCACCCAGAACCAGGGTAGATAGCATTGAAGATGCTTGGAATTAATCTGATGATGGTACTTAGTATATACTGAAAATGGAGCCAGATAGATTAGCTGAAAGATGAAGAGTAGCACCTAAATTGAAGTGGTATTAATTAGGTAATACCTACAGGACCAGATGACTAAATGGAAGACATTCAGTGATTAAAACATAAGCCCTCTTCCAACCCACACTTTCCTTCTCCAGATGCAACCAACGGAGTTTCTTAATGAGCTTCCAGAGCCAATTTACACATATAAAAGCACCCCAACTCACTCTGTTCTTTTTAATTTTTTATTTTAAAATAAATTTAGATTCATCCAGTAAATAGTTGCAAAAAGAAATACAGAGAGTTCTTACATGCTCTTCACCCACCTTCTCCTAATGTTGACATCTTTTATAAATAATCATAGTACATTAATCAAAACCAATAAATTAAGGCTGATGAAATACTAATAATTAGATTTTGTAGGTTTTGAACAATTAAATTAAGTTGCGATAAAAGTCCTAAACATTCTTGTACCTATCTACTAATGTCCCTGTGTGTCAGGGGTCTCTAAGACCACTTTCTGGCTCAATGATTCACTGAAAGGACTCCTAGGATTCAGAAAAGCTGTTACCTTCAGTTACGGCTTAGTACAGTAAAAGAATACAGTCTGATATAAGCAAAGAGAAAAGGAGCATGAACAAAGTCCAGGAGAAACCAGGTACATCCCACAGTGCAGTGTCATGGACGTATTTAATTCTCCCAGAATTTACATGTGACAACACATGTAAATAGTCAAACAAGACAGCTTTCATCAAGAGGCTTTTTAGTTCCTCTTCACTTTCTGCCATAAGGGTGGTGTCATCTGCATATCTGAGGTTATTGATATTTCTCCCGGCAATCTTGATTCCAGCTTGGGCTTCTTCCAGCCCAGCATTTCTCATGATGTACTCTGCATAGAAGTTAAATAAGCAAGTGACAATATACAGCCTTGACATACTCCTTTTCTTATTTGGAACCAGTCTGTTGTTCCATGTCCAGTTCTAACCGTCGCTTCCTGATCTGCATACAGGTTTCTCAAGAGGCAGGTCAGGTGGTCTGGTATTCTCATCTCTTTCAGAATTTTCCACAGTTTATTGTGATCCACACAGTCAAAGGCTTTGGCATAGTCAATAAAGCAGAAATAGATGTTTTTCTGGAACTCTCTTGCTTTTTAGATGATCCAGCGGATGTTGGCAATTTGATCTCTGGTTCCTCTGCCTTTTCTAAAACCAGCTTGAACATCTCGAAGTTCACGGTTCACGTATTGCTGAAGCCTGGCTTGGAGAATTTTGACCATTACTTTACCAGCGTGTGAGATGAGTGCAATTGTGCTGCAGTTTGAGCATTCTTGGCATTGCCTTTCTTTGGGATTGGAATGAAAACTGACCTTTTCGAGTCCTAGGGCCACTGCTGAGTTTTCCAAATTTGCTGGCATATCGAGTGCAGCACTTTCACAGCATCATCTTTGAGGATTTGAAATAGCTCAACTGGAATTCCATCACCTCCACTAGCTTTGTAGTCATACTTTCTAAGATCCACTTAACTTCACATTCCAGGATGTCTGGCTTTCACTTCACTTCAGTTCAGTTGCTCAGTCGTGTCCAACTCTTTGCGACCCCATGAATCTCAGCACGTCAGGCCTCCCTGTCCAACACCAACTCCTGGAGTTTACACAAATCCATGTCCATCAAGTCAGTGATGCCATCCAACCATCTGATCCTCTGTCGTCCCCTTCTCCTCCTGCCCCCAATCCTTCCCAGCATTAGGGTCTTTTCCAATGAGTCAACTCTTCGCATGAGGTGGCCAAAGTATTGGAGTTTCAGCTTCAACATCAGTCCTTCCAATGAACATCCAGGACTGATCTCCTTTAGGATGGACTGGGTGGATCTCCTTGCAGTCCAAGGGACTCTCAAGAGTCTTCTCCAACACCACAGTTCAAAACCATCAATTCTTCAGCACTCAGCTTTCTTCACTGTCCAACTCTCACATCCATACATGACCACTGGAAAAAGCATAGCATTGACTAGACGGACCTTTGTTGGCAAAGTAATGTCTCTGCTTTTAAATATGCTATCTAGGTTAGTCATAACCTTCCTTCCGAGGAGTAAGCATCTTTTAATTTCATGGCTGCAGTCACCATCAGCAGTGATTTTGGAGCCCAAAAAAATAAAGTCTGACACTGTTTCCACTGTTTCCCCATCTATTTACCATGAAGTGATGGGACCAGAGGCCATGATCTTAGTTTTATGAACGTTGAGCTTTAAGCCAACTTTTTCACTCTCCTCTTTCACTTTCATCGAGAGGCTCTTTAGTTCTTCTTCACTTTGTCTAGCTCTAGGTGAGTGATCACACCATCATGATTATCTGGGATGTGAAGATCTTTTTTGTACAGTTCTTCTCTGTATTCTTGCCACCTCTTCTTAACATCTTCTGCTTCTGTTAGGTCCATACCATTTCTGTCCTTTATCGAGCCCATCTTTGCATGAAATGTTCCCTTGGTATCTCTAATTTTCTTGAAGAGACCTCTAGTCTTTCCCATTCTGTTGTTTTCTTCGATTTCTTTGCATTGTTCGCTGAGGAAGGCTTTCTTATCTCTCCTTGCTATTCTTTGGAACTCTGCATTCAAATGGGAATATCTTTCCTTTCTCCTTTGCTTTTCACTTCTCTTCTTCTCACAGCTATTTGTAAGGCCTCCTCAGACAGCCATTTTGCTTTTTTGCATTTCTTTTCCATAGAACCTTTAAATAGTACATTCTAATATTCTTGAAATACCACTTCTCTAAATTCTGATAACTAGTACTAGTTCCCTTACACTAGAAAACATTTGCACAATATCAAGCAAGAGAGGTAAAAGAAAAGAGAGGGGAAAGAGACAAGAAACTTCAATGCTACTCATAGATGAACACTAAAATTAACTTGAATTCTCTGAAACAGCAAAAATCGCTATCTTGGCATTTTGTGCATTTTTTGCATTTGTAAGGGCCTGTTCAAGACACTTTTGAAGCATTTTCAAAGAAGCACCACCATCATTCTGTAGATCTCAGAAAGAAGAGACTCCTACTGTAGGAAAAAAATTTAAGAACTGGCACCCCAAAGATCTTGCATTCTATGCACTCATCTGTCTTCTCCTATGCTAAAAATAGAACAAGTCAAGTCACCTCTAAGAATCAGTCAGTGTCATCTATAAAAGTAAAATGATTTTTAAGGTCTTTTCTGGCAAAAAAAAAACCCTCATTAATCTAATACATAATTAACAATATATCTACACTATTTGTACGGTAATTAGAAGTCAATGATAACAAGCAACCATAACATACATTTATTTTACAGAGATAATATTTAAATTCTTCTTATGTTATTTTCATCAATTATCTATAAATAATTATAGAGCCTACTGTTTCTTCCAATACTGGCATAGACACACTTTAAAAAGACAAAGGTTTTCTATAATGGAAAATAATATGAAAAAGAATATATATGGACCTAAATCACTTTGCAGTACACTTAAAACTAACAAAACACTGTAAATTAACTATACTTCAATTAATAAGACAAAGGTTTTGCATCTTACATCCCAAGAGCAAAGTATCTTTTAAACTTCCCCCACAAAATGCAGAAAAAAAATTCTGCAAAACTTGTACAACTGTTTCTCAAACTATAGTCAGTGAACATATTCAACGATTTATAAATTGTTGCTGAGAATTTTTAAATTTTATGTTTCCATTTCAATGATGGCCTCAAAATATGCATTAGTATAGGCATTTTATAATTGAAAACTGACACCAAATGTTAACGTGTATTTTTAGTCAAGTGATGCCAAGTGGCACAACTTTCATTGTCAGAGTCTAATGATAAAAAGTAATGGCAGAATTCAAATGTAAATGCATTCATGACCAGGTGAAGGCCAAACGATGTCATCCTTCTCAAATAGAAAAAGGTTTTACAGTAGTTGAAAGTTGAGGCATCACATGAACTACAGTAAATACATACACATGCACACACACATAACTCAAAAGAAGCTATACCATAAGTTAGTATATTTATATTGCAAATAATAGTTTAATTTAGCAAATTATCATGGATAATATTAGAATAATTAATTTGAATAGTATTGTGTTATTTATAAATACAACCCACTTTTATGGTTTCATAATCAAGGCAAATTGAAAGTGGTCAAACAGGAGATGGCAAGAGTGAATGTCGACATTCTAGGAATCAGCAAACTAAGATGGACTGGAATGGGTGAATTTAACTCAGATGACCATCATATCTACTACTGTGGGCAAGAATCCCTTAGAAGAAATGGAGTAGCCATCACAGTCAACAAAAGAGTCCAAAATGCAGTACTTGGATGCAATCTCGAAAATGACAGAATGATCTCTGTTTGTTTCCAAGGCAAAGCATTCAATATCAGGATAATCCAAGTCTATGCCCTGACCAGCAACACTGAAGAAGCTGAATTTGAACGCTTCTATGAAGACCTACAAGACCTTTTAGAACTAACACCCAAAAAAGATGTCCTTTTCATTATAGAGGACTGGAATGCAAAAGTAGGAAGTCAGGAAACACCTGGCATAACAGGCAACTTTGGCCTTGGAGTACAGAATGAAGCAGGGCAAAGGCTAATAGAGTTTTGCCAAGAGAACGCACTGGTCATAGAATACACCCTCTTCCAACACCACAAGAGAAGACTCTACACATGGACATCACCAGATGGTCAACACTGAAATCAGATTGATTATATTCTTTGCAGCCAAAGATGGAGAAGCTCTATACAGTCAGCAAAAACTAGACCAGGAGCAGACTGTGGCTCAGATCATGAACTCCTTATTGCCAAATTCAGACTTAAATTGAAGAAAGTAGGGAAAACCACTAGACCATTCAGGTATGACCTAAATCAAATCCCTTATTATTATACAATGGAAGTGACAATAGATTTAAGGGACTAGATCTGATAGACAGAGTGCCTGAAGAATTATGGACAGAGGTTCGTGACATTGTACAGGAGACAGGGATCAAGACCATCCCCATGGAAAAGAAATGCAAAAAAGCAAAATGGCTGTCTGAGGAGGTCTTACAAATAGCTGGGAAGAGAAGAAAAGTGAAAAGCAAAGGAGAAAAGGAAAGATATTCCCATCTGAATGCAGAGTTTAAAAGACTAGCAAGGAGAGATAAGAAAGCCTTCCTCAGCGATCAATGCAAAGAAATAGAGGAAAACAACAGAATAGGAAAGACTAGAGATCTCTTCAAAAAATTAGAGATACCAAGGGAACATTTCATGCAAAGATGGGCTCGATAAAGGACAAAAATGGTATGGACCTAACAGAAGCAGAAGATATTCAGAAGAAGTGGCAAGAATACAGAGAAGAACTGTACAAAAAAGATCTTCAAAACCCAGATAATCACGATGGTGTGATCACTCACCTAGAGCCAGACATCCTGGAATGTGAAGTCAGGTGGGCCTTAGAAAGCATCACTACGAACAAAGCTAGTGGAGGTGATGAAATTCCAGTTGAGCTATTTCAAATATTCAAAGATGATGCTCTGAAAGTGCTGGACTCGATACACCAGCAAATCTGGAAAACTCAGCAGTGGCCACAGGACTCGAAAAGGTCAGTTTTCATTCCAATCCCAAAGAAAGGCAATGCCAAGAATGCTCAAACTGCAGCACAATTGCACTCATCTCACATGCTAGTAAGGTAATGCTCAAAATTCTCCAAGCCAGGCTTCAGCAATACGTGAACCATGAACATCCAGATGTTCAACCTGGTTTTAGAAAAGGCAGAGAAACCAGAGATCAAATTGCCAACATCTGCTGGATCATGGAAAAAGCAAGAGAGTTCCAGAAAAACATCTATTTCTGCTTTATTGACTATGCCAAAGCCTTTGACTGTGTGGATCACAATAAACTGTGGAAAATTCTGGAAGAGATGGGAATACCAGACCATCTGACCTGTCTCTTGAGAAACCTGTATGCAGCTCAGGAAGCAATAGGTAGAACTAGACATGGAACAACAGACTGGTTCCAAATAGGAAAAGGAGTACGTCAAGGCTGTATATTGTCACCTGTTTATTTAACTTCTATGCAGAGCACATCATGAGAAACGCTGGGTGGAAGAAACACAAGCTGGAATCAAGATTGCCGGGAGAAATATCAATAACCTCAGATGTGCAGATGACACCACCCTTATGGCAGAAAGCAAAGAAGAACTAAAGAGCCTCTTCATGAAAGTGAAAGAGGAGAGTGAAAAATTTGGCTTAAAGCTCAACGTTCAGAAAACTAAGATCATGGCATCTGGTCCCATCACTTCATGGGAAATAGATGGGGAAACAGTGGAAATAGTGTCAGACTTTATTTTTTGGGGCTCCAAAATCACTGCTGATGGTGACTGCAGCCATGAAATTAAAAGACGCTTACTCCTCGGAAGGAAGGTTATGACCAACCTAGATAGCATATTTAAAAGCAGAGACATTACTCTGACAACAAAGGTCCGTCTAGTCAAGGCTATGGTTTTCCCAGTGGTCATGTATGGACGTGAGAGTTGGACGGTGAAGAAAGCTGAGTGCCGCAGAATTGATGGTTTTGAACTGTGGTGTTGGAGAAGACTCTTGAGAGTCCCTTGGACTGCAAGAAGGTCCAACCAGTCCATCCTAAAGGAGATCAGTCCTGGATGTTCATTGGAAGGACTGATGTTGAAGCTGAAACTCCAATACTTTGGCCACCTCATGCGAAGAGTTGACTCATTGGAAAAAACCCTAATGCTGGGAAGGATTGGGGGCAGGAGGAGAAGGGGACGACAGAGGATGAGATGGTTGGACAGTATCACCAACTCGATGGACATGGGTTTGGGTAAACTCCGGGAGTTGGAGATGGATTGCGAGGCCTGGCGTGCTGAGATTCATGGGGTCGCAAAGAGTTGGACACGACTGAGCGACTGAACTGAACTGAAGTATGGTTTAATACAAAGAGTTTTTAACTACTTTTTGGTAATGAACCTGCCTGTCAATGCAGGAGACATTAGAGACTTGGTTTCAATCCCTGTGTTGGAAAGATCCCCTGGAGGAGGAAATGGCAACCCACTGCAGTATTCTTGCCTGGAAAATCCCATGGAAAGAAGAGCTTAGCGGGCTATAGTCCCTAGGGTCGCAAAGAGTCGGATATGACTGAAGTGACTTAGCACATAACTCTATAGACTTCTATGATATTATAATAATCCTGAAGCCAAAAAGGTGGTTAATGAAAGTATTACTTGCATTTAAAAGGGGCCAATGCCTTATAATACTTCGAGAAAACACTGCTTTATGAGGAGACTGCTCTCTGACCCTTCCTGTAAAATCCTTACCCTACTGGTAGCACCAGCCCTGGGTCCTGAGGATAAGGAGGAAAGAGAAAGGGGCAGATCAGGGGATGGCAAACTATAGCCTGTGACCCTCCATCTAGTTTTGTAAATGAATCGTATTGAACTGCAACCATATCCATTTGTTTACAAATTGTTTAAGGCTCCTTTATGCTCATATGGCTGATTGAGTAGTTGCCACAGAGACTGTAGGGGCCATAAAACCTAAAATATTACCATCTGGCTCTTTACAGAAAAAATTTGCTGACCTTTGGCCAGTGAGCTAATAGGGCAAAACGAGAATGCGCTCACTGGCATTTGAAAGTCCTGAAGCAAACAAGTGGGAAACAAGCACTACTGTTTCTAGAAGAGAGATAAGACAATAAGATTCTCTGATTTATAAAATGAAGATGTTAAATATTAGACATAAGGCCCCTACAGCTTTTTTTTACTTGTTAAGCTGAACTTCCAGATGTTCAAGCTGGTTTTAGAGAAGGCAGAAGAACCAGAGATCAAATTGCCAACATCCGATGGATCATAGAAAAAGCAAGCGAGTTCCAGAAAAACATCTATTTCTGCTTTATTGACTATGCCAAAGCCTTTGACTGTGTGGATCACAATAAACTGTGGAAAATTCTGAAAGAGATGGGAATACCAGACCATCTGACCTGTCTCTTGAGAAACCTGTATGCAGGTCAGGAAGCAACAGTTAGAACTGGACATGGAACAACAGACTGGTTCCAAATAGGAAAAGGAGTACGTCAAGGCTCTATATTGTCACCCTGCTTATTTAACTTCTATGCAGAGTACATCATGAGAAATGCTGGGCTGGAAGAAACACAAGCTGGAATCAAGATTGCAGGGAGAAATATCAATAACCTCAGATATGCAGATGACACCACCCTTATGGCAGAAAGTGAAGAAGAACTAAAGAGCCTCTTGATGAAGGTGAAAGAGGAGAGTGAAAAAGTTGGCTTAAAGCTCAATGTTCAGAAAACTAAGATCATGGCATCTGGTCCCATCACTCCATGGGAAATAGATGGGGAAACAGTGGAAATAGTGTCAGACTTTATTTTTTTGGGCTCCCAAATCACTGCTGATGGTGACTGCAGCCATGAAATTAAAAGATGCTTACTCCATGGAAGGAAGGTTATGGCCAACCTAGATAGCATATTTAAAAGCAGAGACATTACTTTGCTAACAAAAGTCCGTCTAGTCAAGGCTATGGTTTTTCCAGTGGTCATGTATGGATGTGAGAGTTGGACGGTGAAGAAAGCTGAGCCCTGCAGAATTGATGGTTTTGAACTGTGGTGTTGGAGAAGACTCTTGAGAGTCCCTTGGACTGCAAGGAGATCCAATCAATCCATCCTAAAAGAGATCAATCCTGGGTGTTCATTGGAAGGTCTGATGTTGAAGCTGAAACTCCAATACTTTGGCCACCTCATGCAAAGGGTTGACTCATTGGAAAAGACCCTAATGCTGGGTAGGATTGGGGGTGGGAGGAGAAGGGGACGACAGAGGATGAGATGGTTGGATGGCATCACTGACTCAATGGACATGGGTTTGGGTAGACTCCGGGAGTTGGTGATGGACAGAGAGGCCTGGAGTGCTGCAGTTCATGGGGTCGCAAAGAGTCGGACACGATTGAGCGACTGAACCGAACTGAACTGAAAGCTGTATTTGAAGCTCTGTGATAAATAAATTGAATTTAAAAGAACAACCAGTTACTACTATAATCCAGACCTATCTGGGATGTTTCTGGTATTTGGTGATTATGAATTAAACCAATAAAAATATTTTCCAATTTTTGCACTGATATATATCATTTATTTGGGTAAAAAGAATACCTAGGAGAAAGATTGCTGGGTCATGTGGTTAACGTCGATATTTATAAGAAACTGTTTTCCATGGTGGCAATACTATCTATTAATAGCCTTTCCACCAGTATATAGGAGAATTCAAGGTGCTCTGTATACTCCTTTGTCAGTATTTGATAATGTCAGGATTTTTGGTTTTGTTTTTTGAAGTATTTTAATAGGTATATGGTAGTATTGCATTGTGATTTTAATTTGCATTTCTTAATGACTAATGATTTTGAGCATATTTTCTCATGCTTATTTGTCATCTGTATATCTTCCTTGATGAAGTGTTTATTCAAATATTTTGCCTATTTTTTTGTCCATTTTTAAAATTAGATTGTTAGAGTTTTCATAGTTTCTTGTATTTCTAGTTACCAGTCCTTTAACGTATGAGTTGCACAAATATTATCTCAGTCTGTGGCTTATTTTTTCATTTTCTGAAGTCTCTTCAAAGAATAGAAATGTTAATATTTTATAGTTAATGTTTTTTTATGTCATTTAAGAAATCTTTGCCTGGCCCCAGGCCACAAAGATTTTCTCCCATGTTTTTTTTTCTAGAAGTTTTATAGTTTTAGGTTTTATGTTATGGTGTACGATTCATTTTGAGTTGAGTTTCTATAATAGTGAAGGAATTAGTCAGTTTATTTGTTGTTTTTTACATATGGATATCCACTGGTTCTAGCATCATTTGTTGACAAACTATTCCTTTTCCATTGACTTCTCTTAGCATCTTTGTTCAAAATTAACTGCAAACTGTGGATTTATTTCTGCACTCTCTACCCTGTTCCATTGATCTGGTGTCAATCCTATCACCAATACAATGCTGTCTTAATTATTATGGCTTTATAGTAGGTCTTAAAATCAGGGAGTGCAAGTCTTCTAACTATACTTTCTTCTTCATAAATTGCTCTGGCTATTCTCAATCTTTTGCTTTCCTACATAGATTTCACAGTCAGATTATTGACTTCTATCCAAAAGCCTCCTGGGATCTATAGGATTGTGTATTGAATATACAGAGCAATTTGGAGAGAATTAACATTGTGACACTTCTGAGTCTTGAGTGTATGAGCATGGTATATTTTCACTTATTTAGGTCTACTTTGATTTCTCTCATCAATGCTTTATAGTTTTCAGCATAAAAATCTTACATATATTTTGCTACATTTATCACCAAATATTTCACGGTTAATGGTATAGGTTTTAAATTTTGATTTCCAATTGTTCACCACTAGCTTACAGAAAAACAATTCATGTCTATATATTGATTTCCATACCCTGTAATCTTACTAAAATCACTCGTTAAATCTAGTAGCTTTTTTGGGTAAAATCTTTGGGGTTTTCTACCAAATATATCATACTGTCTATAAGTAAAGATAGTCTTATCTCTTCTAATCTGAATATACTTAAATTCTTTTTCTTGCCATTTAACACTGGCTAAATTCAACAATACACCGCTAATTAGAAATGGCAAGAATAGACCATCTTTGCCTTATTCCCAATCTTAGGAAGAAAGAATTCAGTATTTCACTGCTACTGCTGCTGCCGCTAAGTTGCTTTATTCATGTCCAACTCTGTGCAACCCTATGGACAGCAGCCCACCAGGCTCCTCTGTCCACAGGATTCTCTAGGCAAGAACATTAGAGTGGGTTGCCATTTCCTTCTCCCAGTATTTCACTGCTGCTGCTGCTGCTAAGTTGCTTCAGTCGTGTCCGACTCTGTGCAACCCCACAGATGGCAGCCCACCAGGCTCTGACATCCCTGGGATTCTCCAAGCAAGAACACTGAAGTGGGTTGCCATTTCCTTCTCCAATGCATGAAAGTGAAAAGTGAAAGTGAAGTCCCTCAGTCGTGTCCGACCCTTAGCAACCCCATGGACTGCAGCCTACCAGGCTCCTCTGTCCATCGGATTTTCCAGGCAAGAGTACTGGAGTGGAGTGCCATTGCCTTCTCCAGTATTTCACTATTAAGTATTAAATCCTTTATCAGGTTTAGAAAGTTCCCTTCTACTCTGGGTTTGCTCAGAGTTTTCATCATAAATAGTTAATGGATTTTGTCAATGGTCTTTTCTTCCTACATCTACTGAAATGATCTTTTTTATTTATCTGTTGCTGTGGTAAATTTTACATTTTAATGTTGCATTCAAAATCAGCCTAGCAATCCTGAAATAAGCTCTACTTGGTCATGATGTATTCACTCTTTTTATTTATTGCTGAATTTACTTTGTTAATATTTTTAAGGACCTGTATATTTATATTCATGAGAAACATCAGTCTGTAGTTGTGTAGAACTGATATTATTTCACCCTTATATGTTCGATAGATTTTACCAGTGAATTTTATCTAGAATTTTCTTCGTGGGATTTTGTTTATGAATTTATATAATTTTTAATTGAAGGATAATTGCTTTACAGAATTTTGTTGTTTTCAGTCAAACCTCAACATGAATCAGCCATAGGTATACATATGTCCCCTCCCTCTTGAATCTCCTTTCAATCTCCCTCCCCATTCCACCCCTCTAAGTTGATACAGAGCCCCTGTTTGGGTTCCCAGAGACATACAGCAAATTCCCATTGGCTATCTATTTTACATACGGTAATGTAAGTTTTCATGACCCAGATAATCATGATGGTGTGATCACTCACCTAGAGCCAGACATCCTGGAATGTGAAGTCAAGTGGGCCTTAGAAAGCATCACTACAAACAAAGCTAGTGGAGGTGATGTAATTCCAGTTGAGCTATTTCAAATCCTCAAAGATGATGCTGTGAAAGTGCTGCACTCGATATGCCAGCAAATCTGGAAAACTCAGCAGTGGCCACAGGACTGGAAAAGGTCAGTTTTCATCCCAATCCCAAAGAAAGGCAATGGCAAAGAATGATCAAACTACCGCACAATTGCACTCATCTCACATGCTAGTAAAGTAATGCTCAAAATTCTCCAAGCCAGGCTTCAGCAATATGTGAACCGTGAACTTCCAGCTGTTGAAGCTGGCTTTAGAAAAGGCAGAGGAACCAGAGATCAAATTGCCAACATCCGATGGATCACCGAAAAAGCAAGAGAGTTCCAAAAAAAACATCTATTTCTGCTTTATTGACTATGCCAAAGCCTTTGACTGTGTGGATCACAATAAACTGTGGAAAATTCTGAAAGAGATGGGAATACCAGACCATCTAACCTGTCTCTTGAGAAACCTGTATGCAGGTCAGGAAGCAACAGTTAAAACTGGACATGGAACAACAGGCTGGTTCCAAATAGGAAAAGGAGTACATCAAGGCTGTATATTGTCACCCTGCTTATTTAACTTCTATGCAGAGTACATCATGAGAAACGCTGGGATGAAAGAAACACAAGCTGGAATCAAGATTGCAGGGAGAAATATCAATAACCTCAGATATGCAGATGACACCACCCTTATGGCAGAAAGTGAAGAACTAAAGAGCCTCTTCATGAAAGTGAAAGAGGAGAGTGAAAAAGTTGGCTTAAAGCTCAACATTCAGAAAACTAAGATCATGGCATCTGGTCCCATCACTTCATGGGAAGTAGATGGGGAAACAGTGTCAGACTTTATTTTTTTGGGCTGCAAAATCACTGCTGATGGTAACTGCAGCCATGAAATTAAAAGACGCTTACTCCTTCGAAGGAAGGTTATGCCCAACCTAGATAGCATATTTCAAAGCAGAGACATTACTTTGCCAACAAAAGTCCGTCTAGTCAAGGCTATGGTTTTTCCAGTGGTCATGTATGGATGTGAGAGTCGGACAGTGAAGAAAACTGAGTGCCGAAGAATTGATGGTTTTGAACTGTGGCGTTGGAGAAGACTCTTGAGAGTCCCTTGGACTGCAAGGAGATCCAATCAATCCATCCTAAAGGAGATCATTGGGTGTTCATTGGAAGGACTGATGTTGAAGCTGAAACTCCAATACTTTGGCCACCTCATGCGAAGGGTTGACTCATTGGAAAAGACCCTAATGCTGGGAAGGATTGGGGGCAGGAGGAGAAGGGGACGACAGAGGATGAAATGGTTGGATGGCATCACCGACTCGATGGACATGGGTTTGGGTAAACTCCGGGAGTTGGTGATGGACAGGGAGGTCTGGCTTGCTGCAATTCATGGGGTTGCAAAGAGTCGGACATGACTGAGTGACTGAACTGAATGTAAGTTTCCATGTTACTCTCTCCCTACATCACACCCTTTCCTCTCTTCTCCCTGTGTCCATACATCTGTTCTCTGTGTCTGTTTCTCCATTGCTGCCCTGCAGATAAATTCTTGGTATCATCTTTCTAAATTCCACATATATGCATTAGTATATGATAGTTATCTTTCTCTTTCTGACTTATTTCACTCTGTATAATAGGCTCTAGCTTCATCCACTTCATTAGAACTGACTCAAATGTGTTCCTTTTATGGCTGAGTAATATTCCATTGTGTATATATACCACAACTTCTTTATCCATTCATCTGTCAATGGACATCTAGGTTGCTTCCATGTTACAGCTATTGTAAATAGTGCTACAATGAACATTGGGGTACATGTGTTTTTTTCAATTTTGGTTTCCTCAGAGTATATTCCTAGGAGTGGGATTGTTGGGTCAGGTGGTGGTTTTATTCCTAGATTTTTAAGGAATCTCCCTACCATCTTCCATAGTGGCTGTATCAATTTACACTCCCACCAACACTGCAAGAGGGTTCTCTTTTCTCCACACCCTCTCCAGCATTTATTGTTTGTAGACTTTTTGATGATGGCCATTCTGACCTGTGTGAGGTGGTATCTCATTGCAGTTTTGATTTGCATTTCTCTAATAACGAGCAATGCTGAGCATCCTTTCATGTGTCTGCTAACCATCTGTATGTCTTCTTTGGAGAAATGTCTATTCAGGTCTTTTTCCCACTTTTTGATTGGGTTATTTGTTTTTCTGGTATTGAGTTGTACAAGCTGCTTGTATATTTTCGGAATTAATCCTTTGTCAGTTGTTTCATTTGCTATTATTTTCTCCCATTCTGAGGGTTGTCTTTTCACCTTGTTTATAGTTTCCTTTGCTGTGCAAAATCTTTTAAGTTTAATTAGGTCCCACTTGTATATTTTTGTTTTTATTTCAATTACTCTAGGTGGTGGGTCATAGAGGATCTTGCTTTCATTTATGTCATTGAGTGTTCTGCCTATGTTTTCCTCTAAGAGTTTTATAGTTTCTGGTCTTACATTTAGGTCTTTAATCCATTTTGAGTTTATCTTTGTGTATGGTGTTAGGAAGTGTTCTAATTTCATCCTTTTACATGTAGCTGTCTCTTCATGGGATTTTTAACTACAAATTCAATTTCTGTTCTTTTTAATAATTTTGTTTACTTACTTATTTTTGGCTGTGCTGGATTTTTGTTGTTGCATGGGCTTTTCTCTAATTGCAGCAAGCAGGGGCTACTCTCTAGTTATGGTGTTTGTGCTTCTCATTGCAGTAGCTTCTCCTGTTGTGGAGCTGGGCACTAGGGTGCATGGGCTTCAATAGTTGCAGCACATAGGTTCAGCAGTTGTGACTCCCAGGCTCTACAGACCACAGGTTCAATAGTTGGGGCACATGGGCTTAGTTGCTTTGTAGCAGCATGTGGGATCTTCCCAGATCAGGGGTCGAACCCAAGTCTCCCACATTGGCAGGTGGATTCTTTACCACTGAGCCAACAATTCAGTTCAGTTTATTGCTCAGTCATGTCTCACTCTTTGCGAACCCATGAACCACAGCACACCAGGCCTCCCTGTCCATCACCAACTCCCGGAGTTTACCCAAACCCATGTCCATCGAGTCAGTGATGCCATCCAACCATCTCATCCTCTGTCATCCCCTTCTCCTCCTGCCCTCAATCTTTCCCAGCATCAGGGTCAGCCACCAGGGAAGTCCCTTAAGCTCCATTTCTTTAATGGATATGGGACTATCCAGGTTATATGGTTCTTCCTCAGAAAGCTTTGGTAGTTTGTAGATTTCAAAGAATTTATCCATTTCATCAGTAAATTTAGTGAAATGAAGTTGATCATAACATTCCCTTAATTGTTCATTTAATATCTTAGGACCTCCAGTGATATACCAGTTCAGTTCAGTTCAGTCGCTCAGTCGTGTCCGACTTTTTGTGACCCCATGAATTGCAGCATGCCAGGCCTCCCTGTGATATATAACCCAGGCCTCCCAGTGATATATAACCTCTTTCATTCCTGATACTGCTAATTTGCTTCTTCTCTCTTTTTTCTCTCTCTTTAGAGTCTTATCAACTCTATTAAACTTTTCAAAGAACCAGCTTTTTATTTCACTGATTCTTTTCTCTATTGTTTCTTATTTTTAATTTCATGAATTTATGCTTTTATCTTATTTCCTTCCTTCTGCTTATTTTGGATTTAATTTTTTTCTACTTTTCACTAGCTTAGATCACTGATTCCTTTAAATAAATATTAAATAAAAATAAAATTATAAATATTAAAATTAAGCAATAAATATTAAATAGTTTAATGTTAAATATTAAATAAATCTTTCTTTCTTTCATCAAGTGCTTATAGCAGAAAAAATATTCCCACCAAGCACTGACTTAGCTGCAACCCACAGATTTTGATACACTGTATTTTCATTTTTACTTATTTCAAAATATTTTCTAAGTTCTTAGAAGATTTATTCTGTGACTCATGGGTTATTTGGAAGTGTTTTTACTTAATTTCCAAATATCTGTGAATTTTCCAGACATGTTTCTGTTTCTAGTTCAATTTTCTTGTGGTCAAAAAACATACTTTGTACTATTTCAATCTTTTAAATATGTTGAGATTTATTTTATGGCACCAAATATAGTCTATCTTGGTGAATATCTCATGTGTACCTGAAAGGAGTATATATTCTGCAGGTATTTAAGTGGAAAGTTTTATAATCTAATCTAATATCAATTAGATCAAGCTGATTGATTATGTTATTCTCCTGACTTTCTATTCATTCTATCAGTTACAGAGAAAGGAAGTTGAAATCTCCACGCACGTAGGCATGCTTGCATGCAAACATACATAGGATCGTCTTCCATATTTGTCTTCCATGGGTTCCAAATCTGAGGATTCAACCAACCATGGATCAAAAATTTTCACTTTAAGAATTGCTGATGCAAAGCCCTGAACACAACACCCACGGATAAGGAGGACCACCATTTTACACAAGGGACTTGAACATCTGCAGACTTTGGTATCTGTGGGTGTTCTGGAAGCAAGTTCCTGCAGATACTAAGGGACAACTGTACATACCACACACAAACATATACACAGTGTGATAATCAAAATTAAATACAAATTATATTTAAGCTTTTTTCCCACATTTTGAAAGCACTGAAGTTTCACTATAGAGAAATATTTAAATTCAATGAAGCAATCAACCCACCACCCAAGTTGGTTTGACTCTATTCTCATCTGAATGAAAACATACCTCTAGTGTGTCAATACGCCAGGTTTCCTGGCCCTATCCACCACCTCAGATCCACAGCCAAAGAACAGGTTGGAGGGCCTGGCTTTTTGCCCAGTCTTCAGAGATCATCAGACATTCACTTTTCACAGTTTTGCTAAACTGAGATAAAATCTCTTCTAAAATTCCTGGCTTTGTGATATTATCTAGATCTTTAAAGCCTTTTCCAAGCTTAAGAATCTTAAGAACTATTTTTCTTCCTATAAGACACCAGTGTAAACTGAGTACAACTCCTATATGATAAGATTCTGCCATCTAAAATTACACTTTATCACTATATAAACAGTAAATAATATTAAAGATAGGATCAAAATAGAATTCAAAGCAACTAATAAAATTTAAGTTCAATATAAATACATACATGATTAAATCAAGCCTAGGAAGAAATGCAATATCTAAATTCACACATTCAGTGTGCCTGCTATGTGCTACGCACTATTCCTGGTACTGAGAATAAAGCCATGAACAAAGAAGGCAGAGTCCCTATAACCATACGATGGGGTGGTGGGGACACACAAACAATAAACATAAAAAATATATAATGCTAGAGGGTGAAAACTATGATGGAGGAACATAAAGCATAATAAGAGAGAGAGACACAAGTAGTGTGATTAGTACTTGTATGGTCAGGGAAGTCCTCACTAATAAGACAACAGGAGACAATAAATCATATGGATATAGTGGAGGAATATTTCAGGCTAAGGAACAGCAAACACTTACTGGGACAGGAATGTTTGTGGACATGTTTGAGTAAACACAAACAGGAGACCCCAGTTCGATTCCTGGCACAGGAAGATCCACTGGAGAAGGGATAGGCTACCCACTCCAGTATTCTTGGACTTTTCTTGTGGGTCAGCTCGTAAAGAATCTGCCTCCAATGCAGGAGACCTAGGTTAGATCCCTGGGCTGGGAAGATCCCCTGGAGAAGGGAAAGGCTACCCACTCCAGAATTCTGGCCTGGAGAATTCCATGGGCTGTATAGTCCACGGGGTGGCAAACAGTCGGACATGACTGAGTGACTTTCACTTTCACTTTGAGTAAATACAAAGAGGCATAAGGCTTGCTAATTTGAAAGGTACAATGAATCAAAAGACAACATAGTTTTTAACGCATTTTGTTCCATAAGAAGCCACCTATTCAAAGTGTAGTATAAAAGTTTAAAAGTTTATGGTTTTCCATTTAGACAAGCTAATTAGGCTAGGAAAAGTCAGACATTTCCTAAAGGAAGTATTTTTCAAAAGCTTTCTGAAACCAATACTGATTTGTCAGAAAAACCAATACCATATGGTGTCAAGTACATGTTGTATTCTGCATTTACCTCTAAACAGAAAAACAAAGGCAAAGACAGAGGAATATGGAGATGCTAAGCACCCATTCTTTCAGAGGGCTCTATTAAAAACATACAAAAGCAGAGGCCCTTTCTCACTCAGGAAAATAATCACCTGAGAAAAAAATGAAATGCAGTAGTCTATAATTACAATAGAAAAACAACAAATACAACTTTTAAAAAGTGAATTTTCATATTTTACATAAGATTAAATCAGGCAATAGTATGAATTAACTTTTCCACTCAATCAACTCTATAAAATATTTTTTAATTCCCGTATTCTCCTTGACCAGGAAATATACAGTTTGAATTTGTCATTTTATGCAACTGTAACAAAATTTAAAAGATAAATATTATCTAAGAGAACTTTTACAGCACTTGATTCACCAGGAATTATACCATATAATCCAAAATATGAATTTAAAAGCCATTAAAACATGCAGAACTTTTTGAATGCCACATTTTCTCCCTCAACTCCTTGTTTTGGTTATATATCTCAAAGGCTATGTGATAGTTTCCTCTAATGGTACATATTCCTATGTTACAAAGATCCAAGGTTTTAATTTTCCAAACAAATCTAAAAATTATAAAATCATTACTAAATTTTATCTCAGTTTAATGAATTTGCCTCTCTTCTGTTGAGATGATGCATGGCTAAAATTTAAAAGCCTGACAGTACTAAATGCTAGCAAGACTTCAGAACAAGTTGCACTCTCCCACACACTACTAATGGGAATATAACTTACTCCTCTTGTAGCTTACCCACCACAAACTCTTACAATACATCTCATCTTCAGATTTCCTGGTCCACTACTGAAAGTCATGCCAAAAGTAAGTTTTCAAGTTTTCCTTACTTACACTTTCATTACTATCACTCCCAATGTTTACACTCTAAAAATCAATCTCTGGCTTTTGAAGCAAACCAAATCCTACACCATACAAAACAGCACTGAACACAATAACAATATCTAAACCTTAAAAATTTATAAAACTGACAAATACTGTCATAAAAAAAAGGTGTATAGATATGGGCGATTTCATGGAGTTTTAATTTTTATTACTTATCTCAGTATAACAAAAGTAATACAAAAACATGCACAAAGAGTAAACAATGAGAGAGAAGAAAAGGACTGACTATAGGAACTTTGGAAAATAATATTTAAATCTGCTCTAGGCTCCAATTATGAAAACGATAAAACAATCTCAACAGATAAACAAATTTTAGAAGATGGTGGTATTTGCTATAGCAATCAGACTGTGTTACCCTTAAAAAGTCATCTGTTTTATAATTCTTTCTAATTCTATTATTTGATATTATAAGTTAGTGAACTTCATATAAAAGAAAGGGAAAAATAGAAAAACTTACTGGGATTGAAAATTCCTCAGCCAAATACTTCAAAGAGGCTGCTTCTCTTGCCAAGAACTTGTTCCTTTCTCTCATGTTGCCCTGAAGCTGTGTATCAAACTCCTTTCTTACCACAGAAGCAACAGAGTCAATAATCACAAGTTTAACTCCTTTCAAAATAATTTCTTCTTCCAAGGATTCAATCCTGTAAAAGCAGAATATATAAGATAGTGGATGACTTTAAGGTATAATTTTTAAAAATTAAGCACTGCAAAGGTTAACCAACTTTAAAACAACAAATTACTTTTCTCTAAGTTACAGCAGTCACTGCAGATATTCAATAAACATAACTTATTTTCCAGCTCTTCCATACATATTGCATTCTTTTGTAAATAGGCCAAAATATTTTCTTTTAGCTTTATTCCTTGGTTTTTTCATGATATTGCTAAAGCTCCAGTTTTAGAGCAAAAATACTTGCAGTGGCCAGTCTCCAAAATGGCCCCCACTTACTCCCACCTCCCGGAATTCACATCCCTGTGGAGTCCCCTCCCCAGCTGAACCAGGGTTCGTCTGTGGACCAAATGACAAAACAATGGTGCATCATTTCTGAGAGTAGGCTGTAAAAAGCTACAGCTTCCATCTTGGGATCTTTCTCACTTGCGCACTCTCTCTCAGAGCACTCGCTCTGGGGAAGGCAAGATACCACCATGGACCAAAAATGCCACCTGCTACATGAGTAAACAAATGATGTTGAGGCCATCAAGCCATCAGCTACTGAAGCTGCCCCAGCTGTGCACCATGAGGGAATTCAGGATGGAGAAAAGCAAGACACTGGCTCCAGATAGTTAAGGTGCATATCACAGGAAGGATTTCAATGAGCCCAGACTCTTGCATCTTCCCACACACAGAAAAGTGCTAAATTCATTAACTCAATATGTCTGATTTGGGGACTTCCATAGTGGTCCAGAGGCTAAGGCTCCGTACCCCCAATGCATGGGGCCCAGGTTCCATCCCTGGTCAGGGAACTAGATCCCACAGGCCACAACTATAGATCCCTTGTGAACCTGAACATTGCAAGGAAGATCCCATGTGCTGAAACTAGCAACTAAGACCTGGAACAGCCAAATAAATAAATAAATATATATATATATATATATATATATTTTTTTTTTAAGATGTCTGGTTTTTCTTTAATTAACAGTAATCTTTTTATTTTCTGACTACCTGGTTTTTTGTTGCAGAAACTCCTATATCCTGGTTCCTCCCTCACATCCCTAGAGTAGTCCCTCAGAGCTATCAGAGAGGCTGCCCCCTCAAGCTTAAGTCCTCAGTATGACCACTGAATAAAACATAATTCTCAACTTTTAGGTTGTGTGCTTTTTTGG
The DNA here is from genome assembly GCF_054371585.1 of Giraffa tippelskirchi. Classification (NCBI taxonomy): domain Eukaryota; kingdom Metazoa; phylum Chordata; class Mammalia; order Artiodactyla; family Giraffidae; genus Giraffa; species Giraffa tippelskirchi. The sequence continues at coordinate 139,977,723 of NC_137281.1, read as the reverse complement.
GTAAACAACATATTGTAAGAAGCCCTATGGAGAGGCTCACATGGTGAGAAATGGAGACCTCTGGCTAGTACCCACGAAGAAACGGAAGTCTCCCAACAACTACATGAGTGATCCTGGAATTCTCCAAGATCTCCCAGCCTCAGGTGACCCTTGAGATGACTACAGCCCTGGCCAACAGCTTAACTGCAAGTTCTTGAGCAACTCTGAGCCAGAAATACCCAATTAAAGAAATACCCAATTAAGCTATTCCCAGATAACTAACCCTCAAAAACTAGGTGAGATAAATAGATTATTTTAAGCTGCTAAATTGTGGGGTTTTGTTAACGGAACAGTAGATAATTAATATACCACTTAATTAGTCAAATCTAAAACATTTTATTCATTTAATTTTTTTTCATTTTTAAAGAAATACTTCAGCCAATAGGCTGGGGTAAATAAAGAACACTGAAATGATTTTTCTCTTAATCCTAATATGTAGGGACTTTTTTTCACTCAGAAGCTGAAAACATGAAGAACTAAAGAATAAATCTTCAAAGTATTACTAACATGCCAAAATCTAAAACAGCATACCTTTGTAGAACTTCATCACAGCTGAGTTCCCGATAAAGATGAACTTTACTGCTTGTCAAAAGTAATTTTTCTTCAGTGTCAAAATATCTAGGAAAACGAGATTCTGCTATCTCAACTAGTCTGTGGAGGGAAAAAATAACACAAGCAACAATAGTTAATATCTTCTGGCATTTGTAGCAACATTGATGGACTTGGAAGGCATTATGCTAAGTGAAATAAGTTAGACAGAGAAAGACACTGTATGGTATCACTTACATGTGGAATCTAAAAAATACACAACAATTTGGTGAATACAACAAAGAAGCAGACTCACAGATACGGAGAACAAATTATTGCTTACTAGTGGGGAGTAGGGAGGGATAGTACAGGGGTGGAAGAGTTGAAGATACCAACTACTGAGTGTAAGACAGACTCAAGGATGTATTGTACAACACAGGGAATATAGCCAATATTCTGTAATAACTATAAATGGATAGTAACCTTTAAAATTGTAATAAAAATTTTAAATAAGTCAATACTGAAGGTCACACTGGTAAACCTCTAATGACTTTTACTTAGGAAACTCATAAGCCATAAGTAACACTAGAAAAAAAGCCTTATCAATACAGCAGGTATAAGCAAAATGGGTTCGTATATGATTTTGGGATGGAAGCCCTTTTTTATAATCACTAAAAGATTACCAGTCAGAGCATGAGCCCAGCAAGGGCTTTTAGATCTCATCTAATGTTGAGAAAGCAGTATCTCTGAGGTTTAACACAAAAATGTTATTTTATAAATGACCATCTGACTACCACCTATAAGATACATTTAGTAAATTAAGAAAAATGTTTTCATTTTCTTGAATGAAATATATATTTGAATATTATCACTCTAATAACCAGATATGAGTAAATCTCCATGTCTCAGACCAGAAAAACATGATTTCTCAATTAAAACTTAATACATACTAAATAACTGCTATCCAATTGTTCTTTTGTAAACAGGATACTATTTTCTAAACATATGGAAGCTATCCACATTTCCTTTGTGCTTAGTCAGTCATGTCCAATTCTTTGAGATCCCATAGACTGTAGCCCACCAGGCTCCTATGTTCATGGAATTCTCCAGGCAAGAATAATGGAGTGGGTGGCCATTCCCTTCTCTAGGAGTTCTTCCTGACCAAAGGATCAAATACTGATCTCCTGCACTGCAGGCCTATTCTTTATAGACTGAGCCACCAGAGAAGCCCATCATTTCCTTCAGAAAAAAACAAACAAACTATTTTCTAAACACTGAATTCTCACCTCAAAGCTAGATCAAATATATGGAGTAGGCTGAGCATTAGAGGTGACAAGTTGAAACAGATGCAACTTTACCATTAATAATATATGAAATGGAGTAATACTAGAAATTTCAAATATTTCTGGTTAAAAATATAAATCTTTGAGTATAACTGTCTCTGTTCCTGATAGTTTAGCAGCCCAAAACTTAATCATCCAAGGGTGACTGGGAGGAAGGACTGTAAACACTAAAACCATCCTGTATTTTATGCTCCATTTAATGATACAAAAGTATAAAGAACACTTTTCATTTCTAGATAGTGAGTTCCAAGAAGAGGTCCAACTCTCACATCCACACATGACTACTGGAAAAACCATAGCTTTGACTAGATGGACCTTTGTTGACAAAGTAATGTCTCTACTTTTTAATATGCTGTCCAGGTTGGTCATAACTTTTCTTCCAAGGAGCAAGCATCTTTTAATTTCATGGCTGCAGTCACCACCTGCAGTGATCTTGGAGCCCCCCCCAAAATAAAGTCTCTCACTGTTTCCACTGTTTCCCCATCTATTTTCCATGAAGTGATGGGACCAGATGCCATGACCTTCATTTTTTGAATGTTGAGTTTTAAGCCAGCTTCTTCACTCTCCTCTTTCACTTTCTTCAAGAAGCTCTTTAGTTCCTCTTCATTTTCTGTCGTAAGGGTGGTGTCATCTGCATATCCGAGGTTAGTGATATTTCTCCTGGCAACCCTGATTCCAGCTTGAGAATCAAGATCCTTCAAAATGAGAACAAGATGGATCGAATGACCATTCAGGAGAAGTACTTGAGAGAGGTAGGCATAGGGATCGGAGGTGACGAAAGCAAGAAGAAATGAGATGACACAGGCAAAGGCGGAATGGGCAAATTTTAACAGCTTGGAGAAAATGTGCAAATTTCTTGATTAGGAAAACTATTTGCTGAGTTTAGAGCTCGTCAGAGAAGTCAGCTAAAAAGCTCTGACCCTTGGAGCCTACTGCTTTTCAACAGGATAGCGATGGTGACATCTGCCAGAAACAGGGAGGTTTTTTTTTTTAATATTTGGATATTCAGTTGATTAGGAACCAGACTGAGAGTATCTAATGAGATGAGAGTACCTAACTCATTGGCGGCAACAACTGAACAGCTGACAGACAACAATAATTTCCTGCCTCTAACACTAGGCTTGATTTCAACTAGTGGTTTGAGTAGTGAGAGACTTTGGAACTTATTTCTGCTCTCTTGTTGCATGTAGGCCCCTCAGAAGCAGGATGGTCAGTGTGTGGACATCACAGTTAACCACACTAAGTAACAGTATCAAATGGTTATTTACATACCAATATGCTGCTGTTTTCCTATAAGCTTCTCCAAATGTTTACTTGAGAAAAATGTATCTAAAATACGTATAAATCAAAAACCAAATATAAATGTAATATTCTATAGGACTCACATTAATCTAGGACAATCTTCATCACAAAGGTCTTTTTGGTTACAGCAAGCAAAAGATCTTTTCTCCCAAACATTAATTACAAAAAATTTGAAAGCAATGCCATGTAGTGGATGTCTCTTTTATAAAAAGCATTCTTTTCAAAAGATGCACTTAATATTCATTCATTCAACGAATATTTGAGAACCTATTATATGCCTGGTAGCTCAGTTGGTAAAGAATCCGCCTACAATGCAGGAGACCCAGGTTTGATCCCTGGGTGGGGAAGACCCCTTGGAGAAAGAAATGGCAGCCCACTCCAGTATTCTTGCCTGGAAAATCCCATGGACAGAGGAGTCTGACAGGCTACAGTCCTTGGGGTCGCAAAGAGTCGGACACAACTTAGTGACTAAACCACCACCACTATATGCCAGGTACCATTCTAGGTGCTAAGGATACAACAATGAACAAAAACAACAAAACAAAAAAATCCTTCCCTCATGGAACTTACATGCTACTGAGAAAGACAAATAAATATACATGTCAGATGATAAGTGCTTTAAAGAAAAGTGAGTCAGGGTCAGAAAACAAATTGTAACAGAAGGAAGTAAGGGCTATTTCACGGAAGGTAGTCTGTGAAAGCCTCTTTAATAAAGTGGCATTTGAGCAAAAGTTTAAGGGCAATGAGAAAATGAACCATATGCCTATCCAGTGAAACAGCACACAGGAAGAAAGAATTACAGCAAGTGCACAAGTCCACTCTTTTGTGAGAAGATACCTAGTGTGTTGGAGGAATAAACAAAGAGGTTAATGTAGTAGCTGAAACACAGAAACCAGGAGGCAGAATAAAAGGAAATAAGGTCAAAGAGACAGCTGGGGCCAAAGACACGAAAGATTTTTATATTTGTGGGTGTTTTGTTTTTGTTTTTAGATTTTATGCAGTAAGATAGGAAACCTACGATCACAACTCACACGATCTGACATTTTTTTAAAATAATTTTATTTATTTATTTTTGGCTGTGCTGGGTTTTGGTTGCTGCGCTTGGGCTTTTCTCTAGCTTCAGTGAGCAGGGGCTTCTCATTATGGTGGCTTCTCTTATTGTGGAGCACAGGCTCCAGGGTGTGTGGGCTTCAATAGTTGCTGCACGTGGGCTCACAGTTGCGCTTCCCGGGCTCTAGACTGCAGGCTCCGTTGTGGTGCACAGATTTAGGTGCTCCGCTGCATGTGGGATCTTCCTGGACCGTGTCTCCCGCATTGGCAGGTGGATTCTTATCCACTGAGCCACGAGGGAAAGCCTGGACATCTTTTTTTTTTTTTTTGAAGAATCACTCTAGCTACCAAGTGGAGAACAGGCTACGGAGGGGCAAGGGTGACAGCAAGATCAGCTAGTGCAGTCATCCAGATAAGAGATGACAACCTGACCTAGAGAATAGCTCAGGTAATTAGTAATACTGCGCTCAAGACAGAGTTTCAGAGAGGATTGAAGGGACTTCTTGACTACTCAGATGAGCAGCTGGAGAAACAGAATTTCCATTCACTAAAGTGAAGAAGACTGGATTCAGATCAAAGTTTTTGTTCTTAGTTTCCCCTGTTACTTCACAGCTCTTGTATAAAAAGAAAGTTAATAGCTTTACATTAGTGACCACACGCCAATTTGAAACAAAACACAAGCTTAATGTGAAAAAAAAAAAGGGCTTTTCAAAATTCTAGTTGAAATCTAGCATAATAAATATGCTGAAATATGTATATAGTTTCTCAAAGCTTCTTGCACATGTGTAATACTTTCCTATTCATTAATTCAATATGTACTTGCTCAGTACTGTGGTATTACTAAGTACAATAATGTGAATCTACTAGTTCCTTACAGATTCCAGAATATTCCAAAGTTTTGTTTTAGTGATAATAAGTACTTATGAATAATTTTTATTTTCTATCACAGAAATCTTCAGGATCTCCCTCACCACTAATTTACTTGGATTCAGAAGTGATAGGAGAGCTGGAAGTGAACCAAGAAAAACCTAATCAGACTCAAGAAGCCATCTCATAAACTGGTAAAAGCGAATTTATCTCCCTTATTGTTTGTCTCCTGGATCAGAGATCCTGGATTTGTACTAACTATCAAGTAGGTAAATGGTCCTAAGACCACACTGCCATTGCCATCAGAATCAGCCAAAGTCAAGCTGTCACTACCACTACATGTGCTCCCTGATTCACTGGTTCAGAAAGACTGATGTTCTGGGTAGTTTGGTAGGAATTAAAGAGCACTGGTGCTCGAGTACCTGGTACCCTCACAGTGACTTACACACTAAGTAGAAAACTTCCTTCAGATCTAAACTTGGCCATTGCTTCCACATGGTACCAACACAACATATACCTCTCCTTTGCATACTTAGTTATAATAGTTATAATTTTACATTTTTGTGATTACTTGATTGTCTTCCTCCCCTATTGCACTACATCTTTCTTCTTGGTTTTCAAGCTCTTCTGATTTCATGACAACTCAGGAATGTTCACTTCTGCCTCTTACAGTTTCAGTTCTATAACCCTCCTCCCCAAGTCCCTATCTTCCAGGGCCCTGAGTCCCATCTTCAGCTTCCCCAGATCCTTCAGCCTTTCTCACACACAGATCCACTTGTAGTTTTAAGACCTGGATTTATTTTCCTTTATCCATTTTATTTCTCACAAAGTTTTATTTCAAAAATCACTATTACTACTTACCATTCATAGTACCTTCCTTTTCTATTCTTAACCTCCAGCTCCATCTTTTTTTCTAATTATCCCCAATAGGGACAATATAGTATTTATTCAATTCATGTATACTGGAATTTTCATGGCTGCCAAAATTTCCATACACAGGTCACTAATTTATTTATTCATATTCTCAAGGTATGTACAGCATATAGCATCTAAAACTATATCAGACCCTAATCAGAAATCCAATAGGTAAAACAAACAAAAAGCAGACTTTTCCTGAATCAATCAGAAGAAGATTCAGAATTCTGCCTGTTTGGCATTACCCCTCCCCAAGGCAGTCCCTAAGTACCTGAGGGTTTAGCACCAGACTATACTATTATCTATTATTTTATAATAGTATATTATAATTATACTATTATGGAGAAGGAAATGGCAACCCACTCCAGTATTCTTGCCTGGAGAATCCCAGGGACAGAGGAGCCTGGTGGGCTGCCGTTTATGGGGTCGCATAGAGTCAGACACAACTGAAGTGACTTAGCAGCAGCAACATACTATTATCTGGGCTTCCCTGACAGCTCAGTTGGTAAAGAATCTGCCTGCAATGCAGGAGACACCAGTTCAATTCCTGGGCCGGGAAAATCCATTAGAGAGGGGTAGGCTACCCACTCCAGTATTCTTGGGCTTCCCTGGTGGCTCAGCTGGTAAAGAATGGGCCTGCAATACGGGAGACCTGGGTTCAATCCCTGATTGGGAAGATTCCCTGGAGAAGGGAAAGGCTACCGACTCCAGTATTCTGGCCTGGAGAATTCCCTGGACTGTATACTCCAAGAGGTTGCAAAGAGTGGGACACAACTGAGCGACTTTCACTTTCATACTATTATCTAATTATTAACAGTATGGAAATACAATTGCAGTCTGTGATGAACATGTATGAACAACATACTGCTCAAAGTCATATAAAAATAAGCTAGCTAGTTCACTGTTGTAAAAAAAATATAACTAATCATTCCAATTCATTCCAAAGTGCTTTTAAGCACATCACCCACAAGGGTTTCTTTTTTTTAAATAAATTTTAAATTTTTTACTTTTATTTATTCTTTTTTCTTCCTATTTACTGTTTTCTTCCTCCTTCTTGATAAAAAGATATTTAGCGATTTATTGATAGAAAATATTTTCCACTTACCCTAAATTCTCTAGATGTGAATCCTTTAATTTTCCATCATATTAAGCCTTCAATTTACTTTCTCATTTGCCTTTTTCCAACAGGTTGTTTGTAAGCACAATATGGAGAGAGTGCTCCATATAGAGACATACAGAAAGCTAAAAATATTCCTTTTTCAGTCTTATTTTTCCTGCTTTATCTCTTTTCCAAGTCCATAAACTATCCCAGTTGTGGCAGACACTGTTAATTACCCACCAATATCCATTTCCACTTCTTCCCTGCAATGTGGGAACCTCAATTTCACTCAGACAGTAATGTTAACCAGCCCCATCAGGCTTGTTACAAATATTTTTCTCCTGATTTTTCCCTCCTCCTTTGCATGCAAGGGTGACCAACTGAGAAATCTGGAGAAGGATTCCAAAGCATGAGAAGAAAATCAGCAGAGAAGAGGCAGCTATTCTGAAAAGTATACTTTCCTGATTAAGATACAATGGGCTCTTTCTCATCTCACTGACTTGAACACAGAATGGATATAATGCCGAAAATGTACCAGACCTAGGTCTCTACCACCCCTGAGAAGCAGAACCACTGCCAGCAACTCAGGTCTTCCTGCTATGAGGGAAAAAATAAACCTCTTGTTGTTTAAGCTGCTATTCTTTGGGTATTCAACTGCTTGCAGGAGAAAGCTTTCCTGACCTACCTACCCTTCCCAGCAACACCAAATAGGGATCAAGCAGTCTTGTAATAGCACAAATGAAACGTGACCAAGCAGGGCAGACCTGGTGCCACTCTGTAACCCCCTATGTCCAACTCCAGAAGGCACTATAAGAACACAAGTCTGACATCTATACAAGAGAGCACCAGGACCTTTCATTCAATCTGACCCTAGCACTAGATGACTACACTTTTCAAGCCTTGTGAAGAATAGACTAGAAAAGTAAAAACAATATAAAATTCAATCCTTGTCTTCCAATGACCTTCATAAGTTCTTTGTGAGTTAGGAAACATTATTAAGTGACTGAAGTCACTTCAGCAATGTCCAACTCTTTGTGACCCTATGGACTATAGCCCACCAGGCTCCTCTGTCCATGGGATTCTCCAGGAAGAATACTGGAGTGGGTTACCATTTCTTTCTCTAGGGGATCTTCCCGACCCAAGGATCGAACCCACATCTCTTATGTCTCCTGCATTGGCAGGCAGGTTCTTTACCACCACCACCACCTGGAAGCCCCTGTAAACTGGTCATTGGATCTGAAACCTTGATCACTTTCTGATTTGATTATTCTTCCATCAGGAAGTACCACAATGGCTGGTTGCCTTTTTGTGATGCTAGCATGCTTTTCTGTTTATGAACTGTTTTTATTCACACTTCTGACACCAAATGTGTAGGTTTTCTATACTAAGCAATTTTCCAATTCCCTATGGACACTAACTGTGTGTCCTACGAGTCAGTTCAATTCTAACACTAACTACTAGGAGTTAACTCAGACCCCACAGATTAAAGGCTCAGACTCACAAGACTGCCCTGACCTCAGACATCAACCACAAGTCCCAGGCCTCTGTTACTTTAGACCAGCCAGCAATAAATTGAGAGCACCACCTGCCCCCAACACCTCAATGGGTTCACCAACCCAGAAGCTCTCCAAACTCCATCAATTAGAGGGTTTTGGAAGACTCCATTACATGGGCATGACTGAAATGCTGATTGATCCAATTCTAGTCCTTCTTCCCTGCTCAGAGACTGGGGTGGTAGGGCCGAAAGTTCAAACCTATAATCACATGACAGGTTCCTCTGGCAATCAGTTCCATTTAGATGCAATCCAGAGGACCATCAAGAGTCATCTCATTAGCATAAATCAAGTATGGTTGGAAAGGGGGTAATTATGAATACAAATGATGCTTCTCTCAGTTCTATCACTCAGGAAATTCCAAAAGTTTTAGAAGTTCTTTTGTCAGGAACCAGTATGACTACAAAATACATATTTATTATATCACAATAGTCAGTGCCTAGATCTGTTAGATTTTTAGGGTTTATACTTTGGTGATATTCTATTATTTCTTCTTCATTTATTGTCTATAAAAAAGACATATTTGCTACTTAGTAATATTTATATAGAAAACAGAATAATAAATGTTTAATTTCCTTTTTTATAAAAACCCATTTTCAAAAGAATAAGTTGCATCTTCAGAATTCTCCAAGATTGATCAATTTGTTGCTTTTCATCCTTAATATAACAGACTCATGAATTTAAATATATTTCATGTGTCTTAGTCTACTTCTATTATTGTTCTATTGGTGATCAATTTGTTTCATCTTTGGCTAGTGGGAGCTCCTCAGGTTGACTCTTAAGTCCTTCTGACACTCCTGTAAGAAGTCTTTGATGGCTCTCTTGATATCTGATATTTCAGATTCAACTTAAAAACCTCCTAATACTCTGATTTCACTTCAGATCAAATAAATCTTTTGCCTCTTACTAAAAAACAAAAACTTTCTGCTCCATAGCCAGAATTGGCCATTCCTCTATGGAACCCTTGTTCCTTTTAGTAGGAAATGGTATTTGGATTCCATGATCTGAGAGTAACACTTGTCAATTCCCTCATTTATCAAACATTTTCTGAGTAGCCAGTATGTGCCACTTGTAGGATTTGGCTTTGAAGATACTAAGATATAACACAAACTTAACAGCTGACAAACCAGTGGTATATACTTAGGAAGAAAAGATAATCAAGAAGTGTAAAACAAAGCAAATAAGCTCTAGGCAAAATAGTACATTTGGAATTTACCTGGTCGGGTAATACACTTTGATCTTTGTAGTACTCTTAGAGAAAAATAAGGAAGATTCATTGTGACACAATTAGAGAAAGACTCAAAGAACTATACCTATACTACACCTTGGCTAAGAAAACAGAATTGAATCAGTCTCCAGATGTATAAAGCACTTCTGTTTATGAATGTCTATCAGAGCAGCAGAAGAGGAGACCAGACTTTTCTTCAGATTTACAGAATTACATAAATGACTAGAATGCCTTTCTCATAGAATGTTAAAACAAAAGTCCTTGCCAAACTAAGGAAATCTTTTCTTTCTAAGCATGCATATACTTACTATCAGTGTTTCTTGCATTTAATACCACATTATTTCAAAGATGAAAGTAAAATAACATTCAATAAAAAATGCTTTGAAATTGCAATTTTTTCATTCACAAATATTTTACTTCCAACTAGAAATTACTTACAAAGCAGTTTACCTTTTGTCTTTCTTATTAATTTTCCCTCTTCTCCATTTTCTACTTACATTTCTCCCTGTTTCTTAAACTTGTTTCTTCCTGACTTTGTGAAAAACACAGCTTATCCAGAAACTTCCTTTAAACCACAATAAAGGGATAGAAAAGGCATAAAGAAAATGCTTCCTGCAGAGTTAGGGACTTTAGGAAGGTTATATACACACTGTTGTATTTAAAATGAATAACCAACAAAGACCTCTGTATACCACAGTGAACTCTGCTCAATGTTATGTGCCAGCCTAGATGGGAGCGGGGCTTGAGGGAGAATGGATACATGTGTAATTATGTCTGAGTCCCTTTAATATTCACCTGAAACTACCACAACATTGTTAATTGGCTATACACGAAATTAAAACAAAAAGTTTAAAGTTTGAAAAAAAAAGAATACGCTTCCTGTGTCAATGTTAAAAAGAAAACTCGTTTAAAACTGTATCTATTAACAATACTCTATAGTCTCAAAAGTAAATATTAATCTGTTTGTAAATATTATATGCTGTATATGTTACAAAAATAAAGCATTATAATGGAAAATAAAATCTCCTACCTTTCAGCACTAAATGCTGACTCTGTGTCAATGTACACAACAGCTCCTTCTAATCCTCCCATGTTGGTAGGTAATGTAGCCAAAATGCTCATCATTATACAAAACTGAGTTTTTCCACAACCTGGGGGACCTGTAATCTAAAAAAATAAGAAGAAAAAAATATTATTTGTATAAACATTACAATCTAGTCAAAGCAAAACCCTTTTAAGAACTTGCCACATATATAGTCCAACTAACCTGGGTTCCCAAAGGAAACACTGTTAATATAACCCTTATATATATAAGGGTCCTCTGATGGCTCAGTTGATAAAGAATCCACCTGCAATGCAGGAGACCCCGGGTCCAATTCCTGGGTCAGGAAGATCTGCTGGAGAAGGGATAGGCTACCTACTCCAGAATTCTTGGGCTTCCCTTGTGGCTCAGCTGGTAAAGAATCCGCCTGCAGTGCAGGAGACCTGGGTTCGATCCCTGGGTTGGGAAGATCCCCTGGAGAAGGGAAAGGCTGTCCATTCCCGGATTCTGGCCTGGAGAATTCCATGGACCGTATAGTCCATGGGGTAGCAAAGAGTCGGACATGACGGGGCAACTTTCACTTTCACTATATATATATAATAAATGAACTTCTCCCCTGTGCATCTGGATTGGTACTAGTTATGCACCATCCTTGGGAGAAATGAGAAAACAGTCACCAAAATCATCCCTGTGTTCTGTAAAGTTCAGATTAAAATCTTTGGTTGCGAAAGGCTTGAGGATTCACTGATATACTTACAACTTGAAGTTCTATATCTTTTCTCAATAAGACATTTATAGAAAGCTCTGAAAATATTTAAGAGGCTTTAATAATTGGTTTAGCATTTGTTATGAATTGGCCTTTCAAAACAATTTTATATTAGTCCCACTTAAAGGTACTTTGATCTTTATTATTAATATTAATAAAGTATTTAAGAGTAAAAGGTATTGATGTATACAATTTTTAATGGTTTAGCAAAGGAAAAAACAAGCGTGTGTGTGTGTGTGTGTGTAAAAGAGAGATAAAGCAAATGAAACAAAATTCAACAACTGCTAAATCTAGGTGATTAATACTTTGAAGTGTATATTTTAAAAGTTTAGTTGTTGGAAAGCTATTTTGAGACTATAAAACCTGAAAATAAGAGGGCATAGATAGAAAAAAATAGGACATTAATCAAGGCATATTTGAGTCCAACAGGAAGTAGTTAACAAAAATTAATTTGAAATATTTAAAATAGCCCCTTTAAACATACTGTTTGTCATACTGGCTATGGCACCCAAATTTTAAAAACCAAAACACTATCCTTTTTGTGAGAATAGCACTAATGAATAATTTTTCACAATAGGAAGCGGGGAAAAGAAAAAGGAGAAAAGGAGGAGAAAAGAAAATCTGAGGTAGAGACGAACAGAACTCTGAGTTAAACTGAGACACACCAGATCTGAAGACACTGTCTCAGATACACCAAGAAGCAGGAAGAAAGAAGGGATGACACAGGAGTCTAAATCATCTAGGCCAGTGGTTCTCAAACGTGACTGAGCTTAAACTGACCTGGCAAGCTCATTAACCAGCATTTCTGGTTGGCAATAGGTCTGGAATGGGACCTGAAAATTTATATTTCTAGTAAGTTGACACCAATGCTGCTCTGCATTGGAGAACCACTTTTAGAACTTAGACTAAAGGTAAACTTCATTTTTCAAAGTTTAACGTTGAAAAAAACAAAGGCTCACAAGCTAGAAACCATGTGTTGATTTATAATCTCTAAAACAATGATTTAAACTTTTACTATAAATAATTCCTGCTAGCAATAACAGTGTGCCAGATCATGAGTGATCAGTGAAAACTCCAAAATTCTTTGATTACATAATCCAACAAACACACCAAAAAAAAAAACCCAAACACAAACAAAATTTTATTACAATCCTCCAGTATATGCATATGTATTATATATAAACTATTTTACTAATACATTATGCACAGTAAAAAATACACATAGAGATTAAAAATAAAAGATTACAAGCATTTAAAAAGTTGCATATATTTTTTTCATTTAAAATACAAATCACTAGTTTCATAGCTTTAATTAAGAACCTTTTTTGACAAAAATATGCCATAAAGAAAGTAAAAAGATGACTTATAGATTTGAAGGTGATATTTGTGATACGTGTAAGTGACAAAGTAGTAATATCTAGAAACATAAAGAATATTCATATTTTATATGTTAGTTGTACAGATCTTTTCAATCTAATAAACAATGAAAATAAATGAAATTATGTACATTGTTTTTAAAATACTGATTTAAATATTTTGTAATCCAGCAACTGAAACAGTTCCTAAGTTCTGCTTATTGTAGTACTCAATTGTAATGTCTCTGTAGTTGAGGAAGGATAATTGCAAAAGTTATTATTCAGCTTTGGCTAATAAATGTTCATCTTCCCGCAGGTCAATTAATTATTCTTGCAAACCAATCAAGATGTATTGCACTGTAACATTTTTAAAAATTGATTTCAAAATCAAATGAAACTATTTGGAAGATTTCTTAACAGTTTAGAAAATATTGTTAGAGTTTTTTCATAAGATACATATATCCTTGAAGACAAAAATCACAAATTTCAAGCAGAAATTTGAATAATGTTCTGTATTTTGATCTGTCTTTTAATAAGCAGTTACTTTCTCACCCATTGTAAAAATATCACCTTTACTTTGAAGGGATGGAATAAGAGTGTTCCATTGGTTGGCTGATTGCTTGATTTGTAATCTGCTAGGCAGCAAGTTACATAGTCACTTGTTTTACAAAAAGTGTCAACAAATTTGACATATCTTTTCATTTTAAAAAAGTTTCACTCATTTTTAAATTCAACAGTTTTTTACAATCTTTGCTGTGAGATAACCAAAGAAGCTCTTGTGATTCAAATGACTTTCATGATCACTCCTCATTGCGTTAGAGTACTTTTACTATAAAGAGCCAATAAAAACTAGTCAGGTTTTTATAAAAATTGTACCATCCTGGAGCATTCTTCACACATATGACATCAACTTCTGTGTTACTACAGACTAAGGATGATGTACCAGAAAAATGCAAAGAATTTTACAAAGAACATCCATATACTCACCACCTGGACTCTGCAACTGCCATTTTATTACTATTATACTATTGTACCAGGCTTCCCCTGTGGCTCAGCTGGTAAAGAACCTGCCTGCCAATGCAGGAGATGTGAATTCGATCCCTGGGACAGGAAGATCTCCTGGAGAAGGAAAGGGCAACCCACTCCAGTATTCTTGTCTGGGAAATCCCATGGACAGAGGACCCTGGAGGGCTATAGTCTATGGGGTCAAAAAGAGTTGGACACGACTGAGTGTGCATGCATATATACATATATTTATACTATTGTACAGTCTATTAATACACTAGACTATCCATCAATCCATTCATTCATCAGTCCATTTTAGATGTTTTTAAATGTATTTCAAAGTAAGTCAGAGACATAAGTATACTTTCCTCTAAAAATCTGATGTGTGTATCATTAGCCTGAGTTTAATAAGTATGATTTTTTTTCGTTTAAGGTACATTTTCCACACAATGAAATGCCCAGATCTTGAGTGTTTCATTTGATGAACACCCACTCCAGTGTTCTTGCCTGGAGAATCCCAGGGACGGGGGAGCCTGGTGGGCTGCCGTCTATGGGGTTGCACAGAGTTGGACACGACTGAAGCAACTTAGCAGCAGCAGCAGCAGCAAATGTATATATATATGTAAGCAATCCAAACCCCTATCAGGTCAGAACAAGCATATTACTGCCAGGAAATTCCCTCATAAACATTGTCTTATATTTAAGAAGTCATTTATTTTTGAGAATATATCTTTGTTGATATATCTTCACTTTTGTGGCTTAAAAATAATTTAGTTCATGTATCTCATTACTGAAACAGAATGTAGCTAAGAAGATAATCTGGGCCCTATTAGAAACTTCTGTACTTTAACTATCCAGCATCTTTCTTCAATGAATAATTTGCTTTAATTCTTAATGCTTCACATCACTGACAATGATTTCCATCTGAAAGTATTTATTCCTAAAAGCATCCGTGTAAGTTGTTGCCATGTTGCTTCCCCTGTCTTATGTCATCCATTTTACTTTAACAAAAGAACAAGGGTGTCCCTAATGTTATTAAAAACGTATTGCATTTGGTCTTTTGCTATTAAGAAAAACCAAAAGAGGCTTTTAAATATCTAACATTAATTTTAGTGAAATTTTTCTAGATACTGAATATGTGTCGCATGACCTTAAAGGTCATTGAAAAACTTGTGAATGTTTGTCTTTCTGTGATGTATGTTTCTTAACAATGGCTTCCTACTATCACTATTTCAAGGAACAAAATAACAGAGAAAGTTTCATTATTAACAATAATGGAGATAATTCCATATATCAAATTGTTTTCTTTATAATTCCAAATTTGGGGCATGTCTTTACAAGTGAGATTAGACTGTCACTGATTTTTACTTCATTAATCATAGGAAAGTCATCAGCTCTGACTTTTACATAGTATTGCCTTCAATATACAGTTTTTTTGCAGGAATCTTTTTATGCCATTTGTCTGTTTTGTGAGATCTGATTTAGTTAAATCCATAAATTGGCCTAACTAGGCACATGTAGGACTATAATCCACCCCAATATGTTGAAAATAAAGATATAAACAAGGTGTCTCTGTCAACCTTCTGTACCCTTTCCTCGTGGATTATTACCTGACACATGACAGTGTAACATAGGGATCAAGTGAGGATGCCATATATTAAATGTCGATTACAGTTTATTTTATGTTTTAGATGTAACACCAATAAAAATTCTAGTTTTTTCTTCCCATAACCTAATGGGCCATGCTACATACTCTCCTTTGGAGACTGGCAGTTTTGAAGAGCCCAAAACACTTTTCATTGACTTTTTTATCATCATCAAAGACAATATGGATCAAATTAACCACCAGATATCAGAGCAAAGGAAACATTCATATATAAAGTTGAAAGTGGATCCTGAAGGTGAGAAATGATAGCTCTTCAGAGTGTTAACCAATAGAGGAACAAAGGACTTCCTTTCAATATACACTATCTACCTACCCAGTTTTAGATATGTCCTAAAGATTTAATTAGATCTTTAGATATGTTCTACGATTTAATGAGCTTAAACCTATGAAATACTTTTAATTTTTAGTGGAAAGGTGAAGCAAGCCCTCAACTTAAAAACATTTTTTAAGATGTTATATGTGAAAATATTTAGTAAAGTATAAAATACCATGAAAATGTAAGGTAGTAATCTTATCATTCCATCTTCAAAGAAAACATGTTTTTAAAAAATCTGAAGTTAAACGAGTGCAACTGGAATTTTACCTGCCTCATTATTTTTATGTACTGATTCAGTACAGGCTTGAGAAAAGTAGAACATCACGTGGATAACATAAGATTTGGGGGTTCATTTGGTTTTCTATGTTTGCTTTACTTTGCTTTTAAATTGGATATTAACATTTTCTTTAAGTAAACTATAATAAATAATTTCTAATTCTTTAGCAAGCTCAGATCCTTTTCATATATTTTTCCTCTCTTTCTAGCCTCAAAAATATGCTGTATGCAATTTTTAAAGGTTGGCTAGAGTTAAATTTCATTATTTTTTCAAGTTTACTTAGTGGGTTAAAACATTTCAACATTAATAATTTTTAGCTTCAGATAGTTTAGCTCTGACTTCTAGCAGCCAAACCACAAAATTTCAAATTGTGTTCAGTTCCCAGGTTCAGCTGCAATGGTGGTTAGAAAGAGCGAACATGCCAAACCAGAATAGTCTAAGTGATTGCTTCTTGGAAACTCAGAGTGAATACAGCATTTCCACACAGAAGACACTGGTAAAATACAATTAGCTTCATATAGTTAGAGCCTGAGTTTCAACAATCCTGCCTGAGAAATGTAAAAGAACAGAAAGAAAACATCCAGTAGTGAAGATCACTATAGTATCAACAAAAAAGCAAATATTAGCACTTGCTTTAAAGGGGAAAGAATTATTACCAAGAAAGCCTAATTGTGCGTGCATGTGTGCTCAGTTGTGTCTGACTCTTTGCGACTCCATGGACTGTAGCCCACCAGGCTCCTCTGTCCATGGGATTCTTCAGGCAAGTATACTGGGGTGGGGTGCCATTTCCTCCTCCAGGGGATCTTCCTGTCCCAGAGATCGAACCTAAGACTCCTGTGTCTGCTGCATTGGCAGGCAGATTCTTTACCACTAAGCCACCTGAGAAGCCCAGTTTAATTGTACTGAAGTGAAAATGAAGCCTAGTCATTTTAGTCTCAAAAGAGAACAAGTAGTAGAGACGAATGTGAAATCCAGACCTAGTAGGACCTAAAATCTTACCAAGTAACTCTCCCCCACATTCAAGATGGGGTCAAAAGGATGGGGCAATCCAACAAGCCAATATTTTGCAGAGAAAATTTAAGGACTGCCTGGTTCTGATCTGAGAAAAGAGCACGTCGAAATGTTACATCATCTTTTTAATGGCCTCCTTCCCCAGCATCCAACTACCTGTCTCCATGTGCTCTATGATTATGTAGAAATACAACTAGGTTTTCAAACCTAAAGAATTCTTTAAAATCACTCTTTGAATCCCAAAGCAAACAAAAAGCAAACAGTCTCAGAACAGTCAGGCAGCTGTTTGCCTTGTGAAAGAAACTTTAATCTTTAAAGTTATTTTATATCAACGAGTGGAAGCTTTTATACTTTCAATTCTCTCCACAACTCTCTCTTACTCCATACTGACAACTGCTGTTTTTAAAGTAAATGGAAAGGTAAGGGAAGAAAAGAAGGCAGGGTAACAGAGTAGAAACAGAAAAAAACAAGAGGACATGAAAATGACAAGTACTTCAAGATTCACATTAAAAAAAAAAAATCAAAGTGTCGAAACATTACCATGTGCAAAATAGATAGCCAATGGGAATTTGCTGTATGACTCAGGGAACTCAAACCGGGGCTCTGAATCAACCTTGAGGGGTGGGATGGGAGGGAGATGGGAGGGAGGTTCAAAAGGGAGGGGACATATGTATACCTATGGATGATTCATGTTGATGTTGACAGAAAACAGCAAAATTCTGTAAAGCAATTATCCTTCATAAATTTTAAAAATAAAACTTAAAAAAAATTTAACAATCATATAATATGTGCCATATAAAAGACTCTATGAAACCTTTATGGCGAAAGATATTCATTTCTAAATCAGGAAATGAGTGAAGAATTAGGAACAATGATTCAATCAACCACATATGCTAAACTCCTGTCTCAGGACAGAGGCCTGGTTATCTTGCCTTTCAAAACACAGGGCAAGATAAACAAATCTTGTCAGCAGATGACGTTCCAGGAACACAGATTAGAAATCTCTCCCTAGTTTTCCTACTGCTGCTGCTGCACATGGAACAGACCAGAACCTGAATGCAGCTTGAAAGAGAGATGAGACCCACCCTGACCGACCTGCAGACCCCTGAGCAAGAAAAATGACTGTCTGCTGCTGTTGTAAGCAGAGTAAGCAGCCAAAATTGACTGATAAAGTATGTATGTCTTATATTTCATTGTTTATACATTTCTATACATGCCAAGACCTTTGTGGACACTTGAATTTACAAGCCTTGACTTATTGTCTCCTGTAATCTTAGACAGCCCACCCAGTCAAGGAGAAACACAGAACTGTTCTAAGGAAAGATAAGGAAGCCAAAAGAAGAGTCTGGCATTCTGCCTCTGCCTTTTTGGGACAGCAGGCTGGTCACCTCCAAAGCAAAACTGCCCCCTTCGAGGAGGACACCTGGTCTCCTTAAATCATGAACAAAGCACAGAAATGACTCAGGAAACACAAATAATGTAGACATGTGCCATATTGTTTCTCATTATTTAGAACAAAGATGTGGCTATAATCATTTTTCTTAAACGTTATGAAGATTTGGCAGGGCTTCACAGGTTTACCCGTCCAGAGGTACTCTCCAACCAACTATGCAGATGCTATATCTCTTTTCATTGACACGAGTGTGGACCAGTTTTCTATTCCTGTAATCTCTGGATTATAATATGAAAATACCTTTTTTTAATGATCCCTTTAAATACAACCTTTAATTTTTCCTAATTATATCAGCATCTTTATCATGCATTCTCAGCAGGGGTGACAGTGACCTCAAGGGCAAAACTTGGTTTGATCACGGAAGAAGTTACTCTCTTTTCCGTATAAAGCACAGATATAAACAGATACATAGTGCATCTACGTGAAACAGGAGGGAATGAGGCAGGGCACAACCTTTTAAAGAATGACAGGACATGACAAAGACAGGTTAGAACTAACTAGGTCCAAGATGGTAGATGAGCCAACTTCCAGCAGACCTTGAGTCTCATTATGTGCTCATAGTAACATCAGTTCAGTTGCTCAGTGTCCCACCCTTTGTGACCCCACGGACTGCAGCATGCCAGACTTCCCTGTCTATCACCAACTCTTGGAGCTTGCTCAAGCCCATGTCCATCGAGTCGGTGATGCCATCCAACCACCTCATCCTCTGTCATCCGCTTCTCCTCCTGGTAAAATAACAAGCTAAATGACACACCCACCAGCACTATAACAGTTCTGAGGCCAACCACAGAAGGTCAAAAAGTGGGTGGTGGCCCAATACCTGGAAACCCCCACCCCTTCCACAAAATAATTGGAATAACCCCCAACTCACTAGCCTGTGAAATTATCCAGCCCATAAAAACTACCCACATCATGTTTCGAGGCTCTCTTGCTCTCTCTTTCTGAGATGGTCCATACTCTGTCTGTGGAGTGTGTTTCTCTCTTAATAAGGCCACTTCTTACCTATCATTTTGTCTCTAAATTCTTTCATGACAAAGCAAGAACCCTAAATTCACCTGCAACAATTAAAATCTCGGGTGAAGGGTGGAAGTGTTACTAAGGGGGAAAAATGACTAAAAAACTCTTTAAGGGGTGGTAATGAATAAAGATTGAGAAACACTGATCTGATCTACATTAGCTCATATGAGAAGGCTACCATTACATGGTCTGATCACCACATAACATCAATATTTAAAGTTTAAACTTCAAACATATCTTCCCTACCAATACTGTCATAATAGATGTAGAATTATCTGCTTATATATTCCATAAGTAAGGGATTTGATGTTCTCTGGGAATGAGACAAAGCCCTGTAGCTCACTTCCATTAGTGATTCAGCACAGTTGGTTTCCCTTTGATTTCTCCTCTGCTGCTTCTGCCTTTGGCATGAGTAGCACTTCTCTAATTCCACTTTTAATCTTGGTACTGTTGCTGAACGTACACAGATTCAGGGCAGTTCACATAAATCAAAACTGATGATAAATAAATTAGGGTGTTTTGAAGTCAGAGTCAGGAAAGAGCAGCTATAAAAGTGACAGCAGAATGTTTCCAGATTTATTCTTCCTCCCTCAAGTCATCCCTAGGCCTGGTCGAAGTTTATTCAACTAGATGCCTTACTTCTTATCTTCACCAGATCTAACCTCTGCCTGATATCAGGGATGCTAGGTTCGAACTTTTCCCCAGAAACAAAGAACGAGCAACACAACTAGGTAGACATCTCCTCTGAGATCTGCATGAGCTCTCTATTGCTGTGTAACAATTGACCACAAACTAGCAGCTTTAAAACAACCCTGTTTATTATCTCACGGTTCCATAGGTCAGGGAGCTGCTGTGGAGGCATCTTCCCCACCTCCAGGCAAGCTTTCAGACAACGGCAGCCTCAGCCAACATCTTGATTGTAATCTCCTGAGAGACCAGAGCTGAAAACAGCCAGCTAAGCTGCCCCTGAATTCCTAACTCAGAAACTGTGTGAGATAATAAACATTTATTGATGCGTTTAGCCACTAAGTTTTGGAATGGTTTGTTAAACAGCAGTTTAACACAGTTCTATACGTCTGTAGATATAGAATCAGAGAGGAATGACGTGAAAACATACGAGAAAAAAACTCCTAAAATAATCGCTGATGTTTATTAATAAAGAAATCAATTAGGTAGAAAAATCATATTTCTTAAATGTACTATTTTGATAATTTGAAAAAAACAAACGGCATACAAATGAAAATAAATACCGTACTGTGGAAGAGCAGTAACATTAAAAGTTTCTGAAGTTTGGCTTATTCCAAGACCAAAGAGTCTGAGAGTGGAGGAGAGGCAGCAGGAACCAAAACAGTAGAGTAAAGAAGCGCTTAAAAATAAATAAATGAAAACAAATTCATTCTTTCAGTTAATATTTACTATGTACCTTCTACATATGCTAACTGGAGAGGGAAATGGCAACTCACTCCAGTATTCTTGCCTGGGAAATCTCATGGACAGAGGAGCCTGGCAGGCTACAATCGATGGGGTTGCAAGACTTGGACATGACTTAACAACTAAACCACCACCACCACATGTGCTAATATTGTAGATGTAAAAATAAGAAGAAAAAGACAGTTCCTGCCTACTCAGAATTTATTCGCCAGTGAAGAAGACATACATTAACTAATCACACAAACAGTAAAACTGTACAGTGAGAAGTACTTACATAGAAGAACCATAGTACATGTCAGTTCTCAAGGAATATACAACAATTCTGTTGATTTAAACATAATCAAATAGGCTCAAAATATTCAAAATAACAGAACTACAAGTAAATTTGTTAACGATATAATG
Organism: Giraffa tippelskirchi; assembly: GCF_054371585.1. Taxonomy (NCBI): domain Eukaryota; kingdom Metazoa; phylum Chordata; class Mammalia; order Artiodactyla; family Giraffidae; genus Giraffa; species Giraffa tippelskirchi. Next base: position 139,956,058 of record NC_137281.1, on the reverse strand, counting down.
GACTATTTTAACAGGCTTCTCTGGATTAGTATTAGGTCGGGTTGAAGAAAAAAATCAGCAAAGATAACAAAGAGTTGCACAACCCAAATTCCAAGCTTAGCTTAATTGTCATAAGCAGAACACTCAATCGTTAGAGAATAATCACTCTTCTCATGCACACTTGGGACACTTACAAGTTAATCACATGTTAATCCTTAAAACAAGTCTCAGAAAAATTCCAAGAATCAGTATCACACAAAATTCTTTGACTAAAACACAAATAAGCTAGGAATCTAATTAAAACGAGAAAGAAAATTTAATTAAATAATTTAGATATCCAAAAATTCCAAAAATATCATGAGTGAAAGAAATAATCATAATGAAAATTTTTAAGTACTATGAGAACTAAAAACAAATGAAAATACTTCATCACCGAAAAAAAAAGAATGCAACAGCTCAGAGTAAAAAGAAGAAAAACTGAAAATTATGAATTAAATGTGTAATTTAAGAAGTTGGAGGGAGGGGGAGAAGAATCCCAGAAAAATACAATTAGATAGAGGGAGATAAGAAAACAACAGAAATCATTGAAGTAGAAGACAGAGAAAAGATAGAAAACCAACAAAGAACCAAAACAAAAAGCATAGCTCTTTGAAAAGACTGAAAAATACTCAAACATTTGACCAGGTCTTTTTAAAAGGAAGGGAAAGAGAAGACAAAGAAGTAACAGTAGGAATGAAAACAGGGAGGGGGGTAGAAACACATTAAAATCAGATTTAAAGATGAGAATACAATGAAAAACTTTATGACAATAAATTTTAAAACTGAAAGAAAATGGGCAAATTTCTAAAAAAATATCATTCACTAAAACTACTTAGAAATAAAAAACCTGAATAGTTCTTTAATCATTAAAGGAATTTATTTCATTGTTTTAATTTTCCCACAAGGAAAATACTAAGATCAGACACTTTTTCAGGAAACTTCTATCAAATTTTCAAGAAACAATGTACAAACTATTATAGAACATAAAAAAGAGAAGATATTCCACAACTCATTCTATCAACTAGCTCAAAATAGATCACAGATAAATAACTCAAAATAGACCACAGACTGTATGCAAAACCTAAATATAAAACTCTAGAAAAAGATATAGCAAAAATCTTTGTGTCCCTGGCCAGACAAAAAAAAATCAGAGTTGACACCAAGTATGAAGGAAAAAACCAATAGACTAGACTACAAAATTTAAAACTTCACAAGCTGCCATTAAGAAAATGAGGAGAGAAGCCATAGATTGGACTGCACATTATGTATCTGATAAAAGACTTATATCCAGAGTATACAAAGAACTCACAACTCAGTAACAAGAAAACAACCAATTTAAAAATAAGCAAAGATTGGAACAGATATTTCATTTCTAAAAAAACATACAAACAGTTATAAGTACATGAATAGGTGTTCAATGTCATCAGTCACTGGGAAAACACAAATTAAAACCACAATGAATACCACCAACACTCACTAGAATAGTTAAAATTAAAATGATAAACAATATTAAGTGTTGGTGAGGATATAGAGAAATAAACTATCATGCATTGCAGGTGAGAATATAAAATGACACAGCCACTCCAGAAAGCAAATTTGGCAGTTTCTTAAAAAAATTAAACATACACCTAGCATATGATCTAGCCATTCCACTCCTAGGAATCTACCCAAGTGAAATAAAATCCGATATCCACACAAAAACATCTCATATTCCTGATAGAAAAAACTATAAACAATCCAAGTGAACATCAACTAACAGTTGGATAAATAAAATGTGTTATAATCATACCATGGAATAACATTAATGTTGTGTTCAGTCGCCCAGTCATGTCCGACTCTTTGCGACCCCATGGACTGTAGCACACCAGGCCTCTCTGCCTCTCACAGAGAGGGACAAACTTTGTCTCCCAAAGTTTGCCCAAGTTCATGTTCATTGCATCCATGATGCCATCCAGCATCGCATCCTCTGACATCCTCTTCTTCTGCCCTCCATCTTTCCCAGCATCAGGGACTTTCCCAATGAGTCAGCTGTTTATATCACATGACCAAAATACTAGAGTTTCAGCTTCAGAATCAGTCCTTCCAACGAGTATTGAGGGTTGATTTCCCTTAAGATTGATTGGTTTGATCTCCTTGCTGTCCAAGGGACTCTCAGGAGTCTTCTCCAGCACCACAGTTCAAAGGCATCAATTTTTCAGTGCTCTGCCTTCTTTACGGTCCAGCTCTCACAACTGTACATGACCACTGGGAAGACCACAACTATATGGATCTTTGTCAGCAGAGTAATGTCTCTGCTTCTCAATACACTGTCTAGGTTTGTCATAGCTTTCCTGCCAAGAAGCAAATATCTTCTGATTTCATGGCTACAGTCACCAGAGTGATTTTAGAACCCAAGATGAGCAAATTTGTCACTACTTCTACCTTTTCCCCCTCTATTTGCCATGAAATAATGAGGTCAGATGCCATGATCTTAGTTTTTTTAATATTTAGTTTTAAGCTGACTTTTTCACTCTGTTACTTCACCCTCATCAAGAGGCTCTTTAGTTTCTCTTCACTTTCTGCCATTAGGGTGGTATCAACCACATATCTGAGGTTGTTGATGCTTCTCCTGCTTTTCTTGATTCCAACTTGTAACTCATCCAGCCTGGCATTTCTCATGATGTACTCACCGTATAGATTAAACAAAAAGGGTGACAGCAGACAGCCCTGTCGTACTCCTTTCTTAATCTTGTACCAATCAGTTGTTCCATACAGGGTTCTAACTGTTGCTTCTTGACCTTCATAGAGGCTTCTCAGGAGACCGGTAAGATGGTCTGGTAATCCCATCTCTTTAAGAGCTTTCCACAGTTTACAATCCACACAGACAAAGGCTTTGGTGTAGTCAATGAAACAGAGGTAGATGTTTTTCTGGAATTCCCTAGCTTTCTCTATAATCCAGCGAATGTTGGCAGTTTGACCTCTGGTTCCTCTTACTTTCCAAACCCAGTTTGGACATCTGGAAGTTCTTGATTCACATAATGCTGAAGCCTAGCATGCAAGATTTTAAGCATGACCTTACTAGCATGTGAGATGAGTGCAACTGTCTGATGGTTAGCACATTCTTTAGTACTACCCTTCTTGAGAACTGGGATGAGGATTGACCTTTTCCAGTCCTGTGGCTGCAGTGATATTAATATCACTCAACAAATAAAAGGAACAGCCTTCTAATACATGTTACAACATGAATGAACCTCAAAAAAATCATGCTATGTGAAAAAACACAAACACAAATTGTATACATTATAAAATTCCATTTAAATGAAATGTTTAGAAAAGGCAAATTTATAGAGACACAAAGTAGATCAGTGGATGCCTAGGGCTGAGAATGGGAGTAGGGATTAACTATAAATGGGCACGAGGAAATGTTTTAGGATGATGGAAATGTTCTAAAAGTGGATTGCGGTGATGACTTACTATAAATCCACTAATACAATTGAATTATACAGTTACAAACATTGACTTTCATAGTATTTAAGTTGTACATTAATAAAATTATTTTTTAAATAGCCAAATGACTTATAAAAAAAAGAAATTCAAGCTCAATAGTAATCAGAAAAATGAAAACTAAAGACAGGCAGAAATTAAGAAGTCAGATAATACCAAGGCAAGAAGATATGGAGCAAGAGGCATTCATGCACATCACTGGTAGGAAACTAAACAAGCACAACCACTCTGGAAAATAATTTGTCCTGATTCTGCAAAGTTACCTATGTACATACTCTACAACCAGCCATTAATCCAAGGCAAATACCCTCAACAGGGACCAGGCAGTAAATATATTAGGTGTTTCAGGCATGAGATCTCTGTCACAAGTACCTCAACTCTGTCTTGTATCTCAAACAAAGCCACAGACAAAATGTAAACAAATGAACATAGCTGTGTGACAATAAAACTTTATTTACAAAAAACAGGCAGCTAGCCAGATTTGACCACTAGTCAGTAGTTTGCCAATCCCTGCTCTAGAGAAATACTTGTACATGTGATCCAGGAGACATGTACAACACTTTTCATAGGACTTATTTATATTAGCAGCAAACTGGAAACAACCCAAATGTTCACTCACAGAAAAAGGGATTAAAAAAAAAAAAGCGGCCATATTTTTCAAAATGGAGTATGATATAGCAATGAAAGCGAATTATACTCTGGCTACCTGTAACAACATGGATAAATCTTACAAAATAATATTAAGTGGAAAAAGCAATTCATAGAAGAGATATGCTATGATTTAATCATCAATATATGATGTAACAGAGCTCAAAAAGCAAAACTAAATAAAATGCTACATTTCCTATGTACATGGGTGATTAAAAAAAAAACTACAGGTATAAGTAACCACTGGGGAAAAAAGCATAGGAATGGTAGAATCACTGGGCTGTACGCCTAACACTAATATTGATATAATATCGTAAGTCAACTATACTTCAATTTTTAAAAACTACAAGTATGGCAGAAATTCAGGATGGAAGTTACCTCCTAAAAGAAAGCCAAAGATAAGATCAGGGAGGAGCCCAGAGTTGATTTCAATGATTTTGATATTGTTCTGGGGCTTATATTGGGGTCACTGGCTCATAAATGTTTATAATTTACACATGCAGGAAGTATTTAATCTCGTATACGGAAGACATATATTAAATTTTTGTTTTTATCAACGGTAAACAATCTCTATAACTAGCTGAAAAGTTCCAAAAAAGACTGCAGAGGCTACCTGTGGCTGGAACAGAAAGTAAAGAACTTGCCACTAACAAGCAATCAGGGTATTTATATTCCATGCCATCCTATCAGATCACGAAAAAACATCTCAGGGCTTGTAACTGCCTCTTGAATTCAAAAAGAATTGATGAAAGTTACAGGAAAAAGTTGACTAAAGTCCTTCTAGTCAATGCTATGGTTTTTCCAGCAGTCATGTATGGATGTGAGAGGTGGACTATAAAGAAAGCTTAGTGCCGAAGAATTGATGCTTTTGAACTGTGGTGTTGGAGAAGACTCTTGAGAGTCCCTTGGACAGCAAGAAGATCCAACCAGTCCACCCTAAAGGAAATCAGTCCTGAATATTCACTGGAAGGACTGATGCTGAAGCTGAAGCTCCAATACTTTGGCCACCTGATGGCGAAGAATTGACTCATCGGAAAAGATCCTGATGCTGGGAAAGATTGAAGGCAGGAAGAGAAGGGGATGACAGAGGATGAAATGGTTGGATGGCATCACTGACTCAATGGACATGAGTTTGAGCAAGCTCTGGGAGTTGGTGATGGACAGGGAAGCCTGGTGTGCTGCAGTCCATGGGGTCACAAAGAGTCAGACACAACTGAGTGACTAAAACTGACCGATGTGAAAAAGTATTGAAAACTACTCCAAAACTTAAAAAATAAAAAAGCATTTGTTGGTTAATCATCTTGAAGTTCAATTTTTTGCTATCTAAATAATTAAGTTTATAACTATGGCTCACAATTATTATAAAACTTTTTTTTCACAGACCTATTTCAACAAAGGTCTAACTGGAGTGCAAAGATTATGGAAGATAGGATTCTGGCACCATCTGGTGGCAGTGCCCTGAAACAGCAGAGTCTCATTTCTTTTTAAGATTATTTCTCTCACTGGTTCATTTACTAGGCATAGAACACATATTTTTAAATCTTTCTTGGAAGTCAGGAAATAAAACAAGGCTTACTATCTAAAACAGGTTCTCTATCTTCAAAGAAAAATATCTACAGTTAAGTTTATGCCTATTACAATGCTTTAAGCACCTCCTCTTATTAAAAGTTTGTTTCACACATAGATGCCCCTAGAACTCTCAGGCAAGAAGGCCCTCAGGACTGCACTGGTAAACACAGCCTATGGACTCACCACATCAGGACCAGTAAGCACATCAATGCAGTTTTCAGGGAAAAAACCTGTTGTGGTTTTAAAATATCCTCAAATTCTTGACACTCCTTTCAAAAGGTAGAGCTTAATTCGCCTTTCCTTGAACATGGACTGGACTTAATGACCTGCTTCCAAAGAGAAGAAAGTGGCAGAAATGATGGTGTGTAACTTACAACGCTAAATCGTCAAAGGAATGGCCATTTCCATCTTGCCTGGGGGAGTCAGACATCGTGCCACAAGGAGACTCAGGCAGCCTGCAGGGAGCTCTCCAGGGGAGAATCATGCCCTCCTGCCAAAAACCAGCACCAACCTACCCCTTGCACCCCTTGCCAGTATCTCCAAGCCAAGCCAGTCCCAAAGAAACAGAAATCAGTGTTTACTGTCATGAAAGCCACTTAGTTTGTGGGTAATTTGTTACGTAACAATATATTACTAACACAATTGATTACTTTCTAGAATCTAATTTTATCTTTAACAGGGAGTAAAAGTAGCTCATTTCAGTGTAATACTATAATTTGCCTGCACACTAATAAAATTTCAAATTTTCCTTCCTAATAGACTAAGTAGGGATCCTGTTCTAATTCCCCCCAAATTGTTTCATATTATTTCATAATATTCAATTTCTAATTCAGAGAAACAACCACCCAAGTAGATTTCAGTCAATCAGCAAAGATTTTTAGAACATCTTCCTTTTGGTATACTACACTAGTACTACCAGGGACTGAGTGGAGAACCCTGCCCTTGAGGTACTTAGAACTATTTAGATTAATATTCATGAAATAATTTATACTTCTTAATTATACTTTTTCCCCTGGTTCTGAAGGTTCTAGATCAATGTTAGATGGTTTGGCAAGTGTCTTCTTTACCTCTGTGAGGGATCCACAAGCTACACCACCATGCAGGGCTTCATCCAAAGCAGACAGGGTTGTAGACAAAAATGCTGATGAGTGAGCAGCACACCTCTGTGTCTTTATCTCATAAGCCTGATCAAAGAAAAAGTTAAGATCTTTTCAACCTCCATATTTATTCAAAAACATAAGCCAACTCCAAATTCAAATTTTAGCAGCTAGAACCCAATTTATGGTTTTTTTCCTTCTGTTACTTATTTATTCTACAGCTATTTACTCTGTGCCATGGGCTGTGCTGGGCTTCCCTTGTGGCTCAGCTGGTAAAGAATCCACCTGCAATGTGGGAGACCTGGGTTTGATCCCTGGGTTGGGAAGATCCCCTGGAGAAGGGAAAGGCTATACACGCCAGTATTCTGGCCTAGAGAATTCCACGGACTGTATAGTCCATGGGGTCGCAAAGAGTCAGACATGACTGAGCAACTTTCACTTCACATGGACTGTGCAAGATTTGAAGGCTGTGATATAAAAGACAGAGCCTCTACACCCACAGGACTTGTAGCCAACTAGAGACTATGAAATTAGGACTAGAAAGTAGGCAATTATAATACAGTTAAACACAAGCTACTGTGATAGGGCAAGTGGAGACCTGGAGACAGTCCATCTGATCTGAATTTCGTGATCCAGGGAAGATCTGGATGTCTGAGTTAAAACCTGAAAAGGCTATTAGACGGGCAAAGGAAATGTGCATGTTCCTGCCAAAGAGACAAGAATGTAGGAAGAAAGGTCAAGAAGCGAGAAATAAGAAATGGAAACTAAGAGAAATTACAAAAAAAGAAAGAGGTGATTTAGAATGGCTGAAAGATGGAGCATGGTCGTGGCATGGCGAACAGCGAGGCTGGAGAAATAAGCAGGGGCTGCATCGGAAGAGTCTTGCTGAAGTGTGGCATGTAGGCTGAGAAAAACAGGGAGTGACACGATCAAGCTACCATTTCAAACAGAGCTTGGTATGTGAAGAACGGCTTGAAGGCGGGTAGGGTGGACTAAGATATGGCCCCTGCAAAAGAAAGCCGTATCAAATCCTTGGAACCTGTGAATGTCACCTTAGTTGGAAAAAAGGTCTTTGCAGATGTGGTTAACATGATTACATACCCACCAGCAATGTGTAAGCAATCTTTAACATTAAAAATTACTAGTATTAAATTGCCCAAATAAACTGAGGTCAAGCTACAGAATCATTATCATTCATTCACTCATTCATTTAACAAATACAAATTAATTGCCTACTGCATGCCATATACTAAGATAAGCTCTGGGAACAGAGTGGTAAGCCAAGTGGGTGGGTAGTTTCTACCCACTTAAAGTTTACAATTTAATAAATCTAGGTCTCAAATCCAAGCTCTTCTGCCTCTATGAGGACACAGGAAAGCAACATATTAATACTGGATTGGCCAAAAAGTTTTATCGGTAACTCCACCAGTTTTCTTCTCTGATGGCTGCTTCTCAGATCCATTGTTGTCTGATCTGATCTTTAAATGCTGATTGACTCGGGACTTGGCCTTGGGCACGCTTACTTTCTCTCTCTACATACTTTCTAGGCAATCTCCATCCATTTTCATGGTTTTGACTACCATATTCATTCCAATGACTCCCCAGGGCACACTATCCTTCAAGCTTAGGTACACATATTTAACTGCCTACTTCACATCTACATTCAGTGTTTCACAAGTGCCTAAACTCAACAAGTACTAACAAATCCATGATCTGCCTCCCTCAAACCTGACCCTCTTCTGATACTCCTTATACCAGCAAATGGTACCATCCAGTCTCTTAGAGCAAAATCAAGGAATCATCTCTGACCCTTTCCTGTACCTCACCACCACCCACAGACAGTTCAGTTCAGTCGCTCAGTCGTGTCCGACTCTTTGCGACCCCATGAATCGCAGCACGCCAGGCCTCCCTGTCCATCACCAACTCCTGGAGTTTACCCAAACCCATGTCCATCGAGTCGGTGATGCCATCTAACCATCTCATCCACTGTCGTCCCCTTCTCCTCCTGCCCCCAATCCTTTCCAGCATTAGGGTCTTTTCCAATGAGTCAACTCTTCGCATGAGCTGGCCAAAGTATTGGAGTTTCAGCTTCAACATCAGTCCTTCCAATGAACACCCAGGACTGATCCCCTTTAGGATGGACTGGTTGGATCTTCTTGCAGTCCAAAGGACTCTCAAGAGTCTTCTCCAACAACACAGTTCAAAAGCATCATTTCTTCGGCGCTCAGCTTTCTTCACAGTCCAACTCTCACATCCATACATGACCACTGGAAAAATCATAGCCTTGACTAGATGGACCTTTGTTGGCAAAGTAATGTCTCTGCTTTTAAATATGCTATCTAGGTTGGTCATAACCTTCCTTCCAAAGAGTAAGCGTCTTTTAATTTCATGGCTGCAATCACCAACAGCAGTGATTTTGGGGCCCAAAAAAATAAAGTCTGACACTGTTTCCACTGTTTCCCCATCTATTTCCCATGAAGTGATGGGACCAGATGCCATGATCTTAGTTTTCTGAACATTGAGCTTTAAGCCAACTTTTTCACTCTCTTCTTTCACTTTCATCAAGAGGCTCTTTAGTTCTTCTTCACTTTCTGCCATAAGGGTGGTGTCATCTGCATATCTGAGGTTATTGATATTTCTCCTGGCAATCTTGATTTCAGCTTGTGTTTCTTCCAGCCCAGCGTTTCTCATGATGTACTCTGCATAGAAGTTAAATAAGCAGGGTGACAATATACAGCCTTGATGTACTCCTTTTCCTATTTGGAACCAGTCTGTTGTTCCATGTCCAGTTCTAACTGTTGCTTCCTGACCTGCATACAGGTTTCTCAAGAGACAGGTCAGATGGTCTGGTATTCCCATCTCTTGCAGAATTTTCCACAGTTTATTGTGATCCACACAAAGGCTTTGGCATAGTCAATAAAGCAGAAATAGATATTTCTCTGGAACTCTCTTGCTTTTTCGAAGATCCAGCGGATGTTGGCAATTTGATCTCTGGTTCCTCTGCCTTTTCCAAAACCAGCTTGAACATCTGGAAGTTCACGGTTCACGTATTGCTGAAGCCTGGCTTGGAGAATTTTTAGCATTACATTACTAGCGTGTGAGATGAGTGCAACTGTGCAGTGGTAGTTTAAGCATTCTTTGGCATTGCCTTTCTTTGGGATTGGAATGAAAACTGACCTTTTCCAGTCCTGTGGCCACTGCTGAGTTTTCCAGATTTGCTGGCATATCGAGTGCAGCACTTTCACAGCATCATCTTTCAGGATTTGAAATAGCTCAACTGGAATTCCATCACCTCCACTAGCTTTGTTTGTAGTGATGCTTTCTAAGGCCCACTTGACTTCACATTCCGGGATGTCTGGCTCTAGGTGAGGGATCACACCATCGTGATTATCTGGCTCATGAAGATCTTTTTTGTACAGTTCTTCTGTGTATTCTTGCCACCTCTTCTTAATATCTTCTGCTTCTTTTAGGTCCATACCATTTCTGTCCTTTATCGAGCCCATCTTTGCATGAAATGTTCCCTTGGTATCTCTAGTTTTCTTGAAGAGATCTCTAGTCTTTCCTATTCTGTTGTTTTCCTCTATTTCTTTGCATTGATCAAATTATCACCAAATCCTATTCATGCTACCTCCTACATATCACTCATGGTAACTGACATTATACCATTGGTATCTGCTGTTGCTGCTGCTAAGTCGCTTCAGTCGTGTCCGACTCTGTGCGACCCCATAGACGGCAGCCCACCAGGCTCCGCTGTCCCTGGGATTCTCCAGGCAAGAGTACTGGAGTGGGGTGCCATTTCCTTCTCCAATCGGTATCAACACCACACTAATAGTCCATGTCACAATCTGTCTGGAATATGGTCACAGATACCTAACTAGTCCACAAATATTTCCTTGTTCCTTTTCAATCACTCGTCTATGTTTAAAGACTGAATTTTTTTAAAACACATACTACATTACTCTCTTTGATGACTTATCATTGCTCTCAGAATAAAGTCCAAAAGCCTTAACAGGGCTGCAGGCCTCAACGATCTGACCCTGCTTGCTTCTCCAGCTTCATCTCTTGCCACTCCTTTCCTTGCTGCTATGTTCACTCAGACCAGCCTGATCTTCTTACCATACAAGCACCATTCTCCTGCTCTTCACAGGGCCTCTGCATTTCCCACTCCCACTGCCTGCAAGCTCTTCCCTGCTCCCCTCCCTTCCCAATTCCTTTGGCTGTCTCTCTCCTGTTCATCCATCAGGTTTCAGATGAAGTGTTGCTTCCATGAGGGAGCCCTTGCTGACCCCTACACTAAGTAATATCCCTTTCAGTTTCTAAGCTCTTTGTACTTTTCTCTGATAGGACTTATCATTACTACAATGAATTAATCATTTATACAATTATTTGTTTAATGTCCGACGGTTCCCACTAGACTGTAAGCTATACAAGGGCAGAAACTTTATCAATCATCTTCACTACAATATCTCCAGTACCTGGCAGATCCATGGCTGACACTCGATGAATATTGGTTCAAGGAATAAATGACTGAATAAGTAAATGAACAAAACAAGAAATTTTGTGAGGGAATGAACTAAGGCTAATCCAATATTTAAGGCAGGACTCTAAAGAATGTTACAAAAGTAAATGTACAACAAAAGAGAAAGATGGCTCCTTAAATTGGCAATTGGAATGGTAGTGACATTGCAGTTGAAAGCGGTGATGGCGTGCAGATTGAAGGTGAATTTCCTAGCCATCATATACCGCTCAATTATCTGACTAGGAATATGCAATACATATTGAATCACAGATGTCAAATTAAAAGGTTCTCTTGGTGCTTTATAACTTTCAAAATAGTGACAGGTTCATTTGAACCTCCTAATGAAATCATCACATATGATTTTAACTCTTTAACTTCTCCCATAAAACAAAGTGAGCTGTTCAAAGCTACTAAACCAATGACAAAGCTAAGACTGGTGCCCATCTCTAATTCCAATTCTAAGTCACCTTCTGATGCTTCTGCCTTTAAGGTATTTTCCTTAGATCACAAGCAAAACCTGAACAAAAGAAAATACTGAATCTGTTCATTGTTTTCAAAGTTTCAAATGACACTAATATTCCTTCCTTCCTCCTTCACAGAGTTGGATCCTACTTTATTGCTCAGTGGTTACCAAATTTCAATATAACATAGTAAGCAGTTTACAACCCACACAAATAAATACATTTGCAAAACACTGGACAGACTTTCAGGTAACTCTTACTCTGAGAAAACAAGACATTTTCTACCATGCACTAAACCTATATTTTGAAAAGCTAAAGGCATGACACAGAAAGTATGAAATAATAGTACAACTTGATCTGGGCTTATTTCAAGACTTTAACTCTTCTCAGGAGTGAGAATAAGTTTTAAAGTATTATTCATTCAACCAATAAGTCAGTGTAAGTTCAATATGCACACTCTGAGATGTAGAGTAAATGATGATGGTAAAAGTTAGTATTACAGGGACATTCTAAAATTAAGAGTATATTATAGTTTAACCATGAGGTTCACAAATCCTTCCCAAACAATTAAAAGAGAAAGATGACTTTTTGAAATAACACTGCCAGCTACAGAGAAAAAAATTCCTGTTACCTCTTATTCCTGTAACTGTCTCCCATGAGCTTACAAACAACATAAATTTATTCTCATTAGAGGACTAACTCTTATGCGGTGAGGGTTGGTATTTTTGAGGTGTTCATCTCTATTTTTGCTTTTACCTTATCCCCTAATAGATTTTAAAGAGAATAGAGAAGCTTTTCAAAATGAAAATCATAACCAAATCATAACTCTAACATAGAAATATACCGTCTGCATCTGTGGTGCACAGGCCCTGCTAACCACACACAGAAGTTCACGGACACCGTGATAACTAAGGCCAGTCATCTTCATAAGCTCCAGTGGGGAAAGACATAGAAAGTCCTAAAAAACATAAAGAGACAATTTTATTTTATTTTTTTAATAAATTTATTTATTTTAGTTGGGGGCTAATTACAATATTGTAGTGGTTTTTGCCATACATTGACATGAATCAGCCATGGGTTTACATGTGTTCCCCATTCTGAACCCCCCTCCCACCTCCCTCCCCATCCCATCCCTCTGGGTCATCCCATTGCCCCAGCCCTGAGCATTTGTCTCATGCATCGAACATGGAATGGTGTTCTGTTTCACATATGATATTATACATGTTTCAATGCTATTGTCCCAGAACGTCCCACCCTCACCTTCTCCCTCAGAGTCCTTAAGACTGTTCTATGCATCTGTGTCTCTTATTCTGTCTCACATATAGGGTTGAAACTGGAGCCCATTATACAGAGTGAAGTAAGCCAGAAAGAAAAACACCAATACAGTATACTAATGCATATATATGGAATTTGAAAGATGGTAATGATAACCCTATATGTGAGACAGACGATTTTAAATAACATGTACAACCAAGATACTGGAGTTAAAAGGAAGCTTTCAATTGACACTGTCCACGTGTAAATAAAATAAAAGCATAATTTATTGTAGATCAGTTTGTATGTTTCTTATAGTATTTTCCTCCTAAATATTCCTTAACTAAAAGATACGACATAATCTTATCTCCTAATTATCCAACTTAGTATATACCAGAGGACACACCAAGTAAAAATACACAGCAGCAGAAATCAGCCCAAGTGGATGTGAGCACTGCCCCTGTGCCCAAAAGTCTGGACACAAACAGACACCCAGAAATGAAATCAGTTTCATCCTAAGCTGTAAGATCATTCAGAGGAAGTATTTAATAACTGAGAGAGAATAAAACCAACTATGGACTGAAATATTAAATATCATATTTTTAAGAGTGTTTCAAAGTATGAACATGAAGGTTATCAAATGTATAACAGAGAAAGCAAAGATATCATTAACACACAAAGCAACTGAAAAAAAAAAACCTCCAGCATTCTCTAAAAGTCCATCTTATCAAGGATTAAACCCTAATATAAAATGTCAAATCTAATTTAATCTCCTAAGAGGGATTTGCTTTCTGCCATAAGGGTGGTGTCATCTGCATATTTGACCCTTATGGCAGAAAGTGAAGAAGAACTAAAGAGCCTCTTGACGAAAGTGAAAGAGGAGAATGAAAAAGTTGGCTTAAAACTCAACATTCAGAAAACTAAGATCATGGCATCCAGTCCCATCACTTCATGGCAAATAGATGGGGAAACAGTGGAAACAAACAGTGGCTGACTTTATTTTGGGGGGCTCCAAAATCACTGCAGATGGTGATTGCAGCCATGAAATTAAAAGATGCTTACTCCTTGGAAGGAAAGTTTTGACCAACCTAGACAGCATATTAAAAAGCAGAGACATTACTTTGCCAACAAAGGTCCGTCTAGTCAAGGCTATGGTTTTTCCAGTGGTCATGCACGATGCGAGAGTTGGACTATAAACAAAGCTGAGGACCAAAGAATTGATGCTTTTGAACTGTGGTGTTGGAGAAGACTCTTGAGAGTCCCTTGGACTGCAAGGAGATTCAACCAGTCCATCCTAAAGGAGATCAGTCCTGGGTGTTCATTAGAAGGACTGATGTTGAAGCTGAAACGCCAATACTTTGGCCACCTGATGTGAAGAGCTGACTCATTTGAAGAGACCCTGATGCTGGGAAAGACTGAGGGCAGGAGAAGGGGACGACAGAGGATGAGATGGTTGGATGGCATCACCGACTCAATGGACATGGGTTTGGGTGGACTCCAGGAGTTGGTGATGGACAGGGAGGCCTGGCGTGCTGCGGTTCATGGGGTCACAAAGAGGCGGACGTGACTGAGCGACTGAACTGAACTGAAGATGCATTTGCTTTACTCTTGAGCTTAAATATACAACGTCCACTTTATATATTTTTCTCACTCCATTGATAGAAAGATAATCATAAAAATTTTTCTTGCTTTCAAGAGAAATTACCCATTTTGATTACTGTCTCCTCATTTGAGTCATTTTTCTCATGTAACTACAGAATTTCTTTTACAAGGACAAAACTTCTCTAGAATCCCAAATAAACGGCCAGGTGTATTTCACCTTCTGCCATGAGCATTCTCCTGACCCAACCCTAACCAAAATGCAAAACTCTTGAAATGAAATCACATTTGAAAATACAAGCTAAGTGGTTTGTTATTTTGAATTAGCAAGCACCATCATTTTTCTTTTTTTATAAACCTAAATGTTCATATTTCAGATGCAATTAAGAGTTATTGGGAGGGAGGTTCAAGAAAGAGGGGACATATGTATACCTATGGCTGATTCATGTCGATGTATGGCAGAACCCAAAACAACATTTTAAAGCAATTATCCTCTAATTAAAATAAACATGTTTTCTAAAACTTTAAGCAAAATTTTTTTAAGAAAAGAGTTATTTAGGTACACTTAAGATTAATTTGCACTTAAGGTTTCTCACTGAGAAAAATGAAATAAATTGTACCTGACAGGTAACGATCTGATGTCTGTTCAGACGGTCACACAACTCTTGTGATAAACCCGCTCGTCTTAGTTTCTTGCTACCCATGCCTCCAGATGCAGCAAGAAAAAGAACCTTGAAAAACCATTGGGAAACAGCATAAGCAGTAGTAGATGGGTTATCCACAACACTCTGCAAAATAAAACTTTTCAAATCTCTCCACATACAAAACGAAATGTATGGTATTTAAAATATTACTGAAAAAATAAAAGGCGGCTATAAATCTTTCTAAATACTTTAAATAGGGGAGACTACTGTTTGTCAAACATGCAAAGAAACAATGTAAGAATCTGCATTTCACAAAATTCTTTAAAAACTTATTACACAAATATAATACCATTTCACATTTATATAGCATCTGAAGATTTTCAGTTCATTCATACATTTTATTTGGATGTGTAATTAATGCAAATATTTCCAAAGAGCACTCCCAGAAAGTCTGCTTTCATTGCACTGAAACAATAATAAATATGTTGACCACCTTCTATGTATCAGGCCCTGTTCCAAAGCTTTACATCAATTGCCACATTTAAGCTTCTCAACAGCCCTATAAGAAAGGTTGATCGCTGATCCCATTTTTACATATGAGAAAACTCAAGTCTAGAAAGGTTAGCCATTCCACTGTCACCAGAGAAAGTGAATGGTAGATCCAGAATTTGAACCCAGGAAGTCTGACTCTGAGGCCTAAACTCTTAGTCAGTACACTCTTCTACGAGTCCATACTGAACCTCTCCTTTTTTGGAATCAGAACAAACATGCTGAATCAACTGAGATTTTGTTATTTCAGGTGTTATTTACAAACTGAAATTGTTTTTTATTATAGTAGCTGCTCACATTCCCACATGCAACTAAATTGCACTCTTGCTGTTGAACCCTGTGAGGACTAAATGAGGCTCATGAAATATGTGTCTTCAGAGAGTCAGAACAGAATCACTGTGATTCTCTTAATAACACAAGCAAGGAGAAGCTGTGTATTACACTCAGATGGCAGAATATCCTCTGGATAGAGTAGAAATAGGGACTCTTCATTGTTCCAGGAGATAAAACAATAAAGTGATCAAAAACAGAGTCACATTTGGGGACTAAACTATATACTGAAAATGTAGATATTTATTTCCAATACCATGGCCCAAATTTCCAATCAGATTAACACTGTTTCTCTCTCCGTCATCTCTCTCTCTCACACACACACATCCCTCCCACAATCACAAAATAAATCCTTCTCATTTCACTCAAAGGGAATTTGTCAGTGTTGAGTTTTGTGTCTCCGATAGAAAGTTTACCAAGTGACATCTGCTGAATCATTGCCCAGGGTCTTCACATACCAGGTAGCTCTGGGCAATGACATCATTTTGACTAATAAATTCAACCCAAAAAGGAGAACAGGGCTTCCCTGGTGGCTCAGTGATAAAAGAATCCAGCTGCCAATGCAAGAGATGCAGATTCGATCCCTGGGTCGGGAAGATCCCCTGAAGAAGGAAATGGCAACCCACTCCAGTATTCTTGCCTGGGAAATCCCACGGACAGAGGAGCGTGGTGGGCTACAGTCCATGGGGTCGCAAAGAGTCAGACACGACTGAGCACACACACACACATCTCTTGCCTAGACTACTCATACTGCCTCTGGTTACTCCCTGCCCTGCACATCCACCCATCCCCAACGCACAAAAAAATAAATCGTTTGTTCCTTCCACACATGCTTCTTAAGCACACACTCTGCTGAGTGCTGTGGCACAGGAATCACTTAAGTATATTTCTCCCCTTTGGAAACTCTAAGTAAAAGATGAAAAGTAATATATACACAAATAATTAGTCATGCAGCAAGTATTGTCATCAGAATTTAAATGTGCTATGGCAACTCACTCCAGTATTCTTGCCTGGAGAATCCCCCTGGGCAGCTACAGTGCATAGGGTCACAAAGAGTCGGACACGACAGCAACAAGAACACACACACACAGATGGAAGCAGAGAGGAATTAGCACCAAACTGACCCACAAGTCACAATCCTGGCAGAGGTAGCCTCCTAAAAACGTGCTCCAATCCTGTTACTCTCATCCTTTCAAACTGCCCATGGGACCATGAGACCACAGGATAAACTTCACATTTCTTATGATGGCCTAAAGCCTCTTGGTAAAGTGGTCCCTCACTTTCCTCTCATTCATGTATCAGATTGCAAGGCCCAGATTCTGACCTTTCTGGTCAAATCACTTGCCTCCCAGTACCTTACTTTCCTCATCTGAAAAACAGACATCGTTTAAATATCTACTTTGCAGGAATGTAGTGAAGGTTAGAGGATGTGGATGGTGCCTGGCTCCTAGTGCTAACAATTACTATCAACTCATTCAGCAAAACAGCATTTTCTACCTCAGGTGACCTGCCATCCAGCCATAACATTGAGAGGTTACATAAGGGCCAACCTGCCTCCCTGATTTTCCTCCACAGACTTCCCGCTTACTCTCTTTCTCTCCAATGTTCTCATCACATTGTGTACTAATTTGTTCAATAATCTTATTAACACGTTGTTACGGCATGAACGTTTGTTTCTTCCACGGTAAATTCCTGCTCTGCGTGTATGTGCGAGTGCATGTAAACAAGGGTGTGAGGGAAGTTCGATCCTGGAAAGTGAATCCTCTTCTTATCAAGAAAAGAAAAATCCTCACGATAGAAAACTGTGAATTAACAATAATAGCTAATATTTCTTGAGCCCTTATTACATGCCACTTTTCCAACAACTCCGATTTTTACCCCATTTTATAGTTTGATATTGAGGCACTGAGTTGAAAAACTTAAGCAAAGCCTAACATCTAGCACAAGGTGGAGTCTGCATTCGAACCCAGGTATCTGACTCCATATTCCACACTAGTAAGTACCTCTAAGTCAACACCTGAAGACAGGCAGACACCCAACTTCCCTTAATGACGGGCTCTCCTCCCTAGACCTTAAACTGCCCACACGTGGGAAGATGGATGGACATCAAGAGGCGAAAACATCACCCCAGAATCCCTTAACAATAGCTCTTCCCAACAAGGTGCAGCTTCCACGCAACCCCCACCAGACCCCCTAAGAAGACCAGACCCCCTAAGATCTGCGGCTGGGCTCAAGTTAAGATCCCTGTGTACCTAAGGGGGCGTGCGCCTGCACCCAAGAGTGGCTCTCCACTCCCCCGATATCAACACCACGTGCACAGAGAGGGTGCAGGAAATAATAAGCGCACCCCATTCCCCCAAACCGCCCGCAACAGGAAACTTTCCAGTACCGGGTTCTGTAGCATCCAACTTTCAAAGTTGCCCCTATCCCTTACACGCTTCCCCGCGGAAAGTGATGAAAAGCAACAACCGAAGCGCTGGTTGGGTCGTCACCCTGGGGAACTATCCAATAAAAGCTAGGCACAGGCCCGAGGCGGCTCCGCTGCTTGCTGGGAATTGTAGTTCACACTCTCTAATGTCTGTGCTGCTGCTGCTGCTGCTGCTGCTGCTGCTGCTGCTGCTGCTGCTGCTGCTGCTGCTGCTGCTGCTGCTGCTGCTGCTGCTGCTGCTGCTGCTGCTGCTGCTGCTAAGTCGCTTCAGTTGTATCCGACTCTGTGCGACCCCATAGACGGCTGCCCATCAAGCTCCCCCGGCCCTGGGATTCTCCAGGCAGGAATACTGGAGTGGGTTGCCATTTCCTTCTCCAGTGCAGGAAAGTGAAAAGTGAAAGGGAAGTTGCTCAGTCGTGTCCGACTCTTAGCGAGTCCCAGTCAATTTCTCATTATAGTGATTATCAAAATCCGGTGGAGGAATATCAACAAGGAGAATACGATGCCAGGAAATAATTTTCTCTTAATTTTCTATTCTTTATTTTGTCACTTCATTTAAAAACTGCTTAATGGGCCAGAAAGACAAGTTAATTTTCTGAGAATAGATGAGAATCCACCAATCATCGAAGTTTTGGAAGAGAATTTTTGGTTTGTTTTGCTTTTTTTTCTCCGCCTTTGGTGGTGAAATGGTTTGGAAATATTGAATGAAACTGCTCAAACCTAAAACATGTAACGGGGAAAATTCCGAGTCTATAGCTGAAGAACATGAAGGAAACCAGAAAGTTCAGTATAAAAGCAGCTGTGATGAGGAAACCTAGTAAATTGTTTTAAGACTCAATTTCAGATTATTATATTTGAGAATGGCTTTTTGCTAATTCTTTGCTCTCATCTCCCCTGTGCATACCTCTGTCTTATCATTTAGCCCATTGCATCCTAACTATTGACCTGCACCCCTCAGTAGACTGTGATCTCTTTGAGGACAAAGACCGCTTCTTCTTCAGCTTCTAAAGTAGAGTCTAGCGCACAGTTCACGGTTGTCGGTAAATGAGCAAATAAATAACGGGAGTTAAGCAGAAGAAACTGGAAATTCAGAACGTAGGGTTCTGGAATTATAAGGGAGTCCAAGTGGAAGGAATAATAACGGAGGACTTAAGTCTCCTTGATCTGGGTATCCCCAGGGCGTGGCAAAGCAGTCACTGGCTGGCGCTAGGTAAACGCTAACTTCAAACTAGGAGGAGAAAAGAAAACAAAAGAAAAAAGATCAAGGCATACAGCTATTCCTGCCACTCGCTCCATCGAAGGCAAAACGGAAGGTATCAAGCGGAGGAACTGTCAGAACTGTGAGGGATGGTCCTAAAGCACGTATCTGGTATCGCTTTCCCAGCTTTCTAGCTTTCTCAGGTACTGAGGTAGAGTCACGTGACCCAAACAAATATGGCGCTTTATTTGCATTTTTCCTCCATTGACCAATTACAGTACCCGATGTCAATCGTCATCCCCGCCCGCCCACCCCCCAGCACCCCGGCCCCAACCCCAGCCTACCGAACAAGATTTGTCACCTGACTCGGCTCAAACATGGCTTCGCTGGAAGATGTACAGATTTGGGCACCGGGAGCGGGTGAGTATAAGGCGCCCCGAGAAGGCAGGAGCGCTCTCCACGATCCCGGTAGGAAGCGTACGTGCGCCCCAATCCCCACTACCCTCCAGTTCTGACACCGATTCCTCTCCTGATCGTCAGTGCTCTGCCTTAAAAGAGGGCTCAAACTAGGGAGGTTCCTGCTGAATTTCTCATCTTTAAGGAGGCGACCACCTGGGGACTTGGAGCCGGATTGGCCATAAAGTTCAGGAGGAAATAATGAAGTGGATTTCTGGGTCTGCGTCGCGGGCTAATATGACGATTAATATTAATCAAATATTGGATGCGCCTAGAGAGATGGGATCCACCCCTTGGGGAAAGGTGGAACTTCTCAAAAAGAGAGACAGCAACATGTCAAATTAGAAAAGTAAGCCCTGCCTTTCCTCGTGCGGGTAGTAGTTGCTAGTTTGTCTTATTCCTTCCTTTTCTTCTCTCTCGGATGTGTGTTGTTTCTAGGAGATAGTCCACAAATGAGAAAAAAGCCGATGTGTTTTGTGTAATTCATCTGTTTCTATCTCCCTGCACTCTGTGCTGGGGAAAATGCACCATCCATTTGGAAAAGAGGAAGCTGCTTCTCAGAAGCAGCTTTTAGGATTTTTCTGTGAGTGCCTTCGGAGAGGAGAATGGGAACTGGCAAAGGCATGCGTACCTCAGCTACACGAGGCACAAGGGGATATCCCAAAGAAGGTGGAAGACATACTTCGGGCGCTGGTCCTGTGTCCCAATCAGCTGAGGTAAGGGATCTCTCACTTCCTGCCAAGCAGTCACAGGACGGGAGAGGAAAGGTTCAATACTTGAGCTCTGGTCCACGTGCCTCACTCAATCACCTTTGAAGAATTAACAAAGGCAGATTGTATGTCACACGTTCTGAAATTTTACTTCTACAATATTGATACATGCCTATTTATTATTTAATCAGTTTGGTTTTGAGCTATCATCTGAAACTGCATTTAAGCCTGGAACCAGCATTTCATGTTTATTATCATTAATAATAAAGCATTTTCTTTGCCTCCATAAGAGCAAATCCTGCTCCTTTTTGCTTGTGAAATTGAAGAAATTGTTGTAGTTTTACCAAAGGACCAGAAGTGAGTTCACGTAAAGCTTTTTATTTTGAAATAATTAATTATAGACTCACAAGAAATGCATGAACAATACAAAGAGTACCCTTTCCCCAACTTCCCCCAAATTGTGACATCTTATATAACTATAGTCAATATCAAACCAAGAAATTGACACCGGTACTGTTAACTAGGGGGGCTTCCCTCATGGCTCAGCGGTAAAGAATTCGCCTGCCAATGCAGGAGACTGAGGTTCAGCCCCAGGGTCAGGAAGATCCCTTGGAGAAGGAAATGGCAACCGACTCCAGTATTCTTGCCTGGGAAATCCCATGGACAGAGGAGCTGGCAGGCTAAGTCCATGGGGTCGCAAAGAGTTGGACACCACTAGGCGACTAAACCACCACTACTGTTAGCTAGACTACAGCCCTTATTCAGTTTTCACCATTTTTTTAATCTGCGTTCTCTTTTTTTTTTTTTTTTGGCCATCCTGTGCTGCATGCAGGATCCTAATGCCCCCACCAGAGATGGAACCCACACCCCGTGCATTAGAAGTGCAAGTCCCAACCACTGGACCACCAGGGTAGTCCCAATATGTATTCATTTTTACGTGTGTGGTTCTGTGCATCTTTATCCATTCTTAGGTTCATGTAACTACCACTATAAATCAGGCATCACCATGAAAGAATTCCCCCGGTCCCTGGGACTACCTGTTTGTGCACTGATTCCTTCCTTGTCCCCTGGCAACCAGTGTTCTCTGTGTGAATTTTGAAGTTCTTCCTGGCAGTGCTATTAACAGTTAGTGGTATAGGAGTTAAACTTCAGTCTTTTCCCTCATTTTTCCTTACTCTGGCAGTTATTTATAAGAAAGTATTGTATTAGCACATATAGAATGGAGATTTACATGATTCTTTTCTTCCTTTTTTTTTTCCTTTAAATTTGTATTCTGGTCAATTACTGTCTAAACTACTAACTTCAAAGAAAGGCTTATGAACTCTTATAATCCTGTTTTTTACGCTTAGTCGCTTCAGTCGTGTCCAGCTCTTTTCGACCCTATGGACTATAGCCTGCCAGGTTCCTCTGTCCATGGAATTCTCCAGGCAAGAATACTGGAGTGGGTTGCTATTTCCTACTCCAGGGGATCTTCCAGCACAGGGACTGAACCCGTGTCTCTAATGTATCCTGTATTGGCAGACAGTTTCTTTACCACTAGGGCCACCTGGGAAGCCCCAATCCTATTTTTAGCATAGAGTTAAAAATAAATTTTTATGAACTTTCTGGTTTCTTTGATTACTTGATTTCAGTTTCTAGTTCAAGAGTTCAAGTTTTCTGTTTCAGATAGCTTTGCTTTTATGGGTTTTGGTGGAATATTATTTTGCTTAAAAATAAGAAAGACTAAATAAGGAGATAGAGAGAGAATTGAGACCTTTACCTTTTTTTTTTTTTTAAGTGAATGCTGCTAGTTCTGTTCTGATTCTCCCTTTACTGACCTGTCACATACATTCAAAAATTTATCATTAGGGCAGTGTCTTGCCTGTTCAGGTGTAAAACAGACTGAACAGTGAAATTTAAATTTTGGATCACAAAGAAGAAAAAATCGGTAGAAACTCTTTGTTTAGAATTTTTTTTCTTTTTACATTTTTCAGATGTGGACAGGATATCAGTCCTCAAAGATTAGCCTGGGTCTGGCTTCTTGTACTGGAAAAATGGTTGGCCCTGGAAAAGGTAAATGGGTTTACATTTCAAATTTTCTCCTGAGGCCAGGATTGAAAAGAACTTGGAAGGAGTTGTGAAATTTCCCTTCTGTCTGCCACTTCCTTTATTTTGAGGTTTGTTGTATTCCTTTTTCAGTACTGACAGTGAAGTTGGCTTGAATATTTATTGATGTCTCCTTACCTAAATTCATTTATTAATTTACTAACCTACATTGGCATTGAGTCACCAACCTACCATTTGAGGTGATACTATTGTGTTAAAAACCACTGTGACTCTTGTGCTGGAACAGAACTTTGGAGAGCTCAGTGAAAGTGACAAGATTGTGAATAAAGTTTAATCCGCATAATACTCGAGTAATGGAGAGTGGCTGAATCAAAACTTGGTTGTTGATACAAAAATCATATTTTAACTAGTCCAGTACAGTGAAATCTTATTGTTTTAAACATCATTAATTAATAAGTTAATAACTCACGTGACTCAAACTAAAAGTTACCAAATAAAAAACTGAATAAATTAATAATGAAAGAAAACATAAGGAAGGGTTTAGGGTTTGTTTTTATTTTAAGAAAAATTACCATTCTTAGCTCTTTTAGAGATATGTGTTAATTATCAGAAATAAATATCCATTAAAGAAACTCTGAGGCAATTTTGTATTAAAGCTGACACTTTAAGATTTAAGTGAGGAACCTCTGACTCAAAAATAAAAAGACTGGCTCAAGGTCACATCATAAAGTTAATTGGCAGAACTGGAGCTGGAACCAGTATCTTCTGCCTTGAACTCCTCGGTCCTCTCCTTTTCCCACCTCAGTGTTATGTTTAGCCTACATGAACTTGAAAGTAAGAAACCGTAAATTCTGTTTTGTAAATGCCTATAATTCAGCCTAATTTTCTTCTTCCCTTCTCTTGGTCATCAAAATGAATTTTGTCTTTAGTTCTGAATTTCCCTGACACTTACCTTTCTTCACATGGATGTCAAAAAGTACCAGAAGTTACTAATCTAAATGCATTCATCTTCTAGATTATTAATAATGGGCTAGCAAAGAGAAATGACAAAAAAGGTCATCAGGAGAGGGAGGAAAGAGAAGCAAAACTGAAAAATAATCAACCCCAGGGTGATTCAGATTTGGCTGTAGTTTCAGATCTAAAAGAGACATCTTCAACTAAAATATCCAAAAGTATCTTCAAAGAGAAAAGGGGAAAAAATTGTCTTACTGTTACCAAGGACCTTTTCAGTGCAGACATGGAATTTGTCAAACCAGATGAGCTTTCATCTCACAGAGTGTATTTGCTTACTCTATGCTAATTGGTGGTGGTTAAATTTCTGCACAGTTGCTCAACCAGATCTGAAGGTGGATTTCCCTTCCCTGGCTCCTTTTCACAGACTTAAGAGTTGTTTTTCCCAGCATTGACAATCATCTGGTCCTTAAAGCCCCAGTGCCTCAGTTATTTAAACAGTTAAGGGAATGTTTTAAACTTTATACAAGGACCTCAGAGAATGTTAAAACTTTATACAAGGACCAAGACTTCAAATGCATTCCTGGGGTAG
Organism: Giraffa tippelskirchi; assembly: GCF_054371585.1. Classification (NCBI taxonomy): domain Eukaryota; kingdom Metazoa; phylum Chordata; class Mammalia; order Artiodactyla; family Giraffidae; genus Giraffa; species Giraffa tippelskirchi. Next base: position 139,931,506 of record NC_137281.1, on the reverse strand, counting down.
TTCTACAGTGCCAGTCTTTATCCTAGACCAGCCTTCATCTTCTAGGGACTTGCTGGCTGCTCCTTCTTCTGTCTCCCACCTGCTACTGAAAGCTCCTTTTTAATTATTTGTTGAAACAGTGATTCCATTTTCCCTTCCCTTCATCCATTTTTGCCTTCTGCCTTTTTATGTTTTATTGTGTGAACAGCATTATGTTCACAGCCTGCTGCTTCTAAAAAGAGGAAAAATGGAAACAACTCCCACGTCCACAATCCAGAACTGATTAATCTATTTGTAAAATACCATGGCACTATTAAAATGACGTGGTAAATGAATTTTCAGTCTCATGGAAGGATATTTGTATTCTGCTATGTGAAGAAAAAGAAAAAGCTGTTAAGAAAACTGTTTGTTATGCATGCCTATATGCATATATAGAAAATGGTCTGAATACTCTTAGAATACAGTTGTAATTGTAGTTCTCCTTCAGTTGAAAGATTTGGGGTATGTGTGTGTTGTGAATGTGTGTTTTCATTTGCCTGTGTGTGTTCTCTGATTTTTCTACATTGAACGTGGCCTTGCTTTTATAATAAGAAAATCTGTGCTTAGAAACATTGGGCAAATTCTTGCCTGTTTTACAAATGTTAGTTGTTTATGACCCTGCAGAGGCATAAAGTAACCTCACCAGTAGAAAGAAACACAAGCTAGTCAGTCTTTAGGACTTTAAATGAAAGTCCTAAAATCTTAACCAGTTCTTTTATTAAGAGCCTGCTCTCTGGTGTTATCTATTCCTTCTGCTTAGTCCTCAATGGAATCACTTAACTTTCAGCTTGCCAGGATGAATTTTCTTTACCACCTTCCAATCACTAGCATTGTGCAAGGATTCAGGTGGCATAGAGCATTAGGGGAGGGCATGGTAAGAAGGATTTTGGACCAAGAACATACTAGATATTATTAGCCTCTGATGTGATGAATGACACACGAATAAAGTAAGCGAGCTCTTATGTTCTAAACTTCGCTTAACAGACACACAATCCTGCAGGTGCTTCTTGCCTTGATTTAGGAGACTTTTCAATAAAACCCACCTTCTGGAAGATGTAACCAGCTGCAAGATTTACAGGTGTCTCTAGTTTTAAAGAGTGCTTGTCAGGATTAGTCCCAGACTTTCATCTTATTTGTATTTGTTCCCCTAGAGAAAGGGGAACTATCATTTTAGTTTTAAGGACAAGGTGAAGGGAAGTTAGTGTGAAACAAAAATGGAAATAAAAAATAGGGGGTTGGCCCAAAAAAGGATCGCGTGGGCCATTCCATCCCAGCTTACTCATAACTGGGTATTTGGGACACCACAAGGAAGATTCTTGGAGAAGGTCTTCAAATTAGAGAGGAAAAAAATCACGTGAAATGAGCAAGCCTTGGCATTTGAGGCTGATCAGTGTGGGATTTCAGTGTTAGTATTTAAGAGGAGTATATGTTCAGTTTACCTGTTTTTGTTTATAAAGAAAAGTGTCTGAATGAAAACATACCTAGAAATGTAATGGTCAAAAGTACTTTATCAAAAAAGAAAGTACTTTATCTAAGAGAAAATAGCAGAAATAAGATGAACCAGAGAGAAGTATTTACTTATAATTGTCAGCTAAAATATAGTCCTTTTTTTTTTCTTTTTTTTTTGCTGCTCCATGTGGTGTGTGGGATCTTAGCTCCCTGACCAGGGGTTGAACCTAGGCCCACTGCAGTGAAACCACTGGACAATCAGGGAATTCCCTTAAAACATATTCTTAATCTCTATGCTTCCTTCTTATGATTCTTCTAGAAGTTACTCCCAACTGGCTTCCGGAGAAAACTTGAGTTTCTTTTATTGTCAGAAGACCTCCCAAGTGACATCTCAGAGGACATCCTCAAGGTGAGAGAGAGCCCCAGCTCTGTCTGCCCAGGGATACAGTCACTCAAGAAGCTCAGCTTTCATGGATCCAGCAGAAACAAGTCCTCAGAATGTTGGCTGTTCACTTTTCTCAGGCCAGAGCATGGGGAGGCCCCTTAAAGGAAATTTAGAGCTAGGGAAATCTTACTAATTGTAGACTTCCTAGAAGTGTTTTGGCCAGAAGTACTAAGTATAGCTCCGGAGAAGGAAATGGCAACCCACTCCAGTAGTCTTGCCTGGAAAAATCCCATAGACAGGAAAAAAAAAAAAAAATCCTTTTTCTGTAACAAGTGCACTGAATATGTTATAGTTAATCCTCACAACCACCTTCTGGGAGCAGATTCAGAATCTTAACTAGATCTGTCCTTTAGTGCATAAGGGATGCTCTCAGCCTTAATTCTTATTTTCTTCATGACCTGGCCACCAGCTAATGAAAGACATATTTACAGTAGGATTTAAGGTAGGGACTTTCACTAGGACTCAAGGTCCTTTGACCGTCTCGGAGGCAGGTAATGAAGAAGTATCCCTGAGCACCACCCACAGGAATGAAGAGTGGGAAATAACCTACCAAACAAATTATAGGTTCCAGAGATCTTGCCTTTTAAAGACTTACAGTCTAGTGAGGGAAGAAGGAAATACACACAAAGCACAATTATGTACTAAACCATATGGTACTGAGCCCCATAAAGAGGGAGAGTTGTGTGGGTTGGAGGTACTGGGGAAGGTTTTATGGAAAGATAAAAAATGAGTTGTATCTGCAATGTTATGTGGCAACCTGGATAGGAGGGGAGTTTGGGGAAGATTGGATACGTGTATATGAATGGCTGAGTCCCTTTGCTGTCCACCTGAAACTATCATAACATTGTTAATCTGCTATACTCTAATATAAAATAAAAAGTTAAGAAAAAAAAAAGAATAGGCTGTGTCTGAAATCTTGCTTGGGATTTAGATCAAGGGTTAAAAACTAGTCTGTAGTATTCTTTTAAAAATTGAATTTAAATGCCTTGAGATGGGTACAGGGTCTTATAAAAATTTGTTACCTGGTCTGTGAGCTTGCAGTCCCTGATTTAGTGTGGCAGTGTACATTTCAGGGGCAATTGGGATAGGGGTGTGAATAAACTAGCTTGAGCATGGAGGCCTTGGGCAAATCTCTCTTTGCCTCAACCCCCTAGTTGGAGGACAACTTCAAAATGAGGATAATAGTAGTGTCTTCTCCCTAAGGTGATTTTAAGTATTAATTTTTCTGTGTAAAGAGCCTGGCACATGGTAATGACTACAGAAATGTTTGCTAGTGCTACTATTGTATATATCCATGCATTTATACACTGAAAAGAGGGGAACATCGAGGCCTATAAGTGATAACATTCTGGACATACTGCCCTGCTCTTTCTTCATCCTCTATTTAGGAGCTGTATGCGGTCTTAGCACAAGACAGAGTGGACCCTGTGCTTGATGGAAACCTGAGGCAGGAGAGCTGGCCCCCTCGGCTCAGCTCAGAAGCTCTCTCTGTGCTCTGGGATCTCTTGAGGGAGGCCCCCCAGGTCGCACAGGCCCTGCTGGAGCTCCTGCTTGGGGAGGTTGATGGTGCGGGCCTCCGAGGCTGGCCTCTGCAGAAAGCACTGGTGGATCTCATTCGAAAGGCACTGCGAGCTTTGCGGGGCCCTGCAGCCGTGCCCCCGGGGACAGTCGATGCCATCTATGGAGCCTTGCGGACACTGCGCTGCCCTGCAGAGCCGCTCGGGGCTGAGCTGCGTCTCCTGTGTGAGGAGCTGCTGGAGGCCTGCAGGTTGGAGGGGAGTCCCCTACGGGAGGAGCGGCTGCTGGGCTGCCTGCTGCACAAGGCCGGGCTGGACCTGGTGTCCCTGTACGGCCACACCTATGCAGAGAAGGCCACACCCTCGGGAAAAGGTGTGTCCCTGCACTGCTTCTCCTGTGTTGCCAATTCCATCCTGTCCAACCCCGCTGAATCCCTGCCTTCCATGTTGCTCTGGAAACCTAATGGGAGAAGCTAAGCAAAAATGGGCAAGGGTTCTGTAAAAATGGGCATCTGTGCTTTGAAAGCACGGATTTTGTAGTCCAAGATGGAGTGATGGGGAAAAATTGATACACTAGCAGGAAAAAGGTGGCGCTAATGGGAAAGAATCCACCTGCCAATGCAGGAGCCACAAAAGTCACAGGTTCAATCCCTGGGTTGGGAAAATCCCCTGGAGAAGGAAATGACAACCCATTCCAATATTCTTGCCTGGGAAATCCCATGGACAGAGGAGCCTGGTCAGGGGAGCCACGGGGTTGCAAAGAGTTAGACACGACTGATCAATTGAGCACACACACTGAGAGAAGAAAAGAGTCTTTAAGATAGAAGTGTAAAAAACCTGGTGTAACTTTTTGAAGGAGTGAACTTTCATATCAGTTGGGCTGTCTGTTTTCATTTTCAGTCCCACCGGATCCTCTTGATCCTGAGCGGGCAATGCTAGCCTTGTTCTCCAATCCTGACCCAGCCCATGCTTGGAAAGTGGCCTATTTCTATTGCCTGAGCAACAGCAAGCACTTCCTCGAGCAGATCCTGGTAAGTCAAACTCAGTGATTCTCCATCACACAAGTACCCAGGGATCCTTTTCAGGTTTTTTTCATTCCTCCTTTCTTGCCCATTCATCTGTCCAATGCAAAGCAGTTTAATTAGTGGTAAGTCATCTAGTTTGTGTCCATCTCACAGTTCCAGAAGGCTCTGAGAACCATTATCATTCATATTTAGAATTGCCAGCATTTCATTTCATATCTGTCCTTGGGCAGGTATGTGTAAGCTTTCTGGAGGGTGTGAGGAAGAAGAGACAGTGGCAGCAACATGTTGCCTGATTGACAGGGGAATCTAATTACTCTAACCTTCTTCCAGATTGCAGCTTAGCTCCAGTTTAAGTCAACAGGTATTTATTAACTTAGTCTATGTGCTACATCCTATGCTAGGATCTTGGGGTACAACAGAAGTCAGTCTCTGCCTTCAAGAAGCTTACAATCTAGCATTTTTGTAAACATTTTGTAAACAACTGGCCACTTGTGGCGTTGTTAGAAACCTCCCTTCTAAACGGAAAAGCTTCTCACCCTGATGCGCAGCAAGTCCTCTAGCCATCTCCTTTGGCTTCCAGGTGACAGCACTCACCCTACTGAAGGAGGAAGACTTCCCAAGTCTTGGCTGCCTGCTCAATAGAGAATTCAGGCCTCTCAGCAGACTGCTTGTGCTCCTGGGCTGGACACACTGCCAGAGCCTAGCGTCAGCCAAGAGCCTGCTCCAGACACTCCACGGGACCCAGGTAACTCACTCTGCTGCCCAAGCTCCTCCAGAAATGTGTGTGGTGAGGCTTTGGGCTGGGGCAGGGTCCTGAAGTAGGTCACAGCCTCTGACCCCAGGTGCCTGAGTCAGCATCTCTTTCTTCTCCTGTATCATTGCAGGACCAAGGCTGTGATAAGCTCCTGAGGGATGCCTGCGATGGGCTGTGGGCTCACCTGGAGGTCCTGGAGTGGTGTGTGCAGCAGAGCAGGTATGGTTCTGTACCACCAGCCCCCTTCCCACGACTGGGCACACTTGACCCCACGCTCTTTGCATGTGGCCTTTTCAAGACATCTTCCCCATAAATGTCTTGAGCTGACAGTATTGACCCACAACAAGTAGTTTTTCCAGCTGTTAAACTAGGAAATATAAATAGTGATGATCTTCACTAAAGCCACGAGGTCATAACTAGAGGATAATTTAAGGATGATAATGATAACAAGAACAAAAGCTTGTGTTTCCTGAGCTCTTACTGTATACCAGGGATTGCTTTAAGCCCTTTATATAATGATTTCACTTAAGCTTGACCCTAATCCTGTGAGATAGACACCAATGTTATCCTCATTTTAAAGGTGGGGCCCCTGGAGCCCAGAGGTGTTAAGTAACATGCCTAGAGTCACACAGCTTTTGGGTATGGTCCACATCCTTAGCTGCATGTTATCTTACATCACGTTTTTTATTCAACAACTGCCTGTTGAAATGTGTGTGAGGCCCTGTGTTTTCCTGATGATTTAGCCTTAGTCTTCCCTAGATCCAGGTTCCTATTTTGTTCCTCACCCACTTTACCAGCACTTCTGAAGTCGAGTAGGCAGAGGGGGAAGTAGCGAGGGGCCCTGACTCAAAGAAAAGCAGAGAAGCTCCTGTTGGATCTCAGCTAGGAAGGTTACAGAAATTAGGAAGCTTAATCTGTGGGCCCTTTTTAGAGTCTGCTGAGCACAAAGGCCCTTCCTAGATCCTTTCTAGGCAAGTAAAAAGCTGGTTTGATAGAAGTCCTCCCCTGAGGGTAAACAAATGCTATCCTCTGTCACGGACCATCTGAAATTTAGTGCTTGGGGAAGTGAAACTTGTGGTATTACAAGCCAGAGAGAAAGAATAAGAGGAAACGGAGACGGGTCTTTTTCCAAGCAATTCTTTAAACTGTCTCCCCTTCCATCCTTCCAACTTTTACTTTCAGCAACCCCACACCAAAGAGAGATCTCTTGTGTCATTTACATGGTGGAGACAGCCACTCAGTGCTCTACTCTCTCCATCACCTTACCAACCTTCCAGCCCTCACGGAGGAAGATGTTCTCAAGCTCCTACAGAAGGTGCCAGCCAAGGACCCCCAGCAAGAGCATGGTGAGTTGGCAAAGGAATGACCTAGGCAGGGTTCCCCCCAGGAAAGTATTACACGTGTTTCTTTCAGCACAAGATTTATTTAGCATGATTGCTGGGATCTGTCAAGATGGGTGGTCCAGCAAGTACCTTCTAAATTAGTGCTATTTGCCCCAATCAGATTATGAGACGTAGGGACATCCTCCCCTTTCTAGGTGCTGCTGCTGCTAAGTCGCTTCAGTCGTGTCCGACTCTGTGCGACCCCATAAACGGCAGCCCACCAGGCTCCGCTGTCCCTGGGATTCTCCAGGCAAGAACACTGGAGTGGGTTGCCATTTCCTTCTCCAATGCATGAAAGTGAAAAGGGAAAGTGAAGTCGCTCCGTCGTGTCTGACTCTTCACGACCCCATGGACTGCAGCCTACCAGGCTCCTCCGTCCATGGGATTTTCCAGGCAAGAGTACTGGAGTGGGGTGCCATCGCCTTCTCCGCTTTCTAGGTGAGGCCCAAGGAATCCTATGAGAACAATCCCATAGGGAGCCAGCTCAGGAACCACACGCATACCCTCATTCCATAGAATTAGGAACTGCCCTCTGAACTGACAGCATTGTCACTGGCCGTATTTATGCCAGTTCTTGGTGAGTCTCCATGCTCTATAAGCTATCTCATAGCACATTTTGTGCCTGCCTTCCCTCCCGTATCTTCTTCATAGTCATTGAACAGGTAGAATTTTTCTCTTAGATTCTTTTTCAAACTTTTTTAGAGTTTTTCTTTTCAAAGAAAGATTTGCCTTAAACAATAACAAAGCCTTACTTTAACCTTAGATCTTTGCTGTAAATTCAGAACCCTGGTAGCAAACTCTTTCTTTCTGCTCACAAAAATCATACGATAGGGTGGTCTCAATCTACTACCCAGGCCAGGGACCTTACCTTTGAGAGAAACATTTTCATATGGCAGTAGATGTCGTTCAGCCTAGATATTGCTTTGATTTACTTTTTAAAATTAATTTTTATTGGGGCATAATTACTTTACAATGTTATGTTAGTTTCTGCTTTACAGCAAAGTGAGTCAGCTATCTGTATACATATATCCCCTCTTTTTTGGATTTCCTTGCCATTTAGGTAAGCACGGAGCATTGAGTAGAGTTCCCTGTGCTCTACAGTAGGTTCTCATTGGTGCTGTTTTGTCACTTAGTCATGTCCACCTCCTTTGTGACCCCATGGACTATAGCCCACCAGGCTCCTCTGTCCGTGGGATTTCCCCAGGCAAGAATACTGGAGTGGGTTGCCATTTCCTTCTCTAGGAGGTTCTCATTAGTTACCTATTTTATACATAGTATCACTAGTGTATATACATCAATCCCAATCTCCCAATTCATCCCGCCCCACCATTTACTTTTTTAAAAGACCTACCACTAACTGTACAACTAGTGTTACTACATCCCATTTTTCTTTTTTTTTTTTTAGAAATGTAGGCAACTTTAGCAGATTTCCTAAAAGAACTGGAACTCTATTTTCCACATACAGGTACAAAAATCTTCCAAAGAAGCATTTGAATTCTGTCACAGGACACACCCAGATCTTAAACTTGGAAGAGGCAAAAGAGGAGTGATAATAGGGCTGGACTAGGATGAGGCAGGGCTTCCCTGGTAGCTCAGCTGGTAAAGAATCCGCCTGCAGTGCAGGAGACACCAGTTCGATTCCTGGGTCGAAAAGATCCTCTGGAGAAGGGATAAGCTACCCACTTCAATATTCTTGGGCTTCCCTGGTGGCTCAGAGGGTAAAGAATCTGTCTGCAATGAGGGAGATATGGATTCAATCCCTTGGTTGGGAAGACCCCCTGGAGGAGGGCATGGCAACCCACCCCAGTATTCTTGCCTGGAAGATCCCCATGGACAGAGGAGCCTGGCAGTCTACAGTCCATGGGATCTCAAAGAGTCGGACACAACTGAGCGTGTCACACAGCACAGGGTGAGGCAAGAGTGGCTTCTGGCACAACAATGTTGGAGCCACTCCCTCTCTGGGTGCTTGCAAGTCCTGGCTCTGGGCAGTAATGCCATGAGGAGGTCAAGGCCATAGAACAATATTGACCTTGTTCTGTTTATTACCCTGACCTTGGCAAGGCCGAGCTTCTAAGAAGTGATCACTAGGAAACCTGTAAGGGGCTTGTTTCAACATTGTAATAGCAAAGCATCCCAAACTACTCCAGCGTCCCTTGAGGAATATGCCTAGACACAGGTTTCATATGGTAGAACTATATGCAGCTAGCAGAGATTTAGTTTATAAAGAAACATAATCCAGTGCTTATGCTCTAAGGGATTTGTAAGAAGTAGAAAAAGTGAATCGTATACAAAATATTGTTACATTCAACTTAAACACATACACTTGTACACAAAAGTATGAAAGGGGTTCAACCAGAATGTAACAGTGGTTGTGTTTAGCTGGTAGGATTGTGGGTGATATTTTTTTTCTTCTTTTTGCTTTATTTCTTTGAACAGGTTGTACTTCTTCTATGGAAATAATTTGGGCTAGATTAAGATGTTTAGAGATTCTGTAAAGATTATGGGACCCTGCCTCCTAAGTTCAAAACAAATTTTTAATAAAAAATTATAAATTATTAAGCAAGTGTAAAGGAATCTCAACAGTTTGTATTTTTTCCCATGATGTCTGCTACAGGGCTTTCCTAAAAATATCAGGTTTTTTTTTTTTTTTTTTTTAGTTTTGGTTACCTTTGCTTTCTTGTTTCTGGATCTAAACACATTTTAAGCCTCCTCTTGGATAATGCGGCATTCTAAAAGCAGACTAAACGTTTAAGTGTTAATTTTTTAAAAAAGGAAAAATAAGTATTTTAAGAAATGCAAGGGGGAAACTTATTAAATAGCCAGGAGACCTGGGTTAACAGACATGTAGAGAAGAGGTTGGTGGGGGAAAAGGAAACAGGGGAACTGGACATTGTTGTTGAGCAGGAAACAAGACCCAGAAGAGACACCCATCACACTGCCCGAAAAGAAAGAGGGTGAGAACACTTAGGGGACTAGTAGCTCTGTATCTCTGTGCTTCCGCCCCGAGTGCAGCCCTGGCCTAAAAAGAGCAGCCCTGAAGTTCTGCCTGTTTCTCTCTGCAATTCAGATTCAGCTGATGCCCCAGTCCCCGCACACCAGAGCCGGAGTCAGAACCTGACTCTCTACCGGAGCTTCTGTGCCATGAAGTACGCCATCTATGCCCTGTGCGTCAGCTCACACCAGCACTCCCAGTGCCAGCAGTGCAAAGACGGTCCCTCTGAGGACCTGGCCTCGGTTGTGGAGCCCGTGAACGATCCTCTCCCCTCCCCAGGTACAGCGCCGCCCTCACCCCTTCCCCGGCAGAAGCTGGGCACAACCTGCCTCAGGAGGCTCTTTGCGTGGGAACACTTTTCCACCGGGATTGGAAGGTGGCCTTTTATTATGCCCATGATTAATTTCTTCCATTTATCAGCCTCCATGAATCAAAGGGACAGGGAGAAAGCAAGTGATTTGTATAACTTCTCAGAGTCTGATCTCCTAATACAATGTTTTCCAAATGCTTTTTTTTTAACTCAATCCACAGTAGGTAGTATTTCACATCACTCCAGTTTGTACGTAGGTACATAATTTGTGCTTTTATGTGTATGTACATATGTGACGTAAACTGAAAGAGGGCTGCCCTGGTGGCTCAGTGGTAAAGAATCTGCCTGCCAATGCAGGAGATGCATGTGCGATCCCTGAGTCAGGAAGATCCCCTGGAGAAGGAAATGGCAACCCACTCCAGTATTCTTGCCTAAGAAATCCCACGGACAGGAGCCTGGTGGGCTACAGTCCTTGGGGATCACCAAAGAGACACAACTTAGCAACTAAACAACAACAAAACTGAAATAAGTTTTAAGAAACATTGCTTACCCTTCCAAACAGAGCACACTCCAGATTATTTTTCTGTTTTATTTCGTTTTTTCAAATGCAGCTAAGTCAGTGTCATGGGTCACAGCCTACAGTTTGAAAGAATCTTCTGTCCTATTCCCTCCCATTTTTCTTAATAACTTGCAACTCCTTACCTTGCCTTCCGTGACTAGTGTTCAGATATCTCTCCCTTGCAGCTTTGGAATAGACCTTCATCTCTGAGCGTGGTTATTTTTGACCAGTGAGTATGTCTTAAGCGATCTGGGTAGCCTGTGGTCACCTGTAGTGTAACAGTGAGTGAAAATGGGGAATGAGGGATAAGGAGTCTCCAGGCTGCCTTCATTGTAGGAACTGAAATATGGAGAGCTTCTCCAAGATGAGGAATAATGTAATTTCAAAAAGCAGAAACAAAATTATGAGTGCTCAGTCAGCTGCATTTTTAGTTAAGGGAACAAAATCTTTCTACAAATCTTGAAGACATGGCTCAGCAGTCTCATTTTTCTGACTGTAACCACGGTTCCCTGAGTCTTTACAAAGAAAGAAAAGAGTTAAAGTTGGGGGAGTGTTTGAGTCTGGCAAGTGCTGTTTCTAATGTTTGCATTTTTTCTCTTTCCTTCTCCTTCTCTGGCTTCTTCTCTTACCCACACTGCTTCAGGTGCTTCAGATCTCTTCTCAACGTACCTGGCCAGGTGTCAACAGTATCTGTGCAGTATTCCTGACTCTCTGCGCCTGGAACTTCTAGAAAACATCTTCTCATTGCTCTTCATCACCTCTGCCGATCTTCACCCAGAGCCTCACCTGCCCGAGGACTACGCTGAGGATGATGATGTTGAGGGGAAGGGCCCGCTGGGTTTGAGGTCCCCATCAGAGAGCCCTCAGCACATAGCACAGCCTGAGAGGAGGTCAGAACAGGGTGCCCTGGGCACCACCAGGAGCCTGGCCTACACAGTTCCAAGCTGTCCAAAGCCAGAGCCAAAAGACAGTTCCCGGGAGCGTCACGGGCACAGCTTTTTGGACCTAAAGCACTTTACGAGCGGTGTCAGTGGGTTCCTGGCTGATGAATTTTCGATAGGGGCCTTCCTCAGGCTGCTCCAGGAGCAGCTGGATGAGCTGAGCAGCCACGGCCCTCCTGAGAAGCCAAAGCTGCTGGAAGGCCAGAGCGGCTCAGGCAGCAGAGATGGACTGCAGGGTCGCCTACACCAGTTCTCCAAGTTTCTCTCGGAGGCCCAATGGAGGTACAAGGTGGTGACCAGCATCCAGGGCTCAGGTGAGAGGAGATAACAGAAAGGGAGGAGGGAGAAAAATCTCGGGAATATGGGAGAGAGCTAGGAGTGCATAGAGCCAACTAGCTCCAGGCACATCACCAGAGCCACCCCTGTCAGAACTCGAGGACTGTTCCATGGCTTACAGTCCAGTTCAGATCTTCCCTGTTATTACCCCAGGAGGTGGACCAACTCAAAACTAGTCACCCTCGAAGGGAGGAGGGGCAGTATAGGAGTAGGGGAGTGAGAGGTACAAACAGCTAGGTATAAAATAAGCTACAAGGATATATTGTACAACACAGGGAATAGGGCCAACATTTATAACTATAAATGGAATATAACCTTTAAAAACTGTGAATCACTATATTGTGCAATACTAACATACAATATTACATTATATGTTATATATAACCTGTAACTTATATAATATTGTACACCTGTAACATATAATACTGTACAGCAGCAGTGATACATCAATTAGAAAAAAAAATTGGTCACCCTCCCATATGACCCACTGGGTTTGCTGTTTCAGAGGAACAACCCTCCCGAAGATACCGACCCATCACCACTCGGCACCCCAGTCTCCGCCGGGGTCGTCGGACAAGAAGGAGCCGGGCAGGTAATCTGAAGAGCTCTCCCCCTGCCTCCATCCCACGCACTAGGCAGGTGGTGTATTGCTGCTTGTCTAATATTCTTAAAGCAGTCAAGCAATTCTTAAAGTATCTTTTTTTCTAAATTGTTATTAATTTATTTGACTATGCTAGGTCTTAGGGGTGGCATGTGGGATCTAGTTCCCTGACGAGGGATCCAGCCTGGGCCCCCTGCACTAGCCACTGGACTACCCAAAGACAAAGTATCTTAGAGCAATTCCAGATAAAGTACAAACAAAAGTGGTCTAAGATTATCCTAATCCCACTCCCCTAAAATAACCCTTGCTTATAGTTTTCTTCCAGAAATTCTCTATGCAATGTAAGCATATATATCATTTTAGATATATGTGCCTAAAATTGCTGCAGTTGTGTCCACCTGTGTAATCCTATGGACCACAGCCCTCCAGTCTCCTCTGTCCATGGGATTCTCCAGGAAAGAATACTCGACTGGGTTGCCATGCCCTCCTCCAGGGGATCTTCCCAACCCAGGGATCAAACTTGTATCTCTTGCATCTCCTACATTGGCAGGCAGGTTCTTTACCACTAGCACCACCTGGGAAGATATATAGATGCATTGTTACTATATATAGAGAACTGCAACTTCCTTTTTTCACTTATATCCTCTTACATATGTAAATGTATCATACTCTCTATTGAGAACTCACTTCACTAATTTTAAAGGCTGCTTAGGAGTCCATTGTCCTATGTACCCTTTTGTGGGCATTTAAATTGTTTCAGTTTTTTGCTCCTATAAACAGTGCTACAGTAAACAACCTAGTATGTATGTCTGTGCATCCTTGTGTGTGTATATCTATAATATAGATAGCAGTTTAACAGAAAGTCAAAGTATATGTGGGTACAGAATATAGATGTAACAAATTGCCCCCCAAAAAGGCAGGCCAATTTACATTCCCATCATCTATATGTGAATGCCTGTTTGCATATACACTCATCAAAAATGAGCAGTATCAAAAAAAAGCAATGAGTAGTATCAGACTTTTTTTAATCTTTGATTAATATACTAATAGTGTGTCATCAATTTAATACTTATTTTTAGTTTGAGATTGTATGTCTTTTCATACATCTATTGGCCATTTATAATTTTCAGTCTCAGGTCCATATTTTCTATTGGGTTTGTCTTTCTTGTAGAATTGTTAGAAGCTCTTTATACCTGAAGGAAAATATTCTGCCATTATGTGCTACAAGCTTTGCTCCATTTTGTCTATTGAGCATTATACAGAAGTATTAAATTTTGGATAGTCATATTCCATTATGATTTTGTTAGTTTTTAAATAATTAACAGGGAATTCATAAATAGTTTCCTGTGCCCTAAAAAATACTGGGTATTTTGAGGGAGGTGAATGAGGCATAAACCAGGACTTTGCCTTTGAAGAATTTATAATTTACCTGCATAGGCAGTACACATGAAAAACTTAAACTGCCCAGAGGCATGGCCTGAAAACAGAATAGATCTCTTGGAAGGGAAGGTCAGCATAGCCTGAAAAGGCAAAGAAACAGGTTTTATGAAAGAACTGACTATTGAACCAAACATAGAAGAATGAGTCGGCTTTAGATAAGTGGCAATGAGAGATACAAGCATCCTGGCCGGGCTGGAGGATACGGAGAGAGAAACATGGAAAACTTAAAAGGCTGAGCCCCTTAAGTGACTCAGTTAATTGGAGTCAAAAGGCATATTTTGCATCCACCTGACTGATCCAGCTCCGGATACACAGTTCATTTTCTCTTTCCTGCAGCTGTCTGTTCCTTCCCCATAGTAAGCCAAGGAGGCTGCCTTATGTGGCCAGACATTACCCTCGAATTACATATTGATCACAACAAGGAATAGCAAGCCTCCCTTGAAAGCCCCAGCACTTCAGGAAAGCAAGTGTTGAGAAGAAGATGCTTTTTCTCCAGGGCTTTGCCCTTCAATATCATGGTCTTCAGCCTGCCTGGCCTTATACTTTGGTTCTCTACTCTTTCAAGTATGAGGACCACCTTTTCTATGTCAGAAAATTTTGTGACCCTCTTTGGTACCCTAGGCTTCCCTGGTGGTTCAGACGGTAAAGCGTCTGTCTGCAATGCGGGAGACCTGGGCTCGATCCCTGGGTCAGGAAGATCCCCTGGAGAAGGATATGGCAGCCCACTCCAGTACTCTTGCCTGGAAAATCTCATGGACAGAGGAACCTGGTAGGCTACAGTTCATGGGATCGCAAAGAGTTGGACACGACTGAGCGACTTCTCTCTTCTCTTTGGCACCCTACTGCTTCCTGGCTGTAATAGTTGTGCTTTTATTTTTTTTCAGACTGTTGACAGTGCTTAGTGGGCAGATGAGAGTTGGTGACCCCTAGAAGTAATTTGAAAGCTCCTAGGGCTCTGAGACCCAGAGCTTATAAACCACTGGTATAAGCGACTGCCCAAATGAGCACTGGGGTCATATTAAGCCCTCCCTGGGGCCATCAGTGTGCCCAGGGAGCGGTCCAGCCTCGCTCTCACTTCTTGGGCCCACTCCTGCAGCTGTTGCTCTAGCACCTTCACCCAGACTCTGAGTCGCTCCACTCACCCCAGCTCCTGACCCTACTCCTCTTCCAGGGCCGGCACCCCTCCCTGGAGTTGTGTATCTTCATGCTGGGGGGGAGGCGGGCCATCAGCTGAGGAAGCCTGGAGCCTTCCAGAATGAGACTAAGAAGATGGATCCCATTTCTCAGAGTGCTCAGAAGGAGCAGCTGGACTGAGATAGGAGGAAATTCCCTTCCCTGCAAGGGGAGCAATACAGCTCAGCTGAAAGGAATAAAGACTCACCACTGGGGCAAAAAAAAGAATTTTATATATATATTTATATATATATTTACATATATATATATATAGGTCCATATATATTTACACACACACATATATATATATATAGGTCCATAGGAACTTGGTGTTTTGCTGTAGAAAGAGCCACTGGTGTAGTAACTACTCATTATCTTTTCACTCTACCCAGATCTCGGCTTTCAAGCTAACTTCTCACTTTCTTTACTGTAAGGTATTGATGGCTGATATTCTCTGTTTCTTCCTAATACCTCTAGATGACCGGGACAAAGGTTCCAAACCATCCCTGGAAAATACAAGTAGTGAACTGAGCACAAGTACTTCAGGTATGGGTGTCCCCACCAGTTGCCAACTTCCAGTAACTTTGCCCTGATAGAGTTGTCATACACCCAGGTGTGAAACCTTGGACTGAGCAGTTCTTGCTTGCATTCAGCAGTGAAGGGGCTATTTCCCTATCAGCTGAGTTACCCATCAGTAGAGAGAAACAGAGGTAAATACCCAAGGAAAGTAGTTGGTACATAAGTCTTATATTTAAAGATGATAGCATATTAACAGATACACACTACTGTATATAAAATAGACAAGGATTTACTGGGTAGCACAGGGAACTATACTTATTATCTTATAATAACCAGTAAAGGAAAAGAATTTTTAAAAAGAGTACATGTAACCAAATCACTTTCTGTGCACCTGAAAGTAATGCAATATTAACTATACTTCAACTGTACTTCAAATTTAAGAAGAAGAGAAAAAGATGATAGCATAGGTGTGCCCTTCATTTGAGGAAAAATCAAGATCTATTTACAGACCTTTTAGAGGACTTTGAGAAGGATAGGAGTTTGGCAGCTGGTGACAGAATCGTTTTTCCTCAATTTCTATCCCTTCCGTGGCCGCCCATGTTCCTGTATCCCAACAGAGGGAAGTCTGAGTGCTGCGTCTGGGAAGAATGAGCTGGAGGGCCGGTTGCAGTCCCAACCTCACAGTTCACTCATCCCCATGATGTTCTCCCCACCTGAGTCACTGCTGGCATCCTGCATCCTCCGGGGGAACTTTGCAGAAGCCCACCAGGTGAGGCAGGTTCTTGTGCAACAGATGTTAGGAGCCTAGGCCTCACCTTGTCACAGTAAAGAGCGCTAAGGCAGCCTTTTACCGTCTAGGACCCACGGGGCCACAGGTAGAGGCAGATGTGTGTGCAGCCAGAGCCACTTGGGTGTGTCTGAGGGCCCATGTCCAGCAGAAGAAGCAGGAGGGAGTTTGCATGTATGGAACCCCATCTTGAGCACTGTGTATTTCAAGATCCAGCCAGGAAGAGATTTAAGCTGTTGAATCATTTGTTTTCTTAACATAAATGGTGTTTTAGCAAGATAAAATATTGGGTGGCAATCAAAGCATTGAAAGATTTTTATATCTTTGCTTGTAGTCCTTGTCTGAACATATATGTGGTTTTATATAGTTAGAAATCACTGTGCAGACCATTTTTAACAAAAAATAGAATGCCAGTTCAATATGCAGGAAGTGGAGGGGACTAGCAAACTGGAAGGTTCATGTGTGTATGGGAAATTGCAGGGAGTGAAAACCAGAAAGACCCGTACTCCCTCTGAGCTACTCTCTCTGAGCTTTGATATCCTCACCTGAAAACTGGAGTTAAATGTAATACCTGCTTGTGCTACCTCCTGGAATGTTAAAAGGATTGTTTGCAAGCTGTGAGAAATACAGGAATCCTCTGCTATTGTTTAAATGTAATAGCATAAAAACCCACTATTCTAATTTTTAAAACCCTCTTGTTGTACTTATGATGCCTATTCTGGTCCCTTAACACACAGGTCAGAATTTTTCTTTCATATGAGTTTACATGGAAACAGCCATGCGATGGGATAATTTTTGTTTAACTTCTTCCGACACATTTTAGATCTTGTATTTTAATAACAGTGACAATTCTGTTGCTCTCAGGAGGATAGGACTCTCACTAGCCTTTCTGACACCCAAACCAAGAAGTCAGTTGTGAGGTCCCCGATGCTTTACCACTAAAGTCCTCACTTCCTTTTCAGAGGCTTTGAGTTTTTCTTTTTTTTTCTTTTTTAATAAAAGTTTTTTAACCTGGTTACAGAGCAAGTTTTGCATATAAGAAAATGCCAAAAAGTTTTAACCAGAAAATAAAATTATTTTTAATCTTATTGTCCAGAGCAACCAATACTAAAGATAAAAGTATATATTTTGCCAATGTTTTTCTGAAATATATGTGACCTTTATATAGAGCCAAGATCACTTTGAATCTAAAATTTTAGTGCCTTTTCTACATTTTAAATATTTGCTCTGTAACTGATTTTAGTGACTTTATCTGATCATGTAGCTGCATTTGACCATTCACCTGTTAACTCAACACTTAACATTATTTTCAATCCTGTAATCATTGTAATAACTAGTGTCAAGATTATCACTTTTACACATTAAGACTTTGGAATTTTTTCCTTACGAAAGTTTCTCATAAAAACAACTGAGTCAAAGAATATAAACAGTTTTAAAGCTCCATAGATTGCCAAATTGCTTTTCAAAAAAGATTGTGACAGCTCATTCTACCACCACCCCCTGAGGGTTTATTTTTATACTTTGTCCTTATGATAGATGCAAAGTAGTATGATTTTTAAATTCCCTGGATTACTTGGAAGGGAAGGCATTTTTTCATCTGTGTGTTAGCCACATGTATTTTCTCTTTGAAACTGTCCACATCATTTGCCTATATTCTGCTGGGGTTTTGGTGACTCTCTTGCTGACTTTCATGAGTTATTTCTACATTTGATCTACTCTCTGCATATCTAACACTCTTTCAGCCCCACAAAGCAACTGTCTCAGGGCCAGAGGCTGATGACTGGCAAGATTTCAGATCTGTAGACTCTCCCCACTCCAGCAGGCCCACCCAAAGCCACACTCCTTCCTTTCCTGTGACAGGTGGTGTTCACCTTCAACCTGAAGTCTTCACACAGTTCTGGGGAGCTGATGTTCATGGAGCGCTACCAGGAGGTGATCCAGGAGCTGGCCCGAGTAGAACATAAAATCGAAAACCAGAACTCAGACGGGGGTAGCAGCACCATCCGAAGAACAGGCAGTGGCCGCTCCACCCTGCAGGCCATTGGCAGCGCTGCTGCCGCAGGTCCGGCTTCCCTCTTGTCGGGTGGTAGGGGAGTTGTGGGAGGAGGGTTTGGGGGAGAAACCACCCAAACCAGAGGCTCACCATGAAGATGAACAGAAACCCAGGGCAGGACGCTTGCCTTGAAGAACAGCAGTCCTGATACCCTCCAAGTCATTTTCTAGCTGCAACCCACTTTGCTGACCACAGTGGTCACTTACCTGCCACTCGAACTGTTCCATTAAGCCTGTCCTACGTGACTTATACTGAGGAGTGTGAATGCAGTTTCCTCCATGGGTTTTGATGGCATTATCTTGAGCTTTGGGAATTGATTACTGTATTTTCTTCCCATATAGTTATTCAGGGATTATTTACGTCCCTAAAAAGTGAAGAAGTTTTGTCTAACATCTGTGGCCCGGGGTGCTCAGGTCTCCAGGCCCACCCTTGGCTGTACTGCAGAAAGAGCTCCTCCTTTCATTATTTCTTGAAAGTGGAATCTTGTCCCATGTTTTTACATCTTTTGCTGGTCTAGGCTCTATATATCAAGTTACCATCACACACTGCCCTTTCTATATGCTCCCAGAAATTTTCTTAACAAATTCAAAAGAATATATGCATATGCTTTTTGTTTTTAATATGAACATGCTCTTATAACAAGTACTATTTTCTGCTTTGGTTTTTTAGCAATATATTTTAGAGATCTTTTCAGATGAGCACACACAGACCTATCGCATTCTTCCTCAGCCTACTTTTAGGCCCCACCTGGAAGAAACCTCACTCTTCCCGACCTTATAACTACTTCTCAAAATAAAAGTGGTAGTGAGCATCATTTTAACCTCTTGCCTTTTACCCCCACCTCTTGGTGGCCAGGGATGGTATTTTATTCCATCTCTGATGTGACCGACAAGCTGCTCAGCACCTCTGGAGACTCCATCCCCACGCTCCAGGAGGACTTTTGGATAAGCAGTAGCCCGGTAGAGCTCACTGCTCCCCTGAAAGAGGTTCTGGAAGACCTCAGCCCGCCCGCCATGGCTGCGTTTGACCTGGCTTGCTCACAGTGCCAGCTCTGGAAAACCGGCAAGCAGCTCTTGGAAACAGCTGAACGGCGCCTTAATAACAGCCTTGAGAGTCAGGGTGAGTATGCTTCTTTCACATGATCCCTTTATTCTCAGAGAAGGAGACAGGGTTCTGAGATGCTTGATAATTGTACAGGAAGAAAGTTACTGGGGAAGGAGGGACAAGGAGAAAGGGTTGTTTTTTTTTATTTCTTCATGTCCAATCTGGTGAATAGTCTGCTGAATAGAGTCTCACCTTTTTTTTTTTTTTTTAATTTATTTTATTTTTGGCTGTGCTGGGTCTTTGCTGTTTCTCTGGTTGCAGAGAGCCAGGCTTCTCTCTAGGTGCAGTGCTTGGACTTCTCACTGCAGTGGCTTCTCTTGTTGCAGAGCATGGGCTCTAGGGCGCGAGGGATTCCATAGTTGTAGCCCCCCGGCTCTAGAGCACAGGCTCAATAGTTGTGGCATGAGGGCTTATTTGCTCTGTGGCACGTGGAATCTTCCCAGATCAGGGATCGAACACGTGTCTCCTGCATTGGCAGGTGGATTCTTTACCACTGAGCCACCAGGAAAGCCTAAGAATATCATCTTCTTAACAGACTTAACAGTCTACAGTCATTTGGGGAAGTTTTCTTCTGGTTTATAAACTCAAGAAAGAGATATACATTCAAAATTAGTTTGAATGGCATTGGTGATACAGCGGTGAATATAGCTGCCTTCCAAAAATGGTACAAATGGAATTTGTGCCCCTAAACTGCATACCTCCTCCAGAGTGAATCCCACTTAACTTTAAACCTGGGTCTCAAACTTGTACACCAGGTATAAGGGAAAATTTTAGTGGATCACAGTTAAGGGGAGGATTGTGCCTTGAGGTTAATATCCCAGAATGTGTCTATGGAATTCTTGAAGGAATGAAGGTAGGGGAATGTGAAGAAAGAATTAGGCAAAGTTCCACTCCCCACCCATCCTTGATACACACACCCAACACTGGAAGGACTGACGAGGCAGAGAGAAATGAACATATTCTCTCTGAGTAATACAGAGGGAGGAATGGTGAACAGGTGTGATACGAATAGCCTTCCCTGGGTTCAGTGATTTGCTGGGAGAACTCACAGGACTCAGCATACAGTCATACTCATGGCTATAAATTATATCATCAAAAGGACACAAAACAAAATTAGCAAAGGGAAAAGGCTCATGGGATAAAGTCTGAAGGAAACCAGACATAAGCTTCCAGGAATTCTCTCCCACCAAAGTCACACGGGACATACTGAACTCCAGCAGTAAGTCGTGACAACAAATGTGAAATGTTGTCTACCAGAAGCTCATCAGTGACCCAGTGCCCAAGGTTTTTACTGGGGGGCTGTTGACAAAGGCACCCTCTGCCCAATATGTACCAAACTTCCAGACTCTCAGAAGGAAGGCCGGTGTTCAGCATAAACCACACCATACAAACAATTAAGGCACAACAGTCACTTCCATCATTTAGGGAAAATTTTATCAGTGTAGAAAACCATCTACCAGTCAAGTTCGGAGACGCCAGCCAAGGACCAACCTTGCCAACAAGCCTTTCTGAGGATAGCAGTCTCAGGCCTTCTGTGTTAACTCTTTTATGCACACCCTCCCAAATCACTTCTGAGCTGTTGGCTTGAAGTCCTTTAATGCTGACATAGTCCTTCTAAGAAAGTGTACTGTAGCATTCCCAATGCTGTTTTTACTGAACAGTTTACTTCCCCCTTATCTAGTACTTATATTCTAAAATGAGTGGAGATTGTATAATGTTCAGGCCAACTGGTTTCATGCCAATCAGAAATCAATTTAGTACCTACTGCATTTCCAAATTATCTGAAGTTTATGGGGTACAAGAGAGGTATAAGGAATAATCTCTGCATAAAGTTCTTTATAGTCTAGTCAGGGTATCAGGATACCATTTAAAACAATTAGAGAAGACAGGATCCCAGCTCAAGTTCTCAGCTGAGGAAGGTACCAACACAAATCCACAAGAAGTGCCTGGTTGGCTTGGGACAGCAATTCCCCAAGAATACCAGAGCTTCTGGGTCTGCTGCTGTGGACAGCTGAGGCATCTTGCCACAGATAGCCCTGGAACCACGGGCATGGAATACTCCAGGTTACTGGTCTGTTCAACCAGCACAGCACCTACCTCCCCCTTAATACTGAAGGAGATAAAACTTTACAATACAGGACTTTCCATCTCTGAAAGTACCTTATGTTTTTTCTTCATTCCCTCTTGATTCATCCATTTCCAGGTCGCCGGCTAGACCACGTATTCGTCAATGCTGATGGCATTCGAGGTTTTCCAGGCGTTCTTCAGCAGATCAGTAAGATTCTCAATTACCCACTTGTGTCAGCCGGGCAAATCAAATCAGGTGAGCTGCTTAGCTACCTTTTTTTAATTTCCTGGACTCAGAACTTTGGGTCAGCATCAGACCTGACTTTTTCTTTCTCATTTGCTCTCCATAGAGAGTGGCGAGGATAAAGGAGGAGGTCTCCCACGGTGCAGCATTGCCGAGCTGCTTCAGATGTGTTGGCCCAGCCTCACCGAGGACTGTGTAGCCAGCCACACCACCCTCTCTCAGCAGCTGGAGCAGATCCTGCAGTCGCTGAGAGAAGCACTAGAGCTGCCAGGTACTGCCCTTCTGCAAGGGAGCAGTTGAGGTTGAACTGGGGGAGGACACAGCAGAGTGTGAAGGAGCACGTTGGAGTGGAGGATTAGGACTCAGAAGTGGACCCTTGTATGTGTGTGCTGAGATGCTTCAGTCGTGTCTGACTCTTTGTGACCATATAGACTGTAGCCTGCCAGGCTCCTCTGTCCATGACATTCTCAAGAGTGGGTTGCCATGCCCTCCTCCAGGGGATCTTCCTGACCCAGGGATTGAACCCAAGTCTCCTGCATTAGCAGGAAGCCCAGAATTGGGCCCTACCAGCCCTCTAGTTAACCAGGACTGGTCTTGTAATTAATTCTACCTGTTTCCCCACCTCCTAAGTGAAGGGACGCTTAGCGCACCATTAGCTGGTACATGTCTCTCATTTCTAATGAAAGATGTACCCAGAAGTCACTCCATAAACATTGACCAAACCGTCCCCAAAAGAGTGCTGTGCATTTCACAGAGGAGTTCCACCCCAGAGACACTGGGGTGAAAATGGAACTCTTCGCCCTGATTTCTCCAGATTCAGAACTCTTCCAAGCTGAGA
Organism: Giraffa tippelskirchi; assembly: GCF_054371585.1. Classification (NCBI taxonomy): domain Eukaryota; kingdom Metazoa; phylum Chordata; class Mammalia; order Artiodactyla; family Giraffidae; genus Giraffa; species Giraffa tippelskirchi. The sequence goes on along the minus strand of NC_137281.1, from coordinate 139,908,952 downwards.
ATGACATGCACAGGGAACCAACTTGGGATTGTAAAGTGAAAGTTGCTCAATTGTGTCCTGCTCTTTGCAACACCCGGGACTATACAGTCCATGGAATTCTCCAGGCCAGAATACTGGAGTGGCTAGCCTTTCCCTTCTCCAGGGGATCTTCCCAACCCAGCAATCGAACCCAGGTCTCCCACATTGCAGGCGGATTCTTTACCAGCTGAGCCACCAGGGAAGCCCAAGAATACTGGAGTGGGTAGCCTATCCCTTCTTCAGCAGATCTTCCCAACCCAGAAATTGAACCTGTGTCTCCTGCATTGCAGGCAGATTCTTTACCAACTGAGCTATCAGGGAAGCCCTTGGGATTGTGTAGCTGCCTTATAAGTGTAATACTCAAGCTGTAGGATGCCCCATGCAGTATATATTTGTATTTATATTTTATAAACTTAGGATTTTATAGCTGCCTTGTAAGTATAATTCCCAAGTATAGGATGCCCCATGCAGAACTGAACAGAGGCTCAGTACCCATATTGTGTTGGAAATTGACCCAAAGCCGAATGCACAGACTCAAGACTGCATGCCTTCTTCTTCCATAATTCTTCCCAGAGCCCAGGAGTACCCCACTCTCTTCCCTGGTGGAGCAGGTGGCCCAGAAAGCTCCCGAGGCTGAGGCCCACCCTGTGTATATCCAGGCTCAGCTCCTCCAGAAGAACCTGGGCAAGCAGACGGCAGCAGGCGGCAAGCAGACTGACTACATGGGCACCTTCTTCAGGTACTGCAGCACCCTGGCTGCTGTTCTCCTTCGGAGCCTGAGCTCTGAGCCAGGTAAGTAGCAGGAAAAAGGAAATACAGTCAGAACCGGCCCGCAAGTGTCTAGGGCAAGGAAGAAGAAGATACACAATGAAGAGGTTCTAGGTGCAGCAATAGCCAAGGACACTAGATTCATTAGGTCCTCTCTTATTTACCTCTGCGTTTTACTCACCTTTATCTCCCCGATGCCTCATACAGTAGTACAGCACATGAGAGTATTCAGTACATTTTGACGGCATTAATGACTCAAAAATACTCTCTCAGATCTTTGATCTACTGTGGATGTGAGAACTGAGAAGAGGCATTGAGTCTCTGTTTAAAATGCCAGACGTTTACTCGAGTCCACAGAGCAAGTATTACCTGCACTTCAGTCGCATGGAAAGGAGCAGAAATTGCTATTTATGGCTAGACCTGTTCACTGAAGTGTGTCTGTGGTTGGAATTCTCTAGAACAGTGGTAAGGCATACATAAACCTGTGATCAGCATCATGTCCAGAATACCTTTTACCTAGAAAAATAACAATGAAAGGACTTGCCATGTAGTTTTGACACTACTTTTTTTGTTGTTGATTCTGGAAAATAGGGCTCTGAATGTTGCAGTCAGTGATGCAAAGATCACTTTCTTTACTTTTGCAGATCACGTGGAGGTCAAGGTAGGAAACCCCTTTGTTCTCCTGCAACAAAGCTCTTCCCAACTGGTGTCACACCTCCTGCTTGAGCGACAAGTACCCCCAGACAGGTAGGAGCCACCCCGTGGGAGTCAATCATGGGCCTTCCTAACTGTTTCATCAAGGAAACCAAGGGCTCAGTGGGACTATGTTTGAGTTCAGTACAGGAAGGGGGGATTTCTTCGACTTTTCCATTAATTTGCAGTTACTCTTCTGCAGGCTTCATTAAAATTCAGCATGCCTTGTTTCTTCCTATCCACATCTAAATAAAGGGGTTAAAATCAGATTAAAAACAAATAAATAAAATTAAGGGATAACGCTAGTTAAGAGTAGGCAAAAATCCAAAACGTTGATAACACAATTAGTTGGCTAGGCTGTAGGAAAACAAGCATTCTCACAGCCCCTGTAGGAAAGCAATTTGTCCATGTCCACTAGAATGACGATCTGCTTTTTTGACATTTTTGGCAGTCCACATTGGGAAGTTTACCCTAAACTTTATTATACATATGAAAAATGCTGTATGTACTAAGTCATTTTATCTCTCCCTCCAGGCTGGCAGCCCTCCTGGCCCGAGAGGGTCTGAGCCTGAGCGTGCCGCAGGTCATTGTCAACTGCTGCTGCGAGCCCCTCACCCTCTGCTCCTCCCGGCAGAGCCAGCAGACATCGGCCCTTCTGATCCACCTGGGCACTCTGGCCCAGCTGCACGCCTCCCACTGCCTAGATGACATCCCACTTTCCTCGCTGAGCTCCCCGAAGTCAACTGAGAACTCCGCACTGGAGAGAAAGCCCCCTTCCTCCCCGAGGGATTCATTACCCCCAGCCCTCACCTCCTCCGCCTTGGCCTTTCTGAAGTCCCGCTCGAAGCTGCTGGCTACTGTGGCCTGTCTGGGGGCTTCCCGGGGGTCAAAGGTCACCAAGTCCAGCTTGTCATGGAAGGAGCTTCGTGGCCGCAGGGAAGTGCCTCTGACGGCCGAGCAGGTAGCCCGCGAGTGTGAGCGCCTCCTGGAACAGTTCCCTCTGCTGGAGGCCTCCCTCCTGGCTGCCTGGGAACCCCTCCGAGGGTCCTCTGAGCAGGGGCAGAGTCTGGCCGCGAGTCTCTGTGGCCGGGCCAGTCTCTCTACCGTCCTCCTGGGACTCCATTCTCCCGCTGCCCTGGACGTGCTCACCGAAGCCTTCGAGGAAGCCCTGGTGGCTAGAGATTGGCGCCGGGCCCTTCAGCTCACTAATGTGTACGGACGAGATGTGGATGACTTGAGCAGCATCCAGGATGCGGTCTTGAGCTGTGCGGCAGCTTGTGGTGAGCGGAAAGCTGTGTCTCCCTCCTTCAGCAGTGGTAATAACACTGAGAGTTCACCGAGTGGATCATCGCGTCTGATCCTCACAGGAACTCTAGACAAAGGTGCCACCGTGGTCTGATGATACTGAGAGGCGAGCCAGACCCAGAGTGTGGGAACTGCCCAGGATAGTCAGTGGTGGAGCAGAGCTTAGAACCCAAGCCCATCAAATTTAGGACAGGCACTCATAACCAGTATTCTCAACCCTGCATATCAGAATCGTTGTCAAATGTTATAGACTACAGATATCTGAGCCCCATTTCCAGAAGCCCCTGATAAGGTTCAGGCAAGTGTTTGCTTTAAAAGAGCAGTCAGGATAGTTTTTCTGTGAAGGGCTTTGTAGGCTCTATAAGCTTGGTGGCAACCACTCGGATCTCTCATTACAGCATGAAGACAGCCATAAACCATAAACAAGTGAGCCTGGCTGTCTTCTAATAAATCTTTATAAAAACAGACCCTAAGGGTCTTCCCTGGTGGTAAAAAACTCACTTGCCAATGCAGGAGGCACTGGTTCGATCCCTAATCCAGGAAGATCCCACCTGCTGGCAGAGCCCAACAGAACCCGTGGGACCACAGCTATTGAGGTGGTCACCGTGCTCTAGAGCCCCCCACAATGAGAAGCCACAACCACAACCTGTGCTCTAGAGCCCAGCACAATGAGATGCCTGCACACCACAACTAGAAAGTTGCCCCTGCTCACTGCAACTAGAGAAAACCTGGGCAGTGACAAAGACCTAGTGCACTCAAGAGTAAATAAACAAATGATTTTTTTAAATCATTTAAAACACACACACATACAGGGGCCCGTTAGTCAACTCCTACTGTAAAAGCTCCCCAGGAGACTGATGTACCCAGAGGTGAGAGTGGTGACCTTCAGCCCTCCACTAGGGGGAGCAAGAGCCAGGCCGACTGTGGTGGGGGCCTTGGCTTCTCTATGGAAAGGAGAAAATCCTTCCTTGAGAAGGTGGAGAAATCCACTGACCAGCTCCGAGGTCTTAATGGCTTGGAGTCTGTGTTTCAGCTCTGTGATGTGGGAGTGTGAGAGAGAGAGCTGCTAAGTAAAAACAACAGTGTAAAAAAAAAAAAAACCTAGTTTGCCTGCAGTAACTTTCAAGTCATAATATAGGACACAGCATGGAAATTACAGGGAAAACCGAAAGTTCTGCTGACAAGTTGAGTCTGAAACAGTGCTGTGTATGCAGCTTGCCAAACCATGGAGCGCCTCATCTGTTCTTCTGTCTTCTCTCTTTTCATTCTTTCTCCCTTTTTTCCTTCCTTTCTCCTCTTCTTTTCTCCACCTCTCTCTTCAAAAAGTCCCATGACTTTGATTTCATTTGCATAACAAGAAACAAGATATAGCATCTGTCCTCATCATAGAATTGTTCCAAGTGTAAAAACTAATTCGGGTCAGATGTATCTTCAGGATCCTCCCAACTCCTGTTTTGTGAAGTTGAACACAGCCCTTCTCTTAAGGAGTAACCTGGACTCTTGAGCTCCTGTGCCAGGCTTACTGAACATCTTTTTGTCTTGTAGACAAAGAAGGTTGGCAGTACCTGTTTGCTGTGAAGGATGCATGTCTGAGAAGTCGGCTAACACTGCAGTTTGTGGACCGGTGGCCCCTGGAGTGGTGCCTGGAGATCCTGGCCTACTGCCTTTCAGACACAGCTATCCAAGATGGGCTGGAGTGTGAGCTACAGAGAAAGCTCACGGAGCTGCAGGTGTATCAGAAGGTATAGGACCTGGCATCAAGGGAAAGGAAATAGGCCTCTCACCCTGTTACCAGCTCCAGCCTGTTCTCATGTGATGGTGGATTTTAAGAAACAAAATCTAGGCCTGGCTATTTCTCTGTATCTAGCTTCTGTTCTTAGATGAATATCAATAGAGTCCCTTATATGGTTCCTATTTTATTGACTCCTGTGATTTTAAATATATATGTGTCAGATGTGGATTAAAAATCATAACAACAGTAACACTGGAATGATGCTCTACAGTCTGAAAAGCATCTTTTTTTATGTGTAGGCATACCTTTCTTTTCTTTGCTGCCCTTTGCTTTTTTGCACTTTGCAGATACTACATTTTTTACAATTGAAGGTCTGTGACAACCCTGCGTTGAGTCTCTCTTGGCATCATTTGTCCAATAGCATTTACTCTCTTCATGTCTCTGTGTCACAGTTTGAGAATTCTCACCGTATTTCAAGCTTTTTCATTTTTATTATATTTGTCATGGTGGTCTGTGATCAGTGAACTCTGATGTTGCTGTTGCAAAAAGATTACACCTGGATGAAGGCTCAGATGCTAAAAAATAGCATTGTTTAGCAATAAAATATTTAATTAAGGCATGTGCATTTTTCAGACAGTGCACAATTTGTAGACTACAGTATAGTGTAAACATAACTTTATTTGCACTGGGAAGCAGTGTGACTGCTTTCGTGTGACTCACTTTATTATAATATTCACTTTGCCGTGGTCTGGAACTAAACCTGCAGTATCCCCAAGGAATACCTCTATATTTGAGCTTTGTGTACATTTTATGTATATGGTGTCTTTTTGTTAGTGGTGGTCAAGAGTTTTTATAGAATTTAATCTCTGTCTTCTTTAAAGATTATTTTGAGCTTCAGTTATATTTCAGTGTTGCTGTTGTTCAGTCGCCTAGTCGTGTCTGACTCTGTGTGACCCCATGGACTACAGCACACCAGGCTCCCCTGTCCTTTAGGGGAGTTTGCTCAAATTCATGTCCATTGAGTCAGTGATGCTATCTAACCATCTCACCCTCTGCCACCCCCTTCTCTTTTTTGCCTTCAATCTTTCACTCCATCAGGGTCTTTTCTAATGAGTCGGCTCTTTACATCAGGTGGCCAAAGTATTGGAGCTTCAGTGTCAGTCCTTCCAAGAAATATTCAGGGTTAATTTCCTTTAGGATTGACTGATTTTATCTCCTTGCAGTTCAATAGACTTCAGGAATCTTCTCCAGTACCACAATTCAGAAACATCAATTCGGTGGCACCCAGCCTCCCTTATGGTCCAATTCTCACTTCTATACCTGACTACTGGAAAAACCATAGCTTTGACTAGACAGACCTTTGTCGGCAGTGATGTCTCTGCTTTTTAATACACTGTCTAGGTTTGTCATGGCTTTTCTTCCAAGGAGCAAGCGTCTTTTAATTTCATGGCTGCAGTCACTGTCCATAGTGATTTTGGAGACCAGGAAGATAAACTCTGTCACTGCTTACATTTTTTTCCGTTCTATTTGCCGTCAAGTGATGGGACTGGATGCTATAATCTTCGTTTTTTGAATGTTGAATTTTAAGTCAGCTTTTTCACTCTCCTCTTTCATCTTCATCAAGAGACTTTTTAGTTCCCTTTCACTTTCTGCCATTTAGAGTGGTATCATCTGCATATCTGAGGTTGTTGATATTTCTCCCAGCAATCTTGATTCCAGCTTGTGATTCATCCAGCTCAGCATTTTACACGATGTACTCTGCATATCTTGTCATACTCCTTTTCCAATTTTGAACCAGTCTGTTGTTTCATGTCCAATTCTAACTGTTGCTTCTTGACCCACATACAAGTTTCTTAGGAAACAGGTAAGGTGGTCTGGTATTCCCATCTCTTTAAGAATTTTGCCTTCTTGCACTTCTTTTTCTTGGGGATGGTTTTGGTCACCATCTCCTGTACAGTGTTACAAACCTCTGTCCATAGTTCTTCAGGCACTCCATCTAACAGATCTAATCCCTTGAATCTATTTGTCACCTCCACTATATAATCGTAAGGGATTTGATTTAGGTCATACCTGAATGACCTAGTGGTTTTCCCTACTTTCTTCAATTTAAGCATGAATTTTGCAATAAGGAGCTCATGATCTGAGCCATAGTCAGCTCCTGGTCTTGTTTTTGCTGACTGTATAGAGTTTCTCCATCTTCAGCTGCGAAGAACATAATCTGATTTTGATATTGACCATTTGGTGATGTCCATGTGTAGAGTCATCTCTTGCTTGGGTTGTTGGGAAAGGGTGTTTACTAAGACCTATGTGTTCTCTTGCAAAGCTCTGTTAGCCTCTGTCCAGGTTCATTTTGTACTCCAAGGCCAAACTTACCTGTTCCTCCAGGTATCTCTTGCCTTCCTACTCTTGCATTCCAATCCACTATGATGAAAAGGACACCTTTTTTTGGTGTTAGTTGTAGAAGGTCTTATAGGTCTTCATAGAGCTGGTCAACTTCAGCTTCTTCGGCATTAGCGGTTGGGGCTTAGACTTGGATTACTCTGATATTGAGTGGTTTGCCTTGGAAACGAACAGAGATCATTCTGTCGTTTTTGAAACTGCACCCAAGTACTGCATTTCGGATTCTTTTGTTGACTATGAGGGCTACTCCATTTCTTGTAAGAAATTGTTGCCCACAGTAGTAGATATAATGGTCATCTGAATTAGATTCACCCATTCCCATCCATTTTAGTTGGCTGATTCCTAAGATGTCAGTGTTCACTCATGCCATCTCCTGCTTGATCATGTCCAATTTACCTTGATTCAGGACCTAACATTTCAGGTTCCTGTGCAGTATTGCTGTATACAGCATTGGACTTTACTTTCATCACCAGACACATCCACAATTGAGCATCACTTCCATTTTGGCCCAGCCACTTCATTCTTTCTGAATCTGTTAGTAATTGCCCTCTACTATTCCCTTGTAGCATATTGCATACCTTCTGATCTGGGAGACTCATCTTCTAGTGTCATATCTTTTTGCCTTTTCATACTGTTCATGGGGTTCTCGAGGCAAAAATTTCCTCGAGGTTTGCCATTTCCTCCTTCAGTGGATCATGTTTTATGAGAACTCTTCACTATAACAATAGCCAGTTTAAAAGGGATAACTGAAAGTGAAAATTTCACTTTCAGTTCAACCTTTCAAGTGAAAGGTTCTTGTGATCTATGTGTTATATTCAAGATCAAGAGACTTAGGGAGATAGATTTACCTGATACAGCTACATAACAAGTATCAGTTCAGTTCAGTCGCTCAGTCGTGTCCGACTCTTTGCAACCCCATGAATCGCTGCACACCAGGCCTCCCTGTCCATCACCAACTCCCGGAGTCTACCCAAACCCATGTCCATTGAGTCAGTGATGCCATCCAACCATCTCATCCTCTGTCGTCCCCTTCTCCTCCTGCCCCCAATCCTACCCAGCATTAGGGTTTTTTCCAATGAGTCAACTCTTCGCATAAGGTGTCCAAAGTATTGGAGTTTCAGCTTCAACATCAGTGCTTCCAATGAACACCCAGGACTGATCTCCTTTAGGATGGATTGATTGGATCTCCTTGCAGTCCAAGGGACTCACAAGAGTCTTCTCCAACACCACAGTTCAAAAGAATCAATTCTGCGGCGCTCAGCTTTCTTCACCGTCCAACTCTCACATCCATACATGACCACTGGAAAAACCATAGCCTTGACTAGACAGACTTTTGTTGGCAAAGTAATGTCTCTGCTTTTAAATATGCTACCTAGGTTGGCCATAACCTTCCTTCCAAGGAGTAAGCGTCTTTTAATTTCATGGCTGCAATCACCATCTGCAGTGATTTTGGAGCCCCCCAAAATAAAGTCTGATACTATTTCTACTGTTTCCCCATCTATTTGCCATGAAGTGATGGGACCGGATGCCATGATCTTAGTTTTCTGAATGTTGAGCTTTAAGCCAACTTTTTCACTCTCCTCTTTCACTTTCATCAAGAGGCTCTTTAGTTCTTCTTCACTTTCTGCCATAAGGGTGTTGTCATCTGCATATCTGAGGTTATTGATATTTCTCCCGGCAATCTTGATTCCAGCTTGTGCTTCTTCCAGCCCAGTGTTTCTCATGATGTACTCTTCATATAAGTTAAATAAGCAGGATGACAAATATGCAGCCTTGACATACTCCTTTTCCTATTTGGAACCAGTCTGTTGTTCCATGTCCAGTTCTAACTGTTGCTTCCTGACCTGCATACAGGTTTACATATATGCTAATCTTTCCAAGTGTACTGATAACCAGAGTCCAGAGCCCAACCAGGGAAAGTGAAAATGGCAAGTGAAAAAGATTTTCTTTCCACTCTTCCTCAGCAGTTTTCATGCTTAGCTAAAATGCTGCATGAAGGGTGATCCCACAGAGCATTCAAGCCAGAAGAATAACCTGGATAGAGTTTTGAGATGAAGGAGCAAGGGACAAGTGACCCCAGAAGACTGAACAAGCTGCAAAGGACAGAAGCCTCTGAGAATTGTCCTACAATTGTGGCCTCCCTACTCAGCCTTGGCTCCCTGGTTATACTTGCCAGATTGGTTCACTCATCTCTCCAAACACCCTGTCCCATTAGTTCTCATTCCCTCTCTCTCCTGGCAAGTTTGGTGCAGAGACCTGGGGATGGCCCATCCCTGGAAACTCCAATGACTTGTTCCTGGACAGAGAAACTATAGTGTGGTTTGATAGCTTTTCTTGTCTTTCCTTAGATTCTAGGTTTGCAGTCTACCCCCATGTGGTGTGACTGGCAGGCCCTGAGAAACTGTTGTGCTGAGGACCCATCGACTGTCATGAACCTGATTCTAGAAGCCAAGGTACCATTTTTCTGGGTACTATTCTCCTTCGTCCTCTTTCTAGGTTTGCCCCTCCTTAGCCAGTTAGATAGACTCCTTTCCATATGTCAAGGTTCACATTTTTTTCTATAATTATATAACACTCTTTTTTCTCTTTTTTATGCATGTGAAACTTACCAACATTCAGAGAAGTGTAAAGAAGAAGACAGTTAACGCTTTTGAACTATCACCCTTGTTTTCATACTGAGATTTCCTACACTGTTCACAGTAGGTACAGAATACATACCCAGCATGGAACTGCTGCATCATGAGGCAGGAGCATCTTCACCTTTACTAAGATATTACCACATTTTTCTGGCCCAGTTATTCTCCTACTCACAGTCCCATTGCTCCATCTTCTTGGCAATTTTTGCGTTGTCCAGCTTTTTACTTTTTGCCAATAAGATGGTATCTTATCATTGTTTTAATTTATGTTGCCATGATTACTGATGACCTTAACTACCTTTCCATGTGTTTGTTGGACTGATGATAAATAAATTAGGGTGTTTTGAAGTCAGAGTCAGGAAAGAGCAGCTATAAAAGTGACAGCAGAATGTTTCCAGATTTATTCTTCCTCCCTCAAGTCATCCCTAGGCCTGGTCGAAGTTTATTCAACTAGATGCCTTACTTCTTATCTTCACCAGATCTAACCTCTGCCTGATATCAGGGATGCTAGGTTCGAACTTTTCCCCAGAAACAAAGAACGAGCAACACAACTAGGTAGACATCTCCTCTGAGATCTGCATGAGCTCTCTATTGCTGTGTAACAATTGACCACAAACTAGCAGCTTTAAAACAACCCTGTTTATTATCTCACGGTTCCATAGGTCAGGGAGCTGCTGTGGAGGCATCTTCCCCACCTCCAGGCAAGCTTTCAGACAACGGCAGCCTCAGCCAACATCTTGATTGTAATCTCCTGAGAGACCAGAGCTGAAAACAGCCAGCTAAGCTGCCCCTGAATTCCTAACTCAGAAACTGTGTGAGATAATAAACATTTATTGATGCGTTTAGCCACTAAGTTTTGGAATGGTTTGTTAAACAGCAGTTTAACACAGTTCTATACGTCTGTAGATATAGAATCAGAGAGGAATGACGTGAAAACATACGAGAAAAAAACTCCTAAAATAATCGCTGATGTTTATTAATAAAGAAATCAATTAGGTAGAAAAATCATATTTCTTAAATGTACTATTTTGATAATTTGAAAAAAACAAACGGCATACAAATGAAAATAAATACCGTACTGTGGAAGAGCAGTAACATTAAAAGTTTCTGAAGTTTGGCTTATTCCAAGACCAAAGAGTCTGAGAGTGGAGGAGAGGCAGCAGGAACCAAAACAGTAGAGTAAAGAAGCGCTTAAAAATAAATAAATGAAAACAAATTCATTCTTTCAGTTAATATTTACTATGTACCTTCTACATATGCTAACTGGAGAGGGAAATGGCAACTCACTCCAGTATTCTTGCCTGGGAAATCTCATGGACAGAGGAGCCTGGCAGGCTACAATCGATGGGGTTGCAAGACTTGGACATGACTTAACAACTAAACCACCACCACCACATGTGCTAATATTGTAGATGTAAAAATAAGAAGAAAAAGACAGTTCCTGCCTACTCAGAATTTATTCGCCAGTGAAGAAGACATACATTAACTAATCACACAAACAGTAAAACTGTACAGTGAGAAGTACTTACATAGAAGAACCATAGTACATGTCAGTTCTCAAGGAATATACAACAATTCTGTTGATTTAAACATAATCAAATAGGCTCAAAATATTCAAAATAACAGAACTACAAGTAAATTTGTTAACGATATAATGGACTATTTTAACAGGCTTCTCTGGATTAGTATTAGGTCGGGTTGAAGAAAAAAATCAGCAAAGATAACAAAGAGTTGCACAACCCAAATTCCAAGCTTAGCTTAATTGTCATAAGCAGAACACTCAATCGTTAGAGAATAATCACTCTTCTCATGCACACTTGGGACACTTACAAGTTAATCACATGTTAATCCTTAAAACAAGTCTCAGAAAAATTCCAAGAATCAGTATCACACAAAATTCTTTGACTAAAACACAAATAAGCTAGGAATCTAATTAAAACGAGAAAGAAAATTTAATTAAATAATTTAGATATCCAAAAATTCCAAAAATATCATGAGTGAAAGAAATAATCATAATGAAAATTTTTAAGTACTATGAGAACTAAAAACAAATGAAAATACTTCATCACCGAAAAAAAAAGAATGCAACAGCTCAGAGTAAAAAGAAGAAAAACTGAAAATTATGAATTAAATGTGTAATTTAAGAAGTTGGAGGGAGGGGGAGAAGAATCCCAGAAAAATACAATTAGATAGAGGGAGATAAGAAAACAACAGAAATCATTGAAGTAGAAGACAGAGAAAAGATAGAAAACCAACAAAGAACCAAAACAAAAAGCATAGCTCTTTGAAAAGACTGAAAAATACTCAAACATTTGACCAGGTCTTTTTAAAAGGAAGGGAAAGAGAAGACAAAGAAGTAACAGTAGGAATGAAAACAGGGAGGGGGGTAGAAACACATTAAAATCAGATTTAAAGATGAGAATACAATGAAAAACTTTATGACAATAAATTTTAAAACTGAAAGAAAATGGGCAAATTTCTAAAAAAATATCATTCACTAAAACTACTTAGAAATAAAAAACCTGAATAGTTCTTTAATCATTAAAGGAATTTATTTCATTGTTTTAATTTTCCCACAAGGAAAATACTAAGATCAGACACTTTTTCAGGAAACTTCTATCAAATTTTCAAGAAACAATGTACAAACTATTATAGAACATAAAAAAGAGAAGATATTCCACAACTCATTCTATCAACTAGCTCAAAATAGATCACAGATAAATAACTCAAAATAGACCACAGACTGTATGCAAAACCTAAATATAAAACTCTAGAAAAAGATATAGCAAAAATCTTTGTGTCCCTGGCCAGACAAAAAAAAATCAGAGTTGACACCAAGTATGAAGGAAAAAACCAATAGACTAGACTACAAAATTTAAAACTTCACAAGCTGCCATTAAGAAAATGAGGAGAGAAGCCATAGATTGGACTGCACATTATGTATCTGATAAAAGACTTATATCCAGAGTATACAAAGAACTCACAACTCAGTAACAAGAAAACAACCAATTTAAAAATAAGCAAAGATTGGAACAGATATTTCATTTCTAAAAAAACATACAAACAGTTATAAGTACATGAATAGGTGTTCAATGTCATCAGTCACTGGGAAAACACAAATTAAAACCACAATGAATACCACCAACACTCACTAGAATAGTTAAAATTAAAATGATAAACAATATTAAGTGTTGGTGAGGATATAGAGAAATAAACTATCATGCATTGCAGGTGAGAATATAAAATGACACAGCCACTCCAGAAAGCAAATTTGGCAGTTTCTTAAAAAAATTAAACATACACCTAGCATATGATCTAGCCATTCCACTCCTAGGAATCTACCCAAGTGAAATAAAATCCGATATCCACACAAAAACATCTCATATTCCTGATAGAAAAAACTATAAACAATCCAAGTGAACATCAACTAACAGTTGGATAAATAAAATGTGTTATAATCATACCATGGAATAACATTAATGTTGTGTTCAGTCGCCCAGTCATGTCCGACTCTTTGCGACCCCATGGACTGTAGCACACCAGGCCTCTCTGCCTCTCACAGAGAGGGACAAACTTTGTCTCCCAAAGTTTGCCCAAGTTCATGTTCATTGCATCCATGATGCCATCCAGCATCGCATCCTCTGACATCCTCTTCTTCTGCCCTCCATCTTTCCCAGCATCAGGGACTTTCCCAATGAGTCAGCTGTTTATATCACATGACCAAAATACTAGAGTTTCAGCTTCAGAATCAGTCCTTCCAACGAGTATTGAGGGTTGATTTCCCTTAAGATTGATTGGTTTGATCTCCTTGCTGTCCAAGGGACTCTCAGGAGTCTTCTCCAGCACCACAGTTCAAAGGCATCAATTTTTCAGTGCTCTGCCTTCTTTACGGTCCAGCTCTCACAACTGTACATGACCACTGGGAAGACCACAACTATATGGATCTTTGTCAGCAGAGTAATGTCTCTGCTTCTCAATACACTGTCTAGGTTTGTCATAGCTTTCCTGCCAAGAAGCAAATATCTTCTGATTTCATGGCTACAGTCACCAGAGTGATTTTAGAACCCAAGATGAGCAAATTTGTCACTACTTCTACCTTTTCCCCCTCTATTTGCCATGAAATAATGAGGTCAGATGCCATGATCTTAGTTTTTTTAATATTTAGTTTTAAGCTGACTTTTTCACTCTGTTACTTCACCCTCATCAAGAGGCTCTTTAGTTTCTCTTCACTTTCTGCCATTAGGGTGGTATCAACCACATATCTGAGGTTGTTGATGCTTCTCCTGCTTTTCTTGATTCCAACTTGTAACTCATCCAGCCTGGCATTTCTCATGATGTACTCACCGTATAGATTAAACAAAAAGGGTGACAGCAGACAGCCCTGTCGTACTCCTTTCTTAATCTTGTACCAATCAGTTGTTCCATACAGGGTTCTAACTGTTGCTTCTTGACCTTCATAGAGGCTTCTCAGGAGACCGGTAAGATGGTCTGGTAATCCCATCTCTTTAAGAGCTTTCCACAGTTTACAATCCACACAGACAAAGGCTTTGGTGTAGTCAATGAAACAGAGGTAGATGTTTTTCTGGAATTCCCTAGCTTTCTCTATAATCCAGCGAATGTTGGCAGTTTGACCTCTGGTTCCTCTTACTTTCCAAACCCAGTTTGGACATCTGGAAGTTCTTGATTCACATAATGCTGAAGCCTAGCATGCAAGATTTTAAGCATGACCTTACTAGCATGTGAGATGAGTGCAACTGTCTGATGGTTAGCACATTCTTTAGTACTACCCTTCTTGAGAACTGGGATGAGGATTGACCTTTTCCAGTCCTGTGGCTGCAGTGATATTAATATCACTCAACAAATAAAAGGAACAGCCTTCTAATACATGTTACAACATGAATGAACCTCAAAAAAATCATGCTATGTGAAAAAACACAAACACAAATTGTATACATTATAAAATTCCATTTAAATGAAATGTTTAGAAAAGGCAAATTTATAGAGACACAAAGTAGATCAGTGGATGCCTAGGGCTGAGAATGGGAGTAGGGATTAACTATAAATGGGCACGAGGAAATGTTTTAGGATGATGGAAATGTTCTAAAAGTGGATTGCGGTGATGACTTACTATAAATCCACTAATACAATTGAATTATACAGTTACAAACATTGACTTTCATAGTATTTAAGTTGTACATTAATAAAATTATTTTTTAAATAGCCAAATGACTTATAAAAAAAAGAAATTCAAGCTCAATAGTAATCAGAAAAATGAAAACTAAAGACAGGCAGAAATTAAGAAGTCAGATAATACCAAGGCAAGAAGATATGGAGCAAGAGGCATTCATGCACATCACTGGTAGGAAACTAAACAAGCACAACCACTCTGGAAAATAATTTGTCCTGATTCTGCAAAGTTACCTATGTACATACTCTACAACCAGCCATTAATCCAAGGCAAATACCCTCAACAGGGACCAGGCAGTAAATATATTAGGTGTTTCAGGCATGAGATCTCTGTCACAAGTACCTCAACTCTGTCTTGTATCTCAAACAAAGCCACAGACAAAATGTAAACAAATGAACATAGCTGTGTGACAATAAAACTTTATTTACAAAAAACAGGCAGCTAGCCAGATTTGACCACTAGTCAGTAGTTTGCCAATCCCTGCTCTAGAGAAATACTTGTACATGTGATCCAGGAGACATGTACAACACTTTTCATAGGACTTATTTATATTAGCAGCAAACTGGAAACAACCCAAATGTTCACTCACAGAAAAAGGGATTAAAAAAAAAAAAGCGGCCATATTTTTCAAAATGGAGTATGATATAGCAATGAAAGCGAATTATACTCTGGCTACCTGTAACAACATGGATAAATCTTACAAAATAATATTAAGTGGAAAAAGCAATTCATAGAAGAGATATGCTATGATTTAATCATCAATATATGATGTAACAGAGCTCAAAAAGCAAAACTAAATAAAATGCTACATTTCCTATGTACATGGGTGATTAAAAAAAAAACTACAGGTATAAGTAACCACTGGGGAAAAAAGCATAGGAATGGTAGAATCACTGGGCTGTACGCCTAACACTAATATTGATATAATATCGTAAGTCAACTATACTTCAATTTTTAAAAACTACAAGTATGGCAGAAATTCAGGATGGAAGTTACCTCCTAAAAGAAAGCCAAAGATAAGATCAGGGAGGAGCCCAGAGTTGATTTCAATGATTTTGATATTGTTCTGGGGCTTATATTGGGGTCACTGGCTCATAAATGTTTATAATTTACACATGCAGGAAGTATTTAATCTCGTATACGGAAGACATATATTAAATTTTTGTTTTTATCAACGGTAAACAATCTCTATAACTAGCTGAAAAGTTCCAAAAAAGACTGCAGAGGCTACCTGTGGCTGGAACAGAAAGTAAAGAACTTGCCACTAACAAGCAATCAGGGTATTTATATTCCATGCCATCCTATCAGATCACGAAAAAACATCTCAGGGCTTGTAACTGCCTCTTGAATTCAAAAAGAATTGATGAAAGTTACAGGAAAAAGTTGACTAAAGTCCTTCTAGTCAATGCTATGGTTTTTCCAGCAGTCATGTATGGATGTGAGAGGTGGACTATAAAGAAAGCTTAGTGCCGAAGAATTGATGCTTTTGAACTGTGGTGTTGGAGAAGACTCTTGAGAGTCCCTTGGACAGCAAGAAGATCCAACCAGTCCACCCTAAAGGAAATCAGTCCTGAATATTCACTGGAAGGACTGATGCTGAAGCTGAAGCTCCAATACTTTGGCCACCTGATGGCGAAGAATTGACTCATCGGAAAAGATCCTGATGCTGGGAAAGATTGAAGGCAGGAAGAGAAGGGGATGACAGAGGATGAAATGGTTGGATGGCATCACTGACTCAATGGACATGAGTTTGAGCAAGCTCTGGGAGTTGGTGATGGACAGGGAAGCCTGGTGTGCTGCAGTCCATGGGGTCACAAAGAGTCAGACACAACTGAGTGACTAAAACTGACCGATGTGAAAAAGTATTGAAAACTACTCCAAAACTTAAAAAATAAAAAAGCATTTGTTGGTTAATCATCTTGAAGTTCAATTTTTTGCTATCTAAATAATTAAGTTTATAACTATGGCTCACAATTATTATAAAACTTTTTTTTCACAGACCTATTTCAACAAAGGTCTAACTGGAGTGCAAAGATTATGGAAGATAGGATTCTGGCACCATCTGGTGGCAGTGCCCTGAAACAGCAGAGTCTCATTTCTTTTTAAGATTATTTCTCTCACTGGTTCATTTACTAGGCATAGAACACATATTTTTAAATCTTTCTTGGAAGTCAGGAAATAAAACAAGGCTTACTATCTAAAACAGGTTCTCTATCTTCAAAGAAAAATATCTACAGTTAAGTTTATGCCTATTACAATGCTTTAAGCACCTCCTCTTATTAAAAGTTTGTTTCACACATAGATGCCCCTAGAACTCTCAGGCAAGAAGGCCCTCAGGACTGCACTGGTAAACACAGCCTATGGACTCACCACATCAGGACCAGTAAGCACATCAATGCAGTTTTCAGGGAAAAAACCTGTTGTGGTTTTAAAATATCCTCAAATTCTTGACACTCCTTTCAAAAGGTAGAGCTTAATTCGCCTTTCCTTGAACATGGACTGGACTTAATGACCTGCTTCCAAAGAGAAGAAAGTGGCAGAAATGATGGTGTGTAACTTACAACGCTAAATCGTCAAAGGAATGGCCATTTCCATCTTGCCTGGGGGAGTCAGACATCGTGCCACAAGGAGACTCAGGCAGCCTGCAGGGAGCTCTCCAGGGGAGAATCATGCCCTCCTGCCAAAAACCAGCACCAACCTACCCCTTGCACCCCTTGCCAGTATCTCCAAGCCAAGCCAGTCCCAAAGAAACAGAAATCAGTGTTTACTGTCATGAAAGCCACTTAGTTTGTGGGTAATTTGTTACGTAACAATATATTACTAACACAATTGATTACTTTCTAGAATCTAATTTTATCTTTAACAGGGAGTAAAAGTAGCTCATTTCAGTGTAATACTATAATTTGCCTGCACACTAATAAAATTTCAAATTTTCCTTCCTAATAGACTAAGTAGGGATCCTGTTCTAATTCCCCCCAAATTGTTTCATATTATTTCATAATATTCAATTTCTAATTCAGAGAAACAACCACCCAAGTAGATTTCAGTCAATCAGCAAAGATTTTTAGAACATCTTCCTTTTGGTATACTACACTAGTACTACCAGGGACTGAGTGGAGAACCCTGCCCTTGAGGTACTTAGAACTATTTAGATTAATATTCATGAAATAATTTATACTTCTTAATTATACTTTTTCCCCTGGTTCTGAAGGTTCTAGATCAATGTTAGATGGTTTGGCAAGTGTCTTCTTTACCTCTGTGAGGGATCCACAAGCTACACCACCATGCAGGGCTTCATCCAAAGCAGACAGGGTTGTAGACAAAAATGCTGATGAGTGAGCAGCACACCTCTGTGTCTTTATCTCATAAGCCTGATCAAAGAAAAAGTTAAGATCTTTTCAACCTCCATATTTATTCAAAAACATAAGCCAACTCCAAATTCAAATTTTAGCAGCTAGAACCCAATTTATGGTTTTTTTCCTTCTGTTACTTATTTATTCTACAGCTATTTACTCTGTGCCATGGGCTGTGCTGGGCTTCCCTTGTGGCTCAGCTGGTAAAGAATCCACCTGCAATGTGGGAGACCTGGGTTTGATCCCTGGGTTGGGAAGATCCCCTGGAGAAGGGAAAGGCTATACACGCCAGTATTCTGGCCTAGAGAATTCCACGGACTGTATAGTCCATGGGGTCGCAAAGAGTCAGACATGACTGAGCAACTTTCACTTCACATGGACTGTGCAAGATTTGAAGGCTGTGATATAAAAGACAGAGCCTCTACACCCACAGGACTTGTAGCCAACTAGAGACTATGAAATTAGGACTAGAAAGTAGGCAATTATAATACAGTTAAACACAAGCTACTGTGATAGGGCAAGTGGAGACCTGGAGACAGTCCATCTGATCTGAATTTCGTGATCCAGGGAAGATCTGGATGTCTGAGTTAAAACCTGAAAAGGCTATTAGACGGGCAAAGGAAATGTGCATGTTCCTGCCAAAGAGACAAGAATGTAGGAAGAAAGGTCAAGAAGCGAGAAATAAGAAATGGAAACTAAGAGAAATTACAAAAAAAGAAAGAGGTGATTTAGAATGGCTGAAAGATGGAGCATGGTCGTGGCATGGCGAACAGCGAGGCTGGAGAAATAAGCAGGGGCTGCATCGGAAGAGTCTTGCTGAAGTGTGGCATGTAGGCTGAGAAAAACAGGGAGTGACACGATCAAGCTACCATTTCAAACAGAGCTTGGTATGTGAAGAACGGCTTGAAGGCGGGTAGGGTGGACTAAGATATGGCCCCTGCAAAAGAAAGCCGTATCAAATCCTTGGAACCTGTGAATGTCACCTTAGTTGGAAAAAAGGTCTTTGCAGATGTGGTTAACATGATTACATACCCACCAGCAATGTGTAAGCAATCTTTAACATTAAAAATTACTAGTATTAAATTGCCCAAATAAACTGAGGTCAAGCTACAGAATCATTATCATTCATTCACTCATTCATTTAACAAATACAAATTAATTGCCTACTGCATGCCATATACTAAGATAAGCTCTGGGAACAGAGTGGTAAGCCAAGTGGGTGGGTAGTTTCTACCCACTTAAAGTTTACAATTTAATAAATCTAGGTCTCAAATCCAAGCTCTTCTGCCTCTATGAGGACACAGGAAAGCAACATATTAATACTGGATTGGCCAAAAAGTTTTATCGGTAACTCCACCAGTTTTCTTCTCTGATGGCTGCTTCTCAGATCCATTGTTGTCTGATCTGATCTTTAAATGCTGATTGACTCGGGACTTGGCCTTGGGCACGCTTACTTTCTCTCTCTACATACTTTCTAGGCAATCTCCATCCATTTTCATGGTTTTGACTACCATATTCATTCCAATGACTCCCCAGGGCACACTATCCTTCAAGCTTAGGTACACATATTTAACTGCCTACTTCACATCTACATTCAGTGTTTCACAAGTGCCTAAACTCAACAAGTACTAACAAATCCATGATCTGCCTCCCTCAAACCTGACCCTCTTCTGATACTCCTTATACCAGCAAATGGTACCATCCAGTCTCTTAGAGCAAAATCAAGGAATCATCTCTGACCCTTTCCTGTACCTCACCACCACCCACAGACAGTTCAGTTCAGTCGCTCAGTCGTGTCCGACTCTTTGCGACCCCATGAATCGCAGCACGCCAGGCCTCCCTGTCCATCACCAACTCCTGGAGTTTACCCAAACCCATGTCCATCGAGTCGGTGATGCCATCTAACCATCTCATCCACTGTCGTCCCCTTCTCCTCCTGCCCCCAATCCTTTCCAGCATTAGGGTCTTTTCCAATGAGTCAACTCTTCGCATGAGCTGGCCAAAGTATTGGAGTTTCAGCTTCAACATCAGTCCTTCCAATGAACACCCAGGACTGATCCCCTTTAGGATGGACTGGTTGGATCTTCTTGCAGTCCAAAGGACTCTCAAGAGTCTTCTCCAACAACACAGTTCAAAAGCATCATTTCTTCGGCGCTCAGCTTTCTTCACAGTCCAACTCTCACATCCATACATGACCACTGGAAAAATCATAGCCTTGACTAGATGGACCTTTGTTGGCAAAGTAATGTCTCTGCTTTTAAATATGCTATCTAGGTTGGTCATAACCTTCCTTCCAAAGAGTAAGCGTCTTTTAATTTCATGGCTGCAATCACCAACAGCAGTGATTTTGGGGCCCAAAAAAATAAAGTCTGACACTGTTTCCACTGTTTCCCCATCTATTTCCCATGAAGTGATGGGACCAGATGCCATGATCTTAGTTTTCTGAACATTGAGCTTTAAGCCAACTTTTTCACTCTCTTCTTTCACTTTCATCAAGAGGCTCTTTAGTTCTTCTTCACTTTCTGCCATAAGGGTGGTGTCATCTGCATATCTGAGGTTATTGATATTTCTCCTGGCAATCTTGATTTCAGCTTGTGTTTCTTCCAGCCCAGCGTTTCTCATGATGTACTCTGCATAGAAGTTAAATAAGCAGGGTGACAATATACAGCCTTGATGTACTCCTTTTCCTATTTGGAACCAGTCTGTTGTTCCATGTCCAGTTCTAACTGTTGCTTCCTGACCTGCATACAGGTTTCTCAAGAGACAGGTCAGATGGTCTGGTATTCCCATCTCTTGCAGAATTTTCCACAGTTTATTGTGATCCACACAAAGGCTTTGGCATAGTCAATAAAGCAGAAATAGATATTTCTCTGGAACTCTCTTGCTTTTTCGAAGATCCAGCGGATGTTGGCAATTTGATCTCTGGTTCCTCTGCCTTTTCCAAAACCAGCTTGAACATCTGGAAGTTCACGGTTCACGTATTGCTGAAGCCTGGCTTGGAGAATTTTTAGCATTACATTACTAGCGTGTGAGATGAGTGCAACTGTGCAGTGGTAGTTTAAGCATTCTTTGGCATTGCCTTTCTTTGGGATTGGAATGAAAACTGACCTTTTCCAGTCCTGTGGCCACTGCTGAGTTTTCCAGATTTGCTGGCATATCGAGTGCAGCACTTTCACAGCATCATCTTTCAGGATTTGAAATAGCTCAACTGGAATTCCATCACCTCCACTAGCTTTGTTTGTAGTGATGCTTTCTAAGGCCCACTTGACTTCACATTCCGGGATGTCTGGCTCTAGGTGAGGGATCACACCATCGTGATTATCTGGCTCATGAAGATCTTTTTTGTACAGTTCTTCTGTGTATTCTTGCCACCTCTTCTTAATATCTTCTGCTTCTTTTAGGTCCATACCATTTCTGTCCTTTATCGAGCCCATCTTTGCATGAAATGTTCCCTTGGTATCTCTAGTTTTCTTGAAGAGATCTCTAGTCTTTCCTATTCTGTTGTTTTCCTCTATTTCTTTGCATTGATCAAATTATCACCAAATCCTATTCATGCTACCTCCTACATATCACTCATGGTAACTGACATTATACCATTGGTATCTGCTGTTGCTGCTGCTAAGTCGCTTCAGTCGTGTCCGACTCTGTGCGACCCCATAGACGGCAGCCCACCAGGCTCCGCTGTCCCTGGGATTCTCCAGGCAAGAGTACTGGAGTGGGGTGCCATTTCCTTCTCCAATCGGTATCAACACCACACTAATAGTCCATGTCACAATCTGTCTGGAATATGGTCACAGATACCTAACTAGTCCACAAATATTTCCTTGTTCCTTTTCAATCACTCGTCTATGTTTAAAGACTGAATTTTTTTAAAACACATACTACATTACTCTCTTTGATGACTTATCATTGCTCTCAGAATAAAGTCCAAAAGCCTTAACAGGGCTGCAGGCCTCAACGATCTGACCCTGCTTGCTTCTCCAGCTTCATCTCTTGCCACTCCTTTCCTTGCTGCTATGTTCACTCAGACCAGCCTGATCTTCTTACCATACAAGCACCATTCTCCTGCTCTTCACAGGGCCTCTGCATTTCCCACTCCCACTGCCTGCAAGCTCTTCCCTGCTCCCCTCCCTTCCCAATTCCTTTGGCTGTCTCTCTCCTGTTCATCCATCAGGTTTCAGATGAAGTGTTGCTTCCATGAGGGAGCCCTTGCTGACCCCTACACTAAGTAATATCCCTTTCAGTTTCTAAGCTCTTTGTACTTTTCTCTGATAGGACTTATCATTACTACAATGAATTAATCATTTATACAATTATTTGTTTAATGTCCGACGGTTCCCACTAGACTGTAAGCTATACAAGGGCAGAAACTTTATCAATCATCTTCACTACAATATCTCCAGTACCTGGCAGATCCATGGCTGACACTCGATGAATATTGGTTCAAGGAATAAATGACTGAATAAGTAAATGAACAAAACAAGAAATTTTGTGAGGGAATGAACTAAGGCTAATCCAATATTTAAGGCAGGACTCTAAAGAATGTTACAAAAGTAAATGTACAACAAAAGAGAAAGATGGCTCCTTAAATTGGCAATTGGAATGGTAGTGACATTGCAGTTGAAAGCGGTGATGGCGTGCAGATTGAAGGTGAATTTCCTAGCCATCATATACCGCTCAATTATCTGACTAGGAATATGCAATACATATTGAATCACAGATGTCAAATTAAAAGGTTCTCTTGGTGCTTTATAACTTTCAAAATAGTGACAGGTTCATTTGAACCTCCTAATGAAATCATCACATATGATTTTAACTCTTTAACTTCTCCCATAAAACAAAGTGAGCTGTTCAAAGCTACTAAACCAATGACAAAGCTAAGACTGGTGCCCATCTCTAATTCCAATTCTAAGTCACCTTCTGATGCTTCTGCCTTTAAGGTATTTTCCTTAGATCACAAGCAAAACCTGAACAAAAGAAAATACTGAATCTGTTCATTGTTTTCAAAGTTTCAAATGACACTAATATTCCTTCCTTCCTCCTTCACAGAGTTGGATCCTACTTTATTGCTCAGTGGTTACCAAATTTCAATATAACATAGTAAGCAGTTTACAACCCACACAAATAAATACATTTGCAAAACACTGGACAGACTTTCAGGTAACTCTTACTCTGAGAAAACAAGACATTTTCTACCATGCACTAAACCTATATTTTGAAAAGCTAAAGGCATGACACAGAAAGTATGAAATAATAGTACAACTTGATCTGGGCTTATTTCAAGACTTTAACTCTTCTCAGGAGTGAGAATAAGTTTTAAAGTATTATTCATTCAACCAATAAGTCAGTGTAAGTTCAATATGCACACTCTGAGATGTAGAGTAAATGATGATGGTAAAAGTTAGTATTACAGGGACATTCTAAAATTAAGAGTATATTATAGTTTAACCATGAGGTTCACAAATCCTTCCCAAACAATTAAAAGAGAAAGATGACTTTTTGAAATAACACTGCCAGCTACAGAGAAAAAAATTCCTGTTACCTCTTATTCCTGTAACTGTCTCCCATGAGCTTACAAACAACATAAATTTATTCTCATTAGAGGACTAACTCTTATGCGGTGAGGGTTGGTATTTTTGAGGTGTTCATCTCTATTTTTGCTTTTACCTTATCCCCTAATAGATTTTAAAGAGAATAGAGAAGCTTTTCAAAATGAAAATCATAACCAAATCATAACTCTAACATAGAAATATACCGTCTGCATCTGTGGTGCACAGGCCCTGCTAACCACACACAGAAGTTCACGGACACCGTGATAACTAAGGCCAGTCATCTTCATAAGCTCCAGTGGGGAAAGACATAGAAAGTCCTAAAAAACATAAAGAGACAATTTTATTTTATTTTTTTAATAAATTTATTTATTTTAGTTGGGGGCTAATTACAATATTGTAGTGGTTTTTGCCATACATTGACATGAATCAGCCATGGGTTTACATGTGTTCCCCATTCTGAACCCCCCTCCCACCTCCCTCCCCATCCCATCCCTCTGGGTCATCCCATTGCCCCAGCCCTGAGCATTTGTCTCATGCATCGAACATGGAATGGTGTTCTGTTTCACATATGATATTATACATGTTTCAATGCTATTGTCCCAGAACGTCCCACCCTCACCTTCTCCCTCAGAGTCCTTAAGACTGTTCTATGCATCTGTGTCTCTTATTCTGTCTCACATATAGGGTTGAAACTGGAGCCCATTATACAGAGTGAAGTAAGCCAGAAAGAAAAACACCAATACAGTATACTAATGCATATATATGGAATTTGAAAGATGGTAATGATAACCCTATATGTGAGACAGACGATTTTAAATAACATGTACAACCAAGATACTGGAGTTAAAAGGAAGCTTTCAATTGACACTGTCCACGTGTAAATAAAATAAAAGCATAATTTATTGTAGATCAGTTTGTATGTTTCTTATAGTATTTTCCTCCTAAATATTCCTTAACTAAAAGATACGACATAATCTTATCTCCTAATTATCCAACTTAGTATATACCAGAGGACACACCAAGTAAAAATACACAGCAGCAGAAATCAGCCCAAGTGGATGTGAGCACTGCCCCTGTGCCCAAAAGTCTGGACACAAACAGACACCCAGAAATGAAATCAGTTTCATCCTAAGCTGTAAGATCATTCAGAGGAAGTATTTAATAACTGAGAGAGAATAAAACCAACTATGGACTGAAATATTAAATATCATATTTTTAAGAGTGTTTCAAAGTATGAACATGAAGGTTATCAAATGTATAACAGAGAAAGCAAAGATATCATTAACACACAAAGCAACTGAAAAAAAAAAACCTCCAGCATTCTCTAAAAGTCCATCTTATCAAGGATTAAACCCTAATATAAAATGTCAAATCTAATTTAATCTCCTAAGAGGGATTTGCTTTCTGCCATAAGGGTGGTGTCATCTGCATATTTGACCCTTATGGCAGAAAGTGAAGAAGAACTAAAGAGCCTCTTGACGAAAGTGAAAGAGGAGAATGAAAAAGTTGGCTTAAAACTCAACATTCAGAAAACTAAGATCATGGCATCCAGTCCCATCACTTCATGGCAAATAGATGGGGAAACAGTGGAAACAAACAGTGGCTGACTTTATTTTGGGGGGCTCCAAAATCACTGCAGATGGTGATTGCAGCCATGAAATTAAAAGATGCTTACTCCTTGGAAGGAAAGTTTTGACCAACCTAGACAGCATATTAAAAAGCAGAGACATTACTTTGCCAACAAAGGTCCGTCTAGTCAAGGCTATGGTTTTTCCAGTGGTCATGCACGATGCGAGAGTTGGACTATAAACAAAGCTGAGGACCAAAGAATTGATGCTTTTGAACTGTGGTGTTGGAGAAGACTCTTGAGAGTCCCTTGGACTGCAAGGAGATTCAACCAGTCCATCCTAAAGGAGATCAGTCCTGGGTGTTCATTAGAAGGACTGATGTTGAAGCTGAAACGCCAATACTTTGGCCACCTGATGTGAAGAGCTGACTCATTTGAAGAGACCCTGATGCTGGGAAAGACTGAGGGCAGGAGAAGGGGACGACAGAGGATGAGATGGTTGGATGGCATCACCGACTCAATGGACATGGGTTTGGGTGGACTCCAGGAGTTGGTGATGGACAGGGAGGCCTGGCGTGCTGCGGTTCATGGGGTCACAAAGAGGCGGACGTGACTGAGCGACTGAACTGAACTGAAGATGCATTTGCTTTACTCTTGAGCTTAAATATACAACGTCCACTTTATATATTTTTCTCACTCCATTGATAGAAAGATAATCATAAAAATTTTTCTTGCTTTCAAGAGAAATTACCCAT
Source organism: Giraffa tippelskirchi (assembly GCF_054371585.1). NCBI lineage: Eukaryota > Metazoa > Chordata > Mammalia > Artiodactyla > Giraffidae > Giraffa > Giraffa tippelskirchi. The sequence continues at coordinate 139,882,985 of NC_137281.1, read as the reverse complement.
TTTGATTACTGTCTCCTCATTTGAGTCATTTTTCTCATGTAACTACAGAATTTCTTTTACAAGGACAAAACTTCTCTAGAATCCCAAATAAACGGCCAGGTGTATTTCACCTTCTGCCATGAGCATTCTCCTGACCCAACCCTAACCAAAATGCAAAACTCTTGAAATGAAATCACATTTGAAAATACAAGCTAAGTGGTTTGTTATTTTGAATTAGCAAGCACCATCATTTTTCTTTTTTTATAAACCTAAATGTTCATATTTCAGATGCAATTAAGAGTTATTGGGAGGGAGGTTCAAGAAAGAGGGGACATATGTATACCTATGGCTGATTCATGTCGATGTATGGCAGAACCCAAAACAACATTTTAAAGCAATTATCCTCTAATTAAAATAAACATGTTTTCTAAAACTTTAAGCAAAATTTTTTTAAGAAAAGAGTTATTTAGGTACACTTAAGATTAATTTGCACTTAAGGTTTCTCACTGAGAAAAATGAAATAAATTGTACCTGACAGGTAACGATCTGATGTCTGTTCAGACGGTCACACAACTCTTGTGATAAACCCGCTCGTCTTAGTTTCTTGCTACCCATGCCTCCAGATGCAGCAAGAAAAAGAACCTTGAAAAACCATTGGGAAACAGCATAAGCAGTAGTAGATGGGTTATCCACAACACTCTGCAAAATAAAACTTTTCAAATCTCTCCACATACAAAACGAAATGTATGGTATTTAAAATATTACTGAAAAAATAAAAGGCGGCTATAAATCTTTCTAAATACTTTAAATAGGGGAGACTACTGTTTGTCAAACATGCAAAGAAACAATGTAAGAATCTGCATTTCACAAAATTCTTTAAAAACTTATTACACAAATATAATACCATTTCACATTTATATAGCATCTGAAGATTTTCAGTTCATTCATACATTTTATTTGGATGTGTAATTAATGCAAATATTTCCAAAGAGCACTCCCAGAAAGTCTGCTTTCATTGCACTGAAACAATAATAAATATGTTGACCACCTTCTATGTATCAGGCCCTGTTCCAAAGCTTTACATCAATTGCCACATTTAAGCTTCTCAACAGCCCTATAAGAAAGGTTGATCGCTGATCCCATTTTTACATATGAGAAAACTCAAGTCTAGAAAGGTTAGCCATTCCACTGTCACCAGAGAAAGTGAATGGTAGATCCAGAATTTGAACCCAGGAAGTCTGACTCTGAGGCCTAAACTCTTAGTCAGTACACTCTTCTACGAGTCCATACTGAACCTCTCCTTTTTTGGAATCAGAACAAACATGCTGAATCAACTGAGATTTTGTTATTTCAGGTGTTATTTACAAACTGAAATTGTTTTTTATTATAGTAGCTGCTCACATTCCCACATGCAACTAAATTGCACTCTTGCTGTTGAACCCTGTGAGGACTAAATGAGGCTCATGAAATATGTGTCTTCAGAGAGTCAGAACAGAATCACTGTGATTCTCTTAATAACACAAGCAAGGAGAAGCTGTGTATTACACTCAGATGGCAGAATATCCTCTGGATAGAGTAGAAATAGGGACTCTTCATTGTTCCAGGAGATAAAACAATAAAGTGATCAAAAACAGAGTCACATTTGGGGACTAAACTATATACTGAAAATGTAGATATTTATTTCCAATACCATGGCCCAAATTTCCAATCAGATTAACACTGTTTCTCTCTCCGTCATCTCTCTCTCTCACACACACACATCCCTCCCACAATCACAAAATAAATCCTTCTCATTTCACTCAAAGGGAATTTGTCAGTGTTGAGTTTTGTGTCTCCGATAGAAAGTTTACCAAGTGACATCTGCTGAATCATTGCCCAGGGTCTTCACATACCAGGTAGCTCTGGGCAATGACATCATTTTGACTAATAAATTCAACCCAAAAAGGAGAACAGGGCTTCCCTGGTGGCTCAGTGATAAAAGAATCCAGCTGCCAATGCAAGAGATGCAGATTCGATCCCTGGGTCGGGAAGATCCCCTGAAGAAGGAAATGGCAACCCACTCCAGTATTCTTGCCTGGGAAATCCCACGGACAGAGGAGCGTGGTGGGCTACAGTCCATGGGGTCGCAAAGAGTCAGACACGACTGAGCACACACACACACATCTCTTGCCTAGACTACTCATACTGCCTCTGGTTACTCCCTGCCCTGCACATCCACCCATCCCCAACGCACAAAAAAATAAATCGTTTGTTCCTTCCACACATGCTTCTTAAGCACACACTCTGCTGAGTGCTGTGGCACAGGAATCACTTAAGTATATTTCTCCCCTTTGGAAACTCTAAGTAAAAGATGAAAAGTAATATATACACAAATAATTAGTCATGCAGCAAGTATTGTCATCAGAATTTAAATGTGCTATGGCAACTCACTCCAGTATTCTTGCCTGGAGAATCCCCCTGGGCAGCTACAGTGCATAGGGTCACAAAGAGTCGGACACGACAGCAACAAGAACACACACACACAGATGGAAGCAGAGAGGAATTAGCACCAAACTGACCCACAAGTCACAATCCTGGCAGAGGTAGCCTCCTAAAAACGTGCTCCAATCCTGTTACTCTCATCCTTTCAAACTGCCCATGGGACCATGAGACCACAGGATAAACTTCACATTTCTTATGATGGCCTAAAGCCTCTTGGTAAAGTGGTCCCTCACTTTCCTCTCATTCATGTATCAGATTGCAAGGCCCAGATTCTGACCTTTCTGGTCAAATCACTTGCCTCCCAGTACCTTACTTTCCTCATCTGAAAAACAGACATCGTTTAAATATCTACTTTGCAGGAATGTAGTGAAGGTTAGAGGATGTGGATGGTGCCTGGCTCCTAGTGCTAACAATTACTATCAACTCATTCAGCAAAACAGCATTTTCTACCTCAGGTGACCTGCCATCCAGCCATAACATTGAGAGGTTACATAAGGGCCAACCTGCCTCCCTGATTTTCCTCCACAGACTTCCCGCTTACTCTCTTTCTCTCCAATGTTCTCATCACATTGTGTACTAATTTGTTCAATAATCTTATTAACACGTTGTTACGGCATGAACGTTTGTTTCTTCCACGGTAAATTCCTGCTCTGCGTGTATGTGCGAGTGCATGTAAACAAGGGTGTGAGGGAAGTTCGATCCTGGAAAGTGAATCCTCTTCTTATCAAGAAAAGAAAAATCCTCACGATAGAAAACTGTGAATTAACAATAATAGCTAATATTTCTTGAGCCCTTATTACATGCCACTTTTCCAACAACTCCGATTTTTACCCCATTTTATAGTTTGATATTGAGGCACTGAGTTGAAAAACTTAAGCAAAGCCTAACATCTAGCACAAGGTGGAGTCTGCATTCGAACCCAGGTATCTGACTCCATATTCCACACTAGTAAGTACCTCTAAGTCAACACCTGAAGACAGGCAGACACCCAACTTCCCTTAATGACGGGCTCTCCTCCCTAGACCTTAAACTGCCCACACGTGGGAAGATGGATGGACATCAAGAGGCGAAAACATCACCCCAGAATCCCTTAACAATAGCTCTTCCCAACAAGGTGCAGCTTCCACGCAACCCCCACCAGACCCCCTAAGAAGACCAGACCCCCTAAGATCTGCGGCTGGGCTCAAGTTAAGATCCCTGTGTACCTAAGGGGGCGTGCGCCTGCACCCAAGAGTGGCTCTCCACTCCCCCGATATCAACACCACGTGCACAGAGAGGGTGCAGGAAATAATAAGCGCACCCCATTCCCCCAAACCGCCCGCAACAGGAAACTTTCCAGTACCGGGTTCTGTAGCATCCAACTTTCAAAGTTGCCCCTATCCCTTACACGCTTCCCCGCGGAAAGTGATGAAAAGCAACAACCGAAGCGCTGGTTGGGTCGTCACCCTGGGGAACTATCCAATAAAAGCTAGGCACAGGCCCGAGGCGGCTCCGCTGCTTGCTGGGAATTGTAGTTCACACTCTCTAATGTCTGTGCTGCTGCTGCTGCTGCTGCTGCTGCTGCTGCTGCTGCTGCTGCTGCTGCTGCTGCTGCTGCTGCTGCTGCTGCTGCTGCTGCTGCTGCTGCTGCTGCTGCTAAGTCGCTTCAGTTGTATCCGACTCTGTGCGACCCCATAGACGGCTGCCCATCAAGCTCCCCCGGCCCTGGGATTCTCCAGGCAGGAATACTGGAGTGGGTTGCCATTTCCTTCTCCAGTGCAGGAAAGTGAAAAGTGAAAGGGAAGTTGCTCAGTCGTGTCCGACTCTTAGCGAGTCCCAGTCAATTTCTCATTATAGTGATTATCAAAATCCGGTGGAGGAATATCAACAAGGAGAATACGATGCCAGGAAATAATTTTCTCTTAATTTTCTATTCTTTATTTTGTCACTTCATTTAAAAACTGCTTAATGGGCCAGAAAGACAAGTTAATTTTCTGAGAATAGATGAGAATCCACCAATCATCGAAGTTTTGGAAGAGAATTTTTGGTTTGTTTTGCTTTTTTTTCTCCGCCTTTGGTGGTGAAATGGTTTGGAAATATTGAATGAAACTGCTCAAACCTAAAACATGTAACGGGGAAAATTCCGAGTCTATAGCTGAAGAACATGAAGGAAACCAGAAAGTTCAGTATAAAAGCAGCTGTGATGAGGAAACCTAGTAAATTGTTTTAAGACTCAATTTCAGATTATTATATTTGAGAATGGCTTTTTGCTAATTCTTTGCTCTCATCTCCCCTGTGCATACCTCTGTCTTATCATTTAGCCCATTGCATCCTAACTATTGACCTGCACCCCTCAGTAGACTGTGATCTCTTTGAGGACAAAGACCGCTTCTTCTTCAGCTTCTAAAGTAGAGTCTAGCGCACAGTTCACGGTTGTCGGTAAATGAGCAAATAAATAACGGGAGTTAAGCAGAAGAAACTGGAAATTCAGAACGTAGGGTTCTGGAATTATAAGGGAGTCCAAGTGGAAGGAATAATAACGGAGGACTTAAGTCTCCTTGATCTGGGTATCCCCAGGGCGTGGCAAAGCAGTCACTGGCTGGCGCTAGGTAAACGCTAACTTCAAACTAGGAGGAGAAAAGAAAACAAAAGAAAAAAGATCAAGGCATACAGCTATTCCTGCCACTCGCTCCATCGAAGGCAAAACGGAAGGTATCAAGCGGAGGAACTGTCAGAACTGTGAGGGATGGTCCTAAAGCACGTATCTGGTATCGCTTTCCCAGCTTTCTAGCTTTCTCAGGTACTGAGGTAGAGTCACGTGACCCAAACAAATATGGCGCTTTATTTGCATTTTTCCTCCATTGACCAATTACAGTACCCGATGTCAATCGTCATCCCCGCCCGCCCACCCCCCAGCACCCCGGCCCCAACCCCAGCCTACCGAACAAGATTTGTCACCTGACTCGGCTCAAACATGGCTTCGCTGGAAGATGTACAGATTTGGGCACCGGGAGCGGGTGAGTATAAGGCGCCCCGAGAAGGCAGGAGCGCTCTCCACGATCCCGGTAGGAAGCGTACGTGCGCCCCAATCCCCACTACCCTCCAGTTCTGACACCGATTCCTCTCCTGATCGTCAGTGCTCTGCCTTAAAAGAGGGCTCAAACTAGGGAGGTTCCTGCTGAATTTCTCATCTTTAAGGAGGCGACCACCTGGGGACTTGGAGCCGGATTGGCCATAAAGTTCAGGAGGAAATAATGAAGTGGATTTCTGGGTCTGCGTCGCGGGCTAATATGACGATTAATATTAATCAAATATTGGATGCGCCTAGAGAGATGGGATCCACCCCTTGGGGAAAGGTGGAACTTCTCAAAAAGAGAGACAGCAACATGTCAAATTAGAAAAGTAAGCCCTGCCTTTCCTCGTGCGGGTAGTAGTTGCTAGTTTGTCTTATTCCTTCCTTTTCTTCTCTCTCGGATGTGTGTTGTTTCTAGGAGATAGTCCACAAATGAGAAAAAAGCCGATGTGTTTTGTGTAATTCATCTGTTTCTATCTCCCTGCACTCTGTGCTGGGGAAAATGCACCATCCATTTGGAAAAGAGGAAGCTGCTTCTCAGAAGCAGCTTTTAGGATTTTTCTGTGAGTGCCTTCGGAGAGGAGAATGGGAACTGGCAAAGGCATGCGTACCTCAGCTACACGAGGCACAAGGGGATATCCCAAAGAAGGTGGAAGACATACTTCGGGCGCTGGTCCTGTGTCCCAATCAGCTGAGGTAAGGGATCTCTCACTTCCTGCCAAGCAGTCACAGGACGGGAGAGGAAAGGTTCAATACTTGAGCTCTGGTCCACGTGCCTCACTCAATCACCTTTGAAGAATTAACAAAGGCAGATTGTATGTCACACGTTCTGAAATTTTACTTCTACAATATTGATACATGCCTATTTATTATTTAATCAGTTTGGTTTTGAGCTATCATCTGAAACTGCATTTAAGCCTGGAACCAGCATTTCATGTTTATTATCATTAATAATAAAGCATTTTCTTTGCCTCCATAAGAGCAAATCCTGCTCCTTTTTGCTTGTGAAATTGAAGAAATTGTTGTAGTTTTACCAAAGGACCAGAAGTGAGTTCACGTAAAGCTTTTTATTTTGAAATAATTAATTATAGACTCACAAGAAATGCATGAACAATACAAAGAGTACCCTTTCCCCAACTTCCCCCAAATTGTGACATCTTATATAACTATAGTCAATATCAAACCAAGAAATTGACACCGGTACTGTTAACTAGGGGGGCTTCCCTCATGGCTCAGCGGTAAAGAATTCGCCTGCCAATGCAGGAGACTGAGGTTCAGCCCCAGGGTCAGGAAGATCCCTTGGAGAAGGAAATGGCAACCGACTCCAGTATTCTTGCCTGGGAAATCCCATGGACAGAGGAGCTGGCAGGCTAAGTCCATGGGGTCGCAAAGAGTTGGACACCACTAGGCGACTAAACCACCACTACTGTTAGCTAGACTACAGCCCTTATTCAGTTTTCACCATTTTTTTAATCTGCGTTCTCTTTTTTTTTTTTTTTTGGCCATCCTGTGCTGCATGCAGGATCCTAATGCCCCCACCAGAGATGGAACCCACACCCCGTGCATTAGAAGTGCAAGTCCCAACCACTGGACCACCAGGGTAGTCCCAATATGTATTCATTTTTACGTGTGTGGTTCTGTGCATCTTTATCCATTCTTAGGTTCATGTAACTACCACTATAAATCAGGCATCACCATGAAAGAATTCCCCCGGTCCCTGGGACTACCTGTTTGTGCACTGATTCCTTCCTTGTCCCCTGGCAACCAGTGTTCTCTGTGTGAATTTTGAAGTTCTTCCTGGCAGTGCTATTAACAGTTAGTGGTATAGGAGTTAAACTTCAGTCTTTTCCCTCATTTTTCCTTACTCTGGCAGTTATTTATAAGAAAGTATTGTATTAGCACATATAGAATGGAGATTTACATGATTCTTTTCTTCCTTTTTTTTTTCCTTTAAATTTGTATTCTGGTCAATTACTGTCTAAACTACTAACTTCAAAGAAAGGCTTATGAACTCTTATAATCCTGTTTTTTACGCTTAGTCGCTTCAGTCGTGTCCAGCTCTTTTCGACCCTATGGACTATAGCCTGCCAGGTTCCTCTGTCCATGGAATTCTCCAGGCAAGAATACTGGAGTGGGTTGCTATTTCCTACTCCAGGGGATCTTCCAGCACAGGGACTGAACCCGTGTCTCTAATGTATCCTGTATTGGCAGACAGTTTCTTTACCACTAGGGCCACCTGGGAAGCCCCAATCCTATTTTTAGCATAGAGTTAAAAATAAATTTTTATGAACTTTCTGGTTTCTTTGATTACTTGATTTCAGTTTCTAGTTCAAGAGTTCAAGTTTTCTGTTTCAGATAGCTTTGCTTTTATGGGTTTTGGTGGAATATTATTTTGCTTAAAAATAAGAAAGACTAAATAAGGAGATAGAGAGAGAATTGAGACCTTTACCTTTTTTTTTTTTTTAAGTGAATGCTGCTAGTTCTGTTCTGATTCTCCCTTTACTGACCTGTCACATACATTCAAAAATTTATCATTAGGGCAGTGTCTTGCCTGTTCAGGTGTAAAACAGACTGAACAGTGAAATTTAAATTTTGGATCACAAAGAAGAAAAAATCGGTAGAAACTCTTTGTTTAGAATTTTTTTTCTTTTTACATTTTTCAGATGTGGACAGGATATCAGTCCTCAAAGATTAGCCTGGGTCTGGCTTCTTGTACTGGAAAAATGGTTGGCCCTGGAAAAGGTAAATGGGTTTACATTTCAAATTTTCTCCTGAGGCCAGGATTGAAAAGAACTTGGAAGGAGTTGTGAAATTTCCCTTCTGTCTGCCACTTCCTTTATTTTGAGGTTTGTTGTATTCCTTTTTCAGTACTGACAGTGAAGTTGGCTTGAATATTTATTGATGTCTCCTTACCTAAATTCATTTATTAATTTACTAACCTACATTGGCATTGAGTCACCAACCTACCATTTGAGGTGATACTATTGTGTTAAAAACCACTGTGACTCTTGTGCTGGAACAGAACTTTGGAGAGCTCAGTGAAAGTGACAAGATTGTGAATAAAGTTTAATCCGCATAATACTCGAGTAATGGAGAGTGGCTGAATCAAAACTTGGTTGTTGATACAAAAATCATATTTTAACTAGTCCAGTACAGTGAAATCTTATTGTTTTAAACATCATTAATTAATAAGTTAATAACTCACGTGACTCAAACTAAAAGTTACCAAATAAAAAACTGAATAAATTAATAATGAAAGAAAACATAAGGAAGGGTTTAGGGTTTGTTTTTATTTTAAGAAAAATTACCATTCTTAGCTCTTTTAGAGATATGTGTTAATTATCAGAAATAAATATCCATTAAAGAAACTCTGAGGCAATTTTGTATTAAAGCTGACACTTTAAGATTTAAGTGAGGAACCTCTGACTCAAAAATAAAAAGACTGGCTCAAGGTCACATCATAAAGTTAATTGGCAGAACTGGAGCTGGAACCAGTATCTTCTGCCTTGAACTCCTCGGTCCTCTCCTTTTCCCACCTCAGTGTTATGTTTAGCCTACATGAACTTGAAAGTAAGAAACCGTAAATTCTGTTTTGTAAATGCCTATAATTCAGCCTAATTTTCTTCTTCCCTTCTCTTGGTCATCAAAATGAATTTTGTCTTTAGTTCTGAATTTCCCTGACACTTACCTTTCTTCACATGGATGTCAAAAAGTACCAGAAGTTACTAATCTAAATGCATTCATCTTCTAGATTATTAATAATGGGCTAGCAAAGAGAAATGACAAAAAAGGTCATCAGGAGAGGGAGGAAAGAGAAGCAAAACTGAAAAATAATCAACCCCAGGGTGATTCAGATTTGGCTGTAGTTTCAGATCTAAAAGAGACATCTTCAACTAAAATATCCAAAAGTATCTTCAAAGAGAAAAGGGGAAAAAATTGTCTTACTGTTACCAAGGACCTTTTCAGTGCAGACATGGAATTTGTCAAACCAGATGAGCTTTCATCTCACAGAGTGTATTTGCTTACTCTATGCTAATTGGTGGTGGTTAAATTTCTGCACAGTTGCTCAACCAGATCTGAAGGTGGATTTCCCTTCCCTGGCTCCTTTTCACAGACTTAAGAGTTGTTTTTCCCAGCATTGACAATCATCTGGTCCTTAAAGCCCCAGTGCCTCAGTTATTTAAACAGTTAAGGGAATGTTTTAAACTTTATACAAGGACCTCAGAGAATGTTAAAACTTTATACAAGGACCAAGACTTCAAATGCATTCCTGGGGTAGTTCTACAGTGCCAGTCTTTATCCTAGACCAGCCTTCATCTTCTAGGGACTTGCTGGCTGCTCCTTCTTCTGTCTCCCACCTGCTACTGAAAGCTCCTTTTTAATTATTTGTTGAAACAGTGATTCCATTTTCCCTTCCCTTCATCCATTTTTGCCTTCTGCCTTTTTATGTTTTATTGTGTGAACAGCATTATGTTCACAGCCTGCTGCTTCTAAAAAGAGGAAAAATGGAAACAACTCCCACGTCCACAATCCAGAACTGATTAATCTATTTGTAAAATACCATGGCACTATTAAAATGACGTGGTAAATGAATTTTCAGTCTCATGGAAGGATATTTGTATTCTGCTATGTGAAGAAAAAGAAAAAGCTGTTAAGAAAACTGTTTGTTATGCATGCCTATATGCATATATAGAAAATGGTCTGAATACTCTTAGAATACAGTTGTAATTGTAGTTCTCCTTCAGTTGAAAGATTTGGGGTATGTGTGTGTTGTGAATGTGTGTTTTCATTTGCCTGTGTGTGTTCTCTGATTTTTCTACATTGAACGTGGCCTTGCTTTTATAATAAGAAAATCTGTGCTTAGAAACATTGGGCAAATTCTTGCCTGTTTTACAAATGTTAGTTGTTTATGACCCTGCAGAGGCATAAAGTAACCTCACCAGTAGAAAGAAACACAAGCTAGTCAGTCTTTAGGACTTTAAATGAAAGTCCTAAAATCTTAACCAGTTCTTTTATTAAGAGCCTGCTCTCTGGTGTTATCTATTCCTTCTGCTTAGTCCTCAATGGAATCACTTAACTTTCAGCTTGCCAGGATGAATTTTCTTTACCACCTTCCAATCACTAGCATTGTGCAAGGATTCAGGTGGCATAGAGCATTAGGGGAGGGCATGGTAAGAAGGATTTTGGACCAAGAACATACTAGATATTATTAGCCTCTGATGTGATGAATGACACACGAATAAAGTAAGCGAGCTCTTATGTTCTAAACTTCGCTTAACAGACACACAATCCTGCAGGTGCTTCTTGCCTTGATTTAGGAGACTTTTCAATAAAACCCACCTTCTGGAAGATGTAACCAGCTGCAAGATTTACAGGTGTCTCTAGTTTTAAAGAGTGCTTGTCAGGATTAGTCCCAGACTTTCATCTTATTTGTATTTGTTCCCCTAGAGAAAGGGGAACTATCATTTTAGTTTTAAGGACAAGGTGAAGGGAAGTTAGTGTGAAACAAAAATGGAAATAAAAAATAGGGGGTTGGCCCAAAAAAGGATCGCGTGGGCCATTCCATCCCAGCTTACTCATAACTGGGTATTTGGGACACCACAAGGAAGATTCTTGGAGAAGGTCTTCAAATTAGAGAGGAAAAAAATCACGTGAAATGAGCAAGCCTTGGCATTTGAGGCTGATCAGTGTGGGATTTCAGTGTTAGTATTTAAGAGGAGTATATGTTCAGTTTACCTGTTTTTGTTTATAAAGAAAAGTGTCTGAATGAAAACATACCTAGAAATGTAATGGTCAAAAGTACTTTATCAAAAAAGAAAGTACTTTATCTAAGAGAAAATAGCAGAAATAAGATGAACCAGAGAGAAGTATTTACTTATAATTGTCAGCTAAAATATAGTCCTTTTTTTTTTCTTTTTTTTTTGCTGCTCCATGTGGTGTGTGGGATCTTAGCTCCCTGACCAGGGGTTGAACCTAGGCCCACTGCAGTGAAACCACTGGACAATCAGGGAATTCCCTTAAAACATATTCTTAATCTCTATGCTTCCTTCTTATGATTCTTCTAGAAGTTACTCCCAACTGGCTTCCGGAGAAAACTTGAGTTTCTTTTATTGTCAGAAGACCTCCCAAGTGACATCTCAGAGGACATCCTCAAGGTGAGAGAGAGCCCCAGCTCTGTCTGCCCAGGGATACAGTCACTCAAGAAGCTCAGCTTTCATGGATCCAGCAGAAACAAGTCCTCAGAATGTTGGCTGTTCACTTTTCTCAGGCCAGAGCATGGGGAGGCCCCTTAAAGGAAATTTAGAGCTAGGGAAATCTTACTAATTGTAGACTTCCTAGAAGTGTTTTGGCCAGAAGTACTAAGTATAGCTCCGGAGAAGGAAATGGCAACCCACTCCAGTAGTCTTGCCTGGAAAAATCCCATAGACAGGAAAAAAAAAAAAAAATCCTTTTTCTGTAACAAGTGCACTGAATATGTTATAGTTAATCCTCACAACCACCTTCTGGGAGCAGATTCAGAATCTTAACTAGATCTGTCCTTTAGTGCATAAGGGATGCTCTCAGCCTTAATTCTTATTTTCTTCATGACCTGGCCACCAGCTAATGAAAGACATATTTACAGTAGGATTTAAGGTAGGGACTTTCACTAGGACTCAAGGTCCTTTGACCGTCTCGGAGGCAGGTAATGAAGAAGTATCCCTGAGCACCACCCACAGGAATGAAGAGTGGGAAATAACCTACCAAACAAATTATAGGTTCCAGAGATCTTGCCTTTTAAAGACTTACAGTCTAGTGAGGGAAGAAGGAAATACACACAAAGCACAATTATGTACTAAACCATATGGTACTGAGCCCCATAAAGAGGGAGAGTTGTGTGGGTTGGAGGTACTGGGGAAGGTTTTATGGAAAGATAAAAAATGAGTTGTATCTGCAATGTTATGTGGCAACCTGGATAGGAGGGGAGTTTGGGGAAGATTGGATACGTGTATATGAATGGCTGAGTCCCTTTGCTGTCCACCTGAAACTATCATAACATTGTTAATCTGCTATACTCTAATATAAAATAAAAAGTTAAGAAAAAAAAAAGAATAGGCTGTGTCTGAAATCTTGCTTGGGATTTAGATCAAGGGTTAAAAACTAGTCTGTAGTATTCTTTTAAAAATTGAATTTAAATGCCTTGAGATGGGTACAGGGTCTTATAAAAATTTGTTACCTGGTCTGTGAGCTTGCAGTCCCTGATTTAGTGTGGCAGTGTACATTTCAGGGGCAATTGGGATAGGGGTGTGAATAAACTAGCTTGAGCATGGAGGCCTTGGGCAAATCTCTCTTTGCCTCAACCCCCTAGTTGGAGGACAACTTCAAAATGAGGATAATAGTAGTGTCTTCTCCCTAAGGTGATTTTAAGTATTAATTTTTCTGTGTAAAGAGCCTGGCACATGGTAATGACTACAGAAATGTTTGCTAGTGCTACTATTGTATATATCCATGCATTTATACACTGAAAAGAGGGGAACATCGAGGCCTATAAGTGATAACATTCTGGACATACTGCCCTGCTCTTTCTTCATCCTCTATTTAGGAGCTGTATGCGGTCTTAGCACAAGACAGAGTGGACCCTGTGCTTGATGGAAACCTGAGGCAGGAGAGCTGGCCCCCTCGGCTCAGCTCAGAAGCTCTCTCTGTGCTCTGGGATCTCTTGAGGGAGGCCCCCCAGGTCGCACAGGCCCTGCTGGAGCTCCTGCTTGGGGAGGTTGATGGTGCGGGCCTCCGAGGCTGGCCTCTGCAGAAAGCACTGGTGGATCTCATTCGAAAGGCACTGCGAGCTTTGCGGGGCCCTGCAGCCGTGCCCCCGGGGACAGTCGATGCCATCTATGGAGCCTTGCGGACACTGCGCTGCCCTGCAGAGCCGCTCGGGGCTGAGCTGCGTCTCCTGTGTGAGGAGCTGCTGGAGGCCTGCAGGTTGGAGGGGAGTCCCCTACGGGAGGAGCGGCTGCTGGGCTGCCTGCTGCACAAGGCCGGGCTGGACCTGGTGTCCCTGTACGGCCACACCTATGCAGAGAAGGCCACACCCTCGGGAAAAGGTGTGTCCCTGCACTGCTTCTCCTGTGTTGCCAATTCCATCCTGTCCAACCCCGCTGAATCCCTGCCTTCCATGTTGCTCTGGAAACCTAATGGGAGAAGCTAAGCAAAAATGGGCAAGGGTTCTGTAAAAATGGGCATCTGTGCTTTGAAAGCACGGATTTTGTAGTCCAAGATGGAGTGATGGGGAAAAATTGATACACTAGCAGGAAAAAGGTGGCGCTAATGGGAAAGAATCCACCTGCCAATGCAGGAGCCACAAAAGTCACAGGTTCAATCCCTGGGTTGGGAAAATCCCCTGGAGAAGGAAATGACAACCCATTCCAATATTCTTGCCTGGGAAATCCCATGGACAGAGGAGCCTGGTCAGGGGAGCCACGGGGTTGCAAAGAGTTAGACACGACTGATCAATTGAGCACACACACTGAGAGAAGAAAAGAGTCTTTAAGATAGAAGTGTAAAAAACCTGGTGTAACTTTTTGAAGGAGTGAACTTTCATATCAGTTGGGCTGTCTGTTTTCATTTTCAGTCCCACCGGATCCTCTTGATCCTGAGCGGGCAATGCTAGCCTTGTTCTCCAATCCTGACCCAGCCCATGCTTGGAAAGTGGCCTATTTCTATTGCCTGAGCAACAGCAAGCACTTCCTCGAGCAGATCCTGGTAAGTCAAACTCAGTGATTCTCCATCACACAAGTACCCAGGGATCCTTTTCAGGTTTTTTTCATTCCTCCTTTCTTGCCCATTCATCTGTCCAATGCAAAGCAGTTTAATTAGTGGTAAGTCATCTAGTTTGTGTCCATCTCACAGTTCCAGAAGGCTCTGAGAACCATTATCATTCATATTTAGAATTGCCAGCATTTCATTTCATATCTGTCCTTGGGCAGGTATGTGTAAGCTTTCTGGAGGGTGTGAGGAAGAAGAGACAGTGGCAGCAACATGTTGCCTGATTGACAGGGGAATCTAATTACTCTAACCTTCTTCCAGATTGCAGCTTAGCTCCAGTTTAAGTCAACAGGTATTTATTAACTTAGTCTATGTGCTACATCCTATGCTAGGATCTTGGGGTACAACAGAAGTCAGTCTCTGCCTTCAAGAAGCTTACAATCTAGCATTTTTGTAAACATTTTGTAAACAACTGGCCACTTGTGGCGTTGTTAGAAACCTCCCTTCTAAACGGAAAAGCTTCTCACCCTGATGCGCAGCAAGTCCTCTAGCCATCTCCTTTGGCTTCCAGGTGACAGCACTCACCCTACTGAAGGAGGAAGACTTCCCAAGTCTTGGCTGCCTGCTCAATAGAGAATTCAGGCCTCTCAGCAGACTGCTTGTGCTCCTGGGCTGGACACACTGCCAGAGCCTAGCGTCAGCCAAGAGCCTGCTCCAGACACTCCACGGGACCCAGGTAACTCACTCTGCTGCCCAAGCTCCTCCAGAAATGTGTGTGGTGAGGCTTTGGGCTGGGGCAGGGTCCTGAAGTAGGTCACAGCCTCTGACCCCAGGTGCCTGAGTCAGCATCTCTTTCTTCTCCTGTATCATTGCAGGACCAAGGCTGTGATAAGCTCCTGAGGGATGCCTGCGATGGGCTGTGGGCTCACCTGGAGGTCCTGGAGTGGTGTGTGCAGCAGAGCAGGTATGGTTCTGTACCACCAGCCCCCTTCCCACGACTGGGCACACTTGACCCCACGCTCTTTGCATGTGGCCTTTTCAAGACATCTTCCCCATAAATGTCTTGAGCTGACAGTATTGACCCACAACAAGTAGTTTTTCCAGCTGTTAAACTAGGAAATATAAATAGTGATGATCTTCACTAAAGCCACGAGGTCATAACTAGAGGATAATTTAAGGATGATAATGATAACAAGAACAAAAGCTTGTGTTTCCTGAGCTCTTACTGTATACCAGGGATTGCTTTAAGCCCTTTATATAATGATTTCACTTAAGCTTGACCCTAATCCTGTGAGATAGACACCAATGTTATCCTCATTTTAAAGGTGGGGCCCCTGGAGCCCAGAGGTGTTAAGTAACATGCCTAGAGTCACACAGCTTTTGGGTATGGTCCACATCCTTAGCTGCATGTTATCTTACATCACGTTTTTTATTCAACAACTGCCTGTTGAAATGTGTGTGAGGCCCTGTGTTTTCCTGATGATTTAGCCTTAGTCTTCCCTAGATCCAGGTTCCTATTTTGTTCCTCACCCACTTTACCAGCACTTCTGAAGTCGAGTAGGCAGAGGGGGAAGTAGCGAGGGGCCCTGACTCAAAGAAAAGCAGAGAAGCTCCTGTTGGATCTCAGCTAGGAAGGTTACAGAAATTAGGAAGCTTAATCTGTGGGCCCTTTTTAGAGTCTGCTGAGCACAAAGGCCCTTCCTAGATCCTTTCTAGGCAAGTAAAAAGCTGGTTTGATAGAAGTCCTCCCCTGAGGGTAAACAAATGCTATCCTCTGTCACGGACCATCTGAAATTTAGTGCTTGGGGAAGTGAAACTTGTGGTATTACAAGCCAGAGAGAAAGAATAAGAGGAAACGGAGACGGGTCTTTTTCCAAGCAATTCTTTAAACTGTCTCCCCTTCCATCCTTCCAACTTTTACTTTCAGCAACCCCACACCAAAGAGAGATCTCTTGTGTCATTTACATGGTGGAGACAGCCACTCAGTGCTCTACTCTCTCCATCACCTTACCAACCTTCCAGCCCTCACGGAGGAAGATGTTCTCAAGCTCCTACAGAAGGTGCCAGCCAAGGACCCCCAGCAAGAGCATGGTGAGTTGGCAAAGGAATGACCTAGGCAGGGTTCCCCCCAGGAAAGTATTACACGTGTTTCTTTCAGCACAAGATTTATTTAGCATGATTGCTGGGATCTGTCAAGATGGGTGGTCCAGCAAGTACCTTCTAAATTAGTGCTATTTGCCCCAATCAGATTATGAGACGTAGGGACATCCTCCCCTTTCTAGGTGCTGCTGCTGCTAAGTCGCTTCAGTCGTGTCCGACTCTGTGCGACCCCATAAACGGCAGCCCACCAGGCTCCGCTGTCCCTGGGATTCTCCAGGCAAGAACACTGGAGTGGGTTGCCATTTCCTTCTCCAATGCATGAAAGTGAAAAGGGAAAGTGAAGTCGCTCCGTCGTGTCTGACTCTTCACGACCCCATGGACTGCAGCCTACCAGGCTCCTCCGTCCATGGGATTTTCCAGGCAAGAGTACTGGAGTGGGGTGCCATCGCCTTCTCCGCTTTCTAGGTGAGGCCCAAGGAATCCTATGAGAACAATCCCATAGGGAGCCAGCTCAGGAACCACACGCATACCCTCATTCCATAGAATTAGGAACTGCCCTCTGAACTGACAGCATTGTCACTGGCCGTATTTATGCCAGTTCTTGGTGAGTCTCCATGCTCTATAAGCTATCTCATAGCACATTTTGTGCCTGCCTTCCCTCCCGTATCTTCTTCATAGTCATTGAACAGGTAGAATTTTTCTCTTAGATTCTTTTTCAAACTTTTTTAGAGTTTTTCTTTTCAAAGAAAGATTTGCCTTAAACAATAACAAAGCCTTACTTTAACCTTAGATCTTTGCTGTAAATTCAGAACCCTGGTAGCAAACTCTTTCTTTCTGCTCACAAAAATCATACGATAGGGTGGTCTCAATCTACTACCCAGGCCAGGGACCTTACCTTTGAGAGAAACATTTTCATATGGCAGTAGATGTCGTTCAGCCTAGATATTGCTTTGATTTACTTTTTAAAATTAATTTTTATTGGGGCATAATTACTTTACAATGTTATGTTAGTTTCTGCTTTACAGCAAAGTGAGTCAGCTATCTGTATACATATATCCCCTCTTTTTTGGATTTCCTTGCCATTTAGGTAAGCACGGAGCATTGAGTAGAGTTCCCTGTGCTCTACAGTAGGTTCTCATTGGTGCTGTTTTGTCACTTAGTCATGTCCACCTCCTTTGTGACCCCATGGACTATAGCCCACCAGGCTCCTCTGTCCGTGGGATTTCCCCAGGCAAGAATACTGGAGTGGGTTGCCATTTCCTTCTCTAGGAGGTTCTCATTAGTTACCTATTTTATACATAGTATCACTAGTGTATATACATCAATCCCAATCTCCCAATTCATCCCGCCCCACCATTTACTTTTTTAAAAGACCTACCACTAACTGTACAACTAGTGTTACTACATCCCATTTTTCTTTTTTTTTTTTTAGAAATGTAGGCAACTTTAGCAGATTTCCTAAAAGAACTGGAACTCTATTTTCCACATACAGGTACAAAAATCTTCCAAAGAAGCATTTGAATTCTGTCACAGGACACACCCAGATCTTAAACTTGGAAGAGGCAAAAGAGGAGTGATAATAGGGCTGGACTAGGATGAGGCAGGGCTTCCCTGGTAGCTCAGCTGGTAAAGAATCCGCCTGCAGTGCAGGAGACACCAGTTCGATTCCTGGGTCGAAAAGATCCTCTGGAGAAGGGATAAGCTACCCACTTCAATATTCTTGGGCTTCCCTGGTGGCTCAGAGGGTAAAGAATCTGTCTGCAATGAGGGAGATATGGATTCAATCCCTTGGTTGGGAAGACCCCCTGGAGGAGGGCATGGCAACCCACCCCAGTATTCTTGCCTGGAAGATCCCCATGGACAGAGGAGCCTGGCAGTCTACAGTCCATGGGATCTCAAAGAGTCGGACACAACTGAGCGTGTCACACAGCACAGGGTGAGGCAAGAGTGGCTTCTGGCACAACAATGTTGGAGCCACTCCCTCTCTGGGTGCTTGCAAGTCCTGGCTCTGGGCAGTAATGCCATGAGGAGGTCAAGGCCATAGAACAATATTGACCTTGTTCTGTTTATTACCCTGACCTTGGCAAGGCCGAGCTTCTAAGAAGTGATCACTAGGAAACCTGTAAGGGGCTTGTTTCAACATTGTAATAGCAAAGCATCCCAAACTACTCCAGCGTCCCTTGAGGAATATGCCTAGACACAGGTTTCATATGGTAGAACTATATGCAGCTAGCAGAGATTTAGTTTATAAAGAAACATAATCCAGTGCTTATGCTCTAAGGGATTTGTAAGAAGTAGAAAAAGTGAATCGTATACAAAATATTGTTACATTCAACTTAAACACATACACTTGTACACAAAAGTATGAAAGGGGTTCAACCAGAATGTAACAGTGGTTGTGTTTAGCTGGTAGGATTGTGGGTGATATTTTTTTTCTTCTTTTTGCTTTATTTCTTTGAACAGGTTGTACTTCTTCTATGGAAATAATTTGGGCTAGATTAAGATGTTTAGAGATTCTGTAAAGATTATGGGACCCTGCCTCCTAAGTTCAAAACAAATTTTTAATAAAAAATTATAAATTATTAAGCAAGTGTAAAGGAATCTCAACAGTTTGTATTTTTTCCCATGATGTCTGCTACAGGGCTTTCCTAAAAATATCAGGTTTTTTTTTTTTTTTTTTTTAGTTTTGGTTACCTTTGCTTTCTTGTTTCTGGATCTAAACACATTTTAAGCCTCCTCTTGGATAATGCGGCATTCTAAAAGCAGACTAAACGTTTAAGTGTTAATTTTTTAAAAAAGGAAAAATAAGTATTTTAAGAAATGCAAGGGGGAAACTTATTAAATAGCCAGGAGACCTGGGTTAACAGACATGTAGAGAAGAGGTTGGTGGGGGAAAAGGAAACAGGGGAACTGGACATTGTTGTTGAGCAGGAAACAAGACCCAGAAGAGACACCCATCACACTGCCCGAAAAGAAAGAGGGTGAGAACACTTAGGGGACTAGTAGCTCTGTATCTCTGTGCTTCCGCCCCGAGTGCAGCCCTGGCCTAAAAAGAGCAGCCCTGAAGTTCTGCCTGTTTCTCTCTGCAATTCAGATTCAGCTGATGCCCCAGTCCCCGCACACCAGAGCCGGAGTCAGAACCTGACTCTCTACCGGAGCTTCTGTGCCATGAAGTACGCCATCTATGCCCTGTGCGTCAGCTCACACCAGCACTCCCAGTGCCAGCAGTGCAAAGACGGTCCCTCTGAGGACCTGGCCTCGGTTGTGGAGCCCGTGAACGATCCTCTCCCCTCCCCAGGTACAGCGCCGCCCTCACCCCTTCCCCGGCAGAAGCTGGGCACAACCTGCCTCAGGAGGCTCTTTGCGTGGGAACACTTTTCCACCGGGATTGGAAGGTGGCCTTTTATTATGCCCATGATTAATTTCTTCCATTTATCAGCCTCCATGAATCAAAGGGACAGGGAGAAAGCAAGTGATTTGTATAACTTCTCAGAGTCTGATCTCCTAATACAATGTTTTCCAAATGCTTTTTTTTTAACTCAATCCACAGTAGGTAGTATTTCACATCACTCCAGTTTGTACGTAGGTACATAATTTGTGCTTTTATGTGTATGTACATATGTGACGTAAACTGAAAGAGGGCTGCCCTGGTGGCTCAGTGGTAAAGAATCTGCCTGCCAATGCAGGAGATGCATGTGCGATCCCTGAGTCAGGAAGATCCCCTGGAGAAGGAAATGGCAACCCACTCCAGTATTCTTGCCTAAGAAATCCCACGGACAGGAGCCTGGTGGGCTACAGTCCTTGGGGATCACCAAAGAGACACAACTTAGCAACTAAACAACAACAAAACTGAAATAAGTTTTAAGAAACATTGCTTACCCTTCCAAACAGAGCACACTCCAGATTATTTTTCTGTTTTATTTCGTTTTTTCAAATGCAGCTAAGTCAGTGTCATGGGTCACAGCCTACAGTTTGAAAGAATCTTCTGTCCTATTCCCTCCCATTTTTCTTAATAACTTGCAACTCCTTACCTTGCCTTCCGTGACTAGTGTTCAGATATCTCTCCCTTGCAGCTTTGGAATAGACCTTCATCTCTGAGCGTGGTTATTTTTGACCAGTGAGTATGTCTTAAGCGATCTGGGTAGCCTGTGGTCACCTGTAGTGTAACAGTGAGTGAAAATGGGGAATGAGGGATAAGGAGTCTCCAGGCTGCCTTCATTGTAGGAACTGAAATATGGAGAGCTTCTCCAAGATGAGGAATAATGTAATTTCAAAAAGCAGAAACAAAATTATGAGTGCTCAGTCAGCTGCATTTTTAGTTAAGGGAACAAAATCTTTCTACAAATCTTGAAGACATGGCTCAGCAGTCTCATTTTTCTGACTGTAACCACGGTTCCCTGAGTCTTTACAAAGAAAGAAAAGAGTTAAAGTTGGGGGAGTGTTTGAGTCTGGCAAGTGCTGTTTCTAATGTTTGCATTTTTTCTCTTTCCTTCTCCTTCTCTGGCTTCTTCTCTTACCCACACTGCTTCAGGTGCTTCAGATCTCTTCTCAACGTACCTGGCCAGGTGTCAACAGTATCTGTGCAGTATTCCTGACTCTCTGCGCCTGGAACTTCTAGAAAACATCTTCTCATTGCTCTTCATCACCTCTGCCGATCTTCACCCAGAGCCTCACCTGCCCGAGGACTACGCTGAGGATGATGATGTTGAGGGGAAGGGCCCGCTGGGTTTGAGGTCCCCATCAGAGAGCCCTCAGCACATAGCACAGCCTGAGAGGAGGTCAGAACAGGGTGCCCTGGGCACCACCAGGAGCCTGGCCTACACAGTTCCAAGCTGTCCAAAGCCAGAGCCAAAAGACAGTTCCCGGGAGCGTCACGGGCACAGCTTTTTGGACCTAAAGCACTTTACGAGCGGTGTCAGTGGGTTCCTGGCTGATGAATTTTCGATAGGGGCCTTCCTCAGGCTGCTCCAGGAGCAGCTGGATGAGCTGAGCAGCCACGGCCCTCCTGAGAAGCCAAAGCTGCTGGAAGGCCAGAGCGGCTCAGGCAGCAGAGATGGACTGCAGGGTCGCCTACACCAGTTCTCCAAGTTTCTCTCGGAGGCCCAATGGAGGTACAAGGTGGTGACCAGCATCCAGGGCTCAGGTGAGAGGAGATAACAGAAAGGGAGGAGGGAGAAAAATCTCGGGAATATGGGAGAGAGCTAGGAGTGCATAGAGCCAACTAGCTCCAGGCACATCACCAGAGCCACCCCTGTCAGAACTCGAGGACTGTTCCATGGCTTACAGTCCAGTTCAGATCTTCCCTGTTATTACCCCAGGAGGTGGACCAACTCAAAACTAGTCACCCTCGAAGGGAGGAGGGGCAGTATAGGAGTAGGGGAGTGAGAGGTACAAACAGCTAGGTATAAAATAAGCTACAAGGATATATTGTACAACACAGGGAATAGGGCCAACATTTATAACTATAAATGGAATATAACCTTTAAAAACTGTGAATCACTATATTGTGCAATACTAACATACAATATTACATTATATGTTATATATAACCTGTAACTTATATAATATTGTACACCTGTAACATATAATACTGTACAGCAGCAGTGATACATCAATTAGAAAAAAAAATTGGTCACCCTCCCATATGACCCACTGGGTTTGCTGTTTCAGAGGAACAACCCTCCCGAAGATACCGACCCATCACCACTCGGCACCCCAGTCTCCGCCGGGGTCGTCGGACAAGAAGGAGCCGGGCAGGTAATCTGAAGAGCTCTCCCCCTGCCTCCATCCCACGCACTAGGCAGGTGGTGTATTGCTGCTTGTCTAATATTCTTAAAGCAGTCAAGCAATTCTTAAAGTATCTTTTTTTCTAAATTGTTATTAATTTATTTGACTATGCTAGGTCTTAGGGGTGGCATGTGGGATCTAGTTCCCTGACGAGGGATCCAGCCTGGGCCCCCTGCACTAGCCACTGGACTACCCAAAGACAAAGTATCTTAGAGCAATTCCAGATAAAGTACAAACAAAAGTGGTCTAAGATTATCCTAATCCCACTCCCCTAAAATAACCCTTGCTTATAGTTTTCTTCCAGAAATTCTCTATGCAATGTAAGCATATATATCATTTTAGATATATGTGCCTAAAATTGCTGCAGTTGTGTCCACCTGTGTAATCCTATGGACCACAGCCCTCCAGTCTCCTCTGTCCATGGGATTCTCCAGGAAAGAATACTCGACTGGGTTGCCATGCCCTCCTCCAGGGGATCTTCCCAACCCAGGGATCAAACTTGTATCTCTTGCATCTCCTACATTGGCAGGCAGGTTCTTTACCACTAGCACCACCTGGGAAGATATATAGATGCATTGTTACTATATATAGAGAACTGCAACTTCCTTTTTTCACTTATATCCTCTTACATATGTAAATGTATCATACTCTCTATTGAGAACTCACTTCACTAATTTTAAAGGCTGCTTAGGAGTCCATTGTCCTATGTACCCTTTTGTGGGCATTTAAATTGTTTCAGTTTTTTGCTCCTATAAACAGTGCTACAGTAAACAACCTAGTATGTATGTCTGTGCATCCTTGTGTGTGTATATCTATAATATAGATAGCAGTTTAACAGAAAGTCAAAGTATATGTGGGTACAGAATATAGATGTAACAAATTGCCCCCCAAAAAGGCAGGCCAATTTACATTCCCATCATCTATATGTGAATGCCTGTTTGCATATACACTCATCAAAAATGAGCAGTATCAAAAAAAAGCAATGAGTAGTATCAGACTTTTTTTAATCTTTGATTAATATACTAATAGTGTGTCATCAATTTAATACTTATTTTTAGTTTGAGATTGTATGTCTTTTCATACATCTATTGGCCATTTATAATTTTCAGTCTCAGGTCCATATTTTCTATTGGGTTTGTCTTTCTTGTAGAATTGTTAGAAGCTCTTTATACCTGAAGGAAAATATTCTGCCATTATGTGCTACAAGCTTTGCTCCATTTTGTCTATTGAGCATTATACAGAAGTATTAAATTTTGGATAGTCATATTCCATTATGATTTTGTTAGTTTTTAAATAATTAACAGGGAATTCATAAATAGTTTCCTGTGCCCTAAAAAATACTGGGTATTTTGAGGGAGGTGAATGAGGCATAAACCAGGACTTTGCCTTTGAAGAATTTATAATTTACCTGCATAGGCAGTACACATGAAAAACTTAAACTGCCCAGAGGCATGGCCTGAAAACAGAATAGATCTCTTGGAAGGGAAGGTCAGCATAGCCTGAAAAGGCAAAGAAACAGGTTTTATGAAAGAACTGACTATTGAACCAAACATAGAAGAATGAGTCGGCTTTAGATAAGTGGCAATGAGAGATACAAGCATCCTGGCCGGGCTGGAGGATACGGAGAGAGAAACATGGAAAACTTAAAAGGCTGAGCCCCTTAAGTGACTCAGTTAATTGGAGTCAAAAGGCATATTTTGCATCCACCTGACTGATCCAGCTCCGGATACACAGTTCATTTTCTCTTTCCTGCAGCTGTCTGTTCCTTCCCCATAGTAAGCCAAGGAGGCTGCCTTATGTGGCCAGACATTACCCTCGAATTACATATTGATCACAACAAGGAATAGCAAGCCTCCCTTGAAAGCCCCAGCACTTCAGGAAAGCAAGTGTTGAGAAGAAGATGCTTTTTCTCCAGGGCTTTGCCCTTCAATATCATGGTCTTCAGCCTGCCTGGCCTTATACTTTGGTTCTCTACTCTTTCAAGTATGAGGACCACCTTTTCTATGTCAGAAAATTTTGTGACCCTCTTTGGTACCCTAGGCTTCCCTGGTGGTTCAGACGGTAAAGCGTCTGTCTGCAATGCGGGAGACCTGGGCTCGATCCCTGGGTCAGGAAGATCCCCTGGAGAAGGATATGGCAGCCCACTCCAGTACTCTTGCCTGGAAAATCTCATGGACAGAGGAACCTGGTAGGCTACAGTTCATGGGATCGCAAAGAGTTGGACACGACTGAGCGACTTCTCTCTTCTCTTTGGCACCCTACTGCTTCCTGGCTGTAATAGTTGTGCTTTTATTTTTTTTCAGACTGTTGACAGTGCTTAGTGGGCAGATGAGAGTTGGTGACCCCTAGAAGTAATTTGAAAGCTCCTAGGGCTCTGAGACCCAGAGCTTATAAACCACTGGTATAAGCGACTGCCCAAATGAGCACTGGGGTCATATTAAGCCCTCCCTGGGGCCATCAGTGTGCCCAGGGAGCGGTCCAGCCTCGCTCTCACTTCTTGGGCCCACTCCTGCAGCTGTTGCTCTAGCACCTTCACCCAGACTCTGAGTCGCTCCACTCACCCCAGCTCCTGACCCTACTCCTCTTCCAGGGCCGGCACCCCTCCCTGGAGTTGTGTATCTTCATGCTGGGGGGGAGGCGGGCCATCAGCTGAGGAAGCCTGGAGCCTTCCAGAATGAGACTAAGAAGATGGATCCCATTTCTCAGAGTGCTCAGAAGGAGCAGCTGGACTGAGATAGGAGGAAATTCCCTTCCCTGCAAGGGGAGCAATACAGCTCAGCTGAAAGGAATAAAGACTCACCACTGGGGCAAAAAAAAGAATTTTATATATATATTTATATATATATTTACATATATATATATATAGGTCCATATATATTTACACACACACATATATATATATATAGGTCCATAGGAACTTGGTGTTTTGCTGTAGAAAGAGCCACTGGTGTAGTAACTACTCATTATCTTTTCACTCTACCCAGATCTCGGCTTTCAAGCTAACTTCTCACTTTCTTTACTGTAAGGTATTGATGGCTGATATTCTCTGTTTCTTCCTAATACCTCTAGATGACCGGGACAAAGGTTCCAAACCATCCCTGGAAAATACAAGTAGTGAACTGAGCACAAGTACTTCAGGTATGGGTGTCCCCACCAGTTGCCAACTTCCAGTAACTTTGCCCTGATAGAGTTGTCATACACCCAGGTGTGAAACCTTGGACTGAGCAGTTCTTGCTTGCATTCAGCAGTGAAGGGGCTATTTCCCTATCAGCTGAGTTACCCATCAGTAGAGAGAAACAGAGGTAAATACCCAAGGAAAGTAGTTGGTACATAAGTCTTATATTTAAAGATGATAGCATATTAACAGATACACACTACTGTATATAAAATAGACAAGGATTTACTGGGTAGCACAGGGAACTATACTTATTATCTTATAATAACCAGTAAAGGAAAAGAATTTTTAAAAAGAGTACATGTAACCAAATCACTTTCTGTGCACCTGAAAGTAATGCAATATTAACTATACTTCAACTGTACTTCAAATTTAAGAAGAAGAGAAAAAGATGATAGCATAGGTGTGCCCTTCATTTGAGGAAAAATCAAGATCTATTTACAGACCTTTTAGAGGACTTTGAGAAGGATAGGAGTTTGGCAGCTGGTGACAGAATCGTTTTTCCTCAATTTCTATCCCTTCCGTGGCCGCCCATGTTCCTGTATCCCAACAGAGGGAAGTCTGAGTGCTGCGTCTGGGAAGAATGAGCTGGAGGGCCGGTTGCAGTCCCAACCTCACAGTTCACTCATCCCCATGATGTTCTCCCCACCTGAGTCACTGCTGGCATCCTGCATCCTCCGGGGGAACTTTGCAGAAGCCCACCAGGTGAGGCAGGTTCTTGTGCAACAGATGTTAGGAGCCTAGGCCTCACCTTGTCACAGTAAAGAGCGCTAAGGCAGCCTTTTACCGTCTAGGACCCACGGGGCCACAGGTAGAGGCAGATGTGTGTGCAGCCAGAGCCACTTGGGTGTGTCTGAGGGCCCATGTCCAGCAGAAGAAGCAGGAGGGAGTTTGCATGTATGGAACCCCATCTTGAGCACTGTGTATTTCAAGATCCAGCCAGGAAGAGATTTAAGCTGTTGAATCATTTGTTTTCTTAACATAAATGGTGTTTTAGCAAGATAAAATATTGGGTGGCAATCAAAGCATTGAAAGATTTTTATATCTTTGCTTGTAGTCCTTGTCTGAACATATATGTGGTTTTATATAGTTAGAAATCACTGTGCAGACCATTTTTAACAAAAAATAGAATGCCAGTTCAATATGCAGGAAGTGGAGGGGACTAGCAAACTGGAAGGTTCATGTGTGTATGGGAAATTGCAGGGAGTGAAAACCAGAAAGACCCGTACTCCCTCTGAGCTACTCTCTCTGAGCTTTGATATCCTCACCTGAAAACTGGAGTTAAATGTAATACCTGCTTGTGCTACCTCCTGGAATGTTAAAAGGATTGTTTGCAAGCTGTGAGAAATACAGGAATCCTCTGCTATTGTTTAAATGTAATAGCATAAAAACCCACTATTCTAATTTTTAAAACCCTCTTGTTGTACTTATGATGCCTATTCTGGTCCCTTAACACACAGGTCAGAATTTTTCTTTCATATGAGTTTACATGGAAACAGCCATGCGATGGGATAATTTTTGTTTAACTTCTTCCGACACATTTTAGATCTTGTATTTTAATAACAGTGACAATTCTGTTGCTCTCAGGAGGATAGGACTCTCACTAGCCTTTCTGACACCCAAACCAAGAAGTCAGTTGTGAGGTCCCCGATGCTTTACCACTAAAGTCCTCACTTCCTTTTCAGAGGCTTTGAGTTTTTCTTTTTTTTTCTTTTTTAATAAAAGTTTTTTAACCTGGTTACAGAGCAAGTTTTGCATATAAGAAAATGCCAAAAAGTTTTAACCAGAAAATAAAATTATTTTTAATCTTATTGTCCAGAGCAACCAATACTAAAGATAAAAGTATATATTTTGCCAATGTTTTTCTGAAATATATGTGACCTTTATATAGAGCCAAGATCACTTTGAATCTAAAATTTTAGTGCCTTTTCTACATTTTAAATATTTGCTCTGTAACTGATTTTAGTGACTTTATCTGATCATGTAGCTGCATTTGACCATTCACCTGTTAACTCAACACTTAACATTATTTTCAATCCTGTAATCATTGTAATAACTAGTGTCAAGATTATCACTTTTACACATTAAGACTTTGGAATTTTTTCCTTACGAAAGTTTCTCATAAAAACAACTGAGTCAAAGAATATAAACAGTTTTAAAGCTCCATAGATTGCCAAATTGCTTTTCAAAAAAGATTGTGACAGCTCATTCTACCACCACCCCCTGAGGGTTTATTTTTATACTTTGTCCTTATGATAGATGCAAAGTAGTATGATTTTTAAATTCCCTGGATTACTTGGAAGGGAAGGCATTTTTTCATCTGTGTGTTAGCCACATGTATTTTCTCTTTGAAACTGTCCACATCATTTGCCTATATTCTGCTGGGGTTTTGGTGACTCTCTTGCTGACTTTCATGAGTTATTTCTACATTTGATCTACTCTCTGCATATCTAACACTCTTTCAGCCCCACAAAGCAACTGTCTCAGGGCCAGAGGCTGATGACTGGCAAGATTTCAGATCTGTAGACTCTCCCCACTCCAGCAGGCCCACCCAAAGCCACACTCCTTCCTTTCCTGTGACAGGTGGTGTTCACCTTCAACCTGAAGTCTTCACACAGTTCTGGGGAGCTGATGTTCATGGAGCGCTACCAGGAGGTGATCCAGGAGCTGGCCCGAGTAGAACATAAAATCGAAAACCAGAACTCAGACGGGGGTAGCAGCACCATCCGAAGAACAGGCAGTGGCCGCTCCACCCTGCAGGCCATTGGCAGCGCTGCTGCCGCAGGTCCGGCTTCCCTCTTGTCGGGTGGTAGGGGAGTTGTGGGAGGAGGGTTTGGGGGAGAAACCACCCAAACCAGAGGCTCACCATGAAGATGAACAGAAACCCAGGGCAGGACGCTTGCCTTGAAGAACAGCAGTCCTGATACCCTCCAAGTCATTTTCTAGCTGCAACCCACTTTGCTGACCACAGTGGTCACTTACCTGCCACTCGAACTGTTCCATTAAGCCTGTCCTACGTGACTTATACTGAGGAGTGTGAATGCAGTTTCCTCCATGGGTTTTGATGGCATTATCTTGAGCTTTGGGAATTGATTACTGTATTTTCTTCCCATATAGTTATTCAGGGATTATTTACGTCCCTAAAAAGTGAAGAAGTTTTGTCTAACATCTGTGGCCCGGGGTGCTCAGGTCTCCAGGCCCACCCTTGGCTGTACTGCAGAAAGAGCTCCTCCTTTCATTATTTCTTGAAAGTGGAATCTTGTCCCATGTTTTTACATCTTTTGCTGGTCTAGGCTCTATATATCAAGTTACCATCACACACTGCCCTTTCTATATGCTCCCAGAAATTTTCTTAACAAATTCAAAAGAATATATGCATATGCTTTTTGTTTTTAATATGAACATGCTCTTATAACAAGTACTATTTTCTGCTTTGGTTTTTTAGCAATATATTTTAGAGATCTTTTCAGATGAGCACACACAGACCTATCGCATTCTTCCTCAGCCTACTTTTAGGCCCCACCTGGAAGAAACCTCACTCTTCCCGACCTTATAACTACTTCTCAAAATAAAAGTGGTAGTGAGCATCATTTTAACCTCTTGCCTTTTACCCCCACCTCTTGGTGGCCAGGGATGGTATTTTATTCCATCTCTGATGTGACCGACAAGCTGCTCAGCACCTCTGGAGACTCCATCCCCACGCTCCAGGAGGACTTTTGGATAAGCAGTAGCCCGGTAGAGCTCACTGCTCCCCTGAAAGAGGTTCTGGAAGACCTCAGCCCGCCCGCCATGGCTGCGTTTGACCTGGCTTGCTCACAGTGCCAGCTCTGGAAAACCGGCAAGCAGCTCTTGGAAACAGCTGAACGGCGCCTTAATAACAGCCTTGAGAGTCAGGGTGAGTATGCTTCTTTCACATGATCCCTTTATTCTCAGAGAAGGAGACAGGGTTCTGAGATGCTTGATAATTGTACAGGAAGAAAGTTACTGGGGAAGGAGGGACAAGGAGAAAGGGTTGTTTTTTTTTATTTCTTCATGTCCAATCTGGTGAATAGTCTGCTGAATAGAGTCTCACCTTTTTTTTTTTTTTTTAATTTATTTTATTTTTGGCTGTGCTGGGTCTTTGCTGTTTCTCTGGTTGCAGAGAGCCAGGCTTCTCTCTAGGTGCAGTGCTTGGACTTCTCACTGCAGTGGCTTCTCTTGTTGCAGAGCATGGGCTCTAGGGCGCGAGGGATTCCATAGTTGTAGCCCCCCGGCTCTAGAGCACAGGCTCAATAGTTGTGGCATGAGGGCTTATTTGCTCTGTGGCACGTGGAATCTTCCCAGATCAGGGATCGAACACGTGTCTCCTGCATTGGCAGGTGGATTCTTTACCACTGAGCCACCAGGAAAGCCTAAGAATATCATCTTCTTAACAGACTTAACAGTCTACAGTCATTTGGGGAAGTTTTCTTCTGGTTTATAAACTCAAGAAAGAGATATACATTCAAAATTAGTTTGAATGGCATTGGTGATACAGCGGTGAATATAGCTGCCTTCCAAAAATGGTACAAATGGAATTTGTGCCCCTAAACTGCATACCTCCTCCAGAGTGAATCCCACTTAACTTTAAACCTGGGTCTCAAACTTGTACACCAGGTATAAGGGAAAATTTTAGTGGATCACAGTTAAGGGGAGGATTGTGCCTTGAGGTTAATATCCCAGAATGTGTCTATGGAATTCTTGAAGGAATGAAGGTAGGGGAATGTGAAGAAAGAATTAGGCAAAGTTCCACTCCCCACCCATCCTTGATACACACACCCAACACTGGAAGGACTGACGAGGCAGAGAGAAATGAACATATTCTCTCTGAGTAATACAGAGGGAGGAATGGTGAACAGGTGTGATACGAATAGCCTTCCCTGGGTTCAGTGATTTGCTGGGAGAACTCACAGGACTCAGCATACAGTCATACTCATGGCTATAAATTATATCATCAAAAGGACACAAAACAAAATTAGCAAAGGGAAAAGGCTCATGGGATAAAGTCTGAAGGAAACCAGACATAAGCTTCCAGGAATTCTCTCCCACCAAAGTCACACGGGACATACTGAACTCCAGCAGTAAGTCGTGACAACAAATGTGAAATGTTGTCTACCAGAAGCTCATCAGTGACCCAGTGCCCAAGGTTTTTACTGGGGGGCTGTTGACAAAGGCACCCTCTGCCCAATATGTACCAAACTTCCAGACTCTCAGAAGGAAGGCCGGTGTTCAGCATAAACCACACCATACAAACAATTAAGGCACAACAGTCACTTCCATCATTTAGGGAAAATTTTATCAGTGTAGAAAACCATCTACCAGTCAAGTTCGGAGACGCCAGCCAAGGACCAACCTTGCCAACAAGCCTTTCTGAGGATAGCAGTCTCAGGCCTTCTGTGTTAACTCTTTTATGCACACCCTCCCAAATCACTTCTGAGCTGTTGGCTTGAAGTCCTTTAATGCTGACATAGTCCTTCTAAGAAAGTGTACTGTAGCATTCCCAATGCTGTTTTTACTGAACAGTTTACTTCCCCCTTATCTAGTACTTATATTCTAAAATGAGTGGAGATTGTATAATGTTCAGGCCAACTGGTTTCATGCCAATCAGAAATCAATTTAGTACCTACTGCATTTCCAAATTATCTGAAGTTTATGGGGTACAAGAGAGGTATAAGGAATAATCTCTGCATAAAGTTCTTTATAGTCTAGTCAGGGTATCAGGATACCATTTAAAACAATTAGAGAAGACAGGATCCCAGCTCAAGTTCTCAGCTGAGGAAGGTACCAACACAAATCCACAAGAAGTGCCTGGTTGGCTTGGGACAGCAATTCCCCAAGAATACCAGAGCTTCTGGGTCTGCTGCTGTGGACAGCTGAGGCATCTTGCCACAGATAGCCCTGGAACCACGGGCATGGAATACTCCAGGTTACTGGTCTGTTCAACCAGCACAGCACCTACCTCCCCCTTAATACTGAAGGAGATAAAACTTTACAATACAGGACTTTCCATCTCTGAAAGTACCTTATGTTTTTTCTTCATTCCCTCTTGATTCATCCATTTCCAGGTCGCCGGCTAGACCACGTATTCGTCAATGCTGATGGCATTCGAGGTTTTCCAGGCGTTCTTCAGCAGATCAGTAAGATTCTCAATTACCCACTTGTGTCAGCCGGGCAAATCAAATCAGGTGAGCTGCTTAGCTACCTTTTTTTAATTTCCTGGACTCAGAACTTTGGGTCAGCATCAGACCTGACTTTTTCTTTCTCATTTGCTCTCCATAGAGAGTGGCGAGGATAAAGGAGGAGGTCTCCCACGGTGCAGCATTGCCGAGCTGCTTCAGATGTGTTGGCCCAGCCTCACCGAGGACTGTGTAGCCAGCCACACCACCCTCTCTCAGCAGCTGGAGCAGATCCTGCAGTCGCTGAGAGAAGCACTAGAGCTGCCAGGTACTGCCCTTCTGCAAGGGAGCAGTTGAGGTTGAACTGGGGGAGGACACAGCAGAGTGTGAAGGAGCACGTTGGAGTGGAGGATTAGGACTCAGAAGTGGACCCTTGTATGTGTGTGCTGAGATGCTTCAGTCGTGTCTGACTCTTTGTGACCATATAGACTGTAGCCTGCCAGGCTCCTCTGTCCATGACATTCTCAAGAGTGGGTTGCCATGCCCTCCTCCAGGGGATCTTCCTGACCCAGGGATTGAACCCAAGTCTCCTGCATTAGCAGGAAGCCCAGAATTGGGCCCTACCAGCCCTCTAGTTAACCAGGACTGGTCTTGTAATTAATTCTACCTGTTTCCCCACCTCCTAAGTGAAGGGACGCTTAGCGCACCATTAGCTGGTACATGTCTCTCATTTCTAATGAAAGATGTACCCAGAAGTCACTCCATAAACATTGACCAAACCGTCCCCAAAAGAGTGCTGTGCATTTCACAGAGGAGTTCCACCCCAGAGACACTGGGGTGAAAATGGAACTCTTCGCCCTGATTTCTCCAGATTCAGAACTCTTCCAAGCTGAGAATGACATGCACAGGGAACCAACTTGGGATTGTAAAGTGAAAGTTGCTCAATTGTGTCCTGCTCTTTGCAACACCCGGGACTATACAGTCCATGGAATTCTCCAGGCCAGAATACTGGAGTGGCTAGCCTTTCCCTTCTCCAGGGGATCTTCCCAACCCAGCAATCGAACCCAGGTCTCCCACATTGCAGGCGGATTCTTTACCAGCTGAGCCACCAGGGAAGCCCAAGAATACTGGAGTGGGTAGCCTATCCCTTCTTCAGCAGATCTTCCCAACCCAGAAATTGAACCTGTGTCTCCTGCATTGCAGGCAGATTCTTTACCAACTGAGCTATCAGGGAAGCCCTTGGGATTGTGTAGCTGCCTTATAAGTGTAATACTCAAGCTGTAGGATGCCCCATGCAGTATATATTTGTATTTATATTTTATAAACTTAGGATTTTATAGCTGCCTTGTAAGTATAATTCCCAAGTATAGGATGCCCCATGCAGAACTGAACAGAGGCTCAGTACCCATATTGTGTTGGAAATTGACCCAAAGCCGAATGCACAGACTCAAGACTGCATGCCTTCTTCTTCCATAATTCTTCCCAGAGCCCAGGAGTACCCCACTCTCTTCCCTGGTGGAGCAGGTGGCCCAGAAAGCTCCCGAGGCTGAGGCCCACCCTGTGTATATCCAGGCTCAGCTCCTCCAGAAGAACCTGGGCAAGCAGACGGCAGCAGGCGGCAAGCAGACTGACTACATGGGCACCTTCTTCAGGTACTGCAGCACCCTGGCTGCTGTTCTCCTTCGGAGCCTGAGCTCTGAGCCAGGTAAGTAGCAGGAAAAAGGAAATACAGTCAGAACCGGCCCGCAAGTGTCTAGGGCAAGGAAGAAGAAGATACACAATGAAGAGGTTCTAGGTGCAGCAATAGCCAAGGACACTAGATTCATTAGGTCCTCTCTTATTTACCTCTGCGTTTTACTCACCTTTATCTCCCCGATGCCTCATACAGTAGTACAGCACATGAGAGTATTCAGTACATTTTGACGGCATTAATGACTCAAAAATACTCTCTCAGATCTTTGATCTACTGTGGATGTGAGAACTGAGAAGAGGCATTGAGTCTCTGTTTAAAATGCCAGACGTTTACTCGAGTCCACAGAGCAAGTATTACCTGCACTTCAGTCGCATGGAAAGGAGCAGAAATTGCTATTTATGGCTAGACCTGTTCACTGAAGTGTGTCTGTGGTTGGAATTCTCTAGAACAGTGGTAAGGCATACATAAACCTGTGATCAGCATCATGTCCAGAATACCTTTTACCTAGAAAAATAACAATGAAAGGACTTGCCATGTAGTTTTGACACTACTTTTTTTGTTGTTGATTCTGGAAAATAGGGCTCTGAATGTTGCAGTCAGTGATGCAAAGATCACTTTCTTTACTTTTGCAGATCACGTGGAGGTCAAGGTAGGAAACCCCTTTGTTCTCCTGCAACAAAGCTCTTCCCAACTGGTGTCACACCTCCTGCTTGAGCGACAAGTACCCCCAGACAGGTAGGAGCCACCCCGTGGGAGTCAATCATGGGCCTTCCTAACTGTTTCATCAAGGAAACCAAGGGCTCAGTGGGACTATGTTTGAGTTCAGTACAGGAAGGGGGGATTTCTTCGACTTTTCCATTAATTTGCAGTTACTCTTCTGCAGGCTTCATTAAAATTCAGCATGCCTTGTTTCTTCCTATCCACATCTAAATAAAGGGGTTAAAATCAGATTAAAAACAAATAAATAAAATTAAGGGATAACGCTAGTTAAGAGTAGGCAAAAATCCAAAACGTTGATAACACAATTAGTTGGCTAGGCTGTAGGAAAACAAGCATTCTCACAGCCCCTGTAGGAAAGCAATTTGTCCATGTCCACTAGAATGACGATCTGCTTTTTTGACATTTTTGGCAGTCCACATTGGGAAGTTTACCCTAAACTTTATTATACATATGAAAAATGCTGTATGTACTAAGTCATTTTATCTCTCCCTCCAGGCTGGCAGCCCTCCTGGCCCGAGAGGGTCTGAGCCTGAGCGTGCCGCAGGTCATTGTCAACTGCTGCTGCGAGCCCCTCACCCTCTGCTCCTCCCGGCAGAGCCAGCAGACATCGGCCCTTCTGATCCACCTGGGCACTCTGGCCCAGCTGCACGCCTCCCACTGCCTAGATGACATCCCACTTTCCTCGCTGAGCTCCCCGAAGTCAACTGAGAACTCCGCACTGGAGAGAAAGCCCCCTTCCTCCCCGAGGGATTCATTACCCCCAGCCCTCACCTCCTCCGCCTTGGCCTTTCTGAAGTCCCGCTCGAAGCTGCTGGCTACTGTGGCCTGTCTGGGGGCTTCCCGGGGGTCAAAGGTCACCAAGTCCAGCTTGTCATGGAAGGAGCTTCGTGGCCGCAGGGAAGTGCCTCTGACGGCCGAGCAGGTAGCCCGCGAGTGTGAGCGCCTCCTGGAACAGTTCCCTCTGCTGGAGGCCTCCCTCCTGGCTGCCTGGGAACCCCTCCGAGGGTCCTCTGAGCAGGGGCAGAGTCTGGCCGCGAGTCTCTGTGGCCGGGCCAGTCTCTCTACCGTCCTCCTGGGACTCCATTCTCCCGCTGCCCTGGACGTGCTCACCGAAGCCTTCGAGGAAGCCCTGGTGGCTAGAGATTGGCGCCGGGCCCTTCAGCTCACTAATGTGTACGGACGAGATGTGGATGACTTGAGCAGCATCCAGGATGCGGTCTTGAGCTGTGCGGCAGCTTGTGGTGAGCGGAAAGCTGTGTCTCCCTCCTTCAGCAGTGGTAATAACACTGAGAGTTCACCGAGTGGATCATCGCGTCTGATCCTCACAGGAACTCTAGACAAAGGTGCCACCGTGGTCTGATGATACTGAGAGGCGAGCCAGACCCAGAGTGTGGGAACTGCCCAGGATAGTCAGTGGTGGAGCAGAGCTTAGAACCCAAGCCCATCAAATTTAGGACAGGCACTCATAACCAGTATTCTCAACCCTGCATATCAGAATCGTTGTCAAATGTTATAGACTACAGATATCTGAGCCCCATTTCCAGAAGCCCCTGATAAGGTTCAGGCAAGTGTTTGCTTTAAAAGAGCAGTCAGGATAGTTTTTCTGTGAAGGGCTTTGTAGGCTCTATAAGCTTGGTGGCAACCACTCGGATCTCTCATTACAGCATGAAGACAGCCATAAACCATAAACAAGTGAGCCTGGCTGTCTTCTAATAAATCTTTATAAAAACAGACCCTAAGGGTCTTCCCTGGTGGTAAAAAACTCACTTGCCAATGCAGGAGGCACTGGTTCGATCCCTAATCCAGGAAGATCCCACCTGCTGGCAGAGCCCAACAGAACCCGTGGGACCACAGCTATTGAGGTGGTCACCGTGCTCTAGAGCCCCCCACAATGAGAAGCCACAACCACAACCTGTGCTCTAGAGCCCAGCACAATGAGATGCCTGCACACCACAACTAGAAAGTTGCCCCTGCTCACTGCAACTAGAGAAAACCTGGGCAGTGACAAAGACCTAGTGCACTCAAGAGTAAATAAACAAATGATTTTTTTAAATCATTTAAAACACACACACATACAGGGGCCCGTTAGTCAACTCCTACTGTAAAAGCTCCCCAGGAGACTGATGTACCCAGAGGTGAGAGTGGTGACCTTCAGCCCTCCACTAGGGGGAGCAAGAGCCAGGCCGACTGTGGTGGGGGCCTTGGCTTCTCTATGGAAAGGAGAAAATCCTTCCTTGAGAAGGTGGAGAAATCCACTGACCAGCTCCGAGGTCTTAATGGCTTGGAGTCTGTGTTTCAGCTCTGTGATGTGGGAGTGTGAGAGAGAGAGCTGCTAAGTAAAAACAACAGTGTAAAAAAAAAAAAAACCTAGTTTGCCTGCAGTAACTTTCAAGTCATAATATAGGACACAGCATGGAAATTACAGGGAAAACCGAAAGTTCTGCTGACAAGTTGAGTCTGAAACAGTGCTGTGTATGCAGCTTGCCAAACCATGGAGCGCCTCATCTGTTCTTCTGTCTTCTCTCTTTTCATTCTTTCTCCCTTTTTTCCTTCCTTTCTCCTCTTCTTTTCTCCACCTCTCTCTTCAAAAAGTCCCATGACTTTGATTTCATTTGCATAACAAGAAACAAGATATAGCATCTGTCCTCATCATAGAATTGTTCCAAGTGTAAAAACTAATTCGGGTCAGATGTATCTTCAGGATCCTCCCAACTCCTGTTTTGTGAAGTTGAACACAGCCCTTCTCTTAAGGAGTAACCTGGACTCTTGAGCTCCTGTGCCAGGCTTACTGAACATCTTTTTGTCTTGTAGACAAAGAAGGTTGGCAGTACCTGTTTGCTGTGAAGGATGCATGTCTGAGAAGTCGGCTAACACTGCAGTTTGTGGACCGGTGGCCCCTGGAGTGGTGCCTGGAGATCCTGGCCTACTGCCTTTCAGACACAGCTATCCAAGATGGGCTGGAGTGTGAGCTACAGAGAAAGCTCACGGAGCTGCAGGTGTATCAGAAGGTATAGGACCTGGCATCAAGGGAAAGGAAATAGGCCTCTCACCCTGTTACCAGCTCCAGCCTGTTCTCATGTGATGGTGGATTTTAAGAAACAAAATCTAGGCCTGGCTATTTCTCTGTATCTAGCTTCTGTTCTTAGATGAATATCAATAGAGTCCCTTATATGGTTCCTATTTTATTGACTCCTGTGATTTTAAATATATATGTGTCAGATGTGGATTAAAAATCATAACAACAGTAACACTGGAATGATGCTCTACAGTCTGAAAAGCATCTTTTTTTA
The DNA here is from genome assembly GCF_054371585.1 of Giraffa tippelskirchi. NCBI lineage: Eukaryota > Metazoa > Chordata > Mammalia > Artiodactyla > Giraffidae > Giraffa > Giraffa tippelskirchi. Next base: position 139,845,832 of record NC_137281.1, on the reverse strand, counting down.
TGTGTAGGCATACCTTTCTTTTCTTTGCTGCCCTTTGCTTTTTTGCACTTTGCAGATACTACATTTTTTACAATTGAAGGTCTGTGACAACCCTGCGTTGAGTCTCTCTTGGCATCATTTGTCCAATAGCATTTACTCTCTTCATGTCTCTGTGTCACAGTTTGAGAATTCTCACCGTATTTCAAGCTTTTTCATTTTTATTATATTTGTCATGGTGGTCTGTGATCAGTGAACTCTGATGTTGCTGTTGCAAAAAGATTACACCTGGATGAAGGCTCAGATGCTAAAAAATAGCATTGTTTAGCAATAAAATATTTAATTAAGGCATGTGCATTTTTCAGACAGTGCACAATTTGTAGACTACAGTATAGTGTAAACATAACTTTATTTGCACTGGGAAGCAGTGTGACTGCTTTCGTGTGACTCACTTTATTATAATATTCACTTTGCCGTGGTCTGGAACTAAACCTGCAGTATCCCCAAGGAATACCTCTATATTTGAGCTTTGTGTACATTTTATGTATATGGTGTCTTTTTGTTAGTGGTGGTCAAGAGTTTTTATAGAATTTAATCTCTGTCTTCTTTAAAGATTATTTTGAGCTTCAGTTATATTTCAGTGTTGCTGTTGTTCAGTCGCCTAGTCGTGTCTGACTCTGTGTGACCCCATGGACTACAGCACACCAGGCTCCCCTGTCCTTTAGGGGAGTTTGCTCAAATTCATGTCCATTGAGTCAGTGATGCTATCTAACCATCTCACCCTCTGCCACCCCCTTCTCTTTTTTGCCTTCAATCTTTCACTCCATCAGGGTCTTTTCTAATGAGTCGGCTCTTTACATCAGGTGGCCAAAGTATTGGAGCTTCAGTGTCAGTCCTTCCAAGAAATATTCAGGGTTAATTTCCTTTAGGATTGACTGATTTTATCTCCTTGCAGTTCAATAGACTTCAGGAATCTTCTCCAGTACCACAATTCAGAAACATCAATTCGGTGGCACCCAGCCTCCCTTATGGTCCAATTCTCACTTCTATACCTGACTACTGGAAAAACCATAGCTTTGACTAGACAGACCTTTGTCGGCAGTGATGTCTCTGCTTTTTAATACACTGTCTAGGTTTGTCATGGCTTTTCTTCCAAGGAGCAAGCGTCTTTTAATTTCATGGCTGCAGTCACTGTCCATAGTGATTTTGGAGACCAGGAAGATAAACTCTGTCACTGCTTACATTTTTTTCCGTTCTATTTGCCGTCAAGTGATGGGACTGGATGCTATAATCTTCGTTTTTTGAATGTTGAATTTTAAGTCAGCTTTTTCACTCTCCTCTTTCATCTTCATCAAGAGACTTTTTAGTTCCCTTTCACTTTCTGCCATTTAGAGTGGTATCATCTGCATATCTGAGGTTGTTGATATTTCTCCCAGCAATCTTGATTCCAGCTTGTGATTCATCCAGCTCAGCATTTTACACGATGTACTCTGCATATCTTGTCATACTCCTTTTCCAATTTTGAACCAGTCTGTTGTTTCATGTCCAATTCTAACTGTTGCTTCTTGACCCACATACAAGTTTCTTAGGAAACAGGTAAGGTGGTCTGGTATTCCCATCTCTTTAAGAATTTTGCCTTCTTGCACTTCTTTTTCTTGGGGATGGTTTTGGTCACCATCTCCTGTACAGTGTTACAAACCTCTGTCCATAGTTCTTCAGGCACTCCATCTAACAGATCTAATCCCTTGAATCTATTTGTCACCTCCACTATATAATCGTAAGGGATTTGATTTAGGTCATACCTGAATGACCTAGTGGTTTTCCCTACTTTCTTCAATTTAAGCATGAATTTTGCAATAAGGAGCTCATGATCTGAGCCATAGTCAGCTCCTGGTCTTGTTTTTGCTGACTGTATAGAGTTTCTCCATCTTCAGCTGCGAAGAACATAATCTGATTTTGATATTGACCATTTGGTGATGTCCATGTGTAGAGTCATCTCTTGCTTGGGTTGTTGGGAAAGGGTGTTTACTAAGACCTATGTGTTCTCTTGCAAAGCTCTGTTAGCCTCTGTCCAGGTTCATTTTGTACTCCAAGGCCAAACTTACCTGTTCCTCCAGGTATCTCTTGCCTTCCTACTCTTGCATTCCAATCCACTATGATGAAAAGGACACCTTTTTTTGGTGTTAGTTGTAGAAGGTCTTATAGGTCTTCATAGAGCTGGTCAACTTCAGCTTCTTCGGCATTAGCGGTTGGGGCTTAGACTTGGATTACTCTGATATTGAGTGGTTTGCCTTGGAAACGAACAGAGATCATTCTGTCGTTTTTGAAACTGCACCCAAGTACTGCATTTCGGATTCTTTTGTTGACTATGAGGGCTACTCCATTTCTTGTAAGAAATTGTTGCCCACAGTAGTAGATATAATGGTCATCTGAATTAGATTCACCCATTCCCATCCATTTTAGTTGGCTGATTCCTAAGATGTCAGTGTTCACTCATGCCATCTCCTGCTTGATCATGTCCAATTTACCTTGATTCAGGACCTAACATTTCAGGTTCCTGTGCAGTATTGCTGTATACAGCATTGGACTTTACTTTCATCACCAGACACATCCACAATTGAGCATCACTTCCATTTTGGCCCAGCCACTTCATTCTTTCTGAATCTGTTAGTAATTGCCCTCTACTATTCCCTTGTAGCATATTGCATACCTTCTGATCTGGGAGACTCATCTTCTAGTGTCATATCTTTTTGCCTTTTCATACTGTTCATGGGGTTCTCGAGGCAAAAATTTCCTCGAGGTTTGCCATTTCCTCCTTCAGTGGATCATGTTTTATGAGAACTCTTCACTATAACAATAGCCAGTTTAAAAGGGATAACTGAAAGTGAAAATTTCACTTTCAGTTCAACCTTTCAAGTGAAAGGTTCTTGTGATCTATGTGTTATATTCAAGATCAAGAGACTTAGGGAGATAGATTTACCTGATACAGCTACATAACAAGTATCAGTTCAGTTCAGTCGCTCAGTCGTGTCCGACTCTTTGCAACCCCATGAATCGCTGCACACCAGGCCTCCCTGTCCATCACCAACTCCCGGAGTCTACCCAAACCCATGTCCATTGAGTCAGTGATGCCATCCAACCATCTCATCCTCTGTCGTCCCCTTCTCCTCCTGCCCCCAATCCTACCCAGCATTAGGGTTTTTTCCAATGAGTCAACTCTTCGCATAAGGTGTCCAAAGTATTGGAGTTTCAGCTTCAACATCAGTGCTTCCAATGAACACCCAGGACTGATCTCCTTTAGGATGGATTGATTGGATCTCCTTGCAGTCCAAGGGACTCACAAGAGTCTTCTCCAACACCACAGTTCAAAAGAATCAATTCTGCGGCGCTCAGCTTTCTTCACCGTCCAACTCTCACATCCATACATGACCACTGGAAAAACCATAGCCTTGACTAGACAGACTTTTGTTGGCAAAGTAATGTCTCTGCTTTTAAATATGCTACCTAGGTTGGCCATAACCTTCCTTCCAAGGAGTAAGCGTCTTTTAATTTCATGGCTGCAATCACCATCTGCAGTGATTTTGGAGCCCCCCAAAATAAAGTCTGATACTATTTCTACTGTTTCCCCATCTATTTGCCATGAAGTGATGGGACCGGATGCCATGATCTTAGTTTTCTGAATGTTGAGCTTTAAGCCAACTTTTTCACTCTCCTCTTTCACTTTCATCAAGAGGCTCTTTAGTTCTTCTTCACTTTCTGCCATAAGGGTGTTGTCATCTGCATATCTGAGGTTATTGATATTTCTCCCGGCAATCTTGATTCCAGCTTGTGCTTCTTCCAGCCCAGTGTTTCTCATGATGTACTCTTCATATAAGTTAAATAAGCAGGATGACAAATATGCAGCCTTGACATACTCCTTTTCCTATTTGGAACCAGTCTGTTGTTCCATGTCCAGTTCTAACTGTTGCTTCCTGACCTGCATACAGGTTTACATATATGCTAATCTTTCCAAGTGTACTGATAACCAGAGTCCAGAGCCCAACCAGGGAAAGTGAAAATGGCAAGTGAAAAAGATTTTCTTTCCACTCTTCCTCAGCAGTTTTCATGCTTAGCTAAAATGCTGCATGAAGGGTGATCCCACAGAGCATTCAAGCCAGAAGAATAACCTGGATAGAGTTTTGAGATGAAGGAGCAAGGGACAAGTGACCCCAGAAGACTGAACAAGCTGCAAAGGACAGAAGCCTCTGAGAATTGTCCTACAATTGTGGCCTCCCTACTCAGCCTTGGCTCCCTGGTTATACTTGCCAGATTGGTTCACTCATCTCTCCAAACACCCTGTCCCATTAGTTCTCATTCCCTCTCTCTCCTGGCAAGTTTGGTGCAGAGACCTGGGGATGGCCCATCCCTGGAAACTCCAATGACTTGTTCCTGGACAGAGAAACTATAGTGTGGTTTGATAGCTTTTCTTGTCTTTCCTTAGATTCTAGGTTTGCAGTCTACCCCCATGTGGTGTGACTGGCAGGCCCTGAGAAACTGTTGTGCTGAGGACCCATCGACTGTCATGAACCTGATTCTAGAAGCCAAGGTACCATTTTTCTGGGTACTATTCTCCTTCGTCCTCTTTCTAGGTTTGCCCCTCCTTAGCCAGTTAGATAGACTCCTTTCCATATGTCAAGGTTCACATTTTTTTCTATAATTATATAACACTCTTTTTTCTCTTTTTTATGCATGTGAAACTTACCAACATTCAGAGAAGTGTAAAGAAGAAGACAGTTAACGCTTTTGAACTATCACCCTTGTTTTCATACTGAGATTTCCTACACTGTTCACAGTAGGTACAGAATACATACCCAGCATGGAACTGCTGCATCATGAGGCAGGAGCATCTTCACCTTTACTAAGATATTACCACATTTTTCTGGCCCAGTTATTCTCCTACTCACAGTCCCATTGCTCCATCTTCTTGGCAATTTTTGCGTTGTCCAGCTTTTTACTTTTTGCCAATAAGATGGTATCTTATCATTGTTTTAATTTATGTTGCCATGATTACTGATGACCTTAACTACCTTTCCATGTGTTTGTTGGACATTGAATGCTGAGTAAATTTTTTTTTACCCTGTAAGAAGCTGATATATATCATAGATCAAAATGTAGATGTATTTATTCAGGTGCTGACTCATCCAGGAAACCTTTATTGACCACTGTGCTAGATAGTGCTGAAACAAAGGTCATTAAGCTTAGCCTTTGCCTTTGCCTTTGCCTTTGCCTTTGCCTTTGTGCAACTCATTATTTTGGGAAGGGGATGGGTGGGGTGAGGGTGGGGGGAAATGTGAGACATATCCCTAGGTCATTGTGATATACCAAGTGACAGAAGCAAGCCCAGACTGTGGTGGTGACACAGGCAGGGCATCTAATGTAGCCTGAGAGACAAGGGAACATCCTGAAGAAGGTGGCCCCAGGCAGAGTTGTGGGGAGAGCCTTCCAGATGCCACCATAGAATACTCAGACGTAGCTCTGAGAATTCCACTCTCTGAAACTTTAATCCAGAGTTCACAAATTGGGGGTGGGGATGTGGGTAGTAACAAGGGTTGATATCAATGGAATCCAACACCCATGTGTTTATTTGGCCTGTGCAGTAGTGGTCTGCAGAATTTTTAGCTTTTCATATTGATTTCATTGCCAACATTGGAAAATAGGGAGATTTTTTCAATTTAAAAAAAATGTTTTTGTAATTTTTTTTTTCTGGCCATGCCACAAAGCACGTGAGAGATATCTTAGTTCCCTGACCAGGAATTGAACCCATGTCCCCTGCAGTGAAAGTGGGGAGTCTTAACCACTGGATCACCAAGGAAGCCCAAAAAATTTTTTTGAAAATTTTTAAACTCTGGCAGCACTGGGCCTGCATGGTCATATGGCAACAGTCAGGGTTGAGTAGACTCTGTCTCCTTTGACAGTCCTCTCGGTCTCCCCACTTCCTTAGTATCTTCCCGGCGCTGACACCAAGTGTTAGTGGCCGTATGTCATCTGTTTCTTTTTTATAGTCAAGCTAAGAGGAAAACGACATCTTTAGCTGCCTACTTGCACCATTTTCAGAACTTAACTTGCCAATTCTAGTCCTTTATGATCCCACTTTAATCCCACAATGAAGTTCGCATCAACACTTCCCAAACTGTCCTGGGGCTTTGGCAGATTCAGGACTGCTGAGAAAAACCAGGCAAGAGTTGAATGAGTGACAAGGCCAGGATTTTAAAGGGGTTGAAGGCATGTGTGTTTCCTTCCAGGAGTATGAGCTGTGTGAGGAGTGGGGCTGCCTCTACCCTATTCCAAGAGAACATTTAATCAACCTACATCAGAAGCATCTCCTCCACCTTCTAGAAAGAGGAGATCATGAAAAGGCTCTGCAGGTAAGCCTCCAACTCTTCCCAGTTTTCTTTGGGGAGGGATGCGAAGGTTGGTCGAATCGGATGGCTCTGTTCCTACTGGATCCCATTCAGAGCACTCACAGTCTCAGACCTGCTCCTCCATGAGCTGGTTATAGTCACCCTGCCTGTAGTGCCTAGCCCTACATTAGGTGCCAGGTGGGCAGCTGGGTCCAACATCCTGCTGATCTCTGGTTCTGTCAAAGTCATCATTTGTGAAGCTAAGGGGTGGTAGGAAAAAAAAAAAGAGTGCAGAGAAAGTGTTCATCCAAAGTGAATAAACCGAAAGGTTCTGTTCTCAAACAAAACAAGGCTGGACTAAGAGTTCTTCCACAGGCCTCACCTTTCTGCTCTACCTTCCTCTTGCAACAGCTTCTACAAAGGATTCCCGACCCCACCATGTGCCTTGAGGTCACAGAGCAGTCCCTCGACCAGCACCCTAGCTTGGCCACTTCTCACTTCCTGGCCAACTACCTCACCACCCACTTCTATGGAGAACTGACTGCTGACCGACACCGTGAAATCCAGGCACTGTACATGGGATCCAAGGTCAGGAGGAGAAGGGGCTGTCAGGAAAGCATGATGGTCCAGCTCCCACTTCAGAACTTGCTCTTCCAGGCACCTGCCTTCCTTGACCTGTGCTATGCAAAATCTTGACCCTAATAGCCCACCATATCCCTTAGAACTTAGTGTTGCCTACTGCTCTGCCTCCAAAGTGAATTTTATGGTCCTCCTAAGTTCTCTTTATTTATGCTTTGCCTGACATCTGCTATATCAAGGCTTCTAAATTCTGACCATGAATTAGAATCACCTGGACTTTCTAAAAATAGCAGTAATTGACCCCCACCCTAGAGTAATTACAACTGAACTTTTGGAGACAGGGCCTGCCTGTTTTCCAGAAGGATTCTGATGTGAGGATTTAAAACTGCTGCTTTAAATCCTTAAAACTACTCTGTGCTAAAGGAAAGGGGTCAATCGTCTGTACAGTGGGATAATAAGTCCTTATATGTAACCTAGTAGAAGAAATTATAAACTAAATTTCAGTGGAGTAGTGTTTAGGAAAAGATAAGGCCTTCTAACTCTCTGATAATGATTTTGATTGGCAGTCATACTGTCCCCTGAGTATAGAACGCACCGCATGAGTAGAACCAGTGCTGGTAGAGCCACCAACATGACCGCCAGCCTACTTGCTAAGAGTTCAACCACGTAAAATGATCCTAAAGAGGAGACACCTGTTTTTCTTTTTTTGGATGTACTGTGCCTGAGTGGAATCTTTGAAGACTGGCAATGATCAGAGCCAGTGAACATATTTCAAGCCCAGTGATAACAACCCCTAGGAAGAATTTAGAGTCATCATTCACCTGTAGGACCCTGGAGGTGCCAGGTGTAGTCTACCTTATATTGCTTATTCTAGCAAAGCCTCAGAAGGACAGAATGGTGACTTTAAGGATCAGGCAGAGGTCAGTCATGCCTGGTTGGTCTAGGCTGGGGGTTAGGAGACCAGCACCTGTGAGCCAAATCCAGTCCTCTGCCTGCTTTTATAAATCATGTTTTATTGAAACACAAGCATGTATACTCATTTACCAGTTGAGTAGTTGCCACAAAGACCTTATGGCCTATAAAGTCTGAAGTATTTACTGTCTGAACCTTTCCAGAGAAAGTTCCCCTCGTCTTGACTGCCACCTGGAGGATTTAGCTAGGAGTCCAGCCTTACTTCCTTTCTAAAAGACTTCCAGCCAGCTGGCCAAGAGCTCATTGGTCCCAGATACCCTTCCCACTTGCCCATGAGAATCTTGACTTTCTTCTGAAATTCATATCCTGTTTCCTTCACACTGGGGCTCTACCCCACACCCAGGTCCTGCTGACCCTGCCTGAGCAGCACCGGGCCAGCTACTCCCACCTGTCCTCTAACCCCCTGCTCATGCTGGAGCAGCTGCTCATGAACATGAAAGTGGATTGGGCCACTGTGGCCGTGCAGACTCTGCGCTACCTGCTGGCCGGCCAGGAGATTGGCTTCACCACAAACGAGGTGGACTCGCTGCTTTCCAGATACGCGGGAAAAGCCCTGGATTTCCCATACCCTCTGCGGGAGAAGCGCTCAGGTAACGGCAGGAAGTACCGTGCTCCATCCTTAGTTTTCATTTCTCCTCTTTTATGATTTTGAGTTGATAGAGAATGAGAGGATACGCTTCAGGAGAGAGAGCTCTTTTGTACAGGAGAGATCTCAGTCTTGGAAGAGGTGGCAGGCTAACCTGAATGAAATGATGGTAGAGAACCACTATGTGCATAATAACATAAAGGTTCAGAAAACAAAGCATGTTGAGAATGGTATCTGTCTAGCCTTGGTGCAGTGGGCTCTTAAGTGCCATCATTTTGATTTGAGGACTATTCCCAGGGTCACATCAGATGTCACTAGTATGTGAGCTGATTCAGTCTCTAATAGAATGAAGAAAATGAAATAAATAAGGGCTAATGTTCCCAGCCAGCTTTCTTTTTTCTTACTCCCTATCCTCCAGGACCATCATTTAAGTATCTTCCGGTTCCCTCTGGACATCTTTAGATTTATTTTGTAAAATCCTAGTGTCTATATCATTTATCTCACATGCCTAACATAGTTTGTTTATTGAGGCATTTGAGAAGCATGCTTATGTCTGTCTTAGAAGCCCTTCTGTCATTCTTTGCATGCCTGGTAGAATCATGGGATGACAGCGAAACCAACAGGGCTTTGAACTAAATTCCTAGCAAAACAAATGAGGTTTGTTTATGGTATAATGATCTGTCAACATTTTCCTTCCCTGCAGACTCTGTGATTCACCTCCAGGAGATTGTCAGTCAGGCTTCAGACCTCGAGACCTTGTCTAGGTCACCATCAGCTGAGTTCTCTTCTGCTGCTGCTCCTGGTAAGAACGAGTTCTGAGAGTTACCCATTTTTCAGTTCAATCTTGCCTTACTCTGATTTTCTGATTCTTTTGCTGCTTTTTTCATTGCCAGTCACAATGTTCTTATTGGTTTTGTTGATTTGTTCCAGCTTTGTATATCCCACAAAACTCAACATATGAACGATTCTTATTATTTGCAATAGTATATCTATGAAGATTCCACAAACAGTGAATTAGCAAATACTGAACCATTGCTCCTAGGGAAAATATGCTTGTATGTGTGTGTATGCTTGTATGTATATATATATACATATATACATATGTATATACATATACACACATACATTATAATCTCAAACTGAAAACAGTTCATCCCAGTAGATTCTATTTTCTTTATTGTACAAAAGAGAAAAAGAGGTTCAGAGTGTTAAAGTGACTTGCCTGAAGCCACCCCATCCACGAGTGCATATTGAGCATTTGGGATTCAAACCCTGTCCAACCATCCCCAGAAGTGAGCTTCTTGCACTCCCTGCCTCACTCTCCTCTCCTGGCTCCATTCTCTGGTCTGCTCTGTATGAGAGCTGAAATAGGAAAGCAAAACATGACCTTATTCAACCATAGATGAGAACCTGCATAATAACAAGCCTGCAACTCAAATTATTCACCACTCTATATGTGTCCGCAAAAGCAATGCAAATACTGATTTTGAAGTTAAAAGTAAATGTTAACAAGTAGGCAACTTCACAAATATGGAATATACTAATAAGGAGGATCCACTTACTTAGTCGTCATGTTCACTCTGACCCTGTCCTACAGGTATATGTCTGTCACCCACACAGGGTACAAGGTCCTTGAAGTCTCCTCCATTTCTCGGTCATCCCTTTTCACCACTCCTCCACTCCAATCTCCTGACTTTTGCCCAATGGTCTGCACTCAGAAGAGGCTCAGCAAGTATTTGTTTTGCCAACAGTCAGGAGAACAGGCTCCTGGGGAGAGGTCAACAATCCCTCTTCTTCTGGGTGCTGCTAAGAGTCACTGTGTTTCCAGTTCTCTTTTTCTGTGACCTGCCAACATCATTCTGCTAGGTACCATACCATCCTTCTCCTTAGATACCATAAAGCAAAGTCGCATTTTGTGGCCCCACTTTGAGAAGGAACCATGCTTCAGGATAATCAGCAGACCTGACAGAAGGGCTCAGGCATACAAGGATATGAGCAGCTGCACAAATCTGCATAAGGCAGCCTGAGCAGCTTTGGTTTACTTAATTTTTTCTTTATATAGAAAATTTCCAGTACACAAAAGTAGAGAGAATAGTGTAATGAAGTGTCATGTACCTATTACTCAGTTGCAATATTTATCATCTGAGTATGACCATTCTTGTTTCATCTGTACCCCTGTCCCTCTACTGGATTATTCTGAAACAGATCCTAGATATCATACCATTTTGTTCATAAATGAAACAGTGTCTATCTCAGGAGTTCCCTGGTGGTCTAATGGCTAGGGTTCAGGGCTTTCATAGCTGTGGCTTGGGTTCAGTCCCTGGTCAGCGAACTGAGATCCCACAAGCTGCATGGCATGGCCCAAAAAAAAAAAAGCCCCTCAAAAACAGTGTATATCTCTAAAAGGTAAGGACGTTTATAAAACAAAACCATAACATCACTCTCATAGCCAAAACCAAATTAATGATTCCTTATTATTATAAATTATCCAGTCAATATTCAGATTTCCCCAGTAATCTCATGAAGAATTTTTTTAGAATTGGTCTTTGTAGAATCAGGATATAAATAATGTCCACACATGGCATTTGACTACACTCTCTTAAATGTCTTTTAATCAATAGGTTTCTGTACCCTCTTCTTTCCTCTACCTCTTTATTTGTGAAGGAAACTGGTTCAGTTGTCCTGTAGAGCTTCCCACACTCTGGATTTTGTTGACTGTCACCCTGTGGTAATCTGGGTCTCTGTCCCCTGTGTTTCCAGTACCCTGTAGATAGACCTAGAAGCTTGATTTGATTCAGGCTGAATGTTTTTTGGCTAGTATATTTGAGAGGCAGTCCTATGCCTTCCATCAGGAAATGCACAATGCTCTTTTTTTCTTTAAATCACCAAGTTCAGAAACATGGCATATTTATTTATTTGGCTGTGCCAGGTCTTAGTTGTGGCATGTGGCATCCAGTTCCCTGACCAAGAACTGAACCCAGGCCCCCTGCATTGGGAGCCAAGAGTCTTAGCCACTGGACCACCAGGGAAGTCCCACACAATGCTCTTTTGGCAATCAGCCATCGATGATCATTAGTTGGATCTGTGATATCAGGAGGCTTTGTAAAATGGTACAATTCTAATTCTCTCATCCCTTCATCATTTATCAGCTGGACTGTTGATCATCTTTTACTCTGACTTCTGGCTCTGACTCCCAGGTCTCCCCGTTGTACATTCCCCAAGTCTGAGGGAGAGGAACTTCCCCCAGAGTCAGCTGCCACTGGAGTTTGTGCCCCCAGCTACACCCCCTGCCAGGCACCAGTGGGTCCCAGATGAGAGTGAGAGCGTCTGCATGGTCTGCTGCAGGGAGCGCTTCACCATGGTAAGTCTTATCTGTCTCCAGCTTCACCAGGAGGAATGAAAGTTCTCCTTCATGAGCCTGAGTTTATAGTCACCTCCTGTCCCCAGGAGAAGAGGATATGTTCAGAAGGTCTAAGGCACTGGGTTTATCTTTGACCTGACCAGGATGTATTTTCTGACTTCAGACAGAGAGTAGACACCCCCTTGAGTAGCCTTAAATTTTAAATCTCTGCCTTTCTTATGAAATAAATGAAAAGAGGCAGAGGTATTGCAGAAGGAGTGACCAAACATCAGGACATCTCCTTTCCAGCTCTTGTGTCTTTTGCAATAAGACAGGTGACCTGGTAATGGTTTTATGTGCTGGAGCCAGAGGACTTCAGTTCTCATCCCAGCCCTACCTCTTACTTGCAATGTGACTATTAATCTTTTCATCTCAGATGCTCACTTGTAAACGGGGGATGATGTATTACTTGGTTCATAAACACTAACTACAGTAACACGTTACCACACTGAGCACAGTATGTGACTGGCATAATAGCTCAGCACGTGGGAAAATGACGATGGTGTAATTTCTCTGTATTTGTTTCTTTCTATTCTATAAAAAAGGTGTAATATGTCTATCAACCTCTTATGATGAAATAAGGCAGTATTTGTAAGATACTTGAAAAAAAGGACACTTTTTCATCATCATCAATACCTTGTAGAACTGTGTTCCTCATTGGCTGGGAAAGTCACTTCTTCCCCACTGCTTTTTATTCTGTCTTCACACGTTTCCTCCACAGACAGGTAGGGCTTGTCAGGAGCTCTTGCAAAACTGTCCATGACTGGGGCATCTTTGCCCATCAGATGAGAGCTATCTTTAAATGTCAGCTTTGTGAAGGGAAGGATTAGTGTGTTCTTTCTCAACAGAGGTCCAAGCACCTGATAGTCTTAGCAAGTCGCAGATGACTCATTCCAAGGATAAATGGATTGACAGGTTGCTCACAGGTCCAGCCATCTCACTTTCTCTTCCCTACTCCTCTTTCTCTTTCCAATGACACTCCTCAGTTCAACAGGCGTCATCACTGTCGCCGCTGTGGCCGGCTGGTGTGCAGTTCCTGTTCCACCAAGAAAATGGTAGTGGAAGGCTGCCGAGAGAACACTACCCGTGTGTGTGACCAGTGCTATAGCTACTTCAACAAAGAGTGAGTGTCCTGCAGCGGGGCCATGGCTGCTGTTGACCAGTGCACCCTCCCCCAGGTCCTGACATACCTATGAGTCTCATGAGGGAGAGCATCTCAAACCTGAGCAGTTACAGGAAGTTTTCTGTTCACATTCACACTGAAATGCCATTAAGCCTGTGGTGTAATGGTTGACCTTGGTCAGAGAGACATCTGAGAGAGGAAGTAGGGGTGCGTAGAAGCAGAGAGCAAGCTCATACATGATGTTCTGAGATCAGGGCATTGGGTTCTTTGGCCTGTCCCCTAACTGAGGCCATTGATCTTTGTTTGCCAGCACCCTCACCTCTTTTCCAGCCACTCTTGCTTCAGTCGGTCTCGGCTGGACTCAAAACGCCACGCTCACCTACTGAATGTTGGGGCCTCACTTTCATCAGCTCTCATCGACCTCATCATTCTGGCTTGTTATCCACGACTCAAAGAGCCCCCACACTTTCCTACACACAGTTCACCTGGGGACAAATCTCAGAAACCGCTCATGCCACTGGCAAAACAGGTCAAGTGTTTTTTGCCGGCTCAGTGTTGCTCAGTTTTTTCCACTACTTCTAGCAGCAAAAGAGGGTAAAATTAAGTGCATGTGGGAATATGAGCCAAAGCCGCTATCCAAAAGCCAAATTACTTTGACTTCTTTGTATTTTATGAGCAGACTTAAATCGATCTCAAACGCGTGTTTGTGTTTCTTTTAACATGAACTTTTTTATCATTGTTTATCATGGTGATTACTGACCTGATAGAAAGGAAGATGTGCCTTGCTTATACCACAGTTTCTGTGACCCTGGCAGACCACTGCCTCCCTCCTGGTGGGGGACAGGGAAATTACCCATTTATCTTTCTGCTGAGATTTGAAATGAGCAGTCAGTAAGGATTCTTTCACTCAGCAGTAATCACTTTTCCCTTGAGGTGCCCCTATTTTAGTGGGAAGATAGCCAAAACACAGCCCACAGAGCCCTTTGGTAAGTGCAGTATGGAGACACACCAGCTTAGCTCAGTGATCAGGAGGGTTTCCTCGCAGTGTGGCACTTGGCCTAAGCCTCCTTAGAGGATGAAAAGAAGTCAAAACAGAGTGTGCCCAAAAGTGGAAGTAACACCTGCAAAGTCAGGGACAGGAGAAAATGTGGGTCCTTTGAAAAGTGTAAATAGGTAGGTCATGAGCTAAGGTTCTGGACTCAGGGGCTGGCAGCTGAGCTGGGAGGACCTAGGGAATGGCACAATGGCTTAGAGCTTGCTCTTTGGCTGGAACTGGTTGACCAGAAGGCTCCTCATACAGGTGATAGACTTGGGCTCTGGCCTGTGACATTGGGATTTAACGGTTAGTGGCACCAACTGAACTTGATCAAAGCCTGTGGCAGTGTGGATAAGACTTTTATGGGTTGAGCAGAGGTCATGGGTGGTAGGAAATGGTCTCCAGAGACAACCAGACCATGAGGAGCTCTGTCTGCTAACCTGCAAATGTGGAATATTTGTACCCCGAGGAGCTATTAAAGAATTTTAAGCAAAAGCATAACATAATGCATTTTTGAAAGCTTACTATAGCTACAAAGTAGAGAATAGATTGACATAAACAAGGAGACCAGTTGGGAAGCTAATGCGGAGGCAATAGCATTGAGTGATGAGGGCTGTCTCTGAGACAGGGATGAGGAGAGAGATGAGGATATTTAAAGAGGTATTCAGGAGATGGAATGGACAAGAAATGACAAGAAAGTGGTTGGCTGTGACAGGTGAGAGAGAGAGGAGTTTTGGATGATTCCCTGATAATCTCAGTGGGGTAACAATAAATGTCAGTGCTGTATACCAAGCTCCAGGAGGAGGAGGAATTCAGTTTTCACAGACATTTTGCCTTTTCTTTTTCTGTTTGCAGTGTACCAGAGGAGAATCCAGGACAACCAGAAGGTAAGGCTGACTCACATGCCCTGTGACTTTTTTTTTGACTGTGCTGCCAGGTTTGCAAGATCTTAGTTTCCCAACCAGGAGTTGAACCTGAGCCCGTGGAGGTGAAAGCACAGAGTCCTAGCCACTGGACCGCCAGGGAGCTCCCTCCTTGTGACTTTTCCTTTCTATGCTCAAGTTAGCCATTCCTTCAGCATATCTGCTGCAAGTGACACCCTCAATGGCAACTCAGTCCAATAGGCTGACCAAAGAAATTTCTTGGCATTTCTATCAGGCTGTTTCCCTTAAGGTTTGTTATCATATTAACTTATCACACTGGACCATTAGCTTCCAGCATCGAGAATGCCAGTAGCTAAAGAATTGGGTCCTTAACTTTTAGTAGCTTATTTCTCTTGTTTCCCTCTAGGTTCCCCTTGACCACCATCCTGCCTCCCAACACTCCCTCCCTCCCCTTAGTAATCACTATTGGTAGTTTGGGCAGGTTAGTTTTTAGAGTGGCCAGTGGCTCAGCCCTCCATTTGGGAAGCATGTACCTTTCAAGGCTTCTCACATGAAGCAACAGGGTTGTGTTGCAGATATTGCAACACTCATCCCGGGTCTGTTCCTGGGGAAGACAGTTTGAGGTAACCAAGGTGATCTCCTGAAGGAAATACAAGGGACCAAAAGGAAAGAAAGAGCCCTAAGATAGCAGGCAGGGATCTGCCGACAGCTCACGCCGCTCACTGGCTGGGCTATCTGGGCTGCTGCCGATGAATGAAACATGGATGGCATTTGTCTTCTCAGCCCCAGAGAGCTCCAAGAGTGAAAGCCCTCCATATTCAGCTGTGGTGAGAGTCCCCAAAGCAGCAGAGGTGGAATGGATTTTGGATCTGAACGAGGAGGAAAATGAGCTAGTGCGGAGTGAATTTTACTATGAGCAGGTAATAGCGATAAAATGGATAGTCATTTGAGTTTCTCTATGCTGTGTGGTCTGGAGAAGGAAATAGCAGCCCACTCCAGTATTCTTGCCTGGAGAATCCCCACAGACAGAGGAGACTGGCGGGCTACAGTCCACAAGGTCGCCAAGAGTCAGACACGACTGATCAGCTGAAAACACACACACACATGATGTGTAGTCACATAGCAGGAAATGCAGAGTTGGGCAAACACAGGCTGGTCTTCACTTGCTCACAGTGTAATCACGTGGGAGCTAAGGCAAAGAAACCAGCTGAAAGCACAAAATGAGAAACAGCTTGAGAAATACACAAGAGGAAATCAGGAAAGCCTTCATGGCATTTAAGATGAGCTTTGGAAGTGCGGTAGGAGTTTGACAAGCAGAAGTTTGGGTGTCGTGAGGGGAGTGAGGATAGGGGAAGGACAAAGAGTTCCAAACTAGAACATTCAAGCAAAGACACAGTGTCCAAAATAGTTGGGGAGTTACAAGTGGTTTAATTTGGAGGAAACATGGGGTGTTAATAGAGGTAAGGTTGAAATGGGCTATTTATGTGTAGGGCCTTACACTCTGCAGTGAGATATATGTACTTGGTAGACATCAGGGGCCATGGAGTGTACCTTAGGAATATTAATTTAGCAGCACTGTGTCCAGTGGCTTGAAGCAGAGACCTCTCCAGCTAGCTAAGCAAGCAAGGCAACTGTTTGCAAACCAGCATTCAAGAGTACCTGAACTCCTAGTACACAAGAAAAGAAGGGCCCCTCTGGACATTCCCAAGAAGTAGGTGACACGTGGACACAGCTGCCTTCTTCCCAGTCAGGTTACAAAACCTAGCAGCCGGAGTACGAGTTAGAACTTCTGAAATGGGCCTAGTTCCACTTCTGCTTTTGCTAACTGTGTTTAGTTCCACTTCTGCTCTGTGGGAGTTTGGCTTCTTCGTCCTGAGTTTTTCAAGCTTCCTGGAATGGGTAGAATTCCTGCCTCCCCAGCTACATCTGAAGCCTGATCTGGCCCCTGAACTCACGGCATGCCTCTCTCCTCTTCCACTCGGGCCAGGCCCCCAGCGCCTCCCTGTGCATCGCCATCCTGAATCTGCACGAGGACAGCGTGGCCTGCGGCCACCAGCTGATCGAACACTGCTGCAGGCTGTCCCAGGAGCTCACCAACCCCGAGGTGGATGCGGGGCTGCTCACGGACATCATGAAGCAGCTGCTCTTCAGCGCCAAGATGATGTTTGTCAAGGCAGGCCAGAGCCAGGACCTAGCGCTTTGTGATAGGTAAGTGGAAGTGAGTCCCTGTTCTTTTACCTGGTGGTCACGAGACACGAGTTCGATCTCTGGGTCGAACTTCCCCTGGAGAAGGAAGTGGCAACCCGCTCCAGTATTCTGGCCTGGGAAATCCCATGGAGAGAGGAGCCTGGCAGGCTATATAGTCCATGGGGGTCACCAAAGAGTTGGACCCAGCTTAGCGACTAAACAACAGCACGTTTATCCAGCTTCTGTTTCTGATCCCAGTGTGAGTTTACACCTCCCCATCCTCTGACAAGACATGCCAAACTGTTTTGCATCCCATCTGACGCTGGCGAAATGCCGTCACCAGACCACAAGCCATCCTCCTCACCCTCCCGTGACAGTTCTTCTCTTTCCCTGAGGGGTCCTCAAGGAAGGTTCTCTAGCTATACCCAGTTTGAAAGAAAGACTGGCTAATTTGTGATTAAAATTAATTTACGAGAACACCTTTAGTCTCTGTGGAACTTTCTGGCTTTTAAAGAAAACGTGTCCTGGGACTTTCCTGGCGGTACAGTGGTTAAGACTCCGCACTTCCACCACAGAGGGTGCAGGTTCGATTCCTGGTTGGAGAACTAAGATCCTGCATGCTGCTCAGTGCAACCAAAAATTAAATTAAAAAAAAAAAAGACAAGGAAAATGTATCCTTAGCCTTAACCAAAACTCTACCTAGTCTTGACCTAATTCATACTGTGGCCTCAGGGAGTTGTGGATGACAGATCTTTGAAGCACACTGTGGACTAGTCTGTCCCTGCACCCCAGGGAGAAACGTGAGTCATAAAATAGAAGTCTCTATGGAAAAGGGAGGATTCTGCCCTAGGCCCCTGCACAACCTGCTCTGCCTCCATTAACCTAACAGTGAAAACTCCCAATTCCCAGCTTACCCACCCAAACGTGTGACTCATGTTGTGTGTTCTCAGCACTCAGTCCTACCCAGATTTCAGAGCAGAGAGCATAATTTTCTTTGACGTGTCAGTACTTCAGGCACTTGCCCAGAGTACTGGCCCGCACACTCACCAGATCATAGAGAGTGCAGTGACGCTCAGCTTCACCACTTCCTAGAGCTCTGTAACTTTAGATGACTCTGGGCCTCAGTTTCCTCCTCTGGAAAATGGGGATGATAATGATATTTATTACATATGGCTGTTATAAGGATAAAGTGTGAGTACTGCGTCCATATTAAGGGCTAAGAACTGAGCCTGTGTACTCCAAAAATGTCAGTTTTATTCTTATTAACAAAGACCTGAAGGTTGAGAAAGGCAGAAAGAAGTGGGACAGAAAGTGAAAGGAAATATATAGGGTTAATTTTACTCCTTGATCAAGACACAAAGGTTTCTGTATCTTCTTTCAAGTTGACAAAAAAAGAGGAATATGTTAAATACAGTTTTTTAAATAACCATGTAAAGAACCAAAACTATACCAGTTTATCACAAATGGGGGAGAAGAGAAGGAAAGAACAGAAACCATTCCATATAGCAAAAGGTAGAGTTAATGGCAAAAAATCTTGAGATGTCTAAATATTTCTCAAATATCAGAAATGTAAATGAGATAAAATCTTATTAAGAGAAAAAAGATACTCAGATTGGGGGGAGGCAGAACAAATTTAATAGGAAGTCCTAAACTTCCTTCAAAATCTAGTACAGTTGGAGGCAATATCCACTTTGGGCTAAGTGAGCAGAAATTAAGGAGGTCCTTGCTTTAGTAGGATTCTCATCCACCCCCAGGTGCCATGGGCTTCTTGGACACATAACAGCAGTGGTTTCAAATTGCGCATTCTTTCTGCCCAACCCTGGAGTCCTCATATTAGCTGCACTTGTGCCCAGTTGCTGACAACAGTAGATTCATCTCTCATGTATTGAGAACTCCTGGTTTGCAGAGTATTTTTCCACTGTTTTAAATACCTTCTTCCGGTACACAAATTGTTGTCATTCAGTTGCTAAGCTATGTCCAACTTTTTGCAACCACATGGACTGCAGCACGCCAGACTTCTCTGTCCTTCACTATCTCCCAGAGTTTGCTCAGACTCCTGTCCATTGAGTCGATGATGCCATCCAACCATCTCCTCTTCTGTCACCCCCTTCTCTTGCCTTCAATCTTTCCCAGCACCAGGGTCTTTTCCAGTGAGTCGGCTCTTCACATCAGGTGGCCAAAGTATTGGAGCTTCAGCTTCAGTATCAGTCTTTCCAAGGAATATTGATTTCCTTTCAGATTGACTGGTTTGATCTCCTTGCAGTCCAAAGGACGCTCAAGAGTCTGTAGACAAATAATGTTTAAAAACAGAAACTCACACCACCTATTACACGTATCCAATACGTTGACACCAAACTTGCTTTTACACACTATACCGTCCCCTGCCTCACCCCCACTAGTTGAGACTCACTCATGTGCTGAATCCCTTTCCAGGGAAATCAGTGGACAAGTCAGGATCTGTGGAGGGGTTTTGACAGGATCTGATACAAGAGTCAAGAACCTTGAGTGTAGGCCTGTCTCAGGTGGGACCACACAGAATGATCCCAGACAGCTTTCTGGAGTCTGTCTTTAAAAGGTTTCTGCAATCACCAGATACCAGGAGTGAGATCAGAGGCAGCAGTCCTAGTAACCAGCATCCATCCTTGACCCAGAGAGAGGATGTCAAGTCCAGGGCACTAGAATCCAAGTGAAGGGCCAGGAGGCCCCTGCCCAGGAGCACCTCCAGAGGATGGTAGTACTGTGACCTCCGTACTGACTGGAGGTTCACACACCCTGATATAGTTTGTATGTGCTCTCCCAAACAGGCTTCCAGAGAACCAAAAAGCGATGGATAGCCTGTGAGCTCCTAACATTCAATGTAAAGGCCTTGCCTCAAATAGACCTGAGTGTCCCGGAGCGTCCCTACTCCACATATTGATAGGTAACATTTAATGAGTTCCTGAAAGCTTTTCTGGTGGGCTTCCCTGGTGGCTCAGATGGTAGAGAATCTGCCTGCAGTGCAGGAGACCTGGGTTTGATCCCTGGGTTGGGAAGATCCCCTGGAGAAGGAAATGGCAACCCACTCCAGTATTCTTGCCTGGAGAATTCTGTGGACAGAAAAACCTGGCAGGCTACAGTCCATGGGGTCACAAAGAGTTGGACACAACTGATCGACTAACACTACATCTACCGCAATCTACTGCAAAGCTCCAGATACCATCCTAAGCTCTTTTCCTTCAGTTATTTCATTTTATCCTTAAAACTCCCTGTTATAGCCATTTCACAGATGAGTACATTGAGGCAGAGAAAGGTTAACTAACTTGCCCAAGATCATAGAGCCACCAAGTGATAGAGTTGAGAATCAGAAAGTCTGACTCCAGAGCCTATTCGCCCATGTACCTCCCAATTCTCATGATCCCATTTCACATTAAAAATGAAATAGGAAACCTTTAGGCAGCACCTGTTCCCTGGAGAACCCTTGGGAGCCTGACTGCCATGCCCTTTTCCTCCCGGTAGCTACATCAGCAAGGTCGATGTGCTGAATATTTTAGTTGCTGCCGCCTATCGCCACGTGCCATCTCTGGATCAGATCTTGCAACCGGCTGCGGTAACCAGGCTCAGGAACCAGCTCTTGGAAGCTGAGTACTACCAACTGGGTGTTGAGGTGAGGCACAGAACTGTTGTCTGCCCCAACGAGTTACTTCCTCCCCTTTTCCTTGGCCACGGAGACTGTCTAGGGCATGATCAGTTTGCCATGTGGGAGTCATGGCAGGTGGGGTAGGGTGGGGTGGGGGAGATGATTGACAACAAGGGGATAGAATCAGTCTTTGGGACCCTCAGGCCTGGCTGCAAGTCCTTTTCCCTAAAAGGAGCAATTTTTCCTCCAGGTCTCCACAAAGACTGGCCTTGATACCACCGGGGCATGGCACGCTTGGGGCATGGCCTGCCTCAAAGCTGGGAACCTTACTGCCGCACGGGAGAAGTTCAGCCGCTGCCTGAAGCCCCCTTTCGACCTCAATCAGCTGAGTCACGGCTCAAGACTGGTACAGGAGGTGGTCGAGTACCTGGAGTCCACAGCGAGGCCACTCCTGTCTGTGGTAAGAGCGCAGCAGGCAGAGGCTGGGCTCAGGGCAATGGCGAGGCCCCGGAGCAGTAACAGCCTGGGGAGATCAGCTTCCATCCCACTGACAATGCAGCCCTGGCCCAGAGCTGTCCAGTTTGGATTTCCTTCTCTCCAGTATCAGTGGTTCCTTTTCCAAGAAAGGCACCTAGTTGTGTCCTACTCTTTGTGACCCACCTGCTGCACGCCAGGCTTCCCTGTCCCTCACCATCTATGTGATTAGATAAGTCATAAAGAATCAAATATCCAACAACAAAAAAATAAAAAAGAATTATTTTAAAGACTTGAAAATCACATATAATTCCATATCCAGACTTAAGCCGTATTTAGATTTTGGTGACTTTTCTTTGTTATGTTTTTGAATTAAGTTGCTGCTGTACAGTATATAGGGTTCCACAGGTGGCGCTAGTGGTAAAGAACCTGCCTGCCAATGCAGGAGATGCGGGTTCAATCCCTGGGTCAGGAAGATCCCCTGGAGGAGGGCACGGCAAGCCACTCAAGTATTCTTGCCTGCAGAATCCCCATGGACAGAGGAGTCTGGCGGGCTACAGTCCATAGGGTCGCAGAGTCAGACACAACCGAAGTGACTTAGGACGGCATGGCATACGGTTTATAATGTATAGAATTTTATATTCTGCCTGTTTTCTACCCTTAAAACTATACGAGAGAGCATTTTTCCATATTGTTAAGCGTTTTTTGAAAGCAGTGTTTCCAGAGGCTGCTGAGAACTCGCTGGGTCCCTTGTTCCCTCTCACTCTGTCCTCTCTTGGCAGCCAGATGATGATTTCTTGGCCACCTTGAAAGAGCTGGAAGCAACCCTCCGAACCCAGAGCCTCTCTCTGGAAGTGATTCCTGAAGGGAAGATCCTGAACAACACCTACTACCAAGAATGCCTCTTCTACCTGCATAACTACAGCACCCACCTGGCCATCATCAGCTTCTACGTGAGGCACAGCTGCCTGCGGGAAGCCCTGCTGCACCTGCTCCACAAGGTGGGACCCGCAGACATGGCTCTCACTTGGCAGTGCCTGCCTTACCCACCTGGCTTGGCCTACCCAGCTTTCAGGGGGCCGATAACCCCCCTTAACATTACCCCAGGGTTCAGCTGTAGGATCATCTCGGGCAGAGTCAAGTCCAAATGGCAAATTCTAGGGATTTTCCTGGTGGTCCAGTGGCTGGGACTCTGCACTTTCACTGCTGAGGACTCAGGTTCAATCCTTGGTCAGGGAACTAGGATCCTGTAAGTTGTGTGGCGCGACCGAAAAAAAAAAAACAACAAATGGCAAATTCTGTCTACACAAGTCATGTTTTGATGAGCATGCAAAAGCCTTAACCTGGATCCCAGATTGCCCTTCTCACTGGCAATGACAAATTTCATCCCTTCTCCCAGAACATACAGCAGAACTAAATAATAGCTGAGAATGTGAGCTCTGGAATGAGATGCTTGGTATGAGTGGTATGACCTTGGGCAAATTGCTTAACTTCTCTCTGTTTCCACACACTTCCCACCTGCCCTGGACTATGTCCTGCTGCTGACCCAACTGCACGTCCACTCAGAGTTGTCACCACAAAGGCCAGGAAGCACCCTAAGACACAGATCCTAAGTTTGGGCCCCAGGCATCTCACGGGAGGAGAGTATGCTCTCCTTTCTTCCTCTGACGTCCTCTGCTCTCCTCACGCAGGAGACAAAGGCACCTTTGAAGAGTGTTATTTCCTTGGAGCCATTGTTAAGCCAAGTCAAAACTCCATTTCACCATGACTCTTTGGCCTTCTCTTTTTTATCTGAAGGTCCCATGAAGTTTTTCTGAGGAAACACTGATTCATACCAAATTTCATATAAAATTAAAGTGAAACATGAGTTTTACTTTAATTTTAGTCTGCTGCCCTCATCCAAAAGGGTAGCCAATGAAAGTTTACAAATAGACATACCTTCTCGGATGTCTCCAAGTGATTCAGCAGTACAGAGTCCTGGTAACCCCACCCCTACAGGATATTGGAGACGCAGGTTTGATCTCTGGGTCAGGAAGATCCCCTGGAGAAGGAAATGGCAACCCACTCCAGTATTCTTGCCTGAAAAATCCCATGGACAGAGGAGCCTGGCAGTTTACAGTCCATGGGATCGCAAAGAGTCGGACACGAATGAGCACACACACACAGGACAGCAAAAGGGAAATGTTTTCACTACTGCCTTAGCTACTGTGTCTTAACCCGGTGTCAAGAATATTGTAAAAGTTATATTATTTGGTCTTCAATTGCTAATTGTTTCTGTTTACTCAGTTTCCAAATGAGTTTTGAGACAAAGCTGCTTTACCTCACCCAGTTCTGTTTCTTCTGATGACCAGTCCAGAAAGTTAAGCTGCTTACTTACTTATCTTGGTAAAAGCTGACGACAGCATTGCCCCTGCTTTACATTAGTCAGAGCTAGGAAAGAAGCCTTCTTTCTGTCTCCTGTAATCACAACTACCCTTGAAGTGGACTATCTTACGTTCTCAAGCAGGTGGAGAACAACAGGAAAAAAAAAAAAAAATTGTGAAAACTACAACTGAATGCCTAGAGCATGGAAGATGTTCATTCCCTGCCTTTCATCCCTTAGAGAGCTTTCTAAAGCATAGTACATGTTATTTATGTTATTCATAATTCATGTGATTCCTCTCTCTAAAAGGCCTTCGGTGGATCCCCATAGCTGTAAGATGAAGTCCACATTCTTTAGCATGAATGCAGAACACAATAGGATCAGGTCCCCTTATTTCTCCAGTTTATTTTCACCACAAATCCTATCTATGGTCTGTATTCCATATTTGCCAGATTGCTTAAAATTTCCTAATTGTACCATGCCCTTTCTTACCTCCAGGAGTCTGCATTGCTGTTTCCTCTCCCTAGGATGCCCTGCCCCTCCTTGTTTTCTTGGAGAACTCCTGTTTGTCCTTCTAGACCCTCTCTGTTGAGCATTCACCTCTTCCTATATACCACCACTGTGCCTAGAACCTAGGTTTCTTATTGCTTTTATCCCAGTGGATTGCAGCTCTTTCTTTACACTTGTGTCTTCCCATCTGGACCGAGAAGGCCCTTACTTACCTTACCTGCTATCTTCAGGCACCTGTCCTAGTGCCTAGTTATGAATGAATGAGTGGATGAAATGAAAGTTCTTAAGGGGTTGCTCTTCTGAGATACTCTACCTTTCCAGTGCAGCTGATCTCCCTACTTCTTAAAGTGTGTCCTACAACTTTTAGGTTAGGTCTGAGTTTTCAGGAAGAGCCAAAATTGGGAAAGAAGCCACTCACCCACTGTGGATATTCTAAAGCCCAGATCCTCTCCACTTCTAAACAACTTGTGCCCAGTGCTTCAAGGCCAGCATGGCTGTACTGCCATGAGTTTATAGCTATCCTTCACTTCCCATCACTTACTCATAATCTAAAGTCTAAATGGCCAAACGATTTTCTTTTCTATGACTATGCAATGGGGGTATGATTCAGGGTTTCTGAACCACAGATGAACTTCAGAAGTAAGTAGATTAGTGTGTGTGTATACTTTCCTGATGAGATCCATGATATTTATCATTTATTCATTCACCCAAAAAATAGTTATTAAATAGCTGAGGACTATTCTAGGCACCAGAAATATAACAGTGAAGAAAAAAAAAGGCGAACAAAAAAAAAGCTACTTTTATAAAACTTACATTATACTAGGGAGAGAGACAATAAACAAGATAAATAAAATATATAGTGTAGGTGACAAATAATAAGAATAAAGTAGGGGAGAGGAAAGAGGCGAATTGTACGATTGTAGACAGGATGTCTGGACAGGTGACATCTGAGTGAAGGCCTAAAGTAGGTGGGGAATGAACCATGCAGATTGTGGAGGAAGCACAGTCCAGGTGGAGGGAGTCACAGGGGCAAAGGCCAGGGTGGCTTAAGCAAAGCGAGCTGTGGAAAGGGTGGTAGCAGGTAAGGTCAGACACCTAATAGGGCCCAGATCAAATAGGGCCTTGCAGACATTATGAGGACCTGGGCTTTGTGCTGCATGAGAAGGAAACCCTGTGGATGATTTTGAGCAGAGAAATAACGTGATCTAACTTATGTTTTAACCAGATCACTTGAGTTGATTGACATTAGCCAAAAAAGAGGCAGGAGGTAAAAGAGGTAGACCAGGGAGGAAGCCATTGCGATCATTCAGGCAAGTGGTGCCCATGACCTGGACCAGGGTGGTACATGGAGGTGGTGAGAAGTGGTCAATTACATACAGATTCTGTATATGTTTGAGGTGGAGCCAATAGAGTTTGGTAATGACTTCTATGTTGCAAGGTAAGAAGAAGATGGTGAAGGCTTTTGGCCTGAACAAATAGAAGAACAAAATTGCCATCTGAGAAAGGGAAGACCGCAGAAAGAGCAGATAGGAGAAACAATCAGGAGTGCAGTTTTATATCAGTATGTATTGTTCTCTAGATACCCAAGAGGACTTTTTGGGTCGGCAGTTGAATATAATTTAGATATACAGTTCTGGAGTTCAGTAATAATAGACAGGCTAGAAATAGAGATTTAGACATAATCAGCAAAGAGCTACATTTAAAGCCCTGAGACTTATGAAATAAAAAAAAAGTGAGTAAAAAAGAAGAGGATCTCCCTAAGCCCTGGGGAGCTTAGGAGGAATCAACAAAAGAGATAGAGAAGGACTAGGCAACCCACTCCAGTGTTCTTGCCTGGAGAATCCCAGGGACGGAGGAGCCTGGTGGACTGCCGTCTCTGGGGTCACACAGAGTCAGACACGACTGAAGCGACTTAGCAGCAGCAGCAGCAGCCAGAGAAATAGAGTGAAAACCTGGCAAGGGAGGTATCCTGGGAGACAAAGACAGTTTTTCAGGGAGCAAGCCACCAGCTATCAGCAGCTGTTGACAGGATAGGTGGAAAATAAGGACTAAGAATTTTAGATTTAACAAAGTAGAGGTGTTCGGTGACCTAAGGGGCAGTTGCAGTGGAGTTGTAGGTATAAAAGCTGGATGAGAGTGAGTTCAAGAGACAATCACAGGAGAGGAATTAGAGACACGGAGTGTAGATAACTCTGTCAAGGAGCTCTTCTGTATAGAGAAGGAGAGACGCAGTCACTGAAGTGGGATTCTCAAAGGGATCCATCTGTGATGCACAGAAATGGTTAAGTAGCACCACTATAGGAGAATGATGAGGGATGTGAGTGGGAGGAAAGTCAGAATGGGTCCCAAGCAGTGCCAGAACCAGGCTCAAGACTGCTGACTTGTTGCTTTGCCCTGCTCCAGGAGAGTCCCCCAGAAGTCTTCATAGAAGGCATTTTCCAGCCAAGCTATAAAAGTGGGAAGCTACATGATTTAGAAAACCTCCTAGAATCTATTGACTCATCCTTGGAAAGCTGGGGAAAGTACTTGATTGCCGCCTGCCAACATTTACAGAAGAAGAACTACTACCACATCCTGTATGAGCTGCAGCAGTTTATGAAGGTAACAACAGCCCCATCCTGCCTGCTACCTCTGTCCCTGCAGCCTTGCCATGAGGTGGGTCTGCACAGGATGAGGGGACAAGACTGTCACTTGGCCCCTAGCCTTGCTCCTTGAGTCAGCAACAACAAATCCATGTTGCTCTGAGGCATTCTTATGTAATATCAGGATTTCCATTCTCATCCCAAAGAGGCAAACTTTAATCTTGTCAGTAATGGCATTCTTCAGAATTCAGGAAATATAAAGATTAAAAAGAAGAGGGATATGGTAGTTTCTAGATAAACATGGGGCGTGAATGCAGAATTTTAAGGAAGGGTGGAGAAGTATTTTTAGAGAATATAAATGAAAGCAGAGAGATCATGTTTCTTCTAGTCTGTGAGGGTGGCCAACACTCACAGAGACGTTGAATGATTCAATGCAGAGTGAAAGTGACAGCAAGTCGAATGGAGTATCCTAAATCTCCTTTTTAAAGATCTCTTTTGTGGTGGAATAATGTCCCACCCAAGAGTCCGGCCAGCTGCTTCCCCCATGGCTCAGCGGGTAAAGAATCCTCCTGCAGTGCAGGAGACACAGGTTCAATCCCTGGGGTGGAAAGATCCCTTGGAGGAGGAAATGGCAACCCACTCTAGTATTCTTGCCTGGAGAATCCCATGGATGGAGGAGCCTGGCAGGCTACAGTCCATGGATTCGCAAAGAGTAGGACACAACCCCACTCCAGTACCCTTGCCTGGAAAATCCCATGGATGGAGGAGCCTGGTAGGCTGCAGTCCATGGGGTTGCGAAGAGTCAGACACGACTGAGCAACTTCACTTTCCTTTTCCCTTTCATGCATTGGAGAAGGAAATGGCAACCCACTCCAGTGTTCTTGCCTGGAGAATCCCAGGGACGGGGAAGCCTGGTGGGCTGCCGTCTATGGGTCGCACAGAGTCGGACACGACTGAAGCGACTTAGCAGCAGCAGAGCGCAAGCACAGCCCACAAGGCTGCAGAAACAGCTGACTAGAACCCAGCCAGTCAGTTGACTTTTGGACCTCTTGGGCCTCTGAGGGAAGGGGTGCTGGCAACCAGACATCCTGGGTGGAATTCAGATCAGAATTCTCCCCACATCCCCACCCTCCAAATCTCCTTTCACCCGAACATTCATTTTCCTCTTCCAGGATCACGTGCGGGCCGCCATGACCTGTATCCGGTTCTTCACTCACAAAGCAAAGACGTACACGGAGCTGGGAGAGAAGCTCTCCTGGCTGCTGAAAGCCAAGGACCACCTGAAGATCTACCTCCAAGAAACCTCCCGGCGTAGCGGAAGGAAGAAAACCACCTTTTTCCGAAAGAAGATGACGGCATCCGATGTGTCAAGGTAGCTCAGGGTTCAGGGAGCCGTTGAGGCGGTGTAGAAGGGCTGGAACCAGGGTGACTGTTGGTGATGAAGCCGCCCTCACCCATCTCTGAACTCGTGGGAAGCAAACATATACACCTGACAGGAGTCATTCACAGATGATAGTGTCTGGGGTTAAGTCTCAAAAGTCTCCAGAGGAGCTTGGAGGAAAGGAGAGTGGGGGAGGGGTGGGGATTAGGCTCATCTGTGACAATCAGGCTAAACCCCTGCCCGGTGCAAGAGGCAAAAGAGGTCCTGGGTGATCCTTCATCTCCATCTTACGTCGCAGTACTCTCCTTCCTTGTGGAGCGTCAGGCGCACCGGCTCCTCGGCACCCTGAGTCCTTCCCTCCTCTCAGCCTTTATGCTGAGAACACAACCTCAGAAGTAAATACTCACTGCCACCGTTTTTTCCTTCAGAGTCCCAATCGCTAGATGCCTTGATGTGCTTGTTCCTTACCCACCTCTCCTCTAGCCTCTGAGGGCAGCATTCACGTCTGTTTCAACCTCTGTTGTTGTTAGCAGCATACAGCGCTCTGTAAACACTCGTCACCCATTTTTGTCCTGTCGTAACTTCTCAGAGGGCATTTTGGATCTCTTCCCTCCACACCCTTTCTCTTGCCCTTTCCGTTGCCATCCTGTTATGACTTCTCAGTCCCCCTTGGTCCTAGTTACCCCCAAGTTCCCTCCTGAGGCTAGACTGTGCATCACCTGTCCCCACAGACACATGAACACCCTTCAGCTGCAGATGGAAGTGACCAGGTTCTTGCATCGCTGCGAAAGTGCCGGGACCTCCCAAGTCACCGCCTCACCTCTGCCAACCCTGTTTGGAAATAACCACATGAAAATGGATGTTGCCTGCAAGGTATGCCTGATGTTTCAGACCCCTGGCAGGCTGTTCTCTTTCAGAATGCTCATCACACTTGACATCGTCTGATTATTTCAGTCATTTGTTGGATGGTTGCCTCCCCGATGGACTATGAAGAGCCCCAGAAGGCTGTGGCTCGAGTCCAGTTTGATGACTCTCACATCCCTCGTGCCTGTTCTCAGTAGAGTCTTCACGGATATTTGTTGAATAAATGAATGAACAAGGGCCTTGTTCTTGACTGAGGGGCTGCTCCAGTCATTATTACTTCCGTAAGCATGTTTCCCTCTCCTTTTCAGGTCATGCTAGGAGGGAAAAATGTAGAAGATGGTTTTGGAATCGCATTCCGTGTTCTGCAGGTATGACCGGATTACTCAGGATTATACGAGCGGGGATCAGCACATGAGCACAGTTCTGTGAGAGATTATTCCTCAGAAAATTTTTATCCCGGGGAAAGCAGATTTACACTACATCAAGGATGAAAGCAGCGAGGTGGTGTTACAAAACTGGGTCAAGTTCGAGACCAAAGGCCACTTGGACAAAAGCCAAGCAACTGGTGACAAGTTCATCAAAACTGTCAAATAAATACCTGAAACTGGGTCTAAGACAGTTCACCACAGCTGTCCTCCTTGCAGGGGAGCATGGCTGGAGGAGGTGATGTGGGGGAGAGTGGTCCTATTCAGCAGGAGGGCCCCCCTGGCAACAAGAGCCACCCCTCCATCCTTTATCTGCCCACGAGCCAGCTCGAGGCATACATTTTTTGTTGCTTGTGATAAGAGGACCCAGGTACAGATGTAGCAGTGGAGCAGAGGGTGGAGCAGAGTGCTAAGACCATGAGAAGCCAGACCACGCCTACTGCACAGCGACACAAAAGGCACCCAGAGGCCCCTCACTCTCCAGGCAGGCAGGGTCTTAATTAACACTGTGCACATCTCAAGGATCAAAGACAGCAAGCAATCCAATCTGACAGATCTCTTTTCTTCCCACCCATTTTCTGTATTGGACAGAGCTCTCCATACACAGATACCCATGTAGGCAGGCAGAGTGACAGCTCCTTTCAGACCCCAAGGCAACAAAGTATTTATCCAGTAGTTTCTAGATCATCAGTCTTTTGGTGAACTGGTCTGTCTCCTAACACCACAGCCTCTCTTTACAGAGCACCTGGTGTCCCGGGAAGCCAGTATCAGCCCCCGACATCCATTTTCCAAGAGAAAGTTGACTCGTTAGAGGGAGAATGAACTGGTCTCGGGCATTTGATTAGAATATCTTCAGGCAGTGACGCAGCAGCAAGTGAGATGTACCAGCGTAGATCTCAAAGTCCCAGTTTTCATGCTTGCTTCCCAAATGTCTGCTGAACTCCAAAAGAGGAACTTTCTGCTGGTTGTCTGCTTATGTGTGTTTCCTACTGGGACTGCAGTCAGTTTGGCGTGTCTGCCCCAAGCCCAGTGGGAGCTCTGTAAATGTCACCTTTCCCCAGCTGTGGAGTCCCTGCCTCCCTACCCTTGTCATCCTGCGTTCTGTTCCAGGACTTCCAGCTGGATGCCGCCTCTACCTACTGCAAGGCCGCCCGGCAGCTGGTGGAGAGAGAGAAGTACAGTGAGATCCGACAGCTGCTCAAGTGTGTCAGCGAGTCGGGCATGGCAGCCCAGAGCGACGGGGACACCGTCCTCCTCAACTGCGTGGAAGCGTTCAGGAGGATTCCCCCGCAGGTGCGCCCACCCCAGACTTCGGCTCTTCCATCTGTTTCAGTGTCTTCACGTCCCCCTCTTTATTTTTCTCTTCCCCATCATGTACCCAAAACTCTACAAGATCCCTCTGTCTTTCTGACCCTTCTGTAATAATGGTCTTACTCTAATCAACCCTTCCCTGGAAAGAAAATTCATGGTATATATCCAGAAGCCACCCCTCAGCATCCCGTTGTCTGATGTATTGACACCTGGAAGTGTCTGTGGACCAACGGAGTTGAGTTTCTCCCAGGGATTGTAGACGCGGTCAATGTGGGCCTGCAGGTGGCTTATCACCTGCAAAACTGTCCCCCGATGGCTTCTTTGTGGGATGAACAAAGACACATCATTCATGAAAGCCAAGGAAAAACTTTTTGTCTGATATTGATTCTCAGATTCTCAAGCTTAGTGTTATCATTAGATTTCCTCTGTTGGTCCTATAGCAGGAGTTGAGGTGTTTTTTTTTTTAATTTTGGCCACACTACGAGGCTTTTGGGATCTCATTTCCCCAACCAGTGATTGAACCCAGGCCCTCGGCAGTGAAAGCACCGAGTCCTAACCACTGGACCACCAGGGATTTCCCAGGAGTTGAGTTTAAAAGGAAAGATCAGGCAGGCATCCTCACCCAGAGTCAGAAGGGCTGGGCTGAGACAGAGTTGAGCCCCAGCTCCCATGCCGGGGGCCCCCTCTGTCACCCCCTCCGTCTCACGACTGCTGTGTCTCTGTCCCACACAGGAGCTGGAGGGCCTGATCCAGGCGATACACAGTGACGACAACAAGGTAAGCAGAGTTGTCTCCTCCCAGTAATGCTTGGGAACAGCCCTTTGGACTTGCCTTGTCACCTTCACCCCTCACTTGCTACGACAGTTCCATTCAACTCCTATCTCACCCTCTATTATCAGAGGTGAGGCGAGGACCCAGATAAGGGCGTAGAAGGGAGGGAACAGGTAGAGAACATGAGAAAGAACCCTGACCACGTGAGCCTTGGTCCTCTCTCTTCTGCACCCCCAAGATACACAGGCCTTTCCATTCTCCCCATTTTCCATGGAGGTTTTCTCTCCCATCCCTAGGAAATCCTCACTTGCAGATTGTCTCACTGAATAAGGTTCTCAGAGTGAACAAGCATCTCTTTATCCTAAGGAGCGAGGGTACCCTCTATGGTAGGGAAAAAACCCAGCCAACCCTTTGACCAACAATGCCTGTTAGTGCCTCAGTCTCCAGAACACGCCTTTCCCCTGAGGCCCGCGCCTGCTTCCTGTTGCGTAGGAAATGGGTGAACCTTGGTGAGGGTGCCAGGCAGAATAAAAGTTTTTCCCAGCTGCTCCAGTTTGTGGCTCACCACAGGCTCGATCCACCTTCCATTCAGGGGAAGGCCTGCAGGCCAGGAGAGGCATGAGAAAACCCAGCCAGCCCTCCCTGGCCACTAGCAGTGAAATCATCTGGCAGCTGAGTCCCTCGTGAAGAAAACTGGTATTAGCAAACAACTTCTCACACTACCACGTTGCTGCTCCCCATGGCGGTATTGCTGTTCCCTGAACTGAATTTCCAGGGCATGTTTCGTTTGAGGGTTTAGGGAGGATCTGTTCTTAACATTTCTTCATCTAGTTCTCCAAGATCCTGATGCGATCCTATGAAAAGGATGGAATTCTGACATCCCAAAATGTGAAAAATTCCTTTTCTAGAATCAGAATGAGAACCTGACAGCCAAGCCTGATAGCCAGGTTTCTTGATTCTCAGACTATGTGTGGTTCTTTTCTAAGCCTTCAGGGAGCCTCCTGCTCAGCAGGACAGAGGCTTTGTCCCTGGAAAAGATGGACCCTGAAATCTCTACCATCATTGTTACTTCTTCAGGTTTTTTCTTCTGTCAGTCGCTGTTCTAACACACTTAAGTGATCTAAGGCCACAAGATCTTGCTGTAAAACAGCTTCGTTCAGTTTTTATTCCAGACTTTCTGGAAAAATCCCCTTCTCTAGGTAGGGAGTTTTGCCTGTCAACTTGGTGATATTCTGTTCAATGTACACTGGTGCCAAGTGGAGCTGAAGGCCTGGATGAGAGCGAACGTCCCAGAGCAGCAGGTGGATTAACCAGACCAGAGCTCAGAATGTGCCAGGCATCTTGCAGCTGTAGATTATCTGTAATTGAGCTTAGAAAAGGAAGACTTTAGTGACTGAAGTAAGAAAAGAAGGTAGAGCTTTGAAACATGAAGGGAGTAGTCCTTTCCAAACACCAGAAGGACTGTCACAGCAAAAGGCAGCTGCTGGCCTGGAGGTCTGAGGCAGCTCACCAGGACCTTGCCATTCACTAGCCCGGAGCCCTGGCTAACCAGGGAGGTGCTGGTGTGGTCAGGGCAGGGAAGGAAGGAACTCTCATCTCCCTCACGCTAGGAACTCATGAGATGGAGTGTATCCAGAATGCAGGAAACTAGACTGCCTCTAATGCAAACAGCAAGTAAGGTCAGTCTGGCTGCTGCAGCTGCTGCTAAGTCACTTCAGTCATGTCCGACTCTGTGCGACCCCATAGATGGCAGCCCACCAGGCTCCCCCTTCCCTGGGATTCTCCAGGCAAGAACACTGGAGTGGGTTGCCATTTCCTTCTCCAATGCATGAAAGGGAAAAGTGAAAGGGAAGTCGCTCAGTTGTGTCCAACTCTTCGTGACCCCGTGGACTGCAGCCTACCAGGCTCCTCCATCCATGGGGTTTTCCAGGCAAGAGTACTGGAGTGGGGTGCCATTGCCTTCTCCGGGTCAACCTGGGGCCACCCCTTAATTAGACTTTTTCTAATTGTGTATCTGCGTTTCTTTCCCCCAAGCTTCCTGGTAGAAGATTTTTAATTCAGCAGGTCAAAGAAAATAGAGAAAGTGGCCCTGTGTGCCCATTGTAGGGGGCAGGTATGATGACTCATTCATTCATTCACTTCATGCATAATCATGGAACACCCACATGCCAGGCCCTGTGCTTGGCTCCAGGAATGGTTAGAAAAAGCAGACACTCTTCCTGTCCTCCTAGTCAAGGAGACAGACATCAATCAAATAATCACCCAAATAACTGCAAAAACCACAGTTTGTCAGCAGTGAGGCTCGGAGAAAGCTGGACAGCCCAGGAGAGTGAAGAGGGCCTTGAAGGGGATGGATAGAGGCCAGGCTCTGCCTGCCTGCCTTCTGCTTTTTAAAATTCTTGGCTTATTTATAATAACTTTTACACGGTACAGTAATACAGTGTAATAGCTTATTGTCCAGAATATTTAAAGAGTGACCATAACGTAATAGAAGGCATGAACTCAGTTATTGGTAGGTGAGAAGTGCCGTCTTGTCTCTCTTCACGCGGCCCTGTGTTTTTCTTGGTGACTTGTCAATGATGGTTTCCTTCCGGCTGTCTCTCAAACCCAATTGCCAGGTTCAGGCCTACCTGACATGCCGCAAGCTGCGTTCCGCCTACCTGATTGCCGTGAAGCAAGAGCACTCTCGGGCCGCGGTCCTAGTCGAGCAGGTGCAGCAGGCCGCCAAGAGCAGCGGGGATGCAGTGGTGCAAGACATCTGCTCCCAGTGGCTTCTGACAAGCCGCAGCCGGGGCGCCCATGGTTCGGCCTCCAGGAAGTGACCCAGGGCTGCAGGGCCTGACAGCTGTGGGGCAGGAGTGATGGGCACACTTCCAGCTCTTTCTTCCTGTGGGGCAGTACTTCCCTGGCTCCACCGCAGGTCAGAAAGAGCTGGAATTGGACCCAACCTGCCATCTTGAGCAAAGATAGGATCTTTCACGCAAGTGCCATGTTTCTGTAAAATTGTGGAGTCTGTGTGTGTGTGTGTCTGGAGATGGCCAGTTCTTTCTACCTCAGACTGAGTGTGTGTGTGTGTGTGTGTGTGTGTGTGTGTGTGTGTGCACGCTCTTCGCGCTCATGTTTACACCCAAGCATTTCTGAACAAACAAAGCTCTCCCCCACTGCAAAGAGGCACTTTACTTTCGACTTCTGCCTGTCTGAAAACCTTCCTGCGTTTTTGGTTCTTAACCCGGGCTCATCCTGTTTATACACAGTCCCCTTGGTGTGGAGACATTCCAGTAGCTTCTCGTGACTAGAAGAGTTTTTGACTGAGAATGATGGAGCTGCATCAGAAGGCTTGCCTCTTTTCCCCTCCTTCCTGTCCCCAGGTGCAGAGAATGGCTTTGGGGAAGGTGCTTCCTATAGTGTGAAACTGTTCTAAGCGTCTCTCCTCTCACAAGCACAAGAGTTACTGTGAGCCTTTGGAAGGTAGTCTGAACAAAAGGATCCTCGGGTGCTGGCTTCTGAAAGCTGTGGCTGCCTGGACACCTGACGGGGTCTGGAGCCCCAGACACGGGCAGGAGGGGCATCATCGTGTTCATCCACAGGGAGAGAAAGGGGAACCTCTCCAAACAGCATTGCAGGAGAGTTGTCTGCAAGCACAGAACTGGCTTTTGTCAATATTCCTGCTGCCAAGTAAGAGAACATGGCTTCCTCTTGGAGAGTCTGGGAGAGAAACAATAGCCAAGGTCCTGGGACCGAACGGCTAGACTTTGCCTGTTTGAGTTATAGTGCTATTTATGCCCCTTAAATTGGTTAGAAAATCGCTTCCTCTTCCCACCTGCTTCTCTTCAGTCTCTTCAGGACAAAAGGATGGACAGGCAGAGACCCAGGGTCATTGAGAAGGCAGTGCACTTCTTTGTCTTGACAGTGGGAGTCAAAGGTTCACTTTAAAGTTGGGCCTGAGGACAAGAGTCACACAAGGGGATGATGAAATAGGTCATGTCCAGTTGGTGAGCAACCAAATGAAGTGCTCCTTTATTTAATTAGTGTGGGCCTGTCTTCCCACTGAAGATGTGACAAGCTTTTGGAAAAGGTCTGCCCTAGTCTGTGATATGAACTTGCAAACAAAGGGTGTGAAGAGAGCTCCACAGCTGCAAGCCTCCCACCAGCCAGAGCTCAGCCTGTCAACTTCACAGGGGCTGCTGAGAGGAACGGGAGCTAGAAGCCCAAGTCAATATCTCTGGTGCTTAGAAACCCTGCGGATCTCCCTCTGAACCAGGTTTTTTAAATAGTGAACTAAACAACTGTAAGAGCATCGGTAGAAGTTCTGGTCCGCTGAGGGAGGGAAGAGATGGTAAAGAAAATACTAGACCCCTTTATGGGGAAGTCAGACAAGTGGCTTTTTCTTCAAGTCGTAGAATGCATCTGTCTCCCAGGAAACGTTCTTCCCTGGCATCTGCTTGCCCTTCCAAGTCTGCCCTTTTTGCACTGAACTTAAGCACTTTATATTAAATGAATTGCAAATCTTATAGCCATTAATTTGAGATGTTAAGACCAGATTTTCCTGACATTTTCCTCTAACTAATTGAACTATAAAATAGGCAACCATTGACTAGACTGACGTAATATGAGGCTAATGGCCTTTGGGCATCAGGCTGTGGTCTCCAGCAAAACAATTAACTAATGGGCAGATTGATGGGTTGAATGTTTGACTATAAGCAAATCACAATAAAATGTCTGTCCTACAAGTTCTTGGCTTCATGGCTCATTTGTGCTGTCTTGCTCTTATCCTTCCCTTCTTGCCTTGGGTTCTGTGTGGAGAGAAAAGGTGAGTGGGAAAGATGAAATGACCTTCAACTCTTGAACTTCTCAAAATGATTCCTGTTATAACTTCAGGCCTCTTGGGTTAAGATTTATCTCAAGTTTCCTAGGTGGCTCAGATGATAAAGAATCTGCCTGCAATGTGGGAGACCCAGGTTCGATCCCTGGGTTGGAAAGATCCCCTGGAGAAGGGCATGGCAACCCACTCCAGTATTCTTGCCTGGAGAATTCCAGGGACAGAGGAGTCTGGCAGACTACAGTCTGTGGAGTCGCAAGGAGTCAGACAAAACTGAAGCAAATAGGCACACCGAAAAAAGCTACTAGTGTACTCTCTACCACCAGGAATTTTGTTTTTTTTTCCTTCATTCAGAGTGGTGAGTAGAGGTAGGTTATACATTCATCAGGTAGAGAAGGCAAATGAAAAGTCCTTCCCATCCCTATCTCCTCAGCCCCATCCCCTCCCAGAGGCTACCTGTGTGACCAGTTTCTCGTGTATAGTTCCAGAACTCTTTTATGCATACAGAAGCAATAATGACTGAAGTATTCTGTGCTGAAGATATGCCATAATTATTTAACCAGTCTCTATTGATGGATAGTTTAGGTTGTTGCCATCTTTACCACAGCAGATTATGCTGCAGTGAATTATCTTGTCTAGAATACCCTGGGTCAAAGACTTCCTGGCAGTCCAGTGGTTAAGACTCCACACTTCCAATGCAGGAGGTGTGGGTTCTATCCCTGGTTGAGGAACTAGGATCCTGTATGCTGCATGGCATAGTCAAAAAATTTAAAAACCTCTGAACTAGAATACCCTGGGTCAGAGAATATGAGCATTTGATGAGTGTTGTCAGTCACCTTCCATAGAGCTCATGGTAATTACCTGTCCCACCAGCAGTGAAGGCAAGGGCCTGCTTTCCCACACCCCTACCTCAACACTTAGCAAACTTTGTAGATCTCTGCCAGTCTGAGAATGAAAAATGGAACTCTGAAATTTTTTTTCAAGCTGGTTTTTTTTTTTTTAATTCTACATATCTTTTTAATATCAACCAAACTGTGACTCTTTGAAACCAGGAGTCAGATCTTTGGGGAAAGTAGAATTCACACTGGGCTTGTTTTCTGGCCATCCTCTTACAGCACCTGTGTGCAGAATGACACTTGAGCCACGGACAGGAGCTTTGCTACCATTATCTCCTTTCCCCAGGAACATGATCTCATCCAATATTTCATTTAAGAAAATTAACCTCAAACACACAACAAACAAAAAGTAATGATGAAAGCCGACCTGAAAACCCCCTGTTTGGGATCTGGCACGAAGATGCTTCAAACAAAGGAAATTGGAACACCCAAAGTAAATCTAAGATAGAGGACCCAGACTATGTTTAGAAACCTGAGATGCTCCAAATTTACTGGGTATCTTTGGCTGGAGCTCTAAGTGAAGGAGATCAAATGCTCTCAGATTCTTCATACTCAAGCAACCAAGTAGCAACAGTCACCGTAACCCTGAGGGAAACGGCCTGTCTAGGTCATCATCCTCTCTTCTATAGTAATGATGTTAACTGACCCATCCTTGAAGCCTCCAATTCTTCTACAACAGATTGATTCAACATCTGGTTACTGAATGACTTCTTCAGTGGGGTGCCTTCACACTTCTTATTTCTTCATGTTGTTATTTCTACTTGGCACTCTTCTTTCACCACCTCCACTACCCCACCCTCCAATCTGCTGTTATCCAAAACCTTCCTTCAAGCCCATTTCTTTTACTTTTTTTTTTTTTTTTTGCCTCACCATTCAGCATGTGGGGTCTTAGTTCCCTGACCAGGGATCAAACGTGTATCCCTGGCAGTGGAAGTACAGACTCCTAACCACTGGACCACTAGGGAATTCCCTTCAAATCCACTTCAAGTGCCTTGTCTACAAATTATTTGCTGCTCTGGCTATACTTCCTCTTCATCCCACTGAAGGACTAAAATCCTTCAAGGTCTCATCCATTCTCTCTTGACACTCATACACTCTCCCGAATAATCCCATAGCTTCAGCAATCGTCTTCATTGGCCAAGTTATAAACCAAATTTCTGTTCCTTTTTTCCATATCAGATCTGTCTTTTGATTCTTTTCTGAAACTCACCCAGATGGCTGAACTGCCCCTAAAAATACTAGCATGTTCAAAATGAAACACATCCTATTCTACTCAAAAACCTTCCTCCTTCAATGAATATTAGTATCAATTAATTAGTGTTAGTATTACTATTGTGAATGCTGCCTGGGTTAGAAACCTCAGGAGTTCTCTGTATTGACTCTTTCTTTTCCCTCATCGTTCAACAAATATTCAGGTACCTACCATGCGTCAAGCATATATCCTGTTGAAACCCAAGACCTCCTCTCCTGCTTTCCCAGTTGAAGAACTTGGCCCTTCATCACCTTACTTCAGGTCCTTGTCACTTCCTCCTCTGACTGTTGCAGAAGCCTATTTTCTTCATCTCAAAACACCTATCCAAAAGTTGCATCTCCAACCAACTCCGTATTATCAGACAAAATACTTCTGGAAAAAATAACTTTTCTATGGTCTTCAAGTATGGGAAGTCTTTCTAAGCAGATATAAATTCCAGAATCCTTGAAACGTTTAATTGTTGTTGGTCAGTTGCTCAGTTGTGTCCAACTCTTTGTGACCCCATGGACTGCAGCATGCCAGGCCTCCTTGTCCTTCACCATCTCCCAGAGCTTACTCAAACTCATGTCCATTGAGTCGGTGATGCCATCCAACCATCTCATCCTCTGTCATCCCCTTCTCCTCCTGCCTTCAATCTTTCCCAGCATCAAGGTCTTTTCCAATGAGTCGACTCTTCGCATCAGACAGCCCAAGTATTGGAGCTTCAGCTTCAGCATCAGTCCTTCCAATGAATATTCAGGACTGATTTCTTTTAGAATTGACTGGTTTGATCTTCTCACTGTCCAAGAGACTCTCAAGAATCTTCTCCAGCACCACAGTTCGAAGGCATCAGTTCTTTGGTGCTCAGCCTTTTTTATTGTCCAGCTCTCACATCCGTACATGACTACTGGAAAAACCATTGCTTTGACTATATGGACATGTGTCAGCAAAGTAATATCTCTGCTTTTTAATATGCTGTCTAGGTTTGTCACAGCTTTTCTTCCAAGGAGTAAGCGTCTTTTAATTTCATGGCTGCAGTCACCATCTGGAGTTATTTTGGAGCCCAATAAAATAAAATCTGTCACTGTTTCCCCATCTATTTGCCATGAAGTTATTTAGCTGTAATTGTGATTAAAATGTCCCTAACAAAAAAGATTTATAATTTTAACCATTTTGTTTCTTTAGAACTTTTTATTTTGTATTGGAGTATAGTTGATTAAAAATGTGATAGTTTCAGGTGAACAGCTTAAGGGACTCAGCCATACATATACGTGCATCCATTCTCTCCCAAACCCCCTCCCATCCAGGCTGCCACATATCATTGAGCAGAGTTCCATGTGCTATACAGTAGGTCCTTGTTGTTTATCCTTTTTAGGTATAGCAGTGTGTACATGACCATCCCAAACTCCCTAACTATCCCTTCCCCCGGCAACCGTAAGTTCCCATTTTAAACATTTTTTAGTGTGCAGTTCAGTAGCATTAAATGCATTCACATTGTTTGCAAGCGTCACCACCATCCGTCTCCAGAATGTTTTCATCTTCCCAAACTGAGACCCTGTACCCATTCAACACTAACCCTCTATCCCTCCTCCGCTGCCCCTAGTCCCTGGTAACCACCATTCTACTCTCCATCTCAATTAATTAGACCTTTGTTTGTCATATACATTGCAAACATGTTTTTCCAACTTTTGATAGTCCTTTTATTTTTGTTACAGGATCTTCCCAACCCAGGGATCAAACTTGGGTCTCCTGCATGGCAGGTGGATTCTTTACCATCTGAGCCACCAGGGAAGCCCATATTTTAAAAACCCATAAGCAATACATTTGACTACATTAAGAACTGTCTTTTCATTACGCTAAGTGAAATCTAAGCCAGATACAAAAGGCCAGATAATAAATAATACATGATTCCACTTCCATAATGTACCTACATCAATTCTATCAGTACTTCAGGGCCCTTTGTGAATAGCAGTTGTGCTGAGAAGCTTTTGTTTTCTGGTCCCCCACTTGCCGCTGTCAGAGAAGGAAATGGCAACCCACTCCAGTTTTCTTGCCTGGAGAATCCAATGGACTGAGAGGCCTTGTGGGCTAAAGTCCATGGGGTGGCAAAGAGTCAGACACGACCGAGTGACTAGGCAACTTCCTTCTCTGCCCTTCACCCAAGGATGTGTGCTCTTAATCCTTTAATGCTCCGTGTCTCTTAAAGCTCCCCTAGTCTGCCTTCCTGACATTCAATTTTTTAAAATTTCTTTATTTTTAATTGAAAGATAAAGCTATATAATATTGGTTTCATTTCTGCCATACATCAACATGAATTGGTCACAGGTGTAATATGTCCCCTCCCATTGGAACCTCCCTCCCACCTGCCACCCTTCCCACCCCGCTGTGTTCCCTGAGCTGACAGTCAATTTTTCCTTGTCATTTTGTTTCCTCATAGACCATAAGCTCCTGGAAGCCAGGGTCATCTTTTGATCATCTTTGAGTTCACTTACAAATTACCTGTGCATTATTTACCAGTACATAAATATTATTTTAAATTAAACTGTGTAGTACATAGCATGTCCTGAACCAGAAATAGTTGAGAAAGTGAAACATTTTAAAGTTATCTGTTCAAGAGTCTCTTTCCAGGCTGTAAGCTGGTCAGATAACAGTAAGGTCAAATGACTTATTTATATCCCCAGGACTGAGCCTGGCACGTGATGGGCTGTAAATAAGTTTTAGCTGAATTTTT
The DNA here is from genome assembly GCF_054371585.1 of Giraffa tippelskirchi. Classification (NCBI taxonomy): domain Eukaryota; kingdom Metazoa; phylum Chordata; class Mammalia; order Artiodactyla; family Giraffidae; genus Giraffa; species Giraffa tippelskirchi. The sequence continues at coordinate 139,804,736 of NC_137281.1, read as the reverse complement.
TAATTGGATCAAACCAATGGGAATAGTTTATTTAAGAAACATATCAGTCTAGAAGTCATTTCCTCAGAGAGAAAAAAACTTTGTAGAGAAAATGGGCAAGACTGAACATATTTAAAGGAAAGCTGAGAAGATACTTTTCACTTCTGTGTTGATATATTGAGAACATTTGAGCTGAGGAAAAAAATCCAACGTAGTGGTTACTTCAATTTAATGGAAATAGGAACTCAAAGAGTAGAGACTTGACTCCCACTGTCTTTTTAGAAGTAAATTGTTGAACTCTTCCTAAGTCACCTGTATCAGACAGCAACTACAAAGGATGTATTTTTCAGAGCTAGAAGTGATCATAGAACACATTGACTACATCCCCTATTTCATGTTTTGTTCACTTATTTATCCAACAAATATCAAGGTTATATTGTGAGCTGTATGCTAGAGTTTTCCGAGTCATAGCAGATGCCCAGTCACTTGTTATAAGTCTTATGTATTAAATATTGAGAGGATGTCCAGGTATAAATGAGAGCTCATGGGGGGAGTCCTGAATACAAACTCGGGAGAAGTCAGTGGAGGCTTCCCAGCAAATGTGATGCTCAGCATACAAGTTGCAGGAGAAAGAGGTTCCTAGCAGGATAAACAATTTGTCTTGGGATCCAGAAACAACAGAGCACCTCACTGAGAGAAATCAAAGAACTTTCCGGGTCAGCATGCTGTGACCCGGTGATGTGGGGTCTTATAAGCTTGTTAAGGAGTTTGGGATTTAACCCACAGAATAATACAAAAGCATCAGAATGTGCTAAGCAAGAGAATGACATGATGTGTCTTTAATTTTAAGGTCACTTTGGCTGCAGAATGGAGCACAGGTTAGTTGGGGCAGGGGGAGGAGGAGAAGCAGAGATTTTGCCAAATTTGGATGGTACTTGAGGCTTTCTGTAGCCCTCAGAATGAAGTCCAGATTTTCACCTGGGCTCACAGAGGCCCATCCTTATTAGACCCTCATCATTGTTGTTTAGCTAAGTCATGTCTGACTCTTTTGCAATCCCATGGCCTGCAAGACTCCTCTGTTCCCCCGGGGAAGAATGCTGGAGTGGGTTGCCATTTCCTTCTCCCACAGATCTTCCTGACCCAGAGATCAAACCTGTGTCTTGTGCATTGTCAGGTGGATTCTTTACCACTGAGCCACCAGGGAAGCCCTATTGGATCCCTACCTACCTCTTATTTCTCACCTTTCACCCCCCTCCCTTCTTTCAGCTTCTCAGATGTGACCATTCTTTGCCCACGTGAGACTGCTGCCTGATCTCTTTTTACCTTCTCTTCACATGGTAAACGTCTTGCTAACCACATGGCACATGGCTTAGGACGTCTTCTCAGATCTCTTCACCCCACCCCAGACAAGCATGGGCACTTCTGCCATGTGTCCCTGTAATAAGAGCAGAAACAGTATGTCTCTGTTCACTCCTATCACCCATACTTCGCAACACTCCTGGGACATCGTGTGTACTTTTTTAAATAAATGAATGATCTGATGGTGGCATGAGGATATCTACAATTTTTTCATTTTTACTTTTTTTTTTTTAACAAAAGCTTGTTCTTAACGTACAATAGATTTCAAGACAACACTTCATTCTAGCTATAGGTGGCAACAAATGTTATGGCAGGGAATACAGGTGTTTTAAACAGGAATGGAATTAAGGATCATAATTGCCTCAGGCACAAGGAACAGCTTGTTTTTGCCAGATTTCTTAATTCCACCTGAGGCTAGGGACCTTTTTCCCATGGCCTTCACTTTTAGCTCCTCAAGTTTCTCCTACTTCTCCTGTGTTTCTGCTTGAATACCTTATCTTCCTCATCCATCCCCTTGGCTTGCTTCCTGGGCTGCTGCAGGGTCTTCTTCTTACCACCTTTGTGGCCCCACACCGCACCTGCCGCCCTTTCCCCAGACTCTGCCACCAGAAGTGGAGGATGTCTACAATTTAAGCGCAGGAAGAGGAAGAACCTGGAAAGAAGTTCCAGAGGGGAGGAGAACTAGGGATGCAGTTCACAGAAACCAAAGGAGCAGGTGCTGATCTCTTGTTTCCACATGGTTCTACTTACTATCATAAACCACCCCCAAAGAGCAAAGGAGGGCAACAAACAGAAACAGAAACTTCATTTTTGATGAAAGAAGGAGACAAATGTTAAGAGAAATTTGCAATATGAAGATTACACAATAGAGGGAGTAACACCTCTTTTGCCATGGAAAGTAGAAAGGAAGATAATACGAATGGGATATACGTAAGTTTGCTAGTGTGGTAGCAGAAAGTTGAAGTAGTTAGGACTGCTGCTTTCCATGTTGTCCATGAAATCAGAGGAGAAATCACCTGTTACTAATTCAAGGGAGCTGCTTGGTGAAGTGACTTAAAAACACGGAGAGGATGTGAACCTCTTCATATTGTAACCTAAGGGCTGTTTTTACAATGAAGTTTTTGAAGTTCACTTGGGCCCCTGAGAGTTCAAGAAGTTGCTGGCAGTTGGGGAAGGGAGTTAAGTAGGGAGAGGACAAGTGACTGATAGTGGCTCCAGTCTGCCGGGCTGAATTATTTTCTCCAGCAGCACTCCTGGCATGTAGAAATCAGACAGCTGTATTCTTCTAGCCTTTGCCAGAGAGGGTGATAATGGGACATGGAATTGGCAGGAGAAAGTTGGAGGAGTAGAAGGTTGTGGTTGGAGTGGGATGTTGGAAGTTAAGATATTTGAGACACAGCAAGTTCATGTGATGACAAAGTGCCCAGGGGTGATTCTTATCATGGGAATGGGAGATGAAGGGGATGGAGGAACAGGTCAGTGCAGAGGATATCAGGGAAATGAGTCTGAGTAGACACTTTCAAATACTAGTGCTTTGGGCAGCCCATGTATACCCACAATCATCATACTCTTCACTTGGTCTTCCTACAGTACTATGTTGTTATTTGAGTTGTGATAGTTGCTCTCTAATCATACTCTCTCAGAAACTTTATGAGGCAGAATTCTATTGTGTTCAGTAAACATTCAATCTTTCTTTCATGCCAGATCAACATTAAACCTCCATAATAGACATGTGCCCTAGCATAGGAAAGGAGCCTCTTTTCTGGGAATTGCCAGGGTCTAACCCCCATGTCAGGACTATACTACAGAAGGGCTCCTTTTCTGTCACACACTTTTTTTTTTTTAATAAATTTATTTATTTTAGTTGGGGGCTAATTACTTCACAATATTGTAGTAGTTTTTTGCCATACATTGACATGAATCAGCCATGGGTTTACATGTGTTCCCCTTCCTGGACCTCCCTCCCACCTCCCTCCCACCTCCCTCCCCACTGTCACACACTTTTAAAAGCCCTGCATTTCACAAGCATAAACAAGAAAATGTATATAAGAATATGTGGACATCTCTTTACTGAGGCTCTTAGTGTTCGGTTCTGACATTATATACTACCTGATACCCTAGACATTGGCTCCCATGACAAGCACTGTTAAGCCCCAGGAAAATACATCTTGACTACATCCAAATGTTCTAAAGGTGTGTAGATTGTGCTGTTGCTTCTGAGTGCAGGGAGAATTTGAATAGAGGAAGCAACTGGGGAAAAGACAAATTAATTAACTTGCCAAATTCTTTCTCAGCATGATTATAATGAACACTTGCATACAAATAGTATCATTTTCAGCAGTGCTGAGTGTCTATTTTCTCATCTCTCCATATTCTAATACACATGTGTTTGCAACACTTGTATAATGGAAGCTAAATAATAATCAATTTATATTACTTTTAAACTGATAGACAGGTCAGTGTAGAGGAAACATGAATGAAGTGTGATAGCCACGATTTACAGTGGCAACTAAATGGACATTGAACGTTAGAATTGTGAATAGTTTTATTTTCATAAAAATTCATAGAAATATTTAAATTTTTAAAGACAAAAATTTAGCTTTATTTACAAAATTTTGATTTAAAATGTTGATATTGGGGAAGGAGGTGGGAGGGGGGTTCAGGATGGGGAACACATGTAAACCCATGGCTGATTCATGTCAATGTATGGCAAAAACCACTACAATATTGTAAAGTAATTAGCCCCCAACTAAAATAAATAAATTTATTTTAAAAAAAATAAAATAAAAATAAAATGTTGATATTCACAGTGATAATGTATTTTGTCTTTGATTTTAATAGTTAATTTAAATATTTTAGAAAATAAACTGACATTTTAAAATTTTTTATTTCAATTTACATTTTATGAAAATGTATTTAAATTGCACATATTTTGAATACAAGTATATTTTGTATTTTTTTAATCCTTCAGTTAAATACCTACTTCCATTAGAATGCAAAATATTTGATGATTACAGCAACATAATTCACGATTGTGTTGATATGAAAGCCATGTAGAGCAGAGCCACCCTCCCACTCACATCTCCACATCAGACTATGAGCAAGAAATCAACTTTTTTGCATTAAGCTGCCAACATTTAGCATTGTTTGTTACAGCAGCTAATCTACTCCTTCTATCAGAATAAATTGTACATCATGTTCTATAATCTTCTCTGCTGATTATTTTGGCTAAAAGATATCATGTAGAAAAAATAGATTGTTCATACAGATTAAAACTTGGATGAATACCTGTGAAAGTAAAACAGAGCTATTAAGGTTCTGTACTAGGATGTTAGATAAGTCGTCACTGTGGATACTAAAATCAATGAAAGATGACAGATCTTTGGAGTGGAGAAAAATACAATGAAACGGAAGGAAATTAAAGGTGATAAAAGTATCTCAGGGAGGCATCTGCCTTAGATCAGCAGTGAGGATGGAAAAAAGTAGGTTAAAAAGGATAGAATATCAGCAATTTGGGGCTTCTCTGGTGGCTCAGATGGTAAAGCATCTGCTAGCAATGCAGGAGACCTGGGTTCTATCCCTGGGTTGAGAAGATCCCCTGGAGAAGGGAATGGCTACCCACTCCAGTATTCTTGCCTGAAGAATTCCATGGACAGAGGAGTCAGGTGGGCTACAGTCCATGGGATCACAAAAGAGTAGGACATAACTGAGCGACTAACACTTTTATTGTCAGCAATTTTATATGGCTCAACATAATACTATAGTTCAGTTAGGACATAGACTTCAATAATAAAGACAATTTATGGTGTTATGTAACAAGTCTCAAGGGAGGGCACATCTATCTTGGCTAATTTAGTGACTTATTACTTTACTGTCAGTGACCCAACTTCTTTTTTTCTTTCCCTCTATTGTCTTCAGCTGCTGCAACGGACCGCGCAGAAGTGTGGCCGAAAGGAGCTACCCCACGGCCGAGGTCAGGGGCGGCAGCCAAGAGAAGCTACCCCACATCCAAGGAGCATTGGCTGAGCAGGCACAGGAGGGCCGAGAGGAGCTACTCCACATTCAAGGTCAGGAGGGGTGGCCGTGAGGAGATACCCTTTGTCCAAGGTAAGGAGCAGCAGCTGTGCTATGCTGGAGTAGCCGTGAAGAGATACCCCACGTCCAAGGTAAGAGAAACCCAAGTAAGACAGTAGGTCTTGGGAGAGGGCATCAGAGGGCAGATACACTGAAACTATAATCACAGAAAACTAGCCAATCTGATCACACGGACCACAGCCTTGTCTAACTCAATGAAGGTAAGCCATGACGTGTGGGGCCACCCAAGACGGATGGGTCATGGTGGAGAGTTCTGACAAAATGTGGTCCACTAGAGAAGGAAATGGCAAACCACTTCAGTATTCTTGCCTTGAGAACCCCATGAACAGTATGAAAAGGCAAAAAGATAGGACACTGAAAGATGTACTCCCTAGGTTGGTAGGTGCCCAATATGCTACTGGAGATCAGTGGAGAAATAACTCCAGAAAGAATGATGGGATGGAACAAAAGCAAAAACAGTACCCAGCTGTGGATGTAACTGGTGATAGAAGCAAAGTCTGATGCTGTAAAGAGCAATATTGCATAGGAACCTGGAATGTTGCTAAGTCGCTTCAGTCATGTCCGACTCTGTGTGACCCCATAGATGGCAGCCCACCAGGCTCCCCCATACCTGGGATCCTCCAGGCAAGAACACTGGAGTGGGTTGCCATTTCCTTCTCCAATGCATGAAAGTGAAAAGTGAAAGTGAAGACGCTCAGTCATGTCTGACTCTTAGCGACGCCATGGACTGCAGCCTACCAGGCTCCTCCGTCCGTGGGATTTTCCAGGCAAGAGTACTAGAGTGGGTTGCCATTGCCTTAGGTCCATGAATCAAGGCAAACTGGAAGTGGTCAAACAGGAGATAGCAAGAGTGAACGTCAACATTCTAGGAATCAGCGAACTAAAATGGACTGGAATGGGTGAATTTAACTCAGATGACCATTATATCTACTACTGTGGGCAGGAATCCCTTAGAAGAAATGGAGTAGCCATCATGGTCAACGAAAGAGTCTGAAATGCAGTACTTGGATGCAATCTCAAAAATGACAGAATGATCTCTGTTCGTTTCCAAGGCAAACCATTCAATATCACAGTAATCCAAGTCTATGCCCCAACCAGTAACACCAGAGAAGCTGAAGTTGCACAGTTCTATGAAGACCTACAAGACCTTTTAGAACTAACACCCAAAAAAGATGTCCTTTTCATTATAGAGGACTGGAATGCAAAAGTAGGAAGTCAGGAAACACGTGGCATAACAGGCAAATTTGGCCTTGGAGTACAGAATGAAGCAGGGTAAAGGCTAATAGAGTTTTGCCAAGAGAACGCACTGGTCATAGCAAACACCCTTTTCCAACAACACAAGAGAAGACTCTACACATGGACATCACCAGATGGTCAACACCAAAATCAGATTGATTATATTCTTTGCAGCCAAAGATGGAGAAGCTCTATACAGTCAGCAAAAACAAGACCAGGAGCAGACTGTGGCTCAGATCATGAACTGCTTATTGCCAAATTCAGACTTAAATTGAAGAAAGTAGGGAAAACCACTAGACCATTCAGGTATGACCTAAATCAAATCTCTTATGATTATACAGTGGAAGTGACAAATAGATATAAGGAACTAGATCTGATAGACAGAGTGCCTGATAAACTATGGACAGAGGTTCGTGACATTGTACGGGAGACAAGGATCAAGACCATCCCCATGGAAAATAAATGCAAAAAAGCAAAACGGCTGTCTGAGGAGGCCTTACAAATAGTTGTGAAAAGAAGAGAAGTGAAAAGCAAAGGAGAAAAGGAAAGATATTCCCATCTGAATGCAGAGTTCCAAAGAATAGCAAGGAGAGATAAGAAAGCCTTCCTCAGCGATCAGTGCAAAGAAATAGAGGAAAACAACAGAATGGGAAAGACTAGAGATCTCTTCAAGAAAATTAGAGATACCAAGGGAACATTTCATGCAAAGATGGGCTCGATAAAGGACAGAAATGGTATGGACTTAACAGAAGAAGATATTAAGAAGAGGTGGCAAGAATACACAGAAGAATTGTACAAAAAAGATCTTCACGATCCAGATAATCACGATGGTGTGATCACTCACCTAGAGCCAGACATCCTGGAATGTGAAGTCAAGTGGGCCTTAGAAAGCATCACTATGAACAAAGCTAGTGGAGGTGATGGAATTCCAGTTGAACTATTTCAAATCCTAAAAGATGATGCTGTGAAAGTGCTGCACTCAATATGCCAGCAAATTTGGAAAACTCAGCAGTGGCCACAGGACTGGAAGAGGTCAGTCTTCGTTCCAATCCCAAAGAAAGGCAATGCCAAAGAATGCTCGAACAACCACACAGTTGCACTCATCTCACACGCTAGTAAAGTAGTGCTCAAAATTCTCCAAGCCAGCAATACGTGAACCGTGAACTTCCAGATGTTCAAGCTGGTTTTAGAAAAGGCAGAGGAATCAGAGATCAAATTGCCAATATCCGCTGGATCATTGAAAAAGCAAGAGAGTTCCAGAAAAACATCTATTTCTGCTTTATTGACTATGCCAAAGCCTTTGACTGTGTGGATCACAATAAACTGGAAAATTCTGAAAGAGATGGGAATACCAGACCACCTGACCTGTCTCTTGAGAATGTATGCAGGTCAGGAAGCAACAGTTAGAACTGGACATGGAACAACAGACTGGTTCCAAATAGGAAAAGGAGTACATCAAGGCTGTATATTGTCACCCTGCTTGTTTAACTTATATGCAGAGTACCTCATGAGAAATGCTGGGCTGGAAGAAACACAAGCTGGAATCAAGATTGCTGGGAGAAATATCAATAACCTCAGATAAGCAGATGACACCACCCTTATGGCAGAAAGCGAAGAAGAACTAAAGAGCCTCTTGATGAAAGTGAAAGAGGAGAGTGAAAAAGTTGGCTTAAAGCTCAACATTCAGAAAACTAAGATCATGGCATCCGGTCCCATCACTTCATGGCAAATAGATGGGGAAACAGTGGAAATAGTGTCAGACTTTATTTTTCTGGGCTCCAAAATCACTGCAGATGGTGACTGCACTCATGAAATTAAAAGACACTTACTCCTTGAAAGGAAAATTATAACCAACCTAGATAGCATATTAAAAAGCAGAGACATTACTTTGCCAACAAAGGTCCGTCTATTCTAAGTCTGTGGTTTTTCCAGTAGTCGTGTATGGATGTGAGAGTTGGACTGTAAAGAAAGCTGAGCACCGAAGAATTGATGCTTTTGAACTGTGGTGTTGGAGAAGACTCTTGAGAGTCCCTTGGACTGCAAGGAGATCCAACCAGTCCACCCTAGGGGAGATCAGTCCTGGGTGTTCATTGGAAGGACTGATGTTGAAGCTGAAACTCCAATACTTTGGCCACCTGATGTGAAGAGCTGACTCATTTGAAAAGACCCTAATGCTGAGAAAGATTGAGGACAGGAGGAGAAAGGGACAACAGAGGATGAGATGGCTGGATGGCATCACCGACTTGATGGACATGGGTTTGGGTAGACTCCGGGAGTTGGTGATGGACAGGGAGGCCTGGCGTGCTGCGATTCATGGGGTCGCAAAGAGTCGGACACGACTGAGCGACTGAACTGAACTGAACTATCTTCAGCATGTGAGCTTGGTCTTTGGGCCAGCTCAGCTCCACTTATTTTTTTCAAATTATACATTTTTTTGAAAATTTTAATTAGAGGATAATTGCTTTACAATGTTGTGTTAGCTTCTACTGTACAACAACATGAATCAGCGGTAGGTACATCCCCTCCCTCTCATGCCTCCCTCCCACCCTCCCCATCTCACCTCTTAAGGTCATCACTCAGTTCCACTTATGACTCAAGGTAATTGTTATAGATTGAGATGTAACATTCGGCCACAGTAATGTCTAGCAGGAAAAGAAAATTTCTTCCTGTGTCTCACTTTTTGATCAGTGAGGAAGGCCTCTCCCAGAAGCATCCACATCTGATGATTGAGGCACGTGAGGTTTTCACAGTCAATCACTTGCAAGAGAAATGTGCTCACCATGATTGTCTTGGAGCAGCAGTTCACAGCCCCAGGTTCACAGCTCCAGGTATTGGCATTTTATATATTATAAAATACAGCTAGGGGCGGGACTTCCCTGGTGGTCCAGTGGCCAAGACTCTGCACTCCCAACACAGGGTTCTCCAGGTTTGATCCCCCGTCAGGGAACTAGATCCCACATGCAATTAAGACCCAGATCAGTTAAATAAATATTTTTTTAAAAAATAAAATAAAATGCAGCTAGGCCCAGGTTTGATCCCTAGGTAGGGAAGATTCCCTGGAGAAGCAAATGACAACCCACTCCAGTATTCTTGCCTGGGAAATCCCGTGAAGGAGCCTGGTGGGCTACAGTCCATAAGGTTGCTCAAGAGTCAGACACGACTAAGTGACTTCACTTTCACTTTTCAGGGCTGAGAACCCTGCGATAGGTTAATCAGGGTCACAGTGACAGCGGTAGCCAGCAGCATCTGCTGAAACTACTAATTTTTAATTTCCAAATAAAATACTAAAATACTTTTTTTAGTTGAAATATTGTTTTCCATCAATTCTTAAAGAGCAATTTCTCTTCTGTGTTCATTGCATTTGGTTTTAGACCTTTTCCTGTGCCTTTGTATACTTATATATGTACCCATAGAAGATATCATGTTACATGTGTGTATAATTTTTTAATATGAATCTTATCACCTGCACATATTCATCATTCTGCAACTCATAAATTGATATGAATATATACATACATATATATATATATATATATAGTGTATGTGTATGTGTGTGTGTGCAATTATTTTTAGGAGTAATTATGCCAAATGCAAGTGTACTAATTCATGGTGTGATTACACCAAAGATCATGTAGTTTTCCCCAGCTGATGGACTTTTAGGTTGTTTCCAATTCTTTTCTACAAACAATGCCTCTTTACACATAAGGAATAATGTTTATGTGTTGTAATGTCAGTATTTATTTTTAGTACTTATAAAAAATAACTACTAGTAATGTTGTTACAGATAGTAAGAAGTAAATCTCTGAGTAGAATTGGCTTCTCCATTTCTTCCGCTCATACCAGCAGTATATAAAAATATCTATTTCCTAGATTTTTGCCAAAATTTGTTAAGCCATCTAATTTTTGACAATCTGATGACTGAAAAATTACATTATGGCATCTTGTTTTGATTTATAGTTCCCTGATTATTACTAAGGTGTATAGACCATTTTTATTTCTTCTGTAAATTTCCTATTAATATCTTTTGCAAAGTGGTCTGTTGGATACTATGTCCTGTCTCTATTGACAAATAAAATTTCTTTAAATGAGTGCTACTCTTTTCTCTGATCTATATATCAGTACAGTAGATGCTGTGGGGTGCCAACCAGAGATTTCATTTCAGAAATGAAGACCTGGACTTCCCTGATGCTCCAGTGGTTAAGAATCTACCTGCCAATGCAAGGGACCCAGGTTCGATCCCTAGTCCAGGAAGATAACCACATGCTGCAGGGTAACTAAGCCCATATGCCACAAACACTGATCCTTCGAGCCCTGGAGCCTGTGCTCCCCAACAGGAGAAGCCACCACAGTGAGAACCCTCGCACCACAGCTAGGGAGTAGCCCACATGCAGCAAGGAAGACCCAGTGCAGCCAAAAATAAGTAATTAAATAAATAGAAACAAAAAGGAAACAACACCTCCATCCCCCTAGATGCTGGGAGCATAGCTGACAGTTCACAGCTGAGTCTCTCTCTAGAATGTGCCTTCACCAAACAGAGCACCCTCACCCAAGTCATGCCCCCTTCCTGGACACTGCCCACATCCGGTTGCAGGGGGGTGGGGGGTCAACCTCCTCTGCTCAGTTCAGGACAACTTAGTTCCAGCACTCCCTGTGGGATCAGGACTGCCCCACAGTTCCACTCCTCTTTTGCCCAGCCCTATTAGCATCCCTCCCCCATAGACACTGATCCCAAGAGAAGTCCCCACAAACTCCCTGTGTGGCAATGTCCATCTCAAAGTCAATCTCCCAGGATACTTGACCTGAATTACAAGAATACTCATCAACATCACTTGACTTTTGACTTAACCTTTGGCGTGTTTTTTTAGGTGTATCCCTCTTTTCCTGTATGCTTCTTGCTTTTCATGTCTCAAAAAGACCTTCCCTCTTCTAAGATCTTTAAGATATATTCTTATATTTTCCTCTAATACATTTTTTTCAATACCTCTAGTATACCTGTTTTTAGAGTGGTGTGAGACAGAAATTCTAACCCTATGTTTTCACTTGGAGAACTGTATGTTCAACCCCATATATTAAATAGTCCACGTTTTTCTGCCTAATTTGAAATGCAACATCTACAGCTGTCACATTCTCACATGACTCTTCCCTCCCTTACCACAGCTGAACGTTTCCTAGCCAAACCTGAGATTCGTTAGATACTAAAAATAAAAAGTAGCTACAGTACCTCTTCAGTGGTAAAAACCACAAGGTGTAAAGCTTGAGAGTCTTCAACAGCCCAGCGTCTTGCCAGTTGCTCTGAAACGAAGCCCACATCCAGAGAAAGGCCCAGTATAGAAGTGTGGTGATTCTGATGCTTGAGTTCTAGTTGTTTCTGAGATCTATCCCTGCCCTTTCCCACTTTCCAGTTTCAGTCCTTCCTTGAATTTATGAGGAAGGCATTCCATGTTTGTTTTTTTGCCTGTGATTTCTCAAAGTGGGTGTGTATCCTGTAAAGGAGGCCAAACACACAAGGTAGATCCTCCAGGGCTTGGAGGCGTGGCGACACATAGCACAGACTTAACTGGACAAGGACTAAGTGCCGACAAAGGTGATGTGCGGCAACTAGTCATCCCTTAGGTACTCTGTGCCCTGGGACTGTTTGCTTCTCGACTTTCATATGTCTCTTTGATTTCCTTTCTCTTTAGTTTCTCGGACAAGTTTCATTTTTCAGAAATTTAAGCCAGTCTCTGTGGAGCCAAAGGAAAAGATTTTCCCTCACCTAGGCTAGGCTAGCTGAGCATCTCAGAGCATAACAGAAATAAAGATTAGTGATGGCAGTGACCTGGGGTGGCTAGAGAGGCACCGAGGAGCAGAGAAATCCACCGTGACTGTCATTCCTGAGCCTTCACCTGCGATTTTGTCTCCTGTGTGCTAAGGGGCATTCTACCAGGCAGGACGTCATATCCATAGCACAAGTGGAATGGAAGGGAAATGACTCTAAGGTCACAGAAGAAGCTAAGGCTCAGAGATGAGATGGTAGAAGGGTGACTCAGCCACCAGATTCCCCAGCCTTGTTTGTGTTGAGCCGAGGCCTTTCCCTTGTGTGGCAGTGAACGTGGGGCAAGTCTCTTCTGGACACATAACCAGAGGTCAAGGCTGGTACTTGTTCCTTGCCTAGGCTGAACAGAGAAGACAACATTTTGGGGCAGAAAGTCACACAGAGACATAATGAAGCCTGAGCACGAGAGGCTTCCAAAAGAGGAGCAAACGCTGAGGGAGGATGAGTCTCATGGGAGACTAAGGCCATGAGCAGTGATGGAAACTAGAATCTGAACAAGGGAAACAGAAGCCGAAAAATACCAACAACCTGTGAAATCAGTACCCACACCTCGTTTCTTTTCTTTCTTTCTTTGTTTTCCTTTTTGCCTTCTTTTCTTGTCGCCTCTCCCATAGTTGGCATCACTACTGTTAGGTATTAATGCACCCAATGATAGGATGGGAGAGAAAACTTCCAATTTAAAATACCTTTCCTGGCCAAATAATATTTCACAGACTTCTTTCAATGAGAAGCAGTGTAGCATTGTGGTCAGGAGTAACCACCCCAGCCTGAACCACCTTGGGCTGGCTGAGCTGTGCCACTTGCCAAGGATGGCGGAAAAGGGGGCATGCTCTGGTAGAGTCACTCTTCAGGAAGCAAGGGAATCGACAGTATGGGAGTTATGATTAGGGAAGTAGGATTGGGGCAATTTCTGTGTTTTTCAGAGACCAGGGTTAGGTGATAATGTAGGGAATGCACTCTCCTCAATCCCCACCCTAGAATTCAAGGGGATGGAGTTCTCCAACAAACATCATGAGTCTCAACCATCAGCCCACAAAGTTCCTAAGACCATTAGGCTGTGGGGGAGACAAGTCCCTCCCTCTTGGGTGTCAGAATCCCTCTCAGATTGCTTACATCTGCCTCCCCAAATTAGATGTGCCGCCTCCAGCATTTACAGACCCTGAGGATCTATATTCAAGTTTCTGTCTTGTCCTTGAGTCCTAGGCCCCATTCTCTTACTATGCCCCAGGTCCTGTACTCTAGACTGAGATTATCAGCACCCTGCCCCCAGCAATTGGTCCCAAGCTCTCTGAGTCTCTTAGAGTGTTAGTTGCTCAGTCGTGTCCAACTCTTTGCGACCCCATGAACTGTAGCCGGCCAGGCTCCTCTGTCCACGGGGTTCTCCAGACAAGAATACTGGATTGGGTTGCCATTCCCTTCTGCAAGGGATCTTCCCAAGCCAGGGATTGAAACCGGGTCTTCAGCACTGCAGGCAGATTCTTCACCATCTGAGCCACGGGGTAAGCCCTTGAGTCTCAGAGAACATACAAAGAGGTTTTTCAGATTTCAGGTATTTGACACAAGTCAAGGATCAGACTGGAGTAGGAAATGGCAACCCACTCCAGTATTCTTGCCTGGAGAATCCCATGGACAGAGGAGCTTGGAAGGCTCCAGTCCATAGGGTTGCAAAGAGTCAGACACAACTGAGTGACTTAGCACACAAGAATTGGATAACCTTTGTTAAGCCAACTGTACTAGCAAAAAGTCTGCCAAATGCAAAAAAAGCATAAAATGTAATAGCCGAAAGGATTCCAAACATACACATACTATAAGGATTCCATATATTTTAAAGAACAATCTTTTGAATGGGTTAGCATTCTGTTCTCTGAAAAATATGTTCTATAGAGAGAAGATTCCACTTTAATAAACGTGACTGCATTTGGTTTCATTTTTTAATTTTATTTATTAAACTATAGTTGATTTAAAATGTTGGTTAGGTTTGGGTGTCCAGCTTCAGATTCTTTTCCAGTAAAGGCTATTACAAGACATTAAATATAGTGCTCTGTGCTATACAGAAAATCTCTGTTCTCTGTTTTTTATATGTGCTGTGCTAGGTCACTCAGTTGTGTCCAACTCTTTGCAACCCCCTAAACAGTAGTCCACCAGGCTCCTCTGTCCACAGGGATTCTCCAGGCAGGAATACTGGAGTGGGTTGCCATGCCCTCCTCCAGGGGATCTTCCCAACCCAGGGATCAAACCCACATCTCCTACATTGCAGGCAGATTCTTTACCATCTGAGCCACCAGGGAAGCCCATTTTATGTATAGTGGTGTATGTATGTTAATTCCATACTCTTAATTTGTCCCTCTCCCTCCCCTTTTCCCTTTGGCAACCGTGGTGGTGGTTTAGTCACTAGGTTGCGTCCGACTTTTGCAACCCCATGGACTGTAGCCTGCCAGGCTCCTCTGTCCATGAGATTCTCTAGGCAAGAATTCTGGAGTGGGTTGCATTTCCTTCTCCAGGGGGATCTTCCCAACCCAGGAATCAAACCTACATAGAAGGGAGATTCTTTACCAACTAAGCTATGAGGGAAGCCCTTGGCAACCATAGGTTTGTTTAAAACGACTATGTGTGAAAGTGGAGGAACCCAGCCTGTGAGCAAGTTTATTCCAGAACCATAGTCCCAGGTGGCATGGTGGTAAAGAATCTGCCTGCCAGTGCAGGAGACACAGGAGACACGGGTTCGATCCTCTGGGTCGGCAAGATCGCCTGGAGAAGGAAATGGAAACCCACTCCAGTATTCTTGCCTGGAAAATCCCATGGACAGAGGAGCCTGGTGGGCTACAGTCCATGGGGTTGCACAGAGTCGGACATGACTGAGCATGCATGCACTAGGCCAAGATCAATGCCAGTGTGTTGCCTAGATATGGCAGCTGGCATCAAAGCCTTGCAGCCCTTGCACAGCTTTGTTTCTTCCATTTACAGCCAGCCCCCTCTGATGTACATAAAGGCCCTGAGCTCACCCCTCTTGCCTTAGTGTTTCCACTGCACTGCTTAACATTCACAGGAACACACAGGTGTAGCTCTCACCCTCCCGGGCATAATTGTCCCAAAAGCAGCCCTGCCCGCTTGCTTCCACATTCCACACTCCTGGTTTCTGATTTATGTGTGTTCCTCCAGCCCAGAGGAGGCATCCAGGATCATCAACGCCTCCAGGATCATCAACGCCTGGCGTGCTCTCTGCCAGCCCTGTCTCCCACCCTTGCATGGTCTTTTCCTGTTGTTTTTCTTCTCTCTCCTCTTTTCCCCTTCATTCTTTACCAAGCATTTTCCACTGGACCCAATAGCCTATGAGGCAGAGATTATAGGTCCCAGTAGTGAACATACATTGGTTGTTTTCCCAGCATTCTCTACCCTGCCCCTTTGCTCATTCCCAGTCCTAGGTTTTTCCTTGAGGGACTTTGTTGCTTCCTCCACTTGTTAAGATTCCAGGTTCTAGAGATGGACTATCTGGGCCCACTCTACCACATACCAGCTGTGTGAACTTTGGCAAGCTGCTTAACTTCTCTGTGCCTCATTAGTAAAATATGGAGATAACAATAGTACCTGCCCCAGGGGGTTCTTGTGAGGATAGCGAATCTGATTGCAGCCATGAAATTAAAAGACGCTTACTCCTTGGAAGGAAAGTTATAACCAACCTAGATAGCATATTAAAAAGCAGAGACATTACTTTGCCAACAAAGGTCCGTCTAGTCAAGGCTATAGTTTTTTCCAGTGATCATGTATGGATGTGAGAGTTGAACGGTGAAGAAAGCTGAGCGCCACAGAATTGATGCTTTTGAACTGCGGTGTTGGAGAAGATTCTTGAGAGTTCCTTGGACTGCAAGGAGATTCAACCAGTCCATCCTAAAGGAGATCAGTCCTGGGTGTTCATTGGAAGGACTGATGTTGAAGCTGAAACTCCAATACTTTGGCCACCTCATGCGAAGAGTTGACTCATTGGAAAAGACCCTAATACTGGGAAGGATTGGGGGCAGGAGGAGAAGGGGATGACAGAGGATGAGATGGCTGGATGGCATCACCGACCCGATGGACATGGGTTTGGGTAAACTCCGGGAGTTGGTGATGGACAGGGAGGCCTGGCGTGCTGCGATTCATGGGGTCGCAGAGTCAGACACGACTGAGCGACTGAACTGAACTGAACTGAATGGATATAGCTCATCCCTAGCCTTAGTGATGGGTTCAGGAGGGAAACCAGTATTCTTCCCAGCCAGTGAAGCACAGGCAGACTTGCTGGGGCTTCTGCAAAGAAAAGCTTCCTCTTTCTTCAGAAGAAACATTTCTCTTTCCCTGATTTGAACAAACCCACAGTAAAAAGACATTTGTGAGACAACCAGGGGAACTGGAACTCCAAGTATTATTAATAAATGAGATTCAGGAATTGTTAATGTTGTTAGGAGTGATAATGGCATTGTGGTTTTGTAAAACACAGAGGTTATGGAGATAAGCACATTACAGTCTTTATAGGTGAATATTTGATGTCTGGAATGTGCTTTAAAGGGCTTCCCTGATGGTTTGATGGTAAAGAATCTGCCTGCAATGCAGGAGACCTGGGTTCGATCCCTGGGCCAGGAAAATCCCCTGGAGATGGGCATGGCAACACACTCCACTATTCTTGCCTGGAGAATCTCATGGACAGAGGAGCCTGATGGGCTTCAGTCCATGGGGTCGCACAGAGTCAGACACGGCTGAGCGGCTAAGCAGCAGTATGTGCTCTAAAATAACTACCCAACTCTCCCCCAACCCCTACCCCCCACCCTCAGCACCAAAAAATCTCAAGAGGAAAATAGATGAAACAGGATTGACAAAATGTTAACAATGTTAAAGCTGGATGATAGGTAGGTACCTGGAGGTTCATGAAACTATTTGCTTCATTGTTGTTTAGTCGCATGGAATTTTCCAGGCAAGAATATTGGCGTGGGTTGCCATTTCCCTCTCCAGGGGATCTTCCCAACCCAGGGATCGAACCTGCATCTCCTGCATTGGCAGGCAGATTCTTTACCAATGAGCCACCAGGGAAGTCCACTATTTGCTTTACTTTCATCTATTTGAAAACTTCCTTAGTAAAATGTTTTTTTGCTTCCTTGTTTTTTTTTAAATTTATTTTATTTATTTTTGACTGTACTGGGTCTTTTTTGCTGCATGCAGACTTTCTCTAGTTGCAGCCAGTGGAGGCTGTTCTTCATTGCAATGTGCAGGCTTCTCATTACGGTGGGTTTTCTTGTTGCAGAGCACCAGCTCTAAGGCATGGGCTCCATAATTGGGGCACATGGGCTTAGTTGCTCCACAGTATGTGGAATCTTCTGGGACCAGGGATTGAACCCATGTCCCCTGCATTGGCAGGTGGGTTCTTAATCATTGGCGCACCAGGGAAGTCCTGCTTGTCGTGTTTTTTAAGTCTACTTGTTATGGAAGGAGAGGGCACTTTTGTCACCATATGCCCTTTGGATGTGTTCAAACTGGAAGCAGTAACATAACTTCTTGGGTCAATTGACTTAAAAATTTGGCATCTCTCTGTCTCTTCTTGGTGACCTTCAGCACTTAAGGCAAGGAGCAGGTCACCCTGGGCCACAGTAGATGAGAACAGGGAGGCCAGAAGAGAAGAGAGCTATGGTTTTAATTGGAGGGTTTATCAGAGCTTGATTTTTCTGTCTTTATGTATCTAATTAAATGAAGTCCTCTACTGCCTCAGACCTTAATCTATAGTGAAGCTCAGCATCTGTATAATTTAAATCACTCCTACCACTTCTTAGATAATCAAATGTGAGAGCTGGAAGAAACTTGAGAAAACACTCAACTGAACCATCTTATTCTGTACCTAGAGGACGTGTTATAAGAAGATTATGGGTCAGTGGGTGGGAAAGTGAAATACTACTCATTGAGCTTAGACTCATTTCTCCCTTGCTACCCTGAGAGAATAAATAAGGCAATAAGATGAATACTCAGTCTTTATTTTCTCTAAAATTGAGGCAAAGGCAACTCTTTAGAAAAAGAAACCATCTACATGATTGAAAATGGGAAGGTCCAAACTTATACAACGTTGTATGTCAATTATATCTCAGTAGAGCTGAAAAAATTGTTTTTAATTAAAAAAAAAAAAAACTACTGGAAAGAGAAAACAGGCTCCTGTGCCTTTACACTGGAGCCTTTACACTGTGGCTCCAGGATGCTCAGAGGAAGGAACTAAAGTCAGCCAAGGTTGAGCCAAGATCCTCCTGAGTTGGTCCAGACTCCAGACTAGTGTTACAAAGAGGAAAGAGATCAGTCAAGAGTCTTTGAGCCTATAGATCCTAGAAAAGACGTAACACTGATTTTCATCACCTCAGCTGAGTGTGCTAACTGGCATTTCTTGTCTAGGTAAGGAAACTGACCCAGTTTCCCAGGTTCTTCTGCCATCCTCATGCCCAGCCTGGCATCTGCCCCATCCTCCTGGCCCAAGAGGGTGGCCAACTCTGTAAGTCTTGGAGAAGAGTGCTGTGTAGGTGTGACCGTCTTATGCCATGAGCCAGCCTCATGAGACAGTTGGGTGTGCAAAGATTTCTAGAAGGGTCAGGAGTATCCGAGCAGGCCAGGGTTCACTACAGTAGCCTGCCTGGACAAGCCTGCAGGGTAGGCCTTTTCCTCGGTCCCTGTCTCTCATGGTGTGGACTCGGCCTAATACAACCGTGCCTCTTCCACCAGATCTACTCCCACTGGATTCCCAGAAGCTCACAGCTGACGTTCCACAGGCGCTCAGCCGTTTTGTTATTCAGGGCCCTGGGCGACACCCAGGCCTTCTTGCAGTCACTGCAGGGCAGAGAAAGAGAATGAATATCCAGGAGTGAAAATGGACAGTCCGGAAAAGTTCACGTCCTCCTCCTAAGAATAGATTTCTAAATGTATAAAATATACTAGATAAGAAAGAAACTAACTGTACTAAAATGCAATTTTAAAATATTTTGGGTTTTGTATTGCCTTTTTAAAAATTTTAATTTTCTTGGTGTCAAGTTGATTTACAGTGTTGTGTTAGGTGCAGGTGTGCAGCAAAGTGATCCAGTTAGACATGTACATATCTTCATTCTTTTTTAGAGTCTTTTCTCATAAAGGTTATCACGGAATACTGAGTAGCTTTCCCTGTGCTATATAATATGTCCTTGTTGGTTATCTATCTTGTATATAGTATAAAATATTTTTAAAACAAGTATATAGCATAGTAACATGTTCATGTCACTTTGCAGTGGTTGCAGATACCACAGAATGTCACTTCTGCTCACCAATCCTTTGAAATCTGGTGGTGATTAGACCTCAGGCTAGCTCATCTAGTAGACAACAAAATGTCTATTCTTACATTCCATCAGCTAATGCCAATCTTGGCATCTTTGGGAGACAGAGTTCATACTGGGAAGCAGTGGCTTTGCCCTGGAGCTTTGTGCTATGTGCTGTTTAAAAATTCATGAAGGAAGTCAGCCAAAAGCTTCAGTGAAAAGAAAAAGACTCTGCAGAGGCTTACCTGGAAATGTGGCACACAGCTTTCAAACAGAGCCATGAAACCAACTCTTGTTGCTGTTGTTGAAGCCAGTTCTTGCAAAGTTTCAAAGCTGTTGTTTAGTCACTAAATCATGTCTGACTCTTTTGAGACCCCACGGACTGTAGCCCGCCAGGCTCCATGGGATTTCCCAGGCCAGAATACTGGAGTGGGTTGCCATTTCCTTCTCCAGGGAATCTTCCTGGCCTGGGGGTTGAACCTACATTTCCTGCATTGGCAGGCAGGTTCTTTACCACTGAGCCACCAGGGAAGCCTATGTTTCAAATCTAAGCATCCTTTAAAAAGTAAAAGCACTTCGTTTACTGGCCCAACCTGAATCTGGATTCCGCCATCAGGCACAAACTCAGCCACTGGGGGATGCAAAGCCCAGGGAGTCCTGGGCCTCACCACGCACACAGGTGACGGGGGAACCCGCACAGCTGCTACACACCTGAAGTACTTGCCGCTCAGAGGCTCCAGGCCCTCAGCCATCGCACAGTGCAGGCTGGTCTGGGCCCCCTCCCACGTCGTCTTGAGGAAGGGGGAGAAGAGCCGCCAAAGAAGACACAGCAGGAAGGAGTGTCGGACCAACTCGGAACGGACGATGCCTGGGTGCACCGCGTAGGTGGTGACCCCCGTGCCTAGGGCAAAGAGGGCACAGTTAGACCAGCGACACACTCCCAGGCCAGGAAAACAGCTTACCTCCTGCACCAACACGCACAAGTGACAAGAAGGGCCTCGGGACCCCCTGTGTTCTGAACACACCACTTCTAGCCAGGTGGTGGTTTGGTCGCTAAGTCGCCAGGTAGAATCCCACAAGTAATTCATTGATGTTATCCAGAGAGATCTATAACTTTCTCAGCCTTCTATGAGCCAAATGGAATGCTTGGTTGAAGGTCCTTCTATTTCAGCGTCATCTTTTCTTTTTTAAGATTCTTTTATGTGGACCATTTTTTAAAGTCTTTTATTTAATCTGCTACAACATTGCTTCTGTTTTATGTTTGGGTTTTTGGGCCATGAGGCCTATAGGATCTTAGCTCCCAACCAGCGATCAGATCCATACCGCCTGCCCTGGAAGGTGAAGTCCCTGGACCACCAGGGAAGTCCCTGTTTCAGTGTCACCTTAATCTTTGGCTTAAATGGTGTCTTTGGAATTTCTATTGGAGGGTCTCAGGGGTAACAATTATGTTAGAAGGTAGGAAGCTAGGACCTTGTTGTAAACTGCGTTTGCTAGGCAAGCACATTTGATGAAGTATAGGTTGAGGGGTGTTGATGGATATGATGAGGGCTACTGACAGGCCCCTAAAGCACTCCTGCTACCTCTACTGTCTTCAGTACTTATTATATACAAGGGCTGTGCTACATGTTTTACATGTTATCTCATTTGACTCCCAAAGAGGTTCATGAGGTAAGCAATACTAAGAAGCCCACTTACAGCTAAGGAAACTGAGTTCTCATCAGACAGGTTAAGGAAATTGCCCAAGGTCCCACCTAGCAGGTTGCAGAGCTAAGGTCTGAACCCCCATGTAGAGCAAAGAGCATAGACTTCCAAGATGCCTGGATCTGAATCCTGTCTCATTTAGGAATAATATATCCTGCTTGGGCAAGTTTCTTAAGATATCTGTGCTCATTTCTTCCTTTGTAGGGAGGGGGAAGATAATAGCATTTACCTCATAGGAATACGGAGAAGGCAATGGCACCCCACTCCAGTACTCTTGCCTGGAAAACCTCATGGGCGGAGGAGCCTGGTAGGCTACAGTCCATGGGGTCGCTAAGAGTCGGACACGACTGAGCGACTTCACTTTGACTTTTCCCTTTCATGCACTGGAGAAGGAAATGGCAACCCACTCCAGTGTTCTTGCCTGGAGAATCCCAGGGACGGTGGAGTCTGGTGGGCTGCCATCTCATGGGGTCGCACAGAGTTGGACACGACTGAAGCGACTTAGCAGCAGCATAGGAATATTGTATTAAATGAGTAAAGACATCAATAGTACATGGCACATACAAACTCTCAATTATTGTTGTCATTATTAGTATTTTTTAACTTTTTATTTTATATTGGAGTATAGCTGATTAACAAGGTTGTGATAGTTTCAGATGGACAGTAAAGGGACTCAGCCATACATATACATGTATCCATTTTCCCCCAAACAGAGTTACCCTATTCTTCTACTTTCTGCATTCTAATAGTAAATACCATTTCCCCCAAACTCTGGCTTATTCACTAGAGCAAATGGCCCTCCAGATTCAAAAATATCAAAGTCAACAGCTCAACAAAAACTCCAGGGGAGCACAGAATCATAGGATTAAGAGTGGCCTCACCTCCCCTTACAGCTGAGGGGATGAAGTCAAGGGAGATTAAAGGGACATGTTTGCATATACACGTGGCTCTACATATGGTAGAGCAAGAACTCAGACCCAAGTATCTGAAACCCTGACTCCAGGCAACGAGTGGCCGCTCTATAGCTCAGCTAACCACGTGAACCTCAGCAGAAGGCCCAGTGAAGGAAGCAACCTGATTTAAATCTCAGTCTCCATGTTCCAGTCCTTATCCTTCACTTGCCATATAATCTTGGGCCGGCCACTTTTCTGAATCTCAGTGTGGACCCATAAAACAGTAAAAAACAATAACTATTCTGCCTGTGGCAAGAGGTTGTCACAAAAAAATCAAACGAGGGCTCCCCTGGTGGCTCAGTGGTAAAGAATCTCCTTGCCAGTGCAGGAAACATGGGTTCGATCCCGGATCCAGCAGGATCCTTTATGCTGTGAAGCAACTGGGCTTGTGAGCCACAACTATTGATCCTGTGCTCTAGAGCCCAGGAACTGCAACTACGGAGCCCATGTGCCCCAACTACTGAAGCCTGCGTGTGCTAGAACCCACGTTCTGCAGTAAAAGGAGCCACCGCAATGAGAAGCCTGTGCACTGCAACTAGAGTGTAGCCCCTACTCTCCGCAACTAGACAAAAGCCCTCACAGCAATGAAGACCCGGCACAGTCAAAAATAAATAAAATTATTTTAAAAATCAGATGAGATGATAAATATGAAATATTGGGTTGACCAAAAAGTCCATTCGGGTTTTTCTATAAGACATTATGGAAAAACCCAAATGAACTTTTTGGCCAACACAATGAGATGCGACAAAACACGTAAGGTTTATAGGTTTTCCTGATGCCTGTTCAATTTTAACAGTCCTTCCCAAGGGCAAGGACTCTGTTTTATAACCTCATTCATTTTTCACTCTGTTTGTAACCTCATTCTCCTTAGTGCACAGAGATTCCACTGAAATGTGCATGCTTGACATCCTGACTTCAGAAGTTTCTGCCAACCTCAAAACTGGGCTGAGCCCATGCTTTTGCTGTCTTAACTCTGGCCCTTTCTCCAGACTCACCTTTGAGCCTCTTGGCCAACTCACGAGTGAAGAGCACATTGGCCAGCTTGCTGTGGCAATAAGCAAAACCCCGGTTGTAGTACTTCTCACCCTGGAGATCATGGAAGCGAATCTTGCCGGCATGGTGGACCACTGATGACAGGTTCACCACCCGTGCAGGGGCAGACTCCTTCAGCCGCCCCAGGAGCAAGTGGGTGAGAAGGAAGTGACCTGTGAGGAGAGCCAGTGGGGGAGATGTAAGAGTGGACTGGCAGCTTGGGCTTGGGTGTGAGAGCTGGCCTATGCAGGACTTTAGCACTAGCTCACTATCTTCTGGGTGTGAACATGTTGATACCATGAGCAACTTAGCACTAATAATCAGTCAGTCTCAGTTAGTGGAGTCCTCTAGGCAAGGGCCAGAGCTGGACTGTAGGTAAGGCAATACAGATGTAATCTGTAGTTATTTGTACCTTTGCCCTTGCCCCAGTCAGGGGTAACTGCGAGCTTCGGACGTCTCCCCTCTAGCTATGATCACACAATTGTGGGCATGGACAGAAGGGAGGATGAAATATTCAGGGAAAATAACACGTGCTTATGATCAGAGAACATGCTCCATGATACCCTCACTAAAGCTATCGCCTTGAACTCTGAACGACAACCTCTCTCATAACTCAAGTCCTTGAAGGTCTGCCTCCTCCATGGACCAACCTTTGGTTTACTTGTTACAGTAACTGACCCCCTGCAGCCAAAGACCTCTGCACTCCCATACCTGGCCCTACCTGGCGAGTCTTCATTACCTTGGTCCCCTTCAAGAATGACATTCTTCTTCTTCCTAGTTTGAGGGGTTTCTTAATGGTGTGGGGAAGGGGAGCTCACTTTTTTGTACTGGTTAGGAGAGGGATAATGCAGGAAAAACCAGTATCCCTTGCTTTTTAGTTATTCAAAGATACTCACCTAGGTGGTTGACTGCCAGGTGGGTTTCAAAACCATCAGCTGTTTTGGAATACGGGCACAGCATCACTCCTGCATTGTTGATCAGAATATGAAGCTGGTTTTCCTCTAAAGAACACAGCCAAGGAGACCATGTGGTTAGCTGCCTGTCCTAGTTCTGAGTGTTTGTTCCTTGCCTTTGGGCCTGTCTCAGTGCTATTCAGTAACCGCTATCATTGGGTTTCTAATTTTGGTTGCTGTTGTCTTCCTGGACACCGTTCATCCATTCATTCAGCAAATGTATATTCAGTACTGACTCTGAGCTGGGCTAGGCACTGGGCACACAATGGTAAAATAAGACAGACACGGTCCCTTGTCCTTCATGGATTTCATAGTCCTTGATGGGAGATGGTCATTTTCCAAGATACAGAAGAATATTAGCAGCAACCCAACTTCCTCTAGTGCCTGTGGCCACAGAAGGTTGATTCTCAGAATCAAAGAAGAGAGTGGCATCAGGGCCACACCTTGATGCCAAGGTGCAAGCCCAGACAGGGAGCTGACACCTCCAACATCCCCACTGCTGAGGCAAGAGAATAATAAGGATCCTGCCCAACCTGTGCGCCCACTGTCCCTATGCTAGTTCCCTGCCCTGCTAGTTCATGCGGCAGAACCTGTCCAGTGGGATCCATGATGGTTCTGATTTTATAGTCAGAGATGGTCCAGGGTGGAGCAGCCACTCCCACACCCAGCTTCCTGCCTTTCTAGTCATCTACCGGGGCCTCACCTGCCAGGAAGCCCTCAGCAAAGGCTCGGATGGATTTGGTATCAGACAGGTCCAGTTTCCGTACCAGCACCTGGGAGTTCTTTGTATCAGCTCGGATTTCACTGGCAGCAGACTCCCCCTTCAGTACATCTCGACAGGCGATGTATACTCGGGCTCCTGGGGCCGAAACAAACAGAGGACTGCATGTTCAGAGCCTGGGCTAAAGAAGAGTCTAGTAAGTGAGTTCAGGACTGGTGGGGAGAGCTTCCCCCTCACCATTCTTAAAACAGTGAGTAGCTATATTGCCACTTCTGGATTCTCCTTGCTATCAGCTTCAGCCCAGGCTGGGAACCCTGATTTTTACAACCCTGGTTTTATATTTACCATAGCTAAGGATCTCCTTTTAGGATAACCGACCTGACCAATATTATACGCAGGCATCACTGTTTTCCTTACTTTATATAATAAGGAAGGGGCAGGCAGGAAGGAAGGTTTCAAGCCATAGAGTAAGTTGGTATCCCAGCTGGACTTGAACCCCAGGATCCTTGAGTTCCTGGCCACAACCTCCAAGCCCAGGAGGAAAGATAAGGGAACATGAGCAGAGCTCCTAGCAAGAAAGGCAGGAGGTCCTGCCCTTTGGAAATGGAAGGGAAAAACTTGCCTCTGCGAGCAAGCTCTCTGGCCGTCTCCTTGCCAATGCCTGTGTTGGCGCCTGTGATCACCACCACCTTCCCAGAAAGCTGCACATTTGTTCTACAAACCCCGCCAGCGACGAACTTCCTATAGGCAAAGGAAACAAAACATTTATGCACCATCTTTTCTAACCCCAGAAGGAGATTCATAAAACCCACCCCCCTCCCAAAGAGGGATTTCTTTGCATTGTTGTCAGGAGACCTAAAGCAGCTAATCTTCAGGGGAGAGCATTGTCCCAGTGAGCAAGGCAGTCTCCTGCTTATCAGCTCTGGTGGGGAGGTCATGTGCCCGGAAGCTACAAATGATCATCAGAGCAAATAAAATCAATTCTCTTGAGCCAGAGCCAATGGAGACCTTCCTTGTTAGATAACAAAGATATCTCACTCTTAACTCTAGAGGTTCTCAGAGGTCAGATTCCTCCTCTAACCTGTGCCACAAACGTGAGAGGGGTGGGCATTTGTGGAATCAGTGGTCCTGGGCCCTCAGTCTTCAATAAGCATCAGTGGTGAATAACTGATGAACAGCACCTCCAGGGGTCCCATATGTAAACATGGCTCTTGGGTTGCCTTGCCAGTTTTAAGAGAGCCGGAATATTCTGCCATCTTATCAGAGATTTCATTCTAGCCGTCAGTGCACAGAAAGGAAAACCTCCCTTGCTCAGACCTCTGTGCGAAGAGCATCCTTTTACATAGAGTTGACCTGACAAGTTCCCCAAAATAGGACAGGAGGGAACAGACCTGACATGACCCGAACATCATCTAGCTGCCAAGCACTAGGCTAGGCACTTTCCAAGGGAATTTAATTCAGTCATTCTGTTATCCCCATATTACAATGGAGAAAGCTGAGGCTTGAAGAAGTTCACTTGCTAACAGTGGCAAAACTGGAATCTGAACCCAGTTTTCTCTGCCAGGACTTAGAGTAATACTTTGACCTTAATATGTCCCTTTAACTTTCTTGACCATCAGCAATTAAAAAATTCTCTACTCAGAACACACATTTCTCTGACATCTCCAGAAATGTTACAGCAAAATAGCCATCCCCAAACATTACTTGTCAGTAGTTTCAAAGCGGGGAGAGTTTGTTTCCATCCCAAGATGCCTGGTACTTAACAATGAGTCCCTTGGCAAGGACCACCCATGGTAATGCAGCAAGCTCAACTTGACTGGGGATACTGAAGAAAGGGAGGTCTTCAGAGGAACCCAAGGGAGAAGAATGAAAGAGCAAGGGCTCCCTCATAAGATGGCTTTCAAGCTACTTAATAGAGTCATCCATTCAGCCTTTCACTAGCTTCAGAATTCAAACCCGCCTCTCCTCTCCCAGCCCCAGGTGCTTCCTTCTCATTTTCCACCATGGTATTCATAACCACCTCCTTCCTTCGTGCTTTTTCTGCCTTGACCTTCTCTCCCTTGGCCTTCATTCCTTTCTCCTCCTTCAGCAGCTGAGAACTCATCTACTTACAAGCTCCATGGCTTCCAACTCAGGGCTTTGTAAACTATTCAATGAATTACTGAATTAAAACAAACCTGATGGATGGAGCTGTCACATACAGGAAAGAAAGGAAGGAGGTGAGCAGTCCCAAGACAACCAGCATCTTTTCAACTTCTTTAGTTGCTGCTGCTTCAGCAAGAGCAACTTCTACTCCAACTCTGGCTCGGGCTCCTCCTGGTCTGGCTCCAACTCTTGGCTGCTTCTTGCTGCTTCTCTCTCCTCCAGCTCCTCTCGCTCCTGGGTGCTCAGCAACAGCCTGGCTCTGAGCGTAGCCCAGAATCCTATTTAAATCCGAGAGCTGTCAGAGCACAGCCTGCTGGGAGATGTAGTCCTGGGGGAGGAGGACGGAGAAAAGAGCAGAGCCTCACATTGGCAAAGAGAATGAGGGCAGATGGAGAACAGCCCCCTAACTTTCCCACCCTCAATCATTTCTCTTATCTACACCTGCAAAATAGAATATTTTTAACTTTAGCAACAGACCCCATGATACTTGAAATACAGTGTGATTAAAATAAGCAAGAAAGAAACCCCCAGGAGAACGATGAGAGAATTCAGGAGAGTGGTGTGCCTTGATAGGAAAGGGGTAGAGATTGGGGTGGAGCATGTTAGGATCTTCTGGTGGGGGGGTGCTGGTAGGGTTCTGTTCTTTGAGGTGGCTGCTGTTACACAGGTGTGCTCGCTTGGTGAAAATCCACTGAGTCATGCACTTGATCTGTGCACTTGGTGGGTTTTTTAATTTTTTAATTTATTTTTGCCTGTGCTTGGGTCTTCATTGTGGCGCATGGGCTTCTCATTGCTGTGGCTTCTCTCGTGGCAGAGTACAGGCTCTAGGGCACGTGGGGCTTCAGTAGCTGTGGTTCATGAACTCAGCAGTTGTGGCCCATGGGCTTAGTTGCTCCACAGCTTGTGGAATCCTCCTGGACCAGGGATCAAACCGGTGTCCCCTACATTGCAAGGCAGATTCTTAGCCACTGGCCCACCAGGGAAGCCCTTGACTGTGTTTATGTTTTATTTCGGTGAAGTTAACCCACACGTACACATGCCAAAGAAAAGGTATAGTGTGTCAGCGCAGGGTCTCTAGAGTGAACTTTCTGGTTCAAATCTCAGCTGATCTATTTACCAGAGCAGTGACCTTGGGTAAGTTACTAAACCTCTCTGCTAATTCAGTTTCCTCACTTGCGTAATGGGCATGATAAAATAGACACCTACCTTTTAAAGTATTTAATTAAATAGAAAATTTGAGGCAGAAACTAACACATTTAGTTGTGCGTAGGAGTTGGCTGTTGTCGTTAGCTGTACTGATTTCTGTCTCCTTTGCTATTTCACTTGCTTTATTCAAGGGGTTAGTGTAGAAAAGCAAGAGGTAATGAATGCAGGGGATGTTTCAGTGGAATGCTATTAAAGATGAGGGGAAACATAAGAAACAAACCTAGCAGAAACTCTCGGAGTCCTCTGGAGCTGTGTGAGGGGATGGGAGGAGAACGTGAAGGGGTCACAGCCTCTGCTCACTTAGCGTTCCTCTCCTGGACAGGACTCCAAGAGTTATGCCCCAGGTCCGCTCCCTCCCGCACAGATAGAGGAGGCTCCTAAAAGACATGAGTGATGAAAAAAGACCCCTGTAGCAGGCAGTTGCTCACTCCCTCACTCAATAATTCCTCCATTTACTGAACAGACACTCACTGAGCATTTCTCAGTGCCATTCCCGCCCCTTGCAAATCCCAAGAACTGATGAACAGAACAAGGAGTAGTCAGATCGCTCCCAATGTGAATCCCTCTTGGCTCCCAGGTTGCCTCTCCCATATCTCCCCACTTCTCCTACACTGGCTTCAGTTCACTGCAGCAATGACAGTTGCAAATAGTGGAGTTTCTGAAGCCCGTGAGGGGAAATTTCTATTGGTGCTTCTCAATGTCTGTCTCCTTGAGATGGATGTCTGCTGGGCCAACATGGTCCTGTGGATTGGACAGAGTCCTTTTCTTCAATACCTGCTGATACTGGGTCTGCAACACCATAGATTTGATGTGAAAACAAGATCTATTGGTGTTTTATTTGAGTCCTCCTTACCCCCATGTAATCAGAGCTAGGGTCAACTAGTGAGACAGACACAATGCCATACCATGAAAGGGAAAGTACATCTAGGAACCTCAAATCTGAGTACCTTTGTACTAAAGTCTTGTAGGCTCCCCATCACTACTGAATCAAATTAAAATGCCCTGCCCCTGT
The DNA here is from genome assembly GCF_054371585.1 of Giraffa tippelskirchi. Classification (NCBI taxonomy): domain Eukaryota; kingdom Metazoa; phylum Chordata; class Mammalia; order Artiodactyla; family Giraffidae; genus Giraffa; species Giraffa tippelskirchi. Next base: position 139,775,246 of record NC_137281.1, on the reverse strand, counting down.
GGAGATGATACGCAATTTATCTTAAGTTTGTCTGGGAGGCAGAGAGCCCTAAAGTACAGCATATCGTGCTCTGGAGCAGCACAGATAAGATGTTAGAAGGAAGATAAGACATCTAGCATTATGGAAAGACACAAATAATTTGCTGAAAACATGTTAAATATTGCAATTCAAAGACCATCACCAGGTGATTGATTAGCTCTACCAAATGTTAAACTATGTTAAAACTATACCCACTTAAATGGTGTGGTGAAAGTGAAGTCGCTCAGTAGTATCCGACTGTTTCCGACCCCATGGACTGTAGCCTACCAGGCTCCTCTGTCCATGGAACTTTCCAGGCATGAGTACTGGAGTGGGTTGCCATATCCTTCTCCAGGGCATCTTCCTGACCCAGGGATCGAACCCAGGTCTCCCACATTGCAGGCAGACACTTTACCATCTGAGCCACCAGGGAAAAATGGTGTGGTACAGGCAGGTAAATGGTCAGACAGATCAGTAGAACTGAATGGAAAGCCAAGAAACAGACCCAAAAACATATGGAAATGTAGATAAAACACCATTTCAAATCAAGGGTGGGGTGGGGCAGATGGATTATTTAATAAAGTATAATACCTAAGTATACAGTTGGGAAAAAGTAATATTGATCCTTATATTATTCTTTACACAAAAATTTCAAATAGATCAAAGATATAAATATGAAAAACAAAACCATTAAAGTATTAAGAAAAACCATTGAACAAATTTTTAAATGATTTTAAAGTGATAAAACCTAATAATAACATAGGAAATACATGCATTGCAGATAAGCATTTAATTTGTTTAGCATATAAAAAACTCTTAAAAATCACTAAGAAAAAAATAAAAACTCAATTAAAGTTACAGTTTACAGAAAAATAAATACAGGTGGTTCTTTAACCTCACTCATAATAAGAGAAAGCAAATTAAAATTGCACTGGGAGCCACTTTTCAAAAAGATTATAATATGATCCACTGGTTGAGAGTATGAATAAATAATGATGAAATACTACTGAGAGAGTTGATTGTTACAGAGAGAAGTATAGAAACATCTAACTAATCAAAGCTCTTACCTGTTGACCTAGACATTCCACGTTCTTGTTTTTGTAAGATTGTCATTGCAGCACTGTGTCTAATAGCATTTGAAAACCTTTCTAAATGTCCTTTGATAGTATAGCCATACAATGGATACTATACAGCTGTAACAAAGAACAATTTTTTTAACACAGGGACATGGAATAATCTTTGAGAACATTGGGTAAAAAGTCATGGAGCAGAACAGTGTTTATAATATGTTGCCATTTGTTTAAAAAAGAATATATGGACATATTTATTTGATATACATAGACCATCTCAGAAAAGATAAGAAGTAGTTAACAATGGTTGCTTCTAGGAGGGCAGGAGACAGGAATAGGAGGCTTTTCACCGAATATACCCTTTTTGCACCTTGTGAACTTATAAGCCATGGCTTATTAAAAATTAAAGTTTTGAGCAAAAAGACCCAGGTCGCTTTGACACAAATTGCTTGCTTATTTTTGTTAAGGTAACCATTGCAATATCGCAAAGCAAGGCTATTTCTCAAAACTGTATGGAGATATTCTTAAACATGTGTTTCTGTATAAACAAAACCAACATTAAAATTTTTTTTTTTATTGGAGGATAATTGCTTTACAGTATTGTACTGGTTTCTGCCATATGTCAACGTGAATCAGCCACAGGTATACACATGCCCCTTTCCTGTTGAACCTCCTTCCCATCTCCCACCCCATTCTACCCATTGAGGTTGTTACAGAGCACTGGATTGAGTTCCCTATGTCAAAACAGAAAATTCCCACCAGCTATCTATTTTACATACGGTAACATAATGTTTCCATCTACTCCTCCAGTTTGTCCCACCCTCTCCCTCCCTCCCACAGTCTGTTCTCTATGTCTGCGCCTCCATTGCTGTCCTGCAAATAGGTTCATCAGTACCACGTTTCTAGATTCCATACACATGCATTAATATGCAATATTTGTTTTTCTCTTTCTGACTTCACTCTCCACAATAGGCTCTAGGTTCATCCACCTCATTAGGACTGACTCAAATGTGTTCTTTTTAAAAGCTGAGTAATATTCCCGTGTATATATATATATGTACCACAATTTCTGTATCCATTCATCTGTTGATGGACATCTATGTTGCTTCCATGTCCTAGCTATTGTAAAAAGTGCTGCAACGAACACTAGGGTATATGCATCTCTTTCAATTATGGTTTTCTCAAGGTATTTGCCCAGTAGTGGGATTATTGGGTCACATGGTAGTTCTATTCCTAGTTTCTTAAGGAATCTCCCACTGTTCTCCACAGTGGTTGTAGCAATTTACATTCCCTCCAACAGTGCAAGAGGGTTCGCTTTTCTCCACATCCTCTCCAGCATTTATTGTTTGTAAATTTTTAATGATGGCCATTCTGACTGGTGTGAGGTGATATCTCATTGTAGTTTTGATTTGCATTTCTCTAATAATGAGTGACATTGAGCACCTTTTCATGTGTTTGTTGGCCATCCATATGTCTTCTTAGGAGAAATGTCTGTTTAGGTCTTCTGCCCATTTTTTTGATTGAGTTGTTTGTTTTTCAGGTATTGAGCTGCATATGCTACTTATATATTTTGGAGATTAATCCTTTGTCAGCTGTCTCACTTGCAATTATTTTCTCCCATTCTGAGGGTTGCCTTTTAATATTGTTGTCTTTTATTATTTCCTTTGCTATGCAAAAGCTTTTAAGCTTAATTAAGTCCCATTTGTTTACTTTTGTTTTTATTTACTCTAGGAGGTGGGTCAAAGAGGATCTTGCTGTGATGTATGTCAAAAAGTGTACTGCCTACATTTTCCTCCGAGAGTTTTATAGTTTCTGGCCTGATATTTAAATCTTTAATCCATTTTGAGTTTATTTTTGTGTGTGGTGTTAGAAACTGTTCTAGTTTCATTCTTTTACATGTAGCTGTCCAGTTTTCCCAGCACCACTTATGGAAGAGGCTGTCTTCTTTCCATTGTATATTCTTGCCTCCTTTGTAAAAAAAATAAAGTACACGTAGGTGTATTGAAACCAACATCTTGACCTACTTCATCATTGGAATCGACACCAAAATCTGATACTTGCTTTTTAAGGACTTTAATCTTACATGCAGAGTACATCATGAGAAACGCTGGGCTGGAAGAAACACAAGCTGGAATCAAGATTGCTGGGAGAAATATCAATAACCTCAGATATGCAGATGACACCACCCTTATGGCAGAAAGTGAAGAAGAACTAAAGAGCCTCTTGATGAAAGTGAAAGAGGGGAGTGAAAAAGTTGGCTTAAAGCTCAACGTTCAGAAAACTAAGATCATGGCATCTGGTCCCATCACTTCATGGCAAATAGATGGGGAAACAGTGGAAATAGTGTCAGACTTTATTTTGGGGGGCTCCAAAATCACTGCTGATGGTGATTGCAGCCATGAAATTAAAAGATGCTTACTCCTTGGAAGGAAAGTTATGACCAACCTAGATAGCATATTGAAAAGCAGAGACATTACTTTGCCAACAAAGGTCTGTCTAGTCAAGACTATGGTTTTTCCAGTGGTCATGTATGGATGTGAGAGCTGGACGGTGAAGAAAGCTGAGCGCTGAAGAATTGATGCTTTTGAACTTTGGTGTTGGAGAAGACTCTTGAGAGTCCCTTGGACTGCAAGGAGATCCAGCCAGTCCATCCTAAAGGAGATCAGTCTTGGGTGTTCATTGGAAGGGCTGATGTTGAAGCTGAAACTCCAATACTTTGGCCACCTCATGTGAAGAGTTGACTCATTGGAAAAGACCCTGATGCTGGGAAGGATTAGGGGCAGGAGGAGAAGGGGATGACAGAGGATGAGATGGCTGGATGGCATCACTGACTCAATGGACATGGGTTTAGGTAAACTCCCGGAGTTGATGATGGACAGAGAGGCCTGGCGTGCTGTGATTCATGGGGTTGCAAAGAGTCGGACACGACTGAGTGACTGAACTGAGCTGAACTGACTGAATCTTACATGTGATAGAGATGAAAACATCAGGGGAACCAGTGCAGGAACAGACCTAAAATTCAGCTATGAGGAAGCACTCATCATTTGCAACACTTCATCCTGACACTTGCTAAATCACAGATCAGAAGGTAACACCATTCTTAAAGAGTGTGCTATGGAGAGGTCACATGATAGGAAGCTGGAAGGCTGCTTTGTGACTTGAGTTTTGGTCACAATTCATATGAAGTCATACTGCACTGGCCACCTGGTTACCCCTGCCCTGGTTACTCTTGAAAGGGACTTCTTACAAATTAGAGCAGGAGGAAGAACTATAAACTTCTCCTTCTCACTCTCTCTTCACCTAGTCTTAAAATCACAGATTCTGGAAGCTCAGCAGGGAAGTAGAGTGTCTCAAATCCAAACTTCCTACCACAAACTGCCCCCACCCCTCCAAAAGGGCTTATACAGCCCGGCATAGATATTTATTTCTATTTCTGCCATGAGGAACTTGCTGCCTCTTCCAATGTCCCTACCCCAAAACTACTAAAACGGTTAGTTTTATCCAATAATAATGATTGTTCCTTTTTTCCAGTTTTCTTTTTTTTTTTTCACTATGTGTGCTGCCAAAGCAAGCACTGATTGTTCCTTTTTCTTGATTTTAAAAGGTGAAAAACTCATTATCCTTCTTAAAAAAAAAAAGTCTACTGCTAGTATGTAATACATATTGATTTTTCCCATATGGGTTAGTGACCCTCACCTACAGCAGGTACTATCAACTTTGGAGCCAGAAGATTCCTGTGAGCGATTGTCCTGTACTTTGGAGGAAGTACTTGGTACTTAGCAGCATCCCTGGCCTCTATACATACAAACCAGTAGCAGTACTTGCCCCTGTGACAACCACAACATCTCCAGTCTTTGCTATCTCAGTTCAGTTCAGTCGCTCAGTCGTGTCCGACTCTTTGCAACCCCATGAATTGCAGCACACCAGGCCTCTCTGTCCATCACCAACTCCCGGAGTCTACCCAAACCCATGTCCATCAAGTCGGTGATGCCATCCAACCATCTCATCCTCTGTCGTCCCCTTTTCCTCCCGCCCCCAATCCTACCCAGCATTAGGGTCTTTTCCAATGAGTCAACGCTTCGCATGATGTGCCCAAAGTATTGGAGTTTCAGCTTCAACATCAGACATTCCAATGAACACTCAGGATTGATCTCCTTCAGGATGGATTGACTGGATCTCCTTGCAGTCCAAGGGACTCTCAAGAGTCTTCTCCAACACCACAGTTCAAAAGCATCAATTCTTTGGCGCTCAGCTTTCTTCACCGTCCAACTCTCACATCCATACATGACCACTGGAAAAACCATAGCCTTGACTAGACAGACTTTTGTTGGCAAAGTAATGTCTCTGCTTTTCAATATGCTATCTAGGTTGGCCATAACCTTCCTTCCAAGGAGTAAGCGTCTTTTAATTTCATGGCTGCGATCACCATCAGCAGTGATTTTGGAGCCCAAAAAAATAAAGTCTGACACTATTTTCACTGTTTCCCCATCTATTTGCCATGAAGTGATGGGACCAGATGCCATGATCTTAGTTTTCTGAACGTTGAGCTTTAAGCCAACTTTTTCACTCTCCTCTTTCACCTTCATCAAGAGGCTCTTTAGTTCTTCTTCACTTTCTGCCATAAGGGTGGTGTCATCCGCATATCTGAGGTTATTGATATTTCTCCCAGCAATCTTGATTCCAGCTTGTGTTTCTTCCAGCCCAGCGTTTCTCATGATGTACTCTGCATAGAAGTTAAATAAGCAGGGTGACAATATACAGCCTTGACGTACTCCTTTTCCTATTTGGAACCAGTCTGTTGTTCCATATCCAGTTCTAACTGTTGCTTCCTGACCTGAATACAGGTTTCTCAAAAGACAGGTCAGATGGTCTGGTATTCCCATCTTTTTCAGAATTTTCCACAGTTTATTGTGATCCACACAGTCAAAGGCTTTGGCATAGTCAATAAAGCAGAAATAGATGTTTTTCTGGAACTCTCTTGCTTTTTCGATGATCCAGCGGATATTGGCAATTTGATCTCTGGTTCCTCTGCCTTTTCTAAAACCAGCTTGAACATCTGGAAGTTCACGGTTCACGTATTGCTGAAGCCTGGCTTGGAGAATTTTGAGCATTACTTTACTAGCATGTGAGATAAGTGCAACTGTGCGGTAGTTTGAGCATTCTTTGGCATTGCCTTTCTTTGGGATTGGAACGAAGACTGACCTCTTCCAGTCCTGTGGCCACTGCTGAGTTTTCCAAATTTGCTGGCATATCGAGTGCAGCACTTTCACAGCATCACCTTTGGGGATTTGAAATAGCTCAACTGGAATTCCATCACCTCCACTAGCTTTGTTCGTAGTGATGCTTTCTAAGGCCCACTTGACTTCACATTCCAGGATGTCTGGCTCTAGGTGAGTGATCACACCATCGTGATTATCTGGATCATGAAGATCTTTTTTGTACAGTTCTTCTGTGTATTCTTGCCACCTCTTCTTAATATCTTCTACTTCTGTTAGGTCCATACCATTTCTGTCCTTTATCGAGCCCATCTTTGCATGAAATGTTCCTTTGGTATCTCTAATTTTCTTGAAGAGATCTCTAGTCTTTGCTATCTACTGAGGGGCAAAACTATCCTATTTGAGAGCAGCAGCTCTCCAAGAGGTAGAGCCTTCAGGATAACAGAATGATACAACTTCAGTATGTGTGTTAATAAAAAGGATTAGAGCACAGTAATGTTCTGCTTTGTATCCTAGGCCTTTCACTCAGCTGGAGTTTAGCCAGATTAACCTGTTTATCCATGGTCAGTTATTAGTACCTTTCCAGGAGCTAGAGGTGCTAGCTATCTCCTAACCCTTTCACCTTCTCCCAGCTGAATTCTGCGGGCATCCCAGTTGTCACTAGTGATAAAGAATCTGCCTGACAGACAACACAGGGGATGCAAGAGACTCGGGTTCCATCCCTGGATTGGGAAGATCCTCTGAAATAGGAAATGGCAACCCACTCCAACATTCTTGCCTGGAAAATCCCATGGATAGAAGAGCTTGGTGGGCTAGAGTCCACAATGTCACAAAGACTGGTACATGACTGAGCATGCACATATTCTATTCTATTAAAGCTTAATTCTGAATACCTCTGATGACTCTGTTAGTCTACTAGGGCTGGGATCTGTGCACCCCTCATGAGGAAACTCTCCAGGGTGATGAGAATGTTCTATATCTTAAGAAGGTTTGGATTACATCAGTTCAGTTCAGTCGCTCAGTTGTGTCCAACTCTTTGCGACCCCATGAACCACAGCACGCCCTGTCCATCACCAATTCCCAGAGTCCACCCAAACCCATGTCCATTGAGTCGGTGATGCCATCCAACCATCTCATCTGTCATTCCCTTCTCCTTCTGGCAGGAGGAGAGATCTGGCAGGTAGTTGGAAATACAGGTCTGGAGCTCAGGGAAGTCTGGGGAGGAGAAATTGTTTTATTGAGCATTACAGTTTGTTTGAAAGTGAAAGAGGAGAGTTTAAAAGTTGGCTTAAAGCTCAACTTCAGAAAACTAAGATCATGGCATCTGGTCCCATCACTTCATGGAAAATAGATGGAGAAACAGTGGAAACAGTGTCAGATTTTATTTTTCTGGGCTCCAAAATCACTGCAGGTGGTGATTGCAGCCATGAAATTAAAAGACGCTTACTCCTTGGAAGGAAAGTTATTACCAACCTAGACAGCATATTAAAAAGCAGATACATCACTTGACAAAGGTCCCTCTAGTCAAGGCTATGGTTTTTCCAGTAGTCGTGTATAGATGTGAGAGTTGGACTATAAAGAAAGCTGAGTGCCGAAGAATTGATGCTTTTAAACTGTGGTGTTGGAGAAGACTCTTGAGAGTCCCTTGGACTGCAGGGAGATCCAACCAGTCCATCCTAAAAGATCAGGCCTGGGTGTTTGTTGGAAGGACTGATGTTGAAGCTGAAACTCCAATATTTTGGCCATCTGATGCGAAGACCTGATGCATTTGAAAAGACCCTGATGTTGGGAAAGATTGAAGGCAGGAGGAGAAGGGGACGACAGAGGATAAGATGGTTGGATGGCATCACCGACTCAATGGACATGAGTTTGGGTAAACTCTGGAAGTTGATGATGGACAGGGAGGCCTGGCATGCTGCAGTTCATGTGGTCGCAACTGAACTGAACTGAACAGTTTGTTTGGAGGGACAGCAGCATAAATCCAATTATCTCATTCCACCTGAAACCTTTCACTGGCTTGATTTCAGGATAAAATTGTAACTCTGGCTTGGCCCACAGGTCCTTCATGATCTGACGGTTGCCTATGTCTCTGACCTAATCTGCCATCCCTCACCATACCCTCCCTTTCTTTGATCTGGACTCCTTCATGTTCTTAGAACACTGTGAGCTCGATCACCATGTGCCCTCAAACCCATGCCTGGTGTGCTTGGACCACCCATCCACCCCATCTACTGGCCAGCTTGTCCCTCCTCCTGGCCTCTTGACTATCCCTTTCCATCATTAGTTGGAGTTTTGTTTGCCTGCCCTAGGGGTCCTCCACTCCTGTACCCTCAAACAGCCTGTGCTATTTGTACAACAGCCCTTTATCGCGGTGCATCCACACTGACAGTTTTCTTGGCTATTGAAAGAATAAACATACCACACTGCATACAACGTTGCTGAGTGAACATTCTCAAACATAAACCCATTGGTCTTCTCCCTGAACCAAGCCTACAATCCTCTCCCCTCCACAATTCTCATTGGAATTTCCTTTTCATGAATAATAAACACATCTTCAGCCCTTGTATCTCTGATGTGCTTACTTGCTCAGTTGTGTCCGACTCTTTGTGACCCCATGGACTGGAGTCTGCCAGGTTCCTCTGTCCATGGGGATTCTCCAGGCAAGAATAATGGAGTGGGTTGCCATGCCCTCCTCCAGGGGATCTTCCCAACCCAGGGATCAAACCCAGGTTTCTCACTTTGCAGGATGATTCTTTACCAGCTGAGCCACCAGGGAAGCCCAAGAATACTGAAGTGGGTAGCCTATCCCTTCTACAGAGGAATTTCCCCACCCAGGAATTGAACCAGGGTCTCTTGCATTGCAGGTGGATTCTTTACTAACTGAGCTACCGGGGAAGCCCTTGTATCTCTGAAGTACCCCCCGTCCCAGGCCTCAATTGAAAACTGGCTTTGTCCTGTGGACACCTCTTTGCCTGCAGTTTCTGAAGTGGAGGCTGTTGCTCCTCGAACTCTCCACATGCCTCAACTCCCCCAGCCAGGGTATCACTGTCTTCTCCACACCCCACTCCCACTTCCAGACCCTTCCTCCACCCTGACATGAAGTGCCTGCCCCTTTGTTGGCTCATGAGACTCCTCCTCTCTGACCCTGTCCTGCATTTACTTCCCTCCATGTCTCTTCTTTCACAGATGACTTTGGTGCCTGGTTCTCAGCCTACTCATCCTAACACTACCATCATCCAGGTGATGTCATTATATTCATAGATGAGCCAGCAACTCCCTGGACCCTCGGGCCCCTGACCTCCTCTTTACCAGAAACCCTCTCCTCTACCTCATTCCTGTCACTCGGTCTGTCAGCACCTGGAACCATCCACCTCTGAAGTTCTACATTCAGGTTCCCCCTCTCAGCACCTCTTACTCCTCTAGGTCTTGTGGCATGAATCCCAACAGTTATTTAACCCTAGGAGGACCTCCAGATCGCTATAAACACCTGCTGTCATCACTTCCATTCTTATCCAACTGAGATTTCATATCTACCACTTCAGTCATTCTCTTGCCAGTATCCTCAGTCCCTGACACCCTAGTCTTTCTGCGCTAAGACCCTGAAAACCCCAACTCTAGATGAACCCATGCTTTGGTCCTCTTCGTGCAGCTGCTAGAGAAAAATCACATCACGTTGCATGATGATGCCATTATAAGTGCATAGCCACCCATGTCACCCAAGGCTTCCAAAGAAACTGTCAGTCTTTTTTTTTTGATTTCCCTAATTGCCAGCAACCTCATCTCCACAAAGATTGTTTCATACCTTTATTATCCCTCTTAACTTCTTGTCTCGATTTCAGCATGTATCCTGACCTCTTAACACACACACACACACACACACACACACACACACACACACACACACACACACACACACATACATAGGGACCATCAGAAGAAATAGTCTTCAATATTCTACTACCAAGTCTAGAAGTCTATTTGAATTCATGCTTATCATAGTTTCATTTTCTCCTAAAATGAATTTCTCCCTAGCCCATTGTCTCCTGCTTTCTCGGGGATCTTATTCTATCATTTACCTCCTATCTTCTCTTGCTCTTTCCTCTGTGCTCTTTAAAAATACTCCTACCAGGGAACTCCCTGGGGGTCCAGTGGTTAGGACCCTGTGCTCTCACTACTGAGGGCCCAGATTTGATGGGAGAACTAATCTTACAAGCCACTCAGGGTGGCCAAAAATGAACAAGTAAATAAAAATGCTCCTACTATCCCACCTTCCTTTCTCTTTCCCAGTTTCAAAAGTTGGCTACACTTTGTAACTTTCTGCTCACCCCACAGCCACCTCCAATCAGACTCCCACCCCACCACTTCTCTGAAGCTGTTCTCCCCAAAGTCACCAATGACTGACACAACGCTGAATCAAGTGGGCAAGTCTCAACTCATGTTGCCTGACTTCTCAGTAGTATAGCACACTTGATCACTACCTACTTCTATTGTTCACAGTTTTTTTGAGGTATAATTTATATGCACATGTTAAAATTATATAGTTTGATGAGTTTTGGCATTAACATATGCTTATCACACAGTCTATCACCACCATCAAGACAATGAACACATCCATCACCTCCCAAAGTTTCCTTATTCCCCTTGGTAAAACCTTCCATCCCTCTCTACTTCCTCCCCTCTGCCCCCATTTCCAGGAAGCCACTGGTCTGCTTTCTGTCATCACAATCTATAACCTAGAGTTTTGCTTTTTCTAGGATTTTATATAAATGGAATCATTTTGGTCTGGCTTCTTTTACTCAACATAGTTACTTAGAGATTCATTCAGGCTGTTGAGTGCATTCTATTCTTTATTGTTGTACAAAAATCTATTCTTTATTATTGTTGAGTAATATTCACTGTGTGGATATATTACAATTTGTTTATCTGTTCACCTGTTGATGGACATTTGGGTTGTTTCCTATTTTTTATTATAACACAGAAAGGTTCTGTGATCATTCACATGCAAGTCTTTGTAGGAATAAACTTCCATTTATCTTGGGAGATAACCTAAGAACCATATGATAGATGTAGGTTTAACTTCCATTTAACTTTTTAAGAAATTAAAAACTGTTTTCCAAGTAGTTGTACCATTTTGCATTTTCAAAAGATGTGTACGAGGGTTCCAGTTGCTCCACATTTTCATCAATACTTGACATGGTCAGTCTTTATTATTTTAGCCATTATTGTAGGTATATAGTGGCATTTTATTGTCATTTTAATTTGTATTTCTCTAAGGACTAACGATTTGAGCATTTAAAAAATGTACTCATTTACATCTATATATCTTTTTGTTGGAGTATCTGTTCAGATCACTTGACCATTTAAAAAACTGGGTTGCTTTCTTAATCTTGAGTTTGGGGAGTTTTTAAAATATATATTCTGACTACAAGTCCTTTATCAGACATGTGATATGTAAATATTTTCCCCCAGTCTTTATTTTTCAAAGAACAGAAATTAATAATTTTGATAAAGTCTAACTTATCAATTTGTTAGTCTATGGATTATGCTTTTGGTATTGTACCCATTTCTTTAAATGTCTTTATAATGCATTCTATTACACTACATCCACTGGCTTCCCTCTGGTGTATGCGTGTGTGCTCAGTCGTGTCTGACTCTTGCGACTCCATGGGCTGTAGCCTGCCAGACTCCTCTACCCATGGGATTATCCCTGCAACAATACTGGAGTGGGTTGACATTTCCTCCTCCAGAGGATCTTCCTGACCCAGGGATCAAACCCACGGCTCCTGTGGCTCCTGCATTGACATATGGATTCTTTACCACTGAGACACCAGGGAAACCCCTCCTTCTGGTGGCAGTTATCAATGTATTGCCTGTCAGATCTAATTCCTCTTTTTTGCCTACTCTGTGAGAGTGAAAATAGACCCTTTAAATATCCTCTTCTTTGGCTTGTGGCAGGATGTTAAGCTTTGTCAATAGATGGCACTGGAGAGACACTGAAGAAGGAAAGGGGTTTGGTGCCCTAGCTCTGTAGACTTCTGTAGCGTGCTTGGCTCCTGCAGTGCCAGACTCCTGTGATCCACACAGCTTCTCCAGTGCCTGGCTCCATCATCATTCAGTTGCTCGCGCCCTCCCCCAGCAACCTTCCCGTCAGGTGGTTTCGTAGCAGAGTGCCCCCAGTGAGACATCTCCCTGTGGGACAGCTTTCCCCAGTATGGTGGATTTCCATCAAATTCCACTAATGCAGCAGAAAGTGACTTCTTTGCCATTCAGTGTGCTATATGCTCTAATAAGGTCTGGGCTCCAGTCTGGAAGTGGAAGGGGTCTTTTCCTTGGGAGTTCCATCTCTGCCCCAGATAGAAGCTATTATATGTTGTACTGTGTTGTATTATTTATATTATACCTGCTATTAAAGCACAAGCCAGAACCAAGATTGCTGGGGGAAATATCAATAACCTCAGATACACAGATGACACCACCCTATGACGGAAAGCTAAGAGAAACTAAAGAGCTTCTTGATGAAAGTGAAAGAGGAGAGTGAAAAAGCTGGCTTAAAACTCAACATTCAAAAAACAAAGAACATGGCATCCGGTCCCATCATTTCATGACAAATAGATGGGGAAACAATGGAAACAGTGACAGACTTTATTTTCTTGGGCTCTAAAATCACTGCAGATGGTGACTGCAGCCATGAAATTAAAAGACACTTGCTCCTTGGAAGAAAAGCTATGACAAACCTAGACAGCGTATTAAAAAGCAGAGATATTACTTTGCCAACAAAAGTCCATCTAGTGAAAGCTATGGTTTTCCAATAGTCATGTATGGATGTGAGAGTTGGACCACAAAGAAGGCTGAACGTCAAAGAATTGATGCTTCTGAGCTGTGGTGTTGGAGAAGACTCAAGAGGCCCTTCGACTGCAAGGAGATGAAACCAGTCAATCCTAAAGGAAATCAGTCCTGAATATTAACTGGAAGGACTGATGCTGAAGCTGAAGCTCCATTACTTTGGCCACCTGATGTAAAGAGCTGACTCACTGGAAAAGACCCTGATGCTGGGGAAGATTGAAGGCAGGAGAAAGGGATGACAGAGGAAGAGATGGTTAGATGGCATCACCAACTCAAAGGGCATGAGTTTGTGCAAGCTCTGAGAGATGGTGAAGGACAGGGAAGGCCGGGGTGCTGCAGTCCATGGGGTCACAAAGAGTAGGATGACTGAGTGACTGAACGACGATGACAACTTGCTATTACAATTTTAAATATTGGTCATATTTTTTAGCTGTTCTTTTAATCTTCTTTAGAGTTCTCTTTACTCATTACTAGCCCATGGGTTGGCAAACTGTCCCACAGGCCAAATACAGCCCACTGCCTGTTTGCATAAATAAAGTTTTATTGGAACACAGTCATGCTCATTCATTTACATATTGCCCTACAACTGTCTTCATGCTACAATAGCAGAGTTGAGTAGTTACAAAAGAGATGGCCCCAAAGCCTAAAATATTTTTCTCTACAAGAAAAGTTTAACCACCCTTGTACAAGTCAGTTCATTATTCCAGGCCCCCTTATGTTTAGTAGTTCTTCATATTAAACTTTCCCTGTTCAAATTTACTGTGTTACTTTCCTAATTTGCTCAGACTCAATCTAACATGTCTCCAACCTCTCTATCCCCCTTTCACAGACCATTTCCAGGCTTAGCTTCCTCTAGCTATCCTATAACGTGAGTGCTCCTCAAGGCCCTCCTCTCCTTTCTCTAACTTCCTTTCCAAATGACTTATCTGCTTACCTATCTTCAGTCATCGGGTCTGTGGAATTAACTAAAGAAACCTTGGTTTTTAATCTAGGTTCTATGAATGAAACTGCATGCAAATTTTGTGTGGATGGACAAATGTGCATATGTTTAAGAAGTCCTCTGGCCTCATCTTTTGGCACAATGGCTCAAAGGGCACAGACCCTGGATACAACCTGCTTAAGTGTGAATCCCAGCTCTGCCACTATGGCCTGGGCTAACATATTTAACCTTGCTATTGTTTCAGTTTCTTTGTCTATAAAAGAGGGAAAATTGTAATATTAATACCTACCTCAGAGAGTTGTTATGAGAGATAAAGTAGTTAATAGATATAGAGCCCTTCCCTGGTGACCCAGACGGTAAAGAATCCACCTGCAATGCAAGAGATCCAGGTTGGATCCCTGGGTCGGGAAGATCCCCTGGAGAAGGAAATGGCAATGCACTCCAGTATTCTTGCCTGGAGAATTCCATGGACAGAGAAGCCCAGTAGACTACAGTCCATGGGGTCGCAAAGAGCCGGACACCACTGAAGCAGCTTAGCACACATGGCACATAATAAGCACTATATAAGCATTGGGTCTTATTGCCATTTCTGGCACTGCCCCTAGCCTCTGTGGCCTAAATATACCAATGTTTTCCATTGTTCTAGTGGCCCCTGTTTTAACTATGTGCACTCACTCAAGTCCTCTGCTTAGAGAATTCTTGCCAATATGTTGCTTGCCCACTAACTTCTGACCTTCTTCAGGCTTCAACTCAAAGAGGTTGAGTTGTTTCCTCAAAGAAGTCTTCCTGATTTCCAGATCAGAAGGGATCTCCTGCTATAACCTCCCAAAACTTTCTCTATTTCCCCTTGTAACCCTCACAATTTATTCATAGTAATCACTTGTTGCCGAGGTAATTTCTCCCTGGCTCCTTCCTGGACCTCAGCACAATGCCTAATACGTTGCAGGAATACCATAAAGTGAAAGTGTTTGTTGCTCAGCAGTGTCCAACTTTTTGCGATCCCATGGACCATAGTCTGCCAGGCTCCTCTGTCCATGGAATTCTCCAGCAAGAATACTGGAGTGGGTTGCCATTTCCTTTTCAAAGGGATCTTCCCAACTCAGGGATCAAACCGGGGTCTCTTGCATTGCAGGTGGCTTCTTTATCGTCTGAGCCACCAGGGAAGCCCAGGAATACCATAAACATTTGTCAAATAAATGAGCGAATGTATAAGGAACAAAACATGGGACAAATATTGTTTCTGTTGTTTAGTCTTTAAGTCGCTTCCAATTCTTTTGCAACCCTATGGACTGTAGCCCACCAGACTCCTCTGTCCATGGAATTCTTCAGGCAAGAATACTGAAGTGGGTTGCCATTTCCTTCTCCAGGGGGTCTTCCTGAACCAGGGATCGAACCTGTGTCTCCTGAATTGGCAGGCGGGTTCTTTACCATTGACTCACCAGGGAAGCTTATTCAAATATTAGATAACCCAATAATTAGCGTGTGACAAAATCTGATGACTATTAGATAATCAAATTTGTATTGTGTGAAGGAAATATTCTCCTTGCCAAGTGCTGTAAAACACACTGGTTTAAACTGAGCCTGGAACATGTGTCTTTCAATCAAATGGAAATGAACTGTCCAGAAGAACCAGAATACATTACTGAGTGCAGTCAGGAATCACAGACAGATGATGACCTAAAACATTTCCCACCTGAAAACATTCATTCTCTGGAAACAAGAAAGTCCTCAGATGGCAGAGCTAAAAGGAGTGACTGACCAGGGAACCTGCTTATTCCCAGAGAATTTCCATGGCTTTATTCAAGACAGGATTAAATACTTGCCCGAGTAGGCAAAACCAACTGTGCTAATCTGAGAAATCCACTGCTACCCTGGGAGTTAAAATAACTAACCCAAGTCTTCAGGAAAACTATATTCTATCTTCAGTTAACACTCAAACACCAGGAAAATTATACTTTCTTTTTCATGATATGTTTTTATTTCATTACAATTCAAAAGACATGAAGTGATTCTCCTGTAATGTCTTCAGGGACGGATTGCTTCTGCTCCTTTGGGTGAAGGAATCCCTCAAGAATTTCTCCCCTCCCCGCCCCCCCAACCGTCAGACTCCAACCGCTCCTCTCCGGTGTAATCAGCCTTAGAACATTTTCCTGACGCCAATATTTGACCGCTAGAAGAAACATGCGGTAACCGACTAACCATAATTAGGGAAACCTGAATCAGGGTCTGGGCTTGGGCACCAGGGTAGAGAGGACTGGGGAGATTTCACGGTGGCCAGAGGGGCCATGGGAGAGCTGGTTGGATGATCCTAAAGGTCCTAGATCCTAGCCGGTTGGGGGGTCCTTGCTATCTGGGGCAAGATTCAGCTTCTCTCGGCGTCTGGAAACTAGGAGCGCACATGCCAAGCTTCGGACTACATTTCCCAGAAGGCTCTACTCCCCCGGGTTGTCGTATTTACTAGGGCGTGTCTTGGAGGCGAGGCCTCAGTCGGCGAGCACAGCTGTGGCATCTCGCTGCTGCTCCAGCAGCCGCACCTGCCTCCCGGCGAGATGGTTGGGGTCCTGCTCCTGCTCCTCCTTCTCCCCTTCCTCCTGTACATCGCTGCACCCCAAATCAGGTCTGTGCAAATGTACTGCCTTCCTCTTAGAGAAATCTTCGGGGCGCGGGGCGAGGGGGAGACATACATCCTCATCGAAGCTCTGAGCTTCAAAAGGAGGACAGGAAGACTCCCTGCGGGGCTCCAGGTAGGGGATGTTCGGTGGGTCGGAGGAGGTCCAGCTGCCCGGAGAGAAGACGGCGAGATCAGGAGACCCCCAGGTCGTGGGAAGAGGCTGCAGTCCGGAGCACCCTGCTTTGTTTCCTCGGTGCCAGTCGTGACATCTGCAGCCCCACTGCTTGCTCTCTCGTTGCCGTTGGATTGGCTTTTCCTCTGGGCAAATGCTGTAAAGGAGAGAAATGAAAGGGTTTCATCACTCTTGTCTTCTAACCTGCCTTAGCAGCAGAAGTATGGGGTGGGGCGGCGTGGGGGCGGGCGGTCCCGAGTCTTGCCCTGGGGTTTTGGGGGTGAGGATGAGAGGTTGAGGGTTGTGGTCTGTTCACCAGGTGATATATCAGCCAATCGCTGGCTTAGTGCCCCAAGAGAATCAGCAGCGAGTTGCCGGACAGACAGCCTGCTGATTGGTTCTGAGTAAGTCACCAGTAGTGACGGTGGGCCTGTGACTGCAGAGAACACTCCTCCCCTCGGTACGGATTGGATCAGGGGGGAGGGAGATGCGGTCAAGGTCCGACTGGAACTGGAAGGCGCGCTAGATCATCCTCCGCCGTTTCTTACACATTCACCCCTTCCTTCCTCGTTCCTCTCCTCGCTCGAGCCGCTTCTCCAATTTTGTTGTTCCTTCTCTGAACTCGCCGCGCTCCCACCTCTAGCAGCTCACACGAGTGCGATACTCGGATGAATACGCTGCTTTTTCTCTCTTTTCCGCCACAACATCCTCTGACCCACACAGAATCTCAGCGAAACGTTGAACCTGGCGTGCTGCAGTCCATGAGGTCGCAAAGAATCGGACACGACTGAGCGACTGAACTGAACTGAAAAATACTGCTC
This sequence comes from Giraffa tippelskirchi, assembly GCF_054371585.1. Classification (NCBI taxonomy): domain Eukaryota; kingdom Metazoa; phylum Chordata; class Mammalia; order Artiodactyla; family Giraffidae; genus Giraffa; species Giraffa tippelskirchi. The sequence continues at coordinate 139,757,555 of NC_137281.1, read as the reverse complement.
ATATCTCAAAGAGATTTTCCTAATCAAAGTTATACTCCAAGGGTCATGTTCCCAACTTACCAAGCTAGGTCATGGGGGCTGGACCAGAGCTGGACTTTCATAGTTGGTTGTCTCTTTCTTTCCTGCTGGTTAAGGAGAAGGAACAGCTGGGTTGAGGTCCTCGTGGGTGCTCCTGGAGGAGAAGCGGAATGGACGTGGGAAAACTGAACGGGGAGGATTGTCTGAGGAGAAAGGTACCCGCTGGTGGGCACCTTGCTTCCTTGTTGGCCTGTTTGTTCTAAGCGAAACTGGAGTGGCTAGAAATGTGTGCTTTGCAATTTTCAATGAAAAATTTAAGTTAAAAAATGCGTCTCCCAGTCAACTGCTTCTTTTAAATTGAGTCCCCAGGCTTTGCAGAGAAAAGGACAATCTGAGACCTAATACCTGTTTATGCATTCATGCCTTTGGGGAAGTAGGGTAGTGTATTGCTTAGGAAGAAGGACTTGTATTGATTAAACCAGGACTGGAATCTCAAGTTCTGCTTTGTACTTATTTACATCATGTTTTGCCTTATTTTTAACTGTGTTCACGTGTAGGAGGCTGAGAGGGAGGGTGATTCGTTTCGTTTTGTCCCAGGTTGACAAGCTTTCATAATTTTTAACTTTTTTTGTTGGGTAAGCTGTTTTATTCAACCATAAAGGCCATAAAGTGCCAGTTATGGACCGATTAACATCAGTGGACCAGTTCTTTCTTTTTCTAGGCTGAGTCTTGTGATTTCCTCAGCCCAAGGAAGAGCTCCACTAGGAGCTCAAATACTCATCCAGTTCTTGTTACTGCAAGGAGCTAAAGTTGCCCTTACAATAGAATCATTTTTGTCCTTAAGCAAGAGCAGAAAAGATTTGAACAAGAAAGTCTTAAGAGCAGAAAACTTTTGTTTTCTTTCCTCCAGTCTTCCTTCAGTCTGTAAAAGGGCAGCAGTAGAGGGAACGAAAACAGCCGTCAGCCTTGGGATGTGTAGATATGGGGGTGTTGCAGGAGCCTCTGGCTAAGGCAAAGAGAATGAAGAACTGATAACTCCTCTGTCTGCAGGAAGATGCTGTCCAGCGGGGTTTGTATATCAACCGTCCAGCTTCCTGGAAAAGTGGCTGTGGTCACTGGAGCCAACACAGGCATCGGGAAGGAGACCGCCAAAGAGCTGGCTCGAAGAGGCAAGTCTATCTGCTTTCAGTTCCCTCCTGCTACTAGTTTTTTTTTTTAATTGAAGTATAGTTGATTTGGGGCTTCCTTGGTGGCTCAGGTGGTAAAGAATCTGCCTGCAATGCCGGAGACCTAGATTCAATCCCTGGGTCAGGAAGATCCCCTGGAGAAGGGGATGGCTACCCACTCCAGTATTCGTGCCTGGAGAATTCCATGGACAGAGGAGCCTGGCGGTCTACAGTCCATGGGGGTCTCAAAGAATTAGACACAACTGAATGACTAACATCCTTATAGTTGATTTTACAATGTTGTGTTAATTTGTGTTAATCACTTTGTGTACAGCAAAGTGCTTCAGTTATACATACATTCTTTTTTATATTCTTCTCCATTATGATTTATCTCAGGATATTGAATATAGTTCCTTGTGTTATACAGTAGGACCTTGTTGTTTATCCATTCTATATGTAATAGTTTGCATCTGCCAACCCCTAACTCCCAATCCATGCAACCTCCTCCCTTCTTCACCTTGGCAACTACAAGTCTGTTCTCTGTGTCTGTGAGGCTGTTTCTGTTTTGCAGATAGCTTCATTTGTGTCATATTTTAGATTCCACATGTAAGTGATATCATGTGGTATTTGTCTTTCTCTTTCTGACTTAACTTCACTTAGTATGATAATCTCTAGTTCTATCCATGTTGCTGCAAATGGCATTATTTCATTCTTTTTTATGGCTGAGTAGAATTCCATTGTATATATGTACCATATCTTTTTTATCCATTCATCTGTCAATGGACATTTGGGTTTTTCCTTGTCTTGGCTTTTGTGAATAGTGCTGCTATGAAATAAAGGTGCATGTATCTTCTGGGATTATAGTTTTGTCCAAATATATGCCTAGGAGTAGATTTATGGTTCATATGGTAATTCTATTTTTAGTTTTCTGAGGACTACTTTCTATAGCGGCTGCACCAACTTATATTCCCACCAACAGCATAGAATGTTTCCCTTTTCTCCACACCCTCTCCAGCTTTTGTTAGTTGTAGACTTTTAATAATGGCCATCCTGACAGGTATGAGGTGATATCTCATTGCAGTTTTGATTTGCATCTCTAATAATTAACAATGTTGAACATCTTTTCATGTGCCTGTTGGCCCTCTGTCTTCTTTGGAGAAACTTCTATTTAGGTCTCCTGCTTGCTACTGCTATTTTATCCCTTGCCATGATGACCATTTTCATTATTTCCTCCTAGGCTTGGCGTTCAAGAACATCTGAAGGGCCCCACTGCTCTGCTGGTCTGAATGTTGTACATGTTCTACATATAATGGACATAATGAAAAGTGTTGATTTATTTTTCTTTCCTGATTTATTCATCAGATACCTCTTTGTGAAGTAGGGGTAATCCCTTTTTAGAAACAAACAGTAGAAAATAATATTTAACATTAGAATTAAGTCTTTGATGCTCACTCAAAAACAGAGCCAACAGTTTGTCTCTCTTATATGACAGGAGCCCGTGTGTATTTAGCTTGCCGGGACGTGCAAAAGGGGGAATTGGTGGCCAGAGAAATCCAGATGATGACAGGGAACCAACAAGTGATTGTGCGGAAACTGGACTTGGCTGATACTAAATCTATCCGAGCCTTTGCTAAGCGCTTCTTAGAAGGTAAGTGTCCAACTAGGGACTATGCTGTAGGTCTTGTAATCAACATGGAAGACTTAGCTAAAAGGAAAAGATTCCTCTCCCTCTCTGACATCTAGAAATGCTAGACAAAATACCATCAAAAACTTCTGATTCATAGCAGAACTAATTAGTAACAAAGGAAAATCCTCAAGAGGCAGGAAAAAAAGTGACTTCGAAAAGTCATAGCAGACTTCCCCAGTGGTCCAGTGGTTAGGAATCAACCTGCCAACCCAGGGGACACGGGTTCGATCCCTGGTCCAGGAGGATCCTGCATGCCTCGGGGCAACTAAGCCTGTGAGCCATACCTACCTAGAGCTCATACTCCATAACAAGAGAGTAGCCCCCTCTCGCCACAACTAGAGAAAGCCTACACTCAACAATGAAGACCCAGCAGAGCCAAAAATAAATAAATAAAAAAAATTCACCCAAAAATGTCATAGTAGTGCATAAGAACTAAAGCCAAAAATCTCATATGTGTACCAGAACTCCATATGGGCTTTAAGGTCTGGAGTCCAAATATCCGTACAGCGATAAGAGATGAGGCCTCAGGATGTTGAGGACTGGGTTGCTGTACCTGAGGCTCCACGTCAGGCTGGGATCCACAAAAAGTCATCTGGTCCATGGTACAGGGGCTTAAAAAAAAACCCAGTCCAGCTGCTCAAGGATATGACAAAGAAGCCTATCATCTCTCTAGGAGGTGGATGAATAAAAGGTCATCTGCAAGAAATTAGAACTTCAGTCTGACATCATTTATGGGGGCGGGGGAATTTCATTCATATCACTAACTGATGCAAGAAACATGAGCTGAGAAATTAACATAAAATCCTGTAGTGTCACATGAAAAGCAAGTCCAAGAGCACCCTGTAGACTTTTTCCCTCATAACCCAGGGATCTAGGCCTCCCAAGGAAAACAGCTTCCACTGATACATGCTTTTAGACAAAAATTACAAATGATATGAAAAAAAAAATCATAAGAGAGTTGGCAGTTGAAAGAGAGGTGAAATCAGTGTTTCTTTGGGGGCCTGAAACTGAGTGGCAGGGAGGCACACCAAACATCCTGTTTTTCCCTTGTTTTGGAATTTCTCATTCAGCTGGGGAAGTCTTTCTGTTGGGAGAGATAGACAGAACACTTCCCCAAAGCAGTGAGTCAGTAGGACCTGAATTGAAAAGATGGGAAAGGCCATTTGGTTGTGTCACGTGGAATTTTTCCCTGTAGTAAGAGTATGTAGGATTCAACTAGCATCTTAAAATGAAAAACAGTACAAAATTAATATGAAGCAAAAATAGAGGAAAGATTGACGCCATGCATCCCCCTTTTCAAAGCATGGGTGTGGGGCAGATGTCAAAGATGTAACAGCCGTGGCTGGCTACGTGCACTCTCCGTCTCCTCTTCCCTGCAGAGGAAAAGCACCTCCACATTTTGATCAACAACGCAGGAGTGATGATGTGTTCCTACTCCAAAACAGCAGATGGCTTTGAGATGCACATGGGAGTCAACCACTTAGGTAAGAAATCTTGTCTTATCACTAAGCTAAAGGGAAACTTAAGTTCTCATTGGAAAACTTAGGGTCATATGGCACCTTCTCTGTGGTGTGAACACAGAGAAGTAGGCCAGAAGTAGGCCAGGTCCTGTGGTATGGACCTCTGGGCCATAACAGACCATAAATATATTAATTTAATAAATTGTGCAGTCCTGCCAGAAAGCTCAGGCTCCCTTGAGGTTCCCCCCATTTTTTAATCTGTGTTTCACATTCAGTTTAACGTAATCTAATTGGAGTGGGGGCTATGTTGCTTTCTTTGTAGCCACCCTTGTGGCATGAAATGGAGGCCATCGGCTCTTAAGCAGTTGTTACTGAGTCCAAGCTCACTCTGCTCACTGCACGATAGGCCAATGAATCCGAGAGGCGAGGTGTTGAGGCAAGGAAGAGACTTTAATCAGGGAGCAGGCAGACTGAGAAGATGGCAGGCTAGCGCCTCAAAGTAACCATCTTATCAAGGTCTGGATGCCAGGTTCTGTTATAAACCAGAGATGGGGATAGGTGAGGAAGCAAAGTAAAAAAACCATTAATCTTGCAAACATCTGCTGGAATGGCAAGCCTCAGGCATGGGATGTGTTAATTTCTCCCTTCCTGTCATCCACAGGTGGACAGGGTTCTGAACAAAGGCACTGTTAGTTTGACAGCCAGGCAGAGGGGCAGGATTCTCTGAGGCAAACCATTCTGTATGATTTTAATAACAAAAGCAGTAAAAAGCAAGTCAAAGAAACAGTTCCATCATGGGGTCAGAATTGGCTTCCTCCCTGCAAAGGTAGTGTTATTCAAAGTTGGAATAAGATATGACTTCATATTCAGGAGGGCTTCCCTGGTAGCTCAGCTGGTAAAGACTCTGCCTGCAATGCAGGCGACCTGGGTTTGATCCCTGGGTTGGGAAGATCCCCTGGAAAAGGGAACTGCTCCCCACTCCAGTATTCTGGCCTGGAGAATTCATATTCACGTAATCTAGACCTACATCACAGAAGGATGTCTCCTGTCTTTGGCTGTTCCTGTGACCCTCAACTCTCACTGAACTTGTTCTGTAATTGATAATGAATTAATGAAGCAAAAAGCTTTATTATTGGATTCTCTGTCTCCCATAGTGGAGCCCGGCTCACCACTGCTCCCTTCACCCCCACATTGGCCCGGAAATCTGTTAATTCTTTTTCTCATAGGTCACTTCCTCCTGACCCATCTGTTGCTAGAAAAGCTGAAGGAATCAGCACCATCGAGGGTGGTAAATGTGTCTTCCTTAGCACATCACCTGGGAAGGATCCACTTCCATAACCTGCAGGGTGAGAAGTTCTACCAGTCCGGTCTGGCCTACTGTCACAGCAAATTAGCCAACATTCTCTTCACCCAGGAACTGGCCCGGAGGCTAAAAGGTAAGCTTAAAAGAAGTGAGTATGGAGACATGAGTCAATGGGAAGTAACTAAAAGTCTCAGGAATCAGAGCTGTTTTCTGGAGCCCATCTGGTGGACAGCAGCTGCTTTCATGGCTCTGCTTGGGTATAGTTTTAGCAAACAGCCCACAAATGAATGTTGGAGGTGACGGGGGAGTTCTGAAAGCCTGGCTTTGGCATTTACTAGTTGCACGACCTTCAGCAAGTTGCTTAACTTTTTAAGACTTAATTCCTCACATGTAAAGTGGGACTGCTTCATGTGTTATTGTTATGATTAATTCAAGCCTCATGAGCAAGTCAAGGTTTTTGACTTATAGATAGAATGGAAGGACCAAAACTGGCACTGGCTGCAAACACTAGGGTGAAACAGATCCTGGGACTATGGAGAGTGACGGGGTCTCCCTAACAGCAAAGGGTCAAATAAAAGGGAAATGTATGCTTGAGGAAGGGAGTCTCCAGACACAACCAGAGGTCCTTAGCACAGTCTACTCTGGATTTCCAATAAAGAGTAAGGAAATCCAACGTGGACAATTAGAAGTGCTTAGACTGGAGAAGGCAATGGCACCCCACTCCAGTACTCTTGCCTGGAAAATCCCATGGACGGAGGAGCCTGGTGGGCTGCAGTCCGTGGGGTCGCTAAGAGTCGGACACGACTGAGCGACTTCACTTTCCCTTTTCCCTTTCATACATTGGAGAAGGAAATGGCAACCCACTCCAGTATTCTTGCCTGGAGAATCCCAGGGACAGCGGAGCCTGGTGGGCTACCCTCTATGGGGTCGCACAGAGTCGGACACAACTGAAGCGACTTAGCAGCAGCAGCAGCAGACTTGAGGCAGGCAGATCAGGCAAAACGAATCAGACACAGGCACTTCATCACTGGAACAGGAGGATCAAACCACATGAACAGCTGTGAGATGGGGAGGAAAGTCTATGCCTAGGGCATGATATCCTTAATCAGCTGTAGATGGATCAGGGGAACTGGGTGGTGAAAATCAACCAAAAGTTGGTCAGGGTGCTAGGGAGGCATAGAAGTGGAAAGATGGGTCCAGCTGTGAGGATCAGACAAGAGCAGAGGATACACAAATAAGGAAACCTGATGGATGAGGATTAGGTAGGAAACAAGCCGTGATGCAAAGAAAGAAACCTGGGCATGATGGAAGAGTCATTTATTCAGCCATTCAATAGCCACGTATTCAGGGCCCATGTTATACTACACACTGGATTAGGGGCCGGAGGTGGAGTGGTTCACATCCAACAGGAGAGAGAAATAATTAGCAAGTTTTTATCCAGCTGTCCCACGTAAAATGAATCTAGTGATGGTGAATAATTCTCAGTGTGAAAAGTTCCAACAATACGGAACTCTACAGTTAGAAACGAAAAACCCCCTTCACTTATTCTTCTCTGTCCCTCTCCTGCTTCCCCCCGCCGCCCGCCCCAAGAAACCACTGTCAACGACTTGACGTGCACCTCTCCAATTATTTTCTTGTACGTTTAACTGTGTATATACCATACATAAGGAACTTATATCCTAACACAGTATTTTAGAGATCTTTCCATGTAGTACTGGAGATTTACCGCCATCAGTGAAAAGGCAGCTTTAGAAAGGGAGTGATCGACAATGTCAAGTGCTTCTGAGCGGGTCCTGGCTCTGCCGCTTCCTAGCAGGTAACAGCCACGCTGAGCCTGAATTGTAATCTGTGAAGTGAAGGTGTACATTACTGTGAGGAGTGCTGGTGATGGCATCAGGAGAACAGAGTCCACTGCGGGCAAATGTTTGTTCACGTCTCCTGCCCTCTTTGGCCATTCGGCAACATCAAGTCCTGTCTTCCCCTTTCTGTATGGCTCCCTAGCATCAGGGTCTGGCGTCACGGTGTACTCTGTGCACCCTGGCACAGTCAACTCTGAACTGGTTCGGCACTCAGCCCTCATGAGATGGATTTGGTGGATTTTCTCCTTCTTCATCAAGACCCCGCAGCAGGGAGCCCAGACCAGCCTATACTGTGCCTTAACAGAGGGTCTAGAAGTTCTCAGTGGAAATCATTTCAGGTAAGAATGTGTCTGTTTTTGAAGATGGCATTTTATTGCCTATAGGAGATTATTTGGATTTGTCTGATACACTATATCCTTTTTAAAAAAAATTATTTATTTATTTATTTTGGGGGGGAGCTGCACTGGGTCTTCATTGCTATGTACAGGCTTTCTCTAGATGCAGCAAGCAAGGGCTGCTGGCATGCGAAGCCTAGGCTTCTCATTGTTGAGCCTGGGCTCGAGGTGTAAGGGCTTCAGTAGTTGTGAAGCATGGGCTTAGTTGCTCTGGAGCAAGTGGGATTTTCCTGGACCAGGGATAGAACTCGTATCACCTCCATTGGCAGGCAGATTCTTAACCACTGGACCACTAGGAAAGTCCTGAAATACTATAGTCTTTTTTTTTTTTTTAATAATTTTATTTATTTTAGGCTGTGCTTCAAGGGCTTTTCTTTAGTTTCAGCGAGCTGGGGCTACTCTCTAGTTGCGATGCGTGGGCTTCTCTTTGCAGTGGCTTCTCTTGCTGTGGAGTCTGCGGGCTCTGGGGCAAGTGGGCTTCAGTAGTTGCGGCAAGTGGGCTCAATAGTCGAGGTTCCCAGGCACTAGAGCACAGGCTCAGTAGTTGTGATGCATGGTGTTAGTTGCCCTGCAGCATGTGGAATCTTCCCAGACCAGGGATTGAACCTGTGTCTCCTGCATTAGCAGGCCAGATCCTTTACTGTGGAGCCACCATGGGAGCCCCCAAAATGGTATAGTCTTAAAAATTGTTTCTCACATGACTTCAAAGATCGTGATTCCCTTTACTCAATCATTAAAAAATAACCCTTCATTGAATCCCTGCTATGTACTAGATGCAGAGAATACAAAAATGAGTAAAAGAATTATTCTTGAGAAACTTTTCTGGGCAGTAAAGAGTTGGGTTATCTCTCCTGTATTTAATGGGGACTTAAAATAATTGGAATTACAACAATGAAGAGAAGGTATATGAAACAGATGGGACCTTATTACCATTTCTTTTTTTACAATTTTTTTTTTATGTGGACCATTTTAACAGTCATTTTGAATGTGTTACAGTATTGCTTTTGTTTTGGTTTTGGTTTTTTTGGTAATGAGGCATGTGGGATCATAACTCTCCAACCAGGGCTCAAACCTGCACCTCGTTGGAAGGCAGTGTCTTAACCACTGAACCACCAGGGAAGTCCCCTTGTCACCATTTCTTTTCTCCTATCATCTTTTCCTTCTTTTGTTGGTTATGAAACTGACTTTACTTGTTCTTTGAGTTTAAAAACAGTTATAACTGTAGGTACACTGCAGAAAGAAGCAGCACTTTTTTAATCACTCCAAGCATCTATGAGCAATGTAGTATCTCAGCCACATGACACTGTACAACATCTTACAGAGTTGACCTTACAGACATATTTGAACAAGATGGACATACACAGGTATCAGCCAGGCACTCATATTATAATTAAATATTTATACACACACACACACACACACACACGGGATATAAAGACTAAATGATATGTATAATATATCAAACATTCTGATCCCAGGTGGTATAGTGAGCTCCAAAATGGTTCTGACCCCATTTTGCTCTGGGTTAAAGACTGAAGAGATAGGACAAACACTGGTCCTCTGAAGCACCCAGAGCACACGTCATCCCTGGATTATTTTTCTGTCGTGTTCCTTATCCCAGGCGGAGGGCAGACTGCATTCTTAACCCCATGTTCTAAGCCTCTTTCTTTCCTTTCCAGTGACTGCCATGTGGCATGGGTCTCTGCACAGGCTCGTAATGAGACGGTAGCAAGGCGGCTGTGGGATGTCAGCTGTGACCTGCTGGGCATCCCTGTGGATTGACTGATGATGGCAGCTGGACCCAAGAGAAGCCTGAAGCAGACTACTCAGCACTCCCTGCCAAAATGATTCTCCTTCAGGATGGCCAAAACCTTGAGCACAAAGCAAACCTTCCAACCTTGCCTGCTTGATGCCTGATAAAAGCCCAGTGTACACTGCCGGATTTATCTAAACACCTTGCATTTTTCCAGGTTATTTTGCTCCTATTACTGCCCGTTACTAGAGATAATATAGGCTAAGTAGACCCTCAGTTGACCTCCAAGCACATCTTTTCCTTCTGAAGCCTCTTACCCAGGGGAACCTAAGCTGTGGCAGGGGTTGATTGATGGCACTTTGGATTAGTTTCTATCCTCTTTGTCCACAATGTAGTTCTTCCAAACCAAACAACCTTCAAGGGGGGCCATGATTTAGCCTCAGCTAAACTCCAGGAGTCCCAGTGGCTTGGTTCAAGAGCAGGGTTTGTCTTTCTCTTAAGAAAACCACCATGGCACCAACATTTGAATTCTTTCAGCTCTTCACTGAATCTGGATTGTGGCATGGCTTTGTCTCTGACAACCTAAAGCCACTGCTGCTAAAACACGTTCCCATGCCTAGACCATAGAAGAACTTCCTTTTCTAAGAAGGTGGAGATTACTGGATGGCAGAGATTTGCGGAAAGGCAGAAATAAACATAAAATTTAAACCATCATTCATTTTTCTGCTGTTTCTCAAATCAGCAAGAAGGAAGTGGAAAAGGCAGTTTGAAAAGATAGGCTACTTGACTTCACTTACTGACCCTAATTCATGGAGGCTTCCTCTTTGTGCCTTAGTTTCTCTTAGAAAACCAGAATAGGAAGGCTATTTAGTGATTGTCCCTGAGTATATCTTTGTATGTGTTCTTGTGTTTTTAAACAGTTGGGAGTATTCAAAATAGTCACAAAGGAACAGTATTAAACTGGACCCTAGTGCAGGTAAATAATCAGAGACGGAGTAGACCTGTGTCATCCAGTCTTTGATACAAATAGGAAATGAACTCTGTATATGCTGATAACTACCCACCAAGCAGCACATGGGTAGCACAGGGAAGAAGTCCAAAAAAGAGAAGAATCCTGGAAGATAATGCATGCAAAGGCAATGAAAGGGCTAGAAAAGGGTGTTTTATTTTTTTTTTAAAGCACAGCTAAAGATGGTAAAATCCAGCAATAGAAGAATTGAGGGTGACTACCCTGTGTTCAAGCAAGACTGATAGGGCACTGTTTTAACAAGCACCCATCAACCTATGTGGCAGAAAAAGCAAAAACAGTCCCCTACCCCCTCCAATTCTTTATTCAGCAAAATTATCTTAAGGACTGGTATTGGTAATTATGGTCATTTAAAAACTTTCAGGGCATTTCCTTACATTACCATAACAAGATTAAAATGTCTGCTATATAGTTTACTTGAAGAATGTTTATCCAAAGTAATGGAAGTCAGAAATTGGAACACACTTGTTTGGATGGAAACACTTGTTTCCATCACTTGTTTGGAGTATATTCTTTTAATAGAGTTTGTGGTTTTCTTGGACTAATAATTACATGTTCATTTTGGTGGAGAAAAGAGTTATAGGACCATAGTCTTCTCATATTTGTAAATAATCTTTTGTTGAACTTTTGACCATTAAACTATATATTTAGATATGGTCATTTTATGGAAAAATTGGAAAACTTTTGATAATAGTGCAGAACTGAATTAATATTTTACTTAATTTATATTGAACTGTCAATGACAAATAAAAAATTTGATGATTTACCATGTTTTTATTTGCCAGAATAAAACCTGTAATAATTAAGCAAATTTAATTTGAGTCAACAGAAGAAAGCAATTAAATGAAAGTTTAATTATGGTCAAAAGAAGAAAACACTTTTCATTACTATGGTTATGCAATCAGTCCTCATTCATGAGGATAATTTGTCCCAGAGTTTGCCACAGTGCAGTCTCAATTCAAATGCTATTAACTTGGGTTGTTGGTAATTTGATTGGTCATTCACCCATTTCTACTAATCTTTTATGACACTGTTCAAAGACCACTTTTTCCAACCCAGGCTATTTATTATCTTTCCTTTTTGTACCTGCCCCTTCTGTAACACAATGCTATGGGACTTATCACAGTACACTGCTACTAACAATCCCAGACTTTGCTGTCTCTGAATGCTCAATGAATACTGTTGTCTCAGTGATAAAGAATCCGCCTGCAATGCAGAAGACTTGGGTTCCATCCTTGGGTCAAGAATATTCCCCTGGAGAAGGGAATGGCTACCCACTCTGCTATTCTTGCCTGGGAAATCCCAAGGAGAGGAGCCTGGCAGGCTATGGAGTCACAAAGAGCTGGATACGACTGAGCAACTAACACTTTTCACTTTCATGGGACTTATCACAGTACACTGCTACTAACATCTGCAGACTTGGCTACACAAAGAGCTCAACAAATGTTTGTTGAATCACAGGTCAGTGAACTCAGTCTAACAAAAATAAGGGCCCAGGAGATAGACATCACCAAATCATTTCCCCCTGAACAGTCATATGTATCTTAATGTGTGGGCAGTCTTCAGTATTGGGCTGCCAAGGAAACATTTCAGAATGAACTCCATAGGCAAACCATGTAATCAACGGAAATAGGAATTTTCCCCCACTAAACCATGGAAACCCCACAGAGTGCAGGAAAAGGCTTTGTAATTGTTAACACATTACACTTAATGGGAAATAGATCAGGTCTGCCTTGCTCACTACATTATAAATTATCCAAGCGCAGAGGGTCAATCTTTTCTTCGCCAACACACGTCCAGATCCCAGCATAAAGACTACGCTTAAATTGACCAACACCTGCTGAGTGAATGATTGCATGAGCAAGCCCAGCCGCTAGAGGCTGAGCGCATATTTGAGGGGTCGCACTGCTGCCTGGCGTTGCAATTCATGGGGTCGCAAAGAGTCGGACACGACCGAGCGACTGAACTGAACTGCTGCCTAGGGACCACTCCGGAAAGCATATCACTCCGGTCACCTGCTCCCCAATAAAAATGCTTTCAGCTCGGGGGCAGGCAGGAACCTGGTCCAACCATCTTCTGAGAACTGAAAGCTAACAGCCGGAATGTGAACTGAAGAAGTCACGGTAGTCACACAGTGCGATAATTATGAAGACGACGACCAGGTGCCAACTGATACCTAACCGCTGCGCATCAGGGTCACACCGGCGGCCGCGGTTACAGCAGGACCACGGCCCCGCAGCAACTCGTGACTTTCGAGGCGGCGCGTCTTCCGCGCCGAACTACAACCCCCGGCAGGCACTGCAGCGCCCCCCACGCTTGCCGGAAGGCGGGGCCCAGGAGAGAGGCGGCCGCGTCGCCCGGGCCGTGGGTCCCCATGTTTTCCTTCCGCCATCGGGCTTCCCCCCAGCCTCGAACTGAGTATTTCCGGGGTTCCGAGACTGCCGCTCGCGCCACAGTGCCGCCGCCCCTTCAGGAGTCCCCCGGGCAACGGAGCCAGACTGACTTTCCGTCAGGCTTTGGCGCCCGGCGCGCCGTCAGTGACGGCATGCAGCGGGTGGGCGTTCCGGCCCGGGAGGACCCCGCGGCGGCCCCGGAAGCGCCTCGTCTTGAGCGACTGTGGCGGCGGTCGCCGTGATGCCTGCGGGGCTGGGCGGCTGACGGCGGAGTACGAACGGGCCCTGTGCCCAGAATCTCGAGGCCCGCTGCTCGAGAGCGGCCTGCGCCATGGCCACTTCCTCCGCCTCCTCGGAGCATTTCGAGAAACTGCACGAGATCTTCCGCGGCCTCCATGAAGACCTACGAGGGGTGCCGGAGCGGCTCCTGGGGATGGCAGGGACAGGTGAGGCGGGGGCAGGATGAGCCAGCGGGAACAGCGCTCCGCCAGCACCGGGAGGAAGAGCCCCCACCTCCTTCCCAGACCCACCCTCCCGTCTCCTCGCTGGGCAGCCTCAGACACGCCCCCTAGGGCTGGCTGAGTCCCGGCGTCCAGGATCTCCGTGCTGCCACTTAGGTACCCAGGGATCCACCGCGGAGTGTCATCTCCCTCTTGAATCCCCTGTAGCCTTCTGAGTTCGCTCGTTTCATTTTCACTGTGGCGAGAAGGGCATGAGAGACCTTAGATCTCTGACCCTTAAATCGGTAAACTGAGTATAATTCGTTTTCTTTGTGGCTCTCAAGTGTTTTGTTTTCCACGCCCAAAAGTATTCTCCAAAGAGGCCCATAGTTTTCACCAGACTGGCAAAGGACCTGTAGCACAAAAAGGGTTAAGAACCCAAAGCCATCATAAGTTTTGCTGCTGCTGCAAAGTCGCTTCAGTCGTGTCCGACTCTGTGCGACCCCATAGACGGCAGCCCACCAGGCTCCACCGTCCGTGAGATTGTCCAGGCAAGAACACTGGAGTGGGTTGCCGTTTCCTTCTCCAATGTATGAAAGTGAAAAGTGAAAGTGAAGTCGCTCAGTCGTGTCCGACTCTTAGCGACCCCTTGGACTGCAGCCTACCAGGCTCCTCCGTCCATGGGATTTTCCAGGCAAGAGTACTGGAGTGGGGTGCCATTGCCTTCTCCCATAAGTTTTGAGGTTGGTGTAAATAACCAGTCTTGGGGGCAGGTGAGGGTTGGGGGAGGGATTGTTCTTTAAAAGGAGGACGGTGGCCTTCACGTCTGCTATGACCTCGGCTTAGACCTTCCTGCCCCTTGATTTCATACTGCACTGTGCTGCGAACTTGGCTAGGGGAAGCTGAGAGTTTTCTGGTTGAATCTGTACAGGAAGGTCTATCATAGTTCTTTGCCTTAAAACAAGTAGATCTTGATGGCAAAGCTGATGAGACTTTCATTGCTTTTACTGAAGTGTGGAAGCTTGAGTGTTTGCTCTGTGAGTTACCCAAGGTCACATGAATTGAATGACTGGTGAGAATGAAACTCATACTTTTGTTTAACATATACTTATTGGGAGAGGCTGCTGTGGGCTAGGCACTGTCTAGATGCTGGTAATATTGCAAATTGCTGTGAAAAGACTTAACAGATCTCTGTTCTTATGGGTCGATGATGATATATAAATATTAAGAAGTGGTGTTAAGGGCCATACAGGAAAATAAATCAGGGCAAGGAATGGGGAAGCTCTAATTGTAAATTGGGTGTCTGTGAAAGGCCTCTTTGAGGAGGTGGCGTTTGAGCAGAGACTTGAAGTAAGGGAGTGAACCATGCAAAAATCTGGGAGAAATAAGTTTCAGGAGGACAGAATAGTACTGCAATAGTAAGCAGAAGTGAGCTTGGTATGCTCTGAAGTGAAAGTAAAGTCTCTCAGTCCTGTCTGACTCTTTGTGATCCCATGGATTGTAACCTGCGAGGTTCCTCCGTCCATGGAATTTTCCAGGCAAGAGTACTGGAGTGGGTTGCCATTTCCTTCTCCAGAGGATCTTCCCAACCCAGGGATCAAACGTGGGTCTCCCGCATTGCAAGCAGATGCTTTTACCCTCTGAGCCATAGTCCAGGAGGATAGTCATAGTCCATGACTTCCTTGGTGGCTCAGATGGTAAAGCGTCTGCCTACAATGTGGGAGACCCAGGTTCAATCCCTGGGTGGGAAGATCCTCTGGAGAAGGAAATGGCAACCCACTCCAGTACTCTTGCCTGGAAAATCCCATGGACGGAGGAGCGTGGTAGGCTACAGTCCATGGGGTTGCAAAGAGTTGGACATGACTGAGCAACTTCACTTTCACTTTGGTATGCTCTAGGAGGAACTAACGGAGAAGGCAATGGCACCCCACTCCAGTACTCTTGCCTGGAAAATCCCATGGATGGAGGAGCCTGGTAGGCTGTGCAGTCCATGGGGTCACTAAGAGTCGGACACGACTGAGCGACTTCGCTTTCTTTCACTTTTCCCTTTCATGCACTGGAGAAGGAAACGGCAACCCACTCCAGTATTCTTGCCTGGAGAATCCCAGGGACGGCGGAGCCTGGTGGGCTGCCGTCTATGGGGTCGCACAGAGTCAGACACGACTGAAGTGACTTAGCAGCAGCTTAGCAGCAGCAGGAGGAACTAAAGGGCCAGTGTGTTTAGGGTGGAATGAGCAGGGAAAGATAAGGTTTTAAAGGGCCAGATTGTGTGGGGCCATGTGAACCATGGTGAAAGATTTGCATCTTTGTCTAAATACAGTGACTTGAAGTTAAAGGCTACAGAACAGGAGAGTAATGGGATCTGATTTACATGGTTGAAAAATAGATCATTTTTTCAGCCTGGTGTTGATTTAAATTTTGCAAGATTTGTTTCTGTAAGGGTGTGGTTGTGGTTTAGTCACTAAGTTGTGTCTGACTCTTTCCAACCACATGGACTGTAGCCCACCAGACTTCTCTGTCCATGGTATTTCCCAGATTGGACTGGGTTGCCGTTCCCTTCTCCAGGGAATCTTCCCAACCCAGGGATTGAACCCGTGTCTCCTGCATTGCACTTGGTCTCCTGCATTGTAGGCAGCTTCTTTACCAACTGAGCCATCAGGGAAGGCTAAGTAATGCCAAAGGACATTCTGTTTCCAAAAATAGAAAATTTAGTTGTATTTACTTTTGTCACCTACCTGAACTTCTAATTGCTGCAAAGAGGACAGTCAAAAAGGTGTGAATTTCTACCCAAGTACAAAATATTCTCAACACAAGTTGCTGGCAACGCTTAGTTGTTCAGTGGGTAAGTATATATAGTATTTGCATATCCCCAGGTTATAAGAATTTCAACAACCTTCAGTCTCCTTATTCACTGTTTTGTTTATATTACTCAATAAATATTTGTTGAATAAGTTGAATTTAATTAAGCAAACATACTGGGGTGTCATCTCTGAATCCCTTTTTTCTTGTCCTGAGATTACTTCATAGGCTTTCCAAAGCTTTCCTATCATGAATTATTAACCACTGAATAATATATTAATACGTAACACATCCCTTGCATTTAGCTTGTGCTCTGTAATTGAATTCACTATTTTCAATAAACATTTATCGAGAATTATGTATCACTCAGTATCCTGGGTCTGGGGAGTTCTATGAGTTGTTGCCTTAAATGGGAGCAAATTTCGAAAGCGTGTGATGAGCCCTAAGATAGTTTTGAGACCATGTGAGAAAGGCTAACATGGCCGTGGAGGAGTCAGAGGAAAGCTTCTCAGAAAGGAGAACTTCTGAGTGGAAAGGGTTGAGCGGGAGTTTGCCTGAGAGGGGAAATGAGACAACAAAGGAAGAAAAAACAATCAAATATTCAGAACTATGACTGAAACTTAAGATGTGTATGGGAGGTCAGTAGTGGATGAGGTAAATAAAATACAGCCAGACCGTTAAGGGACCTAAATATCACATTAAGACATCTCAACTTGATACAGAGAATGAATCAGTAAAGGATTTTAAATTCTTTTAAAGGCCAGCCCCACATTGATACCAAAGGCAGAAAACATCACAAGAAAAGAAAATTACAGGCCACTATCCCTGATGAACACAGATCCAAAAATCCTGAACAAAATACAGATTCTAAAATACAATCAGACCATTGATTGTATTTTGGAAGGAGAATGCTGGTGACTGAGTAGAGGATGAAAGAGAGGCACAAAAATATACTGGGGACCATACATTGGTGGATTTTTTTTTCTGTGCTGTCTTTTCCATTCCATTGAGCTTTGAACCTGTTTTAATGCCAGTTACCATACTGTTTTCATTACTATAGCTTTATAATGTACAGTTAACCCTTGAACACCAACCTTCTGTGTAGCTGAAAATCCAAGTGTAGCTTGTTGGCCCTCCTATCCAGGGTTCCTCAGTGTCTGCAGATTCAGCCAACCACAAGTTATATGGTACTGTAGAATTTACTATTGAAAAAAATGTGTGTATAAGGGGACCTGCCCAATTCAGACCCTTGTTCAAGGGTCAGCTGTAGTTTGAAATTAGAAAGCATGATGCCTCCAGCTTTGTTCTTCTTTTTCAAGATTGCTTTGGCTAATTGGGGTCTCTTATGGTTCCATACAAATTTTTGGATTGTTTGTTCTGTTTCTGTGGAAAATGCCCTTCATTTTGCTTTTATTTTGTTGAGGAATTTTGCATCAGGGATATTGGCCTGTAGTTTTCTTTTCTTGTGATGTTCTCTGGTTTTGGTATCGATGTAGTGCCGGCCTCATAAAAGGCTTTGGAAGCATCCCGTCCTCTTCTGTTGTAAGCTCGGTATTTTGTCTGTTTTGTTAATTATATATCCTAAGCACCTGGATGGAGAAGGCTATGGCAACCCACTCCAGTACTCTTGCCTGAAAAATCCCACAGACAGAGAAGCCTGGTGCAGGCTACAGTCCACAGGGTCGCAGAGTTGGACACGACTGAGCGACTTCGCTTTTTTTCTTTTTTCAGGAAGATCCCCTGGAGGAGGGCATGGCAACCCACTCCAGTATTCTTGCTTGGAGAATCCCATGGACAGAGGAGCCTGGGGGCTACAGTCCACAGGGTCGAAAAGAGTCAGACATGACTGAATCGACTTAGCATTCAAGCACCTAGAACAATGCCTAGTACATACTTGGTGCTCTATAAATATTTGCTGAATGGTTGTATAAGTACTGTGAATTGTTGGGAAGAAAATAGTAACTATCAATATATGATTAAATGTTGAAACTGAAGGTGATTTTATTTACCATGTTTTCCATATTGTCATCACTTTAAAAATCAATGTATATACCTATTTTTAAAAAGGATAGGATTAACAGACACAGTGTGTCCTATTTTAGGAAGTTTGTATGGCACAGACAGTCCATTAGCATTTGTGATAGTTATTAATCCATTTATTATTACTTTAAGCACCCACAACAATAATTTGTAGTCTTAGTTTTGCAGCATCTGAAGAGGTCTCTCCACATATCTCAGACTGCTGTAAATTCTTATCCAGTTAATACAGTATGTACCTATAGTCATGATTTCTAGTTTTAGTTTCGTAGCACCTGAAGGCATCTCTCCCCATGTTGTAATGAACATTGTAAAATTATTCAGTGTTTCACTTTAATTCACTTAAGTTTCAGTTGCTATACACAAAACTCCATTATTTTGGAAACCAGAAAAAAATGATAACTGTGGGGGACCATATGTAGCAGGTTGGTAAACACAATTACTCACTGACTGCAGAATTTTAATTTTTACAACACTTCATATTCTTTAAATTTTGTTTTTGCTTGGTTCTTCCTACCTAGGAATTTACTTTAAAAAACAGTGGTAATCACTATTTATTGAACCCTTAATGTGCTTAGCATTTGCTGCATGTTTGTTATGTGTATTGTCTTTTTCAGATAACTATACAGGTCAGTGCTGTTATATTTCTTATTTATAATTGAGGAAACAGGCTTAGAGGGATCTGATGTTTTAATTTCCTTTATGGTGTGAGATCAGGTTAACCATGAGGTCTGAAAAGAGGATGTAGGTCCTACAAATGCCACAAGGGGGCATCAAAAGCATTAATCACAAATTTTAAAGATCCTAGTGAAACTGAAGTTATTTCCACAGTTCTAATGGACCAAGATGAGTCATTCTGGGGCTGTGAAAATTCAAACCACCTACAAGTGGCTCAGCTGGTAAAGAATCCACCTGCATTGCAGAAGACCTGGGTTTGATCCCTAGGTTGGGAAGATCCCCTGGAGAACGGAAAGGCTACCCACTCCAGTATTCTGGCCTGGAGAATTCCACGGACTGTATAGTCCATGGGGTCTCAAAGAGTCGGACACGACTGAGCTACTTTCTTTTCTTTTTCTACAAGATGGAGAGGCTGCCACCTTGGTTGAGATGAGGTGGGCTTCCTCTAGCACTTTCAGAGCTGGGTGTTTCCATTTTATTGCGTGACTGAGTCATTGTGCTGCCATGCACCTAGTTTACCAAACATTGGGCTTCAGAGTGAGTCACTCACATGTGAATGGTTTGGGAAGACATGAGGGGTCAGGAATAGTGTTATTTGGAGTAGCTCATTCTTTCTGAGTTTCCGGTGTCCATTCTACCCGGTATCAGTCCTGCTGTTTTGTAGTTGATTGTAGTGTTAATTCTAGCTCCCTAAAAAATGAAGAGATTTGAAAAGTTTATACCTGTGTACCTTGGGAGCATGAAAATACCCCTCAGTGCCGTAGTGTACATGGTGTACAGTGCAATAGTTAGGAGACTTGCATTCTGTACCTAGTGCTGCTACCCATCTTCTCTTTTCTATGGCCTTGGGGAAGACAGTTTCTCCAGGCTCTAGTTTCCTCAACTGTAAAATGAGGTTAGACTAGATGATTTCTGAGGGCCATCTCAGCTCTTAACATTCATTAATTTCACAATTCTGAGCAAAGCATAAAGGAACAGGTATTGATACCTCTTAGTTGGGTAGGGTTCATTCAATCTCTTGAATCTTTAAAAGTATAGGCTGTGGAGCACTCCTAGGAGAATATATGTCGTATGAAATCAGAGAGTAGAGTATTCCAAAAAGACTGAGAATAACAGAATCATTCAGGAAAGTTAGCGAAAGGATCGAGACTCTGGACTACCTCGCTGCCCCCCATTCTGATTCTTATTATACAGCTGCATTCTTTGAATTATTCTAGAATTTGTCTCTTAGGAAGGCAGATATTCATATCCTTTAACAAAGATTAAACAAGGAGAATTTAGGACTAACAGAAATGTAGAAAAATCTAGGACCAGAATGCACTTATAGAATACCATCATCTTAGATCAGAAGTGAGTGTGCTTGAGTTTGGAGATGTGCCTCTTCGGAGGAGTGGTGACACTCAATGCTTTTGTGAATGCTTATCATAAAATAATATGATAGCTCTCCATGGAAGTAGCCATTCTTGATTGCAGATATTATTTCACTGCTGATGGGTGGAAACACAGCCCACTCAAGGATAATAAGGCTGCTTTGGCTCTTCCCTGCTGGCTCAGACAGGGAGAATCTGCCTGCAGTGTGAGAGACCCAGGTTTGATCCCTGGGTCAGGGAAGATCCCCGGGAGAAGGGAATGGCTACCCACTCCAGTGTTCTTGCCTGGAGAATTCCATGAACAGAGGAGCCTGACAGGCTACAGTCTGTGGGGTTGCAAAGAACAACTAACACTTTCACTCGTGGTGGTAATTTCTTGGTGGTTACCTCATGTTTGGTCAAGAGGTAGGCCTTTTGCTTTGCCTGAACTTTCTCCTTTGGGGGGAGGGGGGGCGTTGTGAGCAGTGTGTGGTGAAAAAGAGTTCACCTGGAATACGTGTTAAGGGAACGCACGTGACAGTGAATGCAGCTTAGTAAAGGGTGGCTTGTCACTTGACTCTTGCAGGCAATAACAATGTCTAAGGAGCACCCTATCAGGTTTAGAGTTCTAGAACGTATGGGATGTATAAAAGAAAAAGTAAATTTCTCTACTCAGAGGGAGATTGAGCTCAAGCTGAGAATATAGAATATATATAGCCAAGTGATTTACGATCAGTTGAAAAGTAGTGGACAGCTGACATGCTAGATGCTGTGTGATTAACACAATGTAAATCTTTATAAAGCGTGACAGTGGTGTTACTTCCAACATGGGACTAGGTTTGAAAGCCAAGGTGTGAGATGAAAATCAGGGTAAACAAAATTATCCAAGAAGATCTTAGGACAGCATGTTGAGTACCCACATGCCATCCCTTCATAGGCCTTACTCTACTGTTTTCTTGGCATTGGTAAAGATTGCTCTTTCTTCAGTTGATGGCAGTGCTGGCTTGTATTTAGAAATCACACGGAGTGAAAAACACATAGCTTTTAAAGACTACCCTCATACATGCTACAGTGTGGAGGAACCTTGAAGATTTTACACTAAGTGAAATAAGTCAAACACAAAAGACAAATATTGTATGATTCCTCTTTTATGAGGTGCTTGAAGTAGTCAGATTCATAGACACAGAAAGTAGAATCGTGGTTACCAGAGTCTGAGGGGAGGGGAAATAGGGAGTTAGTGTTTATTGGGTGTAGAGTTTCAGTTTGGGATGATGCAAAGGTTCTAGAGATGGATAATGGTGATGGTTGCCCAATATTGTGAATGTACTTCATGCCACTTAACCGTACACTTAAAATGGTCAAAATGGTAAGTTTTATGTTATATGTATTTTACCACAATTAAAAAAAAAAGTATCCCAGATTGTGAATGTAATCCCAAAAGATGAGTTCAAAAAATATTATAAGCAGTGACAGTTTTGTGGTAATAAGTACATTATGTGTAGATTTCCAGGGAGAATATTCATTTTGCTGTATACATTTGAAAAAAACAAACCCCTCATAAATAGGGCTAATTTTTGCTTCTTAGGTGTGATTTGCCTCCTCATTTTATAGCTGAGGAAGGAGGTTAGGTCCCAGAAAGATGAAGATTATTATCCAGGCTTACATGTTGAGTTATGCCCAAAGCTAAGACCAAAACCTAAGCCCATTTACTCCCCAGCACTCCCCCCTATACAAAGTTTACCAGGTACTCCCTTCATCATTGTGGTGTGTCTAAGCACCATTTTTACTGTAATTATTTCCTTTATATCAGCATTTCATGTAAAATGCATTTATTTAACATATAAAGTTACTTTAAAAGGAAATTTTACATCACTGCCTTAGATGGAAAATCTATAGAACCTAGCTATATGATCAGAAAAGCTACAATGAAGACAAAACAATGCTGGTATAGTTAGATGTCCTTGCTTTGAGGCTAAAGCCTGTTCTATTTTTTTTTTAAGAGGAGATTAATGGTTTTTAGATATTAAAGACATACTAGAACTAAAATGACATGATGCAAAGGATTGAACAAGGAATAACATTTTCCCCTGTGTGAGTCAGTGGTATTTTACATCATTTCCTATACCACTGCCAGTGGATATGGCTAAGAAACTTGTGCTGTATGCCTTGCAGGCTCTCCAAAGAGCAAAGTAGGTGGGCTTTGAATATATTTTGCAGAAAAGCAGTGGATAAGGGTTAATGTAGAGATGTGATTTACCGTGGGGACGAAGATTTCCGAGAACTGGTATTGTTAAACATTCTTATTGATCAAAGTGTGCCTGGTCCCTTTGTTAGGGCCGGTGAAAAAAGATTGACAATAATTTAGACCTGTTTTCTTTCTTAGTAGGAATGCTATTGGTCTTTGGGTCCAGATCATTGTTACGCAGGACTGTCCCTAGGTACTCTTGTTCCCTGGGCACTTAAATGCCAGTGGTAATACCATCCTTCCCCCCAGCCCCCCCCCCCCCCCCCCCCGGTTAATTGTGATAACTAGTTCCCTTACATTTCTAAATGTCTTTTAGGGGTCATTAAGTACTGTAGCATACCCCCAGGAAGGGAATGGGGAGTTTATTCTAAGCAGAGGGTATGTCCTCTACAAATGTTTGGAAGCAGGATTGAGTATTTAAAACTTATCTATCTTTTCCAGAAGAGAAGAAGAAGTTAATCAGAGATTTCGATGAAAAGCAACAGGAAGCAAATGAAACGGTGAGAACAAGAACAAGACCTTATTTCCTCTTCCTGTTTGTTGGTCTTTGCCAGAAGTAATGCTTATGACATTATGATCACAGATTTAACTGTTCCTGTCTGTTGACCTTAGTTTTGATTATTTCTTACTAAATGAGGCCAGTTGATGGCGATGGGTGTTGAGTAAAACTTGAAGACTCCCCTGAAGTGTGTCCTTGATAAAACATTGCTGATATAATAAGGACATTCTCATCCTTTTACCTGGGTGGCCTTTTGAAAGCTCATTTTTAAAAGCTGGCCATTAAAATAACTTATTCTCCTTTGTTAAACTTACTGTCACAGAAAATGGAGCTCAGAGGTGGTTCCTACTCACATTGCCTTGTTTTAAAAAATAGGTTTTGGTACCTTGGGCAAGGCATGCATGGTCAGGATGAGTTCTCAGTCAGGACCCAAAGCTTATCAGAAGTTGATCCAGGTTGCTAAGCAGTTTAAGAACTGCTTCTTATTTAATCTGTGACTTTTCTTTGAAAAAAAAAAAAGAAAGCAAGTTTTGCTCTTAGCTTTTAGAAGTAAGGGTCCTCTGTCTTCGTCACATTTTGCTCTAGCTTCAGCAAACCCTTTTAGGAGGCTGGAGCTAAAATCTTGGTCTCTGGTAGCACTCCGAAGAAATAGTTTCCCCTAGTGTCTGCTACCCCAGAGTAGACTGAAAAATTCTTTTTAAGCCAGAGAACTTTATTGTTTGTTGAATAATAACTCCTTTATCCCAATGAAGTTTTGAGAAGTTAAGTCCATCTGCATCCTTTTTTCTGTTCTGCATGTATTTGAAGAAGGATCAGCCTACCAGACTGGAAACTATCACCTTCATAATGGGAGTACCAGAAACTTTTCTAATACCTCTGTATGGCTGGGCATATATCTGAGATACCTGTTACAGAGCTAGTCCTCTTTTTCCGTTCACATCTTGGTAGCATTTCCAAAAGTTAACCAGTCCTAGTCTAGCCATCCAAAACAGAAGAAAATGAATTCATGGCCTCTTACAAATGAGTCTGTGTGTTACAATGTACTTATCCCAGAAAAATGGAAATGATTTGGACCCCTGGTTATTCTGACATGGACACAAACAGTTGATTTTTAAGAGAAGGAAGGGAAGAACCTTGATGCCATACCCCTAGTCATTTTTACTACAGTAGATCCCTAAGTGCTTCGTGATAGCACTTGAACCGTAACAGGCTAAGAACTTGGTATACTGTAAAGAGTATGAAGGGCTGGAATCCTGACTTACGTAATCTTTAACAGGTTTCTTCAAGTCTCATATATGAAGTAAAAGTATTTCCTACCTTTTTGATCTGTTGTGAGGATTAAATGAGAATATATGTCAAAATATTTAATAAGCTATAAGGTACTTGTTAGTTTTCTCACTCATTCATCACATACTTTTTGAAGGCCTGTTCTATGCCTGCTGGGCACTGTGCCAAGCACTCAGTAATGACGTGAAGGTGACACATGTGGTCCCTGCCCTTCTGGGCCACATGTTGAGTATTTATTTAGGATTGGCTGTGGTTTGATTAGTCCAAACTAGACATATTACCCATATGAGAGAGAATAGAAGCAGGCCATCTACTCACTACTTTCTGCCGTCCTAGCTGGCAGAGATGGAAGAGGAACTACGTTATGCACCCCTATCTTTTCGTAACCCTATGATGTCTAAGCTTCGAACCTACCGGAAGGACCTTGCCAAACTCCATCGGGAAGTGAGAAGTACACCTTTGACAGCCACTCCTGGGGCCCGAGGAGACATGAAATATGGTACATACGGTCTGGAGAACGAGCATATGGTAAGCTTCAGCTGTCTTTTCTTTGTGGGTCTGTGGTACAATGATTAACCGAATTGTGGCATACAATTCATGTTATCAGTGCATACTTGACTGGTTTTTTCCATCTTACCTTCTTTCTTGCATCAAATTCCCCTTCTCCCCTTGGGTGCCTGCCTCTACTGAATTTAATGCAGACCATTCCATACAATTTACCTGTTTAGATTTTTTTGTATCCTTTATGTATAAAACAGTGCTTGATGGGTAGTGGTGATATACAAGTGTTACCTATTCGTATTACACCTGGACTCTGTAGTCTGACTCACCAATCCAGTTTCTTTCTCACATATCCCCCCAGAGTTCAGTTAGGATTTTAACTTATCAGAGCACTGTTACAAAAGTAACCCATGCTTTCCCTTACATTTGTATTAAGACGGCCCAATAGCCCAGATACAGTAGAGAAAGCAGGATGCTTCTCAAAAAGGGGGCTGACACCTTACTTCATCATAATAGAAAGTGAGCCAGGCTGCCTCTCTAGCCTCCAGTGTTCCCATTTATAAAATTAGACTACTAAATTGAGAATCTGTATTCTCAAACTGTCTAAAGAAGCTAGATAGGTAAAGGAGAAAAGCTTCACAAGGGTTAAATTTCATGTTACATTTGGGACTGTATCCCAGAGCACAAAGTAGAAACGGCCTGGCTGGTAATGTGGGAGAGAAGTGGAAGTGGGCCCACTAGTGCGACTATATGGATGTAGAAAAGCTGATGACAGTTTTAAACAAATCCTATTTCATGATGAATCCTAAATATAGTTTAAGAGGTATTCAAATGATACTGGCCTGACATTCCTGATGTGAAAACTAGAGTATTTGAGACTGATGTAAAATTTTCAAAGGAGAGTGGGAAAACGCAGGCAAGTAGTGCTTGTTAAAAGTGAGGTGAAAGGTGTACAGTGACTTTGATCATCTGTGACTCAAAGAGCCCCAAATACAAAAGGGGGGAAGATAATTCCAAGCAATAATTTTGCTTTAAAATTATTAGTTTCAGAAATTATAAAAACAATATAGGTATATAAACTACTTTCAGTAGAATTACTGTTGCAAATCTGGGGTTGATTCATGTGACCTTATTGTCTCTCCCTACTCTTTCTTAAGCCTAATCAGTTGAAAAATCCTCATCTTCTATGTTTAAAAATGTTGTTTTCCTGCAGCTTTTAAGCCAGTGTAAACTAGGGTTCATTTCAGCCTCATTCAGTGGTTTCCTCACTCACTTGTCCGTATGCTATATATGAAGTGAAAAAGCCTTCTTGTTGCTTCTGATCTGGAAACACATCTTTCGGCTTCTTAATGGTGGTATTGAGTGCTAATGGTCACCTGCCCAGTGATAGGCCGTGTGAGCCGACCCCTTTCCTAGAGTTTGTGCGCATGTATGCTCTGAATAGCTGAGAACTTAGAGCTGCCTCCATTTCTGTCAGAAGTTATTTCTGGCCTGACAAAGGCTACTTCTGTCCTTATGCCTTCTGTGCTTAGGACTATAGGTGGAATAATACTTTGGTGGAGTTTCAAAAATAGGGCACTTACTTGGCCCCAGATGCTACCTCCCCTGAGAGCAAATCACCACCAGTGTAACAACTTTAGTATTTGTTTTTTTGTGTTTGGCCTGAGGTGAAATTCTTTGGATGCTTTTTTCCAGAGAGTAGTAGTCTCTCAACTTTTAAGTGATTTCTATGTGTGCTGAAAACGAATAGCTTATTCGTGGTCACTCAGTACCAGTCAGTGGGAACTTTCAGTGAATTGCACTGTTTCTAAGGCAGTAGAGTTAGTTGGTTTGCCCTATCAAAATGATAGTATTTTCATTTTCAGGTAGCTCCTGCATCCCCGATCTGGGCCATTGCCTCTCAGAAGTTGTTAGTCCAGGAAGCACAGGAGTCAGTTCAAATTCATCAGGAGCACAAGGAAGATGCTCTGGTGTATTGAATCCTTTTCTTGCCTCACTTAAGTGTAACAAGCAGTGGACTGGGAGGTATTGTGACCCTAGATTGAATCCCAGGTTCTCTTGTAGTCTGATTCACTAGCATCTTTGATTGTCTTACAAGTAATGAAAACTACTGCACACTATATCCCTTCTTATAAATTCATTTATAATGGAAGTAGTCTAACAATTCCCTTCCATACTCCTGTCAGAATCGTCTACAGTCTCAAAGGGCATTGCTTCTGCAAGGCACTGACAGCCTGAACCGGGCCACCCAAAGTATTGAGCGTTCTCATCGTATTGCTGCAGAGACTGACCAGATTGGCTCAGAAATCATAGAAGAGCTGGGGGAGCAACGTGACCAGTTGGAACGTACCAAGAGTAGAGTAAGTCTGGGTGGCTAGGGAGAGGGGCAAGAATGGGGAAAGTAGGTGGGCCCATTACACCCTGATGCTTTGCTGCTGCCAGAAGCTACCGCAGTTCCAAATTCAGGGTATGATTTTTTAGGTTCTTATGCTGTTCTCTGTAATTTGCTTGACTGAAACATAACCCTTGGAAGTAATTTTACTTGTGAGATTTAGAGGTCACTGGGCAGGGGGACTGAGACTACAGAAACCCAGTTTCTACATTTATTGAAGATTGTCAAATAAGATTGTAGCCATACCATCCTTTTATTAGGTCCTGTATTAGGTCCTGTATTATGAATTAAATTTCTGTTTCTCACACGTCTAGTAGAACACCTGCTATTCTTACGAAAGCATCATTTGCTTTAAAAGATTCTATCTTTCCTGTCATTTAGAGCCAAGGCTATTTTCCACATGTCATAAAATAGTACTACTGACAATTTATGGAGGTTTAATCTTGGACTCTTTTTAACCTAAGGTAAGGGAGATCATGGGCTTCCCCGATGGCTCAGTGGTAAAGAATCTGCCTGCAGTGTAGGAGACGCAGGAGACAGGCGTTTGATCCCTGGGTCGAGAAGATCCCCTGGAGTAGGAAATGGCAACCCACTCCAGTATTCTTGCCTAGGAAGTCCCATGGACAGAGGACGTGGTGGGCTACAGTCCATGGGATCACAGATTCCGACACGACTGAGCAACTAACACTACTGCTACTACACTAAGGGAGATCACTGTGAGAAAACAAAATACTTAGGCCAGATGATAACTATACTGCGGCCTCTAATCTACTATCACTCTAAGAGGCTCTGAAAAACAACGTATTTCTTCCTTTCTGTACCATCTGCAAAGGAATTTTAAAAATTGCCAATGGAATGCTGTATTCTTAACAGCATGAGGCAGATAAATGAAACACAGATACTGTGGGCAAGACTTAGATATGAGAAAGTCATCTCAAATCCCCACACTGAGCTGTTATTTTCCCACCTTAATAGCCATAATTCTCCACTCTTAAAATCAAGTCAGAATGATTTTGACAACTTAAAATCAAGTCAGGTATCCCTCCTTCCTCAGTGGAAATTCACAGTAAAGTACTGTATTCAAGGTAAGCTGCAGAGAAAGCAGCTTGTTTGCAGATTGCATGGTTTGTTTGTTTGTTTTTACTTCTGAACTTACTAGATGGATTAGTTGAATTTAAAAGCTGAGGAATGAGCTGAGAGATCAACTTACCAAGGCCACACTGGGGAACAGGAACAGATGGCAGGTGGCATCTGTTGAAATATCCTCCAGCTATATAGGTTAGTAACAGGCAACCAAAAGGGGATAAAAAAGGTTTTTAAAAAAAGATGAACTCCTTTCATAATTCAATGTAAGTATCTCTTAAAAGGGTAAAGAAAAAAGGAAAAAGAACCAGATCTCAAAAGTGGTAATCCACTACAAAAACAAACATTAACTCAGGAGGCTCTCCTGGAGTTTGGCTGATGAAAACCACATCTTAAGTTGCTCAGAGTTACTTCAGTTACTGGCAGGGTACACCTGAAGACTGTTTTGAGTAGCCACTGTGAAGCATTAGCTCAGTCCCAGAGGTCTCCTCATAGCAGCCTTGGGATACAGTCATTCCTGGGCCTATTGATGAGTATTCAAGTATCTTGTCCTTTCCAGTTTCTTCTACTTACAGAGGCCATCATTGAAATTGATATGATTTCTGGGAGTTTTTCAACATAAACCCTTTAACACCCAACCGTCAATTTACTAATGTTCAGTTCTACAGTGTGTACTTTTGTAAGAAGAGGGAAATAATTGCTATTTTCTCTTCTCAGCTGGTAAATACAAGTGAAAACTTGAGCAAAAGTCGGAAGATTCTCCGCTCAATGTCCAGAAAGTAAGTTTTAAAAATTAGTCACAGAATTAATTTCTCTTAATTCTAATCTTTCAGCTGAGAATGTCAAAGCTTTAAACCGTGACTTGCAAAGGTACTGATAAAACAGAAGAAATAAAGCATATCACTAGTTAAGTATGCCAGGAAAAAACCCACTGTTGAAAGTATATATACTGCTCTGATTTGGAGCAGTGGAAAACTGGTCCACTGGAAGGGCTTTTCATCCCAGTTTACATTCCTTAGAGAAGACAGCACATGGGGACAGAGCTTCGTATTCCTGAAGATAAATTTGTAAAAACTTAATTAGAAAACTTTTCACTGCTGTGGCTTCGTACTTGATTTTGGCTCTGCTTGCTCTTTATGGGAGTCAGCCCTTATTTGGGAGTTCTGTCTTGTTAGCAAGGAGTTGACTTGAGAAAAAATCTTTTAGGTAAGTGCTGACAGCAGCAGAACCATGGGCAGAAGGGAAGTATTGGCACTGAGGCTGAATTTGGGGGGTAAGTCGGTATAGGTAGTGTGAGTGAAACTATAACCAAGTCATGGAACTAGCACAAGAGTGAGATTTTTCGAAACAATGGTAAGTTCCTTGTGGAGCAGGAGAAAATGTCCAATTTAGATTCTTTGTGTTAAAGAATATAGGAGCTACAGAAAAATTTCTACCTTTATAGAGAAAGAAAGGCAAGAAGTTGAGAAGACATTGAAAGGCACTCACAGCTTCTAGTTACTTATCCTAAAGCAGGACCACCTCCCTGTACCCGAGCTGGACTTGGACACTGGAGAGTCTCCCGCCAACCCTTCTCCTAATGTGTGCTCACAGATGTAGTAGGTGATCAGGGCAGCTGTAGATGGTTAGATAGTGAGCTTTGAAATCTGATTGAACTGAGTTCAAAAGTGGTATAGTTTTTCACATGTACATTTAATATTTTTCTAACTAGCCCATCATAGAAAAACTACTTTTAAAGTGAAGTACTAATTACTATTTGTAGACATTTTAGAAAAAAACATTTGTATGTTTTGGTATCTTATTGCCCCAGTTTTCAATATTTCTGTGAGGTAGATAGTAGTAATTATTTACAAGGTCACTAAGTGGCTACACAATCAAACAAAAATTCAGTCTGCCTCACAGTATCCTGCCTTGGCCCCAGGCCAAACTCTTCAGTATTAAGAATGGAAAGAAATAAGGTTACGCAGACTTCTGACTACATCCCACTTTGCTTCTCTTTGTAGAGTGACAACCAACAAGCTGCTACTTTCCATCATCATCTTACTGGAGCTAGCCATTCTGGGAGGCCTGGTTTATTACAAATTCTTTCGTAGGCATTGAACCTCCTATAGGGAAGGGTTTGTGGACCAGAACTGTGACTCTGTGAATGAATGGCGTTAGAGGTGTGGAAAAAATCTTATTGCTGCTGTGAACTAGCGGTTCAAGAAGGCACTGTGTAGCCAGACTGTGGGTGGAGGGAGGAAGACGGAAAACCACTGAAACGTGAAGGATCAGCAATAAGACCGGTATGATATACCAAGGTAATAAATGTCATTTATGACTTTAAGTTTACATAGTGCTCCAACATATTAATACCCTGTGAGCTTCAAAAAACCAAATACACGTACAGTACTATTATCGGTCACCAAAATGAAAGGGAAGGAAACTTTGCAATTGTGTGATGCACAAATGTTCTCATTAAGGCAGTATTGACCCAGATGATCATTCAGTGTCTGTCACCGCAAACGCCTCATGGCTCTGGAATGCCCACTGTGACACGTGTGTCAGCAAACAGTATTCCCTAAATTCTTACACGTTCTTCACCCTCTGATTCATCTGGTGAGCTGGGAGTAGGAAGTTGGTCGTAGACAACATGCCCTCCCTCCCTCGTCTGCCCGAAACTCGAAGCAATGACATCCACCGCCAGGCTGGCTGTAGCCTTGGCCTCCTCCTCTGACACGGCCAACCGAGGATTGACTTCAACGAGATCCAGGGCTGAGAGCAACCCTGAAAACACAAAGCAGGACAAAAAGAAAACTTCCTAGCTGCTCCTTTCAGTGAGGGTCGTCCCACCTGGGTAGAACAAACCAAGGTGAAAAGGTCATTTTCTACTAGAAAATTACCCACTGTCAGGAAGGCCCTTACACCTCATCCTCTTGGGCATGGATTTAAGTTAGAAACACTGGTAATGCCAGAGTAGGATTGAAAGAAACCTTTAAAGTAATTAAGTCAGTTATCCCTGTTTAATGAACGTAATTGGCATGGCTGACAGGCTTTCTGGTTAGGACGAGTTAGGTCAGGGTGAGGGGTAAGCAGGGGTGGCAGTAGGAGTTTCCAACCTAGTTGGGAAAATGTATCATTTCCAGTATTTCTAGGGTCCTCCCAGATGCCTGCCTGTAGTTGTGTGATGAGATCTCTCATGTCTCACTAGCCACCACTCTATTCCCACTTCTGAACTCTGGCGCTGTGTAGCTTTTAAGGCACCGTGTGTCCTAAAGTATAGCTGTTACTGCATATCTTACTCTCACCCCTGCAAGTTTGAACTCTATGTCTGACAGTTCTTAGCTCTCCCCTCAGACTGACGCAGTATCTTGCACTTGGTCATATTTAGTTTGAACTCCAGTTACCTTCTCTGTGAGGGTCTGGGTACTTGTGCCAAAGGGTTTGAGGCGGGAAGATTAGACCAAAAAAGAACCTATCTAGACCTGCCGTCTGCCCCTCCCCGTCAACATATATATGCCCTACTTCTGGGGTGTTTATTTTTAGTTGGTTATTCTGGATGAAGTTAATCCACCTCCTTTAAGAGTCACTATCCCATGGACGGAGGAGCTTGGTAGGCTGCAGTCCATGGGGTCGCGAAGAGTCGGACGTGACTGAGCGACTTCACTTTCACTTTTCACTTTCATGCATTGGAGAAGGAAATGGCAACCCACTCCAGTGTTCTTGCCTGGAGAATCCTAGGGACGGCAGAGCCTGGTAGGCTGCCGTCTATGGGATCGTACAGAGTCGGACACGACTGAAGCGACTTAGCAGCAGCAGCAGCAGAAGAAACTAGATTGGAGAATACCAGTATCTGAATATTTAGGGTGGCCATAAAGCCTGGATACATGGATGAATATACCTAATGACTTATGGATATTACATTTTAGTACATGTTCATTCAATGCTAGTACATCCGCACAGTCTGCCGTCCCTTAGGAGCAATGTGGAGTTCAGTGCACCATGCACAACTACAATGAGCAGGTGTGTCCACCAGTTCCTGCACACGCATCTGTATCCAATTTTCACCTACTAAATGTGGACCTTTTACATAGCCCAGAAGTAAATCAAGAGGGTACAACCTGTTAAAAACATATACTACCCATGTTTCTAGACTAATGCCACCTTGTAGATTAATTTAAGCAAACTGCTTTATCTAGTTGATAGTCTCAGGGCAGACAGCCTTTTGGACTAGAATAACACTGCAGCAGGGGAGGGAGGGACAGGGTATGACCACTGCCCCCATCTAAGTGCTAGAGGTTACTAATCTCTGCTCTAAGTGGTGTCAGTGGGAACCAGAATGGAGAATTGAATTTCCAAGTTCACTGGCCAAGGACAGCTGACAGTGTCTACGGTTGAAGGTCTGAGAAGATTTTCTGGTCCCATCAGATCTGATTGACAAGCATTCTTCTTTCTGTAGTGCCTAAGGCTCTGGTAGGCTCCAGAGCCAGGGAGACCATTTCTCAACTTCCATATCCCATCCCAGCTAGAGTCTGGGGTCTCTATGCTATTTCAACCCCAATTTCATGAGGTGGTATTGAAGTACCATGCAGTAATTGTTTAAATTTTGCAATGAGAGGTCATTTAAAGTAGCCTTAAAACCAAGAGCTTTCTGACAGAAATGGAAAGTGTTTGCAAATGAGTATGACTCTGGGGACAGCAACCTCTTAATAGCTACTCTTTCCTAAAAATTTTTATTAATTTTTTGGATGCGCCACGAGGCTTGTGGGATCTTAGTTCCCCAACCAGGGATCGAACCCAGCCACTGCAGTGAAAGCACCAAGTAAGTCCTAACCATTGGACAACCAGGGAATTCCCCTCTTGTAGCTACTCTTGAGCCCCTAGCTTTCATTTTACTGATCTTCCTGACAGCCATTCATCTTCCAGTATCCCCATATTACAGGTCCTAGCAAACAAGCTTTAGTATAAGACTTATATGAAAGGGCACAAGGTATTGTCCAGCTTTGAAATACCTTCAAGGGAAGCTTCAGCTTGACATTCTTAACTCCCAGTGAACCAATCTCATAGTGTCAGGGTTTAAATTACAGCTATTTGGCCTTGTCTTTTAGTCTTCATCTGCCTTTATACAATTCAGATGCAAAGAACTACATCCGTTTAGCAGTTTATTCTTGTGTATTAAGTGTTTAAGTGGACAATATTTTTTTTTTTTTACTCAGTGTTACCTTAACATATTTTGTTATCAGCCAGATCCAAATATGCTTCTAAATGACTGTCCTTATTACCCTGACCACATGGCTTTTAGCTATAGAAGTTTAAAGAGAAACAATGTCTCCAGTGACATGTAATAATAGAAAAGATCCCCTGGCAGGCAAGAGGCTTCAGCAGATCTACTTAAGTAGTTAACAGGTTGATCACTGCTTACCTGTACTGTGTATTTCCTCAGTAATATACATGCCTTCTCGATAGGTCAGTCCCCCTACAACAGGGGTTCCTGTGGCTGGAGCCAGTGTAGGGTCAAATGCATCAATATCAAAACTCAGATGGATTGGCCTTTGTCTTCTTGAAAGGAGGAAAATAAGAGAAAGTCATTTGGGCTGTACTTGGATATTCATCCTTCCTACAGCTACAACTCCTTGGTTTTGTTGCTATTAATGCTAGTACTTTATTAATACAGCAAATTTCCAGATTTCCTGTTCTGAAAGTTATTATGTTAGGTGCTTACACACCACTTCATAGTCTTGCCCTTGGTTCTGTGTGCCTCAGACTAACTCCAGTTTGTATTTCTGATTTACCCTGGGCTTTAGAGCCTCTTAACATTAAGAACTATCAGTAGAGGGAATTCCTCACTTCCATAGGACATGGGTTCTGACAAATTCTAGTTGAAGTTGGATTGGTCTAGGTTACAGTGAGTTATTCTCTCAGAGTAGAACAACAGCTCTGAACTTATGACTGCGATCTTACCATCTCCCAATTCCAACTTCAGTTTAGCCCAGGCATCTAATGGTTGAAGGTAACAGTAACATACAGTAAACACCTATATAGTAAATTATTTATACTTCTTAACACTTTAAGAAACGGTATACTACCAAGGTGGCAATTAATCACCCAGAAATGAAGACTCAGCACTGGGAAAATGTTCTTAACTAGCATTTGATTAGCATTCACCTGTCATCTTTCTGTACTACCAAGATTTGCTTAATATAAAACTTTCAGATGATGCAATAGTTGAGGCTGGAAAGAAGAGAAATGTTGGAACAATGAATGCTTCTCCTCTCGAAAGATAAGCATTAAAAATGGAGCTAAAGAGAAATTCACCAGAGCTGTTTTCCATCCCAGCCCCAGAAGAACATGACTGAAGTTTCATAGTTTCCCTTTCTGAATTATCTGAATTTTTTTTATATGTATGTTTTGCTTTTATAAGGTCATTATCCTCAAGAGACAGGCCAAAGTTTACTGCCCACTGAGAGTCTGCCCTGTTCCCCTTGGGACCTATAAGTAGACATCCATTGTAGTTACTTACTTGCCAATCAGCAGATCGAATGTCTGTTCCATGACCTTCTGGATACCAAGTCGATCTATGTCTCTCATGGAAAAATACTGGATATCATAATTCTTTAAAATAAAACTGGTGAGACATAAAGGAAAGAAGCCTTAGCTAAAGAGCAGTTTTTCAATCAGATGTGGGCGTGGGGGTTGTCTTTATAGTGACCTACAACAGGTTAAGTCCAGAAATAACCTATCAAATGGAACTTCAGTGGCCAGGACAGGCCCAAAACTCAACCCTAATGTATCAACTTACTGTTCAGGAGGGTCCACGTCTCTTAGTCCAATATATACAATACTTGGGGAAGAGAGACAGGGTTTGATCCAGGAAAATCCTGGGAGCTGTGGTACCTGTGAAGAGAAGGACTCATCAGGGATTCTCAGTCTCCCCAAGATAATCACTGTGTGCGGTGTGCTTTCTCCTCTTACCTCAGTGTATGTGTAAACCAGCAAACACACGATCTGGGAAAGAACTGATATAGAAGTGGAAATGATTCAGAAGGGCAGCTGCAGAACACAATATAGTCGTCTGAAGAATAAAATACAATACCTTCTCTTAACACAATCACAGAAAACTAATCAAACTGATCACATGGATCACAGCTTTGTCTAACTCAAAGAAACTATGAGCCATGCCTTGTAGGGTCACCCAAGACAGGCGGGTCATGGTGGAGAGTTCTGACAAAACGTGGTCCACTGGAGAAGGCAATGTCAAACCACTTAAGTATTCTTGCCTTGAGAACCCCATGAACAGTATGAAAAGGCAAAAAGATAGGACACTGAAAGATGAACTTCCCAGGTCAGTAGGTGCCCAATATGCTACTGGAGAAGAGTAGAGAAATAACACCAGAAAGAACAAAGAGACAGAGCCAAAGCAAAACAACGGCCAGTTGTGGCTGTGACTGGTGATAGAAATTAAGTTTGATGCTGTAAAGAACAATATTGCATAGGAACCTGGAATGTTAGGTCCATAAATCAAGGTAAATTGGAAGTGGTCAAAACAGGAGATGGGAAGAGTGAACATCAACATTTTAGGAATCAGTGAAGTAAAATGGACTGGAATTGACAAATTTAACTCAGATGACCATTATATCTACTGCTGTGGGCAAAAATCCCTTAGAAGAAATGGCGTAGCCATCATAGTCAACAAAAGAGTCCAAAATGCCCTACTTGGGTGCAATCTAGACCGACAGAATGATCTCTGTTCATTTCCAAGGCAAACCATTCAGTATCATAGTAATCCAAGTCTGTACCCCAACCATTAATGCTGAAGAAGCTGAAGTTGAACAGTTCTACGAAGACCTACAAGACCTAGAACTAGCACCCAAAAAAGATGTCCTTTTCATTATAAGGGACTGGAATGCAAAAGTAGGAAGTCAAGAGATACCTGGAGTAACAGGCAAATGTGGCCTTGGTGTACAAAATGAAGCAGGGCAAAGGCTAACAGAGTTTTGCCAAGAGAACGCACTTGTCATAGCAAACACCCTCTTCCAACAACACAAGAGAAGACTACACATGGACATCACCAGATGGTCGATACCAAAATCAGATTGATTATATTCTTTGCAGCCTAATGGAGAAGCTCTATACAGTCAGAAAAAACAAGACCAGGATCTGACTGTGGCTCAGATCATCAACTCAATCTTATTGCCAAATTCAGACTTGAAGAAAGTAGGGAAAATCACTAGACCATTCAGGTATGACCTAAGTCAAATCTCTTATGATTATACAGAAGTGACAAATAGATTCAAGGGATTAGATCTGATAGAGTGCCTGAAGAACTATGGACAGAGGTTCATGACATTGTACAGGAGGCAGTGATCAAGACCAAACTCAAGAAAAAAAATGCAAAAAGGCAAAATGGTTGTCTGAGGCCTTACAGATAGCTGAGAAAAGAAGAGAAGCTCAAGGCAAAAGAGAAGGATATACCCATTTGAATGCAGAGTTCCAAAGAATAGCACAGAGAGATAAGAAAGCCTTCCTTAGTGATCAATACAGAGAAATAGAGGAAAACAATAGAATGGGAAAGACTAGCGATCTCTTCAAGAAAATTAGTGATACCAAGGGAACATTTCATGCAAAGATGGGTTCAATAAAGGACAGAAATGGTATGGACCTAAAAGAAGCAGAAGATATTAAGAAGAGGTGGCAAGAATACACAGAAGAACTATAGAAAAAAGATCTTCATGACCCAGATAATCACGATGACGTGATCACTCACAGCCAGACATTCAGGAATTCGAAGTCAAGTGGGTCTTAGGAAGCATCACTACGAACAAAGCTAGTGGAGGTGATGGAATTCCAGTTGAGCTATTTCAGATCCTAAAAGATGATCGGTTAAAGTGCTGCACTCACTATGCCAGCAAATTTGGAAAACTCAGCAGTGGCCACAGGACTGGAAAAGGTCAGTTTTCATTCCAATGCCAAAGAATGCTCAAACTACTGTACAATTGCACTCATCTTACAGGCTAGCAAAGTAGCAAAATTCTCCAAGCCAGGCTTCAACAGTCCAGATGTTCAAGCTGGATTTAGAAAAGACAAAGGAACCAGAGATCAAATTGTCAACATCCATTGGATCATTGAAAAAGCAAGAGAGTTCCAGAAAAACATCTACTTCTGCTTTATTGACTATGCCAAAGCCTTTGACTGTGTGGATCACAACAAACTGTGGAAAACTCCTCAAGAGATGGGAATACCAGACTACCTTGACCTAATCTGCCTCCTGAGAAATCTGTACGCAGGTCAAGAAGAAACAGTTAGAAGTGGACATGGAACAACAGACCCATTCCAAATCAAGAAAGGAGTACGTCAAGGTTGTATATTGTCCCCCTCCTTATTTAACTTGTATGCAGAGTATATCATGCAAAATGCCGGGCTGGATGAAGCACAAGCTAGAATCAAGATTGCTGGGAAAATATCAATAATTCCAGATACGCAGATGACACCACCCTTATGGGAGAAAGCAAAGAGAAACTAAAGAGCCTCTTGATGAAAGTGAAAGAGGAGAGTGAAAAAGCTGGCTTAAAACTCAACATTCAGAAAACTAAGATCATGGCCTCCGGTCCCATCACTTCATGGCAAATAGATGGGAAACAATGGAAACAGTGAGAGACTTTATTTTCTTGGGCTCCAAAATCACTGCAGATGGTTGACTGCAGCCATGAAATTAAAAGACGCTTGCTCCTTGGAAGAAAAGCTGTGACCAAACTAGACAGCATATTAAAAAGCAGAGACATTACTTTGCCAGTAAAGGTCCATCTAGTTAAAGCTATAGTTCTTGCAGTAGTCATGTATGCTGCTGCTGCTGCTGCTGCTAAGTCTCTTCAGTCCTGTCCGACTCTGTGCGACCCCAGAGACGGCCACCCACCAGGCTCCCCCGTCCCTGGGATTCTCCAGGCAAGAGTACTGGAGTGGGTTGCCATTTCCTTCTCCAAGGCATGAAAGTGAAAAGTGAAAGTGAAGTCGCTCAGTTGTGTCCGACTCCTAGTGACCCCATGGGCTGCAAGCCTACCAGGCTCCTCTGTCCATAGGATTTTCCAGGCAAGAGGACTGGAGTGGGGTGCCGTTGCCTTCTCCGGTAGTCATGTATAGATGTGAGAATTGGACTATAAAGAAAGCTGAGCGCCAAAGAATGCTGAGTGCTGAAGAATTGATGCTTTTGAACTGTGGTGTTGGAGAAGACTCTTGTGAGTCCCTTGGACTGCAAGGAGATCAAACCCGTCAATCCTAAAGGAAATCAGTCCTGAATATTCATTAGAAGGACTGACGCTGAAGCTGAGGCTGTAATACTTTGGCCACCTGATGTGAATAGCTGACTCATTGGAAAAGACCCTGATGCTGGGAAAGATTAAAGGCAGGAGAAGGGGACAACAGCAGATGAGATGGTTGGATGGCATCACCAACTCAATGGACATGAGTTTGAAGAAGCTTCAGGAGTATGGTGATGGACAGGGAACCCTGGCATGCTGCAGTCCATGAGGTCACAAAGAGTCGGACAAAACTGAGCAACTGACCTGAACTGAAGGTGGCCTTGGTTTCTCATTAACTTACTTAAATAGCAAGAATACTGCTGACTAGATCTTTTCCACCTCTTTGCACACTATTGACTTGTTTATAGATTGGTTCTCGAGATGGGAACTGGGATATGTTTCAAGTCCCCAAGAGTCAAAATGTGAATTCTGCCTAGTGAATAACCTTTGTACTGTCCTGGTTTAACTTGGTCCCCTACTGAGGGGAGGGATACACAGATTCTAGTCCATACCCAGCATGAGCGCTGATGTCTTCTGAAGAGCCTGGGAAAACATTACTGAGGTAATCATGGTTTTATTTGTCTTCTAGACTGGTGGGTCCAAGAGTGAGGCCCAGGAGCTTCTTACCAAGAATTCTTCAGGCTGTAGGTACTGAGGGTACTGCCCACTACCACATTCCTTTATTATGAGATGAGATTATGAGCCACTCCAAGAGCAGGGCCTGTGTGCTAGTCATCTTTATGCCCCCAGCACCTAGACTATCTCGTCCAAAATAAGTTTGGTGGATGAATGAAGAAGTGGGGAACATTACTACCATCACCATAAATCTATCCTTCACAGAAATCGTACTGAACTAGATTCTCAGAGCCCCAGGATAACCCTTACAACCTGCTCGATATTCTCTTCATTTCAGCCCACAGACCTTGTCCTGTAGTTCTCTGAGGAGAAATGAAACTGGCTGTCCGTGTAGATTTCCAGATGAAGTGGTGAGGGGTGTATTGATGTCAGCATGGGCATCAACCCAGATCACACCAAGGTCTGGGCAGTGTCGGGCGTGGCCACTGATGGTACCGATTGCCAGGCTGTAAAGAACAAATAATCTTAAAGGCCCCCTGCTTGGCAAACATCACCAATAACAAATATCCTCAGCCATCACAGCTCACACTTTGTCCTCAGAGTGAAGTCAGGCTCTAGATTGAGTCTGGGTTTGGATAAGAACAGGGTCCCTGGGACTGTCACCCCCAAAGACAAATCCTGAATGAAAGATGGAGAAAGGGAAGGCTGCAAAGAGTCAAAGCTGACAACTGGTTATTCTTGCGGTGTGCCAGGTGTCATTGCTGCCCCTAAATTCCTTTAATTGGATCCATTAGCCTTGGCCCAGAAAAGGACCCCAAATTTTTGTTCAACAAATGAAATCTTGTTAAAGAGGTGATCAGTATGTAACAACTCACTAGTACTACTTAATATCTCTTGAGAGACCAAGAAGAACGAATTACTTTTAAAGAATCAGTTATATTAACTTTTTAAGGACAAAAATTTGTATTACTGCTTTTTAGAAAGATTATGTGATACTGCCTAAAACAAGAGGTCAACATTTTCAAAGACATTAACAGGGCAACCCAATTAAAGACCTCATTAGATCACTGAATAAAACAAGTTTATTTGCATGTTCTATACATTAGCATGACATTCAAGTATCGTTAGGTGTTTCTGGTTTTTGCTTTGCTTGTCCTTGGTCTCTGCTTAACATTAGCCAACTGTCCTGTCTGAACTGAAGGAGTACAGCTGACAAAATTGTGTTTGGAAAGCTGCCCAAGCTTCCCAGGAACCAAAGAATTTGTCCTCAGGGCAATGGGAAATGCAGCTTGAGCATCTTAGGAACTAGCCATAGTCATCCTTCTGGTCAGTATACCCTGAGGTAGCATTTTAAGCCCTGTGTTCCACATAGACTCTTTTCAAGAGAGAGCATGGTATGGTGCTAAAAGCACTGGATCAATTCAGAATACTGAGGGTCTTTCTAGGAAGAACTGTGTGAAATAGGACAAGTCATCTAACTTCTCTAGACTGCTGCTTCCCTTTCTGTAAGATAAGGATAATGATCTTAGTCAGTTTGATGATCAAAGCAGTAGTGTGTGTTACACTGTTAAAGGGAGCTGAGTGACTGAAAAATGCCTTTTTCTTTAAAATATTCAAATTCAAATATTCAAAATATTCAAATTGAAAAATTCAAATATTCAGCTATTCAGATTATACACACACCCCTTCCTTTCTAGAATCTTCCAGACAGCCTAGGTTTTAGCAGTGAGAGAACTGCAATCTTGATACAAACAAAAGAAAAACCAAAGATTATAACTGCAGCAATAAGTGGTCCCTAAATAGTAAGCCAACCAGAAAAGAGACAATAAATGAGCTCTCAGAGCTCAGAGAGCACTGAGCTCAGAGCAAGAGACCCACCCTTGAGTTATTTAATCAATTTCAGTAGAGAATCTGGTATTGACTTCCTTACTCTACCTAAAATTTTATTCTTAATGAGGAATCTACCTGTCTTTCCAGTTCTGTTAATTGATCTGAAAAGCTGAGTAACTCAGGGAAGTTGCTAGATTTGATCTCAAAAGACAATTTAATTGCCCATAGTGGTCACAATGGACTTGAATCCAAGCTCTACTAGTTCCTGGCTCTAGATGTTATCCAGCCTCTGTCCCTCATTGTACCCAGCATTGAATTAGATAAAACAGTATCTGCCTCATGGTAAGGTTTTGAGGATTAACTGAGACTATGTATGAAATGCTTGATATTCCTAGTACTTCAATGCCATTTTTCTTTCTACCAAAAAAATCTTCATTACTTAGCTCAAATCATACTGCCCCGTGAAATCTGACTAGTCCAGCCCAGACTGATCTCTTTCTTCTGAGATGTAGAATTCAGTATTTTTTCCTCATCTCATGTGTATTTATTTCATTTAATTCTAATAGATCACAAGTTTCCAATACTCCTTGGCACTGCTTGACAACTCATTAGAACAGTGCTCAGTAAAGTGCATGCTGATTCACTGAGAGAAGGATCGATTGTGTAAGCCACCTGGGATCCATACTGTGGAGGTAGAGAAAGTATTCACATGTCAAGTGGGCATTTCTAACAAACCTATTAGCAGAAATGCTTAAAAAAAAAAAATTCAGCCTATCGATGAATCCCTCCAATTCTCCTAAAGAACCAAAATGAAAAGTCATTAGAAGTTTCAAGAAAGTTTTCCAAGAAGTAAGCCTGAAACATACCATCTAAAAACTTTGCTTAGTCTAACTCTGAACTTGTCCTCATACTACATGATACGTCTTACAATGGAAACTGTACATGCCTCAAGTGGTTCCTGATTTTAGACATGAAAATGCTACGTAAACGATGCCCTAAAAATTCTAGAGTATTTTACTCTAAATGAGGAAACTGAGACAAAGAAGCTAACTGATTAGCCCAAAGAACCATGCAGTCCAGCCCCTCCACCACCCTGGCTCCCTCTTACCTGTGGTCTCCTCCCACTGTGACACAGCTGTAGCCACCTGATACAGCTCGGCTAACCACCTCCGCTAGTTCCTGGGTGGCCAGGCCCACTGAGCGAGGATTTACTATCAAGTTGTTATAGAGATCATCTTTGGGAACTGGAGTAAAATTCAAATCTCCAAAGTCTTTAAGGTGGCAGCCTAGAAACGAATGAGGGATGACAAGAGTAATCATGTTATTCCCACTTTTACTGGCCTGGGGCCACAGATAACAATTGTAACAGAGTACACAGCAGGGTAACTCAAACGTCACATGACAGTGGCAGGATTCTCTCAGTCCTCCCAGCAATCCTGTGGGGTAGATCCTTTCAGGAATATCATTCGGCAGGTAAAGAAGCTGAATTTTAGAAAGGAAAACCCAGAAAT
Source organism: Giraffa tippelskirchi (assembly GCF_054371585.1). NCBI lineage: Eukaryota > Metazoa > Chordata > Mammalia > Artiodactyla > Giraffidae > Giraffa > Giraffa tippelskirchi. The sequence goes on along the minus strand of NC_137281.1, from coordinate 139,714,996 downwards.
GTTCACTCACTTAACCTACCGATCACAAAACTGGTCGCAATTAGAGCTCAGATAGCTTCAAGTTAGAGTGTAAAAGTAAAATACCAAGAGGAACTGAAAGGATTTACAGAAAATTCAGTAGCATTAATTTAGGACAAAGAAACAAATATAGGAACTTTCACACTATCAACTTTTTTAAAAATAAAAGGCCAATCTGAGTACCTAAATATCTCTTACGTTTAGGAGGCTTTTACAGTTACTACTTACAAGATCCCAAACACTGTTGACAACTGCTCAACAGAAATTCTTAAGACTCACAATGCTATTAGGCAACTACAGTATGCCATTCAATAGGTGAGGGAACTGGTGCAAGGCCCCAGGGTCACACACTACCTGGGAGAGTTCTCCATCACCTACAAGCCCATGAAGCATGGAGCCACCCACTCCTCCTGCTTCATCCACCTCAAGTACTTGTTCGGCCAGTAAAGGCACAGACTTGTCTTTAAAACAAACAAAATGAGCTAGTGATACATTCCGACAGTAAGCTGTAATATTTTCCCACCCGGGGTTCACATTATTCCAGCAAATTATGACATTAGTCACTCTACGTTAACCTTTAGTAACTACATGTTAATCTTTAGTGTAAAGTACTAATCTTTCGGTCTTAACCACTTATATCAATAAATCAGTTATATTTAGGGTGAGGACTAAATAATCTAACACTATCAGGAGATCTGAGGAAACAATGTTAGAACAGATTGTATTCTTAAGGGCCTCCTTCTCCAACTGGAATCCAGGTATGATGAGGGGAGGGGCAAGGAGTGGGTCACAGGATAGACATCTTAACGTCAGCAGAGATTTGTGTTAAAGATCTGGATTAAGACCAGCACAGACCAGTCTTGAATGTAAGTTGTACAGTCTGAGCTTTACCTCTTGAACCCAAACTCAATCCAAAGCTAAACTTCTGAGAGAATGCAGAAACTTGAGAAGCCACAGTCTGGAACATAAGGCCAACAATGGCCTGGAACATAAGTCCAACCAAGGGGTCACCACTAGTAGGGATACTGGAAGCAAAACAGACTCCCTTATCCTATTCTCAATTACAGGTAAGATGCATATGCAGCTAGACTTCTGTGTGTATCTTCTTTGTGTACCATTGCTTTTTAAAAAATAACATATGAGAGATCCAAAACCAGAGATCTCAATGACTAAATAAGAGGAAAGGTTCTGGAGGTAGACTATGAAAACAGACCAAAGATATTGGGAACCAAGAGAAAAAAAAATAACCAAATAAAACAACTATAAAAAATTTTCTTAAAAGTCTTTTAAAAAGAAAAAAGCTATGAGTAAGGTCACCATTAAGAAGAGGTAGCAAGAATACACAGAAGAATTATACAAAAAAGATCTTAATGACCCAGATAACCATGATGGTGTGATCACTCACCTAGAGCCAGACATCCTGGAATGTGAAGTCAAGTGGGCCTTAGGAAGCATCACTATGAACAAAGCTAGTGGAGGTGATGGAATTCCAGTTGAGCTATTTCAAATCCTAAAAGATGATGCTGTGAAAGTGCTGCACTCAATATGCCAGCAAATTTGGAAAACTCAGCAGTGGCCACAGGACTGGAAAAGGTCAGTTTTCATTCCAATCTCAAAGAAAGGTAATGCCAAAGAATGATCAAACTACCCCACAGTTGCACTCATCTCACATACTAGCAAAGTAATGCTCAAAATTCTCCAAGCCAGGCTTCAACAGTACGTGAACTGAAAAATTCCAGATGTTCAAGCTGGATTTAGAAAAGGCAGGGGAACCAGAGGTCATATTGCCAACATCCACTGGGTCATCAAAAAAGCAAGAGAGTTCCAGAAAAACATCTTCTTTATTGACTACACCAAAGTCTTTGTGTGGATCACAACAAACTGTGGAAAATTCTTCAAGAGATGGGAATATACCAGACCACCTTGACCTGCCTCTTGAGAAATCTGTATGCAGGTCAAGAAGCAACAGTTAGACCTGGATATGGAACAACGGACTGGTTCCAAATCGGGAAAGGAGTATGTCAAGGTTGTATATTGTCACCCTGCTTATTTAACTTATATGCAGAGTACATCATGCGAAATGCCAGGCTGGATGAAGCACAAGCTGGAATCAAGATTGCTGGGAGAAATATCAATAATCCCAGATATGCAGATGACACCACCCTTATGGGAGAAAGCAAAGAGGAACTAAAGAGCCTCTTGATGAAAGTGAAAGAGGAGAGTGAAAAAGCTGGCTTAAAACTCAACATTCAAAAAACAAAGAACATGGCATCTGGTCCCATCACTTCATGGCAACTAAATGGGGAAACAATGGAAACAGTGAGAGACTTTATTTTCTTGGGCTCCAAAATCACTGTAGATGGTTGACTGCAGCCATGAAATTAAAAGACACTTGCTCCTTGGAAGAAAAGCTATGACCAACCTAGACAGCATATTAAAAAGCAGAGACATGACTTTGCCGACAAAGGTCCGTGTAGTCAAGGCTATGGTTTTTCCAGTAGTCACGTATGGATGTGAGAGTTGGACCATAAAAAAAGCTGAGCACCAAAGAATTGATGCTTTTGAACTGTGGTGTTGGAGAAGACTCTTGAGAGTCCCTTGGACAGCAATGAGATCCAACTAGTCCATCCTAAAGGAAATCAGTCCTGAATATTCATTGGAAGGACTGATGCTGAAGTTGAAGCTCTAATACTTCGGCCACCTGATGTGAAGAGCTGACTCACTGGAAAAGACCCTGATGCAGGGAAAGACTGAAGGCAGGAGGAGAAGGGGACAACAGAGGATGAGATGGTTGGATGGCATCACTGACTCAATGGACATGAGTTTGAGCAAGCTCTAGGAATTGGTGATGGACAGGGAAGTCTGGCGTGCAGCAGTCCATGGGGTCACAAAGAGTTGGACACGACTGAGTGCCTGGACTGAACTGAAGGTCACTGTGTACTTTACTGAATCTCAAAATATGGAAAGACACTTTGGATTTAAGAGAAATGAAGCATTAACTTTCAAGTTAATATTAGGTCTTGCCACTGTTGGTCTTGTGCTGGACAGATTCAATGGCAGTGCCTATACTTGGATGTTTTAACTTCCCTCCAGTGCTCCAGTGCTAAGTCGCTTCAGTCGTGTCTGACTCTTGGCAACCCTATGGACTGCAGTCCACCAGGCTCCTCTGTACATGGAATTCTCCAGGCAAGAATACTGGAGTGGGTTGCCATGCCCTTCTCCAAGGGATCTTTGTAACCCAGGGATTGAACCGATGTCTCTTAAGTCTCCCACATTTGCAGGCTGGCTCTTTATCACTCGCACCACCTGGGAAGCCCCTTTAGCTTCCCTATCCATGTTTATCTCAGCATCTCCTTAAACCACATCAAGCATTTAGGCTCTTCCTAGGTGTTTTATATTAGGTGTATAATTAGAAAGGGTTTATAATCTAAGTAAATGATGCTAATATTAATTTTTGAAGACTAATTCATTTAATCCTCCCATGACCAATAAGAAATAAATGAGAACTAAAGTGATCAGCCTGGTGGTTAAGTGACAGAACTTGAGGAACACTCAAGTCCAATCATGGAATATATGATGTAGGCTTTGATAAGTGCGACAGAAACAGTACTAACTGGGCTCACTATTGTTTACTTATCAGAATAAAGCTGCAGAAAGCCTAAAAAGGAACCTTAAGAGAATATGGCAGTCTTAAAAGCAACACTTTCCATGGCAGAGAGACTGAATTTCATAAAAGGATTTTGGTCATTAAACATGTAACTGTGGAGTCAATCACCAGATTAATTTACAGCCTGAATGGTGGGTTCCAATTCCTTGCTTGCCAAATAACCTTCTGCTTACTCAGTTAGTTTCCCAGCTGCCCACATACCAGCAAGAGGACTTCCTGACAGTGGATGTCAGAAGGCCATTGCTCACTGTAATTACATACAGATGGGCATTTGGGTTTATACATCATGGTTAGCATCAGTCTCTGGGTGTGAAAGCCTGATAAACTCTGCTGCACACTTTAAGACTTCTGTTCCTGGATCCACAAAGCTAAGGGTCAGACCCCTTGAAGAATTAATGCCTTCAGGGCCCTGCCTGAATGGCTCACCCTATATGACTCCCAACTCTGCTCCTGGATTTCCACAATAAAGTCCAGGTAAGGACTAGGGACAGTGAATGCTAAAGAAGTGAAAGGAAATTCAGGGAGGGTCAGGTGGACAAGGAAGGGCTTCTACAACAAGTGAATTTTGTACCAGAAAATTTTGTTATTCTGTTGTTGTTGTTTTCCTTCCTAATTGACAATAGAAATTTTTGTAAAATTGTCAAGGAAGTGTCTAATGGTGAGAGTCCCTTATCCCATTCCCCAAGCTTGACTACTCTGTCCTTGTAGACCTTTATATCTAAACAAGATCCACGGTATGCTTTGTTTTGTTTTTAACACTTCACAAATTTGCACGTCATCCTTGCATACGGACCATGCTAATCTTCTCCAAATTGTTCCAGTTTTTTAGTATATGTGCTGCCGAAGCAAGCACCATTATATTCTTTTTTTTTTAATTTTTTTTTAACACCAAAAACATTTAGTATTGGGGTATAGTCAGTTAACAATGTTGTGATAGTTTCAGGTGTACAATGAAGGGACTTAGCCATACATACACGTTAGATTGGTTTCTTGTTCATTTAAGTATCCAGGGTTTGATATTCTAGGTCAGCAAGCAGCTTTCCTCTATATGATTCAAAGACCAGACTCCCTCTGGCTCATGAGTTTGCCACATTTAGGAGCTTGTCATCTTGTATGGCTAAGGTTAAGTCTCCCCAGGTTCAAGGCAGGTGGAGAGGGAGAAGGCACTAAGAAGGCACACCTCTGCTTTTAAAGGCCCCGGCCTAGAAGTGGCACATCATTCCTGCTCAGATGGCACTTGCCAGCAAACTAGGTTTTCACATCCAGAAGAGGATGAGACTGGATTCTGGCAGACAGCTAAATCTGTGCCACAGTGAATACTTTCTAATTCCACTGCCATAATCTTTAAGTGATTAAGAACTCAAAATATGAAAGCTTATGTTGCTGATCCTAACTGTTCCAGTTCATTACAGAGCTGAATTAGTGAGGGCACCATGCCATCCTGATGCAGCTTTCTCCTATAAGGCCTAATGCACCAGTAGCATTGTAACACCCAAAGGACTAGTGGAACAGAGCCTAAGATTGGTTTCTAAAGAAATTGAAGATCTGAAAGAAGAAATGTATGCCTTGTTTGGAAACAGTTGAACAATTTAATAGGAATGAGATGTCTGCATATTGGAGCTAAGCAATATGAGGTTATAGGGAACATAAATTATGACCCATAGGCTGTTTTTGAGGTGTAGAGAGGTTGATGGGAGGTTAATTTTTTTTGTTAAAAGCAGGATGAACTGAGTAAAGTTAAAGCAATTACTTTGAGTGCTAATGGCAAATTTTCTGGTTCAAAAAACAAGAAATGGTCTCACCAATTTTAATGAATCTTGGAATAATAGTGAAAACTGCACATATTATAACATGGAATAGCTACCATGCTGGAGGGAGCTCTCTCTTCTCAGATCTTTTGTGCTTCAGGTCAACTCATCTGCAAGGCTAAATTGGAAGAGACATAATATTCCACTGCTGCTCTTTCCTCTTTTAGAAGGTACTGTAAGATGAAATAAACCCGAAACTTCCAAGGAAGCTCTCATATCAAATAGATCTGGAACCAACTGGAAAGGGCTCTCATTTTTCATTTGCAGTGGGGAAAAAAGTCAAGCCCTATATAGCCCTATATATACTGGCACCCCTCATTGCTTCTCTCCCCAGTGCTGGAAATAAAAATACACTGACTACTACTCTGATCTTTTAGGCCTAGATGTTACCTTTGGCCTTGATAAACCTCTCAGGTTCCATCGGAGTGGAACGAGAACACAAGGGCATCCACAGAATGATGCAACCGGAAGAAATGAAAAGAGCCCTATCTGACCTTAGCAATGTCTGCGAACAGCACTTCTATTTCAGGGCCCTCATCACCAGTGAATCCCTGAAGGAAGCCAGTGACAGGAAACAAGGGAAAGGAATAAAACTTGTCTCTCTCTGCCTACCATGTAGTGCTGGCTAGATGCTTTACGGAGAGCTGCCAATCCTCACTACTTCCTCTGTTGGTACCATCATCCACATACTGCAGAAGAAATTCAGCAAAGGTAAATGGCTCCCACTGTTCAGAGCACACCTGAATCCTCCTTTAGTTAGAGATCAGATAAGAATATTATGAGTGAGCAGGCATTTCTGCAGAAGGGCACCCCATTCTCTCTGCTGCTCTACTTGTACTTACAGATAGCTTTAGCTGCTCCCAAGGCCTCCAGCAAGTCAAGAGAGATGGGTAGTGAAGTGGGTTGACACATGGGTGAGTATGGGCAAGCCACACGTAGCCTATTGGCAGAATATTAGACTTGGAGAAAAGCTAAGAGTCTATTGTTGTTGCACTATTGTTCAGTCGCTAAATCATGTCCAACTCTTAGCGACCCCATGGGCTATAACCTGCCAGGCTCCTCTGTCCAGGACTCCCCAGGCAAGAATACTGGAGTGGACTGCCATTTCGTCTCCAGGGAATCTTCTGGACCCAGGGATTGAACCCATGTCTCCTGCTTGGCAGGCAGATGAGCCACCTGGGAAGCCCGAGAGTCCATTAGTGTACAGTCTTTTGAACTGTCCTTGAATAGGATGAGTGCTTATGATTTGTCAGGAATAATGAGTCAGTGAAACGTGCAGAAAAATGAAGACTCTGAGTTCTCATTTGGTGCCAAGAGAACACTGGTGGCTCTTAAGGTTACAGATTCATGTATTGTACATGGCAGATTTCATCCCACAGAAAGGGAATTCCTGGTATTTTAAAAGGAAAGCATCTGCTAATTCTTAGAACCTCAAAGTTGTACCTGGAAGACCAACTTATTGAAAACAGTTACAATGCTACTCTAAGACCACAGTTGAGGAACGCCAGGGAGAGTGGCCCAGGGGGCTCGAGGATGGAAGGTTAATCCCGGCATCCAGGCTGGTCACTTCAGACATGTCCATCTAACACATACCGGACTTAACCTCAAGATCAGCTGATACAGACGTGGTGTTACTAGATGCCTGTGCATGACTGTGATCCTGGAGTAAAAAAACCCCAACACAAAACAAGCTCGAAAGTTTGGCTCAAGACATGTAACAAGAGATGACTTTCAACACCATTTATATTTATATTATATTATATTCATATTTATATTGTTTCCTGCTAATTGGTTTTCCAGCTACATCTGAACTTCTTGCCGAAGGAGAACAGGGCATCACCTGCTGAGAACAGGCTTAGTAATGTATGCCCCTCTGTACCCAACTCATGTCAACCCTCCAGGCACTTCTAGACCACAGTGAGCCAGCCAGCTCAGCTTTCTCGGGCAAATCTTCAGATCTTCAGCGGACTGATGGCAACCTGATTCCAGCACAGGCAGGGGCAGAGAGAAGAGGAAGGTTCCTCTGGCTTCACAAGTCACTGCAACATAACCACTTTCCCTCATTCCAAACAAGACTGTTAACCTTCTCTGAGAAAAAGATCTGTTGTTAACATGCTGAGAAGACCTCAAGCTACTTCAATATCTAACCACAGAAAGAGATAGCGACTATCCCTGGGGCTAAAATAGTGCTCTTCAGAATATGTGGTCTTTTTTCTTTTTTAAATTCTTGATGCTTCACCTTGTTCCAGGAAGGACTAAGGCTCTGCCAGTGAACCAGTCCAGATGTGTAGCTCCCTGCCCCAGACCTGGGCTAGCATCCCGTTGAGTTTCCCAGGGAACCTCAACAAACCAGACCGACCACATTACACACTATTCGAAAGCACAGTGCATGGAGACCAGGTGGCCAGGGTGGCTCATGTGGTCACAACAGATGCAAAGGAAAGAATCGCTGTCCTCTGGCCCCTGACTCCCCGGAAGAGTCAAGATCTCTAACCAAGTTCAGTCTCTAAGTGTGTCCCACCCTCACACAGTCGTTAGTTAAAATAAGGTAACAAGGAAGAGCCTACACACACTAAGGGTCACATTGTATTAGCTCAACTGGATGAGGCATCTTTGTGGTTTTTCTCTCCACCCTACCCTTTTCTCAACAGATGGTGTAATTTAAGACTTCCCAAAACTTGTTTGTAATATGATTATGCCATTTTGAGAAGAACAAGAGTTTTCGGTGAGCAGTAGCAAATACACACAGGCCCATTGATTTCTAATCACAATGGCTCCTAAGGAGTCCAGCTCTCATAGTTCAAATTTTCTACCTTCCCTATAAAAGAATATAAAGGCACGGCCAATTTCACTTGGGACACCAATTCTCCAAAAGCCCTAACCGCAATGCCACACCCCACTGTGACTCAGTTCTCAGTTACACAGGAAGGTATTTTCTACTTCTTTTCCTATTCTGTAATTCTGGTTTCTTGGGATAGAGGAGGAAGCCAGAAAGATGCTTTCTATCTTCTCATCAAATCTTAGCAGTACTACATCTATTACAGGAATACACCTTCCCTACCAGGAGAGCTTGCTCATTAATAGAGAGGACAAGTAAATTTATTCAAGGACTAAGTTATTTAAACTAACCACAGTAATCCCTTAGGTTCTAGGCCTCTGAACGGTACTGTCTTGGATATGAAAGGAACAATGCCACTTCTGTCTAAAGCAACTAGAGGTCAACCTTACTTGAAGCAATCATTGGATACTCAGGTTCTAGATTAAAACCAAGTTTCAAAAAAGGAGGCAAAAACTGGCCGTTGCTGCTTACCAACACTTAGCGTGACTAAGTTCATTCAACTGGTAGCCCAACACCTTGTAAGAATTAAACAATTTGATACATGACAGATATATAGATTAAAATATATAATCTGATAGTAATATATCAATTTGATATATTATTTATTGTCATACATTTTTAAAATCTGGGAAACCAGGGGACTTCTGAGGAGCAAACCATTTTGAGAGAAAGATCCGGGAAAATCCCATGGGTCACGATGGGCATGAAGTTCCAGAAGATAGCTAGAATGCTTCGCCCCATTTCTTCCTTCAACAAAAGCTGACTATATGCTGACTGTGCACCTGGCTGCAGCCTTCAGGGCACTCACAGCCTGGTCAGAAGACAGGCGGGGGAAGCACAGACCGGTGCTAATTGTGATGATGCCGTCATACATAGGTTGTGATGGGAAGAGTCATGAGCAGGTGCTGACTCAGACCCAGGATGAGCCAAGAGGGCATCTCAGAAGAGTCAGTATCTGAATCTTGAAAGTTTTAGCCAGGAATAAAAGGAGAAAGGCTTGCCAAGCAGAAAAGGCACATAATGCCTTCAGCCCTGCACAACAATGCCCAGGGACCATCAGGGATGACTGCAGAGAGATGAGGCGGGAAGAGGCAGGGTTCAGGTCCTATATGCAGTAGGAGCTACTAAGGTTCAAGTCCGGAGGTGACAGATCAAATCTGCACTGTAGATCTGGTGGCCTCTGGAAAACTGCCTGGCCTGCAGAAGAGCAGCCGCCAGAGGGGCTATAAAGACAAGGCGGTGGGAGAGAACTGACAAGATGCCAGCAATACTTAAGAGGGCTATGGAGGAGAAAGGGTTTGCCCTCCAGCTTTCTGGCTCTGCTACCACCAGAGATAAGAAAGCCCAGGAAAAGGGGGTGGAGATGATGGTAAGTTCAGTTTTGGATGCACTGACATTGGGGTGTTAGAGACTATCCTGTTGATCATACACAGGAATGAGTTAATGGCTCAATTCAACAAGTTAAAGGCTCAATGAGTATTCAGTGAGTGATGACATCACTTTGAATGAAAACATGTCACCTGGTGGCTCAGATGGTAAAGAATCTGCCTGCAATGCAGGAGACCTGGGTTTGATCCCTGGGTTGGGAAGATCCCCTGGAGAAAGAAATGGCAACCTACTCCAGTATTCTTGCCTGGAAAATTCCACGGGCAGAGGAGTCTGTTGGGCTACAGTCCATGGGCCCACAAAGAGTCATATGTGACTGAGCACAAGAAGCAGAACTGCCAGGAAAAAAACCAAAAAGCTGGACCTGAATTTGACCAAGAATCTAAATTCAGCAACCAGTTGACAGGAAATACAGAGAACAAAGAACATGTCACAGAATGCTACAAGGATGCCATCTGCAAAATCCAAGCTGAGAGATTCTACAGACAAATGACCTAGTTTCCTCTACAGATCAACCACAAGTGTAAATCAACTGGGCACTGTGAACGTTAACTGTGTAAAGACAGATACTAATTGAAAATAGACTTAATTATCCCTGTTGAAAATTAGGGTAGACTTTTCCCCTCCCTGTGTTTCAGAATTTCTTTCTCCGTCCTTTTCACATGCAAGTAATCTTTACGATTCAATAGGCCTCATAACCTAGGAATGTTTCCTCAAGGAGCTGGGAACCACTTTTTTGAAATGCAAACATCTAGGGTCTCAACCTCCCAGTTCTAAGGGCGTGGATGGTGGGCTCCTTGCTTCAATTTGCCAAAAAGCTACCTCCCACGTTAAGATGTGAGACGTTTATTTCCCCTCCAGATAAAGCCAGTCAACTAAAGTAGTCCCTCCAAGTTCCATGATAAAGTTAGGATGAGCTACATGTGATATTTTTTCCAGTAGTCATGTATGGATGTGAAAGGTGGACTGTAAAGAAAGATGAGCACCGAAGAATTGATGCTTTTGAACTGTGGTGTTGGAGAAGACCCTTGAGAGTCCCTTGAACTGCAAGGAGATCCAACCAGTCCATCCTAATCAGTCCTCAATATTCATTGGAAGGACTGATGCTGAAGCTGAAACTCCAATACTTTAGCCACCTGATGCGAAGAGCTGACTCATTTGAAAAGACCTTGATGCTGGGAAAAGTTGAGAGCAGGAGGAGAAGGGGATGGCAGAGGATGAGATGGCTGGATGGCATCACTGACTCAATGGACATGAGTTCGGGTAAACTCCGGGAGTTGGTGATGGACAGGGAGGCTTGGCGTGCTGCGGTTCATGGGGTCGAAAAGAGCTGGCCACGGCTGAGCAACTGAACTGAACTGAACATGTGATATAACTATGTGCATGCTAAGTCGACTCAGTCATGTCTAACTCTTTGCAATCCCATGGATTGGAGCCCACCAGGCTGCTCTATCCATGGGATTCTCCAGGCAAGAATACTGGAATGGGTTGCCATGCCCTCTTCCAGAGGATCTTCCTGACCCAGGGATTGAACCCGCCTGACCCAGGGGTCGAACCTGAGTCTCTTCTGTCTCCTGCATTGGCAGGTGGGTTCTTTACCACTAGTGCCGCCTGGGAAGCCCTGTGACATAAGGTCAACTATCAAAGTCTTCTAACTGAAGGACTAGTTATTAATCTTGAAAACATGGATTGTACTGCACCTGCTTGACTATAGAAAAGAGTAAGATTTCTTTATCTTTGTAATTTTTCAGCAGATTGCCTGATTTAATGCTTATTCAATAATAAACTGTTTTCCTTCTCTATCACCTTTGTGGACAGGTTCTCAGTTGAGAAATTCTTTTAAATTATATTTCCCTGATACTCTGTATTTGATACTAACTTATTTTAGATGCAATAAAGTATTGTAGTTAATTTTAAAGCTTTCTCGAATTTTGAAGAAATACAATGAAATATTTGCAGATGAAAAAATATGTCTGTTATTTGCTTCAAAAGGTACAGAGGTGGGATAAGAAACATTGCCAGGTATGGATAATTGGTGCTAGGTAATAGACATCAAATTCATTATGTTACCATCTCTACTTTTCTTATGTTTGAACACTTCCATAATAAAAAAGTTACGATACACAGAAGCCAGCTGGTATATAAGTTTGGAGCTGGAAGGAAAGGGAATTTTAAGTGTTGGAGATAAAGCTCTGGAGGTATCAATGTACAAGTACCAGGAAGGACATGGAAATGGACAAACTGCCAACCACGGCAGCATAAAGCAAGAGGATCAAGGGCAAAACCCTTGAGGAACACCAACATGTAGGTGGCGGAGAATATAGCAAAGAAACCCGAAGAATTAAAAGCATAAGAAGGTGGTGTCAGTTTCAATAAGGAAGGCATGGTTAATAGTGTCAAATGTGAATGTTGCAGAATCCACTGTATTAGAAAGTAGGAGGTCAGAGACCTTAGCAAAATCAGTTTCATTGCAGTGATGGCCCAGGACACCAGGTTATAGCAAAGAGATGTGTAAAAAGGGAGTGGGGAAGCCAAGACAGCGGCTCTGAAGAGAAGCAAAATATCTGGACAAGAGCTGGAAGGCTACATTTGGCAGACAAGGGGTGGGAGGTGGGTAAGATTTGCACTGAATTATTGAAGGGACAGGTTAGTAGAGAGGTGCTGAGAAACAAGAAGAAGGGCTAAGTGCTGGAACAAGGACACTCGGGAAGTAGAAAGGGACAGGCTCTAGACCACAGGGAGATGGCATGGCCGAGAATCACTTGTCCAGTATCTGCTCTTCCCTTCCTCCAGAAAGAATTTTATTAATAGCTGAGGCATGACCCCCTAGAATAGACTAAATTCAACATCTTCCTTTCCAACTGGCTGTGGCATGCGACATGCTGGGGCCAAGAGGATAAGCAGAGGCATCCTCCAGCAATGTCCTGGGAACTTCCCTTAAGGGAAAGTGCAGGTTCTCCCTCTGCCCGCTTCTTGGTTCATTCTCTCATCCTGCCACCAGAAACGAGGCCACAGCCTTAAGGGACTATTAGATAGAGCAATGCAGCAAGATAAGAATCTAGGTCTGAATGTCCAGGAACTGGGCCTCCAAACCAGCTCTGACTTCTCTCTAGACTCTATTTCTTGGAGAGTGAACTGTTTTTCTTAAAGCACTGTTATTTGGGACTTTCATCACATGCAATTGTACCTGCCTATACAGGAAGGACTGGATACCTCATCCTCTAAGGAGAGTATCATAGCATCTTTGTCAATACAACTAATTGGGAGGGTGATGGGGAGAAGAGCTAGAAGTTAAGTGAGTTCATACTTGAGCTGGAAAAACAGGAGAATTGTGGGTAGGTTTGAAATAGCCATCATGAGAAATACAAGAATTTCAGAAGAAGCTGGAGACCATACCTTTATGATGGTGCCACTCAGCTTATTCAGCCATGATGAACCAAGAAAGCAGCTCACTGCCCCAACTGAGGGGCTGGGTTGTATATGCCAAGTTGTGAAGCTCTCAACTACTTCTACTGCTGACCGTATGACCTTCAGGCCATACATTTTTTTTTTTTTCCATTCTCAGCTTTTATTTATAGAACAATGTGCTAAATAACAAGTTGAAAAATTTTCAAACATACAGCATTATTATGTCCCTAAGAAGTTACAACCTCAAGTGAACTTCCTTGTTCTTAGTATATTCTCATTCATTTTTAAATTTTAAACTGTGGTAAAATACACATAAATTTAAATTATGGTAAAATACACATAAAAATAACCATCTTAATCACTTTCAAGGGGTATTAAGTACATTCACATTGCTAGGTAACGATCACCACCATTCATCTCCAGAACTCTTTCTTGTAAACCTGAGATTCTGTACCTGAGATTCTAAACCATCTCTCTCCATTCCTTCTTCTTCCAGTCCCTGAGCCACCATTCTACTTTGCCCCTATGAATCTGACTACTCCAGGCACCTCATAAATGGAATCATACAGTATGTCTTTTTGCAACTGGTTTATATCACTTAACATAATGCTCAAGGTTCACCATGTTGTAGCATACATCAATTTCCTTTTTAAGGCTAATTTTCTGTTGTATGTTTGTACCGTATTTTGTTTATCCATTCGTCCATTAAGGGACGCTTGGTTGCTTCCACCTTTTGGCTATTATGAAGCATGCTGCTATGAATATGGGTATACAAACATCTCTTAGAAACCCTGTTTTTCAATTCCTTTGAATATGTGCCCAGAGTAGAATTTGTAGATCATCTATTAACTATTTTTAACTTTGAGAAAATGCCATACTGTTTTCCACAGTACCTGAATGATTTTCTATTCCTACCAACAGTGCACAAGGGTTCCAATAGCTCCACATCCTCACCAACAACTGTTCTTTATTTTTGATGCTAGCCATCCTAATGTCATAATTTGCTCTTAAGATTAAGGATCCCATAAGAGCAAAAGCCTATCACAGTGCCTAGAACATAATAAAGGTTAGATATCAAACAACTTTGAAATATAAGATGTAAGTTAAATTCTGTGCTGCCTTTTTCTAAGCAGGAAAGATACAGTTATATTAAAATTTGCCAAATCCCACCCAGTAATGCCTATAATAGATTTGTCTATATTCAAGCTCATCAGTGATGTGTGCTTTTGCCAAGACATTAGCAAATTACTAATTCCAGAAAAACTTAACACACTCCAAAAAGAAACCAGGACCCATTAGCACTCACTCCCCACTCTCTCTCCCCTGAGTCCCTGGGAACCACTAATCATTTTCTATATAGATTTGCCTGCTCTGGACATTTCATATAAAAGGATTTATACAATATGTGGTCTTCTTCCTTCTTTCACTCAGCATCATGCTTTCAGAGTTTATCCATTTTGCAGCATGAACTGCCAATTCATTCCTTTTTGTGACTCAATATTCCATTTTATGAATATCACATTTTTCTTAAATCTCCTATAAGAACCCAGATTTCTGGCTTTTCTTGAAAAACTGGAGATGAGTGTAGAAAGGCCCTCCTCTTTCCACAAGACAACCACTGGAAGGACCTTAGGAGTAGCTTTTTGTTCCCTCAACATTCCAGGCACCTTTCTATCTCAGGGTCTTTGTACTTCACTTACTGCACTTACCTTCTTCCTAAAATACTTTTCTTTCAGATATGCACAATGGTTCCTTTCCTTATCTCCCAAAGGTCTGCTCACACGACCCCTTCTCAGTGAAGCCTCCTACCTACATCTGCAATGCTTACCTCATCTCCCATCCCTTACATTCATTTATTTTTTTATGTCATTACATCTGACATACTGTATGTTTTAATTATATCAGCTTCCAACCACCCCTCATTAGAATGAGAGTTCCATGATAACAGGTATTTCTGTTTTGTTCACTATTATATTTCTAGTACCTAAAGCTTAGTAGTGCTCAAATTTTTTGAATATAAAAATTATTGAAATCGTGGGCATCCCTGGTGGCTCAGATGGTAAAGAATCTGCCTGCAGTGCAGGAGACCAGGGTTCTTTCTCTGGGTCAGGAAGGTCCTCTGGAGAAGGGAATGGCTACCCACTCCAGTATTCTTGCCTGGAAAATTCCATGGACAGAGGAGCCTTGTGGGCTGCGGTCCATGGGGTCACAAAGAGTTAGACACGACTAAGTGACTAACACCTGCAGACTGTCACAATGCAAATTAGTAAACTTGTTATAGTTTTTAGTGACTAAAAGCTGATCCTAAAAATAAACCTATTGTTCAGTCACTAAGTCACGTACAACTCTTTGTGACCACGTAGGCTGCAGCATGCCAGACTTCCCTGTCCTTCACTATCTCCTGGAGTTTGCTCAAACTCGTGTCTATTGAGTCGGTGATGCCATCCAACCAACTCATCCTCTGTCGACCCCTCCTCCTCCTGCCCTCAATCTTCCCCAGCATCAGGGTCTTTTCCAATGAGCTGGCTCTCCACTGAAGAAGAGAATGGCAAACCACCTCAGTATTCTTGCCTTGAGGACCCCATGCACAGTATGAAAAGAAAAAAAGAATAAACCTAGAAATGTTTAAACAGCTTTGATGCAGACTTTATGTTAGTTGACATTTTAAGTGCAATGAGTTTTGGCAAATATATGTACTCCTATAACCTCCACCATGCTTAAGATACTTTCACTGAAAGTGAAATTATTATTAAGTCACTGTTAACACACTAAGGTAGGTCTGTTTACCACAGTCAGGCATGCGTAGAACTTGATGACATTTTCAAGTTTTAGGCTTGGGACTTCCCTGGTGGTCCAGTGGTTAAGCCTCTGTCTTTCCAATGCAGGTTTGTCCAGTGAAGATACTACTGCAGTTGTCAACTCCACTACTAGCAGGTAGGAAGCACTGCAGTTTGCATGCCTGACCCCACGGACAGAAGCTACTGCTGGAACTGCCGCCACCACGGCCCCTCACAGAATGAAATCTTTACTGCTCCATCTAGAATATCAAGACAAGGTTTAGGATGGGTGTTTCTATTGGTAGAGCCGAGGTCAAGTGTCCACAACCCTAGTTACAACCAAAATGAAGTGGAATGTGGATGGAGAGAAGTCTGAAGAGGTAGTTGAGGGTCAAATTATAAAGGATCTTTTTTTGAATATTCTCTTTTAAAAAAAAATTATGTTTCTCCACTGGGTCTTAGGTGCAGCTTGTGGGATTGTCAACCTTCACAGTGATATGTAGGATCTTTTTATTTTTATGCAGACTTTTTTACAAATCTTTATTGAGTTTGCTACAATGTTGTTTTTGTTTTATGGTGTTGTTTTTTTTTTTTGGCCACAAAGCATGTGGGATCTTAGTTCCCCTACCAAGGACCAAACTGGGGAGGGAGGTAATGAATTTTGTTTCCATCCTGTTGAGTTTGAGACATCTGTGACAGTGAGATGAAGCTACTCAGAAGAACGCTGGAGGAACACGGGGGACGTGAGCACTTGAGAGTTGGGAAGAAAAGGAGGATCCACAAAGGAGTCCAGGAAGGACCAGGCAATGGGGAGAAGGCTCAGGAGACAGCAGTGTCTTGGCTTACAGGATATTTCAGGAATAAAGTGGTGTATAGTAGAGAGGTCCAGCAAAAAAGAGGCTGACAAACCAGTGAGCTTACTCGGGGTAGTTTCACTACAATGGTGGGATGGGAGCCAGGCTGAAGCATCACTATCATACAACTAAACGTGTGATGGCTACCATTCTCTACCAAACACTGAAAGCACACACAGACGCCTGCACTCACATAGCAATCTGCCCCAAACAAACAGCTCTCATATCTACGTTTAAACTATTTCAGGCTCTCTATTGGTTCTTGCTGAAGCAAACCAGATGCTTAGGTCTCAACCTGCCCTGCTCTCCAATGGAGCACCAAATGGGACAAAAGCATAAATGTCCCTCGCCTAGTTGAAGGGATCAATGGCTTCCTGAACTCCAGAACCCTCAGCTGATCTCGGGAGCACGGTTCATTTAGGCTGTCGTTTCAGTGGCTGCTGTCATTTCTTACCACAGATGGGTCAAATTACCATAATTACAATAACAGACACCTCAAACTGCTAGTCTCAGTTTACAACTATCTCACCCACAGAACATTCATTCCCCTTCTGGAGGAAAGAGCGCAAATTACCATGATCATAAGCCCTAACTAGAATCAGGAGCAATGGCCCTGCCCCTAAGCCTTGCAAGAGAAATTACTTCTTCATTTCTCTCAGGCTCTCTTTATATACTAAAGTGGTCACCCAAGAGAGGAACCACTGAATGGCCTAACTAAGCCCAGGGAAAAGAACAAACCAACCCAGACAAAATCAAATACATTCATTCAAGGGAACAGGAAGTTTAACTGATGCCATGGCAACACCAGCAGCCTGTGACATCAGAGCAGAAGGCAAGGAACAAAGGGATCTGTGAGCTACCTTTCCATGGGTCTTCTCTCCCTTGAAATTTGACTCAAGCTGCTTATTTGGTACGGTTTCAGGATAGTGCCATTTAAAACTTCTCTTGGTACTTTTCTCCAGCATCTTCCTGGAGATTAGCCAAAACCACATGCTGGAAATATGCTGAGTGCCACGATCTTATTAATATGCAATGAGATCCTATTTCAGACTGCTTGTAATACCGGGCTGCCAATCAGCTACAGGGTAAGGACATAAAGTGTAAAATTTAAATTATTTGGAAAAAATTAAAAGGGAGACCAAATAAACTGAAGCTTCATCATCACTTTAGGTTGGAGATTTACACAAGAAGTTTTTGAGCGAGTGGAATTTTTAGGGAGAATGGCTTCCCCAGGTTGGAGTGGAAAAATACCAGGCTCTGCGGCCAGAAAGAAGGTCTACAAAGCGTGAGCAAGAGAAGCTGCTATAAAAGTTCCCCTCCCCCTCATTCAGCAGCAGCAGCTGGGTATTACTAACCTCCCCTGTAAGAACTTACAATTGATCCCAGTCAGGAATCTTTTAAGGCAGAATAGAATGAGCAGGCAATTTTAGCAAATCTAGGCTCAGTTTATCAGATGGGCTGCAGGTTTACCCAGTATTAAAAAATTAGCAATTAGCAGAAATTGCTTTCCTCAGTATAAACGACACTTTTAAAAAGAAAGAATGTACAGCTGATTCAAAGAGGCAGTATCTTCATTTATGGGCTTCCCTGGTGGATCAGACAGTAAAGAATCTGCCTGCAATGCGGGAGACCTGGGTTCAATCCCTGAGTTGGGAAGATCCCCTGGAGGAGGGCATGACAATCCACTCCATTATTCTTTCCTGGAGAATGCCCGTGGACAGAGGAGCCTGGTGGGCTACAGTACATGGGGTCACAAAAAGTCAGACATGACTGATCGACTAAGTACACACATCTTCATTTATAAGCGGGAAGAGGGGGACAATCTCCTCCCATCAGGTAACTTGTTGACACATGAAGAGTAAATCTTCTCTCTCATCTTTGGTGGTAAAGTTGGAAAGTTATTAAAGTGATCAATTATAGTTCCTTCTTCAGTAGGGTTCTTTATTATTTAACAGAGAAGTTTTCAATATTCAAACCAAGACACCATGTCCGTATGTAGGCCAGAGGTGTACGAAGGGCCCCTCAATTCAAGGTGATTTCGGAGAGTTCATTAATCCTGTTTTAGAGGGAGATGACCCACCCCTGGAATGGACTCAATGATCAGCAGAGATTTCTAAGCAAGCATGGGGAGGGGATTTGTAGTCCACCTAGCCTCTGTATTACTGTCTCCAGGACCTATAGTTCCCTACTGCCACGCCTTTTGCACTTTATAGCTCCAGAAGAGATATGTGAATGGTCCTAATATAACAGAGGAAATGGCCTTCAATAGCAGCTAGAAACATTTGAGCTCGATATAAGAAGCTTCCTACCATAAGGGTATTGGAATTTGGTGCCGTTACTAAAAAGCTTTTCCATTACTAGATAAATGGCATATATCTGTGGGTGGGATTTACTTCTGGTTCTGTATGTTTAGAACACTATCCTGATTACAAGACAGCAATATTACTCCTGATTATCTGGGTTGTCTGTGAAAATGCACATGCCTGGGTCCCACTTCAGAGCCAGTAAATCAGATTCGTTCTCAGTGAAGCCAAGGAATCTCTGTTTCTGACAAGTAAACCAAGTTATTTTCATAACCAGGGAAGTTTGGAGAACACAGATCTAAGTCTCGGCTTACAGCCATAGCAAGTTCTTAAAACTAAGGAGGAAACAAATGACTTGAAGACAGGAAACTGGTTAGACGGATGAATCAGAAGGACCTCTGACTGAGTTAGGGGAACTGGAATTTCAAGGAAAGGTTGACTGTCCAGTGAGAGCGGGAGCCAGCATCCTCAGCACCACTTTGCAGTCACCAGCGCTTGTTCCAGGTCCTGCCTCACTCCACCTCTTTGCCTTCCCCAACCACTCTTTATTGCAAGAAGACTTTGCCTGGAGACTCCTCCATGGATCTTAAGCTGCAGGTGAAATCCAAGGGAGGATGGGAAGCGCTTTCCAAGCACATCGTGCAGTTCCAGGATATAAGAAAATAAGACTCTGAACTGGCCTATTAACAGCCTTCAGACTTCTAAAATCCAGCCACTCACCCAGATCCGAAAGCCTTTTCATCAAGCCAGCTTCTCTTACAGCAGCAGGACCATATTCCACTCCTTTTCTTTTCTGTAAGTTAAATTAGAGCTAGATGTGAGGGAAGATGACTGAAAATAAGACCATTTTAGTTCACAAAAAATACAGAAGTCTGCAATGGTATTCTTAGTTTCCAGCAGATCCCTCTGGAAACCTGTAGCAGCATCAGCCCTTCCTTTTATTCTTTTCATCTGAGTTCTGGTCATTTCAAACATTTGGAGGGGAGTCGGAGAGAGACAACCACCACTGGATTCAAATCAACCTCCCAAGCCCCTCGGTGTTGGGAAGGGCAGGCGGAGATAAGACAGGGAAAGAGGCTGAGCCAAGTCAGAATCTGTGCGTCGCCGGCCTGGGCTGAGCCCTGGCTTCTCCATCAGTGAGCTCGCCATGACTGCAGGTTTCCTTCATTGAAGAGAGGACAAAACAGCCCCTTCAGTCTTCCCGCCGCTGGAGAGACAGGCGCCGACTTCCTTTCCAGTGAACGCTCATTCTGAGAATAGACCCTGGAGGCTTAAATCCTCAGTCGCTCTCTTTAGCCTCTCCGCCCTCGATTTTCCACCTCCCGGTGGAAAATTCTTCTCGGTTTCTCCTCCTCCAGCCCCTCTGTGAAATCCTCTCCCGTCTTTCCTCTCCTCCATCACCCCGAGCGGAACCCACCCCTTCCTCGCTCCTCGGAGGGGAGGCCGAAGACACCCACCCACCCACCCGAAGACAGGCCGCTACCCCCTGTCCGCCTTGCAAACAGCGTGCCCTCCATTCGCCCCCCTCCTTTCCCATCTTCTACGGGGGGGTGGGGGGGGAATCCCACGTGCTCTCCTGGCGCCCAATCGCGGGAATCCACCACCTCATCCCCCTCTCCGTTTCTCCCCATCCTCTTCTCGCCTCCTCGTTCTTTCCACCGGTCCCGATTTTCCTCGGGGCTCAAGTAAGTACGGGGGGCGGGTTGAGGGAAGGGGAACCCTGCCCCAAAGTGCCAAGTCCCAGTCCTCACCTGTCCCTGCGAGAATGGGGCTCCAATGACAGCCACGGAGTGGACAGACTTCTTCGGGACGGAGCGCACTTGCGTCCGGAAGAGACGCGAGAGGTGGCTCCTCAGGGACATGATGGGCAGCGCAGGAAGTAGCAGACCCACAGGTCCGCTGCGTGTGGCTCACACCCTGCGGTGAGCGCCGCTGCCCGCAGCGCTTAAAGCCTACCGGCGCGCGAGCCGCGCCGCCCCGCCCCGTGACGTCACCGCCGCCCGCCCCGCCCCGCCCAGGCCCCCGCCGCCTCGCCCCCGGCCGGCCCCCGGCACACCTTCCTGCAGGCCCCGCCCACTGTTGCTCCGTGCCCCTGCTCTCGCTGATGTCACTTGGCTCGGGTCCGGGCTCTCGGGCCAAGGACATGCCCCTGCCGCCACATGGCCAAGATCGGGGGCCTGGCCAATAAGAGGGCGGTTCCGGAGAGGTGTGTCCCTTGGCGGGAAGCGGCCGCCCCCCCAACCCCCAAATTCGCGAACTCGGCGGAACACGCGAACCAACACGTACGTAGGCTCGTACGTGACTCTCTTCGCACAAATGCACGCCTGGCAGATGCCAATTCTACGGAAGAGCTGGCTGGGGCTGGACTTGGTCCAACCCCACGTGAGTGCCTGGCTGAGACCAACCTAGTGTTCATCGGCTCCGTTTCATCTCAGAGCTCAAGGCCCAGGAAACGTGCTTATACCGCCCTTTGGCCGTCAAAAGCTAGGAGATCCAATACAGATTAGAGCTCTCCGGGCCGGGCCTGTTAATAATAATAACCCACCTATTTTAGATATTTTGGATGTGAAGGTTAGGTTAGGATTTATAAATTACCTTCTAGGCGTTTTCAGTTCTTCATCTGAATAACGGGAGTGCTGCTGCTGCTAAGTCGCTTCAGTCGTGTCCGACTCTGTGCGACCCCATAGACGGCAGCCCACCGGGCTCCCCCGTCCCTGCGATTCTCCAGGCAAGAATACTGGAGTGGGTTGCCATTTCCTTCTCCAATGCATGAAAGTGAAAAGTGAAAGTGAAGCCGCTCAGTCGTGTCCGACCCCTAGCGGACCCCTAGCGACCCCATAGACTGCAGCCTACTAGGCTCCTCCGTCCATGGGATTTTCCAGGCAAGAGTACTGGAGTGGGTTGCCATTGCCTTCTCCGGAATAACGGGAGTACCAGTTATTAAAAAACAAGCATAGCAACGTATCTGAACTACTTCTCAACTTTAGGGAGGCTAAAGAGCTGACTACTTAAAGTTGTAATAGTAATATTTTAATAACCGACGTAAGTTCTAAGAACTTTTAGCCCTCTAACAATTCCATAAAGTAGGGACTATTTTAAAGTCGTGGAAACAGGGACTTCCCTGGTGGTCCAGTGGCTAAGGCTCCATGCTCTCAATGCAGGGGGCCCAGGGTTCGATCCCTGGTCAGGGAAATAGATCCGACATGCTGCAACTAAGACCCTGCCCAGTCAAATAAATAAATAAACATAAATATTAAAAAAAAAAAAGTCGTGGAAACAGGATTAGAGAAGATATTTACTTTTCCAAAGTCAAGAAGCTTGTAAGTGGTAACTACCTGACTCTAGATTTCAAACCCTTAACCATGACTAGTGTCTTAAGGAATGACTTGTAAGGAATGACTTACAGGAATCTGGATGTTAGTCCTATCAAAAATAAATTTTTATATAAATACCTGAAAATTTTTTCACCTGATGCCAACTTACATGCTGCTCTATAAAATATTTCAGAAGTCTCCATGGCAATGTCGTAATTCCAAGGAGCTTTAGTACTATAAGGCAGGTTTTGTTTGTTTTTTGGCTGTGTTGCGGGGGCTTGTAAGGGATCGTAGTTCCCCCGACCAGGGGACCAGGGATCCATCCGGTTGTTGTCAGTGAAAACACGGAGTCTTTCCCACTGGACCACCAGGGAATTCCTAAGGCAGTTTTATTTTTAAAGGGTAAATTTTACACCTGTCTCCCCCTGCTGGTTTAGAAAGAGGTGTCTTTGAAGCCTTAGCAAAATAAGCAGAGTATTACCGTGAGGCAGTGGTTTTGAAAGTGTGGTCCCAGATCAGCAGGGTCAGTATTTGCATGCTTGGCAGAAATGCAAATTACTGAGTCTGACCCCCAAACGTTATTGGCTAAGTAACTCTGGGGATAGGGCGCCAACGGCCTGGGTTTTAAACAAGTTCTCCAGGGTGGGGGCGTGTGGAGCCTGGACAGGGCTGTGGTCAGGGAGTCACTGATCTGTCACACTTGAGCAGATCTTTGTAATTATCTAAGTGAGTGTTTCTTGCTCATTGACACATCCATTTTTCCCCCCTTGTTATGTTTTTAGAAGTTGATACTGTCACAGATTACCTCAGGCTTTCCTGGAAACCTCAGCTCATGAGCACCTACTGTGAGTCACCAGATTGATCTTCTAAAGTATTACATGAATCCTGCATGTCACTTTCACTGGTCTTCCACCACCTACAGTTTACTCAGAGGTAAATTACTAGTTCCACAATACTATACATCAGGGGAGTAAATAGTATACTGATTGTTATATCACTATTATACTTCAAAATTATTAATTTTATATATCTGAAATATTTTATAATTCATTTCTTTAAAACCCAAAGTTCAAATAACAGGTCTGCTTTTATTTCCAAAATAGGCATTTATTTTCAAAATAAGCAATTAATGATAATATTCTAAAATTACATAAAAGAATGAATTAAATTTTAGAAATTTATTTTAAAACTTGTAATACTCCTTTATAGCATAGCTCTTGGACCTTTCCTCAGGTCCAAACCAGCTGGTTCTCTTTTTCTTCTTCCTTTGTAGAAGGACATAGAGATTCTGCCTCCACAGTTCACTGGCTGCCAACACATACTCTATCCCTTGATAGGTGCTGGGAGTGTGTGTTGGGGGTGATAGGTGGGGGTGGTCAGTAGGTAAGACCTGATGATGGTGTTGGGAGATCTCCCTGGTGTAAATACTCCACAAGGGCTATCATTTCAAGCTACCATTGTGATGTCACTGAACATGAAACTGGGAAAATGTGCTCATTATAAAATATTTTCACTATATGTATACAATCACCATAAATAACCTCAAGAGCATAAAAAAGTAAGATATAGTAAAATAATTAGGCATAAAGTTTTGAGTATATCTCTGTTTTTATCATGATTTACTTGTAAGTTTATATAATCTGACTTTTAACGATGGCAACGTTTAACAACTGGCTTGCAAAATTCCTGAAAATTTGACAATAGGGTCTTGTGTATGCTTAGTCGCTCAGTCATGTACAACTTTCTGCAGCCCCATGGAGACTGTAGCCCATCAGGTTCCTCTGGCCATGGAATTTTCCAAGCAACCGTACTGGAGCAGGTCACCATTTCCGGCTCCAGCAGATCTTTCCAACAGGTGGCTAAAAGCAGTCTCCAGCACACCACTGTTTACTACAAATCCAAGGGAACTCAGAGAGGACTAAATTGCAAATTCTCAAAAGGCAGGATCCATGACTCTTTCTGTTCATCATTTGATCCTTTCCAGAGTACAGTGCTTGGCACATAACAGGAGGTTGGTAATGAATAAAACTTACAGACTTGTATGAAGCCCTTATTCATGGTCCTTGGTCTATGGCTCTGATATGGTAAGTGGAAATTTCCAAAGGGCTGAGCTCATTGACCATACCTTTTGACTCTAAAGTCTGTGTGTATACTCACTCAGTCGTGTCTGACTCTTTGAAACCCCATGGACTATAGCCCACCAGGCTCCTCTGTCCATGGGATTTTCCAGGCAAGAATACTGGAGTGTGTTACCATTACCTCTTCCAAGGAATCTTCCAAATCCAGGGATCAAACCCGAGTCTCCTGCATTTCCTGCATTGGCAGGCAGATTCTTTACCACTGAACCACCTGCGAAGCCCGACTCTAAAGTTTAGAGCCTCTTAGTTAAACTATTCATGTATTCATTTATTGTCAATATTTAACACATTTAAATATTGTCAATATTTAACGTCCAAAAAAAAAAATTGTTCTATGTGCTATTGACAATGACAAATAAAATCTCATCACTCCCAGTACTTATATTCTAGTGGGGAAAACAATCAAGCAGATACATAATTGAGCAAGCTCCTGGGAGATAGTGAAGGACAGGAAAGCCTGGCGTGCTGCAGTCCATGGGATTGCAAAGAGTCGGTCATGACTTAGTGACTGAACACACACACAGATACATAATTTCAGATGGCAGTAAATGGTATGGAGAAAATAATGCAGAGTAATGGAACCAAATGTACTGTTTTAGAGAGAAGTGTCAAGAAAGGCCTCTCCAAACTGACATTTGAGCCAAAGACCTGAATGATAGGGAGCTACCGTAACAAGTTCTAGGAAAAGAGGCTTTCAGGCTTACAGGAACAGCAAGATCAATAGCCCTAAGTTGAAACCGATTTGTGGGTCAGAAGAACAAGAATGCCTATATAGCCCAAATGTCCAGAGCAGAGGAAACACGGGGACTTGGGTCATGTTGGTAGGTGGGGGTCAGATGTCAGGGGCATTGTTGAAGAGCATAAACTTCAGAAAAAGAATTTTGACAGAAAGGCAGAGGATTAATGTTTCTGAATCTGCATTAGGGAGTTGGGAAAATGTGGTCCCTTCTTTCTTGCTTTTCCATCCTGGAGCTGGGAGAATTCATACAATAAAGGTAAAGAAGCAGAGGATGAGTTCTAAGGAGGGTAAGACCTAACAGTCTGCTTACCATGCAGTGGGGATTCCGGGGTTCAGTAGAAAGCCCAAAGTGAGGGGAATAGAAGAGGGGACATAGGAGTAGATGACTGGTCTCATTGCCTGCCCAACCAGTAGTCCTGTGTGGAGGGAGGTGCCTGAGCCCCTCACATACTCATCACTCCCCCCCCACCCTCACCCCCACAACACAGAGGGGGGGTTTACTTTTAGCCTTGATCAGTGATAAAGAAGTAAAAACAGACCAACAGCTGTCATCAAAGGCCAAATGAAATTTAGGTGTGAAATCTCTTTTAGTGCCAGCAGAGGCTGGGGCTGCAAAGGCCACCAGAACACTTTGTCCTTTGTTCAGATTCTACGCTACAACCTTCAAGCCCTTTGCACTTTACTGTTCTGTTTAGGACCTTACTTGCTTTCCCTCCCTTCCTCCCTCCCTTCCCTTACTTAATTCCTTCTCATTCTTCAGGTTTTCAGTTTGAAGTCATTTCTTCAAGGAAGCCTTTCCAGACCCTCCAACGCTGAGTTAGACATGATAGTACTAGCTAACATTATTGAATGATTACTATATACTAGATACCCGCTCAACATGCTACAAGTGTTATTTAAATTTTCGTCACAGTGTAGTGAAGTAGGCACTGGTATTATCTCCATTTAAGATATGGAAACCAAGACTTGGTAAGGTGAAGTCATTTGCTCAGGGTCACAGAGTAAGTGGTCAAAAGCAAAATCCAAAACCAAGTCAGATTAGGAGTGTTGATTACCCCTCCCATGGTTCACTGCAGCCTCTGACTTACAATTACCTATATAGAGGATTATCTCTTTCTCCTGGAGAGCAGCTTCTTTGAGAGCCTGAATGATGTCTTACTATCATTTAACACAGTGCCTGGTACAGGAGGGGTGTTCAATAAATTTCTATTGAATAAATAGATACTAAATGACATATGTAAGTGTCTTTTTAAATTGAAGTATAATTAATGTACAATGTTGTGTTGGATTCTGGTGTATAGCAAAATGATTCAGATTACACACACACACACATATATATAGTATATTACATATAGTATATATAATATATATTTTCATATTCTTTCCCAGTATAGGTTATTATAAAATATCGACTATAGTTTCCTATGCTATCCAGTAAAACCTTGTTATTTATCATAAGTGAGTTTGAATAAAGAAGTCATGACATAAAGAAGTCACGTCTCTGTACACACTGCCATGCTTAAAATGGATAACCAACAAGGACCTACTGTATAGCACATGGAACTCTTCTCAATGTTATATGGCAGCCTGGATAGAAGGGGAGTTTGGGGGAGATTGGATACATGTATATGTATGGCTGAGTCCCTTCATTGTTCACCCAAAACTATCACAACATTGTTAATTGGCTATACCCCAATGCAAAATAAAAAGCTTAAAAAAATTAAAAGAAGTTATGTCTCTTTACGCTATGAAAGTTCTGAAGATGGAATTATCATTCTTCTATGGGGCAGAGAAGAATTCATGGAACTGGCATTCAAGCTTAGCTTAAGGATTTTCCAGGAGGAATCTGTAGGGTGTTTGGAACATTAGTGATGAAAGTGGAGGGAGAGAGTCAATAAATATTTGGGCTCCCACTATTTATCAGGTAGTGTTTTAGGATCTGAGGGTACAGTGATAAAGAGTCCAAGCTCTCCTTGAGACAGAGAATTGCAGGTATTGATCTGCATGATAAATAAA
Organism: Giraffa tippelskirchi; assembly: GCF_054371585.1. Lineage (NCBI taxonomy): Eukaryota > Metazoa > Chordata > Mammalia > Artiodactyla > Giraffidae > Giraffa > Giraffa tippelskirchi. The sequence goes on along the minus strand of NC_137281.1, from coordinate 139,687,729 downwards.
ACATGTGTGGTAAATAACATAAGGTAATGTGGTAGAGAATATGTATTGGGGAGAACTTTGTCACCCAGTGCAGTCAGGGAGGTGAGGGACAGAGGTTAAAAGTACGGAGCAAATGAAATACAGGGTACTGAGTTGCCGATTGGGGCAACAGAGGAGAGGTTTTAAGCCTGGGTGAGGAGGAGGATGGTGTACTAGAGTAACATATATATAATATATATTATATAATATGGAGTAACAGAATGGTGGTACTAGAATGATAGTTCTAAAAGGATGAATAGGGACTTCCCTGGTGGTCCAGTGGTTAAGAATCCCCTGCCCATGCAGGGGACTCAAGTTCAATCCCTGTTCCAGGAAGATTCCACATGCCATGGGGCAACTAAGCCCTCACGCCGGTACTGGGCCTGCACCCTAGAGCCTGGGCTCCACAAGCATTGAGAACCCACCGCAGGGAGAAGCCTGTGTACCACAACTAGAGAGTAGCTCCCGCTTGCCCCAAGAGCAGCAGGAAGACCCAGAGCAGCCAAATATAAATGAATAAACAAATAGAATTTAAAAGAGGGATTGTGTGGTTTAAAAAAAAAAGGATGAAAAGCCCACCAAAGTAGTATGAAAATTATTTTAATAATATCTGATATGAGCCATAAAAAGAACATTAAAAAAAACCCTTAAGCAGAGACTCCTGAAAACACAGCTGCCATTGAGTCCCACCCTTCATCCCACTGAGGGATTTTCCTGATTGGGAAAATCATTCCTGTTAAATGACCTTTAATACCAAAGAGGGAACTGACTGCCTATTGGCATCAAAAAGCCAAACAGAATTTTCCATACCCTACCCATTTCTTTTGTTAAGCTGGTGTATGTAGCTTTACTCTGGCTATTCAGTGAGTTACTCTTACTGAGCAACTTCCTTTCCTCCTGTTAGTCTATCGTCAGTTAATTTGCAAGCCACCAGTCACTTGAACCTAAACTGGCAGAGGAAAAGATTTCTTCCCAACAGTTTTCGACCCTGGCAGCTGAGCCTAGGGACCTTTTAAAGAAATACTCAAGTCCCTATCCTCCCTCCCCCACCACTCATTAGTTATCAGAGATGGACCCAGACAACAGAGTTTTGAAAGCTCCCCAGGTGGTTCTAATATGCAGTCTAGATAGAGAATCAAGTATGAGGAGTTAGATCTTTCAGTGCTTCTCAAACTTTAATGTGTAAGCAGATCACCTAGAATCTTGTTAAGCTCAGATTCTGAGTCTGTAGGCCTATTGAGGGGTAGGGGGAGGCTTCCCAGGTGGCACAGTGGTAAAGAATCAGCTGGCCAATAAGGACATACAGGAGACATGGGTTCAATCCCCAGGTTGGGAAGATCCCCTGGAGGAGGAAAAGGCAACCCACTCTAGTATTCTTGCCTGGAGAATTCCATGGACAGAGGAGCCTGGCGAGCTACAGTCCATGAGGTCGAAAAAGAGTGGGACACAACTGAGTGCACGCACGCACACACACACACACACACACACACACAGATCTATGGTGAAACCCAAGAATCTGCATTTCTCACACACTCTTAGGTGATGTCCATGCAGCTGCTCTACCTACCACACTTTGAATGGTAAGGCTTTCTTTAACCAGCCTTTTTTTTTTTTCACATTTTCTTTTAAATCTTCAGAATCATTTTCACATGAAGGTAACTTAACTTTCTAGGCTAAATAGTGGTGGCTTCATCAGAATCACGTAAAGAAGTTATTGGTACCCATCACTTGAAATCGAGCTGAGAATATAATGGTCTAACTGAACCTGTTTCTCAAGCCTATGTCCTTCAAACTAGATCCATCATTTTAACTAAACTTCTCCACATTTGGTTTATTCCATTTAAAACTCTTCAGTGTTCAAGGATATCAGTTCAGTTCAGTTCAGTCGCTCAGTTGTGTCCGACTCTCTGCGACCCCATGAATTGCAGCATGCCAGGCCACTCTGTCCATCACCAACTCCCGGAGTTTACCTAAACCCACGTCCATCGAGTCGGTTATGCCATCCAACCACCTCATCCTCTGTTGTCTCCTTCTCCTTCCGCCCCCAATCCTACCCAGCATTAGGGTCTTTTCCAATGAGTCAACTCTTCGCATGAGGTGGCCAAAGTATTGGAGTTTCAGCTTCAACATCAGACCTTCCAATGAACACCCAGGATTGATCTCTTTTAGGATGGATTGATTGGATATCTTTGCAGTCCAAGGGACTCTCAAGAGTCTTCTCCAACACCACAATTCAAAAGCATCAATTCTTCGGCGCTCAGCTTTCTTCACCGTCCAACTCTCACATCCATACATGACCACTGGAAAAACCATAGCCTTGACTAGACGGACTTTTGTTGGCAAAGTAATGTCTCTGCTTTTAAATATGCTATCTAGGTTGGCCATAACCTTCCTTCCAAGGAGTAAGCGTCTTTTAATTTCATGGCTGCAATCACCATCAGCAGTGATTTTGGAGCCCAAAAAAATAAAGTCTGACACTGTTTCCACTGTTTCCCCATCTATTTCCCATGAAGTTATGGGACCAGTTTTCAAGGATATAGTAGTCTCTTGATGTTTCAAGGGGAGAGAAACCTCCCCCCGCCCCCCAAAAAAGGCCAGTGTGTTCTTTGATTTAAATCGAAAACATTAAGTGTTACTACCCAAAAGCGCCACAAGGTGGAGATATGACCCCAAGGGAAAAAACCCCTCTGCTTTCTATACTACATCTGTTTCTGCAGGTTTCCTTCTATTTCTGTGAAATATTCCCTTTCTTTTCTAGTTGTCTATATTTTTCCACTGTCTTTCTTCCTTATCTGAAATAGTTACTAGCCATTTTCACTCAGCAGGAAAACAACAGGGGGATACGAAGTAAGTTATGGTAGATTAACAGGCTGGAACTTTATGTAGCTATTTTAAACATAGTTATAAATTCTATAGAAATATGGAAAATGTTTGCCAAAACATTCATTTTTAATTATTGTTAAATTAATTACACTGAGGTGATTCTAATGCCTTTGCTGCCTACATAAGCAAACCGAAAAACCTATAAATGCCTCCAGGTTAAGAAATCTAAACCTAAGGACAACCAATCACAAATGCCCAACCAGGCTTTCCAACTACTGCAACCTTATGCTATAGCCAATCAGATGATTTCCTTGTTTTGCTTCCACCTTTTCTCTATAAAGGCTTCCCTGGTGGCTCAGTGGCAAAGAATCCAGAGACGTGGGTTGGATCTCTATGTCAGGAAGATCCCCTGGAGAAGGAAATGGCAACCCACACCAGTATTCTTGCCTGAGAAATCCCATGGACAGAGGAGCCTGGTGGGCTGTGGTTCGTGGGGTCACAAAAGAGTCAGACACTACTTAGTAACTAAACAGCAAGAATAACTTCTCTATAAAAGTCTTTCGCCTAGCACCTGTCAGTGGAATGAGAGCTCTTACTCACTTCTGGCTTGGTGCTGCCCTATTTGAATCGATTTTTTTCTCAAATAAACTCATTTTTTTTTAAATGCCTCAGTTTATATTTAACATTACAAAATGGTGTGTATTCTATCACTACAATAATATTTTAAAGTGCAGAAACTAAGAGAGAATGATGGAAAAGTAATATGTAAAACTGAAAGTTCTTTAGGATTTGTGTAATTTTTTTCTCTCATTCATAAATTTTCTATATTACATCTTTTCAATAATTAAAAACATTAAAACAAAAGGACTCAAACGCTTGGGAAATGAAGACTTGTTTAGGTGACAAGGTTATGAATATATTTTCTTTTATAAAATTTCAATTTGATGTTTTGGGGAAAATGATGAACATAACTTATTAAAAGAAACAGGTAATAAAATTTTTTAAATATATATTATTTGTAAGAGTATCAAAAAGCACCAAATACCTAGAAATGAGTGTGATGAAAGATGTACAAGACAACTGCAGAAGACCACTGAGAGAAAGTAGAGAAGACCTAAATAAACAGAGATATACAGTACCAGGTTGATGACCAAAAGTCTTCACATAAGTGAGATGTTAAAAAATCAATAAGCAAAACAAAGTGAAAAAAAAACCCAAAGCAAAAACAAAAAAAATAAGCTACAAGAATATATTGTACAGCCAGGGAATATAGCCAATACTTTATAATAACTACAAATAGAGTATAATCTTGAAAAACTGCGAATCACTATATTGTACACCTAAAACTTATGTATTGTAAGTCAACTATACCTCAGTTAAAAAAAACAAGATGTCAATTCTCCCTAAATTGATTGATAGATGCAATCCAAGCAAAATTTTTGGTGAAAATACAAAGAACCTGTAACAGCCAACAACAGTCCTGAAGTAAAATATTTCAACAGTCTTGAAGTAAAATATCACAGTTGAAAGACTTAACACTATGAGAAATCAATGCCTACTGTAAAGTAATGAGACAGGTTGTTGCTGGCAAAAGGAAAAGCAAAAGAGGACAGCAGCACATAATGGAGTCTGAAGACTGGTATCACAGAGAATTACTGTCCTTGGTGTGGGACACTTCTGACATTTGGTGTCAGAAGTGTTGTGAGTGTGGTAGTAGTGTAAGAGTAAAGGAGAAACACAGTAGACCAAGTTTTTTCTAAAACAGTTTCATACATGTAATGTAGTACCAAAAGAAATCCCACTAAAAAAAACTATATAAAGAGGCATATCCACATTGCAAAGATAAACCAAAACGAAATTCTGAACAAGATGAAGTGTTATATTTACCTTTTTTTATGCAAAGTAAATTCTTTCTTGATCAATTTCGCAAAGTTGTAACAAGCTTTTTAAGTTATTTTAGTTGGCTTTTTAAAAATTGAGGTATAATTTCAATATTTATCTTTTTAAAACCCTATTTGGAATTTCTTTTCGCTTAGATGGGCCTCTACTTTTTCTCCCCTATGAGTAAGTGGTCCTAAATTAAGTCTACTCTCAGTTAACATAGTAGCAACAATCATTAATGCTATATCATTAAAAAAAAAGAATAAAAACTACAGAATAAGATAGTATTCTTAGAAAAACTATGCCATCGTTAAGTGTAAGTAAGTACTAAAAGAAAGCTCTATAGGAAGGTTTTAAGAATCCAGCATGGGGATTTCCCTGGTGGTCCAGCGGTAGGGAATCCGCCTTCCAAAGTCTTAGGTGTCTTTTTTCGATGACTCTAGAGTGGTGGAACTTCTGAACCTGCACAGGTTCTTCACTTTTTTTGTTGTCACAGATATGTTGTAAATCTAGTAAACCTAATGGACCCCTTATCACAATAATGTTTGTAAATGAATACATAGGATTTAAAACAAAAGTGAATTAAAATAGTTATCAGAATATTTTTTAAAATGTCATGGTAATATGTGTCTCTGTTGACATATTAAATAAGGAGATCTAGTAGTTGGTCTAATAATTACTGCAGAAATTTTGAAGTAATGAGCGGAAATGACATTTTGAGATATTATTATGAGATGAAAATATCTGTGGTTTCTATCAGTGACAAAAATCACAAGTATTGCTAATACTAATTGGTTTGTTGCCTGATTCATAATCAAAAGAAATGTTAAATTTCAATTAGAAGTTAATGAAACTAAAGATTAAACTCTGATTTTATCTATGGCGTGCAAGATAAGAGCTCCGTAACTAGTGCGTTTCCCAAAACATTGACTGTGTTTATCTCTGAGTAGTGGAAATATGGATGGTTTAAATTTTTCTGCTTATTTTTTATAACCATGTATGGCTATGATTTTTTAATTTATTTGACTAAGCTGGGTCTTAGTTGTGCACGTGCATAATCTTCAATCTTCGTAGCGGCATGTAGGATCTTTAGTTGTGGCATGTGGGATCTAGTTCCCTGACCAAGGATCGAAGCCAGGCCCTCTGCATTGGGAACAGAGTCAGCCACTGGACTACCAGGGAAGTCCCTCTTCTCTTCTGTATTGTTCAAATTTTCCCTAATAAGCAAGCATCACTTTTACCATTATAAAAGACATCACATGATATTTACAAAAACAAAAGGGGTGTATTGCTTGGTGAGATTCAGTATACAGAAATAAAGTTGGAAAACCAAAATAATGCCTGAAGAAAAAGGAAAACAAAATCCTGGATGAGATGGAGAAACTGAACCTGACTTTCATCAGGACACAAGTTGATGAGACCTTTATACCATTCATCTTTATACCAAATTCTTTAATATGCTGCCTCAGGGCTGAAGCACCAAAATTCTTTTAACAGGCCACACAGGCACTCTTGGGCCACATTCCAAGTAAAAAAGAAAAGGGAATCCACACCACAGGTCTCTGTTACTTATGAGTTTAGTAATTTCATTATCCATACCTTCTGTATCCTCCACTCTTGCTAACTAAGCCAGGACTTGTCTGCCTTCTCAGTGCTCCACTTAGTGGTCTGGGAGAGAAAACTAGGCAATGAAATCCAAACTCCTTACCAGGCCCTACAAGACTCTCCTGGTTCTGATCCCTACCTACTTCCCCAAGTTCCAGCTGCATTTCCCACGCATTCGCCTCTGTGACCTATTGATTCCTCCAATAGCCAATCCTGTTTCAGCCTAGGGGGCTTTGTCTTTTCCGGTCCTCCTTCCTGTCAAATTCCTCCTCCAGAGTTCCCAGAGACCAGTCTGGCTCCATATCCTTGCAGCTCTGGTATATTTTATCTGAGACTTTCCTGACTCCCCAAGCCACCCCTGCAGGTCATATTACTGCAATTGCACTCTTTGGAATTATTTCTATATTGTTTCTCAATAGGAAGGAAGCCTCTTGAAGCCAGGGACCTTGTCGATCCTGTTCACCTCTGTACCTTCAGCACTTAAAACGACCTGGCACCAGAGTGAATGAATCAATGAGTGGAATGAACGAATATCTGCTGACTGCCTCCTGGGGGCGTACTCTAGCTTGGAAATAAAAATCAGTTTGTCGAGCGGAAAGCACGTTAATAGCGGTTTTAATCCGTCCACTCAGCCATTGACACCCCCTACGAATCTCGGTGGTATACAAACTTAGAATCCCGGCCGCGCAAGGCGTGGAAGGACTTAACCCCTCAAGAGCCTTGCGCCGCCGTCCGCGCCGAACTGCGGCTGCGCGCCGCCAGCGGAGGGGCGTGGCCAACTCCGCCGTGGGGAAGTGAGTCCAGAGCCAGCGAGAGGACGCTGGAGGGCGCGCTAGAGCGGCGCGGCATGGCCGGGCCTGGGGCGGGCGAGCCGGCCATGGAGGACGAGCGGAGCTTCTCAGATATTTGCGGCGGCCGCCTGGCCTTGCACCGCCGATACTACTCCCCTTCTTGCCTAGAGTTCTGCCTCAGCTGCCCTCGGATCTCGTTGCGCTCGCTCACCGCTGTCACCTGCAGCGTGTGGCTGGCGGCCTACGGACTCTTCACACTCTGTGAGGTAAGGCCGGCCGGCCCCTCCCGGCGATCGGAGTCGGGGGCTCGGGTTTGGAAGGATCTTTGGGGTCTTAGGCTCGAGCCCAGAGCTCTCGCCAGACCCTCCTACAGAGGGCAGAAACTCGCTGGTTCTGGGGACGCCATTCCGCTGCTGGACAGCTCTCGCCGTTCCTTAACGTTGAGTGAACTTTGCGCTCTTGTACTTTATCTCTCCTCCGTGGTCGCTGCTCTCTGCCCTGTGGTTCCACTCAGCATACATCGCGTCCTTGCCTGACAGCCTAAAACGTTAACTTCCATGTGCTCTGTGTAGTACAGGCTCACGGTAGTTCAGTTCCAAGAGTTCAGAGAACTAGGTGGATGGATCGTCCTCACCCATCACTTCCACTCCTCACAGGAATCACTGCTGACAATACCTTTTGCAGTCTTTGAGAAACTGTCTTTGCCTCCACAGTTCTCACACGCAGGTTACGAATCTCTTTTTCAGGGCAGTCTAACCTCCCCCACCCTACAATTGCTACCCCATTTCCAAGTATTTTCTAAAGAACTGTGAGATTTCAGAGATGGGTGGTTTCTGTGCTTAATTTCCAGACTCATTCCCATCAGTATTTTCTCAGGTTCAGTTTTCACACCTCTAAAATGGAATTGATACCTGCTATGGCAACGTCACAGCATTGTGAGGGTCATATGTAGCACCATTGTGACAACTCGCAAATAAAAGGAATCATCCCAATTGCCCTTTTCATTTTTAACTTAGTCTCATATGTAGTGTCCTGAGTGGCATATCTTATTCCAGGAGTGATCTGACCAGAGCTAAGTACAGCAAGCTATTTATTTCTGTAATTTGGGTATTGTTTTCAATGCTGCACCTATTAGTTTTTCTTAAAAAAATTTTTTTTTTTTATTTTGGATGTGGCAGGTAGTTGCAGCTGCCTGCTTATTATAATTGCTCCATGGTCTGTAGGATCCTAGTTCACCCACCAGGGATCCAACACCCATCCACTGCACTTCAAGGTGGATTCTTAACCACTGGACCACCAGGGAAGTCCCCCATTAGCTTTTTGAAAAAGCCACCAGAGCATATTTCAGGGCATGGTAATTTAGTATAGATATACGCAAAATTAAGACCCTTATTTGTATCAGTTGTATCTAAAAGTTCATAAGTCAGTTGAACTGGTTGAAATGCCAGGACAGTTCTTCCTCCTGCCCCCTAAAAAATTTAATATATAATATAGTTGAATTTCAGTACTAGCCTGAGTTCTGTCCACATAGTCATGGGAAGGAGGGAACAGATATTTATTAAATGCCCGCTAGGTGCCAGCGGCTTTACTGAATGCCTCATTTCAACCTTAGGAGAAAACCGAGACTCAGAAAGAGTAGTAACTTATCTGAAGTGATACAACTAGTAAATGGCCTACCGGGGCTTCAAACCCATGGTCGTCTGATGGCTTGCTTAGCAGAATTTTTAAATAGGAGGTTTGTTTTACACCAGCTCCCTTTTGTACTCACCTCTCTCATCCTGGTATATCCTACTTAACCCTCATCAATGTCCAGGGCTAAGCGACCTTATCTTCCTGTAAACTCCACTGCAGCACTTCTCAAGGGCTCTGTGTACCAGAATTTCTGTTTTTCCTCCTATTCAAAACTATTAATCAGTAATGAAGCTCAGCTAGGATAAGAAGAAATCTGTTGAAGGAATTCATTAAAACATTTGGCTTTACTTCAATCCAAACCAATATTGAATTGTTAGAATTTCAGAAAGAAAAATTAAGTATAAAAAAATGCAGGGGTAATAAAGTTTTGGGCACTGATTACTTTATAGGAAAGCTGATACGGGTCAGACCCCCTAAGTAAGCAAATGAACTTACCTACAAAATAGAAACAGACTCACAGACTTAGAAAACAAATTTATGGTTACCATAGGGGAAAGAAGGGAGGAGGGATAAATTGGAAGTTTGGGATTGATATGTACATACTACTATATTTAAAATAGGTAACTAACAAGGACCTACTGTATAGCACAGGGAACTCTACCAAATATTTTGTAATAACCTCAATAGGAAAAGAATTTCAAAATGTGAAGATATATGAATATGTATAACTGAATCACTCTGCTCTACACCCGAAACTAACACATTATAAATCAACTATACTCCAAAATAAAATAAAAAATTTAAAAATAATATTAAAATCCCCTAAGTATATACTGTTCTTCATTCCTTCTTTCCTCCCAGTTTTTGAATTCACAGTTCTATTAGAATTCTAAGTTTTTACCTTACTTATTCCAACCTGGAATGTTCTTCCCCCTTCCTTTTCTCAGCTAAGTATATCTATCAATAATCACCAGCTCCTCAGCACCAGTTAAATCCTGCTTCCTTAGAAGTCTTCATAGGATATTCCTGTGGGCTTTAATCTCTCTTTCTTGCTTTTTCTCTTTCTCTATTAATCCTGTCTTAGTCACTTCTATATCATAGTATTCTCCAAAAATATTTTATATATTTTAATCTTGCCTCTAATAAGTCTGTAAGGGCCAGAACTAAAGTTTATCTCTCTCCATTCTTCCATAATGCTTATTCAGTTCACACTATATACAAGACACTGTACTAGGTACTAGACATTTAATTAACTCAATGTAGGTATTTCTGGGCCCATCAAAGACCCAGCACATAGATTTCTCCATCCTCCATTTGTTAACTAACAAATAATTATCTAGCACAGAGGTCAGCAAACTGTTTCTTAAAAAGGCCAAATAGTAAATATTTTAGGCTTTGCAGGTCTCTGTCTCATATTCTTCTGTTTCATTTTCTTTATCAACCCTTCAAAATGTGTAAAAAACAAACAAAACAAAAACAGTCTTAGCTTAATGTGGACCAGACAAAAGGAGATCACAGGCCCAAATAGTTTCTAGACTTCTTATCTAACTCTTAACTATGTGTTATGTACAAAGAAGTACCAAAGCTGGTCAGTAGTTAAAGCAATAAAAACAGATTTCATTCAGAAACTATTCCAATGGGAGAAAAGAGACCTCAGTATTGAAGGTTGGGTTCATTCTGAATACAGCAGGGACCAGTAGAAATTTATAGCCAAAGAGCAGGGTCAGTGGTCAATGGATGCAAAATTACTAAAAGGAAACATGAGGAGTAAATGGGGGATTCTGGCTAAGTTGATTCGACAGGATTCTTGCTGAAGGCAGGCCGGGGTGATCAGATAACCAAGGTGACTGTCTTCTCTAAACTCACTTAGCAAGAGTCTTGCTACCACTTGGCTGACAAGGCCTGCATTGTTCAACAAGAGTCTGACTGGAGTTAGGTCAAAGAGGGTATCTTCTCAGTAACAAAGATTAGTTAAACACCTCCTGCCCTCAAGGAATGACAGCCATAAATTACTGAATCTCTTGTGATTCTAGGTCCTCAATGATTTTTTTTCCCTGTGCCATCCTTCTAAATAGCTTTTTGGAAAAAAAAAGAAAACAAAGAAACATACCTCAATAGAAAAACACACTTCAACTTCAGAAATGTTAAAAGGTTGTAAATGTGCCTTAGAATCAAAAAAATAAATACCATTTTGGGGGCCCTTAACACAGTCCTTAGTCATTTCAGCTGGTCGGTCAGCCTTAACATATCAGTCAGTCATAACCCAAGGCAACCAAAAGGGCCCTGAATAGTAAGATCTTTATTATTTAACAAAACCAGAAGTCAAGATGAAGAAGGTCTCTAGAGGGCATAAGAAGCTCAGTTGATTTTAGTTTTTTTATCTTACCAATCTTCTAGCCTTTACCTGTCTTCAACCTAGCTTTCCACACAGCAGAGGCCATGTAGTTCTGGGCATCAAAACTTCAGGATGAAGGGGCCTTCTCTTCCTTAGATCTCTTTCTTGAGATGGACTTAGTTTTCTAGAAAGCCCTCCAGCAGACTTCCCCTTATATGTCATTGGCTAGAGTTGTGTCATTGGTCCATTTCTGAACCAGTCGTTGGCAGGAGTATTAGGAAGCCGGAGTGGCTGTTGAGTATTATCTGCTGCACTGTGCTAAGCATTTTATTACTGTTCAGTCTGAGATTTTGCTACATATTTTACTGATGAAAGGTGAGAAGAAAAAATCTAAGTCCTTAAGTTGCAATTTTGGAAGAAAAATCTCAGAGAGTAGTGTGATGGGTATCCTGCTGAGGGAGGTTCTCCTCCCCAGACCTGTCCATTTGCTGTCTGGATGTGTCGTACCATGTGCTTCCCTAGCACTGCAGAGCCCAAATAAAAGTAGCTTCCTCTTCCTTCATGCATGTTCTTCCTATTCATTCACCTCACAGGAGAACAAAGGTTTTTTTCCACATTGTCTGGAACCAGCAGAGAAACACTTGATAATCTTACCGCCTGTGTCTGGCTCTCTCTTCAGAACAGCATGATCCTCTCTGCTGCCATCTTCATCACTCTCTTAGGCCTGCTTGGTTACCTCCATTTTGTAAAGATTGATCACGAGACACTGTTAATCATTGATTCCCTGGGCATCCAGATGACCTCATCCTATGCCTCAGGCAAAGAAAGCACCACCTTCATTGAGATGGGCAAGGTGAAGGATGTCATCATTAATGAGGCTATTTACATGGTAAGTATTTAAAGCAGTAAATGTTGCAGGCCTGCCTAGAGGAGGCAGCCCATGGGGTGTGTCTGGATCTAAACTGAGTCTTCATACCTAAAGTAACTGATGTCACAGAATTAAACTTGAGGGCTCTGTGTACTAGTACTTAGAGTGTTTTCTTTTTGGCTGGCATGTCTTTAAACCATAAAAGTAAACTTCTATTGAAAACATACGCCCTTTATTCTTAAAGAGATGCAGTAGGTTTTCAGGGGTAGGGACTTAGCATTTCAACTTTATTTTCTAGCCCAGCTTCAAAATCATCTCTGGTTGTTGTTGTTTTGTCTTTTTTCCTCTAAAGAAGGAGAATATACCTGTCAGTTCAGAAGCTATCAAGTGTTACTTCATTTATGAAAAGTTTTGAGAAAGAAAACTGAGTTTCACCTAGATCTCTCCTGTTTGGTTTATTTTTCTTACAGCAGAAGGTGATTTACTACCTCTGCATTTTATTGAACGATCCATTGGAACCACATGGGATATCCCAAGTAGTACCCCTCTTCCAGGTGAGCACAGAAGACTTTTCTTAAGTTTCTTCTCCAGAGAAGTCCTTTACCTTACTCCTTCTCTCGGCAGATCCACTGCTTCTTAGGTTCAGTAGGAATGTAATCTTCTATTGTCAAGAATATTTGAGGATTCCTGAGGGCTATTTTTACTAAGAACTAGAATGTTATTTCAGAAATTCCTTTCTGAGGGAGATAAAACTTTCAGAAATATTAGGAACCTATACAAATTTTAGAGCTAATAATACATATATAGCAGCTTCTGCATATGATGTCCGACTCTGTCTGTCTACCAGTATGTGATTCTTGTTATTGTTTAGTCACTAAGTCGTGTCCAACTCGTTGAGACCCCATGGACTGTAGCCCTCTAGGCTCCTCTGTCTGTGGGATTACCCAAGCAAAGATACTGGAGTGGGTTGCCTATTTCCTTCTCCAGGGGATCTTCCCAACCCAAGGATGGAACCTGGGTCTCCTGCATTGGCAGGATTCTTTACCATAGAGTCACCAGGGAAGCCCAATATATGATTTTACATAGATGTTACTAATCTATACAGACTGCTATACACTATTTTGGTGTCTTACTTTTTTTTTTTCAGTTAACTCTTTTTTTTTAATTGAAGGATAATTGTTTTACAATGTTGTATTGGTTTCTGCCATACAACAATGTGAATCAGTCATAATTGCTTTAATATATATTTTTTCATGTATCTACAAAGCCATTATACTTATTTTAAATAATTATATCATCATGTCAAATATAAGCTTATTCAGCCACATCATTTGCTAGCTTTTAAAACCACATCCAAATTATTTGTTTTCCTCTTATAAAAAACACAAACATAATTATGATAAATTATTTTATAGGTATATGAAGTTATGTATGCAGTTAATTCTGCCTCACTGACTTTTTCACAAAGGATTTAAGGCAGCTAAGCTAAAATTCTTTTGCATTATAGCTCAAAATTTTATTAAAGCTTAAGCTTATGAATACTTTCATAGATTTTAATATAATAGTGTTTGAGATTTGGCTCTAGAGATTAGACAACTTTACCATACTTCTGGGAATTTGTGCTTGTTTTTCTGTAGTCTTGTCTAACAGTAGTTTTAGCTATTTTTTAGTTTAGTGTATGGTTAAAGGAATTCAGAGTTACTAAGTATTTGTATCTCTTTAAATAACAGACTTTTATATTTCCTTGTAAGTATTACCTATCAGTATTTTCTCATTTTAAACTATCCATCTCCTCTATTAGTCAAGCAGATACTGCATATTGATTATGCATTGTAACAATTTATTTTAGGTAGCCAACTTTTATTAAATATGCTTTCCACATACATTTTTCCCATTCTGTGGCTTTTCTTTTGACTGTATTATATTTCATTATACAAAATAATTTGCAATATTTACATATTAAAGTGCCCTTCTTGTCTCTGAGAGCTGCTTCCCAGCTTGTGACACTTCCCAAGAGGTCTGTCCTTGTTACTCCTCTTTCTTGCTCTTAGGCGGAGATCATGCAATTTAGACAGATTAAAAACTGTCTTTTGAGCTCCTGCTTCCCACAGTTCACAGGCTGGGCTGTGGGCCTGGTTAGGGATTACTCCCAGCAAAGTCCTGTGAGGCCTGAACTTCCACCTCTCTGAGCCCACACCTGTGCCGTTTAGACCCCCCGGGTTGTGGGTGAGAGATCAAGGTTGCACATGGATGCAACACCACTAATCAGTCTCTTACGTTCATCTTGACTCTGCATTTCTCCCCTTTGGAATTCAGAGTGCCAAGCCCCGGCTGGACTGCTTGATTGAAGTGTACAGGAGCTGCCAGGAAATCCTGGCACACCAGAAAGCCACATCAACGAGCCCATGAGTCCCAGCATTCAGAAAGCCAGTATTGTCTTCCAGAGGAGATGACTCCTAAGCCACAGCGGCTGGCTTATTTTCTGTATTTTAAACCTTCAAGTGGACACAGTCAGAGGAACCAGTATGGATGTCGTGGATCTCAGAGCCATAGAGCAGGTGACTGGAAACCTAACTTATTGTGTGATATTGAGCAAAGTATTAATGTATATTTTAGTGTTCCTCTTGTAAGGTTTTATTTTACCAGTTGAGGGGAGACCTCAAAACTGTGTTAGGAGTAATGTTGACTGAGTGCACTTTGTGAGCACACTCAGGCTTACTTTTTGTTGGAATTGATAGAAAATGGGAAACTGACATCAGCTCTTTTGATAAAGATAATTTTTCCAACTGTGCAGTGTCCCTGTATAAAAGTTAAGAAAGAAAATAAGCAAGCCCTTCAGGGACTGGTTAGTAGGAAGCAATGTTCTACAAAAGACTAGTCTGTCCACCTAGCTCCTGTACAGGGTTACTTTATGATGATTCTCTTAATAAACAGAACTTCTTCCAAAACATAACACCACTACTTGGTTCAGAAAGCTGCTTTTTATTGACAAACATGATCGTGGCATTTCAGTCAAGGGTGTCAAGCACATTAATACTCCTGTTACTCAGCATTGTCTATGACTCCAAAAACTTCTTTTGCCAAGAGGGATGAAACAAAAAGCCAGACAGAAATTTGACTTTTGTTCCCAGACATGTTGAAGGATAAACATACATACTATAAAAGCCTTTGTTTATAAGGCAGTTTCTTTTGTATAAAGTCAACAAACTAGGGAGGATTCCTGAAGGGCTGGGAAGAAGACAGGGCAGGGAAAACAGCTTGACCCACTAAACTCAGTAGAAACACAGCTCCATTCCTGCTTACTTTTTCTTTGGGATTTTTTTTAACTCCTGACATCAGCTCTTTTGAAAAAGATAATTTTTCCAACTGTGTGGTATCCCTGTATAAAAGTTAAGAAAGAAAAAAAGCAAGCCCTTCAGGGACTGGTTAGTAGGAAGCAATGTCCTACAAAAGTCTAGTCTCTGTCTACCTAGCTCCTGTGTTCTGTACAGGGTAGTTCTGTACAGGGTCCTGTAGATGATAATATCCTTATTTGCCTTAGAGATACTCAAGATATTACAAAACCAGAGCTGTAACTTCTGCCTTTTACACCAGCCCTGGAAGGGTTATTCAGGAGCCTGTGGGATATGTGACATGTGACTTGTTCGAGGTAGAAATGTCTCAGCTAAATTCCAAATCCTGGAGGAAAGGGAGAAACCAAAATGGGAGGCAGCTATAAAATTGCCAGCCTGGCAAAGTCCAGTTCATTTAAAAGAGGCAGACACTCTGATGTGCTGCCTTTTTCATCATGCTTCTCAGTTTAAAGGGTGAGAGAGGGGAAGCTTACAGCAGCTGAGGTGTTCAGATAAACTAGTTCCAGCCTTGCAGTTTTCGCAGTGTGCCCCGACCACACACTTTGTTGGGGTTAAAGGCTTGGTTCATGGATGCTATTGCTACACTCATATAGTTTGTTCAGAACTTTATTGAAAAATGATAAGGCTGTCTTAGAGCTATGAAATAAAACTCAGTTTCTCCAGTGTTGGAAAATCAGAGTATAAATGAACTCTTTCGTCTTTTTTTTTTCTGTCGGGAGGGCGGAGATAAGATCATCTCTGCACTCAACAGCAGGGTCTCACTTGGGGGTGGGGAGATATTGGTATCGTCAGGAAGGCAAAAGGCCAGCGCAAGTTCGCCAGAAGTCTTAAGCAAATCCAGGCTCACAAGCCTGGAGGGGGGGTCTTCTGTTTCTGAGTTGTTTTTGGTGGCCTCACAGAGTAGCAAAGAGCAGGATGCATTTGCTTGGTCTTTCAATGAGCAGGGGAATAAGTGATGCCCACCTTCTACAGTAGTAAGCACAGCTTTCACTGAGCCCTGTCCAGTCGTTAAAATGAGACAAGGAGAGGCCAGGGTGGACCCACCCCTGCCCTTGCTTGTACTCAGTTGGGCTGGTGGTCCAGTGTGAAGAGACCAGCTTCACTCTCGGGGGACAGCACCTTGTCCTGCAGGGACAGGGGCCGCTGCCCCGGCAGGGCGCCACTGATGCCTCGTATGCAGCAGTGGAAGGGGAAAGGTGGGTCGACTCCTTTGTCTCCAGCCCCGCCAACACCTCTCCCATGTGGGAAAGGAAGTCCAGCCTGAGTGAGTTCCAGGCTTTTGTTGAAGTTCAAGTGTATTGGAAGTTCTAGTCCTCTCCCGTTCAGGGATGTCAGGAAAACTTCAAGTATAAATCCCTGCGTGAGGACCATAGACAATATAAAAAACACTAATCTCCCTGAGAGTAGCAGTGCAGGAAAAGTGACGTACAGCACTGATGCCCTCAGTAACCAGGGACAGTGGGCCAACCAAACAGCGTCCACAGCTCAGTACTTTTGTGGGGGTGGGGGGAGTGTTTTTTATACTGGGTCTGGATTTTTAAAGGTTGGCCCTGGAACATGATAAGGCACCTGGAGAGTAAAGGCTTCATGGACACCGAAGTACACATTTCACAGAACAACTGGGGTGGGTTGTGGGGGGCTATCAGACCCATCACAGTAGTATCACACTCGAGGATACATGTCTCTAATCCCAGAGACACCAGGTGGTGGTGGGGGAAGGGCAGGAGAAATATTCACAGCAATGTTGGCCCTTTGGCAGCACAGGGAACAGAAGCAAAGAACTGTCGTCCATCTAGTTCCCATGGCTGGCAGGCAGCAGCAGGGGTGGTGGGTAGGTTCACAACTGTGGAGCAGTGGTTCATGTAGCTGGCCAAGATGAAGGTCACCTCTGCAATCTAAGGAGACAACAGAGAAATGAAGGAATGGAACTAGCTTTGGCTTGAATCCTGGCTATCTCTCTCACTAGCTGTTGCACTGGGTACATAAGCTTCTTGGGTTTTGCTTTGTCTCTTAAATACCCACCCAGGGTGGAAATGTCCAAGAGGGGATGTCATTACTGTGAGGTTCAGATAACCAGTGAAATGGGCGTTTGGAGTCCACAGTACCTCCTGAAAACAGGAGGACCAACATTCCACTCTGGCTGTCTCCAAGCCGGGGCAGGCGGCCTCCCTGGAGGAAGGGACCTGCATGTCCTCTCCTTCGGCAGGGGCAGTATTAAAGGAGGAGGTTTGTCAAACTCCAGCTTTAGGATTAAAACAATAGGGTTTCCAGCTGCTCAGAAGGGAGCCAGAAACTATAAATCAGAACTTCGGTTTCAGAGTCTCTGGAATTGATATTTTTGCCAATCAACATTTCCTGTCCCAAGTGGGAACAAGGCCCTTAAAGCAGTCTTTGGGCCTTCTTCAAAATCCCAGGGAAGGGGGAGCCTGTGCTGACTAGCCCACTTGTGACAAGTGCTGGGACAGCAGAACCCAAGGCAAGGTGAGAGTGCATAGAGGAGGAAGCTACCCTGGGCCTGGGCCTGCTGCAAGGACGAGCAGCGAGAGGCCCCCCAGCTCAAGCTGCCTGGTGCTGCAGCTGACAGAACGGAAGAAGTAACGTGAGGAGTGTCCCACCAGCCCCTTTACCTACCAGCCCAGTATCCTCAGGAGTACTGATGAGAGACAAGGCCAAATGTTTTTGTTTGGGACGGGGCCCTTCTGGAGTATTATCACAACCTCAGTTTCCTTTCTATACTCCAAGCCCACCTCATCATACCCAATCAGCATCAAATGTTCTAGCAGCTTGCAGGCCCACCTTGGGAGCAGCCATCCGGAAGATGAACTTCTCAACGTGGCCTTTCCCAGAGCTCTGGGCTGGGAGGGATCTGATCACAAGCATGAAGTCATCTCGGCAGCCACCAAAGGTCGTCACCGAAGAGTAGGGATAAGTGACGTGCACTTGCTGTGAGAAGTGATCCAGTTAGTTCCTGGGTAGCTCTCCCCCTGCCTCCTGAGCTGGGAGTCTCGTCAGACCAGGAAAGAGAAGTCTGAAGAGGCCACACTTTGGAGATCTCCATTCAAATGTCTATAGCTGTGTCTAGACTAGAGGACAGCGGTGCTTGGGGTTGGGGCATGGGGGGTAGTGGGGGCAGAGCAACCACGGTCACTCAGCTGAGGACTCTGAGTGCAGAGAGGAGGAGCCAGGGAGCCAGCCCTCACCCTCCCATACCATAGTGTTGTGGTCCAAGATGCTGACTCCATCCTCATTCACAGCAATCCACACCAGAGCGCTCTCCTTGGAAGATAGCTGTGCAGGCTGGGGGAACAGGAAAATCCCATCAGACCGAGTCACAGCTAGGATTCTGAACCACTACAGCTTTCTGAGGTAGAAGGCACATCCAGGGATCTGCTAGGCACTGATTTCCAACTTTTTTCTCCTTTTTGGAAAACACAGAAGATGGTATTTGTACAGCATGCTGGATAAACAGTCTGCTCGTGGCAGGAGGCATCTGGCTTGGAGCTCTGGCCACTTACGAACTACGCTGAGTGGGGAAGGGTATCACTTTCTTGCAGTACCCACAGCCCACCCTGCTACGGAACAGAGCACAGCACACTCTGTTCCTACTGCAGAGGCCAGCCCTGGCTGTTTAGTCACAGGCATGGAGAACAGGCTGTCTTCTCCTGGCTCTCAGAAACTGAAAGCATTCCACCCAGTTTCTCCCAGCACCAGTGCATCCTGCTTCAACCAATTTTCTAGGGATTATTTTTTTTAAAAAATCAGGAAAACAATAGTGCAACCTTAAAGGCTTTAGGCCCTACCAGGGAGAAAAGTGACTATTTGGTGGACAAGTCCTAGAATGACTAATTTTCTCTGCCAGGGCTGCATGAGGGCAATCTATATTTCCTATCTCTTCTACCCAGAAGGCTGGGAACAGAGATGGATATGTCTCTTTCATCAGGAGCTTTCCCCACCCTTCCAGGCCAAGAGGGTCCCCATGTTATATGCCTTTATAACACCCCTGTACTTTTCCCTCATGGCACTGTGACAACTTGTAAAAAAAATTATATATGTATTTAGAGAGAGAGAGAATTATTATTTGATTAATGTGGACCTCCCCTACTAGATAGAAAGCTCCATGAAGGCAAGGACTGTGTTGGATTTGCTTATGTCTTGCAACCGCAAACAACTAGCACAATGCCTGAGACATAATAGGAGCTCAACAGTTCTTCGTTGAATGAATGAGTGAATGTCTACTGTCTGATCTGTATCCTCAGTGAACAGGATCATGATCCACCATCAAGGACAGGACACTCTGTGTGATTATGTACAAAGTTCACACATACCAGATACACAGTGAAGAAAAGTTCCAACTGAAATTACTGTTGGCCACCTGGCCTTCATGCAGGAGAAATAAACTGTTACCTGCATAGTCACATCCCCCGTGGCCACTCTAGGTCGGTGGAGATGTGTTTGTTTAGGTTATTATACTAATATGTCCTTTCAAACTTCTTTTCAAATGAAAGCACTCTTGAGAGGGATGTCACATCAAGTCTGAACCCTGCTGTGAATTAGCTGACTCTATCTTTTTTTTTTTTCCAGGGGTAGGATTGAGAAAGAAGTCAATAAAGGAAAGTTGAGGGTCACCCAGAAATAATCCTGGTCCAAAAGCAATGAGTCACAATGGCTCTGGACCAGGGAAAGCTTGCAGCAGGCAAATGGGTGGAGAGATTGCGACCCCTAGTGGTTGCTAGTGTGCGGGCGGGCGCTACAGACTGAACTGGCTCAAACCTGATGGAATCCCCGAGGAACTTAAGGGAGTTTCTGATGGTATGGTGGGCTTCCAGATGGGATGGTGGGCTTCCAGATGGGATGGTAACCACTCCTTCCACTGGAAACGTTCACACTTACCTGAGCAGCAAAGAGCTTTGCACCAAAGAGGGGCCATTTCCGGGCCACTGTCAGGTAGATGCGGATGCACTCAGGAGAGGAGCAGCCTTGCAGTGCCGCCCACTTCGTGGTCAGCTGATCTGCCAGGTGCCTGGTTTGGACAGACAGAGAGACAGGGTGCCATGTTTCTGTCGCAGCTCTGAGGTTTCCCCGACTCTGTAGCCCTCCCCACAGTGACTCCCTGCAAGACCCTGCAGCCTACCTCAGCTGTTCAGGGGGGGCCCCGTGTCTGTAGCGCCTTGGGTAGAACCTGTCCAGGACCTGCTGGAGATGATGCTGAGCCTTGGCAGAAGGTGTACCCCCAGGTCCTGGCAGGATGGGCCTCTCCAAGTCCCCGTACTCTACCTGCAGTAGAAGCATGCGGAGGGACAAGTCAGGAAACTGGATGTGGATAGGGTGTGGATGGGGGCCTGCTGAGAGAGGTGCAATAAACCATCATTTCATTCCTTTATTGGTGAGGAGGGAATGGATGGGAAAAAAACATTTCTTGTGAACAGACCCTTTATCTCAAGTTTCACAGACACCAGAGAAAAAATCTTAGGGTCTTAGAATATTAAAGATTTCTCAAGTTCAACTTTCATTTTGCAGCTGAAGTTAAGTGCCTTATCCAAAGACATAGCTAATTAGTGGCAGACAACACTACAGAAATTCTGGCTTCTAATCCCAAACTATGGGATACAGGGCTGAAGATGCTATAGATCCTACAGTATAGCAGTGTTTCAAATGTGGCCACTGAAGTCAGATGCTTGACTCAAATCCCAGCTCTGCCATTTACCAGCTTTGAAACCATGATCAAGTTAAACTCTGTTTAGTTTACTCTCCTACAAAGTAAGGGTGAGAACTAAATAGGGTAATGCATATAAAACATTCAGCACAGGGCCCTCTCTAGCATATTCAGTACATGTTTATTAAAGATCAACTATTATTATTTCCCCTTTTTCTCCAGCATATAAATCCAGACTCTTTCTTAGGGGAAACATGAAGGCATCCCAGATGCCTTTGGCAAGACCGCCTCCTAAAGGGAACAGGGAGAAGAGTCAAAGCTTGAATGCACGTTCCTTTTCCCAGTTCTCACTGCAGTGTTTGACAGCTGGTGAGGACACAATTTACAACATACATTATCTAAGAATCATAGTACAACACTGTAGGGGCGGCAGTAAGGGATGTTTGCTTTCAGAATACAGAAGAGAACTAAAGGATAGATAAGAAAAGTAAGTTGGCCAAGATCTCACAGCAGTTAGGTGGCTGGATTCAATCCTAGGCCCCTGGGTTCCACACTCGCAGTGCGTGTCTGCAGTGAGGCGCTCTGCTAGGTAAGGAGTCAGCAAGGCCACCCTCTCTGGCAGCTCAGAACCTGCAGAATCTTCTGTTTCCCCAAGTGTGGTGCATTCCGCCTGTGAGTCCAAGACGGTCCCCTGACCCTCCCGATTCCTGAACAGAACCTTACCTGAGCCATGAGGGCAGCCATCTCCAGAGCCAGCTCCTTGTTGACAGGAAACCTCCCTGCCACTATCTCTCCGTTAGTCTGGGAGGCGAGCAGCAGACGCTCTCGCTCTGTCTCGCCTTTGACTTGACTCCGAAAATACAGCCTACAGGAGAGAGAACGAGAAGCCAGGACTCAACTGGAATCCTGAACAGATGAGTCTGTCTCTGCCCTGTTTATCTTGATTTCCAAAGAAAGAAACTACTCTTTTTATACCATTTGTAAGTCTGTTTTCCACTGCCTCCAGAAAATTTAACCAAGCATGACACAGAGAAGATATGGGCCACCAGATCTCACAGCAACAGGAGAGTGTGGTTAATTCTGAATTCACCTTTAGACTTACTGGATTAGGTGAGGGGAACCTGGTACATGGTGCATGCATGCTAAGTCGCTTCAGTTGTGTCCGACTCTTTGCAACCCTATGGACTGTAGCCTGCCAGGCTCCTCTGTCCATGGGATTCTTCAAGCAAGAATACCAGATTGGGTTGCCTTGCCCTCCTCCAGGGGATCTTCCCAACCCAGGAATTGAACCTGCGGTGTCTTGCATCGGCAGGCAGCTTCTTTACCATAGCGCCACCTGAGAAGCCCGTTTTTCATAGTTTACTAGGGAAGTGGATGAGTTAAGATTCCAAGAGGCTAATGGAAATTATTTGCCTGGAGACATATCTGAGATGAAATTTTCTTACTCAAAGTGATATAAAGTCAGGATGGCTGCTGTATTTCCTGGAATTGGTACAGGAGCAATTTATTCTTTAGCCTTAAATATATAGTGCTCAAAATCTTCCTCTCTTAATGTAGCACATGTAGCCACCTGAGGAAGCTGGCTGGGGGTCAGGGGTGTATGTATGTGTTTGCATGCATGTGTGAGTGTGCAGATACAGTACAGGGACCGAGAGCTTGAGCTGTGCAGGGTCTCACAGAGACCAGCAGAGCCAGCCTGGGCCCCCAGCTAATGACCCAATAGGCAGTGTTATATCTGGGGGCCTCATGCTCGGTTCCCGCCTTGGGCAGCCCTCAGGACCTGTTCTTGCACATCAGTTTCACAACACGCGTGCCACCCTCAGCCTTTCCGGTGTGCAGCTCCTTCAGGGCCTGTTCCCACTTGGAGATGGCATCACAGATCTGCAAGATGCAAAAGGGCATAGTCAGAAAAGCCCCTGATGGGGGGCAGAAGGTCCAGTCATGCCTGGACCCGGGCAGAGCAGGATGACCATTCTCCATCTGGACGCTGACCTGAGGGGGATTCATGCTCCCAGGACCCACGGTGCCAGCGACTTCCTTACAGAGGTGGAGCTCTGAGGGCGGTGTGAGCAGCAAACCATGGAACACTGCCAGCCACCGCCTTAACATCTGAGGCTACCTCCCGAGGCTGGGCAGGCCCCAGTCAAAAAACATGGCCCCTTATCACCAGCTCCACTTTCCTTCCACCAGCCGCCATTCTCCTCCTCAACAAGTATTACCAGAGGCCTACTGTGTAACTAAGCCTTACAGATGCCAGGCATTTACAAAGAAGGTACATGGCATAGTTTTTCCAGGCAATGGTAAAAGACTATAGAAGCCTTTGTCCTGTCACCATAAAGAAAGCAGACACTGAAGCCAAAACCCTCATCCTTATCAACTGCTCCAGCACATTCCCACAAATACTCAGCATGCCCTGCAGTTCTAACCCCAGACCCGAATGCAACACAGGGCTCGAATCCCACTCAAAGTCCATACAGAAGTACTGTAAAGATCTACCTTTTTATGATGGAACCTGTAAGCACAGTAGGGGCCTTGGCAGTTGAGGTAAGAGCGAGTGGCCAGTGTGCAACACAAGATCCGCTGGGTCCAGCATAAAGTTGTCTGTCTATGTGTGT
Organism: Giraffa tippelskirchi; assembly: GCF_054371585.1. Taxonomy (NCBI): domain Eukaryota; kingdom Metazoa; phylum Chordata; class Mammalia; order Artiodactyla; family Giraffidae; genus Giraffa; species Giraffa tippelskirchi. The sequence goes on along the minus strand of NC_137281.1, from coordinate 139,664,155 downwards.
CTGTATGCAACTGGTAGGGGTCTCTGCCCAGGTAGGGCTGATGCTGACAAGCACCTCCCTCTCCTTCCAACACTGAGCTGAGAGGCAGCTTTTCCCCCCAGAAGCTGAAGAGCCTCTCAAGGGAGGGAGGGAAGTGGAGATCTCTCCAGAGACAAGGGCAGAAACAACTCTGCCTGTATGGGCTCATTTTAGGATGGAACAGAAATGCTGGCCTGGGGGAATGCCTCGGGCTAGTCTCCAACAGGCTGGGAACACAAAATCCTGAAGGCCGAGGTGGCACAGGAGGGGCTCAGTTGGCTTGGGGGTGGGGGGCATCACCTTGACACTCCCCTGCAGGCAGTGTTCCAGGTCCCTGCCAGAAGGGTCATCCGTGAAGAGGGCAAAGCCCGAATGGGAGGACTTCCTCATGCCTGTCTCCTGGTTTAGCCGTTGGAGAAACTCGTCCACGGTGGAGGAGCCATCAAAACCCACCACCTGCCGGGAGAGGGGCCAGTGGAGAGGTCAGGGCCCAGGAGATGGAAAGGCGTGACTGAAAGAAGCAAGTAAAGTGAAAGTCGCTGAGTCGTGTCTGACTCTTCGCGGCCCCATGGACTATAGCCCGCCAGGCTCCTCTGCTCATGGAATTCTCCAGGCCAGAATACTGGAGTGGGTTGCCATTTTCTTCTCCAGGGTATCTTCCCAACCCAGGGATCAAATCTAAGTCTCCTACATTGCAGGTAGGCTCTTTCCGACTGAGCTACCAGGGAAGTCTGAAAGGGCGATCACAAAGACCAAAGGAAGCTGGTTTCCGTGTGGAGTGCTGAGTGCTTAAGGGAGGAGCCTGCCCACAGTGAACTGCAGTCCCACATGCTATACTATACGCTTTTGGGGGGCCCTTTCCCAGGCCACTCTCTTGGTCAGTGTCTCAGCTTCCCTGTTCATGCAGTGGGTTCAAAAGATCCACCTCCCAGAGCCCGAACAGTGAAGCACTTCTGCGATTCAAGCTCCTTCCTCCCTCCACACTGGCGCAAATGGCCCCACTTGCCCTCTAAACCCCAGGCCTGTCCTTCGGCTGGTCTGTGTGTTAAGGTCTGCTGGGCCTACGGAGGCTCAGCACCTTCTGGCCCAAAGGTGTTCTCCTCTGGGTCAGTGACATGAGAAGACTCAGCTCAGGAAGCGTGGCAGCCCGGTCACCTGGTAGGTCCCGTTGGCGAAGTGCACGGGGATGCTGAAGGGCAGGGAGTGGTGGAAGGGGTTCCGCAGCAGGATGGACACCACCTCCATGCGCGATGGCCTGGCCTCCCGCTCCCCGGTCTGCAGCGTTCGCTCCACCGCCCGCTGGCAGTACGTGGCGTACTGGCCGGTTTCATTTCTAAAAAGACAGGCGAAGGGAAAAAGGAACACTGGGGAATCCACTCACCCCCGGCTCGCTACCGACATATAACCTGTAGGACTGAACCTGCAGCTGGGAGGCTGTGATAGGAGCCTCGAAGACTGGGGCTAGGGTGTTAATTTGTTTTTCAGGGTCTATTTGCTGCAGGCTGCTAGCACGGCTATTTTCTGCGGGAGCCCAAAAACATGGCAACGGAGAATGAAACTATGGAGACGATGTGGGGGCACAGTAGCTTCACACTAGAGCTCCCACAAAATACCCATGCCTACATGGACTGGCATGTCGAGGAGCCCAGCATGCCCAGATCGCCATGTGCCCATCGGTGTATGTGCTGACGGGCAAAGTCTCCATGGCCACCACACAAATCCCAGGGAGCAGGGGTGATCTGATCCACCCTGGTCTCCCTCGGCATCCCTTTCAATCATGCCTGTCAGTAACGCCAGAGGGGTGCTATCTCACCTGGGATCCGCATGGCGCTGGAGCTGCTGCTTGACGTACCAGAGGAAGTGGTGCTGAGGCAGGAAGAGGGGGGCGCACAGAGCCAGGAGCTGCCAGCACTGAGGGGGAAGGAAGTGCGGGGTGAGTGCTGGGTCTGCGTGCCACTGCCATCATGGTCCTGAGCTGCAGAGCCTTCAGCAGCCCCTCCAAACCACAGCCCCCAACCTCCTGTGGGCACCTGTGGGCCAGCTTGGCCAGGCTCCGTCCAGAACTGCAGTCACACAATCTGTGTGCGGACGTCCAGGAGGGGCACAGAGAGGACAGCGGGACAGCTTTGTGCCCTGAGGCCGCCTGCTGGCCGCCAGGCTCGGAGGATATGTACCCAATCACCTCCTTCCACCTTTCCCACCTCCTGGGCAGCCCTGGCCCACGGCTGTTCTGCCCCAGGGACACCCACCTGCATGAGGGAGTACTTCTGTGGCGGGCGGCAGCTGGTCTGCTTCATGAGTTGGCAGTAGATCTCGTTCTGTAGCTCGGGGTGAACCAGGCAGACCTGCAGTGCCGTCTGCGCCAGGGACACGTGGTAGTCCACCGAGGCAGCTTCCACGGGCACGTTGATGAAGAGCTGGCAGGACTGCAGGGAGATGACGGCGGGCTCGGGCGGTTCCTTTGACGACTGTCCTCTGTGGCTGGGACAGACTGGGCTGTCCCCCCAACCCCCTCAGAGCTCAAGGGAGGCCGCAGTTCACTACAGACAGCGCTTTCTCGGAGGGAGCATCCTTACTGCTTGAGAATATCTATGCTTACTGAGATGGCTACTTTGGGAGAGGACCTTTCCTTCTTTAAATATTCCCATTACATAAACAAGACATATTCATTTTTTTAAAAAGTAGAATATTCAGAGGGGAACAAAGAACATCCTAAAATAGGCCAGAACCTCTCAGGTCCAGAAGCAACAGAAACCTGCCCCTTCCCACTGTGCACTCCAGGAGGAGGGCAGCTCTTCATTTCAAGGGTGCTCCCCAAGGGCCCAGGGTGATGTCCCAGAGCTTCCAGCATCTTCCCCATAAAGGACACTGTGGGAACCCTGAGGGACTGTCTCCCATCCTCTTCAGATCCCTCTGCAAGCTACCCCCCTAAACTGCCTGGGTCTCCATCACCACGGTGGGCAGAACTGCTCTGGATAGAGCTGAGATGCAGGGCAAGGGCGCCAACCGCCAGTCTATGGGCCTGGGCTCAGCTCCCACTTTACCTTGAAGAGCTTGACAGCCTCCGTCTGCAGGGCCTCGGAGGGCAGGGTGGTGAGGGAGGTGTACAGCCCGTCTTTGCTGTAGCACAGCATGGGGTGCCTCCAGAGTGGGGAGTCTGCCCGGAGCACAGCACCAGAGAGCAGCAGCAGTCAGCACTGCGGAGGGAATATGCCCCCACCCCACCCCCGCTCTGATCGGCAGGGAAGACAGGGCTTTCAGTCTGGACACATGGGTTGTGCTGCGTTTATACCCACAGAGCGTGGGCTGGGCAGATGTGCACTGTATTTATTCAGCACACTCAGAAGCACGGCTTACAGGAAGGTGGCTACTGCTGGGTTCGTGGGGCTGCAGTAGGAGTGAGTGTGCAAGGTGTGGGCATCTGAATGTAAGTGTGTGTGTGTATGCAGGGGAGGCCCCCTCCTTGCAGTGTCAGGTCTGGATACAGGAATGTGTATCAGCCTGGAACAAACAAGCCTTGGAGCAGCAGTGGAGCAGTGTGTGTGTGCTGGGAGCCCTTAGGTCCTTAGGGTCCTGAGAATCAGTAGCAAAATACAGACTTCTAAATGCTCCAGGCTCAGGTCAGCCTGATCCTAACTTCATTTATTAACCACCTCTAACTACAGATTAACCAGCCACCTTCTTTCCTCAACCCTCTGTCCAGCCAGCAAAGTTGCAGGGAACAAAGTAAAACATTGACTAAGTGTCTGCTCCCCAGACAACTCCCCCAGATACTGAGTGGTCTCCCCAGTATCCTCACCAGAAACAAGGCCCTGGAGCATGGCACACGAATGCCCTTCTGTGGCTCAGATGGTTTCCAAACAGCTTCAGGGTACGGTCGTGCTTTCTTGGGGTTCCCAACCACCAATTACTAAGCTACTGCCCTCCAACCCAGCAGTGATGGCTACCCTTGCCTTACCTGGGTCTCCCTCACCATCCTTCAGCTTTCCAATGAGCTGCTCATAGGCAGTGCCCACCTTGGCACTGCTGCCACCTGTAGCCACCGTGAGGTGGTAAAGCCACGTATCCTGGAAGAGGATGGAAAGCCAGCTGATGGGGCCGGGCTGGGAGAGAATGGAGGCAGGACCTCCAAGGGAGCTTCCCTGAAGGGGCCAAGTCCAGGGTGATGCTCAGCCTGCTTGGCTGGCACAAGCTGAGGCCGTTGGTCTCAGAAAGACTTGGGATTGAATGAATATGAACCTAAGTTCCTAAGCTTGTGGTCCCCTCAATCTCATGGCCCCAGTGAATAGATGTTGGTTGCTGGGAATGAACCCAGTACAAGGAGTATTCCCAATCAGGAAATGTGAGTTGCCAACATGTCTAGGAGGAAAATAAATATGAATTTGGGGAATCTCAGGGAAGAAGGAAGGAAGATGAGAATCAAAAGGTTGAGCTTTGCCATGGAGGCCCAGTCCCCTCCCTCACCTTTTCATGCTTGGTTCCAATGAGGAGGTAGGTGGGGCTGTGCTCCGGGGGGTGGATCACCAGGGTGTAGTGGGAGGACAGCAACCGCCGGGTTCCTCCAGCCTCATAGTCCTCGTCTGAGTCACAGGATCGATCTACTTCCTCTATGCGCGCGTCCCGCACAGGCAGACGGCCCAGGGGTCGCTGCAGGCAGGAGCCTTGCATGAATGGAAGGGCTGGCAGGGACAGAGGAGTCTCCTCTCTCTGAACCTCAGGGCTTACAGGGCTGGGGATCAAGGAGATGGATGACAGGATGGGGAAGGGGAGACAAAGCTCCCTGGCTGAGGTAGGCCTGGAGGAGCACAGACATACCACACAAAAACAACCTGTGGGCCTTGCACACTGGTCACACACTCAAGAGAGGGATCCAGCCACTAGCTTCATGCTGGTTATAGGGTTTGGGGGGCGCCTTCCATCAGGACATGGAACCACAGGAATGTGGTCTTGGGGAAGCTGTCGGGAGGCCAGGAAGTACCTTGTCCTCATGGCTTCGATAGTAGTAGAAAGTTCTCCCAACAAGAGCACACCAGACCAGCTTGGAGTGGCCATGCTTGACCTGCAGGTCAGAGGGGAAGCAGCATTATCAGAATCAGATGACCCCAGAAGTAAATCTCGGACTGGCAAAGAGAAGCCACAAGCAGACAGATCTCAAAACCCCTGGTTCAACTCAGACCCTTAGGTCAATTCCAGGTCAAACTCAGATGCCACCCTGATTCTCAACTAATGGAACCAGCCCTTTCACAGCGAGGGTCCACGGCCACAACACCCCCATTTATTCTCATTTGAACTGCCATTAAAAGGTCGACCTGACCAACCAGATGTCCTGTCCCAGGAATATGACCACAAGAAGAACTTGTTAGTCAGCAAGGGCTAGAGTTGGGAAGGCAGGGCCACCGTGGGCTGAAGCTCTTGGGTAAATGTAATCTTGAAGTGTAAAAATGCTGCACATGGGCAGAGGAGAGGGCCGTGAACACAGACGGGACAGGAAGGCAGAGGGAGAGCCCCAAGCACAGAGCTGCTCACACATCACTCCTGACAGCATCTTGGCCTAGTTACTGTGCTTCCCTGTTAACGTCCCCTTCCTTGGGGTCAACAAGTGCTTCTCAGCTCCCTGCAACCAGAAAGGCCCTAATTAAAATGTCTTTAGGGATTTCCCTGGTGGCCCAGTGGTTAAGACTCTGCACTTCAGCTGCAGAGGGCACTGGGGTCGATTCCTGGTCAGGGAACTAGGATCTCGCGTGCCAAGTGGCACGGCTCAAAAACAAACAAATAAACAAAAAATGTCTCTAGGGCAGCCTGAGATATTATGAGTCTTTGGCCACGCCTGCCTCACTGAGGTCACAGCTTCCCTCTAGCCATACTGAGCTGTGGTGGGTACAAGGCAGGGGTGGGGGCAACTTCTAATGACCTCAAAATGGGTCCAAGACATTCCTTTCCCTCCTCTGTCTTGAGAACAGCTGTTGTTCTAACAACCTTGATCCCTATTTTTCCAGAGAGTCATTCACCATCACCTTATGTGGCTCAGACCACAGGTAACCAGTGTGAGGAACCTTCTGCAGAAAGCTGTGTCAGGAGGGGACCCCCCACCCCTGGGACTCACTCCTGGCTCCCCTGACTCTCAGGAGGCCCACATGCCTCCCCCATCCCCCCATCCGTACCTTGGTCAGCCAGCCCTTCACGGTGGGCTTGGTGCCCCCCTGAGGTGGGGCTGGAGGCCCAATGGCCTGGACCTTCAGCAGGCTCTGCAGGACACGGATCCACTCCTCCAGCAGGCTGGGCGAGTCAGCCGTCAGGTAGTAGGTCTTCTTCTCAGAGATGAGCTGGGGGGTGAGGGGGTGGGGGGGCGAGGAGAGGAGGATGGAATAACAGGGACCCAGCCATGAGGTGGCACAGAACTCTGGCCCACCAGGCCTTCCTTCTCCTCATTTCCTCCATACCTCTCCTACCTTCACTCCATCTCACATCCTGCCTCCTCCTCCTTCCTCAAACCCACAAATGAAGATTGATGCAAATGTCAATGTAATGTCTCTCATACATGCTCATGTTGCCCCATCTTTGTTTTCATTGGAGCCATATCCAAACCCAGCACCTCTTCTATCTAAAACACTAACTGCCAGGAGCATGCTCACCTGGAACGTCTGTGCACCTTCCCCTCGAACAATCTGGCAACGGGAGTTTAGTTCCACTTGGCCTTGAGGTTTCCGGATGACATCACTCTATAAAGAAAGGAAGGAGGGAAAAGATGTTGGAGCCTTCCCAGACACGCTGTTTTCCCTCAGATCTTACTCCAGGTCACAAAGGGGAAAGAGACTCCCAAGCATTCCTGGGCTGCAGTATGATGGGTAACTTGTTCTGGATCCTGGTTCTAAGTAAATGGAGCAATGATTAGAGACATGGGTCCTGCTGATCCAGGCCTCAAAAGTATAGCTTGAACCTTTTTAAAAATTTGGTAAGAAGCCACTAAGTTATTCGTGAGCTATAAAGCCCTTATATTCTTTCTACTATATATTTTATAGCAAGTGTCACAAACAGGTGGCCTGTATATCATCATTACCCTTTCCAGACATTATTAATCAATCAGAGCATGCCTACTCATTGAGTGGTGCAGGCTCAGAATCCTTAACATGGTGCTCAAGGCAGGTACTAACAATCAACTGGAGTTGCACAAAACACAGGCCTTTTCACCTTCTTTAAAACATTAACATTGAAAAAAATTAAAAAATAAAAAATTTTTTTAAAAAACATTAACATTGGTCCTCCAGGGAGATCCCACCAAACTAGGTCCTAGGATCCTAAGGCCCCCTAATTCCAAATAGCGTTGGAAGGAGATGGAGGAGGTAACAAGCTTCCCTGTTAGAACAGCCCAGATCACGTGAGGGCAGCCTGGGAATAGTTCATTTACAGGACCAGGCATAAGAACTTGGCTTCCGAAGGAAAAAGGAATCACCAAGCCAAGTGGTCTAGAAGTGTCCTTGACTGCTCAGGGCTTGATTTCACTCCTGGTCCCGTGTGCGGCTCAGAGCCTCAGGAACCTGCCCAGGCTACCTTCTCCACCTGCCAGACCTTCGCCCTCTGCCTGGCTTCCAGTCCCTCATGCAGTTCTAGGGCTTGGGTGGGTCCTTTTGCCTACTGTTCAGGGAAGGAAGGTCTCACCGGAGACTTGTAGTACATGATCTGTCCCTGTCTCAGCACAAACCAGCGCCTCTTCCACGTCTTCACCCGGCTTCCCATTTTCAGCAGGTAGCCTGATTTCTCCAGTGACTCCTGCAGGAGCGGAGAGGTGCAGGGCGAGAAGGGGAAAAAACCACTGGGGTTCCTGGACATCACACAGGCCAAAAGGGCCCAGCAGAATCACTGCTTTGTCATCAATTAAAACAAATTATTGAGTATCTACTGTGTGTGTCAGAGAAGGCGATGGCAACCCACTCCAGCACTCTTGCCTGGAGAATCCCATGGGCGGAGGAGCCTGGTAGGCTGCAGTCCATGGGGTCGCTAGGAGTTGGACACGACTGAGCGACTTCCCTTTCACTTTTCACTTTCACGCATTGGAGAAGGAAATGGCAACCCACTCCAGTGTTCTTGCCTGGAGAATCCCAGGGACGGGGGAACCTGGTGGGCTGCCATCTATGGGGTAGCACAGAGTCGGACACGACTGAAGCGACTTAGCAGCAGCAGCAGCAGCAGTGTGTGTCAGACATGACTTAGTGACTACAACAACGTCTGTTTTTAGGCAACTGCCCAGTTAAGGGTGCAGAGAGGAGTCATAAAGCATGGGTGGTCCTGCTGGCAGGGGGAGACAACACATGACCGTGAGTAGGTGGTGGATCAGGGGCTGTACAAGCGAGAGGCTGGCCGGGGGGGGGGCTCCAGCAGGAGCCAGACCTGAACCAGCCTTGGAAGGGAATCAGCCTTTCCTTCGAGATGAGCCTAGGGGAGGAAAAAGGCCATTCCAGGCAGCAGGGACGGGCGAGAGAAGTTTGGGGAACATGAGCTGAGTGGGGGAGGAGAGTCTGTGGAGGTGGAGGGGAAGACAAGACAGGCATCACAGTGGTGTGGAGCGAGGGCTGGGGAATGAGCCACCTGGATTCACCGCCGGCTCTGGAGCAAACAGCACACCTGAGCCTCAGGCTTCTCATCCACGAGATGGGGTAATAAGCCTGAGACGACCATGAGGACAAATGAGACACTGCATGCAAAGCCCTGAGCATGGTGCCCAGCACACTAAGAACTTAATAAATACACTGTTAGCGCTCAGCACCCCCATGTCAGCTAAAGAGGCAACACGTGTAAACTCCTCCTGCCCCACTGGGCCCCCTGGGCCATAGTGATGGGGTCTGTGTGCACTTGACCTCCTAACTGCACATCCCCAGCCCACTCCCTGAGGCCTCACATCATCAGTGGCAGCCCCCAGGCCCCGCTGTCCCTTCGCCAGTCCCAGGGACCCCACAGCTGCTGCCTGGGTCTCGTGCTGGAGGTCCACTCCCACCCAGCTCTGCCTCGGCCCCGTGGGGTGGGAGCAGAGCTCCCAGCTCACCCCGCCCGGGGCCAGCCCATCGGTGGAATAGGATGAAGTGCGCTGCAGTTTGTGCTCAGGCTCAGAGTAGTCACTGTCCAGGGAGCAAGCATCCGGGGGAATGGCGTAGTCACCCTCGGAGCTCAGCGAGGACATGGAGACACCTGTCCAAGGGAGGAGGAGTCCAGGCCTGGGTCCACACCCTCCCGGCTAGCCCAGCCTGGGAACTGCAGGGCCTTCCTCACCCACCAGGAACCCCCAAGTAGGACCGCCCATGGGAGGAGAGGAGGGGCCCCTCATTGTTCATACCCCTCCCACCCCCCTTCCTCCCTACCTCTTTTGATGGCCCGTGGGCTGCCCAGTCCACTGGTCTTCCTGGACTCAGAGCAGGGGAGTGAAGTTCGGAAGCTTGCCTGGGAGCTGCAGTCATCATCGGACCCAGAGGACTCGTCCACAAAGGGCACGGTGCTGATCTGCGTGGCTTTCTGAAAGACAGGCCCCCTCCCCACTGCAGCTCCTGCTGCAAAGCAAGCCCCCGCCCACCTGCACTTTCACTCCAGCTCCATGTGCCCCGGGTGTGGCCAACACAGCCTGTCTAGTGCACAGCCTCCACCCAGCTGAGACACCCAAAAGACAACTGTCCCCTCCCGACCTGACCACCTTACCCCTGCGTCCTCACCTCCAGACTTCTCTCTCCCCCACACACCATGTGGTCCCCAGTGGAGCTGCCCCACTGGGGCTGAACACCTGGCCACTAGGACCCTTGCTCCCTGCCACTAGGGGGCCAGAAAACCACAGCACCGGTCAAGTGTGAGACCGGAGCTTTAAAAGTGGGTGGGAATGACAAATTGAGAGATCATGGTAAAAATTTTAAAAGATCAATTACTTCAATGTTGGGGAAACTGTGCGGAAAAGGATACTCTCTATAGTGTGATAAAATCTTTTTAGAAGGTTATTTGGCACTACCTGTCAAAATTTAAAACATACATATTATCTACCCATAAATTCCACCTCTAGAACTAGGTCCTACAGAAATACGTATATATAAGTGCACAGAGAAGTATTTGCAAGGTGATGTTCATCGCAAACATTGATTTTAGAGAAAGAAAGAGATGACCCACATTGTGAATCAGGGGAGGACAAGTTAAGGTCATTAGGGATACTGGACAGCCCTAAAAAGGGAGGCAGAGCTGTGCTGCCTGTGGAGGCGGGGCAAGAAGACCTGACACATGGCTGGGTACACAGCAACGGGTAGACTGACATGTATGACGTCATCTTCCTTGTGTGTGTGTGTGTAAGAGGGGAACAGAAAATTTGTAAATGCACCAGAAGGCATTACAGAATAGACACCAAACCATTAGTGATAGTTGCCTCTAGGGTTAGGAATAAGGGAAAAGCAATGTAAGAGGAAATTTCACTTTTGGCTTTTTATCCTTCTACAAACAAGTTTTACAAAGTATTACTGTTATGATCTCAAAAAACAGTAACAAAGGCAGACCAAAAAGTATATGAAAACATCATGTTGCAGCAATATCTGATTTTTGTTAAAAATATATATATATAGAGAGAGGGACTTCCCTGATGGTCCAGTGGTTAAGAATCCATCTTACAATACAGGTGACATGAGTTTGATCCCTGGTCAGGGAACTAAGATTCCACATGCCGTGGAGCAACTAAGAGTCCACGTGCCACAATGAAAGATTCCACACGATGCAGTGAAGATTCCATGTGCTGTAACTAAGACTGGAGGTAGCCAAATAAATAAATGTTTTTTAAAATGCAGAAAAGCTATGGGAGTACATATGGGAATACATGTTTGAACACAAAAAATTCAGAATGGAACTCCCCTGGTCTCTGGGACAGACATGTGAAAAGATGAGGAGCAGGGGTGGAGCAGGCATTGGTTTAACCTCTAACTTTTTACTTTGCCCACAATCATAATGATGCACATCTTTGTAAAGGTAGAATTTTTCTAATAAAAACCTAATAAAGATATTGCTGTGCACCAGGAACTCATATAGTGTTGTAGGTCAATTATATTTCAAAAACAAAAAATCCTAAAAAAGAGATCAGACTTGTGGTTACTCGTGGGGTAAGTGCAGGAATTGGATGAAGGTGATCAAAGGTACAAACTTCTAGTTATAAGTAAGAACTAAGTATGTAATGTGAAATATGATAAATATCACTAACACTGTTATATGTTAATATACAAGAGAGTAAATCCCAAGAGTCATTATCACAAGGAAAAGATTTTTTTCTATTTCTTAAATTTTATATCTATATAAGATAATGAACGTTTATTAAACTTACTGTTGTAATCATTTCCTGATGTATGTAAGTCAAACTATTATGTTATACACCTTCAACTTATATAGTGTGGTATGTCGATTATACTTCAATGAAATTGGAAGAAAAATTAAAAATAGATTTTTAAAAATCTAGTAATATGGGGGTGGGGGTGGGGCAGGCACTGAGCTGCCTGCCCAGAGTTACGTGTGTGTTCAGAGGCCTGACCCTAGAGTTCGACTCTAGCCACTGCCTGCAGATACGGGTGGTGGTCAGGAGGTGAAGGAAGGGCCTTTCTGGAGGAAGACCATCCCTCCTCCAACAGCAGCTTCTTACCCCCTTCAGGGCTGTGTAGACAGGCACGGTGACGTTCTTGTAGACAAGGCCAGAGAATGGCCCAGGTGATGCCAGGGCAGGAGGGCTTGAAGCTGGAGGGGATGGGAGACAGGAATGAGATTCACTCCGGTGACATAACCCAGGAAGGGTTGGGAGGGAGGCAGAGACCTGAGCGGCGCCAGGAGGAGAGAGATCTGCGTCGACAGCATTCCCTGAAAGAAACAGCACTCTGGACAGACCGGGTGACAGATAACAGGACGAGGGCGAAGGTCTTCCTCAGTCCCACCCTTGCCAAGGTGAATTACAAGCCATGTGACTCCGGGCTGCTCGCATCACCGTGGGGACGCTGTGGCGGGTGACTCCGGAGCCACACACAGCAAGGGGTGGCGGCTCCTTCAGGGGGTTAGCTAAACCAAGGTACTGGGCTCCGGCAGCTCACAGTCCTGGAGCACTGCGGCAGGGAAAGCCTCGCAGGTGGAGGGCTGCTGGAGGTCCCGCCTCCAAAACCCCTTCCAGCCCTGTAATTGGCTACAACTCCGTTCACGCCCACTTCCCCTCTGCACTTGATGATCAGAACCCTGCAGCTTCCTTCTCCCTCCAAGGAGGGGGCCCTGGCCACGTGCTTTCACCTGAACCTCACCTGTTGTGGGAAGGAATGGGCTGCAGGTGACCTGGCCTGGGCGTAGCTCAGAGTCCTCTCCTCCGCGCACGCCCACCCTGCCCACCACAGGAGCCACTTGGGACTCACCGCAGCAGGTGGCATTACTTCTGACAGACACTTCAGACAGCCGCATGCCTGACGTGGCCACAGCGTAGATCCGGCTCTCCTGGAACAGGGCGGTGGCAGGGAGTCAGGGCCCACGCATCCCACCCACCCTTGTGCCCAACCCAGCCCTTGGCTTTGGAGGCGGGCAGACCTGGGTCCGCATTCACGCTTAGCCAGTGACTCCGAGGGTAGGGTTGGGGGGATGTGGGGGCAAGTTAACATCATTTCTGGACCTCATTTTCCTCAGCTCTAAATGTGGGGTTCCCTGGTGGCTCAGTCGGTAAAGAATCTGCCTGCAACGCAGGAGACCCAGGTTTGATCCCTGGATCAGGAAGACTCCCTGGAGAAGGAAAAGGCAACCCACTCCAGTATTGTTGCCTAGGAAATCCTATGGACAGAGGAGCCTGGCGGGCTTTGGTCCATGGGGTCACAAGAGTTGGACACGATTTAGTGACTAAAACCAACCAACCAAAATGGGCATAATAAATAATACCTTTCAGGCTGTTGTGACAATCAAATGAAATTATCAACAAAAACATCTAACACCTGGAATATAGCCAGTGCTCATCAGGTGATATTTATTCCCTTCCTTGATGTGGCCCTTCCCTTGAGGCAAGGAAGTTCAGGAGGAAAGAGGACCAGGACCTGTTTCTCTGCATCTTAGAGCCCTAGAAGTTGGGGCATTGACAATGAGGAGGTGAGAGCCCCATGGCAAGGACGTGCCCTTTTGTAAGCCAGTTGTTAGAAAACTGAGACATCTTTTTTTCCTACGGTAACAATGTCATATCATGGTTAGGCTTCAAGCTCAAAATCCTAGCTCATCCAGACTGCTGAACCCCACCCCAACTCATCCCTTGCCCCTCAGGGTTCCCTGGTTCTGAAGCAGGCCCACAGGCCTGGGGAGCTTTCCTTAGGGTTTGGATCCCTCCCAAACAACCCAGAAGTCCCACCTATCCTTTTCCATATCTCTTTTCCACTCAAGGTAAAGGGAAAACAAAGGCCCCTTCAGGTGACAGGTGAGGCACAGGAACTAGGAAAGGTTGTTGGCCTGGCTCTCGGGGTTGGGGCGGGAAGTGGGGTGGATGCTACATCAAGGCCACTCCAGAGAGGAGCGGCAGTGCTGCGGCACTTGGGGGAGGGAGGGATGGGCTGGCAAGGGCTGGGATGAGAGCCTGCAGTACCTGGAGGCAAGGGAAGGGAAGTGACGGGCAGCAAGGAGGGATTACGGGGCGGGGGTGGCACTGGGCTGGGGCAGGGAATTCTCTGCTTATGTAGGGCAGATAAATTGGGTCCAAGTGGTAAAATTAGGCATAAAAAAGATTATTCCTGCCAGTAGCGGCTGTGGAATTCAACCACGGATAGGCCTCTGACTTCACAGATAGACAGTGCAACTTGTGGGATTTAGTTTAAACAAATGCAAGAGTGTTTTAAAGGTTACCTGATGCCTAACTCAGGCTTCCCAATGCAGGAGACACGGGAGACGTGGGTTTGATTCCTGGGTCAGGAAGATCCCCTGGAGGAGGGCATGGCAACCCACTCCAGTATTCCTGCCTGGAGACTCCCACGGACAGAGGAGCCTGGTGGGCTACAGTCCATGGGGTTGCAAGGAGTGGGACATGACTGAAGCAACGGAGCACACAGCACACAATGCCTAACTCACAAGGTTATTTTGAGGACTATCAGAAGAAGGAACTCTATGTCAGCAAGTAAGTCCATCTGACTCCCTCAGATTGAGAAACAGCCTTCCCCCAATTTTCAGTCTCAATTTTTCCTATGGTTACGGCCCAGCTGGTCCCACCCAAGAAAAGAGGTTGGGTTTTCTGGCCATTATGGTTCCCTAAGGTGACAAGAGTGATCCTGTCTCAGGGACAGAAGAACCTGAGCCCTCTTGCCGAATTCTCCCTTCGTGCCCACCTCTGCTTTAGGACTCCAAAGCATCTGGATTTACAAAATAGCAGTGAAAAAGGGAGGGATGGTGCTGGTGGTGTTTTAACCTCACCTGGCCCCTGCCCTGTTTCCAACAACCTCTCCCCTTGCTGTGAACCACTGCTGCAACTAATCACCAAATACATACTAACATACTTAATCCTCAGGGCAACCCTATATAGCAGGTACTACTATCCCCATTTTACAGAGAGGGAAATTGAGGCACAGAGGTTCAGTAGCTCACGCTAGCTCACAGATAGTGATTCAACCCTTCTGGTTTGATCCTAGGTGCTCTTAGCCACCACACTGCACCTTCTTGGAGAGTCACAAAGATTACACGAGAAAACAGGCACGCAGCTTGGCTGTGGCCCAAGCTCAGGAAACAGCCGGCCACCAACTGATGATCAGAAATCTTTGCTCCGCCCCTTGTGGGCGGGGTGGTCTGGGCACCAACAAAGTGGTCATATCATCAGCCGGGCCCCTCTGTCCTGTCCCTGGGGGAGCCTCTTACCCAGGATGGAAAGCGGTGCAAGGGGGGTGTGGGTGGTTTGTTCTCCACATCCACTTCCTCCAGCTCTGTTCCCGGGGCCTCCTTCCCCGCGGCGGGTTGCTCCTCCATCTCCATCTTCTCCGGTTCCTCCCGGGGCTCGGCTCTGACCGCCCCCTTGGGAAGGCTGGGGGTGTGGAAGGCTGAGAGGGCCCCCACCTCAATGCACACCACGTGGCTGAAGTGCCCAGGGCCTGCCTGAGGCTGGCTGTGGTGCCGCTTGGCCAGCTGGATGCTGTCCCGGAGGGTGCTGGGAGCCCGGGCCTTTGGCAGGGTCAGGCTGCAGCCGGGGCCACCTTCCTTGGCAGAGGTCTTCGTCCTAGGGAGCGTCCCTCCCTGAGCAGTGACCAGGCCCTTACCCCAGGAGGCCAGACCATGCCTGGGGGTGCGAGGCCTCAGGCACAGCTGGCCAGGAGAGCCCTGTCTTCCCAGATGAAGTGGAAGGGTCTTGGCCTCTGATGTTGCTCCAGGGTGGACCGTCTGGGAACTAGAGTCCTCCATGGGGCTTCCTACTTTAGGAACAGAGTCTTTGCTCTGCAGGGCACCTGGAGAAGGTGCAGAGATAACTGCCTTCAGGGCACCCTGAGCCGTAGGACCACTGTTCTGCCCCGCTGGCTGGGCCCCTGGTCCCAAAGGGACAGACTCCTGCTCTGTGGTTCCCTGGGGGGCCACCAGCAGCTTCCCTGAAGGTGCCATCTGAAGAGCTGTGGTTGGGGAAAATATAGGCATATTAAGAGCTCCCCCAATTCAGCCACTACCCACCACATACACAAGCACCCCCGCCCCCTCCACACACACCCCACCCCCCCAGTCCCCGCCCAGCTGGCCCACTTACCTTCCAGCGCACGCTGAAGGGCTCCCACCTGCTCCGCCAGGTGTTGATTACAGCTTTTCAGGTGCTGATTCTCCATCTCAAGCTAAGCATAGAGAAAAATGAAGATTTAGAATACTCAAGCCTACAGGTTTAGACAAATAATTCAAAATAAGATTAAAATCCTTCTCAAAGATCAAATCCTCAAACAAGAACCTGTGGTGCCCTTAACCCAGTCCACTGATGACTCTTCTGGGAGCCCTGACCTCTGCCTTCCCTCTGGGCTCCCTAGTTTTGGTTGGGAGAAGAAAGCCCTTGGGCTTTCTTTCCTAGGTTGTTTTAACCTTTCCAAAAAATGGTGAAATATAACCCCAAAAATGTATTCCACACCCATGAATATCTTAACAAATGATTCTGAAATGAATAGTCATGTGATCACGATGCAGGTTAAGAAAGAGGAATCTGCCAGCACCCCAGACAACCGAGACTCATCCCTCCCCAGTCACCCAGTCCTCCCTCCCCACCGAGGCGACAAGTCTTCTGAGTCTCTAAGACGCTTTTCCTTGCTTTCTGTGTTTTGCCATCTAAGTGTGCATCCCTATGCACATATCATGTAGTTGTGCCCATCAGAAATTTATGTAACTAGAACTCTTCAAGATGGACTTCTATCTGGCTTCTTTTGCTCCACACACCATCCATGAGATCCAGCCTCAGAATGGATGCATTTTCTTGGAAGTGAAAGCCAATACACTTTTACTGAGCTTCTTTTAGCAAGAGGTCAGGGCTGTGGAAGATGGAGTAACAGGCGTCAGCTCTGTCCCCAAGGACTAGTCTAGCAGGTGACCTGAGATGTGCATCCACAGATGGGACAAGAGGCAAAATGAGCAGCTACCTCCCGCAGGTGTGGGTCACTTATGTCAGGAAAGAGGGAACCAGATGAGTGTTCGCTCCTCTCTAAACTTTAATTCCCTTTCCTTTTGTTTAGAGGGTTTTTTTGTTTTTTTTTCCCCACAGTGCTATAGCTTCTAGTCCTGAGTTTCCTAAATAAAGCTGTAGCAAGTGATGAAACTATGAAAAGAGACGGACAGAGGTGGAAGTAGAACAGAGACAATGGGGAGTTAGTGATTAATGATACAGCGTTTCTGTCTGGGGTGATGAAAAGTTTTAGAAATAATGGTGATGGGTACACATCACTGTGAATGTACTTAATTCCGCTGCATTGTACACTTTAAAGACAGCTCAAATGGTACACTTTATGTACATCTGACCATCAGAAAAAAAGTTAAAAGAACGGCGAGGACAGAGGGTGGATGGTAAGGACCATGTGTGCTTCTCTGAGGGCAACTGAGAGGACTTCTCCGAAGGGAAAATCCTTCCTTCTCCCCGGACACAAAGCCAACCAGCAGCTCGAGGGAAACCCAACCCAGACAACAGGAAGGGGAAAGGGAAGTGTCTCCACCTCTAAGCTGAGTGAGGGACAAATGGTTAACAACATGAAAGGCAGGCAAGATCCCGAATACAGATGGAAGCAGAAAAACACAGGGGGCCCAGAGCAACCCCACGCAGGTCCCTCCCAGGTGTTCTCAGACCAGCTTTTAACTCACTTCTGCTAATTTCAGTGTCACCCATTCCTTGATCTTTGCAGCTTTTTCTTGAACAGCTTTTGCCTCTTCAGCTCTCATCTGCTTCTGCAAGATGGAAAGACACTTTAGTTAGTCACGGCAGTCCCTGGTTTAGTGAATAAATGGAGGTGGCAGGCCCTGAGAAGAAATATCACCGGACTGGATGGAGAAATATTACCAGACTGATACGGAAAATATATTCATTTATGAATTTTTAGAAAATATTCTTAAAGTGGGAAAGGCCTTCCTAAGCATAATACAAATCCCAAATAGCCATGAAGGAAAAGACTAATAAATCTACATCGTCACTATAAATTACTATACAACCAAAAAAAGATGCCCTTAAAATTAAAAGACTAACTGGAGGGCTTCCCTGGTGGCTCAGTGGTAAAGAATCCACCTGCCAATGCAGGAGACACAGGTTCAATCCCTGGTCTGAGAAGATCCCACATGACATGGAACAACTAAGCTAAGCCAGTGCACCACAACTATTAAGCCTGTACTCTACAGCCTGGGAGCTGCAACTGCTGAAGCTCATGTGGCCTACAGCCCATACTCTGCAACAAGAGAAGCCACTGCAACGAGAAGCCCGTGCTTGTAACTAGAGAGGAGCCCCTGCTCGCCGCCGCCACAACTAGAGAAAAGCCTGCACAGCAACGAGGACCCAGCACAGCACTCAACGAACAAAAAACCCAATCGGGGGATGATTTGCAAAGCAAATGATTTACATACAAAGGGGATAATTTGAAATGAACAAACGAATAAATTATGCAAAGGATATGAATAGATCAACAGCAAAATAAAGGTAAAGAAACCCATGAAAAGCTGCGCAATCTTAATTATAATTTTAACAATGCAGATTAAAGTGACTAGACTAACACAACCTAAAAGTTTGACATAACCCCAAATTATCAAGGGTGTTGGAAAACAGCTCACCTCCTACAAACTGGCAAAGCCTTTTGGGGGAAACACTTGATAGTATTTGTCAACATTTTAAATGTCAATACCATTGATCTAACAAATCTACTGCTTAGCAATCATTAGTTGCATTATTATTTGATAAAGCAACAAAAACAAAAAAACCCTCAAAACTGGAAATAACCTCTAAGACTCCACAAATAAGGGTTTGGCTGAATAAACAAAATGAAAATGGAACACTGTGCTCTGATACACAGGAAATGGTCACAATGAACAGTGATTAGTGGCGAGGAATGGAAATGAAGGATGATGCCAGAGGGAAAAATGCTGTCATTTTATATCCTTCTGGTCCATTTGTATTTTTTACTATAAGCATGTACTACCTTTACAGTTAAAAAGCAAAAAATAAAGGTAAATTAGCACATGAGTGCAATTCCCTCAAAATAATCAATAGTATACAGTGATCCCTCAGTACATACCGGGGTACTGGTTTCAGGACATCCTGCAGATACCAAGATCCGTGGGTGCTCAAGTCATTAGAAAAAACGGTGGAATACAGTTGGCTCTTCCTACTGGTGGGGTTGGCATCCACAGATTCAACCAACCACAGACCTGATTCCACAGATGCAGAGGATCTTTATATGCCCTTTTTTATATAAAAGGGTACTCCGCCCTTTTATATAATGCACTCCAGCATCCGTGGATCTTGTTATCTGTGGGGCATCCTGCAACCAGTCCCTTGTGGATACAGAGGGACCACTATAAAGGGACTGAAACGTGAGGTTTGCATCTAAAGAACAGCAGCCCAGGGAAGAACAAAATACAGGCTGTGGGGATCTGCCTCTGCCTCCGAGGCTGATTTGCTGCCAGGCACTGCGCAGGCTCCATCATCCCCTGGTGATGTCATCTCTAGAATGAGCAATGACACATCTCCCTTCCGGAGCATCTTGAGGATGAAGGGACAGAATGTGCACAGCACAGTGCCTGAGGAGCAGGTAATCAACCCGTTCCGGAACGAGTGCTAGTTCCCTGCTCTAAAGAGCATGGAGACAACTGGTGTATTCTCAACCGTTCAGAGACCACCTAGAACGACTTTGGTCACACTTCTAGGGGAAAACGGCCTCAAGACTGTAAGATGATGGATGTAAGCCCCAAACAAGAGTGCTGGTGGAAATGAGATGGGGCTATGAATATGTCTGACACAGTATTTCAGAGCTGGAGAACCAGTAAGGTTATCTAGTGCAGTGGTCCCCAACCTTTTTGGCACCAGGGACCAGTTTCGCGGAAGACAATTTTTCCATGGACTGGGGTGAGCGGGTGGGAGGGATGGTTTGGGGATGATTCAAGCGCTTTATTGTGGGCTTTATTTCTATTATTACTACAGTAGCTCCACTTCAGATCATCAGGCACTAGATCCTGGAGGTTGGGGACCCCTGGAGGTTTGCAGACTGGCCACAGGCCAAATCCAGCCTTCCATCTGGGCCCTCCCGAAACAGCTCTGCCCATTCATTTCTGTGTTGTCCAAGGCTGCTTCCAGGCTACAGCAGCAGAGTTAGGTAGTTGCAACAACAACCATGTGGCCTGCAAGGCCAAAAATATTTACTACTTGGCCCTCTGCAGAAAAAATTTGCCAACCCGACCTAGTATGATAACCTGATCTTTATGTGGCTATGGAAACTGAGGCCCAGAGGGTGAAATGACTTGCCTCTGTTAGTTTATGGCCTGGCTGGGACTAAAACCAGGTCTACTGACTTGCAGAACCGCATTTTTCCTATTCTGATCTGGTCCTAGTATTACCGTGAAAGGATTTTTTTCTTGACCTCAGCTTTAGCAGGACGCATTTTGTCCACCCATGCCAGATCTTGCCACTTTTAACTGTGGACCACTCAAAAGAGAAACGTGCATGCATGCTAAGTCGCTTCAATTGTGTCTGACTCTTTGCCATCCCCATGGACTGTAGCCCACTCGGCTCCTCTGTCCATGGGATTCTCCTGGCAAGAATATTAGAGTGGATTGCCATGACCTCCTCCAGAAGTCTTCCTAACCCAGGGATTGAATCCATGTCTCTTATGTCTCCTACATTGGCAGATGAGTTCTTTACCACCAGTGCTACCTGGCAAGCCTAAAAGAGAAGACAGGCACCTAAAATCAATGGGAAATTGATGAAAGATTCCATGTGTCAATATTATATTTTTCCATGATTTTTCAGGAAGACATGGTGCCCCACACTGTGGGAGGTACACCCCCACAACAGAAATGTGCAGTGACTACTGGGAAATGGTTACGAATGTGCCTGTGACGTGGGAAGGCATTAGCAGGATCACCTGGGAGTTCCACAGAGAGTACACATATGGAAAATTGCAAGTTGTCTGGCCAAACTATGAAGTTTTTTTTGTTGTTGGAAACAATGAAGCTCTGGCACCAGGGAAAAGCTGGGTAGGTAAGACCAGTGGCAGAGGGGAGGGACAGAATTAGGATGAAGTTAATGAGATCATGACGGGGAAGCTGGGTATACAGGACTGGTGGCGGGGGGTGTCCCAGATGTCCTCTCCAGAACAAAGGTGTTGACTGTGGCTGCAACACTGGGCACTGGCCTCTCCTGAGTTCCATGCACTTTTCAGAGGAGGCAGCAGCCTTGGTCTCTGCCTACTCAGGTGCATTGAGAAACTTTGGCCAACCGAGGCTGATGGTCCGGCTCTATGCTGCTCCAAATACTACATGTCCCATAGGTTGGCAGGGCATGTGGTGGAGAAGGAAAAGCTCTCCTGACCAAACACCAACCTGGTGTCTGACACTGTACCCTGACTCCCCGAGTTCATTCTGCCGACAGCCCCATGACATATTACAACCTCTATATTACGGATGTGTAAAAAGAGAAGCAGCAATTTAAGTCATCTGGTCACAGGTGCTTAAGATGGGATTCAACCCAGATGGGTCAGCCTCCAATTCCCTTTCCCACCACATCTCCTGCCTGGCTCCTCAATCCCCTTCCAATAATTACATCTTCATGCAGGTGAACCCCTGCCACCAGAGGTGCTCTGCTCAGGGGCCGTGGGCAGCTGCTCCAGCTGCTGCAAAGGGCGCTGGCACTTACCTGCTTCTCCAGCTGTGCCTCCAGCTCACTGATGAGCTCATCTTTGCCCTGCATGGCTTTCAGCAACTCTTGGTACTTCCGGTGCATGCTGCCTGCTGAGTCTACATTCATCAGATTGGACAATTTCACCTTCTCTTCCATCACACCCACCTGGAAAGTACCAATCGTGTCATAGGGTGGGGATGTGATACCACTGACATGGGATGGGATGCTTCCTGATGCCCCAGCCTGTGACTCCCAGGCAGAGTCCTTACCCAGGGCAATGGGAGCCAATTAATTCAGCGACCATTTATGAAGCCTCATCTGGGAAAAAAGAAGGAATTGACGAGGAAGGAATAGCCAGGTGTAGGGCCATCTAACTCTGGGGGCCCCATTAAGGATAAGCTGGGCAGGACAAAAAGCCTTGAAGAGGAAATGCTCTAACCTCACTGTGACAGAGACATTTGTTGCTCACTGAATGTTCATGAACTTTCTAATACTTCTCAGCCGTCTTATAGTTAGGTGGCCATGGAAGTCACTGAAGTTAATGGATCGGAGTGGAATGATGCATTATTTCTGGGCTGAAGTATTTAAGAGCCTGTACACAAGCACCCAGCCATCTTTCCCTGCCAAGGCAACCAAGAAGACTGCATGTGCTAGCTGATTCAGCTGGAAGATGGGGAACTCTATTCATCTGGATCCCCAAATCACTGTGTGAAGCAGAATCGCTGGCTGACCCTCAGTAGAGGTATCATGAATGAGAACTAAATATGATAAACTGTGGACATGTCAGACTTCACTGGTTGCCTCAGCATAACCCAGCCTATTTGGACTATGCCATGCATCTGCTCACTGCACTGACCCTTACCCGAGATCCCTTCATGCCTATAGAAAGCCCCAGGCACATTTATTTGTTCAGAAGGTCTAACACATGACTGCTGGTTTTCCTCGTCCCTGTAAGAAGCAGGTCTCTTTGGGTGGGACCACATCGGTGTGATGTGTCCATGAGTGTCCACGGGAAGGGTCAGGAAAGGTCACTCTCCCTGCACACTCCCACCATCTCCTCCCCATTACCTGGGTCTCCGCGTTCTCTGCTCTCTGCTCTGCCTCCAGCAGCCTCTGCTCCAGCTCCTGCATCTGCTCAGCCAGAGAGGAAACGAGATATAAGTGCAGTATCCCTGTTATGAACATGGCATCAAGGCAACACACGTGAATTTTGCAGATGCTACACACATGCCGGCTTAAACTACCCCTTGCAAGAGGCTCAAGAATGTCAGGGTAAAGATGTCCATGGCAGCCCTGGTTGTTGTTCCATCACTCAGTCGTGTCCAACTCTTTGCAACCCCATGGACTGCAGCACGCCAGGCCTCCCTGTCCTTCACTATCTCCGGGAGTTTGCTCAAATTCATGTCCGTTGAGTCGGTGATGCTATCTCATCATCTCATCCTTCGCTGCCCTCTTTTCCTTTTGCTTTCAACCTTTCCCAGCATCAGGGTCTTTTCTAATGAGTCAGCTCTTCACACCAGGAAGTCAAAGTATTGGAGCTTCAGCTTCAGCATCAGTCCTTCCAATAAATATTCAGGGTTGATTTCCTTTAGGATTGACTAGTTTGATCTCCTTGCCATCCAAAGGACTCTCAAGAGTCTTCTTCAGCATCACAGTTCGAAAGCACCGATTCTTAGGTATTCAGCCTTCTTTATGGTCCAACTCTCACATCTGTACATGACTACTGGAAAAACCATGACTACTGGAAAAACACTGGACGGACTGGACGGACGTTTGTTGGCAAAGTGGTGTCTCTGCTTTTTAATACACTGTTTAGTTTTGTCATAGCTTTCCTTCCAAGGATCAAACATCTTTTAATTTCATGGCTGCAGTCACCATCTGCAATGATTTTGGAGCCCAAGAAAATAAAATCTGCCAGTGTTTTCACTTTATCCCCATCTATTTGCCATGAAGTGATGGGACCAGATGCCATGATCTTTGTTTTTTGAATGTGGAGTGTTCAGCCACCTTTTTCACTCTCCTCTTTCACCCTCATCAAGAGGTAGCCCTGAAGCCTGGGGCAGGTGAGGAGCCCAGAGGTGCTGTACTCTCTACAGTGAGTGAGAAAACTTAAGGTCTTTCTCCCTCTGGGGCACCGGCAAGGAGCAGCAGTACCACCATCTTTCTTCCCGGGGTGTCCTCACCCCCACCCTTGCCTTCAGGCTCCTCTCCCAGGCCGTCCTCCTCGCAGCAGCAGGCTGTAGGCAGTGCCCCGCCACTGCTCGCCACGTGTCTGCCGTGGAACCTACTCCCACATGAGCCCCCATCATGTCATGAGGAAGAGGATGGTCCTTCCCACCAGGAACAGCTCACTGGCTGGGGACAAATACTTCCTCTCCTTCTCTCAGGACACCTCTGACTGCAAATGACATTCATAGATATCCCCTTACTTGATTGTTTTAATCTTAAACAGAGGCTTAAGACACATTTCTTAAAAATTCTCTCTTACTTCCCGTAGAGGTCTAAGGATCACAGCAATTCTGGAATCTCATGCCAACTGGCTCAAGGAAAGGGACCAGTGCTCTTACACACAGAGGCTTGGAACAGATCTAAGCTAAAGCCTAAGGAGCAGCTCAGGAGCAGAGGGGGCATCTCTGCCACTTCTCAAGCTCACAGCCTGCCGAGTGGAGTGGATTTCAGCTCCCACCCTCCCCTTGGTCAGGGCTCAGAGAGCACTGCCAAAACCACACGCCATCACATAAAAGCCCTGCAGAAGCAAAGCACAGTCACACATTCCATTCTCCTACCAGACTCCACGGGACATGGCCTAGTTGAGTCAATTCCTGCTTTTCCCCACCATGTCTTGCCCCAGGGCAACAGGTATGCAGGAAAACCATACTAGAGGCGTCATGTCCTCCGTGAGACTGGACAGGTCTCACGTCCCAAGTTCCAGTCCAGTGCTCGCCCACCTTATCTCTGCAGATTTGGCCTTTTCCCTGGCTACTCAACTTTCTCCATCTAGCATGGACCCTGGCTCAATATTTACCAGTGAACTAAGCAATTAATTTTCTGTCTGTCCCAATCTCTCTTCTGCCTAGGTGAAATTCTGCTTTCAGGCCTTGATTAAAGGATGGAAAAGAAAAGAAGTCCCCCAGTCTGGTTCCAGGCAATGAAAGGAGGGTTACCCAGGAGCGGTTCATATTAGAGAGCCTGGAGAAACTGCTCTCAGGACCACCTTCCCTCATCCGTTTTTTCCTCCTTGGAGTTGGGGAGAGACAGGTGTTTTCAGTACACGTTCCCTTTGAAAGGACAGAGGATACCAAATAAAACCTCAAGATTTACAACCCAGGGGACAAAAATGCTCCCTGGGCTCCCAACGGACAGGACCATCTTTGATGAGCATTCCTGTGCTCAGTCCAAGGATGTCTGCATCTCCTCTTTCCTTCCTCTCCTGGGTTTGATAATCATGATGGAACCTCTTGACTCAAGCCTGAGACACTGGGTTGGTTCTGGCCAGACTAAGGCATCAATTATAGCCAGATGGCCTTTCCAAAATCAAACAGTCCTTGGGCCATCGTAGCTACGGGGGAGGTGACAGCATAGAATAAACCAGAGATGAGAGTCAGGGGCTGCAGCAGAGAACACGCACAAACTTTACCAAGTCATGATTATCAGGTAGGTCCTTCAGTTCTGTGATATGTCCCAGGTCCTTCCTAGTAAATTCCCTGTCTGTTTAAGCTAGCCAGGGTTGGAATTTCTGCCCACATCAGGAACACCTATAACTAATACAATTACTAGGAGCATTTAATTTTTAAGAACACAATGAAACACTGAATGAGAAGGCTATAGATTCTTGACAAGTTTGCTAGATTCACCTTCATTTAGATCTGACATCTGCTCTGTAGCTCCATAAGAAATGGATCATTTCCATAAGAAATGATCATTCATATCCGGGACCTTACACAGAAAAGAAACCATGGCAGAGGGAAGAAGAGAATGCATTTGAGTCTTACTTCCCACTTGGGCATTTCCATTTGGGTCAAGAGTGGTCAATGACACTGGTCAGGGCCATAAATCACTCAGTTATTAACAATGTGGGGAGCATTCTACCCCCTAAATGTTTAACGTCAGATATCCTTTAGGATAAGCTATCACTGAAGCAGATGGAAAGGAAGGCGCCCCTTGGAACCCAGGGTCTTCTCCCAACCTTGGCCCGACTGCCACATGGTCCTCCGGGTCGCCCACCCTCCAGGCATTCTTATCTACTGGACAAGGGCACTCGAGACTCCAAGCTAAAAGCAGTCTGTATTCACCTTTAAGCTGGAGTACTCTCTTGTCTCTAAAACAAATTTCTGAACATTGAAACCATTTGGCACATCTGGTAGTTTTTTAAAAGAGAAGAGTATAAAAGACCATCTATGTATCCATGACTGTGCTCCAACAATTACCAACATCCTGCCCTCTTTATCTGAAGAGAGTATCTTTCACATCATGTTTCCCTCCATTTTTACGAAAACACATTTTCTCCTTTGCTACGGGAACAGTCCCAACTGTGCCTATACCTGAGTGTTGATTTTGGAGTTTTCAAACTCTTAATTCCAGGATCGACACGATTCATGATGGCAGATCGTCCCCTGCACTCAAAGGGCCACACCGGGAGATCTGAAAAGGTGAGCTGCAGGCAGGCCCCCTTATTTGGGTTCTGTTTCTCCTTTCAGAGGGTTCCCTAGGACTGTGTCCTCAGCTATCCTTTTAGTCTGGGTGACATGCCAGCCAAGGTGGCGTCAGGTTTGGGCGGCTGGCTTTTAGGCGGGATCCACTTTCACCAGCTTCGACTTACACATGAGACTCGTAAGCCACCCTAGAATGGGTTTCAGTGACCTGATTAAAGGCTCTTGGCACCAACCTGGTATTTAATGCCCATGTCCACAGCTCCTTGTGGCACTGTGAAATACTGGCCCCACGGCAGCAGGCACCCTCCTGTGCTCCCAGGACAGACCTGTATGCTGAGCAGCGGTTCGAGCCCAGAGCCTCGCCAGGCTGGTCTCAGCTATCCCTCTGAAAAGGGTTCAACGTTCTTACCATTGCATCACACCCTCTGAAGAGAATGGTACAGGTAAGCAATAAGGCTCTGGAGCCCAGCTGGCTCCATCACAGTGTGACTTAAGATAAATTCCTTAATCTCTCTGAGCCTCAGTTTTCTCACCAGTAGAAAAAACAGTAACGAATGTCCACCCCCTAGGGTTGTGGTGAAGATTACAGGAGATGCCTCACGGCCAGCTCACGTGCACAACCTGGCACTTACTGAGCAGTTTGCAGATATAAGCAACTTGCTGGATTTTCACAATCAAAGATGGTGCTTAGGACCGGGGAGACCAGTTTGCCTGGGACAGTCCTGTGGTCACCTGTCCTCCAGAATAATGAGTAACAGACCCTTCCTTTCTCTCTCCAAAGTTTCCTGGTTTAGATGATAAATTATCTGGTCATGCTGCTTACGATCCATCTACAGAAAGAATGGCTTTAAGTCAGGGCTGTTAGCCTACAGAGCGTCGTGTAAGACCTACCATGTTGTGGGCATTTAGCCAACACAGATATATCTAAACGAGGCCACTTGCTATGTGTCTGGCACTGGTTAAAGCACTTTACATGTATCAACTCATTTCATCTACATCCCAATCCTAGGAGGTAGGTCCTGTTATTATCCCTGTTGTACAGATAAACTGACGCAGAGGGATGAGGCAATTTGCCTAAGGTCATACAGCCGGGAGGCAGAGCCAGGATTTAAACTCCGGAGGACTGGCTCCGGAGTCTATTATACCCTTAGCTACCGTGCCTCTTACATCCAAATTTCAGGTCCTGCAAAAACCCGGATTCTACATGCAATCCGTGATTCCCAACTTGTCTTGAAAACTCAGGAGACCTGGACGATTACCTTTTCTTCTGGCAACACCTGGCTTCCTCCTCCAGCTATAGCACATTCCTTGAATCCTCCTCAAAACCCTCCCACTGTGTTCATAGATTAGTTAACTGCAAGTCTTTGAGATTGCAACCCCCAGTGTTAGCTATTAAATGGTTCTAACTCTGTTGTCATCAAAGACCTTGATTCTCAACTTTTTGTTTTTTAATATCAAATCTTGTGTTCAATTGAAATCATATTCTTATTCCCAAATATATAAAACACACAACTGTGGGGCTGCCCTGGTGTCCAAGTGCAGAAGAGGCAGGAAAGAAGGGACTCCTAAGTCTTGTCTGTGGGTCCACTGGCCCCACCCTGCCCAGAAGTCCCTCTGAGGCGCACAGGGCTCAAAGCTAGAAGGACCGGTGAATGGGGCCCAGGACATGTTCGGGGCAGGAGTTTGTGGCAGTAGATTTCTCACTCTCAGGGGCATAGTGATCCACACGGAGCTTGTTACAGATCCCTGGGTTGTGCCCACAGAGGTTTTTATTTAGCACGTCTGAGGCGTGAACCCAGGAATGTGCTTGAAAAGAAAACCCCAGGTGATCCTGATGCGGGTGGTCCACAAACCACTCTCTGAAAAACGCTAGACTGGCTACAGAATGCAAAGCAAAGCTGACTCCTTCGGGGATGCAAACATCCCACTGCCAAGCCCGCATCATCGGTACAGGACTCTTCTCAAATGACTTTATAGGAGTACAAAGCTCCAGCAAGATGATGGTTCCTGGGAAATATTATAGTGAGCCTTATTAAAAATGGGGGTTAGGAGAATAAAAAAAAAACTTATCCACACACACACTCACACACACATGCATGCACACCCTTTAACGTAGTGAATAAAAGTTCGAGAAGGCAAATCGGATCTATCAGCAAGGAGATCTGCTAAGGCTGATTCTGTGATGACTTTATGCAGACTTTATTTCCAACTAGTCCTAATTAGCCCTAGTGTTTTCCTTTTATATAACAGTACCAGCCTTCTCACAAATTCTGAAGTATATAAGGATGTTTTTCTGGGCTCTGTGAACTATCCTTGCGCTGTCAAGCTGGTGCCTAAACTGAATCGCTGCCTCTGTATAATCCTTGGTCAGAGTGGGGAAGAGCAATAGCCATTGTTCCTTTGTTTAACAGACTGAACTGAACCATTGATACACTCAAAAAAAAAAAATCCTGAAGTACAAATTTTTGGTATATAAATATAAAACTGAGTTACTGTATTTCAAAACCTTGGTTGGAGAAACTAGTAAGGGATCCTAGAAAAAGAGGAAGTACATACAGACCCACCAGAACAGGCCTCAGGAAGACCTGCCTCAGTTAAAAATATTCAAGCTAAAGAATGAGGGATGTTTTATTACATAAAGTCCTCTCTTTAACAGATCCACTCAAATCCCCTTTGGAAGCAGAGAGGGCGTAAATAAATAAAAAAATGTCAAACTCGTTTTAGTCCTCATATTGACGTCATGTACTCATCATGATAATTCCTACGAAGCTCTGTTGCAGATAGATGCTATACTCCCACTTTTCTAATGGGAAAACTGAGGCACAAGGTTAGCAAGAATGAACAAAGTCCAAGGGACTTTTAACACATGCAGCTCTTAGGACAGCATCAACTTTTAGATTGATTGGGGCGTCCCTGGTGGCTCAGAGGTTAAAGCATCTGCCTGCAATGCGGGAGACCTGGGTTCAATCCCTGGGTCGGGAAGATCCCCTGGAGAAGGAAATGGCAACCCACTCCAGTATTCTTGCCTGGGAAGTCCCATGGACGGAGGAGCCTGGTAGGCTACAGTCCACGGGGTCGCAAAGAGTCGGACACGACTGAGCGACGACTTCACTTCACTTCACTTTAGATTGATCAGACTAGCTGTGACTTCTTCAACACAACCAAGAAGAGAGCCGGAAAAACGGCTCCTGGAAGCAGGACAGGATGCGATTTCTGAAACATGAGCCATTCCCTCGACTCCTGTGCCAGATGGAAAGTGAGCCCACGGCTCACCTGGCCTCAGAATGGGTGGCCCTGGCAAGGGCATAGCAGACCGTGAGAGGTGTCCCAACAGAAACAAGGTCTAGAACCATCTCCTCTCCTCCCTCTTCCTCCCCCGCCTCTCACTCTTCAGTTCAGTTCAGTCGCTCAGTCGTGTCCGACTCTTTGCAACCCCATGGACCGCAACATGCCGGGCCTCCCTGTCCATCACCAACTCTCGGAGTTTACCCAAACTCATGTCCATCGAGTCGGTGATGCCACCCAACCATCTCATCCTCTGTCGTCTCCTTCTCCTCCTGCCTTCAATCTTTCCCAGCATCAAGGTCTTTTCCAGTGAGTCAGTTCTTCACATCTGGTGGCCAAAGTATTGGAGTTTCAGCTTTAGCATCAGTCCTTCCAATGAACACTCAGGACTGATCTCCTTTAGGATGGACTGGTTGGATCTCCTTGCAGTCCAAGGGACTCTCAAGAGTCTTCTCCAACACCACAGTTCAAAAGCATCAATTCTTCGGCACTCAGCTTTCTTTATAGTCCAACTCTCACATCCATACATGACTACTGGAAAAACCATAGCCTTGACTAGACAAACTTTTGTTGGCAAAGTAATGTCTCTGCTTTTTAATACTCTGTCTAGGTTGATCATAACTTTCCTTCCAAGGAGCAAGCGTCTTTTAATTTCATGGCTGCAGTCACCATCTGCAGTGATTTTGGAGCCCCCCAAAATAGGCGAGGAATTATCTGGCAGCCTTGACATTTTTTCTTTTTTAAAAAAATTTGGTTTTCAGCACAATGATTCCATGTGTCGAATGACAATTCTGAAAGAGGGAGTCAGGTACGAGCAGGCTGTGTGATGGGGAAGGAGGAGGGCTTGGTCCCAAGCCTTAGCAGCCAGCGGGTGGCATCTGATCACAGGCAGGGCCCGTCCCCTGGGAGACATGCAGGCTCGGCTTGCCCTGCACCACTGCCAGCAGCGAGTGAGTGGCCATCAGCCATCCAGGCAGTGCCATCTCCATGGGCGGGCGGGCCAGTGGGCGAGCTATGTGGAACGGTGGCAGTGGAGGGGGCAGGCAGGTGAGGGGGTGGGGCAAAGGGACCCAGCTGACCTGGTTCACCTGGGTGCAGGTGGGTACTGATGATGACTAATAAGTAAGTTCTGGAAGCAGCGACAGAGAAGGGGACCAGGGCCCAGCCCCAGCAGGAACTCTCCTGAGAAATCCGGGTCATCTCTTCCTATGACCTGAAACTTACCTTGATGTACTGGGGAAAACCTCTAATGAATTGTTGAATCTGGCCTACTGGTTTGGGGAATGACAGCAGATGACAAGAGCGGGCCCCAACATTGAGCAACACAGTATTTATGGCCTTAAGGTTTCCTGCCAAGAGGTCCATTGTCAGGCTAATGCCTCAGCCCTAGTTCCTGCTTAAGTCTTCGAGAGTCTTCGAGCCCATGATTCCTAGTCAAGATTTCTTTCTCTCCCTTCTCCACTCCTACGCCCCCAGGCTCTTCTACCCTCAGTCTATAAGCTTCTCCTTTCTTTACGCAAGTCCCACCCTGAGCCCCCAATGTCTTTACAGGAGAGCCTTCTGGTTGCTTAGATGGTAAGTACTGGTACTTAAAGAGCATTCTGGTTACTTAGCAAATACAGTCTGGAAGAAAAGAAAGGGCTGATATTATATTGGGTTGGCCAGAGGGTTTGTTTGGGTTTTTCTGCACGATCTTATGGAAAATGCTGAGTGAACTTTTTGGCCAACCCAATAGAAGTTCAACCTCCCCAGATCCAACAAGGGGGCTGTGGAAAAAGAACATGTTTATTTATAATGTGTTTAAGGCCGCTGGGGAAGAGGGGAGGAAAGCATTTAAAAACGCTTTATTTTTCTATCATGAAATGTTTCAGGCCAACAGAAACGTATAGAGAATAATTTTTTAAAAAACATGTATCCACTATTCATCTTTGTCAAATCTTAATTTTTGTCAGACTGCTTCTGATTTTTTAAGAAATAAATGACGACGGACAGTTGATGCTTCCAGTGTTCCTCTCTCCAATGTTATGCCTCTCCTTTCGAATGTATGTACCCTACACTTGGCTATGTCTACATTTTTACCTCATTTGTAAACACCCCTCAACAACAGAGATTACTGTTTTGTGCAGGTTTAATACTTTATATAAACTGTATTTTTGTATATATATTCTTCTGACCCTTTTTGTTCAATGTTGGTTTTTGAGATTCGTTGATCTTATACATATAGCTTTACTTGACTCATTTTTAACTGCAATGTAGTATTCCATTGTGCAAATACACTCAATATAGTTACCCAATCACACTGATAGACATTTAGAATATTTTCAACTTTTCATGCATAAATGCTGCAATAGACTTTCTTGTATAGGTCTATTTATGACCAATATATTTGGATTCCTTATTTTTTTAATTGAAGTATAGTTGGAGAAGGCAATGGCACCCCACTTCAGTACTCTTGCCTGGAAAATCCCATGGACGGAGGAGCCTGGTAGGCTACGGTCCATGGGGTCACTAAGAGTCGGACACGACTGAGCGACTTCACTTTCACTTTTCCCTTTCGTGCACTGGAGAAGGAAATGGCAGCCCACTCCAGTGTTCTTGCCTGGAGAATCCTATGGACGGCAGAGCCTGGTGGGCTGCCGTCGATGGGGTCGCACAGAGTCGGACACGACTGAAGCGACTTAGACTTAGACTGGTTACAATGTTGTATATGGATTTATTTCTACTGCTGCATTTTGTGCTTTGTAATGACTCCTCATTTTCTATATTTCTGTTTCTCTTCCCTGCCTGGATTTAATAGATTTTATTCCATTTCCAGTAGCTACTCTCCTGATTTGAAAGTTACACGTTCTATTTGTTATTTCACTTATTCTAGATGCAGATGACATCACCCTTGTGGCAGAAAGTGAAGAAGAACTAAAGAACCTCTTGATGAAAGTGAAAGAGGAAAGTGAAAAAGTTGGCTTAAAACTCAACATTCAAAAAACTAAGATCATGGCATCCAGTTCCATCACTCTATGGCAAATAGATGGAGAAACAGTGGAAACAGTGACAGACTTTATTTACTTGGGCTCCACAATCACTGCAGATGGTGACTGCAGCCATGAAATTTAAAAGACGCTTGCTCCTTGGAAGGAAAGTTATGACCAACCTAGACAGCGCATTAAAAAGCGGAGACATTACTTTGCCAACAAAAGTCCATCTAGTCAAGGCTATGGTTTTTCCAGTAGTCATGGATGGATGTGAGAGTTGGACTATAAAAAAAGCTGAGCGCCGAAGAATTGATGCTTTTGAGCTGTGGTGTTAGAGAAGACTCTTGAGAGTCCCTTGGACTGCAAAGAGATCAAACCAGTCAATCCTAAAGAAAATCAGTTCTGAATATTCACTAGAAGGACTGATGCTGAAGCTGAAACTCCAATACTTTGGCCACCTGATGCGAAGAGCTGACTCATTTGAAAAGATCCTGATGCTGGGAAAGATTGAAGGTGGGAGGAGAAGGGGACGACAGTGTATGAGATGGTTGGATGGCATCACTGACTCGATGGACATGAGTTTGAGCAAGCTCCAGGAGTTGGTGACGGACAGGAAAGCCTGGTGTAGTGCAGACCATGGGGTCGCAAAGAGTCGGACATGACTGAGCGACTGAAGTGACTGAGACTTCAAGACTTCTATTTGTTCCCCACATTCTCTTCTCCCCGTATTTGTCATATAGGTAGAAGCTCTGACTTTTAACAGAGCACATGGTTATCTAGAATAAAGACTACACTTTCCAATTTTCTCGGCAGGATATAACCACATGAATAAGTGCCCAATGGGATGTGAGTGGAAGGAATGAAGGCAGCCTTTGGGTCATGCTCTCAAAGGGAAGGGACTGGAATGTGGACATGAGGGTGAACCACCTTCAAACATGCGCAGACCTCCCTCCAGAGCTAGGCTGCTTATGTCTGGAATGTCACATGAAAAGGAATGGATTTTTAAACACATGTACTGCCTGGCTCATCCTGTTTCCTAAATCTGAGGCTTCAGGTCTTTCATCAACTTTGGAAACTTTAAAGGCATTATCTCTTGAAGTCATGCCTCTCTTCTCCACTTCTGGAATCTTCAAAAAGAATCTTGTCATTCTGGCATCCACGTCTTAGCCTGTGTCTTCATCTCTCTGTGTTGCCCTTGAGTCTGCGTTACGTACTCAGGTCCATCTTTCCATTCCTGAAGTCTGTCTCATGTAGCGCCTTATCTGATGTTAATCTAGCCACTGAGTATTTCATTTCGGTGCAAATATTTTTCATGTCTAGCAGTCCTATTTGGTTTTTTTTCTGATCTTTTTGGATGATGTCCTGTCCTTGTCTTATATTTTCAATTACTTTATTATGTCTTCAATAGTTTTATATTATGGGGGGGGGCACACTGAGTGGCTTGTAGGATCTTAGTTCCCCGAGCAGGGACTGAACCTGGGTTCTCGGAAGTGAAAGGGTGGAGTCCTAACCACTGGCTGCCAGGGAATTCCCTTAAGTAGTTTTGAATTCATGGACTTTATAGTGTCTTGCCAACAGTTCTTAGAACAGTTGGAACAACAGTTATTAGAAATTCTTGCAGGGGGATTGAGTCCAGTTTGTTGCACACGTGGACTCTCACTCACTGTGGGCTATTCTCTCTTAAGTATTTAGTCTTGTGGATCATATATTCATTTTCACTATGGACTTTCCTTTTTCCTGTGTAGGTAGACATTTGTGTCCTTGCCTGAGAGGTAAAGGGACTTGCCCTCAGTCACAAAGCTAGAAAGTGGAAGAGCCAGGTAGTCTGGCTCCAAAGCCTGGGTCCTTGTCACTAGCAAGCAGGCTGCTTTCCATAGTTCACACTCTTAACAGAGGGTGAGCAGCAGGGGGGGATATCCATTCTCCTCTCCTAAAATATTGGGGGGACCTTCAAGATGGCAGAGGAGTAAGATGTG
Source organism: Giraffa tippelskirchi (assembly GCF_054371585.1). Classification (NCBI taxonomy): domain Eukaryota; kingdom Metazoa; phylum Chordata; class Mammalia; order Artiodactyla; family Giraffidae; genus Giraffa; species Giraffa tippelskirchi. The sequence continues at coordinate 139,629,948 of NC_137281.1, read as the reverse complement.
GCAATCACCTTCCTCCCCACAAATATATCAAAAATACATCTGCATGTGGAACAACTCTCCTAAAATGTCTTCTTTCTCACACTGAGAAAGAAGTGTTAGGGGAATAATAGAACCTCCACTGCAAACACACATGACTCAAGAAGTGATGCAAGGCCAAGAAGATTTGTAGCATTTCTTTGGTGTGTTATAGGGAGATGCAGAGTGGGAAAGAATGCCAGATGACACATTAGTAAACTGCTTAGATTTTGATCTTTGAAAAAAACAAAACTACCTGGGTTTTATTTTATAAGTGTGGAAAGTACCTTATTAAAAGTTCACCTTCCTTGTATTACTAGTTTTGATTTGCATTTCTTTAATAATGAGCAATTTGAGCATCTTTTCATGTGTTTATTAGCCGTCTGTATGTCTTCTTTGGAGAAATGTCTGTTTAGGTCTTCCGCCCACTTTTTGATTGGGTTGTTTTTCTGGTATTGAGCTGCATGAGCTGCCTGCATATTTTGGAGAGGGGTGGGATGGGGTGGGAAGTGGGAGGGAAGTTCAAGAGGGAAAATGAAAGTAGCTCAGTCTTGTTCAACTCTTTGCAACCCTATGGACTATACAGTCCCTGGAATTCTCCAGGCCAAATACTGGAGTGTGTAGCCTTTCCCTTCTCCACGGGATCTTCCCAACCCAGGGATCAAACTCAAGTCTCCTGCATTGCAGGCAGATTCGATACCAGCTGAGCCAAAAGGGAAGCCCAAGAATACTGGAGTGGGTAGCCTATTCCTTCTCCAGTGGATCTTCCCGACTGTAATTGAACCGGGGTTTCCTGCATTGAAAGCAAATTCTTTACCAACTGAGCTATTGGGGAAGCCCTTTCAAGAGGGAGGCGACATATGTATACCTATGGTTGATTCATGTTGATGTATGGCAGAAACCAACACAATATTGTAAAGCAATTATCCTCCAATTAGAAATAAATAAATTTTTTTAAAAAGTTCACCTTACTGCAACAGGTACTAAATAAGCCCTAGAGATCAAATGCACACTATAATGAATATAGACAACAATATTGTACCCTAGGGCTTCCCTAGGGGCTCAAATGGTAAAGAATCCACCTGTAGTGCAGGAGACCTGGGTTCGATCCCTGGGTTGGGAAGATCCCCTGGAGAAGAGAATGGCTACCCACTCCAGTATTCTTGCCTGGAAAATTCCATGGACAGAGGAGCCTGGGGGGCTACAGTCCATGGGGTCTCAAAGAGTTGGACACGACTGAGTGACTAACACTTTCACTTTTCATTGTACTATAATCATCAAACTTGCTGAGACTACTACTGCTGCTAAGTCGCTTCAGTCGTGTCTGACTCTGTGCAACCCCATAGACGGCAGCCCACCAGGCTCCACCGTCCCTGGGATTCTTCAGGCAAGAATACTGGAGTGGGTTGCCAGTTCCTTCTCCAGTGCATGAAAGGGAAAAGTGAAAGTGAAGTCGTTCAGTCGTGTCCGACTCTTAGCGACCCCATGGACTGTAGCCTACCAGGCTCCTCCGTCCATGGGATTTTCCAGGCAAGAGTACTGGAGTGGGGTGCCATTGCCTTCTCGAACGTAATTATTCCAACCACTAAAAAGAAATGATAATTATGTAATATGATAGACAAGCTAATTATTGCTGCAATGGTGGTCATATTATAATATATAAATGAATCAAATTAACATGTTGTACACCTTGAATTACACAATGTTATATGTCAAATATGTTTCAATCAACCAATCAATCAAACCTCTAAAAAACAAAAAATGAAAAGAAAAAGAAAGTTGGCCTTCTCCAACTCTCCTCTCTGACAGTGATTTCTTCAGGGACCTTAGAGACTACCTGCTCCCCAGGACTCACCTTGTCGGCCAGCAGCTCTCTGATCTTGCTGGCCTGCAGTCGGAACCGGAAAAGCTGGGTTTCTAGGGCCAGGCAGCGCTTTTGCCAGTCCACACTGGTCCGTGTCTCCACCGTGAGTTCTGCCATGATGGGAGCAACTTGTGGAGATTCCAGGGAGCCCTGAGGACCAGCATACAGAGAGGGAAAAGGTAAGTGTGTGAGGAGGAGTTCGGTGGGGAAAGGAGATCAACGGAAAGCAGAGGAAACAGGGCCGGGAAGGGAAGTGAGCCTGGCTCTCCCTCTGTCCCACGGGCAAGTTCTGAGCTCAGCTGGTCCTGTTTCATCATAAGGCAACTGTGCAACCTCAGAAAAATCACAAAACCTGAGAAACCGCAAGGAGAACCTCATCTCACTGTTACAGAAGTGAAAAGCAGGGCTCACTGGTTTTTCATTCAATTATCCATTTAACAAAAATGTGTTCATTCAACAAACATTCAGTGCCAGACACTGTTCTAGACACTGGAGATGCAAAGGGAAATGAAAGAGGTCCCCGTGTCTTTTCCAACAACTCTTTGGAAAAATCTAATTGCAAAATTACAATGTAGTCACAATTACTAATCAATATGAAAATAAAAGGAAGCAGAGAAATGGAGTGGACTGTGCTAGGGGGAGGGTGTTTAGGGAAAGCTTAAACTGGGTAACAGATTCATCCATGATCACAAGACTAACTGGAGATAGAACCGTGGTTCCCAGCTGGGTACTGATTTTTTATAACTATGAAGATTTCAGATGGGAAAAAAAAATGGAACGAAAATGTAATGCTTCAAATTTCCTTGACAAGTTCCTATTCAGTTGGGATTTCATGTTGTGATCATATCATCCTGTTTTGGAACAGATTCTCACTTTCCTTTAAGTTATAAAATGCAAACCAGAAAATTGGTAGATATTTTGCTATAGCCTCTGGAGGAAACCGTGGGCTTCCCAGGTAGCTCAGCTGTAAAGAACCCGCCTGCCAATGCAGGAGACACAGGAGACACGGGTTCGATCCCTGGGTTGGGAAGATCCCCTGAAGGAGGAAATGGCAACCCATTCCAGCATTCTTGCCATGGAAAATCCCATGGACAGAGGAGCCTAGCGGGCTACAGTCCATAGGGTCGCAAAGAGTTGGACACAACTGAGCAACTAAGCACACACACACTGAAGGAAACCACAAATCTTTAGAAAACACTTCAGACAGATTCAGAACAAGCCAAGTAGACACCTATAATATCCCCAGTCAGGGGAATTTACCCAGATGTCTTCTGGACGTATTTTAGAGAAACAAACCTGGGTCAGGTGAGAAAATGAACAATGTGTAAGTGTGCATGAGAAGGGAGACATAGGCACAGAGGGGGCACAGAGCAGAGAAGGGCTGGAAGACACATCCATCACCAGGACTTTTTAAATCCCCTTTCTGGGGTGCTTTTAATAATTATGCTCGACAATAAGCATAAATTTGGTCTGTCCCAAACCATGCCATTTGGTCTCCCTACTATCAGGTGATTTTAAAGAATGATTGTTAATTTTCTAGGGTGATTTTTTTTTTTTCATTAAAAATTTGGGGGCGGGGACTGTGCTGTGCAGCATGTGGGATCTTAGTTCCCTGACCAGGGATTGAACTTGTGCCCTCTGCAGTGGAAGCAGGAGTCTTAGGTTGATAATATATTTTAATGTTACCTTTTAGAGATAAATATGGCTTACAGGTGAAACGATGTAATGCCTGGGGTTTGCTTTAAAACACTTCACCATAGGAAGTGAGAAGCTGGGGTGGAGAAAGGTATATGCAATAAGACTTGTCAAAACACTGATAATTTCTGAAACTGGGTGATGGGTATACTGGTCTCTCTACTTGAATATATGCCTGGAATTTCCCATAATAAAAATTGTCTTTAGAGAACAGACTTGTGGTCAAGGGGAGAGATGGATTGGGAGTTTGGGATAAGCAGATGAAAACTATTACATTTAGGATGGATAAACAACAAGGTCCTACTGTACAGCACAGGGAACTATATCCAATCTCTTGGGATAAACTGCAATGGAAAAGAACATTAAAAAAGAATGTATATATGTGTATAACTGAGTCACTCTGCTGTACAGCAGAAATTAGCACAACATTGTAAATCAACTATATTTCAATAAAAAAAGAGAGATGAAAAAATTTGTCATTTTAAAAAAATCTCTTTTCCCTTCTTCAGGAGACACATGGTCTCAGAAAACCCAGCCACCTCCTATATGTCACTAAATATTACTCTGGGGCACCAGTGAGCCTGTCCTTGGTAGGTTCACCACCAATATTGCTTCCCACCTGACATGTGACCTCTACAATATCTTTCTCCCATTATACACCACAAACAGCTATTACCTACTGAGTCCTTACTGTATACTAGGCACATGTAGCCTCTTTCATTTTCATGAGAACCCATGAGACAAGGAGTGGGAATTAATCCATGCTCTCAGGTGAGGACTCTGAGGAACACAGTCTGTAGCCGGTAAGCAGTAGGGCTGAGATTCTCATTCTCAAGTTCCTACTCTTAGCCACTGAGCTCCTTACCCATCCAAAAACTGCAAGAATTGATTTCACAAAGAGTGGAATGGAGAAAACTTCCCTGATGGTCAGTGGTTAAGACTCCGGGTTCCCAATGCAGGGGGCCCAGATTCCAGTCCTGGTCAGGGAACTAGATCCCATATGCCAAAGATCCTGCATGCTGCACTAAGACCTGGCACAGCCAAATAAATAAAAATAAGTAAGTATTAAAAAAATTAAAAGCGTTCATTGTTTTCAAACAAAGAGTGGAGTAGACTGTTAAGAATGAAACATTTTATAGGCTCTCTCAAGATCCTCAATGCAAAGGTGAACCTATACCCTAGACTTCCCAGAGCACCCTGGTCTCAAATATTCTGACCCTTTATCCTCCAAAAGCATGGAGGATATTTGTCATGTGCCCTTTTTGTTTAAAAAACATGGTCAGTAGACGTGTAGAGAAAGGCCCAACAATGAAACCACTGACGGGTCAGGTGATGGAGCCTTTCGGTTCTGGGCGGCTCAGAACACTGGACACATGACCTCAGTCCTGCGCTCCCAGAACTGTCATCCCAAACAATTCGACATTGTGACCTCCCAGCGATCCCCACCTCAAAAGACTGGGACCAACTGGAACGGGCAGGAAGACAAAAGACAAAAACAAAACATGACCTTCTCTGAGCTAAGATCACAGCTGAAAAGACACAACAGAACCTTGTGGGGCCTCCATAGAAGGCCCAGAGGCTTCATGTTTAGTTTTCTTTGTCCTTTACAGGGGATTTCACTTTCCCTCCCTAAGTACAAAAAGTGGCAGACCCGAAGCTAGGACCTTGCAGTCTTGCAACCTAGCCCGGGGCTAAGAATTAGCAGTAAAAGCACCCAAGTAAAACCAAAGGGCAGCAGAAACTCAATTCTTTTGTGTTGTTTAAAAAAAGTTTGGTGAATGTTAATTCCCTCTTACTGATTGCCAAAGCTGCAGCTCAGATTCTGTTGGAGGGCAGAAACCCAAATTATCAAAATCTCCAGGGACTTTGGAAATAAAATGCGTCATTGGTCTCTGCCTCGCGGTGATACCTGAAATTATACCTAGCCTGGAAGGAGTTCTTTCCCCAATCCAGCATCTTCATGATATCACGGTTTTTAGAAGTGCTCAGCTTAATCCTCTCCCTGCCTTGGGGATGCTGGTAAAGGAGCTGGCACTCTTGTTAGGCTTGTCTCAGCATGTGAGAAGAACTAAGAGGTTTCTAAATGGATCTGGAGCAAGGTGCCTGCTGCGAAACCAAGACCCAGAGGCTCTTTCGACAGAGGCAGGTGGCTGGAGCTGCAGCTTTAGTATACAGGATGTTAGGGGGAGATACCAGTAAGTTGAACCTCAGCTGCTAAGTCACCTTGCATTTGAACCACCCATAAAGATGTGCAAGGATAAGCAGAAATGAACTTGCAGAATGGTCCTTAACTCTTCAAAGCATTGCTTTGTCAGGTGTTATTTCTCTCGTTACCCTCTCAATATCCTCGAGAAGGAGGACAAGTGATATAACTCACACAGAACAGGTAAGCAAACTCCTCGGATTGGTGACTTGCTCAGGGACACAGAGGCAAGTAGTATCAGAGCTGGACTAAGAATCCTGATCTCCCAACATTTAAAACTGTCTGTCCTCTTTCCATGAAGATGCTTCCATAGTGGCGGTAGAGTCTTACGCTACCAGGCTAGCCTAATGAAGATACAGCGTTAATGTGCTGCGTTAGATGGAGAAATGACAGAAGGGATGTGAGCTGGGGACAAACCCCACCTCAATTGTTTGTTTCATGTTTTATCCTGGAAAGCTTCAAATACACACAAGTAGGGAGAGCAGTACAATAAATCTCCATGTGCCCTCCAACCAGTTATGATGATCACCAACTCATAGTCGCTCTTGTGAAAGCTAGTTCTCAATTCCCACTAGTGCCCAGCGTGCTGAACAGCTTGGCAGGCAAGAGTCAAATGCTTGCCATGGCCTTGGCACCTGCTTTAGAACTCCCTAAGGCTCCCAGCACCCTGGACTGACACGGCCACAGAGGTCAGCAGAGACATGCCTCAAGAGACAGGGGTTGTGGGTAGGAGGGTGGTAAAAAGAGGCAAGAGGAAGTTGTTAGGTGACTTTGGTCTGTATCAGAGAAAACACAGACTTGACCTGGGATAGCTCTGGCAACTTTAGGGATATGGACCAGAAATGGACAAAATGCTGAGAGTAAAATTTAACTTAACCAACTTTTGTTAGGTGATTCCTATGTGTGAGGTTGAAGACACAAAGAGGAACAAAGACGCTGTGGTTTGTGAGGTTTCAGGTCTATAGTCTGAATATCCTGGAACCTTCCTGCAAAGGCGGCCAATCAGAGCAAGTGCCTAAAGTCGCTGCAGGAGGCATCAGATGGTAACAGGGACCACGTTCTGGGTGCAGTCTCCACTAGGCTCTCCCGTGTCACCTCACTGTGGCTCACTCTCTGAGCGTGAGCACTTTCTGTGATTCCCACTCACTAGCAGTGGGCTTCTGAAAGGGCTGCACAGATGAGGCTGACCACCTGCCCAGCTCCGGGCAAGGAAGAGCCCCCTTTCTGGGAATGAAGCCGGAGGGAGGGTGCGTGCACACAGGGGCACAGCTCCCTCCGATCTCACCTCACACTGTCATCTGATTAAGCCAACAACATGCATTTTTACCTCCTTTGGGTGCTGAGTGAGCACCCCATTTCACAATGGTGGGAAAGTCAGGAAAAGGTGAGCATGTTACAGACTTCTGGGACACAAATCCCAAAAGGGGCTAAGAGATCCAGGAACATAGCATCCCTCAGACAAAAACCAACAAAGAGAAATGGCAGAGTGTACTTAAGATCCTGACTTTTGGTGCCAAACAGACCTGGGTTTGAATACTCACTCAAGAACGAACTGTGACCTTCAACCATCTGCTTGATTTCTCTGAACCTATTTGAAATTGAAGGCAATAATATCTGAAAGGAGTGCAATAATATTAGGTCGAACCATGTGAAACTGTCAACATTTAACCACTTTTTGACTTTCAAAAACGGCGATTTCATAGGCCACACTATGTTGGATTTTTTGGAGAATCAAAGGAGGTATTATAATGCAAAAGCCTGGCATACAGGAAGTACTCAATAAATAACAGCTACTATCAACAAACAAAAGGCAAACCGACAGTGCCCTGGGCATACTTGGAGATGTGCTTACCATCATATCAGAGAGCAGGTCACAGCACTGTTTACAATAGCCAGGACATGGAAGCAACCTAGATGTCCGTCAGCAGACGAATGGATAAGGAAGCTGTGGTACATATACACAATGGAATATTACTCAGTCATTAAAAAGAATACATTTGAATCAGTTCTATTGAGATGGATGAAACTGGAGCCCATTATACAGAGTGAAGTAAGCCAGAAAGAAAAACACCAATACAGTATACTAATGCATATATATGGAATTTGAAAGATGGTAACGATAACCCTATATGCGAGACAGAATAAGAGACACAGATGCATAGAACAGTCTTATGGACTCTGAGGGAGAAGGTGAGGGTGGGACGTTCTGGGACAATAGCATTGAAACATGTATATTATCATATGTGAAACAGAACACCATTCCAGGTTCAATGCATGAGACAAATGCTCGGGGCTGGGGCAATGGGATGACCCAGAGGGATGGGATGGGGAGGGAGGTGGGAGGGGGGTTCAGGATGGGGAACACATGTAAACCCATGGCTGATTCATGCCAAGGTATGGCAAAAACCACTACAATATTGTAAAGTAATTAGCCCCCAACTAAAATAAATAAATTTATTTTAAAAAAATTTATTTTATCTCAGGACTTCCCTGGTGGTCCAGTGGTTAAGACTCTGGGCTTCCAACGCAGGGGGCGTGGGTTCAATCTCTGGTCAGAGAATAAGATCCCACATGCTGTGCAGTGTGGCCAAATAAAAAAATTATTTACCTCTTTGTTTTTGAATACTGAGCAGAAGAGTATATGGTACAAAGGAAGGCTTCTTCCCATCCCTGAACTCCAGGCATAGTTTTCCCCAGACACAACCACTGTTAGGAGGATTTGAGTCTTTCTGATATGTTCCCTGCATATGCAAGTGTCCATATATATGTTGCACACACATACACACACACAAATGGTGGCACACTATATACCCACTGTACCTAATATAACTCAGAGAGCTTCCTGTATATGTGTGTGTGTACATGCACGCACGCTCACTCAGTCTGACTCTTTGCGACCCCATGGAGTACAGCCCACCAGGTTCCTCTGTCCATGGGATTTTCCTAGCAAATACTGGAGTGGGTTGCCATGTCCTCCTCCAGGGGATTTTCCTGACTCAGGGATCAAACCTCTGTCTCCTGCATCTCCTACATTGCAGGCAGATTCTTTACCACTGTGCCACCGGAGAAACCGTGTGCATATATAATAATATATATCTGCCCATTCTTCCCTCATGCTTTTTAAGAGCTATATTGTATTCTCTTGTGTGGCTATTACCTGATTTCATTTGAGTCCCTAATTGACAGACACGTGGGTTGTTTTAAACCTTTCACTAAAGCAATGCTGCAATGAATATTCGATGAATAGACATTATTTCATACACATCTCAGTTTATCTCAAGGAGAAAGTCCCAGAAACGGAATTGTAGCGCTGAATGATGTACATTTTGCAATGGCCAAAGAGTTCCAACTGCCCTCCCCTGAGGCTATTCTAATTCATACTCCAGCCAGCAATAAGCGCCAATTTCCCCACAGAGGTGGTCAGTTTTTAATTCATTTTTGACAGAAGGGTTGGCCAGAGAACACAGGATGGTGGCTCAGTGGCCAGACTGCCATGGAGTCACTTGGATCAGAAGTGAAGGGATCCTGACACCTCAGCGCCAACATGTAGAATGCACTCTTCAACCCATAGAGAGCACAGAGTTCTGCACAGTTACACAGCCTCACATGGGGCTTCCCTGGTGGCTCAGACAGTAAAGAATCTGCCTGCAGTGTGGGAGATCTGGGTTCGGTCCCTGGGTCAGACAGATCCCCTGCAGAAGGAAGTGGCAACCCACTCCAGTATTCTTGCCAGGAGAATCCCACGGACAGAGGAGCCTGGCAGGCTACAGTCCATGGGGTCCCAAAGAGTCAGACATGACTAAGCAATACACACACACACAGCCTCCCAGAGAGAAGATGGAAACAGTATGGAGCACTCCTCCTTGAGCAGAGTGAGAGGAACAATACCTCTTCCCGTAGCTGATGCCTTCTGGAGAGGGCAGAAGGGGAGCCAGAGGCATTTTCTCAGCTCACTTGTTAGTTTCAATGAGTAACTCAGCTCTGAACAGGCCCCCTCGGCGGCCTATGGAGAAGGAAGGTGGTAGACAGCAATGTAAATGCAGTTTAAGAGTCTTCCGTTTGAGTCTTGCCTCCTCCACTTTTCAGCTCTATGACCTTGGGCAAGTCACTGTCTTCCCAAGTCCTGGTTTCCTCCTTTATAAAATGGGGATAATAACATGCAGAAACACTCGAAGTGATGTTCTATAAAGAGTGAAGTGATGCTACCAAAGATACAAAGTCTGCAGCATAGAAGACTGTCCAAAAGTTTAAGGAAGGAACAAATAACTTTTCCACTGAAATTGATATTAAAATGATCTTTCAAGCAGAAGTTTTAGCCAGAACTAAAGCTTCGCCCTGAAGAGTTTCATGAGATGTATTCATAGTAAAAGCTTATTTGTCCCCTGGCAGGAAGAGATCCAGAGCCTCCCTGGTAGCTCAGTTGGTAAAGACCCTGCCTGCGATGCAGGAGACTTCCCGCAACACTTAGGTTCCATCCCTGGGTGGGTTAAGATCGCCTGGAGAAGGAAATGACAACCCAATCCAGTATTCTTGCCTGGGAAATCCGATGGACAGAGGAGCCTGGCAGGCTGTAGTCCATGGGGTCTCAAAAGAGTCGGACACGACTGAGCAACTAAACCTCCAGGGACAGATCCAACAGAGAGCAGATCTACTCCCAAATGAGGGTCTTCATTGCCCCTGCCACCTCCATTAAGGCCCCCTGCGCCCCGGTGACCGATTCCTCTCTAAGGCTCCTAGGTCGCAAAGTTCCCGCTGTCATTTGGCGCCCGACTGGTTTTGTCTTCTGTTTGGCTTACTGCCTCCATAAATCAAGCCTAATCCACAGGGACCCTAAGAGAACCACCCAGGAATCACAGAAGCGATAACCCGAGGTGAGACAGGGAGGAGAGCGGGAGGAGTTGAGAGCCAGAGAGAGCTCAGGCAACTCGGTGGAAAGCCTGCAGGTTCGCTCCGAGGGCCCTTCCCGGGAGCAACTGGATCGAGCCGGTCCCAAACTCGGGATCCTCTCCAGGAAGGCTACTCCTCGCCTGGCGGTGCCAGTTCCCCGAGCCCGACGCTCCGCTCTCAGCGCTCCTGCCTGCTAGGAGCTTGTTTCCAGGTAGAGAGGCACCTGCTCCGGAATCGCCCTCCGGCCAGAGGCAGCGGATCCTCTCTAACCAAACACCCTCCCCGGCCAGCGAACTCTCACTCCCACCCCCGCGCCCACCCCATCTCTGCCCGCGGGGCTCCCGGGGGCCACTCACCTCCAGCCAGATCCGGGGCGTCCCCGCCGCGCACCGGGCACACGGGCGCCCCCCGCGCGCGTCCGCCGCTGACCTTGCGTCGATCTCGCCCGAGTCCGCCGCGGCCGCCGGGTCTCCGCTCCCCGGCAGCAGGGGTCGGCGTGGGCGGGGCGGGCCGGGCTGGCCCGGGAGGTTTGCCCGCCCGCTGGCTGCACAAAAGCCGAGCCGACCTCGCAGCGCCCCATTCAATGCTCCGCCGCGCCCCCTCCCCGCCCTCTCCTTAAAGGCAGAGCGCCAGGCTGGGCTCCCGGGGCGGCTCGCGGAGAGGCACAGGAAATGACCTCAGCAAGCTCTAGCCTCCCACCTCTCGGCACCGCCGGGCTCGTCCCTGGGGCGGTGGGGACGGCGGCGGGGTCCTGCGGGCCGAGAGGTGTCCCGAGCTCCGGCCCCGAGCTCTCTGCAGAGGCCGAATCAGCGGCCACCTGAGGCGGCCGGGGCGCCCCAGCATCTCCTCAGCTCCCAACCAGCCTGGGACCCTCCCTGGATGGGGCGCAAGACCAGACCCCCGCTCCCCCCACCCCCACCCCCCGCCAAAGGAGGTTCCCGCATTGATCGGGCGACTTGCAGGAACCGTCACGTCTGGATATTTGGAGCAGAAATCCTTATTTCAAAGAGTCTGTCCCATTGGGAGACCAAAGTTCTGATGTGTAATATGAAGGAAAAAACAAAACTCACCGCAGCCTAGAGTAGCTTGCTTGCGTCCGTACGTCTGTATGTATGCATGCACGCATTATTTATTTTAAAGGAGCCGGCAGGCCGAGGAACCGGAAAGGCAAACAGGACGTCGCCTGCGCGGGTAGCTCACCGTGCACCCTTGCAGCCCCTGCACTCACCAATACAATCCTAAACCCGCTTTGGGGGTGGAGTACTCAGTTTTTAGTTAAGTGGATATGGGGTAAAGACGATGAATATGGAGAATGTTGCAGGGAAGGATCCACGTTTCAGAACAGCTTTCTTCTCCAATCCGGCAGGCTCTCAGGCTAGTTCTGAACAGAGGCAGACTCACCAGAGTTTCTCCCAAGGGGCTTTGAAAGTCTCATTCCAGCTGGTGGTGCCCCCGGCTGCACCCCACGTTTGAATCTGAGTGTCTGGAGGTTAGGCTGGAAAGTTGTGCAGTTAATAAGGCCTCCAAGTAATTCTCGTGCACAATTTTGAGAGCCCAGATTCTGCGGAAAGCTGACCCATGTAGTTCAGGAGGCCAAGGGTGAAAGTTCAACAGGGTTAATGGGACTTCATGAGCTTACAAATCGACTCATACCTCCTGAGGATTGGAATAGATCAACCCCAAACTGTGGGTAACTGGCCTCTGTCCCCTTCAAGACTGGAAATATTGCTGGTTCAGTTCAGTTCAGTCACTCAGTCGTGTCCGACTCTTTGTGACTCCATGAATTGCAGCACGCCAGGCCTCCCTGTCCATCACCAACTCCCGGAGTCTACCCAAACCCATGTCCATCGAGTCGGTGATGCCAAGGAAGCCCCAAAACAAGTCCTGTGGAGTTTGTCAAGGAGACTTATGCTCATTCATGCATGCATTCACTCACTTTGAATAGGTAATCATTCACATAGTATAAATTTGAATTATTAATAATACCAAAGGGCTAACAATGAATAATAAGTCTCCTTCCTCCTCTGTCCCTTGTCCCCTAGTGTATGTGTGTGTGTGTGAGTGTGTGCGTGTGTGCGTGTGTGTGTGCACACACGCACTCAGTCGTGTCTGACTCTTTGCAACCCCATGGACTGCAGCACGCCAGGCTTCCCTGTTCTTCACCATTTCCCAGAGCTTTCTCAAACTCATGTCCATTGAGTCGATGATGCCATCCAACCATCTCATCCTCTGTCGTCCCCTTCTCCTCCTGCCTTCTGTCTTTCCCAGCATCAGAGTCTTTTCCAATGAGTTGGCTCTTCACATCAGGTGGCCAAAGTATTGAAGCTTCAGATTCAGCCTCAGTCCTTCCAGTGAATATTCAGGATAGATTTCCTTTAGGATTGACTGGTTTGATCTCCTTTCAGTCCAGGGGACTCTCAAGAGTCTTCTGCAACACCACAGTTCAAAAGCATCAATTCTTCGGCACTTAGCCTTCCTTATGGTCCAACTCTCATATCCATAGATGAATACTGGAAAAATCATAGCTTTGACTATATGGGCCTTTGTCAGCAAAGTCATGCCTCTGCTTTTTAATAGGCTGTCTAGGTTGGTCATAATTTTTCTTCCAAGGAGCAAGTGTCTTTTAATTTCATGGCTACAGTCACCATCTGCTGTGATTTTGGAGCCCCCCAAAATAAAGTCTGTCACTGTTTCCACTGTTTCCCCATCTATTTGCCATGAAGTGATGTGACTAGATCCCATGATCTTAGTTTTCTGAAGGTTGAATTTTAAGCCAACTTTTTCATTCTTTTCTTTTACTTTCATCAAAGGCTCTTTAGCTCCTCTTCCCTTTTTGCCATTAGGATGGTGTCATCTGAATATCTGAGGTTATTGGTATTTCTCCTGGCAATCATAATTCCCACTTGTGCTTCATCCAGCCTGGCATTTCGCATGATGTACTCTGCATAGAAGTTAAATAAGCAGGGTGACAATATACAACCTTGTCACACTCCTTTTCCAACTTTGAACCAGTCTGTTGTTCCATGTTCGGTTCTAACTATTGGTTATTATGATACATCACCATAAAAAGATATTACATAATTGTTAACTATATTCATCACACTGTACATTTCATACTCAGTTCAGTTCAGTTCAGTCACTCAGTCGTGTCCGACTCTTTGCAACCCCATGAACCGCAGCACACCAGGCCTCCCTGTCCATCACCAACTCCCGGAGTCCACCAAACTCATGTCCATCGAGTCGATGATGCCATCCAGCCATCTCATCCTCTGTCATCCCCTTTTCCTCCCGCCCTCAATCTTTCCCAGCATCAGGGTCTTTTCAAATGAGTCAGCTCTTCGCATGAGGTAGCCAAAGTATTGGAGTTTCAGCTTCAACATCAGTCCTTCCAATGAACACCCAGGACTGATCTCCTTTAGGATGGACTGTTTGGATCTCCTTGCAGTCCAAGGGACTCTCAAGAGTCTTCTCCAACATCACAGTTCAAAAGCATCACTTCTTCGGCGCTCAGCTTTCTTTATAGTCCAACTCTCACATCCATACATGACCACTTTGCACCTGGAAGTTTGTACCTCTTTATCTCCCTCACCTATTTCTTTCCTCTCCCCAGTCTCCTCCCTCTGATAACCACCTGTTTGTTCTCTGTACCTATAACTCTGTTTGCGTTTTGTTATGTTTGTTCATTTGCCTTTCTTTTTAAATGGTTCCCTAGCATGCCTAATGATGGATATTTAGAACATTTCCAGTCTTTGGCTATTATATACCTTGCTGCAGTGAATATCTCTATACCTATTTCTTGGTCCATATATGTGACTATCTTTACAGTTTAACACTTAGAAGTGGAATTGCTGGGTGTAAACACAATGTGAATTTTAGATTTGAATAGATGCTGCGCACCGTCCTCAAAGGAGACTGCACCAACCAACACTTCTGTCGATGCATTTGAGTGCTCCTTTGTTCCCTCCCACCCACAATGATGAAGTGATTTATCGCAAAGCACAAAGCTTTTAGGAAGGGAGGATGAAATGAGTTAAACACATGGACGATTTTAAAACACTGCTGGCACACAGAAAAGCTCAATAAAAGTGTTAGATGACGGACTCCCAGCCACACTCCCCTGTAAGACCTCCCCTTCTTTGGGCTCTGTCTCAATCCCTGCTCTGTAAACTTGAGTGAGTTCCTTACTCTGTCTGGGACTCAGTTTCCGTATCTTTAATATGAGGATTGTAATGTCTCCCTCTGGAGTTGGTTTGAGGAATAAATCAGATATTAGAGTTACCTAAATTTTGAGATCCAATCATTGTTTGATAAGTGATGGCTATTCTTCTTCTCTTAGCTCTGCTCCCCCCTCAACTTTTTATTACAAAAATTCCAAACCTAGAGAAGTTGCAAAAAACAGTATATTAAACACCCATATACTCTTCACTTAGACTTACCAGTTGTTAACACACTGCTGCATTTACTTTCTCTCTCTCCATGTATGTGTGTGTGTGTGTGTGTGTGTGTGTGTGTATGTGTATTTTCCATTTGAGACTTAGCTGTACACATCATGACCTTTTGTCCCTGGATACTTCAGGATGTTCCTGCTAAGAACAAGCATGTTTTCTTAATATCATTACACTTACAAAATTTAGCATCAACACAATACTATCATTGACTGTACAGGCCATAAATTTTCCCAATTGTCCCAATATTGCCCTTTATAGCTCAGTTTTATAGCTCTCCTATTTACTATTATTAATCCCTGCCTAGTACTCCCCAGGGTGAATGGTTGCCTGGAGGAAGATGGGCCTGTCCTCTCCTCCTCTCCAGGGGAAAAAGTGACTCCCACAGCCTCAGACCCTGGGAGGTAATCAATAACCAGGCCGGCAGGAATGTACACAGGCAGAGCAGTTTCCCATCTGATGCTACAAGTTGTCCCACCAGCCTTTGCTGCAGTTGCCTCCTCTGCCTGACCCCAGCCACCCCCATGCTAGCAGCCCGGAGAGATCCTGTCCACTGTCCCCCAACTCTGGATGGGTTCCTCCACCAGCCCCCTCATTGGTCCCCAATCATCAGAGACAGACTGTTCAGGCTCCAGTGAGGCTGGCTCCCCAGCGGCACCCTCAACCATAGCTCCCCATGCTACACCTCCCCAAGGATGGACCTTAAGGCTGGCCTACCCCTAACTCAACTCTTCAGGGTTGGAATGTCTGAGACACTGTCTTTTTCCCACAGTCTTTTTGTCTTAAAGCTCTTTCTGGGACTTCCCTGGAGGTCTGGTGATTTGAGACTTGGCCTTCCAATGCAGGGGGTTTGGGAGGGGAGCTGAGATCCCACATGTCTCTTGGCCAAAAAACCAAAACAGAAGCAATAATGTAGCAGATTCAATAAAGACTTTAAAAATGGTCCACACTGAAATATTAAAAAAAAAAAAAAAAGAAAAGCACTTTTTATGTAGCCCTCCATGGACTGAGACAAAGTCAAACCGTGGCTACCGCTGAATCGGTAGACAGTATCTGCTGATGCCTGTCCCTCTCTCCCACCCTTTCATTCATTCATTTGTTCATTTGTGGTAGCTGACTTTCAAGTTGTTCCAGGGAATCTATTAGCTGCCCAGCTACAAGCTTGGATAAACTATCTCCTTGCTTCCTGTCTCAGTTTATCCTGTGCATGACTTAGCAGCTGAACAACAACCAAGTGGTGAAATTATTTCCTCTGCACAGCTGCCCTCTGGATCATGATATTTGAGAGTTGGAGGAAAAGGCTGGATTATGAGGGAGTCCCCACAGCAGAGGGGAACCTTTGAAAAACTGAGGCAAAAAATAAATAAATAAAATAAGTTGCGTTGGGCCGGTGCCATTGTTGGAGAGGCAGGAGAGCAGGCAGGGCTGGATGGAGCTGAGAGCGAGGCTGTGAGTTTCCAGACCCCTTGAAGGGTCCCCAGAGAGATGGTACCCTCCACACCCAAAGTTTGTTTCTGCTTGATGTTAGCTTATCATTACAGGTGCCCTGACAGAACAGAGGAGGGGAGAAAGCCATCATGTGCCCAGAGATGAAGGCTCAGCTGGGCCACAGAAGCCGAAGGCCTCCTTTCACCTTTCTGAGAGGATGAGGCCTGGATAAGCACCTGCTGTGAACAAGTCTGAACCCATTTGGCCCTTTGGCGATAGTCAAGGTCTCCTATTGGGTTGGGTAAAAATGTTTGTTTGAGTTTTTCCATATCATCTCACAGAAAACCTGAATGAACTTTTTGGCCATTCCAATATTTGCAGCCGCTGGAGATGAGAGGTGCGTGGAGGCCACGTGTCCCGTTTCCATTACCTCCTGCAGGTGGGGCATTAAATGTGGCCAAGGCCAGAACCTACCAAACGTACAAACATTTATCGGCAAGCAGGCACCAAAAGCCCCATATCCTGCTTCACCGGACTTGGGGAGTTGGCCTGGTCTCATTCTCACGTGTCTGTCACGCAAGGGCCCGGATCATCTTTCTGACTACCTCCATATTTTGAAAGCCACTCATTTTACCAGTGAGAAATTATTTCTAGCATCCCTCGAGCACATCCAGCCCGCCTGTGTAGCATTTAGTAGCATTTGAAGTGTTTATGTAACTGTGCTGTAGAGTACAGATTCCTTATTTGGGCAATTCAGATTCTAACTGACCACTCTAGGGGTGAGAGGAGAGTCTGTTCATATACACACACCACACTGTTTAGACTGAAAGAGTTAAAAAAGAAATTCCTCCAGAGTCAATACAACAGCATCCCAGGCTGTGCCTGGTTCCCTGGGCAGCACTGTGGAAGGGAATGGGAACCTTGGAACCATCCAGGCCACAGTTTGAGTCCCAGCTTCACTACCTATGTGCTGATGTAACCTTGGGACGATTGTTAAGCTTTCTGAGTTAATTTTTCATTTGTAAAATGGTGATGACAATTCTTGCAGCTTAGGCTTTTTGAGAGGGTTCAGTGAGATAGTACATGCCTGGCACTTAGCAAGTGCTGCCTAAATGATAGCTTTTGTTATGCATTCTTGAACAAATATTTGCTGGAGGTCTAATGTTTACTAGTTACCCTCCCCCATCTCTCCCCTACTAGGTCCAGAAGTGTTATCTGCTTCCAGAGAATTCTCTTTGTTGTAAGATTGCAGCGCAGTAGTTAAGCAAGATAGCTTGAGAGACAGCAATAACTCTAGGAGAACTGGTGAAATGCTTGACAGTTTGTCCTCCCCATATCCTGGGCCTTCCAGAGACCTCACTTCCCAACCCCACTTGTTTTCTCTGAACAGGGTTCTGGGCTCCAAAGAGAGCCCTCCTGCTTCACAGAAACCTTATCAAATCAAAGCAACTCTTTTGCCTTCACAGCTTGATTCTCACTTGCTGTAAGGAGGAGAGTAAAGGGGGGAGAGGAGAGCAAAGAGGAGAAGGGGGGAGGGGCCTCAGAGTCTCAGGAGCCCTGGGGCCAGTCCCTGCCCAGCCTTTTGCTTCAGGAGCAGAGCTTGGTGGCTTTGGGGTTACAGGGAAATCAGAAGGTTATTTCTACTGCTGAATCTCTGGGAGCAGCCAGAGCAACGATGGGCTGGGGTCAAGGAGGCTCAGTCATCATCCAGATGGGGCTGGGAAGGCAGTGCTGGGACATGCAGAGAGGTGCAGGGCAGGAAGGACATGAGATGGCCCAGAGGCAGAATGTCTTGTATGTGTCTGTGTGTGTGTGTGTGTCTCTGTGTGTGTGTGTTGGGGGAGTATCCTAAGATTGAATGTGGATCCTTCTCTCATTTATTCATTCAGCTGCTCCCTAACAAATATTTATGGAGCACTTCCTGTTTTCCAGGCACTGTGTGAGGAAACAAAGTGTGGCAAGTGTGATGGATGAATGCAGGACACTGGCTTCAGAAGCAGACTTACCTGCTGTTAATCCACGCTCTTCCCAGTGGGGAACATGGGGAAGAACCGATGCAGTTACCACTTGTGTCCCTGCAAATGACCCATCTGTCCAGTGCAGCAGTGGGCTCTGAAGCCAGAGAAAGCCAGGTGGAGGATGAGGAGGGGAGAGGTTCTGCATTTGGAGGCCAGGGAGCAGGATTCTCACCTGCTCTGAGGGATGGAGGTGAAGGTCTAGCCCCATCCTTGGCGTATGATAGACACCTAATGAGTGTTGTTAAATAGGAGTGAACATGAAAGTATAAAGGAGTAGAGGACTAGGAAGATGTGCAAAAACTAAGGACCTGGAAACTATTAAGAGGAGTAGGTGAAGGGGGGTGTGGAGGAGAAGGATTCTCCATCTAGCCTCCGGTCACAAAATCCTGGGGGTACTTATTTGAAATATGCATTCGGGCTCTGTGGGATCAGCAGGCTCAGGGATGTGTATTTTTCTGCTGCTCAGGACCTGGATCCTGCCCAGTACTGACAGGTTTGTCATACATCATATTCCCACATTCCAATGATCTTTCCAGAGAGCAGCAACAGCCCCAGAGGGTAACACAGGGTAGAACTGACGTAATGACGACATTTATCAATGCAGAATGATCTGTCCAGTGCAGCTGAAGGCTCCCCAGGCAAGAAAGAGCCAGGAGGAGAGGGGCAAGGTAGGATGAAGGAGGAAATCGGGGAGAGGAGATGGCAGGGAGGGGGAAAGAAAAGCTAAATTGGGAGCTGATGGAGCTCAGGGAATGAGAACCTGGTAAATCCAGCCATCCAACTGGGATTCTATTGATAGATCATTTCAGAACTTGGAACATTGTGGTTTGAAACCAGCTGTCTTTTTTCTCCTTCGACTTTCATCACAGATGAAAACAATGGCTGCTCACATCAGTGGCCAGGAGGGCCTGGGTAGGGACCAAGTCCAAGTAGGTGGCAGGTGCTATGGCAGCTCGGCTTCCCTTCTAAGCAGCTGCTTCTCTGGACTGGAAGAGGCCTATGGAGCGAGGCGGGGACCGCCACACAAGGCTGGGAGTTCCCTCTGCTTCAGGAACGCAGCATTATCTGCAGGGCACCTTCCAGGGTGTGGTTGCTGTTAAGAGCAGGCCAATATGCTCCCCAGAATTCACAGAGAAAGGAAGACCAGAAATACCTGAATGGATGAGAAGACAGCCATTGCAGAGTTCCTCCATTCCCGGGTGGTTTAGTAGGAAACCAGTAGGTCTCCCTTGATCAATCACACATTTGCCTCCTGTGCTTCTTAGGCTTAGGCTCAGGGTTTTTTACGAGAAGCGTCAGGGCTTATATCCTATCAGAAGCTCTTATTGCCAACTCCTTTTTGTGAAGACGGGTTAATCCAGGCAACGTAACCTGTCTTCCATCTCAAAGTCCTGGGTGTGAGCCACTACCTGCTAGGACGTTGGAGGCTATCTCTCAGCGCCATCTAGTGGTGGGCATGGCTTATTTTCCGAAAAGACCCTGAGCCCGCGTATTCCTGATCCTAGCAACACCTAGGGCTATATCCCCTCTGATCAGATCGCTGCGGGCTTTGGACACTTTGAAAAGTAATTCATGAGGCTTTAAGCTCTGCCTAAAGTGGAAACTTTAAATTCCATATCCTGTGTCCTTGTTCAGTTTTACATAGTTTTAGGGAAGGGGATTGGAGAATTTAGTGGTATTAAAAGACTAGGGTGAAGTAGGGATAGATAGAAAGAACGTTCTCCTTTTCCCCAGCTGCACGGCTCCAGCATGCACACGCAGACCATCAGCTTGGCACGTATTCCAGGCATCTCTCACCCAACTGTGCCATAAGAGGAGGGCACAGGAAGAGTCTCTTCTGCACAAAGTGCAAATTGAGCATTAAGAATCATCTTTGCTGTGCCACAGATAAAGTGATGGGACATAGAGCTGGAATCAGATGGCTTGACTCAGAAGATTGATGGAATCCATGCATGAACTGGGCTTTTCTCATGTAAAAGTGAGCTTTGGAGTTCTCAGAGAGGTCCTATGGATGGTGTAACTTTCCCAAAAGGAGTATACACATTTCCAGGTTCTCAATTTCCTGATCCAGGCCCAGAAGAGGAAGCACTAGTTCTTTTCCCCTTGCAGAATGGAGTCCACCCTAAGGAATCAGGTAGCACCTACAGACAGGTCTTGTACATATGAAGGGAGGTAAGCAAGGGAGCAGAACACACAGGCTCCTATGATGGGAAACCAGCAGGCATTGCTCTAGGGGTGACATGTGACTGCTGCTCCTTCCAAACATTATGCCATTGGCCACTGGGGAAACATTCAGATGGCTTCTGGAATGGCCTGACCCTGCAGGAAGGAATCTCCCTGCAGGGCACAGGGAGTTGTGCTTACGTGGACGCAGGATCTCTGGAACAAAGCCTCTCTTGGGAAGAACATGGTTCTGTTGGGAAGCAAAGTTTTAGGGTGAAATAAATTCACTGGATATTCAGAATGAGAAATAACTCTAAATAAACTTGCCACTTAAGCCAGTGCAATAGTCATGTACATAGGTAGTAATATACATAAGATTAGAAACCATTTAGACAGGTGAGGATCACTAAATATTTTCTAAGACCTTTTCCTCCACTCCAAATTCCTGTTCTCACTGATGGGGTTTTATGATTCTTGTGCCTTTCCTCAAGTTACATCATTCAGTATTTTTGTCATTAGGAGAAGGATGCCTCAAAGGACTGTGTTGCCCCAAATATTTATAGCAGCAATAATAACAGAGTAAAGAAAAAAGGATACAACCTAAATGTTCATCAGTTGGAACTAGTAAATAAATTATTAAAATTCATCTAGAAAATAAAATACTATGCAGCCATTAGAATTTATGTTGAAGAATTGTTTTTATTGACATGGAACAAATTCATTATTAATGTCAAGTGAAACAATTTCCAGAAAAGTATGTATAATATAATTTACTTTATGTAAAACTATATATGTGCTGTGCTTAGTCACTCAGTCATGTCTGACTCTTTGTGACCCCATGAACTATAGCCTGCCAGGCTCCTCTGTCCATGGAATTATCCAGGCAAGATTGTGGAGTGGGTAGCCATTTCCTTCTCCAGGGGATCTTCCTGACCCAGGGTTAGAACCTGCACTTCCTGTGTCTCCTGTGTTGGCAGGCGAATTGTTTACTACTGACCCACCTGGGAAGCCTATATATACACACACACGCACACACACACATATAGTTGTATATATTTATACAGCTATAGTTTTATAAATATATAAAACTATATGTAAATAAATACAGGTAGACAACTTTCCCCCCAAACATTAATGGTGATTATCTGATTATATTTGGGTGTAGAAGTCTGGTGTAATATTTTTAGTTTTTGTTCTTTTTATATTATGTGAATGTTTTACAAGGAGTACAGATCATTTTTCTAATAAAGCTATTAAAATGTTTAAAAAACATGGATCTCATCAGTAAAGTATAAAGTTGAGATTCAGGGAAGTTGACAACTAACTCAAGAAAGCTACAATCTACCAGTCAAAGAACTTGCCTCATAACCTCCCATCCTTCAAGTTTAATGCCAACTCACTGTCTCCAGTTGGTGAAGATCCTGGGCAGGGGTATGACAAGGGGAGGAGCTGGGGACCGATGCTGAGATCAGAGGGGACTCACATGCTTTTGATATTGCCCGGATTCTGTTACCTCTTCAGAGCAATTAAGCTATGCCCACGACAGCATTACTGGATTCCTCTTATACACTGTGTTCTTGTGGTCTGGAAGTTGTCCAGGTCTTGAAGGAGCAGACACAAGTCTGGGGACAGAGTTAAGTTGAGTCTAGTTCTAACTCAAGCCCATTTTACATCCTGCAAGGGAAGTGATGCATCCAGCCGTGGTGTCCACTTGAGGGAAGAAGGAATGTGAAGCTAGTCAGGTGTGGTCCAGAGGGTAGACTTTGTGAGCCTCTGGCTGGGAGCAGCATGGTGCATGATCTCAGGAAGAAAGTCTGGAGCCCCTGTTCCTTCCGTCTACGCTTCTCGTTCCCCCACACCCACCTACGCTCATCCACGCTCCTTGACTGCAGCACCAGAGACATTCATGACCCTTCCTTCGACATTCTTAGAGTTTTGGGCCATCATCCAGCTCCATTCAGTTAAGCTACAGGGTGGGATCCACTGGGTCCAGTGTCTTCCTGCAACATGAATTTGGATTTCAATAGTAAAAATGCTAGGATATGGGGTAGTGTTAACCTCCCATCATACAACTGCCCATAAGGGCACTTACGAGGTTAAGATGAGGCCTGGAGCAGCTAGTTCCCTTCTTCGATGGTGCTAAGAACACACACGGAGGTCCATAACAAAGCACTCATGTCCTCTGTGGTCTTCCTTTAAGTCATGGGGAACCCCACTATTCTTCCTTCCCTGTCCCTAGACTCCTCTCCTGTATTCTCCAGGGAGGTCATAGCTCTATACCTGACATCATTACTGCTCACAAGTATGGAGAATCCCACTAAAGATGTCAATGCCCTGTCCCAAGTCTGTATCTTGCTGAACGGCATTTGAAAAAACAAACTTTGACCTAGACAGATAAAGAGTCTTTGACAGAAAGAAATGTACAATTTGCAAATACTAGTCAATATTGAGCCAGTGCCTGAAAGTTACTTTACAAATTAAGTGTGGTAGGGATAAAGCCTGGCAAGAAAACAACTCCATCTTAGAACACTAATAATCACTGCCTTTCACCACCAATTCAATGGACATGAGTTTTAGTAGACTCCAGGAGCTGGTGATGGACAGGGAGGCCTGGCGTGCTGCAGTCCATGGGGTCTCAAAGAGTCGGACACGACTGAGTGACTGAACTGAACTGAACTCCATGGGAGAGAGAAAATTTAAGTCCCTAGGAGCGTGGGGTCTCTGTTAGAGACCCTTGTGTAGTGTTCCCACCTCCAAATGCTTAGGTCTCAATCTTTTTACCTCCATGACCCTACTCCTCAACACAGTGCATGCATGTTAATAGTTGTCGAACTGAGTAACAATTTTCTTCAAATCAGGAGTCCAGTCCTCATGACAGCACAGTACCAGAGAAGAGATTAGATATATAACTTACTAATGAGTGAGCATCTGAGACTGATGGGACACCTCACCTGAACTCATGTCTCAGACAAGATGGAATCGCTGAGATCATCCACCCCTCAGGCTTGTGCAGCCCTTCCTGAAGGTGGCAGAGTTCTACAAGGGGCAGGACAAAGAGGGTAAAAAGAACTGATACAGGTTATATCCTACCCTAGGTAGTATAGTCCCAACACCCTCACCCATCTGCCCCCACTCTCACCCCCAGGCTGGGCTGCCTCTCAGTCAGCTCCTATGGGACAACTTCTTTAACTCAAATCTTTAAAAAAAAAAAATTTTCCCACTCTAACCCATCTCAGAAGCAATGGCAACCCACTCTGGTACTCTTGCCTGGAAAATCCCATGGATGGAGGAGCCTGGTGGGCTGCAGTCCATGGGGTCGCTTGAGTCGGACATGACTGAGTGACTTCACTTTCATTTTCACTTTCATGCATTTGGAGAAGGAAATGGCAACCCACTCCAGTGTTCTTGCCTGGAGAATCCCAGGGATGGGGGAGCCTGGTGGGCTGCCGTCTATGGGGTCGCACAGAGTCGGACACGACTGAAGCGACTTAGCAGCAGCAGCAGCAGCAGCAACCCATCTCAGGACCTAGTGGGACCAGGAATTGGGTCTTGGATGAGATGTTGTGATACAAATTCTTAACCTATGAATACTGCCAAGTCCCAAGCTATCCTTCTGCAATCAAAAATTTCAGGCTGAAATTTCTCTTTGAACTGATCCAGTGAAGCTGGGACAGGCACGCAGAGTTCCCCCCCAGGCAGAAGGGCTTAGATAGCAGCATAAAAGCTTTTAGTTGCAAAGCCTTCTCCTAACCAGGCTCGCCTTAACAATACTCCTTTGTCCCTCCTCAGACGACTGAGCTCCTTGTATCCTGGCAGAGGGAGGCACGGAGGGGAGGTGACTAGCTTGGAGTTTGGTTTCTAATCTCCAGGGTAGAAATTCTTTCAAATTTGCCCAGCACCTGGGCTGACTGCTGAGTCGGAAGTGAGAGCAGCTGGGGATGGGGACGGCTCTCCCCATGATTCCCAAGTTTCATAATCAACTCTAGCCTCCCCCTCCTCCAGTTTACCACCGTCACAGTTAAACTCGCATTTAACGACTATGAAGTTGTGTAGTTCCCGTGTATGTTCATATTCTCGCTTTGATTTTTTGAGCGTTGGCCTCCCCCCACCCCTTAATTTACTGCTGGTCTCATGAACCTGCACTCATTTTCTGGGCTATCTTAGTGCCCACACATTAATGTCTTAATGCTTTATGGATGAATTCACATTATCACAGAATATAGTGAGTTCCTCATTTTCAGGCTCTAGGTGGTCATGAATGCTGCATAGTTCTTATCCACTGCATTTTCTTTTTGATGACTGAAAAAAAAAAAAGAGAGAGAGGACATGACTTTTAAAGATCCCTAAAGTAGGAACATACATTATTTTGAGAGCTTGGTGAAAGTACACACACCCCTCTCCCACATGGACATGTGAGTAGCAAACCTTCTGATAAATCTGTAGTCAACTTGACCATTTCCCTGGGGCCTGATGCCTCCTAGCCCTCCGCTAGTACCACTTTTCCACCCCTCAGAAGCATTTAACAAACATTCAAGGACATCCTTAATAACCCATTGCACCTGCTTTCCTATTACAGTTCATCCATTTCTGAGCACGGCTTGTAGCTGTGCAAAGTTCCGAAAATGTTGGCTTGTCTCCAGCTCGATACCCACCCTAGAGCGAGCAGTGATTTTAGTCAGCAATCTAGGCCTCCCTGTCCTAGTACTTTTCAGAGTTTCCTGCTACTCTCTGAAGGCTTCTTTGTTTTTCCCTTCACCTTCTCTCGTAACTGAGAACTTAATGGGGCCCCAAGTCAGGTGCACATTCCCTGTGCTGCTTGCTTCCCCCATATACCGTGGACATCCCCTTTTCGGGGGCTGCCTAGCAGCCTTTCTCTCCCTTAGGGTAACAACACTTCAATTTCTCTGTCTTCCTCTGAATTGTGATGTGGGCGTTGGTGGAGCTTGCATCAGGGTATCCTTCTGGCCCTTCTCTGGCCAAGAGGTGGATACAAGACTCAACTTAGGTAAACTTAACCAACTTAACCCTTACACTTGAGCAGATAAAAGTGATAAAAATAATTGAAGTCCCATTGTTCTGGCAGCAGAGCCCAGGAGGCTCTCAGTTATTTCCAATTCCCTGGGCTCCCAAAGCTGTCCTGGTCCTAGCTTTTCAAGTCTGTTTTGCCAGCATTCCTTCCAAATCTGTGAGCCATCTGATCATATCCTGCTAATAAATTCCTTTTAGACAGCTAAAGTTGGGTTCTGTTGCTTTCAACCAAAGAATCCTAAAAGTTCCAGGTTCATATTCCTTCCAGTTAAACTCTTTATGCCTCTAAATTCTATGCCTCTTTCCTTCCTATTTGAAAAAAAGGCTGTTACAAAGAGGCTCCGCCTCCTACCCCATTTTCAGACTCCAGCAGATCTTGTCTTCCTCTCTTACTGCCTAGACCATGCCCATATCTTCTGGAAAACAAGGTCTTCTGCTCTTCCACTAAGTATACCATCCATAAAGCAGTAGCTCCTGTCTACCATAAGTAATTTTCATAATGACTTTCAAAGAGAACAGGAAGATTTCTGTATGCTTGTAAGGGAAGACTGGTTCCCTGGGGCTTTCCCCAGTTCTTTCTCACCCAGATTATTTTCCTGTTGTGCATGCCTGCTTAGTCACTTCAGTTGTGTCCGACTCTTTGTGACCCTATGAACTGTAGCCCTCCAGGCTCCTCTGTCCATGGGATTCTCCAGGCAAGAATATCGGAATGGGTTGCCATGCCCTCCTCCAGGGGATCTTCCCAACCCAGGGATTTTCCTAACCTGTATCTCTTGTGTCTCCTGCATTGGCAGGCTGGTTCTTTATCACTAGTGCCACCTGGGAACCCCTTTTTCCTGTTAAGCTGGTCCAAATAACTCCAAACCCAAGATAGCCTTTGACTTCAGCGCTTCCTTGGCCCTATCTCATTTCTCTTTTTCTTATCACAGCATTCTGTGACAGACCATACACAATTATCTCTCGGCCTCCAGTCTCCACGCCTCACCCCCTCCCAAGTCCTTCCTGCTCCGGCTGCTGGCCCAGTCCCTTCAGTGAAATCATCCTCTAGAGCAACATCTTTCCTGACTTGTGGTCAGAAGGCAACCCCCAGGAAACCAACCCTCTCTAACGAGTATGCAGAAGTTTTTCTGGTTCCCCTTGAAAGTCATCAAGAAAATGACTTATGGTGGACAAAAGCTACCACTTTATGGATGGTTTGCTTTGTAGAAGGGCGGAAAAGTTCTCGTCTTTCAGAAAATATGGTTAAGGACCTAACATTTTCAAGGTACTTTGGAGACTACAAAGACACTTGAAAGACTCTCTTTTTCCCTACCCGGTGGTAGAAGAGAGATGTGAAGAGAACAATCGTTAAATGCCTGTGGTGGCAGGAACTTCAAACTCTGTATGCGTTCATCATCTGATTTATGCTTGCAACAGCCATGGAGTTGAGTTTTATTGCTATTTCCATTTTGCACATGAGGAAATAGGCTCAAAAAGGTTAAATAAACTGCCTTAACATGCCTGGCTAGGATGTGGAGTTTGAACTCAGGTCTATGTTGCTCTGATAAGACAAGAAGTCAAAAAAGGGGCTGGCATCGTCTGCTGTGTGTGTTAGTGCAGTGGGGCTTGATTTGCCCCATGGCCCTCCACCTTGAATCTGTACTTGAATCACTAGAACCATTATACTGTGCCTCCCTTCACCCAGGGTCACCCTCTCTACCCATTCTTACAACAATGAATGCATGTCTCAGTATTCTTTGGGTGAAAAACCAGAGGACCCACTCACTGCTACAGATGTTATTTTTAGATCTGTGTCTGCAGCAGACAGCTCTGTCCTGTACACACCTGATCTTACTTGGCGTGCAGATGGAAAGGATCTTGGATGGGGTGCCAGAAGACTTGCATTTGAATTGCATTCTGCTTTTACTAGCAACATAAACTTGACCAAGCCATACAATCTCTCTGAGCCTTGACTTCCTCATTTATAAAATGGGGATCAATAATAAACCCAAGAAAGGAGATAAGTCAACTGTAAGGCACTATATATATTTTTGTTAGGAAGAGATGATTCCTAATTTCGGAATGAGGAAGACCCAGATGATGGAGTGAAGTCCATGGGAGAACTGGATAAAGTAGAGACTGACTGACGCCAAATCTTGGGCCTTAGTTCCTAACTCTTCCTTCTTTTAGTTTCTGTAACTGGCCCCTTGGCTTCCATACACTATGGCTTCTAAACTAAAATTACATAGGAAAACATTTTCTTTGACCTCCCAGTTTATTTTTTGCCTCTGAGTTTAAAAGGAATTCAGAAAACTTTATGGGTCCTAAAAATATTGTGGATGCTCGGCCCTGCGCTGCACCTAAGGGATAAATCACCCCCAATTCAGATCCTCTGCCTTAACAGCATGTTATGCTTTCTTTTGCGCAATGCTGCCTCCCAGAGCCAGAAGGGAGTGGAATCAGCCACCAGCCAGAGATTGAAAACCAAAGCAGAACAGGATTCCAAGGCAAGGGGGCGCCAAGGAGGTCCGTCTTCAGCAGGTGGGCTTTGCTGCCAGATTGACTGAAGTATCTTCTTGCAAGGTGTTCCTGAGAGGGGCCGGTCTCCTGCCTCTCTGACAGTGTCCTAGGACAGCCCACGGCTTCACTGTAGCCCTGATCCCTTCTCCCCAGCCCTGCTTTACCCTCAGCAGAAAATACTCTCCTGTTATGGAAGGGCTTCTGTACTGAGGATGCTACATGCATTTCGTTATTGGGTCATCACAATATACTTATGACCCAGGCCATACTACCTCCATCTCAGAGGAGGAAACTAACTCAGGGAAGCCAAGAGCTTTCGCCATTGGCACCACGTGGCTGTGCACTTCCTCTGCAGCTTTGAGAAACCCACAATTTCGGATCAGATTAGGACAGCAGCTCAGCTTCTCATCCAGAGTGGGGCGAGACCGGCTAGATGGCTCCTTTCCTTAGAAGACTCTGTGCTGCCTTGGACCTCTGAGAACTCTCTGTCACTGTGGCATGTGATTAAAAAGGGGGTGAGGGCTAGAAGGGAAGCAGCCATCAGACCTCTCTGATCAGGCCTTGGCACACATAGGGTCCCTGTGAGAATTAGCAAAGGGTGCCCCCTCCGGACCGATAATTGACAAAAAGATACCCCAGTGGGCACTAGAAATTGTAAAAATGTCCTTTCCTCTTGGCTGTAGCTCCAGTACCAAACCCAGGCTTGAGGTAGGGATAGGAGTTGCATTGCCTTCCTACTCCCTGCCCAGCCTTTCTGCAGGACCTAGGACCCACCTGAGGGGCCTGTCTCAAGCTCTGGCCCGCCTGTCTGGGATTTCCCACTGATTCACATATCAGAATCTCCAGATTTTCTAGATGGCATCCATTATTTTCCACCTTCCAATAGAAGGATCCCAACTGACTTAAGAAAGAACATCTTCTGTTTAATCTTTGTGGTATAAATCAAACTGTCAACCTTGGAAGTTCAGGCTCTGCATTAGGTAGATTCCTTAACTTCCACAGGCCTCAGTTTTTCCATCTTGAAAATGGGGATAATGAAACCGATCTTGTAGGCCTATTTCAACGAATGGACAGCACAAAACACAGTGCTGGCATCTAGTGGGTCTGCAGTGCCATGAGGACCGTGGCCCTCGGGGAACTGGGACCCACAGGACACCCACAGTGGACGTTGTACCTCCACAACTGCTACAAGCGGGGAGGTGAGGTGTCCCGGCTGGTGCTCTCCTCGGGGCTCCTTCAGACACCTTACACGCAGGATGGGTGGCAGGGGCCCGGCGGGTAGAGGAGCTCTGCACTGCAGCCCCCTGCGCCGCGGTCGGGACCGGGGGGCGCATTTCCAGGCGCCCAGGGCGCGGCCGACTCCCGGAGGCGGGGGAGGGGTGAGGGGGTGGGCCGGGCCGCGAACCCGGAGGGCTAGCCGGTGAGCGGGTGAGCAAGGAGTTAAGCGGGGCCGGAGGCAGAGCGCCTGTCAGACGCGAGCATGTGCAGTTTGCACCGCATCCATACTATGGGTGAGTGCCGCCGCCGCCGCCGCCGGGGGCTCCGCTCGGCCCGGGCAGCGGCGGCCGCAGCCCTCCGACCCCCGCGCCGCGGCGGGCACCGACCCACGATGCGGGACTAGGCGCGGCGCGGGAGGGCCGGCGGCCTGGGGGAGGCACGGGCAGCGGCAACTCGGCGCGGGGGGAGCCCGAGCGCCGGGCGTGGGGGCGGGGAGCAGGCGGCGCAGGAGAGCGCCCCGAGTCCCGGCGCGGGAGGAGGAGCGGGAGCGAGCCCGGGAGACGGCGCTCCTGGCCGCACCTGCGCCCGGCCGGCGGCCGGCCCTGCCCTGCCCCGGCTCGCGATCCCGGCCCCGCACCGGTAGGTGCCCTCGATGCCCGCAGAGAGGCCTTTCCGCCGCCGGGAGAAGTGGCCACGCGGGGCGGGCAGCGCCGAGTTGCGGGGGGCGCGGGCGATGATGCGGTGATGGGGAAGACCCTACGACCGGGTGACCAGGCTGGAGGCGCTGCCGAATCCCCCCTGCTCTTTGCTTTCGATTTCGTTGCGGTGCCCAGGCTAGAGAGCGAGCTGCAGATTAGATGGTGCGCCCGGGCTTGGATTCCCTGCGGGGGATGGGCGCACAGGGGGGCGTGTTGGGGAAGGGGTGCACCTTGGCAACTTTCACCGCCAGAAACAAAGGGGGTATCCGGGAGATGCAAGGAGAAGGGGCCAGCTGGGGATCTCGGGCAGTGCAAGGTTGACACCCCGTCTTCCTCCGCGCCGAGAGCATCCCCGAAGCCTCGGGAGGGCGGAGGGGGCGTCAGTCTGGGTGGAAGCTAGAGAGGCTTGGGAGTGGGAACCACGGGCCCTCCTGAGTTTGAGGACTTTTCTGAAGGGGAGGAAACCTTGCTAAGATGAACCCTCTCTCCAGGGTGCATGGGAAAACTAGGCGATGGTGGACCGCACACCTAGTCCTCCCCTCCCCCGGTCCGGGCCCTGGGGCCCAGCCCAGCCCCCTGGCTGCTAGCTCTCCATCTGCCCACCCTGATCTCCGGTCCTCTGTGGGAGAGGCGGGGCTGGGAGGGGGAGCATTACCGCAAGGGGCGGGAGATGTCGGCTTCTTTCCCCCGTGTCTTCCTTTCCTTCTTTCTATGTCCAGTCGGAAACTGACCCCCTTCCTTCCTTCCCTGGGCTATGTCTCCCTCTCTCTCCTCAGTTTCCTCGGGGATATGTTTGTTTGGTTGCCTCGGGTACAACCTGCTTAGGGTGGCAGGTTGTTCTGATGCCACTGGGAGCCCTCCCAGAAGGAAAAGAACAGGACCCTGGGGAGCTGCGCCAGTGTAACCTTGGGGGCTCTGCTCACAAGTCTCCTGCCTTCTCAGTAACAAATGTGCTGTTATTCTGGCCTTCGGACTTGAGTCGGGAGGCCTGGGGTTTTTCTCTTTGCTGTAAGCAGGGAGAGGGGTCAAGGGGAGGACTGAACATCCTCCGGGGATTGGGAGGGGGGGTGGTGGATAGAGTGTCTTTTTCTATAGAAAGCAAATGAGCCAGTTTCCAGGTCCCCAGTCCCCGACCTTGTGTCTCCAAGAAGAAGGTGCCTCCAGCTCTGAGCCCCTTGCATGTGACCCCCAGCTTCCATCCTGTGGCAAGACTGCCCATTGCCTTCTTAGAAAGGACAGCCCTTTGAGAATCGGGTTATCCACTGGTTGCAAGGCAGAGCTCCATCTGCTTGCTTGTGGAGACAGAGTGCGCTGGGTGGGATTGGGGGTGGCGTTGCGTGGGGTGGGGGCAGACTGGCTGGGTGACTCTTCTGCCTGCTCCTGTAAATGAACTACTAATGCTATGAGTGGTTGGGCCAGGGGTGGGCCTGGCCGGACACATGGAGGGGTGGATTGAGATAAGGCTTGGCCTTCTGCCCCAAGGCTTTATATTTGGGGACAGAGTTGAGTAACTGGGGAAACAGTCGATGCTGGGTCAACTTATTTATCTGGTCCTTGGAGGGAAATAACAAGCTGATTTAGTGTTGACTTTGGCCCTTTAAAAGTACGGGAGGGAGGATGCAGTAAAGGGTAGCAGGAAAATCAAGTCCCCTGAGCTATAGCTCTGTGTGGCCCTGGAACCTGTGGCGGAAGTCAGATGCAGGTGCAAGACTGGAGAGCATCACCAACCCCACTTTTAGGGCCCTTTCCCCTCTCAACGGTCAGGGCTGACTATGGCTCAGTTCTCCTTTGGGTTTATCCCAAGCTTTTCCGAGCTGAGGATAATGAGATAGAGGTTTGACCTCCCCACTTACAGTGGGGAGAGAGGGGCTTTTCCATGGACAGTTTCTCAAATGTACTGAACGTAAGATGAGGAAATGACATTCCCTCCGACTCCCCCCTTTTGAAGTGATGAGGCATGAATTTTTACATTTATGAAATGACTTAAGTGCCTTGAAGTCTTGAATGAGAGATGTTTAATGAGCTAGGGATACTTATACTGTGTTTATTTCACTTGTATCAGATTCACATATTGTTTCTAAAGGGAAAGGTGTCCTTTTGCAGGAAAGGGCCACATTACAGCATTTGTGATAGGGAAAGTTCAGTGTTGGTTTCAAAAGTGTAGTCTTTTCAACAGAAAGGTGCTTGCGGGCAGTAAGTGCTATTCTGTCCACCTCTGCTCTCCGGAAGCCTTTTGAGCTCCTTCCTAGTAGGATTTTTTTCTGGTAGATGTTGTCCAGCCTGGATGTCAGTGACAGTCCCTCTCCATGCTCTCAGAAGGGTCTCTGATGATGTTTGGGAATACTGATGTTATACACTGAGACCTGGGTAAGGGCAGTAAAGTGAAGCTGCTTGGCCTTATCAGCAGCTGTATCAGATCTGGCTGTCCTTGAGGGAAGGGAAATCTAATCCTGGCCCTGCCTGACTGTTTACAAATTTTTGTCTCTCTACTTTCCTTTGCCCTCCTCCCCCATCCCCAGTTTACAGGCAAGGTGGTTTAGGTTTGTTTGTTTGTTTGTTTTTTAACTATTCCAGGAACATTCCTTTCAAGGTGTGGATAACTTCTGACTTGGCAAACTCTCAACTCCCTTTGTGGCAACACCTGGGAATGTCGGAGGGACTCGGATGCTCCGAGCAGGAAGGAACTCAGCCTGACCAGCCAGGGCTTCTGCTTCTTCCACCACCACCTCTCAGAAATCACAGAGGCTTAGTAAAGCCCAAGCTGATTTCTGGGGAAGGGCTAGGAGGTGGCACTCTTGACTATGGCTTCCGCGGAGGGAAACTGAGTCACACTGTGAGTTAGCATGCTGGCCGTGGTATGTGTGTGAATGCCTGTGTGAGGGAAGTTTTCCTTGCCTGGGACTTAAGAGTGTTTAGAATCCAGTTCTGGAGATCCACTGGTTACACTTTTTTGTTATGAGATAAACATGCACTGATAGAATTTAGGTACCCACATGTTTGATTTCAGATATACATTTGTCTTAGACTTTGTGCTGTGGGATGTGCCCTGCTGCTGTGATTCAAGGGAACGGAAGGGATTTTCACCCCTCCAACTAACATCCATAGACAGAACTGAGGTTGGCTAGGGAACCTATCCCATTCGCAGATAAAAAGGAGAGCCTGCTCCCTTTCCTTTGCTCACACAATCCTGCAGCTGTGGGCTCCCACTCCCCTTTGCCCTAAGGCTGTCCGCAGTGTTCACTTTAACATCCATCAGTTTCTTTATGTATAGATTTGGTGGGGTCAAAGCCACAGAATGAGTGATATTGGCTCCCTGTTCCCTCAGAGGATGGTTCTGAAAGGTAACTTTCCACCCTCTACTGATGTTGGTGTTTCTGCCTTTGGGGTCGGTCACAATCAAGTCTGGCAGCTTGAAGAATAACCAAAGTCATTGCCAGTTCCTGTTTCTGAACATTCAGCTCCCGGTTGTCTTTTACTCTGCTTGCTCCCTAGCGGGGAGCTTGATATCCTTTCAGGGCTCTTGGCTCTCCGTGTGGCTGGTTTTGTAGACGGGACAGCATCCTTGGAATGAGGGCAGACGGTCTACGTGGCCGGACTTGGGTCCTCAGATTGCTCCTTTCTGCTGCTCCACCCTCTAGATGCTTGGCAGTTAAAAAAAAAATCAGACATGGCATTGTCAAATCCTAACTTACCATTGGGAGATCTAATAGATCAGGGGGCATATCTCAGAGGGCTGTTTCTGCCACAGCTTTCCACTTCAGAAGCCCTGCATTCAGGACGCACTGGGACTGCTTTCACAGTGGGACTTGAATAATGAAGGCCTTCTAGCTGGTTCACTCATTCATTGTTTCCTTTCAGTTTTTAAGAGGCACTCCTGTCTCGTGAGTTTCTGGAATGGTCTGTCTCCATCAGAAAGGTCACTTACCCTGAGTTATCCTAAGGCCTTGACACCAGCCCTGAGGAGCGAGGGATGCCAGCCAAGAAGGAGACTGGAGGACCACAAAGAGAGGATTCTTTTCTGGAGTTCTGAGGGGGTGATTCATACTTCAAGATAAAGTGTGCTTCCTGGGGCTCCCTAGTCTTGTCGTTTGCACAGTCAGTGGAGAAACAGCTCTTGGTACAACAAGAAGCCCACCTTGAAGAAAATCACCACAGTTCTTTGAATCAATGGTGGGGACCTATTTTTAGCCCACTCCAGCCCCCATCTTGTTTTTCATAGCAGTCCTTGGTCAGACCCATTCAGTCTTCAGTCCCTAGGACCGCTCCCCTTCTCTTTCTCAATTGAAAAAGCCTTTCTAAAAGCTAGGAATGGGGCAGCCAGGGCATTAGTCTTCCTTTCATCTACCTTCTTAAAACAAATATGGATGAGAAATATTATCACCACTGGGCAACACAAGCAGTGGCTCCAGACTTTTGTATTGTGATTGTGTTTTTGGCTGTCACAAACAAGGAGATGGCCTTCCTATGCTAATCTGTAGATGCCTTAGAGCTTTCATATAGTCTGCACAGTTTCCAGCACATGGTGAGTACCTATTTAATCATCAGCTGTAGTACCTGGATATAATCAGATACTCAGATTTCGAGGTCGTTGGGCGATAATGCTGTTTGTGTAGGAGCTGATAGTTGACGAAGGCTTCTGGGATTAGGAAATCTGGGATCCCTCCCTGACTCACTTGTGTGACCTTGGACAGCCCACTTCAGCCCTCTGAGATTTCATTCCACCCGTGGAGCTCCAGCTGGCTTCTGTGAACATAGCGATAATAACGACAGCCACTGTTTGTTGAATACTCACTCTATGCCAGGCATTGGGCTGAGCACTTGATAAAGGATAAAATCACTGCACATGCCACACAGTTAGCAAGAGTCCGAACTGAGATTTGAACTGAGATCTGTCTGATTCCACTGTGTTCTGTAGCCTTGGATCGCAAGGTAGAACAAATGTTGGGGAGAAAGTCAAGTAGGGGTAGTGGCAGTTAAAGTGTAAGTAGGAAAGCTGGTGTGGGGTAAACACAGCTAGTTAAAAGGAGATGGAAATTGAGATTCTCCTTTGAAAAACAATATCCTGACGAATGTTCGGGAAGAGAGAGGTCAGTACCCTGCACTGGGAAAGCAGACCAGATGGCCTGGGAGTTACTTTAAGAGGACAGACTTTCTGCTTAACATAAGAATGTATCTCATAAACCCCATTTCATTTGCATGCCAAATTTTTCTCTGGCTCAATCGGCTATTTGGGCGGCATTTTCTTTCTATCACCCTAACTCTTCTAGTCATAGTAGTTTATCTTTGCAGATTCTTTTTTAATCTTAAATTTTGGTTGCTCTGGGTCTTTGTTGATGTGTGTGGGCTTTCTCTGGTTGCAGTGAATGGGGTCTACTCTTCATTGTGGTGCACGGGCTTCTCATTGCAGTGGCTTCTCTTGTTGTGGTGCACAGGCTCTAGGCACATGGGGTGAGTAGTTGTGGTGCACAAATTCAGTTGCCCGTGGCATGTGGAATCTTGGTTCCTGGACCAGGGATTGAACCCGTGTCCCCTGCATTGGCAGGTGGATTCCCATCCACTGTACCCCCAGGGAAGTCCTTTGCAGATTCTGGACTCCAGACCTCATCTTCCAACCTAGTTTCTGGGCCGTCCTCTGCCCATCGTTATAGTCCAGCTGTGGAGACCCTGATTATGACTCTGGATCTCAGTATACTCTCCAGGGTACAGCAAGCATTGGACCATCCTGTCCTTCTGAGAAAGTGTTTGTGGCCACTGATTACTCCATTCAAAGATGACCAGCTAGTTCGTTGAGATGGTTCTCATCTCTTTTATTCTTGTTTGTTCCAGGCAAGTTAACTCTGGGGCTTTTCTACCATTTTTGAGGTGTTTGTGGAAGAGGAATGGAGGTTGAGGTGGTGGCCTGGAGCAGGGGGGCTGACCCCCTTTTGAGAGTTGACATGATGGTGTACAATGGAGCCTTGTGCTGAGGTCATGGGACTTCAGTTCTTGTCTCAATTCAATGACTCAGGGCATGTGACATAAATTCGTTTCCTTATCTGCAAAATAAGAGTGTCGGGAGAGATATTCTCTAACATCTCCCCTGGCAATATTGCTTGGGTCATCTAGTAGATTTTGGGGCTTCCCTAGTGGCTCAGCAGTAAAGAATCTGCCTGCCAACGCAAGATACGTGGGTTTGATCCCTGGGTCGGGAAGATCCCCTGGAGAAGGGAATGGCAACCCACTCCAGTATTCTTGCCTGGGAAATCCCTTGGACAGAGGAACCTGGTGGGCTACAGTCCACAGGGTCGCAAAGAGTCAGATCCGACTGGGCAACTAAGTGCACACAGACATGTTAGAATCTGGATAATTTGGTTCTTTCTCAGGCAATAACTAAGCTGGTCTGGAGTTGGAGGAAGTCATAGCTGAGAGAATAGAGGTGAGGTTGAAGGAGAAAGAAGCCATATTGCAAGTTAGGGGACTAAGTCTTGTGAAGGAGGCCTGGGTTGGGTCACTTCTCCTTGTTAAAATGGGGAGCCAAGAGGTGGCTTCTGTTCACCCTTATTGTCGCCATCTCCCGATGATAAGTGCACCGCTATCTCGTCTTAAAACTTAATCTTCAACCCCCCCCCCATCCTTCTACTGTCCCCAAGTGAAGGCAGCAGGGAGGTCATGCACTGGTGTATGTCTTACAGTCCGCGCTCGGATTTGGCAGATGCCAGGGGCAGATTCAGCCCAGTATCCTCCCAAAGCTCCAGGACTAGGGACTGGCCGATGCTTTCCCAGTGACTCAGAGTCAATGAGAATGTATCCCCCGCTGTAGCCCTTGTTGTTGTTGTTCAGTCACTCCGTCGTGTCCAACTCTTTGCGACCCCATGGACTGCAGCACACCAGTCTTCCCTGTCCTTCACCATCTCCTGGAGTTTGGTCAAACTCATGTCCGTTGAGTCGGTGATGCCATCCAACCATCTCATCCTCTGTTGCCCCCTTCTCCTCCTGCCCTCAGTCTTTCCCCGCATCAGGGTCTTTTCCAATGCTGCAGCCCTAGCTCCTCCTAACAGAACAAGATCATATGATAAGCTCAGCCTAGGGATTCAGAGAGTCACAGCTTTTCTGTTTGTGGAATTGGGCTGCCTCAATTTCCTTTTGAACAAGCCACTCATCCATGGATTCTGCTCTCCTTTGGTACGTCTTTTAATTTCATCATATTCAAGGTTGGGGAGCAAATGAGTTGCCACCGAATCCACCAAACCAATCTTTTCTGTCCCTGCCTGCTTTGCTTTCTTCCTGAGTTCCTTATTGCCTTATTGCAGTGATTTCGAATGGTGGTTACCATACCACTGGGGATATTGAGAAATTATTTTAGTTGGTACAAGGACAAACATTTTGTTTTAATAGCTATGTGTCTAATGGGTGTAAAGAAACATGACTCATTGGGATGCACTCATAATACGACTTGAGTTTGTCTCCCGCTGTCCCTTTCTATTGATTCAGTGGGATTGGTTGTTTCCCTGCCCCGGGGAGGAAAACTCCGTCAGGCCTCATAACGAACGATCCGGGTCATTCTTAGGCAGTAGAAGGTCCTGTGGTCACTTTAAGTCACAAACTGTCTCAATTCAGTACTGAATACATCCAGTCCTTTGTCCCTGGGCTGAGAGGGACAGGAAAGGGCTTGCTTGGCCAGCACTGTTGTCGGCCAGCTCCCAGCTTCCTGGGCTTGGCAGGTACCTCATGCTGAGTCTCTTCTTGTGGCCACAGTCATGGTTTCTCAGAGACTCTTCCTCCACAGGCGGGGACTGTTTACTTCCAGTTGTCTTGAAAAGAGCAAATTATCCTCTATTCTAGATCACCGTTCTTTCCTCAGCCCCTGAAAATCCAGTGATTCACCTCTAGCCTCTTTCAGCTAAGGTCTTTCCATCTGTCCAAGTGGCCCTCTTGGACAAGACCTGCTCTGATCTGGAGCCAAGCTCTCTTGCATGTGGCCCACATTAGCCCAGGAAGCAATCATACTGTCCTCTCCTGCAGCGAACCTGAGGACCCGGGCCCACCCCCACGCCCCCAGCTCAGCTGGCTCCCTCGGCTCCACCCACAGCAGATGGGCAGCTCACGTCTCACACCTTGTGTGTCTCAGGTACAGTAAGATGCCAGTCCACCTTGTCCTCTCAGTTGCAGGCTCAGATATCAGATTTCCTGGATGGTTCTGTTGGAGGCCCTCGCATCAACTGGGGAGCATCAGACCTGTTGTATAGTCAGTGCTTTAGTTAAGATTTTCAAGACATTTGATTGAACCTCTTGTTTTGTGTGTCATCAGAATTATAACGACAGAAGAAACCTAGGATTTCATGAATATTATTGCTTAGGATAAGGCTACAATACATACATAACTACAAATTTAACTTAAATCAAGACGTTACCAACAGCTAACATTTATTGAATAGTTATAACGAATGCCAGGTACTGTTTTGGGGATGGACATGGGTTTGAGCAAGTTCTAGGAGATGGTGAAGGACAGAGAAGCCTGGCGTGCTGAAGTCCATGGGGTCGTAAAGAGTCAGACACGACCGAGCAACCGAACAACCAAAAACACTCTTTCATATAACTCTTACAAGGGAGGTACTTGTATTATTTTTTAATTTACAAATGAGTAAGCAGAGGCAAAGAGAGCTTCTCTGAGGTCACACAGTTGGCATCAGAGCCCAGATTCAGATGGAAAGAATGTGACCCCAGAGTGGGCTCTTTTTTTTTTTTCCTGGCTGCGCTGTGTCTTTGTTGCTTTCCGTGGGCTTTCTCTAGTTGCAGAGAGCAAGGGCTATTCTCTAGCTGTGGTGCATGGGCTTCTCATTGCAGTGGCTTCTCTTGTCGCAGAACACAGGCTCTAGGGCACACAGGCTTCAATAGCTGTGGCTCTCAGGCCAGGCTCAGTAGTTGTGGCACACAGGCTTGGTTGCCCCAAGGCATCTGAGATCTTACTGGATCAGGGACCGAACCTGTGTCCCTTCCATTGGCAGGCGGATTCTTAACCACTGGACCACCGGGGAAGTCCCAGAGTGGTCTCTTTTAAATCGCTGTATCTGCCTCTTCCTACAAGGGTAGTAGAAAGCTGTAAGTCATGAAGGCAGAACTCAAATGATTGAGAAATGCTGCCTTAGGACCTAATTGCAGAATCCTCACCCTGGCATTTGAGCTCTCCATGCACTGCCTCTGCCTGCTTTCCCAACAACTCCGTCTATGCTTTTCACCAAAGCCTAATCCACATGCCCACTCACCTGCCACGTAGCACCCACCCCATACCTCATTATTTCCCTGCCAGGAGGCCCCTCACCTCTTTACTCCCTCCCTACATTACAGTCCTTTTAAGAGGACCCATCTTTGCTGCAAAGGTGTATTTGACCAAAGCCACTTCAGCTAGAATCTTCAACAACTCTTGCCATTTGCTCACTAAAATGGCAGTTATTATGTGCCTTTACGCAGAGCGTAGGGAAGGGCAGTTAGCACACCCCAGTCTGAACTCTCCCTGACACTCACTTCCTGTTGCTAATACGTGAAAGGCTTTCACCCCCTCTGAACTTTGGTTTCATCATTCCTAAAGTGTGGGTGTGGATTTGCTCCTTTTGATTTCCAAAATACAATGGCTTATAGTTGCCTTCCAGG
Organism: Giraffa tippelskirchi; assembly: GCF_054371585.1. Taxonomy (NCBI): domain Eukaryota; kingdom Metazoa; phylum Chordata; class Mammalia; order Artiodactyla; family Giraffidae; genus Giraffa; species Giraffa tippelskirchi. The sequence continues at coordinate 139,590,160 of NC_137281.1, read as the reverse complement.
CTCCTCTAACTGTTCAGCTCTCAAGGGCTGGACCTGTGTCTTGGATGTCTCAGTACAGCCCAGGACTCTGCCCAAGCTTTTACATGCAGACGGTATTTAAGTGTTGGTCAGTTTGTTGGTGGGAAAGGCTATAAGTCTGCTTTGGGCTTGACTGACTTCTAAAAATCACCTTCCTCAGGGTGGTCACTGCTGAGGAACTTCAGAGTTCTCTTTTTTGTACAAGTTGGTAACAGAAGTTTTGGATCCAATCTGCCGCCTTTTTTCTTTAAGAGACCTAATGTAATGCTATTCAGGCCCACAGTCCTTTATCTGCGGTTTCAAAATCCAAAACATTCTAAAACCAAAAAGCTTTTTTAAACTCGTGTGATGGCAAAGCCTGACCTGGACGAACATGAGGCCAGTGGCAGTCTCTTTTATCCGCAGAGGGAGCATATTCATAGATTTGGCTGCAGGGATGTTCATGTGTTTGGGATGCTGCCCCCAGACCCAGATGTGGGGGTTATGTAATCTACTGAATGCACTCTACATTACCTTAAAAAAAAAAAATCTAAACAATTCTGAATGTCAAGGGTTTGGGACCAGAGGTTGTGGTTCTGGGCAGTATTTCTCTAGAGGTGCTATTGGCAGTAACTGGTGGAGAGGTCCTTTGGACGCAGGAGGATGCCAGTGTCACAGGCCTTCACATGACCTTGCCTCCTTGACCTTGTCCTAATCTTGGCCCTGGTTCCAGTATGACAGCCCATGCCTTGGTTTACCGACTTGGTTTTTTAAAATATTGTATTACATGCAATACCATTTATCTTGATTGCTAAGATTTTTTTGGCATCTCCTTCAGTTCTGCGCCTTAGGTACATCATCAATCTTGCCTCACCCTAAGAAACCAAGAGGGCTTCCTGGTTCATCTCAGTGATGAACTGGTGTGCCCTCCAGGTGGGAGTGACTGCTGGGTGCTTGCATTTCACTCTAATCCTGGGGGTGGAGGGTGGGGGTAGGCTGTTGGCCCTTGGCTGAGTCAGCTCTGCAGAGAGACTTACAAACTGGTTCCTGGATGCAAGTGCTACACCTGGATGTTTCTTCAGAGCCCAAGTGAGCCAAGTTCCTCTACCACCTTCTGAGAAGGGATGCAGTTACTCATTTGAAAATCACTGTTCTTGTTAATCCCTATAGCTGCTTCAACCTGACATTTTAAAATTAAAATATGTATATACACAAATGCTCCAGGAAGAACAGCAGAACAGTAGAAAAATGTACGGTGATGGAATCTAAAGTGTTTTATTGTGTTTTCTTCATTTTTGGATGAGGGAATCAAGAGGGGGGGTAATAGAGTTGTGAGGGTTTGTGGAAGAGCCAGGTTCAGACAGCCCTGTTTCCAGGCCCTCCATGAGTATCCAAGCCAGCAGGCTGTGACTTTCCTTTTTTCTCATCCCCAGGTGACCTCAGATGGGGAGGACACATGAATCAGTCAGCTGTCTCCTCTTGATTGAAGGACACTTTTAAAGAATTTTATTTTTAATTGGAGGATGATTGCTTTACAATATTGTGTTTCTGCCATACATCAACATGAATCAGCCATAGGTATACACAGAAAGACACTTTTTTTGAACCCTTCATACCTGTTTGGTATTGATGGGCATGCCTATGGGAGTTGAAGCCACCTTTCCCCTACCATTAAGTAACCAGCCCCTGTTATATTCTGAGCTGTAAGTATTTCTGGCCTGCTTTTCTAACCTATTGGAGGTCCTCTGAGATCATTTCTCTATCCCTATTTCTGTTCACGATTCCTCGTGATATAGCATTTCCATAAATATCCTTAAGCATCCTCTTACATACTGTTTACTCATCTTCTCATCCATTAGGAAGATATTCACCAGATCAAGCCTGGCACCTCGTTCTTTGACTTCTAAACACATCTCTGCCTCCAGACATTCAACCATTTGTCATTTCCCTGGGCCCTGCAGATGACATGTGGTCTTCCACCTATTGTCAGTACGTGCTGAAAAATGCTGCAGTATAGTATAATTTAAATTAATTGTGGAGATGAAATTTCCCAAAGGCCCCCAATTGTATAGTTGCCTTAAGCCCCAAGATTTGAGCACACTGTGTACCCATCATTCAGGAACTTCATGTCAATATCTGTAAGAGACCATTGAACTTACTGTCTGGGGTTGATCACATGAAGCCACCCTGATTCTACTCACCTCCATTTCCCTCAGCACTGCAATTTCCCTTGCATTGCACAATCTAGGATGGTGTCCCTTTTTATTAGAACAATTATTTGTAATGCCTCCTGATTACCCCAATTAAAATTTATAGATAATATGACATACCTGTATACACAAATGAAAAAATCGATATGCCTAAACTGAAAGAGAACTAAGGGGAAAATTAATTATAATTCAATACCACATATTCCAATATGGATTGCTTGGGCACAATGACACAGAAAACAGAAGGAAGGAGCCACAATGACACAGAAAACAGAAGGAAGGAGCCAGGTGCTTGAACCTGTGCCTAGAATCACTGAGAATGTAACAGCCACAAATACCCACAAGATAACAGGTGTGTCATGTGGGTGACTCAGATACCAGGAGAGGCGCCCCTGAAGTTGATGTGGTTTTCCCAGATGGTGAACCTCTCTTGGTAAAGTTCCAAACATAAAGTACAGTATCCCCTTGGTTTGTACTCCAGTGGGATTCCTGGTCAATTCAGTATATGTTAAAACTGTGCAAAAATCTCCTGTGTTTATTTCAGAAAGGAGTTTGGTTCTAGATGCTAATAACTCTGAATGGGCTTTTCCCCTCTGTGAATGCCCAGTGGCATGTTCTAAAGTTATGTGGGAGGGTTCTTTTGTGGGTTGTTGTGGGAACTGCAGGGCGTCCGGCATTCCAGGTCCCCACTAATAAGTACCTACAGCGCTCCCCACCCACTGTGATGCTGACACAGGGCCCCCTCCACCCCCCTCATTTCCAGGGGTGGCCCCACTGAGAACTACTGGTCTGAAAGAACAACCAGGAGGACCAGGAACAGGGAGATCTGATTTCGGGTCAAGACACCTTAGTACTTGTATGACCTTAACTCTGGCTGCCTGGGTCTCCTCTCTGTAAAGGTGTTATTAATATAATGACACACTTGTCCTTGGTCTTTGGGATTGTGGCTCACTGTGCTCCCTCCGTGACCTCAGCTCAGCCCAGAGCATTCATATGTACCCCGCAGTGTATGTTCCAGCCTCAGCTCTCCCTAACTGTGATTTTCTCCTGGGCGTTTTAACATATTTGTGTCTCTCTTAGGGCTTCCCTGGTGGCTCAGGTGATGAATAAACTGCCTGCAATGCAGGAGACCCAAGTTTGATACATGGGTAGCGAAGATCCTCTGGAGAAGGGAATGGCAACCCACTCCAGTATTCTTGCTTGGAGAATTCCATGGAGAGAGGGGCTTGGCAGGCTACAGTCCATGGAGTTGCAAAGAGTCAGGCATGACTGAGTGACACACACACACACACACACACACACACACACACACACACACACATCTCTCTTATCTGGGAAGAAGGAAGGAGGAAGAGAGAAAGGACACCTCCCCCTGCCCCCATCTCTACTCTCCAGCAGCTTATCTCTCTCTTTCCCTTCATAAGCAAAATTCTCACCTATCCACACTGTGTCAGTCACAACGGTCCCCAGGAACCTCTTTGCTGCTAACTCTCCTCAGTCCCTGTTTGGCTTGCCTCTGCAGTTGATGTGACCCCTCACACCCTCCTGCCCCCACTTCCCCGGCGGGATCGGCGGGATCCCTTCCTGGGTGTCCTGCTCCCTCCCTGGCCCTTCCACAGGCTTCCTCTCCCATCCTCTATGGGCCCGAGATGTCACCCATTGCACCTTCTCCCCAGCAGGCTCCTCCTCTCTACCACTGCATCCAGTGGGGGCTGAGACCTGCCTCCAGCCTAGAATCCTGTGGGCATCTCAAAATTAGAGCATCTGAAACACAGTTCACTGTGGATCCCCTCTGATGCACACCTTTGCCTGCATCCTCTTCTCTCAGTGAATGACCCTACCATTGCCCAAGTCAGAAGTATGGGTGCCATTCTCCTCTCTCTCTCACACCCCCTTCCTTCCCACCCGCTGCCCCACCTCCAATAAATTTCTCACTGAGTCCTTTCAGTCCTGCTTTCTTAATAGTTCTGGAACCTTTGCTAATTTGAGTTGGCTGCCTGACCCTTGTTGACATTTAGGATTGCAACCTGTACTTACTGTTTGGCTGGATTAAGGTCTCTAGAGGCTCTCCGCACGGAAAGGCTTAGGGTTTCCTAAGTAATTAAAAATAAATTAACCTCATTCTAAATTATAATGTTTTCGGAAACAACAAAATTTATTTGTATACAAAAGCCACAGTAGCTTCTTTTTTATTCTCTCTCATTTGCTCTTCTTTAAAATAATCTCCTCTGGTGCCCCATCGTGGCTGGTGGTCCTAAGTGTGTGTCTAGTGGGCCAGTTTGGACAATCCAGGATCACTTAGAATATCAGCCACCTGTGGCCTGAGGCGTCTTTGCCTGTGGTCTTTGCTTCTTGGGTGTTTGTGTGTACCTGGTGGCATGACATAGATGCTGAGTAATTGTTTACAGAACGTGTGAATGAGCACATGAATAATGAGATGAACTTGAAGTAGGTTCATTTAAGTAAAAGGCACTGTGGGAAGTTATTATCATTACTAGGTTTCTGGTATTTGATGCTACAGTAGAATTTCCAAGATTGTATATTTACAATGTTTTAAAGACAATCAGAGCCACTGTTGTGCTTCAGCTTTCATCCTTCAACCCACTTAGCACTGAGTAGTCTGTACATAAAAGATGCATATGAGGATTTCTGAATTAATAAATAAATGAAGTTGCACAATATGATGGTTTGCTTGATTCCCTTTCCTGCAGTGAGGCTGCTTAAAGAGACTCCATCACCTGCCCCTTATTTAAAGAGGTGCGTTATTTGAAGTGGCCACACCCTGGGACTTCCCTGGTGGTCCAGTGGTTAAGAGACCATACTTCCATTGCAGGGGGCACAGGTTCGATCACTGGTAGGGGAACCGCTATGCGGTGTGGCCAAAAAATAGAAGAAAAAAAACAAATAAAGTGGCCACACCCAGCTGTGACAGACATGGTACTTGGGGGAAGGAGGCTGTGCCTGCATGAGATCTCAGAAGGGATGAACGTGGTCTAAAGACCTAAAGTCAGGCAGTATGGATAGGTCTAATTCTGGGCGGTGCAGGGGAAATGAAATACCAGGTAATACCTAGGAGGCTGTGGTTTCACAAACATACCCTGACTCATTAGTATGTGCTTATGGACAAAACAAGTGTCAAAACATCTCCAGCAAATATTAACTGTGTCCAAGAATAGATCTAAATAATCCTGTCCTCTGGTCCTGATAGGTGGTCTCCTGGAAGCTTGCTGATCTTGGGGAGAGAGAGGAGTAAACAGGTGGAGAAGTAAGAGAAGGGAAAGGCCCCACTGGAAAGGAAATGTGTCTAGGAGGGACCCATTGACAGGGCTGGAATTTGGGGGCCCAGGTAGACAGGGGATGGCCAGTGTCCTCCCTGGATTCACCCTCCACGTCTGCTCTACTCCATCCCACCCCGTTAATGGCAGGGGTTCCTTTGTTGTTGTCGTTATTTTTCTCCTCACTTTTACTTGGAAGTAATTTCAGACTTACTTCAGAAGTAACTTCAGAAAAGTTGCCAGAATAGTACAGAACATGTATGCGTGCATGCTAAGTCACTTCAGTTGTGTCTGTCTCTTTGCTGTAGGCCCCAGGCTCCTCTGTCCATGGGATTCTCCAGGCACGAATACGGGAGTGGGTTGTCATGCTCTCCTCCAGGGGATCTTCCCCACCCAGGGATCGGGTTCTTTACCACTAGTGCCACCTGGGAAGCCCACAGAATACACATATACTCTTTATCCAGATTCAATATTTTTTTTAACCTTTTGCTTTATCATTTATGTTCTCTCTCCTTTCTCTTTTTTTCTGAACCTTTTTAGAGTCAGTTGACTACATGGTGGCCCTTTCTCTCTGGATAATTCATGTGTGGATTCCTAAGAAGAACAATACTGTTTTATAATATCTACAGTATGTTGAACTTTAATATGACACTTTATCTAATCTGCTGATTTTATGGCAGATTTGTTGATTAACTTAATAACATCCTTTACAGCATTTTTCTCCAGTCAGGATCCAACATGGCATTTGTTATGTCTCTTCAGTCTCTTTTCATCCAGAACAGGTCCTCAGTTTTTCTTTGTCTTTCATGACATTGACATGTTCGAAGAACATAGCCTCCTTCTCACCTTTAAAATAAAATATATGGAACGCTCTTCCCTTTGGATTGGTCTGCTGTTGGGTCATGTTTAGACTCCAAGTTACACATCCCCGGCTAGTGTACACAGAAGGGATGTTGTGTCTTTTTCAGTGTGTTACATCCAGAGGCCCCACATGTCCTTCTGTCACTTTTATGTGATGGTAAGTTTGATCGCTTGGCCAAGGTGTCCCATGTTTTCACTGTGTGTTTGCTAATTTTCCCTCACTACTAATAAGCAGTCTGTGGGGAGACGAGACCATATGAACGTCTTACTCCTCATCTACATTTTGCCCCAATTAGCAATCATCCACACTGGGTTTACAGGTATTTCTGGATCCCACCCAAGGGATGGGAGGTCAAGCTGTCCGGGACCAGGTGACCTATTTATGAGGGCCTCGCCCACGTGGGAGGGCCTGGCTGTGCCACCCAGCCCTGTTGAGTAACCGCATCTCCACGATAATTTCCCTCTTCCTACTCCCACCAGAAACAGAAGCTCATTCGTCATTCACTCAACTGACACATAAGGATGTTCTTGCGAAAGCTTCACAGCTTTATTTGGGCACGGTAGGGTATAAAAAGAAAGCTCATTCCTTCGATGCCTTTAAGAAGCCTACCATTGAGTTGGGGAGACAAGACTTGGTCACTGAAAGGTAAAGGACATGTAAGTCTTCAGTACTGTGACCCCACAGGACAACTCAACAAGAGTTATCCTGTGACCCTGGAGAATCTGAGGCTCTTAGGAGTTTGGGAGGAGAGGGGTCAGAGTGGTTTAGGTAAGATTGATGGAGGAACCTTTCATTAACAACGGTCATCTCTGAGTGGGCATTGAAGGACAGGTAAATCTGGGTAAACAGAAATAAGGGCATTCCAGGAGGGGAATGGTGTGCACAAAGACCTGGAGATGAGAATATGATGGAGCGACTGGCGGGGCGGGGTGGGGCAAGTTATATACCAGCCTGGATGGGGCCAAGGGTTGCTGTAGGTGGCAGGATCTACCCCTTCCTGAACACCTACCTCATACCAGGCATTTAAAAAAAACCAAAACCTTTCCTGATTCTACAAGTGATACATGTGTGGTGTAAGAAGCTTAGAAAAATAGAGCTATACAAAGAAAATTTTTAATGAAGTCACTCTGTCCTTTCATCCAGAGATAACCAGTTAACCGTGGTGTGGTTCCTTCATTTCTGAGATCTTTGACATTCTTCTGGCAATGGCTCATTTGGGTTCATAGATTCAGGAGCCCTTCTTGTCCCTCAGAGCATATTAATCATACTTTGACAAACGTTTCATTCTGTTGACTTTATCAATTTTGTTTTCTAGCTAGAACTTGTGTTCTCTAATTTGGTGCTTCTCTGGCTGTTTTGGTTTTTGTCAAATGTTTGGTGAGTCTTGGTGTTTCTCTCTCTGTGTTTTGAGGTTTTTCAGTCACCTCTGTATGAATCCCGATTACATGCTCTCGAGCCAGCCACCCCTGGGGACAGGAGGATAGATGTGCCTGCTGGGGATGCAGGAGCTGTCTAGGTGTCCCTTTGCCTCAATGCCCTAATGTCCCTGGTGGAGGGACAACTGGGTGGAGACGTGGGGCAGGGGCTGCTTGTCTGGCCGCTCCAGATCCCATGACCAACCACTCAGGGCCTCTCCTGGACCCCTAATCTGCTTGCTCCAAACTTGGAGCCCCCAGAGCCATTCCCCCAGATGTAGAATCCTTAGCCACACTGCTGGGGTTCAAATCCTAGTGCCGGCACTTACTAGCACTATGACCTTGGGAAAGCTATGTAACTCTGGGTCTTATTTGTAAAATGGGGAAAATAATAGTCTCTGTCTCAAAGGATTTTTGTGAGGGTTCAATGAGATATCTTCATACAGCATATATATGTGCTGTATGAATGTCAGTTATTATTATTTTTCATGGTTTTATTTGGGGGGGGTTGTGGTTTCTCTATCAGTTTATTCTCATTTGCTTCCATCTTCAAGGATAGAATTCCCTCTTATTTTTTGGTGCTGTAATGGATTTATTCTTCTTAGAAAATGTCTTTTCTATCACTTTCAAGGGACTTGGGGGAGGTACACAGTTGCCCCTGGTCTGCCATCTTGATACAGTGATACATTTCCTTCAAATCTTCTTCAGTGAGCTGTATGAGTGTCTTATTATTATCTGTAAGACGTGCACGAAAGCATCCATTGCCATCTCTCTCCGCTCACCCAGGAGCCTGACCCAGGGCAGGACTTGCCACCTGGTCTGGGATCCTGGATGCTGACTATGTCTTGTACAGGCCTGGGAGGTGATGAGTCCTCTTCTGGGCCTTCCTCAGGCTGGTTTGAGGCTGTCCTAATGAATGTAATGGGTCCTCTGCTTCCTTTGTCAAAAGGAATGTTAATTATTTTCAGCAGTCTAATTACGTGGCTAATGAGAGCCTGACTGAGATAACATTCCCTTTAATTACTCTTGCCTAAGTGCTGTTTGGAGCCATATTTGAATGTGTTGCAAGGGTTGGTGCTTTCACGGTGGATGGAGCTGTCTGGGAGAAGCTGGCCCAGAGGGACCAGGGTTGCAGGATTTAAGGCGCACAGTGGAAGTGCCTGGCTTCAGTCAGTGCCCAGCCTCAAGTATGCTGGCCTTTCCTCTGGGCCATTACTTAAAGGGACAATCGGATCGGGTCATGTATAGAGCAAACAGCAACCATCACAGCTCCTCCTGAACAACTCATTCCCCAGTCTTCCCCCCAGTGCACCTGCCCTTCAGGATCCTCTTGGCCAAGCCTCTCACTCTTGGGGGCCCTGCCCCCTGCCTTTTCTCCCATTCAGTACTTGGATTTTGAGTTCCTACTCTATGTCAAGTTTTATCCAGGACATGAGGATGCAAAGATAAGGAACCCATGGTCCAGATGGCTTTCCAAAACCAAAATTTGATCACACCCTTCTCCTCTGCCCAGGAGCAATGTCACATGTCTGTATTCTGACCCCTACTCCCTTCCAGGGTTTATCTTCTGTAGCATGACCTTCCTTTGGTTCCGATGTGTTCTGAGTTGTCCTTCAATAACTGGGCCTTCATGGGCAGATCCATGGAAGGCATCTCTCCCAAGCCCCTGGGTGGGCTTGAGTAGGCTGGAAGGGGCAGGTCATATGAGATTGTTTGCTGTAAGAATGAAGGGGCAGTTGTACGTGGCCTGTTGCCATAGGAGAATTAAGTGCCCTGACACCTGTCTACACATCTGCATCTCTCATGAATGGTGGGAGGGGAAGTGCTGATGAAAACCTCGATCCTCCCATTTTCCAGCTGTCATTAAACCTCTTAGCCTCCCTCACCTCCTGAGTCAATCCGCATCATGGGCTCATGGACGGGACCCATGAGATGACCTGTGTGGCACCTGCCCAGCATGTAGAGGGTACTCAATAAATGGTTTGGAGTTAAGCTTGGGTTTTTTTTTTTGGTTGTTAAACCTAGCAGCAGTCCCTACACTGAGTTACAGCCAAAGATGCAGGGACGGGTCTCATTCACCAATGGCCAGGGCCCTCTCCTAGCCTTTTGGATAAAAGTCACTCTTCAGACAGTAGACAGTGACTCTCTTGGAACAAGGGTTCATTCTCCCTCATCTCACAATGGCAGCGTTGGTTGACTAGGTCTGAGTCTGTGGGAGAGAAGGAGGGCAGGGTGTCTGTTCAGAACACAAGGATTTCCAAGAGCAAGGAAGTGAAGCTCAGCCTTAGGTCTGTATGTTTGCCAGCCTTTTGGTCACCCTTGGTAATCCTGAGAGCAATGTCCAGTGGAACTTTCTGTGATGATGGAAATGTTCTACCTCTGCACTGTCCAATATGGTGGACACTTGCCACATGTAGCTCTGTGCACTTGAATGTGGCTCCAGTGACTAAGGAACTGGATTTTTAAATTCTATTCATTTTTAATTAAAGTTAAATTTTATATAGCTATATGTAGCTATCAGACTGGCTAGTGCAGTTGTGCAGTTTTCAGAAAATTCATCTCTGAGTACTTCGTGTTCTTGGCTTGGGCCTCATCTCTAGGCTACTAGTTTTCACATGTCCTGTTTGGAGAAGATAGTTGAGTGTGCTGTTGGCAAAGGCCAGGTGAGTCAAGGGGCAATGACAAAAATCAGTGACCAGAAGGGCAATTTGGAACCCCCAGAGCTATAGCCATCCTGCTGAGATTCACCAACTGTGCTGGGTATCTGACCTTCTTATTCCACAGTTCTGCCCCCTTACAGTCTGCAGGAGGCAAAGCCACTGGTTTTCACAGCAGCAGAGATGGGTAGGTGGTGCTCAGGTATGTGATTCTCATGCCAGCTAGGTGTGTTCCAGATGAGGGAAAACCACCTGTGCTGGTCAGAATTTTCTTGATCACAAGTGACAGAAAATCTAACAAACTAGCTGGAGTAACGGAGAAGGCAATGGCACCCCACTCCAGTACTCTTGCCTGGAAAATCCCATGGACGGAGGAGCCTGGTAGGCTACAGTCCATGGGGTTGCTAAGAGTCGGACGACTGAGCGACTTCACTTTCACTTTTCCCTTTCATGCAGTGGAGAAGGAAACGGCAACCCACTCCAGTATTCTTGCCTGGAGAATCCCAGGGACGGCGGAGCCTGGTGGGCTGCCGTCTATGGGGTCGCACAGAGTCGGACACGACTGAAGCGACTTAGCAGCAGTAGCAGCAGCAGCTGGAGTAAAAGGGAATATCTACTTTCTCGTTAAGGTGAAACACCCAGACTAGAGAGGATCTGGTAAAGTTGCTTAAATTCTTTTGATCAGAAGCAGGTGGAAATTCTATGCCATCAGTCAAAGGATTTCGTCTTCCTTTTATTGTTTAATACAATTGCCAAGCAACAGCTGAAGGTTTCACAATTTCTAGCCCCTGACCGCAGGAAGAGTCTTCAGTGTACCGGCTGTATTTACTTGGCACCTGAGCACTTTGCCCTGACCTAGTAGACCCTGTAGGGATCACTAGAGGACTCTTGAAGTTGGGGGCAGGGAATGTCAGACGCCTAATTACACAAAGCTTGTTTAGCTTCTTTCTGCCTCAGGATGTTTGCACTTCTGTTCCCTCTGCCTGGAATACTTTTCCCGACACTCTTTGCAAAGCTTTTCTGCATCTTTCTGACCTATGCCTGATGCTAGCTCCTTAGAGAAGTTTAAGACTCGCCCTCCAGCATCTAATTTCTTTCTGACCCCTTCCAGGCCTTTCCCCTTCTTCATGGCCTGATATCAGACATTATAGCATGTGCTGTCTGGCTTCCTTACTGTCTGTCTCCCCACAGAGCTGTGAGCATCAAGTGGGCAGGAACCTCACCTTGTTCACAGTGGGTGCAGTGCCTGGCCTTCAGCAGGTGCTTGGTCAATATTTGTTGACTGCTGGAATACGACACCTCAGATGAAGAAACCAGCCTCCACAGGACTTCTTGGACCCGGTCCCCTGGTTGTTTAGAAATCTCCGGGGGTGGCTTGGCTGCAGAAGGCTGTGAAAAGTAGGGCACTGGGTGTCACACTGTTGACAACGTCTAGGCTTGTCCTTGCCCTGGGCTTCTTTCTGCCTCCGCTGGGGAGGTGACGAAGGGGTAGGGTCTCCATTGCTCCAAAGGTAGGGCGCGGTGGATTTACCTGTGGGGCCTCCTAAGGATGTGAGCAGTAATAGGGAGAAACCAGATAGATGAATTCCTGCTTAGCGTGTGGGGGAGGCTGTGAGGCCACTGTCGTCTCTTCCTGTCCAGCTGACAGCAGGAACCTTGCTGGGGTCACGTGATGAGGATCCCAGGCCCTCTCAGCTGCCTCCCGGTGGATCTGCATAGGGGATTATTGGCGGAGGGGAGGGGAGGCGGCTCTGTACAGTAACACACGCCTGGCTCTGGGACGGTGGCCAGGCAGCTAATTAGAGAGCCCAGCAGCTGTCCAGCCTTTCAGGCAGTGAGCAGCAGCCACCCAGTGCCAGGGGGCGGGATGGGAGGGAAGGCAAGGAGTGCAGGGTCAGAGACCACCCTCCAAGGTGTAGGGGGATGTGGGCAGGCCGTCAGGCTTGGTTCTAGGGGGAGGAGGGGAAGGGGTAGTCAGGGAGAGTGGGCTGGAGAGTAGGGAGGAGGAAGGAAGAAGAAAAGGTTATCAGGACAGGGTGGTCTGAAGGTGAGACAGAAGACCGGGGCGGGGCGGGGGCGTGAGATGTCCAGCAGGCAGGGAAACCCAGATTCTAAGCCCAGGGTGAGGGGAATGGAGTGGAAGGACATGGCCAGGTGGAGTGGGGAACCTATCCTCTATCTATCTCCATCCTTTCTTCCACATGGCAGTCAGGCCCCAGGGCCTGGGGCTCCTTGCTCCCCAGAGGGAGCTGACCACGCTCACCTCCCTCGCCCCCCACCCCCACCCCGGGGGAATTTGGAGTTCCTATTGCATTTGCAGCTGAGCGTTGTCACTCCTTGGTTTGGGAAGTTGCCAAATCCACTTGCGTTCAGGGTTGGTCTTACTACAGGACAAGTAAAAGCAGTTGTTCCGGGTCAAAACGGAAGAACTGGGGAGGATTTGCATAACCAGAGCATGCCCCAGTGGGTCTCTGGGGCATCTTCTCTTTACTTTATGGGCACCTGGGTGGGGGACAGAGAAGGCAATGGCACCCCACTCCAGTACTCTTGCCTGGAAAATCCCATGGACGGAAGAGCCTGGTAGGCTGCAGTCCATGGTGTCACGAAGAGTCGGACGTGACTGAGCGACTTCACTTTCACTTTTCACTTTCGTGCATTGGAGAAGGAAATGGCAACCCACTCCAGTGTTCTTGCCTGGAGAATCCCAGGGACGGCGGAGCCTGGTGGGCTGCCGTCTATGGGGTCGCACAGAGTCGGACACGACTGAAGCGACTTAGCAGCAGCAGCAGCAGGGTGGGGGAATCTGTGGAAGAGAATAGGAGAGAAAAAGGCATAGTGTTTGACTGCCGCTTCCTGGTTTCAGTCTTAGGTTCTGAGCCATGGAGAAGAGTTGCGGGGGAGGGTAGATTGGATTTTGAGGTTCTAGTCGGAGAAGCAGAGATTCAATCCTGCAAGCCCAGCTTACCCTAAATAGTTACAGGGGAGGAGAGAGAGCATTGTGGTGGGAATTTCCTGCCAGCAGCTGCTGGTTAAACCTCTTTGGGAGATCAATCCTACGTATATGAAAACTGGATGTGCCTTTTGAGAGTGCCAGCACATTGTAGAAATAACAGAATAGGACTTGGTATTCTCTGACTTGAACCTGAGCTTGGCCTCTTGCCCACATGAGAGCCTGCAGTGTCTCCCAGGATGCCTAGGACGCTCTGTTCCAGCCCCATCTCTCCTCTCATGTCTTCTGTATTGTCCAGACCCCAGGCACTCACCCCATCTCTCCTCACCTTAGGCTGGGTGATAGCTTTTGGAGGTAGGAGAAAGGATAGCAAGCACCCTCCTTTCTTTCCTCTGCAGAGATAGCCTTGGCCATTGTAAACCAATGTTTACGTGCTTTGTGGGAAAGAACCCTTCTGTGATGGTGGCCTAAAAATTAGAAAACATATGGGGCTTCCCTGGTGGCTTAGATGGTAAAGAACTGCTTGCAGTGCAGGAGACCCGGGTTCAATCCCTGGGTTGGAAAGATCCCCTGGAGAAGGGAATGGCTACCCACTCCAGTATTCTTGCCTGAAGAATTCCATGGACAGAGGAGCCTGGTGGGCTACATACAGTCCATGGGGTTGCAAAGAGTTGGACAATGACTGAGTGACTTAACACTTTCAGGCATCATTATGTTTGATTAGTAACACTGGATGTTGCAATCACCCAATAATTTAGCTGGCGCCTTCTCTACCTTGCCTGTCCCTCCATCCAACAGAAGTTCCATGGTTTCAAGGAATTCACCATATGAAGGGGGAAACAGACACAGAATCGTTTTAAGATGGGACCATATGTTTCAATGGGAGGATGTTCAGTGCCCTGTAGGAACATCGGTGATGGAATAACTGGGGGACTGTGGGAGGATGTTGTCACAAAAGAATGAAGAGGGGAAGAATCTCAAAGGAGGCATGGGTGTGATGGGCTGCAGAGGAGGGCAGTTAGAGAGAGCTTGAACTTGAACATGGTCTCCACTCCTTCAAGCTTCTGGGGCATCTGGTTGTGTTGAAGGAGAAGCTGGACGGACAGACTCAGCTGTATGTTTTCAAGTAAGCGGCTTATGGAACTGACTAAATAGATTACACTCAATGAAGCATGAGCATGTGCGGACATGGGCCTTGAGAATGAAACTGGGATGGGAAGCGACTGGAAGGAATGCCGTGTGGAGAGAGGGGTGACTCTGGAGCCCTAGGACCAGGGTTTGCATCAAGTGTGTGGATTTGGCCTAATCGCTTAATGTCCTGAAACTCAGTGTTTTCATTTTTAAAATGCAGCAGGGTTGGGGACAGGGTGGGAGGTAGACTAATTCCTGCCTTCCCTGAAGGAGTTTGGGGAGAATCATGAGAGATAATACACTTGAAAAAGTGTAAGTTCTATCCCCATGTTAGTTGTCTAAGGGCTCTTAGCCTATTCTTCTCTTCCAGAAACTTCTGGTTCAGGTCATGCTGTCCACAAGGGAGCATGCCCTCTATACCCTGGGACCCAATCGAAGGGGCCAGGGAGTGTCAGAGGAGTCTGGGGACAGCTGGTGCACTTGGAGGCAGAGGTGGGACCCCATCACATCCTTGTCCAGCACCCCCACCTCCCCCCGGTTCCCCAGAGGGAGAGCTTGCAGATGAGGAAGGAGGGGGGCTCCAACCTGAGGAGGGGCCCCAGAGGGACCCCGTTTTGACTGCTGCATTTCATCTGCTGGGGCAGCCCCGCAGCCAGTGAGGGGCTCCCAGGGCTGACTGCACGCAGGCTGTGCTGCCAGGATGTGGGCTTTGGTTTCTGTTTCTGTTTGGGTTTGACTTGTGCTATTAAGGAGGGCTGCTTAGGGCTCAGAGAAGGGGAAGTGCCCGTGAAGGGGAATCAAACGCCCCAGGCATTGGGCCACGGTGATGCTGGGGGTGGAGGGCGTGCTGGACATGCCGATGACAGGTACGTCCCAGGGTGACCCCTGCCCACGGTCTGGCAGGCTGGGCGAAGGGAGGGTGTGGGCGGGCGGTGGGGGGGGGTGCTCCTGTTTGTGGAGGAGATGGGGAGGGGCTGAGGTCAGGAGAGCATAGCAACCCACAGCCCCTCACCCGCTCTGTCCTTCATCCTTCAGTTCTCTCAGTGAGAGGCTCTGGGGCGAGACCCAGGGGCGCACACCTTTCCTACCCCAAAGTACATGCGCACACAATGAATTTCAGGTCCCCAAGCCCTCCCCTTTCACTTCTCTTGGCTCCCCTGCTGCCTTGCAGGTTGTCGGCTTTGGAAGCAAAGGCCCAAGTCACCCCTGCTCAGAGAGCCTGGGGGGGTAGAGGGAAGGAGGAGGGTGGCCATGGGCAGCAGCTCAGATGGTGCCTCTGTGGTTCACCCTGCTTGATGTCCACTGGGTATGGTGACAGCTCCCCCCCGGTCACACACTGTTCTCAGTTTCTGAGCAGCTGGTCCCTCCTTCTGTAGGACTGGGCTGGATCTGAGCTCTGTCCTTGGGCTCACGTAGAAGGGGCAATGTCCCAGGGATTTTCAGGGAAGCTTCAGCACCTTCATATTAAAACAAAAATGTTGTTGTTCAGTTGCTCAGTCGTGTCTGACTCTTTGTGACCCCATGGATTGCAGCACACCAGGCTTCCCTGTCCTTGACTATCTCCCAGAGTTTGTTCAAGTTCATGTCCATTGAGTTGATGTTGCCATCCAACCATCTCATCCTCTGCTCCCCCCTTCTCCTGCTGCCCTCACTCTTCCCCAGCATCGGGGTCTTTGCCAGTGAGTTGGTTCTTGGCATCACGTGACCAAAGTATTGGAGCTTCAGCTTCAGCATCAGTCCTTCCAATGAATATTCAGGGTTGATTTCCTTTAGGAAACAAAAATAAATGTTGAAATCGCTACCAAATGGTCAAGTCTTAGGGCTATGTTAAAAATATGTATGTGGCAAGGGATGTTATAAAGTCAGATTTACATCAGCTTGTAGTCAGTTACTGATGTTAACTGGAACAATATGACAATAATAAAAAAAAAATAGAATGAATTAAATTTGAGTGAGTGGGATCGCGGGGAGAGGGCTTTAGCGCGCATTGTGTTGGTGTGCTTGTTTTTCCAGGTGTAATTGTGCTTGGCTCCCCAAATGCTAAAAACAAATGTCCTATGTTGTCTGTCTTCTGTGAGGTTCTTGACTGCCCTTGAGAACAGATGTACCTACTACAGGGTGAAGGTGAGAGTGTAATTTGAAGCTAAATTGAGAAGGGAACTGGATTCTAAAATTATATCCCCGCTCAGATTTACAAGTGTGCACACATTCACTCATGGCGCAAGAAGCGCTGAGTCCTAGCCCCCATGGGAGTCGCCTGGGATCCTTGCCGGGCTCTCATCACTGGATTAACCAGACCTGGGCGAGCAGGATGGCAGAGAGGAGGTGGCTGGCTTCAGGAGAGGGCCCCGTGGCCTGAGCGTGATGCGCGTCTGGTGCTGAGCCAGTGCCTGGAGTTGTCATGTTTGTCTTGAGGTCGCCTCTCTGACCGGCCTGGCAGCTCAGATCTGGGGCAGTTTAAGCTGATGAACTCCTCCTCTTTAATTCCAGGGATAAATGGAAGCCACCCACCCAGTAGCCAAGGATCAGCTGAGCCCTGGGGCTAATGCTTGCTCACGCTGTTGAGAATGGCACTGCGGCCCAGCCAGGCACCGGGACAAAGGTTAACCCGGGACACTTGTGGCCAGTGATCCTGATGTCTGTTCAGAGCCGCGCACTCAAGAGTGTGATAAGTGAGTATGTTACTGGCTCCCAGGGGAATCACTGGCCCTTCCTGCCTCAGCAGCACGAGCACACGTCTGGAGATTCCACTTCTGAGCATGATTCCCGTCTGAGGGTCTGTCGCAGGGTTATGGTTTTGGAATGAGAGGGGGTTTTCCAAGTTTCAGGTCGTGTCACATGCTAGAGCCATCTTACAGCTACATGGCTTCTAAAAACCAGGCCAGAGCCAGTGGAGCTGAGTGATGGGAGACACCCAGCCCTAAGGAGACGGCGACTTCCCCAAGTCTCCTCCTCATCTGTAGGCTCATGGATGCGCTGGGCCCTGGGCTTCACCTCTGTGCAGTGGGAAATGGATCTTACCTAGGTTTCCAGCCTCTGCCTAGAAGCCAAGAGTGGATCATGTGGCTTGGGTAGGGCATCTGGGGCACTGGATGGGGAGGGATTTATGGCCTCTTGGCTGCCATAAATGTCAAGAGGAGCAAGTCCTCCATTGTTTCACAGTGTTTCAGCCACGTCTCCTCCTCAGTCCAGAGGAGTGGCCTCTAGGGCGAGGGCCCTCTGGCTGTGGAGTCTCCTCTATCCTCACACAGCCTTTGTTTCCAGCCTCAGTCTCTGGCTTTTTCTTGATGACACTTTAAAAAATGACAATTGGCTGCTTTACCCAGAGGCTGTCCA
The DNA here is from genome assembly GCF_054371585.1 of Giraffa tippelskirchi. Classification (NCBI taxonomy): domain Eukaryota; kingdom Metazoa; phylum Chordata; class Mammalia; order Artiodactyla; family Giraffidae; genus Giraffa; species Giraffa tippelskirchi. Next base: position 139,572,327 of record NC_137281.1, on the reverse strand, counting down.
GCCTAACGGCTCATCTGTCTGAACAGGGCAGTCAGTCCCACTGAGGGATTTGGAGCCAGCAGGTCGAGAGCTCCCCGGGAAGGCAGGTCAGGGAGGGCCGGTGCTTTTGCACTACTGACTGGATAGGCTTCTAGGAGGTGATGGACTGGTCCATGGGAGCCCGGAGCCCTTAGATTCTACTTAGGAGAGAGGGCAATAGCAGCTGGGCACGTCTCAGCTTTAGGTAACTCTTGACTCCACTGCTAGTTGATAGTTTAACACTCAAGGCTAGAATTTACTTTTCAGTCAGCCGAGGCTTACAAAATCAGTTTGTGACTGGACAGTCTTTCAGGAAGTGTGTTATTGTGTTGATTTATAGCCAAGGTGGTGTGAGCAAGCCTGGACCATGGGAGGGGATTTGGGGTGGACGGATGGTCATGGAGGCACTGTGGGGAATGTGGCCACTCAGACAGAGACCTATTCCCTGCATCACACAGAATTCCCCAGAACAACCTAAATCATCAGCCTTAAAACAGCTGTACCCTGAACTTCCCTGGCAGTCCAGTGGTTAAGACTCTGTGCTTCCACTACAGGGGGCGTGGGTTCAATCCCTGGTTGGGGAACTGAGATCCCACATACCGTGCAGAGTGGCCAAAACAAAAACAAAATGGTTGTACCCTTTCGTCCAGTGATCCTGCTTCTGGAATTGTTGAAAACTCTTTCATTAGGAAATAGTCCCAGCAAAGACAAGGGCTGAATTTTCCTGTTACAGGCATAAAAGAGATGTTTCTTGTGGTGTCATTGTCAGAGTGGATATGGAAAACAGTTGTTCTCCCTTTGTTGAACATCTAGGTTAAGTAAATTATAGTATCCCACTTGGTGGAATATTATGCAGCCATTATAATGAGGAGGACATGGGAAATATAACAACTTGAAAGAATGATTTTGATGTCATGAGTGAAGTGTCAGGTTACAGGATAAGTACATTATGTAAAATAAACACATGAGAAAAGATTGCAAAGGGGAAATGATAATGGCTGCTAGTTGCTGGAATTATGAATGCCTTTTCTTTCTATGATGCATGAATTTGTTTCTTTTAAAATGAAATCAAATCTGGATGCATACACACCATACCTTTAAAAGTGATTTTCTCTAAGATGTGGGAAGATGGGGGACTTCTGCTTTCTACGTCATTCCTTTCTGTCATGTTTAAATTTCAACTATGAGCACATGTCATTTTTGTAACTGGGAAAACGACTTTAAAATGCTAGAAATAAAAAAAATTTTAAAGGCTATATTTCTCAAGAAAGAGTTGAAAGGAAAGGCTGAGCTGGTTAGCTATTTATACCTGCTCCTATCAGTTTAAGGACCTGAACCTGTTTGGGCCCATTCATTCATCATCAACCCATTCATTCACAGGTTATCAGTGGATCTCACCGCAGGGCACTGTTCTAGGCACTGGTTACCCCGGAGTGAACAAAGCAGAGCCCCGCCCTCGTGGCACTTTCATTATAATTGGAAGAGAGACAGTGAACAAGTAGCAAAATAGCAGAAACTGAAAGTGCTGTGACTGAACAAGTAGCAAAATAGCAGAAACTGAAAGTGCTGTGGCTAAAATGGCACGATGTGAGTGATGGGGAGGCTGCTTTGCATCCGAGATCAGAGAATCCTCTGAGGGGTAATGGATGAGCTGAGATCTGAATGACAACAGAGAGGCAGTCTGGGGAGGTCTGGGAAGGGGGGTCCTGCAGCCTGCAGGCACCACCTGCAGGCTGTCCATTGCTGCCTGAGCCCTGGTGAGCCTCTGTGCCAACCTGACTCTGCCCCAGGCCCACTTGCCCCACCCCCCGCACCTGCCAGCTGGGATCTGCTTAGCATCCGAGGCCATCTGAATCCTCCCCTGCTGGCCACCCTGCGTAGATCAGTTGCTTCTGATACTCTGGCTGCTGCTGCTCCAGGCACAAGGCTTCTCTGGGCAGCCTCCACTGCTCTTGGCTGCCACTGCCATGGCAGGGCTGGGGCATCTAAGATTCCCAGCAGCACTGGGGCAGGCTGGCAGTCAGGGAAGCTCTGGGTAATATATGTCCTGGTGAGAGGTCTTTGAATGGCACGTGCTGCTGTGATGGTCCTGGAAGGGTCAGCTATGACCCAGGAGGACCTTCACGTAGTTCCTGCCAGAACGAAGCTTCAGAATAGAACCTGGCCTCTCAGGATAGGCTGAGAGTCTTCAGCAGCTCTGACACCAGACCTGAGCTTCACTGATGATCTACCTAGAAGCTTCTGTCCTTCTTGCTTTCCTGTTGACTCTCCATATACCATCTCAGCCTGCCACAAGTAGAAACTCAGAAAACGTAGTGCCCTTAGAGGAGCCTGCAGTCAGGCTTAAGGGCAGTGAGGCGTGCTGATCAGGAGAGAAGACTCTGGAGCTGGGTTTGAGTCCCAGCGGACAGCTGCCTTGTACAGCTGTAAGAACTTGGGCTAATTTTGCAGCCTTTCTCTGCCTCAAATTCCCCATCTGTGAAATGGGCTTGAAGATTATCTGAGTTAACACATGGAAAGTACTGTGAAGAGTGCCTGATTATTATTGTGACTTGGGAAATGGCAGGCGGACCATCCCTGGGAGCTTTCCTGGGGGACACTCACAGCAAGAGGGGGTGGCACTGCACAGCATTCTGGGCAGCCAGTGACCACAGATATTTTCCCCCACTTGCTTCCCTTCTGGCCCTGAAGGCCCTCCCCCCATGGTTTTCCTCTCCTTCAACCTGATGACCACAGGGGAAGCTCAGGACTGTTTGAGAACTTGCATCTGGCACCCAGCTGTCAGGGCACTCGCCCACCCTTCATTGACCCCACTCCCCTACCAGGAGACTAGACTCAGGGTCACTCAAGCCATGCCCCAAATCCCTTGCCCTCAGGGGCCCCTGGAAGGCTTGTGCATCTCCCTGGAGCAGTGGTATTAATTAACTTGTTGCCTGGGGATGGGGAGTGAAATTTGGGAAGTAAAGGAAGTGAAAGAGGAAGGCCTGCCCAGCTTGTCTGCATGGAAGGGGAATCCCAGTTTTCTAGCAAGATGCTCCTCTGGATGAAAGCTGCCAGAGTCATCATGTTTAGCACATTAGCTTCCGGGAACAAGATGGGAGTTTTGGGCAAAACCAAGAGCAGTCACCCCATCTGGTTTTGCCTCCAGCTCATCTTGGGCTTTTATGGTATTCTCTTCACTTCTCTCAACTACTCACTCTGCTCTCTGCCACCTAAGGAATAGCTCAGCAGGTTCTGAGAATAGCAGGTGAGATTCTCCTAGGGAGCCAGGCTCTGAAAGCCAGCCTTCCCCCCACCCCCACCTGTTTCCTGGGAGGGGCGGCACCCTGTCCTTAGGAGTCTCTTGCGCTCTGGTCCTTTGCGGGAACTCCTTGCGCCCAGATTCTTTCATCATACACGAGGGCTCTTGTACTTGTGTACTGTTCCTCCAAATCCTGCTTGTGAAACCATCCACTGCTCTCCAGATTGTTTTCTCTGCCCTCAGTCTTGCCCACGCTCTTCTCTTTACTCCGCCCCGAGTTTTCTTTGCCAGGCTGTCCCGTCTTTGTGTCACGGTCCTCAGGATGGTTATGTTTGTCAGCAGGAGAAAGGAGCAACATCTCGTGAGCTGCTGGTTCCTCTTGATGCTGATCTGACTGCAGCTCTGATCCCCGGGGCAGAACAGGAGGTACTAGAAGGGTCTGGGGCAAAGGGTTCAGGCGGAGGGAGGCCAGGCAGGGATGGGGGGCTGTTGGGCCTATCAGAGGGAGGGGGAGCCTGTGCTAGCTCAAAGTTTAAGCATAGCTCCTGTGATGATTAGAAATGGGTTTGGGGAGTGGAGTTCTGAAAATCCACCCCGGCCACTGGCCGCCTCTAATTTTAGCATCTGTCCCATCACAGTGTGAGCTGCCACCCCGGCTGACGACACTGTCTCACATCCCTGTCCCTGTCCTCACCCCTGCCTTCTGGCCCCAGCCAGCACTTCCAGCTTTCCCCATTCATCTTCCGTGGACCAGTCTTGGCACAACCTCTCAAACGCGGCCTGACCTCACCTAGGTATGCTTCCCGCCCCCGCCCCCCCACCTACCTGTGTTCTTCCAGGCATGGAAGAGTCTAAAAATGGAATCCAGGCCTTGGGCTTGCCCTGTTCTCCCTCCACCACCATCCTCTTACCCTTTGACAGCTACTCCTTTAATCTTGGTTCTGCTCCCTAGGGTTTGGGTCCATCTCTTCCATGTCACCTGCTCCATCCAGGGTGGGGGTTGGGGCTGGAGCCTCTGATGTATAACTGGCCGGGAAGCCATTCTTGGCCGCCGCAAAAGATGAGACCAAGAGGCAAGGAGAGCAGGGTTTTAAAATCAGCATCAAGATGGGGACTGAGCTGAGTGATGTCTCCACCAGTTACATGAGGCTGCTGAAGGACACATCTGAAGAAGCCCCTTCCTTGGGGTCCTGTGGGACAGAGGGGCCAGGGGTACAAGTGTTGGCCAGGTGGAGAGACCTGAGTTCAGGGGACCCTGAGTCAGGCGGGAGGCAGAGTGGTCTCCAGGCCACTTCCGTCCACCCACCTCAGACCACGGACCCCTCCTCACTCCTCAGCAAGTTTCACTGGAGTCCCGCTCTGTTCTGAGCAGAGCTTAGAACCTGTTGGGAGTTCAGGATAAAATGAGAGCTTGAGAAACTGTGCCAGGAATGCTGGCCTTTTCACTCACACTTCTTTTAAAGCCTGGCCCTCACAGGGCTGGTTCTGGGACCCCTCCCCTTCCATCAAACCTCCTCAGCCACACGGGAGCTTCCAGCTCCCGTTGACCCTCCTCAGCTGAGTTTCTGCCCTTCTGTGGGCTGGGGTGTGATTTTTATTTTCACGAGTAGCTTGGCTGCCTGGGTTGGGGCTCTGGGTGGAGGCGAAGACCTGACTTGCTTGGCATGGAAGGCTGCCCGACTGCTAGCAAGGACAGGGGCAGAAAGACCCTGCCACAGGTGGGAGGGAGAAGCTGACCAGAAGCCTGGCTCTGTGCCAGAAATGAAAGACACTTTTTTTTGAGCATTTGCTATATCCTTAGTAGTGGACTTCTCTTAGCTCATCCATTGGCCCTGTAACCCTCGGAACAAGTTACTCGTTATTCTCATGTATAAGGAAACTGGGGCTTCCCAGGTGGCTCAGTGGTAAAGAATCTACCTGCCAATGCAAGAGATGCAAGAGACATGAATTCAATCCCTGGGTCGGGAAGATCCCCTGGAGATGGGAATGGCTACCCACTCCAGTATTCTTGCCTGGAGGATTCCATGAACAGAGGAACCTGGCAGGCTGTAGTCTATGGGGTCGCAAAGAGTTGGACACGACTGAGCAACTAACACACAGTGAATGCCTTTGCAAAATCAAAATTGTACTAAGTATTCTGTTTCGAACCCTGCTTTTTCTCTCTCAATATTGTATTATACAAACATTCATCAAGCACCTACTAGTGCTGGCCTTCAAACAAATTGTGGCAAAGCCAAGTGCTAGCTGTTGTCACAGAAGCAAATGGGGTGCAGAGGTAGACAGGGCAGTGGACAGCTCCAGAGCTGCAAGCGTTTAGGAAAATATTCACAGAGGAGGAGCTGGATCTTGAAGAAGGATTATGACTTCTCGGGCCATGGGTTGGGTGGGTAGGGGGGGTGGGGGGGCACATTGTGCAGCAGCAGTGGTTGGGAAGGGCACCCCAGGTAACAAAATCAGCAATGGAGGGATCAGGAGGAGAGGCTCCAAAGCAGAAGTGTATCACTAAGGGCTTTGCCAGTCATGCCTAGGAGTTGAGCCTTACTCTGCAGATATTGAAGATCCACTAATGGGCTTTAAGTGGAGAGAAACATTGGGTTTGTATTTTAGAAAGACTGTTGTTTTTGTACACTCTTTCACAGTGTGATGGGTGAATTGAAAGGAGCGAGACAAGGCTGGGAGACTAAGAGACTATTGGAGTCATCCAAGTGAGAGATGATGAGGCTTGAACTAGAGCAGGAGTGAGAAAGAGGAAAGAAGAGGAGGAGATGGATTTCAAAAATATTTAAGAGATAGAATGGATAGGAGTTAATGGCTGACTTGGTGGCTTTGCCGTGTGACTTGCTTGGACCAATAAGATGTTAGTGGGCGTGGCTTAACCATTTAACCAGTATTAAAAAGCACTGGTGCAGTTGGGTTGCTTGCTCTTGGGCCTCTGCCCTTGCTGTGAGAAGAACTTGCTGAGGCTAGTCCACTGGGTCCAGGGAAGGGGCGAGAGGCAAGTGGAGCAGAGCCATCCCAGCCAAGCATAGGACAGACAGAGCCCTCAGATGAATCACAGTCTCGTGACTGAGGCCAGCCAAGATCTGCCAATCCACAGGCATGTGAGTTGTAATAACAAATGAGAGTTTATTTAAGCCACTGAGTTTGGGTATGATTTGTTATGTAGCACTTGCTGAGTGATAAAAATGTCTTCATTCTTGAATTGAGTGTTTAGTGTGTTCGAGGCACTATTCTCGGCATCTGCGGATGCAGTGCTGAATCAGACAAAGCCCTTAATTTCAGGGAGTTCAGGTTAAAGGGGTGATGTGGCAGAAGAAGCAAGAAGGACCTCTGGCTGCTAACTGGGTGCGTGGTGGTACCATTAATCAAGATGGAGGTCACAGGAGGAAAACAGACTTTTGGAGAGAAGATAATGAGTTTGATTAAGGAAAGGAATATGAGGTGCCCATGGGACACTTGGGTCGAGGTGTTCAGGAAGAAATAGGATAAATAGGTATAGAACACAGGAAAGATGTTTGGGTGGAGATTGAAAATTATCAACATAGTGAAACAAAATCATCTGTACCAAAGAGAGACAAAGTACTTGCTGTGGATATTCAGAGGAGGAAGAAAGGATTTGTGTTTGGGAGGATGAAAAAGATTTTGTACCGGAGGTAACCTGTAAGCTGGGTTTGTATTTGTGGAGGCAAGAAGACAAACACACATAAAACAATAAACCGGTTGGTGGTAAGACAAGGAGAGCTGGAAATGTGAGAATTAGGCTGAAAAAGTAGATTAGAGTGAGATCCTGGGGAGTCTTGAATGCCAGGGCCCCTGCATTGAGAGCACAGAAACTTAGCCACTAGACCACCAGGGAAGTCCCTATAGATGTCATCTTGTTAACCTCTCACATCTCTACCACTTCAGAGCGAGGACTGCCAGGGGTGTCTGCCTGGAGTCTACTGGCAGCTGGCAGAGCTGAGGTTCACGTTCTCCTGCTTTATCTTCCCATTCTTGATTTAACCACGAACTCTCCCATCCCACCCTCCATATAAACTACATGTCATTTAGAGATGCCTGTTCAGGGAAGGTCTATGCCAAAGCTTCAGGACAGAGGACTGCTGGCCTCGAGGAGTACACAGGCTGGTGGGGTCAAGAGGCCGTGTGCCTCAAAACAGTAAATTGGGGAAGCATTGAATAAAGGACGAAATGAGTGGTCCACCCAGTCTCTGGTGCAGGGCCAGGCCAGTCTTTGGGGAAATGTGATGGGGCCTTGAAGATCACTGGGGTTTAAAAGAGAGGAACGGAAGAGAATAAGAAGTAGAAGGGAGGACTCTCTCCTTTGTCAGCCCGCTGGTTTCCTGTCAACAAACTAAACATCAAAACCCCACTTAACAGAGCAGTTAAAGACAAATGAGGCCGCAACGAGCCACCACTTCACACTCATTAGAACGGCCACCATCAGAAAACCAGAAAATAACAAGTGCTGGCAAGGATGTGGAGAAATTGGAACTCTTGTGTATTGCTGGTGGGAATGTAACATAGTATAGTTGCTGTGGAAAACAGAAAATGATAAAATTACCACATGATCCGGCAAGTCTACTTCTGGGTATGTTCCCAAAAGAATTGAAAGCAGAGACTGGAATACACATTTGTGCACCCATGTTCAGAGCAGTGGGCTTCCCTGGTGGCTCAGCCTGCAATGCAGGAGACCTGGGTTCTATCTCTGGGTTGGAAAGATCCCCTAGCGGAGGGCATGGCAACCCACTCCAGGATTCTTGTCTGGAGAATCTCCATGGACAGAGGAGCCTGGCAGGTTGCAATCCATGGGGTCGCAAAGAGCCGGACACGACGGAATGACTAAGCACAGTTCAGAGCAGCATTATTCACAGTAACCAAAAACACCCATTAATGGATGAATTGATAAACAAAATATGATATATCTAGATATATCAGCATAGAATATTATTTAGCCTTAAAAAGGGAAGGAAATTCTGACACATGCCACAACATGGATGAACCATGAAAATGTTATGCTCGGTGAAATAAGCCAGTCACAATAGGACAAATATTGTGTGATTGCATTTAAATCATAAGCTACCTACGGAAGTCAAATTCGTAAAGACAAAGTAAAATAGTGGTTGCCATGGACTGGGGAGGGGATGGAAGGTAGTGTTTAATGAGTGTGCAGTTTCAGTTTGGAATGGGGAAAACGTTTTGGAGATGACTGGTGGTGATGGTAGCACAACAATGAGACCAAACTTAACACCACTCAGTGTACACTTAACACAAGATAAAGTGCTAACTTTTACATGTTCACATATACACACAAACGTTACTCGCTCCTTAGATCTCAGAAACATGAGTGATGTGGAGATTCTTGAGAAGTGGAGGAAGAGGTGGGAACCCCACTGGCAAAAGATCAGCAAGTAGCTTGGAAATGGGGTGATTCTGGGCCAGGATAGCCGACTCTTTCACTGACCATGAATAAATCCTAAGAAGTTATGTTGGGGAGTGTACTAGCCACCCCACCTCCCTCTGAGTAGCGCTTGAGTAGAGTTGGCTCAGAGGAAGCCAGTCGGGGCTGTTTGTATTCTTTTATTTCTCCTGCCTCCCTGGCTCGGGTAAGGAATGTGAACTGAAGTAAGGAACATGGAATAGGCTTAGGAATACGATGGCTGACTACAGAGAAAGGCAGAAGCAGGTGTGAAATCCCCTCCGGCCTGGCCTCGGCAGACCCTTGGGCCGGGCGGTGGCAGTCCCTCTGCGCCTCCCTCACCTGTGTGTCCTTTGGTCCCCAGCGGCCAGCCGGCCCCAGTCGGCACCATGGCTTCCGCCGAGCCCCTGACGGCGCTGTCCCGCTGGTACCTGTACGCCATCCACGGCTACTTCTGCGAGGTGATGTTCACGGCGGCCTGGGAGTTCGTGGTGAACTTTAACTGGAAGTTCCCGGGGGTCACGAGCGTGTGGGCGCTCTTCATCTACGGCACGTCCATCCTCATAGTGGAGCGCATGTACCTGCGCCTGCGTGGCCGCTGCCCACTGCTGGTGCGCTGCCTCATCTACACGCTCTGGACCTACCTGTGGGAGTTCACCACCGGCTTCATCCTGCGCCAGTTCAACGCCTGCCCCTGGGACTACTCCCAGTTCGACTTTGACTTCATGGGCCTCATCACCCTGGAGTACGCCGTGCCCTGGTTCTGCGGGGCCCTCATCGTGGAGCAGTTCATCATCCGCAACACCCTCCGCCTCCGCTTCGACAAGGACGCCGAGCCCGGGGAGCCCAGCGGCGCCCTGGCCCTGGCCAATGGCCACGTCAAGACTGACTGAGTTGGGGGCGGGGGCTGCTGGGTTGGGGCCCCTGGGGGCTCTCATGGACCCTGTGGACAAGGGTACCAAGCTGGTGGGGTTGCCCCCTCTGTACAGCACAAGCCCTGCCCCATGGGGGGGCACAAGGAGCACCCCCTACCCCCGGACCCTCCGCTGTGGGCGGGGTTGGAGGCATAGTCAGGTGTTGGGGGCGGCAAAGGAACTTGGGGTAGAGTGCGTGGATCTCAGCCCAGCTCAGGGGCTGGAGGCGGGAGGCCTGTGGTTACGCAGCGACTGGACTATGTGGGTGACTTTGGAAGCAGCAGGCCCTGTCCTGGCAAAGGTACTCTGAGAAGGGGACAGAAGGTGGGAGGCAAGGCCTGCAGGGGCTGTGGGCGGCGGCAGCCGCCGCCTTCTCGCTCCCTCTCACCTGGTTTAGTTGGGCTTCGGCTGGATCCATTAGGCAATATTCAGGTGCTTGCTTGCAACCAATACCTCCCCCCAACGCCTGTTGAGCTGCAGCCTAAGAGACTGAGCAGCTAGGAGGCTGCTGGGCAGGAGTGCTGATCTGCAAGGGCTGGGAGGCCTTCCCTTGGCTCCTCTCCCCTCCCCCAGGGCCCCACGTTGCTCCCCTGGCCTTCTGGGGCTCCCCCCTGGTGCTGGATTCCCACCAACCTTGGGCTTTGGGAGGTTTCAATCCCTGTGTGTTTGGTGGCGTTTCCCCCTCTTCTCTTATTTTCAAAGCCTTTACCACTAGCAGCCCCCTGTATCCATGTCAACCACCCAACTTGTCCCCACCCCCATCTCCCTAGCCAACACAACAGCTGCCAGAGATAGAACCCTGAGCAGACCTGTCCTACCCTCTTGCAGCCTGCCCTCCCTTTTTGCCACTGGCCCGATTCCTGGAAAGTTCCTTGTTATAGTTCCCCACCCCCTTATCTGGGGGACAGTGGCAGGGCCCCTGGTGCTCACCTCCCGGCAGTGGCTAAAAACTGAATGATACCCCCCAATGCACAGTCGGGCTAAGATGTGCCCCATGGATCCACAATGGGGACCGAGACAAATCAGTTGAAGGGGGAGGGGGAGGGGGGTAGTAAAGGCACCCAACTGGTTTATTTTCAAACCAGTCGGGACAGTCCAGCTTTCCAGAGGGTGGAGGAGCAGGTATCCAGTGCCGAAGAGTCATGAGACTGAGTGAGGGAGAAAAAGAGGGCTTTTCAGCTTTGGCAATGGCACCCCACTCCAGTATCCTTGCCTGGAGAATTCCATGGACAGATGAACCTGGCAGGCTATAGTTCGTGGGGTCTCAAAGAGTCAGACACGACTGATCAACTAACACTTTGGCTTTGGGAGGGTCCTCGAAGCACCCTTAGCGGGAATGAGTTAGTTTTGATTCTGCTATAGCCCCAGCCCTGCAGCAATACCTCCTCAGGTCTATCCTCTCCTGCCCCTTCCTGGAAAGACGAACCCACTGAACTTGCTCCTTAAACAGTATTAAGCCTGCCATGCTCATGGGCATTGTCATCTCAGTTGCCCCACCTTCCCCACTGACAGGTCCATTGCTGGCAGTGGACAGGTGAGATCCTAACTCCAGCCCACTTCCAGCTCTGCCACCTTCCCCAGGGGAGGCTCCATCGAACGCAGCCTATCCCACAGTACGTGATCTCTTCTTGACCACTCTAGGACTCTTAGGTAGAAATTAGCCTTTCCCTTTTTATAGAACATTAAAAGCGGTAATACCACCTGTGAAGAAAAGTTCCTCTTCTTGCTGTACTATTCCAGGTATACTGTGCAGATAGTACCAGCCAGGGCGCAAGCCAGGGTGGGGGTGCTGGGGGTGGGCAGAAGTGGTGTCCCAGATTGGGAGAAAGGCTGGGAGACTCTGCCTTTGGCAGGGTTGTGTTCTGCAGTGACCCATCCAGGACAAGATAAAGGGTGATCCCCAGTTGCTCTGTCTTGGGCAGGCTCGTCAAGTCCAGGCACGACCTACATTCTGCAGGGATTAACCCTCCCTTTGATTTTATGTGGCTCCAATTTCAGGGCTTTGGGGCTTCCAGGGAATCAACCTTCCAGTGGGGGCCAATTGCTTTCCATATACAGGTGGAGGGGATTCCAGAGGAAGAGTATTGCCTGGTCCCCGTTCTGTAGTCATCTGCTAAGATGGCCCTGTAGTCGTTCTGCCCTGTAGTCGTCTCCTTGGTCTTTTCCCCTTGCTCCATATTATCTTGGTCTCCTGACCCCCACCCCCAACCCCTCCAAGCCCCCTAGTGGGCTCTTAGACCACACCACTCACCTTTTGTTCTTTCCTCCACAACAGAAATCTGGTGGTCAGCTTGTTGATGTCTCCCAGCCCAAGGCCTCTGTGATTCTCTCCCAGAGCCAGCCCTTGGATGGCCCACCAGGTCTGTCTGCTCCAGAAGATTGCCCTGTCCATGCTCCCTGGTACCATCTCTCTGGGCCCTATAAACTCTCAAGTGCGAAAGGTCCCCAAGTAAACCTGCCTACCTGGCAGCATGCAGAGCACTATGCTTCTGCTTCATCCAGGTGCCCCAAGGCTCCTGTTCTCTCTCACATTCACTCCAGGTGATGACCTGGAGCTTAACCATGGGATCTGCAGGCTCAGAGCTCACCAGAGGTCACCCAGACCTCAACTCTTGCTTTTTTTTGGTATCTTCAGGGCCCCAATCCATTAGTGCCCATGGACTCAAAAGTTTGGAGTAATCCAGCCCTGCAAAGCAGGAGAGAATCTACTCACTGTTCATGAACCTCTGATGTCCTGGGCCTCTCTCCACTGGCCATGGCAGCATCTGTGAGTCACAGGTCGCCATGTGCTGCCCTGCATGGTTGAATCGCTTTCAACATCTGCTAGGCATCCTGTCCCTTGTGCCATGTCCCCTCTGATGTGCCAGTGAGTCACAATGGCCTATGCTTACTCATAGCAATAATACCTAGGGGGTGCCCTCGAAGTCCTTTTGTCCTGGTTCCTCGCCTTCTGCATGGGTCTCCTGCGGAGGCAGCCATTGAGTGGATGAGGTCATGAGAACCTGTATTTATGAAACTCTGGGCTATGTAGACATCATCAAGGGGATGCAGAAAAATAGGAGACCCAGGCCTGGGGAAGTTATGGCTCAGGCAAGGAAAGCAGCTTCCACTCCGAGGCCGCTGCAGGCCTGGAGGACCTGCAGGTCCCTGCACTGCAAAAGGGCCTTTCATGGGTGGGACTGTCTCCCAGCTATGGCAGCTCTTCCAAAGGACCCACGACGGGTTTGTGCGCCCACTGCCTGCTCTGTCTCCATTGGTCTCGTTGTCTCTTTCTTTTCACATTTGTGCACATAAAATATACTGGTGTTTGTGTTCCAGAACTGACTCTGGCCCGTCTCTGTTTCTTATATTTTGGAGCCCCTTCCCTAGGGGCTTGCTGGCCCTGCACACACTGGCATCACGCTGTCCTGAAGCACGCTGGACAGGGCCATGCTGTAGGAAGGGCAGATGGCCCTCTCCACCAGTCCTATCCACAATCTCTGTGCTGACCTGCTCTGGTAACCTGAATTCTCCACCCAGCCCCTCCCACTCCCCATCACAGTCTGGTCCAGTCCTGACTTTGAGCCCAGACTGCAAGGCAGATGGAGCCACTCAGGCAGTATCCAGGTTGGCTATAGGTTACTGCCCATGAGATGAGCTCCTCTCGAAATGCCAGCCATGACCTGCCATGTCTCATGGGGCGGGAGGACCCATGGAGAGAGCCTGGGGGTACCCCAAAGAGCCGGAAGGCCAGACTCCCTTACTTTCCATTGCCTTGAGAGTCATGCTATTTAGAAACAGAATTCTGCACTCCCCCCAGCAGTGCTGTTTTCCCCAAGAAGTGTGTTTGGACGGAGTCATCCCTTCCTGCCCTGTGTACCTCTCTTCTGTCTAGCCCCCCTTGTCCTCCTCTCCTCCCACCACACTCCTGCCTACTTTCTTACTTCCAGGAAGAGGCGGGAGGGTTCAGAATTTGCTCCGCCAGTTTAACCAAACCAAGATGGCCTGCCTGCCAACCCCACCCCACCCCACCCCCCACTGCAGCTAGGCTATAAAATACCTGTTGGTTTTCTGGATGGAATAGGCAGTGAGCTTTCTGAATCACTGAGAAGGCCCTCAGCCTCCACCTGCGCCCCCCCCCCCCCCGATGGTATTCATTGCTGTAACTGAAAGCTTTTCCCCTTATACAAATGAGCAAAGCCCCAACAGTCATTTACATGTTAGTACAAACAAACCTGTAAGACTAGTTTATTAGAGCAAGTGTTTATAAAAAGAAAGAGGCAAGTTTCATGGAACAAGGTCTACTTGATGGAGAAGAAGCAAGAGGTAAGACCCAGAACGAAGAGCCTGAAAGGACTTGAGGTCCTTCTTCACTGGCCAGTTCCTTCTGTACTCTACTCAGTGGATACCTTCCTTTCTTGATAACTTTCCTTCCTTGCCTCCTCTGCCCCACCCTTACCCAATTCAAAGGGACCTTCTGACTCATCACATCCCAGGTTAGAAGAACAACAGCTGTGGTTGCTGCTGCTGCTGGTGCCAGCTGCGACCACTCAGGCACTGCCCCGAATGGTCACTCTCATTCTCGAATTTTCTCCCATCCTAGGTGAGCTTCGCTGCTTCCCTATTTTACAGAGGAGGTCTGGGGGCAACCAGTCTCCAGTTGTGATTTGCCATATCACTTTTTTGTTTCAATGTGAGCAGAAGACCCTTCTCTTACTTTAGCAAGAACTTTTGATGATTTAGGTGCTCTTTTGTGCTTTAATGAGGTTCCAGATGTTGTTAGAGTCCAGCCCCTCCAAATGCCATCCATGAAGAGAAATTAATGTTCAGGAGGAGGAGGTTCGGGGGAGAGATGGGGTTATAAAGAAGAAAGTATGAGATACCATCTCAGCCAAGACTTAAACCAACTGCCTCATGGCTGCTCATGGAGGGAGGGTTGTGAGATTTTGGCCTTTGGCAACCTGGGTTTAGGGTTGACACCTTCTCTCCCTCCCATGTGCAGCTTTATTTATTCCCTGGGCCTTCCACCTTTGATTCTATTTCCTTCTCTTGAGATTAAGCCTGAATCCCATGGACTGCAACACTCCAGGCTTCCCTGTCCATTACCAACTCCCAGAGCTTTCTCAAACTCATGTCCATCGAGTCAGTGATGCCATCCAACCATCTCATCCTCTGTCGTCCCCTTCTCCTCCTGCCTTCAGTCTTTCCCAGCATCAGGGTCTTCACCACCCACCACCAGGTGAAATCTTTTTCCTTTTGAAAACTTAGTTGGCCTGAGAATTGACCTGGTTAGCTCTTCAACTTCTTATTAGACACCTACAATGAGCTGGGGACCAGGCTATTTACTGGGATCCTCACAGCTAGTCAAGAGACAGGCATTGAATGTTCTTTCATGCAGATAGTTACATCAGTATAATGTTGATCAGACCTCCAAAAGAGAAGCCTCAGTCTGACAGAGAAGCTGACTCATCTACAGGGATAGGCAAGGACTCCCCCAGGAAAAGACACATAGCACAGACCTGAAGGGCAAGTACTAATGCTCTCAGCGGTGGGCAGGCTTCTCACTGTCCAGAAAGGTGGACATTGATTGTGCTTTGTGAGACACCTGAATGGGTAGACTGCAGAGCAAAGCCAGCATACGGTGAGTGCTGTAAGGAACTCTTGATGAATGAAGTCTTACAGGGTGTCAGACCTAGTAAGCCGACTCTAAAGGCCAGGCTGGATGTTCCAGAGCACTCCCTGCCCCTTTAGGAACCTGAAGTTAGGAATCCTGTCTGAGCAACAGTCATCCCTGTCGTACCTGTGCCCACTGCCGTAGAGCAACTCACTGCCCTCCCCTCTGTTTCCAAACCATCAGTCCCTGCAGGGCCCTGCCAGCATTCCAGATTCACTCCCAGAGTCTTTGGCCAAAGACCCAGCTCCACTGACTTGTCCATTGCTTCATTCTGGTGATATGCTTTCTTGGTGTGGGCAGAGGTATCCTTTCAGTGCCAAGCAGTTCAAAGAAGAAGGAGTCACTGTTAGTTTAGTCTGGCTTCTTGCCTCTGTCACAATCACAGTTTCCAAACAGAAAGGAAATGTTGTGGTTTATAAGGGTCCACTGATGATGAAGGCCAACTCTTCTTAGTTACAGTATAAGGTTGTATTAGTTCCTGTGGCTACTGCAACAAATTACCACAAGCTAGCTAGCTGAAGATAATGAAATTTATTCTTTCACAGTGCTGGAAGTCAGAAGTCTGACATCAAGGTGTCAGCAGGACTTTCTTCTGGTGGTTGTAAGGGAGTATCGTTCTTTGTCTCTTCCAGTTTCTGGTGGCTGTTGGCACGTCTTGGCTTCCTAGGCTTGTGGTAGCATCACTCCAGTTTTTGCCTCAATGGACCTTCTGTGTCTTCTCCTCTTCTAAGGACATTTATCACTGGACTTAGGGCATGTCTAGGTAATCCAGGATGATCTCATCCCAAGATCCTTAACTTAATTACATCTGCAAAGACCCCTTTTCCAAATAAGGTCACATTCACATGTTCCAGGGATTTGAATGTGGCTCTATCTTTTGGAGAAGGAAATGGCAGCCCACTCCAGTATTCTTGCCTGGAGAATCCCAGGGACGGGGGAGCCCGGTGGGCTGCTGTCTATGGGGTCGCACAGAGTCGGACACGACTGAAGCGACTTAGCAGCAGCAGCAGCAGCAGCAACTCTTGAATCATTGTCAGTCTTCTTAGACATTTACCAATCTTACTAAGGAGAAGGCAATGGCAACCCACTCCAGTACTCTTGCCTGGAAAATCCCATGGACAGAGGAGCCTGGTAGGCTGCAGTCCATGGGGTCGCGAAGAGTCGGACCCGACTGAGTGGCTTCACTTTTACTTTTCACTTTCATGCATTGGAGAAGGAAATGGCAACCCACTCCAGTGTTCTTGCCTGGAGAATCCCAGGGACTGCGGAGCCTGGTGGGCTGCCGTCTATGGGGTCGCACGGAGTCGGACACGACTGAAGCGACTTAGCAGCAGCAGTAGCAGTAGCAGCTATCTTTTGGGGAAGGGGTTTCCCAGATGGCTCAGAGGCAAAAAATCCACCTGCCAAGCAGGAGACATGGGTTCGATCCCTGGGTCTTGAAGACCCCCTGGAGAAGGAAATGGCAACCCACTCCAATATTCTTGCTTGGGAAGCCCATGGACAGAGAAGCCTGGAAGGCCACAGTCCTTGGGGTCACAAAGAGTCGGACAGGCCTTAGCGAACGAAAATCAACAACAACACTTTCTTTTGGGGAGCCACTCAAGGGCTCAGGAGGGAGATTTCTTCTGAAGCCCTGTATCCTACACCCATGTAGGAATTCCATTAAGAGTAAGAGCTAGAAATACAGTGTAGGTAACCTGGAAGAGAACTCAAGCATTTAGGTTGTGATTGAAGCTGTCTATCCCAAGACCGCCTGTAGCTGCAATTGGGTTTTCGGTTTAGATGCAGACCTGACCACTTCACTCCCTACTCCAGACTCTTTAATGATTTCCCATTACCTTTAGGATCAAGTTCACCACCTCGGTGAGGCTTACACAACCCTCTGTGGTTTGGCCTCATTTCTCTCTTCCCTCTTCGTCCTGCACAGTCCAGGGAGAATGACTTGTGGTTCCCCTGGCACATCCCCACTCACTGCCTCTGGGCCTTCAGCCCTGTGTTCCTCTCCCTGGAATGTTCTTACCCCTTCTCTTAGCCCAACTAGATGACAGATGAGCTCAATTACAGTCAGCATGGTTGGTCTCTGTTTATTTCACGCTCTCGCTGGCCCCAGCTCTCGATTTAGTTCAGGCAAATTCAGGATGGGAGCTGTCTCCCTGGAAACCCTCAGTGTGACAGCTGCCAGCAGCAGTAGCTCAGTTCTTCCAGTGCTTCCATGCAGCAGACCTTCATTCATTAATTCATTCACCTTGTGACACACCAGGTCCTGTGCTAGGCCTACACACAACAGTGAACAAAACATACTCATCTCTGTCCAATAAACTCTTCCTGTCCCCTGGAGCCCCAGAGGACTTTGGGTTCCTGTTGTTTTCTCAAAGTGTTCTTTGGCCTTTCCTTTGACACCGTAGGTGCCCCTCACAATTTTCCGATTAATCCCTTCTTAGTTTGTATTAGTTGATTCTGTTGCTTTTAACCAACCCTTCTCCCATTCTCTGCAAAGCAGTGAGAAACTTCTGTGTTGACAGTCAAGAACCCTGCTACACACCTGACTTCTTTTAAGCATCAGCTGTCACCTGTAATCATATCATTATCCCTCATACTCCTCCTTCCTGATTTGTGAGATGTTGCTCATGCCTTGAACTAATACCCCCTTATCCAGTCTGCACCCCACCTCCAGGAGACCTCACCCATGACAATCTATGCCTGCCAGCTCTGCACCTGCTGGGAGACTTAGGTTGACTGTTGAAAACTGAGGAAGCTCCAAGATGGGAGTGCCCCAAACTAGGCCCTTCTTTTATAAACTGCTGCTGCTGCTGTTAAGTCGCTTCAGTCGTGTCTGACTCTGTGACCCCATAGACAGCAGCCCACCAGGCTCCCCTGTCCCTGAGATTCTCCAGGCAAGAACACTGGAGTGGGTTGCCATTTCCTTCTCCAATGCATGAAAGTGAAAAGTGAAAGTGAAGTCGTTCAGTCGTATCCAACTCTTAGCGACCCCATGGACTGCAGCCCACCAGGCTCCTCTGTCCATGGGATTTCCAGGCAAGAGTACTGGAGTGGGGTGCCATTGCCTTCTTCCTTTTATAAACTAAGAAGTGCAAATAACACTCTTTCTACTTTTATGCATTTTCTGGGGTTCATATCTGTTCCAATTGGGATTCACCTGATTCAGGAACTGTCCTTCTCTGCAGTAGGGTCTCCAGGAAAACTTTAGGGCTCTGAACTGATACTAGCCCCATTTTCAGATGGGGAAACTAAAGATCTCTAAATCCTTTAGAGATAGGCACAAGTCTGCCTATCACCTCTGGGTAGATAGGTAAGGACAGCTACTGACCATTGCCCACCTGGCTCCCCCATGGGCTGCTCCTTGGGACAGTCTCTCCTGCTGAACCAAAGTCAAGGGTCAAGGCAGAAGACAGAACCTTGTCTAGACCACTTCAACACCAAAGAACAAGTCTCTTCCTTGGATCACTTGAGAAATGAGAACAAGATGACATTAGGTGTTATTTTGCTGACTTTCACTCGGTCTGTCCCCCTAGGGTCTCAGGCCTGCTGACCAGCAGGACCAGATGGTACTTTTGTAGGAATATCTCATCATGTCTGCTTTTGCGCAGGTCTTGGCCATCCTAAGAAACAACACCTCGTCTCCTTCTGATTGACATATCTGTGACCCTGTCTAGTTATCCATACACTTTTCCTTCCTATGACTCTGCTGAAGGTACTTGGGACCCAATCCCAGCTTACACTTCATGTCCTTGAGATGCCTACTGACCTTGTTGTCCACAAGGACAGAGGATGAGGGGAGGGAAGGCTCAGAACCAGGACATGGAAGGACTAGATTGCTCTACATTCATGACACTATTTGTAACCAGGCCCTTTCTCAGTCTTTCCAGAATGTGACCATCTGCACTCCATGTTACCCTGGCAACTTTCTGATTGTTCAGCAGAAGATGCAACATCCCAGGCTTTGGAGTCATTAGACCTGAGTTTGAATCTCAGGTCCCTGACTCACTTGGGTGTGTGATGTAACCTGTCTACGCTTCAGTCTCCCATCTGAAAATGGGGCTAATACTAGTCTGCACCTCCCAGAGTCACGGGGATCAGATGAGACAATGCTTGTCAAGTGCTTGGCATGCAGTTGATGTCAGATATGAGAAGAAATATTCTTTGTTGGTCTCATAAGTCAAACACAAGCAGATGTCACTCCACCACATATTTCTGGACTCCTGCTGATGTGGTCATGGTGGCCAAAATCATGGGCTTTAAATGCTCCCAATCTGAACTGGCCCACTTATTATCAGTGGAAAAGCACATAAACCTCTATACACACAAGTTTTCTCATTTGTAAGGTGGGAATGATCTAATCTACTCTAAAGGATTATTGTGAAAGTTAACTTCAATAAAATTATGTGTCTAAATGCTTAGTACAGGTCCCTGATTCCTTACTCTAAACCCATGGGATTTTGTGAGACTTTCTGGATTTCAGAAAAATAATAACACGTAAATACTGTATATTTTGTAACATCTGAAGCAGGTGTGAGTCAGCACCCCGTAGTCAAACACATTATTATTTCCACAGGAAACCTATAAATATCACACTAAGTGGGGTAAATAAGTTCTTACCTTGTGAGACAAGTAGGGCAAGTATTAAAATTCTCACTTGACAGGTAACAAACTAAGGTTCAACAGCACGTGGACTATAATTGGCAGCACCAGGATCCCTGGGTCACCTGGTCAGCTGGTCCAAGGACCCTTCCCATCACACCACTCACGATGACAGACACCACCCTGCTACAGTCGTTCCCTTTGCTTAGTGAACTTACCAAAAAAGCAGCTACTAAGTAGTCATTTTCTTCTTGTCTTTCTAAATGGTTGTGTGTATATTTCCACATTCTCCACATACTCTGCTTTCCCCACTTGGGTACTTGGTACACAATTTTCTATTTGGTATTGTGTTGTAGTGTCATTTTTAAAAACTATACAGTCTTCCAGCATCTTAATATAACCCAGTTAGCTTAGCTATTCCCCTGTCGCTGGGTATTTGCCTCTTTCCAATTTTGCACAGCTCTAAAATAATGCTCAGTCACTCACTTTAAACTTTGCCTTGGGGATGAGCAAGCACATTGATCTGAAAACACCTGTGCCTTGAGCCCCTGGCTGGCAGCCTTTGGGAGATTGTATTTCCAGGCACTTGCACCGTATATCTGTTGTTCCCAATCAGCTAATCAATCAGAGTTTATTGAACGCCTACATGGGGAACAGGGAGCTCTTTGTTGCTGTGAGGGGGCACAGAAGCATAAGCTGTGTCTCTGACCCTTAAGAGCCTGATGTGTAACCCAGGAGGCCTTTCAACTTCAAACCAAGCTGGGTTCGCATCCAGCCAGTGAGGCCTTCTAAGCAGGGCTGGTAAAGATGGGCACCAGGGTGTGATGTGAGTGGTGAAAGCAAGAACTTTAAATAGGTCTCTGATATATCCCCTTGCCTGTCAAGGGCTTTGGTTCCATTCAGGAAGAAGGTGCTAAAAATGAAATAGTGATTAAGGAAAACAAGGTCAGGTGTTCCAAGAAACCTTCCCTGATTTAGTAAGTTTTACTTTCAGATGCTAACGGTCAGGATGAATCATTAAAAATCAGTAGAAAGTACCACCTCCCTGTTCACACTGTTCATGGGGTTCTCAAGGCAAGAATACTGAAGTGGTTTGCCATTCCCTTCTCCAGTGAAGCTCCAGTACTTTGGCCACCTGATGCAAAGAACTGACTTACTGGAAAAGACTCTGATGCTGGGAAAGATTGAAGGCAGGAGGCGAAGGGGACGACAGAGAATGAGATGGTTGGATGGCATCACCAACTTGATGAACATGAGTTTGAGCAAGCTCCAGGAGTTGGTGATGGACAGAGAAGCCTAGCGTGCTGCAGTCCATGGGGTTGCAAAGAGTTGGACATGACTGAGCGACTGAACTGACTGACCACCTCCCTGAATTCCCTTGGTAGGGGGTCAGCAAAAGGACTAAGCAAGACCTGGTGGCTGGTTCTAACTAGCAAATTACTTAACCTCTCTCTGCCTCTGTTTGCCCATCCATCAAATGGGAACAATAGTAACATTCTCATGGGACTCACAGGATTGTCACAAGGATAACTTGAGATCCTCACAGTGCATTAAAAAGAACAAAATGTTGTCCAAATGATCTGGGGGAGACTGGGGTCGACATCTCACTCACTACCGCATCCCAAGCACCTGTACGGTGTGGGTCTGGCAGACAGTAGGAGCTCAATAAATATTTGTGGAGTGAATGATGGAACATTCATGGTATAATCACAAGTCCATAAAGGACAGAGAACTACACATCCTTCTATCAACTCCGAGCCTGAGGAGGAGGCTCATCCCATTCCAGCTTCAACCCCATATGCATCCTCCCCAGAGCGGGCCCCATCCTGATTCTGGCACCCCATATCCACTATAAGGAGTTCCCCATTCATGGCAGCAAAGATTCGAAGCCTTAAGTTCACCCCTGGCTGGGGAGCAGAGGCCAGCACTGATCTTAGCCCATCTCCTCGGGTTTTGGGCTGCGGCACCCACCGTCACAAGGGACTGGCCAGCTCCACCCTCGTTTCCCGCTCCTGTCTGCTGAGGCAGGGGAACGCTGGGCCGTAGGAGTCAGCCAAGCGGCTCTCTGGCCAGCTGACAAGGAGACCTGGCACCAGAGAGCAGCCATACCTGATGCACCACCAGCCGGAACCTCAGGTGTTCCGTCATCTCCTAGCCCAGCCCGCCCGTTGCTCCTGGGGCATTTGGTACCAACAACTCCTGGCCAGGCCTGCGCTAGGGAGCTCAAATAGGCTCGAGTCTGAACCCCTGGTGGAACTTTCCGAATAAGGTTTCCTGTGCTTCTTGAGTCAATGTCATCTTTCTCATTGTGATATCCTCAAGGACAGGACAAATTGTGAAGGTCTGCAGCTGTGGGATTGTGACAGCTTTCCAAAGTCTGATCTCTATGCTTATGTCTTTATCTCTTTATTCTCTGTCTTCTCCACTCAAATGTAGGGTTCAGAGGGCAGGACACATGCTTAACCCTTTCACTGCTTTCTCATCCCAGTGCTGAGAAGAGTGTCTGACCCAAAGCAGACAATTAATATTTGTGAATGAATGAATGGGCTTCCCAGATGATGCTTGTGGTAAAGAAACTGCCTGCCAGTGCAGATGTCAGAGACGCGGGTTTGATCTCTGGGTTGGGAAGATCCCCTGGAGGAAGAAATGGCAACCCACTCCTGTATTCTTGCTGGGAGAATTACATGGAAAATAAATAAACTCTTATTGCAGTGTTTATTATATGTAGTAAGTGATGGCTATTATAATATAAGTGATTATTATAAATTACTTTAAAAGGAAGCATGGTTTCCATAGTCTCTCAAGATTAACATACACATTTTCCTGCCTTATTTATTTATTATCCATTTTTTCACTCATTCATTCATTCAGTTATTCATTCAATTTTACATTTGATCTGTAGGAGAGTTTGAATTAACTGGTCACAGAATGTGTGTCTCAGGGCTACAAAAACAGGGGTACAAACTTCTGCAAGCACCTATGAAGAGTCGGAGGTGGGGGATTTGACCTGGGAGGTGGGGGATTTGACCTAGTCACGGAGGTCAAGGGAAGTCGCATATGATCCAAGACCTAGAAGAAAAAAGTCATTAACTGGGAGCCAAGGTGGGGACTGACGGAAACTATTGGAAGAGAGGATGATATGTGAAAGGCCTGGGTGGTGGGGGGAGGGAGTGGGCAAGGAGCAGAACCTGAGCACAGCCAGGGAGCAGGGAGGGCAGGATGACCCTGGGCCCACACCCTTGGTGAGGCCCAAGCAGAGCAGATGGCCAGCAGCAACCAGATGTGCTCAAAGGGTGCCCTGGGCCAAGGCAGGTGCCCTTTGTAGGAGATTCACCTCCTGCAGGAGACTGGCCCCAACCTCTCAGCATAGGTTAGGCAACTCTTTTGTGTTCCCAAGGGACCAGGGCTTCCTTTTATCATTCACCTTATAAGAGTCTACTTTAGTGATCTGTTTTCTTATTTTTGGTCTCCCTGTCTCTTGATTTGTGAGCTCCTTGAGGGCAGAGACCTTGGCTATTCATCCTGTGCCACCAGTGCCTAACACAGTGCCTGGGAATGAGAGATGACCCCTGAGTGTTTGATGAATGAATGAATGAATGGAGAGCCCTTAGGACATGGCATGTGCTGGACAGGTGTTTGGATCTCTACACACTCGGGAAGCCCTAGCTGAGC
Organism: Giraffa tippelskirchi; assembly: GCF_054371585.1. Taxonomy (NCBI): domain Eukaryota; kingdom Metazoa; phylum Chordata; class Mammalia; order Artiodactyla; family Giraffidae; genus Giraffa; species Giraffa tippelskirchi. Next base: position 139,548,814 of record NC_137281.1, on the reverse strand, counting down.
CCTGTGCTGTTAGCAGGAGAATGTGGATGGGAGGACTCTGCCGAGTTCTGGAGGAGAAGGGAGCCAAAAGGCTGGAAAAAAGAAAGGTCAGAAGATTCTGTGCAATCACTACCACATGGAACACGCCTCCTGTGAAACCTGTATGTAGGTCAGAAAGCAACAGTTAGAACCAGACGTGGAAAAACGGACTGGTTCAAAATTGGGAAAGGAATATGTCAAGGCTGTACATTGTCACCCTGCTTATTTAACTTATATATAGAGTACATCATGGGAAATGCTGGGCTGGGTGAAGCACAAGCTGGAATCAAGATTGCCAGGAGAAATATCAATAACCTCAGATCTGCAGATGATATCACCCTTATGGCAGAAAGTGAAGAGGAACTGAAGAGCCTCTTGATAAAAGTGAAAGAGGAGAGTGAAAAAGCTGGCTTAAAACTCAACATTCAAAAAACTAAGATCATGGCATCTGGTCCCATCACTTCATGGCAAAGAGATGGGAACAATGGAAACAGTGACAGACTTTATTCTCTTGGGCTCCAAAATCACTGAAGACAGTGACTACAGCTATGAAATTAAAAGACGCTTGCTCCTTGGAGGAAAGGCTATGACAAACCTCTGTATTAAAAAGCAGACATTACTTTGCTGACAGCGGTCCATCTAGTCAAAGCTGTGGTTTTTCTAGTAGTTATGTATGGGTGTGAGAGTTGGGCCATAAAGAAGGCTGAGCACTGAAGAATTGATGCTTTTGAACTGTGGTGTTGGAAAGGATGCTTGAGAGGCCCTTGGACTGCAAAGAGATCAAACTAGTCAATCCTAAAGGAAATCAATCCTGAATATTCATTAAAAGGACTGATGCTGAAGCTGAAGCTCTAATACTTTGGCTACCTGATGCGAAGAACTGACTCATTGGAAAAGACCCTGATGCTGGGAAAGATTGAAAGCTGAAGGGGATGACAGAGGACGAGATGGTTGGATGGCATCGCCGACTCAATGGACATGAGTTTGAGCAAGCTCTGGGAGATGATGAAGGACAGGGAAGCCTGACGTGCATAGTCCATGGGGTCGCAAAGAATCGGACACGACTGATGACTGAACAAGTACCACATGAAGGAAAAAAGGGTACACAGTGTCATCCTTAAAAGGAAGGAGGGATGACAATGTCAAGATGCTTATGAGATATGAAAAAGGAATTTCGACAGGTAAAGTTGCCCGGATTTACAAGGATGAACAGGAATGTCAGCTGGGTGTTTAGCAGACTCCCATGTGTTATGTGCCAAGCACTGATCTAAATGCTTCGCATGTATTTAGTATTTAAATTCTCTAACAATTGCTTGAAGCACTTAACTTTGACTATGTCTATTTTACAGAATAGGAAACTGGAGGGCAGAGAGGTTAAACTCGTCCCATAGAGTTGAGCAGTCAGGCCCTAACCCAAGCACTTTGGCCCAGAAGCCAAGGGTGATACAATATTAAGACAGATTCCCTGGTAGCTCAGTAGAGAATCCACCTGCCAATGCAGGAGACCTACCAGTGCAGGATTCGAGATCTGCCAATGCAGGAGACGCAGGTTTGATCTCTGAGTTGGGAAGATCCCTTGGAGGAGGAAATGGCAACCCACTCCAGTATTCTTACCTGGAAAATCCCAGGGACAGAGGAGCCTGGAGGGCTTAATATTCTTATCACCACCCCATGCTGCCCTCAAGTCAGCCCTTGCTCTGCTTCTGGTATAACTGAGGAATTGGCATCTTTTCTAACATCCTCTCGAAACAGACATCTGATTCTTCCCCATTTTGCAGATGAGAAAACTGAGGCTTAGAGAGGCTAATTTGCAGAAGATCAGCCAGCTGGTATGTGGCAGAGCCAGGATCTATGATTACAGCCCCCTTGCTCTCTCCCATGCCCCCTGATGCACTCTGCTGAGCTCTAAACCTGGGGGGTAGCCCACTCCCTCCGCAGCAGGGGAGCCTCAGCCAAGGCCTGGCAGATACAGTGCCCTGTGTGTGCATTCCTGACTCAACAGCGCCCTGTTTACTCCTCAACTTCCCAGCCCAGCTCTGAACCTCAATTCCACCACCAGCGAGACAGGAATACTACCTTGACCTGGCAAGAGATTAGGAACAGTTAAATCCGTGAGCAACTTTTGGGGAAAAAAATTAAAATCGATTTATACATCCCTGATAGGCAGGAAGGCGACAGCCCAATCTAGGGGAAGGCAGTTAAGGATTCAGCCAGTCAGCGTCCCGGGGACCGGCACAGTCCATGTGTTGACACCCCCACAGGGCCTGGGCCTCTGGCAGACCGTCCATCTCTCGGGTGCCAGGATGCTTTCCCTGGTGCTGCCCCTCCCTGCTCTCCTGTTCCATCTGTCAGGGGCTCCCTTGGTGCAATGTCTGTTAGGTTCATACACCCCTGAAACCAGGGAAAGGGACAATTGGACCCAACCCAGCCTCCTTGGTATAAAGGCTTAGGGCCAAGTCAATAGCTCAGACCTTTGGGGTCATCTGACCGTGTCCCTCCAATACAGTCCTCCGGTGCTGAGCTAATCTTGCATTACTTTTGGTCACTTACTGCTAAAGGAGACCTATCTATCTGATACGTTCCTTGTCTTGTTGCTGTTGCTGTTTAGTTGCTCAGTCATGTCTAACTCTATTTTGATCTCATGGACTGTAGCCCTCCAGGCTCCTCTGTCCCTGGGATTTTCCAGGTAAGAATACTGGAGTGGGCTGCCATTTCCTCCTCCAAGGGATCTTCCCAACTCAGAGATCAAACCTGCGTCTCCTGCATTGGCAGATCTCGAATCCTGCACTGGTAGGTCTCCTGCATTGGCAGGTGGATTCTCTACTGAGCTACCAGGGAATCTGTCTTAATATTGTAACACATTTTTGTTGTTGCTGTTGTTTAGTCACTCTGTCATGTCTGACTCTTTGCGACCCCATGGACTGCAGCACACCAGGCTTTCCTGTCCTTCACTATCACCCAGAGCTTGCTAAAGTTCAAGTCCATTGAGTCAGTGATGCCATCCAATCATCTCATCCTCTATCACTCCCTTCTCTTCCTGCCCTCAATCTTTCCCAGCATCAGGATCTTTTCCAGTTTCCACTATTAATGCAGACTAAATAATCACACATTCATTTTCTCTCTCCCCCTCTCTATTTCCATTTGAGCTGCTATAAATTTAAATCGCCTCCAAACTTCCTTGTCTAGTTTTCAGGAGTCATACAGATAGATGGCAATTATTTTAGACTTTGTGGACCATAGGATCCTGGTGCAACTACTCCACTCTGTCGTTGTGGCGTGTAAGCATGTGAGCAAACGAATGTGGCTGTGTTCCAGTAAAACCTAATTTTACAAAAGCTGCTGCAGGCTGGACTCAGCACACAGGCTAAAGTTGCCAACCCCTGATCTACTTGGTCTTTTTGGATCTGAGCTTGATCTCATTTCTCCTTATTAAACATAATCTCATTAACTTCAGTGCATCTTTCAAGTCAGGGGACGTAGTTTTTTGTTTTATTTTTAATAAATTTATTTATTTTAGTTGGGGGCTAATTACTTTACAATATTGTAGTAGTTTTTGCCACACATTGACATGAATCAGCCATGGGTTTACATGTGTTCCCCATCCTGAACCCTCCTCCCACCTCCCTCCCCATCCCATCCCTCTGGGTCATCCCATTGCCCCAGCCCTGAGCATTTGTCTCATGCATCGAACATGGAATGGTGTTCTGTTTCACATATGATAATTATCATATGTGAAACGGGACGTGGTTTTGAAACCTGATTCTACCACCCAGCACACAGCTCTCCCTCCCTGCTCTGTGTCACATGTGTATTGAATGCACTTTTAGGGTCTTCATGGTTCATCAGACCAGCAGGCTCTTGAAAATGTGGTAAGTGGTGGCATGCTGCCCATCCTGGGAAAGGTCTCACTAGGGAGAAGCCGGGACTGCCAAGGGAAGATTGCTTGACCAGACAATCTTCTGTTTTTTCTTTTAATTGATGTATAATTGCTGTACCATGTTGTGTTTCTGCTGTACAACAATGTGAATCAGCTATGTGCGTGTATATATATATGTATGTGTATATATCCCCTCCCTCTAAGGCCTCCCTCCCACCCTCCCCCAACCCTCCACTCCAGGTCATCACAGAGCAAGAAGCCAATTTCCCTGTGCTACACAAGCATGTGCTTTACACATGTTAGCGTATATATGCCAATGCTACTCTCTCTATTTGTCCCATCCTCTCCTTCCCCCACTGTGTCTACAAGTCTGTTTTCTACATCTGTGTCTCTATTCCTGCCTTGAAAATAGATTCATCTGCACTGTTTTACTAGATTCCATGTACATATGTTGATATACAATATTTGTTTTTCTCTTTCTGACTTACTTCACTCTGTATGACAGACTCTAGGTTCATCCATATCGCTACAAATGGCTCCATTTCATTCATTTTTATGACTGAGTAATATTCCATGTATATATGTACTACATCTTCTTTATGCATTCATCTGTTGATGGACATTTAGGCTGCTTCCATGTCCTAGCTATTGTAAATAGTGCTGCAATGAATGTTGTGGTGCTGTGCTAACTCACTTCAGTCATGTCTGACTCTTTGTGACCCCACAAACTACAGCCCACCAGGCTCCTCTGTCCATGGGATTCTCCAGGCAAGAGTACTGGAGTGGGTTGCCATTTCCCCCTCCAGAACATTGGGGTATATATATCTTTTTGAATTATGGTTTTCTCAGGGTATATGCCCAATAGTGGAATCGCTGGGTCATATGGTAGTTCTGTTTTTAGTTTTTTAAGGAACTTGCATACTGTTCTCCATAGTGGCTGTATCAGTTTACATTCCCACAACAGTGCAAGAGGGTTCCCTTTTCTCTACTGATTGTTTGTAGATTCTTTTTGATAGTGGGCTTTCTGACTGGTGAAATATGACTTCCCTGGTGGCTCAGATGGTAAAAGCATCTGCCTACAATGCAGGAGACTTGGGTTCAATCCCTGGGTCAGGAAGATCCCCTGGAGAAGGCAATGGCAACCCACTCCAATACTCTTGCCTGGAAAATCCCATGGACAGAGGAGCCTGGTGGGCTACAGTCCATGGGGTCACAAAGAGTTGGACACAACTGAGCGACTTCACTTTCCACTTTTTTTCTGATTGGTGTGAGGTAATACTTCATTGTGGTTTTCATTTGCATTTCTCCAATAATTAGTGATGTTGAGCATCTTCTCATGTGTTTGTTGACTATCTGTATGTCTTCTTTGGAGAAATGTCTGTTTAGGTCTTTTGCTCATTTTTTGATTGGGTTGTTTGGTTTTTTTTTTATGTTGAGCTGCGTGAGCTGCTTGTATATTTTGAAGTTTAATCTTTCGTCAGTTGCTTCATTTGCAAATATTTTCTCCCATTCTGATGGTTGTCCTTTCATCTTATTTGTGGCTGGACAGCCTTCTAATCACATAGCCTCTGTTGACCCAGAGGCCAACAAGCAGTGTCTCTGTTCTGATTTCCTGGAGGGCATCTGGCTCAGGGGTGGGGCAGGAGTCACCTAGAGTCTGTTTGCTTCTCTGAAAAATTCCTTTACTCAACACTCATCGTTATTCAGTGTGATAAAGCCGCTTGCCTGCTCTTTGACTGTGTCTTGGGGCACCCTCCCTTGGGCGGGGTGGACCTGAGTATTCATCAAGTCCAGGACCTCTCGTTTTATGGATAACTAAACCGAAACCTGAGATGGGAGCAACTTGCCCAAAGGCACAGAGCATATCTACGGAAGAGCCAGACAGGGAACCATTTGGCTGACACTATCTACCTAGACTTGGTGTCACATCCCACCAGTTAAAGAGCTCAGTCCCACACTCTGCCCCTTCACTTGCCAGCTGCAAGTGGAGTCCCCCAGGGACCCTTACTGCTACCTGACCAATTATGAATTTGGGGGTTTCCATGACTCCCCTCTCCAAGTTCTACAATTCACTTGAAATGACTCAGAACTCAGGAAAGTGCTCTGCTTTTAATGACTTTATTATAAAGGATACAGCTCAGGAAGAGCCACATAGAGGAGATACACAGGGGAAAGTATGGAGGGAGCTTCTGTGTCCTCTCAGGGCACACTGCCCACCCAGCACCTCGACACGTTCACCAACCCCAACATTCTCCAAATCTCATTGCTCCCGAGTTTTTATAACTCAGCCTCCAATCCCTCCCTTCCTCAGAGGTTGGGAGGTGGGGCTGAAAATTCCCACCCTCAAGAATAATTGGTCTTTTGGGTGAGCAGCCCCCATAAAGCTATCTCTAGGGGTCTCATCCTAAGTCAGCTCATTAGCCTAAACTCTAGTGTGTTCAAAAGCGCCCACTGTGAATAGCAAAAGACACTCCGATCAGGAAATTCCAAGGGTTTTAGGATCTCTGTGCCAGGAACCCAGAACACAGACTAATCTTTTTCTGTTATACATAGTACACTATACTATATATATATTATATATGTAGTGCCTAAGTCAGTTAGGATGTTTATAGCAAGAGCCTCAGAAACACACTCTGGACACTTACTTTATCATGTTCATTGTTAAGAGGCCACCCTCTTTCCAGGAAAGGCAAAGATGCTCCTTTTCTCCATCATGTCCAGCTCTTTTCGACCCTATGGACTGTAGCCCGCCAGGCTCCTCTGTCCATGGGATTCTCCGGGTAAGAATACTAGAGGGGGGTTGCCATGCCCTCCTCCAGAGGATCTTCCCTACCTAGGGATCAAACCTGGGCCTCCTGCATTGCAGGCAGATTCTATGCCTGAGACACCAGGGAAGCCCCATTTTCTTGGTACCTATTTCCTTATCTGGGTAAAGGGCTTGGTTGGGGCCATGTCATTCTTATACCCTACTTCTGAGTTGGCAGGACTACCTGCCATCCCCAAGGCATGGGCCCTCCTCCCCTTTGTCTGCACCATGCTGTCTGTTGGCATGACCTTCTTTCCTGTCAAAGTGCAGGTGATCAAAAAGATTGTAGGGCACAGAATGCTTTGTGGTGTTGGTAGGTCTTCTATGACAGGGAACTCTTTTTTTTTAGTTTCTTTTTTTTTAATTTGGACCATTTAAAAGCCTTTATTGAATTTGTTACAATATTGCTTCTGTTGCTTATATTCTGGTTTTTTAGCCCTGAGATGTGTGGGATCTTAGCTCCCAAACCAGGGATCAAATCTGACTCCCTGCATTGGAAGGTGAGGTCTCAACAACTGGACCCTCAGGGAAGTCCTGACAGAGTGCTCTTAATTTACGTTTGCTTCTGTTTTTTAGCTGGAAGAAATCATTTTACACTGTCACAGGACAGAGTTGTAATTTGGGGCTCACAACTGACAGAATTCATTTCACGTAACTGCTGTCTGTTCTTTCACATGTCTCATCCTCACAAACAAATTCTTCCCTCTGGCAGATGGAAGGATACACACCCTCTCCCCCTTTCCCCTGAGGCTACATCCGTGGTCAAAACCACAACCATACTTGCAAGCCTTGCTCAAGCATTCCCACCCGTGTGACGTCTGCATGCTTCACCCAGGCAGAATTAAAACGGGTCTTCCCATAGCACTTGGTATCTATTCTGTCAGCTTGTTTACAGGCTTTTTTGTGTGTATGTCTCTTAGTCGTCTTTTTGCAACCCCAAGGATTGTAGACCAGCAGGCTCCTCCGTCCATGGGATTCTCCAGGGAAGAATACTGGAGTGGGTAGCCATTCCCTTCTCCAGAGGATCTTCCCAACCCAGGGACCGAACCCAAGTCACCTGCATCGCAGGCGGATTCTACACTGTCTGAGCCACCAGGGAAAACTGCTTGCAAAGGCTCCAGGCATGGTGTTGCTGATCTCTGCCCCGAGCAGTATCTGACATATCTTGGAGACTAAATATTGAGTCCTGGTCTATAGGAGAGAGAGGTCAACCTAATTAGACAAGAACCAGGACAGGACACAGAGGAAAACTGATTGGGGTGGAGGCAGGGAGGGTGCTCCTTACAGCCAAGTTCTTCTGAAGGAGAAGCTATTGCTATCAAATTCCTAGTTTTGGTTTATTCTGCCTTCTGCACAGCTAGACCCACCCCCACTAGACACACACACACACATGGTTCTATTAATAGATACAACTCAAGAGGGCAACTCAAAAAATAACCTCATTTCCAAGGTCAGTGCAAGACCATAGAGACACCATCCTGGTCAACCTACTGAACCAATGCGTGGCCACTGGTTCCCAGATAAAAAGACCCCAATCCTCAAGGATGGAGCACTATGGAGGGTGAGTGGGGTCACATTATGGCTTTCCTGGGCTTTAAGCACTTGTCCCCTTATAGGCCTAGTCTTCTATAAAAATATATTTTAAATTATACTTTGTGACTACATTGGCATAAAGACAAGTAGAATTCAGCCTTAACTAGTTTTTTTGTATATTCATTTTTATTATGTTTGTCTTCTCTTTCTGATTAAAAAAACTGAGACATTTTCATGGACCCCTAAAAGTACTGGTAACTCTATTAGTCTGGGTTCTTCAGAGAAAGAGAACCAGTAGGAGATATATAAATATATAAAGAGATTTATTGTAAGGAGTTAGCTCATGTGGTAACAGAAGCCAAAGTGTCCTACAGACTTCAGTTGACAATCTGAAGAACCAGGAGAGCCAATGGCATAAGTTCTTATCTGAGTCTGAGATTGAAGACAGAAAATCAGTGTTCCAGGCTAAGAGAGCTTCAATGCCTCCCTGCTCTGCCTTCTCTTGTCCTATTTAGGCCTCCAACAAATTGGATGTGGCCCGCTCACAATGGACAGGGCAATCTGCTCCATGGGGCCACTGATTCAAATCTCAGCCAGAAACAAAAACATACCCAAGATAATGTTTAACCAGATATCCGGGCATCTCATGGCTCAGTCAAGCTGACACATAAAATTAACCAAGCCAGGACTTTAGGCACCTTGTCTAATTGAGCCTACTGGAGAAGCTGGCCCTCAGGATTTAGGGAGTAGTTACACGTGGCCCTTTCCTTGGCGTTACCACTTTGTAAATGGAACCTACAGAAGAGATAGCTCTGAGCATACAGTGGTTACCTGGGCTCACTGCCAGGGGTCTTGAGCCTGGGGGCTGGAGTCCAGGCATTTTAATCTCTAGCTGGGTGGAATAAGAAAGAAAGGGAGTCAAGGTCTTGGAGGATTGGCTTTTCATCTGTCTCTTTCTCTTTTTTTGTATCCAAAATATGTTTATTGGGATGGTTTTCCATTCATCTTGGTATAGGGTGCTTTCAGTGCTGCTTCCATCTGAAGGAGCATCCTTCTGGAAGCTTGTTTTTCCTCATAGCCTGGCAGAGGACAGTACAGCAGCCAACACACAAAGCTACTGTTTAGGCATGGCTAAAAATGGTGGTGACTGCATAGCATCCTGGGCATTTCACATCCACGAAATAGGAACCAGGCGCTTCTTCCTGTGTTTTCTATTCTGGAGAGGGATGAAGGAGATCCTTGACGAGAGGTATGTTCTCGTGGGGAGCTCATCACCACCAGAAAGGGCTTCATCTCTCTTTTGTCACAAATCACTTCTATCCTTAAGACACTAAAACAGTTAAGATCAATGTTCTGCCATCGTTCCCTCCATTCTATTTCACTGACCCAGTTGCCAGATGGGGACAGTAAGGCCTCGAGAAGGGTGTCCATTTGCTCGGTGTGTCAAGGCAGGCAGAGAAGTAGAATCAGGCAGCACCGGGGCAAAGTAGAACATTCATGGAGTGTGTCTCCCATGCCCTAGACCTGCCCCGGGAGTGGGGCAAGGCGAGTGAGACAGGGATTCCACAGTTAAGATTTTCAGGGCAAATTTTCCCTGTTTGTATATTTAAAATACAGATCACAGTCCATGCATCCAAGGCTGATTTCATGTAGCTTTACATCCGCATCAAGGAAGTTCAGTCTTTGAGAAAATAACACTTACCCAGCTTCAAACAAGTCAGCCCTCCTGCTATTTATTTTTAGTTCTCTGGATGTGTGCAGATTGTCAACAACATAGTAAAGAAAATGCAGAAAGGCATAACTACTCAGCCAGTAAGTCCTGTCTCAAAGGCTTCTGGGGACAGTGTGTTATGATGACCTTTGCTAGGGAGGTAACTCTGTCCCTGAGGAAGAAGTGAGATGGGTTGAATGTGGGGTAGATTAGACACTCCGAGCTGGTGCCTCCTGAGAAAAGGTGTGAGTCAAGGTGAGTAAGGCAAAGTCTGGGGCCTCAGGGACTGATCAGAATGAGGAGTCTGTGTGTGTGTGTGTGTGTGTGTGTGTATATGAGGGTGCAGATGAATGTGTTGTATGTGTGTTTGTGTAGTGGGGGACAGGGTGTGTATGTTGGAGGGGTGAGGTGGAGGCTAAGAATCTGGGCAAGTCTAATGATGGGTTTTAAACCACAGAGGGGAAACTCTGGTTGTGTTCAGTTCAGTTCAGTCACTCAGTTGTGTCTGACTCTGCGACCCCATGAACCGCAGCATGCCAGGCCTCCTTGTCCATCACCAACTCCTGGAGTTTACCCAAATTCATGTCCATTGAGTCGGTGATTCCATCTAACCATCTCATCCTCTGGCGTCCCCTTCTCCTCCCACCCTCAATCTTTTCCAGCATCAGGGTCTTTTCAAATGAGTCAGCTCTTCGCATCAGGTGGCCAAAGTATTGGAGTTTCAGCCTCAACCTCAGTCCTTCCAATGAACACCCAGGACTGATCTCCTTTAGGATGGACTGGTTGGATCTCCTTGCAGTCCAAGGGACTCTCAAGAGTCTTCTCCAACACCACAGTTCAAAAGCATCAATTCTTCTGTGCTCAGCTTTCTTTATAGTCCAACTCTCACATCCATACATGACTACTGGAAAAACCATAGCCTTGACTAGACAGACCTTTGTTAGCAAAGTAATGTCTCTGCTTTTTAATATGCTGTCTAGGTTGGTCATAACTTTCCTTCCAAGGAGTAAGCATCTTTTAATTTCATGGCTGCAGTCACCATCTGCAGCAATTTTGGATCCCCAAAAAATAAAGTCAGCCACTGTTTCCCCATCTATTTCCCATGAAGTGATGGGACCAGATGCCATGATCTTAGTCTTCTGAATGTTGAGCTTTAAGCCAACTTTTTCATCTTCCTCTTTCACTTTTATCAAGAGGCGCTTTAGTTCTTCACTTTCTGCCATAAGAGTGGTGTCATCTGCATATCTGAGGTTATTGATATTTCTTCTGGCAATCTTTATTCCAGCTTGTGCTTCTTCCAGCCCAGCGTTTCTCATGATGTACACATGATGTACACGTTTCTGCATAGTACACATGGTGTACTGTCCATGTGTAGAGTCTTCCCTTGTGTTGTTGGAAGAGGGTGTTTGCTATGACCAGTACGTTCTCTTGGCAAAACTCTATTAGCCTTTGCCCTGCTTCATTCTGTACTCCAAGGCCAAATTTGCCTGTTACTCCAAGTGTTTCTTGACTTCCTACTTTTGCATTCCAGTTCCCTATAATGAAAAGGACATCTTTTTTGGGTGTTAGTTCTAAAAGGTCTTGTAGGTCTTCATAGAACCATACAACTTCAGCTTCTTCAGCGTTACTGGTCGGGGCATAGACTTGGATTACCATGATATTGAATGATTTGCCTTGGAAACAAACAGAGATCATTCTGTCATTTTTGAGATTGCATCCAAGTATTGCATTTCAGGCTCTTTTGTTGACTATGATGGCTACTCCATTTCTTCTAAGGGATTCTTGCCCACAGTAGTAGATATAATGGTCATCTGAGTTAAAGTCACCCATTCCAGTCCATTTGAGTTAGCTGATTCCTAGAATGTCGACATTCACTCTTGCCATCTCCTGTTTGATCACTTCCAATTTGCCTTGATTCATGGACCTAACATTCCAAGTTCCTATGCAATATTGCTCTTTACAGCATCAGACCTTGTTTCTATCACCAGTCGCATCCACAACTGGGTGTTGTTTTGCTTTGGCTCCATCCCTTCATTCTTTCTGGAGTTATTTCTCCACTGATCTCCAGTAGCATATTGGGCACCTACCAACCTGGGGAGTTCATCTTTCAGTGTCCTATCTTTTTGCCTTTTCATACTGTTCATGGGGTTCTCAAGGCAAGAATACTGAAGTGGTTTGCCATTCCCTTCTCCAGCGGACCACATTCTGTCAGACCTCTCCACCGTGACCCAGCCGTCTTGGGTGGCCCCACACAACATGGCTTAGTTTCACTGAGTTAGACAAGGCTGTGGTCCATGTGATCAGATTGGCTAGTTGTCTGGGATTGTGGTTTCAGTCTGTCTGCCCTCTGATGCCCTCTCTCAGTGCCTGCTGTCTTACTTGGGTTTCTCTTACCTTGGACATGGGGTATCTCTTCACGGCTGCTCCAGCAAAGCGCAGCTGCTGCTCCTTACCTTGGACGTGGGGTAACTCCTCTCAGCCGCCACTCCTGACTTTGGACGTGGGATAACTCCCCTCGGCCAGTTCTCACGATGTACTCCTTTCCTCTGGCTGTGATGGCGGTCTATTTCCAGGGATTTCATGGACATTCAAAGCTCTTTTTCCTGTCAAGAATCTATTTATCCTTTTTTCTAGTTGGTAGTCTTTTTGGATTTCTCTTTTGCTTAAGGCAGTGGGTTTCATTCACTGGCAAGTGAAAGAGTCCTAAAGGAGCCACAGAAGAGTCTAGTGAGAAAAACACTGCCCTGGGAGTCAAGACACTCAGGTTCCAGCCCTGGCTCTGTCACAAACCACAAAACTTGTGAGCTTGGACAAGTCACTCCTTCCCTTTCTCTGTTTCCCCATTTGTAAAAAAGACCAGTGGTTTTCAGATTTGGGGTTTCATGGACCAGTATGGATCATCACCAGTCACATCCACCAGTATGGATCATCCAACAATCACATCAACAACAACTATCACCAACATTTTATAAAAGAAAGACTATTTCAACACCAAATGTCTGAAGGATGAAAATCTCGAAGTTGAAAAATGGAGCAAATTTAGATATAAGAAAAATTCATTAGTTGTTATTTTTTCCCCCATATTGCCCTAGACTGCAGAAAACAGCATTGTAGACATTCAACTCTGACACCTAGAGTTTGGTGACTATTGAATATCACCTGGTCCCAGATCCATCTTCAAGCTCTTATGTGGCAGGATGGATGAGTCTTTCAGCTCTGCACCTTTGTCCAGAATTGTCAGGTCTGTGAATAGTCACCAGCCCAGCCCTTAGTCATTTATTTCTTCTTCTGTTTATAAGATAATGGAAGCATCTACCACAGTAAAGAGACATTTCACCCTAAGCCATGCTGATGAAAACCTAGTGCTCCTACTATTAATACTGCTACTACCATTATTGCTACCACTGCTACTAAAGAAGGCTGAGCACTGAAGAACTGATGCTTTTGAACTGTGGTGCTGGAGAAGGCTCTTGAGAGTCCCTTGGACTGTAAGGAGACCCATCCAGTCCATCCTAAAGGAAATCAATCCTGAATACTCCTTGGAAGGACTGAGGCTGAAGCTGAAGCTCCAAACTTCAGCCACCTGGTTCGAGGAGCTGAATCATTGGAAAAGACCTTGATGCTGGAAAAGATTGAAGGCAGGAGGAGAAGGGGGAGACTGAGGATGAGATGGTTAGATAGCATCATCGAGTCAATAGACATGAGTTTGAGCAAACTGGGAGATAATGGAGGACGGAGGAGTCTGGCGTGCTCCAGTCAAGGGGGATATAAAGAGTCAGAGACAGCTCAGTGACTGAACAACTTTTACTGCTTCTGTTATTACTGCTGGTACTACCACCGCTGCTTCTGTTACTATAGCCACTACTACCATTACTGCTTCTATTGCTACTACTCTGCCTGCTACCATTACCATTACTGTGGCTACTGCTACTAAAATATGAACAAGAGCCTGTTCCTGACACTATTTTGAACATTTATATACTTAGTGTCTAACAAGCTAACTCACTTAAGTTTCACAGCAACCCCATGAGATAGAAATGATTTTTATTTGCATTTTGCAGATAAGATCACTAAGGCACAGACCAAAAATGAAGTCACAAAATAATGTTCAGTTGACCTTGGACTTTCCTAACTCTGAAAAGGTCAGATTAAAAGTGTGTGTGTGTCTAAAATTTGAAGTATGTAGATGAAAACTCATTGTCCAGATCCTATAATTTCCCACCTGCCTTAGGGAGTATGGCACCTGTCCTTGTCCCTTTATGGATGTTCTCCATCAGTCAATGTCCAACAACAACACAATAACACCAGCTACCATTTACATTGCTGCTATGGGTAAGTAAGGCCCTTGGCCTCCATGATCTTGCTTTATCCTCACAAGAGTCCCATAGGAAAGGGGTTTAATGTTTCCCTTTTGAAGGTGACATGACTGCAGCTTAGAAAGTGACCTGCCAACATCACACAACCAGCTGGGATTGGAACTGAGGTCCTCCTGACTCTAAAGCCCCCATTCCTACCCTCCTCCCGTTGGAGAAGGGAAAGGCAACCCACTCCCGTATTCTTGTCTGGAGAATCCCATGGACAGAGGAGCCTGGCAGGCTACACTCCATGGGGTCATAAAGAGTCGGACAAGACTGAGTGGCTAACACACACAAAGAAAGGGGGGATTGTGTCCCATTTTGCAGTCAGAAATACAAAGTTCTCAGAGAAGGGAAGTAATGGGCCCAGCCAGGTAGGAGCTAAAACCAACATCCAGCCCCTGACCTTGCTTCCTAGGTTCCTGCCCCAGCATAAGAGCACCCCACCCTCTAGATGCCAACCAGGAGGGGGCACTGGAAAAAGCATCAGGGATGGGACAAAATATCTTGGAGCCACAGCCTCCTGTCCTGGGAGTGGTTACCAAGGTGGCTCAAAGTGGCCTTGGCGAGGTGTTTGGGAGGGGGGTTTCATAGCTGGACTGGGAAAGAGAGAGCCAGGCTGGGAGCAGAAGGTCCCAAACTGGCTCCTTGGTGTCATCTCTCAGCCCCGACTCTTGACTCATTGGGCCCAATCTGCTTCTCTCAGCCTGGAAAACGAGGTTTACAGGACTCGTTCACAGCCTGTGAGGTTCACAGCCTCTCACAGGAGAGGCTGGGAAGGAACATGGGGTAATGACTTCCTTGACTCTGGAGTCGGGACAAGCCTGAGCATCTCGTCCTGCTCCCAAACCCCACTCCCTGTCCGCCTCCCTCTTAAGGTCCTCCCCCCCCCCCCCGGTGACTGACACTACCCACTGTCAGGTGGCTCAAGCTGCAAGTCTGAGATTCAGTCTCAATTCCTCCCCACCCCTCACTCCAGGGTCCAACCTCCCAAATAGGTCTCAAGCTCCACCCCTTCCCCTCCACTCCACCAGTGAGTCTATGCAACATCTTCTCTCACCTGGACACTGCAGAGGTTCCTAAGTGCTCTCATTTTTTCCATTGTAGCCCCTGAAGCCTATTCCCAGACCTACAGCCACGGTACAGCTTGAACATTTAAACCAGATCACGTCACTTGGTTAAAAGCCTTCAATGATCTCCCGTTCTACATAGACAAAAATACAAATTCCTCAACTTGGTCTGATGGCTCTGGCCCCTGCCCATCCCACCATCTTAAGCCGCAGGTCTTGCCCTCACTCAGTGAACCCCGGCACTGATGAACCTGCAGTTCCTGGAACCACCAAGCCCTTTTCTTCCTCAGGGTCTTCTGGTCCCTTGGCAGCTTCCTGTTCCTGGTCAACAGCTTCCAGTCACTCAGGCTCAGCTCAGCGGGGATGTCCCTGACCCTCCACCCTCCTTTCTGAAACAGAATTCCACTTTATTTTCTACCACAGCACCTGTTTATTTCCTTCTGAGCACTCATTACAATATAAATGTCATTTCATGACTTTGCTGACTTGTTTATCTTCTGCCTCCTCCAGCAGAC
This sequence comes from Giraffa tippelskirchi, assembly GCF_054371585.1. NCBI lineage: Eukaryota > Metazoa > Chordata > Mammalia > Artiodactyla > Giraffidae > Giraffa > Giraffa tippelskirchi. Next base: position 139,532,929 of record NC_137281.1, on the reverse strand, counting down.
TATAATTTCCATGAAGGCAGGGGGTCTGTCTGTTCTCGGTTGTAGCTTCCTAGAACAGCATTTGGTACTCAGATACTTCTGGATGAAAAATGAAAAGTCCATTTCAAAAGTCACAATAGGATCACAGCCCAGTGTCTCTCTTGCCCCCTTCAGCTTCTGCTCCTCTGCTCTCTCCCTTGAGGGGCTGGCTCACTGCACAGGAGGCTGGCAAAGTGCAGAATCTACCCTCTGGGCTGGTTTCTGAACCCGTGGGAAAGACCTCCAAAAGGGCTGAAGGTGACAGAGAGGTTATAGGGTGTTGGATGGAGGCTGGGAACAAAGTGACAACTCCCAGTACCCACTCTGGTGTCCTGAGTCAGGTGTCTTTCCCCAGCCTGGTCTCCCTCATGGAAAAGGAGCTCCTCTGCTGAACCATGCATGGATGCCCAAGACTGGATACCACCTAGAGGGCACAGCTGTGAGATAGCCAGACGCGAGTGAGGACTGGTATTTCAGAGCCAGAGAACACATGCGCTAGTATGAAAGGAGGCATTTGTACTCCCTCGGGGCTGCAGAACATCAAGATTCGAATCTTAGGTATGTCGCTGAACAAAGTCTGGCTCCCACTATCCCCCGGCTGTTCCATAACGGGTTCCCCCATCCCACACAGGCGCCTGGTGTCCTGGGCATTTGCCCAACCTTCTTAAGGGAGGTTGGCCAACCTTGACTGGACAGTAGTTTCTTGTGACATCCATAGATCTTGGCAAGAAGCCCCAAGGCTCTGGGCAAGGATGGATCTGTTGGTTCCAGGAAGGCGGCTTCTGTGGGAAGCAGATCTCTGGTGGCATTTCTGTACCTCAGGGATCAGCCTGCTGGGAAGTAAGCCCCCTGGGAGCCACAGAAGCTCAGAACTGCATTAGCAACTCACCCCATCAGACCTGTCTCCCTTCCTCATCCTGAAAAGGGAATATCCAACAGTCTCTAACAAGCTGCCTGCTAAGCTCTCCCTGCCCCCCTCCCAGTTTGTTGCAAAAATGTGTAGGCAGTAAAATGTCCTAATGAGAAGACTACATCCCCACAGCCACAAACACTGGTCACAGCCAAAGATGAAGTGGGGTGATAGTTAGTGGGATGTGAGGCTTTGGATCGAATCCAAGGCAGAAGGGGCCTGTTACTTCCCAGAGGCTGGGGTCCAAGGGGAGAAAGGGAGAGGGGGTGACATCCAGGCAGGTATGGCTCAAGGCAGGAATCATGGAGATTATTGGTCGTTTGTTTTTTTCAACTGGGATAGAGTTGCCTTACAATACTGTGTTTGTTTCTGCAGTACATTGACGTGAATCAGCTATATGCATACATATAGCCCCTCCCTCTTGGGCCTCCCTCCCAGCCTCCCCTCATCCCACTCCTCTAGGTCATCACACAGCACCAAGCTGAGCTCCCTACGATACACAGCACTTAACTTTTCGAGTGCCCTTCGTGGGAGTTTGACAAATCAGTGAAACACTTGTATGACCATGATGAATCTTATAAACAATGTCTAAAACAAAATACAACATAAGGAGCACCGAAGACATTAGTGACTTTATCCTGTTGTGGCCACTGTTCTGTGGGCGTCTCACGTCGGGTGCTGGCTGTCCATGGGCTTTGAGCTCTCTGCAGCCATCACTATGCCTTCTATCCAGTTTTATGCAGGCACAGCATCTGTCACCTGAAACGCTGTCTAGTCCTCTCAATGTTCCCGTGGTCTGCAGTTTGCTTACAGTTCGGTGGTTCTTAAATTTCAGTGTAGTTATGAGTCATCTGGCCTGCTTGATAAAATGAATATTCCCAGGCGCCCTTCAGAGATTCTGATGAAGTAGGTCTGAAATGTGGCCACCAAATCTGCATTTGAACAAGCCTCCTAGATGATTCTGCTGTAGGGGAGCCTAAGACCCCGCTTCAAGGAGTACTAAGAAATCAGTATGCAAGTGATTGCTATCTGTTGCTTTCTATTTAAATAATACAGCAATGAAGACCTGGTAGAAATAATGTTTTCTCTTTCACATAATTTTCTTTAGACATTTTCTTAAAAGAAAGATTACGGAATCAAAGGCTAGGCACTGTTTTGTAGTTTTTCCCAAATTAGTCTCAAGGGAATTTGAATAATTAAACATTAACTTTTAGCCTTTAAATTGATTTTTGTAGCAATATAAAAGTTGTCCATATTGCAAGTTCAAGATTTATAATGGGGCTGGTCATTTTTCGATGTAAAGCTTTGTGTGTAAACTATCCACTCATTTCCTTTGATTGCTTCTCAAAAAAGGAGCAGGATCCTGGCCTTTTATAGTTACATCAATTCCTTAGCTATTTTGGATAGAAAGCTTTATTTGCCACGTATATTTTTCCCCCTTCTGTGGCTTTCGTTTTTGTGTCGGCTTTATTACATTCTGTGGCACAAAAGGCTTTTAACAACACATTTGGATCCATCCATCCTGTCCCTGGTATCTCTTTCATCAATAGTCAAAATGTTTTCTCCTCATCACAGTTGAAACACATTTGCTTTTCCATTTCCTACTCTGGCTTTTTATGGCCCATTTGAAATGTATTGTAGTGCATGGTGTGAAAAATATGGATATAAGCTAATTCTGATCCATGCTGATGTCCCAGGATTTAGATGATATTTGTTAAATAATGATTCTTTCTAATAGCCTTGTGCTGACACTCAGTCACCTTACATCAAGTCCTTAAATAACTTCAGTCTCTTTCTGTAGAGTCTATTCCATTCCCCTGGGCAGCTTCTATTGTCTTTACCCCAGTAGAATATAGTAATGACTGTCTGGTTATTTTGTTGTTGTTTAGTCACTAAGTCATGTCTGCCTCTTTAGTGACCCCATGGACTATATAGCCTGCCAGGCTCCTCTATCCGTCGGATTTCCCAGGCAATAATACTGGAGTGGGTTGCCATTCTCTTCTCCAGGGGATCTTCCTGACCCAGGGATTGAACCTGTGTCTCTTGATTGGCAGGCAGATTCTTTACCACTGAGCCTCCAGGGTAGTGGTTATTTTAAGTTCCCTCAAAACATTTTGTGGCATTTTTCCCATTCATACTCCAGCTGAGTTTTATAATTTATTTGTTAAATATTGTGATGTATCTCATTGTGTTCTTAATTTATATTCTTTTGTAATCTGAGCTTAAGTTAGACTTTATGATCAGGAGGAAAGTTCTTTATTTGCTTGTGTTTTCCTTTACTCTTTCTGCTTTAAAATTTTCTTTGAAGAAATATCATTTATTCCAAGTTAAATTAATTTCCAACTATTTTGGGGGGAGGGAGAATCATTTTTGTGAGTAAACCAGCTCTCCCTTTCCCTTTTCCTTCCCTCTGTCCCACTCTTCATTCTCATGCTTGTTAAAATACAAGCGTCCTGACCCAAATCCATGCTGATAAAATGATACACTCCCCCATCCCAAGCCCAGTCCCAGTGAACAGTGCTTCTCAGCTGCAGCCAGCAGCAGTCTGTGAGCTGCTCTGAAGTCACCTCTGTTTGTCTGACTGCCTTTTCCTTTCCCTGCCTGTTAGATGGGCAGAATTGTCCTGGCACCACCTTTCTGGGTAAGGATATAGCTGGTTAGGAAGACTTCGAGTATTCCAGAAGTGTCATCCCTCTTTATCGATGAAACAGGAAGACAGCGTACTAAGTTGAATAAGTATCCCCTCATGTCCACAGAGAACCTCAGAATGTGACCTTATTCGGAAAATAGGGTCTTTGCAAACATAATTAGTTAAAATGAGGTCATAACTGGATTAGTGTTTTATATCACTTTATATATAGATGTGTGTTAGTGGCTCAGTCGTGTCTGACTTTTTGCGACCCCATGGACTGTAGCCCACCAGGCTCCTCTGTTCATGAGATTCTCCAGGCAAGAATACTGGAATGGGTTGCCATTCCCTTCTCATGGGATCTTCCCAACCCAGGGATCAAACCCAGGTCTCTCGCATCGCAGGCAGATTCTTTACTGTCTGAGATTAGTGGAGGCCCTAAACCCAATGATTCTTGTCTATATAAAAGAGAAAGACACAGACACACATAGAAACACGCAGACCCAGACACAGAAATGAAGAATGCCGTGTGACAACAGACAGCGGTTGCAGTGGTGGTGCATCTATAGACCAAGGGATGCCGAGGTCGCTGGGAACCTCCAAAAGCTGGGAGAAAGGCCTGGAATAGATCCTCCCTCAAAGCCTCCAGAAGCAACCAACCCTGTCCATAATCTGATCTCAGACTTCTGGCCCCCGGAACTGTGAGAGAGAAATTTCTGTTGATTTAAGCCACTCATTTGTGGGACTGTGCTATGGAGCCCTATGAAACTAGTCTATACAGGATCCCCAGCTTCACCTGGGAAACCGTCCCCAGTGCTGACTTTTAATTGTAGGATTATCTAAATAATGTCCTTGTCAGCTGCCCAAAGCAGAGAATGAACAGTCCACTCCAGAATGTAAATACTCAAGAAATGAGATTTTTCCCATTTTGTGACCAACCACAAGTCTCTTTTCACAGAAGGTGAACTATTTATGGCATATGCCAAGTTTTAAGAACCCAGGACTCTTTTGCAAAGGAGGCAGTGTGATGTAATTCAAAGAGCTCGGAAATTGGGCTCAGACCACCAAGGCTTAAATCTTGACTCTGTCATTTACCAGAAGTGTTGCTCTGAGCCGGTCACTTAATCTCTTTGAGCTGTACTCCCGATCCGTAAAAGGAGACAATAAAAATTTATGCCTAACATATTTCAGGGAGTTATTGGTGGGATCTGATGAGATGGTTTATGGGAAATCATTGTTTAACCTGTAAAGCATCAAGCAGATATTACCAGTTACTAGTGGCTGCCCCTGGGGTGGGCAGGACAGAGAGAAAGGGCAAGAGGGACACTTCTCACTGCATCCCTTTTTTGTTCCATGTATATAGCGAAACTAATGTTAAAACATGTTTTAATGTGTAATGAAGTAGAAAAATGAAGATAGAACTGCATGCCCATTTTTATCATCATCCAGCAATGACATCTAGAGTGTGGGCGCCAATGGCCCTCGGGTGGGTACCGATGGCTCATTTCCCCTGAGCTTAGGTGCAGGACCTCCTGGAACATGACCCAGCTCACGCCTCCTGAACCATTTTTCCTTGCTTGTGTTAATCCAGAGTTTGTAAACTAGAACTGGGTGTCCAGCCCTGCCATGGATTTCACATTGTCTGATTTATCTTTTTGAAATCCAGAGAGAACAGAGACTCCTCTTGCCAAGTGATTGGGGTAACATAGAATTGTGTGTAAAGACAAAGACATATTTGGGAAGACATTTTCCCAGAGAATTTTGAGGTCTTGTGCTTGTTCCAAAGGCACAGCAAGAAGTAACTGCTTTATACTCAGACGGAACTATAATCCTAAAAGATACGTGCACTCCTGTGTTCATAGCAGCACTATTCACAATAGCCAAGACATGGAAACAACCTAAATGTCCATTGACAGATGAATAGATAAAGAAGATGTGGTACACACACACACACACACACAGACACACAGACACACACACACAGACACACACACACACACACACACACACTGCAGTATTACTCAGCCATTAAAAAGAATGAAATAATGCCATTTGCAGCAACATAGATGGACCTAGAAATTATCCTACCAAGGGAAGTAAGTCAGAAAAATATATATCACTTATATGTGGAATCTAAAACACAACACAAATGAATATATCTATGAAACAAAAACAGACTCACAGACATAGAGAACAGCCTTGTAGTTGCCAAGTGGAAAAGGGAGAAGAAAGAGCAAAGGGCTGGGAGTTTGGGATTAGCAGGTACAAATTATCATATATAAGATGGATAAACAACAAGGTACCACTGTATTACACAGGGAACTATAGTTCAAAATCCTGTGATAAACCATCATGGAAAGGAATATAAAGAAGAATATATGTATATACATGTATAACTGAGTCATTTTGCTGTACAGCAGAAATTAACACAACATTGTAAATCAAATATACAATAACATTTTTTCAGTGATTTAATCAGAGTCCCCAAGGGATTGGAATGAGCAGCAGAGCCTTGCCTCCACTTAATGAAGCTCTCTGCCAGGTGATGAGCAGGTCCTCTAAGGTCCTGAGTGCTCGTGTGGGTCTTAAGTCCCGGGGGTGTGCCTGATACTTGCACCAACCCATTCGATGCCAAGACTCCACCCCTCCAGTTGTCACCACTGGCCTCCTCCAAAGCTCTATCCCCTTGACACCAGCAGCATCAGCTGCTCGTCAATATGACACTCCACTTGAGTCACCTTCCTGCCAATAAAGGCCTGCTCTTCGTCCTTCTTTGAGGGTGTAAGGTTAGAGAAAAGTCCCTTGAACACCCAGTGGGATGGCTCCCTCAGCTCTGCCAGGCAGCCCTCCCCTTCGTTCAGAGCACTGACATTTCAGTCCAGCACCAGGTTCGGGGCCAGGACAGGTTTTCTCCAGAACCAGCCACTTGGGTCTTGGTTTTGAGTTGGAGCCAGCAGGCCAGGATCCTTCCTCTTTTTAGCAGTGCCCTGATGTTATTCTCCATAATCTATTTTCCCCAAGCCCCGATGGTACGTAAGTGAACTCAGATCTCTGCAGGACTCGGCTTCTGTCCCAGGCTGCCCTGGTCCTTGTCATGCAGCGGCAGGAAAGGCTGCAGGGAGCTTGCCTGTAGGAGCAACCTGGTTGTTGTGGTTTAGTCGCTCAGTCGTGGCCGACTCTTTGCGACACCGTGGACTGTGGCCTGTCAGGCTCCTCTGTCCATGGAATTTTCCAAGCAAAGATACTTCTGTGGGTTGCCATTTCCTTCTCTGGGGGATCTTCCTGACCCAGGTACTGAACCCATATCTCTTACATTAGCAGACGGATTCTTTACCACTGAGCCCCGAGGGAAGCCCCAGGAGCAGTCTGGTAGGTAACCAATATTAAAAGAAGGAATGCCTGGCCCTAAAGCCTATCTGAAAAGCAGATTCTTAGGTATGAAGGAACGGGCATTGTTGAGTAAAGGTCTGCCCGCCTGTGTCCTAGTAAGAAAGATTGTGAAGAGACTCCAGGCTGAAAACGCAGTTTCTTGAGCTCTCTAAAGAGGCATTGTGTGTATTCGTTACAAATCTGGCTGAAGAGTTAGACTGCCTGGCACTTTCCTAATGACTTACGCACATTTAGTCTTCACAACAATCTTGGCTCTCCCACTTATCAGCTGTGTGACCTTGGTCTAAGTACTTAACCTCTCTGGGCTTCACATTCCTCACTTGTGTAGCAGGGATAATAACAGTAGTTCCTCCCAGTTGTTGTGAAAACTAAGTGTATATAAGTCCTTAGGAAAATGCCAGTCACATAAGTGCTACATAAGTTCAGTTCAGTCGCTCAGTCATGTCCGACTCTCTGCGACCCCATGAATTGCAGCACGCCAGGCCTCTCTGTCCATCACCAACTCCCGGAGTCCACCCAAACCCATGTCCATCGAGTCGGTGATGCCATCCAACCATCTCATCCTCTGTCATCCCCTTCTCCTTCCGCTCCCAATCCTACCCAGCATTAGGGTCTTTTCCAATGAGTCAATCCTTCGCATGAGGTGGCCAAAGTATTGGAGTTTCAGCTTCAACATCAGACCTTCCAATGAACACCCAGGATTGATCTGACTGAATATTTTTATGTTATTGCTTTGGGTTTGGTTCACTGAGGACACCTTTATATGGGGGGAGGCAGGTGGTCCCTCTAACACTACAATAGAAACAGTCAGAAGCTTCCCCATAATGACTGTGGAGGTCTGGGTCGAAGGTGGAGCTCCTATAAGACGCCTTTTGGAGAGTTTCAGAAATGTGTGCGAGAGGCTTTTTGGATGGTACCATAATAGTGGCAGAAGATATCAGAAAAATATAATGTTACAGCTTATGGTAACCTTGATGCTTGCAAAGATTGAAGGCAGGAGGAAAAGGGGACGACAGAGGATGAGATGGTTGGATAGCATCACTGACTGAATGGACATGAGTTTTAGTAAACTCCGGGAGTTGGCGATGGACAGGAAGGCCTGGCCTGCTGCAGTCCATGTGGTTGCAAAGAGCCGGACAAGACTGAGCAACTGAACTGAACTGACTGATAACCCCTCCATGCAGGGGCCTGAGGAAATAGTTTACCTCATCATTATTAGGGATCAAATACCCTCTGCTTGGGCTTCCCTGGTGGCTCAGCTGGTAAAGGATAGGCCTGCAATGCAGGAGACCCCGGTTGGATTCCTGGGTGGGGAAGCTCCCCTGGAGAAGGGATAGGCTACCCACTCCAGTATTCTTGGACGTCCTTGGTGGCTCAGACAGTAAAGAATCCACCTGCAAAGCAGGAGACCTGGGTTCCATCCTTGGATTGGGAAGATCCCCTGGAGGAGGGCATGGCAACCCAATCCAGTATTCTTGCCTGGAGAATTCCCATGGACAGAGGAGCCCGGAGGACTACAGTCCATCGGGTGGCAAAGAGTCAGACACGACTGAGCAACTAAGCACAGCACCCTCAGCTTGGATACCCCCTTGATGGGCTAAACAGTACATTGTCATCTGCCCTTCAGCGTTAATGAGTTTCTCAGATGAGCCAGTGTTTTAGTAGAACCCGAGAAAATAAGAACTGAAATTGCATGGGGCGGGCTCCTAGCAGGCGTTCTGTAGGGGACAGCCGCTGAGTAGGGCGGGGGCAGGCAGACAAGAAGGTCTGAGTGAGTTTGGGGCGTGCGTGGGGATTGCAGAGAGCAAGGAGGCAAGGCTCCGACAAAGGTGGCCTACTTGAGCTTCGCCTCTGAGCTCCTCGGTCCGCGGTTGGCGGCGTCTCCGCAGACCACTGCCCGCAGGACTGCTCCTGTCCTCGCCTTGGCACACCAAGGTGGGCCTTCCGCGGGGAAATCGTCTCCACCGCGTGGGACTCGGCTGCCCCCTAGCGATCACGAGGCAGACACTCTTCTCTTATAATAGAAAACGCGATTTCATAATAAGCGTTTGGATAGTGCATTCCAGTTACAAGGCACTATCACAAATATCAGAGTGCAGGCTTTCTGCTCGAGTACGCCCCCTACCCCCCATTGTCTTCAGCCATTTTTGAGCGTATTTCCCCCGACCTGTCCCCAGCCACCTCCAGTACTCCATCTTTCCTATTCCGTTGACTCAGCTAGTTCCTCCTAAAGAGTGGAAAAGACTCCTGGAGCCCAGAGAAGCGTGCAGAGTTCCGACTGCTCCAGGGCCAGGGGTCCTTGCTCCAGCCAGAGGACTGGAGAGCGCAGCTGGAAAATGAAAGCCTCTCCGCTCAGCTTGCCTGCCCCTTCCCCTCTTCTCACGGTAGTCCTGGCCCCCTGGACACACCTCAGGCCTAGAATTCTAGAATTGCTCGGAGTTGTCTTTGCTTCCAAGATTGAACCTCGGGAGTCTGCAGACTTTCACTTCCTCTTTACTCTGGACTCCCCCACCCAAACCAGCATCCAGCCTGTCCTTTCTCTGCTGCTGCTGAAGGTATCCCTCTTGGCCATTTCAGGGGCTGACTGATTACCCTCATAGCCTAGGGGGCAGCAGATAATGAAACCTCCGACAAAGCTAGTTACATGGGAGCCCCTACTTTTTTTTTTTTTTACACATCAGAGTTTTTTTTTTAATTTATTTTTGGCTGTGCTGGGTCTTTGTTGATGCAAGAGGCTTTCTCTAGTTGCGGGGTGCAGGGGCCACTCTCTAGTTGCGATGCATGGGCCTCTCATTGCGGTAGCTTCTCTCGTTGCAGAGCATGGGCTCTAGGGTGTGTGGGCCTCAGTAGTTGTGGCACTCGGGCTCAGCTGCCCCTCGGCACGTGGGATCTTCCCAGACCAGGGACCGAACCCGCGTCTCTTGCATTGCAAGGTGATTCTTAACCACTGGACAACCAGAGAAGCCCCCTCCCGTACTTTCAAAGGTCTCACAGCCATGGCCTCCACCTTTGGCCCCTAACTCTGCTGAGACCATTGAAAACCCAAGGGTGGGGTTCAATCCTCTTCCCTCCCCAGGAGCTCGGCTGAGAAGCTCTCAGACCCAACAATTTTCTCCCTTGTGTGGAGAATGTCCCAGAGGCCGCTGCTCTGATGATCTTTCCACAGGAAAAGGTAATCTGAGAGTCATACTGAATATTCTAAATGTTTGATGTGGAGTGTACTTTGGTTTGGGATGTGTTATTTTGAGAAACCACTTAGAGACGTCTTGTTTGGGGCAGCAGAAGCCAGCCATTAAAATGGTTTCACCTGAATATGAAACTTTGTTTCCCCAAACAAGGCAAAGAGGTTGAGCCAGTTGGGTTGATGTCCTTCCTCCCAAAGTGGGACTTGGGAAGAATTAAGGCAATGGGAGGGGAGGATGCAACAGAGGGGAGCTGGGCTAGGACCACAGGGGACCGACTCCCAAGCACACAATGGGGTCACAACAGTGGGCGCGGCCTTCCTGATCTGATGGTGCTCTGAGAGCCAGCCTGACCCTGTCAGCTTTGCCCCCCACGCCCTTCTGCAGCTCGGGACCCAGGACTGGGGAGGGTCTCGGATGCTGAGAACAGACATGAGAAGGAAGATGGGGGTGGGGGGTGGTTCTACTTCCTTCTCTCTTAACTACCCACAATGTATCAGCTTGTCTCCCCTGCCTGGGGTTGAGCATTCAATTCCACTGGAGCATAATAGCTGAGAAGTAAGAGGGGGATTTAAAATCCTTGAATTCCTCCAACTATTGCAGGAACCATCAGAAACAGCCTCCAAGGGCTCCGTTGCACTTGGATGCTTCTAAGTAGACTGACGGCCTCACACTCGCTCCCAGGGAAGGAACAACACGCACTGAGATGGAGGAAACTCCTGGGACCTGAGCAAAGCTACGTTGGCACAAACCTTAGTATCCACACTCTTCCCTTTTTTTCAGAGCCCTCCGACTGCGCCAATATTTACAACTCTCTCCAGTCTTTTCTTAGACTGACCACTTCTTCTTTCCTGTGCTACCCCACTTTCCCTGTGGGTTCCCCTGTCTGGCAATGGGAAAAACCCTTCCCCGCTCTGTGGCCCCTCCCCACCTCTCATTCTTGGCCCCCTTAAGGGCTCCCCGTTCTATGAGCACCAGGAGTGCCCGGACTGTGCTAGGGGCTGGTAGAGGAAATTCCTATAGTACAGTCTCTGTTTCAAAGAAGCGGGTTGGGGAGGAAATGGAAGGGGTGGTCATGGGTCAGGAAGGAAGTACATCGCCATGCTGTAAGTACTATCCTAGAGGTTTATATAGACAGCTGCTCAATTTTGTAAATTCAGTCCTGGAAACAAATACCTTCCCAACCCCTTTTTGCCCCTTTCCATCCAGTTTGGGACACTGTTTTGAGAGACTGTGATGTTTATTGCTGCAAATATACTGATGATGACAGGGCAGAAAAAATGGGAATAGCCTGGCTTTCCATGGCGGCATTAAGCCATTGAATCAACGCTGAAACCATCTATCCTAAGATTTTTTGTTAAGTAATAAAAACATCTCCCTAGGGTTTAAGCTGACATTGGTTGACTTTTTGGTTACTTGCAACCCAAAGCATTATAACCTATATACATTTTTTTCCACAAATGAGAGAAGAAAGTTAAGGTGGCATTTGGGAATGGATAAATCATAGTTCTACTGACCAGTCTGGGCAAACCCAAGTTCTTTGTGAAAAGGAGCAGAAAATTCTGTGTAGATAGTGACTAAATTTTTCAGCCAATATTTATGCAGTGGCACCTATGTGCCAGGTATCACAGTGAGAGGCTAAAACCAAGAGCAAAACCATACACAGGCCCAGCTCTCGGGAGGCTGGGAATCCAATGAGGAAGTAAGACGTTAACCAAAGAGTAATCCTAACAAGTAAATAATTAGAAGCTGAGCTAAGCACATGGAGATGCTGTGAGAACCTACAACACATACAATGCAAAGTCTGGAGCTATTAACAGACCTGGGAAAGTGATCTATAAGCTGGGAGCTGAAGAAGGAAGAGGTGGGGTGAACCAGGCAGAAGCTAGTGAGGGCTGGGGTTACTGGGAGCAGGACATGCAAAGGCCCTGGGGCAGGAGGGAGCCAGGCTGGCTGGAGAGCTCTTAGAGAAGCAAACTGGAGCTTAAGTGAGTTCGCCTTCAGTGCCTCCCCAGATCTGCCTACCAGTGTTCTCCATCTTCCCTCCTGCTTCTTTGCTCATTCCACTTGCCCATGCCAGTGTCACCCCCTACCCCCGAACGCCCCTCTGACCCCTGCCCTGGAATGCTGTGTCTTCAGGCTTTTTGACTAACATTTGCCCATTCTGGAAGTCCATCCAGACCTGCCTTTCTCTCTAACCCTACCCTTCAAATGACCCTCCTCCTTATCAAAGCCCCCTTTGCCTCCCCATAAACCAATCTGTCAAAGAATTTTCTTCTCAAAAAGAGAGAGCAAGTGAATGAGATTTTGGGAGAGAAAACCAGCCTGTCACTGCTAGAATTCAGACAGCATATAAAGGATTTTAGGCAGGAGGAAGGCCCCGGACATGGCACCTCCCACATACCCTCTCCTGGCTGCTTCCACAAGACACTTGTGGGCGCTGGCTGGGAGATACAGTTGGGGGTGCAGGGAGGTGCGGGGGGTGGGGGCGATGCAGGTTGTGCTCTGTGGGTGGGCCGGCTGCTCCCTTCCTCTCCTAGATACACCAGTAGTAACTTCTCAGTCGCTGAACTCAGAGATTTCCCTACCCAGGTTTCTACAGCAGCTTTGCCCCCAGGCTTTGTGGCAGGGCCGGGCAACCCTTGATGTTGTTATTGTTCAATTTCTCAGTCGTATGCGACCCTTTGCGACCCCATGGACTGCAGCACGCCAGACTTCCCTGTCCTTCACCATCTCCCAGAGCTTGCTCAAACTCGTGTCCACTGAGTCAGTGGTGCCATCCAACCATCTCATCCTCTGTTCTCCCCTTCTCCTCCCTCCTTCAATCTTTCCTAGGATCAGGGTCTTTTCTAAGGAGTCAGTTCTTTGCATCAGGTGGCCAAAGTATTGGAGCTTCAGCTTCACTGTCAGTCCTTCCAATGAGTATTCAGGACTGATTTCCTTAGGATTGACTGGTTTGAGTCCCGATGAGCTGACTTCAGAAGGCCTAAGGAGCAGCAGTGTGGCCCAGTGGGCGGAGCCGGGCTTTGGAAATAGACAGCTCTGGGGGCATGACCTAGCCATCACTAAGCTTTCTGAGCCTCAGTTGCCTAATCACCACAAAGAGAGTAAGATTATTTTCTTTATAGAGTTTCTGTGAGGATTTGAAATAAAAATATATGAAAGAAGGAGAAAGAGGAGATTTTTACTTTTTTTTTTTTTGGCTGTATGACCTGCAGGCTCCTAGTTCCCTGACCAGGGCTGGAACCTGGGCCCCCTGCAATAGAAGCATGGAGGTTTAACCGTTAGACCACCAGGGAAGTCCCAAAGAGGAGAATTTTAAACCTAAGCTGGGGCTCAAGCCTTTTTATACTGTTCATAGGGTTCTCGAGACAAAAATACTGGAGTGGGTTCCCATTTCCTCCTCCAGTGGACCACATTTTGTCAGAACTCTTCACTATGACCCATCCGCCTTGGGTGGCTCTGCCCGGTATGGCTTATAGCTTCGTTGAGTTATGCAAGCCCATTTGCTGTGACAAGGCTGTGCTTTTGAACTGTGGTGCTGGAGAAGACTCTTGAGAGGCCCTTGGACTGCAAGATCAAATCAGTCAATCCTAAAGGAAATGAGTACTGAATATTCATTGGAAGGACTGATGCTGAAGCTGAAACTCCAATACTTTGGCCACCTGATGTGAAGAACCGACTCATTGAAAAAAGACCTTGATGCTGGGAAAGATTGAGGGCAAAAGAAGGGGGTGGCAGAGGACAAAATGGTTAGATAACATCACCGATTCAGTGAACATGAATTTCAGCAAACTCGGGGAGATAGTGAAGGACAGGGAAGCCTGGTGTGCTACAGTCCATGGAGTTGCAAAGAGTTTGGCACAACTTAGTGACTGAGAAACAACAAAGGGCTCAAGCATAGACCTAGTGTCCAGGAATTAGCATCTAGTCTCTAAATAACATTTTAAAAACATTTTATTCATTTATTTTTGGCTGTGCTGGGACTTCGTTGCTGTGTGGGCTTTTCTCTAGTTGCGGCCAGAGGGGGCTACTCTTCATTGAGGTGCACAGGCTTCTCTTGTTGTGGAACACCGGCTCTAGAGCAGAGGATCAGTGCTTGTGGCACACGGGCTTAGTTGCTCCGCAGCACGTGACATCTTCCTGAACCGGGGATCAAACCCATATCTCCAGCATTGGCAGGTGGATTCTTTACCACTGACCCACCAGGGAAGCTGAGCATCCAGTCTAAACTTCAAATATTTTATCCAACATGTCCACTCCCATATATTGGACCCTGGGTCCTGAGTTTTAATTTGGAAGACGAGATGATTCGTGTAGGTCAAGATCTACGTGGTCCAATTTGCTAGCCACTGGTCACCTGTGGCTACATAAATTGTAATTAAAATAAAATGTAAACTTCAGTTCCTCGCACTAAGCCACATTTTAAGTGCTCCATAACCATTAGTGGTATTGGACAGAGCAGGTATAAAACACTTCCATCAGCAAAGATGGTTTTATTGGCTAATGCTGGCTTAGAGAAAAGGGCCACATGTAAACAGGTCTGTTTATTTTACTTATCATCCCACTCCTGGACCAAGACCTAGACAACCTTGGCAAATTACTTCTGTTTCTTTACCTGTAAATGCAAAGAAAAACAGCACCTACCCCATAGGCCTGTTGGGATTAATGGACCACTTAGCACGGAACTCCAAATATGGCAGCTATTACTATTATTGTTACTAGTAAGCTGCAGTGAGGCACAGGGCTGAGCCACAACTGTGTCTGGGGGTAGCTGGGGGGCTTTGGGAGAGGGGCCCCTGAGGTGGGCCTGAGACCAGTGGGGTCATGCTGGGGAGGGTGGTGGGAGGGTCCATTCTGGGAGAAGACAACTGCCTTGCCCAGTCTTTAGGGCTGCCTGACTGGGTTGACCCCAGCCTCACCCACTTCTCCTGTCCTAAGCCAATGACAAGACCCCTGAGAGGTGTCAGAGGGAGAGGGGAGGGAGGGAGGGAGGGAGGAGGTAGCCATGATCTGTGCCCTGGTTTGGGGTGTACACAAAGCTGAGGTCTGGGCATCTCAGCACCCTGGCTGTCCTCCATATAAGTTGCCTGCTGGTGGTCCTAGAAGTAGAAGTACAACTGCCATCTTAGCACGGATTACCCTGACTTATAACAGAAATGAAGAGCTGCTCTGGTTCTCAGAATGACCTCAGAAACTTACTGTCAGTTTTTAAAATCCTAATAATGACAACCAAAACAGTAACGATGGCAGTAATTTTTAAAAACCTGCTATCAATTTCCTTACTGCTACAGTGATAACTCATTCACCTAGAATTCAATATCTGGCAACCTCACTCACCTGCAAAACAAAACACACCGTCAGAAATCAGGGGAAAAAGGAAACGCCTAGAGAAATTGATATCACATGATGACAGCATTAATGCTTTCAGACACCACTTACCTTTTTTTTTAAGCTCCGTCTAATAACCCAGGTTGGTTGTCTGAGTCTAATCAGATTGTAAGCAACTTATAGAGTAGCCAGCGGAGATGGGCACCCTGACAGCATGAGAAGTGGCAACTGGCAGTAAGAGAGGAGACAGAGAAACTCTGAAAAGCAGACCATGAACGCACACAGCACAGCAGCCTGGATCTGTTTCAGGGCCCATGTTTGATGGCATCTCTGCTGTTTCTGCATAATTCCATGCTCCTACCATTGGGCTCAGAACCTACTTGTTGGGCCAGAAGTCCAACAGGTGAGCGATACAATGGTTAGCATTGTATTCATATAGGGCTAACCTTCCCTCATCCAGTCCAGGTTTTCCCCAGCATCTCTGAGAGATGCAGGGTTACCTTTTTGCTGTTATCACATTCTCCCCCCACCGAGAATGCCATCCGGAAGGAAAAGCCATAGCTTGATGTCTGGAGGCCTGTCACCCATCCACCCAATGTTTATTTTTCAAACTCCTGCTGTGGGGCTCCATTTCCTCTCCTGTAAACTGAAGGTTGGTCTGCATACCAACACATGGGCTGATAGTCAAGGCTTTTGGGGACTGGGCAATAATGATCACAAACACTATCAAGGATTCACCAGGCACAGGTGCTTTCGAAGTGCTTTCCATGGTTGACCCTTAATCCTCCCAACAATCCTTAATCCTCCCAACAATCCTATGAGGCTCAGGTAAGTGGCAAAAGGTCTGGCAATTGTTATAATACTCTGCTGTCAATGTCTTGAGGTTCTTAATCTTTGAACCAGGAGCCTACCTTTTCATTTTGTATTGGGCCCTGCAACTTACATTGCCGGTCTCCCCTCAAGCGTAGCTCAGCAACTGACACTTCTGGTCCCTGACCAACCACAATCTCATCATCTGAGAGCTAGTTAGACATTCAGAGCCCCGGGCTGGGCACAGCCCTCCAGAGGCACTTCACATCCAGAGCCTGCAACCTCAGTCGCTGTTGTCCATTTCCTTCCACATCTGCATTTATCGGAAATGTATCGTTGATTGCACAGGCCTATGTGCTCAGTCACTCTAATCAGGTCCGACTCTTTGCAGCCCCATGGATGGTAGCCCACCAGGCTCTTCTGTCCATGGAATTCTCCAAGCAAGAATACTAGAGCAAGTTGCCATTTTCTCCTCCAGGGGATCTTCCTGACTCAGGGATCGAACCTGAGTCTCCTGCGTCTCCTGCACTGGCAGATGGATTCTTTACCACTGAACCACCTGGAAAGTCCCTGATTGCACAGAAAAGACCTCAATTTCTGATCTGGAAGTGAGAGGAGATTCATCCTTTTTCTAGGAAGTGAGCTTCTAAGAGTCCCAAATCCTACTACAGCGTGGTTGGGCATCCCACAGGTTGTCAGAAGCACTAGCTAATTTGGAGGACACTACAATCCTGGGTTGGGACTAAGACTCCTTGGGACTAAGCGGAGGGCACAAAATTTAAGGAGGCATGCGCTCTTGGGTGCTGACTCCACACCTGCAGGGTTCTGAGATGCGTGCCTCCTTTAAAAGTAAAAAAAATTGAAAAGTGAAAGTAGGGGAAAGTGAAAGTTGAAAGTGAGAGGTCTCAATTAGCTGGCCGTGCCCCAAGCTGCACACGTGGGACGTGGGCACACGTGGGACGTGGGACGCTGAGAAGTGCCAGGCTCCAGTCCTGGGGATTTCTGGTTAGAGTAACTCCTATACAGGGTACTTCAAAAAAAGAGCGCGATTGTTCAGAGTCACCATCCAGTCCTTTGGTCACCTCTTGCCATGTTTAACCCTAGGAAGCTCACAGCAGCCCTTTACCCCTCACATGCCTCTAAGGTCACAGCTCTACCATTGTTGGTTCTTGGTTCACTCTGCAACCAAGAACCCCGAAGATGGGAAAAGTCGGGTGTGTGGGGATCTTGGCTTTTGTGCAGGCATGAGTGCAGGTGGGAGGCCAGGCTGGAGATGGCTCACCCGAATCTGTCTCAAACCATTCACATCACCTGGGAGAGGTGGTGACTCTTGGAGGCAGCGCCTAGTTGGGGCTCCAAAATCAGCAAAGGGTACTAATCTTCAGCTGGCACTCATGGTGGCTGGAGCTGAGAGGCCCCTGCCCATAGGAGGGCTGCGAAGCCTAGTGATTTTCCAGGATTAGATTCCCAGAGCCATTACCTTCAGAGAGTCTTTCCTCACCTGCAGAGATTTCTAAAATGAGGATTTCCCAATCCATGAAGCAGAATCTCCTGGGGATGGACATGGCCCCTGCTGCTTTTGTATGAAGTAGAAAATGCAGATACAGCCCTGCTTGGCAAGTGGACAAAGCCTTTAGATGAAGAACCCTGGGGACTCAAGGATCAAGGACTGGGGGGCATGGACTGCCCTTCAGCCCCCACAATAGGCCTTTGTCATGCAGAACACAACCTGTAGTGCTATGAGCCATGGCCCTGGGTGGGGCTGGTCACAGCCTTGCAGGTGGTTCTGATGAACTGCCAGGTGGGAGTCTGAGGCCTGGAGAGAGGATGTGACCAGGTGTGATACATCTTGGCCAACACGTGGCACCATGGCCACTCACTTCCTGCTGGAGTTTCTCAGACATTCCCAGGCCAAGGTTCTGCCCCTTTCTCTTGCCTGTGTGCTTGCTGGGTCGCTTCAGTCATATCCAACTCTTTGTGACCCCATGGACTGTAGCCTGCCAGGGTCCTCTGTCCTTGGGTTTCTCCAGGCAGGAGTGAGTTGCCATGCCCTCCTCCAGGAGATCTTCCCAACTCAGGGATCGAACCCACGTCTCTTAGTCTCCTGCATGGGCAGGCAGGTTCTTTACCACTTGTAAGCCACCTGGGAAGCCCCCCTTTCTCTTTTACTCACATGAAATAAACAAAAAGCAAGTCTAACCTCCAGGAATAACATTTAGGGAAGGGAGTGAGGAAGGAAGAGGAAGGAAGGGGAAGAGAAGGAGAGGAGGGCCCTTATCTACAGTAAACAGGTCCCAGTCTGCCTGCGCCCAGCTGAGTCATGCTCTGTACCCTGCCCCACCCCCATCTCCCAGTTAAGAGACAGCTGCCTGGGCATTTCTCCTTCAGGGCTGGGTTCTGGGGGGTAGGCAGGGTTGGTGGTCCTGTGGGGAAGCAGAAAGTCTGGGCTCTCCCACACCAAAGGCTGGCAGAGCGCCCTGGAGAGACAGACAGTCCTCTCAAGGTGTTCCGGCCTTTCCAGTGGAATAGGGAGGTGAGCTTCAGGGTGTTCATGAGAGGGCACTGCACCCCTTCATGTCAGCGAGATGTTCCGAGTCATGTATTTCTTTTGGCATTGCCCTGTAGCATCCATTATGGTGAGAGCTGGCAGCTGGGATAGAGAGGTGGGTGTATCAGTCAGCTTTCACTAAGTCATACCATTGGCGCAAACAGCCCCTGCTCCCCAAACCTCAGTGTATATAACAATAAAGGCTTACTCCTGAGTCTCTTTGACTCTAGCCTTCTCCCCCAGTTGTCTTCATTAATGGACTCAAGCTATAGGAGCAGCCTCTCCGTGGGCCATGCTGGGCTGTGGTACAAGGAAAGAGCAATGGCGGTATCAAGTGATGGTGCCTAAAGGCCGCTGCTGGGATATGCAGCTGACGTTTCATTGGTCAAAGCAAGTCATGTGACCCGTCCCAAGTCACTTGCATGTGACTTGGCACAGGAATGTATAATTCTATCACAGGGATAGGGCAGTGAATAATTTGGGAACAATAATGCAGTCTACCACTGCGATAGACTTGCCTTAGGCCAAGCGGATTCCTTCTAAGAACATCCTTTGGGCAAAGGAGACAGTGTGAAGTGGTGAAAAGAAAAAGACTTGGAATCAAACAGGCCTATATTTTAACCTGGATTCAGTCACATACTAGTTGTGTGATGTTGTCCAAGTTATTTACCTACCTTCTCTGAATCTTCATTTTCTAGCTCCTCTCTCCTCCCCCTTTCTAGTCTCTGCCTAAGATCTTAAATACAAGCCCTCCTTTTCCTGTGAGTGGTGCCCTGTTCTGGGCCCCTCACTGCCCTTTCCCCACCAACTTCCTAGTTCTGAGTCTCTTCCAGAGGGAGCACCCCCTCCAGTTGGCTGCCCCTGGGGAGTAGGAGTCCATCCCCAACAGAGATAAAACAGAGCATAGGCAAATGGGAATGGTTTATATTGAGTCTGAAAGAGTCAGCAGCTTTCTAAAAACATTGCACTTAGTGCTGGTATAGACACCAGAGGCCAGCATTAGTATATGATGCTGGTGAGGGCATCTAGAAACCTGGTATGTTGCTAGAAAGCAGCTTGGAGATAGGTATCAAGAATTAAAAGAATGTTTACCTTTAACTTAAAATTAAGCTCTAGACATTTATCTGAAAGAATCAGGGATGTAACAAAATCTTTTGTACAGAGATATTTAACATAGCATCATTTACACAGTGAAACAGGAAATTCAAACTGAATGGAAATGATTAAACCCATTCTGACTCAGGCATGATGAAATATTATGCAGCCATTAAAGTTATGTTTTTGAATTGTTTTTTTAATAATTTGAGAAGATGCTTATTAGCTATCACAAATGAAAAAAGGAAGGGTTTAAATTTTTAAATAAAATTAATGTATGTAGAAGCCCAAGAATACTGGAGTGGGTAGCCTATCCCTTCTCCAGCAGATCTTCCCAACCCAGGAATTGAATTGGGGTCTTCTTCATTGAAGGTGGATTCTTTACCAAATGAGCTATGAGGGAAGCCCATAATTAAATTATATAAAATATATACATGCATGTAAAAATACTCATCACCTGTCTAGGTGATGGGATTTAAGTGTTTTTATTCTTTTTGGTATTTTCTAAATTTTCTATAATGAGCACAGATTACTTTTATGATCAGAAATAAACATAGGAAACATTGTTTAAAGTCTTTTCTGGTTTTGCAGACAGTCAATCCCTCACTGCAGTCCTGTTTTGATGTAGGACACTGCTGGAGAAAGTGCCCCTGCATTTGCCTCAGGAGGAAGTCTTGTTAGCTTGTTTTCTGGTCCTGGCTTTGCCACTAACTGGCTGTGGAACCATGGACAAGTAATTTATAAAATAAAGTACTGGATTAGATGATTTAAGGCTTAGATTCTGATTCTGTGATTTTAATAAACTCACCGGGTCAAGGTATTCATTGTGAATAAGGCACCATGATTTATCCTTTTCTACTGTAAGTATCTTAAATGGAATTCTTTAAAAAAAATATTTATCAGCTATGCTGGGTCTTAACTGCTGTGCAGGCTTCTCTCTAGTTGCAGTGAGTGGGGCCTATTCTTCGATGCAGTGTGCAACTTCTCAATTTGGTGGCTTTTCGAGTTGCAGAGCATGGGCTCTAAGTGTGCAGGCTTCAGTAGTTGTGGCACGTGGGCTCAGCAGCTGTGGTTTCTGGGCTCTAGAGCACAGGCTCAGTAGTTGTGGTGCATGGGCTTAATTGCTCTGTGGCATGTGGGATCTTCTGGGACCAGAGATCAAACCTATGTCTCCTGCATTGGCAGGTGGATTCTTTACCACCTAGCCAACAGGAAAGACCTTAAATGGAATTCTTAGCTATAGCCAAAGGAGTGAGTCTCTAATGGTGGAATTTTGCATCAGACTGTGAATTACCTCCATCCAAATACTGACCTTAGAGCTGTCTACAGCTTACACATTCCAAACATTAGCTGTCCCTTTTAAGAGAGTCAGGGTCCCTTCCACATCAGCCTCTGGACCTGACAGGGAAATTAAAGGTCCTTGGAACAATAAGACAAGTTCCTTTGTCCTGAGTTTCCTTTCCTTCTTCCTTCCCCTAGTCTTAGCTGTTTGCCACTGTATGTCTGCTTCCTCTGTCTCCATCCTCTTGCCTGTGGTTGAGTCTGGTTTATGTCACTGTGGTTCCTTGGTAGACTGGTGAATTAGCCACCACAGCCAGGGGAGGAAGGGGTGTGACTCAGGCTCTGGGTCCAGTGAGTCAGACTTGGGGTAGGCTGGACCAGGGGCTTTTCTAGGACAAGAAGTAGGTTCTAAGTATGCAGAAGCCTTAACTCCCTCCTAGCAGGGACACCATCGGGAGAAAGAACCAATCCTTCCCCCTTTCCCATTTCTGTGAACTCATTCAGGAAACCCTCTTGCCAAAGAAAATGCCGCCCTTCTAAGACTCAGAAGGTTGTGTCTGGGTAAAGCCAAAACAACTTCTGTGCCAACTCGCTGCCCCCCAGCATCTGAGAGGAAGAAGGAGAATAATAGACCAAAGTTAGAGCCAAAAGGGCTTCCCTCCTAACTCATTTGGTAAAGAATCCGCCTGCAATGCAGAAGACCCCGGTTTCATTCCTGGGTTGGGAAGATCCCCTGGAGAAGGGAAAGGCTACCCACTCCAGTATTCTGTCCTGGAGAATTCCATAGATGGTATAGTTCAGGGGATCGCAAAGAGTCAATCATGACTGAGCGACATTCACTTTCACTTTCAGAGCCAAAAAGAATAAGAATTTCCCATTCCAATCTCTCATGCCCTGGGTTTGAGTCCAGCAAGTTTTCACAGCTCAGATTATTCTTTCCTCCTCTTCCCAGCTCCTGACGTGAGAAACAAGTGCATTCACACTGTCCTGGGGTTAAAATCCAAGCTTATGTGACCTTGAGTAAGTTATTTAACTGCTTCAAGTTTCAGTTTCCTTGACTGGAAAGAATGGGATAATAAATTCACCTTATGGTGTGTTGTACATTATTAATTAGAACCCAGTGGTGTTGGAGAAGACTCTTGAGAGTCCCTTGGACAGCAAGAAGATCCAACCAGTCCATCCTAAAGGAAATCAGTCCTGAATCTTCATTGGAAGGACTGATGCTGAAGCTGAAACTCCAATACTTTGGCCACCTGATGCCAAGAATTGACTCATTGGAAAAGACCCTGATGCTGGGAAAGATTGGAGAAGGCAATGGCACCCCACTCCAGTACTCTTGCCTGGAAAATCCCAGGGACGGGGGAGCCTGGTGGGCTGCCGTCTGTGGGGTCGCACAGAGTCGGACACGACTGACGCGACTTAGCAGCAGCAGCAGCAGCTGGGAAAGATTGAAGGCGGGAGGAGAAGGGGACAACAGAGGATGAGATGGTTGGATGGCATCACCGACTCAATGGACATGAGTTTGAGTAAGCTCTGGGAGTTAGTGATGGAGAGGGAAGCGTGGTATGCTGCAGACCATGGGGTCGCAAAAAGTCGGACATGACTGAGTGACTGAACTGAACCTAATACAGGTCTGGCTTCAGAAGGTATGGAGTTGATGTTCGTTCTGAAATGGAATGAAAGCCTCTTTCATTTTGTACTCCTCTGAGATCTGAAAGTCAGTCTGTACAGAAGGCTGAAGGGGGCCATTTCTAGGGCAGGGGTGCCCACTGCGCTTTAGGGGTGAGCTCCCGGCTGGTTTTGAAAGGCACCCAGGGGCACCTTCTCCCAATCTAGAGCTTTCTCTTCCCTTTTAGGCATCCGGGGCCTTTTCCTGTCCTGATGAACAGTCCTAATAAGGCCCTTCAAGCTGAGGGGCAAACAATGGATAAACGGACAGTGTCCTAAGAACGGGGTCAGTATTATGGATGCTTCCCTCTGTTTTCGATATTTTGTTAAACATGGATTTTTTTGGCCTTAATTTTTATTTAAAAAATTTCAAAAACACTTAACATATTTTAGAATGTTTCATTAAAATTTTATTTATCTAGATTACTGGGTTCCCTGGCTCTCCCTTAAATTTTGCCCCTAATCATGGAAAGTTCAGTTCCAGCCTTTTTGGCAGAGAGGGGTATTGTGGGGCCAGGGGGCCCCTGCAGATGGCGCCTGCTTTCCTCAACCCCTCACCTCGCTAATGGGAACATTTCTCTGCGCCCACCAGAGGCCAGGATCAAGCCCCCAGCCTGGGGCACCTCACCCACTCTCCCACCCCCTATTTCCATAGAGCTCAGGGATGACCTCAGATTCTTGAAATCCTTTCCGAAGAGCTTGATTCCCTAAGTATTAGTCAAGAGCAATGTACTGGGTGCCAGGCAGGCACCTGGTTAAGGCTGGGGGTGGTGGGAGATGGGCAGAGACCTAAGGGTAAGAGGCGCCCAGCGCGCAGGGGGCACCTGGATGGAGAGACCGGGCGGGACTCAAACCCGAGGACTAACCACGGACCTCAGGGCACCTTCGGCGGGGGAAGCACGTTAGAAATCCCGACCTGGACTGACTTCCTGCCCGGGAGGCCCCGCGGCCTCGGGCTCTGGGCGCGGGCCAGGGGGCGGCGCCGCGCCGGGTCGGAGGCGCTTCCTGGGCGCCGCGGGAGCGGAGGAGCGGGCGGCGTGGGACGGCGCCATGGAGGACGGCGTGCTCAAGGAGGGCTTCCTCGTCAAGAGGGTGAGCGCGCCGGAGCCTCTCCGGACACGGCCCGGGGCGGGTGCGCGGCGGCCGCCGGCTCACCTGAGCTGCGATCGGGCGGGCTGGGGTCCCTCTGGGCGGGGCCGCGTGTCGTGGACAGAGCCGGGTGGACGGTGGCTGGGGGTGAGCTTTAGCTAGAAAAGAAGGACTGGGGGTTCGGGCAAGGAGGAGAATCCCGCTCGGCTAGCGCGTGTGGGGTGCGGGCGGGCGGCTACCCTTTAGAGGACAGCTTCTTTAAGACAACTTACTAAAATACGAAGCGGCTAGGATTTAACTATGATGTCTTAAAACAACAGAAAGGTGTTCTGTAGTCCCCCAAGCTCGTCCGATTAATGCATCATCTCCTGTAATCATCACAATAACCCGTGAGCAAGGAGAAGGTCTTTGTTTCTTAAGCCTCTGCTGTGCACCAGTCCTGGATGCTGTCTCTTTTAATCCTCCCAACAGTCCGACAGGTCGGTGGTCCCACCTTACCGCCCTTTCTGCAAGGGGAAAAGGAAGTTCAAAGAGGCTAAGTAGCTTGCCCAGGACCAGTGGGTGATGGAGCAGGATCGAAGCCACTCAGGCTGCCCACTGCAGAGTGGGTATTGTTATCCCTCTATCGCAGATGAGGAAACCGAGGGGCAGAAAGATGAGGTCGCTTGCCCAGAGCCCCGTGTGGTTGGTTGAGTCCTTGGGTAGAGAACCCTGGATAGGAGGGCCAGCTGTAAAGTTACGTGTGAATTTTCAACAGCTCAGGGATCTTTGCCCCGAATCCCCTGTTGTTCAGGGGTCAGCTGTATTGTTTCTTTTCACAAATCCGGAGTTTTATTTTCCAAGCCTTCCATCCAGTCACATGTCACTTCTATGTGGTGTTCAGCCTTTCAAAATTCTATACTTTTTACTGATGATGTTGAAAATATTTGGGGACAACTGGTTACCTTATGAATATTAATATTATATAAATGAAACAGTTGACGCTGAAGTACTTCAGATCGTTCTGTTTCCTTTGTGGTTGAATCTATCGTGTTATTGTTGTTGCTGTTTAGTCCTAAGTCGTGTTCAACTCTTTTGCAACCCCCTGGACTGCAGCCCACTGGGAACCTCTGTCCATGGGATTTACCAGGCAAGAATACTAGAATGGGTTGCCATTTCCTACTCCAAGGGATCTTCCTGACCCAGGGATCAAACCTGCATCTCCTGCATTGGCAGGTGGATTCTTTACCACAGAGCCATCAGGGAAACCCTGAATCTATCATAGTTTATAGCAAATAAATAAGTATAATTTGTTTTTTCCTTCACTTTGGTAAGCATAACAAGTTTTAGCTATTATGGAAAGGAGAGGGGCGAAGTTACCCACTAACATAAATTCCAGCAGGCGCTGAGCGGTCTCCATCCTCACTCCTTCCATGTCACCACATGCTGCTTTTCCCACAGCAAGCAAGAGTGCAGACGAAAACCAGGCATATGGGACCAAGGCAGAACATGAAGGAAAAAGCAGCTGTAGGAGGGAAGTTAGATTTTTCAAAATTCTTTTAACATTGATGTTCACACTGAACATTTATGGCAAACTAACAGCAGAGCATAAAATCTGGGGATGAGCCTTCAGGCTCATCTACTGAGTTTCCAGCTTTGGCAAGGGGATAGGTGAAGAGGGGTGAAGGGACTCTCCCTCCCATGGCCTTTCCTGGCCGGCAGGTCAACCCTGAGGTCCCAAGTCGCTTTCAGGTCAGTAGGGAATATAGTCATGTTATTTTACACATTATTTGACATAGGAGGGTGGGTGTGTTGTTTGCTCAAAACTGTGAGCCAGAGGAGATGTAGGAGGCTGCGCTGGGTCAAGGGTCAGACTGGATACAAGCAGGTACAGAATTCCACGCCGGCTTCGTGTCACCGGGATTAAAATGGTAGAGTAGTCCTTCAGGGTTTGTGGAGGCAGCCACACCCCAGAGAGAGCACCTTTGGAGAACTTTTCCTGTGGCTTCTAAGATGAGGGAGAGGGGCAGGGGTTTTGATGGGCGTTGTTGATTGTCAGGGGCTTGCCCACCAAGGGCCTATCCCTCTCTCCCTCACCTGAGAAGCTGCAGGAAGAGTTCCCCGAAGGTGTTGATTGCTAGAATAACTGAGCCCGCTAGGCGCTTGTTGAAGACAAACCCTCTCAGATGGGCCCCGTGGGCTTCCCCTCTGTTCCTGGGACTTGCCTTACATGATATCCCACCACCACTACTACCACGCAGTCAGGGGAGGGTGGAAGGGAGGGGAGGTTGTGAGTTCTCTTCCAGACAGGCTGGTCTAGGGTGGCTGCTTAGGGAGTCCAAGGTACAGAGAGGTGAGGACAGTCAACTCATCTGACCCCAAAAGCCCACAGACGGGCTAGACTGAAATCCCTAAAACACTGTCCAGCCAAACCCAAAGACAAGCGTTTGGAGCTGAAGCCTGACCCCGAGGCAAGCGGAAGCCACACCCTTTCCTGCAAAGTGAGGAATGGGGCCCCTTGCCCCTGCCGTCAGTCCCTCCCTCCTGATCGCTCGGCCTTTCCCTCTTCCCCCATTTCCTCTCTCCTCCTGGATGGCGGCAGCAGCCCCTATGTCCACCGGGGAAGTTGCAGGACTGTGACTGTGGGATTCCACAGGTTCAAGAGGGTTTACGGTCTAGAAGTGGGGCGGGGCCCAAACTGGCAACCCGGAGTACAGAACGATCATCACTGGTGAGGGCGAAGCAGGAGACAGGCAGGGGCAAGATGGATTTCATTCTTAATCCAGCCCAGACAAGAAAGACGGCGAAGCTCCGGGCAAAAATGCAGGGTGCTCACTTGGCTTGGTGTTAAAGGAGGGTGCCCGGGAAGGAGGGCAGGTCTGCCTGGGTAGGGCCGCTTGTCCTTCCAGAAGCGCCTGGAACACATTGGGCATGGCTGCCTAGCTCGTACCTCCTACAACTCTCAGAAAATGACATGGCCATGTCAACACGCTGTAACCTAGATCTTTCATCTGTAGGACTCAGTATCCAGGAAAGGCCTTAAAAGCTTTAGGAACGGGACTTCCCTGGTGGCCCAGTGGTGAAGAATCTGCCTTCCAATGCAGGGGATATGGTTTTGACCCCTGATTGGGGAACTAAGATCCCACGTGTCATGGAACAACTAAGACCTGCTGCAGCCAAAAATAAATAAATATTAAAAAAAAAAAAAGGCTTTAGGAATAAAGTGTTATTTAGATAGAGAAGAATACTGGAAACTACCTACGTGTCCCCTCAAATAAACAAATGATTACAAGTGAATTATGGTTATGCATAAGGCTTCCCAGGTGGTGCTAGTGGTAAAGAACCCACCTGCCAATGCAGGAGATGTAAGAGACGTAGGTTCGATCCCTGGGTCAGGAAGATCCCCTGGAGGAGGCCGTGGCAACCCACTCCAGTATTCTTGCCTGGAGAATTCCATGGACAGAGGAGCCTGGTGTGCTATAGTCCATGGGGTCAAAAAGAGTCAGACATGACTGAAGCGACTTTAGCATAGCAGATGGTTATGCAGATGTTAAAAATGTTTTTAATATTATAGTCCAAAGAGTAAAAATATAAATGGTATGAGAAAGGGAAAAAAAAATTGCTTGGAAGAAAAAAAGACTAGAAGCTAGAGTTCCGAAGGATCTACCCAGAGGCAGTCTCAGGTCCCACGGGTTAAGAGCTCAGTCTCACAAGGCTGCTTCCCCGACCTTCCCCCACCCGCCACACACACACTTCAGATGCCAGTCCGAAGCCCAAGTTGTCACCTGTGCTCTGACTGTGTAGGCAACCACAGATCAGAGGTTTCAGTGACCTTCCGTTTGGGATGAATTTCTAGAAACTCTTCAAATCCCATACTTCTGGGATTTTATAGAGGCATCATCATGTAAGCATGATAGATTGTTAATGCCATTTTCAGCTCTTTTCATTTCTCAAGAGAATGGGGGGGCGGTGGAGCTGAAAATTCCAAACTTCTAATCATGGCTTGGTCTTTCCAGTGGCCAGCCCTCACCCAGGAGCCCACCCAGAGTTGCCTCATAAGCACAAAAGATGCTCCTGTCACCCAAGAAACTTCAAGGGGTTCAGGAGCTCTCTAGCAAGAATTGAGGGCAAAGAAAAATATATGTATTTTCTGTCATCTCACACAGCAAACAGCAATCCACTTCAGTATTCTTTCCTGGAGAATCCCATGGACAGAGGAGCCTGGCGGGCTACAGTCCATGGGGTTGCAGAGAGTTGGACACGACTGAGCATGCATGCATGCATGGATTATCTCACACAGGCACTCTTTCGTGTTCCTTGGCTTGTAGGTGCTTCACTCTAATCTCTGCCTCCATCATCACATGACCATCTTCTCCCTGTGTGTCTTTCAGTGTCCAGAATTTCCTCTTCATATAATGACATCAATTATATAAATGTTTTTAGGGCCATGCTAATCTAGTATGGGGCTTCCCTGGTGGCTCAGCTGGTATTCAAATTGCCAACATCCATCGGATCATAGAAAAAGCAAGAGAGTTCCAGAAAAACATCTGCTTTGTTGACTACGCCAAAGCCTTTGACTGTGTGGATCACAACAAACTGTGGAAAATTCTTCAAGAGATGGGAATACCAGACCACCTTACCTGCCTCCTGAGAAATCTAATTGCAGGTCAAGAAGCAACAGAATTGGACATGGAACAATGGACTAGTTCCAAATTGGGAAAGGAGTACATCAAGACTGTATATTGTCACCCTGCTTATTTAACTTATATGTAGAGTACATCATGCGAAATACCAGGCTGAATAAAGCACAAGCTAGAATCAAGATTGCCAGGAGAAATATCAATAACCTCAGATATGCAGATGACACCCCCCTTATGGCAGAAAGTGAAGAGCAACTGAAAAGCCTCTTGATGAAAGTGAAAAAGGAGAGTGAAAAAACTGGCTTAAAACTCAACATTCAAAAAACGAACATCATGGCATCCGGTCCCATCACTTCATGGCAAATAGATGAGGAAACAATGGAAACTGTGACAGATTTTATTTTCTTGGGCTCCAATCACCGCAGATGGTGACTGCAGTCATGAAATTAAAAGATGCTTACTCCTTGAAAGGGAAGTTATGACAAACCTAGACAGCATATCAAAAAACAGAGATATTACTTTGCCAACGAAGGTCTGTCTAGTCAAAGCTATGGTTTTTCCAGTAGTCATGTATGGATGTGAGAGTTGGGCCATAAAGAAAGCTGAGTGCTGAAGAATTGATGCTTTTGAACTGTGGTGTTGGAGAAGACTCTTGAGAGTCCCTTGGACTGAAAGAAGATCCAACCAGTCCATCCTAAAGGAAATCAGTCCTGAATATTCACTGGAAGAACTGATGCTGAAGCTGAAGCTCCAATACTTTGGCCACCTGATGCAAAGAACTGACTTCTTGGAAAAGACCCTGATGCTGGGAAAGATTGAAGGCAGAAGGAGAAGGGGATGACAGAGGATGTGATGGTTGGATGGCATCACCGACTCAATGGACATGAGTTTGAGCAAGCTCTGAGAGTTGTTGATGAACAGGGAAGCCTGGCGTGCTGCAGTCCATGGGGTCGCAAAGAGTGGGACACGACTGAGCGACTGAACTGAACTGAACTGAACTGAATTGAATCTAGTATGACTTCATCTTAACCTGATTACATCTGCAAAGACCCTATTTCCAAATAAGACCTCATTCACAGATCCCGGAGGGTTAGAACTTCAACGTATCTTTTGCAGGGACATAATTCAACCTGTAGTAAGTACCATGTCTGCTTCTTCAGGATTGTAGGGTCTTGGGCAAGACCTTTCCAGGCCTCAATTTCCTCATTATTAAACTTAAGGAGTTTAGATTCTTTACCATCTGAGCCACCAGGGAAGCCCATAGTATTATATAGACTTTTTCAAAGAGTCCTTCAGCTGTCAAATTCTGTGCTTCCTAAGCCCAGTCCTAGGGTTACATCCCATCTTATGGACTCTCCTTCCTTCTAAAGGGGCGCTAAGCCTTTCACGGTCCAAATGACCTCTGATCCCCACCAGCTGCTTACAGACAAGGAGCCTGGAGAAGGTAGAAGATGCCCAGGTGAAGGGAGGCCTGGGTTCTTTTCCCACTTATACCACTGTATTTTTGGTCTCTAACACCCTTTACCTGCTGATTTTGGGTCAGTGTCTTACCCCCTCTCAGTATGGCATAGCTTATCTGTAGAGCTGGGATCCTTCCTGTTTTGTGGGTTATCACAGGAACCTCTGGCTGAGCTGCCCACTCCCATCTGGCCAACCTTAATTCAGCCGCAGTGTGGTCGGGTGATTTTTTTTAACATGAGCACCTAAGCTTGTCATCATTCTGCTTAAAAGTCTTCAGGGACTCCCCTCCGGCCACAGTGAGGTCACCAGCTGCTTCAAGTGTTCTACCTACAAAGTGAGCCCACCTCATCAGCCTTTCTCAGACCACTCTCCTTTGCTGTCAGACTGGATTCTTAGCTGCTCGTAACACAGTGCGCTCTAGCAAGTTGGAACAGAAGGATAACTCGGAAATATTTGGGAGGACCGAGTGTGATACAGCCTGGGACATTGCAGCCAGACAGAAATACCCCCCAGCACCAGGAGACGTCTCTAGTGGAAACATCCTGCCGTCACTGTTTGTCACTTGTTCCTGATAACTCTGGGGACTGGGTGTCAGAAAACCCTGGCCTTCCACCACTAGCCTGCCACTTTGGTGGCTGCCAAACATGCATCAGTGCCCCATGCACAGGACTGGCAGCCACCTAGCCGCCTCCCTGTTCCCCTCATGCCGGAAATTCTGGGAAATGCAGTGTTCCGTTCAGGAAACGTAGCCTTATCTGTGTATTAGTTTGTTCTGCTCAACATCTGTTGGTTTCACCTTTCTCCCTAACATCTCCAGGCCCCTTTCTTCTTTCTCGGTTGTTTTAGTTTATGAGGGCCCCTGTAACAAAATACCACAGACGGGACCACCTAAGCAACAGAGATTTATTTTCTCACAGTTCTGGAGGCTGGAGTCTAAGGTTTGAGGTATCGAAGGTTTGGTTTCCTCTTGGGCCATCTCCTCAGCTCGCCCGTGCATGGCACCTCTGGCTGTGTGCTCACCTGGTCTGTCCTCTGTGCGCAGGCCTCCCTGACATCTGCGTGTCCAAATTTCCTCTTCTCATGAGGCCCCCAGTCAGACTGGATGAAGATCCAAGTAATGGCCTCATCTGGGCTTCCCAGGTGGTGCTAGTGGTAAAGAACCCACCTGCCAATGCAGGAGACATAGGAGAAGCAGGTTCGCTCCCTGGGTGGGGAAGATCCCCTGGAGGAGGGCATGGCAACCCACTCCAGTATTCTCGCCTGGAGAATCCCAGGGGAGCCTGGCAGGCTGCCGCCCATGGGATCTCAAAGAGTTAACGCACACAGTGCCCTCATTCAACCTAATCACCTCCTTAAAGACCTTCTCTTCAAACAGAGTCACATTCTAAGGTAGTGGTGATTTTTGGGTCAGGAAGATCCCCTGGAGAAGGGATAGGCTACCCACTCCAGTATTCTTGGGCTTCCTTGGTGGCTTAGGTGGTAAAGAATCCGCCTGCAATGTGGGAGACCTGAGTTCCATCCCTGGGTTTGGAAGATCCCCTGGAGGAGGGCCTGGCAATGCACTCCAGTATTCTTGCCTGGAGAATCCGCATGGACAGAGGAGCCTGGCGGGCTACAGTCCATGGGGTCACAGAGAGTCAGGCCCGACTCAGTCACTAAGCACAGCACAAGGTAGAGGTGGGGGGAGTGGTTAGGGCGTCAACGGATGAATTTGGGAGAAGGGCATAATTCAGCCCAGAATACCAGTTTTAAGATTATTTCGCCTCCTCTCCTTCACCTTACACTGGCCCCCGTGCCATCAGCTTAGATGGCAGTCTCCTCTCTCGGCACCAGCCACACCTGTGTGCTGGCAGTTCACTGCCTTGACTGCTAATGCTGCACTTCAACCTCCTCAGCAGGGCCTCATCAAGCACGGAGACCTGAGTCTGGGCCACGTGGAGGGCAGTACAGGACCCTCATTGCTGAGGAGTTAGAGCCAAATCTTTTTCATTTCTTTAAACATGTCAGCTTGTGTCAAGAACAGCCATCAGCCATCGTGTGATGTGGATTCTTGGTACAGGATAGAGTGAAGAGAGCAAAACTGTAACATTCAGCTTAACTGTATCAGACCTCTCCTGCGCACAGCTCACGCACCATGTAACGTAATGACAGACATATTAATAAACTCTTGTCAGATTAACTGTTAAAAGTCATATTTAGGGTGGGAGGGAGGCTCAAGAGGAAGTGGATATATGTATGCATGTGGCTGATTCACTTCATTGTACAACAGAAACTACCACAACTTTGTAAAGCAATTACATTCCAATTCAGTCACTCAGTCGTATCCGACTCTTTGCAACCCCATGGACTGAAGCACACCAGGCTTCCCTGTCCATCACCAGCTTCCAAAGCTTACTCAAACTCATGTCCATCGAGTAGGTGATACCATCCAATCA
Organism: Giraffa tippelskirchi; assembly: GCF_054371585.1. Taxonomy (NCBI): domain Eukaryota; kingdom Metazoa; phylum Chordata; class Mammalia; order Artiodactyla; family Giraffidae; genus Giraffa; species Giraffa tippelskirchi. The sequence goes on along the minus strand of NC_137281.1, from coordinate 139,500,463 downwards.
TTGCATCCTCTGTCGTCCCCTTCTCCTCCCGCCTTCAATCTTTCCCAGCATCAGGGTCTTTTCCAATGAGTCAGCTCTTTGCATCAGGTGGCCAAAGTATTGGAGCTTCAGCTTCAGCATCAGTCCTTCCAGTGAATATTCAGGACTGATTTCCTTTAGGATGGACTGGTTTGATCTCCTTGCAGTCCAAGGGACTCTCAAGAGTCTTCTCCAACACCACAGTTTGAAAAAGCATCAATTCTTTGGTGCTCAGCTTTCTTTATAGTCCAACTCTCACATCTGTACATGACTACTGGAAAAACCATAGCTTTGACTAGACAGACCTTTGTTGGAAAAGTGATGCCTCTGCCTTTTAATATGTTGTCTAGATTTGTCATAGCTTTTCTTCCAAGGAGCAAGTGTCTTTTAATTTCATGTCTGCAGTCACCATCTACAGTGATTTTGGAGCCCCCCAAAATAAAGTCTCTCACTGTTTCCATTATTTCCCCATCTATTTGCCATGAAGTGATGCGACTAGGTGCCATGATCTTAGTTTTCTGAATGTTGAGTTTTAAGCCAACTTTTTCACTCTCCTTTTTTGCTTTCATCAAGAGGCTCTTTAGTTCTTCTTCACTTTCTGCCATAAGGGTGGTATCATTTGCATATCTGAGGTTATTGATATTTCTCCTGGCAATCTTGATTCCAGCTTGTGCTTCATCCAGCCTGGTATTTTTCATGATGTACTCTGCATATAAGTTAAATAGGCAGGGTGACAATTAAATATATATAGATATAAATATTTAATATATATAGATATATAAATATTTGTATAAATATATATTTAATATTCCAATTAAATATATATGTATATATACATATACATATATATGTATATGGAAAAGTGAAAGTGTTAGTCACTCAGTTGTATCTGACTCTTTGTGACCCCATGGACTCTAGCCTGCCAGGCTCCTCTGTCCATAGGATTCTCCAGGCAAGAATACTGGAGTGAGTAACTATTCCCTTCTCCAGGGCATCTTCCCTACCCAGGGACTGAACCCAGGTCTCCTGCATTGCAGGCAGATTCTTTACCGTCTGAGCCACCAGGAAAGCCTATACATATGCCATACTTAGTTGCTACAATAAATTCTGTTTGGGTTAGACCAGTGCTCACACAGTCAACCCCTTCAACAATTTCCAGTTCCCTAACACACTCAGTGCATACCTGCTGGGCGTTGAACAGAATTGCAGCATCATAGATGTGACACCTGAAGGGGCCTTGGAAATGAATCAGTGCTGGGTCAGGAAACCAGTGAATCGGGGACAGTCTATGATTCAGATAAAGTGCATGTCTCTTGGTTAGAATCCAGCCCTAATTGTGCTCTGCTCTGGGAAATATGCCAAGAAAGTCACTTTCATGAGCGTGTACAAAGCTATTCCATTCTGATTCTTCAGCAGACATTCCCCCATCCACTGGTCTGTTCTAGAAACAGACTATCTGTCTTCACCTGCCTATCTTGTCCATTGGCTCCATGACCCATCTGAGAGCCCCTCCAGACTCCCCTGCCTTTTAGGTCTGTCACACCAGGTTAGGTAAGATGGTTAGAGTTCTTAATATGTGGCTTCAACTTTACAAATTGCCCACATCCCTCAACTAGTAACATTTTGGGGGGGAATATATCCTAAGGGAAAAAAATCAGAGACGCAGATCAAAACTTATGTGCAAGGATATTCATTATGGAGTTACTTATAATAGTTAAAAAAAAAAAAGGAAACCTCAGTTGCAAACAACAGGAGATGGGCAAGGAAATGATACGTCCACTTGTTGGTCATTAAAAGACATGTTTTAAAGAAATTTAATGGTGTGAGAAGATGCTTGGCAAAGTCAACAAAGACTGGAAAATAAAACTATACGTAATATGCTCTTGATTAAAAAAAAAAGACTAAAAGGGAAAAAGAACGGAAATGCAAGATATTAATAGGATCTCTCTCTTTTTTATATTTATTTACTTGGCTGCGCTGGGTCTTCATTGAGGCATGCAGGATCTTTAGTTGCAGCATGTGAACTTTTAGTTGCTGCATGTGGGATCTAGTTCCCAGACCAGGGATGGAACCCACGCCTCCTACACTGAGAGATCAGAGTCTTGGCCACTGGACCACCAGGGAAGTCCCTAGGATCTTTTCTTCTGTGTACTTTGCAGTTTCTTTCAAGGCTTATAACCACAGAAAAAAAGAACAAATGGGAACTAGAAAGTCAGCGCCAAAGGCTTTGTTACCTACTCAAAAGAGATGACAAAGAGATCCAAAGCTCACAATTTCTTCATGGTAGTGAAAATAAACATATAATTTGGAACAGGATCTTTTGACTCTTAAGGACATTATTGAGATAATTGGTGAAACTTGAGTGGAGTTTATGGAACAGAGGAAAATAACATATTCATGTAAATTTCCTAATGTTGATGGTTGTATTGTGGTTATGTTGGAAATACTTTTTATTTTTTGGTAGGAGATACACAATAAAATATTGAGAAGCATCAATATTAACATATGGAGCATCATGTTAAAAACTAACTCTTAAATGGTTTTGTAAAAGGTTTTTTTTTTTTTGTAAAGCAGTTTTATGCTTGTCTTCAGCTTTTCTCTGGATTGAAATTATTTCAAAATTAAAAAATAAAATTAAGCTAAGCAAGAGAGAGCGTGCTGTCTCCTTATCGGAGAGTCGATCTCATGGCACAGTCTGACCACCTGTGCAACGAGACTCCTCTCCCTATGACCAGGTCGTCCCCTCGGCCACCTCACCTCAGGGCTCTCCTATCTATCCTCAGGGTCATATTGTCCACAACTGGAAAGCACGGTGGTTCATTCTTCGGCAGAACACGCTGCTGTACTACAAGCTCGAGGGGGGTCGGAAAGTGACCCCTCCCAAGGGCCGCATCCTTCTGGATGGCTGCAGCATCACCTGCCCCTGCCTGGAGTATGAAAACCGACCCGTAAGTGAAGGCCCCTCTTCCCAGCACCCCCCTCCCTGGCCTCTTAGGCGAAGGTGGTATGAGTCATGGCAAGAGCTGAGTTACTGAAAAACCTACACTCAAATCCTGGCTGCGCCACATACCAGGCACATGACCTTGGGCAAGTAATTGAACCTCTCTGAGCCAGAGATCCTTATCTATAAACTGGGATAATGTAATGACACGTGACTGTTGCTCGCAGCTATGATGAGGATTATGAAGGTAATGGTGGGTCAAAACACTTGTAGCCTGGGAGGTACCACACAAATGTGAGTAGTTACTGCTGCTTCGGGTTCAATAGGATGGCTTTCATCCTCCAGTGGGTACATGTTCCAAAAGTCAGGAAAAGCTCAACCCTGAAAAGAAAAGAATCTGAATTAATCATTTACCGAGGGCTCAGTAAGTGCCAAGAAATTCGCTAGACTTGGAGGAGACAAGGAAGAAAATTTTAAGATTGCTTCTTTCATCTAATGATCTTGTTATGAAAGCAAGTGGTTAATTGAAAAACAGAGTTCCAAATGTTGGTACAGATATTATTGGCCGCAGAGAACACTGTCTTGCTGAAAAGGAGGAAGATGCCATTACAAGCCATCTGGCTCAGGTGCAACTTTGGGACAGATGGAGATTCGGGTGTGAACTGGTTGAGAAAGTTTAAACCATATTATATGAGGAATGTGTGAAAGATTTGGGATGATTAGACTGGATTGAGAAGATCAGACATCGACATAGAGAACAGACTTAAGGACATGGGGGCGGGACGAGGGGGTTGAGGAAGGAGAGGGTGGGGTGTATGGAGAGAGTGATATGGAAACTTACATTACCATATGTAGAATAGCCAACGGGAATTTGCTGTATGACTCAGGGAGCTCAAACTGGGGCTCTGTAACAACCTAGAGGGGTGGGATGGGGAGGGAAGTGGGAGGGAGGTTCAAGAGGGAGGGGACATAGGTATACTATGGCTGATTCATGTTGATGTTGACAGAAACCAACACATAAATTTAGTTGCTAAGTCATGTCCAACTCTTGCGATCCCATAGACTGTAGCCTGCCAGGCTCCTCTTGTCTGTGGGATTCTCCAGGCAAGAATACTAGAGTGGGTTGCCATCTCCTCCTCCAGGGGATCTTCCCCACCCAGGGATCAAACCTGGGTCTCCTGCATTGCAGGCAGATGCTTTACAGACTGAGCTACTGTGAAGCAATTAACCTTCAATTAAAAATAAATACATTTTAAAAAATACATAAAGAAAATGATCAAAAGGAGCAGAACTGAGTTCCTTTGGGGTAGGTATTAATAGCCTCATGTGATAGATGAAGGCATTGAGAGGCTCAGTGGTTCCTTTAATGTGCCGAAATGACCGTAGCTATGGATCTAGCTCAGTCTCACCTGGAAGCTTATGTGTTTTCCTCTTTAGCACAGGGGCTCTCATAAGAGGTGAGCTTAATCTAAAAGGCAGAATCAGGAGCAGAGAGACCAAGGGCCCAGGAAGCAGATCCTGTGCTAATTAGTCTATTCAAAGGGGCTAAGGTGTTGAGCTCCCTGTCACTGGAGGTATACAAGGGAATCTTAAAGGCCCACTAGCTGGGACGTGGTCGAGGGGTGAGGCACTCTGCAATCAGTGGATCATGTGACCGCTCTGCTTCGGTTCTGTCATTTTTGCTCTGACTGGCTGTCTTGTCCCACAGCTCCTCATTAAGCTGAAAACTCAAACATCCACGGAGTACTTCCTGGAGGCCTGTTCTCGAGAGGAGAGGGACGCCTGGGCCTTCGAGATAACAGGAGCCATCCACGCGGGGCAGCCGGGGAAGGTCCAACAGCTCCACCTACTGAAGAACTCCTTCAAGCTGCCCCCTCACATCAGCCTGCAGTGAGTGCCCGGCCCTACCCTCGCCCTCCCTGGCTTTGCTGTAGCCTCTGCTGTCTGCATGCCTCAGGGAGGGGGCGGGCCTCTGTGGCTGCTACGCAGGCCTGGCTGGTGCTGCAGCTGTGCTCCAGGGCCTGTTTACATTGTCTTCTCTGTGTGGGAGTGGCCCTGCCAGCCTGCCCTGATAACCTCTTGGGGTCTCTGCTGCTCTTGCCCCGTCAGTGTCCTGACCCCCTCCCTTCAGTGTCAGTCGGGATGCTCAGGGCTATAAAAACAGCTCCCCAGGAATCTCCACTCACCAAGTCATTAGTCTTGTTTGCAACCTGGTGGCAAGAACATGTGTTCTATTAAGAGCTGCATTCTTATTCTGTGGGATTTTTCATCCATCCATCCATTCACTCTTTTAAGAAATAGTTACTGAGTGCCTGCTGCATACCATACATCCCTCTAGGTGCTCATGCAGATGGGCATAAACAAAGTCTCATCTCAGGGGCTTTCCAGCCCAAGTACCTAAATAGAGAATGAGAAAAGGTTTGCCATTGGTGGCAGGGATCATCCCATAGAACAGAAGGAAAGCAGGTCAGTGGTGGCAGTGATATTATAAAGTAGGGAAGGATGAAAGGAATTCCTATCATGGAAATTGTTATATCCACGCATCTGCAGGAAATGCCCACTAACCTTGCAGGAAGCAGAACTTCCCAGGCTTACCAAAAACCTCCATACCAGGCTCTGGGATCTTGATTGTGCATCTTTGTTGTTCAGTCGCTAAGTCACGTCTGACTCTTTGTGACCCCATGGACTGCAGCATGCCAGGCATCCCTGTTCCTCACCATCTCGTGGAGTTTGCCCTAGTTCATGTACATTGCATCAGTCGTGCCATCCAACCATCTCATCCTCTGTTGCCCTCTTCTCCTCTTCCCCTCAATCTTTCCCAGCATCAAGGTCTTTTCCAGTGAGTCGGCTCTTTGTATCAGGTGGCCGAAGTATTGGAGCTTCAGCATCAGTCCTTCCAACAAATATTCAGGGTTGATTTCCTTTAGGATTGGTTTGGTCTCCTTGCTGTCCGAGGGACTCTCAAGAGTCTTCTCCAGCACCACAGTTCAAAAGCATCAATTGTGCATCTAGGGCGGCTAACCCATGGTGAGTGCAGGGAGGACCAGCAGCAGATGAGACTGGGTTCAAGTGATGGGTGACTTTTGAGAAGTAGCTGGAGGAGTTTGGACTTTATGCAGCAGATCATAGATAATTCTTTTGTTTTTAAATTAAGTCACAGCTCTTTAGTTTTACTACAAACATAATGCCTGTCTAGCATAGAAATATGAAGAAACATTCCCCAGACCTACCTCTCAAATTCTGATGCATAACAGAACACCCTTCTTTCTCTGCGATGTGTATTATACCACTTGCCACGTGCTTTATACCCTCAGCAGTGGCTCATGGACCCACCCTCATTCCTGTCAATGTGACGAGGGTCTCCTCTCTTTTGCCTTCCTTCCGCGTAGTCGCATCGTGGACAAGATGCGCGACAGTAGCTGCGGAATCCGGCCAAGCCCCAACATGGAGCAGGGAAGCACCTACAAAAAGACCTTCATAGGTGAGCCCTCAACCCCCAGGGCTGGACCAGGCACTGGAGACTTGGGGCTTGGTGACCTGGGACTCAGTGGTGTTGAGGCCTGAGCTGCCTGGCAGCCAATGGGCCAGCCTGAGATGTGGGTGCAGCCACAGGTCTGGGCAAGTGGGGGTGGCATTTGGTCTGCTCCAGGGCCGAGCCCCAAGGCTGTTCAAGGCTGCCCCAGGGGTAAAGGTCAATGAGGTCACAGCCAGGCACCCCTGAGGAAGCTGGTCTGGAACCTGTCGTCTTGACGGGTGCTGCCCTTGCCCCTCTGCAGGCTCCTCCCTGGTGGACTGGCTCATCTCCAGCAGCTTTGCAGCCAGCCGTCTGGAGGCTGTGACGCTGGCCTCGGTGCTCATGGAGGAGAACTTCCTTCGGCCAGTAGGCACCCGAAGCATGGGAGCCATTCGCTCGGGGGATCTGTCTGAGCAGTTCCTGGATGACTCCACGGCCCTGTACACGTTCGTAAGTGAGGGCGTGGGTTTCTCTTGGCACGGGAGCAGAGAGAGGAAGAGGCCACAGAGTGTGGGCCAGGGGTCCACGGTCAGTGGGGAGAGGCCTAGGGCTCGGGGAGTGGGGGACAGCTCCACCCCCAGGTGGAGTAAGAGTTGCCTTTCCCCTGTGGGAGCTTCCCCAGCCTGGAGCTGGGATGTGTTGGTAACAAGAGTCCTTGTCTCTCCTTCCTACCAGGCTGAGAGCTGCAAGAAGAGGATTAGTCCCAAGGAAGAAATCAATCTCAGCACCATGGAGTTAAGTGGTACTGTGGTGAAGCAAGGCTATCTGGCCAAGCAGGTATGGGACGGCCGCCTTGGAGCAGGGAGGAGGGGGACAGTCCTCAACCTTGGGGGAGGCAGGAACCCCCACAAAGGGTGGGAAGGGCTGAGACTCCAGAGGGCATTAGTTGTCAGCAGCATCTGCTAAGTCAGGGTCCGGCGGTGGCCACAGGGGAGCAAGGCAAGGGGCCGGCCCAGGTCCTTGCCCATAGGCATCCCAGACAAGCAGGCCCAAGGCATTAGAGGCGTGAAGGTGGGAGGATGTGACTGCAAGCTGCCACCCATGAGCCATACACCCTTTCTTTGCCTCAGGGGCACAAGAGGAAAAACTGGAAGGTGCGGCGCTTTGTTCTGAGGAAGGACCCGGCGTTTCTGCATTACTACGACCCTTCCAAAGTGAGTGCCTTGTTGTGCTTCCAGACCCGTCTCTCCCCAGCAGAGCCGGGGCTGGTTCCACCTCCAGCCTTCCTCTCAGCCTTCCTACCATAACTTTCACCCACGATGCCTTTCCTTCCACAGTTGCAAACTGCTCCTCCCAGCCTGACCTCTCTTTTCTTTCATCACATCGTCACCTGCTCAGTTGATCCTGCTCAGTGGATGTTCATTGTTTTGGGAGGAAAAACATCTTTCAGTTCCTCCAAAGCTGGCTGTGTGCCTACGAAGGGGGAGCTGAGCTGATGAAGAGACTCCTGACTGGTGCTTTCCAGCCTCTTTTCACCCCTTTCCACCCAAAGAGGCCGTGAATTCTGCCTCCTCACCCTCTTGTCCCCACCAACGTTTTGAAAGGTTTCTTTTACCATTTAATATTTAAGCCATAATTCTGAGTTTCAGATAATAAGTATTACTGCATGCTCCGTTGATCTAATTCCAATCAAAAGAACAGAAACATGGCCCTTTAGTCAGCCTGTTCAGCCTTGTCTTGGTAGATGTGTGATTTTCCTTTGTTTTTTGAAATAATGAAGAGTGGGCATTCAGTCAGGAACCCAACCCTAAGCCAAGAACATGAAGGAGCTTGAAGGAGCCCTCGGGGACCCTGCTAGACTACAGGGAGGGCTAAGGGGCAGGGAGGGGCGTGGTGCTGATGTGACTGGCTGTGAAATGAAGCCCAAACTTCCTCACTCATGCAGATAACTTGCCATGGGATGTCCAAGTTCAGCCTCATCTTCTGTTACAAATGACTCTCACGGACTAATTCTTTAGCAGGCTGACTGAGGGTGGTTTGATGAAAGCATGATTCTTCTGTTGTTATTGCTCAGTCGCTCAGTCTTGTCCAGCTCTTTGTGACCCCATGGACTACAGCACACAAGCCTTCCCTGTCCTTCATCATCTCCCAAAGTTTGCTCAAACTCAAGTCCGTTGAGTTGGTGATGCTATCTAACTATCTCATCCTCTGTCTCCCGATTCTTCTTCTGCCCTCAATCTTTCCCAGCATCAGGGTCTTTTCCAATGAGTCAGTTCTTCACATCAGGTGGCCAAATTATTGGAGCTTCAGCTTCAGCCTAGTCCTTCCAATGAATTATGCAGGATTGATTTCCTTTAGGATTGACTGGTTTGATCTCCTTGCAGTCCAAGGGACTCTTAAGAATCTTCTCCAGCACCACAATTCAAAGTTCTTCAGTGCTCAGCCTTCTTTATGGTCCAACTCTTCCATCTGTACATGACTACTGGAAAAACCATAGCTTTGACTATACGGACCTGAAAAGTGATATCTCTGTTTTTTAATATGCTGTCTAGATTTGTCATAGCTTTCCTTCCAAGGAGCAAGTATCTTTTAATTTCATGGCTGCAGTCACTGTCTACAGTGATCTTGGAGCCCAAGAAAAGAAAATCTGTCCTGGGTTGGGACCAGATGCCATGATCTTAGTTTTTTGAATGTTGAGTTTTAAGCCACTCTCCTCTTTCACCCTCATTAAGAGGTTCTTTAGTTCCTCTAAATAGCTTTTTGCCATTAGAGTGGTATCATCTGCGTATTTGAGGTTGTTGATATTTCTCCTGGCAATCTTGATTCCAGCTTGTGATTCATCCAATCCAGCATTTCTGCATGTTAAGTTAAATAAACAGAGTGACAATATCCATCCTTGACGTCCTCCTTTTCCCAAGTTTGCACCAGTTGTTCCATGTGAGGTTCTAACTGCTTCCTCTTGACTTGCATACAGGTTTCTCAGGAGACAAGTAATGTGGTCTAGTTATTTCCATCTCTTTAATAAGAGTTCTGTGCCTTCACACAGTTCCTAATCAGGTCTCCTTTCCTTTGCAGGAAGAGAACCGGCCAGTGGGTGGGTTTTCTCTTCGTGGCTCCCTGGTGTCAGCTCTGGAGGATAATGGTGTTCCCACTGGTAAGGGGCAACTTTGGCCCCATCCTCATCTCAGGGTCCTCCCTCCTGCTGTCTCAGTAATGCTCTGCTGATGATGGACTAAGCTGTGGGGCCTGAGTGGGGCTTTCTCAGTGACAATGAATGGTGTGGATTCTGAAGCCAATTTCAAAATCAGAGAAAGGGCACATAGGGTATTCTTAGTGTTTTAACAACACAACTAAATAATTCTCATCTTTGATATTCTTTCCCATCCTTTTCTGTGCTTACTGGCCCATAAGCTTCCACCTAAGAACAATAGCTTACAATAGTGTTTAAAGATTGACAACACAGTTTAATATTTGTTATCATGCTAATTTCACACTAGACAGCTAAGGCAAGTAGTACTATTCTCAACTTATGGATGGGAAGATTGAGGTTCAAAGAAGTTAAACAATTCCAGTCAAATCCCACATCTGTCCATGCTTTTAACATAAACCTACTGGACTTTTTTGACGTGAGTGAGACTGCAGACCTGTGGTTAGCATAGAGGGCAGGCCAAAGGTCTTCCAAGAACGTTCAGACATGAAACTGGCAGGCCTTAAGGCACAGATGAGGGAGAGGGGATGGATGGGAGGCAAATAGGAAAGCATGCCTCTGGTGGGATTTCCTAACCATATATGTACACTTGTACTAAGAAATACTTCATTATTTGTTTTTGTCTGTCTCAGTGACTTTCAGCTGTTCCCAGCTGAAAGCAGACATGGATATTCACTCACTGATTATTCTTTTTTTTCTTCCTGCCTAGGGGTTAAAGGGAACGTCCAGGGAAATCTCTTCAAAGTGATTACTAAGGATGACATACACTATTATATCCAGGCCAGCAGCAAGGCTGAGCGTTCAGAGTGGATTGAAGCTATCAAGAAGCTAACGTGACAAGGACCTGAGGGAATGGGACTGAGATGACACAGGATTTCCGGGACAATGGGAGTATGTTAAGATTTTTAACTTTTTATATTTTGTACTGCTTTGGAGTGAGATTGGTGGAGTTCCTTAAAGTTGGCAGTGGTGCTATTGCCTTCCCCACCTTCATTTACAGTTAACCTGTAAATGTTGAAGCAGCCTTGTCAGCCAAGTCAGCACCTTGACTTTTGCCCATTATCACAACCAGCCATTCCTTGGTTACCAAAGTAGGTCTCCCTTGTCACACTAACTGGCCATGTAATACTGAACAAAAACACTATAACCTCATGATGGAGCTCTCAGAAATGCTGTCAGCACCTCTTAACTCCTTTGGAATGAATAAAAATTGACACTTGTTCCTGGCTGTTAGAATTCCTATACAAAGTTTCAGTTTTCAAAGGTTTTTCATGCTTAAGGCAATTATTAGGCAAGCTGATTATAAAAACATCTCAAGTGAGCTTAAAGCCTCATCTTAAAGTAGAGATGGGGGCAAAATCTTGAACGAAATATTGTTTTGTTTTGAAAAAGAAGTCTTTGTTAAGTATTATACATTGCAGGAAAGAAATCATGGACTTAGTTGGATTAGTCACATACATAAAAGTAAAATTACAGCTTTTCTGTGAAAAAAGAAAAAAGTTGTTTAAAAAGATGAAGAGCAGGAGCTTTCTAAAGGAAAGATGTCAATGGGAGAATTAAATCAAGGCATGAAATTTTGGTTTTAGGAATGATTAATGGAGACACATAGGTACCAAGAAGCTTCATCAGTTAGATTAATCTGAAGTAGTGAAAAGTCTGTATCATACAGTGTCTTTAAAAAACATTTTTATTACTTTCAAGCTTAATACAGTAATCTGCCAGTACAACTGCTTAGACTTCCTTCAATGAATAGATATGTAACTTACATTTAAGGGGCATGAACACCTCCAAAGTGCTTAAGTAAAAATTCATTCAATAGTTTGAACTATCTTCTCTTGATCATGTGTAGAATACCTGATCATTCAGATCAGTAATTCCAAGCTAATGAGGTTTTACTTTATTCCTTACATTGTAAGAGACTGCCTTTTAAAGCACCATTTTCCATTTGGCATTTCACCAAGGTCTGTGTCCTTAGTTTTTTTATTGCTTTTTGCTATCAATATAGGTTTTTATCTGAATTAAGCTGCATTTGGTTTGATGGCTTCTTGATTGTAAATTGGCACAGTTATACCCCACTCTGTACTGTAGGTATCAGGATCATGAGTTGAAAAGTAGTTGACTATCACTTTGAGGCAAATCAGGGGACAGTTCTCACCAAGGGTACTAGCACTTGAATTTTTAAAATTCCTAACCATTTAAATTGCTTTTACTGTAGAAGTTAACTAGGTCAAGTAAGGCTGTCTATGGGTTTCCACTAAGTGTTTAAGCATTATCCCCGTAAGTAGTGGCTTGTCTTGTTTTACTAGAAAACATGAAAAATCATTTGGATGTTTGTATTTTTCCGGCCATTTAAAATTTTCAACTAATACCTAAATGAGACTCAAACTATTGCTAATTTTCAGTTATGAGTTGATAACCACTTGACCTCAAAGACAGAACTGGGGAGTAGATGAAACTATCAATTTCTAGTGAGTATACGGAGAGATTCAAAATTTGGGTAAACTGGTCAGTTATCTTGTCAATCCATTCAAGTTTTTAGAGCTGGGTGTGATCTTGTTCTCATATTTGAAAGTGATACTTTTAGGTCAGCAGGGAAAGTTTACTTAGTTCTCTCCATCATCAGTGAGGTATTGATCTTTTTCTCTGGCAAGGGTCATAAATTTGCAAAAATGCCACCAGTATTTCTCGACAGTCATGGCTTTTGAAGTACTAAAAAATCCAGTGAACAAAGTGAAAATTCAATTCCTCTGCTTACAACAAACATTTAAGGAGCACCTGTTATATAGTTGGATAACATTCGTGATGCTGTGAACTTTACAGACTTAACTCCTCAGAAAAAAACTGAAGTGAAAATTATGTGCCGATTTGAATACATCCAGATTCTCCTCTAAATATTCCCAGTATGGCATGCAAGCTAGCAGTCATGACTCCCTCATGAACAGTTATATTGTTAGACCTGGATCTAAAGAGCTACTAGAGGCTGCTAAATTAAACAAAGGGACAAACCTTCACAAATAGCTTAAATGTCTCACCAACACACTCTTCTATTTTCCAGTCCCATTAACAGTGAGTTAAGTCTAGTCCTGGATTGAGTAAGGTGGGTTAGATTTAATATTCTAAGTATTTAAATAGCTATTCTTGGGAATAATTAATAAAATTAATTTATCCAGTACCTCAAGTATCCTAAGAGATTAAATTTATGAAGTAAACCAAAGTTAACCCAAGACTTGCTACACCCTGGCCACTGTAGCTGTAACTGCAAACCATGTGTTATCTAAGAAATTTATTTGCCTTTGTATATATTATTTATTTACCTTTAAAACAATCAGTTCTTAAAAGAAAAAAATGATGGAAACATTTTGAAAAACAATTGTTAATTGTGTTCAAACAGATCCCTAACCTGTTAGGAAGAGAAGTGAAACTCTAAGGTGGCACCTAGCAAATATTTTACTGGAAAAAAAAAATTAAAAGTTGGGCAATGATATTCAAAATAACTAAATTTACAAAGCAGCATCTTTTTCTTAAAACAAAAAACTAAGGTTAAAAAAAAAACAAAGACAACCCCCACCATTACCACCTTGAATTACAAACTCAAGACAAGCAGCTTAGTATACACCAACAAGGACCAGTGTGATAAATTCTCCTTCTGACCACATGTTGTCATCAGTCTCAAATAGGTAAAAGGCACTCAACTAATGTAATTCTTTAGTTACATTTTAAGGCTTTTTTCCCCTAGGAGTAAACTTTCACTAATTAAAATGTTCTCTAAACCCTCTTTATTAAAGGGGGCTGGGGTGGGGGGAGAAGTTGCCTGGCGCACAGCACACGGCTCACGGGATCTCAGCTCCCTAACCAGGGATCAAATCCAGGCCCTCAGCTGTTAAAGCACGGAGTCCTGACCACTGGACCACTGGCAAAGTCTCTGTAAACCTTCCTTTTGATAGGATCTGCTATACTTAACCTCTGGTCACCTGCCTTTAAATTACTACATTTCAAATAAAATGAAATTCTTAGGAATCATAATGCTTTTAACTGGTGATAATAAGGAAGAAACCTATGGTTAAATATCCCAGAAATTTATTTAATGTTTGCTTGATACATTTTATATAGAAAGGTTGGAACTATTCGCTTTGAGTGCCTCTGGTAAATCTCATGGAGGCACTAAACTACAAAGGGTTGCCAATCTGGAGATATCAGAAATGGAAATCATAAGCCCAATTTATGTCTCGTCTTGAAGATCTGTCTCTAGTGAAATCAGGCCACTCCCTTAAAAAATGCTCAAGGTGTTGGAGCTACTGTGTGAAAACAGCTAACATTTAGGAGGGCATTTAATGTTTTGGTCTGTTGGAACATTTAAATACTTAGAAATAAAAAATATTCAGCTTTGAAGTTTTCAATACTGGAAAACTTTTAAGTCTAGGGTTTACAGCCAGGAAGGCTGCTTTGTGTTCCTTAAACTGGACTGTTTCCCATAAAGTTAATCTTCAGCTTTGGCTTCCATTTCTTCTGCATCATCATCTCCATCCACTTCTGCATTTTCTCTCTCAAGCCTCTCCAGCTGCCTTGCAAGTTCGGTCTCATCTGTATCTGTGACCACTTTGGGCTGTGGAAGCAGAGGCACAATTTCAATGTGAATGAAGTTAAACACACACAAATTCAGTTTCAATACTATTAACTGCCTGGTATTTTAACTCTTATTCTGAGCGCTGAAATACTACCAACAAATTCCATGAAATAATAAAACTGAAATATATATACTGGCTGTATAGTAGCTATATCTTTCAAACACACAAAAAGATGACCTGTAAAAATCCATCTTCTGGCTTCAAAATTTCTTCCACAGAAGAAATTTATTTTGAAAATTCGGTTTTGTTCTTGTTGAGATGAAAAAAAACATAGGACAGACACTATTGTAGTTCCTCATTCTGAAATCAAACTTTAAGCATTCTAAATTCTGACAATAATCAATCACTTCTTTTTTCAGTTATTTTCATTGTCTTTATTTTTTTCATTTTGGGGGATCAGTAACCACAGTCTTGAATAACCACCCCATGATAGTTCTTACTTTTTCTTTTTTCTTATTTACTTTTAAAAACCCTTTTAGGAACTCAAGTCAATGACTATTTTATACTTAGAGGACTTGTAGTTTTACCTCATGTTTATAAGTCACTGATCAGATATTTTAGAAGACAAACCAGTTACATGATTGAAACTTCTTAAAAACTTTCAGAACAAGGCAAAAAGTCCCAGTATTGACCTCACCTCCATTTGAACATTGAAGACGCCCCTCTTTTCCTCAATTTTTTCTTTTATAACAGCCATAGCTTGATTGAGGACAGAGAGGCCTTCTGTTCTCTCCAGGGTGGTTGTAGTCATTACATACCGAGGAGGAGCTATTAGATTAATCTAAGGAAGACAAAAATTCAATTATGAATGTACCTACAGACCACGTTAACAGTTAGGATGTTTGAGAATCAGTTTGCTAATCTGCTGCTTTAAAAACAAATCATCCCAAAATTTACTCCCAATTCCGCAGCACAGCAATTTGGGGTAGTTTGTTAATATAGCAGAAGCTAATTGATACTATGATGTAACCCAGTAGTAGAAGCAGTCTGCTGCTGCTAAGTCACTTCAGTCGTGTCCGACTCTGTGCGACCCCATAGACAGCAGCCCACCAGGCTCCCCCATCCCTGGGATTCTCCAGGCAAGAATACTGGAGTGGGTTGCCATTTCCTTCTCCAATGCACGAAAGTGAAAAGTGAAAGTAAAGTCGCTCAGTCATGTCCGACTCTTCACGACCCCATGGACTGCAGCCTACCAGGCTCCTCCGTCCATGGGATTTTTCCAGGCAAGAGTACTAGAGTGGGGTGCCATTCCCTTCTCCGAGAAGCAGTCTACTGCATACCAAAGATGAATAATTATGACTTCTGGATCTTTGGTGGTTAAGCTAACTATAGGCATCACTGGCACAATGGATAATCTGTCTCTAAAACAAACAAAAAAGATTCCTATTTGGTTCTAAACTAAACCAATGGAAGAAATTCTTCTAAGAGATTCTGATTAACAGCCATCCAGTTAATTTTATTGCTAATGAAAGAGTCAGGCCAAACCTCCTGAAAGCTGTGTGTGAATATAAGAGAATATGTTGTCCTTTTCAAGATTCTATGAGCATAATGGGCACTGTGACTACTTACTGTAAAGGAGGTTTAGCACAGCTGGTTCTTTGGCACTAAATACCAATAGGAATCTCTATCCATAGTGACAGTAGCAGTAGCTACAGCAAAAGCCTACACATAATTTTAAACATTTCCTAGAAATATCATCAGGAACCACTTTTAATAACACTTGATATGAAATATCATTAAATCTGGATTTAATTTGGATTAAGTGGATATTTCAGTAGGGAGGGAGAAAACAGACTACTTACCTTGATGGGCATGGTTTCTGTAGAACAATTCAAACCTGCTCTCAGAGCTTCTTTTACGGCATCAATGCCTTCATAACCATAACAAGCCACTTCAATATCTAAAATTACAGAAATTCAAAAGCTTATTCCAAAATATGCAAAATAAATTTTTAAAGTTTAAAAAGAAATCAGATATATGACAAATACACTAGTACTCAAATACTTATGAAAGATTTCATCACCCTTTCAATTAGAAATCAACCCCAGCTATTAGCTTTCATAGTTAAAAATATCTGAACATGCAGTGATATCATATCTTCTCATCAACATCAAGCCCCTGAATGATGAAACTATAAAAAACAGAGAAATTTAACAAACATCTTGAATTTGGGCTATATTTGGGTTGAAATCCTAATTCCAACCCCTCTGTGCTTCAGTTCCTTATTTGTGAAATGGTTAGGAGTGTGATGAAATCTGAATAAATAGTAACCACGGGGGCTTCCCTGGTGACTCTGGTCAAGAATCTGCTGATGCAGGAGACGGGTCTGACCCCTGATCCAGGATGTCGTGGAGCAACTAGACTGATGGGCCACAACAACTGAGCCTGTGCTCCGGAGCTGCAACTACTGAAGCCCGAGCACCCTAGAGCCTTTGCTCTGCAATGAGAGAAGCTGCCACAATGAGAAGTCCGTACACTGCAACTAGAGAAAAGCCTGCACAGCAACAAAGACCCAGCAAAGCCCCCAAGATAAATAAAATTATAAAAAATCAAAATAATATAACTACAAATTGTCTAGAATAGTTTAAAACTGTATACTCTGACCCAGCAATCCTACTTTTAAGAATTTGCCTTATAGAACAGCTGTATAAATGGGTAAGTCTGTGTACAAAGGTGTTAAAATGCAGTGTTTTTTGTTATACAGTTGCCCTTAACAATACAGCCTTGAACTGCATGGTCTCCTTACATGTTGATTTTTTTCAAAAGTAAACACTACAATACTACATGAACCACGGTAGTTGAATCTCGGACACAGAATCACAGACACACAGGACTAACGAGGTTATATATGAATTTTCGAGTGCGCAGAGGGTGGGCAACACTTTTATACATTGTTTAGGGGTCAACTACAGATTCATGGGGTCGCAAAGAGTCGGACGCAACTGAGCGACTGGACTGAACTGACAGTAAAAAAAACTGGCCCAACCTGAACACTCATTAAGAGGAGGTTTATTATTCTGTGCAATATTACCTAACATTCAAAATGAGAATGATCTTCAAGTTCTACATGGAAGGACAGCCATGGTACACCAAGTGGAAAGAGCTAGTTGAAGAAAATGGTGTATACTATGATCCCATTCTTATGAAACATAAGACAGATCCCAAATTAACAGTGGTTAATCCAGAGGCATGGGAGGTTCTTACTGTACTGTCAGAATTTTAAAGCATGCACTAAAACAAAATAATCACTCCACCCAAAAGAGGGGCTAACTTAAGGTTAGCTGAGCTCATTTACTTGTGTCAATATATACATTTTATGGTGACTCAGTAGAAGCCAAAATTACTTATTTCTTTTAGATTTTCTTGCTGTGAAAAGCAAACATTTAGAAAAAGGTAGATGTTGATGTAGCAACATATTCTTTGGTGAGGCTCATTATTTAATAGCTTTTCTGGTACATGCAAAATATTTTAAACAGCATTTAAAAAGTCATTTACCTGCTCGAATTTTGACAGCCTGTGGGGTCAAACGCCTATTAATATTGTTAATGAGTACTTCCCGTTCATCTTCATTCAAATCTAAGCTATCCAAAATAGATGGGTCTCTGAAAGAAAACACACACAACAAAATGTCAAGGTTACTTTACTGATAATTAGGACACCAAACATAATACAACAGAATAATGTTTAAGAGCACATTGTTTAGTGTCAGAATTAAGAGTTCAAATCTTAGCTTCACAATTTAATAGCTTTGTGTTTGGGGGCCTTTCTAGATCTCAATTTCCAAATTTGTAAAACAAGAATAAAAACAGTGTATCTCACTGGATTGCAGTATTAAATGAGATAATGCAAGTGAAGTGCTTAGGCCTGTATGACAAAAAGAAAACACCTAAATGATCATTATTAAAAGGAAAATTTTAGAGATCTAACTAAAGCAAGCAATTTAATGTCTCCTATACAGGCATACCTTGAAGATATTGTGGGTTCGGTTCTAGACCACAATAAAGCATGTTTAGCAATAAAGTGAGTCACATGTTTGGCTTCTCAATCCGTATAAAAGTTACGCCTATGCCATACTGTTGTTTGCTGTTAAAAATACTTCATTCCTAAAAAATGGTAACCATCATCTGAGTCTTCAGGGAGATGTAATCTTCTTGCAATAGTAACATCAAGGGATCACATATCACAACAAAATAATGAAAAGGTTTGAAATATTGCAAGAATTCTCAAAATGTGACACAGAGACATGAAGTAAGCAAAGGCTGTTGGAAAACTGGTGCCAACAGACTTGCTTGATGCAGGGTTGCCACAAACCTTCAATCTGTAAAAAATGCAATACTTGCGAAGTGCAGTAAAATGAATTCTGCTTATATATCTCACATCACACTATAATTAAGCATATCCATGTAACTAGCAGTCCTTGCTTCAAGGAGCTCAAAAAGAACAAAAACATGGAAAAAAATTAAAAAAAAAAAAAATAGAAGTGCATTTTTGTACTTCTGGGGTGAGGTGAGGAAGGTATCAGTGGGGTCAGGAAGGGCTTCGTGAATGAAGTGGCATTTCATCTGGCCTTGTAAGTGCCACAAACTAGGGCCCAGAGCCTTGCTCACTGGCACGTTTGTTGAACAAATTAACAAATGGAAAAAAGAAATAATGACTAAAAGAATAGTAGGATTTTAACAAGACTGTTTTAAGAAAATTCTGATATATTGATACTGAAAGACAAACCAACAGAAAGAAAATGAGATGAACGGACATTTCACAGAAGACAAATGGTCAATTAACATATGAAAAGTGGTCAACTTCACCAACAACGAGCAAAACGCAAACCCAAACAAGACACTATCGGACATCAATCTGTTTGGCAAAAAGAAAAGAAAAATCTGAGATATATATCAAATGTTGATGAAGAGAAATAGAAACAATATTTAGCAATATAATTGCTAAATGACTATCAACTATAGAACTAATTTGGAGAAACTTTAACAAAACTAAGTAAATTTAAAGGTGCATATAATCAGTCCCATGGCTCAACAATTCTATTCCGAGGTATTTATCTTAGAAATTTCCAAATGTGTACACAGAGACATGTACATGGATATTCACATAGCACTATTTGAAAAACAAGGGGGGGGGATGGAAGAGGGGGATTACCTAAACATTTTAAAATAGAGGAACAACAACAATAAAAAAGGGCATATTCTCACAAGTAAATACTATATAAAATTAATATGAAGTAGGCATACATGTATCAATTTGGAGAAATTGATAGATTTCTGAAATTTATAGTAATTGATAGATTACTGAAATTTACAGTAACAGCATTACAAGTAAAAATGTATAAAGTATTGAAAACCTGTCACAATGATAAAAAATAAATTTTTTTTTTGTTTAAACAAAATATTTTAAAACATAAAAAAGGTTCTGTATGTACTTTTTATAATCTATTCATTCATTTACATGCATCAATACCATAAATGATAATGACACACACATAATTTCAGAACAGTGGTTACCACTGTTGAGTGACCAAAATGGCTTTGGAAGCAAAAAATACTGTTTCCAACTATCTCAGCAATTTTAACTAAAAGGAAAAATAAAAAATGAAGCACATGTGGCATCGAATCATCATGAGTTAAATCTGGACAATTGCAACATGGCTGATGAAGCAAGAGAAGAACTTTAACGGTGATATATGAAGATTAATTCGCTAGGATGAATGTTAATTTGTTAAGAATGTTAATGCAGAGCAGTAATGGAGAAGGTGCAGGAGGCAGAAGCTGTAAGCAGGGCCAATGATGACAGCAAACCAAGGTAAGAGATGTACTGACTGAGGAGCCCAAGACTAAAGTCAGGGAGGACAGAAATATAAGGCAGTGCTTGATGCTCAATAGCATAAACTCTGGACAGACCTAGAATGCTTGTGTTTGAATCCTGGCTCTACCATTTGGTAGCTATGTGAACTTGGACAGTTTAATCTCTGCCTCAATTTCCTCATCTATAAGATAGGAATAATAGCACTTATACCATAGGTGGTTGTGAGAATTACATAAATGTTTGCTGTCATAATTATTACTCTTCTCATCGTTCCCACAATTTGACATAAAAAAAATTAAGTCACATGAGGGGAGGGGGTAAGGTGGAAGGGATCTGGAGCCTCAGGTGAGTAGGCACGATGGAGGCTCTAACAGTTCAAAGTCTCACTTGGCCATTCTGAGGGCTGAGGAGACTAATCTCCCTTGGCAGGACAAGGGTTGAAAGTAACAATGCAGTGGTGAGGCTGCTTGTGAAGTATTAACATCTAGAAGGAGTGGGAGGTGCAGAAGTAGAGACAGTAAGAACAGAGAACTTAAGAAGTCTGGCTGTTAAAAGGAGAGGACACAGTGCTTCCTATAGGAGAAAAGTAGAGGGCAGGTTGAAAAGTTTGTTTTTTAGTATAAATGGGAAAAATCTGAGCATATTTTTATGCTGATAGAGCAAAATCAATAAAGAAAAAGGCTGAAGACTCAAGGGAGGGAAAACAGATAGAGATGATATTCCTCAGGAATAGCCAGGCACAGGTGGTAAGATTAGTTTGAGAGTAGGAAGGACCCGAATTCCAGTGTGATGGGAGCACAAGAGGTAATGACAGGTGGGACAGAGATAAGTTGGATGGGATAGTGGAAGGAAACGGAGGTGATCCTGTGCAATGGCTTCTTTTTCAGGCAGTGAGCGCAGCAGGCGAGAGTGAGGGAAGAGGGATAGAGTGGGTATCTGGGGAAGTGTGGAGAAGTTCTGAAACAGCCAATCTAAGAATGGAAGGAAGAAGTGATCAGGAGCAAAGAGGGTGTGGGGCAGCAGTTAAGGCCCAGCTGAGGTTGGAGACCATGTATATGCAGTGGCACCAACCTGTAAGACTGTGGTTTTTCCTAGCAGCACCCAGCAGTCTATAAGTGCAGAGAAGGCAGGAACATCGCTCCAAGGCTGGATGTAACAGAAGGAAAAACAGGGCAAAGCTCATGATATTGGCAAGAAAATTGTTGAAATGACGGACCATGGTGTGTCTATGCTGAGTAAGAAAGAGAAGGCAGGGAAGAGTGAAAAGACAGGGAGGGAAGAAAGGGTCTGGAATCAGAGCCTGATGTAAGAATTAAGACAACACAGAGTAGGACAATGTGGCAGCTCGAAGGACAGGAGGCCGTGATAAAAGAACAGAGTGTGTGAATTAAAGATTTTGGAGGAGCAAATCCCGGTGACAGTAAGACCCAGGGTGAGGTCATATGGAAAACTGGCTAACATGGCGTGGGCTGAAGGTCTAAGCAACTGAGGTAAAGAAAACAAGAGATTACAGTTTAAATGAAATGTCTATGCTGGCCCTGAAGTCACCAAGGACAATCACAAAACTTGGAGAGGACAAGATTTAAGGCAATAGTGTCAGATGGTTTATAGAACTACCCAACTGTGGTACACCAAATCATACAGGCTCAGCTTTAGAGGATTGGCCCATATCATGGGCCTTTTATACTAAAAGACAAGGACTTAGTACATGGATGTTGTGTTACTAAATGTCAGGCTCTCAACCTGTGTGCTAGGCCCAGCAGCTGTAATACCAAGGGAAAAGCAGAACTAAGGACGAGTTCTTACGAGACTGCGTGCTTAAATGCATCATAGGCACCATATCCGGGTCTCTTGTACTTGTCATCAAAGACCCAGGCAGTCCTCTGGAACAGGCTTTCCAGCTGCTCATCCTTGGTGTATTCTAAGACCTCAGCAACATGACGAAGAATGCTGTAAACCTAGAAAAAAAACGAAGAGCAAAACAATTCAAAGATAAGAGATCTATACGTTTTTTAAAAGAGATATTTTTACATTTTAGAAGACAGCATATAAAAACAAACCTTTGGTTACTTTTATTAGAATAACTCCTTAACAACGAAAGATTACCATATGAAAACTTTTTTCCATAATTACTTTTCCATTACAATGAACTCAAGTGGGTGAACAAACACAAACAGTATTGCATTTATAGCCTAAGATCCAGAGCAAGCCAATTCTGGGACAAACCAACCTCTCTGAATATGTTTCCTCATCTAGAAAAGGGAGATACCAGTAGCCCTCCTTTTTGTTGTAGACAGTTCTTACATGAATCAAATGTAAGACATTAGGACTATTATTCCATGAGAGATGCGGGCTCAATCCTTGGATTGGGAAGATCCTCTGGATGTGGAAATGGCAACCTGCTCCAGTATTCCTGCCTGGAAAATTCCATGGACAGAGGAGCCTGGTGGGCTGCAGTCCATGGGGTTGCAAAGAGTCAGACACAACTTAACACACACACACAACCACAACGTGAGAGCAGAGAACCAGGCCATGAGATTTTAATAATTCTTTTGCTCTGTTATCATTTAACAGTTATCCTTCAATCCTACCCATCCCCTACTCACTGCTGCCAATTTTTTTTCTAATCTTCTAAAAATAAAAGGGCTCAAAGAAGAGAAAGTGTATTAAGAAAGAAGGTTTCACGTTAATTACACACAAAAACTGACTGAGGGAAGGTAATATCATTGGCTATTTCATTCTAATATCTTATCATCCCAATAAGATCTACTCACATAGGCATTTACAATAGCCTAGGGGAACAAAACAAAATGGAAATTTCCTAGAGACGGGCTTCTCAAATTTGGACTTGGTGGGACTTCCAAGATTTGGGTAATGGTCTCATGGCTTTTATATTTTTACTCTTTTACCAGGGTTAACCAAGATTTTAAAAATCTTCTCTTCATTTAAACAGTTTTCTTGGCATTTTACCTTGAAGATAAAAACATACAGGGCAGAAGAGAACAAAAGACACAAAAGAAGGATAAAGAAAAGAGAAGCAATGGAAACTCCCAATAAGAACTAAAGATCTAGGGAATCAAGGAAAATCTAAATAGGACCAGAGAATAGAAAAATACAGGAAGATGAGAATGAAGAAATGACAGTTCTTGCTTTATTAGTGCTCAGTGTGGATAAGTAGCAAATTACAGCAAAAATAAGAAAAGCTGGTTGTCTCTGTGATCCTTATCCCAGAAGAGTTGAAAGTCAAAACTTACATATTATGACAGCCAAATCAGCTAAACTCACTCATAGTTAATTTAATATAAAAGAGCTTAAAAACACTAATGGTCTGGTACTGATCTGAGAACATCAGACTTCAGTGCTTTAAGGTAGTAACATCGTGAGACAACTGATGTTGTCTCACTGAAGTCACACTCTTTCGAAATGAAGTCTTCAAATTATTTTCCTATGTAACACAGAACTGAAAATGGAAATACAGATACAGAAAATCTAGGTTTTTGTTTCTGTTGGCAACATGCCATGTAGATTATTTATTAAACAGATTGAACAGTGGACTAATTTAACTAAAAAATAAACTTACAGTTTTAGATTTGGTAAATTTATCTTCACATTTTATTGCTTCCTCTGGTGAAACTCTTCTTTTTGACAAATCAATATATCCTATATGAGAAAAATTTGAAAACATTATCTCTGTCCATGTATCAACAAATCACTGTGACAATTTTCACAACCATATTGTTGGGTTGGCATACCTACACGTATTCCCTACTTAAATTGTATCAACAAAAAACTGCATAAGAAGTACATGTATTATGTACAAGTATTATGTTTTAAAGTCAATTTTTGTCATCATGTAATGTTACCTTGGCGGAGGGAACTAATAATTTCAATTATCCAAATGAGAGCTAAAACCATGTCTATTAAGCATCACAGGATCAACTGTATTAGGTTTTCTGTATTCTTGATGTTCTGACATCTGTGGCCTGGCTGACCCGGGAAGAGACTCTGCTGCCCAGCACTAGCCAAGGGCTCAACGGGAGCCTTTCACATGTAAATCAACCAACACAGAGACCATGTCCCCAGCCATCTCATCAAAGTTCCACACATCAGACCAATACTCCCCCATGCCCTAAACCAACGTAGGGCCAGATACCAGACAACTAGAGAAAGTCCCCGTGCACCCGGCACTGCCCATACTATTCAGATAAGCCAACTGGAAACTGTTCACAACGACCTGCCTTGCCTTTCTCATGGAAACCTCAATAAAGGCTCCGGCCTAAGGTTTCCCCTTGCTCTTCCTGCCTCCTGATCAAAACTGGTGCTTCCTCATGTGGCTCTGCACAGCATGCTGGGTCCCCATTTCCTGGGAAACTTTAGTAATAAAAATCTTCTTTCAATGGCATGGCCACTCCATGGGACTTCATAAATCAAAGTCCCATGGGCACAAAATGAGACAAGAAGTTAAATGTATTTTAAAGAATTAAAAGTTCCAATGTTCACTGGAACACTACTTAGAATAGCCAGGACATGAAAGCAACCTAAATGTCCAACAATGGAGGATTGAATAAAGATGTGGTACATACACACAATGGAGTATTACTCATGGCTATCAGGGGATAAGATGGGGAGATAAACTGGAAGACCAGGATTGACATATACACACTACTATATATAACTATACTCAAAGCTCTATAATGGCTTACATGGGAAAAGAATCTAAAAAAGACTGGATACATGTATAACTAATTCATTATGCTGTACACCTGAAACTGACACAACATTGTAAATCAACTATACCCCAATAAAAGTTAAAAAAACCCAAGGAATTAAAGAGAAAATGGTCTTTCACCTTTAACCACATTAGATTGGTGCAAAAGTAATTGCGGTTTTGCACAGTCGAAATTTGCTGGAGTACATTCTTAAATGTGGCTGTTATACATTATTTTAATGTGCACTTATTGCTTTATGTTTTTTGCTAATGAATTATTACTTGCTGTTTATTTCATATGTATTTATGTATTTTAGACTATGGAAATGATGTTAGACAAAAAACAAATCTGAGTGATTTTCTTATTCGAGTTCAAAATGGGTCATAAAGCAGAGGAGACAAGTTGCAACATCAACAACGCATTTGGCCCAGAAACTGCTAATGAACATACAGTGCAGTGGTGGTTCAAGAAGTTTTGCGAAGGAGACGAGAGCCTTGAAGATGAGGAGTGTAGTGGCCGGCCATTGGAAGCTGACAACAACGGAGAGTATCATGGAAGCTGATCCTCTTAAAATTACACAAGAAGTTGCCGAAGAACTCAATGTCGACCATTCTATGGTTATTCGGCATTTGAAGCAAATTGGAAAGGTGAAAAAGCTCAGTAAGTGGGTGCCTCAAGAACTCACCACAAATCAAAAAATAATCGTTTTGAAGTGTCATCTTCTCTTATTCTATGCAACTACAATAAACCATTTCTCAACTGGATTGTGATGTATGGCAAAAAGTAGATTTTATACAACAACCAATGACGACCAGCTCAGTGGTTGGACCGAGAAGCTCCAAAGCACTTCTTAAAGTCAAACTTGCACCAAAAGTCATCGTCACTGTCTGGTGGTCTGCTGCCAGTCTGATCCACTACAGCTTTCTGAATCTCAGTGAAACCATTACCTCTGAGAAGTATGCTCAGCAAATCTAGGAGATGCACTGAAAACTGCAACCCTGCAGCTGGCATTAGTCAATAGAAAGGGCCCAATTCTCTGCAACAATGCCCGACCACACATTTGCGCAATTAAAGCTTCCAAAGTTGAATGAATTAGGCTACAAAGTTTTGCCTCATCTATCATATTCACCTGACTTTTTGCCAACTGGCTACCCATTCTTCAAGCACCTTGACAACTTTTTGCAGTTGACAACCAGCAGGAGGCAGAAAATGCTTTCCAAGAGTTCGTCAAATCCTGAAGCATGGATTTTTTTGCGACAGGAACAAACCAACTTATTTCTCTTTAGTAAAAATGTATTGATTCTAATGGTTCCTATTTTGCTTAATAAAGATGTGTTTGAGCCTAGTTATGATTTAAAATTCAGGGTCTGAAACCATGCTTTTGCATCAACCTAATATTTTTCCATTTTAGGCATCACATCTTTCAGCCTAAACAACTTCCTTTACCATCTCTTATAATGCAGTTCTGTCTTGTAAGAAATTCCCCTAGTTTCTATTTACCTGATAATGTCTTCATTTAATTTTTATTGCTTAATATTTTCTTTAGAAACAGAATTCTTGTTTGATAGTTTTCTTTCAGTGTTTTACAGATGTCATTCAATGCTCTGACCTTCATTATTTCCAATAAAAGAACGCCATTGTAATTTGTATTACTGTTCCCCTGTAAATAACATCATTTTCCTTGGCTATGTTGAAGATTTTGTTTTTCAATAGTTTGGTATTCCTAGATGTGGTCTTAGTATTTATCCTGCTTCAGGTTTGCTGAGCTTCTCTAATTTGTAAACATTTTTTCTCCCAGCAAATATGGGAAACTTCTGGCCATTGTTTCTTCAAATGTATTTTCTGCTTTTTTTTTTTTCTTCTCTTCTTTTGGAATAAAGCTTCTGATTGTTAATAGGTTGCTCTTTTTTTCCTCTCAGTTCTTCAGATTGGTTCTTTTTAAATGAACTACATTCAAATTTCAAGAAGCCTTCTGTCATCTTTTATCTGATGCTAGCTTATGCACTGAATTTTTTAGATACTAAAAAAAATTTCATTTCTAGAAACTGTATTTAGTTCTTTATATGAGTTTCTAATTTCTCCACTAAGATTTTTGTTCACTCACTACAAGTACATTTTCCTGATATACTCGAGCAGTTAAAACATATTATTTAAAATGCTTATCTGCTAATTCCAACATCAGGGTCATCTCTATGTCAGTCTCCACTGATTATCTGTTTTGAATGAGTCATATTTTCCTGTTCATTCAAATATTTAGCAATTTTGAACTGTATCCTGGACATTAGAAAAGATACGTGGCAGAGGCTCTGAACTCCTTTAGGTTCCTCTTAAGGATACTGATTTCTTTTTGTTAACTGTGCATGGCTTGTGGGGTCTGAGTTCCCCAATCAGGGACTGAACCCGCACCTCTGGCAGCAAAGGTACAGAGTCCTAACCGCTGTACGGCCAGGGAACTCCCAAGTATACTCAATTTGTTTTAGCAGTTAACTTGTCTTAGTTCAAAACTATACAGAGCTGTCTCCTCAGATGGAAAGCAAACAAAATTTGTTTAGATTATTATCCTGTTGGGCTGCTTGCAGTCTAACTTCTACAAGTAGTTTCAGGAGTCAGCTAGCGATTTGAGCAGAATTTTTATATATAAACTTAGGGGCTCTCTCTCTGTGTCTCTTTCTCTAATCCCTATCACTACTTTCCAACTATTGTGGCTGTCCAGAACTCTCATCTCTGGTGCTCAAGCCATTAAGACTGTAGGTTTTCCTTTAGAATCTCCACTGCCCTGCTTGGAAGTGTTTACAACATGCACTCAGTCAAAAGGCTGTAAAACTTATCCAGTGCAGTTCCTTTCTTCCAAGTGTTAACTTGCCTTCAGTTTCAGCCTGCTTTTGGTTGCTCCCATTGTCTTTGGATAAATTTTAGCACCCGTTTAGATACTTGCTTAGGGTTGACGACAGTTATGTTGAATGGTTTATCCAACAGGACTTAAACTTCTAGTATCAGAAATGGATCCCCTTTATAGGATCTTCCATACTTTCCTTTTTTCTTATCTTATCCTGGAGATCTTTTCATATCAGAATATTCAGATGCCATTCTGTAGAAAATTGTTTTGCCTGGCTGTGTTATGATTTATTTAACCACAATTTAGATTGTTGTTTCATGTTTTTAATTTACACTGTACAAACAATGTTGTTATGAAAATACATTTTTACATCTACTGTACTTATACAAGTATATCCTTTCACTTTTTCTGACTGCAGTTGAAAATGTATTTGATTCCTTTTTGTGTATCTATTTCATATAATAGGAAAGCAATATAAGCTAAGACACCAGCTGAGGTCCTACTAGGGCAGTGATTAAACACAAAATTAAAAGGAATAATCTCAGTCTTCAAGTAGTTTAATAAATGGGGGCTAGGGAGGGTGCTACAAGTAAGTCATACCAAAGCATTTAAAATAATCAATGTGCTAACAGTAGCACCTCTTAAGAGGTAATACAAGCTGTCTCTAAAGTTTATTATCTAAGATTATAATCAGAAAAAAAGTCAGTTATGTATAAAATCATTCATTTGCAAAAGTATCAATTAACTAGATGGCTGAGGAGATTCAGAAAGACAAGTTCAGTCAGTGTGACTGACTAGTCTTTTAAGCATGATGGTAACTACGTGACTGAAACGAACACCTGACAAATTATAGTGAGACGGCTGAAACCAATGATCTCAACTATATTAACCGAAGACAAAACCTACTCATTGGTATCGTATGATGTATTTAGAAACAATGTGTTCACAAAGGTGAAGATTTACACGGGGTCCAAAGAAGGGGCAACCAATGAGTCAGGACTCAGCACAGTGCGCACATGCATACACTCGTGCATAAACACACACACACACACACACACACACACACACACACACACACAGTGAATAAATAACACAGTAAATAAATGAATACCTATTCACCTCTGCCTGAAAGATCCCAAAGGACTGTAGGATCTGGGGGTCATAGACATTCTGATCACCAGAGACACAGAGAGTATTTAGTTCTAGATGTGTCTTTTTTAAAGACATAAAGCTAGTCCTGGATGTACTAATTAAACCACTGCTAACTTAAAAGGTTTTATTTAGATGGTTAATTAGCATCCCTAACAACTTTGTATGTAAAAGAGTTAAGTACAAAAAGAGGTGTTTTGTTTTTTTACTGCAGTAGGCAATGCACAAAAAATATATTTTAAAATAAGTTTAACTCAAAAAAATTCCAGATATAAATTATTTAACATAAAATATTTATTCATTATGCATACGTTTATATTTAATAAGTAAATATAGATGATTAAAAATTAAATATTCTTCTCATTTACCTTTTTCTTTGTCCACTCTAATAACAACCACACATTCATTCCTGCCAATTCGGATGAGTTTGTTTATAGAACGGATACGCCTTCTCGACAACTCACTCAGAAGAATCATGCCTTCGATGTTGTTGTATTCCAGCAAGCTGACATAAGCGCCCATTTCAGCAATGGACCTTACATTCACCATCACTACATCTTCCACCTCAGGAAATTTGTGTTGATAAAATCTACAACTTAGACCCGGCATTCTGCAATTTAAACAAAAGAATCAAGTCAGTGTTCAGTTAAGGTCAAAATAAAAAATATCAATTTTTCACATCTTGCCACTGGAAGAAGTTTTTAGTCTTCTCATCTCTTTAAGCTTCTTAAATGGTGCTAGAAAACAGATGAATGTTTGGGAACCAAGCCTGAATTTTTATTTTGCTCCACATTTTTCTAAAACTTGCATGATTCTCTACCATTAGTTTTCAAAGGAATCGCAAAAAATAATGATCACTTATAAAGAGTAAAATATTATTTTAATACTTAATAACAAATGATAGGAAGCATCACTACTGTTATAAACCTATCAGCAAAACTACTCTTCCTCCAAGTCGGATAAGACTGGATTCAATTCAGTTCAGTTCAGTCGCTGGGTTGTGTCCGACTCTTTGCGACCCCATGAATCACAGCATGCCAGGCCTCCTTGTCCATCAACAACTCCCGGAGTCTACCCAAACTCATGTCCATTGAGTTGGTGATGCTATCCAGCCATCTCATCCTCGTCATCCCCTTTTCCTCCTGCCCCCAATCCTTTCCAGCATTAGAGTCTTTTCCAATGAGTCAACTCTTTGCATGAGGTAGCCAAAGTATTGGAGTTTCAGCTTCAACATCAGTCCTTCCAATGAACACCCAGGACTGATCTCCTTTAGGATGGACTGGTTGGATCTTCTTGCAGTCCAAGGGACTCTCAAGAGTCTTCTCCAACACCACAGTTCAAAAGCATCAATTCTTCGGCGCTCAGCTTTCTTCACCGTCCAACTCTCACACCCATACATGACTACTGGAAAAACCATAGCCTTGACTAGACAGACCTTTGTTGGCAAAGTAATGTCCCTGCTTTTAAATATGCTATCTAGGTTGGTCATAACTTTCCTTCCAAGGAGTAAGCACCTTTTAATTTCATGGCCGCAATCACCATCTGCAGCGATTTTGGAGCCCAATTACCACCCACTATATAAAGGGAAGAGTTTTCCAACAAATTAAATCTTAACCCTAACCATATATCAAATGTTATACTCTATCATTTGTTGTTGTTGTTCAGTCACCAAGTCATGCCCAACTCTTTGCGACCCCATGAACTGCAGCATACGAGGCTTCCCTGTCCTTCACCATCTCCCGGAGTTTGCTCAAACTCACGTCCATTGAGTCGGAGATGCCATCCAACCATCTCATCCTCTGCTGCTGACTGACACACAACTCTTAGGCAAAATTACAGTATCACATGTCAGGACAAAAACTAAAGATTAATCACAAAAGATACTAAATTTAACTAAAACATATCCTTCTGAATATTTTTCCTCTTAAACATGAATTCAAAACTACCATAATTTTTAGCTTCCACTTTTCCCATTACTTCCAAATAATCTCTCTTGTTGAATAGGTATACTCAACCCTGAGAATCCTTTAGTAGATTTCCCCACTACTATAAAGTTCAAGTTTCTTTTAACCTCCACACATTAAATATATTTAGAACTATTCCTTTTGATCCAACCAACCTACTTTAAACACCGCTCCTTTTATGACCCACAAGCCTAAAATCATTCCATAAACAGAAATATATTTTTAAAAGGAAGCTCTCAACTTAATCATAGTTGGTAATTTTCATGTTTTTCTGATAACCTTAACTGATTTATTACTGTTAAAGCTGAGAATATAGGCAATAATATCCCAAGTCCTATGAAAAATCTGTGAAAATTTACGTACCAACTTACCTTTTTTTCTTATTAATTGGGTAACAGGGCCGCCATTACCTGTCTCAAAGATGAAACACCTCCATCCAGCTCATAGAACACCAGAGTTCTGCTGCAGGGCAGTTTGAGAACTGCTAACTGCACCCACATGTATCTTCCTAGTGGCTCACCCACTGACTTATACATTTTTCTGCTACCTACAGGGTCCTATATAATCTGGCCACTGCCTGTCTTCCCGAAGCACCACTTTCCTCATAGTCTTCCCCATTTTATAGATAAAAAATAGGAAGCATGGGTTAAGCATCTTGTTCTGTCATATACTGTTAACAAGTGGATTTGAACCTGTAACGTTTGAATCCATAGTTTGTTTCTTATTCATTAGGCTATATTTTCTCTCAACGTTGTTTATTGGTAAATACATGACAATTAGAAACACCTTAAACGAAAAGCACTAACAGTGTACACATTCAGTGCTAGAACATAATAAATTTCAGTATTAATATCGGGGCTTCCCTGGTGGCTCAGATGGTAAAGAATCTGCCAGCAATGCAGGAGAACCAGGTTCGATCCGTGGATCGGGATTATCCCCTGGAGATGGGAATGGTAACCCACTCTAGTATCCTTGCCTGGAAAATTCCATGGACAGAGGAGCCTGGCAGGCTACAGTCCATGGGGGCGCCAAGTGTCAGACACAACTGAGCGACTCACACACATAAAATTTTTATTATTAACCTATCCTGTTTAATAAGAAATAAAGCTGCATATAACAGTGGTAGAGAAATGTTTCTCTTTGAAGCTTGACAAAACAGGGATTTAGGAAATAAAGGAAGTAGACATAAAATGGCCAGAATTACCCACCAAGAAAGAGCTGAGCTGGTTGGTTCATTTTTAAAGAGGGCTTTTTTTCTCTTGGACAATATGATATCTGTATGTAAAGCACTAAAACTTGAGGGCTAAAAATGTTTCATACGGAAATGTGTGAAACATTTTAAGAGATTTAACAAGTGCTAACCACTTTTACTCACCAAGTTTCTTCAAACAGTAAAGCCGATAATTTTGGAGAAGCAAGACCTAATTTGATTGAAAAAGAACACAGGCAGTAGTGTAAAAGAATTCTGAAGAGTGATATGAATGCCACTGCTTCAGAAAGTCAAGTCTCTTTGCAAAAGATAATGTAAATACAGGAATACTGCAGATGGTACATCATTCACAGTGAAAGACAGTAGATAAGTACAAAAAAATAATCTACGACTTTGCTCTCCTACTTACTAATCATGGCTTAGGAATACTAATGTATTCCCATTAACTGTAGCTTCTAATGTGTTCCATGTACTTCACAGGTTTGTGGAGGACATCAAATGAAATAAAATACATGTGAAAAGAGTTGGAAAGTGTAATGTGCTATACAAATATATTAAAAGGCAAAAGAAATTTCATTTCCATTTGGTAACTTAATTCATTAAACCATTATTTTTATTATTAAAGTAAAGTACTAAATGATTTCCTCAAAGACAAATGCTTACTAAGTATAACAGGAGCTAAAACCAGGTCATATGACACTAAATCCAGAGTTTAACCCACAAAGCCTCAATATGTCAGACTACTAGAATACAGTATGTGTTCTCCAGTAAAGAATCTTTCAAAATACAACTGAACTCCAAGCTAATTTCAAATCCCTGCACCGTCAGTAATTTTGCCTGGTCAAATGGTAGGCAGGAGTTCTTAAATCACTGCCTGCTCCAGTGGCCATCATGGATACAGGAAGTCCACACTCCCTTCCAAACCAAAGCATGATGTGAGAGGCAACTCCTGTGGCAATCCTAATTCGGCTCTAACACTTATCAGTTATGCTCTCTGAATGCTCGACTTTAGTACAGAAGCGCTAAACAAATAAAGCTTTTCAATTATTTCACTGTAGTTGAAATAGGAAGCACCAATCTCTAAAACTGCGCATCTTCTTGAGATCTTTTGAGAACCAGAAACTCTCATTTGGCATCCGATGAACTAAGAACAGGCAGTAAAGCTCTATGTAATTCCGAACTGCTGAAAGACACGGAGTTACAAGATTTTTTTTCCCCTTGAGTAACAACTTCAATCGGAAGAAAAACCAAGACTTTTTTGCTACACTTTTTTCGCAAGAAACAATGTTTCTTGTTTAATGAAAATTAAAGTAGACTAAGTCTGAGTTAGTTAACAAAAGGGACCTAAAATGTCCATATCTTATGTCTTTCAGTTCTGCTTAACCGTAAGACCACAGCGCTTTAATTCTACAAGTCTGTTCTCATCGGTGCTGAAAATACGGCAAAATGATACGAAGAATAATCAACTCTTCAGTAGTATCTTTTAGTTTCGTCTTAAGGACTGACTCATTCTACAGAAACGCACAACTCTAGCGACGAGGTAACAAGAGCTTCGATTTTTTAATATTAGTGGTCAGATTAACAAACTATTCTTGGATCTTTTTTTAACCCAACTCGTTTCAAACTCGCGGCCCAATCCACAGGTTCCTTGAAGTGTCCTGTCTGGTTACCACTGAGAGGTAGTATTTGCCGGGGCGGAAGAAGAGGGGGAGGAAAAAAGGATGGAATTCTCAGGCCTAGAGACAGCAAAGTGCTCAGCGTCCTGGGGCGGGGTGTCACGGCCTTCTCCCCAGGCCGCCCCACCTCAAGACACCCCCACTATCAGCATATTGACGAGGCTGTCCCATCACTTGACCCACTTGCCTTCAAGAGATTGCTGTCCCATCACTTGGCCCATTTGCCTTCACGAGATTCCTCCGTCCGTACCATGACACCTCTGCTACACGGGGAGGCCGACACGCAGCCGGCGGGTGGCGGCAGTCGTGTCCAGACACTTCCCGCGCGGGGACGGGAAAAGGAGGGGGTGTTAGCCCCGGGGCCTACCCTCTACCGACCACCCACGTCCCCAGACACAGTCAAAGTGAATTCCTGGAGAAACCGGTCAGAGAGACTAGTCACCTGAGGTATGTATGTGAATCCCACACCAGGGTCCCACGCCACGCTCTTCAGTCGGAGAGATCAGACTCGATCAACCCTCAGCAGCCGCCGACTCTCCTCAGCGTGCGCTTCGCTCGACCACACTGCGCATGCGGAACCAGCTCGCAGCACGCGAGCGCAAACGGGAGAGAGGCCCCTCATCGTCACTGACCATAGAGTCCAGGTCCTCCGAAGACAAAGAATGTGGACCTTAGGAGGACCTGAAAAGTACGTTTTCTCGTTATCTTTCGCTTTCGCTGAGTAACCGTCAAGGCGTAGGTAAACGGGAAGACTGATTTCTTGTCCCTAAAGCATAAATCCTCGCTGGAACCTTCACTCAACCAAGAGGTGGCGCTGTGACCAAAGATGAAAACTGGAGGAAGAGAAGGAGTGTACTCTTACCTGTTCTTTCGCTTGGCGCGTGCAGAACCTAGCGCAGCAGCCTGGGAGGTGGAAGGAGAGTGGCCAGAAGGCGAACCGGAAATGAAGGAGCGATTCCGGGGTGCGCGCGCCTCAACATCCGGGCATCGCCTTCTTCTGGTCCTCGCCCTCCGTACCGACAGGAAGCGGAAGTGAAGACTTCGTAGCCTGGCTTCCTCTTAGCAACGGGAGAGGGTCACGTGAGACAACCAGCTGACTCTGGTGGAGAAAGAGTCTGTGGCTGGGTTGTTGCAGCCACGGTTGCCCGGCCAGGGACCCGAGCCGAACAGTCATCCTCAGAATGTCGGGCAAAGACCGAATTGAAATCTTTCCCTCGCGAATGTAAGTAAAAGAATGGAACGAGCAGGTGTTCAGGAACACCTCCCTGAGCCGCTGTCCCTTCATTACCCTGGACCTGCGGCGGGGCTCCTTGTTTCTTGGGCCGATCCTGAGCTCTCAGGTCTCTTCCTGAGTCCAGGGCAAGGCTCCCTGACGAGCTCCTTTGCTCTGAGTTGAACCAGACTGGACAGAGTCCAGCCCGAGCTGCTGACTTTTGTGGAGGTCTGCTGACTTCAGTCATTAATCGAGCCATTCATTCCACATTCCCTGTTGAGCCGGCAGTGGATTTATATAACTGAATTGTCGCTATTGCTGCCAGAATAGAGCTCACAGTTCAGTGAAGATACAGACCAGGCGATGAGGTTTGATAAATGCTTTGAGAAGGGAAGTTGACTGCGATGTGAAGCAGGCTAGATCGGGGGGTTGAATCGCCCTAACGTGGGCGTCAGGTTCATCTTGGCAAGATCCCCTGAAATGTCACACGCGGTGGGAAGCTATCCCTGAATTTCTGAGGCTCTCATTTTGTTCCATCACCATTGCATCTCATTCAGTATTCATTATGTTAATATCGTCCATCACATTGTAAAGTGGATATAAGCTTATGTACATTTACCACTGAACTGGGAACTCTCCAGGATGAGAGATGTCTTGATTGTTAATCGTCTACAAAAAAATGTTGCTTGAATGAACCCATGCCCGTGGAATCTGTTCGGTTGTGGTCTCCTTTCTCTTTTGGTCTAAAGTCTTCTGCAGGAGAAAATTTTGACGTTTTCTCAAATGTGCCCTAACAACGTGTGGAAGATAAAGATTGCTCTTATTTGCCCTCTCGTTCTCCTCTTACTCTTTTTTCACTGAGGAGCAGAAAATCAGTTTTGGCTTTGACAGGTAGATCTTTTGATTTTGGCCCTATCTCTTTGGGTATGCTGTGTTGTTTTTCTTCTTCCTGACTTTTCTCAGAGAATCTGAGGACGATTAAAATAAGAGTCTATTTAAACCCCAAACCTAGATTTCTGGGTGGTTACAGCTTTTGATGAAATGAAGGGGTTTTTGTTTGGTTTTTATGTTACCTATTGACTTTCTAATAGCTGTTTGCCCTAGGTAGTAAGCAAGTCAGTTGTGGAGAAAGGCAGTGCCTTCCGAAATAGATAAAGATCAGGATACTCTGGGGTTGTGAGGACTGTAGAATTCCCAGCACTTAATGACTCTGACTCCATCCAAACCCCTGCACTGAGAGACCACCAGACCCTAGCTTGGCTTCTGGTAGCCTAAGATTGTGTTCCTAAGATGACTCCAGCACCAGGTAAAATGCTGGCCTAAGAAAGTTCATCTAGCCAAAGGCACACCTTAGGCTGTGCCTCTGACCTCCCCTCCTTAATTGCATGCTAGCAGACACAGTTGGCCTGATGGCATTTCCATTGCCCAACCTTTTGGAATTTTTCTCTTCTCTAAATCGTGTCCACTTATTCCTTTTAAAATGCCTAATCACCTGTGCACCACGGAAAGGAGCTCAGCTCTTTCCGCTGCTGTCAGTAGTTACTGAATAATGTCTGTTTTCACCGCTTTAATTAATGTCTGGCTGTGTTTATCTTTGGTAGTAGTCAGAATGTTAACATTTTGTTGTTGTTGATGTTTTTACTTTAAGACTAGAAGGTGAGAATATGCTTATTTGGGCTTAGACATGAATGATAGGTTTGGGGAGGTGAAAATTTGGTGTTTGAGAATGTTCAGCTTGCTGATTAAGAGGAAAATCAGGTGCAGGAAGTAACTGCTTCTCTAAATATTTTCCCCATGGCCTATCAGCAGGTACTTTGTCATGTAGTCAGATGTCTTTGATTCAGCTGGAAGCAAAGTCATCGTCCTAGCTGAAGGTCAAGCATTTTTTCTAGGGCCGAGCAGCTTTGTAACTTATAAAAGAAGTTTTTTAAGAGCTAGGTTAGAAAGTACACTAACGATATGTTCAGACACTTTCACCTTATTGTACTATGCTGTAAGATGGTGCTGTCACCTACTTAGGCACCAGAGAGCAAAAACAAGTTTAGAGTGGAAGCAAAAGAGGCATGAAGGATTCGGAGTCTGCAGAAATCAGTCACATCGAGGTTCTACTACATACTAACTGTAGGCC
This sequence comes from Giraffa tippelskirchi, assembly GCF_054371585.1. Lineage (NCBI taxonomy): Eukaryota > Metazoa > Chordata > Mammalia > Artiodactyla > Giraffidae > Giraffa > Giraffa tippelskirchi. The sequence continues at coordinate 139,463,518 of NC_137281.1, read as the reverse complement.
CTTGGGCAAGTCACTCTTTGAGTTTCAAGAATTAAAATTTGTCTATTTCACCAGAAAAGAAATTAAATGTAGGAGATTAAAATTAACATGAATTCACAAACAGTTCACCTTTTTACTGTATATTTGCTGCAATCTGCAATACTAGGATTTGACTTAAATTTGGTTCAACTCTTTGAACCCAAATTCTGGTGGTTAGTGTCAACAACACGGTGTGTTAAATGTACACAATGGGGTGCATAGCTCCTACTCAGGCTGGAAACTGAACCAGCTTCACTTGGGTAGACCTCCAATGAGGCTAGTCAGTGCCATTTCAGCCACTAATAGCTAGTTTTTCAAAGACAGAACTGTTCACCTGAGGTGGTTTATAATCTGTAGGTGAAACAGTGTGGCACAGGTTGGGGTACAAAGGACTTAGGTTTGAGCCTTAGTTTGAGCCTTGGTTAAATCACTGGAGTCAGAAATCTGGATCAGGTTCCTGCTCTGCCTTTTCTTCACTGAGCGACTGTGGGAAAGTTGTTTCACTTTTCTGAGCTTCATTTTCCTGTCCTGCAAGATAATGTCTAAAGCCCTTTCCAGCTACAGAATAGTCTTAGTAACCTTTGGCCTGTGGTAGAAGATTCATAATCTAAGAATTTACCCAAAAGTTTAGTAAAAACTATTTTGCAGTTGATTATAACACCAGTCATATGAAACTATATCCCCTTCAATTATTCTAAGTATGTCATGCAATCTGTTGTTGAATCTGACGACCTACTTTTTCTTCCTCATTATTAAATTTTATCTGGCATATGGTAGCAAGAACAGAAATGTTGGGTTTTGCTGTTGCTTTCTTGCCTTCAGTTTGGGAGTTTCTGATGGGAAAAGACTGGAATGAGGTAGGGAGACTTCAGTGGCTTGTCACTTCTCAGGAGTGTTTACTTATGTGTCATTTGTTACCTAGAGTCATTTACAAATTAATAAAGTGATTGGTAGTAGAGTCTTCATTGGTGATTATCAGATCACTTCAGTGCCACACTTTTAATGGAAAAAGTGAGAAATGATTATGGTATAATATGCAGAAGATAAACAGTGTAGTAGTAAAGAGTAAATCTGCTTTTCCATTTAAAAAGTAAATGCCTTATTTATCAAAGGAAACTGTTACCAGTTTCTGTGACCTTTTCTAGAACTGTTCTCTGTATCTATATAAGCACATGTATTCCTTACTTTGCATAACTAAGACAGTGTAATATCGGGAATACATGTGGATCTGCCTTCCTGTTTTTTTTTTTTTTTACTGGCTGCATATAATTCTGTTGTATGATGAACCATGATTTGTGGGATATTTGTTTCCACCCTTTTGCTATTACAAATAAGGCTGGGGTACTCATCCTTAACCTTGTACATGTTTTTGTGTACATGTGGGAGTCAGTCAGTGGCAAGAGTCCCTTAAAGTGAAGTTGTTGGTCCTGAAGATAAGTGCATTTCAAATTTTGCTATCTGTTAATGGATAGACTTTTTAAATCCTTAGTGGAAACGCATATATTGTTATAACTCACAAATCAAGTAAACAATGCTGACATTATAAAATATGTTTATTCTGATTTAATAAATATTAATTTATTAAATACTTATTAAAGGATTGTTACTATTTTGGATAAAAAGACTTCTCACTTTTGGAACACTGAGGGTGGAGATCTACAATATTGAGAAACCAGTTAAGCCTGTCAGCCACAAATGCTGTATATTCTTGTGCCCGTGACATCAACAGATAAAGCAGGGTTTTAACACCATATTAGGGAAGTATTTTTATCTTAAATTTCTTTAACTTTGTTTACATAGGGCACAGACCATCATGAAGGCTCGGTTAAAAGGAGCACAGACAGGTCGAAACCTCCTGAAGAAAAAATCTGATGCCTTAACTCTTCGATTTCGACAGATCCTTAAGAAGATAATAGAGGTAGAATGAAGTTTGCTTAGAACTGTGTTTTAGAAGTATCTATGGAAAATCGAGCATGGCAGTTAAGATTTTTCTTTCAAAAGTAAAAATGCTGTTATAAATGTAACAAGTTTCAGAAAGGTCATGAAATCAAATTCAGACTCTTTACTCTTGCCCCCAAGCCCCTCTTGATCTGTTCTGGCCCTTGCCTGTCCCTCTGGTCTCATTTGGAGCTTTTTGCTAACATCCTCCACTGGGACCTTTGCATTAGCTCTTCCTTCTGCCTGAAGTGCGCTTTCCCTTGTGTTCTTACAGTTGCTCCTCTGGCCTGTCTGGTAACTTTCTAACCCCCTGTCCCAGTTTGTCTTCTCTTTCAAAGACATTATTGGGTATTCTTAAACATTACATCTTCCAGGTTTATTTTAGAATCACTGTGCCATTAGGATTTTGACAGCAGTATAGTGAATCTAAAAGAGTAATTTGAACAAATTGCCATGGACCCATTCAGGAATAAGGTAGGCCTTTCAGTAAAGATTTAGTTTTCAGTTTTTTAGTGTCTTTATTATAATATTTTAATTATAAAACTTATGATTTTTCCATGTTGTTAGTATCCATAATCAGACCTTTCAAGCAAAATTAGATGTATTTATTTTATTGTTATTAGATCAATACTTACGTGTACACCTGGTATGAAACACTGATGGTTGTTAAAGGGACATGATTATGATACCACCTTTCCCTGTATAAAAACTTGGGTTGAATCGGTTATTGGTTTATGCTTTTCCAGACTAAAATGTTGATGGGTGAAGTGATGAGAGAAGCTGCCTTTTCACTTGCTGAGGCCAAGTTCACCGCAGGGGACTTCAGGTAAAGTGGGATATTTTGAAAAACAAAGTGCCTTCATGTTCAAAATTTCATTTAAAGCCACTTTTAATTAATATATATATATATATATATATATAAAAGCATTAAAGACAAATGATATAATAAGAATACTTCCATCACCTTAATGCACATTATCTGTTACATAGTTCTTCAGGCACAGGATACTTAATATTTTATTGTTATTGTTGTCATTCAGTCTCTTAAGTCATGTCCGACTCTGTGACCCTATGAACTGCAGCACACCAAGCTTCTCTGTCAATCACTGTCTCCCTGAGTTTTCTCAAACTCATGTCCATTGAGTCAGTGATGCCATCCAACCATCTCATCTTCTGTCATCCCCTTCTCCTCTATTTTTATAGTTTTTTTTTTTTTTTTTAAACTAAATAAGGGCTTCCCCTATGGCTCAGCAGGTAAAAAATCTGCCTGCAAGGCAGGAGACACAGGAGACGTGGGTTCGATTCCTCGGTCGAGAAGATCCCTTGGGAGGAGGAAATGGCAACCCATTCCAGTGTTCTTGCCTAAAAAAATCCCATGGACAGAGGAGCATGGAGGGCCACAGTCCATGGGGTCTCGAAGAGTCAGACATGACAGAGCAACTAAGTGCTTGTGTGCACACACACAGAATATTGTATCATAAACATTTCCCCATTTTCACACAGCTGCATAATCTTTCTCTAGATGTATGATGATTTGAATGTTTTCCTATAATGATGGGCCTTTGGGGTGATTTTCAGAATATTAGGTGCCATGAATATCTTTATATACTTATTTCTGTTGAATCATTTCTTTAGGAAAATTTTTAAGAATGGAATTGGTTGTTTGAAGAGCATGGACTTTGTGGCATTTGTCAATATATGCCTTACAAAGTGTACAAAATGGCTTAGTTACTGCTTTACATATGTTTAGATAACGTCATTTGATTCTCCTCATAAGCCTGTGAGGTAAACCAGGTGAGCATCATAATTCTTAGTTTAAGTTCAGTCCTTTCCTGAAGTCAAATTACTGTTCAGGGGCAGAAGTGGAAGATATTTTCAGGGTTTTTGATTTTAGTCTTCTTTAACAATAACACAGTGCCTCCATTCTTAGTTTGGGTTATCTAGGAACATTACCTGTGGACAGTCTTACAGCTGGAGGGGTGTGAGTCCTTTTGAGGTAGTAGACTTTAATTTTCACCAGTATTAGTAGGATAACAATTTGCATTGACTTTTTTATGAGAGGGAGGAAATAAATAGTGTGTTAGTAGACTTTAATTTTCACCAGTATTAGTAGGATAACAATTTGCATTGACTTTTTTATGAGAGGGAGGGAATAAATAGTGTGTAAGTGGTATGTGAAAATGTTTTAGGGTGGTTATGGGGAAGACACTTTACTTTGTGATAGTAACAAATGGGGAGTCAGGGGCGGCCTGATGAAAGTTAAATAGGCTCCAGGGTAAAGGAACTGAACTGCTGCTCAGCCAAACCTGGAAGGTTTGATAGCAAACCCAAAAGGAAGGAAGGTCTTCTCCTAATTACATCAGTGGAATGAAAATCCCTAAAGTCACATCCACGCACCACATATCTGATTGAAAACTTCAGCAGTCCATGTACATTAAAACCATTCTTTGTATTCTTATGATTAGTGTTTGAATATTGTTCATACTTTGCTCTCTGAGGCCCTCCTTTGGTAGTAGTGATCGTTTCCTTTTCTGAAAAAAGACAGTCATCAAAACGTAATTGTGAAATATTGCTTATGTTGAAATACTTTATAGGTCCCTGCTGGTTTACTTCTCATTCTATTAAAGACGCAACTAAATCAAGGCCTTTTCTTTTTCTGCAGCACCACAGTTATCCAAAATGTAAATAAGGCCCAAGTGAAGATTAGAGCAAAGAAAGATAATGTAGCAGGTAACTTTTCAACCCTTTAAAACTCTTGGCAGAGAAAAGATAACATTTTTAAATCAACCCATATATATACAGCAAGATCTTAATGGCCCAGTTAATCTTTTCTTCTTAGACAAAGTTGATTGGCTTTACATGGTAAAACTGTTGTTAACTGGTGGTTGCCTGGGGATGGGGGTGGGGGAAATGGGGAGCTGGTCATTCAGTGGATATAAAGTAACAGTTATTAAACATAAATATATCTAGAGACCTGCTGTACAGTCTGTAGTTATAGTTAATAATTTGGTGTTCTACACTTAGAAACTTAAAGTAGATCTCATATTGAGTATTCTTAACACACACATAGGAAAAGGGACACATCTTTTGGAAGTGATGGATATGTTTATCACCTTGATTGTGATGGTAGTGTTCATGGGTGTATGCATATGTTGTACTCATCAGAATGTACACATTAAATATGTGTAGCTTTTTACATATTAAGTATATTTCAAAGCTGAAAGAAAAAACAAACATTGTAACAACCAGATTCCTTCCTAAGGATAACTTGACTTTGGAATAGGAATGAACACTTAAGAAGGCAGGTTCCTAAATTCATTCCTTGAAACAAGTTATGATTCCAGGCAATCTCTTGACTTTTGAATATTTGCTGAAAAAGAAACAGGAAACCATTGTTAAGAAGCCATACTTCAAGGACATGTTTTTGTAAATCTATATATGTTACTGTTTAACAGGTGTTACATTGCCAGTATTTGAACATTATCATGAAGGAACTGACAGTAAGTGTGAAACTTCTTATGTGTGTCTCTGGATTCTTCTAGTTTCTCTTTAGATGAACCTTATTCTGAACAACGATGATAGATCTTACTAGAGTTCAGTAGTTCCAGTGTTGGTAAGCTGTCTTATCAGATACAGTTGGGACAGTAGTTTATCAGTTAATCAAAAAAGTGTTATTGTGTGGAGTCATAAAACATTGTACATTGCTTAAAATACTTTATTTCCACCTAGAAATTTAGTTATTTCCAAATTTTAGGAATATAAAGTCTTGACCTTTCTTTGAGTATGAATCCACTAATTAGAGTTCCATGTTGTCTTTCTGCATACCATACCCATAATGCATTGTTCATAATTTACAGTTTGGGTCTCTTTAAATTCTTAGACATTGTGATACAACCTGAATGCTGAATCTTCTTAAACTTTTATAGCCAGCCCATCCTCAGTTTTTTATAACTGTTTCCACTTTTCCTACTTTGACAGCATGTTTTAGGTGGTAATTTGTTGAGCCTTTCCAAAGTAATCAACTCTTTCTCATAGAAATAAAAATATTCTTTCTTTAGCCCTCCTATTTAATTGGTTCACATAGAATATTTAGTACAGCTTGAATGAAGAAGCATTCTGGAGCATCACCTGTTAATAGACTGTCACTGTACTGGGGCATCAGGCAGTATAGTCTACAAGCTGAGCACGTGAAGGTTGGTCAGAAGCTTCCCCTATAGTTAGAATAGTGACCGTGTGCAAATAGCAGCATGCATGATGGTTTGGGGAAGTGAAATGGGTACTTTGTGTGTGCATTGAATAGGGTTGCTAAATTTGGTTTTCTGTCTTTGGTATATTCTGACTTACCATCTTTTGGGAAGTTTATGGGGAAGATTACACTCTAAATGCAAATGTTGTCTGACTGGTTCTTTTAGGTTATGAACTGACTGGTTTAGCCAGAGGTGGGGAACAGTTGGCTAAACTGAAGAGGAATTATGCCAAAGCAGTGGAACTACTGGTGGAACTGGCTTCACTGCAGGTAAGTCCTGAAGTTTAATATCTAACAGTCACGTTGGGGAGATTCAGATCCTGAATCAGAGCATATTGCACTTAGTACTTTAAACTGTTGCCATGCCTGCGTGAAACAAGCCAGAGATGCTTTGATTTCTGAAATGGGGGCTTCTGCACCATTGTCTCTACTTTTTATCATGTTTGTGCAGTGGTATAGCTTCACTCTTGACTAGGTGAGAACAGCAACAGTCAATACTAGATTTAAATGCATATGTTATATGATTTATGCACGAAGGCCTTTATTTCCCATTTGTGGCCAGTTAATGTGTGTCTAAGTCATTAGTGTATGATTCTCTTCCTCTTGCCATTTTTATAACTTCAGGTGAGTCTGAAGTAAATGAATTCTAAAAGAATGAAAGTCATGTTATCTCTGTGGAAATCTCATAAGTCTGTTTTATAAGTACGTTGAGAAGTAGTAGTCTTGGTTTCTAAATGTTTTCTACAAGCACTGAGTAAAGGCAAGTGGCTAGGGTATGATTAGGAAGAAAATTTTGAGCCTACATTATTAATTTATCCTCTTATTTTAGACTTCCTTTGTTACTTTGGATGAAGCTATTAAGATAACCAACAGGCGTGTAAATGCTATTGAACATGGTGAGTTTAAGCTGCTCTGGAGCTCTTTGTTTATCCTTTTGTCCCCACCTCCATCCTTGCCTTAGACCTGCTAGGACTCAGGCACTGACCGCCTGCTGATTAAGATGTTGCCCCTGTCCACAGTGAGAAGGGCAGAGAGTCAGTAGTACAGATAAGTGTTCATAAATCATTTGATAGAAGTATGGGTATGACTTGCGGGAGAGTTAGAGGAGAGTGGTGAACTAAAAACTACAGAATGTTCTATTAATTTCTGGTTATTCATGAATAAAAGGTGAAACTATTTCTCAAGAGCCCTAATGTTTTTGTAAGTTCTTTCCAGTGACTGAGTGATAAATCTTTTTGAACACATGAAGTACAGTAAGTCCCCTCCATACGAATGAATTCTGTTCCAAGAGCGCCTTCTGAAGTCCAGTTTGTTTTAAGTCCAACAGAGTTAGCCTGGGTCACCAAATTAACACAGTCAGCTATATCATACTGTACTGTAATAGCTTGGTAATACTTTTCACACAAATAATACATAAAAAACAAACAGAAAAATAAGACGTTTTTAATCTTACAGTACAGTACCTTGCGGAGAAGGAAATGGCAACCCACTCCAGTACTCTTGCCGGGAAACTCCCATGGACGGAGAAGCCTGGTAGGCTGCAGTCCATGGGGTCGCTAAGGGTCGGACATGACTGAGCGACTTCACTTTCACTTTTCACTTTCATGCATTGGAGAAGGAAATGGCAACCCACTCCAGTGTTCTTGCCTGGAGAATCCCAGGGACGGGGGAGCCTGGTGGGCTACCGTCTATGGGGTTGCACAGAGTCGGACACGACTGAAGTGACTTAGCAGCAGCAGCAGCAGCAGCACAGTACCTTGAAAAATACAGTAGTATAGCGCAACAGCTGGCATTGAGTGAACAGGCAGGAAGAGTTACTAACTGGAGGAGGGAGGGTAGGTGGGAGATGGATTGTCAGCAGTAGCAGGTGGAGGGCAAGCTGCAGTTCCACTCAGGCCTGACGTTGATGACACAGGTTCCTGGCTGGATTGAATTCTGTCTACTCTTAAAAAAACAATCCAGTGATGTTTAGGGAGTACTGTACCAGCTACAGCAATCACTGCTTTTACACTGGCTTCCAGAAATCCTGGGCTTGAAATATGCTGTGCTACTGTACTCTACAGTACTGTACAGTAAATTACACAAAAGCACAACCACATGCATGCATGTGACAACGTACATTAGACATGTGAACTAACTTATATGATTGGACATGTGAACGCACGTTTGTATCTTTGAAAGTTCACAATGTTAAAGTTCTTATGTAGAGGACTTTACTGTATTTATCTTTAAATCTTTCTTAGGTCTTATCTCCTTGATTTCTCAAAATAAGTTTTCCCATTGTATGCCTTTATCCTCCATCTCTCTTATTTCATTATTTTAAAACTATGACTCCTTAATGTTGCCAAAGTACTTTTTCCTTAAAAGGCTCAGTTTTCATTAAAGAAACGTCTATTTAAGGTAAGAAAGTAGCAAACTTTGAGCAGCAGGGAAATTATTTTGCTTGGGATCTGTTAGTGTTAAAGAGGAAGTTATCTCATTTTTTAAAAACTCAAAACACATTTCCTGACTGCTTGCTTGTGCCAGCCTCATGCCTGGAATTGCAAGCAAAACAAAATGCGTAAGTTCCAATTTGCAAGGAGCTCACATTCTAGAAGCAGAATAACAAATTCTGTGTAAAGTTGAACCTATGACTGACACAAAATTCAACTTACTGTACTCCCTCTGTTCAGTGTTCCAGCATTTAACAGTAGATTGCTGGTATATTTAAAATAACATTTGTGGTTCAGTGTTATATATTCATAAAATTCAGTATATTCAGTGTTGTATATATCATGGTCCAGTGTTACCTGTGCATAGAAAAGACAGCACAGGGACATATACCAAAATATTTATAATAGTTAACCCAGGGTGGTTGGATTATGCTTCATTTTACTTTTCTGTTTTTGTTTTTTGCATTAAATGTACATTATGGTTAAGTTACTGTTGTACAAATGAGCACTGGCAATTTAAAAAAGGGTGGGTTGAAGTTCTGACTGCATATATATTTTTAAACCCTAGTCATCATTCCCCGGATTGAACGTACCCTTGCTTATATCATCACAGAGCTGGATGAGAGGGAGCGAGAGGAGTTCTACAGGTTTGTTGGACTTGGCAGCTATTGATCATTTTTTGTTTTTCCATATTCCAAAGACTCGATTTGCTGAGGGACTTGTTGGCTTATGTTCTTTAGAATTAGCACAACTTGTGTTTTATTCTGTTAAGAAGCAAGAGATAATATTGCCAAAGGCTGTGGAGACAAATCTGTGCCAAGTTTTGCACATAACTCAAATGTGGTGTCTCTGAAAATGTAGGCCCTTCAGAGAAACTAGAAGTAGCGTTGATAATTCTTTCAAATGAAAGTGATTATATGGGTGTCTCCCACATAATGGGAGGCTTCCCTGGTGGCTCAGTGGTAAAGAATCTGCCTGCAATGCAGGAGACTTGGGTTCGATCCCTGAGTTGGAAAGATCCCCTGGAGGAGGGTGTGGCAACCCACTCCAGTATTCTTGCCTGGAGAATTCCATGGACAGAGGAGCCTGGCGGGCTGCAGGCTTACATTTTAAGCTGTTGTTCAGTTGCTCGGTCATGTCCAACTCTTTGCAAACCCAGACTGCAGCATGCCAGGCTTCCCTGTCCTTCACCATCTCCCAGAGCTTGCTCAAATACACGTCTGTTGAGTCGGTGATGCCATCCAACCATCTCATCCTCTTTCGGCCCCTTCTCCTCCTATCTTCAATATTTCCAAGTATCAGGGTCTTTTCCAGTGAGTCATTTCTTCGAATCAGGTGGCCAAAGTATTGGAGCTTCAGCTTCAGCATCAGTCCTTCCAGTGAATATTCAGGACTGATTTTCTTTAGGATTGACTGGTGTGATCTCCTTGTAGTCCAAGGGACTGTCAAGAGTCTTTTCCAACACCGCAGTTCAAAAGCATCAGTTCTTCGGCGCTCAGCCTTCTTTGTAGTCCAGCTCTCACATCCATACATGGCTGTAGGAAAAACCATAGCTTTGACTAGATGGATCTTTGTCGGCAAAGTAACGTCTCTGCTTTTTAATACTATTGTCTAGGTTTGTCACAGCTTTTCTTCCAAGGAGCAAGTATCTTTTAATTTCATGGCTGCAGTCATCATCTGCAGTGATTTTGGAGCCCAAGAAAATAGAGCCTCTCACTGTTTCCATTGTTTCCCCATCTATTTGCCATGAAGTGATGGGATGGGGGGATGCCATGATTTTTGTTTTTTGAATGTTGATTTTTTTCAGCCAGCTTCTTAAATCTCCTCTTTCACTTTCGTCAAGAGGCTCTTTAGTTCCTCTTCGCTTTCTGCCATAAGGGTGGTTTCATCTGCATATCTGAGGTTATCGATATTTCTCCCAGCAATCTTGATTCCAGCTTGTGCTTCATCCAGCCTGGCATTTTGCGTGATGTACTCTGCATATGAGTTAAATAAGCAGGGTGACAGTATGAAGCCTTGACATACTCCTTTCCCAATTTGGAACCAGTCTGTTCCACGTCCCATTCTAATTGTTGCTTCTTGACCTGCATACAGATTTCTCAGGAATCAGGTAAGGTGGTCTGGTATTCCCATCTCTTTAAGAATTTTCCACAGTTTGTAATGATTCGCACAGTCAAAGGCTTTACTGTAGTCAGTGAAGCAGAAGTAGATGTCCTTCTGGAATTCTCTTGCTTTTTCTATGATCCAACGTATGTTGGCAATTTGATCTCTGGTTCTTCTGCCTTTTCTAAATCCAGCTTGAACATCTGGAAGGTCTTGGTTCATGTACTGTTGAAGCCTAGCTTGGAGAATTTTGAGCATTACTTTGCTAGCGTGTGAGATGAGTGAAATTGTGCGGTAGTTCGAACATTCTTTGGCATTGCCTTTCTTTGGGATTGGAATGAAAACTGACCTTTTCCAGTCCTGTAGCCACTGTTGAGGTTTCCAGATTTCCTGGTAAATTGAGTGCAGCACTTTAACAACATCATCTTTTAGGGTTTGAAATAGCTCAGCTGGAACTCCATCACCTCCACTAGCTTTGTTCGTAGTGATGTTTCCTAAGGCCCACTTGGCTTCACATTCCAGGATGTCTGGCTCTAGGTGAGTGATCACACCATCATGGTTTTCTGGGTCATGAAGATCTTTTTTGTATAGTTCTTCTGTGTATTCTTGCCACCTGTTCTTAGTATCTTCTGCTTCTGTTAGGTCCATACGGTTTCTGTCCTTTATTGTGCCCATCTTTGCATGAAATGTTCCCTTGGTATCACTAATTTTCTTGAAGACATCTCTAGTCTTCCCCATTCTATTGGTTTCCTCTGTTTCTTTGCATTGATCACTTAGGAAGGCTTTCTTATCTCTCCTTGCTACTCTTTGGAACTCTGCATTCAGATGGGTATATCTTTCCTTTTCTCCTTTGCCTTCACTTCTCTTCTCAGCTATTCGTAAGGCGTCTTCAGACAACCATTTTGCCTTTTTGCATTTCTTTTTCTGCAGATGATTTTGATCATTGCCTCCTGTACAGTGTCACAAACCTCCGTCCATAGTTCTTCAGGCACTCTATCAGATCTAATCCCTTGAATCTGTTTGTTACTTCCACTGTATAATCATAAGGGATTTGATTTAGGTCATTCCTGAATGGCCTAGTGGTTTTCCCTACTTTGTTCAGTTTAAGTCTGAATTTTGCAATAAGGAGTTCATGATCTGAGTCACAGTCAGCTTCCGGTCTTATTTTTTGCTGATTGTATAGAGGTTCTCCATCTTTAGCTGCAAAGACTATAATCAATCTGATTTCGGTATTGACCATCTGGTGATGTCCATGTGTAGAGTCTTCTCTTGTTTTGGAAGAGGATGTTTGCTACGACCAGTGCGTTCTCTTGGCAAAATTCTATTAGCCTTTGCCCTGCTTCATTCTGTACTCCAAGGCCAAACTTTCCTGTTACTCCGGGTATCTCTTGACTTCCTACTTTTGCATTCCTGTCCCCTATGATGAAGAGGACATCTTTTTTGATGTTAGTTCTAGAAGGTCTTGTAGGTCTTCATAGAACTGGTCATCTTCAGCTTTTTCATCATTAGCTGTTGGGTAATAGACTTGGATTACTGTGATAATGAGTGGTTTTCCTTGGAAATGAACAGAGATCATTCTGTCATTTTTGAGATTGCACCCAAGTACTGCATTTCAGACTCTTGTTCACTGTGAGGGCTACCCCATTTCTTCGAAGGGATTCTTGCCCACAGTAGTAGATATAACGGTCATCTGAATTAAATTCACCCATTCTGGTCCATTTTAGTTTACTGATTCCTAAAATCTCGATGTTCGCTCTTGCCATGTCCTATTTGACCACTTCCAGTTTACCTTGATTTATGGAACAATACATACCACATAGGTGGTATGCAGGGGTCAGTGTGCCAGGTTCAGAGAAGTGCGAGATAAGTGAAGGCAAGCCACGACTGTCTTGGACCTTGAGTAGCATTTGATTATGATTTATAATCATTATCAAAATTTAGTTCTTCAGTTGGTGTGCAGAGTTGTGGTAATCCAAATTGAATGATCCAGAATTTTAATGTCTGAATACTCAATATCACCACATGGATATCAAAGTTTGTTCACCCTGAGATAGGAGCTTTTGCAATCAGTATTAGCTTACAATGTGTGTTCAAGTGTTAGTTGCTCAATCGTATCCAACTCCTTGTGACCCCATGGACTAGCCCACCAGGCTTCTCTGTCCATGGGATTTCCCAGGTAAGAATACTGGAGTGGGTTTCCATCCCCTTCTCCAGGGGATCTTCTCGACCCAGGGATTGAACCCAGGCCAACTGCACTGCAGGAATCTGAGCCATGAGTGTGTTCAACATCAAGTCTTTTTTTAGAGGGAAAAAAAAAGGGTCATAAATATATTACCAAAATTGAAATTAATAAAGGCAGAATTTTGTTTCACTTTGTAGAGGTGTTTATTATCCTTGTTACAAAACTAGAAGAAATTAGTTCCACTTAGTACCAAAACATTGTTCAGAAAATTCCCTCCTTTATCTTACAGGTTAAAGAAAATACAGGAGAAGAAAAAGATTCTCAAGGAAAAGTCTGATAAGGACTTGGAGCAAAGGAGGGCAGCTGGAGAGGTGATGGAGCCTGCTAATCTCCTGGCTGAAGAGAAGGATGAAGATCTTCTGTTTGAATAAGCTTTCCTGCTCTGGTTCTTTCAGAAGGCCTAACATGTCACCATTTTAATTCATGGCGTGTAGGTTTGTTATGTGTGGCTATTTATTTTTTGGCTTAAGAATTTCACCTGTTGTAAAATTTCCCTGGATATCTGTTTATGGGATCTACCTTTGCAGAATCATAATTAAGCAACAATTAATCACCAATGAAATTTGTAGAACCTGTCCTGAAACCTGTAGAATTTATGCTGCAGAAGTGTCACCCTACTTCAATTATACATCTAGTACAAGTCATCTGCTTACCAAACATAAGAAAATCCCTTTAGGAAGCAGCAGTGCTCTCAGGCCAACACACATTTGTAGGCCAGCTACTCTGGAGCACCCTTTATTCCTACCTGCTCACACACCTTGGCACCATTGTCTGAGACTGCTAGAGCCATTCTTGTGTTAGTTACTATGGGACGTCTCTCCTTAAGCTTTAGGAAAACCTTCACTTATTTTTCCTTGAATAACAGGTCTCTGGTCTGTCATGGGAACAGTTCTGCCAATTCAAATGTGACTATGGTATAAACAGTAAAATGATTTAAAAATGAGTTGTTCCTTTTTTAATGAATTTACTGTTAAGAGTAAGTTGTGTTCTTATGCTCAGATTGGCACATGGGATTGGCATTCAAAAAGAGCTTTCTCCACAGACGTGTATGAAGTGGGAGCCTGCCTTCCTGCATCCTTCAGATTTCAGTGTTTTTTTATAAGCTTACCGAGATGATTGTTGAATTTTGGAGTACTGATAAATACATGATTGCCAGAGAGTTAAGAGAGCTTATTGGTATTGCTATTGCTAATCTAAGAAAAAAATACGTATTCCCATTTGAGAGTAATATGGCTGTATCAGGTGACGGAGGTTTTTAGTAGCTTGATTTGGTGTGAGTCATCCATGATTATTCAGGCTTTCCTGCGCTCAGTTCCAGGGGTTTTTTGACATGATTGGCCATGGAGCAGTTTTTGGTTAATGAAATTACAACACTAGCCTTAATAGTATTGTGTTTAAATCAACTGGTATCACAGCCTAGGCTTTTAAAAGCATGTGTTAGTCGCTCAGCCATGTCCGACTTTGCGACTCCACGGACCAGGCTCCTCTGTCCATGGAATTCTCCAGGAATTCTACTGGAGTAGGTAGCCATTCCCTTCTCCAGGGCATCTTCCCAACCCAGGGGTTGAATCCAGGTCTCCTGCATTGCAGGTGGACTCTACCATGAAGCCCCTGTTGGCTTATTTTAAATTAACCAAGTAATTTTGTGAACATTTAACACCTGCTACAAAGCAACTTAGTTGTGCCAGTTAGAAACTTGTTTATATTATTTCATCACAGCAACCATAAGAGGTACATATTATTTTAATCCCATGTTTCACAGAAAATTTTGAGGCATAAGGAGCTTGAGTGGTCCTAGATTAAAAAGCTAGAAAGTGGTGAGTCCCATTTAGTCTAAGTTCAGAATTTTTACATTCTTTTTTTTTTGGCTCTCCTATATTTAAAATGTGGGGTAAAGGTAACATAAAGTTTGTCCTGGAGGAACTGATTTTTAGGAAATCCTGTTGCTACCTACAAAATAAAATCTCAGACTCAATGTAATTCAATGATTGGAAAACTAACAAGTATGGAAGTCTTGAAAAGAGGTTTAACGATGAACTGCCTAATATGTAATCTTCCCAATACCCTAGTGCATGCAAGTTAAGTCGCTTCGGTCGTGTCTGACTCTTTGCGACCCTGTGGACTGTAACTCACCAGGCTACTCTGTCCATGGATTCTCCAGGCAAGAATACTGGAACAGGCTGCCAGCCCTCCTCCAGGGGATTTTCCTGACCCAGGGATCAAACCTGAGTTTCTTAAGTCACCAGTACTGGCAGACAGGTACTTTACCACTAGCATCACTTGCAAAGCCCCTAGTGAAGCATAAATACCAATTATTTCCATTTTGTAGGTGGAATGCAGGGCAAATATATCTTGACTTTAAGAGCCTTGAATCTTAAGTGGTATGTATGCTCTGTGGGAGGCAAAAATTATTGGAAAAGTTGATGCAGAGAGCCAATTTTAGTGGTTTCATTTAGGTAAATTTATGTTCACTTTAAAGCACTGAGCTAGAGAAGTACCCTTGGTTTTTCCCGTGGCTTCATCAACCTTTGTTACTTACTGGCCTTGGCTAACCTTCCTTACAAAAGTACAGATGATTTTATGGTTTAGCATATTTTTAAAAAATATTTTTTCTATGTGGGCCATCTTTCTTAAATCTTTTACTGAATTTGTTGCAATATTGCTTCTGTTCTATGTTTTGGTTTTTTGGCCAACAGGCGTGGCAGATGTTAGCTCCCAACCAGGGATTGAACCTACACACTTCCTGCACTGAAAGGTGAAGTCTTTACCTCTGGACCACCAGGGAAGTCCCACTTTAGCATATTGACAGTAGTGGACAGGTGATTTGTTGTGTAGGGTTGGGTGATCTGAGCTATAGGGGAAGGGAGGCAGGCGATCGGGAACAGGAATGGAAAGTGGGGCTGGGGTAGCAAGGTGTGTATGTATGTGTGACACTTTTTGGTATATGACTGGCCTCCTTTGGGAGATACAGAGTAGGTATAGGAAAGGGGGAAGGATAAAGATTTGAGAAATGTGTATTTGTCAACAACTCATCCTACACTCAGTGTTCTCAAATCCATGGTTGCATGTAGTGGAATTTGCCTGAGTCTTACATATTTTCTTCCCCAGAAAACTTTTAGAGCTTACAGTTTTAAGTTGTCTATCTTTAATATAGTTTAAATAAACAATTAAGGAAACAGAACCTACATTTGTGCCAATAGGGGGCACTCTTCCACTGTGAAAAATAAAACAAATTTTGTGTTGCACCCCGAGGTTCTAATGGACTTGCTAGCAAAACTTGAAGATGGGTGGGTCGTTTTAGTTGTGTTGAAACCTTGAATGGAAGAGGACATAAGCACACAAGAGAAAGTAGTCAGTGGCTTTTAAAATTTGAAACATAATTTTACTTTTTATTTTTACATTATGTTGTGCAGTATTACATCTCAAAATAACAGAGTGCAGATACAGGCAAGGTAAAGTACAAAGGAAGATTAACAACAGGTGTCAAAAAAGTTACCTTTATTAAGGCTAAATCCCTGGTTTATATTTTCCACACACATTCACAAAATTACATTCAAATTATTCCTTAGGTCATGAGAAAAAGAAAAAAAATCCAGATATTAGATTTTCATAGAAAGCAAATCTGGATTAATCTAAAAACTATTCTCCTTTCTATTTGTTCTGACAAGAAAATTTAGTAAAGGAAGGTTATTTTCTTATTTGAACTAATGTGCATTTCATTAGCTATTGGTATGGTTCCTATTAAGTGGTTTAAGACCTCCCCAACATTGGGGTCTCCAATCAGAAGCACAGAAGGCCAGGAAATGGAATTGGCCAGAGTGGTGTATAGCACAGCTAGGTAGGGAGCAAGGTTTTTTCTATTTTCTTTCAAAGAGGTCAGCAACAACTCAGTTTTCACTTGGGAGGGACTGGGATGAGTACCAGCACATCCATATCACTAGGACTGAAGAAAGTGTGGGACATAAACATTTCTATTCCTCTATCACTGCTGATGAGGAAGGAGAGAATTACATGTAAGATTTCACTGACCCCTAAAATATCTCATCACCTTAGACTTTTAAGAGTATACTATGGCATGGCATGTGCCTAGGTAGGGTCCTTGAATTTGCTTGTTAAAGCCATGCCCGAGTCCACAGCACATGGCCCTTGTGTGGCCCTGTAGTCTGCAGGCTAACTAGGAGACTAGCATGGTAGCCACTTACTGACACCACCTAAAATCTCACTTCTAACTTGACTGAAACTACAAACATTTTAGACCTTAGGGTTGAAAACAGTTGTCGGTTATGCTAAGCAGCTCACAAAATTCCAGACTACCTTTCATTCCTAAGGAGAAAGTAAATTGGAAAAGTGAAAAGATTTAGTACTTACAGTCCTTTGTTTTCATTGCTGAAAATCACTGTGACCTTTGCATTTTCCTGCCATAAACTGGAGTGTTTCAGACCTGAAGAGACAGTTTGTATGGCATTCCTTCCCTCAACCCAGGAATGTTACTTTCTTCCTAAGGAACATTATTTCTGCATAAGACATACTCCACAGCCAACTTTGAGGCCAAAGTTGAACAGAAAAAGGCAACATATAAACAATCTACATTTGTTCAAATAATATTATGCAAAAGAGAAAAACTCAAATATATACATGACACCAAGACAAACTACTCATTAAAAACAGTTGCTTATGTTAATAAGTGACAATTCAATACTATTCCAGTGTTTAGCTTTGGAAACAGAATTGTTGTAGCTGTAGTCATCATCAAAATAAAATCAAGAGATTCACATTTGAGGTTGTCTGTCACACACCACACTATCCCCTAAGCCTGGAAGAGACTACAAATTAACTTTCCATGCCAATTACAGAAGTTGACTTTTAAAGCTTCAAGCTATAGAGACAGAATGAAAACCCCATTAGCTTAAATGTTTTATGATTTAGCTTGTTGCATTCTGGTCATAAGAGGCAGACTTTTTTAGGATAAAAACCTATTTCTATATGCTTAACTTTTCCCCTGCAGTGTTCTTTTCCTAAAATGTTCAAATGACTTTCAGGTCATCTTTTCCTTCTGATCTCAAAGTCAATTGTCATATCATTTCTTTCATATAATTTTATTCCAATGCTGAACAAGTGTAATCAATGACCATTTGTCAATCTATTAAATATTAGTATACAGTACAGCAGCTATATTGATCACAGAATTCCAGTTTATTACCTACATATATAACACAGTCATCAAATTATACTGTGCTCATATATAAAATGCAAAAACTGTCAAATGTGCTATGTCCTCTCATGTATGTAAAAACCTGCATCATGAGGAAGAAAATTTTAACAGTCAACAGTTTATATGAATATCTGCCATTCATAAAAATATAACTTATACATTCTATTGTACTATGCAGATCAGGAAAAGGAAGTTACCAAATCAGTTGTGACAATTTAAGAAAAAAATTCAAAAACTCATTATACCGTTAAAAAGATCAGCACATGTTGTCTATGTTTTAGATCAGAGTCTACAGTGAAGTCTCAGAGTTTGAGCTAAAAGATTGGTGCTTCTAATGGAATGTTTTTAAGAATTAAAAGCCATATAAATGAATTCAAGGCTAACAGAATAGCTCCAGAACAAAGTGGCACCATTTTTTTTTTAAAGTAAAGTAGTTCTGATGACTATACCAGTCTTCTAACCAAATACTGTTGTCTTGCCCAGTGCACAGAAGCACAGTTCCCCCTCACTCCCAAATTCTCATGAAATCATTTAAATTAACTGTTAAATAACATCAATATTTATTGCAGTGTGAAACACGGACCATTGTGTATATATACACGTTTTTGTGGAAATATGACTAGGCAGAAAAGATTTGGTTAGATGAAAACAGAATTAAAAGGCTTTTACCAAGGATAAACTAGAACGGCTCTGTTGAAAACTTCCATTTAAAATCCCCATCTGAGGCAAAGTTCAAGAGCTAAGAACAGGTCTACAGTTTATACTGCCTGCCACCTTCTCAGAGACGTGCTCAAGTATCAGGGCTATCTTCCTATGGGCAGTTTGCCAGATCAAGTTCAGTCCTGCTACAGAATGTTTTCCTTCACCTCAGCCAAGTGGATGGCACCCACTGAGGTTCAGTATCAAGTCTGTTAATCAACCTAAGCAGTTCCTGATAGGCTTTATCAAGGTCTGAGTTCACAATTGCTGTGTCAAAGTAGTGGCCATTGTTCTGCTCCATCTCTCTAGTCTTCTCAATGATTTCTCTCAACTCTTCAGGCTGCAAAGAAAAGATGAACAACTATGAGGTAAACCATCCCTTCCCAGAATTCACAATGAGTCAGATATGGGTGAAAAACAAGAAATGGCCTTAACACACTGCTTTCCTCTGTCTCTCAAAATACTCAACTTCAGAGCTCCTCCCAAACCCTGTCATGGCCACAGAGATTCCCTTTGCTTTGGCCTCTTCAGCACACTCACTGCAAATCATTTCTGACTCAGTATAACGTATATAACCTATTTATGGGCTTCCCTTGTGGCTCAGCTGGTAAAGAATCCACCTGCAATGTGGGAGACTGAGTTTGATCCCTGGGTTGGGAAGATCCCCTGGAGAAGGGTACAGCAACCCACTCTAGTATTCTGGCCTGGAGAATGCCATGGACTATAATAGTCCATGAGGTCGCAAAGAGTCGGACACAACTGAGTGACTTTCACTTTCTTTTCATAACCTATTTATACTGCTTTGTAGGTTTTATGTGTTTCTGTCTTATCCACAAGACAAGAGGCTTCAAGAGCACAGACTATTAACTCTGAATTCCCTACAGATGCTCATTTTCAAACATTTTAGGTCATCATAACCTCTTCCTAAAACATCTTCTGTAACAGAGTGAACCTTTCTGGCAGGACCCTAAATGCCACCTATTCTGGCTCCTATAAAGAGCCCCTGCCTTTTATATCTGTTGTAGAGTTTAAGAGAGTAAATACCATGAATAGAATGGGTATCTTTTTCTATGAAAACACGCTGGAAATCCAAGATTTTAATAATCTATGTTTTTTTGGGAAATAGTTTAATACTTTAAGTTGATAGAATTTCAATACACAAAGGAGGTCTTTAAGATGCAAAAACAAGTATCCTAAGAGAGTTTGGGAAGCCAAATAGAGCAGGCTACTTTAATATGTAAAGGAAACAAGTGTTTTCACAGACAAGCAGATGGCGAGGTAATATGCAAAACTTATCCAGAACCCCTCTGATGATCAAGCACAGGTGTCCAAGAAAGTGAAACTGCCCCCAAAGCACCTCGTCAATGAAGAGAACTAATTAAATGTCCAAATGTCTCAGCCATAGTGGCCATACGTCAAAAATACATTGGACCCACAATATCAAGCAATTTATATCATTCAACCAGTCAAACTTTTATAACAGTAGGAAAACATACTGAAAATATGATAGCTCTGGCTTGTCCTGAGTTGGTTTCTTGTGTGGCTCTCTAATTTTCATTCCGGAATGTTGTACAGCTGGCTCTGGCACACAGAATCCTTTGTTTCCCAGCAGGAAGCTACTACACCATTGTAATTGAACACACTGCGATGTTCTGGTCACAACTTATGTTTATCCAAAGCTCAAGGCTACTGAAAGAACATTCTAGAACTCAAAATAGAATCTAAACTTTGTGTTACTAGATTTGAAATGTAAATGTTAAGCTGCACATCTTACACAGATTCCCATGAGTATCCAATCCTAAATTTTTCCTTATCAAATTGAAGTATTATTTTATCTTTTGCCAAAAATGATTTATATAATTTATTTGGTACTTTATATTTTAATTCTCTACAATTCATGATGAAATTGAAACAAATGATTTTGCTGAAAAATATCTGGCCTGAAAAAATTATCTATATGCAAAATTGACCATAATAATTCACACTATTAGTTTACCACTCTTAAGACCCCATTACAGCAAAACCAGATTCAGAATGTAACAAGATAACTGATTATTTTAAGTTGTGCATTCAGTGAAGAACACTATTACTTTCTTAGCTAATACTATTTCACAGAGTTAAAATTTAGGATCAGTTTTTACTTAACACTTCTATTGTGTGATAAGCATTATTAATTACCAAAGGAGATAAAACATAAAAAGCAATCAGATACATCACCCTTTACCCAACCCAACAGCTGCAAAATATACATTCTTACTTGTGTGCCGGGAACATGCACCAAGACAGAATAGACACTGGGTCATAAAATAAGGCTCAACAAAATTTGAAAGACTGACATCTTACAGAATATGTTCTCTTACCACGATGGAATTATACATCAATAAAACATTCTAAAATCTCCAATAGGGGGAAATTAGATACTTCTAAATAACCCATGGATTAAAGAAAGAAAATGACAGAGGAAATTAGGAAATATTTCTAACAAAATGATAATGAAAAATATATAACTTCGTATTAGAAAAGAAGGTTTAAAAATCATGTTAAGTTTTCTTCAGAAACTAGAGCAAGTGCAAATTAAAGCCAAACTAAGTATAAAGAAAGAATAAATAAAAATAAGGTAACTCAATGAAATGGAAAACAAACAATAAAGAAAATTAACAAAGAATAAAGGCTTCCAACTTTTTTCTAAAGTGTTTTGGTTATTCTTTAAAATTTCCACACAAATTCTAAAACAATTTTCAATTTCTACAGAAAAACCTGCTGTGGGTTTTTTCTGCCCCAATAACAGGTTTCTTGAGATATAATTAATTCACAATTCACCCCTTTAATGGTGAACTGCAACCAATTCAATGGTGCACTCATACAGTTCACTCAAAATGTACAATTGAAGAACAGTTTTTTGTAGTCACAGAGAAGTTGTGCAATCAACACCACTCCATTTTAGAACATTTTCATCTCCCTCCACTCTCCATGCCCTGTTCCCCTTCCCCTCAAACCTCAGTCATTAGCAGCCACTCCCATTTTCTCCCAACCCTCAGCCCTAGGCAACCACTAATCTACTTTTGATTTCCATAGATTTGCTTATTCTGGATATTTCAAATAATGACATCATGTCAAATATGGTCTTTTGTGACTGCAAAAATGAAAACAGAGTGAAACACTACTTTAACCAGCTGGCCTACTTAGTCTATAACAAAACAACTGAATTATGCTCAATATAAAGGATGGGAAGTCCCTGATGTCTAAGACATTGAAAAATAAACACCATGTAGGTTGAATAACAAATCTTTTTCTAGAATAGAAAAAGATATCCTGGGGAGGAACAAAGAAGGCTGGTGGATGTGGTCAATAGTCAAAAACCAAAGAAAAGGAGAGGTGTTATGTTGTGACTTCTGAGGAGATTTGAGGGAGGAGTAGTAGTATGTGTTTTTATGGAGAAGGAAATAGCAACCCACTCCAGTATTCTTGCCTGGAGAATCCCATGGACAGAGGAGCCTGGTGGGCTACAGTTCATGGGGTCACAAAGAGTCAGACATGACTGACTAACACACACACACACATGGCACACACACACACACACGGCTTTTAAGGAGATTTAAAGAGCCTGGTGGGCTACAGTTCATGGGGTCACAAAGAGTCAGACACGACTGACTAACACACACGGCACACACACACACACACACACACGGCTTTTAAGGAGATTTAAAGTCAAGGCAAATGAAATGAGCTCTAAGTGATTCCTTTATAAACTAGAACTATTTAGGAAATCCGCTAAGAACAAGGAAGAGTATTTGTTACTGTGATATAGCATGTCACTTGATGGTTTTCATATCATGTGTTTAAATAAAATGTCAAAATACCAATGCTTTGATTAATATATATCACTATATTATCATTTGATTATTTTTTTATTTTATTTTTATTTTTTTATCATTTGATTTTTAGTAGCATTTGGTATATATGGACCACCTCAACCACACTCGGCATCTAATATGAGATAATTAAAAAAATTTTTCCATTTCAGATCATATGAAAAGATCAAAGGCAGAAGACAAACAGAACATAAAATTTCAATCAGAACAAAGAGAAAGGCAAGAGCACTCAACTTTGGATCCTGGGATATATGGAATATCTGCAGAGAATGTGGGTAATCCCTAAGAATCTGCTGAGAATATTTGGTGGAGGGGCGGGTGTCATCTAATCCTTGTTAGAAATAACATGGATCTGTATGAAGATGACGGAAGTTTTAAGAAATGTCAAAGGCTGCCATACATTTGGAATAACAACAGGAACTGTACGCAGAACAAGAGAAGGCCTTTGCTTTGGAGAACTGCCTAAATCCAACCAGAGGCAAGTGTGGCAGTTTTGGGGGAAGTGACATGGCAGAAAGAATAATCAGCTTGAAAGCCTAAGCTGATGTAGTTTTTAAGCACTGTGACATATTAAGCCATGGCTTTTCATGTTTACTTTTAATGGAATAGTGTAACAGTATAATAACTTTACCTTTGGATTCTTGCCCTCTTTGGCCAATAATGCCCGAAGTCTTTCTTGTGAAGGGGGTGCAATGAAGATAATGTATGGTTTCAAGTCTGAGTTCCGTAGAGTCTTCAACGACTGTAAAGCAAAGACAGATCTGAGAGTTTGATATTGAAACTCCAGCTAAAAACCTTGGTTTATCTATTTAAAAAAAATAATTGTAATATATAGAACTATATGTAACTTTGTCATGTATTTTCCAAGTCTTCTATAGATGTGTTGTCACACTTTCATAATTTAAAAAATCAAAGAAAAATAAAAAACAACAGAAAGAAAAGATCCTACCATTCAATATAAGAATATATGGTGTACCAAAAGTGAGATGGAGACTTAACATGATGATAAAATACCCTGCTAATAAGATCATACACAGATTATAGTAACATTAAAAATCCATTTTGAAGGAATTACAAATGAGCAGTCACCTTAACTATATGCCACAATCTAAACGCAAAAAGAATCAGAGAAAAACTTCACATACACATACAAAAAAAAAAAAAATCTGGAAAAATACATCCAAGAAAAAAAAAGCAGACTATCTGAATTAAAAAATTATAGTTTTTCACCTTGCCTTTTGCATGACTGTGTCTCCCTAAAGTGAAGCATTCCACAAAAATGGGGATTATATGGACATGTCCTTTTCTATCTAAAAACAGTAATTAAGACAACATGCTTAACTACTCTTAAGTTCTTTGGTAATTCTGTTAGCCAAAATAAAGAATTCTTAAGGAATTTAGTAAAAATAAAAACATCGATGCTTTTCTTAAATCTAATGTTTATAATTGAATAGCAAAACTAATAAATAAGCTCTTTTGTTCACTAAAAAATAAAGAAAACCTAATTACTATTTCAGGAAAGCCATTTTGGAGTCAATTTTCTCTCATACACATCTCTTTAATAACCACTGCCTGTATCTCCTTAGTTGACATACAAAGTAGATTCCGCCACATTAAGGAAAAGTTTTATGCTAAAGCTGTACAATCAAGAAAAAAAATCACAACAAACACGATCTTAAAAATACAAAATTTCTAAAATTATTTTTAACAGAAATCTAAAAAGTAATTGTTAGTAATTTTTGAAGGTTTTGCTTTGTATGACAGATAATGGAAAGCAATGGCTGTTTCATTAGATACAACCAACCACTCATTACAGTACTAATACTTGAACGATGGCATTTAAAACCATAAAAATGACCTCTTACTATTCTAATTTTTCTCTTATGAAAAAGGAAAATTCTTTTATAACCTTTAAAATACTAAAGTACTACCAGCATAACAGTTACTGTATTTTAAGTTTCCAAAAATATGTAGATTTATATATAGGCAAGTATGTAATATATGTATTTTCCACTCTGAGGAAATTGAAAGTGATTTAGCAACCTGAGTTCATGTAGAGAATCAGTGTGAAAAATCTGTATGAGAACTTAATTAGGTCCTGTGATGCTTGGACCAAAATACAAGTTCAACACTCTAAACCAAAAGAGTTTTACCTGTGTACGAAGACTTAAAAGACATATTTTGCCCGAGTTGATCACTTGGCGTACAGAATCTATACTGGTTCCATACAAATTTTTCTCAAATTCACCATGCTCAATGAACTTTCCAGCTGCTATATCTGCCTCAAACGCCTGCCGTGAAACAAAGTGGTAATCTCTACCAGCTACTTCATGGTCTCGCCGATTCCGAGTTGTATCTAGGCAAACAAAATCAGGCAAAATTAGTTAAGCACAGATCAGAGCAAGGGTGAGGAATAATTCTGCTAGTCAGAAAAAAATTTTATTTTGTAATACAAATTAAAAAATAATGAATTAAGGAAATGTTAGACCCCCGTGTGTTTTAACATTGACTGGTTTTATTTCTAGATTGAGAAATAAACAAAACTGTGGTGTTAGTATCTTAGTAACAGTTACATTTAATATGTTTTATACTCAGACTCTAAATTACTTCATTTTGCATTTCATTTAAAACATTATCACTCAATTTTTCCATAAGATTAGGTACTATACAATGTTTAAACAGAAATTCTATGCTCAGAGATTAGGTCTAAAGTTCTATCTTCTGCATCAGTTAAAAAAAACAGGAACTGATTCCATACTGAACAGTGGATTATAAAAAGCCAAAACTGAAATTCATTTATAGAAAGTAATTAGTACCATATTCTCAGAAAAATGGTACTCAAGAATGACTATCTTTAGTAGCAAATTCTCAAAAGATTTTAAACAAAGTTCCTATTTCTTGGACATCACTGTTTTGAGGAAATGGGTAAAAACTTTCCCTACAGTTAGGTTCTAAACTGGTACGCTGAAATGCACAGGAAAACGGGAATGCATCCAAACTTACGAGGAACTGCAGATGCAAAGCGGTCTTTCTCTTTGTTCATGAGCCTCTGACGCAATTCATTCTGGCCACAGTTCTGTGGACCAATCAAAATGATAGGTCTTTTCCTATTTGCTGGCTGATGATAAAGTGACATTTCCTCATAAGTTAAGATCTCTTCATTGTCATAATCTTTGAAAAAAGGAAAAGTTAAGCCCTTCAGATAGAATTACTGCTGTATAATAAAGATATATTTATATATAAACCTATTTATATAAATATATAAAGGTTTATTTATATATACTCATAATTCTTCCAAAAAATTGGGAAACAGCACGTTATTATTGTTAAAAATACAACTTTTGAGATCAAGAAATTAATAACTGGGTAACATTATATCATAAGTATTTTCTCATGTCATTATATCCTTGGCAGGATATTATGAAAATAAATCAAACAGTATATTACTCCTTCTAGAAATGATTACTGCTTCTCTTGTTTCACACTGTGTTTGAATGTTTAATACAATATAACTGTACTGGTTCATATAAAATAGCTAGTTTGCAGACAATATTTTGACAGAGTGAGGCACTAAGGTATAAACTAATGAGGATAATATCTGTCATTTTTATAAAATGGGGGATACCAATATTTTAATTTGAAGGTTAGTTTAAGGAGCAGAAAATTGTGTATGCTGAAAACAATACCTGGCACAGATAAACGTTTACAAACAGTGCTGCGACCAGTGTTAATAGAGAATGCTGGAATGCTTTTCTTTGATTATATAACTTGAAAACACAGCATACCTATGCTATCCAGCTTCCTACATTTATGTTTACCTTATTCTGGAATACTAATACTAACCTGTGATCATGATTCAAGAAGAGGTATAAATTATAACTGGTACACTAACATTTCTAAAGCTGTAATCTAGATGAAATCAGACTTATCATGTGGTAAGAACAAAGGCAGACAACTAGTGACCTGTCATCTTCTCACTCTCATTACTTCACCTGACTGCTACTGCTAAGTCACCTCAGTCGTGTCCGACTCTGTGCGACCCCATAGGCGGCAGCCCACCAGGCTCCCCCGTCCCTGGGATTCTCCAGGCAAGAACACTGGAGTGGGTTGCCATTTCCTCCTCCACTGCATGAAAGTGAAAAGTGAAAGCAAGTCGCTCAGTCGTGTCCGACTCTTCGCGACCCCATGGAATGCAGCCTACCAGGCTCCTCCGTCCATGGGATTTTCCAGGCAAGAGTACTGGAGTGGGGTGCCATTGCCTTCTCTGCCACCTGACTAAGTAAGAGCATTAGATGTATAGTCAGATTATCAACTCCAAGTTCCAAGGGAGAGGGGACCATCTTAAGCTTGTCAGTGATTAACACAGAGCACAGAGTAGGAACTCAAACTTTACTTGTTTAAATTCCAACTCAACCATGTATTACCTGTAAGAACTTAAACAGGTGACTTTCATATCTGAACTTGAATTTACTAATCTGTAATCTCAAGGAATTTATTTTGAGAACTAAATGGATGAAGGCTATTTCCCCTTGAATGGAATAGTTATTATAAATGATAATTATCATTAATAAAAATATTAATTTTAATAACAAATTAGGAGCAGAAATGTAAATGTGAAGCATTTCCTTCTCAAAACGCTTTTCCCTCTGAAAAATCTAAGTTCCTTCTTCTAACATGTACAATCAGACTGTGGAGATATTTTGATTCACAGACTTAGATTTGCAAATTTCCTGCAGTATAGTAGCTTTTAGAGCTGAACCAGTTAACTCCAGTGTGTTTCAAAGGATAAAGAAACAGAAATTTTAATCACTTACTCAAGTATAGAGAAAAGAATTATAAATCCAATAAATATTCTTAGTTACATAATCTATCAATTAGTATTAAGGATATTTAATTTGGAAAAAAAATTTATTATAGTAGGTAGAATCTCAGGTTTAGTTTATATCAAAATTTTCAATAATCTGTAACATTTTATTTTCACTAGTTTCATTTATGCTGCCAAAAATTTTTAAGGTACTGAGAGAATAAAAATAAGCCTTATAAACTGTGTAGGAAGTTACAGAGTTCCTTTGCTTTATTATTTGGCTTGTTTCTAATGTGAATTAAAGAAGGGGTAGCAAATTCTAAAGCCCATCAAGACCAATCAAGAAGGTAATGAAAGCAATACATCAGGTTGGGTTTATAAAAAAATTGGATGTGGTGGAGACTGTTGAACTAGATAGGTGTCCACTATAAAGGCAACAGCCATCATTCAGGTTCAGCAGGCCACTGACACATGGGAATATAAGCCCAGTGTTATCAGAACTTTGATTTTAAGAGAAGCTAAAACTTAAAAAACTTTTAACACTAACAATAAACTAGAACAAAACACTCTCCTGTGTGCCTGACTCAGCCAGCAGACTTTATGGAGTGGGTTGCCTAGGTGAGATGAGTTACGATAGGCAAAATGTTCATTTTTTCCTTACAATACATCTATATTGTTAGAATTTGTTAGGAATAAGTATTAACTTTACAAATGAAGAGTTCACATAGGAAAAACATTTAAGAGAAAACTATCAATACAACACTATACAGCTACATCATACTTTTAATTTTTATACTACTTTTTCTCAGATTTCAAAATTTTGCATTACTCCCAGGTTTCTAGAAGAAAATAATTTTTGCTAAATGACTTTATTAAATACACAAATATGTTACATTAAGAGGCCAGGACTATAAATAAAATTCCCTAAAAATATAATTTAATTTCTTTCAAATGTTAGACATGGACCTCTTTTGGATATAAATATGGCTATGTCTGAGAGTGGAACTTACCATCATTTTTATTGGCATTATATAAAACCTTTTTCCTCTTCTTTTTATTCTTCTTTGCACACCATAGTTTTCCTGTTGACAGTCAGAAACATAAGTATAAATGTGGTACTTGTTTCCCTGAATAAAGCTACGTATTTCAAACTGAAGAACTCAAATAGTTTTAAATTTAAACTTATAGACATGTATTACATTGTTCATAGAATAACTTTTTCAGGGAAGTAGTTAAAGTTTTCCATTAATCTCACATTATAGACACATAATCTTTAATACTTAAATCCTGTCCTTTCCTAACAGTCCTAAGATAAGCAGCTTTGCTTCTCACATCCATCTTGCCATGAATACATCTTTCCTGACAGTTCTGATATGCAAATTTAAACCCAATTCCAGATGGAAACCCAAGAAACCTCTCATTAATGTCAAATATAAGAGTCCAACCTGATTTTTCTGGTTCCTTATCTTCTTCTATGGTTTGCTTCATGGCTTCCCTTTGCTGCTGAAAGCTTTTCCCTAGTAAATAGAGAAGAAAAAGAGTGAAACAGTTAAGACAAAAGGATAGATGAATTTTTTTTTTTTAAAATTAAGGGATGACACCAGAAGTTAACTGTTCATTTATATTCCCTTCTGAATCCTCCTGCCACTACATAAGAGTATGTCAACTATGATTATAAGCTCCAAATGTTTAAGGTGTTAAGTTTCAATGTGGCTCTCACTCAATCCTAGGACATGTATTACTAGACTACATATCATGTATTTGAAAAGATATATAATAAACAAAGGCTAGAAGTTTTAATAGTTCAGTATTTACAAAGCTTTCCATTTAGCATCTGCTATGTGGAAAGTACTGTGCTGGATCTTACAATGGTTCTGATCATTTGAATTATGGCAAATCAAACAAATTAAGAGTAATCTTTCCAAAATTACATAAAATTCATCAGTTTTTGATTCAAAGACACCATTCAATATATTCTCTTACATTTACTGTATTTAATTCCTCTTTCTTTGTATGTATGTATATGTTTTAAAGATTTTTCATTTCTACCTTAAGCTACCCATGATAGAAATAAATGAAAAAACCTATTATGTTTTTCCTCTTAGGATTAAGATTTCAGTATAGGCTTTCAAGGTTTCTGATTTTCATCTTATTTTCAGAGATTTAACTTAGAATCAAGTATATTTTTTCTGAAGGATAAAAGTGGTTTTAGTTAGAAAATTCTGAATTAATTTCTACTTTTATACTTTATTTTTATATCTAATTCTTTCCAATTCAGGCCAGAGATTCTTAAAAAAATCAATAAGCAAATTCCATCTATGTTGGAATAATCTGTTGAACTTAGGGCATTTTATAAGACCACAAGCAAAAAAGGTTAATATTGAGTTTGAGACACATAAAAAGCATTAAGGAAAATCAGGTTATCTCCAGAAATTGTACAGCCTGATTGTGTTTCTAGATAAAAACAAGTAACTATGGCTAGAGGGAAATTTTTAACAGCATTAAACTTTCTTAAAAGTATGTGACTATAACAGATCTAGAATATCTAACAATAATTTTAATAATTTACATATTAAATATCTTATTATACTTCCCTTGGTTCTATTTCCCTCATTCTACCATACCCACGTCCTGAGAACTGTAGAAACAATTTGTAGGAAAAATTACATCTACATATCTCATTCCATTAAGTATCATCTTCACACTTTAGAAGAAATATGTTTCCATAATAATCTTAATGTCCAATATGAGCTAGTTTTATTTTAGTATAGTCTAAATTAGAGTTTTCTTCAATGAAAAGATAGATGCATCTTATTTCTACCCTCAGATATCTTAGAAGAGATCAATTCAGCAGTCTTACTCTTTTGATTCTGAATAAAGTCACACATCTTTAACAAATTCCTATCTAGATATCAAGTATGATGCGCCAGTTGATAATCTACTGCTACAGTATAAGTTTTGTTGCCTTGATGTTTCTGTTGTTCAATACTATGTTGCCTTGAAAACAGGGTTAATTTCAATGCACCTACAGTGAACAGTAGGACAAATGGGAGTGGTTGATGAGATTATATAATCCCATTCTAAAGCCCAACAAACTGGTCAGACTTACATCCAAGATATTTGTATTACAGATACAACATAAAAACCCAACAAAATGAAAAAGTACATCATTTTTTAAAAGACATAAAAAAGTGAGTTTTTCCCTTTGAAGATTTGTATTTTAAATGTGTTTTTAAACTTTGTACTTTCTACCATACTGTCTTTTACCTGGAACGAGCCCAGCTAGAGGCTGATTATCTTCATCTCCTTCCCTGTAGGCTTGCCACCAATTTGGATCTTCTTGACTGATTACATGAAGTATATCCCCTTTTTGAAAAGACAGACCTAACTCTCGACATGGAACATAAGGGTCATCTGAGGGGTCGTAGTCAAAATGAGCCTTTACGTGGATCTAAACAATAAAAAGGGTAAAAATAAGGACAATAATGAAATGGCAACACAATGTTTAGCATAAATGTGAGCGTTGTAATTTTTCATCAGCACAAAGATATTACGAGTTGAAAAAAATCAAGGTTCATTTAGTTATTTGAGGGCAGAATTGTTTTCAGGCTCATCTGTTTTCTTCAATTAAGATAGTCCTGTTGATTGCAAACATGTACAAGAGTATGCAAAACACTGCACTGTTACTGCTAACAAGCTGAGATGCCAATAGGCCTTAAAACTTTGACAGAAGCAGAAGGAATGTAATAGAGAGTCCCTCCCTCTCCATTCCTGACTTGTGAAAACAATGACTCTGCAGTAAGGTATGTAGTTTCTAAACCACTATTACCAGGAAAGGTAAACTGTAAACCTCTCCACATCTGTCACCGAAGCAGGTGAGTGTCAGTTTCCCTGGTGCCATCATCTCTTCTTGACCACACTGTCAGTGCGACTGTGTCTTGATTGCTCAGAGTCTATTCTAAAGGACTATGTCTAGGTTCATATATAATCAACCCCAAACTGCTAAAATTATCAAAATCAAGTTTATAACCAATTCCTATCATGTTCTGTATGTAGGCATTGAAATGCTGTTAGTGCTACAAGCTAATATTTTTGCTAACTATACTTTGCACATCTAAAACCTGCTATGCTCTCACCACTAAAAATAGGTAAGAATTCACATGAACCTTATTAAAAGCTCAATTATTTCCTACAGTATTTTCTCCAATATACTTCTGTAAGTTATAACAAAGTATTCTTACTTCTTAAAAGGTATAAAGGAATCAATATTCTCCTTAATTCCTCTATCTGTAATTTTTATCCAACCTGGTCAAGTGGCATGTGGCATTTCCAAAATCTGCAGATATATGAAATCTGATAAAATTGAATTTTAGAGTTATACAGGGTAGTAGTAAGTCAAAACATAAGCTGAGAGACTGGGTAAAAAGATTATACAAACAATCTTATAATCTTGGCATAAGAAGCATATAATATATAGGATGATTAAAAAAATCTCTGCTTGTACTATTCCTATTAATCAATAATGCTTCCACATCTGTTTAAATTGTTGCTTTTTAGCTAAACAATCTTGGAAATCTAAATATGAAACTATAGGCATCATTTATTGTGGTGGAGAGTTCATTTTATTATCAGGCTTTTCAGAGATCTATGAAATCAGACTTCTTGTCAGCCTGATGGATGATTTTATCAAATCACTTTCTGAAATCAATACCCAGCATGCTGTTTTCAAAGTGTTTTGCTCAGAACACTTACTAGGATGTTTATTAAAATACTGACTTCTTATACCACATCTCAAACTTTCATCTGTATTTTAATTAAGTTCCTTGGATAACTGCTGCATACATGCCATTTAAGATGTACCCTAAAATCTTAGGGAGTTACTATCCTGAGGGAAACTAAATAGACTAGTGAAGATGCTATATCTAAGTCTATGACCTTTGCCAGAGGCAGGCAAAATCACCCAGAGATGTTTTTCTCTCTACTCTTGCTTAAGTCTTACCCCTTGACCATTCAGATTTAGTTGGTTTGGAATGAGGCCCCTCATGTTGACTGGAAGAGGAGAAGAGAGGACATACTTTGTTTATGTGACAAGTTTATTTAGTGCTGTTTAAAATGTACTCTAAAACTGAGAGCAAAGTTTATTTCACATCAAATAAATTAACCATCTGACTGAGTTAAAGTCTGAGTACTGCCTTAACACATACTATGTGACTTTTTTGTGACTTCTATCTATATATAGGCATGTATTGTTTTATTGTGTTTCACTTTATTGCATTTTGCATATATATATATATATATGTAAATTGAAGGTCTGTGGCAACCTTGTGTTGTCAGATGAAGGTGAGCATTTTTAAGCAAAAAAGTATTTTTAAATGGGTGTATATATGTTGTTTATTTAGACACAATGCAATCGTACTCTTCGCAAACTACAGAACAATGTAATTATAACTTTTACATGCAATGGGAAACCAATAAATTTGTATGACTCATTTTATTTCAGTGATCTGGAACTGAACCTGCAATATCCCTTAAGGATGCCTACAGGCATTCCACCGCAATTCTTATCAGTTCTAGAAGTTATGTCCAGCAGTCTTACCTCTGCAGTTCAGGGTAGTGGCTACTTTTTTTCCTTTCCTATACAAAGGAAAACAGTCTCTCCTTTTTAAATGAAGGAGAGACTCTGACCCCTACAGGAAAGCTCCAGGGCTTCACCATGGAGTAGCATCAGTACAGTATATCTGACCAAAACAATGTTTGGTTTCTAATTCAAACAAAATCATTTGTTTAAATTTTAAATGACAGGGTTGTTTAGACACAATTATCTTCCACCCCAACATTTTTCTCTTTGCCTCACTGGTGGCTCAGTGGTTAAGAAACCACCTGCCAATGCAGGTTTGATCCCTGGTCTGGGAAGACCCCAAATACCTTGGAGCAACTAAGCCCAAGCGCCACAACTATTGAGCCTGTGTTCTAGAGCCCAAGAGCCCCCAACTACTGAAGCCTGCTTGTCCTAGAGCCCGTGCTCCACAACAAGAGAAGCCACCACAATGAGAAGCCTGTACACCACAACTAGCGATAAGCCAATGCAGCAACAAAGATCCAACAAAGTCAAAAACAAATAAATACTAAGGGCAGCATCAAGAAGAGCCTTTGCAATGTCAAGCAACAGTTTTTAAATTCCTCCTCTTCATTCTAAGATTTCTCCTCTCTGATGCCCATTCAAGAAGGAATAGTTTTAAAATAATTTTATTTATTATTTATGGCTGCACTGGGCCTTTCTCTAGTTGCAGCGAATGGGGGTTACTGCAGCTCAAGGGCGTCTCATTGTGGTGGCTTCTCTTCTTCTGGAGGACAAGCTCTAGGGCTTGTGGGCTCAGCTGCCCTGCAGCTGTGGGATCTTCCCTGACCAGAGATCAATCCGGTGATCCCTGCATTGCAAGGTGGATTCCTAACCACCGGACAGACCACCAGGGAAGCCCAAGAAGGAATATCTTTACTCGTTCTATTCCATATTTAACAGGAAAAATCTGGGGTGTCTGTGGGTATTCAATTGATGTTTAGTAGTAGGTACACAAAAATATGAACCTTAGGGCAACAGCAAACTTAATAAAGCAACTGTTTGAACCTGAAAAGAGATGTCTATCTGTTCACTGTCCATACTGTTCACTGAAATTATTAATATTTTTCATCTTCTGATAAAATATATAAACATTTTACTGCATTATAAAACTTAAGATCTTCTTCCAAATGAGAAAAAAATTAAGGTGAAAATTATATAATACATTCTATACTTCTAAGAGAAAAGTATATTGGATGGTAGTGGATCCCAATCTTTTCTTTCAACCTTATCTTCATAGGCTGTGAATAAACCTTAACCTATCATTTTTTAAAATGTTTAGAATTTTTTGCAAACACATGAAGTATATATAAACAGACTGCTCCCTTGACCTGATCTCCCCACAATAAATACAACTACAGCCTAGATCTCTCTGTAGAATTCCAGAATGATGGCTCAGTGGTAAAGAATCTGTCTGCTAACGCAGGAGATGCCGGTTCAATCCCTGGGTCAGGATGATCCCCTGGAGAAGGAAGTGGAAACTCACTCTAGTATTCTTGCTTGAGAAATCCCATGGACAGAAGAGCCTGGCAGGCTATAGTCTACGGGGTTGCAAAAGAATCGGACATGACTTAGCAACTCAGTAACGTACTTAATTCTATGGATTTGATATCTACACCTGAATGCCTCTCTGGTAACTCCTCTTGATTTTTCTCCCCAAACCAGTTTTTCTTCCACATCACCCTTCAGTAAGCAGCACCACTATTCATCCAGTTGTTGAAGCATATTTGCTTCTTCCCTATCCATTACTCTCCACATTCATTAAAAGGTCCTGTCATTGCTACTTCCAGAACATAGCTTGCATAATTTTCTCCAGTGCCACTGCTATCATATTTAAGCCATCATCATACTTTATATTGGCTTCAGCAACACTTTCCTAAATCTCCTTGCTTCCATTGTTGGCTCTAGTAATCCAATTTCTACCTAGCAGCCAGAGGAGTTTTGTTTTTAAACACAAATCAGATGTTACTGTATTTGAAATCCAAACTCCCTGCCATGGCCAAGAACTACCTGACCTGGCCCTACCTACCTCTCAAGCCTCATCTCTTAGAATTCTCTCCCCACCTTTCTACTCCCTCACTTGGCTCCACTCCCATGGGTTTTCCAAACACAAAATTCTTTGGAAATTATACCTGAAAGTTCTTCTGGCAGTTAACAGGCTTGTTTTCATCTCATCCTACCAGGTCTCAGCTTCATATTGCCTTCTCCTGGAGGCCTTTCTTGCCAACTTTATATAATCAATCCCACACCTCTTTTTTTATTCTCAGTGTTTATATTTACTGATTGCCATCTCAACATTTATCCCAAAATATAACATGTTCATTACTACAAAGTGAGCATTTATTTGCACAGTGCCTAGTACACAAATGGGATAAAGTAGATATTCATTGTAAGGAAAAAATCTATTTGGGACCCTTAATATTTCAATTATTAATACCAATGGGGTAGTGGCTAATTCTATGCTTTGTATCCCTGAACTATGATTTTAGCATTCTACTAAGTCTTTAAATTCCCCTAAAACTACATCTCTATCCTCCCAGCCCAGACCCCCAAAAATCAAGAGACTTCAGTCATGCTCCCAGTCTTTATAGAGTTATTAAGTCTCCTATAGGGAGAAGAGGGGATTTTCCTGGTGGTCTGGTGGTTAAGACTTTGCCTTCCAATACAGTAGGTACAAGTTCAATCCCTGGTCAGTGAGTTAAGATCCCACAAAGAAAGGCAATTTCAAAGAATGTTCAAACTATCGCACAATTGCACTCATCTCACACAGTAGCAAAGTAATGCTCAAAATTCTCCAAGCTAGGCTTCAACAGTATGTGAACCGTGAACTTTCAGACGTTCAAGCTGGATTTAGAAAAGGCAGAGGAACCAGAGATCAAATTGCCAACATCCACTGAATCATAGAAAAAGCAAGAGAATTCCAGAGGAACATCTACTTGTGCTTCATTGACTATGCTAAAGCCTTTGACTGTGTGGATCACAACAAACTGGAAAATTCTTAAAGAGATGGGATACACTTTACCTGCCTCCTGAGAAACAATATGCAGGTCAAGAAGCAACAGTTACAACCAGACAGTCAAGACAGTGTGGTTGTCATGGGTCAAGCAGGGAGGAAGTGATGAATAAGCAGAACATAGAGGATTTTTAGGGCAATGAAACTATTCTGCAGGTTATGATGGCAGATATATGTAATTATACATTTGTCAAACTCATAGAAAATACAACACCAAAAGTGAATCCTAAAGTAAACTATGAACTATGGGTAATAATGAAACCATCGATTCTCTAATGTAACAGATACACCATTCTGATGTGGGATGTTGACAGCAAGGGAAGCTGTGAGTGTGTGGGGGCAGGAATTATGTGGGAACTGTATACTTTCTGCTCAATTTTGCTGTGAACCTAAAACTCCTCTCAAAAATTGGTTTATTAATTAAGAAAAATGTAAACAGTAGCCATCATAAAATAAGGGGCATTAAAAAAAAAATCACTTACTACTGTTTCCTTGGCAGGAGGAGGCTTGATCTGTTGACTGGGAATCAGAACAAATGTCAAAGTACCATGCATATCAGACTGCAACAGAAAAAGCACATTATTTTAAAAAGCTGTATTTATGAAAATCATTCCATGATCTTACAATCAACAGTTCCTAAGCTGGACTATACTGGAACCTCAAGGAAACTTAAAAAAGAAACTGGTAAAGATGAATCCCATTTTATCAGGAAGCACAAATTACCCCTTTTGTGGACTCCATTATATTAGAGCTACCCAGGCATATGGCATGCAACAATTTTGGTCCTCTGGTCCACTGGGGAAAGCCACTTGGCCCTTAAGTCTTGGGTTTTTGTTTTCCATTCAGTTTAAGTTTAGGATGATTCCACAGTGAAGGGCTGGAAGATATTACAGCACTTCTGGCTTATCTACTCTGACATACATCGATTTTAGTACAGTAGAATTTGAAATGGTAATCGTGACTAGGATTAGAAAAGTGATGCAAATATACAAATATTCTTACTTCCTAGATGCTTTGTCTCTGTCATTCATTCTATATTCTAACTGCACATAAGTCTTACTTCTCTAGTATTTTCCAGTACAGTTGGCCCTCCATATTCATGGGCTCCATATCTGTGAATTCAACCAACTGCAGATGAAAAAAACATTCCAGAAAATTCTAAAAAGCAAAACTTGTTTTTGCCATCTGCGGACAACTACTTACATAGCATTTATATTGTATTAGGTATGATAAGTAATCTAGAGATTATTTAAAATATACTAGAGGATGTAAGTTACATTCAAATACTATGCCATTTTATGTAAGGGACGTGAGCATCCATGGATTTTGGTACCCACAGGGGCCCTGGAACCAATCCCCTTTGGCTATCAAGGGACAACTGTACACCACTGCCTGCCTTGTTCAGATCCCTCCAGCCTAGACAGTAATCACACTTACGGTCCTGACATAGTAGGGAGCGGTACTGAAACAGTACTCACTCTAGAGATAGCACCCAATAAAACAAGGTCTAAGAACAAGAACCACTGGCACTTTGTGCTTCCAAAGCAATGAATGGGACCAGGTAAAAACAAGAATGTGAGGATGTTTTCTAAATCTGACAACAAATGTCCGCATATAGGAGGAATTCTAATGTAACAACTGATATTAAGTAAATAAGACTATAAATGTGGTTTATGAATATATATGAGGTGATCATAGACTGGCCTCAAAAGTTGACTCTAAATTGCTGCCTGATTATACCAGCAGTCTAATAGAACTTTCTGAGATGACAGAATTCTGATCAGTGGACTGGAATTGCAGAATGCCATGTTCGTTAATCTACACTGTAATATGATAGCCATTAGTAACACACTGCTCTTGAACATCTGAAATGCGGCTACTGAGGGCTTCGCAGGTGGCATTGGTATGTTTAACAACCCACCTGCCAATGCAGGTAGATGTAAGAGATATGGGTTCGATCCCCGGAGGAGGGCATGGCAACCCACTCCAGTATTTTTGCCTGGAGAATCCCATGGACAGAGGAGCCTGGCAGGCTATGGCCCATAGGCTTGCAAAGAGTTAGACATGACTGAAGCAACTTAGCCTACATACATGAATGAGGAACTCAATTTTAAATTTTACTTAATTTAAATAGAAATAACCAGCACATGTAGCTAATGGCTATTATAGTGAACAGTGTAGAACTATACCATTGTTATTATCTAATACTGTTAAAAAAGCAAGGATCAATTGTAGATAATAAAATGAACAAAAAAATCATGAGGGTATGAACTTTGTTTTGTTACTGTTTCCCTAGCAGCTAGCACATAGGAGGCACTTAACACATATATTTTGAATGATTTAATGAGTTATTATTAGTGATTTCAGAGGCAAATAAAATGTACCTAACAGTATAGATAAAATTAGTAGTGTTCCCACAAGAATAAAGTGCTACTAGTAAATATTGTGGAAATAATTATATGTGAAAATTATGCTAGAAATTATATAGATATCTTAACAGTTATTTTTAAAATGCTTTTAAAATATTTATTCTGAAGTCTACTGAAGGAAACAATGTTTGAGACTGTATCAATTATTCTTCTCCCTGTGTCAACTTACCAACAAGTCAAAAACCTCATTGACATCTTTCCCCCGAATTTCAATGCCATTAATTTCCAGAACTTCATCTCCTTCATGTAACAGACCACTTTTTTCTGCAGCACCCCCTTTAACTATCCGACTAATGATGACAGAATCCATTTCATTACGAACTGTAGCACCCTAAAAAAAAAAATTCAAGTCAAATTTTTTTTAAATGCATTTTTATTTCCTCATTTTTAAATTCTTACTTTTCTAGCTAACAATATTAGCCTTCATTTATCTGGAGAAAAAAATTTATTTACATACAGTAACCATGGCAATAAGTCTGAAAGCTGATCATTTCCTCCACATTTTCTGCTTCGGAAGCATTCTATTTGTTAAAATTCTAAAATCAGACTTTTGAAGCATACAACAGCATAAAAATGCACTTGCTCAAAAATAAAGTGAAAGCATATAATCAAATTTGTTCTTTATATGGTAGATGCTATTCAAATGGTTATACTATATTTAGGTACAATTAGTGAACATGACTTGTAACTGAAAATCTTTTTAAATTCAAAATATCATGAAGAGATGAATACTAATCTGGTTAATAATAAAAATATTAAATACTATAGCTGTATCCAATTCACATTAAAATGTATTAAATATTTATGATACAAATCAGAAGCAAACTGAAATATACATAGTCAAAAAATGGAAATCTGAATAAAGCTTAAAAGTAGACAGTTTGTAACACTTTTCTCCTGAATCTTTATTTTAAAAATTTGTCATAACTTTTCCAATTTCTTTTTTTTTTGGTGGGGAATAAAACCTCATTACATAAACTGCCTTTTAATAAAATACAGTCCCTATTTCATGTACCATATTATGCAAGAAAATTTAAGATCTTAGGATTCAAGACTATTTCTCTGAAAATAAAAAAGAACAAAATTAAGGTAATAATAGCAGACTAACAGAAAAAACATTTACATATAATAACTACAAAATATTAACATTAAACAAAGCATACTTCTAAACATATGTGAAGTATGTCAGTAATTACATTGAATGAAATGATCACAATTTCTAACTTGTTTTTTTTTAAAAGCTGGAAGAATAATGAAGCAGATTACCTGTCCCTTCTTTGTTCAATTACTTCACAACCTATTTTTTCATCAAATTATGGATGAGAAAAGATGAACAAATTCTTCTCAGCCTAATAAGGAGTATGAGCAAGAACATAAAAGAATTCCAAAAAATTAGCCTCAAAAGAGAGAAACTACCAGAAATGTAAAGGGTCTTCAATTATACAGAAGATCTCCCTGTGGAAAGGATCTCGTATCAGAGATGTGGAACACTCACCAATGGAATATCTCGAGCCTTTTCTATACGAACTATTTTTACAGTTTCTCCTCCATATTGGCCAACACTTTCATAAACTCTCTCATCTGTAATAGGCTCTAGCTGCATTTCCTGCTCAGCAACCTTATCATGGGCCAGTAAAAGTGCCTGTTTCAAAGAAACCCAAAGCATTTAAAGTAACAACATGACTTATTTCTGGAGAGAGATTTTAACCTAATCATGTACAAAGTCTCCTGCTCATTAAACATTTAAAAGTGCTATATATATATTCAGATCTGTTTCCAAATAAAGTACAGATGCAGCTCTGTATCTTTTTTAGCTAACTAACATGTGTTAGTTACACTAAGAAATACTCTAGGATGAGTTATGAAAGTCTAAAATGCTTATTAAACTTCATAAAAACAGAATCACTTTAAGGGTCCAACATTATAATTAAAATTTACAGAAAAATATAACCAAAAAGGAGAAATTTGTAAATAAGTTGTTTCAAAAATATTGTGGTTAATTTTAAGTAGAAAAGTATATAATCCAACAATAATTACTTTGTGATGTAAACAATCAAAGCTATGTTTTTTTAGTCAAAGATACAGTTTTTCCAGTAGCCATGTATGGATGTGAGAGCTGGACAGTAAAAAAGGCCAAGCACTGAAGAACTGATGCCTTCGAACTGTGGTGCTAGAGAAGACTCTTGAGAGTCCCCTGGACAGCAACAAGATGAAACCAGTCAACCTTAAAGGAAATCAGTCCTGAATATTCACTGGAAGGACTGATGCTGAAACCTAAGCTGTAATATTTGGCCACCTGATGCGAACAGGCGACTCACTGGAAAAGACCCTGTTGCTGGGAAGACAGAAGGCAGGAGGAGAAGGGGACGAGAGAGGCTGAGATGGTTGGATGGCATCACTGACTCAATGGACATGAGTTTGAGAAAACTCCGGGAGATAGTGAAGGACAGGGAAGCCTGGAGTGCTGTAGTCCATGGGGTTGCAAAGAGTTGGACACAATTGAGTGACTGAATAACAACAACAATCAAAATAGGCTACATAATATTTGAGCTCTTTGTTAGTCCAAGAGACTGATTCAAAGTGATACTGAATGCTGGAAAAACCACATATATAATGTTCTGTCCATTTCCTACCTGAATATGTGGAGCATTCAGCAGAGCAGTTAATTCTTGTCCTTCCTTCTGGTGAACTGGCTTCAAAACAGTTTGTACCTAAGAAACAAAGATTATTCCTAGGTTACAGAAAAATATGACATTTGTACAGATTTTTTAAAAGGGTAGGATTTAAAATTGTAAAAACTATTTATTTGTGAGACAGAAAAGCACTAGAAAGAATTATCATTTTTAAAATGTTTTTTCTCAGAATTTTCAATCTTACCATGATTGACAATAGCATTTTTATTTATGACTATGAATGAGGCATTTCCTTCTTGAAAATTTCTGCAAATATATTATAAAATAGACTAATAATTATATAAGAGAAAAGCTAGTCTAACAGTTATGCTATTTTATATTTTTAATCATACATTTATGTAACTACATTTTCAACCAGAGAGGATATTTTAGAGTTAGATTAACAAGATAAATTTATATGAGAGTGACAGAATAACCACTATACTATAATGAATTATATTAAAAATTTTCCTCAAGTCAAGCAATTCTTCCACTCTTAGTATAAACTCCACTTGATTATGAATTTCTTTTAGCCTGTTTCCTTACTCATGGCTCTTAAAAGATTGAGATAATCCATATAAACTGCTTAGTACATTACCTAGCACACAGTAAATTGTTATTTTAATATATTTTTAGATGTGAGTTACTCATATTTTAAGATTTCTATATTAATGTTCATAAAATGAATTGACCTCTACTTGGTGAGTATAGTCACATATACTGGTTAGCTATTTGTTGTTAGTATCTAGATTATATTATCCAAGTACAATCAGATGGGAAATAGTCAATATTTATGTGTGAAAACAGTTTATTTAACCTATGTTCCCTAATGTTTTGAAGGAGTTTGTAAAATTATCTGGGTCTGGCAGTTTTTTGAGGAGTAGATTTCTTTCAATTTTATCTACTGTTACTACTTTTTTCAGCTATCTGTAAGTCGCTTTTGGCAATTTTTATTTTCTTACAAAAACCACCCAGGTGATGGCACTTTCATACTTAACAATATAAACTTATAATTTGTTACAATTTATGCTTTTATCTTTGCTAACATTAGTGTTTTTTTCATCTAACTTGTCAATGGTTTCTCTATTTTCTTGTTCTCTAAAAAAAAGAAACTTTTAATGTTAAATCTATTTAAGTAATCTAATTCCTTTTTCGGTTTTCACTTACTTCCCCTTCTAATTTCTAATCACGTGAACTGTATGTTCAGTTGAATTATTTTCAATCTTTTCTTCTATCATAAATATTTAAAATTTGCTCTGTGGGCTATTTTTCCTCAAATATTATATATGTTCTCATTATCAGTATCTCTGATTCTCCTCCTTTTTCTATCCCTACTCCAGTACCAAAAAGAGCACTTTGTAACAATGCAGATTAACAAAAGCAAAATTATCACCATTGATGAAAATATAGAAATAAATTAATATATAATTTTTTAATAAAAGTTAACTCATGATTAAAATAGGAATCCAGTAATTCTCTAACAACTCTTATGGTTATTTTAAATAATTTTTAAAGTAATTTCCCTATTGAACCTAAGATAATAATTTTGAGACTAATCAATTTGAGCACAAGTAGATCACAGCAATGACAGCATCAGAACTAGCCTGTTCTCTAGTTTTGGCACCTAGAAAAGGATGTTTCTAAATATATATTGGGTTCTATATGTATTCAATACAAGTCACAAATCTTAGAAGTTATGTGTTTATAATAACTGATTATCCAACATAATTTAATCTCATCAGTACTGATTTATCTCAGTTTATAATGTATACTGCTTAAAATAAAACTATACTAAAAGTATTAAAAAAATTTCCCATTTAGCAATTTAGAGAAATATTCCTCTTACTATCTAAATATACAGCCATATAAATAAAACCAATGCTCTTCTTTTCATGGAACTGAGTCTTATTTCAGAACTAAGTATACTTTTTTTTTCAGGATAAAATACACGTTAAGTGAATTTTTCCTAACACATAAATTATCAACATGTGA
Organism: Giraffa tippelskirchi; assembly: GCF_054371585.1. Classification (NCBI taxonomy): domain Eukaryota; kingdom Metazoa; phylum Chordata; class Mammalia; order Artiodactyla; family Giraffidae; genus Giraffa; species Giraffa tippelskirchi. Next base: position 139,420,229 of record NC_137281.1, on the reverse strand, counting down.
TGAGTAGTAATTAATTCTAATGAACCTTAGAGTCACAGCAGTATTTTCCAAGAATACTGCCTCACTACCACTAACAATTACCTTGTATATGTCAATGAGATATTCAGAATACATACCTCCTGTGCAAGATCTTGTGCATTGGAGATAAGAGGAAATGGAGGACTGGCCTTGTTCATGTGTACTGTGACAGCATTGTGTATCTTAAACGCATTCTGGAAATCTTTATTTTGTACAAGTTGTAAAAGCAGTGAAATATCCTCCTGGCTCTGAGAATCTACCAAGGTATGTTGGATATGTTTAAGTGAAGAAAACAAGTCTTCCACTTCTAGTAGGAGAAGGAAAAGGTATCAAAAAATTAATTTTCCGTCTTAATTCCACAAGTGTTTTAAGATAAAATTTCTTGAATCAATAACAATATAAGTTTTGGAAAAAAAAACTTACCTATTTTTTGAGTGTCAAATCACTGTGATTTTACTGATTTTTAAACCACCAATAGTCCCATCACTTACAAACAACTTTAAAAAATTCTCATGGCATTTCCTTTTTTCATTTAACAGGACATTTAGTTTTCCCACATCATCAGTCTTTACAAAAACATATATAATGGCTCCTTGATGTTCCATTACATGTCTAAACTAGAACTTATAATAACCATTAGATTAAAATGAGCATTCAGGGAGCTTCCAATTTTTTGGTAGTGTAAGTAATAAGCATTTCTGTACATAATGATCATTGCTGTGTAAAAATATGTCTGAGATTCTGATGTTCCTTAAAATAATTCCAAGAAATGGCATTTTAAAATACCATTCTGACATTTTAAAAGCCAAAGAGTTTTCTAGGGAGGTTTTATTAATTCACATCCCATTACCAATATTCAAATATTATCATTTTTAAAACCCTTCCATTTCTTTAACAGGGATGTTGAAGCTTACTTGTATTTACCAAGCACTTCTGTGGTCCATAAGAACTCTTATGAACATACGAGTCTCCTAAGATGATACTGAAAAACTGGGGTATGTGTATGTTTGCATGTTCCTATTAGTGTCCATATGTAGCACATACATTTTTCTTGAAGGAGGTTATTCCAAAATGGGTAAGAACCACATGTTGCCTCTTCTCTGACCCCCAACAGGTAGATATGTGCTCATGTATACACTTTGTCACATTGCGGGAAATAGTTTTCTAATTTTTCTGTCTGATAATTTTATTTGTGGTAACTTTACTGTAGATATTTTTTGGCTATTATGTGTTAAAAATAATCCACCTATTCCTGTGTGATTTCTCTCACTGTCTCTATGCTTATAAACTTCTTCCCCAGGTCATTAAGTTTATAAGCATAAACAGTGAGAGAAATCACACAGGGATAGGTGGATCCCCTGGAGAAGGGAAAGGCTACTCACTCCAGTATTCTGGCCTGGAGAATTCCACGGACTGTACAGTCCATGGGGTCACAAAGAGCTGAACACAACTTTCACTTTCACAGGTCATTAAATGTTTACCCACATTTAAAACTTATGGGTTCTATTCCACAGGTAACTTCAATCCATCTAGAATTAATTTTGTATAGATTTGAGGGGAAATTTGAACTTCATTTCTTCCAAACAGTTAACCAATTATTCTAACAACATTTATTGAATAATCTCTTCTTTTCTACTGATTTATGATACAACCAAATTCTTATATCTATCAGGGTCTGTTTCTAGTCCACTGGTTTATCAGAACTGCAATCTTCTTCAAGTAACATTATAGTCTACACTCATATTGATTGACATGACAAAAACTTGCGCATTACTTTTTCAAAAATGTTTTGACTTCAAGTGAGCTACAAAATCATTTTTAAGATGCCTCCTCCCTATCTCCTATGTAGCCAAAAAGAAAAAACCTACTGAGATGCTGTCTAAAATTAAAACTATAAATGATTCTGGAAAAAACTTAATAGTAGCTACTGTCTGTGTACATCTGTGTCTTATATAGTCCCATGAAAAATAATAATTGAAAAAAAACCCTCTTGGTTTAAGTCTGTTAGTTTTCTTCATATAGGGCCTGCAGAAAGGTTATTAATTCTTATATCCTACTACTAAATAGTAGTTAAATATTTTATAGATTAGAATAGCTCTTTTAATCAGCTCTTCTGAAGTTCCCCATCTTCCAACCCTCACCCCAAATCAAAACTGCTGTAGTTCTCAAAAAAAAAAAAGTTTTCCAGTAACTTAAAATGTAGCCCCCCCCCAAAAAAAAGACAGGAAAAAAATCAGAAAGTCAAAACAGTCATCTGAACAACCTACAAAGTTGTGATCCAGAACCAAATAATTAGCTATAAGTTAATGATTTATCTACAAGAGGAGACAAAATATAGATAGGGAAAACTGAAAGATGTTGATCAAAGAGTACACACTGTCAGTTTTAAGGTGGATAAATTCTGAGGATCTAATGGGTAGCACGGTGATTACAGTCAATACTGTATTGTATACTTGAAATGTAGTGAGAGTAGATCTTAGGCATTCTCACCACACACACAAAAGGTAAATATGTGAGGTGATGGATGTGTTAATCAACTTAATTGTGGTATATTTTACAACATCAGATTGTACACTTTGGATACATAAAATTTTTTTGCCAACTGTACATCAATAAAGCAGTGCTGGGAAGAATATGGCATCAGATTTCATCAAATTCAAAGAAGTTACCACAGAAATTACCTAAGCATATAAAGAATTCTCAGAGTATGAAGAATTCAATATCCTTAAAGTATCTTTAGAGTAGCAATGGCACCCCACTCCAGTACTCTTGCCTGGAAAATCCCGTGGATGGAGCAGCCTGGTAGGCTACAGTCCATGGGGTCACTAACAGTCGGACACAACTGAGTGACTTCACTTTCACTTTTCCCTTTCATGCACTGGAGAAGGAAATGGCAACCCACTCCAGTATTCTTGCCTGGAGAATCCCAAGGACGGCAGAGCCTGGTGGGCTGCCGTCTATGGGGTCGCACAGAGTCAGACACGACTGAAGCGACTTAACAGTAACAGAGTAAAACAGGAAGACATTTTAAATATCTTAAAAGGAAGAAGAATTACAAAATCAACAAAGCAGCTGACTATACTCTCCTGAAGACTATAACCTTTCTGAGTAGATTATGGGATTTCCATTTAAAATTTTACTGTTTAAAGGGGCTTAGCCTGGTTGTCAGGGCAATGAGAAAATCAGAAGCTTCAGATTTCACTGCTGACAAATCAATAAGCAACTTTAGTCAGCCCCAAAGGTAACAATCTCCCTACTGTGTCTCTTCAAGCCCAGGGAGAATTAAATTTTTAGAGGCAAAGGTATTTCTGCATAATCTCTATGTACCAAAACCACCCACAAAGACACTAAAATATGGATATTAAAAATTTTTAATCTGTAGTCATACCTTTCAGCTATTTAACTACTGGTACTATTTTGTTACACTATATAGCCTTTCAGACATTTAAAAAATGCTGGTCTTAACCACAGAGACCACATTATAAATGCTGTTTTGCAATCTGATATTTTCCAATGTCTACAGAATAAATTCTTAGCATAAAATTACTTATCAGGGCTTCCCTTGTGGCTCAGCTGGTAAAGAATCTGCCTACAACATGGGAGAGCTGTGTTCAATTCCTGGGTTGGGAAGATTCCCTGGAGAAGGGAAAGGCTACCCACCCACTCCAGTATTCTGGCCTGGAGAATTCCATGGACTGTATAGTCCATGGGGTTGCAAAGAGTCGGACACGACTGAGTAACTTTCACTTATCAGATAATAAAAACATTTAAAACTTTTATACAGGTTGCCCAACTGCCCTCATAGATTTGTACTAACTCATACTGTTCCCATCAAAGAACTTGAGTGCCTGTTTCTACAAACAGACCAAATTTTTCATTTTTGGTGATCTGGTTAGGAAACCATGCATTTCTTTATCCAGTAGTCAGTTTCAATGTATTTTCACAAGGTGAACAGTCATTTATATTTCTTTTTCCCTCAATTTTCTGCTTATCTTTTGACCACTTATCTATTAGATCTTTTTTTCCTTAATGACTAGAATTACACAGATTTTATAAATATCCCTGCAGGCTTACGTAGAACATACTGAATATAATTTTCTTGCTATATCAGAACAATGGTTTTTTAATCAAAGGTATTTATGAGAATCAGGAAATTTACAAAGATACTTATGTCCTGAATTCTACCTGAAACACAATCAGAATCCCCTGTCATCTTTAATTATATATATATACACCTATATATTTAAGTTGATTATGTACTCTCAAGAACCAATGACTTACACGCTTTATTAACAGCAGTTGTGCAGTTCTAGCTGTAATATTTTAAGACATGATATACTTGGGAATAACTAAGGTACCCAAACCCATTTTCTTCTGTATTAAATAACCTTGATTGCTGTACTGAATTTTTGTGTCTGCATTACAGATATTCTACTTCCTCCTTTGTGACAAATTCTTTTATTGCCCTTTTTCACTTCTGTGGTAAACACAGCATATAATTTTCATTTTTAGGATATTTTAAATATATGTAAGTATCCCAAGGAAAAAGGAAAGTAAGATAGGATAATCTAAACTAGAAATGGCTTAATGAGAGATAAAACTAGAGATCACTGACCTTATTTCAGGAGATCAGATAACAGTTGAGATGCTGAGATTTTGCATGGACAGGAAATAGGCAATTTTTGTGGTTAGTCCAAAAGGGATGATTGCTTTCAAGTTCTAAGAAATGAGTAGCCTTCTCATGTTAATAGGAACTCAGGTAAGGAATACGGTTCCAAAGAAAGATAAAATCTGGTCAATCTGTCCAAATTGTGCTCATACTGAGGAATTCAAAGACATAAAGACCATCCACGACAGTTTAAAATCCAGGAAAAAAAAATTTCAGGGTCAAACTGGAAATGTCTTTCTCTCAGGAAGTCAGGGACCAACATAAGATCTACAGGGCTAGGACAGATCTTACTTACGTAAAGGCTTTTGGGAGAACTTAAGGACTATGCCATGTGCCAGAAATTACAAATTTAACTGGATTTCACATTCAAATTTTGAAGGTTATCATCAAGACCAATTTAATCTTGTTAATTATTATCCTTTACAATTCCACTAACCTTTATGAAGTCTTACTCACATTTTTTGTTGTTTAATTAGTAAAAACTGTTTTCACTGAAATTATCCCTTTTTAGAAGTTATCTCCAGACTTAGTACATCAGTCAATGTTGCCAGACTACATTGAGATCACTTGCACTTAAGCTCAGCTTGTACAATAAAACATCACCAACCATTATTGAAAAACTACAAATATGTGTTGTTGTTGTTCAGTTACTAAGCCATGTCTGACTCTTTGCAACCTTGTGGACTGTAGCACACCAGGCTCTTCTGTCCCCCACTGTCTCCTGGAATTTGCTCAAATTCACGTCCATTAAGTTGGTGATGCTATCTAGCCATCAGATCCTCTACCATCCCTTTCTCCTCCTGCCTTCAATCTTCTCCAGCATCAGGGTCTTTTCCAATGAGTTGGCTCTTTACATCAGGTGGCGTGATACAAATTTGGCCTGAATTTCACATTGGTCACTGCCAATACTGAATAGAAAGATTTAGAACAATATCTATATTATAGGCATAAATACATATATTTTAATCCTCCTAAAATCTGACAAATTTTTCTCAATTTAGAAAAACCACCAAAACCTGAGACATACATAGTTCAGATCAAATCTCTTCAGATGCAGAAAATGAAGTCACACACAAAAACGGCACCTGGGTGAAGAAATGTTTTTCTTTGACTTCCAAGGAAATGCTTTTCCTGCCATGCCAAGGGATTTTAAAAAGATAAACATTATTATTATTTAGATTTTAGGGCTTGATTGTGATACGTCATTTATCTGCTTTAGAAAAGCTGACCTGAGATGTCTTTTCACCTAATACAGAATCATGTAATGTACACTGACTAGCATTTAGAGGTGCTTACACATTCTACTTTACCATTATCTGTAGACAGAATTTCTTCTAGTTAACTGTGTCTGTATATGTTCACACATATAAGGCACCCCCCAAATGCTACTTTTACAATACTGTTGCATTTATTACTACTATTTTCACCAAGTGTCTTGTGCTTTAAGTATTTTCTCAGAATATTTTATTTCAATTCTAACATAAGCACAATAATATGCTAGATAGTATACTGGGAAGGTTCAGCAAAAGAAACCAAAACTGCAATCTGTGAATGTAGACGCCATATAGCTTTTTGAGAAATATTGTAAAAACATCTTTGATTGTGTAGCACCAGCCTGGATAACTAAGTTAGATAGCAAATTTGATAAGTGTGATTTATGTGGACAGTTTTCATAAAAATTCCGTATCTGCTTTCATGGCCAATTTTGCTAGAAAAGTTTCCAGATCGTATTCTTAGGCAGGAAAGCTTCCTCACATACACTCACGCTTCAGGTTCAAATAAATTTCCATTAAAAATGTTTAATGAATAAACAGAACAGATTAAGTTACCAAACACTCAGAAGTTTTTAAAACTTCATTATAAGTAGCTTGACAGAAGATATGAACTAAACCACATGTAGTTAAAGAAGTATCTAAGAGAAAATATGAAACACTAAATGATAAAAACTTATTTATAAAGAAACATTAATTTCATCAGTTTATAAATTTAACAGACATTAAAAATTATGCTGCCTCTGTTCAATAGTTTTAAAGTCACATAGAAAGCAACAAATATCTATCTATATTATTAGTCTTAAAATATTGATTATAATGAATTTTATTAGAAAATTCTGAATGGACTTCTGATAAAGGGTCTTTTCTTTGATATTAAGTATGATGTCACAAAGAAAAATAATTGCTAGCAATATCTACTCAGGGATTCTCATTTCTGACACATTCATTCTAGTTTCATAAAAAAATTATTAATTTCGAAAGGTATTTTGTTGTAGGTTTAAAGAACTTTGTTTTTATAGTTTTTAAAAAACTTTTGTTTTTATATGGTATATCTTTAAAAGCACTTCATGTTACTCAAGAACAGCACATTTTCTACACACTTTAAGAAATGTTCCATTGTCTGATGCAGTAATTATATATGATACTTAAACAAAAACCACTTAAGTTATTTGAAATTCTGTGCAATTCCAGAGGAAATGAGAAAAATCTAATCAGATGCAACTAAATCCATTCTGTCAAATACGTACCTACTTCTACAATAATGATGAAGATAGACAACAGAGGACAGACTATAGAGAGAAGAGAGATCTCCCTATAGACAGATCAGAGGCTCCCTTCCCCATTCCCACACACAATAAGCACAAAGAAAAAGAACCGCATGGTTCTTTACGCAGAGAAGTAGAGACATAAACGGAGAATCACAGGGCTACTGAGAAAAAAAACAACACAATTGCAGAGCAGGGAGTGAGCAAAGAAGGGAGTACTGAGGCAGAGCAGTCCTCGGAACAAGGCAGGAGCGAGGTCAGACAGAAACGGGTACACTGTGCAGAGGGGAAGACAGATGCGGACATAACAAATCTGGCTTTGGTGATAAATTCTAGTTTGGAACAACTTCCCTACAAGCAAGTGCTTTATATCTAGTTCAAATTCCTTGTCCTGCAGTCTGATCCATTCCTCTTATTTGATGTTCCATAAACATTAAGTTTGCATCATCTGCTCTAACGTTTGATACAATAGCTAAATCTTGATCATTTATGTTGAAAGAAAAAGTATATTATCTAAAAGTAAGAAAAATCACTGACATTTGGTTTGGGGATAATTAATCAGCTGAATACACATACAGAAGTCCACAAACCCACCCCCTGAATGCTCCCTTTCCTCTTGGCCCTCTCCTGACCACCTAAAACGAAACAGAATGAAGACTCTAAAATAGGTAACAGAAAGCAATCACCAAGAGTTGCTCTATCTGAAAATTCTACCCTCAGATTCCCAAGACTCTGGCGAATTGTTTGGCTCTAAGAGTAAACAATAAAATTACCTAAGGAAGCTAAGGAATCTCCGTTTCTAAAGATCTTTTAAAAGCAGTGGAGATAACCATCTCCCCTGGATTAGTTTTGTTATCTTCACTTATTGCTATCATTTACCTCACATGAAAAGATTCTAGAGACCTATTCTAGCATTAAGATTCTTCCACCAATTCTTTTAACCTACCCTCAGAAACTTCTATATTTCAACCAACTTCATGACTTCTTCCTGAGAACTTATATTAAAGATTTCTTTTCTCCTAAACTGTATAGTCAAACTGACTATTCTGGTGAGGAACTTAATAGTATAGAGGATGAGGAAATTATGGGGCTTCCCTGGTGGCTCAGTGGTAATCTATCTGCCTGCCAATACAGGAGACAACGGGTTCCATCCCTGGGTCGGGAAGATCTCCTGGAGAAGGAAATTGAAACCCACTTCAGTATTCTTGCCTGGGAAATCCCACAGACAGAGGAGCCTGGCGGGCTACAGTCTACAGGGTTGGAAAAGAGACAGATACAACTTAGTTACTAAACAACAACAAATGAAGAAATTATACCAGTTGTACCAGACGTACTGGAAAGTACATCTATCCACTAAATTGAAATCAGAACTTCCACTTAGGAAATCCTCGCTTAAGTTGGGATGGGTAGTCTTTCCTTTTTCTTTTTAAATTTAAGGAAATAAAATTCACATCACTGAGCTTTGGTTTTCAGTGGACTAGGTTAAAAATAATCAGAAGCTCATGAAAGACTCTAAACAGTAAGTAATCATTAACACATTGGGTTACAAATTAAAAACAAATTCTAGACAAGTATACAAGCAAAGACAGTTGAGAGAGAAGACAGAGCAAACATCTTAGTTCCAAATGTAAGACAATGGAGAAATACCACTGAAATGATTACTGCTCAATCAGGTACAAAAACTTCATGATTTTTCTCTTGACAAAACTGTAATGAATTTGGTGAGCAAGAAAAAGATCTAAATTTGAGGTCAGAATATCTGGGTCCTGGTTATGGCTTAGATTACTTATTAGCTGCAATATATGTCACTGGAAAATCCATTTCAAATTTCTGGGCCTCTCTATAACATGACTGGGTTTGACTTGGATATTATTTCACAAACTTCTGTTAGCGATCCATTAAAAATGTATATTCTCTAACAGCAAATGAAACAACTGACAAAGAATCCATCTTCAAAATATATAAGCAGCTCATGTAGCTCAATACCAGAAAAGTGAACAACCCAATCAAAAAGTGAGCAGAAGATCTAAACAGATATTTCTCCAAAGAAGACACACAGATGGCTAATAAACACATCAAAAGATGCTCAACACCACATATTATTAGAGAAATGCAAATCAGAACCACAATAAGGTATCATCATCTCACATGGTTAGAACAGTCATCATCAAAAAGTCTACAAACAATAAATGCTGGAGAGGGTGTGAAGAAAAGGGAACCCTCTTACACCATTGGTGGGAATGCAAACTAATACAACCACTACGGAGAACAGCATGGAAATTCCTTAAAAAACTAGGAATAAAACTACAACACAACCCAGCAATTCCACTACTGGGCATATACCCTGAGGAAACCAGAACTGAAAGACACATGTACCCCAGTGTTCAATGCAGCACTATTTACAATAGCTGGAACATGGAAGCAACCTAGATGTCCATCAACAGATGAACGGATAAGGAAGCTGTGGTACATATACACAATGGAATATTACTCAGCTATAAAAGGGATGCATTTGAGTCAGTTCTAATGAGGTGGATGAACCTAGAGCCTATTATACAGAGTGAAGTGAGTCAGAAAGAGAAAGACAAATACCGTATATTAATGCATATATATGGAATATAGAAAGATGGTACCAATGATCCTGCATGCAGGGCAGCAAAGGAAACACAAAGAACAGACTTTTGGACTCAGTGGGAAAAGGAAAGGGTGGGATGATTTGAGAGAACAGCACTGAAACTTATACATTACCATATGTGAAACAGGTAACCAGGGCAAGTTTGATGTATGACACAGGGCACCCAAAGCCAGTGCTCTGTGACAACCTAGAGGGATTGGGTAGAGAGGGAGGTGGGAGGGGGAGTTCAGGATAGAGGGGACACACATATACCTATGGTTGGTTCCTACTGATGTATGGCAAAAACCATCATAATATTGTAATTATCCTCCAATTAAAATAAATAAATTTAAAAAAAAGAAAAAAAAATGTGTATTTATCTTTCAACCCAGTATGTACATCCCTATTTGAAATAAAGATTTATGAATACTTAATTGCAACATAATATACTTTAATGTTATCTATTTTATTCCAGTTCTTTAAAATCTTACTGGTTAGTAGAATGGCTAAAATTAAACAGATATATAATAATAAGCAGAAGTGAGAATGCAGAGAAACTGGAACCCCCACATGCTGCTGGTGAAAAGGTAAAATAGTGCAGGTACTGGGGAAGATATAGCAGTTCCTCAGTAAATTAAACAAATTACCATTTGATCCAGCAATTTCATTCCTAAGTATATATCCCAAAGAACTGAAAACAGGTATTTAAACAAAAACTTATATATGAATATTCATAACAGCATTATTCACAACAGATGAAAGGTAAAACAACCTAAATGTTCTACCAACCAGATGAATGGATTAAACAAAACATGGTTATTTCCCTACAGTAGAATATTATCCAGCCATAAAAAGCAATGAATTCCACAACACAGATGAACCCTGAAGACATGCTATGTGAAAAGAAACCAGTCACAAAAGCCACATACTGCATGATTCAGTTAGATGAACGATTCCAAATAAACAAATACATAGAAAGTAACGGTCAGGAGTTAGGGGGAGGAGAGAATAGGAAGTAAATGCTAATGGGCCCAGAACTTCTATCTGAGGTAATGAAAACACTCTGTATAATGGTGATGCCTGCATAATCTTGTGAATATACTAAAAACTCATAAATTGTACACTTAAAAGAGAATTTTATGGTATATGATTTAAATCTTAACAAAGCTGTTATTTAAAAAATGAAATAAAAAATTACTGGTTAAAATCCACAAGTTAATTTCTTGGACTAAAAGGTTAGATGATCTCTGGTGGCTTCTGGTTCTTATAAGTTAAATTTTAATCAAACTTACAATGTACAATATGCTTTTATATACATGCTTTATTTTCACTTGGTCCTCAAGAAAATACAGAAACTGAGACTCAGGAAACTGAAGTAACTTGTTCAAGATCAACAGCAAGTGACAGTAAAAAGTATTTAAACTCTACATTTGACTCCAGGTATCCCTGTACTTTCAATATGCAATGATGTCACACATTTCTGAACATACAATCATGCAAGTCTTTGCTAGGGTGAAAAAGTTAAAACCTATTGATACTTGTATTAACAGGTGGAATGAAGTTTTGACACATGGTGTCAAAGACCAAACAGTATAGCAGTTAAATTTTTTTCAGTAGAATTATGCATGTTTAATAACCAAACATTGTATAACTACACATATTCTAATGAATTTTTTAATGTTTATTTTAGGTTAGCTCTAATCTTAGCAATATGAACAAATCAAAAATTCATCCCAACATTTTAAATATTAAACTTAATACCAATAGGTTTGTTTAATCATTTCGCTTTCAGAAAAAAAGTCCCTCAAAGAATGGCTAATAAAGTTTGGAAATATTTATAGAAGTTGAGCAAAAATTTAATAGCAAGAATAATTAACTTCTCAGAAATAGTATGAACTCCAAGTTTATTGGCACTAGAATTTTTTTTGTTGACTTAAATAAATTTTATTTTAAAAGCCAATCAAAAAGAAGTTTATCACAATCCAGCACAATGCTAGTATATCCCATGATCAACCAAAAGTCAAATAACATTAGAGAGAAATGTGAAGAAATATTTTACTTTATAACATCAAATACAAGAATACTATTGACTTAGTATTAATAGTTTGAATATGCAGAGACACCTGGCAAAAATATGTAGGTACTAATAAAGACTGAAACACAGTATTATTAATATCATAAAAATATTTTATTTATCCTAGTTTTCTTCCCCTCAGTGTGTGTGTGTGTGTGTGTGTGTGTGTGTGTTTAATTTTTTCTTATCACTAACAGCATCTGGTGAAAACTAGAAAGCCCTTAATCACAAATTTCAAGACTCTCCTTTTCAGCCACAAAACCTATAGCTTGCTATCGGTGTGTGTTGAGTGGGTGTGTGTGCGTTTCCTAAGGTCTCTTCACAAATGTGATAATCAGAGTCATGTCTATGACAGACAGCAATGTGTCCTAGTTATTCCGTTTAAACAGTCTGTCTATTGCATTTACTTGTCCACAGTCCTGACCCCAAATCAGTTATCTGTGATTACAAAAATCAATGAAACAGTGAAAGCTATAAAGACATTTGAGGATGACCCTATTCTCCCTCATTCTACTCTAACCTGCATTCTGCTCTTTTCTCAGGATTTTTCTCACAAGGTAGTTTGTATCTTTACTTATGAAAGAGAACAAGACAATGATATTTCATTCATAGGAAGTTTTAACAACTCATGCCAATTTTAAGGAAGGCTCCTTAATGTATCAAAATTCTTATAATTTATGCTAGTAATATTAATTATTCATTTAAATTTCCCACATCACTATTTTTTAATTTTCAATAAGATTCTAACTACTTTTACACAAGAAAATTCAGTTCATCCTTTCCGAATATTTTCTATCAATCCATCCCTGCACGTTTATTATTATACAGTGCCAAGTTTATAAATACTTTAAAAAAATCACCACCCAGGCAATTAAAATATTCAATCTTTCCAATCACATTTTCAATTCTTTAAGAAGAATTTCCTCTACTCACAGATAAATGACGATGTATCATTTGGAAACTGAAGGCTCCCTTTCAGAGAAATAAATCAGTTGCCCCATCCTTGCCTCATTTAAAACAAGGTTGCTGTTTCTGGTTGTGAAAAAAGATGAGAAGTTGTCTCCTGGCATGTGCATATTAATCTAAACACTGGCAGGGAGACTCATACAACTTTAGGGAGTACTGTTGTAGTTTGATGCGTTAGCAAATTACAAACAGGAAAAAAATGTCTGGTACAAAGCTATTATACTTCATTTTAAAATGAAAACTTAAAACTGAGTACATCCAAAACCTGAAGATTTGACTGACAATAACAACTTTATAACTTATGGTAACTTTTCGTGCCTTCTACAAATAACACATTTGTGTTGAGTGCATTAAAATTAAATCTATCACTCATTTCTCAAAACACAAAACATTCTCCTTATCCAAGAAATGACTTATAGACAGCTGGTACTAAATTCCGAATTACTTTAAAATAAATTATGTAAAACAGCCTTAAGTTCAACAAAGATAATTTTTAAAACCACAGTGGGTTGCAAGTCGGAAGAAAATATAGTTGTCCTTTAACTACACTTGCAGAAAAACAAACCAAGCAACAGGTCTTCAATTTTCTGTGGTTACTCAAGAAAATAAATAAAAATTCCACAAGTGAATTCTGTTTCTTCATGGAGATTACATGAGTCTTGTCTACTACATGGACATTTATGCCTAATTCAATTAAAGTAAATGGACAAATACATTAATCTCAAAGAAATTTAAATAGAAACCCAGAAGACTCAAACTAGGCTTGGGTTGGATATATTACAATGTAAGTTTTCTCCAAGTCACAGACAATATTTAGAGGGTATTTTAATAAAAAATAATGAAGTGGTGTGAGATGATGCCAATAAGAGGCAATGAAATATTTTTACTCTAACAAAACTCTTAAGAAAAAACAGCATCAAACTCCTTCATATAAATGCATTTTTAAAATATGTACTCTTTCTGTTTTTACTATAATGCCTTTCATTATTACCATTTAGGCATTTTTTGCACACTTCATTATGACTGAATATATTTATGATTTCTTAAATCACAGAAAAGCATGCACAATGCTTTCTGTCAAGAAATATGAATCCGTTGTAAAGGTACAGCAAAGAAAAAGCAGTTGTTATGATGTAGCATAAATTGTTCTAGACTGCAATTAGTATATATGGTAAACATATATACAAATATGTAGTACATATGGTACTTTTATATACATAGATAGTAAATAAGGTATTTTTATATATGGATAGATAGTATATGGTACATTTATATAGATGGTAACTTTGAGTAAGTAAGAAAAAGATGTTGTACTCTTGGTAGCCAAGGCTCTGGTCCAGTGAGTGAAGAACAGGCTGGATGTCAGTTTCCACTCGAACCCTTTGCTCTTTGCAGTATACCAACTGCATATCCAGATTAGGCAAATTAAAACTTGGCCCTACTATTTAGTATGGAGTCTTACACAAGTGATTTAACTGAGGTTCAATTTCTTTTTCTCCAAAATAGGTATTACAGAGCCCTGTTAACACAGCTATTGTAGAAATAACACAGAAAGGCATTTGCTATAGCACCCAGTAAAGGATTCAATAAACAAATAAATGGCAAAACAACAATGAAAATTCTCTCCTTCCAAACTGAAGTATCTGTCTTTTCACATCTATAATTATAAATCATTAAGAAATAAAAATATTTCCTTTGAGTTAGCGTGGTTTTAGCGGAACACAAGTTAATGTACACCATTGACACTAGTTCAGAGATCTCTCTCTTGTGTGTAGAGCAAGAGAGAGCAGTAAGTTCAATGATAAAATACTTAAGTTTGGAAACACCCATTTGACATCAATCTCTCTTATAGATTCACAATGCCTATTAGCATTCTAAAGGCTAAAAAGAAGTACTGTAATAAGAAGCTGTTTAACTTATTTAACCCCTGTTCTCAAAGTCTGATCACAGAATTCTTTTATATCTATAAATACATCATGTGCATGCATGCTAAGTTGCTTCAATCATGTCCAACTCTGTGCAACCCTATGGACTATAGCCTGCCAGGCTCCTCTGTCCATGGGATTCCCCAGACAAGAATACTGGAGTGGGTTCCCATGCCCTCCTTCAGAGCATCTTCTGAACCCAGGCATCGAACCTGCATCTCTTATGTCTCCTGCACTGGCAGGCCCAGTTTCTTTACCACTAGCGCCACCTGGGAAGCCAATTAATATATCATAGCAGTAGTTTTTTGGTTTTCCTCACAAAATGAAATTTAGGAATAGTTAGTATAGGGACTTTAAAGCCATGTTTTATGTGCATTATGCCATAGAAATAACACCAAGTTTTTCTCATTAATAATTATTAATTAAAGAAAATCAAATCAATATTAAGCCATAGATATTAATTTTATTATTATTTCATAAACCTTAAAGAAATCAGAAATTCAAAATCTGAAAATTCCTTTTCAGTAATTTTTATGTAAAATTTGAGTTTGAAATGAAATGTGAATTTCAAGGCTTTAAAGGTCAGGCCTTATATAGGAATTTTTACTTCAAAGATTAAATATAAAAATCATGTTGTAGCATATATCCTGAACATTTAGGATACATGCTTCAGCTCTACATGGCTAACAGAAAACAAGTTATATGGCCTTTCTAAGAAAAAACTGATCCTGGTCTGAATTCAAATTGTTATTACTTTCATTCTTTATATCACTCTTTCTTCCTATACACATTTATGTTAAGTCAAGATAAACAACAGCAAAACATTTTCTAATTCTTCCACTGTTTTTACTTACCTAATATTTTCACAGCATAATGAGGACTTTCTAAGACAATTCCTTCCTCTGTATCAAATATAGGGTTATCTATTCCAGTTTTTGGAGGAATCTGGGCTAGTTTCTTAAGTCTCATGGAAGAATTAAGGTCAAGCTCTTGTTTTTTCCCTTCTTCCTCTCGCCTACGCCTCATGTCCTCTTGTTGCTGCCGAATACGTTCCAGCTGTGCACTTCGACGCACTGGCATCATCCTGGTGCCCAAATCTCCAGGGCAGTCAACAGCCATCTCTCGATGCTTCTGATGTTCCTCTGGTGATGCAAGATCAACATTTTTTACTCCGTTGTCTGATTCCTCAGTAACATGCCCATTCATATGGGATGTTGTCATGGTTATCTATAAAAACCTGTACCACTCTTTATAAATCAATTTTTCCTATAAAGCCAATCTCTTGATTCTGTAGTATAAAATCCATGTTACTTCAAAAAACAAAACAAAACAAAAAAACTTCTCACATCACATAATAATGCTATGAAAATGTATCCATGAAGGAAATCTAAGGGGAAAGATGGGGGGAAAAAAAAGTATAAGAATTACAATATAAAAGTAGAATTTACATCATCTACTTCCAATCTCTACCGCTACACAATATAGAAAATCTCTCAAAAGTATATAATATTATTTTGCTATATAGATTAAATATTTTCCTTTCATTTTACAGAACTGAGGAAATCAAGATGTTTCAAGAAAAAAGCTGTCTCAAGTATCTG
Source organism: Giraffa tippelskirchi (assembly GCF_054371585.1). Taxonomy (NCBI): domain Eukaryota; kingdom Metazoa; phylum Chordata; class Mammalia; order Artiodactyla; family Giraffidae; genus Giraffa; species Giraffa tippelskirchi. Next base: position 139,403,823 of record NC_137281.1, on the reverse strand, counting down.
AAGCTTAATTTTACAGCTGAGAAAAATGAAATATTAGAAAGTTTAGCAAAGCAGAAAAATAAGAAAGTTCTGGGTACTAGTTTAGTAGAGAATAAGATACTTTAAGGTATAAAGGTATTTTAATCACCTTTATAGTTGTCTCAACACAATATTCTACAGTCAATTAACATACATGAGCCTGAAATCCCTTCCTGCTGCTGCTGCCGCTAAGTCGCTTGTTATGTCCGACTCTGTGTGACCCCGTAGACGGCAGTCCACCAGGCTCCCCTGTCCCTAGGATTCTCCAGACAAGAACACTGGAGTAGGTTGCCATTTCCTTCTCCAATGCGTGCATGCATGCTAAGTTGCTTTAGTCGTGTCCGACTCTGTGCGACCCCATGGACAGCAGCCCACCAGGCTCCCCTGTCCACAGGATTCTCCAGGCAAGAATACTGGAGTGGGTTGCCATTTCCTTCTCCAGAAATTCCTTCCTAGTTAACTGCTAAAGAACCTGGCATACAGCAAGTTATTTTGTCGACTCACTTGAGATAACGCAGCACTGTAGGGGACAATTTACTTTTTAAGAGTTTATGAAAAAGAAACGAAAAAGAAATTTTAATTAGCAGCTACGGCATCTACAAGATAAAACCACCTCTATAAGATAAAACCACATCTACAAGATTAAAAATGAGAAAAAGACTATGTTGGTTATCAGTATTTATAACTGGTTACACTAAAAAAAAGAATTAGGGTTAATTCTTTATGAGGATTCACTTAGAGAAAATGGTATTATCTGCTACCACTCAAAAATGTTTTAAAGTCATACTGTACAGCAAATAAGCATATATTGGACTTGGAGACCAGAAAACTGTATTTTAACTCTGGATCTGCTACTACCTCTAGTTTTATGATTTAAGACTAGTTTCTCTGAACCTCAGATTCCTTTGGAAAATTTATTCACAGAACGGTTCTGAGTTTCAAATGAAATAATGTATATAAGTTTTAGAACTAAAAAGTATTTATACTTTTAGTAATTCTTAGTATTAATTTGATTCTATTTATTTTAAAAATCCAACATATTTTAGACAAGAAAAATCTTTTACCAGCTGACAATGGCTATTCATCAAGCCATTTCTTGGGCATAAATAGGCCGATTGTTTATATAAGTGTAAACCCACATACTAAATCTAATTAGTCTTCTCTTGCTCAAGACTTTCAAAAATATTTACAATAATAACCTCCTTGAGTTGAGCTGCACTTCAGTTAATAGGTTTGTTAGAGAACATGCCAACAAAGCAAAAGCTGAGTTTTCAGACAATATTCCTAATGCCAGCCAATCACCTTTCAAGCAAACCTCTTGTCACAGACAGTTTAACACAAACCCACCTAGACTACCAGGAAAACCACTAGACCAGCAATCAGGAAAATATTTAATAGGTGCAAGCTACATGAAACAAAAATTACATCTTCACAAGAATTCTGGTAGATTTTTCTGTCTTCCATCCAAATTTTAGTGTCTCTATTTATAATTATGTGATCTACATATAAATACCTTATTTATCATTAACTTACCTTCTTTTTCATTAAAAATGAGAGCTATCAGAATGTTAGATAATTCTTAAGCTTTGTAATATCGATTATTGGTGTTATTCAGTCGCTGTCGTGTGCAACTCTTTTGCACCCCATTGACTGTAGTCCATCAAGCTCCTCTGTCCGTGGGGTTTTCCAGGCAAGAATCCTGGAGTGGGTTGCCATTTCCTTCTCCAGGGGATCTTCTGGACCCAGGGACTGAACCCATGTCTCCTGCATTAGCAGGTGGATTCTTTACAGCTGAGCCACTAGAGAACACCACTTTAATACTGATCAGATATAAATACAAATTTAACTTATCTAATATTTTCATTACAAGTAAACAGAAATTTATGTAGGAGTCACTGTATTGCTATATTTAACTTTAATTTTAAAAATTTAGGAGCATATATACTTCCAGAAAGTTAAAACTTTCAACTTTCTCTATTTATAACATTTATAGGATATTAAAAATCAAATTTAATAGAATATTTTACTTATACATATGCTTATCTACAAAAATTATTTGAAATTAAAACTTAGCTTAAAAACTAAGTTTTATAAGACTGTATCCATATTCACTACATGAAATCATAATTATGCAAGAGAAATTAGGCCAGGTGATTTCAGTCGAAGTTCTGATGCTTGGACTATGATCATGCTTGTCTACCTGGATCTAGTCTTTTACTCTCAGAAAAGTTTCTGCAACCTGATAGTAATCCACTTAAATCTCCATTTTGGTCATTTCCCTTGGAGTGTTCATAGTCCACTGGAGAGACAGCAAAGAAAATGAATGATTATTCTTCCCAGTCGATTTCTCATTAGATTTTCAATTTGTTAAAAATGGGTCATTCGTGTCTTATTTTTACACATTCCTTGGGCTTAACATAATACATGTCATATAGAAAATGCCCATCAGATATTTGTTCAACTAAACTTAGAAATGTCATAAATTCACAGATGATGCATAGATGATGGGCTCTAAAATTTAGTCTGTGATAAAGAGAACAAATCTCATAACATAAGGATACTCTCTTTCAGCAGTATTAAGAAAAAAAAAAAAGATTAAAGATTAGCCAGATAGAACAGTCTGTTCCAGGCAGAGGGATTCATAAGACCAGAAGGAAGGAAGAGCACGAGAATGCGGCACCTGTAGAAAGTAGAAAAGAATGCAAAATGGCTGGGTGGGACAATGGGAATATGCCACACATGAACAATGATAAAACTAGAAAGGCAGGCAGGGGGCCAGATGGAAAAGGGTAACTAGCAGCTAAAGACTCTGATCTTTACCCTGAAAGTAGTAAAAATTATTGTAAGATTTAAAGCAGGGGATAACATGATCACACTCTCTTTTAGATAAATATCACTCTGGTAGAAGATAGACTGAAGGGTGGCAATGAGACCAATTTGAGGGCAACTGTAAGAAATGGGGTACTAAACTAAGATAGTTAGAATGAAAAAAAGCTACATTAAAGAAATTATATAGGTTACAGAATTACTAAAACTTGGTGTTTCTATTACATACAGCAGGGCGAGAAGAAGGATGTAGTTAGTAATAGCAGCAGTAGTAGTAGTATTAACAACTACATTTACTGAGCTCATAATTCTATGCCATATACTACTGAAAGCACTTTACACAGTATTCACTCACTTAATTCTTGTTACAACTTTAAAAAGTAGGTCCAAATATGCCTATGTTATAAATGAGGAACGGGAACTGAAGTATGCCTTGAGGACAGGATGAGAGTCAGAAAAGAGGCCATATGAACCAAAAACAGAAAAATATAAAGTTTGGGGAAAGCATAAACAAAGCTAGTTGAATTATAGCGGTCAGTTTGTACAAGACAATACTGGTGGGAAAATTTGACTGGGTCCAACTTACAAAAAGTCTTAAATATAAGTCTTTAATCTCAAGGCAGTAAGAAAGCCATCAGAGATTGAAAAAAGAGGGGTGATTTGAACATAAATTTAATTGAGCCCTTACCCCTGCCTGAGGTATTAAACCTATAGAGACAGGATCCTACCCATTAGTTTATCTACCAAAACATCCCACAGGAATCTAGAAATTAATGTGTCCAGAACTAAACTTATATTTCCCTTTAATCTCCTCTATACTCCTCGATCCTTTTCCTCCATTCCCAACTCTAATTAATGCCATTTTATCTCCCCAGTTATCCAAGGCAGCACAGCATTTAAGAGTACAGGCTCTAGAACCAGACTGTCTAGAACCTAATCCTTGTCTACTTTTAAGTCTCAGCTCACATACATCCTCCTCTAGATTTCTGTAGTTTTCCACACTGGATATGTGCTTCCTCTCAATCCCTATCACAACTTTGATCAAACTCAACTACAGCAGTCTGTATCTGTCTGTCTGCCCCACCAGACTAGAAACCTTTGGAAGTCAGGAATTATGCTGACTCATCTCTGGATCTGTGACACTGCCTACCTAGCACAGGACCAAGCAAACTGCAGGCCTCAGAATATGAACCAGGCAGTATGATTTCATGGACACTATCTTTGGGTCATTAGATGGACAGCAATGTCATTAACCAAGATGGAGAATTCAAGAGAAGGGAATTAGAGAGGAGGAGAAAAATTAAAGAGTGTTACAGATTTTGATTTAGACACAATTTCAACGTGACTATATGTCATACAGGTAAATGATCTAATCAGCAGGGATCTGTCTTACTGATCTGTATAGCCCTGACAACTAGTAAGGGATAAACACCTAATTAGGCATATGATTAAATTATTCCTATGTTCAGAACATCTGATGGCTTTCATATTGCCTAGAGAATAGAATCCAAACTCACAAGGTAAAATCCCAACTTTCTAACTGTATCTTTTACTACTTCCCTGTGCAAGTCTGCTAAGTTAGCTTCCTCACTTGTGCCTGCCTATCCCACATCTTTCTGTTCCTGCCCAAACGCCTTATGAACTAAGAGATATGAACTGCTTCTCCTTTCACATTCTACTTTTAAGATCTACCACAAGCCACTATTTCTTCAAGAAAATTTTCCAGATCACCTCAATTAAATAATGATCTCACAGTACCAAAACTCCAAGACTTAATAATGCTCATGAGTTAATTCATGAGGTACAAGACAGAATCAAAGAAACATTATGCTGTGTCCCATAGTTTTAAAATTAAAGATCATAATTTTTAAACAAACAATGAATATTCTAGCTCATTTATGCAGTCAACATATAAAAATAAACAATGAAAGAGCACCAGTCCAAAGGAATTATACTCTCATTCTCAAAAAAAACCCAAAAAACAGTCCTTTGTTTGACGATTTGGAGGCGGGTAAATGACTGAACTAGAGAATTACCTCCTTATATGTAAATAAAAGACTGCCTTATGCAGCTAAAGTAGTTACAAGCTTCTGGCCCTAAAAAGTATTCCTCTCTTCTCTATCCTCTAATTATAAATTAATTGTTTCAAAAATGTCTTGAAGGCCCACATTTCAAATCCTCATCAGAATCCCAGCTTATACATCCCACCTCATGGGACTTGGGGGCGAGGGGGTGTGAAAAGACAAAAATAAATAAACAAAACAACTCTCTATGTATTCCACAAAAGAAGAAAATGAATTTTCAGGCTCACAGGCCAAAGCTATTTCAATGCTAACTTCAAACTAGCCAGAGAAAAAGGGCTCTGCTTATGTGAATTGAATACAGAAGAGGGTAAAAAGAAGCTAAGTAAGTTTCAATAGGTACAAATGATTGAGAATGGGGGGCCTGAAATAGCCCGAGGGACACAGGCCCACTGAAAACTCCATACCAAGAAACAAAACCACTTGTATGTGAGCCAGGAAACATGAACTGCTATAAGACGAGTTCCTATATAACCCTAACTTTTAGGCAGAGGGAAATGTAAAACATATACTTCATGGGCATAAACATACTTGGTCTACACTAGCATCTAGAACTCCAGATATTTTTTTCAATTCATCCTTCCTCCCCTTCTCCTAGGAGTAATGCCCTTTGACCAGCAGCTGGAAAGTCTCATTTTAAGTGATCAGCATTCCTCTGACATTCTCAGAAGTTGCACTATTTGTTTCCATAGAAACAGCTTTCTCAGCTAACACAAAATTCAGGCCAAGAATAGTGAAAAGAACTTACATTATGCAAATTGGAAAGTTCTTGTCGACTATCTTCTTAGTTCTTTTCTGATTTTTTTCACAAAACTCAGACTTTCTTATTCTGTAAAACAGAAAAGAGACAATCAAGTGTAAAAGTCTGCAGACTCTTTTAGAGAGAGGGAAAGGGCAGAAAAATTAATTCAATATGATATCCAATTCTGTTTCCAGATAACTAGGATTTCTCAGTATAAAGCAATAAAAATGCACACACATCCATCACTAATGAACATCAATTAAAATCAATGTAAATTACCTGAAGTCAATGATGAGAAAGAAAAAGGGCATGGCCCTTCTGTAGATTATTTTTAATGATATTTTTTATCTCTAGGTAAGGCTCAAACAAAACTGCAGTTTAAGGGATTTGTTTTAACTACAACTTCTAGATCAATTTTAAACTTTATAAAGATGGTTTCATAAGGCCAAGAAAATGAGAAGTTTAGGATCCAAAAAGAGTTTGAAAGGAACTACAGTTAATTCAGAGGGGGAAATGTTAACACCACATTGAAGACCAAGACAGAGAGGATTCTATCCTAATGGGAGATTATATTTTGATAGGATAACATAGAACAAAAAGCAAATACACAGTAAGATGACTTCAGAGAAAGGAGTACAGAGAAAGTAAAATTGGGTTATGTAACAGACATGTTTGGAATGATGTCTGGAAGGTGCAACATTAGGTAAGATGGTCAGGAAAGGTCTATTTTAGGAAGTGATAACTGAGCTGAGACTTGAATGACAGAAAAAAAAAGTCAGCTGTGGGAATATCCAGAAATAAAGGGTTCCAAGTTGAGGGAACAGAGAGTACATTTTTACATGGATGTCACCAGGAATCTCAATTTCAACATATCCTAAACTGACCTCAACTTCTTCCCTACTGTTGTTAATTATACTACTATCTCCAAGATGTTCTAATCAGTTGCCAAGATCTGTTGATTCCACAAGGTTTTTAGAATCCACTGAAGAGTGGCAGAATATGCCACCCCCAAATAAGCCACTAAAAGATACTGTTAAGAAAATGAAAAGGCAAGCTATAAAAAATGAGAAATACCTGCAAAATATTTATATTCACTATAAATACTCTTACAACTCTGTAAGTCAAATGATATAATTGTTTAAAAGAGGCAAAAGATTTGACCACCAAAGGTATACAAACAGTGACAACAAACATTTGGAAAAATATTCACCATTATTAAGTATGCTAATAAAACCACAATGAGATACTGGCATAGGATAGACAGAAATCAATGGAACAGAATTAAGAGACCAGGATAAACTCCAAAATTCACAGGCAAATCAACAAGAGTACCAAGACAAATTAAATGGGAGGAAAAAACATTAAAAAAAAAAGGTCTCTTAATAATGCTAAAAAAACTAGACACCCAGATGTCCACATGCAAAAGAATTAATTGGACTTTTACCTTATACCATATACAAAAATTAACTCAAAACGGGTTAAAAACACACAAATAAGAACTCTATAAAATTTAATTTAGGCATAAATCTTCATGACCTTGATTAGGGAATGGTTTCTTAAGACACGACATCAAAAGAACAAGCAACAAAAGGAAAACAGATAAATCAGATATGATCAGAATTTAAAACCTTGTGCTTCAAAGGACACCATGAAGAATGTGAACAATGTGTACACAAAAGGAGAAAATATTTGCAAATCATTTATTTGATTCAGGACTTTTATCTGGAATAGGGAATATATAACAAACACAACTCTACAGTAAAAAGACAGTCTGATTTTAAAGTGGGAAGAGCCCCTGAATAGACAGTTCTCCAAAGAAGATATACAAATGGCCTTATTAAATGTATGCATAAAAAGATATTCAACATTATTAGTCATCAGAGAAAAGGAAATCAAAATCATGAACCACCACAACACCCACTAGGATGGCTAAGACAAAAAAAAAAACAAAAAAACAAGTGCTGAAACTCATACACTTCTGTTGGGAATGTCAAATGGAACAGTTAAACTGTAAAACAGCCCGGCAATTCCTCAAAAGGTTAAACATAGAGCAATCCCACTTCCAGGTATACAACCAAGAGAAATGAAATATATGTTGATACAAAAACCTTGTACAAAAATGTTTACAGCAGTATTATTAATACCAAAAAGTAGAGGGGAAAAATCCAAATGTCCATCAACCGATAAATGGATCAATAGTATATCCAAAATGAAATATTACTGAGCAATAAAAAGTACTGATACATGCTACAACACTGATGGACTCTGAAAACAGAAGTGAAAGAAGCCAGTCACAAAGGACCAAGTACTATATGATTTCATTTATGAAATGTCTAGAATAGGCAAATATAGAGAGATAGTAGATTAGTGACTGCTGAGAGCTGGTGTGTGTGTGTGAGATGGGAGGGAATGGCTAAGGGATGCAGGTTTCTGTTGAGGGGTGATGGAAATGTTCCAGAACTGATTGTGGTAATGATCATAGAATTCTGAATATATGCAAAGTCACTGAACTGTACACTTGAATTGGATGAATTATATATACATGGTATCCGAATCATAACTCAATAAAGCTGTTAAATAATACAATGAAATACCATTACAAACAGGACTTCCCTGGTAGCTCAGTCGGTAAAGAATCTGCCTGCAGTGCAGGAGACCCAGGTTCAATCCCTGGGTTGGGAAGATCCCCTGGAGAAGGAAATGGCTAACCAGTCCAGTATTGTTATCTGGAAAATCCCTTAGACAGAGGAGCCTAGCAGGCCATATAGTCCATGGATCACAAGAGTCAGACGACTTAGTGACTAAACCACCACCATTACAAACACAATAAAATCACTAAAATTTAAGACTGACAACACTAAGCTTTAGAGAGGATGTGGAGAAACTGAAATCCTCATACTGGTAAGAACATGAACTGGTGATCAGTTTGACAATTTCTTAAAAAAGTTAAACATACACTTATGATATATAATCCAGTGATTCCATACGAGAAATACATATTTTTATTTGTAAAAAACAAAGATCTATATGGAATATTCATAAAGGCATTATTAATAATGATAGCTTAAAACTGGACACAATTCAAATGTCCTTCAGCTGATGAAAGGATAAATTTTTAAAAACAGAATACTATTCAGTAATCCCCTGGAAAAGGAAATAGCAACCCACTCCAGGATTCTTGCCTGGAAAATCCCATGGACAGAGGAGCCTGGTAGGCTACCGTCCATGGGGTTGCAAAGAGTCAGACATGACTGAGCGACTTACTTAATAACATGGATGGCCTCAAAAACATAATGCCAGATACAAGAGTACATACTAGATGATTCCATTCGTATGAAATTTCTAGGAAAGGCAAAATTAGTGCTGTTAGAAAACCATTTTGGTGGCTTCCTGCAGCTGAGGGTGGCCACAGAAACTGGCAATGATAGGAGATGAGGTAACTTTTTCATGGGATGGAAGTGTAATAAAACTAGATTTCAGTGACACCTACATAATATAAATTTAATGAAACTCAAAGTGTACTTATAAAACATATGAATTTTATAGAACACAATACCTTAAAAAATTGTTTTCAAAATTCAAATTGAACACATAAAATTGATGAATTTTAATGTATTACACTTACTGAGCTGATTTTAAATAATACATTTAAAACTGCATCTTATTACATGTATATGGTATCTTAACAAAACCAATTTTTTAAAAAGACAAAGTCACATAAAAAATCCTATTTCATCAATAAATGTTTAACTCAATGCACAGATTTTCGTTTCCAACAATGAATGCCCTGTGTATCATCTTCACAGAGAGGAAACTTAGCTATATCTAAAACTGAATACAATTCAAAACTCAAATAGAATTGATCCCTTAATGACACAGGGTACAGGGACACCAACCTTCTGTGCAGTTGAAAATGTATAAGCTATAGGAGGTTCTCCATATAGGTGATTTCTCCATATCCACAGTTCTCCATTCATGGAGTCAACCAACTACGAATGCTGTAGTACTGTAAAAAAATCCTGTACTACTGAAAAAAATCCACCTACATGTGAACCTGCACAGTTCAAACCTGTGTTGTTCAAGGGTAACTGTATGTAGGCTACTCGTGAAAAGCATTAGCTCAGAAATTACTACCGACAATTTAAGCAAAAATATATAAATTCACCAAAGATTTAACTGAAACACTACTTTTCCCAATTATTCTTTATGAAGAACTAAACATACTTTTAAAATATTTTTTAAAATAAAAATAATATATTTGAAGTAAGCTTAACTCATGAAGTACAATGTAAAAAAACAATTTTTTTAAGCAGCAAAACAGATTTACACAACTGACAAACCAAGTTCCTTAAGAAAAAGACCAAATGCAAACATCCTGGGTTTATTTTTTAATGGAACTTCTGACAAGTCCTATAATAAGGGAATTTCTAAAATTCTACCTAATTTATGGTTTAGGTTTCAGATTAAGGAACTTTTTATTTATCATCCAGATAACTGCATTCCAAAGAAGCCATTGCTATCCTCACAGTTTTAAAACTATTTTATTTAGAATGTACTATGTCAGACAGAATGCAAGCAAAATTCCTTCATTTGAAAAATATCCTCAAAGTAGAAATCAAATGAGTAAAATTTCAAAGGGAGGTAGGAGCAACATACAATTTAAAGGTACTTAAAAGTCAACTGCTCTCACAGACATAAAAAAAAAAAAAAAGAATGATAGGATTCCTGTTCAATTTAACTGGGTATCAACAGGGCATTATCAGTAGCTTAGAAGACCCATCTTTCTCAGATGAAAACTTTCAAAGACTTAGCAGCTTTGAACATTCCTGGCAAAAGCTGCATATAAAACTTATCTGCAACAGAAAGATTTTAGTTTTCAAGCTCCTGTTCTTAGCCTGTAATTTTAGGCCACACAATTGCCTTGAGATTAAAAATTAAAAGAAACATGGAAAAAATACTGCTGCATTTGTAATTTGTTAAATATCTGTATCCTAAAATATTGATTTGCCAAAGTTTATCAAAGACTTACTTATAAAGTCTTTTATTTATAAAAGACTAGATTTAAACATTTTTGGATCACAGTGGCTCTCCATCACAGGTGATTCTGCCTCCCACCTATCCCCACCAGAATTCTGACAAGGTCTAGACACATTCACTGTCAGGACTGGGTTGACAGGTGCTACTGGCATCTATGGAGCAGAGGCTAGGGATACATTGCTAAACATGCACAAGATGGCACCCCCCTGCCAAGAACGATCCAGTACAAAATATGTCAATAATACCAAAGCTGAGAGACCCTGGGGCTTCCCTGGTGGCTGAGTAGAGAATCTGCCTGCAATGTGGAAGACCAGGGTGCAATCCCTGGATCAGGAAGATTTCCTGGAGAAGGGAATGGCTATACCCACTCCAGTATCCTTGCCTGGGGAATTTCAATGACAGAAGAGCCTGGTGGGCTACAGTTCACGGGGTCGAAAAGAGTTGGACACAACTGAGTGACTAACACTTTCACTTTAAGAGTCCCTGAAATAAACTAAGCAATTACTAACCCCAAATTGAGGCATTCACTCTTTCAACAATTTTCATTAAGCTTCTCAGACTTCCAAGACAAAACTCTTTTTCAAGTACTGTTAGTTTCTAAATAAATATGGAAGCTGAAAGATACTTAATATCATCTAATCTACTGTTTTTCAAAATGTTCAGGGAACGATTTATTTCAAGGGTCATCTTGGCAGTGGATAGGAAGAGCTCATTAAATGTAATAAAAACTACTGCCAAATAAATTGCCTTGTATTGCATACTGGAATCTGAGTGGCAGTGTGAATACAATTTTAATAATATATTCCAGCACATACTACATTCCCCCACCTTCACCACCATCACATGTTTACAATCCGGCCAGAGAGACTAAACATGCATACAAAATGATAAATATTTACATTAAAAGTGGCCCAAACAAGACTAAAAAAATGTATAGATGGGGACTTTTCCTGGCATTCCAGTGGTTAACACTGTGCTTTCAAAGCCAGCAACGTGGGTTAGGGATCCCTGGTCAGAGAACTAAGATCCCGCATGCTGTGCACTGTGATCAAGAACTAAAAACTAGAACTGTCTTAAAAAATGTATAGACAAAACATTTAATGGTCAAGCTAGGATTTCCTAACTCTGTGTGCTGAACACTGTGCTACCATGCTTTGTACAGTTAATCCTCAAACAAGTATACACGTGTTAAGCATTAGTGTTATACCCAATGACAAAAGGGAAAACAGGTTTAAAGAAGCAAAGTATTTTATCCAAGGAGCATCTCAAAACAAATATTCAACGGGACTTCCTTGGTGGTGTAGTGGTTAAAAATCCACCTACCAATGCAGGGGACCCGGGTTCAATCCCTGGTCCAAAAAGATCCCACATGCTGTGGAGCCACAGCTAGAATCTGTGTGCCACAACTACCGAGTGCCCATGTCAGCAATAAGAAGCCTGTGCACCATACCAAAAAAAGCAGCCCCTGCTCTGTAGAGAAAGCCTGTGTGCAACAACGAACACCCAGTGCAGCCAAATAAAGAATAAACATTCAACAGTTATAACACGCACTCTTGAATACACGGTTTCAAGTTCTTTGTATCATATACTCCTTACAACATCCTCAGATGGTATTTTACAGAGGACAAAAGTAGAATGATTACTTAAATGAATGTGAGTAGCAGTGAGTAGCTCAGTTCAGTCGCTCAGTCGTGTCTGACTCGTTGTGACCCCATGAACCGCAGCACGTCAGGTCTCCCTGTCCATCACCAGTTCTCTGAGTCCACCCAAATCCATGTCCATCGAGTTGGTGATGCCATCCAGCCATCTCATCCTCTGTCGTCCCCTTCTCCTCCTGCCCTCAATCCTTCCCAGCATCAGGGTTTTTTCCAATGAGTCAACTCTTCGCATGAGGTGGCCAAAGTATTGGAGTTTCAGCTTCAACATCAGTCCTTCCAATGAACACCCAGGATTGATCTCCTTTAGGATGGACTGGTTGGATCTCCTTGCAGTCTAAGGGACTCTCAAGAGTCTTCTCCAACACCACAGTTCAAAAGCATCAATTCTTCGGTGCTCAGCTTTATAGTCCAACTCTCACACCCACACATGACCACTGGAAAAACCATAGCCTTGACTAGACGGACCTTTGTTGGCAAAGTAATGTCTCTGCTTTTTAATATGCTGTCTAGGTTGGTCATAACTTTCCTTCCAAGGAGTAATCGTCTTTTAATTTCATGGCTGCAGTCACCATCAGCAGTGATTTTGGAGCCCCCCCAAAATAAAGTCAGCCACTGTTTGCACTGTTTCCCCATTTATCTGCCATGAAGTGATGGGACCAGATGCCATGATCTTAGTTTTCTGAATGTTGAGCTTTAAGCCAACTTTTTCACTCTCCTCTTTCCCTTTCATCAAGAGGCTCTTTAGTTCTTCTTCACTTTCTGCCATAAGGGTGGTGTTATCTGCATATCTGAGGTTATTGATATTTCTCCCAGCAATCTTGATTCCAGCTTGTGCTTCTTCCAGCCCAGCGTTTCTCATGATGTACCCTGCATATAAGATAAATAAGCAGGGTGACAATATACAGCCTTGACATACTCCTTTTCCTATTTGGAACCAGTCTGTCGTTCCATGTCCAGTTCTGTTGCTTCCTGACCTGCATACAGGTTTCTCAAGAGGCAGGTCAGGTGGTCTGGTATTCCCATCTCTTTCAGAATTTTCCACAGTTTATTGTGATCCACACAGTCAAAGGCTTTGGCATAGTCAATAAAGCAGAAACAGATGTTTTTCTGGCACTCTCTTGCTTTTTTGATGATCCATCAGATGTTGGCAATTTGATCTCTGGTTCCTCTGCCTTTTCTAAAACTTGCTTGAACATCATCTGAAGTTCACGGTTCACATATTGCTGAAGCCTGGCTTGGAGAATTTTGAGCATTACTTTACTAGCGTGTGAGATGAGTGCAATTGTGCGGTAGTTTGAGCATTCTTTGGCATTGCCTTTCTTTGGGATTGGAATGAAAACTGACCTTTTCCAGTCCTGTGGCCACTGCTGAGTTTTCCAGATTTGCTGGCATATTGACTGCAGCACCTTCACAGCGTCATCTTTCAGGATTTGAAATAGCTCAACTGGAATTCCATCACCTCCACTAGCTTTGTTCATAGTGAGGCTTCCTAAGGCCCACTTGACTTCACATTCCAGGATGTCTGGCTCTAGGTGAGTGATCACACCATCGTGATTGTCTGAGTTGTGAAGAATTTTTTGTACAATTCTTCTGTATATTCTTGCCACCTCTTCTTAATATCTTCTGCTTCTGTTAGGTCCATACCATTTCTGTCCTTTATTGAGCCCATCTTTGCATGAAATGTTCCCTTGGTATCTCTAGTTTTCTTGAAAACATCTCTAGTCTTTCCCATTCTATTGTTTTCCTCTATTTCTTTGCATTGATCACTGAGGAAGGCTTTCTTATCTCTCCTTGCTATTCTTTGGAACTCTGCATTCAAATGGGTATATCTTTCCTTTTCTCCTTTGCTTTTTGCTTCCTGTCATTTCACAGCTATTTGTAAGGCCTCCTCAGACAGCCATTTTGCTTTTTTGCATTTCTTTTTCTTGGGGATGTTCTTGATTCCTGTCTCTTGTACAATGTCATGAACCTCCATCCATAGTTCATCAGGCATTCTATCAGATCTAGTCCCTTAAATCTATTTCTCACTTCCACTGTATAGTCATAAGGGATTTGATTTAGCTCATACCTGAATGGTCTAGTGGTTTTCTCCACTTTCTTGAATTTCAGTCTGAATTTGGCAATAGGAATTCATGATCTGATCCACAGTCAGCTCCCAGTCTTGTTTTTGCTGACTGTATAGAGCTTCTCCAACTTTGGCTGCAAAGAATAATATAATCAATCTGATTTCGGTGTTGACCATCTGGTGATGTCCATGTGTAGAGTCTTCTCTTGTGTTGTTGGAAGAGGGTGTTTGCTATGACTGGTGCGTTCTCTTGGCAGAACTCTATCAGCCCTGCTTCATTCTGTACTCCATGGCCAAATCTGCCTGTTACTCCAGGTGTTTCTTGACTTCCTACTTTTGCATTCCAGTCCCCTATAATGAAAAGGACATCTTTTTTGGGTGTTAGTTCTAGAAGGTCTTGTAGGTCTTCATAGTAGGTATTAGGTTGGTGCAAAAAAGTAATTGTGGTTTCATACAGTGAATTTTAAATCATAACTAGGCTCAAACATATCTTCATTCATCAAAATAGGAGCCATTAAAATCAACACATTTTGGCCAACAAGAAATAAGTTTGCTTATTCCTGTAGTGTAAAAATCCATGCTTCGGGACTTGATGAACTCTTGGAAAGCATTTTCTGCCTCGTTCTGGTTGTAGAAGAGTTTTCCCTGGAAAAAGTTGTTGAGATGTTTGAAGAAGTGGCAGTCAGTAGGTGAGAGGTCAGGTGAATATGGAGGAAAAGGCAAAACTTCGTAGCCCATTAATATCTTGCAATATTAAGAACTGGTGGAGGAATAAGAAATCATTTTTTTTTAACCAGACGTTATCAAGCTCCCTATATATCATGTAATATTCTTCAGTGAAAAGTATTATAGTTTTTATTTTTCCCCCTAGTGGGAAAATTCTCCATTTGCTTATATCAAACACAAGGTTGAAGGTCTTAGGAGACATTTAAGACCACAAACTCACAGTAAGAACTGGTTAAAAGCCAAACAGTATCAAAGATATCAAATGGTTGGTTACTTGACCTGCCCCATTATCACCTTCAACTACTTGGTAATGAAAGATTAAATGCATCCAAAAGGTTAGTAAAGTTTCTGAAAAAAGGAACTAGAACAAAAGATAACTTATAACATTTTCAAACTGACTAGAAACGGATTTTTAAACTTGTGGGATAAAATTACTTGCATTATGGCTTTTCAGTAATATTGCTACCGATCAAGAATATATATGGCCTAGTTGGGAGAACAAGAACACTCTCTGACAAGGAACAGAGTCAGTGTAAGAGATAGAAGATAAAGCCAGAATAGACTCTAAATGCAAACTAAATTGCTGCAATTTTCTCCTGCAAGCAATGGGAAACTATGGGTTTTGGAATTTTAAAAGAATTGGAAACGAAGTTTTTAGAAAGTTAAATCTTCTTTACACTGTTACCAGTTGATTAAGAGAAATGTAAGTAGAGCAGTCAATAGAGACAATGTATTAATACTTTATGCATGGGAGGATAAAGGAAATAGCAGAAGGAAAACGGATAATTGCAAACAATGCTTATAATAAAGGATGATCTGACTGGCTTTGGCGACAAGGAACCAGATACAATTATGTAATATTGAGCATGATAGTTGAAGCTGGCAGAAATTACAGGACCTTAAAATAGGAAAATTCAGAGAATAAGGTTTTTCTCCCATGGAAAAAAACGAGAGGGGAGAACTGGAAAGACAATAAATTGCATTTTAGAAGTATTGCATTTAAAGTGGGAATTATGTCTTGCTGTTAACTGCTAGACAGAGATCCAAAGGCTAGAAATGAAAATTTGTAAGTGATTTACACATTTATTTGTAAAGCTTTTCAGTTTTTATAGTAATTCAAGCATGTTATTTCATTTGATCTCCACAGGTGCCCTGAAAGGTGAGCAGGTCAGATATCCACAATTTCCAGAAGACATGCAAGCACTGTAAGCTAAGTCTCAGAGCTAGAAGTTAACAGAACAGGAACTAAAAGCCACATAAGTGAACCTTCATGTGGCTCCGTAGTGCTAAGTTAGCTGTCTCTGTAAAACAATACCATACTGACTACAGGCTTTCTTTAAAAAAAAAAAAAAAATCACATTTACATCATTCTTTTACCTTTAAAACATGATTATGGAAAATTCATCTTTTCTCACTTAACTGCTTCATTTAACTTCACTGTTGTATGTCATCTGGTCCCATCACTTCATGGTAAATGGATGAGGAAACAATGGAAAGTGACAGACTTTATTTTCTTGGACTCCAAAATCATTGCAGATGGGGACTGCAGCCATGAAATTAAAAGATGCTTGCTCCTTGGAAGAAAACTACGACACACCTACACAGTGCATGAAAAAGCAGACACATCACTTTGCCGACAAAGGTCCACAGAGTCAAAGCTATGGTTTTTCCAGTAGTCCTGTACGGATGTGAGAGTTGGACCATAAAGAAGGCTGAGCACCAAAGAATTGATGCTTTTGAACTGTGGTGTTGGAGAAGACTCTTGAGAGTCCCTTGAACTGCAAGGAGATCAAACCAGTTGATTCTAAAGGAAATCAACCCTGAGTATTCATTGGAAGGACTGATGCTGAAGCTTCAATATTTTGGCCACCTGATGCCAAGAGTTGACTCATTAGAAAACACCCTGACGCTGGGAAAGATTGAAGGCAGGAGGAGAAGGGGATGACAGAGGATGAGATGGTTGGATGGCATCACTAACTCAATGGACATGAGTTTGAGCAAGCTCCGGCAGATAGTGAAGGACAGGAAAGCCTGGCGTGCTGCAGTCTATGGGGTCACAAAGAGTCGGACATGATTGAGCAACTGAACAACAACAAATACCAAAAATTTTAAATAAACCTTCACTAACAATTCCTTTTCTAGAAATTTATCCTATAGAGTATGTTAGGAACAATCTGGGTATGTTACTCTACTTTTTCAACTGTAAAATTTTTAAAAAATCTAAATATAGATTAAGTATTTCCAATGAAAGTCTATCATTCTAATTGAGATGTGTCATCAGTATAAAATATGCACTAGATTTTAAAGATTCAGCACAGGGGGAAAAATGGGCTTCCCAGGTGGCTCAGATGATAAAGAACCTGTCTACGAGGCAGGAAGACTCAGGTTCAGTCCCTGGGTTGGAAAGATCCCCTGGAGAAGGGAATGGCCACCCACTCCTGTATTCTTGCCTGGAGAATTCCATGGACAGAGGAGCCTGGTGGGCTGAGCTGGACACTGGTGCAAAGAGTTGGACACAACTTAGTGACTAACACTTTCACACACTTTCATTGGGGGAGAAATGAATACAAAACATTTCATTACTTTTTGCATTTAATACATGCAGAGATGGTAATTCTTTAGACATTGTGTTAAACAGAATATACTATTAAGAGAGTCCCCTGGTGGTCTAGTGGTTAGAATTCCAGGTGTTAAGTGCTGTGGCCCAGGTTCAATCGCTGGTGGAGGAACTGAGATCACACAAGCTACACAGTGTGGCAAAAAAAGAAAAAAAAAAAAAGAATGTCACCTGTGTATTTCAAATTTTTTTTAATGTAGCTACTAGAGCATAAATGGCAGCCCACTCCAGTGCTCTTGCCTGGAGAATCTCACGGACGGTGGAGCCTGGTGGGCTGCCGTCTATGGGGTCGCACAGAGTCGGACACGACTGAAGCGACTTAGCAGCAGCAGCAGCAGCAGCAGCAGAGCATAAAGCCCTATATGAACTGACATGGAACAAAAAAAGTTAAGTGAATTAATTAATGGTACTTATATATCACCCAGGGGCTTCCCTGGTGGCTCAGATGGTCAAGAATCTGCCTGCAATGCAGGAGACCCAGGTTCAATCCCTGGGCTGGGAAGATCCCCTGGAAAAGGAAATGGCAACCAATTCCAGTACTCTTGCCTAGAAAATCCCATAGACAGAGGAGGCTAGTGGGCTACAGTCCATGGGGTTGCAAAGAGTCAGACATGACTGAGCGACCAACACACACATACATATCATCCCATTTTTATAAATGCACATAAAAACATTTATAAAGTTAGTCACAAAAAATACAGAAAAATATATGGAATATTGTTTCCACTTAGTATCTCTGAAAATTAAGGATAACTTTTTTATTAGGTTTTACTTCCTGTACAATTTGGACACCTTACAAAACAGACAAAAAAATGTGTTACCTTTATAATTTGAGGGGAGAAAAAACCACATGGATAATCTTTTTGATGATACTTTTTTGAAAGAAAAAATAGTGACTTTTAAAATTACAACTACCTTCTTAAAATACAAAACATTAGCAGAAGCACCAAAGCCCTTTCAAGAGTTCTAGAACAATTAGGCAAATAGAAGGAATCAAAATATTATCCCTAAGATCCTAAACAAGTTTATAAACAATGCAACAATAAGAATTTATAAATAAATCACTTAAGCAATCACTAAAACTCTTCAGAAGTCAGGACTTCTACCACACAAAAATGAACACATTACATCTGTAATTTAAAAATGAGAGGAAACCAGTTTACCAAAGGAGTAACAGCATTAAAGAAAAATTCCAATACAGACTACTAACACTTTATAATATAGTAAGTTAAGTTTATCTTTCATTGTATTAATAATACACAATCACAAACTCCAAGAATCCTAATTACCATACTTACAGGGTTAATGTTTTGCTTTCTAGATGTCTATTTGTATGCCTATTTTATAAAGATTTTCTCCTTCCCCTTTAATCTCAATCCTTTTAGTCAGTTTCTTTCCCTGAAACCCATGTATCACAAGTTGCAGGTCTCTAAAAGTGCACTGTTAAGATATACTAACTTTTGACCTCAAGTGATTTATAGTTTACTAGAGGAAAAAAAAGACTCCAAAGGTCAGCAAATTAGTAGATGATTATCTCTACCTAGATGGTTTATTGGTATGCAATTCAACAATTGGCAATTAAAAAAAAAAAAATCTGCATTGTCATTGAAGGAATACCAAATAATCATTTCAGAATTATCAGAACAAGAAAACTGACTGAAATTAATAATCCATAGAGAATACTTTCAGGACGAGAAGTAAAGTTATGTTATCAAAACAGGAAAGGTGAATTTGAAAAGGAAGAAGACTGATGAGGATACAAATGTCACCAAGTTTAGAATCCACTGAACTTTTAGCACTATAGAATTGCTGACTGAGGATATGAGTAATGTTCTGATTTTGACCAGTCTTAGTAAGGCAGTAAAACATAAAAAGGATATTATAAGAAATAAGAATGAAAGGTCAATCTGTAAGATTACGGTACAGAAATCCTATAGTTATAAAAGGTTACTAAACTATACATCCATTCAACAATGTAAGTACTCATTTGGTACAGAAACTTGGGATAGTCACTGGCAAGAAGATTGCTAAGGTGGAGTGTCTAAATTCTTAAGGAACTTAAATTCTAGTATGAAAAACAAGTATAAGTGCACAAGCAAACAAACAAAACCTCTATAGAACCTCAATGCTATTTGGTAAGTGCTGCACTACAACTGCAGAAAATGCTGCAGGAATTACCTGTAGAAGAGCATCCTAAGAAAACTTGTATAAATGGGAAAGAATATGAGACCCGAGACATATATGGAAGGCTTCCATTACACAAAAGGAAAAAAAGTAAACAAAACACTAATCCAAGTACTCTAACATGAGTAAAATTAAACAAATGCTTTCTAAACATAAATTTTAAATCCCCATAATGAAACTCAACTCTAAAAACTATGCTAACTTTTTAAGCCTATTTTAAAGTGTAGTAAAAATGACCTAGTGAAAAATATCCTTGACTAATGCTTGAGAGTCAATAAGAGAAACTAGTAAAGCTGAGCAGAACTCGATCTGACTACATACGTAAGCTGTTTATAAATAGAGCAACAAATTGTTTTCCCCCCACTGACTTTCACTATTATTTCAGAGAAGAAAAAAGCTTTACCTCAACACAAAATTACAATTATCCATCACTGACTCAGTCTATGACAATCAATTCCCACAATTCCTACAAAACTGCTTAATCAAATTATTGATAATCACACAAACTATTCAAAATATATTTATGAAAACAATACAGTTCATTGCTAGTCCATGTAAGTATCATAAAACAGGTTTGTATTCTTTCTCTTATTTATGGATAAGCATTTATGAAGTGCTTAATATATATACCAGGTACTATGCTAATCATTCTTGATACATCATTTCAATTAATCCTCAAAATAAGACTCTGAAGGGGATCTGAATATTCCACTTCAAAAGGTGACATTTTGGCAAAAGGGTTATTTTGAGATAAGGCAATTAAAATACAGCATACAACAGGAAAAAACTGCCTTTTCCTATCACACTTAAAAAGCAGGGCATAAATTTCCCTTTTTAAAGGTAACATGAATTTTCATTTGTAAAAGTACCAGAAAGAGGAACTCAATCCTCAGAGTTGACTCTTATCAATGCAGATGACACTGACATAAATATGCATAACAAATCTGACTAAAATAATCTTTATATTCCACTAGTTGCCCCCACATATTTACATTCCCACAATTTGCAGGCCCTAAAAAGCCTCTTTCCTTTGTCTTGTCTCTATTCCACAATTTATCGCTCAGACTCACTGCTTCTATGGTCTCCAATTCTTTCCTCTGTAGCCCTCCATACACATAAGTGATAAACCATTTCTTCTATTACTCTTTCTTTTGTCAGTTTAATTTGCAGAGCCCTAGACAAAGAACCTAGGAGGAAAGAGAAAAAGGTTTTTCCTTCCCTACAACCTCTGAATCAGGCACAAGTACAACCCCCATTGTGCAGATAAGGAATCAGATTTTAACAGGTTAACCTGCCCAGAGTCACACACAAGTCAAGAAGGTATTTCAGCACCAATCTGATTCCACAGTATGAGTACTTAATCAGTGCAAGGTTCGTAACTATGATGTCTATCATAGCCCATAATTCATCCATTCACATTTAATATTTGTAAAGAAAGCTAATTAAGAACGTGTGAAAGTTAGACAACACCCCCCATCCATCAATAAACACATTTATGGTCAACACCGAATAAATGGAACTGTTCTGAATCTCAAATTCTCTCAGGCTACAGGAGGTGACTAGGTTAGAATAGTCTCTGGGATGAAACTTACAAGTAAGGCTAAGGTTTAATAAGTAAATGATTAAAAAGTGCAAATTGATAACATTCATCTACCATGTGCCATATTAAGCAGTGAGATACTAAAATAAAAAGACATAGCCCCTACCCTTAAGGAGTTTACAATTTACAGGCTCAAAGTTCTTCACTTTAATTCAAGTACAATTGAAACACTAAATTAAAGATGTCTTTCCTAAAAAAAGATTTTAATCTTACCAAAAAGACAGTGTTAAACAAGGTAAGTCTAAAAGCAGGCTAAAATACAAAGTAGAAAAATCCAAGGGCTTTCGAGAAAAATAAACTGAATTCAAATACCTGCTATCAGTTACAACAGGAGTCAGGATAAAATAATCTCTCTGAGCCTCTATTTGGTCACAAAGTTGTTAATGTTTAGAACTATATACCAAGGATGACACACTAAGAGATGGGGCAAAGGATACAGTTCCGGGTAGGGTTAGCGGAAAGAAAAAAGGACTGCGATTCAGCCAAATTAAATACTACTCTCACTATCAAGTTGAAGTATAAAAGGATAAGGTATAAAGTATAAGGGTAAGAAATAAAGTATAACAGAGTAAAATATAAAAAGAACACTGTCCCTTTAAGATGCCTACAAAGAACCATCAGATTTCCTTTCATAAACTCTTAGGTATCTACTGATTACTTGTAAGTGAATCATTATTATGAAAAACGTCTGCAGCTTATTTGCTTATTTGTATAGTCCTCAGATAAATCACCTGGCCAGAGGTTTAACTCTGGGGTTCACGATACAATTTCCTTGAATGCCCTGATGGTTATATGCAATAATGAAAATGCTCTGTATCTGCACTGTGCAGTAATAACATAGCCACACTGGCCATATATGGCTAACAAGCACTTGAAATGTGGCATGTGTAACTGAAGAACTGAAGTCTTAATTTTAGTTAATCCAAATTTAAATAGTCACATGTGGCTAGTGGCCACTATACCAGAGAACAGAGCCCCTGAGAAACATGTGTTCACATGCACCTTCATAAACTAAACTTACAGGAACAGTCATGGTAACATTTACTCATAATAACCAAAAGTTAGAAACAACTCACCAACAGTAACACAGTTAAATAAACCTTGATATATAATTTTTTAAAAATTGTAAGTCTGCAACAGTATAAAAGGAACCCTACAATTTATTTGCATATTATTTCAGCAATTCTGTGATTCTGTCCATTTCAAACAACTAATAAATTCTCTTAATCCAACTCAGTCTCTAAGGGACTATCCATACTTACTTCAAAGCCAGGCCTTTGAGGGCAGTGACTTCATCTAATACTTCTTTATATCCCACTCAAAGTCTTCACATTATAAATATTCAGTATTTACCTATAATCTTCTGAATAAACTAGTTATAATGATTACTTGCAGACCAAAGAAAAACCAACTCATATATAAGTATACAGATAATATAATCAATGTAAAGCTGAATTTTTACAATCTGCTTTCACACTAAGTATAATACAATTGCATTCTAAGCTATAACTGTGATTAAACAATAATATAAAGTTTTCTTAGTAAAATTTGATAAGACTTTGCAACAGCTTCTGCTTAAACTTTAAGGGAAAAATAGAGAACATGGGACAAGAAAACAATTTCTGGGAGTCCAGAGGCAGGTAATAACAGAGCTAACAAACCACACAACAGAGCAATGAAATGAGTACTAAAAAGATAATCAATCTGGTACATGAGATCCAACCCCAGTCCTGCCACTAACTACTGGCGCAAAATTAATCCAACAGCCACGTATGTGGCATCTCTGTCTCTGATCTGCCAAAAAGCACTGAGGTTTTTTTTTTTTGGAGGGGCGAGGGGAGTTAAAATTTCAAATCCAGCTCTATCTGGACAGAAATTCAGAAAGAAAGAAAAACAACTTTCTGAAGCATCCCTTATGTCCCAAACATTACACAAAAATGAGCACCTAAATATAAGTACTTTTAAAGTACAACCAAATTCTAGCAGAGCACCCAGTTCAGTTCACTCACAGGAGTCAATTAATTTCAATATATACAATCTTACAGGCAGTTCTGAAGCACTCAAAATACAGAAAACCTACTTCTTAGGTTATATCAAAATAATGCATTTTAAGTGACATTATCAAACATTTTTTGTGACAATGTAAAATCCTCAAAACAAGAAGTTATATTTTAACACAAACTCTCAATTTTTTCATGTGAAGTTTCTGATACTACTGTGAAGCCAAACAGTTACAATTTACATGTCCAATAAGCATTATTCAAAAGATAATTTAGCTAGAAATATAAATACAACCATAATTTCTAATATTTGGACAACTACACTGTAAAATAACATAAAATGGCATGGTGGTGGGAGTAAATACTTATTAAGTATCTACTACATGTCAGAATATTTTGCTCAGTACCTTCCATACCCCATTTTATCTTTTTCAATCATCTTCCTAGATGGCCACCTGTTAAAGATAAGGACAATGAAGGCGTGGCTGGGAATTACAGCACTGAATAACCTTCCAACTCAGGTGATCTTAAAGTCTTTCTGCTATATTACTATAATTATTTTCATTTTTCCTGCTGAAAGTTTTGCCCTAAATCAAAATAGGCAAACTAAGCCCACAGGCCAAATAAGGCATACCTTGTTTTTATAAACAAAGTTTTACTGGAACACAGATTCATTTGGCCATCTTTGCACTGTAACAGCACAGTTGGGTACCTGCAACAGAACTGGTACAATCTGCAAAGCTTAAAATATTTACTACCTGGCCTTTTACAGAAATTTGCCAACCCCTGCCTTAAAGCATCAAAAACGCAAAGAACCTCAGAGGCCTCAAAACTTTAATGTTTAGCGTCTTTGAGACAACTATTAAGACAGAAGGAACTTCAAAATTACATGAGAGAAACTGCTTGAAACTTTATAATGTTTAAATCATGATAAGCTCAAATTTATAAAAATGATAAAATTAAATAGCTTGATTATGAAGTTACTGAACCCTTGTTGTTTTCAAGGGAAGGTGGTAAGGTATGGGATCTCGGCACCCCAACCAGGGATGCCTCTTCCTGCGGGGGAAGTGCCGAGTCCTAGCCTGCCAGGGAATTCCCCATGAAACCTTATTCTTAACAATTAAACTGTCTTCTGTAGTAGGAACTGATGGAGGAAAAACTTCACAATTCACCATATTAAAACATATTTAATAAGCATGTATCTTTTTACTATGTACCTACATTTTTTCATGAAGAACATCTTCATTATAGCAAAACAGAGCCTGGTATACTTCACTTCACACTTTTTAATAGATTCACTGAATTCATTACCCTTGGATCAAATCAACCATTTATGTGATTACTCAAGGGTCTATAGTTGATTTCTATAGTTGATTTTCTCGTGTTGAAGGAGCTTTCCCCCAACCCCCAGCCCCCATCATATGTGAAATTCCCATTGCTTTCATTCCAAATAAAAAATCTCCCAATCATTTTATCTTCATTCAAAATACACTTAACTATCCAAATGCACTTAAACAATTTGCTTAAATTAAGCCAGCATGAGGAAATGCTTGATTCCAGTGTTACAAACATTTTCTTTCTTCATTTAACAATTTTAAACAGGAGTCCTATAGTGGCAAAGTACAGTCGATAAACTCCAGTATAGATAGATCAAGTCCTTCAACATATGAAATGTACATAACTGTTAATGAATACCTTGATTTTGCTGACTTTATAAACACTTTCACAAAATCTTTTATTCAGTTTCCTTTTTATTTTTAAGAAAAATGTCAATATCAAAGGAAAATAACCCAAAATTATTTAGTTTGCAACAACTCTGGAGTTATTCCCAGAAACACACAAGGCCACATCAACATTGAAAAATTAATCAGTGTAATTCACCATATTAACAGTTTAAAAAAATTCAAATGGTCACCTCAATACATGCAGAAAGGCATTTGACAAAATTCAACATCCATTCATGATTAAAAACGCAAACAAACAGCCCCCCTCAAACTCTCAGCAACCTCAGAACAGAAGGAAATTTCCTTAATCTGATTTAGAGAATCTACCAAATGACTTACATCTAGCATTAATTATACTTTGAAGGTGAAAGACTGAATGCTCTTAGATTGTGAACAAGGCGAGGATGTTCCCTTTCAACCCTACTAATCACTGGAAGTCCTAGACACTGCAAAAAGTCAAGAAAAAAAAGAAGGTAGGTTTCTCTATTCATAAGTGACATGACTGCCTCCTTAGACAAATTCCAAGGTATCTACAGGAAAAACACTCCTAGAACTTATAAATGAGTTTAATAAAAACTCAGAAAAGGCAACATATAAAAATTGATTGCATTTCTACATACAGTCAATGGTCAACTGGAAAGACAAAGTTTTAAAAATGACATTTGCAATAGGACTAAAAAACTGAAATACTTAGGTATAGAACTAATAAAACATTTGCAGGATCTACATGTTGAAAACTATGAAACATTCATGAAAGAAATAAAAGACCTAAATAGAAATATCATGTTCATAGATTGGAAAACTCTATTTTCTTAAGACGTCAATTATCAAACTCATCTACAACAATCTCAAAATCCTGAGTTCAGTTGCTCAGTCATGTCCGACTCTTTGTGACCCCATGGAATGCAGCACGCCTGTCTATCATCAACTTCCGGAGTTTACTCAGACTCGTGTCTATTGAGTTGGTGACGCTGTCCAATCATCTCATCCTCTGTCATCCCCTTCTCCATCCTTCAATCTTTCCTAGCCTCAGGGTCTTTTCCAATGAGTCAGCTCTTCGCATGAGGTGGCCAAAGTATCGGAGTTTCAACTTCAGCATCAGTCTTTCCAATGAACATTCAGACTGATTTCCTTTAGGATGGACTGGTTGGATCTCCTTGTAGTCCAAGGGACTCTCAAGAGTCTTCTCCAACACCACAGTTCAAAAGCATCAATTCTTTGGCACTCAGCTTTCTTTATGGTCCAACTCTCATATCCATACGTGACTACTGGAAAAACCATAGCTTCGACTAGATGGACCTTTGTTGGCAAAGTAATGTCTCTGCTTTTTAATATGCTGCCTAGGTTGGTCATAACTTTTCTTCCAAGGAGCAAGCATCTTTTAATTTCATGGCTGCAATTACCATCTACAGTGATTTTGGAGCCCAGAAAAATAAAGTCAGCCACTTTTCCCCATCTATTTGCCATGAAATGATGAGACCAGATGCCGTGATCTTAGTTTTCTGAATGTTGAGTTTTAAGCCAAATTTTTCACTCTCCTCTTTCACTTTCATGAAGAGGCTCTTTAGTTCTTCTTCACTTTCTGCCATAAGGGTGGTGTCATCTGCATATCTGAGGTTATTGATGTCTCTCCCGGCAATCTTCATTCCAGCTGTGCTTCATCCAGCCCAGCGTTTCTCATGATGTACTCTGCATACCAAGTTAAATAGGCAGAGTGACAATATACAGCCTTGACGTACTCCTTTCCCTATTTAGAACCACTCTGTTGTTCCATGTCCAGTTCTAACTGTTGCTTCCTGACCTGCAAAATCCTAGCAGAATTTATATATATTTATAGCAATAAGCTGATTCTAAAATTTAGGCAAAAGTACTAAGATAGCTAAAACAATTTTGGAAAAAAAAAAAAGTTGGAGAACTCACATTACCTGTTTTCAAGACTTAATTTTAAAGCTATATTAATCAAGACACTGTGATACTGGCGGGAAAAAAAAGCCAAACACAACAATGGAACACACAGGAGGCTAGAAAGAAACCTACACAATTATAGTCAAGTGGTTTTTCACCAAGAGACAAAGACAATTCAATGGAGAACAGTCTTCTTAACAAACAGACATGGAACAACTGGACAAATAGATGAAACTCAATTTACACCTCTACACAAAAAGTAACTCAAAAGTATAACACAGATCTAAAGGTAAAATATATAATTTATAGAAGAAGACACAGGAGAAAATCTTTGTGATCTTGGTTTGGGAAAGAGTTCTTATATACAATACCAAAACTAAGACTCATAAAAGAAAATACTGATAATTTGCACTTAACCAAAATTTAAAACTTCCGTACTTCGAAAGACACAGCTGAGAAGGAAGGAAATGGCAGGCCATAGACTGGAAGAAAATCTCTGCAAACCACATATCTGGCAAAGGACTAGAAAAAAATCAGACAATAAGCAAATTCAATTTAAAAGTGGAAAAAGATTTGGAACTTGGACACTTCACCAAAGATATGCAGATGGCAAGTAAGCACAGAAGAGATGCTCAGCATCAATATTCATGAGAAAAATTCAAATAAAAACCACAGTGAAATACTGCTATGTATATACCTATTACAATGACTAAAATTAAAGAGTCATCATACCAAGTGTTGATGAGGATGTAAAGTAACTAGAATACTCATACACCACTGAGAATATAATTCAGCCTCTTTGGAAAATGCCTTTTACAGTGTATAGTTTCCTATACTACTGTGACAAGTTGCCACAAATTTAGTGGTTTAAAACATCATAAACTTATTATTTTACAGTTCTGTAGGTTAAATATCTGACACAGGTCTCTCTGGGTGAAAAATCAAGTTGTTGGCAGAACTCCATTTTTTCCAGGTGGTCTAAAGATTAATCCCTTTCCTGGCCTTTTCCAGAGACCATATATCTTAGCTTATGCCCCAAATTCTCCAACTCAAAACCAAGAACTCTGCATCTCTCTGTCCCTGTTCCCACTGTTACATCTTTCTACCTTCTCTTCCCCTTTTAAGAACCTTTGCGATACACTAGGCACAGCACCTGGATAACCTCAGGATAAACTCTATTTTAAAGTCAGTTGATTACTTCCAGCTACAACTTTAATTCACTTTTGTCATGTAACCTGATTTATTCACAGTTTCCAGGGAGCAGAACATCTTTGTGGGCCACTATTCTACCTAGCACATATTTTTAAAGTTAAACATACACTTCCCACATGACCCAGAAATTTCACTCGGAGGTGCTTATCCAAGAGAAATGAAGGCTTGTGTTCACATAAAAACTTGCTGACAGAGATTTATAGCACCTTTATTCAGAGTCCAAACAAAAAACTCAAATGTCTTTCAACTGGTAGCTGGATAAATTGTGATACATCCATACACTGGAATACTACATTCAGCAATATAAAGAATTGCTGATACACTCAACATGAACAAACGCTCCAAAGTATTATGCTAAATTAAAGAAACCAGACTCAAAAGGCTAAACACTATATAATTCCATTACCTGATATTCTAGAAAAGACAAATTACAGGGAAAGGCAATAATCAATATCAGTTGCCAGCAGTTAAAAGACTATATATAAAAGAGCAGCTCAAGGGAATTTCAGGTGCTGGAACTGTTACTGGGTGTCTCAATTTTGGTAGTTGCATAGCTCTATGTATCTGTCAAAACAATTGGACAACAACATGAGTTAATTTCACTTCACCAAAATTAAAGTTAAAACCTTTGTGAAAGAAGGAAAATAATCATATCATTTCTCACCCATCAGACTGGCACAAATTAAAAAATCTGACAACGCCAATCTGGCAATTCTAAATGCGGGTAAGGGTGACTCATATGGTGTTGGCAGGTCTGTAAATTGTTACAACTCTGGAGTATTATCTGCAGCTAGCAAAGTTGAAAATGCACATCAACCTATGGCCCAGCAATTCATTCCAGAGAAAACTTTACAAATGTGTTCAAGGAGATATGCACTAAACATTGTCTGAAATACTGAAAAACTGAGATAACCTTTCAGTCAAAGAATGAATTAATTGTGGTTAGTGGTAATTTAAAAAAGAAAAGGAAAAAATGCATAAGGGAAAAAAATCAACTCTGCTGGCTCCATATATGATTTTTGAGAAGGGTTTAACTTATCAGTTTATTTAACAATAGTATATAGTGAAAAGAACACTGTACTGGAATCTGAAAGCAAGCATTTAAGCATTTAGTTCCAACTCTGCTAACTAATCTATACCTCACTTTCCTTTTCTTGGAAAATGAAGAGGTTAGACTATACAAAGACTAAGATTATTTCCAACTCAACAAGGATACTGATACGAAAAATGGGCCAGATTTCTTTTATGTTTGTGATGAGCTTTTTAATCATATAATAATTATTCAGAAAGATCATATAAACTCTTAAACTCACTCTACTTAGTGGTGGTGGTTTAATCGCTAAGTCATGTCCGACTCTTGCGATCCCATGGCCTGTAGCCTGCCAGGTAGAGTCCCGGGATTCTCCCGGCAAGAATACCTGAGTGGGTAGCCATTTCCTTCTCCAGAGGATCTTCCCGACCCAGGAATCAAACCCAGGTCTCCTGCACTCCAGGCAGATTCTTTACCGATTGAGCTATGAGGGAAGTCCTACTACCTTTGGCAACCCTCAAGTAAAATTTGCATATCCTTTTGTAGTTTATCATTCTAAAATATGTTAATATTAATGAGTCAGTCTTCTCAAGTTCAAGTCTGTGTGGCCAAAAGTCATTCGACTACACGGTAAGATTCACTCGACTTTGTTTTAACAAAGATAAAATGATGAATTTCTTTCTGTATTTTTTTGCCTGTTTCATCTACAGAGTTCCTACACTATAATTTAATAGCTTCTGCTTGCTACAATAGTATAAAAAGCCTTTTAAAACCTGTAACATGCAAATCTACAGAAATCTAGTCAATAGTCAGTAGTTTACTATCCAAAAGAGCTTATTTAACAATTTCATTATCCCAATACTTATACTTCAAAGACACCAATAACCAGCATGCCACTTGTTCCTATTGAAGAATTTATTAGGTTATTAATTTCTGGGATAATCCAAAAGCATAATTGGAACACTATCATTAACACGTAACACTTTTAAAAAACTCAAATATTAACACCTTTCACCTTGTCATTAAAATCGAAATTTCAAAAATTTTGTTCCAAGGGCTTGCCAAATCTAAATTTTCACAATTCTAAACGAGAAGAGACAAAACACACAGTACGTATTACTTCTAAAAACCTCCTAGGTATGCGATTTTAATTTGAACGTCAACTGCCAAGAAAAACCTTTCGACGGAAACCTAATTCTGAACATCTCACTGTATGTCAATCAACTAGACAGAAGGTGAGTTATTATCATTAGTTACATAACTTGCACCCAAGACTGTTTAAACCCTCTCGTTAAACGCAGCTGACAACAATTTACAGGCTTCCAACTTCAACCTGCTAACTTATCAGAAACCATGAACAGGATTACGCTTTTCTTTAAAAATGGTTACGAGGAAGTAAGAACTGTTTGTTTATTTGTTTCCAGAATGCAGCGAGGAGCCGAATACCGGCAGCTGAGTAGGGCAGAGAAACGACGACTACATTCCGTCCAGCAAAGGAAAGTGTTCTTCGCCCCGCCAAGATCCCGGACCCGGCCTGGAGCGAGTCCGGAGAGTTGCGAACCTCGAGGCGTGGGCGCAGAGAGCAGGCGCCTCCCGGCACCTCGGGCCGGGCGGGCAGGAGAGCCGCCGAGGTGGGTCGTTAGCCAAGGCAGAGGGAGGGGGCACCGCCAGGCAGCGTTCCTCCGAGGGACAAAGGTTGAGCTGACACCCTCCGCTGCCGGCCGGGCTCCCGCTGCCTGGAGCAGCCCGCGAAGCAGCCCGGGGTCCCGCCCTGGCCCGCGCGTGGGGGAGGGGGTGAGCGCGGCCGCGCCTCCCCTGGCCGCTCGCGGGGACCTGTTGATTAAGACCGCCACACCGAGCCGCCGCCGGTCAGCCTCTTACCTCCGCGCCACGGCGGCCGCCGCTCCTCCCGCCCCGGCCTCCTCTAAACACTACAGAAACGACAGCTTCCCAGCGGCACTTAAAATACCGGATAAAGAATCCAGAAACTCGCGATTCCCTACCTCACAATCTTAAATCCCCGCCCCCGCCCCACCGCCAGTCGCCGCCGTCGCCGCTAGTGATTCCACCTCGAGACCGCGCGAGACCGCGCACGCGCTCCCGGGACTCTGGCGCAGTGGACGCGCCTATCCCAGCCGCTCCTCTGCACGCCTGCCCGCTGTTTGGCAGAGAGGCTGGCGCGATTCGCCCAATCCCGAGCCGGCGCGGAGACCGGGCCCGCTCATTGGTCCGCTCTGCAGCTCCCGAGGGGCCGGCCGCGCGCGCACTCGCGCGCCTCAAGTGGAAAACGCGAAGTGTTTCGGGCTTTCGGGCGGTATGGAACTGCTTTTGGCTTGAGCTCACTGGCCAGGTTATGTGAGGACGTGAGGTTTCGCTAAGACGCAGTGGGCGGGCTCACGCTCTACAGACCTTTCTTATCTCCCTGAATGTCCGTCAGCTGCTGAAGAAAATCTGGTTCCCCTTGAGGCGACTCGTCATGTCCTGTGAAGCACGTCACACAGTCTAACATTTGTGTAAAAAAGAACCATGGCATACCCGAACACCTGGATGCGTGTGGTGTCCCACGAAAGAATTCTCTGCTACCGTGGAAGACTTCACAAAGCTAGCAGCTGGGACCGAATTCTGAAAACCAGACAGGAAGGATGCCAGAGGGCCACAGCTGTTGCACAAAACTCGAGTACCTGGGCCAACCCACATCCAATAGAAGGAAATCCACATGAACAGTCTTCAAGATTCCCTGGAAACTGTTAGCCAAAAAGGAAAGGAAACAAAAAAGTGTGTGTGTGTGTGTGAGAAGAGAGATTGATTTCCTTTTCTAAGTTGTTGAATATGTGAAATAAGTAATAATTCAAGAAACTTCCTTTAGTTTTTCGTTGAGTTTTTGTTTTCCTTTTAGCTCCGGGCTTCTCAACTTCAGCGGTGTTGACACTTGGGCCAAATAATTCTTTAGGGGCTGTTCTGTGCAATTTAGGATGCAAATTAGGATGCAATTTAGCAGCATCCCCCCTGGTCTCTTATCCACTAGATACCAACAGCACCACTACCCGCATTTGTGACCATCAGAGATGTCTCTAGACGTTGTCAAAGATCTCCTGGGGGACAAACTCACCTCCAGTTAGAATCACTGATGTAGCTTTTCAAAGAAATGGCCTCCTTAGAAAGTAGTCTCTCTTTACCCATCCCTTCCAATTGCTTGGCCTCAAGCAGTTTTGCAAAAGACCCCACCCAAATGAACCCTCGCTTCCACAGCTGTTTAGACTCCTCTGTCACAGGATCTTATCCCAGTAAAAGGCTGACAGCTATCTGTGAGATAGCAGCTACCGGCCTCAAAATATGTGGACCTTCCTTTGTGAAGTGCTATATAAACGTTAATTACCATTTTCACTTTCTACAGCTATTTTCATCTTCAAAGAGGGTAGAACCTATGGCAAATAAAAAGTTTATTTTATTTTCTGGTGAATAGAACCATTCCCAGAATCCCCAAGTCACTCAAATTACTTGTCTTACGTGCAAATGAAGGACAGCTCAAAGAATAGGAAGTATAGAAACTGGAGGCAAGGTGACTGGATTTGAGTTTTAGCTTTGATATTAACTAGTTCTGTGATTTGGATGCCTGACAGGTTTCCCTGGCCTTAGTTTTCTCATGTGTAAATCAACAACTTAACTACTTTTTTCTCTTTCTGGAAGTCTCCTTCTTATATGGAATCTAACATGGATAGCCTCAGCGGTTGAAAAAATATAATGTTCATCCCAAAATAGAATAATATGGGCAATTTGTGGTTTAAGCTCCAGTCAGAAGAATTGTCTATCCTTGTCACAAAGCAGCTCACCCACTGAATCTCTGGCAAATATGTAACTAAGTACTTTGGATGAGTAATGAAAGCCAAACTGTAAAATCAAGTGTACCATGGAGAGTAATCATAGTAAATACCCTTCCTCTTTCCTCATTTTGGCATCTGCTCAACCCATCATCTGACAACAGCTTCTATTACATGTTGATGTAATAAAATATTGTGGTACTTTATGGCATTAAAGGTTTTGGGGAAGTATATTAATATTGCATTTCAGATATTTGCAACAAGTCTGAAATGTCAGTTTTCAAGATTCTACCATTAACCATTAGATATGAAATTCTTAACTAAGGTTATTATGTCCCTTTGGTTTTATCACCTCTGTGTACCAGTGAAATCTGAACTTTCATAACTGAATTAATAGCCTAATCACTTCATAATTGTATGAACCAGGTGATCAGAAATAATGTAAGTTAAAAGAATACTCACTGATTCAGATGTGAGAAGTTATGAGACAACAAATTAGTAGGCATATTAATTATTCAGCAAATATCTAAAAATTTCTTAAATACAAAAAAAACCCAGAAAGCAAACCAACAAACCATAAACTTTTCTAATTTAATTGGGCTTAGTTGTTATTATTTTGATATTTTATTAGAGTCCTGTACTTCTTAACCTTTCATAAACTTAGCTAGAAATATTATGACATTAAGCTAGGAACACTATGTAGTTGTTGCCATGTGGAATGGGAGGTCTCAATGTCTGCATTTAGCTTTGGTATCATTCAGTATAGGTCAGTATTAATTCAACTCAATCAACTTTCATATTCACTCATTAATTTAAGATATATACATTGAGTACTTCCTCTGTGCTAAGCACCGGGCTGTAGGGAATCAAAACACATGACAGTCCCTGTCCTGGACTATAAAAAGCTAAGAGAATAGACAAGCTAAGACACGTTCACATAGGTAAAATACAAGGGAAAGTATGGAAATAAGGTGCTCTGTGGACTTTGAGAAAGGTAGTCTTACACTAAGAGAAGCTTTACTAACTTCTAATGGTGGGGGTTAGGGGACAAGAGGGATGGAGAGTAAACGGCAATGAAAATACCCACAATAATAGGAAGAGGTCTCACATATGGCTTTTAAAAGATAGATATAAAATTTTAATCAATTTGAATGACTGAGTGCAGTCCACAGAGATACAGTCCACCTATGACTGGATCTGTGCTGAACGCCAAAGAGCTGAACTCTTAACACCTCGTATGTCCTCTCTCACACTCTCTCTGATTGTGAGAGATTTAACTCCACCACCACCACTCTGATTTAACTCCACCACTGCTTCAAAGCAGCCTTGTGAAAGCCACTTTCTTAAATGCAAAGGTCAATGTCCTGTCTTCATCTTCCTTGAGCCACCAGCAGCATTTGACACCCATGAGCATTTTCTCTTTTTGTCCTTTGGGCAATAGAAGTACCATTCTAGCTTCTTTTCCTACCCACTGGATCCTCCTGCTCAGTCTTCTCTGCTAGTTCTTTTTTATATCCCCTGAACGCTAAAAGCTGAAGTGTCTCAGGGCTCTCACGTACAATATTTTACTTTTCTTTCTGCCTAGGTTTGAACAGACAGCCTTATCACTTACTAGGTGTTTGATCATAAGAAAGTCACTTAATGTCTCCAAGATTCAGTTTCCTCATCTATAAATTGAGGATACTAAAAGTAGCTACTTCCAGTGGTTATAAAGACTAAATGAAATGTCTATGTAAAGTGCTTAAAACAGTGTCCACCACTATATGCGTTAACAGAGTGAAATATTCTTATCATCATGTTCTTTATCACTCATTCCAGCATCATTTCCTCTAGTCTCAGTGGCTTTAAATTCCATCTTTACACTATAAACCCAAAGTTTATCTCTAGCCTGAACTTCTACCCTAAACTTCAGAATCACCTATTCAACTGCTCATTCAACACCTCCATTTGGATTTCTAGCTGCTGCTGCTGCTAAGTCGTTTCAGTCGTGTCCAACTCTGTGCAACCCCATAGACGGCAGCCCACCAGGCTCCTCTGTCCCTGGGATTCTCCAGGCAAGAATACTGGTGTGGGTTGCCATTTCCTTCTGAATTTCTAGGGAGCATTACAAATTTAACACGTCAAACTTTTCATTTTCATCCAGTTTTATGCATTTCAGTATATGGTAATGCCACCCTTCCAGTTGTTGAGGCTTTCTTTGCCACTGCACATTCAATCCATCAGGAGATTCTTTTATTTCTACCTTCACAATGTTTCCATCCTCTAACCACTTCTCACCAACCCCACTGCTATCACCCTACTCCAAGACATCATCATCTGTCACCTGAATGACTGCAGTATGCTCTTCCCCCCCATATTTTCTCTTTTGGTTGCTGCAACCACAGGGATCCTGCTAAAATAAAAGTGAGGTCAAGTCACTGCTCTGCTCAGTCTCTTGCAGCCTGGCATGATCTCCCTGACCTCAACTTTTACTACTCTTTTCCTTCTCATTTCCCACCAGCTAGGCTAGCATCTTTGTTGCTCCTGACAGAGTCCAACAGCTTCTGCCTCAGAGCCTCTGCATTTGCTTTTTCTTATGCCTGAAACATCCAATATCCATACGCTTACTCTCCCTCACTTCCTTTAGGTCTTATATCAAACGTTATCTTATCAGTGAGACCTGTCTTATTCTAGATAAAATCTAGAACATCTCTCACGCCCCACCTTCCAGCACTCCTTATCCCTTCTCCCCAACTTTATTTCTCACTGTATTTATTCACCATCTGATATGTTGCATATTTGTTATTTTGAATGTAATGGCAAGGACTTTATTTTATTCACCACTACTTATTTTTAGATTACTCAGTATCTTAAACAGTACCTAACATGTAGACATGTGCGTGCGTGCATAGTCGCTCCGTCATGGCTGACTCTTTGCAACCCCATGGACTGTAGCCCTCCAGGCTCCTCTGTCCATGGGATTCTTCAGGCAAGAATACTGGAATGGGTTGCCATTTCCTACTCCAGGGGAATACATAGACAGTACTCGGTAGATATTTTATGAATGAATGAATGAAACAGATGTGAGTACATGGAATAGGAATGATAAAAGGATCAAAGAAAAACTTAAGCTTTGTCTAATTTTGGCCTATGACTAGCCCATATTAAGAATAATTTCTGCCTAAACATGATTGTTTTTTTCTCTTAGATAGTACTGTGTATTGAGGGAGGGAGATAGTATAACAAACACAAAAAAGAAAACTAATTGTTCTTCATTACCTCCTTCCTATGCTTCATGGGTCATTCCAGTTGCTGTATAAATCCTCATCTGATTAATAGAACTGAGAATTAGAAAGCAAAAGTTCCTTTGAAAGTAGTAACAGATATAACTATTTCATTGCACTTAACTTTTACTTCTGAACTTGTATGTCTCTGACAAGCTTAGATATCGTGTTTCTAACACCTGACAGATTATAAGGGTTTATTATATGTGTGACCCTTTAGTGGATATGTCACTTCAGAGAATACATACGCCTGCCGTGAGACAGGGTAGAGAAGTCTTAGCCTGAGGAAGGGAGTTTCTGATAGAAATAGCAGATCACGTATAGGAGATAATTCTAATTAGGAATTTGCAAAAACTCAGTGGAAACAGATTATCTGGGACTCTACAAGCTTCTTTCTCCTGGAAAAGTCCTAACTTTCACATGTGGTATACTCCAGGAGAAATAGAATATGCATTGGCCCTCAACTAAGTTTTTTAAAATGTGTTGGGTTGAGTAAGAGATCTGGAGTACCTACCACAGAGAACCCTTTAGGGCCACTTTCCAGAGTATTTTTTAGAAGAAAATTTCAAACTATATTTGAGAAGATAAACTGCTTTAAATCAAGTAAAAGTAAACAGTGTGAAGCTAGTCCCAGGGCCTGACTAACCAGGTACTTAGACTGAAAGCTTTCAGGTCTCACAGCCCCTGGATAACACTTGAAGCAAATGCAAGAGGCTGGAATAGCAAACAGGAGTGTCCTAAGCCTTGTGATGTTGATTTGGGGCACAGAAGAACTGAGAACACTTTGGTAACAAGAATACAAATGCACTGATTCTGTTTTTTCTATTAATTCTATAATAGGAGATGAATACACCTAGGATCATGGTAAAATGTGTGAACTGTTGATTTTTTCCTTTGGTACTTAAATTTAATTTGTAATACACAAACCAAAGTTTAAAGGCTCTTGAAAAGTATGCAGAAACTGAGGGTTTCCTGTTTCTTCTTATCTGATAATCTAGAAGTCAAACCCATTATTCAGCTATAGCTCAGATGGTAAAGAGTCTGCCTGCAATGCAGGAGACCCAGGTTTGATCCCTGGGTCAGGAAGATCTGCTGGAGAAGGAAATTGCAATACACTCCAGTATTCTTGCCTGGAGAATCCCATGGACAGAGGAGCTGGTGGACTACAGTCCATGGTGTCACAGAGAGTTGGATACAAATAAGTGACTAACACACACAAACAGTTGAACAATTATTCCTTGAAAACCATCTTTTAGCACAATTGTGTTTAGCAGTGAAAAGAACCAGCTCCTTGTAAAGCATCAGAAGATTAATAATTACCTTTCCTTTATGCTATGTTAGGAAGGTTAATTTTCTGTTTACATTTGAATTATCTTTAATGAGAACATTGAGCTGTTTCAAAGGGTATCCAAAATATATTAACAGATTTCAAAAAACATCTAGAAGTTCTTATATAAAATATACCCAGAAGGACAAGCTCTTCTTATAGTAGAATTAGGGTAATTGAGATTTCGTGATACAAAATTGCACACAAATGTAAATTTAGGTTTTTAAAAAATATTTATTTTATTTTACGGGGTCTTAGTTTCAGTCCTAGGGATCTTTGATTTTTGTTGCAGCGTGGGAACTCTTAGTTGTGGTATGTGAGATCTAGTTTCCTGATCATGGATGGAACTGGAGCCCTCTGCATTGGGAACTCGGAGTCTTAGCCATTGGACCACCAGGGAAGTCCCCTAATCCCGATTGCTGAGGGTTAGGAAAGCAGGAGCTCCATTCAGCTGGATGGCTCTGGATGGGGGTCTCCAGAAGATGTCGTCTGGGCCTGCAGTCATCTGAAGTGAGTGGGACTGTAGGAAGTGCTTTCAGGAATATTCCTCCGGTAGCTGTCAGCTAGGGGCCTCAGTTTCTGGCCATGCGGACCTTTCCTTAGGACATGACAGCTGACCTCTCCCAGAATAAGCAATCCAAGAGAGGAACCACCAAGACAGGGCCTTTTTAATGACTTAGCCTTCAAGACCACACAACCCCCACTGCCACTTTATCCGCTTGAAGCAAACCAGCAAGTCCAGCCTACATCCAAGGCAAGGGCCACCCAAGGCAAATTTCTTGAAGGGAGGAGCATCGAGTATTTGTGGACATATTTTTAAAACCACCAGGTAATCTAGCATGTTATAAGTACTTTAAGCATCAATAAATTACATGTTAACATATTTATGGCTGAGGGACTATTTATCAGTGAGCTTTGAGCTTGTTGCTCTCCTTTGAGCAATGACTATTTGGATCAGATCAATAAACTCAATAGAATGGGAAAGACTAGAGATCTCTTCAAGAAAATTAGAGATAACAAAGGAACATTTCATACAAAGATGGGCACAATAAAGGAAAGAAACAGAAGATATTAAGAAAAGGTGGCAAGGATACACAGAAGAACTATATAAAAAAGATCTTAATGACCCAGGTAACCAAAATGGTGTGATCACTCGCCTAGAGCCAGACATCCTGGAGTCCAAAGTCAAGTGGGCCTTAGGAAGCATCACTACAAACAAAGCTAGCGGAGGTGAAGGAATTCCAGCTAAGCTATTTCAAATCCTAAAGGATGATGCTGTCAAAGTGCTGCACTCAACATGCCAACAAATTTGGAAAACTCAGGAGTGGCCACAGGACTGGAAAAGGTCCATTTTCATTCAAATCCCAAAGAAGCACAATGCCAAAGAATGTTTAAACTACTGCACAATTTCACTCATCTCACACGCTAGCAAAGTAATGCTCAAAATTCTCCAAGCTAGGCTTCAACAGCACATGAACCGAGGACTTCCTGATGTCCAAGCTGGCTTTAGAAAAGTCAGGGGAACCAAAGATCAAATTGCCAACATCTGTCAGATCATCAAAAAAGCAAGGGAGTTCCAGAAAAACATCTACTTCTGCTTCATTGATTATGATAAAGCCTTTGACTGTGTGGATCACAACAAACTGTGAAAAATTCTTCAAGAGATGGGAACACCAGACCACCTGACCTGCCTCCTGAGAAATCTGTATGCAGGTCAAGAAAAAAAAGTTAGAAACTGACATGGAACAATGGACTGGTTCCACATTGGGAAAGGAGTACATCAAGGCTATATATTGTCACCCTGCTTATTATCTTATATAGAGAGTTCAGTTCAGTTCAGTCGCTCAGTCATGTCTGACTCTTTGCGACCCCATGGACTGCAGCATTCCTGGCCTCCCTGTCCATCACCAACTCCCGAAGTTTCCTCAAACTCATGTCCATTGAGTCAGTGATGCCATCCAACCATCTCATCCTCTGTTGTCCCCTTCTCCTTTCACCTTCAGTCTTTCCCAGCATCAGGGTCTTTTCCAGGGAGTAAGTTCTTTGCATCAGGTGGCCAAAGTATTGGAGTTTCAGCTTCAGCATCAGTCCTTCCAATGAACATTCAGGACTGATTTCCTTTAGGATGGACTGGTTGGATCTCCTTGCAGTCCAAGGGACTCTCAAGAGTCTTCTCCAACACCACAGTTCAAAAGCATCTATTCTGTGTTCAGCTTTCTTTATAGTCCAACTCTCACATCCATACATGACTACGTGACTAGCCTTGACTAGACAGACCTTTGTTGGCAAAGTAATGTCTCTGCTTTTTAATATGCTGTCTAGGTTGGTCATAACTTTTTTTCCAAGGAATAAGCGTCTTTTAATTTCATTGCTGCATTCACCATCTGCAGTGATTTTGGAGCCCAGAAAAATAAAGTCAGCTACTGTTTCCACTGTTTCTCCATTTATCTGCCATGAAGTGATGAGACCGATGCCATGATCTTTGTTTTTTGAATGTTGAGTTTCAAGCCAGTTTTTTCACTCTCCTCTTTCACTTTCATCAAGAGGCTCTTTAGTTCTTCACTTTCTGCCATAAGGGTGGTGTCATCTGCATATCTGAGGTTATTGATATTTCTCCCAGCAATCTTCATTCCAGCTTGTGCTTCATCCAGCCCAGCATTTCTCATGATGTGCTCTGCATGTAAGTTAAATAAGCAGGGTGACAATACACAGCCTTGACGTATTCCTTTTCTTATTTGGAACCAGTCTGTTGTTCCATGTCCAGTTCTAACTGTTGCTTCTTAACCTGCATACAGATTTCTCAAGAGGCAATTCAGGTGGTCTGGTATTCCCATCTCTTTCAAAATTTTCCACAGTTTATTGTGATCCACACAGTCAAAGGCTTTGGCATAGTCAATAAAGCAGAAACAGATGTTTTTCTGGAACTCTCTTGTTTTTTCGATGATCCAGTGGATGTTGGCAATTTGATCTCTGGTTCCTCTGCCTTTTCTAAAACCAGCTTGAATATCCGGAAGTTCACAGTTCACGTATTGCTGAAGCCTGGCTTGGAGAATTTTGAGCATTACTTTGCTAGTGTGTGAAATGAGTGCAATTGTGAGGTAGTTTGAGCATTATTTGGCATTGCCTTTCTTAGGGATTTGAATGAAAACTGAGCTTTTCCAGGTCAATTATAGAGTTTTCCAGGTCATATATAGAGTACATCACACAAAATACCAGGCTGGATGAAGCACAAACTCAAATCAAGATTGCCAGGAGAAATATCAATAACCTCAGATATGCAGATGATACCACTCTTATGGCATAAAGCAAAGAGGAAGTGAAGAGCCTCTTGATGAAAGTGAAAAAGGAGAGTGAAAAAACTGGCTTGAAACTCAACATTCAAAAAACGAAGATCATGGAATCCTGTCCCATCACTTCATGGCAAATAGATGGGGAAACAATGGAAACAGTGACAGACTTTATTTTCTTGGGCTCCAAAATCACTGCAGATGGTGACTGCAGCCATGAAATTAAAAGATGCTTGCTCCTTGGAAGAAAAGTTATAACCAACCTAGACAGCATATTAAAAAGAAGAGAGATCACTTTGCCGATAAAGGTCCGTCTAGTCAAGGCTATGGTTTTTCCAGTAGTCACGTGTGGATGTGAGAGTTGGACCATAAGAAGGCTGAGCACTGAAGAATTGATGCTTTTGAAGTGTGGTGTTGAAGATTTGAGAGTCCCTTGAACTGCAAGGAGATCCAACCAGTCCATCCTAAAGGAAATCAGTCCTGAATGTTCATTGGAAGGACTGATGCTGAAGCTGAAGCTCCAATACTTTGGCCACCTGATGCGAAGAACTGACTCATTAGAAAATACCATGATGCTGGGAAAGATTGAAGGCAGGAGGAGAAGGGTATGACAGAGGATGAGACAGTTGGATGGCATCACCGACTCGACATGAGTTTGGGCAAGCTCCAGGAGTTGGTGATGGACGAGAAGCTTGGCACGCTGCAGTCCATGGGGTTGCAAAGAGTGGAACACAACTGAGCGACAGAACTGAACTGAGATAAAATCAAATAATGTTTAAAGCATTATCGCAACCTATTGTCTGTGTCCACGTTCACTCTAACAATAGTTGTATCACTCTTTACAAGCCCACCCAGGACCTGCCCCAGTCCTTGCAGAAAACCCTTATTTTCTTTCTTATGAACATAGAAAATGCCGTACCTCCACAGCAGGGCTGCTTTCTACACATAGCAAAACACTTTTGATATCGCACTTTGTAAAAAGTGTGGACAGTTCAAATAAATTCATACTCTAAAATTCTATAAAGTCCTCCTTGTTTTCAGACTTAGCCTTAGTGAACTTTAATAGATTCCTGTGGCATGAGTCTTCCCTTTCAGAAGTCGTGTTGCTTTTGCCCTAGTAAGATGCCTTTACTTAGGTGTTCAGTGAGCCACAGAGAATTCCTGCCCTGCAAACTCTAGATCTGCTGGATGTATTTAAAGATACAGTGAGTGAAAGTCGCTCAGTCATGTCCGACTCTTTGTGACCCCATGTACTATACAGTCCATGGAATTCTCCAGGCCAGAATACTGGAGTGGGTAACCTTTCCCTTCCCTAGGTAGTCTTCCCAACCCAGGGATCGAACCCAGGTCTCCTGCATTGCAGGTGGATTCTTTACCAACTGAGGTATGATATAAAGATCTCTCAAATAACAGACAAGTTATAGTTACGGTGAGGTTATAAATCAGTTCCAAAACCACAAAATCTTATTTGATCTAAAAATTGCTCCCACAAAACTTCACCAGTGCACCAGAAAATGTGTTTTCCAGGTAAAATTTATGACTGTGGGAATTGCTTCCTGTAGCACTCATGCTAGTTCTCCAGCCAGAATATCTGGGATTCCTCTACTTTACCCTGGTTCCACGCAGTGGCACCAGCAGCATTCCCAGCAGCCAGAAAGGTAATAGCCATCTCTGTTGCTCAGAGTTCTGTGGTGATGACAGTGACAGAGGACAAGGGTATATTTCTGATGTCTCAGTCTATTTATGTCTAAAGGCCCTTCTAACAAATATTACACATCTAAGGACTGACTTCATATTTAAATTACGGAGATCATCTGCTTTCTAGAGAGGTAACACTGTTCTCAAATCAGCCATGTAATTAGCTTTTAGGTCTTTAGTTGAATTTTCCTTAAATATTGACATTAACAGACCATTCCACCTAACTTGACAACCAGATATGCTGGTATTTATACGTACTACTTATTTATCCTTTCACATAGAACATCACCTTCGTTTTATTGAAAGATTTCCAAAGTATGCTCCTGCTGCTAAGTCGCTTCAGTCATGTCCGACTCTGTGCGACCCCATAGACGGCAGCCCACCAGGCTCCGCTGTCCCTGGGATTCTCCAGGCAAGAATACTGGAGTGGGTTGCCATTTCCTTCTCCATTCCAAAGTATAGTTTAAAATATTTTTGTATTAAAGTATAATAGATCATGAAAATATTTTTTCTTATAATAGACATTGTCTTAAGAGTTGTGTTCTAAGGCTATGCTGACCATATTGGATAGCACAGATACTGAGCTTTTCATAATCATAGAAATTCTGCTGGACAGTGCTGTACTGAGGAATCAATGTGTTATGACATGAACTATTTTTATAGATGTGGAAAAAAGATAAAGGAGTACTAGTATAAAATTCTAAAATCTTAGGTAAATGTTATAAACCTGTCTTATGTGTTACATAGTAAAGAATGAGTATTGCAGAAGTTGAAACAACTCAATTATGGAATATTTATGAATTTTCTCTGACCAAAAATCTATTTTTAAGAAAAAAATTCAGTACATTATTAAGAGCAAGCAAGTTTGGGTGTGTGTGCATGTGTGTGTGTGTTTAAACCTAATAAAAGATTGTTAACTTCAAGATGAACTTCCTAGAGTTTCTTTTTTGCTATAAAAATATAGTACTGCCTTAAAAAATCATTTTGTTGAGGTATAATTTATATGCAATAAAATACATCCACTTTAAAGTAGTAAGTTAGATAAATGCATACACCAATGTAACTATTAATACCACCTCAGTTAAGGTATACAACTTCCCTTCACCTCAGAGTTTCCTTTATCACCTTGCTGTCAATATCCTCTAGCCCACCTCCACTCCATGAGATTACTAATCTGTCTTTGTAAATTGATTTTGTCTTGTGAATATTCAATTCAATTGAATCATATAGTATGTATTCTTTTTTTTTTTCTTCCTTTTGGCTGTGTTGCGGGAGCACATGGGATCTTAGTTCCCTGATCAGGGATTGAACCCTCTCCCCCTTCATTGGAAGCTCAGAGTCTTAACCACTGAACTGCCAGGGAAGTCCTTCATATGTATGTTCTTTTTGTATCTGAC
The DNA here is from genome assembly GCF_054371585.1 of Giraffa tippelskirchi. Taxonomy (NCBI): domain Eukaryota; kingdom Metazoa; phylum Chordata; class Mammalia; order Artiodactyla; family Giraffidae; genus Giraffa; species Giraffa tippelskirchi. Next base: position 139,359,608 of record NC_137281.1, on the reverse strand, counting down.
TTCGCTGTTGCATGTTTTTGTTGTTGTTATGAAGTAGTATCACTCTATGAATATACCACAGTTCGTTGAACCATTTATCTGTTGGCAGGTATTCGGTTTGTTTTCAGATTTTGGTTATTATGATCAAAACTCCTTTGAATATTTGTGTACAAGTCTTGTTTTGAACATATGTCTTGTGAACATGTTTTTATTTTTCTTGAGTAAATACCTAGAGTAGGATCATTTGGTCATATAATAAGAATGTCTTAATTTCGTAAGGCATTTCCTGTTTTCCAAAGTGGTTGTGCAGGGGCCATGATGTATGAAGGATCTAGTTGTTCCACATAGTCACCCACGGTTGGTGTGGTCTGGTACTGCCTTTTGAAGGACTCTGTTACCAGGTAATATTAGTCAGTCTTAGTTGTGACTTTCTTCCTAAAGAGCCAATTTGTTTCAGATAATCACTCTCAACAAAGCATTTCCTATAATGAGACAGTCAACTACAAATTAGAAACTTTTAGTTTACATATATTCATATCTTAAAAATGACCCTGATATTAATCTTCTCTTGGTTGCTCCCTATTTCATCTCTGATTGTAGAAGTGGGAAAGAAATCCCTTTCATCTTTGGAACAGCAAGGAAAGAAGGGAAGAATCTCCTGGGCTGTGGGCCAAGGGGGCTAGGTAGAGGGTTTTCCCCTATAGCATTGTCCAATAGAAATATAAAATGGCCACATATATAATTTCATGAAACACTATTTAGTAGCCAATTAAAAAGTAAAAAGAAACACATGAAATTTATTTCTAAATTTTAACCCAATATAGCTAAAATATTATAATTTAAACATACAATCAATATAATAATTATTGAGGTATTTTACATTCTTTTTCATACTAAGGCCTAAAAATCAATTGTATATTTTACACTTTTTTACACTTTATCACAGTACAGATGCTAAATTTCCAAGGGTTGAAGTGAAAAAACATAACCTTACCCAAACAGTATTTATGTTTAATGAAGAAGAATTCTACACTGCTTCAGTTTTTTTAATTAAAATGAAAAGAAATTTAAAAGTCAGTTTCTCAGTTGCATTAGCCACATTTCAAGTGCTCAGTAGAGCCATACATACCCATTTGCTACCGTATTGGACCATGTAGTTCTAGAGCATTGTCTGTGGGACAGGAAATGGCAGATAGAGGGGAGACATATTTGTTATTGCAACTCATGTCACTGGTAGAAAATACCAGTACTACATATATTTTTAGCTGTATGATTTTGAGCAAGTAACTTAATTGTCCAAGCTTTACTTTCACCATCTGTCTGTAAAACAGGAAAGTAATCATACCCCTCAGATTACTGTGAAGACTGAGAATCTATGCAAAGCACATGGTAGAATGACTGGCAAAGTTTTGAAAATAGGTAAGTGGTGGCTTTGAAAAATCCAAACAGGGACTTCCCTGGTGGTCCAGTGGTTAAAAAATCTGCCTTGCAATGCAGAGAATGTGAGTTTGATTCCTGGTGGGGGAAATAAGGTCCTACTCATGGCTACTGAGCCCACGTGACACAACTAGAGGGGCCACGTGCTGCAACCAAGACCCGATACAGCCAAATAAGTAAAGGTTTTGTTTTAAATCCAAACGATTCTTTGGATGGGGACTGTCTGTATTTCCTTTATTTTTAAAAGTTAGAGAATTAAAAAAACTTGTTTGAAAATGCATTCATTGATTCCATAAGTACTGCCTCTTAGGCCAGGTGCTCACTGAAACACAAAGATGGAAATAATATGATCCTGGCTTTGGGGACCCTCAGGCACCCCATGTTAGAAACAGCACAGTGGTGGGCTAATGTCCAAATGAGAGAAGTAAAACCAAAGAGAATAACATATTTATTCAACAATCCCACAGAAAAGAAGCCCTACAGATAAAAATTGAGTTTATGAATTATATAGTTCTCTACTTACTTTAAAATCAATATCCACAATTACAATCATTAAGATTTAAGAAAGATTGACATGGATTAAATGCTTAATGATTAGTAGTAGCCTTTATTTCTGCCACATGAAAGATGCTGTTTTGTTTTCCTTTCCTTCAATTGTTATTTCTTGAGCTGTGCTTGCTTTTAATTTAGTAGTTTACATTTATCTGGTAAAGAAAAAAGATGGAGCTAGTTCAGTTAATTCGAAAGTCTGAAATACAGAATCTTTTAAAGCTATTACTGTTAAGTGTAAAACTTAAAATAACTAAATATGAGTAAAATAAGTGATTAAAATAAGTAAAATTACATTTATAATACAGTATTTCTTCTTAATATAACAATAAACATCCTTTGGACAGGTAAGTTATCATTTTTTAAATCTAGAAGTTGATGCAATGTTAAAGGAATTTCTTAAAATTTTTGTTGTTAAAAATTACTTCTGCCACATAGTTACCTAGTAAATCAAGAAGTCAAGATTAAAATTATGGACTTTTATTCTTTAGGGCTTGTAGACATTGTCATTGAATTATTTGCAAGTTCTTGATCTGTGCTAAACTGAGTCCTGAAATAAGTCAAATGTATGTGAGATTTACACACACATAGTTTATGCTTATTGTAAATAAGGGGCCTAGTAACTTTCACATGATTTCAGTTGTAATAATATCAGTATGAAGTCTTTATTAGTGGCAAACTTTTTTCGCCATATAAAAAAAATCTACCTTTTCCCATATATGAGTAATTCACAATTTAAATATTTGGGAGCCACTTTTGAAATTTCCAAAGTCAAGATCTAAATATGTTATATATACCATTATTTTTGTCCTTCTTTGCATTTGTAGCTCTCTCTTAATGAGACCACAGTATTTAAAATTTCTTGTTATAGAATATATCAGTCAAAGGATGAAATTGCTGCAGTATACTGGGTTCACTTTTAAAAGGAATTTCTCCCTCTAAAGGCTATAATATATTGAGAAATAGCCATGCTGGGAACTCTTCCTAGGTGGGTGTAGGAAGCAGCATGTCATCCTGAGCGCCATCCCTTCGCTGTCCAGCACCATAGAACACTATTAAGAATATACTTAATGGAGGAAAAAAAGTGACAAAAGAACAACACAGACTGAGGAGTGTATGTGGAGGCCAGGGGATTAATGTGTGTGAACATCTGACATTTTTTGGCCACATTTGTTTTTCTCTGGTGCGTTATCTTTTTCTCTGGTGTACATCTGGGTGGGGCCCTGTTAATAAACTGAGTGCTCAAATGCTAAACTGACTTTGGTTGGCGGAGTGACAGAAAGGTGGGAAAAAGGGTAGGCACCTCAATGCCTTCATCAGAACCCTAATAAGATGGGCATGTGCTTCTTGCTGGAGTCACCTCTGCTTCACCAACTGGCTATTTAATTGTGTGAATTTAGCCTTAAATGTATGTGTGTGCATATATGCACAGTCTCTCTCTCTCACACACACAGCATTAGTTATATTAGGAGAGGCAAATGAGAGAAGTTTCATTCACAAATAGCTCACTGTAAAGCGTGTCTCAGAGAAACTTAGTACACTGTTGGCCACCACACACAGCTGGGCAAGTTATTCGTTGCGCAGAGACTACCTTGTGAATGGGGCCCCTCAGCTCTGTGCAGTGTACAATCTGTGCAGTTGCACATGGCAGCCCTCTAGGGACTCTATAGGTATTTGTATAATTTTTGGTGTGAAAGTAAGAGGCTTTGGCTGTGTTGGCTAATCTGAGAAAGCAGGTTGGGAAAGAGTATGATAAGGGAGCAGAGAGGAAGAGTAGCAATGAGAATGAAAGGAATCATTGTTAAGAGCAGCAGCAAGTAATTCTCTTCCAGTGCCTCACCTGAAGCGCCCTCTCGCCCTGCTGATGTTACACTTTGACCCCTGGTGGATTCTAGAGCAGAAACCACAACAAAACCCTCAACATTCCGTTCCACCTCTATTGTTACTATAATAGAAGTAATATGATTCACTGTTCAAAGATTCAGTTTACTGACAACTTTTTGTGAAAGTGTCATGTCTGTCATTTACATCTATAGAGACTTATAACTGCAAAAATTACCTTTAAGTTGCCTTATATGTTTTTTCCATTGGCCTTTTCTTTTCCTGTTTTACTTTCCTTTCCTCACATCCATTCCCCTGAGAAAGGGAGGACAGATGAGGCACGAGACTGAGGAATTTAGAGAGGATTTGGCAGGAGAGGAGAGAGCCAGAAAATAGTCCAGCAAAGTGGAAGTGAGATTATTAGAGAGAGAGGAAGTGAGAAAGAAAGAAAAAGGCCAAAAACCGGAGAGAAGAAAGTCACAGAAAGAGAGAGAACTTGAGTCTTAAATTCAAATGATTTTCTAACCTCATCAAAAATGTCTCTATTCTTTCCAGTGGAGCCCATAGTTAAATTTCAGTTTCCCTTTTAGGATTCTCCCATTACTCCTTAGGATTCCAAGGGTTTGATTTGCCATAATTAAGAAAATGGAAAAGATAGATGGGTGGGGGAGGGGAGGACATTCCCAGTATTTCATAAATGATTACCCTCTCTCTTCTTTTCTTGAATCTCTGTCCTTTGTCTTATTTCTTTCCATCTTAGAAAAATGCCAGGGGATCATAGATAAGCCTACTGTTTGGGGTCATTGTAAAGAAAATCAGCAAAATTAAAGAAAACAAAGCTTAGAAAGGTAAGAAATGGAAAGTCAAGAAAGGAGAGAGATGGACCCAGATCCAAAGAGATGGGTTTAGCCTGGGCCCTACACCTTGTAGACTTTTCATAACAACAGTACATTTGAAGTGCTGCTTTACCCGAAACCCTACTCAAAAAGGAGGAAAAGTGTAATTCTTCCAAATTGCTCAGAGGTTAGAGAGAATTGGAGACTGCTGTCCCCAACTAGCCTTGCCCAAGAGTTGTTGAATGTGAATCTGATTAAGTTAATAGAAACAGTGATTTGATTTACTGCTGTGGAAGCAGTAATTATTCTGGCTTCTGCCTAAAATAGAAATCAGATTTATAAACTTATTTTCAGTCTACATCCAGTCTAAATTCAATAGGACAAGTTTACTAATCTTTGCTTCCTTGGGGTGAAGAGTGTTAAGTGTGAGTAAGGGAGTGTGAAAGGGGAAAAAAGTGATTCAGAGGAGTGTGGAAAGGGGGAAAGAAATGCTAATCAGAGGGAAAATTGAAAAACTGTACAAGCCTAAGTAATGAAAAGTGAGAGGATAAAGGAAAGGAAAGTGGAAAGAACGAGAAAGTACAGGAAAGAAAACAAACAGGGAAAATAATTAATCCTTGGTGAAAACTACATGCCAAATTTGTATATTGTACCAGCTTCATGATTTAACAAGCTCAGAGTGGAATTTTGCTGCGTGTTTGCTGTATCCTTCCTCAGCTCCTCATTTCCAGAGCCCCATTTCCAGCTGCCTGCTAAAATTTACGTAGATGGGCCACCAGGACCACAAGCATGAGCTAATAAACCATAGTAGCAGAAAGGGCCTTGAGACAGCCAGTCATGCCTTCATTCCCCCACCCATATGCACACACATTTGATAGCTGAGGAAACTGAGACCAGAGAGATTAAATGACACGTTTGCGAAACAGGACAAACAGAAGCAAAATCTAGGACTTTCAAGCCCAAGTTCAGTGTTTCATAGCTTATTTCTTCAGCTTTCCCTTCCAAGTTTTCTTCCTTTTCCCAGTTTGTTTCATGGACTCAGTACCTCCTAGTCATGCTGCCTCACAAACTCTACTTTTTTTTTTTTCCCTGTTTTCACAAGTAGTTACGTGTTAAAGCTTGTTGGCTGTGTGTTCAGGTCTTTTTTTCATCTCACTGCTTCTTACCTGGTCAAGACTTGGGTGCCTTTCACCCAGACTATTATAATGACGTTCTGCCTCTAACCTCTTTCAGCTTCTCTTAGGGACTGCAGTCAGAGTAATCTACCTAAAATGTAATATTAAGTTTGTCATTTCCCTGGCTTTTCAGTGACTCCTCCTTATCTACCAAGCAGCACTATCCAAACTCCTTAGTGTGGATTAAGAACCCCCCCAGGCTGGCTCTCACTACTGGCCTTGCTCTCACTGCTCCTAAACTGAACATGCCCAGCACTGTCCCAGCCCTGTGATTTTGTCCATCCTGTTGCTTATATCCAGGATATTCTTGTTTCCCCTTTCCTAACACAGAGATTGTTATCTTCACAGACTCCTTCAGAATTTTCTCTTTTGAGCAAAAAGTAGGTTCTCTACTTTTCTCTTAGAGGGCCTGTAACGTTCCGACTTACAGTATTTGTGCACATGTCTTGAGGCCAGGTATATGTCCTGTTATTTATTTTGAATCTCTCCCAGAGTCTGTCTCAGTGCCTCATATATAATATATGGGCATTGAATGTTTGTTCAGTTGAACAAAATTGAGTTTGTGCCAGGAGGCAGGTCAATCAGTCACATATAAGATGAAAATGAAAGTATCAATGTCCTATATTAATTTTAAATTTCCATGGCTTCAATAAGGAGTACTTCAGAATGTATGAAGAATGTACTAATTATATGCTCAGCTACTAATTATGTATTAAGTGATAAGGCTTTTGCTAGATTTAATATTGCCTTTAGAAAATAAGAGGAAAATATTTGCCTGTAGTAGCATATCTCGGGAATTTTTACAGATTTGATTTCTTTTTGAAATAAAATTTGGGATAGAAATTGATAGATGAAAATTCTATATACTGTGAGGGAAATTTTATATTTTTCTTATAAACTATAATAGCATTTGTTTTCAGGTTCAGTTCTATAGATTGGAATATAGGTAAAAAACACATTATAGTGAAGTTCCTCTGGTACTTTTGGACACTAAAGTCCAGTAAGAAGGCCCAAAGATGAATCCCATTTGTATAAATAGCTTTTCTATAATCATTGGCTTTATAAAAAAAACCTTTATTGAGCTAACATTTACTTATTTAACATTATATAAATTTCATGTGTACAATTTTATATATTTCTGCACGTGCTCCCCACCAAAATTACAGGTTGATCCCCTTTCCCATTTAGTTCTCCCCATCAATCATTTGCTTTTCTTTTTTTTTTTTTGTAGGACTCTTGCAAGTGTGACTAAAAAACGCCTTCAGGTGTTTCTGGTATTTTTTTTCCCCCTCCTTTTAAGTTCAGTGAAATGTGATTTTGTGTTCCTTCCATGATGTTCTTTTCTGTGCATGACTGGAGCAGAAGTCTCTTCTACTCCCCAGAGGTTAGACACTCAGAAGTAGGTCAGCAGCAAGCAAGGGAAGACCTCTCCACTGGTGTTTACATGACAGCCTTTACTTCAAACAGTTGTTACCAGTTAATGATCCTGAGATGTGGAAATATGTAAAGAAAAAGCTGCCGGAAGAAAACATTAAATTCTATCACCTGACAGCAAAGCAGAAGCCAGAGACACAAGCAGGAAGAAAAGAGGGGCTAGCCGATTTTAGATTTACCAAGAAATTGAGTTACGATCACTTTCCTTCCAAATCAGCAGGAGTAACAGGCCATATCATGTTTGGTTCTGCTTGCAGAGCTAGCTTGGGAGTGGTTCCTGCCCTGTGAGTTAGAGATCGTGGGAACTAGGTAAGTCTATCAGCACAGAAAAAAGCAAAGTGGTGCCTACTGCTTGAAAGATAGCATGAATGTAGTCTTTGAGGCAGTTTCTGTGGGACAGACTCTCAGAAGAAAGCAAAGACAGGAAAGGGAATGCCTCAAAATGTCTGGCTCCATTCCTTTGCTCTTAGCTACTCTGTTCTAGGGCCCTGAGGTGACTGCTTGATACCAGGGATCACAAAGAAATATGGTGGAATTTGGTCCATACCTGAAGTGTTTGAATCAGTTCTACTGCTCCTGTAAAAAGAAATAGCACATTTCAAAGTTTTGCCAGTATGACTGCAAATATTTAGAAACGAATGACTAGGTATGAGAAAACAACCATTCTCTAAGTACTTAGTAGGTAGTAATGACATATATTTAGTAAGCCAAGGGTGCATATGTGCGTGCTAAGTTGTTTCAGTCATGTCCAACTCTATGCGACCCTATGAACTGTAGCTCACCAGGCTCCTCTGTCCGTAGGATTTTGCAGGTAAGAGTACTGGAGAGGGTTGTCATGCCCTCCTCCAGGGGATCTTCCCAACTCGAGGACTGACCCATGATTCTTTTATCTCCTGCAATGGTAGGTGGGTTCTTTACCACTAGTGACATGTGGGAAGCCCAAGCCGAGGGTATTATCCATTATAATACATCTTAGAGTAAAATCACCTACATTTATGTAACATGCACGCTGTCCAACCTATAAAAGCCATAAAAGTGAGTTGTATATAATTACATATAATCTATTTTTATTGTGGCTATCACTTGTCACTCAATGAGGCTGTAAGGATCCCTATCATGCTACATCTCCAGCCCCTAAAAACTCATTTGAGGTTGAGACTGAAAGAAGCTAACTGCTGCTGTTCAGGGGTTTCTGTAGACGGAGTCAGTTGCATTGGGAATATATGCTCTTGTAGACACGTAGGGTATATTCTGAAATGGATGGGTGCCAGGGTTTGCAGTTGCCCACCTCTACTAGCTCTTCATCACAATCTTGGTGCCCTTGATGGGAATCTTCTAGGTGAATTACCTTCTCAATCATTCATCCAAGTTATTACAATATCTTACAGCTTAGTGGATATAAAGTAGGAGACTAGCTGTCAGTTTTTTGGACTATTTTACTTTCAGAGATATCTTTGGATAAAGTTTGTTTTCTGCATGCCTGATACCTTTTTAAAATTTTTTAATCTTTTGACCATGCTACACGGACTGCGGGATCTTAGTTCCCAGACCAGGTATCCAACCTCCTGTATTGGCAGCGTGGAGTCTTAACCACTGGACCGCTTGGCAAAACCCTGTATGTCTGACTTTTAAAATCAATATCAATAATTAAAATACTTATTTTCTTAACCTACTGAATGCTAAAATATGAACTTAAGTCAGTTAATTTTCACCAAATCTTTGTTTCTTGGCTATATTGCAATAGCTATTTTGGAAGTTTTGCTGTTTGAGTAAGAGGTTTTGGGAAGAATAATTATCCTTATATAATATCTTCTCAGATAAATGTACAAAGAAATAATTCTGATCCATTTAGAGGATCTGGAAAATTCATGCAGTTCAAATTCTTTAGTGAATCTTTCAAATGTAAAGGTTAAATTAGTAATTTTCTGAGAAGTTTGCAAACAAATACTCATAACCTTTACCAAATGGGTCTGGTGATTTAAATAAGGTTGAGTTTAATGATAAAAATTTTCAATAGACTGAGAGATATCAAATAAGTGTACTTTAAAAGAGTAGGTGCAAATTAAAATTAAGCCTGCCATTATCCTCTTTAAAACAAAGGGAAGAGTCACAGTAACACTATTGCCAAGGTATGAAAGGAATATAAATGCTCTATAAAGTAAATCCTTCATTTCTAAAGTACCCAAAGTGACATTATAGAAGTTTCCATAGTCTTTCACTCATCCAGATTTAAATTGTTCAATTTATATTTTAAAGGCCAATGAATTCGAGGGCAAAATGTTCAACAAGGTAATTGTTTAATTTTTTTTTTCATTGTTTCAAAGTACACGGTTAGAAAGGTGTCACCGAAATCTATGGTCTTGGAGAAGAAAAATATACACTAGAATTCATTTATCACTCTCACAGTATCCTGACTTAATCCTACAAATATCCTAGGACTAAGTATCAGTGAATCCCATTCTGTTCTTTGATTTTATTATGTCTTTCAAGTATAATGAACATTCTCAAATTGGGCTCTAGCTAGTAATTATGTTCCTGATGTAAATAAGCAATAAAATATAATCTATGCTTGATTAAATTGGGCTTAAGAGGATTAGTTAGAACCAAAATTCATTTTTTGCTTTGTTTTCTTAATCTATTTCTTTGTTTCTTTACAGTAGCGTCAGCAGATAAATGATACAGGAAGCTGAGAGACTGAAGGGCAGAGCCTGGAAGATTTTGAGATTTGCTAACTAAGATCCTGTATAATCTTTAAAATTCTAAGATTTTTGCTATTTATATAGGCATTCATTTTCTCATTTCTAATACCAACCATAACAGTGAGAGTAACAAAACTTCACACTTGCAGATCACTTCAACCTAGAAACAAGTTATCCTTACAATTTTTAACATTTTCAAAAAACTGCTACGAGCAGTCTAATGCTCAGAGAATTTTTAGGGTACTGAGGCTTTTCTGTATGTAACAGTGGATACATGTCAGTGTGCATATGTCAAAACCCATAAAACTGTACAAGATAGAGAGTGAACCTTAAACTAGGGACTATAGTTAATAATAATACATCAATTTTGTTCATTGACTGTTAACAAAGGCACCACACTAATGCAAGGGTTAATAATAGGGGAGACTGGGAATGAGGGAGGGTAAGGGGGTGGCAGTGGTGTGGGCGTAGGGTTGTATGTACTATGTGCTCAATTATTCTGTAAATCTAAAACTATACTTCAAAAATGTTTATTAATTATTTTTTAAAGAATTTTTTAAGGCACTAAAAGTTAATCCAGTGCTTCAGGGCATCCATTATTTGCAAAAGGGTGAGGAAAGAAGAAGTTGAAATGATTTAAACAGTTAACCTTGTTAGATTTTGAATTGTGTGTTTCTGAAAGCTTAGACAAGGGCAGGACAGAATTTGAGACATTGAATGAAATAAAGCAGAGGAAGGTGTCAGAATGATCAGACCTGATTAATTACTGTTTAGGAAAAATTGCTAGACTGGATGGATTTTTATCTCACTAGTTTTTTAGAAATCTTATGCTTTTCTACAAAAGTCACACTCATACATAGCAAAAAGTACATTTCCTATTGAGTGGCACCTGCTTCTATACCTTTGTCTCTTACATTCTTTGACTTTCTCTCACTCCTTCTGACTGATGATTGCTTTTTAAAATTTTTATTTATTTTTAATTGAAGGATAATTGCTTTACAATAGTCTTGGATTTTGCCATACATCAACATGAATCAGCCATAGGTATACATATGTTTCCTTTCTCTTAAAACTCTCTCCCATCTTCCACCCCTCTAGGTTGTCAAACCAGAGCCCTGGTTTGAATTCCCTGAGTCATATAGCAAATTCCCACTGGCTATCTATTTTATATATGGTAGTGTATATGCTTCCATGCAAGTGGAATCTTTACCATTTGAGCTACCAGGGAAGCCAAGAAAATTGAAATCATATCAAGATTTTTTTTTTTGGATCACATTGCTATGAGCTTAGAAATTACAAAAAAAAAAAAAAACTGCAAAAAAATGCAAATATGTGGAAACTGAACAATAGGCTACTAAACAAATAATGGATTACTGAAGAAATCAGAGGAAATTTTTTAAATGCCTAGAGATAAATAAGAACAAAAATATGATGACCCAAAAAGTATAGGATGCAACAAAAGCAATTCTAAGAGGAAAGTTCATAGAGATAGAATCTTACCTCAAGAAACAAGAAAAATTTCAAATGAACAACCTAACCTTATACCTAAAGCAGCTAGAGGAAGAACAAACAAAATCAAAAGTTAGCAGAAGGAAAGAAATCATAAAGATCAGAGCAGAAATAAATGAGAGATGAAGAAAACAAAATAAAAGATCAATGAAGCTAAAAGCTGGTTCTTTGAAAGGATAAACATAATTGATAAACCTTTAGCCAGACTCAAGAAAAAAGGGAGAGAGCTCAAATCAATAAAATTAGAAATGAAAAAGAAGTTACAGCTGACCTCACAGAAATACAAAATATCATAAGAGACTACTACAAACATGCCAAAAAGTGGACAACCTAGAAGAAATGGACAAATTCTTAGAAAGGCACAATTTCCCAAGACTGAACTAGAAAGAAATAGAAAATATAAGCAGACCAAACACAAGCACTGAAATTGAATCTATGATTAGAAAACTCCCAACAAACAAAAGTCTGGGACCAGACGGCTTCACAGGTTAATTCTATCAAACATTTACAGAAGAGCTAACACCTATCCTTCTGAAGCTATTACAAAAAATTTTAGAGGAAGAAATACTCTCAAACTCATTTTATGAGGCCACCAACACCCTGATACCAAAATCAGACAAAGATACCAGAAAAAAGAGAGAAAATTACAGGCTAATATCACTGATGAACACAGACACAAAAATCCTCAACAAAATACTAGCCAACCAAACCCAACAATGCATTAAAAGGATCATACACCACAGTTAAGTGGGATTTATGCCAGGGATGCAAGGATTTTCCCAATATTCAGTGTGATATACCACATCAACAGATTGAAGAATAAAAACCCTATGATCATCTCAATAGATGCAAAAAATTTTTGACAAAATTCAACACCCATTTATGATAAAACTCCAGGAACTGGTCATAGAGGGAATTTACCTCAACCTAATAACTATTACCCCTCAGTCAATTAAGATTTTTTTCTGACAGAAGAGCTAACTTTCTTTTATCCTTGTTGTCGGAAATGAATTAATAGTGACAATCATGACCATTTACTGAACACCTAACGTGGCCCTCTTATAATTGTTACGCAGTCAATCAGCTTGAAATTCCATTCCCCCAGCGCCCCACCCTTTCTTCAGATCTCTGCCCTTCCTCAGAGAAGCAGTCCCTGACCACTGTGTAAAATAGCCCTACTCCCTCCTTAAATGCTTCTGTTACTTTTTGTTTTCTCACAGCACATTCCAGCTGGCATAATACACTTTGTTTGATTATTATCTATACCCTCCACTAGAATGAAACACTGCATGACTTGTTTTCACTGATGTATGCCCAGTCTTTAGCATATAGAAGATGCTCAGTAAATATTATTGAATGAATGACTCAAACCTTTAAACAGTTTGTTTCCCTGTTTTCCCCTGTTCCTTTTTATATTTAAAAAGAACTTAGACATAGTTCATTACATTCCTCATTTTCATTCTTGCTATTATAGCATTTAGATCTCTATGTTTTTCTCTGGTTTCTTGATAGCTGTTACTCCAGAAGGATCATATTAACTTTTATTTTTATAATACCACAGTGTCTCTCACATTCATTTTGTAATTGGGTATTTACAATTATAAAAACATTTTTTCAGATTATTAAGTTATTCATTGGAAGTGTAGAAAAGTGTAAGGGACATGTAAAGAAGAAAACAGAGAAGTGTAAAGATAAAAGTACCCATAATTACTCCATATAATCAATGCCCCTAACTCCAAAATGTGGACACCATGATTCTATTTTATTTCCTTCAGCACACACCATCTACACTAGGCAGATAGCTCAGAATGCCAACTGAATGGTGTGAGAAATTGGTGTGAAATTAGACAAGGTTAAACCAAATGTGGATAATTGAGTTGATTATGCCATCATTCATATGTCTGATATTATGTCATCATTTATATATCATTCATATGTCTGAGAATCTTCCATGACAAATGCTTGAGTTGCAGGGACTTTATTTACTTTTCCTTTTTTTTTTTTGGTCTTGCCGCACGGCATGTGGGATTTTATTTCCCTGACCAGAGATTGAACCCATGCCCCCGACAATGGAAGGGGCATAGTTTTAACCAGTGGACTGCCAGGGAAATCCTGCAGGGACTTTAAGGCATGCACTTATTTACATAGTTCATGTCTTAGCATCATTTAGCATCTCCCTGCTTCACATACCTGGATTCTTCAGCCTTGATAGTTGTGTTTTCGGAGTCCATTGTCCTTATTTCAGGGGATCTGTCACTCATCTCTTTGGCTTTGTCTGTCTCATCTTCTTCTGGAGTCAAGGTAGTTTGAAAACATCTTTCACCTTCGAAAGTCAGTGTTAGGTTTGAGATGGTGACATGTTTTGAGGATTCTCTAAACTCATTGTTACTTTTTGTATCTCGTAAACACCCAAGCTTCAGAATGTTTTCCATTTTTTCCTTTGAAAATAACAAGCAGCAGCAAATCAGGTAACAGAAGGGCATCACACAGAAACAGATTATTCATGAAGCAGTAATCATTCCATCCATGTTTACTGAGTGCCCTCAAATGCACAAGTGCAATAATGAAGAGATGAGGCTTGGTGTTGCACAGCCGGTGAGAAGAGCCTAGGTGGGCACAGGAGGCCGGCAGCGTGGGGACCCGACATGGCACATCCTAAACCTCACGTGGTCACGCACACCAATGTCACCTCAAGAAGGAAAATTAGGGCTCAGTCACAGGGCTTCCTTTCCCTCAACTGGCAGGGAAAGGAAGGTTGTCTAGAAATGTCTTGCCACCTGTTGTTCCCGATCCAAAGCTGCTCTTGATTTAAGAGCATCTAATAGGTGACAGGAGTTGGAGGTTCATAAAAATACTAAAGAGTCTGTTTTTCAAAGACCTAAGATTTAGTATTCTAACATCTTGCCCATTCCCCTAGTGTCCCTGGAGTCTGGTATTTGCACCACTGTTCTGTCGTCCTCGCCGTCCTCAGACTCTCTCTCAGGCCTCAGAGCAATAGTCAGCTGGTCTTACAGGTTCTGTCCATCTAATATCCCTGACATCTGCACCTTCTTCCTCCTTTTGTCATTACCTAGTCCATCACCTCTATACTGTTCTTTGAAAATAATGCAGTAATGTTCTTTAAAGATAAAACATTTTTTTCTGACAATGAAAGTAATATATATTTTTCATAGAATATTGAGAAAATGCTAAAAGATATACAGTGAAAGGGATAAAATTATTGCTTCTTGATGCCACAGGCTAGAAATAACTACTATAGTACATTTCATTTTGGTCTTTTTCTCCATTTATTTATTTTGAATGTGCCTGCTCTGTGATTATATTGCAGTACTGTATCCTACATTTTTCACTTAAAAATTTATTATAAAAACTCCCTATGTTATTAAAAACTTTGTAAAGCCACTTGAATTTTTCTAATTAAAAATTATTTTTATAACGAGCAGAACATTCAGAAACCCATAAAGAAGAAAACATCATTTATAAGACCACAATCTAGAAATAAACTATTATTAACAATATGACTTTCCCCCCTCCTATTGTCTGTGTATACACTTGCATTTTTATGTAATAAGAATGTGAAAGTCGCTCAGTCGTGTCTGACTTTTGGAACCCCATGGACTACACAGTCCATGGAAATCTCTAGGCCAGAACACTGGAGTGGGTAGCCTGTCCCTTCTCCAGGGGATCTTCCCAACCCAGGGATCGAACCCAGTTCTTCTGCATTGCAGGCGGATTCTTTACCAACTGAGCTATCAGGGAAGCCCAGAAATAAACAATTATTAACAACATGACTTTTCCCCCTCCTATTGTCTATGTATACATTTGGATTTTTATGTAATAAGGATTGTAACCTTTAGTTCATTTTTCATTCAGCTTTATATCATAAACATTTTTCCAAGTAAAGAAAAATTCTTCAACAGTTTTAGCAGCTACAGAGTAGTTGTTCGTTTAACCAGTATTTACTGAGTGGATATAATCTTGTCCGTCACGTTGGTTGCTCCTGAATGATATAAACATGGCACATGCCCTTTGTGGTTTAAATTCATTCAGCCCTTCCTCTGTAGCGGATGTTTAGGTTACTTCCTCATTATTATTATTTTATTCTTATAAACATAGTATAGATGTGGTACAATTAACATCTTTATAGCTAGATCCTCATTCCTATTGATGATTAATTCCTTAAGAAAGATTCTTAAAAGTGAAATCACTGAGTCAAAGAGTGTCAATATTTCTAGGTTCTTGATTCATAATGATTTCAAGAAAGTTTGTTCTAATTCTCACCCTGCCAGGAATCTTCAGAAACTCCAAGATGACCCCAACTTTACTGCTGACTGTGTTGATTCTCTTATTTAACAGCTTTATAGATGAAATATTTTTTTGTTTGCATTTTTTTGATTACTAGTGAGGTTAAACTTTTCCACTAACTTTAGTAGCTAGTGGTTTCCTCTTTTATGAAATGTCCATCTTTGCCCTCTGTCATTTTTCTGTCCTGGGCCCCACAGGGATTGCTTAGCCACAGTCTACACACCAATCTCTTTACCTACAGTCCGTCCTGCCATCAGAATAATGTTTTAAAAACACAGCCCCTTCACTCCCTTACACAGAACTTTTGTGGCTAAGGTTTGCTCAAAGACTGAGTCTACACTTCTTACTTTGGCATTCAAGATTTGCAAGCAATTTTCCAATCCCATATCCTAATATTTTCCACATGTATTATGGTACAGTAAAACTGATATATTGTTGGATATACCTCTGTGTTTTTCCACTTTCTGGCCATTTCTAAAGCTGCTCACTTCTTTGGGGGTTTTATTTTCTTATTTTCATCCTTACTTATTGAAATTTCACCCCGTCCTTCAGTGTACTTCATACATTTGTGAACATTTAAACCTTAATATAACCGTTACATGATATTAATATTCTCATTTGAGAGACGCATGTTCAGTGACTTGGCCAAACTAACATGAAGCAGGGCAGGATTCCAACCCAGGACTTCTGACTCTGATACCAAAGTTCTTTTTTTATCCTACCATGCTTCCTAATACAGGGTTAAGTTTTATGGTATGGATGGTCACTGCCTATTTCAGAGGATATCTTATAACTCTTTTATGCAGGAGTTCAGGGATCAGATCTCATTCTTAATGTTAGGTTAATCAGAGTAAGTTCCATACTATTTCAATAATCGATGTCATGAAACTTACCAAAGAGAGTGAAAGAGAGTAATTATTAGAGAATGAAAGTCTTCCATGTCACATACCTTTTCCTCCTGCTTGGCCCTGAGTATGTCATCATTTTCAAACACCACTTTGACCCCTGAGCTTGCTGTGACTTCACAGATGTCTATGACTTCTGTGACCTCTGTGACTTCGGTGACAATATTTATATCTGGGGCCTCGGTGACCTCATTTTCTGGAATATCTGTGACGTCGGTGACATCGGTGATGTCCGTGAATTCTGAGAAATCAATGCTTTCTACATCGTTGTTGGGGTCTGAACACGTGGGCAGGTGTGAGGTCTGTACGGCGGGGAAGGCTGCTATACCCATGATGTCTACCGAGCCTGTGATGTCTGTGCTGTTTGTGATTTCCGAGAGGCTGGAGACTTCCGACACTTTGGAAGGCTTGGCTTTCTCCTCATTCAAGAGGGAGATGAGCTCTACCCACTGACAGAACAGGGTGTCTTGTTTGCACGGTGGGGCGCAGAGCTGTAGGTAGTAGGCTCTGCCACTCACCAGCTTTACTTTGATGCGCATATTCTCGGCATTGTGTACAGAGACAGTCACAAACTGCAGAGGGAGAAACCTGCAGACAAATGCAAATATCATCTGGAGGCCTGATTGGAAACTGTCACAAAGCCTTTCCTGTTACAGACGTTTGTGGAGTGAGACAGGACACCAGGTGTCTCTCTCAAACAGGTTTGGGGAGGAGCCGGCGTGGGATGGGGCAGGACCTTCTTGTGGCCACGTGTTCCCAGGTCTGGCTCATGGATTTTGAGATTCAAAACCTTGATTTTTCATACATATAATTGGGCTCCTGAAGACCAACTCACCTGAATCATACTCCTAAGACTATCAACTATTATATCAGCTATTTATAATTTATTTAGGGGAAGTTGTCCCATTTAGTTAGTCCTGCAAGGTTGAGACTGAGAGTGATTTGCTGTGGGTCCTATGTCAAGTTGGTGGACTGAGACGAGAGCAGAACTAATCCTGACGGAAGCTGGGATGGTGGGGGAGGAAGTTCCTGTTCAGTCAGTTCAGTTCAGTTGCTTAGTCGTGTCCGATTCTTTGCGACCCGAGGGACTGCAGCACGCCAGGCTTCGTTTTATATAATTAATTAATTAATTTGGCGGTGCCAGGTCTTAGTTGCAGCATGTGGGACCTTCATTCCCTGAACAGGGATTGAACCCAAGCCTCTGCATTGGGAGTGTGGAGTCTTAGCCACTGGACCACTGAGGAAGTCCCCTAGGTTTAATTTTTGAGAAGTTAAAGGTGAACCACTTGCTTTGACTGCCAGGTTGTCAGACTCTCTCCCCAGACTCTACAGATGTGACTCTGTCATCTGTAGCAGGAAAACAAATGAGCACTTCTCATCTGTGTTTCTCGTCTCATCTCCTCAGGGGTAAAGTGTTTTTATCTGATAGGTCGTGAACCTCTTTCCTTTGTAACTCACCTGGTAAGCACCAGATTTTCTGGAGAAGGAGATGTCAGGAGACTTTTAAACAGGGGTTCTGAATCTTTCTGGGCGGTGGGTGTCAGATGAGCCAGCAACATCACGTTAGGGGTCTTGATGGTGGGATTGGAAGAGCAGATGCCTACGGTCACCCAGTTGGCTCGGTTATGAAGGTAAATGGATTCACCTCTCCTGTTTACCTGAGACAGAGAAGAGGAAGAGGAGTTTTTCTGATAAGGTCTGTGGCCTCAACAACCTCACTTACCCAAACAGTGTAGGAATAAAGGAGAGATGAACCATGATGGTATAAAGAAGGCTGAGCACCGAAGAATTGATGCTTTTGAACTGTGGTGTTGGAGAAGACTCTTGAGAGTCCCTTGGACTGCAAGGACATCCAACCAGTCCATCCTAAAGGAGATCAGTCCTGAATATTCATTGGAAGGACTGATGTTGAAGCTGAAACTCCAAAACTTTGGCCGCCTGATACGAAGAACTGACTCATTGGAAAAGACCCTGATGCTGGGAAAGATTGAAGGCAGGAGGAGAAGGGGACGACAGAGGATGCGATGATTGGATGGCATCACCAACTCAACGGATATGAGTTTGGGTAAGCTCTGGGAGTTGGTGATGGACAGGGAGGCCAAGCGTGCTGCAGTCCATGGGGTCGCAAAGAGTCGGACACAACTGAGCAACTGAACTGAAGTGAACTGAAAAATGATGCTTTGGTTCATGTGACTTCTTGGAGATATCACAGTGAATAGACATGGTCCCTGACCTCTGGGGTCCACCAGGGAAAGTGAACATTAAACAAGTATGTCACTAAGTGTCTTAAGTGTTATTGAGCACAAGTTTAGGGTGCTGTGCTGTGGGGTGCATGACAGAAAACTTGACTTAGTGGGGAAGAAGGCAGGTACATGTGTAACTACCTTTCTCAGAGAACATACAAGTTTATTATAAATTGCAGCAGACAATTTACAGTCATATACTGTTCTATGTTGTACTCCATACAGCCAATTGATTCTCACAGAAGTCAAACTCTTGTATCCATAACCCCAAGATACCAGTAAAATGTAGTAGAATGAATGATGAATCTTGAATATTTGTTGCCTTTGTTTAGGATATAGTTTTAATTATAAAGTTATGCTATTTAATTCTTAATGATGACTGTGTTTAACAACCGACTTGTAAACTTCCTGAACTCTTACTGATCGGCCAGTTCGGTACACTCTGGCCATAGAGTCAGAAAAGGTCCCCTGCGGAAGGGCCTCTAAATGAGACCTGAACAATGTGGGACATGGACAGGCTGGACACCCAGGAGAATCTCTGCTGGCTGGAAGAGGAGGAGGCCGGAAAGTGGGTGGACAGGGATGTGAAGGAAGCCAGAGAGGGAAAACACTTGGTTTCTCAGCTGCGTATTAACTGTTGCGAAAAAGTAAATTACCAAAAAACAAATATATTTAGAAAGAGATTGTAGCCTACACTATTGATTAAGCTACCAAAGCTGTGCTCCTATTCTTCCTGATTAATAGAATTCTGATTTTGTCTAGGATCCACCCCTCAAGGATGGTGCCCCCAGCTGAGGAGCGAACTCCTCATCCACCCAAACTAGTTATGGTGGTCCCATCCCCTGGCCAGTGATTGCTCTCTGCAGCAGGGGCATGTGACTCAGGCCTGGCCAATGGGACAGAGGCTCCTGGTGGCTCTGGGAAAGGGTTCTCAGCTCTCACAGTTGCAGAGATGAGACGTATCCCCTCTGTTGCTGGCAGCGGTCACGTCCTGCTCACATGTGATGTCCTGAAGGGAGAAATTTGTAGGTAATAGGATAAAAAGAGAGAAGCCAGGTCCCTGATGGCTCCTGTGAATGAGTTGCAGCCCTGTGGTTCTTTCAATCTGTATCTGTGTTAGTTGCTCAGTTGTGTCTGACTCTTTGTGACCCCATGGACCATAGCCCACCAGGCTCCTCTGCCAATGAGATTCTCCAGGCAAGAATACTGGAGTGGGTAGCCATTCCCTCCTCCAGGGGGTCTTCCTGACCCAGGGATCAAACCTGGGTCTCCTGCATTACAGGCAGACTCCTTACATCTGAGCCACCACTTTACTTGAGATAATCAGTGTTCTTTCTCGCTCACACTTGAATCAGGTACCTTGATAACTTGCTGCCAAAGACATAGCAATCACAAGAGGTTGTGTATGTTGAAGGGAGTAACATCCAGTTATGTCATGGGGACATGTCTAAGTTATCGAAAGCCGACTGCCTCCCTCAGGGTTCATTAAAGCTTGAAAATGATTATTTGAGAAAGGTGCAGAAGAAAAATAAGAAGATTATTAGGAAAGAAGCACATAGAGGTGAATTACATCAAAACATGACATCACATGCGTTTTGGGGTATGACAAACATTAGTCTTCTTCGAGGCGTCCCCTCCCTCCCTATGGCTTCTTGGAGGTGAAGAGCTCTCCCATCAGTGCAGAGGACATGTGTATGTTGTCATTTCTTTGTAGAATCAGCTGAGGAGCTGCTTAAATGGGTGTGTTTTGTGTTTGACTTGGTTGTGACATTTTCAAGAAGTTTAAGGGTCTGCCCTACATCATTTAATTCAGTTCCCCATTTCTCTGTCTGAGTTTTTTTTCTTTTCTTTTTTGGCACCTCATAGCATGCGAAACGTCCAGGACCAGGGGTCGAAACTATGCCCCTGCAGTGGAAGCACTGAATCATAACCACTGGACCATCATGGAACCCTCTGTCTGAATAGTTTAATGTTGAATGTTTAGAGGAAATTTAGAACTGCTCCCAAATGCATTGAAGGGTAGTTTCATTCATAATGTAGGTACATTTTTAGGAGAAGGAAACTTCTCTCCTTGATACAATTTAACAAGTATATTTTCCTTCAGAACTAAGAAGGAAAATGCATTTTAATCCCTAGTTGTGTCATAGATATTATTCTTTAAAATGTCTCCTAAGTTAAGAAAGGAGTTATCTGAATGCTTTCCTGTGGCAGAATATTCTAAAAATGACTGTACTTTCTTTGTGCAATTTTGGGAAGATTATTGAATAATTTCAGTGGAGTTGGGATAGAATTTCTAGGTTAGAGTTTGTTGGGGAAATCTGAAATGAATTTTCCTTTTACATTATAATTAGTTTAGATTGTTTGAAGTTCCCAAACTGTTCCCTTTAATTCTATCACACAGTCTCTTGCCATATTAAAACAATTTTTCCAACCTTTTCCGTTGTCTTTGAGAAAATTAATTATTGAGGTTATCGGAACTTAATTCAGGGTTTAATTATCATTTACCTGGATAAAATTGCTCTCTAATATGGGAGGAGATATAAAAGGGTCATATTCTCCTCCCTTCAACATATTTTGAAGCTCTCTTGGATCCTGGGAGTCTGGGACACAGATGTCTTCTTGTTTGCCGATCCTTGGGGGAGATTTCCTGTTACTCTTCTTCATTGTGCTTATGTATAAACCTCAGGAAAATGAAGGAATGGAAGTACAATGAATAGAGACAGAGAACATTTAACATAAAATTAAGTTGCCTCACTTATTCATTAATCAACACATTTTATCAACATTGGTGATATTCCAGGCACTGTGCTGGGCATTGGAGATCCATCTGAATCAGACTGATAATACACCTGCCCTCATACATATTTCCTATTGGCTTAGATGGTAAAGAATCTGCCTGCAATGCAGGAGACCCAGGTTTGATCCCTGGGTTGGGAAGATCCTCTGGAGAAGGCAATGGCAACCCACTCCAATATTCTTGCTGGGAGAAACCCATGGACAGAGGAGCTTGGCGGGCTACAGTCCATGGGGTTGAAAAGAGTCGGATACTACTGAGCGACTAACACTTTAACTTTCATGTAGGTTACTCTCTCTGGAGAGACAGAGTAAGCAAGTGAAAAAGAAAATGTTGGATGATAAGGGTTACAAAGACTCTGGATCAGATTCATGTGACAAAAATGTCTGGGGTGTGGTGCTGGCAACAGGAATTAGTTAGGGTGGTGAGGGGAAGCCTCTCAGCATATATCCCCCTCCCCAAACCATTATTTTCTATCTTCCTAAATAATGCTACCACTATCTTTCCCATATTGCATTGGTCTCAAGCCCTTTTATTGTAAGTAGAGTATCGAAACCATACTAGCCTGAGACCATTTCTTCCTGACCATTCATCTGTGACTGAGGCTTAGTGAACAGTGGATTCTGTCTAGTCACTGACAGCTGTGCATCTCCTGCTGTCTCTCTGCCCTCTCTTCACAACTGCTTCAACAAACAACAGTGGCTCTACATAACTGGATTTTATCTTTCACCTGCCAGAAATCACAGAATTCCAACAAGGGAACAAGGCCTCAGAAGGCAATTCTGTTCAAGCCTTCAAAAGATCGCTTGTTCCCCTTCACAAACTCCATGCCAGTTCAGAGGAAGGGTCCTTACCTGGCAAGTGGTAAGCCCTGAATACTTATTTCCACCTCAGTCCTTTCTCAGAGATCCTTCTCTTCCTTTCCCTGGCCAAGCTAGAGGGTAGTGAACATCTCATCTCCGTCCCAGCCAGAGCGTGGGGGCACAGAGACCAGTGCTGCTTGACATCCCATGAATACGTGACTCCGGGAATTTCCCATCAGACCTTCTGCTGTTGACAACACAGTGTCCCCCCTTCCCCTCAACTTCAGTGCATCTTACATGAACACAGGGAAAGTAAAATGGGCCAAGAGGAAGTGATAGTCCAAGGAGCCAAAATGTAAATAGAATAAGACAGAAGAAAGATCATTCAGGAATAAAAGAGAGAGGTTAAATGACAAGCTGAAACAGAGACGATGGAAAATAATAATCAACCACATTTATTTAGTTCTTGCTTTGTGGCACACTATAACAGCTTTACGTGTGCTATCTCATTTGATTCTAAAAGCATTATGAAGTAGCATTATTAAGATGCTCATTTTATACACCATGAGGCTTGGAGAGGGAAAGTAACTTACCCGAGCTTTTAAGTCCCCACACCACGAATCAGAACCTCACAGACTGATGAGAGGAGTTTATGTCATTGCTTAAGGTTCAGTCTTGCCTTGAATGCTTGGAAAGATGGACGGGAATAATAATACAAGGAAGAAGGAAGTGAGAGGTTGGAGGAGGGAAGATGGATGAAAACATCAATTGGATTATTTGGGGCCTCAATATATGGGGATCTCCTAGGATATGACAAGAAATCATAAGAAAAGCACACTTTCAGATGAGACAAAGGTATGACAGAGGAAGGAAAGCAAAGGTCAGCAGGCTTTCAGGTCAGGGTCATCAGCAATATCGCAGCAGCTATTCACCCGTCATCTCCCAGAGCAAATGTCAGGTCACTTTCATTGCTCTCAGCCCAGACAGACTCTCTTCTGTCAGTTCCCATGTCCCTGCCTGAGTTCTAGAAGCATTGATCCCTGTAAGCAATGTCTTTGGTACAGCATCTTATCTTTCCCAGAAGATGAAAAGAGAAAAAGAAAGCCTGGAGGGACTTCTCTGGTCGTCCAGTGACTAAGACTCCATGTTCCAAGTGCAGGGGGCCCAGATTTGATCCCTAATCAAGGAACTAGATCTCACTTGCCACAACTAAGAGTTTGCATGCTGCAACTAAAGTATCCCATATACTGCAACTAAGACCTGGTGCAGCTTTAAAAAAAAAAAAGCAAAGCCTGGGAAGGAGAGCTAAAGGGAGAGCGAGATCAAGAGAAGCAGTTCCATGTGGTCCCTTCCCAACCCCCATATGCACCATCACCTCTTACCTCAACTCAGGGCCAAGCCACAATCCTCTTGGAGGCAAAGTTTTAACTCACTTCAGTTTGGGCTTCCTCTTTTTCATGATGAAGTCTTTAGTGAAGGAAACAAAAATGGAAAATAAGGCATATATAAAGGTAGAAAATTTCAACACTAATCCTCACTTTCATTTCACACATGAGATCCATGCCTTAGAAAGAGTTTCATTAACTACATCAGTGGTCAGAGAGCTGCTGTCTATATTTGAGCTGAGCTGTTTTCGATGGTCTTGATCATGGCTTTCGGTGAGTACAGCCAGACAATCATGAGTCCGTAGCTTGCAGCAGGCCTGAAACTGCCAAATAAATGAAATCCTGGGTTCCTATAGTCAATGAGGATATTTGATAATATGAGGTGGCTAGTAATGTAGACTCAAATAACCATTGTGCAATGTAGGGTCCTGAGAAGCCTGGGTGTTGTCTTCCTATAAAGAGCCAGAGTGCTCTATTCAACTCTATATTCCCAACTGGTAGTTGTATATATGCATACACTTACATATGTTTGTCTCACCATTTCATCACTAGTGTGTAGTTCTCATGCCATATATTGTGGTTGCAGTCACTGTAGATAATCCTTTTTCCTCTCCACAAAATTCTGAAGGCCAACTACAAGTGTAATTGCTCTCAGAACTCAAGTGCTGTAAGACCAGTATGGAAACTGGTGCGGTGGGGATATAAAGGATTCCGGAGTCAGACACATCTAGGTTCGTATTTGGGCTCTGTCACCTGCTCCTTTGTGACCTTGGCATGTTACTGAGATCATCTCTTGAGATCAATTTCCTCATCTGTAAAATGAGGATAAAACCATCAGCCTCAACTCAGTGTTGGGACCACCGACACAAGGATGCATAAAAAAATACTGAACAGCATGGCTATGGCCCAATGAACACTTGAATGATGCTTGCACTGATCCACCACACTTGACCCTGTGTCCAAAGGTAGAATCTCTCCATTGTTTGCTGGACTGGGTTCCTTCTTGATCACTGTTAGTTTCATATTTCCCAAGTTTCATTCATTCTAAGGAACATATTTTTCCTCAGCTTAAAAACTGAAATGGAATATGTCTTGTGATCACTCTCCACAGTATGTGTGTGTGTGTGTGCAGGGCAGGGAACACAATCTCCTGGTGGTTGTCACTTGGCCACATGTGCCTAGACTTAGTCATGGTTGTTCATGTTAAATCATATACATAAGCTGTACTACCTGGGTTACGTTTAATTGTCATTTAAGACGTGATCTTAATGAATACCTAAAAGTCTCTGGTTTACCCTTTCAGGTAAGATTAAGAAAGTTTCAGTGTAAAACTTGCAGAATGCACATCAGAGGCTTGGAAGAAGGTCCCAGAGACTAGAGAGAAGCACTCCTCTAAGAAACACCCGGAGGATGAGGGCACAGAGGGTGACAGATAAATATGTGGAAAATTCCAAGCTGTAAGAAAGCATTGAGTTATATAATTAGCTGCATGTTCCTTTCTCAGTGGCCCATAAAATAATATAAATGATGGATTTTAGATTTAATAAAATGCAGTAGTTGCCTCTTGCTCATCCAGAAGTGGGTGATACAGTGCACATTAAAAAAAATCACCCTGATAAAGTGACAACATCCACATATTGGAGGGCGTGTCTGCTGTTCACAAACACGTACTACTCTGTACATGCCCTGTGGCCCTTCCCCAGCGCTGTCATTTATGTGGCTCCCAGAATCCCTGGATATGAGAAAAATGCCTCCAGAGGGCAGACGATCTCTCAGAGGAACAGGAGCAGCTCGGATCCAGGGCCACTGAGAGGGAGGAGAGAATGAGAGGAAGGAAGGGTTCCAGGGGACTGGCCACCAAGACCAGGCCTGGCTCCTCGCGTCCCCTTTGAACCTGGGAACAAAGGGTGGGATCCGCCAAGCAGCAGGAAATGAAACAGAATCTTTTATCTTCTCTGGTGTGATAGGATTTTTGAAAATCGTTTGTTGCAAAGCATTTGTTCTGGAAATATTTTTGTACTTTTGGATTATATGTATGGCTGGTAAATGTGTGCTGAATGTTAACTAGTTTTGTTGTAACTGTGGTTACAGTGTTTGAGATTAACACTTTGTACACCCAAGCCCCCATCCCTAATCTCTTCAGTTATCTAGGTTAATGAGTCGGGACAGCACTATTTAACAATTCTTAAAGTGTATGAATTGTTCTGTGAAACCAATTGTGTGGCTGTGCATGCACACAACACATTTTGCCAGTGGTTCAAAAGCAGGGTCAGCTGTTAACTATCTACTAGGTTTACTCTTAATACCTAGAGATAGTATGAAAGTTTTGGTACAGCTCTGTCTATATCAATATATATCAATATATATCTATATCTATATATAGCCATAACCATATATACCTTATATCTGTAAAACTGGAAGTTTTAAAATTGCTTCATATATGTAATATATACTAATATTTTCCCATGACATTAAATAGCAGTATTTTTTTAAAAAAAACAACAGCAGTTACTAATCTAATGTGGACCTATATGGAACATCACAGTCTCTTGTAAGATATACCAGAACAAATTGCACCCAGTGGTTCAACTGGTGTTTGGGAAAGATTTTCCCTGAAAGAGCAGTAGATGATTCACGGTTCACCCTCTGAAGAGCCCCTGCGCTCTGCTGCGGTTCTTGTGGGGAGATCACAGATGAGCAGCCCGCTCACAGACCCCAGCCGTCTTAGCCAATGAGCAACCCTTACAGAAATAATGTTATTAACTGTGATTCAAAATAACTTTAATTTGTGTGGGCTGGTCTTTCACAGGTGGTTTTTGTCTACCTAATAATTTTATCCATGGATAGGTTTTTCAAATAGCTTTATTGAGATATAATTTATGTACCATCAACTTCATTCATTTAAAGGGTTAGTACAATTCAATGATTTTTAGTGTATTTACAGAGTTGTGCAGTTGGCACCATAATCTCCTAATCTTACTTTAGAACATTTTCTTCATCATCCATGGATAAATTTTTAGTCAGGATAAATGTAAAACATGAGTGATGCATTTATATCTCTCTTGTATCACCCTGTGACTGTTGAATTGTCAGAGAATGAATCACGTGAACATGGCCTTGATGATGAAAAGTCAGAGCAGAGGTGTTGTGGGGGAAATTGGCAACAGCATTATCATATTAATAAGCTGAACATTCATAGATTCTATGAAAATATTTTAAGAGTAAAACAAGACTATTTATGCAAATTCTTTATGAAAGTTCATACTATTTTGCTTTACTACTATTATATGTGCAGTAGAGGTCTATCTACAATATAGAACTCAAACAAAAAATAAATTTTAGTATTAAAAATAGCTTAATCACATTAAAGGGTTAATGAATGTATGGATTATGGATTTACAATAAATATGTGCTGAATTAACGTGTGAATTAAAGCAGGGAAACAAAGCAGGGTTGCTATAGGCCGCCGTGGAAACACTAGCATCATTTCACAGATACACAGAACCCTTTGTTATATTATGTCCTACAAGGATGGTGCATTAGTTTTCACCATCGAAGTTTATATTTTTTTCCAATAATCTATGTCTTTCACCAGGCCCATTAAATGTCTTATACATCTAACTAAGCAAGAGAGATATGGAGTGATATTACAGAGAAAGGTGTTTTGTGTGTTGTGGAGCAAAGACAACATGAAAGAATCTAGTTCTATTTGAGATGAACCCTAATTTATCCTATCACTTGCAGATTCTTTGTATCCCTTATTTAATTAGTGCTTTATCCCCTTTCTCAGTTTTTCTTGTTTCTCTTTTTAGTTCCAGTTAAGTGGGGATTAATTCAGCAGACAGTTACATGAAGTTGTACTTTTCTGCAGAATTACAGTACAGATTTTCATCTGAAAAGTATTGTTGGCTACTTTTAGTAAAACAAAACAGATTCCAAACTAAATCTGATTACAGACCAGAAACCAATGCCAGGATTTTAATGGGGAAACCAAGCACAGAGAAGCAATGACTTGTAACATTTCAGGGATGGAATTACTTCAGCTTTGCTCTAGACTTCCATTATGTCACTAGGACCTCCCCCATCTGGGTAATGTTTCAAGAAAGGCCAAGGCCCTATTAGTGCTAAAAATAGTATAGCTATGAGGTCTCTTCACCCTGTGATGGTGATGATGATGTGGTTATTGGTTACTGGGAAATTTTTGGACCTTTGGCAGCTTGAGTTTTAATGGAAATTGGGAAGTGGAGAGTGTGGGAGCCAATGTGGAAGTGATTTTGGTAGTTTTTCTGACCACTGAAATCAGAGAGGGTGTCTATAAATGTCCCTGAAAGTGTTCTAAGTGTTGGCTGTTTACTACTTTCATGGAGGCTTTGCCCTCACTGGTATTTTATTATAAAACATTTTCTTATTTATTTATTTATTTTTTTACTTTACAGTATTGTATTTGTTTTGCCATACATTGACATGAATCCACCATGGGTGTACATGTGTTCCCCATCCAGAACCCCCCTCCCACCTCCCTTCCCATCCCATCCTTCTGGGTCATCCCAGTGCACTAGCCCCGAGCACCCTGTATCATGCATTGAACCTAGACTGGTGATTCGTTTCACATATGATAATTGACATGCTTCAATGCCATTCTCCCATATCATCCCACCCTTGCCCTCTCCCATAGAGTCCAAAAGACTGTTCTATACATCTGTGTCTCTTTTGCTGTCTCACATACAGGATTATCGTTACTATCTTTCTAAATTCTATCTATATGCGTTAGTATAGTGCATTGGCGTTTTTCTTTCTGGCTTTCTTCCCTCTGTATAATAGGCTCCAGTTTCATCCACCTCATTAGAACTGATTTGAATGTATTCTTTTTGATGGCTGAGTAATATTCCATTGTGTATATGTACCACAGCTTCCTTATCCATTCATCTGCTCATGGACATCTAGGTTGCTTCCATGTCCTGGCTATTATAAACAGTGCTGCGATGAACACTGGGGTACATGTGTCTCTTTCAATTCTGGTTTCCTCAGTGTGTATGCCCAGCAGCGGGATTGCTGGGTCATATGGCAGTTCTATTTCCAGTTTTTTAAAGAATCTCCACACTGTTCTCCATAGTGGCTGTGCTAGTTTGCATTCCCACCAACAGTGTAATAGGGTTCCATTTTCTCTACACTCTCTCCAGCATTTATTGCTTGTAGACATTTGGATAGCAGCTTTTCTGACTGGCGTGAAATGGTACCTCATTGTGGTCTTGATTTGCATTTCTCTGATAATGAGTGATGTTGCGCATCTTTTCATGTGTTTGTTAGCCATCTGTATGTCTTCTTTGGAGAAAAGAAAACTACAGGCCAATATCACTGATGAACATAGATGCAAAAATCCTTAACAAAATTCTAACAAACAGAATCCAACAACATATTAAAAAGATCATACATCATGACCAAGTGGGCTTTATCCCAGGGACGCAAGCATTCTTCAATATCCTCAAATCAATCAATGTAATAGACTACATTAACAAATTGAAAAATAAAAACCATGTGATTATTTCAATAGACACAGAGAAAGCCTTTGACAAAATTCAACATCCATTTATGATAAAAACCCTCCAAAAAGCAGGAATAGAAGGAACATACCTCAACATAATAAGAGGTATATATGACAAATTCACAGCAAATATTATCCTCAATGGTGAAAAATTGAAAGCATTTTCCCTAAAGTCAGGAATAAGACAAGGGTGCCCACTCTCACCACTACTATTCAACATAGTTTTGGAAGTTTTGGCCAGAGCAATCAGAGCAGAAAAAGAAATAAAAGGAATCCCGATTGGAAAAGAAGTAAATCTCTCACTGTTTGCAGATGACATGATCCTCTACATAGAAAACCCTAAAGACTCCACCAGAAAATTACTAGGGCTAATCAACTAATATAGTAAAGTTGCAGGATGTAAAATCAACACACAGAAATCCCTTGCATTCCTACACACTAACAATGAGAAAACAGAAAGAGAAATTAAGGAAACAATACCATTCACCATTGCAATGAAAAGAATAAAATACTTAGGAATATATCTACCTAAAGAAACAAAAGATCTATATATAGAAAACTATAAAACACTGGTGAAAGAAATCAAAGAGGACACAAATAGATGGAGAAATATACCGTGTTCATGGATTGGAAGAATCAATATAGTGAAAATGAGTATACTACCCAAAGCAATCTATAGATTCAATGCAATCCCCATTAAGCTGCCAACGGTATTTTTCAGAGAACTAAAACAAATAATTTCACAATTTGTATGGAAATACAAAAAACCTCGAATAGCCAAAGCAATCTTGAGGAAGAAGAATGGAACTGGAGGAATCAACCTGCCTGACTTCAGTCTCTACTGCAAAGCCACAGTCATCAAGACAGTATGGTACTGGCACAAGGACAGAAATATAGATCAATGGAACAAAATAGAAAGCCCAGAGATGAATCCACGCACCTATGGACATCTTATCTTTGACAAAGGAGGCAAGAATATACAATGGAGAAAAGACAATCTCTTTAACAAGTTGTGCTGGGAAAACTGGTCAACCACTTGTAAAAGAATGAAACTAGAACACTTTCTAACACCATACACAAAAATAAACTCAAAATGGATTAACGATCTTAACATAAGACCAGAAACCATGAAACTCCTAGAGGAAAACATAGGCAAAACACTCTCTGACATAAACTACAGCAGGATCCTCTATGACCCACCTCCCAGATTATTGGAAATAAAAGCAAAAATAAACAAATGGGACCTAATTAAACTTAAAAGCTTTTGCAAAACAAAGGAAACTATAAGCAAGGTGAAAAGACAGCCTTCAGAATGGGAGAAAATAATAGCAAATGAAGCAACGGACAAATAATTAATCTCAAAAATATACAAGCAACTCCTGCAGCTGAATTCCAGAAAAGTAAACGACCCAATCAAAAAGCGGGCCAAAGAACTAAACAGACACTTCTCCAAAGAAGACATATAAAACATTTTCAAAGCTGCACCAAAGCTGAAAGAATTCCATAGTGAACACCCAGGTACTGACCATGTAGATTCTCCTGTCTTTTTCTTCTGCGTGTGTTGTTTCTGTAATTATGTGAAAGCTCTTGAATAATAGGTTCACCTGTCACATGTTGGAGCTGGTCTCTGTAATACTACTTGGTGCTGGGAGATTCATTCTTTGTAGCACTTTGAAGCATAGCGTTTACTTCGATTTTCCCCCAAGATTCTTAACACACTAACAAACACATTTTTAGATTGGTCCATCACAGTCCTAGGTCGCAATTGCAGTTGAACCTGAGAGACGATCTAACTGTTACGGGCCCCTCTCTTCTGACAATGTGGCTCCAACTAATCTTTCAGCTTTGAAAGAAAAACCCTGTGCTCTAGATCTTCTCTCCCATTTGAATAATCTAAAACGACCATCTCCATAAACTCATTCAGTTCAGTCACTTACGAGAGAAAACTGGGGTAACAGTTTGAAAAATCAGAATTTAAAAGTCATCCAGAAAATTTGTTTTCAAACAAACTCAAATTATTTTTAAGAAGTTCAATAGCCAGGTGTTAAGAATCTGAGATTTCTTGCTTGTTCCAGCTGAAACCGGAAGGAAATAAAACTATAAAGTAAAAGGGAAAGATGGAAAGAGGGTAGACATTTTGCCTTCAGATTATGAAGATTCATTCAACTCTCCTTTCCGTCTCCCTCAGGTTCACACCAAAGTGGCAGGAAGCAGGCAGTCACTTACTGTGGAGAGGTGAGGATGAATCAGATCTCTGGAGGTCTCCTGGATGTCTACTAGGAGAATAGACTCCAAACAGCACGTTTTCGACTCTTCTCACATTTCTTGGGCAGAAGGTGCTTTTAGTCTACTGGGCAGACAACTAACCACTTAGTAAAAGAACACAGGAGGCCAGGCTGCCCTGGGCATTGTTCTCGGGCTCCCGCATCATAAAGTGCTGACATAGTCTCTGAAGTAAGAGAAGAGCAGACCTGAAAGTCAGCACCTGGGCTTAGATGTCGCCGGCACTCCTGTGGAGCCCGCACAGCTCCGGAGCTGCAGTTCTAGCTGCTGTGTGAAGATTTCAGAGGCTCCCCTGGAGAGAAAAGACCATTTAGTCATAGGATCACCATGGAAAAGATATCGTACTGAGGAGTTGAAAACACTACCATTTGTTATTCAAGTGATAATTTGTCCTTCAATCTAACTACATTCCAATTTTCAGAGACTTTAAACATACTAATATTTAAGCCAGTTTAAGCTTCTGTGAAGAAAAACTTCAAAAGAAGGTGACATTCTTAGAGGGCAGAGGCCTCTTTATACCTCAGTTCAGTTCAGTCGCTCAGTCATGTCTGACTCTTTGCAACCCCGTGGACTGTTGCATGCCAGGCCTCCCTGTCCACCACCAACTCCCGGAGTTAACCCAAACTCATGTCCATTGAGTCGGTGATGCCATCCAACCATCTCATCCTCTGTTGTCCCCTTCTTCTCCCACCTTCAATCTTTCCCAGCATCAGGGCCTTTTCAAATGAGTCAGCTCTTTGCATAAGGTGGCCAAAGTATTGGAGTTTCAGTTTCAACATCAGTCCTTCCAATGAATATTCAGGACTGATCTCCTTTAGGATGGACTGGTTGGATCTCCTTGCAGTCCAACGGACTCTCAAGAGTCTTCTCCAACACCACGGTTCAAAAGCATCAATTCTTCGGCGCTCAGCTTTCTTTATAGTCCAACTCTCACATCCATGACTACTGGAAAAACTGTAGCCTTAACTAGACAGACCTTTGTTGGCAAAGTAATGTCTCTGTTTTTTAATATGCTGTCTAGGTTGGTCATAACTTTTCTTCCAAGGAGCAAGCGTCTTTTAATTTCATAAAGCATCTTTATACCTCACCTTCTAGTATATTCTGACACAGGCTGTGGTAGGCACCCAACCCAGTAATTGTTTGTTGGATGAATGAATGAATGTAATGAAACACACAATATTCTCTCTCTGAAGATCTCCTACCTCTTGAAGAAACATGATTATTTGTCATTGCTTTTCTGTGAGGCTTCCCAGTCATACTGTCCTTCTTCACCTTTGTGTTATGGTCGAGTGCTGTAGGTACTCCCTGTCTAGCTGCCTCCTCAGCAGCTCCTCAGGGTGGGAGAGCACAAGGGGGATACTAACCAACCACTCAGGACTGGAGGGTGTTACCTTGGTGAATTCGCTTCACTTGGGTCACCATATTGCAGGCTCAGACACTTTCTTTGTGCAGGGCCCAGAGAACATTCATTCTCTCTGAATAAATATCGTCTGAGGTTTTGAATGGATGATAGAGTTTCTATTTCCTTAAGAACTGTAACTTCCATTTGGGACCACGTGCTGGGGTCAGGGAGATTACAGCATCCACTCCCATAGGATATATATCAGGCAGCTTTCCCAGAATTGAGGATTGGATGTATCATTGGAGTGTCTATTGACAGCAGACTCTGGTAATATCTTTCCATGTATAACTGGCTCAGTCTGCCAACAAGGGCAGCCTCCACATGCGTGAGATCAAAGGATTTCCTGTTATTTTTGCCTCAGACACTCCCTTTCCTGCTTCTATCCTGAATGCCCTCTTCTGGATGGACAAATTCTTCTTCTAATTGTGAGTAACATTGGCCAGATTTCTTGCCACTCATTTCTTCATTCAGCGTGTTTGTTGCATGATCACTGGCCATTTTCTGTGCCTCCTGCATTAGGGCCAGGAAACATTTTTGCATAAATCTGATCTCACCTCTTCCACGTTGTTGTTACTAATTCTGACATCTTGATGAAATGCTGCCTTTCCCATTTCCATTTTTTTTTCCCTACCGGTATCTTAAAACGTGAAGAGTAGCAAAGGAGGGAAGTCAAAATCATGGTATATTTTAAATATTCATCTTTAAAATATTAATGTTTTTTTAACATGCACAGAGTATTAAATCATACTTGTAACTGTTCTTGGAGATGATGCCATAATTCTGAGTTCGAGGCCCTCTGTTGAAGTGAGGTCCATACCAATTAGCCCTCTGTCCTTGTCCCTCATGAGATGTGCCCACTTGCTCATGCCTGCATGCGGTCCCCTCTGCTGCATGTTCTAAGCCTGGGATATGAAGTTTTCTTGTCAGATTTTGTCTCTGGCTCCCTGCTGAGTGCTATCCAAGGTCAATTCTGTTGGTAAGTTTAGTAATGAGTACCTACTATTTCCTAGGCACCGTGTCAAGCTGGGGCTACAGAGGTGAACAGTCTCTGCCATCAAGTGGAGGAGGGGTGATGCCAATGGGATGCAGTGATAAGTGGAAGCACAGATAGGTGGCGCTTAGTCCAATTTGGGGATTTAGGGAAGGGTTTCTGGAAGAGTTAGTGTCCAAGATTAATCTTGAAAGATTAGCAGCCTGAGCAAAGGCACTGAGGCATAAAATGACATGGTTTGAAGGGGAAACTGCAAATGGTCTGGTGTTAAGTGAAGTGGGAGGGGGAAAAATGAATGTGGATGACAGAGGAGCTAGATCATGGAGGACTTTAACTGCCCTAACTGGGTCTTGGACTTCATTTGTTGCAGGAATTTTCTCATGAGGAGTTTTAGCACAGAGAGATTTATGCTCTGGATCAACCACTTTGGTAGCAGCCTGAAGGGTGGATTCGTGGAGGGCAGTTCTGGAGGCGTACGGATGAAGATGGTATCAGTGGGACTAGAAATGAGAAGGTTAATGCAGGAACTATTAGTAGAGTTGACAGAACTTGGTGACTAATCAGATGTGGGAAGTGAGAAGAAAGAATGACTCAGAGGTTTCTGGTTTGGGAAACTTGGGTAAATGGTGGTGCCATTAACCAGGAAATAAAATACAGGCAGAACAGGTGTAGGAGGCAGGGAGGGTGGGTTCCTTGTCTGCAGGAGCCCCTGTCTAGAGTGGTGCCTTGTATTCAATAGGTATTTACTGCTGCTGCTAAGTCGCTTCAGTCGTGTCCGACTCTGTGCGACCCCATAGACGGCAGCCCACCACGCTCCGCCGTCCCTGGGATTCTCCAGGCAAGAATACTGGAGTGGGTTGCCATTTCCTTCTCCAGTGCATGAAAGGGAAAAGTGAAAGTGAAGTCGCTCAGTTGTGTCTGACTCTTAGCGACCCCATGGACTGTAGCCTACCAGGCTCCTCCATCCATGGGATTTTCCAGGCAAGAGTACTGGAGTGGGGTGCCATTGCCTTCTCTGAGGTATTTACTAAATAAGCCTTTTTTTTTTTTTTTAAACCTTCAGTGGCTTCCCATGCTATTAGGCTATTTGACATAGATCATAAGGTGTGTGTGTGTACTTAGTATCACACCCAAGAGCCTATACATGTATGAGCATGATCTTGCTTCATGCTGGCTTCAGCTGTCTCCAGCTACATCTTAGATCCTGCCCCTTCCCTTATCATGCTTCTGTCTCCTTTCTGGGTTGTGTTCTTTAAGTCCTTTCCTCTGTCTGAATGCTCTTCTCTCAGTTAACATGAGGGGCTTATTTTCTGCTCTGAGCTCAAATATCACCTGCTTAGAGAACCCTTTCCTCAATTCCTGGTCAAGTGACTGCCTCCCAGCACCAAATCCACCACTGTATTCTGCATTGTGGTACTGGGGCTAAAACTCAGCTAACTACTTTTCTTTTTTTTTTTTTTTTTTGCCAGCTGGCTTCCTGCTAGGTTCAGCAATAGACTGCATTAGACTACAGGGAACTTGGAAAGCAGAGGGTGGGAAGAAGGGACTTATGTTCCTTCCAGATTGTTTTTTGATTCTCTATGTCACCCTGGCAATGGCAACTGGTTCTAGTCATTCAACATCTGGGCAGTGCCCTTTCCTTGGAGAGTTAAGTCCTACCTCCCAGGGATCTGACCTATGAGCTTCCAGATTCTGATAATTCTAACCTCTTCCTCCCACCTCCCCAGCCCTAGTTGTGGTATCTGCTTCCCGTAGTTATTATCTCTGACATCTCAGTGTTTCCTTTGTGCTTTTCCAGATGTCCAATACGAATTTAACTTAGTACTCCTACACTAAAGTCTCTCAGTGTGATTTCTGCCTTTCTTAACTGCTGGACCCTGACACAACAACTGAAGATAATTTAGGCCTCCATCCAGTTATTCTCTAACATATAATAGGAGTTTCCTTATAGACTTCTCATAATCTGTATTTAAATTTATTTTTTATTTTTTTGCTTTTTCATCATCTGTCTCCTTTAGGATACTAGAGGTTTTGTCTCATTTATCATTGTATCCCTGGAGTCTATCATGGAGCCTGGCATACTGTAGGGACTTAATATATATGCTTGTTATATAAATTATTGAATTATCACAAAAGACTACAGGAGAAATATTGCTAACTGACTGTAAAAAAAATGGCCAGAATTGAGCAATTTTTTAACCTCTTGGTTCTAAGTCAAGTTATTAATGAACTATATAATAATGCAACTTTATAACAGAGAGTGGAGGTCCATGCTTCTTATAAGCCTGTTAGAATACAATGCATTATCTAACACAGATCCATCATCATTGGGATAACAAGATACACAATTTATTTTCTTTGAATTCTATACTTACATAAATCCCCACTTTCTATAACTAGGAATGATAATAACTTACCTATTAGGGTTTCATGAAGATCAGGAGTTGGTTATGGGTTAGATCCACCAAGTTTTGTTGGTTAGAAAATAACTTCAAAAATAAAAGCCATCCAAGGAATCAACTTTCTGTAACATGAAACATCACTTAATAGCATTTATTTTACAATCTTTTATTTAAATATCAACTATAATACCAAGACTATCAATCATAATATGCCATATATGCATAATTCTAAAATGTTGTTCAGTTGCTCAGTCGTGTTCAACTCTTAGCAACCCCATGGACTGCAGCACGGCAGACTTCCCTGTCCTTCACCATCTTCCGGAGCTTGCTCAAATTCATGTCCATTGAGTCAGTGATGCCATCCAACCATCTTATCCTCTGTTGTCCCCTTTTCCTCCTGCCTTCAATCTTTCCCAGCATCAGGGTCTTTTCTAACGAGTCGGCTCTTCACATCAGGTGGTCAAAGTATTGAAGCTTCAGTTTCAGAATCAGTCCTTCTAATGAATATTGAGGACTGATTTCCTTTAAGATTGATTGGTTTGATCTCCTTGCAGTTCAAGGGACTCTCAAGAGTCTTCTCCAACACCACAGTTCAACAGCATCAGCTCTTCAGGACTCAGCATTCTTTATGGTCCAACTCTCACATCCATACATGACTACTGGAAAAACCACAGCCTTGACTAGATGGACCTTTGTTGGCAAAGTAATGTCTCTGCTTTTTAATATGCTGTCTAGGTTGGTCATAACTTCTCTTCCAAGGAGCAAGCCTCTTTTAATTTCATG
Organism: Giraffa tippelskirchi; assembly: GCF_054371585.1. Lineage (NCBI taxonomy): Eukaryota > Metazoa > Chordata > Mammalia > Artiodactyla > Giraffidae > Giraffa > Giraffa tippelskirchi. The sequence continues at coordinate 139,322,331 of NC_137281.1, read as the reverse complement.
GCTGCAATTACCATCTGCAGTTATTTTGGAGCCCAAGAAAATACAGTCTGTCACTGTTTTCATTGTTTCCCCATCTATTTGCCATGAAGTGATGGGACAGGATGCCATGATCTTCGATTTTTGAATGTTGAGTTTTAAGCCAATTTTTTTACCCTCCTCTTTCACCTTCATCAAGAGGCTCTTCAGTTCCTCTTCACTTTCTGCCATAAGGATGGTGTCATCTGCATATCTGAGGTTATTGATATTTCTCCTGGCAATGTTGATTCCAGCTTGTGCTTCATCCAGCCTGGCATTTGGCATTCTAAAATAATTTTGCTCAAATAAATGCAAATAGATTATATGACATGGACTTTCTCTATACCAAGTGGAACAAATGACCTTTAACTTTACAATTAAATTTTCCTTCCATCTACTTCAAATGTGTATTTTCTTTTTTTTCCTTTTCTAACTCAGAAGGAAAAACGTTCCTTTTCTTCTACAGCATAAATGGGCCATCAGGATCCTTAAATCCAACTCTTCCTTCCTCTTCTTTCTCCACCTGGACCCTTACTCTCAAATATTAATATGCCCACTACTATTGTTTCTCCTTTCTCAAAATTCACAAACAAAAATCTTTTCCCCATCTTGCTACTGGTTCAAGCCATCATCCTGTGTCTGTCTTTTCTCATGCCCACATTTCAAATAATTCAGTCATGATTTCTATTTTGTTTTCTGGTTTTGCCTTCCACTCATGATTGAAATTGCACTCCTGTAGCTCACAAATGATTGCCCGATCAGTAGATTCTTTTGAGCCCTCATCCTTCTTGACATTTCTTTTTGACAGTTGATTATTCTTCCTGGTGACTCAGAGGTAAAGAATCTGCCTGCAGTGCAGGAAACCTGGGTTCCATCCCTGGGTTGGGAAGATCCTCTGGAGAAGGAAATGGGTACCCACTCCAGAATTCCATGGGCAGAGTGGCCTGGTAGGCTATAGTCGATGGGGTTGCAAAGAGTCGGACACGATTGAGCAACTAACACACATCCTTCCTTCTTGAAACTCTCTTCCCTGGTCTTGCTATATTGCAGCATCCTGTTTCATCTCTTCTACAAACTGTTTTTCCTTTCATTCCATTCATGGCTTTTTCCAGCAACACTCCAAAATAAGATGCTCTGCAAGCCTATCCTATTGGCAAGTCCTTTTTTGATAAACTTTCCTATTTACTCTTACATTTCAAATATCACCTTTATGTGAGTGATCCCCGGGATTACATTCAGCCAGCATGTCTTTTGTGAACTCCTAACTTATATTTTCAAATGCCAACAGGACATGGTACCTTAGTTTTCCTCTGGCATCTCAAACACATGTCTAAACTTACTAGCTCCTGCAGAAAATCCACTTTTCTGATTTTCTTTTTTGGTTGTTAATTGTTGACCATGTTCCCAGTCAGCCATGACAAGAGACTTTGAATCATGTCTTCTTTGTCTAACTTCCTTTCTAAAACTTTCAATCAATCACAAAATTCTTTCCATTTTTCCTGTTCAAAGCTGCATTCAGCTGTCATGACCTTCAGATCACCATCACCTCCACCACTATAGTTAAGGCTGTCATCACTCCTCACCTGCACAATCACGATCAGTTCTTAATTGGTGTCTCTCTCCAGTTTTCCTCCCAATCCAATCTATCCTATTCAACATTGCCAGAGCAATTTTTCCAAAAAAAAAAAAAAAAAAGCTCTGATCCTAATACTTCTCTGATTAAGAATCTCTAGTGGTCTAATTGTCTCTAGAAAATCTAGACTCCTTACCCTGGCATTTGAGAACTTCATAGTTTGGTCCTCAAACATATACTTCTTTGGTTTTACAAACATATCAATTTTCTGTTTCTATGGCTGAGTTTTTGGGAATATGGATTCTGAAGCCAGACTGTTAAGTCTGAATCCTGGCTCCTCCTCTTATAAGCTGTGTCATCATGGACAAGTTCCTTAACCTCTCTGTGCGTCAGTTTTCTCATCTATAATAGGAATAGGAACACAGCATTGCTGTGAAAATGAAACATATAAAGAGTACTTAGAAAAGTGAATGGCACATAGTAAGCTCTGTATAATATGTTTCACGGAACTAACAGTTACATATGCCTACACTTATGTACATATGCCAGAAACTCTAAGGACTTGGGGATAATGTCAGTAAACAAAACAAAAATCATTGCCCTTGTGGGATTACATTCAGTAATAAAAATAAAAATAAAAATTATTATTAACTATACATAATTCTATTTCTGGAATACCCTCTTTCTGCATTACCACCTTTAAAATTCTACCTTTCCTTCAAGACCCAATAAAATTTCTTACCCCTTGAAATCTTATCTTAAAAAGGTTCCCATCTGAACACCTCCAACTCTTTAAATCTGAATTATTTTAACAGCATTTATCAGTCAAGTCTATCATGTATTATGAAATATCAAGCACATCAAATATTATGGTTATTTGCACATGTTTTTTTAATCTTTCTTGACAGAGTATAATGTCAGCTTTATCCCTATTCATCCTTGTAAATAGTATGGCATGCTATCAAGCACACAGTAGATGTTTCATAGATGTTTCCTGCATGAATGTAGGTAAAGAACTTTTTGCATGGGCTTTCATTTGACCTCAATTAATCTTGTCTTTTTAAATTGAAAATATACATTTAAAATATAGAACATTTTATTTTCAACTTTGGAAATATCAAGTATCAGTATCAAATATTAATTGTTCACAACTTGACTTTATTCATCACCATCATTTGGCTTCTTGTTCACTAGTAAACTCACATTTGTTGTTTGGTTTACTAACTATACTCTATAGCATATTAATGTCCTGGGTTACCACTGTTTGAAAAGTGCCTCAAGTTTTTGTTAAAGAAGCCATTGTGGGCAGCATATATTTTAATCGTTGTATTTTCTGTGGTTGCACAGATTTTTCCCATTTCCTACTTCTGATCATGATTAAAAAAAAAAAAAGTCCAGGTACTCATTGGTAATTTTCTGGTTCATTATTTTCCCTCCTATTCCAAAGAACTGTTGATGTTTGATTTGTTTCTATGACATCTGAAAGAAAAGACCAACTGCAGGTTCTTCCCTACTTTCTAGTCTACATTTGCACAGTGCCACAGTAAAATATAGACTACTCTATATTTAAAAAAAAAACTCCTTTATACCATTTCATGCAAAGATGGAACATTTCATGCAAAGATGGGCTTAATAAAGGACAGAAATGGTAGGGACCTAACTGAAGCAGAAGATATTAAGAAGAGGTGGCAAGAATACACAGAAGAATTGTACAAAAAAGTTCTTCACGACCCAGACAATCACGATGGTGTGATCAGTTACCTAGAGCCAGACATCCTGGAACATGAAGTCAAGTGGGCCTTAGGAAGCCTCACTATGAACAAAGCTAGTGGAGGTGAAAGCATTCCAGTTGAGTTATTTCAAATCCTGAAAGATGACGCTGTGAAAGTGCTGCACTCAATATGCCAGCAAATCTGGAAAACTCAGCAGTGGCCACAGGACTGGAAAAGGTCAGTTTTCATTCCAATCCCTAAGAAAGGCAATGCCAAAGAATGCTCAAACTACCACACAATTTCACTCATCTCACACGCTAGTAAAGTAATGCTTAAAATTCTCCAAGCCAGGCTTCAGCAATATGTGAACCGTGAACTTCCAGATGTTCAAGCTGGTTTTAGAAAAGCCAGAGGAACCAGAGATCAAATTGCCAACATCCGCTGGATCATCGAAAAAGCAAGAGTTCCAGGAAAACATCTATTTCTGCTTTATTGACTATGCCAAAGCCTTTGACTGTGTGGATCACAATAAACTGTGGAAAATTCTGAAAGAGATGGGAATACCAGACCACCTGAGCTGCCTCTTGAGAAACCTGTATGCAGGTCAGGAAGCAACAGTTAGAACTGGATATGGAACAACAGACTGGTTCCAAATAGGAAAGGAGTACGTCAAGGCTGTATATTGTCATCCTGCTTATTTAACTTATATGCAGAGTACATCATGAGAAACGCTGGGCTGGAGGAAGCACAAGCTGGAATCAAGATTGCCGGGAGAAATACCAATAACCTCAGATATGCAGATGATACCATTCTTATGGCAGAAAGTGAAGAAGAACTAAAGAGCCTCTTGATGAAAGTGAAAGAGGAGAGTGAAAAAGTTGGCTTAAAGCTCAACATTCAGAAAACTAAGATCACGGCATCTGGTCCCATCACTTCATGGGAAATAGATGGGGAAACAGTGGAAACAGTGTCAGACTTTACTTTTTTGGGCTCCAAAATCACTGCTGATGGTGACTGCAGCAATGAAATTAAAAGACGCTTACTCCTTGGAAGGAAGGTTATGACCAACCTAGACAGCATATTAAAAAGTAGAGACATTACTTTGCCAACAAAGGTCCATCTAGTCAAGGCTATGGTTTTTCCAGTGGTCATGTATGGATGTGAGAGTCGGACTATAAAGAAAGCTGAGTGCTGAAGAATTGATGCTTTTGAACTGTGGTGTTGGAGAAGACTCTTGAGAGTCCCTTGGACTGCAAGGAGATCCAACCAGTCCATCCTAAAGGAGATCAGTCCTGGGTGTTCATTGGAAGGACTGATGTTGAAGCTGAAACTCCAATACTTTGGCCACTTGATGCGAAAAGCTGACTCACTGGAAAAGACCCTGATGCTGGGAAAGATTGAGGGCAGGAGGAGAAGGGGACGAGAGAGGATGAGATGGTTGGACAGCATCACCGACTCAATGGACATGGGTTTGGGTGGACTGAGGGAGTTGGTGATGGACAGGGAGGCCTGGCGTGCTGCGGATCATGGGGTCGCAAACAGTCAGACACGATTGAGTGACTGAACTGAACTGATACCATTTCACGTTGCTAAGCCATCTTAACTATTGCTTTTATCCAGGCAGCACCCCATCAGAATGCCATGATAATTTTCTCTCTCTTTTTCTAAATAACAAGGCCAACACAATGGATTTTAAATAATGACCAAGGATTTTTTTTATTCATTAAGTTTTAGTATCATTACAGAAAATGTTATGGTACAGAGTTGTTTAACATTGTTTTTTCTTTGCTCTTGATTTCCACATGAATGCTGGTAACACTAATATCTGTACAAGATCAGTCTTTGATTTTATTTTTTGTTCTGTACAATTTTAAATGTATTGGTTAAAAAGGCTGTCAGCACTTAAGGAAGCATTTTTTCCCCCAGTTTGTTTGTTCAAATAAAAGGTATCCAGTTACTGCCCAAGAGTACCGTGCCATGAGGCTACTGGGACGAGAGACGCTTCTCCCCGGACGCTCTGCGGGGATGGCTCTCCTTGAGGCAGGGCAGGGCCGCCACCCAGTCACTCTTTGTTTGGCACTGTGCACATAAACACGAGATACATGATAAAGAACAAGCAGAAGCTCTCTGTAAAGCAGTTATGAAGCATACTAAGAAGGGAAATCCAAGTGTTGCCTATGCTAGTATAAATAAGCAGACAGCCTTGATTTAAGAGCATAAGTAGTTGTATTTTAAAGATGAGAAAAACACAAGTTCTGCAGGCACCTACCGCTGTCTACTAAAAGCTATCGCTATCAGACCTAGCATTGAACACACAAAGCAATTTGCAAGAAAGGAAAAATTTGCTTTGATATAATCAGAATAGAGTTGTCTGTTAAGATTTATTTTTAGGTGTTTTTTTTCTTTAAAAGGTATTTAAATTCTTTTGAAATATAGTTCAAGATGTTGACTATACAGATCAACTTTTATCCAAATCAGAAAAACTAGCTGTGCCGTTGCATATTACAGGATACAGTCAATGATATGTGGACATGCATCAAAGCTTTCTCCCACTGGTGATCATCATAGCCGTCCGATGACCATGACGTCCACCACCTCGCCCTTGTGGAGCTCCACGTACTGCTCTGTCTTTGGAGGAAGCATCAATAATCCGTTGGCACTGCGCATACTCATCAGACGGCTGCTCATCTGATTACCTAGGAGGAAATACCTTATTACAGCAGCAGCAGCATCACAGTGTATGTACATGGAGCCCTTGTAGTTCTTCTCAAAATAAAAACTGATGAACAGAAACACAGGTGTTCAAGAGGAAGAAAGATGATCAGACTTCTCAGTATCTTTTTCAGGTGACCTAGCTACTGTATCCTACTACCTTCTCATTGAACTTTAAAAAATAAACATTAAAAATTATTGTTTAAGAGAACGAAACCAAAATTTTACAGCACTGTGGAAAATGCCACTGAATTTCTCAATTCAGGCTAAAGTGTGATGTGTGTCTAAAAGAGAGGCTTTTAAAACCTATTAAAATAATTATGATAATAACAGCAGTGGCTATCATTTCTTTTGTATTTACTTAAGGAACAGACAAGGTGGTAGGCATTTTACTCAACTACTTTATTTAATTCTCGACACCTCAAAAGAGGTTAGGTAACTTGTCTATGGTCCTACTAACTAGTTGGTGGCCAAGCAATCTCTGATGGCAAAGCCCATGTTCTTACTCATTGTGATAACTGATGTTTGCACTTAAGAGGATCTTTGTTTAAATTTTTTCTGGAATTGCACCAAAAGTCAGGTAAATATGACTAGAGAAGTTGGGGATAAAAATTTAAAGTCTACAGCAGCTAACTACAAAACTCAATTATCAGAGCTGATTTCTGAGTCCTTAGAACTTACCAATATCTAGGGTATAGTAAAGGCTACAGAGAATCACACTCTAATTGGGCTTTAATGTCACATTTCAGCATGGCATAGCCACAGTCCCCTCCTTTTCCTAAAATCAAAGTTATGCTTAGAATTTACTGGTTGAACAAACAGATAAAAATCTTCTATAATTCTAGATTTGTATTTCAAACGTTTGTCTAGAAATACAGTTCCAAGGAATAACTAAACAATTATTAGTCTTTTTTACTCTTGTCTGTTATGTAACGCTGTTTAGGAATAACTTAACATCTAATCTCTCAAACGGGAAAATGTACAATAATTATAAAATTAGGTATACTCAAGGAAGGAGGTTATACATAAGTTTATTTTAACAGAATGAGTGCAAAGAGATACCTGCAGGTGTGAATGACTAACCTGTACTCTGTGCCCAAGGTAGTGGTTCTTGGTGATGCCAAGTCAGTATACACCGATGGTATTCTGGGCGAGGATCCAGTTTTACATCACATGATAACTACAGAAAAAAGAGGAAAGGAAAATAAACTCAATAACTCTTAAACTTGATCATCTCTTAAAACTATAGGGTGGTGGTAGTCGTGCAAAGAGTGCAATGGACAGGGAAATATCCTGGCATTGTGCTGTCTCCACCACGGCCGCCTTATGTTCTTAATACAGGAAGTCCAGAGGTTGGGTTGCTCTGGTAAAAAGAGAAAAGAAGGCTACGAAGTTGGTATTCACAGTATGCAAAAGGGTAGATGAAAAATACAAAGTCTATTTTTGAAGTCTAATTTGACCTATGAATTGAGAAATTAAGGCAGATATTTTAACACTGAAAATAAAGGAGGCACACCTCAACAAACAAGCTCAATACATATTTATCTGTCTATCCATCCATTTGTCCATCTATCCATCCATCCATCCATCCAGTAAACAGATTTATTGGGGTGCTAATTTAGCAACTCATTCATATACTTATCTTTAATATAAAACGGATAGTTACTTTCATTTTTTAAAATTTTCATTGGAGTACAACTGATTTACAATGTTGTGTTAGTTTCAGGTGTAAAACAAAACAAATCAGTTACACATATATCTACTTTTTTTAGATTCATTTCCATGTAGGCCATTACAGAGTATGCAGTAGAGGTACCTGTGCTATACAGTAGGTCCTTATTAGTTATCTATCTTTTATATACTAGATTCATAGTAGTGTGTATAGGTCATCCTAATCTTCCAATTTATCCCTTCCCTCTCCTTACTCTCTGGAGGGCTTCCCTGGTGGTCCACTGGTAAAGAACCTGCCTGCCAATGCAGGAGACGTGGGTTTGATCCCTGGGTTGGGAAGATTCCTTGCAGAAGGAAATGGCAACTCACTTCAGTGTTCTTGCCTGGGATATCCCATGGATAGAGTTCGCAAAACAGGTGGATACAACTTAGCAACTAAACAACAACAACACAACCTCCTTATTCCCCGGTAATCATAAGTTTGTTTTCTACATCTGTAAGTCTATTTATGTTTTGTAGGTAAGTTCATTTGTACTTTTTTTACATTCCACATATAAGTGATAACATGATACTTGTCTTTCTCTGTCTGACTTACTTCACTCAGTATGATAATCTATAGGTTTATCCATGTTGCTGAAAATGGTGTTATTCCATTCTTTTTTATGAATGAGTAATATTTCACAGTGTATTAAAAAGCAGAGACATTACTTTGCCAACAAAGGTCCATATAATGAAAGCTATGGTTTTTCCAGTAGTCACATATGGATGTGAGATTTGGACCATAAAGAAGGCTGAGTGCAGAAGAATTGATGCTTCTGAACTGTGGGCTGGAGAAGACTCTTGAGAGTCCCTTGGATTGCAAGGAGATCAAACCAGTCAACCCTAAAGGAAGTCAATCCTGAATATTCATTGGAAGGACTGATGCTGAAGCTGAAGCTCCAATACTTTGGCCACCTGACGCGACTCATTAGAAAAGACCCTGATGCTAGGAAAGATTGAAGGCATGAGAAGAAGGGGACGACAGAGGATGAGATAGTTGGATGGCAAACTGACTCAATGGACATGAGTTTGAGCAAGCTCCGGGAGATGGTGAAGGACAGGGAGGCCTGTCATGCTGCAGTCCATGGGGTTGCAAAGAGTCGCACATGACTGAGTGACTGAACAACAATTATTCTAATTAGGCTTTCTCTCTGGAATCTAGACTAAAATTCAATTCAAGGGTGTTTCTCCTTAATTAAATCACACTCAACTCTTTCATGTGATATTACTTATGTTTATATGCTACTTCATATCTATTGGGGGTGGGTAACTTGCCCCCCAATTTATTTATTTATTTACTTGACCCCTAATTTATTCTGTGCTTACCTGAGGACAAAAATCTCTGTCTTTCAACCTCTCCCCATGGGTATGTGTGTTCTCCAGTTCTAAACCGTAAGAACTATCACATGGTTGTGTCATTTGCTGCACGTTTCAGCTTTTCCCCAGCAATGGCACTGACTGGCTCACGGCAGTGCAGTAGAGCAAATACTAGCCTGTGAAGATACCAGCACCGAGGTTCTACTCCCAGTCTTACTGTTAACTGGTGTGCTGTACTGGAAAGTTATTTTGCTTTCCCATACCTGTTTGTTCATCTATAAAATGGGATTGTTTGTTTTAAAGGAGTATATTTATGTTAATTTAAGAAATAAGAACTGCATCAATTTGAAGTGAATGAATTTTTTTCACAGCCTCACAAAGAGCTGTTCCTTTTGTAGCAAGAGATGAAGCTAATCAGGTTTTTGTAGTATTTTACTGAAATGCAGAATGTTTTATTCACTAATATATTTAGTTGTACTGACATTATAGTTCTGGTATATCGTATCAGTTAGCTTAAGAAAGCACCTATTTACTATGAGCATCAGTGCTTAAAATAATGATGTACCATGAGTAAACACACACATATATTTTGGTGGAAGAACATTGCAAATTGTGGATGTTTTACTTTTTTTTCCACTCATTCAAAATTGGGCAGTGAGCTATGGATTAGGAGTCCTCTGCTTCCTTTGAGTATTTTTTCTGGTGCATTGCAGTCACTCAAGAGATAAAATTGTATTATTTGGTGTGGTATTATATGGTATGCTCTACATGTAAATATCTAATGGAGAGAATTAGAAAAGAAAAAAAGAAAGGTCAATGAAATGAGATGAAAAGCCACATACTGGGAGAAAATACTTGTACAAAGCATGCCTGATAAAGACCTGTTATCCAAAATATACAAAAAATTCTTAAAACTCAACAATAAGAACATGAACAATCCAATTAAAAACTGGGCAAAAGAACTGAGCACCATAGCAATGAAAATACATATGACAAGTAAGCATATGAAAAAATGTTCAACATCATATAGAGAATTGCAAATTAAAACAACAATGAGACATCACTAGATATCTACTAGAAAGGCCAAAAATCCAAAACACTGGCCACACCAAATCCTGTTGAGAATGTGGAAGAACAGGGACTCGTCACTGGGGCGGGAATGCAAAATGGTACAGCTACTTTGGAAGACATTTTGGCATTTCTTACAAAACTAAATATATCTTATCATACAATCCAGCAATCATATTCCTTAGTATTTACCCAAGTGAACTGAAAGTTTATGTTCATACAAAAACTTGCTAAACAAATATGTTTAGCAGCTTTATTCATAATTGCCAAAATTGGAAGCAATAAAGATGCCCTTCAGTAGGTGAGTGGATAAATGGTGGCATATCCAGAGAAAGGATTATTATTCTGTGCTAAAAAGAAATGAGCTATCTAGCCATGAAAAGTCATGAAGGGAACTTAAATTCATATTACTAAGTGAAAGAAGACAATTTGAAAAGGTTACATACTGCATGATTCCAACAATATGATATTCTGGAAAAGGCAAAACTATGGAGACAGTAAAAAGATCAAGGGTTAGTAGGGAGTGAGGAATGAACAGGCAGAGTGCAGGGGGTTTGGGGGTTGTGAAAGTGTATGACACTACAATGGTGCGTGATATGTGCTAAGTCGCTCAGTTGTGTCCGACTCTGTGACCCTATGGACTGTAGCCTGCCAGGCTCCTCTGTCCATAGGATTCTCTAGGCAAGAATACTGGAGTGGGTTGTTATGCCCTCCTCCAGGGGATTTTCCCAACCCAGGGGTCAATACATGTAATTGCATATATCAAGACCCATAGAATACACAACAGCAAGAGTGAACCCTAATGTAGACTATGGACTTTGGGGGATAATGAATGTGTCACTGTAGGTCCACTGATTGTAAAAAATGTACCACTGTGGTACAGGATGTCAACAGTCAAGGAGATTGTGTGTGTGTGTGTGTATGGGGCGAGGAGGAGAATTAATACAGGAACTCTACTTTCTGCTTAATTTTGCTGTGAATCTGGATGTGCTATAAAAAAACAAAATTTGTTAAATAAAAAAGGGGAGAATATTTTGTCCTTCCTCTTTGTCCTGTCCATCTTTTAGAGAAGTGACCTCTAAGAATTATCTAGCATAGTAAGGAGTTAACTATAAATACAGTGTAATAATGTTATGGAGCCATTTATATGGTATAAAAGGGCACAAAGAAGTAAATAATCAGCCTTCTTAGGGACACTGGGAAAGGATTCACAGAGGGCATGATGATGCCTGAGTCTTATGATTAAGGAATTTTCTAAGCTGAGAAAAGAGAAAGTGGTGGTTAGGAGAGAACCTCCTAGGAAGGCGATCTCATGCTCATCCTGGAGGCAGTAAAAAGCTTGGTATGGTCAGAATGCAGGATGGGAAGCAGATAACACTGGAGGGAAAACAGGCTTTGGGATGGAGGGCCTCCTATGCTCACTTGAGTGTCTGAATTTAACCCTGGGGTCATGGGAAGCATTGAAGAATTTTAATTGGAGGTGCTGACAATGATTAGTTAGACAGAAAAGGGATTTAAAAGGAGGCAAGATTAGAGGAAGAGAAAACATCAAATGTTGGTGCCATCATTCAAATCAGGCTTATTTGGCTACAAAACACAGGGGATGTGGATGGTGGAGGGGATGTTAGGAGAATGGTGAAGATCTGGAAGGCTGGAGTAAGGAATGGAAAAAGCTGATCCACAAGATATAAAAGGTTCTTCAAGGGGCATTTTGGCCCCTTCTGAGATTTGTAAATTGGAAGTGATAACTCGAACAGATGTACACTCTTCTCCAGCTGTACTCAGTGCCCTGGGAATAAAAGTGAAGGACAAAAAAGGGAAAACTGATTCATCTTTGTGGATTCTTAGAGTGATTGTAGTACAAGGAAGGAGAGGCGAAAAAAAAATTGAGGGTGTTAGAAACAGTTGAAGTGATACACCATAGGATTTAGGCTGGATGAGAAAAGGGTTAAAGCCAGAAGGGGCTTATGGACTGAGGAAAAACAGTGAGGTGTTTAAATTCTTTTATATCTGCTGGTAGGTAACTTGTCATTGTTCTTGAACTGTATACTAGAGTTGGTGAGTTTTTAGATGGAGAACTTCATGGCATTGAAAAGGACGGGCGTGTGTGTGGCTGAAGCAAAAATAAAATTATCAAGAATTATGGAAATAAAGCAACTGATGATAAGAGGTCAGGCACAAAAGAAGACTTTTGGACAACTGCCAAAACCTGAATGTGTTTGGAACGTTTGCTGGTGATAATATGGGAAGGCGAAAGCTCCAGGAGACTTGCGGGGAGAGGTTGGAGTAATTGCTGCACAGACTGGAAAAGAGAGTTTGTGAGAAAACAGATGACAAAGGGGATTCAATTTGAGTGGAGGCCCCAGGTGACACGCTCTAGGCCCTGGCTGATATTGAGGGCCTGGACTCTGTTTGAGTCTTGTCAAAGCGTCCAAAGAGTGGTTTTAAAGGAGCCTGATACTAACTCTTAAAAGTACTAGAGACGTTATAAGCACTGATTTCATTAGTCTAAAAGAGAGGGGCTTGAGCTCATTTGCCCCACAAATCATCTGAAATTTATCTTGTAACATTAAAATTCTTATGCATGCTGGTACAGATCAGTTTCAACTTCATTTTCCCAAAGTTTCTATAACCTAGATATAATTTTCATCTCCTAGTAATAATAAAACTGGCTTACACTTCTTATAAATCATAGACAGTTCTATCATTTTCAATATCTGTTTTTAATCAATCTATAGGCCATAATATTCTCACATAACAGGCATCATCATCTTGTGATGATCAATGACTAACCTTTTTAAAAAGCTGAATAATGTTCCATTGTACACATGTACATCATTTTCCTTACCTATTTATCTGTTGTTGGAAATTTGGGTTGCTTCCTTATCTTTGCTATAGAGGATAATGCTACAATGAATGGTGGAGTGCAAATATCTCTCTGAGATCCGGATTTCAATTCTTTTGGACATATATCCAAAAGTGAGATCGTTGGATCATATGGTAGTTTTACTTTTAATTTTTAAGGAAACTCCATACTGTTTCCCATGAGGCAACATGGGTATACCTAGGGGACATCATACCAAGTGAAATAAGCTAGTTACAAAAGTACTGCCAGATCCCACTTATTCATCTAAAATAGTGAGACTCACAGAGGCGAAGGATAGAACAGTGGTTGTCAGGAGCTGAGGGATGGAGGAAATGGGAAATTGTTGTTCAATGGATATACAGTTTCTGTTATGCAAGGCGAATAAGCTCTACGGCATCTGCTGTACAGTATATTACCTATAGTTATGTGGTACTGTGCATTTTAAAATAAGAGGATAGTTTTCACATTAAATGCTCTTACCATGAAACAAGCAAATCAAAGAACACAAGGGGATTTCTGGAGGCAATGGATGTTTAGTACCTTGACTGTGGTGATGGTATCATGGGTGTTTGTGTTTGTCAAAATTTTTCAAAATGCCTACATTAAATATGTGCAATTTGTGTATATAAATTATACCTCAGTAAATCTTAAAAGAAAGAAAAGCACTGGCTTAGTATTAGTTTAAATTGCCAGGAAAATTGTTCACTAGTTACATGGAAACTGTATTACATAGTTAGTTGACTAGTAGTAAATCACGTTGAATTAGTGTGGTGAGAAGGGGACTGTAATTTCTGAGTGACTTTTACTGCAGGTATAACTTAGTAGTCCTTTTCCAAACAATATGGTCACCCTTTCCTTCTGTTTCCTAGAGTCTCTTTCTGGTCCTTTAATTATCTTTTCTGAACTGTTTAAAATTGATCAGTGGGGTCACAGAAAAAGTGATCAAATAAATTGCTATTCTCTGTAAGTTTTCCTAGGGAAAAGGGAATTTTTATCCCTCCTTCCATAGGGTTTAGTATTAGTTTAGTATTCTATTGACCATTTTGTCATTACATATCCATTCCTAAATGGACTTCTAGCTGAAGAAAATTATTCCCTTCAGGAGTAGTGGAATAATGTGGGAAGGGAATAAAGGGGACTCCTTTCCCTTTGTTTTCTATCAGGAAGAGAGGAATACAATCATATTTTCCTTCAAAATTGACTCAATGGATATGAGTTTGAGCAAGCTCTGGGAGATGGTGAAGGACAGGGAAGCCTGGTGTGCTACAGAGGGTCGCAAAGAGTAGGACACGGCTAAGTGACTGAATAACAACAACAATATAATATTCTAGATGTTTGTTTTGGGCAGTTAAAAAGTCATATCCTTATTTGTTATTAGGCTCCAGTTTGGTTTCTGGTCATTAGAAAACATTACCCTGGCTTTGATGATGGTTGGCCGAGGATCCAAGATGCCTTGCATCTTTCTCAGTGCAGGCACAACAAAGAGATTGCAGGTGACCACGGCTGACACAGGATTCCCTGGAAGTCAACCAAGCAGTTATTTATAGTATACACATAGAAATTTGCCAAAAAATCATGAATGTCTATACCTTCAGGTATCAAAGGGAATGAAGTGCCTAACCACTAGCCTTCCTCTTTTGAATCACCTTGAATCCAAAAGGATGCCAGAATAGAGCTATAGTCAACCAAATGGCACAGAGTGTGTAAACACTTGGATCTACCAGTGAAACGCAGACTTCTGATGCACAGAAGCTGCTGAACAGCATTTATTTTTGCTTTCCTGAGAGCCATACGTTGAAGCCCTTACTAATCAGTTTGTACTTGCTATTTTTAAAATGGCATAAAATTACATAGTAATATATACTGAGTGCAAAAATATATTAGCAAGTAGAATAAGCATAAAGAAATTTATCCATAATCCTCCCTACCTAGAAATTTCTTTAAATTAAAAAATATAAAACTAAATGATTTAAAATGTGAAGGATTTGAAGGTGAGTACTGTTAGGAACTGAATTATGTTTCTCTCAAATTCACATGTTGAAGTCTTAACCCTTCAATGTGACTGCATTTGGAGATAGGACTGTTAAAGAAGTAACTAAGGTTAAATGGGCTTCCCAGGTGGCGCCAGTGGTAAAGAACAGGCCTGCCAATGCAGGAGAGGTAAGAGACACAGGTTCAATCCCTGGGTAGGGAAGATCCCCTGGAGAAGGACATGGGAACCCACTCCAGTATTCTTGCCTGGAGAATCCCATGGACAGAGGAGCCTGGCGGGCTATGGTCCATAGGGTCGCAAACAGTTGGACACAACTAAAGCAACTTAGCACGCATGCGAAGTTCAATGAGGTTGTAAGGGTGAGGTTCTAATCCAATAGGACTGGTGTCCTCATAAAAAGAAAAAGAAACATGAGGAGTGTACACAGAAGAAAAGGTCATGTGGAGGCGTTGGGAGAAAGTGGCCATCTGCAAGCAAGGGAGAAAGATCTCAACAGAAACCAACTGAGCTGGCACCTTGAGCTTAGACTTCTAGTCTCCAGAACTGTGAGAAAATAAATTTCTGTTGTTTAAGCCACCCAGTCTGTGATATTCTGCTTTGGCAGCCTGAGCAGAATAATACAAATGCCAAGTTCTTTTACAGTTAAAAGAAAAATTTGAGGAATTCAGTTGTACCTCTCCAAGAAGAAATCTGGGTGTGTCATGCACTTCAAAGGCAAGTAAGGTGAGCTATGAAAAAATGATTGAGCTGAGAATAACAGATTTAGTTTCTTGTGTGGTATTGTTAACTAACAAAGCTGTGTGACCCTGGCAAGAGTTCCAAATCTTTCTAGGTCTATCTTCACTCATTCACAAAATAAAAAGTTTGGATGATATAAGTCTCAATATCCCTGTTGGTTCTAAAATTATAATTTTAGTAATACTTTCATACAGTGATATATGACTGTGTGTGTGTATATGTGTGTGTGTGTGTGTGTGTGTGTGTGTGTGTGTGTGTATAGTGGGGGTAGGGAATGGCTTGTGGCTTTTAGATTCCCTTGGCCTGGTTATATGATGCTAATTTCATCATCAAAATAAAAGGCAATGGCTGGTTTAGCCTATTACTAGTTAAAACCATACC
Source organism: Giraffa tippelskirchi (assembly GCF_054371585.1). Taxonomy (NCBI): domain Eukaryota; kingdom Metazoa; phylum Chordata; class Mammalia; order Artiodactyla; family Giraffidae; genus Giraffa; species Giraffa tippelskirchi. The sequence continues at coordinate 139,306,246 of NC_137281.1, read as the reverse complement.
TTTAGTTTTCTTCTACCTACAAAAGCAGTTAAAAAGAGATTTTTTTAAAGTTGTAAAGTGATGAGTGACACAATTATTTCAGTAAAAAAAATTGTTGTTTTTCTGAGTTATTCCACAGGATAGCAGACTCTTAGTGACAATTAACTGCTTTACTCTTGAATCAAAATGTAAACAGATGGAAATTTTTTTGGAAAAGCAAAAAAAGGGAAAAAAAAAGAAAAAAAGCTCAACAGTAATTACAGTATTCCTGTAATGCTACTGCTTGATAAAATTACTCTATAAAAAATGAATTGCTCAATGTAAAAAAAAAAAGAGACTGGAAGAACCAACTCCAAAAATCTGAAAATAGTGGTTATTTCGTGTGAGGGAGATTATGGATAACATTTCTTATTGCTTATCTAAGTATTTTCTAATGTTTTACAGTGAACACATGTTACTAGAGTAAGTTTAAAAAGTAAAAAAAAAGAACAAGTAGATACACAAGACTTTTAAACTGCTTTAGAACTTATCAAGATAAGTAATGGCTTTAAATGAAGGACTTTAAATAAGCAAAATCCAATTCTGAGTTTTCAAATCCTTGTAAAAAGAACCACTTTGCTGGTTTTACAATCTGAACATGTGAATTGTTGCTGCCCTCTTTTGGTACCTTCAGGCTGAGCATAGAAAATCTCAGAGGAGCAATTTGAAAAGTAGGTTATTTAATTGTAACTTCTTTGGTAGATAAACACTTTGTTAGTAACGGCAAAATAGGCTCCCACTATAACATACTTTGTAGGTCAAGTCATATTTTCTGTAGACAACATAAACAGTCTCTTCTAAGCAAAATGAAGCTAGAAAGAGGTTACCCTTTCTCTACATAATGGTGTTCAGAGTATCTAGGGATATATTAAAGGCCTTAAGGAGTTTTATACCACAGATAAATTTTGAGAACTAAAACTTTACTTACATGTCCTCTCTCTTAATGTGGTAGAAATCAAACCTCTTTTATGCTTATAGATAAGAGGCTTTAAAAATATTTTTAAAGTTCTAAAAATTTTTGCCTGCCTTTTCTTTCTATCTCTATTTTGAGATTTATATATAAAAAAGCAAATAAGCATCCCAAAGCCACCAGACTTGTACATCTGAAAGGAATAAGTAGGTTATTTTCTGAAGGAATCTATGCCAAAACATAGAGAATGGAACATTGCTTACAAATCAGAGGAAATTTTAGAAGTTGAAAAAATAACAAGTAGATGCAATGTTGTATTTCTGTTGTTGTTCTAGTGTCTGCAGGGGTGATTCAAGGCCCTTTGAACACAATACTCTAGTTGTGGGAGATGATTATACTGCTAACTTTGACCAGTGTCCTGTAAGTGCCCCAGAAAGATGTAGTAACAGGTAACGCTTATCATCTTAGGGTCTGAATTGTGCTTTGAAAGGTACTATCTAATTTGACTTTTGCACAAGCCCTATGAAGCATATATTTGCCCCATTTTATAGATGAAGAAACAGCTTCAGAGAGATTACGTGATTTGTTCAAGGTCATACAGTATGCAAAGCTGGGGCTTGAGCCCAGGTCTTTCAGATTCCAAATCATGTCACCTGGGGCACAAAAAGATTTTGGTTATTTTTCCAGAAAAAAACAAAAGAAAGTATTTAAGTTATTCTTACCTGGTAGTGCAAAGATTATTTTTCTTACACCATCAATATCCAAAGTTGCAAATGTCGTTGGCAGGCTAGAGGAAAAATAGAGGATATTTGTTAGTGACTGCTAAGCAATTTGATGAGTAAATTAAATACTGTAGTTTTCTTGTTATACGGTTCTTCATACAGATCACTTACTCTCTAAAAATACTTTTCTGTTGACTCTCCTTTAAACCTTTATAATTTGCAGTGAAGCACAATTAAATTAATTTGTTTTTAGCATCTTCTGTTTTTAACCAACACTTCCCGGTTTTCTGTAGTTTACTTTGTTTCCTTCTTGTCAGTGCCAAAGAAGTGTATCCCAAACCCCAGTTTCTCTAGCCCTTTAGTTTAATAATTTCTAATGCGTTTATTTCCGGCTGACCAGTAACAATCATTCCTTTTATCAGATGACTATCTGGTAAGACATGTCTATCAGATAACCACCTATTGTTGAAGATGAGTATTTCTCAGCCCTTTAAGACTATACTCAGCAATAAACATAAAAGCTTCCCTCCTATGAAGGGAATTTTTTGAAATATCAAAACAAATAAAATATAATGACTAGAACAAAATTAAAGCAATAATAATCTTTAAATTTTATTTTTTAATTAATTTATTTTAACTGGAGGCTAATTGCTTTACAATATTGTGGTGGTTTTTGCCATACCTTGACATGAATCAGCGATGGATGTACGTGTGTCCCCCTGTCCTGACACCCTTCCCACCTCCCTCCCCATCCCATCCCCCTGGGTTGTCCCAGTGCATTGGCTTTGAGTGCCCTTAAAGCAATAATAATTTTAAAATATTCTCAAATTATACTTCCTTAAGGGTCTGACAGGAATTCTCATCACAGGGGTGTGGAGACGGGTGTGAGTGGCATGAAGAGGGCAGGCGGTAAATAAGAGTGATTTTTTTTTTCTATTGACTACCCTTCATACAGAATCTCAGCTAAAATTTTTATTATAGAAATGAAACTTGAGTGATGCAAAGTTCTTAGGGAATGCTGAAATTTCCACATAACTAAAAAAACTACCCAAACTGTTTTCCTTTTTACTATTTTCATGGACGGGCTGAATGAGAAAAGGATCACTCACACATAACCTTTTGCAGTAACGATGAACATTAACATTTTTGATGAATCACAGGCATCATTATTAACCAATTCTACTCGGCTACGATACAGTGATATTGGGTTACCAGAGTATTACACGACATAACACGACGGCATACGCCGCAGTGTTTCTACAGTTCTTGTTTCTGCTTTTTCTCCCCCTAGTGTTTTATTTTTCTGGGGTCCCCTTCAGATGAGACTTAAAGCTGGCCTTAGGTCTGGGAACCAGAGAGTAGTAATAGTTATATTGTTAGAATGATAACAATAATAATAATAGAGACTACCACTTTTAAAGAAACATCTAAGCATTATATCCATTATTTCATTTAATTCTTACAAAAATCCTATTAAGTGACAATTATTATTCCTTTTTATAGATGACGAAAATGAGACTCAGAGATTAAGCAATTTAGCCAAAATCACTCAGATACAAAATGGGGAAACAAAGATTTGAACCAAGGTTTTTCTAACATTATGGTTCATAATTAGATAAGGCTCTCATAGGGTATGCTGTGAAGTGTTACTATATTGGCTTCGTAACATCTATTTTTGTCTACTGAGGCCTTTTTTGCTTACTTCCTGATTCTTTGCTGTATTTTAGAAAACAGAGATTAGACTGTCTTATCTATTTATAGATAGGTTATTTGGCAATGATTGTTACTGTGTGATGAAAATAATTTCCAAGGTACATTTTGACAACAGCTATGTTCACTGCAGATGACCCATAAAAACTGTGATTGGTAGATCTGGTTGATAATATGCCAAATGTTTTTTGAGTATCTCTTTGTCTAAAATGAAAGAGGTTAATTGCATTCTGAATGCACTGTATGTGGGAAGAGCAAAGCTAAATTGTTCTTCAGCTTTCTATATTTCTTCTTGTTCTACTATTAAGTAGCAATTACTTTAAATTCTTATCTTCAGACAAGTATAAAATTCTGGCCAATTAAAGGAAGCCCATTTAAAGTTCTAAACCACTTTTTTTTATAGCAAACTAAAACTCATACTAAGAGTGAGGAGGGAATACATGACACCTTCCCTCTATGTATTTAAAGCTAATTTAAATCATCTTTTGAATCTTGCAGACAGGTAGTGTGATTTCTCTAAAGATACTCATTTTAAAAAGATTCCATTACAATAAAACATTTTGTAATTTTGCACTGCTATCATGGTTGTCTTATTGCTAGACTGTGAAGTTTCTCTTTAGGATCTGGAAAGCTATTTCCTTAAAACTCAACACCTGTTGTTCGTTTTCCCTCTTGAGATCAGAATGTAACAGCTTTTAGACTTTAAGGGAACACAAATATTTCTCCCCTAGAGGTGAAGGCAAGTAATGTCAGCTTCATTCTCACTGCAGATTAATAATCAATTCAATTTTTGCAGTTAGGGAGAAGTACATTGACATACTCATGGGATGTTCTCTGTATTCTAATCAAATTAGTACTGCCCATGGGGACAGGAATTTTAAAAAGTCTGTGTGTACTCATGGCATAAAGATATTTGCTTAAGACAAAATATTCTTAGTAAGAATGATCCCAATCCAACAGCTTCAGTAGTAAAAAGGTCCTGTCAGTGGTGGCCATATTGGAGCAACTACAGAAATACAACACCAAGAATTCTGAATTCTATCAGATTGTGGAAAGGCTTTAGGAATTATCTTAACTTCATACTTAAACATAAAGCCCAATCTCTGTCTTAGAACTGACATGAGGTCCCAAATAAATCAGGGAGATCAGGAGGGCTGGCTTGACACTTAAAAAAAGCTTCTTTCTAGAAATTTCTTCCATTTCTCACGGCTCACTTGTAATAACTGGTAGGTCCCACCTCTATTCTCAGGGTTCACATGAGCACCCATCAGAGTATAACCCTGAACTAAAGCATCATCACTGTTGTCCCGGACAGCATGGAAGTGTGCTGGAATGCTCACCCACACACTGAGGCCTTTCAACACTGTTTTTATAATGTTTATGTACCAAAGACTTAGAGAGTAGCAGCGGTCTGAACAGACAGGCTATTGCTTAAAGACATGGCCACACATATTTTATCAACACCAATGTTTGCATTCTTTGAGGATTTATAATGGATTACAAAATCTCCGGCCATTCCTCAGGGAGTTATTAATTTTTAGGACATATGCAAGATCTAGGTATGTGTTTACTTTTCTTTCCTCTTTGGAGGTAGTAAGCATTATGAAACACTATTCACGAAGTATTCTTACAAAGAAAAAAACTGAATCTGAATCTAATCAAACTTTTAGATCTAACTTCTAGTGTACAGAATATACTGGAGAGAGAGAGAAACAAGTCAAACACCACCACAAGGAAGCAATCAGCCAAACCTATTCACAAGGACAAAGGATTCAAGTTTTGCAACAAGTCAATGGCATACTAAAAATGTGGGAGTGGGGGGGAGGTATTAAATGTTCTTGTTTAATAGAGAGTCAACAACCAAATACATTGAGTAGAGCTAACTCAAATCCTAATTCAAACAAAACATATATAGGAAGGCATCCTCTTCCCTGACATTTGGGAGACTTTTCAAATATGAGCAGGGGATTAGATGATATTCAGGTGTTCTTATTTACTTTTTTAGGTGAGATAATGCCATTGTGATTATATAATACTGCTGTTGTTATTATTAGTATTTGAGATGTATATTAAAATGCCATGTCTAGAATTTGTTTTAAAACAATCTAACCCTCTGTCCCCCCAAAAAGGTGAAGGAAGGGATTGATAAAACAATTAAGGAGAAATGTTGATAGTTACTGAAGCTGGGTTATGGGGTATAGGGGGTTTCGTTATACTCTCTGCTTTTGTGTATGTTTGAGAATTTTCATACTAAAATGTTTTTAAGTTAGAGAAAGAGCTGAAAAACAGAAGGAAGGAACTAGTCATGGGAATTAAAAGGAGAAAAGGTTTGGAAAGTTGCTTTGCTTCTTTTTAAACCAGATTCAGTGTTTAATAAAGAAGATGAATTCCCATTTCAGACAGGGTATATAACTTTTTCAAAGAACTCTAATACTGTAACATTCCTTTATTAGAATAAATAATCCATAATAGAAAATGTAATAGGAAAGCATTTAAAAACTTTGTTAGTCAAAGCAAACCAAACCAACCCATATATTAGATAACAAGATTATTTTCATACCCTGGTTTCATAAAAACCCTGCCAAAATGGATCTGGGCATGAAGATCAATGTCCAGCACCTGCTTGAGATAGTCCTGCAAACATGAAAAATAATCACTTTACTTTCAAACATTTCAATATCAGACTTTCAGACTTTCAATGAAAAAAAATGTATAAGATTGAAATGAAAAGAAACACCTATTTTAGTGAAGTTGATTTATGACAAATATTTCTTCATTCCTCATTCATTTATTCATTCAGTAAATATTTATTGAGTATAATATATGTATGCTGAATATCAATCAATGTACAAGGAGATGCAGCCTTGAACAAAAGAGGCAATGTTCCTTCCCTCATAGAAAGAACTTTCCAATAGGAGTAGTTAGAGAGTAAACCAAATAACCACATTAACATACAAATAATTACTTGATAGGCTGTTGTCTCTCTTTTAAGATAGAATTTTGTGTCTGAGAAAGGATGTTAATAAATATGGCTTAAGAAGTTGTGCTTGGGCAGGGAAGCCACGTGTATGTATCCCATGCTGTTCTGCTTAATGAGCTTAAACTAATGTGCAGTCCTTGAGGAGAGACTTGGACATTTACCCAAGATTACCGAGTCTAAATAAGTCAACTAAAAACTTAGGGAGGGAGCTCTAAACAGAAAGTCAAGGGGGTTTAATTGCTCCAACTTCATATTCTGTGACTACAAACACAACCAACCTAAGGTTATGATCAAGCCAGAGCAATATGACAAAACCTGATCTTCAGAAAGGAAAGGCAACAGTGCCTTGTAGTTGGTTTTGTAGATATAAAGAAAAAAATAGCAGTTTAAAAAATTTCTCCAAAGTAATACAACTTCTGTTACTGAATTTCCTGCTCACTAATTCAAGAGAGTCTAGTATCCTACTAAAATATTAAATATTTCACAAGTTATGAGACACTTTATTTTTAAAAGCTATTTCCTTCTCTCCATCTCTACAGCCTCAGCCAACATCATCCCACCTGAATTACTGAAATAGGTCTCTCTGCCAATTCTCCAATTCATTTCCCTGACAGTAGTGAGAGAGACAAATCTGATGAAATCACTATATAACACTTCAATAACTCCATGATCTCCAGAAATAAGTCTCATCTTTTAAATGATCATAGCTAAGATTCTTGTATTGGTATTTTCTAGCCTCCTTTTGCCAATCATTGCTCTTATCAGGCAATCCGTTTCCCACCAGCCCCATTCCTCTTCCTGTCTCTCTCAACATTCCTGCAAGTCTTTATTGCTGTCAGTTTTCACACTTTCTTGCCTCAAATCTTTGAAAATATTCTCCATTTTGTCTGGAATACTCTTTCTTTCTGCTCTCCTCTATTCTCAATCTCAAGTCTTCCCTGAATTCCCAGGGCTGGACAATAGATTGATTACTGATTCATGATTATTTTTAGACTATGTTATTAGATGAAATAATTTAGAATTTTCTTGATGAACTGATCTATGTAAATACAGGAATAGGAAATGTCCCTCCTCTTAATATCTAGTAAGCCTTTTTACCTTAATTTTCTCTGATATCAAGACAGCCAACTAGCTGTTCTGTAACTTTTTTCTCATCTTTCACTTTCAAGTAGCTGTGTCCTAATATAAGGTGGGTCTCTTATAAGCATCATACAATTTGTTGTTTTTTAAAATCTAGAGTGACAATTTTTAATTGGAGGACTCAGTCCACTTACACTTATTATAATTACTGTGCTGTATTTTTAATTTTATCTATTTATTTTTATTTTTGGTTGTGCTGCGTCTCTGTAGCAGTGCCTGGGCTCTCTAGGTGTGGTGCACAGGCTGAGCAGTTGCCAGGTGTGGGCTTTGTTGCTCTGCAGCATGTGGAATCTTAGCTCCCCCACCAGGGATTGATCCTGCATCCCCTACATTGCACAGCACATTCTTAACTCATGGACCCTCAAGAAGTCCCTTATTACTGCTATATTTGGATTTAAAACTATTGGCCTCCTACTCATTAGTTATTTGTCACTTCTGTTTTTATTTCCTTTTTTCTCCTTTCATGTCTTCCTTTGATTTGCCAAAATTTTTTGTTTTTTAATTTTCTTTCTCTTCTATTTGCTTGTTAGTTACACATTCTCTTATTGGTTGCCTTAGAGATTACAAAATGTATTCTTAACTTACTACAGTCCATCATGATCTGGTATTTTTATCACTTCCCCAAAATGTAAGAACTTTAAAACATGTTAACTCTATTTATTCCTCTTCACTTTTTGTGCTATCCTGTAGCATATATTTTATATACATTATAAATATGCATGTATGTGTATGTATATAACTATTATAAAGTCTATATATGCTATACAGACAATATATACTCTATATTTAGTATATATTTATATACATGCAAACCTCAAGATATTATTTCATATAATCAACAATTCATTTACATTTACCCACACATTAACCCTTTCCTTTGCCCTCTAGTCCTTTCTAGCATTTCCATGCTTCCATAATCTTTCTTTCACATAGCTTTCATAGTTGTTCTTGGTGGGAGAGTTGGTCCAAATAAGCCACTCCATCATAGTAGAGGCAGAAATCTCCAGGTCTTTCTTTTATGCTCTTACAATACCAAGTCTTCTTGACACCACACACTTAGGTAATACGGCAATTGCCTGATAACTATCTGTATCCTTTACTGTACTATATAGTTTGTGAGAACAGGAACCCTGTATATATATTTATAATGAGTCCATAGTGACACACACATGCCTTTCATGCATCCATTTGTTAGTTCAACAAATATTTCTGAGTGCCCACTATGTATCAGGAATTCTATTTGTGTTAGAGCCTCACTAGTGAACCAGACAGACAAGGCCCCTGGCACAAAGATGTCCTGTTATAGTTAACTGTGGGGAGAAGACAGCCTAAAATAAGCAAACCAACAAACAGATTAACTATAAAGTGTGGAACATACTCTGAAGGAAAAAAGCAGGTGCTAGGATAGAGAACAATGGTGTGAAGTGGAGAATACGGAAAGACCACTTTAAAACAGGTGGTGAGGATGAGGAGGACTCAGTCATGTGAAGTGTGGAGGGAATTCTTGGCAGAGAAAAGTATATACAAAAGCTTCTAGAGCAGTAAAGAGTGTGTCTAGAACTGAAAAGACAATGGAAGGTAGTGAATGAGCAGGGGAAAGGCATAAGGGGATGCTGAAGAGACAGGTAGAGGCCATACATGCAGGGCTCTCTAAGGATAATGATACAGAGTTTGGAAAGCATATACATTCATTACATATTTGCTAAATGAATGAAAGTATTTTATTTTTCTTGAAAAAAAATCATCTCTGTTGTAAAAAAATGCCCCCTTTCAATTCTTTTTTGAACATGAAGAAATGCTTCATCTTTCTTGCGACAGAAAGCTTGTACCAGATGTAGCAATAAAGGCTGAGAATCATCATTGCTCTTGTTTTTGTCTATCTACAGAAACAGCAAGGATCTCTGATGTTCTGAAAGCTACATACAGATATGAAGAAGAAACACGAATGAATGAAGGACACTGATCTTTCCCTCAACTTAAGCAAGAACAAACAATGTCAGAAAAATTGTGAAAGACTTTGAAATGGGTAAAAAAGATGATCTGATGTCCAAATAATCTTCTGGGTTATTTGTGCCTTTCACTGTCTTTGAGCTATTCCACAAAAATGAATCTGCAGAAAAATAATAGTGTAATAGTGAACACGATTAGTATCCAAACAAATAAAAATTAATTCTGTCAGTAGAGTTGTAATTGACTATCCTCCTCCAGATATAGAACAATTTTACACCTGTTAGAAAACTGATCTCAGCATTTTGGATTACCTATCTATGTCTGTGTTTTTTGAATTCTTAGAACCAGTTGTAATATCTTACTAGTTCCTTCACTAATTAATGAGTTAAATAAAATCTTTGACACATGTTAATTTTATAAAATAAAATACATATTTATGAGATTCATGATTTTATCTCTAAAAAACTATACCTTAACGATTCTGAAGGCTCCACAGAGATGCTATATTGATTTATCTGACAAAGCCAAGTAAAGTCGATTGTCAGAAAAGTGTCCTCTATGGGTGGTTTAAACCTGGACACATTTTCCTTGGTTTCTGGAGTGAATGCCAAGCAGCAATAAAACTTGAAAACTGCTAAATGTTGGTTTTTCTACTTTTACCTCCTCTATTAATTTTGGTTCTATTTCTGTTTCTATGCATGGCCATTAAGGTAGTCCCCCTTGTAGCAGCAGTGATTGAGAATTTGGTTTTACGGTTTCACCATTAGGTGACTCCTATAAATGGCTGATTGAAATCTATTCTCTGTTGGGTAAGAGAAGACAGAGAATCTGGTTTCTTGGTTTTGTGAGTTTATTTGTCTTACTGTCATTTTGAACCTAAATCAATGAAGAATTTTTCCTTCCTCTAGGAAGGAAAATAGTTCTTTATTTGTAGACGGAGTAGTTTTTTGTTTGTTTCTGTGTTTACTCTTACCATGTCATTGAAGTTGTAGAGATGAAGCTATATATTCTTTACGTGGTTGTGTGACTATGTGTCTGATCCAGAAAGCCATTTATCTTGCTTTGAGAGTGTGAAATGTTTTCCTACTTCTGGAGGATATTCATAAATTATATGACCGTAAGACCACCATGCAGAGTGGGCCTTTCTCAGGGCAGGAACACTGCAGATTCAGGGTGTCCCCTACCTTGCCTCTGCCCCTGGTGGGAGCAACAAAAGAGCCTCTCATTCCCAACTCTGGTTTCACCAGGACTTGGAGAGAAGAGCCTTGACCACAAGGGAGAAAACTTTGCTTTGCCACAGGGGAGAAAAACCAACACACCAAAACACTTCTATTGTCTCTTAAATTAAAGGTGCTCTATTCTGATTGACTTAGAGAGATTAAATACTTACATAAATAGAATATTCCTAAAATTCACAGGTAATAAGAAAATTTATCTTATAATATTTTAAATATGCTATGCTAAAAAAATATTCTTCTTACAATTTTAAGAATCAAAGTTCACACAGTTAAGGTAAATCTTTAGCAAATGAGACTAGCTTAATTATTTTGGTTAATAAGTAAATCCAGCCATGCTCTTTCTCTTATTCATCAGTGTTAAGTAGGTGAATGCATTTTATTTTGCCTGGGTTTGTTTTTTCCTAAAATTATATAGATTAATTCATCAAAGAAGCTAATGCTATTCCTATATACTACTTAAGATAGTGAAAAATCTAAAATTTGGTTCAATGAAATTGAATCATTATTCTGACAAACTTTTAATTTCAATAGTAATTATGTTTGTAGAATGTCAGCTTGAAAATAATTTTCAAGATCTTTAAGTAATTTAAAACCTTGAAGTTATTGAATTGGTTAATTAATGAACAATCATGGGAAACCAAGATGATTTCTAAGTCAGATAAAATACTGGATCACTGTTTACTAAACATAACTTTAAGCTAATATACTTTGCCTATTATTTTAATATGCCATAGGGAGGATATATCTTTGGGTTGTGTTAATGAATATGTTTTCATTTTTGCTCCATTAAGAAGGTAAAAAAGGGGATATGTCTGCTCTACAAAGCTGTATTCTGTGTGTATATGAACTTGGCTAGTCTGCTAAAATGCTTACATGTGATTTGTCAATTATCTATGTCCCCTAGTTTTCACTATGAGATAGACATTAGTTATTTTCTTAAATGTTGGAGTAATAATGACAGACAAGTATAATTATGCACGTTCTTTCATTTTTCAAGGAAAAAAATTAAAGACATCCAATATTCAAAATATTTGGTCTCAGGACCCTTTATATTCTCTTAAATTAAAATCCATTAAGGATCCTTAGAGCTTTTGTTTATGTGGCTTATGTCTATCAATGTTTACTGTGTTAGAAATTAAAACTAAGAAGTTAAAAGTATTTATTTGTTGGTTCATCTGGAAATAGCAATGATGAACTACTTCATGTTAACATAAGTCATTTATTGTTTATGCATTTTATAATTAAAAACTCTCTTTAATGTTCCGCTTAAGAGAAGTCAGGTAGATTCTCTTATTTGCTTTAGTATTCAGTCTGATGAGATCATACATCTTCCAACACTGGAAAACTTTCTATTCACTCATGAGAGAAGGAAAATAAAAAAGTCAGATAAAGACTTAGTTTTATTATGAGGATAGTTTTAACCTTGCAGACCTGCTTAAAGAATCTCAAGGACACTCTTGGATCGGCAGACCACTCTTAGTTCTAAAGTGAAGTGTCAGGTTGTTCCAAAACATTAAAAAAAAGCATAATAAAGGATAAAACTCTGAAAGTGACTTTGATTTGCCTTGGTTTATAATACCTGTGTTTGAAATGAAGCTGAGAAATATATTAAAATTTTAGTAAGTTCACTTAGTTTTGATGAGCTTACTTCTTGGGTTTACTGACTAATGCTTTCCCTATGATATGCAGCATTTTTCTTGTTGTGCTTTTTGTTTACTTTGTCTTTGATTATTTAAGGACATAAAAAAGCATAGCACGCAAGTTCTCTATGCTTGTTTTCAAATATTTTATTGTTGCTTTGAAAAATTAGGTAACCAAGAACTGTTTCTTAGATATCCATGATCTTAATCAAGGCTCATTTTTTTTGGACAACTCTTTTGATTTTGCCTTCTAAAGATCAGACCAAAATATAGAAAAAAAATATTGCTGAATATTTTTTAAGCCTAAAACTATGTTTGAAATTTCCTAGAGGGCTCCCAGAAAGTCATGAAGGTTTGTTCTTTTATCTTATAAAAAGAGACATTAGAAATAGGTTTGTTTGATGTTACCATTATAAGAATTTCATGGAAAGGAAGTTACTGTTACATCTGAGAAGAGAGGCTCACTGTGTGTTAGGTTAGATTCAGGCAGGTAAAATGTCATTAATATAATATTTCAGAAATTATATCCTTTATGGGAAGTGTCTGTCTGGAGATTTGACAATGCTTATACTGTCAGTGATGTGTTTTCACCTGCAGAGAAAACACTGACCAAAATTTTTTATGAAATTATTACATACTGTATCCAAATAGAGAGTCTTACTTTAATATATTTTAGTATCTATTTCCTAAGGAAAGTTACTGCTTTTCTTTGAAGCTGGCCTGAAGGCACTGCTGTAAGCTATAGTAAATAGTCTGTGTCTACAACAAAGACAGATCCAGAGCACTAGGAAAAAGGACCATCATAGGTATTTTGAACAATTGATGCTTCAAAGAATAGTCTCTAGGGTATAGACCTCTGAGGTGATACAGCTTAGGTCACTTTTATACAGTATCAGTGGACTGAGTCAGGAAACCCAGGACTCTCTAGAATGGAAGCAGAAGGTTTTAAAAAACAGACTGCTAAGCCAAGATCTTGCAGAACAAGAAACATAGGACTAAATGAAATAAGGGAGACAAAAAATATTTTAACAAATTGTTTGTTTGGAATACTGTTGATTAGTTTTAATATTATACTGCTATATGGCTCTAGGAGCCATACTCAAGGTGACCTATATATTTAATACCTTTGGTGCTAAATAATCAGGGCAAACCTACGAGACCAGCCCTTTTTTCTGATCATGTGGGGTGAGGGAGACACTGTTAGGAAGAATTGACAGTAAAAGTCGCTCAGTCATGTCCGATTCTGTGACCCCATGGACAATACAGTCCATGGAATTCTCCAGGCCAGAATACTGGAGTGGGTAGCCATTCCCTTCTCCAGGGGATCTTCCCAACCCAGGGATCCAACCCAGGTCTCCCGCATTGCAGGCGGATTCTTTGCCAGCTGGGCCACAAGCGAAGCCCTGGGAAGAATTAAGAGTCTTTGAAGTAGGAAGAAACAGTTACTGGGTGTTCAATCCAGGGGATCTTCAATGGTTGTCTACACCTCTCATTGTCTTTGAGCTATTTCACAATTCTGTGGGTGGTGGAGAATTTAGAGTAATACATATAATTCCTTAGCTTTTAGGGCAAAAAGCAGAAACATAAAAAATGAAAACTTTTTGAAAAGGCTATGTGGAGCAGGAAGAGGTGGGGCTGGGGAGAGATTTTAATGGAAGCAACTGTGAAGAGTCATTTCTCCTTGGCTGAGAAGAGGTTCGAGGTCTGTGGGTCCCACATGCGGCAGGGGCCCCTTCCCTCTGCTCTAAGGCTTCCATCCTCCTCCTTGATCTCAGTGCTATTACTATGGCCCCAAAACAGCAAAGACCTGAGATATACAGTAACATGACAAGGACACTCTAAATGCATCCAGTGAAGACTGGTGACCAGACGTGTATCTTCCTGATGCCCTGCTGCCTCTCAAGCCCCTGCCTGTTCTTTGGTATAATTCCTGGAGGCAATTAATTCTGTAGTGGCTTAAATAAATTTCCCACCAATTCCATAGCAAAGGTGCTCATAGTAGAATTTAAGTTCAAACAAGTAAATAAATTTCTTGCATACTTGAGTTTCTGTACTTAAAATTCATGTCTGCTACATAATGCTTCTGGATCTTTCTTTGACTTACTTCCCTGTGTTTTCAGTGACTGATTTTCAGATTCAGCCCTTGGGCTAAAACAGATGTTCTCTCTCTTATACTTTTCTTTCTTTCTGCTACTTAAGTACACGGGAATTCTTTTGAGGACTAGAGTTTGCAGCCTGACAGGAGTTTGCTGCATTGCTGCTTTCTCTCTTTCTTCCCGGTTCTTCTCTCATTTCATTCCCCCTCAAGGAGGTAGGAAGGACAATTATTAGCTCTTGGTGGGTCAGATGGTAAATAGTCTGCCTCCAATGCAGGAGCCTTGGGTTCAAATCCCAGGTCGGGAAGATCCCCTGGAGAAGGGAATGGCAACCCACTCTAGTATTCTTGCCTAGAGAATTCCATGGACAGAGGAGCCAGGCAAGCTACAGTCCATAGGGTCACAAAGATTCGGGCACGACTGAGCAACTAACACTATGGAATACTCTGGGATGCCCAGTTCTTAAAATCACCTCCTTAGTAAATTAAAGAATTACTGTAAGTATCTTACTACACAGAGAGTAAAATAAAGAAAACCAATATGCTTTACTATATTGGCTGTTTACCTGTGAGCAAATCCCTAGGATAAATGACATCTTTGTTAGCACTAATAAAGAAGGTTAAGATTGAGAGTGTTCTGTTCTTACCATAACTGCCAAGCCTATGTTAACTACAAGGTTGCTGCCTCTTTAGAAGTCCTGGAAAGACAAACTTTCAGTCTGCCAAATAGTTACTGTCCCATAATTACGTTCATTAGCAACCAAGAAAACTTTTACATGAAACACTCTCCAGAAATAATAAATATAACACTTGAGTACTCTTAACGTCAGGGTGTGCTCTTATGATGCTCAGAGCCCCTCAGATAGTTTGATGGTAATGCAAATTATATTTTACAGCTTTGCGACAATGCAGGCTGCAGCCCCTAGCCTTTGTGATCTTGGGAGAAAATGGCAGCAATCTGCTCAAGACCTCTAGGAGACTTTGAGGGAAGACTATTCTAGCAATCTGTCTGCTATATGGAGAATGCCTATTAATATCTACACTTTAACACCTTCACTCCTGGATTTAATTTGAGATGGTAAGCTGTCTGACCTTTGTATTGCATCCCTTTTAGAACACTCAGGAATTTCTGAACCCCTGTGGATTTCCAGCTTCGTGGGGGTCTGGTTATGGATACAAGATGTCTACCAGACCACTGTTAATCAATTTTATGTTTTAAGAACCCCATTTTTTCATACCTTTTCCCCCATGGACACACCCCCTGATGTGATGATGACATCAGCACGACTGATACCCTCATTCAAGGCATTGAGTAAGTCATCTGGGCTGGAAAAAAAAAAAAAAGAAAGACAAACAAATTAACATACAAGGAAAGATTTTTATATATAGTGCCTGCTGAAAACTAAACCACCTATTCAGTGAGTAGGCATTAATGTGAGCACAACACTAAATTCTGTATGAAGTGGGAATCAAAAAGGTCTCTATGCAATAGCATAACTTGTTGTGAAGAAAGAAACTTGTAAGTGCAGAAGTAGTGGTTACTGGCACTTTCATGGGCTTTTTGCTCTATATAACAAGGCGGTATAATGAGGGGACACAGTAAAGTGTAAGTAGGCTGTCTCACCCTCCCAGTTTGCCTAGGAATATCCCAGATTTAGTTTCATGTAACATGAAAGTTACATGTCCTAGGAAATTTTAGGCACACCAGGAAAATTGATCACTCTAGGTGCTAGAGACTTAGGACTCTTTACAGGGAATATGACTTAATTTGGTTAGGCCTTAAGAAATGGGCTGATTTTTAAGTAGAGCATCATTTCATATTTTATCCAGGGTGACAGAGGTAAGAAAAGAAACCTGAGATCTACCCAAGAGGCTCTACAAGAGACAAAGTTGGGAAGGGCACAGCACAGAGATTAAGAGTGTGAGCTCTGAAGTTGGACTGCCTGAGTTTAAATCCTGGTGCTGCAACCTGGGAGATGTAGAACCTTGGAAAAGTGCTAAAAGTTGCTTAACCGTTCTTTGCCGTAGTTTTCCATCTATAAAGTAGGGATACTATAAGGTTGTTATGTGGATTAAGTAACAGTACATATAAGTTTATGGAATAAAACCTTGTACAAAACAAGTTTTCAAGGAAGTTTGGTTGTTGTTGTTGATATTACTGGAAGTACTGAGAGAAGTTATCACACAAACATACCCAACAACCTGGCAGAGTTCAACTTTAGCCTATTTGGCAGTTTTTATTTAGGATGACTAACCGATGTCTAACACAGAAGAATATGATAGATTGGACGTCAAATACATTCATAGAACTATATTTGAAAAGTCTGAATGGCTCAATAACCCAGGACTGGTTTCAGCCCAAATAGTTCCATTTACTGTTAGGTTCTCTTACTGAATCTAGATAGAACTCTCCTGCGCCCCAAGCACTGGTCTGTCCATGAGTATACTGGAGGTTGCTTGGCTTTGGTGAATGAGCTCCCAGGAAGACAAAACAATAGTAAAAGTTGAAAAATGGCTGACGTGAAGTTCAATCTATAACACAGAGATCCTTTGAATTCATCCAGTTAATTGCTTATGCAGCAAAATATACCCAGACATTTAATGAAAGAAGGATTTATGTGTAAACATTAAAAAAAAAAAAGGAAAAAAAAACTTAAAAAAAAATCCCTGACACGGATTTTGAACTTAACTTGGTTAGGTAAACATCTTGGAAGAAATATATTCAAAATGGGTGTAAAGTATTCTTGGACTGTGTATTTTGAACAGATTTTTCATCTTTTTCATTTTGTTTTAGGAAAAAAAGCAAATTATCCTCTGTATTGAAATACTATAAGATACGAATGTGATGGATTCTTGATTACTGTATGCCCAGCACTCTGGTCCCTTTGCCTTGCTGGATCATTAAGTTGAGCCAAATGGTTGGCCTATGGAGTAAATGGTAAAGCGTTACAAACACAGGGTGATTTGGAATGTGGTTCAGGTGAATGGACAGTGATTATTATCAACACATAATAGAATTTTGTGCTAGTATCAAGAGACATTAGCTAATTTCACCAATTTTACAATATTTCATTTCTTGTATGTTGACTCTACAGGGTTGTAAAGTCACTGGAAACAAAGTAGCAGTGACATACGCATTGACGTCTTTGTATATGGATAAAGTTCCTGGGACAGGCTAGCTGATGACTGCAAATAAACATACTTTTCAGTGATTTGTTTCCTTATTTATTGTTTTCATATTATCTGGTATATATTTCATATCATATATTCCTATTTTTGTAAAACTGAATAGTCATCAACTTTCCACAGTAAATTTTCTAATTTGCAGAAATAAAGTAAAAGGACTTTTATACCAAGCAAGTCCTTACTGTAATTTATTATATTTCAAAGGATACGCTCAGTGCTGCTTTCTACTCTGAGGCTGGTGGATTCACAAAATCATTGAATCTTAAAGTCAGAAAGGTCTTTGGGGGTCACTGTGTTCAGTAGCACAGCTCTGAGCACTCTGGGGCTGGCGCTTCTCTATCTTCCTCTGCCTACCTCTTTAACTCTACCTTCATGGCGTAGGATCTAGTAAGAGATCATAGCTTAGAGGGATAGGCAGCAAAGTGTGGCAACTGTCAGAGGATCTGTACCTTCATTTATATTGCATGATATAACTCCACTTGTTATTTCACAACAAATCTCTGAGGTAGATTGAACAGGTGTGAATTATCCCTAGTTTACAGAAAAGGAGAACGCTATTCAGAGTGGCAAAGTGGCATATTAAAGGTTAGGCGGAGCAGTATGGGGCAGAGCTAGGATTAGAATCTCTGTCTCCTTGTCAAGTGCCTAAGTAGAGTAATTGTCTGTTTTTTTCAGGCATATGACATGTCATACAAGGAAAGTTCTCAGTAGAATGGACCATTGTGCAAAAGCATCAAACAGAGGACGCTAAGGCAGCAGGTGAGAATCTGTCCGGGATGACAGGAAAAGTGCGTGTGTGGACATGTTAGTACATTTCTGGGGAATGAAACCAACATAATTCTGAATCCTATATTCAGATGAAAACTAAATAAGATTTGATTAAACATAACTTAGTACTGCTTACAAGTCATAAATTTTCTTTTTGTGAATCATATTTTAAATAATCAAATATTTCTAACATAAAGTGTAACACCTATGTATCCATCTCTCAGATCTGACAAATGCTGATATTTTCCTGTATTTATTTTATATTCACTCACCTCAACCTTTTTACTTTTAAGAAATAAAAATTGAGTTTGCTTTCTAAGACTGAGATTACTCTGAATAGTGATAAAAAATAGGTAGCAAGGATTATAATCATGGATATTACAGTAGGATAAAAATAATTCATGACTTTATGTCTTGTTAAACAGAAAACATAGCATATTAATTTTCTTAAAGAGAGGAGAGTAAAATGAAAACACAATATGGCCTTATATGTCTTATATATGACATTACTTCCTATATATAAGATTAGTTGATATTTAAGAAATAAAATTAATGACAGTAATTCTCACATTTTAAAAGAAGAACACACTCTCACACTTATGTGTTAGTTTTGCAATTCTACGATGTAGGCAGGACAAGAGAGGTCAATGAAATTCACAAAGGCAGTGACAGGTTCAAGGTCACCTACGTTCATTTTACTATTCTTTTAAACTATAGTAGTTATTCACATTGTGAAAGACACTTTGTTATATTATCTTTAGAAAAAAAAGCTATTTATCATTGTTATCTAAGAATATATATCTAATTTGTGTATGACAAATAGTGATGATCAATACCCAATAAATTGTACTTTTTACACTTGAAATATATTCTCACCATTGCCACTGGAAGGGATATGGAATTAAGCAGATTAAACTTTACGTGTATATATATATATATATCAGTCGCTTCCCTTTCCTCAAAGAGCAGTGGGTCTTAAAGGGATACTGTGATATCATTTAATTCTTAATTCATTAAAAACTGCAGTTTTAATTAGGTTTGGAGAGTGATTAACCATTTTTAAAGTTAAATCTAATACTAGTATTAATCTTGATTTATTAGCACTTTCTTTCCACTTTCACTTGAAATAAGTAACCTACCCATGGTTCTCTGAGAGTATCAATACATAAAAACATATAAGAGCAATGATCTAGTGCTAAATGCTAAAAATTTAAATGCTCAGTGACAGAAAACAGAAGTGTTAACTGCAGGCTTGAGTGTGTCAGGGCCTAGAATCAAGTTGTCTCTACCGCTGAGATGACTTTGAAAAATGAACATCATTTTTTCGGGTCTCATTGTCCCTACTTGTAAAATGAGAATTTGGACTAGGTCCTTTCCACGTCTAACATTCACTGATTTAAAGCACTAGAAGCTGATTGGGATCTAGTTTAAGACTGACAAAAGAGTATAAACCTAAGAATGTAAATAAATTTCAAGGATGAAGAGAAAATCTTACAAACTGTCAGACAGAAAGATTAGATTTACTAACAAAGAAAAAAAGAATATTGGCTTTGGATTTCTTACCTGCAACACTAAAAACTATAAAACAGTAGATTAACATCAATGTACTCTGAGAAAAAAGGCTTGCAACACCCAAATCCTATACCCAGTCAGACACTTTTCATCTGTCAGTATAGAAGAATAATATTTGTGAAAATGCAAAAATTTAGATAATAAATCAATAAGTAATGTTATAGAAAAGTGACTCTATATGAAAAAAATTTAACCAGTTCAGAGGTCTCAAGATAGGGGAAGATGAATAGTAGAGAAAACACTAGTAAAACACACACACATTTATAAAATTTATAACTAAATCTAAATGAATAACAATAAAACAGGGAAATTATAATATATGTGCTAAACATGGATTCCTCAGAAGTTGTAGAGATATATACTACAAAAGAAAACTTAGTAATAGTCTAGATTTAAAGGCATTATTTCAGCAGTGCCTAAAAGTGGGGGGAGTGAAAGTAGCTGGGAGAAGTACAAGTATTCTCAAAGTCTCAGTGATATAGGAGGTGCAGGGAGGAAACGGGAAGGCTGTGCAGGAGGGGTATAGTGAGCACCTTTTAAAAATGTAACAGTGGAAAAAAAAAATGTAACAGTGGCGAAATGAATATTGGATTATTAGTATCAGAATTTAGAAGGGAAGTATGAGGGGGATGGTAGAGTACCCCATACTTTCCAAAATAATGAGTAAAGGGGAACAAGTAGCACCTGGATTAAACCAACAACAGAGAAAAGGAAAAGGATAACCAAAGTTATATTAATAGTAAAAACAATGTAAGATGGAAGGAAAAAATATCAAGGGAATATTTATAGCAATCTTCAAGGTAAAGCAAAATGAACTTCAGGCTAGGATCAGGGTTACAGTAACTTAGGGCAAAAGCAAGATTTAGTTTTTTAAAGCTCAAATCCCATTTGGATCTTATTTATAAGTGATACACTTAAAAGATATGAAAGAATAAAAATAAAAGCTATGGTAAAAGGCACCAAGCTAATGTAAACATGCAAAAAATCAGGAATGGCATTTTGATGTCAAAGTGGAGTTTAAAGTCAAAAGAACTAAACAGAATAAAGAGAGGAAACAAGTTGTGATGAAAGGCAAATTTATAAAGCTGATACAATAATATATGTCTGTCTCACAAGACATAGTCTCATTTTATCTAGGCTTCTTGATTGTCCTGCCAACTCCTTGCACATTGTAGGCACTCAATAAATGAACTGAATGAACCCTGGCCTCAACTTAATCTCTCCACAGTAGCTTTGGGAATTAACAGTGTACAATATTTATA
Organism: Giraffa tippelskirchi; assembly: GCF_054371585.1. NCBI lineage: Eukaryota > Metazoa > Chordata > Mammalia > Artiodactyla > Giraffidae > Giraffa > Giraffa tippelskirchi. The sequence continues at coordinate 139,285,055 of NC_137281.1, read as the reverse complement.
ACTATAATGATATTATGGGCAAATAATATTATCTGTGGATGGAAGAGAAGATACTACTTAACATTTATATAATCATAAATAGTATTTCCTTTGAAAGGCTGTCATGTAGATGAGGGAGTTAATTTATTTGGTGTTGCTCATGAGGGCAGAATTAGAACTAATAGCTGAGAGAAACTGGGATAAAGACTTTGGCTTAGTGTAATAAAAAGAAAAAAATCCTTGCCATAACAACCATCCAAGAATAAATACGCTACCTCATGAGGCAAATAATATCTTTCTCAGTAAAAGTATCGAATAAAAACCTGATGGCCAGCTGTTAGAAATTTTCTACTGAGCAAAAGAACAGTTAATACCTATATTTCTCCCACTATTCCAAAAAACTGACATGCAAGGAATGATTCTGAACTTATATACAAGGTCAGCATCATCTGATAGCAAAACAGTCAAAGATATCGCAAAAAAAGATTATAGGCCAAAATCACTGATGAACATAGACACATAACTCCTCAATGATATATAAGCAAATAGAATTCAACAATATACATCATGATCAAGTAGGATTTATTCCAGGGAGAAAAGGATAGTCTAATAACCAAAAATCAATTAATACAATATATCACATTAACAAGAAGAATACAAATCATAAATCATCTCAATAGATGTAAAAAAAGCTTCTGACAAAATGCAATATCCACATATAATAAAAACTCTCTATAAAGTGAGTATAGAGGCTATGTACCTCAATATAATAAAGATCACATATGACAGACCTACAGTCAACATCATCCTCAATGGTGGAAAGCTGAAAGAACTTCGAAGATCAGAACGAAACAAGGATGTCCACTCTCACCATTTTAATTCAACACAGCATTGAACATCCTAGCTGCGGCAATCAGACAAGAGAAAGAAATAAAAGGGATCCAAACTGGAAAAGAAAAACTGTCACTGTTTGCAAATGATGTGATACTATACGTAGAAAATCCTAAAGATGTCAGCCAAAAAAACCCTACTAGAACTAATAAATGAATTCAGTAAAGTTGCAGGATACAAAGTTAATATATAGAGTCTGTTGTGTTTCTATACACTAACAACAATCAGAAAGAGAAATTAACAAAATAATTCCATTTATAGTTGCATCAAAAAGAATAAAATACCTAGCAATAAACCTAAGGAGGTAAAAGACCTGTCCTTGGAAAACTATAAAACACTGTTGAAAGAAACTGAAGATGAACAAGTAGAAGGATACACCAACTATGTTCATGGATTGGAGAATTAATATTGTTAAAATTACTGTATTACCCAAGGCAATCTATAGATTTCATGTAATCTCTATCAAAATAACAATGGCATTTTTCACAGAACTAGAATAAATAATTTTAAAGTTTGTATGAAAACACAAAAGGCCATGAATAGTCAAAACAATCTTGAGAAAGAAGAACAAAGTTGGAGGTATCAAGCACCCTAATTTCAAACCATACTAAAACTACAGCAATCAAAGCTGTATGGTACTGGCACAAAAATAGACCCACAGATCAATGGAACAACACAGGGAGCCCAGAAATAAACCCACACACTTATGGTCAATTAATCTATGACAAAGGAGGCAAGAACATACAATGAAGAAAAGACAGTCTCTTCAAGGAATGGTGTTGGGAAAACTGGACAGTTATTTGCAGAAGAATCAAACTTGTCCAATTCCTTACACCATATACAAAAATAAACTAAAGATGGGTAAAAGCCTAAGTATAAGTCCAGAAACTGTAAAACTCCTAGAAGAAAACATGGATAGTATGCTCTTTTACATCAGTTTTGGCAATTTTTTTGAATATGTCTCCTCAGGCAAGTGAAACAAAAAAGAAAAATAAACAAAGGGGACTATATCAAACTGAAAAGCTTTTGCACAAAGAAGAAAACTATCAACAAAATGAAAAGGCAGACTACTGAATGGGAGAAAATGTTTGTAAAATGATATGACCAAAAAGGGGTTAACAGCCAATATACATAAACAACTCATACAACTGAGAATAAAAAAAAAAACCAAATAACCTGATTTAAAAATGGCAGATGACCTGCATAGACATTTTCCCAAAGAAGACATTTACATGGCCAACAGGCACATGACAAGAAGCTCAGGCTAACTAATCGTCACAGAATTGCAAGTCAAAACCACAATGAGGTATCAACTCACATCTGTCAGAATGGCTATTATAAAAAAGACAATGGTTATCATAAAAAAATAACAAGTGTTGGCAAGAATATGGAGAAAAGGGGGCTCTTCTGCAGTGCTGGGGGGATGTAAATTGGTGTAGCCACTATGGAAGACATCTTGGAGGTTTCTTAAAAAATTAAAAATACAACTAACATGTGATCCACCAATTCCACTTCTGTGTATACTGCCAAAGAAAACAAAACAACTATTTTGAAAAGATATATGTACTGCTATGTTCACTGTAGCACTATCCACAATAGTGAAGATAGGTAAGCAACTGAAGTGTCCACTGATAGATGACTGGATAAATAGGAGAGGTGGTGTGTATACAGTGTGTGTGGAATACTACTCAGCCATAAAAATGAATAAAATCTTGCCACTTGTGACAACATGGATAGACCTAGAGGGGATTATGCTAAAGTGAAATTAGTCAGACAGAGAAAGAAAAATACAGTATGATTTCACTTATATGTGGAATCTATAAAACAAGACAAATGAACAAACACATCAAAACAGAAACAGAGGTACAGATACAGAGAACAAACAGGTGATCGCTAGAGGGGAGGAGATGGGGGAATGAATGAAATAGGTGAGGGGAATTAAGAGGTACAAACTTACAAAATAAATGAGTCACAGGGGTGAAATGTACAGATGGGAATATAGCCAATAATAATGTAATATATTTGTATGGTGACAGATGGTAACTAACATTGTGGTGATCATTTTGTAATGTATAGAAATATTGAGTCACTATGTTGTATACTTTTTCCAGTGGTCATGTATGGATGTGAGAGTTGGACTATAAAGAAAGCTGAGTGCTGAAGAATTGATGCTTTTGAACTGTGGTATTGGAGAAGACTCTTGAGAGTCCATTGGACTGCAAGGAGATCCAACCAGTCCATCCTAAAGGAAATCAGTCCTGAATGTTCATTGGAAGGACTGATGCTGAAACTGAAACTCCAATACTTAGGCCACCTGATGCAAAGAGCTAACTCATTTGAAAAGACCCTGATGCTGGGAAAGATTGAGAGCAGGAGGAGAAGGGGACGACAGAGGATGAGCTGGTTGGATGGCATCACTGACTCAATGGACATGGGTTTGGGTGGACTCAGGGAGTTGGTGATGGACAGGGAGGCCTGGCGTGCTGCGGTTCATGGGGTCGCAAAGAGTTGGACACGACTGAGCGACTGAACTGAACTGAGCTGATGTTGTATACTAGGAACTAACAGAGTGTTGTAGATCAATTACAGTTCAATAAACCAACCAACTAACCCATGGAAAAAGAGATCATACTTGTGATTACCAGAGGCAGGTGGTAGGGGGATAGAGGGATTGGATAAGGCAGTGGAAAGGTACCAACTTCCAGTTAAAAGATAAATAAGTACTAGGGATATAATGTTCAACATGATTAATTAACATTGCTGTATGTTATATATGCAAGTTGTTAGGAGAGTAAATCCTTAGACCTCTCATCACAAGAAAAAAATGTTTTCATTTTGTATCTACACAAGATGATGGTCACTAAATTTATTGTGGCAATCATTTCATGGTGTATGTAAGTCAAAAGATTCTTTAAAAAATTTTTTATTGGAGTAGATTTTCAATGTTGTGGTAGTTTCAGTGGTACAATAAAATGACTCAGTTATATAACTCATAAATCCACTCTATTTTAGATTCTTTTCCCATAAAGATTATTACAGAGTTTTGAGTAGACTTCCTTGTGCTATACAGTAGGTCCTTATTAGGTAACTATTTTATATAGTAGCCTAATAGATCAATTCCAATCTCCCAATTTATCCCTCCTCCCCTTTTCCCCTTATACCTAAAAGCTTGTTTTCTACATTTGTGACTCTATTTCTCTTTTGTAAGTAAATTCACCATTTTTTTAGATTCCATATATAAGCAATATCACACGATATCTGTCTTTCCCTATCTGACTTACTTCACTCAGCGTGACAGTTTCTAGGTTTATCCATGGTGCTGCAAATGGCATTATTGCATTCTTTTTTATGGCTGAGTAATATTCCATTATATATATGTATGTGTGTGTGTGTGTGTGTATCCCACATCTTCTTTACCCATTCCTCTGTTGATGGACATGTCGGCTGCTTCTAGGTCCTGGATTCTGTGAATAGTGCTGTGATGAACATGTAGCACTCTTTACAACAGTGCATGTATCACCTCATACTGGGCAGAATGGCATCATCAAAAAATCTACTAACAATAAATGCTGGAGAGGGTGCGGAGAAAAGGGAACCCTCTTACGCTGTTGGTGGGAATGCAAACTGGTAAATCATTATGGAGAACAGTATGGAGGTTTCTTATAAAACTAAATATAGACCTATCATAAGTCAAATGATTATACTGTATGCCTTAAAATTATACAGTGCTGTATGTCAGTTATAGCTCAATAAAACTGGAAAAAATTGCATTTGTCTTAACTCACTATAATCCTGATTCTAGCACAGATTTTTTTTTTTTGCTTTACCATGTAGTCTACTGCAAAGTCAAAACAAAGACAGAACCTTTACTCAAGATTAGATTTTATGGATTTCAGACAGACTATTCAGAATGCAAATGCAGTTTTATTTTAAAATATTTAATATAAACACACAGATGGACAACAACTGCTAATTAGCTTCTTGTTTCATCTGTTATACCAACTGTGAGCTGTATCATTTTAAGATGAGTGAAGATGACAGTGGGAGGGTGAGAAAAAACTCTAGGATTTGGAGACGAAAGAATAATGGCTGTTGATCTTACCAAGATTACAAAAAAGATAGTTAAAGATAAACTAATCATATACTAATTTCTTCAGAAGTCAAGGAAGGATAAATTCCCGAATTATAAATATTTCCTGGGTGTCTATTTCAGGTACAAGATCAAACTGTATATTTATATAGTCATCATTTAGTTTTCCTTCATTTCCACTGGGTTTTTAAGTACTATGGAATCATATAAAAACAGAACAAAGTATGGTCACCACCTTTATGTTTACAAATCAGTGCAGAAAACATATGAAAAAATTTAGAAAGATGAATAAAAGGAGCAATTAAATTAACATTGATTGAATTTAAATACATAATTAAAATGAAAATACACATGAAAAGAAATGTTACAAATGTTGAGTATAAGAGAATGGTCAGAATTGGCCTGGAATAATTAGGAAAGGCTTTCTGGACATATTACTTTTTATGAGGGCCAGGTCATGTGAGAAAAAATTTCTAAAATTACAGTAGTACCTAGAGGTAATTCTTGGAAGAAACGGTCATGTCAACCGTAAGAGCAACTCTTAAGGATTAGAGAAAAGGCAAATGCAGTAGCCATGAGAAAGTCTGTCATTAAGAGTACGAAGACTCTTTTGTCAATACCATAACGTTTGTTACAATAAAAAATATTTTCGGTTAGCCAATAGAAAATAAATGATCAGAAAATAAATCTATTATGTTGACTTAAAATTAAAACTTTGTATTTTGAACAGAAAAGGGTATTTATTCCATAAGGGAAGCTGGTAGTTTATAAAGAGGCTATGAACCAATTAAATCCAGATCTAAATTCTGTCTGATAATATGAGATTTCTAGTTTTACAAATTAAGCACTAGGAAGCTAGGATATGTTTGGTTCACAAATTGGAGGATGTTAAGGCACTGGGCTTTGCTCAAATAATCACTGTACTGTTAAGTCTAGCTTGTTAATTCCTGCTAAATGTGCCAGTTTTAAAAGAATCCAATTTGCTATCTTACTGGCTTGTTCCTCTTGTTTCATGCTTCAATGTGAGGAGGCAGCTTCACAAATTGGCAGCAGTAGGATCAGGAAATTTAAATTCAAAACATCAATTTATGACAGAAGCCCAGCATGATTTGAATGGGGTAGGCTTATGGGATGGCAATTTTCCAGAAGGGGGAATTCTTTTCTTAATTAAGGGAATTTCCCAGCCCTCCAGCCCGTGAAAGGCTAGAACAGAAAGCACAAGTCAGCAGTTTGAAAGCTACGTTTACCAAGCTGTTTCAAAACTGATGTAGAAATATAAACAGCTCAGTAGTTAAACTTAGTTTTACGAATGATATAAATTCAATCAATGCTGAACTTCATTAAAAAAATTTTCCCCAAGTGGATTTTGTGTATTTGAACCATGATCACTGCTTGTTATATTTAAGAGGTAAATGTGTAAGATCACCCAAAGCCAGTGGGATAACTCTCCAACTTTTAACATTAGAAGCTTCCTAAATCTATTTGGAGTTCTGCTTCCCCATCCTACTCCATATTCTTCAGAAAAATAAAATGAATCATCCTAGGTACAAAGCTTTTCATTGTGCTTTTTTTTTTTTGGCAATGTGCCTCAGTTACTAATTTAATTTTGTTGTCAGAGCCATATTTTCTGATCTGCTCCCACAGCTAAGGTTTTTGTACCCACTTTGAGGGAACCCTGTAAGATTTTTCTGGACAGTTGCCCAGTTGGAAGTTTCTAGGTACCATGGAAAAGGAGGGTGGTGTAGGAAAAGAAGGCAGGGTTGTATAATCTAGAGGAGGTATTCCTACTAAGAGCTGTAAACAGGTTTTTGTACCCACTTTGAGGGAACCCTGTAAGATTTTTCTGGACAGTTGCCCAGTTGGAAGTTTCTAGGTACCGTGGAAAAGGAGGGTGGTGTAGGAAAAGAAGGCAGGGTTGTACAATCTAGAGGAGGTATTCCTACTAAGAGCTGTAAACACAGGATTACCAAGACAAATCTTGTCCTGGCTTTTATGGAGCTTATTAGTGTGATGGGAAAGAAAACAACTCTGGCTCAATAGGAACAAACCCCTTCCCCACCCTGTTGAGGTCACAGCAAGACACCGAGGGAAAAGAGGAAAAGGTAAAAATAGAGAAGCATTCAAGAATTAAAGACAAGATGAAGAGTGATACTGGGAAAGATCAATGAAACTAACAGCTGTTTCTTTGAAAATATAAACAAAATGGGTAAACCTTTAGCCAACTCATCAGGAAAAAAGAGAGAGGACCCAAATAAATAAAATGTACTTCTTGCCATGCCTACAGTATCTTGCTGTGCTAGGCTTCTGATGTGGTCCTGTTCAGAATTTGCTCCTCTAAGTCAGAGAACTTTGTTTTAAGTGGTTAGTTCCTGTTTTTTTTAGGACAGCGGACTTACCCACATGTTGGATATCTGATTTGAACTAATAAATATTAATATGTAAACAACTCATCCTCAGGTAGAATACTTTAAAACACAAATGAAACTCTAAATATTAGATTATCAGGAAGTATAGCAAAGTAAACAGAACAGACACATGGAGCCAATGACTTGGGCTCCCCTAAGCAGCCTGGATCTTGACAGTCAGGGAATAAGGAAATTAACTGTCTCTTGACAGTTTTTGCTATTCATGGCTTTCTGCTTTTCACTTCTCTAAAAGCTATTTCTCCTTCCCTTCTCTTAAAGTACTGACAGAGGTACTTAGATGGTGAGTAGGGGAAAGGTTAGAATAGGCCATCTGTGAATCTGGGTCATTTGTAAATTGAATTAATGCAGGTCTGAATAAGAAATTATTATACATTCACATTGCATGCACACTCTTTTCTCTTTCCCATACTCCTTTTCTCTCCAGTCTCTCTCACTCCCAAAGATACTATGAACCTGGTAAAACAAATTACCTAAAGGCAATAAATGCGGCAAAAATGGTTCCAGTAATTGTGGGGGGAAAGATAAAAGAAGAGATTATAATAAGAAAGGGTAAGACTCTGAACAACTTATTTAATTTTTCTGAGCTTCAACAGTATTGGGTTGGCCAAAAGTTTCATTTGTCTCATGGGTTTTTCCATAACATGTTGTGGAAAAACCCAAAAGAACTTTTTGGCTAACCCAATATTATCTACAAAATGAGGATAAAAGACACTTATCTGGATCGTTGTTCTATGAGGCCTAAATAAGATAAGTGAAAAACGTGCAGTATAGTGTTATATATAGAGGAGGTAGTAAGTAAAGATTCGTGTCTCTTTCCAGGTAAAGACTGACAAGTTTGGAGTGAGGAGGCTGGAGGTAATGGATACGGATTAGCTGGGGAGGAAAGAGAGGAGTGAAATAGAATTGAAATCTTCTTTGTAATTCTTACTAATAACTATCTTATTCATCTCTGTAGTACCAAGTGAAGTGAAAGTTGTTCAGTCATGTCTGACTCTTTGTGACCACATGGACTGTAGCCCACCAGGCTCCTCTGTCCGTGGGATTCTCCAGGCAAGAATACTGGAGTGGGTTGCCATTTCCTTCTCCAGGGGATGTTCCCAACCCAGGGATTGAACCTGCATCTCCTGCATTGCAGGCGGTCCCCTGCATTGCAAACGGATTCTTTACAGGAGACACCAAGGAAGCCCTGATACATGATTAAATATACTACATCCTTATTACTTCTTATGATCCATGGACCAGTGGCTTGATATCTTAGGAGCTTGTTAGAAATGCAAAATCTTGGCCCACTCCAGTTTTGCTGTATCAGAATCAGCATTTTTAATAAGCTCTCCAGATGATTTGCATAGATTCACAATCAGTACTTCCGAACTGAACAAGAAATAAACTGTATTGTTCTTATTTCTAATAGTCTCCAACTTTAGTCCATGTGATAACACCTGGTCAAATTATCTTTCCAAAATAATGATTTATTATGTCAATTCTGCTTTTAAAAAAGCTGTACATTTAAGCAACTTGAGTAGTCTTGCCTGGGTTGCAAATCCTTTCAAAGTTTGGCCACAAATTTCTATCATATTTACATGTATCCTTCTTCCTAAACCTCTTATTTTAAACAGTCTGGCCTGACCTAAGTTGTTCATTTCTACTTCTCTATTTTTGTTCATTCCCTGTTTCCTACTTGGTTAACACCTTCTTTCTAACTATACAAATCCTATTCATTCCTTCTGCTCTAGCTAAAAATGCACCTTTTTAAAACTCTCGCAGACTATTCCAGCCTATATAATGCTTATCTTTTGACATATTTATATTTATTCTCTTGTGTTCATAGTGATAGTTAATTTCAAGAAATTTAGATTTCATTTCCACCTCTGCCACTCACTTGTATAATGCTGGGAAAGTTCAATTAACATCTCTGGGTTTAAAAATTCATCTTTTTCATACATGTGGCCAATAGGAACATGAGAAGATGCTCAACATCACTAATTCATCAGTGTCACAGTGAAATGTCACTTCACACTTGTCACAATGGCTATTATTAAAAAGACCACAAATAACGAATGTTTAAGCCTTTGACTGTGTGGATCACAATAAACTGTGGAAAGTTCTGAAAGAGATGGGAATACAAGACCACCTGACCTTTCTCTTGAGAAATCTGTATGCAGGTCAGGAAGCAACAGTTAGAACTGGATATGGAACAACAGACTGGTTCCAAATAGGAAAAGGAGTACGTCAAGGCTGTATATTGTCACCCTGCTTATTTAACTTATATGCAGAGTACATCATGAGAAACGCTGGGATGGAAGAAGCACAAGCTGGAATCAAGATTGCCGGGAGAAATATCAATAACCTCAGATATGCGGATGACACCACCCTTATGGCAGAAAGTGAAGAAGAACTAAAGAGCCTCTTGATGAAAGTGAGAGAGGAGAGTGAAAAAGTTGGCTTAAAGCTCAACATTCAGAAAACTAAGATCATGGCATCTGGTCTCATCACTTCATGGGAAATGGGTGGGCAAACAGTGGAAACGGTGTCAGACTTTATTTTTTTGGCCTCCAAAATCACTGCAGATGGTGACTGCAGTCATGAAATTAAAAGACGCTTGCTCCTTGGAAGGAAAGTTATGACCAACTTAGACAGCATATTAAAAAGCAGAGACATTACTTTGCCAACAAAGGTCCATCTAGTCAAGGCTATGGTTTTTCCAGTAGTCATGTATGGATGTGAGAGTTGGACGGTGAAGAAAGCTGAGCCCTGAAGAACTGATGCTTTTGAACTTTAGTGTTGGAGAAGACTCTTGAGAGTCCCTTGGACTGCAAGGAAATCCAACCAGTCCATCCTAAAGGAAATCAGTCCTGGGTGTTCATTAGAAGGACTGATGTTGAAGCTGAAACTCCAATACTTTGGCCACCTCATGTGAAGAGTTGACACAGTGGAAAAGATCCTGATGCTGGGAAGGATAGGGGGCAGGAGGAAAAGGGGACAACAGAGGATGAGATGGTTGGATGGCATCACCGACTCGATGGACATGAGTTTGGGTAAACTCCGGGAATTGGTGATGGACAGGGAGGCCTGACATGCTGCGATTCATGGGGTCGCAAAGAGTCGGACACGACTGAGCAACTGAACTGAACTGAACTGATTCTTCAATTTTAACATTTATTGTTAAAGTTATGGAAGGTGATAAGAATAAGAGCTGAGAAATCTAACCATGTAGAATTTAAACCCAGACTGAAACCTTTTGAAAGTGATAAGAGTAGTACTCTTACTCTCTACTCTTATCTGCCTAGCTTAGTAAGGAGGGTTCTGTGCTTGCTGACATTTTGAGTTATTTCTCTCCCTGCTTTAAAAATAGGGTAGTTTCTCTCAAGATCCTGTTTATTTCCCTGGCGAGTTTCACAGAAAGGCTTCTTTATAACAACCTTTGTTTCATAAGCAAATGTCTTACACAGGAAAGAGAAGAATGAAGAGGGAGGCAACCTTCACAGAATATCAACAGGGTACAGATTAAATGTATCTTGTTTCCTCTGCTAAATTCCCAGCAAAGATTTCCATCTGAACAGTTATAAATTTTTTCCTCCCACATTCCACCTCTGCATTTTAAACCATTTACTCTGGGTTTTTTCAATATAGCACTCTAAGACTGAGAAAGTTTAGATTTGCATCAATTGTACTTTAAAAAATTGTTCTCAGTTTTATGTAAAGTATTGAATCAAGAAAAGAATATACTGAAGATTTGCATATTCTCAGAATTGCCTATGTCTTGCTTACAGTTTTGTTGTTCTTTACATGCTATTTTCAAGGTACATTAATTATTGGGAAATGTCTATAACAAGTCAACAATTAGCCCCAGATAATCAAATATTAGCTTATCAACACAGTAACCTTTTAATGGTGTTTTGGGTTTCGTAGTAAGACAATGCAGCATGTAGTATATTTATCAAGTTACTTCCTTTTTAATATAAAAGTACAACATTAGGAGGAGAGAATGAACAGAATTATAGTCTAGAACAGCATAAGGTACAAATGATACACACAAACAAAAAGTACCTTTTACCTTATGATAGTTCTTAGAGCTCATGAAGGCACTTGGTGGAAGGGCCAGAGCCAGCAGTGGGTAGGAAACAAACTCAAAATCTGGTGAATGTGTTCTTTAGAACTTCAAGCCTGCTCTGTGCTGTTGGAACTCTTTGATTCATCCTATTTCTTTTCAGCAATTAATTTTTGTCATCTTTAAAGGTGTATCTGCATCAGGATAATTTTTATATGCCTGAAGTTTATATGACCGTCTCTGAGAAATGTACGTCAGGACTTGCTCATTTAGGCTGGCAGCAGAGAGGCAGAAGGAAGTATAAAGGAAGGGATGTATGTACATTTATATTTTGATGATAACCATCCATGTGTGTGCATCTCTTGACTGTACAATAGGAATACATTGTTAAGTATTCAAAGGAAATATATTCTTTAATAGTTTAGATCGGATAATGATGAATCCTCTTAGAAGTATTATACTTGATGTACGCTGTTGCTTTATGTTTCACTTTTAATTGAACATTAAGGAATGTAGTATTTTAATCATAACTCTGCCAATATCTTTATCTAGAGGACTGTTGCCATTTTTGTCTTTTCTGAAATTTTTGTCACCAAGAAAGGCAGGATTATATATTTTTTTCCTTCCAGATTGAGTTGGTGCAGTGTATTCTTGGTTATCAAAATACTCAGCTTTGGGACTTTAAAACAGCAAACATTCATGATGTGTGAAACAGCATGATACATGACTCTATGATCATACTTACATAAAAATGGATGCTTAGTTGTGCCATGCACAAATTAACCTAGAAGGATCATCAAATGGTAAACTGCCTGTGATTACGAATGACTTTGCTTTTTGTGTTTTTTGGTTTCCTATTATGCACATGTTAACTTTTAAGAAATAAATATTATCTTAAAAATCTTGAAAAAAAAAAGTTACTGGTCAGGTCCAAATTTAACCCACTCCTTGTTTTTTCAGTGGGCTTCTTTCTTTCCCTTCCCAGGGCTAGGGAGTCCGAGTCAAGTTAATACTAGGTGACCTGTAGTACTGACTTTACCAGCATGGGCTCTAAGTTGGCTGTTTACTTACCTATGGACTTTTCTAGCACTAAACTTTCAGGTATTTATAAATGGTGAATTAAAAAAAAATAATGTTTGAAAATATGTCTAACAGCCTCTACTCCAGTGTTCTCAGAGAAAGAAAAAATCAAGAGGTAAGAAGAGAACTTTAAAAGGTGAGATTAACATTAAAAACTATTACCTTTCAGGTTACTGGCAAGATGCTGTGTTTCAGGTCTGGACTACACCGTGTCCGGTTTGAGCCTAAACTGGGGTTTAAAGGTGTCTGAACATACCTTGTGGAATGGTAGGGCAGAGCCTCTTCAAAAGCATATTTGAGCCCTGGGAAAGCACTCATTGTTAGAGAGGAAAGAGCAAGGCATAATGAGCTTTTCTTAGTGACAAGGTGGTGATAAGACAGGAAGAGGCAGTTATGGGTGACAGATACATCAGGGTATCCATCACTCAGATCTGTCTCCTATCTTTGTCTCCAGCAGGCTGATATTTGAGGGTTATTAAGGGCACAGGCACACCTCTTGTGAACTGGAAACAGTGCCTGGTAAAAGGTGGCTTAGCAGCATGTTGCATGGAAGGGGTTGCTCAGGAAGAGCAGACTTGTTTTTGATCACAAGTGAGATGCAGTTGGAGATTTAGAGAAATACTTGGGGAATTTAGCAGACAGCTGAGCTAACTGAGGAAATGGGGGTAATGTGCTCTTGGAGATGGGCAATTATAGTAAATGTGCCTCCCTTTGTACTTACAGGTGGGTGAAGCCTGGAGAAACTCAAGTTATATAAGAATACATAAATCAATACAAAAGTCATAGAAAATAATTGTACTTAAACTTCAAAGCATCAGTTAGTGCTAATTTTGACATTTCCCTCTTACTCATTTCACCTGTATCTTATCTTTCTTGAAACTAGTAAAAGTGTGAATAGGAATAACACCCATAGCAGAGCAACATATTTCTCTGGTTGTAAAAGGCTTTCCAGAAAAATGTCTACACTAAAGGAAATAGACACCTTCACAAATCTTTGGCTTTTGAAAAATGAGATAAGTGGAAATTATGGTATTAAATCCCTTTTTTTTTTTAGCAACAATCTCACCTAGTTAGTATCCCCCAAATTTGTATCTGAACCATAACAACCTCAAAATAAAATCCAATACTTACTTGTCTCCCACAATTCCCAAGTTGATTGTGGGGTAACCATGTTCCTGAATTGTTGCTAAGAGGGTTGAACGATTGCTGTCTCGAATCTTTCCTGGTAAGAGGTCATCTTCAGGATTTAGCAACTACAAAGCCAAAAAAACCACCACAAATTATTTTCTTAGGATTATACTGCCTATTGTTAATGGAAAAAAAAATAGATCTAATAAACAGAGTTTAGCATATCTAGCACCTACAACATTATCTGGCAAGAGAAAGATAAATGCTCAAAGGATCTTTGTTAAATAGTGAAAGCCAGGAGAATGAGAAAACATTTCTCCAGAATTAAAAAAATGCAGAAATTTAAGTGACTAAAGTAGGCCAAATATCACACCAGCTTTGGTTATAATTTGACAAAATAGTGCTCTGGAGATAGTGGCCTTCCCACTGGCTGTTTACTGGGTCAAACTGAAAACAAAAACAGAACACACACGACAACAAACTTTGTTTTCTCTTTCACTATTATTTTCTAACTTGTCTTTCACTGAGAATACTTAAGGTAGAGACTCTGACATGATATTCTCAAGTCTGAAGAGACTGATATTTTATCTTTTCTTTCAAGCTTTTGGATATCTTTTTTGAAGCAGGATCAGTAATACCAAAAAGTTAAACTTATTTGAAGGAGAAGGAGCCAGATATTTTGTCTCTATTAGCAAACTTAAACAAGTAATACTTAACTGCACACACTCACAATTCCATGACTTTGAACAGAATCACCCTTTAGAGATTTAATACCTGTAATTATATGTCAATAAAGAAAATTTTAAGAAGTTTCTTTTATGTTAGGAAGTCCTAGTGAGGCAGTGTGGCATAGTAGCAAGAGGCTAGCTTATTCAGATGAGGTTCAAATTCAAGTGGCCCAAATATGTTATGCCATAATATTCCCATTTATAATACACAGCAATAATAACTACCTTGAAAGGCAGCTGTTAGGATTGAGATAATGAACACTGAGTTAATATAGATAAATACAAAATAAATGCAATTCTCTGTCCTTTCTTTATTATATATAATATTGAAAAAGCACCTAATTCCAATTGTCCTTAATATTGTTACTTCTACATGCTAGTATAGATGGAATCAGTGGATAATGTGAACATAGATTTACATTAGATTATAAAATACTGAAGAGTATCATTGAAAAAGCAAGAGAGTTCCAGAAAAACATCTATTTCTGCTTTATTGACTATGCCAAAACCTTTGACTGTGTGATCACCATAAACTGTGGAAAATTCTGAAAGAGATGGGAATACCAGACCATCTGACCTGTCTCTTGAGAAACCTGTATGCAGGTCAGGAAGCAACAGTTAGAACTGGACATGGAACAACAGACTGGTTCCAAATAGGAAAAGGAGTACGTCAAGGCTGTAATATTGTCACCCTGCTTATTTAACTTCTATGCAGAGTACATCATGAGAAACGCTGGGCTGGAAGAAACACAAGCTGGAATCAAGATTGCCGGGAGAAATATCAATAACCTCAGATATGCAGATGACACCACCCTTATGACAGAAAGTGAAGAAGAACTAAAGAGCTTCTTGAGGAAAGTGAAAGAGGAGAGTGAAAAAGTTGGCTTAAAGCTCAACGTTCAGAAAACTAAGACCATGGCATCTGGTCCCATCATTTCATGGGAAATAGATCAGGAAACAGTGGAAACGGTGTCAGACTTTATTTTTTTGGGCTCCAAAATCACTGCTGATGGTGATTGCAGCCATGAAATTAAAAGGCGCTTACTCCTTGGAAGGAAGGTTATGACCAACCTAGATAGCATATTTAAAGCAGAGACATTACTTTGCCAACAAAGGTCCATCTAGTCAAGGCTATGGTTTTTCCAGTGGTCATGTATGGATGTGAGAGTTGGACTGTGAAGAAAGCTGAGCACCACAGAATTGATGCTTTTGAACTGTGGTGTTTGAGAAGACTCTTGAGAGTCCCTTAGACTGCAAGGAGATCCAACCAGTCCATCCTAAGGGAGATCAGTCCTGGGTGTTCATTGGAAGGACTGATGTTGAAGCTGAAACTCCAATACTTTGGCCACCTCATGCGAAGAGTTGATTCAGTGGAAAAGACCCTAATGCTGGGAAGGATTCGGGGCAGGAGGAGAAGGGGACAACAGAGGATGAGATGGTTGGATGGCATCACCCACTCGATGGACGTGGGTTTGGGTAAGCTCCGGGAGTTGGTGATGGACAGGGAGGCCTGGCGTGCTGCGAATCATGGGGTCGCAAAGAGTCAGACACGACTGAGTGACTGAACTGAACTGAACTGAAGAGTAGGAGGTCCTTAACACATGCACACATACACAACATGCAACTTCATACAATTTTAAGATGTACTTTTGTTGCAGGAAGGGGGACTCTGCAACTGGGCTCTTGTCTAACACTTGGAAAGGAATTGTCCGAGGAGACACATATGCCGACAAAGCAAGAGATTTTATTGGGAAAGGGCACCTGGGTGGAGAGCAGGAGTGTAAGGGAACCCAGGAGGCTTGCAGTGGTTTTATGGTGATGGGATTAGTTTCTGGGTTGTCTTTAGCCAATCATTCTGACTCAGAGTCCTTCCTGGTGGTGCACGCCTTGTTCAGCCAAGATGGATGCCACACTTTGATTTCAGAAAATTAGAAAATGAAAAAAAAGTACATCTTTGAAGTGAGAAAACCTGGAATATTAACTTAGGAGGCTGAAGGCAAGCCTGCATATTTCAGACACTTAGGCTGTTAATATGGCTAATACCTAGGGCTTTCTATATCAGTACTGCCAAACAGTAACCTCAAGCCCCTTCAGTCTTTCCTTCTGACTCATTAGTGATACCATGTGGCTAGACTTTTGGCTTTATGATGGAAGAGTAGTAGCTTTTCAACCAACTGTCCCCTTAAAATATCTGGAGAAAAACTTTGATATTCTTATTCACTGTCACCTGGAAGACTTCCCTTCAAATCATGTACGAATCTACCTTAATCAGATGCCACGTGACACTGCAACCCACTCATACCCTTTGTTACTGGCAGAGCTGGGAAAATTGCTATTGCAGTACTAATATAGGTTGCTTTTCTGATCTTAATTAACACATAGTTATTGAACTTATTATAATTTTATAAAGGCCAAGACTTACAGCTTTTTAACTGCATTAATCAGACAAGTTGCAATGGAGAGAAAAGATTTTTTTCACGAAGGATACTAAACACCAACTAAGGAATTAGATTTCCCTGTTAATATGGCGTAATTTTCCATGTTAATATGGCGTTTTCTTTGCCATTCATGTTCCTCTCTGTTATTTTGTCACACAAAGTTCCAGAAATAATAGAACAATTAGAGATCACTGGCTGTTTGTAAAACTGACATAATGAAATATTAGCTAGTTAAATGAGGGTGTGGGATTTCCAGTGCATTTTAAGTATTTTCAAAGAAAATACACAGAATTGAATGAAAGATTATAAGGTTGCATACACTAGAATAAATTCACAATATTCCTCGTTAAAATGGAATCTAATTTTTCTGACATCTTCTGATCTCTAGAATGATGCCTAAAACTTACTATAGTTAAAATACAAAAGAAAACCTACAATACAAAGTAAAAAAACATAACCCATTATGTTCATATCTTATTACTTCCTTATCTACCAAAGGCCAAATTTCAATTTCCTGTTTCTGTTACCGTCAATGGTGCCATTGTATTTCCAGCTTTCAAACATTTAACCTTTGATTTTTTTTTTCCTTTGTAGTCTACTATCTTCCCAAAGGTTTCAATCCTTAATCCTTACTCCACTCCTCAATGACCCTAAGTTTCCATTCACTCTCTTATCAACTCCCCATTCTTCTGAATTTCAGGTATTTAATATATCTGAATTTCTTCAAAAGCCTTATAATTGGCTATCTTGCCAACAAACTCTTTCTTTCTGAGAGAGAAAATAGATATATCAACTTGCAAAACAGGCAAACTATACCAAACCAGGATATTTAACACAAACTATCTTAAGTCAAATTGTTATAACACAAGCTTATTCAGACCTATATATTCCTATACTATCATGACAAATAGAGACAATGGTAACTCCATATGGACACTTACTCCAAAGAAAAAATGAAGCTGTTTCAGCAACTCACCTATTTTACAAAATGTGATCAGTCTCTGCCTAGATCACATTTACAAACTACCTTAAAACCACCCCATGACCAATCCCAGTCCCCCAAATCCTGTAAGTATCCTTTTGAGGGGGTGGTGCAGGAGTGGCTGAGAGGAGATACCCCACGTCCAAGGTCAGGAGTGGCGGCCATGAGGAGATACCCCACGTCCAAGGTAGGGAACAGTGCTGTGCTTTGATGGAGCAGCCATGAAGAGATACCCCATGTCCAAGGTAAGAGAACCCCAAGTAAGACCATAGGCGCTGAGAGAGGGCATCAGAGGGCAGACAGACTGAAACCACAATCACAGAAAACTAGCCAATCTGATCACATGGACCACAGCCTTGTCTAACTCAATGAAACTAAGCTCTGCCGTGTGGGACCACCCAAGATGGACAGGTCATGGTGGAGAGGTCTGACAGAATGTGGTCCGCTGGAGAAGGGAATGGCAAACCACTTCAGTATTCTTGCCTTGAGAACCCCATGAACAGTGTGAAAAGGCAAAAAGATAGGACACTGAAAGATGAATTCCCCAGGTTGGTAGGTGCTCAATATGCTACTGGAGATCAGTAGAGAAATAACTCCAGAAAGAATGAAGGGATGGAGCCAAAGCAAAAACAATACCCAGTTGTGTATGTGACTGGTGATAGATGCAAGCTCTGATGCTGTAAAGAGCAATATTGCATAGGAACTTGGAATGTTAGGCCCATGAATCAAGGCACATTGGAAGTGGTCAAACAGGATATGGCAAGAGTGAATGTTGACATTCTAGGAATCAGAAAACTAATATGGACTGGAATGGGTGAATTTAACTCAGATGTCCATTATATCTACTACTGTGGGCAGGAATCCCTTAGAAGAAATGGAGTAGCCATCATAGTCAACAAAAGAGTTCGAAATGCAGTCCTTGGATGCAATCTCAAAAACAACAGAGTGATCTCTGTTGGTTTCCAAGGCAAACCATTCAATATCACAGTAATCCAAGTCTGTGCCCCCACCAGTAATGCTGAAGAAGCTGAAGTTGAACGGTTCTATGAAGACCTACAAGACTAGAACTAACACCAAAAAAGATGTCCTTTTCATTATAAGGGACTGGAATGCAAAGGTATGAAGTCAAGAAACACCTGGAGTAACAGGCAAATTCGGCCTTGGAGTACAGAATGAAGCAGGGCAAAGGCTAATAGACTTTTGCCAAGAGAACGCCCTGGTCATAGCAAACATCCTCTTCCAACAACACAAGAGAAAACTCTACACATGGCCAACATTGAAATCAGATTGATTATATTCTTTGCAGCCAAAGATGGAGAAGCTCTATACAGTCAGCAAAAACAAGACCAGGAGCTGACTGTGGCTCAGATCATGAACTCCTTGCCAAATTCAGACTTAAATTGAAGAAAGTGGGGAAAACCACTAGACCATTCAAGTATGACCTAAATCAAATCTCTTATGACTATACAGTGGAAGTGAGAAATAGATTCAAGGGACTAGATCTGATAGACAGAGTGCCTGATGAACTATGGACGGAGGTTCATGACATTGTACAGGAGACAAGGATCAAGACCATCCCCATGGAAAAGAAATGCAGAAAAGCAAAATGGCTGTCTGAGGAGGCCTTACAAATAGCAATGAAAAGAAGAGAAGTGAAAAGCACAGGAGAAAAGGAAAGATATACCCATTTGAATGCAGAGATCCAAAGAATAGCAAGGAGAGATAAGAAAGCCTTCCTCAGTATCAAAGAAATAGAAGAAAACAACAGAATGGGAAAGACTAGAGAGATCTCTTCAAGAAAATTAGAGATAACAAGGGAACATATCATGCAAAGATGGGCTCAATAAAGGACAGAAATGGTATGGACCTAACAGAAGCAGAAGGTATTAAGAAGAGGTGGCAAGAATACAAAGAATTGTACAAAAAAGATCTTCACGACCCAGATAATCACGATGGTGTGATCACTCACCTAGAGCCAGACATCCTGGAACATGAAGTCAAGTGGGCCTTAGGAAGCCTCACTATGAACAAAGCTAGTGGAGGTGATGGAATTCCAGCTGAGCTATTTCAAATCCTAAAAGATGATGCTGTGAAAATGCTGCACTCAATATGCCAGCAAATTTGGAAAACGCAGAACTCTATCAAGGTGATGTTCTCCCTTGTTCAGAAACTTTAATATACCCAGCTTTGTATGACTAGCAGGTTTCCCGGGTGGTCTCTGTACAAAGACCATGATAGTCATTAAAGTCCCCACCACACTTAGGTAAGACCCCATGCCACCAGTATTCTCATTTTGGTTACACTGCTCTTCACTGAGGTCTTCTGAGTCTCTGTGTTTGGGGAAGTTGTTATCTATGATGGTAAGTCCAGCATTTACATTAAGCTCTGATCCTTTTTTCTCCCTTGGCTGGATTCCAAATTCAACTTTTAAGTTTCCAGGAAAAGTATAACAAATGTTTAAATCGCTCAGAAGTTAAACTAAGGAAAGGAAGGGGAAAGAGCCCACAAATTTCTTCTTCTCTTGTACTCAATCAGTCAGTCAATTCAGTTGCTCAGTTGTGTCTGACTCTTTGCAACCCCATGGACTGCAGCACTCCAGGCTTCCCTGTTCATCACCAACTCCTGGAGCTTACTCTCTTATACTGCTCTCTTATACTGCTGTTGCTTTTTATCTGCTTCAAGCTTTGGGGACAGCTTTATTCCTGGGATCTTGAAAGGATCATTCAAAAAGCAAGAAAGCTCAGGACAAACAGGAAGATGGTTAAACTTTGAGCTATGGAAAAGTTCTGACAGATGCTGGTTTTCAGAAAATAAAGGTGGTTGGAGGATTTCATTGTAAGATTTGGGTGGGGCTGTTTAGAATCAGTGACACCGCGTTAGAGCTGGGAGCCTGTCCAGCCTGGAAGTCTCATTTTATAGACGGTGTGGGAGGAATACCAGAGAGGAGCAGCAGCATGCTCAAGATAACTTAGTGAAGTTACAAGTAGAGGGCTTCCCAGGTGGTGCTAGTGGAAAAGAACCCACCTGCCAATGCAGAAGACATGAGACATGGTTCAATCCCTGGGCCTGGAAGTTCCCCTGGAGAAGGAAATGGCAACCCACTACAGTATTCTTGCCTGGAGAATCCCATTGACAGAGGAGCCTGGTGGGCTACAGTTCCTTGAGGTCACAAAGAGTTGGACACGACTGAAGTGATGCAGCACACAATGATCCTTTTTTGTTGAGCTCTCAATGTTAGCTGAGATTTATTTTGTTTAGAAGGGGAGCGGAATATGCCACCTCCAAATGAACCTCTTTGGTACGTGGATTATTTTGAGCTGAAGGCTATCAAAACCTAGCAGAGTCAACAAAAACTTTTATGACTCCCTTGACTGCCTAAGAACTTAGATAGGGGACCTGGCCCAGAAAAAGAGCCCTTACCAGGAGAAAATTTTCACCTGAAAGACATACCTGTATGGCAGGGCAAACAACTGATTACAAAACATCTGCTCTTCTCATCTTCCCGTGAATTGCCCTTCTCCCCCTATGAAGTCGCAGGGCTTTTCCCTTCCTCAGCTCAGATTGGCAGACAAGCCTCAACTGCATGACTGCTTTTTGAGTTTCATATTTTTATGGATTCCTATATGTACAAGATTAATATTTTCTCCAGTAATCTGTCAATTTAGTTATTAGACCAGCCAAAGAACCTAGAACCATATATGGTAAGTTTTTGTGCTCCAGCTCAGTTCAGTATCTCAGTTGTGTCCGACTCTCTGTGATCCCACGGTCTGCAGCATGCCAGGCTTCCCTGTCCATCACCAGCTCCCAGAGTTTACCCAAACTCATGTCCATTGAGTCGGTGATGCCATCCAACCATCTCATCCTCTGTCGCCCCCTTCTCCTCCTGCCCTCAATCTTTCCCAGCATCAGAGTGTTTTCCAATGAGTCAGCTCTTTGTATCAGGTGGCCAAAGCACTGGAACTTCAGCTTCAGTCCTTCCAATGAATATTCAGGGTTGATTTCTTTTAGGATTGACTAGTTTGATCTCTTTGAGTCTCCAAGGGACTCTCCAGAATCTTCTCCAGCACCACAATTTGGAAGCATCAATTTTTCGATGCTCAGCCTACTTTATAGTTCAGCTCTCACATCCGTACACAACTACTGGAAAAACTAACTTTGACTAGATGGACCTTTGTCAGCAAAGTGATGAATCTCCTTTCTAATATGCTATCTAAGTTTGTCATAACTTTTCTTCCAAAGAGCAAGCGTCTTTTAATTTCATGGCTATAATCACTCTCTGGAGTGATTTTGGAGCCCAAGAAAATAAAGTCTGTCACTGTTTCCATTGCTTCCCCATCTATTTGCCATGAGGTGACAGGACAGGATGACATGATCTTCATTTTTTTGAATGCTGAGTTTTAAGCCAGCTTTCTCGCTCTCATCCAGAGGTTATTTAGTTCCTCTTCACTTTCTTCCATTTGAGTGGTATCTGAGGTTGTTGATATTTCTCCTGGCAATCTTGACTCTAGCTTGGGATTCATCCACCATGGCATTTCACATGATGTACTCTGTATTTAAGTTAAATAAGCAGGATGACAATATATAGCCTGGACATACTCCTTTCCCAATTTTGAACCAGTCCTTTGTTCTATGTCTGGTTCTAATTGTTGCTTCTTGACCTGCATACAGGTTTCTCAGGAGGCAGGTAAGGTGGTCTGGTATTCCCATCTTTTTAAGAATTTTCCACAGTTTATTGTGATCCCCACAGTCAAAGGCTTTAGTGTAGTGAATGAAGCAGAAGTAGATGTTTTTCTGGATGATCAGAGTACCTGCTCTTTGTTGCAAACTTCTATATAACCTGACCCCCCCCCCCCGCCTCCCCCTCCCCCCTACCTTGGAGCGGTTCTCTCAGGGTTACTTGAGACGATGTCTCCTGGGCTTGAAGTCCTAAAAATTCTCACCCAATAAAAGGTAACTCAATTGTGACTATTTTTTAAGTGGACAGTTTGAAAGCACTTTTAGAACAAAGGATGAATATTATTCTGAATATTCAGTGATTATCATTTTTATCGTTATGCATTGCTTCAAAATTAAATTTAAGTAAAAACCCAAAACATTTAAAACCTCTTTTGTTAAACCCTCAGGAGGAAGTTCTCTGTCTTATTTGTCTAAAAGAGAAATCACTTATTTTAAGAGACCTCCCTCTTTGTTTCTGTTCTTCAGAGATTTAATCCTATCGTCTTGATGGAATGTCAAGGGGCCCAAGACTGTTATAATGATTTACTCTCTCTCTTTTTAAAAATGTACTGAAATGGGTTTGTCTGCATCTAAGACTTTTCTCCTCTGTGCAAAGGGAAGATATTAGCCTTCTATAGGTCAGTAACTGTTTCCACATCCATTGCAAACAGCTCCCTTACATATCCTTTCTTCCTTTTTTCCTCTTTTGGAAAAATTAATTGATCAAAAGTCAATGACTTAGTGACTGAACAACAACAAAATACATTTAAAAATAGTTAACATGGTAAATGTTTTGTTATATGTATTTTATCATAATTAAAAATGAAAAAAAAAGTCACTTATGACCTTGGTAATAAACATTTTAGGGAAGAGTGATGCTTTCAAAAAACAGTAGAAACTAATATCACTTTGTAAAGCAAGTATACTCCAGCAAAAATTTAAGTAAATAATTAAACAACACATTAAAAAAAGGGGGGGTAGATCAAGAAGGAAGTATTCCACTCTTTATAGTAGGAAGGGAAAAGTGATGAGTGAGATTAGGCAATGGTGGAACATGAGGTTGTTGTTCACTCACTAAGTCATGTCAGACTCTTTGCAACCCCATGGACTACAGCATGCCAGTTTTCCTTCTCCTTCATTATTTCCCGGAGTCTACTCAAACTCGTCCATTGAGTCGATGATGCCATCCAGCCATCTCATCCTCTGTTGTCCCCTTCTCCTCCTGCTCCCAATCTTTCCCAGGATCAGCGTCTTTTCCAATGAGTAGGCTCTTCAAATCAGGTGGCCAGAGTATTGGAGCTTCAGCTTCAGCATCAGTTCTTGCAATGAATATTCAGGGTTGATTTCCTTGAGGATTGACTAGTTTGATCTCCTTGCTGTCCAAGGAATATGAGGTGTAAATATCCAAAGGAAGTTGTAAATGAAGGCTTACATTTACAAAAGAGGTTAAGATTAGGGCTTTAGATATGAGAAGTTGCCTGCACATATTTGGCATGAGAGGAAAAGTCTAAGGGAGAATCTGGAGGGAGTGGAGGACACGGCAGAGAACAGCATCTTAGGGGAATATTCCAAGTAGGGAATGGAGACAGGCATGATGAGGAAAAAAAGGAGTAGCTGTCAGGGCATCAAGAGAGAACTGTCATAGATCACTAGCAATGAAGTAGTTTCCAGGTGGTAGGTGAGGAATGTCTCTGATGTCAAATGACATATACATGGTAAGGAGGTTGAATATCAGAGCAGGTTTTGGAGGTTAGGAGGTGATGAGTGTACTCAGGAAAGCAGTTTTTGTACTAATGGGACACTAATGAGATTTGGGAGCTTGAGTAGAGAGTGGAGAGTACAGAAGGAAAGGAAGTATTGCTGATCTCTCTTTCAACATATCTAGTAGTGGATAGGACGTGACTATGCAGTAGCTCAATGAGGAAAAGTGGTGTTTAAATATAGGTTCTCTTGTGACAGTGGTAATCTTTGTCTATTTGGATGTAGGAGGATGAGCCACTAGAGAGAAAACAGAGAACCCAGAAGACACAGGAAATAATTTAGAAATCAAAGTTCTGAGGAAGGTGAGAAAAAGTAGGCTTAAAAGTAGAAGTATTGTTCTTAGGAAGGAGAAATACCTCTTCCTTTTAGATTGAAAGAAAGGAATATAGCTAAAGGAATGGGGAAATTTTTTAGGTAATGAGACGGGAAGAAGAGGAACCCCTCATAGTGCTCAGTTTCACAAATATATTTATTTTTAAGCTTCACTTTTCCCCGCAAAGGTAGTGAGATCATCTGCCAAGAGTTGAAAGCAGGGCTGCTGCTGAGGTTTGAAGACGGGGTAGAAGGTATGAATGAACTATCATATTGGATCTGGAAGAATGTGCTAGAAAACCAACAAGACAGTTACATCAGAATTACTGAACAACTTTAAGTTTCAGGTTGTCACTAAATGGCAGTAATTTGTAGTTGTTCAGGTAATCATAGTTCTATGAATTTTATTCAGTACTGTTTTTCTGCTTGGGAACAAAAATGGAGAAAGTGGAGAAAGGAGTCATTCACTTTGGGTATCACCATAGTAAGCAAAGGGATAAATTGAAGGAGTGAAGCTATCTGAAGTGTTAGAGAGGGCAACTTCAAAGTGGTGAGTCATGGTCTTTAATTTGGACAAGAAATAAAGTGTGGCTAGAAGAAAGTAGAGGAATATTTAACCTGATAGGTTTCAGAGACTGCCATTAAAAAGTTGGGGAAATGAAATTTAAGGAATTGGGAAGCATTGTGGAATAGTAGAAAAAGGTCATTACAGCGAAAGATTTAGGTGTGAAACCAGGCTTAATCACTTAAGACAAAATATATGATGTTGGGTAAGTTGCTTTGTTTTTGAGCTTCAATTTTCTGTTACATAAAATGAAGGATAGTTATATTAACCTCATAGTGTTGCTTTAATCATAAAGCACATGGCAGTACTGGTCATAGTAGACACTCAACTTCTTATTCTTTCTCTTATTGGTGGGGACAAAGATTTCAAAGATTCTATTTTTATAACAACAGCTGCTTGTGGCAGCCCCCAAAGAACAGTATAGGGAGATTTTAGATAGACCGGCACTGGCGACCCACTCCAGTACTCTTGCCTGGAAAATCCCATGGACAGAGGAGCCTGGTAGGCTGCAGTCTATGGGGTCACACAGAGTCGGACACGACTGATGCGACTTCACTTTCACTATGTGTCTAAAGTGTAAACTTGTTTGTACAAACACCTGTTATTAGAGTGGCCAAGAGATTTATAAATGATGGAATAAAATAAATAGTGGGCATAAATACACCTAGTTCTGTGTGTATGTGCATGAGAGAGAGAGAAAGAGAGAGAGGGCTGCAGAGAGGGAGGGAGAGACAGGGAAGGAGGTGGGGGAGAGAATGAATAAAAATGAATGAATGAGTTATGGAATATGGCTGAAGGTGACTGAAATTAGATGAAAACTCACCATCTCTGGAAGGAATAACTATTGCTAGTACTTTGGTAACTAGGTAACAATCATACAGTCTTGATTTCTTGAAGCTAATGGCAGCTGGCAGACTGTTATCCAGTTTAAAGATCTGTAAGTTACCATCGACAGTTTCAAGGGAAACAATATATTTTATGAAATGGAGAGATGATGTCATCAAGAGTCAAAATTAGAAAATAAAACTTGGAAATATAAAGGTTGGGGAAAGAGGAAGAAGGGACAGCTGTCTAAGTGTAAAAGTTACACCTCTGATCTTCTATTTATACTGATTTCCTAGGTGACCTTATGCAGTCTCATGATTTTAAATACTATATTTATATACATGTACTATTTTTAAATACTATATATATACGCTAATAACTTCCAAATATGTACCTTTAATTCTAACCTTTCTCCTAAGCTCCAGACTAATAATGTTTAATTGCCTACTCTTAATTCTCATAAGTATCTCAAACTTAACATTTCTAAAGAAGAAGCCCTGATTTCTGCTGCCTAATGTCTTATCAGGGTAAATGATAACTCTCCTTAGGTCAGTTATCAAAGCTCAGGTCAAAACCTTAGAGTTCATCTTGACTTTTCACTTTCTCTTATCTTCTACTTTGAATTCTCTGGTAAATCTTGTTTGCTGATTTTACCTTCAAAATATATTCTGGATCTGATTACTTCTCACCATCTCCACTATCATTCTGGTCCAAATCTCTTGCTGGAGTACTCCACAGCCTTTCAACGGTCCTCTTGGCCTTTCACCTTTTCCCTCCCATATGCCAAATCATTCATATAGAAGACAGAGTAAGCATTTGCAAATTTAAGATATTTTATGTTCCACTTCCTCAAAACTGTCTATTTAGAATAAAAGGATCTTGTTTCTGTTACCTCTCCAACTTCATATCCTTTCACTTTGCTACCTTCCCTCTATTCTTCAGCCACATTGGCTTCATTGCTGTTCCTCAAACATGATAAGCATGCACCATACTCCAAGGCCTTTGTGTTTGTCATCCCCTCTGCTTGGAACACAATTCTAGTCACATAGCATATACCTTCAATGTCTTCATATTTCCACTCTGATTTCCCTCATCACTGAGGCCTAATTAGTCTTTGTAAAACACAGGACTCTATCTGTCTGCCAGTCAGGTCCAGACATGAAAATCAAAACTCCTTTAGCTTTTTCAAATGGAGAGAGTGGGAAAAGAGAGGATTTAATGCATGGGATTGGTTATAAGTGTGTTGCCAAGTTGGAGAAACAAAAGCAGAAAAGTGTATCACTAAAGATCAGTAACTGCCAGAGTCACCACCATCCCCGGGGCTGCTGGAGGAGAGAGATGCTACTGAGTTGAGGAGATTCTACTGCTGCTGCCTTTTTTCCACCTTCTAATATCATGTTAATGCATCCCAATGGCAAAACCTACCTGGATCACAGGGAAAGAGAGCCTGAGAAATTGTGTTTTCAGGCTTCTAGTTTTATTGTATCAGGGAGAGAATAAAAGGGTTGATATGGAATAAGTTTCAATAGATTATATTGAATATAATTACATTATTCAATAGAATTGAATATAATGAATAATTGATTATATTGAATACAATTATTATATACCTGGCATATACCTCTTCTACTAGCATTCTTTATCATCTTACTCTGCTTTAAAAATTCATACAATTTACCACTATTTGTTTATTGACTACCTCCCTCCTCCCATCAGAACATAAATTCTATAAGAGCAGGGGCTTTATCTGTCTTGTTTGCTGCTGTCATCTCCAGTAGTCAGAATAGTACCTGGCATCAGTATGATAGCATACTGAGAGAGGAGGGGCCGTAAGAGTGACTGCCTCAGTGGAAAGGAATATTTTATCACTGACATTGTTTAGAATTGCCAGTGCATGCTGATAATAAAGAACAGAATGACTTGTAGTTACTTTTACTACTGTTTTCTAATTTTCTGCAGACAGTGCATTCTTTTACGTGAGGTTAAAGATTAACAAAATCCTTTCTCCATCTCTAAGGACAAATTTGAACTTGGGTTAACTTTCTAGCTCAGATTCTCCGAAATTTGACAAAGAAAAAGGTCAACTTGTTAGTAGACAGCGTTTCTTATGGTAAAAATGGTCTCTGAATAGTAACTTGCGTATGGAATAGAAGGGATTACAAGTGAATCCATAACGGAAAGCCAGGCTTTGGGCTTCCATGAATGTGGTGACATTTGAAACTGGGCATTTCCTTGTAGGGACTCTGGAAACTGCCTAAGATTGTTATAAGAAATACTGATTTCTATGTAGGGCATGGTGCTTTTATGCTGATGGCTCTCATACTCTCCTAGTAGAACTCTTGTTCCTTGTACCTAAAATGTTACTTGAAGAACAAAGAGAACAGTTGGATGGCTGTGTGAAGTACTAAGATGACTGGTCCCACTGAAGAAAGCCTGATGCTCCCCTCCTGAATGCTGAGTTTCCTTTTTAATATCTCAGGAAACTGGTTCAAGGTATAGATTATTCATATCTTGTAAGTCTGATGTTTAGTTAAGAGAACCTCTGGTGGGTATTTCAGCATGTAACCGATGCTCAACAAACATTTATTGAGCAAATACATGAGGTTGGAAATGTATTACCACAATTATTTAATTACTGGATGCTATTACTTAAATTTTAACATGCACAGTTTGTCAAAATTAATAAATGTCTACACCAGCTATTCTGTGTGAGTTATAGTTTGCAACTCTGGCTTCCCAATTTTAAAATAATTCCTTTATCCTGAATAAGCTCACGGAGTCACAAAATACAGAGCAGGTTCTGAGTGAGTCTACATAGACATCTTGTATGGCATTCTTTGGGTTGCCTAAGGCTACTGTTCTGCTTATCAATATACCACACTGGATTCAAGAGGTGGCATTTGTGAAGCCATACATATCAGGAGAAGTCAGAACTAATACTTAAGTGGAGCTTGTGCTGTGAGTGAGTAAATTATAGACTTGTCACATTAATATACAAATGTAATTACTTTTGGCCTCTTTGAAATAAATGAATAATTTTTTTATTATTGTTTTCTGGCTATCTGAGGATCTCAAGCCTTCATGAGAGATACTATGCTTTATTTATCTCTTTTATCTCTAGTTTCCAGTATAGTGTCTGGCATAGAAGTACTCAATAAAAACTATATGGTGACAGAGAGTCATAAATTTAATAACAGCTAACTTTGGATGGAAGTAGGGAGGAATGTTGGAGCTTCCCTGGTAGCTCAGCTGATAAGGAATCTGCCTGCAATGCAGGAGACCCCAGCTCGATTCCTGGGTTGGGAAGATACCCTG
This sequence comes from Giraffa tippelskirchi, assembly GCF_054371585.1. Lineage (NCBI taxonomy): Eukaryota > Metazoa > Chordata > Mammalia > Artiodactyla > Giraffidae > Giraffa > Giraffa tippelskirchi. The sequence continues at coordinate 139,255,771 of NC_137281.1, read as the reverse complement.
GAGGAGGGCATGGCAACCCATACCAGTATTCTTGCTGGGAGAATCCCCATGGACAGAGGAGCCTGATGGGCTAGTCCATGGTGTTGCAAAGAGTTGAACACGACTGAGCAACTAAGCACAGCACAGGGAGGAATGTCAAACTACACAGAACTAGAGATCTTGGAATTTAAAAGCATTATTCCCTTGGAAAACCATGTAAGCACAGCAGGCCAGAAAACGTAGGGAAAGAGAGTCACACAGGATCTAGCAAAGCCTCTTCAAAGATAATCAAGTCTATGGGGGCAGGGAACTAAAACTACAAAATCTTTAAATCCTACCATGTATGTACCATCTCTAGTCTCATCCTGTCACTATTCCCTACTACTAATAAATAGTTTTAATAAAGAGTATAAAAGGTCGCTTACAAAATACTGCCAATGTACTCTGGGGGAGTAACTGAGAATCCAGACCTACAAAGTCATTAGGAGGAAAACAAAAAATGTAGCTTAAACAAAGATGCCTAATAAATAGTTGTCTATTAGTTTGCTCATTCTACCTAGCTTTCCTAAACCCCATGAAGTCACTTAGATGCACAAAGCATATACATAAATCTCAAATAAGAACAGTTCATTAAGTCAATCAGTTGAACAGAAATTTCTTTCTGATGCTAAACATAGTGTTGGTTGATCCTAAAGACAGAAAATCGTCACTGTGTAGATGAACTGAAAAGAACGTTTCTTTTGGGTCAGTCAATAGTTTCAGGGAATGACTAGTACACCTATACTGGGAAGTAAACAGATGTAGAATGCTGATTTATCTCTCCATTATCAAAACAAAATATTCTTTTCTTCTATTCTTTCCAAAAGAGCTATAAGGGCAATAGACCCTTGAAAATGTCCATTTCCAAGTCTAAGAAATGAAAAACAATGGTAGCAAATGGCTTATTTTCAGAACGTTAGAGATTAAAAGAGAGATTAAAAAAAATCCTATAAATCTTTTTAAAAATAGTATAAGATCTTAAGGAATAACTTGAAAAAAATCTCAGTAGTTTCTGATTCTGCTTTTAGGCTTTGAATTTCCAGCAGATTCACTTTTCAGTATTCCTAGTTTGGCCTTATAGCCTCCAATTGAAGTTCTGTATAACCTAAGCAAAGAGGGAACAGAAAGTTTTTCAAAAGTTCTCAGATTACTGACTAAATTTTCCTTCCTAAATTAGAACTGAAATGACATTTTGACATATTCTGAACAGCATACCACTAGAGATGCTATCTTTAGAGAGAAAAATGATTTTCAAATCCTTCCTGGTGACTAAAGATCACATGGAATGTTAAGCAAGAAAAAGGGCTAGCCATGGTGTCCCAATTCACTGAATTACTTCTCACACAGAGGTGGCCCATCATCTCAGCAGCAGAGCAGGCATGATTCACCATACCAGTAGCCTAAGTACTAGGTTTGCACAGGTGAATATCTACAGCTAGCAGTCAACATTCTTTGTTTATATGTACTGAGTGTGTGGAAAGCCATTGGTTGTAATATTTCATTCTAGTAAATGGAAGGGGACACTTCTTAATATATAATTTCTAGTTCTTCCTTTTCATCTTCTGTACTTGAACTATCCCGAGGCCAATTTATTATTCCCTTGTTATAGAAATGTGGTAAGATCTATAATCCTTAATATTCTATTCATAATATAGAACACAGAATGTCAGAAATGCTTTTCTCTGAAAGTCCCACGACCCCCTTCCCTTGCCCAAACCTGCCCCTCCCCCTGCCTTTTTTACCTCGTTCCCTGTTGACATGACTGCAACCACTGGAAACTTATTAACTTCCACCTCTGTAACACCTACAGTTGCCAGAAGACCAATCTCTGAGGGGCCCATGTGGGTTCCTTTGGCCAAAACGCATTCCCCTCTTTTAATGTCATGGCCAATGGGTCTGAAAATCAAAGCAGAACCGTAAGCAGTATGACTAAGAACAATATTTTCTCAACTCAGAGGGAAACTTTAGTGTCAGAGAAAGAGGACACTCAAAGGGGAAAAGGGGAAATGAGGCATGGAACAGAGTACTAAAATGAAGAGATTTTAAAAACTCTATGCTTTTTTAATTAAAAAAATTTAAATCACACAATGGAAGACAGAAATAGATTTGTATCCATTGCTGTTAAACAGGAATATGCTACTTTATGTTTGAAAATTATTTTACAAATTGCTTTGTACACATTATAGTCAAAAACACCAACTGCAAACTTTCTTTGGTGTAAGGCAGGCATTTATATGAAAATATCTAGTGCCATTCCAGAGCTTGTTACCATTGTGGTGAAGAGAATAATGCTAATGAGGTTACAGCCATGGAGATAATTTCCATCAGATCACTTAGACTAGTCTAGTTCTGTGGCCACCCCATTCACTTTGTCCCCATAGGAGCGGAAGAAGTGTAGCTTTGTTACAAAATGTTGAGTAAATTAGGACTAATGGAATCAGGGCAAACATATTCAATCATGAGAAAAATCATCTGAAGGATACACACTACTTATAATAAGACAGTAGTCTCAACTTTGTATATAAAGAGTAGCACATTATTCCATTATTATTGGTAGTTGAGGAGGGGCTTTCAGCTAATTATATAAATACTCAATTTTGAAAGTATCTGTGTTAGTATCAAATTCTCAGTTACCTAGGGGTAAGGATGGGAAATTCTGGATTATCTAGAAATAGGATCAACTATGGATTATGCAGGTTCATGACTCTGCCTCCTTCTCATGTTGCTCTTGAATAAATCATTTGCCTTTACTAACTTCATAAAAAAGTAGGTAGGGCAGACATGGGATATATAATTTAGAAAGATTATTTTTCTACTGGTTAAAATCCCTGAAAGCTAATGGTTAATTGAGCTGTGAATTTATATTAGCCATGCTCTCCTGAGTTCATGATCATGGTAGAAACAAAAGTTGGCTATACATTCTATGTGTTATGAACTTACCTGATATCCTGGCCTGGCCGAGCTTGCACCAGAATTCGTACTTCAAGCTCCTCAGTGCCCTATGGTAACAGCAAGTCATGTAATTTCAAACAGAGCAATCTGACTGAATTTTGATCAATAGAATTTAGCTATTCAGATGCTTTCAATATCAGATAGGCTCAGAATATATAAAGATACAGAGGAACAGGAAATCCTTTGTGAAATCCTTTGAACATGATGAATTTCTACTATAGGTTCCTGAAATATCAGGCTTGATCCCAAAGAATAAGGAAACATTTTCACTGATTCTCATACTTTTAAAAAATGTCCCAATTCAAATATTGACTCATACTTTGTAAATCGCATTCTCAAGGAAAAACATATATATATATACAGAGAGAGAGAGAGACCTCTACCCTAATAGATACAGTGAATGTATGTGGAGGTAACTATTCTGTTCCCATAAATCATGGGTTCAATACTATGCCAAGATTCCTGAATATCTGTAGAAATTTCAGTGAGGGACTTACAGTTTGCCTGGTAGTAGATTTCTATAAATTAATGGTGATCATAATTTTTACATTTATGAACTGTGACTAATATTGTGATATTGGAACTGTGTCTTGTCATCTGGCAGAGCATGTTCTGGATTTCAATGCTCTGCTGGCTTCCTTGATGCCAATAAATTTGTTGGGCAGTTTTAACAGCAGGACAATGTGACCTGTATGCCAAAAGTTGAATTTTATAAGCCTTACTTGTGGGAAGTAAGCACTTGTAGGTGATAAAAAGGAAAATCCTCAAATGACAAAAAGAGGGTATGTTTCAGCATGGCCAAATTTTACTATATACTCAGTCTGGGAGAATATATTTTGTCATTTATTCTTGTATTAAAAAATACAAGATATCTTAAGCTTCTTCACAAAACAAAATCAGTAAACCCTCCACTGAAACTTTTATTCCTGACTGATTCTCTGGATTCAATAACTGCCAGTAGTTTCAGTGAGATAAAGGCCTACTTAGAACAGAGTCCTTTCTTTTAGGAAATAGAGGGGGAACTGACATAAATTTAATGTTTCCTGACTGAAATTTGGTGGCACAGATTTTCCTGAACTATAGAAAACCAGAGCTGAAAGGGCCATTTGGTTTAAATGCTTAGCTTAGTGAAGTATTCAAGAACTTGCCCAAGTGTTCTTTGTTAAATTCTTCTCTATTAAAATTTTCACATTTTATCATAAGCTCATCTTGATAGCAAATTTCTCAGCTAGATGGTAGGACAACAGTTAATATCATTGCTCTTTTATCTTGAGGTAGTTTCTTTCCTTGCTTGCAAATGCAACTTCTTGGCTCAAATGTGGTTCAAATTCTGCTGTAATCCCAGTAATGGTCATAAAAACAATTTCTATAATAAAAGGTTTTCAAGCCTAAGGCAACTCCTTATTCACTATACACTACAATGTAAGGTCCTAACATAAAAAAATTGGGCTAATCTCATAAACATTGCAGAAAACGGGCATGACTTATAATATTGCCACAGGAATGAAGCCATAAGACCTGGTAACGACGTACATCATCGGATTCCCTGATAAGTTCAGTATCTTCCACTTGTACTACTGCATCAGCACCACAGGGGATTGGAGCACCTGTTGTAACCCGCATGACTTGTCCTGGCATTACTGTCTGAGTTGGCTGGAAATAGAAACACACAAGAAAGAGCTGATACTTTGCTCCTGCCAAGGAAACTCTTGCAGATGTAACAGTTTTTGAAACAAACTATAAAAGGAAGATCCCCTGGAGAAGGGAATGGCTACCCATTGCAGTATTCTCGCTTGGAGAATCCCATGGACAGAGAAACCTGGTGGGCTGCAGTCTACAGGGTCACGAAGAGCCGGACATGATTGAGCGACTAACACTTTCTTTTTTTTTCACTTTCATAAAAGGAGAGTCTTATAGTCTTATTCATTTTGGGAAAATATAATAAAAGTCAAACAGGTACACTCACACCAAAGAGGTTTTCACTTGACTTAAGGTGATGACTATCAGATGTTTTTCTTGGTGCCCTGCTTTCTTTTTGAAGAACTGCCACTTATATTTGCCACTACTGTCTCTCACTCAGTGTGAATTTTCTTAATATATGTAAAGTGATATGAGAGTCTTTAAAAAAATGCCATGCAATATGATTTTTATGAATGACAATTATGAAAAACCAGCATGTTGATCATTTGCTGAAGTTCCAATGTTTGGGAAATATAGTACTTTATTAACCAACATTTTGGTTAAATAAAGGCAAACCAGAAAAATTTTAACTATTGTTCTTGAAAATCTTTATAAAATATATTAGTGTACGATGCAATTAATAATAAAAGTCTAGCAAATATAATTATATAATCTAAAAAACCTGTACATTTTAAAATGGTTAAGATGGTACATTTTATGTTACACACTTTTTACCACATTAAAAAAAAAAGGAATGATTAAGGAAAACTATCCTTCCACTAAATACACAATCAAAGTAAAACTGGAAATTCATTTGTTAGAAAAGCCTTTAGAAGCTTATTTCTATAATGTTATTTCTGTAGATAATGTAACCAATAGCTAATATTTGTGGAATACTCAGTCTATGCTAGGCTTAGTGTTAAGTGCATTATTATGTTTCAGAATATGAGCTCTATAAAGACAGAAATTTGTTTCATTTTCTGTTTGCCTCTTTAGATCACATCATCATTTTCTATCCTGTGCTGTGGCATAGAGGCTGATCTCTGCCAATTGTTTCAACCAGGTTCCCATAGCACTGGCTTCTGGTTAAGTTCAATCCGTGGGAGGGCCCAACAAGAGACTCACTGGAGAAAACCCTGATGCGGGGAAAGACCAAGGGCAGGAAGAGAAGCGGGTTGGAGAGGACGAAATGGCTGGATGGCATCACTGACTCAATGGACATGAGTTTGAGCAAATGCTGTGAGATAGAAAGACAGGGAAGACTGGCATGCTGCAGTCCGTGGGGTTGTAAAAACTTGGACAGATGTACTGATTGAACAACGAGACTAGAGGGTAGGAGAGAGAGAGAAGTACAATTTTTATTCCCTGTGCTCTTTCCCTGCTGGGTTGCAGTTTGATGATGGCTATGTCATATCTAATAGCACTGATGCCACAATTCCTATTAGGTGGCCGTCTCCCATAGCTATCAATCTCCCCAGGTCCAGGTACCACTATCTCTTTGCCCCTTCAGACCTAAAGGTGGGAATGAAATCCTACTGTTGCTAGCACCTGAATGTTTCACATTCCTTTGTTCAGTTCAGTTCAGTCGCTCAGTCGTGTCTGACTCTTTGCGACCCCATGAATTGCAGCACGCCAGGCCTCTCTGTCCATCACCAACTCCCGGAGTCTACCCAAACCCATGTCCATTGAGTCGGTGATGCCATCCAACCATCTCATCCTCTGTCGTCCCCTTCTCCTCCTGCCCCCAGTCCTACCCAGCATTAGGGTCTTTTCCAATGAGTCAACTCTTCGCATGAGGTGGCCAAAGTATTGGAGTTTCAGCTTCAACATCAGTCCTTCCAATGAACACCCAGGATTGATCTCTTTTAGGATGGATTGATTGGATCTCCTTTAATTCTGTCTATATCTTCAGTAGAGTACTTGCATTCATCTTTAATCACTCCCTTTGCAGACATATTTATTGCTCTATCACCCCAAAGCCTAGAGAGTATCTGGCACAAAGTGGCAGTCAATAAATATTTCCAGAATGAATGAATAAGCATGCATGATCTCATTATCATAACAACTACACGAAGCATGTAATCCTTCTTGGCTTACAATTCCAGTGATCTCATTAATTTTTTCCAACAAGTCACTGGAGAATGATTCTTGAGATCAGATCTGGCATTGAGCTACATACTTTATATCCTCTTATTCTGATATTTGAATAAGAGACATTTCAGGTTTATTCAGAAATATTATATTCTAATGTAAACAAATGTTCAAACTACTGCACAACTGCACTCATCTCACACGCTAGCAAAGTAATGCTCAAAATTCTCCAAGCTAGGCTTCAACAGTATGTGAACTAAAAACTTCCAGATGTTCAAGCTGGATTTACAAAAAGCAGAGGAACCAGAGATCAAATTGCCAGCATCTGCTGGATCATAGAAAAAGCAACAGAGTTCCAAAAAAACACCTACTTCTGCTTCATTGACTATGCTAAAGCCTTTGTGTGGATCACAAAAAAACTGTGGAAAATTCTTAAAGAAATGGGAATACCAGACCACCTTACCTGCCTCCTGAGAAACCTGTATGCAGGTCAAGAAGCAACAGTTAGAAATGGACATGGAACAATGAACTGGTTCCAAATTGGGAAAGGAGTACATGAAGGCTGTGTACTGTCACTCTGCTTATTCAGCTTATATGCAGAGCACATCTTGTGAAATGCTGGATGGATGAAGCACCAAATGGAATCAAGATTGCCAGGAGAAATATCAATAACATCAGATATGCAGATAACACTACTCTTATGATAGAAAGTAAAGAGGAACTGAAGAGCCTCTTGATGAAAGTGAAAGAGGAGAGTGAAAAAGCTGGTTTAAAATTCAACATTCAAAAAACGAAGATCATGGGATCTGGTCCCATCACTTCACGGCAAATAGATGGGGAAACAATGGAAACAGTGACAGACTTTATTTTGCTGGGCTCCAAAATCACTGCATATGGTGACTGCAGCCATGAAATTAAAAGATGCTTGCTCCTTGGAAGAAAAGCAATGACAAAACTGAAAACTGAAACTCTCTCAATAGTGTCCAACTCTTTGAGTCCCCATGGACTATACAGTCCATGGAATTCTCCAGGACAGAATACTGGATTGGGTGGCTGTTCCCTTTTCCAGGGGATCTTCCCAACCCAGGTGTTGAACCCAGGTCTCCTGCATCGCAGGCGGATTCTTTACCAGATGAGCTACCAGGGTTTGTCTGACAAACCTAGACAGCATATTAAAAAGCAGACATTATTTTGCCAACAAAGGTCCATATAGTCAAAGGTATGGTTTTTGCAGTAGTCACGTATGGATGTGAGAGTTGGACCATAAAGGAGGCTGAGTGCCGAAGAATTGATGCTTTTGAACTGTGATTTTGGAGAAGACTCTTGAGAGTCCCTTGGACTGCAAGGAGATCAAACCAGTCAATCCGAAAGGAAATCAATCCTGAATGTTCATTGGAAGGACTGATGCTGAAGTTTAAGCTCCAATACTTTGGCCACCTGATGTGAAGTGCTGACTCATTAGAAAAGACCCTGATGCTGGGAAAGACTGAAGGCAGGAGAAGAAGGGGACAACAGAGGAGGAGAAGGGGATGATAGAGGATGAGATGGTTAGATGGCATCACCAACTTGACACGAATTGGAGCAAGCTCCTGGAGATGGTGAAGGACAGGAAAATCTGGTGTGCTGCAGTCCACGGGGTCGCAAAGAGTTGGACATGACTGAGTGACTGAACAACAACAATACTGTAATTTTCTACCAAGATAATGCATAAAACTAAAACAAAAAAAAGCTTAGGGCCCAATGCATTAATTTGTTTTTTCAGCAACAGATACTGCTTATTATCTGGTACATTTTTTAATTCACTAAACATGACCATTTTGCAGCGTAGTGATTATTTTATGAAAAGCGTGAATGTTTTGATATATTTGTTTTTTAGTAGAGGTACGTGTTAATGTCAAAACTATCTTATGAGCTTGTGCAATTAAAATATTTAATACAGACTTAAAGACTTTTTCCTGCTGCAAGTGCCTTTTTGGGAAAGTGAATCCCAAAGTGAGTTACAGGTAGTTGCTTCTTAAGCTGAAGTGTGTTAGCCTGCAGGCTGCCTCAGTTTAGTCTGGATAAATGTACCATACTATGCAAATTTACTTTAAGTTTTACTGTGGTTATACCTGTAACTTTCTCTACTTCTTGGCTTAAACTAAGTCTTAAGAAGTGTTTTTTGGGAAAGACTAGAGAACTCTTCAAGAAAATTAGAGATACCAAAGGAACATTTCATGCAAAGATAGGCTCGATGAAGGACAGAAATGGTATGGACCTAACAGAAGCAGAAGGTATTAAGAAGAGGTGGCAAGAATACACAGAAGAACTGTACAAAAAAGATCTTCATGACCCAGATAATCACGATGGTGTGATCACTCACCTAGAGCCAGACATCCTGGAATGTGAAGTCAAGTGGGCCTTAGAAAGCATCACTACGAACAAAGCTAGTGGAGGTGATGGAATTCCAGTTGAGCTATTTCAAATCCTGAAAGATGATGTTGTGAAAGTGCTGCACTCGATATGCCAGCAAATTGGGAAAACTCAGCAGTGGCCACAGGACTGGAAGAGGTCAGTCTTCGTTCCAATCCCAAAGAAAGGCAATGCCAAAGAATGCTCAAACTACCGCACAATTGCACTCATCTCACATGCTAGTAAAGTAATGCTCAAAATTCTTCAAGCCAGGCTTCAGCAATACGTGAACTGTGAAATTCCGGATATTCAAGCTGGTTTTAGAAAAGGCAGAGGAACCAGAGATCAAATTGCCAATATCCGCTGGATTATCGAAAAAGCAAGAGAGTTCCAGAAAAACATCTATTTCTGCTTTATTGACTATGCCAAAGCCTTTGACTGTGTGGATCACAATAAACTGTGGAAAATTCTGAAAGAGATGGGAATACCAGACCATCTGACCTGTCTCTTGAGAAACCTGTATGCAGGTCAGGAAGCAACAGTTAGAATGGGACATGGAACAACAGACTGGTTCCAAATAGGAAAAGGAGTACGTCAAGGCTGTATATTATCACCCTGCTTATTTAACTTATATGCAGAGTACATCAAGAGAAACGCTGGGCTGGAAGAAACACAAGGTGGAATCAAGATTGCCGGGAGAAATATCAATAACCTCAGATATGCGGATGACACCACCCTTACGGCAGAAAGTGAAGAACTAAAGAGCCTCTTGATGAAGGTGAAGGAGGAGAGTGAAAAAGTTGGCTTAAAGCTCAACATTCAGAAAACTAAGATCATGGCATCTGGTCCCATCACTTCATGGGAAATAGATGGGGAAACAGTGGAAACAGTGTCAGACTTTATTTTTTTGGGCTCCAAAATCACTGCTGATGGTGACTGCAGCCATGAAATTAAAAGACGCTTACTCCTTGGAAGGAAGGTTATGGCCAACCTAGATAGCATATTTAAAAGCAGAGACATTACTTTGCCAACAAAAGTCCGTCTAGTCAAGGCTATGGTTTTTCCAGTGGTCATGTATGGATGTGATAGTTGGACCATAAAGAAAGCTGAGCACCAAAGAATTGATGCTTTTGAACTGTGATGTTGGAGAAGACTCTTGAGAGTCCCTTGGACTGCAAGGGGATCCAACCAGTCCATCCTAAAGGAGATCAGTCCTGGGTGTCCATTGGAAGGACTGATGTTGAAGCTGAAACTCCAATATTTTGGCCACCTGATACAAAGAGCTGACTCAGTGGAAAAGACCCTGATGCTGGGAAAGATTGAGGGCAGGAGGAGAAGGGGATGACAGAGGATGAGATGGTTGGATGGCATCACTGACTCAATGGACATGGGTTTGGGTTGACTCCGGGAGTTGGTGATCGACAGGGAGGCCTGGTGTGCTGCGGTTCATGGAGTTGCAAAGAGTCAGACACGACTGAGTGACTGAACTGATACTGAATGCTAATCAACAGGACCAAATGGTAAGTGACTAAGATCAAGTATTTTGTACACCAATAAACCATGTTGAAAATAAAGTGGATGCAGTGGCACCCTAGCTCTCAAGCATATGTACTTTCAATAAGTGAGCAATTTGGCTTTTGCAAGATCTCTGAGATTGCTTTAAAGTGTGTATGTGTATGATACATCCATTATAGATAAAATATATCCCAGGTAATTTGAGGAAAAACCCTGTTTTCTTGTATAGTGTTGATCTTTTTTCCCTATCATACTTTTATGAGAACTTTCAAGAACCTAGCAATTTTTAAATTTCACAACTTTTCCTGTGCTTCTAGTTTTCAGTTGGAAGTCATAACTAGTAATACAGTTTAAGGGTCCATAAGGTTCTTAACAATCTACTACCTATGCCTAAGTATACTAGGCTGTGACTGCCACAAACACTACTAGGTCTTGACTTACACTATTCTCTCTGCTTGGGATGGTCCTTTTTCATTTCTGTTTTTGTAAAAACTCTCTTATGCCCAGCTCCAAAGTCATCTTCCTAACCGTTCTAGGACAAAATGCTTAACCTCTCTATTGTTTTCCACAGCACATGACTGACAGCATCAGTTTAACACTTAATATATTGTATTATATTTAGTTGTTTATACTCTGTCTCTGCCACTAGATATAAACTGTTCAGAGTATTAATCATGTATTAATCTACTTTATATCCCTACAACCTAGCAGAGTGCTTGGTACAAACTGCAGGTATGCTTGATAAATGTTGGATAGACTCAACTGAGGATCAGAGAAGTATTCCTTGAATAATTACTACTTTGGAGTTTTGTTAAAAAATGGATGCTTTAGATGTCCATTGTTGATGGATATCTATACCAAGAGGTCAAGTAAGTTATGAGATCACAATGTAAGTTATTTATAAAAAAAAGGGGACCCAAGACTAGTTGTTCTTTTTGTCAGGAAAACAGTCATGAAGACGGAAATCAGCCTGTGTATAGCATGGACAGGGATCTAATTACTGTAGTGCTAGGCTCAGATTCAGAGCTCTGTACACATACTCCTTGGTAGAGGTGAGGGAGCTAGGGTTGCCACCATTAGCATCATCTGCTCCTGTATACTTCCTAAACTCCTCTCTATCTTTAGTACATATGGGAGGACATGCTAAGGCGTGGGACATAGCTTTTGCTCAACTGCTCTATTTATTATTTCCTCCTTTATTTTTATACAATGCTTATGAGTACTTGGTGACAGCAGAAAAGTGTGCTGGTCTTTCTCTGATTCTAGTCAATAAGGAAAGAGCTGTTTTAATCAACTTTCACAGTTCACTAGATTAACATATGCTCTCTATTTCCCACTGTACAAAATGATGCCTACAGTATACTCTAAGTTTGAAACTGTTAGACACTTGTAAACTACTGGTCTAAGATGCAAACTGTTTGTTCCCAAACTTGTTTGTACCAGTTTGTGGCACTAGCTGCTACTGAATCAAGTTATTTAAGTAAATATTCCATAAACAAATGATATACGAGGGTAAAAAGAGTTCTATTTTTCCTGAAAAAATTAAGCTAAACCTTTGGAACATCTCATTTAAAAAAGTCTGCTAAAAAAGAACTCCTGTCAAATTAGGTGTAGGTGAAACAACTGTAAAAAGTACTGTAAAAATATAATAAAAATCTAGAAGGAGTCTATACTTAGACACCGTGCAAAAGTCCTTAAATCTTCTTCCACTTTAAAGAAACCAACACTGGAAATCCCATATAATGCCTTGTGGGTACAATAGAAACTCAAATAGTAGATACTTATTAAAAGAAAAGCCTTGGCTCTCCATCAGATTAATGACAAATAAATGTTCATTTATTTAATTTAAATTTATATTTATTTTAAAAGACAATTTGCCACTTGTAACTTATTTCCAATCAAATGACCAATTACTAGTATCAAAAGCAGTAAGAGGACTTCTATTGTACGTCCACCATGGCCCATTAGTACTTCATTTTTTTTTTTTAGTACTTCATTTCTTAATAGAAATATATGTATACCTGTACTCTGGTTAGCTCCCTAATGAGTAAAATTAATCAAAATGATTAGCAAGAAAGATTAAATAATTTGCTTCTTCTAAGTTTTCCTCTTTGTAACACGAGTTGGGGAAAAGTCTGAGAAAACCACTTAGAAATTATAGCTCTATTAATAACATTAATGTTTATACTAGAAGAAAGATTTATCCAATCACAGGGCTGGAAAATGCTTGTGGGGCATGTCTGTGAGATATACTAATAACACTATGTTCACGCTGCATATGACTAGATGCAGGTTCTTTCAGTTAAGAAAGAATTCATTTGATTCTTTCTCAGGGGAATCATCATTTCATTTCTTTGATGACCCATTTAATCCTTCTCTAAGATTTCCATAAAAACAATGGCAGAAGTTTAGGATTAGACTCTGAAAGTCCATGAAACTAAAATCTTTAGGGCCTTTTTCAGGCCTATGAATCTCACCTGTTCACCAGCTTGGGATTCTCCAATGATGAAACGATCTCCTGGGCCATCAGCAGCTGTGAGATGAACACAACCAAGAATAATCATCAGAATGCACCTATGGCAAGGAATAAGAACCTAGTCTTGGAATTCTAAAAGTTGACTCAAATGATTAGGTAAGGCTTCAGGAAACTGGAACACTTTTCTGATCTCCTAGTTTAGAAAAAAGTTTTGTTACTATAATACTAGTTAGATAGTTGGTATACACAACTTACAAGTACCAACAGAAGTGGTTCTAAATGTGCCTTTTCCTGGTGTCTCTGGAGACAGTCTTCTTCTTGTTCCATAATTTCCACTCTTGCACTTTTAAACAGGAAGTTCTTTTAGTCTATCCTCCTAAATAAAAGGGTATGTATGTGTGATGTGTGTGTACACACTCGCAGAGACTTATACATGAATTAGGAAGAACATCTATTCTTCATTTGATGCTTGAAGGAAATGAGTTACAGAATGAAGTAACTCAGGTAGAAAGGTACCTTTAACAAGTGATAGTGATAGAGCTAGGATTTGAAAAACTCACACCCTGAATTTCCAATACAACATTATTTTTTCATGAAGGATCAAAATGCTGATAAAAAAACAAAATTCATAGGCAGTGCTGCATCACAATTTCTACTGACTACTTATTTTTAAACTGGAAGAAAACACTTTCAGAATTGAGATGGAGAAAACTTCTTATCCAGTTTTTTTCCACATACAGTAGAGTAATGGCTGGATGAAAAAAATACTCCTGAAGATAAATGTATTTAAAAGGGTTTTCTTCACACACATGATGCGGATTTCAGACCAATACTACTGGCAAGGCAATATGTACCTAATGAATTTTATGATCATGACCATTACCTCCTTGTAATCGGCATACAGCAAGGGTCTGGGGGCACACGCACAGCAAAGATAACACTATTTATATGAATATTTTAATCATATTTGCAGCCATGTTTATAAATAATAAAAAGCATTTTCCCTCTTTTAGAGAGGAGATATAAAATTCACTGTTTCTTTATGTGACTGCAAAGCAGTATTTTTTCTAAAGGCTTATATATACAAAACTGTTTATAAGTCACTCTTTTTGTATAGCTGGCTTTGGTTAACCTAATGTGAAGAGGAACAAAAATTAACATTAGGTGTCTTCTACTTACTAGATGTTGTATCTTGTGCTTTTTAGACTTTGTCTCAGTTAATAAACTCCTGGCTTTCTGGTGTTTTTTGGAATCCTACTGTATTAATATTTTCAGTGTTTACTTGTAAAAAAGAGACTACTGCAGTTTTCTTGAATGGCATTCTTATTATGCTGCTTTCATGGGTTCTTTTTGCTTTTTAAATGAAACAATTTAAAGCAGAGAAATCACTACTTCAACAATTATCAACATTTTACCAATTTTGTTTCAGCTATACCCATACTCAGTATTTTAAAACTAATCGTAATTTTCTTACTTTAGAAAATTAAGAAGTTAATTATCTTTCGGAGTTTTGCACTAATTGCATCTCAAATCTGAATAAACATTTTTATTTTTCTGCTAGAGATATTATCAGCTTTCTGCCTCCCCATAAGCAACCTAGATGCTTTCTTTTCTTGCCTCTTGAACAAGAGGAAATTAGCATGGTTTTAGAGTAAAAGTTGAATCTGAATCCTGGTTCTGACTATTATTAGTCTCAGGACTTTCAGCAAATTACTAAAACCTTCTCTACACTTCAGTTTGCCTGTTGATAAAAATGGGAATAACCACACTTTAAAATAGTACCTTTTAAGGCTTTATATTCTTTCATTTATTCACTGAATTTCTACTGAGTGTCTTCTATGCCATAAGTATCATACTAGATGATGGGACAGAGTAGAGAGTAAAACTAGCTGTTGTTGTGTAGTCACTAAGTTATCTCCAACTCTTTTGCAACCTCATGGAGTGTAGCCCCCCAGGCTCCTCTGTCCATGGGATTTCCCAGGTAAGAAGACTGGAGTGGGTTCCCATTTCCTTCTCCAGGGGATCTTCCTGACCCAGGGGTCGAACCTGTGTCTCCTGTATTGTAGGCAGATTCTTTATGACTGAGCTACCAGGGAAACAGAAGTAAAACTAGATACTGTCTCTATTTTAATGCAGTGTCAATTTGTTGCAATGTTTTACACAAATAGAGGTGGGCTCTAAAATCATCTTGTAAGCAATTTTTTTAATAAAAATAGAAAATATATTTTATCACAAATGGTAAAGATGAATATTATTTCAAGAAACTTATTTTGTTTATATATATGCATGCATATATATATACATGTATATGTATATCCTTGGTTTGTGATGTTTAATGTATTTAGTGCCTGTTTTTTTATGGGTGTTGTGAAACCAAAACTCTTAAAGCCACTGAGGTAGTGAGGGAGATAGATTTTAATGTTAATCAAATAGCCACATTAATGAATATACAAATATAAATTAAGAGAACCACTCTAAAGGAAAGGAACACAATTTAATGAGAGCATACATTGAGAGTACCTGAACTACCCTGGAGGGTCAGGGAAAGCCACCTTGATATAAAGGATTTATGATTTGAATATGAAGCATAACCCAGAACTAAGTAGGCAAAATTGTGTGTGTGTGTGTGTGTGTGTGTGTGTGTGTGTGTGTGTGTGTGTGTGTGTGTGTGTGTGTGTGTGTGTGTGTGTGTGTGTGTGTGAGGGAGAGGTGGGAGGGGGAGGGAGAGAGAGGAAATGGAAATGGACATGCTGCATCTAAAGATATTCACCTAAAGGAAACAGTATGTGTGAAGGCTCTGGTTCTTGTCCTCCATCTATCTTACAGTCTAGCTACTCTCTCAAGCACCGAGAATACCAAGATGACTCATATTTCAGCTCCATAACATATGCTACTCCCACTGCTTGGCATGTCCTTTCCTTCTCCCTGCCTTCTGGTTAAAAACTTCTTAGCTTTTAGGACTCAGCTCGAGTGCCACCTTCTCTAGGAGGTCATATATGACTTCCTTCCCCTTTCTCTTTTGTTTCCCCAGTGTATGCCTGAAGTAACTCTAATTATGGTTTCTTAATGTATTTGTAATCATTTGCTTATTTGTCTCAGGGAAATTCCTGGTACTTGTTGAAAAATAGGTATTCAGTAAGTGTTCAATATATGAAGTATTCGCAAGTGAGAGAAATGAATGAGTGTGGCTCCTAAGAATCTTTTTAGAAAAATGTATCCATGAAGGAAACAATAAATATTTTCTAATACAAAATGCTGTATTTTGAACGCCTTCCATTTTCTGCTGGTTCATGGTATATTATTTTCTTCAAAATGTGAGTCAACAACATTCACCATCTTTAGCAAGTTTAGAAAGATTGCTCTGATCAATTCCATATAACTTAGGTTATGTCTAACATAGTGCTAAGCTTGTCATTGGTGCTCAGTAAATACTTGTTAAAATAAAGAAATGAACTTTGCGCTTCCATAATACTTAGGAAGTTTGTAAACTGTCTTGTATGCATTAGTATTGTGCTTTGTAAATTTTCTTAAACAATTTTATAAACGTGTATATTTTATCTCTTCAGCTAGATAATAAGCTCTTTTGAGGTAGGGATCACTTCCTTTATTTCTTTTTTGAAATTGTCTGCTCTTCAGTCCTCCTCTTGTTTTCCTGTTTCCCTCTTCACACATTCTAATACACATACACTCAAACGCTCATCTCAATGTTCTGCACAAGTGCTCCAAGCAAATGTCATTATATAATGAGTGGCTAGAGATAATGTGGGGCCAAGCTGGTATAGTGTGTCAGGGAAGCCAACATCCGAAGCAGTCTTTAAGTGAAAGAAGCAAGATGCTTTGTTACCAAGGAAGGTACACTAACTGGGGAGAGAATATGTCTCACTTTAACTAGGTTCTCCACTTTCCTCTGAAAATTTCCACGTGGAAACTATGCCTCTCTGTTGTTGGCTAAGGAAGGTTCAGTCCACCAACATTATAGAAAGTCCCTGACACCAATGGAGGAGTCATTTTTACCATTTCCCTTTTAACAGTGCTTCTCAACTCTTAATGTACATAGAAATCACTTAGAGAGCTTGTTAAAATACAGATTCTGATTCAGTAGGCTGGGATAGGTCCTGAGGTTCTACATTTCTAACAAGCTGATGCTTTTGAAGCTGGTTCAGGGACTACCCTTTTTGAGAAGCAGAGCACTGTAAGACTGAATGGAATCCAAATTCAGACTAATAGAAAACTTAAATAAAAAATTAGTGAACTACAACAGAAGTTCTGATTTTACACCAACAAGGCTTGTTATTTACTATAAAGACAGAAAAGTAATGATCAATCTACCTAACTTGTTGATACTTATTTTAAAAACCTATGAAAGAGATATGTGAAAAAAAACCAAACAAACAGGTTGCTGTGTTCAAGATGAATTCTACCAGCTTGGGTGGGAGGGGGCAGAAGTGGAGATACAGTGGCAGATGAACCTAAAGCTTGGAAAGAAAGAAACTAAATAAGCCACAGTATGCCATTAGAAACAATGGATGGATTGCAAGGATTTCTGTAAAGGCTTAGACTCTTTCCACCGCCCCCCCACCAATTCTGGCATTTCGGTTAACAGCTTTTCTTTTATATTTTGCAACTGTAGAATTTAATTTGAAGGAAGTGATAAAAGCAATATAAACCAAATCCTAACAGCAAATGCACTGTGTAAGCAATTTATAATGCTTAATGCTAGACCCTGAAGCTAATTCCACTTCCATCTTTTAAATATGAAAACACTTTTAGTCTTGTTCACCTCTTTAGTTGAAGATCTCTAATTATATCATTTGATATAAAATTGATAGCATTAGATAGCTATTCAATGTGGCAATATACAGAAAATGATCATCCTAAGGCTATTTGCCCTAGAATTATCCCTCTTTTTCATTTTCTAGTTATGTGGGCGCTCTCTTTAAATCTCTTATAGCTATTCACTTATTTTCAGTAACAAAAGTCTCACTGTTTCCACATTAGGGCTGAATAAATAGAGGCCAGAGAGATAGCATAACTTTCAGAGGTCATAGGAAGTCTCTTCAATGGAGGAATAAGGCAGAGGGACTAAGATTTTGTTTACTCTAACTATGGAACCAAACTAAGACTGGTGGATAGGCAACAAGGTAATAGTATTTGTGTGTATACTAAAATTAACATTATAGAAAGAGTTTGGAGTGGTGGCAAGGGTAGATGACGAGACTAACACAACAGGATTAATACTTGCTGCAGTTAGACTGAGGGATTAAATCTGGTGAATTGCTTTGGATTTTAAATCTGCTGCCTGGAAAGCAGGGAGCAAGGAGTAGAACAGATGAATTAGAAGGCATTTCATATTCTTCATCATCATCTTCCAGGAGAAAAATGCCCATATATTGTTAGTATTGGGAAAAGATATATTATTTCCTTAAATATATTATTTTAAGCTTTTTGGAATTAACTAAGATTAATTATTTCAAATTATCTCTCGGCTCACATGAGTAGTGCTCCTATATCATAAGGCTCTCTTCTTCATCCAGTGTCGTACAGTGGAAGACTAAAGGCTGTCAAATGAATTGGAGAACCAGCTACGGCCAAACAGGATTTAACTGGACAAAACAGAAACCCTTAAACAGACTTTTGTGACAGAATAAGAACTAGCTCAAAATTAAAAAGGTTATGTCAAATTTTAGTATGCACTTTAACCTACTGGGAGGAAGTACATAGAATGTTAATAGCTAGATAGTGAGATAATGGGTACTTTTAAAATGTTCTTTTTGATTTTCTATATTTCCATAAGCATGTACTTAATCAGCATGTAAAAAAGAAAAAAAATTTATTAACTTAAAATGCAAAGATTTCTCTTAATTTTCCAGAATTGTTTGCTGCACATGGTTTTTAAAATAATTATCGGCTTGTTTATAATTTTTCCTTTGCCTAAATGATACCTAAACTAATTCTGAAACAATAAGTCTTTCAAATTGAACATTTTCAAGAGCGTGAACTTGGTATTGAGATATCTTTGCCTTTATTAACGAACCAAGAAGCAACTGTGAGACAATGGGCACCCACATCTCTATAGGAGGCCGTGAATGCATCAAGAAGATGGTTAGCTTAATCAGTGTGAAGGGAGAAATAACTCTTCAAAAATATGAATAAAACTATTGTATTGCTTCTAGCTGGTAAATGCTACTTTCATTTTCTCTACTTGTATCTTTCAAATTCACTTCCTCCTCCTCCTGAATGTAGTTTTAGATTTATTAGTTTACATCATCATCGCTTAATTCCTGTCTTCTTTATACTCTATTCTTTCTTATTCTTTAAAAGCTGTTCCTATTTCTTTAGCTATTTGTTATTGTCTTGATTTTTCAACCCACATACCTTAAAGCAAGAGATCCTCCAACTGGTTTGGAGTTTTATCCCACATGTTTCTGAAGGATACTGGCTAATGCTTAGTGATCCAGAGCAAGTTAGGAACCTCTTTACACCTAGAGGGTTAGCAATGGTCACAGGTGCCACGGGTTATTACTGGAAGGCCTAAGGCAAAGGCAGAGGAGAAGAAAAACAGGGAGAATAAAGGGAGTGGGTAGGAAGGAATGGGAGTAAAGGAAGACAGGGTGGAGAGAAGAGGTATAGGAAGTAGAGTGGTAGAGAGCCACAACAGCCTCAAGGCTATTCTTCACCAAAACACTGCCTAGGGGTGGTGTTACAGCACAGAAAAGACTTAGACCATGCCTTTTTGTTCACTGAGAACCTTTGCTGCCTTAATTGTGATGTTGATCATAATTAACCAACCATTCCAACTTTGAAATGTAACCATTTCCACGATGGTTTTCTGTTATGTGTTATGTCTCTGTTATATGTTCCATATCTTAGAGAACTAGCAATACTTCACAGGAAAGAAATAATGTGAATTAGCTGCATGGCAGATTGTCTGTTGAACCTTTTATACTGTGAGATGCCATTTTAAATGTCTCTGTGTGTTTGTGTTTGTGTACATGTGTGAAATAACTAAAAGCACCACCACTTTAAAACAAAAGAATATGATATTCTAAATGGTAATTTTATATATACATTTCTTTGATAGATTCTACAGTTGCAGAAAGGCTCTTTCATTGTTCATGTGGGCTAACTAAAAAAACTAAAAGCAATAGTTTTATACTGAGCTGCTGCTACCTTATGTAAAAATCACAGAACAACATTCTGTTTCAGAATGATTCTGTCTCATATTATTTACTTCCTCACTTTCTCCTACTTTATATT
This sequence comes from Giraffa tippelskirchi, assembly GCF_054371585.1. Taxonomy (NCBI): domain Eukaryota; kingdom Metazoa; phylum Chordata; class Mammalia; order Artiodactyla; family Giraffidae; genus Giraffa; species Giraffa tippelskirchi. Next base: position 139,235,391 of record NC_137281.1, on the reverse strand, counting down.
ACTGAGAATGTAAAAAAAATAGACTTTCTTGTCCCTTTGGTGTTTCATCTGCTGTAGTTGTTCGTTCTACTCTGGAAGTAAGAATTCTTTGTCATTTCAAAGCAATTCAATATGGCTACCAATTAAAAGTTCAGACAGAAGTTACATTTTAGAGGGAATAAGAAAGCAGAGTCAATGAGGCTATCAGAATACTAAAATAATTTCTTTCTGAACAATATTCATCTTAATAAAGATTATAGAAGAAATGAACTTAGAAAAAAAAGGAGGCAGTGGGTATTTGTTATTTGTTTCCAGCTCTAATTTAGATAACATCATCGACTCAATGGACATGAACTTGAGCAAAGTCGGGAGATAGTGGAGGACAGGGAAGCCTGGCATGTTGCAGTCCATGCGGTTGTAATGAGTCGGACACGACTTAGTGACTGGACAATGAAAACAACTAATTTAGAGAGATCAAGCCAAGTTAGGTGCATTTAAGATAGCTTCGTGAGAAAGAATATACTAGGAGGAATTAACCTCTCCATTGTTTTATGAGAATAACAGTTCAGATAATGTTATCCTTCTTTCAGAGATGGTTTAAGTAAATTTGATAATAGTAATAAGATTGATAATAATAGGTACTATTATTAAATGTTAAAAACATTGAGGGCTTTTTTTTACTGCCAGATACTTTAAGACCTTCTACAGTCCCACTTAGTCCTCACAATAACCTGTTGGGGTAAGTATGGTTACAATGATCACAGTTTCATAAACGAGAAAACCAAGGATCAAAAAGTTGAACTGATTTGCTTAAAGTTACACAGATGGAACTGGTACAAGAGCCCAGATCATTCTTTCTTTACTTGAAGTCCATAACTTTAACCATTTGTTCTACCATCTCCAACACAGAAAGATACTCCTAAGAGTTGGTGATGCAACATTGAGGAGATCAGTGAATACATTTAATCACAAGAAAGAGGAAAATATTTTAATGGCTAGATACAGTATAAAAAACAAATCCAAAATGAAGACAGTCAAGTAAAGGACTCCATAAATGATCATTAGAAAGGAACTGGCATTCTTAACAGCTCTGATAAACTGGGGAATGTTTTTAGATGTTTCTTCAACGATGTTAGCCAATATAATATAACCAATAATAGTTTCTAAGCATTTCAGTTGCATTTTCATTTTGTGTTTTCTTCCATTGGACTTTAGGGAGGCAAATGATTTTGCTTTTGAGCTTTATGCCATCCCAGGCAATTCTGAAGGCGTGAACTGCTGGTACCATCTGGAGCTTTGGAGTTCTGAAATATAGGACCTTCTAAGGATTTAGAGGTTTCCCTCACACTTGCTTTCTATGAAGCTCTTACTGATGTTTGAATTTAAAGCAAAAGAAAAAAACTAGCCCACTTTACCCCCATTGTGGGAGTTTGCTTGTCTTCCTTGGACCTATAGATGTTTTCCACTAGAAAACATTTGGAAAACTTCAGACTAAGACTGTCTGCTGTCTGGTATATGTAGAGGCCAAAAGAATTATGGCACAGTGTCTTTATCAATCTCTACATATTTATTTGTGAGTAAGAATTTTCAAGTAACTACAGTACTTTCTCTGAAGTTTTACTCAAGATTGTGCCAGAAAATATACAGGTGTAGGTTAATATTGTTATCTGTGAATAAATTTTGACAACCAAGGGGGAAACAGATGTAACAATCATTAGGTACCTGGGCTGAGCCAAAAATCTAAAAACAGAACACTAAAAACAACACAAAACAAGCCAACAAACCCCCCAAAACCAATGTGAGTATGTTGATACTGAAGAAAACCAAAATATTTACCTCGGACAGCATAGCCATCTTTTACCGATGCTGGGAAAGGGGGTAGGTTGTCTTTTGCATATACATCTTGAGCAAGGACTCGCCCCATTCCATCTGTAAGAGAAAAAAAGGAAAATATGGATGTTTAGTGCAATGGGTTAAACAGGTGGTCCTAAACAAGATGGACATAAGTACTTGTCTGACAAGGCTTGTGTAAGGGCTCAGTCAGATCTGATTTCTACCGCAAGCAATAGGTGACAGAAGGAAGAGATGCATCCTAGTGTCTGAAATGAAAGATTAGATTCAGTCAACGAATAGTAACACTTGTAGGGGTTATTTGAATACGAGTAGCTACACAGACATCAAAGATGTGTTCAAGCTGATGTGTCATAAATCCTTTAACAATGCAAAGATGATTTTCTTTAAAAAGTAAATTCTTAAATAGTCATAGTCATTGATCCAGTAATTTCACTTCTAAGAAAACGGACAAGTCTTCCTGTATGTGTTTATTTAAGAGTTGCTTACATTAGTGAGAAAGGGAAAGAAATAAAAAGATTAACAATACAGAAATTTAAACAGTGATGTATCCTTATGACAAAATATTATACATTTGTATTTTATAAAGAATATTCACTGACACAGAAAATTCTTATAATATGCATTTTAAAACATGCAGAACTATACATGTAAAGTATAATCTTAACTATGTTAAGATATATGTGTATAGATCAATAGAAAAAGATGGGAAGGACACACATGAAAATAGAAAGTATTTGTTTACTGCAATACGTTAGAATTATGTATACTTTTATACCCTATGCTATACTTGTGTGAAAGTTTCCAAATTTTCTATAATGATCAGATGTAATTTTTATAATTTTTTTCTTTTAGAAGAGAAAAGTAAAGAAAGGAGCTTCTTTAGCATTCTATTTAATTTTAGCCAAAAATTTGACTTTATTAACTTAAAAAAAAGCAGTGACTAGAAGAACATCAGTAATCTATTGTGTGAAGTGACTATTCAAACCACTATTCATATACTCTGGATGACAATCATCTTTAGCGAGCTCCCAGGAGTTTGATTTCATGACAATAAGAATAAAAGTTTCAAGAGTTACGACCAGTTACTTAAATCCTCTAGTCAGACTCTGCCCTTAGTATTATCATTACTATTGCTATTAAAGAAGTAATATAATAATTAATAGGAGGTAGAGAAGGAAGAAGAAGAGGAGGGAAAAAAAAATCAAGCTTCCCTCTAAAGACTATAAGTAATATAGAACTTGATTTACACAACAAGTTTGTATAGGTTTAAAAAATTCTATTGTTTCCAGAGCTGGATGGGTGAGTTTTTTTGGTCTGTCTTTTGTTTTTAGCTTTGTCATTCTTAGCTACTTAGGGTCCTCTGGTTTCCAGAACCCAGGACAAAGAAGTAAGTAGAGACAGATTTTAAATTTTGTACTCTGATCCACAGTGATAGTGATATTGACCCTTTTTAAGCAAAGTGACACCAGAATTGGGAGAACTAGCTGTAGGTACCTTCAGGAGGTTGAAACTATTCTAGAGCTATCCTGAGCTATGGACCATACTTTGTAATACCAGGGAAGTGGTGGACTAGAGGGCCTTGTTTGTATACACATATACGACATTAACTCCCAAATGAACCTGAAGCTATAAGGCAGCCTCTGGTAGTGGACCCTATGGCATCTGCTTAGGGTCAAAATAAACTACTTGGGTTAGCTCCTTATCGGAACTATTCTATCCAGGGTGGTGAATGAAAATGGAAGTGTGACACCAGTACAAATTCCAAGAGAATAACTTTGCTGGGATTTGAATAACTCAGTATTTAATAATCAAAGACAGCACCAGGGCTGAGTTTTTCTGGCAGCTGATCTAGTTTATCTAATAAATGTTTATATAGCATTTTATAAATTACCAAGTAATATCACATACATAATTTCATTTAATTCTTAAAAAAATCTAGTAAAGCATTATTATATTCATTTTAGAGGTGAATTAAGAGAAGTTTAAACAGGGTAACCTACCCAAGATCACATATTTTACAGATGGCTAAGACAGGACTGAAATTTAGATCTTAGAACTTCAATCATTACTACAATGGCAATAGCTACATACCCTCCACATACTGCTCCTCCTCTGTTCTAACATTTAAAAAAGCTACAAGGTGAGTCCTCAAAAAATTAAAGATAGAATTACCATATAATCCAGCCATTTCACTTCTAGGTATATATTCAAAAGAAGTAGTAGCAGAAACTTGAACAGATATTTGTGCACCTATTTTTATAGCGGCATTATTCACAATAGTCAAAAGGTGGAAGTAACCCAAATATCCACTGACAGATGAAGGGGTAAACAAAATGTGGTGCATACATATAGGAATATTATTCAGCCTTAAAAAAGAAGGAAATTCTTACATATGTTATCCATATAAATATGGATGAAACTTGAAGCAATTATGAAATAAGTGAAAATAGCTGAAACAAGCCAGCCACAAAAGGACAAACATCATATGATTTCACTTATTTGAGGTAATTAGAGTATTTAAAATTATAATTATCAAAAAATAGAACGGTGGTTGTCATGGGCGGGGAAAAGGGAGGAATAGGAAGTTATTTTTTAATGAGTATGTAGTTTCAGTTTGGGGTGATGAAATAGTTTGGAGATGGATGGAAGGTAGTGACAGTTGCATAACAATGTAAATGTATTTAGTGTCACTGAACTGTACAGTTAAACATGATTAAAATGGTAAGTCTTACGTGTTACTACTGCCAACAAAAAACTACAAAGAACGGCTGTCATCAACAGTTAGCACATGTATTTTTCCTCCCTAGGTCCTTGCCAGCAGCCCAAGAGAAGTGATACATGCTCATCAAGACTCTTTTTACTTCTATATTCCAGGAAGAAAGAGGCTGAACACCTAAGTTTGAAAGCCTGTTGATACTGACAGTTGTAGCTACTGCAGAAGCTTAACATAAGTTAACTAAGGTCTCACTGATGGCCAATTTAGAGAAAAGTATATCAGCTGACTTGATTTCTCCCTTTAATGCTTGAGTCACTCATATATCTTATTGTGCAATTCCATTCTGGATGGCGGAGAAGGCAATGGCACCCCACTCCAGTACTCTTGCCTGGAAAATCCCATGGACGGAGGAGCCTGGTAGGCTGCAGTCCATGGGGTCGCTAAGAGTCGGACACGACTGAGCGACTTCACTTTCACTTTTCCCTTTCATGCACTGGAGAAGGAAATGGCAACCCACTCCAGTGTTCTTGCCTGGAGAATCCCAGGGACGGCGGAGCCTGGTGGGCTGCCGTCTATAGGGTCGCACAGAGTCGGACACGACTGAAGCGACTTAGCAGCAGCAGCAGCATTCTGGATGGTTCCTAAGGTATAGGGTCTGCTGCTGCTGCTGCTGCTAAGTTGGCTTAAAGCTCAACGTTCAGAAAACTAAGATCATGGCATCTGGTCCCATCACTCCATGGGAAATAGATGGGGAAACAGTGGAAACAGTGTCAGACTTTACTTTTTTGGGCTCCAAAATCACTGCTGATGGTGACTGCAGCCATGAAATTAAAAGACGCTTACTCCTTGGAAGGAAGGTTATGGCCAACCTAGATAGCATATTTAAAAGCAGAGACATTACTTTGCCAACAAAAGTCCATCTAGTCAAGGCTATGGTTTTTCCAGTGGTCATGTATGGATGTGAGAGTTGGACGGTGAAGAAAGCTGAGTGCCGCATAATTGATGCTTTTGAACTGTGGTGTTGGAGAAGACTCTTGAGAGTCCCTTGGACTGCAAGGAGATCCAATCAATCCATCCTAAAAGAGATCAATCCTGGATGTTCATTGGAAGGTCTGATGTTGAAGCTGAAACTCCAATACTTTGGCCACCTCATGCGAAGGGTTGACTCATTGGAAAAGACCCTAATGCTGGGTAGGATTGGGGGCGGGAGGAGAAGGGGACGACAGAGGATGAGATGGTTGGATGGCATCACCGACTCGATGAACATGGGTTTGGGTAGACTCCGGGAGTTGGTGATGGACAGAGAGGCCTGGCGTGCTGCAATTCATGGGGTCGCAGAGAGTCGTACACGACTGAGCGACTGAACTGAACTGAACTGAACTGACCCCCATTTTACCATACACATAAACACTAAAAAATAGCCTGCAAATCTGAGGAGAATCAAATAATAATGACAGATTGAGACGTACATATGACAAGGAATTAGTGTTTAATTATTTATTGAAATATAGTTGCTGTAAATGTTATATCAGCTACAAGCGCAGAATATAGTGGTTTGCAATTTTTAAAGATTATACTCCATTTATAGTTACTACAAAATATTGGCTATATGCTCTGTGTTGTACAACATGTGCTTGTAGCTTATTTTATATGTAATAGCTTGTACTTCTTACTCCCTTACCCCTATATTGCCCCTTCCTTCCTTTCCCCACTAGTAACCTCTAGTTTGTTCTCTACATCTGTGACTCTACTGCTTTTTTGTTATATTCACTAGTTTATTTTAGATTCCATATATAAATGATATCACACAGTATCTTTCTTTGTCTGACTTATTTCACTTAGCATATATAGTGTGTGTTAGTAGCTCCATCATGTCTGACTCTTTGCAACCCCATGGACTGTAGCCTGCTAGGCTCCTCTGTTCATGAAATTCTCCAGGCAAGAATACTGGAGTGGGTAGCCATTCCCTTCTCCATGGGATCTTCCTGACCCAGGGGTCGAACTGGGGTCTCCTGCATTTTAGGCCAATTCTTTACTGCCTGAGCCACTGGGGAAGCCCCTTCACTTAGCATAATATCCTCTAAGTCCATCCACATTGGTGCAAAAGGCAAAACTTCATACTTTTTTTTATGGATGAGTAGCAGTCCATTGTGTGTGTGTGTGTAATGTCTTTATCCATTCATCTGCTGATGGACACTTAGGTTGCTTCCATATTTTGGCAATCATAAATAATGCTGCCAGAACACTGGGGTGCATGTATCTTTTTTTTATTAGTGTTTTTGCTTTTTTGGATACATACCCAGGAGTAGAATTGCTGGGTTATATGGTAATCCTATTTTTAGTTTTCTGTGAAACTTTCATACTGCTTTCTGCAGGGGCTGTACCAATTTACATTCTCACCAACAGTGTAGGTGGAGGTTCCCTGTTCTCTACATCCTATAAGTGAGTTATTTAAATGCCACAATCTACCCAAGATTCACTAGGCTACAAAATAATACACAGATCCTATTTTAAGAATTCTGTAGTGCTAGCGTAAGGCTTGCCCAGCATAATTTGGAAAATATTTATACTGAGGTTGAGCATTTCTGACAAGTGTCTAGTTTCTGATACAAAGAATGATTTGCTGCATCTTAAACATGGTGGGCTTTTTCTTATTGCTATGCCCTTGGAAATAATGTTGCCTTGGACAGGAATATTTTTTTCCTTCTCCTTTCCTGTGCCTAGTGAATCTCAGGTATCCCCTAATTTTCAGCTCAGATATCATGTCTTTGGTCTTCTGCCTCTAAACAAGAAAAAACAGTTCATTGACTGATTTATTTATTCATTCATCATCAAACACTGGTAACCTACTATATGCTAGACACTGAGGACAAAAATACTAGTAAGACCTGGCTGATTTCCTCAAGGAATTCACATGTAACAGTATATGTGAGAAAGGGGAATATGGAAAAATAAAAATATGACTACAAGATAGTACAGTATGGGCAGTGACAATATATCATCAGGGTAATATGGGAGAAACAGAAAAAATCAGCTCAGATCATGAGCTCCTTACTGCAAAATTCAGGCTTAAATTGAAAAAAGTAGGGAAAACTACTAGGCCATTCAGGTATGACCTAAATCAAATCCCTTATGATTGGAGGTGACTAGACAGAGTGGATGGAGGTCCATAACACTATACAGGAGGCAGTGACCAAAACCATTCCAAAGAAAAAGAAATGTAAGAAGGAAAAGTGGTTGTCTGAGGAGGCTTTGCAAATAGCTGAGGAAGGAAGGAAGATAAAGGAGAAAGGGAAAGATATACCCAGCTGAATGCAGAGTTTCAGAGAATAGCAAAGGAGAGATAAGAAGGCCTTCTTAAATGAACAATGCATAGAAATAGAGGAAAACAATAAAATGGGTAAGATTAGAGATTTCTTCAAGAAAGTTGGAGATATCAAGGGAACATTTCATGCAAGGATGGGCACAACAGAGGACAGAAATGATAAAGATGTAACAGAAGCAGAAGAGACTAAGATGAGATGGCAAGAACACACAAAAGAACTAAAGCTATGGCAAACCTAGACAGGGTATTAAAAAGCAGAGACACCACTTTGCCAACAAAGGTCCATATAGTCAAAGCTATGGCTTTTCTAGTAGTTATGTACAGATTTGAAAGTTGGTCTATTAAGAAGGCTGGGCACCAAAGAATTGATGCTTTCAAACTGTGGTGCTCAAGAAGACTCTTGAGAGTGCCCTGGACAGCAAAGAGATCAAACCCCTCATTCTTAAAGGAAATTAACCCTGAATAGTCACTGGAAGGATTGCTCCTGAAGCTCCAATACTTGAGCCACATGATGTGAAGAGTCAACTCATTGGAAAAGACCCTGATGCTGGGAAAGATTGAAGGCAAAAGAAGGGGGCAGCAGAGGATGAGATGGTTAGATAGCATTACCAACTCAAAAGACATGAACTTGAGCAAACTCTGGGAGATAGTGGAGGACAGAGGAGCCTGTCATGCTATAGTCCATGAGGTTGCAGAGTCTGACATGACTTAGTGACAACAATAATAGGAAAAAAACACCTAACCAACAATTTGTGGGACATCAAAAAAATCTTCCTAGATGAGATGATACCTATGCTGACTTTTAAAGTTTTAAGTACAAACGAAGTAGGAGAAGAGTGGGGGGCATTTTCGACAACAGAAGCAGGATCAAGGTAATTTAAACTCAATCTTATGAAAATGGGAATCCAATGAAGGATTTTAAACAAAGTAATGACTTCAAGTTAACCTCCCAGCAGCATTTAAATCTCTTCAGAGATAACTTTTATCTTGCCTAGTGACAAGATACAGAATGGTTTCGAGGGATTATACACAGTCTTCATATTTTTCAAACACTTGTATCCATCTGTTACGGTACACTTTCCACATTACATTAGGTTGTTTGTGAAGCTATTATATCTTGACTTCTTCATTAAGTTGTTAATTCCTTGTTTTCACAGCATAACTCACTCATCATTGTATCCCCAGTACCAAGCACAGCGCTTGGTACTTAAAAGGCACTCAGTGAGTGTTTGCTGAATGACTGAGTCAATGAATGAGTACATTAATGATTAGGACTAAGGAGGGAAATGTTGGATAAATAGAGAAAAGAGTCATATCAATCAAATATTAATACAAATCACTTCACCCAAAGAATACATAAAATAGAGAAGGACATCTAGCTAATTTTTACCTTCATTATTCCCATTTAGACTCCTTTAAGCAAATCTTTTTGTATAATGGATGCTTATCTCCATGATTACAGTCATGACTTCCCTAAACCTGTATTATCATTTTCCTTTTGCTATCAATCAATGTCCATCATCTATTTCAAGACCTCATTAAAGATATAGGTTCTCCTGATGCCTCTCTGAATACGACTCTGTATATTCAGTTAGTAGTATATTAGCAAGTACTTGCAAAATTGTGTGTAAGAGTTCTCAGGGTGATGAGTGTGAGAAGTGTGTATTTTGTTTCTTAAGTTTCTGAAGACACAGAACTATATTTTTTCTTTCCTTTATGTCTAATCAAAACAATAAATACAGAAGTTATATTCAAAATAACTTTTAGCAGCCTAGATTCCCAGGAGTCTTTGCTATTATTTAAATTCTGTTCTTCTTAAAAGGGAAGCATAAATCCAAGAGAAATGAAAACATGTGCTGTGTTTAGTTGCTCAGTTGTGTACAACTCTTTGCGACCCCATGGACTGTAGCTTGCTAGGCTCCTCTGTCGTGGGGATTCTCCAGGCAATAATACTGGAGTGGGTTGCCATGCCCTCCTCCAGGGGATCTTCCCAACCCAGGGATCAAACCCAGGTCTCCCACATTGCAGGAGGATTCTTTACCATATGAGCCACCAGGAAACTCCATGAATACTGGAGTGGGTAGCCAATCCCTTCTCCAGGGGATCTTCCTGACCCAGGAATTGAACCGGAGTCAATTGAAGGATTCTTTACCAGCTGAGCTACCAGAGAAGCCCAATGAAAACATATGTCCAGGCAAAAACTTGTAAACAAATATTAATTGCAGCATTATTCATTAATACTCAAAAGATGGAAACAATCCAACAGTCCATCAATTGATGAATGGATAAATAAAAGTGATGTATATTGGATTAGCCAAAAAGTTCATTCAGAAAAACCCAGGAAAGCTTGTGTTATAATTCCAGTCCAAGTCCAAAGGCCTGCAAACCAAGGGGGTTAATGGATAAAAACCCAATACATACAATGAGATATTATTTGGCCACAAGGAGTGAGGTACTAATGGGAACCATAAAGCATTGCTGAAAGAAATTATAAAGAAGATACAAATAAATGGAAAGACATTCTTTGTTCAGGAATTTAAAGACGTAATATTCTTAGAGCTCATGCTACCTAAAGTCACTTATAGATTCAATGTAATCTCATTAAAATGCAAACGGCATTTTTTTCAGAAATAGAAAAATTCATCCTAAAATTCATATGTAATTCCAAAAGAATATGTCCAGATGAGATTAGTATTTGAATTGGTGAAATAAATAAAATATATCACCCTCCCCATGTGAGTGCCATCATTCTATCCACTGGGCATTTGAATAGAACAAAAGATGGAGAAAAAAAAAGGTCCCTTTTGCTTCCTGCCTGCCTTTTGACTTGGAATGTTGGTCTTCTCCTGCCCTTGGATGGGCTTTATCCATTAACTCCCTTGGTTTGCAGGCCTTTGAACATGGAATGGAATTATAACACCAACTTTCCTGGTCTCCAGCTTGCAGACAACAAATCATGGGACTTCTCAGCTTCCATAATCATGTGACTCAATTCCTCATAATAAATCTCTTCCTATATATATTCTATTGGTTCTGGAGAGCTCTGTCTAATACAAATGGAATAGAATAGAGAGCCCAGAAATAAACACTCATGTATATGGTCAAATGACTTTTGACAAGGGTGTCAAGACCACTCAATGGGGAAAGGATAGTTTTAAAAACATGATGTTGGGAAAACTGGATAGCCACATTTGAAAGAATGAAGCTGGACTCTTATCTTCCACCATCTACAAAACTTAACTCAAAAGGATTAAAGACCTAAACATAAAACCTACAACTATGAGTGAGGTTTGGGAGGCTCCCTGGTTTGGAAGGATTCCACATGCTGTTGGGCAACTAAGGCCTTGCACCCTGGTTTGGAAGGATTTCACATGCTGTCGGGCAACTAAGGCCTTGCACCACAACATGTGCCTAGAGCCTGTGTTCTGCAACAAAAGAAGCTACCACAATGAGAAGCCCATGCACCACAACGAACAGTAGCACCCACTTGCTGCAACTAGAGAAAGCCAATGCAAAGCAACGAAGATCCAGTTGAGCCAAAAATAAATAAATAAATAGTAAAAGAAGGAATTGTACACCATGATCAAGTGGGATTTACCCCAGGGATGCAAAGATTTTTCACTATCTGCATATCAATGTGATACATCACATTAAGAAATTGAAAAATAAAAGCCATATGATTCTCTCGATAGATGCAGAAAAAAGCTTTTGATATATTTCACTATCCATTTATAACAAAAACTCTCTAGAAAGTGGGCATAGAGGGAACATACCTCAACATGATAAAGGCCATCAATGACAAACCCACATCTAACATCATATTCAATGGTGAAAAGTTGAAAGCATTTTCTCTACACTCAGGAAGAAGACAAGGATGGCCATTCTGGCTACTTTTATTCAACATAGCTTTGGAAGTCCGAGCTATAGTAATCAGAGAAGAAAAAGAGATAAAAGGAATCCAAGTTGGGAAAAAAGTAAAACTGTCATTGTTTGCAGATGACATGATGCTATACATAGAAAATCCAAAAGATGCTTCTAGAAAACGATTAGAGTTCATCAAGATTCAGTATAGCTGCTGGATACAAAATTAATAAACAATTTTTTTTGCATTTCTATATACTAACAGTAAAAGATCAGAAAGAGAAATTAAGGAAACAATCTCATTTATCACCACATCAAAAAGAACAACAACAACAAAATACCAAGGAATAAAACTACCTAAGCAGGCAAGAGATCCATACTCTGAAAACTAGAAGATGCTTATTAAAGAAATTAAAGATGACACAAACAAATGGAAGATACTAATATACTGTATTCTTGGACTGGAAGAATCAATATTGTTAAAATTATCATACTACCCAAGCAATCTATGGATTCAATGCAATCCCTATCAAATTAACCAATGACATTTTTCACACTAGAATAAAAAAATTTAAAATTTGTATGTAAACACAAAAGACTCTGAACAGCCAAAACAATCTTGAGAAAGAATGAAGCTAAAAGTTCAATCCACAATCTCTTACTTCAGACTATACTAGAAAGTGACAATAATCAGAACAGTATGGTACTGGCACAAAAATAGACTTATAGATCAATGGAATAGGACAGAAAGCCCCAAAACCCATGCACTTATGGTCTATTAATCTACCACAAAGGAGGCAAGGATATATAATGGAGAAAAGACAGTCTCTTCAATAAGTGGTGTGGGGAAAACTAGACAGCCACATGTAAAATAACAAAATTAGAACATTCTCTAACACCATATACATATACAAAAATTGGAGAAGGAATTGGCAACCCACTCCAGTATTCTTGCCTGGAAAATCCCATGGGCAGAGGAGCCTGGAGGATTAGAGTCCATGGGGTCACAAAGAGTTAGACATGACTGAGTGACTAGCACACATATACAAAAATAAATTCAAAATAGATAAAAGACCTAAATGTAAGATTGGATATCATAAAACTCCTAGAGGAAAACATAGGCAGAACAGTCTTTGTCATAAGTCACAATATTGGGGGGGGTGTGTCTGTCTTCTAGAGTAATGGAAATAAAAAGAAAAATAAACAAATGGGACCTAATTATATTTAAAAGCTTTTGCACAGCAAAGGTAAATCATAAACAAAACAAAAAGTCAACTTACAGACTGGGAGAAAATGTTTGCAAACAATGCTACTGATAAGGGATTAGTTTACAAAACATACTACCAGCTCATACAGCTTTAATATGTATAAACTGAACAACTCAATTAAAAAGTGGGAAGAAGACCTAAATACACATTTCTTCAAAGAAGACATACAAATTACCAACAGGCACATGCAATGATGCTCAATATCACTAATTATTAGAGAAACGAATAGCAAAACTACAATGAGGTATCACCTCACACCAGTCAGAATGGCCATCATTAAAAATCTACAAATAATAAATACTGTAAAGACTGTGGAGAGAAAGGAACCCTCCTACACTATTGGTGGGAATGTAAACTGGTGTAGCCACTGTGGAGAACAGTACAGAGGTTCCTCAAAAAGCTAAAATAAGAGTTATCATATCATCCTGCAATTCCACACCTGGGCATATATCCACATAAAACTAATTTGAAAAGACATGCGCCCTAATGTTCATAGTCAAGACATGGAAGCAACCTAAATGTTTGTCCACAGATAAATGGATAAAGAAATAGTGTGTGTGTGTGTACATATATATATATATATACACACACATATATATAATAGAACAGTACTCAGCCTTAAAAAAGCATGAAATGATGCCATTTGCATCATTTGCAACATGAATGGACCTAGAGATTATCACCTTAAGTGAAGTACGTCATTCAGAGAAAGAGATATATCATATGACATCACTTATAAAAATACTGCTCTAAAATAATACAAATGAACTTATTTACAAAACAGAAATAGACTCAAAGACATAGAAAACAAATATATGGTTACCAAAGAGGATAGCCGGTTGGGGGAGAGATAAATTAGGAGTTTGGGATTAATATACATACACTACTATATATAAAATAGGTAATCAACAAAGACTTACTATATAGCTCAGAAAACTCTACTCAATATCTTGTAATAAGCTATAATGGAAAAGAATCTGAAGAAGAACACACACACATATATCTGAATATATATGTATACATATAAAGAATCACTGTGCTGTGCACTTGAGACTAACAGAACATTGCATATTAACTAAAATTAAAACAATTTTAAAACTGGGAAAGGATTTGAATACATATTTCTCCAAAGATGAAGTATGAACTGTTAATAAGCATATGAAAAGATGCTCAACACCACTAATTATCAGAAAAATGCAAATCAAAACTACAATGAGATATCACCTCACACCCATTAATTGGTTACTATCAAAAAATCAAGTGCTGATGAGAATGTAGAAAAATTGGAATTCTTACATAGTATTGGTAGGACTGTAGAATAGTGCAACCAGTATGGAAAAGAGAAAAAATTTCCTCAGAAAATTAAAAACAGAAGTACCATACAATCCATCAATCTCACTTCTGAGTATATATCCAAAAGAACTGAAAGCAGGGTCTTGAAGAGATATGTGTACTTGGAAGCGTTCCAAGTGTCCATCAACAGATGAATGGATTAACAAAACTGGTGTATATATCTAAATACTATCACATGGCACAACATGGGTAGACCTTGAGGACATTAAGCTAAGTGAAATAAGCCAGCCATAAAAAGACAAATACTGCTGACTCAACTTATACACCATATCTAAAGCAGTCAAATTCTTAGAAATAAAAAGTAAAATGGCGGTTACCAGGGGCTGGGATGAGGAGTAAAAAGGGAGTTGTTTAATGGGTAAAGAGTTTCAGATATCCTGTATGAGAAAATTTTGGAGATATGTTTCACAACAATGTGAATGTACTTAATGCCACTTAATTGCAGTGATAATTTGTTAATTTAATTAACTTAATGATGTTAAGATGATAAATTTTATGTTTTTTACTATAGTAATTTTTTAAAAAGGAATGAGATACTGATATATGTTACAGCATGGATAGACTTTGAAAATATTATGCTAGGTAGAAAACACCAGTAATAAAAGACCACATATTATATAAGCCCATTATGTGCAATGTTCAGAATAGGTAAACCTATAGAGATATAAGTAGTTTAGTGGTTGCTTAAGACTGGATAGTGGACTAGGGGGATAGGAGGAGGATGATAACTAAAGATGGTGGAGATTCTTTTTGAAGTGATAATATGTTCTAAAACTAACGTGGTGATGGCTATACATATCTGTGAATAAACTAAAAACCTTTGAACTATATAATTTATATGGGTGAATTACATGGTATATGAGTTGTATTTCAATAAAGCTGTTATTTTTTAAAGGGAAAGAATAAGAGATTTTTAAAGGAAGAATATCTTTCATTTTAACATATATAATTATATTAGAAGAGTCAAGAAAAGTCATATTTGAAGTACACATATACCATCTGGTCTTTATAGATTTTTGAAATATCTTGGAAAGAAAAATAAAACATTTCTTCTGGAAAGAAAGAACAGCTTCATGCTTAAGGTTATCAGCCTAAATCTAATAAGAGAAAATCGGCCAAATTTTATTTTGTACTCATACTAAATATAAGGAATTCTATCTTTAAGGTAAATTAGATCTCTATTAGATTAATTCTGCTTTTGCAGTTGATATTAAGTTAACTTACCAGCCGCATTTAAGTCTCTTCAAAGAGAAAAACATGTATTATCCCAAGTTTCTTTTTTCCCTAAAAGCCTAAGGCAAGGGAAAGGATTTGACGAGAAATATGCACTTGATTGGAAAATGGTAAGGGCTTCCAGTTAGCAGCAAATATAAGAGAACTGAAGGATAAACGTAAATACACAACAGCAAGTATATCAATATATATCAGTAGGATTCATGGATCAGGCAATGGCTAGCTCTTCCAAGCAGTCAATATTAGATTTCATTCAATGTCTCACCAGATGATCAATTTGGGAGCTTACAGAGTATGTAGTAGTGCTGCAAAGTACTTTATTACTTGGAGCTGTCTCTCTTGCTTACATTTAAATACTGTCATGGATCTTAAACCATCTCTTCTCTTTGCCCATAGGTGGAGCCAAAGTACTACTGTTGAATAAACATTGTGAGTGTGGTTTCAGAAAAGCAGCAGGCAGCAGTAGACTAGATATTAATAATATGACTGGATAGGCACTCACGAAGCCCCCTTGTGTGGGGGAGTTATTTTTACAGTTACACAACTGAGTAAAATTAACTCACTTAGGAAAAAAAATCAGACCTATAACGCTGGCTAAAACATCCCTATGTCACAAACAGGTAGACTAATCTTCCTATTTCATACCTTCTTCTATGAATATTATTATATATTTTCATAAACATATTTTTCTCTTTTAAAAAGTATTATAAATATATCTCACTTTAGGTCAGAAACAGGGAGAAGTACATCTGTTGTGGTCAGTATTCTAAGAAGGATACTTCACTGCTTTAAACTGAGTTCAGCAAAACTTAAAGGTTCCATATCTAGAACTGCTTAAGTCTTTTGTGGAAATACAAAGAACTCAGGTCAGAAATGCCAAAGTCTTTGGTTATAAAGTCTTAAAAAAAGCCCCTAGAGCTTGTAAAATAATGCTCCTAAGAAAGCAGAAGCCTAATTCAAACGTTAGTTTTTTCACTGTTAACTGAAAGACACTGGGGATAACAGGGAATTCTAGAATATTTTAATCTGCTTTACAGCAGCTAGTACTGCACCAAGTATGAATTTATAATGTATTCATGTCATGTATTTTATAAGCAAAGATGAATCATAAATAGTAGTGTGACAAATATTATCTCCATTGGTATTTCTCCTCTAAGAAACTAAAGGAAAGTATGTTTAATTAGTGGAGCACTTGCTCCTTAAAGGTCTTGCTTGCAGACAGGAATTGAAAATAGTAGATATAATAAAGGACAGCTCAGAGACAGAAAAAATTCACCTGTAGTCAAAACACCGGAGAAGGCCGTGGCACCCCACTCCAGTACTCTTGCCTGGAAAATCCCATGGACAGAGGAGCCTGGTAGGCTACGGTCCATGGGGTTGCTAAGAGTCGGACACGACTGAGCAACTTCGCTTTCACTTTTCCCTTTCATGCACTGGAGAAGGAAACGGCAACCCACTCCAGTATTCTTGCCTGGAGAATCCCAGGGACGGCGGAGCCTGGTGGGCTGCCGTCTATGGGGTCGCACAGAGTCGGACACGACTGAAGCGACTTAGCAGCAGCAGCAGCAGCAGCAGCAGTCAAAACACATTAAAATAAACAGTAAATTTTGCATATACACGCACTTCTAGGTCCTTGTTTTAGAAGGATAATTTTCATACTGATTTGAGACATACTCTGCTATAATTAAAAATTATAAGATGCTTAACTCCTTGGAAGACCAACCTAGACAGCATATTAAAAAGCAGAGAGATTACTTTACCAACAAAGGTCTGTCTAGTCAAGGCTATGGTTTTTCCAGTAGTCATGTATGGATGTGAGAGTTGGACATAAAGAAAGCTGAGAGCCAAAGAATTGATGCTTTTGAACTGTGGTGTTGGAGAAGACTCTTGAGTGTCCCTTGGACTGCAAGGAGATCCAACCAATCCATCCTAAAGGAAATCAGTCCTGAATATTCATTGGAAGGCCTGATGTTGAAGCTGAAACTCCAATACTTTGGCCACCTGATGTGAAGAACTGACTCATTTGAAAAGACCCTGATGCTGGGGAAGATTGAAGGTAGGAGGAGAAGGGGACGACAGAGGATGAGATGGTTGGATGGCACTACCGATTCAATGGACATGAGTTTGAGTAAACTCTGGGAGTTGATGATAGACAGGGAGGCTTGGTGAGCTGCAGTCCATGGGGTCGCAAAGAGTCGGACACGACTGAGTGACTGAACTGAACTGCTGTAATGGAATGAACAGTCGACTAGGAGTAAAGAATCTTAGGTTCTAGCTGTTTTTAATCATAACAAATTTTCTAAGAACATTATTAACCTCTTTGGTCCTAAATTTCTTTGTCTTTAAAGTAAGAAAGACTACTTGATCTCCAAATCACCTTCTTTTTGTAAAATTGTAAGTATTTCATATATTATACTGTTAACATTCCTTCACAGATTTACCCTATGTATATGACCTTGAGAGCATCACTTCCAAGCACTTCTGTATACATGATTTATTCTTAGTTTTCTGGGATTCTTGCTGAACCTTCACGGAGATATAATAAGTAATTTTAGAGATCTCACAGTGGCAAATGGCCTCAAAGATTCATTGATTCTGGATCTCTCTTAGGAAATGTGCACATCTCTCTACAGGCTTCTGTAATTGTAGGTGTCAGTGTATTTGCAGAGGCAAAATATTTGGAATCCCCATCCACATACTTTTCCTATTCAGTGATTGATAGATGAAATTGGATAGTTAGAGGTGCATCCAGCTGAAATCAGAATGAACTAAGAAAGTTTGTTCATTAAAATGCAAACATCCCTGGAAAAGATAAGAGCTACAGTGAAAATGAGTTTCTAATCTTTTTCTGGGGAGAAACCTCTTATCTTCAGTAAGAGAATTATAGGCCATATCTGACTCACAATTCAATTTATAGTGATTCACATTTAGATCACTCAACTTTTTATACCCATGTTGTTTATTAGAGCATTTATAACAGAGAATGATCAAATATGCCAGTCATTTCTATTATCAAACACACATGCTATGGGGACGTGGAGGAAGAAAACAACTCTGCTGGTGAAAGGGAGGCGTGGACACCAGGAATGCCTTCATGGAGGAGAGCTTCTTAAATTTACTCTTAAAAAACATAGACTGGGAAAATGGGGAGATGTTGGCCAAAGGGTACAAACTTTCAATTATAAGATGAATAAGATCTGGGGATCTAACATAAAGCATGGTGACTATAGTTAATAATGCTGTATTGTATACTTGAAATTTGCTCAAAGAGTAAATCTTAAGCATTCTTACCATACACACTCATACACACTCGCTAACTATAAGGTGATGAATGCTTTGATTAGCTTGATTGTGGTAATTATTTCACAATGTATATGTATATTAAAGCACCATGCTGAATACCCTAAATATATACACTTTCAACTTACTAATTATGCCTCAATAAAGTCAGACAAAAAAAAAAAAGAGTACATAGTGACCTAGCAGAGAAATAGGATAAAACTGTCCTAAGCAAAAGACAGTAGAGACAATGGCTTAGAGATAAGAGAATAAGAGGTAAGGAACAGCATGGCAAGTTTAGGGGAAAGCAAGTTCTGATGAGAAGGAACTAAAAAAGTAGGAAGAAATGAGATTACAAAGGGCCTTATATGACATATCAAGGAGTTTTGAATTTTATCTGGAGTTGTGAGGAATACTACTGAAGAGCTATATGCAGGAATGTTAATATCAAACTCACCATTTGAACAGATTACTTTGGAATCAAATTGGAAAATGGATGGGAAGATGCTAATTGGGGAAGCGAAGGCTGTTACAATAATCCGGGAAGCTAATAATATAGACTTAAATTAAAATGAGAGAGGTGGGAATGGCAAATAAAGGATAGATTCAAGAGGATGTAGAGGAAATGAGTATTGTAGCAGTAAAGAAAATAAGTTTAGTAACAGTGATGTAAATTTAATAGCAGCAGGTATACATTTGTTGTATGAGTTTGGAGCTCAGGCAAGGTCTGAGTAAAGATATAGATTTAGCAATCACTTAACAGGTGGTACTTGAAACAACTGGTATATGTGCGGTTATCCGAAATAATATTTAAGATTTGAAAAGGGCCAGAGACAAGCTGAAAAGAAAGTTCATATTCAAGGAATTGACAAATGAAGGCAAGCTTACAAAAGAGCCAGTACAGGAAACAAGTGCCACATTGTTTATCTGTCTCTTTCCTGTACTACACAGTGAGAACCATAGGGTGGGGTTTTATTTTATTCATCTTTGCATATCTGGACTTAACACAGGGCCTGGCAATTTAGCAGATTTTTAATAGATACTTGTTGAATAAATTATGTTTCTATATATGGTATTGCTTTCGAAACACCTAACTAAAGTGCCTAGGAGGATTAATTATAATGCTCTTTTGCATTAAAAACCAAGTTTGATCCAGCTCAAAGGTTGAATGCAAACCTAACTATTATTTTTCATCATCATGGGTGGAAACACTTGACAAGAGTTAACCATGCATGAAGAGTCTGCTTACTTATGAGTGACAACTGATTTGATGAACAAATGAAGGAGAAATAAACATATGACAGGAAAAGAGAATGTATCTGACAGTATTTTTTTTCCCCTAGAGGAGAAATAGAAACGGCCATTTCCAGTTCTGTTTTTTTCCTTAAAAGTCCTGGAATTTCTATCTAAATGTGACCTGGCATCACAGTGAGATTCTTTTAAGGACTGATGATAAGAGAAACTACCCTGTTATTATAAGAGGCCAGGTATGGTTAACTTATTTTTATATAATGTAAAGCACTGTTAAATTTTTTCCAACTTAATTTTACATTCATATTTTCTGAAGATGTCTTAGTATTGACTGACATAAAAATATCTAAGTATCTGCATATAATAACAGAAAGAAACCATTTCATTAAAATTGATTTCTGAAATCACATAGTTAATTTCCAATTCCCCACTTTAGTTTTACTATCTTTATTTCCTTTAATGAGGAATAAAACGGAAACAAAAGAATAGGTTTAAACCTAATGACATACATGTCTAAAAGGATGTAAGTCAAAGAAGTAGGACAGGTGTAAATTAAAGCAATTTTTGCCTAAGTAAGGCCAGAGACCAAAGAGCTAGCATTTGGCATTTAATATTTTACTAGCTTTAGGCCTTTTAACATAATTTTATCTACTATTATTTTCTATATTTTAATATTGGCAGAAGAGCATTATCATGTAGAAAGAGAAGAACATTGAGCTTTTTTCTTTTTTCTCTTTTGGCTGCGCCACACAACTTACAAGATCTTAGCTCCCTGACAAGGACTGAACCTGGGTCACCTGAGTGAAAGTGCCGAGTACTAGCCATTGAACTGCCAGGGAATTCCCAAGAACGTTGTCTTGAGTCTTAATTCCATTCCTTTTCTGCTGTTTTTGAGTTTTCTTGTAGAAAAATCAGGGTGTTTGTATAGATGCTCTCTAATATCATTGAAATTTGAATATTTTACAATCTATGAATAAAGTCCTTTATTTGTAAAATCAATACTTCTGCATGTTTTTATCTGTACAACAAAAACAATTTAGAAACTACATTTTATTCAGACTGCACTTGAACTGGATTTTTAGAAAGGGAAGTAGCTGATTAAAAACTGGAAACACTGGGGAATACTACCTTTCCATTATCTTTCCACAAGCTGGTCTCAATGTGCTACTAAACTAAGAGCAGAAAATGAGAGGATAGATGAAGCAGAAAAACTGAGATCAGACTGGCTGCTCAGTGATCCACAGATAAATTAATTAATGTAGTATTTACATTTAAAAACATGAGTTTCACAAATGAAAATAATTACAAGACACATTAGCTATCTCTCACTTCTGTCAGAAAGGACATAAGGCAGACCACAGTCAACTATTCTCCTCACTCAGTGTTGACAGCCCTCTCTTGAGAGTATTGATATTTTGATGAATAGGAGAAACACAGTTGAATTTTTCCTTTTTTTTAATGTAAAGGAAGATTTATGAGTATTTTACTCTGTATACTGTTAAGACTGATCCTAGAGTTGAGTAGAAATAAGAAGTGAAAAGAAAGATGGTAATAACTGTGATAATGGTTAATAACATTTCTTTTTCAGGAAAACTGTGTGTTAGTGTTAGAGTAATCTTGTTTGGAAAAGGATGAAAATAAAAGGCAATGGGCAAATATAACAGTACCTCGGTAGTTGATGATTTCTGTCCCAAGCACCGGAGTCATCTCCAGGACTGTGATAAAGGCTTTGTCCATAGACGTCAGAGGAAAAGGAGACATGCGGTGTCTTCTAGCCACCTTGGTGATATCGACGGCACTGTGACCTAAACAGGAAGATAAGTAACTGAGAACATGATGCTGAAACCTGATTAAAAAGTGGGAATGGCTTATAAACAACAGTAATTCTCAGTGTTCATATGTCCAGAAATGAATATAACAGGGGGAAAAATTTTCTGTTGCTCCCCAAATATAGCCTGCTTTGGCAGAACATTAAATTGTTAGTAATTTTTTATCATGTAGCAGAAGCTGATGAAGTTTAATGATGATATTGGCTAATTCTTTCTCAGTGCTTACTATGTGTCTTGGCACTCTTCTAATTAAGCTTCACAGCAACCTAAAGGGAGGGATCATTATTATCCTTATTTACAGATGAGGAAAATGAGGTTTACATATTTTGGCCTAAATTGCAAAGATAGAAAACAAAGAGCTAGGATTCAAACCTAGGTAGCCATACTTTAGAGTCCATGTCCTTAGTTACTATAATGAACTTTTAATACTCAATGAGCCAGTTAGTGAAAAGAAATATACAAGCTTAAATTTATTTAGAACTTCATAGGAAATTCTCTTTCTTCTAAAAAAGGTCATAGAAAAATATTATTATTTAGTTATGTACTCCCAATGTAACCCTACCTAGTGTCATGACATTAATATTACCCATATACTAAAACTCCTAATTTTATATCTTCAATCCCAACCTCTACCTTCAGCTCCAGGTTTATATGTCATCCCAACAGTTGGTGGATAAGAGTATATATCTACAAATGTATAAATCATAAAACATGCACTTGAGTGTGCAACAGGCAACTCAAACCTAGCATGTTCAAAATCAAACTTTTGATTCCCCATCCTCCTAATCGACCTACATGATGTCTTATTCTCTTGCAATTCCCATCTCGGTAAATAGAAACTCCATTCATTAAGTTACTAATCCAAAACCTTGGTGACATCATTGATTTTTCTATTATTATCAGAACCATATCTAAACTACCATTAAAATGTCTCTAAGTCCCATCATCATACGTGAACTGTGAACTTCCAGATGTTCAAGCTGGTTTTAGAAAAGGCAGAGGAACCAGAGATCAAATTGCCAACATCTGATGGATCATCGAAAAAGCAAGAGAATTCCAGGAAAACATCTATTTCTGCTTTATTGACTATGCCAAAGCCTTTGACTGTGTGGATCACCATAAACTGTGGAAAATTCTGAAAGAGATGGGAATACCAGACCACCTGACCTTTCTCTTGAGAAATCTGTATGCAGGTCAGGAAGCAACAGTTAGAACTGGATATGGAACAACAGACTGGTTCCAAATAGGAAAAGGAGTACGTCAAGGCTGTATATTATCACCTTGCTTATTTAACTTATATGCAGAGTACATCATGAGAAATGCTGGGCTGGAGGAAGCACAAGCTGGAATCAAGATTGCCGGGAGAAATATCAATAACCTCAGATATGCAGATGACACCACCCTTATGGCAGAAAGTGAAGAAGAATTAAAGAGCCTCGTGAAGAAAGTGAAAGAGGAGAGTGAAAAAGTTGGCTTAAAGCTCAACATTCAGAAAACTAAGATCATGGCATCTGGTCCCATCACTTCACGGCGGATAGATGGGGAAACAGTGGCTGACTTTATTTTTCTGGGCTCCAAAATCACTGCAGATGGTGACTGCAGCCATGAAATTAAAAGACGCTTACTCCTTGGAAGGAAAGTTATGACCAACCTAGACAGCATATTAAAAAGCAGAGACATTATTTTGCCAACAAAGGTCCGTCTAGTCAAGGCTATGGTTTTTCCAGTGGTCATGTATGGATGTGAGAGCTGGACTATAAAGAAAGTTGAGCACCAAAGAATTGATGCTTTTGAACTGTGGTGTTGGAGAAGACTCTTGAGAGTCCCTTGGACTGCAAGGAGATCCAACCAGTCCATCCTAAAGGAGATCAGTCCTGGGTGTTCATTGGAAGGACTGATGTTGAAGCTGAAACTCCAAAACTTTGGCCACCTGGTGCGAAGAGCTGACTCATTTGAAAAGACCCTGATGCTGGGAAAGATTGAGGGCAGGAGGAGAAGGGGACGCCAGAGGATGAGATGGTTAGATGGAATCACCGACTTGATGGACATGGGTTTAGGTGGACTCTGGGTGTTGGTGATGGACAGGGAGGTGTGCTGCGGTTCATGGGGTCGCTAAGAGTCGGACATGACTGAGCGACTGAACTGAAATCCCATCATTACTCACGATCTCTATAATCACAATAGTTGGAACCATCATTTATTTCCTGGGAAATTGAATAGGGTCCTAACTGGTCTCCCTGCTTCTATCCTTGTCCCATTACAATTTATTCTCCACACAGTAGTTACAATAGTCCTTTTAAACTGTAAGATGGATTGTACTCATCTCTGCTCACAACCCTCCAATGACTTTCTAATTCACTCAGAGTAAAGTCTTTGCTATGGTCAAGAAAGCCCAACACATAATCTACACTGTTCTCTTATCATTTCACCCTTGTTCAATGTGCTCTAGTCATACTGACTCCTCGCCTGAAAAAGCCAAATATATTACTCTTTAGGCTCTGCATACTTGCTGTTTCCTCTACTTGGACATTCTTCCCCAGATATTATGTTCCATTCATCCCTCATTTCTTTCAGGTCTTTGCTAAAATATCACTAAATCAGAGGCCTTTGCTAAACATCCTATAAAGAAGATTACCTACTATCACTCTTTATTCTCCTTACCTATTTTATTTTTCTTAGTGAAAAACATATACACATATATGGATATTCGTATCTATATACTTATATATTTATAACCTTCTAATGTAAGCGTCATGACAGCAGCAACTTTGTCTTTTTTAGCCAGTATTGTTATCCTCAATACCTGGAACAGTATCTGGTACATAGTAGACAATAGTGTTTGAATTAATGAATGTATCATTTAATGACAGAAAGGGACTTCTTAGAGTACAATATCTTCATGCATAAGTATACCTGGCCTTTTCTTTGAAATCTTAAAAGTCTATAGCTCAAAGGGTTAACATAAAAGGAGTAACTGCAAACACTGTTGTTTGGCTATCCTAACTAATATCCACAATTCACTTCTGCAGCTGCCTTTCACCTAAGAATGGCCATATAATATGTTTATGGCCACCGAAGTTCTGGCCAGCAAGATGTAGGAAGTAGTCCCTGGGGGCAGGCTTCCTACTACAAATAAAAAGATAAAGAGGTAAAACTTTAAGAGGAGAACATGACTAGCTACTGGGAGGTGCCATAGTCATTTTCAACTATGAGACTGGAAACCCATAGAGTAAGTATGGGAAACAAGGAAAGGAAAACAGCCAGAATCCCTGATGACAGTGTTGAGCTACTGTACAAACCCTGGACTGCCTGCCTCCAGACTTTTGATATGTGAGACAAATAAGCTCCTATTTCTTAAGGGGGCAACAGAGGATGAGACAGTTGGATAGCATCACAGACTTAATGGACATGAGTATGAGCAAATTCTGGGACATAGGGAAGGAGAGGGAAGGCTGGCATGATGCAGTTCATGGGGTCAGAAAGAGTCGGATACGACTGAGTGACTGGACAACAATGACTGTATACAACCCTCAGAAGTATGTAAGTTCCTGGTCATTGTAATTTATTTAATTTAGTCCTCCCATCCCACCTCCAGAGGCTACTTCAGACATATTCATTGAACTTATAGGTACTGTCCCATACTTTTCATTCTAAGACAAATGACATTGTCATAAGTAGTCAAAGAAAAGACATACAATATACTTATACTTATTTCTCACCCATGGGCAATCATGAAATTACAAAATTTTTAAACCTTAATGACCCTAGAGATTATTTAGTGCTAAATATGAAAAAATTTCTACTTCAAGGTGAACACTTAGAGAAGGATTTTGTGTGATTAACCATTTACCTATAATTGAACTGTATATTTATTCACAACTCACTTTCACTGAAGTCCTTGTTTTTTCATTAAATATCATCAATACATATTGTCACAACCAGTATAACTGAAAAGCATGATAGATGCTTCCGCATTTTATTCAGATTTATAGATCTCAGATCTGGTCTTTTCTAAGATATTCTTTACTCTCTTTATGGTGAAAATTATGTATAATCTTATAAAAGCTTTTTTTTTTTAAGTTTGGTTTCTGAGGGGAAAATTACACTTTTTAACTGTACAGAAGTTATTTGTTGAATGTGCTTTGTAATGGAATTTTTCTTATTAGAAACCAAGTTTGATTATCAGTGATACACACATCCATTCAACAAATATTTATTGAGTATATTTTATGAGCCAGGCACAGTTATGTACTCGGTCTACACAGACTAAGATACAACTTGTGATGAAGAACATTTCAGCTCAGCAGAAAGGAAAGGTGTATAAGTAAATAAAAAATAAAGGCAGGAGGATATTAAACCACCTGATTGTTCTCTAGAGGTTGGTATTTTTTTTTTTAATTGAAAACTGCATACCAATTTCCATTAACCTGGAAAAATCTTTCCTGTCTTTATAATAATTTTGTACTTGCTTTTATTTTTCTTATGGCACATACCATTTTCCATCTTATGGTATAGACATTTAAGTATTTGCCCTGCCTATGTTAGCCTATCATAAACTCCTTGAAGGCAGAACCTGTATCTCATTAATCTGTGCATCTTTTGCCACTTTTAGAGTTATGCTTTCCTTATAGTAGATATTGAATAAATACTTGAGGTATGAATGAATGGGGCTTCCCTAGTGGCTCAGAGAGTAAAGAATCTGCCTGCAGTGCACAAGACCCAGGTTCGATCCCTGGGTTGGGAAAATCCCCTGGAGAAGGGAATGGTTACCTACTCCAGTATTCCTGCTTAGATAATTCCATGGACAGAGGAGCCTGGTGGGCTACAGTCCTTGGGGCTGCAACGAGTTGGACGTGACTGAGTCCAACAACACATGAATGAACAACACATCCTCAAACAAAGTCTAAAGTTGGGAAGGGAGAAACAAAGTGTTGCTTCCTTTTCTGCCCTTTGCTTCTCTAATTCCTTCTGCATTTGTCAATTCTCTTTCATAAAGTGATTGTGTCACTAGATACATAATCCAAACTTTGATGCTAATGAGTTAACACTCGCCCCTCACTAAACTGTTTGCGTGTCATCACAGCAGACTTCTGGATAAAATAACTGGAAAAAAAGTCTCAAAGGAGAAGTACTTTAATTCTCTGGCACATCAGCAAGTGTGTGCATGTGTTCTCAGCAAGTGTTTACTGAGCAACTTCTATGTGCCAAGAGGCTTCTTCCCACTCAAGACCCCCCCAAGATTGCACAGTGGAAATAATCAGCTACTTCACCTGTAAAGAAGGGCTAACTTGGTTGTGCAAATATGAGAAAAACAGTATTTGTGGCTTATCGTCTACATATCAAAAATAAAATTAATGAAGTAATAGTTGTGCTTTTTAAAATTGAAGTGTGGTTAATTTACAATGTTTTGTTAGTTAAGTGTACAGCAAACAATATATATATATGTGTGTGTGTGTGTGTGTGTGTATATATATATATATGTTCTTTTTAAGATTCTATCCCATTATAGGTTATCACAAGATATTGAGTATAGCTCCCTGTGTTATACAGCGGATCCTTGTAAAAACTACCTATTTTATATATAGTAGTGTGTATACGTTAGTCCCAAACTTCCAATTTAGCTCCGCCTCAACTATTCCTTTTGGTAACCGTAAATTTGTTTTCTATGACTGTGAATCTATTTCTGTTTTGTAAATAAGTTCATTTGTATTAATATTTATACAAAGTTCATTTGTATTAGATTCCAGAAATAAGTGATATCATATGATATTTGTTTTTTCTGGATTAATTCACTTAGTATAATCATCTTCAGGTCCATCCATGTTGCTGCAAATGGGCTTTCATTCTTTTTTATGGCTGAGTAGTATTTGATTTAATATATATGTATATAAATATACACACACACACACACATCTTCATCCATTTCTCTATAGATGGACATTTAGATTGCTTTCATATCTTGGCTAGTGTAAACAGTGCTGTGATGAACATTGGGATGCATGTATCTTTTTGAATTAAGAGTTTTGTCCAGCTATATGCCCAGCAGTCGGAATGCAGGATCATATGGTAACTTTTATTTTTAGTTTTTAAAGTAACCTCCATACTGTTCTCCACAGTGGCTGCACCATTTACATTCCTATGAACAGTGTAGGAGGGTTCCTTTTTCTCCACACCCTCTCCAGGGTTATTTGTAGACTTTTTAATAATGGCCATTCTGACTGGTGTGAGGTGAGACCTCATTGTAGTTTTGATTTTAATTTCTCTAAATAGCTGCTCTTTTTACATAAACGGAATTACTAAATAACATTAACATACTTAGTTCTGTTGCATCCCTCATCACATGCAGGAAGTCTATGTGTTATGTAAGATTCCATTTAGCAAAAAACTGTAGCTAAAATAAGTTTGAAAACTATCGATCTAGGTGATTCAGTATTCTCATTTTCAGATCGAAAGTGGACAAACCATGCTCGAGGGTCAGCTCCAGGGACACACACACAGAGGAATTGGCAGCTGCGGGTACAGGCTGAGGAAGCACAGCATCACCAGTTAGCTCAGGGGCTCATATGCAGGCGTCTCATAGGCTGGCATGGGGAAGCTCATTTATAAGGCATACATTTCCAAAATAAAGCTGGTAAGTAAATACCTGTTTCTTTTTTTGGTTTCCATTAAAAAACATAATTTCAACTATTTTCTGATGTTGATACCAGTGATTTATAAGAAGCCGTAAACTGAAAGCTTCACAAAATCTAAGAATAGTTATCTCTGACTTGTCTTATTTTGCAAGTTACAACTGCAAAGCACTTCTACCCATCCAGGACCATTGCAGAACTCAGTCAGACAGGAAAAATGATCAAGAAATGTTCTAGTTCAAACCTTATCCCTCTTCTTGATTTTGAGCTCAAATAGAAATCTGACAGAAGAGAAAAAAATTGGGAAAAACAGTATGCACTTTTGTCTCTGTCTCTTACACCAGACGAGTTAACACAGCCTAGCAGGCAGTTTCCATTGAGTGGTCCATAAAATCCATTTACCTAGAAGTAGGAAATGAAGGAAAGAACAATTGTTAAAAAGTAAGAAGGTTATAACAAAAGAAAGTTTGGGTTTTGGACAGAGAAGATATCCAAAATTTGGATAGAACTTTTCCTATGAAACAAAAGCTATTTCACAGCCATAAATATATACTGATGGCTACCTTACAAATGAATATGTGTAAAGGTACTAGGCTCCATTCAATTTATGTAAACTATAAAATGAAACAAAACTAACAAATGTGAAAATGTGTCTTGAGAAGATTATACCATTCAAAGAAATATTTATTTAAACTTATTCAAAGAAATATTTATTTAAACTTATATCGTAAAATTTTCTGGTGACATATGGTAATGATGTAGGCAGACTAGCTACTCTGACAAAAAATAAACTACAAGGTAGTTTAGGATATGGGATCCTTATATGGGAGTAGGGGTGGTGATGGGAAAAGGAAGTCTAGACATCTTCCCTACTAGTAGATTTCCAAACTAAGCAAAGAGTAACAGGCTGAATTATTATAACATCTACATTGATGGCATTCTTATATGAGGGGCTTAATTTTCTGAAGTAGATTTGTGGGATTAAAGCAATTCTAAATTAGCACAGATTGATGATCTAGAGGTTTCTCTAATAAGCTTAGGCTTCCATTAGTAAAACTTAACTTGTCTCATTTATATTTTTCTCATGTATAGGTTCAGAATTGGGGATGATTATATGTGAGTTCAGAATCTGCAGATAAAGTACTTAAAATATTACTGAGATTTTTCTATCTTGCATGCAGCATTTATAATCACTAAAACAACAATATATGATGTTCACTCAGGATTGCCATCATCATAGACACGTTTAAGTACTAACAGCAATGTCTATGTTGTACAAGGCCTTAAAGGGACAAAAAAGTACAAACGGATTCTTTTCTATTGAGTAAACTAAGGTCTTTGTTATACAGCAGTAACATTTTTTTTATGGCATAGCCATATTAAATGAAACTGTTTATACCAATGGAATGACTTTTTCCCATTTCAAGTGCATCCTTTTTAATCTGCCAATTCTTAATATACAATGTTTCATCTTGGCTTGAAAATCCATTTTTTAAATTAGAAGTAAATGAAGATAAGATGCTTTCAGGTGACAGAACAGAATATAATAGAAACAAGATGTTCATGCAAGTTCTTCTTGATTAAATTCAAAACCTCAAGAGGAAACTTTATTCTTCAAAACAATCAGTAAAAGAGTTCCCAAACTACCCAAAGTGTAAATCATTATTCATTCTTTAGATACAGAAAATCTCAAGGGAGAGACCTGGTCTACCCTATTAATATTACTGCCTCTGTTCCCCATGGTTATCTGCAGCTTCAATTTCTTGTATTTCTATTTCCTGGTTCTTTCTGAACACAAACCACCTAAGATAATGAATAACTTTCCTAGGAAGCTTAAAAAGCAAAGATGATAGTAATTTATTCAGGTTAAATAACCAGGGCATTTGGTAATTCAAAGAATGTGTGGCTCAGATATACAGAGCATTTAGTCTTTTATATAAATCTCAAATTAAGAGGAATCAGGTCCAAACCTCCAGGGAAACACTGGCAATGGTAGTGTTTGCAGGCTCAGGTCTACAGGGAACTCTGTATATCTGAAAATAAATTTCTTATACTGCTTTCAGTTTAGTACTCTTTTTCTACCTTTTTCTATCTTTTTCAAGATAATGAGCCTCAGAATATTGGGTTGGCCAAAAAGTTTGTTTGAGTTTTCCTGGCTGCTGTTATGAAAACCCAATGGAACTTTTTAGCCAGCTCAATATTTCTGATAAAACCTAAAAATCATGAGGGAAAGGATTGTGTTAATTTGTATAAGAAATATTAAAAGAAAGTACCCCTGGAATTTATGGGCCTCAAGATACAAAACAAGGCATTGTTGTCACAAAATGTTTACTCTAAAATTTTTATCAATGGTTCACTATCATCGTCAGGATAAAATTCAAATTCTTTAGAATAGTATACAAAACCTTTCTTGCTTCCTTTTCAGTCTCATCACACATTACTCCATCATTCAGAAAATTAATAATATTGTAGATACTGGAATACACTGCACTATGTCATATTTTCCTGCTCTTGTATGTTTTCTCTGCACAGAGTAAGTTTTCTCTCATCTTTTTGTTTTAGTGGGAAGTTATTCTTCTTTCACAACTTTCTTTGGTAAGCAAGTATTCAAATAGTGATGAGAACATATATCAAAGGATATTAGAGTCAATATGAAAAGGCTCCCGTTAGTCAAACCTGGGACAACTTAAGCTTCAAAATAAATTAGGATAGTAACATGATATAATCTATTTAATAAAATGATCCATAAAAAATTAAAATCCATGAGTATATAATAGTATAAAGTAATGATTAAATAAAATTCTTCATTACAGCAGAATGACAACTGATAAATGAAGAGAAAGAATTAGAAAGTCACCACTTGGCAACTATCATAGTAGTAATTGGCTCAACAGTAATAATTGGTTTGGGCTTCCCTGGTGGCCCAGCTGGTAAAGAATCCGTCTCCAATGTGGGAGACCTGGGTTCAATCCCTGGGTTAAGAAGATCCCCTGGAGGAGGGCATGGTAGCCCACTCTTGTGTTCTTGCCTGGAGAATCCCCATGGACACAGCAGCCTGCCGGGCTATAGTCCATGGGGTTGCAAAGAATCAGACATGACTGAGCAACACAGCACAGTACGATAATTGGTTCATAGTAATAACTGGTGTAAAAATCAATGGATACTAAGACTAGAAGATGAAAACCTCGAGAAAAACAATATATTTATATAGTCGCAACATATCTCCCCACAAGATTCTTATTAATCACAAAGTGATTGTATAGTTGAGAAATCTGGCAGATATTACCTTAACCAAATGATCAAAGTTAAAATAATCAGTAATGACCTCATGAAATTCCTAAGGATGTACTAAGCAGGACATGAAGTCACATATCAGGTGTTACTGTCAGAAATGCATAACCTGAACCAAACTATCAGGAAACATCAGAAAAGTCTAAATTTGAGGAACACTCTACAAAATAACTCTCCCACACTCTAAAAATGTCAAGGTCATGAAAGACAAAGAAAAACTGAGGAACTGTTCCAGATAAAATAGCCTAAAGACACATGATAGCTAAAAGTAATGCATGATTCTGGATTGGATCCCAGATCAGAAGAAGAGAATGTTTTTTTCCCTTTGGCTACAAAGAACATTATTAGAAAAACTGGCAAAGTGTAATTTGAATAAGATTACATAATATTGTTATGGCAAGGTTCATTTCCTGATTTTGATAATTATACTGTGCTTAAGTAAGAATATTATTTTCTTTTTTAAAATTTTCTTCCGTTTTTAAAAAAGGACATATGCATTTGAAGCATTAAGGGGCATCATGTCTGCAATTTACTCATAAGCAGCTCAGGAAAGTATGTATATTAATATGTAGAGAGAAATGGCAAAGTAAATGTGGCAAAATGGTAACACTTGTGGGAAACTGGGTGAAAGATATACAGGAATTGTTTGTACTATTTCTTGAAGCTTTTTTAAAGCTTGAAATTATTTTAAAATTTAAAAAATTAAAGTTTTTTAATGGTCCACCTTTTATGGAGCAATGCATGACCATTCCATTTTTCCCTGCACCGAGGCACTCTAAATACTGTATCTCAGCATTTCACTGCATATTGTATTCATTACATATCTTATAGTAATTATACTTTTTTATATACCTGTCTGCTTTCTTATTAGATTATCAGCTCTTTGAGAAAGGAAAGGATGTTTTAAGTCAAGGCCCAATGATACTGTGCACATGTGGTCACACAGCAAATTTCGGTGAATGAGTTTTTAAATGTTTGATTTTACTCAGTCTAGAATATATAGATTGCCAAAGAAGATGGGCTGTAGAGATATACACTACACACAATTTCAAACTCTATTCTGGTCATTAATTCAACGTTCTTCTTACTACAATGACTCCTTTTTCAGAGACAGCTGTAAAGTTAACATTTGTTAACAATGGAGTGAACATTGGGTTTTCCTCTCTTTACCTTTTTGTTAAAAAGTAGTGAGTTATTGTGGTAGGGAAAAGAAAAAGAAGAATAAAAATAATATGGCAACTGTCACTTTTAGCTAAGGTGAAATAATCAGGGAAATGGGAAAAAAGCTAATGCATGCTCTACTAAGCTAGAAGACAAAATGAGAACACTGTAAACAACACTGTAAGTAAATACTTATCAGTTATTTCTGAGATGAAGAGGGTTACCTATAGAAAAATTATAAGGCCAAAAGGAGGAAAAGTAATTAATTTCCCTTGATCAGGTGTGAACTGTCTTAGCAACTGTCTTCCTTTGGCTTTTAAATTTGTCACATACAGGTAAGTTAAATATACAAAGTTAAAAGTAAACCGGTAAAGAGCTGCCATAACAGGATAAATATGGAAGTGAAGAAAACGGTATTAGAAGACATAGTGATTAAAGAGAGTAGCTAAAGTAACATTAAAAAAAGGATAAAATTACTTTAAAGAGCTTTAAAAGTAGGAATCAAGTGTCAATATTCCTAACAAAGGAAGCAAAGTGTTTTGAGTTGAGGTGGCTTTAGATAATCAACAGGAGTTCTTCATGACTGTCTTTATAGGTCTGGATTTCACAACAAAGTTTCTTAAGGACTGAGGTTTCTTAAGGAAGGTCTCAATTCAAGATCCCTGGTTCCTGCCCTTACTAGCGGCACTAATGCTTTATATACATTAAGAATTGTGAGTTCTGGTTATAGCCATTATGGCAGCTTTCAGCTTTAGACACAATCTTTCCCTTTTCTGCCTCCATCTTTCATCAGACCTTTTTCTTTGCTTACACTATTGGTAATTACCTTTTGCTTTGCTGTTAATGTTGTTTCAGGAACATAAACCTCGGAGCTTGATTTATATTTCCGATGATTCATCCTTGTCTTGCTATATGATTCCTGGTTTGGTGCACTTTTGCATCTCTAAACACTAGCTCCCTTAGTGATGTGGCTAGAAACCCCATTTTTAACCTTGCTACTGCTGCTGCTAAGTCGCTTCAGTCGTGTCCGACTCTGTGCGACCCTATGGCAAGCAGCCCACCAGGCTTCTCTGCCCACAGGATTCTCTAGGAAAGAATACTGGAGTGGGTTGCCATTTCCTTCGCCATTTTAACCTTGAGTAGTCAAAAAAGCTGACCAAGAATTCTCTTATTTTCCAAAGAGCCTGTCAGGATACAGTTTCACATGTAGACACACACACATATACAAATGAACAAACACAAAGTCACCTAGTCAGCTTCCATTTGGAATGTTTTCATTGTGTCAGTGTATTGAAATGCAAAGTTAGAATTTTGTTTTCTTCAGTACTGAAATGCAAAGTTAGAATTCTGTTTTCTTCAGTAGGTTCTTGTTTTAAACATTCCCTAGACAAAGGTAGAGAAAAAGTAATTTTTCCTTAGAAATCAAAAGCTATTAAATCTTTAAAAGTAGAATCTGACAAGTTCCTTTCAGAGTTCTTTTAAAGTATTTTAACTAATTAGGTCTATAATGGCCTGAGAAAAAGGACCAAGAGAAGTTAAAGTTATCTTTGCTATTAGAGAAATTTTATCAGCTCATAAAAGTCTCATTTCTCTTAGTTAATGTTTCCTTTATGGTGCTGTTTCTCATATTATTAGGTATAAGCACAAAAGCTTCAACTTCCAGAATGCCTATCCTATATATTAATTTCAATGATAGACTAATCAAAAGTAAATTTTGGTTCATATCTTGTAAGAGGTAAACACTGTCAAACATGGTCTTTAGGCAAGTAGTAGATGCTAATTTGTATGGCTGAGAAAGGAAATTTTAGAACAGGTAATCAGAGAATGAAGAAAATGTGAAGACTGAGTCAAGCGTCATTGGTGAAAACATATCTAGTTTTTAAGGTATTTTGCACAATATGTAGATAGAAACTAAGCAGTTTACACTTATTGGGCACTTGATATGATCCCGGTCTTTCCATAGGCTTAAAAAGTAGGGTTAATTCACCATTAATTCTGCTGATAGGAATGCTGTAGATTTAAAAATTATACATCATAATATGATTATAGCTTAGAAATAAAATACAATCCAATGTATAGGCTGGAATAAAATAATTATAAATGTTAGTAGTAGTTATCTTTAAGTAATAGGATGAGAGGGGCTTCCCTGGTGGCTCAGCAGTAAAGAATCCACCTGCGATGCAGAAGACACAGGACAGGCGGGTTTGATCCTGGGTCAGGAAGATCCCTTGGAGGAGGGATGGCAACCCACTCCGGTATTCTTGCCTGGATAATCCCATGGACAGAGGAGCCTGGAGGGAGTTACAGATCCTGAAGCGACTGAGCTATTGCATGCATGCATAACAGGATGAGAGTGAATTTTTCCCTACTTTTATTATTCAGATTCTTGATTGTTACAACACTCAAAATGGTCAATAAATGCTATTTATTTTGAAATAATTATTTTCTTAGTCAACTCTAGTCAATATCTTTCAAACTCAAGGTCCAAATTCTAGGGTTCTAGGAAAATTTCTCAATAGTATCTGATTTAATTGTGCTTTTAACCATCAAAAACTTTCTACTGTTCTAGGGACAAAGTTCAGACTGTTTAGAGTAATGTGCTCAGTTTTTCTTTGTCTGTTCTTTTTATTCAACTTCATCTCTTTGCTCTTACACATACTCTTATTCTACTTCTTAATAATTTCTAGTACACAGCATGATTCTGTCACATATCTGACTCAACTGTCCTTCTCCTTCCAGTCCAACTAGCAAATAGGTAATATCAACATATGGTATTGTAATTCCTATGTTGCCCAAGTTAGAAACTGGGAGTCATTCTTGACTTCCTTACCTTCCACAACCAGTTTCTTTTCCTGTCAATTGTGATTCCTTAATATTTCAAAAATCTTGCTTTATTTTTCTATTACTGTTGTGTCAACTTTCATTCAAGCTCTCATCAGATTCCTGGTTCTGATCTCACCCTGACTCAATTCATTATCCACACAAGTAATAGACATTATTTCAAAAGCTCCAAACTTGATCTTGCTATTTCCATGTTTAAATGCCTTCATTGGCCTTCACAATAACGTCCAAACCCATTAGCATGGCAATTAAGAGGTTCATCTGCAAAAATAATATGGCCAACTGTGAAGGTCATGATCTGGTAACTTCTTCAAGACTCTTATTCCCCTCATTACCTTCTTCCTCCTCCTCAAACTTTATCTCCTCCTCCATCTGCATGTCAAACTGCCTGGACAACAGTAAGCTCTCCATAAATGTTAAATACCTACATTATTATTAGTTTTTATAGAGTCATCACTTGAGATAGAAAGACTTAAATCCAGGAAGGGAGAGGGAACAGTTTGAATAAAGCAGCTCCATTTGTTCCTCCTCATCACTTGCATTATTCTCTACTGTGCTCTGTGCCTTCAAGGAGCTAGTGTTTATGAATAGGACCAAGGGTCTCTCTGTCCTTGCGGCTTCTGCTTGAGCTCAGCCAATAGAAAGTACTGGCCGGAGGCTGGTGAGCAGAAGAGTACAAAACTAAGGTATTTATTTCCTTGGCTTCCTGTTAGTGCAAGCTGAAACTAGAATAGCATCTAAAACCAGACTGTGGAGGCCTCTGAATGCTAGGCTTTGGAATTTGAACTTTAACATATAAGGCAATGGAAAACTATTTACATAGCTTTACCACATAGGCCAATATTTTAAAGTTTCTAAGCATGGGTGTAGTGCCCATTAAGATTTCTTGTAGAAAACATATTCTGCCACAGAGAGGTTAAAAAGATTAGCTCAAAGTCATATGTCTTAACAGTAGGTCAAGATGAAAAGATGAAAAGATTAAATTTCCAGATATTTAGTATGGTGTGCTTCCTCCTATATTACACTAGGGGAACTTTCTTTGGCTCAACTTTATTTACTAAAAGTGAATTGAATACTCTCTTTATATAAGGCCCTTTATTAAACATTAGGGAGTGATGTTAAGGTAAACAAGATGAGATTTCTATTTCCCACGGTCTCATTAATACACAAATCAGGCTGCGTTTTAAGGAAAAAGTAAAAAACAAACAAATAAAAACCAACCCTGTAAATATTTATGCTTTAATGTAAAAACAAAATACTATGTATGATAATACAGAAAAGGGACTAACTGATTCTGATGGAACAAACTGTAAAACCTCACAGAGGAAGTAACAACTGATTTGAGCTTTAAACAATAAGAAAAAAGGAGGAATATTCAAAACAGAATGAACAAAAAAAGAGAGAAAGAACTTGTAGCGAATGAGAAACTGCCTAATATGGTTAGGGGTTGGATGGAAAGGCTGAAATATTAAGAAATAAAACTGTCAATTCTGTTAAGGACAGATTTTGAAGATGCTTAGTATTGCAGTAATGGAGAACCATTCAAAACTTTTTACAGAGAAGTGATACATAAAACTGCAATACTTCACTGATGGTAGATTGGAAGGAAGAGAGATTGCAGACAGGCAGAGCAATTAGTATGCTACCTAAATCCTAAAGGTAAAAGACAACGAAGGCCAGAACTAATGCAACAGAAACTGGAGAAAGATATTTAAAAGGGCCATAACAAAGAGTTCTATGCATGACTGACTGTGCTTTGGGAAGGAGAAGGTAAATACTGTGGTGAGATTTCAACTTTGCTTATTAGGGTAGGCAAGAGTGTCATTTACTAACAGAGCAATATAGAAACAATTTGGATGGAAGGGTACTAAATTTTGGTTACTGATGAGGGAAATGTGAGATGCCAGCAGGACATCAAGGAGTGATTTCAGTATGCAACATCAAGGAGTGTCTGGAGTTGGGAGAGAAGGTAGGCCTATATTTAGGCATCAATAGTATACAGCTGATCAATCCAATAACATACATTTCTTTTTTTCTTTTACACTCAACAATTTATAAGGGCTTCCCTGGTGGCTCAGATGGTAAAGCACCTGCCTGCAATGCGGGAAACCCAGGTTGGGTCTTCCCTGGATTGGGAAGACCCCCGGAGAAGGAAATGGCAACCCACTTCAGTACTCTTGCCTGGAAAATTCCATGGACTGAGGCGTCTGGTAGGCTACAGTCCATGGGGTTGCAAAAAGTCGGAAATGGCTGAGCGACTTCACTTTCACCAATTTATAAGTGTACAGTATAGTCTTGTTAACTGTATGCACATTGTTGTAAAACGGATGTCTAGAACATTTTCATCTTGTGTAACTGATATTCTGTGCGAATGGAATAATGCATTTCCCTCATATTTCCTCCTTCCTCCAGTCCCAGCACCTACCACAGTACTTTGTTTCTATTAGTTGATTACTGTAGATACTGCAGCGAAGTCTAATCATGCAGTATCTGCCTTTTTGTGACTGGCTTATCTCATTTAACATGATGACTCAAGGTTCATTCGTGTTGTAGCGTATGACAGATTTCCTTGTCTTTAAAGGCTCAGTAATATTCCACTGTATGTATAGATTCATCCATCTATTGATGAACATTTAGCCTGCTTCCATATCCTGTCTATTGTGAATAATGCTGTGTTGAACGTGGATGTGCAAATATCTCTTTGAGACCTTGTTTTCAGTTCTTTTCAATTATTTATTCAGAAGTGGGATTGTTGGATCATGTGGTAGTTTTAATGTTAACTTTTGGAGGAACCTCCTTACAGTTTTCCATAGTAGCTGTACCATTTTACAATCTCACTGGCAGTACACAAGGGCTCCAATTTCTCACATCCTCACCAACACTTGTTATTTCTGTTGTTTTGATAATGGTCATCCTAATACATGTAGTTTTGATTTACATTTTCCTTATAATTAGTGCTGTTGAGCATCTTTTCGTATGTTTGTATATCTTCTTTTGCAAAATGTCTCTATAAGTCCTTCACCCCTTTTTAAATAATTTTTATTGTTGTTACTGAGTTGCAGGAATTCTTTTCATATTCTAGAAATTAACTCCTTATCTGATACCTAGCAGGCAAATATTTTGTTCCATCCAATAGGTTGCCTTTTCATTCTACTGATTATAGCCTTTGCTGTATAGAAGTTTTAAAGCTTGACGTAGTGCCATTTGTCTATTTTTGTTGTCAGTGCTTTAGTATATATCCAGGAAATCATTACTCATTCCAGTCTTGAGGATTTCCCTTTATGTTTTCTTCTAGGAGTTTTATAGTTTCAGGTCTTACTTTTCAGTCTTTGATACATTTTGAATTAATTTTTGTATATGGTATAAGCTAAGGGTCAATCTTTACTCTTTTGCATCAAGTTTTCCCAGTATCATTTGTTGAAGAGGTTGTCTTTTTCCCATTGCATAGTTTTGGCATTTTTGTCAAAAATCATTTGACCATACATGCGAGGGTTTAGTTTGTTGTTATTTTTCTAGTCCTTTAAGATGTACACTTAGGTTACTGATTTGAGATTTTTCTTCTTTTTAATGTAGGGTTTGGTGCAATAAACTTCCCTATTATGACTGCTTTTACTGCATCTCTTAAGTTTTGGTGGTTTCATTTTCATTAGTCTAAAGATATTTCCCAATTTCCTTGTGATTTCTTCTTTGACTCAATGGCTATTCAAGAGTTTGTGTAACTTCCACAAATTTGTGAATTTCCCAACTTCCCTATTCCTAGTTGGAGTATTTTGAGCTCCTTGAAATTCAATGTTCATTCCTTTTCTCAGCTTTGGGAAGTTTTCAGCCATTATTTTGTCAAATAAGCCCTATGTCCCTTTCTCTCACTCTTCTTCTAAGACTCCCATGATACATATATTAATCTGCTTGATATAGTCCTAGAAGTCCCTTAGGCTTTGTTTACTTGTCTTTACTTTTTTGCTCTTCTGATTTGATAATTTCAAATGATCTTCTTTCAAGTTCGTTCTTCTGTTTGATTAAGTCTGCTATTGAAAGAATCTAGCGAAATTTTCAATCCAGTTATTGTATTCTTCAGTTTCAGAATTTCTATTTGGTTCTTTTTAAGTTTTTCTTTGTTGATACTTCCACTTTGTTCATGAACTGTTTTCCTGATTTTGCATAGCTGTCTATCTGTATTCTCATGCAGACCATTTTGCTTCAAAAGAAAAAAAACAAACAAAACCTTGAGTTCCTTCTCAGAAAATTTATAGATCTCTGTACCTTTGAAGTTGGTTTCTGGAGATTTGTTTTATTCATTTGATTGGGCCATGTTACTGTTTTTTCATATGCCTTGTGATTTTTTTGGTGGATAGGGCTGAGCTTTATGCATTTGAAAAACTAGCCACACCTCCCAGTATTTATGGCCGGGCTTTGTACAGGGAAAGATTTTCATCAATCAGCCTGGCTAGAGATTCTGGAAGCCTCTGAAACCTTTTTGGGGTGATGCAGCTTCTCTTGGCTGTGTATACAACTTCCCAGTCAGAGGTTTGCCAGTTTCTTTTTCAGAAGTCCATAATCTCTTATTCCTTCTGGTGTCTGCCTTCAGTGCTGCAGGTTTTCTGGTGCTGCACTGGCAAACCAACCTACTCTTTTATTCTTAGGCATCCAAAGTATGCTGGCTCAAGTGCTCTGAGTCAGGTAGATAGAAATCACTCCTTCATGCAACCCCACAAAAAACCCGGATTGCAGGACACATGCTCTACTCTTCTCCCTTCTACCCAATGGAGAAACTGTGAATTCGGTGACTTCTTTCCATTGCACTGAGCCATGCTGGGCTCTGCACCATTACAGGCTCTCTGGTGTTGATGCAAGTTGCTCCTGCTCTCCCTTGCTTTCAGTGGCCCGTATGCACCAAAACTGTACTGATTCCATTAACACTGCATCAAGCAAAACAGAAACCAGCTCCTTGTGCAACCTTGTGAAAAGCTGGAACATTGGGTGTACTCTTCTTTCTCCTCCTCTCTCCAGCGAGAGACTACAAGCCAGGTGTTCTCTGCTGATCACAGTGAGCTACATTGACTTGGGGCAGAACAGATCACAGGTAAAGTGAAAAGGCTCTTCTTACCCATTTTAATGCCCTGTTCTTGGTTTTGCCCACATGTGGGTACTGCAACATCTTAACTGGTTTCTGGAGTTTTCATAAAGGTATTTTGGTCCATATATTGTTAAATTGGTGTCTGTAGGTGAAACAAGAGTAGGACTTCCTATTCTGCAATCTATTAACTTAATGTTTTTAGCTATACCAGATACAACATTGACAATGACATCATTAAAAAAGATGACCTATTATGTATGAATATTATGCATGCAATATCAACATATAGGCATGTGACCAAGAAGGAGATATAAGTGAGGTCATAGATAGAAAATCATTAATTATAAAATAAAACAGAAATAAACCTAATTTCTGAAACTTTTGCCTGAAGTATTAAGATCAGTGAGAGAAACCCTAAAAACTGTAAAATTCAGTTGCTTAGAGTAAGACTAGGCAAATTTTTATGCATAAAGCAGAAAAAGCAAAGCCTCATAGAAAGTTAGGAGCTGCAGATAAACTAACATCTCCAAAAATTTTCATTTAATAGTTCTGGTAAGAATTTTAATGAATGACATTTATCTCATCCACATCCCACGGAACCCTGTTCTATTATATAGTTAATGTCTCCCATAAAATAGTAATGTCTTCAAGTAAATGTGTCTGTAAGATAAAATTACTTTGAAAGTAAAAGCCTATTTGAAACCTGGCATGAATGTGCTAGTCTTTGAGAACTGGTAAAACAATTTGGAAGAAAACAGTTGTTTAAAAAGGAGGGCAGTGGTGAGTCAGGTTCAAACAGAGCTATGGGAAATCCCTTACTTCAGTAGTGACTCAACTGAATCATTATTCCAGTTTTTGCTACTGAAGTAGTAAAATCTCTTAATTCATTCAAAGAAGAAAGTCAGTTCTGTCTTCATAGAACTGAAACCCTGAAGCCTCTATTTTACTTATTTTACAGGGTGTTCAAAGAAGAGTCTCCAGAAATTAGCATGGAATCTTTCACATAGTTAAATGAAAAAGGATGCCTTTTCATCAAATTAGGGTACAGAAAAATTATTTTGCACTCTAGAGATATTCTGCCTAGATAACTAATGTTGGCTACTAAACTAGAGTGAGAGTAGAAACATGACCTTACTACATACCATTGTTTTCATCAACATACCTTTATTAACCCAGAAACTTCCTGAGCATGGAGACAAAACTGTAAATAACTTTATTACTTAACATAGGAATTTCCTGAAAGATCTATTAACTCTTTTTTTTTTTTTTCCATTAACTCTTAAATGGATAATACCAAAGACAGTTTAAACACTAAGACTCTTTTGAGTTCTCATCTGCAGATCCTTGCACTGGAGGCAGCTGGGGCACTGCTGTGGTGCAGAGCCCCTTCCCAGGGAGTGAGGCATGCTGTGGGTACAGGGTTCATGCCTCCATTGCTGGCTGTAAGGTGGCCACTACAGGACTAGTGGGTCAGGGCTGCCTGACCCTAAACCCTGACTAGAAAAGCAGGTAGGAGGAAAACTGGGGAGGGGTGCCTGGAGTTTGGCACAACAGACCATAAATTAATCCCAAATTTGTCATTGACATGCTGCTTTCAGTTTAAGGCAAGAAAATGAAATATATATTTGTGTGATAAAAATTCTTCCAGAGATGAAACATACAAATCACTTTGTTATTGGGAATGGAATCTCCATGAGATACTTATTAACACATGCCATGGCCTACCTAGTTCACCGTGAAATGCACAAATACCTGAGATATAAAAGTGAA
This sequence comes from Giraffa tippelskirchi, assembly GCF_054371585.1. Taxonomy (NCBI): domain Eukaryota; kingdom Metazoa; phylum Chordata; class Mammalia; order Artiodactyla; family Giraffidae; genus Giraffa; species Giraffa tippelskirchi. The sequence goes on along the minus strand of NC_137281.1, from coordinate 139,192,677 downwards.
CTTTACATTAAGATCCAAAGGAAGACAGATTGAAAAATTTAATAGTGCCACAACTACTGAGGCAACATGCTCAACTATTGACGCCTGAGTACTCTAGAGCCTGTGGTCTGCAACAAGTGAAGCCACTGCAATGTGAAGCGCACACACCACAACTAGGGTAGCCCCCATTTGATGCAACTAGAGAAAGCCTGTGCACAGCAACAAAGACCTAGCTCAGTCAAAAGTAAACAAATAAATCCTTAAAAAAAAATTTTTTTTAAAGCACACACAACAAAGAAAATTTAGGCATATTGAACTTCATCAAAACTAAAAACTTTTGTGCATCAAAGAACATTATCAAAAAAGTGAAGAGATAACCTAGAGAATGGGAGAAAATATTTGCAAATGATATATAAGATAAGGTCTAGTACCCAAAATATGTAAAGAACTCCTACAACAACAAAAAGACAATCCACCTGATTAAAAATCGAACAAAGGACTTGAATGGATAGTTCTCCAAGGAAGATACAAAAATGGCCAAGAAGGGCATGCAAAGATGCTCCACATCATTGTTCATTAGGGAAGTGCAAATCAAAACCAAAATGAGATACCACTGCACTCATAGTAGAATGGTTAAAATGAAAAAAAGAAAAAAGAAAGTAACAAGTTTTGGTAGGAATATGAAGAAACTGGAATCTTTGTACCTTGCTGTTGAGAATGTACAAAAGTTCAGTCACTGTGAAAAATAGCTTGTCAGCTTCTCAGAAAGTTAAATATAAAATTAATATATGACCCAGCAATTCTACTTCTTAGGTATATACACCAAAGAACTGAAAACAGGTACTCAAAAACAAATATAGATACAGGCAAGTTCAAAGCAGCACTATTCACAATAGCCAAAAGGCGGAAACACAAATCATCTATAAACTGATCAATGCATAAACTAAACATGGTATAAATATATAATGGAATATTATGCAGCTATAACAAGGAATGAAATACTAACACATGTTATAACATGGAGGAATCTCGAAAACATTAAGCTAAGTAAAAGAAGCTAGATAAAAATGATTACATTTTACATTCATCTTGAACTGTTTGATTCCATTTATATGAAACATTCAGAATAGGCAAATCCTTAGAGACAAAAAGCAGACTGGTGGTTGTCAGTGGCTGGGGAATGGAGAATAACTGCTTAAAGGGTATGGAGTTTCCATATGGGGTGGTGAAAATGTTTTGCAGCTATACAGAAGTGGTGGTTGCACATTATAAATTTACTAAGTACCACTGAATTATTCACTTTAAATGATTAATTTTATATTACCTGAATTTCATCTCAATTAAAAAAAAAGGAAGGACACAGAGGATTGGCTTCGTGTTGACTTTGGCAGCCATGGTAATTCATTTGATGGTTTAGAAACCAGAGGAGCCAATCAATGAGAGAAATTTTGGACCCTGTATTCCTATGACATTTAGTTAAGACTGCATCTGAAACATTACCTAAAGACTTCATTCTTGGAATTGACGACACTTCATCTCTGACTCCAGTGGAATTTAAGCCATGAATGAAATGAAAGGAACTTTTTTAGTCATTTCAGATTTGGAACGGCTTGTTTCTCTGAAAAAATATAGCTCTTTATCTCTATCTAGTTTGGTTAGGTTGTTATTAACATAACGTCTGTGTCCTAGGTACTCATGCTGACGGACACCTGAAGATTGAGGCTAACTGACTGAATACACCAAAAATTCAATATGTTCAAATCACAACTGTAACATGTTGTCTTTACTCCTATGGATTCCTGCATGATTTCCTGGAATTAGCACTGGCCCTTTTGCTCAACTTAAGCTTTTGCTCAGTTTTCTTTTTTTTTTTTTTTTAAATTTTGCTTATATGCAAAACTATTCTGTAGAGTTAAAAGGCCAAAATTAAAGTAAAATAAAACAAAGCTACACACTATACACTGGAAAAGGAAATGGCAACCCACTTCAGTATTCTTGCCTGGAAAATCCCATGGACACAGGAGCCCAGGAGGCTATAGTCCATGGGGTCACAAGAGTCAGACACGACTTAGTGACTAAACCTCCACCACCACATACCATACACACAAAATCCTTGTCTTGCTGTGTCCACCAATCTTAACTCTTACATCATGAACTTTACCCAATCCTAATCAAACTGTCACAATGAAAACCTCAACTTAAACCTAGCTTCCAAATATAAATATCTCAATGGTGAATCCACATTGAGTTGCTACTAATACTCTGTTAAGGTCGAGTTTTCCCTGGCTATAATAACCTCTTATTTGTGGGAAGCCAGCATTCAACCAACTTAAGAGGGTACAGGGAGACCCAGGCAAGACAGACTCCTTGCCACCAAAGCCCAAGATCCTTGATTTGACAACAGCAAGCTCCTCTGAGACCCCTTAAGCTTTCTGCTCTGGGGAATGGGAGTGTCTCTAATCATCACAGTGAGATAAGTGAGTCTCACATTAGACCAAACACTGATGCATTTTCTTTGAGCTCCCCAACTGCTAAGTTTATTTTGTCTTGTAGGAATAAGGAACCCATCTTATTACTAAGAACTTTATTATCTATCTCTGTTTATCCTTGTCATTTTCTGTTATATCTCTATAAGGGGAAAATTCATGTGGAAAAATATGGGGGGGGGGTAGGCCTTAATAAGTCTATTTTGCAAACTGGGTCTGGGAACCGAGAAGTTCAGGTTTATTTTCAAAGCGGTATCCTTTGAACAAGCTTTGCCTTGGGTTACCCATCAACCTCAGAGAACTTTCCTTGGTCTTATTTTGTTAGTGAGAGTCTGGTTACAGAAGAGAGCTCCCCTTCAAACTTTTGATGCTCTAGAACTATAAACATGTCAGTTTGTAGTTGGACCGTCTACTCATTAGGCTGGGGAGTCTGATGTAGGAGGTATACAAGTAACACTTGGGATGGACTATTCACAGGTTCTCATTTTCCTTAGTCTAAACCTAAGTCTATGCCTCTTCCAGACCAGACTCCTACTTCTTACATGTATTTATGTTGTACCCCAAATCTTTGTACTTATCTGTAATCTCACCAAGGATAATTTGGAATTATAGTGGCCACTTTGGGGAAATTCTGTTCTGGACAAAATTGTTCGACAGGTTCTGTAGGACAAAAAAGGAACAAAATTCCAAACATCAAGTATATTTTTGATTGGTGTCAGCAAATGTCCATTAGAAATTCAGCTTCCAAAATTGCTTCAAGAAATTTCTTGGCCAAGGCAAAATAAAAATAAGAAAAACTTAATGTTTGTTTAGATTCTCCAAAAATCACATCTTGAATCTAGTGGGTTTCATCTATTTCTCTTTATCCATCCTATACACCTCCATTTTCCTCTGCCCATCTCTCCCTCTGCTCCACTCTTTCCTTTTGGCTGGTGAAAAACTTTCAAAACTCAGTTACCTCTTAAAGTTTAACTTCCTTAAGAACAGAAAAAAATCCCCTCGTGGTTGATTTAAAGCTCTCTTCTTCCTCTGAGCTGAGAGTCATCAATGACTTTCCAAAACCTAGAAAGGGCACAGTGAATTTCGCAGAGCAATTTGGAATAATTTTAAGAACATATCCGGGGGTTCCATATCTCTAACAGTTAGTTCATGTTTGTGGAAGCTTGAGATGTAAAAAACTCTGTAAGAAAAGTAGAATGGGAAGAATCTGAAGGTAACTCAGAAGAATCTGGGCTTCCCTGGTGGCTCAGATGGTAAAGAATCTGACTACAGTGTGGGAGACCTGGGTTCGATCCTGGGTTGGGAAGATCCCCTGGAGGAGGGCATGGCAACTCACTCCAGTATTCTTGCCTGGAGAATCCCCATGGACAGAGGCCTGGCGGCTATAGTCCATGAGATCGCAAAGAGCTGGACACGACTAAGCAACTAAGCACAGCACAGAAGAATCTAAATTGCGCAGGAAACCAGAAGGGTTTAGAAAAGCTATAGAAGTTGGTCAAAGTCCTTTGGAGGAAAGGAGGCTATTCCAAGTCCTTCCTGAGAAAGTAGACTGGGCTCTGAGTTAGTCTTACAAGCAAGGAAAGGATAACTCAGGAGACTTTAAGGACAGGCTCTTTAACAGTTTTAGACAGCACTCAGGAGTAGGTATTAAAGCACATGTGACTCCTAACTCTCTCCTAGATTTTTGTAAACAGTCTTAAGCCACATGAGGGATACAGCATGCAAGCAAAAAATGATATGGGAAATAATGCCTTTGCTAGAGCTCAAGAATCTTGATGAATATTTTGAGAGTCTTAGAATGAAAACAAAATAAAACTCAGAAATAAATTGATAGCACTACAGATAAAACAACTAGATGTTCCTACCAGGGTCAGTAAATCTCAAAAGAGGGAATCTCTTGATAAAGACACTTATCAATACTATATAAAAAAGGACATCAAAAAAGAACTGTCTTGTGTTAGCTAAGATGCTAAAAGGAAAAAAAAAAATAAAGTGAGTTTTGAAGGAGATTTTTTGTTTTACCCTTAAATTCCCAGGGAGAAATTTATATAAATATTAAAGGACAATCTTGCCAAAAAGTTTTTTAAATTGATATAGAGGCATACACTATTAGTCTTTCTTTTTTTTGAAAAGAACAATTTAAATTTTATTTATGTATTTATTTTTGGCTGTGCTGGGTTTTCACTGCTGCACAGGTTTTCTCTGGTTACAGAGAGCAGGGACTACTCTCTAGTTGTAACGTGCAGGCTTTTCATTGAGGTGGCTTCCATTGCCGGGGAGCACAGGCTCTAGGACATGTGGGCTTCAGCAGTTGCTTGCACATGGGCCCAATAGTTGTGGTTCCTGGGCTCTAGAGCACAAGCTCAATAGTTTTGGCGCACAGGCTTAGGTGCTCCGTGGCATGTGAAATCTTCCCGGATCAGATTCAAACCCAGGTCTCCCACATTTACAGGCAGATTCTTTACCACTGAGCCACCAGGAAAGCCCCCACTATCAATCTTAAACTCTACCACTATTACAAAACTCTCCCTTCAGGTAAAACACTATTCAGAGTGTTTCTCAAATACTCCTTTTGTTAGTTCCACTTTACTCATAACTGTTACCCTTGGACATTTAACAAAAGAACAATCTTTCTTTTTCTGAGATATCGTACCTGCTAGCTTGCTAGGCAGGGTGTACTGTATAAATGGAATTGTTAGATTAAATACTTTCCTGAAATCCCCAAGGACTCCCTTATTTGCAAGAGATGATGGCTAATTTGGAAATTGATTTACCAGTATCTTTGTGCTTAAGTTGACCCTAAATTGAAGATCGAGAGGAGATCCCAGGCTTTATTTGATGAAAATAGGGAGGATTACTGGGACTGAAGTTATTAATGTTCAAACTAAGCCACTGAAACCTATACCCTAAAGTGTAAAATACTCTCTTGAACCAGAAGCTAAAGAGGCACTAAAACTAAGAGGTAAAAGCAAACAGAGAAAAGATTCAACATATGTTGTACTAGTTTTTTTAAATTTATTTATTTATTTTAATTGGAGGATAATTGCTTTACAGTGTTTCTGTTAACACTTCTATCCTCCCAATCAAAAAGCTGAATAGGTGGGGATACAGATTTGTTCAGCAAATAGGTCCATAATAGAGTAGTCACTTCCCACTTCCGTGCAGTACTAATCCCCAAACCTATTTTATCTTCAGTGCCTCCTGAGGCTGCATATTCGACTGTGATTTGTATTCTGCTTTCTTTAATGACCTTTTAGGTCAAAATAGTCAATATTTGTTTGCCTTCTGTTAAGAAAACACAATATATACCTTGACTGTTACACTGCAAAGATTTACTGAAACACTATTTTTTACAAGTCCTCAATCAGGACCTTCAAGATTTTGTCTTTCCTTGTGGTTCTATTCTTATTCAACATGGGGATAACTTTTTGTTGGGTTCTAAAGACAGAGTGAGCTCTAAAACTAATTCCTTCTATCCATTTACTTTTTCAACTCACAAAGAGGATAAAATTTCCAGAGGGAAGTTACAATTTTGTCTAAATTCATAACCCAGAACAAGATTTATCTCAAGGAAGTAAATCTCTTAAAAATTTTCCCATGTCAGTAACAAAGAGATAATTAAAAGGATTCTTGAGTTTCACTGATTATTGCAGGCAATGGGTTCCCAACTTTCCTGCTATTGTCACGCCAATTTAAGACTTAACCAAGTACTTGGAAAGTGAACCTCTTCCCTGGGCCCTAAACATGAACAGGCCTTTTGTGAGTTAAGATCAGCTCCTCACTTACTTCCTACCTAATGTTCATCCTTAGACTGATCCTCTGCTAGAGGTAAATCTTCCCAGATGGCAGAACTCTGTGAGCACACCAGAAGTTTCAGTTAGCTACAGATAAGAAAGTTAATATATTCATTGGCCGTAGACATACTTTTGGGTTATTCTATGATTCTGAAATGCTTTGGAAACAAGGCACTATTCTTGACCTCGGCAGGAATCTCAATTCAGAATGGTTAGCAATTTACAGAATCTTTAAGTGCTCTAATGCTTCCTGAGGAACTGGCTATTATAAAAGTAGGGGCTCAAACAAAAGAAGATGATATGGAGGCTAGAGAAAATGTCTTGACTAATCATCATGCCAGAAAGACAGCCCTCACTGAAATTATAGCCCTTATAATACCTCAAGGGACTAACTCTTTGATTCAACAGCAAATTGAGTTCAAAACCTCTATTACAGGATGCCAGTGATCAGCTCCAGAGTCACAAAAAAAGGTACGAGGAGAAAGCTGTGTGTAAATTGCATTGTTAGCTATTTAGGAGCGACTTCACTTTCACTTTTCACTTTCATGCATTGGAGAAGGAAATGGCAACACACTCCAGTGTTCTTGCCTGGAGAATCCCAGGGACGGGGGAGCCTGGTGGGCTGCCGTCTGTGGGGTCGCACACAGTTGGACACAACTGAAGAGACTTAGCAGCAGTAGCAGCAGCAGCTCTGAAGGACCTCAAATGGAATCTTGTAAAAATTATATATGAAGTTACCCACGAGTGAAAGAAGAAACTTGCCACTGCACATAATTAACATTGATGGGAAAGTTTTACTCTATCTCGTCTGTCACCAATATAATCCTGGTAAGAAAAGCAGGAAAATCTCAGGGCACCCTTAAACATCTCCAAATGGGTTTCATAAAGCTACTGTCTGGGTTTTAAATATGACGTAGTCATTGTTCACTTATAATTGGGATGGTTTGAAGCCTTTCCTTGATAGAGAGCTACAACTCTAGTAATAGCAAAATTTTCTTGATTTCATGTTCCCAATCCAGACAATTCTGACCTTTCTCTCCAGTGATAGAGGCATCTATTTTACTAGGCCTATTACTAAAGACTTTTGGAAAGTCCTGCCACTTACTAAGACACTTTACCGTCAACTTTACCCTCAATCTTCAGGAAAGGTAAGAGAGAACAAACATAGATCTAAATATCAGATCAGCTAAACTCAGAGATTCCTGAACTTCCATGGCCTAAGGTATTGTCTTTAATAACAATGAGATCAAATCTTTCTGTGGTTCTATCAACTCTCCCACATACACCGAGGAATATCATCTTTCATTCCAAATTCCACATTAGTGCAATCAGACATGGCTAAGTATTGCAAGGAATTATTCATGCCATACACCAAGTCTTATAAGTAGGTACAAGTACCCTTTCCTCAATATCCTTTTAAATAACCCTTGTGTGACCTAAAGCCCAGATAAGTGGTCTTTTGGAAAAGACAACAGAGAAAAACAACTCTAGAACCCTACTAAATCTTATCAAGTACTGTCAGTAAGGAGCACAGTAATACAACTCTAAAGGTTTGATCTTTGGATTCATGGCTTCTAAGGAGGCATAATCTAACCTGAATTTGTGGATTTTTAAGCTGAGGAGTTTTTAGAAATCCTCTACAAACAGACAATGCTCTGAAAGAGACATCTTCCATTCAAGACCATTGACCACATGTTCGTAGGGAGGTTGTACCCAAGATCCATAGAATAAGGCAGTGGATTTCTACATTTTCATCTGCATTCTATTATTTATTTTTACTATTTTCCTCCTTTTCTCTCCATGGTTTAACGCTCCTTTTAACTATGTTATCTATATTGCTCTGTTCTTAATAATGCACTTCATTTGCATCTTCAATCATTCATACTTGGCTCTTATTCACCTGTGAACTAGCTAATGCACACAACCAAACTGGTTTCGCACCACCTTAATTTTTTTGGTAGCCACCCAGATTCCTTTGGTTCCACTTCCCAATAATGAATCTTGGTTTCCTAGGCAACTATACTCAACTATTAGGTGATTTTTCTGATGACAAACTATATATCAGGTCTAAGAGATATAGATTCTAAAACGCTCTCTTAGGTCATACCTAGAAGACATGGTTCTTGACATCACCAAAATAATTCTCTTAAGATTTTTGGTGGGAATTAGTTTTTGTAACCAAACTTTATTAATAGAAATAGAACTTGTGAGGGAACTAAGAAACAACAATGTGTTATTTGGAAGTTGTCATACTTTTATACACCTTACAAGTTAAGTAAGATATTATTGATATTTCTCCTTTACTTCAGATCTTCTAAACGGTCTCAACACTTTAAATTTTTTATTATATGGTGCACAATTATTTTTGATGACTGGCTCCAAATGTTATAACATATTTGATAAGCACATAGGGGTATTTTAGAGCTTTTCTGTGGCTCAGACAGTACCTGAAGAACTCCATGGACAGAAGAGCCTGGTGAGCTATAGTCCATGGGGTCGCAAAGAGTTGGACATGACCAAGTGACTGACGCTTTCACTTTTACTTGAGGGGTGTTTTGGCCTCAAATAGGACACTGTGCATTCTCCAATGACTGGTATTCAATCTGTGGTACAAAAGCCTGATAGCTACTACTCGCAGACTGGATATGATCTTTGTAAACTGATGCTGCCATTCAGTAGAGTCCCCAACATCATCCAGGATCCATTTTAAGCCATTGGTTTCTTTTTGAAGAAAGAAAAAGATCGTCAGATAATTTAATTTGTATAAAAGTAGGAAAGTTGGACCTCGATTTAAGAATAGAAATCTTGATCACTCCAGGGAAATTCTGGCTTTCTTTCTTCCTTTCTCAAGCCTTGTTACTTCTAGCTTTACAAGAGGCCCAGAAAATAAGGAGTGTGCTACATCCTCTGATTCAGAGATGAGCAGGTGAGCAAGATAATGTTTTTTCATACTGTTCCTGAGGCCTGTATGGTTAAAGCTATGGTTTTTCCAGTAGTCAGGTATGGCTGTGAGAGTTGGACCATAAAGACGGCTGAGCACTGAAGAACTGATGCTTTCAAACTGTGGTACTGGAGAAGACTCTTGGGAGTACCTTGGACAGCAAGGAGATCAAACCAGTCAGTCCTAAAGGAAATCAACCCTGAATTCATTGGAAGGACTGGTACTGAAGCTCCAACACTTTGGCCACCTGATGCAAAGAGTCGACTCACTGGAAAAGACCCTGATGCTGGGAAAAATTGAAGCAAGAGGAGAAGCGGACAAAAGAGGATGAGATGGTTGGATGGTATCACTGATGCAATGAACATGAGTTTGAGCAGGCTCTGGGAGCTGGTGAAGGATAGGGAAGCCTGACATGCTGTCGTTCACTGGGTTGCAGAGAGTCAGATATGATTTAGCGACTGAACAACAAAAGATAATGCCACCAAGACTAAAGAACTCCTCACTTGAAATGTTAATGAAATTACAAGGGCAGTGGCTCAACTGCTTTAGGTATAATATTTGCCTTTCAAGGAAAAATACATGCTACTTTTAGGTAAGAGTGTTGTTTTCACAAGCTTTTATACTTCTCTGGATCACTGATATTCAGTTCAGTTCAGTCACTCAGTCGGGTCCGACTCTTTGTGACCCCATGAACCTCAGCACGCCAGGCCTCCCTGTCCATCACCAACTCCCGGAGACTACCCAAACCCATGTTCATCGAGTCGGTGATGCCATCCAACCATCTCATCCTCTGTCGTCCCCTTCTCCTCCCGCCCCCAATCCTACCCAGCATTAGGGTCTTTTCCAATGAGTCAACCCTTCGCATGAGGTGGCCAAACTACTGCAGTTTCAGCTTCAACATCAGATCTTCCAATGAACACCCAGGATTGATCTCTTTTAGGATGGATTGATTGGATCTCCTTGCAGTCCAAGGGACTCTCAAGAGTCTTCTCCAACACCACAGTTCAAAAGCATCAATTCTTCGGCGCTCAGCTTTCTTCACCGTCCAACTCTCATCCATACATGACCACTGGAAAAACCATAGCCTTGACTGCTGCTGCTGCTGCTGTTAAGTCGCTTCAGTCGTGCCCGACTCTGTGCGACCCCATAGACGGCAGCCCACCAGGCTCCCCCGTCCCTGGGATTCTCCAGGCAAGAACACTGGAGTGGGTTGCCATTACCTTCTCCAATGCATGAAAGTGAAAAGTGAAAGTGAAGTCGCTCAGTCATGTCTGACTCTTCGCGACCCCATGGATGGCAGCCTACCAGGGTCCTCTGTCCATGGGAGTTTCCAGGCAAAAGTACTGGAGTGGGTTGCCATTGCCTTCTCCATAGCCTTGACTAGACGGACTTTTGTTGGCAAAGTAATGTCTCTGCTTTTAAATATGCTATCTAGGTTGGCCATAACCTTCCTTCCAAGGAGTAAGCATCTTTTAATTTCATGGCTGCAGTCACCATCAGCAGTGATTCTGGAGCCCAAAAAAATAAAGTCTGACACTGTTTCCACTGTTTCCCCATCTATTCCCATGAAGTGATGGGACCAGATGCCATGATCTTAGTTTTCTGAACGTTGAGCTTTAAGCCAACTTTTTCACTCTCCTCCTTCACCTTCATCAAGAGGCTCTTTAGTTCTTCTTCACTTTCTGCCATAAGGGTGGTGTCACCCGCATACCTGAGGTTACTGATATTTCTCCCGGCAATCTTGATTTCAGCTTGTGTTTCTTCCAGCCCAGCATTTCTCAAGATGTACTCTGCATATAAGTTAAATAAGCAGGGTGACAATATACAGCCTTGACGTATTCCTTTTCCAATTTGGAACCAGTCTGTTGTTCCATGTCCAGTTCTAACTGTTGCTTCCTGACCTGCATACAGGTTTCTCAAGAGACAGGTCAGATGGTCTGGTATTGCCATCTCTTTCAGAATTTTCCACAGTTTATTGTGATCCACACAGTCAAAGGCTTTGGCATAGTCAATAAAGCAGAAATAGATGTTTTTCTGGAACTCTCTTGCTTTTTCGATGATCCAGTGGATATTGGCAATTTGATCTCTGGTTCCTCTGCCTTTTCTAAAACCGGGGGCGGCGGCCGACAGGGGCTAGGCCGGGCCAGGTGCCGGGGGCCGGCTGCGGCGAGAGGAATTACCCAAGGCCCAAGGTAAGAGAAACCCAAGTAAGACAGTAAGTTTGCGAGAGCGCATCAAAGGGCAGACACACTGAAACTAAAATTACAGAAAACTAGCTAATCTGATCACACGGACCAAAGCCTTGTCTATCTCAATGAAACTAAGCCATGCCGTGTGGGGCCACCCAAGACGGATGGGTCATGGTGGAGAGGTCTGACAGAATGTGGTCCACTGGAGAAGGGCATGGCAAACCACTTCAGTATTCTTGCCTTGAGAACCCCATGAACAGTATGAAAAGGCAAAAAGATAGGACACTGAAAGATGAACTCCCCAGGTCAGTAGGTGCCCAATATGCTAGTGGAGATCAGTGGAGAAATAACTCCAGAAAGAATGATGGGATGGAGCCAAAGCAAAAACGATACCCAACTGTGGATGTGACTGGTGATGGATGCAAAGTCCGATGCTGTAAAGAGCAATATTGCATAGGAACCTGGAATGTTAGGTCCATGAATCAAGGCAAATTGGAAGTGGTCAAACAGGAGATGGCAAGAGTGAATGTCGACATTCTAGGAATCAGCGAACTAAGATGGACTGGAATGGGTGAATTTAACTCAGATGACCATTGTATCTACTACTGTGGGCAAGAATCCCTTAGAAGAAATGGAGTAGCCACCATGGTCAACAAAAGAGTCCAAAATGCAGTACTTGGGTGCAATCTCAAAAATGACAGAATGATCTCTGTTCGTTTCCAAGGCAAACCATTCAATATCATGGTAATCCAAGTCTATGCCCCGACCAGTAACGCCGAAGAAGCTGAAGTTGAACGGTTCTATGAAGACCTACAAGGCCTTCTAGAACTAACACCCAAAAAAGATGTCCTTTTCATTATAGGGGACTGGAATGCAAAAGTAGGAAGTCAAGAAACACCTGGCGTAACAGGCAAGTTTGGCCTTGCAGTACAGAATGAAGCAGGGCAAAGGCTAATAGAGTTTTGCCATGAGAACGCACTGGTAATAGCAAACACCCTATTCCAACAACACAAGAGAAGACTTTACACGTGGACATCACCAGATGGTCAACACTGAAATCAGATTGATTATATTCTTTGCAGCCAAAGATGGAGAAGCTCTGTACAGTCAGCAAAAACAAGACCAGGAGCAGACTGTGGCTCAGATCATGAACTGCTTATTGCCAAATTCAGACTTAAATTGAAGAAAGTAGGGAAAACCACTAGCCCATTCAGGTATGACCTAGATCAAATCCCTTATGAGTATACAGTGGAAGTGACAAATAGATTTAAGGGACTAGACCTGATAGACAGAGTGCCTGATGAACTATGGACAGAGGTTCGTGACATTGTACAGGAGACAGAGATCAAGAAAATCCCCATGGAAAAGAAATGCAAAAAAGCAAAATGGCTGTCTGAGGAGGCCTTACAGATAGCTGGGAAGAGAAGAGAAGTGAAAAGCAAAGGAGAAAAGGAAAGATATTCCCATCTGAATGCAGAGTTCCAAAGAATAGCAAGGAGAGATAAGAAAGCCTTCCTCAGCAATCAGTGCAAAGAAATAGAGGAAAACAACGGATTGGGAAAGACTAGAGATCTCTTCAAGAAAATTAGAGATACCAAAGGAACATTTCATGCAAAGATAGGCTCGATAAAGGACAGAAATGGTATGGACCTAACAGAAGCAGAAGATATTAAGAAGAGGTGGCAAGAATACACAGAAGAACTGTACAAAAAAGATCTTCACGACCCAGATAATCACGATGGTGTGATCACTCACCTAGAGCCAGACATCCTGGAATGTGAAGTCAAGTGGGCCTTAGAAAGCATCCCTACGAACAAAGGTAGTGGAGGTGATGGAATTCCAGTTGAACTATTTCAAATCCTCAAAGGTGATGCTGTGAAAGTGCTGCACTCGATATGCCAGCAAATTTGGAAAACTCAGCAGTGGCCACAGGACTGGAAGAGGTCAGTTTTCGTTCCAATCCCAAAGAAAGGGAATGCCAAAGAATGCTGAAACTACCGCACAATTGCACTCATCTCACACGCTAGTAAAGTAATGCTCAAAATTCTCCAAGCCAGGCTTCAGCAATACGTGAACTGTGAACTTCCAGATGTTCAAGCTGGTTTTAGAAAAGGCAGAGGAACTAGAGATCAAATTGCCAATCACTGATGTTACAGTTCCCCAATCTCTGGGATCTAATGCCTCATGATCTGAGGTGAAGCTGATGTAATAATAACAGAAATAAAGTGCACAATAAGCGTAATGCACTTAAAATCATCCTGAAACTATCCCCACGCCCTCTGGTATGTGGAAAAATTGTCTTCCAGCACCATTGATGGAACAGACTTTTTTCCACCGAATATTGCTCCTTTTGCTCCCTTGTCAAATATTGATCATATATGACTGGATTTATTAATGGGCTCCTGATTCTGTCTCAATGGTCTATGTCTACTGTCTGTTTCTATGCCAGAACCATATGATTTGACTATTACAGAAATGCCATTGGACTCTTGATAGGTATAGTCTGCTGTCTATAAATGGCTTTGGGCAGTATGAACATTTTAACAATATTAACTTTTCCAATCTATGAATCCATATAGTCAAAACTATGGTTTTTCCAGTAGTGATGTACAGATGTGATAACTGAACCATACAGAAGGCTGAGCACTGAAGAATTGATGCTTTTGAACTGTGGTGCTGGAGAAGACTCTTGAGAGTCGCTTGGACAGCAGGGAGATGAAAACAATCAAGCCTAAAGGAAATCAACCCCGAGTACTCATTGAAAGGACTGGGCTGAAGCTGAAGCTCCAATACTTTGGCCACCTGATGGAAAGAGCCGATTCACTGGAAAAGACCCTGATGCTGGGAAAAACTGAGGGCAGGAGGAGAAGGGGGAGACCAAAGATGAGACGGTTGGATGGTATCACCGACTCAATGGACATGAGCTTGCGCAAACTCTGGGAGATGGTGAAGGACAGGGAAGCTTGGCGTGCTGCAGTCCATGGGGTCACAAAGAGTAAGACACACTTAGCAACTGAACAACAACAAATCTATGAACAAAGGATACCTGCCCATTTATTTGTGTCTTCGAATTCATTCATCAATGTCTTGTAGTTTTCAGTGTAGAGATCTTTCACTTCCTTGGTTACACTTATTCCTAAGTATTTTATTGTTTTTGAAGCTATTTTCTTTCTTCTTCAGATAACTGATTGTTAGAGTATAGAAATGCTACTGAATTTTTTATGTCAATTTTGTATTCTGTAACTTATTGAATTCGTTGATAAATTCTCTCTTTTTGGTAGAGTCTTAAGGATTGTCTTCATATAAAATCGTGTCCTCTGCATATACGGACTATTCTATTTCTTCCTTTATAATTCTGGTGCTTTTTATTTATCTTTCTTGCCCAACTGCTCTAAGACTTCTAGTAATATGTTAAGTAGGAATGATGAGAGTGAGCACCACTGTATCGTTCCTGACCTTAGTGGAAAAGCTTCTAATTTTTCACCATTGCATATAATGTTATCTGTGAGCTTATTATATATGGCCTTTATTATTCCTTCTACTGGAGAAGGAAATGGCAACCGACTCCAGTATTCTTGCCTGGAAAACCCCATGGACTAGGAGCTGGCAGGCTATAGCCTATGGGTTCACAAAGAGTCGGATATGATTGAGCCACTTTCACTCACTCAAGTCTTTCCGTATCTATAAATTTGTTGAGTTTTTATCATGAACAAATGTTGAGTTCTGGCAAATGCTTTTTCTGTGTCTACTGAGATGATCGTTATGATTTTTTTTCTTTGACTTTATAATGTTAATTAATGCATCACATTTATTATTTGCATATATTGAGTTGCCATTGTATCCCAGGGATAAATCTTACTTGATCATAGTGAATGATTTTTTTAATGTACTGTTAAATTTAGTTTGCTAGTATTTTATTGAGATTTTTGCATCTGCATTCATCAGGGATATTGACCTGCACTTTTCTTGCAGGATCTTTTTCTAGCTTTGTTATCAGGGTAATGCCGGCCTTAAGTAATGAGTTTGGAAATGTTCCTTCCTCTTCAATTTTTGGGAAGAGTTTGAGAAAGATTGGTGTTAATTCTTCTTTAAATAATTGGCAAAATTAAGCAGTGAAGCTGTTTCTCCTTGGCTTGTGAAGATCCCCTGGAGAAGGGAACGGCTACCCACTCCAGTATTCTGGCCTGGAGAATTCCATGGACTGTATAGCCAATCCAGTCGCAAAGAGTCAGACATGACTGAGTAACTTTCACACAAGTAAGTACTGAGATTAAGAAGCTCAGAGATAGAATAGCTCATGGTGATGAAAAAGTCCTGAGTGTGGTTATGGGCATGAGTTACTAAAGCAGTATGGAGAGGAAAGACCTTGAACTTGTAGAACTCATAGAACTAAGAGGCTACAATGTAGGATGGGCTCTCTGCATGGATCTAAACAGCTATATGGACCATCTACGTGACTATTTTATCCTAAGAAAAGATGAACAGAAAAACATGGACCATCATAATGTCCATTTGATTAATAGCTAACAAGTCAGTAAGACCGTAACTGAAATGGAAGCAGTTCTAACAGCACAAAAATCCATGAGAGAGGTGAAAAAAATTTCAAAGAAATCTGTTCTCAGTATGAAATTATTTCTGTTCTGAATCATCACAATCACTGTCAATGATCCACAATCATCTTAGGATCAACAGTAAGTGGAAATTACACAGTAATCATGAAAAATGTCACTTTAAAATTTTATTTATTGCTATTGTTTTATTTTAGTAAATATTCAATCATCACTTCTCTGACTCTTAGTTTTCTCAATCTTAGGTCTTAAGAAGGAATTATAGGACTTTATATCTCCTATAATTGAAAAGCCTCCCTCAGATTCACATGTCTGTCAGACATTATGAAAACTCACAAAAGTATACAAGTTAAACAAATCTGTTTGCATTTATTTTTATATAACTCTAATATGAAGTCTCTTGGGAAAGAACTGCCAGTATGTTTGCCTAATAGCTGAAGGTTTTCAAGCTAAGGTAGCAGATTTCACAACACAGAAGTCAGAAAATTTTACGTTAAAGTAAACAAAACAAAATTTTACCTATTTGAAGTTTTCCATTGACTTTTTTTTGATTGTTATATAATACAGACATTCTGCTGGAAACGGAAACCATTCCATTTACTAAAACTCCTAGTGATATAAGTAAGGACCAATTTCAGTATAGCCCTTCTGTACTTCTTTTCTTGACAATGATCAGGAAGAAGACAGAGTGATATCATTAAGTGACAGAGAACAATATCTAAAAAATTAGCATTTACAGAACACTTTTCTCATAGAATTCCAAAGCTTTCAAAGTATAACCATCGATGTCAAATCATTTCAAGGATACAGGTAAGGAAAAGCTATTTATATTTCCTTCTTATAAGACAGGAAAATGAATAATACACAAAGTCAAATGACTTCCATGCAAATGTTATTGGTGACAAAACAGAAAAATAAAATTATGGTTTCTTCATCCTTGGTTTAGGGCACTATGTTCTAAAACATGCTGCCTGTGAAGATAAGATCTTTTAGAAATTCATACTTATAAAATGATTATGATGTATCCTCTTAGGAATCTTTGTTTCTTTTTTAGTTAGATTCATTTAGTGGATTTATATTATTTTAGTCTGTTCTCAAATAACTTTTTGGCAGTGCTGCAATTAAAGAGGGCTGTCATGTTTGAGTCATAGAGGAGCTCATTTCGATCCTAACCAGTAGTGCTATCAAAGTTCTGATGTCAGCTTGCAAAAACAACTGGTATAAGGGAAATATTCATTAACATATTGATAATGATATTTTTAGAAGGCAAAGCTCTAAAATTCGTATTCTTGACATTAACTTTCCCCATTGTTTTTCTTCATTCTTTCACTAAAATGTCATTGTTAGCTTTCCTTCCGCAGAACCACAAGTTCTAATCCAGTAGTCCATCTGAGATAATGATATACTCACTGGCTCTGAGAATGTTCTCCTTGCTGCTGCACCTGGACTGGACCTGCAGAGAGAGCATAAACTCAGTAATTTAGGGCTCATGACAAAGACAGACAGATATGTATGCATATTTAATGGGCAAACTCCTGAGGTCTAGGAGCAAAGGCTTTATGTATCCCACACGTCATAACATGTCAATAAAAATGTTAGTTTATTCCATATATTTTTAACTTATCCTTTTCTTACTTAAAGAAAGGACTGATTTCTAGAAAAAAAATGGGGGCACAATACTGTAAATGGGACAAGGTTAAAACTAAAGTCATTTTAAAATTGATGTGTATTTGAAATTAGTATATGGGGAAAAATTTAAATTACCACATATTCAATTATGAATTCAGACCCTTAATATTAAAGGCATTGTGCATATATCTTGACTAAAATAATAACGCAATTCAAGTAACAAAGTTGTAATCTAAGAGTCCTTGGTAGTCATTTTTAGTTACATATGTTAATGAGGGGAAAAGAGAAATTATGAAATTAAAGTAATTTATTTGCCAGTTCTTAAGTGTGTAGATACATCAATCAGAAACTAATGCTGATTCAAATATTTTAGGTCAAAGTGGAACATTCTTTTAAATGTTGCAAAACTAATGAATTCAAGGGCCATGCTGGATGACACTGATACTTGTTAATTTCAGAGGAAGCTGTTTAAACACCTCTTCTTCCCACTCCACAGCAGCTTGCCCCAAATGGTATACACAACAAATTAACTTCTATTGCTTAACACAGTCTACTATTGTAATGAAACAAATTATGAAAGGAATGTTGCAACTTAGGGTGGGTTATGGTTGTCCTTCCCTGAAAAAAACAAGTGTTAATGTTTAAAGAAAGAACAACAATAATTAAAAAATCACAAACATACACAAGAAAAACGCACACACACACCAAAAAAAAAAAAGAAAGAAAAAAAGGGGAAAAATAATTCTAGATGTTAAAGTTATTCTCTTTTGGCCCAGATTGTTTAATTAGTTTTAAATACACTAGAATGAAGAAACTAGTCTGGAAGATAACATTCTTAAATGCTTTACTTACAGTTTTATTGAAGAACAATTCCGGACCAAATGGGAAAGATATTAATGACTACTTAAAATAATACAGGAAGGAAGACAGGAGAGCAAGGAAAAGAAAAAGAAGAAAGAGAGGCTTGAGTGGGGGTAAATCTAGAAGATAGAAGAGAAAGTACAGCCTTATAGACAGGGACAATATATAAATGCAGAATATTCTGCTATTTCTTATTGAAAATTTATACCAAGAGAGTAAGAATGACCAATGAACTTGCTTCAAAATAAAAAGCAAGTTGGCATACCATGGAATGAAAATAGTGTGAACTATATCACTACAACTTTAAAGGAGAAAAGAAACAAATACTAATAGACAAATAATAGACAAGCTTAATAAAGAGATAAACTACATTTTAAAAAGTGATTCAAAGAACACAAGAGATACTTAAAAGAGGGAGAGAAAAATCTGGGATAGAAAAGGAAAAGAAAGGGGAAAATGTCAAAAGACAAAAACAGAGTTCAAGGAAGTCAAATGGAAGTCAAGAAGGTCTTTAACAAGATGTAGAAACGGAAGGAGCCCAAACCCATAGCGCAAAGCAATGTTTGCGAATGGAAAGCAGCTCCTTTGATCAGTAATAGTTACTCTTAAGTCGTAGCCTCTATTCCTCCAGAGTTCATCTTTAAGCCCTTCCAATCTAGAGTGGAGCTAGTGTATGGATAGAAACAAGAGATTTACAATGAACAGAGCAGTTCAGATGAGTAGTTCAAGTTGTCTCATCAAATGTTTCAACAGATTATATATTGTGTAAATGGAAATGGAGGTGAAATACTAGCTGGTTTTACCAAAAAGCAAACCAACCAAAACCACAATAAAAAAAGAAAACAAACAAACAAAAAAACCTTTTCCTTTCCTTAGGTGGCTTAAAAAACAAAAAATTCATTCATAACATGAATTTAATAAAGAAACTCAAGTCTTGCGTTGTGGCATATAAGTTTAGAATGATATATTTCAAATAGTTTTGGAAAGAGAAATTTGGATGATGAAAAAAATTCAAATTTTTACATCTGTGAATCTAGGTTCAAAAATTGCCAACATCAGTATAACCAATGTTTTCTCATTTACATTACATTGGCTATTTGACTCAAATTTGAGGGAAATCACTTTCAAAAATCAGTGATAAAATGAACTTCTTTACCTTAGTGATTTTGAGTATACATTAAAAAATTGAGGAAATTAAATTAAAACATTTTAATACTTATGCATGCAGTAGATGCCCCTAATTTTTGTACCATGAAACTGGCTGTCTTTTTAATACTGACTTAATTTTATAAAATCCCAATATGAAGATTTTGCTTAGCTCACAATGTAAGGGGGTTTACTTTAAAGGATAAAGCTGAAAAACAACTACTGTTTTTATTCTCACAATGTTAAGTTGCTTCTGTTGTGTCCGACTCTTTGCAACCCTATGGACTAGAGCTTGCCAGGCTCCTCTGTCCATGGGATTCTCCAGGCAAGAATACTAGAGTGGGTTGCCATTTCCATATTGTAAGAACAATATGAACTATAAAGAGGGCAATACAGATCTGTCTTGATTTCTATGGTTTTCTGTTATTGTTTTCCTTTATCTTACCCAATTTTTCAAGGATTAAAAATGAAAGGTATGGCTTTGGATGATCTATTACTTTATTCTACTGGATTTCGTTATTTTACTAAAATTAAATTTTTGGTATTGACAATAAATTCCCCTTTTAATTGAAATCAAAACTAAAATCATGTGTAGAAACAGTATAATATATTAAAGTTAATGGAGGAAATAAAAAACACAAGAGACTTACTGAAAATTTAGGCAATTAATTTACTAATCAAGACTGCTTTCAGACACCAAATAATTCATTTAATTCATTTCAACATGTGTTTACATATATAATATAATTTTTGCTGAAGATCACATTGTCCATTAAGAAACCTTAAGCCATGAAACAGAAAACAAAAGGGGGGAGAGCACGTAATAAATGGTAAGGAAAAAAAGTGAAAATGCTTTAAACAAAGCTGAGGAAACTTTAACAAACAACCACAATCTTTAGATACAGTTAGAGAAGTGACTTACCTTATGCTTAGGTCATAACAAGAATAGCACAGTGTTTAAAGTCAGCTCTTCATTATGGGAGGTACAATTGAAAGCCATAGGTTATAATAACATGAATTGCTACACAGAAATGAAAACTTGTTCAGCCCAACATGAAAAGCTAACTCTTATGGGAGAACATTTCAACTTATGTTTAATGCAACATGAAGAACATTTGAGGGTGTAAACATCAAAACACATGAATCTCACAACAATAAGAGAGAGACAGCCCAATCTCTCAGGAACACAGAAGATTTAATCTGTGACACATAAGGGAAGGCACATCACTCTAACATTAAAAGATGCATGCATAATATATAACCATCTACTGACAGCCCCCACCACAACCCCCATCCCACTTGTACACACACAAGCCCACTAAGATACAGGGAAAGAATGTAGTGCCAAGCTGTTATGAAGAAAGCAGGACACACGGAAGCGCAGCAGTGGTCAAGTGATTTGAGAGGTATTCTTCCCTTAAACCATCCCATCACCATGCTTATTTTAAAGAAGCCAGGAAAAGACCCCCTTCAATGCTGCAGTAGCTACGAGCCCCCAGCTTGAAGCTAATATGTGGAATTTTGATCACCGTTCCCTGCGATGTCAGGGGCTCTCCAGTGGAAGCCAGTTGTGTTAACACCAGTTGGTGGGGTACAAATGTGTGAATAACAAACACCCTCTCCCTTCTGCATTTCACAGAAGTGAGGGAGGAGAGAAACAAAAACCCATGTTAAGAATAGGTTCATAGCAATATAAAGATGTATAAGTATTAAAATGGAGACTACATTTGATTGCAGGTTAATCAACTCAGGTTTCATAAAACTGACTCTCTTTTGCTGCTCACCAGGTTAATTTTCATTCTTTTTCCTTGAAAATACTTGGAATAAATCTACACAATATGGCTCATATTTAAAGATTCTGAGCAGTTGGTCAGGTAGGGTCAAAGCCAAGAATAAAACAAATCATCTTCTTTGATGAACATTAGGAAAGCCGTCTTTATTTTTAGCATGATTTTACTGGCTGGCAGTTACATTTTAAATTAAAAAATTAAGCTTCTGTATTTAATTTGGCTTTATTTACATTTAATTTTGCTGTATATATGCTTACTTATACAATCTGAGAAATTCTATGTCAATGGTTTGGTTTAAATTTTAATATTTAAATTTTAAAAAGCAAATAATAAAGAAGACTACCTATTTAAAAATTGTTAGTAAGCCTCCTATGTACTTTTCTCTACTGTCAATAACTTTTTTTTTTTTTACAATGAGCTGTTCCTATCAATAATATGGTTGTACCGGCTTATTACAAAATATTTCTATTTGGTTTTCTATTATTGATGATAGTAGTTAATTTGACCTGCTTTATTTTTTGTATGGGACATGTTTTAATTCATGTGTGGCATACAATTAAGTTAGCAGATTTTTATTTTTTAAAGATGATTTACTTATATTACCATTTTCTCTTCCTCATCCTATTCTTAGCAGTCCAGAATATCTTGACCTTTCCTTTAGCACATCTTTATTATTTTAGGCTCTGGGCCCTCCCTCCTTTAATCTTACTTTCTTCACTGGAAAAATAAAGGCTGTTATGGGACTCAAAGGAGATAATATCTGTATCAGTGATTTTAAACTATAAAGGTGGAAATAAGTATCAGTAGTTGTTATGATCAGTGGAGCCACTGACAGCTGTGAAATAATTATGAATTAATTACCCTCCTCATTATAACTTCCCCATCAGCTCAACATGGAGGCAAATTCTTATTTTTGATGGAAAGAAAAAAAGACCTCAATGTACAGTTATACATTTTTCTCAATAGGAATTGAGGAAAACTTTTTGGAAATGACATAGCCATATAGCCATATGTATACTGGTAGGAATGAAAACCATACAATCTAAGGCATGGAGCAACGTCTGAACTAGCTCATCTAGATTATTTGTGGTACTCCTGAGCTTTTAGTCCTTAGACGAGCTATTTCCTATACTATTTGTCCTTTAAGATATAGTTTAAATTGTATCTGGGGCAAAAAATATTCCTTAGTTCCTCATTAGAAACAATCTTTTTTTCCGTTGAACTCTGTAACAGCCTTACTGAGACAGAATTTAGCTATTATAAAGTTCACTTAAGTACACATTTGATAGCTTTTAATAGATCTATCTGGCTGTATAATCATTACTATTATCTAGTTTTAAGTTTACCTAAATTCTTAAAGCCTTTTAACTAAACTTCTATTGTAAGAGTTATCATAGTTACTTTCATTTCAATTACTGATGTAGGTCCCCAAATATACTGTACATTTTTGGAAGGAAAAGGACCATGACTTTAATTCTCTTTATATTTCTTACTATATCAAATATGGTGCTTTATACAGAGTAAATATTTGTCAATTCTGAATGTTTATTTTGTAGTAATTATATATTTTTTCAATCTCGGCAGATTCAAATTTATTATTTACAGTGTAAGTGTGATCACAGCTATTCCTATACCACTGTAAAATGTTTATTTATTTTTGGACCCACCAATATTAAGAGAGATAACATGGAAAAAATGTGGATTATAGCAAAGAAATAACCTATAGAATGACTGTAAGAATTAGGAAAACAGATTACTATTAATACTGCTTAAGGTTAATCAAATAGTGACATTTGGAGTCCAATAAAGGTTTTAGGTCAGGTTAAGATTTCTTATTTCCTAAGAGAACAGGATGTTCTGTATCTCATAAGTCAGCTCACTAGAATGATAGAGATATTTGATGTATCACGCTTCTTTTGACTTTAATTTCTCTACCTTATTAAACTTAATTAAGAGTAATCTGTCTCTGAAAGAACAAACTTCACTGAATATCATTTACTCATAAAAGTAAAACTTAAGAGGAGAGAGAAAAAGGACCTCAGATTACTTGCCTCTTTAGCCTACTGTGAACGAAAGGAAAGAAAGGATTGATTTGATCAACATTAAGCCAACAACTCTACAATCTTAGACTTTTAAAATCTATTTCTTTCTCTTCTCACTTCCTTTTGCAGAAGTAGAGACTTGGTCTAAAAAAGCTCTGTTCTGTAGTTCTATTCATCTATCACTTTATCTGGATAAGTTAGGGTATTAAGTATTTGGCTCATCTGAGCCTCATGACCATTTATTTGTGTTTGTGATATCACAATAAATATGCAACTGAACTCAGAGTTTTGGTTTATTTAATATCCTCTGGAGTCCAGTGGTATGGTTTCCGATACTTAGACATGACATTCAACATCGTGAAGTTTTAATTTCCTTATCCACAAAATGAGGAAAATTAAGTAGGATCATGTACGTAAAAGTAAAAACTACTGTAAAATGAAAAAGAGCAATACAAGTCTAAGTCATTATTATTATCCTTATGTACACTTTAAGTCACCTATATTTTATACAGGTGAAATCTGAGACATAATGAGAATAAAGAATTTGCTTCAGATCATGCCATAAATCAGTGACAAATCATAAGACTATCATTGCCAATTTCTAGACGAAAGTGTCAAAAAAGACTGAGGTAAGGTGTTGAGGTTACCTCTGCAAGGATTAATATAATATCATGTTGTATAATTTTAGTCAAGATATCTCACTTCTATGGGACTTAGTTTCTTCACCTACAAAATGAAGATGTTTCCAGGGGTTTCAACTGAGGTTGAGGCCCCTTGGGAGAACCTGTGAATAAAACTGAGGATTCCATTCATTGGAAAGGAGAAAGAAATTACAATTATTCACCAATCTAATTAAATTTTATTACTTTCTTTGATTATTAGGTGACAAACTATAGTACTATTAGGAGAATCTATTATTATAATCATCAAATTATTATGCATATTTTAAAATACTGTTTATGTCACCAAGATTTCAAATTACAGTAGTGTCTAATGACTTGATACTAGATTTTGTCATTTAATGCATTTTTAAAAGGCAGTATTATTATCATATAATTTGTAATAGATATTTTGTTCATGATTTCAATTTAATTATTTTTGTAATCCTATGTATTTTATTTTATGTATGTTTAAAGTATTTTTCTGAAACAAAGTCTGTAGGCTTTGCCAGATTCCCAAAAGGGTCTATGGAAGCAAAAATTTAAAAAAAACCCTTATCTCTAGGATTTTGTAACCGTAAGAAAACTTAACCACCTCCATCTGCTGCCCTTTATCAAATTACATATAAAGGAAGTCCTTCTCTTTTTAAGAAAATTAAATATTCGTCACTGAATTAAGCAATTGCCCCTTTAAAAGACCATCTCAGAAACAAAAAAGAAACATGGCTGCTAAGAAATTACAAAGACCTCAGACTTAAAAAAAAATATTTCTGCTTTACTTGTTATTTTCCGGTTGGTTTAGATAATTAAATGTAATAATCATTTAACATTCATCACATTTCAAACTCTCTAACTAAAGGTGAACTCATACACATACACACACATGAGTGTGAATATGTTTCATTAATTATCTTTTTAATTCAGCCATGTGTTGATCACAGGTAGAGAGCAACAAGGCTGTTATCTAACTATAACATGTATCTTTGCAGGCGTGTGGACAATATTTATAAGCAACATAATTTTACAAGTCTTTTCCAGAGGACCAGTCTTAAATGTTTTCCCACCGTCATTTAAATCAGTACTGTCCTATTAAATTCCACTTAGCTTTCCGAAGTCCGAGGTAAAAGTGAAGAATTTGTCTTCTTTCAGTATTAACCTCTTCTAAAAGAGGTTGAATTGCGGCAGGTTACACAGCTGGTGACGTGAATAATCACCATTAAAAATGAGAAGTCTTTATGCTGCTTTACAGGTAACATGGCAAGTTCCTTCTTCTCAAAGAGAATACTACAGTAGGAAGAACATGTAGAAGAATAGAACTGATCACACCATGACTCAATGGGAAAATAATCTAATCTGAACATCAATGGTGAATACTCTTAATGTATTTCCCATTTAAAGCTTTAATTCTAAATTGAGTCATTCTCAGTGACCTCTAGAAAATTTGTAAATCCCAAGTTGGTCTTCCCTTGGTACCAAAAATTTTTGTGAGTTTATGTTTGTCCTGAGGATTTTAATGTTGATCATGATAATTATGAGGAAAATATACTACCTAACTATAAACACACACATGCACACATGCATATATAATAAAACAGACCTAAATATTTTTTGACTAGTAGGGATTTTGAATTATTCAAAATATGATTCATCTCAATCTTCAGATGAATAAATGATTATTTTACAGAATAATTTATCTTCATTCTAGAGATGAAAAAGTAAGGGTTGTTACTGGCTTTAGATCTTACAGTACAGTAGTAATGGAACTTAGCCCTCTTGACTTCTAAATCCATTTCTCTAAACACTAGTAGAAAAGCTTATGTTTCTAACCTACCAACAGCAATCACTGTATTCCTAATCAGACCTGAATTTTCATTGACTTTCTGCTCTTGACTATTTCTGGTAGCAATGAAAACCATTTAGAATAGGCATATGAACGTAAGAGTGAAGAAAAACTGAATATACAGGCAGTTTGGGGAATAGCACTCTGGAACCAAACTGGATTTGAATCTTTCGGCTCTATCATTATTAGCTGTTAAAACTGGATAAGTCATAATCTCTCTCTGTCTTTGTTTTCTTATGTATAAAATGAGAATAATAGCAATAACTATCTCATAGGGTTGTTGTGAAGAAAATGAGATAATATGAAATAAGGTGTTTGCTTAGAAGAATATCTGGCCCAGAGTGAACAGTGTATAAGTATTAGCTATTACTATGTTTGTTGTTGTTATTACTATCATTCTTTTGTTTGGATGATATTCTAGATCTGTAATAAAGAAAGCTGTCTAATTTCTTTGTGATTTTGACAGCTCTCATAAATAAGATCAAGTAAGATTAGGTAAGTATTTGAATAGAAATTTTAAAAGAACTAATAAATCTCATGAAATAAGGCCCTTGTATGAGATAGAATCAGTCAATAATATAAAAACCTGAATTATTGAGCACTTGTAATTATTACCATTTTCTAATACTTGACAGAAAACCATATTAGTTTTCATTAACCATGAATTTTGAAATGTTGAGTTTTTAACTAGATTCTCCTTGATCTTCTTAGAGTAGTAGCAGAAATGCTGACCCAAAATGTGGCTCTTTGGCATAAAGATTATTCTGAGAAAGAGTAGACATAAAAGAAGCTCTGACACAGAGTAGAATTTACCCTTTGGCAAGGGAAATTTCCATTTATAAAACAAATTTCCATTTATACTACAGTCTCAGTCTTCTGGACCTGAAGAGAAGGATGACTCTAAATCACAAGGTAATCTTGTCAATGGAGAAGGCACCAATTTAATCTGTGTAACAAACCTTATAGCTGTTCACTGAACTTTTGCTGGTAATCTATCTGTAACTGGCCTTCCTGTCCCCACCTTTCATTTGTCTTAGTTGAGGATGATATTTAAACTGGTAGTTTAAGCTATCTTAGGGAGCTACTCATTTTTTCCTGGGTAGCTCCCAAGTAAACACAAGGTACACATGTTAACAGACTTTTGTTTTCCTCTTGTTAATCAGAATCACAGGTTATCTCAGCAAAGATATCAAATAGATACATGAAATATTATTTGCCTCCTCCAACATTCTTAAATGTCATGTCATATCACTTATTCATTACAACAAAACAAACTACTATTTTTATTGAGTATAATATACCTTGTAAGAGTATGGTTGCATTGTTTTCCTTTCTAAATCAAAGGCTGTTATATTGTAGTTGTTAAAAAGAAAATTCAACTGAGAAAATTTGAGGATCTACTTGGCTTTATTCAGCATTACATGAATTGAGCAGCATCCCAACTAGTAATTAGTAAGGAGCTCTGAGAAGCTGAACAAATAGAGGGTTTTTGGAGGCAGAAAGGTGGTAAGACAAGGAAGTCATAAAAAAGAGACAAAAATATTTTATGTTAGGCTACCTTCCTTGGTATATTCAACCCTGAATATTCATTCAGCATCAAAGGACTGATGCTGAAGCTGAAGCTCCAATCCTTTAGCCACTGATGCGAAGAGCCAACTCATTAGAAAAGATCCTGATGCTGGGAAAGATTGCAGGCAGGAGGAGAAGGGGACGACAGGGGATGAGAGAGGACAAGATGGTGGGATGGCATCACCGACTCAATGGACATGAGTTTGAGCAAGCTCTGGGAGATGGTGAAGGACAGGGAAGCCTGTCGTGTTGTAGTCCATGGGGTTGCAAAGAGCTGGGCGCAACTGAGCGACTGAACAACAACAACCACCTTACTTGGGGGTGGTGGAAGAGGGTGGGGAAGGTAGCTATCTATCAGGTAGATTGTCTCACCAGTGCTGCTAGCCAGGAAACCCCAGACTGACTAGTTAAAGGTTACATTCCTGGGAGAGGCTGAAACTGTAAAGTGTTAATTAATGAGAGAACCAAGAAGATTGTCTAATTTGTTCAAAAGAGAATAAAAAAATACACATATATGGAATATCAGGAATATCAAAATGAATTTACACATTGAGCAAAAATTAATTGCATCTCCAACTGGACTTAATATGTATTTCTATGGATTAAAATCATTTACATTACTATTCATATACTACAATGCAATACACAATAGCTCAGATGATAAAAGGAGATGATGACCCAGAAGGATCTAGATAAGACAGCCAATAATCTCTTTCATTCATTGCAAAGTCTTTCACAATTTTACCTGATAAATTTTTGACCTGGGTGGGGTACACCTATTAATTGAATTTATGTCTGTAAATTGAGTTCTAGTTTTGTGGGGTCTTTTTTTTTTTGAGTTTT
Source organism: Giraffa tippelskirchi (assembly GCF_054371585.1). Taxonomy (NCBI): domain Eukaryota; kingdom Metazoa; phylum Chordata; class Mammalia; order Artiodactyla; family Giraffidae; genus Giraffa; species Giraffa tippelskirchi. Next base: position 139,164,341 of record NC_137281.1, on the reverse strand, counting down.
CTTCCTAGTGTATAACCTTGGTTTCTAAGATTATATGAAATATCTACTGTAGTTACTTTTAAGTGGACTTCAGCTTTTGTGTTATCATAATATTAAAATAAGTTTACCATATTGAAAAAATGGCATAAATTCATATGAAATTTTCAGTCTTTTAAAAATGTGACTTAAAATATAACTTCCAAATCTTAATACATATACATATTTTTAGTTTTCTTTTTCATCCAAGTCCAGTGAAAACTCAGTTTGAATATAAACCTTATCTTGTCAAGATTCAGGTCATGAAAAATTCCTAAGGAAAAGAGAACAACTTTAATATTTATTAAATCGAGCTGGTCAGTGTATGGATATTTGTCAGATATATTCTTTACTGTGTATTTGATATATTTCATTAAAAAATGAGAACTGTTTAAAAAAGAAAAGAGGGAACTAATTTACCAAAGGGCATTGGTATGACACTGACTATACTCACAAATGCTTTGGCTTAGATTTTTTACATTTAGAATTTGGGATCATCTGTATATCCTTTTGCCCTCTTTATTCTAAGAATACAAATGGCAAGATTTCAATCCAAGTCTTTTCCATCGTTTTTTTTTTTTCCTTCACTAAATATATAGTGGACTGAGAATGCTGTTAAATTGTAACCACTGATGTTGACAGTTTCACCATTAGCCAGTTTACTCCCTCAGCTCTTCTCAGGGTTGCTTCAAGTAGCTTTGCAGTGCCTTGCATTGCTCAGTTGTTACATGAGGAACATAACCAAGTCAGACTCCACAGAAACACATCCACCAGAGCTTTCCAACTCTTAGATGTCTGATACACTAGCTATTCTTAAAATCTTTCCACATAGGGAATTCTTCAGTAATAATTCTTCCTTCTATACATGCTTCTTTATTCTTTATTTACATTCTCTATAGAACTGCCTACTTTCTCCTCTTTTCTTAAATTCACCACCCTTATTACTTCTTTCTGTTAAATATTAATAGCAAATAACATGGGAGAGATCAAGGGTGATTCCCACCCCCCACCTCCCCACCTTTCTTTTCTTATCTATATTCTTTACTGAACATGTGAGAAACAAAAGTTGTTGAAAATGAAATAGAAATTGTCATTGAAAATGATAGACATTTGACTTTTTTTAGAAATTCTAAAATTCAGACCTTTTAGTATAATATAGATTGACCATTATAGTATTTGTTCAATTCAGTCTCAGTCAACTGTTGATAGATTTATTTTGAACCATCAACACATCCTTCCTCAGTCCTTCCTCTGCATACATATCTGCAATAAGATACTTAGGATTAGTTTACAGTCTATAATCACAGAACAGTTGTTAAGCTGGTTTTATAAATTGAAACCCTGGATGCATTAGCATTATATTTTAACTCATCTAAGCTAAAAAGGGCATACATGTACTTAAGTCTTTTCACAGGGTCACTGTATTTGAAACTTTGAAATTTTACAAGTAGAGATGCTACTTGTAAATTAGAGATATCGAATTCATTTATGCTAATTCATTCATTCAGATTACTTCTTTTATACTGCTGTGAACTAATAGGCCTAAAATTTAGGCATAATATATGCTTGGGTCACTATATTAAACATAAGAGCAGCTATGTTCATCCCATTTTGTTCTCTTACAGTAAAATGAGATACTTATTCATTTTAACAGCAATTATTAAGAGAGTGAACTCTATGTAGTAAGAAGGTGGGTGAATGTAAATAAGGTAATAAATAATGGACTGGGGATTCTTCCAGATTATTCTTCCCTTCAAGTTTCTTACACCAACCTTTAAAATATCATTGTAGACCTTAAAAACACCAACATCATCCCCGTTTTGAAATTGTCTTTTAAAGTCAAAAGGCATAGCTTACAAAATTTTAAAGACTGTGTATGTGAGAAAAAAGATAGGTATTTTGAATTACATCATGACTAATCTTAAGTAGCAAAATTTCCTTTATGGGTGGGATATTTTTACCAAAGTGATTTCAAAAAAACCTTAAAGCAATGACATAATATGACTACATCTACCAGGATAAATGACTCAATAAAGCAAAGCCCAAGTAGGTAACTCTATCGGGATAGTATTTCAGACCATCGCCTTGAAACAGAGGTCAATTATGTCTGAAAGATAGATAATTAAAAGGATAGTGATACAGGTGGACTGAAACAGTGGTACCTATATGAACACTTTAGAAATGCTACTATCACTGACCTGAAGTAGTGAGAATGGCTACAGAGATCCTTGCTACGTGGAGGCATTTAAAGCTGAACAAGTAACCCAACATTATCTTGACTTGTCCTTTGAATTCTTGAACTGTGCTATATGGCTCTAAAACAGATGAACTGGGGAGATTACAGGTAAATGTGCTATGTATAAAGGGAAATGAGCTAAAGGAGGCAATTTAGATGATTCTGAACTTCTGGTCATACAACATTTTTTGTTTGTTCAAACTTCACTAACCTATACATCAAGGCTGGAGTAACTGACAGTTGTATGGTTCAATTACTGTCCTTATTATTTATCTGGAAACACCCAGAAAACAGAAAAACTGGGCATTAGGAATCTAGATGAAACACCTAATTTTAGGACCATTCACTTGCTTCCCATCTTCTCAAGATGAAACTGTAATGTAAAAGGGAAAAGGAAAATTTTTTTCACTTGGAAAAATAGCATCTAGTTTAATTCACTTGCTTATGAAGAAAAAATGCACACATGAAACAAGATGAATGCTTAATGGAACTAATAAAAGGTGCTGATCACATGATCCTTAAACCAGTGCTCCCAAAAACATTTAAAATACTGAAGGCAATTAAAAAGTTGTTTACAGAAACAGTTTGAAACTGTCATGGATACAAAGGAGTTAAGTCATATTCGGTATATTTAACACTGGATGATTAGACCGTGAAATCTGATGGCAAGACAATTAAAATCAGTCTTATTTTCACCCAAACTACCTCAGACTCTTGAGCCAAATACCTGAGATTAAAAACTGACTCAACGTTTTCTCTTATAACCTCTTTCAGGTCTCAATGGCATCCTTTTTTTTCTTTCCTACTCTCTCATTCCTGTGCATTCTTTGAATGGATGCCTACCTCCTCAAATCAGAAGTACCAATGACTAATTTAGCAGTGTTGAACTTGGGTCTCCTGCATTGCAGGTGGTTTCTTTACTGTCTGAGCCACCAGGGAAGCCCAATTTAGCAGTATCTGACTGCAAAAGATCATTTTTCTCCCTCAGTTTTCATTTTCATTCCTGAGGAATTCCCTTCTCTGTCAAGCACTGTAGAGATGTTCATCATTAATTACTGCAGTTTTAATATTAAATGTAAAGGGCTAGATTGCTATAGAACTTTTCTTTCAGTGCAGATATACACAGCAGCGTTCTCAAAAAGCCATGCAATAGTTCATGCCATGCTTGTCAACAAGAACGGTTAGGCATGGCAGCCCAAACAGAATTAGATTTAATTGCTGTGTGCTGGGATAGCAGCAAGTTGCCAAAGAGGAAAGAAAAGAAAAAAATAAAGCGGCAAGCCTGATTTTTATGACTGTAGGCAATATTAACTGCAGAATGGCCAGGACAAAATTTCAAAAATAGACCCTTCTTTTCTTATCCTAAGGCAGACTTAGAATTAGAACAAGGAAAATTGCTAATATAATTGAAAACTCTGGCTATAAAAGTCCATATGAATCTGAATTCCATTCAGAGTTTCATGGAACACGAATTTAAAAATATCCTTAAGGTCTTTCTGAATTTACCCTTGTCCTATAAGTTGTTGCTTTTGCTCTGCATCTATTTAATATGGGAAAATCAGAATAAATGACCAATTTCTAAGGCAGAAAAGGGAATGAAAAGCCAGGGCTTGTTTTCTTGCTCCATCTCTCCCTTTCTTTACTTTCTCTTGCCCCCTAATTTCTCTTTTTATTTTAAAAAGTTTCTTTTAATGCAAAACATTTGATACCACCATACCTTCTTTTTTCTCCCCTCTCAATTCCCAGGGATATATGCAATTTAGGTTTCCTAATCATAATACACATCTAGCTGTTATATTAGAAATGTTAGTTTATGTAATAACATCACTATGTCTTATAAATCTTTACTTTCTATAGTAACAAAACTCACATTGAAAAAAATCAAAAGGACTTGAAAAGGTAGATTCATAAATGAATTCATAAATTATGAATTTATGAATTCATAAATTCATAAACCACACATAGTTCACAAGTTATGTGTGATTTCAATTTATCATCCAATGCATTGATAATTATTCCTGGATAAAAAAATATGTCACTGAAAAACTAAATATGAATCTGGGTTCCTGAAATATTTAAGTTGAAGAGAAATAAGTCAATATGATAAAATGTGTATACTTATGAAAAACTCTGATGTTACATACACGTAATTACACAAGTTGAACTTTTCAAAGCTAATGGAAAGAATATTACCACACATTATCCACTTTTATTTCTAGCTTGGCCTATTGATGCTAGTAGGGTGCCTTGTGGAAAAACTCTCAATAGGTCTTTATAATTCCACATTTTGTAATTCTTATTAAAAATGAGAATAAAATGAAAACTCCTTAGAGAGATTCTGTAAGAAGACAAAAGAATACTATTAAAAAAAAAAACTCTTGAATAATAGACATAGTAGACACAGACATAGGCAAAGGAGTAACAAAACTGTGAATACTACAGATTAATCTACTTTGGAGAATGATAGCTGCAGTTGTAAAATGACGTGTTATTAGATAAAACAGGTAAGTACCTGAAATACATGTGAAAGACTATCAGTATGATCAGAATGAATTTCATAGGATTCAAAACATGCCCTTAAATTCAACTGAGTAGACTTTAAAAAAAATCAGATTCTTTTTCATAAACTGTGTCTTCTTTGCACATGCTATCCATCTTGATCTATAATGTTTACTAGAGTTCTCTCTCTCCTAGGGTTTCCCACACGGCTCCAGTGTGTCAGATGACTTCGCAGGGCAGAGGACAGCATTAAGGGCTGAAAATTTGCATTCTTCTTCATAAGCAATGTAAATAAAGAGTAACATCAAGTTTTTTTTTAATTTACCCTTTCCAAAGAGGTGTGTACTTGGCAAATAAATGAAATAAGCCTTACCATCAACTTAGAATAACTGATACCATCTCTGTATAGAAAAAATGTGGCTTAAAGAAATAGTATTGTATTTCTCATATTACAAATTAAGACCCTAAGGACTCAAATCTATTCTAGGAAAATCTGCCCTATGTAGGTTCTTACTTGAGAACTTACCAACAAACTGGTAAATTTTTAAATAACTCCCCCATGACTATTTTGTGAATACAAGACCCCCCCGATGGTAATTTTCCTACAGATTTTTTATGCTAACACTAAACAGCTTCACTTTTTAAGCCAAAGACATTTTTTCTAGCAATATTTCCAAACACCACAGCCTGAATACATAGAATATGATTTAAAAGAATAGACAATATTCCAGTTTGTAAACTCCTTAAGTGAGGCCCCACATTTACTTTTTGCTATGTTTTCTATATACCTAATATGGTAATATCTACTTTGTAGTACAGATGCTCAAAGATACTTGGTGACTCATCATGACCTGTGCTGTGCTGAACTTAGTCACTCGGTCGTGTCTGACTCTTTGCGACCCCACAGACTGTAGCCTGCCAGGCTCCTCTGTCCATGGGGATCCTCCGGGAAAGAATACTGGCAGAGTGGGTTGCCATTCCCTTCTCCAGGGGATTTTCCCAACCCAGGGATCGAACCTAGGTCTCCCGCATTGCAGGCAGATTCTTTACCGTCTGAGCCACCAGGGAAGCCCAACCATGACCTACTGGTAGGGTTAGCAATTATAAACAATCAAGTAAAAATAACTATTATATCAATTCTGATTTTTACATTAATTCAGGGTATTAAGATCCATTATATACTTTCAAGCTCAACGTATGTTTTTTATCTGCATTTGGCACTCTGACTAAACTTTCATGTAGAAAGCAAAATATATACTCCTACAAAGTATTTTGATTTTGGATAATCCAAATCCAACTCCTTTAAAATTATACCATTAATATTTTAATAGGATTAAAAATACTATTTGGTACATTCGTAACAAAGTAGTTCTCTCATGCACAGACTATGCAGTAGAAATCACTGCTTTTAATTCACAGCCATATATTCGTTTTACTTTGCTCAGCCTGCTCAAAGACCTGTCTCTTACTTACAAGATACTAAGGACACAGAAGGTTTTTAATAAGTCAGAAATATCAGCATTCACTAGAAAGAGGAATTAGGTGTAATAATACCATGCCATAGAAAGTTTATTGAAATGTAACTATATAGACATAAACCCTTGATATAAACATTCAATTTATAGATTCATTCAGCAAACACTGATTTATGATGCTACAGAAAATTCCTTGCTCCAAATTGCTAGCTCTCTCCCACTTTCGCCTTCCACAACAATGTGTATTTTAAAGAAGATGTCCTATTTTAAGCTGCTGCAAGAAGAAAACTGAATGTAAGATCCTGATGCCATTCAGAATTTGTCAGGGTAAAAATACTTTGGAGTAAACTCAATTCTGTCAGAGGTTAAAAAGCATTTTCTCAGCAAGAATGTTACAAATAGTATATAGATTCCTCCATTAATCCATATATGTCTACTTGACCCTCAATTCAGTTAAACCATAGCTACATTTCAGCTTTTAAGGGTTATATAAACTTTTAAGAACTAGCCTAAAAATCTGGTAACCACTTATAAAGCTGTTTTCAGTGGAAATTGTTTTGACCCACTTATAAGTTGGTGACTATCTCTAGAGTATGACATATAGTGGAATTCTAATGAAATTCAAGGACAATACAATGATGTTGTTCAGGATGTGCTACCTGTAAATATGGCATCCTGGCACACTGAATAAACTGAAGTATCAGAAAATGGCAAAAGCAAGGTCTCTTGTCCTTCCCCTGCTCCTCCAAAACATCATAAGACCCTCAAATGAGAGGTGTCCTATTTATACCCTGAGGAAAGGAGCATTGTTTTTTCCAAGATAGAAGGACATCAAGAAGAATAAGAATGAACAGGTCTTACTAAGTTTCTCTCAGTTTACTATCCTCAGCTCATACTTTTTGTCCCATCATATTTCTCCATGACCATCCCTCCCCATCGAACCTAGCATAACAACTGTCAGTGAGATTCTCCAGGCATGAATACTGGAGTGGGTTTCCATACCCTCCTCCAGGGGATCTTCCTGACCCAGGGATTGAACCTGTGTCTCTTATGTCTCATGCATTGGCAGGCAGATTCTTTACTGCTAGTGCCACCTGGGATGCCCCAGCATAACATCAGATTTAACAATTTCTTTGGGCCTTCATTTCCTTGTAAAATTTATATTAAATAAATTTGTATGCTTATTCCTGTTAATCTTTATCAGTTTAATTTTCAGATTCAATCAGGGGTCCTAAGAGGGTCAAGGAAAACTTTTTCTATCCTAAAATAATAATTATAATAAAAAAGCATTATTCTTTTTAGCAATACTCTTCTGTGAGGTGAGGTCTACGTGCAATAATGCAGCCACTAAATAGGAAAGTGATTTTGGAGAAAAAGACAAGATAAAAATTGGAGAAGATGGTCAACTCATTGAATTAAAAAGGATATATCTCATAGATATATGTTCATATATATCATATTCAATATACTTGACAATGATTAGGAAAAAGAAGGCAGGAATGGTACAAGTGTTGACATTAACTTGCATCAAATTGATAGTGAAGCTAATAATACTTGATTTTTCAGTCAGATTGTAGCTAATAACCATAACAGAACAAGACACATTTACTCTGTGACAAATGTAGCATATGTCTGACAGAGTTAGGTCAAACTAGAATAACTTTATGTTTGGGCTTTTAGTATGATAATCAGTATTGATAATAATAAAATTTATATTTACTGAGTACTTATGCATATTGTGCACTGCACCAAGCAGCCTTAACCAACTCAATCCTTAAGGTGATATCATTCCCATTTTATAAGGATATGAAGTACAGATAAGCTAACTTAATGATCAAGTGCTTAAGATTACAAAGCTAGTAAGAGGCAGCACAGGGTTTCAAATCTAGGACTGTGATTCACATCCAGGGCTGGGATTCAAACCTAGCCCAATCTCAGACTTTTTTTTTTTTTATAAATTTATTTATTTTAGTTGGGGGCTAATTACTTTACAATATTGTAATAGTTTTTGCCATACATTGACATGAATCAGCCATGGGTTTACATGTGTTCCCCTTCCTGGACCCCCCACCCACCTCCCTCCCCATCCCATCCCTCTGGGTCATCCCATTGCCCCGGCCCTGAGCCCTTGTCTCATGCATCGAACATGGAATGGTGTTCTGTTTCACATATGATAATATACATGTTTCAATGCTATTCTCCCAGAACGTCCCACCCTCACCTTCTCCCTCAGAGTCCATAAAATTGTTCTATGCATCTTCAATCTCAGACTTTTAAGCACTGTGAGACAACCAGTAAAATATTAATTTCTGCCAAAGCATGACCGTCCTTGGAATATGTTAAGAAGCTGGTTAAAGGTCTTGATTCTTTCAGAAAAATGAAAAGTCTACTTCAAAAAAAACGCGTTTTATGATAAAAACATGCCTCATACTCTCAGCTCTTAAGTTCACATGGTAAACATAAGGCTATATAGAGATTTCATTATTCAAAAAATAAGGCAATAGGGAGAATTCCCAAAGAAGAAATTTTAAGTACAGTTTTAAATAACAAATGGTTTCAAGAAGCACTGAAATACTTAAGAATGAAAGAAAGAATTATTATATCGTTTTCAATTCTGGCAGAGAATTAAGCCCTGATACACTGTACACCCATTGTATATAATGACTTTTATGAATCTAGAAGAGCGCCATCTTCACAGCAGCTTGAGAAAACAGCCAAACAAACCACTTCTTGCACTGGTTTAGATGAGAAACTCTGGTTGAGAAAGGATGTGCTTTTCAAAGGGGAAAAATAAGGTGACTAGAAAAAACTGATAATTCTATTCATCCTAAAGTCCAAGCTACGTTTTCCATTTATCCAAACACACATTTTTGTAAACATGTAAAAGAAAATTGACATTGCTAGTAGTCAAGAAGATGTTTATCTGAACCTTTAAAAATTAGACTAGGTTTGAATCAGTTCTACTGAGATGGATGAAACTGGAGCCCATTATACAGAGTGAAGTAAGCCAGAAAGAAAAACAACAATACAGTATACTAATGCATATATATGGAATTTGAAAGATGGTAACGATAACCCTATATGCGAGACAGAATAAGAGACACAGATGCATGGAACAATTTTATGGACTCTGAGGGAGAAGGTGAGGGTGGGACGTTCTGGGAGAATAGCATTGAAACATGTATATTATCATATGTGAAACAGAACACCATTCCATGTTCGATGCATGTGACAAGGGCTCAGGGCCGGGGCAATGGGATGATCCAGAAGGATGGGATGGGGAGGGAGGTGGGTGGGGGGTCCAGGAAGGGGAACACATGTAAACCCATGGCTGATTCATGTCAATGTATGGCAAAAACTATTACCATATTGTAAAGTAATTAGCCCCCAACTAAAATAAATAAATTTATAAAAAAAAAAAAAATTAGACTAGGATTGGTAGTAAACCAAATGTGTGTAAAGCTCTGAACCACATCATAGTATGGCCATGAACTGTTTAATATTCATTAAATCTCTGTAATGTACAAGAAGCGGTACAAGCATCCATTGGTATTATCTCCTATGCAGAACAGACAACTGGGTTAATAAAGAAAAGGAAAAATGGAGATGCAATGCTGACCTGTGGTGCATAAGGACACATGAAGGAAAAGAACGATGGACATTCGCCCAATGAGCCGTAAAAATCACTTTGACGTCAATTTCCCTCAGTATCAGACACAGAGTAAAAAAAAAGTTATTGGAAATTTAGATTTTGAGCCTCCTTTCGATTTAAATTGCTTGCCCATACTCCCTTTGTGTCTTGGTAACAGATGAAGAAGCTTTAATCAGAGGCCTGAATACAACTTATTTATCAATCAACATTAGATTCTGACTACAATTTTGTTGAAAGTTAACTAAGAAATACTTACTGACTTAACAATAAACCTCAGCTTTCTATTTTTTTTTTTGTTTGTTTGTGTACCAATTTTGATTCCCATCTGAATTTATAAGAGTGTGATTTTTCACAGACTTTTAGTTCTCAGTGTTTTTCAAACAGGATGTCAAGGAGACTGATTGGGGTCACAGAGAACAAAGCCACATTGCTCTATGTAAACTTCGAGTTTCAACAGTAGGGCAAGAAAGTCAAATGTACAGTTTATGAGACTCTTCCCTCATCCTACATTCAAGGTCAACAAGGAATTAAAGTTTAGAGATGGAGATGATTGTTTGATATCGTTTGAGCCTACACTGAAGAAAAATTGTGCCAGCAACCCCTATGATTTATTTAAAAATGAAATATTAGAGTAGACTGTAGGAACATTCAGGCAGTATAGAATTAAAATACTTTAAAAGCATTGACCTAGATTAATATATGCTTCAGGGAATTAGAAAAATGCATACAAATCTTAGGAACATCTGATACATATATAATGAGATACTCGATACTGGGTTGTAATTCATGAGTTGGTTAATATGTGTTTATTAAATGCTTATTGTGTGCTCCATAAAGAAGGTAAATCAATATCTTTACCCAACTGAGTTTAATAATCTAATAACAAAGTAAATATTATTATAGATATAGCAATTAGGGCATAATTAATGTCATTCATTCAACCTACATTTATTATTTACTGTTTGTCCCAAACTAATCTAGCCTGTGAATGATAGGTTAAAAATAAAGCAGCCTCGGGTCTCTAGGAGTTCACAAAGTAAAACTTACAGTTACAGTACATCATAGTAAGTATTATAATAGAATCTAGTACAAACTGCTATGCTGCTGCTGCTGCTGCTGCTGCTGCTGCTGCTAAGTCGCTTCAGTCGTGTCCGACTCTGTGCGACCCCATAGACAGCAGCCCATCAGGCTCCGCCGTCCCTGGGATTCTCCAGGCAAGAATACTGGAGTGGGTTGCCATTTCCTTCTCCAGTGCATGAAAGGGAAAAGTGAAAGTGAAGTCGCTCAGTCGTGTCCGACTCTTAGCGACCCCATGGACTGTAGCCTACCAGGCTCCTCCGTCCATGGGGATTTTCCAGGCAAGAGTACTGGAGTGGGGTGCCATTGCCTTCTCCGACAAACTGCTATGGGGATATGTAATAGATGCTCCTAATTCAGTTGGGGGTGGGAGATAGGGGAAGGTTATCAGGAACGATTTCTTTGAGCTGGGATGTAGGAACACAGTTTTAACGGACAATTATAATTTGGGTGAAGAAAAGATAGGAAAGTCAGAGAAAAAGGTCAGCACAATTCATAGATGTGAGGGATCCTGCCAGATAGGGAATGGCAGAAAGCATGGCTGAAACTAGTTTTAACCATGATAGGGAGTGGTAAAGAGGAGTAGTTGATGAAGTAGATAGAGCCCAGTTCATAAGCGTTGCAAGTGTTACTCCCTCAGTCGTGTCGTCTTCTTTGTGACCCCATGGACTGTAGCCCACCAGGCTCCTCTGTGCATGGGATTCTCCAGGCAAGAGTATCGGAGAGGGGAGCCATTTCCTTCTCCCACGGATCTTCCTAACCCAGGGATCGAACCCAGGTCTCCTGCACTGCAGGCACATTTTTTACCATCTGGGCCACCAGGGAAGCCCTCCTAAGGGTTATGGAGAGCCACTGAAAGATTTCAAGTAGAGGAATAGCATTATTACATTAACATTTTAAAAAGTTAATTGTTATGTGTGCAAAGATGGATCAGTGATATTTGTGGAATAAATGATGAGGGTAGAGGAACTAGTCTGGATATTGATCTAATAATTCAGATTAAAAAATCCAACTAAATTACTGAAAGTGGTTTTGGAGAGAAGGAGTATAGATTCTAGAGAAACAAAAGAGGCAGAATCTTTAAGACTTAAATCTGATTGGTTATAAGGGATGTAACTCCCAGGTTTCTAGTCTTTGAGTGATTGGGTAGTGTCATATATTGGATTAGTGGGTAAAGGTACAGATTTGGGGGCTGAGTTATATATAAGGTGCTTAAAACTCTGGAGAGAGATGTGGTCTGTAAACAGGAGTTGGTGCCAAGGTAGTTACTATATAGTGATGTAATGGTAACATACATGAAGCTCCTAGAATGATCCCTGACCAAAAGTGCTATATCATCAGTCAGTCAGTCAATTCAGTCCCTCAGTAGTGTCCGACTCTTTGTAACCCCATGGACTGCAGCACGCCAGGCCTCCCTGTCCATCACCAACTCCCAGAGTTTACTCAAACTCATGTCCATTGAGTCAGTGATGGCATCCAACCATCTCATCCTCTGTCGTCCCCTTCTCCTCCCACCTTCAATCTTTCCCAGCATCAGGGTCTTTTCAAATGAGTCAGCTCTTCACATCAGGTGGCCAAAGGAGTTTCATTTTCAACATCAGTCCCTCCAATGAATATTTAGGACTGATCTCCTTTAGGATGGACTGGTTGGATGTCCTTGCTGTCCAAGGGACTCTCAAGAGTCTTCTCCAACACCACAGTTCAAAAGCATCGATTCTTCAGTGCTCAGCTTTCTTTATAGTTCAACTCTCACATCCATACATGACTACTGGAAAAATATCATAAGTAGAAGTAATAATAATGATGATGGATGGTGATGATCATAATAATAAATATGGTTGATTAAGAGATCAATCCAGAAGTATACGGAGCTTCATTGTCCAACACAACTACAAATTGTCAATCAAGATTTGTTTACATCAGAATTCATCTAAGAGTTCCAACAGCAACTGTTTTGCATATTAGCAGGTTACAACTTAAAAATGTCACCTTTTCTTTAGGTAGGTTCTTTTTTTTTGCTGTACAGTGTGTGAGATCTTACTTCCCTAAGGATGGGATTGAACTGGTGCCTCCTGCAGTGGCAGTGTGGAGTCTTAACCAATGGACCACCAGGGAAGTTCCCTAAAAGTTCTTAAGCATTAAGTAAAAACAATTAAGCTTCAGTCTCTGTCCACTCAACAGGAAAAATCAATTTAGCTTCAAAATCTCAAATTATCTAAATGAATCTCGCTACTGGGAAATCTAAGACACTAAAAATAAGATTTTACAGGGTTCAATTTTTTGGGGGGGTTAGATACTGTTACAAATCATAAAAGAGTTATGTCTAGTATATACTTCAATTTTCTAAATAAGTCAGAAAGAACACCATTTCTACCAAGAAATAGTACTAATTCTGGCTTTGGTTTAAGTTAAGGGAATTCTAAAGCACTTTTTTTCAAAGGCTTTTAAAAAAATGAACACTGCAGGAACAAAACTGAATGTTAGTTAGAAATCTGGAAGTGAGTTCCCCCTGCTTCGTCTCCTCTTTTTTTAACCTGATTTGAAGGGATGAAAAACAGTGTACAACTGAAGCCACTGATCTCATTACATTCATAATATTTTATGCATTTTAAGTGTCAAGCCAATTTCAAAGATCAAGAAATAGCTAGAAGATTGTATTTAAGCAGAGCATAGTAGGTGCTCAATAAATATTTATTAAATGAATAAATACAAGAAAAATAAGCAATTATAGAAAGGAATGGCTTTCTAATACTTCCTTAAACTCAAGTTTTGTATCGTACAGATACACCTGTATCTTCTGATAAGACAAAATCCAAAACTACATAATCAACCTGAACCAAGTAAATATATACTGTGAAAATACAAGACTACTGCACGCCATTCAGACAGCTGATGATTTTTAATAATCATGAAAAGTGAAAAGCACTGTATTTAAGACAAAACAATTTTCTACTACTTATCTGGCAGCTTTTATGACTTTGGGCAAGATATTTAACCTCTTTGAGCCTCAGTTTCCTTATCTGCAAAATGAGGTGACAATAATATCTTCTCCAAACAGAGCCATAGTGAAGATTGAGATGAGATAAAGGAGATGAACATTTATCAGGTTGTCACATAGTAAGAGAAACATAAAACCACCTATGGAGTCCACAGAGATGGGGCACTGAGTATAGAAATGTAGAAACCCTGCCACAAATGACAAAAGGAGGAACACATTTCATGACAAGTAAATAAATCTTACGTGTCATAATGAAAAAAACAAATCCAAGTGAAGCCAGAGCTCATTTAAGAGCTGAGTGCTATGGAGCAAAGGCCATAGCATACACAATACCATCCCCCCAGAAACCAGTTTTGCATTCCAACCTGAGAGCCCTCCTGCACACATGCTGTCACAGAGAAAGTGATACCCTGATGGATGCTGTAGGCTGTGACTGGAGATGATGCCAATGGTAGACTTCTTAAATACTCTCATGGGAAATGGAGAATTGCCTGGATGAAGTGGCAGAAAGAAATGGGTTATATATTTTTTACACTAGGAATCATAATCCTGGGGGATTAAGACCTATGGGAAATGTGGTGGTGAGATGGTACCAATCTTCTCCTTCAAAAGTCTTTACTAATATCACAAGTAATTCATTTGCTTTTCATTACTTTGTTTCTCTCTACAAATACACATTTTAAGAAAAAATCAATTGTCCAAAAATCAGTTAAGAAGGAAAAAAAAAAAGTGTAACAGCTGCAACTTACAAAGGAAAAAATTAAAGAAGATAGCTGTAATTCTACTAACTCAATAAATTAATCTTTGTGAAGCTACGGGTTTAGCAGCGCCATTCTTTGGAAGGCTATTTACAAAGTTTTAAAGTCAAAGGATGATTTTCTGCTTGTGGTTCTGTATACATTATCTGGTATTTTAGATAGTGCCATCTTTCTGTTTTTTGTATGACATTCAGACATAATATTTCTGCAATCAGAATTAAGCTGACAATACTGGCCTGCATATACTAACTATAGTAGCTTTCACAAAGTAACTATATGTAGAAATAGGTTATGTCTGCAAAGTAAAAAGTTAAAATCTTAAAAATTCACAGGCTATTCAAGTCCTGTTATTTACTAATCATATTTTGAGGTACATATACTCTTTTCTCTTAGCTACTCAACAGTGCCCCTGCTTTGAACAGTAGGCTTAAAGGATATTCAAAGTCTGTTAATATTTCTGTGACTGTGGCTTATACAACTAGAAAATCCATTAATACTATGGTTTAACACAATAAGAGCAAGAAATTAAATCTCTAAAACGGCAAAGAACATAGGTCAAAGTTCACATAAAGTACTCTGTTAAAAGAACATGTGGAGAAGGAAATGGCAACCCACTCCAGTGTTCTTGCCTGGAGAATCCCAGGGACGGTGGAGCCTGGTGGGCTGCCGTCTATGGGGTCGCACAGAGTCGGACACAACTGAAGCGACTTAGCAGCAGCAGCGGCAAAAGAACATGAATCTCATGAGTGATAAGCTTTTCTAGATTTTAAGATGCTATATGTGTGTGCTCAGTTGTGTCTGACTCTTTGTGACACTATGGACTGTGGCATGCCAGGCTCCCCTGTTTATGGGATTCTCCAGGCAAGAATACTGGAGTGGATTGCCATTTCCTCCTCTAGAGGACCTTCCCGATCCAGGGGTCAAAACTGCATCTTCTGATTCTGAGTCTTCCACACTGGCAGGCAGATTCTTTACCACTGAGGCACCTGGGAAGCCCTAGATTGTACAAACCTTATACAAGCATCAAGGAGACTATTTTCCTGAATAACCTAATCAGTTTTTTAAAAGGGAGTGAATCTTCTATTTTACATAAAAATAGGGGAATCATACTAAATTCTCATTTAATAATCAATTTGGATGCTTTTCTCTATGACTAATGGGACAAGATTTTACTAATTCATTGTAAATCTTCAGCTACCAGAGACAGACCTATACAAGTCTGCAAACTGGAATCTTTGTCATAGCCAATAAGGGTTTAATAACAAATTACCCAGTTCAAAGGAATCTTTACGGAATTGAGGTGGCAACAATCAAGTTGGCTGTTTAGGCTTTAACCATTTCAATATGATACAGTGACTGCCAGAAAAAAGTTACTCAGAAAAAAAGTACTGTATGAAAATATACAAATTTCCCCTTAAAACAGTTATTTCTCTTTGGTACCATCATCCTTTTCAGCCAAGTGCAAAGTGCCAGGCAAAATAAATTAAGGCAAAAGGAAAATAAAATAAGAAGAATGGTGAGGGCGAGCATGTTGTTGACCATGTAAGAAAACACGTGCAAAGTATACCTCAGATACACTATAGGTAGATGAGCACGAGGGAAGCCGAGCCTGGTTTTGCAGTGGGGAAAAGAAAACACTGTTAAAGAGGAAGTTATAGCACAGTAAGTGTCTCAGAAGTTTAGGAGGCTCCATCACCAACACATTTGCCAGATAATGAAACAGTCTTAAAAATAGACACTTGAGCTTGAAATCTCAAGGTTCATACTATTTGAGGAGAACCTTGTGATAAAAAAATACCTAGCTTTAAAAAATATCCATGACGGAGAAGACTACCCCAGTTAGAATCTGGTCTGGTCTTGCTGAGAAGATGCTCAGGTAACGTTAACAGGAAAGTGGAACACTGATTCCTTTTTCCTGTGGTACTACACTGATCACATTGTCATAACGTTAGCAGACGACATGTGAGATTATTTATAGAATGACTCTACTGTACATTTTCATGTTACTCTTTAAAGAGGGTGTCAAAGCCAGCTCAGTATTCTGATTCTGATTTCCTTTTCCTACTATTCCATTCTCATTACTGAATCCATTCTGTAGTACTGAATCTAAACAAACAAATAAGCCAATAGCAATAACAAAAAGATATTTAAAAACCTGAACACAAAACTCTTTAGACCCATATTTTATCAGAATGTTTCATTGATTTTTTTGTGACTTTTTCATGACACTGACTTGCTAATTTTCTGCCCTATTGTTACTTTCCAGGTTGTCACATGCCATATTAAATATTGTGGCTTCTTCTTTCATTACGCTGTCACAATGCCACGTGAGTTAAATACTTAAGTATGTATTTTCTAGTTACATACTCTTTATGAAGTTCCAAAATACAAAGTTAGGGTGGGAAAATAAAGAACAGAAGAAGTCGGCACAGTGGAGAAATCAGAAATGTCATTATCTGATTTGTTCTTTTAGTATATTTCTAGCACTCAGCACAGTGGAATGTAATAGTAGGCACTCAATAATGGTTTGTTAAATGAGTGAATATACAAAGTCTTTTTTTCCTATCCTCAAAAACTGAATTGTGTGAATTAATATTAAGAAAGCTTTACATTTGTCATCACAAAGATTTGTGATAAAATGTATCACTGCCAATTAATGAGTTTACTAAGAGGTAGTTTCTAAATATGATAAATTCTATACATATTAAGAAATTTAACCTTTCTTTTGGCCATATACACATCTAATTTTCTTTAGCAGGATACTAGTTCTAAGAAACCCTTCCTCAGCATGTTTGTTCTGTTCCTATAACTATACCCATAAAACTGGAAAACTTTATCTTTCAAAATAGTCTGAGTCTTGTCTTTTTTTTCCTTCTCACTGCTCCATTTTCAATTACTAGGGAAATTTACTTGTCAGGGAGATCTTTTGTTAATACCGTATTTTTGTATTAAAGTCAATTCTAAGAAGGGCAATTCCATAATAAGCATTAAATCCCTCACAGATGTGTCACTTCCAGTCCAAGTGATGTCTTAGGCTACTGTAGGCAATTTTACAAGTATTAGATGGTTCAAAGCACAAGAAAGGTTTTTGCTATTTTTCAGTAGAAGTTAAACTTCAGGATTGAATTAATTCACTTTACATGTTAAGTGAATGCTAATAAAACGAAAGCAAAATTAGCCTGTTTTCTAAAGAGATAATCTTAAAATTTATTTACTGCCATCTTTATCATTATTGTAACCTGGTCATATTATGAAACATTACCTACCAAGATACTCAGGATGTTACATGTTATAAATTAAATAGTAAATTATTAATGTGAGTAAATGCCAAAGAAGGAAGATTTAGGAGGCCCAAACAATGTTCTACATACAAGAACCAAAAAACATTGAAATTTGCTTAAAGGAAGAGTACATAAAGTGATGTTTACTCATTTAAAAGCTACTTAAAGATTATTCATGTAAGGACTAATGGTCCAGCTGTTTTTCCTCATCTCAATCAAAGCAGGTTGGTTCAATGTAAACACTTAAGGATTTTTAAATGCTATATTAAGACATGATGTATTACTTGATCACATTAGAATGTCTTTCCTAGTTGTATGAAATTTCCTATAGAACTTATGATTTTATGTGGGGTCAAATAGGAAATTTAGCAGAAATCAAAAGATGATCATGGTTTTCAGAGGAAATATCTTTACTAAGATACAAGGAAGTAATAAACAAAAAACGCACTGTGTGCAGCAAAAATACTCTAAAAACACATTTTAAAACAGTTCAAAGAGCAAGAATTCAATTTATCTTTAAATCTCTGTAAGGGTACCCCCCCGCCCAGAGAAGAGGAATTAATAATCCGTACTTTATCCATATGACAGTTCTACCTTTGAAGTGTTTAATGTAATTTCATGGTGAGTGTATTTAGTGTTCAGGTGCGTGTGTTTGGCATGTGACAAGAGAGCAGCTGGAAAAAATAATATAAAAAGGAAGAATGAAAATGTAAAGGTAAGAAATTTCAGGGGATCAACTCTTTTCAGTGCATGCTTCCATGCAGAATGACCTGTAACCATCCCGAGAAAAAATGAGCAACTCTCCTTTTCTCAACTTGTTAAATAATTTCACACAGCCTCTACTATAACAACCTCTTTGTCAATGTCACCTTGACACACTAACCAGTTTTAGCAGGTCTTGGCAAACAGGGAGATAGTACTACATAGTCTAGGCTTTCTGTGCCATATGGTCTTTGCTGCAATTATTCAACTCTGCTGTTGTGGTGCAAAAGCAACCACGGATTACATACAATGAAAGAGTGTGGCTGTGTTTCAATAAAACTTTATTTTTGAACACTGAAATTTTAGTTTCATATAATGTTCCACATTCTACAATAAAATATTCTTTTGACTTTCCCCCCTACCATTTAAAAATGCAAAAATCATTCCTAGGTCATGGACCCACAAAAGAGAAACACGATTTGGCCCAAGGGCTGTAGTTTGTTGATCCCTGAGTTAGAGCATTAATTTAATGAACACAAAAGTGCAAATATCCTGAAGACAATTCATCAACATATAAAGAAGTGTTAGTTTAGAACTAGAGCTGGAATCAAAACACTGATCTTAAAGGCCTGTAAAATTACAATTATCTAATTCATTATTTGTTATCCTATTTCATACTAGTCTTATTTCAGCGTTCAGGAAATTACTAAACATTGAAAAACTATTCTTCAAAAGACATTGCTTTCTGACTTGATTTAAACATTTTTCTTAATAAAAATACAGTCTTATTTTATGTGATAACTCCTTCCTTAACTTTTTCCACTTCAAATACCATCTTTTTTTTTTGTTAGCATAGCAAGTACTCATCATATTCCTTCTACTTCATCACCTTTCTTCTTAGTTCACTAATGTGCCAGTAATCTGTTTTCATAAGTCATCTTCCCTTTTACTACTTGTTAAAGTCTTTCAAAAAATTAACATATTTGATTACCCCAAAACTATCTGCATATATTTGTAGATGAATGGAAATTTACCAGGGTATTATATAGACTGACTTAAAATTCAAAATTTGTGGCTTTGAGGTATTTTTATTCCTCTCATTTCTTTTTGTTTTTATTTCATAAGCACTTATCTACTTTTTTTCTGAATGTTTTAACATTTAAGCTTCTTTCCAGGGTCCAAGATGATAATTTTATTATTATTAAAATTACTAAAAACCAATTTAGGGTTCAGAATACTTCAGCTCTGTACAAAGTACAGAAAAAGATGATACATTCTTAATTTATAAGAATCAAGTGCATCCTATTTTCTGCTATAGAAGAATCCATGTAAAATAAAAAAGTATGTTTTCACATGAGAAATAAAAACAAAACTATTCTAAAAATAATTGCTTAATAGAATATCCAACTTTATATCACTGATTATATGTAATAAATAAAAATGCAGGGTTCTTTCCTCTAAAAAAAACAATATATCATATAGATGATACCAGTTGAAGCACTGATTTAATTAAAGCCTTATCCCAAACTTCTGAATGATCTCACCTTCTTCAACTATTAAATGTTTAAGTGGCTACATGGTTCTGAATCTTTCATCTCTCTGAAATATTTAGCAATGTTTCAATGAATTAAAAAGCACTCATATACTTGCTCTTCTGTGTGGACACCGATAATAAATTTCCACAAAATGAAAAGGTCATTATATGCCAGTTTATCTCATTTTAGAAACAAAATCTGTCGATACAGCCTATGGTACTGAGAATAACTTTATTCTACCTCTAAGTACCAGTTTTTAACATGCAAGGCATATTTTAAGGCATGCTCAGATGTGGCCGACTCTTTTGCAACCCAATGGACTGTCAGGTTCATCTCTCCATGGGAGTCTCCCAGCAAGAATACTGGAGTGGGTTGCCATTACCTCCTCCATCTTCCCGACCCACAGATTGAAACTGTGTCTCCTGCAGCTCCTACACTGGCAGGTGGATTCTTTACCACTGAGCCACCTAGGAAGCCATTATTTTAAAGCATTCTGGGGGAATTAACAGGAAAGGAGAAAACCTAAACATTCAGCCAATATTTGATTTGTATCTTTTCTTAGCTGAACTCGGTAGAGAAGATACTATTATTTGTCTTTTGACAATTTAAAACAAATTTTTTGCCTAGTATTCCAGTTAACAGGAATCTAAGGATGATATACTTTATATTCCGTCTTTTCAGAAAAAAGGTAGTTAGAACAAAGTGTGACATAGTGAAATTAAACAAAAGGTGAGGACACTGAGACTAGTTACTATGTACTTCTCCTTGCAGTATAGGTATTGAGGAAACTGGAGTGGTATGAGAACCCAATTTTCAAAGCACAGAGCTTTCAAATTAACCCTAATCTAACATGAACACCCTACCATATAGACCTTAGCAAGTCTAACTTTCTGGTCTTGGTTTCATTGAAAGAAAAATAACATCACTTCCTATGACTGGTTAGGGAAGAATATGGCACTATAGACACACATTATGAGACTCATTTTAGGAATTTCTAGAATGATATCCAGATGTATCTAGACTTATTTAATTATAAAATTCATAAAAATCTTTTAAATTTCTTAAAACAGTGGAATAGATTCTGGGGATGACTGTGGATGATTTTTCAAATTCTCTAAGAATATGACTGAAAAGAAGGACTGGCTCAAAAGAAAGAAGTAGAACAATGAGATACGTATTAATTTCTTCCTCTGTTTAGCTATCAGTATTTAATGATTGATATTACTAAAAACTGAACTTTAGTAATCATAAATTTAATGAAGAGATACACATAATACATAGAGTACAAATTAAAAACAAAGCTGAGAAATCAGAGAATTATCATAGCACTATTATTTTTTATTCTATCCTTCATAACTATTATAGCAATATGAATTAAAGGTATGGCAATAATCTTGGGAGAAGTAAATCAGACCTAAGATTCTTAGGAACTTCTTTTTAAAGCCCCAGAAGTAGGAGATCAAGGTTAAATAAAGCCAGAAATTATTTACTGCAGTATTTTTGTTTTTCTTCTATTGTATTTATACCATATACCATTTCAGAGATTTTAATTCTATTTATTTTGAAAAGATATACTCAGGAGAAGGACCAAGCATTCTGAGTCTGAACTAATCAGTCACAAAAGTACGATTGTTAGTATGCCTATATGATGTATGGACAGCATTGAGTGACTATAAGGTATTGTTCTCCTTCAAAGTGTTGTCCTGGGTCATGAGATTAGCCACTATCTCAAGAGTTTATAAGATGTTACATAATAGTGTTCATAGTGAAGATTCTTACTGCCTAATTTTCTTATTTTTAGACAAAAAAAAAAAATAGTTATCTTAGTTATTCCCAAAGAGTCTGAGTTAAGAGAAGTCTATTAACTCAGAATAGACGTATCTACTTGCCAGATTACCTATAATGAGACTCTAATATTGAATATTTTCCTTGACAACTGAAATGGAATCATCAAAGTTCTATCACTTGGATCCAGCACATAATTTAGAATCCTGCTGACACATCCAACAAGGGACAGAAGACACAGTCAATGGAAAGCTCCAAATGAAGTCTCATGAAAAGATCCTCAGAAAATTACACAATTGTGTAAGAAACACAGATTTTTGGGGAAAAAAAGGTTTTTAATTTGCATTGGAGCCAGAATGCTATTAAATCAAATGCAATGTTAGTTTGGCTTAAAAGTCTTCTACCCTGACAATTTAATCTTTATTTCATAAATGTGAGCATGAAGCTACAGCTCAAAAAGAAAGAAAGAGATAGGGAGAAAGAGACAGAAAGTAAAAAAAATGGAGATGAGCGGACAAACCAATCTGATTTGGAATTACCAGTCAGTAGAAGTTTGGGGAAAAAAAAATCACCGAGTGAAATCGTACATTTACTCTGAGAGAGTATCCTTTCACATTGCCTTCTAGGTGATCTCTGAGCTCCTCCAGCTTTCGATGGAGCTACATGTAAACATCAGAAAATGAATTGAAAAAGCAACTTGTTCTCTTTTCAGTTTTCCTTTTTCCTTTTAAAAATAAGATCATAGCATTATACATTTCTCACTGCCTTTGGCAAACATCTCAAAACATCAAAGATCTTTGTACAGTGCAAGAATACATGCTCAATAAGCCGTGACTAGGATGAGAATATTTTAATTAAAGTATCTTTTCTCCCCAAAGTGTTAGAGAAAACAAATACCATAACTATTCTTATAATTCCCTATAGATTCACTTTAAAACTTTCTATTTTGCAGAAACATGGAAAAAAGATACTTAAGAATCATGAAATTTGCCTTTCTTTCCCAAACACACTTTATGATTTAAAGCTTCATCCATATCCAAGTAAATAGACTGAACCCTAAAATGAATATTTTGTTCTTAAATGTATTTATATATATATATACATAATCATACTGTATATATACTTAAAAACAATAAACATATAATTACAACTTGAAGTTCTATGCATCCAAAAGCTTAACTTCAAGATCAACACAGGTATACTCGCACATATAATCCAGTTTATAGCAGATGGTGCTGCAGTTATGAATGCTATTTAATCTTGATTTCACTATCAGTCATTTCCAAAAAGTTATGTCAAACTGCACCTTCTCGCTTGAGTCTGAGTTATAATCCAGTCTCAACAATAATGGATCTATGTCCCCTTAAAAATTAAAATATGATACCTCACAGGTAGACAGTGAGGAATGCTACTGATATATCATCAAGATACATAAAGTCATATTTTTCTGACTAAATAATTTTAGTTTGCCCTGCTTTTGAGATAGGCATATAACCAACACTTCCAAGCCCCTCTGATTATTCTTAGTGAAATAATAACAAAAAAAAATGCTACCCAGTATATAGCAGTGTTAGAGAACAGAGAAGATGGCTTGTTTGGAATAAAAGACACAAACATACAGACACACCCTCATCCATGTGCACTCATGTGTGCACACATACAGATAAATAAACAACAACAAAAAGTAAAATTAAGAAGGCAGAAGAGGCAAGGAGAGGAAAGAGTGCAGAAATTAGTGCTTCATAAATTGTTAAATGGAAATAAACTGGAGGTGTGTAAAATTTTAAAATGACTTAATATTAGCCTCAAAGTAGTTACTGAATATTGGGACATTCCAGTACAGTGATTTATGTCATTTTGATTAATTTAGCAGTTACTATTGCTGTTAGGACACACGGGACTGAGATAGAAGAAGTGGCTCATTTTGAAGGTTTCTCTGTGTATTTTTAAAATTCAGCAAAATTTCCAACTTGCATTTATGGTGGCAGCATTAAAAGTGATTAATTGGCTATGCCTATGTCTCTTAAGGGTGATAACTTATTTATCTTTTCATCGTGATTAAATGTTAGATATCGAGTGCCCAAGACATATTGACCAAATGGATATTTAAAAATTACCAAATGGTACCATTAGATCAAAAATCTTAAGTGATATATTAGTAGGCTACATACACAAATGGGCAAACATTTAGATAAATATCAGTTTCTTTTGATTATTATATCAATTTTTAACTTTTGACAAATAAAACAAAGGGGATTAAGAGTGCTTACTATTAGCTATATGTGAGCTCAATATAATAGCATCATATGAAATTCCTTTTCTAATTCTTAAGATTATATATATATGTGATACATGTTATTAACTGATAATTATTTTTCTGGAATGAACTACAAACGGTAATGGCACTAAAATACACTTAATTACTTTTAACAACAAAAAAAAGGGGATATCATAATCTGAAAATAAATGTTAGTTCTCTGTGTATCAGGAACTTAACACATAGTCAGTGACATCAATCAGAGGAACGGTTTACTATGGAACCCCAAATTATAGGCACCTGAAATGAGGCAGGTGCCCTGTCTCTTGTTTGGGGTGCCACTCAAAGCTAGTTATTTGGCAGCTTGCCTTCAGCTGGTTGCTCTATGTGTAGCTGAAACAAACAAAAAAATATGACCCAACAGCCAATAAAAATATTAAAATAAAACAAAATGGGATGGTGAAAAATGGAAAAAGCCCCCTTCCTCCCTCCACCCTCCAAAAAGGAAGAAGTGTAGGCTATAGACGAAATCTTGCCAAAAGATGTTAGAAACATATTTACTTTGAGGGATCCAACTCTACTAGCAACTCCTTTGCTTTCATCCGGCCGTCTAATTTGCTACAATGAGGGAAGATGGGTAAAAAAGACAGAATAAAGAAAAAGTGAACTTAAAAATTTTTCTAAACATTAGTAAATAATACATGCAAAAACATCAATCGACTCTGAGATATGTCTTAGGAGGCCAAGGAGTTAAGTAACCCAGAGGCTATATGACATGCTCTGCAAATAGGCTGGTTGCTAGAATTCAGTCTTTGTTATGACTCTCTGTTCCTAAGATGAGGAAATGGGCACTTACTTTTGGTTATCTTGGGGACTTCTGATGAAGCAGTATCTGGAGTAGTGTTACATTTGCATTTGGCTTACAAAAAACAAAGAATTACAAATATACCTATGCAGAAAACTTTGTCTCTTTTAATGTCTATTCCATTGTAATATCAGAAGACAACAGTGGTATCACCAGATGCATGAGTGTTCTGTAAGTGGAGAGATCAATCTTGACAAGCATCATTCTTGATAGGTGACAGAGTGAAGTTCCTCTGCTTGTTGACCCAAGCATTGAGGTTATTCAGCTGTCACTGAGGTTCCCAATTAAACAATCGTGCTGCCCAACCAGAAAATTTTAATGCCAGACCAAAGTTAGATACATTCACTCCCTCAAAATTTTCAGTTATTTCAGCTGAATTTTCTTCTTGGGTAAGACGACAAAAAAGAAAATAAAACTGCTATTTTAGAAATTTGTTTCAAATCACTGTGTAAATGAGAAAAGGAAGGTTCTAAACCCAAAGTGTTATTATTAGATGAGGTATAAACAAGAAATCCCTTTGCCTTTATTTTAATAGAGCTGTAACAATAACTAATATTTTGGTTAAAGAGGAAAACAAACTAAAAAAAAGAGTCAGGGGAGACTGAAAGGAAGCTTCAGATCAAGTGCTTTTACATTATGGATTCCTTCATGTGC
This sequence comes from Giraffa tippelskirchi, assembly GCF_054371585.1. Taxonomy (NCBI): domain Eukaryota; kingdom Metazoa; phylum Chordata; class Mammalia; order Artiodactyla; family Giraffidae; genus Giraffa; species Giraffa tippelskirchi. The sequence continues at coordinate 139,138,552 of NC_137281.1, read as the reverse complement.
AGGATGATGGTCTCCACTGAGACCAGCATAGCTCAAGTTAGTTGTGATGGTCTTGCTTGTATTAGGAGACAATAGATGAAATATCCATGTGATACCAAATTCCCAGTGTTAAAGTCCTCAGGAAAAAGAAATCTGACCATATTACAAAATTATAATTTCTGGAGGCAGGCTACTGTTTTATCTTTTTTATGATATCTTTGATACCATAAAGAGATTGTTTAGGAATAATACTGAGAAAATTGGATTTTCACTCTGAAAAGAGCATCTTTCACTCTGAAAAGAACAGAGTCAACTTTTTGTTTTACTTGATATAGTTTTTATTAATTCTTCAACACCAATTAAATGTTCTATCCTAAAGATAATCACTGATCCTTACTCAACTTTCAGTTGAAAAAAATTCTCAAATTCAGAAACAATGGATACTAATTAGAATGGCAACATTCTATAATAAACGGCCTCTGATGGACAGTGCATTCATAATGTCTAGTCATTTTCTCGTGCTATTTTATTTGATCTCAGAGAACACCTTTATATCAAAAGCTGTTTTCCTTTTTAAATTGATATTCACAATATCTTGATTATATACTATGTAGTTTTATATAAAAATAGTCTAATACCTCATGTTGCTTTCTAAAAATGTTTAGAAACTGAATTATTATATATTAATAGTAACACATGAACACCATTTTCTACATTATCTTTTATTTCTGGAAGGCTTAAAATTACATCAAGTCCAGCAACATGAGGTCAAGGTTACACAGGACGTTAATAACAAACCCAAGACCAACATCCACCATTCCTGATTTCTACTTTAAAGTTGTACTCCCTTAATAGGCCTGGAAATAAATAGGTTGGAAAAAAACCTGATGCTTATAAGAGGCTGTATTAAGTATACATGTCCCTGTGTGTATATTTGTCTACCTATTCAATTTATGTTAGAAATTTTGTTACTATATTAATGCATGGAAGAAAATTTTCCTAAATCATTTCAATTCCAAATGCAAGTGCTAGTTCAGAAGCTTAAAGAATGAAATATAAGAAAAGACAATCACCATGAACTCTGGATGTGAAAAACAGACTACACACCAAATTAAACAAAGATTTTTAGGAGTAGAGAGCTGATCTGTCAATGCTTGACACCGATTTTCTGTATTTAAATCTGACATTGCAAATTCTTAACTATCATAAGAGAAAGACTCTAGAAAACCAATGTGGTTATCAACGCTACAAGTGGTTGTAATTCAAGTGTCATGTGATTTTTTTTTGCTCCTGACACAGGTAATAATTACTAATATTGAAAAACTTCAGAAAGAATTTGAAAATATAAAATTTGAGTTGTAGAGAGAAGTAAAATCATAGATTTTAAAATATAATGCTCTCATTTATTCTAGTCAACACTTAATCATCAGTTATGATGGAATAGCATAAATAAAAGAAATTCACAGCTAATCTAGATATCTGATTACTTTTTTACTTTGGTTAGAATTTAAAAGAAATAATAAAAGATTTGCATTTGGATAAAATGAAATTCATTCTTCATCATAATTATAAAAGCCTCATAATGATAGCTAATTTGATAAATATTTTTCTGTGAGACTGAACATTCTCCATCAATAACTAAAAGAGGTTAAACTTCAAATGTTTATACTACATATAAGATCACTGCAATATAAATGAAGCTTGAGAACTGGATGTAAAGAACTGTAGGGACTATGGGTTGGTTAAAATTATTAGTTTATTTACACATATTGAAAACTAAAATGTTACCTGCAAAACAAAAAACATTATCACTAATGATTTCTGTACCCTGAAGAAATTCTTCTGTAAATATTTTTTACTGAGATTGTAAAAGAAATAAATTAGAGGATCAAAATCATTTCAATCTTCTATTCAGCCTCTCAGCTATAATATATTAACAAGATATCCATTAAAAATTGCCTGAGAAGACTGCACTGTATCACTTACTTCTTTGGCAGCATCCTGGGAATATGTCTTTAGGAATTAATTACTGGGTAATCTACCCAAGGAATTAATTATGAGGATGTGGCCTCTAAAGTGGTGAAAAGACTGCAATTGGTATTGATTTTTTTAAAATAAGAGTTTGAATTATAGATATATTATGCAACAAAAGAAAATGCCTGGATGTTCATACAATATGAGTTGTTGATTCCCTTTGATTTAGCTTGGTTCTCCAAAACTGAGCTCTGTAAATACTGTAAAAGTATTTCCACTATTAACAAAGCAGAAAATTACCCCAACTCACCCTTATCTCTCTTGCCAATAATAAGTAGTTGTAAGCAAAATGTCAATATTTTTTCAAAGGCAAACATACAAGATTTTGGAGTAGAAAATCATCTTTATATTAATTTTTGAAACAAAATATGAAACTTCAAGAAATTTTTGGATTGTAAAAGTCATGTTAAGGTAAGGGCCCATATCACTAGGTGTATGCATTAACACTTCCTTTTAGTGGTGAGATTTTGGTGAAAAATTATGAGAAAAGGTTACATATTTTCTATATTTGTTTTATTGATGAGAGAACCCAGGTCTTAGGATCAGTAGCTTTCTGGAGACCTATAAATAAAAAAAAAGTAAATAGCTGGTATTAAATTCTCTGGCTCTGAGATCTCTTCATTAAATTTGGGCTTTCATTTACAGAATGACTAATGTAGACTTCCCCTTTTTGTCCCCTAATATATTTTGTATTGATTTAGATTAAGATTGTATAGATTAAAAAAACAGTTCTGTTTGTTTGTCCTAGGGACTGAATTGTTTTACTTTTAGAATTATCTAATTTATGTTTAGAACGACCTTGAGAAACAGACATTTTTAATCCTGTTTTATTATGCCACTTTTTAAAAAAAGTATGGGTATCACTAACAGGAAATAAAACTTTTTTCTTAGAAACTGTCTTCTAACCAATATCACTAATATATATTGATACAGCTATAGACTGCTTCTGATAGTTATGATTGGAGAAGGAGATTTTTAAGAAGTTTTACTTGAGAATTCAAAATTTAAACAAATTTGTGAATAAAGAAATTCTTTTGGGGATCTGGTTAATATTTCAATTCACTATATTTTAGGCCTTTCAGTAAAACTGGTGCTTCACTGTAAAATAATTCTGTTTCACTTGCGATTTATTAAGGCAAAGTAAAAAAGGAAGGAAGAAATGAAAGTAAGAGAAGCAGTAATTCTGTGTGTCAAGGAAAAATAATCTAATGCATTTCTAGAGAAAGGCAAACCAACAAAAGGATAGAGAAGATCAAGGAAATACTGCAAAGAATACTGAAGAAATAAGAAGTCAAAAATAAGAATCTTGGTAGCAAGTCACAGATCCACCAACCTCCCCCTGGCTTACAAAAAATTTGTATACTTAGGAAATCTTTTATTTTAAAGGCTATGATTTCTAATGATTTATTATGATTTCAAATATTTTTATTTTACTACACATATTATTTTGATCCCTAAGTTTCTATGATAGCTTTGATTTTGAAATAATGTGATCTATACAAAATTAGACTTTTAAGCATGCTATTTCCTGCCCACTATCTAGAGAATAATTCAATCCATGATCTTTTTTCCCCAAATTTCTTATCTGTCTATAAAGAAATTAAGAAGCCCATTATAGGTACAGTATAAAAGAGTTATTAGGCACTTTGGAATAGACAATTTTTAAATAGTATAGTGTATTTTCTGAAGAATTATTTATTATTTATAGAGGAGATAGAAAAAAGTTTGTATTCAAACTTCAACTGAAATATAATTTTCTATCCAATAAGATTAAGAATAGTATGGTTTAGCCTGCATATAAAAATACCCTGGTATAAATACAATTATAAACACAAGCAAATAGTTGGCTTTATGAAGCAGGCAAAAGACATCTATCCTTGTCATTACCAGATCCTGTCTAAATAACAAAACCAGAAAAACTTGTATTTTTCTGCTCTAGTAAAAAATTTAGATTATAAAATAACCTATAATTTAATCTCTACGCAATTTTGCTTACTACTTTTTTAAACTACATATTATATTTTGAGCATTTTCCCATGCCATTAAATATTCTTAAATATGACTTTTTAATAATATAAATAACTCATATATACATACATATCATAAATTATTTAACCACAGACATTAAGGTTGATTCTGTTTCATGAATATGAATAATGCTGTGATAAATAATCTTGTAATTAAGTCTTCCATTCTCTGTTTGATAATTTCCACCAAAAAATTTCTGGAAATAATATGACTGGTTAAACAAAATATTTTTAAAATATATAGCTTGCTTGCAACGTCATACAAGATTATATTCCTGCTAGTGTGACTAGGAATATTTGTGTCGCTGCTCATTATAGTAGTGATTATAATTTAAAAATAGTTATCAATTTGACTAGAAAATTTTAAATAGATTTTTAGTGAGAGTACATTTTCCCCCACATATTTCTTTGCTGATTTTCTCTTTTTATGAAACAGCTATTTACTGTTTCATAAAGGGCTAAGTAAACAGCCCTTTATTCATTTATTTATTTTTTACCCTATAAGATGAGAGGAGCTTTTTTAGACTATCAAAGCTTTGATAGATTTTTTGTAATTTTTTTTCCCACATCTGCTCCACTATAAGATCTTTGAGGTCAGGTTCAGTAAGTCTATCCACTACTATACTTCTAAAACCTAGCACAGTATTTGACATAATATACACTAAAAATACTCATTGAATGGATTTCTGAATTAACGTGTGTTGTATCTTTAATGAAAGTAGAATGAAAAGGGAGAGTAGATAATCCTGAAGTTTTGGGCAAGAAAATACCTGGCAAATTTTGGTATATGGATCATTTAAAAATATAAAGATCTAAGAAATAGTTTAGTTTGGGATATGCTCTCTAGTAAAGTTATGAATGAGACATGGCCAGTTAACTATATTGATTTGAATTATGGCTATATCTAATAAATTCTGCTACTGAAATAATGATGGGACAGATTATTTTGTTGAACTGCTTTTACACAAAACATACCCTAAACTTTTAGGAAGAAGTTTATAGGAATCAAAGATATTAAATTAAGCTGAAAGATAGTATTCTTAATTTCATTATTCCTTGTATTTCTACAGCCTTCAGTTTCCTATCATCCAAAAACTTAGACAAAATGCTAGTGAATACCAAGAGAAAACAATATTCCATTTAATAGAGACGAAAAAGATCTTAAACAAAGTTAGAATATTTTCAGTTAATAATCTTTATGTAGCAGCATGAAATGGAAAAGCTGAAATAAATAAATGTAAATTATTCTACATTAATTGGACATTAACATAATATCAGAGAGAAGGGCTAAAGCGAAGGATAATATTTATTTAGTCAGTATAGAAACTTATTTCAAAGGAACAGAATTATAGGCCTACAAGGGACTTTAGAGGCTACTTAACTTATATCATGATGTTACAGATATAGAAACTGAGGTCTACTGGTTCTAACAAAGTTATGAAGTGGCAGACCAGGGCTCAATATCTAGTGCCTGAAAGAGCAGTACTTTTACATACTCAATATTGTTGACTTTTCAATTGACTTTGGATCTATAGTTTTTAAACATCCATCAGTACATCAGTCAAATGCAAATGCTAGAGAGTGCTTCTTCCAGAATATTAAAATTGAATTCATGAAGATGCAAAAATGGTCCATATGAATTACGGGAACCATGGGCCTAAAAGTCTGGCATATACTTCCAACAAAGGTAGAATTAATACAAGTTGCTATGTTTAATTAAGAGAAGACTCTAAAACATTTAACTTCCAGAAGATTATCACAGCATTATTTGTAAGACTAGGAAATAGGTAACAACTAGAATATGCAAAATAGGGACTGGTGAAAAAAACTATGCTATGCCCACAAATTAGAATACTGAACCAAGACTGATATTAATGTTGTAAAAAATAATTTAACAACATGGAAAGATGTTCATGACATAGAAAGGAAAGAATGTTACTAAATGTATGAGATAGGTTACAATACTTACATAGTTTAATAACAATAGCTAATATTTAGTGATCATTTCCTATATTTCAAACACTGTAGTCAATGATTTATATGCATTTTAAAATTTAAACCTTAAAATAATCCTATGAGGCAAATGGTATTATTATTTTTCATTTTACAGATGAGATAATTCAGGTTATAGAGACAAATTAATGTTCTGAAAGCCATACATATAGTAAGTGAAAAAACTGAGATTCAAGGCTAAGCCTGTCAGATTCCCAGAACCTGAGCTCTTAATCACTGCCTTCTTATCATGATCCATTTATATAAAATATTTGAATGCACAGGAAAATAAACCCAGGATGATATAAGCAGAGTTTTAACAGCTGTTATTTATTAAAGGTGGTCTTACAGGAATTCTCTTTGTTTTTGCTTATATTAATTTTTAAAATTTTCTAAAATGATCATGTATATTACTTTTCTTAAATAATAATAATAAAAGGACATGGCACTTGTAGACTGTCTAACCTATAAAACTGTTAACTATTAGCTAAGACTTTCTGGTTAACTATATATTCTCAGGCGAGCTAATCAAATTTCATTTGCAGCTCAGATTTCAATGTGGTGATTGTACATTTCACAGTTAAGTTATACTTAGTTTCAATGATAAATTAATTCTATGAACATTAAATGCTAAGAAAAGGATGGGGGAAATTCCATTTTCAATTTTCATTGTACATAAAGGTAGAGGGGATGTTTAATCAGATGAATGAAGAAACAAAAATCAAGGTAAATCTTTTATACTTAGCAGAATGTCATAGAACAACCATTTAAAATAATTTGTAAACTCAAAATTCACAGCTAAAATATATTATTACTATCTGATTTTAGTTTTCTTCAAAATATGAAACAGTTTACCATACTGGAGAGTGCCTTTCCTGTTAGAAAAGATATGAAACCCTTTATTTGAAGTCTCAAAAATCTGTTTTTCTATCAAACTAGAATAAATAGCAAAACAAATGTTGTTATAAAGGAGGAGAAACTAGAAAATAATGAATGAGAGTAGAAATAAGTTACTTAAAAGTCTCTAGGAGCCAGGCATTTAATGCAAACAAGTAAAGTAACCTAGAGGGTATAAAGAAAGCCACTTGAGTATTAATATATGTCATCTGGCCCAGTAATATTAACATGAGTTTTTAGAAAGCTGAAAACTGTATTTTTATTTAAAAAATCTCACCAATTTTAAATGTTCCAAACTAATTATAAAAAAGGAAGTCATCCCCAAAGACATCCCTAATAAAATTATCTTCCATCAACTAGGTTATAGCTTAAAAGAGGACTCTCTGTGTACCTATAAGTAGAAAGGAGATTCTAGGGAAACATTAGTTGCTGTAGAAATATAGAAGCAGTTTCACACTAGAAATGAGTAAAGCTAGCTGGAGATGTACTTTCTGGTTGTTATCTTGAAAAGACATTGTAAAGTCTTCTATTATTTTGAGTCAGGGAGGAGAAACTGTGTTCCCTGTCCTAGAATTAGTCTGGATCAGAGTCAGGGTGAGCTGTTTATGTTAAGCCTGGTACTGGTGGTCACTGACATGAAGGATAAGATCTCTGCAACGAGAACACCACTGCAACATGGTGAGGCCCAGGACACTTTGTACGAAACATAAAGCACTCACTCCGCTCACTTGATTATACCAGCGGTTCTTTAAGTCTGTTCCACAGACCTGTGAGGGTCCCTGAGATTCTTTCAGGGGTCCACAAGGCCAAATGATGTTAATAATAATACAAAGACATTATTTGCCTCTAACACTATGTTGACATTTGAAATGATGGTACAAAAGCAATGGTGGTTTGATACTACAGTAGAAATCTAGGCAGTGGATACAAACAGTGTGAATAGTTATTGAATTATTCACCACTATGTCCTAACTGTTTCATTAACATTGTCCTCTCAGTGAAACAGTAAATACTAACTCAATTTAATTAAAATTTGTCCACTGAGTGTGACAAAATAGGAAGAATGAAATAAAACACTTTCGCTGTATAACAAAGAATGACAGGTGTCTCAAGTTAAAGAACTTAGGCAACAGATTGAGTTGCAAGCTGAACTAGCCAGGTTTTGCACAGAACACTATTTTTGCTTGAAAGAATGTCTCACAAACTATGACTATTCAGACTTAGATGTCTGAGAGACATTTTCTTGAAAATGAATAAAATGAGACAGTCAATTTAGGGAAAACAAACAGGGCTTGTCGGCTTTTTTTGGCCAAAGAAAAAACTCTATGTTTTAAGCAAAAATTAAAATTATGGAAAATGGGTATCACCATGAGCTTCCAATGCTTCCAAGGAGTTTTTAACGAGTTGGTGGTTATATTAATGAAAATAAATTTTGATAGAGTAAACACTTGGAAGAACTTATATTTTCCATGTGATCAAAAAATACATTACAAGAACATACCTGGATCCATTAAACATTCAGGACCGACCAATGAATTTTTTATTTTTTTCCCAGAATGAACAACTTTTTATTGAGGTATAGCTGACTTACAATGTCACATTAGTTTCAGGTGTATAGCAAAGTGATTCATTTATACATATATATATATCCTTTTTATTATAGGTTATTATAAGATATTGAATACAGTTCCCTATGCTATATAGTAGGTCTCTGTTTATCTATTTTATAATGGTAGTATGTCCAAAGGATTTTAATATATTGGATATGAAATGGCTCTTGACAGGGCTAAATTCTACAATTCAAATAACTTTTATTATACTATCAACTGCACAATCTTGTTGTAGTGTCAAAGAATATCCACAATTATATGAAAATGTTATTGAGATATCCCTTTCTTTTCTAACCACATAACTGTGTGAGGTTGGATTTGTTTCCTTCAACCAAAACAACATATTCCAACAGACTGAGTACAGAAGCAGATGTGAGAATCCAGCTGACGTCTATTCAACCAGACATCGAAATGAATAGGAAAAAATGTAAAACAATGTCATCCTTTCTAGTAGATTTTTAAAAATTTTGGAAAACATTATTTTTACCCTTAGCAATATTATTTAAATTAACATAGAAAGGTCTTATTCTCAATTTAAAGCAAATAAATAACATTTTTAAAGTTTCTAAGTTTTAATTATCAGTGCAGTAAATATCACCAGCTATGACTCACATAAATAAGCCTTTGAGGTACTCAATAATTCCTAAGCATGTGAAGGGGTCCTGAGACCATTAAGTTTGAGAACTGATGGATATGACCAACAAAGTTGAGAGTATTATTGCTCAGCAACCCTCATCTCCATGAGATAGTTAACCAAAACTTATATTTTTATGTCCAGAGATATATTTTACTACACTAATTAATGTTATTAATTCAAAATGTGTTCCAACCTTTTTGGTGTTTGTTGACTCCACATGTAGAACCCATACACTTCTACAATGTCATTAACAGCTGTTGATGTGCCAATGTTGATATGACTTCAGACAAAAGCAAAGAAATCTGATGGTCAGTGTAGTTTTACTAATTTTTTTTAGGCTCTCAAAAACAGTAGAAAATAATTTGCAGGCCTCAGTTAGTGCCTTGATTCAGGCTAGAACTGCAGAACTTACTGAGTGTCCAAAGACTTGGGAACCAATGAACTAGCCATATTACACAATCATCTTGGCGTTCACAAAGGAAAGTGGTGATAATATGGAATAGTTGGTAAAAACTAATATCAATAGGAAAAAAACTCAAGAGAAAATATTACCTTGATACTAGATCAAATAATGCCATTTTTATATGTAAAGTAAATCCACTTCTTTTCAGATATACACATTAAAAATTGTGAGTTAAGAAAATATTCTTTATCCAGAGTAATCTAAATTCCTTTGTTCAAAGGACAATAACAGAACCCTAGAGAGGTTATAATTCTGCATTTTGTTTGAATATGAGACATTATTATTAAAGGAACACATACTCCATAAGGATACTTTAATATATATTTAAAATTATTTTGTAAACTTAAGTTAGATAGGAAAATTAATTTATATTTTCTTTCTAAGAAGAGAAAAAATAACATGCTGAGTAGTCTGTGCACAAAGTTCTATTCTAATTTTTGAAGTATAAGGGAGCATGTGCAGAGATTACCTTTATTTACTTTAGTCAAATTTCAGATGCTTAGGGAATAAAAGGAAAATTGAACTGGTCTTTGTAAAAAATTCTCTATTTTTAATGACATTGATAGGGAGTGGTGAATTGATTGAAAGTCTGGATTTTTTTTCTTTTCAGTTCTGGTCATTATTCTCTACATCAAGCCTCTTGATTCTAAAAGAGATGCTGCTGCCTTTCATAACTGAAAAGTAGAATTTATTTCATTTGTGAATCATATTCACTTTAAAACAGAATTTGTTATAGAATTATTCTTTTAGCAAACCATTTTTTGGGAGATGATCACCATTTTAGAATTTGAGTCCTCTAGAGATTGCCCATTCATAGAATCTACATACTATTTGACTTTTTGGCTTAGGCACTATTTTACTTAGGGCAATGTAAGACTAAAATCTCATGTTTGTTGTTAAAATACATTTCACTGTGTCCTCAAGCCAAAGGAGTGAAAATCACTTGTCATTTCAGTCAGATTTCATGAAAAGAAAATATCTGATATAAAGGAGAAATGAATTTCCCCATATACAGAAAAATATTATGTCATCCCAGCAAACAAATTTTTGCGGGAGACGATGCCATTTTATATAGAACTGTTTAGAAAAGAAAATACCCTGTCTTTATTAGATTGTGACGAGTGTACTGAAAAGGAAATCCAACCTTGGTTTGTTTGATAGATCATGTTTTCACTATAGGTGGAGAATCTTAATGGATTAAAGTACAATCTGGAATAAAATATTGCAGAGAGCAAATATATTGTGAATTCAAAATAATTTGTAATATCAACATTACAGCTGTTGACCTAACAGGAATAAATGCATACATATAAATGGACAGGAAGTTTACAGTTTAAATGCTGCCCCGTGATAAAACATTACAGAGGAAAAGGTTGGAACTGTTAGTTTTTAATCATAGTTTGGTTATTCAACCCTTCTGTATTTTCACCAAGACTAGGATAAGTGTTTCTGATGGTTATTCCCAGCGTATTCTGTACTTCTGCTGATAAATCATAAAAATTATTATACTTTACTATAATTTATAGTTGCCTGCTTTATCTGTCTGTAAAGCCAAGAATAGTGTTATTTGCCCACCACTGCTTTCCCAGCACCAGGCAAAGACTTATTTAATAGTTAATAACTCTATTGGGGAGGCAAGGATTACCAGTTTTATTACAGACAAAAAGCTCAGAGAAGTTGAACAACTTGCTTAATGCAGTGTAGTTATTAAGTAGAGAAGCCAGTGTTTGAAACCAGGACCTCTAATATCAAGTCAAGTGCTCTTTCTAGTGCTGGTCTTTTAAGACTGTATTGTATTTCCAATGTAAGGAAAATGTATTTGCACATTTTTTTTCTGCACATGACAGACTGCATGCCTAATCTGAAACATGGAAGGGGGATTTTTATGGGGTTTCGCTAACAGTAATATGTACTAAATTATAAACATTCCATCCAAGATACAGTAACAATAATGATGTCAGACTCAACTTGTTCCTGGGATGTCTCATATCTTAGACTGCTGCTGCTGCTGCTAAGCCGCTTCAGTCGTGTCCGACTCTGTGCGACCCCATAGACGGCAGCCCACCAGGCTTCGCCGTCCCTGGGATTCTCCAGGCAAGAATACTGGAGTGGGTTGCCATTTCCTTCTCCAGTGCATGAAAGGGAAAAGTGAAAGGGAAGTCGCTCAGTTGTATCCGACTCTTGGCGACCCCATGGACTGTAGCCTACCAGGCTCCTCCGTCCATGGGATTTTCCAGGCAAGAGTACTGGAGTGGGGTGCCACTGCCTTCTCCAATATCATAGACTGAAAACATTCAAAACCAAAATGCATTAACAATTTTCCTTTGCTTTTTCATTCCTTAGTATAGTCAACAACATCATTTACCCAAATTTTAAATTAGAACCCTGACCTTCATTTTTATTTCTTCTCTGCCTTGCATTTTTACGCTATAAAATTAATTTTTTTTTTAAGATAAGTAAGCCTTTATTTTCTCATTTATCTAGAATATATTTATGTGCTAAAACCTATGGCCTTGAATTTTACTTAGTATGCAAAGGGAAAAAAATCATTATTTAAAATAAAGAAGAACTGATCTGAAGTTGGATTTTGAAGTCACTGAATTAGGTTATTCGTGTACTAATGAAGTTTTACAGAGAGTTTTTGATTAGTGAATACTACCATTAAAGTGGTCATTATTGTGGAACATAATTCTCAAAACCTCCACCTGGCAAAAAAGCTGTTATTTTGTTTTCATCATTTGTCATGTCCCTGGTGAAATGCTACTCCTTAGAGTTGCCTTCTCTGATCATCCAATCTGAGATTTCCCTCCTTTTACTTTCTACTACACTTTTTCACTTCCTCTTGGTGTGAATTTCAATGTATCATTATTAAGTTATTATAAAAGTATATTTATTATAATTTGAAAGGTTATTTTTACATTATTTTAAAGGTTTTGTTTTTTATTATAATTTTTAAAGGTTATTTTAAATAAATTTATTTTAAAAATACCTATTTGTTTCAGCATACCTTTGACTAAACCGTAAACTCTATGGGGGAAGAGGTTACATCTATCACTGATATAAAAGTACATGTTAAAGCATCTAGTATACATTAATTAAGCAGTCTTATAATTTGAGACTTTTAATAGGAAGAGTAATTTGATTGTCTTCACTTTTTAAAAAGTATTCAAATTAGTTTTTCTATTATATTACTACTCTGATTCAACCTTAAAAGTTTAATTTTAAAATTAAATAACACCAAAGCAATAATTTTATCTTTGAGGTTACATTTTGGTGTTGGTAAAATTATTTAAAAGAAACAGAATCATATTCCTAGGCAAAAATACAGAAGAAAAATTTCTGAAAAAAAAAAAAGATTTTGAAATAAATTTTATTTGAATTCATTGTCAATTTGAACAGCTAAGTGTTATCTATGGAAAGATATCAAGACAAGCCACTTGTTATCCTAAAGTTTTGAAATAAGCAAAATAATAAATGTGGAAATTTAGAGCAATTTTTAAAACTGTAGTTAATAACTGCATTTATTAACTGTATTTAATATTCTCCTAGTAATTAAAATGTAACTCTGAAGTTTTAAAAAGTCCAAGAACTTAGATAAAACTTAGCTTTCAATATTTATGTACACAGTACAGCACTAAGAAAAATATACTGTCTTAGATAATTCCACATTCCAATCATTAAGGTCTTAATATTTGATGAATGAGTAATCTTTTATAGTGGACTTAATGTTTAGCTTTAACTGTTTCCCAGACTTCATAAATGAGTAAACTTATACAGCTGTAATTTAGTGAAGTCAAACAATAAATCATTCTGTTTTAAAAATTTGTAAGATATGGATGAGATTCTTCTACTCAATTTATGTCTTGATAACTCCATGTTTTCCTTCAGTTGAAGATGCAGCTGGCTGGCATTCAGTGTATAAACATATAACAAACATTTTATATCTAGAATGTTTTTATAGTTTTTCTTCATGAAGATTTAAGACCTCATTTTTTTAAACTATACAATTAATTATCAGCAATTTTTGACACAAGTCTAAAAATGATATTCAACAGTTAACACTCTGAAGACTACTAAAAAAGATGTAGGTTGCAATGTAAAAGCAACTGCACTACACATTTCAAGAACTGATTGAGATCACTTTCAGTTAAATTCAACAATAACATTCATAAAACTCATAGAAAAGCTGGAATTGAGGAAGGTAGCTATATAAATCCTTAAATCTGATGACAGTGAAAAAGTCATACTTTGAAAAATTACCTACAGATTTCTGAAATAAATTTACTGTATAGCCTGATAGTTAAAATCATATCCTATTAAATAAGAAGGAATGTTACTGTTTGCTTTTGATGCCAATAGTGGATCCATCCTATAGGAAACTTGAAAGTACAAATGACTAACTTTACAGGGAAGAGATATTCTAGGAAAAAGTATCATAGTCATAATTAGCTTTGCTACTCAGTTTATCACACACATGAAAATGTCAGGCAGCAAATAAATATCTAATCCTCTCCCTGGCTCACTGCTTTAGTACTTGGGAAAAATTAAAAAAGATAAATACTAAGATACTTCCTTCCTCCCCCAAAGGTTGGCATTAAAACTTTCTATCAATTTAGATTTGTTTCCAAATATTAGGCAGCAACATTCCAAGTTGAATATGTTTGAAAAAATTTGGAATGATACTAGAGCAAGGAGTTACCCCTGCCTGGACAAGTTAAAAAAAAAAATCCTTTTGGTGACATCATTTTATTTTGTTAATCTTGCTGTTTATTGGCCAGAAACACATTCACCCTCTGCATAAATAAATAACTTCATATCTGTACAAATAAGTATGATAAAAAATAAGAAGTCTACAACAAAGAAACAGCAGTTACAGAAAGTGATACCTACAGCTGTGAGGTAGTAGGCATTTTGAATGAAATTTCTATTCTATTGTTTGCCTAATACAATAATTTGTGAAACATTAGGTGATAACTATGTTATAGCCCATTAATTTTTCACTGTAATATCTTCCATGCAATCCAACCTTGACAAGCAGAGGGAAATACTGGTTAGTTTTCCCAGATGTACATAGCAGAGCAGGTGTAAGGTGCCAAGGAACTATACTTACTTTTGGTGTCGGGCAGGAAGCTGTAGAAAGGCGAGATGTAGCCTGAGCACGAGGAGATTCTGAAGGAGTAGTACTGAGGGAGGCTGTGTCTCGTGGGAGCACCTGAACGCCACGAGAAATGATGGAGTCTGGAATCTGAACAAGAGGAACAAGTATCGTTTAATATGCTGAAAATACCAATAACATGCAAAATCAATAGCCACACCAAACTTTTTTTTTTGGGGGCGGGGGTCGGGGGGGGGTAGTGGGCGGCACGCATATAGTCAAAGCTGTGGTTTTTCTAGTAGTCATGTATGGATGTGAGAGTTGAACCATAAAGAAGGCTGAGTGCTAAAGAATTGAGGCTTTCAAATTGTGGTGGTGGAGAAGACTCCTGAGAGTTCCTTGGACTTCAAGGAGATAAAACCAGTCAATCTTAAAGGAAATAAACCTCAACTATTCATTGGAAGGACTGATGCTGAAGATGACACTCCAATACTTTGGCCACCTGATGTGAAAAGCTAACTCATTGGAAGAGACCCTGATGCTGGGAAAGACTGAAGGCCAGAGAAAGGGGTGGCAGAGGATGAGATGGTTGAATGGCATCACTGACTCAATGGACATGAATCTGAGCAAACTCTGGGAGATGGTGAAGGACAGGGAAGCCTGGCATGCTGCAGTCCACGGAGATGCAAAGAGTCAAAGAGTCAGACACTAAATGACTGAACACCCTTTGCCACTCGGCTCTCAGATATTTGGTCTCACTTATCGTTAAGTATGAATGCATCTAAAAATTTGGGATAAGGTAGAAACCTTCAGATTCAATATATTTTTCTTGGCCAAATAATATTTCATCAAAGCTTTTTTATGAGGCAGTATAGAATTGTAGAGAGGAGTAAAGTTTTGGCATTCATATACTGGCTCTGTCATTTAACAGCTATTTAATTCCTAGATATTTTCCATTTCCCTTTCAGATTCATTCTCCACTCTTCTTCACTCTCTCTGTGCCAAGCTAAACTGTACAGATAGAATCAACAAGCTATTTTGTGCTCTCTGATTTCTAGCTGGGTCAGGTAAGAGGTACTATCAGGAAACTGAAGAATTGGGGGAGAATAAGGTCTGATATTTATTCCCTTGGCTTCCTCTCTAGCACGTCACTGTAGGTTGGCTAAGATCACAGGCCCTGTTAGATGCTTACAGTTCTTTTCTGGATTCCAATTACCTGCTCTCTTTTTTGCCCCATTAGGTTTAGGAGTATTAATGATTCTCATTATTACTAGTTCCAGGGTGCTGCATCATATTTTGTTGCTTTCTCTAAAATCTTCCCATGCTTTTATAAATATCATAGTCCTTTATTAAACTTCACAATTATCCATTTAAGTATGCTGTGACTTCTGCTGGTATACTGATGGATATATCATTTTTAAACTATTAATTCCTTTATCTAAAAAATGTGGATAAATGATAGCATTTACCTCACCAGATTACATCTGAGGGCTAAATAAGATAATGTGACAAGGGCTCAGGGCCGGGGCAATGGGATGATCCAGAAGGATGGGATGGGGAGGGAGGTGGGTGGGGGATCCGGGAAGGGGAACACATGTAAACCCATGGCTGATTCATGTCAATGTATGGCAAAAACTATTACAATATTGTAAAGTAATTAGCCCCCAACTAAAATAAATAAATTTATAAAAAAAAAAAAAAAAAAAAAAGAAAATACAAACAGACTTTTCTCCAATGAAGACATACAGATGGCCAACAAATATCTGAAAAGATGTGTTGCTCATTATTAGAGATACACAAATCAAATGGAATATTACTCAACCATGAAAAGGAAGGAATGCTAATCAGTTGAACTGAGGTGGATGAATGTAGAACCAGTTATAGAGAGTAAAGTAAGTCAGAAAGAGAAACACAAATATTGTATATTAAATATACATGGAATCTAGAAAAATGTTAGTGATGAATCTATTTCAGGGCAGGAATAGAGACAGACATGGAGAACAGACTTGCAGACACAGCAGGAGGGAGAGTGGCAAGAATTGAGAAATTAGCTTTGATATACATACACTACCATGTGTAAAAATAGATAGCTAGTGGGAAGTTGCTATGTAACACAGAGCCCAGCCAGGCTCTCTGTGACAGACTAGATAAGTGGCATGGGGGCAGGTTGGGAAGGAAGCTAAAGAGTGGGATATATATATGTATTATGGTTGATTTGAATTGTTGATGGCAGACTCCAACACAATACTGTAAAGCCATTATCCTCCAATTTTAAAACACAGAGATGCAAAAAAAAAGAAAAAACAATGTAGATCAGATAAGTGTATTGATATATTTAGCTCAACAGATATTAATTCCTAAAAACAACACAATCATTAAAAAATAAAAAATGTTTTTAAAAAAAAAAAAAGATAATGCATATAAATTATCTAGCACTTACAAGTATTTAATACTTAATAAATATTAGCTATTGTTATTATGTTATACACTAACAACTGATGTAAGTGAACATCACTACTGTAAAAACATACAAATGTAGGACAAATACTGTGGATTATTTGTCTTTAAAATTATTAATATTTATGTTGATTATAAAATTTGTTATTTAGGGCTATGTATAATCTAGTCCATATTCTGGGCTAGTACTAGTGAGTATAGGTCTTTTAATCTCAAAATGACAAGTTGACCACTTCCAAGTTTTATGCACAAGAGGGGAAATATGAATGATGAAAGAATAAGCAATTAACATTCAATCAAAATATTACTTACTATGTAAAAAGAAGAAAACAGCAGCCAGACATTGTGACTAGAAAGGTGCTCTTTATCTTTACACATCATCTCTTTCTCACAAAGGAAATACTACTTCCACAGGTGTTCTTTCATTTAGTTTCCATACCTACATCCTCAATACCAAAGGTACTGCCACAATTTATGGGCTTAATTTTTGTGATTTATGAACAATATCTGAATAACTATGATGAAAAGCAGTGGGAATTCTGAGAAGAAAAATGGCTCCATTTGCTAGTACACTTAAATACTGAATTGCAATAAATATTTTAAGAAACAGAGGTAGAGGCTCTTCTCTAATTTAGAAGAGCTATATATTGCCACTTACATCTAATAAAAAAGGTCAGGTATTGGAAAGAAAAAGGTCAAATGCCCCTACTGTATTTCACACAGTACCATGTTTCTCTCCTTCACGGAATTACCCACACTTACACTACATTTATATGAGTGCTAGTTTGGTCAATGCCTATCTCTCATACCAGAATGCATTGTCATGATGATGGAACTAAGTTTTTGCTACTACTGTACGTCCAGTGCCTAATGAAGCGTCTGCACATAGTAGTATACGTGTGTGATTTCCAGACTTATACACCGTCCACCTCCTCCCCCGCCACACACACACAGTATTCACCTCCACCCCTTCAATAGACAAAAGAGTAGGAAATTTGAGGGAGAAGGTAAGATTAGAGTGTGAGGTACAGGGACTTCCCTGGTGGTATAGTGGATAAGAATCTGCCTGTCAATGCAGGGGATACATGTTTGATAACTGGTCCAGGAAGATTCCACATGCCACAAAGCAAGTGAGCCTGTGCACCACAATTATTGAGCCTGCACTCCAGAGCCCAGGAGCTACAGCTACGGAGCCCACGTGCCACAACTACTGAAGCCTGCATGCCCTAGAACCTTTGCCCTCCAACAAGAGAAGACACCATGATAAGCCCATAAAACACAACTAATAGACTAGCCTCCACTCATGTCAACTAGAGAACACCCACATAGCAATGAAGATCTAGCACAGCCAAAAATACAAATAAATAAATGAATAAAAATTAAAAATACTGTCAAGTACATACTTTTGGGTTACTAGTTTGGAAATATACAATGAACTATTGGAAATATGAGTCTGGAGTCATGAAAAAGTTAGACTGGACATATACTTCGGGAATTATCATTGAAGGTGGTAGTTTCAGTCATGCAAACATTTCAGGTCACCCAGGGAAAATATGTGAAAAACCAAAGGCTGATTGTATGAAATTATTTCAGTTTGGAAGATAAATTATTTGGTCTTCCTATCTTTAAGAAATTGTTAGACAAAAGAGGAAAATCAAGACAGAGTGAACGTAAGGGAAGAGAAAAGAGAAGAAACTGTTAGGAGATGTTACAAAATATCAATTATTGGAGAGAACAGGAGTAAGATAAGAGCTGAAAAGATGCCCTTGGATCTAGTAATTATATAAAATACTACAAGTAAAGTAAACAAGAAAAGTAGAAATGAGGAAGCAAGTAGGGATGATAAAGCAGGGAAATTTGTGGGGAGAGAAAAAGACATTCACAAATATTCTTTTCTTTGGTGCTTGGAATAAAGATCTACTTTATTGACAAGAAAAGGGGGAAAAACAAGTGGGAAAGATCTCTCTAGAAGAGTCATAAATATCTGAATAAATGC
Organism: Giraffa tippelskirchi; assembly: GCF_054371585.1. Classification (NCBI taxonomy): domain Eukaryota; kingdom Metazoa; phylum Chordata; class Mammalia; order Artiodactyla; family Giraffidae; genus Giraffa; species Giraffa tippelskirchi. The sequence continues at coordinate 139,119,365 of NC_137281.1, read as the reverse complement.
ACTGATGAATAAGCATGGAGGATAACTAAGGCATTGTCAAAAGAATTCTCAACCATCATTGTGAATTCTTATCAATAATAAATAAATAAAATCAATAATACAAGCCCATTATTCCATTGCAGAGTGTTCATAATGTTTCCTTTTTAGAGACATTATGAATGACTCTTGTTCATGTATCATAATTCCCATATGCATTAATTCTAGGTTATATACAGTCAGAAACATAATTGCTGGTTGTTGGCTGTAAATATCTTCTTTTACAAATTCCCAAATTGGTTAAGCCAATTTAAGTCTATCAAAAGAAAATAGTAACAATTTGTCTTACTTTACAACTTAGCTCTACCTAGTATTGTCAGTAATATTTTTTCAAATGTGATAGACAGTAAAAATATCTTAAAGTGGCTTTCTTCTTCCCTCATTGTTAATAAGAATAAACACTTTTTCATGTTTACCAGCCATTCAGCTGTTCTCTTTTGTAAAGTTCCTGTTCAAGTGTTTTGCCCAATTTTCCCCTTATTGAGCAATTCTTTTTATTTAATTATTACATTTCTGTATCTATTCTGGATAGCTAGTCTTTTATCAGTTTTATATGGTAAAAATATATATTCCTACTATGCAGCTTGCCTTCCAATTTCATCATGTATTCTGATGAACAGAATATTTTAATTTTTATTAAATTTTATTGATAGTTAGCTATTATATAGTTAGAAAACAAATCAATATTTTCCTTTATAGTTAGTGGGTTTTGTATCTTAAAAGGAAAACTTCCCGAGTGACCTCAGTAGAAAGGTGGAGTAGGTAATATCAACAGCCCATCCCTCATTAAAGAAGTGAATAAACAAACAAAAACTGTCAGAATCAACTTTATCAGAAATCTATAAACTAATCAAGTTTACAGCAGCCAAATGAATGCTTAATGAAAAAAACCTCACAAAACTCCCAACTGACCCCCACTACATAGCTCAGTGATGCCTGAGAAGATGACAGAGTCCACAACTCTGGTGAAGGTTCTGAGTACTGAAGGGGAAACAAATCTTGTCCTCAAGAGTGGGGGCTGTTTGTTTCAACATTTCTGGTGGCTCACTGAAGGATATTCTCAAAGACCTGCCTTTATTTCCTCTATTTTGGAACTCCCAAATGGCTCAGGCAGCTACTGGAGGAGTTGTTGATGCTGTTCAGTTGCTCGGTCGTGTCCAACTCTTTGCGACCTCATGGACTGCAGCACACCAGGCTTCCCTGGCCATCACCATCTTCAGGAGCTAGCTCAAATTCAAGTCCATTGAGTCGGCAATGCCATCTAATCATCTTGTCCTCTGCCGTCCCCTTCTCCTCCTGCCTTCGATCTTTCCCAGTATCAAGGTCGTTTCTAATGAGTTGGCTCTTGGCATCAGGTGGCCAAAGTACTGGAGCTTCAGCTTCAGCATCAGTCCTTCCAATGAATATTCAGGACTGATTTCCTTTAGGATTGACTGGTTTAACCTCCTGGCAGTCCAAGGGTCTCTCAAGAGTCTTCTCCAACATCACAGTTCAAAAGCATCAATTCTTTGACGCTCAGCCTTCTTTATGATCCAACTCTCATATTTATTCATGACTACTGGAAAAACTATAGCTTTGACTAGATGTAACATTGTTGGCAAAGTAATCGCTCTGCTTTTTAATATGCTGTCTAGGTCTTTTCTTCCAAAGAGCAAGTGTCTTTTAATTTCATGGCTGCAATCACCATCTTGAGTGATTTTGGAGAAAATAAAGTCTCTCACTGTTTCCATTGTTTCCCCAACTATTTTCCATGAAGTGATGGGACTGGATGCCATGATCTTCGTTTTTTGAATGTCGAGTTTTAGGCCAGTCTTTTCACTCTCCTCTCTCACCTTCATCAAGAGGCCCTTTAGTTCCTCTGCTTTCTGCCATAAGGGTTATCTGCATATCTGAGGTTATTGATATTTCACCTGGCAATTTTGATTCCAGCTTATGCTTCATCCAGCCTGGCATTTCACATGATGTAATCTGCAAAGAAGTTAAATAAGCAGGGTGACAATATACAGCCTTGACAAACTCTTTTCCCAATTTGGAACCAGTTCATAGTTTCATGTCCGGTTCTAACTGTTGCTTCTTGACCTGCATACAGGTTTTGGGGGCAGGTAAGATAGTCTGGTATTCCCATCTCTCTTAAGAATTTTCCATAGTTTATTTTGATCCACAAAGTCAAAAACTTAACATAGTCAATAAAACAGAAGTAGATTTTTTCTGGAACTCTCTTGCTTTTTCTAGGATCTGATGGATGTTGGCAATTTGATCTCTGGTTCCTCTACCTTTTCTAAATCCACCTTGAACATCTGGAAGCTCTCAGTTCAAGTACTATTCAAGCCTAGCTTGGAGAATTTTGAGCATTACTTTGCTAGTGTGTGAAATGAGTGCAATTGTGTGGTAGTTTGAACATTCTTTGGCATGGCCTTTCCTTGGGATTTTCATGAAACTGACCTTTTCCAGTCTTGTGGCCACTGCTGAGTTTTCCAAATTTGCTGGCATATTGGATGCAGCACCCTCACAGCATCATCTTTCAGGATTTGAAATAGCTCAACTGGAATTCCATCACCTCCACTAGCTTGGTTCATAGTGATGCTTCCTAAGGCCCACTTGACGCTTCCTAAGGCCCACTTGACTCAAGGATGTCCGGCTCTAGGTGAGTGATCACACCATTGTGGTTATCTAGGTCATTAAGATCTTTTTTGTATAGTTCTTCTGTGTATTATTGCCACCTCTTCTTAATATCTTCTGCTTCTGTTAGGTCCATACCATTTCTGTCTTTTATTGTGCCCATCTTTGCATGAAATGGTCCCTTGGTATCTCTAATTTTCTTGAAGAGATCTCTAGTCTTTCCCTTTCAATTGTTTTCCTCTATTTCTTTGCATTGATCACTGAGGAAGGCTTTCTTTTCTCCCCTTGCTATTCTTTGGAACTCTGCATTCAGATGGCTGTATTTCCTTTTCTCCTTTGCCTTCGTTTCTTTTCTTTTCTCAGCTATTTGTAAGGCTTCCTCAGACAACCATTTTGCCTTTTTGCATCTCTTTTTCTTGGGGATGGTTTTGATCATGGCCTCCTGTACAATATTATGAACCTCTGTCCAGAGTTCTTCAGGCACTCTGTCTATCAGATCTAATCCCTTTAATCTATTTATTACTTCCTCTGTATAATTGTAAGGGATTTGATTTAGGTGATACCTAAATGGCCTACTGGTTTCCCCTACTTTCTTCAATTCAAGTCTGAATTTTGCAATAAGGAGGGGAGGTTAACAAAAAAGTAATGCCAAATATATTAGCCACTGCTGTCTGGGTAAAGGATAAAATGTGAAACAAATAATAGAATAATACTTCAAAAATCTGGGAGGGAAGGCCATGTAATGCACTTTGAAAAGTTCACAGATTTTCCTGAGTATCCAGCAAGTCACGATTATGCCCAAGGCCAGGCATATCCTTAGAAGATTTCAACTTCTGCTGAGCTAAAGATTTTTCCCAAGCAGGAAGTGAAGATTAGTTAGAGTAGTAAACTGTCTACCTGAGTGTTGAAGGTGTGCTAAAATATATACAAAGAGCTCATCTGCAAAGAATGGGAGATTTTTTTTTTGTATATACATATTTTCTGGGCATTTAAGGAACTTACGTAAAATCACTGTGAGCTGACCATGAAGCTAATAGAAAAGAGACTTTAGTGGTCACACACAGCAAAGAATAACAGACTTGACAAAAGTAGTTCAGGTAAGTTAATCAACAAACAACAACAATTTTAACAGGTAACAGTAACACACCCTGGGGAGGAAAGAGAATTTGATTTTCAGAGTTGCTACTAATAATATTCACAGGGTTCAGTTTTCAACAAAAAAAAAATGTAAGGTATGAATAGAAACAAGGAAGTATGACCTATGTATAGCAAAAAAGAAGAAGAAAAAACAGAAACTGTCCTTGAGAAACTCTAGATACTGGGCTCACGGGGCAAATTTTTAAACTAAGTATTTAAAATATATTCAAAGAGCTAAAAGCAATCTGGAAAAGAACAAAAGAAAGCATGGTAATGATATATAACCAATAAACAATATCAATAAAGAGGTAGAAATCATAAAAAGAAACCAAATAGAAATTCTAAAGTTGAAAAGTATAACTAAAATAAAAAGTTCACTAGAGGGATTCAGTATCAGATATGAGGAGGCAGAAGAAAAAAATCAGTGAACTGAAGAGTAGAAATAAAGAATAAGGAAAAATGAACAAGGTTTAAGAAACATATGGGACACTAACAAGTCTACCAAGTTATGCATAATGGGAATCCTATGGAGAAGAGAGAAAGTGGTAGAGAAAATATTTGAAAAAATGTTGTCTAAAAGTTTCAAATTTGATGAAATACATGAATCCACACATCCAAGACACTCAGAGGCCCCCAGATAGCTTCACTAAAAATTTTATCAAATATTTAAAGAAGAGTTAACATAAATCCTTCACAAACTCTCCTAGAAAAGAGAAGAAAAGGTTTTGTATTATGTGGTCAGTTGGCCCTGATACCAAAGACAAATAAAGATGACTCAGGAAAACAGTATTACAAGCCAATATCCAATGGATAGGGAAACTTAGCATGCTGTAGTCCATGGGGTTGCAAAGAGTCGGACATGACTGAGCGGCTGAACTAACTAACTATCCTTTATGAATATAGATGTTTGGCAAACATTCTGAATAAAATAGTATTAAACTGAATCTAACAGCATGTTAAAAGTATTATATACTACAACCAAGTGGGATTTATCCCATGAATCTAGGGGTGACCCAACATAATAATCTATGTGTAATATAACAATGTATAATACAAAACATTAATAGAATGAAAAAATCGACATGATCCAAAATTCCAAATGATGTAGAAAAAGCCTTTGACAAAACAGAACACCTTTTCATGATAAAAATGCTCAGAAAACTAGGAATAAGTTTCCAAACCTGATAACAGCCTCTACGAAAACCCCATGGCTAACATCCTACTTAATGGAAGACTGAAAGTTTCCTTTAAGATCAAGCTCAAGGATGTCTGCACTCATCACTTCTTTTCAACATTACTAGAAGTTCTAGCTGGGGAAATCATGCAAGAAAAAGAAATAAAAGGAATCTGAATTCAAAAGAAAGACGTAAAATAATCTCTACTCATCAGTTCAGTTCAGTTTAGTCGCTCAGTTGTGTCTGACTCTTTGCAACCCAATGGACTGCAGCACACCAGGCTTCTCTGTCCACACCAACTCTCGGAGGTTACTCAAACTCATGTCCATTGAGTCGATGATGCCACTATATAAATATATACAATACATACATACATACATAGTTTTTCCACAGAAAGAAATATTTGAAGTAATAAATTCAGCAAAGTTACCGGATACATGAGGAACACACCAAAATCAGTTGTATTTGCACTAATAGTGAAAATTTCAAAAAGAAAATTAAGAAAACAATTCCACCTACAACAGAATCAAAAAGGATAACACAATAAGGAATAAACTTAACCAAGGTGGTGCAAGAATTATACACCAAATCTTACCAAACATAAGAAGACATAAATCAATGGAAAGACATATATTAAGATGGCAATACTATCCAGAGGGAATTACAAATTCAATATAATCTCTATCAAATTCAAACAGAATTTTTTGCAGAACTAGAAAAGCCCACCTAAAACTCATATGGAATCTCAATGGACTCCACATAGCGAAAACAATCTTGAAAAATAAAATTGGAAAACTCATACTTTTCAATTTCAAAACTTACTTCAAAGGTGCAGTAATCCAAACAGTGCAATGCTGCCATAAGGACAGACACACAGATCAATGGGATACAATTGGAAGTAACAAAATAAATCCTTTATACTTTTACAGTTGACCATTTTTTTACAAAAGTGCTAAGACAATAGAAAAGAATAACCTTTTCAACAAATTCTGCCACAACAACTAGATATCCACATTTATAAATGAAGTTCTACTCTTTCCTCACACTATATACAAAAATTATCTCAAAATGGATCAATGACCTAACTGTAAAGAGCCAAAAACGATAAAATTCTCAGAAGAAAACAGAGGGATAAATGTCCTTTACTTTGGACTTGGCAATTGATTCTTAGATATGATACTAAAAGCAGAGAGACAAAAGAAAATTTAGGCAAATTGGACATCATCAAAATAAAAAGTTTTGTACATTACAGGACATTATCACGAAAGGTTGAAAAGACAATCAATAGAATGGGAGAAAATATTTGCAAATCATATATTTGACAATAGTTTAGTATCTAGAATATACAAAGAATAATTACAATGGAACAACAAAATATAACTCATTAATAACATACCTTATTTTAAGAAATGAGTGAAACGACTTGAATAGACTTTTCTCTGAAGATGATATAGCAATGGCCAACAAAGAACATGAAAAGATGTTCATTATCATTAGTAATTATGGAAATGCAAACAAAACCACAATGAGATACTTAACACTCACTCAATGGCTCTGATCTCTTTAAAAAAGGAAAATAAAAAACGTTGTTGAACATGTGGAGAAAATGAAAACCTCATACATTCCTATTAGATTTGTAAAATGTTGCAGCTCTGTGAAAAACAATTCAATGGTTCCTCACAAAGTTAAACACAGAATTACCGTATGACTCAACAATTCTATTCAAGGTGTATAACCAAAAGAATTAAAAACTGATTTTCAAAAAAATGCTTGTACACAGATGCTGACAGCAGCATTATTTTAATAACCAAAAAGTGGAAACAACTAAAATGTTTATCAACTCATCAATGGCTAAACAACATGTGGTATACCTACACAATGGAATATTTTACAGCTATATAGCAGAGTACTGATACTGCTACAACACAGGTGAACCTTAGAAACATGATGTGAAGTGAAAGAAGCTAGATATGAACAATCACATATTGCATGATTCCACTCACGTGTAATGTTCAGAGTGGGCAAATACATAACCAGTAAGCAAATTAGTTGCTGACAGGGGATGGGAAGTAGGGGTATGGGTAGTGACTACTTACTGGGTGTGGTATTTTTGAAGGGTGATAAAATATTCTGGAGTTAGATAGCAGTGATGCTTGCAGACACTGTAAATGTACTAAAAGCCATTGAATTGTACACCTAAAAATGGTGAATTTTACTTCAATTATATTGAAAAAGAAATCCTTCCCTAATCTATTGCTAAGCTAAGTCGCTTCAGTTGTGTCTGACTCTTTGCAGCCCTAACCCTGTAGCCGGCTAGGCTCCTCTGTCCATGGGATTTCCCAGGCAAGAATACTGGAGTGGGTTGCCACTTCCTTCTTCAGGGAATCTTCCAACCCAAGGATCAAATCTGCATCTCTCATGTCTCCTGTATTTGTAGGCAGGTTCTTTACCACTAGCACCACCAGGGAAGTCCCTGATCCGTTACAATGAAAATTTTGTCCTATATAAATCTATGAAAGCTTTATAATTCTGTCTTTCATATTTAGGTCTCTGAAAAAATTAGAATTGATTCTTGGATACTGTATTGGATAAGAGATCAATTTCACTTTTTTTTTTTCCATAAGGACAGCTTGTGGTCCCAGCATCATTTATTGAAAAAAGAGCTTCTTCATTAATGTGTGGTACAGATTCTGTTATATACCAAGTGTCCATGTGTTGGTATTTCTCAGGCTTCTCTTCTGTTTCATTGATCAAAGTGGTAATTCTTGCACCAGTAATGTACTACTTTATATCATTTTAAGTCTTGCTATTTATAGAGCAGATCTTCTCACTTTATTCTTTTCTTATTCAAAGAGTATCTTGGTTATTTTTGATCCTTTGCACTTTCTGTTCTGTATAAATTTTAGAAACAGCTTGTCACTTTTCTCTCTCCTCTTAATTAAATACACACACACATACACACACCACATACAAACTGTTAGGATTTTATTTACTACCTTTGTACAGAAAAAGATAATAAAGTTTTAGAGGATACCCCTCTAATTTGCTAAAAAGCATTTGCTTCTGGGGGTGTGTGAACGCAAATGAGAATGAGATGAGAGGATGATTCAGGTGGATGCTAACCTTACCTACATTTCATGTGTATGTTTTAATAAAAAGAATGTACTCATGTATCACTGTACAGTAAAGAAGTTTTAGTAATGAAAATTCTGGGAGATGTTTCAAAAATTAAGAAGTGGTCAATGTGCTCAACAGCTAGGGAGAACTCAAAAAAAGGAGCATCATCTCTTGTACAGAGTTGATAGTAAAGAATTTTTTCTTTGATAATAAAGAAGTAGAAGAAGCCAATAACAGAATTACAGGCTCTCTTGAGATGGAAGGAATAGAACAAACTATTAACTCAGAAAAATAGTTTATGCAGAAAGGACAGTTGTTTAGCCTTGATGATCTTTATTTTAATATAATAAGCAAGAGAGAATAGGGGAAATGAGATAAAAAAAAGTAAAGCTCTAAAAATTGCAATTGTTACAGCCACAAAAGAGAACAGTATGGAGATTCCTTAAAAAACTAGCAAGAGAACTACCGTATGACCCAAAAATTCCACTACTGGGCACATATCTTGAGAAAACCAGAACTGAAAGAGGAGCATGTACTCCAAAGTTCGTGATAGCACTATTTACAACAGCTAGGACATGGAAGCAACCTAGATGCCCATCAACAGATGAATGGATAAAGAAGTTGTGAGATACACACACACACACACACACAAAATAGCATATTACTCAGCCATAAAAACACATTTGGGTCAGTCCTAATGAGGTGGATGAACCTACAGCCTGTTATACAGAGTGAAGCAAGTCAGAAAGAGTAAAACAAATATCATATATAAACACATATAATATAGAATCTAGAAAGATGGTACTGATGAACCTATCAGCAGGGCAGCAATGGAGACGCAGACATAGAGGACAGACTTATGGACACAGGGGAAGAAGAGGGTAGGACAAACTGAGAGAGTAGCCTGGAAACATATAAATTACCATATGTAAAATAGGTAGCCGGTGGAAATTTGCTGTATAATGCAGGGAGGTCAAAGCAGGTGCTCTGTGACAACATAGGAGGTAGGATGGGATGGGAGGCGAGAGGGAGTTTCAAGGGGAGGGGCATATGTATACCTATGGCTTATTCATGTTGATGTATGGCAGAAACCAAGACAGTATTGTAAAGCAATTATCCTCCAGGTAAAATTAAAAAAAAAAAAAGGAATCAATAAGAGATGAATGAAAGCCTTGCTAAGTAGTGGGGTTCACTTAGAGCAAGCAGAATTTGTAGTGGGTAAGTCAGCACAAATAAAGAAAAATGTCAAGTAACTTCCAAAAGAAATAACATTCCTACTTTTAAGAGCACTCATCTGTATTCCTATTATCTTATGCAACTGAGAACACAGGGAAAACAATTTGCTTCAGTTGATATCAAATCCTGTGTAGATATGTATTGTAATTTCAACTGTGAACTACTAAACAATAGAATTCTCCTCATGAAGGGAAATTATAATTGGAATACCTATTTTCTTAGGATCTGATTATTTCTAGTTATGTAGTATTCTGTTCTAAAGCTGTTTTCACTGATTGGGCAAACCCTTCTAAAAAAAGAAATGGGAAATTATATTATCAAAGTTAGGGTAGCTAGCCAAAATATCATTTCCTTTATAACCTCTGTCTTTTGAATTGCTAGTAAGAATATCAACAAACACACAACTTTGCATCTTGATGCTAGAGAAATTCTTAAGTGAGCATACATTTCCCCTTTCAATCACTGTTTTTACCACCTAATATTTTTATTTTGAAAAAGTATTTAAACTTACAGAAAAGTTGCAAGACTAATACAATAGAAGATCTGTTATCTAAATTAAATTTTGGGTAGCTAGTGATCAAATTCATAATAATTGCAGTGAGTCTCCCTAAACAGCCATATATAAAGAAGTATGGCTTTCATAGCAACAATTTGCCAGTCTCCATGGTGAAGCTTTTGAAGTCCTTGTCTAGCCTGGTGGTTAGCTATATCATATAAAACCTTTCCTAGTAAATTCTCTGTTTAGAGATATTTAAGGTAGGCTGCACTCGCTTAAAAATCCTACTATATACCCAGGTGTACAATATAGGATCTGAACTAATAAAAATAGATTACATATGAATGCCTAAATGGGTTCTTTCAGAAAAAAAATACATCACATGTCTTTCTGGAACTTCTAATACTGGTCAGAATACCAATTAAAGTTCTATGATTAAGAGCTATGAAAATTTTACTAAAGAACAAAACTATCAAACCAGAGTATCTTGAGTTCTGTAAGGTATTTGACAAGCCATATATGTGACAAGAATTCAAAAGTTCTTGGAACAAGATAGACAAAGTGGCTTTTGATGGGCTATAAGAGAAATATGTCAGCTGGTTAAGCAATTAACCAATAGGCTTTCTGGTAGCATGTGAAATAGCCTATCTTAAATAGCATGTGAAATAGCCTATCCTAAAAAAATGTTCGTTAAGTGACTTGAGTGACAACATTATTACTGTATTTGCATTATTAACGTAAAATATCAGATGTCTTATACAGATTTTGAAAAAGTCTCCTTGGGGTGGACTGATAAATGTAGCAAAATGAAATTCAACAAGAATATATGTGAGGACCTGGATTTTAATTAAAATTAATGGTATTAAAAAAACACAAGAATTTATGATTCATATTTATAAAGAAAAGCCACACTTTATGTTTTGTCTAGACAGAGACCTTATGAAGTATGACTATAACAGATGTTTTTAAATAAATGTAAAAATTTAAATATTTATGAGTTTGTTTCTTAACAATTATTTACACCTACTAAAATTATTTAGGATTTTTGTTGTTCTTAATGGTCTTAATCAGAGTTTTTATAACATGTTATTTCATATAAATTTGCCTTCCAGGAAAATAAAAAGGTATAATCTTGCCGATACCTGCATTCCAACATCAATTTCCGATTGTGTATTTGTCTAAAACTCTTTGAAAAATGTCTGCTACATAATCAGTATTTAAATGCTGTCTATTATCATTAATACTATAGCTGCTTAATACATTTGCTTAGTATAGGGAGAGAATACGTTGATTATTTGTTTATATCATGGAAAAGTTCTTATAAATCATGGGGAATGCTAAACATATTTTGGTTTTTTTATGTCTTATGAACTTAGTTGGATGATGCTTCATATTTTTTCATAAAATATATTTAACAAATATTCATACAGGGTATACTATGTGTCAAACTGTGCCAGATGTCGGTTCAGTTCAGTTCAGTCGCTCAGTCGTGTCCGACTCTTTGCTACCCCATGGACTGCAGCACGCCAGGGTTCCCTGTCCATCACCAACTTCTGGAGCTTACTCAAACTCATGTGCATTGAGTTGGTGATGCCATCCAACCATCTCATCCTCTGTTGTCCCCTTCTCCTCCTGCCTTCAATCATTCCTAGCATCAGGGTCTTTTCAAATGAGTCAGTTCTTCGCATCAGGTGGCCAAAGTGTTGGAGTTCAGCTTCAATATCAGTCCTTCCAATGAATATTCAGGACTGATTTCCTCCAGGATTAATCATATAAACTAAGAAATGTGATCCTTGTCTCATGGATGTTATAGATAACATATACAGAAACCAAAGTGAAAGTGTTAGTCGCTCAGTCATGTTCAACTCTTTGTGACTGCACGGATTGCAGCTGCCAGACCCTTCTGTCCATGGGCTTCTCCAAGCAAGAATATTGGAGTGGGTTGCTATTCCCTTCTCCAGTGGATCTTCCCAACCCAGGGGCTGAACCCAGGTTTCTTGCACTGCAAGTGGATTCTTTATCATCTGAGCCACTAGGGAAGTCCCACAGAAATCAAACACATGAATAATACATAGTTGTAAATTGTGGTAAGTGCTATAAAGGAAAATAACAAGATGTTATGAGAGAGAATAATGAGAAAAAATTAGATCAAAGGAGGCAGATTAGCAAAGTCTTTCTGTGATTAAAGAGACACTGAAACTGGAACAGAAAGGATAATCAGAAGTTAGCCAGGCAAAGAGTGGGGTTAAGAGCTTCTAGGTAGTGGTAACAGCATGTTACCAGAGCCAAGAAAAAGCTGGATGTAAACTTAGTGAGCAGTGGGGAGAGGGAGAGAGATGGTAACAGAAGGACTTAGAAACAGATCACGCAGAATCTAGCAGAACAGAAACTATCTAATGCCAAGGCTCTAGCTGTTAAAGCACAGTGCATACTATTTCTCAGGTTTGAAAAAGTCTATGAACTTTATTTTAATATAACTTCCTACTTACCTTATTGATAATAGCAATCTTTGTGAAAAACTATAAGAACATGTATTTTTTTTACCCAAATAATGATTACTACAAGTTTATAACAAATATATACACAATCAGTCCAAAATATTACTCAATGGTCAATGTTAGGAAAAAACAATTGGCATCCAAATAAATCAATCCCTATATTGACATCTATAGTAGGAATATAAAAACTTCTTGGCTTTTTCAATCCAAATTTTGAGAAACTCAAAACATTTATTACTAAAGATCACATAATCTTCTAAAAAATCCCACTATGTGGCATCCCTAAGAATAGAAACAAATAAGTATAAAAAAGTACACTAAGCCATGGACATCTTGAACAGAAATTTTATTCAATTTTGTAAACATCCATGCATTACTCAACTCCTTTCATATGCCAGCAAAAATTGTGGAAGACTGTGAAGTGGGCAAAAATATTATTAGGTGTCTTGTGTAGTGGACCATTCTGAATTATCTGTACTCTTCAGTCTTTTAGATATTTTACAAATCTAAGTTGTAAAAAACTGAGAGTAATGTAAAAAGTTTTTCTCCAAGTGGTCCTTTTTCACTAGGGAAGTACAATGTACTGCCACGTCCAATTTACCTTGATGGACCTAACATTCTAGGTTCCTATGCAATGTTGTTCTTTATGGCATCAGACTTTACTTTCACCACCAGACACATCCACAACTGAGAGCTATTTCTGCTTTGGCCCAGCTGCTTCATTCTTTCTGGAGCTATTAGTAGTTGTCCTCCACTCTTCCCCAGTAGCATATTGGACATCTTTCAACCTAGGGGGCTCACCTTCCGGTGTCACATCTTTTTGCCTTTTCATACAGTTCATGGATTCTTGTGGCAAGAATACTGGAGTGGGTTGCCATTTCCCTTCTCCAGTGGACCATATTTTGTCAGAATTCTTCGCTATGACCCATCTGTCTTGGGTGGCCCTGCACAGCACAGCTCATAGCTTCACTGAATTATGCAAGCTCCTTCACCATGACAAGGCTGTGATCCATGAAGGGGAATTATCTTTACTATTTCCCAAAATAAAGAAACTGAATTTCTAATACTTCAAATATGCTAGACTTAAAAAAATCTACTGGAAAGTAATTAAGTATTTTAAAAATCCAAGTTCATATAATTAGGGTAAATCTTTGGCAAATATGATAAGCTTAATAATTGTAGCTTAAAGACTGTCTTAAAATTTTTTATATGTTAAATATAAGTATATATTTTGTTTTGTGTGGGCTGCTTTCCCTAAACACGTAGAGGTTTACTGACTGAACAAGCTTAAATTACTCCTAAATTACATGTCAGCTTGAATATAATTTCCACGATCTTTTAAGTAACTTAAACTTTGGACTGATATTAAATTATTAATGGATAATCATTAGAAATCTGGATAATTTTTAAATAAGAATTAGGAGACATCAATTACTAATAATATTTTTTTATTGTGGTGAAATATATGTAACAAAATTTACCACTTTAATCAGTGTAAAATGAAATGGCATTAAACAAATACACAATGTAATGCAAACACCACCACTATCTACCACTTTCATCATACCAAAGAGAAATTTCCTAACTTTTAAACAGTAACTCCCCACTCCTTGTTTTCATCTATTTTATTTTCTGCCTCTATGAATTTGACTATTCTGAGTACCTCAAGTAAGTGAACTCATATAATACTTTTCCTTTTATTTCTGGCTTATTAAATTCAGCATAACGTTTTCAAGTTTTATCCATGCTGCAGCATATATCAGAACTTCATTTCTTCTATGGTTGAATAATATTTCTATTATGTGTATATAATATATTTTGTTTATTCATTCGCCAATAGATATTTGGGCTCTTTCCATTTTTTTGGCCATTATGAATATAGCTGCTATAAACAGGAGTTCTTGCTTTCAATTCTTTTGGGTATATAAAGAGTGGTAGAATTGCTGCATCACATGTTTAACTTTCAGAACCACAAAAGTGTTTATCACTGTGGTGGCACCATTTTATACTCCCTCCAGCAAAAAAAATGCACAAGGGCTCCAATTTCTTCACATTCCCTGCCTTATTTGCCTCTACTTATTTTCTGGGTTATTTGTGGGAGAAGGGTGGTGGTGGTGGTTAATAAAACACCTAAATGGATATAAAGTGGTCTCTCATCGAGGTTTTGAATTGCAGTTTCCTAATGACTAGTGATATTGAGTATCCTCTTTTGCACATTTCTATTTGTATTCATTCCTTGGAGAAATGTTTATGTAAATCCTTCACCCATGTTTCAATTGGGTTCCCCCCTTTTTTTTTGCTACTCAGTTGCAGGAATTCTTCTTATATTCTAGATACTAGTCCTTTCTCAAATGTGTTTTGAAGATATTTCCTTTCATTCTGTTAGCAGTCTTCTCTCTGACAGAATCCTTCAATGTACAAAAGTCCTTAAGTTGATAAAGTCCAATTTATCAATTTTTCTTTTGTTGTACTGATTATTAATCATAAGTTTACATACCTTTGCTTATTTTTATTTGCTATATAAATTGTAAAAATTTTTGTCATGTTTATGAACATGCTCCTTTTTGCCACTTTAACAAGCTGTAAGAGGATTGCATGTTGCTGTAGAAAATTATACATGTTCATGAGCTTTGCTGTCTATTAAAATATACATATGTCAGACAGTTCTTAATTATTTATCCCACGTTTTCTCTGTGAAATAGAAATGACTGACTTTCACTAAAAGTATACCAAAATGAGTTGCTGAGCAACCGTGATAGATATATGCAACTGAGCATGTGTTTTTATTTTTTTAACGAAACAAACAAACAAACAAACAAAAAAACACTGCCCCAAAGCAGCAGTCCTGAAACTTTTTGGTTTCTGAGCCCCTTTACACATTTAAAACTTATTTAGAACTCCTAGAGCTTTTGCACATGTGGGTTATAACTATCAATATTTACTGAATTAGAAATCAAAACAAAAATTTTACAAATATTAATTCATTTGAAAAAAGCAATGATCAACCTGTTGCATGTTAAATAAATATCATATTATTGTGAAGACAGTTTTCATCATGTGGGTCATCTGAAAAAGGACTGTAGTCCTAAAGCAAAGTATCAATTCATTCCAGGATATTTGAAAAAACATAACAAAAGATAAAACTTGGAAAGCGAAGATTATTTCCTTCAATTTGTAATGCTTGAAAATAAGTTACAAAATGTGTTAAAATATACATTCACCTGAAACAAAGTTCACTTAGTTTTGATGGGCTTCTTTCCTTGGCTTACTGATGAGTGCTTTTACATATTATCTATGTAATCTGCCTAGACAGCAGAAATTCATGTCTTACCAGAATAATTTTCTTTGCTATATGTTAATTTTGTTATATGCTTGGGTTCTTAGGCAGAAAAAGAACAAAAACTTCCTCAGTTATGAAAGAGTTAATTTTTAACAACTGTGTACCTTTTGCACTTTTATAGTCATTTTAATTTAAAAAGGCCTCAAAATTACTTCTCAGGCATCCATGATCCTATCTTAAATCAAGTGTCCAAATTTCCTCTGAAAACTTGAAGTCAAATCTTAAGTACAGAACTATTAAAATTTTTTCAGAGTATCTTTCACTTAAAACTATCTTTGAAGATCTAAACGTAAGACCAGAAACTATAAAACTCCTAGAGGAAAACATAGGCAAAAGACTCTCCGACATAAACCACAGCAGGATCCTCTATGACCCACCTCCCAGAATATTGGAAATAAAAGCAAAAATAAACAAATGGGACCTAATTAAAATTAAAAGCTTTTGTACAAGAAAGGAAACTATAAGCAAAGTGAAAGACAGCCTTCAGAATGGGAGAAAATAATAGCAAACGAAGCAACGGACAATTAATCTCAAAAATATACAAGCAACTCCTGCAGCTCAATTTCAGAAAAATAAACGACCCAATCAAAAACTGGGCCAAAGAACTAAACAGACATTTCTCCAAAGAAGACATACAGATGGCTAACAAACACATGAAAAGATGCTCAACATCACTCATTATCAGAGAAATGCAAATCAAAACCACAATGAGGTACTATTTCACACCAGTCAGAATGGCTGCTATCTAAAAGACTACAAGCAATAAATGCTGGAGAGGGTGTGGAGAAAAGGGAACCCTCTTACACTGTTGGTAGGAATGCAAACTAGTACAGCTACTATGGAGAACAGTGTGGAGATTCCTTAAAAAACTGGAAATAGAACTGCTGTATGACCCAGCAATCCCACTGCTGGGCATATACACTGAGGAAACCAGAACTGAAAGAGACACGTGTACCCCAATGTTCATCGCAGCACTGTTTATAATAGCCAGGACATGGAAGCAGCCTAGATGCCCATCAGCAGACGAATGGATAAGGAAGCTGTGGTACATATACACAATGGAATATTACTCAGCCATTAAAAAGAATATATTCGAATCAGTCTCTAATGAGGTGGATGAAACTGGAGCCTATTATACAGAGTGAAGTAAGCCAGAAAGAAAAACACCAATATAGTATACTAACACATATATATGGTATTTAGTTAATCGGTAAAGATAACCCTGTATGCGAGACATCAAAAGAGACACAGATAAATAGAACAGTATTATGGACTCTATGGGAGAGGGCGAGGGTGGGATGATATGGGAGAATGGCATTGAAGCATGTAAATTATCATATGTGAAACGAATCGCCAGTCCAGGTTCGATGCATGATACAGGGCGCTCGGGGCTGGTGCACTGGGATGACCTGGAGGGATGGGATGGGGAGAGGTGTGGGAGGGGGGTTCTGGAAGGGGACAACATGTACACCTATGGTGGATTCATGTCAATGTATGGCAAAACAAATACAATATGGTAAAGTTAAAAAATAGATAAATAATTAAAAAAAAGAAAAAAAACCCAAAAAACTATCTTTGAGATTTCCTGGCAGGCTCCTAGAAGTCACAAAAAGTTGTTCTTTTTCACAGATAAAGTGATGAAAAATATAATTAGATTTGTTTGATGAGTTACAACTATAAATTTCATGGAAAGTTGTGTCGAAAGAGAAGTCCAGTCTTCTCTAGGTTAAGTTTAAATAAGCAAACTGCTTTTAATTTAACCATTTCATTAATTTTGCACTTTGTGTAAAGTCCTTAGATAACTGTCAATTCCTTACAGACCCTAATATTTTTACTCTAAGGGAAAACACTGCTTAAGACTCTTGAAAGAAATATATTCCACCCCTCAATAGAGAATTTTACTCTCTTCCATTCTGATATTACTGGTAACAGTTAATAACTCCAACTATTAAGTTCTTGTCACTTACAGATGGATTCTGATGCTTACCTCAAAGTTATGCTATAAGCTACAGACCAGAGCTTGTACATTTACCAAAGAAGGACAGTTTTATAAGCCTCATGGAAAGAACTGTACCAGATACTTTCAGCTACTGACACTTCAAAGAATATACCCTTGGGTACAGACTGCTTAATTCATACTACTGTTTAGGTAACTTTTAGACTGTAACAGTGGACTGAGCTAGTATTTCCAAAACTCTCATTAGTCTAAAAGGTGAAAGTTTCATGAGAGCAGACTGCTAAGCTAAAATCTAGTGGAATGAGGATTGATCACCTAGGACTAAGTAAACTGAATAATTTTTTTTTCTGGCTATTTATTTGGAATATTACTGATGTTTCAAATGTTATCTTTTCTGCATATGTGAGGAAATTCTTTTTCTTTCTTCTCGATCTATGTATAACCCACACAATTTCATAGATTCTGATTTCTTAAAACTAAAAGTATTTGATTTAACTGATTCCCTCAGAAATCAGAAACTCTCACTAGGTCTGCTAACTTTTCTTGACAATATAGTAGTTTTCATAGATTTATGAAGAATGTCCTCCTCTCTAACAGGATATAACTGGACAAACCAATGGCTGAACTAAGGACATATCTGTATCATGTTCGAGAATGGTGTCCATTTAATCAGATATGACTACCACTTCTGAAGAACAAAGATTGGCTATACTCACAAAGCTAATAACTACAAAGCTGTCTTAGGAAAAATGACCTGATACCTGGAGTAGAGGGTTTCAGCTTTGCATGTGGTAAGGAAGGTCACTTATAAGTGGTAATGAAATTTTGGTGACCTGGAAAAGAGAGGAATTCATCCCATAACAGGTACCTGCAGGTAAAATAGAGTGAAGGGATTGTCTAGGGCTCTGTTACCTAAACTTGGAATGGCAAAAATAGAAACTTTAAAAAGCAGAATCTGAGATTCTCTCTGAAAATTTCCAGATAAAAGCTAGTTTTGCAGCCTCAGTAATTGCAAAAGCAAACTCAGAGAGGCTATCTGGCTAGTTAATATCTTGCTGCAGCTAAATAATCAATCAAGCCCAAACTAACTAATGAGACCAGCCATTTTTTTGCATCAAAAATCATCTTTGAGTTTATTATTATCGGGGGTGTAGAGAGTTGTCCGGAAAATGGGCGAGAAAGATTATTAAAATGTCCTGATTTGTATACTCTTCTGGGTTATTTGCACTTTTTACTTTCACTATTTTACAACTTTGCAAGTTACAGAAAACTAATATTAATGCAAATTATTGTCAACAACAATGCAAATACATTTTGTCCCGAGAAGGAATGTTTGATTATTATCCTGTGTATACTGAGTTTTGTGTCTATTTATAAATTCACGCCAGTCTTTGTGACTGATGATATATGTATGTGTCCTTTTCTTACTTTGAACGTGTTTAACAGCTTACTACTCTCTCATTAATGAAATAAAATATTTGACACATTTTATATTTCTATGAACATTATGATTAAACCTTTAAAAATACTATCCTTTAACATGTATTGTACTATGTTCTCCAAAGCATTTGATTTCATGTATTTGTCTAAATACATTTCTGACTCCAATTGTGCTCATAGCTTAAAGCTCTATTGCTTGAATCAGCAAACTTTCAGAGTAAATATATCCTATTGCTCACAGTGCTTAGGTTGTGCAATGAATTTTATCATTCAAGTATTTCACACTAAGGTCCAAAAATCCTAGTTTTCATTCTTCAAAAAAATCTGTACTAGTCATCTCCCAGAACATCATTCTTTTTCTCTCTCTCTCTCTTGCACTGAGAGGTGTTACAGCAGAGAGGTCAAGAGTGACGATGCAGGAGCCAAACTGCCTGGACTTGAATACCAGTTAGATCTCTAGTTGGTTATATGTCCTTTACCAATTAGTGCTTCAATTTTCTGATAAGTAAAATGACAATGTATGTAAAGTGTTGGTATATATAAAATGTTTAGAAGAGTGACTATTATTTTAATATTATTTAATATACTAAAATATATTATAAATAATATTTAATATTATTTAAATATACTAAAATCATCACAGATAGGAAGAAACAATAAAATTATGTGTGTATATATTATGTAAATATATATATAACATATATTACACATATATTATATATATAGTTGTTTTTCAGTTGCCCAGTCGTGTCAGATTCTTTGCAACCCCATGGACTGCAGCACACCAGGCCTCCCTGTCCCTCACCATCTCCCAAAGTTTGCCCAAGTTCATGTCCATTGCATCGGTGATGCCATCTAGCCATTTCATCCTCTGATGCCCTCCTCTCCTTATCCCTCAACTTTCCCAGTATCAGGGTCTTTTCCAATGAGTTGGCTATTTGTATCAGATTACCAAAATACTGGAGCTTCAGCTTCAGCATCAGTCCTTCCAGTGAATATTCAGGTTGATTTCCCTTAAGATTGACTGGCTTGATCTCCTTGCTGTCCGGTGGACTTTCAGGAGTCTTCTCCAGCACAACAGTTTGAAGGCATCAATTCTTTAGTGCTCTGCCTTCTTTATGGTCCAGATCTCACAATCGTACATGACCAACGGGAAGGCCATAGTCTTGACTAAACGAACCTTTGTCGGCAGAGTAACGTCTGTGCTTTTCAACACATTGTCTAGGTCTGTCATAGGTTTCCTGCAACAAAGCAATCGTCTTCCGATTTCATGGCTGTAGTTACTATCCGCAGTGAATTTAGAGCCCAATAAGAGGAAATCTGTCACTACTTCTACCTTTTCCCCTTCTATTTGCCATGAAGTAATGGGGCCAGCTGCCATGATCTTAATTTTTTTAATATTTAGTTTTAAGTATATTACATATGCAGAAAAAAATATATACACACACACACACACAATATGTATATTCTTCAATTTTCTGACCAAAACTTTACAAGTGTCTCTGGTCTTTTGTAATGGTGTGATTTCAGTTCAGTTCAGTCGCTCAGTTGTGTCCGACTCTTTGCGACCCCATGAATTGCAGCACACCAGGCCTCCCTGTCCATCACCAACTCCCGGAGTGTACCCAAACCCATGTCCATTGAGTCAGTGATGCCATCCAACCATCTCATCCTCTGTCGTCGCCTTTTCCTCCTGCCCCCAATCCTTCCCAGCATTAGAGTCTTTTCCAATGAGTCAACTTTTCGCATGAGGTGGCCAAAGTATTGGAGTTTCAGCTTCAACATCAGTCCTTCCAATGAATACCCAGGATTATCTCCTTTAGGATGGATTGATTGGGTCTCCTTGCAGTCCACGGGACTCTCAAGAGTCTTCTCCAACACCATGGTTCAAAAGCATCAATTCTGCGGCGCTCAGCTTTCTTCACCGTCCAACTCTCACATCCATACATGACAACTGGAAAAACCATAGCCTTGACCAGACGGACTTTTGTTGGCAAAGTAATGTCTCTGCTTTTAAATATACTATCTAGGTTGGTCATAACCTTCCTTCCAAGGAGTAAGCGTCTTTCAATTTCATGGCTGCAATCACCATCAGCAGTGATTTTGGAGCCCCCCAAAATAAAATCTGACACTGTTTCCACTGTTTCTCCATCTATTTCCCATGAAGTGATGGGACCAGATGCCATGATCTTAGTTTTCTGAACGTTGAGCTTTAAGCCAACTTTTTCACTCTCCTCTTTCACTTTCATCAAGAGGCTCTTTAGTTCTTCTTCACTTTCTGCCATAAGGTGTGATTTATCTCCAGGTAAATAATAGTGGTAGGTTGCTAACTCAGCATTTTCTCTCTTAAGTTACAAAATACATGCTCTGGGAAGATACACTCTTTCCTGACTGGTCCTATCAATCAAACATAGTTTTCTCTATGCTGTGTGCAGTGCTTAGTTGCTCAGCCATGCCCGACTCTTTGCAACCCCATGGACTGTAGCCCACCAGCCACCTTTGTCTATGGAGATTCTCCAGGCAGGACTACTGGAGTGGGTTGCCATACCCTCCTCCAGGGGATCTTCCCAACCCAGGGATAGAAACCAAGTTCTCCCATGTTGCAAGTGGATTTTTTTATTGTTTGAGCCACCAGGGAAGCCCATTATTTCCCAAAGGGAAATCAGCAACTCTTTTATTTCTCACAGCAGACAGATTTTCTTGTAATCAATGGATCTTGGGGACCATCATTATTATGTGGGACTTCTCCAGAAGATTTAATTTCTGTCAGTGGGATAAGGTTTCTTATTATGTATCTCCATGACTCTCCTGCCTTTGTCTTAAATGCCTCTCACTATGTTTGGAGTTGTGCGAGCATATTGCAAGCATTATACAAAGTATAGCTGTATTTTTTTCACGTTTGGATCCAGTCTCCTTGAAAAGACCTTTACACTTATTTAGTAATCAGAGGGGCAAGATTTATTTATCCCTTGTTTCCTCCTGTGTGTTGTTGTTGTTCAGTCACTAAGTCATGTCTTACTCTTTGTGACACTGTGGATTGCAGCACACCAGGCTTCCCTGTCCTTCACTATTTCCCAGAGTTTGTTCAAATTCATGTTCAAGGTGTTGATGATGCCATCCAACCATCTTATCCTCTGCTGTCCCCTTCTCCTCCTGCCCTCAATCTTTCCCAGCATCAGCGTCTTTTCCAATGAGGTGGCTCTTTGTATCAGGCAGCCAAAGTATTGGAGTTTCAGCTTCAGCCTCAGTTCTTCCAATGAATATTCAGGGTTGATTCCCTTTAAGATTGACTGGTTTGATCTCCAAGTAGTCCAAGGGATTCCAAGAGTCTTCTTCAGCACCATAGTTCAAAAGCATCAATTCTTCACCGCTTAGCCTTCTTTATGGTCCAACTCTCACATCCATACATGACTACTGGAAAAACCGTAACTTTGACTATACAGACCTTTGTCAGCAAAGTGATGTCTCTGCGTTTTATTAAAAATATACTGTCTAGGTTTGTCACGGCTTTCCTTCCAAGGAACAAACATCTTTTAACTGCATGGCCACAGACACTGTCTACAGTGATTCTGGAGTTCAAGAAAATATAATCTGTCACTGATTCCACTTTTTTCCCATCTATTTGCCATGAAGTGATGGGACAAGATACCTCCTGTGTGTCACACTTTCCTACTCTCTATTCCCTTGAATGAGGTTTCTTACTCAAATATGAAACTTCAGGGATTCCTATTTTATATTTTTCAGTTATTATATGGAAAATTTTTCACCTCTTTGGTCAGACACTACATACTGAGATATGTTAACATGCTTTTTGGTTGCACACCACAGTTGACCCATCTCTATCTCTAATTAGTGTTTTTAAAGTACTGTATTGGCTCAGGTAACTGAGAAGTCAACAAGGGCTTGAGTAAATGGTCAAACAATGTGACCAGGACTCAGGATCTCTCTTTCTCTTCCATTTCTTAGGCTTGCTTCTTTACAGTTGGCTCTATTATAGGGAGGCATTACTTTCATGGTTCAAGATAGCAATTCTTTTAGAGTTATATATGTTCTCATTCATATTCAATAGAAAACAGAGAGTCTATGTTCCTAGCAGTGCAAATAAAACCTAATAGATGCTCTTATTGACCTGAATTATGTATTTCTTGAACGAAAACTGTGGCTATGTGAAATACATATGCTGGAGGGTTAGTCAATCTCACCCAAATAACATGACTGGGGAATGTGGTAAAGTGTTAGGAAGAGGGAACTGCAAAAGGCTGCTGGAGAGGCAACTAACAAAGAACCACTACAAGGGTCATTCCTCAAGCTTCTTCGTTTCCTGAAAAAGCAACTTGTCAGTTTGGCAATAGCAAGTATTCAGATCACTAGGAACTAACTATTGAAGAGTTATTCAAATTTTTTTGGTTATTCAAATATTTTTCACATATAACATAATACCTAGAATATGATAACTTGAAAGCTTTGTTATGAATAGAAAACTTCCAAATATTTCAGTTTGAAAACCAGGATAATTATTATAGTTGCTGTAGTTGCTTTATAATATGAGAACACAAAAGACAGTTTGGTATATTTTGGAATGTTTACAATTTATAGTAAAGCTATAGCTGGAGAATTCAGCTGTCGACTTAAATTTTTTTTTTTTTTGACTTAAATTCTTAATCATTTTATTAACCAATATTTTCTTTTTCTACTTGGTCTTTGACTTGGCTAAGCTTGTTTCTAACCAGGCATGGCTTGTTGAATAGAGGGTTAAAGTCACCATTTGGTAGCTTATCTACCAAGAGATAACCAATACTAGTTTTTCTCCTTGCATCCCCCTGAAATTCTGGGTATTTTTTCTTCTAAGGATTATAAACAAAATTATACTTTATTACTTTTCTTATTTTATATTCATGTCAGGGACTGAGGTTTTTTTTTTTTTTTTTTTGCAGCCATGGTCTAAATTGTCACTGCTTATTCAGTTATACTAACCAGTTTAATCTTTTCTAGCCCGACACTTTTCACAAAGTACCACTCACAGCTAATGACTGAAAGATGCGATGGAAAAAAAGTGAAAGTATTAGTATGACTCTTTGTGACCCCATGGACTGTAGCCCGCCAGGTTCCTCTGTCCATGGAATTCTTTGGGCAAGAATACTGGAGTGGGTAGCCATTCCCTTCTCCAGGGGATCTTTCCGACCCAGAGATCTCTTACATTGCAGGTGGAATCTTTACTGTCTGAGCCACCAGGAAAGCCAGAAAGAAGTGATACATATCCTTAAAAGTTTCTATCTGAAGATTAGTAATATCAGACTTTGTACAAAGCCTCAACTCTCTAAATGGTGGTACTGTGAACACAGTTATAGAAAAGAAAGACACAAAATCATAAGAAAAAAAAGCAAGATTGATACAAATTAAATATTATCTTGACCAATCTGTTTAGATTTTTAAAACTTAATGTGATCTTCTTACGGGATTATCTTAATTAAGGCAGGCAATATATTTAAAAGTATGTGATGAAATTACTAAAGAAAAAGACTTCTGAGTCATGAATTTCTTGGAAATCATGTGAAAGTTCATTGCCACATAATATAAAATCTTAATGATGTTAGAGTACTTCAGGTACAGGAGAAACTATTAAATTCCTTGATGGAAGATACTCAGTGGCACTTATATTTTCAACAAAAAAGCACTAGTGAAGGTCCTTCAGAAAAAAACACATCTGTAATAAGTTACAGCCTACCTCCAAGGACAGGAGATAGGCTGTATGCTTGCAAAATCATTAATGCAAAAGCCTCTTGTCTTACCGGTTCCTCTGCACTGCCTGTTGCATCATGGGAATAACTGATGAGACCAGGGATGGGCTGCTCACCGTGTGCCATGATAACAGCAGGACTGGTGTAGAATGGATGCTTCTAATGCACAACACATAACAATGATGAATACAATGACAGGAAAATATGAAACTATACAAGCAAAATGACTGGGAAGGAAAAAAGTTGAAAACAAATGGAACACTGAAATGCCCAAAATTCACAAATGTATAATGACAAAATCAGCTTAGAATTCAGATGGTATATGCTTTTTTTAAGGTTGAAACTGATGGTACTTTTAACTCTTTTAATTAAGAGTAAAAGAAAGAGAACATATGATGATTTAATAATGTACCTATTTCATCAATCAGTTCCATAAAAACAAAACAAAATGAAATAAAACAAACCTCACATATAATTTAAATACTTACTACCCTAAGTCAGGACTTAATGGATCACTGAATGGATCTGGAGATGGAATGATCCAGTTTTCAGTGAAGGAACCATCTACTGGTTGTCTGAATGGACACTTCAAAAGGATCTCTATGATTCTTTCCAATATATATATCTTGTCAAAAAATCCTCTCATGCTAAGCTCATAGCTAAAATTTCTGGATGCGCCATAAAACTTTATGAATTACTTCATATACTATTAGATTACCAATCTTTACATTCTTGATCAATGAACAAGCATTACTTCCAGAAAGGATATGCTACTGTCTGAAGATTTTAAAGTAAACAAGGTGGGTTACATGAAATATGGTTATAATGTAAATCATGTTCTGTGACTTTGAGATGATGATGAAATTTACAGAAGTAATGTATAGTACTATTTAGTGTACTAAGTACTGTATGGTACTATTTACTCCCAGAATTGCTCCAGGAGAACTTGCAATATTTTGATACTGCTTTAATAATATTTATTGCTTTATTAAATTAAAAATACAAATATCTTATATCAATTTCTTCTCCATATGACTGGTGTAAATTGTGTCCAACAGTTAAATAAATGGTAGTTAATTGATGAAAAGTCTTGTCTTTTAAAAAAAAATTTATTAATCTTTCTCAACTAATTCCTTGAACCATCTTAGGTCTCTTACCCTCTTTTGATGCTCCTTTAAGAATTTGTGAATATTTGGTGTTCTGAATACATAAACATTATATATTTAATAAGATCACAAAACTGACATCTTCACAGAGTTCTTAAATGTCACATTGTTTATCATGGGAGCTACTACTTCAATAGGTAACAGCAAAATCTTTAATGCCTCAGAACTCAAAAGAAAACTTAAATGTTTCAAGAACTCAACATAATGGAGGGAATACAGCTGTAGAGTGTCATGAATATCCCAGTTCTTTTCAAAGGATGCCACAAAGTTGTATTTAATTTATGGAAGAATGGGATGGAAAGAGGGATGAAATCAATACATTTACCTGTGGGTCCTTTAGATCTCTGGGTCTCTCTCAGCAGGCTTACCTTGGCCGCAATGGCTGCTGCAGTTATATGTGATGAAGAACTATCTTCTGTTGAAGCAACACCACTGTCCTTCTTCTCTTCTTCCTCTTCCTCACATTGAACCCCTTTGTCTTCTGTCTGTTTATGGGGGCTAGTTGTGGGAGGAGGGGAAAGAGGTGGTGGCGGGGAAGGTAAATCTTCAAGTTCATCATGAACTTCCTTTACTTTTACAATGGCATCACGTAAAAGGTCAATGGCATGAGGTAGGGCTGGTAGTATGAACTGAAAGCATTCCTGTATGCAAGAGGAAGGAAAAAAATGAAGATAAAGTACTTTTATAGGCATGCAAAATGGGAAGAATCAAATTTATTTATGATTTTGGATTTACTTGTGATTTTCTCTCCATCTGTCTTAAGAATGAATCATATTTAATGTATTGTCTTTGTAATGCAAAATATGAAGTAAGCTGGTATATATTACAGTACTCGCCATAAGCTGAAGAACTCCACCATATAAGCACACAGCAAATTGTTTTTTTAAGTAAAATTTCTATACAACTTTGGAATTTAAAGATACATTATGAGAGAGCAGGTAACAGTTTTTACCTTTCTGGTAAGAGAAGGATACTAGAACTAACAAACCGACTGAGTACTGAACTATTTTATTCAGAGAACTTAGGTTTTGATTACAATTGTAAAGTACAGATAGACAAGATTGTACAATATGTAAAAGTAGATATAAGTTTGTGCAGCATAAAAGTCAAAACAGTTTCTCTCTCTTTTTTTTTGGAAGTGGGTGAAGGAAAGTACAGCATTTATTGTAGGGTGCTAATAAGTAAGGAGAACAGGCAGCTAATGCCCAAAATATGTCCATTATCACCTATAATGTATCACCAAAAGAAAACAGGTGAGAACTTTAAAATCAGAAAGTAAGGCCATATATATCTGGGGAATATATTTAAGCAGAAGTCTTTCTCTTTCACATGTGAAGCAACTTACCTTAAAATCTAATATGTAAAGAAATATCAGTTTCTGGAATACCTGGAAGGTAACTAATCTTTTACCCTCCTGGAAAAAATTGTATAGTAAGGAATTTAACTCTAACCAAAGAGAGGTCTGGTCTTTATTCTCTGCTTTTGGGAGGTGATCTCTAGTTTCTTATTATATCATGCCTGATAAGAGTGTCTCTGCCTGGGGGCTTTAGCCACTGAACAGTCTAACAACGTGGTTTATTATGAGGGCTTTGGGAAATACGGTATCAGTTTTACCTCTGGAAAGACCTGGGAATGGCTGACTAAAGGTCAACCACATGGGCAATATGTGATCAAGTTCCAATAAAAACTTTGAACACAAAAGGTAAAGGAAAGTGTGCATAGTTAGCAATGTTCTGTGTGTGTTGTCTTATATTGGGCTTCCCCAGTGGCTCAGAAGTAAAGAATCCGCCTGCAATGCAGGAGAAACAGGTTCAATCCTTGGGTCGGAAAGATCTCCTGGAGGAGGAAATGACAACCCATTCCAGTATTCTTGCCTGGGAAATTCCAGGGATAGAGGAGCCTGATGGGCTACAGTCCATGGGGTCACAAAGAGTCGGACGTGACTTAGCGACTAAACAGCAACAACAATTGTCTTATGTTAACAGGAGGTGATTCTATCTGTGACTCCATTAAAGAGAATGACCACAAGTTCCCTGTCTGTTACCTCACTTAGACTCGGCCATATATGCTCCTTTCCTTGGCTGATTTCATCTTGTATTTTTTCCCTGTGATGCAACATACTCGTGAGTATGACAGCTTTCAGTGAGTTCTGTGAGCCTTTCTAGTGAATTATTAAAAGTGAGAGTTATTTTAGAAATCCTCTCAATTGCAATTGATGATAGAAGTGAGGTTAGTCTTGTGGAGTGCTCCACAAAAAGTTAGCCAGCTAGCTTCTGCGGCTGGTCAAAACTCCTTACAGTTGGTATTAAGAAGTGAGATTTGACAGAAATAGCCTGACTCATTGAAACTTGTGACCAGGGAAGAGGAAGGAAGAGAAGGTGGGGGATAATGAATCTTTAGAGTCTTGAAGAATACAGGGTCACCCAAAGAATGGAATTGCAGCTCTGCTGCAATTAGTTATTGGAAACAAAATTAGCAGTTAAATTTGAAAATGAAAGATCTAACCCCTAAGGAGTTACATCAATACATAAACAATAAATGGTATCTGTACTAGCTAAAACAAAAGTAATGGAGAATGTTGGGGTAGATCCTGAGGCTGGGTCAAGCTTGGCTTCTAGATGGTCTGACATGTAGCTGCTAGCCTCCGAGCTGCTTCCCATGGAAAAATTTATCTTGAAGCAATAAATAGTAAATAAAGTTGGACTGATTCATAGGAAAATGGGGAAAGAGAAACAAGAGATTCAAGGGACTTGTCCTAGCAGGGTGGAAATATGTGCATGGTTATTAAGAAATGTATGAATGAAGCGAGTATTGACGGGGGCAAAACAGACGTCTTAAGGAAGCACTGTGTGTTGAGTGGACAGATGGGAGATCTGCTGATCTCCTAACATTAAGGGATCCTAAGGAAATTTCTATTTACACTTGTTTGGCGGAATTTAGAAAGATAGAAGGCAAAGAAACCTTACCTTGAATCACCTTAGGTGATGGCCCCATAATCTAATCAATATAAGGTATGACAAAAGGGTCTGGATTCCTAGACCCAACCCAGGCCTTAGAATTCCAAGGCCGAATGCACACAAATGGCTAAACTCATCTGGAGACAGATAAGAGACTTTTCTGGGACTCCTTGACATGGGAGCTCCATGTACTGTGATTCTAAAACCTGTTGAAATCCCAGTGGGAGGTGTGAGGAGTATAGTTAGAATGGGAGGCTATGGGAATGCCGCAGTTGATGGGATTAAGGTAAACATTTAGATAAGAATTAGAATGTTTGGACAGTGACTTTATGTGAATGGTGAATTTCTACCTGAATGTATTATGAGGATGCATGTTGTGTCTGGAGAATTCATTCCCTATCTCACACTGTAAAACAGGAGGCATGTAAATCCAGTCTTCTACTTGGACATGCTAAATGGGAGCACACAGATTACTAAGTTGCTGTACAAAAGCCTTGTGTGGCATGCAGACTAGGACTTACAGCAAAAATCTGTGAGTGCCACTCAACAACTGCTGGAATTTTGGACCAAAAAATTTCCATTTAAGAGACAATTACTACTTCCTACTGGACTTTAACTGAGACTGTCCTTATGGACTAAAGGACACACAATAACCCTGAAACCTGAAATATCTATAATGTCTTTGTAATTTCAGAGAAAAGCTCTAATGAGGAAAGAAGGCAATGCCTAGGAGAATTCCATAATAAAATGGAAATGTTGCATATAGAATCATGCTACCAGGAGAATGCAAGGAGGTACTCACGAGCAGGCAGCCTCTTTTCACCTAGGGCTGACTTCGGAACCACCTGAGGAGCTGCTGGATCCTATGGCCACTTGGGCCACTTGGGCGGTGCCCTATAAACAGCTTTCTATTGATCAACAAAGAGCTGCTTGGTTTATGGATGGCAATTCCAAGGTGAAGGGACAGCATCCTGTTTGGAAGGCCGCCACTCTGATTGAAGAAGGTAAAAACAAATCAGCTCCATGGGCTGAACTGCTTGTTTGCCCCTATGTTTGGGTTTTTACTGACTCATGGGAAGTGTTCAAGTGGCCTGGTCCTATGGTCGGGCAGATGGGCAATGGAAAACTAGTCTATTAAAGGGATACCTGTATGGGGTATGGCTCTATGGAAATCACTCTGGGAATGTAATGGGTGTATTAAAGTAGATTGCTAATGCCCATCAGAAGAACTTCCTTTCAGAACTGGAAGTTGACTGGTACTGGAGAGCAGATATCCTGGTATACTTGCTTAACATGGCCACCTGGGCCCATGAGATGAGTGGACACTAGGGGCCTATAGAAGGCAGAAACGGGCTGAATCTAGATATATTACTCTTACACTATGAGGCACAAATGCCAATAAGAACTGTTTTGTCTGCTAAAAAGAGAGACAGAGATGGCAGAGGGCTATGCAGCGAATTCCCTAAGGGAAAAGTCCTATGCATATCTGGCAAGTTGGACTGATGTTGTAGGTCCAACTAACTACAAATGGGTACAAGGCTACAAATGAGGTCTACTAGGTACAGACACTTACTCTGGATGAGCTTTGTTTATTCCAGAGTAGATACACATGCTCAATGGACTATAAAAGGACCAGAAGATATTGTGTCAGTGACCATGGAGGCACACATCTTTAGACCAAGGAACATATTTTCATCTTCAGAGCAATAATATGATAGAAAACTGAAATGGGCAATTGAAACACTTGTTGTCTAAAATGGGAGGAGAGAAATGCATGAAGCCTTCATTAGCGTATGATCATACTCAACATTAGGAAGGCTAAGTGAGTGTTCCCTCCAGACAGATTCGTCTGCTTTTCTGGTAAGAGGGGATGGAAAAGGATGTTTGTACAACTACACTTTAATCTTT
The DNA here is from genome assembly GCF_054371585.1 of Giraffa tippelskirchi. Lineage (NCBI taxonomy): Eukaryota > Metazoa > Chordata > Mammalia > Artiodactyla > Giraffidae > Giraffa > Giraffa tippelskirchi. Next base: position 139,088,545 of record NC_137281.1, on the reverse strand, counting down.
ACAATTATCCTTTTCCCTTTTTCCCCACATCACCTGAACGCTATTTTTTTCTATGTGATGCAGTGGTCTGAGGACCAGGGCTGTAACTGTGGGTGCCAGAGGCAGGGATGATTCTTAGGCTAAAACTGTAACTATACTTTTAAAAACCTTTATTTCAGAATTCCTAAGGGTCTGATGGTGCAGACTATGTCTTATTCCATCTGGCCAAATTGGGCTTAAGAGTAAATGCAATTATATTGCCTGGTGTTTCAGACTGCCCACTAACTCTGTACCTATGTAACCTTATCTTATATAAATGGAATGGATTGAGAGGGAAGTACTTGGTGAACTAGTATTACTGATGGCCATCTGGACCAGCCCAGTGGCCAAATCAAGTGTCTCATTCAAGATGTTCAAAGGAAATGCTTGAATATAAATGGAGAGAAGGAGAAATGATAGTTGAAGGTACAGAACGAGTTTAAAGGGGTTATGCAGCAGGAAAATCCAGTATTACTTTAGTGCCTCAAAAGCAGCTTAAAACAAGAGATGATATTGTTTCTTGGCTCAGTTGTAGCAGATGCTAGAAAGGGAAAAGGCATAGGTTGCTTCTGGAACCTGACAAGTCTGTAAACCTGAGGAGCATCGCTCTGGGATACATCTTGATCATATGATATGATGACGACTAGGTTAACTGTTAATGTGTGTGTAGGACTCCAGTAATGTTTCAGTATCTTTTGACTCTTATTTTTCAGGTTATATTTACTACCATACTATGATACAATACAAGTATTGTTAGTAAGATTATAGTGCTGATATTGATGGCCACGTGTACTGGAGATTTGAGTTAAAGCCTTCTCAATATGTAATACCAATGGGAAATGACTGGCCTGAGCAAGAGAGCTAATTTCTATGGTAAACAGTTCTGTGCGAATGTATCACAGGGTACAGTAACAGAAGATCAAGGTGGAAAATTAGAAAATGAGTACAAAAATATGAAAATTTGTATAATGGCTTTAGAGGATAAATTACTCGTTTCTCTAAATTTAGTCTTATCTCTCTCTGGTTCCTCCAAATCTTAGGCATATTCACACTACTACTGTTGTGTCTATAATATAAATGCTATAGTAAATATAGATGCCCAGTCAGACAAATATTATTGTTTAGTTGTAAGAAAGCCTTGGCCAGAGGCCAGGGGGTAGCTTGCATAATGAAAATTTAACTTTACCCAAAGAGAATCTGGCCTACTGGGAAATCTGGTTACTAGGAAATGAAAGGAGTGTCTTTTTTCTGTCTGGAAACTTTTGCTACCAGGCGGTCTAACCGTGTGATTTATTATGAAGACTTTGGGAAATGTGATTTTTGGCTCTGGTAAGTGTTGGAGACTACAAGTATTAGCCCAGCCCCTGGGAAATGAAAGAGACTAAAGGTCAGCCATACGGGCAATATATGATGTACTTCAATAAAAACTATGGATGCTAAGGACTTAGAGCTTCCCTGATAAGCAATAAGCCTTGTGTCATTGCATACTGATGCCCAGAGAGTAATGTGTTCATGACTCCACAGGGAGAAGATATTAGAAGCTCTTTTCCATTTGGTACTTCTTTATTCTGTCTTATGCACCTCTTTCCCCAGTTGATTTTAATCTGTATCCTTTCCACATAATAAACCATAACTATGAGTATACCACCTTTCAACGAGTTTCCTGAATCTATTGAGTGAATTATTGAAACAGAGGGTGGTTTTGGGAATGCACTGAACTGCAACTGGTGTAAGAAGTTTGGTCTTGTGGAGGGCTCCAACTTCTTATATGGCTAACTCTCACAGCTGGCCAAAATTTCTCAAACTAAACCATATAAATCTGAAGACTGCTTACCTGAGATCCTTTCTTGCTACCTGGCAAGTTAATTATGAGAGTTTTCCCTCTGATTCCACATACAGGCCTGGAAGGAAAAAGAAACTGGATGAACACTAACTTAGGATGATGGCTGGTTTAAATACATTCAACAACAAAGACCAATCATTGTTTTAATATGTGAACAACTTTTTTAGGAATAAAACTGTTATAGCTAAATATTTACCGATTATTATACAGATTGGGCACTCTCTCTGGCTGAGGTTTTTATAACAATTGTCAGTGTGGTGGATTAGAAAAACGCACTGAACATGAAATCAGAATAAATTAGCCACTTTAAAGAAATAACGGCCAAATTATTTTCTTTCTCTAACTTCAGCTTTTTCATATCTCTTACAGTTCTAAGAATTCAATGAGATAGCATACTAAAAATGACTAATATAGTAATGTCTATGTTCAAAAGTCTAACACATAAGGCACTCTGGCATTGAGTGAGATGTTTAAACTCTTGCTTCTCAGGAAGTCTGTAAGTTTTAAAGTAAGAATAGACTTTTGGACTCAGTAGAAGAAGAGGGTGGGATGATTTGAAAGAATAGCATTGAAACATATACATTACCATATGTAAAATAGCTAACTAGTGCAAGTTTGACGTATGATATAGGGCACCCAAAGCTGGTGCTCTGTGTCAACCTGGAGGGATAAGGTGGGGAGAGAGGTAGCAGAGGAGTTCAGGATGGAAAGGACACGTGTATACCTATGGCCGATTCATACTGAAGTATGTCAAAAACTATCACAACATTGTAAAGTAATTATCCCTTAATTAAAATAAGTAAATAAATTTAAAAAAAAGTGAGACAGGTCTCTCATAGATCAATAGCACTGGGGAGAATTTAGATACCTCAGCTGTTAACTGATAAATTGATAAACAAGAGTCAATTTAAAGTATAAAGGTCTTTCAGAGTTCACTGTAAAGTTTTACGTCAGTTTAAAACCAAGTCGTTAGATAAGAAACACAAGCAGTTGAAAAGTATGAAAGCTGGAATAAAGAGTTGAAGGCCTAGATTTCAAATGAGAGTTCGAATCATGCTCTTCCAATAACTGGCTATGATTCTGACCTGGTAACATATAATTTCCATCATTTGAAAACAAAAGGACTAGATTCAATTAGTCTATTTCTAAAATTTTATAACTCAGATTGTAAGTCACATAACAATGTTTTTCTACAACTTTTTTTTTTTTTTTTTTTAAGCAGTGGATCCACAGCTCAGAACAAAGAGAGACCTCAAAAACAGAGGCACACTGAAGTTGAGTCCACAGCAAAGTGGGCCACATAACAATGTTTTTCTACAACTTTTAATTGAGTTTCTTACTTAACGTTTTGAAATAACCTAAAATTGTCTTGTATTTTATTGTTTTTTCTTATCTTACAAAGTGCTCATAGCTATTTAAAACTGTCCATACAGCTTTCCTTTTAATTGAGATATAATTGACAAATAACACTGTATTAATTTTAGGTGTACAACATAATGATTTGATATATGTATATATATATGTATATATATGGGATGATTATTACAATAAGTTTAGCTAATATCTATCACCACACATTGTACAATTTTTCTCTTGTGATGAGAAATTTTACAATCTACTCTCAGAAAGTTTCAACCAAACGATATTATTAACTATAATCAACATGCTGTATATTACATCCCCAGGATTTATAAGTAGAAGTTTGTGCCTTTTGACTCCTTTCACGCATTTAGCCCACTCACCAACCCCTGCCTCTGGCAACCACCAATATGTTTTCTGTATCTGGTGGTTTAGTTGCTAAGTCGTGTCCAACTCTTGTGATTCCATGGACTGTAGCCTGCCAGGCTCATTTGTCCATGGGATTCTCCAGGCAAGAATACTGGAGTGGACTGCCATTTCCTTCTTCAGGGGATCTTCCTGATCCAGGGATAGAACTGTGGTCTCCTGCATTGCAGGCAGATTCTTTACTGACTGAGCTATGAGGGAATCCCAATCAACTCTCTGTATCTATGAGTTGATTATTATTAGAGTACATATACAAATGAAATCATACAGTCTTTGTTTTTGTCTGACCTATTTCACTTAGCATGATAGACTTAAGGTCCATTCATATTGTTACAAGTAGCAAAATTTCATTTTTTATGGCTGACTAATGTCCTATAGCATTTACATACCTCATTTTCTTTATCCATTCATGGACACTTAGGTTGTTTCCAGGTCCTGGCAATAATGCTGCAGTAAAGGTGGAATTGCAGATATCTTTTGGAGATAGTGATTCTGTTTCCTCTGGATAAATATCCAAAAGTTGAATTGCTGGATCAAATGATAGTTCTATTTTTAATGTTTTTAGGAACTTCCATACTGTTTTCCACAGTGGCTGCACATAATTACACTGCCACCAACAGTGTATGAGGGTTCCCTTTTTTGCACATCCTCTCGAACACTTGTTATTTGTTGTTTTTAATAACAGCCATTCTAATGGCTGTGAAGTGATATCTCTTTGTGGTTTTGAGTTGCATCTCCCTAATTAGTGATGTGGAAAATCTTCTGATGTGCCTGTTGGCTATTTGTATACCTGCTTTGGAAGAGTGTCTATTCAGAACCTCTGCCCATTTTTTAATTAAAAAAAAATTGTTGTTGTTGCTCTTTATAAATGTTGAGTATCAACCACTTATAGACACATGATGGGCAAGTATCTTCTGCCATTGGTAGGCTGTATTTTCATTTTGCTGATAGCTTCTTTTGCTGTGCAGAGCTTTTTAGTTTGATGTAGTCCCATGTGGTTAATTTTAATTTTGCTTCCTTTGCTTGAGAATACATATCAAGAAAGATATTGCTAAAACTAATGTCAAAAGCGTACTGCCCATGATTTTTGTCTGGAATTTTATGGTTTCAGGTTTACATTCAAGTCTTTAACCCATTTTTATTAATTTCTATGTACAATGTAAGACAGGGTTTAGTTTCATTCTTTTGCATATGCTATCTGGTTTTCCCAATACTCCTTTCTCCATTTTATGTTCTTTGCTCCTTTGTTGTAAATTAATTGTCCATATATGTATGGGTTTAGTTCTGGGCTCTCAAATTCTGGGCTTTTTCCCTAATATTATGCTGTTTTGATTGTTATAGATTTGCAGTATAATTTGAAATCAGGGAGTGTAATATCTTCAGTTTGATCATTTTTCTCAAGATTGCTTTGGCTATCTATCCAAGGGTCTTCTGCTAATTTTTTTACAAATTATAGGATTTTTTTTGTTCCATTTCTATGAAAAATGTCATTGTATTTTGATGGGGATTCCACTGAATCTACAGTTTGCTTTAGGTAATGTGTACATTTTAACAATGCTAATTCTTGCAACTCATGAACATGGACTAGCTTTCCATTTCTTTGTGTCTTATTCAGTTTCTTTCAACATGTCTTGTAGTTTTCACTTCCTTGGATTAAAATCTTCCTAGATATTTTATTTTTTGTTGCAATTGTAAAATGAATTGTTTTCTTAATTTCTCATTATGCTAGTTCATTCTTAGTGTACAGAAATGCAACAGATTTTTGTATGCTTATTTTTATCCTGCAAGTTTATTTCATTCATTTATTATTTTTAATAGTTTTTCTATGGAATCTTTAGTGTTTTCTATATATAAAATCATGTCATCCACAAATACCGAGTTTTACTTCTTCCTTTCCAATTTGGACTTTTATTTCTTTTTCTTATGTAATTGCTCTAGCTAGAATTTCACCACCATGTTGAGTAAGAGTAGCAAGAATGGGTATCCTTGTCTTGGTCCCAATCTGAGAGGAAAACCCTTCAGTTTTTCACTACTGAGTATGTTAGCTGTGGGTCTGTCATATACGGCTTTTATCATACTGATGTATGCTCCTTCTGGCTCATTTTATTTTACTTTAATGATAAATAGGTGTTGACTCTTGTCAAATGCTTTTTTCTTGCATCTATTGATACAATAATCATGATTTTTATCCTTCATTTTTATTAAAGTTTTGTATTATGTTGATTGATTTATAGATATTAAACTGTCCTTATATCCCCGGAGTAAATCCTATTTGACCATGGTGTATGATCCTTTCAACGTATTGCTGTATTCATTTGCTAATGTTTTGTCTAGATGTTTTGCATCTAAGTTCATCAGACATACTGGCCTGTAATTTTGTGTTGTCCTTGTCTGATTTTGGTATTAGAGTAATGTTGGCTCATAAAAAGAGTTATGAAGTGCTCCCTTTTCTTCTAGTGTTTGGAAGAGTTTGAGAAGAATTGGTACTAATTCTTTAAATGTTTGATAGAATTCACCAATTAAGTTGTTTTGTACTGGATGCTGTTTCTTAGGAGGTTTTTGATTACTGTTTCCATCTCCTTACTAGTGAGTGATCTATTCATTTGCATGATTCAGTCTTGGAAAAATGTATGATTCTAAGAATTGATCCATTTCTTATAGGTTGCCCAATTTGTTGTTTTTTTTATATAAATTTATTTATTTTAGTTGGGGGCTAATTACTTTACAATATTGTAATAGTTTTTGCCATACATTGACATGAATCAGCCATGGGTTTACATGTGTTCCCCTTCCTGGACCCCCCACCCACCTCCCTCCCCATCCCATCCCTCTGGGTCATCCCATTGCCCCGGCCCTGAGCATTTGTCTCATGCATCGAACATGGAATGGTGTTCTGTTTCACATATGATAATATACATGTTTCAATGCTATTCTCCCAGAACGTCCCACCCTCACCTTCTCCCTCAGAGTCCATAAAATTGTTCTACGCATCTGTGTCTCTTATTCTGTCTCGCATATAGGGTTATCATTACCATCTTTCAAATTCCATATATATGCATTAGTATACTGTATTGGTGTTTTTCTTTCTGGCTTACTTCACTCTGTATAATGGGCTCCAGTTTCATCCATCTCAGTAGAACCGATTTAAATGTACTTTTTTAATGGTTGAGTAATATTCCATTGTGTATATGTACCACGGCTTCCTTATCCATTCGTCTGCTGATGGACATCTAGGTTGCTTCCATGTCCTGGCTATTGTAAACAGTGCTGCGATGAACATTGGGGTACACGTGTCTCTTTCAATTCTGGTTTCTTCACTGTGTATGCCCAGCAGTGGGATTGCTGGGTCATATGGCAGTTCTATTCCCAGTTTTTTAAGGAATCTCCACACTGTTCTCCATAGTGGCTGTACTAGTTTGCATTCCCACCAACAGTGTAAGAGGGTTCCCTTTTCTCCACACCCTCTCCAGCATTTATTGCTTGTAGACTTTTGGATAGCAGCCATTCTGACGGGTGTGAAATGATACCTCATTGTGGTTTTGATTTGCATTTCTCTAATAATGAGTGATGTTGAGCATCTTTTCATGTGTTTGTTAGCCATCTGTATGTCTTCTTTGGAGAAATGTCTGTTTAGTTCTTTGGCCCATTTTTTGATTGCGTTGTTTATTTTTCTGGAATTCAGCTGCAGAAGTTGCTTGTATATTTTTGAGATTAATTGTTTGTCTGTTGCTTCGTTTGCTATTATTTTCTCCCATTCTGAAGGCTGTCTTTTCACCTTGCTTATAGTTTCCTTTCTTGTGCAAAAGCTTTTAATTTTAATTAGGTCCCATTTGTTTATTTTTGCTTTTATTTCCAATATTCTGGGAGGTGGGTCATGGAGGATCCTGCTGTGATTTATGTCGGAGAGTGTTATGCCTATGTTTTCCTGTAGGAGTTTTATAGTTTCTGGTCTTACATTTAGATCTTTAATCCATTTTGAGTTTATTTTTGTGTATGGTGTTAGGAAGTGTTCTAGTTTCATTCTTTTACAAGTGGTTGACCAGTTTTCCCAGCACCACTTGTTAAAGAGATTGTCTTTTCTCCATTGTATATTCTTGCCTCCTTTGTCAAAGATAAGGTGTCCATAGGTACGTGGGTTTATCTCTGGGCTTTCTATTTTGTTCCATTGATCTATATTTCTATCTTTGTGCCAGTACCATACTGTCTTGATGACTGTGGCTTTGTAGTAGAGCCTGAAGTCAGGCAGGTTGATTCCTCCAGTTCCATTCTTCTTCCTCAAGATTGCTTTGGCTATTTGAGGTTTCTTATATTTCCATACAAATTGAGAGATGATTTGTTCTAGTTCTGTGAAAAATACCATTGGTAGCTTTATAGGGATGGCATTGAATCTATAGATTGCTTTGGGTAGTATACTCATTTTCACTATATTAATTCTTCCAATCCATGAACACGGTATATTTCTCCATCTGTTTGTGTCCTCTTTGATTTCTTTCATCAGTGTTTTATAGTTTTCTATATATAGGTCTTTTGTTTTGTTTAGGTAGATATATTCCTAAGTATTTTATTCTTTTTGTTGCAATGGTGAATGGTATTGTTTCCTTAATTTCTCTTTCTGTTTTCTCATTATTAGGTTGCCCAATTTTTTGATCTATAACTGTTTAGTCTTCTCTTACAATCCTTTATATTCTGATATTGTTTGCAATTTCTCCTTGTTTCTGATTTTATAAGTGAGTCTAGTTAAAGGTTTGCCAATTTTGTTTTCTCCTCCAAGAACTATTTCTTAGTTTCATTAACTTTTTCTATCACCTTTTTAGTTTCTACTTCATTTATTTCTGCTCTGATTTTTATTTTCTCCCTTATACTGATGTTAGATTTTCTCCCCCCACCCCACCCAGTTCCTTTAGGTATAAGGTTAGACTTTTGATTTGAGATATTTCTTATTTCTTGAGGGAGACCTTATTGCTATATACCTCCTTCTAAGTGTGGCTTTTGCTATATCCTATAGATTTTTATATGTTGTATTTTCATTTTTATTTGTGGTCAGGTATTTTTTGACTTCTGCTTTTGATTTTTTCATTGAGTCAACAGCTGTTCGGTAGCATGTTGTTTAATCTCCACGTATTGTGATTTTTCCAGTTTTCTTCTTGTATCAATAGTTAATCACGGCACAGTGGTGAAAAATATGCCTAATATGATTTCAATATTTAAATTTATTGAGACTTGCTTTGTGTTTCAACATATATTCTTAATAATGGTCCATGTGCCTTAAAGAAGAATATCAATTTTTATTTATTCCTTTATGATTTGGGTGACTTATTTCTTTTCCTTGTCTAATTGCTCTGGCTGGGACTTCCATTACTATGTTGGATAAAAGTAGAAATGGTGGCTGTCTGTATCTTGTCCCTGATCTTAGAGGAAAAGTTTTCAGTTTTTCACCATTGAGTATGTTACCTGTGGTCTTGTCATGCTGACTGATTTGTGGGTGATAGCAATTTCTCCATATCTTCCAGGTTGTCCATTTTGTTGTGTTTAATTGTATATAGTAGTCTCATGATTCTTTGTATTTTTGTAGTATCAATTAAAACATCTCCTCTTTCATTTATAATTTTATTTATTTAAATCCTCTTTTTCTTAATGAGTTTAGTTAAAGGCTTACTCATCTTGTTTATCTTTTCAAAGATAAACCCAAGCTTCCTTCTAAGAGGGAAGCTCAGAGTGCTCAATCTCTACTTGAAGAAAGTGGAAAGAGCTTAAAGAAACAACCACTTCAAATAATTTTTAAAAAAATCAAAACTACAATGAGATATCACCTTAACAGTGGTCAGAATGGCCATCATCAAAAAATCTACAAACAATAAATGCTGGAGAGGGTGTGGAGAAAAGTGAGCCCTCTTGCACTCTTGGTGGGAATGTAAATTGATACAGCCTCTATGAAAGACAACACGGAGATTCCTTAAAAAAACTAGGCATAAAACTACCATATGACCCAACAATCCCACTACTGAGGAAATCATAATTGAAAAAGACACACGTATCTCAATGTTCACTGCAGCATTATTTATAATAGCTGGGACATGGAAGCAACCTACATGTCATCGACAGATGAATGGATAAAGCAGCTGTGGTACTTATGCACAATGGAATATTACTCAGCCATAAAAGGAATGCATTTGAATCAGTTCTAATAGGGTGGATGAACCCAGAGCCTATTATATAGAGTGAAGTAAGTAAGAAAGAGAAAAGTAAATGCCATATAGTAATGCATATATATGGAATATAGAAAGATGGTACCGATGAATCTATTTGCAGGGCAGTAATGGAGATGCAGACATAGAGAACAGACTTGTGGACATGGTGTGGGGTGGGGGGAGAAGAGGGTGGAATGAATGGATAGAGTACCATGGAAACATATACACTACTATATGTAAAATAGATAGCCAGTGGGAAAATTTGCTATATGATAAGGGAACTCAAGCTGGGGCTCTGTGACAATCTAGAGGGATGGGATGAGGTGGGTGGGAGGGTACACAGGTATACCCATGGCTGATTCATGTTGATATATGGCAGAAACTAACAAACTATTGTAAAGCAATTATCACTCAATTAAACAAAAAAAAAAACAAAACAAAGAACTAAGCCTGTAGTGGAAAGAAGGCGAAAATAAAGACCAGAGTGGAAAAGAAAAATGAAATGGAGACTAAAGGGACAATAGAAAACAACAGCGAAATGAAGACCTGGTTCTTTCCATTGGTTGTTTGGCAGCATGTCATTGAATCTCTATATATTTGTGAATTTCCAATTTTCTTCTTATAATTGATTTCTAGTTTCACACTACTGTGGTCAGCAAAGATGCTTGATAGGATTTTAATCTTAAATTTCAAGATTTGTACTGTGGCTTAAGACGTGATTTATTCTGGAGAATGTTCTATGTATACTTAAGAAGAATGTGTATTCTGTTGCTTTCCATCAGATCTAGAGGGTCATTTAAGTCCAAAGTTTGTTTACTGGTTTTCTGTCTGTATGATCTCTCCAGTGATGAAAGTGGAGTACTGAAATCCCCAATTATTCTTTTGCTGTCTATGCCTCCCTTAAAGTCTGTTAATACCTGCTTTATATACTTTATATATATATATATATAGGTTCTCCTAAGTTAGGTGCCTAAATATTTACAAATGTTATTTCCTCTTGTTGGATTGACCCCTTTATTATTATACAGTGATTTGTCTCTTACTATAGTCTTTTGCCTGATACAATTATAGCTATCTCAGCTTTCTTTTGTTTTTCATTTGCATGGAATATCTTTTTCCATTCTTTATTTTCTGTATCCTTATGTGAGAAGTTGGTCAGGCCACATATAGTAGGGTGTGTTTTTTTTTCCAATTCATTCAGCTGTTGTATGTTTTGATTGGAGAATTTATTTGTTTACATTTAAAGTAATTATTGATAAGTATGGACTTACTGCCATTTTGTAAATCGTTTTCTTGCTGTTTCATAATTCCCTTGTTGCCTTTTTTTCTCTTACTCCCTTCCTTTGGGATTTGATGATTTTTTGATAGTAGTATGCTTAGATTCCTTTTTGTTTATCTTGTTGCGTTATCTACCATAGGTTTTTGCTATATGGTTACTATTAGGCTTATGTAAAATATCTTTTATTTGTAAGTCTATTTTAAGCTGATAACAACTTAAGTTCAAACACATTCCAAAGCTCCACCTTCTGACTCCACTATGTTTACCGTTTTTGATGCTGTAATTTGCATCTTTTTAATTGGCGTATTTACTAACAAATTACTGTACTTACAGTTATTTTTACTACTTTAACCTACTTCACACTACATTTATAAGTGGTTAATCCACCACCTTTACAACATTAGATTATTCTAAATTTAACTATGTATTTACCTTTACCAGTAGGTTTACAATTTCATATACTTTCCTGCTAGCATGCTTTCATTTCAGGTTAAAGAAGTCCCCTTAAGCTTTCTTGTAAGGCCAGTCTAGTGGTGCTCAACTCCTTCAGCTTTTGTGTGACTGGAAAATTCTTCATCTTTCCTTTATAACCCTGAAGGACAACTCTTGAGTAAAGTATTCTTGGTAGACAGTTTTTTCTCTTCAGCACTTGAAACGCATCATGTCACTCCTTTTAAGCCTGCAAAGTTTCTGCTAAAAAATCTGTGTGTGCCTGCTAAGTCGCTTCAGTAGTATCTGACTCTTTGCAACCCAATGGACTGTAGCCCTCCAGGCTCCTCTGTCCATGGGGATTCTCCAGGTAAGAATACTGAAGTGGGTTGCCATGCCCCCCTCCAGGGGATCTTCCTGACCCAGGGATTGAACCCGTGTCTCTGTGGTTCCTGCAGTGCAGGAGGAGTTCTTGCCACTGAGCCACTGGGGAAGCCCACTAAAAATCCACTGTTGGTCTTACAGAAGTTCCCTTATATATAAAAAGGTGTTTTTCGTGCTTTTAAGATTTCCTTCTTGTTTTTAATAATTTTTGACAATGTAATTAATGTGTTTTTTGTGGGTGAGTCTCTTTGGATTCATCTTTACTGGAACTCTCTGGGTGTCCTGGATTTGGACGTCTGTTTCCCAGGTTTGGGACATTTTCAGCTATTAATTATCTCTTCAGATAGATTTCTGTCCTTTTCTTTTTTCTGTCTCTGGGATTCTTATAATGTGAATAGTATTCTGCTTGATGTTGTCCTGTAAGTCCCTTAAGCTAGCTGTACTCTTTTTCTTTCTGTTCCTCTTTTGGATGGGTTCCATTGTCCGATCTTCAAGTTCCCTCATCCTTTCTTCTACTGCTGTTGACAGTTTCTAATGAAATTTTCAATTCAGTTATTGTATTCTTCTGGCTTCTAACTTCTGTTTGGTACTTTCTTATATTCTGTCAAATTCTCACTTTGGACATGCACTGTTCTCCTGACCTTGGTAAGCACCTTCATGACCGTTACTGTGAACATTTTTTTTCCAGGTAAACCACTTATCACTGTTTCATTAACGGTTTTTTTTTTTTAAGTTTTGTCTTTTAGGTATAAAGAGCTTGATTAATACATGCCTCTGGGATCTTTGTCATTTTACAAAGCAAGTTCACCCTATCAGCGTTCACGTCATTTCTTTTTCTAAGTATTGTAGTAATAACTTTATCCTTATGAAGAATGATGTTGGGTCTATATACATTTCTAATTTATCAACTATTGCAAAAATTGGAATTTACTTTCCAAGAATATAACTATTTTCTAAGGATGTTTCCAAGAATGTTCCAAGTTTTAACTCCCTCCACCACAAGGTTAGTGACCAATTAAAATTCAATCAATACTTTTAATTCTAATATTTTGTCATCAAGCCCAGGCCTGTTATGCCTTCAATAATACTTCATCTTCTCTAGATTGATACCCAAATAGCAGTGTTAACAAAGCTAAGGATGTAAACTTCTATCTGTATTGTATGTACATAATAGTTATAATACTCAGACCACTATTTCTGTGTATGTATTTTATATATATATATGTATATATATATATGTGTATATATATATATGTATGATATAATTAAAAGACTAAGAATACAGCCATGAGAAACTGTTTTTTTCCCCTCAATCTATTTGGCTCTTTGGCCTTTTATTTTGTCCCCCCAAAATTAGATTAAACTTAACAAAAGTCCTTTGTTTCCTTCTCTTTGAATGTTTAAAAATTAGTTTTTTAATCTCCGGAATATCCAGAGTTATTGTAAGAAGAAAGTCCTTTTTATTTATTTAGACTTTTTAGGTTAAGAAGTTATTTTTACAAACACTATTTAATAATTTTTAAAAACACAAGCACCATATTCTTGCATATGACAAACTTATCAAAAACTTACTAAGTTTAATTAAGTTAAACTCACTAAATCTGTAGTAAGTATTATGGGATAAATAAGGAATTTATTTATTTATTTATTACAGGAAAATATCAGTAAGTGTTAAGATAGTTAACCAAGTTATAGGCATATTAATACTTATAGGAATGACAGGAAGGGCAGTTTAGTCTTATGCTGGAAGGGCGAGGGATGGTTAGAGAAGACTTCTAGAAGGAAGAAAACCTATGCTGCTACCTGAAGAATAGGTATTATAGAGTTAGGCTGGGAAGAACATTCTAGGCAAAGGAAATGGCATGAACAAAGGACTCAGAAGCTAGTGAGAGAACTGGATGTGTGTGATAACAATAATTAAGGTGGGTGAGTGGAATAGAGTGAATCTTTGTATCCTCCTCAAATTCATATATTGAAATCCTAACTCTCAGTAGGATGGTATTAGGAGTTGGGGCCTTGGGGAAGTAATTAGGCCATGAGGGAAGAGTCCTCATGAATGCGATTTAGTGCCCTTACAAAAAAGACTCCACCTGTCACTATGTGAGGATACAGAAAGGACTCAGTGCTGTACAACCAGGAAGAGTGCTCTCATCAGTATCTGACCATGCTGTCCCCTACTCTCAGACTTCCAGCCTCTAGAACTGTGAGAAATAAATTTATGTTGTTTATAAGCCACTCAATGTGTGGTACTTTGTTATAACAGCCCAAATTAGAACAGTGGGAGATGCTGCTAAATAGACAGTTAGTGGAGACAACTTATTTAGGCCCTGGAAAATTGTATTAAAGAATTGAGTCTTTATCCATAGAAAAAATGAGATACCACTGAAGTTTTAAGCAGAGGAATAACATACTAAAACTCGTGTTTTCAAAAGATGTCTCTGAACTGCAATGTGGAAAACTGAAGAGGTACAAAGAACCCAGTTAGAATGTTGTAATATGAGAGGTGAATTAGGATGGTTGCAATGATGATGAAAAAGACAGGTTATAGTCTTTAAATGTATAGTGACTTACAGAGAATATAATGAGACAGTAACCTTTTAATACTAAAATATATATTTTCCTAGAAATTTAATTATCTAAAGAATAATTTTTTAAAATGGGACATATCTGGATAAAAACTAAATCTGAGTCTCAATTAACACCAGAATTTTGATATTCCATGTTAAACTTGATCACACTAGCTGCTGCGGTTGTTCAGTCACTAAGTCGTGTCTGACTCGTTGTGACCCCATGGACTGCAGCATGCCAGGCTCCTTTGTCCTCTACTGTCTCCAGGAGTTTGCTCAAATTCATGGAGTCACTGATGCTAGCCAGCTATCTCATCCTCTGTCACCTTCTTCTCCTTTTGTTTTCATCCTTTCTCAGCATTAGGGTCTTTTCCAAGTAGTCGGCTCTTTGCATCAGGTAGCCAAAGTACTGGAGCATCAGCTTCAGCAACAGTCTTTCCAATGAATATTCAGGGTTGATTTCCTTCAGGATTGACTGGTTTGATCTCCTTGTAATCCAGGGGACTCTCCATAGAGTCTTCTCCAGCACCACAATTCAAAAGCACCAATTCTGAGGTGTTCAGCCTCCTTTATGGTTGAACTCTCACATCTGTACATGACTACTGGAAAAATCATAGCTTTGACAGACCTTTGTTGGCAAAGTGATGTCTCTGCTTTTTAATATGCTGTCTAGGTTTGTCATGGCTTTCCTTCCAAGGAGCAAGCGTCCTTTAACTTTATGACTACAGTCACCGTCTGCAGTGATTTTGGAGTCCAAGAAAATAAAACCTGTCACACTAGCCATGGATATAAATTAGCATGAATAATACAATTTTGTTTCCCTTAAAAAGAAATTTTCATTAAGTATTAAATACATAGAAGCTTATAATGTATGTATAAAATGTAGATAATAATGGAAAAAAGCTACCTAGGTACTTCAATCTAGTTTAAGAAACAGGTTATTACTATATTTTCAAAGACTACTATGTACCTTATCATGATCTCAAGTCCCATTTTTCCTTAGATAACTATTTTCTTGAATTTAAAAATCATTCTCTTATTTATTTTTGTAAGAAATAAGAAATAATTAAGATGTAATTCACATATTATCTAACTTAATCATAGAGTAAAAAAAAATTGTATTTTTGGTATGTTTCACAGAGTTGTGCAATCATCAATGCAATCATTTTTAGAATATATTACTCATCTCCTCTAAAAAAAAAATCACATATCTATTAGCAGTCCACATTTTCTCCTACTCTTAGCCCTGAGCAACCATTAATCTACTTCCTGTCTCCATAGACCTATATATTCTGGACATTTCACATAAATGGAATCATATAGGAATTCCTTCATATATGGAAGAATATATGGCCTTTTGAGGTTGGTTTTTCTTTTACTTAGCATGTTTTTAAGGTTCATCCAAGTTGAGTAATATTTCAGGCATCGTTTACTTTAAAAATACTTCTGCACATAGGAAACATATTGTTCAGAAAGTTGCAGTGTGCAGCCTGTGTCAAAGAATGGGGGGTTATGTGCCCCCCTCCTTAAGGGTGGAATATTTACATGTATTATTTGGAAGTCTTTGGTAAGAGATTTGTCTCCTTTACTTCACTACTAATTTATTCAATTATTCTTTGATATAAGTATAGACTCATGAAAGCTTATTTTATATTTTAAGTTATAATAATCAAATACTACTTTATTTTGTTGCTCAAACTGTTCTATCTTTGGCCATTAGAAGCTTTGTCAGTTGGCTCCTACATTTTTGTGACATTAATCTATAATGTGGGGGAGGGGGTTTGTTTTTTGAGCATTTCCTTACTTTCAAGCACTAGAAGATACTAGGCTCATTTTGTGTATTTCTTCCCCTAGTCCTAGAAACAGCCACTTCTGAGAAAATTCCATTTACTGGCAAATGGTATTAGAAATCAAGAACTGAGCATAAGGTATAGCTGTGGTTGCTGGAGTGTTATTTCTTTTAGATCCTCTCTGTTAATAAAGCAAAGAAATATATGTGCATGCTAACATGCATATATACACACATCTACAAATATTTCCATGTATCTCATTTGTATCTATATTAAACAAAACATGAGTCCATACTGATTTCTCTAACTCTGATTCATTATATCATATGGATCATTCTAGCTTCCTCTCCTTGCTTGTAACTATGTGATTTCCTACTGTATCTGTGAGAAATGTGGTTCCCACCACTCATCCTCCATGTACATAATTGTTCAATTCCAGTAAAGGCTCTAACTTAATGATTCCCAACTTATGATTTTCTGATTTTATGAAGGTGTGATAATGATATATATTCAGCAAAAACCATACTTCAAATTTTGAATTTTGATCTTTCCTGGGCTATAATATACAGTATGATATACTCTCCTAATGCTGGGTAGCAGCAGTGAGCTATAGCTCCCAATCAACATGCAATCATGAAAGTAAAAATGATACACTCACAACATTCTTCACCCCTATAACCCATTCTGCTTTTCACTTTCAGTATAAAGTCAATAAACTACTTGAAATACTCAACACTTTATTATAAAACAGGTTTTGTGTGTTAGATGCTCAGTCATGTCTGGCTCTTTGAGACCACATGGACTGTAGCCCACCAGGTTCCTCTGTCCATGGAATTCTCAGGCAAGAATACTGGAGTGGGTTGCCATTTCCTACTCTAGGGGATCTTCCTGAACCAGGGATTGAACCTGGGTCTCTTGAATTGCAGGCAGATTCTTTACCATCTGAGCCAAGAAGGATGTTAAGTGTCAAACAATGTAAGTGTTCTGAGCCCATTTAAGATAGGCCAGGCTAAGCTATGATATTTGGTAGGTTAGACGTGTTAAATGCATTTTTGACTTATGATAGAATGGGTTTACTGGGAAGTAACCCAGTGTCAAGTCGAGGACCAACTACAAATTCAGTAGTATCAGAACTGTTAATATATACCAACATGGATTACAACATTATCAACAAAAGTGCGTGTGTATAGTTCCATTCACCTTTAGTCTTAAAACACCACTCATGACACCAAAGTTATTTAGGTCAGTGTCTTCTCCCTCCATCCCCTTTAGTAATATTGTTTCCTCTATTTGTAAAATATTTAGATTCTCTTATCAAGAGTTGCATTATTCTATGTCTAAATAACAGTTTTTAAAAATTTTCATATAGCAAGCATTCTTTCTGATATAAAGTTCTGTGAGTTTTGACATATGCATAATGTCATGTTTCCATGTTTCACCAATACAGTATCATATAGCATAGTGTTATAGTCCTAAAAATCTGCTGTGACTCATCCATGCACCTATCCCCTCTTTGCACAATCCCCTGGCAGTCACAATCATTTTATGTCTCTATAATTTCCCTTTTTTAAGAACGTCATAGAGCTGGAATCATATGGCATGCCTTTCTGACTGGCTTCTTCTACTCAGCAATATGCACTTAAGGATCCTCCATGGGTTGTGTTTTCTTTTTTTTTTGGTGGCTTGATAGCTCATTTCTTTTTAATCACTAAATAATATTCTGTTGTATTGATGCACCATAGTTTGCCTATCCATTTATCTACTGAAGTATATCTTGGCTTATTTTAGCTTTTTGCAATTGTGAATAAAGTTCTTAACATTCATATGCATATTTTTTCATCACATAAATTTTCAAATTAATTGGGTAAATAACTAGGAGCTCTTTGTATATTTTTGATTTAGGTTGTTTTTCAGACATTATAATAGAACTATACAGAAGCTCAACAAGGATATAGAAGAACTCAAAAACACCATTAATAACAGGATCTAACTGACATTTACAGAACACTCCACCTGAAAAAATAATCTACAGTTTTCTCCAATACCCATGGAACATTCACCAAGACATATCATATCCTGAACCATAAAAATCAACCCCAGCAAGTTTAAAAAAATACACAGTGTGTTTTCTAACCACAAAAGGATAAAATTAGAAACCAATAATAGGAAGATAACAGAAAAAATCCAGTATACTGGAACCCTAAACCAAGTTTATAAACTTGATAACCAATGGATGAAAGAAGTCTCAAAAGAAATGAAAAAAATATATTAAACTGAGTGAAAGCAAAAGGACAACATACCAAATCAATGCATTTCACCGTAAGCAGTGTTTCTAATAATACATTAGAGAAGAGGTAAAGTATCCCACCTTAGGAACCATATAGAGCAAGATACATCCCCCCAAATCTCACCACCAACTAAATAAAGGGCTACTATAGCAGTTCCTTTTACCTAGTATTTCATTTCCAGCTATTAAGAAAAAACTACAAGGTATACTAAAAGACAAAAAGCACAATTTGAAGATACAGAGCAAACATTAGAACCAGACATAGCAGAGATGTTTAAACTATAAGACAGGAATTTAACAGAAGTATCTGATGGCCCAATAAAGTAGACAGCATGTCAGACCAAATGGGCAATGTAAGCAGGGAGATCAAAATCCTGAAAAAGAAACAAAAAGAAATGCTAGATATAAAAAACAATGAAATAGAAATAAAGAATGCCTATGATGGGCTCCTTAGTAGACTGGAGAACGCAGTAGTCATAGCAAATACCCTCCTCCAAAAACAAAAGAGACAACTCTACACAAGGACATCAATGGTTGGTAAATACTGAAAACAGATTGATTATATTCTCTGCAGTCTAAGATGAAGAAGCTCTAGACAGTCAGCAGAAATAAGACCAGGAACTGACTGTGGCTCAGATCATGAACTCCTTATTGCCAAATTCAGACTTAAATTGAAGAAAGCAGGGAAAACCACTAGATCATCCAGGTATGACCTAAAACAAATCCCTTATGATTATATAGTGAAAGTGATAAATATATTCAAGGGATTAGACCTGGTAGACAGAGTGCCTGAAGAACTATGGATGGAGGTTTGTAATACTGTACAGGAGGCCGTGATCAAAACCATTCCGAAGAAAAAGAAATGAAAAAAGGCAAAATGGTTGTCTGAGGAGGCCTTACAAATAACAGAGAAAAGAAGAGAAGCAAAAGGCAAAGGAGAAAAGGAAAGATATATCCATCAGAAAGCAGAATTCCAAAGAACAGCAAGGAGAGAAAAGAAAGACTTCCTAGGGGATCAATGCAAAAAACAGAGGAAAACAACAGAATGGGAAAGACTAGAGATCTCTTCAAGAAAATTAGAGATACCAAGAGAACATTTCATGCAAAGATGGGCACAATAAAGACAGAAATGGTGTGGACCTAACAGAAGCAGAAGATATTAAGAAGGAGTGGCAAGAACACACAGAAGAACTATATAAAAAAGATCTTAATGACCTAGATAACCATGATGGTGTTATCACTCACTTAGAGCCAGACATCCTCGAGTATGAAGTCAAGTGGGCCTTAGGAAGTATCATTACAAACAAAGCTAGTGGAGGATATGGAATTTCAGCTGAGCTATTTCAAACCCTAAAAGACAATGCTATGAAAGTGCTGCACTAATATGCCACTCAAATTCTACTAAATGCTGGAAAACTCAGCAGTGGCCACAGGACTAGAAAAGGTCAATTTTCATTCCCAAAGGCAGGCCATGCCAAAGAATGTTCAAACTACTGCACAACTACACTCATTTCACATGCTAGCATATTAATGCTGAAAATTCTCCAAGCCAGGCTTCAACAGCACATGAACTGAGAACTTCCAGATGTTCAAGCTGGATTAGAAAAGGCAGAGGAACCGGAGATAAAATTGCCAACATCTGCTGGGTCATAGAAAAAGCAAAAGAGTTCCAGAAAAACATCTACTTCTGCTTCATTGACTATGCTAAAGCCTTTCACGGCGTGGATCACAACAAACTGTGGAAGATTCTTAAAGAGATAGGAATACCAGATCACCTTACTTGCCTCCTGAGAAATCTGTATGCAGGTCAAGGAGCAACAGTTAGAACTGGACATGAAACAATAGACTGGTTCCAAATCAGGAAAGGAGTATGTAAAGGCTGTATGTTGTCACCCTGCTTATTTAACTTATATGCAGAGTACATCACGTGAAATGCTGGTCTGGATGAAACACAAGCTGGAATCAAGATTGCCAGGAGAAATATCAATAACCTCAGATATGCAGATGACACCACCCTTATGGCAGAAAGTGAAGAAGAACTAAAGAGCCTCTTGATGAAAATGAAAGAGGAGAGTGAAAAAGCTAGCTTAACACCTAACATTCACAAAACTAAGATCATGGCATCCAGTTCCATCACTTCATGGCAAACAGATGGGGAAACAATGGAAACAGTGGCAGACTTTATTTACTTGGACTCAAAAATCACTGCAAATGGTGACTGCAGCCATGAAATTAAAAGATGCTTGCTCCTTGGAAGAAAAGCTATGAAAAACCAAGACAGTATATTAAAAAGCAGAGACATTACTTTGCTGACAGAGGTCCATCTAGTCGAAGCTATGCTTTTTCCAGTAGTCATATATGGATGTGAGATTTGGACCATAAGGAAAGCTGAGTGCCAAAGAATCGATGCTTTTGAACTGTGATGCTGGAGAAGACTCTTGAGAGTCCTGTGGACAGCAAGGAGATTTAACCAGTCCATCCTAAAGGAAATCAGTCCAGAATCTTCATTGGATGGACTGATGCTGAAGCTGAAGCACCAATACTTTGGCCACCTGCTGCAAAGAACTGACTCATTAGAAAAGGCCATGATGCTTCAAAAGACTGAAGGGAGGAGGAGAAGGGGACAACAGAAGATGAGATGGTTGGATGGCATCACTGACTTGATGGACATGAGTTTGAGCAACCTCCGGGAGTTGGAGATGGACAGGAAAGCCTGGCATGCTGCAGTCCATGGGGTTGCAAAGAGTCTGACACAACTGAACAACTGAACTAAATTTAAGGAGAAGGAAGAAAGGAACAAAAAAATATTTGTAACAATAATGACTCAAAATTTTCTTAAAGTAACATCAGATGCAAACTACAGATCCAGAAATAGAGAATATCAAGTAGAATAATTGCCAAGAAAGCTACACTTAGGCATAACATTTCAAACTATAGAAAGTTAGTGATTTAAAAAAATCTTAAAAGAAGCCAAAGGGGAAAAAAACACTTGCCTAAAGAGAAACAAAATAAAGGATTACAGTTGATTTCTCCTTAGAAATCATGCCAACAAGAAGAAAGTGGAGTGACACATTTAAAGAGTTGAGAGAAAAAAAAACCAACTCACTCACAATACTATGTGAAATTATGTTTCAAAATTGCAGGACAGGGACTTCCCTGGTGGTCTAGCGGTTAGGAATTCACCTTACAATGCAGGGAACACAAATTTGATCACTGGTGGCTCAGACAATAAAGAATCTGTCTGCAATGCAGGAGACCTAGGATCGATCCTTGGATTGGGATGATCCCCTGGAGAAGGAAATGGCAATCCACTCCAGTATTCTTGCCTGGAAATATTCATGGACAGAGGAGCCTGGCGGGCTCACAAAGTGTTAGACACAACTGAGTGACTAACACTTTCACTGTAAGGGGATTAACATCCCAAAGGCCTCGAAACAACTAAGCTTGAGCACTGCAACTACTGAGCCCACATCCCATGCTACAACTAAGACCTGATGCAGCCAAAAAAAGTACAGGTCAAACAGAAACTGAAGGAAACTGCTGCCAGTAGATTTGCCTTACAAGAATTGTTAAAACAAGTTCTTTAGAAACGTCTGTATCTGTATAAATGAGTCAATCTGCTATACAGCAGAGATTGGCACAACTTTGTAAATCAACCATCCTTCAGTTAAAAAAAAGTTCTTTAGCGAGAAGGGAATCAGAAACTCTACATAAAGGAAGGAAGAGCATCAAAGAAGGAATAAATTAAGGTAAAAACTTAACATGTGAAGTAGTATGATGTTACTTGAAAGTGGACTTGGTTTAGCCGTAAATGTATATTGCAAACTCTAAGGCAATCACTAAAAAAAGGAAAAAAGAAGTTTAATCTATATACTAAGAAAGGAGAAAAAAGGAATCACATTAAAATCTCAGTTACAATCACAAGTGACAGAGAAGAAAAAGACTGGAAGATAAAAACAGGAAAAAAAAAGGACAAAAGATAGAAAACTGTAACATATGGTAGACATTACTCCAATTATACTCAGAATCACTTTGAGCATCAATTAAAAGACAGAAATTGTCAGAGTGGATTAAAAATATGACCCAAGTATATGTTGTGTACAAGAAATTCATTTTAAATATAAAGATATATATAGATTAAAAGTAAATGAAAAATATACTATGCTAACATTAATTAAAAAATGCAGGAGTAGCTATATTAATTTCAGATAGAGCATACTTCAAAGCCAAGAATGTTACCAGGCATAAAGGACATTACATAATGAAAAAGGGATCAATTCTCCAAGAGGATGCAGTTATCTTTAATGTGTGTGCATCCAACAACAGTGTCAAACTATGTAAGGCTAAACTCCAAAACTGCAAAGAGAAATACATGAGTCCACTATTTTAGTTGGACACCTCAAGCTCTGTCTGTCAGAAATGGACAGGTACAACTCAGAGAAAATCAGTAAGGACACAGTTGAACTCAATACCATCATCAATCAACTGGGTATAATTGACACCCAAACGAACTTCATCCCACAACAGCAGAAAACACATTCCCCTCAAACTCACATGGAGCATTCACCATGATAGGCCACAATCTGGGCCATAAAATACACCTTAATAGATTTAAAAGAATAGAAATTGTACAATGTCTACTTTCAGACAACAATGAAATTAAAGTAGAGATTAAACTTCTTCAATAACAAAAAGATAACTGAAAATCCCCAAATGTTAGGAGATTAAATAACACTCCTATAACTAATAAGTGATTAGAGCAAGACTGCAGGATGAAAAGTTAATATACAAAAGCCAATAGCTTTCCTATATATTTGCCAGCAACAAACAACAGAAACTTGAAATTAAAAATAGAATACCATTTATATTAGCACCTGCCATAAAGAAATACTTAGTATAAGTCTAACAAAAGAGGTATAAGTTCTATTTGAGGAAAACTGCAAAACCCTGAATGAAATAAATAAATGAATCAAAGAAGAAACAAATGGACAGATATTCCATGTTCATGGACAGGAAATCTGAATATTGTCAGTTCAGTGATTCTATGCACTCCAAATAAAAATCCCAGCAAGTCATTTTATGGATATCAATAAACTGATTCTAAAGTTTATATGGAGAGACAAAAGTCTATAAGTAGCCAACACAATACTTAAGGAGAACAAAGTTGGAGAGCTGATACTAACTGACTTTGAGACTTATAGATACTATATAGCCACAGTAATTAAGATGGTGTGGTATTGACAAAAGAACAGGTAAATAGATGAATGGACAGAAGAACATAAATACAGTCAATGAATCTTTGACAGAGGAGCAAAGGCAACACATTGGAGCAAAAAAAAAAAAGAGCTTTCCCGCAAATGGTACTAGACATCCATCCATCCACATGTAAAAACTGAATTTAGACACAAGATACAGACTTCTTCCTTGTAAAAATTATCTCAATATGGGTAACAGAACAAATTACTAAACACAAAAACTATAAAACTCCTAGAAGGTTACATAGAAGAAAACATAGATGACTTGGGTGCAATGACTTTTTGGATGTAACTTTTAGATACAAGGGCATAATCCATGGAAAAAATAATTGATAAGCTGGACTCATTAAAATTATTGCTTATCACAATGAGAAAGAATCAAATTTGTAATTTCAAGATGTAGCAACTCCACTTTAAAAAACTTTATTGAAGTATAATTTACATACAATACTCAATTCATTTGCCTATAATTCTGTAAGATCTATTTTTCTGAGGTATTTTACAGTGTTACTATGATGTGAGTAGGTATAGATTATTTTTATTCATCTTGCTAAAGACTTGCTTGGATTTCCACATCTGAAGATTGATGCCTTTCTGGAGTTTGCAATTCTTTTTAGTATTACATGATATTTCAACCATTTATTTTTCTTCATTCTCTACTATCTTCTTCTGAACTTTAAGTATATTTTATATTTTCTTACTCTATCCTCCATGGTTAACTTTTACTTCATTTTTATGTCACTGTAAATATGAACTGCATTATGGATAATTTCTTCAAATAGTTTTACCTGTTTCCCTAATTGCCTCTTCAACTGTATATAATCTGCAGTCTAATCCATCTATTAAGTTTTAAAACTTTCATTATTATATTTTACATGTCCAATATTTCTAAAGAGAAATCTGCTTATGATCTTATTGCGGATCCCTTGTTTATGATGAGTATCTTTTCTCTTGATGCTTTCAAGATTGTCTGTTTTTGGCTTCTGACAGAATATTATATGGATTTCTTTCTGCTTTCGTAGATGGAGTCTGCTGAGTATCTTGGATTTTCAGATTTGTATCTTGCATCAAATTTAGGAAGTTTTTAGTTATTAATCTTCAAATAATCCTCTGCCCTTTTCTCCCTTTCTTCTCCTTTTCAGACTCCCACAAAGCATGGTCTAGTGGTGTCAACCAAGAACTTAATGGTGTTTCACAGGTCCCTTAGGCTCCATTCACTTTTCTTTAGTATTTTTTTTTCTTTCTGTTTCTTAGACTTAACAAGTTCAGTACCTCTATTTTGAAGTTCATTGACTCCTTTCTCTGGCTTATGAAATCAGCTTCTGAACCCCTTTAGTGAAATTTTTATGTCAGTTGTGTTTTTCAACTTCAGAATATCTTTTTGCCTTTTTTAAAATCTCATTATTGATATTTACATTTTGCTCATATCATTTTCTTGATTTTATTCACATTTTCCTTTATTATTTTGACCATCTTTAAAACAATTGTTTTAAAAATCTCTGTCTAATAAGTTTACCATCTGGTCATCCTCATGAGTCTTTTCTGTCAATTTTTTTTTTTTTAAATGGGCCACATTTCTGGGTTTTTTTTTTCTCTTTTTAAAATACCTTGTGTTGTATTGTTGTTATTGCTGAAAACTGAACATCTGAATCTTGTAATGTGCTAATTCTAGAAATCATATTCTCCTCCTATCCCTTCAGATCTTGCTTTATTTTTGATTGTTGTAGAGTGTTTCTTTGTTGGGATCAGCCTGAGGTGTAAACCTAAGGTGATCCCAGGTGTTCTCTGAATCTGCATTTGTCTTTGGGCATGTGCAATGACTTCTTAAATTTCCTTATGTGAGTGTTTGCTCTTGGGTATCCTAATCTTTAAATATCTGGCTTCCAAAAGGGGGAAAAGAGAAAAGTCTAGGGGACATTTAAAAAAAAAAAAAAGGTACTGTCCCTTTAATTCTCCTTGAAGTCATTTCATTTGGTGGAAGTTACAACAATGGTAATCTGCCTTTGTCTGTTCCTCTACAATGCAAAGCAATAATCCACAAATAAAACCTAGATCCATAATATTTGAAAGATGAGGTCCTAGTTGCCCACTCTGTCTCCCACAAGCATGCTAGTGTTGGCTGCCTGCCCTGCAGTTGAGGGGTTGGTGAGTACATAGATACTACTATTTGGGGCAAAACTGATTGAAATTAACCACAATTTACCAGCCAAACCTACCCCTGGAAGCTGCCAGCCTTTGAATATACTCAAGATATCCAAAATTGTTTTATTAGATTCTGTTAGTCCAATTGTTGTCTAGGTCAAGAAATGGATTCCTTTCTATCGTCTTCTTCCCAGTTCCCTTCTACAGCCTTTTATACGCTAAGTATATTTTATTTTAGGTTAAAAAATAGAAGCACTTCAAGATGGTAATACTGTTATTGACAATTATTATTTTAAATGATCCATGTCATTGTAACATGTTTTAAAAAATATTTAGGATAACTGAATTCACTGATATAAAAATTTAAATCCAATACATTTTTGCTTAAAAAACTTTTTAATAATAGTTGTGTGAAACCATTTTTGGCACCAAATGGAAAGAATACTGCTCCCCAATAGCAGTGCATGTGTCTGAGTGTTTATGTTCAGTCATACACTAGATGAAGCTGAGATCAAACTGGCAATAAATTGTGGAAAAATGATTAGTTCTACTTCACACATTAAAAACTAACTAGAGATTTCACCTCCTACTTCAGAAGATAGAGACACTATGGAAAATTACATGTAACAAAAAATAAGCTGAGTATTTAAAACAATTGAAAGACAAGTTATTAAGTATTGCTGTTGCTAAGTCGCTTCAGTCGTGTCCGGCTCTGTGCGACCCCATAGACGGCAGCCACCGGGCTCCGACGTCCCTGGGATTCTCCAGGCAAGAATACTGGAGTGGGTTGCCATTTCCTTCTCCAGTGCATGAAAAGGAAAAGTGAAAGTGAAGTCGCTCAGTCGTGTCTGACTCTTAGCGACCCCATGGACTGTGGCCTACCAGGCTCCTCCATGCATGGGATTTTCCAGGCAAGAGTACTGGAGTGGGGTGCCATTGCCTTCTCCATATTAAGTATTACAACAGTAAATTTCTTTATAAAATGAAAAACTGCTTATTACTTTTTCCTTTTATGAATTTAGATATTCACATAGTAGTTTCTCTTAGTGAGGAAATCCACATAGGACCTCATAACATTTCCATGAGCTATGTGAGGTCACTAAAAAACTATAAAGTAGAGATCACAAATCAAGTTAATGACTGAACTGAGAATAAAGCAAGGATAAATTATGCCTCAATGTGTAGCCACAGTGGTTGCTCTATTACTGTTAATGACATTTAGAACCAAAAGTATTTGATCTCTTTAAAAAGTGAGTAGGGCATAAATTATAGATTTGGGAGCTTATATGCTACAATTTTGTGGGCAATTCAATTAGCTACTAGGACTGGAAGTGCTAAACTTAGCTGAATAAATTTCCCAAGGTCACATGGAGAGTAAATGCTAATATATAAACTCAAAGATCTGATTTTCAAAATAGAGTTCTTTTTCTGTGAGTGTTGACCAAGATAGTAGAACCTTAACTAAGGCTCTCTTATTGATTGTGGGGAAAATATAAAAGACTGACTACCTGAGAACTCTGAACATAAATAATTGCAGAGAGACTGGGGACAGAAGTCAGAACTTGAATAATAACACTGAATGGGGCTAATTCTAGTTACAGAGCTGCACTACTAGACTCATGATGGTATAAGCAGAAGAACCCAGTAAGAAGACGTATCTATCTGGCTCAAGTCGAGAAGTGTGAGTGAGAGGAAACTGTTATTTTTTACTTTTTCCTTTTCTTTTGTCTTTGCCCTGAAGGTGGTCAAATTGTGTGGAATTGCAATAATAGCACAGGGGATTAATACTCTACAAGAAAGATCTTCTATTCCCAGTTTTCTTAGATAGAAGCTATTTTGTGTAGAGCAGTAACTGGGAACTGCAGAGTACAGGGAAATGCTTAGAGAGGAGAGAGCTGGTGAAGGTGGATTTCTTAATTTTGAGAATGAACAGACACAGATCCCAGGCTTACTCCTGAGCTAAGCATGTGTGACAGACTCAAAGAAGTGTAAAGAAAGGTTTTTTTAAAAAATAAATAAAATATACTCCACTGCCCAATTCTCAAGCTAACTCCTGAATGGTTCATGTGCTGGCAGACCCAAATACAATAGCAAAGGCTGAGTCACCATCCATACAAGGTGAGACAGAATTTTCAACATGAATCCAATCAGATTGGTTGCTGAAACTAGCTAACTAACTCTCTCCAGAGAATTTTAACAGAGGCCAGAGGTTTAAAAGATAATACTCAAAATGTCCAGGGTATAATTCAATATTACTCAACTTAGAAAGAATCAAGAAAATCTGACCACCTATTACAGAAAAAGAAAATCAACAGATGTCAACTTCAAGGTGATTCAGATATTGGAACTGTCAGAAAAACAACATTAAGCAGCAATTATAAAACCATTCTCCATGAAATAAAGGTCAACCCTTCTGAAATAAAAGCAAAGATAGAAGTTCTTAGAAAAGAAATAGAGCCATAAAAAATACCTGAATATAAATTTTAGAACTGAAAATACTGCAACTGTAATTTTAAAAATCACTGCCTAGGCGCAAAGGCAAAATTAAGATGAAAGAGGAAAAATGTCAGTGAATTTGAAGATAGATTAACATAAACAATCTGAAGAATAGGATAAAAATGAGTTTAAAAAAAGTGAACATTATTAAAAGATGTGCAATTCATGTCACAAAAGTACCAGAAGAAAATGAGAAAGAGATAGGTACAGAAAAAGAAAAAATCTGAAAACTTAATGGCTAATTCCCAAATTTGGTTAAAGGCATAGTTTTAAAAGAAATTCTTTTAACCCAAAAGCATAAACTCAAAAAAAATCCACATCCAGATACATAATAATCAAATTGTTGAAATCAAAGATAAAGAAAAAATATCTTCAAAGCATCTAGAGAATAAAAAATAACACATATAAGGAAATATCAATTCAAATGGTTGTGGATTTCTCCATAGGAACTATGGAGCCAGAAGAGAGTGGAATAACATTTTGTTAAATGCTGAAAAGAAAGAACTGTTAATCCGGAATTCTATATCTAGTGAAAATATCCTTCAGGAATAAAGGTAAGATAAAGACATTTCCAGATGAATGAAAGTATTAAAAGGTTTTGCTAGCACACTTGATCTAAGAACTGGAACTCCGAACCAGTAACAAAACAATGGTGACTAACACTGAAATTTACTATGAATCAACTGTTCTAAGCACTTAGATGGACTAGTTTACTTAATTCAAGAAGGCTGGTACTATTAACATCCTCGTTGTAGAGATGAGAAAAAGAACTATGTGATACAGCTAGTAATAGAGCCAGAATAGAAGCCAAGCAATCTGAGTTCAGAGATGATGCTCTTAACCATTACTTACTACAATCTTCCAACTTGTTAAAAAAAAAAACACAAAAAAACCTGGAGAATATTAAGTTAACCAAATAGATGGAAGCCATTTAAACAGATTAAGTAATTTTAATTACTTAAAGTAATTAAATAATTATATTATAAAGTATTATATTATTATTATTATACTAGACATAAAAATAGGAAGGCAAGGCACCAACTTGATGTATTACTTTACCCTGAAAAATATTCTGTTAAAACTAGGATGAAACATCGAGTTAGCAATAGTAATCGTAAAAATAAATCCTTTTTTTGAGTACTTACTATGTGTCAGAAATTGTTTTGGAGCTAAGGATGTAAAATGAATAAGATAAAGCAGCTGATCTTAACACAAATTTGTATTTTATACAAGTTAGGTAAAACAGACAGGAAAGTAAATGATTATAACATAGCATGTGCTATAACATAAGCATGTACAAAGCCTCAAGTACATACAAAGCAAAAATTCTATACAAAGGAGGCATCAATCTAATCAAGGCTGCTTAAAAAAATTTTTTTTAATGCTTTGAAAAGCACAAAAATATAAACATTAAGGGAAACAGCCCATAATTCCTTTTCCATAACTCATGTGGACTACTACCTCTGTTTCAATTTTGTAAATAAACTCTCAGTTCAGTAGGCAATGGAAATAAAAGTCAGAAGAATCTGTTACCATGCTGTATATATGTTTTAATTTTCAAAGCCTTCAGCCTAAGAATGATGAACTCATTCTAAAATACTTAAAATCAGCTCCTATTAATTTATTTTCATTCACTGGGCAGGCCGGTACTCAGTAATTATTTGAATTTAGAAGGCAGAGGGGAAATTAATCCAGAAAATTTTTTCAATAAGGCAAAAGTGCATTTCTATACTGGATCAGGAAAGCTATATTCAGTTTAAGAAGTTATCTTAACAGTTGTGAGGAAAAAGTTCTCCAGATAAACGGGGGATCCTTAAGGTAAAGACCATGTCTTACTTTTCTTTCCACACTTAGTATTCCTGATGGCTAATACAAGGCCTGGCAAATAGAGTATTATTATTTTGAATAATAATAGTTCAAGAGTTTGTTGAACTAGATTTTTATTATAAAGTAATTAACAAGAGATAAAGTTTAATTCTATCTTGACTATATTCCTTATATGCCAAGAAAGGTTCTTATATTCAAAGACTACTACTTAATTCCATAGAGAAAAAGGGACCAGAGGTGACCTTTGATCTCCTATGGGCAGGTAATATAAGTAAGGGTGAAAAAAGAACAGCATAAGAGAATCAGTTCAAGTTTGTTAAAGACTAGCATAGACTTTTAAATTAAAAGTATCAAGTTACTTTAGTTCTTTTCTTGGTCTTATTATATGAAATATTATAATATAGTACTTGTAACAGGAAAGACAGTACAATAACTGATGACCCACTCACTTTTCCCTGTAGCCGCGCTTCAAGTAGCTGCCACTTGGGGATACAAACTTAGTCTAAGTAACAGAAAGGGCATTATAACTCATTCTACGCATTAAATGGATATATTTACTTTTATATTCATTTTGCAAGCAGGATCAATAAACAACTATAAATAATGATAGAGAAATCCTGCCAATTATAAAGTTACTATGTATTTTCTAGATTGCTCTGAGATCAACTATAAATCAAAGGTCATTATATCAACAGATTCTCATTAAGTTGACAGTTCTGTCTTTAACTTAAATGATGTCTGTTGTTCTCATTAAAGGGGGTTTTAATCTAATAATTACTAAAATAATAAAAAATAACTAAAGGATGGATGTCACCTTGTAGGTCAATAAATCATAGTTTTAAATATACTAATATATTAGCCTTCTCTGGTGACTCAGACAGTAAAGAATTTGCCTGCAATGGAGGAGGCCCAGGTTTGATCCCTGGATTTGGAAGATCCTCTGCAGTAGGAAGTGGCAACCCACTACAGCATTCTTGCCTGGGAAAGCCCATACATAGACAGAGGAGCCTGGCGGGTTACAGTCCATGTGGTTTCAAAGAGTCTGACACAACTGAGTGACTAACACTTTGAACATATATTATTGATTTTCTTTTCATGATCACACATCTATATGCCTATTTACAAATGGAAATTAAGTTCCTAACTTGTAAAAACCTATTAAAAGACTCTGTTGCTTAGTTTTATTAAATTAGGATTTAATGACAACTAAGGAAAATTAATTGATGACTATAATCACACAAAAAAAGAATATATTATATCTTAAAAAAACTGGACTCTTCTTGGGGTTATAATTGATTACTTTCAGCAGTAATATGATATTTTCTCAGTTTCAACATAATATGCAAAAAAATTAAATAAAAAAAGATAAAGAACTTGAAAGAAACTGTGGCCAAGATTTAGACAGGATGCTGAGACTTTGGGAGGGGGGGCAAAATTAAGTGGTATGACTATAAAGTTTCTTAGGTTTCTCAGTCTATTGTAGTGATTACTGGTATGGAATTAATTTTCTTTGCACCACTTTGGTGACTTTCTTACCTAGAGAGCATGCCCAGAGGTGTAACATTAAGTGATCCCATCAGCATTGCCAGGGCCATCCCTGGTGCTTCCCGTTCTATTACTTCTTTTGTGGCCTGTAATTAAAGATTAAATAGCAGACTGAGTGAAATTAACCAAAAATAAGGAAGGCAGAGTAGCAAAATTAACTTAAAAAATAATTATAGATCATGCTATCCATTAATATAAACCATACTTTGTAGTTCTCCAAATTTTTTTTTTTAAGGCTTAAAGATTCATTTCTTTGGGACCACTGAATAAAAGCTGAAAACCAGGACAATGAGGGAACTTTTATATTAGATCTTTCTTATCCCTTATAACTCAGAAGTGTTTGATAGCAATATCATCTTGCCTAATAACCTTAATTTTAAAATTAAGCCTCATATTGCTAAAACGGCTCAACAGATTTTCACAGAACAAGAAATCTGGGTATTTTTCTTTGACTATTACTCTTGAAATAATTAGTTCCTAAAAACCTGAGAACCCCTTGTATCTCTCTTAGCTCTATGATTTTATGATATAATAAATGGAACTCAACAAATCATCAAGAAATTGGGTAGAAGAAAAACTCTAGATTCTTTTCCAAATCTTCAATATAAATTATATATCTTTTTAAAAAAGGAATTAATAAAGTGATAGGCTTTAAGTATATAAGTTTTAAGATAGGGCATTTTTAAGACAAGTATGATTAAATGTGGAATAGGTATCGAAGGCAAGAAAATTTCATTTTCTAAAGATCAATCAAAATATGTATATATTATCATAATGTGATGGTAAAGATTTAAGGGACTAGACCTGATACACAGAGTGCCTGATGAAATATGGACAGAGGTTCGTGACATTGTACAGGAGACAGGGATCAAGAAAATCCCCATGGAAAGGAAATGCAAAAAAGCAAAATGGCTGTCTGAGGAGGCCTTACAGATAGCTGGGAAGAGAAGAGAAGCGAAAAGCAAAGGAGAAAAGGAAAGATATTCTCATCTGAATGCAGAGTTCCAAAGAATAGCAAGGAGAGATAAGAAAGCCTTCCTCAGCAATCAGTGCAAACAAATAGAGGAAAACAACAGATTGGGAAAGACTAGAGATCTCTTCAAGAAAATTAGAGATACCAAAGGAACATTTCATGCAAAGATAGGCTCGATAAAGGACAGAAATGGTATGGACCTAACAGAAGCAGAAGATATTAAGAAGAGGTGGCAAGAATACACAGAAGGACTGTACAAAAAAGATCTTCACGACCCAGATAATCACGATGGTGTGATCACTCACCTAGAGCCAGACATCCTGGAATGTGAAGTTAAGTGGGCCTTAGAAAGCATCACTACGAACAAAGCTAGTGGAGGTGATGGAATTCCAGTTGAGCTATTTCAAATCCTCAAAGGTGATGCTGTGAAAGTGCTGCACTCAATATGCCAGCAAATTTGGACAACTCAGCAGTGGCCACAGGACTGGAAAAGGTCAGTTTTCGTTCCAATCCCAAAGAAAGGCAATGCCAAAGAATGCTCAAACTACCGCACAATTGCACTCATCTCACATGCTAGGAAAGTAATGCTCAAAATTCTCCAAGCCAGGCTTCAGCAATACGTGAACTGTGAACTTCCGGATATTCAAGCTGGTTTTAGAAAAGGCAGAGGAACCAGAGATCAAATTGCCAATATCTGCTGGATCATCGAAAAAGCAAGAGAGTTCCAGAAAAAACATCTATTTCTGCTTTATTGACTATGCCAAAGCCTTTGACTGTGTGGATCACAATAAACTGTGGAAAATTCTGAAAGAGATGGGAATACCAGACCATCTGACCTGTCTCTTGAGAAACCTGTATGCAGGTCAGGAAGCAACAGTTAGAACTGGACATGGAACAACAGACTGGTTCCAAATAGGAAAAGGAGTACATCAAGGCTGTATATTGTCACCCTGCTTATTTAACTTATATGCAGAGTACATCATGAGAAACGCTGGGCTGGAAGAAACACAAGCTGGAATCAAGATTGCTGGGAGAAATATCAATAACCTCAGATATGTGGATGACACCACCCTTATGGCAGAAAGTGAAGAAGAACTAAAGAGCCTCTTGATGAAGGTGAAGGAGGAGAGTGAAAAAGTTGGCTTAAAGCTCAACGTTCAGAAAACTAAGATCATGGCATCTGGTCCCATCACTCCATGGGAAATAGATGGGGAAACAGTGTCAGACTTTACTTTTTTGGGCTCCAGAATCACTGCTGATGGTGACTGCAGCCATGAAATTAAAAGACGCTTACTCCTTGGAAGGAAGGTTATGGCCAACCTAGATAGCATGTTTAAAAGCAGAGAAATTACTTTGCCAACAAATGTCCGTCTAGTCAAGGCTATGGTTTTTCCAGTGGTCATGTATGGATGTGAGAGTTGGACGGTGAAGAAAGCTGAGCGCCGCAGAATTGATGCTTTTGAACTGTGGTGTTGGAGAAGACGCTTGAGAGTCCCCTGGACTGCAAGGAGATCCAATCAATCCATCCTAAAAGAGATCAATCCTGGGTGCTCATTGGAAGGTCTGATGTTGAAGCTGAAGCTCCAATACTTTGGCCACCTCATGCGAAGGGTTGACTCATTGGAAAAGACCCTAATGCTGGGTAGGATTGGGGGCGGGAGGAGAAGGGGTCGACAGAGGATGAGATGGTTGGATGGCATCATCGACTCGATGAACATGGGTTTGGGTAGACTCCAGGAGTTGGTGATGGACAGAGAGGCCTGGCGTGCTGCAATTCATGGGGTCGCAGAGAGTCGGACACGACTGAGCGACTGAATTGAACTGAACTGATGGTAAAGATAAGCTTTATGCTAAAGTTGGGAGTGAAGTACATGATTTAATTCATTTCTAATCCTCTTTTTAGATATGTAGCAGGCTATAATAATTGGGAGCAACACAGGAAGAAAGCTTGCAAAATAAAGTATTATAGTAAATAAGAAGAAAGGCAAACAAAATAAAAAGCAAGTTATGGAAAACAGAGTGAAAGGTTGATATTTCAAAATTTCATTACAAGTACAGTGATCATCCTAAATAAGGCCACTTCTCTAGGCAAGCTTTACATTGATAAAGTCTCATCCAGCCTAATAACCTAAATTTCAAAATGAAGGTGCAGGTTGCTATAATAGTTCAATAGATTTTCACAGAGTAAGAAATCTGGGAAGAGTAGTTAAAATGTGTCACTATGTGTTACATCCAGTTAATGTTATAAATAAGCTTTCAAGATGCATATAAATTACATCTTAGTTAATCCCTTATAATTATATAGAATAAAGGATTACCAGAAATGATATAATCTACTGGTTCACTGAATCTCAGCATAATGTAATATTTTATAGTGTCAGAAATTTTAAAGAAAAATAGCACTAACATAATGCTTTTCAATAAAACCTGCTTTAAAAATAAAGGGCCAGCAGGAAGGAAAAATGGGCTTTCTTAAATTCTTAAGTTTGGAAGTTAACCACTTTCATTAAAATATACAGCTAAAATTTGTTGAGCTAGTGTTATACAGAATCTACCCCAATGTTTTCCAAATTCAATAAATCTGGTATGATTTTGAGGTCTCTGGAGAAGAAAAACTGTTTCCATGTTAAAATTGCTTTACTCAAGTTTACAATTTCTTCTTAGGAACCTTAAAATCTTAGAGCCCTAAAAAATCAAGCAAGGCATGTTACTGAGAACGATCTTAAAAGAGCTCTTTGCATAGAGTTTATATTGATTTCATTATCTGCTTGAAAAAGTCACCTAAGCAATGTCTGACATTTAATGAATTTATAGGTCCACATAAAGATGATGTAGTCCAAAGTAGAGTAGCACGCTTTATTTAAGGACAAGAAGAAAATATCAACAGATAGGTAGAGGAAGTCTTTCACTTTGATACTTCAAAGCACAGCATTTATCCATCCATACAACAAATACTGGGAGAAGGCAATGGCACCCCACTCCAGTACTCTTGCCTGGAAAATCCCATGGACAGAGGAGCCTGGTAGGCTACAGTCCATGGGGTCGCTGAGAGTCAGACACGACTGAGCGACTTCACTTTCACTTTTCCCTTTCATGCACTGGAGAAGGAAATGGCAACCCACTCCAGTATTCTTGCCCAGAGAATCCCAGGGACGGCGGAGCCTGGTGGGCTGCCGTCTATGGGGTCGCACAGAGTCGGACACAACTGAAGCGACTTAGCAGCACCACAAATACTTATTAAACACCTACTATGCACTAGGTAGAACTCTATGCAATGACGCTGCAACAGTGAATAAAACAAACTTACATAAGAGTATGTAAACTCACTGTCATCTAGTATGTGAAAAATTCAATTGACAAATTACATATGAGAATTACCTAAAAGACATGCAATTCATTCATTTTTCTAGATCCTCTAAAATATACCATGGATTTGGCCAGACCACAGTGGTCTACTTGGAAAAGCTTGTCCCAATTTTAAAAGAATTATTTTATTGGACTTTGCTTTTGTAGTATGCAGTGGGATACAATTAAATGGCTCAGCAAAACTCATATTTATTAGCAAATATTTGAGGCCATTGCTCACCACACTGCACCAAGGTCCTCTTTAGAAGAAATTCTCTCTTAAGTATCACAACTAGAAATGGGCACTCTTTTATGATACCAGTTTGTTTTTAAAATTATAATGATTGTGAATCAAGTTATCCTTGAGAACAGAGACTAATTTATGATTTTTTTTTTTTTTTTAAGTAGGCTTACTGAACACATGGGGCTTCCCTGGCAGCTCAGACAGTAAAGAATCTGTCTGCAATGCAGGAGACCCGAGTTTGATCCCTGAGTTGGGAAGACCCCTTGGAGAAGGTAATGGCTACCTACAACAGTATTCTTGCCTGGCGAATTCCATGGACAGGATAGCCTAGTGGGCTACAGTCCACAGGACTGCAAAATGCCAGACACGACTGAGCGACTAACACTTTCACTTTCACTGAACACAACCTAATTTCATCTTATTTTTCCTTGCCCTATTTTTCCACATTTATCTTATTAAAAGTTCTGCTGTGTTTTGTGTATTTGGCTAAGTCATCTTAAATATTTTATAATGTATTAGTAAATATATGGATGAGAGATGGATGAACATATGTATTCTTACACAGAGGACTTCCTCTTTTCCAAAGGTAATTTAGGATAGACAGCTAATTCTTTCTGAAGACTTTCTACAGAATGTTGGCCTATAGACATAAATCTTGTACAGCTGAGAACATAGGAGGAAAATACTTAGAGTGTAGTGATGTCACTAAAAGGCACTGGTGCTGAGTGAGGAGGGAGACTCTAGGACTAGACACAAACCAATGCTTTTGCTTATATTTTCTTAAATAATGCACAAATATAGTTTTTCTCACATCTATATCAAATGTATCTTTTCCCTGTTTGATGTAGCAAAATGATCAACATCTGTGAAATCAGACAATACCACCACATAGTTAAGGTCCTGAGAGTAAGGACTGGATCTGGTGAAGCCCCTACCATAGTGGCCAACATATAGAATACGTACTCAATCAATATTTGTTGAATAAGAGGAGGGAATAAATGAACCCATATAGGTTTGAAATCTGGCCTTATCACTTACTTGCTTTGTGAATTAGAACAAAATATTTTACCTCTCTGAGCTTCGGTGTACTTACAAACAAAATGGAGCTAATAATTAAGCATACCTACATTTTATGAGAATTAAATTATATAAGTAAATTTCCTAGCATAGAGTAGGTATTCAATACTTGTCAATTTTCTCTAGGCCTCTGATTTCCAATCTTACATCTTCATAGTTTTTATTATACCAGTTAGAAAAGAGATACAATTCAAAAATCCAGAAACCAAACCTAGCAACAGTGGTTGAGAACCAAAGGTGAGAGGAAAGAGAAGAGAGAGCAAGAACCCAAAAATAAGAACATTGGCAGTGGTGGGCAGGAAGATGAATACTGAAATCACGATATCTAAAGGAACAAACAGCCAAACGAAGTAGAGATTGGAAGAATGAACAGGAGGGCAGGAGCTGGGTAGAAACATTTGTGAACTGTAAATGGGAAGGCTCAACTAGAAGGCAAAGAGCAGGAAAATAAAAGTTAATTTAGAATAAAATAAAAAAATATCTGTATAGGTTATTAGAAAATCCAAATAAAAG
Source organism: Giraffa tippelskirchi (assembly GCF_054371585.1). Lineage (NCBI taxonomy): Eukaryota > Metazoa > Chordata > Mammalia > Artiodactyla > Giraffidae > Giraffa > Giraffa tippelskirchi. The sequence goes on along the minus strand of NC_137281.1, from coordinate 139,050,558 downwards.
AGTGGTTCTAACAACTGTAGCTTTATTCCTTTGATCATATATACTAGGATGATACATATAAATAAAAGAAGGTTATTAGTATCTATTAACAAGAAGATAACAAACAATCATTATTTATTCACAATCAATGGCAAAAGAGATGCCATTAAAAGTATGAAATCATTTTTCTTATTAATATTTAGCTTAAGTTGTTTCCCACTTTTTTATTAATTATTAACTTGATTACCACATTCTCTTTATCCTTGAGAAATAGTAGAAATTTATATTCTTACTTCAGATATAACCTTTTTTGCACTAGTAGATTCCAAAACAATGAGGTTTAATTAGATTTACCTACAGTCTTTAAATAAGACATTTTATTTTTAACTTTTAGATACCTTCTAAACTTTGAAGGTTGCAACCTCCATGGAAAATCACTTATTGTGATCTTTTTCTTTTACCCTTGACACTTTGAAGATAACATTAAAGTCAAAAAGATGCTTCAAAGACTGCTCAAGTTACAAAAAAAAAGGGTGTCATAAATAATGATTCTATAGCCCAGGGAACTTGTCAATGAAATTTGGGTCCATTTTCACCTTCATAGAAAAAAATCACCTTGAAAAATGTTATTGCTAACAGGCAATGATGTTTAAGTATGCACAGAACACACAATAGGTAAATGTAAATGTGTAGAAACTCCTTGTATGCATGGCGGTAGTGAAAAATCACATAGTAGAGTGCTTTTACTTATTTTTATAGACATACTTTAGTTAATAGGTATAATTTATACATAAATATTTACATAATTTTTACTTGAGTATACAATTTCCTAACAACTACTACAGAGTCTTCTGCTAATTAAACAATTTTAAATAACAAAGACTATCTTTGAAACACTAGCTAACAAGTACTAATAAACTTGCTAAGCTATCCAGGTGGAATATGATTACAGCAGTGTTTCTCAAACTTTAGTGTGCATCAGGATCTTATAGAAACCTTGTTAAACAATGATTGCTGGGCCATACCCAGAGATTTTGATTCAGAATGTATAGTCGGGGTCTCAAATTTTTCACTTCTAACAAGTTTCCAGGTAATGCTTGAGATCCTGGTCAGAGGACTATACTTTGAAAAACACACTGCAGACAGAAGAAATGAGATAGATTAATGATAATGTGCACAACTTGCTGTAATATTCATAATCACCTTATATTCAATTTTGTAAAACAGGCTGAAATAAATTTAATGATCCTTCATCAGAGCAAAATATAGACCTTGGTGAGGAGATAAATTAGGTAAAAATAGGCAGTTTAATGCCAACCAATTAAACTTTCCTGACTCTATTCACTAATGGCAGCCAACTACATAAATTTTATTTTACACTTTAAAAAATGGTTATAATAAACAATCCATATCTTGTCCCTATAAGTATCCCACGGTACAGAGAAGTTATCTTAATATATTTTTTCCTCAGGGCTATATATGATGAATAAAATTTACACAGAAGACTCTTAGGGATGTTCAAGGAACACAACTATAAATTTACTCTTTTGTCCCCTCAATTAAGAAGCACAGTGGAAGTACGAGTCACATTATTATAAGAAAGTGAAGTCGCTCAGTCGTGTCCAACTCTTTGCGACCCCATGGATTGTAGCCTATCAGGTTTCTCCGTCCATGGAATTTTCCAGGCAAGAGTACTGGAGTGGGTTGCCATTTCCTTCTCCAGGGGATCTTCCTGACCCAGGAATCGAACCAGAGTCTCCCACCACATTGTAGGCAGACGCTTTTACCGTCTGAGCCACCAGGGAAGTCAACTTTTATAAAGTCAACTTTTATTCTATTAACTGAAAACACTCATTTACATATTTCATTAATTTTATATTACTAATTACAAACATCTTTCAACCAATCACAACATATCAGTGAATCAACAATGTGACCAAATGGTTAAAGACTATTGCCACAAAGGAGAAGCTGCAACCAAGTAATGAAAATATTAATAGTTATTCCATTTTTACTTAGGAGATATATACCTATTTGTTATGTATTTCTTTTCCTTGGAGCTTTAGCTTTCTTAGATATTTATGTCTTTTTCCACTCCTAGAAGCAGAAAGCTTTTCAAAATGGAGATATTCCATTTTGTTTTTCAGTTAAGCTATATAATACTTAAGTAAGATCTGGTTATAATGAAAAAAATCAAAGGAGATGGTAAAATAAAAATCTAAGTACCACAGGCAAATTTATCTTCTAGTCCATTCAATAAACATGTACTTTGCAACGAGCATGAGATGCTGAGTGAACAGTCTCTTGTTTCCATTGTTCACCTCAGTTCCCATAAACTCCACTGAGTTAACATATCACCTGCTAGTTAAGATTTTACTGTTTAAAGATAAGTATTTTTGTATAGGGCATCCCGGGTGGCGCTGTGGTAAAGAATTCGCTGGTCAGTGCAGAGGAGTTTGATCCCTGGGTTGGGAAAATCCCTGGAGGATGAAATGGTAACCCACTCCAGTATTCTTGCATGGGAAATCCCAGGGCAGAGGAGTCTGGTAGGCTATGGTCCAGGGAGTCACAAGGAGTCGGACACGCCTGAGCGATCGGACACATTTCTTGTATAACATGGCCCTAAAGCAAGCCAACCAATTTATCTGACTCAACCATAGGATTTATTATAATGTTAGTTGTACAAATACATTGGGAGTGACTAAAAGATTTCTAAGTACTTTAACTATGAAAAATCTCACCCCATTTGTTAACATTTAGATCCCAACCCTTGTTAAAGAATCAAGTTGAGTACATGTACAGCAGTAAGTACTCCTTAGTGAGTACTTATTGAGTACTCTCCTTACTCAGTGAGTACTTTTTTGTATTTTTTTCTCATTTACCTAAATATTAATAATTTGATAGTCAAATTATCAAACAAAAAAATAAGGTAACTCAAATGAGGGAACTATTTTTTGTAAGAGATTTTTCACAAGAATAGCATTTATCTTTATAGTCTAATAAGTAGTCTATAAATTGCACTACTTTTTATCTCATTACAGGAAAATGTGAGAAAACAGTGGTATTTCTACAGATTATTAGCATTTTTATATATGCATTAGTATGCATTACACATTTATTCATTTTTGGCATTATGTGAAAAGCAATAAAGTTTATCTTTATTGTATATTGTTGGTTACATGTCTTTTAATCTATAGAGAACAAAATATTATTAATTCATGCTCTTCAAAAGTTGATATATAGATAAGGAAAAATACCCTGTTTCTCAAATATGAAGAAAGATGATCCAATTTGAAATTTCACTGAAAGGCTGTTGTCTGGTCAGTTAACTGGCAAATATATAACTCAGCCTCTTTATTCCAACTACTCTGGAATTCTGTTTTTTTTAATGTCATTAGTGGTATATAATATAAGTAGAAACATAACAGAAGCTACCTAAAAAAGCTATGTAAAAAATCTACACATTGGATTTCCACTTTATTAATGATCACACATAATTACTTAGTTTACTTACAGCAGTGTTTTTAATGCTCATATGACAATGTAAGTTAAGCTGTGCTCAAAAATCTTAAGTCAGAATAAAAGAAATAAGCTCCTACTTTAGCCTCATAAGTACTATTTGCAAATGACTCACTGACAACTGATTTTAGAAAAATTAAAACTTTGCTCTTTGCCTAAAGATGCAATAATTCTCACTGGTGGATTCTTTAGAAAAGTATCCACATTAGAAACGTGTAATTATCACATCTGAAGTTCTTTTTCAACAAAACTAGATTTTTACTAAAACAGGCACTTGTGAAAAAGGGAGAGAAAGAAAAAAATAAGTGAGGTAAAGGAGGCAGAATAAGTGGAAGAACTGCTAAGAAAAGAGAAAAACCAAAAATAGCTCATTCTTATTTTAAATATTATTATAAGGTGTTCCATTTTGTTTTCCCATACCACTCTCAGTTTTAAAATTACAGGCCAATTGGGAAATATGAAAATGAGTACAGTACTTCTCAAAAGCAAAGAAACCCAATATTGCTACTGTACTGAGATGACCTTAACTTAGAAGAAGTCCAATAGTAAAGATGAGAGAAAAATCTACATCCATATATATCTGGAGACTATGAACACGTTGTGCGTGCGCGCGTGCATGCCAAGTCACGTCAGTTGTGTCCTACTCTTTATGACCTTATGGACTGTACCCTGCCAAGCTCCCCTGTCCATGGGATTCTCTAGGCAAGAATACTGGAGTGGGTTGCCATGCCCTCATCCAGGGGATCTTCCAGACCCAGGGATCAAACCCGTGTCTCTTAATGCCTCCTGCATTGGCAGGAGGGTTCTTTACCACTAGCACCACCTGGGAAGCCCATGACATGCTGTAGTTTGAATTAAATAACTTTTTCTCTTATAGTTTTGCTCATCTAAAGATTGATTTTAAACCTAATAACCTCTCACTTTATGATCAGGCTTTTTATTCATCATCTATAACCTAATCGTCTTTCATTATTCACATGTTAAACAAATACCAGCTTTTGTTCCTGTGCTTCCAGAAATTTATCTCTCTTTCTCAGCTTTTCATTTGTAAAAAGGGGCAATGATATTTGTTATCCTTCTTATAAAACTAAAGTGTTAACACAATAAAGCAGTTTTTAGTTAACTAAAAGGATGTCATAATATTTTTAATGCTAGTATGATAGATAACGTTATATATTAATACAACATAAATTTATAAAGCCATGTAAAAGCTCTTATTTCTCTTACCACACTGAAAATATAAAAAGGAATACTATTATTAAGCAACATAGTTCAATAATAGGAGAAATATTCACATCAGAAGGTTTTATTTATGATGCCTTTCTTACAAAACATCTATAGATATTCTCTATTTAAATACTTAACAGATTCCTATATAACATAATACAGAAGAGATACTTTATTATCTTTTTGTAAGTGAAGAAACAGACTCACTAATAAATTTAATGAATAATGCAAAGCCACACAGTAAATCAATAAAACTTATGCTTGTAGAGTCCAATTCTGAAATTAATCCATTAAATCTAATTAAATCTAATTACTATGTGCTTTCAGTTTAAAAGGTGCTACACCCTATCAGACACAGAAAGGATCTTTGTACTTTGCTTAAATGCTACAGAATATAAAAATGCATACTATCATTCCTAACATGTAGCAAGTGCATAACAAATGTTGAGTACTGAGATTTGTACTAAAACACAAATCGAACGTCCGTCACCTTCCGTCACCTATGTCATGCAAGTTGCTACAGTTAAAGAAAGTGTAAAAATTGAACAGTTCTCTCAGAAGTAGTACAGAGTGGAAGTTATGGGCATGTTTGTTTTCGAATGTGTGTGAATTACCAGAAGATGTCTGAAGAATCCAAAATGCCAGCAATGATCTTGAAAACTTAATGAAGATTTATCAAGAAACAGCAGTTTTGGAGACACCAATTACCAGGAATATAGCCTTGGACATTACCATAAAACCTCCAAAGTAAATTGGGAAAAGAATGTGAGAAGATTATAGATGTATTTTGAAAAAAGAAGAGCTAACAGCACCTTCTGCATTTATGTTTTCAATCAAAGGCCAACAAAAAACAGCAATGTAATTATATACTTAAGCAAAGATGGAAAAATATAAGTAAGTATCAATAACTATTTGCGGTAAATAAATTGTTCAAACTGATAAGCCAAACAAATAAATATAATTTTCGAAAATTTCCATAACAACCATAAATTACAAATTAAGGCTGTAAAGGCAACATCAGCCTGACAAGAGGTCAGGATGGACTAAGATCCAGGATGCTGTAAAATAGGGGAACACAAAGAGGCAACATTGGACTCAAATTAATGCTCTGCTTCTAATACTTATCATAATCACTTAAAACAAACAATCATTATACTTTATAGCAGAAAAATCTACAAAAGTCTCAAAAAGGAAAGAACGAGAAATAAATAATTCAGTGAGTTACAACCTGGAAGACATTATTTATTAAATAAAATTGATATATTAGAAGAAAATCTTTACCTTTATTATAATGGAAAAAAAATCTCTTAACGAAGGACTTAAAAATAATGAGGCCCAATTTTGAAAAACTGTTCTAAAAAGAGGTGCAGCTATCCTATGCAAACAAAAAAGCTAAACTGTAGGAACGGAGAAAAGTTCATAAAAATAAAAAGTTCTTAAAAAGTTAAATAATAGCTCTTATATACACCCTTAACTTGAAACATAAAATATTTTATCCTTTGAGACTCTCCCAAGGAATCATAATTTACATGTGAGTGTACCCTTGTGTACACACACAAGTATACACACATACACATATACATTTTTTTTTCGGTATGGAACTTTGGGCTGACATCTTAGAATCAGAATCTTTAATTTAAGCTGTGAAGATCCCAAAATTTTTTCAGAACATCCAGACTATGGTACTGAATAACGTAACTATCCCAAAACTGCCTATATTTCCTTCAAGTCTGAGATTTAGAAGTCAAAATAGAGTCTATCCTTAAACACTTCATAAAACTGAGGATAACGTGTATGTGTGCATACACACAAGTACACGTCTCAGGACTGGAGTTCAGTTCTTAAGGTTAGGGTTATAGGCAACTGAACAGTTGACTTTATTAGGCAGCTGGTCGGAATAGGAAGGAAGAAGTTAGTTCTATCTACTGAAGTGAAGTGAAGTGAAAGTTGCTCAGTCCTGTCTGACTCTTTGCAACCCCAGGGACTATACAGTCCATGGAATTCTCCAGGCCAGAATACTGGAGTGGGTAACCTTTCCCTTCTCCAGGGGATCCTTCAACTCAGGGATCGAGCCCAGGTCTCCCACACTGCAGGCAGATTCTTTACCAGCTGAGACTGGCACTAAGCAAATTCCATCATCTAGTCAAGAATGAGAAGATATAACCATTTTTACCAACATGTAGACAACATACTGGAGAAAGCAATGGCACCCCACTCCAGTACTCTTGCCTGGAAAATCCCATGGACAAAGGAGCCTGGTGGGCTGCGGTCCATGGGGTCGCTAAGAGTCAGACACGACTGAGCGACTTCACTTTCACTTTTCCCTTTCATGCACTGGAGAAGGAAATGGCAACCCACTCCAGTATTCTTGCCTGGAGAATCCCAGGGACGGGGGAGCCTGATGGGCTGCTGTCTATGGGGTCGCACAGAGTCGGACACGACTGATGCGACTTAGTAGCAGCAGCAGCAGCAGACAACATACACAAAAATATACACATATATACTCCTGAAGCTGCTCATTTATTGGGTTGGCCAATACAACACTGCCTCTTTCAGTGCTACTTTGATGTTCATTTTAGCCCACATATACACTTTATTAAGTGTCTAACTGTTCTCTATCCAAATTTTAGAACAAGTTTATTAACAACAAGTGAATCTCAAAATAAGACACTTCACACATGTATGTCACAAAATGAAAACCTGTATAAAATAATTTCCAATATAACTTATTAATACTTTTAAGATATATTCTATTATCTGCTTTATTCCAATGTTGTTTAAAAGCCTGCTATCATTCCTATATAAGTGATCTGTCCTTTCTCTCTGGCTACTTTTAAGATTGTCTTGTTTTGTTTCTAAAGTTTTACTTTTATGTGGTTAGGCATCGATTTATTTCATTTATTCTTCTTGAGATACATTATATATTCAGGATCTGTATATTCATGTTTTTTTCATCAGTTCTGTAAATTTTACAGCCATCATCTCTTTAAATCATGTTCTTTCCTCCATTCTCTCCCTTGGGGGGTTTTGATATAATATATTTTGGACCTTTCATTTCACTCTCCATGCCCCATTTCTCTATTTTTGCCATTACATCATCTCTCTATGTGACAGTTCTGATATGAGGTAATTTCCTCAGGTACATATTTCAGTATGCTAATTCTCTCTTCTACTGCTTCAATCTGCTGTTTTGTCTGTCCTCAGATATAAATTTTTAACTTTTATTTTCTTATTTCTAAGAGTCCCATTTTCTCCCCATTTGATCATTCATAAATGATGGTCTCTTGTTATATTTTTATCTTTGCAAGTATGTCTTTGTTCTTTGGATATTTCATCATACACTAGTTAACCCTGGATTGCCAGGGACAGTTTGATATACTTCTGCTGTGTTTGCATCCTTTCTGGTTTAGTATTTGTCCTAAACAAATTCCCCCAGTATGAGCAACAAATAAGAATGGTCACCTAAGTCTCCTCTGTCTTACATTTTGTATTTGACAGTTCTGGCAGTCATCTTTTCACTCCACCTATTAATTAATGGTTTAGCTGCCTTACTTGTGCTTGGAGAGGTTATATGTCCTTTGACAGGATATGCCTCAAAGGGTATGTTCTTTTACTGGGCCAAGTTTTTCCATAGTGGGAAGGTATTTCAAAATACCAAATTAAAATGTATTTAGAAATCTATATTCAGAAAAAAAATTAAAGCTATTAATAAAAAGCATTTAAGTCATAAAAACATTTGCCTTTTCCTAATCTTAAAATGACCATATATTTTTTCAGTTAAAATCTCATCTTTGTATTAAGCTTCCTTGGTGGTTCAGCCTGGATCTGCCTGCAATGCAGGATACACAGGTCTGATCCTGGAGTCGGGAAGATCCCCCGGAGAAGGAAATGGCAATCCACTCCAGTATCCTTGCCTGGGAAATCTCATGGACAGGAGAGCCTGGTGGGGTACAGTCCATGGGGTCGCTAAAAGTCAGACAAGACTTAGCAACTAAACAACAACAACTTAATTAAAAATCACCATTTTACGCTCTTATTAAACACCTGCAATATGCAAAATGCTGTGGTCCTAAATATTCTAACACAAACCCGGAACTATGAAATTTGAAGACAGATTTTCTGGTAAATAAAATAAAAGCTTTCTACAGATGGTCTTAAGTTTTCTTTTTATTTACTAATCAACATGAGAAACAGGACATCTAAAAAGGCTTTTACGTTCTACCCTTCTTTTAAGATTGATCTTAATTTTCACCAGAAGGCATCCAGTTGGGGAATGAGAAAAGAATTTAACTTATAAGAGATATTTTCTTTCAGAACATTTGTTCAAGATCTCTATAATGAGATTATTACCTTTGAATGCATAGTAAGAACACATCTATTACTATAATATGGTTATGAATAAACCAAAGAAAAATTGATTCATAAACATCTAAAATGTTTTTACGCTGTTGATGTAAAATTATTTTTATTTCTTCATAAATACTAAACATTACAAGAAATCTAAAAGCATTCAGAGACAAATACAAAAGTCTTCAGTGGTTTGTATTTTATAAATATCCATATATCTAACTAGTAAACTTTTCAGGTATTGATTTTGATGTTTATGGAATTATACACTATTAAACATACATGAAGGAGCTTTGTACCAAATAGTTTCTGTATATGAGGCAATTGACTTCACTCAGTGTTCTCTCTCACTTCACTAGATCTTCTGTGCTACACATGTATTGTGTTAGTTCTTGTCAGCAAGACAAGAAATAACTTGATATAGGAGACAAGGGGAGAAAAAGAGATAAAGAGTTTCAGAGACTGGTTATTAGCACCTGCTATTGTCATTACTGGTATTCAAGGTATTGAATATGATCTACTGTTCTTCAACAGAGAAAGGAAAAATAAGAAAAAGAAAAATTACATGACAACTTGCTTGTTAGGAGTAGTTGCCTACAAACAGTCTCTTGATTGCAAAGACATTTAGAAGATCTTCTTATTAAATATAAAAAGAACTTGAAGTCGAATAAAAGTATGACAGAAATATTGCCTTTTCAGGTTAACCTTTGCCAAAGAAATATATTATACAACTTTGTTTCCAACTGAAGCTTTTCTCAAAATAAAGACAGAATTTCAGATGTCACAAGGAAAGAAAAAAGTATATTTATTACTAATAAAACAAGCTGAATAAAATGATTTAGTCATATTTTTCTTTATTCTAGATCTCATACTTTAAAATATCTATTTTTTTTTCACTAAATATATTTTTCATAATGAATCCAAGTAAAGCAGAATTTTTAAAAATTGTTCATCATTGTTAAAAAAAAAAAGTTAAATCTGAATGTAAGTTTTATTTTACTGCTCTTCCCCTGACATGTGAACTTTGATCTTCCCATAGCTGTATTGTCAACATAAATAACTTTAGTAGGACATCATCAGGGGTTGGGAGAAAAAACAGGTTACTGAAACTTATCTTAAGTGTAGCACTTTAAAGAGATTACTTTAAAGGAATCACTGAAGTACTGACCAATAGGAAAGAAAGTAATTGATCTCAAGTTTGAAGGCACATATCAAGTTAGGGAGGACAAATTCCAAGTTCAAATGACTACTTAATCAAATCCATAAAGAAAACTGTGAATATCAACTGAAATTCCTGACACCCAGAATTCAAGTGAGCTTTAGTTGACAGTGAGAATAAATTAAATTAACAAACATTTTCTGTGTTAGTATACAGTTGTTATCTCGGAGTGTGTAATCCCTCATTGTTCTTGCAATTAATTCAAGAACAACCTCTTGAACACTAATTATCTATTTATCTAGCCATTCTCTATTCTTTCACTATAAAACCAATAAACTTGGTTTTAGGTAACCTTGTATATTAACAGCTACCAAATCACTAATCTGTCACTGAAGGCCCTAGGTTTTAAAATTAAAGAGATTCTTATTGGCATTTAGACTATTATCAGAATCCTTTAGCTGTGACAAGATATTAAATAGAGACATTCTTAATCCTGAACCAATAATGCCTGTAAGAGGCAAAAGGATTCCCTCATATGCAATCACTCTGACTTTGAACATTTTCCCTGAATAATTAGAAGAAAAAAACAAAAATTTGTGGATGATATTAGAAATGCATGTTTTGCAAAATGCCTTTTCCCCTCTTCTGGAAAATAAGTTCCTTGAGAGCAAGGCCTTTTGTGTTACAGACACCTAACCGGCTGGCTGTATAGCACAGAGTTAAGCCTTTTTCAATAGATTCTAAGAGAATTGTTAGATGTACTGAATTAATTTCTCTCTTATTCATATAAATAGTACTAGTTTACATATCACCCTTGAGAGAACTGAGACAACAGTCACTCAAATCATTTTCTGTGTTTGATAATTTAGATGAGGAACCTTGGCTAAAATCACCAAAAGTTTATTGAGTTAACAAGGGAAAACATTATCATCTAAAGGACTGAAAGTCTTTTTTCTTAAACCCATTATTAGTGCATTTTTAACTACTCTAGCTTTAAACCCCTTGATGACAAAGAACAATCCTTTCCAATCTTTGTAACTCCTTTAAGGTCTAAGACACTATGATGTAGAGTTCAATTTAGGTAGAAAGCTAGGTATTCAGAACTGAAGACCACTAAATTGAAACAAAATTAAAAGACATTTGCTCCTTGGAAGAAAAGCTATGACAAGCCTAGACAGCATATTAAAAAGCAGAGAGATTACTTTGCCAGCAAAGGTCCATCTAGTTGAAGCTATGGTTTTTCCAGTAGTCATGTATGGATGATAGAGTTGGACATAAACTGAGTGCTGAAGAATTAATTGATGCTTTTGAACTGTGGTGTTGGAGAAGACTCTTGAGATTCCCTTGGACTGCAAGGAGATCCAACCAGTTCATCCTAAAGGAAATCAGCCCTGAATATTCATTGGAAGGACTGATGCTGAAGCTGAAGCACCAATATTTTGGCCACCTGATGAGAAGAACTGACTCATTTGAAAAGACCCTGATGCTGGGAAAGATTGAAAGCAGGAGGAGAAGGGGACAACAGAGGATGAGATGGTTGTATGGCATCACCGACTTGATGGACATGAGTTTGAGCAAGCTCTAGGAGTTGGTGATAGATAGGGAGGCCTGGTGTGCTGCACTCCATGGGGTCACAAAGAATTGCACATGACTGAGCAGCTGAACTGAACTGCATTCCTGTTACCATTACTGGTTCCTATAAATATAACCTGGTTGCCTCATCTCAGGTCCATTAACTTTAAACCCTGCCTTTCAAATACTTATCTCTTCTCTTCTTTTAAAGTCTGCATTATTTCATTTCAAATATTTTTTAAGTTCAGCCTTCTCCAGAATCACTTTTGCTTTCCTCAAACCTCCAATATTTGTGTTATTTCAATTTTTTCTCCCTTTTATTCTTACAATAGAGGATCTTCTAAATCTCACTTGGCTTCTGTGGCCTTTCTAAAAGTTTATAATTTCCTCTACTCCTAATAAAGTATCTTGGACTTGTTATCATGCTAATGTTGTATCATGTAAATGATGTAGTTTCCCTGATGTCTTTGCTACTAATTTAATTTCTCCTTAGACAAAAGTATTAAATGCTACTGAATTCACTTCTAAGTAAATACCCGAAAGGATGGAAAGAAAAAAGGTACTTGCACAACAATGTTCATAGCAGTATTAATAGTCAAAAGATGAAAACAACTCAGGTATCCCTTGGCAGATGAAGAGATAAACTATTGTATATGTATACAATGGAATATTCTTTAAAAATGAATGAATGTGTGATATATGATACAACATGAATCAACCTGAAAATATTAATGCTAAGTGAAATAAGTCAGATAGAGAAGGACAAAAATTGTATGATTCCACTTATATGAGGTCCCTAGAATGGGCAAATTCTGAGACAGAATGTAAAATAGAGGTTACCAGGGGGTGTGGGAAGGAGGAATGGGGAGTTACTGTTTAATGTTCAGAGTTTCTATTTGGGATTTTGAAAAAGTTCTGGAAATCTATAGTGGTGATGGCTATACAGAATAGTGAAGTATTTAATGCCACTGAATTGTACACTTAAAAATGATTAAAGTAGTAAATTTTATCTTGTGTGTATTTTATACAATAAAAAAATCTACTGAAATAATTTTCTTGATGTTCCTAGAGCAGTCCTTTGCTTCACATTAATTTTACCTCTATTACTAAAACAAAAGAAAAAGGAGAAGAAGAACCAACTATCCATACCTTTTTCTCTATTCCCTGTTTATCACTCTCTTTTTAGCTTTCCCCTATTCCTTTTCCCTCTCATTTTTTGAAAAATTAAATAAAATTTAATACGGATACTCAGCATTTTCCACACTTCAGGCACAATGATGTGGATACATATGCACATAGAACTGTTCAAGTCCACATACACACACATGCATGCATGTAAACACTCCCCAATTTAAATCTCCTTAGATTCTTGAAACTGAAAATTTCACAATTCTTCTCCACTTCTTGTTTGATCTTGTCATTCATTTAAATATAAAGGAAAAAGACAATAAGCTTTACATGCAGATAATTTTTATTTCAATTTTTTCTAGATGCCAAATACTAATATCAATTTTAAAAGTTTACCTACACACAAGAAAAGACAGTCAAAAAATTTAGGAGGGAAAGATAAATGCATCAAAAGGATCTCTAAATGATAGTATATAAATTATGGAGTGGCAGAGAAATGATATTCTCAGGAAAAAATGGAGCAGAGTGGAAAGTTACTTTAATCTTACCTACAAAGAACTATAAGACAATTAAATTTATTATTTTAAGAGATGATACTTTCAAGTTTCAAAAAATCATTCTGGTCTTAACTAGAAAGGATAAAGGTAACAGGAGCAATTTATCCTCATGAAGCCCTGAAAAAATCAGGGAAAATTAATTATAAAACAAATTTAGTATATGGAAAATTAGTGATAGATCCCACATACAAAGAACAAAAAGCACATAGTATGTGATATTAAAAGGCAACTGAAGCAGAGATGATAAATGATTTAGAAAAAAAAATCTATTCCTAAATAGAAGGAAGAACGTGGAGTTGTATAAAACAGTAGAAAAGATGGTGGTAGTGAATTTAAGTCAGTTTAGGAGTAAATTGGACTGGACTTAAATAGTAAAGGATTTTCCATTGGTAAGATATGTTTGGACAATAAGTAGGCAACACTTCTCTTGGAAATAAATTTCTGATCAGGATTACAAGACAACAGATGAACACCACCAGTGATTTATTGGATGCACAGAAGTATAAAGGAGGCAATATAAAGGACCAAACAGCAAGTTGCAAGGCTGAGTACATAGGCGATAAATGCAATGTCTCAAGTCAAGTAATTGGGCAGCCATGTGCAACAAATAGGTAGAGAACAGTAGTCAAGCATATTCAGTCAGCAGTCCAACTTAGTGGCACAAGGCAAGTGGAGATAGGTAACAGAAGTGTTAAACAATCTGAACCTACTTATAATATTACAGGCATAGATTGGGTAGGGCAAGATCAGGCAGACAGACAGCATAGCATTTGGAAGGCCACGGTAGAGGAGAATGGTAGGAGAGCAGATAAACAATGTTGGGCACTCTGAAAATGTTAAAATAGCAGATGAATATGTAGTACCAGGCCATTTGCTGATGGACAAAGCACCAGTGAGTGAAGAATGCAAATCATTCAGCAGATAAGTAATGGGGGCAAAAAGTAGAGACAAAAAATCAAAGGCAGTCACACAGGAAGACAGAACAGCAAAGAAGCGATGACAGATCATCAGAAGCAGTTGGGTAGGGTAGTGAAAAGCTGTCAGCAGGAGAACAAAACACCATTCAGGAAAAGATGAGATTAAGAGTGAAGCAGTCTCCTGAATGGAGTGTCTTCCATCTAGGAAATAGTCATCAATAAGCTGCACATGAGAATCCATAAGAGAAACAGCACATAAATGGAGAGAGCAGATGGATCTGAACTCTACTGCCCAGGGATACGAAATGACCCTAGAACATAGATACATAACAATCCACAAGGAAATCAAACAAATGGGATAAATGGGTCCAAGCATTTTTTATGATGATAAAATAAATCAAAACACTAAAAATTATTAATCTGGAAATGGTTGGCTGGGATTGAAGTCTTCGCTTACCCCTTTCTGGAGCCCACAAAATGGGAATGTTGGGAATTTCTGCAGCAGAAAAACAGAAGAGAAAAGGGATTTCTGACTCCCAGTTTGAGGAAAGCAGGTCAACTTTAGGGCTGTACAAACTGGTTCGGGGAAATAGGAACCAGTCTGAACCTTCTCCCTTCCTCAGAATCAAGCCACTCCTGAGGTTTGGGAAAGGTTTAGGAAGCCCTCACCCCATCAATCCCCACAACCTCCCCTTTCACACTTACCTCCAGTGCAAACAGTTTCCAGCAAGGAGGTACTTGGGAAAATTCACTCTCATATTTACACCATGGCAAAATTTCAGGATAGCCAACTAATGGTCCTTCCTGTATAGGCCAGGTTCCTGTTCAAAGGGATCCCTTCCGCCCTTTGTGAGTGAGCAGAGGGGCCAGGTTACTAGAAACCACCTACCTCTTTGAAAGTGGATGAGAAAGGAAGCAGGGGTAGTAATAAAATAAATAGTAGTATTAGTAAGTACCTTGATGATCTCATCAGTTGTCATGAATTTTAATTCCATTAAGATGCTGATGACTCTAAAAAAATAGTATCTTTAGCCCAGACTTCTCTCAACTCCAGATGCACATATTTAACTGCCAGCTTAACATCTCCATTTGGATATCTAAAGGCAGTTAGAAATTTCTATGACCAAAGTAAAACTCCTGATCTTCCTCCTCAAACCTACTCTTCCCACAGTCTTCTCCATTTCAGTAAATGGCAAGCCCATTCTTCTAACTGCCCAAGTCAAAGTCCTGGTATCTACACGGTAGGCACTCAACATATTTGAATCTAACAAGTGTTAGTTTCTATAGGGCAACTCCTTTTTCTTATTAAGTTCTCAGAAAATTCTTCTGAAAAGTTCTGACTTAAATTCTCTGAACACTCTTACACACTATGAGTTTTGAATAACAGAGCAGATGCGTGTACACAGTAGTTAGGAATGTTCTAAAATAGAGGTTGGCTTAAAGCTTAACGTTCAGAAAACTAAGATCATGGCATCTGGTCCCATCACTTCACGGGAAATAGATGGGGAAACAGTGGAAACAGTGTCAGACTTTATTTTTTTGGGCTCCAAAATCACTGCTGATGGTGATTGCAGCCATGAAATTAAAACACGCTTACTCCTTGGAAGGAAGGTTATAGCCAACCTAGATAGCATATTTAAAAGCAGAGATATTACTTTGCCAACAAAAGTCCGTCTGGTCAAGGCTATGGTTTTTCCAGTGGTCATGTATGGATGTGAGAGTTGGACGGTGAAGAAAGCTGAGCGCCGCAGAATTGATGCTTTTGAACTGTGGTGTTGGAGAAGACTCTTGAGAGTCCCTTGGACTGCAAGGAGATACAATCAATCCATCCTAAAGGAGATCAATCCTGGGTGTTCATTGGAAGGACTGATGTTGAAGCTGAAACTCCAATACTTTGGCCACCTCATGCGAAGAGTTGACTCGTTGGAAAAGACCCTAATGCTGGGTAGGATTGGGGGCAGGAGGAGAAGGGGACGACAGAGGATGAGATGGTTGGATGGCATCACCAACTCGATGGACATGGGTTTGGGTAGACTCCGGGAGTTGGTGATGGACAGAGAGGCCTGGCGTGCTGAAATTCATGGGGTCGCAAAGAGTCGGACATGACTGAGCGACTGAACTGAACTGAACTGAACTGAACCACAGCCAATGGGACAAATCTTGCCTGCCACTTGTTTTTTGCATGCCCTGCATTCTAATGGTAATCTTCAAATGTTTAGATGATTAAAAAACAACTCAAAGAAGAGTAATACTTCATGACATGTGAAAATTATGAGAAAGCCAATTTTAGCGTCCATAAATAAAGTTTTACTGGGGGCACAGCAGGGCCCATTTATTGATATCATCATATAGCAGCTTCTGTGACAGGCTGGCATAGTTGAGTAGTTATGATAGAGACTATAAAGCCCACAAAGCCTAAAATATTTATTATCTCTAAATATTTACTTCCTCTAAAGAATAAGTTTGCTGATCCCTCTTCTAAGGTATCTTATATTTAGAAGGCAAACAGTAACAACTGAAGTATGAATAAAGTTAAACTAGAGCATTATTTTTAGTACTGCTGCTACTATTGCACACGATACACCCATGCGGGAAGGTGCATTTATATTAGGATTGGCTTTCAGTATTATATAAAAGCAGATCTCTCATTCCTCTAATTATTAGTATTTAATACTGATAGTGATATTCATTCATCACCCCACAGAGCAGTCTTATCTTAAGGGGCAGGATACACTATAGCCTTGAAAAATACTAGAAAGGAAATATATCAGAAAGGGAAGTAAGTAGGAACCACAAATAGAACTTATATCAAAGTATGCATATCATATAATTAGCCAAACCTCTAAATATCATGTTTAACAACAGTGGGAAATTAGTATAATGTGAACCTCTTTGAATTTCATCAATACGGTTATACTAAAGTGTCCTCTGTTATAATTTAGGTCTCCTATAAATTACAGTGTTGAATGTTTTGAGAGTGTGAGAAACATTATGATAAGATTGCATTTTTTTATGGCAATGCCGCACAGCATGTGGGGTCTTAGTTCCCCAAACAAGGATCTAACCCATGCCCCCTGCATTGGAAGTGGGGAGTCTTAACCACTGGACCACCAGGGAAGTTCCATTTTTACGCAATATTCAAAACTAAGTTATTCTGTCATTGCTTCAAATGCCTACATTTTGCAGAAAAGCATTTAAAAAAATTTTTAAACTATTCAAAATCACCTCCTAATCAAAACTGACCTATCTTCTCCTCTTATAAAGTTTAACCCAGAGGATTATTACATGCAAGAGTAACATATCATATGCTGCAATCAAACTTATAGGAAGGAGTGAAGAGGTAGGGGACAAACACTTAAATTACCCCAATGACATTCATCACTATAATGTTATCTTCACAGAACATTATAATATATTGCATCTTATTAATTGGTCCTTCCAGCACAATCAATTGCTTCTTCTGCATTGTTGCCTTTGATATTTGACGTCTGTGTGTCTCTCTCTGAGAAACTGGTAACATTTCATTTTCAAATGTCATACTTACAACAACTTTACTGCTTCTGTCTTCTCAGCACCTTTTAAAGGAACTTGGATACTTCCTGTAAATTCTCAGTTGTGTGCCTGTTATTAAGATTTTCTGAAATGGTTACTCCCTCTGTTGGATATTTGTCTGTCAGTCTTTAATAGCACCCATGGTCTTCACATGGACATCACCAGATGGTCGACACCAAAATCAGATTGATTATATTCTTTGCAGACAAAGATGGAGAAGTTCTATACAGTCAGCAAAAACAAGACGAGGAGCTGACTGTGGTTCAGATCATGAACTCCTTATTGCCAAATTCAGACTTAAATTGAAGAAAATGGAGAAAACCACTAGGCCATTCAGGTATGACCTAAATCAAATCCCTTATGACTATACAGTAGAAGTGAGAAATAGATTTAAAGGACGAGATCTGATAGAGAGAATGCCTGATGAACTATGGATGGAGGTTCATGACATGGTACAGGAGACAGGAATCAAGACCATCTCCAAGAAAAAGAAATGCAAAAAAGCAAAATGGCTGTCTGAGAAGGCCTTACAAATAGCTGTGGAAAGATGGGAAGCGAAAAGCAAAGGAGAAAAGGAAAGATATACCCATTTGAATGCAGAGTTCCAAAGAAGAGCAAGGAGAGATAAGAAAGCCTCCTCAGCGATCAATGCAAAGAAAGAGAGGAAAACAATACAATGAGAAAGATTAGAGATCTCTGCAAGAAAATGAGAGATACCAAGGGAAAATTTCATGCAAAGATGGGCTCAATAAAGCACAGAAATGGTAGGGACCTAAAAGAAGCAGATGATACTAAAAAGAGGTGGCAAGGATACACAGAAGAACTGTACAAAAAAGATCTTCACGACCCAGATAATCACAATGGTGTGATCACTCACCTAGAGCCATACATCCTGGAATGTGAAGTCAAGTGGGCCTTAGGAAGCATCACTACGAACAAAGCTAGCGGAGGTGATGGAATTCCAGTCGAGCTATGTCAAATCCTGAAAGATGATGCTGTGAAAGTGCTGCACTCAATATGCCAGCAAATATGCAAAACTCAGCAGTGGCCACAGGACTGAAAAAGGTCAGTTTTCATTTCAATCCCAAAGAAAGGCAATGCCAAAGAATGCTCAAACTACCGCACAATTGAACTCATCTCACACGCTAGGAAAGTAATGCTCAAAATTCTCCAAGCAAGGCTTCAGCAATACATGAACCATGAACTTCCAGATGTTCAAGCTGGTTTTAGAAAAGGCAGAGGAACCAGAGATCAAATTGCCAACATCCGATGGATCATCGAAAAAGCTAGAGAGTACCAGAAAAACATCTATTTCTGCTTTATTGACTATGCCAAAGCCTTTGACTGTGTGGATCACAATAAACTGTGGAAAATTCTGAAAGAGATGGGAATACCAGACCACCTGACCTGCCTCTTGAGAAACTTGTATGCAGGTCAGGAAGCAACAGTTAGAACTGGACATGGAACAATAGACTGGTTCCAAATAGAAAAGGAGTATGTCAAGGCTGTATATTGTCACCCTGCTTATTTAACTTATATGTAGAGTACATCATGAGAAACGCTGGGCTGGAGGAAGCACAAGCTGGAATCAAGATTGCTGGGAGAAATATCAATAACCTCATATATGCAGATGACACCACCCTTATGGCAGAAAGTGAAGAAGAACTAAAGAGCTTCTTGATGAAAGTAAAAGAGGAGAGTGAAAAAGTTGGCTTAAAGCTCAACAGTCAGAAAACTAAGATCATGGCATCCAGTCCCATCACTTCATGGCAGATAGATGGGGTAACAGTGGAAACAGTGGCTGACTTTATTTTTCTGGGCTCCAAAATCACTGCAGATGGTGACTGCAGCAATGAAATTAAAAGACGCTTACTCTTTGGAAGGAAAGTTATGACCAACGTAGACAGCATATTAAAAAGCAAAGACATTACTTTGTCAACAAAGGTCCGTCTAGTCAAGGCTATGGTTTTTCCAGTAGTCATGTATGGATGTGAGAGTTGGACTATAAAGAAAGCTGAACACCGAAGAATTGATGCTTTTGAACTGTGGTGTTGGAGAAGACTCTTGAGAGTCCCTTGGACTGCAAGGAGATCCAACCAGTCCATCCTAAAGGAGATCAGTCCTGGGTGTTCACTGGAAGGACTGATGTTGAAGCTGAAGCTCCAACACTTGGGCCACCTGATATGAAGAGCTGACTCATTGCTAAAGACCCTGATGCTGGGAAAGATTGAGGGCAGGAGGAGAAGGGGACGACAGAGGATGAGATGGTTGGATGGCATCACCGACTCGATGGACATAGGTTTGGGTGGACTCAGGGAGTTGGTGATGGACAGGGAGGCCTGGCATACTGCGGTTCATGGGGTCGCAAAGAGTCGGACACGACTGAGCGACTGAACTGAAGTGATGGTCTTCCCAAGTTCCAGCATGAGGAAATAATACTAGTAAAATTACGAGAATAATTGCAAAGTTTATTTCGTTATTTGAATCAATTTTCTTACTCCCTATCGGTTTCCTTTTAGGCATGGCAATAACATGAAGTCACAGATATTCTGCTCTAATTCAGTGATATAATTCTAAGAAGCTCAGAGGACTTGACAGATATAAGTCATCATATGACATTTTGTGTGAAAAGCGACTTTAAGTCTTTCTCATGGATGAAGATCTAATAAGGGAAGATGAATTCACATTCTTGATTTCAGACAATAAGAAAGGAAACTTCTGAAATCTTCATTCCTGAAACTATATCTCTAGATAACACACCTTTAGTATTTTATATTAATATTTGCAAAATATTTAATGATGTTTTCTTGTCAATGTCTTAGCATATACTTTACAGAACTATCCTAGTATGCCGGCCTCTGTTCATTTTATGGGAGTAGATTGTAAAAGGGTGAAGTAGAACACTGATTTCAAGGTTTTATTTCTCTGATAAATTCAAGGTAAAAATAAATATTTAGCATGTCATCTCTGCTGCTTTTTCCTTTCCCACAACTATTCTATTGTATACCTTAGGTCCTATCTTGCTCGATTTTTTCCCCAGAGAAAAATTCTGTCAATACTTACTCAACCATTATCTTTTACTGTGTAAGCTAAAGTTCTATTTAGATTATAGGTAATAATAGGAAATATTTGTGTAGTAAACAAATGTTGCTTTTGGTGTTTTACTTACATTAACCTACATAATATAACTACCCTATGAAGTAGGTACACTTATATTCTCCATTTTACACATAAGAAAAATGAGTAAAGCAAGTTGTGAAAGGTTATACACTAGTAAGAGGTGAATCAAAGATTCAAATTCAAGTTGTCTGAGCTCTTAACCACTATGTTATGCTGCCTCACAAACAGTTATATGAGCAATGCTACTTTTCTAGTGAAAGCTTTAATTAGACATAGAATTTACCATAAAAAGTATATTTGTACTCATTTGCTTACTGATTGATCTCTTTTCCCCATCAGGACCCCCCCTAAAAGCTGAGAACATGTTCTGATGCAGAGTAAGCATACAATTAAGAAATGTACTTAAGGGAAAAATGAAGACAGGATTTCATTTATGGGTTCTTCATATACGAAATGTTTCTTTTTTCCTTATGCTTGAAATTCCTAAATCCCCACCTCAAAGAGCAATGTTCGCTTCACTCTGCCGTGTTGCTATGTGGAATAGGGGCCTAACAACACAGGATTTTTAAATGCAGCGTCACCTCTTGCTCTAATCATCTAAATGGTTTAATGTTATACCAGTTACTTCTCAATTGGGATAATTATACTAAGGAGCTTTTCCTTTTAATGTATAAATAAAACAGAGGGTGAATGTCTTGGGTAAGGGGGCAGATTTGGACTTACAAGTAATTAGAATTACACAAACAAGGGACTCTCACATGAAAGAATATGCGATTGAGGTGTTCACACAAGGTCTGGCTGGGAATGATAAAAGGGTCACGTTAGGACTTTTAACACAATGGCTTTTGAATTCTCCTCAAACTCTGAGATACTGTGATTTCTCTATTATTATATAGTGATTTTATATAAAACATTAGGCCAACTCAAGGATAAGACACAGCACTGACAAAAAAAAAAAATCCATGATAAAAAAATTTTCTCGATGTCTTGATTATCAGACACATGCTATGTGCTAAGTTGTTCTGTCGTATCCAACTCTTTGTGGCCTCCTGGACCGTAGCTCGCCAAGCTCCTCTGTCCATAGAATTTTCCAGGCAAGAATACTAGAGTGGGTTACCATTTCCTTCTCCAGGGGACCTTCTGGACCCAGGGATTCAACCTGAGTCTCTTAGGTCTCCTGCATTGGCAGGAGGGTTCTTTACCATTGGCACCACCTGGGAAACCCTGGATTTTAAGTATTGACTGAAAAGGTTTCTGAACAACAAAACTGGAACTTGGTGCTTCACAGCAGTTTACATTTTACATACAAATAACGGTACTAGGTTTGTAGCTTACATCAGGACTCCAAAAAACAAAGCAAAAACCAGGGCATAGAAACAATCTTCAAAAATACTGATGCTAGTCTTATTGGGGAATGTACATTTGAGTAAGTGCCAGTTTTCAAAAGGATCTACTTATAGAAAGCTTTGATGACATGATTTTATGGCATGTATTTGTTGATAGTTGTCCTGTGAATTTTGGCTTCTAAGGAATCGCTGTTGCTGTTTTTCATCTCCAGAGACAGTACTACTCTAACTGTTCTAAGAAAGAGATTAAAATAACATAGTTCCAGTTTATCCATCCTTCTTTGTAAAGTGAATCCTCTGCTCTAGCCAGGAAGATTTTCTTAATTTTATCTTTCTCATAGCTTGATCATACATTTCCCTTTCTTTCTTACTCCCATCAGTAATGTCTTCTCTCCAAATCTAAGTTCTATTTCTCTCCTTCAATTTTAGCTTAAATTCTACTTGTACAAAAATTTCACTGATTGCTCAGTTCTCTCTTAATCTTTCCCTTTAAAGAATTTTTTTGGTCTAAATTGGCTGAACATTTCTGGTACTAAGTTTATATTGCTTTGATTTGTCAGGTGACTATTTTAGGAATACACATAGTTTAGCATTTATTCAATAAAGCCTAAGATGCTTGATAAATACTTGTTAAATTGAACAAAGACTCTAAATGTTTTTTAGCACACTGGTAGGTCATAAATGTGCCCAAGCTCTAAGACATATACTACTCAATATTAGATAATGCACAATACATATAAACTCCAGATAAAAAGGACTATTACTAACAACTATCCTGAATGCTACATATTTGGGCCATTTCAAGCCATAGTCCAAAAATTTTAAACTTAAAGAGGAACAAAATAAATAGATTCAGACAGGATATCAGGAGAGGTACTTAATGCAATCACTCGTAATCCACATATAATATAAACTGTAGACATTCTTATTCTCATTCATTTGCCCATGCCCTAAATTAGTAGTGGGAAAATTAAGGACTAACATCCTTAATTTTTAGACATATCCATCAGGTATGTTAATAGCTAACAACAGGTATCAGAGTACAATGATTAGCAGCAGAAATACTTCGGATTATCACATTAAATTAGAGGTAATAGGTAATATTATTAATTAAATGTGGAAGAAAAAAGTAAAGGAAAAAAAGGACATTTAATGAGGATCTACAAAGATGCCAGGCTTTACAAGAGATCCTTTTACATGCATTATTGTCACTTACTAGCTTGGATAACCCTGGACCAGTCAATTAATTGATTTGTCCCAGTTTCTCCATATTTAAAATAGATACAACACTAGGCTCAATGGTTGTTTTGAAGACTAAATGAATTAAAATTAAATGAGTTTAAAATAGCTCCTGACACATAGTAAGTGCTATATACATTTGCTAATTATTATCATTGACTACTTTTATTATCTCAATTATTAGAAGAAACAACCTGGAGAGGTGTGCATTAGCTAACTGAGTGGATGAGTAAACTGAAGTCAGAACAGTTTAATTTGCTTTAATTTCATAATTAGTTAGTGGTAGAAGTAAGATTCAAAGTCAGGTCTGTCTGACTCTACAGTGTTAGTATTTTATTTATATATATATATACACACACACACACACACATATATATATATGAGAAAGATACATTACATCCCAACATATTTAGACAAAGGTAAGACATAAAAACATATTTCCCACATCCAGAACTATTTCAAAAAAATAAGAAAAAGAGATCCCCCAAAACCCATAAAATATAACCTTATTTGACAATAAAGGGACAGTATATTTTTTTGAATCTGGTTTTTTAAATTTCCAGTATAAGTTTCTAATATTCTGCTTTCTTACCAATTTCATATTGTTTAGTTATCCTATTTATACAGAACAATTTTAATCTCAAAATTTTATTGTAGTATGGTTACTTTTAGTTTTATCATGTATAATAGGTACTTTACTTTAGTCATAACAATTTTAGAATTAAAAAATAAATATTCATACAGTTCTACAGTATTAGTATATGATATTTTAGGGAAATAATCTTTTCTAGAGATATTGATATGTACTTGAAATCAATTATATAATTTAAATGACCTGAAGAGGGATCAAATTTTCTTTCAAAAACAGAAATTATTATGGGACAGGATGTTTTGCTATGCCTCTGCTATAATGTAAAAGAGTTCTTCTGATCCTTAAAATGTTCAGTATTAACTATAAGGTGGTACTTTTAAATGTAGATTTTTCACAAGTAACAAATTAAGAATAATTAACTCAGTAACTCAGGTCAATTATGTCTCTTTCCTTTTATTTACACAGTATTCTTGTTTTTTAAGCATTACAATGTAAGAAATGATTAATGACCACATACAATGATAGCTGTCATAGTATACTCGCAGCTAAAGTTATGAAATATATAAATATTTGTAGAAAGGCTTAGATAGCAATCTGTTCCAAATAAACATAAACACTTTAAGCTATAAACAAAATATGTGCTGTGAAGTTCATAATCTTTTCCTAGAAATTCATCCTTTGTACCAGATTATTTTATCGCTGTCAGAGTTAGTCATTTTGTCAGATGCCTCTTCACTTCCAAAATGAACCATCAAAACCCTTTTAAATGAATATCTTTTACATCAAACTTACAATTTCCTGACATTTTGTAATTCTTCCTTTAGTTGGATTACTTCATAATGATAAATTTGATCAGGACACTTTTTAGGAGGTACTACTAAGAAAAAGATTTAAGAGTGAAACAGTGTTTAACAAATCCAATAATTTGATCAATTTTGAAAGTTCAAAATTTTATAAATTATTTATATGAGGGATCTTTTATTTTTATTATTCTATATTGTCTACTGAAACAATGGGGCAATACACTTTACTGTGGAAGAAAAGTGTTCTTTCCTTGCTCCTTCTAAGATTAAACATTTAAGAAATGAACCTCAACATCATTTCAAATTACTAAAGAACAAATGGTAAAAATGAATTTAAAAAGTCAGCCTAAAATGTGAATAAAGATGATTAATTTTCATCTAACAGACCAGAGGTTGGCAAACTTTTTCCGCAAAGGATCAGACAGCAAATATTTTAGGCTTTGCAGGTCTATGTGGTTTTCATTCAACTATTCTATTCTGCTATTGTAGCCATAGGCAATAGGTCAATGAAGGAGTGTGACTATGTTCCAATAAAATTTCACTTATGGACACCGAAATCCAAATTTCAAATGGCTCTCATATGTCACAAAAAATCATTTTCCTTTTGATTTCTTTCAGTCATTGACTGAAAGAAATCAAAATACGCTCTTAGTTCACGAGTCATACAAAAAAATACACAACGGGCTTAATTTGGCCTATGGGCTATAGTTTGCTGACCCATGCAATAGATTGAATTGAGAATAGGGATCATGTCTTATTCATTTTTTAACTCCAGCACCCAGCATGGCATCAGACACATATCAAGGATTAAAAATAAAAAATCTGATAAATGAATAAATAAATGAGACTTAAGATGCATGCTAGGATCTTATTTAACTCTTTAATTCATAACCATAATAATATATTACTATACAACCCTTTACTCTGGTATAGCTTAGCACTATGAAAGTGCTAAAACTTAATTTACCTAACAAATATTAAATAGTGCAATATTTTCTAATTTACCAAAACATAATATCAAACATTTCTTTGTAATCATATAGATGTTCTTTTTAAAACAAATGCTTCTTAACCTTTTATTTTCTTCTAGACTTTAATTCTAAAAGACTTTCACTTTACCTCACTTATACATCCTTAATTATACTTTTACTTTTTAAGAATAATGAAAGACTCTTCATGTAATAATACCTATTTTGGATATATAAACTTTTAAGTGATAGTGGAACATGAAGATATAATACTTTGTATACCAATGAGTTCTTATTTTCTATATAACTATATAAAATTCTATTACTAGCATTTCATCAATGTCAACAGATTATCCAACCTTTATCAGTTCACAGAAAATGCAATATATTACTAAAAAATAAGCTTTTTATATCAAATAAAACTCTAAAAAGTTGTACAGTAGGGATTATTATGTTACTTTATGTAAGCTTTGATAATATCTCATGTTTAGAGGAAGGGAGGGAACCAGCAGGCATGTGACTATCAGATGAACCACATTCTAAGATATGGTGCCAAAAAGCAGAAACAAATTCATAATTTAGAAAAGTCAATTCTGATTGCCTTAATCCTATAAAATATATAAATAAGATACACTTTACTGAAGCTGCTATTCCATTTTTCTGGTAATAGATCTGGATAAGTCTATTAAACGTTTCATTTTCTCTCAGGTTCATATCCAGTGATAATAACTTTAGATTGCTTTATTTTAATCATTCAATTTAGCATTTTTCACCTTCCCTTTTTTTTTAAACCCACAAACAATTTGTACTTTGTGTTTGTAGATCAAACTAATTACTGACAATTAATGACTTACGGGAGAAATTTTATATTATTTTACCCTCATCACTAATATCTGTGTTTTCCGTCAATAACTTCTGGTTCTATTTAAAAAGATTTGCAAACAGTTGTATATAGGCACATATGGTTTATCAACAGGTTTCCCATTTTAGGTACAATTATCTAAGACAAATAAGATAAAGACAAGTAACTATATTACTACAGGCACAAAATTATATTTCAGGATTACTAGCTGACATCCCAGTGCTATGTTTTAGGTATTACAAGAATTGCAACTATTTAAAGATTAGAAGAAATTAGTAAAATTATTTTTGAGTAGTCAGATGGCTTTTACAGTTATTTTTCAAAGGCTTAACAGTGCTACAGACTTTTGCTGTCGATAACCATGCTCTCTGTGTATGTGAGTGTGTATGTGTGTGTGTGTGTGTGTGTGTAAAAATATGAAATAAAGTAAATCCATTAAAGATCAAGATATTTACAATCAGGTAAGTCACTTGTTTTCAAAAATAGATATTAGGGAAGACATAATTACATGTATTTTAAACTCATTAAAAACAACCCTAATACAAATTTTAGCCAGTGATTGCTATAGGCATATACAAATATAAGAGCATATCTAGGGTTTTCTGAAAAACTTCAATGAAGAACAAAGGACCTCTCAATTTCTGATATAATGTCATATACAAGGTAATGGAAAGACACAGACTCTTGTCAACAGCAAAAAAAAAAAAAAAAAACCACCGTTGGGGGCTAAATCTATACTGCTGCTGCTGCTGCTAAGTCGCTTCAGTCGTGTCCGACTCTGAGCAACCCCATAAACGGCACCCCACCAGGCTCCCCGGTCCCTGGGATTCTCCAGGCAAGAATGCTGGAGTGGGTTGCCACTGCCTTCTCCATAAATCGATACTAGAATGACAGAATTTCAAGACCTCTGGCTTATATGAAGAGAGAAAAGATAAAATATGAAGCTTACTATATCAAAATATTTAAAAATTTAAGAAGGTCACAAAGACTGCATGGATAATACTTCAGTATTTGCCTGTTTTTGTCCATTTGATATTTATATATAAAAAATACCACAAATTTGTCCACTTTGGTAGTTATGTAATGACTAATAAAAAAAAATTAACCCTTAATTAACTAAAAGATAAAAATATCTTTTAGTATTCTTAGCAAGAATAGTTCTCATTGAATCGTCATAGCTACCCTGATAGATAGGCACGTTCATTTCCCTCACTTTACTGGAAACTGAGGTACATAATGGCTTAATGACTAGTCTATGGTCACCGCGTCGTAAGTGGCAGAGCCAGAATTTAAAAGCTTAAATTTGCATCCTAGTGTTCTGGGATAAACTTGAAACTCTAGGGAATACAAAATACTTTGTGATGCAAATTATTTTCTCACAATTAAAAATAATATTGTTAACTGGTTATGAATGAATTCTATGGTAACTTTTTTCTACTTTTATGATATAAAAATAATATTATGAAAATATCAAACCATTACAACAACAATAGGGATATATAAAACAAAAGTTATTTACTTGAAACACTTAACACAACACTTAAACTTCAAAAATTAAGTTCTTCATATATGTAGGTGATTTTCTCACAAACAAAACATAAACACACCTCTAGAGGAGATGGCTTATCTCCAGTTTTATCTTTTTAAGTTAGTCTCACAGTTTAAAAGAAATGAAAAAATTGGCCAAAAGATCATTTCCCCTAAGGACTCAAGAGCTATGTAAGAATGACTTCTTTTTTTTTTTTAATTAATTTATTTATTTTAGTTGGAGGCTAATTACTTCACAATATTGTAGTGGTTTTTGCCATACATTGACATGAATCAGCCATGGATGTACATGTGTCCCCCATCCTGAACCCCTCTCCCACCTTTTTTAAGTACTGGAAGGTAACAATCTCCCAACACAACTCTATTCTGATTGCTTTAAAAACAAAACCATTATATTTATAAGCCTAGCTATAATAATATTTCCAAAATTTCTGTGATTTTTACATAGGAAAATAGAAATTATTTTATAGTTTGTTAAAACAATTTACATTTTCACATACTAGAGCAGTGGTACCCATAGTCTGGAAGCATGGTCTATGGGCCAGCAACATGTGCATTACCTGGGGCCTTACCAAAAACACAAATTCTTGGGACCCACTGCAGATTTACTGAATCAGAACACTGTGGGTAGGATGCAACAGTCTGTTTTACCTTTGATGGGGGTACAGGCTAAAGTTTGAAAACTCCTATATTAGAGTAAGTAGGACAATAATTATTTAATAGGTACAGAGCAAAAATATCTTGCTCTGAATAAGACAGTAGACACAGTGGGATACTGACTTGAAAATTAAAAAAAAAAAGAAACAAAACAAAACAGCTAACAGTAAGTTGGAATTCAGCCAAGAAACATTTTTTTGGAAAGTGAATGAAACACTGTCTAAGTATGAACATAAGTCTGCATATTACTCTAAAGTTACAGCTGAAGTTTATGGCTGCTTTAAAAAGACTTTTCCCCTTGTATCACTGAGTGCTGTCTATTCTTCATTCTTTCCCTTTTTTTTTTTTCCTGTGCAAGGTTGAAGGTGATTCTTAAGGCATAGCCTAGATACTAATTTTGTTTCTTGGCTTATCAAATTCTGCATTTGAATTCACATTTAAAATTATGGAATATATAACTTTCTCATCAAATACTATAAAATTGGTATAAATATGCTATTATAGTCATTCTACCTGAGACCAATGACAAGGATATCTAAAGAAAAAAGGAATCAGATACATTTTCAATTACATTAACACAGCACATCAGACCAGATGCCATGCTGAGTCAGAGTTCTGCTATCACCTCCTTTAGCAATATATGCCTGAAATTCAGCCAATACCACAGACCACTGAGCAAATGCAAGATTACCTTCTGGACCAGTTCAATCTTCCTCATTTTAGATAATATCTAGTTTAAGCCAAAAGAAAAGAAGTCAAGAAACTTTAAAAAAAAAAAAATAAATATTCAACCACTGCAAGATGTTCACATTCTTAGAACCACAGATGTCATTCCTGTCTAGCAAAATTACAAAAACCATACAAAAATAATTAAAAGGATTAAAAATAACATGAATAGTCTACTTCTTGATATCAGAAAAGTTATACTATCTCACCTCTGGAGTGACATCTCGTGGTGCAAACCCTGTTCCTCCAGTTGTTAATATCAAATTAAGTTCCTTTTCATCACACCAATCTATCAGGGTTTCCTGAAAGAAAATGATAATATTGTCACATGCAGAAGGACTTGCTTGCCTACTCAAAACATCCACATACTGGAATACTTTGTGTTCAGTGAGGAAACAGATTCAACACTCATGAGAAAAATCTGAAGCACAATTCATGGAACAGTCCCACTATTAATTAAAAGACACTGCAGTTTGGGGTATTTATTTTATTGATCATAGAAAATGAAGATGCAATCATCGAATTCTTGAAAGTAAATGAAACACAGTAAACAGCATAAATATTTTATAATTAATGCTCATTATGTATTTAAATAGGATGTCTGAAGATATTTTCAGCCATTCAAAATATATTCGGGTTAAAAAAATTGAGCACTGTGTGTTAATTAAATGATGTCACTATTTAATAAGTATAGCAATCCTGTCAGGTAAATATTCATACTTCAATTTTACATTTAAGGAAACAGACTTATTCATTTTTTTTCCATTAATGGACTCAGAGAAATCAAGAGATGTACTTGCTCATGGGCTCACAAACTAGAAGGGGAAATATTTACAATTTAAACTTAGATCTGTTGGACCATCAACACATGTTCCTCTATATTCTGCCTATATTCTGCCTATGAATGACTCAATATTTTTTTTCTTTCGGCTAGTTTCATGTTGTTTAGGAAAGTTTTACATTTTTCAGAATTTATTTTACATAGTTGCCCTAAAGGAAAGGTGTAGGAATAAATGATTGCTTAAAGTTACTTTTTCCCCAACACCAACACCAGGACACTTAGTTGAGATTAGAGTTACATACCACAAAATTCTGCAGTTGGTAGAGACCTTGGCAGATTTGCCTCTTCAATTTACAGAAAAGGCAATGTGGTTGAATAATTTACTCAAAGTTACCGGTTAATTTTGTAAAGAATGGGACAAAGATCTCTGCTATAGAGGATCTCTCTTTCTATTGTTAGTTCTATTCATCCATCCTGCATTTTAACTATGAACTGCTCATTTAAATTGTAATTAAATACTTGCTCTGGTATTTCACTGTTTCATTTCCTTTATACAACCCAGTTCCAAAATTTAATAATACAATTAAATCATTTATGTGTTGATAATCAGATGTGAAACACCAGTAACAAGCTGATAAAATGTTAGTTGCTCAGTCGTGTCCGACTCTGCAACCCCATGGACTGTAGCCCCCAGGTTCCTCTGTCCATGGAATTCTCCAGGCAAGAATACTGGAGGAGGTAGCCATTCTCTTCTCCAGGGAATCTTCCTGACTCAGGGATCAAAGTCAAGTTTCCTGTATCGCAGGCAGATTCTTTACCGTCTGAGCCACCAGAGAAGCCCTAACAGGCTGATATACATATACATATGTGTATATATATACATAAGTAAATAAGTAAGGCTGATACTTATATGCAAAATACAATATTCTCAGTTCTCAAATTCATTGGTAACACAAAATGCAGGATAATTATTCAGAAGGACAATTTAAGATTTGTAAATGATTTTTTTCTTATTCTCACTCATACCCCTGATATAGTTACAATTTTGTTCTGAGGAAAGCTCACATACAAATTATCAATGGTTATTGTAATAAAGGTGATTATGTGGTACTTGCATAAATCAGTGTTTATTTAAGAATTAGAAAAGCAAAAATATCCATCATTCCAGTGTACAACCAAAACTGAGAACCAGTTAAGAATATGTTCAAGTATTTGAAAAGTAATATTTTGTTGTCCAAAGTAGCTGTGTGATGTACAACAGTTTCAACTAAGCAAAAATTTTATTAGGACTTCGGACTTTTTAAGAGAAACTAGCAATCTTATCATTCATGCAACTGGTCTCCAAAACAGAAGGATTCCTCATCAATCATTAACAGAGAAGATGAATATTCCAGGCATCTAGTATGATTTATTTATTTAACATATTAATTCATTTATTTAACAAGAGAATATTTCAGGGCATACTTTTATTCAGGCACTTCATTAGATAACAGGTTTGCAAAGATGAATAAGCTACAATCCCTGGCCTAAAGGGTTTAGTTCGAGTTGCTCTGAGTATGCAGTCGTGAAGATTTTTGCTACTAAAAGTATCACCTGTTTCACTGAGAGCTTGCTAGAAATACAGAATCTCAGGTCCCATTCAAGACTTACTGATTCAAGATTTGCATATTTAGAAAAACTCCTCGAAATGCTATTTGCACATTAAACTGGACAAAACTATGCTTTCTAACCATGTACCATTCAGAATATCATGAATCTTTTCTTCTATCATGTTAGATCACCTGAAAGCGATTTATCTTGTCACATTTTTCTCTGCACCTAAAAGATACCTTTCATTTTGAAATATATTTGAATATTTGGCTACTACCAGGTAGAAAGTCATTGAGGATTTCTACATTAACCATCATTATGAAAAATTCCTCTGCATATGCTGCAAAATTGAAGCTAAAGGCATTTTCTATTTTTAATGATTATTTTCCATTACATAAAATGCGTTTCTTTAAAAACTTACTGCCTTGAACTTATAGGTTAGCATAGTAGAATCGAGTTGCATTAAAGAAATTCTGCCTCTCCATAACTAACAGAAATGAACAAAAAGAGTAAAAACTAGAGGAAAAAAACTTCTACCAGCAATGATCACATAGGAAAAAACATACAGCTTTATGTCACAAATCTCAAAAGTTGTGGTTAATGACAGAAATAAAATGTGTTTGAGACATATAGGCTGAGACTCCTAATGCTGTTTGTGCTCCCAAAAGTCATAATGGCGATCAAAATCATAAAAATTCTCACTAGTAACTTCAAATCAAGAGAGATGTAAATTGAAAGAAATGATTTTTTTCATCTTAAAAGCAGCTGCTGAGAGAAACAAATGAAACGAGCGGTGAAATTTCTGTGATCAGTTTGAATGTTCCAGGAACAAATGCACACTGAATCAGGGAACCAATCTGAATCTGAGTAATCCATTGTTCAGTCACTAAGTGGTGTCCAACTTTTTGTGACTCCATG
The DNA here is from genome assembly GCF_054371585.1 of Giraffa tippelskirchi. NCBI lineage: Eukaryota > Metazoa > Chordata > Mammalia > Artiodactyla > Giraffidae > Giraffa > Giraffa tippelskirchi. Next base: position 139,017,451 of record NC_137281.1, on the reverse strand, counting down.
AACCGTAGCATATAGGCTCCTCTGTTCTCCACTCTCTCCTGCAATTTGCTCAAATTCATGTCCACTGAGTCGGTAGGTAATACCATCTAATCATCTTATCCTCTGCCACCCCCTTTTCCTTTTGCCTCCACTCTTTCCCAACATCTCCAATCTTTCCTAACACGGGCTGCTTCCCTAGTGGCTCACTGGTAAAGAATACGCCTGCAATGCAGGAAACCTGGGTTTGAACCCTGGGGCGGGAAGATCCCCTGGAGAAGGGAAAGGATACCCACTCCGGTATTCTGGCCTGGAGAATTCCATAGTCCATGGGTGGCAAATAGTCGGACACGACCGAGTAACTTTCACTTTGCAATCTTTCCCAACATCAGGGTCATTTCCAATAAGTCAGCTCTTCAAGGCTGTATATTGTCACCCTGCTTATTTAACTTATATGCAGAGTACATCATGAGAAATGCTGGGCTGGAGGAAGCACAAGCTGAAATCAAGATTGCCGGGAGAAATATCAGTAACCTCAGATATGCAGATGACACCACCCTTATGGCAGAAAATGAAGAGGAACTAAAGGGCCTCTTGATGAAAGTGAAAGAGGAGAGTGAAAAAGTTGGCTTAAAGCTCAACATTCAGAAAACTAAGATCATGGCATCTGGTCCCATCACTTCATGGCAAATAGATGGGGAAACAGTGGAAACAGTGGCTGCCTTTATTTTTCTGGGCTCCAAAATCACTGCAGATGGTGACTGCAGCAATGAAATTAAAAGACGCTTACTCCTTGGAAGGGAAGTTATGACCAACTTAGATAGTATATTAAAAAGCAGAGACCTTACTTTGTCAACAAAGGTCCGTCAAGTCAAGGCTGTGGTTTTTCCAGTGGTCATGTATGGATGTGATAGTTGGTCTATAAAGAAAGCTGAGAGCCAAATAATTGATGCTTTTGAACTGTGGTGTTGGAGAAGACTTTTGACAGTCCCTTGGACTGCAAGGAGATCCAACCAGTCCATTCTAAAGGAGATCAGTCCTGGGTGTTCATTGGAAGGACTGATGTTGAAGCAGAAACTCCAATACTTTGGCCACCTGCTGCAAACAGCTGACTCATTGGAAAAGACCCTGATGCTGAGAAAGATTGAGGGCAGGAGGAGAAGGGGATGGCAGAAGATGAGATGGTTGGATGGCATCACCAACTCAATGGACATGGGTTTGGGTGGAATCCGGGAGTTGGTGATGGACAGGGAGGCCTGGCGTGCTGTGGTTCATGGGGTCGCAAAGAGTTGCACACGACTGAGCGACTGAACTGAACTCGCATCAGATGGCCAAAGTATTGCATTGTTGGCTTCAGCATTAGTCCTTCCAATGAATATTCAGGGTTGATTTCCCTAAGGACTGACTGGTTTGATCTCCTTGCAGTCCACAGGACTCTCAAGAGTCTTCTGCAGCACCACAATTCAAAAGCATCAATTGTTTGGCACTCAGCCTTCAGTTCAGTTCAGTTCAGTTCAGTCGCTCAGCCTTCATTATGGACCAACTCACGCTGTACATGATTACTGGAAAAAACCACAGCTTTACTATACGGACTTTTGTCAAAAAAGTGATGTCTCTGCTTTATAATACAGTCTCTAGGTTCATCATAGCTTTTCTTCCAAGGGGCAAGCATCTTTTAATTTCGTGGCTGCAGTCACTGTCCACTGTACACAGTGATTTTGGCGCCATCTGTCACTGCTTCCACTTTTTCCTCTTCTATTTGCCATGAAGTGATGGAACCAGATACCATGATCTTAGTTTTTTGAATGCTGAGCTTCAAGCCAGCTTTTTCGCTCTCCTCTTTCACTCTCACCAAGAGACTCTTTAGTTTCTCTTCACATTCAGCCATTAGAGTGATATTATCTGCATATTTGAGTTTGTTGATATTTCTCCCAGCAATCTGGATTCCAGCTTGTGATTCATTCAGCCTGGCATTTCACATGATATACTATACTCTGCCTATAAGTTAAACAGCAAAGTGACAATATAAATCCTTGTTGCACTCCTTTCCCAATTTTGAACCAGTCCATTTTTTTCATATCTGGTTCTAACTGTTGCTTCTTGACCCACATGCAGGTTTCTCAGGAGACAGGTAGGGTTGTCTGGTACTCTCTCTTTAAGAATTTCCACAGTGATCTACATAGTCAAAGGCTTTGGCATTTCACACCCCTTCATGGATCACAGCTTTGTTGTGGCAAATGGCCTTACATAACTCAGTGAAGCTATGGGCCATGCCAGGCAGGGCCACCCAAGACAGACGGGTAATAATGAAGACTTCTGACAAAACATGGTCCAATGGAGAAGGAAATGGCAACCCACTCCAGTATCCTTGCCTGGAAAACCCCATGGATAGTATGAAACCCAATGCTATACTCACATAATAGTAAGTTAAACCCTATTTAGGTAGAAAACTTCTATTACTGGACATTTAATAAAACCTCACAGAGAAAAAAGACAATTCCAACAAAGATCATATATAGTCTCTGGTTCCTCACTTCCTCTATTTTTCTTTGTGCAAGTCTGTCCAGATCTGATATAGTTTCTAGGTTTGTCATAGCAATGGTTTATGAAATAAGCTCATATTGAGGACTGGATGTTGTTCAAGAAGGTTTTCTTTTTTTTTGATAACCATATAATAAACAGAAATTTGAAGGCATGTAGAAGGTCGTTAAAAGGAAATATAACAATGCTAACATCCTTTGTCTAAGGTTTAGAAAGTTAAAACTATGACTGTAAGCTATTAATGATTTTCCTATTTATTTTTTAACTTTAGAGATCTCAGTTTAGCAAATAATATCTCTAGTAATATGCCTTTTCTATACACTTTCTTTCGCCTCTGTTTAAATGAAATAAAATGCTATTTTGTATTAGCTTTAGAGAATTATTATAAATTCATATAGCTATATCTTTTACTCAATTAAGCATTAATCCATCCATTCTTATCTATAATGCAGGCATAGAAAGGTTTGAGGATTTTTTATAATTAATCTTAATAATGGTTATTTCTGGGTAATCAGAATTTTGAAGTGCATTTTACTTTTTTACTCCCATTTTAATTTTTTGCATTTTTTGAATTTTTCATAATTTGCATGTATTTTTAAAAATTAAAGAGATTTTTTAAAATTGAATTTTCTGTCGTGTATCAGGAACTAACATGGAGTTGTAGGTCAATTATACATAAAAATCAAGCAAACTTAAAGAAAAAGAGATCAGATTTGTGGTTAACAGAGGCAGGAGGTGGTTAGAAGAGGAACTGGATGAAAGTGGTCAAAAGATACACGTTTCCAGGCATAAAATAAATACTAGGGATAAAATGTACAACATAACTGTAACAAACACTGCTATACATTATATATGAAAGCTGTAAATCATAAGATTCCTTATTACAAGGCAAATTTTTTTCTATTTCTTTAACTTATCTATTCACTAAACTTATTGCGGTAATAATTTCATGATAAATATGTAAGTCATATTATTATGCTGTACACTTTAAATTTATACAGTGCTGTATGCCAATTATATCTCAATAAAACTGGGGGAAAAAATGGACTCTTCTGGTATTAGTTCTCCATTCTGATAGCTAGTACCTTAATGTCTATTTTCCCCTCATTTTAACCATTTCAGGGCTTCCCTGGTAGCTCAGATACAAAAAATGTAATGCTAATCATTACATTTCAACATTCCAATGTAATTCAGAAGACCAGGGTTGTATCTCTGGATTGGGAAGATCCCTTGGAGTAGGAAATGACCCTCCACTCCAGTATTCCTGCCTGGGAAATTCCATGGACAGAGGAGCCTGGTGGGTTACTGTCCATGGGGTCACAAAAAGTAAGACACAACTGAGCACCTAACACTTTCACTTTTAGCCAGCTCAACAACAATTCATATGCTATTGTGAAAGATTAAATATGACCATATATACTTTATAGGTACTCCTATCAAGAGGTGGAATCTATTTCTCTGAGGTTTGCATCTCAGCTGGACTTGTGACTTTGGCCAACAGAATGGGGCAGAAGTCATGATGTGTGAGTTCTGAAGCCCGATGTCTAATAGGACTTCACAGTTCTGCCTTCACTCTTTGGTAAACTTCTATTACCATGACTGGAAGTCCAGGCTAAAGAATGGAAAGGTCAGAGATATTGTGGAGAGAAAGGCCTAGCAGAACAGAGAGCAGCAAGGACCTAGAAATCTAAGTGAAACCATCTTAGATTCTCTAGCCACAGCTGAGCTGATTAATTATTTCAGCCATATGAGTGATTCCAGGTAAGAGAAGATGATACACTACCTGAGCCAGGCAAATCCACAGATTTCATTAGAATTAATAAGTCATTGTTGTCCTAAGTCACAAGATTTTGTGGTGGTTTTTAACGTAACAATAAAGTTACTACTTTCATAATTAGCATCTTTGCATCCTTCTCTTTCTCTGGCTACTTCCAATTTATATCTTACTAATCATAAGTTTATACACCCTTTATAATAAACTTCCACATAGCTTTGCAAGTGGACTTGATGTGAGTTACATATAAATAAATTGGCATAAAGTCTCAAAAATGTGACTGTATCTTTTAATCATTCACTTTGAGAAACAATCCAATGCCTAGTATAGGCCAGGAAATTGTAGGTATGGGGCAAAAAAGGGGGCATAACAAATGTCCTTGATATCAAAGAGCTCAGAAGTATGAACTAATTAATATAATGTAGTACATCAATTTATCATGGTTAGTGCTATGAAAGTGGGATGCCCATGTTAAGAAAACTTTTTCACAGTATTATGTATTTTTAAATATATAACATTTTCTTCATAACTAGGATGAAAACAGCACTCCACAGAAGTTTTTGAGATATTTTTCTCTTGCCCAAGAGTAAAAATCCTAGTAAAGAGAAAAATGGGACAGTAACAGAGGAAGAGGAAGCAAGTTTGACACCATTCTCTAAATCCACCTGAAGTTGCATACTTAACTAGATCTAAATCTAAGATAAGAGATTTTCTCCTTTTCTCTATATTTATCGAGGGGAACATGAATTAGTGAATTAAGCAGACCTCACCAAAACATTTGAGAGATGTCATATTTTTCTTCAGTTTATTAGTTATGAAATAACCAACTAAAAAATTCCTATCTGTGCCTAAGGAGACACAGTTTTAGGGTCATCTCAGTAAAGTCTCCCTAATTCCTCCAGGCAATCTGTTCCCCATGTGTGTTCCTACTCATTCCTTTGGAAAGAAAGCACTTTTCACAGTTTACTAAACTTACATTCTTACAAATGTCTCTCATCTCTGAGAGTGATCTTCAAAAGTCTGATCATGCATCTCTATCAGTAAACAACTGCTGAATGTTATTTTCATATTACTAGATAAAAGCATTTAGCATATCACACTTAAATAGAAATTTTTAAAAATGAGATAAAGATGTTACAATATTTTAAATATTTTTCATTTTACTTTACTAATTAAATGTGCAAAATATTCTTCTAATTTTTTATGAAAGCAATGTGCTTAAATATTCATTATTTTAGAAAATTAGAAAATCTTGGTTTGATATTTTGTGATATTATAATTAAAGAGTAAAATATCATTTTAAAAGATAAGTAGAGTGAAACGGAAGATGTACTTACTAAATCATTACACAACATTTATTTTCAAGCTCATCCATCAAACATGAAATGCATTTTTGAAATGGGATTAATAAGTTTCTACCTTTTAAGATATTAGTTCTTTCTACAAAGTAATTAGAAGATATTACTTTTAAAATGTTAACAAATGGGTTCAAAACCCACAAAACTCTTCAAATGGAAAAGTTTTAAATGGGTTAAAATTTTGTTTCCTAGATTTTTTTTAAGGTATGCAGTTACTAGTTTATATAAGTGACACAGTATCATTTCCATTAACAAAGAGCTTAATGTGAACAATTTTAATTATCCAAGTATCTTAAGCATGTCTTAATACCGTCGGAAATTTTTCCTAAGATATTCTTTCATGTTTTTTTCAGCAAATTGTTTTCTGAATTATTTTAACCTCTCATTTATTTTTCCAAGCTGATTCTCCCATTATGTATACATTAGTATCATCTTCCCTGGTGGCTCAGATGGCAAAGAACCTGCCTGCAATGAGGGAGACCTGGGTTTGATTCTTATGTCAGGAGGAATACTCCAGTATTCTTGCCTGGAGAATTCTACGGACAGAGGAGCCTGGCAAGCTACAATCAGTGGGGTTGCAAAGAGTCAGACATGACTGAGCAACTAACACACACAGTATCTTCTTATCTGTATGTATATATTATCTGGATTTAATATCTCTTTCTCTGGTCCTTTTTGGCTTTGTCATCTACTTCAGACCATTTTAAAATTAATATTCTAAAATATATTTCCCTAAAACCTTTTGTAAGTAACTTTTCTTCTTTGAAGAAAATAATAACATATTTTCTAAATATCTGTTAATATAGCTGAAGCTTTCACCAAGTTCCTTAAAAAGTAAATGCTTATAGCAACAGCACAGGAAGTGATTAAAATGAGAAGTATAAGTTCCTGGGGTATTTGGGTCGGGGGGTGTAGGGATAAAAAGCAAGCAGGTGACTTTATCCAAGGAGTATTCATCCATTATTTTTCATACATTCCTATTTTCCATTTGTACATATATATGAAAACTAAGATTTTGTTGTATTTTAAATTACAACTTTTTCTTTTCATACACCCACAAAAAATGTCAACCCAGGTGCCATTTCAGGCTAATTGTATCTTTTGCTCACAAGAAAGTGAGGGCTGTTCTTTTATTCAGGTCGTCTAATTCTTAACTCCTGGACCAATTTCAGTTTATTCATTTAGATACCAAATACTCTTGTTTTCAAATACTGTATGTACTAATTATAAAGACATGTTAAAGAATGCAAATGATTACAGTTCTAACCATTGTTGATATTAATGTAAGATATTGTAGTGACTATATTAAATTGCTATGGAAAGCAGCTTACTATTATTTATGATAATCATTTTCTTGTACTTTATTAAATGTCTTTTATCAATATGATTTTTCCCAACCTTAACGAGATAATAGTATATTAATCCTCTCACTGATGAAAGAAATATAAATGAGAAGATGAAACTATATCATGTGCCAAATTATTCAAGTATAATTAATTTGTGCTTGGGTATCTCCACTGTACTGTTCTGAATGAAGGCAATCTGGGTCCACATTCTGCAGTCATCACAATAGTGCAGAATGCTGTATTATGATAAGAAATTAGTAACCTGAATTGCTTCAGAGAATAGCAAGGATTTGCTCCTAAAGATGGAATCACACTGACGCAAGTTAAGCACCCGACATAGTAAGGGCTGAATAAGTGATTATTTTTTGTTATTTTTCAAAGGTATTATTTTTGTCAGAGTTACACTGTCTATGTATGCAGTTTTTACACAACATTAATCACCTTAAAAGATCTAAGTAGAGTTCAGGGTTCATGGTAATCATTTTAGCACAAACTCTTATAGGTCAAACACTGAAATGACATTTTTAAAAAGGAAGATAAACTGTAAAAGAGAATAATCAAATGATTTATGGACCTAAGCGGATTTAAGAAAGAAGTCTTTTGACCTATTTCTCCTATTTTCCCCAAGGCCTTAACTGAGTTTAAGAGCCATATCTTATGCATATTGGTACTCTTCATTGATCTTAATAGGTGACCTGAATAAATGGCAGATGATTCTGCCAAGAGAAAGCTTTTCCTAAGATTGACTGGACCTGAGAAAGGACAATGAAATAATTAAAACTAAATAATGGTAAATCAAACATATTATCTCAAGATGACTTCAATAGGAATCCTTAGGAATCAACCTAACATAAGAAATACAATTATAGGCTTTCTCCAATAAGTCAAATATTTGCTACCTAGGAGAAGAGCATGGCTGCTAAGTATGGAAAACAAACTACAAAAGTCTCCCTCAAAATTTCCCTTAGGATTGATTCTAGGATTACTCTGCCCTGTATCAAAACAAAACAGATATACCACCAACAGATTGAGAGAAATTCAATATTCGGTATTCATTATATTTGAATCAAAACTAAAATGGCTTTGAAAACAGGACAGAGGACCATTTATCACATTAGTATACCAGATCCCCAGTTATTAAAAACAACTGAGAAACAACATTCACCTGCAGAACACACAGCTATAGTATTGGAGTTTTGCTCAATTTGTGTCTGTGTGTGTTACTGGTACCATCATTCCTTTTCTATTAATACTGTCGATACATTTTGTTATTGTTCAGTTGCTGGGTCATGTCTGACTCTGTGACCCCATGGACTGCAGCATGCCAAGCTTCCCTGTGCTTCATTATCTCCAGGAGCCTGCTCAAACTTGTGTCCACTGAGTCGATGATGCCATCTCATCCTCTGTCATCCCTTTTCATGCCTTCAATATTTCCCAGAACCAGGGTCTTTTCTAATGAGTCAGTCTTCACATCAGGTGGCCAAATTATTGGAGTTTCAGCATCAGTCCTTCCAATGAATATTAAGGACTGATTTCCTTTAGAACTGACTGGTTTGATCTCCTTGCAGTTCAGTGGACTCTCAAGAGTCTTCTCCAACACCAAAGTTCAAAAGCATCAGTTCTTCGGTGCTTATCCTTCTTTATGGTCCAGCTCTCACATCCATACATGACTACTGGAAAAATCATAGCTTTGAACAGATGGACCTTTGTTGGTAAAGTAATGTCTCTGCTTTTTAATACGCTGTCTAGATTTGTCATAGTTTTTCTTCCAAGGAGCAAGAGTCTTTTAATTTCATGGCTGCAGTCACTATCTGCAGTGATTTTGGAGTTCAAGAAAATAAAAGTCTCTCACTGTTTCCCCATCCATTTGCCATGAAGTAATGGGACTGGATGCCATGCTCTTAGTTTTTTGAATGTTGAGTTTTAAGCCAGCTTTTTCACTCTTCTCTTTTACTTTCATCAAGAGGCTCTTTAGTTCCTCTTTGCTTTCTACCATAAGGTTTATCTGTGTATCTGAGGTTATTGATATTTCACCCGGCAATTTTGATTCCAACTTGTGCTTCATCTAGCTGGCATTTCACATGATGTACTCTGCAAGGAAGTTAAATAAGCAGGATAACAATATACAGCCTTGACATACTCCTTTCCCAATTTTGAACCAGTCCGTTATTCCATGTCTGGTTCTAACTGTTGCTCTTGACCTGCATACAGGTTTCACAGGAGGCAGGTAAGGTGGTCTGATGTTCCCATCTTTTGATGAATTTTCCAGTTTGTTGTGATCCACCCAGTCAAAGGCTTTAGTGTAGTCAATGAAGGAAAAGTAGATGTTTTTCTAGAATTCTCTTGCTTTTTCTATGATCCAACAGATATTGGCAATTTGATCTCTGGTTCCTCTGCCTTTTCTAAATTCAGCTTGAACATCTGGAAGTTCTTGGCTCATATATGCTTCTTGGCCAGCTTGGAGAATTTTGAGCATTACTTTGTTAGCATGTGAAATGAGTGCAATTATGCAGTAGTTTGAATATTCTTCGGCACTGCCCTTCTTTGAGATTGGAATGAAAACTGACCTTTTCCAGTCCTGTGGCCACTGATGAGCTTTCCAAATTTGATGGCGTATTGGGTGCAGCACTTTCACAGCATCATCTTTCCGGATTTGAAACAGCTCAGGTGGAATTCCATCACCTCCACTAGCTTTGTTCGTAGTGATGCTTCCTAAGGCCCACTTCACTTCACACTCTAGGATGACTGGCTCTATGTAAGTGATCACACCATCGTGGTTATCTAAGTCATTCCTATCTTTTTTGTATAGTTCTTCTGTATATTCTTGCCACTTCTTAACATCTTCTGTTTCTGTTAGGTGCATACCATTTTTGTCCTTTATTGCACCCATCTTTGCATGAAATGTTCCCTTGGTATCTCTAATTTTCTTAAAGCAATCTCTAGTCTTTCCCATTCTATTGTTTTCCTCTATTTCTTTGCACTGATCACTTAGGAAGGCTTTCTTTTCTCTCCTTGCTATTCTTTGGAGTTCTGCATTCAGACGGATATACCTTTTCTTTTCTCCTTTGTCTTCCACTTCTCTTCTTTTCTCAGCTATTTGCAAGGTCTCCTCAGAAACAACCACTTTATCTTTTTACACTTCTTTTCCTTGGGGATGGTTTTGATCACGGCCTCTTGTACAATGTCATGAACCTCTGTCCGTAATTCTTCAGGTACTGTGTCCATCAGATCTAATCCCTTGAATCTATTTCTCACTTTCACTATGTAATCATAAGGGATTTGATTTAGGTCATACCTGAATGATCCAATGGTTTTCCCTACTTTCTTCAATTTAAGTCTGAATTTGGCAATAGGGACTTCATGATCTGACCACAGTCAGTTCCCAGTCTTCCTTTTGCTGACATATAGAGCTTCTCCATATTCGGCTGCAAAGAATATAATCAATCTGATTTCCGTATTGACCATCTGATAATGTCTATGCGTAGAGTCTTCTCTTGTGTTGTTGGAAAAGGGTGTTTGCTATGACCGGTGTGTTCTCTTGGCAAAAGTCGGTTAGCCTTTACCCTGCTTCATTTTGTACTCCAAGGCCAAACTTGCTTGTTACTCCAGGTGTCTCCTGATTTCCTACTTTTGCATTCCAGTCACCTACCTAGTGGCTATATTGTAGCCCGTGACTAAGAACTAAGCACGGTAAGGAAAAATCTGTTTATTCCATGAGATAATGGCAAGAATATTTATCCTATTTTATAGATATCACATCAATTTTAAGAGAGATTTATATGAGTAGCCTGATAATGATCAAAGTTTAATAAAATTCTCATTCCACTATCAATGTAGGCAATAGAAATATTGAAACATGCTGTTTTCAAGGTTGAACAATTGGAATAACTATATATGTATGGATTTGTTCACATATTAAAGATATTACAAGTTCCAAGAGAAAAGGGGATGATGGCATCATCTTTGGTGTTTAGCCTTAAGATTCTCAAATCTCAAGGGAAAACCACCAGTATAAACGCCTGCTTCAGAGAAGCTAATCTTTTGAAATATTAATTAAAACCTCTATAGTTTTTATTATATTTGTTCTATGCTTTTTATACTTTTTTCTAAAAAGTATACCTTCCATACTTCAATGCTGCTGCTGCTGCTGCTAAGTCGCTCCAGTCGTGTCCGACTCTGTGCGACCCCATAGACGGCAGCCCACCAGGCTCCGCCGTCCCTGGGATTCCCCAGGCAAGAACACTGGAGTGCGTTGCCATTTCCTTCTCCAGTGCATGAAAGGGAAAAGTGAAAGTGAAGTTGCTCAGTCGTGTCCGACTCCCAGCGACCCCATGGACTGCAGCCCACCAGGCTCCTCCATCCATGGGACTCTCCAGGCAAGAGTACTGGAGTGGGGTGCCATCGCCCTCTCTGATACTTCAATGAGGCAACGGGAAATAATATTAGAATGAACAGTTGCGATGCTAAGAAGGCAAACATGTTTATTCAAATATGGTTTTATTTTTCCTATCATTATTTGTACTCTTCCCATTTATTATCCTCTATTCATACGCTTTACCAATGTATTTTGTTGTTCTACAGAAAGATTTGTTCAATTAGTAGTGATAGATGGCAGTAATAAAACTCTGGTCTCTAGATTCCCAGTTTTTTATGCATGTTTACTGTGGTTTCACAGAGCTCTTTTCTTGTCTTACATTATTCCTCTCTCTGTGCCTACTTCTTTATATCAACTTACTTACTCAAAAACTCCTGATTCTTTTATCCAATTCAGGCTATTTCATTAGAGGAAAGCTCCATGTTCCTACCATGGCTCATGATTTACATTTCTTATAAAATCATATCTAAAAGTATAAACCTATGAGGATTTTCTGGAGAGAGAAGGTATCCACAATGTCCAAAAAATTAAATATAACAGCTTCAGAAGGCCACAGAATATTCACACATTCAGGCAGTAATGATGTATCACTTAGCAGAATATGCATCCAGATTATATAATTTAGTATTTCTTGGCTATCTTCTTATTTCCTGATCCTAGCATTGGAGAAGGAAATGGCAACCCACTCCAGTGTTCTTGCCTGGATAATCCCAGGGACTGGGGAGCCTGGTGGGCTGCCGTCTATGGGGTCACACAGAGTCGGACACGACTGAAGCAACTTAGCAGTAGCAGTACCTCCTGATCGGCTTCAAATACATTAAGACCAGGAATGTTAACACAAATTATACACACTTAAGATCTATATTAAATTATTAGTTACCAGTCCTTTTACATGTCTCACCATTTAGCCCATCCAATGGATTAGTCTTACTTAAAAAACTGTGCATTTGTGTGAACTCGTAAACTTTTTTTTAAAAAAAGAACTTTATTAAGATATAGTTCACATATCATAAAGTCATACAGTTAAAGTATACAATTCACTGGTTATTAATAACTTCACAAAGTTGTGCAAACATTACCTTAATGTGATTTTAGAATTTGCCAACTCCCAAAAGAAACCTGGCAAACATTAGCAGTCACTACTTCTCAGATTGGGAGGGCCCAAGCAACCACAATTTACATTCTGTCTCTATTCTAGAAATTTACACAATTGGAATCACACAATATGTGGTCTTTTGTGACTGGCTTCTTTCACTTACCATAATGTTTTCAGGACTCATACATGCTGTAGCAAATTACTAATATTTAATTCTACTTTTTTCCAAAATTTTTTTACCGTGGTAAAATATTTATATAATAAAAACTGAATCTTAACCATTTTAAAGTGTACAATTCAGTGGCACAGTGGCATTAATGTCATCCACAATGCAGTGCAACTATCACAACTATCTCTTTTCAAAACTTTTTCATCATCCCAAACAAAAATTGATTCAGCATTTGCTTGGTTTCTATAAACCTTTGACTATTTTCTGAAATAGAGTTCTGAAAAAGTTGATTGCAACAGTTTCTGCTTGTTTTTATTTTTTAAAAGAAGGTTAATTCTATTTTTTAATTGAAGTACAGTTGATTTAAATATTGTGTTAGTTTCAGATACACAGCAAAGTGATTCAGCTAAACAATTTTTTCAGGTTATTTTTCATTATACATTATTATAAGATATTGAAAATAGTCCCTTGTGCTACATAGTAAATTTTGTTGCTTATCTATTTTATGTTTAGTAGTTTTAATCCATTAATACCATACTCCTAATTTATCCCTTCTCCCCTTTTCTTTCCTTTGTGGTAACCATAAGTTTGTTTTCTATGTCTGTAGGTCTATTCCTGTTTTGTACACATATTCATTCCTTAGTATTATTTTTAAAATTCCACATATAAATAAAATCATGTAATATTTCTTTATCTCTCTCTTACTACTCTCAGTATGATATTCTCTAGGTCCATCCATTTTGCTGCAAATGGCAATATACCATTCTTTTTTATGGTTAATTAATATTCCATTGTGTGTGTATCAATTGTTTGTTGATGGACACTTGGGTGGTTTCCATGTCTTGGCTACTGTAAATAGTGCTGCTATAAACACTCGAGTGCATATAGATATTTAAATTACAATTTCATCGTTTTTGGATATATGCCCAGCAGTGGGATTGGTGGACTATATGGTAGGTCTAGTTGTAGTTTTTTAAGGAAACTTCATACTGTTTTCCATATTGAGTGCACTAATTTACATTCCTACCAACAGTGTATGAGGGTTCCTTTGTCTCCACACACTCTCCAGCATTCATTATTTGTAGACTTTGATGGTAACCATTCTGACCAATGTGAGGTTATACCTCATTGTGGTTCTGTCTTGCATTTCTGTAATAACCAATGTCAAGCATCTTTTCATGTGCCTGTTGACCATCTGTATGTCTTCTTCAGAGAAATGTCTATTTTGGTTTCCTGCCCATTTTCTGAATGAGTTGTTTGCTGTTATGTATTAGGTTACTTAAGTGACCTTCAATTCATTTTATAAATTTGTCTTTCCTACTGTGATTTTTCCCTTTCCTATAGATTCTTGCTTTTCCTCTATTTAGAGAAGACCATTCAATATTTCTTTCAGGGTATGTTTATTATTGCTATAGTCTTCTAATTTTCGCTTGTCTGGGAAATTCTCTCTCCTCTTCTATTGTAAATGATAATCTTTCTGGGTAGCGTATCCTAGGTTTCAGACTTTTTCCTTTCAGGACTTTGAACATATCAAGTCACTCCCTTCTGCCTGCAAAGCTTCTTCAAAAAAAAAAAAAAAAAATCAACTAATAGCCTTATGGGAGTTCCCTTGTAAATGACTCTTTTTTTCTTGCTGCCTTTAGAATCCTCTCTTTATCTTTAATTTTTGATATGTCTTAGCGTGGGTTTGTTTGGATTCATCTTGTTTGGCATCTTCTGTGTCCTGTACTTGGGCATCTGTTTCCTTCTCCAGGCTTGGGAGGTTTTCAGCCATCTTCTTCAAAGACATTTTAAATTCCCCCTTCTCCTTCTGGAACTCCTATTATGGGTAGGGTGGCACACTTCATATTACCCCATAGATTTCATATGTTGTTTTCATTTTATGCGTCCTTCTATCTGCTGTTTTGAATGGGTGATTTCCATTATTCTATCTTCCAGAATCATTTATTCTTCTGCATTATTTATTCTGCTATTCATTGCTTCTATGGTTTTTATCTTGGCAATTCAGCTTTCTAATTTTGATTGGTTCCTCTTTATAGTGTCTAGTTCCTAGTTATAGTGATCTGTATTTCTATTGGTAATCTTTCTTAATTTCTTTAGTATTTTTATTATCTCTGCTTTGAACTCAGGATCTAGTAGACTGGTGAGATATTTCAATATTTATTCTTTTAGAAGATTTCTCTTGTTATTTTAACTGGGATTAGTTCCTCTGATTTTTCATTTTACTTAACTTTCTCTGTCTCTATGAATTTAGAAGAAGCAGTTATCTGCTGTGATTTGAAGAGGTGTTTTTCTGTGGGAGCATCCCTGGGTGGACTGTGTGAGTCAAGTATTTTTGGTGCAAGGGCTGTGTTTGGTATGAATGCCAGTCACGTCTTTCCTCAGAGAGTGCTGGCCATCCCCTTGATAGGGCGTGTGACTGGTGTTATGATTTCCAGAGCCTGCACTGGATGTTAGGCAGGGCCTCCTCTTTGCTCACAGCTCAGTACAGGGCGGTGTCTGCTTCCCAATTATTGGAGTAGAAGCTCTGAGAGTTGGGTTTAGTAAGGTTCCATTGCCTTCAAGTGCATGCTTCGTCCCAAAAGAGGTGAATGCTAAAGCAAGTGAGCACTGTGTGGTCATAGCAAACAGGGAAACTATGGTTTTGCCCAGAAGCAGCCCAAGGTTGCATCCCTTTCTTGGCTGTATTCATCCCACACCTAGTGCTAGGCTGGTGCTGAGGGCGAGGGTACTGTTGCTGCAGGAATCAAGTTGGTTGTGCTGCAACCTGGAACCTGAGCTGCTTCTATGGCAGACTTCTCCCAGGACCTGTCACCCCAGATCTGACTACAAGCATTGGTGTAGGATGGGCAGAACTGATGTGCTCCCACTGAACAAGTATTCACTTGTGTACCATTCCTAGGGTCTTTCCACCTGAAATGTGAGTTTCTGTGGTGCCTCCTGGTGTGTGCACCCACAAACTCTGAGGCTGCTGAACCCATCTCCACCACATGATGGCTCTGATGCTAGACCTGTACCCTGTCTCTGTGCACATACTAACCGCAGGCCTTGAGGTTTGGCCTGGACTGTGCCTCAAGCCCTCCAGGCTTGAATTGAGTTCAGAACCATGCACCTAGACTGAATCCTCTCCCAGGGCCCTTCCCTCTGAGATTTAGCACCTAGCCTCTGTGCATACTATGACCCCTGCCTGGTGAAGGTTTGGGGCTTAGAAGTGCACCAAGATGAAGCTGTCAGAGCAGATCTCTAACTATCCTGATTGCTAGTAAACCAGCAGCAGCACACTTTGCAAGCAGAGTCGTGACCCCCTTCAGCCCCTCTATGTATCCTGGCAGTCCTCCCAGCAGGCAGGGGGGACCCCCAGGGCAAGGAGCTGCCCATGAGGGCCCCTCATTCCATCATAGATCCCTTCCAGGGTTGATGATCCTGTCCTGATGCCTTATTTAACTCGTCCTACTCATTTATGTGGTTATCTTTCTTGAAGCTTTCATTTCTTCTGCCAGTCTCCAGTTGTTTTTTTATGAGAATTGTTCCACACGTAGATGGGAATTTTGCTGTGTTTGTGGGTGAACAAACTCAACCATTTTGATCCTCTACAATCAGTTTCTGTTTGTTTCATAGTGTTTCTGTGGAAGGGTGGGAGCTTGAAGCTGTAAAACTAGCTATTCTGCTACCCGCTATCAATTCTAAATAGATATGCTATAATACATAAGAAATTTGCCAGGGTAAAACAGTGGGTTATCTTTAGAGAGATCTCCACCTAACACCCAAAGATGACTTTTCAGAGTAAGAATTATAAATATTTTCCAGTTTTCCTTTTCCTCTACATTTCCACAGTATAATTGCATTAGCAAACTACCAAAACTTTTCAAACACAAACAACTAGGCAAATAATATTGGTTGGTAAGGGAATCCAACATGCTGTGATTTTTATTTGTTCAGCCACTCAGTTGTCTCTGCCTCTTTGCGACCACACGGACTGCAGCACACCAGGTTTCCCATCCATCACCAAGTTCCAGAGCTTACTCCAAGTCATGTCCATCGAGTCGGCGATGCCATCCAACCATCTCATCCTCTGTTGTCTCCTCCTCCCGCCTTCAATCATTCCCATCATCAGGGACTTTTCAAATGAGTCAGTTCTTCGCATTAGGTGGCCAAAGTAGTGGAGTTTCAGCTTCAACATCAGTCCTTCCAATGAATATTCAGGACTCATTTCTTTTAGGACTGACTGGTTAGATCTCCTTGCAGTCCAAGGGACTCTCAAGTCTTCTTCAATACCACAGTTCAAAAGCATCAGTTCTTTGGCGCTCAGCTTTCTTTACAGGCTAGCTCTCACAGCCACACATGACTACTGGAAAAACCATAGCTTTGATTAGACAGACCTTTGTTGGCAAAGTAATGTCTCTGCTTTTTAATATGCTATCTAGGTTGGTCATAACTTTTCTTCCAAGGAGCAAGCAAAGTTTAATTTCATAGCTGAAGTCACCATCTGAGGTGAATTTGGAGCCCAAGAAAATAAAAGTCTTTCACCGTTTTCATTGTTTCCCCATCTATTTGCCATAAAGTGATGGGACCAGATGCCATGATCTTAGTTTTCTGAATCTTGACTTTTAAGCCAGCTTTTTCACTCTCCTCTTTCACTTTCATCAAGAGGCTCTTTAGTTCTTCTTCACTTTCTGCCATAAGGGTGGAAAGTGCATATCTGCATATCTGAGGTTATTGATATTTCTCCTGGCAATCTTGATTCCAGCTTGTGCTTCATCCAGCCAAGTGTTTTGCATGATGTACTCTGTATATAAGATAAAGAAGCAGGGTGACAATATATAGCCTTTACGTACTCCTTTTCCCATTTGGAACCAGTCTGTTCTTCCATGTCCAGTTCTAACTGTTGCTTCCTGACCTGCATACAGATTTCTCAGGAGGCAGATGAGGTTGTGTGGTATTTCCATCTCTTGAAAAATTTTCCAGAGTTTGTTGTGATCCACACAGTCAAAGGCTTTGGCATAGTCAATAAAGCAGAAGTAGATGTTTTTCTGGAACTTTCTTGCTTTTTCAATGATCCAGCGGATGTTGGCAATTTGATCTCTAATTCCTCTGTCTTTTCTAAATCCAGCTTGAACATCTGGAAGTTCTTGGTTCATGGACTGTTGAAGACTGGCTTGGAGAATTTTGAGCATTACTTTGCTAGACTGTGAGATGAGTGCCACTGTGCAGTAGTTTGAACATTCTTTGGCATTGCCTTTCTTTGGGATTGGAATGAAAACTGACCTTTTCCAGGCCTGTGGCCAATGCTGAGTTTTCCAAATTTGTTGGCATATTGAGTGCAGCACTTTCACAGCATTATCTTTTAGAATCTGAAATAGCTCAACTGGAATTCCATCACCTCCAGTGGCTTTGTTCATAGTGATGCTTCCTAAGCTCCACTTGACTTTGCATTCCAGGACATCTGGCTCTAGGTGAGTGATCACACCATCATGATTATCTGGGTCACGAAGATCTTTTTTGTACAGTCCTTCTGTGTATTCTTGCCACCTCTTCTTAACATCTTCTGCTTCTGTTAGATCCATACCATTTCTGTCCTTTATTGTGCCCATCTTTGCATGGAATGCTCCCTTGGTATCTCTAATTTTCTTGAAGAGATCTCTAGTCTTTCCCATTCTATTGTTTTCCTCTATTTCTTTGCATTGATCACTGAGGACAGCTTTCTTATCTCTCCTTGCTATTCTTTGGAACTCTGCATTCAAATGGGTATATCTTTGCTTTTCTTGTTTGCCTCTCCCTTCTCTTCACAGCTATTTGTAAGGCCTCCTCAGTCAACCATTTGCCTTTTTGCATTTCTTTTTCTTGGAAATGGTCTTGATCACTGCCTCCTGCACAATGTCAGGAACCTCCATCCATAGTTCTTCAGGCCCTCTATCAGATCTAATCTCTTGAATCTATTTCTCACTTCCAGTGTATAATTGTAAGTGATTTGATTTGGGTCATAACTGAATGGTCTAGTAGTTTTCTGTACTTTCTTCAATTTAAATCTGAATTTGGCAATAAGAAGTTCATGATCTGAGCCACAGTCTGCTCCCAGTCTTGTTTTTGCTGACTGTATAGAGCCTCTTCATCTTTGGCTGCAAAGAATATAATCAGTCACAGTATTGACCATCTGGTGATGTCCATGTGTAGAGTCTTCTCTTGTGTTGTTGGAAGAAGGTGCTTGCTATGACCAGTGTGTTCTCTTGGCAAAACTCTGTTAGCCTTTGACCTGCTTCTTTTTGTATTCCAAGGCCAAATTTATTTAATTTGATATTTAATAACTCTATATATTTATTACATCATCTTATTGTCATCAATCCTAAATTAGCTCATATGGGGCCTTGAATTAAAGATCAAAAGATACTCTTGGAATACTTCTTAGCTACTGTATTTTACAGTTATAAAATTTTCATTTGGTTCTGTCTAATAGTCTCTATCTTACTGCTAAGATTTCATATCTCTTTATTAATTACAAGCATGTTTTCCTTTACTCATTGAGCCTAGTTATAGTAGCTGCTTTAGCCATCTTTGTCTGTTAATTCCAATACCTGGGTCATCTTGGGTTAATATCAGTTGATTGTCTTTTGCTTGAAAATGGGTCATATTTTCTTATTTCTTTATATGTTAAATAATTTTGAATTGCATCCTGGACATGGTGAATGATATTTTGAAGAGATACTAAGTTTTTTATATTACTCCAAAGAATGGTGATTTATTTCTATTTCACTAAGCAGATGACTTGGGTAGACATAACTGAAAACTGTCTCCTCTGTAGTGATGGCAATCCAAAATTTAATTCAATTCCTTTAGCCTTAGCTATGTTGCTTGTAGCTTGCTCAGTAGATTCATGGTGCAGAGGTCAGCCAGTGATCTAGGGAGCTTATTTACAGAATGTAAGGCTCTTCTCTTTGGCTTTATCTTTTCCAGGATTTCCCTGCTCACTTTTACTTCATAATTCTTTTCCATTATGGTTTATTAAAGGATATTGAATATAGTTCCCTGAGCTATACAGTAGGACCCTGTTGTTTATTTTACACACAGTAGTTTGTATCTGCTAATTCCAAACTCCTAATTTATCCCTCCCCCATCCTCTTTCCTCTTTAGTAATCATAAGTTTGTTTTCAATATCTGTGTCTGTCTCTGTTTTATAAATAAGTTCATTTGTGTCATGTTTTAGACTCCACATATAAGTGATATCATATGGTATTTGTCTTTCTCTTTCTGACTTCATTTAATATGATAATCTCTAGGTCTATCTATGGAATGCTACAGATGGCATTATTTCATCCTATTTATGGTTGAATAGTACTCCATTGTATGTACGTGTATGTATGTATGTATGTATGTATCAGGCTTCCCTGTGGCTCAGTGGTAAAGAACCTGCCTGCAAAGCAGGAGATGCAGATGTGGGGTTCAGTCCCTGAGTTGGGAAGATGCCCTGGAGGAGGGCATGGCAACCCACTCTAGCATTTTGCCAGGAAAATTCCATGGACAGAGGAGCTTCGTGGGCTACAGTCCATAGGGATCGCAAAGAGTCAGACACAACTAGGTGATTGTGTGTACACACACACACACGTGTAATACCTTCTTTATCCATTCATCTGTCCATGGACATTTAAGTTGTTTCCATTATTGGCTATTGTGAATTGTGCTGCTATGAACATAAGGGTGCATGCATCTTTTTGAATTATAGTTTTGTCTGGATATATGCCCAGGAGTAGGATTGCTGGATCATATGGCAACTCTATTTTTAGTTTCTTGAGGAACTGCCATGCTGTTTTCCATAGTGGCTGCAACAATTTACATTACCACCATTATAAAAGGGTTCCCTTTTCTCCACATCCTCTCCAGCATTTGTTCTTTGCAGATTTTTAATGATGGCCATGCTGATCAATGTGCCGTGGTATCCCCTCACATTAAAGCAGCTGTGGTTGCCCAAACTGTTTTTCTAGCAAGAAAGCCTGCAGATTTCAGCTGCCAAATAGGCCAAACCGGGGTCTATTCTGGGCCTAAGCATTACAAAATGGAATACTCAACTAGGGCTTTCTTCCAAATGTCAGAATCTACTTGCTTTTGGTCACTCTCCAATGCATTCAAGTACTTAGTTACTTATTTATTGGTCCAGCATTTATAATTGTTTTTTGTGAAAATAGGGTCTTCTAATAGGAGCTATTATGCTACAGTGGAATGGAGCTTCCTCTCAAATTTAAGTTTAAACAGCTATTATTTTATTTATCAGTAAAATTTCGTACCTCCTCTGAGTCTGGCATTTAAAGCCATTCTACTCCTTGTTGTAGCCAATATGCAAAAAAAATGGCTATGTGAGAGAGGTTTTACTTGTATCATTTGCTATACAATTACAGGTTCTGGAAATGAAAGTTGGTGAAAAAAATAACTTTTGTATTTTAACCTGTTTCTATTTTTGTATGACTTTTAATCTGGGGACCCCAAATGAGAATATTCTTGGTGATTTTTATGATTCTAAAAATACATACTTACTAAAAAAAAAAAAGAGAGATAAAAATAATTCAATTAAAATAAAAAAGTATAAAGGATTGAAAATCACCAACATTTTACCAGAGATAACCCATTTAAAATTTGTTAAGCATCCTTCTATACAAATCTCCATACATAAAACCCACATATACTTACACTATTTACTTTCTTTTTCAGTTTGACAATATATCATTAATAAGTTCCCCATCAGTAATAAGTTCTACATAAATAGCCCATATATTTTAATTTTAAAACCCTATGGAAAAATATTTATGCTGCTTTTAGTTTTTCATGTCTCTTAACAACACTATTTACAAATTTTTTAACTGAAAAGTCACTGAGTTAGAAGAAAAGGTAATAGAAAGGGAACAGACTTACAGGCAAGACAGACTTGGGTGCCTGTTTCAGTTTTTGTCAACTTATTTCTTTTGTGTCCACAGGCAAGTTACTGAAACTCTTTGAAAGCTGGACCACTGTCAAGGGGAGTAAAGTAAATGAGAACATGAAAAACATCTTTTATAATTCTGGGTTTTATTTTATTACAGCCTGACTATAGCTAGGGTAGGTAAATAATTGGACATTGATAACATATATTATGTAATTAATTTAATTCTATTTAAAAATCTCCTTAACAAAAGTGATCTCAAAAAAATTTTATTCAATAATATTTAGCCATATTGGAATATAAAAGGTCTGATTTTCAATGACTTTAATAGTAATAACCATTACTGTGGTTTAGTTTTCAATGAGGATGTCAGTGGTAAAAAATATTTGAAAGATGTTACAATATAATTTACACGTCTATTAGTAAAGAATAGCACAGGAAATTCATTTTAGTAAGGTTAAATAAAGTATAGTATTTGGGTGGAATTTTAGCCAAGATGTCTATGTAAAGATATTATGTAATAATTAGTAAGAGAAACAATAGAACACTGATCTATCTATAGGCTGCAAAAAATAGCAGAAAGAGAGGTAGGCTTAAACCATCTTTTCAAAGAGAGCCAAGAACTGTTCTTTTTACTGGAGCAGATTGTTCTGATGTTGAGAGGAAAATTACCTACTCCACACTGCACAATGGTAAGGCTAGGTCTGTTTTTTCTTAAGGGACTAAATGATCAAAAATATGGTAGAGAGAAAACCTGCATCAATTTGATATCTCTGATATTTTAAAATGTATTTTTTTCCCATCATTTCTCTGGGATGCCCTTATCCTGAAGAGAAGGTAACAGGAAAAAGTTTCTCAGTTAAGGGAACAGGACCAGAAAAAAAGAGAGATGGAAATCATCAACAGTGAACAAACCATACAAAAACACTAAACTGATCGGGTTGGGAGACGAATAAATCTTCAGTTTTAGGTTCTTTACCCATATGCCTTAAAGACCCTCAACATTCTTTATTCCTCCTAAATATAATTTTTTTTCCCATTTAATTCCTTAGCTCAGGGATTGGCATTATCTTCTATGAAGTTGCCTAAGCTTAAAACCTGAATCGATCTATTTGTACTCCTCACTTTGCAAGTCTACATGGATCACATAGGTGTCATTTACTATGTGTTTACTATGTACCAGGCACTGTGTACTTTATAAACATTTTATCCTCAGAATAAAAACAGCAGGTGTTTTAATCCAACAAAGGTAGGTTTGTTTTATCCGTATATTAAGGAAAGCACAGAATGGTTAAGATACGGTTACAATCCAATTAAGACAGTCTGTTTTATTAAACACTGTGGTGTACCTCCCACACTTTCCACGACTCTTGCAAAAACATGAGCCTTCCCTTTATCACCATTCATCTAGATTGGTATAGAGCATTCTAAGTGTTCTGCCTCTGTGCCTCCTTCCAATTCATTTCAGTAAGGATAGTAAACTCTCCGAAATATACCTGAAAATGTCTCTGTTTAAAAATCTTTGAAAGTTTCCCTCCCTAAGACATACAAATAATATACAATGTGACTACAACTGAACATTCCAGAGTCATCTACTAAAGTTACTTTTAGTAATCCCTTGAGTTTAAACAAACTTGCTTTTCTCAAAAACACTGTTTATGCAGTAGTATCTTTTCTCACATTGTGTTTGTTTTTGCTATAGAAGCCCTTCTCATCCTATCTACTTGAAGAAATTCTTTATCCTCTAAGCCAGAATTAGTCACTGTTTCTTCTGTGCTCTAAAGAATTTTTAATATATATTTAATAGAAAAATTACATTTTATAATGAATAAGACTGTCCCTTGTACCAGACATTAAATGTCTTCAGGATCATTCATTTAATCCACAAATATTCACTCACTAATTATAACTGTCTTACATTAATTTTTTTCCCTTTTATTTTTTTTTTAACTTTACAATGTTGTATTTGTTTTGCCATACACTGACATGAATCCACCATGGGTGTACATGTTTTCCCCTTCCAGAACCCCCCTCCCACCTCCCTCCCCATCCCATCCCTCCGGGTCATCCCGGTACACCAGCCCCGAGCGCCCTGTATCATGCATCGAACCTGGACTGGCGATTCGTTTCACATATGATAATTTACATGCTTCAATGCCATTCTCCCATATCATCCCGTCCTCGCCCTCTCCGATAGAGTCCATAATACTGTTCTATTTATCTGTGTCTCTTTTGATGTCTCGCATACAGGGTTATCTTTACCGATTAATACCATATATATGTGTTAGTATACTGTATTGGTGTTTTTCTTTCTGGCTTACTTCAAGTAATTTCTATTCATCAGAGACACTTTTAAGAGAGTAAAAAGGGAAGCAACAGAGTATAAGAATAA
Source organism: Giraffa tippelskirchi (assembly GCF_054371585.1). NCBI lineage: Eukaryota > Metazoa > Chordata > Mammalia > Artiodactyla > Giraffidae > Giraffa > Giraffa tippelskirchi. The sequence goes on along the minus strand of NC_137281.1, from coordinate 138,993,522 downwards.
ATGTGCAATACACATATCAAACAAAGGACTCACATAGAATATACAAGGAATGCCTACTAATAAATAAGAAAACACATTTACCCTAAGTTTTAAAACATGAAACACATGAACAGTCACTTCACAAAAGAGGATATTCAAATGGCCAATAAACATATGAAAATACGCTCAACATCATTAGTAATCAGAGAAATACATATAGTTAAATAATTTTTGGTCAATCTCTGAAATGGGTAAAATGAAAAGGCTGACAATACTAAATGTTAGTGAGAATATAAAGTTAACCGGAGTTCTCCAGGGGTCTCCTACATTACAGGGGGATTTTTTAACACCTGTGACACCAGGGAAGTCCCCTAAAATGCTGAAGAGAATATAAATTCATCATGTATTTGGGAAAATGGCAGAATTGAGTAAAATTATTCATTTACATACCCTATGATCCAGTACCTCTAGATCATATCTACCTTGTCTATTTAAGTGTATATCTAATGAGATTATGTATACATATGTACATCAAAAGACATATTCAAGATTGTTTATTGCAGCACTATTCATAAGAGCTGCTACCCGGAAATTATCCAAATACCCTTCATCGTAAGAATGGATAACTAAATTGTACATTCAACATAACAAAAATACAGCAATTGACCATTGCTATACAAGTAAAAATAATTCATGGTGATAGAAATCAGACAGTAATTACCTTTGAAGAAGAGGTAAGCTGTAATGATTGGAAGTGAGTATCGGGAGATTTCTGTGATGTTGTGATATTCTCTTTATCTGTGGTGGTTACTCAGATGTGCTATCTGTATCACAATTTAATTATCAATTAAACAAGCTTTACATTTATGATTTTATGCCTTTTATGTACAACTCATACAGAATATTATACCTCATTAAAAAGCGTATTTTAGGAAAAAGAACCAAACAAAAGCTATGAAACTGGATGAGATAACCAAGTATAAATACAGAAGAAACAAATGCTAAATAAATTATTACTGAATAAATGAATGGATAAATCAGAGATCGAAAGAAATTTAAGAAGAGCAATCCAAATAAGAAAAGGGGTATCAGACAGTAACACATATTGAAGTAAACATTTCCTAATCAGTTTGCTGTATTCACGTAGGAAGATCAGATAAATAATGTTTTGTATCTACACTACTACTAATGCTCATTATCATAAAAGAATCTGGACTCTGGGACTGAATCTGATTGCCCCACTAATTGCTGTGTGACCCTGGACATTCTTAACGCTTTTGCCTCATCTTTCTTACTTATGAATAGAAACAAAAAGAATACCCACCTCATATTCTGTTATGAGGATTAAAATCAGTTAGCAGTTTTAAAGCAACTGCCACAGTGTCTGAGACATTAATCATTAAACAAAAAAAAACAGTTCAATTCAGTTCAGTCGCTCAGTCATGTCCGACTCTTTGCGACTCCATGGAATGCAGCACGCCAGGCCTCCCTGTCCATCACCAACCCGCGGACTTTACTCGAACTCATGTCTATAGAGTTGCTGATGCCATCCAACCATCTCATCCTCTGTCGTCCCATTCTCCTCCCACCTTCAAACTTTCCCAGCATCAGGGTCTCTTCTAAGGAGTCGCACCAGGTGGCCAGCGTATTGGAGCTTCAGCTTCAGCATCAGTCCTTCCAATAACTATTCAGGATTGATTTCCTTTAGGATTGACTGGTTTGATCTCCTTGTAGTCCAAGGGACTCTCAAGAGTCTTCTCCAACACCATAGTTCAAAAGCATTAATTCTTCAGAGCTCAGCAATCTTTATGGACCAACTCTCACATCCATATATGACTAGTGGAAAAACCATAGCCTTGACAAGAGCTTTGTTGGCAAAGTAATGTCTCTGCTTTTTAATATGCTGTCTAGGTTGGTCATAACTTTTTTTCCAAGAAGTAAGCGTCCAGTACTCTTGCCTGGAAAATCCCATGGACGGAGGAGCCTGGTAGGCTACAGTCAGTCCATGGGGTTGCTAAGAGTAGGACACAACTGAGCGACTTCACTTTCACTTTTCCCTTTCACGCACTGGAGAAGGAAATGGCAACCCACTCCAGTATTCTTGCCTGGAGAATCCCAGGGACAGTGGAGCCTGGTGGGCTGCCGTCTATGGGGTTGCACAGAGTCAGACACGACTGAAGTGACTTAGCAGCAGCAGTAGCAGCAAGCGTATTTTAATTTCATGGCTGCAGTCACCATCTGCAGTGATTTTGGAGCCCAAGAAAATAAAGTCTGACACTGTTTCCACTGTTTCTGTATCTATTTCCCACGAAGTGATGGGACTAGATGCCATGATATTAGTTTTCTGATTCTTGAGTTTTAAGCCAGCTTTTTCACTCTCCTCTTTCACTTTCATCAAGAGGCTCTTTAGTTCTTCACTTTCTGCCATAAGGGAGGTTTCATCTGCATATCTGAGGTTATTGATATTTCTCCCGGCAATCTTGATTCCAGCTTGTGTTTCATCCAGCCCAGTGTTTCACATGATGTACTCTGCATATAAGTTAAAGAAGCAGGGTGACAATATATAGCCTTGACGTACTTCTTTTCCCATTTGGAACCAGTCTGTTCTTCCATGTCTGGTTCTAACTGTTGCTTCCTGACCTGCATACAGATTTCTCAGGAGGCAGGTAAGGTGGTCTGTTATGCCCTTATCTTTCAGTATTTTCCACAGTTTGTTGTGATCCCATAGTCAAAGAATTTGGCACATTCAATAAAGCAGAAGTAGATGTTTTTCTGGAACTCTCCTGCTTTTGATGATCCAACGGATGTTGGCAATTTGATCTCTAATTCCAATGCCTTTTCCAAATCCAGCTTGAAAACATCTGGAAGTTCATGGTTCATCTACTGCTGAAGCCTGACTTGGAGAATTTTGAGCATTAGTTTCCTAGCGTGCAAGATGAGTGCAATCATGCAGTAGTTTGAGCATTCTTTGGCATTGCCTTTCTTTGGGATTGGAATGAAAACTGACCTTTTCCAGTCTGTGGCCAATGCTGAGTTTTCCAAATTTGCTGGCATATTGAGCACAGCACTTTCACAGCATCATCTTCTAGGATTTGAAATAGCTCAACTGGAATTCCATCACCTCCACTAGCTTTGTTCGTAGTGATGCTTCCTAAGCCCCACTTGACTTTGCATTCCAGGACATCTGGCTTTAGGTGTGTGATCATACCATAGCTATCATCTGGGTCATGAAGATCTCTTTTGTATAGTTCTTTTGTGTATTCTTGTCACCTCTTCTTAACATCTTCTGCTTCTGTTAGATCCATACCATTTCTGTCCTTTATTGTGCCCATCTTTGCATGAAATGTCCCCTTGGTATCTCTAATTTTCTTGAAGAGATTTCTAGTCTTTCCCATTGTATTGCTTTCCTCTATTTCTTTGCACTGATCACTGAGGAAGGCTTTCTTATCTCTCTCTCCTTGCTGTTTTTTGGAACTCTGTTCAAATAGGTATATCTTTCCTTTTCTCGTTTGCCTTTCACTTCTTTTTCCTTTTCACAGCTATTTGTAAGGCTTCCTCAGACAACCATTTTGCCTTTCTTTTTCTTGGGATGGTCTTGATCCCTCCCTCCTGTACAATGTCAGGAATGTCCGTCCATAGTTCTTCAGGCACTCTGTCTGTCAGACCTAATCCCTTGAATCTATTTGTCACTTCCACTGTATAATCGTAAGGGATTTGATTTAGGTCATACCTGAATGGTCTAGTGGTTTCCCCCACTTTCTTCAATTTAAATCTGAACTTGGCAATAAGGAATTCATGATCTGAGCCACCGTCAGCTCCCAGTCTTGTTTTCGCTGACTATATAGGGCCTCTCCATTTTTGGCTGCAAAGAATATAATCAATCTGATTTTGGTATTGACCGTCTGGTGATGTCCATATGTAGAGTCTTCTCTTGTGTTGTTGGAAGAGGGTGTTTGCTATGACCAGTGCGTTCTCTTGGTAAAACTCTATTAGACTTTGCCCTACTTCATTCTGTACTCCAAGGCCAAATTTGCCTGTTACTTCAGTTATTTCTTGACTTCCTACTTTTGCATACCAGTCCCTTATAACGAAAAGAACATCTTTTTTGGGTGTTAGTTCTAAAAGGTCTTGTAGGTCTTCATAGAATCATTCAACTTCAGCTTCTGCAGCATTACTGGTCGGGGCATAGACTTGGATTACTGTTACATTGAATGGTTTGCCTTGGAAATGAAGAGAGATCATTCTGTCATTTGAGATTGCATCCAAGTACTGCATTTCGGACTCATTTGTTGACTATGATGGCTACTCCATTTCTTCTAAGGGATTCTTGTCCACAGTAGTAGATATAATGGCAAAATGATTTGATTTTGTGAGTTAATGTTACCAAAGTTCATTTAAATCAATAAACTGAAAAACTACTAGATATAATAACAGTGTTTCATAAAAAGTAGTTAAAGTATTCATTCAGCAAACAAACAGATTTTCTATACTCTAGCAATAATCATTTAAAAATACAGTGTAAGCATTCTGCTTTGGGGTAGAGTGCAGTAAATCACAGCAGGTCAATACTTAACACCATAATGAGTAGACTCAATCACATAATTACAAAAGTCCTACTTTTATAGACAGTAAGGAGCTTCAGACCAATAAACTAGACAAAATAAGATTCTAGAAATGAGGAAACTTTTCTAAGTTAAAATAATAATCTCTGGCTTTTCCTACCACCCACCCATCTCCACTGGGTATTTGGTGGGTATTTGCTGATTTTGGTCACAGGGCTGACCATCAACTTTTCCAGGCAGAGAACTTTTGTTGCGATTTAAAGAAACCAGAAAGATATTAGACATTTAGAAACTGGAAACTTGAATAGACTTAAACAAATGGCTGTTTCTTCCCTGGGAGCAACTGTGGATTGAGTGCTGTACACAAGTCTGTAAGGCTAGACAAAGAACTATTGAAAGGCAGAGTACAATCTTTTGCATTCTTCATAGTACTTAAGAAAGATCTACTAGGGAAGTAAGCCTGACCAAAGAACAAAGAAACTTCCTACTTCAAGATACCTGCCAGTGTTTGAGGCTTACATCGGTTAGGCTGGAGGCAACAGAGTCAGGCTAGAATGTAAGACTATTAAAGCTAAGTTTCCTACAGTGACAGGAAGGAATGGATGAAAACCCACTGTATTCTCAATCCAGCTCTAACCCAGCGAAATTTCTGACTGAATTGGAGTGATCTCTTCCTCATATTTTTTGCCTGTTGGCAGAACTGAAGACATTATGATGGATGATAAATCATCTATAACCAATATGGTTCTCTTACACACAAAAATAGATTCATTGGGAAAATATTATAAAAGTTTAGTGATTCTGTTTGTAAATAAAAATAAATTTATACACATAAATTACAAATGGATTAAAGTTAATATTTAAATATCTCTATTTTAAATAAATTCACCCAAGTGGCAATATAAACTGGCATAACTACCTTAGAAAACAGTTTGTGATTTCATCCAGAAAATACATATTACTGAAACTCAGGAATTTCATTCCTGTGTATACTTCAGAGAATCTCTTACATATATTTTTATAAGAATATTATAGTATCACTTTTCTTAAGAGCTCCAAGTGGAAATAAGTTGAATGTCCATCAACAGAAGGAGATCTCAATAATTTGTGTCACAATGTACTATTTTACAGCAAAAAATACAACAAAACAAAAACAGTCTCCCCAAAACCTTAGCTATAGACAACATGATGAATCTCACAGTATTGAAAAAGAGAAGCAAGGCACAATAGATTGTATTCAATTCATATAAAGTTCAAAGAGAAACAAAAATATAATATTTATGGATGTACACATATATAGTACAACTAAATAAAAGCAAGGAACTGATAATGATAAAAATTCAGAATATCGGGTGGAAGAGATGGTTGTGATTGGGCCATGTATTTGCTCTTTATCCCTTAAGGCTTTGGCCAAGCATCTATTCACTCTAAGGTGATTTACTATAATTAATAAATGTATGCTTAATTCAAACTATGTATGAACTCAATAATGATTTCTGGTGCTAGAAATATTGTAAAAGACTACCACATCTGACAAAAATTGAATTATGCTTCAACCAATCATATCCTTTTAAGAGTAAATATACATATGGTGGCTCAGATGGTAAAGAATCTGCCTGCAATGTGGGAGACTCGGGTTCGAACCCTGGGCTGGGATGATCTTGGATGGGAAGATCCTTTGGAGAAGGCAATGGCTAACTAACTACTCCAGTATTCTTGCCTAAAAAATTCCAAGGACAGAGGAGTCTGGTGAGCCACAGTTCATGGGCTTGCAAAGAGCTGGACACAACTGAGGAACTAACATTTTCACTTTTCATACACATGCTTATTTATTTATACATAGTATACTACGGAGAGTATATTTCAAATTTAAATGCAATTGTACTATTTAGATAGTTTTAAATTACTCATATATTAGCCAAATAAAATAAACATTACAACCAGATGTTTCACATTATGTCTAAACAAAACAAAAAGATATTAGCTGAAAATACTAATGCTGCCAAGGAATGCTGACAAGATATTTTGTGACAATTTTTCTTCTAACACTTTTGAAAGGAAGAATCAGTTTCACATTTTTTTATGCCTCAGATTCTCTGAAGTTGTTTTAGATGTAATAACAGGAACTGATGGGGAAAAAAAATCACTATTTATATGTCATCCATGAATCATGCTTTTTTTTCAAGGAATCTCTTGAGGAATAACTCATAATTCTAGAATTTAAAAAAATCACAATAACTATTCTTTTAGAGAAAAAGTCACTACTAAAAATATGCAACATTTCTGCTTATCAATTAAGCTAATAAAAGAGTATATTTATCCTCTGTTTCTAGGATGGACCTTCCCCAAAGCAACAATTTTGGTCCACTATTAAGATCTCATATAACTCTTTTAGGTAATTCTATTTAGTAGCATCGCTCAGCTAACTTTTGTATCATGACACATCTCAGTATCAACTGAAAGATGGAATTATCTTTCTTTTGACTTACAAGCTGATTAACATAAGGTTACTTAAGAGGAACCTCAAATTCAATAAGTCCAAAACTTACCCTTTCAAACATTACTCAAACATTTCCTCTCAAACATTCCTTTTTCCTCTCCTCTTTAGATTAACAGCAACACAATCTACTTAAATTACCAAGGCAAAAACTCGAGTCAATCTTTCCACTTTTCCTTAAATATTCAATAAATCACCAAGTATTGTTGATTCTATTTTCTTAAATAATATTTCTTGAATATGAGTTCTTTTTCTTCAACTTCATGGCCATGCTTTAATTCAAGTCTCAATCACTGCCTATATTCCTGCAATCTGGTTTCCTTCCTTATAAATGGAACCTCTTCTCCACTGAAATAAGATCTCTCATTCATCAAAGAAAAATCTAATAAAATCATCACCCTGATTATGCCACTGTCTTTCTTAAAATCACATAATGGCACCTGATAGTTTTCAGTTTCTTAACATGGCATAAAGGTTCATTGCCAGTCCTACATCTCAACAGTCTTTATTTTATACCCTATGACCTGGTGTCATACTATCTCCTATTTATGATTTCACAAATGCCTCTGCTTCTGTATAGAATTTCAATTTGCTCAGTATACCTCTTGGAAAGATTTTGCTGATTTTATTTTTTGAATAAGTGTCTTACCTATATATTCCATAGAATATTTTCTTCACCTTTATCATTTAACACATATTGTAATTATAAGAGCAACTTTAAACATCACAAAAAATTAATTTCAACAAGCTCAGTTTTATTAATTCCCATTTTATCTTCTGAAAAATGAGAGATCTTGATTAGACTGAAGGTTCTTCCCAGCTAAACTATTTTATGAATTTATATGAAGTTGGAAAGAGTCTCTTGACATGCCTGACTTTCCCCCTAACTTTCTGCTAGACTATAACCATGGTATTAATTCCTGATGTTGCCCATACAAAACACCTGAGATACTGAAAGTAACAGAATATAACATAAAGATTAATGAATTTAACTTACTTAAAAATAATGTAACCAATTTAAAGAACTATTTACTAACAGCTTGAATTTATTGAAATTGATTTAGAAAAGTGTGATCAAATCAAACTTAACAATTTGTTAAGATCTTTACATGTTATTGTTAACAGTTTAACTCAGTCTTGTTTATCCTTGACTACTGTTATCCAGTTGTTAAATTTTATTCATGGAAAAGATAGTAAGTTCAGTTCTCATTAGATTTTAAACTGCTTTTAGAGAAGGGCCACACGTTATGCTAGAATACTAACAGTCCACAGAATTTAGTAAAATGTAAAGACAGAAAAATGTTACTATGCTGTAATATTCAAAGAGCAAGGTCAATTTTTAAGTTATTGTACTGTTAATTTTAAATTGAAATTGGCCTACTGTGTTATCAAAGGAACCAGAAAAATTTATTAGAAGACTAATATTATTTACTAGAAGACTAATAATTGGTGAGAGACTATAGGAAAAAAATTAAAATGATAAAGAAATACTTTATGCACAATAATGCTTATATACAGTGCTTTCTTAAGTAAATTTTCAATGAATTTTACAAGAAGGGTTCCTTTTTTGATTTTCCTACTACGTATTGATGATGGTAGATGAAATCTGATGATGATTATCTGATATGCATATTTTAATTCAAACAGAATACCTGGGAGTTAAATGATATCCCAACACAGGTAAATATTCAATAGTATAAAGAAAAGACAATTTGTTGCCCACCTTCCCACCAAGATACTAAGTTTTTTAGAAGTGAAAAATGCCATACTATACCTTGATTTCTTCTATTTCATCTGGTACTATCTTGTATGCTGATATAGTCCCACCCAACCTGAAATTAGGAGAAAAAAATATTCTCAAAACCGGCAACAGTGTATTAAAAAATATGGACTATTTTTGCCATTAGCAGCAGAGTGCCACCAGTAATTGCCCATTACCCACTCCAATAACTCTGGAGGAGAAAAACAACCATTTTGTGCTCAGGTTTTCAATATAGTAGCTTAAAAAGACAGATAATAAATGACTACTGAAGGAGGAAACATAATTTAGATTTTTAACCATAATTAAGTTTCTCTTATTGATGGTTTTTATGATGCTCAAACTGCCACTTTGATTAACAGATTCTGTCACAACTAAGATGTATCAGGAACAGTATCTGACATTTCTGTTTTCATGGCATCATGAAACACATCTAGGTTTAAAATACCTATCAATTCAACATACCATCAGTATTCTACAGCACTGCACTCAGGTAGATTGATTTCAAATTTTATGTTATTTCCCTTACAACACTCTGCTTTCCTGACTCAAGGAAGGACTACGCTAGAAGTAGTAGTAGAGTAATTTACTCTAGTCAATATGTGAAAGTATTACTTTGGCAGTAACAGTGGTAGTTATAGCAATAATACTATAGTTAGTAGTATACTGAGTATTTACTATACTCCAAACATTCAATTGTCAGGTTTTACATGTTTTTTTTTCTCATTTAACTCTAATAAATTATAATAAGGATTATGAAAAAATGAGACAAGCAATTTTTGAAAGTCTCACAACTAGAAATGGCAGACTGGGCTTAAGAACTCACTTCCAAAAATTGATAAGCAGATTCTTAAATTCATATGGCAGTTCAAGGGATACAGAATAATCAAACAATCTTGAAAAGATGAAAGTTGGAGGATTTATATTTTCTGATATCAAGTTACTAAAGAGCTACAATAATCAAGACAATGTGGAGCTGGCATAAGAATAGACATACAAAGCAACAGAGTACAACTGAAAGTCTGGAAACAAGTATCACATTTACTGTCAACTAGCTTTTGTTTTCCTTTTATTTTATTGTAATTTACTTTTTGTTTATTAAATAAATTTTATTTTATTGTAAATATTGTAATTTGACATTTTAACCATTTTTAAGTGTACAAGAAGTAAGCGTTAGTCACTTAGTTGTGCCCGACTCTTTGCGACCCCATGGACTGCAGCCCACCAGACTCCTCTGTCCATGAGATCTTCCAGGCAAGGATACTGGAGTGGGTTGCCATTTCATTCTCCAGGGGATCTTCCTGACCCAGGGATCAAACCCAGGTCTCCTACACTGCAGGCAGACTCTTTACCAACTGAGCTACAAGAAATGACAAATGATGGACAACCATCAGTACTATCTATTTCTAAAACTTACCCATTACATAAACAGAAATTCTATAAAAAAACACCAAACAAACAAAAACTCTATAATCATTAAGGAATAACTCCTCATTTTCCCCTACCCCCATTCCCTGGTAACTACTAACCAACTTTGTCTTTATGAATTTGACTACTCTAGGAAACTCACAAAGAGAAATCATACAATATTTGTCCTTTTGTGTCTGGAAAATGTCACTCTGCCTAGTTTTTAAGCTTTATCCACACTGTAGCACCGTCTCAGAACTTCATTCCTTTTTTATGACAGTATAATTTCCACTGTATGTATATACCATATTTGTTTATCCATGCATCTGTTAACGGAAACTTAGATTGCTTCAATTTTTTGGCTACTGTAAACAATACTGCAATAAACATTAGCATACAATATCTGAATCTCTCTTTCCAGTTCTTTTGGATATTTACCTAGGAGGTGGAACTGCTCAATCATATATAATTCCAAGTTTAGCATTTGAAAGACAACCAAACAGTTTTCTGAAGTGGCTGTACAGATTTTATTGATACATTACCACCAAGAATGCATGAGGGTTCCAATTTATCCTCATCTGCATCAATACTTGTTATTCTATTTTTTTAATGGCTACCCTAATGGGTATAAAGTATCTTTTCATATTCTTATTGGCCACTTGTGTCTCTTATCTAAAGAAATATTGATTCAAGTGCTCTGATCTAAAGAAATATTGATTCAAGTGCTCTGAGAATTTTTAAATTGGGTTTTCTTTTTGCTGGTGAGCTGTAGGAGTTTTTTATATATTCTGGATATTAAACCCTTATCTAAGATATTATTTCCATATATTTTCTCTCATTCTGTAGGTTGTCTTTTGCTTTCTTGATAATAGACTTTGATGCACAAAAACTTTTAATTTTGGTGAAGTACGGTTTATGTACTTTTTTCTTTCATTGCTCACCTTACTGGTGCAATGCATAAGAATCCATTGCCAAATCCAATGTCTCGAAGGTTTCTTACTACATTTTCTTGAAAGTGTTTTATTATTTTAGTGCTTCTATTTAGGGTACTGATCCATTTTGAGTTAATGTTTGTATATGGCACGAGAGATGATTTTAAGTTAATTCTTTTCCATGTGGAAATCCAATCATTTAGCACCATTTCTCTCCCAAAGCTGTTCTCATAGCTCTGACTCAGCACCTTTGTCTAAAGTCAGTTTTCCATGGATACAGGTTTATTTCTGGATCCTTAATTTTATACTATTGGTCTATAGGTCTATCTTTGTTTTCAGATGCTATTTTAAATGGAGTAGCTTTTAATTCGCTCTTCAGATTGTTTATTCCTGATGTATAGAAACAAATGATTTTCCTGTGTTGATCTTGTACTCTGCAACTTTGATGAACTTGATTATTGATTCTAGTAACTTTCTTTTGGATTCTCTAGGACTATCTATACACAGGATCATGTTATCTGTGAATAGAGATAGATTTACTTCTCACTTAACCGTCTGGATACCTTTTATGTCCTGTTTTTGTCTAAACACTCTGGTTAGAACTTCCAGTGCAATGTTCAGTATCAGTGGTGAAGCTTTCCATTTTTCACAATTGAATATGATGTCAGTTGTGGGATTTTCACAAATGCTTTTTATCAGGTTAAGTAGGTCCCCTTCTATTTCTAGTTTTCTGAGTGTTTTTTACCATGGAAAGATGCTGGATTTTTATTAAATGTTTTCTCTGTGTCAAATCAGATATCATGTGGTTTTTTGCCTTTCAATCTTTCTGTTAATTTGGTATATTACAGTAATTACTTTTCATATGTTGAACTACCCTTGAATTCCTGGGGGCAATCTAATTTGGTCACCATGTATAATCCTTTTAATACACTGTTGGATTCAGTGCCTTAATATTTTCTTGAGTCCTCAAAAAAAAAAACAAAAAGGGATTATACATGATGACCAAATCAGATTAACCCAGGAATTCAAGGGTAGTACAACATAAGAAAATGTCAAACTCTCTTTGGGATTGGAACGAAAACTGACCTTTCCCTATCTGTGGCCTATGCTGAGTTTTTCAAATTGGCTGGCATATTGAGTGCAGCACTTTCACAGCATCATCTTTTAGGATTTGAAATAGCTCAGCTGGAATTCTATCACCTCCACAAATTTTGTTTGTAGTAATGCTTCCTAAGGTCCACTTGACTTCACACTCAAAGATGTCTGGCTCGAGGTGAGTGACCACAGCATCGTGGTTATCTAAATTCAAATTTATCAGGAATAGAAATATTTAAAGATAATTCAAAGTTTCTCAGAAATAGTTTGACTTTTCTCCCCAAATCATATCTTCCTTTTCTACAGTTCTCCTCAATCTTTGTTATGATAAATGTTAATTGACCCAGTAGTGCACTTATACAAACTCTGGAAGCAGAAATAGGCATCTCCTCTACTATGAATAGTGCCTTACCCATATTTGCATTATAGCTTTTGTTCTATTATTGTAATTATCTGCTTAGAGATATATATTCTCCACTAGATAATGAAGGAGTAGATTATATTTAAATTATTTTCTATACTTGGCAAATGGTGAGTACTTATAGTTTGAAAAATCAGCACACATTTGGTGAATGAATGAATTAGTTCAGGGGAGTCAGACATATGAAATTTCACCAAGATCCTCAGCAAAAATCTTTTTTCAAAGCAGTATCTCCAGACTTCTGGATCAACATGGCGAAGTAGGAAGATGTGGAAATCAACATCCCGCATGAACACATCAAAAATACATCTACATTACTCTAGGAGGTGGGTCTAAAAAGATCTTGGTTTATGGAAGAGAGTGTTCTGCCTATGTTTTACTCTAGGAGGTTTATAGTATCCAGCCTTATATTTAGGTCTTTAATCTATTTTTAGTTTATTTTTGTGTGTGGTGTTAGGGAGTGTTCTAATTTCATTTTTTTATATGAAGCTGTCCAGTTTTCCAAGCACTACTTATTAAAGAGACTATCTTTTCTCCACTATATGTTCTTTGCTTCTTTTGTGATAAAGTAATAGATCATAAGTGTGGGGGGTTATTTCTGGGCTTGCTATCCTGTTCCATTGATCTATAAGTTAGTTTTTATGCCAAAACCATATGGTTTTGATTACTGTAGTTTTGTAGTATAGGCTGAAGTCAGGCATCTAATTCTTTCCACTCTATTTTGCTTTGGCTATTCAGAGTCTTTTGAGTTTCCATACAAATTGTAAAATTTTTTGTTCTAGATCTGTGAAAAATGCCATTGGTAATCTGATAGGGATTGCATTAAATCTGTAGATTGCTTTGGGTAGTACAGTCATTTTCACAATATTGATTGTCCCAATTCAAGAAAATGGTATATCTCTTCCATCTGTGCCATCTTGATCATATAGTTTTCATCAGTATCTTATAGCTTTCCAAGCACAGGTCTTTTGTCTCCTTAGATAGGTTTATTCCTAGGTATTTCATTCTTTTTCATGTGACAGTAAATGGGACTGTTTCCTTAATTTCTCTTTTACCTTCTATACTGTTGATGAGAATGTAAACTGGGACAATCACCATGGAGAACAGTATGGAAGTTCCTTAAAAAATAAAGAGAGCAACCATATGATGCAGTAATCCCACTTCTGGGCAAATACCTAGAGAAAATCATAATTTTAAAAGGTACATGCACCCCAATGTTCACTGCAATGTTCACTATTTTAAATAGTCAGGACATGGAAGCAACCTAAATGTCCATCAACTGAGAAATAAAGAAGATGTGTTTCATATACAATGGAATATTATATTATTCAGCCATAAAAAAGAATGAAATAGTGCCATTTGCAGCAACATGGCTGGACCCAGAGACTGCCATACTGAGTATGACAGAAAGAAAATATCATATGATATCACTTATATATGGAATCTAAAATATGGCACAAATAAACATATCTACAAAAAAGAAATACAGTCACAGATGTAGAAAACAGTCTTATGGTTACTGGGGTAAAATGGCTGGGGGGGAAGGATTAATTGGTATATTTGGATGGACATACACATAATACTATATATAAAACAGATAACTAATAAGGACCTACTGTATAATACAGGGACTTCCACTCAATACTCTTTTGATAGCCTATATGGGAAAAGAATCTGAAAGAGCGGATTTGTTGTTCAGTCGCTCAGTCATGTTCGACTCTTTGCGACACCACGAACTGCAGCACGCCAGGCTTCCCTGTCCTTCACCATCTCCCAGAGCTTGCTGAAACTCATGTCCATTGAGTCGGTGATGCCATCCAATCATCTCGTCCTCTGTTGTCCCCTTCTCCACTTGCCTTCGGTCTTTTCTAATGAGTTGGCTCTTTGCATCAGGTGGCCAAAGATGTGACCACCTGATGTCAAAGAAAAAGTGGATATATATATATGTGTGTGTGTGTATACATATATATATGTGTGTGTGTGTGTGTGTGTATATAAATAAATAAATAAAACGGATTCACTTTGCTGTACAACAGAAAGTAACACTGTAAATCAACTACTGTTGTTTAGTTGCTAAGTCATGTCGGACTCTTTTTTGACCTCATGGACTGTGGCCCGTCAGGTTCCTCTGGCCATGGGATTTCCCAGACAAGAATATTGGAGTGGGTTGCCATTTCCTTCCTCAGGGGAGCTTCCTCACCAGGGTTTGAACCTGCATCTCCTGTACTGCAGGCAGATTCTTTACTGTATACTCCAATTAAAAAAAAAAAAATTCTACATGAGGAACAACCTTCACTAAAAACTAATGAAAACTGGTATAAAGACTCCTATACAACCAAGGCTGTAAGACAAATCCACAAGAAATCAGGTAGCAGGAGAAGTGATCAGATCAGGCCTTGTGTCCCTGGGAGGGGACTTGGAGGAAAAGGGAGATTACAGGGGTGGAGATTCTTCCTGAAGAGGAAGTGGTTCCAGCCACATATTGGGTGTCCCAGCCCTGGGATCTGACACAGGTAACTCCTTGGCATCTTGAGCTCTGCTGGGACTAACAGGAAGGCTGTAGTCAGCATGGACTTCACTCGTGAGGAGTGAACCAGCACTGGCTGGTTCATTGCTCCCACAGCAGAACAGAGAGGGATAATTAGGACTGCACAGGTGGCTACCTAGTGGCCCACAATAGCCCCAGCGTGTACTCCAGCCTGAGCTGAGCCAATGCTTCAGCTTCACTTACTTTTATGTCACAGTCACAGACTGGATTGAGGGTTGTGGCAACTGGGAAGAGCTCAGGTGTGGATGCAGAGTTTATTCAGACCTAGGCAAGTGTCTGAGCATAGCGTGGTGGGTAGTACTTACTGAGAAAGCATATCAGAAGAAACCTTGATCTCTGACAGTGGCCAGACTATCACACCCTGCATCCTGGTATACATTAAGAGGCTATGTAAGCTCTGCCTGTCCTGTGGCATGGCCCTACAACAGTACAGGGTTACTGGAGACTGGGAAGGAGCATGAGGCTATGGGGGAAAAGACTAGGCCAAAATGATTTTAAAATAAACGAGGTACCTTTATAAAAGATGCTCAAAGTTTGCTCCCTAAATGCCTTTGATTAGAATTTCCCCTCTTTAATATCGATGAATAATAGCCAAGCTCACTAGGATTAAATGGATATTTTTTAATCTCATCATTCTTCTCCATTATTTTGGTAAATGAGAAGTGTTTCTGTTCCAACTTCAAGGAAGGAAAGAGAACTAGAATTTATTGAAAATTTATAATGGGCATTATACTAGGCATTTTTACATATACTGTCTCAGTACAGTTTGTGAAGTCACTCAGTTGTGTCCAACTCTTTGCGACTCCTTGGACTGTTGGCTACCAGGCTCCTCAGGAGACAGTCCATGGAGTTTTTCAGGCAAGAGTACTGCAGTGAGTTGCCATTTCCTTCTCCAATGTATGGTTCAGAAAGGTTAATTTGCTTAAGGATATAATCTCATGGACAGAGGAGCCTGGTGGGTTGCAGTCCATGGGGTCACAAAGAGTTGGGCACAACTGAGCAACTAACACTACAGACAGCTAACAAGGAGAACAGTGTCATTTATCTACATCTATCTCATTTCAATGCCCAGACCTTTTCCCCCAGATGGTGCTAGTGGTAAAAGAAACCATTATCCAATGCAGGAGACTTAAGAGACGTGGGATTAATTCCTGTGTCAGGAAGACCCCTTGGAGGAGGGCATGGCAACTCATTCTAGTATTCTTGCCTGGAGAATCCCCATGGATAGAGGAACCTGGCGGGCTACAGTCCATAGTGTCGCAAAGAGTCGAACACAGCTGAAGTGATTTAGCACACATACTTGTCTGTGTCAGATAATATGTATCCTAGAATTAAGTTTTCATATATAAATGTTATTCTAAAGACAGTAGTCATGTATGGATGTGAGAGTTGGACCATAAAGACAGCTGAGTGCCAAAGAATTGATGCTTTTGAACTGTGGTATTGGAGAAGACTCTTGAGAGTCCCTTGGACTACAAGGAGATCCAACCACTCCATCCTAAAGGAAATGAGTCCTGAATATTGATTGGAAGGACTGATGCTGACGCTAAAACTCCAATACTTTGGCCACCTGATACAAAGAACCGACTCACTGGAAAAGACCCTGATGCTGGGAAAGATTGAAGGTGAGAGGAGAAGGGGACAAGAGAGGATGAGATGGTTGGATGGCATCACTAACAGGATGGACATGAATTTGAGTAGGCTCCAGGAGTTGGTGATGGACAGAGAAGCCTGGCATGCTGCAGTCCATGGGGTCACAAAGAGTTGGACACAACTGAGCAACTGAACTAAAACTGAAAGACAGAGCATGTTCTTCAGACTTCAGTTCAGGTAAACATTAGAAAATTAAATTATCATTAAGAATATTAACTTAAATATATTCTTAAATTCAAAGAACTCATACAGATGATCACTGGAATACAACTAGTTTTGTTATAATGACTTACAAATTAAAAGATAAATAAATTTAGAAAGAATTTAGAAAATCTTTTAAGATCTTTAACAATTTGACCTGACCATTAGTACTTAGTGTACTGTGTTCAAGCCTTTATTTATAAGAATGCTGTTGCCCTTATTTGCAGTTTTAATCTGTTTTATAATCTTATATTTAATAAACACTAGTGAAATTTCATTGCATGTATTTCACATAATACAGTTACAGTAAACATGAAGAACTCATAGATTATATCATAATTTGCCCAAGGCTAACATAAATTAATCTCTTGCTGATATGTAAAATGTATAATCCATAATTAAATGAGAATGGAGAGTAGAATTTAAATTATCTAAAACAGAAACATCTGTGAGTCTCTAAAGCCTTATTTACAAAGACTCTTCTGATAATGCTACTAAAATTCTGTTAATCTATTTGTGAAAATAACATGCCTAAACACTTTTGTTCATTGATTCAATACATACTTATTGAATATATGTTATATGCTAGGCATGTTCCACATATAAGAGAGAAGGCAGTGAACAAAACAAATCTGGTACTTATATTTATAGATCTTGTATCAGGGATACATGTATAAATAAACAAATAAATAAGATGATTTCAATCCAATAAGATCTGTGAGGAAAACAGAAAAACCAGGATGATGTGTTAGCATACACAAGATTGATTGGTGCAAGTTAAGCTCTGAGAAAGTCATAATTTAAACTAAGGTCTGATATTAATTATCTGAGTAACTGTATATATTCAAAGTACTAAAGCTATTCTAAAAATTAACAAAAACTTATAATTCAAAAATTTCTCTAATTATATGCCAATTTTATTAACATTGCATTTAAATAAGTGAGATTGTATATTTCTATATCACTTGGTCCAGGCTGAAAGTAACCTGAATTTATCTCTCCTGCCTCCTTTCCTTCTTTGCCTTTCCTTTATCTTTCTTTCCTACTCCAATGTTATCCTAGGTTCAGACAAAGATCAACTGTATGGTTACCCTAGGCATTACCTGGGCTTCCAAGGAGCATTAGTGGTAAAGAACCTGCTTGCCGATGTAGAAGACATAAGAGACACAGGTTTGATCCCCCAGTCAGGAAGATCCCCTGGAGAGGGCATGGCAACCCACTCCAGTATTCTTGCCTGGAGAATCCCATGGACAGAGAAGCCTGGCAGGCTATAGTCCATTGGGTCGCAAAGAGTCAGACATGACTGAAGTGACTTAGTATGTATGTAGGCATTACCTAACCACCTCCAAAAGGAAATACCAATAACAAGGTGATTCATATTAGAAATCCTCAAATACTGAGGAATTGTAGGTACAAGGTACTACAGAAGGTGGACAATTTTAAGCTAGAAGATGGCTTATATATGAAGACTCGCAGTCTTCAGTACAGGTAAACAAACTTACTCTGATGGTGAAGGAACAGGAGAAAGATCTCCAGGTAAAAAGCAGGAGTCAAATTATTTGATGAGCTTGAAAAAGTGGAAAAGAGTACTGAGAGGGATTTCACTGAGCTGTAGGAGGACTCGAAAAAATGTAGTCAAGGTCTGGACCATAAAGAAGGCTGAGTGTCAAACAATTGATGCTTTTGAATTGTGGTGCTGAAGAAGACTCTTGAGAGTCACTTGGACTGTAAGGTGATCAAACCAGTCAATCCTAAAGGAAATCAACCTTGAATATTCATTGGAAGGACTGATGCTGAAGCTGAAGCTTCAATACTTTGGCCACCTGATGAGAAGAGCCAACTCACTGAAAAGGACCCTGATGCTGGGAAAGACTGAGGGCAAGAGAAGAAGGGCGATAGAGAATGAGATGGTTGGATAACATCACGACTCAATGGATACGAATTTG
Source organism: Giraffa tippelskirchi (assembly GCF_054371585.1). NCBI lineage: Eukaryota > Metazoa > Chordata > Mammalia > Artiodactyla > Giraffidae > Giraffa > Giraffa tippelskirchi. The sequence goes on along the minus strand of NC_137281.1, from coordinate 138,974,522 downwards.
AGCAAACTCCGGGAGATAGTGGAGGACAGAGAGCCTAGCGTGCTGCAGTCCACGAGGCTGCAGAGATGGACACAACTTAGTGACTGAACAGCAACAGATCATACTGGGAAGGTATAGTAGGCAAAATAACGCCCCTGTGAATATGTTAGGCTGTATGGTTGTCATTGTTATTTAGTCACCAAGTCATGTCCGACTCTTTGCAACTACATGGACTGTAGCCCACCAGGCTCCTCTGTCCATGGAATTCTCTAGGCAAGAATACTAGAGTGGGTTGCCACTTCCTTCTCCAGGGGATCTTCCCGACCCAGGGACTGAACCTGATTCTCTTGCACTGGCAGGCAGATTCTTTACCATTGAGCCATCAGGGAAGCCTAGGCTATCTGGAAGAGTCAAATTAAACCTGCAGATGGAATAAAGCTAATCAGCTGACTTTAAAATAGAGACTTTATTCTGGATTATCTTGTTGATTCTCAATGTAAAATTACAAGGGTACCTTAAAATAGAAGAGAGATGGTAATGTGAAGACTAGGATTCCTGATGTTGCTTGCTTTTAAACTGCAAGGGATGATAAGCCCTGGTAAGAAGGTGGCCACTAAAAGCTGGAAAAACCAAGCAAAAGAATTCTCCCCTTCAGCCTCCAGAAAGAAATGTAGTCCTGCCCACATCTTGATCTCAGCCTACGTGAGATCCTATATTGTTGTTGTGCAGTCAAGATCCTGTATGGGATATCTAAATTATAGAATTGTAAGATAACAAATATGTGCTGTTTTAAGCCATTTATAATCATCTATTATGGTAGCCACAGAAAACAAACATATAAGGTCTAAAATAGATACAGCAAAGGGCACTGTATGAAACATGTATGCAAATATTAGAAGAAACAACTGCAAGAAACTGGTTGCTTCTGGAAACAGCAGGATAAAAGCAGGTAGCTGGTCTTCCGGAGAAGGCAATGGCACCCCACTCCAGTCCTCTTGCCTGGAAAATCCCATGGACAGAGGAGCCCGGAGGGTTGCAGTCCATGGGGTCGCTAAGAGTCGGACATGACTGAGTGACTTCACTTTCACTTTTCCCTTTCATGCATTGGAGAAGGAAATGGCAGCCCACTCCAGTGTTCTTGCCTGGAGAATCCCAGGGATGGGGGAGCCTGGTGGGCTGCCGTCTATGGGGTCGCACAGAGTCGGACACGACTGAGGTGACTTAGCAGCAGCAGCTGGTCTTCATTGTTGTTATAAGTTATTTTAGCATTGTTTGATTTTTTAAAACATATGAATGTTTTACTTCAATGAAAAATAAGAATTAAGTTTTTTAAAAAAGAAAAACAATATAAACAAAAAACGTTGTATATATGGAGGAAAAATCCAATTTCTTTTTGAATGTTTGCCAGGAGTACGAGTGGAAGGTTCAGTTAAGCTGAGCTGCAGCTGTTCTTTTCATTGTTTTTATTTTTCACATTAACCAGCAATTATCTTTGAAACTTTTCTGTTCTCCTCACCTCTAACATAATCTGTTCTTCCTTCTCAAATAACAGTATAAAAAAACAACAGGACTACCAGGAAGAAAGGTCCGTCTACTAATCATGACTTTCAACAGTGAAATAGTTTATTTCACTTGCAAGGTAATTGCAGAGAGGTTAATAGAATTCGCAGTACTGTATTAATCCATATTATTGACTGGAAACTTGTAGATAGAAGAAGATGTAGCTGGAGAATATCTCAACTTCAGGTCCATGAAATGAGCTCTAAACAACTTGAATGAGGAGACCAATAGTACAAAGACAGTCTGATTTTTAGAGAAAGAGCAGAGTAAAAGCAAAATGCTCCTAGTGAAAACTTGGAAAAACATCATTCCAAGAAAAGATGATCTCCTTCCTCTATAGACTTTTAATATTCACTGGTAATCCCAATTCAGTTGTCATGTAATCATATATATCATTTTTGTTAATGTTTCCAGTATGCGTTGTTATTTTTACAATGCATTATAAATTACTTGGTAGGAACAATCCTAAATTCAGTATTTAGCATTCTTGTATGCTAATTTTATATATAAATTGAATAAATAATATGGAGATATTCTGCATTGAGAAAGATGAACAATTAAGGGTGGATCTCATTCATTTTCTTTTTTTATTTCTGTGTTTTCCCTGCTCCCTGCTAAGTGGTTCATCCAGGCATTCTGCCAAAGCTAATTCAGCTTTCTGACAACTTAGCTCAGACATTATAAGCTACTGAAGTTATCAATATAATAGCACTGAAGGAGCATATCTCTATAGCATTTTTTATATTCCAGCAACATGCCTTTGTAAAATTCAGTAAAACACTAACAGAAGAAAAAAATCCCAAAGGTACTTTCAACAAGATTATAATTTTAATTGCTTTATCTACATTCTTATTCTCTGTTGGAAAAAAAAAAAAAAAGGTCTGCCAAAACCACCAGAGTGGCTCTCAACTGGCAGTGATTTTGCTCCCTGGGGACACTTGGAAATGTCTAGATACGTTTTCATTAGCTATAGCTTAGATGGTAGTACTGGCATCCAGTAGGGAGAGACCAGAGGTGTTGCTTAACATCCTACCATGCACAAGAGAGCCTCCCATGACAATTAGCCAGCCCAAAATGACAATAAAGCTGAGACTGAGAAACTCTGCACTAGAGGAATAGAGAAGTCAAATAGAAAATGACAAAACATTTTCTTAGAAGTATCTACAATATATTTATCATGGATTCTGATACAGATGGAGGTCTGTTAGTTACACCCCAGTCTGTCTTCCCAACATACTAATTTAAACAGTATCAAAGTTTCATTTATTTAAAAAAATAATAATAAGCACCTAAAGGCCCTGAGGCTGGGAAGGATTGGGGGCAGGAGGAGAAGGGGACGACAGAGATGAGACGGCTGGATGGCATCACCGACTCGATGGACATCAGTTTGGGTAAACTCTGGGAGTTAGTGATGGACAGGGACGCCTGGCGTGCTGCGATTCATGGGGTTGCAAAGAGTTGGACACGACTGAGCAACTGAACTGAACTGAACTGACTGAAATACACAAAGCCACCATACTGTGTACTGAATAGAAAACGAAAAAAAGTTTAGAATACAAAAAAAAAGTTTAGAACACAAAGTAGTTTAGAGGTAAAAATCTTAAATAGACTCTAGCAGTGTATTAAACAAATAACACACCGAATAACTTATCCAAGTAAAGTTCATCTCTGGAGTAGGGTTCAATGTAAATTAAAAAACATAAAACCATCTCAACAGATACTGGAAAAGTACTTGATAAAATTCTGTATTGACTCCTGATTTAAATTAGCAAAATCTAAAGATTCAAGTAAAGAAGAACAGAAGGAAATTTCCAAAGGGGATATATTAATACAATAAATCAGAAGTACCATTGCCTTCTCCAAATCAAAAGTAACACTATACTAAATGGTGAGACGTCAGAAACATTCTTACTAAAAATTCAGGAAAGCATATAATCTTCAGCTATAGTTAAATTCACACATAAGAGCTTAGTAGAATAAGTAAGAGTTGGAAGGTTAACAAACAAAACTAAAATACCAATAATGATCAATCAGAAAATGTAGGAGAGAATAAAAGGACTACGATATTCACCACAGTAAATACATAAGAACATGCACACACATTCACACACACAAACACACTAGTTACATATAAAGCCAATGAGAAATTTGAAAAATCTGCTTTTTAACCAAAGAAAGCCAAGTGTATGTACACATGCATGTAACTGCTTGTAAGGGCAATCCTTTCAAATTCAGAGTCCTTCCAGACACCTAAAGGCCGATCCTCAGTCAGAGGCTGGGTTGCAAACTTACAGCCTAGACTGAAGTCAATCTTTTAAGGTGATTTCTTTGGACATGTGTATGTATGGCTGTTTGTGTGAATGCCTTTTATCATGAATGAACTCTCTAGGCTAACAAAGTTCCTAACTCTCTCTCCTTATTTTCTTATATCTGGAACTCAAAATGTTTACAATACTTCTCCGGAAACTGAAGATATTTGAGTTTGCAGGTCTAGATTTTACTCTATGTCAACTTGAGTGTAGAATTTCTGAGGACATTAAAACTATCTATTGTCTTCTGCAGAACCTAATTCCTAGAAAATGAATGCTCAATAATTATTTGTTGGTTTACTGATTTTTGAATGATTTGGGGAAGATTTGTGTTAGAATAGTTCTGTACATAATGTCTGAAATAACTATACAGTTTACACATTTCAGGCATTAAAACATTTGCTTCTAAATTCTTTTTGATTGCCTTTTAGAAATGTTTGCTAGCAGATAAAATCTTTTCGGGTGACTCAGTGGTAAAGAATCTGTCTGCCAAAAAAAAAAAAAAAAAAGAATCCGTCTGCCAATGCAGGAGACCCTGGTTCAATCCCTGGGTCAGGAAGCTCCCCTGGAGAAGGAAATGGCGACTCACTCCAGTATTCTTGTTTGGGAAATCCCATGGACAGAGGAGCCTGGCGGGCTACAGTCCATTCGGTCACAAAGAGTCGGACACGACTGAGCAAGTAAACAACACCACACTGAACTCTAGGCATTTGGTTATAGGCTTACAGTCATAATCTAATGGTATGGGAAAGGAATAGTGTAGCTAGAAATCACTATGATAAGCATCAGTAAACATACATGATCTTGATTAAAATTAGTTAATTTTCAACACATTATAGCAAATGAACTTGCTATAACAACGGAAATGAGAAAGCCTTATAGGAAGTTTCCTAGTGAAAATACAGAAGTTAAAAAATATCTTCCTTCCTGGCAGCCTACAAAATTCTATTTTCTTTTCCACAAATAGTGTTAGAACAACTGAACATCCATATCTAAGTCAATGAAATTTTATTTAAACTTCACACCTTATAAAAAAAAATTAAATGCAAAATTATAAAATTTTATAAGAAAATACCAGAAAAAAATCTTAGTGACTGAGTTTGGCAAAGAGTTCATCAAAATTGAGAATTTTTGCTCTATGGAACACACTGTTAAGAAAATGAAAAGACAAGCTACAGATTGAGAAAACATGTTGGCAACTCACAAATCCAACAAAGGGCTTATATATATCTTTATATAAGCTTTATATATATATATATATATATCTTTATAGCTATATAAGCTTTATATATATATATATCTTTATATAAGAATATATAAAGAACTCTCAATATTCAACAGGAAGAAAGAAAACAACTCAATCAAAAATAAGTAAAAGATTTGAATGAAAACTTGACCAAAGTTGATATACATATGGCAAATAAGTATAGGAAAAAATGTTCAAAATCATTAGCCAATATGAGAGGGAAATGAAAACCATTAAGAGATACCACTACATACCTCTCAGAATGGCTAAAACAAAAGATACTGATGAGCAAATGCCAGATACAGAGCAATTAGAACTCTCATATATTGTTGGTGGGAATGTAAGGTGGTACAGCAGCTTAGGAAAACAATTTCACAATTTCTTGAAAGTTAAAGATGATACTTGTTTTATAGAAAAACATACATGAATGTTTACAGCTGTTTAATTTATAATCTTTCAAAACTAGGGATATTAAAACAAGAGGTTCAGATTTTCATTGAAAACCCTAAAACTAAAAGATCTGGCACCTTAGGACAGGACAAGTCCAGCTGATAATGAATAGCAACTTGTCTGTGTACAGGGCATGCCACAGCTCTGCCCACGCCCCACATGTATACAGAGGGAAAGCATATGCACTGACACCTGGCCCACTTTACTCTTGTGTATTACTTGCCTAGTCTTTTGTGGCAAAATCGAACATCGAAAATGTGTGTTCCTCTTACCATACCATCAAATATATTGCTGTGTAGTGGCTGCCCAGCCAGAGACTACATTTTCCAGTTTCTTGGATCCAGATATGACCACATGACAAGTTTTCAATAACAATGTGAGCAAAGTGGTCTTTTTTAACTTCCAGGCTGGAAAGAGTAGTATTTTCTCTCCTTTAGTATGTGTAAGCAACAATCTCCAAGGTCTTAAGGGAAGATGAAGCCACAAGATGAAGAAGTAAAAAAAGGTACGTATTGCTACTTCTGTGTCGTGTGTTTTTTTATATTAAGCTTCACCTTCACGATAAGAAGGATCTGTTGATGGAAAATGCTCTTAAGGATGAAGGGTGAAATTTGTGCTTACCAACTACAAAAAGTTGGTTTAGGAGATCAAATTAGATAACACATGAAAGTATTTCTTAACTTATGACTGTCATACAAATGTTAATAGTGTTTTTATCCCTACCGAATAATCATGTATAATCATTTATAACTCACAAGAATATTGTTTTTCTTTGTTTCAGGTTCTAAATCAGGAGCCACAAACTCAGGTGCTTGTAAGAGTGTATTAGAGTGGCTCTGTGCAATAGAACTTTCTGTGAAGATGGAAATAGTCTATCTGTACAGTCGAATACTGTAGCAACTAATTATATGTGACTGTTGAGTACTTGATATGAATGCATATGACTGAGAAACCAAAATATTTTGTATTAATATATTTAAACAAGCACATGTAGCTAATGGCTACCCTATCTGGACAAAACAGAGCTAGAGTAACACTAGATTCTATACAAATCAACCCAAAATTTCAATGATTCAAGTTTTATTTATTTTTCATGTAATAGTCCAACGTGAATATTTCTCTATGTTTGGAGTAGGTCTTACTTCTTCAGGGAAAAAAGCTTTACTTGAGATTTTTTATGGGTAAATAAATGGGTGTTGACTTCCGAGAGAAAGACTAAATTGTTTGATCTCTAGATAATTAAAAGAAAAAATGTATTAGGTTTTAAAATTCTCACTTTGGAGTTCTAATGATTTTCTGAATTTGGCTTATGTTCAAAATCTCACTCAAAAAATGTACAACCCTTTTCTTCTTGTTCTCTCTTCACTCGTTGTCATGGTTAATGAATTGCTGGTCATAATCATGCACATAAACATTGTTCAAGCATTTATAATTATAGCACTTGAATACTCAGAATCATCAGGGATGCCACAGTAGAATGAAATAAATCTTTTCTCCTACAGAGAACCTTGTATGAGGTTAGAGTGACAAAGATGGGAAGTACCTAAAAGGGGAACTCTAGGATTTCTATGAAAAAGTATATGTATCACTGACATACTGTAACAGACAAGTTACACAGCCTTCCAAATTAGTGATTTTTTTGAAATTTTGAGTATTTGCCCTTTTCACTTTCTATGAAACTATTATCATTTCTTCTCATCCTCCAGTGGAAAACTTAAAAGTGACCAACAAATGGTAATCTGGAATGTAATATAAGAATCTGAAGATATTCTCCTTTACTTTTTACTTTTCCTAGTACTTGAATATGTTTCCTAGGGAAAAAAGTTTTCTTTCTCATGTATATTCAATAATTCCATCCTCTAAATGTGGCCTATTTGGTTTTGCTTCATTACTTCATGGTTTAAAAAAAAAGAAAAACACTGCACAGTAAGACTGGGATTCACTGTCATGAGGAAGTAAGAATTTGGTGACTTCCAATAGAAACACAATATAGAGACTTATTAAGAAAAAGGTGAGAAACAGCCACATGCAATATAATGCATTAAAAAAAAATGCCATCCTAGGCCATTAACAGAATTTATAGAGCTAACTTTCCTCGCAAAAATTAAGCATATCCCCCTTCTATATTTTACTATACTGTCAAATGTTTTGCTAACTCAGTAACATTTCTTTCTAGGTGTTTTTGTACAAATTACACGTTTGGAAATGGAGGCAATAATAATCATCCATATACAATTCCTGAAGTTGCTTCACCTTCCTGACTCCTTAAATGTCAGCAGTAAAACTAAGGTCTAGCAAAGGTCTTACTTGCCTTTCATTCTACCCTTTCAACAAGTCTATAAACAGCTGATCCCAGTAAATCACTTCCTGCTTTTTTCCTGGTTGAATTTTGACTGATAACAATGAACTACTCAAAAGCTAGAAAAACTGACACAAAGCTAAATATCTCCAAGGGAAAACCACACTGAGTGAAAGAAAAGGAAAATTTAATGTAGAAAACAACAAAGAAAAAATACATTTCTACAGTTTAAACCATATGATTTCTCTGAAGTTATGAAGATTCTTTCAAAAACTATTTTAAAAGCATGGTGTTTAAGTATCTGACCAAAACATTTATGTAAGATAACAGATAAACTTTTATAATGGCAATTGATTTCCCCCATTAAGCTAAAGTCTCATATTTTCACTATTCATGAAACAAAAATATGTGAGTAAATCACTGAATAAATTTACTTTCTAATGTCTGGTCTCTTCATTTACTGTTTTAAGGAAGAATAATGGTAACCATCTGTTACAATTTCAAAAATAAACCTGCAGCAGCTCTGCCGTGTCCAGCTATTCTAATTGGAAAGGAAAAATGGGTGTTGTCAACTGAGAGCAATCCAGTAACATAAAATTCCTCCTCTAAACTATTTTTGTTATTAGAAATCTTTTCATTTCCTTATAGTAGGTTAAAAAATAAAAATTCAAAATTTATGGTGCTATTAGATCAGATTCATTTAGTTACACATTTTCCTTGTTAAAACTAAAACTCAGCTAAAGTAAAGAATTCTAATAAACTTCTACTTCAAATGCTCATATATAACTCATTTCTAGTGTTGGCAAATATGGCAGAGTAAAAAGACCCTGAGCTCACCTCCTCTAATAGGCACAGCAAAATTACAACTAAAATCAACAACCATTGGTTTAAAAGACCAGAACCTACTAGAAAAGATTGAAAACAAAGATATAAAGAAGGAACCACAAAGAGACGTGGAGGAGGGGCAGAGTCACAATATAGTCAATTCCCATAACACAGGGAGTGACCTACAAACAGAAGAACAATTACAAATGCAGAGATTCTTCCAATGGAGTGAGGGGTCCAAGTACCATGTTGGGCTTTCCAGGCTACGGGTCTTGTACCAGGAAGAAGAGGCCCACAAAGCATTTGGCACTGAAGGCCAGTAGGGATTATTTTCAAAAGTCCCAAAAGGCTGGGATAAACAGAGACGTCACTCTTAAGGGCACACTCAAAATCTAATAAGCTCTGGGATCCAGGGCAGAAGCACTAATTTGGAAGAAGCGCAGTTCAGATCTACTTATTTATCTTGAAGAGTCTCCTTGAGAGGTAGAAGGCAACTGTAGCCCATCCTGGGGACCCAGACACTGGCAGCAACCATTATCGGTAGCTGATTCCACCACGTAGACACTACTGCTAGCAAGAACCATTTTGAAATTCTCCCTCTAGCAGGATCCAGACGTGCTCTGGCTCAATAAGCTGTAGGAGACATCACTAAGATACTTCAGGCCAAGCAATTAAATAGGCAATGACACAGCCGTGTCCACCAGCAGACAGGCTGCCTTAAGGCCCTCTGAGCCTTTAGCTTCCCCTGGACACAGTCCTACCCACCAGAGAGGCCAGAGCCTATTCCCACAAATAAGTGCACAAACACTAGAACCGGGACCCACAAGGCCCTCCAATAAAACTCTAAGACCTAGTTTCATCCACCAGTGGGCAGGCACTAATCTCAGAATATGATGGGTCCCAGCTCTGCCCTCCAGCAAGCCTGCTCTAGCACTGGTACCAGCCTGACCCATCAAAGGGTAGATACCAGTCACAAAAAAATCACAGCGCTGCAGCCACACACCAGCAGGTCAGACTCTGCACTGGGATAGAAATTACATAATGATCAAGGGACCAATCCAAGAGAAAGATGTAACACATGCACCCAAGATAGGAGTGCCTATATATATAAAGCAAATATTAACAGACATAAAAAGAAAAACTGAAAGTAATACAATAATAGCAGGGAACACTGACATCCCACTGAGATCAATGGAAAGATCACCCAGACAGTAAATGAACAAAACAAAACAAAACAAAACACTGGCCTTAAATGACACATTAGACCAGATGGAATTCAAACATATACATACATACATACATACATACATATATATATATATATATATACATATATATATATATATATATATATATATATACATAAACATCTCGCTCAATAGCAGAATACTGCTTTTCAAGTGCACATGGAACTTTCTCCAGGATAGATCACAGCTAGGCGAATTTAACAAAATTTCAATCCTATCGAGTATATTTTCCAACAATGTTATGAGATTAGAAATTAACAACAACAACAAAAAAGCCTACAAAACACATATATGGATACTAAAACATATGTGACTAAACAATCAATGGATCACTGAAGAAATCAAAGAGAAAAATCAAGAAATATCTGAAGACAAATGAAAATGAAAACCCAAAAACCCAAAATCTATATGATGCAGCAAAAGTAGTTTTAAAAGAGAAGTTTATAGCAATTACAAAGCTTACCTCAGGAAAAAAGAAAAATCTCAAATAAAGAACCTAAATTTACACCTATAGGAACTAGAAAAAGGAGAACAAGAACAAATAAAATCCAAAGCTAGTGGAAAAAAAGATTTCAAAAAGATCAGAGCAGAAATAAATGAAATAGAGACTAAAAAACAGTAGAAAAGGTGAATGAACCTAAGATCCAGATCTTTGAAAAGATAAACAAAATTGATAAATCATTAGCCAGACTCATCAAGAAAAAAAAGGGAGACCAAATCAATAAAATGAGAAATGAAAAAGAAGATACAACCAACACTACAGAAATACAAAGGATCATAAAAGACTATAAACAAGTATATGACAATAAAATGGACAAGCTAGAATAAATGGACAAATTTCTAGAAATATATAATCTCCCAAGATTAAACCAGGTTTCCTGGTGGCTCAGACAGAAAAGAATCTGCCTGCAGTGCACAAGACCTGGGTTCGATCCCTGGGTTGGGAAGATCTCCTGGAGAAGGGAATAGTTACTCACTCCAGTATTCTGGCTTAGAGAATTTAATGGACTGTATAGATTAAACCAGGGACAAATGAAAAATATGATCAGAGAACTTACCATTAATGAAACTGAGTCAGTGATTTAAAACTCGCAACAAACAAAAGTTCAGGACCAGATGGTTTCACAGGTGAATTCCACCAAACATTTAGAGAAGAGTTAATACCTATATTTCTCAAAGTATTTCAAAAAAGTTGCAAAAGAAGAAATGCTTCCAACTGTAAAGACTAGCAGCACCCTGATACCAAAACTAGAAAAAGATATCACACACAAAAAATTATAGGCCAACATCACTGAAGAATACAGGTGCAAAAACCCTCAACCAATAACACATAAGGATGGCACATCATGATAAAGTGGGATTTACCCCAAAGAGGCAAAGAAGGTTCAGTCCCACAAATCAATGTGACACATGGTGTCAAAAAATATCAGATGATCAGCTCAATAGATGCAAAAAAAGGCATTCAATAAAATTCAACATACATTTATAATAAAAAAACTCGAGAAAGTGCACATAGAGGGGACATACCTCAACGTAATAAAGGCCATATATGACAAGCCCACAGCTAACATCATAGTCAATGGTGAATAGCTAAAAGTGTTTCCTCTAAGATCAGGTACAAGGATGACCACTCTCACCACTTTTAATCAACACAGTATGGAAGTATTAGCCACAACAATCAGACAAATGAAAGAAAAGAAATTCAAACAGGAAAGAAAAATGTCAAACTGTCACTGTTGGCAGAAGGCATGATACTCTACTGAGAAAATCTTAAAAGATGCCACCAAAAACCACTAGAGGTCATCAATGAATTTAGTAAAGTTGCAGGATATAAAATTAACATACAAAAATCTGTTGCATTTCTACAAACTAACAGAAATTAAGGAAACCATCTTATTTAAAATTGCATCAGAAAGAATAAAATGCCTAGCAATAATCCTACCTAAGGAGTTAAAAGACCTGCAGTTGGAAAACTCTAAGAAACTGATGAAAGAACTGGAAGATGACACAAACATATGGAAAGATACACTCTTTAATACAAAGATTAGAAGAGTAAACAATAAAAACTTACTTTAGCAATATTCAGGGTTATATGTCAGATACAAAGTGATGGTTTTTTGACTCCAGGAACTTTAAAATCTTGATAGAGACACAAAACATATGCAATTATGTACATTATATATAATGGATATATATACATATATCTCAGATATCATATATGTGTATATTATATATTTACATATTTATTATATAATGCATACAATGCTACTATATTTTACTACATATTAACATATTTTACATATTTCCCACATATGTGAGAAAAAATTCACATATATGACAAAATACAAGCAAAACTACTTTAAATCTAAAATATGTGAATGAAGGAATACCTGCACACAGCAAAATTTCTTAAAAGGTCTTTTTGCCAGTCTCTTAGGAAAAGTGTCATATCTCATTGAACTGCAATCTCTCTCCTTCTTTTTTCCTAGAATTTACTCAAAACTTATCTCTAACTAATGTTTCTTCCCCCTCTCAATTCCTTCTTCTCCAGCTATGTCTTTAGTATGGAAAAAACTTTTACAAGAGGAGCATGCAAAATGATGCAATTAGTGAAAGACTAAAGACAGAAAAGTAAGACAGTAAATATTCCCAACCAAATGTGATAAGGGACTGTACAAGGATAGTGGAAGCCAAAATAAACAGAAAAAAAATGATATCTAAAAACAGAAATACAAAAATTTTCAATAAAATTCTAGCAAACTGAATTCACCAGCACAATAAAAGGTTCATGTTATAATTTAGTGAGATATACCCCTAAGATGCAAGCATGGTTCAACATACCTAAATCAATTAATATTATCCATTACATTTAACAGAATAAAAAGATAAAAATCACAGATCATCTCAATAGATACAGAAAAAGTACTTACAAAATTTAACATATTTTCATGATAAAAACACTCAACAAATTAGACTTAGAAGGAATATATCTAAACATAATAAAACCCATATGTGAAAGTCCACAGCTAATGTCATACTCAGTAGTGAAGAACTGAGAGCTTTTTCTCTAAGATCAGGAACAAGACAGGATGTCTACCCTCACCACTTCTATTAAATATAGTAGTGGAAATCCTAACCAGAGCAATTAGGCAAGAAAAAGAAATAAAAGACATCCAAATTGGAAAGGAAATATGACACTATGTGTGTACATAACATAGTTATACATGAAAAACCCTAAAGAACATACACACACACACACGTTAGAAATAATGAGTTCAGTCAAGTTGCAGCAAACAAAATAAACAAATAAAATTCAGTTGCATTTCTAACCACCAACAATGAACTATCTGAAAAGGAAATTAAGAAAACAATTCCATTTACAATAGTATCAAAAAAGAACAAAATATTTAGAAATAACCTTACAAAAAGGTAACTAACTTATACAGTAAAAAATACAAAATCTTGCTGAAAGAAATTTCAAAAGACAAAAGTAAATGAAAAGAAATTATGTGATCATGGATGGGAAAACTTAACATTGTTAAAATGTCCATCCTACCCAAAGCAATGCACAGATTAAATACAATTCCTATCATGGCATCCGGTCCCATCACTTCATGGAAAATAGATGGGGAAACAGTGGCTGACTTTATTTTTCTGGTCTCCAAAATCACTGCAGATGGTGACTGAAGCCATGAAATTAAAAGATGCTTACTCTTGGAAGGAAAGTTATGACCAACCTAGACAGCATATTAAAAAGCAGAGACATTACTTTGTCAACAAACGTCCGTCTAGTCAAGGCTATATTTTTTCCATTAGCCATGTATGGATGTGAGAGTTGGACTGTAAAGAAAGCTGAGTGCCGAAGAAGTGATGCTTTTGAACCGTGGTGTTGGAGAAGACTCTTGAGAGTCCCTTGGACTGCAAGGTGATCCAACCAGTCCATCCTAAAGGAGATCAGTCCTGAATATTCACTGGAAGGACTGATGTTGAAGCTGAAACTCCAATACTTTGGCCACCTGATGCGAAGAGCTGATTCATTTGAAAAGACCCTGATGCTGGGAAAGATTGAGGGCAAGAGAAGGGGGCGACAGAGGATAAGATGGTTGGATGGCATCACCGACTCAATGGACACGGGTTTGGGTAGACTCCGGCAGTTGGTGATGGACAGAGAGGCCTGGTGTGCTACAGTTCATGGGGTCGCAGAGTCGGACACAACTGAGCGACTGAACTGAACCAAAATCAAAATGGCACTTTTTACATGAAAAAAAAAAATCCTTAAATTCATATGAAACCACAAAACCCATAAGTAACCAAAGCAATCTCAGGGAAGAAGAACAAAGCTGGCAATATCACACTTCCTGATTTCAAAAAATATTACAGGGCCAAAGTACTGAAGCAGTATGACACTGCCATTAAAACAGACACATAGACTGATGGAACAGAACAGACACTACAGAAATAAATCAACATACATACATTCAACTATTCTTTGACAAGAGTGCTAAGAACACTAAATGGCAAAGGATAGATTCTTCAATAAATGATGTTGGAAATACTAGATTTCCACATGCAAAGGAATGTAATTGGATCTCTATCTTATACCATACACAAAAAGAAAACTTCAAAATTAAAACTTAAATGTAAGATCTGAAACTGTGAAACTCCAGGGAGAAAACATAGGAGAATACTTCCTGACATTTGTCTTGGTCACTATTTCTTGGATTTGACACCAGGAGCACAGGCAACAAACACAAAATATAGACAACTGGGAGGGACTATATTACTAAAAATATTTTGCATAGTAAAGGAAATAATCTGCAGAGTGAAATGTATTCTACCTGCAAACCATCTATCTGATAAGAGTTAGTATTAAAAGATATTTAAGAACCTCCATCAAAACAGCAAAATAATAGTAATGATGATAATGATAAAATAATTAAAAAGCAGGCAAAGGCCTTGCCAACGAAGAAGACACACACATGGCTACTAGGCATATACATCACTCATCATCACTAATGATGTTCAGCATCACTAACCAACAGGGAAATGGAGATCAAAATCACAATGACATACCATTTCATACCTGTTAGGAGGGCTACTTTAAAAAACCAAGAGCTAGCAAGTGTTGGCCAGAGTATGGAGAAAAGATAACCCTTATACTGTGTTGGTGGGGATGTAGAATAGTGTGGCCACACTGGAAAACAGTATGGAGGTTCCTTAAAATATTAATAAAACTACCATATGATCCAGCAATCACACTTCTGGGTATATATCCTAAAGAAATAAATCAGGATCTTGAAGATATATTTATACCATGTTCACAGCAGCATTATTCACAATAGCCAAGATATGGAAGGAATCCAAATATCAATAAACAAATAAATGGAAAACATGGTACACACATACATGGGGATATTATTCAGCCTGAACAATGAAAGAATTCCTGACATTTGCAACAATATGAATAAGCCTAGAGGATATTATGCTAAATGAAATAAATGTGTTGTCGCTCAGTCGTGTCTGACTCTTTGTGACCCCATGGACTGTAGCCGACCAGGCTCCTCCGTCCATGGGATTTTCCAGGCAAGAGTACTGGAGTGGGTTGCTATTTCCTTCTCCAGGGGATCTTCCCGACCCAGGGATCGAACCCGGGTCTCCTGCATTGCAGGCAGACACTTTACCCTCTAAGTCACCAGGGAGTCACAAAAGGAAAATGCTACATGATCCCAGGAAAATACTACATGATTCCACTTACATAAGGTATCTGACATAGTCAATGTCATAGAAGCAGAAAATAGAATGGTGGTTGCCAAGGGCTGGCAGTGAAAGAAATGAGAAACTATTTCCCAATGGATATAAAGTTTCTTTATACAAGATAAGTTCTAGAGATCTACTGTACACCATATATCAAAAGTTAGCTATATGGTATTTATTAAAATGTGTTAAGAAGACAGATTTCATATTAAGTGTTCTTACCAAACAACAACAACACAAAAGAAAACAGAAGTTTGAGGAGATGGATATATTTACTACTATGATTATTGTGGTAGTCTCATGGGTGTTTGCAAAAGCCCAAACTAATCAAAATGCATATATTAAACGTGTGCAATTTTTATTATATCAATTATATCTCAATAAAGCTAAAAAATACAATAACTTCATTTCTGATATAAAATAAAATGAATAATTTTATTTTGGAACCTATAAAATGATAGGCTTCATGCAATTAAAGGAACTAAACATATTCTTAACATGAAGATGAATAAAAGATTCAGTTCACAGGCAGAACCTAATAAAATAACAGCTATTAAGAAAAGGTAAAGAAAAAGGACAAATTTTAAACATTTTCATTATTATCAAGTACAGTACAACAGATTTAGAGGACCACAATGGCTGATATCAAAACTGCTAGCAACCAATTCAAAACAGAAGACTCTCAGAGAAGATTCAACTGAAAATCATAAAATCAGAAATTTAATTTGATTACAGTTTTCACTCATCATGTAGAAAAATTAAATTGTTTTAAGATAATTATTTTTCATTCAAATTATATTTAGAATAAATAATACATTCAAATGGTTAAAAAATCAAAGTTAGGAAAGCATGATGTAAAATCTTCCTCTCTACCCTGATATACCAGCTTCCTATATGTCCCTGTACGCATATAAAAGCAACTACACAGAAAGAGATATATACAAATATTCCCTTTTTTATACAAGCATGCATACATGTTTTTGCATACTTTCTTACTCATTAAGATTGACATATTCTTTCAAAAAAGAGGATCCTATATAATGAATATCTCTAGTTCTCCAGTTCTCAGAGATTCTATCAGTCCATATAAAAAATACCAGTAAGCTTTATCTTTTCATATTATCATGGCTTTTCCCAGATCTCTCACCTTCATTTCACATGCACACACTCTCAACAAAACATCCTGCTCTACTTGGTTTTCATCTTCTTTCACTCCTTGTACTATTGCTGATTACATTAGTTTTAAAGAAATAATAGAAAATTTAATGAGCTGAACACAAGTATTTGTAGAACAAGCAAGAAAATAACTAATTTAGGTAATTCAAAGACCACTGTGTGCTCCTTCTTCATTAACTGCCATGTAATTCTATTTCTGCTTTTCAGAATTAATTTAGAAATAAGTCCACTCTGTGTTCTTTTATGTAATTCAAATTTAAATGAACACAACCTAAATTTATGAAAATTCATGCTCATAATCAAAGACGACTATTATTTTCAGCACGGGAAATAATCCAAAGTGCTCATTTATTTGTGTATCTTAATTATATAGACTTTAATTTTGCAACTGTCCTTTAGTTAATGAACACATGGGTATATGATACAAAGTTAATATAAGAATCCAAGAGATACTAAAAACTAATGGTTCCAGTCCAGAATCTGGTCACGTATAAATCTATATGTCCTTGCAGCAAATCATTTGCTTTATCTAAACTCCACAGTTTGCTTTTAAAAGAGAAAAAGGCCATCATCTACCTCACAAGATTACTGACAACAAATGAGGGGGTTAAGGCATTTTATAACTTCTAAATAAGCACTAAATGTTAACTTTTAAATACTGACATGCAAACATGCAATGAACACTCCAACTAAACCTACAAATTCTCCATAAGTACTGTCAAAGTTAATTTCGAAGTTAAACATTCAAATTCATGAATATATTTAACAAATATTTTTGAGAAAATATTATTACTTACCATGTATCAGGCAATCTTCTGAGATAAGGGATAAAGAAGAGACTAAGACATAAACCACTGGATTGTACACTATGTGTGTGGTCCACTGGAGGAGGGAATAGCAAACCACTCTAGTATTCTTGCCTGGAGAACCCCATGAACAGCATAAAAAGGCAAAAATATGTAACACTGGAAGACGAGCCCCTCAGGTCAGAAGTTTTTCAATATGCTACTGGCTAAAAGCAGAGAAATAGTCCCAGAAAGAATGAAGATGCTGGGCATAAGTAGAAATGACACTGAGGTGTGGAGGTGTCTGATGGTGAAAGTTAAATCCAATGCTGTAAAGAACAATGCTGCATAGGAATCTGGAACATTAGGTCCATGAATCAAGGTAAATATGACATGGTCAAGCAGGAGATGGAACGAGTAAACACAGACATCTTGGGAATCGGTGAACTAAAATTAACAGGAATGGGTGAATTTAACTCAGATGACCTTGTATCTGTACTGTCGGCAAGAATCCCTCATAGTCAACGAAACAGTCCAAAATGCAGTATATGGATGCCATCTCAGAAATGTCAGAATGGTCTTGGTTCGTTTCCAAGGGAAACCATTCAATATCAGAGTAATCCAAATCTAGTCCCAATCACTATTGCTGAAAAAGCTGCAGTTGAACAGATCTATTAACATCTATAAGACTTTCTAGAATTAACACATAATGATAAAAAGATGTCCTTTTCATCATAGGAGACTGGAATACAAAAGTAGGAAATCAACAGATACCTGGAATAACTGGCAAGTTTGGCCTTAGAATACAAAATGAAGCAGGGCAAAGGCTAACTGAGTTTTCCGAAGAAAACACACTGGTCATAGCAAACACCCTCTTCCAACAATACAACACGTAAATCTACACATGGACATCACTGTATGGTCAACACCAAAATCAGATTGATTATTTTCTTTGACCCAAAGATGAAAAAGCTCTATATAGTCAACAAAAACAAGACCTGAAGGTGACTCTGATGCAGATCGTGAGCTCTTTACTGGAAAATTCAGGATTAAATTGAAGAAACTAGGGAAAACCACTAGCCCATTCAGGTATGACCAAATAAAATCCCTTATGACTACACAGTGTAGGTGAAAAACAGATTCAGGAGATTAGATCTGGTATACACAGTGCCTGAAGATGCAAGGACTGAGGTTTGTTAACTCTGTATAGGAGGCAGTGACCAAACCATCCCCCCAAAAAAGGAATGCAAGAAGCCAAAGTGGTTGTCTGAGGAAGCCTTACAAAGAACTGAGAAAAGAAGAGAGGTGAGAGGCAAGGGAGAAAGAGAAATATGTACGCAAATGAATGCAAAGTTCCAGACAAGAGTAAGGAGAGATTGTTCACTTCAGTGAACAATGCAAAGAAAGAAAGGAAAACAATAGAATGGGAAAGGCTAGAGATCTCTTCGAGAAAACTGGAGATACCAAGAGAAGACTTCATGCAAAGATGGGCACAAAAAAGGACAAAAAACAGCAAGGAGAAGAGGTGGTTAAGATATTAAGAAGAGGTGGCAAGAATACACAGAACTATACAAAAAAAGGTCTTAATGATGAAGACAACCAGGATGGTATGGTCACTAATCTAGAGTCAGACATTCTGGAGTGTGAGGTCAAGCGGGTCTTAGGAAGCATTACTACAAACAAAGATAGTGGAGGTGATGGAATTCCAGCTGAGCTACTTAAAATCCTAAAAGATGATGCTGTGAAAATGCTGCACTCAATATGCCAGCAAATTTGGAAAACTCAGCAGTGGCCACAGGACTGGAAAAGGTCAGTTTTCATTCCAATCCCAAAGAACGGCAATGCCAAAGAATGTTTAAAGTACCATACAACTGCACTCATTCCACATGCTAGCAAGGTAATGATGCTCAAAATCCTTCAAGTTAGGTTTCAGCAGCATGTGAACCAAGAACTTCCAGGTGTACAAGCTGGGTTTAAAAAAGGCAGAGGAACCAGAGATCAAATTGCCAACATTCATTGACTCACAGAGAAAGCAAAAATATTTCAGAGGAACATCTACATATGCTTCATTTACTACACTAAAGCTTTGTGTGGATCAAACAAACTGGAAAATTCTGAAAGAGATGGGAATACCAGACCACCTGACCTGCCTCCTGAGAAACGTGTATTGGGGTCAAGAGGGAACAGTTATAACCAGACATAGAACAATGGACTGGATCAAAATTGGGAAAGGAGTACATCAAGGCTGTATATTGTAACCCTGCTTATTTAACTTACATTCAGAGTACATCAAGCGAAGTGTTGGGCTGGATGAATCACAAGCTGGAATCAACAATGCCAGAGGAAATAACCACCTCAGATACACAGATGATACCACTCTAATGGCAGAAAGTGAAGGCGAATTAACAAATCTCTTGATGGAAGAAAAAGAGGAAAGTGGAAAAGCTGGCTTAAAACCCAATATTCAAAAAACTAGGATCATGGCATCCGATCCCATCACTTCATAGCAAATATATGGGGAAACAATGGAAACAGTGACAGACTTTATTTTTCTTGGGCTCCAAAATTACTGCAGACAGTGACCACAGCCAGGAAATTAAAAGACACTTCCTCCTTGGAAGAAACAAATGTAGAGAGAGTATTAAAAAGCAGAGATATCACTTTGCCAACAAAGGTCCATACAGTCAAAGCTATGGTTTTTCTAGTAGTCATGTATGGATATGACAGTTGGACTATAAAGAAGCTGAGTGCTGAAGAATTGATGCTTTTGAACTGTGGTGCTGGAGAAGACTCTTGAGAGTCTCCTGGACTGCAAGGAGATCAAACCAGTCAATCCTGAAGGAAATCAACAGTGAATATTCATTGGAAGGACTGATGCTGATATTGAAGCTTCAATACACTGGCCACCAGAAGTGGAAAGCTGACTTATTGGAAAAGACTCTGATGCTGGGAAAGATTGAGGGCAGAAGGAGAAGAGGATGAGATGGCTGGATGGCATCACCAACTCAGTGGACATGAGTTTGAGCAAACTCCTGGAGTTACTTAGTAATGGGGAAGGCTGGGGTGCTGCAGACCATGGGGTCACAAAGAGTTGGACACGACTTAGCAACTGAACATTAACAACAACAAAAACAATCTTTGAACTCATATAATTTATAATAAAAAGGGGACATTAAGCAAATAATTGCATAAATATTACTTGTAATTGTGATAAGCTGGTAGGGAGAAACTCTTTAAGGTCAGGAGCTGAGGCAAATTTTGACATGTAATACCCTCTTCTTATCTGGATCATTCAGCAGCCCAAATATATATATTTTTAGTACTATTTTAGAAGTCTCCTTTTTAAACTATTGTTTTCCTTTTATGAGTTTTATAGACTAACAATATAACATATTTAAATCAGTACCTTTCCAATCTTGACTCACACTATACTTCAATTAAACAAAAAAATATATATATAAATCAGTTTTAACATTTTCTTCACCACCCAAAATATTACCATATTAGATAGTGTAGGTAGGCTAATATGATATAATGTCTTCCCCAAAATTCAGTGACAAGCTTCTACTACATTCAACATTTTGCTTCTAAGCTTTTAATAACAGTCATCTTCAACTCTGCTACGCAAGAGGAAGGAAAAATATAGAAGAATATGTATAGAAGTTTCCAATGGCCAGACGAGGGAAGTAGCAAACACAGAATGTAAGCTCATATTCCACTGGCTGGCAGTAAACACATCAGTTGAGTTTAGTTCAGTTGCTCAGTCTTGTATGACTCTGCAAACCCATGGACTGAGGCACGCCAGGCCTCCCTATCCATCACCAACTCCTGGAGTTTACTCAAACTCATGTCCATTGAGTCAGTGATGCCATCCAATCATCTCATCCTCTGTCGTCCCCTTCTCCTCTTGCCTTCAATCTTTCCCAGTGTCAGGGTCTTTTCAAATGAGTTAGTTCTTTGCATCAGGTGGTCAAAGTATTGGAGTTTCAGCTTCAACATCAGTCCCTCCAATGAATATTCAGGACTGATTTCCTTTAGGATGGACTGGTTGGATCTCCTTGCAGTCCAAGGGATTCTCAAGAGTCTTCTCCAACACCACAGTTCAAAAAGCACCAATTCTTTGGTGCTCAGCTTTCTTTATAGCCCAACTCTCGCATCCATACATGACTACTGGAAAAAACACAGCCTTGACTAGACGGACCTTTGTTGGAAAAGTCATGTCTCTGTCTAGGTTGGTCATAACTTTTCTTCCAAGGAGTAAGCGGCTTTTAATTTCATGGCTGCAATCACCATCAGCAGTGATTTTGGAGCTCAAAAAAATAAAGTCTGACACTGTTTCCATTCTTTTTCCATCTATTTGCCATGAAGTGATGGGACCGGATGCCTTGATCTTTGTTTTCTGAATGTTGAGCTTTAAGCCAGCTTTTTCACTCTCCTCTTTCACTTTCATCAAGAGGCTCTTTAGTTCTTCTTCACTTTCTTCCATAAGGGTGGTGTCATCTGCGTATCTGAGGTTATTGATATTTCTCCCAGCATCCTGATTTCAGCTTGTGCTTCCTCCAGCCAAGCGTTTCTCATGATGTACTCTGCCTATAAGTTAAATAAGCAGGGTGACAATATACAACCTTGATGTACTCCTTTTCCCATTTGGAACCAGTCTGTTGTTCCATGTCCAGTTCTAACTGTTGCTTCCTGACCTGCATACAGGTTTCTCAAGAGGCAGGTCAGGTGGTCTGGTATTCCCATCCCTTTCAGAATTTTCCACAGTTTATTGTGATCCACACAGTCAAAGGCTTTGGCATAGTCAATAAAGCAGAAATAGATGTTTTTCTGGAACTCTCTTGCTTTCTTGATGATCCAGCGGATGCTGGCAATTTGATCTCTGGTTCCTCTGCCTTTTCTAACACCAGCTTGAACATCTGGAAGTTCACGGTTCATGTATTGTTGAAGCTGGCTTGGAGAATTTTGAGCATTACTTTACTAGCAAGTGAGATGATTGCAATTGTGCAGTAGTTTGAGCATTCTTTGGCATTGCCTTTCTTGGGATTGGAATGAAAACTGACCTTTTCCAGTCCTGTGGCCACTGCTGAGTTTTCCAAATTTGATGAGTGCAGCACTTTCACAGCGTCATCTTTTAGAATTTTCTATAAGGAACTTTAAAAAGATCATTACCAAAATATGAGTGCCACAGATTTTTCAATATCATTTACTGCTCTTATATTTACTTTTAATTTTACAACTTCTACAGAAAAAGAATATTATAAATACATATCTTCCATTGATATCAAAGTAATACCTAAGTAACTCTGATCCAAAACAAAAATTAGAAAATCAGCCAAATGGTACCTCAGAAAAACAAACAAAAACCTTATTTTCAGCACAACTGTTTCAGCTTGCCTGGTTTACTGGAATCTAAGCCAAAGCTATCCACCACACTTAAGAGTAATAGTACCATGGGAAAATAAATCAGAAGGGTCAAAATGATAATGTCTTAGGACATGTTCAGTCCAGTCTCAAATTAATTTTGCTGAGGATTTGTTGTTGCTGATAGTAAATTGCTACGTTGTGTCTGATGCTTTTGCGACCCCGTGGACTGTAGCCCTCCAGGCTCCTCTGTCCTTGGGATTTCCCAGGCAAGAGTACTGGAGTGGGTTGCTATTTTCTTCTCCAGGGGATCTTTCCGATCCATGGATCAAACCCGCGTCTCGAGCATTAACAGGCAGACTCTTTATCACTGTGCCACCTGGGAAGACCTCCCTGAACTTAGGATAAAATATGTTCACCAGGGATTTGCACCTGTTTCTGTCAAGACCTCAGAAGCATTACCAGTCACATACTGCTCTGAACTAAATTCACACATTTAAGTTTTTTGTACAGTCCAGGTGATATGAATTTGAATTGAAAATTCATTCTAAGATCATGGCTACTACTTCTCAAGGGTGTTTCTTAAACCCCTATTTTGTCCAGCTCTAATGCATATTTCTTTCCAGTTTTCACTCCTCTGGGAATGGTGTATTTGTGCGTATGTGTGTACACATGCATATGGATGTGTGAGTGACGGATGAGTAGAGGTAGTACAAGAGTGACTAATCTCTATCCAAATGTTTAGAGGAACAACACTGAAAAAGGAAATATGAAATAAACATTTAATAAAATGTGTATTCATGAAAATAGCTAAAGACATAATATTTCCTGGAGTTATAAAGACAATATTAAAATTATTTCATCATGAGAGAATGAGGGGCAAACTTTCCTCCACACATTCTGACAGGAACTTTCTTAGTTAATTAATGTAATGATTTTAGACATAAATTCATCTGGTAGAATTTTAAACTAAGAGTTAAATATATATACAAAATGACAAGAATAGACAAAAAAAGTTTTGTGGGAATAAGTAAATTGAGTAGAGTTTTATTTTTATTTACATTACAAATTAAATATTTTTTATAAAATAATTTCCCTCAGATACAGAGTTTCTTTCTATGAGAGGATTTAAAACTCTTTTTTTACATAAGGGTAAGAAGGAAATGGCAACCCACTCCAGTATTCTTGCCTGGAGAATCCCAGGGACGGCGGAGCCTGGTGGGCTGCCATCTATTGGGTCGCACAGAGTCGGACACGAGTGAAGCGACTTAGCAATGTAATGTTTTGCAAGTAAGCTTACTGCATCAATCTATTTCTACTCAAAGCAAGATACATGCTATAAAAAAATCGAGTCAACAATGCAAAGGTTTTAAACTATCTCCATTTTTCAGATTTTAGTTTAAAATACTTGGGTATTTAGGAGAGCAGATGGCTCAAAAGGATAAATATTTGTAGCTTAACATTTTAAATAAAGACTATACCCTTTATAATAGAATAACTTTATAATAGGATGACTTCTGTGACAACAGACTGTTCTCATGTTACTATTTTGGGGTCGGAAGAAAATCTGTTTTAGCCTAACACTTTAATATAAAACAGAAAAGATATTTCTGAATTAACTGTGCTTCAATTTATAACTTCAGTTTTATTCTACTGCTTTGGTGTAAGAATCAAGCATGAATATAGAACATCTAACAACCGGTTCCCTATCACCACTACTGCTCTATTACATTTTATCAAGATTTGCTCTAGTTTTTTGAGTGTGAGATATATTTTTTGAGGCAAATTTCATTATTTTAAATTTTCTTTGGAGGTAGGAGTTAGTTGCCTATGGCCAGGGCAGTCAAACAGTTCTAATTCAACCTCTGGGTAACATAATAGCAAATCCATAAGGAAGGGTTCTAATGTTTGTAACTTGCTTCTGAGTCCAGTGAGCACTGATTACTGTTAGGGCTCCAAAAAATCAAACGGGTTGTCTTTTTCACTATGGCAGACCAAGATATTAAGTTAACACCCCCCTTGGATACCACTATCTAAAAATATTGAATAAAACACACATTGAAAAAAAATTTGTTTAAACACATGGCTGAGCAAGTTGGAACCTAAAGAATCTATAAAGGAACTTAAGGATAAAAGGAGGCAAAAATCGAGCTAGGCAGAGTTCTTCAGCCAATATTTGCTGGACTCTGTGGCATCAGCTGATGTGTGACCTAGTGTGTAGGTATTAAAGAGTCCCATTTTTGAGGCTAGGAATTTAGAGTCCAATTTAGATAGGGAGCCATATATAAAATCAACATACAGTCAAGAATCTTTTGTACTATGGCAAAAGTACAAATAATAAACTATGAAAACAAACAAAAACCCAAACAGTGAGTTGCCAGGGATACATGCCTGTAGGCCTTGGGACAAGTAGAATAAAAAGGAAACAAGGACTCACGCTACCCAAGTTTATGGCCTGAATTCATATCGCTCCCAAATTTAAAGTGGTTCCATTTCTCTAATAATGAGTGATGTTGAGCATCTCACATTATTAGAGAAATGCAAATCAAAACCACAATGAGGTATCATTTCACACCAGTCAGAATGGCTGCTATCCAAAAGTCTACAAGCAATAAATGCTGGAGAGGGTGTGGAGAAAAGGGAACCCTCTTACACTGTTGGTGGGAATGCAAACTAGTACAGCCACTATGGAGAACAGTGTGGAGATTCCTTAAAAAACTGGGAATAGAACTACCATATGACCCAGCAATCCCACTGCTGGGCATATACACCGAGGAAACCAGAATTGAAAGAGACGCATGTACCCCAATGTTCATCGCAGCACTGTTTACAATAGCCAGGACATGGAAGCAACCTAGATGTCCATCAGCAGACGAATGGATAAGGAAGCTGTGGTACATATACACAATGGAATATTACTCAGCCATTAAAAAAATACATTTGAATCGGTTCTACTGAGATGGATGAAACTGGAGCCCATTATACAGAGTGAAGTAAGCCAGAAAGAAAAACAACAATACAGTATACTAATGCATATATATGGAATTTGAAAGATGGTAACGATAACCCTATATGCGAGACAGAATAAGAGACACAGATGCATAGAACAATTTTATGGACTCTGAGGGAGAAGGTGAGGGTGGGATGTTCTGGGAGGATAGCATTGAAACATGTATATTATCATATGTGAAACAGAACACCATTCCATGTTCGATGCATGAGACAAGGGCTCAGGGCCGGGGCAATGGGATGACCCAGAGGGATGGGATGGGGAGGGAGGTGGGTGGGGGGTCCAGGAAGGGGAACACATGTAAACCCATGGCTGATTCATGTCAATGTATGGCAAAAACTATTACAATATTGTAAAGTAATTAGCCCCCAACTAAAATAAATAAATTTATAAAAAAAAAAAAATAGAGTGGTTCCAGATTGGTACTATCCAGGTTGCATGGCAGAATTACCTTTCTCATAAAATAATCAAACTCCACGTATTGAAAAGTCACCAAACAAACTAAAAGTAAATGAAAATTACTACATGAAGTATATGTAGAAACAATAAGCTATAGAATCTGACCTGAAAATACTGTATTAGAATTATCAGATAAAAGAACATTAATATACTTAATACGCCTAGAGAAAGTACTAAATGTAATAAAATTGACTAGGCAGATCTAAAAAAAAACAATCAGGCCATTAATGAATGAAACATATAATAGTATTTTAGGACTGGGGAAGAACCTAAAGAGATTAGCAAGAAATCAGAAAGAGCTGAAAAAAGAATTCATATACTGGAAGGCATGTCTCAATAATGACAAGAATGCAGCAGAAAGAGAAAAAGATATATGGGGGAAGAAAAGGTTCAGGACTATGTAGAATGCTTGAGTTAATTCAAAATACTATAGAAATTCCAGGAGGAGATCAGTTCAGTTCAGTGGCTCAGTCGTGTCAGACTCTTTGCAACCCCATGAATCGCAGCACGCCAGGCCTCTCTGTCCATCACCAACTCCCGGAGTCTACCCAATCCCATGTCCATCGAGTCGGTGATGCCATCCAACCATCTCATCCTCTGTCATCCCCTTCTCCTCCCGCCGCCAATCCTACCCAGCATTAGGGTCTTTTCCAATGAGTCAACCCTTCGCATGAGGTGGCCAAAGTATTGGAGCTTCAGCTTCAACATCAGACCTTCCAATGAACACCCAGGATTGATCTCTTTTAGGATGGATTGATTGGATCTCCTTGCAGTCCAAGGGACTCTCAAGAGTCTTCTCCAACACCACAGTTCAAAAGCATCAATTCTTCGGCACTAAGCTTTCTTCACCGTCCAACTATCACATCCATACATGACCACTGGAAAAACCATAGCCTTGACAAGACGGACTTTTGTTGGAAAAGTAATGTCTCTGCTTTTAAATATGCTATCTAGGTTGGCCATAACCTTCCTTCCAAGGAGTAAGCGTCTTTTAATTTCATGGCTGCAGTCACCATCAGCAGTGATTCTGGAGCCCAAAAAAATAGTCTGACACTGTTTCCACTGTTTCCCCATCTATTTCCCATAGAGTGATGGGACCAGATGCCATGATCTTAGTTTTCTGAATGTTGAGCTTTAAGCCAACTTTTTCACTCTCCTCTTTCCCTTTCATCAAGAGGCTCTTTAGTTCTTCTTCACTTTCTGCCATTAGGGTGGTGTCATCTGCATATCTGAGGTTATTGATATTTCTCCCGGCAATCTTGATTCCAGCTTGTGTTTCTTCCAGCCCAGCATTTCTCATGATGTACTCTGCCTATAAGTTAAATAAGCAGAGTGACAGTATACAGCCTTGACGGACTCCTTTTCCCACTTGGAACCAGTCTGTTGTTCCATGTCCAGTTCTAACTGTTGCTTCCTGACCTGCATACAGGTTTCTCAAGAGGCAGGTCAGGTGGTCCGATATTCTCATCTCTTACAGAATTTTCCACAGTTTATTGTGATCCACACAGTCAAAGGCTTTGGCATAGTCAATAAAGCAGA
Source organism: Giraffa tippelskirchi (assembly GCF_054371585.1). Lineage (NCBI taxonomy): Eukaryota > Metazoa > Chordata > Mammalia > Artiodactyla > Giraffidae > Giraffa > Giraffa tippelskirchi. The sequence goes on along the minus strand of NC_137281.1, from coordinate 138,946,520 downwards.
AATAGATGTTTTTCTGGAACTCTCTTGCTTTCTTGATGATCCAGCGGATGTTGGCAATTTGATCTCTGGTTCCTCTGCCTTTTCTAAAACCAGCTTGAACATCTGGAAGTTCATGGTTCACGTATTGCAAAAGCCTGGCTTCGAGAATTTTGAGTATTACTTTACTAGAATGTGAGATGAGTGCAACTGTGTGGTAGTTTGAGCATTCTTTGGCATTGCCTTTCTTTGGGATTGGAATGAAAACGGACCTTTTCCAGTCCTGTGGCCGCTGCTGAGTTTTCCAAATTTGCTGACATATTGAGTGCAGCACATTCACAGCATTATCTTTTAGGATTTGAAATAGCTCAACTGGAATTCCATCACCTCCACTAGCTTTGTTCATAGTGATACTTCCTAAGGCCCACCTGACTTCATATTTCAAGATGTCTGTCTCTAGGTGAGTGATCACACCATTGTCATTATCTGGGTTGTGAAGATCTTTTTTGTATAGTTCTTCTGTGTATTCTTGCCACCTCTTCTTAATATCTTCTGCTTCTGTTAGGTCCATACCATTTCTGTCCTTTATCGAGCCTATCTTTGCATGAAATGTTCCCTCGGTACATCATTCTTGAAGAGATCTCTAGTCTTTTCTATTCTATTGTTTTCCTCTATTTCTTTGCATTGATTGCTGAGGAAGGCTTGCTTATCTCTCCTTGCTATTCTTTGGATCTCTGCGTTCAAATTGGTATATCTTTCCTTTTCTCCTTTGCTTTTCAGTTCTCTTCTTTTCACACCTATTTGTAAGGCTTGCTCAGACAGCCATTTTGCTTTTTTGCATTTCTTTTTCTTGGTGATGGTCTTGATCCCTGTCTCCTATACAATGTCATGAACCTCTGTCCATAGTTCATCAGGCACTCTATCTATCAGATCTAGTCCCTTAAATCTATTTCTCACTTCCATTGTATAGTCATAAGGGATTTGATTTAGGTCATACCTGAATGGTCTAGTGGTTCTCCCCACTTTCTTCAATTTAAGTCTGAATTTGGCAATAAGGAGTTCATGATCTGAGCCACAGTCAGCTCCCAGTCTTGTTTTTCTGACTGTATAGAGCTTCTCCATCTTTGGCTGCAAAGAATATAATCAATCTGATTTCGGTGTTGACCATCTGGTGACGTCCATGTGTAGAGTCTTCTCTTGTGTTGTTTGAAGCGGGTGTTTGCTATGACCAGTGTGTCCTCTTGGTAGAACTCTATTAGCCTTTGTTTGCCCTGCTTCATTCTGTACTCCAAGGCCAAATTTGCCTGTTACTCCAGGTATTTCTTGACTTCCTACTTTTGCATTCCAGTTCCTTATAATGAAAAAGACATCTTTTTTGGGTGTTAGTTCTAAAAGGTCTTGTAGGTCTTCATAGAACTGTTCAACTTCAGCTTCTTCAGAGTTACTGGTCGGGGCATAGACTTGGATTACCGTGATATTGAATGGTTTGCCTTGGAAACAAACAGAGATCATTCTTTCGTTTTTGAGATTGCATCCAAATACTGCATTTCGGACTCTTTTGTTGACTATGATAGCTACGCCATTTCTTCTAAGGGATCCCTGCCCACAGTAGTAGAAATAATGGTCATTTGAGTTAAATTCACCCATTCCAGTCCACCTTAGTCACTGATTCATAGAATGTTGACGCTCACTCTGCCATCTCCTGTTTGACCATGTCCAGTGTGCCTTCATTCATGGAGCTAACATTCCAGTTTCCTATGCAATATTGCTCTTTACAGCATCAGACCTTGCTTATATCAGCAGTCCCATCCACAACCAGATGTTGTTTTTGCTTTGGCTCCATCCCTTCATTCTGTCTAGAGTTATTTCTCCACTGATCTCCAGTAGCATATTGGCCACCTACTGACCAGGGGAGTTCATCTTTCAGTGTCCTATCTTTTTGCCTTTTCACACTGATTATGGGGTTCTCAAGGCAAGAATACTAAAGTGGTTTACCATTCCCTTCTCCAGTGGACCACATTCTGTCAGACCTCTCCACCATGACCCATCCGTCTTGTGTGGCCCACATGGCACGGCTTAATTTCACTGAGTTAGACAAAGCTGTGGTCCGTGTGATCAGATTGTGGTCCATGTGATGCAGTTTTCTTAGTCTAATTCAAAATGGCTCATAAAGCAGTGGAGACAACTTGTAGCATCTACAACTGAGTTGGCCCAGGAACTATTAATGAATGCACAGTGCAGTCATGATTCAAGAAGTTTTGCAAAGGAGAAAAGAGCCTTGAAGATGAGAAGTGTAGTGGTCGGGCACTGGAAGTGACAAAGACCAATTGAGGGGATCAAAGAAGCTCATCCTCTCACAACTACACGAGAAGTTGCTGAAGAACTCATCATTGACCATTCTATGGTTGTTTGACATTTGAAGCAAATTAGAAAGGTAAAAATGCTCAATATGTGGGTGCTTCATGAGCTGACTATAAAAAAAAAAAAATCATCATTTTGAAGTGTCCCTCTGAGCCACCAGGGTAGCCCTTTTAAGTGTCATCTTGTCTAATTCTATTCAACAACAATGAACCATTTCTTGATCAGATGGTGACACGGAAAAAAAAGGGGATTTTATATGACAACCAGTGACGATCAGCTTGGTAAAGTGGTTGGACCAAGAAGAAGCTCCAAAGCACTACCCAAAGCCAAACTTGCACCAAAAAAGGTCATGGTCACTGTTTGGTGGTCTGCTGCCCATCTGATTCATTGCAGTTTTCTGAATCCTGGTGGAAGCATTACATCTGAATGAAACAAACTTATTTCTCACTGGCAAAATGTGTTGATTGTAGTGGTTCTTATTTTGATTAATAAAGATGTTTGAGCCTAGTTATAATGATTTAAAATTCACAGTTTGAAACTGCAATTACATTTGCACCAACCTAATCTATGCTTTTATGTTTATTAAAACGTATTCTTTGTTCTTTATAAGGATGATGCTAAATAACCTTTGGTAATACCATCCAAAATACATTCTCTACAAAAATTAATACATTCTCTGAGTCTTAACAAAGGTTTTTTGTTAATTCTGACACAGTAATCTCAGTCTGCAGTTATATAGAAATCAGTGATTATTTGACTAACATGTGCCTTCTCCATTAGACTGTAAGCTCCAGAAGACCAAGAATCATATTAATGTGTGATCACTAAAGTGCTCAAAATTTAACTAAAAATTTAGTCATTTACTAAAATGAGTATATGAATGAATATTTAGAAAAAAAATAAAAGTTGATAATCAGTAAGTTTACAATAACACATGAAGAGAGACTAGAATAAGGAACAGATTTTAAAAACTGAGTTGAACATTAAAACTTGCAATATAAAATCACATATTTGACTGGATTTGTATAAATAAGCATTAGTTCTCATCTTACCTAAAAATGGATCTTTATCAAGCTCAGGGACAAGATAAATACTATGAATGCTAGCTCTCTGATCCTGGAAACACTTATTCAACATTTATTTATTGAGCATTCAATACATGAACACGTTCAAAATTAAATCAGTAAATAACTCTTTTCAAGGTGCTTATAATTAATTAATTGATATGTGCTTATTATTTAGTACAACTTAGCTTAAGTGCATCTCTTTCTACAGATCAAAAACTATTCCTGAAATTAATTTTAAGCAATTGCTTACGGTTATTTTTATATTATTTTCTATTGTCATTCAAGTTTTGTGGCCTTTCATGTCTTTGAAACAAGAACTGGCATACTAACTTTTTTTGCCTATCCACACATCATCCTCCTCCAATATTTTTTTAAAAGAAACAACACAAGAACTTCTACTGCTGACTAAGATGGGCTAACTAAGACAGGATTATTCCCACTGCATTAAAAAATCAGGCAAAATATTTAAAACCACAGTATTCATATAATGGAACTTAAGCATGAAGGACAATGATCTGAGAGTGATGGGAAACAAATAGATGAGCCTTATAATTTATGCCCATTTTAAAGCTTTGAGAGAATTTCCAGGTGGCTGGTGCAGGTGTTGGAACTCACATGACGCACAGCAGACTTACTGAGTTAAGGAGACTGAATTTAAGAAAACCATACTAAGCATAAGCCTAATCCTATGTAAATCCCTATTAAATTCTGACATACATTCTCCTGTGCTGCAGCAGTCAATATTATGTTGACATGTTTATCAATTTAAGTTGGTTTTTTAAATTAATAACTTAACCAGGAGTGGATATAAGATAAGATAGTCCTAGTGACCAAAAACTGGTGCACTTTGACAAATAAAATTACTGGCAGAAAGCTGAAGAGACTTTTCACTGCTTTATAAAATCCTGGTAAGAAAACAGAATTACAGTCTACATACACATTGTCTACAAGAATTTGTTTTATACAAAAAAATATTAGTGCCCACAAAAGACATAATTTTTCCCATATAGTCTATCTTTTTCACCTTTGCTAAATTGATCTGAAATTCAAATTTAATCATATTATAGCCCTACTCAAACTCTCATAAGAAGTTAACATATGAGAAAATACAAAGATCAGGTGTTATGATTGATGATTTATGTTCAATGAATATAGATTTGTGAAAACTGCCACTCAGACAAGATAAAGGAATATTTTAATCACCCCAGAATATTTTCACGTGACTCTTTTCAGTGAACTTCCTCTCCCCTAATATCAGATTTCTATAACCACAAGTTATATTAATATCTTTAGATTGTAGTATATAATTTATTCAATTTGCTTTGGAGATAAGACTGCAACTTACTACATACAAATCAGATATTCATTCATAATTTTTAACAGATGGGCAAGTAAATTACTTCCGGTAGTTTATGAGCAAGTAGGGATTTTCTGCTACCTATATAGATTTCTCTCAAATTCAGAGTGATTTTCTGATTTTAACGACCATCTTCTATGAAATACCTGACTTCCTAAAGGGAATCTCCTACATACATGCAAACTGGTAATAACATAAAGTCATCATATCACCAAACAGCACTCTATCCATTTTCCAGCCAATAATAATTAAGGAATTCCAAAATATCTCTAGAGCAAGATTACCTAGCAAGCACAATTAAATAAAGAAAAATATAAGCAAGAACTCATTACTGGAGTTGATCTGTTCATAATTGGTGGGAAAATTTACTAGCTCTTCGTGAGTACTCATCTTTATGACACCATCATCTTCTAATTAGAACTTATTGTGAATTTAATTAAGTTCTGCATTTTATGAATTTCAAAATGCTTCTACTTCTCCTGTTATGCTTCTACTGACAGACACCATCCTGAGAGTCTGGAGTGTCAATGATTCCATATTTTTCTGGAACAAAGCTACAAAGAAAGTACATGATTAAAAATAGTGTGTTTGTACTGATTTAACAGAGAACAGTAAGATGTATTTAACTTATCTTCAAAAGAAGTGTTTACTTTGTGGCACTATTTGATAATTCATGTTTTCTAATTTTGGCAGAAATCTTTGGCAGTAGCTGTTATTTGTATGTCTTTCAGCTGAAACAGTATCAGTCTATTTCATCTCTTTTGATCCAAGAACCCAAAAGAAACAGATTTAGAGATGATGACAATAATAGCAAGGATGCTAAGGATCAGATTTATCATCTTAATATTATTATAAATTATTATATATTATAAATAAAATATATATAATATTATATATTATAAAAGTCAAGACATAGTAGGAATTTCAACAGTAAGTTGTCAGAAGGACTTTATTGACCTATTTAGTACCATGTATGAACTGTATGACCATCCTGTGTTTCTAAGCTGAACTTTAAAAACTGAAATATTTTATTTTAAAAATACCTAAAGGAAAATTTTAGTTTAACATACAGAAAGTAGATTAAATAGTCTATATTTTCAGAAGAATGTAGAAATGGGGCAATTAAAACTATCTGTCCTTTCTGCACTTAAAAATATTATTTTCAAAGATCTACTACCATACTTTGAAGCATGTTATTTTCCAGTAAATACAAAGAATATGAGGGGAAAACATTAGAACTAAATAAAGGCTCAACTAAACCAAAATACACGACTGGAACTATATATTCCTTAAGCTTGACAGATGCAAAACACTTCAGCTTGCCAGGTATGTTAGTCACCATGCTGTCATAACAAGTTAACATAAGGTGGTAAGGTGGCTTAAACAACAGAAATTGATTTTTTCCACAGTTCAGGAAACTAGAATTCCAAGATGAGGGTACCAGCATAGTTAGGTTTGGTGAGAGCACTCTTCCTCGGCTCACCTGGCCACCTTCTTGCTGTCCTCACACAGGGGCACCCTGATCTCAGACTTCCAGCCTCAATGCTAAAGTGTAAACTAGGTTAAACCAGTCAGCACATTTCAAACCCTTGTCAAAGTGGTACTTCAGTACAATACCTAAGCCAGCCAGTACAATCAGAGTGAGTCTATGATCTTCCATTGGGAATACAGAGACATAGAAGCTTTCCTCTCGATATCAATGACCTAGAATTGCTGTCTACTTTGCCAGCCTAAAAGACGGCAGAGTTGAGAAAAGTATAAAAAAATAAATAAGTCAATCAACCAATTGATCAATCAGAACCAAAAAACACAGCTTGAGCTCTGATTAAACTATACTTGGAGCCTAAAACCTATAAATTTGTTGAATTTTATAAACCAATTATATTCCTTTTGTTGTTTAAACCAAGTTGAATGGTATTTTCTGTTGTCTCACAATTGATAAAAACACAATTTAGTAGATTAACTTTTTCCTAGAATACTCCAGAAAAGTCTTAAGACTCAAACTATCCCACAAGAATAAACAAAAACAACCTACATGATTAAAACACGACCTTTTTTGTATCATGCCATACTTTATTTTCTGCTTTTCCATTTGCCATCAAAGCTGTCACTTAACAGGTTGATTATACATCAACTAAAAGATACCAGCAAAGGGTGTGAGCATCAAATTTATACAAACTGGCTATGTTTGCATTTATGGTATTTGTGTATCTGTGTGTGTGTAATGTCAATCCATAATGCCCATCAGCTGCCTTCATAAGTCAGCAGATGAGTGGAAAGCAATTATTAATCCTTACTGTAACATTTAAGAACTGTGCTGATAATTATTACCTTCTCTCTATCTTTGAGAGTCAGAAGGATCTCTGACATTAGGACTCTACTTGACAAATAGCCTAGAGAAGACACAGTATCTCTGAAATTATAGGAAAGTGTTTAGAATGAAACTAGTAAAGTTTTACTTTTACCTTTTTAACACAAACAAAAAAGCAACAGACTTAAAGAAAAACATCTACTACTGTTTTATTGAATATGCCAAAGTCTTTGACTGTGGATCACAACAAAGTATGGAAAATTATTCAACAAATGAGAATACCAGACTAACCTTACCTGCCTCCTGAGATATCTATATGCAGGTCAAGAGGCAACAGTTAGAACCAGACATGAAAGAACGGACTGGTTCCAAATCAGGAAAGGAGTACATCAAAGCTGTATGTTGTCACCCTGCTTATTTAACTTATATGCAGAGTACATCATGTGAAATGCCGGAATGGATGAAGCACAAGCTAGAATCAGTACTACCAGGAGAAATATCAATAACCTCAGATATGCAGATGACACCACCATTATGACAGAAAGTGAAGAACTAAAGAGCCTTTGATGAAGGTGAAAGAAGAGAGTTTAAAAGCTGGCTGAAAACAACATTCAAAAAACGAAAATCATGGCATTGGATCCTATCACTTCAGGGTAAATAGATGGGGAATCAAGGGAAACAGTGAGAGACTTTATTTTCTTGGGCTCCAAATCACTGCAGATGGTGACTGCAGCCATGAAGTCAAGACCCTTGCTCCTCGGAAGAAAAGCTATGAGAAACCAAAATGGCATATTAAAAAGCAGATCATATAAATAACTCAAATTATAAAAATAATGATTGACAGCATCTGTTGAGTGCTTTCCACTTAGTAGAATCTTTTCTAAGAACTTCTATTTGTATTACCTCATTTAAGCCTAACAATAATCCTATGTGGTAGGTAAGATTATCATCCCAATTTTACAGATATGGAAACTGAGGCCCGGGTTAAGAAGCATTCATAAGTGGAAAACATACTATTTCAATTCAGGTTGTAAAGCCAGGATCTTAGCTCTTAAATTCTGTGCTATACTGTCTCTAATGTCAATCATTTTCCCAGATAGTACTCCGCCACAAATATTACTTAAGAGATGTTCTACCTAAGAGTAAGGAAGCAGATCTGATTAAGGTGGTTACAGAAGGGGAAAAAAAAGCAATATTTAAAAAAAGATGAGTGAATAAAATATATGGAGCATAAAATATAGAGAGTATAAACTATAGGGAAAAGTAATATTTATAAAGCACCTTAAAAATACTTATATATACATATAGCCCTATTTTTATATTCATGTGTATGTGAAAAAGACATATCACGACCTGGCTAACTAGCAGCTTGTGAAACGTGATGGATGATGCATAGACTAACTTTAGATTCACTTTAACATAGCTCATATAATACGTAAAGTATTTTGGAAAAAAGACTTCTCAGATTCCAAATCCTGAACATATTCTGGAATGTATAAATAAGGAGGACCAAATTATTATATGACTAATGAATTCAATCTAAGAACCATATAATGTATGTAAAAGTAATTCTAATATTGATATTTTAACAACTTAACATATAAAGTTATTAAGTGTTGAAATATGAATAACTTAGAACCCAGGGTGGTTTATGGGAATAGTAAAGTATGTACAATTGCAATAATAATCTCTATGCCTTTCTGGATCCAGCCCATTTCATGCACGCCACTGGCAGTTAATTATCCTTTTAATGACAACTCCAGACATGCCTTTCCTGCTCTAAAGCTTTTCTACTTTGCCATTCAAGTTCTTTCCTCTAGGAGTTTCCCATTACTTTTGTTCACATGCTTAATGCTCTGGGCATTCATTACTTCCCAAACAATTTCTATTCTTTTTTTTTTTTTTTAATACCCACAACTGTGCTCCTACAATCTACTTTCTCTTGATAATTGATAATTCAAATTCTCTTGTCCACGAGGTTGCAAAGACTGTGTCATAACTGAGTAACTAACACTTTTCATGTTTTTTCACTTTTTCCTTAAATGACGCTTCTGGCCAAAAGGAGACAGACTCTCCCTTTGGAACACTCTATACTTCTTTTTGATACACATCTTATAAGTGAGGGCTAAAACTTAAAATTAGATATTCTTACTTCATTAAGAAAATTTCTAACCAAGTATGAGCATTGTTGTTTAGTTGCTCAGTCGTGTCCAACTCTTTGTTACCCCATGGACTATAGCACGCTAGGCTTCCCTGTCCTTCACACCATCTTCAGGAGTTTGCTCAAACTCATGTCCACTGAGTCAGTGATGCCATCCAACCATCTCATCCTGTGTTGTTCCCTTCTCTTCCTGCCTTCAATCTTTCCTAGCATCATGGTCTTTTCCAATGAGTCAGCTCTTGGCATCAGGTGGCCAAAGTATTGGAGTTTCGGCTTCAACATCAGTCCTTCCAATGAATACTCAGGACTGATTTCCTTTAGGACTGTCTGGTTTGCTTTCCTTGCAGACCAAGGGACTCTTAAGAATTTTCTCCAACACCACAGTTCAAAAGCATCAACTCTTTGGTGCTCAGACTTCTTTATGGTCCAACTCTCACATCTGTATATGGCTACTGGAGAAACCATAGCTCTGACTAGATAGATCTTTGTTGGCAAAGTACTGTCTCTGCTTTTTAATATGCTGTCTAGGTTGGTCATAGCTTTTCTTCCAAGGAGCAAGCATCTCTTAATTTCATGGTTGCAGTCACCATCTGCAGTGATTTTGGAACCCAAGAAAATAAAGTCTGTTGCTGTTTCTATTGTTTCACCATCTATTTGCCAAGAAATGATGGGACCGGATGCCAAGATCTTAGTATTTTGAATGTTCAATTTTAAGCTAGTTTTTTCAACCTCTTCTTTCACCTTCAACAAGAGGCTCTTTAGTTGCTCTTCGCTTTCTGCCATAAGGGTGGTGTCATATACATACCTGAGGTTGTTGATACTTCTCCTGCAATCTTGATTCCAGCTTGTGCTTCATCCAGCTAGGAATTTTGCATGAATGGTATGGAAAGTGTGAGGAACTATCAAGCAATGAAGAAATAGGCTGAATGTGAAAGATGGGGTTCCTCCCCTCAGAATGCTTTCAACCTGGCAAGGAATTCTAACTCTATTTCATAATATGGCTATTTAGAAAAGCCTGCTAGGGAATTCCTTTGTAGTCCAGTGGTCAGGAATTTGCACTAACACTGCTGGGGCTCAGATTTGATCCCTGGTCAAGGAACTAAGATCCCACAAGCTACATGATGGGCAAAAAATAAATAAAAAACCAAAAAAACCTGCTAATCTTCCATCAACCTAAATCTGTAGGAAGACTATCAAACTGTAAGGCCATAACAAGAACTATACCATTACCAGACATTATAAATTATCCTCTTGGATAAATTAGTTAAGAAATAAGCATTTTTAAGTGATGATCTTATGATACATGATAATACTATATTGTGTGCATTTGAATATGTTCTAATACATTTTATAAATTAGTTCATGCTTTAGTCCCTATGTATGAGATATTAAGAGTTTCATATATTCAACTTTAATTGATTAAAAAGCTTAATATTCTATTAATCGTTAACAAGCCTTTCTCAACAAAAAGCACTGGTGCTAAGTGACTTTTCTACTAAATTATACTAGAAGGAAAAAAAGTGATGATGTAATTTACCAGTAAGAACAGATCCATAATATGAAAACTACCTGTTCAGACTTACTTAACATTTAAAAATATAAAATGATAACATTCTAACTTTATTCTCAATAATGAAGAACAGGCCAACCTAAGAAAATCTGAAAACATTTTAAACTCCACTGAAGGGGTTTGGAATGAGCCGCGGTAACAGAACAATTATTTTGAGCTGAAGGGCAAAGGTTAACAGAGTTCTGTCAAGAAAACACACTGGTCATAGAAAACACCCTCTTCTAACAACACAAGAGACAACTCTACACATGGACATCACCAGACAGTCAATACTGTAATCAGATTGATTATACTCTTTGCAGTCCAAGATGGAAACGCTATATACAGGCAGCAAAAACAAGACCTGGAACTGACTGTGGCTCAGATCATGAGCTCCTTATTGTAAAATTCAGACTTAAATTGAAGAAAGTAGGTAAAACCACGAGGCCATTCAGGTATGACTTAAATCAAATTCTTTATGAATGAAAATACAGTGAAAGTGACAGATTCAAGGGATTAGATCTCATAGAAAAAGTACATGAAGAATTATGCCTGAGTTTTGTAACACTCTACAGGAGGTGATGACTAAAACCATCTCAAAGAAAAAGAAATGCAAGAAGGCAAAATGGTTGTCTTGAGGAGGCCTTACAAATAGCTGGAAAAAAAAAAAAAGAGAAGTGAAAGGCAAAGGAGAGAGGGAAAGATCTACCCAACTAAATACAGAGTTCCAGAGCATAGCAAGGATAGGTAAGAAAGCCTTCTTAAGCGAACAAAGTAAAGAATTAGAGGAAAACAACAGAATGGGGAAGATCAGAGATCTCATCAACAAAACTTGAGATACCAGGGGAAGTGAGAAATAGATTCAAGGGATTAGATCTGATAGAGTGCCTGAAGAAATATGGACTGAGGTTCCTGACATTGTGCAGGAGGCACTGATCAAGACCATTCCCAAGAAAAACAAATGCAAAAAGGCAAAATGGTTGTCTGAGGAGGCCTTACAAATAACTGTGAAGAGAAGGGAAAGGCAAGGGAGAAAAGGAGAGAGATACCCATTTGAATGCAGAGTTCCAAAGAATAGCAAAGAGAGATAAGAAAGCCTTCCTCCGGGAGCAATGCAAAGAAATAGAGGAAAACCATAGAATGGGAAAGACTAGAGATCTCTTCAAGAAAATTAGAGATACCAAGGGAACATTTCATGCAAAGATGGGCACAATAAAAGACAGAAATGGCTAAGGCCTAACAGAAGCAAAAGAGATTAAGAAGTGGCAAAAATACACAGAATTGTACAATAAAGGTATTAATGATCTGCATAACCATGATGGTGTGGTCACTTACCTATAGCCAAACATCCTGGAGTGTGAATTCAAGTGGGCCTTAGGAAGCATTACGACAAACAAAGATAGTGGAGGTGATGGAATTTCAGCTGAGTTATTTCAAATCCTAAAAGATAATGCTGTGGAAGTGCTGTCAATATGTCAACAAATTTGGAATACAGAGCAGTGGTCACAGGACTGGAAAAGGTCAGTTTTCATCCAATCCCAAAGAAGGGTAATGCCAAAGAATTTTCAAACCACCATACATTTGAGCTTATTTCACATGCCAGCAAAGTAATGCTCAGAATCCTTCAAGCTAGGCTTCAATGGTACATGAACCAAGAACTTAAGCTGTACAAGCTGGATTTAGAAAAAGCAGTGGAACCAGAGATAAAATTGCCAATATCTGCTGGATCATAAAGAAAGCAAGGGAATTCCAGAATTCCAGAAAAATATCTAGTTTTGCTTCATTGACTACTCGAAAGCCTTTGACTATGTGGATCACAACAAACTGTGGGAAATTTCTGAAGAGATGGAAGTATCAGACCACCTTATCTACCTCCTGAGAAATCTGTATGAAGGTCAAGAAGCAACAGAACAGGACCTGGAACAATGGACAGGTTCCAAATTGGGAAAGGAGTATGTCAAGGCTGTATTTTGTCACTCTGCTTATTTAACCGGGCTTCCCTGGTGGCTCAGACGGTAAAGCGTCTGTCTGCAATGCAGGAGACCCGGGTTCGATCCCTGGGTTGGGAAGATCCCCTGGAGAAGGAAATGGCAGCCCACTCCAGCATTCTTGCCTGGAAAATCCCATGGACGGCAGAGCCTGGTAGGCTACTGTCCATAGGGTCGCAAAGAGTCGGACACGACTGAGCGACTTCACTTTCACTTTCACTTATTTAACCTACATGCAGAATACATCATACTAAACGCCAGGCAGGCTGAATCACAAGGTGGAATTGAGATTGCTGGAAGAAATATCAAAAACCTCAGATGTGCATATGATACCACACTAATGGTAGAAAGCAAAGAGGAACTAAAGAGTCTCGGACACAACTGGGTGACTGAATTGAACTGAAAGAACCTCTAGATGAAGGTGAACGAGAGTGAAAAAGCTGGCTAAAACTCAACATTTCAAAAAATGAAGATCATAGCATCCAATTGCATTATTTAATAGCAAATAGGTAGGGAAACCGTGGAAGCAGTGACAGATTTTACTTTCTTGGGCCGCAAAATCACTGTAGATGGTGACTGCAGCCATGAAATTAAAAGATGCTTGTTCCTTAGAGGGAAACCTATGACAAACCTAGACAGCTTAAAAAGTAGAGACATCACTTTTCCAAAAAAGGTCAGTATGGTCAAAACTATAGTTCTTCCAGTAGTCATCTACGGATGTGAGAGTTGGACCATAAAGAATGATGAGCACCAAAGAATTGATGGTTTTGAACTGTGGTGCTGCAGAAGACTCTCGAGAGTCCCCTGGACTGCAAGGTGATCAAATCAGTCAATCCTAAAGAAAATCAACCCTGAATATTCATTGGAAAGGCTGATGCTGAAGCTGAAGTTCCAGTATTTTGGCCACCTGATAGGAAGAGCTGACTCACTGGAAAAGACTCTGACTGCTGGAAAATATTGAGGGAAGGAAGAGAAGGGGGTGGCAGAAGATGAGCTGGTTGGATGGCCTCACCAAGTCAACAGACATGAATTTAAGCAAACTCCGGCAGACAGTGAAGGACAGGGAAGCATGGTGTCCTGCAGTCCACTCAGTCTCAAAGAGTTGGACGTGACTTATGAAAGGAACAACAATTTGTCCAAGGGCATGAACATCCTTCAAGAAAGTCATTTGATTCCTATTAGTGACCCTTCTCTTCCACTTCTAACAGAAATTTTTTCACATAAGTGTTCTTCTTCCCCTGCACCTCCCCTTTTAAGATACTATATAAGCCCCAGATGAAGCACAAGCTAGAATCAATATTACTGGGAATAATATCAATAATCTGAGATATGCAAAGACAGCAACCTTATGGCAGAAAGAGAAGAACTAAAGAGCCTCTTGATGAAATTGAAGGAGGAAAGTAAAAAAGATGGCTTAAAAATTAACATTCAGAGGGAGGGGGCTAAGATGGCGGAGGAATAGGACGGGGAGACCACTCTCTCCTCCACAAATTTATTGAAAGAACATCTGAACGCTGACCAAACTTCACAAAACTACTTCTGAAGGCTGGCAGAGGACGTCAGGCTTCCACAAAGACAGAGCATTATCTTCAAGAACGGTAGGAGAAATTATAAAAGATAAAAAGAGAGACAAAAGAGTTAGGGACGGAAACCCGTCCCGGGGAGGGAGTCATAAAGGAGGAGGAATTTCTAAGCACCAGGAAACCCTCTCACCGGCGGGTGTGGGGGAAGATTTCTTATCTCGGAGGGCAACGTAACTGGGAAGAAAAAATAAACAAATCCACAGATTACGTGCCTAAAGCAACTCCCAGCAAAGAACCCCAGACGCTCGCATCATCCGCCACCAGCAAGTGGGGGCTGAACGGAGAGGAGCGGGCGGCACTGCCTAGGGTAAGGACCGGGCCCGAGTGCCCCGAGGGCAATCTGAGGGAGCTAACGTGAGATAGTGGCCTAAACTGTGGGACAGCCAGAGAGAGAGAACTATCCCGCGAAAAGCCCAACTCTAGGGCACTGCCGGCCCGCTCACAGAACAAAGGACTGAGCGATACCAGAGGAGAGCTAGCCGGCTGCGGACCGCCCCATCCCCCGCCGGACACAGCGGGCAGGCGGGGCCAGCCAGAGCCGGAAAGGGGCAAACTCGGCCCCAGAGAGGGCACCCCCTACCAAACTGCAAACAGGCTCCCAGTTTCTAAGCAAAGACTGCCTGAGATCCCGGAGGGTCGACAGCCGCCGAGAGGGTCGCAGCCAGAGACCAGCTCCCCAGAACCGACATAAAGCACACGGGAGCCGAGCGCGCCCGTAAACCGAGGCGGGGACCAGGGAGGTGATAAGCCGCACCGCCCCAACAGGGGGGAGCGCGCTCGCCAAACTCCTGGCCGCCTGAGCAGCTCCGACTGGGAAAGGCGCAAGCCGTGGGCGAAACCGAGTCTGCGCCTTTGTGGAGTAACCGGGAGCCTGAACCTGAGCGGCTTAGACCTGGGAAGTGCACGCATCTCAGGGCCCACTCCCCGGCCCACTAACCTGAAGCCTGAGCAGGGTAGACGGGGAAAGCACACACGCCGTGAGCGGGGGCGAACCCAGTGCCGAGACACTGCGAGCTCACCACACACACGCCAGATTTGCAGTGTTCCTTCCTCCCCACAGCACGATTGAACAAGCGAACCTAAAGAGATCACCTCCACCGCTTTGTTGCAGGGCGGAAATTAGATACTGAAGAGATCTCCAAACAGAAGCCAAATAAACAGAGGGAAGCGCTTTGGAAGGGACAGGCCAACAGATTAAAATCCCTGTAGTTAATACCGACTGCATTGAAAAGGACCTGTAGATCTTGAAAAGTATAAGCAGGAATAAGGATCTATCTGAAACTGAGCAGACCCCACACTGCTCACAACAGCTCCAGAGAAAGTCCAGGATATATATTTTTTTACTATTATTTTTTTTTTAATTTTTTTTAAATAAAAAAAAATTTTTTTGTCTTCTTTCCTTTTTCTTCAAGTCCTCTATTACACCTTTAACTTTCATTTTCATAACCCACTATTAACTTGCAAAAAAAAAACCAACCCTATTTTTGAAGCAAACTACATACGTATATCTTATACCTTTTGTGTTTTCTTTTTTTACTGTTTTTCTCCTGTTTTACTTTTTTTTACTGTTTCTTTTTTTACTGTTTTACTGTTTTTTTTTCTTTTTACACTGTTTCCTTTTTTCTTTTTTTTGTTAATATTGTAAGTTTTATAAGAGTCTAACCTCTACTCTAGATTTTTAATCTTTGTTTTACATATTTGATATCAATTTTGTACATTTAAGAACCCAATCTTTAGGACCCATTTTTACTCAGGAGTGTGATCACTGGCCTGATTACTCTCTCCCCCTATTGATGCTCTTTCTTCTCCCCCAGGGAACCTCTATCTCCCACCCTCCTCCTCCTCTTCTCAACCCAATTCTGTGAATCTCTGAGGGTGATCTGGGTACCGGAGAACACTTCAGGAACAGGATACTGCCCAGATCTCTCTCTCCCCTGTTGATTCCTCCCTTTCTACTCATGCTCACCTCTATTACCTTCCTCCCCCCTCTCTATGTATCTCTGTGAACCACTCTGAGGGTTCCAAACTGTGGAAAGCACAGAGGGAAGTGCTTACTGGCTAGATTGCTCTCTCCACATTTGAATTCCCCTCTTCCCCTCCTGGTCACCTCAACCCCCCCCACCTCATCTCTCCATGTAACTCAGTGAACCTTTCTGGGTATCCCTCACTGTGGAGAATCTTTTCACTATTAACCTAAAAGTTTTATTATTGATGCTGTATGGAAGGAGAAGTCTTGAGGCTACTGCAAGAATAAGACTGAAAGCCAGGGGAAACATTAATTAATAAGAGACCATCCAATAGCCTCCACATATACACTGAAACCAAGCTCCACCCAAGAGACAATAAGTTCCAGAGCAAGACATACCACGTAAATTCTCCAGCAACGCAGGAACATAGACCTGAGCATCAATATACAGGCTGCCCAGAGGCACACCAAATCCATAGACATATCAAAAATTAATACTGGTCACTCCATTGCACTCTAGAGAGCAGAAATCCAGCTCTGCCCACCAGAACACCGACACAAGCTCCCCCAACCAGGAAGCCTTGACAAGCCGCCTGTCCAACCCCAACCACAGTGAGGAACCTCCACAATAAAGAGGAACTTCATACTACCAGAATACAGAAGGGCCACGCCTAACACAGCAATCTAAACAAGATGAAAAGGCAGAGAAATACTCAGCAAGTAAAGGAAAATGAGAAATGCCCACAAAACCAAACAAAAGAGGAGGAGATAGGGAATCTATCTGAAAAAGAATTTAGAATAATGATAATAAAAATGATCCAAAATCTTGAAAGCAAAATGGAGTTACAGATAAATAGCTTGGAGACAAAGACTGAGAAGATGCAAGAAATGTTTATTAAGGACTTAAAAGAAATAAAAAGGAGTCAATATAGAATGAATAATGAAATAAAGGAGATAAAAGACACTCTGGAGGGAACCAACAGTAGAATAACGGAGGCAGAAGATAGGATAAGTGAGGTAGAAGATAGAATGATGGAAATAAACGAAGCAGAGAGGAAAAAAGAAAAAAGAATCAAAAGAAATGAGGAAAACCTCAGGGACCTCTGGGACAATATGAAACGCCCCAACATTCAAATCATAGGAGTCCCAGAAGAAGAAGATAAAAGGAAAGGCCATGAAAAAATACTCGAGGAGATAATAGTTGAAAACTTCCCTAAAATGAGGAAAGAAATAGTCACAGAAGTCCAAGAAACCCAGAGAGTTCCAAACAGGATAAACCCAAGGCGAAACACCCCAAGACACATATTAATCAAATTAACAAAGATCAAACACAAAGAACAAATATTAAAAGCAGCAAGGGAAAAACAACAAATAACACACAAGGGGATCCCCATAAGGATAACAGCTGATCTTTCAATAGAAACCCTTCAGGCTAGAAGGGAATGGCAGGACATACTTAAAGTAATGAAAGAGAATAATCTACAACCCAGATTACTGTACCCAGCAAGGATCTCATTCAGATATGAAGGAGAATTCAAAAGCTTTACAGACAAGCAAGAGCTGAGGGAATTCAGCACCACCAAACCAGCTCTCCAACAAATGCTAAAGGATCTTCTCTAAACAGGAAACACAGAAAGGATGTTTCAACACGAACTCAAAACAACAAAGTAAATGGCAACGGGATCATATTTATCAATAATTACCTTAAATGTAAATGGGTTGAATGCCCCAACCAAAAGACAAAGGCTTGCTGAATGGATACAAAAACAAGACCCCTATATATGCTGTCTACAAGAGACCCACCTCAAAACTAGGGACACACACAGGCTGAAAGTGAAGGGATGGAAAAACATATTTCATGCAAACGGAGACCAAAAGAAAGCAGGAGTCGCAATACTCATTTCAGATAAAATAGACTTTAAAATAAAGGATGTGAAAAGGGACAAAGAAGGACACTACATAATGATCAAAGGATCAATCCAAGAAGAAGACGTAACAATCATAAATATATATGCACCCAACATAGGAGCACCACAATATATAAGGCAAATACTAACAAGTATGAAAGGGGAAATTAACAATAACACAATAATAGTGGGAGACTTTAATACTCCACTCACGCATATGGATAGATCAACTAAACAGAAAATTAACAAGGAAACACAAACTTTAAATGAAACAATAGACAAATTAGATTTAATTGATATTTACAGGACTTTCCACCCCAAAACAATCAATTTTACCTTTTTCTCAAGTGCACATGGAACTTTCTCCAGGATAGATCACATCCTGGGCCATAAATCTAGCCTTGGTAAATTCAAAAAAATTGAAATCATCCCAGCCATCTTCTCTGACCACAATGCAGTAAGATTAGACCTCAATTACAGGAAAAAAACTATTAAAAATTCCAACATATGGAGGCTAAACAACACGCTTCTGAATAACCAACAAATCATAGAAGAAATCAAAAAAGAAATCAAATTATGCATAGAAACAAATGAAAATGAAAACACAACAACCCAAACCTATGGGACACTGTAAAAGCAATACTAAGGGGAAGGTTCATAGCAATACAGGCGTACCTCAAGAAACAAGAAAAAAATCAAATAAATCAACTAACTCTACACCTAAAGCAACTAGAGAAGGAAGAAATGAAAAACCCCAGGGTCAGTAGAAGGAAAGAAATCTTAAAAATTAGGGCAGAAATAAATGCAAAAGAAACAAAAGAGACCATAGCAAAAATCAACAAAACTAAAAGCTGGTTTTTCGAGAAGATAAACAAAATTGACAAGCCATTAGCCAGACTCATCAAGAAACAAAGGGAGAAGAATCAGATCAACAAAATTAGAAATGAAAATGGAGAGATCACAACAGACTCCACAGAAATACAAAGGATCATAAGAGACTACTACCAACAGCTATATGCCAATCAAATGGACAACTTGGAAGAAATGGACAAATTCTTAGAAAAATATAACTTTCCAAAACTGAACCAGGAAGAAATAGAAGATCTTAACAGACCCATCACAAGCACGGAAATCGAAACTGTAATCAGAAATCTTCCAGCAAACAAAAGCCCAGGACCAGACGGCTTCACAGCGGAATTCTACCAAAAATTTAGAGAAGAGCTAACACCTATCCTACTCAAACTCTTCCAGAAAATTGCAGAAGATGGTAAACTTCCAAACTCATTCTATGAGGCCACCATCACCCTAATTCCAAAACCAGACAAAGATATCACAAAAAAGGAAAACTACAGGCCAATATCACTGATGAACATAGATGCAAAAATCCTTAATAAAATTCTAGCAAACAGAATCCAACATCATATTAAAAAGATCATACATCATGACCAAGTGGGCTTTATCCCAGGAATGCAAGGTTTTTTTAACATCCGCAAATCAATCAATGTAATACACCACATTAACAAATTGAAAGAAAAAAACCATATGGTTATCTCAATAGATGCAGAAAAAGCCTTTGACAAAATTCAGCATCCATTTATGATAAAAACCCTCCAGAAAGCAGGAATAGAAGGAACATATCTCAACATAATAAAAGCTATATATGACAAACCCACAGCAAACATTATTCTCAATGGTGAAAAATTGAAAGCATTTCCCCTAAAGTCAGGAACAAGGCAAGGATGCCCACTTTCACCACTACTATTCAACATAGTTTTGGAAGTTTTGGCCACAGCAATCAGAGCTGAAAAAGAAATAAAAGGAATACAGATAGGAAAAGAAGAAGTAAAACTCTCACTGTTTGCAGATGACATGATCCTCTACATAGAAAACCCTAAAGACTCTACTAGAAAATTACTAGAGTTAATCAATGAATATAGTAAACTTGCAGGATATAAAATTAACACACAGAAATCCCTTGCATTCCTATACTCCAATAATGAGAAAACAGAAAGAGAAATTAAGGAAACAATACCATTCACCATTGCAACAAAAAGAATAAAATACTTAGGAATATATCTACCTAAAGAAACAAAAGACTTATATATATAGAAAACTATAAAACACTGATGAAAGAAATCAAAGAGGACACAAACAGATGGAGAAATATACCGTGTTCATGGATTGGAAGAATTAATATAGTGAAAATGAGTATACTACCCAAAGCAATCTATAGATTCAATGCAATCCCTATCAAGCTAACAATGGTAGTTTTCACAGAACTAGAACAAATCATCTCTCAATTTGTACGGAAATATAAGAAACCTCGAATAGCCAAAGCAATCTTGAGGAAGAAGAATGGAACTGGAGGAATCAACCTGCCTGACTTCAGGCTCTACTACAAAGCCACTGTCATTAAGACAGTATGGTACTGGCACAAATATAGAAATATAGATCAATGGAACAAAATAGAAAGCCCAGAGATAAACCCACGCACATATGGACACCTTATCTTCGACAAAGGAGGCAAGAATATACAATGGAGAAAAGACAATCTCTTTAACAAGTGGTGCTGGGAAAACTGGTCAACCACTTGTAAAAGAATGAAACTAGAACACTTCCTAACACCATACACAAAAATAAACTCAAAATGGATTAAAGATCTAAACGTAAGACCAGAAACTATAAAACTCCTAGAGGAAAACATAGGCAAAACACTCTCCGACATAAATCACAGCAGGAACCTCCATGACCCACCTCCCAGAATATTGGAAATAAAAGCAAAAATAAACAAATGGGACCTAATTAAAATTAAAAGCTTTTGCACAACAAAGGAAACTATAAGCAAGGTGAAAAGACAGCCTTCAGAATGGGAGAAAATAATAGCAAACGAAGCAACAGACAAACAATTAATCTCAAAAATATACAAGCAACTTCTGCAGCTGAATTCCAGAAAAATAAACGACCCAATCAGAAAATGGGCCAAAGAACTAAACAGACATTTCTCCAAAGAAGACATACAGATGGCTAACAAACACATGAAAAGATGCTCAACATCACTCATTATTAGAGAAATGCAAATCAAAACCACAATGAGGTATCATTTCACACCCGTCAGAATGGCTGCTATCCAAAAGTCTACAAGCAATAAATGCTGGAGAGGGTGTGGAGAAAAGGGAACCCTCTTACACTGTTGGTGGGAATGCAAACTAGTACAGCCACTATGGAGAACAGTGTGGAGATTCCTTAAAAAACTGGGAATAGAACTGCCATATGACCCAGCAATCCCACTGCTGGGCATATACACTGAGGAAACCAGAATTGAAAGAGACGCGTGTACCCCAATGTTCATTGCAGCACTGTTTACAATAGCCAGGACATGGAAGCAACCTAGATGTCCATCAGCAGACGAATGGATAAGGAAGCTGTGGTACATATACACAATGGAATATTACTCAGCCATTAAAAAAATACATTTGAATCGGTTCTACTGAGATGGATGAAACTGGAGCCCATTATACAGAGTGAAGTAAGCCAGAAAGAAAAACAACAATACAGTATACTAATGCATATATATGGAATTTGAAATATGGTAACGATAACCCTATATGCAAGACAGAATAAGAGACACAGATGCATAGAACAATTTTATGGACTCTGAGGGAGAAGGTGAGGGTGGGACGTTCTGGGAGAATAGCATTGAAACATGTATATTATCATATGTGAAACAGAACACCATTCCATGTTCGATGCATGAGACAAGGGCTCAGGGCCGGGGCAATGGGATGACCCAGAGGGATGGGATGGGGAGGGAGGTGGGTGGGGGGTCCAGGAAGGGGAACACATGTAAACCCATGGCTGATTCATGTCAATGTATGGCAAAAACTATTACAATATTGTAAAGTAATTAGCCCCCAACTAAAATAAATAAATTAAAAAAAAAATTAACATTCAAAAAACTAAGATCATGGCATCCGGTCCCATCACTTCATGGCCAATAGATGGGGAAACAATGGAAACAGTAAGAGACTTTATTTTCTTGGGCTCCAAAATCACTGCAGATGGTGACTGCAGCCATGATATTAAGAGACGCTTGCTACTTGGAAGAAAAGCTATAAACGCCCAGACAGCATATTAAAAAGCAGAGACATTACTTTGCCAACAAAGGTCCATCTAGTCAAAGCTATGGTTTCTCCAGTAGTCATGTATGGATGTGCGAGTTGGACCATAAGGAAAGCTGAAGAGCTGAAGAATTGATGCTTTTGAACTGTGGTGGATGGCATCACCGACTCGATGGACATGAGTTTGAGCAAGTTCTGGAAGATGGTAAAGAACAGGAAAGTCTGGCATGGTGAAGGACAGGGAAGCCTGTGTGCAGCAGTCCATGGAGTCTCAAAGAGTTGTACACGACTGAGCAACTGAACAACAAGGATAACAAAATTACTTAGAGCAAAGTTTATACAGAGAAGTTAAAAAGCAAAAGAGGAATTAGATGCCATGATCTTAGTTTGTTGAATATTGAGTTTTAAGCCAACTTTTTCACTCTCCTCTTTCAATTTCATCAAGAGGCTCTTTAGTTCTTCTTCACTTTCTGCCATAACGGTGGTGTCATCTGCATATCTGAGGTTATTGATATTTCTCCTGGCATTCTTGATTCAAGCTTGTGCTTCATCCAGCCCAGTGTTTCGCATGATGTATTCTGCATGTAAGTTAAAGAAGTAGGGTGACAATATACAGCCTTGACATACTCCTTTCCCGATTTGGAACCAGTCCGATGTTCCATGTCTGGTTCTAACTGTTGCTTCGTGACCTGCATACAGATATCTCAGGAGGCAGGTAAGGTGGTCTGGTATTTCCATCTCTTGAATAATTTTCCAAAGTTTATTGTGATCCACACAGTCAAAGGCTTTGGCATAGTCAGTAAGTAGATGTTTTTCTGGAACTCTCTTGCTTTTTCAATGATACACTGGATGTTGGCAATTTGATCTATAATTCTTCTGCCTTTTCTAAACCCAGCTTGAATATCTGGAAGTTCTTGGTTCATGTGCTGTTGAAGACTGGCTTGGAGATTTTTGAGCATTACTTTGCTAGCATGTGAAATGAGTGCAATTGTGAGGTAATTTGAACATTCTTGGCATTGGCTTTCTTTGGAATGGAATGAAAACTGACCTTTTCCAGTCCTATGGCCAATGCTGAGTTTTCCAAATTTGCTGGCATATTGAGTGCAGCACTTTCACAGCATTATCTTTTAGGATTTGAAATAGCTCAACTGGAATTCCATCACCTCCACTAGCTTTGCTCGTAATGATGCTTCCTAAGGCCCACTTGACTTCGCATTCCAGGATGTCTGGCTCTAGGTAAGTGATCATACCATTGTGGTTATCTGGGTTATGAAGATATTTTTTGTCTAGTTCTTCTGTGTATTCTTGACATGTCTCTTAATATCTTCTTCTTCTGTTAGGTCCATACCATTTCTGTCATTTATTGTGCCCATCTTTGCATGATGCTATCCCAAGATTCCCTTGGTATCTCTAATTTTTTTGAAGAGATCTCTAGTTTTTCCCTTTCTATTGTTTTTCTCTATTTCTTTGCACTGATTACTGAGGAAGGTTGTCTTATCTCTCCTTGCTGTTTTTTGGAACTCTGAACTCAGATGGGTATATCTTTCCTTTTCTCCTTTGCCTTTCACTTCTCTTCTTTTCTAAGCTATTTGTAAGGCCTCCTCAGACAACCATTTTGCCTTTTTGCATTTCTTTTTCCTGGGGAAAGTCTTGATCACGGCCTCCTGTACAATATCACAAACCTCCATCCACGGTTCTTCAGGCACTCTACCAGATCTATGCATTAATATACAGTATTTGTCTTTCTCTTTCTGACTTACTTCACTCTATACAATAGGCTCCAGGTTCATCCACCTCATTAAGATTGACGCAAATGCATTCTTTTTTATAGTTGAGTAATGTTCCACTGTATATATGTACCACAATTTCTGTATCCACTCATCTGTTGATGGACATGGAGGTTGCTTCCATGTCCTCGCTATTGTAAAAAGTGCTGAGACAAACATATTATGGTTTGCTCAGGGTATTTGCCTAGTAGTGTAATTGTTTGGTCAAGTGGTAGTTCTATTCCTAGTTTTTTAAGGAATCTCCATACTGTTCTCCATAGTGGCTGTAGCGATTCACATTACTGCCAACAGTGCAAGAGGGTTCCCTTTTCCTATATCCTCTCCAGCATTTATTATTTGTAGATTTTTTAATGACAGCTATTCTGACCAGTGACACCTCATCTTAGTTTTGATTTGCATTTCTCTAGTAATGAGTAATGCTGAGCATCTTTTCAAGTCTTTGTTGGTCATCTGTATGTCTTCTTCAGAGAAATGTCTGTTTAGGTCTTCCACTCATTTTTTGATTCTGTTGTTTGTTTTTCTGGTATTGAGCTACATGAGCTGCCTGTATATTTTAGAGATTAATCCTTTGTCAGTTGTTTGCAATTATTTTCTCCCATTCTAAGGGTTGTCTTTTAAGCTTATTTATTGCTTCCTTTGCTGTACAAAGGCTTTTAAGTTTAATTAAGCCCCATTTGTTTACTTTTGTTTTTATTTCCATTACTCTAGGAGGCGGGTCAAAGAGGATTTTGCTGTAAAATATGTCAGAGTGTACTGCCTATGTTTTCCTCTAAGAGTGTTACAGTTTCTGTCCTTACATTTAAATCCCTTGCATTCCTATACACTATTCCTTGCATTTGTGTTCAGTAACAGTGAAAAATCAGGAAGAGAAGTTAAGGAAACAATCCCATTCACCACTGCAACAAAAAGAATAAAATACCTATGGATAAATCTACCTAAAGAGACAAAAGACTTCTGTGCTCAAAACTATAAGACACTGATGAAAGAAATTAAAGAGGACACAAACAGATGGAAAGCTATACCATGTTTTCATATTGGAAGAATCAGTATTGTGAAAATGACTGTACTATACAAAGTAAATCTACAGATTCAATGAGATACCTATCAAACTATCAATGGTATTTTTCATAGAACTAGAAAAAAATTTTCAATTTGTATGAAAACACAAAGGACCCCAAATAGCCAAAGCAATCTTGAAAAAGAAGAATGCAGCTGGATGAATCAACTTTCTTGACTTCAGACCATACTACAAAGCTGTAGTCATTAAAACAGTATGGTATTGGCACTAAAACAGTAACAAAGACCAACAGAATAAGACAAAAGGCCCAGAGATAAATCCATGCATCTATGGGCACCTATCTTTGACAAAGGAGGCAAGAATATAAAATGGAGAAAAGATAGCCTCTTCAGTAAGTGATGCTGAGAAAACTGGACAGCTACATGTGAAAGAATAAAAGTAGAATATTTTCGAAAACCATATACAAAAATAACTTACTTTTAAAATTATTGTCTTTTAAAGAAACAATTTAAAAGTTAGACTGAATTACTAAAAATATTTTTTTCTCTATAAAATTATGCTATCAGAGTTGTCTTCAAAGTGAACTTCAGAAAATAGATTCAATTTTGAAAATGATTTCAGGGATCTTCCTCGATTTCATCAAGAATGGAAGCCTTTCTCGGCTATATCTTCTCAGTATTCTCAATAGCAAGTACCTATAAATCAAAACCGTGGGGATTAGCAAGGTCATCATACCCTTTTGCTCATGAAGTTAGGTTTCTTGTTATCTAATACACACTTAGAAAGATACTGAGGCTGCAGAAGGAACTAATGTTGATCAAAGTTTAAATACAGCTATTATTAGGCCACCAGAGAATAAGCTTTCATACTGAACACCAACAAAGGGCTGAATGTTGGTATCAGAACTGCCTGAAAAATGGGAGAAAACCAGGTTTTGCCAATGTATATTCACTGCACATTCAGTCTGTTACTCTCTTACTCTTTCTACCACCCATTCTTTAGCTTAGTCACTAAATCACACATTCATTTATCTATTTAAGAAATATATCTGGCTGGGTCACCTATGGTAGGTGGCAGCAATTAAACATGAACAGACTCTGCCCTTAAGAAAGTTATAATCTATTCTGAAATACAGAGTACATACACAGACAATGATAATACAGCACAAAAAGCTAAGACAGGAGTTTAGGCAACATATAGGAAGAGCACATGGGAGACCACAGAGGGCTCCAGAAAAAAAAAAAAAACCAAGTTCAATCAGCTCAATTAGCCTTCCTACCTAAATAGATTACTCTAAATTTAAAATTTAGGCTTTCTACTAAACTTTCATTTAATTTTTCTCAGAGGGTTAAAGAAGATTAGGATAGTTATTTACCACAGTGACCAGGGAGGACTGGAAAGGAATAGCAAGGGCTGGTCTCCTTGAAACTGCTATCCAATAGTCTAGTATTACAGACATTTTCCCATGTGGATAGAGGTAATTTAATTCCCCATAATCTCTCAAAAAACAGTATTTTAAAAGCTTGAACTCTTAAAACATCTAGAAAGAAACAAATAGGTCTGACCTATCTTTTGTTACTTTCTTCCTAAATTGGGCTGAGTCACAAGCCAAGTTTTTCCTAGGAAACTCATTAGGGAAGAATACTTATGCAGATTTCTGATTAGCAAGCTTCTTTAACCTGCCTGTTTGTCTTCCCAACCCACAGGCAACAATCTTCCATTGAAAAACCCAGAGAAGAGTTCATATACAGGACTAAACTGTCATTATTTCATTAAGGCTTTTCTTTTGCAGGTGTTAAATCTCACTTTCAATCTCATGAGTCTTCACAGTCTCATATTTCAGATATCAACATAAACCAAAAATTCTTTTCCTCCTCTTCCTAACAAACATTGAGAAAAAAGTATATAAAAGCTCATGGTGAGAGAACAATGAAATGATCAAAAATCAAATACCTACAGGCCATAAATTTAAAAATGTTTCAAACATTTTAATGTCAGTTCCTAGAAGACCAGTGCTAAGATGTTAGTCCATCATATTTTTAATAAACGTAGCAACACAAACTGAAGCCAAATTAAGTGAAGCCATTATGCTGAAGATCTTAAACTTACAGAGCTAAACGTCAATGACATCTCAATAAAAGTAGAGAAAAGATTTTGAAAAATGTGATAACAAAACCAAGAAAGTCAAAACTAAGGCTAGAAGTAGAAAGAATGCAATGACTGGTTGTCAGGAAGCCCATAATAACTATGTAATTTTAGGACCTTAGATCAACTACAACTTAGTTGAGCTCTAGTTTTTACATCTGTAAATTGACAGAGCTAAACTAATTAAGTGTGACTGTCATATAGAAAAGAAAATTTCGAAAGTAGTGCAGGCAATAGATCCTAAGATGACTGAAGCTGTAGATGCAAACTAGCCAACAACAAGCAAAAACCAGAATATTCAGTCGTAAAACATGAGGTTATGAACTCTGCCAACAACCTGATTAGGTTCATGCACCCTCACCAGTCAAGCCTCTAGATCAAAATGCAACCAGCTAACACTTAGACTCTAATCTTGGGAGATCCTGAGCAGAAAATACAGTTAAACTGTGCCCAAAATCCTGACTGATCCAAACTGTTAATAATAAATATGTGTTGTTTTAAAAAAGTCTGTGGTAATTTTTTACACAGCAGTATAAAGCTATTATAACTAGACAATGCAATCATTTGGGTTTTTTTTACTTTGACCATCAGTGTCACATGTATCATTGTGTTCTTGATAAATAAAATACATGGATATAAAAACACTGTTTTTAATCACTAGTTTTAATCTCTTAGGACTTCCCTGGTGGCTCAGATGGTAAAGCATCTGCCTACAGTGCTTATTGCCAAATTCAGACTTAAATTCAAGAAAGTAGGGAAAACCACTAGACCATTCAGGTATGACCTAGATCAAATCCCTTATGAGTATACAGTAGAAGTGAGAAATAGATTTAAGGGACTAGACCTCATAGACAGAGTGCCTGATGAACTATGGACAGAGGTTCGTGACATTGTACAAGAGACAGGGATCAAGAAAATCCCCGTGGAAAAGAAATGCAAAAAAGCAAAATGGCTGTCTGAGGAGGCCTTACAGATAGCTGGGAAGAGAAGAGAAGTGAAAAGGAAAGATATCCCCATCTGAATGCAGAGTTCCAAAGAATAGCAAGGAGAGATAAGAAAGCCTTCCTCAGCGATCAGTGCAAAGAAATAGAGGAAAACAACAGATTGGGAAAGACTAGAGATCTCTTCAAGAAAATTAGAGATACCAAAGGAACATTTCATGCAAAGATGGGCTCGATAAAGGACAGAAATGGTATGGACCTAACAGAAGTAGAAGATATTAAGAAGAGGTGGCAAGGATACACAGAAGAACTGTACAAAAAAGATCTTCATGACCCAGATAATCACGATGGTGTGATCACTCACCTAGAGCCAG
Organism: Giraffa tippelskirchi; assembly: GCF_054371585.1. NCBI lineage: Eukaryota > Metazoa > Chordata > Mammalia > Artiodactyla > Giraffidae > Giraffa > Giraffa tippelskirchi. The sequence continues at coordinate 138,917,911 of NC_137281.1, read as the reverse complement.
ACATCCTGGAATGTGAAGTCAAGTGGGCCTTAGAAAGCATCACTACGAACAAAGCTAGTGGAGGTGATGGAATTCCAGTTGAGCTATTTCAAATCCTCAAAGGTGATGCTATGAAAGTGCTAAACTCGATATGCCAGCAAATTTGGAAAACTCAGCAGTGGCCACAGGACTGGAAAAGGTCAGTTTTTGTTCCAATCCCAAAGAAAGGCAATGCCAAAGAATGCTCAAACTACCGCACAATTGCACTCATCTCACATGCTAGTAAAGTAATGCTCAAAATTCTGCAAGCCAGGCTTCAGCAATACGTGAACCGTGAACTTCCAGATGTTCAAGCTGGTTTTAGAAAAGGCAGAGGAACCAGAGATCAAATTGCCAATATCCGCTGGATCATCGAAAAAGCAAGAGAGTTCCAGAAAAACATCTATTTCTGCTTTATTGACTATGCCAAAGCCTTTGACTGTGTGGATCACAATAAACTGTGGAAAATTCTGAAAGAGATGGGAATACCAGACCATCTGACCTGTCTCTTGAGAAACCTGTATGCAGGTCAGGAAGCAACAGTTAGAACTGGACATGGAACAACAGACTGGTTCCAAATAGGAAAAGGAGTCCGTCAAGGCTGTATATTGTCACCCTGCTTATTTAACTTATATGCAGAGTACATCATGAGAAACGCTGGGCTGGAAGACACACAAGCTGGAATCAAGATTGCCGGGAGAAATATCAATAACCTCAGATATGCGGATGACACCACCCTTATGGCAGAGAGTGAAGAAGAACTAAAGAGCTTCTTGATGAAGGTGAAAGAGGAGAGTGAAAAAGTTGGCTTAAAGCTCAACATTCAGAAAACTAAGATCATGGCATCTGGTCCCATCACTCTATGGGAAATAGATGGGGAAACAGTGGAAACAGTGTCAGACTTTATTTTTTTGGGCTCCAGAATCACTGCTGATGGTGACTGCAGCCATGAAATTAAAAGATGCTTACTCCTTGGCAGGAAGGTTATGGCCAACCTAGATAGCATATTTAAAAGCAGAGACATTACTTTGCCAGCAAAAGTCCGTCTAGTCAAGGCTATGTTTTTCCAGTGGTCATGTATGGATGTGAGAGTTGGACGGTGAAGAAAGTTGAGCGCCGAAGAATTGATGCTTTTGAACTGTGGTGTTGGAGAAGACTCTTGAGAGTCCCTTGGACTGCAAGGAGATCCAATCAATCCATCCTAAAAGAGATCAATCCTGGGTGTTCATTGGAAGGTCTGATTTTGAAGCTGAAACTCCAATACTTTGGCCACCTCATGCGAAGGGTTGACTCATTGGAAAAGACCCTAATGCTGGGTAGGATTGGGGGCGGGAGGAGAAGGGGACGACAGAGGATGAGATGGTTGGATTGCATCACCGACTCGATGAACATGGGTTTGGGTAGACTCCAGGAGTTGGTGATGGACAGGGAGGCCTGGCGTGCTGCAGTTCATAGGGTCGCAGAGAGTCGGACACAACCAAGCGACTGAACTGAACTGAACTGACAGTGCGGGAGACCCGGGTTCAATCCCTGGGTCGGGAAGATCTCCTGGAGAAGCAAATGGCAACCCACTCCAGTATTCTTGCCTGGAAAATCCCAAGGACGGAGCAGCCTAGTAGGCTACAGTCCATGGGGTCGCAGAGAGTCGGACACGACTGAGCAACTTCACTTCACTTCACTTAATCTCTTAGACTCTGATTCATCTTCAGCCAAACTGAGTTTCTAAAAAGCAAAGCATACTCCTCGAATTTCTATTCATTCTCATAATCAATCAGTCTCTCCTCTCTCTGCTTTCCTTCTACCCTTCCTCACTCCCTTCCTCCTTTTCTTCTTCTACTTCTCTTTTTCCTTAATGAAAGCTTCTTTTCAAGGATCATCTCTTTTTAAATCACCTCTGTCAGTGCTCTCATTAAACTTTCATATGCCTCTATAATAATATTCCTCTATTAGGTATCATAATGGAATGGGGAATGAGAATATTTGACTCTTTTCCCCTTCCTCATCCCTTTTTTTCTTTCCCCTTTTTAACCAACAGTAGTAGTTTCTCTTTTTAAGAAGGAAGAAAGCATGGAAAGACAGAAATAATGTCTGTTATTATTGTGCTGTTATTCCACCTGCTGTCTAATCAGCTGTAATTAAAGTAATAAATTCATCTGAGTCATTTCACATTTTTGTGTGTGTACTCCATAAACAGGCAATAATATTAAGAAGTACTAACATCAATTAATTGAACTAGGCAGTCCTTATTATTGCTATTACTGCCAACACCTATCTAATTGAGATGGTATGTGTCAGTTCAGCTGCTCAGTCATGTCTGACTCTTTGCGACCCCATGGACTACAGCATGCCAGGCTTCTCTGTCCATCACCAACTCCCAGAGCTTACTCAAACTCATGTCCATCAAGTAGGTGATGCCACCCAACCATCTCATCCTCTGTCATCCCCTTCTCCTCCCGCCTTCAATCTTTCCCAGCGTCAGGGTCTTTTCAAATGAGTCAGTTCTTTATATCAGGTGGCCAAAGTATTGGAGTTTCAGCTTCAGCATCAGTCCTCCAATGAATATTCAGGACTGATTTCCTTTCGGATGGACTGACTAGATCTCCTTGCTATCCAAGGGACTCCCAAGAGTCTTCTCCAACATCACAGTTCACAAGCATCAATTCTTCGGTGCTGAAAAATCATAGCTTTGACTAGATGGACCTTTGTCAGCAAAGTAATGTCTCTGCTTTTTAATATGCTGTCTAGGTTGGTCATAGCTTTTCTTCCAAGGAGAAAGCATCTTTTAATTTCATGGCAGTCACCATATGCAGTGATTTTGGAGCCCCAAAATATAAAGTCTGCCTCTGTTTCCATTGTTTTCCCATCTATTTGCCATGAAGTGATGGGACCAGATGCCAAGATTTTAGTTTTCTGAATCCTGAGTTTTAAGCCATCTTTATCACACTCCTCTTTCACTTTCATCAAGAGGCTCTTTAGTTCTTCACTTTCTGCCATAATGGTGGTGTTATCTGCATATCTGAGGTTATTGATATTTCTCCCAGCAATCTTGATTCCAGCTTGTGCTTCATCCAGCCCAGCATTTCTCACCATGTACTCTGCATATAAGTTAAATAAGCAGGGTGAAAATACATAGCATTGACGTACTCCTTTCCTGATTTGGAACCAGTCTTTTGTTCCATGTCCAGTTCTAACTATTGCTTTGTGACCTGCATAAAGATTTCTCAGGAGGCAGGGAGCAACTAACATCAATTAATTGAACTAGGCAGTCTTTATTATAGCTATTACTGCCATTATCTATCTAATTGAGATGGTATGTGTAGGCAAGCAAAATGTTCTATTTTAAAATAATAATTCTTGATGATGTATAAATTTGTCCTTAAATTAACAGCTGAGAATCAATACAGCAGTCATCTCTTAGCTTGATCACTCTTTTTCTGGGACTATCTTCTCTCTCATAGAGGACCCCACCATTCTGACCATAGGCATCTGTCCATGACAGGTCAATCAAAATAGTCTACCCCTCTAGCCACAGTGATTGGCTGAGGTTTGGGCACATGACCAGATAAACAAAATCACAGAATTATTCCATGAGATTTTATGTTTTAGAGCTGAAATGAAGACAGACCATGGAGCTATAAGGATGGAATTAGAGTAAGTTAGCAACAGTCTCATCAGTTTCATGGTGAAAGCCTGATTGTCATAAGTGAGACTAAAGTCAAGAAAAACCAAGAGAGATGATGACAGAAGGTGAGAGAACAAACCCAGTTGCATAAACTCCCTAATTCTATTCCTTGAGGTTCCCACTCTTGCCCTGGTTTCTGAAGCTCTTTCTTGATTCCATGAGAAATACTCTTTAGTTACATATGCCAATAAATCACAAACTAACTTTTTAAGCTAGTTGACTTATGTGTATATACTCTGCAAGAATCAACTAATTAAACAACATGTTATTTATTTCATTAAGAAATTCTAACAATGATAGGTCATCTATATACCTCAAGCAGAAACACAGATATTACCCATCTTTGATCAGATGTTCCTTAATTTCAAGAACAATGTAAAATGAACATATACTAGTGCTTTGATTGAAATAAATTCTATACAAATGAGCCCACAAAAGCTTCCACATATATTCTTAGGAATGTATGGGATGATGGAAATGAGAGAAAGTTTTCTAAAAGTAGATAAAATCCAAAGTCTTCACAGTTCTGACATAGAGTACAAAACCATAATACCTGAGCACCAGCCTAGATTAAGCTATATTGTCCAAAAATACACTTTATAGTACAATAATCATATAATCCAAAAAGGAACCTGGTTAAAAAGGATAGAAACTTTCAGTTAGATATATTATTATAGACAAGACAGCTTTGGTGTCTGTCAGATTTAGCAGAACTACTGGCAGCAAAGCAAAATGAATAATCAATAATGCTTAAAATGCTGTCATTGGAAAAATCGTTCCCATATCAAACGAAATTTATCTTCAGAAAAAAAGGATAACAATATAAAAACTCTTCTATTTTGATTAATAATTACTAAAGGTCTCCAAGATACTCTAAAATTGAAATTTAAAAAATAGGCCATAAAAAAAATTAACTAAAATAATCTACCTGTAGTACGAGAATGTACAGCTCTATGGAAAATAACCACATCAAAAACCACTGTTTATCCTCTGCTGACTGGCATTTTTAAGAAATTCAATTCACCATAGCAACTTGTCTTAACACCAGCAGATAAGTACAGGCTATATTTAGATATGATTGCTTTCCAGACGGCAATCCTGCCTTTCCTTCATATTTAATGTCATGATCCAAGGGACCAAAATATCATTCAATCAGACTGTAGTGTGAAGACAAGTATACTCAAGGGGATGAAGCTGTGTTTCAGAACTATGACGAGAACAGCTTCCAAAGGTGCTATGATTTGTAAAGAAGCATATATATGTAAATAAAATTTTTACATCTAAAAAATTTACAACTAGATGCAATACTATTTTGCCCAATTTTATCTTTGTTCTTAAACATTAAATGCTGTCATCAAATGCTAATGATTTGTACTATCAAAATACATTTCAGCTAGAAGGGTTTTGTTATTATTTAATTAGTATGTGACACTTCCAATTTGGAACCTTCTAATTAAACAAGAAAAAACCTTTTACCCAAAAGGAATCTTTTACAGACTATGTATAACAAGAGCAGTAGTAATACAAGTAATACAATACACTATATGAAAGATTAATTGATGAAAATGCTATTGTTACAAAATTACCGTGGATGTATTTGTACTTTATAATCTTTGTAATGATAGTGAAAAGAATTTCTATTTCACTAATAAGTAACACAGTTTACTTCACAAGGTACCAAGTATCATAATAATCATAGTAATAATCACAGAGAGTACCTTTTATTTTTCTTTACTCTCTAGATTAGCTGCATCAAAATTATTAAAGACAAAAGAAGTGAAGTTCAATTAAAAATACTAAGAACATTATCTCTCATACCCATTAAGACGGCTATTATATTAAAAAATGAAAATAAAAACCAACAGAAAAGTGTGTATTGATGAGGAATGGCAAAATTGAAACACATATGCACCTCTGGAGGGAATATAAGTTGTTGCAGTCATTATAGAAAACACTATAGCAGTTCTTCAAAACCTTAAAAACAGAATTACCATATGATATAGCAATTCCACTTCTGGGTATATATCCAAAAGAATTGAAATCAGTGGCTCAAGGAGATATTTGCATACTCATGTTCAGAGCAGCATTATTCACAATAGTTAAGAGGTAGAAGCAACTCAGTGCTCATCAATGTATGAATAAGTAAACAAACTGATATATATATGCATAATGGTATATTATTCAACCTTAAAAAGGAAAGAGATTCTGACACATGATAGAATTCACTTGAGACAACTGTGCTAACTGAAATAAAAGACAAAAAGTCACAAAAAGACAAATATTGTATGATGCCACTTATAAGAGTCCTACAGTATTCCAAAACTATTGAAACAAAAAGAACTGTGGTTGCCAGAGGCTGGGAAAAGAGGAAAATAGGGAGTTAATATTTAATGAATTTTTGTTCAACACTGGAACAATTGAAAATATACTCTGAGCAACAGAAAGAAAGATAACAAAGAGTGGCATAATTGTCATGTTTTGCAAAATTCTTTCCCTATTTGCTCTATGGAAAAAATTACTAATATCTTACATTATGAATTATATTTCTAATATCCAGAGATGGCCAATTCTTCTATGAATTAAACAATTCTTCCTCTAACTCATTTACACATCACATATATACAACGGACCTAAATTTTTAAGAGTTTTTGCAAATTAAGCAAGATACATACATCTACAACCAACCACACACACACACACAATTAGCATCAACACAATGAATACTACAATTAAGTGTTCAATTTCTATTAGTCTTTTTCATTCTTCTATTTCCCTCTTGATTATTAAACAGCTTTTAATAATTTCTATAAATGAACCTGAGTTCAAATAATTATCTCTGCTAAATGGTTTATAAGCAAAAAAAACCTTAAAGCATCAATATGGTAGTATGTTTTATCTTTCATATTCACCAAACAATGGAAACTTGAAAGCATCTTTGAGAATCATAACTATAGAGAACACAACTGATATAACTTAAAAGTATGTTATATTGGAGGAGGAAATGGCAACCCACTCCAGTATTCTTGCCAGGAAAATCCCATGGACAGAGGAGCCTGGCAGGGTTGCAAAAAGTCAGACACAACTTGAGCTACTAAACAATAACAACAATAAATGCTGGATTGGCTAAAAGGTTAAAAAAAAAAAAAAAAGTATGTTATATAAAGTATCTCTTTTTCACAGAGTAGTCAGTTCTCCCGCATAGATAACAAGAAAAAGTATAAATGAATTTGTATGATTTAAATAGCATATAACTCTCCACTTAAAGAGAACAAAAATTAATGGTATCATGCTAAGAATAATTCCTTATACGTATGAAAATTATGTATCATATTAGTTATGTTTCTAATGTGATGATATGTGTGGGTATGCTAAGTTGCTTCAGTCATGTTCAACTCTTTGTGATCCTATGGACTGTAGCCCAGATATGTTTCTAATAGGGTGATGACAGCAAGCTAAATTTGACAACATTTTTCAATGTGCCATTGAAGACAACAACTAAAACAAGAAGTCTTATAAAACAATTCTAACTGACAAATTATGCATACAGCAGAAGAAATCATTCTTAAAATATTTATAAACATAAACAGAAGATATATTATTAAAACTGTTGTTTATTTCAAAATTTAATATGCATATAAATTACTAATTCAAATAAACATTTCTGCACGTTATTAGCAAAAAAGTGAAAGGTTCTTCTACTTGGTCTTATATGTAACACCTACAGGACTACACTAGAAATATTCTTAGAGAAACTACCCAAAGAAGAGAGCTTCTCAGGTATTCCCCATCACAATCTTGCGACAAATCAGATTCTGCTCTCATTACTACAACAGATAAAAAGTTAGTAGCAAGACAAGAAAGTCTTGCTTAAGTAAGGATTCACAACTTTCTCATTTTTTTTTCCTCCTTCCATACCATCCCTCCTTCATCATGTTCACACAATATAGCTCACTCAGTTCACTCAAGCCCAATAATTACTTTTACTACAATGATTTTACAGATATTTTATACCTGCTCACTTATGTGATTAAGACATACAATATCACTGCGAGTGTCACATTGACCAAATTAGCCTGGGATCTCCTCAATCTACTTTTTCCTTCTCTCTTTCTAACAGTATTAGTGACTGAAGTACAGTTTTTTTCACACATCAACTCCTTTCATCATCAGGAGCTCAAGTAGGTGAACCATAATACAAATCTGACAGGCATATTTACATATGGAGCATTCATTTAATATACATATCTTATTCTATTAATATTTTTATTTGGAACATTTATTGAAATAACATACAATTTTAGCAACCCTTATACTTGTCAGGAAAGAAAGTGAAGTCGCTCAGTCGTGTCCGACTCTTTGCAACCCCGTGGATTGTAGCCTACCAGAGTACTCATTAAATGCCAGTGATTTTTTGAGGAAGTTCTTTCAGAAAACTTATTTTTCACATATTTCCTACTTAATGTTACAACCAAAGCAATTCACATAGAACCATACAGTAGTGCACATGAATTAATGAATGAAGTAATTAATGAACAAAGTAACGAATTATGTCAAGAGTTTGGGAGTCTAGGCCGGAAAAAGAAGTAGCTGGCTTAAAAAAAATCCTTACCCAAGAGATACAAAATATTGCTACAGGATAGTAACTCAGAATAAAATATTCCCCATTATAACAACCAAAAAAATAATTATTTTTCCACACCAAGCATTACTTTCCCTAAAGAATTTTACCAAGAAATCTATCTCTAAAAAATGAATCAGTCATTCATAGTACATTTTGACAATTTTTATTAAGAAAAAAGTTCTTTCCCAATCAAGTGTTAAGGGCAAAGACAAATTCTTGCTCACTGAACTCTTACATTCAACACGAATGCCAAGAGACTAACGCCAACTTAAGGAATGATGTTAAGCTAAGATATCTGACTACTTTAAAACAGAGCCTCAGAATTACTTTGTCCACTCAATGTAATAGTGGTCTGAGATAAATTTATCTTAGAATACTAAGATTAAAATCATATTTTAGTGATAGATTACCTGATGAATACTGTTCTACATTCTATAAAGAGGTACCAAAGTATTTCAAAATACTATAACTCATTATTATAATCCATTATTCAAATGTAATTCTCCACAGCTTTTATATCATTGAAGTCCATATAAGCACATTTTTCCCACAAACACTGCATTAAAAAGATATATAATTACATTGCACCAAAAATATACCTTATAAATAATACAATAATGGAATAATTTATTTTATTCATTCAAGTGGATGAAATCTTTCAATGATATTATAAAGTTTCTTTCCATATACTCATGAACATGTTATTCAATATTCATTCACTAGGAATATTTATATCCACATAGAATAATTCTATTCTTCATTAAATACTTATAGAATTGAAAGAACAACTTGTCAATCTTCATTTCAATAAAAATCACGTAGAAAGAGTACTGACAATCCTTTTAAATGAAGAAAAGAGAGACATTTTAAAAAAGAAAAAAATTTAGAAAGTTGGGATTGAAAACTCATTTACGAACTCACAACAATGAGTTCATTATAATAACTTCAATATTCAATATTCAATAATTTTCACCATTCTGTCTTGTAACTATATTTTTTAAAATGACTTGGACCATCATTAAAGGAATCAATAACCTTCAGGTTCAACACACTCTTGTGTTTTATTCCTCACATTTTAAATGAATTACTAGTAAAACTTGTATGAATATAGATTACACGTAATGTGGAAGATCAATTTTTTGTTGTAATATATTTTACTGAATGCATTAAATATCACTAAGGAAAGCATCTGCCAGCACTCGATTTTCTTTTCCTGCTGTCTATGGCTTAATTAGTATTGATTATTTTTTTAATAAAAGAGGATCTTACTGAAAGGATATGTTCCTACAGAAGATAGCATGTTTGATTTGGAGTTTAATATATAACTGCAAAAGAGTTTATTCATGAAATAGAAAGTGACATTATACTCTGATATGAAATATGTTCTGATAAAGAATGGAATTGACTTATGATCAAGAACATTAAAAACTGAAACCTACTGAACTCCTCAAAAATCTTGTGCTACATACAACTTTCAAATGTAAAACATCACAAATATATTCAATATAGTCAAGTACATTGTTATTATAAATAATTATTCTACATTTTTAATTATACTTACAAATTATTATTGCAAGTTATTCAAAAATGTTTAAAACTGATGTAAACGAATTCAATCTTGCCTCCCCAAGCAACTAAACTACTGATCATCTGCCTAGTATCTACTGCCACATTGGTAAGATATCATCAAACATTAGTAGATACTCTTTGAAAGTCAATCATTAATCTCATTATCTCTTCTTCTAAAATCTCTTCTATTTCTACACAGGAAGTGTTTCATAACTTCACTTCTGTTGGAACTGTTCTATGTGCTTCATTACATGTAACAAATTGTTAGAAAAGAAGAAATTAATCAACCTGAAATTAGTGCTCGGTTACAACTCTTCTGAGAAAAGTCACACCAAGTTTTAATTTACACTTAATACTGAAAACCAAATACTCACAAAGAAGGATCTTGTACGAGATCTTTGAGATTTATCCCACTGCGATCTTCTGCAAGATTTCTGAAGCAACTATCACTCACTAAACAGGAAAAGGAGAAAGGAAAATTAATTTTTGTTTACATTTCAGTTAATTTACTACTATCCAAAAGGGATTTTGAAATTAAAATTGGTTATTGGGATAGGTCTTTTCTAAACATCAAGAATGATTAATTTTGGGGCCTGGTAGATTAGCAGCAAATATTAATATTCAATAAAAAGCCAATAATCTAAGCACAAGACTTTACATAAATACAATATATAAAAGAGTGAACATATGGGTCTAAATTTTATTCTTACTTTTACAAAATCAATTTACCAGTCTAGTAGCAAGTCACTGCTTTCACAAAAACTAGAGGAAAAAAATGATAAACTATGCCCCAACATCATATTTTTAAAGGGAATAGAGAACTTTGGATTTAAAAAAAAAACGGTAAACTAGGAGAAAAGTGCAATCTGTTTTTGGGTAAGCTGAGCTGCCCAATTGTTTCATTTCTGAAAGGATTTGCCATTTAAACATAAGAATTAGAGAGAGGGACACTACTAAGAAAAAGATAAACCAGCATAGTTTTTGATAGCTCATGGGCTGGCAATGACAGACTGGAATCCCATGGGACCCACAAAACACAAGAAAATTTTCTTCTGGGAGATTTGCTGAGGGCTAGGATTGCATAAGAGGATTTGGGGAAAGGAGAAGAGAACAGGACATAGGGCAAATGTTCTCTGTAGTGTTGTGGTGGTTAAGAGATAAAGTCGACTCTGCCTACCATGTCTAGTGTACAATTTCTCTCGATCTCCCCTCGATATATTTGCTATCAACCAAACGCATCCCACCTTGAGAGGGAAGATGAGTGAAAGGGGGAAGAAGCCAAATGGTAGAGTAAAATCTCCAATAATTTCACAGCACATTAGTACAAAGCCACAGCAGAGAGAAACGACTGCAACACAATAGGTTTGGCCCTTAATACATTTAAAACCAGAGGCAGACTGAATATATCTAAAGCTGTCACTTAAACCACCCAGTTCAACTTGTGGTTGAGTTGAGAGGGTTAACACTTAATCATTTCTTTCTAATATAACATTGAGAGAAAGTAATATTTACATCAATTTCTATGATTGTATGATAAACAGTATTTGACACAAAATATCATGAAGGGCACAATATGTGACCAATACCCAGTTGAAAAAATAATGTATATGTCAACCCACAATAATACAGAATTCGAAGACAAGGACTTGAAGAAAAATCTAAAGAAAACTGTAAGTTAAAAAACAGAAAAACATTCACAGTAGATGAAAATAGGAACATTTCAACAGAGAATTAAAATCTATGCAAAAGACTCTAACAGTAATTTTAGAACAGAGAAATACACTATCTGAAATTAAGAAATCTGTGCCTGGATTTTAGAGCCCAACTCAACACAGCAAAACACAGGATTAGTGAACTTGAAGAGATCAACAGAAAACATTCAAACTGAAGCAAAAAGAGAAAAAAAATAAAACAAACATGAGACACGCTGGAATCAAACAGCCAATGAGACTATAGGTGAAAAGAGAATGAGGAAGATGCAATATTTTCAGAAAAAACAGTTAAGAACATTCCAAAACTGATATAATACATTACTCAATGACCCAGGGAATATAGCCAAGTCTGTACTGGAAAATGTGAAAGAAAATCACACTCAGCAGTCAAACTGCTGAAAATCAAAGATAACAACAAAATCTTAAAAACAGCAAGGACACATCAACTTCTAAGGAAAAACAATAAAACTTACAGCTGAGTATCAAACATAAACTATGGAACAAAGAAGACAATAGAACAATATAGTTAAAATGCTGGGGGGAAAATCTAGAATGTAAGTCTATACCTTGATTAAACATCCATCCTAAAATTAAAGATGAATTAAAACTCTACTCATATTTTAGGATAAATATTAAGTGATTATTTCCTATATTAAGCTAACATGTTATATGCTATATATATATGTTAAATGCTATATATATAAAACATATGCTAACATATGTTAGCATAAATATTAAGCAGCTATTTCCTATTTTAATTTAACAGTTTCATTATGTATCTCAGCCAATTCAAATCTTCTTAAGGAGCAAGAAGAATATAACATTTGCCTTGCTCCTTTCAAAGATCCATTACCTAATATTTTATTTGGATTTTATAGTCCTTTTGCTTACAGCTCAAAATTATAAGCTCTCTAAATCTGAATCTTCCTCTGATACAAATGATAAATGCATAAAATGATGCATTTAAAGGATGGATCTCAAGTTGAAATCAAGTTTATATTATTTTTATTAAATGCAAAAAGATTTCCTTCACCTTTTTTTCACAATGAGATAGGCAATTTTTATCAATATATAATTTTCTTTCCATATTTGACAGACACTGATACCAACCTGTTGGTTTGAGACAAATTCTGTTTTTCTTAATTTTAACACAAATACTCATTATTACATTATTTCCTAATTAGAGCCAAGTGGAAAAAAATAAAATGTTGCCACACGATAAGAAAAGTTGGTTTCCAGTTGAGCTGAACTTGAAGCAATAATATATTATATCAAAACATTTGTTCTCATAAAGTTTCCTGCCCAATTTGGAAAATATGAGAGCTTAGTTACAAACTTCAAGAACCAGAAAGTTTTGAAGGCTTAACTAAAATAGAGTAAATCTTCGCTTCTATAAAGGTTTGTTAGACAGCTATTGAAATGAGTTTTACTAAAGGAGGTAAATACTTTCTAAACTTCATATCACATCCAAATTTTAAGTTAAAAACAGAATAAAGAATCTAAATATCAATACTTTTTCAACAAATAGTCCAAAACTTTACCCGCCTAATATATGTATTAAGTTTAAGATATATTTCAACAATGCAACAAATTTTGGTTTTGAATTACAAATAAGAACATTTTCAGAAACTAGTGACTGTACTTCTTTCATACGTAAATCACATCCAAATCAACCAGTTTGGTCATTATATTTTTCTGTTGTTTTTTCCCCCAGTATATGCCAACCAAAGGAATTATTATGCTTTTTGTCCCAATGATTAATAAACACCACAAAATTAAGAGCTGGGTCTTGGGAACACACATATTTGTCAAGAAAATGTCACTTTCTATAATCACAGTGTGAAAGTTTAGTGGAAAAATGTCAGTATGTTGTAATTTTAAAATATGTCAAGAAATATGAGCACTTGTTTTATTTTGAAAATATATAGTTTAAATAACTGGTAAGAAAATTTAACTCCATAATTCTTGGTTTCATTTTAAAATAAATCTCTAATGTACATTTTTTATTATTTACATGAAAGTCATATAACACAAAATTAACAATTTTGAAGTGGACGATTCTGGGACATTTAGTTTATTTACAATGTTGTACATCTCCACCTCTATTTCCAAAACATTTTCATTATCCCAGAGAAAACCTGGTACACATTAAACAGCAAGTTCCCATTCTTCCTTTCCCTTCCCCAATCCCTGGCAACCATTAATCTGTTTTTTGGTCTCTATGGATTTAATTATCCTAGATATTTCATACAAATGGAAGCATAAAATACATGACTTTTTGTGTCTAGATTCTTTCAATGAGCATAATGCTTTCAAGGTTCATCCACGTACAGAGAAAAATCATTCCTCTTTACAGTTAATAATACGCCATTGTATGTATGTACCACTTTTGTTTATCCATTAATCCTTTGTTGGCCATTTGCTTCCACATTTGGTTATTGTGAATAGGCTAAATGAGCATCCATGTACAAATATTTGAGTGCCTGTTTTCAATTCTTTGTAGTTCAGTTCAGTCGCTCAGTCATGTCCAACTCTTTCCGACCCCATGAATCGCAGCACGCCAGGCCTCCCTGTCCATCACCAACTCCTGGAGTCTACCCAAACCCATGTCCATCGAGTCAGTGATGCCATCCAGCCATCTCACCCTCGCCATCCCCTTCTCCTTCTGCCCCCAATCCTTCCCAGAATTAGGGTCTTTTCCAATGAGTCAACTCTTTGCATGAGGTGGCCAAAGTATTGGAGTTTCAGCTTCAACATCAGTCCTTCCAATGAACACCCAGGACTGATCTCCTTTAGGATGGACTGGTTGGATCTCCTTGCAGTCCAAGTGACTCTCAAGAGTCTTCTCCAACACCACAGGTCACAAGCATCAATTCTTCGGCGCTCAGCTTTCTTCACCGTCCAACTCTCACATCCATACATGACTACTGGAAAAACCACAGCCTTGACTAGACGGACCTTTGTTGGCAGAGTAATGTCTCTGCTTTTCAATATGCTATATAGGTTGGTCATAACCTTCCTTCCAAGGAGTAAGTGTCTTTTAATTTCATGGCTGCAATCACCATCAGCAGTGATTTTGGAGCCCAAAAATTATCCCCAGAAACAGAATTGCGGGATTATATGGAAATTTCATGTTTAATTTTCTGCAAAATTGTTTTCCAAAGAAGTTGCACTATTTTACATTCCACCAGCAATGCACAAGGATTCCTTTTGCCCACAATCACAGACATTATTGTCTGTCTTTTCTAATTAAGTCATAATAGTGAGGTACAAAGTATTATCTCATTGTGGTTTCCCTTAAGACAAATGATATTCAGCATTCTTTCATGTGTTTGTTGGATATTTGCATATTTCTTTGGAGAAATGTGTATTTAAGTTCTTTGTACACTGTTAGTTGTTGTTTAAGGTTGTTGAGATATAAGATGTCTTTATATACTCTGGATACTAGAACTAGATATATTTACAAATATTTTCTCCTGTGGTTTATCCTCATGCTCTCTAGATAATGTTTTTTAATGTACAAATTCAATGTATCTTTTTTCTTTGATAGTTTGTGATTTGGTGTCTTATTTAAGAAACCACTGCCAAATCCAAGGTCATGAAAAACTTTTCTTTTATTTTCCTCTAATAATTTCAAAACTTTAACACATATTTAGGTCTTTTATTCATTTTCAGTTAATGTTTGTACATGGTGTGAAGGGAAAAGTCTAGCTTCATTCTTTCACGTGTGGGTATCTAGTTGTTTCAGTAGCATTTATTAAAGAGAATGTTCTTTCCCCATTGAATGATCTTGGCATTCTTCTGAAAACTGAAATAATCACAGGCACAAGAGGTTATTTCTGGACTCAATTCAATAACATTGATCTATTATGTTATTATCACACTGTTTCTACTACTGCAGCTTTGCAATTTTTAAATTGGGAACTGTGAGTCCCCCAACTTTTTCTTTTTTCAAGATATTTTTGGCTACTCAGCATGTCTTACAATTTCATATGAATATCAGGATTCGAATCAATTTCTCAGGACAAATAATGTCCCCATTTTAAGTAGATTCATTTTAAGATGAATTTAACTATTACCAATTATCTATCCACATTACCAGTTTATGTTTTTCTCCATGTCCAAGTCCTACCATTGTCTACTCTCTAGGAGAAAAGTTCCCTGAATTTTCCTAAAAAGGATGCAAACTAAGTACACAGAACTACTGAAAAAACTGAAAAAGTAAAAACTGCCATCATAGAAATAAGGTAATTTTGTTAACGTATCCAACCAAAAATTACAACTCAAAATGATCAGCACAGTTCAGCTCAGTCGTGTCCGACTCTTTGTGGCCCCATGGACTGTAGCATGATCAAAAACTCCCAGAGTTTACTCAAACTCATGTCCATTGAGTCAGTCATGCCATCCAACCATCTCATCCTCTATCGTCCCCTTCTCCTTCCGCCTTCAATCTTTCCCAGCATCAGGGTCTTTTCAAATGAGTCAGTTCTTCGCATCAGGTGGCCAAAGTATTGGAGTTTCAGCTGAGCATCAGTCCTTCCATGAATACGCAGGACTGATTTCCTTTAGGACAGACTGGCTGGATCTCCTTGCAGTCCAAGGGACTCGCAAGAGTCTTCTCCAACACCACACTTCAAAAGCATCAATTCTTCAGCGCTCAACTTTCTTTAAGTCCAACTCTCACATCCACACATGACTACTGGAAAAACCACAGCCTTGAGTAGACAGACTTTGTTGGCAAGGTGATGTCTCTGCTTTTTAATAGCTGTCTAGGTTGGTCATAACTTTTCTTCCAAGGAGCAAGCATCTTTTAATTTCATGGCTGTAGTCACCATCTGCAGTGATTTTGAAGCCCAAGAAAATAAAGTCTGTCACTGTTTCCACTGTTTCCCCATCTACTTGCCATGAAGTGATGGAACCAGATGCCATGATCTTACTTTTCTGAATGTTGAGTTTTAAGCCAACTTTTTCAGTCTCTTCTTTCACTTTCATCAAGAGGCTCTTTAGCTCTTCTTCACTTTCTGCCATAAGGGTGGTTTCATTTGCATATCTGAAGTTATTGATACTTCTCCCAGCAATCTTGATTCCAGCCTGTGCTTCATCCAGCCCAGTGTTTCTCATGATGTATTCTACATATAAGTTAAATAAGCAGGGTGACAATATACAGTCTTGAAGTACTCCTTTCACTATTTGGGACCAGTCTCTTGTTTCTTATCCAGTTCTCTCTGTTGCTTCCTGACCTGCAAACACATTTCTCAACAGGCAGGTAAGGTGGTCTGGTAGTCCCATCTCTTTCAGAATTTTCCACAGTATGTTGTGATTCACAGAGTCGAAGGCTTTGGCATAGCCAATAAAGCAGAGGTACATGTTTTTCTGGAACTCTCTTGCTTTTTCAATGATACAATGGATGTTAGCAATTTGATTTCTGGTTTCTCTGTCTTTTCTAAATCCAGCTTGAACATCTGGTTCACATAGTGTTGAAGCTTGGCTTGGAGAATTTTGAGCATTATTTTACTAGCATGTGAGATGAATGCATTTGTCCAGTAGTTAGAGCATTCTTTGGCATTGCCTCTCTTTGGGGTTGGAATGAAAACTGACCTTTTCCACTCCTGTGGCCAATGCTGAGTTTTCCAAATTTGCTGGCATATTGAGTGCAGCGCTTTCACAGCATCCTCTTTCAGGATTTGAAATAGTTCAACTGGAATTCCATCACCTCCACTAGCTTTATTCCCAGTAATGCTTGCTAAGGCCCACTCGACTTTGCATTCCAGGAGGTCTGATTCTAGGTGAGTGATCACACCATCATGATTATCTGGGTCAAGAAGATCTTTTTTGCATAGTTCTGTGTATTCTTGACATGTCTTCTTAATATCTTCTGCTTCTGTTAGGTCCACACCATCTCTGTCCTTTATTGTGCCCACCTTTGCATGAAAAGTTCCCTTTGTATGTCATTTTCTTGAAGAGATTTCTAGTCTTTCCCATTTTATTGTTTTCCTCTATTTCTTTGCATTGATCACGGAGGAAGGCTTTCTTTTCTCTCCTTACTATTCTTTGGAACTCTGCATTCAAATGGGTATATCTTTCCTTTTCTCCTTTGCCTTTCCCTTCTCTTCTTTCTTCAGCTATTTGTGAGGCCTCCTCAGACAACCATGTTGCCTTTTTGCATTTCTTTTTCTTGGTAATGGTCTTGAACCCTGCCTCCTGACAATGTCACAAACCTCCGTTGATAGTTCTTCAGGCACTCTGTCTATCAGATCTAATCCCTTGAATCTATTTCTCACTTCCACTGTGTAATCATAATGCATTTGATTTAGGTCACACCTGAATGGTCTAGTGGTTTTCTCCACTTTGGTCAATTTAAGTCTGAATTTGGCAATAAGGAGTTCATGATCAGAGCCACAGTCATCTCCTGGTCTTGTTTTTGCTGACTGTATAGAGCTTTTCCATCTTTGGCTGCATAGAATATAATCAATCTGATTTTGGTATTGACCATCTGATGATGTCCATGTGTAGAGTCTTTTCTTGTGTTGTTGGAAGAGGGTGTTTGCTATAACCATGTGTTGTCTTGGCAAAACTCTATTGGCCTTTGACCTGCTTCATTCTGTACTCCAAGGCCAAATTTGCCTGTTACTCCAAGTATTTCTTGACTTCCTACTTTTGCATTCCAGTCCCCTATAATGAAAAGGACATCTTTTTTGGGTGTTAGCTCTACAAGGTCTTGTAGGTCTTCAAAGAACCGTTCAACTTTAGCTTCTTCAGCATTACTGGTCAGGGCATAAACTTGGATTACTGTGATATTGAATGGTTTGCCTTGGAAACGAAGAGAGACCATTCTGTTGTTTTTGAGACTGCATCTAAGTACTGCATTTCAGACTCTTTTGTTGACTATGGTGGCTACTCCATTTTTTCTAAGGGATTCCTGCCCACAGTGGTAGATATAATGGTCATCTGAGTTAAATTCATCCATTCCAGTCCATTTTAGTTCACTGATTCCTAGAATGTCGATGTTCACACTTGCCGTCTCCTGTTGACCACATCCAATTTGCCTTGATTCATGCAGCTAACATTCCAGGTTCCTATGGAATATCATTCTTTACAGCATCAGACTTTACTTCCATCACCAGTAACATCCACAACTCGGTGATGTTTTTGCTTTGGCTCCGTCTCTTCATTCTTTCTGGAGTTATTTCTCCACTGATCTCCAGTAGCATGTTGGGCACCTACTGACCTCGGGAGTTCATCTTTCAGTGTCCTATCTTTTTGCCTTTTCATACTGTTCATGGGGTTCTCAAGGCAATAATCCTGAAGTGGTTTACCATTCCCATCTGCAGTGGACAACGTTTTGTCAGAACTCTCCACCATGACCCATCTGTCTTAGGTGGCCCTACATGGCATGGCTCATGGTTTCATTGAGTTAGACAAGGCTGCAGTCCATGTGTTCAGATTGGTTAGTCTTCTGTGATTGTGGTTTTCAGTCTGTCTTTCCTCTGATGGAGAAGGATAAGAGACTTACGGAAGCTTCCATAATAATGCTAATGTTGATATTCAAAAGTTATAGTATGATATTATGATAGTCATTTCATAACTACCAATGTTTCTTTAATCTTAAGTAATCCAAGCTGTTGTGTATTGCTGTTAAAAAGTAACATATCCTATGCTGAGAAAAGTTAAAAAAAAGATGCAAAATCTGCTTTCCCAATATTTGCAACATATGCTTTCTGAGTTCAAGCTACAGTCTGAGGTCTGAGTAGCATTTTTTGGATCTGACTCAAGTGGAAAAGAATTCTTTCGTATTTCAAAATCCACTTAATAACTGTTCAACTAAGGAGCTTCCACCTTATCTTCAAATGTACATTGATTATTATGCAAGTTTACTGACTCCTGGTTTATAGGAACAAAGGAGGATTACCACACACTATACAGAGCTAATCAATGCAATTCCTAGCACGTGCATTAGTGTAACATATGTCCATGGCTATGCACAGAAGAACACAAATTACAGAAATGATTTATGCTCTCTCTGTTGTTTTTTATATCTCTGACTAAAGCCCATTAACAAAACTCAAATTATGAGGAAAACTTCCAAATATCTTCATTCATCCTCATATATGTTCACGTACCAATCTTAGGCAATGAGAGATCACTGAGGACTCAGTAGGGGGCCAGAAATACCATGCTCACTCAGCAGTGCCTTAGAGGCCCTATCTATAGAGTATGAAAGGAGGTAAAATGGAGAATCTGACTTCTAGCCCTGCGCTTTGTTCAGTCGTTTCAGTCGTGTCCAACTTCTACCGCAGTCTGGCATAAAGAAGAAAGTTTATCTCCCTTTACCTGCCTGGGTAGTATCTGAATAAACCAGCTAAAACAGAAGATTTACATTACAGTTCATAATGTAATACCCCAAAAGTCCAGGTTTCAACAAAAAGTTAGCTGTCACTATAGATCAATGAAATAGAATAGAGAGCCTAGAAATAAACCCTCACATCTATGGTCAATTAATCTCTGACAAAGGAGGCAAGAATATACAATGGAGAAAAGACAGTCTCTACAGCAGTTGATGTTGGAAAAGCTGAACAGCCTCATGTAAATCAATAAGATTGCAATATTCCCTCACACTATACACAACAATAAAGTCAAAATAGCTTAAAGACTTAAATATAAAATATGACACCATAAAACTCCTAAAAGAGAACATAGGCAAAACATTCTCTGACATAAATCATACCAATGTTTTCTAGGTCAGTCTCCCAAGGAAACAGAAATAAAAGCAAAAATAAACAAATGGGACCTAATCAAACTTATATCCTCTTGCACAGCAAAGGAAACCATAAACAAAATGAAAAGACAACCTATGAAATATTTGAAAACAGTGTGGCCAACAAGGGCTTAATTTCCAAAATATACAATACGAACAGCTCATATAGCTCAATATTTAAAAAACAAACAACCCAACCAAAAAATGGGCAGAAGACCTAAACAGAAATTTCTCCAAAAAAGACATAAGATGGCCAACAGGCACATGAAAAGATGTTCAATATTACTAATTATTAGAGACATGCAAATACAAAACTACAATGATATAGCATATCACTCTGGTCAGGATGGCCATTGTTAAAAAGTCGACATATAAGAAATACTGGCGAGGGTGTGAGGAAGCCCTCCTACAGAGTTGCCAGAGTTGCTGTATGATCCAGGAATCCCACTTCTGGGCATATATTTGGACAAAACTCTAATCTGAAAAGATACATGCACCCCAGTGTTCACAGCAGCACTATTTACAATAACCAAGACATGGAAGCAACCTAAATGTCCACCAACAGATGAATGGATAAAGGGGTCATTCATATTCACACACACACACACACACACACACACACACACACACACACACACGTGTATGCAATGGAATGTTAATCAACCATTAAAAAGAATGAAAATAATGCCATTTGCAGCAACATAGATGGACCTAGAGATGATCATATTAAGTGAGGCGAATCAAAGAAAAATAGCATATATCACTTATATGTGGACTCTAAAAATGAACTTATTTAAAAAACTGAAATAAACTCATAGAAAACAAACTTATGGTTACTAAAAGGAGTGGGGGAGGGATAAATTAGGAGCTTTGGATTAGCAGATACAAACTACTACATACAAACTATATAAACAACAGCAAGGTACCCTGTATAGTACAGGGAACCATATTCAATCCACTGTAATCAATTATAATGGAAAAGAATATGAAGTGTGTGTGTGTGTGTGTGTGTGTGTATATATATATATCTGAGTCACTTTGCTGTACACCAGAAACTAACACAGTACATCTACTATACTTTCAAGAAGAAAAAAAAAAACCAGATAAAAAGTCAATTGTCAGAAAAAAAAGAAACAAGAAGATCTAAAACTGAACGAAGAAAGACAACTGATAGGTGCCAACACCAAAATGGAAAAAAATGTTTAATCAGAGAAAAATAGACCAACAAATAAATAAATAAATAAACGAAGCCTCAAGGCTCTATAGGACAATAACAAAAGACCTTACTTTCCTATCATTTGAGTCTTAAAGGAAAGGAGAAAATGTGCAGGGCTGAAAAGGTATTTGAAGAAATAATGGCTTGAAAACTTCCCAAATTTGGCAAAAGACACAAATATACAGATGCAACATGCTGAGCAAACCTCAAACAGGATAAACAATGAAATGTATACGAAGGCAAATCACAGCCAAACTTCTGAAAACTAGAGACAAGGAAAACATTGTGAAAACAGTGAGAGAGAAACTACACCATATCAACAGCAGAAAAACAATTCAAATGGCAGCATCAGAAACCAGGGAGGCCAGAAGGAAGAACTTTTTCAAAAGCTCAAATAAAAGAACTATGAACTTGCCTCTTACAGCCAGTGAAAATATCCTTTAGAGGTGGAGAAGCAATTATAACATTTTCAAATGAAGTAAAACCAAGAAAATTTGTGAGCAGCACATTTACCCTAAAGAGCTAGATCTGAGAAAAGATAAATTAACAAACCTCTTACTAGAATGACAAAGAAAAAAAAACAGAAGACACAAATTACCAATATCAGGAATAAAACAGGAGATATATGACTATAGACTTCATAGAAATCAACATAATAATAAAGGAATCCTCCAAACAACTCTAAAGACGTTAAATTTAGCAACATAAATAGACCCATTTCTCAAAAAGCAAAGACTACTACAACTCACCCAATATGATATAAATAATTTGAATAATGCTACAACTATTAATAAAATTGAACTTACAATTTAAAATCTCCCCAAACAAGAATCTCTAGTCTGGGAAGACTTCAGTGGAAAATTTGTCAAATATCTACAGAACAATTAATACCAATTCTATATCATCTCTTCCATAAAACAAGTGGAGTGAAAACTTCCAAATTGATTTTATAAAGACACTATTACCCTGATGCAGAAACCAAAGACCAAAAAACAAAAAAACCTCTACAAATGTTTACTATGTGAATATAGACTCAAAAGATCCTTAACCAAATGTTAGCACACACCATTCAGCAATATACAAAAATTACACACCATGATCAAATGGGATTTATTCCAAGGATGCAAGACTGTTAAAAAATTCAAAAAACAATTAATGTAATCCAACATAGTGACAGGTTAAAGTACAATCAAATAATCATTGGACTGAGGCAGAAAAAGCATTTTATAACATTAAGCATCCTTCTGTGATAAAAAAAAAATAGGAATAAAAGGGAAATTCACCAACTTGATAAACAGCATTTATAAAAATCTTCAGCTAACACCATTCTCAATGGCAAAAAGACTGAATGCTTTTCTCTAAAGGTCAGGAACAAAATGAAGATGTCTGCTTTCATCATTCATAATGAATGAAGTAATGGATGATTTAGCCAGTGCAAGAGGCAATAATAAGAAACAAAAGCCATATAGATTAGAAAGAGAGAAGTAATCTATCCTATCCCTAATTACAGATAACATTATCATCAACACAGAAAACCTACCAACAACTCCTAAAACTAAAAAGTGAGTTCATCAAGATCTTAGGATACAAGATCAACATATAAAAATCAACTGCATTTCTACATACTAGCTGTGAAAACATTATCTTAAAGTTACAATATAATACCATTTACAACTGTTCAAAAGAAAATGAAATACTCATAAGTACATCTAACAAATCTTGTGTAGGACTTGTATACTGAAAATTATAAAAGGCTAGTAAAGAAAATCAAAGACCTAATGGAGATTAGATCTCCTCCAGGGGATCTTCCTGACCCAGGGATTGAACCCATGTCTCCTGCATTGGCAGGCAGATTCTTTACAGCTGAGCCACCAACATAGCTGGCAGCAAATCAGCATGCCTACCTAGAAAAACAGGATAAAATATAGACATCATCATTAGTAGCTGAATTTATGTTGGGGGCATATTTTAAGTCTCAATTTCATCTGTGGTAAGTCTCAGTACACCTCTTCTGTCCTGATCATACTGGCAGTTACATTAAAATAGACTAAAATTCCAATTGAAACACTACACTTGTCAGTTTGTATAAAACTGAACAAAACCCAATTATATGCTACATACAAAAATCACATCTTAAATATAAAGACCAAGGGAGGTTGAAACAAAAGGATAGATAAAGATCTGCCATGCAAACTCTTATATGATAATAGCAACTCCACTTCCAAGCACATATCCAAGTACTGAAAACAAGATCTTGAAGAAATATTTGTACATCTGTGTTCAAAGCAGCATTATTAACATTAGCCAAAAGATGGACGCATCCCAAATGTCCACTGGCAATTGAATGCATAAATAAAGTGTGGTATATGCATAGAATGGAAAATTATTCAGCCTTAAAAAAGAAATGAAATTCTAATGCAAGCTACAACATAGATAAACCTTGAGATACTAGGCTAAATGAAACAAGTTAGTCACAAAAAGAAAATACTGTATGATTCCACTAACATGAGATTCCTCGAGTATAGAAATAGTATAAAAGCATAGAAACACAAAGCAGAACCATGTTTGCCAGAGGATAAGGATAGGAGAAAATGGGGAATTGTTGCTTAATGGGTATAGAGATTTAGTTTTGCAAAGTGAAAAGTTCCTGAGATAGTTTGCACAGCAATATGAATATATACTTAAAAATGGTTAAGATATGAATTTTGTGTTGTGTACCACAATTAAAAATCTTAAAGTGAATTGTATAAAGTTTTTAAAAAACATAAACTGGATCACGCCAGCCTTCTAAAATCTCCCAGTATACTTTAAATAAAATTAACATTTTTAAGAAAAAGACTTAAAACTGTACAATAAGTGTCTATGTCTTTCTTTCAATTATATATGCTCCTTTGTTTGTGTTAAGGATCTTTTAGTTTTTACAGGAAACCAAGAAACCAAATATCAACAGGGGCTTCCCGACTCTTTTATGAACCCATGGACTGTAGCCTGCCTGGCTCCTCTGTCCATGGGATTCTCCAGACAAGAATACTGGAGTGGGTTGTCATGCTCTTCTCCAGGGGATCTTCTTGACCCAGGGATCGAACCAGTATCTCTTAAATTTCCTGCATTGGCAGGCAGAATTTTTACCAGCTGAGCCACCAGGGAAGCCCAAACAACAAAACTTCACTGTACTCAAAAGTAGTTTCAAAACTTAGCTTTCCACATCATCAAATACTTGAAAGCCTATATTAAATCTAAAATGATGTTCAAAGTCAAACTTAGTCTCTGAATAATCTTTGCCCCATAAGCAAGTTCTAGCAGCACCTTTGACATTTTACAGTTTAATAATATGGTAGCAATACACTTTTAAAATTCCAAAGGGTAAAAATTATTTAAAGTAAGTCATACCACTTTAATTTTTAATGTAACCTAGGAAAACAGCTATTGTAGATACCTTTCAAAACCACTTGTGCCACGTGGTATGCTCCACCAATGGGACCACGTTGTCATCATTATAACACACTCTTGTTTCCTGAAGATGAACAGAATCTTAAGAATGAAAAACCCCTCAAATAGGCCCCGGGATATCCTTGTGGACAATAAATAAACATCACAAATTTTACAGAAAAAAAAAAAAAAACAAAAAAAAAACACTTGTGCCAAAAACAGATTATCAAACACATACACACACACATATCACTTAAGGAATAAAGAAAATAATATGATCCATTCCACCCTACGCATTTCCTCGCATTTTTTCAGTCAATATCATCCCTAATCTCTCAGTAAATCCAAACATTTAACCTTTTCTTCTAAGAGGCCATAACTTAACCATCAGACAGAGGATGAGAAGGTTAGATACCATCACCAACTCAATGAACATGAATTTGAGCAAATTCCAGGAGATAGGGTAGGACAGGGAAGCCTGGAGTGCTGCAGTCCATGGGGGTCACAGAGAGTTGGACATGACTTAGCGACTAAGCAATAACAACAAACTTAACCACCAATAGACTCAGAGCTATACTTTTAAATACAAATAGGATAAGCACTGCTTACTTTAAACATAAAATCTCTTCAACTGACAAACATTGATTTTAGATAAAATATAATCCTTGAGATGTGATGTAAAGACTAGCTTTTCATAAGGGATTAATGAATTTGGGATCCAAAGGCTGTATGTATAATGTTTGATATCCACAAGGATAAAAACCAAATAGGTTGGCATGAGCTGTGAAAATATCTCAGGAAAGAA
This sequence comes from Giraffa tippelskirchi, assembly GCF_054371585.1. NCBI lineage: Eukaryota > Metazoa > Chordata > Mammalia > Artiodactyla > Giraffidae > Giraffa > Giraffa tippelskirchi. The sequence goes on along the minus strand of NC_137281.1, from coordinate 138,892,104 downwards.
CCCATGTGAAGATCAATTAATTATCAAAGTTCTGATTAGATATATTGCCCAGGGAATTAACTCTAATATGCTGGCATTCCATGTAAAGCCACATTTTTCTGTCTCTGACTTTTCCCTTAAGGTAAACAACTTGGTAATGTGCTCTCTGAGTTCCATCCTATCATGTTACCTGGTACTATCTTAAAAATTTGTCACATCTTACCAGCAACAGCTACAATGCATTTTTTTAAAGTAACATAATGTTACTTAAAATGTTTTTTCTTTTGCTTTTGAATCTTCATGATAAAAATTTCCATTTAATACTTAATATCAATGCATTTCCTTGATTCCAAAGATAAAAGCACACAAAAATATTCACTTTTAAATGATATTCATTTTCTCTATCGGATTAAAAATATTTATTGTTCCATATCTATTTCCCTGATTCTGCCTAGCTACAAAGTTTTGATCACAGAGGGGATTATAATAAAAGAAATTTGACTGCATAATCCATTCCTTTGAGATAAGGTTAGCATCAGTAACAACAAAGCAATGACACAAATAAAAACTAACACTTACTGTTTCCTATTTGTGTCACACCAAATAAAGTAGTTTCTATGCTTTCTATCATTTAAAAGCCATTTCGTAGAGACTTCTGCATAAGTTATATATCTCTCTTATAACTAGAGAACATCACTCTCACTTTAAAAATAAGAACATGTTGACTAAAGCAAAAAACCATAATTAAAACAGTATATAGAGCTTAGGAGGCAAAGAAGCCTAAATGAACTAAAATCCAGAAAACAGAAACTAAGAAGAGTTGCTTTCATCCTAGATAGAACAACTGTTACAGGAAGAAGTCACCATAAATGGGGAAAAGAAGAAACCAGAAAAACATTAACAAATATTTAGGGACAAGTGTGGGCCAGCAAGGTGGTTAGACTCTCTAGAACCATAGCCACAAAGACAGTTTGCACCTGCCAGCCAACTCTCCCCATTATAGCAAGCTGACACCCTGAAGGAGTACTAACCATTGTAACCTAGTAACTATTAGAGGAAAGAAAGAAGCATTACGCTCAGACATACTTAAGGCGAAACACTGAATTTTCAAAATAGCTCTGTATAATCCTCTACCCCTTCAGCCCTCCCTGATCATTATTAGCAAGGAAACAATCAAGAGATGATCACTTTCTGAGGATGGTCATGTTTACCAAGGTATGTACACCAGAAAGATTTGAAAGAGAGTCATTCAAAAATCTTTTTGAGCTGATGTTGGAGAAAGCAAACTCGGGTGCTCAGCAATACCAGATGCCTGTGGGCGGTATGAAACACAGAACTTCCATCAAAGAGTTTGACTATTGGCCCATCAATATTTGGCCTTTGTGACAAAAAGGACACCAATGTCAGAATGTAAATAGTTCAGAAGGCCAAAAACATGACACACTCATTTCAAGGGTTACAATGATATAGTCAGTCAGTTGATCTGACTGGGCAACAAAATCATTACTAAAAAAGTTATGTGAAGCACCAATAATTAACCCAAGATGGAGTCAAAGGTCCTTTACCATGAAAAAAACAGGCCAGCTTCTGCTAGGGGTGACAAGTTTGGCAGGCAGGGATGGCTTGTATATCATAAGCATACAGTGCTACATTTTTGACCCAGTTTATGATGGTGGATACATGAGCCATACTCAAAACAATGATGGATCCAAGTGGCTATGGTGGTGACTTGGGCAGTGCAGGCTTAATAAGCAGTTTGATTCCAGTCACTCTCATGAAAAAAGAGGTCCTTAGTCTAAGCATCAAGAAGAGTGACCATGACCTTCCAAAAGGCAAGTGTGATTTGTTTCCATAGCTTGTGGTCTCATTGAGGAATGTGCCTTTAATCTGCTATTCTGAAATCTTACTCAAGTGACACCATTGTCAACAGCCCACCACTCAGGAAAAATAGAACATGCTTGATGGATCCTTGGGAGTACTGTCTAAAGCAGGGATTGGCTAATTTTTCTATTTTTGAGAAGGGCATATAGTAAATATTTTAGATTTTATAAGCCGCACACAATCTCTGGTATATATTCATTTTATTCCTAATGCTTTATTTAAAAAATGTAAAAGAACATTCCCAGGCTCAAGAGCAGTACAAACACAGGCTGCAAACAGATTTGGCACACAGGTTGAAGTTTGCTAACTCCTGGCCCAAGGCAAAGAAAATAACTCAATTGAGCCTATTTATCAGTCCTTACCACAGTCGGTCTTCCAGAGCTGTCCTTGGAGTTAGAGGGTGGCTGCCACCCAGTGGACACCATCAATTTTTCACTTAGCTGAATCATCAGTGAACCATGTACAAACATTTAAGGTAAACTCTGTATACATAATCAGTCCAAGGCCTTTACCAAGAAGGTCAATTTAATTTCTCAGCTATAAACTTTGTTCACATCTACCAGTTGAATTCAAGTATCTTTTCCCCTTCCAAAACACAACCAAGTTCTCTAATAAGCACACATCTGGGGCTACAGTAATAGCCCCAGATGCTGATGACACTCCCGGGAACTGCAGGGAAGAGACTAGAGCTTGAGAAAAGGGATGACAGGGACATGGAAGCAGTAGCAGACTTTTTCTCTCCTACAGCTGCTCCCTCCACAGTTGGGTTCAAGCCCCAGGGTTGTTTCCTCCCTCATGTAACTTCTGATATTTGGAAAACACCCCAGCTGAGGGTACCTGCATATTACTGCAGCTCTTGCCTTCAGTCTTTGGCAATTTTAGCAAAGCCTGTGCCTCTTTTCCTCCTCACATGGGACCCGGAAGAATGGTGAATTGAGCACTTGGATTCAACAGAACCATAAAACTCATAAAAGTTTGAGTCTCTCCTCTTCTTCAAAGCTCCCAATGGCAAATGGCTTTTAAACAGAAACACACATAAAAGAAAGTTGTGTTAATCAATTAACAAAAATACTGCATCAGAAGCTCACAGAAACCTAGCCCTGTGCTTCCCCTAGAAGAAATGGCTCAGTATTAGTTAGTTCAATGTTCATAGTGACTTTTTAAAACATAACTACTGCAAATAATGAGATTCAACTATATCCACAAAAAGACTTATGCAAGTATCCATAGCAGTTGTACTCACAAGAGCCAAAAACTGAAACTAACCCAAATGTCCATTAACCAAACAGATAAATAAATTGTGGAACAGTCATACAAAGGTATACTACTCAGCAACAAAATAGAATAACAAAGGATCAGAAAAGTTATGCTGAGCAAAAGAAGCCTTACACAAAGAGTTAACTCCATTTACATGGAAAGAATAAGAAAGGTATAACAAATATATGGTGAAAAAAATTAAACAGTGCCTGCTTCAGTGTGGGAGGACTGAATGAAAAGTGGTAGGAGAAACTTCCTGAAAGATGGAAACATTCTGTATTATGAAAGGGGAGGAGTTTCATGTATGCACATAATTGTCAACATTATACAGCTAACATTTATGAATTTTAATACATAAATTATCTCAAATAATTAGCTATAATTGAGTGGAAGGTGGAAAGTAAAGGAATATATAAATGAAATAAGAATGTCAAAATGCTAACTGCTATATTTGAGTGATGAGTACACAGGGTATATCACACTGGGTTTTTGTACATTCACTAAACTTTCCAAAATGAAGTTTAAAAAATAATAAGAGGAGAAGTAAGTATGTAGAGAAACTACAGGATAGAAAGTGAACTTTATAAAACAGTTAAAGTAATAATTTGATTTGAAGGTTTCATGGAAAAGTCATTAGAACTGGGTATATTTGGTAGATTTTAGGCAAAAGCAAGGAAAGTCCATGAAGTGGACACTGAAAACAGTGTAAACAAAATCACATAAGTATTACTAGTGTTAGGCTATTTAGGAAACAGTTTCGCTTAAATATAAGGTCAAGAAAAAACAATAATATGAAATAAACTTGAAAAAGTAGAAGATGAAATTATCAAAACAGCCTAAAATCATGGGCCACAGAAAACACACTGGGCAACAGGAAGTCATTTTGCACATTCAAGTTTGGAAATGACAAGATTAGAGCTAAACTTTAGAAAGTTTAATCTTGCAAAACTGAAGGATAGTATGGAAGCATTATATGCCCCTATGAGAGACAATGACAGGGGCAATGACAAGGAGAATAGGGAAGCAAGGACACAGGCATCTGCACTGGTGACTGAGCGCTAAGATTTTCTAAAGAACAAATATCAGGTTAGATATATCTACAGAGGTTTAAGCACTGAGATTCTTCTCTTCAGCACAATATAATACTGAGAAAATTCACCAAATGAAAACCAAACATGTTGAAGTCTGATGCCAATTATCTCAAGATTTACTACTGGAAGTGTTAATTTACAGCTAGAAATGTCAATCCAATTAATGTTGGAATTTCTGTTTTGTATATTGTTTTAAAAAATAACCCTGTTATGGAACAACTATAAAAGCACAAGCAGGGATTCCAGATTTGCAAAAGATTACTCCAAATAGCAATAATTATACTTTCTGTGCTGTGTTGTCTTTATAGATATAATGTTAAAATGGGAAGAATTTATATCATTATGTATGCACATTATGTAAGCATCTTATCCAATAAGCTTTTTTCTTACAGCCCCTATTACCACCACCTATGGCTTTAGCCATGAAAATAATGCTTTACATTCAAAGGGATAAACCTCAGTCAACAGAAATAAACACTGCTCTCATGTAACTTCTAACGGGAAAAAAAAGGGAAACACATAACCAAATTGCTAGTAAAAAAATCACCCTACCTATCCCTGAATTATATAGTTTCAAATCTGGAAAATTTCTATTCAAGGTTAAATTCATAATCATTAAAACTGCTTTTATTATCTGAAGGACTTTATAATGATAAATAAGTTTGTCCATCCATCCTAATGACAAAAATATTATCTTACAACTAAAGAATCAACTAAAGAATAATTTTAAATTAGACATAAACACTTCTGAGTAAAAACACAGCTACATAATCGGAATAATTTTCTGAAGAAAGTAAAATCTTTTTTTATGAAATATTTTCTTAAAAGAGAGACATTTGAATTTGTATTTTAATTATATTCCAATGATAGCTAGAAAAAAGACTCCATTTAATAGATATTATTCTATAACTAGTGTCTATAAAGTAACCATTTTAATATTTTTAAAACTTTTTATTTTACATTTATAGCCAATTAACAATGTTGATATAGTTTCAGGTGACTATTTTAATATTAGGTTGTGCTTGTGGGTATCTATTTACACCTGAATACATATACACTATATCAAAAGTATAGATATCATATACAAAAAATTTTTAAACTTGCACTAATGGAGAGAATTCAGAAACCAAATGAGATTCGCTAGAGGAAGAAAACAGTATTAAATGGCACACATTCGTGTTATATATGTTTGCAAATGCAGATGCTGGAACCAGAGTTCCCATAATCTAACAGTGATTCTATCACTTACACTTTATACAAACTTTACAAAAATCTCCAAGAATCAGAAATCTTCTATAAAATAGGATAAAAATACTACCTTAGCTTCCTATAATATTGTGAGAATTAAAAGAGATAATCCAATTAAAGTACTTAGTCTGACATACTGGCCAATACTGAAACAAAGTTCATACCCGAGGCTCTGACAACTAATACATTCAGAGGACGTCACAGAGGCATATTTTACCACAGTAGACGATGTGCAGTTGACTATACATAAAGAACAGTGGAACCTTCTTCTCAGGGAATATAACATTAACAGTAAGATGTATAATCATATTGTTAGATGTGAAGAAATATAAGCTTCATTCTTTATAATTAAAAGTTTCACATTTAAGAAAATATAAGATTCCTTCATATACCTAAAACTGACTTGGGTAAAAGTAGAAAAATGAAAATAAAAAGTAGTTTACCTTTAACAAAAGTGACCTAATTTATCAAGTATTTCCTGACTACATATCACCAAGTTGGAGAGTTAAAGCTAATAATTTGAAAATGTTTAAGATAAAATAGAAGCTTAGCTGCAAGATCCTTAGAACTAACACCCAAAAAAGATGCCCTTTAAATTAAGGGACTGGAATGCAAAAGTACCAAGTCAAGAAATACCTGGAGTAACAGGCAAATTTGGACTTGGAGTACAGAATGAAGCAGGGCAAAGGTCAATAGAGCTTTGCTAAGAGAATGCACTAGTCACAGCAAACACCCTCTTCCAACAACATAAGAGAAGACTCTATACACTGACATCACCAGATGATCAATACCAAAATCTGACTGATTATATTCTTTGCAGCCAAAGATGCATTTGCATGAAATATATAGATGCATTTGCTCTATACAGTCAGCAAAAACAAGATTGGGAGCTGACTGTGGCTCAGATCATGAACTCCATAATGCTAAATTCAGGCTTAAATTGAAGAAAGTAGGGAAAAACCACTAGACTATTCAGGTATGACATAAAACAATTTCATTACGATTATACAGTGGAAGTGAGAAATAGATTCAAGGGATTAAATCTGATAGACAGAGTGCCTGATGAACTATGGACAGAGGTTTGTGACATGGTACAAGAGACAGGATCAAGACCATCCCTAAGGAAAAGAAATACAAAAAAGCAAAATGGTTGTCTGAGGAAGCCTTACAAATAGCTGAGGTAAGAAGAGAAGGGAAAGGCAAAGCAGAAAAGGAAAGATATACCCATTTGAATTCAGAGTTCCAAAGAATAGCAAGGAGAGATAAGAAAGTCTTCCTCAGTGATCAGTACAAAGAAGTATAGGAAAACAACAGAATGGGAAAGACTAGAGATCTCTTCAAGAAAACAGAGATACCAAGGGAACATTTCATGCACAGATGGGCATAATAAAGGACAGAAATGGTATGGACCTAACAGAAGCAGAAGATGCTAAGACGAGGTGGCAAGAATACTCGGAAGAACTATGCAAAAGAGATCTCTCTGACCCAGATAACCACGATGGTGTGATCACTCACCTACAGCCAGACATCCTGGAATGTGAAGACAAGTGGGCCTTAGGAAGCCTCACTATGAACAAAGCTAGTGGAGGTGATGGAATTCCAATTGAGCTATTTCAAATCCTAAAAGAGGATGCAGTGAAAGTGCTGCACTCAATATGCCAGCAAATTTGGAAAACTCAGCAGTGGCCACAGGACTGGAAAAGGTCAGTTTTCATTTCAATCCCAAAGAAAGGCAATGCAAAGAATGTTCAAATTACTGCACAACTGCCCTCATCTCACACGCTAGCAAGTTCAGTTCAGTTCAGTCGCTCAGTCGTGTCCGACTCTTTCCGACCCCATGAATTGCAGCACACCAGGCCTCCCTGTCCATCACAAATTCCCGGAGTTTACCCAAACTCATGTCTATCGAGTCGGTGATGCCATCCAGCCAGCCATCTCATCCTCTGTCGTCCTCTTCTCCTCCTGCCCCTAATCCTTCCCAGCATCAGGGTCTTTGCCAATGAGTCAACTCTTCGCATGAGGTGGCCAAAGTATAGGAGTTTCAGCTTCAACATCAGTCCTTCCAAAGAACACTCAGGATGGATCTCCTTTAGGATGGACTGGTTGGATCTCCTTGCAGTCCAAGGGACTCTCAAGGGTCTTCTCCAACACCACACTTCAAAAACATCAATTCTTCAGCACTCGGCTTTCTTCACAGTCCAACTCTCACATCCATACATGACTATTGGAAAAACCATAGCCTTGACTAGATGGACCTTTGTTGGCAAAGCAATGTCTCTGCTTTTTAATATGCTATCTAGGTTGGTTATAACTTTCCTTCGAAGGAGTAAGCATCTTTTAATTTCACGGTTGCAATCACCACCTGCAGTGATTTTGGAGCCCCCAAAAATAAAGTCTGACACTGTTTCCACTGTTTCCCCATTTATTTGCCATGAAGTGATGGGACCAGGTGCCATGATTTTAGTTTTCTGAATGTTGAGCTTTAAGCCAACTTTTTCACCCTCCTCTCTCACTTCACTAGCAAAGTAATCCTCAAAATTCTCCAAGCGAGGCTTCCACAGTTCGTGAACCGTGAACTTCCAAACGTTCAAGCTAGATTTAGAAAAGACAGAGGAAACAGAGATCAAATGCTAACATCCACTGGATCATTGAAAAAGCAAGAGAGTTCCAGAAAAACAGCTATTTCTGCTTTACTGACTATGCCAAAGCCTTCGACTGTGTGGATCACAACAAACTGTGGAAAATTATTCAAGAGATGGGAATACCAGACCACCTGGCCTGCCTCCTGAGAAATCTGTATGCAGGTGTAGAAGCAACAGTTAGAACTGGACATGGAACAAAAGACTGGTCCCAAATTGGGAAAGGAGTACGTCAAGGCTGTATATTGTCACCCTGCTTATTTAACTTATATGCAGAGTATATCATGAGAAATGCTGGGCTGGATGAAGCACAGGCTGGAATCAACTATCAATTACCTCATATACGCAGTTGAAAAGGCAATGGCAACCCACTCCAGTACTCTCGCCTGGAAAATCCCATGGACGGAGGAGCCTCGTAGGCTGAAGTTCATGGGGTCGCTAAGACTGAGTGACTTCACTTTCACTTTTACTTTCATGCACTGGAGAAGGAAATGGCAACCCACTCCAGTGTTCTTGCCTGGAGAATCCCAGGGACGGGGGAGCCTGGTGGGCTGCCGTCTATGGGGTCGCACAGAGTCAGACAGGACTGAAGTGACTTAGCAGCAGCATATAAGCAGATGACACCGCCCTTATGGCAGAAAGCAAAGAAGACACAAAGAGCCTCTTGATGAAAGTGAAAGAGGAGACTGAAAAAGTTGGCTTAAAACTCAACATTCAGACCCATCACTTCAAGACAAACAGATGGGGAAACAATGGAAACAGTGACAGACTTAATTTTCTTGGGCTCCAAAAGCACTGCAGATGGTGACTGCAGCCATGAAATTAAAAGATGTTTGCTCTTTGGAAGAAAAGTTATGACCAACCTAGATTGCTTATTAAAAAGCAGAGACATTACTTTGCCAACAAAGGTCTATCTAGTCAAATCTATGGTTTTTCCAGTAGTCATGTATGGATATGAGTTGGATTATAAAGAAAGCTGAGCACCGAAGAATTGATGCTTTTGAACAGTAGTGTTGGAGAAGACTCTTGAGAGTCCCTTGGACAGCAAGGAGCTCCAACCAGTTCATCTTAAATGAAATCAGTGCTGATTATTCAATTGGAAGGACTGATGATGAAGCTGAAACTCCAATACTTTGGCCACCTGATGTGAAGAACTGACTCACTGGCAAAGACTCTGATGCTGGGAAAGATTGAGGGCGGGAGGAGGAGGGGACAACAGAGGATGAGATTATTGGATGGCATCACCAACTCAATGGACATGAGTTTGAGTCAACTCCAGGAGTTGGTGATGGGCAGGTAGGCCTCGCATGCTGTAGTTCATGGGGTTGCAAAGAGTCAGACACGACTGAGGGACTGAACTGAACTGAATGTCCAACTGTTGGAGACTAGCTTATACTATAATATAGGTATTCAATAGAAAATTATATAACGGACTTAAATGATTTTGTGCTGAATTTTTAATAGCATGGGAAATGTTCATAAAGCTAAAAAGGCAAGGAACAATAGAGTTGTTACCGTTTGATTCAAAGTTAGTATAATAGAGAAAAGAGAACTGGAAGGAAAAATATCTTGTTATGATTATTTCTGGATAGAGGGGTTATGGGAATTTTTAATTTTCTTCATTTTGAATCTTACAGTCCTCAAATTTTCTTAATAGTTAGAATTTTTAGAAATCCTATTCTTTTAGTTTCCACCCACATACAAATTTCCTGCCACAAAGATTTCATACTCTATGAGATTCACAATGGGATCCCGGGCTTTAGAAACAATGTTTTCAATTTTTGGTGAGATACATGCTCACTGATCCTCATTCCAGCTTCAGAAGCCTGCTGGGAGTAACAGAACCAAACTGAACACGGGAGGAAAAAACAGTTTCTTGGGGGACCAAAAAAAATTTGACCAGGAACAAATACTAAGTAATCTATAACTCTTAGTTGAAAACATCCAATTTTATTGGCCTTAGATTCAAGTCTTTGTGATCTTTAAACTTCATCTTCTACCTCTCCTTCCTAAAATATAAGCCCCAAAAGCGTGCACGTCTTATTAAAATATCCTCTTTTATTTCAGTAGTAGTAATTTGCCTTTCTAATCTTAAATTTCACCTATTACTTAACTAAACTAGTTTATCAGAAATAAATGTTTGTTACCATAGGCATTAAAGTGAAATTGGGATAACCTCTGAAGTTCCTTCACTAAAGATCTTATGAAGATTTAAGTAACAAGTAAAATGGAATTCCTTAAAATATACATACAAGAATAACACTTACATTTCTAATTATATGTGTCACTTCTAATTACATTAGTCACAAAGGGTTTGTAAGTATTCATTTGATCGTTAACATTTCCTGAGGGCCTTCTAGGCATTAGAAATGTAGAAGATGAAAAGCCACAGTTCTCGCCTCAGCTAGTTCACACTCCATTAGACTTCTACATGTACCACCTACTATGAATCGACTCAGTAATAAGAAGATCATCACAATTTTGCCTGTTAAAATATTTTGGTTTAAAATAGAGCTTAAAAATTTTCTAATTTTCTGGGTTTTAAGATGCAGTTAAAAGGTATAGTTTAATAAGATGCAGCTAAGGAAGACAATGAGTCTAGTATTTAAAAATATATGAGGGGAAAATCTTTAAATTTTAGCAATTTTTAATAATTAGTTGAAAATTTCTTTGCTTGTTTTACTCTACAACAAAATACTCTATGCAGTCCTACTTGGAAATGCCCAATTAATTTCAGCTAGTATTTCTCCATCTAGCTAATGTTTCTCCATCTTCCATAATGAGAAGTTCATGCATTTACAACAAAACCCTGCCATGTTCCTCCTACAATTAAAGGTGCTATTGTCTCACTTTCTGACATCACAAGAACAGAAGGAAAAGAGACAGCAATTGAAAAATGGTCAAAGTGATGATACAAATCCAAAAATAGAGGCAGATCCTCTACTCTCAATTCCCTATTCTGACAATACTAGAACCAGCCATTATGTAACAAGTGAGAACATTCTAAATTTAAGTAATCTCTTCCATCCTCACAAGCCCACTTAGTGATATTTTATTGATTTTTTAAGGCTTAGTTTAGATATTATTATTTGCATAAAACCATTCCAAGACCCTGAAATACTTCTTCTGCTGGATATCAGTTATATTTTTGTGGTATTACCCCTGTACTACTTAAAAAATTACCTTGAATTTAGTTATTTTAGCGAAACATTTTATTAACCCTTTTGACAGAAAGGGACCCTAAGAGCAGATACCATGTCTTGGTATCAGTCCTATTTATTTTAGAAGTGGATGGACTATAACTCACTGATTCTGTAACACTGAGAAAGCTACATAACTTCTTTGTTGCAGAGTACATCATCTACAATAACAGAATCTACCTCATAGGACTTCTATGATGAATAAATGAATGAATATACATATTAAATGCATAGATGCACAATCACTCCTCCTTATTCATAGACTCAGCATTTGTGAATTTGCCTACTCACTAAAATTTCCTGCAACCCTAACATCAATACTTGTACTTACGGATTTTGCAGAAATATGCAGAATTGACAAAAATGTCAGTTGAATCACATGACCTCAGCTGACGTCAAACATGGTGATATTCTTGTTTCAGTTCACATACTGTAAACAAGTATCCTTTACACAGTCTATTTAGTGCCATATTTTTGTGCTTTCTGTTGGTGATTCATTATTTAGACTAGAGCCCTTGCACAGTGCTGAAGTGCTATTTATAGTGTTCAAGAGCAAGAAAGTTATGATATGCTTTAAGGAGAAAATATGTGTGTTAGATAATCGTCATTCAGGTATGATCCATAATGCTGCTGGATGTGAATTCAGGATTAATGAATCTATTACATATTAAACAAGGTGTCTTTAAACAGAAACATATATAGAAGAAGATTATGTATTGCTCAGGTGACCAAAATTTGTGACTGGAGACTCTCAGGAACCTATCCCTGTAATTCCTCTAGGAGCAATGGTTCAGTATTTACTGAGTCAATAAATACAGCATGTTTATAGCACAAAACTACTGAAAGTTAGCCCAGTAACTACTGAAAGTTAGTTACATATTTACAGCTCAGTAGGTATTACTTACCATTAAATCTTTATTGCTATTTAGCACACAGTAGGTAAATTTAGCACACAGCTATTTAGCACACAGTAGGTACTCAAAACTTTGTTGAATTACTGCCTGAATAAAATTAAAATAAGCACCAGATAGAAAAAAACTTTCCAAATTATTTTTATAAAGTAAATATAACACTGATGCTGAAACTTAACAAAAAGCATATAAAGAATATTACAGATCACACATATGAAAAACAATGTAAAAATCTGAACATATTATGTAAAAAATCCAAAACACCTTTAAAAAATCAGGAAAAAAGGGGGGTATAGTTCAGACTCAAATGTACTTCAATATTCAAAAATCCATTCACAAAATCCATCATGATAAGAGAAATAATAGAAAATTATTATTATTATTATTAATAGAAAATTTATATATTCATCCTCGTAACCGCTAAAAACTCTAGTGACAAAATTCAACATGATTCATGAAAAAAAAAAGGTTTAAAATAGAAATTAAGAGATATGTTCTTAACCTGAATGTGCATACATTGTGTATGTGTATCTAGATATAAAGAGCCAACATCTTACTTAATGGGAAATGCTAGACATTTTTCATTCAAAAAAGGAACAGACAAGGATGTCCATTATCAACTCTATTAACGATACCCAGCTGTGGATGTGACTGGTGATAGACGCAAAGTCCGACACTGTAAAGAGCAATATTGCATAAGAACCTGGAATGTTAGGTCCATGAATCAAGGCAAATTGGAAGTGGTCAAACAGGAGATGGCAAGAGTGAACGTCGACATTCTAGGAATCAGCGAACTAAGATGGACTGGAATGGGTGAATTTAACTCAGATGACCATTATATCTACTACTGTGGGCAAGAATCCCTTAGAAGAAATGGAGTAGCCATCATGGTCAACAAAAGAGTCCGAAAGGCAGTACTTGGATGCAATCTCAAAAACGATAGAATGATCTCTGTTCGTTTCCAAGGCAAACCATTCAATATCACAGTAATCCAAGTCTATGCCCCAAACAGTAAAGCTGAAGAAGCTGAAGTTGAACAGTTCTATGAAGACCTACAAGACCTTCTAGAACTAATACCCAAAAAAGATGTCCTTTTCATTATAGAGGACTGGAATGCAAAAGTAGGAAATCAAGAAACACCTGGCATAACAGGCAAATTTGGCCTTGGAGTACAGAATGAAGCAGGGCAAAGGCTAATAGAGTTTTGCCAAGAGAACACACTGGTAATAGCAAACACCCTATTCCAACAACACAAGAGAAGACTCTACACGTGGACATCACCAGATGGTCAACACCGAAATCAGACTGATTATATTCTTTGCAGCCAAAGATGGAGAAGCTCTATACAGTCAGCAAAAACAAGACCGGGAGCAGACCGTGGCTCAGATCATGAACTGCTTATTGCCAAATTCAGACTTAAATTGAAGCAAGTAGGGAAAACCACTAGTCCATTCAGGTATGAACTACATCAAATCCCTTATGAGTATACAGTAGAAGTGACAAATAGATTAAAGGGACTAGATCTAATAGAGTGCCTGATGAACTATGGGCAGAGGTTTGTGACATTGTACAGGAGACAGGGATCAAGACAATCCCCATGGAAAAGAAATGGAAAAAAGCAAAATGGCTGTCTGAGGAAGCCTTACAGATAGCTGGGAAGAGAAGAGAAGCGAAAAGCAAAGGAGAAAAGGAAAGATATCCCCATCTGAATGCAGAGTTCCAAAGAATCGCAAGGAGAGATAAGAAAGCCTTCCTCAACTATCAGTGCAAAGAAATAGAGGAAAACAACAGATTGGGAAAGACTGGAGATCTCTTCAAGAAAATTATGTAACATAATCCAGATATTATACAGAAACTGTAATACAAAAAGACCAAGAATCTTTTAAACGGACAGATCACTTAGAAATAACGACAATTAGATTGATAAAAGACTTCCTAATAGCTCAAATGAAGCTAGAAGATAAATGTAATAGTAACTTGAAAATAACCACCAGCCTAAAATGCTAATTGTGTACTTTGATGAAAGAGGAAAATCTTTCCTTAAGAGCAAGGCCAAAACAAAGACATTTTCAGATAAATAATAAATAACTTTCCAAGTTTTCCAAAAGAATTTCTCAATAAAGCATGCCAAAGAAGAGGAAATATGTCCTTAAAAGAAAGCTATAAGAAGTGAATAAAAATGATGATTAAAAAAATTTGGTTAATATAAACGCAAACCTAAAAAACACAGTATAAAACAACAATAGTATATACAAAAGAATTTTAAAACTGCTCAAAAAGAATATGTCTAAGACAATGCCTACTAAAAAATGTTCCAAAAAATTTTAATGAAAGAATGAAATACCACAAAAACCTGAAACTGAAAAGGATAAACAAATGTAATCAAAATCAGATTTAATATAATGGGCCACATTAATAAAGGAAAAAAGAATGATTATCACAATTGACACAAAAAAAGTATCTGACAAAATCCAACACCTTTTCATGACAAACACAACTCAATAAACCTGGATTGGAAAGGAACTTAAACAACATGAAAACATATTTATAAGAAATACAGTTAATATCTTTCTCAATGTTTACTTTCCCTGTAGATCAGGAATGTGAAAAAGAAAGTCTATTTTAATGACTTACACTGAACACTGTACTAGAAGTTTCAGCAAGAGCAACTAGGCAAGAAAAAGAAATAAAAGGCATCCCCCAGCAGAAAGAACTAAAATACTATCTATATTTATGGAAAAATGATGGTGCACACAGAAAATAGGAATCCAGAATAAAATTATTGAAACTAATAAATTCAGAAAGATAAAAGATCAATATACCAAAATATACTGTCCTTCTATATACTAGCAATAAATAATCCAAAAGTGAAATCTAACAGACAATTCTATTAACAACGGCATCAAAAAGAGAAAAAAAAGTTTGTTTTTTAAGTATAGACTTGTACACTAAAAACAACAAAACATTTTTTTTAAGAAATTAAAATGTAACTACGTGAAAGCCACTGCACAATCATGAATTCAAAGACTCACTATTCTCAAGAGAGTGCTGTGCCGTGCTCAGTCACTCATCTGTGTCCGACTCTTTGTGACTCCATGGACTGTAAACCACCAGGCTGCTCTGGCCATGGGGGTTCTCCAGTCAAGAATACTGGAGTGGGCTGCCAGGCCCTTCTCCAGGGGATCTTCCCAACCCAGGGATCGAACACTGCAGGCAGATTGTTACCATCTGAGCCACCAGGGAAATATAATTCAAATCTACAGATTCACTACAATCCTTATCAAAATCATAATGGCCTTTTTTGCAAAAAAGTAAAAGCTTATCCTAAAATTCATAGAAACTACAAGGAACTCTGAATAATCAAAATAATCTTGAAACAGATGAGCAAATTTGGAGGATTCACATTTTCTGATTTCAAAACTTACTAGAAAGCTATGTGGGTGCTAAGTCACTTTATTCATGTCCAGCTCTTTGTGACCCTATGGACGGTAGCCCACCCGGCTCCTCTGTCCATGGGATTCTCCAGGCAAGAATACTGGACTGGGTTGCCGTGCCCTCCTCCAGAGGATCTTCCTGACCCAGGGATTGAACCTGTGTCTCTTACGTGTCTCCTGCACTGGCAGGTGGGTTCTTTATCACTAGCACCACCTCAAAATCATATGTTATTGGGATAAGGATAAACATAAGGATCTAGGGAATAGAATTGAGAGTTCAGAAATAAACCTATATACATCTATGGTCAAATGGCTTTTGACAATAGTGCCCAACCATTCAATGGGAAAGAATACTGTCTTCAACAAATGGTGCTATTACAACTATATATTCACATTTAAAATAATGAAGTTGGACCCCTACCTCACCTTATATTCAAAAATTAACTCGAAAGGTATCGTAGACAAAACTGTTAAGAAATAAACCTTTAAAATTATTAGAAGGAAACACAGCAGTAAATCTTCATGAAGTTGTATTAGGCAACAGTTATATAGGACACCACAAACACAAGCTATGAAAGAAAAAAAAAGACAAATGGGACATCATCAAAATTTTAATGTGTTACACTTCAAAGGATAACATCAAGAAAATGAAAAGACTATCTATAGAATGAAAGAAAGAAATTACAAATCACATATATGATGAGGGATATGAACTTTTAAAATTCAGCAACAACAACAAAACAACCCAATGTAAAAATGGACAGCATGTGTGCGTGCTAAGTCACTTCAGTCGAGTCTGGCTCTTCGTGACCCTATGGACTATAACCCTCCATGCTCCTCTGTCCATAGGATTCTCCAGAAAAAATACTAGAGTGGGCTGCCATGTCCTCCTCCATGGAATCTTCCTGATCCAGAGACTGAACCCGCATCTCTTAAGTCTCCTACATTGGCAGGTAAGTTCTGTACCACTAGCACCACCTAGTAAGCCAAAAAATGGTCAGAGGACTAACTAAAAGTACATCATAGATCTAAATGTATAACATAAAACTATAAATATAAAACTCCTAGAAGTTACATAAGAGAGGAACTCTTACAACTCAAAAATAAAAAAAACCCAAACAACCCAATTAAAATAGGGCTTCCCAATGGCTTAGCAGGTAAAGAATTCCCTGCAATGCAGGAGACATAGGAGATGCAGGTTCAGTCCCCTGGTGAGGAAGATCCCTTGGAGGAGGAAACGGCAACCCACTCCAGTATTCTTGCATGGAAAATTCCATGAACAGAGGAGCCCAGTGAGCTATATAGTCCACGGGGTCACAGAGTCGGGAACGACTGAGCACATGGCACACACAAAGACCTTAATGGACACCTAACCAAAGAAGATATACAAGTACAAAATCATTGTGTGAAGAGATATTCATCATCATATGTCTTTAGGGATTTGAAAAATGAAATGACAGAAAGACACCACTATATACCTAATAAAATGGCCAAAATCTAAAACAATGCTACTTCCAAATACTGGCAAGGATGTGGACCAAAAGGAACTTTCATTCATTCCAGGTGGGAATGCAAAATGGTACAGCCACTTTGGAATGCAGTTTGGTGATTTCTTAAAAAACTAAACGTACTCTTACCATACAGTCTAGCAACTGTACTCCTTGGTATTTACCCAAACAAGCTGAAAACTTATACCCACACAAAAACCTGCACATGAATGATTAAAGCAGCTTTATTTATCACTGTCAAAACTGTGATGCAACCAAGATGTCCTTCGGTACGTGAATAGATAAATAAACCTGGTACATCCAGATACTAGAATATTACTTAGTGCTAAAAATAAATGAGACACCAAGCCATAAAAAAACATGGAGGAAACTTAAATACATATTACTAAGTGAAAGGAGCTAATCTGAAATGGCCAGACAACATAAGATTCCAACTTTATGACATTCTGGAAAAAGCAAAATGATAGTGACAGCAAAAGGATAAGTGGTTGCCAGAGACTAGGGGAGAGAGAGGAACAAGTAGGCATAGCATAGAGGGGCATAGTGATACTACTCTGTATGATTTTAAAATGGTGAATATGTCATTATACATTTGTCAAAATCCATAGAACCTACAACAACAAGAATAATAAACCCTAATCTAAACTATGACTTTGGGTGATAATGATGTGTAAATGTAGGTTCATTAATTGTAACAAATGTACTACTCTGGTATGGGATTTTGATAATGTGGAAGGCCATATGTGTGTGTATACACACACACAAACACACAAATATATACAGGGGCAGAAGTAATATGAGGAATCTCTGCATCTTCTTCTCAATTTTGCTGTGAACTTAAAACTGCTCTAAAAAACAGTCTATTATTAAAAGTGGGCAAGAGGACCTGAATATATAGTTCTCAAAAGAAGATATTAAAATGGCCAATAAGTACATGATAAGATGCTCAACATTGTTAGTCCTTAGGGAAATACAAATCAAAACAATGAGATATCAGAGGATGACTAAAATAAAAAAGATACAGCAAGTCTTGACAAAGATGTAGAGAAACTGGAATCCTCAAACATTTACTAGTGGGACTGTCAAATGATGCAGTCCCTTCAGAATGTTTGGCAGTTCCTTAAAAAATTTAACAAAGTTACAGTATGACATAGCAATTCCATTAGTAGGCATCAATATTTACTCATAAGAAATGAGAACATGTCCATAGAAAAACTTGTATATCAACCCTCTTACCAGCATAATTTATAATACTCTTAAGTGGAAACAACCCTCCATCAATGGATAAGCAAAAGGTAGTATATTCATAAAATGGGATGTTATTTGGCACTGAAACAAAGTATTCATATATGCTACAACATAAATAAACCCTAAAAGCATATGCTAAGGGGGAAAGGCCAGACAGAAAAACACATACTGTATACGATTCCATTTACATGCAATGTCTAGAAGAGTCAAATCTACATAGAAAGCAGGTTAGTGGGTGGCCAGGAAGTGACAAGGAGAAAATAGAGTGACTGCTAATGAAATACAAGATTTCTTTATAGGGTGATGAAAATGTTCTGCAAGTAAGAAGAGTGGTAGCAGCTATACAAGTTTGTCAATATACTAAATACTACACACTTATTCAAAGAAGACAGAATCCACTAGCCACAAAATTAACAAGCATACTAAAAAGGCAGCTCATTACCATGTCATCAAATTACTTTTACCCTAGTTATCAAATTTTTTGCTTCCCAGAAACAAATAGTATTCACTCCCAGGCAATGTGCTAACAAAAGGTTTTGTTCTTTAATTAAAACATTACCAATATCTTTTATCAGGTCCACTCTGAAATTTTTTTGCTAATCCAGTATCATACACACTTCAGCTCTATAATGAAATACAACAAAAATACATAGATAGCTGAAGGGATTCAGGCTATAAGATAAAGAAATGAATTAACATCTAAATATTTATCTGGCTTCAGAATAATTTGCTCTAATGACACACTCCAAAATAATATGGTTTTAAAGGGTGTCACAGGATAATTAAGCTTGCTTTTGATTATTGTATCTTCTTGCTACTAAAAAAAAACATTTTAGTACTTTCTATTTTTAAAAAAGAAATAGAAGCAAATTTAACAAAGGAAAATAAATAAATCTAGTGACCAATACTGCTAAACATAAATCCATCACAAAAAAACCTCATATCCTCATTTACAATACTACTACCTTCTTAAATTATTTTTTTTAAAGCTTTAGGATTTCAGTTTGGGCACAACTGCAGGCACCCATCTATCCATGCTTCTCCAAACTAAGAACAACTTAAAAAGCTGGAAACAGTATAAGAGACAGCCATAGAAACAGTCTGAAAGATGGGGGGGCGGGAGGCAACTGGCTAGGGATCCCAGAATTTGAAGAAATAATGCAGCAGTTAAGCACTGCTCAATCTATCACCTAACTAAAAAAGGCACCCAAGGCTTGATATTATCTAAACTGACACTAAGGGGTAAAAAGCAGCCCAGGTAGGTTGAGAAACACCTTTGTTACTGTTCAGTCTCTAAGACTTGGCCAACTCTTTCTGACTCCATGGACCACAGCACTCCACGCTTCCCTGTCCTTCACCATCTCCCAGAGTTTGCTCAAACTCATGTCCATTGAGTGGGTGATGCTATCTAAACATCTCATCCTCTGCCACCTTCTTCTCCTTTCGCCTTCAGTCGTTCCCAGCACCAGGGTCTTTTCCAGTGAGTCAGGTCTTTGCATCAGGTGGCCAAAGTACTGGAGCTTCAGCTTCAGCATCAGTCTTTCAAACGAACATTCAGGGTTGATTTCCTTTAGGACTGCTGTCCAAAAGACTCGAGCTCTAGCAGAAGCACCAACTGAGATGGTGTGGGAGTCTTGCCAGCAGCAGGCAGACATGGGAAGAGTATTCTGTCCCCGTAGGCCTGACCTCTACCTCTGACCTAGGAGATCCAGACCAGGAACATACATTCCACACCTGAGGATGGCCCCATTATGGACCAAACATAATGCACAGAAGTACCAGGTAAAAGGAGAGATCAGAATAGCACTATAAAAACTCTGAGCATAACTGTCATTGGAACCACAGCTCCCAACAGTAGGCCAAGACCTATACAATTAAACTGTCACAGTGTGTTTGCTTACTAAATTAGAAGATTTAAATAGAATCCACATCAACATCAAACATTCATAGGACACAACCAAAAAACACTCCCCACGCCAAGATTGGATTTTCGTTCCAATCCCAAAGACAGGCAATGCCAAAGAATGCTCAAACTACCGCACAATTGCACTCATCTCACATGCTAGTAAAATAATGCTCAAAATCCTCCAGGCCAGACTTCAACAGTACATGAACTGTGAACTTCCAGATGTTCAAGCTAGATTTAGAAAAGGCAGAAGAACCAGAGATCAAATTGCCAACATCACTGGATCATCGAAAAGGCAAGAGAGTTCCAGAAAAACATCTATTTCTGCTTTATTGACTATACCAAAGCCTTTGACTGTGTGGATCACAACAAACTGTGGAAAACTCTCCAAGAGACAGGAATACCAGACCACCTGGCCTGCCTCATGAGAAATCTGTATGCAGGTCAGGGAGCAACAGTTAGAACTGGACATGGAACAAAAGGCTGGTTCCAAATAGGAAAAGGAGTACGTCAAGGCTGTATATTGTCATCCTGCTTATTTAACTTATATGCAGAGTACATCATGAGAAATGCTGGACTGAATGAAGCACAAGCTGGAATCAAGATTGCTGAGAGAAATATCAATAACCTCAGATATGCAGATGACAAGTGAAGAAGAAGTAAAGGCCTCTGGATGAAAGTGAAAGAGGAGAGTGAAAAAGTTGGTTTAAAGCTCAACATTCAGAAAACTAAGACCATGGCATCTGGTCCCATCACTTCATGGCAAACAGATGGGGAAACAATGGCAGACTTTATTTTTTGGGGGCTCCAAAAACACTGCAGATGGTGACTGCAGCCATGAAATTAAAAGATGCCTGCTTCTTGGAAGAAAAGTTATGACCAACCTAGACTGCTTATTAAAAAGCAGAGACATTACTTTGCCAACAAAGGTCTGTCTAGTCAAAGCTATGGTTTTTTCAGCAGTCATGTATGGATGTGAGAAGAAAGAAACTTGGACTGTAAAGAAAGCTGAGCACCAAAGAACTGATGCTTTTGAACTGTGGTGTTGGAGAAGACTCTTGAGAGTCCCTTGGACTGCAAGGAGATCCAACCAGTCCATCTTAGACGAAATCAGTCCTGCATATTCATTGAAAGGACCCCGGGAGTTGGTGATGGACAGGGAGGCCTGGCATGCTGCAGTCCATGCGGTCGCAAAGAGTTAGACACGACTACTACTACTATCTCACATCACACACAAAAATTAATTTGAGATAAACAGGCCTAAAACTATAATGCTTTTAGAGTAAAACATATATTGTTTCTTGTGAGCAGAGAAATGTTTCTCACAGATGAGAAGTCCAAGATCAAAGGATTGTCAGATTCAGTGTCTGGCAAAGACTTCTTAGTTCACAGACTGCCATGTCCTCACATGGTGGAAGAGATAAGGAAGTTCTCTGGAATCCATTAAAAGGGCCCTCATCAATCCTAAAGGAAATCAGTCCTGAATATTCACTGGAAGGACCGATGCTGAAGCTGCAACTCCAACACTTTGGCCACCTGGTATGAAGAACTGACTCACTGGAAAAAACCCTGATGCTGGGAAAATTTGAAGGCAGGAGGAGAAGGGGACAACAGAGGATGAGATGGTTGGATGGCATCACCGACTCAAGGGACATGAGTCTGAGTAAGCTCCAGGAGTTGGTGATGTGGACAGGGAAGCCTGGTATGCTGCAGTCCATGGGGTTGCAAAGAGTCGGACACAATTGAGTGACTGAATTGAACTGAATCTCATTCATGAAGGTCCCACCCTATGACCTAACCACTTCCGAAAGGTCCCACATTGAAATATTAGGTTTCAATTTATGAATCTGGGGGTGGGGGAGATACACTCAGTCTACAGCAACATGGGTTTTAATTACATAGATATATGCATCTCAAAACTCAGCGAAAATAGACTTGAGATTTATTTTACTGCATGTAAATTCTACACACAAAGAAAAAAGAAACCTGTAAATTAATGCTGAATCTAGGTAAAAATATACACGCTGAAGTATTTAAGAAGAACTGTATTGATATCTGAAATTTACTTTGGATGCATGAAAAATAAAATGCACTAACAGACAGAACATGGGATAGACAGACTGCTAGATATGCATGATGAAACAAAGAAAATTAAAATATTAATAGCAGAATCTAGGTGGTGCTATATAGATATTTGGTGTATAATTCTTTTACCTTTGTTATATGTCAAAACATAGAATAAATATCATAAAATAATATACAATAAAATAAATATATTTAAAATATTATACTTTAAATAATATTCAAAATATTTAAATGATATTTAAATATTATTGCAATATTTAAATAATATTTAAAATAAAATATTATAATAAAATCAATATTCTAAAATAACATTTACTATAAAATGTTAGAGGAGAGTAGACAGGTTTCCACTTATTTATTTAACTATTATTTATCAAATGAAGCTGGTTCTTTCTTTTCACGGAAGAGAACATGACAACAATTAAGCAACTTGCCCATAAATCTAAGATATGATTAAAATCTAAAGTCCCCCAAAAGTACTGCTGCTTCATTCAAAATCTCACACTGAATTATTCATGAAATGAGTTTATCAATATATTTCAATATATTTCTCACTAATAGTATATACATCAACCAATAGCTTAGCATCTCTTTTCAATCTTAGACACATAAGGCACATTATGGTGATTTAATAGTGTCCACTTGGATAAGCCAAAACTATGTTTCCCAGAATCCTCTTCTCTGATTAGTTTTTGGCTAATCCATACAAATGAGCATGAGACCTAGAAGGCAGAAGTGAAGCAGCAGCCATTAGTTTCTAAAGATCATCATGGTTAGATGTGATGAAAGACAGAAGCACAGGCAGCAGCACTGCACAAGACTTAGCCAGTAGCTATTCTTTGTGATCCCACTCTAATAGTTCAAAACGCCTGGTTTCCCATATTCCCTTGCAAGCTCCAATTAATACACCCACATCAAAGTCTCAGAATAGGTGATTAGTGACTATCTTCTGCACTTCCAATTCCCTCTGTAGGATTCTTACCATTTTCTCCCACAATTATATGAGGTTTTATATCTGTAGTATGTCCTTGATTCTAAAACACTCATGATGCTTCTGCTTCCCTGACTGAACTCTGATTCCATACCTCATTTATTCCATTATCTGTATCTCTAAAAGTTATAAACAAATTAAAAAGTTGCAAGTCATTTTGTTTTATAAAGGATTGTGAAAGCCTTGTGATGGTTTTTAAAGGAAGCATAATTCTTTTATAAAGTAAATGTTCAGTCTTTAGCTATTTTGTAATAAATTTGATTTTTTTTTTTCAAAAGAGCAGCAGAATGGTATAATGGTAGGAGAACTGACTGAACTCAGTCAGCCTAAGATATGAATTGTGGCTCAGCCATTTATTAGTTGAGAGACTTAGGCAATTTACTAAACCTTTCTGCAACCTGTTCTTATCTTAAAAATGTGTATAATGATGTCAAAGATCACTATATAAGAAGGATTCCAGGATAGAAATCTTCCTGGGAGAGTATAAGGATGAAAGGCTTAAGTTTTCACAACAAGCATACTTTCTATACGCAGTCTAAATTTATTTGGGAGATTTGGTGGGAGGGAATTTTTGGTGGAAATAAAAGATCTAAAATACTCTCATCCGCTGGATCATCGAAAAAGCAAGAAAGTTCCAGAAAAACATCTATTTCTGCATTATTGACTATGCCAAAGCCTTTGAATGTGCGGATCACAGTAAACTGTGGAAAATTCTGAAAGAGATGGGATACCAGACCATCTGACCTGTCTCTTGAGAAACCTGTATGCAGGTCAGGAAGCAACAGTTAGAACTGGACATGGAACAACAGACTGGTTCCAAATAGGAAAAGGAGTACGTCAAGGCTGTATATTGTCACCCTGCTTATTTAACTTATATGCAGAGTACATCATGAGAAACGCTGGGCTGGAGGAAGCACAAGCTGGAATCAAGATTGCCGGGAGAAATATCAATAACCTCAGATATGCAGATGACACCACCCTTATGGCAGAAAGTGAAGAAGAACTAAAGAGCCTCTTGATGAAAGTGAAAGAGGAGAGTGAAAAAGTTGCCATAAAGCTCAACGTTCAGAAAACTAAGATCATGGCATCTGGTCCCATCACTTCATGGGAAATAGATGGGGAAACAGTGGAAATAGTGTCAGACTTTATTTTGGGGGGTTCCAAAATCACTGCTGATGGTGATTTCAGCCATGAAATTAAAAGACGCTTACTCCTTGGAAGGAAGGTTATGGCCAATCTAGATAGCATATTTAAAAGCAGAGACATTACTTTGCCAACAAAAGTCCGTCTAGTCAAGGCTATGGTTTTTCCAGTGGCCATGTATGGATGTGAGAGTTGAACAGTGAAGAAAGCTGAGCGCCGCAGAATTGATGCTTTTGAACTGTGGTGTTGGAGAAGATTCTTTTTTTTTTTTTTTAATAAATTTATTTATTTTAGCTGGGGGCTAATTACTTTACAATATTGTAGTAGTTTTTGCCACACATTGACATGAATCAGCCATGGGTTTACATGTGTTCCCCATCCTGAACCCCCCTCCCACCTTCCTCCCCATCCCATCCCTCTGGGTCATCCCATTGCCCCAGCCCTGAGCATTTGTCTCATGCATCGAACATGGAATGGTGTTCTGTTTCACATATGATAATACACATGTTTCAATGCTATTGTCCCAGAACGTCCCACCCTCACCTTCTCCCTCAGAGTCCATAACAAGGTGAAAAGACAGCCTTCAGAATGGGAGAAAATAATAGCAAATGAAGCAACAGACAAAGAATTAATCTCAAAAATATACAAGCAACTTCTGCAGCTGAATTCCAGAAAAATAAATGACCCAATCAAAAAATGGGCCAAAGAACTAAACAGACATTTCTCCAAAGAAGACATACAGATGGCTAACAAACACATGAAAAGATGCTCAACATCACTCATTATTAGAGAAATGCAAATCAAAACCACAATGACGTACCATTTCACACCAGTCAGAATGGCTGCTATCCAAAAGTCTATAAGCAGTAAATGCTGGAGAGAGTGTGGAGAAAAGGGAACCCTCTTACACTGTTGGTGGGAATGCAAACTAGTACAGCCACTATGGAGAACAGTGTGGAGATTCCTTAAAAAACTGGGAATAGAACTGCCATATGACCCAGCAATCCCACTGCTGGGCATACACACCGAGGAAACCAGAATTGAAAGAGACACGTGTACCCCAGTGTTCATCACAGCACTGTTTACAATAGCCAGGACATGGAAGCAACCTAGATGCCCATCAGCAGACGAATGGATAAGGAAGCTGTGGTACATATACACAATGGAATATTACTCAGCCATTAAAAAAATACATTTGAATCGGTTCTATTGAGATGGATGAAACTGGAGCCCATTATACAGAGTGAAGTAAGCCAGAAAGAAAAACACCAATACAGTATACTAATGGAGAAGACTCTTGAGAGTCCCTTGGACTGCAAGGAGATCCAATCAATCCATCCTAAAGGAGATCAATCCTGGGTGTTCATTGGAAGGACTGATGTTGAAGCTGAAACTCCAATACTTTGGCCACCTCATGCGAAGAGTTGACTCATTGGAAAAGACCCTAATGCTAGGTAGGATTGGGGGCAGGAGGATAAGGGGACGACAGAGGATGAGATGGTTGGATGGCATCACCGACTCGATGGACATGGGTTTGGGTAGACTCCGGGAGTTGGCGATGGACAGAGAGGCCTGGCGTGCTGCAATTCATGGGGTCGCAAAGAGTCAGACACGGCTGAGCGACTGAACTGAACTGAAATCCCATGGTGTTACCAACAGAATAATACATCTATGTAATTAAAACTAGTATATTCTTTTTTCCCCCACCAGTCATGCCACACAGCTTGCAGGATCTTAATTCTCTGACCAGGAACTGAACTTAGGCCCTCAGCAGTGAGAGCAAGGAGTCCTAACCAAGGACCACCAGGGAATCCCTGAAACTAGTATATTCTTAATAAATGCTAGCATTTATTTACTCTTAATAAATGCTAGCATTTATTTACTCTTAATAAATGCTGGCATTTATTTACTCTTAATAAATGCTGGCATTTATTTACTCTTAATAAATGCTGGCATTTATTTACTCTTAATAAATGCTGGCATTTATTTACTCTTAATAAATGCTAAATATATCTCTCTCTTTTGTATTAAAGAGATGAACTATTTTTTAATCTTTTTTCCTCTAAAATATCTAACTATTTAAGTAATTCATACTTTGAATCAGTATTAACGTTTATTGTTCTTCAGTTATGCTAATCTTAACGAACATGAATCTCTACATTTCCCTTTTCTCAAATCAACTCCTATACCTTCTACTTTTACCTTTGTTCTGATGAGCAACTGAACATTCAAGTAACAACTAAAAGAAATAAGCATTATATAGCAGTGCTTCTCCAATTTTCATTTCCATGTAATCACCCAGGAATCTTATAAAAATGCAGATTCTGATTCATTAGGTCTAGGATTGAGGCCTGAGATTCTGCGCTTCTAATTAACTCCCAGATGACATTGTTACTAGTCCACAGACTATATCTAGAATAGCAAGGAATTTAAAATAGGGTATACAGTAGGTTATTACAAAATTTTAGAATTATAAAGGTCTTTACAAAATTTAAAATCCATCTAAAAACACAGAGAACTTAAGGATCCTGAACAAGGTCACTATAACTATAACAGTAGTAGAGCCATAGAAAAACAAACTTAACAACAGATTCTGTCCACTTTCCACTACACCAGTGCTTCTCAATCTTCATTTATGTATATGTAATTACAAGGCAATTAAATCTATGCAGCAAACCTGAAATCCTTCAAATGTGTCATGCTACAACTGTTCCTTCTTCAAATAACTTAGTGTATTATTAAATTAAGGCAAGATTTGGCAATCAAGATTTAAATGATATCAGTCACATCTACAGTAAGGGAAAATGACTAACACACGCAACTTCTTCTTCTGAAATTAAGAAATTCTGCTCCCTGATGTTTTAACCAGTCTCCTTCTAAGATATTTTAGAGAAAGACTTATCCATTTAATTACCAAATAAAGCAAAAGAAAAAGCTAAAGGAATTTTTCCTGGGGAGAGGCCTAATGAGATATCACCAAGGACAGACTTATGACTAAATTTCACCAGAGGACCCACAATATCTATCCTAGTAAAGGCTAAGCACAATCCTTCTGTACTGCTCTGCCCTTAATCACTGTTCCTCACTGAAGGAACAATATCATATCTGGAACCAACACCCTTTGGACGAGTGAAGAGTCTTACATTCAAACAGAAGACTGAAAGTAGAGCACATAAATATTGAGACATAAATTTGAAAAGGAATAAAGAATGAACATTTTTGAGATATCTCTTCTAAAATTTCTATTTTGTTGTAATTTAAAAAAAATTAAAACAATCCAGGCAAAAGAAGAAAGATATTAATTTTGGCAGTTCTTAAAACAGTATATCAGCTTCTCAATGTTGGCCATCTTTCATCAACTCACTTTTTTTTTTTCCATCTCACTTTTAAAACAAAAACTTCCAAGTAAAATGCTTATATCATTATAACAAATGAGAAAAATGTATGGCTTGACATAAATAAAATATAATAGTATATATGTCAAACTCAATCTTCCAATTTGTAAAAGAATTTTTAAAAGAGTGGAAATATGTAAATACATAACTGATTCACGTAGCTGTACTGCAGAACTAACACATCATGATAAATCACTATACTTCAGCAAAATTTTTTAAAAGATATATATCTTAAATACTACTATATATATAATATATATAAATATATGTATATCTTAAATAGTACTAAAGAAGAGCTGCTCACAATGTTTTGAGCCCACTTTGTTAAAAAGGGAGAATGGTTAAGTGTTCAAAAGGTGTCAAGGGCTTATGTTTATAAATATAATGAAAAGGACTGAGAGAGAAAAAAGGAAAAGCTTTTTTATGCAATTTGACATTATTTGATATTCTGTCCTGAACATGCCTGTCATCATCCCAATTATCTGAATGTAACATACTTTGAGAAACACTCTAAGTGTAAGTGTTAGTCGCTCAGTCGTGCCCGACTCTTTGCGACCCCATGGACTGCAGCCCACCAGGCTCCTCTGTCCATGAGATTTTCCAGGCAAGGATACTCGAGTGGGTTGCCATTTCCTTCTCTAGGGGATCTTCCCAACCCAGGGATCGAACCCAGGTCTCCTGCACTGCAGGCAGATTCTTTACCGACTGAGCTACAAGGGAAGCCCCCACACCACACCATATTGTTTCTTAATTGATACCTCTCGCTTGTTAATCCCCTAAACAGCTTAAAATTCTACTGGCAGGAAACGAATGTTATATTGAACCCCCCAGAGTACCTAGTCTAGTAACTGGTACACAGTAGGCACTTAATGATAATGTTTAAGTAAACTGAAAAGTTGTCATTAAAACAAGCAATTTCTTTAGAATTGTTCACTTCTTAGAGCTGAAAAGACTCACCTACTAGTTTACCTTACTCATTTAAAGATGTGAATGTTACAGTAAGTGACTAGTCTAACATTCAGAATTTAAGTTTTTAGGGACTCAATGTCTTAGTTCTCAATCTAACAGCTGTGAAAGCAGATGTCAAATGAATGGCTGAAGGCAAAGGAATCCTTTTGACATTTTATTTAGTGTTAGAAGGACAAGAGATTGGTAAGGAGGGAACAGGGAAGAGTGATACACATTTAGGGAGATAACTTGCTCAAACATGTTCTACAAGAAGTAGAAGGAAAAATCTTAGGCTGGAAAAGATACCCAACCAGAATTCACCGGTATTTCTAAGAATGTCCCAGGTTAAAGTGTTGAGACAGGATCCTCTCAGGAAGGTGGCTGGGTTCAGAACCTTTGTTAGTGAGAATTTCCTAAACTTCTTTTTATCACTACAAAAATTGTCCCATGGCTGAACTCACAAACATTTGTTGACTACTCTGAAAGTGAAAGTTACTCAGTCGTGTCAGACTCTTTATGATCCTATGGACTGCAGACTCCTCTGTCCATGGAATTCTCCAGGCCATGATACTGGAGTGGATATCCTTTCCCTTCTCCAGGGGATCTTCCCAACCCAGGGATCGAACTGAGGTCTCCCACATTACAGGTGGATTCTTTACCCTCTGAGTAACCAGGGAAGCCCCTGATTTCCTCCCAAATCCCGACCCTCATTCCTGAATTAATTACATGTTCCAAGACTGAAAGAAGAGTGGCAATAAAAATATAAAACAGAAACAACCCTTGAAATAAAATTTTCATTTCTGAATCCTTGACGTAATGATAAAATAGAGGTCTTTTCTAGCCTACAGAAAAAGATTTAAATTTGAGGTTTAAAGCTTTCTCAGAAAATGTGCTTTAAAAATGAACTGGTAACATTAAGTATGAAAAATATTTATTTTGATGGTAAATGATATAACTTAAATTTTAAAGAGAGGGCTAGGGTAATGTTATTACAGGATATCTAGATAGTATCAAAAACTGGCCAGATATAGGGCCACTATAGGGACAAGAAGAACTAGAACCTGGGAATTGACCACGCAATCAGAATTATCTGTGCCACTTTAGTTGCTCTGTGAGTGGATCTCATTCTCTCCAACTAAACCTAGACTGTCTCTCAACATGGTGTGGGAGATGGAAGGGTGAGCATGACCTCTGGTAGGTGAGAACTCCATTCACCCCGGGATATACTGCCATGGCCAGTAGGTTGGGCATCACAGTTGACTACATCTGGATTAAGTCCGCATCTCAATAAACAAGAATAGAATGTTTGGTAATCTCAACAAAAGCACAGTGCTGGGGAGAAAGGGAGTCTGTTAACAGAAATGAGAAAAGTATCCGGAACAGAGAAAAATAATATGTATTAGCATTTTAATTCAATTTCACAATCATAGTGAGTTTTCTCTTCCAGTTGTGTATAACCAGTTCCTTAGGATACATACATTTATTTCGGCAGGGGAAAACAGATTCGGTTAGTTTTTGAGAAAGAGAAACTGTTTCAACAGTCATGGTTTTATAACTATCAACAGAGGTGTTTAAACACAGCCATCATTCAGTATCAAGAATTTAAGAATGACAAATCAACTATATATATATATATATATATATATATATATGACATACTTTCCTGTGTTTATTAGAATAAGTTTAAGTTAGCTATAATACACAGCACAACCATAGTCAAAGCTATGGTTCTTCCAGTAGTCATGTATGGATGTGAGAGTTGGACCATAAAGAAGGCTGTTGCTGTTGTCGCCCAGTCATTTCCGACTCTTTGAGACCCCATGGACTGCAGCATGACAGACTTCCCTGTTCTTCACCATCACTCAAAGCTTGTTCAAACTCATGTCCATTGAGGCAGTGATGCCATCCAACAATCTCGACCTCTGTCATCCCCTTCTCCTCCTGCATTCAATTTTGCACAGCATTAGGGCCTTCTGTAATGAGCTGGTTCTTCAGGCGGCCAAATTATTGCAGTTTTGGTTTCAGCATCAGTCCTTCCAATAAATACTAAGGGTTGATTTCCTTAGGATTGAAATTGACCAGTTTGATCTCCTTGCTGTCCAAAGAAGTCACAAGAGTCTTCTCCAACACCGTAGTTCAAAAGCATCAATTCTTCAGAGCTCAGCAACTTTTATGGACCAACCCTCACATCCATACATAACTACTAGAAAAACCATAGCCTTGACTTATACGGACTTCTGTTGGCAAAGTAATGTTTCTGCTTTTTAATATGCTCTCTAGGTTGGTCATAGCTTTTCTTCCAAGAAGCAAGCATTTTTTAATTTCACGGCTGCAGTAGCCACCTGCAGTGATTTTGGAGCCTAAGAAAAATAAGTCTGTCACTGTTTCCACTGTTTCCCCATCTATTTGCCATAAAGTGATGGGACCCGATGCCATGATCATAGTTTTTTGAATGTTGAATTTTAAGCCAGCTTTCTCATTCTCTTCTTTCACTTCATCAAGAGGCTGTTCAATTCCTCTGCACTTTCTGCCATAAGGGCAATGTTATCTGCATATCTGAGGTTATTGATATTTCTCCTGGCATTCTTGATTCCAGCTTGTGTTTCATCCAGCCTGCCATTTCGCATGATGTTCTCTGCATAGAAATTAAATAAGCAGGATGACAACAAACAGTCTTGACATACTCCTTTCCCAATTTTCAACCAGTCCATTGTTCCATGTCTGGTTCTAACTGTTGCTTCTTGACCTGCATACAGATTTCTCAGGAGGCAGGTTAAGGTGGTCTGGTATTCCTATTTCTGAGAATTTTCCAGTTTGTTGTGATCCACACAGTCAAAAGCTTTAGCATAGTCAATAAAGCAGAAGTAGATGTGTTTCTGGAATTCTCTTGCTTTTTCTATGATCCAGCAGATGTTGGCAATTTGATCTCGAGTTCCTCTGCCTTTTCTAAATCCAGCTTGAACATCTGGAAGTTCATGGCTCAAGTACTCCTGGAGCCTCACTTGAAGAATTTTCAGCATTACTTTACTAGCGTGTAAAATGAGTGCAATAGTGCAGTAATTTGAACATTCTTTGCATTGCCTTTCTTTGGGATGGGAATGAAAACTGACCTTTTCCAGTTCTGTAGCCACTGATGAGTCTTCCAAATTTGCTGGCATATTGAGTGCAACACTTTCCCAGCAACATCTTCCAGGATTTGAAAGAGATGAGCTGGAATTCTATCACCTCCACTGGCTTGGTTTGTAGTGATGCTTCCTAAGGCCCATTTGACTTCACACTCCAAGATGTATATCTCTAGGTGAGTGTGAGTGATCATACCACCCTGGTTATCTGGGTCATTAAGATTTTTTTGAATAGTTCTTCTGTGTATTCTTGCCATTGCTTCTTAGTATCTTTACTTCTGTTAGGTTCATAGCTTTTCTGTCCTTTCAGTTCAGTTGCTCAGTCGTGTCCGGCTCTTTGGGACCCCATGAACTGCAGCACGCTAGGCCTCCCTGTCGATCATCAACTCCCGGAGTTTACCCAAACCCATGTCCATTGAGTTGGTGATGCCATCCAACCATCTCTTCCTCTGTCGTCCCCTTCTTCTCCTACCCTCAATTTTTCCCAGCATCAGGGTCTTTTCAAATGAGTCAGCTCTTTGTTTCAGGTGGCCAAAGTATTGGAGTTTCACCTTCAACATCAATCCTTCCAATGAACACCCAGGACTGATCTCCTTTAGGATGGACTGGTTGGATCTCCTTGCAGTCCAAGGGACTCTCAAGAGTCTTCTCCAACACCACAGTTCAAAAGCATCAATTCTTCTGTGCTCAGCTTTCTTTATACTCCAACTTTCACATCCATACATGACCACTGGAAAAACCATAGCCTTGACTAGACAGACCTTTGTCGGCAAAGTAATGTCTCTGCTTTTTAATATGCTATCTAGGTTGGTCATAACTTTCCTTCCAAGGAGTAGGCGTCTTTTAATTTCATGGTTGCAATCACCATCTGCAGTGACTTTGGAGCTCAAAAAAATAAAGTCTGACACTGTTTCCACTGTTTCCCCATCTATTTCCCATGAAGTGATGGGACCGGATGCCATGATCTTAGTTTTCTGATATGTTGAGATTTAAGCCAACTTTTTCACTCTCCTCTTTCACTTTCATCAAGACACTCTTTAGTACTTCACTTTCTTCCATAAGGGTGCTGTCATCTGCATATCTGAGGTTATTGATATTTCTCCCAGCAATCTTTGATTCCACCTTGTGCTTCCTCCAGCCTGGCGTTTCTCATGATGTACTCTGCATATAAGTTAATAAGTATGGTGACAATATACAGCCTTGATGTACTCCTTTTTCTATTTGGAACCAGTCTGTTGTTCCATGTCCAGTTCTAACTGTTGCTTCCTGACCTGCATACAGATTTCTGAAGAAGCAGGTCAGGTGGTCTGGTATTCCCATTTCTTTCAGAATTTTCCACAGTTTATTGTGATCCACACAGTCAAAGCATTTGGCATAGTCAATAAAGCAGATATAGATGTTTTTCTGGAACTCTCTTGCTTTTTCAATGATCCAGTGGATGTTGGCAATTTGATCTCTGGTTCCTCTGCCTTTTCTAAAACCAGCTTGAACATCTGGAAGTTCATGGTTCACGTATTGCTGAAGCCTGGCTTGGAGAATTTTGAGCATTACTTTACTAGCGTGTGAGATGAATGCAATTGTGTGGTAGTCTGGGCATTCTTTGGCATTGCCTTTTTTTGGGATTGGAATGAAAACGGACATTTTCCTGTCCTGTGGCCACTGCAGAGTTTTCCAAATTTGCTGGCATACTGAGTGCAGCACTTTCACAGCACCATCTTTCAGGATTTGA
Organism: Giraffa tippelskirchi; assembly: GCF_054371585.1. Lineage (NCBI taxonomy): Eukaryota > Metazoa > Chordata > Mammalia > Artiodactyla > Giraffidae > Giraffa > Giraffa tippelskirchi. The sequence continues at coordinate 138,858,389 of NC_137281.1, read as the reverse complement.
AATAGTTCAACTGGAATTCCATCTCCTCCACTAGCTTTGTTCGTAGTGATGCTTCCTAAGGCCCACTTGACTTCACATTCCAGGATGTCTGGCTCTAGGTGAGTGATCACACCATCGTCATTATCTGGGCCATGAAGATCTTTTTGGTACAGGTCTTCTGTGTATTCTTGCCACCTCTTCTTAATATCTTCTGCTTCTGTTAGGTCCATACCATTTCTGTCCTTTAATGAGCCCATCTTTGCATAAAACGTTCCCTTGGTATTTCTAATTTTCTTAAAGAGATCTCTAGTCTTTCCTATTCTGTTGTTTTCCTCTATTTCTTTGCATTGGTCGCTGAGGAAGGCTTTCTTATCTCTCCTTGCTATTCTTTGGAACTCTGCATTCAAACGGGTATATCTTTTCTTCTCTCCTTTGCTTTTTCTTCCCTTCTTTTCACAGCTATTTGTAAGCTATTTGTATTTCTGTCCTTTATTGCACCCGTTTTTGCATGAAATGTTCCCTTAATATCTCTAATTTTCTTGAAGAGATCTCTAGTCTTCCCTATCCTATTGTTTTCCTATATTTCTTTGCATTGATCACTTAGGAAGGCTTTCTTAACTATCAGATCCAATCCCTTGAATATTTTTCTCACTTCCACTGTATAATTGTAAGGGATTTGATTTAGGTCATACCTGGATGGCATACCCACTTTGTTCAATTTAAGTTTGACTTTTGCAATAAGGAGTTTATGATCTGAGCCATAGTCAGCTCCTGGTCTTATTTTTGCTGACTGTATAGAGCTTCTCCGTCTTTGCTGCAAAGAATAGAATCATTCCAATTTCAGTATTGACCATCTGGTGATGTCCATGTGTAGAATCGTCTCTTGTGTTGTTGGAAGAGGGTGTTTGCTATGACCAGTGTGTTCTCTCGCAAAACTCTGCAAGCCTTTGCCCTGCTTCAAATTTTTACTCTAAGGCCAAACTTGCCTGTTACTCCAGATATCTCTTGACTTCCTACTTTTGCATTCCAGTCGTCTATGATGAAAAGGACATCTTTTTTTGGTGTTAGTTCTAAAAGGTCTTGTAGGTCCTCATAGAGCCATTCAACTTCAGCTCTTCAGCATTAGTGGTTGGGGCATAGACTTGGATTACTGTGATATTGAATGGCTTGTCTTGGAAATGAACAGAGATCATTTTGTCGTTTTTGAGATTGCACCCAAGTACTGCATTTTGGACTTCTTTGTTGACTATGAGGGCTGCTCCATTCCTACTAAGGGATTCTTGCCCACAGTAGTAGATATAATGGTCATCTGAATTAAATTTGCCCATTCTAGTCCATTTTAGTCCAGTGATTCCTAAAGTGTCAATCTTGGCATCTCCTGTTTGACTGCTTTCAATTTGCCTTGATTCATGCACCTAACACTGCAAGTTCCTATGCAATAGTGTTCTTTACATCGTCGGATTTCACTTTCATCACTAGACATATCCACAAGCGGGTGCTGTTTCCACTTTGGCTCAGCTTCTTCATTCCTTCTGGAGCTATTTCTCTGCTCTTCTCCAGTAGCATACTGGGCACCTGCCGACCTGGGGAGTTTATCTTTCAGTGTCACATCTTTCTGCCTTTTCATACTGTTCACGGGGTTCTCAAGGCAAGAATGCTGAAGTGTTTTGCCATTCCCTTCTCCAGTGGACCACGTTTTGTCAGAACTCTCCACTGGTGGCTCAGACAGTAAAAGCGTCTGCCTGCAATGTGGGAGACCCAGGTTTGATCCCTGGGTCAAGAAGATCCCCTGGGTCAAGAAGATCCCCTGGAGAAGGAAATGGCAAGCCACTCCAGTACTCTTGCCTGGAAAATTCCATGGATGGAGGAGCCTGGTGGGCTACAGTCCATGGGGTCGCAAAGAGTCGGACATGACTGAGCGACTTCACTTCACTTCCACCATGACCCATCAGTCTTGGGTGGCCCTACATGGCATCGCTCATAGTTTCACTGAGTTAGACAAGGCTGTGATCCATGTGATCAGTCTTGTTAGTTTTCTGTGATTGTGGTTTTCATTCTGTCTGACCTCTAATGGATGAGGATAAGAGGCTTGTGGAAGCTTCCTGATGGGAGGGGATCAGTTCAGTTTAGTCGCTCAGTCGTGTCCGACTCATTGCGACCCCATGAATTGCAGCACGCCAGGCCTCTCTGTCCATCACCAACTCCCGGAGTCTACTCAAACCCATGTCCATCCAGTCAGTGATGCCACCCAACCATCTCATCCTCTGTCGTCCCCTTCTCCTCCTGCCCCCAATCCTACCCAGCATTAGGGTCTTTTCCAACGAGTCAACTCTTCGCATGAGGTGGCCAAAGTATTGGAGTTTCAGCTTCAACATCAGTCCTTCCAATGAACACCCAGGATTGATCTCCTTTAGGATGGATTGATTGGATCTCCTTGCAGTCCAAGGGACTCTCAATAGGGATGGCTAGGGGGAAAACTGGGTCTTACTCTTGTGGGTAGGGCCATACTTACAGTAAACCTTTAATCCAATTTCCTGCTAAGGGGTGTGGTTGAAGCTGAGCTCAGAAGAATTGATGCTTTTGAACTGTGGTGCTGGAGAAGACTCTTGAGAGTCCCTTAGACTGCAAGGAGATTCAACCAGTCAATTCTAAAGGAAATCAACCCTTAATATTCATTGGAAAGATTGATGCTGAAGCTGAAGCTCCAATACTTTGGCCACCTCATATGAAGAGCCAACTCATCAGAAATGACCCTGATGCTGGGAAAAATTGAAGGCAGGAGGAGAAGGGGAAAATAGAGGATGAGAAGGTTGGATGGCATCACCGACTCAATGGACATAAGTTTGAGCAAGCTCCAGAGATGGTGAAGGACAGGGAGGCCTGGCACGCTGCAGTCCACGAGGTCACCGAGTCGGACACAACTGACTGAACAACAATACAGCACAATGTATTTTTTGCCACATGCTTTTTTCTTCTTGGAAATAGAGATTTCCTAGAATATCTTTTCAAGGCCAAATAACTTGCTAACGTGCTATAAATTTAACATATAAACATGCATGAATTTATGTAATGATGGGATATCAGGATAATTTTCACAATTCACTGAATTATCTCACTGAATTGAAAAGGTAAGTATTCAATCCATTATTAAAAACAGTTTGACTTGAGAAGCAGAAAAAATATGCTCGTGGAATATGGAATATAAAAGTAAGAAAGGCAAGGATGATGGATAAAGTGATATATTCTACAAGCAGTTCGAGGTTTTTGATAGTATTCAATCTGTTTAATGTACTAGAAAAATAATGCATTTAATGTTCAAATTCAATTACTATTTCCAATCAAGGAACTTTTTAGCATCAAAGGACCTGCTTGCTCATATACTTTCATTAAAATTTCTTTTGAAACTAAACAATTAGATTTTAAAATAAAAGAAAGAAAAATAACTGAATAAATGTATATTTTCCTCTTTGCCCTTGTAAATAATAGATATTATATCATATTGGTGACTCAGTAGATGGTACTGTTCTCATTAAATCAAAATGGATCTAATACAAAAAACAGGGCACCCAATCTTAACCAACACTAATGTACTTTAACCAAAAATATAAAACAGCATCCTGAACATCTGTATTAATTGATGCATTGAACCAATCAAATCTTAAATATAGTGAATGATTATTTACAAAACATTTACTTCTTTCCAACGGAGGAGCCTGGTAGGCTACAGTCCATGGGGGTCACAAAGAGTTGGACATGACTGAGCAACTTCATTTTCACTTTTTTCTTTAATGCAGTTTAACTAGAATTCTATAAATTTTCTTTTGCAAATATTAATGAGTTATCTAATAACACCTCTACTGAAAAATAAATAGACTGTCTTTCTTATAATTAAAATGTGAAATAACAGTACTTTCTATTTCTTCCCTGGTGGCTCAGACACTAAAGTGTCTGCCTGTGATGCAGAAGACCCGGGTTCAATCCCTGGGTCGGGAAGATCTGCTGGAGAAGGAAATGGCAACCCACTCCAGTATTCTTGCCTGGAAAATCCCATGGACGGAGGAACCTGGTAGGCTACAGTCCATGGGGTTGCAAAGAGTTGGACACGACTGAGCGACTTCACTTTCACTTTCTTTCTATTTCTTTTAACAGTGTGAGTTAAAAATAAGATAATATTAGAGAACAATGTTTTCAAAATTTCAGCTAGACTGCCATTATCAAGTTGTGAATGTACAGTTACAAATATTTTCTTCTCAAACATCACCCACTGCACTCTTTGTTTACTGACTGGCATAATTTACCTAACTTCCTCTGAATTAGCTACTGAAACTTAAGCTTCTTATTGCAAGACAGTACATCTTACACCTTATATAGATCCCACAGTGCTTAGTACATGAACATACACATAGTGACCCTCAAAAAACACCTACTGAACATAGGCACAAAATAAACCACTAAACATACTATTCAGCAACAAAATGTATTCCATGTTTACTGAGTGGGGTATCTATCAATTGGACTTTCCAGATTGCTCAATTGGTAAGGAATCAGCTACCAATGCAGGAGATGCAAGAGATGTAAGTCTGATCCTTGGGTCAGGAAGATCCCCTAGAGTAGGAAACAGTAACTCGCTCCAGTATTCTTGCCTGGAAAATTCCATGGACAGAGGAGCCCAGTGGTCTACGGTCCATGATATTACAAACAGTCGGACATGACTGAACACACACACACACACACACACACACACACACACATACAGCAATTTACAAATGCAACAAAAGTAATACCAATAAAAACCTATTACCCAGATTAGGAATTTAACTATGAGTTTTTATATCTGAGTTATGAGGCGATGTGATTATTTCCATAGTTACATAAAGGAAATGATCCACATAACGTAAACGAGGTTGTATTAATGGCCCTAGGGCACCAAAGTGATCATTTTGATTCAGTCAATCATTCAACAAATATTTTCTGGGAACCTACAATATATCAATACAATCTAACTTTACAGGAGCTAAACAAATCCCTAGGGATTTAAACAGGACTCCAAGGCAGTCCTCCTAGATTTATCAGTTCTGCATCCCACCACTTTCTCATTTTCTTGTTCTATATTTGGATAAAATAAGCCCCTGGAAGATTCCAGATGAAAGCAATTCAGCATTAAATAGTCTTAGCTATTTATCCATTGGGGTTTAGCCTCGGTTACCCTTCCAAATCAAGTAATGATATAGAGCCACTGCTGGCAAAACTGCACCACCATCCTAAGTGTCCCCTAGACTGCTAAACAAATCTAAAGATGAGATACCACCTCTAGGCTCCAATGCTCAGCTTTCTTCAATTCAGTATGTACAAGATTCCAGCTGGATTTTGCTTTAATGCATGCTTCTGTTTTCTTACAGTTCTTTATCTGAGAGTCTGAATTCATATCCAGGACTCTATTAACTGGCAAAATTTGGCTCCAAGATAATTACACCCCTTCATGACTGTTACCTGTCATGAATTTCCTGAAATGCTCTGCCCACCTGGCTGGCACTAGCTCCATTTGAAAATGCAGTGCCCAAAACACTGTTTTAAAGACAACCTAGCCTGCCACACCTTTGGTTACTTTGATCTATTCAGTTTAATTTCTAAAGTTGGCATCTACAAGCAATCTATGCTATAAAGTTCCCAAGAGGCTAAGTCTCTGTTAAGTCTCAGACTTCTTAACTGTCAACATCCCTATGTTGCCAAGAGAAACCTTGTCATTGCCCCAGAATGTGATGTCCTCTACTTTATTCTGCGAAATATGTAGGAGTCTATAAACACTCTTGGGCTTCTCTGATGTCTCAGTTGGTAAAGAATCCGCCTGCATGAAGGACACCCCGGTTCAATTCCTGGGTTGGAAAGATCTGCTGGAGAAGGGATAGGCTACCCACTCCAGTATTCTTGGGCCTCCCTTGTGGTTCATATGGTAAAGAATCCGCCTGCAATGCGGGAGACCTGGGCTCAATCCCTGGGTTGGGAAGATCCTCTGGAGAAGGGAAAGGTTACCCACTCCAGTTTTCAGGCCTGGAGAATTCCATGGAGTGTATAGTCCATGGGGTCTCAAAGAGTCGGACACAACTGAGTGACTTTTTCATAAGCACTTTTCACCCCCTAAAACTCAAAATATCTCCAGTTCAGAAAAAAAACCAATAAACAAAACCTGACTGACTACCTCCCAATGCTAGACCTGATTAAAGATCTTACAGATGAAGAAGAAATTTCCTTTCTTCAAGAAGCCCAATAGTGGGGTCAAAAGATTTCCATTAAGTTAACAGCACAGAGTCAGACATGACTGAAGCAACTGAGCAGCAGCATGGATAGTTCAGGAACCCATAAAACCTAGATTGCGAAAGAATTAGACAATAAAAAATATACTATCTGCTTACAATGTATCAGAGAAATAATTGCTACAGTTCCTTAGTATTTTTATCCCCTCATAAAAGACCCTCAGTTCAGTTGCTGAGTCGTGTCTGACTCATTGCGACCTCATGGACTGCAGCACGCCAGGCTTCCCTGTCCATCACCAACTCCCAGAGCTTACTCAAACTCATGTCCATCAGCTCTCACATCCATACATACTACATACATAGCCTTGACTAAACAGATCTTTGTTGGCAAAGTAATGTCTCTGCTTTTTAATATGCTGTCTAGGTTGGTCATAACTTCCCTTCCAAAGAGTAAGAGTTTTTTAATTTCATGGCGGCAGTCACCATCTGCAGTGATAAAAAATAAAGTCAGCCTCTCGCTGCTTCCACTATTTGCCAAGAAGTGATGCCATGATCTTAGTTTTCTGAATGCTGAGCTTTAAGTCAACTTTTTCACTCTCCTCTTTCACTTTCATCACAAAAACAGGAAAAACAAAAACAAAAAACAGGAGGCTGAGGGGACCAAAACTAAAAGCAAACCAAAAAAATCTTTGATTCTTATTTCAATGGTCATATATTTCAAAGGAACAAAGTTTAATTCTCTACAGTTAAACACCAATGAATTATAGGTGAGACTATGGTAGTGTTGCAGTAGTAAAGCAAATATCACCTTATACTTTGAAACATGGCACACACTCTTGTTTTAACACATTAGTCATAAGATTATTTAAAACTCATCTCAGTGTTCAAGTGCCTTCACAGTTTGGGACAAAAATCTTATGTTAATCAGAAGTTACATAACTTTAGCTAAAAATTTGAGAGAAACAACTCTGCATTACACACTTTTTTTCTTTTTACCACCTACACAAAAGGGAAACAAATTGTTTGGTCCTCTTAATACCTTAAATACCTCTTAATTACCTCAATAATTTAGGTAGAAATATTCTCTATCTTTAAAATATTTTAGCTCCCTAGTTTTTTATTAATTAAGAAATAATACTTGGGTTCTACGATTCCTTGTACCATCATGCAACAGCTTGAACTCTGCAGCAACAAACAAGACTAGCAAATCATAACTCTACGCAAGGTATATAAAATAAAGTCCCTGCCCTAGGAGAAAATGAATAATTTCTGCAATTTCTGTCACAGAGAAAGGTCAGAACACTTCCTCTTGCCAGAGTAGTACAGATTAGATGCAAAACTCCCATACAGGTCAACCTACTATTTTTGAGCTAACAAAACTAGTTCTCAGTAAAAGGAAGTTTTAGACAATTCTCACCTTCAGGTGGGGAAAGAAAAGTAGAGGTATTGTTTGCATTCCTTTCAGTAAGAATAAAGTGTTGGAGAAATCCTTTTCATAGGTTTCTGTTTGCTAGTATCAGTTCAGTTCAGTTCAGTTCAGTTGGTCAGTTGTGTCCGACTCTTTGCGACCCCATGAACCGCAGCACGCCAGGCTTCCCTGTCCATCACCAACTCCCGGAGCTTACCCAAACCCATGCCCATCGAGTCAGTAATGCCATCCAGCCATCTCATCCTCTGTCGTCCCCTTCTCCTCCTGCCCCCAATCCTTCCCAGTGTTATGGTCTTTTCCAATGAGTCAACTCTTCGCATGAGGTGGCCAAAGTATTGGAGTTTCAGCTTCAACATCATCCTTCTAATGAACACCCAGGACCAATCTCCTTTAGGATGGACTGGTTGGATCTTCCTGCAAGGGAGAAGATCCAAGGGACTCTCAAGAGTCTTCTCCAACACCACAGTTCAAAAGCATCAATTCTTTGGCGCTCAGCTTTCCTTATAGTCCAACTCTCACATCCATACATGACTACTGGAAAACCCATAGCATTGACTAGGCAGACCTTTGTTGGCAAAGTACTGCCAACTTTTCAATATGCTGTCTAGGTTGGTCATAACTCTCCTTCCAAGGAGTAAGCGTCTTTTAATTTCATGGCTGCAGTCACCACCTGCAGTAATTTTGGAGCCCAGAAAAATAAAGTCAGCCACTGTTTCCACTGTCTCCCCATCTATTTCCCATGAAGTGATGGGACCAGATGCCATGATCCTCGTTTTCTGAATATTGAGCTTTAAGCCAACTTTTTCACTCTCCTCTTTCACTTTCATCAAGAGGCTCCTTAGTTCTTCTTCACCTTCTGCCATAAGGGTGGTGTCATCTGCATATCTGAGGTTATTGATATTTCTCCCGGCAATCTTATGCTTCCTCCAGCCCAGTGTTTCTCATGATGTACTCTGCATATAAGTTAAAAGAGCAGGGTGACAATATACAGCCTTTACGTACTCCTTTGCCTATTTGGAACCAGTCTGTTGTTCCATGTCCAGTTCTAACTGTTGCTTCCTGACCTGCATACAGGTTTCTCAAGAGACAGGTCAGGTGGTCTGGTATTCTCATCTCTTTCAGAATTTTCCACAGTTTATTGTGATCCACACAGTCAAAGGCTTTGGCATATACTGAAATTTAAATCTCACTGTGATCAAAAGAATCAAAGTACATCCAGTCCAGAGAAAGGCACTTCCAGCAACCCTAAAAACTGTCACTCCTAGAACAAATAAGTTTCAACATCAGCCCACAGAATAAAGCAAGTTAAGAGGTCAAAAAATAATTTAGTCCAAATACAGGTTGAAAAACAGAAAAACAAGGGTACGGCCAAAGAAGAGCCAGGAATAAAGCTAAGAATGTACCATAAGTGAAAACCCATTTCTGTATGTTTTTATAGATGTGTATATTAGAAGACATCTTTTAGTATAGCCAGCTACTGGTATATGCAGAAAATGCTTTTTCTAAAAAGTTATACTGAAATTTACAATGATTACCTTTAAAGAAAGGGACAAGAGATAGAATTTCTTTTTTCATTTTCAACATTTCTATGATATACTGAATGTGTGTATATATTAAACACAAATAAATCAGAAAGTATTAGGCAGACCATGAAAAAAAGAAGCATTAGACAACCAAAACAACAAGATTAAGGCTCAAGGGTATGGAAAATACAGAGGATTACAAGTACTGAATACAAAGTGGGAGAATGGATATTTTTGTAGGAAATGGAGAGTAGGGGAAGCAGAAAGGGTAAAATACTATTTATTATATCAAAATGTTGGAAGTGTAATCAAAGCAAGTCACCCTAAGAAAAAGACTACTACGTACTTCTAATTCCTCTTTGCCTTTTCCTTCAAGTATTGGCTTGCTTTAAGATTTAAGAAAGCCACATACACTGAGACTCAAGTTCCACTTAAATAAGAGAATGACTACACTAGTGGTACCCAAGACCAATTTTCCTCTCAAGTTTTAGTCATTCTCAGTAAACTTAGAAAAGTAAATGACAATGTATTGAGTTTTTCCATAAAGCTAACTTTATTAAATTTACAGAACTTTTTTATTCAGTGACTTTCTCCTTTTTTAGATGTTCAAAAATCCTTTTACAATACAGTGGTGATAGCTGGTGATGGCTTTTTATTATGCTCTTAGCAAAACAAAAAGGTAGCACTTCTTTGTCCATCCTCCAAACTTTTCAGTACATTTCACTAGTACGTGAAATTCAAAAATTTACGAACCACTAAAGTAAATGCTAAGGACACTTATGTTTTGAGTCCAATGAAAGGTTTAAATCTCCCTGTATTTTAATAATTAACTACAATTATGTAGTAATTGCTACCTATTTCCCCAGAGGTACAAAAAGGAATAGGAACTTGAGGAATCACTAGGAAATTATTAAGAATACATGTTCACAACCTCTGAATGCTTCAAATGGAAAGTGTTAGTTGTTCAATTATGTCCAACTCTGAAACCCCAAGGAGTTAAGCCCTCTAGATTCCTTGCCCATGGAATTCTCCAGGCAAGAATACTGGAGTGGGTTGCCATTCCCTTCTCCAGGGAATCTTCTCACCCCAATGATTGAACCTGAGTCTCCTGCATTGCAGGCTGATTCTTTACCGTCTGAGCCACATGGGAAGCTTTAAATGGAACATGCACTTAATTTATTCATCAAATACTTACTATGAACTCATGCTGATAGTAATATACAACATTAATAAAAAACTTGCTAGTAGCAGAACCAAGGTTTTATTAATGGACAAGAAAAAGCAGACTGGAAATTACTAGTATTTGTGATTAGAAAGATACATACAAGTGTTCAGTCCAAAAAAAAAAAAAATGCAAGCAGTCAAGCAGAATTATCAAACTGAACTGGCCAAAGAGGTGGTAATGACCCAGTGTGTGTGAGCTCAGGTGCTCAGTCATGTCTGACTCTTTGCAACCCTATGGACTAGAGCCCGCCAGACTCCTCTGTCCATGGGATTTTCCAGGCAAGAATACTGAGGTGGGTTGCCATTTCCTCCTCCAGGGGATTTTCCCAACCCAGGAATCGAATCTGCATCTCCTGCATTGGCAGGCGTATTCTTTACCACTGAGCTATGTGGGAAGCCCCGTAATGAATCAGACATGATACCTATTACTGGATCCAAAGTACTAAAAAAAAAAAAAAAAAAAAAAGGTTTAGTCAGAAGATGTAAATAAAAATATTAGAACTGGGAGGTAAAATAAGAATATAACAAGCTTCACGAGGCTAAAGTCAAGGTATCAGCAGCATTCTATCCCGGTACCCTCTTTTAAGGACTCAAGTAATTAGACTGTGTCAACCCAATAATCCAGGATAATCTCCCCATCTTATGGTCTGTAATATTCATTTGCAAAATCCCTTTTGCTATGTGAGATAACATATTCTTAGATTCTGGGGATAGGATGTTTACACCTTTTAGTGGGGAGGTCCATCTTGGACTCTTAAGCCAGTGTGTGATAATTTGTTACAGCAGCAACTGGAAACATAATATATATTCTAGAAGTATCTTCAGCTTTATAAATTAAGATACTTCAACTTAGCCTATTTTTAGAAATAATACTCACACAAACATATATAAAGCAAAATGCTATACTAAGAATAAAATAACCTAAATTCTAGCCACAGTCTGACAGTTAAATATTTGTGTGACTTTGGGTAAACTATTTCTTCACCATTGGGTAAACTATCTCCTCATCAGTAATATGAAACTCATGAGCAATTGTTTGTTATGAAATAAATAAAAACCACAATTATAGTCAATACTATCCTAGACTCCAGAAAGCTGAGGATTAAACAGAATATACAAATAGCTATTAATATAAGATTATATTAATGAGAATAACATTACACAATTAATTCCATTTATAACAATGAATTCTATACTAAATGATATGAGCAATTAAAAGAATGACTTAAAATATGTAACAAAGCCCTTAACAGAAGGATCAAATTTCAGGGCTGAGCAAACATTTAAAGGTTGCTTTGAAAGGAAATAACAACAAAATATATATAGATCTGATGAATATCATTATCTAAGACACAGACAGTAGAATCAGATTATTTTTTTCACCCTGACACCTTCTCTTTCATTATTCAAACCAGAGAATTTCACAGAAAAAAATTGTTTTTGATCGTCAAGACTGTCTGTTGTCTTGTTTGTGTATTATTCAGTACTTTTTGTACAACAGATCAATTATAACACAGTATTTATGTCATTTCTTAAAATAAATTTTGAGTGGGAGCGAATGTTATTATGATGCTGTAGCTCCTCAGGAATCTGTAAACCTTCAGTTTTATACAGTGACACTTGCTAGCACACAGCAGTAAAGGTTACCAAAACTCGTCTACTGGAAACCTACCCCACATTAGTTTGAGAGATATCCTTTAAGAGGCGGGAAAAGCCATTTTTTTTTTTTAGGTTTTTAAAGAGAAACACTTCATTGTGAGTTTTTTTTTTTTAAGTAATTTTTTAAAAGAATTATTAAACTGCTCCTAAAATAATGATTAGATAAGACTGTTAAATGTCTCCGGTGAATACTAACTGGGCTTCCCTGGTGGCTCAGATGGTAAAGAATCTGCTTGCAAAGTGGGAGACTGGGGTTCAGTGCCTGGGCCAGGAAGGTCCCCTGGAGAATGGCTACCTACTCTGTTATTCTTGCCTGGAGAATTCCATGGACAGAGGAGCCTAGTGGGCTATATAGTTCATGGGGTTGCAAAGAGCTGGACATGACTGAGCAACTAACACAACACTTTCAGGAACTATTTTCAAACCAAAATGAGAATCAAGGGCAAGAGGATTATCACAATTTGCAATTTCACAACTATTAGCTATATTAATAACTCACATAACTGTAAAATAACCTCAGTTTGTTGGTTTTTAAATTTATTATTTTTTGGTCGCAATGCATGGCATGTGGGATTTTAGTTCCCCGACCAGGGATCCAACTCATGCCCCCTGCATTAGAAGCACAGAGTCCTAACCACTGGACCACAAGAGAAGTCCCAATAACTCAGTTTTAAGAGATTATTTTACACATAATTCTTAAGTAGGATACACTTTTAAAAGTCAAGATGGTTTCTGATGATAGCCATGTTTAAACACACTTAAATCATAGAATCCAGTGGATTCAGAAGGGGACATACAGATAATCAGAATGTGAAACCTTACTTTTCTTGCAATTTAATATTTTGGTTTTACTTGTGAGAAAATATGTAGGCTTTGAAAACTTCAAAACTATGCCTTCAAAAATCATGTAGTATGTTCCATCTTATGATTTAATGTAAAAAATGTGTCTTCTTTCCCTGAGAAATCATAATTCTGCCAATACAACTATAAACAAATTTCTAAAGATATGACATACTTTATGTAAGCAGTCATTCTATTTACAGGTGTCAAATATCTCAATCATTGTTCACTTATATCAAATGATGACTTGTATTTTAAGTGGTAATTACAAGTTGCTTTTGCATTAAAAAAAAAATTGGGGGGCTTCCCTGGTGGCTCAGAGGGGAAAGCGTCTGCCTGCAATGTGGGAGATTTGGGTTCAATCCCTGGGTCGGGAAGATCCCCTGGAGAAGGAAATGGCAACCCACTCCACTACTCTTGCCTGAAAAATTCCACAGATGGAGGAGCCTGGTAGGCTACAGTCTATGGGATCGCAAAGTGTTGCATATGACTGAACAACTTCACTTCTCAAGAATCAGGCAGCTTGCCACTACTTGCTGCAAGGTCATCTGACAGTATGTTCCATCTAATCAGCTGACAAAGCTTTCACCTAATCAGGGTAAAACAGGCTTGGCCATCCACATTCACAGAGCATTCTCCGTTGATATCTTTGCTCAGCAATCGGTAGTGTTTGTACACTATACAGCTCTAAATTGTGCAGGGAAACGTGTTATCTTGAAGCTGGAAATCTAGGCACTATGGTAAAATCAGTATATTCCTCCTGTGAAAGCTGGATAGTTGCAGCCTCAAATCAGCCAGGAAAACACACTGGGTCATGTTTCTGTTTATTGTGACAACAGCTTTGCATTAAAACATCTTTTTACCATTATATTCTCAACAAGCTTGGGAAAACATTCTACTATCTCAGTATTGATCAAACACTGCACTGTCAGTTTGTTTTTTTAATTAAGATATGTAGGAACTTCCATGGCAGTCCAGTGGTTAAGACTCCGTGCTTCCAACACTGGTGGCACGGGTTTGATCCATCCCTGGTTGGGGAACTAAGATCCCACTTGCCTTTTGGCATGGCCAAAAAAAAAACACAAGCAGGTGTGTAGAAGCCTTTGTATAGTCTGGCACCGAATGATACTATGACAGTTGCCATGAAGGAACCCCAATTTATAATGATATAAAACATATGTTAATGTAACAGTACAACAGTGCTTCTGTTATTCTTCAATGAAGTCAATGTTAAATATTCAATATATTTAATAGAAATCTATATAAACAGACTTTTAAAATTAGTTTTTAAATGCAGGCTGTTAAAATTTTGGAACCAAAAGTTAGACTTTTACTAATATCTCAAAATCTATTGACTTAAATAAAAACTAGTTTCATTCCATTTTCTCTGTGTGTGTGTATGTGTGTGCGTGCGTGCACGAGAGCCCAGTCATGTCCGACTCTGTGACCCCCTTGATTATAACCCACTAGGATCCTCTGTCCACAGGATTTTCCAGGCAAGAAAACTGGAGTGGGTTGCTATTCCCTTCTCCAAGGGGTCTTCCTGACCCAGCGATTCAACCCAAGTCATTTGTGTCTCCTGCACCAGCAGACAGCACCACTAGTGCCACCCTGGGAAGCCCATCTCATTTTCTAGATCACTATATATACCTACAAGGCATATTTCGTGGGATTACTTAAACATTCCTGATTATATTCTTCCATTTCCATTCCTGTAGTTTTTTTGCAATCCCTTCATATGAAAAATTCTGCCTTTGAAAATATTCTGCCTTGAACTTTCTATCAAAATGGTATAGTAAGGGGGACTTCCCTGGCAGACCAGTGATTAAGACTCTGTGCTTCCAATGCAAGGGGCATGGATGGGTTCAATCTCTAGTCGAGGAACTAAGATTTCACATGGCTCGCAGCACGACCCTCCCCCCACCAAAAAAAAAAAAAATGGTTTTGTGAATTTAGACTCAATGCATCAGCTCCAAACACACAGTAGTGACAGAGAAAAGAAAATTGGGAAGGGAAAAAACAAAAAAGATATTCAGCTAGGCTTAAAAAGAAAAAAACAAAACTTGAAAAATAAATAGACAAAAGATTTAAAAGATCTGAAAAGATATTTCACCAAATAGTGTGTAGGAATGGCAAATGGGCACATTTTTAAAGATGTTCAACATCATTAGTCAACAGAGAAATGCAAACCACAATGAGATACCACTACATACCTAGAAGATTGACTAAAATAAAAAATTTCGACAAGAACAAGTACTGGTGAGGATGCAGAGAAACTGGAACTCTCATACATTGTTGGGGGGACAAAAATGGCACAGCCACATGGAAAACAGTTGGGCAGTTTCTTAAAAAGTTAAACATACACTTACCATAGGTCCCATCATCCCACTCCCAGGTATTTACCCTAGAGAAACAAAAACGTATGTTCACAAAAACCTATACATGAATTTTCAGAGTTGATCTGTTAAAACAAAACACCCAAATGTTCTTCAACTGGTGAATGGATAAACAAACTACAGCACATCTGTACAATGAAATACAACTCAGTATTAAAGAGAAATGATAAATGCAACAACTTAGAAGAATCTCAAAAGCCATTAGGCAGAATGAAAGATACTACTCTAGAAAAGATTAAACAACATGCAATTCCTTTGAAATACCATTCTTGAAAAGATAAAAACTACAGTGATAAAGAATAGATCAGTTTAGTTTCAGTTCAGTCGCTCAGTTGTGTACGACTCTTTGCAACCCCATGAATCGCAGCACGCCAGGCCTCTCTGTCCATCACCAACTCCCAAAGTCTACCCAAACCCATGTCCATCGAGTCGGTGATGCCATCCAACCATCTCACCCTCTGTCATCCCCTTCTCCTCCTGCCCCCAATTCTACACAGCATCAGGGTCTTTTCCAGTGAATCAACTCCTCGCATGAGGTGGCCAAAGTACTGGAGTTTCAGCTTCAACATCAGTCCTTCCAATGAACACCCAGGATTGATCTCCTTTAGGATGGATTGATTGGATCTCCTTGCAGTCCAAGGGACTCTCAAGAGTCTTCTCCAACACCACAGTTCAAAAGCATCAATTATGCGGTGCTCAGCTTTCTTCACCGTCCAACTCGCACATCCATACATGACCACTGGAAAAACCATAGCCTTGACTAGACGGACTTTTGTTGGCAAAGTAATGTCTCTGCTTCTAAATATGCTATCTAGGTTGGCCATAACCTTCCTTCCAAGGAGTAAGTGTCTTTTAATTTCATGGCTGCAATCACCATCAGCAGTGATCTTGGAGCCCAAAAAAATAAAGTCTGACACTGTTTCCACTGTTTCCCCATCTATTTCCCATGAAGTGATGGGACCAGATGCCATGATCTTAGTTTTCTGAATGTTGAGCTTTAAGCCAACTTTTTCACTCTCCTCTTTCACTTTCATCAACAGGCTCTTTAGTTCCTCTTCACCTTCTGCCATAAGGGTGGTGTCATCTGCATATCTGAGGTTATTGATATTTCTCCCGGCAATCTTGATTCCAGCTTGTGTTTCTTCCAGCCCAGCGTTTCTCATAATGTACTCTGCATATAAGTTAAATAAGCAGGGTGACAATATACAGCCTTGACGTACTCCTTTTCCTATTGCACTCATCTCACATGCTAGTAAAGTAATGCTCAAAATTCTCCAAGCCAGGCTTCAGCAATACGTGAACCGTGAACTTCCAGATGTTCAAGCTGGTTTTAGAAAAGGCAGAGGAACCAGAGATCAAATTGCCAACATCCACTGGATCATTGAAAAAGCAAGAGAGTTCCAGAAAAACATCTATTTCTGCTTTATTGACTATGCCAAAGCCTTTGACTGTGTGGATCACAATAAACTGTGGAAAATGCTGAAAGAGATGGGAATACCAGACCATCTGACCTGTCTCTTGAGAAACCTGTACGCAGGTCAGGAAGCAACAGTTAGAACTGGACATGGAACAACAGACTGGTTCCAAATAGGAAAAAGAACAGATCAGAGGCTGCCAAAAGTTATAGGTGGGAAGAAGGTGTGACCAAAATGAGACAGCACAAGGGAGGTTTTCAGAATGATGAGATTGTTCTGTATCCTGACTATGGTCATGTCTACGTGAATTTATATATGAATTAAAATTCATAGAACAGTGCCAAAAAAGTCAATTTTATTCAACATTCATTTAAAAATAATTTATATAAAAATTGCATAAGATATTTACATACTGTATATCTGTATTTTACATTTATATTTACATACATACCTGTGTGTGTGTGTGTATACACACATAGGTGACCCTTGAACAACACAGGGTTGGGGTGCCAACCCTCTGCACAGTTGAAAATCCATGTTTAACACATAGTTGGCCCTCTGTATTCACAATTCCACATCCACAAATTCAACCAACTTCAGATCATGTAGTACTATGGTATTTACTATTGAATAAAACTCTGCATATTAAGTGGACTCACACTGTTCAAACCTGTACTGCTCAAGGGCCTAATCTATATACATTCCCCCACTCCTATCCTGTGATCTGGAATAAAATAAAAACATAAAGTGAGCCAAGCTAAAGCTACAAACCTATTGAGTTCCGTTGTATAGAAGAAAGCAGTGGCAGATAATCAGTCAGTTCCTGTAGGGTAATGGGAACTAAAGTTCTCTAGCTCTAGCAAAGACCACACCTAGACTCACTGCTTGAACTTACACCTCAAACTACTACCACACCACCACAACCCTAGCTTCTGAAAAGAAGCCTGGGAGGAAAAAATAAAACTATTATTAAACCACCACCGGAACAAAGACTTTAAAGAAACTGCAGAGTAGGAGCCTAAAAATCTGTAAAGATATTTCCTCCAGTTGTTGACTTACTCCCGAACTTCACATGCACAAAACAAAACTTCAAGAATGCCAGCAGAAACGGCAGGTGGGAAACTAAAGATCTGAGCAAAGGTTTCAGTAATCACATAATGTTGGTAAGACTGCAATTTAAGTTTAAAAAGAGCTTGATAAAGTACCCCCAGGCTTTAAGCTGAGACCTCAGAATGGCCTGGATTTAGGACTACATGGAACAAGAGCAAAAGTAGAATAGACTCGTCCTAACAAAGCCCAAACCGAATCCTCAAAAAGGCCACGGAAGATGAGTCACAGAAGAGGCATATAAGTGTTTGACAATGCAGTGTCACTCCTGTTTTCTTAAGTATAAAACTTCAAATACTTAAGACCCTACTGTATACAGTTTAAAACAGTAATTCAAATTAAGCCAGTCTATGTGTCATAATATCTAAGTATTCACATAGCTATTGCTCTGATCATTCTACTAACAAGCTACTTTACCTTCTATCCTTTCCCTTTTCTGCTTCCTATGACATGAGCTGGTAACTTTCATTCAATTTAACATAAACTAAGTCAACCTCATGAAATTTCATTAGTTTAGCTGTCTTGCTAACTCATTCATTTTCCTAATTTCCATCAGATTAGATAAAATCACCTCAGACACAAGAAGATAAACAGATAATAGGCCAGTCTATTTACTTAACATCTCTGGAAAGAGGTACCCTCTCTTAAGTCCAAATGGCTATAGCTGGAAAGACTGGTATTAAGAGATACATAATGCACACCTGCCTCAGCATACCACTTGGCAGAGGATTTAATAGTACAGAGGCTGTATTTTTTTAGAAAGATATGGGTAGAAAGGCACTTAACAACATCTTGAGGTTTAACAACTCTCAAACATATTTGGGCTCCGCGACATCTTTTTAAACTATTCAACGTGTATTGACCATCAACTCAGTTCAGTTCAGTTCAGTTCAGTCATTCAGTAGTGCCCAACTCTTTGCGACTCTATGGACTGCAGCAAGCCAGGCCTCCCTGTCCGTTACCAACTTCTGGGGTTGACTCAAACTCATGTCCATTGAGTCAGTGATGCCATCCAACCATCTCATCCTCTGTCATTCCCTTCTCCTCTGCCTTCAATCTTTCCCAGCATTAGGGTCTTTTCCAGTGAGTCAGTTCTTTGCATCAGGAGGCCAAAGTATTGGAGCTTCAGTTTCAGCATCAGTACTTTCAATGAATACTCAGGACTGATTTCGTTTAGGATGGACTGGTTTAATCTCCTTGCTGCCCAAGGGACTCTCAAGAGTCTTCTCCAACATCACAGTTCAAAAGCATCAATTCTTCGGCACTCAGCCTTCTTTACAGTCCAACTCTCACATCCATACATGACTACTGGAAAAACCATAGCCTTGACTAGAAGGATCTTTGTTGGCAAAGTAATGTCTCTGCTTTTTAATATGCTGTCTAGATTGGTCAGAACGTTTTTTCCAAGGAGTAAGCGTCCTAATTTCATGGCTGCAGTCACCATCTGCAGTGATTTTAGAGCCCCCCAAAATTAAGTTTCTCACTGTTTCCCCATCTATTTGCCATGAAATGATGTGACCAGATGCCAAATCTTACTTTTCTGAATATTGAGTTTTAAGCTAACTTTTTCACTCTCCTCTTTCAATTTCATCAAGAGGCTCTTGAGTTCTTCTTCACTTTCTGCCATAAGGGTGGTGTCATCTGCATATCTGAGGTTATTGATTTTTTCCCCCAGTAATCTTGATTTCAGCTTGTGCTTCATCCAGCATAGCATTTCTCATGATGTACTTTGCATATAAGTTAAAGAAGCAGGGTGACAATATACAGTACAGGCTTGACATACTCCTTTCCCTATTTGGAACCAGTCTGTTGTTCCATGTCTGGTTCTAATTGTTGCATCCTGACCTGCATACAGATTTCTCAAGAGACAGGTCAGGTGGTCTGGTATTCCCATCTCTTGAATAATTTTCCAGTTTGTGGTGATCCACACAGTCAAAGGCTTTGGCATAGTCAACAAAGCAGAAGTAGATGTTTTCTTGGAACTCTCTTGCTTTTTCGATAATCCAATGGATGTTGGCAATTTGATCTCTGGTCCCTCTCTCTTTTCTAAATCCAGCTTGAACATCTGGAAGTTCATGGTTCATGGATTGCTGAAGCCTGGCTTGGAGAATTTTGAGTATTACTTTACTAGCGTGTGAGATGAATGCATTTGTCCAGTAGTTTGAGCATTCTTTGGCATTGCCTTTCTTTGGGACTGGAATGAAAACTGGCATTTTCCAGTCCTGTGGCCAATGCTGAGGTTTCCAAATTTGCTGGCATATTGAGTGCAATACTTTCACAGCATTATCTTTTAGGATTTGAAATAGCTCAACTGGAATTTCATCACCTTTACTAGCTTTGTTCATAGTGATGCTTACTAAGGTCCACTTGATTTCGCATTCCACGATGTCTCGCTCTAGGTTGGTGATCACACCATCATGATTATCTGGGTCGTGAAGATTTTTGTACAGTTCTTCTGTGTATTCTTGCCACCTCTTCTTAATATCTTCTGCTTCTGTTAGGTCCAATCCATTTCTGTCCTTTACTGAGCCTATTTTTGCATGAAATGTTCCCTTGGTATCTCTAGTTTTCTTGAAGAGATCTCTAGTCTTTCCCTTTCTATTGCTTTGCGGTATTTTTTTTGCACTGATCACTGAGGAAGGCTTTCTTACCTCTCCTTGCTATTCTTTGGAAGTCTGCATTCAAATGGGTATATCTTCCTTTTCTCCTTTGCTTTTTGCTTCTCTTCTGTTCACAGCTATTTGTAAGGCCTCCTCAGACAGTCATTTTGCTTTTTTGCATTTCTTTTTTGGGGGGATGGTCTTTATCTATGTCACAAACCTCCATCCATAGTTCATTAGGCACTCCTCTCTCAGATCTAATCCCTTGAATCTATTTCTCACTTCCACTGTATAATCGGAATGGGTTTGATTTAGGTCATACCTGAATCATATACTGGTTTTCCCTACTTTCTTCAACTTAAGTCTGAATTTGGAAATAAGGAGTTCATGATCTGAGCCACAGTCCACTCCCAGTCTTGTTTCTGCTGACTATATAGAGCTTCTCCATCTTTGGCTCCAAAGACCATCAACTACATGTGTAATACTATGCTATATGGCAAATAACTGCTTAAAAGAGGGTTTCCATACTTAAGAAGTACACAACATCATGGTCAAACAACATTTATACACATAAAACATTTAAATAATAAATACAAGATAAAAGATGATTAAATGCCAAGATGAATAGAAACCATTGAAAGTGGGGGTAAAAAAGGTCATATGGTATTAGGTTTGTGCAAAAGAAACTACAGTTTTGCACTGTTGAACTTTGCCATTTGACACTGCGATACATTCTTAAACAAATATGGTAGTGGTATACATCATATTAATGCACATTTCTCGCTTTATGTTGTTTGCCAAGGACTTATTACTTGCTATTTATTTTATATTTATTTTATACCACAGAAATGATGTTAGACAAAAACCAAATTCAAACAATTTTCTTATTCGAGTTCAAAATGCGTCATAAACCAGCCAAGACAACTTGCAACACCAACAACGCATTTGCTTCAGGAACTGGTAAAGAATGTACAGTGCAGTGGTGGTTCAAGAAGTTTTGCAAAAGAGACAAAAGTCCCGAAGATGACAAGCAAAGTGGCCAGCCATTGGAAGTGGACAAGGACCAACTGAGAGGATCATCAAAGCTGATCCTCTTAAAACTACATGAGAAGTTGCTGAAGAACTTGACGTCTACCATTCTATGGTCATTCGGCATTTGAAACAAATTGCCAAGGTAAAGAAGCTTGATTAAGTTGGGTGCCTCATGAGCTGACCAAAAATCATCATTCTGAAGTGTCGTCTTTTATTATTCCACACAACGACAATGAACCATTTCTCGATTGGATTGTGACATGTGACAACAAGTGAATTTTGTACCACAACCAGTGACGACCAGCTCAGTGGCTGGACAGGAAAAAGCCCCAAAAGTGAAAGTGAAGTGTTAGTCACTCAGTCACGTCCAACTCTTTGCAACCCCATGGACTGCAGCCCACCAGGCTCCTCTGTCCATGGAATTCTCCAGGCAAGAATACTAGAGTGGGTTTCCATTCCCTTCTCCAAGGGATCTTCCCATCCCAGGGATCAAACTCAGGCCTCCCTGCATTGCAGGCAGATTCCTGACGTTCTGAGTCACCAGTGGAGCCACAAGAAGCTCCAAAGCACTTCCCAAAGCCAAACCTGGACCAAACAAAGGTCATGGTCACTGTTTGGTAGTCTGCTGCCCATCTAATCCACTACAGTTTTCTGAATCCTGGCAAGACCATCACATCTGAGAAGTACACTCGGCAAATCCATGAGATGCATGGAATACTGCAACATTTGCAGCTGGCATTGGTCAACAGAATGGGCCCAATTCTCCACGAAAAACGCCCAATGGCAAGTTGCACAACCAACACTTCAAAAGTTGAACGAATTGGGCTATGAAGTTTTGCCTCATCTGTCATATTCATATGACCTCTCACCAACCTCACTTCTACAAGCTTCTTGACAACTTTTTGCAGGGAAAATGCTTTCACAATCAGTAGGAGGCAGAAAAAGGTTTCCAAGAGTTCAATGAATCCCAAAGCATAGATTTTTAAGCTACAGAAATAAACATTTCTTATTGGCAAAAATGTGTTGATTGTAATGGTTCCTATTTTGATTAATAAAGATGTGCTTGAGCCTAGTTATGATTTAAAATTCACAATCTAAAACCGCAATTACGTTTGCACCAACCTAATAATTTTAGGTACACATTACATAAAAATGCTTTAGCTATTACCTGTCCATTCAGTTCAGTTCAGTCACTCAGTCATGTCCAACTCTTTGCAACCCCATGGACTGCAGCACGCCAGGCCTCCCTGTCCATCACCAACTCCCGGAGTTTATTCAAATTCATATCCATTTAGTCGGTGATGCCATCCAACCATCTCATCCTCTGTTGTCCCCTTCTCCTTCCGCCTTCAGTCTTTCCCAGCATCAGGGTCTTTTCAAATGAGTCAGTTCTTCGCATCAGGAGGCCAAAGTATTGGAGTTTCAGCTTCAGCATCAGTCCTTCCAATGAATATTCAGGACTGATTTCCTTTAGGATGGTTAACACTAAGTTAATGTTCATGAAGGAGACTAAGGAGAAATTCCAAATACTACAACAAACCCCAAATTATGAGGATAAAAGTTTTACTTCAGAGTATTTTATGCGGGCTTATTATAATGATAATTATTTGGTAGTAGTTAGCACAAAAATAAATCCATCTCTCTAAGTACTTTTTCAAAAGAATGATTCTTTTTAAAATTGTATGCATTTATTCATGCAATAAATATTTATTAAACATCTAACATATGCCAGACACTGTAATAGATGCTAGGGAGATAACAGTGATAAACAACATACACATTTGTGAAACAGTCACTTCATTTCCTATTATTAAACACCTATGAATCATATCAATATAGGAAAGAAAATGAAAACTATTATTTGATAGTATTATAGAACTTGATACAATTTAGGTAAATGTGTGTATATAGATAAATGTACATATATATATTTGATGCAATATACCAAATGTGTAATACACTATTCTATGTAGCCTACCATATGTTCACAATCTGCTACAGAGATTTTATTTTGTGACATAATAAAAAACATTAGGTGCTTATGCTACTACTATCTTCTGGTTTTGTTTTCTGTTTTAGTGTTAGTCACTCAGTCGTATCTGACTCTTTGTAAACCTTGGACTGTAGCCCACCAGGCTCCTGTGTCCATGGAATTCTCCAGGCAAGAATACTGGAGTGGGTAACCATTCCCTTCTCCTGGGGACCTTCCGGATCCAGGTATCAAACCGAGGTCTCCTGAATTGCAGGCAGATTCTTTACCGTCTGAGTCACCAGGGAAGCCCCATGTTTTTGAACTAGTGACTTGTTTATTCTTCAAATTCTGAATTTACCTTTGTTCCAGTATTTTAAATCTATACATTAATATTTGCCAAGAATTGGCTGAAAACTATTGAAACCTTTACATTGTACCATGTATGTATTGTACTACATGTATTACATTGTAATTACATCCTCTATTGTCCCCTTCTCCTCCTGCCTTCAATACATGTAACACATGTACTACATTGTATTTTTGCTTAACAATCTGCATTAGAAATATCTTTCACCTATCTGTTCAACTCAGTGTGAATGAAATCCTTATAAACCTACTTTCAAAGAATGAAAATGAAGTTATTAGGATCAATTCTAAAGTCTATTCAGGAACTAAAAGTCCATGATTTCCTAACTGTGCAACTGACAGTATAAGAGCAAAACACAGGTGAAATCTAATAAATTACTGGGACCTATACGTAATTTAAAACATCATTAAAGTGATAGCCCTACTTGTCCCCCTGGCCATTCTACAGAACATAACCCTAATCTCATTTCTGCTGTCTCTGCCCTTGATTGCTGCTGCTGCTGCTGCTAAGTCGCTTCAGTTGTGTCCGACTCTGTGCGACCCCACAGACAGCAGCCCACCAGGCTCCCCCGCCCCTGGGATTCTCCAGGCAAGAACACTGGAGTGGGTTGCCATTTCCTTCTCCAATGCATGAAAGTGAAAGTGAAGTCGCTCAGTCATGTCCGACTCTTAGATACCCCATGGACTGTAGCCTACCAGGCTCCTCCGTCCATGGGATTGTCCAGGCAAGAGTACTGGAGTGGGGTGCCATTGCCTTCTCCGCTGCCCTTGATTACACACATCCATTCTGGCATAAATTGTAAATTCATGTGGTTTTTAAAGAATAAAACCCAGTCAGGAAAGTAAAAATATCCCAAAATGTATAATAAACTTTCAGATAAGGAGTCAAATATTTTAATTTGCAATAAGCTATATCTAGTACTACTTTGTAATCAAGATGAAATGAAATAAGAGGGCAAAGGAACTATCCATATAAAAGTCAACAATTGAGATTAGCTGAAAAGCTAACTAAATGGAAAACATTAAACCTAGAAATTTTAGAACTTAGAAGTACTCTAATTGAAATTACAATGCTACTGGATGGGGTTTAACAATATACTAGAGGTGGTAGAAGTTGAAGAACAATTATTAATACTACCCAACCTTGCAGAGAGGAAAAAAACTGAAGAAAATTATTAAGCTTCAGGGACCATGAACATTATCAAATGATCTAAAATATTTATAATTGTGTTCTCACTGGAGAAGACAATGAGACTGGGGGAAAAGCAATATTTGAAAAATAAATGGCTGAAAACTTCCCAAATATGATGAAAAACACCAATTTTAACAAGTATAGCTGATCCCTGATGGCTCAGACCATAAAGAATCTGCCTGCAATGTAGGAAATCCAGGTTTGATCTCTGAGTCAGGAAGACGCCCTGGAGAAGGGAATGGCTTACCCACTCCAGTATTCTTGCCTTGAGAATTCCACGGACAGAGGAGCCTGGCAGGGTACAGTCCATAAGATGCAAATAATTGGACAAAACTGAGCAACTAACACTTTCACTTTTTTCACAGCTAATCTCAACCAGGATAAATATAAATGGAATCACATCTAGGCATATCATAGTCAAATTGATAAAAACCAAACATAAAGATAAAATCTTGAATGCAACCAGAGAAGGGAGAAAGGGGAGAGAGAAGACACATCATGTACAAAGAAACCACAATAAGAGTGACTACCAACTTCTCATTGGAGGTCAGAAGAAACAGAATAACATCTTTAAAGTACTTGGAGGGGGCACGTAGTAGCAACCTAAAATTTTATATTCAGTAAAAAATATCCTTCACAAATGAGGGTGAAAAAAGACATTTCCAGCTAAACAAAAGCTGAGAGAATAAATACTTGCCATTAGATCTGCAGTATAAGAAATTCCAAAGGATATCTCTCAGGTCAAAAAGAAAGAATACAAAGTGGATACTCGGATCTAAAGAAAGGAACAAAGAGTACCAGAAGCGGTAAATGAGTGGGAAAACAAAGACTGTGTTTTCTTTCTTAGTACTGAAAAGTTAAATAACTGTTTAATGTAAAATACAGCAGCATAGGGTAAAGTGGGGTTCAAAAAATACATAGAAGTAAAATAATGAAAAATTTCAGAAAGTTCCAAAAATCAATGCTTAAGTTTGCCATGTGCCAGTAATTATTTACAAAGCATTTAAATTATTTTTACAGCTATTTACACAGCATTCAAACTGTATAGGTTATTATAAATAATCTAGAAATGATTTAAGTGTGTATTGCAAAGATGCTCATAGGATATACCCAAATCCTATAACATTTTATACAAGGAACTTGAGTGATTACATATGTTAGTATGGGGGTGGTCGTGGAACCAACCTTCCTTGGATACCAAGGATAACTGTATCTTGTAGTAAGGTCTTACACTGGAAAACTGGAAACAGGAAACAAGCTGGGTGAGGTGGATAATAAGAGAGAGAGAGTGAAGTAGGAAGTGTGAGATATGAAATATGAGAACTTTCCGAGAAGATGGAAGTATTCTTATCTAGCTTGCAATTATATGGAAAGAAATTAGGAAAGCAAATAGTTTCCGGGTATGTAAGTGAGTCAGGCATTAATGAGTAAATAAACGTTGAGAAGAATGAAAGGGAGATATCTACGATTACTTCAAGTTTTCTTGGTTACAGAGCTATCAGTTTCCCTTAACCACACTGTGGGATACAGTAAAAGAAGTTTTCAAGCATAAAGGCTGTGAGTCTTGTTCTGGGCATGCAGAGGATGCCCAGAGGATAATCAAGTGGAAAAGATAATAGGGAATGTGATGTAAGAATGTGGAGGTGAACAACTTTATAGCTTAAGGCTTAGATACAAGGCAAGAACATAAGTGGTAGTTAAAGTAATAAGTGTAGAAAAGGTTATGCAAAAGTAATATCTAAAGAAAGATGGACTAAGGGCCAGGGATAGAGTTCCAATAAACACACGTAGTCAATACAAAGGAAGAAAAACACCTTAAAGAATGAGAAGTAGCCATAAAGATAGGTGAAAAACAGGGAAAAGGGAGAAGAGAATGGCAAACCACTTGAGTTTTCTTGCCTTGAGAACCCCATGAACAGTACAAAAAGGCAAAAAGTTGTGACACTGAAAGATAAACTCCCCAGGTCGGTAGGTTCTCAATATGCTACTGGAAAAGAGCAGAGAAATAGCTCCAGAAGGAATGAAGAGGCTGAGCCAAAGTGGAAACAACACCCAGCTGTGGATGTGACTGGTGATGGAAGTAAAGTTTGATGCTGTAAAGAGCAATATTGCATAAGAACCTGGAATGTTAGGTCCATGAATCAGGGCAAATTGGAAGCAGTCAAACAGGAAATGGCAAGAGTGAACATTGATATTTTAGCAATCAGAGAACTAAAATGGACTGGAATGGGTGAATTTAACTCAGATGACCATTATTTCCACTACTGTGGGCAAGAATCCCTTAGAAGAAATGGAGTAACCATCGTAGTCAACAAAAGAGTCCGAAATGCAGTACTTGGAGGCAGTCTCAAAAACGACACAATGATACCTGCTCATTTCCAAGGCAAACCATTCAATATCACACTAATCCAAGTCTATGCCCTGACCAGTAATGCTGAAGAAGCTGAAGTTGAATGGTTCTTTGAAGACCTAAAAGACCTTCTGGAACTAACACCCAAAAAAGATGTCCTTTTCATTACAGGGGGCTGGAATGCAAAAGTAGGAAGTCAAGAAATACCTGGAGTAACAGGCAAATTTAGCCTTGAAGTACAGAATGAAGCAGGGCAAAAGCTAATAGAGTCTTGACAAGAGAATGCACTGGTCATAGCAAACACCCTCTTCTGACAACACAAGAGAAGACTCTACACATAGACATCACCAGATGCTCAATACTGAAATCAGATTGATTTTATTCTTTGCAGGCAAAGATGGAGAAGCTCTATATAGTCAGCAAAAAACAAGACCGGGAGGTGATGGTGGCACAGATCATGAACTCCTTATTGCCAAATTCAGACTTAAATTGAAGAAAGTAGGGAAAACCAGTACACCATTCGGATATGACCTATATCAAACCCCTTCCAATTATACAGTGGAAGTGAGAAATAGATTCAAGGGATTAGATCTGATAGACAGAGTGCCTGAAGAACTATGGACAAAGGTTCCTGGCGCTGTACAAGAGGCAGTGATCAAGACCATCTCCAAGAAAAAGAAATGTAAAAAGGCAAAATGGTTGTCTGAGGAGGCCTTACAAATAGCTGAGAAAAGAAGAGAAGCGAAAGGCAAAAGAGAAAAGGAAAGGTATACCCATTTGAATGCAGAGTTCCAAAGAATAGCAAGGAGAGATGAAAAAGCCTTCCTCAGTGATCAATACAAAGAAATAAAGGAAAACAATAGAATGGGAAAGTCTAGTGATCTCTTCAAGAAAATTAGAGATACCAATGGAACATTTCCTAGTGATTTCCCTGGTGGCTCAGCGGTAAGGCATCTGCCTACAATGCGGGAGACCTGGGTTCGATCCCTGGGTTGGGAAGATCCTCTGGAGAAGGAAATGGCAACCAGCTCCAGTACTCTTGCCTGGAAAATCCCATGGATGGAGCAGCATGGTAGGCTACAGTCCATGCGGTCACAAAGAGTTGGACACGACTAAGCACCTGCACTTCAAGGGAACATTTCATGCAAACATTTCTGCCCATACAGAAATGGTATGAACCTAAAAGAAGCAGAAGATGTTAAGAAGTAAGTGGCAAGAATACACAGAAGAACTATACAAAGAAAGATCTTCACAACCCAGATAATCATGATGGTGTGATCACCAACCTAGAGCCAGACATCCTGGAATGTGAAGTCAAGTGGGCCTTAGGAAGCATCACTAAGAACAAAGCTAGTAGAGGTGATGGAATTCCAGTTGAGCTATTTCAAATCCTAAAAGATGATGCTGTGAAAGCGCTGCACTCAATGTGCCAGCAAATTTGGAAAACTCTGCAGTGGCAACAGGATGGGAAAAGGTCAGTTTTCATTCCCATCTCAAAGCAAGGCAATGCCAAAGAATGTTCAAACTACCACATAATTGCACTCATCTCACATGCTACTAAAGTAATGCTCAAAATTCTCCAAGCCAGACTTCAGCAATCCGTGAACAGTGAACTTCCAGATGTTCAAGCTGGATTTAGAAAAGGCAGAGGAACCAGAGATCAAATTGCCAACATCCGATGGATCATCGAAAAAGCAAGAGAGTTCCAGAAAAACATCTACTTTTGATTTATTGACTATGCCAAAGCCTTTGACTCTGTGGACCACAACAAATTCTGGAAAATTCTTCAAGAGATGGGAATACCAGACCACCTGACCTATCTCTTGAGAAATGTGCATGCAGGTCAGGAAGCAACAGTTAGAACTGGACATGGGACAACAAACTGGTTCCAAATAGGGAAAGGAGTACGTCAAGGCTGTATATTGTCACCCTGCTTATTTAACTTATATGCAGAGTACATCATGAGAAACACTGGGACGGATGAAGCACAAGGTGGAATCAAGATTGCCAGGAGAAATATTAATTATCTCAGATATGCAGATGACACCACCCTTATGGCAGAAGCGAAGAAGAACTAAAGTTTCCCTTGATGAAATTGAAAGAGGAGAGTGAAAAAGTTGGCTTAAAACTCAACATTCAGAAAACTAAGATCATGGCGTCTGGTCCCATCACTTCATGGCAAATAGATGCGGAAACAGTGGAAACAGCGGCTGAGTTTATTTTTCTGGGCTCTGAAACCACTGCAGATGGTGATTGCAGCCATGAAATTTTAAAAGACACTTGCTCCTTGGAAGAAAAGTTCTGACCAATCTAGACAGCATATTAAAAAGCAAAGACATTACCAACAAAGGTCCGTCTAGTCAAGGCTATGGTTTTTCCAGTAGTCATGTATGGATGTGAGAGTTGGACTGTGAAGAAAGTTGAGCACCGAAGAATTGATGCTTTTGAACTGTGGTGTTGGAGAAGACTCTTGAGAGTCCCTTGGACTGCAAGGAGATCCAACCAGTCCATCCTAAAGGAGATCAGTCCTGAGTGTTCATTGGAAGGACTGAGGTTGAAGCTGAAACTCCAATACTTTGGCCACCTCATGCGAAGAGCTGACTCATTGGAAAAGACCCTGATGCTGAGAAGGGTTGGGGGCAGGAGGAGAAGGGGATGACAAAGGATGAGATGGTTGGATGGCATCACCAACTTAGTGGACATGAATTTGAGTAAACTCCGGGAGTTGGTGATGGGCAGGTAGGCCTGGCGTGCTGCAATTCATGGGGTCCAAAGAGTCGGACGCGACTAAGTGACTGAACTGAACTGAACTGAAACAGGAAAGAGTAGCTTCACTGACAGAGGATAAAGAAGTTTTAAAGAATTGACTGATCAGCAGATCAAATCCTGGGAGAGTTTAAATCAAGACAAGTAGATGAATGTGAAAAGATGAAAAGAAAGTTTCTTGGTGCCAGAAGTAAAAATGAAACTCAAACTCGTAACAGTAAACAGGACTCACATTCAGCAACCACGGTAGGTATAAATCCCATGTATGCATTTTAAAGGCTACAGTATTAATGCTTATTCCTAAAAGAATAGAAATCACAGGACAGCTAGCACTGACATTCTTGCACAAAGCTAAAAGTCAGAAACTGTCCTTTCACGAAAAAGAACTATAAAACATTGCTCATTGGCCTTCAGCTAGGACACGGAAACTTCTGACTCATCTATGAGTAGAAAAAGAGACAACCTTAAAATTAAACAGAGATGCAGAATGGAATCAAGGTAGAGTTTTGACCAGATAGGAAAGTATGTGTATCTTTTATCTTTTGCTTTATGTACAATAAAACATTCTAAAGCTTTGTTGTTATTTATCAAAGTTGTTGATACCACTGTATCACTAAGTGGTACCCAACTCTTTGCAATCCCATAGACTGTAGCCCACCAGATTCCTCTGTCCATGGGATTTCCCAGACAAGAACACTAGAGTGGCTTGCCATTTTCTTCTCTAGGGGATCTTCCCCACCCCCAGGGAATGAACCCGCATTTCCTGCATTGGCAAACAGATTCTTTACCACTGAGCCACTAGTGAAGCCCACTCTAAAGCTTAGTAGATTAAAAATAACCATTTAATTTTAGCTCAAAACTCTATGCATCAACTGAGTATTAAAGTTTAAGCCAAAATTATAAGAGAAGTTACCCAAAAGACTATACATTAAAAAAAGTTACCAGCAATGTATATGTATGGCTGAGTTCCTTCACTGTTCATCTGAAACTACAACTAAAAAGTTTTTTAAAAAAGTTACCAGCAAATCTCTATTGGGCTTGCTTATATATCAACTGGTATTGTCAGTTGGTACATGGATGATGGTCTCACTGACATGCCTGTCAGCAGGGAGGCTGCAACCTGGGGTAACAGGGGTCATGTATGTATCTCATCATGCTGAAAGCTAATCCAGTTTTTCATACATAGAAGGAGAGAAGAGGCTCCGAAAAGCAGCAAAAGTAGAAGCTACAAGACCTCTTAAGGTCTTGGTTCAGGATTTGCACAATAGTTCTTGAAAAAGAAAGAAAGAAAGTGAAGTCGCTCAGTGATGTCTCACTCTTTGCAACCCCATGGACTGTAGCCTACCAGGATCCTCAGTGCATGGGATTTACCAGGCAAGAATACTGGAGTGGGTTGCCATTTCCTTCTCCAGGTGATCTTCCTGACCCAGGGATCGAACCCAGGTCTCCCACATTGTAGGTAGACGCTTTACCGTCTGAGCTACCAGGGAAGCAATAGTTCTTAGCTATATTCAATTGGTCAAAGCAAGTAACAAGACAAGCCCAGATTCAAGGGGTAAGACAAAATGCCCTATACCTCCCAATGGAAAGAGATGCAAAAAATTGTGGCCATTTTTGCAATTTATCACAGCATATTTAATAAAGAAAAGATACAGAAAAGAGGCAGCTTAACAGTGGGGGCAAAGAGTCGTCATTGGAACATAAAATAAGAAAGATAGGACCCAAAGAACAACCATAAATTAGATACCTAATAACAACCAGAGAAACTTGGAAGCTGAGACCTGATGAGGATTTCTTTAGAGGAAACCAAGGGCCTTGGAAATGGTATATCATCTGTCCTTACTACTGAAACAATCACCATGAGAAACCCTAAATGGGATTGCCTAAATTGCCATTTAAAAATAAAACCTGGCTTTATTCAGCTATGTTAACATAACTCAAGGACTTCATAAAATACTACCAAAGTAGACTTCATGACTTATTAATATTAGCCTACTTGGAAATAGCTTAGCATTATTTTGTATGAATAAAATTTCAGTGATATTTCTTTGTATTAATTTGAGTTGGTAGCACTTTAGAAAAGACAGGTACGAGGAAGTTTTATCAGGTTCACTGGAAACGCATGTATTTCAATGTCCTCTTCTGTTTAATTTCAGTTATACCAACACATTTAAAATTGATTATTGCTTACTCACTTTCAAAAATAGTAATTTCATTCTAAGAGCTAATTATATTATCTTTAACATTATTTCATGTATCTCAGTGAAATACAGTTGCAATATAATACAGTGGGTTAAGAATACAGACAACCCAAACTACCCAAGTTGGTAGTTTATCCACTAGTAAACTAGGTGACTTAGACATACCACTTCATTTCTCTGTACCACAGTTTTCCTCAAACGAAAATGTGGAATAGGCTGTATTTTTTTAGGTTACAATTACTTTTAACCTAGTTAATAGAAGTGAACTGCTCAGTACAAAGCCTGATATATACTAATCATAACGATACAAATGTTAACTATAATTATTAGAGTTTTTCTCCTGTTGCACAGAAAAAGCCCAGTAGTGGGGCTTTAATCCTAATCTCACCACTTGTTACATCTTTGAGTAATTTGATTGACTTCTCTGTGACTCATTCATTTTCTTACCTATAAAATGGCATCACTGACTCAATGGACGAGTTTGAATTAAACTCCAGGAGATGGTGAAAGGCAGGGAAGCCTGGCGAGCTGCAGTCCATGGGGGTCGCAAAGTCACATGACTGAGCAACTGGACAACAAAAAGGTCTCTTTCAGTTTAAGAATTTCTCATTATGCTAAAATGTATTAAGAAAATTCACATTCTCTCTTCTCATTAAATTAGGAGTTCATATCATTTCTCTCCCCTGCTCATTCTGAAATTCTTTCTCCCTTATATGTGCTCAGTCGCTCAGTCATGTCCAACTCTTTGTGACCCCTTAATTTCTCATTTATTTTCATTCATTTTAATACTTACTAATTTTTCTTCAGATTCACCAGTCTCTTGTTTTTCTTATTCACCTCTGGTGACATTTTCCTAGGAGACTGACAGAACTGTTTTCTTATTTGCCTCTACTCAGTCATACCATTTCCTATAATCTCAAAACAGCCATGGTCTGCCACCCTGTGATAGAATAATAACAACAACAACACAACATTTTTATAGCATTTTTACATTCATCCTCCCATTTAAATCTCAAATCCATCACCCTGTAAAAGGTTAGCAGGCTCAGAGACAGAAGATAAGAAACCTCCTTCTCCTCTTTCTTTCTCCTCTAATTCTAAGTCCCTCTCTCCTCTGTTGGACAGAGGAAGAGAGCCAAAAGAATGAGAAAAAGTTGGGTTCAGTTTCAAAGGCTAGGGAGAAAGGGATAAAATACAGTATCTAAAAGACTACAGCACTCCTAATACCTCCAGATAACCTATATAAAGCATCAGTAACTAAGAAACAGGGGATGAAAGAGAACAAAATTAATAAGCATGTACAACTTGTCAGTTATTGTGAGAGGTTCATATAAACTCAATATCACATTTATTATGTACACAATCTTGAGAGGTAGGCAATTCTTTCACTCAACAAATATTTACTGGGTACTATGTGCTAGGCACTGTTTGGGATACTCAGAATACATCAGTAAGCAAAATTAAGAGAAGAAGATCTCTGCCCTGGTGAAGCTTATTTTAACAAAAGAGGTAGATAATAAAGAATGAATCCAATATGTATATTAAGAAATGTGTTAAATGGCAAAAAATTCCTATAGAAAAAACAAACCAGGTAAGGGGCATTAGAGGTATATAGCAGAGGAGTGTATGTGAAAAAGAGATAAGGCTGTGATTTTAATTACAGTGGTTTAAGATGGTAACATTTAAAGAAGTTGTCTGCATGGTTCCTGGGAGCCACTGAGGAGTTCTAAACAGAGAAGTGAAATATTTTACTTACTTTTTGAAGGGATCACTCAGTTATGTTAAGAGAAGACTGTTAGAGGGTGTGTAAGAGGGCAACTGAGTTAAATTACAAGGTTATTACAGTAACCCAGGTGAGAAATAATAGCGGTTTGGACCAAGGTGGAAGAAGCTTTAGGTAGTGAGAAACTGACATACTTGGAATACATCTTCATATTTTGAAAGTAGGGCTTGATAAGATTTTGATTACAATTGGTCATGGGAGTAAGAAAGAAGAATCAAGGGCAGCTCCAACTGGAAAAACGTAGTAAACATTTATTGAACTAAAAAATACTGCAGAAAGAGCAAGTTTTGAGCAGGTAATGAGTAATTTGGTTTCAGACATATTAATTATAAGATGTTAATTAGACATCCAAATGGTGATGCCAAGTAGAGGATATGTATATAGACTATATGAGTCTGGAATTCAAGAGAGGGATCTTAAATGGGGATATACAGTTAACTCTCAAACACAGGGCTTATGAGCACCTAAACCTCCATACAGTGGAAAATCCAAGTATAACTTATAATTTACCCTCCTTCTCTGAGGTTCCTCTGTATCCAAGGTTCTGTATCTTCAGATTTAACCAACCATGGCTTGTGTAGTACTTAACAGTATTTACTATTGAAAAAAAATCTGAGTATAAGTGGACCCACACAGTTCACAAATCTATGTTTTCCAAGGGTCAACTGTCTATAAGTTTAAGAATTTTCAGGATATAGTTGGTATTTAGAGCCATGGTTCTCAAGGGAGTGAGTATAGATACAGAAGAGAACTCAAAACAAATGCTTCAATATTTAAGAGACTGGGAAAAGGAGAAAAACAAGTGACAAAGAAAGAAAGATTTTTAAAAACTATAATTTCCTAGAAGCCAAGTGCAGAAGGAGAAGGTATATGTACGAAGGAATAGTTAGTTAGTTGTGTCAAATACTGCTGCTAAATCAAGGGAGATGAATATTAAGAAATTAACTTGAGATTTAACAAAATGAAGGTCATTTATAATATTGTCAGAAGTAGTTTCAATGCAATGGTAATGGCAAAAGCTTGATTGTACTAGATTTAAGGGGAAATAGGAAAAAGGGAATTGGACACTGTGAACATAGAGAACTCTTTGAAGGAGTCTGTTGTAAATGGGGAGCGAGTATAAGTGCTACTGGGTAAGTAAGCAGGGCAAAAAACAAAACAACAAAGAAACATGTTTTAAAGACAGAAAAGAGCAGTAGATTTTGTCTTCTTATGGCAGTGATGCAGTACTGAGAAAACTTTATGACACAGTAAGAGTGGAGAACTGATGTCCTTAATTAGGCATGAAGAGACAGAATCTAAAACACAATGGAGAGAACAACAGAAAGTAATAGGTGAGAATACAGACTATAGGGATTGGAGATATTCGTAGCATGTAAATGTGGTAAAAAGGAGTCTGTGTAAGTTCTCTTCTGACTGCTACAATTTTTTTAGTGAGGCAAGAAGCAAAATCATCAGCAGAGGACAAGACCATGGATGAGAAACTATTGGAAGGTATAATGAGAGAAAACATGAAATCAGTCATTGAGAGAAGAAAAAATAAATGATTTAGGAAAATATGGTAATATTAAGGATTCACTTCATGTCTGTGATGAATTTAAAGTAAAACTAGTCGGCATGATTTTCCTCTAGACACATACAGCTCCACAGATACAAACTAAATTTAAAAGACTGGATTTAACCTGGGTTATAGTTTTTCTAAGTGAATATGACCACGTTAAAGTGAGATAAGAAAGTTAAAGGTTTATGTCACCTGTTTATGAAAGGATTTGCGAATGCATGCTACAGATAATGAAGGACCATGAAATTTATGTTGGATAAAAGAGGAAGTGATGGCTCAAGGAACAGAGGGACAAATTAAAAGATGGTAGGGGCAATAAATCAATTATCTCTATTTTGTAAAAAAGACTTAAGTTGTCCAAATCACACATCATTTCAGTTACATAATAAGAACAGAAAATGAACTCAGATGTGCTTCATTCAAGTCATTCCTTCCATGATACCAATAGCACCAAGCTGTATTGTAAATTTGATTTCCACTGGCATGCCACCCTCTGCCAAGTTGGACCTAGGCATATTACAAGTCACACAATTTTTTCCCAGGCCTCTTTCACCTTCTTCTTCTTCTTCTAAGAACCCTTCTGTGTCCAAACTCACAAATAAGTCATGCCCTCCCTCAATTTATACAAAATTGCTTCCATTTTTCCCTTCTAATAGACCCCCTTCATGAAAATCTGAACCACTTAAGAATCGCTCTGAATGTAAAAATATCTATAAATATAAAGGACTAAATAAACCCTCTTTCACAGGTATTCTCATCCTAACAGGGAGTCTGGTTAACCCTCTTTAAGCCCCAATGTCAACCATATTAGGTAAAATAATTCAGCTGCGTAAGAATTTTTTATTGACTTTTATTATTTCTAGCACTGTCTCCCTTGACTATATCCTTTATAAAATCCCACAATGCAGAATTTTGCCTTCTCTCAGAGTGAAAAGGTGATAATATTAGAAGCCACAAACCAGACCCAAACTTGTGTTAAAGATATTTTATATTTAGAAATGTAAATTGGACATTATAGTAAGTCTGGAACTACCTGGCAAAGCAAGAACTAAATGTAGCCAGATTGAGGGCTCTTCTGTTATTATGCGTAAATGGCTGAAAAGACAAAGGTCTTATTTATAATTTACTTAAGACTATTATTTTCAAAGAAACCATAAAGTCAGGACAACAAGAAGGCTTCAATCCTGAATATATACCAAAGTATCATCACTGATGATCTTGGAAGGCACAAGGCAGAAGGCAGAATTCTACTAAAAATGCTATATGTCTCTGTAGTTACGTTCAGTTAGCACGGCTAATCAGTTTTATTACAATTTACAATTATTCAATCTACCTTTTGTCAAAAGGATAATCACCTCTACTTGTTCCTATGTAACACAGTACTTTTACAGGAGTAAACATCTCTGCCCCACTGACTTTGGCTTTGGCCAATGGCATATAAACAGACATCCAAGCAGATTTAAGAGCCAGAACATATTTCTGCCAAATCTCTTTCTTTTTTTCCCCCTGTTATAAGAACAGAGTGGCCCAAATAGGAGTTGCTCCCCAGCCTGGATCTCAGAAATCTCAGAAGATAAACAGAGCAAGAGCAGAGCCACTGCTGACCTTCAGATAACATGCAGAAGAGTGAAAAATAAACCTTTGTTGTTATAAGCCAGTGAAATATTGGGGTCTTTTGTTACACAGTATAATTCAGCAAAAGTTAATACAGCATGTATTATTTTTTAAATCTGAAAAAATAGATTTCACTGCTTCAATCTTTAAGGAAAGTAGGTATGTAATAAATACTTCAACAACAACTAGGGGGAAAAAAATGAAGCAAGTGTGATCATATTTTTGAGACATCAGAAAACTTAAGAAGTGACAAGAAATAGATAAACTGAAATTCCAGAAAGAGAAGAGCCCTCTTTAGGAGAGGTGACAATCATATGCTATTTCTTTCCTAAGATCATTTAATGATTCTGGGCGTAGACTGAGAACGGAGATGGGCCCAGGCAAGAGGACAGGTAAAAAGAGTAAGCAGCAGAGCTTTTCAGTGTGATGGACTGAAAATCAGAAAGCTTCAAATATAAGGCAAAAAAAAGGACAATTGCTGAGTTCTACAGTGATTCTCCCAGGAGGCTGGGTGAAAGAGATTAAATGGCAGAGACAAATTTCCCTTAGTTTCACGGCAGTTGGGAGAAAACCTGCTAGAAAAAGGAGACTCACATAAGCAAACACATGACAGTTCTCCAACACTGCCTGAATCTGAAGCAGTGTGAAGCAAGACATCAAAGGGCCAATCTCAAAACCGCCAAAGAACAGAACTGAAACTTCTGTAATCTTTTAGGACTGTGGAGAAGAAGCCTGACAGTCTCTCAGTCAAAAAATCTAGTAGGGCAAGGATAACAAATGAGAGATAATTAAATCTTACTAAAATATTACTAGAACCGCAATCAAGACTGACTCTAATTAAACCTAGCTCAATTCTTAATTAAACTGAGGTGTCAGCACCTCACTCAACTGGCCTAACAGTTGGAAAAAAGTATATATTCTCTTCAAACTTTATAGAGTTAAAATACAATATTCAGCACATAATAAAAAATTTTGAACTTCTATTACCATAACCATCCTTTTCATCAGTATTTTCATCGTATATTTTTTTCCTTCCTTAACAACTTATGTGAGGAGACAAGAAAATATGGCCTATAATCAAGACAAAAACAAGAAAATAGAAGCAAGGTCACAAGTGATACAGACAGTGGAATAAGCAGACAAAGACTTTAAAATAGCAATTGTCAATATTTTCATGAAAGAAAAGAATTTTTAGAAATTTATGAAAGAATGGAGATAGTCAACAAAAATGGGAATCTATTTTAGGACTATTTTAAAAACAGGACACTCTTTTTTTTTTTAATTCATAGAACTGAGAAAATAAGATATTTGAAGTAATTTCAGTATTAGGCTGGACACATCAAGAGAGAATAAACTTAAGAAACAAGTCGATAGAAAACACCCACTAACCCACAGAGAGAAAATAGTAAAGAGAAGCACAAGAGATATACAGTATACAACCAAAACATCTAACATGGTTCAGGAGAGAGGAGAGAGAATAGAGTAAAAGTAACAAAGATATAAGGGCTTCTAAGGTGGCAACAATGCTGGAGACCCAGGTTGGATCCCTGGGTCGGGGAGATCCCCTGGATAAGGAAATGGCAACCCACTCCAGTACTTTTGCCTGGAGAATCCCAGGGATGGAAGAGCCTGGTAGGCTACAATCCCTGGGGTCACAAACAGTCAGACACAACTGAGCAACTTCACTTTCACTTTCACTTTCAGGTGGCTCAGGGGTAAAAGAATCTGACTGCCAAATGCAGGAGCCACAGGAGACTTGGGTTCAATCCTTGGGTCAGGAAGATCCCCTGGAGTAGGAAATGGCAACCCACTCCAGTATAATTGGCTGGAAAATCCCATGAACAGGGGAGCCTGGCAGGCCACAGTCTATGGGATCACAAAGAATAGGACATGAGTGAGTACAGCACAGCAACAAAGATAAAAAAGCCAAATTTTCCCAAAATTATTTTAAAAAATCAACCCAAAAAGAACAACAACTAAAATCAACCCAGCAAACCCCAAACAGGATAAATGCAAATAAAATCATGTTTATATACCACATAGTCAAACCATTAGAAACTAAAAGCATAAAGAAATTCTAAAAGCAGCAAAGAAACACACATTACCTTTAAACAAGCAACAGTAAGTCTGACAGCTGACTTTTCAAAGTAAATTATGACAGCCAGAAAAGGAATGACATGTTGGTACTGTAGAAAGAATAAGAGACACAAATCTAGAATTCTCTTAACAGAAAAATTTTCCTTTAAAAACGTGAAATGAAGATGACTGCAGACAAACCACAGCTAAGAAAATCTACCTCCAGCAGATGAGCAATATAAGAAATATTAAAGGAATGACATCAAGCTACAGGAAAATTATCCTGGATGATAGCAAAGAACTGCAAAAAAGAATGAAGAGCACTAGAAAGAGTATATAGATAAATAGAAAAAGATACTGCTTGAAAAAATTACGTCTATGTGTTTTATAACACATATTGATAAAAACACCACAAAAGGCAGACAGGAGTAAATGAAACTTAACTGCCTTAAGTTTTTCACTGTTTGGGAAGTGACAAGACTATTGATTTAAGATACACTAATTAATCAACGATATCCATTAAAATCTCTAGGATGACTAAAAATATATAGTTATAGATGAATGCATAACAGAAAAGCTAATTAGGAAAAAAATGAAACTTACAAAAGTTGACAAATCAAAAATGCAGGAAAGGAATAATTAAAAAATTACAAGGAGTAGATAGGGCAGAGAGAAAAGAGCTAGTGAGATGACAGAATTCTACCCAACTACATTAGTATTCACATTAAATGTAAATAAACATTCTAATTAAAACACAAAGATTGTCAAGCTAGATCAAATAAACATGACCCAATAATATGCTACTTCCAAAAAATAATACCTTAAACACAAAAATACAGATAGGTTGAAGTAAAAGGAAAAATAAACCATAGAAATACAGATGAAAAGAAAGCTGCTGCTGCTGCTAAGTCGCTTCAGTCATGACCAACTCTGTGCAACCCCATAGACGGCAGCCCACCAGGGTCCGCCATCCCTGGGATCCTCCAAGCAAGAACACTGGAGTGGGTTGCCATTTCCTTCTCCAATGCATGAAAGTGAAAAGTGAAAGTTAAGTCGCTCAGTAGTGTCCAACTCTTCACAACCCCATGGACTACAGCCTACCAGGCTCCTCTGTCCATGGGATTTTCCAGGCAAGAGTACTGGAGTGGGTTGCCATTGCCTTCTCCATGAAAAGAAAGAGCAGTCATATTAACAGAAATTCTAAAGGAGACTTCAAAGCAAGAAACACTAATAGAGATAGAAAAGGGCATTTTATAATTACATAATGGTTCAACTGAAAATTGTAACAATCCTAAATTTTTATAACCTAACAAGAGCTTCAGAAAACATAAAAGAAAAGTTGGAAGAGCTGAAAGGAAATATCTAGTCACAGTTGGTAATTTTAAAATTCTTCTGTCATAACTGACAAAAAAGAAAGAAAAGCATTAAAAATCATTAAAAGATTTGATCAACATGATTAACCAGTTTGATCTTGTTGACACACAGGACTAAGATCAACAAACTGTAGAATAAACATTCTTTTCTAGCGCAGATGAAATGTACCAATCTAACACTAAGTCCTTCAGAGAATAAGAGAGACAGAGACTTCCCAATACTTTTTACAAGGCCAGCAAACCTTGATAACAATACCTAACAAAAATTTTCCAAGAAAGGAAGATTACAGGCTAATGAATAAAAATAAAAATCCTAAACAAAATATTAACAAATTGAATCCAGTGATACAATACACTGTGACCAAATAGGATTTATCCTAGGAGTACAGGGTTAGTTTAACATTGAAATCAGTGTAATTCACCATATTACAGAATTAAGAACATGAACCATATGATTTATCTCAGTAAAAGCAGAAAACCATTTCATAAAATTTAACTATTAATAATTAATTTATATTTAAATTAAACATAAGTATATTTAAATAAAAGTTGAAAAGAAAGCAAAATTGCTCAGTCGTGTCCAACCCTTAGTACCCCACAGACTGTAGCCCACCAGGCTCCTCTGTCCATGGAATTCTCCAGGCAAGAATACTGGAGTGGGTTGCCATTCCTTTCTCGAGGGGACTTTCCCAATCCAGGGGTCGAACCTGGGTCTCCCACATTGCAGGCAGATTCTTTACCGTCTGAGCCACCAGAGAAGCCCAAATAAATGTTAGCCATTACTAATTTAGAAAACTCTCAGAAAACTAGGAATAGATAGTAACTTCTTTAATCTGATAAAGGGTACCTACAAAAACCTATATTAACATAATAATTAATGATGAAAAAGTGAACATCCCCCACCACACACTAAGTTCAGGAATAAAACAATCACTATTTCCACTAAACACTGTTCTGAAAGTTTTGATTATTGCAATTAAGAAAAAGAAAGAAAAAAATGTAAAGACTGGAAAGGAGTAAGTAATGGTATTATTGTTCTCAGATGATGTAGTTGTAAACAGGAAATAGAACAGAATCTACAAACTGTTAAATATTAAAAATAAGCTAATTTATTTGCCATTTGCAGCAACATGGATGGACTTGGAGGACATTATGCTAAGTGAAATAAGTCAGACACAGAAAGACAAACACTGATGTTACTTATGGAACAGGGAAGAACACATCTGACTCCATATTGGATCTGTTTCTTTTATTTTATCCTCTTATTCTAATGCTTTTACTACAATAAATTAAAGAATGCTGCCTGTAGCCTGAAATACACAGGACAGCCCTTTCTCAAGTCTCTCACCTTCAGAACTTTTCCATTCATACATATACAAAAAGCTGCAGAACAGAGAATAACATTTGTCTTGCTGGCGGTTTATACAAACACTGTGACCAGACCTAGTGGACACCTGCAAGAACAAAGGATTCCAGCACAAAGAAGTTTGCACAACCAACCACACCCTTTCCTCTTTTTACTATAAAAGAAACTTGAATTCAGGCAAGATGGTTCTTTGGGGCACTAGTCCACCATCTTCTCTGTCTGCTGGCTTTCTAAATGAACTCTATTCCTTGCCCCAACAACTCATCTCTTGAATTACTGGCCTGTTGTGTGGCAAGTAGTATGAGCTTGGACTCAGTAACACTTATATGTGGAATTCAAAACACAACAAACTTGATTGGAATGTAAACTGATATAGTCACTGTGGAGAACAGTATGGAGACTCTTTAAAAAACTAAAAATAGTACTATATGACCCAGCAATCCCAGCCCTGGGTATATACCTGTAAAAAACCATAACTCAAAAAGATAAATGAACCCTAGTGTTCACTGAAGCACTATTTACAACAGTCAGGACATGAAAACAACCTAAATGTCCCTCAATAGAAGAATGGATATAGAAGATGTGTTACATATATACAATGGAATATTGCTGCTGCTGCTGCTAAGTCGCCTCAGTCGTGTCCGACTCTGTGTGACCCCACAGACGGCAGTTCACCAGGCTCCGCCATCCCTGGGATTCTCCAGGCAGGAATACTGGAGTAGGTTGCCATTTCCTTCTCCAGTGCATGAAAGGGAAAAGTGAAAGTGAAGTTGCTCAGTCGTGTCCGACTCTTAGCGACCCCATGGACTGTAGCCTACCATGCTCCTTTGTCCATGGAATTTTCCAGGCAAGAGTACTGGAGTGGGGTGCCATGGCCTTCTCCGAATGGAATATTAGTCAGCCATAAAAATAAACGAAATTGTGCCATTTGTAGAAACGTGGATAGACCTAGAGTGAAGTCAGAAAAACAAATAGCGTATAATATTGTTTATATGTAGACTCTAGTGAAATGATACAGATGAACTTATCTCATCTTAGCTCAACTGGAATGCCATCGCCTTCACTAGCTTTGTTCGTAGTGATGCTTTCTAAGGCCCACTTGACTTCACCTTCCAGGATGTCTGGCTCTAGGTGAGTGATCACACCATTGTGATTATCTGGGTCGTGAAGATCTTTTCTGTACAGTTCTGTGTATTCTTAACACCTTCTGCTTCTGTTAGGTCCATACCATTTCTGTCCTTTATCGAGCCCATCTTTGCATGAAATGTTCCCTTGGTATTTCTAATTTTCTTGAAGAGATCGCTAGTCTTTCCCAATCTGTTGTTTTCCTCTATTTCTTTGCACTGATTGCTGAGGAAGGCTTTCTTATCTCTCCTTGCTATTCTTTGGAACTCTGCATTCAGATGGGAATATCTTTCCCTTTCTCCTTTCCTTTTTGCTTCTCTTCTCTTCCCAGCTATATGTAAGGCCTCCTCAGACAGCCATCTTGCTTTTTCGCATTTTTTGCATTTCTTTTCCACGGGGATGGTCTTGATCCCTGTCTCCTGTACAATGTCACGAACCTCTGTCCATAGTTCATCAGGCACTCTGTCTATCAGATCTAGTCCCTGAAATCTTTTTGTCACTTCTACTGTATACTCATAAGGGATTTGATGCAGGTCATACCTGAATGGACTAGTGGTTTTCCCTACTTTCTTCAATTTAAGTCTGAATTTGGCAATAAGGAGTTCATGATCTGAGCCACAGTCTGCTCCCGGTCTTGTTTTTGCTGACTGTATAGAGCTTCTCCATCTTTGGCTGCAAAGAATATAATCAATCTGATTTCGGTGTTGACACTACTATGTATAAAATAGATAACTAACGAAAATCTATTGATTGGCAAGGGAACCCAT
Organism: Giraffa tippelskirchi; assembly: GCF_054371585.1. Lineage (NCBI taxonomy): Eukaryota > Metazoa > Chordata > Mammalia > Artiodactyla > Giraffidae > Giraffa > Giraffa tippelskirchi. Next base: position 138,814,422 of record NC_137281.1, on the reverse strand, counting down.
CCCAATGCTCTGTGGTGACCTAAATGGGAAAGAAAGCCAAAAAAGAGGGGATATATGTCTATGTAATGCTGACTCACTTTGCCATACAGCAGAAACTAACACAACATTAAAAAGCAACTATATGCCAATAAAAATTCTGAATTTGAAAGATGGTAATGATAACCCTATATGCGAGACAGAATAAGAGACACAGATGCATGGAACAATTTTATGGACTCTGAGGGAGAACGTGAGGGTGGGACGTTCTGGGAGAATAGCATTGAAACATGTATATTATCATATGTGAAACAGAACACCATTCCATGTTCGATGCATGTGACAAGGGCTCAGGGCCGGGGCAATGGGATGATCCAGAAGGATGGGATGGGGAGGGAGGTGGGTGGGGGGTCCAGGAAGGGGAACACATGTAAACCCATGGCTGATTCATGTCAATGTATGGCAAAAACTATTACAATATTGTAAAGTAATTAGCCCCCAACTAAAATAAATAAATTTATAAAAAAAAAAAAAATTAGTGAATAAAATAAAACAAACAAAAAAATCAGACTCACAGATATTAGTGGTTACTGTTGGTGGGAGGAGGCCATAAGTGAGTAGGAGAAAAAGGGTTATTATGTGATCACATGTGTGTGTAAAACTTCCGAAAACTACAAAGCGCTATAGAATTTAAAGAATCTTTCATTCAATTAAAAAATTAAATTTTTAAAAAATTTAATGAATAAAAAATAAGTTAATTTAGCAAGGTTGCTGTTCAAAAGACCAAAATACAAAAATCAATAGTACTTCTATGAATATAAAACAACTGGAAAATGAAATTTAAATAGACAATACTATTTACAACAATATTTTTAAATATCATTCTTTAGTTCCTCCTCACTTTCTGGCATTACAATGGTATCATCTGCATATCTGAGGTTGTTGATATTTCTTCTGGCAATCTTGATTCCAGCTTGAGATTCCTACAGTCAGGCACTGTACATATATTTACATGATGTACACAGCATATAAGTTAAACAAGCAGGGTAACAATAAACAGCCTTGACATACTCCTTTCCCAATTTTGAACCAGTCAGTGTTCCATGTCCAGTTCTAACTGTTGCTTCTTGACCTGCATACATGTTTCGCAAGAGGCAGGTAAGGTGGTCTGGAATTCCCATCTCTAAGAATTTTCCATAGTTTGTTGTGATCCACACAGTCAAAGCTTTTAGTGTAGTCAATGAAGCACATGTTTTCTGGAATTCCCTTGCTTTCTCTAACATCCAACAGATACTGGCAATTTGATCTCTAGTTCCTCTGCATTTTCTATATCCATCTTGTGCATCTGGAAGTTCTCAGTTCATGTACTACTGAAGCCTAGCTTGAAGGATTTTCAGCATTACTTTGCTAGCATGTGAAATGAGCACAATTGTATAATAGTTGGAACATTTTTTGGCATTGCCTTTCTTTGTGATTGGAATGAAAATTGACCTTTTCCAGTCCTGTGGCCACTGCTGAGTCTTCCAAATTAGCTGCCATATTGAGTGCATCATCTTTCACAGCATCATCTTTTAGGATTTGAAATGGCTCAGCTGGAATTCCATCACTTCCACTAACTTTGTTCATAGTAATGCTTCCTAAGGCCCAGTTGACTTCACATCACAGGATGTCTGGCTTAGGTGGGTGATCACACCATCATGGTTATCCGGGTCATTAAGACCTTTTTGTATACTTCTGTATATTCCTGCCACCTCTTCTTAATCTCTTCTGCTTTTGTTAGGTCCTTGCTGTTTCTGTCCTTTATTATGCCCATCTTTGCATGAAATCTTCCCTTGGCATCTCTAATTTTCTTGAAGAGATCTCTACTCTTTCTCACCTTATTATTTTCCTCTGTTTCTTTGCATTGTTCCCCTTAAGGCTTTCTTCTCTCTCCTGATGTTCTCTGGGTTTCCCTTGATAGCTCAGTTGGTAAAGAATCCACCTGAAATGCAGGAGACCCCGGTTTGAATCCTGGGTCAGGAAGATCTGCTGGAGAAGGGATAGGCTACCCACTCCAGTATTCTTGGGCTTCCCTTGTGACTCAGCAAGTCAAGAATCCACCTACAATGCAGAAGACCTGGGTTAGATCCCTGGGTTGGAAAGATCCCCTGGAGAAGGGAAAGGCTACCCATTCCAGTAATCTGGCCTGGAGAATCATGGACTGTATAGTCCTTGGGGTCGCAAAGAGTCAGACATAATTGAGCAAATTTCACTCACTTCTATTCTCTGGAACTTTGCATTCTGTCAGATATATCTTTCCCTTTCTCCTTTGCCTTCTGCTTCTTTTTTTCCTCAGCTATTTGTAAGACCACCTCAGACAACCACTTTGCCTTCTTGCATTTCTTTTTCTTTAGGATGGGTTTGCTCACCCTTCCTGTACAGTGTTACAACCCTCCATCTATAGTTATTCAGACAGTCGGTCTACCAGATCTAAGCCCTTGAATCTATTCGTCACCACTAATGTACAATCATAAGGAATTTGATTTAGGTCATATCTGAATGGCCTGGCAGTTTCTCCTACTTTCTCCAATTTAAGCCGGAATTTGGCAATAAGGAGTTCATGATCTGAGCCACAGCCAGCTCCAGGTCTTGTTTTTGCTTATTGTATAGAGCTTCTCCATCTTCGGCTGCAAAGAATATAATCAATCTGATTTCAGTATCGACCATCTGGCGATATCCATGTGCAGTGTCATCTCTTATGTTGTTGTAAGAGGGTGTTTGCTGTGACCAGCGTGTTCTCTTGGCAAAACTCTGTTAGCCTTTGACTGAGTGAGTGTTAGTTGCGTCAGCCGTGTCTGACTTTTGTGACCCCACAGACTGTAGCCCACCAGGCTCCTTTGTCCATGGAATTCTCCAGGCCATAATACTGGAGTGGGTAGCCTTTCCCTTCTCCAGGGAATCTTCCTAACCCAGAAATCAAACCTGGGTCTCCTGCACTGTAGGCAGATGCTTTGCCATCTGAGCCTCAGGGAAGCCCCTGTTAGCCTTTCTCCTGCTTCATTTTGTATTTCAAGGCCAAACTTGCCTGTTACTCCAAATATCTCTTGACCTCCTACTTTTGCATTCCAATCCCCTATGATGAAAAGGATATCTTTTGTTGGTGTTAGTTCTAGAAGGTCTTGTAGGTCTTCATAGAACCATTCAACTTCAGCTTCTTTGGCTTTTATGGTTGGGACATAGACTTGGATTACTGTGATACTGAATGGTCTGCCTTAGAAACAGAGATCATTCTGTTGTTTTTGAGATTGCACTCAAGTACTGCATTTCGGACTCAGCTGCTAACTATGAGAGCTACTCCATTTCTTCTAAGGGACTCTTGCCCACAGATAGCAGATACAACGCTCATGTGAATTAAATACACTCATTCCCGTCCATTTTAGTTCACTGATTCCTAAAACAAAGCTAGTGGAGGTGATGGAATTCCAGTTGAGCTATTTCAAATCCTCAAAGATGATGCTGTGAAAGTGCTGCACTCAATATGCCAGCAAATTTGGAAAACTCAGCAGTGGCCACAAGACTGGAAAAGGTCCGTTTTCATTCCAATCCCAAAGAAAGGCAATGCCAAAGAATGCTCAAACTACCGCACAATTGCACTCATCTCACACGCTAGTAAAGTAATACTCAAAATTCTCCAAGCCAGGCTTCAGCAATATGTCAACCATGAACTTCCAGATGCTCAAGCTGGTTTTAGAAAAGGCAGAGGAACCAGAAATCAAATTGTCAACATCCGCTGGATCATCGAAAAAGCAAGAGAGTTCCAGAAAAACATCTATATCCGCTTTATTGACTATGCCAAAGCCTTTGACTGTGTGGATCACAATAAACTGTGGAAAATTCTGAAAGAGATAGAAATACTAGACCACCTGACCTGCCTCTTGAGAAACTTGTATGCAGGTCAGGAAGCAACAGTTAGAACTGGACATGGGACAACAGACTGGTTCCAAATAGGAAAAGGAGTACGTCAAGCCTGTATATTGTCACCCTGCTTATTTAACTTATATGCAGAGTACATCATGAGAAATGCTGGGCTGGAGGAAGCACAAGCTGGAATCAAGATTGCTGAGAGAAATATCAATAACCTCAGATATGCAGATGACGATGACACCACTCTTATGGCAGAAAGTGAAGAAGAACTAAAGAGCCTCTTGATGAAAGTGAAAGAGGAGAGTGAAAAAGTTGGCTTAAAACTCAACATTCAGAAAACTAAGATCATAGCATCCAGTCCCATCACTCCATGGCAAATAGATGGGGAAACAGTGGAAACAGTGGCTGACTTTATTTCTCTGGGCTCTAAAATCTCTGCAGATGGTGATTGCAGCCATGATATTAAAAGACACTTACTCCTTGGAAGGAAAGTTATGACCAACCTAGAAAGCATATTGAAAAGCAGAGACATTACTTTGCCAACAAAGGTCCATCTAGTCAAGGCTATGGTTTTTTCAGTGGTCATGTATGGATGTGAGAGTTGGACTATAAAGAAAGCTGAGCGCCGAAGAATTGATACTTTTGAACTGTGGTGTTGGAGAAGACTCTTGAGAGTCCCTTGGACTGCAAGGAGATCCAACCAGTCCATCTTAAAGGAGATCAATCCTGAATATTCATTGGAAGGACTGATGCTGAAGCTGAAACTCCAATACTTTGGCCACCTGATGCGAAGAGCTGACTCATTTGAAAAGACACTGATGCTAGGAAAGATTGAGGGCAGGAGGAGAAGGGGACAACAGAGGATGAGATGGCTGGATGGCATCGCCGACTCGATGGACATGGGTTTGGGTGGACTCCAGGAGTTGGTGATGGACATGGAGGCCTGGCGTGCTGCGATACATGGGGTCGCAAAGAGTCGGACACGACTGAGCGACTGAACTGAATTGAATCTGATTTTAAATATATATGATAATACAACTGATGGAGTACAACCTCCACTCCCAAAATAAAGTTGAAGAAGAAAACTTCAGAGAATTTATACTACCAGATATCAAGACTTAGTACAAAGCTACAGTAATTAGGATATGTAACACTGGTACGAAGACAGACAAATAGACCAATGGAACAGAAACACTCTAGGAACAATTCTGTCTGATTTATATAAAAGGTACTCTATAATTTAGTGAGAAAAGGACTTCTTTTTTTTCAAAAAATGGTGCTAGATCAACTGGATAGTCATATGTTCTAAAAGAAATTCTTGATCTCCGCCTCATGTCATTCAGACAAATTAATTTGAAATATATCAGAACTTCAAGTAAAAGGGAAAGCAATAAAGCTCAAGAATATTTTGGAGAATATTTTGATGATCCTATAATAGGCAAAGCCTTTCTAAATAAGACACAAAAATCCACTAAAGATAAAAACAAAATTTAATAAATTGAACTTCATTAATAATAAAAATTTTTATTTATTAAAAGACTTTATTAAGAGAGTGAAAAGACTCACCACAGACTGGGAGAAGATAACTGCTATACATATACCCAGAGTTCCCATATTCAGAATTACAAAGAATTCCTACAAATCTGTAAGACAAAGACAGCCCTATTAAAAATATTTATTTTTAAAATTAATATATTAAAAAGTGCTCAACATCATTTTTTACCTCGGAAATATAAATTAGAAATCACCACACACTGACCCCAGAATGGTCAAAATTTTGACAAAAATGTAGAGCAATGAAACTTTCCTCCATTACTGGCAGGGACAGAAAAACAGTACATCTTTTGGAAAAACAGTTAACTCAGAAATTCTACACCGAGAATAGAGACAATATATGTATCAAAAAAATTCATATGAGAATATCCATGACAGCTTTATAAACAATAGTCAAAAACTAGAAACAATTCAAATGTCCATAAATAGAAAAATAACAATCCAATTCATTCAGTGGAATACCACATATTAATAAAAAGAATAACTGCTACACACAACAATGAGGATAGTATAATAGACATAATGATGAATGACAGAAGTCATTATACTTATATAAAGTTCAAGAACAGGCATAATTAATCCTTTACAATAAAAATGAGAATAGTGATTATTTGAGGGTGGCAGAGGAATTAGATATTGACTAGTAAAAGGCATAGGGCTTCCCTGGTGGCTCAGTGGTAAAGAACCCACCTGCCAATGCAGGAGACTTGGGTTCGATCCTTGGGTCATGAATATGCCCTGGAGAAGGAAGTGACAACCTACTCCAGTATTCTTTGGGCTTCACTGGTAGCTCAGCTGGTAAAGAATTCGCCTGCAATGCAGGAGACCCTGGTTAAATTTTTGGGTCGGGAAGATCCCCTGGAGAGGGCATAGTAAAAGGCATGAAGGAAAATTCTGGACTGCTGGAAATGTTCATGGGTGATACTTACAAGGATCTATACATATGAAAAATTCATGATACTGTAATTTAACATTTGTGCATTTTACTGTATATATGTTATATCTCAGATTCTAAAACTTCTACACTACATAATTCAAATGGAATATTTGGGACAAATCTTACTACAAAGGATACACCATATAATTTATTTTAATACGCAAGACTAGGAGTAAGGTAGCCTGGATTTTAGCTCCAACTCTATCATTTAGATGTGTAACGTTAAATAAGTCATTTAACTGAGTCTTAGTTTCTTTATACACTACAGGGGGTTAGTACACATAATCCTTAAAGTTCTTTCTAAATCCAAAAATCTGAGTCTTTAAGATAAATTGCTTAATTTAAAAAATCAAATTTCAAACTACTACAGAGTCACCTAAAGCCTGAATGTAGCAAAACCTAATTAACTCTTGTAATTCTAACTGAAGCAGGTTAAAAGAAGTACATGCTGCTGTTTGTTCTGAATCCTCTATACTCATATTTAAGCTCATCTACTTTAGCCAAGACATTCTGGAGCCACCCCTTCTGGTGTCACCCAAAAAACCTGACAGCCAGATTACCTTTCCTTGTTTTCCTAAGGATGGGTTTTTAATTCTTCCAGGCCTCACTCAAACAGTATCTCCTTTAAAATACCATCCCCTCCAACAGCCACTCAGTCAAAATTAATTGTTCTTCCTCTGTGCACCCACAGTATGCTGCTTGAACTTCTATTATAGCTCTTATTTCATTCTGTATTACTACATTCTGTTCCTTGTATTCTTGTATGTAATTACACCCTTTCCAGAAGGATATACTTCCTCAGCCAACCATATCATTCAAATCAAACTTAGAAATCAATGAGTAACAGTATAGTAAGATCACCTGCATATCTGATTCTATGTTAATGGTGGCAAAGTGAAACAACAGATACTAAATGCTGCTGTCCCCTACTCAATGCAAGAAGAAATTACAATGAATATTCAAATACTGAACTAATTCAGCCTGTTGTCCAGTAGAACAATGAAATAAACAAAGGCAGATAGGTGAATAAAATAGCAAATTAGGCCTGAAATGGGGAAACAAATTATTTATTAAAATAATCTCCAAATTATCTTATGTCAGGAAATAGTTGATTAGGGAGAAAGCAAGCGAACTACTTAGTGGTTAAATATTTAGTATCCCTTTTCTGTTAATTGACCCTACTCCTGTCCACATAGTTGGTACAACATAACCTCTATGCTCTGATCACAAATGATTGGTCCAGAACAAAGTTCTTTCTGAAATATTTTAGAAACACAACCAGGAAAATAAAGTCAGTCCTTCTCTGAATGAATGAAATGAGAAGATCTAAACAACACAAGAATAGTCAATGGTAATGTTTTTTCCATTATGAAAAAGGTAGAGCTGTGGTAAGACAAAATAGAGCTTACTTTACAGAATGAAGCAAAAACAAAAAACAGTTGTGAGGACCTTCAAACCCTAGGTCCAAAATTTCTAGCACCTCATCCCATGTTTAGGCTCAGTGAAATAAGACACTCCATTATTCTTACAATAAATTTCCCCTTTACTAAAGCTAGTCCATTTGAATTGTCACTTGCAACCAAAACAACCCTGCAACAGACTGTTATTTTGATGATCCCAAATTTATTGTGCTTCCTGGTATTCCTAGTCTCTTTCCACAGTGACTCGGGGCTAAGCCTCTGACTATGTTGATCTAAATAAGGTTCGAAGTGAGGCTCTGCCAATTTCAAGCCTACCCCTTAATTGTCCTGGCAGCTCTGTTTCCTTCCTTTCACAATGCTTGCTCTTGGAATACTTGTTGGAACTCAGCCGTAACACCATGAGGCTAATGAATCAGACAGGTGGAGAAATCCACATGCAGGAGAACCAAGACCCTGGACAACAGTTCCAATCAAGCCTCCAGATGACTGCAGCTAGACCAGAACTCTGACCAATGTCACGTAAAGCAGAACTACTGAGCTAATTCATAGAAATGTGAGAAACATTAAATTGTAGTTTTAAACCACAAAAGTTTGTGGTGGTTTATAGGGCAAATAAAGTTTGACTCACATGCTGCTGCTGCTGCTGCTAAGTCGCTTCAGTCGTGTCTGACTCTGTGTGACCCCACAGACGGCAGCCCACCGGGCTCTCCTGTCCCTGGGATTCTCTAGGCAAGAACACTGGAGTGGGTTGCCATTTCCTTCTCCAATGCATGAAAGTGAAAGTGAAGTCGCTCAGTCGTGTCTGACTCTTAGCGACCCCATGGACTGCAGCCTACCAGGCTCCTCCATTCATGGGATTTTCCAGGCAAGAGTACTGGAGTGGGGTGTCATTGCCTTCTCTGATTATAAAGACCAAAAAAAAAACTAAGCCTGCTATCCAGTATTTCTCTTTCCAGCTAGTCAAGATACTAAAGGATAGAAACATATGTTGCCATAATGCAGGTAACTTAAAATTATACTTTCCTAACAGAGACTATGTCTTTCAGCATGGATTGGGAAGCTATAGTGCCTTTGGGCCAACCTGGACAACCAACTGTTTTTGTAAATAAAGTTTTACTGAAACACAGTCATGCTCACTTATTTACATATTGTCTATGGCCGCTTTTATGCTATGAGGGCAGAGCTGAGTAGCTGTAACATAAATCATATAGCCAGCAGAGCCTAAAATATTTATTATCTGGCCCTTTACAGAAAAAGTTTAGTAAACCCTGTCATGCACTGCTTGTAAGTGTTTTAATATATAAATGACTAAAACTGTAAAGCTACTTTACAACCAACTCCTCATACCTAAAAGATGACACTGTAAACATTTAGTAGTTTTAGCTTAACAAAACACACGGCACATATTTGCCAAAGGCTGAATGTTTGTGTCCAGCCTTCCAAATTCACATGCTGAAACTGATTCCCCTAGTTAGTGGTGTTTGGACGTGGGGTCTTTGGGAGGTGATTAGGTCATGAGGACCTAGCCCTCATGAGTGAGATCAGTACCATTAAAAGAGAGACTCAGAGAGTTCCCTCCCCATTTCTGCAATGTGAGGAAACAGAGAGAAGATGGTTATCTACGAACCATGAAGTAGGCCCTCACTAGACACTGAAGCTGATGGTAACTTGATCTTAAACTTCCCTGACTCCACAACTGTAAGAAATAAATTTCTGTTTGTTTATAAGCTACCCAGTCTATAGTACTTTGCTATGGCAACCCAAACAGACTTAAGACAGTGACTGAATTGGACTGCACTGTCTGTTAACAAGTCAGGCTATAGTCAAACTAACAGATTAATTAATAGGAAATGACAGACCAGGAAAACAACAGTAATAAAATCAAATCCGTAACTATTTAACTAAAGTTCCTACTTATGGGGATAGGAGGGTCCCATTTCAAGTTTCTAATGTATTAGACAGGACCCACTTCTGAATTGCATTCAAAATCAGAAAGGAATGAATGTTTCATTATGATGCATAATTGGCAATCTTTCAATTAATAATGCTTCACAGATGTGTCTGCAGGAAAAAAATGGAAAATCCAAGTCCAGTATTGACATAATCAATGGTTAGCAAACTTTACTGCCTAAAATCATCTTTGACAATGCTTTAAATTTTATAGATTTTCTCTTGGTATTTGGTACTTTATAAAATATCTCTCACCTTTTATATATAATATGCATTTGTCTTATGTCCCTAGTCAACCCAAACACAGCAAGGTCTAGGCTTTGGCTCACTGTCCCTGGGGTTTACTATTTTCCTTATATATCAATTAAAACTCTTCTATAAATCAACTATTGTCTAATGTAAATAGTTTCATTTTGCTATCACTTTACCATCCTGTATTACTGCCTCATCTAACATTTAACACCACTGTATAACATTTAAAACTCTTCCACCTTCTTAACTACAGTATAGTACCCCATAACTATAATACGAACATATCTGTATATAGAGGCAGTTTTCTCCACAGATCTTAACAAACCTTAGAGACTATAAGAAGCAGTTTCCCATATATACTTTAAACCTATGCCCCAAAAACCTCAAATTCTTGTCCTTAGTTATCATACTATAAACAGCATCTTCTGACTCTAACAACACCAAAATTAAGCTAGAAAATAAGGCTCTAGATCAAGCAAATCCCCAGTATAGTACTAATCTTTAATGATGCTCCTTAAATAAAACAGAAAAAAAGCATGAAAATTAATCATGATTGGGTCATATAGCTAAAAGTTACATTGTTTGCTTTCTATTATCATATTTGTAAAGGTAATTAGATTCAAATTTATTATAATATATAACAAGCACGTAATGATTATTTCTTATGTGGGCACTCACAAACATTTACATGTATTATTTCACTTACCAAAACAACCCTCTTAGGCAAGCAATGGATTATTCCTCATTTCATGGGATGAGAAATTTGAAGCTTACAGAAGTAATTCTAAAAACTTCACTTAACTCAGGTATAAACACAGGCATGAACCTAAAGCACAATACTGTTCATTGAAGCTATATGTCTTATTTTTACAATAGCTTCATTTTAAATATTTAACAGCAAAATAATCATAATATTTGTGATTGCTAATTTATGCTTTCCAGGTCTCTGGCATATCACTACAATTTAAATTTAAAAGGAAAAAGGTAATACTTCAAAACCTCTTAACCACTATTACCCTTCTAGGCTTGACTGTGTGAATCAGTTATTATGCTTACATGTATATAATTTGTATACTAAATCTTAAGCGTTTTGCAATGTGAACTCTCTGTGTCACTCATGTGACAGTGAATGAAATAAAATTGCATATACTTTGCAATGGAAGTAACAGATGTTATTTCCATTTACAGTTGGTATGAATGTCAGTGTCTTTTTCCAGCAGTTTTCCTGTTTGAAGCAAGGAAGGCATTTCAAATCAATAATTTTGTTGTCAGTAACAGACTGTAGATTACGTGACTACTAGCAGTGAGAGTATGGTAAACATGAGGTATGTTCCTGAGATTGAGATTATTAAGATTTTAGAGCTGAAGAAGATTTTAGAAAGCATCTCTTCATCTTTACATTTACAGATAATGATACCAAATGCTCACTGGAAAAATCCAAAATAGAACTTATTCCAATATTCTTTCCCCATACAGTAGTAACAGAATCAAGAATGGCTGTTGCTATCATAGATTTTCTGAATAAAATAATACATTCAGCCAATCTTTTAATGTCGAAAGAAGAAGAAAAACGTCAGAGATGATAACTGGGAAATACACACATACACACCTTTTAAAGGCAAATCCAGAAAAAAAGAATTAATTTTCATAGTAGCGATTACTATTGGAAACCACTATTTCTACAGCAAAAAGCTAAAATATTAACAATATAAAGGCATTAGACAGACTTCCAAAAGATCATTTTCAGGACAAAGACCATTATTTCCCAAAGAAGTGTTAAACAGAATTCTGCTTTGTCTTGAAACAGCATTCCATCTTCAAAAAGTTTTGGCAACACTAGACTAAATAACGTTCAACAGGCTCCACAACTGCAGTATTACTCACATCTTTAATATGCTCTAGTATACTGTTAACCTCCATAAGGAGGGATATAGTATACAGCACTTTCCAAATTTATTTAACCACATTAAAAACTCTTAATATCATACCTATTATAACATTTCCCAGTGTTACTAGAACAGAACTTAGGAAACACTGGAAGGGATCATTGGTAGAAAAAGAAAACTAAAGACTCATAACTGAACAAAACTTTAAATAAAGCAATATAAAAGAACTGTTGCAAAAACTAGCAAGATCTTACTGTTACATGCATGTGCTGTGCTATGCTTAGTCGCTCAGTTCTATCTGACTCTTTGTGACACCCCCAAACTCCCACCCCCATCCCCCACTTTCTGTAGCCCCCATGGCCCCTTTGCTCCTTTGTCCATGGGATTTTTCCGGGCAAGAATACTGGAGTGGGTTGACATTTCCTCCCTCAGGAGATCTTCCCAACCCAGACATTAAACCCTCATCTCCTGTGTCTCCTGCATTGCAGGCAGATTCTTGACTGCTGAACAACTGGGGATTCCTACTACATGTATATAATTCAAGAAAGAGTTGTATCTCAAAAGAACTCAAAAAGATTAAAAAGATAAAACCAAATGAAGATGAGAATATTACAATTAGTACAAACTTGTCTTCCAAAAAGGGTGTAATTTTTATCAATATTTTTAAAAGCAGATACTGTTTACCCCAAAATTCTATTTACAGTAATTAATCTTACATTTAAAAAAAGCTCACAAATATGCAATAATAAATGTACCATGTTATCATCTACAGCATTTGACACATGAAAAATTAGAAAAATTAGAAATTCATCAATTGAGGATTGATTAAATATAGTGTAACCTATGATGATATATAACAAACATTAAAAAGAAAGATGTGCATCTCTATGAACTATTAAATGCCAAGGAGTATACTGTAGTGGTTAACAGCTTTACTCTAGGAACAGCCTGTGTGTGCGTGCTTAGTCACTCAGTCATGTCTGACTCTTTGTAACCCCATGGACTACAGTCCGCTAGGTTCCTCTGTCCACGGAGTTTCCCAGGCAAGAATACTACAGTGGGTAGCCACTCACTTCCCCAGAGATCTTCCTGATCCAGGGATTGAACCCAGATCTCCTGCACTGCAGGCAGATTCTTTACTGTCCGAGCTGCCAGGGAAGCCCTAGGAACAGCTCTAGGAACAGTTCAACTCAGTTTGGCCTTTTCTCAGCGTGGCCTCTCATTACAGTAATTTGAGCAAATTACTTAATCTCTCTCTGCTACAATTTCTTCTAATGAAAAATGGAGATATTGATACTATGATGAGGATTAAATAAATTAATAGGTTCTATGGCAGGCTCTAGAAAATTATTTCACACTTGGTAACTCTCAATTAACCCTGTATTATTATTTCCACTAACATGAAAAGTTGTCTGAACTATGATGAAAAAAGAGGAAGGTACAGAATACATACGAGTAAAGATCACAAACTCTAATACCTACCAGGCAAGGCAGATAACAGGTTAAGTGGGAATTGTGGGAAACTAGAGAATACATGCCCTATCTCAAGAGGACAGCTATTCTAACCAACTAAGGTAATGGCACCCCACTCCAGTACTCTTGCCTGGAAAATCCCATGGACGGAGGAGCCTCGTAGGCTGCAGTCCATGGGGTCGCTAAGAGTCGGACACGACTGAGCGATTTCACTTTCACTTTTCACTTTCATGCACTGGAGAAGGAAATGGCAACCCACTCCAGTGTTCTTGACTGGAGAATCCCAGGGACGGTGGAGCCTGATGGGCTGCCACCTATGGGGTTGCACAGAGTCGGACACGACTGAAGTGACTTAGCAGCAACTGTCCTATGGGAAGAGGTTACAGTATTGCTGATCTTAAAAAACTAAAAATACAGGTTAATATAAAATGTCTTTTGTAATGTTAGAAAGATGCTTTTTTGTAAAGACACAGTATGGGCCTAATGAAACATTGTACTGGTTAGTTATGGTCCATAGTCTACCACTGACTGCCACAAAAAGGCATTTATAATAGATGAGAAACTAGAAGTAGGGAAGGGGGCAAGTGTGTAAAGTCACAGCAGAAAAGAAAACGCTATAGAGAACTATAGTACCACACACCACAATAAAAGGTATTCGGAATAGAATACAGAAACATCATTGCTCAGAGTACAGTTGGGATTGTGCTTGAATCCCGGCAGGGCCGCAGGTGTGACCTTGAGCAAGTTACCTGATCTCTATTTCTCAGGCACAATAAAAAGGAATAATATATTTCCTTATAAAGGCTATAAAGATTAAATAACATGTGCCAAATGCTAAGCACAAGCAGGACATATTTATGCCATATAAATATGTATGTATATATATAAACTCGACAGATGTTAGCTATAATTACTTAAATCTGATTAAATAAGATAATTAAATTATGTTCAATATTTTCTATCTTAGAAAGCAAAAATGTATAACGGTTTAAAAATTTGTATCAAAAATGATTTAATGTGAAACAGTTTTGGTGCTTATACTTAGCCACATCAAATAAAATACAGAAGTACTTTATTACTCAAAATGCAACCTAAATGAAGCATGATTTGTCAGACTCTAACTTGACTAAGGAGTGTGTTCGTGTTGGTACTAAAATATAATCTCCAAGAGGATGACCGTGTCTATCTTCCTCATTGTGGTATCCCTCACTTTAGCACAGAGCCAAGCACATAGCAGGTACTGAGTATTGAATACATTGTTTTCTGTCTCCCTCACAGTAACTAGATAAGGTAAGCATAATTTCTCCTGTTCAAAGCTAAGGAAACTAAGGTAAAATGCAGTTAAGTTGTCTTGAAAGTGGTAAAAGATGTAGAACTTTTGACTCCTATTTTATGCTTTTTTGCCTATCAGAATTAACTTTCAAAATAACAGCATTTTCAGAATCTTTTACCTATAATTTCAATTTTTAATTTTTTAAAATAACAGTTTAAAAAACTACTCTAAAATAACTCTTACACAGATTATGCTCATCAACTTAATTATATAAAAATCAGAAAATATATAAACACATAAGAAAAAATAAAAAGAAAATATATAAATAATATATTAAATTTGATAGTATGAAATATCTCAAATACACATCACTGATATCATCCTGTCAACAGTAATAAATGTATGGAAAAATACTAAACCCCACTCCACTTACCCTGAATTCTCCTTTTAGTAATAATAGTGAAGTTCTTGTTTATCTAAACGTTGCTGAACTACTGTTTCCTAAACTACTAAGTGTCACACCACCCAGTTTTTCTTTTTTAACATCACTGATACTTCATTAATATTAATGAAATACTTCATTAATAGATCCTATAACAAAAGGGCAAAGAAGTGAAGAACACAATCACCTGTTTCAAAAACTGTAAAATCTACTTTAAATAAGATGTTTATACATGAAGCTATTAGCAAATTGCACCAAAATAGCATATGCAGAGGAAAGAAGATTATTGAGTACACAATTAACACTTGAAAAAGAATAGTTTGAACTGCACCAGTCCACTTACACCTAGGATTTTTTTTTTTTTTTTTTGAGTAAGTACTGTAGTACTACATGATCCAAGGTTGGTTGAATTGACAGAACCTTGGATAGGGGAGAATCAGAGAAGACAGACTACAAAGTTTAACCCCAGTTGTGGACTGTGGGGCAAGTGGGGCAAGTGATGGTATCCCTATTCACCCCTCCCACATTGTTAAAGAGTTGACTGTATAATCCAAGTTAGACACATATAGTAGAATTTTCACATACATTATCTCAGTTCTTAACAACCTTGTGAAGTAAACATCACTACATTCATTCTGGAGAAGGAAACTGAAATTCAGACAGGTAAAATGAGCTTCCCAAAATAAAGGGCAAATCAGAGTTTGAAATACAAGTCTGACTCCAAAGTCTTTTTTTTTTTCCCCTTTAAACTACATCTTGCAGCCTCCCACATGTACATTATAGGGTATAGGAACATTTATAAACATTACAAGAAAACAAAGACAGACATCATCATAGAGAATAATTCCTAGAAAAGATTCTGTTGAGGAAATGAAGTGTGAGCTGAGTCTGAAATTAAATGTAAAACTGAAACCACTGTTAATTTTGTGAGTGATACCACAAAAATTTCTAAATGAAAAAAGAATCTAAATATTTTCCCTTAGGCTTGTAATCACTGAAATTTTTTATCTTTTCTTCCATTTCTTATTCTCTTGTATTTTCAATGTATAATCTACCCCTCCCCCATAATGATTCCCACTATGCTGCTGCTGCTGCTGCTAAGTCGCTTCAGTGGTGTCCGACTCTGTGCGACCCCATAGACGGCAGCCCACCGGGCTCCCCTGTCCCTGGGATTCTCTAGGCAAGAACACTGGAGTGGGTTGCCATTTCCTTCTCCAATGCATGAAAGTGAAAAGTGAAAGTAAAGTCACTCAGTCGTGTCCGACTCTTAGCGACCCCATGGACTGTAGCCTACCAAGCTCCTCCATTCATGGGATTTTCCAGGCAAGAGTACTGGAGTGGGGTGTCATTGCCTTCTCCGATTATAAAGACCAAAAAAAAAACTAAGCCTGCTATCCAATATTTCTCTTTGCAGCTAGTCAAGATACTAAAGGATAGAACATATATTGCCATAAGAGCCTCCTTCATGTTAATAGTGAGAAAAGTTGAAAGAGTTATAGAACTTCACTGGCCAGACTAGCATTAGATAATGAGTCTCCCAGAGTTCTTACTATGGCCCCGCGCTCCTTAATTTTTCCTACCCAAGGCACCAATAACAGAAGAACAATGAGGTCTGGAGTTATATAACAGGTTCACTTGAAATTTCTTTGAAGTTTAATTTTATCTAAAAGCTCCTTCAAAATTCTACATTCATGCCTAATTTACTCCTGCTTATTGTAGTATTAAAATGGCTTAAATACTACATTCTAAGTAAAATTGATATTTCAGGAATTATTATGTTTGTTTCCATAGCTTCGTTTCTAAGGCTTAGAATCGTTAACAGTATCCGTGTTCAATGTCATGTATCCCAACTTGAAGAAACAGGGCACAAATTGTGTAATGCTCCTTTCACAATTCCTTGCTCCTTTATTTTTCAAATGAGGATATTTTTTAAAGCACAGTAAATTTAACTCCGTTTTTTCAAAATGTATACTTACTGGCAAAACTATTGTAAAAGTTGTTGCAGTTGTTTAATTTACATCTTCAAGCAATTCTACATACTCAGTTTAAACTGATTAAGTACAAATTCACTTATAAACTCATTAAACCACCTGGATGGAATCTCTACATCACAATACCTCATTAGACATTTGCTTTTCTGAGAGGTCACTCAAAAATTAAGTAAGGTTGCACACTATTCATATTAACAACAGATCCAATTACTTTTAAACAAGTTAAATAATCTGTTTTTCTTCTCTCCCTAGATGTAAAGGAAGATATCCCTTGTGGTTTCATTATTTTCTTTCTCAGGATTTCCTTATTTTAACATCTCAAATTCCAAATATGCTTAGTTTTTCAGTCTTATTTACAAGTTCAAAGTATAAACTTTATTTTACTCATTATTTCAAAAAAGCACCCCATTCACCTTAACCCGGAATCGATCACCAGTAAGAGAAAAACAAATTCATTCATCATTTCCTCCCCAATAACAAGCTGCTGATTCTCTACCACATACCCCAGTTAAAGTCAAATAGTCATAAGTATCTTTAATAGTTAAAACTCTTAACTAAGTTTGTGTACTACTAGTTAATAAAGTCTTTGATCAAAGGTAATAGTATTAAATGTATTCAACAGAATCTAATGTAATGATTTCTTAATCACTAATACATTGCTTCCAATCAGAAATTCATGAAGGAATGACCTAGTTTGAGAAATAAGCTTCTTTTTAATAACAGTCATATAGGTCAATATTGGTATGCTTGACAGTACACAAAATTCCATTTTGTAGGATACAGGTTTTGTTTGCAATAGTGATTTGCCTTACTTAATGACAGCATTTATTCTCAAAAGATATATTTACTTATCTTTATCAATAAATGGGCTTTTCAGAAAATAATAATGACACACATAATATATAAAGATAGGGAGGAGAAGTGAAATGAAATAAACGAATGAACGATTCCAGAGTCATATGATTATTAAATCCTTGGCTTAGAACTTGTTTTTTTAATACATTGATTTTAGTCATAAATGACTGAAATACTCCCTAAATGTAACTAATATTTTAGTTTCTAGTTTACAATTAGTCTTTTATCTAATCTCTATTATCTAGTCTTATATATGTCTAATATCTCTTACTGATTACAAATCTACAACTTAGTGCAATAAAATGTATATTATTAGAGCAAAACCATGATTTTAAAATGCTCTTTTCTAAATATTTGCCTCTTTTTCTCATCCATATCACTATCAGTGAAAATTCAGGTAATGGATTATTATCTTTAGCTAAGTGCTCTGGTATACCAAACATCAGCAGTGGCTAGCTAATATGATACTAAACAGCCAATGGAGCATAATCTATTCCTGTATCAAAACATATATGTACTCTATTTTCCTGATGTTTTCATGGAGCTTATAGAGGTAGAAGTTGTCTGCTTCCCTAATAAACAGCTTCTTCAGAAATAGGGGGGAAAAAAAGGTGAAAAGTGACACATTTGATATAATGAACCTGCTGTATAATTGTTAAGACTGACTGTAAGTATAATTACTACTGAAGTTATAAAAAAAATAAAAAAGAAAAATTCTTACATCTGTCCTACATCTCATTTCTAGTCTCAAAGCAACAGATACTTGTTTACTTGCCTCATGTTATTCATCATCACATTGTCTTTAGTCTATTATAAATAGTAATAGAGAACATTAGAAATCGATATATTAAAAACTAGATCTTAGATTACTAAAGATCATATAACTTTCATTTCTAACAAATCAACATAAAAAGTTACTAATAAAGATATTGTTTTTGCAGATGGACAATAATCTTCAACATAAAGTGTTTTCATGATAACCTATGTAAATGTTCCCTTTTTCCTGACCAAAAAAATAATGTAACTAAAATATCCACATTACATTAATTATCATACTGATTTCCAAGTTCTAAATGATTCAAGACAGTGATACAAAAAAAGAAATGCCTTTGCTAAATATTTTCCTACTATATTCTTTCAAAATTTTAACAGTTAATCAATTTGATAAGTTTCAATAGGCTGTGTACCGTATTTACCAAATTTATAGCTGAGATAAGGATTACAAAAACATCTAGGAGATGAAATGTTTCAAAGTGGTATAAAAATTATCTTTCAAGGGAAGTCAATTAAAGATTTTAGAAATGACAACACAATTCACCAAAATACTACCATATTGTAAAATGTGTGCATTTCCTCTAAAATATGTAAAACCACTCTAAAACAGACTTAGATAAATTACTTGAAATCACTATTATGAAACATGAAGAGGATATTTTATAAAACAAGCCCTCCACCTTTAAGAGAGCCACAAATTATAACTCAAGAAGCATGGTTTTAAATGTGGCCTCAATTTAATTTTCTTAAGTATGAAATCATAGTATCTGCTTAAGTTCAGTAAAGAATAATTTTACATAGTAAAATTTCAATACTTGGAAGTTATACAAGACAAAATTGTGCAAAATGGTTTTATTTTTGTAGGTTTTCACTGTGTGTGGAATGTTAAGATCATAAATATTAAGCTATTCATAGCAAAATCCACTATTCACAAACATAGCTGGTGCTCTTTCCTGATTACTCTCCATGTTTCCAGGCTCTATCATAGTAGACAATATTTGTTTCAATAATTTTAAGTAAAAATCTCTCAGAATTATTTCTGACTTCAAATATCCATTTTATCACCAAATCCTATTGTCCTCTGCTACCATTTCTCCCAAATGTGCACCTTCCTTTTCATTCCTTCAGCTATATCCTTATTCCTGACCCTAGACTTTTCCCCCTAAACTACTGTGCCTCATTTTCATGAGATAGTTTGACAATCTGTTGTCTTTAATTCCACTGCCAAAGTTATCTTCTCTCATTGCCATTCTGCTTGTGCCACCTACCTATCCTACCTAGGCATTCCAGGGCCTTTGCATTACATTTTTATTCTGCTCAAGAGCCTCACCCTCAGCAACATATTCATTTATAAGGCTGCCACTGAACTGACTTTCAACTCCCATTAAAAATGTCAGTTTCTTCTCACCACTGATAAACATAACAAATTCTCTCTTCAGGTAATCACATTTGCTCCTAATCCATCTGAGTAAGGAATACCTTTTACATTTAGCTCTCAATCACACAAGTAATTTATTTAGACAATTTTCACACAGTGATTACATACAGTGTTCCTTTATTTGTTTGCATATCAATGTCATCCCTATTGGACTGCAGAGACACAGATAAGGGCTGCACCTTTCAAAGCATTCTGTGCAACAGCTATCTACCATGTCACTTGACTCAGGTAAGCTGATTCACTAAATAAAACTATCAGAGAAAGATTAAATAAACAAAAAAAGTTTTTTTAAAAATCTCTGTGGTTTAACTTGAAAACATTTATGACCTTTCATTTCCGTGGACAGTTACCACACTTTGGTTTCTATTAAGCTTTACTCTCACTATTATTCTAAAGTGCGAGTTGAGGGCTTATATACAGTATACAATTTTACACCCCGCAAAAAGACTCTTTAAAAATCAGCAATGCCAACTCCAAGATTTCTGAGTTACAACTGAATCTTCACATAAAGAAAGAGCTTCAGTACCAAAAGAAGCGAACAGCGCATCTTCTAATAGAGGGGGTGGGGGATGGTTTCCCTTCCCTGCAATAGATTTTAGGCTAGTTTCTCCATCGCAGGGGCTTTCAATTAGAAAAATTCAATAAATTACCATTAACATCTGGAAACAATATCAGAGAAAGACGACCCAGTTATTTAAAAGAGAATAAGGGGTACCATGAATGTCTTCTTCATAAAACTCAGCAGCCAAATTAAGCTTTGCATTCTTATCAACAGAGATTTTTCTCTGCCTAATAATAATAATAAAGCAAGTCTCATTCAATTCAGTCCCTTCTCGAGCACCGTCTCAACCTGTCAGAATTTGACAAGGAAAAAAAAAATAGAAGTGTGTGTGTGTGTGGTGGGGCGGGGGGAAGGGGTGGGGAGAACACGAGGATTCCCGTCTACACCGCTTCTTTTTCCAAAATCAGTTAAGTCTTGGATTTCCTTCCCTCCGAACTAAGCTCTCAGGTTCCAAATATAGTTCTTTAGCCCCCACCTCGGCACTCAATTACACATAAACCTTACCAACTACAGAACCCCAGCAGAAACCCCTACAAATCGGCTTGCTATTCATCTCGGAAGTCATGCCCTGCAGCAACTGCCTGTCGCCGAACTGAGGGATATTACCCAAATGCAACGCAACGGAATCAGACATGCAGAGCACACACGGCTTCCGCGAGGGAGGGAAACGCGACCCGGGAAAAGTGAGCTCCTCACAAGCCTCGGGAGGGTGGGGGGAGGTCCCAGAAGGGAGGAGGACAGAAGAGCCCGAGTAGGGGAATACTTCCCTCTCAAGTAGAAAGGCTAGATCCCCAGTCGCAGGCTACAGCCTTCCCTCTAAGAAAAGGAAGAGGCGGGCAGAGGGCCCTCCACTTGGGAAGGCAGAATGCAAACACTTTCCGAGGTCCGGGTGCAAGCCGATCCCCACCTCCCGGGGTGGGGGGGGGGGATGAAGGATGGTCCATGGGTGGCAGAGGGGATTCCCGGCTCGCGAGGGGCAGCCTGAGACCGAGCAGAGTTTCGCCTAAAGAACACCCATGTCATCTGTGGCCGGTGCCCCGCGAAAGCACTGCTAGAGCAGCGAGGGGCCGCCCAGGTAGGAGGAAGGGAAAAGAGGGAGGGGGTGGCAACGGGATTCCCCCCTCTCTGGGACAAGCAGTAGCCGAGGGAGCGCGCGGGCCAGCCGAGAGCGGCATGCTTCAGATTGCGGAGCCGGGATCCCGTCGCCTGCACCGGCAGCCAGGAGCCCCGCAGCGCCCGCCGCACCGGCCCCTCGGTCCCCAGGGGCCCAGGACTTCGGCTGCGAAGACACTGGGGCCTGACATCCCACGGGATCGGCCCCAGCTCCCGGGGGACCCCGCGGGAACACCCCAACCTCCCAGCACCTCTCAGCGGTTGTAAAAACGTCCGCGCCCCCCCCCGTCCCCTTCTTCTGCCTTCCCTTCTCCCGAGGCCGCAGAGAAGGGTCATCACAGGCAAGCCTGAGGCAAGCCGGGGACAGCAGCCGCGGCTGTCCTGGACCTCCTCCCCCGGTTACCTGTGAGGACTCCAACCCGGATTTGGTGGTCGTGGTTAGTGAGGATCATTCCCTCGGTCGCCATGTTTCCCAGCGCAGTCACCGCACTGACAGGAGCCGGGAGAAGCCAGAGCCCGGAGCGCGCGTGCCGGGAGCGCGCTCGCTTTGGAGAGCGCGAGAGCGGGAGCGAGAGCGCCCGGGGATCGCGAGCCGAGCTGGGAAGGAGGGGGAGGCGGCCGAGCGCTCCGCGGCCTGCGCGAGAGGCCGGGCCCCGAGCGCGCGAGTCCGCCGGGGTGTGGGGGGGCGGAGTCAGGGCGCGGGACCCCGACTTCGGGTCTCAGGCGGAGAGCTGCGGGTGGGGGACGCGGTGGCTACCCAGGGAGACCGCGCGGAGGCGTAGGAGCGAGGCGGCAGAGACTCGTGCCACTCTGCGGAGCGCGAGACCCAGCACAGCTAGTCGGCAGGAGACTGAGGGAAAAGGAAAGCACAAGCTCCCGAAATTGCGGGGGTGGACTCGGGCCAGGGGCGGAGCTACACCGCGAATCGTGGAACTCGTGGAGAGTGAGGGGAGGAGTGAGAGGAGGAGTGAGCGCTCGGTTGGGAAATGCTGGGAGCGGGAAGGAGCCGGCCCAGCCCAAACTGGACCAGGGAACGCTCCTGGGCGCGCGAGTAGCGCCGGATTGGCTAGGAGAACGCGGAGCGAGTGCGCGCGAGACACGAACGCAGGCTCCGCCGAGCCCCAGACAGAAGCAATCCCCTGCCGAGCCCGGCTCCTCGTCGTTTGTCAGCGACTCCGGCCGGCTCTTGGGGCTACCGAGCCAGCTCTCCCGAGGGAGAAGAGAAAAGGCGCCAGGGAGCCTGGAGGTGCCTTAGAAACCTGCGTGGGTGGCACGAACGCCAACTACTGTGACAGCCTGCGGTGAGCGAGGGAGGAGTTATCCTATCCTGCCTCATCTTCCCGCTTGCTGTTTTAGTCGACTCGACCTGCCGGAGGATTTCCCAACTCCAAGGCTGTACCTACGGGAGGATTCTCACTAGCGAAGCGTAGGAGCCTGCGGCAGAGCAGCTTGAGAAATAACAGGCTTCTGCGCCTCCCGCTGTCCCATGTTTTTGTGGCATCAGGCTTCTTCGCTAGAGGCTCTGCTTTTAGTTGAAAAACACCAGTCTTAGAGAATGAGATTAGAGAATGTTTCGCCCACCTGAGCCACAGTCGCAAAACTGGAACTAGAACCCCGGTGGTGGCAATTTTCATTTCAGTATTTGTGGGACGTGAAATTACCATGTAAATAGCTTTTGTTGACACTTATCTGCATGTGTCTTTCATGAAGTGTGTTATTAATCACCTGTGGCTATTTCACATCGGTTTCTTAGTTCCTTCTCTAGCCCTTTCAATTTCTGAATAAAACATGTACACCCATGTATGTATAATTTTTCTTCATAACTATAGTAAAACTGGGAAGCATAAAAAATTAAAAGCAAAATATCCCAAAAAAGTATAATTATCATTTGTACACAATGAACATCTCAATTTGATGGTTATATGAGTTTTATCATGCCACCTAGAACGTGGACTAATCTCTAACTGAAGATTCATATTGTTACATATTTCGTTTTAAATAATGGGAGTACATAGGAGATGATGGGTGGAATTGAGATAGAATAAAATTAATTAGTAAAATACTTTTGAGTATGTGTATTGCTAGTATTTTTGACAGGATTTAAAATTGAAGCCAGATCATGATCCCACTTTCTATAATAATCTATCACCATAGAGCCTGGGAGCTTGTGGATTCTGAACCAGTTTAAATGAGAGGTATATATGGGAAGTATGTTTACTTTATTTCAAACAAAGATAAGCAAATAGTTGGTTACTTTACCTTTCTATCTTTATTCCCTCTGCTGCTGCTGCTGCTAAGTTGCTTCAGTCGTGTCCGACTCTGTGCAACCCCATAGACGGCCTCCCACCAGGCTCTGCAGTCCCTGGGATTCTCCAGGCAAGAACACTGGAGTGGGTTGCCATTTCCTTCTCCAATGCATGAAAGTGAAAAGTGAAAGTGAAGTTGCTCAGTCGTGTCCGACTCTTCAAGACCCCATGAACTGCAGTCTACCAGGCTCCTCCGTCCATGGGATTTTCCAGGTACCCCATAATCTGAAATCCTTTTAAAATGTCTTGTATTTTTAGAGAGAGAAATTCTAATTCTGCCCACAATAAATTCTGTAACCTTAAATAAGTTGGGGCCTTTTTCTATATCCTTTAAATAAATTGGTGAATAAGCACCCTTTCAATTTAGAGTATTCTGTTATTTACTATTCATGGAAAGAAACTGGCAATTTTGTTTCACAAATAACAGAAAACAAGAGACTTTCTGTATCTATAAAAGAAGTAATGGTGAAATTAATTAAAATTTAATTGGGAAGGGTGAAGATGAATTAAGCCTTTTAAAGTACATGGAGGTTTGTTTGTTAAAACTACTAAAATTGTTGAAAAGTAATGTTAGAATAAAACTGGACAATTATAATAGATGCTTGTCTTTCAACAATTTTCCTCAAGTGTATTCATCTCTGCTGAATTTAGGAATCTGTAAAAAAAATTTATGCACACAACGAAATTTACACAGGAAAAGTCCAGCGACCTTACTGTCTAATATGACTTTTTCTTTTACCACTGGTTATTGAATGAATATTGGGTATGCACATGCTTCATAACTCCATGTGACATTTCTTCAGAATTCATCCTGGAATCAAGTTTACAACAAAGAAGGCTTTCTGGAAAGGAGAAAGAGAGTAGTATTTCCAACCTTGATAAATGTCTCAGGAACATATAGAGGCAGGGGGTGAGAGAGGAGAGAAAGTAAAAAAGTTAAAGGTTTGTACCTAAAGAATTAGAAATGCCCAAGGATTTATTCTCTCCATTACTGATATTTTAATAATGAAAATTAAGAGTTTACAATGAGAACTAACAGAAAAGATGGGTAAATATTTGGCTGTCATAATGATTTTCATTATAAAAGTTATGAAAGTTTATCAGTAGAAATGAATTACTGAAGGAAGAAAAGCTGAGTTTTTCTAGTAATGGTGTATTTACAATTAGCCCTCCTAGGACTTTAGTTTTCCTCTGGTTAGTCACACTTTCAATGTAATAAGGCAAAAATTTAGTGGCTTTTCTGGGGTTAGACTCTCCTCCTCATTAGCACTAGACGTCAACAGGAACAAATTTGGTAATGGATTATTTTTCTGCTAAGTCTTATTCTACTCTTGCCTCTTTCCTGATTGTCTAAATAGCCACAACTGAGTGGATTACAAATGGGTGCAAGCAACATTTTGAATATATTTAATTCCACTGATTTGTACACTTTAAAATTATTAAAATGGTAAATTTTGTTATGTGTTTTTAGCACAATTTTTTAAAAAAGCGTGGATGTAAGGTGAAACTCTGGTTGATTTTAACATAGTATTTTCCCCAAAGGAAGTGTGGTGGAGTTCAAATGAATTTTTGACTGACTGAATTAGGCAATGTATTAGTTCCTAGGGCTGCCATAACTAAGTACCACAAACCCAATGCCTTAAAACAACAGAAATTTGTTCTCTTGTGGTTCTGGAGACCAGAAATATAAAATCAACGTGTTGGCAAAGCCATGCTCCCTCTAAAGGCTCTAGAGAAGAATTCTTCCTTGCCTCTTTCTAGCTTTCGGTGGTTGCCTACAATCCTTGGCATTCCTTGGCTTATAGTTGCATCAGTCAGTCTTTGCCTTTGTCTTCGCATGGCCTTCTTCCCTATGTGTATTTTTATTTGCCCTTCTTATAAGGATACCACTCATTGGATTTAGGCCCCATATTAATCTAGTATGACCTCATTTTAACTAATCACATCTCCAAAAACCCTATTTCCACACAGGTCACATTCCAAGGTTCTGTGCAGATGTGAAATTTGAGGGGACACTATTTACTACTGCTGCTGCTGCTAAGTCGCTTCAGTCGTGTCCAACTGTGTGACCCCATAGACGGCAGCCCACCAGGCTCCGCCGTCCCTGGGATTCTCCAGGCAAGAACACTGGAGTGGGTTGCCATTTCCTTCTCCAATGCATGAAAGTGAAAAGTGAAAGTGAAGTCGCTCAGTCGTGTCTGACTTTTAGCGACCCCATGGACTGTAGCCTACGAGGCTCCTCTGTCCATGAGATTTTCCAGGCAAGAGTACTGGAGTGGGGTGCCATTGCCTTCTCCATTAGTCTAGTACAGGCAGTGGTAAATTACATTACTGTGTAATCCTACAAATCAGAAATTCAGCCTATTAGAAAAGAACGTTCCAAAGTTTCTTTCAAAGCTGAGACTTAGACACATTTTTAGAGAAAATACAGCTCTATAGAATAGAGAATACTGGAAATTTTTAATATTAGCCCTAAATAGCTTAATGCTTTTTCCCCAAAAGTAGTTTTCTAAAGGATTGGGGGCAGAAGGAGAAGGGGACGACAGAGGATGAGATGGCTGGATGGCATCACCGACTCGATGGACATGAGTTTGGGTAAACTCTGGGAGTTGGTGATGGACAGGGAGGCCTGGCATGCTGTGATTCATGGGGTCGCAAAGAGTCGGACATGACTGAGCGACTGGACTGAACTGAACTGAATGAAAAAATTATTCAGTCCTATGTGGCACAGTGGTAAAGAATCCACCTGCCAATGCAGAAGATGCTGTTTTGATCCGTATGTCAGGAATAGCCCTTGGAGTAAGAAATGGCAACCCGCTCCAGCTTTCTTGCCTGGAAAGTTCCATGGACAGAGGAGCCTGGTGGCCTATAGTCCATGGGGCTGCAAAGAGTTGGATACGACTGAGCACACCACACACACTAATGAAACTGACATTTTGATTTTAGTTCTGCTGCCCTGGTTATCTTTTAGTGAAGTGAAGCTGAGAAACCTCAATTTCTCATGGAGTTTGATGACACTTATTTAGGAACAACTAGGACAGTGTTTTCCAATGTCTGCCATGTTTATTAAAATAAATTGGAACTTTTCCTTCTTTGGGCTTCACATTATATTTCTGCTGCTTAGATGAATAATTTTGTGCCACAGTCCTTTGTACTGTTCCCCTACCTTACTCTCTTCCTCTGAGGTCCCTAACTGGAAATACAAATGTATGGCAATGTTTTTGCTTGCAAGTGACTGACTGTAGTTTAAGCTAAAAAGCATTGGCTCATGTGCTTAGGAGGTTCAGACATGCGTTGGCTTCAGTAGGTTATAATTTAGATCAGCACTTGTTGAGAACATCAAGGGACACCTGGAGATTCCAAGACCTTTTCAGAGGGTCTACAAAGTCAAAAGTATTTTCATACTAGTAGTAAGCCATTATGTGTCTTTCCCCTCTTTCTTTCTCACTAGATGCAGTAGAATTTTCCAGAGGTTACATGATGTGTAGTGACATCATCACTCTGATGGATAATGAAATGTGTCTGTATATTCATATATGTTAAAATTTTAATATAGTAAATATCAGTAGGTATAACCTACTTAAACAGAAGCTCTTTGGAGTCCTCAATAATTTTGAAGAGTGTAAAGGGGTCCTGAGATCAAAGTCTTAGAAACCACAGGTGTAAGTCATGGCTCCATCCCAAAACACTAAGGCAAAAGGAATAGCATTTTCTGATTAGTTAGGCCTCAGTAGTGTACTCACCCAGAGGGTCAACATCAGTTGAAACTCTACGGAAAGGACTAAGTTCAAGGGAGGATGGCTCTGGATACCATCATTAGGTTAGTGCCTTGATAGGTTAGTAGTTAGTCAGAAAGGACTTAAACTAAGATATTAGCTTAGGATTAAAATTATTTCTGGTGATAAAAACTTAAAAAGAATACATTTGAATCAGTTGTAATGAGGTGGATGAAACTGGAGCCTATTATACAGAGTGAAGTAAGCCAGAAAGAAAAACACCAGTACAGTATCACTTCACTTCACTTCAGTCGCTCAGTCGTGTCCGACTCTTTGCAACCTCATGAATTGCAGCACGCCAGGCCTCTCTGTCCATCACCAACTCCCGGAGTCTACCCAAACCCATGTCCATCGAGTCGGTGATGCCATCCAACCATCTCATCCTCTGTCGTCCCCTTCTCCTCCCTCCCCCAATCCTACCCAGCATTAGGATCTTTTCCAATGAGTCAACCCTTCGCATGAGGTGGCCAAAGTATTGGAGTTTCAGCTTCAACATCAGACCTTCCAGTGAACACCCAGGATTGATCTCTTTTAGGATGGATTGATTGGATCTCCTTGCAGTCCAAGGGACTCTCAAGAGTCTTCTCCAACACCACAGTTCAAAAGCATCAATTCTTCGGCACTCAGCTTTCTTCACCGTCCAACTCTCACATCCATATATGACCACTGGAAAAACCATAGCCTTGACTAGACAGACTTTTGTATACTAACACATATATATGGAATTTAGAAAGATGGTAACAATAATCCTATGTGCAAGACAGCAAAAGAGACAGAGATGTATAGAACAGTCTTTTGGACTCTGTGGGAGGGCAAGGGTGGGATGATTTGAGAGACTAGCACTGAAACATGTATATTATCATATGTGAAACAGATCGCCAGTCCAGGTTCAATGCATGAGACAGGTGCTCAGGGCTGGTGCACTGGGATGACCCAAAGGGATGGCAGGGGGAGGGGGGTTCAGGATGGGGGACACATGTACACCCATGGCTGATTCATGTCAGTGTCTGGCAAAACCACTACAGTATTGTAAAGTAATTAGCCTCCAATTAAAATAAATAATTTTTTTTAAAAAGATAGGAATACCAAACCACCTTATCTGTCTCCTGAGAAACCTGTAGGCAGGTCAAGAAGCAACAGTTAGAACTGGACATGTAGTAATGGACTGGTTCAAAATTGGGAAGGGAGTATGTCAAGGCTGTATACTGTCACCCTGCTTATTTAACTTTTATGCACAGTACATCATGCAAAATGCCAGGCTGAATGAAGCACAAGCTGGAATCAAGATTGCCAGGGAAAATATCAACAACCTCGGATATGCAGATGATACCACTGTAATGGCAGAAAGTGAAGAGGAATTAAAGAACCTCTTGATGAAGGTGAAAGAGGAGAGTGAAAAAGCTGGCTTAAAACTCAGCATTCCAAAAAGTAAAGATCATGGCAAATAGGTGGGAGAAAAGTGGAAACAGTGACAGATTTTCTTTTCTTGGGCTTCAAAATCACTGTGGATGATGACTGCAGCCATGAAATTAAAAGACGCTTGCTCCTTGAAAGAAAAGCTATAACAAACCTAGACAGCGTATTAAAAAGCAGACACAATTTTGCCAACAAAGATCCGTATAGTCAAAGCTATGGTTTTTCCAGTGGTCACATACGGATGTGAGAGTTGGACCATAAAGAAGGCTGAGTGCCAAAGAATTGATGCTTTCAAACTGTGGTGCTGGAGAAGACTCTTGAGAGTCAAACAAGGAGATCAAACCAATCAATCCTAAAGGAAATCAGTCCTGAATATTCCTGAAGGACTAGTGCTGAAGCTGAAGCTCCAATTCTTTGGTCACCTGATGCGAAGAGTCGACTCATTGGAAAAGACCCTGATGCTGGGGAAGATTGAGAGCAGGAAGAGGAGGTGACAGAGAATAAGATGGTTGGATGGCATCACTCATTCAATGGACAAGAGTTTGAACAAACTCTGGGAGTCTGTGAAGGACAGGGAAGACTGGCATGCTGCAGTCCATAGGGTAGCAAAGAGTCAGATATGACTTAGTGACTGAACAACAATTATACATAAGTAAAGAAGAAGTAGTCCCAAAGCTAACCACCGACATGGATTGAGTTTAAGTGAGCTTTAAAAAAAATCAAATGTATCATGAATTTCTTAAATTATTATTAATTGGTTTCAATGTAATCAGAGCCCAACTGCCCTAGGAAAATAGTTTTGTCTCTATAAAGCAACAAAAAATTATTTTGTTAACCTAAGAAACCTCATTTTCTCCCAAGCTAAGTAATAATTGGAGGAAATATGGTTGATAGGAATGTTTGTACAGTATTTTAGCTTAAAATGAAACTTAAGTAGAATTTGAAATGTTAGCAAGCATAAATGAATTGGTGAATGAAGCAGAAATGATGAATTTTTCAGCTGTCCTGAAAAATCTCATTTTACCATGTAATAATTACATTTCATATTTATCTGCCTGTGTATCTCCTGGTGTGGGATTGATTTGGTGCAGAGCAAGTATCGCTTTTCAACACAGAACCTTGTTTTCTTACCATTTGCTAATATTTGATAACTAAATACAGAACACATGAAGCAGTAGGGACTTGGAATTGACAGCAATACAGGCTCCTCCCAAGGTACCAGTGGGTCTGTTAGAAATTTGCCTTGGCTTGTAACAGCTTGCAGAAGCCTCTGTCTATAAAAGGAGACACCACCCACGTGGCCATAGTTCACTCAAACAATGCTAAAGCTGAATTTTTCTGCCTGGACCTAATAGTGTATGGCAAAATGTTGCATACTATCACTTACCCTCTTTGGTGACTGCAATTCTGGACTAAAGATGAAAATTGCAGACTGTTGTCGACCTTATTTCATTTAGGAAAGTAGTGTGATACAAATATTACTAATCACTTTGTGGTCACTGCAAAAAGGCAACTTTTGAGGGTGAAATGTTAGCAAATATTCTTTGAATAGCTAGATTGTCAAGGTAAAAGAAATGAGATAAGCCACAAAAATAGTACTACCCAAGATTATGGTTATTAAACATTTTGCTGATGGGGATAGAGTTTTCCTCAGTTGAACTTAAAGTGGAAATATATCTCCTAAGTACAATCAAGAGCATCAGGGGTTTTATTCTCTGAGAAGCATAACTGGAATATTATTAATATAAATAAAAGTGTTAATGTTTCAGTGCCATCAATATTTTCTGATTACTAATTCAGTTTCCCTAACAATTTGATTCTGAGATGGAAATGCCCTAAATACAGACATATTTCAACCATATTGGAAGGTATAGCCCTCTTTGTAATTTAAACTAGTGAAAGTCACTCCGTTTTGTCAGACCCTTTGTGACCCCATGGACTGTAGCCTACTATAGTACTCCAGGCTTCTCTGTCCATGGAATTCTCCAGGCAAGAATACTGGAGTGGGTAGCCATTCCCTTCTCCAGGAGATCTTTCCAACTCAGGGATCAAACCTGGGTCTCCTGCATTGCAGCCAGGTTCTTTATCATCTGAGCCACCATGGACAACCAATACTGGATTTATCAATGTTTTTCTTGGGATGTTGGGTATCTTGAATGAGTCTTTGATCTGTTGGATAAGTTGACCAAATAAATTTGTACCCACAAAGCTGAGATACATATGTTGAACTTATCAAAATGCAGATACCCAGGCATAGCCAGCCAATCTAATTGATAACACTGTACTGCCATACAGGTGAAAGTCAAAATCCAGTGTGAAGTCATGAAGACAGTAGGAAAAAAAGGCTATAACATTTCAGTTCTGAGTTTTGAAGAAACTGAAAGATTTGGAGCATTTGAGGTAAACATGATAAGCCTAATTATAATGAACATACAATTTCAATAGTTTAGAGACAGCAAATGATTCATTTTTTAAGAAGTTATACATCTCTGTTAGCAAGTGAATTGTTTATTTCATGCTTTGGTTAACAGAAAAAAAAGGGGGGGGGGGAAGGTCATATACTCATCCAAACTCATTTCATGGTAAAAACAAACAGACAAAAAACATGATTTTAAAATACTTGAATGGTGTTCCTTTTTTGAATGGTGTTCTTTTAATTCAACTTTTAAAATGGGAATCTAAGACCTTGAGATTAAATGACTTATTAAAGGTAGTCAGTGGTTTAATCAGATTTTATATTCCTGATTTTTGTTCTTATTGCTCTGTGTAATCCAGTTGGCTTGGAAAATCTTTCAGGACTGCTAAAGTACAGAGGGTCCAAATGAGAAGAGAGGTGGCTTTCTTGAAAAGGAATGTAGATTATATACTCAGCTAACTCAGTTGATAGAAAAAGTGAAAGTCAAAGTTGCTGAGTTATGTCCAACCCTTTGCAACCCCATGGACTCTATAGACCCCATGGACGGTAAAGGTGAATTCTTTACCAGCTGAGCCATGAGGGAAGCCCAAGAGTATTGGAGTGGGTAGCCCACCCTTTTCTCCAGAGGATCTTCCTGACCCAGGAGTTGAACCGGGGTTTCCTACATTGCAGGAGGATTCTTTACCAATTGAGCTATCTGGGCTTCTTTTGTGGCTCAGCTCGTAAAGAATCCGCCTGCAGTGTGGGAGACCTAGGTTCAATCCCTGGGTTGGGAAGATCCCCTGGAGAAGGGAAAGGCTACCCACTCCATTATTCTGGCCTGGAGAATTCCATGGACTGTATAGTACATGGGGTTGCAAAGAGTCGGACAGAACTGAGCGACTTTCACTTTCAGTTGATAGAACATGAAACTAATTGTCTAAAGACTGAAGAGCCTCTTATTTTTGTGGTCAAGAGAGGAGAGATATGAGTTAAGTTGGAATGTGAACTGGCAGTAATAATACCAGGCTCTGGTAATTAGCTTAACTGTTAATAGCCTCAATTAACTGTAAGCCTTTGGACACTCTTTCAACACATCTGAACTTCAGTACCCTCTTCTGAAAAGTAATGTAGGTTTATATTTATTTTATTCTTTGCAACCCCATGCAGGCCATGGAATTCTCCAGGCCAGAACACTAGAGTGGGAAGCCTTTCTCTTCTCCAGGGAATCTTCCCAACCCAGGTCTCCCGCATTGCAGGTGGATTCTTTACCAGCTGAGCCACAAGGGAAGCCCAAGAATACTTGGAGCAGGTAGCCTATCCCTTCTCCAGCAGATCTTCCTGACCCAGGAATGGAACTGGGGTCTCCTGCATTGCAGGTGGATTCTTTACCAACCAAGTTATCAGGGAAGCCCATAGTTATTTCAAGTTCCATCTAATGCCCAAATTCTATGATTTTGTGAAAAGTTTTCCAGTCTGAAAATACATTTCAAAAAAATCCACCTTTTCAAGCAACCTTTAAAAATTTAAATTGACCTTGGGAGAGGGAAGATTTTTAGTTGGTTAGCTTACTTTACTCATTATACCATATGAGGATTCCTACAGGTCATGAAGTGTTTTGTAACAAGTCAACTTTCTTTGTACTGACATGAGATAGGAAATTAATGACAATTTAATGAAAGAAAAGATCTGAAGATCTCAGGGACTACAATATGATCCAGTGGTATTATACTGACACACACAGAGTGTCAAGAGACCTGCGACTTTACAATTAACTTTCTGTGGTCTTTTGCAATATCTGAGGCTCTATCAAATCCCAGGTACTGTGTTATGTGATCAAAATGAAAAGATGAAGAAGACATAGTCCTGGGCTTCAAAGAGCTCACAATTTAGTTAGGGAAATCAATGGCTAGGTAAACAAATAATTGCAACATAGTTTGGTAAGTGCTATGATAGAAGACAGCCTGAACCATGACTCTTAAACCTGACCGCACCTTAGAATTTCCTAGGGAGCTTTTAAAAGCTGCAGATGCTTTTTTGCGCTCCCTCTCAGAGATCAGAATTTAAATGACCTGAAGAGGGGCTTGCTGAATTGGTGTTTTTAAAAGCTCCCAAGGAGCTTCTGAAACACAACTAGGACTGAGAATTACTGGGATAGAACAATGGTACCCAACTTGGCCCTTAGGACCAGCGGCAATGGTCAAGCAGACAAGAAGAGAAGACTCTTTCAGGCAGAGGAACAACTGTGCAAAGGCATGGAGATAATAGAACTCATGGAGCACCAGGGGAACTGCAACCTGTCTTGTATAGCTCATTGTAGCTGTATCAGGGCAGAGGGTTACAGTGGAAGATGAGGCTGGGGATATAGGTGGAAGGTAAATCATTATGTGGTTTGTTAAGGAGATTTGAAGTTTACACTAAAGTCAAGGGGAAATCAGTAGGAAAGTGACATGATCTCATTTCTCTTTTAGAAAAGATAGTTTCTGTGGTGCTGTGGAAGGTTAATTAGAGGGGCTGGAAACCAAGCAAGGAAACCAATTAAGAGGCTCTGGTAATCCAAGCAGGAAAGAGAACCTGAACAAAAACAGTGGTACCAGAAAGGTAGAAGGTATTCAAGGACTAGATAACTAGGAAGCAGTATCAACAGGGCAGATGGATGTGGTGGGTGAGAGAGTAAGGGGAGTCTATAGAATATTATTTCCTTAGTTTTTAACTACTTTTGCTCATTTGTCAGTGGAGGATCTGCCCAGAATTAAATACTTCAGAAGTGGAGTTGTTCTTGTTTAGTCACTAACTCTTGTCCGATTCTTAGTGCCCACCAGACTCCTCTGTCCATGGGATTTCTCAGGCAAGAATACTGGAGCCAGTTGTTATTTCCTTCTCCAGAGGATCTTGGCGACCCAGGAATCAAACCTGCGTCTTCTGCATTGGCAGGCAGATTCTTTACCCCTGAGGCACCAGAGGAAGCCCTGAGAGGTGGAGAGCAGCAGCTTTTTATGGACTTGTTAACAACATACAATGTGGTTTGAATCTAGTCATTTCTAAAATCAAAAGCTATCAAAATAATCAGGTTGTTTATTCTAAATGACTAAATTTCTGACATGCATAAGGCCAAGTATCTAACTAGCATTTCCATCCATTTCGGAGGAGAAAGAGAGTGGAAACAGCACTAAAACAAAGGTTGGAAAGATTTTAATTAACACAAATGGCTGTGCTTAGTCTTTAAATCTATCCAAAGCAAATGGAGTGAAAGCCTTCTAATCCTTCAGCACTTCATCTGGCCTTGACCTCAGAAAAAAGAGCCTCCCTCTTGCATCATCAAACTGACTTCCTTTAGCTCTTTGTTGTTCTGTGTAGGTCTTTGATCCCAGAATTCTCTAAGACGGGAAAAAACAGAAGAAAAAAAAAAGACAGCTAAAGCCCCAAGTTTCCTGGCACTCACTTTGCAAATTCCCTACAAATATTAAATTAGAATGTACATTAACAAATGCATTCCAAAATTCTATACCTACTGTCTATTCAAGCCTTTAAAATGACTTCGAAAACCAAAGTAATTCTCACCACATTAGACTCATTTTTGGAGGTAGTTGCTCTGCTCATAGCTGTAGTGTTCGCAGTACCTGATGGGGAAAATTAGGAAAATGAGAGCTTTCTTTGAGTAAAAAAAAACCCTAGTTTTATTTTTAGTTGCAAGTCTGTTAGCATTCAGCACAGTATTATATCACTGTAGGACTGACTCTGGTATTAGTGTTGATACTGATTTTTTAATTGCTGTTTTAGAAAATAACTTCATCAAGCAATATTTTTAAAGTAGAAGTGGCAAATCTTTTTTTCTCCTGAAAGCTCATGTCCCACAGGGGGAAAAAATCATTTGAGGATTACATCAAATAAAAACAATTTTGAGAGCCTAAAAAGAGTGCTTCCAATATTTTCTTTTTTAACTTTTTATTTTGTATTGGAGTAAAGTAGATTAACAATGCTGTGATAATTTCAGGTGAACAGTGAAGGGACTCACTCATACATATACATGTATCCATCTCCAAACCCCCCTTTAAATGAAGAAATGAGATGATAACTCACGTACATATCTGTGTACCCTCTGATAACCCAGATACATATTCCTCAAAAATGGCCAACTGTGGGCAGCAGAGAACAAACAAAAGATAAAGGTGGGTGTTGGGATGAGAAAGAGGAGGCAGGAAAAAAAGACAGGTCCAGACAGAGAGAAAGGGACACAGGAGACAATGAAAAGGGGAAAAAGGGACAACTGTAGGGTGCTAAACAGGCTCTGTGGTGAGTGTGTCCTAGGTGAGGGTTGCCAGACTAAAATACAGGATACTCAGTTAAACATGAATTTCAAAAACACCAAATAATTTTTAGTATAAGTATGTCCCATGCAACACTTGAAACATATTTAAATTAAAAGGTATTGTTTATCTGCAGTTTACACTTAACTGGGAATCTTCTTTCTATTAGCTAAATATGACAACCCTATTCTAGACAACCTGTTGTTCTCCTGAGTGTGTGATGCAAAAAAAGTTTACAATCTATTGTCACTCATTGAAGAAATAATAATATTAATAAAGGTACAGCTTACATATTTTTCAACCTTCAAAATTTATGTTTAGGGAAAATGACTTCTGTTCTCCCTTGGACTTCTGTGGGTTTTTATAAGAAGTGAAAGAATGACCTATTTCAGAAATTAACTTCATAACCTACTAATACCATGAACCTAACACTGACATTGAAAAGGTTCAAGTTGCAGAAAAGCTTTAAAAAACCTGTATTTGAGAGCAGTGCTATTTATCAAGGACCCAGGTTTGAGCTAGCTGTGGGTTTCTGCCTCTGCCTTTTAGAATTTTAGCTTAACACTACTATTTTCCTTTCAGCAGCACCTGCGGGAGTGTATTTCGGCCATCAGGAAGGGTAATGCTAAAGTGAAGTAAAGGTTAAAGCTGGGGAGAATGACTTGCTTTCAGAACAGAGGGAGTTATAGAATAAATAAATAAAGTCTCAAGAATATTCATTTCCCACTGCACTGGGCTTTCATCTGAATTTATAAGTGGAGCAAAATATTCACATGCAACCTTCAGCTTCTTAAAAGAGCTCAAGGAAATGGGAAGAGTTAGAGAGGGAGCTAGGGGACAGGGGAGGGAAGGAAAGAAAAGCAAGGGTGTCAGAATCAAGTGTCTTATCGCCAGTTCTATTATGACGGAAGATAGACCTCTTTTTTGAACACCAGCAGGTGTGATGGGAAACTCAGCTGAATTTAAAGATGTCTACATGCCTGAGCTCTCTTAAGATAGGTGACTGCCAAAGGCCAAGAACTGCTCTCTTGACTCTACAGAAACCTGGGCAGGGCTGCCATATACTCTGGGTCAAATTGTCTTTTTACCGCTGGTCTGGAAGTAAATCCCTTCAAATGTGACTCGTCTCTGGTGAAACCAAAAGGTAAAAAACTTCACCCAGGCTATAAAATGCTTTTCTCTTCTGTAAGACTAGGAGATGCAGTATGCTAAGCAGATGAGACTGACAATGCTAACGCTGCAACCTGGGCCTCAGGGGAATTTGCAAAGAGGGGTTGCTTAAGTGTAACAAAGTCAGTATTAAGAGGATTGTATTTTGCCAACCAAGTAGATCACGCCACTGTGACACAGCCAACCTGCACACAGGACAATTGATATGGGAGGAGGAATTCTTGGCCAGGAGCAGTGGGGAACAATAAAACCCTCCCTTTGCTTGGAAATGCCTATAACAGAAGGCCCTGTACCCTGATTTGCTGGAAGGTGTGTCCAAAATTGCTTTCCATCCATTCTTTAACACAGGTTTGTGAAATTCAATTCTTTTGAAACTAGAGGAAAAGGAACATTATCCAGGAACACTTTTAAGTACTTCAACTTCAAGAAAATCACCACCTTGTGCAATTGCCTGATTTTTTAATTCCTTGTCCTAATCGCCTGATTTATCTGTGGTAGAAAAGAAAAACAGAATTAGACAGGGATTGTGGAGGAAGTGGACAGTGGCCGTTTTTGGAATGGAGGACTCTGTAGTTTACGGAGGGGAATGATAGTTATGGATGTTGCAGCAGAATACTGAATTTGATATGATATAATCAAAGCTACCAGTAATACAACCCAGTGACGTGAACCATGGTGGGAAACACTAACAGATTTTTAAATGTTTTCATTTGATATATAAGGGTAGTACATTTTGTCCTAAGGGCCATAGAAGACCAATGGCTCCCTAAAGTTTCCTGAATTACCACCGTTTATGGGCTAGAGGCCTGGATGTGATTGGTGCCACCTACTGGAATAAATGTAGAATTACAAATCTGTCAACCCCTTTTGGAACTAGTATTTCTGTTACTGAAAAAAGTAATGTGGGTATGATTATTTATTGGGAGGATTATACATCAAACAGGTGATTGGCCTGGATCCAAATCATAGACTTTAGAGCTGGAAGAGTCATAAGAAATCATATATTGGAACACTGTCACTTTACATAATATTTTAGGAGGTGAGCTTTGGATATGGAGTCAGAAACCTGGCTTCTCTGAACCAGCTTCTTGTTCTATAATGCCTACCTCATAGAGTCATTGTGAAGATTACACAAAACTATATGTTTTCAACTTTCTCTATACTGTGTTATGATTGCTCTATACTGTGTTACTGTATTGTTTTAGATAAAGAAAAACACTGAAACAAAATGACTGGTCCAGGTCATCTCACTGGTTAGCTTCAGAGTAAGGCCTGTAAGTCATATATCTGAATTCAAATCCAGTGCTTTTTCCCATTAAATTACTATTTCCCAAAATCTGATGGTGAGATGATTTTATGAGGCAACTGCAATAAATTTAGGAGGTGCTAGAACACAGCATTAAATATTATAAATCATAGTGAGATAATTACCCCCTTTTGATTCTTTCAAACTTGATACCTGATGGCATCAAGGAGAAAAGTTTCAATTTGGTGGTTTTCTTTAAAACTGTTTACATCTTGCTAATCTCACTTCCTAATAAAGATAAAAGAGGCCTTAGGCTTCGGCATCTTGTTAGAATACTAAAATTTTATTTTCTGTATACTTATGATGTTTACTTTTTATTATAGAAAACTATAGGCTTTTTTTCATGTAAAACAGCAATACAATTTTATTTTCAAGGAAGGTATTTAAGAAATTGAAGTCAATGTAAACAGAAAAATACTGAATAAACAATAAAAATACTGAATAAACAATAAAAAATAGTTCAAATGACACAGAAGTTGGGAAACACTGAGCACCCACCAAACCACCTCCCTATCATATCACTGTTGGTAATCATGGTGGTGGTGGCTTAGTTCCTAAGTTGTATCTGTCTCTTTTGTGACCCCATGGACTCTAGTCCACCAGACTCCTCTGACCATGGGCTTTCCCAGGTAAGAATACTGGAGTGGGTTGCCATTTCCTTCTCCAGGTTGGTAATAATCATATCTTAATATAATTACTTTAAAAAATCCTTCAATGAAGAAAACTAGTATTTCTTTTGTTTTCTTTTCAATAATTAAACACTAGGCTATAAATAGATCAATATAACCTAAATTTAGGGCTTAGATTTCAGATCCACTTGGTCTCAAACAAACTCAAAGATTCCGTATGCGTGTGTTTTAGAAAATAAAACTGGCCTGCAATCAGTATCCAATGCATGTGCAATCCATAAATCAATAACACACAAGAAATGGGTAACACATACCTGGGGCTACATGCACTTGTGGTAATTGAACAGTTTAGTGCCCTATCACTTACTACTCCAGAAGCTTAAGAGGAGAGAAGAGAAAAGGAGATGCTGATCTCTGGGCTGTTCTAGTTCAGAGTTCAAAGATTCAGGGTTCTGAAAGCAAGGGGAAAAAAAATCTTCTGAGGTGATCACGTTGAATGGAACCCTTCACTGTTTATTATCTTGACTTGATTTGAATCCAGAATGAAAGGATTTTTGGCTCCTTACTCTATGGATCCCTTGAGATGTCTTTCAGCTAATTTTAAATGACACAAGACATGGATCTCTCACCCTTGTCACCCTCCCCTCCTCTATCTTAATTCACATTTTAATGACTTTATACTGCTTCTGGTTGTATTCTAGATTCTTATTGGAGAGGAAAACCTCAAGCTTTCTGCTTTCCAATTCTTATCAAAACAAAAGTTAAAAGAAAAATATGGATGGAATATGGGCTGAAGGACAGGTAGATTCCTCCAATCTTCTAGATTTTCTGACTTTTAAATATGGATCAGTTCAGCTCAGCAGAGTGCTATGGACATGGACCAAATCCTTGTAAGCTGATCCATCACTTACAAAAAAAATTCAAATCAATAATTTCTTATCACACTGTGCCAAAGAATAGATAAGAACCAGTCTTAGAAATTGAGATTCTGAATTTATCTTAGAAATATTGTTGAGGACATTAGCTAACGTGACCCACATTCGAGTGCCCTCTCTCCATGATGAGGATCAGAAGAGAAATTTTTCTCATTTCAGTAAAATTAAAAGGATACTTTTTCTGAGGGGTTAGTTTATTTTTATTTTGTGGACACTGTAAATCCATGTTTCCTTTTCTGGGAAATTCATAATCAAGTTTGAAGCCTACCTGTACCAACTGTGTAGTACTTTCATTACACATTTTCATGTTATTTACCTGGCTTCAACTTATTTTTACTTTGCCTTGATTTAGTCATTTACTTAATATTTGTGCTGTAAATGATTTTATAACCTATTCAAGTCATTAGGGAATAAGATTGAGAAGAAATTAGAGACATACACATTGATACTGTTAAAATATTGGCACCCCTTAGCCGTGATTTTTTTATTGCATGTCTCTTTTTGTTGGACTTCCCTGGTGGCTCAGAGGTTAAAGCGTCTGCCTCCAATGCGGGAGACCTGGGTTCGATCCCTGGGTCAGGAAGATCCCCTGGAGAAGGAAATGGCAAACCACTCCAGTATTCTTGCCTGGAGAATCCCATGGACGGAGGAGCCTGGTAGGCTACAGTCCACGGGGTCGCAAAGAGTCGGACACGACTGAGCGACTTCCCTTTCCTTTCCCTTTCCTTTTTTTTAAATTACATAGTTCAAATTCATAGATCCATGAAAATTTAAGAGCCCTTTCTTCCTGTCCCTCAGAGACCATCCCTTCATTTTTTTTGAAAGATTTTTTTTTTTGATGTGGATCATTTTTAAAGTCTTTATTGAATTTGTTACAATATTGCTTTTGTTTTATGTTTTGGGATTTTGGTCACAAGGAATGGGGTGTCTTGGCTTCCCCACCAGGGATTGAATCTGCACAGCCTGCATCAGGACGGCAAAGTCTAAACCCGTGGGCCTTCCGGGAAGTCCCATTTCTTCATTTTCTTATGGTAAGCTACATGATTTCCTTTAGCAATGTCATAAATCCTTTGGGGTGGGGAAATGCTGAAACTCCCAGAGGAATATCTGGAGTGGTGAAACTCACAACCATTGTCCAATGTCTCTTTGGTCTTCCATTCTGAAGTAGCAGAGTCTATTCCAATAAAGTTTGTGAGATTAAACTACTCTAATTCCTTGGAAAGGAGAGGAAGTGAGGAGAAAACTAATATTTTATCAGGTGTCAACTATGTATCTTCTGCATATGCTAAGTACACAATGCATGACTTAGTCTTTACAAAGGAATATTTTATTTCCTCCAGAAGAATCTTTATGTTGATATAAGAGCTTTAGTGTAATAATAATGATGATGATAGTGATAACCTTTATTAAAACACTGCTGACTAACTTACTGTGTGCAGGCTTAATGGACTCGCCAGTGTAAAACAAAACAAACCTCAAATTATGTACTTATGATATTGTACTTACCTTGGGATCTTGGAAGATTCAAAAATGTGTGCTTTGGCTCAAAATTCTGCTGTATGTACAGTGATAACTTCAGATCATTGGCTTTCTGGTAGTTCTTCAAGGCTTCAATTCTCAGCTCAATCACTTTGCCATTAAAGTCATTCTACAAGAGAACATTTTCCAAGGCTACTCATATATTATTGTTCTCTAAATCCACTACTACCTGAATCCTTTTTACTCATAAGTCTTAAAATGGTCCTATCATGCTCGGTCTGTAAAAGTGGGGAGAAAGTATTTGTGATTCTTTTCCCATTTCAAATAGAACAAAATCAAGATCGTAGGGAAAAAGTGCTATACTCAAGGTGGAGCTGGAGGTAGATCTCTCCAACCATCTTCCCACAAAACATTTCTTTTGGCATGACAGCTGGTAATCCAGATGAGGGGATCAGGCTTAATATTAAGTAACTAAAAGCTTCTATATTGCATAGATGGAACTGTATCCCGTGTCCTGCCTTGGAAGACTTTGTACCTGAATGATGTTGGCTTGTTCCTGATTCCTGACCCATTCCATTTTCCTCTGTTTCTTTTCCTGGTGGGAGAAAGAGCTTCTGGTGACAAAGTAAATTGAGATCAGAAATCAGTTCTCTCAATATGCTGCAAAGACTTTATAGCAAAATTATGGTGTCATAGATTCACTAATATATTGGTTTCAACTGTATTAGTCCTCTAATTGGCCCCACCTGTACAACCTACTCTCCAAAAGCTGAAAGCTAAATGAATAGGATCGTTTTCTATCAATGAATTGGTTGTGGGAAGCATATCTCTAAATATACGTTCAAAAACAAATTAACAAGTATTTTGACATCACATAGCTATTTCAAAGTTGTCATTATTGGCATAGCTTTTCCTACTTTGCCCTACCTATCATAATTTACAAGAAATTTGCCCCCAACTAAAATAAATTAATTAATTTTAAAAAAAAAGAAACTTGCAATGTCACTCTGACTCAAATGCAGCATCCCAAGGGAACCAAATCTCCCATAAAATTTTGTATCTGCTCAGGAGCACACCATAGTTTAGGCAGACTATTGCTACAATAAAGATTTCTAATCTCTCAGCTCTTAAAGTCACTACTTCCAGAAAGATCATACTACCTTCCTTATTTCCTTCACTTTCTCTGCACACAATGTCTCCAGTTCACTCTTGGTCTTCCTAGATGATGAGGGGGTTTTGGGAGCCTGGGAGGAAAGAAGAGAGCTAAAGGACTAAGAGGTCCCAAGAAAGAAATATAATGTCTCAGCAGACAGTAAATCCAATATATCCTTAAGGCCCAGTTCCTACCTGTCTATCTACCCAAATTAGCCTGGACTGTTAACAGGCTGTTTCCATCTGTGTGGCATCAACAACTCTGAAATTCTAAGTACTATGCTGTCCACTTGCCTTTCCATCCTGTACGTCTGTTTTGTTCTTTATCTGCAGTACTTTTTCTTCATCACTGAATTCTTCTGTGTTGAATGTCTGTAGAGAGGCATTTTGGCAAACATTTAAATTAGTGGGACTTGGTGAGGGAAGTGGAAAGCCAATATGGGTCAACTGGAAAGCCAGCAAAACTGGCTTATTACTGCCACTTAGCAACCTCTCAGCGTCTGACATGAAAAGTGTACTACCAAAGGAGGTTCAGAATGAACTGAGCCTTTCTATTTGGTCTCTTGAGTGTACTTTATAATAATAAAAACCATTAACTGAACTTTATCATATGCCAATCACTACAGTGAGCTAATTACTCCTTTACTTATTTGTGCTACTGCATTACAAACATTCGCATTTAATCCTAACATGGCTGTTTTTATTTCTACTTTATAGATAAGAAAACTAAGACTTGGGGAGGTTAAGTCATTTGTTTAGTGTCACTCAAGTAGGGAAGTACAGAGCTGGAACTCGAACCAGATCTCTTGGATGCCTTAAGTCTGTGTTCTTAACCATTAGGCACATGATCTTGTCTCCCCATTTCTCCTTGTCTAAAAATATCAGTAGGGAAAGTCAATCATAAGCTTGGGTATATGGACATCCCTTATACAAAGTCTTTTGGGAGCTCTGGAGAAAC
This sequence comes from Giraffa tippelskirchi, assembly GCF_054371585.1. Classification (NCBI taxonomy): domain Eukaryota; kingdom Metazoa; phylum Chordata; class Mammalia; order Artiodactyla; family Giraffidae; genus Giraffa; species Giraffa tippelskirchi. The sequence goes on along the minus strand of NC_137281.1, from coordinate 138,770,793 downwards.
TGGATTTTGACAGAGGAAGGGTGCCAGCATATTTCTTGTCACTAGGATTCAAGACCTTAGGAACTAAAATTTCTCATAATTCATAGAACTGATGTGTAGCTCCCACTAAGAACTAAGAGCAGATCTCAGTAAAGATACAGGGCTTGATAGTATTCCAGTTATTTGTGGAAAGGTGACATGGAGAAAGCTGTCAGAGATCACACTCACACCTGTGTATAGAACAAGACAATCTGCTATTCCGGTCTCATAATATGTGAAAAAACCCTTGAATCCCAAAGGCTAAGTGCATAAAGGAATTTCTGCCCCTGCTTGGTTTCCCATCAAAAGGCCATAACGTCTTTATATTAAACCGTGCCTTGATTGTTGCAAAGTTGTAGGGGAATTAGAACTAGGTATTTATTCATTCAACTTCCATATATTGATCATCTACTATGTGCCAAGCATTGTGCTACAGTGCTAGGGATTCCAAGATGAACAAAGCAATCAAGATAGTGGAGAAGCATGTGTTTCAGACCAGGGCAGGGAGACAAGCACATAAAATAAAAATAACACACAAAAATAATAATGGACTTATAAAAAGTGCTATGGAAGACATGAACGGAATTGTATAATAGAAAGTAAGGGGTGGGGTGATGCCCTTTTTCAGATGGAGTAAATAAGGAGGGCTTCTCTGAGGAGGTGACATTTAAGTGGGGACCTGGAGGATGAGAATGAGTCAGCTATAAGAAAACAGCATTACAGCCCAGGGATAAAGCAAAGGCAAAAGTTTTGAGCAAGGAAAGGTCTTGACATGTGGAGGCCAGTGTGGGAGGGGGGAACTTCTCTGAGAGGAGACTGGAAAGGTGGCAAGAGGCAGCTTATGCCATAATAAGGAATAACTGTAAAGGGTTTTCATAAGAAGTGACATGATGTAATAGTTTTAAAAATAAAGATTAAAGAATGAATTGGAATAAGGCATGCGTAGAAACAGAGACATGAAAAAGTGAGGATGTGGACCAGAAAAAGGAAGTTTCTCTTTTTCCAAGAGATCCTTAGAGGCACACACACATACCTTGTTCCACAGCATCTCCATTTTCTTCCGAAGCATCTTGTTTTTCCTTTCCTGTTGTAGGGGAAAATCCAAACAAACAGAAATATGTTTGTCTTACTAAAGTTGGAAGAAATTACTAATAGGGTGAACAGGGGGCAGCAGCATAATAAACCACAGAGGAAGGCAATAAATGAGCCTCGCCTCAAACCCAGGAACATGAGAGATGAGATTGATGATGATGATAAAAAAATAATAACAATTTGGAATAATAACTTTAATTATGGTAATTGTGGTATAATAATATTGTAATGAGTTCCCCACTCTTGCACTATTTCACATTTCCTGATCATATGACAGTTTCTCTGGGACTCAGACCCCTAATTTCTCATTTTTAAGATCCTTTGTTGTTAATTTTTAAAAATCTTAAAGAATCTCTCACATTCTTCCCTTTTACTTTGGTATGTTCTATTTGTTTTGAAATGTGAGGGGTTAATGTGCTTCTACTCATTAATCTTTAGATGGAAAGTTTTTTTAAAGTCAAAGAAACAGAATTTTTACTAGCTAGTCCTTATTCTTCCCATTGTTTCATCTGACTCCCTTCGGTTCAACCAGGACTTCCTAGATCAAGGACCTACGAGTGTTGGAGCACCAATGCTACAGATGAGCACCCTGCCTGAAGCTGTGGAACTGAGAGCCCTGTTCAGAAGGCTAGTCCCTGGCGTGCCCACCACCCTCTTACCAGATTCTGCTTCAGCTCTTCTGCTTCCTTAACAAGCTCGATGACTGAGGAGTCATCATTCCCCTTCCCTGCCATGATCTGCCTCATGATCTGTAGACTAGAAAGAAAAAGAGATAGCATAAACATAATACTTCTTAAAGAGAATACTAATATTCCATGACCAGCCAGAAACTATTCTACCATGAGAGGGAGATGGGGGCTGAAATCATAGAAGTTGTGGAAGTCTTTCTGGACATAAAATGTCTCCAGTTTCATTCCTAACTGACATTTACCTTAGGTATGTGCTCTGGAGTGAATTCTGTGCCCTAAAACGGTCAAAAGTTAGGTCTTCAACAGCTAGGGAAACTCCTCTCCACCCCTTTAGATGAAGGTTTTGCTGTATGACTTTTGGAGTAGAAAGGGGGCATTTTTCACCTCTGTGAAGAAGGAGGTTGAGAAACTTGTTGTCTTAGGGATAAATCTCAGAATCATTCCCTGTTCTCTCCCCTGCTTTGCTTCTCTATATAAAAACATTGGAGTTAACTGGGGAACCCACTTATATCCTTATGGTAGCCTCTAGAGAATTAAGCCATCAAAAAGTTTTTGACAAAATCTGAATAAATATCAAGTCTATGACTGTAGGAGAGGATATTCTTCAAAGGCATTAATTAACTTGTGCCTATATTCTTTGTACTTTTCCCTTTTTGTACTTTCCCTTCTCTAATTATAAGTAGAGAAGCAAGCCTTTGTGTCCCCTTGCCCTGAGAGGGCTGAGTTTCTGGGTTGGAAGCAGCTGATGATTGACCACAATTTTCTGCCTGGCTTTTGCTCTCACAGCTTTCTGCCTGGCTTTTGCTCTCACAGCTTTCTGCCTGGCTTTTGCTCTCCAAAAATCTAAGCTCCATGAGGTGCTTTTGCTAAGGTAGACACATTAAGGTGAGATTCCCTAGGACTAGGAAGGAAAAAGAAAATTGGTAGATTCCAAGAACAGTGCGTGCCTTAGCAAAGAGTTAAGACCTCAATTGCCTAGTACATTTATTAAGAGTAAAGCCAGACCCTAATCCAGAGGAGTTTGATGCTCAGAAATGATTGCCATTCCACTGCTTGGCATTTGAAGAGCAGAGTCATGCCTCCTAAGGTGATTCCACAAACATGAATGGGCAGCTGTCTGTGTGACCCTGATACATGGAGGATACTGAAGGCTCTTATCTTTTCCTTGGGAAGAAACGTTGTAACTGTAGCCCTGTGAGATGAGATGAGTCATATTTAATTCTACTAAAAGAGAAAAGGATTCCTTGCCACTCTGATTTGTGGTTACTTTCTTGTTAATCTACTATAGCTACTAAACATTTTTAAAAATGTAAATAATCATCACTAAATCTAGTTCTCCTGCCTTTCCCATTCTAGGAAATCCTGAAAAGGGAACACATACCTTCTTTGTTTTTCCTCCAAGTTAGACATCAACTTCTGGAACAACAGGTTGTTCTTGTTTTCTAGAGGTTTTAGTATCTCTAGCAGTTCCTGCTTCCTCAGTTTTAAGTCCTCATTTAACTCCTTCAAGTAGTTGTCATCTAATTTAGAATTTCTGTGGGAAAAGACACTATATTTTACTTTATCCTGGACTAATAATAGAGACCCTCTTCTCTCTCCTAGATAGTTACCACTCAGCATCTTCCATCAAAGACTTACCTTGTTTTGGAAGATAAGTAAGATTCTGGAGAGTTGGAAGCACTTGTCATCTTGAAGGAAAACTTCTGCTCTAAGAATGAAAAAGGTCTTCTTGAAAATATGTGCCTTCCTGTGCCGTTCAGTTAAGTCATCGTTTCTGTGCTGCTGTTCTTGAAACTCTGGTTGCACTGGACTGATTTTAGCTACAGGTTGAGGTCACAATGGCACTAAGGCCACAGATTAAACAGGTCCTTTAAGTAACTTCAACATCAGTGACAGCTTGTTGACTAAAAATACTACTAACGACATCTGATCAGTTCTTTCCTTAGCTTTAGCCAATGCCAACAGTTTTGTTCTGGTCTTTGACTGAATAGGATAGTATCATAAAATATCTATATTATGGAATTTCTACTGTGTTAGAGAATAATGGCTTGTCAAAAATAACTCATCAACACCATCTTCCATGGCAATTGACCTCCATGGAATAGAATGCCTGCTATCTGTAGGACACAGTACTGACTGATTCTGTGAGTGAAGAAAAAATAAAGACACAGCATCTACCTTCTGGAGGGGATATCTCTAGCATACATCTAAAAAAGTAGAGGCCAAACTGGCAAATACAAGGTATGGGTATAATATTGAGCAATGTAATACATGAGTCAGTTGTCATTACTTTCTTATCTTTAAAATGTGATATATCACAATGGCAAGGTAGAATTATACTAGACATGTAACAAGAGGATATAGTTTGTAAAAGATCATGTAAAAGATCACCCCATAGCCAAATTCCTTCCTGAGAGGCTATAATTTTGGACTTCCTTTCAGATTCTGAATTTGCTTCCACTTACCTCACCCTACTAGAATCACATTTCTCTTAGCCCCTAAGATCTTCCATTTTCTTCTATTCACATAGTGATCAGAGGATAACTCTTTAAGAGTTATACATTTGTTTTGTTTCTTTATGTTCTTTTGTGTGTGTGTGTGTGTGGCCTTGCTGCATGGCTTGTGGGATCTTAGTACCCTGACCAGGGATTCAATTTGGGCCTATGTAGTGAAAGCATGCAGTCCTAACCACTGGACCACTGGGGGAATCCCTTTTATGCTCTTTAAACACAGTTTTAGGGCCATATTTTCAATGACATCCTCAAGTGTGAACTGTCTTGTTAATTTCAAGTGAGTCTTTTCGGGAATGTTCTAGGGGCATTCTCCAAAGTAACTTAGACTTTCTGTATTTTGGGAAACCTTAAAGGCAGTGAAAATGACACAAGATTTAGTTTGTCAGATCTTGGTTTGAATCTCAGCTTCACTGTGAGCAGTGCACTGACTGTGAGCAAGTCACTATATTCTCTGTCTCAGTTTCCACTCTTATAAAGATGAGAGTAGTAAACTAAAAGGTTTGTTATGACAATGAGATGTAGTATGTGAAGCTTCTGGCTCATGTCATGTTTTTACATTTTAGTGAATTTTTGGATGGTTTGGATTTAGGGATTGTTTTATGTCCTAAGAGGTCAAATACAAAGAAGATGATTTATTTAATGCTAATGAAACTTAAGCTTCAGAGTCCTTCGTTTTCATAGACCTCTTCCAAAGACCCTGTATCTCATTTTATATTCTTTTTGAAAGGAGAGAACTCCTCAAACTATATACACTTTCAGGGTATATAAAGTATTTTCTATACCAAAACCTCTCTTTAGGCAGTCTCTACAAATATTTTTTCTAAAACATATATGTGTCACTTGTAAGTTTTACATGATAGCTAGTGTAATATGACCCCAAATTAGAATAGCCGTATCAGGTGCAACATAATGTAATTCACATTGGTTGCCCTAAGAGTGCCCATGAAAAGTTTGGGTTGAATGAGTCTGAGCAAACTCCATATAGTTAAAAGAAGGAACAAAGTGGACTAATTATTAGTAGTAGCTTTTTAGACTGTAGATGGGGCAGGTATTACAAATAGAGGACAAAAATGGCATTGATCACTAAAGCATGACCTCTTTAAATTACATGTTGTAACATTTGGTTGGCAGAATTATGTTAGAATTTTAAAACATTTAATGCGCAGACAGCATCCCAACTCACCTTTCTTTCTGTCCTTGGTCGGGAATGATTGAAAGTAGAACACTTGCTATTCTGATGTGCTCTTTTCTATAGCCAATCAGCACCTTTAATTTCCTAACATTCTGATGCCCTTTCTTCAACTTGGAGTATGACTTCCAAGAAGAATTCCTTGTAATAACGTACACAGACTTTAAGAGCTTAAAACAAACAAACAAATCAACCCAAACCCCAAAACAATAGTATGGAATGGAAGAAAATCAACATATTATCTCTGGGACAGATGTAGGGAGGGTGAAGCTATAGATGACAATTAGAAGTGGAAAAAAAAGGTGAATGCTAGTTTTTCCTAAAGTAGACAATGAGTTGATAGTAATACAATTTCTCCAGCAGTACTTGGCAAACTAGAAGCAGTAGTAGAGACAGCAGATGGTTGTTTGATTCTGAGCTGTGACTTGGCAGAACGGATATGTAGAAGTTCAAGGGTGTAAGGAGGCTGAGAGGGCTGGTGAGCGTAACCAGTAAAAGGTTGATCATCATTCAGGTGATACAGGGAAAAAAAATGAAAAAGGGGGTAGCTAAGAGGGGAAATCAAGGAGTTGAATTTAAGGAGTTTGGGATGGAAGAACAGATTATGGTCAGTTTATGGTCAGAACACACTTCTTAGGAAATTATTTGTAGAACCTCATCACTTTTTAGGTAAATTCTAGTAGAAATTCATATATTTTTTTTCCTGCAGTAAGCTTTCTGTTGCTTCCTGTCACTGCACAATATTCACTGAAATTCATGTGACACCTCAAAATAGGCCTTATAACAAGCTATTCACAATGACCTCATCCAACATTATAGCATTTGATTCTAGTATCTGTTAAGAAAAAATGTGATTGCTCTATAATTAGAGAACTCAGAGCAGTAGCATTTTCATGTTAGTTTTACCAGTAGAAAATCACATTAGTTTAATTAAGCCACGTCTCCAAGAGGAGAGGCAATTATTTTCATATTAAAGCAAAAAAAATTTTTTTTTCCCTATCCTCTCTCCCTCACCTTTGGTTGTAGCAACAAAATTACAGAATGCCTCAGGGGAGAAATATGAGGACCTTCTGGTCCTTTCTGACCCAGAGCCACTTCAACCCTTGAGGAGATGATAAGAATTCCATTAACTTAAGTAAGGAGAGAAGTGCTGGCAAAATCATAATAGCAAAAACTTGTAGGCTCTTAAAGATCACCCACATCTCCCTGTGTTGCTTGTTATAACCATTTTGTGGTCTGCTTCCCTTTAATCTGTGCTAGAGCTGTCCCAGGCTAGGGTGCACCTACATTTGGAGTGAATCCGGGTAGCTAAGAAGAGGAAAATTAAATTTTGGAACTCTTGAATTCTCTGTGTTATTGTTGAGGTCTTTATGAAAGCAACATATTCTCTCAGTGTATCCGGATACTCAGTACAATGGTCTTCAAACTGAGGTATGTGAATGTTCACAAAAATTTTTCAAGAAATGCGAAAACAAGGGTTGTTTTCAGGCGATCTTGCTTGATTCTGGGTTTCCACAAGTACTTACTTATTAAAATGGGATCTGCCTGAAAATGCCCCTTTATGACTTCTCCTATCACCCCTTTCCTAATTACACTTTTACACTTGTTAAAATGGAATACCTTTCAACCATCTGAAATCTTCCATGACTTATCCTACTTCAGTGGTATGGTTTGGTGGATATGTATAAACATCTAGGACATTAAACTAACTACAGTGTTGGTGTTGGAGTTAAAGTGAATGATTATTAGTGACTAGATTACAAATTCTTTTGCAGGTCATGTGGTTTCCAATTCTTCCAACAAAATTGAAGAATGACATAATCAAATTGTCAGCTTAACTTTATTAAATATAAATTTTGATGATAAATTACTATATGGGTTTTGGCTTATAATTCTTTGAACTTTGGCTATAGTTCAAAGATCTAAGTGACCCTGCTATAACAAAACATCTTCCATTCTTATTTGCTTATTTGTATAAGCAAATAAGCAAATAAGAATGGAAGATATATAAGCAAGATATAAGATATAAGATATAAGCAAATATTTCTCTCAAGGGAACATTGTATGTAAAGCAAAAAATGTGAATAAAATTGGTGTTGGTCTGTTTTATTCTAGCCATAAATAATATTCACCTGTGAATACAAAAATTAAATAGGGAGAAAACAGTCTACAAACCAAATTAATAGAAGCATTTCCGACATAATTCATTGTAGTTAAAAATTAATATGAAAATGTCTCTTCTGTCAGTGTATACTGCTGCTGCTGCTGCTGCTGCGTCGCTCCAGTCGTGTCCGACTCTGTGCGACCCCATAGACGGCAGCCCACCAGGCTCCGCCGTCCCCGGGATTCTCCAGGCAAGAATACTGGAGTGGGTTGCCATTTCCTTCTCCAGTGCATGAAAGGGAAAGTGAAAGTGAAGTCGCTCAGTCGTGTCCGACTCCTAGTGACCCCATGGACTGTAGCCTACCAGGCTCCTCCATCCATGGGATTTTCTAGGCAAGAGTACTGGAGTGGGGTGCCATTGCCTTCTCCACAATGTGTACTACTAATAACTATAATGCTAATGCAATTCTGAAGAAATGTTAACGTTTAGAACATAAGGTGACAGGAAATAAAAAAATAAAATTTCAACATACATACATATTTTACAGAGAAGAATGATAGGGTGATAAAAAAGAGACTTCAAACATAAAATATGTTGCATTTGAGTAAAATTCTGTGGGGGAAATGGGATGGAAATTTGCGTTCAAGGAGGAAAAGGAGAAAATGTAAAAATGTTGACTGCTAAAGAAGAGCTTGTTCATGTATTTAGATTTTATTGCATATGGGTTTTTAATTAATTGTATACATTTTAAAGTAATATAAAAGATTTATTTGAAATGTCAGTGTTACAACAGAAATTGTATTTTTTAACCTCTTAAACTTACAATAAAAAGATTAGATGTCAACCTAAAAACATGTGAAATGATACCTAGTTTCCTAGTGTTTCAAAATTCTTTTAGAATAGACAAGGAAAAAATAACAAGGATAAAGACCATTGCTCCAGGGCAGTGGTTCTTGGCTCTGATGTATTTAAGTATCCCCTGGGAAACTTGTAAAAGCTGCAGATTTCCAGGCTCATCCCCCAGAGATCCTACTCTGTACATCTGGAGAAAGTACAGTTTTAACAAGCATTCCCTGGTGATTTTGATATGTGATCTGTGGACTGACCTTTGAGAAATACCACTTCAAGGTTTCTTCTCAGATCACAATGCATCAGCAGAAGGCTGCTTACTTGCATCCTTTTTTTCCTGGGTCATCTATAGAACTTCCTGCCTCCTCTGAGTCATATTTTGTGTCACACCTTCACCGTTCACTTGGGATGCCTTGAGAAATTTTTATGAAGCCTTCCTGAATCTGTAAAGAAGATTATCCAATACATCAATCTCTTATCTACTTTCCTGGCCACCAGTGCTGCCCACAGGTGATCACATATCACAAATTTCACTCAGAATTAGGTACTACAGAAAGTGTTGCTTCTTCAGGAAACTATTGGTATGCAGTTTTCCTTAGGGATAAATCAATAAACTAGTTTTGTTTTTCTTTTCGTCTGGTTTACTGGGAATCGTAGAGATAATTTTGTGCCTTTGGACATTTGGGTCCTAGCTCTTTCTTGCTTATGATCTTCCAATTAATACTTTTCTTGGTCCTGATTTTTTAAATGACTTTCCACTTTTTTATTATTAAATCACCTCAGATCCTCTCTGCTGCTGCTGCTGCTGCTGCTAAGTCGCCTCAGTCGTGTCCGACTCTGTGCTACCCCATAGACGGGAGCCCATCAGGCTCCGCCATCCCTGGGATTCTCCAGGCAAGAATACTGGAGTGGGTTGCCATTTCCTTCTCCAGTGCATGAAAGGGAAAAGCGAAAGTGAAGTCGCTCAGTTGTGTCTGACTCTTAGCGACCCCATGGACTGTAGCCCACCAGGCTCCTCTGTTCATGGGATTTTCCAGGCAAGAGTACTGGAGTGGGGTGCCATTGCCTTCTCCGCAGATCCTCTCTAGAGAAGTATAAATATATAAACAATAGCAAAAATTATTCTTTTGTATCTAATTTAAATATATATGGATACAATAGATTGGAGCCAAAATATTTTCTAGTTTTATTCACCTGTGTGTGTATACATCTGTAAAGGAAGCTTGCTTTACTTACGGAAGTACAGAATGGATTGATGAAATTTACTGTTACATTTTGGGTGTACTCAGTGGTAAGTCATACTGGGATTTCAGGTGCACAACTGGAAGAATGGGGAGTAGGATAAATTAGATGGACTTGGGAGACTAGCTTATTGCATGGTGGGGACTGAGTGGGGATAGAGGGCAGCAGAGGCTTTGTTTGTAGTAAGTATGGGGATGAGAGTCACCCCTTGGCTCCAGCTGAAATGCAGATCCAACTCTGCCAGTTCTTAGTGACTTTCAAGAGAAAATGGGTGACTTTTTATGTCACCTCTTGACTTTTAAGCATTGTATGAATCAAACAACATATTTATGGGATTCATTTGGCCTGCAGACTGCCATTTTGAAATCTAAACTCAAGGTAAATCAATTTTTTCTGTGTTTTCCAAGTTTTTCTTTTTCTTGCATTGAAATGATCACTTTCAAATAGCCTTTTAGATCCAGGTAATTTACACAATGTTTTGCTTAAATTATATGGAATGCGAATTTGATCTCATTTCCTAATTTGACAAGTTTAGATTGAGTGTATCAGAGAGTGAATGATAGAGGCAACACTGTCCAAAATAAAATGAAAACCAAACCCCCAAAACCACAGATATTTTTGACATTTATTGCTAGGCATTGTGGGGGACATAAAAAAGTATTATATAAATAAAATGTAATATTAGTAGACAATCTAGTCATACTGTATAGTCAGAATCACAAGTAGGCTCAGTAGTCTAGACTGAACAGAGAATTCTCTGATTCTGGTTTAGCTACTCATATAGGCTTATATGCTACATCAACTGAAAAAACCAAACAGCATAAAGTATCTCTCTACTGAAGTTTTAAAAGTTTAGTAATAACCATGTATAATTTTAGACACTACAAAATAAAAATAAATACAAAATTATGTACCCTTGTAACCTATGCTGCTTCAATAATCAAATACTAAAAATAAGATGATTTATCATGTTATTAAGCCTTTCTTCTGCATTGAAGCATTTTTTCTTTTTTTTTCATTTGCACTTGCAAATAAATAATTAGAGGATTATAAATGATAATTAGAAAATATAAAAAAACAAAGTCTGAGCAGAGATTGTATTTTTTAAAGGCTGTATAGTGCTAGGTGACAAAATTGAAAATCTTCTGACTTTATAAGCTGCTATTTTCCATGCACAGAAAATTTTATTCAGAGACTTGTTTACTACACCAAATCAGACTCCTTTTCCAATTTCAGTTTGGGTGCATTATAGCAAACTTTCTGAATGTTACAAAATGAGGCATCAAATTAAACATTATTTCTGAACTACAGAATCATTTTAAATAAAGTATTATTACTTGGGTACATATATTATAAACTTATCTGTAAGCCAAACAGCATTTACTAAAAAGAAAATGAAGTGCATTATGTAGTAATGCATCATGACAATAAAAGTCCTGAAATTTTCTCATTCATTAAATTTTCTCATTCATTAAAGGCTGTTTACAATGGTCACAAAGCTTAATTTAAGAGGTTCACATTCATTAAGTAAAAGTTCTTTGGAACTGAAGTTATGATATGGCTTAGTGTTTAAAAATAATACTGCCCTAGGAACATAAAAAAGCTGACAAGGGGTGAGTATATTAATGGCTCTTCTGGGAAGCCCTCTGTCGTCTCTATAAAGCCACTCATGAGCATATGATCATGGTAAAAGAGAGACAGATAGATTCTTTGGTCTTGCTCATTGAACAGATTTAATAATAATCAAACTGAATTGAAATTGATAGTTGAAAACATTAACGTTTTTCAGCTTGAAACCTTTTTGTGTGTAGCAGACACAGTTGTTTGCCTATGTCAAGGCTAGTTCCTCTTCCGGCCTTGTGTCCAGTCCCAGGGTTGGGTCACAACTGGTCATATCCTCTTTGCCAATGACAGGCTTAATTATAGACATGTGATTCAGTCCTGGCTGACAGAACTTAAGGGGAAGACTGCTGGGGTTTCTGGGTAAAATTTGTCCTTTTTAATAAAAGAAGAGAGAGAAAAAAAAACATATTTACTCTCTACCTCTTTCTTACTTTGGATACTGTCCTAAAAGGAGAGAAAGCTTGAAGGGACTATAGCCATTTTACAAGGTAGAAGACCAAGAGAATTGTAAAGAAACTAAGTCAGCACCCTGACAAGCTGAAACTGCTAAAGCATCCTTTGACCCACTTACCTCCAGATTTCTTATGACCTGAAAAGAAAAATGCCTTTGTTTAAGTCACTGATAGCTAGATTCCCTGTTGCTTGCTGTTTAATGGAGTCTACTGGAATACTATATAAATGCAGGGTCAGTGGTGTGACAGAGCCAGCTCATTGGCTGGTGAGACAACTGTGCCCATCTCTTTCCAATTCTGCTATCAGTGACTCCAAGTTGGTAGTTTTAAATTACCTATGATGGGACTATTTACACTATGGGACTAGGCCAATGATGCATATCAGGACTCCCCCGATGCCTCCCAGAAAGCCAGTTAAGCATTTATCAGCAGCATACTACTGGGTTACTTACATTACCCTCACAAATAATAATACCTACTATGCTACCTTTGTAAAGAATCTGCCCACAATGCAGGAGACCTGGGAAGATCCCCTGGAGGAGGGCGTGGCAACCCATTCCAGTATTCTTGCCTAGAGAATCCCAATGGACAGACGAGCCTGGCGGGCTGCAGTCCATGGGGTTGCAAAGAGTTGGACATGACTGAGCAACTCAGCACAGCACACAACATGCTACCTATCATCTTAAAAAAAATTTTTTTTTAATTTATTTGTTTGTATTTTTGACTGTGCTTGGTCTTCATTACTGTGCGCGGGCTTTCTCTAATTGGGGCGAGTGGGGCTACTCTCTAGTTGCAGCGCACAAGCTTCTCATTGTGGTGGCTTCTCTTGTTGTGGAGATCAGGCTTTAGGTGCACGAACTCAGTAGTTGTGGTGCAGGCTTAGTTGCCACATGGCATGTGGAATTTTCATGGACCAGAGATTGAACCCGTGTTCCCTGCGTTAGCAGGCAGGCAGATTCTTAACCACTGGACCACCAGGAAAGTTCCACTACCTACCATCTTTTAAATTTTATTTTTTAACAGCAAATGTATAAGGAATTATACTAAGACATTTTCAAGTTGTAGAATTTTAGAACTGTAAAGGATATTTTTTTAATTGGAGGACAATTGCTTTACTATGTTGTGTTGGTTTCTGCTGTACAATGTGACTTGGCTATGAGTATACATATATGCTCTCTCTCTCGACCCTCCCTCCCACCCCACACCCCACATCCCAGCCCTTTAGGTCATATAGAGCACTGGGCTCAGCTCCCTGTACTACATAGTTGCTTCCTGCTAGCTATCTATTTTACACAAGGTAGTATATATATGCAATGCTACTCTCTCAATTCATTCTACCCCCTCCTTCCCACACTGTGTCCACAAGTCTGTTCTCTAAGTCTACGTCTCTATTGAAAAAAAAGTGAAAGTCGCTCAGTTATGTCTGGCTGTTTGTGCCTTGATGGATTGTAGCCCTCCAGGCTCCTTTGTCTATGGGGATTCTCCAGGTAAGAATACTGGGGTGAGTTGCCCTGCCCTTCTCCAGGAGATCTTCTCAACCCAGGGATCAAACCCAGGTCTCCCACATTGCAGGTAGATTCTTCACTATTTGAGCTAGCATCTCTATTCAGTTCAGTTCAGTTGCTCAGTTGTGTCCAACTCTTTGTGACCCCATGAACTGCAGCACGCCAGGCCTCCCTGTCCATCACCAACTCCCAGAGTCCACCCAAACTCATGTCCATTGAGTGATGCCATCCAACCATCTCATCCTCTATTGTCCCCTTCTCCTCCTGCCCTCAATCTTTCCCAGCATCAGGGTCTTTTCAAATGAGCATCTCTATTACTGGCCTACAAATGGGTTCATCAGTACCATTTTTCTGGAGTCCATATATATGCATTAATATACAACATTTGTTTTTCTCTGATTTACTTCGCTCTATATGACAGGCTGTAGGTAGAACTGCACAGGATTTTAGTAAAGCAGAGAAAAATGAAACTTTAAGTGATTTTAAAACAAACCTAACATGACATAACTAATTAATAGCAGAGTCAAGTTTACACTTTGCCTCTATTCCCATCTTAGTGATCTTTCTAGTACAACATAGAACCATTATATTATTTGCATAATAATAGCAACAATAATAACCCTTTGCCTATGAATGTCTAGCCTCAAATAAAAGTATTAAGCCTGTGAGACACTCAATTTCTCTATAAATAGACCAACCTAGTTCTGATAATGCATCTAATGTCATGTTTAATTATATATTCTACATTTTAGTCTATTCCGCAAAGATGCAGAACTTGAAGAAGACTGACACATGGAAACTGTTAGTATGAGATTAAAAGCTGCCAACAACCTTCAATCATCATTACTCACAGTGATTCCTGATGAGTAGCAGGATGATCTACACACTGCCCAAGTACACCAAAGAGAGTCTCATTGAGAAGGAGCTCCTGCTATGCCCATTCTCTCTAGAGGTGGAGGGACTGTCAGATGAAGTCTGAGTTCCTCTGCTCAACTGAAGACAGGCAGGCAGTCTTAAAAAATATAAATTGCATTTTGGGATGAAATGAATTCTCAAAGGATCTGAACTGGACTCTGGGACAATGTAATGCCAGATTCTGGCAAGTTAGATTTGAAATAACCAACCAAATTAGCCAGCATAGATTAGATACTGAAAATACTCAATACTGGTTAGGGTATTTGTGGGACCTTCACAGTTCTGGTGAAAGTGACAATTAGCACACTTCTAGAAAGCGATTAGACAATATACTGTGTATCCCTAACCTTAAGAATAAAGATGTTGCAAAGTTTTTGATAAATGTTTGACTGTGGGGTGATATTCTTAATACATGGGGAAGTTCATTATACTGGTTTCTCTATTTTGGGGTACAGTTGAAATTTTCATAAACTTTTAAGAAATGTTTATCATTTTTGGTTCAGGAATTCTAATTTTTAGTGATCTATTTTAAGGAAATATCACAGATTCAAAGATTAATGAACATTCATTATAAAGTCATGAAAAATTGAAAATAATCTAGGTTTATAACAACAGGGGAATAAGTGAATACATTATGATATAGCCATACAATAGAATGCATCGAGCCATAGAAATCTTACTCTGAAAGATTATTATTAAAAAGAGAAGACACTCAAAACACAATATGAAATAGGAACAAACACAGAACAGCGGAATCTATGTGTGTGTGTATGGGTGTGTTTGTTTAGAAGACTGAAGATACATGAAAATCGAGGTGCTCTCAGTGATTATACTTTCCTCTATTTTTCTGGACTTTCCAAAATTTCTCTAATGAGCATGTGGAAACTTTTAAAATTAAAAATGTTTTTCTTGTAGAATCAAAATATTCTAATTTTAAAACTAGGAAAATAAGAAGGAAGAAAATATGGAAACATTTAGAAATAGTAATGAAACAAACAAAAACCTTTCAAGTCACTTGAAGATAATTCTGACAATAAAGGGTATCTGTTTCAATCAGCACTGAAGAAGGGAGAACTACACACCCAAAGCTTACACCGTGTAAGAAGCAGGTTTCCATAGGGAAGTAAGGAAGAAGAGAGAGGAAACTCATGGGCTAGGTGTCAGGTAGAGTCTTGGAGATGCTGGGAATTGTGAGTGAATGTTTTGGGCAGCAGCTGCCATCTGTATGAGGTTATAGAAAGGGACAGCCATGGAGAAAGGACTTAAAAGATTCTTGCTCTGCCTTCAGAATGCATTCTCCATTTTGGGGTGCATATTTCTCCATTCTACTAGAAGTAAAGAGTGAAGAGAGTGCAGTGTTATACTAATACTTCCCAGGTGTTTGTGTCTGAACATGAAAACAAGTTGAGAATGAGCCAAGTGAGGCTCAATACAATTTATTGAGTTATAACATTATTCCCAAACTTAAGACTTTGCTTGTCCCAGATATGCAATTACAAGGCTTCTCTATCCATGGGATTTTCCAGGCAAGAATAGTGGAATGGGTTGCCATTTTCTTCTCCAGGGGATCTTCCCAACCCAGGGATCAAACCTGGGTTTCCCACATTGTGGGCAGACTGTTTACCTTCTGAGCCACCAGGGAAGTCCCAGAAATCTGACCAGCTTTTTCTCACATGACTTAAAAAGCCCTATTCTAGACCAGTGGTTATCTTTTTTTTTTTTCTTTTGGCAATACATGGGACAAGCGCTGTTCCTATAGGAGACATGTTCGCATGGTGTACCCAGAGTTGAGACATTTCTCCAAATTAAGAAAGCAATTCTAGTGAGCATAATGTTCTTATAAAGACATCTTTGACTGGACTTTGATCTATATTCGAAAACAGTGATCAATTCACAAATGCTGGCTGTCTTTAACAGACTGATCCCTTGGGTAGGGCAACGAGAGTTGTCACCCTGGGCCTCCTACGTGGAGGCAGGGCCGTGTAGGTGTTGCACCTATTCTTTTTTTCTGAATGTAATTGAAGTCACTTTCAAAATTTCTGCCTATAATGACATCCCAAGAGGCTTATGAAAATTGCTGACGGTGTAACTGGCTTCCAAGTGAGAGATTAGCGTGGGTAGGCAGGATAGTTTAAGTTGCCAGGGTCTTAACACTCCTCTGGGAGTGGCCTTGATCTTTAACTTTTCTCAGAATCAAATTACAAATAATCTCACTTGAAAGAAGGCTGTGCTGTTTTTCATCTTAAATAGGCTCTTTTATTGGAGAAGGAAATGGCAACTCACTCCAGTATTCTTGCTTGGGAAATCCCATGGACAGAGGAGCCTGGCAGGCTACAGTCCATGGGGTTCCAAGAGTCGGACATGACTTAGTAACTAAACCACCACCACTGCAGGCCTTTATATCTTGAAATTAAAACTGAGTCATAGGAAAGTAAGAATGATGGCTAATGATATTCATTAACCAATTTGAACATTTACTATACACAAGGCACTTATTTTAAGCTGTAAGGATTGACCAAAGACAAGCAAGATTGATTTCTACTTTCATAGTTTTTATTCTCGTGGATGGAGACTGACACTGGACAGGAACAAAACAAGAAGTATTGTTGGTTCATTTGCTCCCTCATTCAATTCATTCATTTAGCTAACACATACCCAAAATGCCTAACATGTGCTAGGCATTCTAGATGCTTTCACATAAATTATCTCATGTAATTTTTACATTAACTCTGCACAGAAGTACATTATTATCTCCTTTTAATAGATGCATAAATAACATAGTTCTCTGTAATGGTAAAAGAGAGGAAGCAATCAATATGTGTAATATAAGAGACATGTTAAGTAAATTACAGTAATCTGTACAATAAAATACTATATTATGCAGCTACTTTTTTAATGTAGCTTATAAAAAAATCTCTATGTTGCTATTACAGAAAGCTATCCAAGACACAGAGGAATTTATTAAGAAAGGGCAAAAATGAAGAACAGGGTTTAAAATAAGCTAGTTTAAGTTTTCTTTTAAAAGTATTCATATACCTATTTTTATATATGAAAAGTATATGAAAGATGACTACATAAATAATTCAATAGTGATGACTTCTGGGGAAAGAGGTCTGGTGATTTAGGTTGAGAGGAATGCTTACTTTTAATTGTATATTGATCCTTTTGAGAGTCTGAAATGTAAACCATATATATTAATCACTTTTTCAGTTAAAACTGCTGTGCTTTAGAAGAAAGTTGATTGGCTTTCTGAGAGCTTCAGGGCTATGACTGGCTTCCTCAAGGTCATAAGTATTTAGTTCTAGAATCCTCAGTTTAGGAACGAAGATAAGTAAATGTCATATAAAGGAAAAAAGGTATTGTATGCTTGTAGGTTGATGTTGCATGTGTGTGTATGTGTGCCTGTTAAAAAACGAGGTCTTGAACAAAACTGAGGGGCCCGAGCTAAGCTGGATGAATTAGAATACGTGCTAATGTTTCAGCCTTTGTATTTGCAGTACCTAATACAGTGCTTGGCACTAGGAGATAATTAATGTTTGTTAAAAGCATGTGAGATTATCTAAAGGATATTAGAAGTGAGAACACAGTGCAGGTGATTTGCATGAAGTTAGTTTCTGGGGTTGATGATATGGTTTGATCATCCTGGCTAGAAGAAGATGCAAGAGAAAATGTGCTTCAGCATATAAATTACTCAGTTCTTTTTTATCCCCAGTAGAAGGCATATCCCCCAAGTGTGCTGATTTGGAAAATCCTTTTTTTGTTTTTTCCAAGGACTAAATTCCCTTGCTTGCTATCTATCAGCATCTGCAGACAAGCTTTGTTCCTTCCCTGTCCTCATCCCCCTTTTTTGTTTTTCTTGTTAAAAGAGCTATTTTTTAAGAAAGCAGTTCAGTAGCCCAACTATTTCAAAATCTCATTTCATCTCATTTGTCATTTATTAATGGGTCTATTTTCTCTCCAGTGTTTCTTATCCCCCAGATATATTTGAGGAAACTCTTTTTAAATCCTTGGGGCTATTATCACATCACTAGTTCTTTTTACTGTTTTTTTTTTTTTTTTTTAAGTCAGGCTCAGAATTTAATCACTCTATATATTCCTTGCCTCCCCTCTCCACCTGGCTTTTCTATTTCAGGTACTTTTCTTTTCTCTTCTAAATCTAATATTCTGAAAAATCCCTAGTGAGTCCAAGCTAGATATGTTTTTGTTTTGAGAAATTTATCAGATGGATTATAATCTACTATTCTAAGATATTTAAGGGTACTCTGGTCTGTTTTTTAGCTAACAGTTTCCTGAATCTTCCATTATCAGGGGACACAAAGGTACAGCTCATTTTGTTGGCATTTAATATTTTCCCCTAATTTTGACTTGCTATTGACTTCTTAATTCATATAAATAAGCTTCTTTGAAACCCATTTTTAATAAACACTGCCTTCTAAACATGTCTATTTTCTGTGTCCAATACTAAGGGCCATTTTAATGTTCTTTGCTTTTCAATATTCACAGGGTGCAATTGAATAGCAGACTCAAGAAAAGGAAAAATCCTTTGCTTTTAGAAGGAGAGTGGAGAGAACAAACGCTAGATTCAGAGTCAGGAATATACTGTTAAGCTTTCTGTTTCACATTTTTCCCCCCAGGCTTTACCTATCCCTCTTTCCTCATCTAAAATCAATCATCTTCGCCTGTCTTCTTATTTAATATTGAAAAAAATGCATAAAAATTTTGCAAAGCCCTATGAATGGCTGTGAAAAAGGGCATTATGTAAATGTCCAGTATTATTATGCTGGAAGTTTGCCATTATTCTGTTTGCAAAACAATAAGGTTTAGAATAATATTATGTCCTTTCAGTCTCCAGTCCAAGGAGGTTCAGTTACCAAAATACCGGGAGAATGGTTCCTGTATGGTGCAGTGCTGTGCTGTGCTGTGCTTAGTTGCTCAGTCCTGTCCGACTCTTTGCGACCCATGGACTGTAGCCTTACAGGCTCCTTTGTCCGTGGGGATTCTCCAGGCAAGAATACTGGAGTGGGTTGCCATGCCCTCCTCGAATTCTTTACTGTCTGAGCCACCAGGAAAGCCCAAGAATACTGAAGTGGATAGCTTATCCCTTCTCCAGGGGATCTTCCTGACCCAGGAATTGAACTGGTGTCTTCTGCATTGCAGGCAGATTCTTTACCAGCTCAGCTACCAGGGAAGCCCTTTTATATGGTAGGCCCATAGCAAATCTCCAAGACAGTAGTTTTATGCCTTTTTTAAAAAAATGGTGATTACTTTGTTATTATGTTTACTCTCTTGGGAGTCATGGCAGTGGAGGGAACTGAGCACAGGCTGTGCTGTTTTTGCTTATTTTGCGTAGATGAGGGGAAAGCTAACAAAGGAGTGGCCCCTGGCTATAGCCCAAATGGTTCAAATAGTTCAGTTCACACATGAGAGGGGGAAAGTGATGTTACATAATGCAAGTGAAATTTGTATAAATATTGACACAGTGTATATGGAAATACCAGACCATCTTACTTGTCTCCTGAGAAACCTGTATGCAAGTCAAGAAGCAACAATTACAACTCTGTATGGAACAATTGATTGGTTCAAGATCGAGAAAGGAGTGCCACCGGGCTGTCTGCTGTCACGCTGTTTGTTTAACCTATACACTGAGGACATTATGAGAAATACTGGGCTGGATGAATTACAAGCTGGAATCAAGATAGGTGGGAGAAAAATCAACAACCTCAGATATGGGGATGATACCACTCTAATGGCAGAAAGCAAAGAGGATCTAAAGAGCCTCTTGATGAGGGTGAAGCAGGAGAGTGAAAGAGCCAGCTTAAAACTAAATATTAAAAGAACTAAGATCATGGCATCCAGCCCCATTACTGCATGGCAAATAGAAGGGGAAAAGGTGGAAGTAGTGACAGATTTCCTCTTCTTGGGCTCCAAATCACTGCGGACGGTGACTGCAGCCATGAAATAAGAAGACGATTGCTTCTTGGCAGGAAAGCGATGACAAACCTAGAGAGTGTGTTGAAAAGCAGATACGTTATTCTGCCGACAAAGGTCCATATAGTCAAGACTATGGTCTTCCCAGCTATCCTGTATGGTTGTGAGAGTTGGACAGAAAAGAAGGCAGAGCGCCAAAGAATTGATGCCTTTGAACTGTGGTGCTGGAGAAGACTCCTGAAAGTCCCTTGGACAGCAAGGAGATCAAACCAGCCAATCTTAAGGGAGATCAACCCTGAATACTCACTGCTGAAGGACTGATGCTGAAGCTGAAGCTCCAGGATTTTGGTCATCTGATGCGAACAGATGACTCATTGGAAAAGTCCCTAATGCTGGGAAAGATTGAGGGCAGAAGGAGAAGAGGGCATCAGGGGATGAGATGGCTGGACAGCATTACTGATGCAATGAGCATGAACTTGGGCAAACTCCGGGAGGTGGTGAGGGACAGGGAGGCCTAGCGTGCTGCAGTCCATGCAGTTGCAGAGTCAGACATGATTGGGTGACTGAACAACACCAACAACATATAGGATATAAGGGTAAATACTGCCTCCAGGGCCAGTGTAAGGTACAAGGCTGTACTAGACATTCCTAGATATAAAGTAGCTAACATCATACATTGGGCAATTTAAGGGCACAGAAAAGCTCAGTTGGCCTCAAAATACCTCTTGCTCCCTAGATACCTGAAATCTTCACAATGATACCTATTCCACTGGGTTGCATTTGCAGTGAACTATTCCATTAGACTCAACTTCCTAGGTCTCCCACATTGGGTTTCCCAGGTGGTGCAGTTTTAAAGAACTCGTCTGCCAATGCAGGAGACATAAGAGACCCAGGTTCGATCCCTGGGTTGGGGAGATCCCCTGGAGAAGGGAATGGCAACCCACTTCAGTATCCTTGCCTGGAGAGTCCCACAGACAGAGGAACCCGGCGGGTGACAGTTCACAGGGTTGCAAAGAGTCAGACATGACTGAAGCGACTCAGCGTGCGTGCATGCATTCCATTAGAGACCCTGTGTAAGGCTAGGTACTTTTAATTAATGAAACTAGCACCTAACTTGCTGTAAATATACAAAAGATTGATTCTCAAATCTTCATGGAATAGATGATTTGGGATGAGAAATCTTGAAGGTTGAGTAAAGTTTGACAAACTGAAAGGCCTTGTGCGTAATTAGATGAAGTAGACTAGATGCAATACAATAGGTGCTAAGCTGTTTATGTTGCTGGGTTAGAATAATATGTGATTCATTACCTATTATAGGCCCAATATAATAATAGTCAAACAAAACATATTCAGGGCCCTCTACAAGTCCTAGGCCACCAGTTCAATATCTCTGATTTTATAGTTTCATATAGATGGAGGAAGGATAGTGAGGTATTACAGATTGAAGGGTAATATGAAAAAGGAGTCACTGAGACTTGTATATTCTCTAAGAACTCTACTGGCATTGGTTAATTTATCACAGGGATTTAGTGTTTTGATGCAGGGCCCAGTGGTAAGGCCAGGTAAGAATCACGGGATAGGAGATGGAGGAAACAGTTATTACTCAATTCCTGAATCACTCGGTCTATTGCACAGAATTAGCACACAATACAAGTTAGTCAAAGTAGTGAAAACAGAAAAGGAGGTAATGACCCATTCCAAAGAAAAGCCTCTGACAGTCTTCGTTTGCATCACTTCTCAGCAGAGTCAGGTCCTGCAGCAAAGAGTCACTGGGCTCAGGGGTCTCATTTTTAAGGAGTCTGCCAGTAGGGTGCAGCGGTCATGCCCCAGGGAGTCTTGTCTGTATCATTTTCTCCTTCTGTTCTAGTGACATCTTTCCTTGGATGCTACCAAACAAATTCCTTATCTAAAGTAGCACTCTTCATTTATCAGACTGAGAAACTGGCGGTCCTAAACCAGATGTTTGAAAGCAACAGATACAGAAGTTTGCTTTCGTCACTGTGACTCCATCTTAAATTACTTAATATAGCTTAAAGCCTATGAGTTTCACATAACACAAAAGAAATAATGTCAGTATAATTGAAAGTATTTCATAATACTTCCATAATAATGGGAAGTATTTCATGTCCTCTATTCTTTTGAAGAGATAAAAGTCATACAGCAAGATCTGGTAGCCTAGAATGTACAAAGAGCATATTAATGGTTCAAGGGTTCAGAAACATTTCCCATAAACATTTCACTATTTGTACCAATACATTCTTCTTTAAAATGCAGGTGTCAATCAGAAAAGTTTAAATCAGATTACCTTGTATAACCTAGCTGAGATGAACTCCAAAGAGAGAATAAAGATTATAAACGGGAATAGAGGGGGAATGTTTAGAGCTTGAGGCGCAGGTAGAAGTCAAACTTGTAGGTGGGTGTGAGTGCTCTGGCAGGCTGACGGCAGTTGAGGAATCCTGCAGGAATGGGGGTGGGTACAGCAGGAGAGGGAGGAGGCAAACTGCCTACTGTGTAATTTTGCCTAGGGCAGCTAATTGCTTGTGCCCAGAAAACTGCCTCTGGAAGCCTTGGGCAATATGCAGTAGGTTTTCCCTGATGCCTAGTTTATCAGATTAAGTTGAAATTTGGTAAGGAGAGGAGGAGAATAATAAGCTGAAAGAATTCCTGCGCTGGAAGAAAACTTAAAGGTCATCCACTTTTTCAACAAATCAACTGTACTAACAAAAGAAGGAATTTGAACATACAGGAATTTTACCTTAGCCCTAATCAAGCCACCACAAGTGAAAATATCTTTGGGTACTAAACAGGAAAGTGCAAGGGGGCTTCACTTTATAATTTTTTCTAGGATTGATTCTGGTAAGAAGGATATATTAAGTAAGGGAAAAGACCTTAACATTCACTGAGTCTCTACTGTGTCCAGCTTTTGTACTGGACACATTATATTTATCTTACTTTTCATAGCAATTATGGAACAAGTTGTCACCATCATATAATACAGGATTAACAAATCCTCAGATTAATAAATTTGCCCATGGTTACTTAGCTATTAAGAGGCTGAGTTAGAATTTGAATTCAAGAATGTTTGACTAGGCACCCTGCCTTTTTTCCCATGGACACTTATTAAATGTCTATTATATAAAAGGTACAATACTAGGTGCTTTAAATAAGGAGATGATTAGAGATATAAACCAGGAGCAGATTCTCTCCTTGTCTCTCAGAGTTCATAATCTTAAGAAGAAATCCTTGAATTGTCTTATAATGTCCCAACCTGATAAACAAGTGGGGGAGATCATGTATAGCCATGTAAGTTGGCAGATATTCTCAGTGTTAATAAAACCTTTTGAAAAAATAAGGTGAGGTATCACACATGACCAAAACCTTTTTTATTAATCCTTTATAGCTTTGTGTGGCATACAGAACAATGCTCCCAATCTGTCCTAAGATATTAATAGGTTCAGCAAAACTAGAAACAAACCCCAAAACCTGGTGCTAGCAATATTTTCTTCAAAAGTACATTTCAAAAATATATGTGAGAAAAATACTAAGCACATTTCTGTTGCTCTTATTATGCAAAAGTCTGTTACCAAGAAATGGTGGGTAATTCTAAGAACAAAGGAAGTTGCATATGTCACCTGAAGAGTAATTGACTGGTACTCAACTTGTTAATTAATGCAGAGCCAGATTTGACCATTTTACCAGCTTAATCTAAAACAGTAGTGCATGTTGACTTTCTCATGATCTTCAGCCTATACTGTGCATATTTGAGATATGGATAAAATTTTGATTATGTCTAACAGTTACATTTTCTTAGAGACCATCTTTTACTGCCTACTTTAGACCAGATGCTTATATTTTATGAGGTCTTGTTGATTTTTCATCACCACATTATATGAGATCAAATATGTATGGGAAACACTGATCTAGAACTTGCTGCCAAGTTCCTACCATACCCTGGTTGCCAGTTTCCCAAAGGGTAGACTCTAGTCTTGATTTAGTTTACAACTTTTTGAACTTTTGGTACTTTATCAGACAGATCCACAGTGTCCAATCCACACAGATCTATAGTATTAACTGCACATAGTCTGAACACTTTCCTTACACACTTGATGACAAAACCCAGAACTGTTGGATGTTGTTTCAGGGATTCCGAAATCTGGAGTCCCTTATGTCTCAGCGCAGAAAGAATTCAGTAAGAGGCTGAGTGATAGATAAGAAGTGACTTATTAGAATAGTATACTTGTGAGGCTTACAAGCAGGTGGGTGAGAGGGTGCCATGCCCTGAGAACTTACTTGTCTACCATTTTATAATCAAAGGAAAAGTGGGGAGGGGGAGAAGACCTTCATTGTCTTTCTTGAGTAGACATCATGCTTCTGTCATCAGTTCCTCCTCCAGGTTGACCAGGGGAGTTTTCTTGTCCGTACATGGTCAAGCTAGGTCCATAGATTATTGTTTTTTATGTGTGCAGAGAGTCTGCCCTAACTTACTGAGCTCACTGGGCAGGGTGTTGGTCTCTTTCCACCATTGTTTTAATGTTTTTGGTCTAGTCTTGTGCTTCTGTTCCATGGTTTTATTGTTAAGCAAGCCTGTTTGGTTTGGTGGTTAAGCAAACCTTTCTTGAGTAATCATCAACTTACAGGAGTCCCCCATATTTTTTCTACTTACAATTCCTTACTGGGATTAATTACTTAATCACCTACTTTGTTCCTTTACACTGTCCCTATCAAAATTACTTTACCAGAGTGGTTAAAACAGTAAATTCTATACATATTTTACTGCATTTAAAAAAAGGCATCAAGGATGACAGTGGTACATGAAAATGTTCCTTAGAATCTAAATGAGAAATAAACTTATGAGAATGTTTTCATAAAATTAAGTAAAAAATTGGATACAATTTCTATGAGGAAGTTATTCATTGATGTGTTCTCAGCATTTGGTTTAGTGCCTGACGCATAGTATACATTCAACAAATATTTGTTGAATGGATAAAGAAGTTGTTTTAGCTTTGAGGCTCTTTCCTTGGATACCCATTTAACCTGTTTACTTCCTAGAGCAAGTTACACAATTTATATTTAATGTCTCCCTGTTCCTGTTTCCCTTAGAACATAGTGTGATTATAAAACTTCTGGTAAATCTCAGATTAAAAACAAACAAGTTAGCAGAAAACTCTGTTGTCTATAACAAATGTTAAAACAATTGTTTAAGATTTTTTAAGGAGGCTTTATTTTAGAAGTCGTTTATATACTTTGATTACCATATTAGAATGAGCCATATGCAACTGTCATTTTTTAGAGGTCAAAAAATAGCAATTTCATTTGGTGTGATCTTAGTTTACAAACTACCAGCTAATTTATCCCTGTAGTTCCAAGTGATGAAAACACTGAAGCTTGGAGAAAATGTACTTTAATGTTCATTAACAGGGCTTTTTGCTTCCAAATGCCAGGGACTGAAAGTGATCTAAAAAATTAGAACAAATATTATAGCATCTTCATTAAAACAATGTGAAGCTGACATTTTTACTATGAACTTTTATGGCTAATCATAAATCTGCCATAGAGACTGTGGAATGACCATCTGAATGTATTGTAAAAAGATTTAATGTCCTTAAATATTGATTACTTTACACATAGCACCCCCTTCCTTTTCTGAATATAAAATAAGCACTCTCAATTATTAAAAAAGATTTCATGTATTTCATAATTAAGAACATAATAACAAATTTAATCTATAGCTTGTTTTAAAAAATACTGCCATAAATGATAAAAAGGAGGGAGATTAATTTTGATCTTTCACTATTTGAACAATTTCAAATTTCCAAATACTCATAAAATCATTTGAAAGGCCTAGGTCTGGGCTAGGACAAGGGCCCTAGGACCACAACAATGATCATGGGCAAAGAAAGTCCTACGGAGTAAATATAATAACTTTTGCTTTTGTTGTCATCCCTGACTCCTTTAGCTACTTGTGGGCATTGATTCAAGGAAACCCCAGCAGTAAAGCCTTCAAAGCAAAGAGGTATAAAGGGAAGAATTATAAAGGTACAGACTGCTGCTCCTTCCTTGTGGTTGTAACCAGTGTGTCCTCTTTTGTCTCCCACTCTCTGCTTAGCAAGAAAAGGATCAGGCTTTTTACACAAGAACAGCAGTTTTCTAGGCTAGCTAGTAGACCTTTGTGGTGTTAGGGAAATGTGAGTGGTTGATATGCTATATTTTGGTGAAAACCTTCAAGACATCTTCAGTGCTTGTATTTACTTTTACACTAAAAAAATAGTACCATGGATGCTATGGTGCACTGTAGCTGGGTTTGTAAAAATTAAAACATATATGTATTATTAATATCACTCCCCATCACTCATTATTCTTGTACAACATTCTTTTTAGAATTAAGATTCTATTGTGTGAGTGGTGCTCCACGATTTATCCAAACAATCCTCTGTTGTTGTTACTAATTTTGTCTGAGTTCATTTCTTCACTATTATTGACAATATCACAGCTAAATCTGAGCATAAATTCTTAATTATTTTTTTCAGGATAAATTTAGCAAATTCTAGAAGTGAAATTTCATAGTTGATGATGGAGATTTTGAATGATTTCCTGAAGAAAACATTTAGCTCCCAAGAGCAGAAATAAGGAAGAGATATGAGATAATCAGGTGGCCCCTTTGACACTGCGGAAGCTGCTTCTTCTTTTTTTTAATTTGCTTATTTTTAATTAGAGGATAATTGCTTTATAATATTATGTTGGTTTCCGCCATACATCAACATGAATCAGCCACAGGTTTACATGTGTCCCTTCCATCTTGAACCTCTCTTCCACCTCCCACCCCATCCTGTCCCTCTATGTTGTCACAGAGCAGCAGGTTTGAGCTTATACTGGGGGAGCTTCTGATGAGGGTCTCAGTTAGCCAGTTTAGAAATATGGAACATATATTTGGCATTTCATACTTAGGCAGTTATTTTAGATCAAGTCCAGAAAGACAGACAGAGTGAGAAAATCTGAAAACGGTTAATTTTTTTGGAGTATTTATTATGTGTCAGGCAGTACTCTAAGCATTTTCTGTGTATTACGTTACTTTATTCCTATGATAATTCTAAGAGGTAGATAAAGAAGGGAGGCAAGAGGAGTTAAATAACTTTCCCAGTGCCCATTTCGAGGACATGGCAGAACACAGAGCCGTCTGTGCTTTGAATCACTGTGCATTGTTGTCTCTGGTCTAAGATACTGGGCTGTTTAAGCAGACATGCTAGGACATTTCCCAAAGGAAAGAGTCTAAAGTGCATACTACATTTTTTAAAAATCTCCTAGTTTTCTTTTTCAGAAGTTTGAATTTTTTTTCCAATGCCACATTCTCTCTTCACAGTAAGTACAGTGACTTTAAACTTAAATATTTTACTATTTGTCACTAATCATGGATGCCATTTAAAAATTTGATCTATGTTAATTACAAGGTGATCACACGATCGTTATTATCTGGGTCAGTGAAGATCTTTTGTGTACAGTTCTTCTGTGTATTCTTGCCACCTCTTAATATCTTCTGCTTCTGTTAGATCCATATCATTTCCGTCCTTTAATGAGCCATCTTTGCATGAAATGTTCCCTTGGTGTCTCTAATTTTCTTGAAGAGATCTCTAGTCTTTCCCATTCTATTGTTTTCCTCTATTTCTTTGCATTGATTGCTGAGGAAGGCTTTCTTATCTCTCCTTGCGTTTCTTTGGAACTCTGCATTCAAATGGGTATATATTTCCTTTTATCCTTTGCTTTTCGCTTCTCTTCTTTTCACAGCTATTGTAAGGCCTCCTCAGACAGCCATTTTGCTTTTTTGCCTTTGTTTTTCTTGGGGATGATCTTGATCCCTGTCTCCTGTACAATGTCACGAACCTCCGTCCACAGTTCATCATGTACTCTATCAGATCTAGTCCCTTAAATCTATTTCTCACTTCTACTATATAATCATAAGGGATTTGATTTAGGTCATACCTGAATGGTCTAGTGGTTTTCCCCACTTTCTTCAATTTAAATCTGAATTTGGCAAAAGGAGTTCATGATATGAGCCACAGTCAGCTCCTGGTCTTGTTTTTGCTGACTGTGTAGAGCTTCTCCATCTTTAGCTGCAAAGAATATAATCAATCTGATTTTGGTATTGACCATCTGGTGATGTCCATGTGTAGAGTCTTCTCTTGTGTGATTGGAAGAGGGTGTTTGCTATTATCAGTGCGTTCTCGTGGCAAAACTCTATTAGCCTTTGCCCTGCTTCATTCTGTACTCCAAGGCCAAATTTGCCTGTTACTCCAGGTATTTCTTGACTTCCTACTTTTGCATTCCAGTCCCCTATAATGAAAAGGACATCTGTTTTGGGTGTTAGTTCTAGAATGTCTTGTAGGTCTTCATAGAACTGGCCTGGGCGGGAACAGCCGAGATGTAACTGAGGAGATGCGGGAGGCTCAGGAGGACAAGCCTGAGAGTTAGAAACTCCAGGGGGACCCAGTCGTGAGGGGGGGGGCTGAGATACTGTGAGGTTTACCTCCAGGAGGCAACCTGACTCCCATAGCATCAAAGACAAACTTCCTCTGGCTCTGGCTGGGGAGGGGGAAAGAGCCATTTTTTTTTTAATGAGTAGTACAGCAAAGCAGTTAAATGAATGGATGCTGGAGCTGAAATGTTCAGGTTCTAATTCCATCTCTGCCATTTATTTACTAGCTGTGTGAAATAGAGAAACTTCCTAGCTTCTCTGTGCCTTAGTTTTTTCTTCTAAATCTTCAAATCTGCATTTCCAGATTTGACTACTCAGAATTTTAGATTTGCATTTGAAATTGTCTAGCAGTATCTCAACTTGACTATCTAAAAGGCATCTCAAACTTAACCTCATCAATAGAACCTGCCTTAGTCCTACTCTGCCCTGACCTACAAGTGGCGACACCACTTGCTCTTTGCTCAAAGCCCAAATCTTGGAATTTTCCTTGATTCTTCTTTCCCCCTCATTTTCAAACCTAATCCGTCAGTGAATCCCAACCTCTTTACCTCTAAAACATACTTCAAATCTGCCTACTTCTTCCATTTTCACCAACACTGCCTTATCTGTGCCCCCACTGTCCTCTCATGTCTGGACCCCTGTAATAGTTGCCTTATTTGTTTCCGTTCTTCCGCTCTTACTTCTCTAACATCCAATCTACCTGTGACCAAAATGATTTTTTTAAAAGCATGAATCATATTACTCACTCTCTTACTCTGAATTTCCCAATAGCTTCTTACACATTTAAGATAAAGGTCGAACTCCTTCATCTGACTTTCAAAGTATTACAAAATTGGTGGTCGTGCTGCTGCTGTTGCTGCTAAGTCGCTTCAGTCAGGTCCGACCCTGTGTGACCCCATAGACGGCAGCCCACCAGGCTCCTCTGTCCCTGGGATTCTCCAGGCAAGAACACCGGAGTGGGTTGCCATTTCCTTCTCCAATGCATGCATGCGAGCTAAGTCGATTCAGTCATGTCCGACTCTGCACAACCCCATAGACGGCAGCCCACCAGGCTCCTCCGTCCACAGGATTCTCCAAGCAAGAACACTGGAGTGGGTTGCCATTTCCTTCTCCAAAATTGGTGCTATAGGGGATTAAATAGCTGCTGCTGCTGCTGCTAAGTTGCCTCAGTCGTGTCCGACTCTGTGCGACCCCATAGACGGCAGCCCACCAGGCTCCGCCGGCCCTGGGATTCTCCAGGCAAGTGCACTGGAGTGGGTTGCCATTTCCTTCTCCAATGCATGAAAGGGAAAAGTGAAAGTGAAGTCGTTCAGTCGTGTCCGACTCTTAGGGACCCCATGGACTGTAGCCTACCAGGCTCCTCTGTCCATGGGATTTTCCAGGCAAGAGTACTGGAGTGGGGTGCCATTGCCTTCTCCGATTAAATAGCATCCTACCCCAAATTCATGTCTACTTGGAACCTCAGAATGTGATCTTAATTGGAAATAGGGCCTTGAAAATGTAGTTAAGTCATACTGAAGTAGCATGGGCCCTAAATCCAATGACTGGTGTCCTTATAAGAAGAGGAAAGGGGGCTTCCTTTGTGGTCAGTGGTAAAGAATCTGCCTGCCAATGCAGGAGACATGGGTTTGATCCCCCAGGAAGATCCCACATGCTGTGAAGCAACTAAGTCTTTGTGCCACAACTATTGAGCCTTAGCTCTGGAGCCTGAGAACACAACTGCTGAAGCCCATGTGCCCCAGAGCCCGTGCTCTGCAACAAGAGAAGACACCACAATAAGAAACTCATGCACTGCAACTAGAGAGTAGCCTTTGCTTGCCACAACTACAGAAAAGCCTGTGCAGCAATGAAGACCCAGCACAGCCAAAAATAGATAAATAAATAAAATTTTTTAAAGTTTTTTAATCTTTTTAAAAACTTTATTTTTGAGTTGAAGGGTAATTGCTTTGCAGAATTTTGTTGGTTTCTGCCAAACATCAACATGAATCAGCCATAGGTATACACATATCCCCTCCCTCTTGAACCTGCCTCCCATCTCCCTCCCCACCCCACCCTCCAGGTGGTTACAGAGCCCCTGTTTGAGTACCCTGAATCAGACAGCAAATTCCCAAAGGCTATCTATTTTACATATGGTAATATAAGTTTTCATGTTACTTTCTCCGCACATCTCACCCTCTCCTTCCTACCCCCACCCCACATCCAAAAGTCTGTTCTCTATGTCTGTGTCTCCATTGCTGCTCTGCAGAAAGCTGCATCAGTACTATCTTTCTAGATTCCATATATATGTGTTAGTATATGATATTTCTCTTTCTGACTTTTCTTCACTCTGTATAACAGGCTCTAGGTTATTAAAAAGAAAAGGAGAGGACACAGAGACTGGAGATAACAGAGAAGGTCGTGCAAAGACAAGGGCAGAGGTTGGAATGATCCAGTTACAAGACAAGGAGCACCTATGATTGCTGAGAGCCAGTGGAAGCTGGGAAGAGGCAAGGAAAGATTCTCCCCTAGAGCCTAGATCCTTTAGCAGATGCAGGTTCTGCTGATACCCTAATTTCAGACTTCTGGCCTCCAAAACTGTGAGACAATATAATTTATGCTGTTTAAGTCACCAAGTTTGTTATCTTGTTAGAGCAGCCTTAGGAAACAAATATAGGTTTATTTATAACTCACTAGCTTCAACTCTATTGCCCTTCCCTTGCCTTCTACCATCCAGCCACACTGGTCTCCCTGCTGTCCTTGGTGCTGGAACACCAAACTGGTTCCCACCTCAGGGCTTGTCACTAGTTACTTCTTCTCCTTGGGGTGCTCTGATATTTGCCAAGTGGTGCTAGTGTTAAAAGAACCCACCTGCCAACGCAGGAGACATAGAGGACATGAGTTCAATACCTGGGTTGGGAAGATCCCCTGGAGAAGGAAATGGCAACCCACTCCAGTATTCTTGCCTGGAGAATCCCATGGACAGAGGAGCTGGCGGTCTATAGTCCTTGGGGTCCCAGAGTCGTACACAACTGAAGAAACTTAGCATGCATGCACATTCTTGTCATTATTTGGCAGCTTAAATGTCACTGTCAGATTCCTTCCTCAGCCACTCATTCTAAAGCAACCTTCTAAACACTATCACATTACCCTACTTTAATTGTCTGCCTTGTGCTTAATATAATTTGATGTTTCTTATTCAGTTAAATATTTATAGAGTCTGTTTCTACCAATACGCACACACTCACACACACACCACACCCATGTGTGCACAAAACCACACTGTCTAATATATAGCCATTAGCCATGTATGGCTACTTAAATATACATTTAAAGTTAAATTAAAAAATACATTTTCAAATTGCATTAGTCACATTTCAAATGCTCAATAGCTACATGTAGCTAGTGGCTAACATATTGGATAGTAGGAATATAGAACATTTTTACCATTGCAGAAAGTTCAATTATGCTACTACAGGAAAAGAGGAATCTTGTATCCTTACTCCTTTTTTAAAAAAACAGGTTTTCCTTTTTCTTAAATTACAAAAGTTTTACTTAGGTATAGTATCAATATATTAGTTTCATGTATACAACATAATGATTCTAAATTTTTATAAATTATATTCAATTCTAAGTTATAAAATATTGGCTAGTTTCCCTGTATTGTACAATATATTATTTTATCTTATTATTTTACGCATAGCAGTTTGTGCTTCTTAATCCTCTATCCCTATGTTACCTCTTCCTTGTTATTTTACACATAGAAGTTTGTGCTTCTTAATCCTCTATCCCTATATTACCTCTTCCTTCTTTCTTCTCCCGCCTGGTAACCACTAGTTTGTTCTCTGTGTCTGTAAGTCTGTTTCTGTCATGTTCATTTTATTTTTTAGATTCCACACATAAGTGATAACGTACAGAATTTGTCTTTTTCTGTGCCATTATTTCACTAAGAATTATACCCTCCAGGTCCATTCATGTTGTTGCAAATGGCAAAATTTCATCCTTTTTATAGTTTGAGTAGTATTCTATTGTGTGTATATATATACACACACATATATATATATCTCACATCTTTATCCATTCATCTGTTGATGGACACTTAGGTTGCTTTCATATCTTTGACACTGTAAATAACGCTGCTATGAACATTGATGTGCATATAGGTTTTTGAATTAGTGTTTTTGTTTTCTTTGGATATATCCAGGAATGGAATTGCTGGATCATATGGTAATTCTATTTTTATTTTTTTGAGGAAACTTCACACTGTTTTCCATAGTGGCTGCACCAATTTATATGCCCATCAACAGTGTATATGAGTTCTTTTTTTGTCACATCCTTGCCAATACTTGTTATTTGTGGCCTTTTTTTTTTATGATAGCATAGCCATTGTGAGGTGTGAGGTGATATCTCATTGTTGTTTGAATTTACATTTCTCTGATAATTGGCAGTGTTGAGCATCTTTTCATGTGTCTGTTGGCCATCTGTGTATCTTCTTTGGAAAAATATCTATTCAGGTCTTCTGTCCATTTACTTTTTTCTGCCCATTTTATAATCAGGTTGTTTGGCTTTTTTATATTGAGTTGTATGAGTTGTTTATATATTTTGGATTTTAATCCCTTACCATCATAACATCTGCAAATATTTTCTCCCATTCAGCAGGTTGTCTTTTCATTTTGTTGATGGTTTCCTTTGCTCTGTGAAAGATTTTGGGCTTCCCTGGTAGCTCAGACGGTAAAGTGCCTGCCTACAATGTGGGAGACCCAGGTTCGATCCCTGGGTCGGGAAGATCCCCTGGAGAAGGAAATGGCAACCCACTCCAATATTCTTGCCTGGAAAATCCCATGGACTAAGATTTTAAGTTTAATTAAGTCCAATTTGTTTATTTTTTACTTTTGTTTCTTTTTCCTTAGGCTGAGACAGTTCCAAAAAACATACTGGCATGGTTTATGTCAAAGAGCGTGCTGCCTGTGTTTTCTTCTAGGAGTTTTGTGGTACCATGTTTTATACTTAAGTGTTTAATACATTCTAAGTTTATTTTTATATATGGTATGAGAAAATGTTCTGATTTCATTCTTTCACAAGTAGCTGTTCAGTTTTCCCAGCACCACTTATTGAAAAGTCTGTCTTTTCCCACTGTATATTCTTGTCTCCTCTGTTGTAAATTAACTGACTATAGGTGCATAGGTTTATTTCTGGGCTCTTTTCTGTTCCATTGATCTATGTGTCTATTTTTGTGTCAGTACTATATTGTTTTGATTAATGTAGCTTTGTAGTATAGCCTGAAATCAGAATGTGATACATTCAGCTCTGTTCTTCCTTCTTGAGATTGCTTTGATGTATCCCCAGTATGTCAAATTTGTGTGCATAATAAATGCCAAGTATTTTTTTAAATGAAGAATGAATTACTTTCAAGAAAAATATTGCTGACCTTTGTCAATGAGTTTTGCAAAAGTAAATGACAGCATCACTGCTATTGGACAGCAATAGGGCTTTCTGGAGAAAAATAACTTGCATTCTCTTAGACTTTTCCAATTGACATGCAGCATTTCTATAACTACATCTGCCATCGATTATTGTTTTGGTTTGTTTGTTTATTCAATAAAGTAAAAAATAGATCTGGTTGTAAAGATTTCAACAATTTCTCTTATCTTGAGTTGTGGCTTCTTTAGCTTATAAATAAGAACTTTTAGTAGAGATTCATTGAGAAGTGGAAGGAGGGCAGATAGAGGTTTGGGTTGAATACCGTCTTCTATGCAGTATAGTGTCTGTTCGAGATATCTCAAAAAGCAGTGTTGTCAATCTCACATCTTCAGTAATAACGTCTCTGAGCTTTGATTAATGTGGGTGTGAAATGTGTCTAATGTAGCAGCATGTGTCTGAAACATTCTGAGACAAGAAGAGTCGAAAAGTATTTTTAATTTTAAAAATGAGTTTTAAATAGGTTAAGATGGAATTTTATTTAATGTAACCAGTATGCTACTAGATTACTGCATTAGAAGAAAAAGTTTCTCCAGTGTTTCAGTGGTAAAGAATCTGTCTGCAATGAAGAGATGTAGGAGAAGCAGGTTCCATCCCTGGGTTGGGAAGATCCCCTGGAAGAGGGCATGGCATCCTGCTCCAGGATTCTTGCCTGGAGAATCCCATGAACAGAGGAGCCTGGTGAGCTACAGTCCATAGGGTCACAAAGAGTCAGTTACAATTGAAGCAACTGAGCATGCACGCATGATACTATGCCTAACATTTTTTTTAAAAAAAAAGATTGATTTTTCTACTCCATCTCATTCCTCTATTTTAATACTCAGATAGCTATCAAAATTCTTACAAGGAAGCTCATTGATTAGCTAATGGAAAATTATTGTTGATTATTCAGTTAATTTGTCATATCCAACTCTTTTGTGACCCCATGGACTGTAAGCCTGCCAGGCTCCTCTGTCCATGGGATTTCCCAGGCAAGAATAGTGGAGTGGGTTGCCATTTCCTTCTCCAGGGGATCTTCCTGACACAGGGATCCAACTCGCATCTCCTGCATCTAGTGCATTGAAGGCAGATTCTTTACCCACTGAGCCAATGGAAAATTATCACTTTAGGAACACATGTGATTGAAAAGCTAGAGGCTAATAAGAAATCTGAAAGCCAGTTCAAAGCAGGTAAACTTGAATAATATTTATTAAAACAGACCCATTTCTTATTACAAAATTGATCACAAAGTGGGCTTACAGCACTGTGGAAATGAAGTAGTCATAACTTGGTCTGAAGCACTATGCATATGCTCCATGCACAATTACCTAATTAGAGTATAGTATTTCCAAAACATAAACTTTATGGTTTTAGAATCATTGCTGATGCTTTTACATGCAACTGAAATGGAGAAGAATACAGGGAACTAGATAGGAGTTCTTTGCTGTAAAATAGAATAAAGAAGTGTGTATAAAAAAGAGGCAGTGGGGAGAGAGAGGGAGGAGAAAAAAATTAAAATTGATGGGAATATGGCCGATTTCAGAAACCAAAAAACTGAATATAAGAAGGGTTCAGAAAGTTCCATCCAGACTCTAGACCAGATGATCTTCTCTTTTAACTCTGCAACACAGAGGGACATCCGAGCATTTCTGTGTTGTGTTCAGTGGCCATGAGCCCATGCCCTAGTGATAAAGCTTTTCTGTTAGAAGTGAGAATAGCTTATTCCCACTGGCTTTCTGTGAAAGGCAACAAAGGAGCGTGAGGGCTATAGCACAATGATTCTTGAAACCTTGATGAGTAGTGCTGTGGTTAAGGTGACCCAGTTTCAGATCCATTGATGTATGAAAGAGGGAAGTCCTATGGCCATTGACAAAAACGATGAAAAAATAAGAGTGTGCTGTTTGGGTGTCCCTCTACACAGTCCACCTTTTCCAGAAAGCAAGCCTCCTCTATTAGAGTCAATATTTATCTTGGAAATCCCCATATTTTCTTTTTCTTTGTGTGTTTTCTGCCAAGAATGGAAAAGAGGAGAAGACAGTGAGGGGAGAAGAGCCAGGAAGGAAAGGATGGGAAAAATAAGGGACAAAGTAGGGCAGTAAGGAACATTTTTGAGGATTCCAGATAGGCCTGGAAATTGATTCCTCATGGCCCTTCTTATTAAAGCGTATAGGGTTAATATATATTTAGACAACTGTATTAGATAGACAGGTAGATAGATAGCCACACAGGTTGAAGCATAACTTATAAAAAAGGTACTCTGCATAGTAACTGAATGCCAGCCTCGCCTGTGTACAACCGAAGAACTCTTTTTCTTTCCCCTTTGAACAGTGGATCTGGATAAAAAAAAACAAGGCCTGGTTTCTGGCAGAGGAGGGGGTTTGTGGATTGGAAACACATAGAGAGAGGGGAAACAGCAGAGGAAAGACAGAAGGCAAATGCTTCTGCTAGGGGTGTTGCCCGGAGTTTCCTAAGATGCTCCAGGCAATTGCAGAACTGAGCTTGTGTCTTGAATTGGCCCTACAGCTCCTCTTCTAGACTTGAAAAGAACACCCATTTTATCTCCACTTTTCTTCTTCTATTTCACTGCTTCTCCCTTCTTCTTTCCAAGCTCTCTTCAATCATCTTGAAGAGAGGGCAACTGCTGTGGCCACTTTCATTTTGATTCTTAGACTTTCAACTTTTCATCCCATGAAAAAGTTTGAGGACCCCACAGGAGTCATGATCCCATTTCACTTTGGCCAGGCACTCACCAGTGCTTGGATACTGAAGGAAGAAAAGGATTAATGGCATATTTTGCTAACTTTGTTTTAGCTCAACCCTGAACCAAAAGATAGTTAGAAACACCATGAAGAAATATAAATTGGACATATAAACAACTGTTCTCTTTTTGAGAAAATCTTTGCATGACGAATCTCAAATTGGACAAAGTAGAATCAACACCTGACATTGCATGAGCCACCTGTCATGGCAGGTTCAGTAAATCAAATAGCAGATCTAAAATCTCTCAGTGATATGTTATTCTACAAATGATAAGAACAAAATCTGTGATTTGGGTGTTGCAGAAATCGGAAATATGGGATCAGAAAAAGCCAATCTCCTGATGGTCTAGTTGCTGAGCCCTAAAATCTAGTCAGTATGCCAGGACCAGACCAATCTCCCTTGAACCTCTTTTATCACATGAGTTCCTTACTCTAGAAATTTCATCCTATCCCTATTTCAAGTATTTTCTTTCTTTCTACACACTTTCTCCTAGATTGATATTCTGGCAAAATTTAAATTAGGCTTTCAAAGTCCACCTCTGGTTTCCCATCATCTGTCTATAATACCTCTGCTTCAGTAAAAGCAGATGCCTGCAAATCCACCATAATCAGCTTCTGTTCCTTGCCTCTGTGGGTTTTATCCCTTTCCTCTGAAATGTGCTGCTTTCTATCCAACTTCACCTGCTCCAAACAGTTCAACATCTTGGCTCAGTTCAGTCCTCTAACTTCAATGCAGCCATCCTTGAATGTAGCAAAACTGATTCCTCTCTCTTCCAACTTTCTATATCTTTTAACAGACTACAGACTGTATTTGATTTTATACACTCGCTCAGTCTTAAATAACATAAGATGTGAAAGAGACTTACAGTTTAAATAGCATAGCAGTGTCTGCATATAGCTGTTGTTATTCAGTGTGCATTCAATCGTGTCCGACTCGTTGTGACCCCACAGATTGTAGCCCACCAGGCTACTCTGTCTGTGGAATTTCCCAGGCAAGTATATTGGAGTGGGTTGCCATTTCCTTCTCCAGGGGATCTTCCGGACCCAGGGATAGAACCCGTGTTTCCTGGGTCTCTTGTTGTTTAGTAGTCACCCAATATATATTCATTTATTTCCTTATTCATTATTGTTGCATATTAATTGTTTTCTTCCTAACAAGGCTGGCAGCTAATTAAGAAAATGATCATTTTATTTCCTCTTCCCTCACAGGGCCTGGCATCTTGAAGAATGCTCAGTAGATAATCAATAGATACTTACTGACTGAATGATTGATCGACTAACGCACTTTGCATTTGAATTCTCACTATAGAAGCCCTTGAGGATGTGCTGGTTTTCCTCCAAGTGATCTAAGATTGACCTCTACTACATGGTGGAAAGTGCACTGTTTTTTTTGCAGATGAGGAAGTTGAAATACAGAGACAATTCAAATATTCCCAAAGTCAAA
Organism: Giraffa tippelskirchi; assembly: GCF_054371585.1. Lineage (NCBI taxonomy): Eukaryota > Metazoa > Chordata > Mammalia > Artiodactyla > Giraffidae > Giraffa > Giraffa tippelskirchi. The sequence continues at coordinate 138,732,571 of NC_137281.1, read as the reverse complement.
AAGGATGCCAGTGACAGCTACAAGGTAGAATTAGAGGCCAGGCATTCTGACTGCCAGTCAATTGAATTTAGAGTCATTGAACTATACTTTTTTTCTGACCTGAGTAGCTTTTATCCACCTCTTAACCTCTGATGTATAAGCTTTAGCACATTGCAGTGTGACTCTGCCTCTCTTTCTTTTTTGCTATGTTTATTTTTGAGTGACTCTTATAGGTAAAAATATACCTAATTATCTATCATTTTGGTTGCTTAAATTTTTTAAATTAAGGTATAATTGACATATAACATTATATTAGTTTCAGGTGTACAACAGAGTGACTCAATATTTGCATATATTATGAAAAGATCACCACAGTAAGTCTAGTTAACATTTGCCACTATACATAGATCGAATTTTTTTTCTTATGATGAGGGCTCGTAATGTCTGCATGGTAGTTGCTTTTTGTTTCTTTTTGGCCTTTTAAGATCAGGAACTGTGCCTCCCATGCCCTTACTTACATTTTTGGTGTTTGGCACACTATCTGATATTTAATAGATGCTTAATAAAATTTGTCAAATGGATGATATTATCAATAAAATGATCTTCTTGGAGTACTGAACAATTAACCTACCTTGTCCCTGTTTATAGCATTGAGCGGAGTTAAACTTATAAATCGTCTTATTTATAGCAATCTATTCTTAATACTGAATTCTATTTGCTGTGCCTAGTTATTGTCATCTAGAGATTACACAAGAAATTGAACTATCATTTCATTATCCTTGGTTTGATTCCTAAACTATAGGCTAGCCTGGGCTTTAATTTCCAATCCACAAGTAATAATATAACACTTACATATTTAAGAAAAGAATAACTTCTTCCAATTGGAATAAGAGGTAATTTAAGGAGACAGAATTACTGGCCCCAAGTTAACAGAAAGCATTTTATCACTGACTCATCTGAGCCGTATGGATTTCATAACTGATGATTAGCTTCTCTTAATCAGTCAAACATCCATTTAAGGGACAAATTGATTAGCTCCTTGCATAATTAACAGAACATTAAGTACCATCCCTTTGAGTTGAGAAAATTGTTTTGATTAACAGCAAATATGAACAATTTAACATTAAGATATTAAACTCTATCTCAAATTATTTTTAATCTGTTTTTTCAAAATGCTGAGGAGGTGTTTGCAGCTAGCTCAGTGACCAATGTTTGCAGTTTCTAAAGCGCTTTCATTTCTCTGGCTGGAATTTAATTTAATATACCTTTTCCACAAAAAGTGTAGATTGCCAGTACTTTCCTTGGTCTTCCCTTCGTCCCCCTTGATGTGGATGTCCCCAACCCCTCCTGTCCATTTCCCTATTGTGGACTAAGAGCGGAGTGCACCATCCAGTCCTGAGGCAATCCTCTGTGACTCTGTAATCAAGTTTTTGTTTCTTGTTTTCCTAACTGTCCTTCCAAACCAGTGAGAGTTTGGAAATTAGGGAAAAAATTACATTCTCACCAAAGGTTGCTGCTATAGTTCAATCAATAAAGATCTTCAGTATCTATCTATCTATCTATCTATCTATATATATATATATATACCTTTTCCACAGAGGATAAGAGTATAGTATACTAGTATATAGATAATAACCAACATTACTATGTGATCAACTCTTAATTTGTACTTTCTACTTAGTGAAATGGTAAACAACACAGTTCTGGGGCATAGAACTAGGAAAATAATTAATATTAAATTTATACAAATCATTCAAAAAAAAATTGGTGAGGGACTAGAGAAAGATTAGCACGAATGTTAAAATGGAGAGCTGCTGTGCCCTTTTCAGTTGTATCCAACTCTTTGTGACACCACAGACTGTAGCTCACGTGGGATTTTCCCAACAAGAATACTGACGTGGGTTGCTAGTTCTTCTCCAGGGGATCTTCCTGACTCAAAGATTGAACCTGCATCTCCTGCATTGGCAGGCAGATTCCTTACCACTGAGCCACTTAGAAAGCCCTAAAATGGGGAAAGTGGTTATTAAAGATGTCAGAATCTATAAAGGAAATAATTGATAGGCCAGGAGAAATCACAGAATTGAATAATGTGGAAATATGCAACATGTTAGACAATTAAAGATGTGAAAGGCTCTGCCTGCTAAAGCCATGTTGAAGAGAACATTCCAGTAGGGGAGAACAACTGGGAAACAGATCTTACAATCCACAGGAGGTCAGCAAAGTTGTTTAAAGATGTGCTATGTCAGTAGTCATAAAAATTGCACTAAATTGCACAACATACAATTAAAGCTAAACGTTCAGAATATTAAGGCTCTGTCACCATGAGACAGATGGTAGTTGATTCTGATTATACCTTGGGCACTGAGGACCTAATTCGTTTTTTTCAAGAAGGTGTGCAGGTGTCAGTCAATTCTGGAGTTAGTGCTGAGCAGGACAGGTTAACGGAGACACTCTAATACTTGAAATTGATGAGGCCTGAGGCAAGTTTCAAACACAATTTGCAGAAGTTTAGAAACTTAGTGAACATGCAGGAAATTCAGTTTAGGCCTGTTTCTGAAAGTCTGTAAGTGCTACATGCTTGCCTTTTTAACACAATTCAAATTGCAGTCCCAGTAAAGATTAGTTTTACAGAGGACCATTTTGTAGGCTCCAATCAATAGGGTTGTTGATTAGTCGCTCAGTCATGTCTGACTCTTTTGCAACCCCATGGACTGTAGCCCACCAGGCTCCTCTGCCCATGGGATTTCCCAAGCAAGAATACTGGAGTGGGTTGCCATTTCCTTCTCTAGAGGATCTTCCCAACTCAAGGACTGAACTCACATCTCCTGCTCGGCAGGCAGATTCCCTACCACAGAGCCACCAGGGAAGCCCAATCAATAAGATACTGAACAACTAATCTAAAGTGGTCATTTTATTTTAATATTATTACATTCTATTGGTTCACTAAGATGTTTGGCTGTGACGATGTTATATTACCTAAATGGTAATTGCTGAGAAACAGGCAAATAACACAAGTTCCACTAGTGCATGTGTGTGTGTGTTAAGTCACTTCAGTCGTGTTTGACTCTTTGTGACCCTATGGACTGTAGCCCACCAGGCTTCTCTGTCCATGGGATTCTCCAGGCAAGAATACTGGAGTGGGTTGTTGTGCCTACCTCCAGCGGATCTTCCTGACCCAGGGATCAAACCTGCGTCTCTTACATCTCCTGAATTGACAAGCTGGTTCTTCACCACTAGTGCCACCTGGGAAGCCTCAAGTTCCACTAGACCAGCTTCTCAAATAGTGCTTGTAAGTGCCTGGCTAGCAAGTTGAAAATACAGATTCCTAGGATTATCCTCATTGATTCTGATTCAGTTAGTTTGGGGTAGGACATGGGACTCTGCACTCTTAACACATACAGATAGGAGATCCATGAGCCATCATTGGAGAATCACACACAAGCCAAGAGTTCCCTGAGGGGAAGGACCATTATTTATTTTGTATAGAAGTTTCAGTACTTAGTTTCATCGTGCTTGACAACAGTTAAATAATTCATTGGGTCAATTAATAAATAAGTCGGTGATTATTTCTCACTCTGCCTTACTCTCACTTAATATGAAAGTATTTTCAGGTTCCACAATGTTTGCCTGGAAGTTCTGGTCTTAAATTCTTCATCCTAAATAGCAGCATCTTGCCTCACAATTGGGGTTTCTATACATTCATTCTAACACTCAAAATATATTCACTGAGCTCACACTTTATACTAGGGACTCTTCTAACACTTGGGGTATGTCAGTGAGATAGACAGAGACCACTCCCTCATGGAGCGTACATTCTGGAAATTTTCATGTATCATACTTCTAACTCCAAGGTTTTAAAATTATTTTCTAGGAATATAATTATGTGCTATAAGTTCTTCACACCAAAGAATTTCTTACAGAGTCTTGAATTAAGTAAAACATCCATTTTGGCAACTTTCAAAGCTCACTAAGGAGAAGAGAGATTGGCTTAAAGCACCAGAGAGTTTTATTTTTGCATATAAATATTTATGTGTGTAAAGGGGTGTGTGGTTAATTATAAGCAACGGGAGGAGAATGACAGATGCTTAGATCCTCTGTCCCCACGGAGAGACAGACCTTGCTTGTTGGAGTGTAGTGGCACATCGTGTGGTCTGTGTACTGAATCACTGATTTAAATATTGCAGCAGCTGGAGTGCAAAGTACATCAGCAAATACTACAGGAGGAGGAGTGTGTGTGTCTTGAATACAAAGTAAGAATGGAATAGGTTTGCCCAGTCACACTGAGCAAGGCTGTGGATGGCCCTTTTTTTTTTTTTCTCTTCAATATTTCGGTTTCAAAGGAGAGTTGAAGAAAGGCAAGAGGACTGTCCAGGGACACAGGCAGATAAATAAGTAGAGAGCCTGCTGTTTTTTCCTGAATCCTAAGTGTCTATTCTCTGAAAAGAGACCAAAGTTCTCATCCTACCAGGAAAAATCTATTCAGAGAATTCATCTCCATAATGAAAGCAACTAGACCAGACAAATATAGTCCCTACTTCAGTGCTCATGGGGAAAATAAGAAGGATAAACTAGTTTTCTTTGGTAACTCCATTTTATTGCCTCTATTCATGATCTAATATGAAGTTCAAAATCCTTTTCTCAATTTTTCTTTAATAAATAATGTCAATAAAGTCTTGCACAGGCCACACCTGACCTCATTTACTATTCCCTAATTTATAGATTAGGGAACTGAGGTGAAGAGAATTCAAATGATGTTACAAAAAGATACCACTATTTAGTAAGCAGCAGAATGAGGACTAAATCCAGGTTCTTCCGCTACAAAATCTGTTTCCACCATCAGGCTGCCTCTTCTTACTCTTAATCCTCTTTTGTAGTTGTTGTCTCTCTTTTCCCTTTACAATTCCCCACATTATAAATGACAGGAATGCTGGGGGAGTGAGTTATTGTGGGTGGGAGGTGAAGAAGATGGTTAACGCCAATGGGTAGAACTTTCCTACTTACAGATAAGGTGTTGAAAAAGAGTAGGGAAAAATAAAGAACAGCTTTAGAAGGAATATGAATTCAAACAATAAATGAACAGCTACATTTCATACTTAAAAATTGTTGTTCAGTCGTTAAGTGATATCTGACTCTTTGCAACCCCATGGACTGTAGCATGCCAGGCTCCTCTGTCTTTTACTGTCTCCTGGAGTTTGCTCAAATTCATGTCCGTTGAACCAGTGATACTGTCTAACTGGAAATACCTAAAAATGTTAACTCTTTTTCTCAGTTTTCTAGATCTTTATCCTATCATCTACATTAATTTCCCATCATCTGGTGAACTTCTTGGGGAGATCACCTAACTAAAAACATCCTCCAAAAGTTCCATGATATGACAAGAAGAGATGCCTTATTCTCAACCTGAAAATGTCAATGATGGTCATCAGAAATTATGACCCAGGGCCATTTAATGCATTCATTCATTGTTAGTCTGAGTCACAGCTCACCATCCATGTTGATGCCAGTTGATTTGGTAGTGTTCATGTGGAAACAGCAGGGACCAGCGAGTTGGATTCCTTTCTGCCTCATGCCTCATCAACCAGATGGTTGGCTGAATCAAAGCCAGTAATGCTGATGTCAGAGGCGAGAGAACACAGCTGGATTTTCAAGTTCAAGAGGAAAGAGAGAATCTGAAATGCTAAAGGTTTGGAAGGAAATTGCCTTTGGACTAGTAGATAGAGCCAACTACAACTGATGGAGTTTTTTAATGTTAAGTCCTGCAGCAAAATTTCTGTGTAATTTCTTTTGTGGGCATGGTAGCATCAGAATCTTTTTTATTTCACACCTGCTAACAGGCCTATTAGTGCCAGTTAGCTGTCACTAGATCCAGAGAAAATGTTAGCACTGACACACTTGGCTCCTACCAACTCCTAGATCATATTGTCCCAGGGATTTCTGGTGACTAGCGTGAAACCAAAAAGTGCAAGAATGGAAAACACCTTAGAGCACCAGCTCCTAGGAACTTGTTGATGAAGATTTTATTTTCATGAGTATATGTCAGTGTAATTTCACATTTTGACTAAGACGTAAGAAAGGTAATTCATGCTTTGTTTCCTGCCTTGTTCATCTTAGGGCTAGCATGTGTGCATGCTAGGCTGCCTCAGTCATGTCTGACTCTTTGCAGCCCTATGGACTGTAGCCCATCAGGCTCCTCTGTCCATGGGGATTCTCCAGGCAAGAACACTGGAGTGGGTTTGCAACGCCCTCCTCCAGGGGGTCTGCCAGCAGAAAATCTAATTGCAGGCACATAGGGCAAGGGAGAGGGGACAGGGCTGTTCCCCTACCACGATTTATACGATGGAGGAAACTTGGGAAAAGGCCTTCAGTTTTTATTCTATCATAGTTGCTGCTAAGATGTTCACAGCCCAAGCCTATCTGGTCCATTTGAATCTGAATACTCTCTTGTACCAAACTTGATCACAGCTCTAAAGACCATGATACCTGGTACCCATGTGTTGCCACATCAGAGGCCTGACCATTGCCAGGCACTGCATAGAAGTAAAGGCCAAGTCTTCCATATACACCTGAAACACACAACAGCTTTCTCTGCCCTCCAAAAGCCTCCCACTCTACAGGAATCCTTCTCTTTCTCCAGAATTCAGGACATTAATTCCTCTTTTCCAAGCAACAGCTTCTTCTCAGAGATCTGGGTGTGAGAGGGGTGTTGCTTTCAAGGTCTCTTCTGAATCACAAAGAAGTGACTAAACTAATGCCCACAAAGCAAGGGAGGCTTGGAAGGGAGGTAGGAAGAGGAAAATTTCCCTTTCATTCTTTGTATTCTCCTATTGAGCAAGAACAAGGTAAAATTCATATCTCAGTAAATTATCCTGCTGCAGAGATGAAGGTGACTTGTATATTATTGAGGTCAATGAAGCCTTGTGGGATATACACACAGTGACTGAATCAAGTTTGGGAATGTAGGACCAGAGAATGACTGAGCAATGATCTTCAGATGAGTGCTTAATCCTGGAAAACTCAAGCAATGCATTACTGGGACAGCAACTGTGGCGTTTGGTATCAGAAGAGTAACATATCTAGGGAAGGAAAGCTAGTCAATCATAAATGTTCAGGAACAATACATAATATTGAATATTTCTATTGCCAGGAGTTCCCGCATATGTGTGCTTAAGAAGATAAACCCTATGTGTTATGGCAAAAGAAAAGTTTCTCCCACACTTGCTGTAGCAAAAGGGTGCTATGGATTTCAACTCCTAGGAATTAACCTATGTAAATGACTTCTGGGTAAGCAGGGATTTTTTTTTTCCCCAAAAAAGCACTCAGTTCAGAAGTTTCTCTTTTCTTGCAAACATTCCTAGTGATTTATACAACTGTTCCCACTGATGAGTGCAGAGAGAAGGAATTTTGTAGCAGAATATGATTGTGGAATTGGAGGCAAGAGATGTCCCCTGAAGTTGTAATGATTGCACAGAAGCAGAGTGAAAAGATCAGCTGAGCCAAGACAAGCACATTTATTTTAGCTTTAACCATACACTGATGAGATAGAGTTAACAGTATCACAGCTACCTGGTTCTTATTATTGTCTATCATTTGTAAGTAATAACTACTACATGCTTGTTGTATTTGAAATAGACTGCAATAAAATTTTAAAAAATGTGTTAAACAGTTATAATTTTGCTAACAGTCTACAATAGATGGCAGATTGGCCACAAATTTGTTTCTTCTCTGTAATCACACTTCTGATGGTATCTTCCTTCTTTGACCCTGAGCTCACCATATAACTTGTACTGGTAAAGGGGAAAATAGAAAATCTGACTGAGGCAGAGACTTGAATAGTACTTGAGCAATGGAACTGGCACTGTTGCTGCTCTTAGAACCTTGTACAGTCATATGAACAAGCTCAGACTACCATGTGGGAGGGTAAGGGATATGTGGTTCATTTACCCCATCATCAGAGCCAAGAAGGAGCTGAACTTCAGATGCCGAATTAACTAGTTCATTGGCAACTGACTGTAGATGCATCAGTAAGTCACACTGAGACTGCATCACTCAGAAAAGCGCAGTTAAAATTGTGACCTACCCAATACAAACAAAAGCAAAAACAAACAAATGGGGCCTAATCAAACTTACAAGCTTTCATATAGCAAATAAAATAGAAGAATACATGCCTGCCCAGTCATATCTGACTCTTTGTGACCCTATAGACTGTAGCCTGACAGGCTCCTCTGTCCATGGAACTTTCTAAGCAAGAATACTGAAGCGGGTTGCCATTTCCTGCTCCAGGGGATCTTCATGACATGGGGATTGAACTTTGTCTCTTGCATTCCATTCACTGACAGACAGATTCTTTACCACTGTGCCACCTGGGAAGCCTCTTTGTATAGCAAAGGAAATCATAAACAAAATGAAAAAGCAGTCTATGGGCTGAGAGAAAATATTTGCAAATAATGTGACCAAAAAGGGCTTAACCTTCAAAATATACAAACATTTCCTACAACTCAATAATAGCAATAGAACAACCCAATTGAAAAATAGGCAGAAGACCTAAATAGACATTTCTCCAAAGAAGACATGCATATGACCAAGAGGCACATGAAAAGATGCTAAACATCACAATTATTACAGAATTGAAAGTAAAAACTAAAATGAGTTACCAGCTCACATCAAGATGGCCATCATAAAAAAGTCTACAAATAACAAGTGCTGGAAAGGATGTAGAGAAAAGAAACCCTTCTACACTATCGGTGGGAATGTAAATTGGTACAGCCACTATGGAAAACAGTATGGAGGTTCCTCAAAAAACAAAAATAGAATTGTCATATGATCCAGCAATCCCACTCCTGGGCATATATCTAGATAAAACTATAATTAAAAAAAGATACAGGCACCCTTACAGTCATAGCAGAACTATTCACAATAGCCAAGATGTGGAAACAACTTAAATGTCCATCCACAGGTAAGTGGATAAAGAAGATGTGGAATAATATTCAGCCATAAAAAAGAAATAATGCCATTTCCAGCAATGTTGTTGGACTTAGAGATTATTGTACTAAGAAATAAGAAGTCAGAAACAGAGATACAAATACCATATGATATCACTTATATGTGGAATCTTAAAAAATGATACAAATGAACTTATATACAAACCAGAAACAGACTTACAGACATAGAGAACAGACTTGTGGTTGCCAAGGGGGAACCAGGTGGCGAAGGTTAGCCTGGGAGTTTGGGATTAGCCGATGCAAGTTATCATATATAGAATGGATAAACAACAAGGTCCAACTGCATAGTACAGGGAAATAAAGTAAATATTCTGTGATAAACCATAATGGAAAAGAATATGAAAAGGAATATATATATATATATGTATTTTATATATATATATATAACCAAATTACTTTCCTGTACATAAGAAATTAACACAACATTGTAAATCAATTACACTTCAATAAAATAAGATTTTTAAAAACTGTGACCTTTCAAACTGTGTGCTAAATAGGTTCTAAATAGTGTTTTTGGCCACTAAGTTTTATAGTATTCTGTTACCCAGGTTTGTTATGCATCAGTAGATAATGACTATAGCATCTCTGGAAAAGACAGGGCAGAAGGAGAGGAGGGCAACAGAGGATGAGATGGCTGGATGGCATCACCAATGCAATGGACATGAACCTGGGCAAACTCCAGGAGTTGATGAGGGATAGGGAAGCCTGGCGTGCTGCAGTTCATGGGGTTGCAAAGAGTCGGACATGACTTGGTGACTGAACAACAATAACAACGTAGCACCTTATGCACATATGGCTCATTTAAGGTTCACAACAACACTATAAAGTAGGTAGCATTATCACTCTCATTTACAGATGGGGAAGCAGAGGCAATGAGGGAATGGGAACACGGACCAGTCTCATTCAGTTTATAAGTAGCAGCACTGACATTGAGACAATCTGATTCCAGAGTCTATGCACTGAACTGTTATGCATGATTAAACATTAACTTATATTCTAGCTAATTGTTTATTAAACCACCACAATAAATACCTCTCTTCAAAAGGCAGTTCAGTTATTTTCAGTTAATATTTTTATTTATCTCTAAAGTGTTGCACATTAAAAATAATTCAGGAAACTTCTGGTCACGATGGAGTAACAAAGACCATATTCACTCATCTTCTTTAAACAACTATAAAACTGGACAAAATGAATCAATGGGTTTTAGACATTGGACAACAAGTAGCACTGGGCAGTGATCCCTGAAACCAGGGAAACAAATGAGATGAGTCCTACTATTATGACAGCTTATTACTGGAGAGAGTTTCCAGACTGCAGCACAGGGAAGGGGACCCAAACTGGAACTAGCAGTCCTGCTGAGATGAGAATACAGAGTTTGAAGTTTAGGCAGACCAAGGTGGCCAGAGTATTCAGGGGAAAATGCAGGCAAGGTGAGAACCTCATAGAAAGAGATCTTCATATATCTGTAGAAGGAATTCTTTGAGTCTTTGGCTGAGTAATTACCTACTCTTGCTTTTGAGAAAATTATATGAGATCATAGAAAGAAACCTGGAAGAGAGCAGGTAGATTTCCTAGGACTGTGAATAGTTGGTGTTCTTACTAGCCAGCGTGGTAAGAATTCCTAATACAAAGGGTCTGCATCCAAAAATAATTCCCAGACATCCAAAGAAGCAGTAAATAGTATCCATAATTGGGAGAAAAACCAAAAGAAGCATATCTAGAAACAACAGAGATAAAGGATTTATCTGACAGTCATTAAAATGCCTGTCTCTGTATGTTTGAGAAGGGAGAGGAAAACATGAAAATGATGAGAAAAAAGATGAAACACATCCCAGTTGAACTTCTAGAAATGAAAAATACAACAACAGAAATTTAAAAAAAAATTGAAAGGAATTAATAATTAAAACTCTGTAGCAAAAAAGATCAATGAATGTAAAGATATCATAAGCAAAAACCATCCAAAATTAAGCATACAGAGGAAAAAATCAGTAACAAGAAGTCAGTGATTTCAGGGACTCTATCAAGTGGTCTAATGTACATGTAATTGGAACAAGAAAGGATGGGAGTAAAACATTTGAATAATAGTTGCAAACTTTCCAAATTTAATGAACACTAAAATCCCACAGATCCAAGAAGTTCAATGTACCTGAAGTAATAGAAACAGAAGAAACCCCCCAAGACATATCACAATCAAACTGCTAAAATCTAGTGATGAAGACAAAACCTTAGAGATAAAAATTAAAGATGAATTAGAGATAAATAAATAAATCATTAAATAGAGGGAAAAAATAAATGATAACAGATTTCTTGTTAAAACCATGCAAGCCAAAAAACAATGGAATATCTTTATAGTATGGAAGGAGATTCCATACTATAGTATGTATAGTAGTATTCCATACTAGTAATGTATAGTAGTATTCCATACTATAGTATGGAAGGAAATATTATTTTTCAAAAAATAAAGCCCCCAAAAGGCATATTCATAAAAAGAAAAACAGAACAAATTCATCACCAGCAGACTACACTGCAAGAAATGTAAAAGGAATTTTGTCAAATAAAAGGAAACTGGAAATTTGGATCTACACAAACGAATGAAAAGAACTGGAAGAGACAAATATATGAGTAAATATAGAAAACTTTTTTTGCATTAAATATACTACATGATTATTTTAAAATAATAGCAATGTATTTTGAGATTAATAATTTTGTAGAAATAAAATACAGAACCACATTAGCAATAAGATATTGAACCTCATTTCCAGTAGTCATATATGGATGCAAGAGTTGGACCATAAAGAAAGCTGAGCACTTAAGAATTGATGCTTTTGAACTGTGGTGTTGGATAAGACTCTTCAGAGTCCTTTGGATAGCAAAGAGATCAAACCAGTCAATCCTAAAGGAAATCAGTCCTGAATATTCACTGGAAGGACTGATGCTGAGGCTGAAGCTCCAATACTGTGGCCACCTGATGCAAAGAACTGACTCATTGGAAAACACCATGATGCTGGGAAAGATTGAAGGCAGAAGGAGAAGGGGACAACAGAGGATGAGATGGTTGAATGGCATCACTGACTCAATGGACATGAGTTTGAGTAAGCTCCGGGAGTTGGTGATGGACAGGGAAGTTTGGCATGTTGCAGTCCATGGGGACCCAAAGAGTCAGACATGACTTAGCAACTGGACTGAACTGAGCACAATAGATGAAAGGGGAGAAATGGAAATATAATGTGGTAATATTCTTACAATATATATGAAGTGGTATAATATTATTTGAAAGTACAGTATTGTAAGTTACAGATACCTGTTTAAATCTGAGAATAAAAAAGTTCCTACCAACTTAGAAAAAGGCTTTGGCCATGGTGAAAAGCAGCCATCAAAATTAACTTTAAACCTATTTAATCAATCAACAACTCACTTTGAAACAGAAGGCAGATGTCCCCACCCCCAGGCTAAAGCAATTGGAGATTCATCCTCTATTGACTAAAACTCCAAGACAAGAATAGTAGGACAATTAAGGGAGAAAGTCCTGTCCAGACCACATATTTCTTATTTTCAAAGTCAGGAGACCTCCCCAACCACAAATATGCAGAGAAGGCTCCTTGCAGGCCAAAGAGGGAGCAATGTCAAGGGATGTTCTACCCAGACACCTTTCCGGTGAAATCTGTCTTGGCTAAGAGATGTGTGCGCACACATGGAAGGATCCTGAGGTACACCAAATATGGACTGTGAACCAGGCAAATCAAATTGACTAACCAAAGGAAACCTGGAAGAAATATCCCATAAGAGTAATTCAAACTGGCACGAGGGAGTGACCAGGGACTCTCCCTCTGAGTCTCCCAGTGTCCCTACCCACATGTACTGTACTTTTTCCTCTTAATAAATATTTAACTTGCTTCACTACTTTTTGTCTTGGTGGAAATTCTTTTCTGCAAAGCTGAGGGGCCAGGGCCCTTGTCACTGACCCCTGGTCCAGTGGCTAGAATCTGATGCTTTCATTGCCGTGACCCAGCCCAATCTCTGGTTGGGAATCCAAACCCCACTCCAAGCCATTGCAGACTGAGGCCACCTGAGATCAATCTCAGTGATCATGCTTTCACAAGTCAACCAATCAGTGTCAGCCCCTCATTACTAAAGTGGGTTAATCCAGGCTGAACTCACTTTCATAAACATGACACTGAATGCCAACAAAGCAACAATAATTTCACCTAAGTAATCACATTTCTGCTTCCACCTCTCAAAGTCCACCAACACTCCACACTTCCCCAAACCAAATATAAAATCAATAATCTGTTTTGCACTGACATACTGTGCCTGATCAACACAGCTCTTTCTTTCTATTATCCTTTTATTTCAGGTATTGAATGGTGGTCTTATCTTCCCTTGACAAATCTAGAGCAACACACCAAACAAAGAAGTACAGCTAACAAGACAAAATGAAGATAAAATGAAATCATAGAATATGTTTGATTATTCTAAAAGAAGACAGGCAAAGAGAAAAAAAAAAACAAAAACAAAGAAGAGATGGGACAAATAGAAAATAAATAGCAAGATAGTAGATGTAAAGGTCTCCCTGGTAACTCAGCTGGTAAAGAATCTGCCTGCAATGCAGGAGACCTGGGTTTCCATACCTGAGTTGGGAAGAACTCCTGGAGGAGGACATGGCAACCCACTCCAGTATTCTTGCCTGGAGAATCCCCATGGACAAAGAAACTTGGCAAGCTACAGTCCATGGGGACACAAAGAGATATGACTGAGTCACAAAGCAAAGCATGTGAATAATATCTCAATAAAATTGGAAGAAAAAATATTTTGGAGAAGAAAATGGCAACCCACTCCAGTATTCTGGCCTGGAAAATCCCATGGACAGAGGAGACTGATGGGCTACAGTCCATGGGGTCACAAAGAGTCGGACACGACTGAGCAACTAACACACACACACAGATGTAAAGCCAATGACGTCAATAATCATTAATGGTACTTAATGTAAACAGTAGTCTATACAATCAAACTAAAAGGCAGATGTTATCAGATTGGATTAAAAATAAAGTCTCAATGATGTGCTATCTAAAACTGTCTAAACTCTAAAGATACAGATAAATTAAAAATAAAAGGATAGATAACAATATATCTTGCAAATGCTAATTTAAAGAAAGCTGAAGTGATTATTATTAATATCAGATAAAGTAACTTTCAGAATAAGGAATATTATCATGGATAATGACAAATGATTGATTCATCCAGAGAGTGTAACAGTCCTAAGCATGCTGATGATAATAAGAAATTCAAAATGCATGACACCAAAACTTACAGAAATGATAAGAGAAATAGAAATCAATTATCATAGTCATAGATTTCAATATCCCTCTCTCAGAGTTTATAGAAGTAGATGGCAGATTATCAGGGTATAGAAGACTTTGCACACTACATGATACTCAATGTGTAAAGCTCTAAGGAATCTCCGAAAAACTGCTAGACCTTATAAATAAGTTTAGTAAAGTCACAGGATTGAAGGTAAAGATCTATTGTGCATATAGCTTGAAAAACCAATTGCATTTCTAGATACATTGACCCTCTTTTTGCACAGCAAAGGAAACCGTAAATGAAATGAAAAGACAACACACAGAATGGGAGAAACTATTCGCAAGTGAAGCAACTGACAATAGATTTATCTCCAAAACATACAAAAGCTCATGCAGCTCAATAACCAAGAAACAAACAATCTAGTCAAAAAATGGATGGAAGATCTAAATAGACATTTCTCCAAAGAAGACATACAGATGGTGCAAAGGCACATGAAAAGGTGCTCAACATCATTAATTATTAGAGAAATTCATACCAAAACTACAGTCAGATATCACCTCACCCTGGTCAGAATGGCCATCATCAAAAAAATCTGCAAACAATAAATGCCGGAGAGGGTGTTGAGAAAAGGGAACTCTTCTATACTGTTGGCGGGAATGTAAATTGGTACAGCCACCATGGAGAACAGTATGGAGATTCCTTAAGAAACTTAAAAGAGAGCTACCATATGATCCAGCAGTCCCACTCCTGGGCACATACTTAGAGAAAACTGTAATTTGAAAATATACTTGCACCCCAAGGTTCACTGCAACACTATTTACAGTAGCAAAGACATGTAAGTAAATGTTCATTTCCAGATAAACAGATAAAGAAGATGTGGTACATATACATAATACAATGGAATGTTATTCAGCCATTGAAACGAATGAAATAATGTCATTTGCAGCATCATGGTTGGACCTATAGATTGTACTACTGGGTGAAGTAAGGCAGACAGAAAAGGAGAAATATTGTAAGACATCCCTTAGATGCAGAATCTGAAAAGAAATGATACAAATGAACTTATTTACAAAAGAGATACCGATTCACAGCCCTAGAGAATGAACTTCTAGTTGCCAGTGGGGAAGAATTGGGGTAAAGGATAGTTTGAGATCGACATGTACACACGGCTATATTTAAAATGGGTAACAAACAAGGACTTACTGTATGGCACCGGGAATTCTGCTCAGTGCTATGTGGCAGCTGGAATGGGAGGGGAATTTGGGGGAGAACTGTTGTTGTTCAGTCGCTAAGCTGTGTCCGACTCTTGGTGACCCCATGAACTCCAGCATGCCAGGCTTCTCTGTCCTTCACTATCTCCCAGAGTTTGCTCAAACTCACTTCCATTGAGTCAGTGGTGCCATCCAACCATCTCATCCTCTGTTGTCCCCTTCTCCTGCCCTCAATCTTTCCCAGTGTCAGGGTCTTTTCCAGTGAGTTGGTTCTTCACATCAGGTGGCCAAAGTATTGGAGCATCAGCCTCAGCACCAGTCCTTCCAATGAATATTCAAGGTTGATTTCCTTTAGGAAGAATGGATGGATTCGAAAGAATAGAGGAGAATGGATACATATATATGCATGCCTGAGTCCCTTTGCTGTCCACCTGGAACTATCAGAACATTGTTAATTGGTTATACTCCAGTGTAAAGCAAACAGTTAAAAAACACAGAATAGTGGATCTAAAATATATCTCAATGTATTTTATCAACTGATTCTTGATAAAAGTACCAAAGTAACTCAATTAGAAAATATAATCTTTATAGCATATGCCTTAGGAAAAATACCTATATGCAAAAAAAAATCCCTCAGGTGTGATTTAGAAGAGACTCACTGTGTGAATGGGCAATTGGAGGCAAGATTCAGGGAGTTTGGAGCTTCAGAGGATGATGTCTGGACAAGGTGCCTTCCTGGTATATTACATCTCTAAGGTACATTTTTGGTCCCTCAAGTTCTGGGGATGACATATTTCTGAAGATTGTTGTTCTTAAGTACATAGTGTGCTACTTAGTTTGAGTTGAAAAGCTGCCTCTTCTCTGGTATTTTAAACAGTTGACTTCACCCACAATGCTTAAGCACTTATTTTTAATAAAGAATATAGACGAAATCTCTGACTGTATTTAAAAATATCTAACCTTTGGCTAGAGACCTGTATATAGAAAGGAGAGATGTGTTGAAGATACAGAGAAAGGTATATTTAGTATATTATCAGGTATAATTCTGGGTTTAGACATCGAACTTGTTTAACGGTCTAATAATGCATTAGCTAGAGACTTAAAATTTCAATACTTTGCCTAAATTTTCCTAATTCACTTTTTTTCAGTGAATTTTTGGGGGTATTTTGGGGATAAAATATTGAGTTGATCAAAAAGTTCATTCTATAACATCTTATGGAAAAAAACCCAAATGAACTTTTTGGCCAACCCAATACATGTAATATAAAACCTACCATTTTAAAATGTGCAATTCTGTGGCATTAATTGCACTCACAATATTATGCAACCATCACCACTATTTATTTCCAAAACTTTATCACCCAGTCAGAAACTCCCTAACCATTCTCCCTCCCTGCAGCGCCTAGTAACTTCAGTCTACTTTCTGTCTCCATGAATTTGCCTTTTCCAAATATTTTATACAAGTGAAATTTATCTCTGGCTTATTTCATTTGTCATTTCATTCATTTCAGTCATAAACCATAAAGATTTTAAGGTTTATCTATGGTATAGCATGTATCAGAACTTTTATTTCTTTTTGTAGCTAAACAATATTCCATTATACTATGTTTTGTTGATTCATTTATCTCTTAATTGTGAATAATGCTATAATGACCACTGGTGTTCAAATATCTGTTTGAGTCCCTACTTTCAGTTCCTTTGGGTATATAGGAGTGGAATTGCTGGATCATATGGTGACAGGATGATTTTGTGAAAGCATAAATAAGGCACCACTGCTACAAAAGAATGAACTTGAGAATGAACTTATAGAGATAAGCTTGAAGAAAATGACAACAACAAGAGCCAAGTCTGCCTATTAGTGCTAAATTGTTTCTCCAGTCTTTTTCTGTGCTTCGTACTTGGCAGAGCATACTGTTTAAATATGAAGTTTGCAGACATGTGGTATCTGAAAGCAGTTTTTGTGATGACCCTCTCTTGTGAATAGTTTATAAGTTAGCTACTTGCTCAAAAGTGATATGCCTATCTTTCCAAGTGGAAAAGGGTAGAAGAAAATCATGCCCAAAACAGCTTCAGAGTAGTATGAATAACTCCTCCCAGTTTTCTCAGACCTTTGCTCTTTTAGCACTGAAATTCCCACCATTTTGGAAAGTTCCTCATGCCAGGCAAACTGAAACAGTAAAACGTGTAAAACACACACAGTCATGTGTGACTCTTTGTGACCCCATGGACTACAGCCCACCAGACTCCTCTGTCCATGGGATTTTCCAGGTAAGAATACTGGAATAGATTGCCATTTCCTACTCCAACAAATACTATACACAGTTTGGGGAAAATAGTGTGTAGAAGGTCTTTGAAAAAAACTTAGCAAAATGTCTGGTGACAGTGGTAGTAGTGTCTTAGAAGGGTGTTTGTGAGAAGTCTTCACATAATGCCTAAATCTCATATTTTTAATCAATAATTTTACATTGAAAAATGTTTTTTTTCTAATAATTAGACAAACTTACTGATTTAATTTCGGTTCCTTTCTCTTCCCCATCTTTACTTTGTTGAGTCAAGTGGCTAATACCTGGGTTGCTGGGACAATAGCAAGGCAGGAGCCTACTTCACAAGAATCTAATCAGCTAAATTCGGAAGACTGCCTTAGGCAAGGTGCTGTGCTGAGCTCTGTAGGAAAAGATCGGGATTTCCAGGTCCGATCCTGGATTATAGTGTTTACAGGCCACTGTAAAGGAATGACGCAATCTGTGTATGTTGTATAACACAGCCAGCAGAGTCTGGGGTAAATATCCTGAAAAAACACATGAATATTTCTGCAGCAAAATATATAAGGACTATAAATAGCTTCCTAGCCATTCAGGTCAAGTTTGCAGACAGATGAATTATGAAAAACTTTCAGTTTTAAGAGCACAGTGTGTTTTGTAGTTGTAGATAAAAGACTGCATAGTTTTCATAAAGTCATGCTTTCAGCTTGCCTAATTCTTCAGCTCCTCAGTCTCTTATTATTATAACCAGACTTTCTAATAGAAAATAGGTAGCCTTTATTAAGTGGCTACTATGGGCCAAGTACATCATCACATTTTTAAAAAATTGAAGTATAGTTTGTTTACAATGTTATGTTAGTTATCTGTTTTAATCCTTACAACAGTCAAGGTACACATTATCACTACCGTTAACAGATATGGAAACTGAGGTTTTGATAAACTAAGTACCTTGCCCAAGACTACACATAAGACACATTAACTGGGATTTTTTTCTACTTTTTTTTTTGGATATTCCTTTTTTTGGCCATACTATATGGCATGTGGGATTTTAGTTCCCTGACCAGGGATCAAAACCACGCCCTCTGCATAGGAAACTCAGCGTCTTAACCACTGGACCACCAGGAAACCCCCTTAACTGGGATTTTAATATGGGCTTGCTTTACTTTTATGGCGGATCTTTGAGATTTCACTTTAAGAAAAGTGCTCTCTTGCTCGCACTCACTCGTGTCCGACTCTTTGTGACCCATGGACTGTAGCCCCCCAGGCTCCTCTGTCCACGGGATTCTCCAGGCAAGGATACTGGAGTGGATTGCCATGCCCTCCTCCAGGGGATCTTCCTGACCCAGGGATAGAACAGTGTTCTACAGAAGTCTAAACACAAGTTCTAGATAAATTAGAAGTTTGTCTACATTATAAGGCAATACTTATTTTACAAACAAATTTTCTTAAATTGCAGGATTTCTTGAAATTAGTTTCCTTGGCACATTTTGCTTATTCATCATTAGTTAGTTACTTGATGGATAGTCTGGGGAGCCATGACCAAATGCTGACCAATGAGAATTGAGAATAAAGAATTTCTGGAATACTAAAATAAAGCACCGGAAAAGTAAACTAAATATATTTCATTTTCCATAAATATATGTATTCTACAAGTGCATTGATTTGGGATGGAAAAGTATTCTTGCCTAGGTAGTTAAGAGATGTATTTTAGAAACCCTGCATTGAGAAGAACCCTGTCAGATGTCATTAGTGGAGTCACTGAACTGAACTGAAAACTGGAGACAAGATTCTTATTTATGAAAGGGGAAGACCAAGTAAACAGGTTATACTAAATGCTAAAAGTAAAGAAATGCTGTTAAAACCCAACCAAAATGTTGTCATAATTATTTATACTCTATCAAAGTCTTCAAACTTGAAGAACTCCTGTCCCACCCCCCTTTAATTACTTATTTCAGATATACTCACAGGACACCCAAGTACTACTGAAGAGGGACACTGATTAGAACCACAGAATATTTGACATCACAGAATAATAAAGGATTAGTGGAAAAGATGTGATAGGGTCCATTATAAGTGTGTTTTGAGTAAACGGAAATTAGCTTTCTAGTGGAGGACCCTTCAGAAAGAATGTGGCAAAAAGAGATGAAAATGATGTGAAGGGAAATTCAAAAATAAACTTTGCTTTAATAAACACTTATAATCAGGTAACAAGATATATACATGATTAAATAAGGCCCAACCCCCAAGACATTAATTAGGCTGATTCAGGGAAGCAATTCTTCCTAAATACTTCATTCAAAATAATTTTCCAGCTTTACTTTTTCAGCTTCAATCTCTTGTATTATGTCATTGCTTTTCAAATTGAAGCATTTGGTCTTATCATATTCATAATAAGCATGCATTCGCTCTCTCTCTTCTTTTTACAGATCTCTCTACATTTTGATTGCTCTTTACCTATTGTCATTGTTTTACAGTCTCCAAGTCATGTCTGACTCTTTGCAACCCCATAGATAGCAGCATGTCAGGCTTCCTTGTCCTTCACCATCTCCTAGAGTTTGCCCAAGTTCATGTCCATTGAATTGGTGGTGCCATCCAACCATCTCATCCTCTGTCACCTTCTTCTCCTTCTGCCTTCAATCTTTCCCAGCATCAGGGTCTTTTCCAATGGATCAGCTGTTCATATTTAAGTTTCTTCCTTTCATAACAGTAACAGTAACAAAAATAACATTAGCATCTGCTATTTGAGGGTTTCCTTTTTGCTAGAATGTTAGGTGCTCCATATAATTTATTCTCATTTAATCTTACAACAAGGAGGAAACGGGTTTTGAGAGATTATGTGATTACTTTCAAGGTCATACAGACCTCAATGGTAAGGTCAGAATTTGAACAGCAGGGTCTGCTTGACTTGAGTGCCATCACTCTTAACCTTTGCAGATCACCAGCCTCCCCTCTAGGTGTGGCATCGTGGTGGTGGTAGGGTGGTAGTCCTGAGCACACAGTCCTGAGACACTCATCTTGGGGAGGAAGGGAGGGAGATCTCTCCAAGGGGCTTCAGGCTCTGTTATCTGATAACTGGACATAACTTCTTGGTCCCTCTATCTATTAACGCTGCGTTCTTTAATTCCTGATTATTCTTAGAAGATCTTTTGGGGAATAGACAGCTGTTAATTTAAATCTTAAAGTTAGGTCAAGAAAGAGAACTAGCCAAAGATTAAACGACTTGCCAGGGGATTGGAGTTGGAGGTACTGAATTCCTCTGAGCTAGGCTCTGTGAGAGAGGGTAAAGCAAGTCAGATGGGATAATTTCCCCTCTCTGGCGTTCCCAGTCTAATGGGGCTCAGAGCTAGAGCTCTGGTCTACCCCAGCTCCTCCAGTGGTTTGTTTCTCCACTACTCATCTTCACCCCAGCAGAACTGTGTCATCCCGATTTATTTTAGTGTACCTTGGGACTGCCCCTGGAAGGCTACTGCTTACTCTTACAAGCAATAAACTGAGGTCCATGTTTCTATAATGGATGGAATGAAAAGCAGCAAAACAAACAACGCTTTATGTTAAATCTGATTTGAATTCTCCTTAAAAAAAAATAAAGCAACTGGTGTGATATTTTAACAGCTTTTTGACAGTGCCCACATTTGATTTGATGAGATGCATGCCCCTATTTGAGTTATGTCCGAAAGAGGGCAGACAGATGGAAGGTTTTTACAAAAGGAAAAAAAAATCCTGGTTAGTGTAAGCCTGGAATTCCTAATTTGCTTTTAATTTTTTCTTTTAAAAAGCAATAAATAGGTCTTAACAGATGGGCTAACTCTTGAGTTAGAAGCATCCTTTGAAAAATTACAAGCAGTAAATGCCTTTTATAGATGTAGAGTTCAAATACATGAAAATCATAGCAAACCCCACAGCCTAGAGAAACAAACTTTCTGGAAGAGGAGGTTTAGAGAAATAAATACATACTCAGCTATAGAACAATCTGCTGCAGCCCTCCGGCATAGCTTTTCAAACTGAGTCATGATCCATCAATAGGTTATGAAATCAATTTAATAGGTTGTGACCAGAAGTTGAAACAAAAGTAGTGGTGGGAACAGGAAATATTCAGAGTGCATCACGTGTAGTAAGAATAAAGGCTGTTTCATGATGGTTTGTCCCATTACACACTGTTTCCTGGATCATGATGTATTTCTTACTATAGGTCATGGCTAAAAACTTTTTTCAAAAATGCTGATATAGCAGATGACTAGTGCAACTATATCACAATATGATTCCATCCACGAATAAGCAAGTTTTATTATGTATTATATAGCATAAACATTTGAGTAGTGCTTCTGAGTGTGTCAGGTATAGTCAAGGAAATCCTAGTTGACTTAAGCAGAGTTGGCCAGGGGTGGCCTATGAAATTGTCTTACCTGCCAGATATCCCTGGCAAGGATGCCTGGGGCAAACCCAGAAACCTTGTGCCTATTGCCATAAAGTGAATATCCAGAGAGCAGTGATCTTTCTTCTGTGGACCCAACTCAAGGAGATGTTGCTTTCAGATCCAAGAGGATGATGTGATTAGGTATGTGATAAGAAGCTAAGCAGAAAAGGTGAAAGTTTGCTTTCCTATCAGTAATTCTTAATGAAATGAATAATAGTAATCTAGTGTTATTTGTCACTACTGTGTTAAGTGGGCTTCCCTGGTGGCTCGGTGGTAAAGAATCTGCCTGCTATGCAGGAGATGCAGGTTCCATCCCTGGGCTGGGAAGATCCCCTGGAGGAGGAAATGGCAATGCACTCCAGTATTCTTGTCTGGAGAATCCCATGGACAGAGGAGCGTGATAGGCTACCGTCCATGGGGTCACAAAGAGTTGGACATGACTTAGAGACTAAAAGAAAACTATGTTAAGTATTTTTCATCAATTATCTAGCAACAATCCTACAAGACAAGGCATGATCGTTATCATTTTATACATGAGGGAAGTACATGCTCAGGGACATAGGAAAATTTGTCCAAAGTTAATTATTTGTGATGAAATCAGAACTTGAGTTTAAATTTCCAGACAAAGCCTGAGTCCTTCCTAATCCTCTATACTGCCTTGGTTGCATCAATTTACTACATCCATTGCCTAGGCTTAACAGTGTTCTCTTTCACCAGAATAGACAGCAAGGACTTAGCTTTGTGAATTATTTTTGCTCGAGTCCCTTTTTTCTTCTACTGTCCACATCTAGTCCGTTAACTCTGCTCAAAAGAGGGATATGCCATATCCATCCACTTCTTTCCATTTTCACCGCTTTCACCCTAATCCAAGCCACTTCATGTCTTATTTTAGGCTATAGAAAACCCTAACTGGTCTCCCATCTGTCATTTATGCTGCCCTACAATTCATTCTCCACATGGCAACTAGAGGAATCCTTTCTTAACAAATCAGATAACATCATTTTTTCACTTGAAATTCTCCACTGGTTCTCTTTTTAATCTGAAATAAAATCTAAACTTCTGAGCATGCCAGATGTAGTCTACCTATGTAGACTGGCCCCTGCCCACCTCTCCAGCCTCATCTGCTACAGTCCTTCCTCAGCTCTGACTTGGCTGAGCCTCAGTCTCTGTATCTGTCCTCTTTGCCTGGAAAGTGCTTTACCCAGATCTCAGCCAGACTGACTTCTTTCCTGCACAAAACTTTCTGGTGCTATGTAGATGAGGGTGTGTTCACTGACCCACTCACCTCACGTTTCTAAACACCCTCTCAAAGCCCCTCAATTGCCTCAGATTTACTTTCTTTGTAACACTGTCTAAAGATTATTTACTTGTTTATTATTTGTTTCTCCATCTAGGAGCCAAAGCACTGGGGCCTTGTCTGTGTTGTCCCTGGCTGTTATCTTTAGCATTTAGAACAGGGCCAGCCCGGCAATAGCAGGCACTCAAGAAGTATCTCTGAATGTACAAATAATGAATGAATTTGCATCAGAATTTTCCAGAGGCCCACCTTCTGAGTGTAAAGCTAGAATGTTCTCTTGGCCCTGACAGCTAGATGTGGCATTTCGAAGCTGAAGTTTTCAAGTGTAGCTTCCTTAGTTACTGCCACATTTGGTTCTCCTTCCCCACAAGACTCATTGCATCACCCAGACAGACTTGAGAGTCAGGAAATGTGGTATCAGAAAACCAGGGTCCTAGGACTTCCCTGGTGGTTCAGTGGTTAAGGCTCCATGCTTCCATTGCAAGGGGCGTGGGTTTGATCCCTGGTCAGGGAACTGGGATCCGACATGCCACGTAGCATGGCCAAAAAATCAAAAAAAAATAAAATAAAATAAACAATTCTGTGACCTCTTTGATCTTGATTCTTTCATCTTCAAAATAAAGAATAAGTCTATTTAAGTGGAGATCTTTTGAGGATTAAAGAAAGTAGGTATGAGAAACAAACGTTTGTTATTGTGATTACGTCTTTAGAGGTACTTTGGGACGATGAGAAGTAGATGTGGAAGTGCTTTATTTATTCCAAACTCAGGGTGGTGTCCTCCATCTGGGCATCATCCTCAAGGCCTCATTTCCCATTATCCCCACATCCAACAATTTACAATGTTCTATCAACATTTCTTCCTCTCTGTAAAGTGGGAACACACTTCCTTAACCCCTTTATCATTTGAGGTCTCATGCAGGGCCCAAGAATGTGATGAGATGAATTGACTTGCCTGGAACTCAGAGAAAAATTTAAATTATTAGTTTTCTTTCTTTTCCTGAGAAAAATTCATTTGTACCATACAAGGCTCTCTTGTGCTAAGGTCAGGGTGTTTTCTTGGGCTTGTCAACCCTCAATTGTTTAGATGGAGAGTGAAGGAATAAATCCTCTACAGTCTCTTCCTGCTCAGTCCTCATATAATTTAAATAGTTGCTGAAATCTGAGAAGATTCCACCTGGGTACCTCAGCAGTTCAGTTTCTACATGTAACTTCTAACAAGCTGAAGCAATCACACGTTTTTACCAAACCTATCTTATCTTCCCAGAGTCCTTCATCGTGGTCTTGTCCAGAAAGATGTTTACACTTTCACTTGCTTGCCTTATACTTTTGATAGTAATGAGCCACCTTAGTTTATTACGATTTTTTAAAATAAACTATTTCCCCATTCTTTCTTCCCTTCCCATCTAATTATTTACCAGCTGGCCTACTGTAATGGCCACCAAGTGGTTCCCTAGCCTTTAATCTCACACCCCTCCAATCTAACTTGCTGTTTTTATTATTATTTCATCCCCCAGGGCCTATCTCCTGACTTTCACAATCAGGTAACCTGGGAAACAAATTAAAGACAGAGCGGTGGAGCTGGTGAGGCATGGCTTCTACCTTTCTTATCCATCTCAAAGGAGCTACTTTAAGTGTGCTAACTGTGGACCAAATGAGAGGGTATTGCCCCAGCAGACCAATTCCAACTGTGACTGTGCACTAGATTGCTGGTTAACCTGGGAAGCTCACATCATGTCTCTGGGCTTGATTGTGCTCATCTGAGACGATGAAAATAGCAATGGTTAAATTTTCTTTTGTATTTACTATGTTCCAGGCACTTCTTTAAGTACTTAGTTGCTCAGTTGTGTCCGGCTCTTTTGTGACCCAATGAACTATAGCCCTCCAGGCTCCTCTCTCCATGGGGTTCTCCAGGCAAGAATACTGGAGTGGGTTGCCATTTCCTTCTCCAGGGGATCTTTCTGACCCAGGGATCTAACCCGTGTCTCCTACAGCTCCTGCATTGGTGGGCCAATTGTTTATCACTGAGCCACCTGGGAAGCCATGGACCTATTTACTCTTCTAAAAATGTTTTCAGGTAAATACTATTACTACGGTTTTCATTTTTACAGGTGAGAAAAATTAAGGCTCAGAGAGGCTAAGGAATAGAGGCAAAGGCACACAGCTAGGGATTGTTGGGACTCTGAACCCAGGTAGGAAATCCAAAGTCTGCATGTGGATGCTGTTCAAATAAAGAGTGGAATTAAATGAGTTTCTGGGGGTCTCTCTAGCTCTGAAAGTACCTTACGTCCACATGCCAGGGCAGGCTGCTGATGCCCCCAGTGAGCACAGAGGACAGGAGCAGAGCTCTGTTACCGTGTGACAC
Organism: Giraffa tippelskirchi; assembly: GCF_054371585.1. NCBI lineage: Eukaryota > Metazoa > Chordata > Mammalia > Artiodactyla > Giraffidae > Giraffa > Giraffa tippelskirchi. The sequence continues at coordinate 138,706,747 of NC_137281.1, read as the reverse complement.
TGCAGCCAGTACAGTTCATCCTCAGGCAGGGAACACGGTCTAAATATAGAAGCTTCCTTAACATTGGAAGGTCTGACTAAACTGGGTTAGTTGCCGGGGCGAGGTGCTAGAGGCAGAGCGAGCTGAAAGGTGTGCCAGCTGCGCAGCAGCACCGCATAACAATGTAGGGCAAGAGTCCTCCTTGAGCGCTGCCCTGCTTTCATCATTGCTTTCCTGGCACGTCCTTTTGCGGGATTATATAATGCTGATTAAGGTAGATTACTTTATGAATCAATCTGCCTCTCAGAGAAACGAGGGCATTTTGCCAAAGCCTTCTCTGCTGCGGTGACGATTTCATGCCTATAGGTTTTGTGTTTGTCAGTTGTAAGAGAAACTCTGCCCGGTGTCTGATCCATGCACAGCTGGACTGTCTTTGGGCATGCATACTTTCCAACGATGTTAACTACCTCCCTGGCATGCTCTTTGAAAGATGTTTCTAGGCCCTTTAAATACTGTTGTGGGTTGAATTGTATCCCCCAAAAGATGTTCAAGTCTCAACCCTCGGTACTTGCAAAAGTTGTCTAAATTGGATATAGGGTCTTTGCAGAGGTAATCAAGTTATGATGAGGTCATTGAAGGATAGAGTGAGCCCTACTCCAATGACTTGTGTCCTTATTAAAAGAGAGAATTCAAACACAAACACACAGACATGTAGGGAGAATGCCATGTGATGATGGAGGCAGAGATTGGAGTGATGTTTCTACAAGCCAAGGAATGCTAAGGATTGCAGGAAAACACCAGAAGCTAGTTGGAGGCAAAGAAAGAGTCTTAGGGCCTTCAGAGGGAGCATGGCCCTGCTAGCACCTTGGTTTCAGACTTCTAGTCTTCAGAACTGTTATAGAACACATTTCTGTTGTTTGAAGACACCTAGTTTGCAATACTTATGGCAGCCTGTGGGTTGCACCCTACAGGCCTGTATGCCTTACAGTTGCCCAACCTCGAGACAGAAAAAAGAGCTCAGGGTCAGTGGCAGAGACACTTTTGGTTCATTGGATGGAGGGAATCTCACATACCTGAAGCAAGTTCCTGGAGCAATACCCCACTGTGTGTGCAGGAGATGGCAAGCAGGAAATAGCAACTGACATTACTATTTGAATGATGGAGAACCTACGTCTCTTATGTCTCCTGCACTGGCAGTCAGATTGTTTACCACTTGGGCTTCCCTGATAGCTCAGCTGGTAAAGAATCTGACTGCCAGTGCAGGAGACCCCGATTTGATTTCTGGGTCAGAAAGTTCCCCTGGAAAAGGGATAGGCTACCCACTCCAGTATTCTTGGGCTTTCCTGCTGGCTCAGATGGTAAAGAATCTGCCTGCAATGCGCGAGACCTGGGTTTGATCCCTGGGTTGGGAAGATCCCCTGGAGGAGGGCATGGCAACCCACTCCAGTATTCTTGCCTGCAGAATCCCCATGGACAGAGGAGCCTGGTGGGCTAGAGTCCATGGGGTCGCAAAGAGTTGGACACGACTGAGAGACAAAGAACAGGGCAGTGCCACCTGAGAAGACCAGTTTAGATGTGGGTGAGACCAAATCCCAATTACAGTGGCTTTAGGAGAAAATATTAGGAGGGGAATTGGAGACAGAAAACACAGGCCCTTTGGAGGAATTTTGCTGTACAGCGGGCAAAAACTAGTGTGGTAGCTGGAGAGTGATTTGATGTCAAGGGATGCGGAGGTTGGTTTGTCTGTTTACTTATTACACTAAAAGGTGAAATCCTAGTGCAAGCTAATGGTAACGGTCATACAGAAAGGAGGACATTGACTGTTTTAAAGAGGGAAGAGAGAGTTGCTTCAGTGATGTCCTTGAGTTGGGGAGGAGGGAGGTGAGATCCACTGAAAAAGGGAGAGGTTTGTTTCGGAAAGGAGCACAGAGCAAGTCATTGTCACAGGGGGAAGGCAGAATATGTGGGGACAGACACTGGTAGGTTGCCTGTCACACAAACAAGAGCCTGTGCAAATACTCTCTGAGTGTTTCTATTATCCCAGCAAGGCAGGAAGAAAGGCCATCAGCTCAGAGTGTGGAGGGGGAGGAGCTGGAATTACGAAGAGGTGCAACACCCAGGGGAGTGAAAGGACTGACGGAACGTAATGGTAAGATTTCCAGGCAGCATTGTATAGAAAGGAAAGGGGTTATTTATTTTAGTTTTTAGTTTTCCTGGATGCATCGATCGGGATGTGGGATCTTAGTTCCCTGACCAGCGATTGAAGCTGCACTCTTTGCATTGGAAGTGTGGCATCTTAACCACTGGACCATTAGAGAAGTCCCAGTAAGGGGTTAGTTTGATGAGGAGAGGCCAAGGGTTGGGAATTTTATACCTTTGTTGACAAGTCTACCCATGGAAGCTACGCTGCAGGCCTTGGTATACAAAGAATTCTGACCTCTAGGAATCTAAAATCGTGTAAGCAATAAATAATGAACACATGAAAGATTCAAATAATAGTTTAAGACAACAGAAGAGATGTATGTGACAGGGAAGCATATCAAATTGCCAAATATGTTTAAGGGAGTTCAGAGGAAGGAGAGAGCTAATCTAGAAGTGATATGATGGTTGAGCTTGGTAGAATAGGTACCCTCATTGCTGCTGCTGCTGCTGCTAAGTCGCTTCAGTCGTGTCCGACTCTGTGCGACCCCACAGACGGCAGCCCACCAGGCTCTGCCGTCCCGGGGATTCTCCAGGCAAGAGCACTGGAGTGGGTTGCCATTTCCTTCTCCAACCTTCACTGAGGGGCAAGTGAACATAAAAGAATGATAAGAACAAAGACTAAAGCCTGGATGGAAAAAAGCAAAGAAATATCACCGTGTAGTGTTGTCAGGTAAAATACAGGACCCACAGTAAAGTTCAAGTTTCAGTCAACCACCAAATAACAGTTCAGTATAAATACATCCCATGCATGTTTATCTGAAACCAAAGTTAGCTGGATATCCTGTAGTTTTATTTGCTAAATCTGGCAACCCTATCACCAAAGTTAATGGAAATCAAAAGAATGTTACTTGAACGAAGGGAGGAGAGAATTATAAGAATGCAAAAGGTGCTCACTGGTAGCAGGTGCTTCCATAAAGCCATGGAAATGAGATTTTGTCATTAGGACACCACTGGGGGCATTTGACACAGCAGTGAAGGCAGGGGCCCAATGCACCACACGTGTACCACTCAGTAAAGAGGTTTGATAATAAGAAAGGAGAGAAATATAGTCTAAGGTCAAAGGTGAAGATGGACCCTAGGCCCTGGGCTCACAGCCACTGGGGTGATAAATGCATTTAGTTATTTTGTGAAAAATCAAGACCCTAGTTTTAAAACATTCTATAAAGGCCAGAGATTGGCTTAATTGTGAAGCTGCAGTTTATTGGCTTGGTACCCAGGGCTCAGGCATCCTTTGTTGGGAAGCAAGACGGGGAAAAGGAGGCACATTATTGCAAATGAAACATGAAAGAAAAAAAAAAAGGATGGGAACCCTACTCTTGGCAAAATGCTCATTTTAATTATGTAGTAGGCCAAATTTAGATACTCTCAGATGGAAATCGGATTGTGAACTTTAGATTATAAATCACTTAATAGAAACACTCTTTAAAAAGTTATTTATTTTTTTCTGGCTGTGTCAGCTCTTTGTTGCAGCACACAGGATTTTTCATTGTGTTGTGGGGATTCTTCCTTGTGGTGAGAGGGCTCCGGAGCACGTGGGCTCTATAATTGCATCATAGGGGTTCTCTCTAGTTGTGTTACTTGGCCTCCCTAGTTGGCGCATGAGCTCAGTAGCCCCAAGGCATGTGGAAATCTTAGTTTCTTTACCAGGGATCCAATTTGTGTCCCCTGCATTGAAAGGCTGAGTCTTAACCACTGGACCACTAGGGGAAGGCCCCAGAACACACTCTTTTTCCAGGAGGTTTGTCCTATGCTGGATTTTACTTCATTACAACTGGGTAGAAGAAAGAAACTCCATGAGAGCCAAGCACTGATATGAAAAAAGCGATGGCAGAATTGTCCCTGCCTGGCCACCAGAGGTTGGGCCCTGAAGCTTCAATATCTTGGCCACCTGATGCAAAGAGCCAACTCATTGGAAAAGATCCTGATGCCAGGAAAGATTGAGGGCAGGAGGAGAAGGGGGCAAGAGAGGATGAGATGTTGGATGGCATCGCCGACTCAATGGACTTGAGTTTGAACAAACTCTGGGAGATAGAGAAGGCCAGGGAAGCCTAGAGTGCTGTAGTCCACGAGGCTGCAAAGAGCTGGATATGACTGAGTGACTGAACAACAACACTGAGGACACCAAGTCCAAGGGCTATGAACTATCAGTGTCTAGAAGTGTTAGAATGACAGTGACATATGCTTCTCCAGTCACGTTTTATCCTTAGGCACCTCAAGGTACTATAGGATCATTACGGAATATTTATTGCTGAAATGCCTGCCCTCAGGAAGAAAAGGTGACAGCTTTTGGAAGGAGGTTTTAAAAATGAGGGCTGACAGAGTGACCTTTGACAATAACTGCTAATGGATTAGGGTCAGGGACAGCTCAGTGCTCACAGACCTTAAAAATACTGTCATCTATCTTTCTCCCTGAATGGAGTTTTCATCTTGCCAGTTCCTATAGTTAATTAGATTGTTAACTCTGTCTATATATAGCAGCAAACACTTCACTGGCATGTAGCAAATGCTGATTATTAATCAGGGGCCTCTACTGACTCAAGATAGAACGAAATGTAATTATTCAAATTAGATTTAGGCCAAGGTCCAATGACCTCACAGGCAACATTCTGATTTTGTAAGCCTAGTTTCCGTAAACTACATCTCTGGAAGATGTTGAGATTCCAATCTTCAGGAGCCTTTACGTGAATAGTGATGCTGAGTTTAGGTATCTCTGGCATCCTTAAAAGGATTGAATTCTCTGTTATAAATGTACCTATGCACCTGCCAGCTCATGACTCAAAATCAGCCTCACCGAGTAAATCATTATACAAAGTAGTTATGGGTGTAGAATTTTAATAGCAAATCAATGAAAGTTAATTTTCATGGATGCTATTAGAAAGGGTGTTCAACAAGCCTGTCTCCTCTCGTATATCACGTTGCTTTATACTTTGGGAGAAAAGCTAAAATAGGTAGATTTTTTAAAAAGACAGACATGGGAATGGCCCAATCCTCTCTACTAGATTTGACCAAAGTCCTTCCCAACATTTACCATTTAGGCCTTCAGTGGGAACAAGGATAAGCTCAGGAAAGTGGGGTAGAGGGAGAAAACTTGAGAAGGGTTCTCTGGGCAATGTGTAGTTGCCCTGAAGTGGGACTTCCTTCAAGCCCTGACTGAGGAGTCAGGTTAAACTAGTATTTGCTGTGTCTTTCATACCCACTGCCCCTTGGGTTAAACATATGTTCCTCTAAGCTCCTACTGTGTTTGGGCCTCAGAGCTTTTTAAATGAAAGTGTGCTGACCAAGTGAAAGTGAGCTTTCCTTTCTTCAAGTAGAATTGGGTATTTTGTACTTCGTGGTATTTCTATTTTCACATGAGTATCTGAGAAACTGGAAGTGCTTTTAACATCTTGGTGGGGTGGGGAGAGGGATAAATGCTTTCACTCAGGGACCCCCAAACTCCAGAATCTAGTGCCTGATGATCTGAGATAGAGCTGATATAATAATAACAGAAATAAAGTGCACAATAAATGTAATGCATTTTAATCATTTCAACAACATCTTCCCCACCCTGGTGCATGGAAACGTTGTCTTCCACAAACTTGGGCCTTGGTGCCAAAAAGTTTGGGAATACTGTACTGTGTTGCCATTTACTTGGGCTTTCCAGGTGGCACTAGTGGTAAAGAACCTGCCTGCCAATGCAGGAGACATAAGAGACGTGGGTTCGATCCCTGGGTGGGGAAGATCCCCTGGAGGAGGAAATGGCAACCCACTCCAGTATTCTTGCCTGGAGAATCCCATGGACAGAGGAGTCTAGCATGTTACACTCCATGGGGTCTCAAAGAGTCAGAACGACTTAAGTAACAGCATGCATGCCATTTGCTTTGTCTTGGACAGGATTGTTTGGTTCCAAGTAACAGAAGTCCTCTCAAACAAGCTTGGTGTAAAGTTTTGTTGTTCAGTCGTTCGGCCATGTCCAACTCTTTGCTACTCCATGTACTGCAGCACTCCAGGCTTCCCTGTCCTTCACTAACTCCCCGAGCTTGCTCAAACTCATGTCCATTGGGGCAGTAGTGCCATCCAACCATCTTGTCCTCTGTTGTCCCCTTCTCCTCCTGCCTTCAATCTTTCCCAGCATCAGGGTCTTTTCTAATGAGTCGGAAGGTGGCAAAAGTATTGGAGCTTCAGCTTCAGCATCAGTGCTTCCAATGAATATTCAGGATTGATTTCCTTTAGAATTCACTGGTTTGATCTCCTTGCAGTCCAAGGGACTCAAAAATTTTCTCCAACACCACAGTTCAAAAGCATAAATTCTTTAGCGCTCAGCCTTCTTTATGGTCCAATTCTCATATCCATACATCCATGAATGTTGAGTTTTAAGCCAGCTTTTTCACTCTCCCATTTCACTTTCATCAAGAGGCCCATTAGTTCCTCTTTGCTTTCTGCCGTAAGTTTGATGTCATCTCCATATCTGAGGTTATTGACATTTTTCCCGACAATCTTGATTCCAGCTTGTGCTTCATCCAGCCCAGCATTTCGTGTGGTTCTCTGCATATAAGTTAAATAAGCAGGGTGACAATACACAGCCTTGATGTACTCCTTTCCCAATGTGGAACCAGTCTGTTGTTCTATGTCTGGTTCGAACTGTTGCTTCTTGCCTGCATACAGATTTCTCAGGAGGCAGGTCAGGTGGTCTGGTATTCCCATCTCTTTAAGAATTTTCAATAGTTTATTGTGATTTACACAGTCAAAGGCTTTAGCGTAGTCAATGAAGCAGAAGTAGATGTTTTTCTGGAATTCTCTTGCTTTTTCTATGATCCAATGGATGTTGGCAATTTGATCTGTGTTCCTCTGCCTTTTCTTAGTCCAATTTGAACATCTGGAAATTCTCAGTTCACATACTGTTGAAGCCTAGCTTGGAGAATGTTGAGCATTATTTTACTAGCATGTGAAATAAGTGCAATTGTGCAGTAGTTTGAACATTCTTTGACATTGCCCTTCTTTGGGACTATAATGAAAACTGACCTTTTCCAGTCCTGTGGCCACTACTAGTTTTCCAAATTTGCTGGCATATTGAGTACAGCACTTTCACAGTATCATCTCTTAGGATTTGAAATAGCTCAGCTGGAATTGTATCACCTCCATTAGCTTTGTTCGTAGTGATGCTTCCTAAGGCCCACTTGACTTTGCACTCCAAGGTGTCTGGCTCTAGGTGAGTGATCACACCATTGTGGTTATCTGGGTCATTAAGATATCTTTTGTATGGTTCTTCTGTGTATTCTTGCCACCTCTTCTTAATATCTTCTGCTTCTGTTAGATCCATACCATTTCAGTCCTTTATTGTGTCCATCTTTGCCTGAAATGTTCTCTTGGTATCTCTAATTTTCTTGAAGAGATCTCTAGTCTTTCCCATTCTGTTATTTTCCTCTATTTCTTTGCATTGATCTCCTAGGAAGGCTTTCTTATCTCTCTGTGCTATTCGTTGGAACTCTACATTCAAATGGGTATATTTTCCTTCTACTCCTTTGCCTTTCACTTTTCTTCTTTTCTCAACTATTTGTAAAGCCTTCTCAGACAACCATTTTGTCTTTTGCGATTATTTTTCTTGAAGATAGTTTTGATCGCTGCCTCTTGTACAATGTCACGAACCTCTGTCCATAGTTCTTCAGGTACTGTGTCTATCAGATCTAATCCCTTGAATCTATTTTGTCACTTCCACTGTATAATCGTAAGGGATCTGATTTAGGTCATACCTGAATTGCCTAGTGGTTTTCCCTACTTTCTTCAATTTAAAGAAGAAAAAGGGGGGCCTATTAAATAGGTACAGGGGTATCTCCCAAGGTCAGGCTATTCATCTGGGTCTTACACGGATCCACACTAGGACTTGGAGAGCTTCTCACTCCAGGGGCTGCCAGTCACCTCATTCCCACAGCTGTTGGAGTATCTGCTCCTTCTCTATTTCCCTTGCAGACTAGCTTTCTCTATTGAGCTTGTGTTTGGCTCACTATAAATCCCCATGAATGGTACCCTCAGTCTCTGAGTTATAGAAAGTTTCCAGACCACAGCCCATACCTATCTGACTTAATCCCAATACTTATTTATAATATAGTATTTTTTTTAAATTGAAATGCACATCACATAATGGAAGAATCACCATTTAAAGTGTTTACTTCTGTGATTTTCAGTGTATTCATCATGTTGTCCAGTCATTATCACTACCTAATTCCTGAACATTTCCTTCACCCCAAAGGAAACCCTGTTTCTCTTAGCACCTAGTCCCAAATATCCCCTCCCCCCATTCTCTGGTGATCACTAATTTACTTTCTGTCTCTTTGGCTTTGCCTATTCTGAACATTTCATATGAATGCAATCATATAACATATGACTTTTGTGTCTGACTTCTTTCACTTAGCATAATGTTTTTAATGTTGACCCTTGTTGTAGCATTTAAGAGTATTGCCACTTACTTTTATGGCTAAATAGCATTCTAATAAATGGAAATATCACATTTGTTTATCCACCATCAATTGATGGGCATTTGAGTTGTTACCACTTTTTAGCTATTACCAATAATGCTGCTATGAACATTAGTGTACAAGCTTTTGCAAGTATGTATATTTAATTCTCCACCTAGGAGCAGAATTGCTAGGTCATATGATAATTCTATGTTTAACTTTCTGAGGAACTGCCATATTATTTTCCACAGTGGCTTCATCATTTTGCATCCCAACTAGCAATGTATGATGAAGCCAATTGTCTTTTTTTTTTTTCTGTGCCACATGTGGGATCTTATTTCCCCAACCAGTGATTGAACCCAGCCCTGCTGCATTGAAAGCTCAGAGTCTTAACCACTGGACCACTAGGGAAGTCCCAGGGCCCACTGACTTTTAATTACAAATTCCTAGGAGATAGAATCCAGTTACCCCATTTCAGTCTCAGGATAGGTTCCTTTTGGTCAGATACCAAGTCTGTTTGACATGGGGTGTAGGGGTAGAATGGTGAGTTGGTACAGTCATGTAGAGGCCCATCATGGGCCTCAGTAGTTCTCAGAAAAGACAGAGTGGTCTGGGTATTTTTGGAATTTTTCCTCTCCTGTCTAATCCACAATTCACTCCCAGCGTACCACCTTTATGATAATCCTGAGTCATGGAAGTAGTCCGTTGATGACAATTTGTTATTTTTAAATTAAACTGAGCCTCAAACTTTTCTTTGACACAAGGCACAAAATTCTCTAGTGGCTAGTAAAAAGTATCATGCTCACTTTGAATAGATATTTGTAATATCAAACCTGTGTCACAAATGAAAACTCCAACCCAATGTGGAGATTTCACTGATGTGTTCAAGACCAGGAAGTGAGTTAGTGCCCATCTGGGATTAGTGTTTGGAACCTCAGTGCTACTGACTGAATTCTCAGGCCACTTGTGGGTTGGTACCATAATTATTGTCCCTTCTTGTTATTTTGGGACCCAAATTGCCATTCTTTATTCATGCCTTTGGGGGATTTGTAGACAAAAGCTTACTTACACTTTCCAAAATGAGTTGCTTTATAAAAATCCCAGAATGCAGTCAAGCCCATCTGTTTCCTCTCCTATATTAACTTATTTGTTGCAGTAAAACTCCAGACAGTCCTCAGAGAGATGCAGTTATAGGAAAGAAAACTGATTATGAGGGAAAGATTTTAGGGTCATTGAGATTTATTCCCCCGATATGCAAAGTCTGTGTAATGTGTGCAGTAGCCTGAGATCACCTTGGCATAAAGCGTGGCTCATGTTGGAGCAGCTAATCGTGAAGCCTGCACATGCGGGGAATAGTAAGGAAAGGATTCCCATCACAGAAGGTTTAACAATCAGGAGCGTAAGATATTGCGATGGAAATGAGGCCAGTTGTGCAGCATTTTAACTGAACATTACTCTGGAGCTTGTCTCCAAGTATTAAGGCTCTCAAAAAATATTGATTTGGATCCAAATGAGAAGAAGGATTTAACATTTGCCTTGTTTTCTGTGAAAGTCAAGATAAATATACACCAGCAAACTTGAACCTGAGTTAGACTGTGTGTGTGTGTGTGTGTGTGTGTGTGTGTGTGAGAGAGAGAGAGAGAGAGAGAGAGAGAGAGAGGAGAGAGAGAGAGAGATTCAATTGATGAAGAAATCTGACAGTAGAAGGTAAATAGGGAAAGGGAAAGGGAAGGCGCTCAGTCGTGTCCGACTCTTTGCAACCCCATGGACTGTAGCCTACCAGGCTCCTCCGTCCATGGGATTCTCTAGGCAAGAATACTGGAGTGGTTTGCCATTTCCTTCTCCAGGGGATCTTCCCTGACCCAGGGATCGAACCCAGGTCTCCCGCATTGGAGGCAGACGCTTTAACCTCTGAGCCACCAGGGAAGTCCAAATAGTGATAGATAATTATTGATTTACTCCGCATTAGTTATATTAATTTACGGTCATTCTTTGTTTCACTTACAGGATTAAGGGGACAGGGGTCTTCATTTCTGTTTCCTTCTATCTGAGAGGAGGTGTTAGGTGGCCGAGTCCCCATGGAGTGGCAATTAAAATGTTACAATAGCCTGCTTCCCAGCACATAGTTTGTGGGCAGAGTTGCTCCCCCGCCACTCCTGTCTCCTAGAGAGCCTCCAGACACAGCAGGTGACACTGATGGATGGTCCCCACCTAGCTCTTTATTGAAGTCTCACATTGTACACAAAATAGGTGAGATAGCTGATGCCTCATTCAGGGTGGACAGCTAACAGGTCAATAGAAACTCAACCCGAAATTGCTGTCACAGCAGCTTGTTACAGCTTTTGGCTTTGATGTACAGCTACAGTGCTTTGTAATTCAGCAAATGCGACGCTTCAGGACTGCTCTGTTAGGTGTAGCTGTAACCAGAAGTCAGGTGATCTGGAGCCCAGTTCCAACAAGAGCTTGTGACCTTGGGGTGATTTCTCAATGCTTCTGAGACTATTTCTTCATCTGCCAGAACAGTGGAGTGGGGGTTAGACTTTCCTAACCAGAACTGACTAGGATAATGCATACGAAAGTACTTTGAGGATGAAAGGAAAAAGTATTATTCATACAACAAAGCTTGGCAGGTCAGGATTCCCTGGGGGACTTTTTCCCTCCGAGGTTGGGAAAAGTGGGTGAAAGAGAACTAATGTTCTGAAACAGGTATCACAGATCTCATCTCACTTAACCCCATCAATGTGGGTGTTATTCCCATTTTGCAGATGACTTGACTAAGGCTCAGAGAAGGTAACTACAGAGTTGTTCATTGGTTGATACTGGCAGAGTAAGACCAGAGGAAGAGTGTCTGATTTCAAAGATGTGTCTAAGGTATGGGACCCCTGTCTCACTCTTCAGCCCAGCATTTCCTTCTGTCTTAGCAAATCACCCCTTCTCCCTTGCTTCTGCCACTTAACTGTTAATATAAATGTGAGAGGAATTAATCTGTTTCAAACCGGCCCCTCATCTGTAAAAAAAAAAAAAACAAAACAACAGAACTAATACCACTCGTCTTGCAGGCTCATGTGAGGACTAAGTGAATTAGTCCTTGGACAACGCCTGGTCAAGTGTGGACGCAGAGAAGGTGCTGCCTGGTCTGCCCTCACCTCTGGCAGCCTACTTCATCCATGTTGTCCCCTCTACAGTGCTCCTAAAGTTCAACCTGTGCTTAAGGCCTCCCTCCTCCCTTTGGCAGGAGAATGAGAAAATGTCACTGCACAGTATCTTTCCATTCTTATTGACATTAGAAAATTTTTGAGAAACACCCTTAGATACTTTCTAAGCTAGGCACCTAAGCAAGTTCTGAAGAAAACTATTCTTCAGTGGAGGGAAGCTGTGTGCCTTGAGCTGTTGCTTAGGAAAATCTCAGGGCAGAGATTTTTGACATCATCAGTCATTTTATCTGTGTTTCCTTAATGACTGGATGGCACCATATTTCTTTCCTAGTGCCCACTGTTAATCCCACTTTAATATTTGTCATTAAGTCAATCTTCATAAAGTTTGTAAACATTATTTCACTAAGATTTGGATCCACACATTTAACTCTCCATCTTTTCACCCCAATTCCACTTGAAATGGTCCAATAAATGTTAGAGAACATGTGCCGCAGAGTTAGAAAACAGAAAAATGGTGCAACTGGAGGCCAGAAATTTTAATGACATTTCTGTAAGATATAGTTTCACATAAAACTGTTGCAGAAAGGGAGATCCCTTCCAGGGCTGGAGAGTGGGCTCCTGTCTAATACTTGGAAATGAATTGTCTGAGGAGACACATGTGCTGAAAAAAAAGAGACTTTATTGGGAGGGGTGCCCTGGTGGAGAACAGCAGCGTAAGGGAAACCAGGAGGACTGCTCTGCCGTGTGGCTCACAGTCTTGGGTTCTATGGTGCTAGATTTAGTTCCAGGGTGTCTCTGGCCAATCACTCAAACTCAGGGTCCTTCCTGGTGGCGCACACATTGCTCAGCCAAGGTGGATTCCAGTGAGAAGGATCTTGGGAGGCTGGTGGGGCATATGGACTGGAGTCTCTTCTCCCCTTTTGACCTTTCCTGAATTCTTCCAGTTGGTGGTACCTTACAAGGAAGGTAAGGAAGTTCTTACCAGGACTTCCGGTTGTAAGATAACTCATGCAAGTGGCCACTATCATGTCTGGCCAGGGCAGGTGGTTTTGGGCAATGTTTCCCCTAATGAAACTAGATTTAGGGTCTTACTATTTAGTAATGAAAAATTGTTATTTTATGAATTGTTTTAAAACCTTTGTTGTGACTTGAGTTGTGTCTCCCCCAGATAATATGTTCAAGTTCTAACTCCCAGTGCCTATGACGTGACTATATTTGAAAATAGGGTCTTTGAAGATATATCAAGCTAGGTCATATTGGATTAGGGTGGACTCTAATCCAACAGTTGGTATACTTATAAGAAGAGGGATATTTGGAAGAGATACATGGAAACGAAGGCCATGTAACAAGGGAGGCAGAGATTGGAGTGGTGCAGGAGTGCCAAGGACTGCTGGCAGCCACCGGAAGCTAGAGGGAGGCAAGGAAAGATTCTCCCTTAGAACCTTGTGAGGGAGCATGGCCCTGCCAAAATCTTAATTTTGGACTTCCAGCCCCCAGAACTGTAAGAGAATAAATTTCTACTGTTTTATGTCATCCAGGTTGTGGCAATTTGCTATGACAGCCTTAGGAAACTAATGCAAGCTTGGTTGAAGACTTTGTAAAAAAAAAAAATGGATTTAGGGGAGTACTGACGCCAGTGTATACGAAGAAAAGACTCACTTAAAAATAAGTGGGTAGATTCCCTTAGAAGAGCCTCAGATAATCTCCAAGCTCAGACAACAGGTGCTCAAGCAGATGTGGGACACATGTGAGCCCTATCAATGACCTTGGGAAATTGACCTTGACTCCATCCTTGCCATGAGTGGCCACGTCAAATAAAAATGGAGGCGTTATCCCAGCAGGTTTGTACTAAGGAGAGCTGTGCCACTCTGAGAAGGGGCCGGCTTGGGGGACCACGGCAAACATAGAAGGGTATCCCATAAGTACAATGGGCTAAGCAGGCAAACTTTCTTGCATATACTCTTTCCTAACTTCTGAGTACAAACTAGACTGCCAATCTTAGAAAAATAAAGCCATAAAAATATGAAGTTTTCCCTTTCTCCTTTGTCTGAAATTAAACAGTTTAAATATAGACCTGTACAGTTTCTGATAAGCCACTTTTCAAATCCCCAAACAGGAAAAATGTAGACATTTATTTGTTAACAAATTTTTGTTGAGCACTGTTATGTGCCAGGCTTATTCTAGAATGAGGGTTTCATTCAGAGGTTTTGCATCCTATGCAAAAATCTGAAGGCAAACCAAAAGAAAACATGGGGCAATCAAGGAGCTGCAAGGATGGGTAAATAGGGAAAAAGCATTGGACTGGGCTTGAGAAATTATTCAATACTATTTAAATTGTTCAAAAAAGAGAAGCCAATCAGAGCAATCCAAGGAGATGACCTCTCTGAAATGAACTTATCCCAAGAAATCAGAATAAAAAAAAGCTTCTTTTTAGATATCTTTGAATCACCAATTCCTTTTAATATTTCAATACAGGATTAGAGAGGACACTGTATTTAGGAAAATGAAACAATCTGAGGCTAGGAAATATTGCCATAATATCAGCAATATAATTCTTAAATTAAAATTCTAAATAAAGGTAGCATAGAGAAAATTGAATCCTACAGTAAATTGAATTGGTGAATTAGACAATTATGTTGAGAAATTCTCCTATATTGCAGAGGAAAATAAACTTAACTATAATGCATGTAAAGGAAACATGGTCAGGGAAAAAATCCAACAGATCTAACTTAGGTGTAAGGAAAATACCAGAAAGAAAGAACAACTACAGAAATGGTACCTGCTCAATCATGTCCAACTCTTTGCGACCTCAAGGACCATAGCTCACCAGGCTCCTCTGTCCATGGTGTTTTCCAGGCAGGACTGCTGGAGTAGGTTGCCATTTCCTCCTCTAAGAACCATAATGCATGTAAAGGAAACATGGGCAGGGAATAATAAATCCAACAGATCCAACTTAGGTATAGTGAAAAGACCCAAAAGAGAGAGCAGCTACAGAAGTGGTAACAATAAAGAAATAATAGAAAAAAAGATCCATACCTCAAGAAACATTTGAGTCTTCAGACCAGGTAAACCTAGTGTATAGACTCCTACACTAAGACAGGTCCAACACAACTTTTTCCTTGCACTCAGGGAAAAACAACAAAACAAAACACACTATTTAGAAAAGGGAAAAAAGAGCATCAGCCATACTAATTGCTGGAAGTCAGGGAATAACATATATAAAACTTTGAAGGAAACATTACTACCCAAGAACTTCTTATATGGTTTATGTGAGAGGGCAACAGAAAAATCTATTCTCACATGTTGAAGAACTCATAAAATACTCCTTTTTTCTGAGAAAAATTCCTTGAAAAAGTCCTATAGCAATTCAAGGAAGAAATCAAAATAAATAATTCAAACTGGAGGAAGCCAGCGCATCACAGAACTTATTACAAGAAATGAAACCAATAAAATTTCATATTAGTATATAAATGATTGCTGTTAATGTTATAAAATTTAGCAAAAATATTAAAAATGATAATAGCCTGGATCTAAAAAGGTAGCTTATTCAGATAAAAACTTGAGAGTGTGAAGGAAGAGGGAGGAAATAGAGGCTCTGTGAGCATTTAAGTTTGGTCTATTTTGTTTGCTGTTTTATCCCTAGGCTTAGAATAGTGCCTGACATACTGTAGGTGCTTAATGAATGAATTAAGTCTACCAAATCTCTATAATCAATTATGATTTAAAACTCCCATGAAATAATAATAGAAAGACTATCTGATAGAAAGATGAAGGAAAAATTCAATTTACATCAATTTTAAGAAAATAAAAGTCGAACGTCCCCTCCGTCTCCCAATCTAACTAGTAATCAGGAAAACAAAAATAAAATAACAAAGACCTGTTAATTCTTTTTTTGTTTAATTAGTGTATCTATTTTTAACTTTACAATATTGTATTTGTTTTGCCATACATTGGCATGAATCAATCTGATTACCAAAGATTAGTATGTCTGATGATACCACATGTTGGTGAGCATATAGGGAAACAGAAACTCTCTTAGTCTTTTGGTGAACTTTAAATTAGTTCTAATACTTTGGAGAATTTTGTAATATGAAGCAAAGTTGAAGATGTGAGTACTCAGCAATTTGACTTCTAAATATACACCTTAAAGAAACTCTTCTAAATGTTCTTCCCCATGTACTCCTCCAGTGACATCATTGTTTGTAATAGTGAAAAAGTGGAAACAATCTAAACGTCCATCACAAGGGAAATATTAACAGGGAAATGAACTTGATTAATTCACACAACTGGATAATATACATTAGTTAAAACTAATGAACTACATTTGTGTTTTAACTAAATTTGAAAAAACATAAAGTTAATTTGAAAAAGAGCAAATTCCAGAATGGTGTGAATATCCTGCTAGGATTCATACACATTTAACAAGCACTCAAAATCACACCCACTTTACTAGGAATTGTCTACAAAGACAGTGATTAACAGTAAGAAACAAGAACTAAATGGAAATGTGTCAAACTCATGGTAGTCTTTACCCCTGGGGAAGAAGACTAGGAGAGCTTTGAATCTATAGTTTGAAATAAAGGACTTCAGCTTTATAATATTTTGCTCCTTTTATTAAAAAAAAATCTGAAGCAAAGCAACAGAATGTTAACATTTGTTAATTCTGAACAGTAGATACATAGTTGTTTGTTATGTTATTCTTGTACTTTATTTTTAAAACCTTTCATACTCCCCCAAAAGTGTAATAAATATCTAACCTTATGTCCTTACAACAATGATTTTGTTAGAAGATTGATGAATTCCTAGGGAAAGAGTGGGTCTATGCAGTTCTGACATGATATTTAAAAAAACAAAACTTACTGTGTTTGCTGTGTATACACATTGTGGTTTTTTTGGAAGGGCACAACCCCATCCCTTCCAAAGACATTTGGAAATGTTTGGGAGGAGATTTTGACTGGCCCTATACTTGAATGATGTTACCAGCATTTAGTACTTGGGGCCAAGGATACTAACTGACCGGGCCCTGGTTCCAGTTATATCCTTTTGGGAAATACTGAGTGGAATATTACTCAGCCATTAAAAAGAATACATTTGAATCAGTTCTATTGAGATGGATGAAACTGGAGCCCATTATACAGAGTGAAGTAAGCCAGAAAGAAAAACACCAATACAGTATACTAATGCATATATATGGAATTTGAAAGATGGTAACGATAACCCTATATGTGAGACAGAATAAGAGACATAGATGCATAGAACAGTCTTATGGACTCTGAGGGAGAAGGTGAGGGTGAGATGTTCTAGGAGAATAGCATTGAAACATGTATATTATCATATGTGAAACAGAACGCCATTCCAGATTCAGTGCATGAGACAAATGCTCAGGGCTGGGGCAATGGGATGACCCAGAGGGATGGGATAGGGAGGGAGGTGGGAGGGGGGTTCAGGATGGGGAACACATGTAAACCCATGGCTGATTCATGTCAATGTATGGCAAAAACTATTACAATATTGTAAAGTAATTAGCCCCCAACTAAAATAAATAAATTTATTAAAAAAAAAAAAAAGAAAGAAATTGCATTCTGCTGAGGCTAACAGAAAATCCTATTAGTAGTTTAAGCAAATAATCATTTTCTTTTCCTTATGCAACACGAAGTCAGGAGGTAGCTGGTATAGGTTTAAGAGTGGCTCAAGGGTTTTAGGACTCAGTTCACAGTGTTTCTAATTGTGTTTTCCTCATAGTCTCATAATGGCTGCTGAAGCTGTAGCCATCAAACGTAGTGTTCAGACAGGAAAAAGAAAGATTAAGGAAAGAGAGGGCAATATCTCTATTTGGAAAGCAAAAATCCCTGTAGACTTCCATATATATCTTATTGTATCACATGATCTTGCTTGCTGAAAGGGTTTAGTTTCTGGTTTTGCAGCTTTTATACTAGAGGAAGTCAAGGAAAAGGGGGTCTGAGATTGATGTTGAGTCAGTCAACCCACAGACTTTGCTGCAAAAATGAATAGGTTAAATATCCATATAAATAAGATAAAATGGGTGAACATATCAAGGTTAACTCAGGAAAACAAAAACCACTCTGAATTTTTCTGTGAAGAGAATTTAATATAGGAAGTCAGTTACACAGGGAATTGATGAGTATGAAAGCCAAACAGGGGACAGCGAGGTAGCCCAGAGATTAGCAACCTCAGGAAACTACTATCCACTCAATATCAGAAAGACAAGGGAGAGGGTAGAACAGGCTTATTTAGAAGGAGCTGGAGCCAGAGTGGAGTTGCAGCTATTGAAGAAATATCACATAAGAATTAGGGGGAGAGGAAAACCCCTGCTTATTCTTTTCTCTCACCAGATTTCTTCTATTGGCCAAACCCAGTGGAAAGTCAGCTGACAAACTGTAGGGACCACGCTATGATGTAGAGCTGAATAAGAAAAGAACAAGAAATAAATTGGAGGGAAAACAGGTCTAGAACCAAGCTCTACTAAGTCAAAATACAAGCCACACTTCTAAATTAACATGTTAAAGTAGAGGATAGTACAGACAATAAAAGTAAATCATGAGTGACAAAATTAATATCAGATGATGTAGCATTCAGGCCTGGGCCATTAAATGAGATGAAAAAGGGTTTTTCCTTTTCTGTCTTTCTTTTTGCATTGTTAATAGGTGCAGTCCATAACAAAGATGAAGGAATCACTGAAACTTGAAGTGCTAAATAGCATGCATCAAATAGATATATCAAAACTTCTTAGAAATATGAGAAATCTGCAAGAACCATAATCACAGAGGGGGACTTTAATCCCTGTGATAGATCAAGCAGACAAAAGTAAATAAAGATATTCAACAAGAGCTCATATTAAGACATATGGCAGCAGCCAAACCTGAAATCAGAGATAGTCATGGATTTAAGTGCTTTTATTAATACACAAGAAAATGAAGATAAAGGGATTCAATTACGGCTTCAACTCAAGAGGACATAAAGAACAAATATAGCTTTAGGAAAGCAAGAGAAAAGAATCAATAAAAACAAAAACAGAAATCAATACATTTGAAAGAAATGTGAAATTGATAAATTTACCAAGATCCTGTTCCAAAAAGGTCAATAGAAGAGACGAACTCTTGGAAAACCTTACAAAAAAGTTAGAAAGGACCACATACATAGCATTAAGAATAAGAAAGGGAATATAACCAAAGACAGAGAGATTAAATCCATTGTAAGAGCAATACTGTATATGACTTAATCCTCAGACATCTAAAAATCTCAATGGTAAAGATGATTTTATAGGGAAATAGAAATATTACAAAATTAAAAGAGGCCTTATTATGTCTCATGAAGCCCTATAGTTGTACTCTGTCATGGAAACTGGAATATGACATCCAGTTTAGGAAGGAATGCAAATTAAGTTTACTGACCTGTCTTCCCTATTAGACTACAAGTTTCCTGGGGTCAAAGACTACGGTTTTATTTGATTTTGCACCTACAGTATATAACGTAAGTATACAGTATACATTGTAGAGAATGCAGACATGCAGGGGATGTTTGTTGAAAACATTTCTTCTTTCTGCCCTCCCTTCCTTTCCTTCTCCCTTTGCCCTTCCTTCCTTCCCTCCTTCCTTTTTCTTCTTCCATATGCATGGAACAGTCAGAAAGCAAGATCTATTTAGTTTAGAATAAAGAGCTCTCTATTTATGTCATTCTTTAGGTACTATCTATGGTCTATTCTTTATAGATCCCATCACCCTGTGAGGCAGACTCCCATGTGGGGTCCACAGAGGGTTCCTCTGCAACCTGCACTGCTTATCAGGAGCTGCCTGGAGCTGGTGACTCAGAGAATGGCCCAGCAGGCCCTGGCTGTTGCTAGGAAACCACAGTTCCCTGGTGGAACCCAGAACAACACTTGCAAGTTGTCCCTGATAACTTAGAGGAAGCCAAGAGCTGTCAGAAAAGGTAGGGGAAAAAACAAAAAGCTAAAATGAAGAAGTAATTTTCCTTGCCCAGCACTAAATGACATGTATCTATGGGGACTAGAGACAAAAATAGTCAGAAGAGAGGTTGGCATCATTAACAAAACCGCTTTTGCTCTTGCTTCTTTTGACGTTGTAAAATGTGCTGCGTTCAGAACATGGCCCAAAAGATATCTGTTCTGTAGACAAGCCTTGGAGTTTTCTGGAACTTTGGCCATGGGAGGGGCTGGGGAAGTGAGGGAGGGCTTTCCTCCAGGTTCCCTGCCACTCTGATTTGGGCCTCTCCAGCTGTGGGCTCAGCCATCTTTTGCAAGTGAGTGCCTCCTTGGGCCACCAGTCAGCAACTTTTGACCAACAGCAAATCATTGTTGCCCAGGCACACTGACAACAGCAGAAAGAGAACAAGGAGCCCTGGTTCTCCAATTTGGCTGTGTGTCAGAATCCCCTGGACGGTTTCTTAAACAGAGATTGCCGGGCCCTCCTCCCAGGTTTTTGGATTCAGGAGGCCCAGGTGGGGACTGAGAATGTGCCTTCTGCTAGGTTCCTATCTGGTACTGATGCTGCGCCTCCAGAGACCATGCTTTGGGGACCTTTGCTCTAGACTATTAAATCTTGCAAGAAATTGACAAATCACTGAACTGATGAAGAGACAGCGGTTCAAGGAAGTGCAGTGGATTGCCCAAGGTCACTTAGCTACTCACTGTGCGCGCAGACCAGGCTTCCTGGATTGAACACTAGAGCATTCCCCACTACCAAATGCTCTCCAAGCAGTGTCTCTTTAAAAATTCTCCAAAAGACTCCAGATGGCCGCCAACAGGGGTGGTCCTGTGAAGTGAATGCCAAGTTGCTAAATCCAACCCTGATAGCAACAGCTTTGAATGTGAAGCCAGAGACGGTTTTGCAAAAGCCTTTGTGTTCTTCGCAGCGTTGTCTCTCATCTTTCTAAATACTGTAGATGGAAAAGGAAGCATGTTGAGGAGGAGCAGACACGGCTAGGCAGGGCTCCGATACGTTTCCAAAGAGGCATGCCTCCAGTGTCACACTGCTAAGCTAGGGCTGCTGGTGGGAAGCCCCATCGGCTTTGGGCTCAAACCACAAGGCAGGTCCCCCTCTTGCCAGCAGCCCCCACCCTCCTCTCTGGTGTGCTGAGATAGCTCCAGAGATAACATTTAAAACTTAAAAAAAAAAAAAAATCACATGTTCTTTCCACTTTTGCTTCATCAGCCATCAAGGCTAATTGTCAGCTGCTGGATACAAAAGGAATGAAAGTCAGGCAAGCAACACATATTAACAAGGTCTGGTTAAAGCAAAACTAGGGTGAGCGCAGACTTTGTTTTCAGTCCTCCTGGTCCCCTCTTTGACCCTTTCATGACCCCCAAGGCCATCCACTCTTCCTTCCCCCTCTTGACTTTTATTCCTCCATGATTCTGCTCCTCTTCACTTTCAGCTAAACTCTACTAAGGTGTGAGATGGAAGAGATTTAAGGGCTCACAGGTGTTTTAATTTTAATAAGGGGCATTTGAAGACCAAAAACCCTCCAAAGCTTGACTAAATGAAGCTCTAATGATGAAATGTGGAGGGTATTAGAGAATGGAGGGAGAATCACTAAGAAACAGGAACTTATCCGGAATTTTTTGAGTTGTACCTCATAAGTGGCCACTAATTTGTCTCCTGCCAAGGTTGAAACTTATGTTATATACTAACAATACTGACAGAGGCTCACACCTTAGGAACCATCACTCATATCTGTAGTACTTTCATTCTCACAAGAACCTTATGCCCATTAGTTGGCGTTCAGATAGAGCCAGTGGACAAATTCTTGTTTCTATAGCATAGCGGTGCTAAGAATAAATGACTAGAGTTCCTCTTTCCTGCCAGGGTCTTAACTTTGTTCATGTCTTCATGGGGTGAACTGTATGGTTGTGACGGCTACCAAGTGAGTGCAGAAATACTTGACATTGTACTTCTTTATGGCGCTTTACAGTTTTCAGTGAGTTTCGTATGCATTATCCCCTTTGAGCTCATTTCTTGAATTTATGGAAATGATAACTTCCATTTTACCTCTGAGGAAACAGAGGTTCAAATATATCACTAGACAGTAGCAGAGCTAGAACTTCAGTCTAAGCCTTTTGATTTCTGACTCGGAATAGACTATATTTCATCCAGATACCATAAATCAAGGATATATCAGAGAAGAGAGTAGTTGGCTGACGAGGGAGGCAGAGAGGCTCTTGGAGGGCTAACTAGAGCTGGGAAGTGACTCTGGGCAGCATATGAATATACTGAAAAGGCGAACATGATGGAGCCAGCCCTCTTTCTGGTGATCACAGCGGATGCCGTTATTTGTGAGTCCTCTGTCCACTCCAGTAGTGGGATAGGTAACATGGTGTGGCCTGTGACTCAGGAAGTCAGAAGAGTAAGAAAATGTGGGTTGGGCTGGTAGAAAGGAAAGATGGAACTTAAGTGGAGCAGAGGGCTCTTACTGTTACCTTTAAGATTCTACTAATGGAGAACTAAGGAAGTTCTGAGACTGTGGGGAGGCTCCATCAAAATCATATTTCACCTGGGAATGCAACAACGGACAAGCAGAAGGGCTTGTGCTGACTGAGGGCCCTCAGGAGTTATCTGTGTGTTGTCTGCTCTCTTGATGCTCTGCGTAAGTGCTACACAGTGTTGTATTTCATTAATATTGTTTTGTCAGGCAGTACTTGTCCTACATTTCAGATGTTCCCAGGGATGCTGGGAGAAGGAATTATGTCAACCAGCAATATTCCATGCATTTAATTACTCCTGGGAAATTACTCTAGCAGTAGCGTTGACTAAGGAGTTAAGAGAAGAGGGGAGGCATTTCAGGTGTATAGATTATGAGCACAAAGGTCCTAAGACAACAATGAGCTTAATCTGCGGTGAAGAATAAAATCCCCTGCCTTGTCAAAGTGGAGAATCTGGGAATAGTAGAAAGTAAAGTTGGATAGGTAACCTGAGAATGGATTATAAGGGCCTGGAGTGTCCCATTGAAGAGGGCTGTCTTGGTTGTAGGTATCGATGGAGATTTTTAAGCAAGCATCACTTTAGGAAAATTATTCGACAAATGCACAGGATGGTTTGGAGTGGGAAGAGCCTGGGGCAGGGAACAAAACATAAGACTACTGGAGTCATTTTTATAGGAGGTAATAAAGGGCTGACCTTGTATGCAAATGGAGAGGTAGGACAGATATGAAAGATGAGTCTTTTTCACTTGCCAAGCAGAAAGTCAATTGTTGGTTGAACATATTGTCCCCACTGGGATCTTGTGGGTAAGAAGCAGGTTTTCCTGCTATTTTCTTAACCTCACATTCTTGCTGCTTGTTTTCTCAATGTGGTCTCCTGTTGTCTTAATGGAGCAGTGGAACTCTGCTCATTAAAACTGTGCAGCACATTACGAGTTCACTCATTTTAAGTAACTGATTTTATAGCATTTCAAACCTGCCAAGTTGATAAATTAGGCACTGTACTATTTTACACAATCTGGAGTCTCAGATTTAGGGAATGTTGAAAATTAGCAAATCCTATGGCAAATGGCAGCCCCTGCTGGCAAGTATGATATTACAGTCTAACTCTAGTAGGCAGTGGAATGGCCCAGAAACAGATGAGCAAAGAGAACAAAGCTGCCAGGAGCTGGAAGGGTTGAGCAGGGGAATTCATGGACCAGAGAGAAGTTAATATATTTCAGGGAAAGACAGGAAAAGCAATCAGTGATGGCAAGAAAACCTCAAAGTTGGAGAAATCATTTCAGAGGATTTTTAAGGAGTGAATATGTATCTTTCACTAGCTAGGTGCTTGGACAATATAAACGTGATATTAGACAAGGTTCTTGACGTCATAGGTGATTATACATTTTGAATAATAAATTCTAAAGATCCAAATGCTACAAAAACTTCTTTTAAGATAACATTTCAAGAGGCTGACTACCCTCCCTAAATCTTCTTCAACAATAATTTTGTGTTTAATACATTGAGAATTATTTTCTTGGAAACTGTTTCCCCTTTGGAAATACTTTTTAATGTCATATTGGAAATTGGTGTGTATGGGAGGTGAGGAAAGGTTTCATTTGCAGCCCATGTTACTAAAATTCATATATTCCCGAAAGTCAGATTTTTCAGACTCTGATTCTCATTCGTGATTCAAAGAAGATGATAAAAGTGTTTATAAGGTCTGAGCCTAGATTTCCAGGGTGACTGGTGTGTAAGAAGACTTCATAACTTATTTGCTTATAACCACCTTTTTTTTCCCCAGAAAGAATTTAAGGCTACTTTAAGGCAGATAATATCTGCAAACTGTAAAGAACTAATTACATGCAAAACTCTGTACTAGTTATGGGAAGGGATAAGATGAGGCATGAAACATGGTGACTACTATGTGGAAAAATAGGAGCAGGAGTAAAAAGTTAATGGATAATAAAAGATTAACTATTAGAGCATAGTTTTGGAGCTTGACTGCCTGGGTCAAAATCTTGGCTCTGTAGTTGTTTAGCTGGGTGACCTTGGGCAGACTGTGAGAGCTTTCAGTGTCTGATCTATAAAAGGGAGATAATAATAGTACCTGCCTCCTAGGTTTATTGTGAGTTTTAAATAGGTTAATATATGTAAAGCACTATTCTGAGCCAGGCGTTAGTAAGCACTATATGTGTTAGCTACTATTATTATGGAAAGTGGTAAACGAGTGGCATAGTCAGCAATCTCTGCAGGAGTTAGCTGTAAATCCTTTTGGGAAACAGTGTTATAAATAAAGAAATTGTGTTAGAAGGAAAGAACACAGAAGGATGAACTGGGGAGGCTTACTGGTGGTACTCCTGTAAGCTTAGTCTTTGAAGAGAAGTAGGATTTGTAGGAGGAAAGAGGCAGGCAGAATGGCCTGAATAATAATGGATGGAAATGATGGAGCCTGTTACAGGGGTGGGAAGAAAGGCTGGTCTGCCTGGATCCTTGTGAGCAAAGAAGTAGCTGGAATAGGGGAGGGGGCTTGACTACCAGGTTGAGCAGTTAGAACTTGACTCTGAAGACATGAGAACCACAGAGGGGGTTTGAATGGGGGAATATGGCACATTAAAGAACTTAATATTTCACTTTTAATCTATGATAGAAGGATGAAGGATTCTGAGAGACTAGTTAGGAATTACAGGGGAGGAAAATAATTGATCTCTGTGCTAAAAGACAGATAAACAAGAGAAAACAAACAGAAAGTTGTTAACATGCAGCTCTCATGTACACATGGGAGATACCCAGGGAAAAATAAGTAACTCTCCAAGGTAGCTTAGAATTCAGGGTTAAATGTTATCTTTATAGAGAAAGAGGAGGTGTACATAGGCCTCTTAAGGAGAGAGTAAATGGTTTTCAGGAAAGATGAATGGGCCAAATGGGAGAAGAACAGATGGGAGGTGTGATAGTTTGTGACAAAGTGAGTCTGGGTGTGGTGTCAACTTCTTCATTCCTCTCCTGTGATAAGAGTCCATCTTCCCTAGTTGATGAATATCCTGGGGAAGGGATATATGACAAATGAGATCCTTTTGGAGGATCTGACTTTTGGCAGATAAACAGGGAGTTCAGAGAAAGCCTCTCCCTGCATTTGCTGTTTTTCAGGTGCCTTTAGCTCAAAATAATTACTATATCAAAGTGGCCTGTTTTGAGGTGGCATGTTCTGCTGCCCTCTGGGTCAATTCAGTGTAGAATCAGAACTGCAATGATGAGAACCTGGACAAGGGGAAAGGCAGATGGAAGGATGCTGAAATGAACCTCACTAAGGAACACTTGATAATATTGAATGCTGGGGCCAAGGCAGAGGGTGGGGAAGAGCCCGCTGTTGAGGCTGGAGACACTGGGATAGTAGAGGTATCAAGTGAGCTTAGGAGCAGGTTGGGGATGTTGCAGCTGATATTCTAGACATGTTGAGGTTGAGGTGATAGGAAAGAATGAACACTCCTAGTGCCTGAGGCAGTTTTCATTAAGGGGCTTAGATAAATGTCCCTGGCAGTTCTAGGGTAGGGGGTCCCCTTGAACATGGAGTACATCTCTAGACAGATATCCGAATGATTTCTTCACCTTTTCATTTTTATATATGTAGTGTCAAGACAAGACTAGTGATTTCACTGTTTTTAGGCTGAATCAAGGTAGCATTTGTCTGTGCTCCTCAAAAAGCACTCGAGCAATATAAAGTTTGCATCATTATTAGCATTAAGTGTGGCCGATCCATCCTGGCTAATTCATATTCAGCCTTTTGTGCTGACTTTCTGCCTGAGGACCCCGATGTCTCTCCTTCCAGTTTAGCATTAATATTAATGTTGGCTGCTGGAGCAGAAAGTCAGATCAGCAGGCAGAGTCAGATCTGTTCCTTACAGAGTTTCTAGCTTGCCCAAATGTGAAGGTCTGGCAGTGGGGTGGCAGGGTGGAGAGGTAGGGCTTGTCCTTCAGGTGAAGTCTGGTAAGTGATGAGAAGGTCTCCTTTCCTCAAGTGAAAGGTCGATGCCATTAGAAATGGTTAGCTCTTGCAGCCTCATTTAGCAGCACACTAAACAGTGATTCATTAAGCTGTAAGCAGCTGTGTATGGCACTAGAGGCTTCTTAGGGCACTGGGCTGAGATGGTAGTTTCACTGTCTAGCTTCTGCATCTGTCCCATCTAGAGCTCTGCAGGAAGAACAGTGAGCATGATAAAATTGAACATGGTCCAATTTACCCTTATACTGAATTCAGGAAGTAGGGATTGAGATCTAGAAATAGTAACAGGATCACCCATAAAACTAAATGGGGGTATATTTTGCAAGGGGGTATCTGTTTTCCCGTTTCAAGATTTGAGTGGTCAGATGAAATAGGGATAGGAAGTAAAACAGAAATAAAAATTGCTATCTATACTTTGGTCCAGATGCCACTTTGTGGTGAGCTGCGTTTCAGTACGTCTTAGGTTTTTATCTAAACATTTTCTTTCCACGTGGCATTGTGGATGGGTTCAAAATTATCTAAAGGGTGTGGGATTTCTCTGGTGTGTAATTTGTTCACTTGCTCTCCTTCCACTTGTAAGTCAGCAATGCCCCCAGTGGCAGTGAACACAAATAGCTCAATATGCCTTGACTCATACTTCACATTTTTATCACTTTTGCTTGTTTTAGAGTCTAATTTTAGGCCCAAATTATTCTTTCCCCTCTCTAGCTGCTATATTAATCAAATTCACAATGTCTTGCATGTAGCAAAGAGTCCACTGCTCATTGAATGACTTGTTTCATAATCATAGTAGGCAGGAAAGAGC
Source organism: Giraffa tippelskirchi (assembly GCF_054371585.1). Lineage (NCBI taxonomy): Eukaryota > Metazoa > Chordata > Mammalia > Artiodactyla > Giraffidae > Giraffa > Giraffa tippelskirchi. The sequence continues at coordinate 138,679,740 of NC_137281.1, read as the reverse complement.
TCAGAATGTTTCTGGCTTTGGCAATGCTGTTGTGCAAGCAGAGTAGACATAAGAGTAAAGTACACTTGGATTTTAATCCTAAATCACCAGACGCAAGTTACTTAAACTGCCTGTATCCCATTTGCTCATCTGCTAAATGGGAGTATATGATTTTCAGAGAGTCACTGTCAAGAATGAACAGAAAACATATAAAAAGCACCTAGCTGAATACCTAGCATATTAATAGGCCCTTAGAAAGTATTTGCCAAATAAATGAATAGCTCCAAAACAAAATTGCAGAAGACATGGAGAGTCTTCCAAACATAGCAAAGTTTCAGAAGTGTTATGCTGGTGACATGCCCAGCATGGTACTACCTATGTACTGTAATCCTTTTTTTCAGCATACATTTTTTTAACTGCCAGATTTATGGTGGAAGGGAACTTAGATATCCAAAACTTTGTGAAATTTTGCTAAAGGTGAATTGAAACTACTCTCTGCGTTTAATAATGTAAACCAGGAGAAAAAAATGGATTCTATAAGGTATATTCCAAGTTGCTGTGAGAACTTATGTTTGCTTAAAATGATGAATAAACAAACAAAAAACCAGTGTAAAGTGAGTTCTATGAAAACTTCGGTGTCTGTAAAGAGCATTTACAGAGAATATTGTGGTATCATGACCTGAAGATTGGACCGCTGCCTCCAGTGAGAGCCACTAGGGGTATTCATGTTCTCATGGACTTCCTGTACCAATTGTGGACACCTCTAACCATCACAAGGAAAGATAATGTAATGGATCTTTTTTTTTCCACTTTAGGGCTTAGTTAATTTTTCTTTACAATGCAGTGAAGTAAAATTATTTCTGGTAAGGAAGAAGCAGAGATTCGTTCTGAGGGTACTGTTAGACAATTTGGCCTTTCCTATCTGTTAGCCATAACTCAAGACTTCAGAGAAGAGAGCCAGGCTTAGAATTAACGAATAAACCACTCAAGAAATCAGGTAAAAATGGAAAGCCACAGATTCCTTTTTTAATCAAATATTCCCTAAACTTCATGTTGGTTGTGGAAATTGAGCAGGTGGTCCTCCTAGAGACTGACTCGACTGGCTTCAGAGTTGCCAGGTGCATCCAAACTTAACCCACTTTCCATTTTTAAAGCCTTGTCTTACTTCTCAGTCAGAGTTTCCCAGGTGGCTCAGTGGTACACGATCTGCCTGCCAATGAAGGAGACACAGTTTCCATTCCTGGATCGGGAAGATCCCCTGAAAGAGGAAACGGCAACCCAAAGGGCTGAGGATGAGGTGATTAGATAGGAACACTGACTCAGGGCACATGAATCTGAGCAAACTCCGGGAGACAGTGAAGGACAGGGAGCCTGGCGTGCTACAGTCCATGGGGTCGTGAAGAGTTGGACATGACTTAGCTACTGAACAACAACCAGTATTCTTGCCTGGAAAATCCCACGGACAGAGGAGCCTGGCAGGCTACAGTTCATAGGGTTGCAGTCAGACACAACTGAGCATGAGCTGCAAGCCAAGGTTCCTTCTCAGTCACATTTTATAATTTTTTTTTAGACCCTAAATTTTAATTTGATCAATATTACCTCTCAAAGGGAGAAACTTACCATTTCTTAACATTAAATATATACACCGAAACTGCCTCACTAGATAATCATCTTAAGTTTTTAGGAGAAATTACCTTTATTTTAGCAGTAACCTGGGGTGTCTCCTTTGTACCTGTAATTCAGGACTCCTGGAGAGGGTTACAAGGCTGTAGCCAGCTTACTTGTAACTTTACTCGAATATGACAGTGGCGAACTCCTGAAGATGGCAGCAGCACTTTAAATTTCACCAACCCAGGAAAGGCCTATGGTTACCACAACCGGAAATCAAATGATGCTAGCAGGCTCCTCACTGTTTTCCCCACATCCCCACTAACATCTCCAGCCACAACTTCAGATTTCCACTTCCTCTTTGAGCCCTGCACAGCTTAGAGCATAGAAAGAGGGACGAGAAGCCCAACAAAGGTCTGCCTAATTCTCTTTATCAAAAAAGAAAGGAATTTTTAAATCTTTCTATACCATCAGCCCCTCCATTTCCCTCCTGAGTGTGGATTTTTTTCTCTACTTGAGGGTGAAACTGAAGGATTAGAAATGAAGATTGTAGATCATACACTGATTTTAAAATATTACCCTTCACTAGTAAGTTATACTGTTCAGCGAAGAATGAGCAAACTATCCCTTCTGTTCTCTATTGCCAGAAATGCCCAATAAAGAAAATGAATGTTTATTCTGTAATTTCTGAAAACTGTAAATTACAATGCCTGTATATGTAAGAGGTCTCTAGAAATATAAATCTGAGTCTTTCCTATTTGATCTGAAAACTTGAATTATTTATATAATTTTTTTGTGTGGAGCTGAAGATCTAAAATGCATTTTCTAGGCTGATTATGACATTTGAGTTTATACTTATTTTTAACTTAGATTTTTAAATTTTGGAGGCAATACAAACTTATTTAAAAAGTCAAGCAATTCAGAAATAAATATGGAGAAAATTAACAGTCTGCTCTGTCCTATCCCACTTCCTGAGGTAACTGTTAAATATGCTCAGAAAAATACCTCTCAAAGTGGAATTGTACTGTGCACATTATTGAAACTTTCTCTGGATAAATAGACATAGATTGAAAAATACTCCCCAAAGTGAGATTTTACTGGACACATTATGAAACTATCTCTGGATCAATAGATATAAATAATAGACATATTCTTTAATAGCTGCATATTTCATGGTACGCATGTAACGTAGTTTATTCAACCATAGCTCCTGTGATGGACATCTGTGCTCTTTCCAGTCTTGTTAGCACCACAAATAATGCTGCAATTTCATGTACAGCTTATAGACTAGTGCTTTTATTTCTGTAGGCCACAATCCTCAAAGTAGAATGCTGTGTAGAGGGTTTTGTGTACTGCACATTTTCAAGAATACCAAATTTAGAAGGCCAGGTTGCCTTCTGAAAGGGCATAACAATACTTGATTATTCATTTGCCTATGTCCTTCCAGCAGGCTTCCTACATGGTGCTAGTGGCAAAGAACCCACCTGCCAATGCAGGGGACCTAAGAGACGTGGGTTTGATCCCTGGGTCAGGAAGAGCCCCTGGAGAAGGAAATGGCAACTCACTAATGCACTCCAGTATTCTTGCCTGGAGAATCCCATGGACAGAGGAGCCTGGTGGGCTACAGTCCATGGGGTTGCAAAGAGTTGAACTGACTGAAGTGACTTATCCTTACAGCACTTGATGTTACCAATATTTAAAACTTTTTTGCCAGTCTGTTGGATAGACAATGGTATCTTGTTGGAGCTTACATTTCCTTAGCAAGGCTGCTTAGTATAGTGTCTAAAATCATGCGCCCACAGCCTACCTGCTTGGCTATGCTGCTTATGAGCTGTGCGACCTTAGCAAATTACAAAGATTCTCTGTGACTCAGTCTCATTGTCCCCATTGAAAATGGGAAAAAAATCATAGTATGTGAAAAATAGTATTATTAAGATTAATTATATTTGTAAAGTTTTTGAATGGTGTCTGGTACTTAGAGCAGTGCCTGACACATAATACACACTATATGAGTTAAATAAATGCATTCCAGTTATATTGAATATCTTTTTATATATTGGTTTACCATCTGGCCTTCCCTGATGGCTCAGACAGTGAAGAATCTGCCTGCAGTGCAGGAGACCCAGGTTCGATCTCTGGGTTGGGCGATCCCCTGGAGAAGGCAATGGTTACCCATTCCCATATTCTTGCCTGGAGACTTCCATGGACAGAGGAGCCTGGCGGGCCACAGTCCATGGGGTCACAAAGAGTTGGACATGACTGAGCGAATAACACTTTCATTTTACCATTTGCATTTCTTCTGCTAAATATGAATGTCCAACTGTTTAATTCTAGTGTAAAAAAGTGGATGGATTTTTTTTTCCACTTTTGAAATCAGATCACTCCTAAGGAGAAGCACAATAATGCCGGCCCCACCCCCCATCTCACTGCTTGGAAATGCCAGATGAAGAGAAGAATTTTGCTAAGATATTTGAATGAGAAGCAAAATAGAAAGGTTTAAAAAAATAGATAAAGAATTTTCTAAATAAAAGAACATTCCAGGATTAATTGCTACTAATATAGACGGCACCTCAGTTTAGAGAGTGAAAGTGAAGTCGCTCAGTCGCTTTGCAACCCCATGGACTGTAGCCTACCAGACTCCCCGTCCATGGAATTTTCCAGGCAAGAGTACTGGAGTGGGTCAGTTTACTTGAATAAAAATGTAAATCCACTGGGGCTCGAGAGAGAAAGAGAGAGAGAGAACGAGAGAAAGGCAGTTGGATAGTTGCCGAGGGTATAATTTTACAAATGAAAAATCATCATTTGATATCTTGGATTTCAGAATAGCTCATCCTTTCTAGTTGAGATTACTAACCACATACCTCTCTTCTCAATTGGTTGTTTTTCACTTGGATTTGTCCTCTACAGGGAATCTTGTATTATTTATCAGTCATATAAATCTAAAAACATGCAGCATCCAGCTTGCTTAGATGCCAGAGACAACTATTTCTTGTGTTTATCCTCTCAGCTTCTATCAGCAACATGCTCTTTTTATGTTTTCTCTACATCTTCAGAGCAACGGAAAGATGCTCTTTCATCAGGGATTGGTTTTAGTCTGTTTCATTTAAATTTGAATTTGAGCAGTTTTATTCCATTTCAGATTTATGAGGAGGGTGGGTGAAGGGAGGGAAAAGAGAGGGGAAGAAGGAATAAGAAGGAGAATGGGAAGGGGAGATTTTTCTGAACCGTGTTCCTTGACATTTGCGTAGTCTTCTTAGGCAATATCAAACTGACTTTTACTGAACCTTAGAAACGATGTCAGGCAATGAGAATGTTGACAGAAATGCATTTCCTTCATATCTCAGCTTCAAACATTTTTATATCCTACCACCCTCTCCTATTTGTCAGGCTCCTTCCCTCCAGTATTTGGACTCCAATAGCTCTTCCACCTCACCTCCAATTCTTTGACCTTATCCCTTTTGCATTGACCATTGCTGTGCTCAGACGCTCAGTCATGTCCAACTCTTTGAGATCCCATGGACTGCCCACCAGGCTCCCCTGTCAATGGGATTCTCCTGGCAAGAATACTAGAATGGGGTGCCATTTCCTCCTCAGGGGATCTTCCAAACCCAGGGATCGAACCCATCCCTTACAGTCTGTTGCATTGGCAGGTGGATTCTTTACCACTAGTGCCAACTGGGAACCCCTTGCACTGATCATTACCTGTCCTCAAGTCTTTACTTCCCTCCTAATTCCCTGGGATGTATCTTCTGTTCCCTTGCCCCCTTATTTCTCCATCATCCTACTCTGAATTTATTACTGCAACCTCAAGTGGATTGTGTAGCCAACCAATCCTGCAGCATTTTCCTAGTCAATTCCCTGCCCCCCTGCCAGAAGATCATCTCATACCTTCTCCCTGCCAGCCTCCAACGTCCCTCCCTACTCCTCACTCTCTGCTAAAGACCTGATTTCTCATTTCACTGAGGGGTTACAAACACTCCAAAGAGAAATTTCACATGTGCTCACCACCTAAACTCATCACGTATCTGCATGTGTATCCACACACCCACTCTGGCTGTTGCTGCAGTGAGTCAGCTGTCCTTTCACCTCTGTAGGGCAGTCCTTGCACTGGTGGGCTAGATTCTGCACTCTCCCCACCCTCACTTACTCAAGGACAACACTTCTGCCATTTAAATTCTTTCTTTTAAGATTAGTTTCTTCCTCTTTACTTGATCATTACCATGAAGATACATGCATGTTGCAGTAACCCATCTTTTTAAAATTTACAGTATCAGTGCTCGTTATAAGCTATATGAACAAATTTCTATACAGTCATTTCCCCCCCAGAATATCCCTCTTTATTAAGACTAACATTCCATAGTATATATATAGCACATTTTGTCTATCCATTTATTTCTTGATGGATATCTGTATTGTTCCCACCTTTGGCTATTATGAAAAATGCTGCTGTGAACATTGGTGTACAAAGTACCTATTCGAATCTCTGCTTTTAATTCTTTCTTTTTAATTGAAATATAGATGATTTACAACATTGTGCTAGTTTCAGATGTACAGCAGAGTGATTGAACTATATATATATTCACATATATATATATTTTTTTCAGATTCTTTTCCCTTATAGGTTATTCAGTATTACAAAATATTGAGTAAAGTCCCCTGTGTCACACAGTAGGTTCTCACTGGCTACCCATTATATATATATAATATATAATAATGTGTATATGTCAATCCCAAACTCATAATTTATACCTCCCTTCACTTTCCCCTTTGGTAACCATAAATTTGTTCTCTATATCTGTGGGTCTATTTCTGTTTACTTTCAATTCTTTTGGATGTCTACCTAGGATTGAAATTGCTGGATCATAAGGAAATGGCAACCCACTCCAGTATTCTTGCCTAGAGAATCCTGTGGACAGAGGAGCCTGGTGGGCTGCTGTCCGTAGGGTAGCACAGAGTCGGACATGACTGAAGCAACTTAGCATGCAGGCATGCATTGGAGAAGGAAATGGCAACCCACTCCAGTATTCTTGCCTGGAGAATCCCGGGGACGGGGGAGCCTGGTGGGCTGCCGTCTATGGGGTCGCACAGAGTCGGACACGACTGGAGTGACTTAGCAGCAGCAGCATGGTAATTCTATGTTTAACTTTATGAAAACAACCAAACTGTTAACACATTCTCTTTTAAAAAGTCCTCATCTGCAGAACCTTCCCAGAAACATAAATCACACCATGTTTCCAGGAATTCCAAATTGGGCCTGGGGTAGATTGCCTTAATGTCCTCCATCCTTCACTCTCCTAGACCCATGCCTGCTGATGTGTAGCTAGGGGCCCCTCCCACAGGAAGACGGGAGCTCTTCCAGGCCTTTGTCTTGGCTCAGTCATGTGACTTGCTCTGGCCAATGGGATATCACAGACCTGACCCATCAGGGCTGTCTCTCTGACCCTCTGCCATGTGAGGAGAATGGTGCCCCGCTTGGTCCAGTGCTCCCAGGAGAAATAGGAGGGACTCATGACACAGAGCTAGCCTGGCCACTGCAACTGGAAGCAAAGCAGCCCCAGCCGACCTACTGCTCCTTGAGAAGAAATGATTATTGTTGTAAAATTATACAGTCATTTTAATAAGGGAAAATATTATGTGAAAAAGTGTTAAACATGAAGCTGGCTCCTTTCCCTTAGGGAAACCGAAGACATTTTTTCAAAGCTCAAAATTAGTGATACAATAAATAGACAATCTGTAACATATGCTAAAGAAAACCTTAATTGCTATTTCTAAAACTGGATAGACTCAAATGTTAAGCAGACACGGGTGTTATTACCAGATTTCTGTGGAAAAACTAAAAGCAACAATGATGGACCATAAACTTCTAGTAAACTTAGGAAATAATATAACTTTGATACAGGTGATGTGAAAATGGTCTTCCCTGGTGTCTCAGCTGTTAAAGAATCTGCCTGCAATGTGGGAGACCTGGGTTCAGTCCCTGGGTTGGGAAGATCCCTTGTAGAAGGAAATGGCTATCCACTACAGTATTCCGGCCTGGGGAATCCATGCACTGTATATCCATGGGGTCGCAAAGAGTCGGACATGACTGAGTGACTTTCACAATGTGAAAATAAGTTTAGAAGTGGTATAGCTTAGACTCTCCCGCTCCTAAGAAAGTACCATAAGAATAATATGCACATTCTTAAAGGCAAAGAAATGTGAGAACTTTTGTTTCTCTAAATCCTTGAGTTGTGTTTCTCAGCACTGATAAGATTCATCACCTGTGAGGATACAGGAGGAAGCTGTATGGTGCCTGGTTGCTCTGTCAGCCGGGTCACTGGACTCGTTGGTGCCTCTCATGTCTTGTCCTGTGAGTCATGGAGGCACCCCGTTGCTCTGCAATGGCTGCCAACCCTGCCGTTGTCTTCTCCTGGCCCTCGAGTCTTCGCCAGCTTCCCCCTTCCTCTGGGTCACATCCTCTGTTCCAGAACCTGATACTGCAAGGACAAGCCTGAGGTCTTGTGTTGTCTCTTCAAAGCCCTAAGCCCCTGAACAGTAGAAATCTATGTAATTTCAGCTCCATCATGCCTGTTTCTATTCAAAAACAAGACGTCTGATTGCTGAAAAGATGATAAATTATCATTTCAGATCTCTCTGGTTTTCCAGTAGCCAGATGTAGTAGCACCCTAGGTGCTCAGCCACACAGTGTCCACCCAAACCCAGAACCCCCAGGACAAGGGATTTATATGCAGAAGTACTTCCTGCCCCAGAGACAATGGTACTTTAAATTAAATTTGGTGTTACACTGTGCACATTTGGACACTCCTGGTCTGGGACCCACGGTGGTTCTTCCACACCGACCTGGCTGGCAAAGCTATGCATTCATGTAAAGGAGAGTATCAACTTCTCTTTGTCAAATGCATGGCCTCTCTGGGGACAGGATGCCAATTGAGTCACCTGTCCTGGCTGCTGGCCATGATTTCATCTTATAAAAACACTTCTTTTGACCCCAAATCACCATTTAACTACTGCCTACTTATATATTCCCCATTACAATGGGGGAAAACTATCGCCTATGTTCTTGTTCTTTTTCTCCATTTTTTTCTGAATCCACTCCAGTTAGACATTCCTCGCCTTGTACAATTAGTTGCAACTGACAGAGCTGATCACTCTTTCCTTCTTAGAAGTCTTTCTTTGGGGATTCTCTGGTGGTTCCCTGGTGGCAGAGATGGTAAAGAATCTGCCTGCGATCTTGGAGACCTGGGTTCGATCCCTGGGTCAGGAGTATCTCCTGGAGAAAGAACTGGCTACCCACATCTGGTTTCTAAACCTTTTTTTTTTTTTTTTAAAAAACTGGGTTTCCTTCTAGACCCTTTGCTAGCTTACCCTCACCTTTCTGATCTCTTTACATTGCAGTGCTTCAGGGCTTACTCCTTGGGCCACTTCTCTCTCCTCTGTCCACACTAGCTTCCTATATGATCTCAGCCAGCCTGATCCACAGAGCTGACATAAAATACAGCATTCCCAGTTAAATTTGAATTTTAGACAACCACTATTTTTTTAGCCCTAAAATTTTATTTTGTAAATCAGATAAACTTGCCTATCCAGTCTTTGCCCTGCTGCTGCTGCTGCTGCTGCTAAGTCGCTTCAGTCGTGTCCGACTTTGTGCGACCCCAGAGATGGCGGCCCACCAGGCTCCCCCGTCCCTGGGACTCTCCAGGCAAGAACACTGGAGTGGGTTGCCAGTTCCTTCTCCAATGCATGAAAGTGAAAAGTCAAAGTGAAGTCGCTTAGTCGTGTCAGACTCTTAGCAACCCCATGGACTGCAGCCTACCAGACTCCTCCATCCATGGGATTTTCCAGGCAAGAGTACAGGAGTGGGTTGCCATTGCCTTCTCCACGTCTTTGCCCTGATGACTCCTAAATTCCTATCTCCAGCCTAAATCTCTCTCCTGATCATTTTACAGATGGGAAAACAACCCTGCATATTTCAAAGCCTCAATACCTCCACTTGGATTTCTAACAGGAGCTCAAACTTGCCATGTCTGAACAAATCTTGATTCTCTTTCCTCCTACCAGGTTTATTCCTCCTGTAGGCTTCCCTCTGCTTGAGCAACCATGTCACATTCTCCCAGTTGACCCCTCATTCTCACTTGCTGTATACTTATTAGCAACCCCCAGAGATGGAATCTTCACAATAAAATCAGAATTCTCATTTCCTCCACCTCCACGGCTAACATGCTCATCTCAGCCATGATCATCTCTCATTTAAACTGTTGCAGCAGCCTCCCAACTGTTCTCTCTGCTTCTACCTGTGCTCCTCTCCCCTTCCTCCATCTATATTCCACAGAGGACTCTTTTACAAATACAAATCAGATCATGTCATTCCCCTGCACTAAAACCTATAAATCTTCTCTTACCACTTTGAATAGAGTGGAAAATCCTTACCATGGATTGTAAGATTCTGTACTACCTGTCCCTCTGCCATCTCCCTGACCTCATGGACCATCCCTGTCCCCTTTCCCCCAATGCTCTGGGCATACTGACCTCTTGACTCTTCCTAGAACATGCCAACCACCCTCTAGCTTTCAGAATTTCATACTGTTCCCTCTGTTTGGGATGTGCTGCCCCTACATATCTGGTGACTTGCTGCCTTGTTTTCTTCAAGCCTCAGCTGCAGTCTTACCTAACAAGAAAGACATAACAACCACCCTGTACAACACCCCCTGCCTCCATCATACTGTGTTCCCTAAGCCTGCTTGATTTTTCTTCCTAGGATTTAGTACCACCTGGCATGTTTATTTCTTGTCTATTTCATTCTGCTCCCACAACTAGAATGTAAACTTCATGAAAGCAGAGCCTTGGTTTTGTCACTGCTGGATATCTGGGGCCAAGAATAAGTGACTGTCATCATGATTGCAATCAATAGTTGTTAAACAAATGGGTGAGTCCATTAATGATTGGAAGAGAAGAGATTTATTATGGAGGTTGTGATGAAAGAAATTACTCTCTTTTCTTCTGTTCTGTATCCTGATTCAGTTAATAACCTAGCAATCTCTTTTTTGGTTGGCCTAACTTTGCAGTTCTGTAAAATCTTTGTGTGGGAATAGCTGTTCTCCTCCCCCAATGATCAGTAAAAATCGTTCATTATTCATAAGGATTCAAGCAGAAGAGAGGGGTTCATCTTCCACTAAAATAATCTAGAGGATCAAGGACTGAGAACTTCCCAGGTGGCGCTAGTGGAAAAGAACCCACCTGGCAATACAGGAGACATAAGAGACACAGGTTCGATCCCTGAGTCAGGAAGATCCCCTGGAGGAGGGCATAGCAACCCACTCCAGTATTCTTGCTTGGAGAATCCCAAGGACAGAGCCTGGCAGGCTACAGTCGATAGGGTCGCACAGAGTCAGACATGACTAAAGTAAATTGGCACGTACGCAGGGACTGAGAAACTTCAAATCAAAATTAAGTACAAAAAGTTAGTGGAGTATTTGCCCTTGTAGCCTTTTCAGAAAGTATACTGTGCCCCTTGCAATGATACATTGTCTTAGAATACAAACATTACTTAGAATTTACAAAGAGCTTCCATTTCTAATCACCAGCTCCCTTTCACAAGTGGAAACAATCTCAGAGAGGTTACAGGGTAAAGCAGAGGTGGAAATACTCCTAGAACTTGATTATCAGCTTCAGTTCAGCCCAATTAGGCAAGAGATAGGGCCTTAGAAACTGTTACTAGAATCACCTGCGTTGATTGTGAGTGAGGAAGAATGTCTTTCCCATAAAAACTATGGATAGAGTGAGTGTGCAAAAGTGACACTATCTGAAATAAAACAGAATTGTCATAAAAAGGTTGAGAGAACCAATTCAAAAATACTTTTATTTTGGTTGCCATTTTTCTTATCTGCATTAACTCTTAAATTAAAGTTTATTTTATGCATTCTTTCCACAGTTTCCTTTCAAGAGTGAGCTGTTTTCATGGATTTCTCAATCTTTAGTGGCTTTTGAGACTTTAGAAGTCTGAGATCTAGAACGTATCTGTCTTAGTCTGATTGGGCTGCTATAACAAAAATAGACTAACTGGCTGAAAAACAACAGACATTTATTTCTGACACTTCTGGAGACTGGGAAGTCCAAGATCAAGGCACTGGTAGATTTGATGTCTGGTGAGGGCCTGGTTTCTCGGTGCTATGTCCTCACATGGCAGAGAGGCAAAGACACACTCTGAGGCCTCTTTTTAAGGGCACCAATCCCATTTGTGAGGGTTTCACACTCATGGCTTTGTCATCTCCCAAAGATCCCAACTACAGGCGTGTTCACGCTGGTGATTAGATTTCAGTGTATGGATTCGGGCAGGTTGGGGGGCACAGACGTTCAGTCTTTATCAATGCTTACATTGTTTTTTAAAGACATAATTGCCATAAAGTCACAACATTAAAAAAACTATACTGAAGTGCTTTGTGGATCCTGGAGGACACTAAGATCTTATTTTCAAAAATACTTATTTACTATTTCCTCCTCATGGTAGAATGTAATATATCTTATAGGATAGGTAGCTTTATAGCCTATTAATCAATTTTTTAGGGCTTCCCCAGTGGCTTAGTGGTAAGGAATCTGCCTGCCAAGCCGGAGACATGGGTTTGATCCCTGGAAAAGGGAAGATCCCCTGGAGAAGGGAATGGCAACCCACTCCAGTATTTTTGCCTGGAGAATTCCATGTACAGAGGAGCCTGGTGGGCTACAGTCCCTAGGGTCACCAAGAGTCAGACATTACTGAAGCAACTGAGCTCTCATGCACATTCAATTTTTTGTAAGTGGAGAGTGACTAGCATTCAGCACGCTGGTATCTACAATCTTTGCTATTAGGAAAAAAAGTCATTCTAAAGTCAGTTTTCAAACTGGACCTGCCATGTTTACCATTCTTGGTCACTTTCTTCCTTCTGGCTCTTTCTAAGGAAAGAGCCCAAGGAGCAAATGTGATGTTTGCATCCTCAGAAACAAGCTGGTCAAAAATGTAAGGTGAAATGAGAATCCAGCTCCCCTGAGATCATTTCTCCACTGGCCTCTGCTTCTCCTTCCTTCTGCATGCCTTTAAATTTCTACCTGCAGGAAATGTTGGGGAGAAGCGGGCCTATTTAGGGCCTTTCAGAGAGTGTAAAAAAGCCTTAAGAGGGAGAGTTGAGATCCAGCCTCTGAGTAAGCAGCAGGGGTTTGGACAGGGAAGAACTGAATGGATAGTTCTGCCAAGGAGGAGGAGACAGTAAAATGTTTATGCAGAGCCATATGATGAATGATGCTGAAAGGAACATGCTTCTTCGCAAAGACCTGTTGGAATGCTAGGGTTTTTACTCCCTGGAGAATTCAGACAGAACACAGACAAGTAGCCTTGCTTTAGTTCTCTTACTAATATGAGAAATCTTATTCCTTCATTGCCCAACACAATTTTACATGAACCTCTACCCATTCTAGAGACATTTGTGAGTAGTGGTGCTAGAGGGATTGGTTAGGAGATGTGTGAATGACAGCCGGATAAACAAAGTCCAGGGAATGCTTGCACTAGAGAGCCTGGCAACTGTGGTCCCATCTGTCGTGTATAAGGAGGGCCAGGGAGTGTCAGGGGCCAAAAGGTGTTCAGAGAGCTGCTTGATTGTCCAGAGAGAGGCAGAGTATTTTTCAGAAACAGGATATTGACAAGGTTGTTCAACATTTGCCCCCACTTTGTTTTTAAAGACTATGTGAGATTAGCCTTTAAAAAAAAAATTTTTTTTTAATTTGACTGCATGTCATCTTAGTAGTGGCATGCTGGCTTCTCTCTAGTTGCAACATGAGGGCTCAGTAGTTGCTGCGCTTGGACTTAGTTGTCCTCGGGGATGTGAGATCTTAGCTCCCTGACCAGGGATCAAACCCATGTCCCCTGCACTGGAAGGTGGTTTCTTAACCACTGGATCACCAGGGAAGTCCCCACATTTGCCCTCAATGGAAAAAAGTATCTTAGACTTGTATATATAATGCTTGCAATATTCTAGGTACTATTCCACACACTTTACATGTATCAATTCATTCAATCTTCATGACAGCGATTTTCTCATGCCCATTTTACAGAGGAGGAAGTTGAGACACAGAGAGGGTCATCAAGTAGCAAGAAACTGGCAAAGCTGATGTTTGGACCCAGCCAGTCTGACTCCACAGTTTGTGGCCCTTTCACCCCATGGCACAGCCTTACTACTCAGGTCTTAGCAGTGGCTGGTTGATAAGACAGTTTTCTCGTTATTCAGGTCACTGACTTGAGATAGATTACTAGGATTAAGGATAAAGTGGGGGAGGTGTGTAGGTGGGGAGACAGTAACATAAGTTAAGAAAATAAATACTTGGAGGTAATGATGGGAATGGGTATTGTTTCAGAAGAGAGGGCATTTGAATGGAACGGAGGTGCTTTTGGCATGATGTTTATAGGCTCTCTGTACAGATAGTCATGGGAATAGCACAAAGAAACCAGAGTTAGCTATTTGCAGCTGATTGTCTAATTTTCTATAGGCCCAAAGTACATGAGTTAGTGCTTGTTTTCATGGTTGCTGCGGAATTTCAGATAGGAAATCCTTAATGGGTTACAATCTGAGTTCAAAATGTTCACATTTTGTACCTGGCTAAAATCATTGCGGGTTATTGGATGTTCCGATTCTGAAAAGAAACCAGCTGTTTTCAGTGTCCTCTGCATCAGAAAAGAACAAGTTAGTCCCAGGCTATTTCCAGCTAGATTTTATGACATTCTGAGTCTTTCTGCCATTTGGGAAGTTCCAAGATCACAGACTAGATAAATGAGTGAGATTCTGTCACTCCAACAAAATACCTACGTTATGTGGTCAACTTATCCCCAGTCAGAAACTTAGACTCTCAGATCAGGCCACCAACCAAGTTGTACCTCTAATATTTTCAAAACCAGTTTGAGACGAGTCAAGGCTGATTGTCTATGTCATTGAAACCAAGGGCCAGAGTGCTGCTTAATACTTTCCTGTGGAAATGACAACTGTGTCTTCCTCTCTCTCCTCCTCCTCACTCCCTTCACCATCATCAACAACAAACATTTGTACTGAGCTTCAGTTCAGTTCAGTCGCTCAGTCATGTCCAACTCTTTGCGACCCCACGAATCGCAGCACGCCAGGCCTCCCTGTCCATCACCAACTTTCGGAGTTTACCCAAACCCATGTCCATCGAGTCGGTGATGCCATCCAGCCGTCTCATCCTCTGTCGTCCCCTTCTCCTCCTGCCCCCAATCCTTCCCAGCATTAGGGTCTTTTCCAGTGAGTCAACTCTTCGCTTTACAGATGACAAATCATGACATGATTTCGAGCTTGCTTCTCTTTTTCTCTACCATTTCTACCTTCCATTAAAGGCTAATTCTAAATTATTGAACATTGAAATTGTGCCTCTGATCTTTTAAAACTGTGACAGTGACATATGCAGTTACGAACTCTTACTTATCTAATTAAGCACTGGTTAAAAATATGTCAACAATATTTAGGTCAGTTGATTTGGACAATTAAGATACAAATATGGCCTTTGAATAGTGAAAGGAATAAAACCAGTCTTTGTAAGACTGATGGAAGGATAATTCCAAGTATGCAGGATTCTTATATTAATGTTATTTCATAACAGGAAATTCATCTTAGAAGCATCTACAGCTGATAATAACAGTGAATAAAGACAAAGATGTAAGGAATTGAGTAATAAAATTGCTATGGATTTGGCCTGAAGGTTTTTCTAAAAGAAACGACCTGACTGATTAACAGTGGGTTTGGGAGTATGATGGTTATCTACCTTATTTTCAGTTCTCGTTTCAAAGAAATAAATTCAAATTTATTTTTCTTGATTTGAGATTCTACTCAAAACTTGGCTGTTATGTGTCTCATGTGCAAACTGGTATTCTCTGACCTGACATCTAAAAGAAGGTTACTGCTCAGGACCAGCTGATAGGAATGCTTATAAGAAACAGTTAAAAAAGTGCAGCGCTGTGTAAAGGCTAAATACCACTGATAATGATACAGCGTGGGAGGAAAGATGTGCTCTTTCCTTTGCTACAGTTCGACCTCCAAGAAAGTCATTTTGTTTTGTGGGTGTATAAGCAAGTGTGCAATAACATTTGAACTATCAGCAAATATAGATTTTTATCATTTTCAGCTTGAATTTTAATTTTTATCTCAGCAACTTGAAGAGTTTTTAGATATCAAGTCAGTGACATGTTTAAATTTGTCAAATGAAGGGCATTTTTGTGCACCAAATTTTTTCTCCTTTATCTGAGCTTGGATACATAGATAGATGGAAACACAGACTTTTTCTCATCATTAACCAACTTTAAAGGCAACTCAGTTTAATAGGCTGTAGCTGAGTGCTCCCAGCCCCGTCAGCCTCTCTCTGCTTGAATGCAGGCAAGAGTAATTCACTCTCAGTGGGAAACAGAACTGGCATGTACTATTTTCCTAAGAAACCAAAGTAAAAGCTGTGTGTCTGACAGGCAGTGACAGTCCCCTCCCCACCCCTAGTGGCTGCTGGGTAGCAGGTCTGTTGAGAGCATTTCCCACTGTTGTCACTGAAGTGTGTGGATTTATCTCCTGGAGGGACTACTCCTTGAACCATCTTCCTGTTGTGACTGCCCTCCCTGTAAGATTTCATCCTAATTTTTCATTCAGTTGTTACTTCCTGGAAGAGAGTCAGAGACCATAAGAAAGAGAGAGCGACTTGTAGCCATACCCCAAATATAGAAGGACATAAGGATCCAATCCTCTTGGAAAGAACTTGTTTGAAGGAACTCAGTTTTCACTTGAAAACTTAAACTACATGGTTTCTGGTTCCTTCAAATTCTGCAACATTTGGTTTTGTTCCATGAAAAACATGAAGGCATACTGTAGGGAAGCATCCCATTTGAAATGCCTTTGAAGTTAAGGCAAGATTTGTCTGGCAAAGGCATCACAGTGTTTGGCAATGTCCAAACATTAGACATGGACAACACAAACTCCTATTTTTCTGTCTTTACTGGAAAATACGTCTGCCTCATAACCTTGAATCATCAATTATTGTCTCACCAAGATCTTTTAGGGAGAAACAGTTCATCCACTGTTCTTTAACACTTGATCTTGGGCTTGGAGATCATGTGGAGAAAGTCGTGATCTTTGATTGCAATATCAAGTCTGTTATGAGTCTGTATCCAACCTGATCTGTCACAGCACACTTTCTGCTTCTCAAGAAAATTCGATGGGACATTTGTCTGCTGAACATGAGTTTGTCCTTCATCATAGATAGATGTAGCCTCTGGCATTGCCTCTCTGTCTATCATCTGTGACCAGGGCAACCCCCTCTATTTTCATCTAGCATTCAGAAGTAGCCAAAACAAAGGGTAACTTCTCTTCTTCCAATTCTTGGAGGACCTCCTAGAGGCCAGGGACTCTTTTGCGTGCAGAACTCACCACTCTCCTGCCTTGGTGGAGAAAGTGAGAAAATGTGTAAATACATATGTACATTCTTGCTCTGGAGGGCCTTTTTTCCTTTTCTCTCATTTATATCTCATTGGGAATGTGAACCCACAGGATAGAGATCGAATCTAACTGCACGGTGCAATGTCAGTGCTGGCATTCAATGTGCTACCTTTAGCAAACAGTAAGAATTATAAACCTATTTTTGGTGCTAGCGAGAGCCTTCCTAGGAAAGAAAGGAGGTAGAGATTTTCTTAAGAGATTCAAAAGGCCATAAAAGTCTCAAGAGACCATGATTATCCTGGGCATTTATCTTTCTTCACCTCTCTCCGTTTTGGGTATCATTGATTTACACCAATAAGCAGGATTGAAGACTGCCTCCACCTGTACAGATTTTCCTAGGCCTGGAGAAAGGACACAGTTTCTAACACAGACTGTGTGGAATTCCACTTTGATGACTAGCTCTTTGATGAGTCCTTTGATCTTGTTCAGTTTTTAGGGATCTGTTTCCAGACCCCTGAGAATAAGCACACTCAGCAGAAACAGCCTTCAGAATTCATTTCCCTCCCACCCAGGGAAGCCATCAACCATGCCCTTTCATCTCATCTCAAGTCTGAGACACAATCCGAAAGCCAGGTTGTGCCTCAGACTTGAATTTGCTGAATCTGTATTAGGGCTCTCAACTTCCTCACTCGTTGCCTTTTTACTCAAATGAAGCAGCTGTTTCTGGACTTTTGATGAAACTGATGAAATGAGACTCAAATTCAGTAATGCTTTAGAGGGCTGGGGTGCCTGGGGAGATGTAAAAGGGAAGGAGTAGTCAGGGTTTTGAACAAAGCCTGGCTCTTATTTCCACTCACTTCTGCATTTTTCCTAGGTTAACAAATCCCAGTGCTGAGCACAACTGAAACACAGAGGGTGAAATGCACAACTAGGACACAGGACCACCAGGCTGTGGGTGTCGCCTACAGAATTAAAAGCAGGAGAAGAGAAGTGACTACCTCTGGTAGTAAGGAAATACATGCTTATCCAAGGTTCATAAAGGACCTTTCTGGGTTAAATTAAAAAGGAAAAGGAACACACATGTAGGTATTTTAGCAGAGCATATAGTTTTAAACCTCTTATTCAAAATGGTCTTTGATGAACATCTTACTCATGCTGCTAAGTCAAAGGACTTCATGCTGATGGGAGAGTTTAATTAAAAGGACATTTCCTAGAAAAAAGAACATACCAGATCCTACGTAGTCAAATAAGTTTTAAAAACAATACATTGGGGAAATTTTTGATACAGATATTATAAGAAAGGTAATATTTTAGCAACCCAGAGCACTGATGACTATCTAAATGACACAGAGAATTCATTCAAAGGTGGAGAGAGTGGCGAGACTGGTAGAAAGGTGAGTCAGGGAAGGCTTTGTGCAAGAAGCAATGGCAATAACCATCAGGTGCTGTGGCAGGCGTTTCTTTTTATAGAAACTATTTCATGGACTTCTTGAAAGAAAGGATTTCACAGATTGTGACACAGAGCCTTAGTGAGGTAGTTTGTCTAAAGCTTTCCGGTTCATCAGTGGTGGAGCTAGGAGTTGAACGAGGCAAATAGGTACTTTCCTGTATGCCACACTGTCCTCACTTGGACCAGGTGTGATAAGTGTGATTTAGTTATAAGGTAGAGCTGCTTCTGAAGGTTAGAGCATGAGGAGGGGACCAGGAGATGAAAAGGTAAGTGAATGTGGTTCCTCAGCTCGCTCTTCACGCTGTGGTGATGGAGCCTAACGATGAGTGTCCAGCCTAGATTTACCAACCCAAGTCCTCTGACACCAAATAAAATTCTCTTTCCACTACATTTTAGCAATAAAATATTATATTCCATAGTTGGAATAAAAGATAATGTCTTAAAATGCAAAAGCATGACGCATTGTGAATGAGTTTGGTAATGTCAGCAAACACGGAGAAGAGTTTGAAAGTCAAGGAGTCTAAGTTCTTGAAGAATGATAGGGAGAAAATGAAGACAACACCAGCTATCCCCTGGTTTTACCAGAGGCTGCTGATGGCGGTGGTGGTGATGTGTGTGTCTGTGTATGTTAGTGTGCGCTAGGGGCACAACCAGTGACTCTCAGATATAATTCCTGCCTTGTTTGGTTTGGGTCCACTTGCTCTCCAGGGGTAGAACTAATTGTTTCAGCTTTCTCCATCTTGTCATTGTCAAGGCTTATGATTATTTTTCATTTCCAACTCCTAAACAGCTCACCTCTCTCTCTGTCTTTCTGTCTCTCCATCTCTCTCTTTCTCTGCTAACTCAGATTCTGTATGGGGCCTTCCATAGCAAGAAATGTTTAAGACAATGCTGGCTGAGGTGAGATTTTGTCACATTGTCCAGGCATGTTGTCCACCAGTTCTGCTCTGAATATCTGATTCCTGAGTTCCTCCTACTCCCCAGTACTTATTTGCATGTGTGGATTTCCTTTCAGCTCTGCATCGCCTCTAGGCCTGGAACTCTCTAGGTCTAGCTCCTGGGAAGGCACACAATCTGCCCTCTTAGTTCTGTTGTAGAACTGCTGATAGGGACCTTGCAGTCAATGGCCACTCCTTCTGCCTTCTCTAATTCCTTCCCTCCTATGGTAAAACAACCACACTGCCCCCCCCCCACCACCACCACAACCACCACCACTGCAAGCAACTCTGGGTGAAACTTCTACCTGAAGCATGTCCTTTCTTAGCGTGTGTATGTGTGCTTGTCAGAATCTCACGCTTTTGCAGATGTATAGATGAAAATACCTATGACTGAGAAAGGTATTCTACTTCTCCAAGTCCAAGAAATGTGAGAAATCCTGGAATTCTGTCATGGTCCAGAGAAGACAGAATGGAGTGAAGCCATCTATGCCTAGAGCAACAGAAAGAGATGATATCTTGGAAGCAATGAGAACGATGCCCTGTTGAATGTTTGTGTTAAAATTGTTCATATAACCTGGAAACTGAGGAATATTTTGCATAAATTATTGTTGTTGTACTTGTGCTCAGTCGCTCAGCTGTGTCTGACTCTTTGAGACACCATGGACTATGACCCGCCAGGCTCCTCTGTCCCTGGAATTCTCCAGGTAGGAATACTGGAGTAGGTAGCCTTTCCCTTCTCCAGGGGATCTTCCCAACCAACCTAGGGATTGAACCCAGGTCTCCCACATTGCAGGCGGATTCTTTACTGTCTGAGCCACCAGATGGTGGGATACTGTAATCTAACACACACACACCCCCACACACACCCAGATGAAAAGGGTCAATCAGATAGATACTTTCTATAGGAATTTAAATCTTAAACAGATGGATTGTGTTTGGAGGAGTGACCTGAAGTGACTGTTCAGTAGTCCTGCTGTTGAGATTGTCAAAGTTTCCCTTATTTCGGACTGCTCTAAAATCTAAGGTTTATCTTTTCTTTAACATTTGTGAACTGCTCCGTGTCCTTCTCAAGGTTTCTTTGTAATTTGTTGTTCAAATTAGCTAGAGTCAGTTCCTGTTGTTTGTAACCAAAGAACCTTAATCAATATAGATCATTACTTATTTGAAATCACAACCACCAAGCACAGAGTGGCCATCAGTAAGAGGACAAAACTCTTTCTGCTTGGATCCTAAGATTACTTACAGAGTGTGGGGGTGACACTGTTCTCTGTCCTCACTTGAACCTGACCTGGCAGCATTTACTGTTCTCTGCCATGCTGGTTACTTTGACCTGAGCTTGGCCTTTGGACATTTCCATTCCCAGGAAGCTGCCTGTGTTTTACCACCTACTTGGTGCTATAAAAGTTTATGCTTTCTGTCTTTGGTAGTTTCTCTAAAAGGCTTCTAGTTTCTCCATAAGCTCCATGGCATGCCCAAGCAGGGTTTGCATGCTCCTTTCCTGGAGATTCATTGTTTCAGGAACTCCTTCCTCCCAGGTCCATGGCCTGCTGGCAGTGACGTACTAACCATCATGGATAAGGACAGACATGGGTTAGCACTTCACTCCTACTACTTAGGGGTGACTTTACCTGATCTCTCTGAGCTTGTTTTTACCGAAATAAATGCTATTCATGGCTGTAGAACTTTGGAATGCTCTTCGTGAACTGTTACTGGTGTTTGTTGAAGATAAGAGTTTCTGGGCAAAAGAGTAAGGATAACTCTGTGTAAAGCGACTAGTCTCTTGGGGGAAATGTCCCTGCATAGGCTCTAGAGATGATAAATTTACAGGTATCATCTTTCATATGAACTGTCACAAATAAGAAGACACAGACCCAGGGAAGTTCAGTCAATTGACAAGGACATTCAACTAATCAGTTACAAAACCATATCTGAAAGCCACCCCTCCTAATTCTCTTTGAAAATCACTATTGATGCTAAAAGTTGCCATGAATGCTTTGTCTGCATAGTTTTTTGATATATTAATTCTAGTGCTGAATTTCGTCACTGGAGAGTTCTTTTCCCTGTGATGGGAATGATGGTAGAGACCTGCATATAGAGAGGGTGTGAGCTTTCCCAACATAGGAAATCGGATGAGTCTCTTTTGGTTTAGTTTATTGAATCAGGAAAGTGCAAACTCTATAGCTTAGAGTCTGAGCACTCTCCATGACTTTTCAAGGCAGTCCTGGTGTTAGGGTTCCACATCCAGTCACCACGGATAGCTCACAGGACTGGCCTGTGTCTAAGCAGGGTGATCTGGTCACCATGGCCCCGAAAACTGCATTTAGCAGTGAGGTAAACATAGCCCTAGTGAGCCAGTCTTCTTATCACTTACCAGTCCAGGCAGGCTTCCCACGGCAGGGGTAGGACTGAGTTACATCAGACATACATGAATCAATACAAAACAATTCCTTTACAAAAGAAAACCTAATTAATCACCCTGCTGCCCAAATCAACTTGTATTCTCTTTCTGAGCTGTTGACACATTCCAATTCCTGCAGACAACTGCATTCTAACGCTCATTAATGAAAAATATATATCTGTTTTGCTGTTGGCAAGTTTGAGTCTTGCCAAGTTTGTTTTCTAAAACACAGCCAATATTGGAAACTTGCCTATGGTCTTAGAAGGGTTTTCACAGTTTAGAAAAAAGTAAGGTTTTATGTTAGGAAGTAGACTAGAATTCATAGAGGATGGTGATCTAATCAGAGCTGGGTCCTTATCTGGCTAGCTTTGCAAGAGGGAGAAGCAGGGATGGGTAATAAAAGCCAGGGGTGTTACCCTAGCACCCACTGGAAGGTATTGCAACCCAACTTTAACCTCTGGGAATAATGTGCACTTTCCACAGGTCTTTCCTACTAACACATGCTTTGTATCACTGCAGGGACCCACAAGAAGTCAAAGGCCATCTGCTAAGGGGAACTCAATTTTTCATTCATTCACCAATCATTACTCTTCCCAATAAGTCTGACAACCAGAGACAATGGTCTTCTAGGGCCAATGTAGAGTGTTCTTTACTACTCTGTAGTAGTAATGATGAACACTCAGATGCCACGAGTGTGAATTACCTATCAAATATCATAGGCTGTTGAGCATGTGGGCTTAGAGTCAAATTCCTGGGTTCAAATCCTGACTCTGCCACTTATAAGCTATTTGACTTCGGGCTAACTTTTTTTCTCCAAGGTTACATTTCCTTGCCTGTAAAAATTGGACTGATACTGTATTTTCTTAGATTTAGTGTGCTAACATTACTTTTTTATACAACTAACAAAGCAAAGTGACTGCCAGTCAGACTATGACACAACATTGATTGTAAAAAACATCTATTTTAGAGATGTTAGAAGGTTTTTAAATAAAAGGATATTACAATTGAGGAAGTAGGCTAGCACCTACCTCATGGTATCCAGGTGAGGACTAAGATCATACAAATTCTTAGCACTTTGTCAGTCACATATGCCTGCTTGCTAAGTCATTTCCATTATGTCTGACTCTTTGTAACCCTATGCAACCCTCTTTGAACCGCTCCAGGATCTTTTGTCCATGTGATTCTCTAGGCAAGAATACTGGAGTGGGTTGCCATGCCTTCCTCCAGGTGATCTTCCCGATCCAAGGATTGAACCCATGGTTCTTACACCTCCTGCATTGGCAGGCAAATTCTTTACCACTAGCACCTCCTGGAAAGCCCTGTCAGTCACACAGTAAGCCCTAATAAGCTACTACTACTATTTTACTACCAGAAGGTGGTAGTTTGGGTAATTTCAGCAAATCATTTAACTCTCTGTGCTTTATTCTCTTTATCTTTAAAATGAATGGGTAGCCATATGGTCTTGCCACCCAGAATTGGAAAGAAAAACTAATTAAAAAAACGTTTTTAGGTCTTAGCCGTTCTAACTGTGAAACACTATCAACTTCTTCTGCTGTTCATCTTCTGTATCTAAAAACTGATAAAGAAATCTACTCTGCATATTTTTATGTATGTATTAATTTAGTTGGAATTCAAAGGCCAATTTAAACTTTCAACTTGGTGTATTTATATTTCTATTGTAGTTGTTGAAAGAGAATTTTCAAACTTTTAAATTTATTCTCCTCAATATAACTCTGAATTTTCATGAGTGGTTTTGTTTTTACTGAGAGGGAAAGTTATCCTAATATAGTATCTCCATTGTTGGCCAAGCCTAAAGAAATACTAGTAGCCTGCCCTGCTTTTCCTCTTCCATACTAGTTAGGTAAGAAAAGAAAATACATTTTAGAATGTGTAAAATACAAAGGAGATTCAAATACTAGTCCCATAGGTCCTTACTATTAGATCCCACTTAGAGTGGCAAGGAACTAGGCCAGTTAATGCAGCTGTTGTGTAAGAGAAGCTCAACTTAACCGAACTCTCAGTTATTGAACCTTAAGTAGGCATTGTGTTAGGTGATAGAGAGGCAAATGAATTTAAAACAAAATTATTGCCCTCCTAGAATTTACAGTCTGATAAGAAATGACAACACAATGTGATAAATACTATAAAAGTGACATGGGACTATCAAGGAAGCAGAGACTGGATCTACCTGGTTAAGCAAAAGAAGGCTTTAAGGATTGTATAGGAGTTTACAAAATGAAGAGGTTGGGAAAGAATATTGCCTGCAAACAGAACAGTGTTTGCAAAAGCATGAGTGTAAAGAAACATGGCTTTCATGTAGCTTTGCATGACTACTGTGCAATGTACATTGTGTGTGTGTGTGTGTGCGCATGTTTGTATGTACAGGGTGGGGCCCACTGTGGTGATGAGACTTGCGAGGAAAGTTAAGATAAGATTGTTGAAGACCTTAAGTGACTACAGTAAGGAGTTTGAACTTTTTATCCCAGAAGCAAAATGTATAGATCCAAAATGTATAGTATTTGGTGGTAGATTCAATGGGACACAAAAACAAGTTGGTTACAGGGCGCTGAGCATTACAGAGGAACTAGGAGAGATTTCAGGTGTCTCACATGAACTCCTAGATGATTGGAGCAGGCAGCATCCACTGAGAAGGGACAAAGGAAGGGCAGCTACAATGAAAAAAAGCATATAATGGAGACTCAGAAGACCTTGATTTAGGTCTGAGTTTTTGAAAAACTACCTTGAAAATAATTGGATCAGGTTATTATATAAATACTAAGCCCTTGTGTGCCTCATTTTTCTCATGTTTACAGCAGTAAGGTGGAGAAGAAGTATACCAAGAGGACTTAGGACTCAGGGTGCATGAATTCAGTTGACAGCTAGTAGTGTGTGATTTTTGGCTAGCTACTTAACCTAAGTCTTCTCAGTTAGAAAATGATGGTAATAATAACACCGGAAGGTTGTTATGTTATGTATCTGGCACATAGTAAGCCCTCAATAAATATTTGTTCTTACTATTTTTATTATTATCTCTATTATAAAATGATATATCTGTCCTTTGAGGCAGCACAGTATAGTGGTAAAGAGAATGAACTGGGAACACTTAGGCTGCATCTGCCATTCACTGCTGTGTGATCTTGGGCAAATTAATAATCCTTCTGGGCCTCACTTCCCTTATCTGTAACATAGGATGATGAGGGCATTTATCTCATAGAGTTGTGAGGATTAAATAAGATGATAAATGTGAAGTTCTTTGATGAGAGTCTGGCACAAAATGCTTATACATTTGTTGTTATTATTGTTATAATTATTATTGCACTAATTTTAATTTTTAGGTTGTACACTGTTTGGGAGTGAGGGTATTCTATAGAAAAGTTGTTACTTTTCCATGTTAGTGACTTTGTTTAGATAGCAAAGCAGGCTCTGAAGAGACAGTCCTGTATTTAGTCAGATGACACATGGGGTGGCCTGCAAGCCAGTGAAGCCGAGGACCGTGGAGAGCCTCTGAAATGGCTCATCTGAATTAAATGGGATGACTTTCTCCTCCAGATTCTGTGTGGGAGGCTTATACATTTGCTTTGGTAATGAGTTTGCTTTTTCAGCCAAAGAAGAGCAAAGAATAAAAGGAGAGAGAAGGCGTGAGAGGCAATCATAGAAACCTGGAGGCTCAGATCCTCCAAAATGGAAAAGGAGCCTGCATTTCTGCAGAAACAAGAGAGAAACAACTAACAACCTCAAAGCTCATTATGATTTAACTTTGAGATAGCAGCAAATGACAGCCACGTGACTACTGAAGCCTGTTTGAACTGTAAGCAGGACTAAGGGGGAAATGGAGTGTATTAGCAGGAGTGTAAAAGCTAACCTCCTCGCTTACAGGCTGTGCAGATGTTAGTGCACGGATATGCTGTTAAAAGCTATGAAATCACTGTGTATTGTCATATGTGAAACAGAGCACCATTCCATGTTCGATGCATGTGACAAGGGCTCAGGGCCGGGGCAATGGGATGATCCAGAAGGATGGGATGGGGAGGGAGGTGGGTGGGGGGTCCGGGAAGGGGAACACATGTAAACCCATGGCTGATTCATGTCAATGTATGGCAAAAACTATTACAATATTGTAAAGTAATTAGCCCCCAACTAAAATAAATAAATTTATAAAAAAAAAAAAAAAGAAATCACTCTAAAGTGATCATTTCACTTTCTATGGCAAATTAGCAAAAAATCTTTGTTGTGTATATACTTGAACAAAATTCTTAGAACCTTTTAAGATGCTTGCCCTCTGTTGTGAAAAGAATGCAAACTCGAGAGTGACGGGGTTAACAGGGCGGAAGCCATGATGAATTGGAGGGCACATTGCCTCGCGTTGCTCAAAAGAGTAAAGCAGGAATTCATTTAATATTTTTTTCCTGAAAAGAAGCATTTCTCTTTGTGTTGTAGAAGATTGAGGAATCTGATTGACCAACAGTGTCAGTTCCTTTGCCTCTCCCCGTGTCTGTTATTATCAGACAGGATTATCATTAGGATCATCTTTCTTTGACTTTTCCCATTGGAGAAGAGCAAATTATCTTCAGCATCATATTGTGAGACAGAAGTCAGGATGGAATAGCTAGACGTTAGTGTTTGTCTAGATTAATGGCATAAATTGGGAATTTAATTTGACCTTGGGTATTAGAAAGGGAAATAGTGGAATCTGTGACAGATTTTATATTCTTGGGCTCCAAAATCACTGTGGACAGTGACTGCAGCCATGAAATTAAAAGATGCTGCTTGGAAAGAAAGTTATGACAAACCTAGACAGCATATTAAAAAGGAAAGACATCACTTTACTGTCAAAGGTCCATATAGTCAAAGCTATGGCCTTTCCAATAGTTATGTATGGATGTGAGAGTTGGGCCATAAAGAAGGCTGAGTGCCAAAGAATTAACGCTTTTGAACTATGGTCCTGGAGAAGACTCTTGAGAGTCCCTTGGACAGCAAGGAGACCAGCCAGTCCTAAAGGAAATCAACCCTGAATATTCATTAGAAGGACTGATGCTGAAGCTGAAGCTCCAATACTTTGGTCACCTGATGTGATGGCCAACTCATTGGAAAAGACCCTGTTGCTGGGAAAGACTGAAGGCAAAAGGAAAAAAGGGCGGGAGAGGATGAGATGGTTAGATAGCATCACTGACTTAATGGACATGAATTTGAACAAACTCTGGGAGATAGCGAAGACAGGGAAGCCTGGCATACTGCAGTCCATGGGGTAACAAAGAGTTGGACATGACTTAGCAACTAAACAACAACAAATTTGAAGAATAGCATAATTCAGTGCCCATAATTGTTTACCATAAACTTTTTTTTGCCAGTGCTTTGACCATTTAATTTCTATATAATTTTACATAAAACAAAGTAGTTAAAGATGAGCATCAAATCTAAGCAATACAGAATTAAAATTAAGCTTGACATCTGTATTACGGAGGTGTGGTTTATGTAGCAAGCAAATACCTTTCAAACATTAACAGGACATTTGAAGGAATTGTCTGCAAATATAAAGTTTTAAAGCTGTAAACAGTAAAGTATAAAGTAGGGCCAAAGGAAACTTGTGGGAAAATTAAGGTTCATATATTGCTTGCTTTACCATTCTTCTTCTTTTTAAAATATTACATAAAGTTGACATTTAACATTATACAGTTTCAGCTGTACAACCTAGTGATTCAATATTTGTACATACTGGGAAATGATCATCACAATAAGTCTAGTTAACATCCATCAGCATACATAGTTACAAATTTTTTTTCTAGTGATGAAAACTTTTGTGAAAGTGAAAGTGAAAGTCGCTCAGTTGTGTCCAACTCTTTGGGACCCCATGGACTATACAGAAAACTTTTGAGAGTTACTCAAATAGCAACATAACACAGTATTATTTACTATAGCCCCTATGCTGTACCTTACATCCCTATGACATTTTTTTAATAACTGAAAGTTTGGACTTTCAAACCCCCTTCACTTATTTTGTACCCCTGCCCCCACCTCTGGTAACCACCAATCTGTTCTCTGTACCCATGAGCTTGGTTTCTTGTTTGTTTTGTTTTTAGATTCCACCTGTGAGATCGTGTGGTATTTGTCTTTCTCTGCCTGATCTATTTCACTTAGCATAATACTCTCAAGGTCCATTCATGTTGCTGTAAATGGCAACATTTCCTTCCTTCTATGGCTGAATAATATTCCATTGTGTATATATATCTTCTTTATCCGTTCATCTTCTTTATCTATTCATCTATCTATGGACACTTAGGTTGTTTCCATATCTTGGCTATTTTAAATAATGCTGCAATAAACATGAGGGCACATATATCTTTTCCCGTTAGTATTTGCTTTTTTTTTTTTCTGATACATATCCATGAGTGGAACTGCTGAATCAAATGGTAGTTAGAGTTTTAATTTTTTGAGGGGCCTCTGTATTCTTCATAATGGCTGTGCCAATTCACATTTCCACCAACAGTGCACAGGGGTTCCTTTTTCTCCACATCCTCACCAACACTTTAACTTAAATGTTTTAATATGCAACATCCTAAGAGGAGTTTTGCAGAATTTTAATATATTTGAAGAATTTTTAAAAATATTGAAGTCAACTGAATTGACTCATTAAAATATAAAATGATATCAAGGGGCAATTGCACAGTTGCAAAGCAGAGATGCAGGTCTATAAATGTCCTTAATTCAGTCACATTTGTTGAATTCAAATGAAGGTCTATCGTCCCCTGTATAGACAAATGCAAAAGAAAGAAGAAGATACTCAATTTTTTTCCTTGTGTGGTTTACTCTGTCTTTTGGCCCCATAACTTTATATATACAATAAAGTAGAAGGTGGCATCAATCAGGTGACCAGGGCCAATGCCTCTGATGCCTCTTGATGATCTTGGGCAAGTCCCTTAAAACCCTGTAGGCTAGAGTTTCTTCATGTGAAAAATGAGCAAGTTAGAAAAAACATTTTATAGTATCTTTTTTCGTTCTAAAAGTGCATGGTTTCAAGTGAATGAAAACTTACATGGTGTGAACAAACTGCTTCATTCACTTATTCACTGAGAGCATCCTTGGAGCTAAGTGCTCTATCGAGGCTGTGGATGTAAGAGACATTTCAGCCTGCTTTCAAGAGGGTCACAAAGCAACAGCAAGACTGACCGGCTAGTAATTAAAGTGCACTGTGATCAGTGTGCCCCGTTACCGACACCCAGGGCTAAATTGCTGGGGGTTCAGAGGAGGGCTACACGGGGGCAACCATGCAGGCTGTGGTGGTATATGTGTGATAGACCCCAAAACAGAAACAGAAGTTCAGCAGGTAGAAAAGGAAGGAAGCCCCTGGCAAACAACGTAGTACTGACAAGGCGTATGTCCTGGGCTTGAAGTGTTAACTCAAACATGCGTATATCAGTAGTGAAAAGTAATAGAGACAAGAAGAATCGTTTGTGACTTGATTGTGAAGAGCTTCACAAGTCACGCTAAGAACTTTTGACTTTATCCCAAAGGCCCTGGAGAACCATGACAAATAGGAGACATGATCAGATTTCTCTCATAAAGTTCACTTGGTGGCACTGGGGAGTCTGCAGAAGGAAGATGGAAGGGAGGGGAAGCTTTTTGGAAATTATTTGGATGGTCCATGGGAACAGTGATGAGAGCCTTACTTGGGGCTATGACAGTGGGGAACAGGGAGACAGGGACACACTTGAGAGATGGCTCAGAGACAGAATCAACAGAATCTATTAATTCATACACTCAACACATGTATTCAGTCTGTGCTATGTGTCAGCCAGTATGAACCAGGAAGAGAATATAAGCACCGCTGATGCTGACAGGGGAGTGTTCAGAGTAGAGCAGAGAGGGGTGGTGCTATCAGAGTGGGCTTCCTGGAAGAATGCGGTCTGACCTAGCTTCCCCAAAAAGGAAAAGATAAATGAATTCATAGAAAGAGGCAGGGGAACATTTTATTGCTCAGTGAAGGGGCTTGTAAGAATGTAAGAATGAGGAGATGACCAGCAGGTATGCTTGACTAGCAAAGAGAGTGTTTTTTTTTCCTGCTGTGCCTTGCAGTATGTGAGATCTTATTTCCCCAACTAGGGATCAAACACACACCCCCTGCACTGGAAGTGCAAAGTCTTAACCAATGGACAACCAGGGAAGTCCCAAGAGAGTCTTTTTTAATGCAGAAAAAAGTGGAGAGATAGGCAGCGTTTAGGGGAGAAGACAGAGCAGAAACACCTAAATTTGATGTGGTAACCACAGGGTACCCATCTAGGTTTTTAGAACCCACAGGGAACTGCTGTGGGTTTTTAGGAGGAGAGGAGGTGTGTGGTAGAGTAGAAAAAAATAATGGAATTAATGCTTATAGATTTGGATTTTGCCACTAACTAGCTGGGTCATCATTCAGATCACTTAATGTCTCCCAAACTCATGTTTGTGTAGTTAGGGTTGGAGCAAAAAGGCATTTAGATGGAAATCCAGCTAAGAGACAATTACCGTAGTCAAATCAAAAATGCATGGGAAGTACAGCCATGGACCAGACATTATATAGGCATTGAGGAACAGGAAGAATAAATAGCAGGGAAATGGCCCTTTCAGACTGCTGGGCACCTGGAGGTAAGGATCTTGTCCAGGAAAAGCTTGGATAGTTGCCTTTGTTTTCTTCCCTCCCATCTCACCCCACTCCTCCCTCTGGATATGGCCTTACTGATGCTGGTTTCGACTCAAGAACCAAAAGGATGATGGTATCTGGAAAAATTTCCTATCAAAGCCGTGAATTATTTGCATATGCTCCCGAATAGTGATGCAAGTCCCAGGTATAAAAGGATTAGACTTGGGCCGCATCATGACCCCCAGCGCCTCAGGTGCTTGGGACACCAAGGGAAGCTGCTAAAAACAGCTGCATCTGCTTTTGCTCTGGGTGGCTGACGCCCTGCTCTGGCATTCTTGGCCAGAGAAATCAGGCATGTGACCTTGAAGATGAAGCAAATGTGGTTTCTGTCAACTTAAACCTCCCTGTATGTTTCATCAGTCTTTGGCTTTCAGTGAGATTATAATCTAATAGGAAGACAGACATATGAACAAATACATCACAATATGACAAGTGGTTTTTTTTTTTTTTTAATGTAACTTTCAATTTATTTTTGTCCCCAGCATGCAGCATGTGGGATCTTAGTTTCCCAATCATGGATTGAACCCAGTCCCTCTTCAGGGGAAGCACCAAGTCTTAACCACTGAACCACCTGGGAAGTACTTGACAAATGGTTCTTATTTCTATAGACTGGCAGGGTGGTTTAGGGAACTGAAATAAAATAATTTTCTTTGCTGAATTTGGCTTTGCCCTAATTTTAGGGTCCCAACCGATGAACTTCTGTTTCCTCTTAAAACATCACGCTGAGTCCTGACAAGTGGAGGTGCCCTGGTTGCCAAGGAGGGAAACTTCTTCCAGAGGCTGGGCAGGGACTGGAAACAAGGGAAATGTGGTTCTTCTTGTTCCCTGAAAAAGTAACCCTGGATTTTCCAGCCTAGAGGAATGTTGCCTAATCTGCGTGGGTGCTTCTCATCTTTCTCTGTCCTGACCCTTCTTTGGCTGCTTGTCTGAGGGAACCTGATTGATGGAAATAAACTTTGTCTTCTGTGGATGCTCACCCAAATGTGAAGCACCAAACTAGAGAGGCTGCAAGCCTGGGCTCTGCCATTATTTAGAAATGAAAATTAAGGCGAGCCATTTATCCTTTTGGGTGTCATTTGCTTATCAGTTAAAAAGAGACTCTCTGCTCTTCTTATTCAAAAGCTAATATGAGGATGAAATACAATTTGGGAAGATACTTTTGCAACATAGAGGGTCACTAAATATAACGCACCATTTAATTATCAATCCTTTCTATAGCTTTTTCTAGCCTCCAGTACCTACTAGCCATTTTTAGTTTCATCAGCTGCCTTAAAGCATTCTCCTTAAATTCTTTCAATTTTGGTCAAAACCCTGATTGGCAACCATAATTCACATTCTTGCTGAGGGACACTTGAAGTCGGCTTTCACTCCTAACCAAGTCTCCAAAGCCGGATTTATATTTCTTTTTAAAAAAGGGAAATGAAAACCTCTATAGAAAGGTTGTCTGGCAACCAGATAAAAGAAGAAATTTCTTTCAGGCTTTCCAAGAAGACAGAATGGGAGTCTTGAAATATAAATTACTTTTTAATGGTGTCTTGAAAAGGTGTTATTCTCAACCATCTGCCTCTCTTACCCCGCTCCCGACTATGGCCTGTGCAAGCAATTAAACCGTTGTGTGTCCTTAAATTGAATAAAAGTAGAGATATTTTAGGAGATGGAAGAAATCTTAGAGGTTTCCTGGTTTATCCATTTATTTCTTGAAGTAGGGAAGTGGAATTTAGAACAGGTAAAAGATTTCCACTTGATCGCTAGCTTTTCAGTGCTGAGCCAAGGTCAAATGCAGACTTCCTGACTCCCAGTTCAGGGTCTCACCGCTATGCTAAAGATAAGATACAAGCATGAATAACTACAACGGAGTCAGAGAATGGTATTCTAAGTATAATACTAGGCCTCAAAGTCCAAACTGATGGAAAGGGTGACAAATAGTCCAAGGCCCTAGGCCAAGGGGACATCATTTTGCATTTGGCTTGGATGTCACAAATGACACTTTAGATGTCTACCTTGGAGGTAAAACATCTGTTCTGTTGAATTCCAACTGTGCCTGTTTCACAGAGGAAGGACAGTTGGTTGGCATCCTTTCTTCTAGCTCAGAATGTTCCAGTTACTATGACCTTTCTGCTCTGATTTAGGTCCTCACGGTCTGCTCTAGTGGAAAGCTTGGTGACTTTCCTGGAGTGCCAGGTTATGGAGAATAAGTGTACCTGGGAGTAGGGAGAACATATGTCTGGGCAAATCCTATGATAGTGAACTCCCCATGCCTGGCCAAACTCTCTTGGCGTTAATACAAATCAACTCCGCTTGAGTTGCATAGGCCAGTGCCTGGGGCTTAGAAATACTTGTTTTACATGACCTCACTGTGATAGAACATTCCTCCCTCCATCTTTCTCATAGAAACAAGTTTCTTTTTCTTTTCTTTCTTTTTTTTAATTTTAAAGATTTTTTTTTTAATGTGGACCATTTTTAAAGTCTTTATTGAATTTGTTACAATATCATTTCTGTTTTATGTTTTGGTTTTTTGGCCCTGGAGGCATGTGGGATCTTAGCTGCCTGACCAGAGTTTGAACCCACGCCATCTGCTTTGGAAGGTGAAGTTGTAGCCACTGGACTGCCAGGGAAGTCCCCTAGAAATGAGTTTCTTATAGTCCAGAGGGAGTGGAGTCTACCTGAAGTCATGGCTTGCCCCTCTCTCTACTTCTGTCTCTCTGTTCCAGGCCTGGGTAACATAGTACAGGGCTCTTGGTCCTCTGCAATGCACAATGCACCACATAGTAACTTATCCTGCTGGCTCCCTGGGCCTCTGTGGTGAACTTGGTGGTTAGTGGGGTCTTCCCTGGAGCCCTGAGGGTCATGCCCTGTGGTAGATTTTCAGGGAGTTATGTATAGTTAATTATATGCCAGGTGGTGGTTGGTCAGTGACTCTCAGGCTAGGGGAATTGAAGTGCTAAGAAGTTCTATGTATGAGGGATTCCAATCATGCAGAATCATAGAGTCCTAAAGCTGGAAGGGTGTTAGGATTACCTATGCCACTGGAGACAGCTTTGCTGTGAGAACGTCAGGATCTGGCTGCAGCACAGGGTCAGTGAGCAAGCAAAGACTTGGCAGAGGAAAACACATGTGTTCATGGAGACCTTGCAATTAGGAACTGGGCGAGAAGGCAGAGGAAGAGAGGGGGAGGGTTCCCCGCAGCCCTGAGAGATGAAGTGTCTTGACTAAGGCCACATTGGTAGTTCTCTTTTCTGTGCACCCATCAGGTAGACCTGCTTTCTCAAAGAGCCGATTTGAGGGGGTAAGGAGAACTACTTTTCATTAGATGAGAGGAGAGAAGCCAGATGTTTGCAGCTGGAGTTGGCTATGTGACTCCTGCCACCTGCTGCTGCTAATTTGTTCCTGGGTCGACCATCTGACCTTCTGCCCAAGAAATGAAGCAGTGAAACACTCCTTCTGCCAACAGAGTAAGTGAAAGTGTTTTCCTCCCACTGTTCGATCATAAAAGCTGCGTGCCTGTGCCTGTTGGTGCTTGAAGGTGCCAACTATTCATGTCATCTGCCGCCTGGATCCTGGACCAGTTGAGGACTAGGCATAGGAGTCCAAAAGGGCTCAGAGCACCTGCCTTTTTCCTGTCCAAAGAGAATAGTCTTCCCCATCTGAATGAAGCCAATGACAGCTATTCAGATGCTAGGACACCTCCCTGTGTTGGCAGATGGGACGTAAAGGGAACAGAGAAGACGGGGAAGAGAGAAGGCATAAATCCTTATTCTAAGATCCGGTTCAGAATGAGGAGGAGAAAATGGCTCCTCTATATGCATTTTTTTTCTTTCTCAGTGAAATGACTTCTCTCTGTACCTTCAACTGTGGTTCTTACCTGTTGTCCTGGAGGCTGTCTTCTGCTGAGGTTGTTTCCCCAGCCCATTTGTGCTGAACACAGGGTTTCTCAGCAAATCCATGTTGAGATCTGGGATTACATCTTGGTGAAACAGGAACCATCCACTTCTGCTGGTGGCTGTCCTAGGTTGGGTCTTCCCTGAGACAAGGATTTGGGGGCCACAAGTTTATTTGGGAAGTGAATCCAGGAAACACCAGTGGAGGAAGAGGAAAGTGAGACAGGGAAGGGAGGCAGTCAGTAAAGAGGTGTTATCAAGCACCCACATGGGCAACTAGCATTTACACTCCTGAGGAACTCTACCGCCAGTGTACAAAAGTTCTGGAGTTCTCCCAGTTGGCGTGAGGGAGCTGGATGTTTGTTTACCACACTCCATCGGCCATCCTTTGAGGCTGCTTCTCTAGCCCTCCCAGGCTGTGTGAGGCTCCTGATACACAATTTGTGCTTTTTGAAGAAAACCCCATCTAGCAGGTAGATGTGTGCCTCTCACTAAGTCCCGGAGGTTTGTCTCCGTGTTTTTTGTTGTCTTTCTCACCAGAGGCTGTCTAAGCTCCACCCTTGGGTAGAATGTACTGCGGCAGCCTCCAACAGCTCAACCATTTGGTGTGCTGAAAACGCTGCCTCTAAGAACTGTCAACCTCTGAGACATACATGAAAATGACAACCTTGCACAAAGCTCCATAACCAACACCTTAACTGGACGAGGTCATATAGAAACTGTAAAGATAGAGAGGCAGGTACGACAGTCCTTTAGAAACTCCACGAAATGCCAGCTGCTGCCAAGCTGCTGACTTCATTTCAGATATTGACTACTGGAAAGTGAATTGGCTTCTGACAAGTTTCTTCTTCTCTGAGTTTGGGATGGATCCTGCCTGCTTTCTACCTGACCATTCAAAATGCTGGCATGGGCACCGGGACTGCCCCTTGGAGTGGGTGCCTAGACCCACCTCCTGAGGCCATTCTATGGCTTTTCCTGGGATGAACAGGGAATTGAACAGGGAAGAAGAGTCCTAGGAAGGCTGCATGTCAAATGGATCCTTCACCCAAACTTTCCGGCTTCGGTCCTGTTCCCTGCTCTCAGGCATCTCTGCTCTGCCCAGACCACTTGAGAGGCCCCCTTGGCTGGTCTTAGGTGTCTCCTCTGGTCCCTTTTCAGGGCGAGATCCAAAACATGGTAACTTACTGTGTTGCCTCCTAGGGCTGATTCTCTGGGGGACTTTCTGACCTGTGGGGTCTTCCTTGAGGAGCTTCCTTTTGGAGCCTTGGGGGTCACACCCCTGTAGAGGTGAGGCAGTGGATTTTCAGAGGACTGTTTGTAAATTCTACTAAACTTAGAGGCAGTCTTGTGTGAAATGTATTCTAGGCTACAGGTCAAGCATCTTCAAGGACAGACATCTCCATTAGTTTTCCTGTTTCTTGATGCAAGTGGAATAGTTTGGGAGGTTCCTGACATGAAGCCAGGGAAAAACACCATGTGACAATGAAGGCAGAGATCAGAGTGAGGCTTCTAAAGCTCAGGGATGCTAAAGATTGCTAGAAACCAACAGAAGCTAGGGCAGCAGCGTGGAACAATTTCTTTCTTGGACCTCAGAAGGAAGGAATCATTTTGATCCTGGACTTCTTGCCTGTTGAACTGAGAGAACTGTGAGTGGGTATATTTCTGCTGTTTAAGCTACCCTGTTTATGGTGCTCTGTTATGGTAGTCCTAGCAAACCAATACAACACTCAAATCTTCTTTTTCAGTGATGGTGATAAACTTGATCTTGCCAGTTCAAAGCAAACTTGGGAGTCTTCAGGTACATTAGGCTCTTTTGAATAAATACTCAAGTAATTTCCATTTTCCTCTCCTTCTCTTCCCTCCTGTCTTTCTCACCAGGCCGTGGCCCTACATGGAGGCGTCTGTCCTCTCAGGATTCTGCTATGTCTGTTTTTCCCCTTTGTTATGTTGGCTGTAGATGTTCTGTGTCTGTTGCTGAAATGTCTACTCCCCATGCCTCCCCTGTATTGGGTCACTGGATCCAACCCGTTTACTTAACTTTAATACCCTCATCTTAAATGTGAGGCTTGGCTAGGGTCAGCCTCGCCTGCACCTGTCTTGAGTGAGTAGGGGCAGGATGGGGTCAGGTAAGGGAACACTTTGGATGTTGTCCTGAACCCATATCTGAGGCT
This sequence comes from Giraffa tippelskirchi, assembly GCF_054371585.1. Classification (NCBI taxonomy): domain Eukaryota; kingdom Metazoa; phylum Chordata; class Mammalia; order Artiodactyla; family Giraffidae; genus Giraffa; species Giraffa tippelskirchi. The sequence continues at coordinate 138,643,204 of NC_137281.1, read as the reverse complement.
ACAATCTACCAGAGCAGGAGATGGTGGTCCCAGGACATACCTCTGCCATCCCAGACCTGTCCTACCTCCACTTTGTCTCTCCTCTGGCCACCCATGTGTCAGGCAGGGGACCTTCTGTGAGGCCAAGGTGTGTGAGCTCTGTGGTATCATTGTGGTAAAAGCTGGAAACATTCTGAAATGCTATCAATGGGAAGAAGTTTAAATAAGTGAATATTGTTTGCACTATGGAATACTATGCTGCCGTTAAAAAGTCCCAGGGATCTCTCTTTATCCTGAAACAAAAAGAATTCCAAGACATACTTTGTTCTGTGGAGAAGGAAATGGCACCCCACTCCAGTACTCTTGCCTGGAAAATCCCATGGATGGAGGAGCCTGGTAGGCTACAGTCCATGGGGTCGCAAAGAGTTGGACACGACTGAGAGACTTCACTCACTACACTCACTTCATACTTTATCACTGGAGAAGGAAATGGCAACCTACTCCAGTATTCTTGCCTGGAGAATCCCATGGACAGAGGAGCCTGGTGGGCTACAGTCCATGGGGTCACAGAGAGTCAGACACGACTGAAGTGACTGAGCACGCATGCACTGTGTTCTAGAACAACATGATGGTATGGCTCCATTTTTGTGAAAACAAAAAAACTATATACAAATGCATAGAAAACCCTGGATGGATGCGGATCTAAGTGTTAAGAACATTATCCAGAAGAGACATGAATTGGGAGAGAAGAGATGGTATGTGAGAGAGGAGGTTCACTTTTTCCTCCCTGTCTTTTTGTATGATATGACATATTAACAGAATAAAATTTTGACAAGTAAAAAATAAATAAACCAACCCTTCCAAAATAGCATGAACTGTTCTGCGAATAGTCTTCCTGTCCATTTTCTTGAAAATTAACCTGTTTACTCTTTTATCAGTCTGAAAAGGCTCAGGCATACTTGTTGGCTTAATTGCACCTCTCTTTCACTCAGATATTGTCAGCACAAAACTTGAATGAATAAATAAAGGACCAGCGAATACAGTTCCCAGTTGCCCTCCAGACCATATCCTGTGCTGTCACAGAGGCCTTCAGCAATCCAAAAGGAATAAAGTTGAACCAAGTAACAAGGGGTAATCAATATCTTATTCATGTTAAACCTGCCCTAACGCCCTCCATTCTGTGATTCGCCACACAGACAATCGATCTGTTTCTCTTCTGGTGGAACATGAACACTCTAAAAGTTTTCATTTATGTCTATATTAATTTTTAAGAAGAGAACTTTACTTTCTGGTGCAATTTGCTATCTCCGTAAAACCCATGGATTAATAGCAGAGTTTCAGAGCGCCTGGTGTTTGACTCAGCTCTGCATGCTAAGTAAACATTCTCTGAGGAATAGTTCTTGGGTCAGGACAAGGATAATAATGTTCATTAATAACCATCACTCATTACATGGTTCATCTTCCCCTGAGCTCTTCTAACCTACTGTTTATAAATGCTCTTTAATGCACCAAGTGCCCTGGGCCCCGCTGAGGCAGACACATACTGGGACGGAGGGTAATTGCTGCTGTCGTAATGAGCCACGGCCTGTGCACACGGCATTCCCAGATCACTTCTCCTGCGTCTGGAGCAGAGGGTTAATGGTCACAGTCCAGGGCCGCTCCGGACAGGGAGTGGCAGAATGTAATTACTGGCTCTTGTGCGTGGACCCATGTGTGTATCTTTATGAACAGGATGAGCTAAAGCCATCTCCAAGAGTGTATGCTAACGACCTTCTGGAAGTTATTGTTATTTGGAAGGCCCTAAGGAAATTATATCTTTATTGTGAGTCTAAATTGTCCTCTATTAACTCTCTGCATTGCCTTACCTGATTCTTATTGCTCTGAAATCTTCTTGATCCAGCTGCAACTAAATTACCTCCTCATTTTGTTCAGGAGAACCTAGATTACTTGTTTGTGTAACCACTATCCCCAGTGTAGATCCTTGTCCTCATTTGTTCCTGCCTCCCCTTCCGCAGCAGCCCCATCCCCAACTGGTAGATTTCTCATGGGAAGAAGTACACAATTCTCTCTTTCTGAACAAGTTGGATGAGATTTTTGTTTTCTGCTTTTTGAAGATGTGACTTGGACACCTTCAACTAAAGGTTCTTGAAATTTTATTTTCTCATCTTTGAGTAGGCGACAGTTGTTTGAAGTCAGAAAGAAAAAGAAGAGTTGATGTTGAACATTATAATTATGGTTGAAACTTGAAACAGCATCTGCAAGCTATTGTTAACATGATTTTTTTTTCTGGTTAGTGTGTGTGTTCCAGTAATATATATCCACATTTATTTTGCCAGTGAGTAAACTCTATATTTTCTGGAACCCCTGGAAAACAACATCTCCCTGTTAACATGCAGGTGATTATCCTGCCTATACATACATCCCCTTGTCATGAATCTTCTGGGTAGACATCTTTTTTCCTATAAAAGCAAGAGCTAAAATGTAAAAGCACGTCACCGGACAGGAGATTAGGGAATTATTCTCCTTAAACCAAATGAATGTCCAAACAGATCAGCTTCCTAAAGTGAATGCGAGCTGCTCAAACTGTGTCTGGGAGTATTCATAAAAGGAAGAGATGCCTCTGCCCACAGCTTGTCCTTTCCTTGCTCCCCAACCCTGCAGGCAGCAAAGACCTGAAGCGTTGGAGATCTTTTGAAGGTTGAAGCCTGCCATCTAGTGGCTACTCAGTAGAATTACCCATCATGTTACTGAGTTTAAGAACGGCAACTACTGGAATTTACCGGAGGTTAGGAGCACGTACTCACAAGCACCACCTGAATTTGGGCTGTGGTTATTCTGTAATAATAAGAATGTTAAAGCTTGAAAATGACCACCAGCGCATCTTTGCCATTAGGAAGCGGGTGAGAATCTGAATGCTGGAGAGGGAGCTGTTCTGTGCTGTCAGCTTCCTTCCCCAGAATCCATAATGCTGAAAAGTGGGACCATCTGGGACGCCAGTGACTGCAGCCGCCACCAGTTCTAGACGAATGGGTAAGTTCTTAAAGCACCCTTCTGATGATCAGACTTCAGGCTTTTTAGCTAAAGTGCCATTTGTGGGTGCACCTGGGAAGATGATAGCAGGTGGTGAGGTAGCACACCCAGTTCACGAGGCTGATCTGTCTATTGGGTGCTCCACACATGAAAAGTAATGATGCCTGCTGGCGGCTGAGGGATTTCCCTTCAACCTGGACAAATGGGGATGAAAAAAAACGAGAGCATCTTTTTTAAGCGTTCGCTGTGGCTTTTTGCTTTTTAAAGGTTAGAGAACATCTGGAAGGGTTTGCCTAAAAAACAAACAAACAAAAAAACAAACCCATTGGTTGGATTTCAGTGATTTTTATCACAACCTGCTCCTACTTTCTACAGGTTGCATGAGTTGGAAAATGATAGGGAAAGATTGCTCCTATGATATATACAGTCTATCTAAAGGTCAGAGCACGGACAAAAGGGGAAAATTGGGCTTATTAAGATTCCAAATTCACATAAGAAGTAAGAACAAGGTTGAAGGGATGAGTAATTTACACGTGTTCAGACACAGCTGCAAAATTCTTTTCAGTTTTCCCATCTGTGAGTTGGAAATGAAGAGAATGAGCAAATTTGCCAACTGATTGTCTTCCAAAGATATTAAGGTGGTGGGACAACCTCTAAGGATGTTAGAGTAGCAGTTAAATGTATATTCTATTTAAAGAGACACGCTGACAGATTAAATATGACGGCTTTTCCTTTTCTTTTTTAATAGCTCCACCTGATTCAGTCAAGTTGGAAACAGAAAATCACCTTGAAGTACACGTTCCTTGTTCTGCAAAGGATGCTTGAGTAGGTTCCCTTGGTTATGTAAATGTCAGATGAGTAGGCCTCCCATCCCAGGAGAAGGGAGTAACAAGACATCTTGTGCTTTCAATGGTTTAGAAAAGGTTGCCTCACATCTGGTGGGAGGTTGGTACAGAACAGCAGCAGGAGGGCTGTGACCTGAAGGCAATAGTGCGGTCAAGTCAGATGAAAATTAATTAAATGCCCTTTGGATTCAATCGCTCACTCCCTGTTTTCAAAACGCTTGTCTCACCTTGACTTTTGTGCCCAGACCCTTTTGTTTCTTTCCCCTGCTTCACTGGCTGCTTTTTCCTTCCCTCCTTTGTAAGATCGTGCTCCTCTACCATCTGCTGGTCTCCCTTAAGGGTTTGGTCTTGCAAAAACATTTTCACAAAAGTAAAATCAAGAGTCAAAAAGGAACACATCAAAGATTTTATGTAACCCATTGATTAATGAAGAAACCAGAAGGTGTTAGATTCAGAGAGAATTTGAAAAAGAGACATATATACTCAGGAATGGCTTCCCTGGTGGCTCACACAGTGAAAAGCCCACCTGCAATGCAGGAGACATGTGTTCAATCCCTGGGTTGGGAAGATCCCCTGGAGAAAGAAATGGCAACCCACCCCAGTGTTCTTGCCTGGAGAATTCCATGGACAGAGGAGTCTGGAGGGCTACAGTCCTTGGGGTCACAAAGAGTCAGACATGACTGAATGACTGACACACACACACACGCACACGCACACGCACATACTCAGCAACACTGAAATGACTTTGCTAGTAGATGCAAAATGGTTAACATACAACAGTAAATGTGAGAGTTTGACTATAGTGAAAGCTGAGCACCGAAGAATTGATGCTTTTGAACTGTGGTGTTGGAGAAGACTCTTGAGAGTCCCTTGGACAGCAAGGAGATACAACCACTCCATCTTAAAGGAAATCAGTCCTGAATATTCATTGGAAGGACTGATGCTGAAGCTGAAACTCCAATACTTTGGCCACCTGATGCGAAGAACCGACTTGTTGGCAGAGATCCTGATGCTGGGAAGAATTGAAGGCAGGAGGAGAAAGGGACGACAGAGGATGAAATGGTTAGATGGCATCACTGATGCGATGGACGTGAATTTGAGTAGGCTCTGGGAGTTGGTGATGGACGGGGAAGTCTGGCGTGCTATAGTCTATGGGGTCGCAAAGAGTTAGACACAACTGAGTGACTGAACTGAACAACAGTCAAATGTAATTCTTAAGGGCATTTTTTTATAGGGTAAAAATTAATTGTATCTTTTGGGACAAAATTTATTCACCATGCTATGGACAATGATCATTTGCATTGCTGTAAGTTTTTCTACAAATTAAGCCTCTATTCCTAGAAAGTTGTAAAACAGCCTGGCCAATGGGAAGACCATCAAAGGTGTACAGCTCTATAGAATCAGATGATCCACAGAAGGTCCATTGGACAATGTCCAGAGTGAGTGATCTCTGCCCCCATTTATGAGGTCTTGAAAATTTTCCCTGACAGTCCTGAGCTCTCTAATCATTCTGTTCTCTCTGGGCAATCTCACCTAAGCCCTAGCTTCAATTACTTCCAACAACAGCTGACTTTCGAGTTCATATCTTTGGTCTAGTTCCCTCAGCTCCAAACCTGTACATCCATATGCTTACCTGACAACTCCTCTTAGATGTTTTTGAGAAGGTAATTTCCCAAAGTCATTTGCTTGTTAGAAGAACTGAACTATTAGTTCTTCCAACAAGTTCTTCTTGTTAGAAGGACTTGGGTGGGTGGGTGGGTGGGTGGGTTAGTTGCTCAGTCGTGTCCGACTCTTTGCGACCCCACGAACTGTAGCCTGTCAGGCTTCTCTGTCCATGGGATTCTCCAGGCAAGAATACTGGAGTGGATTGCCATTCCCTTCTCCAGAGGATCTTCCTAACCCAGGGATCGAACCCAGGTCTCCTGCATTGCAGGCAGATTCTTTACCATCTGAGCTACAGGGAAGATCTTAGAAGGACTTGGGGCTATTCTATTAGTATTTCAGAACTGGAGCTAGAAACCTGCTCCAGTAACAGCAGGTGGTTTTGTAAGTGCCCTGATAGAAGGAGCTGGAACCTAGGCAGTTGACCCCCTTCTCTCTTTGTCATATGGTAGTGGTGCTTTGGGTTGGGGAGACCCCCTTCCAGGGTCTAAGAGTGGGCTCTTTTCAAGCCTCACATGCGAACCAAGCAAAAGACCTTTTGTGAAAGGGCTCTTGAGAGGAGAGCCTCGGGTTAAGGGAACCCAGGAGAGCTGCTCTGCTTCCTGTCTCACAGTTTCAGGTTTTATGGTGGAGGGTTTGCCTTCTGCCTTGTCTCTGGCCAGTCATCTTGCTCGTGCTCATATTTTATCCCACCCAGGAGCCCTTCTTTGTGGTATGTGCATCTCTCAGTTAAGATGGTTTCCAGTGCCAGCCTTTCTGGGAGGTTGAAAGGATGTCTCAGAGGCTCCTTCCTTTTGACCCCTCCCGCATTCTTCTGGTTGGTTTTGGTGGCAGCTTGGGGATGACAGAGGATGAGATGGTTGGATGGCATCACTGACTCAATGGACATGAGTTTGGGTAAACTCCGGGAGTTAGTGATGGACAGGGTGGCTGGTGTGCTGCAGTCCATGGGGTCGCAAAGAGTCGGACACGACTGAGCGACTGAACTGAACTGTCATCAATTCCATGTTCCTGATTGGGACCTCCGATTATGAGACAACTTGAGCCTCTATTCTCGTGCCTGGTGGAGGCAGGTGGTTTCAGTCAACACTTAACCTTAACAGTGGAGTGGGAGGTCCTCTTGTTAGGGGAAGCACACTGATTGAAACCGCCCACCCTGGCCAGGCACCATAGTAACTATTTGCATGAGTTGTTTTACGACAGGAGGTCCTGCTAAGGAACACGGAACTAATAAGCCACCAACCATCACCAACCGGAAGAGTTTGGGAAAAGTCGAAAGGAGACACCACGTGTCCGTCCACTTCCCAGAATCCCTCTCCCTGGCATCCATCTTGGATGAAGGATGCGTGCGCCACCAGGAGAGACTCTGAATTAGAATGATTGGCCAAAGACCACCCGGAAACTAATCCCATCACCATAAAACCCGAGACTGCGAGCCACGTGGCAGAGCTGTTCTCCTGGGTTCCCTTACCCTATTGCTCTCCACCCGGGTGCCCTTTCCCAGTAAAATCTCTTGCTTTGTCAGCACATGTGTCTCCTCGGACAATTCATTTCCCAGTGTTAGACAAGAGCCGAGTTTCGGGCCCTGGAAGGGGTCCTCCTTCCTGCAACGCTCTGAGGAGGAGAAAGCTGGAGACACAGACACTGATACTTCTAGGACAGAACTTCAGATAAGAGACTCTGCTGCGCGCAGTCTCTGGTGAGTGTTGTTGACCCCTGGTGAAGAGTCAGGAGTAGGTGATACTGTTAGAGCAGGCAGGTAACTAGGTAGGAGCAGAGAAATGGGGGCAGGGGCCGGGTGGCAGGAAATCCCACCTCTTGTCAACAGCAGGGTTCCACAGGCAGACAAAGGAAAGCAGAAACCTTCAGACTGACAGGAAACAACACATTTTGGGTAATAATGGTCAGAGTAGCAGACAAAGGGCAGGAAAGGCAGGAATCTCCTGCATCCAAATGTAACCTTTTGCTCATTGTGCTCTCATTATGATAAGATTAACTTTACAGATAAGAAGTACTCATCCTGCACCTCCTGCTCTCATGCCTTGACACTTCTGATGTAAATAAAAAGGGGACAAATATCCCTTCTCCTCTCAGGAAAATGTATCTGGGATGAAAATCAGGGAGTTCTGTTTAGTCGCTCAGTCATGTCTGACTCTTTGCATCCCCATCGACTGCAGCACGCCAGGCCTCCCTGTCCATCACCAACGCCCAGAGGTTGCTCAAACCCACATCCATGGGGTCAGCTATACCATCCAACCATCTAATCCTCTGTCATTCCTTTCTCCTCTTCCCCCAAACTCCTCCTCCTCCCCCGGTGAATATTCCGCCCCTTCATTTGTATGCCCCCCATGACCAGTTTAGGGCTTCCCTGGTTGCTCAGCTGGTAAAGAATCCACCTATAATGCAGGAGACCCTAGAAGTTCCCCTGGAGAAGGGATAGGCTACCCACTCCAGTATTGGGCTTCCCTGGTGGCTCAGACAGTAAAGAATCCACCTGCAGTGCCGGAGACCTGGGTTCGATCCCTGGGTTGGGAAATCCCTTGGGGGAGGGCATGGCTATCTACACCAGTATTCTTGCCTGGAGAATCCACATGGATGGAGGAGCCTGGTGGGCTACAGTCCATGGGATCACAAAGAGTCGGATATGACTGAGCGACTGAACATAACCGGCTTGCAAAAGAAGCCCAGGGTGGCAGCAGCTCTTCACCTGTCTGCCTGCTCTCCCTCTGAGAGGTGCTGCAATGCTCTGCTTATTCTTTACCAGCTGAGCTACCAGGGAAGCCCTCTGAGTGTGTATCCTTGCTTAAATAAACTTTCACTTTACTTTCTTAACCTCTCTGCTTCATTTCTGAATTTTTTTTGCTGTGAAGAAAGAACCTCAGATTCACTGGCAACAATACCTCTTCTCTATGGCTCAGTTTTCAGAGGCTGGTGTTCTGGTGTTGCACCCTTGATCTAGTTAACTCTTGGTTTTTCTTGTGTGAGAAAGAGGCCTCCAGCCTGGGCAGAGTGTAGGAATACGGTGTGTGTGTGTGTGTGTACGGGGTGTGTGTGTGTGTGTGTGTGTGTTAGTGGTGGGGGTTCCCACAAGATGTTTCCCAGGAATATGGTGTGTGTGTGTGTGTGTGTGTGTGTGTGTGTGTTAGTGGTGGGGGTTCCCACAAGATGTTTCCCAGGAATACGGTGTGTGTGTGTGTGTGTGTGTGTGTGTGTGTGTGGTGGGGGCTCCCACAAGATGTTTCCCAGGAATATGGTGTGTGTGTGTGTGTGTGTGTGTGTGTGTGTGTGTGTGTGGTGGGGGTTCCCACAAGATGTTTCCCAGGAATACGGGGGGTGTGTGTGTGTCTGTGTGTGTGTGTGTGTCTGTGTGTGTGGTGGGGGTTCCCACAAGATGTTTCCCAGGAATACGGGGTGTGTGTGTGTGTGTGTTAGTGGTGGGGGTTCCCACAAGATGTTTCCCAGGAATGCGGTGTGTGTGTGTGTGTGTGTGTGTGTGTTAGTGGTGGGGGTTCCCATAAGATGTTTCCCAGGAATACTGGGTGTGTGTGTGTGTGTGTGTGTGTTAGTGGTGGGGGTTCCCACAAGATGTTTCCCAGGAATACGGGGTGTGTGTGTGTGTGTGTGAGTGGTGGGGGTTCCCACAAGATGTTTCCCAGGAATGCGGTGTGTGTGTGTGTGTTAGTGGTGGGGGTTCCCACAAGATGTTTCCCAGGAATCCTGGGTGTGTGTGTGTGTGTGTGCGTGTGTGTGCGTGTGTTAGTGGTGGGGGTTCCCACAAGATGTTTCCCAGGAATACGATGTGTGTGAGTGTGTGTGTGTGTGTGTGTGTGTTAGTGGTGGGGGTTCCCACAAGATGTTTCCCAGGAATACTGGGTGTGTGTGTGTGTGTGTGTGTGTGTTAGTGGTGGGGGTTCCCACAAGCTGTTTCCCAGGAATACGGTGTGTGTGTGTGTGTGTGTGTGTGTGTGTGAGTGAGTGGTGGGGGTTCCCACAAGATGTTTCCCAGGAATACCGGGTGTGTGTGTGTGTGTGTGTGTGTGTGTGGTGGGGTTTCCCACAAGATGTTGCCCAGGCCTTCTGAGGATGCTGTGCGTCTTCTACCCCCACCCCACCGCCCTCCCCCTTCAACTCCTCCTTCCTTCCAAGTCCACACTCACTTCAGCAAGAACAAGAATGAAGCCTTGTTGAGCCTTAATTGGCCCCATAAGGTTACTAGCAAATTTTGACCTGAGCAGGTGCTTATTTCTTCCTAGGGGTCTATTTTTCTTCACTTTCTGCCTTCCCAGCCCCAGGCCTAGAGACTGATTGGTCAGTGGGTGATCAGATGAAAACAAATGACACAGAGGTGAGGGTAGCCAGGAGTCGTGACCCTCGTTCAGTACCTGTGGAAAAGTGAATTTGTGCCTGGTAGAAAGTATGTGGGAAATATTCTTAAGCAGGGGGAGCCCTGCTTCCATCCAAGTCTGACTACTTGCTTGTTCTTCATTCTTTTCTCTGCCATGGAGTCGTCTTGTACGCAGTTCCTCCCTGTGAGGGCAAAGACCATCTCAGTAGGGGTTTTATTTTCTTTATTGGAAGTATGAGCAAAGGAGGGGTCAGGTTGCCTGTCCTTGGTGTTGACACAAAGACGAGGGAAGATGCATTTACTTAACTTGGTGTTCCCTGAATTGTAAACCTTGACAAAGCATTCTAGAAAATAAGTTCTAGCGAGAAGAGAACTGTAAACTGGGAGCTGAGGTACTGAACTGGAAGGAGCACTCATTTTCCCTCATTTGCTCAAGTTATAGATGAACCAGTTCACAGGTCAGAGAAACGGGTTCTGCCACAGTCTCATCAAGGGACCCATGTCTTTTGCAGCATCATGAACTGACCCCAAGCCCCAGCACATGTCCACAGAGGGCAGTCAGGTGAGGGTGGGAGAGGCAGCCTTGCCCAGGGAATTCCTCTTCCCAGACTTTGGGTCTGCCCAGGGCTGTGTTTCTACCCACTTTGCTGAGGTGACTCCTAGCTGGGGTTGGCTTTCAGGTCCCAAATACACTTTCAGCCTGCCCTTATGAGAACATTCCTAGTCTTATGAGATCAAAGGCTTTTCTGCAGCCAGAGAATTCTACACACATCTCCTTTGAACTCCTGCCACTCTGAAAAGTCAAAAACATCCCCACAACACGTCATTTTGGAAGTCTCTTTTCCATTTCTTTTCCATCAGAACTGGCTGAAACCACTTTCTAGATGAAATCGCTATTTGGTGCAGTACTTCAAGTGTGAATGCCTTAGAAGCCACCTTTAGTTCTTTTGAATTAGCGAAAATAACCCTTTTTTAGGGTCTTTCTCTAGGAGTGAGGTGATTTCCTCTCCTACGAACTGTTTCCCTCTCTTTTCAGCAGGGTCACCATCTTTTGGTTGTATCTGGTGAAAAGGAGGCTTTAAAGAATATTATTAAATGGATTTATAATTCATACATCATATATAATAAAGAACCCGCCTGCCAGTGTAGGAGCTGCAGGAGATACGAGTTTGATCCCTGGGTCAGGAAGATTCCCTGGAGAAGGGCATGGTAACCCACTCTGGTACTCTTGTATGGAGAATCCTATGGACAGAGGAGCCTGGTGGGTGACAGTCCATAAGGTCACAAAGACTCAGACAACTGAAGTGACTCAGCATGCACATAAAGTTGTACCATTTAGTGGGTTTTAGTATATTTCAAAGTTGTACATCCATCACTACAATCTAATTCCAGAACATTTCATCATTCCAAAAAGAAACGATATCCATCAGCAGCCTCTCTTTTTAATTCCCGTTCCCCAACTCCTGGCAATCACCATTCTACTTTTTATTTCTATAGGTTTGCCTATTCTGGACATTTCACATAAATGGAATCATGCAGTATTTGGCCATTGTGTCTGGCTTCTTTAATATATTTAAGGCTCATCCGTACTGTAACATGTATCAGTACTTCATTCTTCCTCATTGATGAGTAATATTGCATTGTTTGGATATACCACATTTTCTTATCCATTCATTAGCTGATTGACATTTGAGTTATTTCTACTTTTTGGCCAAATATGTTCATAATACTATAAACATTCAATGTACATGTTTGGTGTGGATGTATGTTTTCAGTTCTCTTGGATATCTATCTAGGAGTGAAATTGCAAGATCATATTGTATTTTGTGTTTAACTTTTTGAGGAACTGTCTTACTGTTTTCCAAAGTGGCTGCATAATTTTATATTTCCACCAGCAACATATGAGGGTTTCAACTTTTCCACATCCTCCCTTGCACTTGTTGTTTAGCTTTTTGATGATAGCTACTCTAGTAGATGAAAAATGTATCATTGTGCTTTTGATTTTCATTCCCCTAATAATTGATGATATTGGGCATTTTTTATATGTATTTTGGTCATTTGTGTATCTTCTTTGGAGAAACATTAATAGCAAAATGATTTGACCATTTTTCAGTTGGATTGGATTTTATTGCCAAGTTATGAGTTTTTTATTCTCTATACAAGTCCCATGTTAGATACCTGATTTGTCAAATTTTTCTCCCATTCTGTGGGCTTATCTTTCACTTTCTTGATACCAGCATTTGAAACGTGGAAGTTTTAAATTTTCAGGGAATCCAGTTTATCTATTTTTCCTTTTGTTGCTTGTTCATTTGGTGTCATGTTTAAGGAGTTATTGCTTTACCTCAAATCACAAATAATTTTATGTCTATGTTTTCTTCAAGGAGTTGTATAATCTTGCCTATTAAATTTGGGTCTTTGCACCATTTTGACTTAACTTTTGTGTATGGTGTGAAATAGGCTCCAAATTCATTCAGTTGCTTGTTGTAGTGCCATTGGTTGAAAAGATTATTCTTCTCCACTGAATTCTCTCCCCTTATTGAGAATCAATTGACTGTAGGCATATGAGATTACTTCTGGTCTCTTAACTCTATTCTCTTGCTCTATATGTCTATCCTTATGTCAGCAGCACACTGTCTTGATTACTGAAGCTTTGTAGTAAGCTTTGAAGTCAGGAATTTCTAGTCTTGTCTGCTTTATTGTTTTCTAAAAATTGTTTTGGCTATTGTGAGTCCCTGGCATTTCTATATGAATTTTAGGATCAGTTTGTCAATTTCTGTGAACAAGGCATGAAGCTCTATAGGTATTGCATTGAATCTGTAGATTAATTTGGAGCAAACTGTCATCTTAATAATAGCGTCTTCCTCTCTATGCACGTATAATGTCTTTTCATTTACATCTTCTTTAATTTTTTCCAGTGATGATGTGTTTACATACAAAGTAATGTGTTTATACATCTTGCACGTTTTTGTTAAATTTACTCTCAAGTATTTTATTTCTTTTGATGTTATTATAAATGGAATAATTTCTTTAATTTCATTTTTGGATTGTTCATTGCTACTGCGTAGAAATGCAATTGATTTTTTATATATTGGTCTTATATTTTGCAACCTTGTAGAATTCTTTTATTAGTTCTGATAGTTTTATTGTGGATTCCTTAGGATTTTCTATGTTCAAGAGCATGCCATCTGTGAAAAGAGATAGATTAACTTCTTTCTTTCCAATCTTTATCATGTCTTTTATTAGAAGGCTTTTAAAAAAATGTTTTAAATTATTTATTTATTTGGCTGCATTGGGTCTTAGTTGCAGCATGTGGGGTCTAGTTTCCAGACCAGGGATAGAACGCCAGCCCCCTGCATTGGGAGCATGGAGTCCTAGCCACTGGACTATCAGGAAAGTCCCAGGAGGCTCTTTTTAAAACCAGTCTTGCTCGCACTATCCTCCCCTCTGCCATCACTGCTCTGTCTCCTCTGAAGCTGTTGCCCTCTCTTAGGATCACCTAGCACAGCAAACTTCCCTGATAGTTCAGTTGGTAAAGAACCCACCTGCAACGCAGGAGACCCCAGTTCGTTTCCTGGATTGGGAATATCTGCTGGAGAAAGAATGGGCTACCCACTCCAATATTCTTGGGCCTCCCTTGTGGCACAGCAGCTAAAGAATCTGCCTGCAATGCTGGAGACCTGGGTTCGATCCCTGGGTTTGGAAGATCCCCTGGAGAAGGGAAAGGCTACCCACTCCAGTATTCTGGCCTGGAGAATTCCATGGACTGCATAGTCCATGGGGTTGCAAAGAGTCGAACATGACTGAGCTACTTTTACTTTCAGCACAGCAAACAACTTTAAATTTGCTATCAGGCATCACAGTCCTAAAGACCATTAACCATCTCCCTATGGGGATTTCTCCCTGGCCAATTTTCTCTTCTAAAGGCCCCAATACCCAGGCATCTTCTTGAGCCTCCTTCTCTTTCTAGGTTGCCCTCATATTTCTTCCATTTTTAATCATCTCAACACCCTTATCTTCTCTTTCTGGGATACCCTCAAAATCTTCTTCACCTCATCATGCAGAACAGTTAAATTCTCATTGTCTCACACACTCCCATTCACTTACTCAGGTGCCTACAATAACAGCAAAAACATTTTAAAATCAACTAAAACCAACCCCCAAATAAAAACACCCCATTAAATTATGTCTAAGCATAGAGCTTCCCAAGTGGCTCATTGGTAAAGAATCCTCCTGCCAATGAAGAAGACACATGTTTGATCCCTGGGTTGGGAAGATATCCTGGAGGAGGAAATGGCACCCCACTCCAATATTCTTGCTGAGAGAATCCCATGAACATGGGATCTTGATGGACTACAGTCCACAGGGATGGAAAGAGTCGGACACGACTGAACATCTGAATCAAGGCTTTTCCTAAACTAAAGGATTGTCTCTCTGGATGGGAAATTTTGTTTCTCCCCAAGAAGTCACAAATAGCTGCCCTCAGTTTTGCTGATGGATAGTAGTCCTTCCCTTCCTACTACCAGAGGAATGAGATCCAGCTCTTTCTGTTTGGAGAGGCTCTAGTTTGATAAGAGAATCATTGTGTGAGAAATCAGAATATCCCTAGATTGCCAGGCCTTGCACTGGGAGTCTGAAGGTGCCCGTCTCCAAAGAAGCAGACTGATAGGGAGTGGTGTGAGTCTGCAGGTTATAGAACAAAGAGTGTACCCACCACCCAGTTCTACAAGGATCAATTCATTAGCTACTGTATCACTGACATTCAGTACATCCTGAAAGGGATTCAGAAAGGGAAAAAAAACAGGATGAAGCATCCCATATTTTGGGTATATGAGCTCCTAGACAGTTAAAATGTGTATCTAAGGAAGAATTTCAGTGACGCTAGGCTCTTGCATCTTCCCATATATAGATAAGCACTAAAATCATTAACTTGAAATATCTGTGTTTTTCGGTGATTAACAGTAATCTTTTACCAAGATGTATCCTTGACTACATGTAATTCCCAGCCAAAAAAAAAAATTCATATGCTTCCTGGCTCCTCCCCTAGCTCTTTGAAGCAGTTCCTCAGAGCTGAGAGCTAGAGCCCTCAGTAAGGTTCTCAGAGTAAACTGCAAGTCACAGCTTTCACGTGCACTTTGTTTCAGTCAACAACAGCATAACTCAGATCCCTTGAGTGTTATGAGATGGGGAATTCAGGAGTGCCCTGTGGGGGGGGTTTTCCTCTCAGGTCCTGGGCAGAGAAAGTAAAAGTTAATATTGATAAAGTAGTTAGGAGTTTGGACTCTGGAGCCTGACTGCTTGGGTTCAAATCCCAGCCCTGCCACTTACTAATTACTAAACCTTTGCTGTAATCCATCTTATATTAAGTTCTCTTATTCATACTTAATTTTTTTAATCTGTAAAATGAGGATAATATTAAGATAATAATCTTCCTCATAGGATTGTTATGAGAATTAAATGAGCTAATATATGTAAAGTTCTTAACACAGTTCTTGGCATGTAACTAAGAAAGTGTTAAACAATAGCTGCAAGAACAATGATGCCGTGATGTGTGTGAGGTCTTCTCTGCTAGACTGTGAGTTTCTAGATAGGAAGAGACTGTGTCTAGGTAGGCTACCTGATGCGAAGAGCCAACTCACTGGCAGACCCTGATGCTGGGAAAGATAGAAGGCAGGAGGAGAAGGGAGAAGGGGACAACAGAAGATGAGATGGTTGGATGGCATCACTAACTCCATGGACATGAGTTTGAGCAAGCTCTGGGAGATGGTGAAGGACAGGGAAGCCTGGCGTGCTGCAGTTCATGGGGTCGCAA
Source organism: Giraffa tippelskirchi (assembly GCF_054371585.1). Classification (NCBI taxonomy): domain Eukaryota; kingdom Metazoa; phylum Chordata; class Mammalia; order Artiodactyla; family Giraffidae; genus Giraffa; species Giraffa tippelskirchi. The sequence goes on along the minus strand of NC_137281.1, from coordinate 138,627,534 downwards.
AGAGTTGGATATGACTGAGCGACTGAACAACAACAATGAGAGACTGTGTCTTACAAAATTTTGCATCTAGCATCAGTGGCTGGCACATGACAAAGTCCTTCATCAAATGTCTGTTACTTGATGGAATCAATGAAATTTTTAGATCTGCTCAGAGGGCGATCCCTTATTAGGCGACAGATCAAAAGGAGACATTATCAAGCACCTTTGTGAGCATCCTTGGGGGATGTGTTCTCACTTGGGAGAGTGTGTGGATGAAATGGTACAGAGATTTAAATTTCAGAAGTTAAAGAAGATGCTATAATTTAGAAAGATTTATCCAGAGAAAAAAGAAAAACATTAAACAATGTAAGAATAAAGGTTTTTATTTGAGGGGAAGGAGATTCTGTAATAGTCAGATGAAAAAAGTTGTACTAGAATAGGTATTGGCAAACTTTTTCTGTAAAAGGCCAGATAGAAAATATTTCAGGCTTTGGGGGTCATGCAGTCTCTGTTGCCACTGCTTAACTCTTGCTGTAGAGTGAAGCAGATAGAGACAATATGTAAATCAACGGGCCTGGGCTGTATTCCAAGAAAGCTTCATTTACAAAAATAAAAGGTGGACTGGACTGGTCACTGGGCTGTAGTCTGTTGACCTCAGCTCTAGGACAATGTCAGGAATTATTGAATAAAGGACTATCAGTGGGACTGTGACAGCTGGAGAGGCAACCTTTACAGAATTGTTTCTGAGAGAAGAGAATGGCCACCGAGTATGCTGGGGAATACTTCTGCCATATGTGTAGCTACAGGGAGCACTTAATACGACCACTTCAGTCTTAAATGTGGCAATTACGGAGAAGAGTGGACAGAAAACATGCAATACCATAACATTTTCTTTTGATAAGAAAGGGCACTTCAATTGAATTGAAACTCATTTATATTAAGGATAGAGAGAACAGATAATCCAAAATAGAGACTCCTTAATTAACTTCATTTTATCTGCAGAATGGATTTTATATCTCTGTTAAGGAGGAGACGTGTGATCTGGGAATTCATAGAATTTCAAGAATAATAATGAAGCCAAACTTGAAAAGGTCTCTAGACTGCCGCTTCAGCCCCTCCAACTCCTTCTCCCTGCTGTGCTGTGCTTAGTCACTCAGTCATGTCTGACTCTTTGTGACCCTATGGACTGTAGCCCGCCAGGATCCCCCTGTCCATGGGGATTCTCCAGACAGGAATACTGGAGTGGGTTGCCATGCCCTTCCCCAGGCGATCTTCCCAACCCAGGGATAGTACCCAGGTCTCCAGCGTTGCAGGCAGATTCCTTACCGTCTGAGCCAGCAGGGAAGCCCAAGAATACTGGAGTGGGTAGCCTATCCTAGGGGATCTTCCCGACCCAGGAATCGAACCGGGGTCTCCTGCATTACAGGCAGATTCTTTACCAGCTGAGCTACCAGGGAAGCCCCTAACTTCTCCTCTGGCGGGGATGGGACTGACTCAAAATGAAGGTGGTTCATCGGACAGCTGAGAAGAATAGCCTCCCCTGGACCACAAGTCTGTTTTAGAACTCGTAACCTATCAACCACCCTGGAAACCATTTTCTCTTGTTCCTGAACAGAATTTTCTTTCTATTCGACTCCTCCCTGGCAAAGAATGAAGAGGGTCTAGACCATCTTATAGAGGCAAGCTCTTACTTCCTCACAATTCGATTCCATAGACTATCCCTACTGCACTTTGAATGAAGAAGCTGAGAATATTTGGTTTTAGCTCTAAAAATAGTCAGTTCTGATATATTAATTTCCTAACCATTGGAGTCTCCAGTGGGGTTGCTGTTTGCTGGATCACAGAAGAGATACACCTTCAGCCTGCTGTATAATTATCTCAGAAATTATAAAGGCAATAAATGCATGATTGCTTTTTTATTAATACATTAAAGCAGAGATGCATAACTGGCACTTTAATGATCTAGTGGCAGCAAACTAGTAATAATGTGATTACAAAATGACAATTACTTTTGGCAATTAATTGGCATCACCTTTTACCAGCTCTTTTCAATACATTGCTGGGGACTCTCGTTCCAGTAAGGAATGGATCATTCCAAGCCTGAATGGGAGCTATGGGGAAGAGTTAAGTTAATTACTTAACAAAACAAGTGGTTGATCTTTATATTCTTGATCAATGGGTCTTTGGGGTTTAATAACAGCAGCAACACGCTATACCTTTTCCCCTGAATAATGCCCAAATGATGTATAAACTTTTTGTAATGTAATTACCACCCATAAATCACTTAGTTTCTGAAATATGGTGGCTTCTGATGGAATGAGATTGCTTTTTCAAAATCTCATTAGTTTAAGAAGGAAAGGAGAAAAATCTTGCCTCTAATAGGAAGGCAGGTAAAAATGGAAGGTGATTTCATCGTGTGTTACATGCAGACTGGTTGAGAAAAACAAAAATACCTCATATCTCTTATGAGGGAAAAAAAGACATAATGTTGCAAAATGCTTTTATAGACACAATTAATCCTCAGAGCTGTGTTTTGGTAGTTGTGGGTTTATATGAATTGTTCTAGAAAAAGTCCCCAAATGGAAACCTAGTGGTTTATATCAATGAGGTGAAATTTCTGTTGCCTTTCTATATTTGTTGAGGCATTTGACCTGTTTTTAATAGTTTGAAAAATGTTACTATGCAGCATACCAAAAAATATTCTTCCAGTGTTTTGATTAAATAGTTTTAATTATTGACAGTTAAAGCTTATTTTGAAATTGGTCATTTTGATATTACCCTATCTGTTGCTAACTTAAAACTATACATTAAGCCTCTATTGAATTTCACTACATGCCTCCTGTTCTCTCCGAAAACTGAATAATGAGCTTAAGCATCTCTCAATAATGAGAGCAGACACTGTATTGACTGATTTCTAACTGCTCAGCTCTATCTTTGATTTTTTTTTTTTGTATACAACTCAGAGTCTCTAAACAGTTCTTGCTGCATTTTAATATCTAGCACTAGAAACTGTATTATAAGGCAACTGAGAACACTGGCAGAGTGAGAGCTGAAATTGAGGTCACCCCAAAGGATCTTCAAATCTTTATATGAAAAAGGCCATTTTGCAGGGCCAAAGAGATGGTTAAGTGACAGCCACATGGTGCAAACCTGGGGACACTCATATCTGGGATTCCAGTTCTAAGTACCCAGTCAGTGCATAAAATCACTCCTTTATGTTTTCAAGTTTTGGATGCAGAGTGAATATTTATGACTCCGGAGATATACACGGCACTCATTCCTTTATGTTTTTGTACATCCCACAATTATTTATTAAATGTCTGTTGTGTCCCAGGCACTGTATTAACTACTGGGCAGATAGAAGTGAACAAAGCAGCTACGGTCTTTACTTTCATAGGGAACACAGCAGAAAGGAGACGGCAGTCCCATATTGTTCTGTTTATAAGCAAACTTTAATCCAGATGGAATTGATTGCTTTTTCTCTTTCTTTCCAGTCTTCTCTTCCCCTATTTTTAATTTCCATTTGCTCCACCTCCTCGCTTCCTTTCTATCTCTTACCCATGAAAGTAATTCTCAGTGTAAGACAGATTTGATATCATTCAGTTTCTTAGATAATGTTAACTTGGGGATGTGAGATAGCAAAGTCCTGGGGGCCAGCTATGTTTTCTATCTAATTCACATTCCTTTTTTTGATAGTTTGAGGTTTTCTGGCAGTATCGAACATCCCCAGGAGGAATGTTAGTATTTAAGAATACCTTTTGCTAGTTCCCATTCTCCTTGTCTTCGTTTACTTTTAACAAGGGAGATATAGAAAGAAAGGCCAATATCTATTCCGTTGAATAACTACTATTTTTTGAAGTCCTACTGTGTGCCATGTACTCTCTGTGCTTGTGGTGGTTGTTTAGTCCCTAAGTCGTGTCCAACTCTTGCTACCCCCTGGACTATAGCCCACCAGGCTCCCCTGTCCATGGGGTTTCCCAAGCAAGAATACTGGAGTGGGTTGCCATTTTCTTCTCCAGGGGATCTTCCCTACTCAGGGACTGAACTTGCGTCTCATGCATTGCAGGTGGATTCTTTACTACTGAACCACCAGGGATTCCCTGTACTTTCTGTAGATAATCTCTAATTTCTCAAAGGGAACTTTTGAGAGAGCATTGTTACTAGATGAAGAAGTTGAAGCTGAGTGAGGTTTGGTAAATTTTTTAGGGACATGCAAATTGCAAGTGAAGGAGCTGGGATTTGAACTCATCACCATGAGAATACAAAGCCCTCAGCACCCTCACCAGTTACAGGGGCTTCTAGAGTCTGTAAGTGTCCTTGAGTCCACAGCTTGATAATTTGGATTCTTCTCTGTTTTCTTCAAGTAAAGATATAAATGGTAGATGCCTCTCCTTTCCCCCTGTCTATAATACTGAATTAACTACCTTTTTGGATCAGATGATCAGCCTGGTGATTTTGATTTGGTCTTAATCCTAGAAAGAACCCCCTGGAGAAGCCATGGGCAGAGGAGTCCTGGTGGGCTATGGTCCACGGGGTCACAAAGAGTAAGACACAACTGAGCAACTAACACACAACATACACTAGACAGAACTGGTTCCAATCATGGTATAAAGTCTGGCCATGTCTTTCAACCTGTGAAGAAAAATGAAAAATTTATTTCCTCTCTTTCTGGGACACTGAGAGAGTTGACCCTATCGTTAAAGGAACATGGGGCCTTTATATTAATAGATTCTATTTTCACATAGCATTAGCAGCCATCTTTTGAAGGTAGAAAGGTAGAAAAAGTGGAGTACTAAGGCATAACCAAATTAATTTCATATCACTCTGGAGTTAGTGATTAGTTTTGAGATTAATAAAGATTGTTTTGCTGGGGTTATCACATACAGAAGAAAATATATTTAACAGAAAAATGGTGTTGGCTGCACTGATGTCTTTTGAAGTTTTACTATCATTCAGTGTTTCTTAGAAGGTAGTCATAGGGCATTTGTAAATAAATATCACTAGCTGCACATTTTACTTAATTTTAGGAACATTATTTGCTTACCGTGAAAATGAAGGTTTTGAAGTCTACTCAGCCAGTAAACTGCATTTGTAGCTGAATAAAAGCTTTTAACTCTTGATATGATGCCTTTGGTTGTTTTTATGCCTGTTTGCAATGACTTCACTTAAGATCCATGCATAGCAAAGCCTAGTGTCAGTAGATAAGGTTTTTCAGGAGTTAGAATTAATTGCAGGGGTCTAGGTGAGACATGGTGTTCATTTGCTTCAACGTTTGTCTGGAAGCTCAAGGTTATATGCCTGAAACTGCTTATAGTCAAAGCTATTAAAAATGGTGGCTCACACTATGCATGCTGAAAAAGCTGCATCCGTTTTTAATATACTCGGAATATAAGAAGATTTCATTCATTCACTTATTCATTCATTTTTCAACAGTGATTCATTGAATGCTTATAATGTAGTAGGTGCTAGGATAGAGATGAAGCAGAAGAAAACAAAACAGTTCTGATTCTTGCCTTTGAGTGAAGAAGATAGAAATTTAAAAACTAAAAGAATAATATAGACTTGCAAATTATGATGAGAATTCTGAAAGGAAGTATAAGGTTCAGAGAAAGGAAACCATAGGGTGGTCAGGTTGCACAGTGAGAAGTGAGGAGACAAACAACATTAAGGGAAGCAATGCTGAAGAGGGGACCAGCTCAGCAAACGCAAGGAACTTAAAGAGGCCAGCTTGACGCAATGAGTGAGGGGGAAATTGATGCTAGGATGAGGCTTGGAGGTAGGAAGAGTCTGGTAAGAATTTGTTTTCTTTTTTTCACTCAGCCACCTTAGGGAGTTGTTAAACAGGCAGTGATGTAATTTCAATGGTACTTCAGGAATATCATTCTGTTTGCAATGCAGCTTCGGATAATGGTTCGGATGGGGCAGGAATAAAAACAGGGAGAGCAGCTGTAAGTCTATGGTAGAAATCCAGGTGAGAGATGGTAGTATTCCAGAGTGGTAAAGAAAGAGATGAAAAACAGAGCATGAACTCTGGAAATATTTGGAAGTAGACTCAATAGGTTGACAATGGATTGGGTATGAGGTGGGAGAAGACAGAGAGATGAAATTTGAAATAACAACTTTCAAGTGTTTGGCTTTAGCAGTTGGATGGATGAAGATGTCCTTTTACTGAGATGGGGAAGAGTCAAACAAGAGTGACTTTGGAGCAGATGATTAAGGACTTAAGTTTTATTTTAGGTTTTTGTAGATACTCTTTATCAGATGAAAGATGTTAATTTCTTTTTCTAGTTTGCTACCAGTTTTTTTTTTTTTAAATCATATGTGTTGAATTTTATGAACTTTTTTCTGCATCTATTGAAATGGTCACAGGATTCTCTCTTTTATTAACGGAGCAGATTGCCTGGAATGATTTCTTGAATGTTGAAACAACTTCGCAATTTTTGCATTTCCAGTTTGGTTGTGATGTATAATCTTTCTCACACATTGCCAGATTTGATTTGCTAGAATTTGCTTAGAATTTTTTTTTTTTTTAAATCAAGGTCATAAGCGAGCTGGGCTCCTAATATTCCTTTATTGTAATATCCTTGCCAGTTTTTGTATCAGGATTATTCTGGCCTTAAAAAATGACCTGAGTGGTAAACTAAATGGGAAGAAAATCCAAAAAAAGAGAGGGAGGATATATGCAAACATATAGCTGATTCACTTTGCTGTATAGCAGAAACTAACACAATATTGTAAAGCAAATATATTCCAGTAGAAAAAAAAAAAGAGGGATTTTAAAATTCTTCTCCAAAAATAAAGAACTGAGGAGTATTCTCTTTTCTGGAAGAATATGTGGAAAAATTGGCATTGGTTCTTCTTGACATATTTTGTAGAATTCACAGCAAAGCCATCTAGGTCTATAGGTTTCTTTATGCAAACGGTTTTAAATAGTGAATTATTTTATTTTAAATTACTTTTATTTTTGCTAAATTGTGTGTGTGTGTGTTTTATGGAATATATCATCTAATTCATCTAAATTTTCAAGTGTACTGGCATGTAATTAAAAATATCTTATTATTGTTATTTCATTGTTTGTAGGATATATAGTGATACCCTTTTTCATCCCTGATGTGAATCAGTTGTGCCTTTTTTGGGAAGGAGTTTATCACCTTACTATTAAATTTTTTCAGCAAACCTACTGTTTGCTTGGATGATCCCCACTACTATTCTGTGTTCTTTCTCATTAGTTTTCTTATCTCTCTCATTTCTTCTTTCTCATTTCTTTTTTTTTTCTAACTTTTTGAAGTAGATACTTAGTGTACTGATGTTCAGTTTTTCTCCTTTTCTGTTATATGTCTATAGGGCTATAAATGTTCATATAAGTATGATTTAAATATGTATTAAAAAATCCTCGGGTTGGTATTGGTTATTTAATTTCCTTTGTGATTTCTTTTCTGGCCCATAGATATTTAGAAATTTACTTCTTAATTTCCAAATTGAGGGATTTTTCTACTTTTCAGCTTAATTCCACTGAAACCAAAGAACATATTCTGATATGATTTTGATTTTGAAATATGTTGAGATTTGCTTTATGACTCTGAATAAGGCAATTTTGGCAAATGTTCTGTGTGTCCTTGAAAAGAAGGTATATTCTGCAGTTGTTAGGTATAGTGTTAGACAAATATGTCCACTGGGGAAAGTTTGTATTGTTTAGATCTTTTGTGTTCCTACTGAATTTTTTGACTGCTTATTCTAGCTGTGAGATAGGCCTGTTAATCTCTTTCAGTGTAATTGTGGATTTGCAGACTTCTCTTTTTTGCTTTATATGTTTTGAAGCTATGTTCCAAGGAATAAGCAAATGTAGGATTGTTGTATCTTCCTGGTGTATTAGCCTCTTTATTATTATTCAATGTCCTTTAACTCTAATAATGGTTCTTGTTCTAAAGTCTTATCTGATAGTAGTGTAGCTATTGTACTTTCTTTTGTTTAGTATTTTCATAGTATACCTTTCTTATCCTCTTGCTTTCGACCATCATTATTATATTTGTGTGTCTTTAAGCAGTGTGTATATACATATATATATATACATATACATATGTACATATACATATGTGTGTGTGCTTAGTGGCTCGGTCATGTCTGACTCTTTGTGACCCCTTGGACTGTAGCCCGCCAGACTCCTCTGTCTATGGAGATTCTCCAGGCAAGAATACTGGAGTGGGTTGCCATGCCCTCCTCCATCTTCCCAAGCCAGGGATTGAACCCAGGTCTCTGGCATTGCAGGCAGATTCTTTACCATTTGAGCCACCAGGGAAACCAATATATGTATATGTGTGTGTATATATATATATACATATATATACACATATATATATGTATATATATATCTATATATATGTGTGTGTATATATATGTGTATATATATATGTTTGAATCCATCCTACTAATCTCTTTTAATTGAAGTATTTAGTTCATTTACATTGAAGATAATTACTGATACATGTGAGGCTAAATTTACCATCTTAGTATTTGCTTTTTATTTGTTTCACCTATTTTATATTTTTTAAAATCTTTTTATGTCTCCTTTGTTTTAGATTATTTTATATTATGCCAAGTTAAACATTATTTTACTATTCTTTTATTGGTTATTCTAGAGATTATATTATATATCCTTAGCTTATCAAAGCCTAATGCCAATTCATACTTTTTCCTAATACTAAATACAGTTGACACCTGAACAACACAGGGGTTAGGGGTGTAAACCCCCTATGCAGCAAACAATCCAAGTATAACTTATAGTCAGCCATCCTTATATGCAGTTCCATATCCATGGATTCAACCAACTGCTGATTGTAAAATATTCTAGCACATACTTATTGAAAAAAGGCTGTTTTTAAGTGGGCCCTTGCAGTTCTAACCCGCGTTGTCCAAGGGTCAACTGTAACACAACAATCTTAGACTAGTGCTACTCTCAGAGGATGGTTCTTGAATTGGCAATGGTCTGTGGTCTGTGATGGTTGATCTTGTGTGCCAACCTGCGGAGGACTCTGCATCTAGATATTTGGTAAAACACCAGTCTCAGTTCAGTTCAGTCGCTCAGTCGTGTCCGACTCTTTGTGACCCCATGAATCGCAGCACGCCAGGCCTCCATGTCCATCACCAACTCCTGGAGTTTACCCAAACCCATGTCCATCGAGTCGGTGATGCCATCCAACCATCTCATCCTCTGTCGTCCCCTTCTCCTCCTGCCCCCAATCCTTCCCAGCATTAGGGTCTTTTCCAATGAGTCAGCTCTTCACATCAGGTGGCCAAAGTATTGGAGTTTCAGCTTCAACATCAGTCCTTCCAATGAACACCCAGGACTGACCTCCTTTAGGATGGACTGGTTGGATCTCCTTGCAGTCCAAGGGACTCTCAAGAGTCTTCTCCAACACCACAGTTCAAAAGCATCAATTCTTGAAAGAGACGCGTGTACCCCAATGTTCATCGCAGCACTGTTTACAACAGCCAGGACATGGAAGCAACCTAGATGTCCATCAGCAGACGAATGGATAAGGAAGCTGTGGTACATATACACAATGGAATATTACTCAGCCATTAAAAAAATACATTTGAATCGGTTCTATTGAGATGGATGAAACTGGAGCCCATTATACAGAGTGAAGTAAGCCAGAAAGAAAAACACCAATACAGTATACTAATGCATATATATGGAATTTGAAAGATGGTAACAATAACCCTATATGCGAGACAGAATAAGAGACACAGATGCATAGAACAGTCTTATGGACTCTGAGGGAGAAGGTGAGGGTGGGACGTTCTGGGAGAATAGCATTGAAACATGTATGTTATCGTATGTGAAACAGAACACTATTCTATGTTTGATGCATGAGACAAATGCTCAGGGCTGGGGCAATGGGATGACCCAGAGGGATGGGATGGGGAGGGAGGTGGGAGGGGGGTAAATAAAAATAAATAAATAAATAAATAAATAAAAAGTAAAAAAAAAAAAAAGCATCAATTCTTCGGCACTCAGCTCTCTTCACCATCCAACTCTCACATCCATACATGACCACTGGAAAACGCATAGCCTTGACTGGATGGACCTTTGTTGGCAAAGTAATGTCTCTGCTTTTAAATATGCTATCTAGGTTGGTCATAACCTTCCTTCCAAGGAGTAAACGTCTTTTAATTTCATGGCTGCAATCACCATCAGCAGTGATTTTGGAGCCCAAAAAAATAAAGTCTGACACTGTTTCCACTGTTTCCCCATCTATTTCCCATGAAGTGATGGGACCAGATGCCATGATCTTAGTTTTCTGAACGTTGAGCTTTAAGCCAACTTTTTCACTCTCCTCTTTCACTTTCATCAAGAGGCTCTTTAGTTCTTCTTCACTTTCTGCCATAAGGGTGGTGTCATCCGCATACCTGAGGTTATTGATATTTCTCCCGGCAATCTTGATTCCAGCTTGTGTTTCTTCCAGCCCAGCGTTTCTCATGATGTACTCTGCCTATAAGTTAAATAAGCAGGGTGACAGTATACAGCCTTGATGTACTCCTTTTCCTATTTGGAACCAGTCTGTTGTCCCATGTCCAGTTCTAACTGTTGCTTCCTGACCGGCATACAGGTTTCTCAAGAGACAGGTCAGATGGTCTGGTAGTCCCATCTCTTGAAGAATTTTCCACAGTTTATTGTGATCCACACAGTCAAAGGCTTTGGCATAGTCAATAAAGCAGAAATAGATGTTTTTCTGGAACTCTCTTGCTTTTTCGATGATCCAGTGGATGTTGGCAATTTGATCTCTGGTTCCTCTGCCTTTTCTAAAACCAGCTTGAACATCTGGAAGTTCATGGTTCACGTATTGCTGAAGCCTTGCAAAAAAGATGTCCTTTTCATTATAGGGGACTGGAATGCAAAAGTAGGAAGTCAGGAAACACCTGGCATAACGGGCAAATTTGGCCTTGGAGTACAGAATGAAGCAGGGCAAAGGCTAATAGAGTTTTGCCGAGAGAACGCGCTGGTCATAGCAAACACCCTCTTCCAACACCACAAGAGAAGACTCTACACATGGACATCACCAGATGGTCAACACCGAAATCAGATTGATTATATTCTTTGCAGCCAAAGATGAAGAAGCTGTATACAGTCAGCCAAAACAAGACCGGGAGCAGACTGTGGCTCAGATCATGAACTCCTTATTGTCAAATTCAGACTTAAATTGAAGAAAGTAGGGAAAAACCACTAGACCATTCAAGTATGACCTAAATCAAATCCCTTATGATTATATAGTGGAAGTGACAAATAGATTTAAGGGACTAGATCTGATAGACAAGAGTGCCTGATGAACTATGGACAGAGGTTCGTGACATTGTATAGGAGACAGGGATCAAGACCATCCCCATGGAAAAGACATGCAAAAAAAGCAAAATGGCTGTCTGAGGAGGCCTTACAAATATCTGGAAAAAGAAGAGAAGTGAAAAGCAAAGGAGAAAAGGAAAGATATTCCCATCTGAATCCAGAGTTTCAAAGACTAGCAAGGAGAGATAAGAAAGCCTTCCTCAGCGATCAGTGCAAAGAAATAGAGGAAAACAACAGATTGGGAAAGACTAGAGATCTCTTCAAGAAAATTAGAGATACCAAGGGAACATTTCACGCAAAGATGGGCTCGATAAAGGACAGAAATGGTATGGACCTAACAGAAGCAGAAGATATTAAGAAGAGATGGCAAGAATACACATAAGAACTGTACAAAAAAGATCTTCACGACCCAGATAATCACGATGGTGTGGTCAGTCACCTAGAGCCAGACATCCTGGAATGTGAGGTCAAGTGGGCCTTAGAAAGCATCACTACGAACAAAGCTAGTGGAGGTGATGGAATTCCAGTTGAGCTATTTCAAATCCTCAAAGATGATGCTGTGAAAGTGCTGCACTCGATATGCCAGCAAATCTGGAAACGTCAGCAGTGGCCACAGGACTGGAAAAGGTCAGTTTTCATTCCAATCCCAAAGAAAGGCAATGCCGAAGAATGCTCAAACACCAGTCTAGATGTCACTATAAAAGAACTTTTAAGATAAATTTACAGTTCAGTCAGTAGACTTTAAGTAAAGCAAATCATCTTCCACAATGTGGGTGGGCCTCATCCAATTAGTTGAAGGCCTTAAGAGAAAAAGATTGCAGTCCCCTGAGGAAGAGGGAATTCTATCTCTTGACTGCCTTCCAACTTGAGCTGTAACATCAACTCCTCCCTGAGTCTCCTGCCTGCTGGCCTTCCCTGCAGTTTTCCTACTTTCCAACTCCACAGTTGCATGAGACTATTCCTTAAAATCTCTCTCTCTTTCTCTTCATACCCTACTGGTTCTGTTTCTCTGGATAACCCTGACTAATCAGGGTCCCAAATCAAATCCCAAAGCTTGGGGAATTGAAGAGGGTCCTTCCTCAGCAGGCTGCAAACTCTGATTTTTGTCCCCTTGCCCCATCACTTTGTTGAATACTCTGCTCAGTTTCTGTGCCTCTCAGCCACCTCTCTGTGAACTGAAAGATCTACCTGAGGAAAAAGTAGTCCCCATAGATAGGCTTGTTTCTCTGAGGTTCTTTCTTTTCTTGGATCTTGTCCTCATAATTATTCACTGCTGTGTTCCTTCTCTAAAGCTCTCAAACATAGGTAGAACTGTTTTTCCCAGCTTTCATAGCAGTTCTCGGTGAAAGAGGTTGATATGCTCTATCTAGTCCCATGTTACCAGAAGTGATTCTCCTGGAAGAGGTGGCTTACTGTCCTTGATCACAATCTGTGCGGGAAGTCACCTAGTTCCACATTACTGGAAGTGCAGGAAGTCTCAGATCTTTTTTTGAGGTCAAGACTTCGGGTTTGCTTTTGTTAAATTTGAGGAGCTTTGGAGACCTCTCGGGTAAGATAATTGCAAAGTGGTTGGATAAACAAATCCAGACTTCATGAATAAGAATCTCCATGGGGAAATATTTTTGGCACAGCAGTGTTAGAGATAACACTTCAAGTGACGAAATGAATGAGATCGCTCAGGAGACAGTCTAGAGAAAAGAAGAGGGGCTGGGGATGCATTTTTAGGAGCTCTAGCATTTGGAAGTTAGCTAGAGGAGGAAGTATGAGTGAAATACTGGGAAGAGGTTGTTGAAGGGGTAGGCAAATGCCCATGAGAGAGTATGATGTCAGAGACGCAGAGGAAAAAGAGAATTTAAAGAAGTAGAGAACGATCAAATATGATTTATTTGATGGAAAGTCTGACAATATAAGACCTAAAAAGTTCCTGGGCATTTGAGCCTCACAAATATACCGGAGACACTTGATGGATGGTGGTACTTGGGAAGTAGAGTGGGCGGACAGCCTCAGAAAGAGTGATGCAGGGCTGTGGGAGGCCTGCCCAGCAGCCATCACCCTGGTGGCTTTCAGTCTCTAATCTGATCATGAGCTCTGTGCTATCTCAATCTGAAAGACTTATTTGAAGCCTGAGCTCTGTCCTTTTGGCAAATAAGTTGGGTAATACCTGTCAAGGGCAAAAAAGGATGGTGGTGCTCGTGCTTCATCCTAACACTCATCAGTTCTTAGGGGAGCAAACCTGTAGTTCGTGTTCTCAACCAGAGCACAGCTGCACCTCCTAAGTCGAGCCTGCCTTGCTCAGCCCACAGAACTCCTTCTGACACTGGATATCTCCCCAGAATCAGGAGGCAGAGAAAATGCTGATTTCTCATCCTAGAGATGTGTGCTTTTTCACAGCAAGCCTGTACTGTTTGAGCTCAGTATAGCTGTCTTTACTTATTTTTCCAGAAGAAAATTTAGGCTAAAGGAGAACCTATTTCTATTTGTGAGTATTTCAGAATTGTAACAGTTAGGTACAGCACAAACCTCATTATGGTCTCCTTGTATTCCTAGGAAACATTAAACATTGGCAATGTGTTTGTATTTGTATGCTGAGTTTGATGACCAGACACACTGATGGTTTCTAGATGGTTTTCTTTGTTTAGCAAGGAAAACATTGACCCAAAAGCCCATTACCCTTGTGGGATAAGTGTGGAGTAAAATATAGGCTCTCACTCTGAGCCTATTGACTTGGAACCGTGTGCAAAATGAATTTAGTTATTTCTTTAATTTATCTGATTCACACCTGATGAGGCAAGCAAAGCCTGTGTGTCAGGCATGAAATTATGGCAAACTAGTTCAGGCAAAGTGAGAGTACTTCAGAGAGAAGCCATCCTGCTGCTTTGGGGAAAAGCTGTTTGGACACAGTTTAAAGCTGTGGTCTTTAATCAATGCAATCCTGGTCAAACTACCACTATTCATTTCGTGGGTCTCGATGGCTGTTAAAGAAAACTACTCATGTATGATACTATCTTCGTGAATGAAATCAAATGGTTTGCTGAGTGATTGGTAAGATGACCCAACCTGAAGTCTTTTAATTCTGTGTGATTGAGTCACTTAGTTTTTCTGATCATGATCCCTAAATGTAATGAAGGAATAACAGAATATTTGTCCTACCTATATCACAAGGTTGTGAAGATCAAATAGGATAATGTATGGAAAGCTTAGATAAAGATAGAACTCTGTTTGCTGAGATATAATCTCCTCTGTTTCAGAAATAATAAATGTAGCTTTACCTCCTGTCAATCACTGTGTTAGGAAGGCTTTTTGTGGGATCACTGCATTGTCCCAGTGTATCAGCATCCAGCACTCACAATCACCTAGGACTACCACAAATTCTTAGGAGACTTAACAGCAATGACAACAGCAAAAGACTAATATAAACAATGAGGAAAATAGAGCTTAAGCTGAAAAGGTCATCAATAATGTCCTGTAATTGATCATTTTACCAGTCCAGAAGGAAAAGTGTATTTTCATTGGCTGGTAATAGCTATAATAGACAATTCTGGCATCACCAACACCATAAAGCATAGGAGGGTGAGAGTAGGAAAAGGCTAGTGGAGAAGGGTTCTTTAGAGAAACAAAACCAATAATATATACACATGTATTCTAGTGGGGCTTCCCTGGTAGCTCAGCTGGTAAAAAATCCACCTGCAATGCAGGAGACCCCAGTTCGATTCCTGGGTTGGGAAGATCTGCTGGAGAAGGGATAGGCTACCTACTCCAGTATTCTTGGACTTCCCTGGTGGCTCAGCTGGTAAATAATCCGCCTGCAGTGCAGAAGACCTGGGTTTGATCCCTGGGTTGGGAATATCCCTTAGAGAAGGCTACCCACTCCAGTATTCTGGCCAAGAGAATTTCATGGACTGTATAGTCCATAGGGTCACAAAGAGTCAGACATGACTGACTGAGCGATATTCACTTCACTTCACTTCATTCTAATAGAGAGATTTATTTATTATAGGAATTGGTTTACATGATTATGGAGGCCAAGAGGCCATCTGTAAGCTGGAGAACCAAGAAAGCCTGTGGTGTAATTCAATTTGAATCCCCAAACCTGAGAACTAAGAAGTGAATAGTATAAGCCCTAGGTGAAATCCAAAGGCCCAAGAACCACGAGCACCAAAGTCCATGGTTGAAAGTGATAACAAAGGGCAATAATAAGCAGCTCAGATCAGTGCAGAAAGAAATTGTAAAGTTTTGTGATTCAGTCCAGGGATGGCAAGTACATAGTCATGTGGGGCAAATTTCCCATCTTTTATTCACAGCAGATGTTGCTAATAAATCACTGTATTCTTTCTGTTCAGTCAAGGCACCCGAGTGGCATGGCAGAGTGATTCACTTTCTCTGTAGGAAGGTGAAGGGTCTCACCTAGAGCCTTTGGGACCATGTATAGTGAGTGTAATATAAGTCATTAAATTATCTGAATGTCATCTAATGAGACGAGCAGAGCCAGTGGGTCAGGCTCAGAGATGAAGGAATGTGATCCTCAAAGAGTGGTCAAGATAGTGGTCTAAGTAGCTGCCACAACTCAGCTAGAATGGGCACAAGAGATGCAATCTATTTGCTAACCAGAGTTTTATTCAACCTTCTCATCTGACAGTCAGGAAACTGATGAGATAACTTGTTTAAGTCAATGCAGAGAGCCGACCAGGTCTAAAATTTAAATTTATTTTTCCCTAGTCGGAAACTCAAGACCCGTCTCAGTTTGGAGCTATTTAGCTGAAGACTCAGAGAAGGCAGTGGCACCCCACTCCAGTCCTCTTGCCTGGAAAATCCCATGGATGGAGGAGCCTGGTAGGCTACAGTCCATGGGGTCGCTAAGAGTCGGATACAACTGAGTGACTTCACTTTCCCTTTTCCCTTTCATGCACTGGAGAAGGAAATGGCAACCCACTGCAGTATCCTTGCCTGGAGAATCCCAGGGACAGTGGAGCCTGGTGGGCTGCCATCTATGGGGTCGCACAGAGTCGGACACGACTGAAGCGACTTAGCAGTAGCAGCAGCTGAAGACTGATTCCTGGAATGGTTGGGCAAAGTAGAGAAAGGAACAATTTTAGATTTTAGGGTTTAAGTCAATGGATCTTGAGCCAGGGCTTTGAAGTTTAGTGTATTAGTGTGCTTGAGCAGCTGTAACAAAGTACCACAAACTGTGTGGCTTAATTGATTGTTCTGGAGGTTAGAAGTCTGAGCTTAAGGTGTCAGCAGGGTTGGTTTCTTTTGAGGACTTGGAGAGAAATTATTCCATACTTTCCTGCCCCCCACACCCCACCTGCCCCCACCCCACCCCCAGCTTCTGCTGGCTTGCTGGCAATTTTTGTTGTTTCTTGGCTTGTAGACACATCATCCTGCTCTCTGCCTTCGTGTTTACATGGCATTTCTTTCTGTGTGCATGTGGCTATCCCTGTGTCCAAATTTCCCCCTTTAATAAGGATGCAATATACTGGATTAGGGATTACCCTAATAACTTCATTTTAACTTCATCAGTTACAAAAACTTCACATTCTGAAGTCCTAGGGGTTAGGACTTCAACCTATGAATTTGAGGGACACAATTTAACTGATAATGTGTAGTTCAGTTTTCCCTAAGTATCAGATCTCTGGCTATAGGAGCTAGCTTGATTTTAGTCTAAAAGCTCTCTTAATGTAGTCATGTTTAACAATAGGGTTAATTCTTCAAGAGGTTGCCAGTAATAGACCATGCAGATGAATTCATAAACCATCACTAGTTCTGTGTTTATTGTATCATGAAGATGTTCAACATCATGTTACTGTGGTTAAGTAGTAGAGGGAGTGGCCAGGTGGAGGTGATACCGTGTAGCAGAGAATGAAACTTCAGAGTGAGGTGATGCTACCCTGCTACTAGTTAGAGGGACAGACCAAAGACAGCCACAGCTTGGGGAGCTGGCAGATACCTGTGGACAAGGTTCCTCTATACATAAAGATCTAAAGATACAGCTATGAATCAGGAGATGCCTGGAAACTATCATGTTCTCTGCCACTGAACAGAACACAGAGGTGTGTGAGATGGGCAAAGCTCTCTGCTGCCTGAGAGCCCTGTTTCTCAAGAAAAGCAGTGACATTTGTGTTTGGTGCCCATTCTATGCTTCCCATCTTTTCTTCCTAGTTACCCTATGCTATGGAGACCCCACGCCTGCCAGGCTCCTCTGTCCATGGAATTCTTCAGGCAGGGAGACCAGAGTGGGTTGCCATTTCCTTCTCCAGGGGATCTTCCTAACCAGGGATCAAACCCAGGTCTCCTGCACTGCAGGCACATTCCTTACCGTCTGAGCCACTGGGGAAGCCTGCTATGGAGGTAATTCCTTTCCAACTTCCTAAAACACATGTTTTGGAAGACATGTGTCTTCCAAATGTTCTGTCCCTCTTCCTCCTGTAGCAAACTATTCTTAAGTGAAGATTTAAAATATATTAATTCACATTTAGATGTGATTGACTGATAAGAGTTTAAAGTGGGCTCTGTCTTGAATGATTTGGAAGTGATTGTCCAGGCCTTAAATTAGAGGAATGAAGCTCTAAATCTAGAAATATGGATCATCCAGTCCTAAATGGCACCTCTTTTATTAGCTAATCAGTTCCTAAATTAAAATGCCAGTGTTCATTTATCCTCTAGAATTGTCAGTGATCTAGGAATTTGCTGATTACATTAGCAATTTTTCTTTAATTCTAGGAAGATGCAAAATAGAACATTGCAAAGATATGAACCTGCACATGTTTGCCTTGCTTAAATCATCTACATTTTGCTGAGTCTCACCTGATTTATCTGGAATTTGGTAGCACAGGACTTGCTCTTCAGTTTTATCAGAGCTTCCTCTCTTTTCAGCTCCCTTAAAAGTATAAAATCCAGTCTTTTTTTTTTTTTTCTTGGCAATAAGACAGGTACTGCTCTTTCTGTCATGGTTTTCTTGATGGTGCTAAATAGTGCAGAATCACTTTAAAAGAAGGGTTACCCCTACTTCTTTCAAGAATGAATATCACCAGCCTTATGTTTCCTTTGTCTCTCCTCATTCTCCCTCAGTTTGTTGTCTAATTCAATCAAAGAGAAAGGGTTTAGATATTTTGGTAGGTGTAGGTATTGGTATAGACATAGATGCATGTGTGCATGCATCAGTCACTCCGTCATGCCTGACTCTTTGCGACCCCATGCACTGTAGCCCGCCAGGCTCCTCTGTCTAAGGGATTCTCCAGGCAAGAATCCTGGAGTGTGTTGCCATGCCCTCCTCCAGGGGATCTTCTTGACCCAGGGATCGAACCCAAGTCTCCTGTGTCCTGCTTTGCAGGCACATTCTTTACCTGCTGAGCCATCAGGAAGTCCATAGACATAGATGAGGGCCTGGCAGAATCTGTGGGAAGTGAGGATGGCCTGGACTGAATGTTTCTTGGACCCTGACTGTACCTCGGTGCCCCTGGACCGTGGCTTGGTCAGCCATTGAAGGTGGTCATCAGTCACCATGGGGTCTCCCTGACAGAGAGTCAATACCCTCACCCCTCGGAAGAGTTCACAATACCCTCAGTGTCTGAGGGGCAGGCAGGATTCCTCCCAAGGGGTTAACACAAAACTGGAAAATCCCTGCTCGAGCTCTTTCTCTTACTTCATCGATTGAGTTGACAGCTTTATAGGATGTATTAGCAAGTGATGGATACAGGCAACAGGACCAGCAGATAATCAGTACTTTGGTGAGATGTACATTCCAGAAAACCAAGCTGATGTGGTTGTGATTGGATATTTCTTTGATAAATAGAACTTTCCAAACCCTCATTAGATTATACTGTTATCACAGAAGCTAATTTACTTTAATTTTAAATATTATTTTCTATGAAAAGAATGACTGGGCAAATTAAAAGTTCTGGGGAGACCAACCTCATAATTACACTTAAATAGCTTTCTGGAGCAAATGCATTTTTAAGTTGTCGACTCACTGAGTTTCTTTGGCCTTGGGATCCAATGGGTGCCATGACCTGCTTTGAAGCTTTGCTTTGGCAGAGAATGGAAGGGTGAAGATTCAAGTCTAATTTTTTAGCAGATACCCACGAGAGATGATAAACTGGTTGGATGAACTTTTTGAGGGGCATGGTGAAGCTGATCTACTGTTTGCTTGACTGTCTAACTGCCTGCCACCCACGCTTTCTATCCTTTAGTTTCTAATTACATGTATTTGGTGTGTATAAAATATTTAAATACTCCAAAAGCACCCCTCTCAAAAAACCCTAAAACTTCAAGCAGTACCATAAAACCCCTGAAAAGAAGAGTTTCTTTCCACTCTTGACATACAGTTTCCTAGTTCTGTTCCTTATAGACAGCTACCAGCAGTTTCTTACGTGTCTTCCCAAACATTTACTAAGTAAATATTAATATATGTGTACTGCTCTCTTTCACCTATATAATCCTACTATATATGTGGTTCTACATCTTGCTTTTCTCATTAAACAATGTATCTTAGACATTGTTCTAGCTATCTACCTATCTACTTACCTACCTACCTACTTGTCTATGCTTGGCCAAATTCCTTGTAATGGCTGCATAGTAGTCCATTTTATGAATGTATCATAATTTATCTAGTCAACTCCCTGTTGTTGTTTGGGATATTTTATTTTTGGTTGAAGTGATTTCTGAGATAGGAGTTGGGGTGGGGTACATGTGCAGGGACTCTAAACTTTTGTTTTGATACTTTGTAGATATTCCTAGATTGTTGGGACAATTGAAGGGCATTTGTGGAGGCTGGATGGGAAAAGGAGAGGAGTTACATCAGAGGACAGATGTCCAGCGGGGACTGGGTGAAATCCTGCTCCATGGAATGTGATTTCATTCTCCTCCCCTAGAAAATCCTCAGTAAAACTGACATCACTGGCCAATGCTTTTGGCAGTCATTCATCTGTTCAGCAAATATATCTGCATTCCTTCTGCGTCCTAGGTTCTGGTTTTAGTTGCTTTCTCCCCAGCACAGCAGTGAACAAAATGAAGTCCCTGCTATCATGGTGTTAACATCCAGTGGAGAAAAATAAAATTAAAAGAAAATAAATGTATAACTTCTCAAAGACAAATTAAAGCAGGGCAGGGGTTGGAAAGCAACAGGAGATGTTGGAATTGACAACCTTGGAGGTGATGTTATGTGAGTCAAAGTGGGTGTGAGGCCACTGGGCAGTACCACTGTATCTTGGGTGCCTGGAGTGCTTGGTGGCTTCCAAGTTCCCACACAAGCATGCTTTGAGCTGGGTGTTGCCAGCAGATGCTGCTTCCATAGCAAGGAATGGAGCGCCATCTCCTTTTAGTGTCTGTGGTGGAATTTGTGAGGGAGGGAAATAAAGGGAGAGGGATAGACTAAGGGGATGGTGGCCTAGGGAAATTATGTGGATTTTCTACCATCAGATTAATTCAACATCACTGAATTACCAAAGGGCTTCTCATCATTCACTGTTTAGCAGGGGGCAGGGAAAATTATTCATTATTCAACATGAGATGAAATAAAAACATCACACTTTGTAAAACATGCAAGGTTACCTATCATGGTAACTGCTTGCAGAGTTTTAATGTGTCTGCACACGGCTAATTAATTTGCTCTGAGCTTCGCTGGAATTCCTGTTGGAGATGATTGTCTTGGTAGCTGAAAGCACCACAGAGAATGAGGACATCAGAAATACCATTTGGGGCTGCTGGTACAATCGGAGACTTTCTCAGGGGCTTCTCAACCACGAGCAAGGACTGTTCCAAGTCTCTGTCTCATTCTCTTAGATTTGTTCAGTGGGCAGGGTTTTCCAGAAATCGCATAGCCCATAGTGTCATATGTGTTGAGGTTCCGAATCCAGGCTCTGAGGTCAGAGCAGTCTGGGATTTCACATTTACTAGCATCTACTTACTGTGCAACCTCAGGCATTTAATGCCACTGCATCCTTATCTGTAAAGTTAGGATAAGTTTAGTACCGACCTCAGAGAGATGCTATAAGGCTTATAATGAATGTGTTTGTAAAGCACCTGATTTATCGTAAACTCTCCCTAAACAGAGCTATTTTCTTCTTTTCAGTTTCCTCATCTCCATCCTCATCTCCACCACCACCACCATCATCATCATTATGACCATCATTTTATTTTTTTCTTTCCTGCCTGTGTGTCTAACCTGTGTGTTGGAATTTGAGGTCTTGTGTGCAAACTATATAGGACAATATGGGCAAAACGGAACCCATCAGCCTCAAAGAAATAAGAAATTGAGTGACTTGAACCGGGGTTGGTCCAGGTTTTGCTGCTGCCACATGATTTGGGCCAATCCCTTCATATCTCTGGGCTCTACCCTCCTCCTTGGTAGGAGAGATAGAAATTAATGGTATCTTAGGTTCAGTCCCACTCCAAGAGGGGTAGTATCTGAATGGACCACACTTAAGGAGTTAGGGCTTCCTAGGTGGCGCTAGTGGTAAAGAACCCGCCTGCCAATGCAGGAGACATATGAGATGTGGGTTCGATCCTTGGATCAGGAAGCCTTCCTTGGTGGCTCAGACGGTAAAGAATCTGCCTGGAATGCAGGAGATCCAGGTTCAATCCCTGGGTGGGGAAGATCCTGTGGAGAAGGGAATAAGCAACTCACTCTAGTATCGTTGCCTGGAAAATCTCATGGACAGAGGAGCCTGCTGGGCTACAGTCCCTGGGGTCGCAAAGAGTTGGTAAAGAGTTGGTTATGACCGAGTGACTAACACTTTCACTTTAAGTAAGTTAGGGTGTATTTGGCAGTAAGTAACAAAGTAACCAATTGGCAGTGACTTAAACAAATGGCATAGACTGAAAAAAAAATTCTAGGTAAATTTAAGGAAACCATATTCAGCTATGTGTAAGGTTTTATATATAGCCAAGCTAGAGCAGTTTTCTCTTTACATCTTCTGAATACAGCTCACTTAATGATTCACTTAACACATATATATTTTCCTCCTCAGCAATATTCGAGAGCTCTGGTGGCATATATCTTTGTATTCCCCAGAGTTTCTAACTTAGTATTTTGCTAAATAAGTATCTGTTAATTTAAATGAAAAGATCAGAATGGATGCAAAATCCTGGGTAATCATCACAATATCCAGTATCTTACTGCCAGATATGTCTTGGGTCCATCAACAACCTGTAAATTAGAAGATTGTTGAGACTTCTGTATTTAGTGTAATGGTCTGCATATATAATTTCTTGGGAGCTCTTGATACATCACAAGAATATTATTAAGCAACAATAAACCTTGTGAACAAAAGAGAAGTCACAAACATTATTTATTACTTTGCCAGTCTTAATAAAGACCTAA
Organism: Giraffa tippelskirchi; assembly: GCF_054371585.1. Lineage (NCBI taxonomy): Eukaryota > Metazoa > Chordata > Mammalia > Artiodactyla > Giraffidae > Giraffa > Giraffa tippelskirchi. The sequence goes on along the minus strand of NC_137281.1, from coordinate 138,604,894 downwards.
TGTGCTAATAGCTTCTCGTGGAGACAGCTGCCATCAGTTAAGTAAAAACATCATTAAGTTGTAATCATAAATATCAATAGAGGCTGAAGCTACTAGTTTTCTGATTGCTGACAGGCATTAACTGGTTTATGGGTATCCATTCCAATAGCTTTCTGTTGTATTGTGTTATTTTATGACTGTGTATTAAACTCGTTCACATCTACACACATTTATTGAAAGTTATAGCTGGGAGGCATTTAAAGGCCTCACCCAGTGTTTTTCAAACTGTGGCCAGAAGATCTCTTAGAGGTTTCTGGAAATCTCTTAAAGGACTTTCTGGGTGTTTCAAGGTCAGACAGTGTACAGTTCTATAGGGAAAGCAGGGTATTCTGACCTGCTTATCATGATGCAAAATCATCTTGGCTCAATCATTTTTGAAGCAGATACTGTGTTATGGCATGGCTGCACTAAATGATCCTGGAAAATCATAAAACTCCAGGTTCTTACCATCAATAAAGTATGCATGGCTATCCTTGATCCTTACTCTTACCAAACCCTACCCCTGTTGTGGTGATTTTCATTTTCTATTTTACTCACTTATCTATTGTCTGAATTTTTATGCATATTTATTGCTTTCACTCAGAAAAATTATTAAAGATATTTCTTAGAAGTCTGATTAAACTGGGATAGGTTCTTAGAAGCATCAGGCTTATCTCATTAAGCCAGAGTTACATAGGAATATTATGAAATGAAAATGTACACTATCAAAGTTCTGAGAGAACTGCTAGAAATATAATTGGCAATTTCCTGTGCAGTCTGGAGCTGAGAATAAGGGGCTAAATATCAATATTGCACCATGCCTTTAACTCTGATGGGTGAATGATAGAATTTGAGATATAGATCAACCAAGGTCTAAGTAAACTCTTAAAGAATTCCTGGGTCTCACCCTATCCCTGAACTTCACCCACCCTCACCACATCTTTCATCTTTACCTCACCCCTACTTCTTCACCCTGGGATGCTGTTGGCAGTGTAGTAAAGCTAAGGTGTAGGGTGGGTTTGCTAGTGCTTCACACTACTTGGTGTATTAATTTCCTGTGGCTGCCGTAACAAATTACCATACTCTTGATGGCTTAAAACAATAGAAATTTATTCTCTCAGAATTCTGGAGGCAGTAATTCCAGAATCAAGGTGTCGGCTGGGCTGTGCTGCTTCTGAAGGCTCTAGGGGACAATCTTTCTTTGTCTTCCAGCTTCTGGTGGATCCGGGCGTCCCTTGGCATGTGGCTGCACAAGTCCAGTCTCTGCTTCTGCTTTCACATGACCTTTTCCTCCGTGCCTGTGTCTGCTCCTCTTCTCTTATAAATACACTTTCATTGGATTTAGAGCCCACACAGATACTCCAGAATCATCTCCTCATCTCAAAGTCCTTAGATTCATCTGTAAAGACTCTTTTTTCAAATAAGGTGATATTCACTAGTTCTGGGGATTAGGATGTGGATAAAACTGTGAGGGGCCAGCACTTAACCCCCTACATTTGGTAATTTTTCTTTTTTTAATGCTGAAAGGTTGTGTTTTCTCCTGAGTCAAAATGTTCCTTGGCCAAAACATTTGTCAATATCGAAATGTCACTTTTCTGACTCTAGAATTCACCTTGACTTCAGCTAGAGCCACTTCTGTATTTTTGGTTGTTCTATGTGAACTCTGATTAGAATGAAACTTACATTTGTTGCTGTTGTTCAGTCACAAAGTCATGTCCAACTCTTTGGGACCCCATAGACTGTAGCCCATCAGACTCCTTTATCCATGGGGTTTTTCCAGGCAAGAATACTGGAGTGGGCTGCCTTTTTCTTCTCCAGAGGATCTTTCCAACCCAGAGATGGAATCCGAGTCTCCTGCATAGGCAGGCGGATTCTTTACCATTGAGCCACCAGGGAAGCCCATAAACTTATACAACTAAAGATACTTGGAAATGCCTATTCCTTATCTAATAACTTCATTTTTCTGTGAGGACATGGAGACCCAGAGATCAGAACACTCCCTTTGAGTCCTAAAGGCGGCAGACCTCATTCCATCTTTACTAATCACCAGGTCTGAGACTGTGGTTCCATCACCTGATTTCTTTACTCTTTTGTTCTTTCATTGATAATGAAATAATAATACCTCTACTTTTAACTTGTTAGAAATGTTATGAGCATAACAATGCTTTGAAAATAGGTATAAAGTTCTCTTGTGATATTATGATGGTTTTTCAACCTATATTTGAAATTGCCCTTGAAATGTGTTTATGTCTCTCCATTAAAATAGACAGGAAAAACAGATAATTATGAACTCTGAGCTGGAAGGGATTTACTCCTCCATTATAGCCTGAAGCTACCTATGGAGCTATTGTGAACACACACACAAATTATAATTTAAAGTTTCAGAAAGGGCAGTAAGGAGGCAGCTCTGAATACTAGGACCAGTTTAGAGCAAAGATGGCAGATTCACAAGCTTAAAGAGGCCAGGCAGGTAAATATAAACAAAGAATGCAAGGTAGGAGTAAGAAAAATAGTAACAGACATGTAATGGAAAATGGTAATGAAAATAATGGTTGGGGACAATGATAGGGAGCAGTGGGGACTGCAGTGAATTGGAAACCAGGGAGCAGTATTTGGTGCAGTCTAAGGGAAACTGTTGATTTTCAGTTGCCAGTGTGAGATGTAAGCCCAGCAGGCTAGATCTTCCATGGAAGAAAGCTGGATTTTTACATGAAATATTTTGTATTAAAAGTTGATTAGGCTAGCCCCTGCTGTGATAATAAACAGCTCCCAAGTCCTAGCAGCTTAACATTTTTCTTCCCTTATGTGAAGTTCTCTGGAAATCTAGGTAAGTGTCCAGAGTACCTTCTTTTCCATCAACTGATTCCACCAGCTCAACATTAGGTTTCTATGGAACCAGTGGCCAAGTGTTATGGGTTGAATTGCATCTCCCAGAAAGATATGTTGGAAGCTTAATCCCTAGAACCTTGAGAAGGTGACCTTACCTGGAGATAAGGTCTTTACAGAGTTCATCACTTTATTTTTATTATTTATTTATTGATTGATTGTGCTGGGTCTTTGTCATGGCATGCAGACTTCTCAGCCTGAGTGGGCTAGGTAGTTGTGGCCCCCGGGATTAAGTGCTGTGTGGCATGTAGGACCTTAGTTCTCTGACCAGGGATCGAACCCACACCCCTGCATTGGAAGGTTGATTCTTAACCACTGGACTACCAGATGTGTCCTTGGAGGTAATCACTAAAATGAGGTCGGTAAATGGGTCCTATATTCATATCACTATTACTGTCACTATTTAGAAATGTTCCCTATTTCTAAAATAGGGAAATTTTGGATATCAAGACATGCATACAGGAAGGACACCATGTGAATATTTGCAGTTATGGTGCCACAAGCCAAGGAACTACCAGAAAGGAGGGGAGTGGTCTAGAACAAATCCTTCTGCACCTTCAGCGAGAGCATGGTCCTGCCAACATCTTGATATTATGTTAGCAATAGATACTATGTTAGTAATATCTACTTTCTACTCCTGATTTTAGTGTTATTTTCTTGGGCTCCAAAATCATTGCAGATGGTGACTGCAGCCATAAAATTAAAAGATGCTTGCTCCTTGGAAGAAAAGCTATGACAAACCAGACAGCATATTAAAAAGCAGAGACATAAATTTGCCAAGAAAGGTCTGTCTAGTCAAAGCTATAGTTTTTCCAGTAGTCATGTATGGATATGAGAGTTGGACCATAAAGAAAGCTGAGCACTGAAAAATTGATGCTTTTGAACTGTGGTGTTGGAGAAGACTCTTGAGAGTCCCTTGGACTGCCAGGAGATCAAACCAGTCAATCCTAAAGGAAATCAGTGCTGAATATTCATTGGAAGGACTGATGCTGAAGCTGAAGCTCCAACCCTTTGGCCACCTGATGTGAAGAACTGACTCATTTGAAAAGACCCTGATGCTGGGAAAGATTGAAGGCAGGAGGATAAGGGGATGATAGAGGATGAGGTGGTTGGATGGCATCACTGACTCGATGGACATGAGTTTGAGCAAGCTCCAGGGGTTGGTGATGGACAGGGAGGCCCGGCATGCTGCAGTCCACGGGGTTGCAAAGAGTTGGACATGACTGAGTGACTGAACTGAACTGAATAGATATTATTTTAGTAATATCTATTCTCTACTTCTGATTTTAGTGTTAGCAACTATAGTTTGAAAAAAAAAAAAAGAAATGAGACTGAAAGAGGCTTAATTTTTTTTTTTTCTTTTTTTGGCCACACTGCGTGACTTGCAGGATCTTAGTTCCCTGACCAGAATTGACTACAGGCCCTGGCTGTGGAAGTGCAGAGTCCTAACCACTGGACTGCAGGGAATTTCCTGAACAAGCCTTCACTGAATGAGCCAAACAAACCCTGATCTGAGTCTCACCATGGAGTTCCAGACTGGGGCCTGTCCTGAGGACCAGTCTGTGGGCAGTTCTGCTCTGTTCATAGGGTAAGGTTTGTGCTTCTGAAGGATTTGAGCTCCCCAAGCAAAAGATTCTTATGCCTGATGGCATAAGTGGTTTTTGGTCATAGGCATTGATAAGTATGGTTGGTACATGAAGCCTGGTATCCAGTGGAGGTTTTGGCTTGGAGAAAGGCTTCCAGAACCTGAGAATTTGGGCAACAGAGGGGTCTTAGGAAGGGGAGGGTGCACAGACCACCACTCTCTAGCAATTTTTAGTTGGAGTTGACTGTTCTGTTTTTATTTTTAAAGTATATGCTCTCTTAATTCTCTTTTTCTTCCCTTCTGAACACATAGTCTGTCCAGTCTTCTCAGGAACCCGATCAGTCCTACCTAGTTCATCTGAATTCTAGGTGAAAGGTTTTTTGAGATAACTCTGGGAAGTTGCCCACCATTCCTGACATTATTTCTGTAAACATACAGTCTAAATTTCCAACAACCAGCTTAGGAAATAGTTTTTACGAAATAGCTCATTGGTGAATTTGGGACCGTGTGTGTGCATGTACATATTTACCAGCTTGATTTGTACTCACCCTAGCAACAGCATTTTAAGGTTATTTGTGTACAGTATACTTTACTCATGTGCATATAATTTAAAAGTAATATATCTAGGTGCTTTCAACTGAATTTCTCCCAGAGTATATATCATATTAACTTGGCTTATGGATCGTGTGCAAAATTATTCTTAAAGAACATGCTTGGTTGGTTTCACTGAGCCAAAATTTTTTTGAATATTCTAAAAGGGAAGAGAAAGAAGTGAGACAAATTGTACTGTTCATGTGCTGTGGCACAAGCTAGAGAAATATAATTGGGCTTCAGGCCAAATTCTGAAGGCAATTGGAGCTGCTTGTGTCAATTGGGCATAATTATTCCACAGCTCCTGTTGACAGAAAGAAAAATTGGTAGTGATTCGCTCCCCAAGCTGGTGATTCAGAGGGAATATTTGGGCTCCAGATCACGGCAGATGGGTGTGTATAGAAGCCACCGATTTGTCATTTGCAGGGAGCAGGGAATCCTCCAGTTTGGAAGAGTCCTCATGAATCTGTTGCCTCAGGCCATCTGTTCCGTGGCTGAAGGCAGTGCCACGCACTAAGTAGAGATTTGTGGAATGAATAATAAATCTTTCCTAGAGACTTTCCCTGCCAACGTACCCAGTGTTTCTTTTCACCTGACCACTGTATGCTCCAGTCTTTGGTGACCATGGAAAGGTGCAAAGTCTGCACCAAATAGGCTAAGATTCTGCTCATAGAATAATTTATTCAGCCAATATTTATGGAATATTTATGTTCAATAGTGCTGGGGACTGTGTTAGGTCCCAGATATCTAGCTGACAATAGTCCAACCTGGAAAAACGGGTTTGCCTTGAGAAAGAAGGAGAGGTCTGAGTAGACAGGGGAGTGAGAGGTTGGAGCCTGGGCATTGCTGATTTTCTTTTTTGATTTCAAAGGATGCAATCAGTCCAGGCAAAAGATTCTTTTTAAAAAAAATTATTTATTTTTAACTGGAGGATAATTGCTTTACAATATTGTGTTGGTTTCTGCCATATATCAACATGAGTCAGTCATAGGTATACGTATGTCCCCTCCCTCTAGACCTTCCCTCCTACCTCCTACCCCATCTCACCCCTGTAGGTTGTCACAGAGCACAGAATATGAGCTCCCCATGGAAAAGAGTCTTATGTCTGATGCTGTTTCTTTCACCTGAACCCTGGATTGCATCCCGTTGCTTCCTTGGGTTCTTATGCTATCAGTTTTTTCCACTTGGTTATATTTTCAATCTACTTGTTTACAGGCTCATCCCCTTAGCATATAAATGTGCTTAAGTCTTTTACCTGAGCAAAACCAAGTCCTTAATTTGCTCTTATGTTCCCCTTTAGTTTCCATTCTTAGCTTGCCGTTTCCTTCACACAAACGAATTAAAAGGATTGGTTTACTCAGCTCCCCGCTTCCCCATCTCTCCTGGTCAGACCCTCTCAGGGTAGCTTCTGCGCTAGAACTTTTCCAGTGGGGGTCACTTGTGATATCTGTGTGCCTGCTGCTGCTGCTGCTAAGTCGCTTCAGTCGTGTCCGACTCTGTGCGACCCCACAGACGGCAGCCCACCAGGCTCCCCCGTCCCTGGGATTCTCCAGGCAAGAACACTGGAGTGGGTTGCCATTTCCTTCTCCAGTGCATGAAAGGGAAAAGTGAAAGTGAAGTCGCTCAGTTGTGTCCGGCTCGTAGCGACCGCATGGACTGCAGCCTACCAGGCTCCCCTGTCCATGGGATTTTCCAGGCAAGAGTACTGGAGTGGGGTGCCATTGGAGTTAAAAGGGACTAAGCGTCTGTGTGCTTAGTCCCTTTTAAATCCACGTTGTTAATGTTTTAGTGGCATTTTGACTCTGCTGACCAGTCCTTTCCTGAAACCCTCTCCTCACCTGACTTTCATGACTTCAAAAGCTCTTGATTTTTCAGTTACCTTCCTAGTTTTTCCTAGTTGCTCCTCAGAAGCAATTCTTATTCTACCTACTCTTTAAATTTTTTTTCCTGAGGTTTGGCTTTTGGCCATTGGCCACCCCTTCTTTTCACTCAGTTTAGTTTCCTTGGGTGATTTCATCCACTCTTAGGTCCTTAATCAGCCCCGATCTATGCTGACAATTCCCAAACCTGTATTTCCAGTCTAGATTTCTTTCTGGAGCCAGCCCACATACCACATATTTAATTTCTCCACTGGTGTGTCCCTAAAACACCTCAAAATCAGCAGTTAAAACATGAACTCTTCGTCTCTCCCCTACATACTGGCTCCCTTGCCAAACTTAAACAGGGTGAAGAGCAATTTATTTAAACAAACAAACCAAAAAAAAAGAGTTTACTTGGGAATAGCAGAAGAATTGGTACAAACAAACTGTGTGAACCATAAAGAAAGCTGAGAGCCGAAGAACTGATGCTTTTGAACTGGGTTGTTGGAGAAGACTCTTGAGAGTCCCTTGGGCCATAAGGAGATCCAACCAGTCAATCCTAAAGGAAATCAGTCTTGAATATTCATTGGAAGGACTGATGTTGAAGCTGAAACTCCAATACTTTGCCAGCCTCATGCGAAGAGTTGACTCACTGGAAAAGACCCTAATGCTGGGAAAGATTGAGGGCAGGAGGAGAAGGGGACGACAGAGAATGAGATGGTTGGATGGCATCACCGACTCGATGGACATGGGTTTGGGTAAACTCCGGGAGTTGGTGATGGACAGGGAGGCCTGGCGTGCTGCGATTCATGGGGTCGCAAAGAGTCAGACACAACTGAGCGACTGAACTGAACTTAACCGTTGCTGCAGCTTCACCTCTCTAGCTTGCCTGCAGCAAAGCTTGCCCACTATTATGGACTGAATTATATCCCTCTCCCAAACAAATACCTGTGCTGAAGCCCTAACACCCCTGCCATGTGAATATATTTGGAGACTGTGACTTTAAGGATTTGTGATTTAATTTATGATTAAAGGAGGTCATAATGGGAGGGGTCCTCATCTAATATACCCGGTGTCCTCATAAGAAGAGGAAAAGACACTAGGGGTGTACTGCTGTGAGGACACAGCAAGTAGGTGGCCATCTGCATAACAAAGAGAGAAGCCTCAGGAGAAACCTAACCTGCCAGGACCTTGATCTCAGGTTCCAGCCTGCAGGACTGCGAGAAAATAATTTCTGTTGTTTAAGCCACCCAGACTGTGACAGGCTACCACTCTGTCATGGTAGCCTGCGCAGACTAATATAACGACTTGAATAGATTCTTTCAAAACCAAATTTGATCACATCACTGTCCTGTTTGCACTCTTCTTTGTGTAGAAGACCCCTGTGTACCTGCACCTCCCCCTCCTCAGTTCTCTGGACTTGCTGAATGACGGACGTACTGAGTTCTCTCCATAACTTTGCCATGTTCTTTCCTCAGCTGGGTTGTTCTCCCTTGTCCAGACCACCCCCTTCCCTGATAACTTCCGTTTGCTTTTTGTAATATGACTCTTGTCTTCCCAGTCTGTGGGGTGCTATCACAGACCTTCCCAAAGCCTCAGCTGCCCCCTCTCTCTAGATGTGAACTCTTGAAGACAGGACTGAGGTCTTATTTATCTTTCTATTTGCAGCATCTGCATAATGTTTGGAATATTTGTAGGTATTCAAAAATGAACCTGGATGAATGAACAAGGAATAAGACTATTTACTCTCAGCAATACAAAAGAAAATTTGACAAATCACCATGTTATCCCATTCAAAAAGCCAATCAGGTAGCAGGCTCCTCTTAAGTCTGCTTTACATTATGATCTGTTGGATCTATACAAGCTCGTGGCCCAAAGAACAAAAACAACTTTACCATTGTTGTCATTGTCATAATAATGATAGTAGTTTTCATTTATTGAGCCAATATTATATGCCTGAAATATGCCATGGTTTATGTATAAAGCATCTCATCTTATTCTCACAACCACACTATGAAGTAAGTATTTATTATTATTGCCACTTTACAAGTGAAGCAGCTGAGGCTTATGGAAGTTAAATAATTTACCCAAGCTTATAAGTTTTGAAGCTGGAATTCAAACTCAGATAATATTCTGTTTTTTCCCCCATATTTCCTAGTTCTCTTGCTGTTATTTCTAGTCTGAGCAGAAATATTTCTGAGTCATGAGCAGAAGTGACTTGTATCAATTCTGGGCTCAAGTGTGATTCTCTAGCATCTCTTTCCTTCTGAAATGAACACTGAAGTCCCATCTTAAGATGGCAGAGTGTCCATCAGGCTGGGTCCCTGAACAGCACAGGTGAGCAGAACCCCCGGCTGTCCTGTGATGGATATGTAGGGTGAGTGAGGAATAAACTCTTGAAGTATTAAAGCCACTGAGATGTTGAGATGGTTGTCACTACAGCATGCTCAATTTCATTTTGACTATTACACATGTTTGTCTCCCTCTGCACAGGGCAGTTCTGGGGTCCACTGCAGCAGTCCCATCCTCTGTATTAAGAGAATGTGCAAAGCAGAAGGGAGACCGATTACTTCTCAGAAATCTAATATCTCTCAACACTGGGTAAGACTGCTGGATGCCAACTGCTCAACCAGGTCTTATTGGGTTGCTAAATGTAGATGAAGCATCATCTCCTTGAAGACTTTAAATGTCCAAGTTGAAGACACAAGAAGGGGAAAACTGTAATCAATAAAAATACATACAAATATAGGCATTGATTAGGTGAATGCATTGGGACAGTGGTTAGCCGACAAATGATATGAATTATGATAATTATATTAACCAGGGATGAAGGCTATAAACCTTGAATTGTCACTTCAAAGTGGAGGAGTTTACTGTAGGGTTTTTCATCCTTGGGATTATTAATATTTCTGGCCAAATAATTCTTTGTTGTAGGGACCATCCTGGGTATTGTGTTTAAACGTTCCTGCTGTTCCGCAAGCTGATCCACCTGCCTGGAGCCGCTTTCCCTGCTCCACCTTTTCTTATCTACTCCACTCCTCTGAGTTAACTATTCCTCATGCTTCATACTTTAGTTCAATCTAGTCCATCCTCTGGGATGATTCAGAGCATCCTGTTCTTCATAGCACATTTCTTAGTGTACAATTGGCTATTGATTTGAGGGACTACTTTATTATTGGCGCTCTCCCTCCCAGACTTTGAGCTCTGATGGTGGTAGAAAGTGTATCAATTTGGCTCATCAATGTCTCCACAGAACCTTAGTTCAGGCTTGGAATGTAGTATGTGATCAATAAATAATTTTTGAATGAGTTTCTAAGGGTCAGGATTTTCCTACTTCATAAGTGTGTTTGATTGATTAGGAGTAGGGCCCAGACTGGTAGAATAAATGGTAGGAGGGATAAAGGAAAAAAAAAATCACAACAAAAGACATAAACTTATCACATCAATAGTCTTAACTTTGTCATTCAAAAATCTTTGTTCTCCTTTCTCAAAGTCTAGGCCACTAAAAAATGGGATTCCTGACCTAATAATCAAAGCCACCCTGTAAAGATAATAATAATTAAGTCATGGGATTATCTTGGCCAGGCTCTGGTTCTTGTTTCATTTAAACTCTATTGACCAAGGGAGCCCTGGGTATGTGGGCCCAGTGAATCCAAATCTCAGTTGGGCAATAAGCAGTTTTTCCTTCCAGGCTTATCTTCCAGATTTAAAACAATGGTATAGAAGCAATTCCAGGCCCCTTTAGATTGCTCAGAGGGTGTGGGATATCCCTGAACATTTCACATTATAATGACCTCCAAGACTGGCTAAACAGGGGTTTGAATCACTCTATTTTGGACAGACTGTGTTTAGAATTAGTTGGTAACACCGAGGTTCCCATGCAGGCTTGTGGCAATCCGTTTCTCTACTTTACATGATCTGGGCCATGACAGTCAGCTCCAAACTTAGTTCCTTCTAGATGTGTTCTTGTTTAGGGGGTTAGCAAATAATAGAAGATAAATACAAAGAGAATCTTCTGTGAGTTGTTTGGAGTCAAGTCAGCTTTCATAAGGATCAACCTGAGATTTAACAATTGTTTTTAAAGTGCTGACTGTATGCCCAGTGTAGTGCTAGAAACTCAGGTGACAGTGTTGCTGTAGACTGACATGCAGTTTGCAGACTTGATTTCTAAAATAGTGAGAGAGACTTGTCTGTCTGCCTATCTATCTTATCTATCTACCTACCAGCTTACCTGTCAGTGTACTCAGAAATAAAACAATCAAGGGAAACTCTGATTTAGTGACAGTTTAAGCAAAAATACTGAATATTTAACAATAAAATGTCATCAAAAGGGAAGAAAACTTTGCCTGAGTGTAGGCATGAGAAAAAAGCTTTAAAGCATTTAAATTATTTTACCTATTCAAGAATGGAGATTATCTTTCTTGACAAGGATTAACAATACAAAATGTCCTCCTTTTAATAGTTGCTTCCATATAAACATGCTTCCCTGGTGGCTCAGATGGTAAAGCGTCTGCCTGAAATGCGGGAGAGCCAAGTTTGATCCTTGGGTTGGGAAGATCCTCTGGAGAAGGAAATGGCAACCCACTCCAGTACTCTTGCCTGGAAAATTCCATGGACAGAGGAACCTGTAGGCTATAGTCCAGGGGGTCGCAAAGAATGGGACACGACTGAGTGACTTCACTTCACTCACTCCATGTATATATACACACATAGATGGTATATATCATGTATACATGATATTCAGGGACTGGGATAAATTTTGTTCTTCTGTAGCTCATATGAGCATGTTTTATAAGCTCAAAAAGTGCATGAGGTCTAGTGATGGACCAGAATATTTGAACTGAAACAATCTTGGAAACTCACAGTCATAGAGTATCCATGTGTATATCTTTTAGTTTTTCCTGCTTCTTCTCTGATTTCCACCTGTGTCATGACTGAAAGCTGTTCTATCATTAGATGTAAGTACATATAAACCATGGTTCCACTGCTTATTTAAGAGACTTACTCTGCCGACTTCCCTGGTGGTCCAGGTGTTAAGACTGCTTTCCAAACACAGGGGCGTGGTTTGAACCCTGGTCAGGCAACTAAGATCCTGATTGCCACAATGTATGGTCAAAAGAAAAAAAAAAAAGGAAGAGTACCCTGGATGGTCTCATAATGATCTCTTATCCCCACCCCCTTCATATCTCTTCCCCCATCCTGTGGACATACTTGGGCTTAGAATACAAAAGATCAGCTGTAAGGCTTCTCCAGCATGACCCATGTGATAATCTTGATCTTCCAGAAAGCAGATGCCAAGGGGAAATGCCTGGAAAATTGGGAGGAAGCTGAAAGAGGCTGGTAGAGCCATCAAAGCAAATCTGACCTTGAGTGAAGGAGAGAGGAAAGAAAGGTTGCCTGGGAGCACTCTAGATCCTGAGCAGTCTGAGGGAAGTTCTAAGGAAAGTTTGGCAAGGCTCTGGGGGAGTCCTTGAGCCAAAGTCACCCATTAAAGGAGCCCCATCTCTCCCAGGAAAGAGCCTGTCTTAGACTCCTTGCTGTGCTTAGTCATTGCCTGGGAGCAGCTTGCAGGAAGAGTAGCCTTAGTGCGACAGTGGTGATGAATTTCAGTGGGTATCAGAGCCAGTAGCAGCTTGGGGCCCTTGAGCAGTTATACTCCCTGCAGTTGGAAGTTTGTGAAGTCCATTCTCATGGCCATCACAGCTCGTGACTCATTCAGGAGCTGATTTAGAAAACCTGCCTCCTCTAGGCAACAGATGGAAAGGTTTTCAAGATTCCAAGGAGACATTTGGCAGGACAGACCTTGGTCTTAATTACTGTAATTTCTTTCCAGAATACTGTCTGTCTTCTCTATGGATGAAGTCATAAAAGAAATGATGTTTAGGAAATGAAGTGAATCTTGTTCTCCTGTATCTGATGTGAGCAAATTTTAGAAACTCCAAAATATACACAAGGTCTCACGAAAGACTCAAACATATGAATTGGAACATACTAGAAAATCAAGACCATAAAGGAGTTATGTGTATTTCTTAGCCCTTCCTTTTTCTTCTCTTGCTTTGTCCTCTCTCATGACAAAACTTGTTTTCTCATTAGATTGAAAGAACTTCTCAACATGGATTGGTTCTTTCTGTCTTCACTCTACTCTTTTCTTGGTTTGATATGTTCATTTCAGTTCAGTTTAGTCGCTCAGTCGTGTCTGACTCTTTGCCACCCCATGAACTGCAGCATGCCAGGCTTCCCTGTCCATCACCAACTCCTGGAGCTTACTCAAACTCATGTCTATTGAGTCGGTGATGCCATCCAACCATCTCATCCTCTGTCATCCCCTTCTCCTCCTGCCTTCAATCTTTCCCAGCATCAGGGTCTTTTCAAATGAGTCAGTTTTTCGCATGAGGTGGCCAAAGTATTGGAGTTTCAGCTTCAACATCAGTCCTTCCAATGAATATTCAGCACTGATTTCCTTTAGGATTGACTGGTTGGATCTCCTTGCAAGTCCAAGGGACTCTCAAGAGTCTTCTCCAACACCACCGTTCAAAAGCATCAATTTTTTGGTGTTTGATATGTTAGGAAGTTATTAAAAAACTTCATGTCCCATGTAGAATAGACTTCTGGTTGCCAAGGGGGAGGAGGGGAGGGCTGGACTGGGCAGTTGGGACTAGAAGATGCAAACTATTAAATATAGAATGGATGGACAACAAAGTCCTCCTGTATAGCACAGGGAATGGTATTCAATATCTTGTGATAAGCCATGAAGGAAAACTATATGAAAAACTATATGTGTATATATACACATATATTTAATATATATTTATATTATATATTATTTATATATATATATAACTGAATCATTTTGCTGTACACCAGAAACTAACAAAATATTGTACATCAGCTATACTTCAATTGAAAAACAAAACTACATGTCTCAGACCCATGCATACCAGTTTTGTTCTGCCAGTTAGGTGTACCTAGGCTGAGATTTGGAAGAAAGGAGGCAGCAGTTGTTGCTGGCAAGCTGGGTCGTGACACACAAGTGTTGGGAGAGTTGTAGTGATGGACCTAGGATGCCTGTGTAGTCACCAGATTAGTGGGTATGAAGGGTAGTTGTGACTAGGTTTGAAGCAGCAGCTTTCTGATCTGTGGCTTGTCATGGTGGGATGACCGTGAAATCGATAGTCTAGTGGCAGCTTTTTGACTGATTGTTGCTCCTCCAGTTCTGCCAACATCTTTATAAGTCCCTGTTACCCAATATTAAGCTCTTTGCTTGAACAATCTGGACTAGTTTTCTGTTTTCTGCACTCTACCCTGATTATATAGTAACTAAGCTCCCTCCAAAGGAAGATTGCTGTTCATTACCTCATTTGTTCATTTGTTTGTACATTCATTCATTCAATAATACTTGTCCATGCAGTTACTAACTATCGTGCTTGTGTCAGACAAGGCAAGGCACTGAGGGTTCTCAGCGGAAGACACAGGTTCTTGCCTTAAAGAACTTACTGTTGAAAGCCAGGGTCTAGTGGGGTGGAGAGACAGTACATAGAATTATAGATGATTAAAAAGGCCAGTGTAGGGCTTATCAGGTGGCACTAATGATAAAGAATCTGCCTGCCAATGCAGTAGACGCAAGAGACACAGGTTCGATCCCTGAGTCAGGAAGGTCCCCTGGAGTAGGAAATGGCAACCAAGTCCAGTAATCTTGCCCGGAAAATCCCATGGACAGAGGAACCTGGTGGACTATAGCTCATGGGGCTGCAAAGAGTCAGACATGACGGAAGAGTCAGACATGACTGAGTACAAAGGTTTATTAGGATGCTGCTGCTGCTAAGTCGCTTCAGTCGTGTCCGACTCTGTGCGACCCCATAGACGGCAGCCCACTAGGCTCCACCGTCCCTGGGATTCTCCAGGCAAGAATACTGGAGTGGGTTGCCACTTCCTTCTCCAATGCATGAAAGGGAAAAGTGAAAGTGAAGTCGCTCAGTCGTGTCCGACTCTTAGCGACCCCATGGACTGCAGCCTACCAGGCTCCTCCGTCCATGGGATTTTCCAGGCAAGAGGACTGGAGTGGGGTGCCATTGCCTTCTCTTATTAGGATGAGAAAGTAATAATAATTAAAAAAAGGCCAGTGTAGAATTACTGATATGGAAAAAGAGGGGAAACTAACACTCATTGAGCATCCATTAGGTATCAGATATCATGATGGTATTTTACATACTTGGTCGTATTTAATCTTCACCACAATCCTGTAAAGCAAGTTATTAGCCCCCATTTTGCAGCTGCTTAAACTAAAACTCAAAAAGTGAAGTGTCATGTCCAAAGATCTGAATCTGGATCTGCCAGACCCCAAAGTCCATGCTCTTGGAGAGCAAATGTTTGTCACTTTGCTTAGAGTGTGCTTTGCAATTGCCAGGCTCCCTGAAGAAATGCATGGAAGACATCAGGTGACTCATCATGTTCTCAGTGGCTCTCAGCCCACCCAGCAATCCTTAACCTACTCACCTTCACTTTCATTTGGCTCCTATTATTTTTCCTTGCATTTTGGTTTCCTTTGGCTTGTCCATCAAAAATGCCTTTTCTCTAACTTTCATTCTGATGCTGATTTCCTTTTTGCGGCCTCTTTTCCCGCTTGCTTTGGGTTGTGTGTTTCTGTCTCCCCACCTCTTTCTCACCTACTTCCTTGGTAGCTCAGTTGGTAAAGAATCTGCTGGCAGTGCAAGAGACCCTGGTATGATCCCTGGGTCAGGAAGATCCCCTGGAGAAGGAAATGGCAACCCACTCCAGTATCCTTGCCTGGGAAATCCCAAGGACAGAAGGGCCTGGTGGGCTAGAGTCCATGGGGTTGCTAGAGTCAGACATAGCTTAGAGACTAAACCACCACCACCTCTTTCTCTTCTTCATCTCTTTAAATCATACCTTCTCTGTCTCATTTCTCTGTCTGGTCTCCCTCAGGTTCTCTGTCTGTCATTCATTCTCTGCTTGCCCGTTACATCTTGCAAAGAGAGTCCCTGGCTGAGAGCACTTGGGCCTCTGTGTTTCTGGTTCCATGTTCAGGTTGAGGAGACAGATGATTTTACCTTCTCTCTTGGCTCTGCCTGTGGATGGGAGACATCAGGAACTCTTAACTTACCTCTTTGCTGTTAGTGAAAGTGCTCCTTTGTTACCCTGTAAGAGTTTTTACTTCCCACCCTTGTCACTGTCAGCTTCTATTTCTGCCAGAGGTTGTGGCTGTCACAAAACAGCCTAGCAAAGCCGCTTTCTTCTTTTTCTTCTTTTTCTTCTTGGCTCTGTAGAGATGTAATGCTTTGCGAATGTGCCAGATGCAAAAAGTTTCACACGCGTCGGAATGGCGTGGCACGTAGAAATCCGTGCCAGGTTAAAAGAAATATTATTATTGACTTGTGTACAAACTGAGTGAGGAATAAAGAATTCTAAATGGATTTTGTTCCCAGTAAATCTTCTCTTGGGCTATGGTCACACGATCCTTACAGTTCTCTTGGTTACAACTGCCCTTTCTTTAAGGACAGGCAACAGGATCTGGTTGAGCCTCTTCAGGGAGGTGCAGTGATGGTTTCAAGGGAAAAGGGCAATGTTTAAAAAGTTCATCTTCAGAAAAAGAAAGAAACCCTTTTTACTTTCTTATGTTTTTTAACGATAATTTTAGCTCTTGAAAAGACCTATGTTTTCTTCTTTTCTTTTGAACTGGAAGGGAGGAGCCAGTGAATTACGGATCTGTTTTATTCTTTATCTTCATTTTCCTTGATTGTCAGAGTCCATTCCAATAGTTTGTCTCCTGAGACTCTAGTGGATAGTTGCCTTCCAAAGTTTCTAAATCTCCTTCCTGAAATTTTAATGGCAAAGATGAAGATCACTATTTTACATCTTGTAGTAAACACCATAACCTTTTCAAAGAATCTGATAATCACAAAGGCATTGTATCACTTAAGATCTCATTTTCTCTCTGTTTAATAAAAACTTAAATGGGTGGAGTTTGGTGGTTTCTTCCAAATAAATTACCTTTTCTTAGCCGTTGGGCTAGAAAGCCTCTTTCTCATCCTGAGCGGAATGGCTGCTGAAAAGTTAATGGGGTCTGAGACTGAATCAGTCATCAGGTTGTCTAGTTCAAGGGAAATAAAAGTCCCATTGTACTTTGTGAAAGTGAGCTTGGGGTTAAACTTGGGAGTCACACTTTTTGAAAATTACCTACAAACTGGAATTTATACAGGAAGACAGTTGGGGTGGTAAGATGGCTGAAATCTATTTTTTATAAGGAGTGGTGAAGTAACTAGGTTGGGAAAAAAAGGGTCTGAAGTGGAAAACAGAAGAGATGAATAAAGTCAATGCTATACTCACCACGGTGTGCAATTAATCTCTTATTTCAGAACTCAGGACATTGAGATGTAACAGTAATATAAAAAGCTCTTTTTTGAATATTTAGTACTTACGCTTGGTGCTCTATATTCGTTTGATTGTTTGAATCATAACAACCTCAGAGGCAAGCATTATTATTTAAAAGATGAGCATACGGAGGTTCAGAGAAATTAAGAATCTAGCCCAAAGTCAGGCAGAATTAAAACTCAAGTCCCCCTGACTCTAACGACAATGTTCTAAAAGATGGAGCACATGTGTCTCAAAAAGGAGAGGTGGTGAGCAAACAACTGCTTAGATGGGGAGAAAAACAAGTGTCCTTTGTTTTATGCATGGCTGTTTGTCTGTACCTTCCCAGCTGATAGGGTGAGAAGCTGTATTCCCTCTTATTTCGCTGCATTAGCAAGGTGAGTGCATCTCCTTCATCTTAATTTAAAGAGCAAATGCCATGGCATGGCTTCAATGGAAATTTTCTCCCTTGTGTTCCAATCTATAGCTGATGCTACAAGGACAGAATTGTCAGAGCAGCTACTAATTAAATGGTCCAGAGCTTCATTAGGAAGATGTGCTGAATGCAGGACTCACCAGGGAAATGTTGACATCATTGTTGATACTAATTGGTCCCTTGGCTGGCAGCCTTGGCACAACAGAGGGACTGGACTCTGGAGGGGAGGGCAGGGCTCCCAGGCTTGCTGAGACCACTTCTGAGGCAGACTCAGAGACAGTCACTGTTGGTCAGGAATGGAATTTCCACGGGCACCAGGACTGAGCTTATTAGTTTGGCTTTCTCTTTTTCAGAGAGTCAGTGGCCTTCTACACCTGGGACACTTTTGTTGTGGTTGACATGTGTGCACACACACACACGCACACACACACACTCTCTCTTGTGTGTGTGCCCTTAGAGTGTGAAGTAACATAATATTGTAGAGTCGAGGGTGGCTCTGTTACAAAAGCAGAACTAACCTAATAATCTCTCTCCTTTGGGGATATGATCAGCATTCAGGAGACAAGTCCACCCTGGAAAGCTTTCTGTATGAAAATAAAAATGATTTCTTATCTTTGTATCTTAATAGCCAGAACAGATGAAAAGATGTGAGTAACCCCTTGTTCAGGCTCAGCTTCCATAGCACGTGCTCTCACTGGATTGTGGAGCCTTCTTGACTCAGGGACTCGGGCTTCTCTTTATTTCATGGCTGGGACCATGCAGGCCTTGCCGAGACTAGAAACTATCTCCAACAACAACAGAGCTTCCAAACAGATCAAAAAATCTGGTAAATATCAGAAATCTGGGTCAATCACTGATTTGTCTTTATACTTTGCTCTCTGAGATCCCACATGAGAAAAGTAATATTTTGATCTCACAAAGGACAGTTACTATTTTCTCCATTTTATGATGATGATGCTGAGGTTTAGAGAATGTGAAGGACTTATTCAAGGTCCTAAAATTGCTCAGAGGCAGAGCAATGACATGTTTCCATTGTGAAGAAGGAAATGGCAACTCACTCCAGTATTCTTGCCTGGAAAATCCCATGGAAGGAGGAGCCTGGCAGGCTGCAGCCCATGGGGTCTCAAGGAGTCGGACACAACTGAGCAACTTCACTTTTTCTTTCACTTTAACACTTGCTCGGTGACATCCCCATAAAATTTCTTCTCTTCCCCACTAGTTCTCCAAGGACTTCACTTTGTTACACTATACACACACTCACCATTTCCTTCCTTATCACCAAGTAATTTTGGTCAAGTTCCCATATGTGCTTTATATGTTTGATATCATACACGCACCCTGTGTAAACACATGATAATTAAAAATAATTGAACAGTGGTTAACCTTATCCTCGATATCACATCATCCAACTTCTGGTTGAGAGATTTCAAAGAACCTGTGTTTGTTCTGCCTCCCAGTGACCTTGAGACCATGAAGGCAGGCATTGTGGCTGTCATTTCAACCATCAACCTACAAAGGGTCCAGAATGGATTAGACTTCAGGATTGATGTGTGTCTGATGGAAAGAGGGATGCATAGGGAACATTTGTAAGATTAGAGAGATACTGTAGCAGTATCCTTTCCAAACTGGTTTTGACCAGTTGTTCATCTGTAACCTAGTTCCTGAGTAATACATTTTTGAAAGTATTTCTTTTCATCATGCTGGTGGCCCTAGTGGTGAAGAACCTGACTGCCAGTGCAGGAGACAAGACAGATGCAGGTTTCCCTGGGTCGGGAAGATCCCCTGGAGGAGAGCATGGCAACACACTCCAGTGTTCTTGCCTGGAGAATCCCATGGACAGAGGAGCCTGGTGGGCTACAGTCCATAGGGTCGGTCACACAGTCAGACATGACTGAAGCAACTTAGCATAGTATGTGTATTTTACACTCATACCTGCCTCCCAACCCCAGTGGAATTCCATCACAGGACAGGAAACATTTTGGTTTTTATTTATTTATCTATTTTGTTAGCACTTGAAGCCATACTTTAAAAGTTGGGAATCATAAGCAGTGGTGAAGAAATTTTTTTTTTTATTGTATGATGCTTTTTGTCCTGTGGATTTACTAAGCTGTAAAGGAAGGAGGAAGACATTGCCACTTTCCCTAAGTCGAGTCTGGATTATTTGAATTCTGGAGTGCCATGGATTCTGGTTTCCTAATCTACTCCAGGCAGCCTAACTCCATTTCTGTGAATTCTATTTTCTGGCATGACCGTTGTGTCTTTTAGTCACAGGGGCAGCCGACCTTGTCATGGTTCCTCCTGGAACTCTCTTAATCTGTTGAGCTGAGACTCTTGCTTCTGGCTGGTTGGCTCAGTGTGTGATCTCTTCCCTGAGATCATGCCTCAGGACACACTTCCTCTGCTTTGCACATGGTTATTTTGGGTAAATGAACACCAAGAGGGTGAGTTTTCTCTATCTTCTGAGAGAAGCGTCATCAAGTGGCTCTGCTTTGAGAAGGAAAAGGACTCACTTGGTGAGTTCACTGACATTTAACAACTTGCCAGCCAGGGATGAGGGGCCTCTGAACCGCAGCCTTCTCCTCCTTCTAATCTCAGGAAATACTATCTTTGTGTCTCAGGTTAAAGTGACTGTGGCTTCTCTAAATGGAACGTTTGGTCTTCCTGTTTGGCATGTGCGGCGGCTTTAACCTTCAGGAGTGCTGTCTGGGATGAGCACACCTTTCTCCAGCCTCCTTGGGGCCCACTGTCCAGCACAGAGGCCTGCAGAAATAGCTCTGAGCTTCTGCTTTCAGCGTGAACACAGAACAGCAGTTATAAGTGGGAATTTCTAGCTCAGAAAAAGGAAAGGAAAATACATTTTGTTTTTAAAGGAAAGGTAGCATACCTTACTGCTTAAATGGGAATTAAATTACTTGAGATTTTTTTTGAGGGGTTCAAGCATAGTTGCTTTTATTTATTTATTCAACAGATGTTTAATGTACTGCTCTATATCTTTCATAACAATAACAAAAACTTAAAAACTCCTTACTTTGCCAGATCTGTGCTGAGTATCTTACAAGCAATATCTTATTTGAACCTCTCAAAAATTCTATGGAAAAGGTATTATTATCAATCCTATTTAATAAATAAGGAAGGAGACTCGTAGGAAGTTAAAAAAAAGTAAGGGCAAGTAAGCCAGAAAGAAAAACAACAATACAGTATACTAATGCATATATATGGAATTTGAAAGATGGTAACGATAACCCTATATGCGTGACAGAATAAGAGACACAGATGCATAGAACAATTTTATGGACTCTGAGGGAGAAGGTGAGGGTGGGACGTTCTGGGAGAATAGCATTGAAACATGTATATTATCATATGTGAAACAGAACACCATTCCATGTTCGATGCATGAGACAAGGGCTCAGGG
The DNA here is from genome assembly GCF_054371585.1 of Giraffa tippelskirchi. Lineage (NCBI taxonomy): Eukaryota > Metazoa > Chordata > Mammalia > Artiodactyla > Giraffidae > Giraffa > Giraffa tippelskirchi. Next base: position 138,583,739 of record NC_137281.1, on the reverse strand, counting down.
CCGGGGCAATGGGATGACCCAGAGGGATGGGATGGGGAGGGAGGTGGGTGGGGGGTCCAGGAAGGGGAACACATGTAAACCCATGGCTGATTCATGTCAATGTATGGCAAAAAATATTACAATATTGTAAAGTAATTAGCCCCCAACTAAAATAAATAAATTTATAAAAAAAAAATAAAGTAAGGGCAAAAAGTTAGTAAGTGTTGTGGGGGATATGAAGAAAAGACAACTTTTGTCTTAGAATTCTAGAATGTTTGAATGAGAAGGAAGCTTAGAGATCTCTCACAGGACCATACCATTTTAAGAAGAGCCTTGAGAGGTTCAAGCACTTGCTCAAGAACCCACAGTAATTAAAGGCAAAGGGGGACCAGATTGAGAACTCCCAAGTCTCTTTGCAGTGTACTTTGCACCCTACTCTGCCTTCCTCCAGGAGTTTAGACCGCTGTAGAAATACCACCTCTCACACCCAACCCCCAGCATTGTAACAGTGAACGTGAACATGAGCTTAATGTAGACATGAGGGATGCAGGTGAAGGAGAGAGGAAGAGGGGATGTTTGGGGGATGCTGATGTTCCAGGAAGGCCTAGTAAAGAAGAGGATGCTTTGGCTCAACCCAAAGTAGGTAGAAGAACTGAATATTCAGAGAGAATATTCTTGTTTGATTGGCTTGTGTTTTCTTGTTTTCAGAGAGACAAGATAGCATTCTCAGGACCAGTCCTAACAAAAGCTTTTTAAAATTTTATTTATTTATTTATTTTTGGCTGTGCTGGGTCTTCTTGTTGCCCAGGCTTTCTCTAGTTGTGGCGAGCAGGGACTACCCTTCGTTGTGGTACATGGGCTTCTCTTTGCAGTGACTTCACTTGCTGTGGAGGACAGGCTCCAGGCGCTTGGGCTCCATAGTTGTGGTACACAGGCTTCGTTGCCTCGTGGCACACGGGATTTTCCTGGACCAGAGAGTAAACCCATGTCCCCTGCATTGGCAGGTGGATTCTTAACCACTGGACTACCAGGGAAGGTCCTGAACAAAAACTTTGAGCTTCAGGCAAGGACAAAGAAAAGATTTTCCCTGTTGGCTGAGGGTTCATATAAAGGAGTCATGCAGACAAAGGAGGCAGATCATTCTGACTTTGCCAGGTATGCTAGGGACAGGATGGAGGCAGAAGGAACTGGTTCTGGAAATAATCTGTGTATTAAACGATGAGGTTCTGGGCAAAACAGGTGGCCCAGAGAATGGGAGAATGCAGAAAGCATGTTTTCATGTGTCGACAAAGTTTAGAGTATTTCAGGGAGAAGATTTGGTAAATAGGAAGATTCTGGGGGCACAGATTGAGGTGGGAGTGAGGAGTTGTCTTTGAAAAGTGGGAATGATGCATTTCAACTTTGGGGTTGGAACCAGGTGCAAGGCCACAGGGCTGAGTGCAGCCGATTTGCACCCTATTGATTTTCCTCAGCAGCCCATTTTCACCTTATCGATTTTCTCGGTTGATTGGCTTGTGTTTTCTTGTTGGTTAGAGGTCACTTTGCTTCCTTTAGATTCATTTTTGGCCTCTTGCTACTTCCTCTTGTTAGCGCATGCTGCTCCAATCATAACTGCCAGCTACTGACCAAATGTGACATTTCCAGTGCTGATAGCTTTTCTGTTTGGAGAAGAGTTGCAATCAAAGAACTGAACTTACAAAGTGATGTGGGCTTATCTCAGCCATCTTGAGAGAGTTGTCACCATGGGTAGCACAGAGAGACTGAGATCACAGGAAGGTGACACTGTCCATTTGTTAGATGCTGGAGTGAACCATTAGGGGTGGATGTGAAAGTGACTAGAGTTGTTTGCTCACACCACTTTCTCACTCCTACAGCTGAGCCAAGTGTGTTGACAACAGCTTTGAAATGACCCTGGACAATGACCCTTACTTCACTTCTGGGCTCTGTTTTGATCTCTATGAAGAGAAAAGTTAGTATTAATATGGGATTCCACATCTGGCTCCCCCAACTTGTTAAAATCTTATCACCCCACCCCAACCGGTTCAGATTCAATAAACCTAGGGTGGCTCCCTGGTGGCTCAGACAGTAAAGAATCTGCCTGCAATGCAGAAAACCCAGATTCAATCCCTAGGTCTGGAAGATACCTGGAGAAGAAAGGGCTACCCACTCCAGTATTCTTCCCTGGAGAATCCCATGGACAGAGGAGCCTTGCTGGCTACAGTCCATAAGGTCACAAAGAGTTGGATGCAACTAAGCACCAGAGTGGAGCCTAGGAATTTGTATATAAATTGGTCTGAGGGCTGGTGTTTGGAGACCTCTGATCTACCTGCCCTCAAGGATCCTTCTAGTTTTACTCATTTGCCTTTTTCTTTGGGTTCAAGTGGTCTTTAGGATGTACTATGTCCCCTTGCAGTGTGTGTGCTAAGTTGCTTCAGTCATGTCCAACTCTGTGTGACCCTATGGACTGTGCCCTCCAGGCTCCTCTGTCCATGGGATTTTCCAGGCGAGAATACTGGAGTGCGTTGCCATGCCCTCCTCCAGGCGATCCTCTTCACATAAGCAAAGCCTCTTCCCCCTTATATGAATTCTGTTTTTTAAAAAATATTAATAGGATTATAACACATTGTGTCATCCATCCCAGCACTATATGGGTTTGCAGTCATATTTATGTTGTAGAATGACAATGTTTGGCTACAGTTAAAGGAATTAAAGTGCAGACAGCCATAAAGGGAAAACAGCTTTGTGGGGGATGTAGGATGGGACAGGGTCTTCCTGTGAGAGAGTCTGTATAGGGCAGCCTGATGTTTTTGCCTCCATTTTGTTCCCCTAACCCTCCCAGAGAAGAGATGGGAAACCACGGCAGATTTAATTTCTTCCTACCTTTAGACTGTATGCTTCTTTTCAGGTTCCAAATTAAAAAAAAAAGTCTCTAAACAGCACAAGTGTTTTAGCCTTATGGTGAGCTTCCCAGGAGAATTTCTTCCCTAGGAATAATAATAATGGATGATAATGGTGATAACTATCTCTATTGAGCGCTTACTCTGGTTTATATACCCTGTACTAAGTACTTTCATACATCATCTCCATTTAATTCTCACAAAACTCATCTGAGATAGATCCAATTGCTATCTCCACTTGACAGATGAGCAAATGAAGTTTAGAGAGGTTGAGTAATATACCCATAACCACATAGCTGGAGAGAGGGGAGCCAGGATTGAGTCCTTGAGGCCTGAGGGCTGGATCATCATACTGTATTGCTTGCAGTGTGTGATCTGATAGAGGAAAGGAAAAAGCAGGGTGTGATCAGCAGGAGGCCCTGGATTTAGATCCCTACTGCTAAGTCACCTCAGTCATGTCCGACTCTGTGCAACCCCATAGACGGCAGCCCACCAGTCTCCACTGTCCCTGGGATTCTCCAGGCAAGAATAGACCTCAATCTATTTTTCACTGTCTTTCTCTCTACACCTATCCCTTGGTATCTGTAGAGGATTGGTACCAGGACCCCTGTGGATACCAAAATCCTTAGATGCTCAAACATAAAATGGCATAGATTTACATATAACCCACATACATCCCCCTGTATACTTTAAATCATTTCTCGACTACTTATAATACCTAATACCATGTAAATGCTATGTAAATAGTATTAAATACAATGTAAATGCTATGTAAATATTTTCCAGCATGCAACAAATTTAAATTTTGCTTTTTGGGACTCTCTGGAATTTTTTTTAAAAATATCTTTGATCCACAGTTGGTTGAATTTACGATTACAAAGGGCTGACTCTGTAGATATCTCAGGTCGAAGCAAAGCATAGGTATATTTGCTGCTAGATGGGGAGGAATGTGATAACCAAAAATAGTTTTACTACTTGTGTGTTAATTTCACAGTAAATTATAAAGCTTTTGCCTGTCTTTATCTGCATGTGTAACACATGCTTTGAGACTAGCATAGTCCTAGAAGTCCACTGGGCTCCCTTCCCAATCTAGTGCAACTAAAGTTTCTAATTAAACTCTATCCTTCTTTTATAAAATTTAATTTTGCTCTGGTTAGAGAACTTTGTATGACTTCTATTTATTGAAACTTGTTAAGATTTATTTCCTGGTCCAGAACACAGCCTAGTCATACTGACTAGTCTATGTTCATTTGAAAAAAATGTGTTCTCTGCTTTTGTTGGGTGAAATATCCTGTAAATGCCAATTAGCCCAAATTGGTGGATAGTGCTATTCCTTACTGATTTTCTGTCTGTCATTGCTAATGGAGGAGTGTTGATGCCTCTAATTATAATTGTGAATTGGTCTATTTCTCCTTTCAGTTCAACTATTTGTGTTATAGCTGGTCTTGCACTTTTTATACAATTGAACAATCTCTACAGTTTAATTGATGAGTTTAGATTGTTTACAATTAGTATAGCTATTGATATGGTTGCTTAAAATCAACCATCTAGATAGTTGTTTTCTGTTTTTCTGCCTGTTTTAAAATTTTCTCCTCTTTCTTTCCCTTGTTGAATTAATTAAGTATATATTATGATTTCTTTTTATTGCCACCATTAGCTTATTATTTATACCCTTTCTTTTTGTCCTTTTAGTGACCGCAAATTGGTTTGCAATGTACCACTTTGTACGTCTGTAATTAATTAGAGTCTATCTTTAAATATTATCGTGCTTCCTTGTGTATAATGTCAGGACCTTACAACATGTATTGCTAATTTTTTCCTTTTATCCTTTGTGCTGTTGTTATATAGTTCACTTTTACATAAGATATAAATATACAATACATTGCTACTATTTTAATTTAAGCAATCATCTATTTTTTTGGAATCATTAAAAATAAGGAAAAAAAAGAATTTTATTTTTACTTTCATTTTTTCCATTTTTAGAGCTTGTCATTTCTTTGTGTGAATCCAGTTTTCTGCTTGGAATCATGTTGCTTTTGCCTCAGATTTTTCCTTTAATATTTCTTATAGTGCAGATCTGCTGGCAATGAATTCTCTCCATTTTTTGTTTGTTTGTTTTTGAGAAAATATTTCTTCCATATTTTTGCTGGTTATAGAACTCTGGTTAATAGTCTTTATTTTAGTACTTTAAGTATGTCACTCCATGGGCTTCTAGCTTGCTTGGCTTCTGACAAGAAGTCTTCTATGATTCTCATCTTTGTTTCTGTGTACATAACGTATCTTTTCCCCCAGCTCTAGTAAATATTTTTTAAAACTTTGTTTTCTGTTTTCAGCAGTTTTGATATGATATGCCTAGTTTTTTGGCTTTATCTCTTGGCAGTATTGTATTCTTCTTCTTTCTTAATATTCCTTATAATTTTAAAAAAACTGAACATTTTATGTAGAATAGTAGAGACTGTAAATAGTTTTTGTACCTGGAAATGAATACACCTTTCCTTCTGCTAGGCTTTTGGTGAACTCAGCTTGGGGTTTGCTGTCGCCGTAGTTAGCAACAGCACCCTGCAGACTTAAAATTCCTCTGGCGTTGCCTTGTGTTGAGGGTAGGGGTCGGCTTGTCAGAGGGTTTTTCTTAATATCTTTTCCACTCTCAGGTTTCCATCTTCTCTTTGGGTTTTCCTTTGGGAGAGTCTCTTTCCATACTTTTTTAAGTCTCAGCAATATTCGATTGCTGTTACTTGCTGCTTGTTAGATTGATCATAGGAAGGGTTGGGCAGTGGCAAGGCATTCTCTGTCATTGTCATTAGAAGGTTTCTGAAAGGGGCTATGTCCCTGGGTCTCAGTGCTTCTGTCCCCTCCAAGAGGTGGTTCTGGGCCAGCAGGTATTCCTGCCCCACCCCCAGGAGAAGATGGCTCTTTTCTGTTTCCTTCGCTCCGCTGCAGTAGATTTTCTTCTGTGCCTTAAGAGTGATAGTGTGTGTTGTTCTCCCCCCAACAGTGTAAAGCTTTTGTTCTGTTGGAGAGATTGAACAGCAGGATCTGGGTGGGGTTTCTTGTCTTCCTGGAGGACCATCTGTTTCCTTCCCACAAACCTGTGGGACAAGGGACACGTTCTCGGAACTTTCGCCAGACTTTTCTGTGAGTTCCCAGTGAGATCTATGAAGAAGAAACTACAAGTGGGTAGAGATTACCCCTCATGGAAATCCACTTCCCCCAGGGGTTCTGAACCTTCTCTGTGTCCTTTACCAATTCGCTGACGATTTGAGCGAAACTCGTCAATGCTCAGCAGCATCCATCCCAAGTAAGCTAGAGCTCACAATTCGTTTCCTCTTGCGGGTGACTTTCCTCAAATTTTGGGTTAGTTGGTGGTCCTGTCAGCTCAACTCTTGTGGTTTCAAGAATAGTTTTGGATGTGCTGTTTGTCTTTGCAAACATTTTTTGTAAGTGTAGGACTGATGCCCTTTCTGACTTTCTCCATCTCACATGAGCTTGTAAGCCTCCTGCTTTTGCACATGTTGTTTGTTCTGCCTGAGATTCCCTCCTTTTTCCTGCACTTGGCAACTTCCTACTTGTCTCAGTGATCTCGTGTTCTCATCTACTCAGAAGACAAGGGTGTATATACAGAGACGAGACCATTAAATGACTTCATGGATTCACAGGCAAAAATTAGATTTTACCATCTCATGATGTAGCATTTGAGTCTCACCTTGATCCTCAGGAAATCCTTTGTTGAACTTGAGCCTTGGTTTTCTTCTTTGTAAAGTAGGAATGCTAGCAACTGTCCAGCCTTCTTTGCCAGATGAGATAATATGTGTGATAATGTCTGACACACCTTTAAAGCTCAGTTCCAGCCCATAAACCCAGCAACAGGCCTGTCCTGAAGAAGACACTCATTCTTCCCCAAAACTCAAAAGGTTCACCATCCACAAGGTGCCAGCTTGGTCTTCTATCAGAGTGGGATTTCTAGTAGGGGGACAGACCCTCCCCTCAGTCCACAGCCATGAAATAGGAAAAGCTGCAGCAAAAGGCTGACTTGGTCCTGGGAACCCTATATTTTCCTTTTTATTTACAAAGCTTACTTTGTAAATAAAGGAAAAGAATATTGATTTCCATCTTTAATGATGTATTAAAATTGCTGCAACACCTCATATTACCAAATAGATTTACTGTATAAATTGGAACATAATTGGTATTTCAGGCAGGTCACCAATCTACTTTGGCAGGAGCATATAACTCACAGTACATTGATTATAAAAATTAGTTAATTCAAGACACACATTGCATTCTCTAATTCCTGGCACAAATCCCTCCAAGTCCTCCATGCATTACTGCTATTGAACTAAAAGATAGATATCTGTCAGATCCCTTGAATCTCTGCAGACCTGATTTAGATGGTACTTATGCCACTGCATCCACCAAGAAAAGATAGATCTCATTTATTAAATATGCCAGGTAGGAACCTAAGTGATGGGATTTAGTAATATTGCTCTAATCTGTTGCTTTTATTTACTGCTCTTACTAGTACAAATCTTCTCACATCGAATGTCTACTAGTTCATTTAGTTTGACTCTCATGAGGAGCAGGGATGGCTTGTTCTCTGGTTCATCATGAGAAGTCACATTTTAAAAAATATTTATTTATTTATTTATTTACTTATCTACTTTATTTGGCTGCATCAGGTCTTAGTTGTGGCATGTCAACTAAGGCTTAGCTTCCCCACATCATATGGGATCTTTGTTCCCCAACCAAGGATTGAACTTGTGTCCTCCACATTGCAGGGTGAATCGTTTACCACTAGACCACCAGGGAAGTCCCTAGAGGTAACATTTTTGAGAGCTTCTGTGTAGTGGACCATATCAGTGCTCCACCTAGATCCCCTTGCATAATTTTGCGGTGGTGGTGGTGGTATTGGTGATGGTGAGTGTGTGTGTGTGTGTGTGTGTGTGTGTGTGTGTGTGTGTGTGTGTGTGTGTGTGTGTTGGAGGGGAGCAGCACACTGCACCAGACACTGTTGAGGTATCTTATGTTTATTTCATGTAATATTCACAGCTCTACAAGGTGGGTACTCTTGTTATTTCTGTTTATAGATGAGGAAGCTAAGGAAATTTTCCCAAGGAAGTTCCCAAAGATCATGGTTCTAGGAAATGCTGTTTCCAGGTTGTGACTCCTGAACCACTGCTCTTCTGCCTCATTGCCTTCTATGCATTTCAGTGACTGAGAAGATAATGACCATGTAAGATGGCAGGTGACTAATGAGTGGCCAGCCCTGGTGTATACGGTCTTCTCACATTCCTTTGCCACTGTTTCTGAGTCCTGTCTGACTTGCAGAGTTACCTTCCACCCCTCTCTAAAAAATTGTGATGGTCTTTTGTTGCTACTTATCTGAGGATCCTGTTCAAGTTACAAGTAAGTGCCTCCAGTATGTGACTGCTGCTGCCTTATATGCTAACAGAGGCTCCCTTTTTTCCACACAGTTACTTTTCTCAAGCTTTTGCTGTCAGTTGGGACATACTAATATCTCCCAATTAAAAAAAAAAGAAAATTGAAAGACAGCTGAGAACTACAAGTCCAAGCTTTTCTTCTGGGTTCCATGTTCAGGGAAAAAAATCATGAAGTATCTCTCTAGCAAGCTGAGAGAATGACTTCCTGAATAGAAAAAGAGACATTCCTAGGTATAAAAAAGAAGGGAAAAATGAATTTGATAATGGCAGGAAGGACTTCCCTGGTGGCTCAGATGGTAAAGCATCTGCCTACAATGCGGGAGACCCAGGTTCAATCCCTGGGTAGGGAAGATCCTCTGGAGAAGGAAATGGCAACCCACTCCAGTACTCTTGCCTGGAAAATCCTCCTCCATGGACAGAGGAGCCTGGTAGTCTACCGTCCATGGGGTCGCAAAGAGTTGGACACAACTGAGCGACTTCATTTCACTTCACTTCAATGGCAGGAAAAGAGGACAACTGGGCATGTGTGTGCACACACACACACACAAAACAGAAATGAAAGCCAGATAACTTCCCAGGAGAGTTTATAGCTGGAGCTGATCATGTGACTAGTTCTGACTTACAGTGTGATTTTAGGAGAGATGGCAATATCTGATCCCAACTCAAAACTTCCCTTATCTCTTGGTTGATGCTTGAAATTTCACCTTTATTGCTCATTTCCTTGGTGTGGCTTTGTCATGAAGGCAATGTCAGCCAGAAAGAAGAGAATGAAGAATTGAGGGATAAAAAAACAAGCCTAAGAGCACTGAGAAGAGCCTATGCCAAGATGAATTTTGCCTAGAGTTGGCTCTCCTTCTGGTCTGGCTGATGGTCCATTTAGTAATGCTGCTTATCTGAGAGATCACCCCTACCCCCTCCCTCCTTTCCTTTCTTCCTTTTTTAAATTTCTTTTTACAGACAAGTATAGATTTGTGTAACCACCACTACAGTTAAGATATGGACTGGCACTATCATCTTCCAAAGGCTTTTGTGCTGCCGTCTTGCAGTCACGTTCTCCTCCCACCCCTGCCTCAGGATCCACTGATCTGTTCTCTATCACTATTATGCGTTTTTTCAAGAATGACATATAAATGGAGTCATACAGTGTGTAACATTTTAAGCCTGGTTTCTTTCACTCAACATAATGGCTTTGAGATTGGTCCACGTTGTTGTCATACCATCTGATGTTGATCCTTTGTGCACTGGATCTGCCCTCACTCAACAACATGATACCTGCCATACAGAGACTAGGACATGTGTACTGTATGGTTTTGTTTCTTATTAAAGCCTGTGTTTTGGCCAGGCTCTTTATTTGCAAAGACTATAAAGACCCACTCAACCTTATCTGAGAAAGTGAGAGTTTATTACAAAAATGCAGAGATCCCCCAGGGATCATCATAGCCAAGCCTGGAAATGGGAGGTGATTTGGAACCATGGCAGCTTTTGGGGAGAGTATGTGCTCACAATCTCTCTCAAGAGCTGCATGGTCTCTGAATTGCATTGTTTCTACCTCTTGTGTAGACGTTCTCTGTTCTTACTCTTCACCATTTTTTCCCTCTAATATCATATGGCATCTTCTTCCATCTTCCTTACCATTGATATTTGGCCATTACAGCTTTCCCTACCTCTGATCTTAGAATCGTTCCTGATGCCAAGTGGGGCTTTGGATTCAAATGGCTAGAGAATCATCTGATTAGCTTTGCTCATCTTTCAAATCAGGCCTCACAGGAATCTGGCCATCTGATGAAATGCCTGCCCTGTTCTAAACACCTGTGTCAGTGCAGGTGGGGTCATGGTGACTTGACCATGGAGTTGATTCTTTAGGGGAGGTAGTCTTGGAAGGCAGGGCAGACCATGACTGACCACTCTATTTTCCAAGAAGAAAGTACTATTTATGGAGGACAGTTGCAAGGCCTATTCATTTCTTCAGATCTTCTATTCTTCATTCTTTGATCAAGCCAGACCATAGCAAACATTTGGTCAGGCCATCTTGCTTGGCCTCCAGCAGACTCTGTTCACTAAGCAGTGTTTTGTTATTCTGCTAGTTTTCACCTATTGAAATAGTGACTTCATTTCCTATTGTTGAGGACATTGTTCATGCACGGGTTTCTAATATGAAGCTTCATGGGAGAAATTTATCTTAGGGAAAAATTTAGGGGCATGCTTTACTACCTCTCAGGAGTTGATACACTTCCTTTCTCTTGAACAAAGAAAGTGGGGAAACTCATCAAGACCCCTCTGTGTTGATACCCAGGAAACTCAATTCTCAGGAAACCAAGGTTCAACTACTGCAACTACCCAGCTCCCTTGGTGGACGCCACTTTCCTGTATGATACAGGAAGTTGATTGTCAACACTGATTTTCTCTAATCTGAGTACCTCTTTAGTGCTTCGGTTGTCTCATCTGCAAGTGCTTATCTTATTTGACTATGGCCAGGGTAGGAATGATGCTAAACATCCCTGATAGAAAGATAATTCCTGGTAACTCACCTCTGATGGTCAAGATAAGATTTTTACCTGTGGAAATTTGGTGTAGCCACCTTTGGATCTGGGAATAAATGAAGGAAAGATTTGTGTTCTGAAGAAATGTGGGGCTGACCCTGATAGATCATTGACTTTCCTTGGAGGAATAGGAGTTGGGAGGGGGTCTTTACTGAGTGGTAAAGGAGTCACTGCTACTGACCTCACCTCCATGGAGGGGCTCACCTGTGCTCCCCTAATAGAAACTGCTCCTTGTACTGTGAGGCCATTGGGAGACATTAGGTTTAGCTGTGCCTTTGTAATCTTCATTTTAATCTATCATGGGGCCCATAAGAATTTAACCAGAGAGACTTCTCCTGAGCTGCAGTGACACAGAACAGGTCAATAGCAGGTCAGCTGTTTTATAAAGCCACAGGGGCCGCTTAACATGGCAGCACTTGACAGGGCATCATTGCCAGGCAGATCCGAAGTGGACACCATGATTCTATGCACAGCTCAGGGAGCCAGTTAGAGCCAGGGGCTGCCCCATCTCACCTCCACCTGCAGCCCCTAAAAGGAAACACTGGTATTTTTGCCACTGAGAGGCCAAAAGGGAGTATTTATGCAGAACTCATGAGATCACACTTACATTTCACATCCCTATTAATAGACTGGGCCTGCTGGGAACAGAAGATTCTAATTACTAATAATTTCCTGGACATTATTCCAAACCAAGCTGTCCTGAGACCAGGCTGATAGGAAGAATGAGAATGCCATGTCTCAAGTTTCCAGCTAGATGATTTAGAATGAAAGGTCTCTGTCAAATGTTTTCACTGACCTTCATCTCAGACATTGAATGACTGAGAATCTGATAGCACAGCGGATTCCATTTTCTAGCCACTGACCTTGACTTCAAACTTTGAATCACACAGGAAGTCAGAGTTTTTGTACCCAAGAGGATCCAGGAAAGGGTAACAATTGGAAATCTCTTGTGGGAGGCTCTGGGTCATGGAACTCCTATCCAGTCTCATGGAACTACTTGTCTCACTTGCTTAAACTTGAACTAGAAGGGGCAATCGTTTTTAGAAAGAGAAAGATTTTGAGCAGCAAATTGGAAGCCCTAGTCCTCAATTTCCTCCCCAAACCTCCATTCCTTGCATGAATTTAAGCAACTTCTCTTAGGCTGCCAGCCTTGGGAAAGCAGACACAATCTCCACTTCCCTCAACATAGACCCCTTCTGAGAGGCCTTTGTTTGAAGAGTTGGGACACAGTTATGTTAATCGCCCTTCTACAAGGAGAGGATGGAAGAGACAGAGATGTAGTTGATTGTAGCCCGTCCCTGCCATGGCACAATACTAGTGCTCAGAATCTCCAGGTCCTTTAGTATCCTTACAACTAGACTTTCTATATCATGTGTATTTCCCCTTTCAGGAAACCAGGTGTCATGAGCGTAGCAGAACCTGCAATGCCATTTAACACCGTGATACCTTCCCTTCTGTCTGACAGCAGGAGAAGCCTCCCCAAAGAAGGGGGATGATGAGCAAGTGAGAAAGGGAAGGAGGTGATGAGAACTCTTGGTTGGAGGAAAAGATGACCAGAAAGAGAAAGTAAAGCCAGAGCCATGTGAATCACAAAAATGAAAACAAAAAATGATGACAAAAACACCTCCCAGCAAGTGTATGTATATTTTTGGAATATAGTAAAACTCTGCTATAATGTGTCACATGACTCTATAATTTAAACCTGAGTTTCAATCATTTCTGACCAGATCCCATAGTAAGAAATAAATTTTATATTATGACTCAGTGCACATACGCCGTTTTACAAAACATTGTTCATCCTTATGTCATGGGATGCATGCTAATCCTATCTTACCCTTCCTTATTCTACTCAAACCTTTTCTGTTTTATGTCACTTTAAAAAAAAAAAAAGAGGCAATGGTGGGTACCCACTAAGTAAATTTCATGATCCACTAATAAATTATAACTGGCAATTTAAAAAATACTGGTTGTTAAACTTCATGGAGGACAGACTTCTGGAGTCATAGACTTTCAGAACTGTAGATCATCCATTTCTAGTGTAACCTCATTTTCCAAGTGAAGACACCGAGGCCCTAAAGAAGTTGTAATTCATCCTTGATCACACAGATGGTTGATGGCCGGAACTATGCTTTTTCCTACAAATTTACTTGGTAATGCAAGAGGGAGTGTGGTGTAGGACAAAGAGCCCGGGGTTGGAATTCATAGATGTGTTCTGTTTAGAACTCTGATTTAGAGCAAATCACTTAAATAATTTGACCCTAGTTTCCTATAAAATGGGCTGCTGTGTGTGCTGTGCTCAGTCGCTTCAGTCATGTCCAACTCTTTGTGACCCCATGGACTGTAGTCCGCCAGGCTCCTCTGTCCATGGGATTCTTCAAGCAAGACTACTGGAGTTGGTTGCCGTTCCCTTCTCCAGGGGATCTTCCCGACTCAGGGATTGAACCTAAGTCTCCTGCTCTCCTACATTGCAGGAGGATTCTTTACCTACTGAGCCACCCAAGAAGCCCAAAATGGGCTGCTGGGCAAACCAGTTAGGTAAGATACTGGAGAAGCTTTGTAAGTGATGTGGTCCAAAGGTAAAAAACAACTGTTTTCCCTGCTTTTCTGCGATAGCCTGTGAGGCAGGGGCAAATGTTATCTGTATCTCTAAACCCCTGGCATTGGGACAAAAAGGAAAAAAATCTATACAGTAATTGGTCTCTTTCTCTTCATCACAGATTCACAATATCCCTACTTAACTCTCTTGTATATTTTGAATGATTTTTTTCTTCTTGATTTTATCTTATTTCTTCACATTTTATAACAAAGATCTTTGTCAATGTGTTTTGATTTTTGAGTTTTCTTGAGTTAATCAAGGCCAACAAATGGTCAGAGATAAGGCAGTCCATATGGGGTGACTTCCCTAGTGGCTCAGACGGTAAAGCATCTGCCTGCAATGTGGGAGACCTGTGTTTGATCGCTGGGTCAGCAAGATCCCCTGGAGAAGGAAATGGCAACCCACTCCAGTACTCTTGCCTGGAAAATCCCATAGACATTGGAGCCTGATAGGTTACGGTCCATGGGGTCTCAAAGAGTCAGACACGACTGAGCGACTTCACTTTCCTTTCCCTTTATGGGGTGACAAACATACTCAAAAACATCTGTGCAGGTCTGTAGCCATCACTGGAGCTGTGTCTCTCTCAGGGTGGGAAATAGAAAGGCGCAAACTAGCCATCTGGAAATTCATCTAAGATGCTCTACCTATGTCATGAGAGAATGATGATGTTCCATAAACAGGGACAGTAGAAATGAGTAAGGCGTGTGGATCCTGCCATCAGTTGGTTCCAGGGGAGAACCATGTTGGCCCTGGGGCTTACATGAGATTTTCTCTGACCTGAATGTAAGCAAGTGGGAAGGGTCTCACATGAGGAGAGGCCTCTCTTTCACGCAGTGGCTTCAGATGGCGCCTGGAGGGCAGAGTCTTGTTCACAGGGGGCTTTGTCCAGATACAGTTTCAGTTGGTATCACTCACCTGTCAGGGGTTCTGCTTGGACATTCAGGTTTCTTAGGGTTGAGTATCTCAAGAGTTTAAGGAGGGGAAGACAGCTCCTCATACTTGGTTTACCCTGGCTAAATGCTTTCAGGAGAGTTGAGCTTGATCTGGCTTCATGGTCACCTTGGGGACATTTTTCTGCTTCAGACTGGACAGGGTTCAAGAGACTGGAGTTCACTTCCTTCAGGGCCTTGGTTTGTCTTAGAATATGTCTTAGAACCATAGGAAGAGTTTGCCTGGAAAACACTTAAATAAGTCCATCTGCTTAGCACTCCTGTTTTATATTTGAAAGATATGGCAAGGGTATGGCTCATTTTGTTTTTTCTCCTATCAACGTAAATTCTGCTCAAATATCTGGTTCAGTTTCTTTAGTAATTTATGCATTCTTAGCTCAGTGATTTTCTGCAGAACCAGCCTTTTATGAGAAACTAGAATTTTCCTGGGGAGAAAATTGCCTTCTCTGTCACTGTAGTCTATATTTAGTGCATAACCACCTGTGTGACATGACCTGTGTTTCCACATCTAAAATGAAGATGCTGTACTCAGAGAGGATATCTTTTTGTTGTGGTAAAGAGCACAGATTTGGGGAGCAAGCTGCCTGGATTTGATCCCTACTTTTCCACTTACTAGTGGTGTGACCTTGAGAAAATTACTTAAACCATCTGTGTTTCAATTTTTTCACCTATGAATTAGTGATGATAATAATAATATCTGTCATGAAAATGATATGAGTTAACACAGTACCCACTTATAGTAACTGCTATGTGAGGTTTAGCAGTTTTCTTGCTCAGATGATCTGTAAGTACTCCTGCCATTTTAAAAGGGGATGATAAGATTAAAATAACACCATTTTTACATTGGAATAGCTATTTATTGTTTAAAAGACTTGTCTTCACTTAGAGAAGGAACTTATGGTTACCAGAGGGGAAGAATGAGGGGAAGAGATAGTGAGAGACACACTTACATTCAGTTCACTTCAGTCACTCAGTCGTGTCCAACTCTTTGCGACCCCATGAATCACAGCACGCCAGGCCTCCCTGTCCATCACCAACTCCCGGACTCTACCCAAACCCATGTCCATCGAGTCAGTGATGCCATCCAACCATCTCATCCTCTGTCGTCCCCTTCTCCTCCTGCCCTCAATCCTTCCCAGCATTAGGGTCTTTTCCAATGAGTCAACTCTTCACATGAGGTGGACAAAGTATTGGAGTTTCAGCTTCAACATCAGTCCTTCCAATGAACACCCAGGACTGATCTCCTTTAGGATGGACTGGTTGGATCTCCTTGCAGTCCAAGGGACTCTCAAGAGTCTTCTCCAACACCACAGTTCAAAAGCATCAATTCTTCGGCGCTCAGCTTTCTTCACAGTCTCAACTCTCACATCCATACATGACTACTGGAAAACCTATAGCCTTGACTAGACGGACCTTTGTTGGCAAAGTAATATCTCTGCTTTTAAATGTGCTATCTAGGTTGGCCATAACCTTCCTTCCAAGGAGTAAGCGTCTTTTAATTTCATGGCTGCAATCACCATCAGCAGTGATTTTGGAGCCCAAAAAAATAAAGTCAGCCACTGTTTCCATTGTTTCCCCATCTATTTGCCATGAAGTGATGGGACCGGATGCCATGATCTTAGTTTTCTGAACGTTGAGCTTTAAGCCAACTTTTTCACTCTCTTTCACTTTCATCAAGAGGCTCTTTAGTTCTTCTTCACTTTCTGCCATAAGGGTGGTGTCATCTGCATATCTGAGGTTATTGATATTTCTCCCGGCAATCTTGATTCCAGCTTGTATTTCTTCCAGCCCAGTGTTTCTCATGATGTACTATGCATATAAGTTAAATAAGCAGGGTGACAATATACAGCCTTGATGTCCTCCTTTTCCTATTTGCAACCAGTCTGTTGTTCCATGTCCAGTTCTAACTGTTGCTTCCTGACCTGCATACAGGTTTCTCAACAGACAGGTCAGATGGTCTGGTATTAGAGGCACACTACTATATTTTAAATGGACAACCAATAGGACCTACTGTATAGCACTGGCAACTCTGTTCAATGTTATGTGGCAAACTGGATGGGAGGAAAGTTTGAGAGAGAATGGATACATGTATATTTATGGCTGAGACCCTTTGCTGTCCATGTGAAACTATCACAACATTGTTAATTGATGATACCCCAATAAAAATTTTTTTGAAAGAAATATCTTCATGTATTACACTCTGGGTGAAGAAATTGAGGCTGAAAAGTTAAGAGAATTGTTTAAGGACATACTTTTTAAGCAGGGCAACTGAGTCTAGGGCTGAGTCTTCAGACTTCCAGTTTCTGGCATCTTCCTAACGTCATGATACCATTCCTCTGTGTATTGACAGTCCCCTCTTTAATGGTCCTCCTCTTGATACACCTCACTATATTAAGACAGTGCCGCCATTCTCCAAAGGACTGGATGCCACTAGGGACCCAAGAATATCCATGGCTTTTCCTGCCCCTTTCTGTTTTGATTAAGATAACACTTGCTGCTGTAATAGATAAACTAAACAAATAGCCATTCATGCCTCACTTGTGTAAAGTACAGTATAGGTATTCTTCGTTCATAGGCAGCCTTCCATATGGTCACTCAAGGACACAGGCATTTTTCCCAGTGTCTCCAACCTCTTCTAGGACCTTAGAATTTTCTCCTTCTGAGTGATAAATGAGACGAAAAATCACGTGGCTATTTGATCTACTTTTTAACCACTTGGACCTGGAAGTGACACACATTACTTCTTATTACGTCCTTTTACATTTCAGTGGCAAAGGCTAGTCCTATGGCTCAACCTAGGTACAAGGTGGGTGGTAGGGAAAAGTAGTCCCTGGCAGGGCAGTCCCTTCTTGGTGATACTTTAGAGAAGCATTTTTAGTCATCAGCTAGTTATCTTGGGCAAGCTCATTCACCGCACAGATTCAAGCACTTGTCAACCATGCCTATGCTCTCCCCATTTTCTCTCATATTAGTGCTTTATTTCCATTCCTGTTGCCATCTCCCTAGTTCAGGCCCTTTTAATCTCCCACTAAGATATCATGATTGCTCTTTAAGTAATTCCCTTACTTCTGTTCTGCACATTTTCCCAAGTCTCCTATGTACCACAGCCAGATTAATCATCCTGAGCTACTCCTTCAAAATGTCATTTTCATTAGCTCCATCCAGAAACTCAACAAACAGCACTGGGCCTCCTATCCACACAGTGGTAGGTACTGAAAGGACACAAAAAATGATCCCTGCATTTAAGCTGCTTAAATGAACGATGGCCCAGGACAGGAGTAAGTGCTAGGATAGAGGTACCAATAAATTGCTATATGTGTATAGAGGAGGGAGATATCAATTTCTCAGAAAGGAAAAGCAATTCTAGTTAAGAATTATTAAGGAAAGTGAAGCACACAACTCTGGAGGATGTAATAAGAGTGTAATTTCTGAAACTGAGCTCAACTCTCTGGGCCTGGATGAATTTAATTTCAGGGGGCTGAGAGAGATGTGTTCCAGGAACCTGTCATTGCTCTCACCTCCTTTTAATAAAAATGCATGATTTTGGTGGAAGACTTGCTTCTCAAGCTCATGGTTGATGTGAATTTGGGAGCTAAACTAGTATTTTTGAAGTAATGAATTGTTGAAATTCTCTGGATAATATTTTAAACTTGAGGTTGGAAAGAAAAAAGACAAATGAGATATTATCTCGTATATGATAATTTTCTTCTGTGTATGTTTATCCTTTTGGAAAAGATAGAAGTCAAAGAATTTCTGATTATATTTTGGCTCAGAAGTGATCACAAAGTTAGCTTTGTATCAGTGAGCACAACTCAGCCAGAAGGATGTTCTTGCTTATCAAATTTAAAAAAAGAGAAGTGGTCAAATAGAAGTTAGATCCTGAATCATCTGGCTGAGTTTCAGGAGGAAATAAATCAATGAGTTACCTTCTTCCATGCCTCCTTACTTGGTGTTCCCTACTTCTGAAGTAATAGCTTTAGGGAAAAGAATCAGTGAGAAGCTGGCTGTGCCCTGATGAATAGAAGTTTGGAAATTCAGTCTAAACATCTGAATCCCAGGGATTAACTGGAAGTGCTGTGATTGGAAGCATGAAGTGGTGTCTGAAGACCCAACTGTATTTCCCTGGATACCCCAGGATGAAATTCAAGGGGCCTGTTAAACTGAACCGTGGTTTGGGTGGAGTGATTAGAATCATGACACCATAAGCCGACTCCATTCCAAGGAGGAAGACACTGAAGCATCTTCTACTCTTGGGCCAGGGTGAAGGAATATGGGTTGGATCCATGCTCCTAATAAGTGGTCTTCTTCTGTTTTTGTAAATACCCACTGCTAAAGAATGCTTAGTTCAGTGGAATCATATGAGGGGCTGTCTTCGGAGTCAGCATGGATCCATATCTTGAAATGTTGAAACAGAAGCTCCAGTGGCCCCTTGCTAGTGTTGTTGTAGAGGAATTCCTCCTGTGGTAGAAAGCAGGAATCAAGAAGGCTTTAGGAGGAGGGGCCCTTGAACATCCCTCTGAGTACCAAAAATATTCAGACTCCCATCTTGCCGTTTATAGCCTCCACTCTCTGGTCAAGAGCTTGGACTTAAGGATCAGAAAATCTGGGTTTCAGTCCCAGCTCTGCCACTGACTGTTAAAACATTGAACAGGTTAGCTCACCTTTCTGTGCCTTGGTTTCCTTATCTGTAAAATGGAAATATAATATTAATATGTCTTCAATATTTGTAGTAATGTTAGTAGTTGTCCTTAGAAAACAACTAAAAAATCTGTTGATCAAACATAAGCTGATAGACTTATTGCAGTTAGGGAAAGATTACCACTGGCAAAAATATAGTATCTCAAAAGGGGGAAGTCAAGGGAGGATTTTTTATAGGACTTTAGGGCCAGGGCTGTATGACTTTAAAGTGGGTCTGAAAAGGCAGGAGAGGTTGGAATTGGGTAGTTTATGACAGTGGCTTTGGATTGGTGGGCACCAGAGGGCAAGGACCTTGATGTGAGCTATCTTATATACTTCACAGTCTTATCTTCCAGGAGTATTTCAGGAACAAATAGCTAAACTATTTTTTGCCTGTTCGTAGTATTGTTTCCAGAGATGGGAAAGTGTGTTGGTTTCAGTTAATATTCATTTTATAAGGTTGTTATGAAGATCAAATAAAATAATGGACAAAAGTACATAAAGCACAAGGCAGGCATTCAGCATATGTGAGTCAATATTAACTATTGTCCATTCCTTTACATTTCCTATGTTACTTGTGGTCAAAAGAAATCCCACATTTTTATGTCAATATCTTTGTAAATATTGCCTCATCCTGCAATTTCCTCTTTCAATCCATGCTGTTTTAGAGAAATACTAAACTTTAAATCTGTTCAATATCCTGCCTTCCTAGATCTCTCTTATTAGAGAAAGATTTTGCTTTCTGAATGGCATATCTTAGTTTGGAGCAATATTTTGTGATACTCATTACATTCTACTCTTTACCTGTGGTACTTACATGTGTCTAGATACTGTTTCTGTTAGACTTTAAGATTATGTTTTTTCCCAAATGTAGTCCTCCTTAATGCTCAGTCCAGAGCCTTGTCCATGGAGCAGTTTTCCAAATGCTTGACAATTTAATCAACATAGTTAATTCTTTACCAAATGTAAAATTGAAGACTTTAGACAAAAATTGCAACTCAAGGCAAAGACCGAGTTTTTATGCATATTTTCCTCATAGTAGGTGAATCCAAAGCTTGGAAGTGTCTGTAAATGTGACTGGATGATGGCAGGCATTTCTGTCCAGGTGATAATATGGAAAAGGCTGTGTTTGAAAATGGCAAATAGGCAGCTGAACATCATACATAAAGTGGAGGTGAGAGACTTCAAAGTAGTTGAGGTCAGAGATATTGGCCAGAAAGACCATTTCTTTTTCTTTTTTTCTTTAATTGGCTGTATCAGGTCTTTGTTGCATCATGCAGGATCTTATATTGTTGCTCACGGACTCTGGCTGTGGTGTGCAGGCTTTGTGGCTTCCTGGCATGTGGGATCTTAGCTCCCCAACCAGGGATCAAACCTGGGCCCCTACATTGCAAGGCAGACTCTTCACCACTGGGCCACCAGGCAAATACCTAAAAAGACCATTTCATGAATCACTGGCTCCAAGTCATGGCTAAAGATCCAACAGGAGAGACCAGCTAGCAAATTCATAAAATGACCCTGTTTCCCTCAGTCATGATCATTGCTTGTTAGGTTAACACGTTTACAACATTTCCCCTCCTGGGAGCTATCTGACATGTCCCACATTATTTTTGAAGTTAACCTTGGAAATAGAGACCTAATTTTTAAGTTAGAAGCTGATTATGTTAATTTAATATTTATTAAGCTCCATACATAATTTATTAAGCATTTTAATGAAAAAAGTCACATTGTTTTATAATAAAGCTACCATTTTATAAATGTAGTGCTTAATTGCATATTACCTCATATAATTCTCACCATGACCCTATGAGGTAAGTACTCTTTATCCCCATTTTCCCTGAAGGAAACTGAGGTTCAGAGGGGTTGAGTAACTTGCCCACCATCTCTTAGCAACCAAATGGTGCAGCCAAAATATGAACTTAGGGTGGCTTTACTCTAAAGTCATTTTTTTAACCTTATAAGTAATTGAATATACATATGTATTAGATAAGAAAATTGAATATGCATATATATTTATATTCTCATCTAAAAGCAAATTTTTACTACATGAATCTGATCATGAAGGATCAGGGAAGACATTGTAGAAGAGATCTCATATGAGTTTATATAAGAAGTTACATAAGTTTTTTAAAGGAATATATAGGTTTAATTATATAATGCCTATATTTATGCATATATATATAAGCTCAACTAATTATAAATATGAATAAGAATACATATTTCTGTAAAATTTGCTCAACAGTCCTTAGCTATGTCAATTTTACATACTTTTACATACACATTATGATTATAAGTCTGCAGTGCGGGACATCCAGGTTCGATCCCTGGGTTGGGAAGATCCCCTGGAGAAGGAAATGGCAGCCCACTCCAGTACTCTTGCCTGGAAAACCCCATGGACAGAGGAGCCATAGGGTTGCAAAGAGTCAGACGCGACTGAGTGACTTCACTTTCACTTTCACTTTCATGATTATAAGAAATACATATTTATTAAAAAATTAATATATATATAAGTAAATATGAGGGGAAAGACTGAAGAGGCAAGGAATATCAAAGACTCAAATCTTATTACCTTATTCACTTACATAAACTAACAAGTATAAAGTGAGCAATCAGCTCTCAAACCTGTGAGTGGGCTCTGGAGTTTTTTTTTTTCTTTTCAGTAATTGTTTTATTTTTCTTACCCAAAAGCCAAGCATAGCCAACACATTCACATAGAGGCATATGAAAGTGACAAAAATGAACAACTGACTGTGCATTTACAGTTAAAACAGGATAACATGTATCTCTTAAAATGATTCTCTTGTCCCTGGAATCATCAGATCTGAGAGAATCCTTCCTCAGTTGCCTATGGCTGACCCTTCCTCACAAATGACTGGGACTCCAATTAAATTAACATCATTTTTGACTGATGACAGTTCTGATGTCTCTTGTATGTTTTCCTTTTCTCACAGATGGGAGGAAGCACCAGATTCTGGCCGGCACTGCCAGCCACCAAGGATGGCTCTTCAGGGTTCTGGGCTGCTGTCTGGGTCTTTGGTAGATGACCAAACCAGAGTACATTCCTCTGGATGGCTCCTTGAAGATTCAGGCAGCATGCAGAACTGTTCCTATTATTTCAGAGAAAATCTTTTGCTACTCTTGTTTTCCCAGGTTTTTCATCTCAAAGAATTTTAGAACAGGAGGGGGCCTTAGAGATCACCTGCTTTCCACTGTCATTTTATTAACATGGAAACTGAGGCCCAGGAAGGCCTACTGGATCCCATGGTGAGGTCCTAGGACCAGCAGCATCAGCCTCCCCCTGGGAACCTGTTAGAAATGCAAATTTTCACGCTCCATATCATACCTGGGGAACCTGAAACTCTGGCATGGGGCCAAGCGATCTGCATTTTAACTCTGGGGTGACGCCCAGCATTTTAACCAGACCTCCAGAGAATTTGATTAATGCTCTGGTTTAAGAAACACTGGTGGCTCAGACAGTAAAGAATATACCTGCGATGTGGGAGACCCAGGTTTGATCCCTGCGTTGGGAAGATCCCCTGGAGAAGAGAATGGCTACCCACTCCAATATTCTTGCCTAGAGAATTCCATGGACAGAGGAGCCTGGTGGGCTACAGTCCACGGGATCCCAAAGAGTTGGACACAACTGAGTGACTAATGCTTTCACATTAAGAAACACTGGCTTGAGCCATTTGTCCAGGGTGCTGGACATGGTGTTCATACAGCTGCCAGCAGGGCACAAACTCAGTTTCCTGGCGCCCAATTCCTTTTGCACTGCTTTGCCTCTGCCCCTTTCTGAGTTTAACGTCATTGCATTTTTTTTTTCTTGTTGACATTCTTCTGGAAGCTGGCATTTACTAATTCAATTTTAATGAGGTCCACTCTAGCTACTTTTGCCTACTCTCAGTTTGATGAGAGATTTACGTTCAGGAGCTATTACCTAATTATATTAATTTCATATCTGGGGACTTTAACAACAATATCCTCAAACTAAAGTTATAATCTGACCACGAGTCCTCACCCTCACAGAGGTACCGTGAGTTCCCCCGGTGTATGGATCTTTCTTTGTTCTTCAAGCAAAGTTCAGCAGCTGAGCAAATGCACTTTCTTTCACTCTTCTGAGTAGACGGGAAAGGCTCGTGCCCTTTCATTAGCAATTTTCTTTTTCTAGTGACAGTTTTTATTCTCTTCTGACAAAACCACACATCAGGATTACCCCTTTCAATTTCACCCTCAAAGCGTCAGCTCCAGGGTCGCTCATCACCTGCCTCATGATGAAAGAACGAGCTGTCTGAAGCTTTTGAGGCCCTCCAAGTGATCCCAGGTAGCACAGACACCCCGCTTGACCCTCCTCAGTGTTCTTCAGGGATATCCTTCATGTGGCTGGGCTTGCAAAGTGGCGTCCATTTCGATTAATCTCCCTTCCCTCTGCCTGCATTTCCTCTGTGTTTTCATCCTCTAGACAAAAGCCTGTTGTGGTTGCAGGCCCTGGCTGGAAGCTGTGTATTTTATGGCTTTTTCCTTCCATGAAAGAAGTTTGCATGAAGGCTGAAAGGCACTTCTGAGCCTGCCTGGGTTGGGAAGATCCCCTGGAGAAAGGCATGGCAACCCACTCCAGTGTTCTTGCCTAGAGAATCCCATGGACAGAGAAGCCTGGCGGGCTAC
This sequence comes from Giraffa tippelskirchi, assembly GCF_054371585.1. Lineage (NCBI taxonomy): Eukaryota > Metazoa > Chordata > Mammalia > Artiodactyla > Giraffidae > Giraffa > Giraffa tippelskirchi. Next base: position 138,560,000 of record NC_137281.1, on the reverse strand, counting down.
AGTCCATGGGATCCCAAAGAGTTGGACATGACTGAGCAACTAAGCACAGCACAGCCTGCGTGGTGCAAGGCTTCACCTGGGCCCAAGAAATACTAAGGACCTTGGAATGATGCTCTGTTTCTTACCCTTCTCTTCCTCCTCTTCCTCAGTGGAGTTCTTTCAAACCTTGATCTTCTCTAGGTGGTTAACCCAGGCCACACCCAATCTGAAGAGCTCTTGGGAGGTTAGGGGAGGATTCTAGGCTGAACTCTGTGGTATGTGTGGAATGAGGCATACTCTGGGGAGACCTTGAGCCAATACTCAAGCCTGTCTTGAATGGGCCCAGAGGGCCTGGACTTGACCAAGGGTCCCCCAGGGTGAGGCTGGCACTGGGAACTGGCCAGTACCTAGTGAGCTACAGGAAGAGACATCTGAAGATTTTAGGAAATTTCTCCCAGGTGATTGGATCCATGACATTTGTCTAGTTGAGATTAGGTTTTCAATACTGAAACTATAAATATTCATATTTATTCAGTGCCTGTGGGCTTGGATTTAAACAATTACATCTTGCCTGGTGATTCTGTTTACAGAAGAAGTTGTTGTGGAATCCCTCTTGATATATAAAGAAAGACAAAGATTAAAAACTACTATTATGGAGTCAATGTGTGGGTTCCAGTAATAGGTACTTTATAGACTTTGCCACTAATTCTTCTATCCAAACTGCAAGGTAGAAACTATTAGCCTGATCCAGGCAAGGAGACAGAAACTGAGATTAAACAATTTGCTCAAAGTAAAACATGTACTAAGTAAGGAAATTTAGTCACAGTTATCTTTTTTTTCCCTAAGAGAGTTTAGTGTAGTGGTTAAGCACATTGACTGAATTCAAACTGCCAAGTCAAAGTCTATCTCTGCCTCTTAACATTGCAAGAACTGACTATACTCAGTCTCCTAGTACCTCAGTTTTCCCATCTATAAAATGGGCATAATAATGGCATCTACTTCATAAATTTTATACAAAGATTTAAATAATTAGTTATACATTAAGAGCTTAAAAACTGCCTGGCATAAAATGATCACCATATGTATGTTGGTTGTTAAGAAAAAGCAAGTTTGAAAAAAGCACTGTTTCAAATTGTTTGCCAGATGAACTATTCCTTTAAAGTAGGTTTTCCACATGTCTAATACTCATTTTCTGGCTCTTTTTTAGGACTTGGTAATAAAACAATTCAGTGCTCATTGGGAAAGTCCAGGGGGGGATATGTAATTTTTTCTTAGCACAAATGAACAATTTATCACTCCTCTCACCCCCTCCTCCTCTCCCACCCTTTCCAGAGTGCTCTCTAGGCACTCTGCTCTTTCTAACTCCTGTGGCTGCAAATCACCCAGCAGCCAGTGCTGAATCCCATTTGCAGTACAAAGAGACTGCCAGGAAGGAAGGGCTTAATTAGTAAGAGATGTTCAAGGTAAAGTCTTTACAAAAGAGCTAACTGTGCTGTGTTAAAGGGAAGAAATATGATGAAAGCCACCATTACCGGAGCCAGGATGATGTATATATATTTCTTTAGCCTTTGCCTGCCATGTCACATCTGCTTAGATGTCCCAGCTCCAATTTCAGGGTGAATTCAAAGCTGAGGTTTCTGACTAGGAAACCACAGAACAGTGCAAAACCCTTCAGGCTTAGGCCACTAAATCTGTAACAACTCTTGTCAATTAGCATGAATACTGTGGGTAAATGTAGGTGAAGAAAACAGGGACCCATTTCCCAGAGATTCATGTGAGAAACAGACATGGAAGTAGCTGATCTCAAACACAATGAGAGATTTCTAAGCCTACACCTGAAAATAGAGATCTAGCGTATTAATGAATTTGGATGTGAGATAAGAACAGTTAAATAGAGGCAGTGACCAGCTCAATAAAACTGGAACTTGACCAGGCTACCAGGTAAAAGGAGAGAATATCATGAACAATGGAAGCAGAAGTCTCAGTTCCAACACTGGCATCATTTTTGGTCAGTTTCATGATATTGTGAGCCTCTATAGCTGTGGACTGTAGGTTTTTAAGGTCTTACACGTATTATATTCTTAGTACTCTCCACATAATTGTTAATGTCCAACCAAGGACTTTAAGGAAGAAATAGAGAATCTTCTCTAACAAATTGTTAAAGGCTCTAGAGAGACTGGCTGATGATATTTATATGACTTAAATGGAATCTTTGCTTCCCCTGCATCTCCTGCATGAAAAGGCTATTCTTAACCAGAGAAGTCCCGTTAAGGTTCTTGAGGTTGCCTCATACTTGAAATAATATGTAAACTGAGCAAACTTGTTCATTCATTCATTCAACAAGTATTTAATGAGCCCTGTGTATGTCCCAGGGGTTCTAAGTTCTAAGTGTATGTCCTAGGTTCTAAGGGGCTGGCAGTGACTAAGAAATCCCTGCTATGACACAATCAAAAATCTGTATGTGTGACAACTAGTTCCATGGGCATTTATAATAAAAAATGATATTTCATGATACAGGAAATATAGGATGGATAGCAGAGATTGTTAGACTCACTCATCTGTCTGCTTTTCTATATTTCTCTGCTCCTTGCATTTGGTAGGGTTGTGTGATTAATTTTCACCAAAGGCATGTGAGTGGAAGCAATGTGTCACATTCATCTGGGGCATGCTTTCTCCATGCTCACTCTTACCCAGCCTTGATGACTTTGGAGGCCACATATGCCAGTGAGCATAACTACAAATGGAGGAGGGTAGCCCAGGCTGCTTCAGACTGTGATGTGAATGAGAAATAAACTTTTATTGTCAATGTCGTAAAAGATAAAGAAATACTGTGACAATATGCCAGATTAAAGGAGCCAACTAGATGCTATATCTACCCTAAGAATAGATTATGTAATGAAAGGGGGAAAGTGCTGCAAAGGACATAATTAGATCAGCAGACAAAATTGGAATGCGAATATTAGATTAGATTTTTTAAAGTATTGTATTAGATTGTATTGTATTGTATTGTCAACCTGTGAAGATGACAGTTGTGCTATGGTTATATAAGAGACCTTACTAGTCTTAGGAAATACACACTAAAGTATTCAGCGGCAAAGGGCCATGATCTATGTAGCTCACCCTCAAATACAAAAAGCAAATGGGGGTAAAATATCAACAATAGGCAAATCTGGGTAAAGCGTGTATGGATGTTCCTTGTACTAATTTTAGGTTTGTAACTTTTTGTAAGTTTGAAATTATTTCCAAATTAAATTTAAAAAATTAAAATGTTACTAAGTCACTAAGGAATTGGGGTTTATTGTTGCCACAGCACAGCTCATACTTTCTTGACTAGTATGGATGCATTTGGGAATACATTACATGGCTAATAAATTAATTTAGTGGTTGAGGGAACAGTTCCTCGAGGAAGATTATGTGAAAAATAAGTAGGTATTAATCAAATGAAGAGGGAGGAGTATTTCCAGTAGAGGAACTATGTCGATGAGAGCCTAGTAGTGAGAGTACAGCGCATTCATGGATTAGAAAGAATTCAGCATGGCTAGGACATAGAGTTTAAGGAGGGAAGAGGTGAGAGGTGAATCTGAGCATGTAGAGAGGCCAGGTCCCAAAGGTCCATATAAACAGTGTTAAGGCATTTGAACTTTGTACTAAGGGTGATAGAAATCCTTGAAGGGTTTTAGACAAGAGAATGCCATGATACAATTTACATTTTTAAATGGATTGGAAAAATAAAGTAAAATAAATTAAATCGGGATGAAAGAAGGCTATTTCGGCAAAACCAGTGGAATATTAGTAGTGGCCACATGAATGGAGATGTGTGGGAGATTTGAGAGTTGAGAGCTAGTTAGAAGGAAGCACATTGTCCTGGGTGATTGATGGGTGAGAAATGTGAGAAGTGAAGGGTAACTCCTCAGCTCTGGATGGGGGAATCTACCATTCTCCCAACTAAGAAGGCAGGAAGATGGTTAGGTCTGTTGAGGGAAAATAATGATATCAGTTTGGACATTTCAACTGGGACATCCAATAGAGCAGTGGCCAGAAGGCAGTTGGATGAAGGGGCATGGAGGTCATAAAAAAGGTCAAGGCTACAGGAAGAGATGTGGGAGCTCTCAGCACATTTACGGGAGTGGTGAGGGGACCAGTGAGAGGGTACACAAGAGAAGAGCGTCCAAGGGAGAAACCATAGGGACCGTAGACTACGGATGGTAGAAAACTTGACAATAAGCCTGGGCTTCAGCGGTGCCAGTGTACACAGGTTATTGCCATTCTTATGACTCAGTTTTCCCCTTTGAAAATTAGTCCAGTCTCATTGGGATGATAAAACTTCATTGATTGATACTTAGACAAGGTCTTAGATTACATTTAGAAGCTTCAAAATACATTTACAGGAGATATCTGTATGTTTAGTGATTAAAGTATTTTCTACAGTGAATGAGTGATGTGTTGACATCTCATTTTATAGATAGGGTCATGGAGTTCAAGAGGTTTAAAAATGAGTTTACTTCCTGTTTTTCAGGGATTAGGCTAAGAAGCTAGGAATGGGATGCCAAGATTTTGGCTTTTAAACTTTGTGTAATTCCAAATTAATTATTCAAAGGTCAAAACATGTTACATATGCCTTCTTATATTCTTTTCTGGGTTTTAATTCTCAATTTATTCTCTGGCTCAATTAGCCAGTGCTCTCCTTTTCACTGTTGTATTTTTTGGAAGGCTACATGAAAACACAAATTTTCACTCAATCAAGTGATCACCGTACTTCAATTCCTGACTCCCACCCATGCTCCACCCCCAGGTTCAGCTGTGCTCCTGGAAGTATTACCCATTCTTCCTCCCCAGGTTGGGCTAGATGGGGGTGTATGTTTGTGTTCAGTTGCTCAGTCATGTCCAACTCCTTGCGACCCTGTGGACTGCAGCCCACCAGGCTCCTCTGTCCCTGGGATATTCCAGGTAAGAATACTAGAGTGGGTTGTCCTTTCCTCTTCCAAGAAATTTTTCAGGCCCAGGGATCGAACCTGTCTCCTGAGTCCCCTGTTTTGGCAGCTGGGTTCTTTACCACTGAGCCACCTGGGAAGCCAGGTTGGGCTAGGTGCACACAAGCAAACGTCCAACATTCTGCTGACAAAGGCTGTTTCCTGTGGCTCGCTCCCATTATGACCTGTGAGCACCTTGAGGGCTAGAACTGAGTTTGATATTTGTTCGTCTTTGACTTTTCAGCGCTATTAGTGAATCTCATAGATGCTTATATTTAGGATTTGCTCAGCATAGCAGAACAGATTGAAAACAGACTTTCCTTGCTGAAGGGGCTGAAGGCTCAGATGGCTAGAATAACCATCTGCAAAGTAGAGTGCATACATCTCAGAAGTTGCTCAAGGTGATTCCATGGAGAAACAAAGAGATATTAGAATTGCTATTAAAGGATATAACTGTTCTTTATCCCTTCACTTAAATGACTGTTTTGAATATGTTTTATCATAGATACAGTTATTGGTACAGTTACATGTATATCCATGTATTTATGTGTGTGTAATTGTATTTGCATTTATATATGTTGAAACTACATGTAAAAAATTTTTGTTTTGAATGTAGGTTTAGGTTATGGGTGTAATTCCTTTGTGTGTCTGTCACGGACTATTTCGAGGCTGCAGAATGATCCAGCAATCAAGCTTATGGTCATATATCCTAAGGAAATGAAATCACCATCTTGGAGACCTACCTGCACTTTCATGTTTATTTCAGCATTATTTGGGATAGTCAAGACATGGAAACAACTTAAGTGTCTGTCGATTGAAGAATGAATAAAGAAAATATGGTATATATATTTTTAATGAGATATTATTCAGCCATAAAAAAGAAAATTATGCCATTTTTGACAACAGACAAAACTGAAGAGCATTAAGCAAAGTAAAATAAGTCACACAAAGAAAGACAATTATTGTATGATTCCACTTATACATGGAATCTTAAAAACCCTCAACTCATAGATTTAGCGAGTAGATTTGTGGTTTAGGAAGTAGGGGAATGAGTGAAGATGGTCAGACGGTACAGACTTCCAGCTATAAGGTAAGTAAGTCCAAGGGATATAAGGCAAAACAAGGTGATAATGGTTAACAATACTGTATTGCATGCTTAGCATTTTCTAAGAGAGTAGATGTTAGTTCTCAATACATCTACAAAAAAGAAAAGAAAAATGTGAGGTGATGAAGTTGACTAACCTAAGGTAATCATTTCACAATGTACACATGTATCAAATCATCATTTTGTACCCCTTAAATTTATACAGTGTTATATGTCATTTATATTTTAATGAAGCTGGGGAAACAATTTGCAGTTATCCCCTTGTTACTGGTTAACCTCCTTTCATGCAGTTGTCAGCTTTCAGAGTTGGTCACTGAGCCCAAATCCCTCTTCTCTCTTGGTTTCTTTGTTCTGTACCCTCACCACCCTGTACAGTATTTGGCTTTTGGCACAGAGTAATTTGGCCTTGCTAAAAATTTATTGGTCTTTTAGGAAACGGGTGGTTAGTCATCTTTTATAAAACTAGCACACGGCAGACACCTAATTAATGATGATGATGGTAATAATATAGTGATGATTGAACTAGACACTTTCTGTTAGTAATGCATCCTGTAGGGACTGCTGTCTTCCTTTGTTTGGATCAGTGTCTTTGGATTAGCACTTGAAAGATTACTGTGTGTGTCATGGAGATGAATATCCAGGTAAGCCAGCAGACCTGATGGGCTGGTATTGGTAGGATGGCTGGAAATTAATGCTGCATGAGAAGGTAGGAGGGAGGGAGAGACAGAGAGGGGAAGGGAAGGAGATACAAATGAGAAACTTGCAAAGACTGAGTCTCTTAGAGTAATGACTACTTTTTCATTTTCTAAGTCATTTAAACCTCAAAATAACCCATGTATTGTCTTCATTTTACAGATCTGGTGCCCAAAGAGGTTAAGTGACTTGTCCACGATCACATACTTAGTAAGTGACAGAAGTAGGGTTCAAACCTAGGTTTGAGAGACTGAAATCCGTGCTCTGAGCCCAAACTTCCACTCCCAAACCCCCAGAACACAGCAATTCTGAGTAGCTGCCTTGAACACATAGCCCAGAAGACCTGGAAAGATACCTAGAGGCCTCTCTCCTCATCTGAAATGAGAAAAGCTAGAACACGGTGCCCCCGTGGCCACCTTGCGACCACTGAAGGCAGAGTTGGGCCTTTAAGGGTTTGCCTGGCGCAGACAGAGCCTTCTGTAAGCACGTCACAGCTGTTCATGGATTAGCAGCCACTTGGGCATCCCTTTTTCGCTGTCTCCTTCCAGAATGTTCTCTCTTGCTTAGAAATATTTAGTGTGCCTCTGTTTGAATTGTTGAAGTTACGGCATCTGGTATTTTGTGTGCATTTCCTCTGAAAGTTAAAGTGTTATTGTTCTCCCTGTAGCAAAATCTCTGTCCCTCTCTCTGCCCACCTCCTCTCACCCCTTTTTAATTTTAAAGCATTTCTTTGGCATATTCTGCTCTCTTCAAAATGTGTCCGTCTGGATGAAATTCAGGCTTTAAGATCCTATGCTCTGGTTCCAGCAGGATTTTGAGAACTTCTAAATTTGTCAGCCAGTCCCTTTAAGCAAAGGGCTACCCTTTGAATAATTAAAGGAAAAAACCCCAAAGCTACTAACAACCTGCTCTTCCTCTCCTTTTTGTTTTTTTCCACACTGGTTCCAGCATTTTGGTTAACACTACTGCTGGATAAATTAGAAAACAAAATCTCTGTGGGTGACCAGGCAAAACTTATTAATCATATAACCCTAGCAGAAGGCATAGCCCTAATACAAATATTTGTGCTCTGTCGCTGGTACTTGTCTTGATCACTGCCAAATAGTGACAGATTTTAAAGACAATCACATTAAGTATTAATCAGGCTTGAAAAATGCAGCCACTCAGAGGCATACTGAACGAGTAGGCATTTCCTGCCCACTTTCTGCATGAACAGCATCCTGTGCCAGCGTATTATTGAAAATGTTCTTTTCCTTCATAAAGCATTGCTTTCAGGATGTCTAAAAATGTCAAATGGTCGTTGGCTGGCTAGGTGACCTTAATTCAGTGACACAGCTCCTACTAAATTATGCCCTGGGCTCCAGACTTCCCTGACCAAGTTCATCTTCCTTATTCTAGCTTCTTTCTTATTGCTGGGTTTCAGGCAAGTGCTAGATGTTTGGTTCAGCAATTAGTGAGAACTCTGGGAGGTTAGAAAGGCAACCAGTTCATGGAGAAAGATGCGTGGAGTCAGGGGTGCTCTTGCTGTGCCTGGGAAGAAGGGAGAGAATACTCCAGGGGAAGGACTTAAGTAATGGTGGGAACATGGCATCGACCATGTTTGCCTGACTTACAGGATAGCAGAAAATAACATCTGCTAAATCAGGTAGGGTTGGCAAAGAAAAGAAATTCACACTGTTTCAGGGAAAACTTCTATTTGCCTGAGGAAGCTCCTCAAAATCAGAAAATATCAGGGAGGGTAAGAACTGCCAGTCTATACTCTCTGGGAAGTTGGTCCCAGAGAGAAAGAAATCAGGTGGAGACTGAAGATTATTCATTTGGGCACTTGGGAAAGATGGGTCCAGTGATGCTTGGAAGATGCAGAGAGGAGGAATCAGAGCTCCAGTCCCACCACAGATCCTCCTTGTGCTGCTCATTCTTTACCCACAGCAAAGGGATGCCAGAGGCTGCAGAGCTTCTTAGAGTTCCTGGGTGTGAATGTTGAAGAAAGAATACATAGAGTTACCAGAAAGAGAAGTGGGCTGGCAGCTCAGTCAGGGCCTCTTGGGACCTTGTCCAGCTCATGATCAGATTTGTGGTTTTAGAAATATGAGTTTGTCTTTTCTGATAAGACTGAACTCAAGGAATTGACTCACTTTCACCAAACTCATGTGAGGTTGATGTGTAAGTAGAAAATCTCAGATATGTATCTATAATGTGAACATAAAATTTTGTGGAGTGAAGCGGTGATGAGTATGTGTTTATGTATGTGTGTAAACATTGAATTAGCTGGCTTGTGCCTTCTCTCCTTGTAGGCAAATCCATAAGTTATAATTTAAAGAGTTAAGTACAACCCCATCAAAAGGCCACATCATCCTCTGGGCAGTGCTGAAAATGTATCAGCAAATTCTTATTGTTTGGCCTCTTATTTGTCTAGATTCTTTGAAAACCATTTCCTCTCATTCTATTTTTACCTAACTTTCTGTATAATTAATTAGGTTCTAAGTTGTTTCTTAGAGATTAAAACTCCTCCAGTTAGGGTTTTCTTAGGGTAGGGGTAGGGAGTTAGAGGCCCTGCAGGTGGGACACGAGGTAGACAGAATCAGAAGAATATGATCCCTTGGTAACTCTTTGCTTGGCTACCAACACATTGAAGCTCCCGACATTACTTTCTTCCCTTATTAGGAAAAACCATAAGAACATAGAATCTCAGGGGCTGGAAGAGGCCTTAGAAATAACCTAACCAAGCATTTTGGCTTGGTATGATCATCTACTCTTTAAGCCACTTGAACTGACTTCTAAATAAATCTTCATCTTTTCCTTATTCTTTCATCTGAGTATATGTTCTTCTACCACAACTAACTACTCTTCCCTCCTTATGCTTGATAACATTACCTTTATTATGACCATATAACTTATTATCCAAACTGGAACACTACTGCAAGTAAAAGGCAGCATTATTAATAATGAAGCCAAGACACCTAATGGCCATCCCCATTTCTATTGCCTGTTCCTCACCTTCAAATCTTGATTCTTCAGTAGCCCTTGTTCAGTTGCTTTTTCAATCTCTTCTTTCCATCTGCTTAGAAATCAAATCCCTTGTCCGCTTTCATTGTGAATCATTGTTGCGATAATCTTTAAGGGCTTGGGTTGTGGTTTTGCTCCTTAGGAAGATTTACTTCCTGCCTTGGGAAAGAGGGGATGAGGGCAGGGAATGAAGGGCATGAACTCTTTCCCCTGATGCTTCCCAAAGGCAGATATTTCTCTGGTAGGAAAGCTGTGAAAGAGGTTCAAGGTCAGAATGTCGAGAGAGAAATCATTTTGCTATAAGCAATGTTTGCTGCTCTTTCACCAGCCACTCACTCTTGCTTCTTGGCTTCTACCTCTGCTCAAAATCCCTTTGACTTTCTTCATCTCCTCTCTTCTCCTTTCCTTGGGAACTTGTCCCTCACAGCCACTCCTCCTCTTTTTTTTTTTTTTTTTTTTTAATCAATTGTGTGTGTGCCGTGTTAAGTTGTGTCTGACTCTTTGCAAGCCTACCAAGCTTCTCTGTCAATGGAATTTTCCAGGCAAGAATACTGGAGCAGGTTGCCACTTCCTACACCAGGGGATCTTCCTGACCCAGGGATTGAACCCACATCTCTGTGTCTCCTGCATTGGCAGGTGGAATCTTTACCACTGTGCCATCTGGGAAGCCCTTAAAGGTAATTAATGAATGAATTAATTTGGCTGCGTCAGGTCTCGTGTCACGTGGCATCTTTTGTTGCTGCCCATGGACTCTCTAGTTGTGGCGTACAGGCTCAGTAGTTGCTGTGCATGGGCTTTTTTTTTCCACTGCATGTAGGGGTCTTTGTTCCCCAACCAGGAATATTACCCATGTGCCCTGCATTGCAAGGTGGATTCTTAACCACTGGACAATCAGGAGACAATCACTGCCCCCTCCTTCTTGAGATTCTAGCCTTTGCCTCCAGAGTCAGTCCACTTTCTTGAGAAGTACCTGTGTCATGTACCACTTGCCAGTGCTCCCCTAGTGTAGCAGAGAGTCCAGCCTACAGTGGCTGCATGATAAGTATCTGTTAATTGGGATGAAAACGTGGGGGCTGTAGTGGAGCTTCAGGGTTCTGTTTCTTCAGCTCGCTTTCTTTATGCTTCTCTGGAAAGACTGAGTATTTTTGGCAGTGTCATCTCTCCACCTGGAAGAGGAAAACAACTAATGTGCTTAGAGAGTCATCTGTTCACACAGTAGGAGTCAAATGTTCACTGGCCCACTAAATCCCCAGATAAAGGGCAAAGATTCTGGGTTATTTGGGCATCCTGATTTCAGAGACTGATGAAATCAATAGTTATATCTAAAACTTCTCTCAGTTTGGAGTTTTGGTTCCTCTTGTCCCTTAAAGGTTAAATGCCCTACACAAAGCTGCTGACAGTATAATGAGATGTTCACTGAGGGCTGCCTGAGGACCCCTTTGCACTGTTGGTTAAAGCTGGCTCAGTTTCAGAGGTGTGGTTAGAGACATATTTACTGAGGATTTGTGAAATCTGTCTCCAGGGTCAACTCTGGGGATTTGTCTATTAACAAGGCTGGACCCATTTCCTGACCCCTTTTCATCTTCTTGCCAAAAAATCTCCAAAGGTTCAAGAAGAATTGAGTTCATTTCCCTTGAACTCCTTCCTGTTCATTATTTTAATGTCAACCTCATCTTGATTTCTCACTCACAGGCTGACTAGCAATGAGGAAGCAAGTATTGATCATTTCCCAAGAAGCTGCTTTAAGAATCTCTCCAGGGCATTGAACATGCAGCTTTTGGCCAGGGTTAATAGTTCAGAAAATCCTTCAGGCATCTAGATATTTAGTTGCATAGAATCTTCCATCTTGTGACCTAAAGTAGATGATTCAACTTTTTTGCCCACTGGCAGATTCAGATTCAGCCCCTACTGGTGCCAGGCTCAGTCTACTGTTGACATCTTTTTATCATAACTATCTGCTTCTTTCCTGGGTTCAGTGCACTTTTGCTTCCATCAGTCCAGTCCTGCTTTTCTTCTCTGAAGACCCTCCCAGCCACTAAAGTCCTCTGTCCCCACAAAGAGGTATCAGGGCCTGGAGTTCAGGTCCCTGGGGCAGCCCTCAGACAGTGATTGACAGGTGTGGAGTATGAAAGACCAGTTCTTTTGCTTGGACTGAAACAAACTCAGGCATAATTTATGCTCCTGAGTTTCTCTGTGGGATCAGACTAAAGTACCTCTCCACAGACCTTTGCCTGAAATTGCACCCTGTCTTAGTTTCTTTCTCTTCCCACCCTGCTTTCCCATTGCCTTACCTGCTTCTCCTGGGAGCATTTCACACTGAATCACTTGCCCACACTCATCTCAGTCTCTGCTTCTGGGAAACCTGACCCAGGACAATATAATTGCATTGAATTCTCACAGCCATTCTGTGAGAATTAAATTTTTAAACATTTACTTTCATGATTCTCACTTATAGATGAAGAAACCGAGATCCCTAGAGTTTAAGTCCAGGTCCATACAACTAATAAATAAGGTGCAGAGCTGGGATTAAATCCAGAACTTCTGACTTCAAATCTTGGATGTGGTTTTTATTGAGAAGAATTTTGGTTTGGGGGAAGACAGGTTCGCAGGAAAAAACAAACTTTTTTCTGCCTAAAATGCAGTAGCATTCAGCTGAATGGAATTAAGTTTGAATTTTGTATTTTCTATCCAGATAAGTTTAATTTTGCAAGCTTCATGTGGCCAGGAGCTGTGTTGGTATAGCTTGTTCTCACTGGCTGTCAACAGTATGTAAAAAGTCTATTTGTATACAGCGTACTGCTCCTTTCACATACAACAAGACCTTGGCATGCCTGCTTAGAGCCAGCCAGTAGTCCCTACTAGTGTTAAAAGTGATGGCAGCTTATTGCTTCCCATTGCAGAGTCCTTCACTAGAATCTGTGCTTGGTGGAGCAGCTGGTCCCAGATCACAGACTCCAGCTCATGGTGGGGAGCATATAGTATAGAGATAAGAAATGCACACAACTTGTTAATTACACTGTCAGAAGGTGGGGGATCTCTTCCAGGTATTTCTAGAGAAAGCTAGGCCATTTATTACACAGACATTCATTCACTCACACCTAAGCTCTCATATTCTTTCTCTGTGGAGGGGTTATTAATAAGCAAAGCTTTATAGTTTTTTCCTACGTGGTCACTGTAAAGAGGGAGAAGCTTGAGTCTGAGTTAGTTTTGAATAAACCCACTTTGGGTGAGAGGAATCATTCTAAGAAGTTAAAACCCATCTCCTGTCCTTAAGAGAGTCTCTGTGATTTAATTATTATCAGGGAGAATAATGGTGGTGATGACTGAAATACTCATTCAGACTGCTGTTTTATACTTGGCAAAGTATTTTCGCCAGTATTAACTCATTCATCCCTCAATCCTTTCTTTGGAGTGGAAACTCAGCTGTTTTGCTCCATATTGACTTACTATCAATAAACAGAGAAGCTGGCTCTGCTACTAATCTAATCAAAGGTTCCAGGGCTGTCACCTGTGAATGACCCAAACCTCAAATTACATGAAAAAAAGTCTATCTGTATCTACCTTTAGACATACGAGGTTGGAGTCAGTAAAGCCTAAAACAGTTTCTATGGATATCAGTTCTCTTAAGATCTATTTGAATAATCTTTCAGTAGAATATTTCTAGCTTCAGAAACATACACTCATACCCAGAACCTCAAAAAATCAGGATAAAAGACTTTTGCTTCATAGATACTTGATACTGTAAGATAATGATTAAAAAAAATTGTTGTGGCCTAACTAAATTGTGGGCTTCCCAGGTAGCTCAGTGGTAAAGAATCTGCCTGACAATGCAGGAGACACAGGAGAGACATGGGTTTGATCCCTGGGTTGGGAAGGTCCTCTGGAGGAGGAAATGGCAACCTACTGCAGTATTCTTGCCTGGAGAATCCCATGGACAGAGGAATCTGGTGGGCTACAGTCCTTGGGGTTGCAAAGAGTTGGACACAACTGAGTGAATGAGCACAATTAAATTGTAAGAATAATAATGGTCATGGTCAACATTTATTGAGTTCCTACTATGTGCTGGGAAGTTTGCTAGGTACTATGGAGTCCAAGAGGTGTAGGCCTTCAAGCAGTTTATACTCCATTTGGAAGACCCTCTTAGGCTGAGTGGAAGATGCCTGGTATGGAGAAAAAGCTTAGTAGATGGTCTGGTACAGTCAGAGAGGACTTAGGAGATAGGATGATTAAAAAATCTTAAGTGAAGGATAATATTTAGATAAGTAGAGGGGCTTGGGAAGAATGTTACAGGCATGGGTAGTAGAATAAACTGGCATTTAGACTTGGGGATATAGGAATTATATTTAGAAGACAATGAATAGAAGAGTATGACTGGAGTGAAATGCTATTGAAAGAGAGAGCAGCAGAAACATAAGCCTAAGAATCCAGGTAAAGCTTAAAGGCCAAACCAAGAAGTTAGATCACTGTTGACAACCACTATATACTTTATGGTGATTAAATATGGTATTGGGTTGGCCAAAAAGTTCGTTTGAGGTTTTCCATAAGTTGTTATGGAAAATCCCAAATGAATTTTTTGACCAACCCCATAAATACAATGATAATGATGATTGGTGCCAATATTAAATGTCTAATATTTACCTGGTCCTGTAGAGGATATTTGATGTGATTTCTTATTTAATCACTCTTTAAATCATGAAGTATAATGGTCCACTATAATTCTTGCAATAATTCAATAAGGTACTTATTATAATGTCCATTTTAAAGATGAGAAAATTGAGGTGTAATAGGACCCAGGAACTTAGGCAAAATCACACAGTTAATGAACAACAGGACCAATATTTGGCCCTATGTCTCCTGACAAAGCCTTTATTGTTTTGTACTATGCTACACTGAAGTTTTCTGAGTCTTTTTAGAGATGAGAACAACAGAAGTTGTTTGGGGAGGTGAAGAGGTGAGAGCAGGAAGTGTCTGAGGTAGGGTAACCATTATATGCCAAAGCCTTTGACTGTATGTATCACAACAAACTGTGGAAAATTCTTAAAGAGACAGGAGTACCAGACCACCTGACCTGCCTCCTGAATCTGTTTGCAGGTCAAGAAGCAACAGTTAGAACTGGACATGGAACAACAGATTGGTTCCAAATTGGGAAAGGAGTATGTCAAGGCTGTATATTGTCACCCTGCTTATTTAACTTATATGCAGAGGACATAATGAGAAATGCTGGACTGGATGAAGCACAAGCTGGAATCAAGATTGCTGGAAAAAATATCAATAACCTCAGATATGCAGATGACACCACACTTATGGCAGAAAGCAGAGAAGAACTAAAGAGCTTCTTGATGAAAGTGAAAAAGTTGGCTTAAAACTCAACATTAAGAAAACTAAGATCATGGCACCTGGTGCCATCACTTCATGGCAAATAGATGGGGAAACAATGGAAACAGTAACAGACTTTATTTTGGGGGGCTCCAAAATCACTGCAGATGGTGACTGCAGCCATGAAATTAAAAGATGCTTGCTCCTTGGAAGCAAAGCTTTGACCAACCTAGACAGCATAAAGACATTACTTTGTCAACAAAGGTCCATCTAGTCAAAGCTATGGTTTTTCCAGTAGTCATGCGTGGATGTGAGAGTTGCACTATAAAGAAAGCTAAGCACTGAAGAATTGATGCTTTTGAACTGTGATGTTGGAGAAGACTCTTGAGAGTCCCTTGGACTGCAACAAGATCCAATCAGTCCATCCTAAAGGAAATCAGTCCTGAATATTCATTGGAAGGACTGATGTTGAAGCTGAAACTCCAATACTTTGGCCACCTGATGCAAAGAACTGACTCATCTGAAAAGACCCTGACGCTGGGAAAGATTGAAGGCAGGAGGAAAAGAGGATGACAGAGGATGAGATGGTTGGATGGCATCACCAACTCAATGGACATGAGTTTGAGTAAGTTCCAGGAGTTGGTGATGGGCAGGGAAGCCTGGTGTACTGTAGTCCACAGGGTCACAAAGAGTCGGACACAACTGAGCAACTGAACTGAACTATTATAACTGGCCAAACAGTGAAGTGGTGACTCAGTGTGAGGAGAAAAATGAGAATGGGATTTATCATGAAAGTGGAGGTGAATGTGGAAGAGGAAAGATGAACTCCAGAGACACAATGAAGGAACAAGAATATTTAGGACTTAGTGTTTGAGTAAGAGAGAGAGAACTCAGAGATGTGTCCAGAGATTCAAGCCTGGAATTAAAATGCATATGAGATAGAACGATGATAGTCAAGACCCCATGGTTTCTTAAATATACTAGAAGATGTACATCTGAAAAACAAGGTCCTTTGAAACAGTTACACTGGGAGGCTGTGGTCTTGTTCTGACAATTCTGTCACTGCTAAAGACTATTAGGAACTCTTTCTTCAGGACTGCCTTCAGCCACAAAGGAAGAGCTCCTAACTTTAGCCAATGTGTCATTTCTCTGCCTGAGCACCCACCTGATTTTCCAAACTTGGTTCCAAATCACTTAGTTGATTAAAAAAAATTAATTGTAATGGCTTATATTAGTCAGGGTTTTCCAGAGAAACAGAATCAATGGAAATCTTATATCCTGGGGATATATCCCAAGAAAGCCAGTTGTGTAATTCAGCCTGAGTCTGAAGGCCTGAGAACCAGAAGAGTTGATGGTGAAAATTACAGCTCAGTGACAGGAGCAGATAGATATCAGGCAGAACCGTATAGATTCTCTATTCCTCTGCCCTTTGTTGTATTTACTCCCCAGGTTGGATTGGATGATACCCATCTATACTGGGAGGACAATCTGCTTCACTGAATCTATCAGTTCAAATGCTGGAAACATCTTCATAAACACACCAAAACATTCAGCCATGTATCTGGATACTTCATGAACCAGTCAGGTTGACATAAAATCAGCCATCACAGGGATGAAGTTATGCCACTCTCAGGGATATTCTCAGGCTCTTCATACTCCTAGGGAGACAGCTCACACAACCCAGACACCAGGCAATCCTGGGTTTCAATCAGGCCTCAGCCAGTTCCCTGGCCAAGTAATTTAGCCCCACTGTACCTCTGGTCCTCAAGCTAGAAACAAGATATTACAATTCCTTCCCCAGAGTGCTGTAGTTTTAATTAGGATGCTTTCAGGAGCAAATAACAGAAAGGTCAACCCACGTGGACTTAAACAATGTGGAAGGTATTTGCTCATATAGGGAGAAGTCCAGAGGTAAAGAGAGCTCCAGGCAGAATGCAACTGGGGCCCAAGTAGTGTTTCCTCTCCTTCTGTTGTCACTGTCCTCTTCTGATTTTCAGTTTTGTGGTCAGGCAGGCTCCCTTTGCATTTGCAAGAGGGTCAGCAGCAGCGACCGGGGTGACAGGCTTTCTCCCTCATGTCTGATGAAGGAGAGAGCAAAACCTCTGCCCCAAGAGTTCAATGCATGCACTTCCCTTCCATCTGTTTGCACCCTCTTGGAATACATGCCCACCCATGAACCAAAAGCCAGGGTGAAATGCCATGGATGGATTGGCCTAGCATGTGGTGGACTGGGTATCAGGAAGGATTTAATCGTATAACCTCTGGGCATTTTCCAGCCCATAGCTAGCCCTCAGTAAAAGTTATTTTTCCTAATAATGAAGAGAATATTATTGGGGTCAATTGCACACATACACCAGACTATATGTCGAATGTCCTCTCTCTTTAACATTATCTTCAGTCCTTCCTTTGGTCCAGGTGCACAGTCTCTCTTCCCATCAGAATGGATGACAAGGCAGCACACAAGCTGGGACGGTAGTCCTGGGCTTGTTTGGTACATGATAATCAGCTCCACTGTTAAGTGGAGGCAGACATTAGGACATTTGACCAGGATAGGAATGTTTAGTGTGGGCTGGGAAAGAGTAGGAATTGGGAATCGAGAGCAGAAACTTCAAAGTGCTATCGATTTTACTTTTGCTCTTTTCTGTCCCTGGTACTCTTTCTACCTTCACAAAGACTCATTGCGACAAGAAGTGTGGGAAGAGGCTGTTACAGCAATTAGAGGGACATTTGAAACAACTCATCCATCCAGGCATCCTTAGAACCCCATTCCATCTGTATATATTTGGCAACTATCGAGGAAACCAGAAGTGAGGCTTTCACACCTATTTAGCACCTGGTTAAGCATCACTTGGCACCTGCCAAATGGGTCTCTAGTATTTAGGGGGAATTTGCACCGATTACTGTACTAATTAAGCAGAAGTCATTGCTACTCACAATCATTAGGCTAAATCGGTTTCTGGGGGAAAGTCTTGATAAGCAGCTGCCCAACTGAAATGGATTCGAAGGCTCCCGTGTACACAGGCTTGTGCACTGGCAGTTGTTCACACATTGTCAGCCAGCACCAGCTGGATTCTTTTGAGCAGGTTCTTGATGATGGCTGAACGCAGGGATGGTTGGTGGTCTCAAAACTAGGTGACATAGGTTGTAGTCTTAAAAGATGAGAGGCTCATATTTAATTGAGGTTAATAATACAGAGTACCAAGCTTGAGAGGCAAGTCCTGCATTGAGCAGATATTTCACACCTACTTTGCCTGTGACACTCTTTCCTTTTATTTCCTTTGCAAAAATGCTTTTGGGGTAGGCAATTCCCTGCCCCAGTGACTTCCTGCATTGCCCTGCAAGTCACTTAGAGCATTTTAGAGACTCATTTGGTGACTAGGATATGTGTAGTAGGTTGTCTGAACTATGATTCTTAGGATTTATGTGAACTTAGTGTTTGCTGGGTAATCGTTTTTCAAGAGGAGTTGTGTGTGTGTGTGTCTGTGTGTGTGTTGGGACAGTATATAGCAATAGCCTTGATAGCCAACATGTTGGGAATGTTTGTAAGTGTCTGAGGACCTTTTCTGTGAGCAAGAGAGTCTAATAAGAGATTAAGAACTCCTCAAATAACATTAGAAACTAGCACTTTTGAATCAAGACACATACTGCATCTGAAGACTTCTCTTTCTTTCTTTCTTTTTTTAAATAACAAAGCTACAAAGCTTTTAATAGAATGTTGTTTTGGAAGTCAAGGAATGTTGAACTGAGTGGGCATTGTGAAAAATATAATATGGAGAAGAACCTGACCTGTATATATGTGGGGACAAATTTTACTACTTTGATAGACTTGGAGACATTATATTTGCTACTTCTGAGATGCTGAAGTGCATATGAGGTCAGTGAATTTTCCTAACATTGTGCATAACTATATATCTGTCTTCATCAGATTTTCCTGGAACTCTAAGGGAAGTTGCTTCCCAGGTGGTGCTAGTGGTAAAGAACCCTCCTGCCAATGCAAGAGACAAAAGAGATGCGGGTTCGATCCTTGGGTTGGGAAGAGCCCCTGGAGAAGGACATGGCAACCCACTCCAGTATTCTTGCCTGGAGAATGCCCTGGACACAGTCTGTAGGGTTGCAAAGAGTCAGACATGACTGAAGCGACTTAGCACACAGGCACTGAGGGAAGTTGATTCTTTGTGTGGAGGAGTGAGATGGCTCCATATCATTAAACGTCGTAGTGACATTTTGGTGGAATTGGATCTCACTTTCTGGAAGGTCAGAGAAGGGAATTCAATTTGACACCAATGGAAAATTTCAAACATGGGTGCAATCCCATAAAGCAAATACCCCTGCAATGAAAATCTCTACTTCTCAGTGATTCACAATGGCCTGTTTATATCAGCAGCATTCAATGAGGGGAAACTTTGTCGTAAATAAAAATGTGGACAGTCTTTTGCAGTTTATTCTAATGGGAAACTATGGCCAAAAATCTTGAGGGAGTGGAGCAGTGAAGGAACACTAACTGAGGGAGGAGCTTCTGCAGGAAATGCTGAAAGAAGATTATTTGAGTGTTTAGTGGGGAGGTGAAACCAGGTGGAGAGATAAACATGAGGACATGGGCCCTTTCGAAAACGTGTACAAATGTTGGAGTTCAATGGAATGAAGGAATGATGCTCAATCCATTTTGTTTTTGAAGGGAAGGGTGAGCCAGAAAAGCTGGATAATTTGGAATTCACAGGTAGCAGACATCAGGGTGACTTTTAAATACTGTCGTGCTAGGAGCTTTGATCCATTTAGCGCAGTACTTGGTACCTGCTAGATTATATTAAATAACATTGTGTATATAAAATAAGGATGGACACAAAGGTCCATGGATGGGCCCATTTGATAGGAACCTTGCCGTGGAGCATGTGGACTGTCTATACTTGGCCTGAGTTGGGGGATGATGAGAGCATCAGGGGTTACATGTGCTTAGCCACTTCTCTATTTATGCTTTCCCCCTATAAACCCTATTTTCTATCTGACCCTCATGATCTTTTTGTTCCTTAGGAATTAGGGTCTTTTTCAAAATGAGGTTCAGGCTTTCTAGGCTCCTGCAATGGCAGAAGAACAATCTTCCTTCATGAGGAATAACAAATAGAAATCTTTTCCCCAAAGCAGACAGACTGTGGCCTGTCAGCAGGAGAAAGGTTTGGAAAGGAGAGAAATAAGAAAAGTGGACAAATCTTTCTTGATGCTGGAAAGAAGCTGACTTCCAGCATTTTCCTTTGAAAGGGATACTGCTGATTAATGCTTTTCTCCCCATTTCCAGAAGCTTCCTAGAGCTGCTGGGCTACTTGGGACTGGTTGGTTTTCTGCTTGTTGTCAGGGAAAACAGACATGGTGTTATTGAGGAAAGGAAGGTTCTCTCTGGCTCTTGAGGATGAATGAGAGACATCCATGATGGGGAAGTGTGAACCAGTGGAGGAGTGCTTCATTGATCAGCACGAGAAGACTTGCCCAAGCTGTGGGCATAGAGGCTGGAGTGGGCACAGCTGGTAACTGGAGGTGTTGTCTATCCTTCAGCAGCTTCCAGTTTCATTGTCTGTTTCTTCCAGAAAGTGCCCCCGAGAGCCGGTATAAGGGCCCTGGTCAGAGGCCCTCGCTGTGCCCTGCTGGGTTTAGTCAGGGAACACTGCCTTAGCTACTGTCCCTGAAGGCTGGCTAAAGTAACTACAGGAAGGATTGATTTCTTTCACTGCTGGAAGGCAGCCTTCCTGCAGATGGAAGGTGGCAGCTCTTGATCCAAGGTATCGATTTGCTGCAGTCGATCTGCTCAAGTTGTAGAAAAACTCTGCACCATTGGCTAACTAAGGAAGCAGAGAGGAGGCTCAGCCAGGCAGACTCAAGTTGGGATGGGGTCAGACATGGGTGGAGCCTGCAGGTCCTCAGTAGCTCAAGTAAAAGGGTCTTTCTTTCTGAGTCCACACAACTCCGTGGTTCCCACCTCAGTGAGGGAGTCCGATAGCCCTGGCTTCCAATCCCCCTTCCCTCAGGCACTAGCTGTATGGACTTGGGTGGGTCCTTAACATCTCCTCATCCATTTTTATATTCACCAAAATTTTGCTGGAGTTCTTACTACATGTGCCAGACACTGCACTGGGCCCCAGTGGTGAGTGGTGAGCATGAGAGCTCACCCCCAGCTATAAAATCCAGCCAACACTAGTCCCACTGTCTGGGGTTGCTGCCCGGGGAACACCAGGCTCAGTTCCTGGGAAATCTTTGCATCTTCCCATACCTGTGAGGCCGGTTTGGCTCCATTTCGGTTTTGGATGTGTGAGACCTGCCAAAGGTACAGATGGGAGGCAGGCAGCCTGGCTTTCCTCACTAGCGGTTTAATTGGGAGAGAAACTTGGACCCAAGGTGGCCTCTTATGTTCTGTGAAAAGCACTATTTTGTCTTTCCTCAAAAGGAGTCTGGGAGCAGCCAGAAACTCTGCTAGGAGAACAGAGGGGCAGCTGTTGCCTGAGAGAAGCCCTGGCGTAAATCATACGGATGCCAGGAAAGGAGGGCAGGTTTAACCAGAACATTAGGAAACTCCTGGCTTTTAGCCATTGACAACCTGCCAGGGAACTGGGTTGTGTTTCCTTTTCCTTTGCCTCCAAACCAGACACTTTTGAGCTGAAAACCCCAGGCCCTGCTCCTACCTGCTTCAAACAGAAATAAAGGATAGTTACGAACCTCCAAAGGTGGCTCTTTAAATCTGTCTTTGCCTGCCTTCCCAGGGCAGCCACTGGCTGAGCTTGTCAACACTCCAGTCACAGCCTCTCCTGGACTGTCCGATGCCATGACCATTCTCTGCTAGTTGCTAGGAATAACCCCAAATCATAATTCCTTCCAGTTAGACATGGTGGTTTATTTAACCCAAGCAATCAGCTCTTCTTCCTCCTGAAACCTCACTAAAGTGACTGCCAAAGGTTGGGGGGGAGATAAATGTGATGAAGCCACTGGATAGAGGAAATGAGGGAAATGAGGGGTTAGAGGAAAGATGTCCATGCATTCTTGGAGGATGGAAAGCAGTTGAAAGAATTGCAATGGGCTCACCAGAAAGGGGGAAGCTACGGCCTCAGTGCCACAGAGAAGGGCAAGAGGAGAAGCACGCTGATGGCCCCAGGAGTGCAGCAGGGAGCCTGGGGGCAAGAGCTGAGCCAAGCTGTGGGTCGAAACTCTCTCTGGGTTCAGTTAGAGCCTCAAATCCCTCCAAACACCTGCAGAGAGTGGATACAACACTTCTTCCCTCTAACACTCCCAGTTTCTCTCTATAGAAATTGGATCTGGAGAGGCTCAGGCCATGGGTAGATCATGTACTGCAGATGGTGGAGATAACACTTAGGCAAACTATGGGGATCAATTACACATCTTCTATCTTCCCCTGCCCTGCCCTCTGGATGCTGGCATCCAGGGCTGAAACCCCTGCAGAAGAGGTGGCTTCTTTCCTGGGGAAACTGAAAGGAAATGCTTACAAATCCTAATGTTTGAGGACCCCCTTAAACCTTAGACATCAGTAAGCCCATCCTAGGCATTCAGAACTTTCCATTATTTTTATTTATTTAAAAAAATACCCAGGAAGTTAACTTGTATTAACTTGAACTGTAGACTCCATCTCCCCTGTGGTGGGCAGCAGCTGACCCCTTGGTTCCAGACTTTAGCCTTAGCTGTGCTTGAAGTCGACCCAGTACACTGTGGTTCAGGGGGCAGCCAGAGACAGGTAGGAGTTTCTACACAGAATTTAGGATTTTTCCTTTCTGACTCTCTCTTTGGATCATCCTTCACTTTGTTGTTGCCTAGGACTTTGATTATTTAAGCCAGCAAGTCTAGGGGTTTCTCTAAGTATTTTGACCCTCCATGAGGTACAGACTGACTGGAACTTGCTTTCAGGTTAGAAGTTGTAACAGAATGAGAAATGGCCCAGTGCTTCCCAATGTCAACTCTTCTCTACTATCTGGCTACTTCTGGTCACCGTGTAGTGTCTATAGGTAACTGTTGCGTTTTGTTCAAGGTTTACGAGTGGTTTTCTGGAGAAGGGTTGTTCTGATAAGAGCTGACAGAAAGTCCTTTTTGGTAGTTATTAATATTTGCTAATTTTTATTCTGATATCACTTTTCTCTGCCTTACTTTTAAATATGAGTTAACAGCTAAGAATCAAGAGAGGTTGAGGAAAGCATCTGGCATAAAAGATGGAGAAACAAAATGAAACCATGGAAATGGAGGAAAGGTTGGAAAGGTGTTGCTCAGAGGAAACAGAGATACCATCCAGAGCAGAACAGAACATAAAAATAAACCCTTCACAATAATATTCTTAGACAAAAATATTTTACCTGCAAAACAAAACCAGGCTACTGTTTTAAAAAAGAATCCAAGAACAAGAAAGATGAAAGAAATTTAAAAATAGAGTTGTAGAAATATTCAGTAGTGGGAGAAATCTCCCCTAAAACAGAAAGACTCACAATCAGAAAGAAAAGATAAGAATATTAGAGAATCTAAGAAGGCCATCATCTGACTAATAAAAGATTTAGAAAGGGAGAATAGAAAAGGTGGAGGGGAGGATATTATCAAATAAATAACACAAGAAAATGTCCCTGAACTGAGAGTTATGAGTATCTAGAGTCCAGATCAGGTTTGGCAAAAAACAGTACATGAGTCACGTTCACATTGTTACCTGTTTTGTAAATAGAATTTTACTGAAACTCAGCCACATTCATATATTTACATATTTGTCCACGGCTGCTTTGCTAAAATGATGGAGTCGAGAAACTGTGACAGAACCTGAATGGCCAACAAAGCCTAGAATATTTGCTATCTCATTTGCTACCTTATCTTACGGAAAAAGTTGGCCAGTTCCTGCTTTGGATGAAAAGATTCTTGCATTGGCCAACACAACGAACATAAAAAGACCCAGATCAAGGACATTACTGTGAATTTTCTGAACATCAGAGATAAAGAGAAAATCCTAAAAGACTCCAGGGAGAGAAGGTCACAGACAGAGGATCAGAACTCAGAATGGGATTGAACTTCTCAAAAGTTACAGTGAAGGTTACAAGAAGACAGAGTGATAACTTCAAGATTATTGCAGGAGAAACAACTTCCAATCTGGAATTCAATCCAGTATAAGGATAGGATAAGATGTTTTCAGACAGCCGTGACTCAAAAATTGTATTTTTCGTCTTTTGTGGAGCTTATACTTCAGCATAGTAAGGGAGTAAACCAAGGAAGAGGAAACTATGGAAGCCTTCCTTATGGGACATACTAGCATGACAGCTATGTTCCAGGCTTCTAACAGCAGCCGGTCTAGGCAGGAGTGAGAAGGGGTGAGATGGGGAGGGGGTCTCCAAAGTACAGGCAACCAATGGCTTGTCTATGCCAGAGAAGAAAACTTCCTTCTGCCCTCTAGTTTCCGTAGCTGGCCTCAGAATGAAACTGACATAATGCAGTTTAACAGGAGAAAAACACGCAAATTTATTTAATATTTTTATGTGTACATGGTAGTCCTCAAAAGAAAAATGAAGACCCAAAGAGGCCAATGCGCCCTAAAGCTCTTATACTTATACAAAGCAAGATAAATTGTGGGGATGTGACAAGACAAAGGGACAGTCAACTATGGGACAGTGACTGGGGTATATGGCTGAGGGGGAGGAACTGATGAAAGCTAAGGATTATTTTAGTAATTTTGTTTGCGTGGGTCCATCCTGGTGGTAAGATTGTTCTCTTCCTGCTGTAGGCAGAGCACCTTTCTCATGGGACCTTCTAGGACCTGCTTTTAGGGAGAAAGAAAGAACACTCTCCTACATCTATTATTTCTCGAGTACTTTCAGCTCAAAATAATCAATATGCCAAAGCAGCAGTTCCTGGGGCGGCATGTTCTGAACCTCTTCATCTGTGTGTTGGACCAGGCAGAGGAGAGGATTGAGAGTTTTCACAGACTGTTTGGCACTGGTTATACAATAAACTAAGTATATTGCACACTCAAAAAATTATTTCAGGAAGAAACAACAAAAAAAATTGTATGAGGAAGAAAATGTAATTACATTACTGACTCAGCAGTTAATAAAATTTACATAATCTGCCGAGTGGCCCCAATGGTCCCCCCTCCTGTCATGTGGCCCAGAACACCCCCTTCTTCTGGTCCCTCCAGCCCTGGGGGAGGCAGGAGCTGGAGTTACTGATCTTGGTTTGCTCTTTCAGCAATTCTAACACTTTCCAACTAATATCCGGTATTAAATTTCCCTTTATTAAGTTATCTGGCATAGGTTCATGGAGTCTGGCTGGTACAGAAGTCGATTAATAATGTCTAAAATTGATAAATCAAGAAATAGCAATGTAAGCATCATGTTAAAAATATGGAAATCAAAACAAAAAAATCAGCAAAAGAGTTGAAATGTTTACCAGTGCAGTTGGGTATGGGTGGGTAAGGGTAAGTGAAGCATTTTAGGGGAGATAAAGAAGTGGGGGAGGGGGGTGTGCTTCTCCGATGGCTCTGTGGGATAAAAAATCTGCCTGCATTGCAGGAGACAGAGGAAATGTGACTTTGATCCCTGGGCTGGACAGATCCCTTGGAGGAAGAGAATGGCAACCCACTCCAGTATTCTTGCCTAAAAAAAATCCCATGGACAGAGGAGCCCAGCGAGCTACAGTCCAAAGGGTCCCAAAGAGTCCCATGTGACTGGGCAACTGAGCAGGCAGGCAAATAAGTGGGGAGGACTATTTTTAGAAACAGGTTGATAACCTCTCTGGTTCTGAAACACAAGATTTTTTGTACTTTGAAAGATAGAGATTATACAAAAGGGGTTACCTGCTCTGTGCAAGCAGAATTATTGAGCCCCTCCATGTACTTTTCTGGCCCTTTCCAGGTGTTGATGGTGAAGAACCTGTCTACCAATGCAGGAGATGTAAGAGGTGCGGTTCAATCCCTAGGTTAGGAAGATCTCCTGGAGAAGATGCTGGCAACCCGCTCTAGTATTCTTGCCTGGAGAATCCCATGGATAGAGAGCCGGGAGGAATAGTCAGACTCCACTAAGTGACTTAGTACACATCTACTCTTCCACTCTCAGTCTGTCAGTGTGAGAGCCAAGAAGAGCAGTCTCTCCAGGAAAGAGGAGAGGGGGAACCAGCTCCAAGTACCTGATGGTCCACCAGGGTGTAACTGTAGAAAAAGTTCAAACTGGCCCTATCCTATTTCGAACAAGATGCCAAGTTGTTTTTCAGAGACAGAACAGAACAGTCGTGCTGGCGAAGTGCTGCACAGAGGAGAAAATTTGAACCTCAAATAACAACCGGAACCAAACTTTCCCACCCGTCTCTGTGTGTGCGTGCCCAGTCGCTAAGTCATGTGGGACTCTTTGTGACCCCATGGACGGTAGCCCGCCAGGTTCCTTTGCCCGTGGGATTCCCCAGGCAAGAATACTGGAGTGGGTTGCCATTTCCTCCTCCAGGGGATCTTCCTGATCTAGGGATGGAATCTGCGACTTCTACCAGGTCTCCTCATTTCAGGTGGATTCTTTACCACTGAGCCACCTGGGAGGTCCCCCACCCTCCACTCAGAACCAAAGTCCAGGGGCAAGACCAGAAACTGAAAGCCTAATGCTTTCAGAAGTACAGGGCCCATAGTCTGGGAACATCTTTTGCTAAAGGACGCATTACCGCATTTTACCGTAAGTGACCAAGTTCCAAAACCCTCCGATAGAAACCCGCCCCAACAGTTCTTTTGCACGCCTACCCTCCTCCCAAAGCCATAAATGTTTGACAGAACCCCAAATTGGAGAGACCGATTTGAGTCCTGTCTCCTTGCCAGCAGAGTTCAAGGTAAAGTTCTTTCTTTTCTCAAAAGCTGGTACCATAATATGGCTTCTGTGCCTCTGGGGCAGTGAGCCCTTGTAAGGAGAGGAGGGAGAGAGCTGGTCTAAAATGGATCTCCTATGGCAGGAATGGTCCAGAGGCTGGAGAAGCAGTAATGTCCATCCATCTGACTTCCAGGGGGCATGTTTTCCAGACTCATGCATGCTGTGATCCTCATGAGCTGTTGAGAAAAGGCGAGCTTCACACACCAGCCTGTGTTAGAGATGTTAGGCGGATGGAAGGAGAAGGGGACTGGTGTTTATATGTCCATGCCCGGTGACCAAGGCCCAGGACAGAGTAGCATATGTGCCCAGAGTGGAACTAAGAGGGAGCTCACGACAACCCTCTTGTAAACAGAAGCTCCCGTCTCCCCGTGATGCTCAGAAGCACTAAAGAGGGAGCTAGACCTCCTGTTGTTTGGACTTTGATGGACTCAACAAGTATCTGTTGAGTGCCTTCTATGTGCCAGGCCCTGTCCAGAGACATAGGGCTCATAGGACAAAGTCCTTGGTCTTACTTTATTTCTCTCAAATTGACTTCAGTGACTTTTGTTTTACTATCCTCTCTTTAAAAGGTTGCCTTTCATCTAGTTAACTTCATTGGCTGACTCTAGGTCACAAGCCCTCAAAGGTAAAATTATATAAGTCAGATAAACTTCTGACCTCATCAGTAATGACCATTTAGTGGTGGTACATGCCAAGCATCCTGTCAAACTCCCTATGTATCTAATTTAATGTAATAACTTGGGTCTATCTGAGTCCACAGCCCTGTCCTGGATCATTTACCATCACTCAGATACTAGTATCTTAAAAGCTTAATTTACTTTCCAAAAAAAAAAAAAAAGTTCAGCCAGCAGAGGGTTATCTTATAATCCACATCTCTAGGGGAAGGACAATTTTTAAGCATTCTTTCTCTCAAGGGAGTTTTTTGGCTGTCCTTTAGATCAAGTGTGGCTTAAATAGCATTATTGTTAAAATATTCTCTTTCAAATGTTAAGATATTCCCTTTCAAACTTTGATCCCTCATTTACCCAAGTCTCCAGAAAGTGCCTTCTGGGCTGGCATCAACCTTTAACATGTTAATACACAAGGGTATACATCTTCAGACACAGACAATGGAATTCAGTTTTTCACAGATGAGAGTGGGGAGGGGGGCAGATGGACAGGACAAGGTCTAAGAGTGTCATGCAAAATGTCCCCATGTTTACTAGGATAGAACTTAGTCCATCTCTAGGAACAGTTGCAGAGATATCCCTGGGAGGAAAAACATGCTAATTTCTCATTTCAATTACCAGTCTGCTCTTTAGTTCAAGTAAAATGTCACCAGTATGCTGGATGCTTTATAAGATCCATCACAGAGAATTGCTCCAGCCCTCAAGGGATGTCCATCAAGGAAAGAAAAGACGTTCTGGGCCGCAGAGGGTCAGAGAAATGAAACAGAGAAGGAGAAGGGCATTTGAACTTTCCCCCTCTGTCAGAGATGAAAGAGACTGAACCCTGACTGACCCTTGTTCTCCTTCATAGAGTCTCCTTCCATGGGTAGAGAGAGAGGATGGAGCAGGAGTGATGCTTCCTTTCTCTTAGTGTGCACACGCTCACCTCAAAATCAGACCTTCAATTGTCACCACTTACAAAGTGGGTAAAACCCACTTAGGCTCTTCTAGACTCTCTTATAGCCAATTTCCTCTGCTGCCAAATTATCTCAGGAATTTGCAAGAGAAGTCAGCTTTTTGAGTGATTGTCCTTGCTCATTCTCTGACGAAGAGGAAGATGGCCATGTGTGGTCTCGATGGCACTGATTTGATCTAAGTCTGCTAGAATAAGTTGTTTTGCTGCTATGCTTTTCTGTGCTATTGGTGGTGGCTTCAGCTCTCACCTGGGTACCAGTTTACTTGAATATGTAGTTATGCCATGTAGATGTGTCTGTTAAGAGTACTTCAATGCAAGGAATAGAGGACACTTCTATTAAAAAGGTAAAATTATGATCATACAAATATAGAATGAACACATGCCAATGATTTTATTTAACTCGTTAATTAAAGAGGGCACAAGTAAAATATTCCAACCAATTCAATGGGTAATTCAGAGAACAGAAACAGGTAGAAGCAATCAGGGATACTAAAATGAATTTTCTTAGTAGAGCAAAAATGTTGGAGATCAGTTGCACCTCTGCCAGACAAAATTAATTTGCATATTTATGGACAAGAATCATGTGCCTTGCTGACAGTTCCATGGAATTTACAGAGTTGTAAAATAGTTCAACCACATTGAAAAATGCAGAGACTCCACGGAATCAGACGACCTGGAGAGTATATTGTTGTTGTTCAGTTGTTCGGTTGTGTCTGATTTTTTGAGACCCCATGGACGGTAGCACACTAGGTTTCCCTGTCCTTCACCACTTCCTGGAGTTTGCTCAAACTCATGTCCACTAAATCAGTGATGCCATCCAACCATCTCATCCTCTGTCATCCCCTTATCCTCCTGCCTTCAATCTTTCCCAGCATCGGGGTCTTTTCAAATGAGTCAGTTCTTTGCATCAGATGGCCAAAGTACTGGAGCTCCAGCTTCAGCATCAGTCCTTCCAATGAATATTCAGGACTGATTTCCTTTAGGATTGACTGGTTAGATCTCTTGGCAGTACAAGGGACTCTCAAGAGTCTTCTCCAACACCACAGTTCAAAAGCATCAATTCGTCAGCGCTCAGCTTTCTTTATGGTCCAACTCTCACATCCATACATGACTACTAGAAAAACTATAGCTTTGACTATACAGATCTTTGTAGGCAAAGTAATATCTCTACTTTTTAATAGGTTTATCATAGCTTTTCTTCCAAGGAGCAAGCATCTTTTAATTTCATGGCTGCAGTCACCATCTGGAGTGATTTTGGAGCCCAAGAAAATAAAGTCTGTCACTGTTTCTATTGTTTCCCCATCTATTTGCCATGAAGTGATGGGACCAGAAGCCATGATCGTCGTTTTGTGAATGTTGAGTTTTAAGATACCTTTTTCATGCTCCTGTTTCACCTTCATCAAGAGGCTCTTTAGTTCCTCTTCACTTTCTTCCATAAGGGTGCTTTCATCTGCATATCTGAAGTTATTGATTATTTCTCCTGGCAATCTTGATTCCAGCTTGTGCTTCATCTAGCCTGGCATTTTCCATGATATACTCTGCATATAAGTTAAATAAGCAGGGTGACAATACAC
Organism: Giraffa tippelskirchi; assembly: GCF_054371585.1. NCBI lineage: Eukaryota > Metazoa > Chordata > Mammalia > Artiodactyla > Giraffidae > Giraffa > Giraffa tippelskirchi. The sequence continues at coordinate 138,529,879 of NC_137281.1, read as the reverse complement.
AGCCTTGATGTACTCCTTTCCTGATTTGGAGCCAGTCCATTGTTCCAGGTCCAATTCTAACTTTTTCTTCTTGACCTGCATACAGATTTCTCAGGAGGCAGGTCAGGTGGTCTGGTATTCATATCTCTTGAAGAATTTTCCACAGTTTGATGTGATCCACATAGTCAAAGGCTTTATCATAGTCAACGAAGCAGAAATAGATATTTTTCTGGAATTCTCTTGCTTTTTCTATGATCCAAGGGATTTTGGCAGTTTGATCTCTAGTTTCTCTGCCTTTCCTAAATCCAGATTGAACATCTGGAAGTTCTCGGTTCACACACTATTGAAGCCTGGCTTGGAGAATTTTGAACATTGCTTTGCTAGCATGTGAGATGAGTGCAATTGTGCGGTAATTTGAACATTCTTTGGCACTGCCTTTCTTTGGGACTGGAATAAAAACTGACCATTTCTAGTCCTGTGGCCACTGCTGAGTTTTCCAAATTTGCTGGCATATTGAGTGCAGCACTTTACAGTATCATCTTTTAGAATCTGAAATAGCTCAGCTGAAATTGCGTCAGCGCCACTAGCTTTGTATGTAGTGGTGCTTCCTAAGGCCCACTTGACTTCACACTCCAAGATGTCTGGCTCTAGGTGAGTGATCACACCTTCGTGGTTATCTGTGTCATTAAGATCTTTTTTGTATAGTTCTTCTGTGTATTCTTGCCACCTCTTCTTAATAAATTCATTAGACAATGCCTAACTTTGCTTTGAAGACAATGGTCCATTTTAAAGTGTTTCAGATTTTTGCCTTTACCTGACCGTGGCTTAAATCAGTGAGGCATTTATATGTCTCACGTGTGAACAATCCTGGAGATAAGCAGTCCTCGGTTAGTACAGTGGTTTTTAAGGGCATTAGAACTAGTCTCCTCCTATCTCTTGCTTTTCATTCTTAGTTCTACCCCTGTGGTTTCAAGATGGCAGATATTCCTCCAGGCAGCACTTTCTGAATTCTGGCAGAAAGACTTCTAATCCTTCTCCTTTTAGACTTTCTCTGCATATTTGGAAAGGGGAGCCCTCCTCAGGGATCATACCCCTGGCTGTAAGGGAGACTCTAGAGGTAAGTGTTCTGACTTTTGCAGCCTATAGCCTGAGAAAACAAGGGGAAAGGGGCACCCAGTGGGTTTGGGAGCAGCCAGTCTCTATCTGCTGTATTGTACCAAATCCCTTATTCATAGTTTAAAATGGGGATCCTAAAAAGGGTTTCTTTACTTATTACTATACATAAACTTTTACTTATGACTTTAAAGACATTTACTTAGTTACATGCAGCTAATTAGAAACCTAATGGTAAGACTACAAAACACTGAGCTTAAATGTAAAAACTCAACCTGCTACTGGGAGGCTTATGAACCAGAGCTCCAAGTTCAAAAAATTCCTCAGGCAGGCAGCGATGTTCGGAAAGAAAGGCCTCAGATATTCTGCCTGATTTTTTCCCTTCATTCTTATTTTTGTTAGGAGTGAAAATTGAATCTGAAAATCTGACAGCTAGCAGCTTTTGTGATGTAGGTGGCATTTGTAGCCATGGAATATTTGAAGTGTTGTGTTTGATCCAGGAAGGTTATTCTTTCATGCTTTTTCTCTTAGATTTTCTATTCTTTTTGAGAGGAGGCAGACTTGGATGTGTGAAGTGCATAGGTAGTGCTCTGGACGTCCTGACCTATCACTGGAGTACTTTGTCCTCCACTTTGGGGATGTAAGAACTCAATCCCATTAACTTGTGTCACCACCACTATCTACATCCACATTTCTATTCTGTAATCCTGCCTCTTCCTGCTATGAGTGGATCAGGGGTACAGATAGATCCTATTTGGGACCTGGTTTTGGTTGCATTCCAAAATGTCCCCAAAATGTCTCAAATGACGTTTGACATTTGGATGGGATTTTAACTAGAATTTGTGGCTTCCCAGGTGGCACAGTGGTAAAGAACCACCTGCCAATGTAGAAGCCACAGGAGTTGTGGGTTCCATCCTTGGGTCTGGAAGATCCCCTGGAGGAGGAAATGGCAACCCACTGCAGTATTCTTGCTGGGACAATCCCATGGACAGAGGAGCTTGGCAGGCTACAGTCCATGGGGTCTCAAAGAGTTGGACATGACGGAGTGACTGAACATGCATTAACTATGATTTACTGAGTGTTATTTAGCTATCTGGATATCTAACCCCACATCTTACACGGTCCATCCCACTTCACTTGGGGAAGTAGTAAGAATTGTCAAACCATGGACGTCTAGATGTGCAGTTCCCTTCTATCTTGAAGGCTGGACCATCATCCCTGGCTGGTGTGACCTACAATAATTCTTTTTCTCTTTACCCATCTGTCTCATTTCACTCAGGCTGTTATAATAAAATACCATAGACTGGGTGGATTATAAACACCAGAAATATATTCCTCACAGTTCTGGAAGCTGGGAAGTCCAAGATTATGGCACTAACTGATTCAGGGTCTGACATTGGTCATCTTTTTGCCCTGTCCTCATTTAGCAGAAGAGGTAGGGGATCTTTCTAGGGTCTCTTTATCAGGGCATTAATCCTATTCATGAGGACTCTGTTCTCATGTTCTAATCACCTCCCCATGGCCCCATCTCCTAATACCGTCACACTGGGGGCTAGGTTTCAACATATGAATTTTGTGGGGCCACAAATGTTCAGTCTATGTTAGGTTCATTGGCTGAGGCTTTGTAAATTAGGCTGACAAAAGACTGATTAACAAGAGAAAACAAACATTATTTACTAGCATCTGAATTGATTGAATACAAGGGAACACTTAGCAATGGGTAACTCAAAGATATGGTTAGAACATGGGCTTATATAGCATTTAACAAAAGAGCAGTAAGTTTTTGACAAAGTGATAAGACAAAGGAAAAGGACTGAGTTTGTAGGGTGTGAATTGTGGGAAGGCATACATGCAAACAATATTTGCCTTTCACTATGGAAACAGTGACAGACTTTATTTTCTTGGGCTTCAAAATCACTGTGGACGGTGACTGCAGCCATGAAATTAAAATATGCTTGCTCCTTGGAAGAAAGCTGTGACAAACCTACAATATATTAAAAAGAAGAGACATCACTTTGCCAACAGAGGTCCATCTAATCAAAGCTATGATTTTTCCAGTAGTCATCTATGGATGTGAGAGTTGGACCATAAAGAAGGCTGAGTGCCGAAGAATTGATGCTTTTGAACTGTGGTGTTGGAGAAGACTCTTGAGAGTCCCTTGGACTTCCAGGAGATCCAACCAGTCAATCCTAAAGGAAATCAACACTGAATACTCATCTGAAGGATTGATGTTGAAGCTGAAGTTTCAATACTTTGGTCACCTGATGTGAGGAGCTGACTCATTGGGAAAGATCCTGATGCTGGGAAAGATTGAAGTCAGGAGAAGAAGGGGATGACAGAGGACAATTAGGTTGGATGGCATCACTGACTCAGTGGACATGAGTTTGAGCAAACTCAGGAGATGGTAAAGGACAGGGAAGCCCGGCATGCTGCAGTCCATGGGGTCACAAAGTCGGACATGACTAAGTGACTGAACAACAACAACAAAATGCATGGAGAAACTAATTGATGATAAGGGCTAACATTAGCATCGTTTGTATGTAGATTCCTTTGATGCCATCTCTGTGTTGATGAGGGTCTAGAGTTTTCTCTGGTAATTAACTTTTGTCCTTTGCTGGGCCAGAGGACACCTTTACAGATTCAAGTCCTGCTTTTAGACAGATAGTGGAAGGACCAAGAGTTTTTCTTGTATTTGCTTCTTTTCAATTGCTTTCACTCAACATGATCCTTATGCTGAAGTGACATATTTATGGGTTGTGTATTCTGCTTCGGGGGCTTCCCTGGTAGCTCAGCTGGTAAAGAATCCACCTGCAGTGTAGGACACCCTGGTTTGATTTCTGGGTTGGGAAGTTCCCCTAGAGAAGGGGTAGACTTCCTACTCCAGTATTCTTCGGCTTCCCTGGTGGCTCGGATGGTAAAGAATCCACCTGCAATGTGGGAGACCTGGGTTCGATCCCTGGGTTGGGAAGATTCCCGGGAGGAGGGTCTGGCAACCCACTCTAGTATTCTTACCTGGAGAATCCCCAAGGCCAGAGGAGCCTGGTGGGTCACTGTCCATGGGGTTGCAAAAAGTCTGACACAAGTGAGCAACTAAACACAGCACAACACAGCATTCTGCTTCAGACTCATGATATTACAAATGGTCTCCTCTGTGGAAACACCACCATCTTTCTTCTTAATGCTTCTTCTAAGTGAGCCTCACCAGCTCCCAGTTTTACTTTTCAGCTGTCTCATTTTCTCCTGTTTTTATATGGCTGTTTTTCTCCTTTCCTTTCTCCTGTGCCTTTCTTGTCTTAGTATCAATTTCTCAGTTTTGTTTTTTAGCTCCTCTCCCTTTTCTGGTCCTTTCTCCTGCTCTCAATGAGAAAGTCTCTTCATTTCCTCACAGACTGCAACTACGAGGAAAGTGTCCTCAGAAAACAAACTCCTTATTTCTGGAAATTCCAGAAATGGATTTTTTTTTTTTTTCACTTCAAAACATCTATGGCCACAGCTGGTGACAGAGGCCTGCAGGGATCCAAACATTGCAGTTCAAAGGCTGTCTGCTGATTAGCACCCAAAAGAGAGACCAGGGAAAATAAACCACAGGGCTTTTAACCTTTTTTGTAGGGGTCAAAAATACAAATTTCCATTTCCATTTTGACAAATAATGTGGAGGTGGAAAACCGTGGCTCTCTGAAAACTGTCAGCACCAGTGTAGCTATGAGAAAAGAGGAGTTGCTGAGTGGAGAAGTCTCTCGGCAGCTATCGTCACCACAGAGCTGGGGCAGATAGTGTTGGCTGAGGGTTGCCTCTGAGGCACTCAGGAGCAAACTGGGAGTAAATGTGTGTTTGGGGATAATAGGAAATTCCTGATCGTTCTCTCTGTGAATGTGGGCAATATAAAGAGCCCTGAACCCAAACTAAGGAGATGTGGTTCTAGTCTTGGCTTTGTCTTTGACAAGACATGTGATCTTACTTTCTGTGATCTCTCTGGCCTTACTTTTAAAAAATTATTCAATCTACAGTCTTCCAGATCATTTCCAGCTCCCAAAACATGATTCTGTAATATCCTAGGGGTTTCTGTTCTCCGTGAATTATACCAACAGAACCCCACTGAGGAGCAAGGATATGCTTTTTAAGACTGGTGCTTAAAAGTTATGTTTAGCAGGACAGGCGTTGAACATGCAGCATAAGCGTCACATTCAGGAGTAGCAGTGCTTTGTATCTGGCCTCACAAAGGGTCTTTATTATTAAGCCAGACTAGAATATTCCATAGTGTTTCTCATGTGTCCTTGGAGAGATAGAGGCAAAGAGCTAAAGCAACTTCAGAAAGCAAATTTCAAAAGACATAAGACAGTATAAAGGGCTTCATCTCTTACCTTTTATTCCCCACCCGCTCAAATTTAAAAGCAGAGGCTTGTCTCTCAGATAGCACACTCATAGCTGACACAGTAATCGTGAACCTTAAAGAGTAGACATTTCCACATTGTTGGCTGGTTTAGGGAAATGTCAGTGGACAAAAAGAGAGACTTTGACGTTATGATTGTGGATTGTTGAAGCAGAGAATAGATGAAAATATGGCTTTAAACTGCAAGATAATAAAACGTTACTCTGTTTGTCGCAAATAGTGCTACAGTTCCTGACAACTGTAGCAATAATAATTATAATTACAAGCCAAGATTTATTGAGAGCTGATGGCTAGACAGAACATTTAAGTGCTTTCTGCATTTGACATTCATTATTGCCCTCTCGGGTAGGTAATATCTTTATAAATGAAGAAACCAAGGCTCAGAGAAGTTATTTGGTTAAATGAGTAAGTCAAGGTGTCCGGATTTGCATTCAGATCTGTAGGTGGGATTTGTAGCAATGAAATATTGGAAGTGTTGCATCTGATCCAGAAGGGTTATTCTCCATTGCTCTTACCTACTTTGCTTAGGTGTCTCTAATTCTTATCAGATGCTTTGGCCTCACTCAGCACAACTGCTGCCATTGCTGTTTTAACTGCGGGTGCAGCATTTCACAAACATTTCTTCTAGAACCCTGGAGTTCCATGAAAATACACTGGGGTTCGGGGAGGGGCACTTTGCCAGTTGAAGTAGCTTCCAGGTGCCTCTGTGAAGTCACTGGCTTCTCCCAATTCTCACTTTAAGTTTGTGAATAGTTCATTTTTTTCCCTTTCAAATCTTTTTTTTTCCCCTTCTCTCTCTAAATTACATTTTCATCTTTCTTTCTAATGCAATTAGTGTCTGTTCTAGAAAGCTAAATCTGCAAGTGTTTCTGGCTAAAGCAGAAAGTTCATTGTATTTGTTTAATTGTAACCCAGATAGGAAACAACATGAGGATGAGATTTTTATTACAATTCCCATCCAGCCTACATCTCTAATCCCATTGTCCTAGTTTTCTGCTTAACACTATGTGGTTGTACAGAGCCCCCTCAGGAGGGGCAGGGTAGGACGAAGGGTTTAGGATGATTGTCTGGGCAGGATGTGGGTATTCCTGGGTTGTTGGTTATGGCGCCATCAAAATATTCTCCCCAGTTCCTAGAAATTGAGAGTTTCAACAGACGTGCCTCTGTGGTTTTCTCCACTTTTGAAGAGAAATTTGTTTTAGCAACAAACGAAGAAGAAACGTGCTCCTGTCACATGTATTCACTGAGTTATGTTTTGGATTTGAGTGTGCAAGTAGATGTAATGTGTACCAGCCAGACTCTCAAGGGCAAATGGTTTAAACTCAAGTGTTCGTTAGAAACAATTAGGTGACACAGCCAAGCAGAAGTGCCCTGAGTCAGGGAAACTTTGGAGATGGATGAAGACCATGGAGGCACACAGCCCTTCTTGGGGGCAGTCCCTACTCAGCCCAGGTGATAATTGTCTCTTGAAGTTACAGGCTCAACATAAGCAGATCTTTCAGTTTATAGAGAGGAATCAGAAATACAAAAATTTACATGAAACTTCTCAGTTTTTTATGTTGGTAATTAATTTTACAAATTGAAAACTATTATGTAGAGGAAAATCACTAGATAGGATAAACAAAACACAGACTTGTCCCTGTAAGCTGCCATTTTGCAATCTCTATTCTAGAACTTTATTGGGTGGAGGTAGAACCAGGATGTGAGTAAGGAGATGAGAAAAGCATTAGACCTTTTAAGGTTTCAGAGCCATTGGGTGATGTTCTGGAGTGTCAGCCTTCCTCCACCATCAGAGCTCCAAGACTGAATTGAATGCCTGATGTTCTTGAGGAGAGTCTGACAGGCCATACGCTGGGGGTGTTGTAAATAGAGCATCCACTGGAATGTGCTCATCTTTGACTTTCTTCAGCTTCCAAGTTCCATGATTTTATGCAACCAAGAACTAGATGCTATGAGAGTTAAATAGAGGGACAGGTGACTTCAGCTGTAGAAATCCAAGTTGGGGTATGTATGTTGTAGCCCAGGAATGTTAAAAGCCCCACAAAGGAAACAGTTGGAGTGTGGGTTTAGCAAACTGTCTTCGGAAGAGAATTGAGAGCTTTTTAGCCATGATCTCAAAACTGGGTCAAGCCAGCACTTGTGAAATATTGTATCATCATGAGGCACAGAGAAACCCCGGTAACTTTCCAAGGTCACTGCCTTGGAAGGCAGGGTTTACCACCAGGCAGTGTGGTTCTGAGGTCATGTGAGAAAAGGCTAGAAAAGTCAGTGCAGGATCTGCTCAAGGAGAGAGGCACTTGAAAATCAAACAAAGGGGCTTGGGCTGTCTTTGTTAGGTGACCACAACCTCAATGATAGAGGGACACAGTAGGACAAGAACAAGTTTATAGAAGTGTCAGGCGAGTGTATACTCTTCAGTTCTGTCTCATCACAACAAAGATTTGGAGTGTCGGACATTAAAGCCCACACAGCTCTTGGGTCTTGGACAGACCGTGTTATAGCTCTCAGGTCTCGGACAGACCGTGTTATAGCTCTTAGACAAATCAGTGTTACAGCTCCGTGTTATAGCTCTATTTTATTTAGAAAATAGCAGGAAAATCCATCCTCGAGGCGTGAGGGCATGTCGACCCAAAGACGCGAAGAGAAGAGCGCCCCAGCGCGTGGGAGAGAAAGAGACCCCCGGCCCTTTGGCTCCTCTTTTTATATGTTTTTTTTCTCTCTCTGGGCCTGCTCTATATAAATTGGGCTAGCCAGGAGTGTTGTTTGTTCTATCTGAGGTCCTCACTCCAGTCCTCGGACCTTCCTTTGTTCTATTGTTGCGGGCTTTTCCCTTCCTTATCTTTTAGCCACCGCCATTTTGGACTCCTGTTTCCTATTCTAATTACTTAACATTCCCAGTGGGAGGAAAGGGCCTTGGTTGTTGAGAAGCTGTCATCCTTGCTAAACTGTTTGTAATCTTTTATCTCCACATAAATCTTTTTAACCGCTTGCTTTGGGTGATCCCTTCTTCCACTAAGATATGCATGGTCTGTATGGGTCCTTTGGGGAGAGGCTGTGGCAATGTGGACGCAACCTTTGTAGACAAAGGGTAAAGGGTCTTTACTAATTTGTCAGTATCCCATATTTTAAATTTCTCTTTAGAACATCTTGAGCACAGACCTATTATTGGAGTCTTGGAGTTCTCCTGTTTTCTTTTGTGATCTCCACTGTTTTTGAATATAAACTGGATTTATCCAATGGAAGACTGGGTTTCCCTGGTGGCTCAGTGGTAAAGAATCCACCTACCAATGAAGGAGACGTGGGTTCCGTCCCTGGGTCAGCAAGATCCCTTGGAAAACAAAATACAACCCACTTCAGTATTCTTGCCTGGGAAATCCCATAGACAGAGGAGCCTGGCAGGCTGCAGTCCACTGGGTCACAGAGCTGGGCACGACTGGGCCACCAAACAGCAACAATGGAAGACTGCAAAGTCAAGCCTCTTTAGTTCCCACCATCTATGCTGAATTCCCGTATTCACACAGAACAAATGAAGCATTAGATGTTAAGGAGTCATGTTCGTTTTTAGTCTTTGTCTTTGAAAAATGAGCTAAGAGCTGTGAAGGAGGGAGCCGTGGAGCTAGGAGAATTCCCAGAGCAGTTCCGCTTGGGCAAGCAGTTTTATGCCTTCTGTTTCCTCATCACCCTGGGGTGCTGGTTAAGCGTTTGAAAGCAGAGCACTCCTTGGACCCTGAAGGGCTGATTTCTGGCTCATTGCTCTTTAAGGTGTCTTTAAAAAGAAAGGGAAAGTGGGGGAGGGGGGCTGCGGGAGATTCACCAGCTCAGGGCTCAGTTTGCTGCTGCTACTGCTAAGTCGCTTCAGTCGTGTCCGACTCTGTGCGACCCCATAGACGGCAGCCTACCAGGCTCCGCCATCCCTGGGATTCTCCAGGCAAGAATACTGGAGTGGGTTGCCATTTCCTTCTCCAGTGCAGGAAAGGGAAAAGTGAAAGTGAAGTCGCTCAGTCGTGTCCGACTCTTAGCGACCCCATGGACGGTAGCCTACCAGGCTCCTCCATCCATGGGATTTTCCAGGCAAGAGTACTGGAGTGGGGTGCCATTGCCTTCTCCGTCAGTTTTCTGAGAGGAAGTTAACCGGGACTAAGGGAGCCCCAGTTGACTCACAATTCCCGAGAGCACTTGTAGGATTTGTTGTAATCGCTCCACATGATGTGAATTATACAAGAAACCTGTTTCTGTCAGGAGGGTGGCAGCTTAGCATAAAGTCTGAAGCATCTCTGAGATACCCTTTCCCTCCACCCATAGCTGATCAGGGCCAGCCCCGCCTGAATCCTGGGTGGGGTGACAGTTTATCCAGAAATTCACAAACATCTTCTATCTACAATAATAATAAAGCCCAAGATTTGCAAGCTCAAGTGACTTTCTGGGTAGACTGCCCCCGTCCCCCACCGCATTAAACCTGTTCCCTCCTGCCTGTAACTTCACTTGGACCTGCCTGTCGGCTTTAGCTGGCCTATCCCTACCTTCTCTGTGACCAGCAAACACACTCTCAAGCATTTGTGTGGACTATTGTGAACTGAATCCAGCCTGATAGTTCTCTTCCAGTTGTCTGCCTAGTTTAATTCTTTAGAGATAAGGCAGCCATGAATGAAACCCAGCTGATTTGTTGCTTCTGTCAGGGCTACTGGTCTTCTTGCATTTTATTTTTAATAAAGATCTCAAACAACAGGCCATTAAAAAAGCATGTTTCTGTGATTCTAGAGTTTCTGCCATAAGGGTAGTGTCATCTGCATACCTGAGGTTATTGATATTTCTCCTGGCAATCTTGATTCCAGCTTGTGCTTCATCCAGCCCAACATTTCTCATGACGTACTATGCATATAAGTTAAATAAGCAGGGTGACAATATACAGCCTTGATGTACTCCTTTTCCTATTTGGAACCAGTCTGTTGTTCCATGTCCAGTTCTAACTGTTGCTTCCTAACCTGCATACAGATTTCTCAAGAGGCAGGTCAGGTGGTCTGGTATTCCCATCTCTTTAAGAATTTTCCACAGTTTGTCATGATCCACATGGTCAAGGCTTTGGCATAGTCAATAAAGCAGAAGAAGATGTTTTTCTGGTACTCTTTTGCTTTTTCGATGATCCAACAGATGTTGGCAATTTGATCTCTGGTTCCTCTGCCTTTTCTAAAACCAACTTGAACATCTGGAAATTCATGGTTCGCGTACTGTTGAAGCCAGGCATGGAGAATTTTCAGCATTACTTTACTAGCATGTGAGATGAGTGCAATTGCAGAGTAGTTTGAGAATTCTTTGGCATTGCCTTTCTTTGGGATTGGAATGAAAACTGACCTTTTCCCACTGCTGAGTTTTCCAAATTTGCTGGCATATTGAGTGCAACACTTTAACAGCATCATCATATAGGATCTGAAATAGCTCAACTGGAATTCCATCACCTCTACTAGCTTGATTCGTAGTGATGGTTCCTAGGGCCCGCTTGACTTTGCATTCCAGGATGTCTGGCTCTAGGTGAGTGATCATACCATCGTGATTATCTGGGTCATGAAGATCTCTTTTGTATAGTTCTTATGTATATTCTTGCCACCTTTTCTTAATATCTTCTGCTTCTGTTAGGTCCATACCATTTCTGTCCTTTATTGTGCTCATCTTTGCATGAAATGTTTCCTTGGTATCTCTAATTTTCTTGAAGAGAGCTCTAGTCTTTCCCATTTTATGGTTTTCATCTATTTCTTTGCACTGATCACTGAGGAAGGCTTTCTTATCTCTCCTTGCTATTCTTTAGATCTCTGCATTCAAATGGGTATATCTTTCCTTTTCTCCTTTGCCTTTTGCTTCTCTTCTTTTCACAGCTATTTGTAAGGCCTCCTTAGACAGCCATTTTGCTTTTTTGAATTTCTTTTCCTTGGGGATGGTCTTGATCACTGCCTCCTGTACAATGTCACGAACCTCCGTCCATAGTTCTTCAGGTACTCTGTCTATCAGATCTAATCCCTTGAATCTATTTGTCACTTTCACTGTACAGTCGTAAGAGATTTCATTTAGGTCCTACCATCAAGGCTGTATATTGTCACCCTGCTTATTTAACTTATATGCAGAGTACATCATGAGAAACGCTGGGCTGGAAGAAACACAAGCTGGAATCAAGATTGCCGGGAGAAATATCAATAACTTCAGGTATGCAGATGACACCACCCTTATGGCAGAAAGTGAAGAAGAACTAAAAAGCCTCTTGATGAAAGTGAAAGAGGAGAGTGAAAAAGTTGGCTTAAAGCTCAACGTTCAGAAAACTAAGATCATGGCATCTGGTCCCATCACTTCATGGGAAATACATGGGGAAACAGTGGAAACAGTGGCTGACTTTATTTTTTTGGGCTCCAAAATCACTGCTGATGGTGATTGCAGCCATGAAATTAAAACACGCTTACTCCTTGGAAGGAAGGAAGGAAGGTTATGGCCAACCTAGATAGCATATTTAAAAGCAGAGACATTACTTTGCCAACAAAAGTCCGTCTAGTCAAGGCTATGGTTTTTCCAGTGGTCATGTATGGATGTAAGAGTTGGATGGTGAAGAAAGCTGAGCGCTGCAGAATTGATGCTTTTGAACTGTGGTGTTGGAGAAGACTCTTGAGAGTCCCTTGGACTGCAAGGAGATCCAACCAGTCCATCCTAAAGGAGATCAATCCTGGGTGTTCATTGGAAGGACTGATGTTGAAGCTGAAACTCCAATACTTTGTCCACCTCATGCAAAGAGTTGACTCATTGGAAAAGACCCTAATGCTGGGTAGGATTGGGGGCAGGAAGAGAAGGGGATGACAGAGGATGAGATGGTTGGATGGCATCACTGACTCGATGGACATGGGTTTGGGTAAACTCCGAGAGTTGGTGATGGACAAGGACGCCTGGCGTGCTGCAATTCATGGGGTCGCAAAGAGTCGGACACGACTGAGCGACTGAACTGAACTGAACTGAATGGTCTAGTGGTTTTCCCTACTTTCTTCAATTTAAGTCTGAATTTGGCAATAAGGAGTTCATGATCTGAGCCACAGTCAGCTCCCAGCCTTGCTTTTCCTGACTGTATACAGCTTCTCCATCTTTGGCTGCAGAGAATATAATCAATCTGATTTCACTATTGACCATCAGGTGATGTCCATATGTAGAGTCTTCTCTTGTGTTGTTGGAAGAGAGTGTTTGTTATGACCAGTGCGTTCTTTTGGCAGAACTCTATTAGCCTTTGCCCTGCTTCATTCTGTACTCCAAGGCCAAATTTGCCTGTTACTCCATGTGTTTCTTGCCTTTCTACTTTTGCATTCCAATCCCCTATAATGAAAAGAACATCTTTTTTGGGTGTTAGTTCTAAAAAGTCTTGTAGGTCTTCATAGAACCGTTCAACTTCAGCTTCTTCAGCATTACTGGTCAGGGCATAGACTTGGATTGCCGTGATATTGAATGATTTGCCTTGAGATCATTCTGTCATTTTTGAGATTGCATCCAAGTACTGCATTTTGGACTCTTTTTGTTGACTATGATGGCTACTCCATTTCTTCTAAGGGATTCTTGTCCACAGTAGTCAATATGATGGTCATCTGAGTTAAATTCACCCATTCCAGTCCATTTTAGCTCTCTGATTCCTAAAATGTCCATGTTCACTCTTGCCATCTCCTGTTTGACCACTTCCAATTTGTCTTGATTCATGGACCTAACCTTCCAGGCTCCTATGCAATATTGCTCATCGGACTTTGCTTCTATCACCAGTCACATCCACAACTGAGTGTTGTTTTTGCTTTGGCTCCGTCTCTTCTTTCTGGAGTTATTTCTCCACTGATCTCCAGTAGCATACTGGGCACGTACCAACCTGGGGAGTTCATCTTTTAGTGTGCTATCTTTTTGCCTTTTCATACTGTTCATGGGGTTCTCAAGGCAAGAATACTGAAGTGGTTTGCCAGTCCCTTCTACAGTGAACCACATTTTGTCAGAAGTCTCCACCATTACCCATCTGTCTTGGGTGGCCCTACACGGCATGGCCCATAGTTTCACTGAGTTAGACAAGGGTGTGGTCCATGTGATCAGATTGGTTAGTTTTCTGTGATTGTGGTTTTCAGTCAGTCTGCCCTCTGATGGAGAAGGATAAGAGGCTTATAGAAGCTTCCTGAGAGACTGACTGAGGGGGAAACTGGGTCTTGTTCTGATGGGAAGGGCCATGCTCAATAAGTCTTTAATCCAATTTTCTGTTGATGGGTGGAGATGTGTTCCCTCCCCGTTATTTACCTGGGGCCAAACTATGGTGGAGGTTAATGAAGATAATGGTGATCTCCTTCAAAAGATTCCATGCATGTACTGCTACATTCAATGACCCCAACCCTGCAGCAGGCCACCACTGACCCACGCCTCTGCTGGAGACTTCTGGACACTCCTGGGCAAGTCTGAGTCAGTCTCTTGTTGGGTCACTGCTCCTTTCTCCTGGGTCCCGGTGCACAAACTTCTGTTTGTGCCCTCCAAGAGTCTGTTTCCCCAGTCCCGTGTAAGTTCTGGCAGCTCTGTGGTGGGGTTAATGGCGACCTCCTCCAAGAGGGCTTATGCCATACCCAAGTCTGCTGCACCCAGAGCCCCTGCCCCTGCGGCAGTCCACTAGTGACCTGTACCTCCACAGGAGACACTCAAACACAGTTCTCAGTCTCTGTGGGGTCTCTGGGTCCTGGTGTGCACAAGGTTTGTTTGAGCCCTCTGAGCATCTCTGGAGGGAATGGGGTTTGATTCTAAATGCGAATTTGCCCCTCCTACCATCTTGCTGGAGCTCCTGTGACCTTGGATGTGGGGTATCTCCTCAGAGTCACTCCAGTGCTGCACAGCCGCTGCTCCAGTGCCTACCGTCTTGTTTGGGCTTCGCCTTTGCCCTTGGATGTAGGGTATCTCCTCGCAGCTGCTCCAGTGCCACACATCCAGTGCTGCACAGCTGCGTCAAATGTATACGTGTGCATTTATTTCAGGGCTCTTGATTCTGGCCCATTTTTCTATGTATCTTTTTAAAAATGCCATTTATACTATTTTGATTACTATAGCTTTGTAGTATAATTTGAAATCAAGAAGTGTGATACCTCCAGCTTTGTTCTTCTTTCTCAAGACTGCTTTGGTTATTTTCAGTCTTCTGTAATTCTATACCAATTTTATTACTGTTTTTTCTATTTATGTATAAAAAAAAGCCATTGAAATTCTGATGGGGATTGCATAAAATCTTTAGATGGCTTTGGATAATACAGACATGTTAACTATTAATTTTTGTGATACATGATCATGGGATAGCTTTTCATTCATTTGTACTGAATTCAATTTTTTTTTAATCAGTGTCTAATAGTTTTTAGTGGATATCTTTTTCCCTTTGGTTTAATTTATTTCTAAGAATTTTATTGTTTTTAGTGCTATTGTGAATGGGATCATTTTCTTTATTTGGGGATATTGATTTTGCATCCTTCAACTTTACTGAATTTGTTTGTTAGTTTGAACAATTTCTTGGTGGAGTCCTTAGAGCTTTCTGTAGATAATATGTCATTTGCAAATAGACAGTTTGGGTGCTTTTGTTTCTTTTTCTTGCCTGATTGCTCTACTAGAACTCTATGTTGAACAGGAATGGTGAGAGTAGGCACCTTTGTCTTATTCCTAATTCTAGGGGAAAATCTACTCTTTCACCCTTGAGTGTGATGTTAGCTGTGGACTTGTCATGTATGATGTTATGCTGTGGTGTTGAGAGGTTTCTCTTTTTTATCATGGATAGATGTTGATTTTGTCAAATGCTTTTCCTGCATCTACTGAGATGATCATGTAATTTTTGTTTTTCTGTTAATATGATGTATCACATATATTCATTTGCATATGTTGAACTGTTGCAGGAATGGGGACCTCTTCCAGGGCCCAAAAGTGAGCTCTTTTCTAACCCTCAGAAATGAATTGTCCAAGGAGACATAGGAGTTGACAAAGCAAGACATTTTATTGAGAAGGAGTGCCTGAACGGAGGGCAGTAAGGTAAGGGAGGCCAGGAGAACTGCTCTGCCACATGGCTCTCAGTCTCATGTTTTATGGTGATAGGATTAGTTTCTGGGTTGTCTTTGACCAATCATTCTGACTCAGAATCCTTCCTGGTGGTGCATGCATTGCTTAGCCAAGATGGATGCTAGCAAGAAGGATTCTGGGGGGTGATCAGACACATGGTGTCTCCTTTTGATCTTATTGGGGGCTTATTAGTTTCGTGTTCCTTACCAGGACCTCCTGTTGTAAAACAACTCCTGCAAATGGTTACTATGGTGCCTTGCCAGCGTGGACAGTTTCAGTCAGTGTGCTTCCTCTAACAGAACCATCCTTGTATCCCAAAGAAACTTCCACTTGATGGTGCATGATCCTTTTAGTGAATTGTTGAATTTGGTTTCCTAGTATTTTGTTGAGAATTTTTGCATCTGTATTCACCGGGGATATTGGCATGTAATTTTCTTTATAGTGTCCTTATCTGGCTTTTGTAATGCTGGCTTCATAAAATGAGATTGAGTGTACTCCCTCCTCTTTAATTTTTTGGAAGAGTTTGAAAATGACTGGTTTTAATTAAAAAAAAATTTTTTTTGAATGTTCGGTAGAATTCACCAGTAAAACCATCTGGTCCTGGGCTTTTCTTTGTTGGGAGGTTTCTAATTACTGACTCAGTTTCCTTACTTGCTGTCTGTTCTGATTTTCTATTTCTTCAGAATTTAGTTTTGATAGGTTGTATGTATCTGGGAATTCATTTTTTTCTAGGTTGCCCAATTTGTAAGCTTATGATTGTTCACAGTAGTCACTTATGATTCGTTGTCTTATCTGTTGTAATATCTCCTCTTTCATTTATAACTTTATTTACTTGAGTCCTTTGCCCTTTCTTGGTTAGTCTAGTTAAAGGGTTTTCAATTTTATCTTTTCAAAGGACCAACTTTTAATTTTGTTAATCTATTCTATTGCTTTCACATTCTCTGTTTCGTTTATTTCTGCTCTAATCTTTGTTATTTCCTTTCTTCTGTTAACTTTGGGCTTAGGTTGTTCTTCTTTTTCTAGTTACTTGAAGTGTAATTTGAGATATTTCTTTGCTAAGTGTAGGCTTCCCTATAGGGGAATGTAGCCTTCACTATAGGCTTCCCTCTTAGAACTGCTTTTGCTGTATCCCCTTAAGTTTTGGTATAATCTGTTTCCTTTTTTTTTCTGAAGATATATATTTTTTAAATTTGCCTTCTGATTTAATTGTTCAGGAGTGTGTTGTTTACTTTACATATACTCTCCCTTTGTATAAACTGAAGGCTGAAACTTGCATTCCAGGAGAATACAAAAGATAGGGCTCAGTGTGATCAATGTCAGTTCAAAATCTTACTGGTTTGACTGCTATGATTTCCCAGAGCTGTGAAATCAAAAGGAAATGAGACTATGCTTATCTTGTGACATAAACACAGTATTTCTATAGAGAATTAAAGTTTTGGGCTATTTATCTGCATTGACATCTACCTCATGCAGTAGATGTTACTTGGGTTCAGTGTATGTCATTGTAAATGCATTAGGAAAGAACTGTTCTGATTTCAAGATGATCTGGACCTAGTGAGAAGATACGCTGAGACCATAATCAAGGTCAAGTTGAAGCAGCTTTTTGAGTTAATATTGTTATAAATGGATTTTTCTAACTAAAATATAGCTTAATAATTTTCTAGACGGGCACATGAGTGCTTTTGTGATACGATACCATTTTCTGTCTCTTAACCTCATTCTATTTCTTTAAAAAATTGTCTTTGTCCTATTCCAATATAGTTGTTTTATATAAAATTTTTGGAAGATACAAAGAAATAGAAGGAAAATTCTGTAATTCTCGTACCTGCAGTATATTTTGGCATATTTACTTTTAATCTTTTTGGATGTATTTTCTTCAGTGTTGCTATGATTGTATATCATATCCACAATGGTATATATCTCTTTGGGGAAAATATCTGCTTTAAAATTTTACACTATGTTTTTTTCTGGAAATTTTGAAAATACAAAAAAATATAAAAAGTTTCAGCTTCTGGCAATATAGCAGGGTAGATGTTTAGAGAAACCCTTCCTGGTGCAGAGATAACACGGGGCTTTAAACAGATGGAATATCAAAGAACACTCCCCCTCAGTAGAGCTGAGACTTCCTGGAAGGCAATATACTTAGGGTAGAGGCAAAGCTAGGAAAAAGCCTGCCCTGTTGGTGGGCCAGGTTGAAGGCTAGGGTGAAAAAAAAAAAAAGCACCACCACCACCATCACCACCATCAAATGAAAAAACTTGCCTTAAGCCCTAAGCTTATACTTGAAAAGATTTAGGGCTGGAATTCACACTATTGCTTGGCCTACAAAATCCCAGCTTGAAAATTTAACTTAAAGTGGTTCTGGGTTAGTTGTCTCCTGAAGTACTTGGCAGGAGCAAATGCAGATTATCTTAGACAAGACTCAGTTTAAACTCAAGCTTCAGTGAATTCTACAAAGTTGCAAGGAATATGAGCTTACAGGTATAAATCACTGAACACATGATGAAATAGGATGTGTAGGAGGTCCAGCAGAAACCAACAACCATTGAATTAGACCTTCAAAGGTTTCATATGCTAAAAGTATCAGTGATAGACTATTTTTAAAAACTATTTTCACTGTCAAAGGAATTAAAGAGAGGTCACTGAAAGTATAGGAAGGAGCAGGATATTTCCTATCTGAAAAGGAAACAAACAAAATTTCTAGAAATAAAAAAATTAATGCTGAACATTAGAAAGCTAGTGGATTGATTAAATAGCAGATTTGATACAGTTGAGGAGAGATTTAGCAAGTTGGAGGATAGATTTAAATAATTTTCCTAGAATGTCTTGTAAGGAGACATGAAGATGCCAAATATAGAGAATTAGAGGACATGGATAATAAAAAGAGAAGCTCCAGTATATGTTTAATCAGAGTCCCAGGAGAGTGATAGAAGTTTAGTTTTGATACCCCTCTGTAGATAGATATAAAAGAATGATAGGAGGAGGGACAACGTTAGAAAGTATATTAATACACTAAACTTTCATAAATTGAACTCTATTTAAAAGACAAAGCTTGTCACACTGAAATAAAAAATCCACCCAATGATGGTTTACATGAAACATACCTAAAACATAAGAACACAGAATGGTTGATAGTAAAGGCATGAGAAAAAAAAATTTAGGCAGACAGGTAGTCATCAAAAGAAAATTGATGCATATTATTGTCAGATAAAATAAGCTTTAAGGCCAAAGGAATTTACTTATGATGAAGGGTCTAAGTATTAGTTAAATTTTAAGAGGAAGATACAATTTTAATCTGACATGCACCAAATTACATAGATTTTAATTGACAAAACATCAAGGAGAAACAGATAAAACTTTAATCAAAGTGGGATATTTTAATATACTCAATATTTGATAGATCAAGCAGATTAAAAAAAGAAGTAAACATAGAGGATTTGAACAACACAAACAGTAAAACAGTGAGCATATATACCACTTCACCTAATAGACAGAAAATATATATTTGTATTAAATTCTCATGGAACATTTACAAAAATTGATTCTAAATAATTAAGCAAGTCTTTATAAATTTTAACAGTTGAATATTATTCAGATCATATTTAATGAATGCAATACTAACAAGTTAGAAATTAAACACCAAAAAGGTAATTAAAAAAACCTCATTTGTATACTGTAACACTTATTTCTAAATAATCCAAATGTCAGAAATAATAAGTATTGCAAAATGTGTGCTAAAGTCAAAAGCAGTAACTGCACTGTGTGTGTGCTAAGTCGCTTCAGTGGTGTCTGACTGTGCGACCCTGTGGACTGTAGCCTGCCAGACTCCTCTGTCCATGGGATTCTCCAGGCAAGAATACTAAAGTGGGTTGCCATGCCCTCCTCCAGGGGGTCTTCCTGACCCAGGGATCGTACTGGAGTCTCACATCACCTGCATTGGCAGGCAGGTTCTTTACTACTAGCGCCACCAATTGAGCAGTAGCCAAATTGTTATTAGAGATTTGTGTCCTTGAACATATGTACAGATGTTGTATCTGAGATCTAGTCAGGAAAATGACTTCCCAAGAATACATGAAAGAATTTTTATTCAGGATGAGAGAAAATAATTAAGTTGTTTACCAAATTAGTGGACTGGCAACTTCACAGGAAATGTATGTTGTGTGGCCTTAGCCTATTTGGCCAGTTTTTGTATTCAAATCTTAAAGACAGAGTTTATGCTCAGATTAATACTTATTCAAAATACTGTTAGTGCTATTTAGTACTTCATGGCTTCTTATTTGGGAATTACTGGAATATGTAGATCAGGTATAGACTGTGACAGATTGTGGCTGTTGTAAACTGCTAGCAATATACAGATTGTAGTATTGCCTACAGGATTGTTTTGCATTTAGAACTGAACAACAAAGAAATACTGCATTTTAAAACATGTGGTGGTTAGTGGTACTCAGAGGGAAATTTATAGTCTAGAATGTATGTGGTACTTAAAGGGAAATTTATAGCTTATTATGCTCATATTAGAAAAGAACACTGAAAATAACTAAGCTTAGCATCCAAATTATGAAGTTAAAAAGAGTAGAATAAAGTTCCAAAAACATAGAAGAAAGAAAATGGTGAACAAGAGACAAAAATTAATGATCTAGGGGGGAAAGTTTACAGTAAAGGTATTAACAAAACTGAAAGTTTTTTTTTTTTTTTAAGCATTAAGAAACTGACAAATCTCTGGCAGAATTACTTAAGGGGGGAAAAGGCAGAATCCATGAAGAAATAATATCAAGAATGAAACAGTGGACAAAACTACTGATGCAGACACATTTAAGAATATTACGAAGTGTTAGTCACTCAGTTCTGTCCGACTCTTTGTGATCCCATGGACTGTAGCCTGCCAGACTCCTCCATCCATGGGATTTTCCAGGCAAGAATACTGGAGTGGGTTGCCATTTCCTTCTCCAACTGATGCAGACACATTTAAGAATATTACAAAGGAACATTACAAATAGCTTAATGGCAATGAATCCAAAGTATGAGAAAGGTTCAAATTTGTAGAAAATGTAAAATATTTTAAAGTATAAAATAGACATAAAACAGCCAAAATTCTACCACCCTTTCTTGCATGTCTTACTCATTGCTCCATTTTCATCATTTAATAGTGTTTGTTCAAATGAATAATTAAATTCACATACAGTGATTGTTAATGTTTTGGGGTATTTATTTACATACATATTTAAAAAACATAATTCATTTGTATATTGATTTTAAGCATCAGTTACATGGATACTTTCATACATGCTAGATGAAAAATGATAAAAGAAAAAGTGTTATGAGAGACAGTACCTGGCTTATTATTCTTTACCACTTAAAAATGCTGTAGGAGTTTTAAGGCAGCATTTCAATTTCCTTGGCAATGAACAATATGTTCTTCCTACAGCTATGCTTTTGTGGAGAAAAAAAAAAGAGATTTTTCTAGTAATTCTCCTGGGACAGCATCCTACCCACATGGAGTTTGATCATTATTAGCAAGGACTGAAACAGCATTATTATTATTTTATGATGTTATTAGACAAAATTAGCAATCACTGGGGAATTGGGGAATGAAGAATATGGCTCAAGACCCAGTTTCCTGGCACTAGAAGGTATGGAAACAAAAAGGGAAAAATAAAGAGAAACATAGTAAAGAAAGCTTTCCTCTGACCACAGATCTCATCTGAAAACATACTGTAGAACTCTCTGGAGTCTAAACTGTGTGACAATGACCAATGAGTCCTTTGTTATCACACTTTTTATCTTCCCTTGGATGAAATAGTTTTTCAAAGGTGTTTTTTCCCAAGAATACATGGGTGGTATATTGTTTTTAGTGCTTGTGTATCTGGAAATGCCTTTTTATTGTCTTCCCAAGTAAAAGACATCCTATCCAGGTTGACAATTCTCGAGGACCTTACCCTCATTCTCATAAACTATTATTATTTTTCTGGGTACATGTATATATGTAAAAGTACAGAAAAAATTCCAAAAGAGTGTATACCAGGTTTTCAATGGTAGTTATCACTGTTAAGTAAGGAATAGGTATTTTGAGAATGTGGGCTTGCTTGTGTGTGTATGTGTGTGTGTGTGTATGTGTGTGTGTGTGTGTCTGTTTTGTTGTGGGTAGGTAGTGGTCAAAGACTTTGTTAATGTCAATTTGTAGAATTTTAATTTTTCTAAGCAAGTTGGGGATGAAACATTCCAAGTAAAATTAAAACTTAAAGCAATCTCTTGGATCATATTTTTTCCTTCAAGATTCTGAAGACATTGATTTTTTGCCTCTAGCACTTAATTCCTAGGTGGTGCAGTGGTAAAGAATATGGCTGCCAATGCAGGAGACGCAAGAGATGAGGGTTGGATCCCTAGGTCAGGAAGAGCCCCTGGAGGAGGAAATGGCAACCTCCTTCAGTATTCTTGCCTGGAAAATTCCATGGACAGAGGGGCCTGATGGGCTATAGTCCATGGGGTCACAAGAATCGGATGCTACTTAACACGCGCGTGCGCGCGCGCGCACACACACACACACACACACACACACACACACACACAGCATTTAATTCAATACATATTTCTTCAACAATTTTTGAATGCCAACTGTGCATCAGAAGGGACTTCATGGAGCTTACAGCAGGCTGAAAGAGAGAAACAGTAATCAAGTAATCATACAAATCAAACAAACAAAAACTAACATGGACTGTGTTTTAGTCCTTAGTCCTTTGGTCCTTTCACAAGGACTGTGAAAGGCAGACACATGATCATTACAAGAACATGTGACAGGGGGACTGACCTGGTCAGAGAGGAGCCCCTGAAGCAGCGACTGTGAAGCAGAGAGAGAGAGGAGCACTTCTGGGAGAGGGGGCTGGGAGTGGCCTGTGAGGAGTGGAGGGCAGCTGAATTTGGAGAGGAGCAGGTGGAGCTGGAGAGGCAGCTGGGGGCAAGTCTGTGGAATACCTTATAAACCCAGCCAAGGATTTGGCTTTTGTCCTGAGAGCCATGGGAAGCGACTGAAGGGCATAAATATGGTAGTGATGTATGAGATCTGTACTACAAACAGATCACTCTGACTACTGTGTGGAGAATTGAATGCAGAAAAGCAAGGGTGAAAGTAGGAAGGCCAAAAAGGAGTCAATGGCAGTGGCCTGGAACGGAGGTGATGGTTACATGGATTAGAGTAAGGGTCTGTAGAGATGGAGAGGAAGGTATATTTGAAAGACATTTGGAGATAACATCTGCAGGATCCCATGATCCATTGGATATCAGCGGTGAAAGAGAGGAAAATGCAAAAGACAACTCCTAGGTTCTGACTAAAGTGACTGGCACATGCATGGAGATTTCATAGGAATAGAACCAGGTTTGGAAAGAATATCATAAATTTTGCTTTGAATGGGTTGAATTCAATAATCATGTGAAATGCTTAAGTGGAGATATTGAGTAGACAATGGTTCTGCAGTTTCAGGCCCAAGGAGAGGTCCAAACTGGAGATTTGATTTTGTGAATCAGGCTACAGAATCCCGAGTTTAGTGGAAAGTGAGACCCCAGGACTTCCTAGAGCATAAGCCTCTGAACTTGGACTAGACAGAAGACAAGTAGGAGCCAGAAATCAGAAAAGTCTCCTACATGTAGTGTGTCTATCCTGCTATTTCTACCAAAGATGTCCCCTTGTCTGCTCTTAATATATGCTCAGCTAGGAAACCCCTCCTCATGTTCTGTTAGAGAAGCAACCCAGACCCATCTAGAGGGAACCAATCCCTTGGACTAGTAACTTCACTGTTCCTTCACCACCACTCATCACATCATTTTGGAGATGCTTCATTTTCATTACAGACAGTGCTGACCAAGAGAATAGGGAGGATCACCTGAATTAGTCAGACTGGGAGCCCAGGGAGGTGATCTGAGTGAGGCCTGTGTTAGGGTGGCTGAGTTACAAGATCAAGTTGATCAGTCTTACAGCTAGATCGCTTCCCCAGAGCCTTCATTTCATGTGATGCCTGGTAGCTTTGGAGTCCTCAGGAAGGAAACCATATCTCTGGGATGGGAGTAAACTATGAATTCATGACTTTTCATCTGGGCTGATGTCTCTCATGAACAGGAGACAGCCTGTTTCGAGCATGACATTGGGCAGTCCCCCTCTGTACCCTGTGTGCTTCTCTGAGTGGCTGTGACCTTAGTGGGGAAGGGGAAGCTGCAAGGAAGTGCCTGTTTCTGCCTCTGTCTCCAGTGCCATCTTGATGAGCACCAAGAATGCTCTCTTTTAAGGGGGATTAGAGAATCCATGCTGAACCAGCTGTTAGAAACGTAAGACGTGGGATCTGGACATTAATAAATGCCGACATGAATCAACACTTATATTTCTTATCTCAATTAGATCCTCACTCTTTGGAATCCAGCTACCTCAGCTGCTGGCAGTGTTGTCATTAGCTGCAGGCTGACGGCACCCCTGGAACTTAGTTATTAAGAATAAATGAACCTTGGGTTCAGACCCCTTAGGGTTTGACTTTCTGAAGCTAGACACAAATGAAAACTCAGCTGCCTAGGCTTTGCATTATTGCATGTTCTGGGTTATATTGGTCTCTAGGGAATCTGCTTGATGCATTTCTAAGTTGTTTGTTTTGTTATTAGTGGAGAAGATCAGGTTTTAAACAACTTTCTGTTATCAGAGATGCTCCCTTTCAAAATAGGAGTTCTGGGAAGCAAGATAACTATTTTAAAATGACCCTTTCTCAATCAAGGCTCCCCATGCCTGGGCTTTCCTAACTGTTTATTTAAGTACGTAACCATAACTTTTTGCTCCAGTTAGCATTTGTTGGGTCCAACACAGCTATAGTCTAGGAAATGGTTTCTAATTTTCCTGCTGCCTCATCAGCAGAATTGACAGCTAAATTCCAATTGCTGAGGCTTTATTACTTTTGAAGATGTGAGAGGCAGAAAAGAGCACAGCTGGGTCCCGCATCCCAGGTGGAGATTTTCGGACTGGCAGATAGAGGCAACTTTTGACTGTTAACTGAGGACAATTTAATCTGGAGGCAATTGCTGGGAGATGAAATTTGAAACCCCCTGATGTTGGTTTCTGTGAATAACTGCCCTTTCAGGAGTATACCTCAGGGTTCAGCACTTCCTCAGGTAAGTGTGATGTAGAAGGCCCAGGGAAAAAGAGTTTTAAGATGCTCAGCTGTTGAGGTGAGGCAGATAACTGGGTTGTTGAGGGCAGACAGTTAATCCACCTGTGTATTTGCATATCTCCATTTTCTTGGAAATGCCACATCCGAGAAGCACTAGAGCTCAGCTGAGAAAAGGTAGGCTTGGACACGGTGGAATCCATCGAGGGAAGTTGTCTTTATGTGTAATGTTGAGGGCAGAGGAGGACAGCTAAGGCTTTCTAGGCTGAGGTCTTTGTTGAATTCTCAGGTAATTATTTGGTGGCCACATAGTCACATGTTTCTATTTCCTAAAATAAATGTTTACTTCCAAAAAGATCCCTATTACAGTACAACAGCACTTTCTCAGGAAGCACTTGCCCAACAGTCCTTTCCCTTCCACGTGGAGCTTTGCTCAAGATGGTAATTTACCAAAAGAGTGTAATTATGCAATTGAAAAGTCTTTAAATGCGATTGTCAGGGAAATGCCATGAGTACCTCAAAATAGGCCAGGTGTAAGTGTAAGGTAATGAGACTGATGTTTATATTTCCATAAAGTTGTACAAAACACAAATAATGACTCTGAACTCTGACTTCCCTCTTCCCCAGTTTGTTGTCATTTAGTCACTAAGTCATGTCTGACTGTTTGTGACCCCATGGACTGTAGTCCACCAGGCTTCTCTGTCCATGGGATTCTCCCAGCAAGAATACTGGAGTGGGTTGCCATTTCCTTCTCCAGGGGATCTTCCTGACCCAGAGGCAATTAAGGCAGAATCCGTATACCTTTTGCTAGAGCATTGTTCTTTCTGTTTGTGTTGCAAACTCTTCTCGAGTTTCCCTATTGCTTCCTGTTTATTTGTTTATCATCTGAGGAGGGAAAAACTCTCCTGATCTGGGGCTTGTTGATGGAGAGTGGCAGTTATCTTCTTGAATCCTCTCTCTGCGTGTGTGACTGCTTTTAGAATACACTTAGTTCCTCAACTAGAGGGTTTGTTGGGGTGCACAATTTCCTAGCATTTTGCAGTTTTGGTTCTCATATTTTCCTAAGTATCTCCTAAGAAAAGGGTAGATAAGGTTATCAACTTTCTGCTATGTTATCCAGAAATCTATCCCCCATTCTTCTAGTAGCAATTCTTTCTCCCATCTTGTTGCTGTTTTGAAAAGGGAGCTAGTATGGGTCTAAAAATCATCCAGGTTTCTTACTAGAATCTTAAGGCATTAGAAATTGACATGGGCATTTGGTAACACAGACATTTCTGACATGTGGGTTATACAAACTAGAACATACACATTTCAGATGACTCTCTTCAAGCCAATGACCTTAGGACTCCATGATGTGATGGATGTCCTTCCAACAGTGATACCATTGCTCAAAATGCCCACACATCCCCTTTTCGGGAATCTTCCCCCAACTGACTGGCAAATCATATAATACACAGTATTCACCTTTAAAAAAAAAAAACAAACAGTATTGCATAGCTGGGTCACCTTCACTCACCTTTATCTACCAAACTGGATTCCAAACAACTTCTGTTTCTCAAAATCAAATCCACAAAGGGAATGAATATTTATCAGCCATTATTAATGGAATTCTAAAGAAAATGCCATAGGCTATGAAAGCAATTCCTAAAATGAAGCTCTGTGAATTTTTAAAGTGGCAGTAGTATCTGACTAGTATAGAAACTCCAAGGAGACTTCTTTGGAAGAAATAATTCTTATTTAGATGTGCAGTTCTGATAAGTTGGTTAAAAAGAGAGTCTCATTTGGTCTGGAAAGCATGATAAGTTGGTTTAAAAAGATTGTCTCGTTTGATTTGGGGTATGAGATAAATGGGCCCCAGCTTTGCCAGTAAACATGGACAAAGTGCTTAGCATCTCTAGATTTCCAATTCTTCACATTTAAAATGAAGGATTTAGATTAGAAAATCTCCAAGGACTCTTTTAGCTTCAATATAGTACAACTCATCCTTCAGACATTTATTGGGCAACTACTGAGAGTGTTAGATACTGTTCTAGAAAAAGTAATACAAATCCTTGTCCTAAATGATGTCAAAATCTAGCTGAGAATATAGATGATATACAGTTTTTATGTCATCAATATCATTATATGATATACTCTTTTATGTATTATACAACATAATGCAATATTTTTTACTGTGTAAACTGGCTACTTGTTCACTAGATATTTTTATTTTCTTCTTGGCAACTCTTTTCTCAGACTCTTTAATTAGATGTAGCCAAGTGATTGGAGTTTGGCTAGTCAAATGTGGGCAGATGTGACTTATGCTAATTCTAGGTCCGGTCAATGAACTCCCCCCATAAAACCTTCTCTCTCTTCATCTGGTTATCGTCTGAATAGAGAGAATGCCATAGAGCCAGAGGAGCATGGAGCCTCAAGATGGAAAGGGCCTGGGTCCCTGAATGGCTGTATGAAACATAGGACTCCCTCATACTTCCTACCAACCTGCATTGGACTGTGACAAGAGGGAGAAATAGCATTTACTGTGTTAATCCACTCTGCTTTTGGAATGCATGGTTATAATGGTTAGGTTTCTAAGCCCAATCTATTTTTTACCTTACAAAGAAAGAGGCCTCAAGTTCTTCGATGATAGTGGTAAAGGTATGTATATATGTATATACACACACATATATATATATACACACATATATAATACTCGTACATACATACATATATAATACCTATACCTTTGGGTTATTTATCTTTAGGCTTTTACAAATAATAGCTTATTTAGTTCTCTCGTGATTACTTGAGGGTGTAGGTACTATTATCTCCCTTATACAGGTGAGAAAACTTAAGAGATTTACTTAAATTGTTTTGCCTGGGAGGCAGCAAAGTAGAATTTGAGGTCAGATCTGGCTACTTGAAAGTGAACGCTGTTGTCCACTAGTATATGGGGAATTCATTGACTTGAAACAAACCTTTAGAACTCTGATTTTTGTAACTTATTTTCACTTTCAGTTCACTTCAATTCCTTACATAAACATTTTATCCAAATTGCCTTCTTGTTTCTATATGCTTAAGTGGATCATGTAAATTAATTTTAAAAATTTGGGTGATAATGTTCAACTTCCAGTAATGGCACACTAGCTTGTGGCAGAGAAATCATGGATTACAAGCAAAACAAAACTTGGTGTTTGAAGCATTGGAGAGTGACAAAGCAGCTAGGACGAGAGGGCCGCAATCCTGGAGAGAAGGGAAACTCCTTGAGGTAAGCCTGACAATCTGTATTGTTTTCCAAATGAGACCTTTGCCAATTTATAGACATTTACCAATTTATAAGTGGTCTAAGAAGAGAGATTGAAAGTAAGAGAAAAGACCTCTGCTAAGAAGCAGAGAAGCTGAGCAGAGTTTTCAGCAGTGCTGTGGTGCTTGTGAGATGCCGATTGGTATGCAAGACTACCGTGTAAGATACTTACCATGTAAGCATCTTGAAGATGCTGCTGCAAAAGGAAGTACAGAACAATGAACCTAATAGTCTGAGTTGTTTCTCTTTGATGCATTTGCAAAGTAGTAAGTGGCAGTGGCCCAGAAAGAAACAAATCAGGAAATAGCAGCCAAGGGTAAGACTGAATGGGCTCCAACTGGACCTCACCATACCAAAGGTAACAACTACAGTCTTCTAAAGGGGCAAGTCTGGAGGGGAGATTAAATCTGCAAAAAGGGACCAATAAGGGGGAGATTCCCATTTTTATGACTTAGTCTGAGGGCAGACCAAAGTTTGATACCATATGAAGTGACAAAAACTCTGATGAAAGATCTGTCCATCTGTCTTTCTGTCCTAAACAATTAGAGGATAGGTTACCACAGTGACTGGAAAGTGAGATTACAGTCCTGGAAAAGAGAGCGTCAAAGCCCCAAATTCTCTAAATAAGCTCTGCCCAAGTTTCTGGTTGACCTCTCAACAATACATGCCTGGGATATGCTCTGTGTACCTTAAACGAAGGCCAAAAGATCAGAAATGAGATTTGAGTTGTTGTGCAAGAGACAGAGTTTACAATTTGAGCAAATCAAATTAACTGACCGCTAAAATGAAAACAACATTCTTTGGAGGGATGTAAATAAATCTAGTCTCTACAACACAGCATTGATAAGATCCATGATTCAATTCAGCTTGACATATGAAAACCAGTCTTAAGAGAAAAGACAATAAACTTAGGCTAACACTGAGAAATTTAGGACCAACCCATGGAATTTGCTCATAAGATTTAAAAAGTAGACATTATAAGTAAGGCATTATGTTTAATGAAGGAAATTTTAATAAATTAAAATATTGCATCAGAAGAAAAATGATTTGAATTATTCTTCAGGTCTCATCAGAAATGTTAGAGGTCAAAAGATAGTAGAATAACATCTTTAAAGAAGCTTTTCATTTTAAAGTAATTTTAGAAAGTACAGAAAAGTCACAAAAATAGTACTGAAAATTTCTGTCTACTTTTACCCAGCTTTCCCTAATGTTACCAGCATACATAAGCATTGATAATTATTAAAGCCAAGAAATTAATATTGGTACAATTCCATTAATTAAATTATAGACCTTATTAGAATTTCACCAGTTTTCCTTTTAATATCCTTTTTTTTTCTGTTTCAGGATCCAGTTGAGGATCCCACATTGTATTTGTTATGTTTCATCTTCAACATCTGTGACAATTCCTCAGTCTATCTTTGTCTTTGGAAGGGTATTAGTCAGATATTTTGTGAACTGTCTCAATTTGGGATTGTCTGAGGTTTTCTGATGATGATAATTAGTATTTTTCACAAGAATATCACAGAAGTGATATTGTATTTTTCTCATTGTGTCACATCAGGGAGTTCAGGGTGTCAAATGTCTCATTCCTGGTGATGTTAACTTGATCAATTAGGTAAGGTCATGTGTCTTTACTAGGAAGTTATTGTTTTGCCTTTTGTAATAAAAAATGTCTTGTAGGAAATATTTTGAGGCCAAGCAGGTATCCTGCTTCACCTTAGACTTTCACTAGTATCTGTCTATAGATCTTGTCTATGAAAATTTTTGCTGTTGTATTTGCCTAAGGATGATTTCTGTAATAACATCTTTAAGTGCTTAAGCAAACAAACAAACAAAAAAACCCCATCCTTTTGACTCAGAATTTTATATCCAGTGAAAATATAAGAACAAAGGTGTACAATGCAATAATAAAAAGACCCCAATTAAAAATGGGCAAAGGATATTTTTCCAAAGAAGATATTCAAGTCAAAAGATGCTCAACATCATTAGCCATTAAGGATATTCAAATCAAAGTTACAATGAGATAACGCTATACATCCAATAGGACAGCTATTATAAAAAAAAAAAAGAAAGACAAATAATAACAAATGTTGATAAGAATGCAGAGAAACTGTGAGACTCATACATTGTTGGTGGGAATGTAAAATGGTGTAGATAGTTGCTTTAAAGACAGTCTGGCAGTTTCTTAAAAAGTTAATAAGACCCAGCAATTCCTCTTCATTTCCTCAAGAGAAATGAAAATATTTATGTCCATACAAAAACATGTACACTATTGTTCATAAGAGCATTACTCACAATAGCCAAAAAGGGAAAACAGTTGGATAGCCATCAGCTGGTGAATGGGTAAATAAGATATGACACAGTCATACACTGGAATATTATCTGGCCATGTTGTTGTTATTCAATTGCTAAGTCATTTCCAATTTGTGACCCCATGGCCTGCAGAACACCAGGCTTCTCTGTCCTCCATTATGTTCCAGAGTTTGCTCAAATTCATGTCCATTGAGTTGGTGATGCCATCCAACCATCTCATCCTCTGTCATCCCCTTCTCCTCCTACCTTCAATCTTTCCCAGCATCAGGGTTTTTCAGTGAGTCAGCTCTTTGCATCAGGTGGCCAAAGGATTGGAGCTTCAGCTTCAGCATCAGTCCTTCCAATGAATATTCAGGGTTGATTTCCTTTAGGATTGACTGGTTTGATCTCCTTGCAGTCCAAGGGACACTCAAGAGTCTTCTCCAGCACCACAACTTGAAAGCATCAATTTCATTATCAGTTTGGCCATAAAAAGAAAGAGAATACTGCAGCATGCTACAACATGGATAAACCTCAAAAACATTATGTTTAGAGAAAGAAGCCAGTTGCTAAAGACAATATATAATTCCATTTTTTATGAAATAAGCAAATGCATAGGGAAAGGAAGTAGATTAGTTGTTGCCTCTGGCTGGAAGGAGATAGTGGAGGAGAAAAGAAGAGTGATTGCTAAACGGTATGAGGTTTGTTTTGAGGCAGGAGTGGAGGCGGGGGGGTAATGAAAAAGTTCTAAAATTAATTGCAACAGTGGTTGCACAACTGTGAATATATTAAAAACCACTAAATTATACACTTTAAATGAATTGCATAGTATATGAATTGTATATCAGTAAGCCACCTTTAGAAAAGAACAAAAATTACATAAAAACATTTTCTGATTAAAGAAAGCTAAGAGATTTACTGTTAGAAAATTTGCATACAAAATGCTATAGGAATTTCTTCAGATTGAAAGTAAATTATGTCATATGGAAACTTGAATCTTTAGAAAGAAAAGAGCATTTGAAATAGTATTTAGGTAAATATAGAAGATGATTTTTATTTTAAAATACAAAGAGCTATTTTAAGAAAAAATGATAAACTGTCTTATGATATTTATAACATTCTAAAATAGGTCATGGTGCAATAAAGTGGGAGAATGAATTAAAGCTATAAGGATTTTATAGTTTTTACTGGAAAATGCAGAAGAATCAGGATTAATATTAAATTTAGCGATGTTGCTAATACAAAGTCACATGTACAAATCAATTGTGTTTTCCATGTACCAGCAATAAACAAGCAAAAATTGAAGTTTAATAAGCAATGCCCTGAATAATAGCATTATCAGTTGGATCCTCTGGGAAGCAGACACTGAGACAGATTGAGGAATGGAGGATGTTTATTGTGAGGTAGCATCCAAGAAAGGTAAAAAAGGAAGGAAGCACAACTGGGAAAGGGTAGCCTCAGACTATGATATCAATCTCACAAAGTCTTGACCAGTGCAGTGGGGAGCACTGAAGCAAAAATTATCTGTTAAAGTGTTCCCATACTGGGCAGATAGGGTCAGAGCCAAGTATCCTTGCTTTATTCAAGCACTGTCTGGGGATTTCTCAGGAATAGCCTGTTCTTAACCTTAAGACATGAAGCATATCCTAAAGGTGCTAATAGCTGGAGGCTGTCAGCCAACAGGACTTCTTTTTTAAAGGGAGACCAAGTGATATAGCTCAATGACTGCCACAGGCATTAAAACACATCGTATAAATTAGTAATAAATATAATGAAATATGTGTAAGACCTGTACAAAGAAAACTATACAACGAGATCAAAAGAGATTAGAGAATAGTTAAATAAATGCAAGGACATATTATATTCATAAATTGGAATATTCAATATTGTAATGATATCAGCTTGACATCACTGATCAAGACATCCCAATGGGTACAATTTTTTTGTGGAGATTGACAAATTGATTCTAGTGTTCATACAAAAATTCAAAGAACTGAGAATTGTCAAGACATTCCTGAAGAAGTCCCGAAACCCTTGGACTGCAATGAGATCAAACCAGTCAAACCTAAAGGAAACCAACCCTGAATATTCATTGGAAGGACTGATGCTGAAGCTGACGCGCCAATCCTTTGGCCACTTGATGCAAAGAGCTGACTCACTGGAAAAGACCCTGATGCTGGGAAAGATTGAGGGCCGAAGAAGAAGGGGGTGACAGAGGATGAGGTGGTTGGATGGCATCATCGATTCAAGGTCATGAGTTAGAGCAAACTTTGTGAGATAGTGAAGGACAGGGAAGCCTGGTGTGCTGCAGTTCATGGGATCACGAAGAGTCAGACATGACTGAGCGACTGAACAAGATATTCATAGTATGGTGTTGGCAAAATCTTCTAAACAAATGACCAATGCAATATAATAGTAAATCTAAGAAAACCACACACGCATAAATGTTCACCTAATTTATAATAAATTGCTATAGAAAATAGTGGAAAAAGGATTGCTTTTCAAGAAGTGATGCTGGTCAAGTTGGAAAAAAGTTTTTTACCCCATATTACACCATACACATAAATTCCAGATGGATTATAGCTTCAGTATGAAAAGCAAACAAGGCACCAAAGGCTTCTGGAAGATAACAGAGAGAAATATCTTCGTGACCTTGGAGTAGGCAAATATTTCTTAAGGAAAAGCATTAATGATGAAGAAAAAGATTGATAAATTGAACTACATAAAAATTAAAAACTATTCATTACAAGATAGCACTAAAAGAGTGAAAATGAAATAGAATGGGAAAAGATATTTGTAATACACATAGTCAATCAGGTTCTCACATCTAGAGTATAGGAAGAATTCCTATAAATCAATAAGAGACAGAGAATCAAATAGAAAAATGGGTGAAAGACTTGAATGGCTGCAAAACAATATCCCCAAATACCCAATGAGCATACGAAAAAGTATTAACGATGTCTTTTTATTTTTTGTGTTCTGGTGTTTTGACATCTTGGGGCCTTGCTGACTCTGGAGCGACTCCTTTTCCAAAGGTTAGCAAATTCCTAGAAGTAGTAAGCAACTTGTCTTTAGGCACTTTCCATATGCAAACCAACCAATCCAGAGCCCACACCCCCAGCCACCGTTATCAGTGTCTCACACTCAAGGCCACCATACCTGTGCCCTAATCACCCCAGGAACTGGGGACAACTGTCAAAACCACCACAGAGGCTCTTGGTCATGTTCTTCCAGGTCCTTCTGCCTCCTAAGCCACCCTGGTGCCCCGCTGTGTGGCGTGCCTGCCTGCTGTTTCTAGGGAACTGTGAGGATAGAAACTTCTTTTTTTCATGACTGTCATTTCTTTGTTTATACATTTTACTTGATTAAACTAAATCCCAGGTACTTTGGAAACAATGCTTTATCTCATTAGAATACAAATAAAAATTGATGTAAGATTCTACCTACAACTTATCTTCCAAAATGGCTAGAATAAAAAAGATTGAAAAGACCAAGGATTTATAAGAATATGGGACAATGAAACCATTCACACTCTGGAAATACTGCTGGTGGGTGTATAAATTGATATAACTATTTTGGAAAACAGTTTGGCACCATCTAGTAAAAGTGAAGCCATACGTACTCTATGATCTACTGTTTCTGTTCTTAGATTTATACTCAACAGAAATGCACCAAAATACATGTATAAAGATTGTCATAGCAACTTTATTTGTTTAGCCAAAAATTAGAGACAATTTTGACATCTATCAAAAATAGAATAGTTAAGCTTGTCATGGTATATTCATACAATGAAATGCCACGAGGCATTGAAAATGAATGACAACCATTCACAATGAATCTTGCAAACACTGTTGAGCAAAAGATATTGGACACAAAAGAGTGTCTAATATATGACTCCATTTATATGAAGTTCAAAAACAAGCAAAACTATCTATGGTGACAGAAGTTAGGAGAATAGTTTACCTTTTGATATATAAGAGGGAAAAGGCTGCAAATTGTATGTTAATAATATTCAGTTTCCTGATCAGTGATGGTTGTAGATATGTGTTTACTTTGTGCAGATACGTAGAGCTATACAGTTAGGTTTTGTGTATTTTCTGTGTGAATGCACAAAAATGTTGAAAAAATTCAATGATAATTCTTGCACAAAGAATAATCATTACAAGAATGTAAATTGTTTTGTTATAAATGCTTGCAATCATTTATGAAACAATGCTTGCTCTGGCATAGGATCACATTACTGACACACTTGTGAAGTGAGGTTACAAACTAAATTTCATTTTATGAGGTTATATCCAATATTATCCTGGCTGATTTTTGGTCATGGAATTGTTTTGGTCATTACTGGAACTGGATGAAATTGTGTTTCTGGGGTTCCCATCTGGAGATTTAGTGGTTTACTCAGGGTTTTGTTCCCTTGGCACTACTGACTGATGTTACTTAGTCTGCCAAGTCTTATTTCCTTATCAGTGAGTTAGGGACCATAGTAGTAATTGCCTTATAGAGTTGTTGGGAAGAATCAATAAAATAGTGTCTATGAAGGGCTCAACATGGTGCCTGGTGCTCAATAAGTTCTCAGTAAATATTAGCCATTATTAATTTCATTGTGCTTATCTTCTGATATGTTTTCAGATTATAATTTAGTTGTGTTTCTATGACATGGACAGGAAGTAGAATGAAAGTCATAAAGAATAACCAGCTCCACTACTTCTCCAGGTCAACCCACTGGACCTTAGAGATTCGATGAGGGTTCTATTAACAGTGCTTGGTGAATGCTTCTTTAAGTAGAGGAGTTTTGGTGTTGCGATGAGAATAAGAGATGCTATTTCTCCTCTGGGTTTTGGTCTAAGTCTGCTCATAGGAAGGTCAGCATCACAGCCAAAGGGCTCACAGTCATAGTTGAATGTAAACTTAGATTGTCATAGTTTGGGCACAGAGCTGGAAGCTCCTGTATTTATTTGCTTGTCTGAAAAAATACACAGCTTCTTCAAAAGATAACTGTGAGTTTAGGGAAAATGTCCTAGAGCCAGGGTCAGAACTACACTGGGACATGGATGTGGGGATACTTGCTGTTGGCAAAGCACAGTAGGACATGAAATAAATGTGTGAATGTATTTATATAGGTTGAAAGTGAAGGTGTTTGTTGCTCAGTCATGTCTGACTCTTTGCCACCCCATGGACCGCAGCCCACTAAGCTCCTCTATCCATGGCATTCTTCAGGCAAGAATACTGGAGTGGGGAGCTAGTCCCTACTCCAGGGGATCTTCCTGACCCAGGGATCAAACCCAGGTCTCTTGCATGGTAGGTGGATTCTTTACCATCTGAGCCACCAGGGAAGCCCATAAAGGTTACAAACTGTCTAAAAAACCAGGTGGGCTTCTTAGTTACCCCAGAGCCTCATATCTTTGAACTTCTCATCTTTAGTTTGTCATTAGAAGCCCTTCTGTTAGCTGGGCTCTGTGTCTGGCCTCTCATATTCCACCATAGCACCCTAGGGATTTGCCAGTAGCCAACCTCATAAGCTAGGAGTTATTACAAGCTTCTTTAGGAGATGTGCAAAGGATAGCTATGAGTTTGTTTCACCTAACTCAGAAAAGGTTAATGGAATCACAGACATGAAATTTCCTGATAATAGGTGAAAATTCTAAATAACACATGAAATTCGTCACTCACTTATACAGCCATGCTCTGAGATGGGGAGGTGGAGGTGGGGGCAGGATCACTGCAGTTTTATGCTGGAGTCTCTGCAAAAATGACCACTGCAGGCTCCAGTTCTCTCCTTTCTCAACATGTTAACAGGAGATGAGTGTTAAGTTCAGGGAAGAACCAACTCAGCAAAGTTTGACCTTGGAAATTCATACTCAGAGCAGGGATAGATTTTTCTGACTCTCCACAACATTACCAAAGGATGTGTTTATATTCAAAAGAAAGTGGCTTTCTGATATGCTTCTGGAGGTAAACTACAAGCAAACTTTGAAAACTTTGAAAGAAAGGGTGGCTTTTTGGTTTTCCTAATTGATAAAAATCTCATTAACTGGGTATCTAAAGAAAGAAAGACCTAAAATCCCCTTCTACCACGTCACTTCTTTCTTAGTATATTTTGATTCCTCCAGGCTTATTTTGCATGAAACTGAAAAAGAACCAAAAGTATCTTGTACTTGAGAGCTTACTGGGAAAGGCAGAGATTTGAAGTCAGACAGACCTCCATTTCAATTTCTGCTGTCACTTACTGCCTTCTGTTTTCATTTATGAAATGAGGGTAAGAACACAGATGCACAGACAGACCCACAGAGGTCTTCAAGGCTCCCTCCTAGGCACTGCTCTCTGGGTGAGCTCAGCTACATTCCCACCACTGATCATTCCCACCTTTCCCGCCTTTCATTCCCACCGCCAATCAGCTGCCTACTTGACAGCTCTCCCTTGATGTCTCAAGTGGAACTTACACATTACACCTCCAAACAAACTCTTGACTTTCCCCCCAAATTGGTCTTCTCCCCATTTTCCCTATCTGTGTAAAGGTCTCCACCATCTACCCCGTCGTGCAAACCAGAAATCTGGGAGTCCAGTGTGATTCCTCCCATTCTAGTTCCTCAATGTCCTCCCGTATTTCCAGTCTATTCCAAACACCATACATGTTAATGCCCAAGTAGCCCTTAAATCCACCCACTGCTGTCAAGGTCCAATATCACCACTCGGCTGCCCTTTACATGACACTTTCTTATGAGGTTGTTCTAGACCCTCTGCAGTCTCTCTTCTGCCCTGCAACCAGAGTGAGCTTTTCAAAATCTAATGCTAATCTGATCATGTTATTTGCCTCTCCATACCTTTCAGTGGCTTTCCATTGCTTTCAGGATAAAGACCAACATCTTAACGTGATTTTCAAGGACAATATGGTTTTGCATTTCTCTATAAGTTCAGTTTCATCCCTGTCTCCCACTCTGCTTTGTTTAATGATTGCCACTCATGCATGCATGCTCCACCGCTAAGTAATGTCTGACTCTCTTGGTGCTAGTGGTAAAGAATCCGCCTACTAGTACAGGAGATGCAAGAGACATGGGTTCAGTCCCTGGGTCAGGAAGATCGCCTGGAGTAGGAAATGAAAATCCACTCCAGTATTCTTGCCTAGGAAATCCCATGGACAGAGAAGCCTGGCAGGCTACAGTCCACGGGATTGTGAAGAGTTGGACATGACTGAGTACACACACACACACACACACACACACACACACACACACACACACGACTGAGTACACACACACACACACACACACACACACAGTACTGTTTTCTAACTTATGGACCTTTTTCAGATTTCACTAAGCAGTCCATTAGTATCTTTTATAGCAAAAGTAAAAAAAAAAAAAATGATTTCTGCTCCAGGATCCAGGCTCACATATTCCACTTACTTTCCCTGTCTCTTTCAACTCCTTAATCTGAAACTGTCCCTCAGTCTTTCTTTGTCTTTTATGACACTGATATTTTTGAAGAATCCTGCCAGTTATTTTATAGAATGTTTTTTGTTTTAGGTTGTCTGATGTGCCTAATGATTAGATACATATTATCCATTTAGGGCAGGAATATCAATAGGTAATTTTGTGTTCTTTTTAGTACATCATACCAGGAGAAACATGTTATCAATTATCCCGTTACTATGAATATGATGTTAATTTTGATCACTTTAAAGTGATGTCTGTCAGGTTTTGCCATTGTGATGTTACAATTTTTCCCTTTATAATTAAAAAGGTATTTTGTGGGGAAATACTCAGAGACTATATAGAACCCTGTTTCTTATCAAACTTTCTTCTTCAACCATTAGAATCCATTGTCGACTCTTGTCTTAAATCATTATACTATAGTGGATGCCAAATGATGATTCTTTCGTGTATTTAAAACTGTCATGCTTTCTCTACCCAAGGCTTTTGCACAGGTAAACCTTTCACTTGGAATTACCCTTCCCCTTTCTTTTCAGCTGATTAACTCTCATTATTTCTTTAGCTCTCAGATCAAATGTCATTTTCTCAGAAATGCTTTCCCTCGACTTCCTTTCATACTGGCTCAGATTTCCTCATTTTTGCATTTTTATGGTATCATATAGCATTTTGTAGAACTTGTAATTTTAACTTTATATTCATTTATGTGGTTATTTGTTGGTTTTCCTACATTAGTTTGTACACCATTGTTCTCCCCATGCCTAGCACAGTTCCAGGTATACTAGGATAGTCATTAAATTTAGCTGGTTAATGGAATGAATAAATCTCATGAAGTTCTTGCGGGGATGAATCAAAATAAGGTGCTTCCATTCCTAACACATAGTAGAATCCAAATAAGTATCAGTTCCCTCCACACCCTCTTTCCTTCACCTTGAGTTAGATGTTGTATAACAGGCAAGATGTCTTGAACCAAACAGCATTTTGTCCCTAGATGTGACCTTCTATGTTCTAAAGATTAATCTTTGCTTGAGCTGTACTAACACTTCTGTGGAAGAAAAATTTTTAAAGGACAACAAAACTATCATATAAGATTGTACTTCCTTTCTTATCCCAGTGTATGTTGAGATGAGCTTCTGCTTGCCCATTTTTACAAATTAACCCCCTCTATAAAGTGGCCCCCAGTTACTTTTGAGAGCTCTGCAGACCAATGACTGACTCAGACAGCTGACTCACAACCATTTCTCAAGGTCTTCTACTCAGGCCTCTTTGCTACCTAACAGCCTTTGCGGCTTGTGACTCTATGAGGTAGCCATCCTGCTGGGAACAGCTGTCCTCCACAGGCCATTACCATTGATGTCCTCTCTCTGGCCCTAGGGGAGGGAAAACACTGCTTTTCTCTTGTCTAAATACCCCAAAAGAAGTGTTGGGGGACTTCTGATTCAAGATTCAAAACCTTTTCACTCATGGACTCCCCTTATCTTCTGAAATCCAGTTGAGGTTTCAGGACTTAGAGAAACACAGGAAGGAATAAGCATATAATGGCCAAAAGTTTTCAAAGAGAGATCATGGATGAATAAATCATTTCTGGAAATTTTCATAAGAGGGAAAATGAAAGTATGTTGATTAGTGAGCAAGCAGAGGGAGCCACAAAGCAGATGGGGCTTGCAGGAGACATGGAAGCTGGTCTTACCTGTGAAACCTCTAAGGGGTTTTGGACTCTGAATCAATAGGTGTGAAGAGTAGTAGTGAGAGGGAACCGAAAAGAAAAGTTTTTAGAAAAGTTTTGATGAAAGATAAAAGCTGCGGAAGTCAGCCCCATAGGCCTTTTCTCCTTGGCCTCCCTTTATAAAGCAGTTAGTAACTTGAATTTACTTCAAGAGTAAAAAGCAAATAAGCCAAAACCAAAAAGCAAAACAAACCCAAACTGAAAAATGTTCTCTAGAAAGAGAACAAGCAATCTGTAGAGAACTAAGACTCCTAGTGAGTATTGCTATCCCAGAATAAAGCTTTTTTTTTTTCTTCTGGAATTTGGGTGGTTCATTTCTCACTTATCACCCTAAAACAAAGCCTACCATTAAATACATCCCATCCAGATATGCAAAGGTTGCAATCAGCCTTATAATTTAGGGCAGAGGTCCGTTAAGGGAAATAATCATATAGTCCTATAAAGTAGCAGAAGGAAATCATACTAGCTACTTGGAATAGTCAGCCTTGTCCATTTCTCTTGAGTATGAATGAACAATATATGAAGAAGAAGAGCAGTATGTAAAAGGAGCAAAACACATATAACTGATTCTGGAGAAGCTATTTCAGGAAACAAAAGTGAAAGTGTTAGTCGCTCAGTGGCATCTGACTGTTTGCGACCTGTGGACTGTAACCCACCAGGCTCCTCTCTCCATTAAATTCTCCAGGCAAGAATACTAGAGTGGGTTGCCATTTCCTACTCCAGGGATCTTCCCCCAAGGATTGAACCTGAGTCTTCTGCATTGCAGGCAGATTCTTTATCATCTGAGCTACCAGGGAAACCCCAGGAAACAAAAGATAACTAAAAAAAGAAAATCTGAATATGTCCTCACAGAAAATTGAGAAGACATTGTATTCAAGGCAAGAACAGAATGATGTAATAAATGAATTTTCAAAGAAGTAACTTGTGTAATAAAAAATTATGTCAAAAATTTTAAATCAATAGCAGATTTTGATAGTAAAGTCAAAGCCAATTTCCATACTATAAAGCAAAAGGGTAGTTGGAAAACATGAGAAAAAAAAGAACATGAAAGAATAATCAATATAGCTTCAACATAACTAATGGTAGTTACAGAATTTAGACTATACAATAGAGGTTTGATTTTGTTTTAACTGTGAGGAAATTAACAACAGTTGATGAAAGGTACAAGTCTTCAATTTGACAAGGCTCTTCAAATGTTGAACAGTATGGGGGAAAAAAAAATCAGCACGTAAGAGTCATCTAATCATGCTTGGAAATGTCAGGATAAAGTGAAGACCCTAAAAGTTTTCTGAGTGAAACAAACCGGCAAATCAAGAAGCCTGCATTGTAACGAAAATCAGTTGGCATCAGCAACACTGGCTGACAGAAGTTCATAGAGCAATGCCACAAAATTCTTAGGGAAAATTATTTTGAACTGGAAATTCTGATCTAGAATTCTGTATCTGCCAAACTGTCAATCAAGTGGGAAGGTAAAGTACATTTTTAGGCATACAGGATATTTACTTGGCAGAATAAAAGAGTTATTCTGGCAAAAACAGGGGGAAAGAAAGCCATGATTAAGGAAGAAGTGGCTCTAACTCAATAGTGTGGTGAAGGAAAGTCCTAGCATTGGAAGTGTACACCAAGCATGTAGAATAATCAATCCACAAGGAGGGAAGGTCCTTGAGTAAGGCCCCTGGGTAAAATGGGAATCTCATGCAGCCCTATCACTGAGTGGAAGAAACCCAATTAGAAATCTTGGGAAACACCAGATCATTTTATACCAGAGTCATGGGTCTCACAGAAAGTTTATTATACTGTGAGATGACTGGAGCATTGGTTGAGTATCTGGATAGATAATCTATTTGACCTTGACACTAACGACATTCTTCTCCAGATATCCCAGGGATTATGACACTTTACCTGTAGAGAAGGAAAATTAATTATATAATACCGTTTGCTTCTGTGGTGAATAATATTTACATAGTAATTACAACAAAAAAAGATATTTATTGGCTTATTAGTTTTTAGACTCAACCAATAAACAAAGTGTGAAAGACATAATTAAAATTATGGGATAGTATTTATATTTATCATTAATCATGTAAAAGAAAATATACAATAGAAGTATAGATAAGAATAGAAGAGAGATAGGGACAGTAAATTAGGAGTAGTCTTCCAACTTATAGTGATAGGTGGTGATCAGGAAATACTACCAAAAGATGATGGAACAACAGCAACAAAATATCGATGTTTAGGGCTCCTTGGTAGCTCAGTGGTAAAGAATCCACCTGCCAGCAGGAGACACAGGTTTGACCTCTGGTCTGTGAAGATCCCATATGCCG
Source organism: Giraffa tippelskirchi (assembly GCF_054371585.1). Lineage (NCBI taxonomy): Eukaryota > Metazoa > Chordata > Mammalia > Artiodactyla > Giraffidae > Giraffa > Giraffa tippelskirchi. Next base: position 138,488,149 of record NC_137281.1, on the reverse strand, counting down.
CAGAGCAGCTAAGCCTGTGTACAACTATTGAGCCTGTGTTCTAGAGCCCAGGAGCTGCAACTACTGAAGCCCACATACCCTAGAGCCCATACTCTGCAACAAGAGAAGCCACCACAATGGCCTGTGCTCCACAACTAGAGAGTAGCCCCCACTCGCCGCAACTAGAGAAAAGCCTGCCTAGCACCAAAGACCCAGCACAGCCAAACCTAAAAAAGAAAAGTAGATGTTTATCTCCATTATTTAAAATCACACTGACTGTGATAGATGCTGTGAATAGTTGAATGCTATTTTTTATTCCTGATAGAAAACAGAAGGTGGTAGAAACTGTTGTCATATCTTCAACCTGTCACTAAGCAAGAAATAATCATGTTCATTGGTAAGAATATTGACTGGGGAATATTCTAAAAATTAATGAGTACAGAAATATGGTGCCTTTGGGTGACTAAACCTTTTCTCTAAAGGGGAGGGGCCCTCTAGGGCACTGACTTACTGTTTTTGGTGCTTGAGGCCCAAAGAGAGGAAAGGGTACAAATAGTCCAGCTTTCCAACTGCCCTGATTGTCTTTGGTAATAGTAAAACTGCTGGAGAAATGTCCTGTGAAGAGTTAAAGAAGGCCAATTTCCAGATGCACCCCAAGCACACCCCAAGTGTGCTCATTCTGCCAGCCTATTTGATCACAGCAGCCTCCCCCTGCTCAACTCGAGTAGCACTTGGAGGGAACAGGGAGCTGGAAGAAGCAGCTACCTCCATGGGACCCAGAAAACCACAGAGGCACCGTCTAGGCCTCCAGTGACCAAATCGACTTTCTCTGCTGGGCCATCACTTTAGATTCGATGCCAGAGGATGTATGCTTGGAGCTTGGGTCCTGTACAAGACACGTGGCACCTTCAGACCCAGCTCAGTGCTCTGCTTGCTGACCAAGGAGATATTGGAATTAAATGAATAGCAGGTCGGTCCTTCTTAGGCAGGATTTTTTCTCTGAACTGTCTTAGAAACATGAGGCTTTGGTTATGGGAGAAAAGATATTTCCCCATTCAGGGAGAATTGCTGTGCCCTCCTGCAGACACTGAAAAACCCGCTGTAGGAGGCCCCTTAAACTGGGACTCTTGTCAGGCATCTAAGCCCATGTTCAGTGATATTTTCCACTTTAAAGTGGTAATTGGGTCAAATATCTCTGCATGCAGGGAGTGCTAAGTCACTTCAGTTGTGTCAACTCTGAGTGACCCTATGGACTGTAGCCTGCCAGGCTTTTCTGTCCATGGGATTTTCCAGGCAAGAATACTGGAGTGGGTTGCTATGCCCTCCTCCAGGGGATCTTCCCAACCCAGGGATCAAAGCCCCGTCTCTTATGTCTCCTGCATTAGCAGGCGGGTTCTTTACCACTAGCGCCACCTGGGAAGCCCTAGTGATCTTTTTTCTTGAAATGGAGAGGATGAACTCCTGTAAAATAGGGGTTTAAAAGTTATTTATTTAACACAATGCAAGAGAGATGCAATAGTATACTCAGCTAATTGACAAATGATCTCTGACTTCCTAATTGTTCCAGTAGGGTAAAAGTCAACTGAGCATGCATGCACGCACCCACTGCCATGACAATAGCCTCATATGAAGAGATTTTCATACACTGCTTTCTAATCAAGAAAGTAGTCGCTGGGTTCCCCATACAGTGGAACCTCACTACCACAGCTTAAACTGATTAGACTAAGTAGCAGGTGTCTGACGTATAGATGAGAAAATCCATAGGCTGGGTACCTGAAGCCTATGGTGTCACATGACATGAAAGCTCTGCCAAGCAAGGACATCATGTCTTCCTTAGCAATTTGGACTAGAATTAGAGAGGGTTGATTAGTTGGTAGGAGGAACAGACATGGGGCCACGCACTGAGAGAAGGTAGAATATAGATATCATGCTATAGAAGAGTCCGGGAGTATGTAATAACCATGAGCATGCAAGTTAGGAGGTAGCTAAGAGTCACTAGGGTAGAGGCTGACTTGGTTCATGGGGAAGCAGAGACAGAGATGGAGAGGACCTGCATCAGTGTTAAGGGTGGAGTTCTGAGTGAAGATAATGAAATTCTTCAGCAAAAAGAATGTCTGAACTAGGTTTCTGTATTCCCTCCCAGCCTGGTATGCAGCTGTTTCTGGGCTTCATGGCACCTCTTGTTTTCATGCATATCCTTATGACAGACTCCCATGATGTAAACTCACCTGACGAGGTCTCTGTTCTTACAGTCCAAAGATCCTGGCTAAACATGCCAACTTATTTATCCAATCTTTCTAGTTGGACATGCTCTTTTGAGATTGCTTTCCCAGGGGAGTGATGAATATAAAGATGGTCTGAGGCAAAGCAAGTTAGCATAGCCCCCTAAAGCCTAGAAGCAGGGTGCCATGGCTAGTTCTTTCCTGGGAGTGCAGGAACCTTCAGGGAAGGGCAGTGAGGAAAAAGTGCCATGTGCTCAGAGATTATGGCTGAGACTTGATTTTCAATGTCTTAACCACCAAGAAACCCCTGCACCCCAACCACTTTGATGTTTTTCCCCATAGACACTGAATTTTGAAAAGATTTATCTAGCAAACTGTGTTCATTTGGTAATACATCATTTCTCCATTGGAACAGATATGAATCTTATCCATAAACTCAGAGTGTACAAATCCTACTTTTATAATCTCTAACTTAACTTCTTTGACCGTGAGTTTCTATTTCACTGAGCTGGGAGGAAGTATAACCTCAGTCGTTCTTGAAGCTTTTTGCCCCAAGTGGAGTAGAGTGCTGGGGATGGCGTTGGTCATCTCTGCCTACCATCAGTCAGTTCTGAGATCTCCACTGTCCCTTCAGTCCCATCTCTCACACCTCCCACACCATGCTGGGCCATCAGAATCTTCATGTGACTGGAAGCCCAGGACCAGGGTCCCTTTTCCTGAATGTGAAATGCAGATAGACATCGCCTCTGAGATCTGGCCCTTGCCTGGGGACATGGTCTTGGAAAAGAGCAGTGGTCCAAGGTCTTTCTTTTCCTCTCCTGGGCCAATGGGGAAATTTTTTTGATTTATAATTAGGGATAGCCTTCTTATGTGAAATTCATCTGAATGATAGCCTGAACAGGAAGCCCAATAGATGTGGGAAATTTATAATTCTAACTTAAGCATTCAGACACACACATAAATGTGTATGACATGCATGCATGTGAATGCTCATGTGGATTAGTCATCTCTAAAATGGTGTTTGCTTTCTCAGAATGGAATAATAATTATGTTGATTGGGCACACACTGTGTCTGAGGCGACATGGTAAGTATAAATAAGCCGATGGGATTTCTGGAGTTGCCCTTGGTTGAGTCCCAAAGCAAAGAGGAACCATGTGGATTAGAGACACTCATAAAATAAATTCTGCGAAGCAAGTCAATGAACTGTCAACTTAGTCTCATTAGCTTTAGGGAGACCCCAGATGAGGCTTTATTTCTAACATATTTGGTTGCAGGAAAAGTAAAAACTGCCTGTATCTCCTTAAATAAAGCCTCTTGTTCCCCTAACTTGCTGCACACTTGATTCTGACTCAGGGAATCTGCAAAAGCAGCTGAGTGGCCTGGACCTGAGGATATGTTTTCTGTCTGGGATCCTGAGTTTTTCTGTCTTTTTTTTAGTGCCCTCCTGTCTATCTCCCAGATTACATGGACGTAGTCTCCTCTTTCTGTGTTTCCCTTTGTTGTTGTACTAACAGCCTTGAAATTGTAGGCCTATCCCCGCTGGTTGGAAGGTGCTGGCTCATCAATTCCAAGGTTTCCTAAAATGTGCCTTGTGTACATTGTGGTGAGAGAGAGGGGAATATTGTGCTGAGTCACTCAGTCGTGTCCTACTCTTTCTGACCTCATGGACTGTAGCCCACCAGGCTCCTCTGTCCATGGGGATTCTCCAGGCAAGAATACTGGAGTGGGTTGCCATGCCGTCATCCAGGGGATCTTCCCAATCCAGGGATTAAACTCAGGTCTCCCACATTGCAGGTGGATTCTTTACCGTCTGAGCCATCAGGGAAGCCCAGAAGAGAGGGAAAAGGAGAATAGATATACCTTTCCTTTGTCCAGTGCGTCAAGTTTACAGTGCCCAGAAATTTCAAGCCCATTGTTTCGTCTGACCTCACACAGCCCTGGGCAGTGGTGGTGTCCTTATCTACAAATGTGAACGTGGGGCTTAGACAGGTGGGGGGATTTTCTCAGGATGACAGAGCAGAGCTGGGACTGGAAGCTCCTCTGTTTCCCACTCCTGTGCTCTTAGCCTGATATTCCAACTGCTTCCCAATGATGACTAGTCCACAGGCATGTGATAAGCCTTTAGTGTAAGTGAGCACTCTTCAGACCCTGTGGAAAGAACAAGCAAAGTATCAGACACATTCCTTGCCCTTGAGTTGCACACAGTTTACATTTGTCTGTTTATGGCACTCCGCTAGGTCAGGCTAAAACATGGTCCTTGCCCACAGGAGCTTACAGCCTAAAAGGAAGTCAGCTTTAGCATCTTCTCTCTTGTAAGATGCAGAGAACCCAGCCAGAACCTGTTTTCCTTTGCTCACCAGTTCTAAGCAAACAGGCCTAGGGAACCCCCAACTGCTCACAGAACTTAAGGAGGTTGGTGAGATGCTCTTCACCAACCATCATCTTTTCCCGTTTTCTTCATTTTCTCACTCTAATAAGGTGCCTGCAGCCAGTCCACCCTTGGAGAGCCAGGGGAGAAAAACGTGGCCATTTGCAGCCGCTCTGGGGCACAGACACTGTTGGCATGCAGAGCACCTCAGCTTCTTCCCCAGCTGTTGGCCACCTTGATTTAAAGGGAGAGAAAGGAGAGGTTTGGATTGGGAGCAGGAATGCGAAGGAAAGAGGGAGAAGGGGTAGAAATGGTGTCATGTCCACTCCTTGCCCATCCCTTTGAACTGGACTTGACTCCCTGAAGGTTGAAAATGGTCAACACTGTGGCAGACTGGGACAGGGGTGAGGCCAGGGCCTCACAGAAGGGTTCATGGCCCATCAAGGCTCTGGGTCTCACGTCTGGAAATAAAATGTGTCCCAGGTTGGAAAGTAGGATATTCTTCCTGACTCTGCACAGAACTCTACATGAGCTGGTCACTCAGGCCAGGCAGAGAAGTCAGTCCTTGGCCCAGACAGGGCAACCTGTGATGAACATGGGCAGCAAGGGCTTTGGGGAGAGACACAGCGGAGTTTTGGCTGTGAACAGGCAGCCTATTTTCAGGCACAGGAGCCTGAAAAGAACAAGGCAGAAGCCTGGGATTCTGAAGCTGACAGATTGCTCTCTGGGCAGTCACGTCCAACTCTTTGAGAGCCCATGGACTGAGGCATGCCAGGCATCTCTGTCCTTCACTGTCTCCCAGAGTTTGCTCAAATTCATGTCCACTGAGTCGATGATGCTAACAATCTCATCCTCTACTGTTTTCTTCTCCTCCTGCCTTCAATCTTTCCCAGCATCGGGATCTTTTCAAATGAGTAAGCTCTTCGCATCAGGTGGCCAAAGTATTGGAGCTTCAGCTTCAGCATCAGTCCTTCCAGTGAATATTCAGGGTTGGTTTCCCTTAGGATTGACCGGTTTGATCTCCTTGCTGTCCGAGGGACTTTCAAGAGCCTTCTCCAGCACTACAGTTCAAATGCATCAGCCTTCTTTATGGTACAACTCTCACATCCGTACATGACTATGGAAAAACCATAGCTTTGACTATATGGACCTTTGCCAGCAGAGTGATGTATATCCCATGGTAAAAATAGTGATAGTAGCCAAGTTTCAGTATGAGTGAGGCCTTGGAACCACTGTGATGTGATCCAGGTAACATTTGAGGTACAAACAAGCCACTTTGTTATAGAGGGTGAGATTTCTGAGCACAAACCTTATAAATTATATGTTCAGATATAAAATATTGTCTCTATTAGAATTTTTTAGCTTTTTGTTCCTAGTTTCATATTTTTTTTTTAAACACACCTTACTTAACCTAGTTAATATATGTTGACTCTTAACTTCCTCTGTTCACAAAGCTACAAGATCTTTTTCTTTCTGATTTTTTTCAGCTCTCTCCACCATGCAGGCCTGACTTGCTCCAGGTCGTCTCTAATTATTCTAAGCAGAAATCATCCCCAGGGCTGAGAAAACCAATTCATCAAAACCTCCAAATGGTTCTCTCTCTGAGTTCATTTCAAAGACCTACCATCTGACTCTGACCCTACTGATGGATAACCAGAGGCAAGTTACTTAACCTCTGTCCTTGCATGTGAGATAAGACTGAGCCTCCCGGGCAGCATCAAAGGAGTGTCTCTGTCAAGAGTCCGGTGCTGTGTACCTGTTCCGGTGTTACAATTACTTCCATGGACACATCCACACACACCTGATGTGTGTTCCCAGCTGTTGACCTCTGCACTTGTTCATTCTGCCTCCTCTCCAGGGCCCTGGATCCCTGTTCTGGCATTTCCCCTCCTGCACAAATCCCTGCTCTCTGCTAGGTCATTCCCATTAACATCAAACACATGCTGTAATAGCTCCCAGCTTAGGAAAAATTACCTTCTCTCTTGACCCTGCATTTCTCTTTGGCTATAGCCTCATTTCTCTGCTTCCCTTTGCAGTAAAATTATTCAACAAGAGGAGTCTGTACTCACTGTCTCTGCTTCTTCCAGTCCTCTTGACATCACCCAACCACTCCACAAAAGCAGTCTCATTAAGGCCACCAGTGCTCTCCTTGCTGCATACCCAGTTGTTCACTCTCAGTTCTGGTCTCCTGGTCCACTCCCTGCTCCTTGCGACCTTTGGCTTTTGGGACACCACCCTTCTGTTTCTCCTAACATCTCATTTACTCACTCTGCCTCTTCCAGATCTCTCAATATTGCCTCTTAACAGAGTGAAGTCCTTGTTTCTAATTACATTCATTCTGTGGGAAATCTCCTCCACTATTGGGGCTTTAATAGCATCTATCTGCTGTCAGTTCCTTGTACAGTTTCCAAACTTGTGCATCCAATAACTTACTCACCATCTCCACATCTCACCTTCTCTTATCCCCATCCACTCCATCAGCAAATCCTGTAGGCTGTATCTTCAAAATATATTCAGTATTCAACTTTTCCTCATCTGCCTTTACCAGCTGGTCCCAGCCATAATGATCTCTCTACTTGTCTACTGCAGCAGATTCCTAACTGTTCCTACATCTATCCTTGTGGCGAATTACTGTGTGACAGCAGAGGTATCTTTTTACAATCCTTTAAAATCTTATTACATCATTCTCCTGATCAAAACTTTTCAATAACTTCCTGTAAAATTTTAAGGCCCTACACAATAGACCCCTAATTGCATTTTTCACCTCATTTCCGACCACTCCCCATCACTCTACTCCTACCCCATTGGCCGACTTGCTCTTCTTAGAGTATGCCAAGTATGCTCCCAACTCAGGACTGCTACCCTCCTGTTCCCTGTGCTGGACTCCCTCCTCCCAGAGAGTAGATGGCCTACTATAACAGTTCTCTATTCATGCAGCAGTAACACATTACCACAGATTTAGCAGTCTAGAATAGCCTTTGCTTATTATCTTAGTTCTATAAGTCAGAAGTCTGGCATAGTGTGGCTAGGGTCTCTGTTCAGGGTCTCCCAAAATTGAAGTAAAGGTGTCAGTTGCCAGGATCTTTTCAGGAGGCTCTGGGAAAGAATCTGCTTCCATGCTCATTCAGGTTGGTGGCAGAATCCATTGCTTGCAGTTGTGGGACTGAGGTTCACTTTTCTTTGCCTCTTAGTTCCTAGAGGCAGCCCACAGTCCTCATGTGGCCCCACCATCTTCAAGCTAGTGACAGTGTATGTTGAGTCTTTATGCTTCCTCTTCTGGTTCAGCTTTCTGATTTGAAGGACTTGTACAATGACTCCATATTCCTGGATGATATCCCTATTTTAAGGTCAATTCATTAGAAACCTTCATAGTAACATATTCATGAGAGTGACACCAGGGAATGGAGATTATTGTTGTTGCTCAGTAACTAAGTCATGTCTGACTCTTTGCAACCCCGTGAACTGTAGCTTGTAAGGCTTCCCTGTCCTTCACTGTCTCCTGGAATTTGCTCAAACTCATATCCATTGAGTCAGTGAGTCAGGTCAGCCATCCAACCATTTCATCCTGTCCCCAAATGAATTCTAGGCTATAGATTGTAGATCTAAATGTCAAGAGCAAAAAACAAAACTTCCACAGGATAATATAGGACCTCTAGATAGGGAAAGGTGTTTAAAACAGGACAGGAAAAATGTAATCATACAGGAGAAGTGGGACTTTCCAGGTGTGTCAGCAATAAAGAGTCTGACTGCAATGCAGGAGCCGCAGGAGATGCAGGTTCAGTCCCTGGGTCAGGAAGATCCCCTGGATGAAGGCATGGCAAGGCACTCCAGTATTCTTGCCTGTAGAATTCTATGGAGAGAGGAGCCTGGCGAACTACAGTGCATAGTGTCGCAAAGAGTCGGACGTGACTGAAATGACTTGGCACGAATGCAAAGGAAAAGTGATGTTGGACTTCATTAGAATTAAAAACTTCTGTTCATCAAAAGAGGCCATTAAGAGAATCAAAAGTCAAGCAGTATAGTGGGAGAAGATATTTGAAACATATAACAAAAATTTGTATCCATAACATATAAATGACTTCTATAAAGTGTCAAGAAAATAACAGATAACACCATGGAAAAATGGGCAAGAGATTTAAACATGTACTCCATAAAGGATAATATTAAAATAGCAATAAACATATAAAAGTTTAATTAGTCATGGGAAGTGCAAATTAAAACTGCAAAGAGATCAAGCCTCATGTTCACTAGAACAGGCTAAAACCTGAGACTGATAATACCAAGTTTTGACAAGGATATGGAACAATCTGAATTCTCATGCATTGCTGCTGGGAATGGAAGTTAACACAAACATTTTAGAAAAAAATTAGACATTATCTACTAAAGTTAAAAGTACACATAGCCATATGATCTGGCAATTCCTCTCCTAGATATATATGCAACAGATATATACACATGAGTACCACAGAATGCATATAAAAGTATTCACAGCAGCATTATTTATGATAACTTCAAATTGGAAAGAGTCTTAACTAATATCCATCAACAATAGAAGGGAAAAATGAATGATATATATTCATGTGATGGAATGCTAAATAATTAAGAAAATGAACAAAATACAGACACTCACACACCAGCATGGATAAATGGTAACAGTATAATATTGAGCGAAAAGAAGCCAAAATTTGTATTTATATACTTAAATTGGAGGCTAATTGCTTTATAATGTTGTGTTGGTTTCTGTCACACAACACAAAAATTTTAAATGCAGTTGACCCTTGAACAATATGAGTTTGAATTAGGCAGGTCCATTTATATGCAGATTTTTTTGGATATGTATATGTACCCCACCATTTTAGATAAGGGACTTAAACATCTATGGATTTTGTTATATGCAGGGGCTCCTGGAACCAATTCCTCAGGTTATACCTGGGGACAATAGTATGTTTCCATCCACGTTAGCTCAAACCAAACTGTGACAATGATATTCAGAGATAAGGTTTTTGTGACAAAACTAAAAAGAAACAAAGGGAATGATTACAACAAAAGTCAAGATGGTGACTTCCTTTGTGGAGAGAAGGGATGGGGCCTGGGAAGGGGTTCTGCAGGTTCTGCTGAGTTTGGTGGTGGTCACATCGACTTCACTTTGAGGGAAATCATTGAGCCTCACAGTTTTGATTTCTGTGCTTATATACATGGTCGTTCACAGCCATAAAGGAAAAAGACATCAGCCTAGAAATGTAGGTTCAGAAGTGATGTTCAGTGTCTGGAATGCTAGGTTGGATCTGGATTTTATTCCACAGATAGGGAGCCTTTGAAGTGCTCATTTGTTAGGTAGAAAGGTGATCTTTTCACTTGCACTATAAAACTAACAGAAATCCAAAAAAAGGAAATTTTCTAAAATACTACCATTTTTACTTTTAAGTATTTTTTAACCATCCTGCTAGCAAAGTGGATAAAACAACATAAAGTTTCAATTTTCAACACTTTTTGAAAAGAAATAGGTCACAAGAATGCTCCGTGACAAGGTTTTATAATAATAATTATTGACTTTATTATAGTCATTTGAGTGGACTTACCTTAATTTACTTAACCATTCTCTTATTATTGCTTTAAATTTCATTCTGACATTTCATTATTATAGGCAATACTATATAAACATCATTTCCCCATTGAATGATTGCTTTAGAATATATTCTCAGAAATATTATTTTAAGGTCAAAGATTATGAATAATTTAATGAATATTGATATTTGAAAATTGCTTTCCAGAAGAATTTTTAATAGTTCATATTGCCAGCCACTGTGTATGAGCAGATTCATGCATCTAGTCATTCAGCAAATATTTATTGAGAAACTATTATATGCTGGCACCATCTCTGCTATTGAAGAGTTTAATGTCAAATATGGAAGACACAAAAATTGATTACAATTGAGGGGCTGGGGAAAGTTGCCCAGACGGCCAGGGCCACATAGAAGATTAGCCAGGAAAAGTGTTGTGGCTGCTTTAAGAGAACTGGAAGTCCATTGGTGGTTTTTGAGCAGTGGTTAATATGCATAGAGAACTACTTGAGAAAGATTAATTTGGCTTTTCATTGTAAGAGAGATTGATTGGAGGACTGACTAGTGCCAGGGAGAATTGTTTGATGCATTGGGGTAAAAAGCAGTGAGGGTTCCTGAACCAGGGAGGAACTAGGGAAAGGAGAGCCAAGAAGAGATGTGACCGTGAGGTTATTTCACAAGTTGGGAGCTAATTCATAAGCCATGTAAAATATCCCACACAAACACGAAGTGTAGTCAGATCATTAGGGCTGACAATTGCACACTACAGATGGCTGATTGACTTTAGGGTCTACTTGTGACAGTCATCCACCCTGCTCCATGCCATGCACAACCTGACGGTTAAATAATCATGTGGCCCAATTAGTGTGGCTATGGGAACCTTAATATCCATATTCCTAATTTCCTGTGTATTTAAAAATATGCCCTAAATGATACTTGAAGGTAGCTTTTAGCATCCCATATATATTGTGATTTTCCCAGGCTGCTGCTGGCCTTACACCATAATAGACTCTGACTGTCTGATACATTTGCTTTTGTAACGCCATTACAATTTATTGCTGAAAATGAGCACAAGTATCATCAAAATGCTCCCAAACAGCTTTTACCAGCTCTCCTATTAAAGCAAAGAGGTCATAAATCAGGCAGATGCTAAACATCCTACTTGAAACGGCATATCTAGGACTGAGCCCAGAGTCTCTGGGCTGGTACTGATGTGTGGCTGGGAAACTGTTTATGCATGTCTTCCCTGCCAGAGCATATGGGACAGCACTAACCAAAAATTACAGACTCGGGATCCTGAAATCCTACAAAATTAATGAACTGTAAAGTTTTTACAGAGATGGGGTAGATGGAAGAAGTACAACTTAGGAAAATGGCATGGTTTAGCAACTCTTAAGCTACTGTCTGTTCTGCTTCTTTTTATGTACAGCGGATGTTGAGGCCAGCATTCAGGAAGACGCTGTTCCAACACTTGTACATCTCTGTGGGGACTGCACATGTCACTGCTAAAAGCTTCCAGACCCATGCAGTGAGATTCCGAATGTTCAAAAGACTTTGGCTCAACTTTAATAATTCATTGTCTTGTAAAACCCGGAGTAAGTCCTGAAAAACTGAAATCTACATAAGAGAAACTTAGCTGTCCATATTTTCCTCTGTTCCTGTTGGTGCCTGCTACTTTCTCTGATCATTTCTTCAGCTATCTTCACATAACTGATGATTTCCGTACCCTCACCAGTGTTTTCTAAAAAGAAAAACCTAAAAAGCCAACATATTTTCTGTCTGGTGTGCCTCTTGGAACACTGCAGACTGTTCAAAATCTCCTAGAACAGTACATCTATCATCTGTTGAGAACTTATTGTTTTCCAGGCATTGTGCTGGTTCTTTACATACATTTTTTCTAAAAGGTTATCACTGTCTTTGACCTGAGACAGTGGAGACTCAGGCTGCTTAAACAGTGTCCAAAGTCACAAATTGGTAGTGGCTTTTCTAGTATCAGACTCTATATCTGACTGACTCTAAAACTTATTTTTCGTTCCATGTTGGTTTTCTCCCTCTTCTCTATATCTCCACAAAATAATCTGGACCCAATTTTGTCCCCTCCAGAATTTGAAAAGTTTGATGATTTACCAAATGTCTTTGTACAGCTGTTTCTCTCATCACCGCTCCTGCCCCCAGGAGTGGTTAATGCCTTGCTGCGTTTCAAGCTGCAATTCTCCCGGACTCAAGAGGTCTGGCTGAGGGTTTTCAGAGACTAAGGGAAATTTTCTTTGCTTTAGGCTACAGACTTTGAGCAGCTTTGCTGCTCAGTCTGGGGCCTGTCCTGGAGCTGAAAAGAGCACTAACCATGTCCCCATCTGGCAGATAAATCTTGCTGTCATCATGCCTGTCATCGACCACATCTCATATGCGCAGGGCTGTCTCTGGAAGAAGGATTGCCTCTCCAGGTGACTGCTTAGGCCTGAGTCACCGATGCATACATCACCCAGGCAAATCGGATCAAGCCAAGAGTGAATTCATTGCACATGTTGAAGAGTGATTTCACCAGATAAAATACATAAAGTGTCACAATTGATCTAGCACCAGAGCAATGTCACTGAAAGTGGTCTGGTTGCTCATTAAAAAAAGGAAGGGCTTGGGAGAGGCATCAGGAAACCACTAGGCAGTTATAGTCATGTCTTCTGTGAGAAAAGATCCTTAAACAATGATACATTAAAAAGTTCTCATCTTTTTATACCAATAACTTTCAAATACACTTGAAAGTAGAGAAAATAGTAAAATAAAGTTTCAGATACTCATAAATCAGATTCAATAATTAGTAAAGTATTGCACCATGAAAAACTTACAATAATGCTCCAAACCTCAGAGGTCAAATCACACACAAAAAATAAAGACATAATTACTAGGTTGGTATGTTTTAACTATGGATTATACTTGATTGGGAGCTTCCTGGTTGGCATTAGTGTCAATGAAACCTGCTTGCCAATGCAGGAGACGTAAGAGACACGTTTCGGTCCCTGGGTTGGGAAGATCCCTTGGAGGAGGGCATGACAACCCACTCTAGTATTCTTGCCTGGAGAAACCTCATGGACAGAGGAGCCTGGAGGACTAACAGTCCATAGGGTCGCAAAGAGTCGGACGTGACTGAAGTGACTTAGTATGCATGCATAATTGATGAAAGTTTATATTCACATTTGTATATCCTTCCTCTCATTGAAAAACAGTTAATCTGTTTTTGTTATCATCTGTTATTGTTTCAGAAATTTTCACATAAAAATGAGCATATATATATGTTTTAAAAAGATATTACACTGACTTTACTTAATCCTAAACACCCACTTTGGGGGTCGGAAGTAGGATATAAGTTTACAGGCATCATGTCTACCAGAGAAGAGAAGTAACACAAGTCAAATTCAAACTCCCTATTACTGTTTCTCAACAAATGGATGCCTACTCCTTTGTTTAAAAATGCTCATATGTCAGACTCTGCTTGGCATAGGTAATAAAAAAGGCAGCATGGTTTTGGAAAGAGCATACAAACTAGGAGTCCAACAAATGGCCATGAACAGTATTCATAACAATAAAACGATAATCATTATAAACTGTCATGATAAAAGGTTATCATGCCCTTAAGAAGATTTTAACTTCATGGGGTGAGACATTCAAAAGTGCCAAAGGGTACAAATGAGTGCAGAAGGTTACAAAAACAGCGGTAGAATTATCTATGGGGGTGCAGTGGGAAAAATGAGGAGGGAAGTAATTGTGTCCAGGCTGGGTGATAAGTGCTCTGGTACAGTACACACACAGTAGGCACCCCTCTAGGTAGGGGGTTGGGGTGCCGGCGCTGGAATGACAGTGCAGTGAGGGCAAGAGCCCGAGAAAAGGCACAGAGATGCAAATGTGCAAAGAGTTCATGGCAGTCCAAATAGGCACCATGAGTGAACTGGTGGTTAGACAGGAAGCCACATCGTAAAACATTTTATGCCTTTGAACTCTTTTCTAGAAACAGTGGAGAGCCAGTGAAGAATTTCAAACAAAGGAATCACAGGATTCAATCTGGGAGCTGTGGGTGATGTGGGTATTCACAGCGCCTAGAATGGCAGAACCTGGTCATAGTCGGAAAAGAAATTGCTAAACAAATATTTTATATAAAGTTCAGGGAAATCTGTTGTAAAAGCTGAAACACAAAGGTAATGAAAATCATAAGGACCATGCATCATCACTGTGTGTGATCAAGTGCTTTCTAATCTGTCTTGCCTGTAACCAGAGTTCAGTATTTGCTCCCCTTCTGAATTCCTTATACCCATGAAGTCTGTCATGACCTCCTATCCCAGATACCAAAGCTGGACCCCTGGAGTCAGTCTCTACTCCTCCCTCTTCTTCAGACTACCTGCAGTCCCCTGTCCCATCACCTAAATGTTCCTCACACCTACTTCCTTTCTTTGTCCACCTACTACTGCCTTAGCACAGTCCTTACCATCACCTCTTACCAGGACTAACACCTGCTAACTGGTTTCCCTGCCTCCAGTTCTATGAACTTCCAGTCACCCGCAGCTCTCAGATCAAATCCTGTGACTCTTGTTTGAAATTCTTCCCTGGCTCCCCACTGTTGACAGGATACAGTTCAGAGGCATAAATGTTTACGACATGGCTTCCTGTCTAACCACCAATTCACTCATGGTGTCTATTGAAGTGCCGTGAACTCTCCATAGGTTTATGCCTCTATGTGGATACCAATGGGGATAAAAATGTAACCTCACTTAAGTAGAGGGCCCCCATGATCCAGTCTCGTTACATGATCATGATCAAAAAACAGTACATCAACTGAAAGGAAATTTCTAAATATCTAAGTTTTAAAAAAAAATATTGCTATTGAACATTTTAAAGGATCTCAGGATCCTAAGAAACTTTCTCTTTTTACAACCCTTTTGTCTTCCATCCATTTTTCTCACCTATTGTAAATATTCCTCACCTCTCTTCAGAGTCACTCCTGCTTAGCCCTTACTAAGCCCTCACTCTGGTCCTTCTATCCCCCGGCTTCTTCTCTGGATTCTGTGCTACAAAAAGCCAAAGGACCAGAGGGCCAAGCAGGCAGCAGTTGGTCAGGCGGACAAAGCCAGATACCTCTTTAGTGAGCAGAGAGAGAACAGACTGGAACTATATACAATTACAATTTTGGTTCCATTCATTATACAAAGATGAATAAGCCATCTGTGATGATGGAAACCTCACTCCTGAGTGATGTGTATATCATCATCATTTCATGTTTATTTTTATGGTAGGCAACTTTCATCTTGTGGATGGCAGTGCCAACATTATAATGAGCCAGGAAAGCTCGCTTACTGGAAGACGGCTTGAGGGCAGCTTGTGTTAGGGGAACTGTCTCTGCCAGGAAGCTGGGGCTGTCTGCTCTCCTTCTCTGAATTCACACTTCAGGCTGTTTTTGGCTGGCATCACGTGCAGCACTTTAGGGAGGTGTTTTAGAATGGATCTCATGAGGGTCAAGAGCAGTAGGCAGCTGGTGCTGTGCCAATAGACTGCCTCTGCACGGGGGGACTCCTTGCTGGTGGTCATGCTTCACTGTTTTCAAGCCTTATGCCTGCACATGAGCAGCCCTTCCAGCATCCCTGATGTCTGAGTTTGCCTGGCCCTTACCTAACTACACGCCCCAGGAGCTCCAGGGCCTTCCAGTGTTTATATCATCTTGAATTCTGGTGCTGGATGCATATCTGGTCTTCAACCCCACTGCCACTGCTACCCCTGCACTCTGAAGGGCCTTACTTCCTTAGGACCTGCTGCCTGTGGTTTTGGACTGACTGATTATGAGCCAAGAGATGATGAGCCAGTGAAGGGAAGGGATTAAACTGACAACACTGGGCTGAAGAGAAGGCAACTTAGGAGAAACAATAGAGTGTGGTTTATTTTATATTGGTGGCCCATTTGAGTTGCCCAGAGAGCTAAGAAAAAAAATACTGCACCCTAATACAGTTAAATTGAAACCTCTGGGATGGGGGTTATGGAGGTGACCCTCCAGGATGGCCCCCAGTGACCCCATCCCTTGGGTATTCATACCCTTTTATAATTCTCTCCCATTGAGTATGGGCAAGACTTAGTGTCTTGCTTCTAATGAATAGAACAGGTAGAAGTGAAAGTATGTAACTTGGAGATTAGGTCATAAAAGCATGTGGCATTGCTTTCTGACTCCCTCAGGTCACTTGCTTTGGAAAAGGCCAAACATCATGTTGTGAGCAGCCTCATGGAAGACAGATGGTAAGGAACTCTGGCCAAAGCCATGTGAGTGAGGTTGGTGGTATATACTCTTACTCAAGGCAAGCTTCAGCTGACCGCAGCCTCAGCTTCACCATGACTGCAGCATCATTGAGAATCTCTAAATCAGAACTACCTGGCTAAGCTGTTTCCAGATTCTTGGCCCACAGAAACTGTGAGATAATAAATGTATGTTTTTTTTTAAGCCATTAGCTGTGGCATAATTTGTTACACAGCAATAGATAACTAATACAGGGCTAAAGCAGCTGATCTTTTTTTTTTTTTTTACAAGTTTCCTGGGTGATTCTAAAGTGTCGCCACTGGTGTCAAGGAGTGAATGGGTGGAGGAGCCTGGGAACTAGGGGGCAGGGGAGCTGTGGAAGGGAATAGATACGGTGAATCAGTAACTGTACTACACACTTACATCTGGTATCCTGTTGATCTGACAAAACTCTCCAGGAGTTACATGCTATCATCCTAATATACCTAGGAGAAAACTAAGAGATACCAAAACAACTGCCCACGATCGGAAGACTTAAAACCTAGGTCCCATTTTATTTAGAAGCCTGTGTTCCCTCCACTGTGTGATGCAACAACCCTGATCCCCTAAGAGAGAGCTTAGAACAAGGAGAGAGGGCTGATTCCTGTAATCTTACTGCCTGTCAGTTGTTTGTACCTGGATTTCTGCTCCAGTGGCTGCTAAGTGCTCACCAGAAGGAGCACTGATAACATGCTCACCAGGGATGTTATATGCATCAGCATCCAGCCCACAATGAATATTTGCTGCGAAGCCTGAGGCAAGAGCAGTTTGGGAGAGAAGAGGCCAATCCAGGCTGCGTAGCCCTACCTGCCAGGTGGCCCAAGTGGGCCCTTCATCCCTTAGAGATCTGTGGGCCTGGGATCCTGGGTGTTTCTCTCTGACTGTTTAATGCCACTATTTAACATGATTATTAAGCCTGAAGCCCTTTGCCATTTCCACCCATGATGTGCTAAAGTGATCCCTAGGGGACGGAGGTGTAACTGGGCTCTGAGACAAATCCATGCTGCCTGACTGTCTATCTCTAATGGGGAGAAAATATGCCCTAAACTAAAGATGGTTTTGGAGTGACATTTAGAGAGCAATTAGCCATAGGAAAATGAGAGGGCAAGTTTCCTCCAGTTGGAACTTTACAGCAAACTTTCTAAAATCCTTATTATTGCCCCAGCTACCTCATGTTCATCAGGCTTCAGCTACAAAGACCATTCCTAACGAAACATATTATCATAATTGAATAATCTTTAATTACTGATTCCAAAATGAAAAAAAAAAAAAAACAGCAAAACAAAACCCAAACCCAGCTCTCAATTTATGTTTAGTGAGGATTACGTAAAGTTAGTATCTTGTGGAAATAGCTCAGTAAATTTAATTACTCAGCAGTGGTATCCTATAAATCTGGAAGTAAGTAGCTAAGTCAATTGGCTGCTCCAGCCTGGCCCACATTATCTTCACCTTCTACGGTGGCTCCTGGGTGAATGTCTTTAGTGACCTGAAGCTATTTTGTCATATTGCTCAAGCACACAGAGACCTCTTTGGGCTTTGAAAGGTACAGTGACAATCATGAGGAGAAGTCTTGTTCTTTTAATGACCATCCATCACTTAGGTCAGAGACAGCAGTGTAGCAAAGTGCAGCTGGGTAACCAGGGGCTTGGGCTCGATGAGAAGTAAAAATCAATGAGGTGCAAACAATATGCTTGTGAAGTCAAGGCAACGTTTACTCTCTGCTCCCACTTTGTCTCTGCCCTGCAGTCTTGATATCCTTTTAAAATGTGTATTTGCAATGAGGATGTTAGTATGACATTTACAAAGTTAAAAAAAAATTAATATGGAAAAGTGTGGAGAAAAAATAAAATCACCTTTAATCTCTCTACCCATTCATAACTGCTTTTAATATTCTGGAAATGTTCTAATCTTTTAACATACACACACATTTTAAAATTCTGCCAAGTTTCCTTTCTTGCTTTTTAATTTAGAATCATGTCATGAACATTTCCTCCTGTCATTAAAAAGTCTTTTAATGCACAGTGGATGGTCACTATGCTATTGTAAGACTGAGTCATAAGTTAACCAGTTTTCTGTTATTGGACATACAGCTTGTTTTCAATTTTTCACTACATAAATACTACATAGTTGTGCTTTACTTTACATCTTTGTCCTTTTACTGATAGTTCGCAAAGAGTCGGGCACGACTGAGTGACTGAACTGAACTGAACTGATAGTTCTCTTAAGAAAAATGACAAGAAGTGGACTTTCTGGGCCAGAGAATTGTACATTTTAAATCCTTTTAGGTGTACCACCAAAATCACGATGCCTTTAGATAACAAGACCACCATGTTTGGTTATGTTGTCTGAATGCTGCACAAAGGTGCCAAGATGAGAGGATGAATTGGGGCTGAAATCCAGTCTACATTTCCCTTGCCCCAGCCTTGCACCTTGCAAGTGGGGAACCACATAGAAAGAAATGCTTTTTACCTTGCCCCAAAGCTTCACCTGATTGCTGTATGATTTACCTACAGAGGTTCTACCTGCTCAGAGGAGATTTGTCTTTTCACCTTGTCTGCCTACATAAGTGTCTTTTGTAAATCCTTCATAGGTGCTATGTGTGCTGGTGGGGGATTGCTGACTCAACAGTATGATTTTTTTCTTTGAACTGACAAATTGATATTTTATTAAAATTTACATTAAATGTCTCTTTCAGTGGCTTGAATTGCCAAAAGGCTCCTTTCAAACCACCCCCACTATTTTTCACATCTTATCAAAGTGCCTTCTAATAATTGTTCTCGGGATCACAAAGTTTTCCAAATTGGGCTTTCAGTCTTATCTGAGCCTCTGTGATCCTAATGCTAAGTAGGTATGTGTTTCTTAGCAACCCTTCTCTGGGTCTGATGTCCACTTGGGCAGTGATGGGACTTGGGCAAATTGGGATTTGCCATGAGACTTATGTAGCTGAAGTTTCAGGGCCCCTTCCAAAATCCTGGACATAATTTGGTATGAGCAAAATTTTTTAGGGAGGGACACTCAAATTGTATGACCTTCAGCGCCTGCAAAATATTAATTCAGCCCCATCTTAGGACTGGTCCATCCTTTTACTACCTACTCTGCGCTTTCTCCGATTATTGCCTTAGGATTGTAATCATCTCTTCTATCCATTGTGGTTTTTAAAAATCTATAATTTAAAAACATATTTTTAAATAGCTTTTGACTTGTCTGTCCTTTGGCTACCAGCTCAACTCTAATGAGCCTTAGCTCTACATACCCAGCCATCACATCTTACTATTTTTCTAGGATCACCAAACTATCTCTGTTTAACAAAGTTGTCAATGTCTCCTGATTTTATTCATGCTGACTGTGAGCCTCTTGGGAATCACAAATAACCCCAGACCTACCTAAGTATGTGCACTTTGCCAGACTAATTTTTTGTGGAACATCTGTTCACATTTCAGTGATGCTACATTTTCTAACTTTGCTTTGTATCTACAACCTGGAGTTGTAACTATTGAATCTGAAGTTTTTTAGTCAAACTGCCTGATGTCATATCTTGTCTTTGCCCCTGCTTAGCTCAGGTATATTATTTAAGTAGATTTTTTGGTTCGGTTTTCACATTTGTAAAATGGGAATGATAATAAATATCTATCTTACCAAGTCTCCTGATAAATAATGAGAAACTGCATATCAAATTTCCAGAACAGAGCCTATAACTTATGTAGTTACAATAATAATCACTATCATTTAAAAAAGCAGCAGTAGTTAGAATTGCTGTTTTGGGAGAGAATAAGATGAGATCTGTTTTGTTCATTATTATATCCCTGCTGCTGAGAATAGTGCCTAATAGATGCTCAATAAATATTAGAGTTCAAATGAGTGAAAGAATGATGTGTATAGATCCAGAACTTGCTGCACTGTAGTTGAAGTGCCCCAAAGATACTGAAGTTTGGTTCAAGAGACTGAAGCACCAGAAGGATGGCTGATGCAATAATTTATGATTTAATTGGGGTTCTCAAGACTCCAAGTGGAAAAAATCAGTAACTAAGACATGTTTTGCTTAAAAGAATTTGGTTATTTCCCCTGCACCCAGGGAGCAACTACTGAGTAGTCCATGATGCCAGTTCAATTTTCAAGGAATCTTGTGCTGGAAGTTGGCCAGCCAGAGAAGGTGGGAAGGAGTAGGGAAAGGGGAGAGTACCAGGATGGTACTTTCAGAGGGCATTAGCACCAAAGCATCTGCCTTCTGAATCTCGATTTCCCAGAATCTGAGTCCACAGACTCTGGGAAGAGGTGAGAGTTGTCTGTGAAACTTCCTTAAAATTATATGCAGGATTTGGGAAATATCTGAGTATAGGCACATATACATTATTCTAGGGATCTTAATACTTTCTTAATTAATTCTCAAATAATTCCAAGACCCAGAAAAGATTAAGAATCATTTGAATTTCTGCTTAAAATAAGAAAGCTAGAAGGAGAAGATGAAAGGTTCAGGGTGGCACTTGCTATAAGTGGAAGAAGCGGCAGCAGTATTTTGCGTCCATCGCTTCCACCCCTCAGGTAGGAAGAAAAAGGCTGTTTTCTTCAGACCAAACTCTGACATTCTCTCCAGTTTAGCACCATTGGATGGCTACCAAGCATTAGTGAGTCTTACTATTTTTCCTGAGTCCTCAGCTTGATTCTTGACTTCTGCAGGAATTTAGACAAGGCAGCATCCACGCCCTAAAAGTACCTAGCCAGCAGACAAAGAAGAATGCCCAGAATAAGCTACTGGGACTAGACGAGAAAAGGATGGCTATGTATTCATGTTTATTTCATGTCACAGTGGGAAATGCCTATATTCTTCTTTCCCTTGGTTGTTTCACCACAGGAGATCTGGGAGGAAAAACGTCCTGCAAAAGACACTGAATTTTAGGAAGAGGTTTACCAGCTGGACAGTTGTTGACTTTGATGTGAAAGTTATGAAACTCTCCTGGTCATCAGGCTGGATTTTGATGGCAATGAAGCAGTCACTTAGCAGGCAACCGATATCATTCAGCTTTAAATTTAAGCCATAAATAGAAAACTAGTCCTTACAGAGCAAGCTCTTGTAGCTCTAGTCTAACTATAGGGCCATTTGTACCCTCTAGGCTCATCCTTTTGTGTTCTCTTAGAGTCTTTGGTGTGTTGATGTAGCAGCCAGACTGGAGCTCAGCAGTTGGCCAGGGGTTTCAGCTCCCATGACCAGTCTACTATGACCATCCACCACTGCCTGTATGAGATTACCACCTTTACCTTGCCTCTTGAAGGGTAAGGAGGTGGGTACTTACTTTGAGACTGAAAGTGAACTCCTTTGATTGTGAGAGCTTTTGACTACATGAAATTGCTATTTTCTTTTTTGTTAATACTTTCTATGGCTTCCCCAGTGGCTCAGACGTTCAAGAATCCTGCAATGTAGGAGACTCGGTTTCAATCCCTGGATCAAGAAGATCCACCGGAGTAGGAAATGGCAACCCACTCCAGTACTCTTGCCTGGAGAGTTCTATAGACAGAGGAGTCGGGCGGGTCCATGTGTCACAAAGAGTCAGACACGAATGAGCAGTTAACACAACGATACTTTTAAAAAGTTATTTTAAAAAGAAAAATAAAACTATCAGACATGAGTAGCTGAAGATTCCATAGGGTTAAGTGTCCTACATATCAGGGGGTCATGAACATTCTCGGAGGTTTTATTTAAATTTCACCCTACCATCCAAATGTAGACATTATTAAGATCAGAGACTTCAGAGTATGTGGCCTCTCTGCTGCTATCCTTATCCAAATAGGAGACCTCGTCTCAATAAAAAACATGATTCAAATTATCCTTGGTGGTGCTGATTTCTTATGCTGTGAAGATGAAGCTATGGGAAGAAGGGACACTCAAAGCTGGTTCTATTTTTTAATGCTATACATGTACATCTCATGATGTAATAGAAGCTCAGCCTTATCACTATTATGTTTTTGCTCCCATTGTCCCTCTAAATTTATCCTCTGCTCCCAGGAAAAAAAAAATTGGCAGATAGTGATGGACAGGGAGGCCTGACGTGCTGCGGTTCATGGGGTCGCAAAGAGTCGGACATGACTGAGAGACTGAACTGAACTGAACTGATGGTCATTTTAAGTCTCAACACAGTCTCAATTCAGTAACTAGAATGAATCAGGCCCATGATATTAATCAGGGACTTCATTCTCTTCTTGCAGAGAAAAGACATGCTTTCATCTTTCCTTGGCAGCTGCCTGACTTTAAGGAAGGGACTGTGATAGGCTTCTGCTCTTTCTCCCACTCACCTTCTCACAGATTCCCAAACTGCTATTTTTTTATTCTACAAGAACTGATAAGGGGATAGAAAAACTCTGACTCAGCATGGTGACTTATGTTCTCTGTCTGGAAGATAATCAAGCTCATTCTTTCTCCTGGGTTCTGCAGACACACTCATCACTTGAATCTCTCACGTTTGCACTGCAGTGATGTCCTCCATTCCCCAGGCAAGATGCTTCCCAGAAGGCCCAGGCTCAGGGTGGTCCACTCAGAGGTGTGCTGGAGTGGCCTTACATGGCCACATGAAAGCTGATTATACACCTCCATTCCAGACTGTACATTCAGGGACTTCAGATTGGTAGCTGGAAACTGGCCATGATGGGAGGATTTACATTCAGGACACTGCGGAAAAAATAAAAAGAAATCAGGGCTTTCCCCGCCGCCCCCGCTCACCCTCAGAGAGTTGGATCTTAACCATCAGCACACTGCTGGGTCCATCCAGCCCAGACCCCTGGTACTGGAGTTCCCTTGCTCTCACAGGAAGTCTTCTTGGGTAAGATTTCATCAGCTCTAGTCCAGCTCTCTCCTGTGCCTATAGGCAATCCTTATCATATTTTTGCCCCTTCCAAACTGAAAGGATTTCAGGCAGATCACAAGGTAGCAGTCAGAATGAATTTCTCCAAAGACTCTCTTCATCACACCCTCTCCCCTCTTCACACTTTGATTCCTCTTTATAGCCTTCATCTTGCTGAGAGGGTGCAAAAAGCATAGAACCAGTTCAACTAATCATTTCCTTTGTACACTCAATCTGTGGAGGCTGTCCCAGATTCATTTAGGTATTTTATGCATCTGAGTTCCATTTAAATTTCTCTTCTTCATTCATGTGTCACCATTTTGTGCTGAGCTATCATTCTAGGGCTTGCTAAACGCAGGGGAAGCAAACATAGTCCCATGTCATGAGCCTTTAGAATTTGTGCCGTCCAATATAGAAGTCACTGCTCTCATGTGGTTAAATTCCAATTCATTAAAAGTAAATAAAATTTCATTCTCCATTGTACTAGCCACATTTCAAATGGCTTCTTCTTCCATCACTGCAAAAGTTGTACTGGACAATGATAACTTGGATGGACATTGCTTTGAAAGTTTAAACTGGTGGGGATATGATATGAAAATGAAGAAGAGCCATAATTCAAGATAAATGCCTGCCAGTGTGTATTCAACTAAGATCTTGATGTTTTTATCTGTACAGGCTACACTACATTTCACAATTATGATTCCATCATCAGGCCCTGGAGAGAGACAAGAGATGAAATTGGACCCTTACACAGCCTTTGGATACAACACCACTGAAAATAGACAGATTTCTAGGCAAATGTCATATACATTTGTGAATTTTGGTGTATACACTCTCGACTTTGTCACTTGCTTTTAAATCATCACTGTGTTTTTGCTGCTGTCATCCGTCAACTTTTGCTCATCTGCCTGGAGGTGGAAGTTGGGATGTGGTACCCCATCAGGAAGTTGAGGGGGTTCAGAAGGCAGCCTGTAGACCAAGGGCCATTGTAATTTGGTTGTTTCAATAGAGGTCAAATTTTATGGGGTCCAGGAAAAATGTCTTCCCCACAGGCTCCAGAAATTTTTCTTGTTATATGGGAATTTGAAGGATTATTAGATTTGATTTGGAGATCTTGACTTTATACCCTCTGATTTATTAATCCACAAACCAAGAGCATGAACTCTTATACTGTACCCTGTGGATTTTCCCCAGTCATGAGTAAGGGGAAATGGATATTCATGTTTCAGTGTACATGCATGAATGAGCATGTTTTTTGAAGTATGCCAAACTAGATCTGATCACCAGTTTTGAGATCCGAGCAATGGGCCATGGCAGTGTAATACCCCATGGCTATCACCATCAGCATTCCTGTGCAGTATTTTGAGGCCCCCATTGACAGAGTTCTTGAGTGAAAAATGGCTTTGGTCTTGGAAGTGGCCTTCTGAGCACAATCCATTAAGTCCAGTGCTTGAGGGGCCTGTGTGCACTGTGACATATCTTTATAAGCTGGAATAGAGACAGCAGAGAGGCAGTTTTGCTGATGTATATAGGCTTAATGGTCTCAGTGTTGTCATCTTGAGTTATGAAGCTTTTCCAAGGCTAATGGTGATGCAATGCCTGATGGCGGAAGAGGAAGTCAAGGTGGGGAAATGTGAGGTGCTCTAGTGGTAAATCAGGGAGACCACCCCAGACTTGGGAGAGCAAGGCTTGGCCTGGGCGGGCATGCTTTCCCCTGATACACACAGACGTCTTTCAAGAAAGATCATTAAACCACTGAGAGCAAGAAGGAGATGGCTTAAGGATCACTTGGAAGTTGATGGATAAATAGAAGGTAGTTATTCATTTATTTTTTCTGGGATGTGAATGTGGAATGACCAAGCTGACTGGATTTCTAAACACCACCCAACAACAGTAGCCCCTTCCTTCTATGTTTATGTCTTGGAAGTTCTATACTTTTCTCTGCCTTTTTTTAGGAATTTAGAAAGGGAACATGGCTGATTTTGGAGAAGATCAAAAATAAATCAGATATTATGCCTTGAGGGTTTTTAAATTTCTTATTTAGTTTTTAAGGAAGAGTGCATGTCAGTGTCTGACTGGGAAGAGCTTTGCGAATACACCTCAGTTAGGTGCCTCCGGGTTCCTGCTTCACCTGGGGATCAGACCAGAACAGATGCCTGTCTCCACAGCTACCGCATAAAAATGGAGCCTGAGTCAGAAGACCTGATCCTGTTATAAAGTCTTTCTTGCTACTGATCTCTGATTTTTTTAATGTATCGTCTTGATTCCTTTTGGGTATCTTTTGCCCATTCTCTTCTCATTTCTACTGATCATCTGCTTCCAGAACAATTAGGAAAAGGACACCGCATTTGTTATGGACATAAACGTAGGCTTGATCTCCTCAGGCTAGTATTTTGGAAGTACCAAAGGGAAGAAAAATGGCCTTACCTTGAATGTTACTTTAGTCTTTAGTTGTAAATAGTTTTTGGCACCAATTGTGGGCATTACCCTATGAAGAATATGAAAATATACAAGACTCAGTTCTATCCTAAATAGCTCAAACTTTAGTTAGATATATAGAACTGGAGTACATGAAAAATTAAATTATGCAAATGTTAATAGCTTCAGTATATTAAATGCCTACTGTGTGCCAGGTGATTCACACATATTATTATATTCTTCAAAATTACCCCACAAAATTTTATTATCTGCATTTAACAGATAAGGATCCTGAGTCTTAGGAGATGAAACTTTCTACAGTTCACTAAGTTAACAAATGTTGGTACCTGTCTCAAAGCTAGAACTCTTTGTTCTGAAATATAATACCTTTATATTTGTTCATTTTAATTAAGATAGAGATTATAGCCATGTACAAAATTGATACTTAGTAAAAAGAGTTACCGGAGAAGGCACTGGCACCCCACTCCAGTACTCTTGCCTGGAAAATCCCATGGACAGAGGAGCCTGGTAGGCTGCAGTCCATGGGTTCGCTAAGAGTCAGACACGACTGAGTGACTTCACTTTCACTTTTCCCTTTCATGCAGTGGAGAAGGCAATGGCAACCCACTCCAGTGTTCTTGCCTGGAGAATCCCAGGGACGGGAGAGCCTGGTAGGCTGCTGTCTATGGGGTTGCCCAGAGTCGGACACAACTGAAGCGACTTAGCAGCAGCAGCAGCAAAAAGAGTTACAAGGAACTCTGTAGAAGGAAAGTGTTCTGTGGCATGGAGTGGCTAGAGACTTTGGGTAGAAGTGGACTGACTTTATCTAAGATGTAAAGAATGACTAGGATGAGTTAAGAAGAGAAAAGAGGGACAGCCTACCTTCAGGGGGAACTGGATCGATCGCTAGCATCCTAGAGTGGACTTGAGGGGTGCACTTGGTTTCAAAGTTACAACCGAGAAGCTCCTCAAGGCTGGAGAAGTTCTGGAGGTGGAATAGATTTGTGACTATCATCCTCATGGCTAGGTCACCACTCAAAGACAAGGTCTACTTCTGGAAGAATCTTTCTGGTTTGTTGTCCTCCATGGCCATACTCTAGGTGAACACTGGGAAAACAAACTTTTTGGGTGTCAGTGTTGGCAGCCGATTTCCTGTTGATACAAGTTTTGGGACCTGAAAATTGCCTTGGAGGTTGAATAAGTGCTAGGTTTATAGTTTCTTTGACTTTATAGTTACTTTGAAAACATTTTAGACTTTTGGTCTATCTGCATGTCTTCTCTGATGCAAAGGCAAAGATCTTAGCTACACAAATATATTAAGCATAAGAATTATTGTCTTGTAGCCAAGGCCTGTGCTCTGATGTCTCCAAGGTCACCAGCTGAATAGTTTTGGGGGCCTTGCCTGTAATCCTAGCCCATAATCCAGTCTTGCCCACTTTCATCTTCACAACCACCTCTAGAGGCAGGTACTATTATTATTTCAATTTCATAGATGGTAAAACTGATTCTTAGAGAGGTTAAGATACCAGATAGAAAGGAACAGAGGTCATCAGGATGCTCCCTCCTCTCTAGCTTAGAACAGACCTCAGCATACAAGTTACCTAGGGCTCCCTCAGGTACATTCCACATAGCTCCTGTCATTCTTTCTCTGAGAATCTTTTGCCTGTGAAACTTTTCTTATGGCATCCCTCTGCCTCTGATCTGAGAAACCCCAGAAGCCCAGCTGGTGGATGTCAGGCAGCCAGCTCATGGATCTTCCTTTTTGGAAGTGGTCAATAGTGTGTGAAGCTGCACAGAGAGCACCCGGCCCCCTGTGCTTGTCAGAACCACAGAAAATAAATTCCCTCTTGGCCCAGCAGTAATCAGCTCACGCCTCGAAGCATGAAATTTGATTAGCACTTTTATCTCTGCTGCATCACTTGAACTGTTATAACAGGTCGTAAAATTACTGAGTCCTGCCTGATCCACCCCCATGTCAGTGTGACCCTGGTGTAGGACTCAGTGACCTCCAGGGAACAGGAGTAGGTTGGCTGCTTACAAAGTGAAGAGCTTTGTTCTTTTTCATTTCTATGAACTTGCATATACAGGCCAAAGTAATGCTGCCAGAAAAGAGAGTTCCTTTCTCAGAGAAACCGAAGGGTTACCGAGGTTGGTTTTTGCAACTTTAGTGTACCACTTCAATGGAGGTGGGAGATGGTATGGTTTCTGTAATAACATGTGACTTATTGTATTTGCAATGCAAATTTTGTCCCAAATTACAAAAAGAGCTGCATTTGCACAGTAGAAGTGAGTTAAGAGTCTATATCTGGAAATAGTAGCCTATAGTGATTTCCCAAACTGATTTGCAAATTAGAATATTCTAGGGAGATGTTAAAACCACATGTTCTCAGGCTCTGTCCTAATATTTCCACATGAATCTATATTTCTGAGAATTCAGCCTAGAGTGTGTATTGATCATGTTGGACCACTGTTCTGGGAAACATGGATTGTAAGGGGAGGATGGCTGGACCGCCTCCATTTCAGTGCCCAAAGTGAAAGTGAAAGTGGCTCAGTCATGTCAGACTCTTTGTGACCCCATGGACTATACAGTCCATGGAATTCTCCAGGCCAGAATACTGGAGTGCGTAGCCTTTCCCTTTTCCAGGGGATTTTTCCAACCCAGGGATCAAACCCAGGTCTCCCACATTGCAGGCAGTTTCTTTACCAGCTGAGCCACAAGGGAAGCCCAAGGATGCTGGAGTGGGTAGCCTGTCCCTTCTCCAGCTGATCTTCCCAACCCAGGAATTGAACTGGAGTCTCCTGCACTGCAGGCGTATTCTTTACCAACTGAGCTACCAAGGAAGCCCTGAATGCCCCAAGGACCAGGCATATTAGGACTTGCGTCATCTAATATGAGAATGCCTTTTCTTTACTTTCCTTTTTTTGAAAATATTTTCTTAAAAAAAAAAATTATTTATTTGACTGAGCCCAGTCTTGGTTGTGGCACAGGGGGTCTTCACTGCATCATGTGGATCTTTCGTTGCGGTGCATGAACACTCTAGTGGCGTGCGGGCTCCAGAGTGCATGGTCTTCCGTATTGCGGGACTCGAGCTCCCTTGTTAAGGCTTAGCTGCCCTGCAGCATGTGGTTTCCTAGTCCCCCTGCCAGGGATCAAACCTGCATCCCCTGCATTGCAAGGTGGATGCTTAACCACTGATACCATCATGGAAGTCCTGAAGATGCATTTTCAATGAACCCAGAGCCACAGAAGCTTCGGTAAAGAAGGTCTATTTTAAAGATTCAAAAGAGCCGTGTGAATGACAGCGTCCTAGATCTACCCCTTTCAAGGCTCTGAAGATCTTTTCCATTAAGATATACAGGATGGTGAGAATAACAGGCACATTGCCTAACATGTTTGTTATGCAAACAAAGACTGACATGTGCTGTTTTAACAAACAAAACAAAATGGAAACAAACAACAACAAATAAAGCCCCTGACTTTATATGGACCAGAGGCAATTATGGGGGCATGACCAGCATGTCCTCTTCCTGTAGTTAAGATGCTTGGGAGATAAGTCAGAATTAGTCTTTCTATTGCATTATTGTTTATTCATTGTTTATTAAACAAGTACTTATTGAGTACATATTATGTTACAGGTACTTTTTTGTGGAACTTGGTACTGTTCTATGTGCTTGGGACACTTTGGTGAACAAAACAGGCAATGATACTTGTTTTTAAGGAGCTTGCATTTTAGGGCAGAAGCAAGGGGAAGACAGGTAATAAACAATAAACAATAAGTTAATAAATTATGCAGTATGTTAGAATGTTATTGGTTCCATGGAGGAAAAGGGAGAAATATGTCATGTTAAAGGGAATCAAGAATACCAGGTAAATGGGTTACAGCATTAAATATGGTGGTGGATAGAGAAGCCTGGCGGGCTACAGTCCATGGGGTCACAAAGAGTCGGAAACAACTGAGCTACTAACACTTTCACTTTATGGTCCAGTTGAGCAGATTACATGTCAGCAAAAATTGAAGGAGGTGTAGGTATGTGAAGGAAGACCCTTCTAAGCAGAAGGAACAAGTCTAGGCAAAGACCCAAAGGAGAGAGAATGCCAGTGTCACAGGAGGGGATGAGTGAGAACAGAGAGTAAGAGAGGTCATAAGAACATGGCATATGCAGCCCTTTAGCCTTTGTAAAGACTGTAATTTTACTCTGAATAAGATGGAAGGCAAGGTAAGACTGTAAGCCCAGGGATGACATGATCTGACTTATTTTTTAATTAATCTTTTGTTTGTTTTGAAACGTTTATTATAGAAATTTTAAACAAACTAAAGGAGATAGGGCAACCCACTCCAGTACTCTTGCCTAGAAAATCCCGTGGACAGAGGAGCCTGGTGGGCTACAGTCCATGGGGTCGCAAAGAGTCGGACATGACTGAGCGATTTCACTTCACTCACTTCACTCACTCCATACTTTATCACTGGAGAAGGAAATGGCAACCCTCTCCAGTATTCTTGCCTGGAGAATCCCATGGACAGAGGAGCCTGGCGGTCCATGGTCCTTGGGGTCACAGAGTCGGACATGACTGAAGTGACTGAGCACGCATGCAAAGGAGATAGGCTATAATTATAATTGTTGATCTGTTGTCAATCTTGTGTATCTATACCATGATTCACTTCCTCTCCTCTCTGAATTCCAGATATAATATCATTTAATCAGTAGATATTTCAATTATATAACGTCTTTTTGAGGTGTAATTTATAAAGTACAGCTTCATGAGTGTGTTCACATATGTGTGTGTGTTGATGCAGCTTGTAGATCACATTAGACACAAACTGAAAATCATTAGACTTAGGAATGTATGGGTAACTGGTAACCTTTAGAAGAGCAGTTTGGAGAGCAAGAAGCTAATTGGAGTGTTTAAGAGAGAATGAGAGGTCCGTTCTCTACATGTGTGCCTCTATTCCTGCCCTACAAACAAGTTCATCTTTCTGGATTCCATCTATATGTGTTAATATATTATATTTGGTTTTCTCTTTCTAATTTACTTTACCCTGTATGACAGGTTCTAGGTCCATCCACATCACTTCAACTGGCTCAATTTCGTTGCTTTTTATGTCTGAGTAGCGTTCATTGTGTATATGTGTAGACACAGTTGGGAAATGAGCAGAGGGATGAACTGAGAGAGTGGCACTGACATGTAGACACTACCATGTGTAAAATAGATGGCTAGTGAGAAGATGCTGTATATTACAGGGAACTCAGCCTGTGTGCTCTGTGATGACCTAGAGCACTGGGATAGGAGGGTGTGAGGGAGGCCCAAAAGGGAGGGGATACATGTATGTGTGTGACTGATTCATGACATTGTACAGCAAAAACTAACACGACATTTTAAAGCAATTATATTCCAATTAAAAAAACTCTATTAATAAGTTTTAAAAGAGAGAGAGAATGGGAAGATAGTGTGTGACAAGTATACATCATGCTTTAGAGGAGTTTGATGCAAAAGAAAGCAAAGTAATGGGGCCAGAGCTCTTGGGGAAAGTAGGGCTAAGAGAATGTTTGTATGTTTGTTTGTTTTAAAGATGGAGAAATAACAGCACATCCGTATGCTCGTGGTAATGACCCAAAAGAAAAAGTAGAACTGATGATGTAAGAGAATGAAGAGGATTGCTAGAGACAAATCTTTGGGTAAGTGAAAGAGTTGAAATCTAGTCACAAGTAATCACATGTAGAGGGATTGCTTTAAAAGGGGAAAAGATAATCAGCAAAGATACAAGAAATCAATGCCTTATAGACTGAAAATACTTGTGGCAGACAAGATTGGTAAGCATGTATATGGTAGGTATCTCAGACTTTGTAAGCCTGAGAATAAAGATGTAGTTTTAATAAGATCCAAATCTTTATGTCTCTGAGCCTTTCCGTTTGCTGCTGGAATCTTGGCCTTTTCTAAATTTATTTTTCCCAAATAGGTTTAGAAACCCAGAGGTGCTTTTAATATTTGTACACACAAGTCCTGTTTATTAATAGCTATCACAGTTAGATGAATTTAATATCACACACTCAAACTACAGGACGCAAAGCCAAAGATATTTTTCCCCAGCTTTGAAGAAATATTTCTTTTTAGTTATGTAAAGTCCCCAGAGCAGAGTTGCTTGTACAACCTCTTCCTCTCCAGGAAAGCAAGTGCTTTGGACAGATTTTAGGGTCAGTTGCTGCACATCACCAAGAACCACACTAACCCTTTTTGACATCAAGCCCTACTCATAGCTCAAGTCTATCCCCCTTATGATCAGTTAAATCTCAACATCTCTATTATTGCCGCCATTAAGATGGATTTTGGGCTTCCCTGGTGGCTCAGTGGTAAAGAATTCTCCTGCCCTGAAGGAGATTCAAGTTTGATCCCTGTGTCAGGAAGATCCCCTGGAGAAGGGAATGAAAACCCACTCCAGGATTCTTGCCAGAGAATCCCATAGAGAGAGGAGCCTGGTGGGTTACAGTCTATGGGGTCTCAAAGAGTCAGACATGCCTGAGCTCGACTAATACTTTCACTTTCACTTCAAGATGGATTTTACTGGTTCCCTTGCTCCCCATCAAGTGGCAAGGGACAGAGGAAGACCTTTGTCTCCAGACAGTCTATTTGGGCACCAGAAACTCACTAACTACAAACTTCAGTGTTGTGGCAGCTGAGAATAGGGAGGGTTGGGGCACAAGCACATTATATTATCTTTGGGGAAAAAAGGCTTCATTTATTGATTGAATAAACTTGACATACTGCATTGTGAAAATTTAAGGTATATATGTTACTTTGATATATTTATATATTATAAAATGATGAGATTGTAGTAATATATATTGCATTATATAATTATAGTACAATAATGTCTATATTCATTATACTGTTCATTAGATCTCTATGTCTTATTTACTACTTGTTGGAGATTCGTATCCTTAAATAACATCAATCTTATCCCCCCAGCCCCATGCCCTGGTAACTAGCATTTTACTCTCTGTTTTTTATGTTTGACTTTTTCAGATTCCACATATAAATGGATACAATATCATTTAGTACTTGTCTTTCTCTGTCTGACATCTCATTTTGCATGATGTGCTCAAGGTCCATTCATGTTGTCACAAACGGCAGGATACCCCCCCCTTTCTCCTGGCAGAATAATATTCCATTTTGTATGTATACCACATATATGGTATCCATTCATCCATAGAGTGGGCAGTTACATTGTTTCCATACCTTGGCTGTTGTGAAATATTACAGTAAACAAGACAGTGCATATATCTCTTCAAAATCCTGTTGTCATTTCCTTTGGCTATGTACCCAGAAGCTGGATCATATGGTAGATCTATTATGGAATATTAATTAATTTAACTACTAGGGAAAACAATATGGAGGTATCTCTGGGCATCTTATACTCTCCTCTTGTACCAAACCGCATCATCTGCTAAGTCCACCAGCTGCGTTGTTTATAACTGAACCCCAGGATTTGAGACTTCATTCAGTGATTTCTTAGTCTTTATGTATTGTAAATCATGGAATATGTGGATATATTAGGGGAGGTTGTAGCATAAGTCCCCCAGCTCCAACTCAGTCAATACGTATGGATCAGAACAAGAAATATTTGATTTTGTGTAATGGTGTAAGGCTAAGATGGCTCTAACAATCTTTGAACAAGGGCACCTGGACCATTTAAGTCTCCCTCTTCCCAGGATGCTATTTTTGGAGACAATGCTAATGGTTGCTATTATGACTTTTTTCTAAGTGTCATGATTGACCAGCCCACATTTGAATGGGCATACATTTTCTTTATTCATGTTAGTTAAATCAAAGGCATAATGACAAAATGGTGTTGGCCAAGGTGCCAGAATTTTAGAAAGAATTTAACTTCATGTATTCTAGAAACTTTATGTTAATAACCCAAATGGAAGTGTTCAGTTGGACAGAAATTGATGAAGCTTGTAAAAATTGCCAGGGGAGAGGACTCAGTGTTCCTTGACACCCCTTGTATGTCTCTCGGATGATTCATGAGTATATCAGTGGAATCCAATTGATTTGTTCTAAATGAAGTTATCAATCTCCCTTTCTCTGGGCCCCAAGCATATTCATATATTGTAATGGAAATTTCAGGGTTGCAAAATCATAGCACAGTTGTTATTTGTCAAAGATGACCTTGAGCATGATTCCTGTGGATCTGGCCTTGTAGGCGACACATCTTCGGCCCCATGCCTCTGTGTTGGTTCTAACCTGGTTTGTTAAGTTGTTCTAACCTGGTTGACTCCTGGAGAGGCTGGCTTCACAGAGATGCTCTATCGGTGTGTCCTGTCAGGCTGTTGGGGCAGCTGGGTTCCAAGAAGCCACAGACTGGAACATCAGTTGTTATTGCTTCTTTTGGTCAGGAGTCTTCCTCCTTTGTACTCTGTGTCCTGACTCTTCTGGCTCAGCCTAGATACTACCTCTTCAACAGAGGGAATGTAGGTCAAGGTGACAGCAATTCACCCAGAATTCCCCAAATATGGGATTCACACAGGAGATGTCTTCCTCTGACATCCAGCTCCCTGGGATAGATGGTCTGAGTAGTGCACACAACTACCTACTATCCACCGTAGGATCATCACTTCCAAATGCACCTCCAATTTCATGGTGTGCTAGCAAAAGACTTCGGATTAAAACCAGTGTGGATTTCAGTCCCAGTTTTGCCACTTACCCTGTGGCACTGGGATGGACAATTACTTTATTCTTAACGAGCTTCAATGTCCTCATCCATAAAAATGAGATAATGATAACTTCCTCCTGAATGAACCTGAGCAGAAGCTGTATGTATGTGTATATACACACACACACACACACACACACACACACATATATATCACATTCTCTTTATCCATTCATCTGTCAGTGGACATTAGGTTATTTCCATGTCTTGGCTTATAAATAATGCTGCTATGAACATGGAGGTGTGTGTATTTTTTTGAATTAGAGTTTTCTCCAGATTATGTGAGGAATTTTAGAAGGCAGAGGTAATAAGAACTAGTGCCAATCAGATGACAGGGCTGAGAGAACAGGAATCTTGGAGGACTCCCAACAACAAGGTAGAGTCAGGGTGATGTCCTTCCTGAGATGGGAACATGGGAAGGCGTGCAGGTTTCATGTGTGAAGATGAGTGAGTAGGTGTCACGGTGAAGATGCTCAGTGGGATTTGAATCCACTGTTGAAGTCAGCTTGCTCAGGAGAACACAGAGAAAGGAAATGCAAAGGCTGAGCTCCAGGAACATATTTCAAAAGCAAGAAAATGGCCTCCAATGTCAATACCACAGATAAGTCATGGTATGAGGCCCAAAAGATTCTCGTTAGATTTGTCAGCAGAGGATGTTTATAACCTTGGAGAGAGGTCTTGGTGGTGAGATCAGTGGCCCCACTGCAGTGGGTGACAAGGTGAGACAGGGCAAGAACACTTTTTAGATGTCTGATTGGAAGGAGAAATTACTGGTGTTTGAAACATATTTTTAAAAGATATCTATAAATCCAAGGTACCCAACAGGGAAATCTCTGGGAAAGCTTTCTGTGATGAAGAACAGAATACTAACAAGTAGGAAACTCTTGGGTAGACAGTTTCAAAAATGAATCTATATTAAGTTAGGGCAGTTTTCTAAAGGAAAGAATACTTCAGAAGTGGGTTTTATGTTTCATAAGCTCTAACCACTAGTGTGCTCTATTATACATTAGTACAATTTCTAGGAATTTATTTGTATATTGGATTCCTTCAGATTATGTCTTTTTGTAGGGTAAACTTTCAATGAATGTATTTGGCAGTGGTTACTATAATTTATAGACATCTGATAGCAAAATTTCTAAATTTCAAATGAATATCCCTTGTATTATCAGATGCTCACATATTTCATATGTTGTTCTGAGAGTCACAGTTTTGCATACATTTACTTCCCTGAGTTCATGAGAGTAAGGCTCATACTATTTTGCATAACACAATCACAGTTTTCTTTTAATCCTAAATTCTTTTAAAAATCCCCAAAGCAATACTTCCTTTAGACTCAGAGCATGTGTTAATTTTTCTGACTGGTGTTGAGTGAAATCATTTTCTAAAAGTGGCGGAGTATATCATAGAGACAAGTAGAGAAATTTCACACTTGAAAGCTAGTTAAATCAGCCTGATTCCAACACTAAATTTTTATACCATTGATGGCAATCATTTCCTACTGCAGTGGCCATAGGAGTCTCCATGAAGAAAGTTGTTTTTGAGGTAATATTTGAAGAATGACTGTAATTTTGATGGGAGAAAGAACTATTTCCAACTCAAATGTTGAGAATAGTACACAATTCCTATGGGATATACACTAGTTCATGGGAATTATGATGGGGAAAACCCAGAGGCTGCCATATAAAAAACTAGGTGAAGGACTTTGTTATAGTGTTTTGAAGGAAGTGTTTACAAAGAAAAGTAGTGGAGATAAGAACAGAGAGCGTGATTAAGATCAGAGTTTTCAGAATAAGGATTAAGACTTTGGGAATTTGGGGAGCCAGAATCATGTAATTATTTTAGTACAGTGGGAATAGGTTTCCTTATAACTGCTTTTACCTGTCTCAGCCGAATTATGAAACCTAAGCTCCCACAGCCTGCTGCTGCTGCTACTGCTGAGTTGCTTCCGTCATGTCCGACTCTGTGACCCTATGGACTACAGCCAGCCAGCCTCCTCTGTCCATGGGATTTCCCAGGCAAGAATACTCGAGTGGGTTGCCATAGCCTCTTACAGGGGATTTCCCCCACCCAGGGATCGAACCCATGTCTGTCGCATCTCCTGCATTGACAGGAGGGTTCTTTACCACTAACGCCACCTGGGAAGCGTACCACAGCCTGGTGAAGCAGAAGCAAAAAGCAGACTCCAAAGGGGTAGTTAAGTCCTGATTAGTAGGTGACAGGAAGAGGTAGGACAGCGGAGCTACAGTCTGCCCTGGGGTCAGAGTGTTCAGTGGAGGTGAGTGGGACCACCCAGGTGGATGCAGTCAAGCTGGGTTGCATGAGGTAGATATTCTCATTGGACTGGTTGGGGTGGATTGGTGACAGTAGCATTTACCCTGAGCCCTACCTGACTCTGCTATGTTGACCAACCTTTCCTTCACTTACCTTGAATATTTCCAGAGGAAGTGAGATTTCCTGCTTGCATTCACCACCTCTGACTTGAACTTGGCTCCTTCTCTGGAAGCAGAAGTTTTTCTGTGTGGTAATGCTGGCTGATAGATTTTGGAGCATTTTCTGAGTCTCTCTTTACTCTTCTGCCTGTGTTAAATACGAGTATAGATAAACCCTCTTTTCCACTTTTATTGAACCAGAAAAAATTGTTAAGAGGCTATGTGTAAGCTGAGGAACACCAATGCAATGAATTTTTGAGGTAGGTATGTATTATTTTGCCTGCCTGGTTTCCCTTCTACCCTCTTTCAGGTACTCCTTTTCCTTAGGGAAATGTCCATTTTTCTATGCTATGTGGTTCTGGTGGGTCTGCTATTTACAGTGTTCTGGTTCACTAAGCCATGGCTATGGGCATGTGTCCAGATTCTGGCCAATTGTAGTGCTCCATCCTTCAGGACTCAGTGATTGGACACGGGTGGGTGTGTGACTGAAACAGGACCAGTCAGAGTCCATGTCCATGCTGCTGGGATGATGACTAGAATTTTCTAGAACCAAGATCTTTCTTCAGTCAGAGAAAATGAGGCTACCAAACTGCAGAAAACAGAGCTGACAAGGAGAGAACTTCCCTCTAAGTCCCTTGACTTGTGTGCATTGGAACCCACTCCTCCACTGTCTGCTCTCAACACATTTCTTTACTTGTGTTATCTTGAGTTGTGTTTTAGTTAATTCAGTTGCAAAAAGAGTCTCAGTTGATGTAAAAAAATTTTGTTGGTCCTTTGCTTTATTATTGGCTTCGCCTTTGTGAGTGTTTTTATCTCAGACAACTAACAAACTCTTCTGAGAGTAGAACTCCACCGCTCCCATAGTGAGAATTTCAGCTTATACCCAGAGATATCCTTATAGATGTGACATTGTTTCGGCATCTCATAGGCCTATATGTTCCATTCTGTGGAGTTACACATTCCTAAAGAACTCTCAAAATACTTGTTAACAAAACAGACAGGGATCCCTGCTCTTTGGGTTTAGTTTCACAACAAGGAAAATAGATTTTGCAGAGTATTCCTGAAAAACAGATGAAAATTGTGGTAATAACATATGTTAAATACTAAAAAGAAATGTGGCTCAGAGAAAAAGCATTATTTCTAATAGTATCATTAAGGTGATTCATTATAGAGTAAATGAGATGCAGTTTCACACCCTGTCAACTTAGGTTTAAGATATGGCATGTGTGTGTGTGTGTGTGTGTGTGAGAGAGAGAGAGAGAGGGAGACTTTACTACAGAAAATGGGGTAATTTTAAACCATAACAAAGTCTTGGATCTGTATTAGAAAAACGTTTCATATATCTCTATCTTGTGAGAGAGAGATATATATATATGCATATATATATAAATATACACATATATATATAATTGTATCAGTTCAGTTCAGTCACTCAGTTGTGTCTGACTCTTTGTGACCCCATGAATTGCAGCACGCCAGGGTTCCTGTCAATCATCAACTCCTGGAACTTGCTCAAACTCATGTCCATCCAGTCAGTGATGCCATTCAACCATCTCATCCTCTGCCGTCCCCTTCTCTTCCTGCCTTCAATCTTTCCCAGCATCAAGGTCTTTTCTAGTGAGTAAGCTCTTCGCATCAGGTGGCCAAAGTATCGGAGCTTCAGCTTCAGCATCAGTCCTTCCAGTGAATATTCAGCACTGGTTTCCTTTAGGATTGACTGGTTGGATCTACTTGCAGTCCAAGGGACTCTCAAGAGTCTTCTCTAATGCCACAGTTCAAAAGCATCAATTCGTCAGTGCTCAGCTTTCTTTGTGGTCCAACTCTTACATCCAAACATGAACACTGGAAAAACCATAGCTTTGACTAGATGGACCTTTGTTGGCAAAGTAATGTCTCTGCTTTTTAATATGCTGTTTAGGTTAGTCATAGCTTTTCTTTCAAGGAACAAGTGTCTTTTAATTTCATTGCTGCAGTTACTATCTGCAGTGATTTTGGAGCCCAAGAAAATAAACTCTGTCAATGTTTCCATTGTTTCCCCATCTATTTGCCATGAAATGATGGGACTGGATGCCGTGATATTCGTTTTTTGAATGTTGAGTTTTAAGCCAGCTTTTTCACTCTCCTCTTTCACTGTCATCAAGAGACTCTTCAGTTCTTCACTTTCTGCCATAAATATGGTGTCATCTGCATATCTGAAGTTATTGATATTTCTCCCGGCAGGCTTGATTCCAGCTTGTGCTTTATCCAGCCCGGCATTTCACAAGATGTACTCTGCATGTAAGTTAAATAAGCAGGGTGACAACATACAGCCTTGACGTACTCCTTTCCCAATTTGAAACCAGTCTGTTGTTCCATGTCCAGTTCTAACTGTTGCTTCTTGACCTGCGTACAGAGTTCTCAGGAGGCAGGTCAGGTGGTCTGGTATTCCCATCTCTTGAAGAATTTTCTGCAGTTTTTTGTGATCTATACAGTCAAAGGCTTTGGCGTAATCAATAAAGCAGAAGTAGATATTTTTCTGGAACTCTCTTGCTTTTTTGATGATCCAACAGATGTTGGCAATTTGATCTCTGCTTCCTCTGCCTTTTCTAAATCCAGCTTGAACATCTGGAAGTTCATGGTTCACGTACTGTTGAAGCCTGGCTTGGAGAATTTTGAGCATTTCTTTGCTAGCATGTGAGATGAATGCAATTATGTGGTAGTTTGAACATTCTTTGGCATTGACTTTCTTTGGGATTGGAATGAAAACTGACCTTTTCCAGTCCTGTGGCCACTGCTGAGTTTTCCAAATTTGCTGGCATATTGAGTGCAGCACTTTCACAGCATCATCGTTTAGGATTTGAAATAGTTCAACTGGAACTGCATCACCTCCACTAGCTTTGTTTGTAGTGATGCTTCCTAAGGCCCACTTGACTTCACATTCCAGGATGTCTGGCTCTAGGTGAGTGGTCACATCGTGGTTATCTGGGTCATGAAGATCTTTTTTGTATAGTTCTTCTGTGTATTTTTACCACTTCTTCTTAATATCTTCTGCTTCTGTTAGGTTCATACTGTTTCTGTCCTTAATTGTGCCCATCTTTGCAATAAATCCAAATAAATAAAATGTTCCCTTGGTGTCTCTAATTTTCTTGAAGAGATCTCTAGCCTTTCTCATTCTACTGTTTTCCTCTATTTCTTTGCATTGATCACTGAGGAAGGCTTTCTTCTCTCCCCTTGTTATTCTTTGGAACTCTGCATTCAAATGGATATATCTTTCCTTTTCTCCTTTGCCTTTAGCTTCTCTTCTTTTCTCAGCTATTTGTAAGGTCTCCTCAGACAATCATTTTGCTTTTTACATTTCTTTTTCTTGGGAATGGTCTTGATCACTACCTCCTGTACAGTGTCACATCATATAATGTTGTTTTATTGTTTAGTTGCTAAGTCTTGTCTGACTCTTAAGACTCCATGGGCTGTGTGTAGCCCACTGGGTTCCTTTGTCCATGGTATTTCCCAGGGAAGAATACTGGAATGGGTTGCCATTTCCTTCTCTAGGAGATCTTCCTGACTCAGAGATTGAACCCTGGTCTGTTTCATTGGCAGGCAGATTGTTTACTGCTGCACCACCAGGGAAGCCCATATGAATTCTGTGTACACACACAGACACACACACACACAGACACACACACACACATGTTCCCTGGTGACTCAGACAGTAAAGAATCTGCCTGCAATGCAGGAGACCAGGGTTCGATCCCTGGGTCGGGGAGATTCCATGGAGAAGGGAATGGCAACCTATTCCAGTATTCTTGCCCGGAGGATTCCCTGTACAGGGGAGCCTGGTGGGCTGCAGTCTACAATGAGTCAGACAAGACTGAGTGACTACCCACCCCCCACACACACATACTTATATATGTATTGATAATATATATTCACTTCCTGGCTGGAAGTGTTGCTGCTCTCCAAATGCGTGCATACTCAGCCATGACTCAGGCTGGGAGTGAGCTGGGGCAGCTGGAGGGAAAAGCGAGGAAAAGTTCCCTGAAATGAGACCATCTAAACCAGCCTTGCCGCTCAGAGTGACCCTGAGGGGCAAGATGCGGCATCTGGAGCAGCCAGGTGCCTGGGATGGTACTTGGAGCCTGCAGTGGCAGCACTGTGGTTCTCAGTGGTCCCTCTCTTGGGGGAATGACTCCAGGTGGCAGCTGGAGGTCCTGAAGAGCAAGGGACAGGTATGGTTTTGGTATGCAGCTAAGGGAGCTGGGGCTCAGGACAGGGCTCTGATTCTAGCAAAGAACTAGGAACAAGCCCAGACTACAGACTACAGGGGGCACCTGAGACTCATCCCTGAGCTAAAAGCTCAGAGCACCCCCAAGGGCAGGATAAGCTTGGAGTACCTCTTGGAGCCCATGTACTGTGTGACATGAAAGCCCTGGGGCTAAATCTGTGGGGCTGGGGTCAGAACCAGAGGTGAGTGGACTCAGGAAAGGCAGGGATGAGCCATCCCAGGGAGGGATTGGATTGGTGCCTCAAAGGGAACCCGAGGAGACCCTGAGTCTGCAGCTACTTCACGTCCCCTCCCACCTTGCCATGGCTGGAGACTCGTGGTGCAGGGAAAGGAGCTGAGCCAGAGGGGGTAAGGCTCACCCCTCTGGGAATTCTCTCAGAATCATTTATCTATTAATACGCTAAAACATCACGTCTCCTCTACAAGACTGTGTGCTCCTTTAAGGCAGGGAATCTGTTCCCTGCTGTGCTGAGAACAGATCCTAGCACCTGGGAGGTGCTTAATAAATGTATTTGTTGGATAAATATACTTCAAGGGAAACTGCATTGATACCTTTGGAGTAGTGCCCTGAGCTGTTGGTCCTCAACACCCTGGCAGGAGTGACTTGTCACTGACCCTGAGCGACCCCCGCTGTGTACGAAGGAGCCCACACACAGGCAGAGGGGAGCCCCAGAGAGAGGCAGTTGTCCCTGCCTGTGCACGGGTGTGTCCCGTCAGTTCCCGATCTACTCCTATTTCTGCCTGGCTCCTAGTCCCTGACTCAGTCTCCTATTTATGACTATGCTACTAGAAGCTGGCTTGGTCTCCCAAGCTTGAGTTTCATTTCTCCCTGAAAAGTGGCTCGCCCCACCTACATCTATGCCCTGACCCTTCAGACTGCCTTCCAGGAGGAGTCCTGTCCCTGGAGGAGGCTTGGCTCTGCTGCTCTGCGTGGTCCCTTCTGCAGCAGAGATGCTCTGAGACATGGCTGTGGAATCTGGGCAGTGCGGTGATGGGGGTGGTGAAAGGTCTGGATCCTAACGTGTTCTCTGCAGTTGTAACAGTGTTCCCTCTCCACCCACATCCCTCACTGGCCTCTCCTTCCCACTTTAAACTTGATGTTGCCTCTCTGACCCAGAAACTGACCTGGGATTTTGATGTCTGGGAGTGTGTATCCTCTCCCTTCTTCTCCTGTCTTTCTCCTTTATGATTTTGCTGGCTCTGTGTCCCTCTGTATCTCCCTTTGTGGTTCTCTTCTCTATCTCCTCCTCCCCTACCCCAGGTGTGTGTCCTAGGCTGGGTTTCCCCCAGAGGAGAGCTGAGCCAAGAGCTTGAGTGTGGGCAGTTGATTTGGGGAAGCGATTCCTGGGACTGGGTCACTTCCCAGTGACTGGGAAGCATGGGGACTGGGAAGCATGTGACAGGAAAGGCTGCTTGTGAATTGCACATATGGCACTCATGGCTTCTTGCTGAACTCCAACTATGTCTCCATCTTGGGACCTGGGGCTTCTAATCTAGCAGAGCCTAAGATCATGAGACAAGAGCACACATTTGCCAGCGAGCCACCGAGAGTGATGGTGGGGAGAAAACCACTTCCGCCTCTACCCAGGTTGCACCTTTGCAAAAGCTGAGCAACAAGGCACTGTGAGATGGAGCACAAAAGGTGTTGGATACACGCTCTCTTTCCCTCTGTGGTTTTGACTCTGTGTCCTTTTTCTCCTCCTTCTCTATGTCTGCCTCTTTCTCCCTGATCTCTGCCTCTCTCTGTTCCTGTGAGAGGATAGATCCTGTGGCAGCTGAGCTCACCTCTGTCCCCCTGTCATCTCCCCAGCTCTGCCTCACCTGGGCTACTCCTTCCTCAGAGTGCTGGGGGACTCTGGAAAGTGAGGGGCAGAGGGAAGCCTGTGGGTAGGGGCTGCTTATGAAAGAAAGAACGTTTAGTCGCTCAGTCATGTCCGACTCTTTGCGACCACATGGACTATAGTCCACCGGCTCCTCTGTCCATGGGATTTTCCAGGCAAGAGTACTGGAGTGGGTTGCCATTTCCTTCTCCAGAGGATCTTCCCGACCCAGGGATCGAACCCGGGTCTCCCACATTGTAGGCAGACACTTTACCGTCTGAGCCACCAGGGAAGTCCTGCTGCTTATGAAAGAGGTGACCAAAGGGAAGAAAAATTCTAGAACAGAAGCATCCACTCAGAAACCTTCCAAGGATTAGCGCTGTTTGAATTTAACTAGGAGAGCGTCTCATCCTAGGCCGAATACCATTTCCATCCTTTGTGTCCCCACTTGTGGGGAAGTCAAGGGAAGAGACACTGAGGGAATTGATGGGAGCAGATGGGAGATGCTCTCTGCTCCTCTCTCAGGGATGCTCTTGCTGTCCCCAGTCAAGGACTGCTTCCTCCCTGTAGCAGGAGTGCCATATATCATCTGGACAACCGCCCCTGGCACACACTGGCCCATCAGAGCCTGAGATAGAAGCCCTGAGGCACCCACAGCTTCACCCTCCCAGTTCTCATCTGCTCCAGCCTCTCACCAGCCAATGCCTTGTGTGTATTTTCACTTCTGTGCCATTGTTACACAGGCCTCTCCTCTGGGATGGCCTTTCCAATGATATGCCATTCTCCTTGAACCCTTACTCAACTTTTTAAAGACTCATTCCAAGTATCATTTCCTTAGTGAAGGTCCTTGCAGAATTATCCTCCAGTATCCTGGTCTCTTTTAATGGTATCTCTACAATAGTACTAAACTGCATTTTACATAATAACTCATTTGATTCTCATCACAGCCTCTGAGGTAGAGTCTATTACTATGCCCATGTACAGATGAGAAAACTGAGGCACAGAGAGATTAGATAACTTGTCCAAGATCACAGAGCAAGGAATGTTAGTTCCAGGATGATGTCTTGCCTTCATACTGGCAATCTGTAGCATCACATTTTGTGTCACATAGCAGGCCACGGCTATGGCACTAAGTGAATGATCTGGGTGTTGGTGCTTGCCCAGAAGAGCCAAATAAAGTCTAATCTGAGCACAAAGCGAGTGTGGTTGGCACTTTATAACACTGAAGCAAGTTCTCTTATTTGTGAACTCTCTGGGCCTTTCAATCCTCTTTACCTCGTCTCTTTTTGGTCTTTTTCCAGTTTTTTTTTTTTCTTTTCTGGATGATGAATGTAAGACAAAACTACCAAAAGGAAGAGGTTTGCTTGCAGGAGAGGGCTGAGGTCTTTACTAGGTTAGGTATTTAGTGAAT
The DNA here is from genome assembly GCF_054371585.1 of Giraffa tippelskirchi. NCBI lineage: Eukaryota > Metazoa > Chordata > Mammalia > Artiodactyla > Giraffidae > Giraffa > Giraffa tippelskirchi. The sequence goes on along the minus strand of NC_137281.1, from coordinate 138,443,834 downwards.
CTGTTGGCTTCGTGTTCTTCATTAAGGTTGAATAAATGAGAATTGGCTTCAGGCAGAGGTAGGAGAGGGAAGCTATCAGAGTACCTGGTGAGAAATTTAATTGAGAGAGAGGGAATGAAGTGGAATATATTCCTTTCAGTCCCATTGATCTTTCTTTCCATCAAAGCATCTCCTGCAGGCTTCGGTTAAAGATATAGAATTATAGGAATTAGATTTGTTCCCTATCTACAATGATGGCAGGATCATTTGTCAATGAAAAAGTTTCAATTGTAGAGTTTCTGGAACACTCTTTATGCCTGACTTGTTTCTGAGATCTTTTTAATTGGATTTAAGTCCTTTGTTTTTCTTTTTTTTTTTTTTTTTTGGACTAAGTCATTAACCCCTGTCCCACTGGGCTGAAAGAAGGAAGGAAATACAGTTTGACTGTCAGAGAGAGAACTCTGAGCTAAATGTTAAGAGTCAGAATCCATTCCTGCCTTGTGCTGTGTTGAGTGCCATACCTGCTCCCTCCTCATTCAGAAGGGGTCATGTGGCCCACTATGACCTTCATTCACAGCTTTCTAGGAAATGCATCAGAATCAAGGGCTAACTCGTAGGAGTCGTAAACTAGCTCATCTGGTGACAAAGGCACAAAGTAGAGGAAAAATGTCTATTCTCTAGTTCTGACTGTTACTACACTAAGGGTTGGAAGAAGTCAGTACGTTAGTACTGAAGATGTTTCCTTGCTTGTAGAGTAAAGGGAAGGAATCAGAACAGTTCAGGTCTCAGGACAGGGTTTCAATGTATAATGTCGGGACTGCAATCCAGTGCATGCACACATTTCTCCTTACTTATTCCCTCTTTAATGCTTCCTTCAGTCTTTAATCCATTTCATCTTTAGTCCTTCTACTCCAAATTGTGTCCTCAGAATTTTGGATAGATGAAGATAATAATGACTGAGATGCCGACAATCTGTTGTTGTTTAGTCGCTAAGTTGTGTCTGCCTCTTTGCAACCCCATGGACTGTAGCCCACCAGAGTCATCTGTCCATAGGATTTCTCAGGCAAGAATATTAGAGTGGGTTGCCATTTCCTTCTCCAGGGTTATCTTCCTGACCCAGGGATCAAACTCGAGTGTCCTTCATTGGCAGGCGAATTCTTGACTGCTGAACCACCAGGGAAACCCCATGATGACAATACTAATCTATTAATAATCTAATTAATTGATTTAAGTTAATTAAAGTATGAGATATTCTACTCTTCATCAAGTACTTAATATGTACTAGACACTGAAGAGTATTATCTCATTTAACACTCAGAATAATCTTAAGAAATAGATACAATTATCCCTGTTTTAGACCTTGAAAAACTGAGGCTCAAAGAGGAAAAGGGATTTGGGTCATAGCATGTAATGGTTAAGTCATTATGGGCTCCCAGAATTTTTTTTTAGCTGCAAGACTATGCTCTTAACCACTATCTTACACTTAAAGGAGGAAGAAATGTGGTTAGCATTCATCCACAGATGCAGAATACACTGGACTTTTCCTTCATAAATCTTCAGCCTCTCAGATAGTGCTTGTGTTTGATCATCATTATCTATCTTAGAACTCTATCCCCAGTCTGCTTAAAGATACAGCTTCATCTTTGGTCATCATTAATTTTATGTGTCAACGTGGCTGGGCCCGTATATTTGGTCAAACACTATTCTGGATATTTTTGTAAGCGTGTTTTTAAAATCAGATTAACATTTAAATTGGTGGACAATTGAATAAAGCAGATTGCCCTCTGTAATATGGATGGGACTCACCCAATCAGTTGAAGGCCTTAAGAAAACAAAGGCTGAGGTCTGAGCAAGAAATTCTGCCCTCAGATGGCCTTTGAACTTGAACTGCAGCTCTTCCCTAGGTCTCTAGCCTGCGTCTTACTCTGCAGATTTTGGATTTACCTGCATTCATAATGATGAGAACCATTTCCTTAAAATGAATCTCTCTTTCTATAGGTATACATCCTATTGGTTTCATTTCTCTGGAAAACCCTGAGTAATACTTTTTCTTTATTGAACTTCTCCTTCTCTGTTTCCTTTTAGTTCTCATTCTCCTTTCTGCCCAGACAAGAGGCTTCTTCAGCGTTAGATGGCAATTTTTCATTCTTTACTCTTTATGTTCTTTCCCTCAGAGGACACACCCATTCTTATAACTTCACAATAGATGCAAATTACTCCAGAATCTGAGTTCTCAGCTGTTTTCTTCACCCCGTTTACTGCTGACTAGATCTTTACAGGAGGATGTCATCAAACCAGCAGCTTATCATTCAACTTTATCCCTGGGCCTTCCTCCTAATCACAGATTCTTTTAACCACCCAGATTTTAAACCCTGGGCCTTCTTCAGCCTTCCTTCTCCCCCTGCCTCCCAAACAACTGGTCAACCCGTGTTTCAAATTGCTTTTTCTTGGAGCCTTCTTTCATCTTGCTATGGTCTGAATGTTTGTGTCACCACAAAATTTATGTGTTATAATCCTAACCCCCAAAGGTGATGGTATTAGTAGATGGGAGTCTTTGGGAAGTGATTAAATCATGAGGGTGAGGTCCTCAGTAATGGGATTAGTGATCTTACAAAAAAGACCCCACAGAGCTTCCAAGCCCCTTCCACCACCCGAGGATGCAATGAGAAGGCTGAGACCTGGAAGAGGGCCCCTCACTGGAATCCAGCCATGTGATCACCATGATCTCAGCCTTCCAGCCTCCAGAACAGTGAGCAATGCAGTTTTTGTTGTTTATAAGCCACCTGGTGTGGTATTTTCTTAAATCAGACTGAATGTACTAAGACGCATCTATTTTTTTCTTTTCATTTTTGTAACTGGTACCACCCAGTTTGGTCCTATTTTTCTCTGTTCTGGACCATCTCCCTGTCTTCACATCCACTCTTTTCTAGTTAGCCTCACACCGAGATGGGATATTTGCTCTCCTAATGTTCATTTTATTTATTTCTCTTCTCCCTAATTTGACAGGACAGGGACTCCACCCTGTCTGGAACTAATGCTAAGGCTGGATCTGAAGTTGATCCTTTAAATGAGAACAAAGCCCAGCTCAATTTCTCACCATGTGCCCTCAAACTCCTGGAAACCAAGGCCACAGAAGCCTTTCACCCAGTCAGAACCTCCTGTGTGGCCAGCTGTCTGTTTTCAAGAGCTGCAAATAGCAGCAACTCTGAGGGGGACTTAGATAGGACTGGACTTGGCGTCCTAGGGAAGGATATACCAGAGTCCAGGACTAAAACCCCATGTGATTCTTCCCACACATGAGAGCTGTTTCCAGCGGTCAGCCCTTGGCCAGGTCAGACTAAGTTGTTTTAGTGGAGGCTGAACTCAGATGGAGATGTCAGGGAGAGGGAAAGAACTGGGAAAGAACATCCAAAGAAAGGAAAAATTTTCTCTATTTCTCAATGTTACTGTTACCTCAGGTGGTGCAGTAGTAAAGAATCTCCTTGCCAATGCAGGAAACACAGGAAACATGGGATCAATCCCTGGGTTGGGAAGATTCCCCTGGAGGAAGAAATGGCAACCTATCCAGTATTCTTTGCCTGCAGAATTCCACGGACAGAGGATCCTGGAAGGCTACAATCTATGGAGTCACAAAGAGTTGGACACAACTAAGCCTGAATTCACTGTTACCTCAAGAAGCTTCACTGGGCTCATAAGGACCAATAACCTCTGGGGAAATGTTTATTGAAGTAACTTGCCTACAAGTATCAATATTGGAAGTGAAAGTTGCTCAGTCATGTCCGACTCTTTGTGACCCCGTGGACTATACAGTCCATAGAATTCTCCAGGACAGAATATTGGAGTGGGTAGCTGTTCCCTTCTCCAGAGGATCTTCCCAATCCAGGGATCGAACCCAGATCACCCTCATTGCAGGCGCATTCTTTACTAGCTGAGTCACCAGCGTGCATGGAGAGGGGGGTGTGATTTTGTTATTGCCCTTTAAGGATGATACAAGCTTTCTTATAGCACTTTGAGATATGAAGACCTTTTACCAAATTGAACCAAGGTTGTGTAATGATAATAACAGCTGATATTACTTATTGAGTACTTTATGGTATACTGTCCTAAGCATTTTGCATATATTCACTCATCTACTCCTCACAATAATCCCATGAATTATGAATCATTATTATTTTTATCTTACACATATGGAAACTGAGGCTTAGAGAGGTTTGTCCAAGGTGTCACCTATTAATAATAAGTAGTAGAGTCAAGATCTGAACAAGCAGTCTGGTTGCATTGCTCACAGGCATGAAGGAAGGAGATCTGATTGATTCCTATATTTGGTAGGTGAGAAGTTACTCTTGTTAGTGACTAATTTGACACTGGCCCAATTGAAAGAGTTTTATCATAACTAAGGAAGGAGTAATTTCTCTGCAATGAGAATCTAACCTTGAGACTTTTTATAGGTAACTCAGAACCACCTAAGATACCAAAAGGCTCTCAAATTTGGAATGGAATTAGGTCAAGACAAACTTTAATATGTATCCCTGATGGCTGGTGGGGTGTGTGGGGGTGTGGGCCTCAAGGCTGCTCTCAGTCAGGTCACACAGCAAAAAATATTTGAGGACGGATGGAAAATGTTAAAACCCACGTTGGAGTTGGGAAGGATTCCTCTTTCCTTTCAATGATGTCGATTGTTTGAGGGCCGAAAGAAGGGAGAAGGTGAAGGTGGGACGTTCTGACAGAATAGCATTGAAACATGTATATTATCATATGTGAAACAGAACACCATTCCAGGTTCGATGCATGAGACAAATGCTCAGGGCTGGGGCAATGGGATGACCCAGAGGGATGGGATGGGGGGGGAGGTGGGAGGGGGGTTCAGGATGGCGAACACATGTAAACCCATGGCTGATTCATGTCAATGTATGGCAAAAACCACCACAATATTGTAAAATAATTAGCCCCCAACTAAAATAAATAAATTAATTTAAAAAAAAAAAAGAAAGAGCTGAGGCATCATGAACGCTGAGTTTAAATTTTTGTGGTGTACAGATAGCTCTAATGGATATTCTTCTGAATCACATTAATGGGGGGAAGGCCTTTGGAGCTGTCCAAAGGGAGTAACACTTTGTTAACAAATCTCATGCACTTCCCATGACCCTGGGGAACTACCGGGGATGTGACTCGAAGGATTTCCACCCAGGTGGGACTAATGTGGCTAGAGTCTTCTCTATTGTACGCTGTGCTTCCTCAGGCCACACTAACCTTAAGAAGCACATTCAAAGAGTAATAATTCAAAGGATAACCGAAACCACATTTGACAATGAAACTGCTAAGACCCAAGTTCTCCTTCAGCCACTGACGCAGCTCAGCTCTGGATGGCTGTGGGAGTCCCACTGTCTAGAAGGCAGAGTCTCCACTGCCAGCCTCAAGCCCCAGGCTGTGCTAAGCTCTGCTAAGATGGGCCTGGGCAGCCTCTTGCTTGGCAGTAGGCCACTCTGCCTGTATACTGTAAGCAGGGACAAAAATGGAACAGAAGGCAGGAGGAAAGCACAGAGGGATAGGTTTGGACCAGCTGTTCAAGGCTAGAGGAAGAAATGCCCCCTTTTCCTGTGTCTTTCTGTGCTGCTTCTCACCAACCAAGCAGCCAGAATGAAGCCTCTAGCAGAATGTAAGCCTTGGGAAAGAAGCAAACACAGCCACTTGACCTGCTTCCAGCCCAGCTCACCAGCTGAGGAGCAGGTTAGGCTAATGTCAAGGGCTACCATGTGTATCTGACATTTTGTGCATTGGGGGCACAAAGGTATTGGGCTGAGGGAGCAAAATCTTGGGGACTGGAATACAGTACATGTCATTTGGTTGATTCTGATTCTCTTCCCTCATGTGTGTGACAGAGACACTCAGTAGCTTCCTTTACCTGGGAATGTATGGATTTGATTCTAGGAGACTCTAGGAGAGCAAGGCTTATGTTGTTTCATTCCCAGAAGAAAGCCTAGGCATAGAGGGATAGAATCAAACAGGGATGTGTGTGGGACTTCATTCTTTCTGCCGTACATTATGTCATGAGAGCTTTTGCAGGATCAATACATTGTAGAATCTCTGTGGGAAAATAGAAGTCATCTACCTCTCAGAGCCCCACATTACCAAGAAAATGTTTTAATTTTATGGCATCCCTGTTAAACATCTTTGAATGTAAATGAAAGAGGCAGGTCCCTTCCAGGAGAGCAACAGTGAGTAGATGGTGTCCACACACCTTATCCTTGAAACTTTATCCTTTATATCTTCTAATAGCTTGCCAGATCCTCTGTCCATGGAATTCTCCAGGCAAGAATACTAGAGTTGGTAGCCATTCCCTTCTCCAGGGGATCTTCCCTACCCAAGGATAGAACCCATGGCTTCGGCATCTTCTGCATTGGCAGGCAGATTCTTTTACCGTCTGAACCACCAGGGAAGCCTAGATAGATAGATAGATAGATCTACATATATATATCCTATGTAAGGATATAAAAATAGCCTTATTCTTATCCTCTTCTGTGCAGCCTTCTTCCCAGGACAAATGGCAGGTGGGTCTTGAATCTCTGCTGTGACATTTGACACCACTCAAACGTGATCTCATTAAAGAAAAGGACTGTGAAACTAGTTTGAGCATTTTCTGATTATAATTTACCACTGTCTTGAGTAGAAATGGCAGGATTTTGTGGAAAAAACTGCTTTTGACTGATGTGTGTCTTCTCTAGTTCTGAACATTTCAGTCATTGTCTTATAAAAGAAGAATTTTATTGATTAGAGGCCTTGGCAAAGAGAAATGATCTCCTCTCCAATCAAAGATTGCCTTATAAAGAGTGTGTGACTTTTTTTTTTCCTTTCCAGAAGCTCTTTGTATCCTCTCTTATCGCCAGTGCTCTAAAATTTCATGATGATATTTCTTGGTCTGGTCTTCTCTGATGGCTCAGTGGTAAAGCATATGCCTGCCAATGCAGAAGATGAAAGAGACATGGGTTTCATCCCAGATTGGGAAGATCCCCTGGAGGAGGAAATGGCAAACCACTCTAGTATTCTTGCCTGGGAAATCCCATGGACAGAGGAGCCTGTTGGGCTACAGTCCGTAGGGTCACAAAAGAGTCAGACACAAGTTAGGTGACTGAGCACACACGCATGCCTTGGTTGTCTCCATTTATTATGCTAAACGATTAATGGGGCCTTTAATCTGAGAAATTATGCCCTGTGGGGGAAAATGCAACATTTTCATTATACTTCTTTGATAATTTTGTCTCCCTCTGCTTATTTTGTTTTGTGTTTCCGGAGTTCATAGTACTCAGATGTGGAGTTTCTTGGACTAGAGTTCTAACTTAAAAAAGTTTTCTCTTATGATTTCTCTTTTGATGAATTAATTTTTAAAATCTTAAAGCAAATCCAAACTTAGAGAAAAGTTGCAGATACATTAAGAACTTTTTTCCTAAATCATTTGAAAGCTAATAGTTGATGTGATGATACTGTGATAACCAAATCCTTAAGTGTATTTCCTACAAACAAGGGCATTCTCCCACATAACCATCATACTAGCACCAAAATCAGAAAATTAGCATTGACACTTTACTTCCGTCTAATTCTCAGACCTCAGTCAAGTTTTTTCAGTTTCCTTAATAAGGAGAAGATCCAGTTCTGAATCATGTGTTACCTTTAATTATTTCTCTTTAGTCTCCTTAAATCCAGGGCAGTTTCTCCATTTTTCCTTTGTCATCTTGATACTTTTGAAGAATAGAAATGAGATATTTTGTAGATCTTTCCTGAACTTGAGTTTGTCTGGTATTTCCTCTTGATTAAGTTCAGGTCATGCATTCTTGGTAGGACTAGCACAGAAGCGGTGCTGTGTGAGTCTCACTGTATCCTATCAGGTGTGCATGCCTTTGACTTGTCCTAATACTAGTAACGTTCTCATTGATCACTTGATTAAGAGGGTATCTTCCAGGCTTCTTCTGTGTAAAGCTTTCCTTTTTTGCCTTTGTAATTAGTAAGTATTCTATGAGAAGGAATTTTGGACCTATATAAATATTCTATGAACTAGATAAATAATATAAATAGAAACTATGAAGAAAAATAGCCATAAGGAAGAATAGCTGACAGCTTGCTCAAGTCACTAATCCTTTTCTGCGGATGTGTTCCATGTAAAGGTGTATCAAATAACCTTTATAACTTCATAGTATTGAAGAGGCTGAGGAGTTGAGCCATTGCTGTATTGGGCTTCTCCATCTCTTCCTTTTATAAGCAGGTTTTAGTAAATGTCAATCTTATTCTAAAATTTGAGTCTCTACTTTCAAAACAACTGTAAGATATAGATTGTGCATGTGTATGTGTGTCCACACACTTATTTTCTAACTTTGTCATGGAGAGAGTCTAGAGGAAGTGTACCCTAATAGCAATAAGCATGCTAGTGCCAATCTTAGTTGTTAAATATCATTCTCTAGTAAAAGCAACAAATGCTGTTTGGAGAAATGGCTCCTTCTAGGCCTTGTTGTTGTTATTCAGTCACAAAGTCATGTCCAACTCTTTGTGACTCCATGGACTGCAGGAGGCCAAGTTCCTCTGTCCTCCACTATCTCTGGAGTTGGCTCAAATTCATGTCCATTGAGTCAGTGATACCATCCAACCATCTCATCCTCTGTCTTCCCCTTCTTCTTTTGCTTTCAGTCTTTCCCAGCATCAGGGTCTTTTCCAATGAGTCAGCTCTTTGCAGCAGGTGGCCAAACTATTGGAGTTCAATTTCAGTAATAGTTCTTTCAACAAATATTCAGAGTTGATTTCCTTTAGGATTGACTGGTTTGATCCCAAGGGACTCTCAAGAGTCTTCTCCAGCACCACAATTTGAAAGCATCAGTTCTGCAGGGCTCAGCCTTCTTTATGGTCCAACTTTCAAATCCGTACATGACTACTGGAAAAACCAAAGCTTTGACTATGTGGACTTATGTCTCTGCTTTTTAATATGCTGTCTAGGTTTGTCATAGCTTTCCTTCCATGGAGCAAGCATCTTTTAATTTCAAGGCTGCAGTCACCATCCACAATAATTTTGGAGCCCAAGAAAATAAAGTCTGTCACTGCTTCCACTTTTTTCTCCTTCTATTTGCCATGAAATGATGGTACCAGATGCCATGATCTTACTTTTTTGAATGTTGAGCTTCAAGCCAGCTTTATCACTCTCTTCTTTCACCCCCATCAAGAGGCTCTTTAGTTCCTCTTCACTTTCTGCCATTAGAGTGCTATCATCTGCATATCGGAGATTGTTGATCTTTCTCCCAGCAATCAGTTTGTGATTCATCCAGCCCAGCATTTCATATGATGTACTCTGTATATAACTTAAATCAGCAGGGTGGCAATATACAACCTTGACATACTCCTTTCCCAATGTTGAACCAGTCTGTTGTTCCATGTCTGGTTCTAACTGTTGCTTTTTGACCCACATACTGGTTTCTCAGGAGAAAGGTAAGGTGTTCTGATATTCTCATTTCTTTAAGAATTTTCCAGTTTGTTATGAACCACACAGGCAAGGCTTTACTGTAGTCAATGAAAAAAAGTAGACTAGGTTAGGAACACTACTGGATTAGCCTAGAATATCTTATACCACCAGAAAGTAAGAAAATACCCAAAAAAAGAATGATGAGGACATGTTAAAAGGACAGAGAAGTCAATTTTAAAAAGCTTTCACTGGCCAGATCTGGGACAGTTTGAACAACAAAATAAATAATGAGAGTAGAACAAGATAGACAAGACAGAACAGAATAAGATAAATATCCCAGAATCCATAACAGTGTAAAATACTTTTATGAATAAACATATAATTGGAGAAGAACAGAAAACTCTGACTAGAATTTCAATTAAAGATGTAGAAAATTCATCAGTACCATCTTGGGGTGGAATGAGGAAGGAGGTTTAAGAGGGAGGGGATATATGTGTACCTATGGCTGATTCATGTTGATGTACGGCAGAAATCATCACAATATTGTAATTATCCTCCAATTAAAAATAAGATGAAAATTTTTTTAAATGTAGGAGAATTGATGGAAATTTGAAAAAAATCATTTTCTGACAGACACCACAGTAATAACAGTTACAGGAAAAGGCATCAGTGGATGCTAAAATTAATGGGTCAAAATGTTTTGGGAATCAGAATGCTTTGTTCTTCACAATATAGCTATTAATTACAAAGGTAACAGTAGAGTGGAGAAGGCTGGCAGACACCACTTTAACCAAATGATCAAAGTTAACATCACCAGTAACGAGTCATATTGACATCATGTGCAACCTGATATGATGCACTGAGATCCACACAACGCATCACAGGATTCTATAAGCAGCTGACCAGTGCTCTTTAAAAGTGTCAAAGTCATTCAAGACAATAATAATAATGCACACCTGTTCTAAATTTCTGAGGTCTAAAGAGACGTGATACATAAATGTAGTGCGTAGTCTTGGATTAGGTCCTAGACCAGCGAAGGAAAAACAGTGAAGTGAATGAGGTCTATATATTAATTAATAGCATTGTACCAATGTTAATTTCCTGATTTTGATTGATGTACTAAGGTTACACAAAATGGTAACATTTGGGAAATACGGGTAGAGAGTCTATGATAACTCTATATACTGTCTTTGCAACTTGTTTGGTAAGCCAGATTATTTCAAAATGAGAAGCTTAATTTGTTTTAACAGGATAAGTTAGGAGCAGTGCCTTTCTGTTAAGCTACCCTGAAATTTCATCATGGCTAAGTTTTTCTCTGATGTTGTTCATTTTCTCCATTGACTCACTTTCTCCTGGGGCTATACCTCTTAGAGTCTCCTATAGTAGATAGAGAGGGGCTGGCCATGTCATGGTGTGGGGTAAGGGAAAGGACCAGGCTGCAGGGTCAGTGCTTCTCATGAAGCCTGTTGCCTATCAGTTATTTCCAGCCATTCTCCTCATCCCTACCTTCAGGCCCTTTTAGACGTTTCAACCCAAAGCTGTCTAGGGGCGCCACAGCACAAATCAGTTTGCTTCTCATCAGCCATCTCTCTGAAGGCAGTTCAGCTCCAAGGTTTTCTGGTCTGCAGTTATCACTCATCCATTCACTTTCCATCGTTTTGCTTTCTGTAATCTCCTCTCCCATTCTCTGTGTCCATATGGTTTATTCCTTTAAATTTCTAGACTGTCATTTTAGAGACATTTCCATGGGAAGCAAAAGTTAATACATGTTTTTAATTTCTGGGCTTTATTGGAAGTCCTCGAAATGTTTTATGCCAGTTTCTGAACCTGTTCCTCTGATCCTCATGCAAAATGGATTTGGGTTGACACGGCGACTTTCAGAATTCCTGAGATAAATGAAAATTAGGTGCCTCTTTTGGACCCTGGCAACCCTGAGATATTGGTATTTTAAAAGGCCTTCTTTCTATTTGTGTGATATAGACCAATGTAGGCTTTCACGTAGCAAACAGTGTCTAATATATTCAGACGATAGACCTGAAGGTGCATCGTAGGAATCATTTTCTTCTGAGGTTTGGCATACACCAAGTCACTTGACTGAGACTTGAGGTGCAGCCACTCTGGGCCAGGAGGAAGTAAGAAGTGGAGAAGGAAGAGAAAGTGATGAAGAGCAAGTGCTTTGGAGCCATGGCGATCAGGATTCAAATTCTCTTTCAACCATTTGCTTGCTGCATAATCTTGAGTAAGTTACTTCTCTCTTAATATCTTGAAGTTATTCACATATAAAATGGATATAAAACTACTTGTTTCCATCGGTTCATTGTGAAGATTTAATGTTATAATGTATATAACATAAATGGTACCTAATATTATTACTATAGCCTATTAAAAGAGTTTATCTATTGGCTTCCAAAGATGACAGAAGCAGATAGTAGGAAAAAAAATAGTCTTGTGCTTATTCAAAAGCTAGGCTATGGTTATCTTGCTGCTTGGAACTGAGCAGAAAGCATGAACCTATTGCTACGCTCTCGTAAATTCTCTGATTTGGTTTTGATGTCTGAGCCATTCAAGCAACAGAAGTCACCTTCCCCTCCGTGTTCTGACCTGCCAGTGATGCTGCTGTCTCCGTAGCAAACCAGAGACCTGTCAGGTCAGGCTTCTTGCTAAAAAGCTTCATTTTTGTTCTCCTTTGGAGTTCGTCCAGCAAAGACGATTCTTGCCTTGTTCCCCTGGAGGTTAAAGCCCATGCATATCTTTGTTGCAAAGTTCTGACACCTGACCCAAGGCCTTCCTGCTACTCCAGGTGGGAAATCATGCCTGAAGAAAGCAGTTGAATATCTGGTCTGGGAAACCACTTCTGAGTGGGGGCAATTAGAGGCAATCGGAAGGTTGTCTAAGGTCTTGGATGGAGAGATTGCTTTCTTCCTTGTCTTTTCCTTCTTGTAGTTCCTAGAAGGTGAGGGTCATGAACCTCATCTTGTGCAGGGCTCTCCTGGATCACTCAGAGTTTGGGAATTGGTGGGAATCTGCTTTGAACTTTAGTGGGTTCCCTCCAGGGAAGTTATAAGAGCCCATCTCATTGCTGCCAAGAGAGCTGCTGTTATAACAATAAGAAAGAGCAGCTGTTGCCTCCAGGACTGTTGTTCCAGAAACTCATAACAGTACGAGCTTTGATTTTAATATTCTTTGACAGGGGGGCTTGGAGAAGACATTTTATAGCTGGCAAATGTTTTTAATCATAGCAGGGTGTGTGTTCACCAAGGAGCCCTGCAGAAATCAAGGGGGATGCTGAGTATGACCGGAAGCCTTGCAATTTCTTTGTGATAGAAAATATGCAACAAAGAGAAGAGGAAGATGTGGGGCTGAAGAAGTGATGGTTGTTGTCTAAAAAGGCAGAAGAGTCCAAATAACTTTTCAAAAAGTATATCCTGAGAATTGATTGTTTTTACTCATATATAAACCAAAATTTAAAATACACACTCTCCTTTCTATCCCACGGATAAAACTTCTTCAAGGAAACTAAAGGCCTAATCATAGCAACTGGGTGACTAGCACAATTTTGCCTCTTGCGGGTATTACTTCTTAGATTATAAGTGAAAAATTTTGCAGTCTACTAAGGAGTGCTGTTTTCACGTCATAGAAGGTGATTTTGGCACAAGTGGAGGCAAAGTCTGTGTGTGCAGCTTAAGTAAAGAATTTGGGCTTTGGGCTTTATGGTTTCAACATGTCTTGTCAGAGTTCTTTCACTAATACCCAACCTCTGGGTAAGGGTCATCAAATGGTTCAATGCATTTGAGAAAGAATCTGACCCTGCTGCCCTTAGATGAATTTGAAAACTCAAATACAATAAGAGAAAGATCTTGGTAAGTCAGATGAATCCATCTTCACTGACTGTAACATTAGCCAGTTCCAAAAGGAAATGAATCTAATAAGCATCTGAAGTAAAGAGACAGCCTTGTAAAATTTAAGATGTAAGATGTTATTTTAAAAATCAAGATCCAAAGTAGTGTGAGGAAGCATTAATGAAGCTAGCTGGCTGTCCATGTGGTAGCCTCTAGTGAGGACATCATAATGCAGCGTCTGAGTTCTTGGCCTTGATGTTTGGAACCCACTTGTGTCAGTACATTAAGTGCTGCTCTAGATCCAGAGTATGGAAGGACATTTTCCAAACTTAGAAGACATTAGCTTATAAACGTATTAATGTAGGACTTCTGGTAATCGGGTACTTCTTACATCTGCTTATCTGGATGGTTCCCAGTGTCTTCCCTGAAGATCTTAAGGGATCTTCCAAGAGATCTTCCAAGATCTCTCCTTGGAAAACTCACAGTCAGAGAAAGGATCACCTCCTCTCACAGCGCCCGCTCTGGAGGAATCTGAAAAGTTGCCCTCGTTGTCCCAGGAAAAGATACTTTTCTAGCAACCAGAAAGCACCACTTGGTCAGATTAGTGGTTAGACCTATTTTTAAACCCTGACCAGGATGTTTCTGTTTCTCTCCTGTCTCTAGATTGCAGGTGGAGCTTTCTATTGCCTTTTTCATTAGCATGTCACAATTTTCCCAACTGTAGCTTATCTCCATAAACTAAAGTCCCTTTGAGATTAGTAGTTTCCTGTGGAAATACAGAAGAGTCCTGGGGCCCTCGGCAGGATTTGGGAGACACTCCAGTCTTAGCTGTAATATGTTTTCCAAACATCTCTGTGGATGAATGACTTACAGGGGATGAATATCTGGGGGACTAATTCCATTCATTTCATATTGATTTTTGCCATTTCTAGTTTTCAAAGATGTCATTTTCTGACTTTATTTCTAAATCCTAGTGCTAACCTTAGGGACCTCTCTGACTATGCAAAAGAATTATTTTGTAGCACATTTCCTGGGTCATCAGGAACACCAACTTGTATAGTTCTCCATCACGTTGCAAACGTACAAAATCAGTAAGAAGGAATAAAACAATTCCATGGCTTTCCTTTCAGCTTGATTCATAGAAGTGCAGCCTTTCAAGATCCTTCTTTTCTGGCTTAACTTGGGGTTCCAGGGGAATCTTTGGGATGTCTCATAAATCAGTCTATGACAGACTTGATATCATCACAGTGAAGCATCTAACCATCCCAGTGAATCAGGGGCCTGAAGTTATGTGACCACCGCCATTGGGCCATTGCCTGTACACTTCTATCTGGAGACTCCACAGACTCTCTGAAAAGCTTCAGTGGGTCTTTTCTGTGGGCAGGTAGTGGCCTGAGAAGTGAACTATGGAGATGGACCAGGACCTGATAAGAATATTGCAAGTGAGCTGGACACTTGTGGCTTTACCATTTCATAAGAGCTACACTGAGATGCACATACTTAACCTACAAGTGTGTAAAAAGGAAAACACCAACATCCCAGAAGAGGAAGTCTCAACCTTCTTGAACCCCTCCCTTCGGTAAGGGCAGTGTCTGCCTCTGTTATATCAATATTTAGGAAAATCATTCTGCTTCCTGGAAAAAGCCCAAGAATTTTGACTTTAAGCCCCATGTAAGAATTTGATCCAGGATATTACAAAACTTTTAAGAAAAAGCTTTTTGTACATCTTTTACTGCTTTTCTGAATTGTTCAAGGTTGATATAAAAATTCACTTTGATTCTTGCTTAGGGAAAAATTGTTCTGTGGGAACTTAAAAAAAAAATCTTTTTTAAAAAAACAGTTTTAGGTTTACCCGTCTCTTAGATTCATCTTGGTTCTGATGGTTTGATAGTCTTGGTTGTGATAGTTTGTTTTTTGGTGACCACGGCATTTTTGAGGAGTACTAGCCAGGCTTTGTGTGTGTGTGTCTATCTCTCTCTTTTTTTTAATGGAAATATAATTGATTTACAAAATTGTGCCAATCCCTGCTGTATAGCAAAGTGACTCAGCTATACACATATAAACATTCTTTTTTTTTCATATTCTTTTCCATGATGGTTTATTATAGGATATTGAATATAGTTCCCTGTGCTATACGGTGGGAACTTGCTGTGTATCATAGTTTGCATGCTGCTGCTGCTAAGTCGCTTCAGCATGAGGCCCCTCTATTGGAATTTGTCTGATGGTTTTCTCAAGATGAGCCTGGGGTTGTGGATTTTGAGGAGGAAGATCAGTGAGGCAAACAATCATTTTTTCCCCATTGTATTAGGGTTGCTTGCTATCGACATGATTTATGACTGTTGATGTTGACCTTGATCAAAGAACTGAGACGAGTTTGTCAGTTTTCTCCACTGTGAAGCTGCTTGTTTTTATTTCTGTTTTCACACTGTGCTCTTTGGAAGGAAGTCACTGTGCGCAGCCACACTGCAGGATGGGGAGTTAGGCTCTCCTTTGAGGGCAGAAAATCTATGTAAATTATTTGGAATTATTCTGCATGAAAGATTTATCTTGTCTCCTCTCCCCATTTATTAGTGTATTCAATAACTTATTGAATAAATAATACAATAATTTATTTGTATTAGTATGGGCTCATATATATTTATTTTGCATTTGGATTATACTCCAATAATACTTATTTTATTTTTTGCTTAAATTATTCCAGTATTAGCCATTTGAGAGTTCTGCCAGTTGATTCCTATGCTCCTCTGTCATACCTGTCAATATGGGTGATTTTATTTTACTTTATTAGTGCTTTCTTACTTGCTGGAATTACAAGATCCTTCAGGCTCATTGTGTATATTTCTTGCTCTAGTACTCAAACCAGTCATTTCTTCAAGGATCCCTGATTCCTTTTATTGGAGACTAGTATTAGAAGTAAAGATCTGGGTACTATTTGTGCTCCTTGTTACTGGAACATCATTTCTTCTAGTTCTCTAAGAAATAGACATGTGTGTGTATACATGTGTGCAAATATTTTTTTATGTAACCATCTGTATCTGTATTAAGCTAAACACGAGTTCCTATTGATGCTTCAGACTCTAATCCATTACCACATGGATTACTTTAGCTCCTCCCCTTACTTATCTGTAAATTCCCGCTCCAACAGTGAGATTCCTGGCTCTGCAGGAAATGTTTATGCAGACAAATCAATGTTAACATTTTGGTAGAAAATTTTTAGACATCTCTCTCTTTGTCTCTGTCCATGTTCCTGCCTTTTTGCTTTGTGTGTGTGTGTGTGTGTGTGTGTGTGCCAGTCATGTCTGACTTCTTACGGGCCCCTGGACTGTAGCCCACCAGGCTCCTCTGTCCATGGAATTTTCTAGGCAAGAATACTGGAATGGTTGCCATTTACTCCTCCAGGGGATTTTCCCCATCCAGGGACTGAACTCTCTTTCATCTCCTGCATTGACAGGCAGATTCTTTACCACTGTGCCACCTGGGAAGCCCTTTTCTGCTATATATATGAATGAATATAGTACATATATTAAATATGTATATTTATTTTCATATAAGTGGTACATATCTTACCTGTTACCTCAAAATGTATTTTTTGCCTACATGTCAGCAACATCTTATCATGCTAATAAATTCTGATGTACAACTTTGCTTTTAACTGTATGTATTCCACAAATTACTAGCCCCTTATTCATGAATGCTCTGGTTGTTCCCAAATTGGTCAGTGTTACAAACAGTGCTATCATGCAAAATCCTTCTGCACATTATCTCTATAGGAAATATTCTTACAAGTGCAATTTATCCTATGGGGATAAGATTCTTTAAATTTTTCAAAGCTCTTTTGGGACTATATAATTGCATTTAGACTGAACTTCCAGGAGTGAACCCCCTCCCTGAATCTGATGGTTTGTTCGGGGGCTTGGTGAGCACAGAGGGACTATAGTGGAGACATGGGTCTGTTTCCACCTTCACAATGGAAATGATGCCTTCTCCCCTACTGGCTGCCTTGGACATCACTGCCCTGAAATTCAGCCAGCATCTGGGCCTGGGGCATTGAACTTGATCGTCCTCTGGCCTGGTCTGGCCTCACCCAGGTGCCAGCTGCTGAAGTCTCTTGTGAGCTGTGGCCTCCCCTGTTCCCCACGCGTGTGCGTGCTCGGTTGCTCAGTTGTGTCCGACTCTCTGTGACCCCATGGACTGTAGCCCACCAGTTTCCTCTGCCCATGGGATTCTCCAGGCAAGAATGCTGGAGTGGGTTGTCATGCCCTCATCTAGGGAATCTTCCTGATCCAGGGATCGAACCCCCATCTCTTACGCCTGCATTGGCAGGTAGGTTCTTACCACTAGTACCACTTGGGAAGCCCTGTCCTAATTGAGTGTGCCACCTCCCCCCTACACCCCCAGAATTTCTGTCCATTCTACCACCGTGTCCTAATTAAGCGCTGGAAGCTCTGAGTGTGTCAGCTCCTGCTTTATCCCCAGAGTGTCATTAACACATGTCTCTAAGCATCTGGGATGGGTGAGCCAATTTGAAGATCAAGCAAGAAAGAAGAGAAATTAGATTAAATCTTTGCTCAAAACTTGGAACTAAACCCAGGGCAAGACCTACTAGAAAGTGCCAGGGAGAGACTATGTCTGACACCCTGGTGTGCTGATACTACTATTCTCTGTGCCCTGTCAGCTGCTCAGCTGCTTGCTGAAAGGGCAGAGAGACCTTTCTTATTAAAGGAGTTTTCATTAAAGAAACTCCTAGAAGACTTTGAGGAAATGGTGAAATGACAGGCAGTGGGGCTGGGGACCCCTCCTGAACTCATTTATTTCCCTCACTCTTCTGTTGTGAGGATTGGAGAAGATCATGTAGAGTATTTGGCATGTAAACATTCAGTAAATAATAGCAGCTGAAAGTAGCTAATATTTATTGAGGACTTGCGCACCAGGCACTAGGTTAGGTATTTTACATATGCTAACTGATTTTACCCCCATGACCACACTGTTATTTTTCCTCAGTTTTACAGATGAGGAAAATTGGATGTTACTGTTTTCTCAGGTTTACTGATGAAGAAAATGAGGCACAACAAGATAAAGCAATCGGCCCAAGGTCACACAGATAGTTAGGGGAAGGAAGGGGGTTCAAGATTAGGCATCCATCTCCAGAGCCAGGGCTGGTTCTCACAAAACAATGTTTCCTAGTGAAGTGCAGGCTGCCTTTGAATTCTACAGTAGACACTGTGAAATGCCTTCTCAACATCCATTTTCTCCTTTTTCTTACTTATTGAACCCCATTATTTTTGCAGAGTCATGATAGCCCAACTGAAAATAAACACCACCCAGACTCCCTGGCAGGCAGGGGGGACATGTAACACAGTCCTGGCCACTGAGATGTAAGCCAGTGGGACAGGTTCGGCTGGCACTCCCCTCCCCCATTTACTGCCTGATCACAGTCGTGATGCATGGAAGCATCTAGAAGCCTTCTTGTGAACAAAAGGATGAAAGCCACATGCCAAGAAGAAAGACAGGGGAAGCCTGGGATGTCAACAGCATTGTGAAACCAGCCAGCAGTCCTGGAGTGCTTGCATCTGATCCTTCAGGGAAACTCATCCCCTTTGTAGTGAAGCCACTCTATGTCTGGTTTCTGCTGTCTGCAGTTGAAAGGAATCATAGCACAAAATCCCAGCTCTAATGGAAGGTCCCTCAGGGGAGGGGCGTTTGTGCGGTAGATCCCATCAAGCTCAGAACCTCAGTTTACTTAGTCTCATTTATCACATTACACCCCACAATATCTGGAAAGGCAGATATCCAGATGACCAGCAAGAAAGAAAGGGAGAGGAAGTAAGGAAGGCGGGAAGAAGGGGAGAGAGGGAGGAAAAGAGGGAGAAAGGGAAGAACAAAGAAGGGAGGAGAGGGGCAGGAGGGGCATTACAGCCAGGTGATCATGAGCACCCACAGTGCAGAGGACGGTACAGAACGGGACTTGTCTCTGAGAGTTTCGTGTTCCTCTGGCCTTGTTCCCATTTCCTTTTCTCTAGGCCTTTTCTGCCTTCCGGTTTCATAGAGTTTTTCTGAGTTAGTTTGTAAAGCGTTTAGAATAGACCTCTCTAAACTGAGGTCAGTTTTGTCCCTGAAGAGAATTGGGCAGTGTCTGGAGATGTTTTTGACTGTCACACCTGGTAAGGGGTGCTACTGGTATTTACCTAGTGGGCAGAGGCCAGGGATGCAGCTAGACATCCTACAAGGCACAGGACAGCCTCATAACAAAGAATTATCAACCCCTAATGTTACTAATGATATGGATGAGAAACCCTGGTTTAAAACAATTCCTTGCTCATGATAAGTGTTTTATGAGTTACTGTGATTTTGACATGTTATGTTAAAGATTCCCTCTCCACTCAGAGTGAAGATAGATAAGAATAACAGGGAGAAAGGGGACCCGCATCTCTGTTCTGCACATACATGAAAGGTATCATAATGAAAACTTTTAGGAGGGTTGCAGGTGTTCAAGATGGTATCTTTAAAATGTTTAGCCTAGTGCCTGGCATGTAGTAGGTGCTCAGTAAATGAGAGACTTTAAGACTATCCCACCTTTGTCATTAATCACAGTGAAGATTGTTAATCTTTTTTGTGAATTAGGATTGCTTTGCATTTCCCCTAAAGCCTTTTGGTAAGAGAATAAAAGATGTGTGTGAATGGGGGTACATGCTGGAGATAAGAGTATTGAGTTAAGCATTGGGCGAGGGTGTCACTGAATTCTTCTCTACTGAGAATGCTGCCATTCGGTAGGAGGAGCTGGCAGGCTTAGTCTCTGTGCTTGCCTGGAAGTCAGCCATCCTGAGCCCTGCTGGAGGTCCACTCACCCCACCCAGAGGATTCCCCAGTGTTCTGGCTTCCACAGCAGGAAAAAAAAAAAAAAAACAACCCTAATTTATGATGACTAAAATGGATTTGGACTGTTCCCTCTTCTTTCTACCTGCCAATGAGACTTAGGCTCACTTCTTTTCCTTCTCATCTGATTTGTAAGTGCGGGACAGTGGTGATACCTTACCTAACAGGTCTAGGAGACAGGGCATGTGACATCCTTGTGATTCTGAGCTGCACAGAACTCAAGTGGTGGCTACAGGAGCCCATCTTGTGAGATTCGTGGGTGGAGACATCAGAGATCAGCTCAGATCCGGCTTAAGGCTGTTTCCCCATTGCAGATTTTAGATTCCAATGCAATTGCTATCCAACTGGTTGTACTTTTGCATAGTCTATAATAAAGGTCCCAGTACTAGGAATTCCACAACTAAGATCTTTAAAGATGGAGTGAATTGGAAGCCTTATACATTGCTGTTGGGAATGTAAAATGGTACATCTGCTGAGGAAAATATATTGGCAGTTCCTCAAAAAATGTTAAACATTTGACAAATCAATTTCACTCCCAACTGCATACCCAAGAGAAATGAAAACATATGTTCACATAAGCACTTGTACACAAATCTTCAGAGCAGCCAAATATTCATAATAACTAAAAAGTGGAAACAACCTAAATGTTCAGCAACTGATGAATGGATAAACATGTGTGATGGATCCATACAATGGAATATTATTCAGCTATGAAAAGGAATGAAGAACTGATGTGAAGAACTGACTCATTTGAAAAGACCCTGATGCTGGGGAAGACTGAAGGTGGGGCAAGAAGGGGATGAGAAGGGTGAGATGGTTGGATGGCATCACTAATTCAATGGACATGAGTTTGGGTAAACTCCGGGAGTTGGTGATGGACATGGGGGCCTGGAGTGCTGCAGTCCATGGGGTTGTGAAGAGTTGGACACGACTAACTGACTGAACAGAACTGAAAACATCACACTAGGTAAATGAAGCCAGATGCAAAAGACCACATATTATGTGATTCAATTTATATGAAATAGAACAGGCAAATCCATGTGTGAGTGCTTAGTTACTCAGTTGTGTCTCTTTGTGACCCCATGGACTGCAACTCTCCAGGCTCCTCTGTCCATGGGAATTTCCAGGCAAGAATACTGAAGTGGGTTGCCATTTCCTCCTCCAGGGGATCTTCCCTACCCAGGATCGAATCCATGTCTCTTGTGTCTTCTGCACTGACACGTGGATTCTTTGCTACTGAGCCACTGGGAGGCCCAGACAAATTCATAGACAGTAAGTAGATAGTGGCTGCCAGGGTTGGGCGAAGGGAAGAATGGAAATGATTGCTTAATGGATATGTAGTTTCCTTTAGAGTGGTGAACAGGTCCTGGAATTAGTGGCAATAGTTACAAAATATTGTGAATGTACTAAAAGTCACTAAGTTTTACACTTTAAAAATAGTCACAATGGTGAATTTGATGTTATATGAATTTTACCTCAATTTTTTAACAAGTGAACGAAGTCAGTTTTCAGCTTACTGGTGAAGCAGTAATGTTTCTTTTCTTTCCTTTCTTTAAAAAAATATTTTTTAAAAAATTGAGGTTTAATTGACATTTAACATTATGTTAGTTTTCGATATAAAACAAAATGACTAAATATTTTTATATATTGGAAAATCACCACAATAAGTCTAGTTAACATCAATCATCATACATAATTACCAAAAAAAGTGTTTTTTCTTGTAGAGTGATGTTTCTGATGTCCTTGTATCCTGGCTTTTGTAAACCCTGAAGTCTGGAAATCCTTGGTATAGTTTAAGACACTCTTTCAGGAGCAGACAGTATGCAAATCTCTAGTCTCAGGAGCAGGCAGTAACTCCTCTCCCATGATATTTTTAAAGATATTTGTATTTTTATATTGAATCTGCTATTCTGATGGATTTAAGTGTCTGTGCTCATTGGCCCCCTTGACCAGGAAGCCCAGGACTTGTCTCTGGTGGGGTTCCACCACATCCCCTGAGTTGTCTGCAGCCTCTCCCAGCCCCAGGAGAGAACCATTCCCAGCTTATACATTCCATGGACACTTGTTCAGACTTTTGTATCAGGTTCTGTCCTGAGCCTGAGCATCTGAAGATAAACATAGCAGAGTCCCTGCGCTCAAAGAGCTGGGAGGAGAGGCAGAAAGGTGACCGAGCAAGTACAACACTAATGTGATGCAGGAGATGTGCACAGATGAAAGGGCTCAAAGGGAGCCCTGGGTCTGGAGGGATAAGTAAGAGTTAATCAGGGAGACTGGGCAAAGAAAGAGACAGGCTTTTCAAAGTCTTGAGTGTGTGAAAGAGCCTGAAATCTTGAGGCAAAGAATTGAAAATGGGGCAGGTGGGAGGGTGGGGGCGTTGGTGAGTAAATGAGCAGATCAAGTTGAATAGCTAGGAAGGGGCAAGGCTTGGAATGCCTTGTTCACCAGCCTGAGTTTGGAATTTATCCTAATAGCAGAGGGAAAATGCTCGAGCATTTTAAGAAGGGAATTTCTATCATCAGATTTGCATTTGGAGTGGGGGATCATACTGGGAGCAAAACAGAAGCTGGATTAAAGAGAGAGTTGTAGTGGAGGCTGGCCGGGAGGCTACGGCAACTATCCATGTGAGAGATAACGGAGCCAGAGGAAGGCCATCGGCGGCGGGAATGGGGGAGGCAAGGACAGAGCAGACTGAGCTAAGTGCAGCGGAGCTCTGGCTGGTACAGTGCCTGTGTGCTAAGTCGCTTCAGTCGTGTTCGACTCTTTGCGACCCCGTGGCTGGTAGCCAGCCAGGTTCCTCTATCCGTGGGATTCTCCAGGCACAAATACTTGAGTGGGTTGCCATTTCCTTCTCCAGGGGATCTTCCCGACCCAGGGATTGAACCAGCCTCTCTTACATCTCCTACACTGGCTCGTGGGTTCTTTACCACTAGCATCACCTGGGAAGCCAGGCTGGTGCAGTCGGGTGAGGGTAATATACTAGGAAGAGAGAGCAGTCCTGGGAGGCTCTCAGATCTCTGGCTTGGGTAGGAGTCATGATGTGGGAAGGAACCTAGAAGAGGAGCAGATTTGGAAGAAAGATGACAAGATGAGTTTGGAGTGGACGAGCCTGAGAGCCTGGGGCATGTCCAAGAGGAAATGTTAAGTAGGCCGCAGAGTGGGGGTGGCGCTCAGAATAGAAGGTTAGGTGGCTTCTCCCTGCGGGTCCCTGCTTGTGTGTCCCAGGAGATGGGTTTGAGGACCCGTGACCTGGAAGCTGCTGGTGACTGGTCCTGTCGAGGGTATTCTGGTGTAGACTCTTTATCCCCGTTGGCATGTGATTTCATGCTTTTCACTTCTCCCTTTAAATGGAAATGCAGAAAATGA
The DNA here is from genome assembly GCF_054371585.1 of Giraffa tippelskirchi. Taxonomy (NCBI): domain Eukaryota; kingdom Metazoa; phylum Chordata; class Mammalia; order Artiodactyla; family Giraffidae; genus Giraffa; species Giraffa tippelskirchi. Next base: position 138,420,344 of record NC_137281.1, on the reverse strand, counting down.
TCTTCGCCCTCCAGTGGGGATTGAGATTTCTTTTTCCTCTCTCAGCTCTGACACCTGCTACTGTTTCACTTGCTATTAAAGGTCTGTGTGACGGGGTGGCATGCTTCAAGCAGTGCTAAATGGGTGTGTGGGAGGGGCTGGAGCAGTGTCAGGAAAGATGTTAGAATGTGAGTCACAGCCACAGGGAACAGAGACCCACAGGCTGGGGTGAGGGAGCCAGAGTGAGGATTTCTGAGTCAGCACCCATGGCATGTGCCCCATGATAAAGGCGCCACCCCCCTGGCTGGTCTAGAAGGCTCTGAAGCCCTTGCCAGGCCTCCTTCCTACCTCTCCCCTACTCCAGTCCACCTGCTGGGTGTGACCTTGTCTAAAGGTCACAGAATTCATACAAGGTGGATTCAGAGTCAGGTCGTGGATGTGGAGTAGGTGCTCTTTGTCTCTCTACCACAGTGCCTCTGCCACCATGAGGAACCATCCCACCACTGTGATAGTCATTCAGCCGTGTCCTGCCACGCTCCTCTATCCATGGAATTCTCCAGGCAAGAATACTGGGGTGGGTTGCCATTCCCCTCTCCAGGGGATCTTCCCAACCTAGGGATGGAACCCAGGTCTTCTGCACTGCAGGCAGATTCTTTATCATCTGAATCACCAGGGGGAGTTTTGAAAAATGGTTGTCAACTCCCTAGTTACGACAGAAAATATTCCCATCATCGTCAGGGGAAGAACAAAGGGCCAGCCACCTGATGACCAACCCAACCCAACCCTACCCAGCTCCATCCATGAGTGACTCCAGCCACCAGGAGAGAGATATTAGAGTGGGGGTGTTCTAGGTGGCCCCTTCCCCTGCCTTCACTGGGAGCCTGCACCCCCTGGGTTTTCTCTTCCTCTTCAGCCCTGCTCAGGCCGATGAGGGGAGAGCCACCTTCCAGTCTTGGCTTGTTTGCCTATTTATTCCCTTTCAAACAAATCCGGCCTTGTGGTATTGTTGCTATAATGGGAAAGAGGTTCATCTATTTCCAATTCTGCAATGTGGACAGACTTTCAAAGAGTCTGTGTGCTTTTGGTTCACATATTAATCTGCTTCCTGCCACAGCTCCAAATACCTTCTGCTCCTAAATGTGGGCCATTTTACTTGAGGGGTGGAGACGGGTGGGGAGGTATTATTTCCATAGTTACATTTTCAAACGGGGCAAGGTTAACATAACTTGTCCTGTCTCGAGACAATACCTTGAAGGGATTTGGACGAGATAAAAATCCAAGTCCTTTATCCTTGAGAATGCTTTGCTCTGCAGAGCTGATAAGTAGCATATGTATTTGTGTGTGTGCTTGCGAGCACGCATGCCTGCATGCTAAAGCTGTTGCGATCCTCAGCTACCCTCCTTGAGGCAGCTGCGCTTCCTCGCTGGAGAGATGAACATCCTCAGTGATGCTCAAGGCTTCCTTTTTATCTGGGGACACCACAGGTTTTCAGAAGACCAAGTCCAGCAGTAGGAGATCCTTCCCTGACTCTTGAGGCCTGTCACAGGCACATTTTTCAACATCTTCCTGTTTACATTTTTCAACATCTTCCTGCTTCCCCCAAAGAACTCCAGGCTAAGACCCTGCTGTTAATGATCCTACATCACCAGGCTTTTGCTGACATTTAATCTCCCTAATCTGTAGTGCTATGGTGTTATCTCATGTTTAACAAATGGAAAAGCCCCTTTTGGCCTCCATGGGCAGACCAGAGTTCAGCTGTTGGGAGCCAGGAGTGGAATCCCAGAACGGACCCAGGAGTCCAGCAGCCATCTGCCCCCACCCCTTATCTGCTACCCTAACCATGTCCCTCTTGTTTCACTTCCTGCTGAGTTTAAAACGTTAGATTTGCAGCCCAGAAAAGAAGATTTAAATATCCTTAATTCCCTGCGCTGAAACATTGTTCATTAAAACCCTAATGTTCTAATCTTTTCTTAGATTGCATTTCTTGATTTATCTCCCCTCTCCTCAAATGGGAACCTAGTGACTTTCAATTACCATTATCTGAGAGGAGATGTGTTTGTGTGCATAGCCAGGGGCTTGGATGTGCTTATTATTTGCATATAGTTTGTGTGTGTGTGTGTGTATGTGTGCTCTTCCAGGTTTTTCCTTGCCTACGTGATGCTACTTAAAATCCACTGTGTAATCTTCACAGTCTGGGTCTCATTTGCTTGTAGACTTCTGCGTCTTCAGGTCCATGTGTAGCCTGCCCATCTATGTATTATTCATAGACACACCTGCTCTCAAATAAGAAACCAAACAGAGAGTAATTCTTTTTTTTTTTAATTGGAAGAGAAGGAATCACAGCTCTGATTTGTAAACCTGCTGCCCCCTCTACTCATAAGTTATTCTGGAAACATCCCTCAAAAACTCTCTTCTCTGCAATAAGAGGAGGCCTGCCTCCTCTCCAAAGAGGACCCCAAGAGTCCTACTGGGGGGCCTCTGCCCAGAGACACTACTCTATAATCCCTTATGTTACCCAGTTGTGTTCTCTGCCTGTAAGTAATGATTCAGCAGTGAAAGCATGCCTGCATCAGTGGGAGGCATTGCATATCGGTATAAGAAATTTCTAGAATTTGGAAAAGGGAGCACATTGTGTCCTGTGTGAGTCTTAACAAGGTTTGCATTATTCTCAGACTTTAACCTTTGCTATTATTGATTAGTTTTGTTCCTAAAATTAACTTTAAAAATACTTGAAAGGAGTCTTCTGAGTTGAGGATTATCCCTAATCTCTTAGTTGTTTCTTTAGTGTGTATTTACTTTTGAGCTTCTTAGTTGTACTGACTTGAGTAACTCCTCATCCTGTGGTATATTTTTCTCCCAGAATGAACCAGCTGCCATTTTGATTCAGAGCAACATGTCAAATGGATGGCCTGAGTGGCAGAGAAAGCTAGGAAGGCTCTTGACAGGAAGTTGATATTCTGAAGTTAGAAACCTATCAGGATGTTTATGATTCTGTAGTATAGTTTAAGTGGTTGAAAGTATGGCTGCTGGAGTTAGGACAAACTCTACCACATATTGGTTAACTGACTTTGGAGAAGTTATATAATATCTCTAAAGCTAAGCAACCTTATCTGGAGAAAGGGAGAGACGAGGCTGGTGGGAGTGTGTGTGGGGGGTGGTACAGAGAAAGAGACAGAGAGGGAAAGAATAAGAGAGTAAATAAAATGTTACATTTTAACATAAAATATCCTCACTAAGTATTAAGGACTGTATTATTAATACTGAGTTTGTGAACCAAGCTTTAAAAGCATGACACTGTATGGGAGATGGTCTGACATGTAGATGGATGCACAAGACAGTCTGTGTTGAAGGCAGCCATCTCCATGGCAACCACAGTGCCCTCTGCTTAGCAGGTCCCCTGGCAAATCACCCGTTTTGCTTATAGCTCAATGATTCCCTGGACTTCCAGGTGCTTTATAAATAAAGATTAAGGATTTATTCCTTTCAAATAAGAATAGTTTTTATTAGTTTTAACTAAATATATAAGTAATACATGAATATCTTCTCTTTATAAAAAAAATTAAACATTATAGATAAGGTCAAAGTCTTCTTTGACTACCATCTCCAGTCGGCATCTCCACCCCAGAGGTAACTTTCGCCATCAGTTTGATGTGTCTTCTTTTAAACATTTACCATGCATTAAAAAAGACAAAAACACATAGTATCTAAATAGGAAAAAAAATCATATTGCTTTGTGTGCATGGGTGTTTTTATATATGTTTTTATACTGTGTGTCATTCTTCAGCTTGATTATTTTTCACTTAACAATAGGTCTTGAAGAGTTTCCCATGTCAGTACATATAGCACTTTAAAAAGAAATCTGCTGTGTGTATATATATATATATATATATATATGTTTATATATATATGTGTGTGTGTGTGTGTGGTATGGATAAACCACATTTTATTTAGCCATTCTGATGGTTATTTAAGTTATTTCTGACATGTTGCTATTGCAAACAAAGCTGCCACAAACATCCTCAGACCTGTCTTCTGAGCACATGAATAAGGATTTCTCTGGGGAAGATATGGATAAACAGAATCATTGGATCATAGTGTATGAATATTTTTGCTGTAAAAGATAATGCCAAATTACCCTGCAAAATGTGGTCATACCAGCTTACAGTCTTATCTGTAGTGTATGGAAATATCTTTTCTCCTATATCCTTTTTAATTTTTCTAATTTATTAGAAAAAAAAACTCACTCATGTTTGAATTTCCTGACTGCTAGTAAAACTGAGGTTTTTGCCATTCATTTTGGGGCTATTTATATTTCTTTTATATTTATACCTCACATTTTTATTATACAAAAAAATTTGCATTTTTTATATTTGTGTTTCTGTGAATTAGCACTTTGTATCTTCAGAATATTTTTCTATTGAATCGTTTTTCACTTCATTTTTGTTCTGTAGAAGTTCTTTATGTATTCTATATACTAATCCTTTGTTGCAAGTATTTTCTCCTGTTGTCCTTTAACTTTGTTTATGGTGTCTTCTTTTATATAGAAGTTCTTGTTTTTGAGGCAGTCAAATTTATCAGTCTTCTATAAGTTTTGGTTTTTGTAACTTGTTTAGAGATAAGTTTCTATATCAACTCATGGTTTTTGTAACTTGTTTAGAAACAAGTTTCTATATCAACTCATGGAAAAACTTTTCCTGCATGATATTCTAATTTTTTTTTCACATCTGGGTTGGTAATGAGAGGTCTTCTAAGTAAGGTTATCTCCGCTTTTGTATATCTACAGCCCAGTAAGGGTGAGGCCTTGACTGGACAGCACTAGTGACAGACTGCCCTGAGGACTGGAGCAGTCCCAACAGTTGCCAGCAGAGGGCAGTGTCGGAGCGGGTCTGAGTCTCTCTCTCGGGGCCCTCAGGGGTTCGCTGCCTCACCAAAAGGAGTCTTTCAGTTGCTCTGAAATTAGCAAGGGCTTCCCTGGTCAAATTCCCGTGAGGGGAGAGTCAGTCCAGTCAGAGGAAAGACCAGGAGCAAAGTCTGTTGCAGAGTGCGCTGCCCAGGGGGAAAGAAAACAGGGCCAAGGGGAAAGTGTCCTGATGGACTGTGTGTGTTATGACTGCACAGGAGGAGAGAACTGATCAAAGGAAGCCAGGATCACAGAGTGTTTTCTCCAAGGTAAGCATTGATGTCTGCCTATGTCTGGTCCACACACTTGAGATGAAAGCTCAGGTTTTACAGAGGAAATGTTATTTACTGGACAAAACAACAGGCAGGATGGAAACATGCAGTCCCCAAACTTATCCTTTCGATTTCATCAATCATTCAAGCCCTGTCTCCTTTTGGGGAAAAAGAAAGAAAGTCCAGGTGCCAGAGACGCAGCTGACTTTACAGAGGAAACCCAGGAAAGAACAGACAGGGCTGTTGGGTTTAGTTCCCTCTTCATCTCACCCGAGACCCATCTGGGCTAGCAAGTCTGGTTTCCATTGTTGCTTTGTTTAATACCATCCATGTGGGGTTAACAATATCATTATGAAACCCAAGGAGCACTCACAGTGAAATCCCCAGATCTGCATAAACATACTGGCCCACAGACAACTGCAAATCTGAGTCAGTCTCTCCGCTCCCGTGCTAAGTTCTCTCAGCTTGTCCCTATTCATTCACCCTCCACAGTTTCCTACCCTCCTTTGTTCTGAGGAAGCTGCCTGGGTGAAACAAGGCCACATGCTACCTTGATAATCAGTTTCTAGTTTGGATGGACCAATGAGAAGTGCCTGTAAGAAGATAGGACTGAGTATTTCTTCCCCAGGCTCCCTCCCTGCCTGTAGTCAGCAGAGTCTTCATTCCTCTGCAGATTCTGAGTCATCCTATTGTTGGGAAATAAAGAACCACTCTCTTCTTTTTCCCCTTTTATGCCATGGGAGGTTAGAGATTTCTGGAGAGCTTGGCTACTTCACTGCCTTTAACCCCTCTTACACCCTTGGAAATAGTCCCTACATATGGATTGTTCATCCTGAAACAGATCAAATACGCAATTAAATTTTTATCATAGTTTTGGACTCCCTTTTCCACGCAGTCTCCAAGCCCAGTGGTGGCTGCTGCCTGCATGACTTTCCAAGGGACAGAGCAACCAGTCATTGTAAACCTGCCTAAAAGAGCCCACGGGCTAGGTTCATTTTCTACAGTTCTCTAGTGTTTATTTATCACAGACCCCTTCTCCCAGGTTCAAAGAAACATCCCATTGCTATTAATACTCTTCAATTGCATTCTAAACGTTAAAGGCAAACAACCTGGAAGATGAAAGGATCTCAGGAACCAATTCAGATGCCTTGATGGTTTGACTAATTCATTAAGGGATGATTGTAGAAAGTTGCCAGAGATATAAATGCATTTATATGCAGCCCTCCCCTTCAGGGAGAGGACTGCTGGCCTGTAAGCTAAATAGTCACAATAGGCTGGCGCTCCAAGTAGGTGAGTCCATTTGGTTTTCATCTCTTCACCAGATGTACACGACTAAGTGACCTGGTCTCCCAACCCCTCTCTTTTCTTTCTTTCCCCTGCTGGTAAAAGCAAGAATGTACAAAGCCCAAAGATTGCAACAGGACTCTAAATCAACACATTAGATGACTGTGAATAACTGAAAGCTGTTTGGACACCTATTTTAATTAAATACTGTGCTGTGCTTGGTTGCTCAGTCATATCCGACTCTTTGCAACCCCATGGACTATAACCCACCAGGCTCCTCTGTCCATGGAGATTCTCCAGGCAAGAATACTGGAGTGGGTAGCCATGCCCTCCTTAAGGGGATCTTCCCAACCCAGGGATCGAACCCAGGTCTCCTGCATTGCAGATGGATTCTTTACCAGCTGAGCTGTCCGGGAAGCCCTAAATAAACATTAAGTGAGCCTTATTCAGCACAGACTGTCTAATTTCATCACTTGTCCTGTCTGAGTGCACCTCTTCTACATTTGTAACTAATCCACTCTTATTCTTTCCCAGTCCAGCCCTCAGCCCATTTACAGCCGTTGTCCAGTCACCTCAAAGATGCCCTTGGTGCCTGTTCTTCTCTTGGCTGACAAAGCCAGTCTATACCTGAGATCTGGGGGTTTCATCTAAGTGTCTCTCTCTCTCTCTGATCTGCATTCTTTTTCCCACGTCCACTACTAGCACTTGGTCAGAATACCCTGGACAACTTGACTAGCTTCACAGCTGGCTTATGCTCCTGCCATCTGTATTTCCCTGTCCTCAGGGAAGCCAGAGTGAGCTTTACAACACATGAACCTTTCCCAGTATGTTCTGCTCAAAACCCTTCAAAGGCTCTCCATTGCTTTTATAATAAAGACTCAATGAGACTTGATCAGCCTGCATGGCCTGGTCTCTGCCCTCCACTCCCGTGTTATCTAACGCCACACCACCATCTGCCCTGGTCCGGGTCCCTTCCTTGGTTCTTCTTTCTGATCGGTAAGCTTGCCATGCTCTGTCTCATGACTCAGGTCCTTTCCCTCTGTTGCAGTTTTCTCACCATCATTAACTGCCTTTGCCTAGTTAACTCTTTAAGACCCAGACTCAACTACCTTCCCAGGGGAACCTTCCTTGTCCTGACACCAGGCCAGGTTCCCTGTTAAAATCTCCCCTGCCATGTTCACAGGCTCTAAGTATACACTTAATTGAGAGATGGATGCCTGTCTCTTCCACTAGAATGTACACCTTGTGAATTTGGAAGTAGTGTCTGTCTTTGTGTTCATGGCATTGTGTCTGGCATATGAAATAATTTTAAAAAAGACTTGCTGAAGACATGAATGGACACAATCAGGCCTTTTCCTTTAATATCAGTGGCTAGTGTTGACACTTCTCCAGACTGAATACATGGAGTCCTGGGTCTAGAGAGATGTAAGCACGAGAGTGACCAGAGTTGGGGGTAGGCTGGATTGTTTTCTGACAGCCAGCGATTCTCGGATTTGGAGAATGTTCGTATCCTTATTCTGTCTGTATTAGTTATTGGGGGCTTCCTTGGTGGCTCAGACCGTAAAGAATCTGCCTGTAATGCAGGAGACCTGGGTTCCATCCCTGGGTCGGAAAGATCTCCTGGAGAAGGGAATGGCTACCCACTCCAGTATTCTCGCCTGGAGAATTTCATGGACAGAGGAGCCTAGTGGGCTACAGTCCATGGGGTTGCAAAGAGTGTCTGTCTGTGTAGACACTCCCAATCTGCTTCTATCTTGTACTATGGTTGTTTTGCCCATGCCCATCCCCCCATCTCTCCCACCCCCAGGCTGTGACCCCCCCAGAGTCCCTCTTCCTGGTGGCTCGTGTCCCTGTTTATTCTTATGCTGGGAAACCTGGGCCTTCCATTCCCAGGCCTGCTTCTGAGCAGATACAATAAAGCACTTAAAAGCCAGTTGGTCTCCTGGAACTTCTTTCTTCCCGCTCTTATTGGCAATGCAAATGACGGATTAAATTACAAGCAAGAGAGGTTTTGTTCAGAAGCTTGAGTTTTCAGAACCATCCCCAGGGTAATAAAATGGAAAGGGGAAAACTGAACACAAGAGACCTTCCTTCTGTTTTTCCAAGTATCAGCCAAGACTGCAGCCTAACCGACGTATCAGAAGTAAGGGACTCGGAGCTTGGAGAGGTAATTGTCTATACCAGTGGTTTTCAAACTTAGCAAGCATCAGGGTCACTTGGAAGGCTGATTAAACCCAGCTTGCTGGGCCCCACTCCTAGAGTTTCTGATTCAGTGTAACTAGGGTGAAGCCTAAGAATTCTTATTACTAACAAATTCCCAGGTGATGCTGATGCTGCTGGTCTCTGGAGGCCACACCTGGCGAATCACTGGGCTACACTCTACTCCTTCCCCATGTACTCAAATTTAGTGTGTATTCCAGTCATCCAGAATTTTGTTGAAGCACAGACTCTGAGTAAGTTGGAGAGGAGCTCGGTGACCATCCCATGGCAATGAGGGCCACATTCTCAGAAGTAAGCCATCGTCTTCTGGCACCCTGGTCCTCTTTGATAGAGGACTCTTCCTTCCTTTATGCCTTCTTGGGACATCAGGGGATGTTTTGGATGACCTTAAAATGGGGTAGTCCCAGAGAGTGTCACTGTAATCTAAATTTCCCAAGGTCACATTGGCCTGGCCACCAGGAAGCAACATCTGTATGCTGGAGGCAGCTTTTGTCTCAGCTTCAGAAGGAAACCTGGCCTTCCAGGGTAAGAGACCCTTACCCAGAATGTTGATAGGTGTGAAGAGGAAAGACATGGGAGAAATACTACTGGCAGAATTGTGCTGCCAGGTCACACAGGTGGAAAGCGTGCCTGTTGGGAGTCGGGTCTCCCTGAGGCTGTAAAAGGACAGGGAGTCAACGTAGAAAAATAAAGCTTTCCCTTTTATAACATAACTGTGTATTATAGCATACCGTTGTGAAAACATGAGCTCTCGGCTTAGATATGGACCCAAAGCTTTAAATAAAATAGCATTCATAAACTGGTTATCATGGTGCTTGGCACTAAACACCTGGAGTAACAGGCAAATGTGGCCTTGGAGTACAGAATGAAGCAGGGCAAAGGCTAAGAGAGTTCTGCCAAGAGAACACACTGGTCATAGCAAACACCCTCTTCCAACAACACAAGAGAAGACTCTACACATGGACATCACCAGATGGTCAACACGAAAATCAGATTGATTATATCCTTTGCAGCCAAAGATGGAGAAGCTCTATACAGTCAGCAAAAACAAGACTGGGAGCTGACTGTGGTTCAGATCATGAATTCCTTATTACCAAATTCAGACTTAAATTGAAGAAAGTGGAGAAAACCACTAGACCATTCAGATATGACCTAAATCAAATCCCTTATGACTATACAGTGGAAGTGACAAATAGATTTAAGGGACTAGATCTGATAGACAGAGTGCCTGATGAACTATGGACGGAGGTTCATGACATTGTACAGAAGACAGGGAGCAAGACTATCTCCAAGAAAAAGAAATGCAAAAAAGCAAAATGGCTGTTTGAAGAGACCTTACAAATAGCTGTGAAAAGAAGAGAAGCAAAAGGCAAAGGAGAAAAGGAATGATATATCTATTTGAATGCAGAGTTCCAAAGAATAGCAAGGAGAGAAAAGAAAGCCTTCCTCAGTGATCAATGCAAAGAAATAGAGGAAAACAATAGAATGGGAAAGACTAGAGATCTCTTCAAGAAAGTTAGAGATACCAAGGGAATATTTCATGCAAAGATGGGCTCAATAAAGGACAGAAATGGTATGGACCTAACAGAAGCAGAAGATATTAGGAAGAGGTGGCAAGAATACACAGAAGAACTGTACAAAAAAGATCTTCACAACCCAGATAATCACGAAGGTGTGATCACTCCCACTCACCTAGAGCCAGACATTCTGGAATGTGAAGTCAGGTGAGCCATAGGAAACATCACTACTAACAAAGCTAGTAGAGGTGATGGAATTCCAGCTGAGCTATTTCAAATCCTAAAAGATGATGCTGTGAAAGTGCTGCACTCAATATGTCAGCAAATTTGGACAACTCAGCAGTGGCCACAGAACTGGAAAAGGTCAATGTTCATTGCAGTCCCAAAGAAAGGCAATGTCAAAGAATGCTCAAACTACCGCACAATTGCACTCATCTCACACGCTAGTAAATTAATGCTCAAAATTCTCCAAACCAGGCTTCAGCAATACGTGAACCATGAACTTCCAGATGTTCAAGCTGGTTTTAGAAAAGGCAGAGGAACCAGAGATCATATTGCCAACACCCGCTGGATCATCGAAAAAGCAAAAGAGTTCCAGAAAAATATCTATTTCTGCTTTATTGACTATCCCAAAGCCTTTAACTGTGTGGATCACAATATACTGTGGAAAATTCTGAAAGAGATGGGAATACCTGACTACCTGGCATGTCTCTTGTGAAACCTGTATGCAGGTCAGGAAGCAACAGTTAGAACTGGACACGGAACAACAGACAGGTTCCAAATAGGAAAAGGAGCATGTCAAGGCTGTATATTGTCACCCTGCTTATTTAACTTATATGCAGAGTACATCATGAGAAACACTGGGCTAGAAGAAGCACAAACTGGAATCAAGATTGCTGGGAGAAATATCAATAACCTCAGATATGCAGATGGCACCCTTATGGCAGAAAGTAAAGAAGAACTAAAGAGGCTCTTGATGAAAGTGAAAGTGGAGAGTGAAAAAGTTGGCTTAAAGCTCAACATTCAGAAAACTAAGATCATGGCATCTGGTCCCTTCACTTCATGGAAAATAGATGGGGAAACAGTGGAAACAGTGGCTGACTTTATTTTTCTGGGCTCCAAAATCACTGCAGATGGTGACTTCAGCCATGAAATTAAAAGATGCTTACTCCTTGGAAGGAAAGTTATGACCAACCTAGACAGCATATTAAAAAGCAAAGACATTACTTTGTCAACAAAAGTCCGTCTAGTCAAGGCTATGGTTTTTCCAGTAGTCATGTATGGATGTGAGATTTGGACTGTGAAGAAAGCTGAGCACCGAAGAATTGATGCTTTTGAACTGTGGTGTTGGAGAAGACTCTTGAGAGTCCCTTGGACTGCAAGGAGATCCAACCAGTCCATCCTAAAGGAGATCAGTCCTGGTTGTTCATTGGAAGGACTGATGTTGAAGCTGAAACTCCAATACTTGGCCACCTGATGTGAAGAGCTGACTCATTTGAAAAGACCCTGATGCTGGGAAAGATTGAGGGCAGGAGGAGAAGGGGATGACGGAAGATGAGATGGTTGGATGGCATCACTGACCCAATGGACATGGCTTTGGGTGGACTCCGGGAGTTGGTGATGGACAGGGAGGCCTGGCATGCTGCGGTTCATGGGGTCGCAAGGAGTCGGACACGACTGAGCAACTGAACTGAACTGAGATTTCCTATTCTCCACCTTGTTCAATGCCTGGCCCATGAAGCACCTGTTTGTTGAATGGGAGGAAGTAATTACATAAGTTTAGGTAAGTTAGTAGCTTCCCTGGTAGCTTTATGGTAAGGAATTTATGCATGAGACACGGGTTCAATCCCTGGATCGAAAAGATCCCCTGGAGAAGGGAATGGCAACCAGTATTCTTGCCTGGAGAATTCCACTGACAGAGGACTCTGACGGACTACAGTCCATAGAGTCACAAAAGAGCTGGACACAACTTAGTGACCAAACAACAACAGCAAGGTAAATTTGTACATGGGAGAATTTGAGCTTATGCAAATTTTTCAAAGGAAAAGAATTATAGAAACACCTGAATTCTTGAAAGTGAAGACTTTCAGGCCCTGGCTAACTGTGTTCATCTTCTCTGCTTATAAAATCAGTTACTACCAGGTTATTATGAGAAACACTTGACAATGCATATGAAAGTTCTTGGTGAAGAGTAAAGGGTAAATTGAGTATTAGCTACTTTAATAGAGTGGAAAGACTGCCTAGCAGGCCCTTTGGGGTGTGACAGCTTCGGTGCTGATGCTGAGAGTGCAGGTTTCTGACCTTTGGGCTTTGCCTCTGAGGTTGGCTGCTGTGTGCTAGAAAACTCTCTGAGCTTCCCGTGTGCTGTGTGTGCTTAGTCGCTAAGTCGTGTCCAACTCTCTGCGACCCCATGAACTGTAGCCCGCCAGGCTTTTCTGTCCGTGGGGATTCTCCAGGCAAGAATACTGGAGTGAGTTGCCATGCCCTCCTCCAGGGGATCCTCCCAACCCAGGGATCGAACCCAGGTCTCCTGCATTCCAGGCATCTGAAGCCTGAACTTCTTCGTATTATTCACTAAATGGTATCTGAGCCTCTTCAGAAGGCCCAAATACAGGTGGGCAAGCAGGTAAAGCTACCTGAGAAGGGCTCACTTTGTTTGATAAGATAGGGAGCCTGTGAGCCTGGCTGGCAAGGACCAGCACTGAGAGCTCGCTCCCCCACTCTCCGCAGTCTAATGCATCTCATTTATTGTTAATGCTGTTTCCACTGGCTCATTTGCAAATAGCCTGAATAAAACATCAGAGCAGGAAGGGAGGGGCAGCGCTCTGGGTCTTCCATTACCGCCTCTGCCACACTCCTTCCCTCCTTCCCTTTCCTCAGTCCCTTCTCCCTCCATTACTCTGATTAACAGTCTTTATCTAATTGGCTTGTCAGGAAGCAGCCAAATAGGACTCCTGGGCTCTGGCAGGGATGGCGAGGAAAATGACTCAGACAGGCCCAGCATTTGTTTTTGGTTTTGTTTTCCTGGATGGATGGAGGGAAAAAAAAAACAAACACAGAATTTACAACCTTAGAGAGGAGATCTGGGAATAAAGGAGCAGCTCTGCTCCTCCCAGGAAACGGCCTTAGCCCACAGGAGGATGACAGAGTCTGCCTGGAGGGAACCATTCAAGCCCTGTTGGGGGTGAGGGCCCAGGGCCGATGCTGTTATCCTGGGGATGTACAACTGGCTGGAGGCAAACCTATGCATAACCTGAGACAAGTCAGGTTAGGAGGAAAAGCAAGGCCATAAAGGCATATGATGGACAGGACTCCGCCCTCACACACAGTTGCACAGGCAACATAGTTTTATTTTCTCTGGATATGGATGTGTATGTTAGTCATGCAGTGATGTCTGACTCTTTGCGACCCCATCGACTATAGCCCACCAAACTCTTCTGTCTAGTATTCTTGTTCTCCAGGCAAGAATACTAGAGTGGGTAGCCATTCCCTTCTCCAGCGGATCTTCCCAACCTAGGGAACGAATCTGGGTCTCCTTGCACTGCAGGCAGATTCTTTACTGGCTGAACCACAATTCTCAACTACTCTGAGTGTTACAATAACCACTTTCTTGTGTTTCTTTATAGCTTTATCACTATGAAGTACAACCCTTAGAACACTATAATTTAGCCTTGTCAATTTTAAAAATTTTGAGATGTCTTTTAAATCATTTTTTAGCTACAAAGTCCACTTTGTAGATTCCCTCTTATTTTTATAAATTTTCTGTCTAAGAATCTGAGCCTTTTACCCTGTAACGTTTCCCACAGTCTGGATTTTGCTGATTGCATATTCAAGGAACGGTTCAATGTGTTCCTCTGAGCTCTGTATTTCCTGCAAATTGGTAGCTGGATCCAAAGGCTTGATTAGACTTAAGTTTGATCCCCTTGGCAAGACTATAGCTGGTGGTGTGTTTTTCATCAAGAGGCACATAATGTTTGCACGTCTCCCTTTTTGTGGTGTGAGCAGCTGTTGACGTTCAATGCCTGGATCCATTAATTCACTGGGGGTTGCAAATGGTGATATTCTCATTCCACCATTTCTTTTTTCATTTATTAGTTGGAATACTTCCGTGAAGAGATGTTTCCTCATGTTGATGACTTGGTTACCCAGTGGTATAGCTCCTGAAGGAAAGGCAGGACAAATGCTTGATTCTTTGTTTTATTTATCAGTCTTCAAATGCCTTTCCTTCTCCAATAGTGACCAATCAGTTTGTTCAAATAGCCTTAGAAACTCATAGATGTAAACGTATTTGATGGATTTAAATATATTTATGCAACTATTGAAAGTGAAAGTGTTAGTCGCTCAGTCGTATCCGACTCTTTGCAACCGCATGGACTGTAGCCCGCCAGGCTCCTCTGTCCATGGGAATCTCCAGGCAAGAATACTGGAGTGGGTTTCCATTCCCTTCTCCAGGGAATCTTCCTGACCCAGAGATTGAATCCATGTCTCTTGTGTTGCAGGCAGATTCTTTACTGCTGAGCCATCAAAAATGCAAATTCTCTTCCTCAGTTTGTTCTGAGTCCTGTTGACATGACCCTAGTGGTCCTTGATACCCTTCCCTGCTATCCGTTGACAATATGTTTCAGGCTCACCTGATATATCTCCTTTCCCAGACCTGAAATCAGTCTTTCATCCAAACATCTCTGACTGCTTTTAGTGGGATATGGTGCTACAGATGCTTATTGCTACTTTACTACAGTATTAGTCATTGTTTTTAGTCCTTTTAGTGGACAGTGGGATTAACCAGGGAAAAATATTTGTGTACAGTCAATTTTGCTATAATGCTTGTTTTGAAAATGCAAATTTGTTCAAGTACAATTGGTATATTAAGGAGAAACAGAAATATAACACAAATTTCGCATTTGACTGTGGGTGATTTTATACTGGAGAGATATTACAGGAAGGCAGAAAGCTGCACCCAGCTGAACCAACCTGTATAAGAATACATGAAGCAGGAAAAAAAGGAAAAGAAAATCAAGAATAACCTTTTCCACAATCAAAGAGAAAGCACAATCTGTATGCAAAGACTTTAAACAGAAATTGCAAATCCTGCAGAAATGGCACCTTTTATGGCTATGGGTGGCTGGTCTGGTGGTTTCAAACATCACTATGATTTCCAGAATTTTCAGCTGTCAAGTGAGGCTGTAACTGCAGATGAGAAAGAAGCAAAATAATTTCCAGCAGTGATACAGAACTTAACTGGAGAAGAATGCTATACATTGGATAATATTTTCAGTTGTGATGACACAGCTGTGTATTATAAATACTTGCCTTCAAGGGTCTCCATCTCCAAGGCAGAAAAACATGACCTGGGATTTAAGGCTGCAAAAGATCACGTAACTCAGGTGTTTAGCACCAATGCCCAACAGAGGACAATGAGCCAGACACCCATGTCTGATACAATTTACCATCCAATTTCAGGTAAGCCTCCTTCCATTACTTCACAGCAACTAACTAGCCTTCAAATGCCCACTTCCACAAGCAAACTTCAACTCTTTTTCAAGGCAACATGCCATATATTTATTGTGGTATTTATATTATAGAACTGAACTACCATTTTTGCTAAATTTCTATACTTTTAGAAAATGTGTCACTAATGAAATTTTTGAGGGTTATACCCTTATCTGCATTTTTACCATAGCCCTGTGGTCTTTTTTTTTTTTTTTTATAAATTTATTTATTTTAGTTGGGGGCTAATTACTTTACAATATTGTAATAGTTTTTGCCATACATTGACATGAATCAGCCATGGGTTTACATGTGTTCCCCTTCCTGGACCCCCCACCCACCTCCCTCCCCCATCCCATCCCTCTGGGTCATCCCATTGCCCCGGCCCTGAGCCCTTGTCTCATGCATCGAACAAGGAATGGTGTTCTGTTTCACATATGATAATATACATGTTTCAATGCTATTCTCCCAGAACGTCCCACTCTCACCTTCTCCCTCAGAGTCCATAAAATTGTTCTATGCATCTGTGTCTCTTATTCTGTCTCGCATATAAGGTTATCGTTACCATCTTTCAAATTTCATATATATGCATTAGTATACTGTATTGGTGTTTTTCTTTCTGGCTTACTTCACTCTGTATAATGGGCTCCAGTTTCATCCATCTCAGTAGAACGGATTCAAATGTATTTTTTTTAATGGCTGAGTAATATTCCATTGTGTATATGTACCACAGCTTCCTTATCCATTCGTCTGCTGATGGACATCTAGGTTGCTTCCATGTCCTGGCTATTGTAAACAGTGCTGCGATGAACATTGGGGTACATGCATCTCTTTCAATTCTGGTTTCCTCGGTGTATATGCCCAGCAGTGGGATTGCTGGGTCATATGGCAGTTCTATTCCCAGTTTTTTAAGGAATCTCCACACTGTTCTCCATAGTGGCTGTACTAGTTTGCATTCCCACCAACAGTGTAAGAGGGTTCCCTTTTCTCCACACCCTCTCCAGCATTTATTGCTTGTAGACTTTTGGATAGCAGCCATTCTGACTGGCATTTTATTGCCTATTGCGGTGACTTTAGGAATGCATATGTCATATTGTAGCAGAACTGAACACATACATGCACCTACCTCATGCATTCATACTGATACTTCCAATTTAGTTGCAGGACTATAAGGTTTTTACTCACTTAACTTCATCTATAGTACGTCTGTATCTCCTTTCTTCCATGCTAAAAATCCTGGTTCTCAAGGAATTAGGAGATGACAGAATGTGCATAATTACTCATTCACTTCATCCCATCTTATACACACAACAGAATCACAGTACAAAGCCACTACCACCTGTAAAATGACTGAGAATTCTCCCAGAGAAGACCCATGACTGGTCACTTTTCAAGAGTTGGCAAGATACAGACTTCACTGGTAATCCAGTGGTTAAGAATCTGCCTGCCAATGCAAGGGACACGGGTTCAATCCCTGCTCCAGGAAGATTCCCACATGCCTCAAAGCAACAAGGCCTGTGTGCCACAACTACTGAGCCCACTCTCTAGGGCCGGTGAGCTACAATATCAGAAGCCCACGCAATGAGAAGCCCGTGCACTGCATGAAGAGCAGCCCCCGCTCTCTTCAGTTAGAGAAAAACCCGAGCACAGCGATGAAGACCAAGTGCAACCATAAATAAATAAACAAAAATAAAAAACAAAATAAAGAGTCGTCAGGATAAAGACTGCTCTGGGGCCCCTCAAGCCCTCCTCACAGAGCTTCTTGGACTCATTCACCACTATTGCATCGGGCAAACTCCCTCCGGGATTCATCTGCTGTCCACCAAGTCAACCTACCACACTTCTGTCACATTCTTCCTCCCTCCTCAGCTTCCTCGACCACATATACTGGTATCCTGAAGATCTTGAAGCTATTGGTATTTTGACCCCCTGATTCTATGTTGGGGATACCTCTTCATTTAATCTTGTTGTAAGTACTGCTGAAAGATTTTTAATTTTTTGCTATATAGCTAGCTACTCTATTTGTGGGAATTCTGGGAGATTTAAAAACCATGCAGCAGCAGCAAAAACCATGCTGTTTTTACTGTTAAATTCCCAGAATCCTTCCCTAATAACCACTTTCTCATAGTTTGTCTTTGAATATGAACACTTTTAAAATAGACAAATGGATTCAGTTTTTATTCAGTCAAATCTATTCTATCTTCACCCATGGTTTTTGTGCTTAAAAAGTCTTTTGCCATCTTGATGTTAGATAAAAATATTTTTACAATTTCTTATGATACCTTAAGTTTCATTTTGTATGTATACCTGTCTTGTCCGTATCATCCATTTCAAAATTATTTTGTAAAGTGCTATGAGAGGAAGATCTAAGTTAATTATTTTTCTCCTCCAAATCCTTTATTATAGCTCAATTGTAAATATCAAAGTCTATATTAATCTTATCTTTTCTTGTTATGTTTGTTTCTATGATTGTACCAAAAGGCTTATTTGTTTCAGCTTAACATTATATTTTTAATGTCTAGGGCATGTCTCTCCTCACTATTTTGTATAAAAAAATTTTTAGCTGTTTTAATCCACATTATTTCTTAATGAATTCCAGCAGAGGGAAAGTCTAAAGTCAATGCTGGGGAGTAGTAGCCTTTGCTTCTTTGGCAAATTTCTGGTTAAAAGTATCCATGTCTCCTTGTTTGACCTCTTCCAAATATTGAGTAGCATTCCAAGAGGCACTGGCTGTGATTGTATTTCAGGACAGCTTGGCAAGACTCATGACAGCTTATTCAAGGTGGAGCAAAAGAATTTGGGGAATTTCCCAGGTGGCGCAGTGGTAAAGAATCCACCTGCCAATGCAGGAGACACAGGAGGCATGGGTTCAATCCCTGGGTCAGAAAGATCCCTTGGAGGAAGAAACGGTAAACCACTTCAGTATTCTTTTTTTTTTTTTTTCACTTCAGTATTCTTGCCTGGAGAATCCCATGGACGGAGGAGCCTGAGCCTGGCGGGCTACAGTCCATGGGGTCGCAAAGAGTCAGACACGACTGAGCAACTGAGCACGCACACAGGCCTGACATCAGACCTGTTCAGTAGGATGATGGAACAGCCACTGAGCTGGAGGATACCATCTGAAAGTCAAAATTTAACCAAACAGACAAGACATTTGCCAAGAAACTTAACCTTTCTAGCCATGATTCAGGAAAGTACTCAGCATTGGTCAGTCCAAGATGAAGAAGAGTCATCCACAGGTAACAAAGACGTAAGCTACAATTCAGAGGAAATGCTTCTTACAACCAGCAACAACCATTTGCAATATATCTGGGTAAAGCCAGGACTGTGACATGAAGCCATGGAACACAACACAGCTAATGGAATTATAGAAATGCTAATCCATAATCTTGATCTCTCAAGGTTGCTGAAACCAACTGATCTGCACAATCACAAGCTGGCAGTAGCAATACAACGTATTTGCATTCTGGAGTTGATATTTTTCTACATGGGGCTTTCAGCTCTGACCTTGTGAGGTGAGAACTGACAGCTTATAAAAGAGCTTTCGTTTCTCTTCCTGAGACGAAAACAAAAACAAAATTAACATGCCTAATAAATGATGAACATAAAGACTCCCATCTTCTAAATAAACTTGGAAAAATATTCTGGAATATCTCATATCAGCCTCGAGCTTCAGCTGAGGTTCAGTAGATTTTATTTTATGGGCAGCCTGCTGTTTAAAGGGATAGAAGAAGTAAAAATGGTGAAACTCAGACTTCAGGAAGATGCAGAGATACTAAACAGGAACAGACAGCTCATTTTTGCTGGCTGTGAATCCTCTAGTGACACTGATCCATTACTCTTTTCTTTTTCCCTTTGCAGCAGTCATAGCCTTCATTGCACCTGCAGGAAAGCGTATTCACTGATTCTGTTAACACAGTCAGTGTAGAGCCCTGAGAACTTGTAAGGATGACCACTTTCCTCTCCCTCATTTTACTGGCTTCAAGAAGAGGCCCGAGAGCCTGGAGAGGTGGAGGGACTTGCCCCTGTGACTCGTCAAAGCCATGCCTGCTGGGTCACTGCTGCAGAATCAGAATGGCAGCTGCATTCACAGGTTTGACTCTTCTCCTTTCACAGATGGGCCAAGTAAAGCCCAAAACAGGGGGACTGTGCAGAGAGACTACCAAGGTATATTCTGGGAATTTTCCTGAAAAGAAAAGCATCAGACTGGCTCCTTAGAAGGACCAGAGCTCACATGTGGTTGCTTTTAAACTTCTAAACTGCCCATAGAGCTCTCTCTGAAGGTTCAGTCCTGCCAACTTCCACACATAGAACACATAAACAGTGCATTTTAATTATCTAAAGAAAACAATAAGGAATTATTTTAAGCTAGAAGGGCTGCCGTAACACCCTAAGTAAAGTCAATACATTCCTTAGTACAAGAATTAATTAGTGTTTAAGTAATAGAAATGACTATCAGTTAAAAAACATTATCGCAAATTACTTGCTGCACAAACAAATTTTTTGCTATTATTAATAATTCCAGCTACTGATTTTCTGTAATCGTAAGCCATAGTTTTCCTTTGGATGAAAAGCCAGGCAGAGTTACAATGCAAAGTCAAGTCCCTACTCAAACCAGTAGGGTTTGAGTGCTCCCTGTCCCCTTCTGCTACTGACCCTTCCTGGCTTCTCAGCCTCCATTCTTTGCTATCAGAAAAGCCTAAGAGAATTAATCGCTTAGTTTTTTCTCATTATGGTCAGAACTAGCTTTGATATTAAAATCAAACATCCAAGAAAACGCCTGAGGCAACATTTTCTGTTGCTGACCAGGGCTTGCTCGATGAAATCATTTCACTCTTATGAGCAGCTCGCAATGATCGAGGGCAGGTCTTGCCAGGTATCTGATGACAGGGAACAATGGGATTGATTAGGAGGCCTGGGCCTGGAGTTTAGAAGATCAGAGTTCAGATCCCCTGTTGCTGTTCTTCAGTTACTAAGTCGTGTCTGACTCTGTGACCCCATGGACTGCAGCACACCAGCCTTGCCTGTCCATCACAATCTCCCAGAATTTTCTCAAACTCATGTCCATTGAGTCAATGAAGCCATGCAACCATCTCATCCTCTGTCATCCTCTTCTCCTCCTGCCCTCAATCTTTCCCAGCATCAGGGTCTTTTCCAATGAGTCAGCTCTTCGCATCAGGTGGCCAAAGTATTGGAGCTTCAGTTTCAGTATCAGTCCTTCTAATGTATATTCAGGATTGATTTCCTTTAGGATTGACTGGTTTGATTTCCCTTTAAAATAATCGCAATGCAGGATTTCAGACAAGTTATTTAAGGATCTTGAGATTTCATTCTCCCAGTTAGGAAAGGTGGATTTTGCTCCTAGCCGTTGGTTTCACAAGGAAATAAGTGAGGATGATGATAAGACATGTGATAGATGAAGAGAAACTTTGCTCTTCTTTGCTCATTTAAAATAAGTTGTCGATTAACTCTCAGGCCGATTGTGACTGGGTCAGCCCTCTATTCTGCACAAACAGTGCCCAAGGAACAAAGGCGCAGCCCTGGCTATTCCTCATTCTCCTGTCCCCTCTGAAATTCACAAGGCCAGGGCCTGACCCATTAATAGAGCCACACTAAGCTCCTGGGTGCAGGCTCCATCCTCAAATGGTCCATGGGTTCTCTCATTCTATTCTCTCAGCAAGCTTGTGAGGGAAACCCATTTTTTGCCCCCTTTTTACAAATAAACAGAGACGCAAAAAGGGTAAGGCCACCGAGTTAGCAAATGACAGAGCCAGGTTATTGACCAGGAGGACTGTTCACCACCCTGCTAAAGCATCAGAAGCACAGTTGTTTACATGTTTTTCTTGAGAAACATGTCTACTGAAGTCCTTTCGTTGTATCACTAATCATTAGGAAAATGCAATTCAAAACCATAATTGAATACTGCCTCACGCCTATTAGAATGGTTATTATTTTTTAAAAAAAAGAAGAAAATAACAAGTGTTGGTGAAGAGGTAGAAAAGTTGGAACATTTGTGCATTGCTGAAGGGAATATAAAATAGTGCAGTGGCTATAGAAAACAGTAGGGTAGTTTTTTTCAAAAAACTAAAAATAGAGTAACCCAATATTCCAATTCTAGATACCTACCTCCGAAATTCAAAACAGGGACACCAACAGATATCTGTATACCAATGTTCACAGCAGCATTATTACAATGGTCAAATGTCCATCAACATATAAATGGATAAACAATATATGACATATATGTGCAATGGAATTAAGCTTTAAAAACAAATTAGATTCTCATGTATATGTATAAAGTAAAAAGCACAGTTGTCACTCTTGGAGTGGGCTTCTGCCTCGCACCCTGCCTCCTTTCTTGTTCCAGGAGTCTGGGTCTAACCACTTAGAAGACAATGTCTCCCATCGAAGGACTTTATAAATGGATGCCTCCACTTCCTCCCAGAAGCTCTCCATAGCACTCCCCTAGCACCTGGGCCCACCCTGTCCTGGCTCTCAGCTCAGTGACCCCACATGACTAAGAGCTTCTGGAGGACCGGGCCAATTTTTTGGTGGGTTTCCAGGCCCTTACCCAGGGTTCGCCTCTAGTTGTTGTTTAGTCATGAAGTCATGTCTGACTCTTTCGCGACCCCATGGACTGTAGCCTGCCAGACTCCTCTGTTCATACAATTTTTCAGGCAAGAATACTGGAGTGCGTTGCCATTCCCTTCTCCAGGGGATCTTCCCAACCCAGAGATCGAACCCAAGTCTGCTGTATCTCTTGCCCTGGCAGGCGGACTCTTTACCACCTGGGAAACCTCTGCCTCTAGTAGAAAAATATTCATATAACAAATAAATGGCTCTTTCTCTCTCATACACATACCCAACACACTCACACAAGGACTGATGACTTTTGGTTACCTGGAGTCCCAGAAGGCCTCTCCAGACCTTTTGGGTTATAATCCCTTTCCTTTGATCAACAGCCCTCTCTATACCTGCTCCAAAGGTGGCTGCAGGGGGAGGAGGTAGAGAGAGTAGCTGCCCACTCAAATTTGGGTTTACCTCCAATGTAGCGGGAAGTTTCTGACACCTATTAACCCTTCTCCACATTTCTCTCAGGACACTTGATATCTTTTTTCAGACCCTTCCTCCAGGGGTCTGGATGGGGTAGACAGCAAATGGAGTCCATGAGAACAAGAGGACACCTCTCTATGTTCAGTTACACCCTTACCTGCAGACTGTGAGCTACCCCCACCCTGCTAACCACACCACCCTATCTTAAAAGGTGACTGCAATAAAAACAGGAAATAAAAAGCAGAAAACCCATATTCTTTGGCTGATCAGTCTTTGTAATAACTGCTACAAGGTGAAACAGAAATAAATTTATGAACTATCCAAGCTGCAATTTCTGGATTTCAAAGTAATCCAATCTTGGGGAAATGTCAGTTCCAATTGAACAGGAAAACAAACTTCAAGTGCCTGGCGTTCCCCAACCTGAGCAATCGCTGGGGCTGTAAATGTGGTAATTGCTGCTCTAGAGCTTGAAAGTCCTGTGCTGGGAGGGGTGTGAGCGGTCCCACTCCTCCACAGGCTCCCATATCACCTCTTCTTCAGCGCCCCCTCCCGGAACATTGTGGAAAGTGAAAGTGTTAGTGGCTCAGTACTGTCCAACTCTTTGCGACCTCTTGGACTGTAGCCCTCCAGGCTCCTCTGTCCATGGAATTCTCCAGGCAAGAATACTGGAATGGGTGGTCATTCCCTTCTCCAGGGAATCTTCCCGACCCAGGGATCAAATCCAGGTCTCCTGCATTGCAGACAGATTCTTTATGGTCTGAACCACCAGGGACTCTTTAGGGTATTGATATTTCAGCCTGTAGCTGGTCTACAGAACGCAGATACAAAGGAAAAGAGCCCACTGTGCTGTTGAAAGCAGGAGCCATCCTAAATTCCAGCAGAAGCCAGACTGGATCGATCCTGGCCTCCAGGGAACTCAGAAAGTTCACCCGGATCGATGGGAAATGAGTCAGAGGGACTTGGCCAGCCCTGGCGCTGACAGACTTGTCATGGACTTGTCAGGGTGGCCAGGGCTGGTTGGGGGAAGGGGGTGGTACCCTGGATGGCAGTGATCTGCTGCAGGTAATGCAAGGTTCTGCTTGAAGGTGGCACTCACCCAGACGGACTGGGAAAAACAGTGACTCAGCATGCCCTGAATCGTGAATTTGCTCCTTTTCTGAACATCTCTGTGAATCTCAGCATCTGTTCTTATGCTTATGGCTTTATTGACTCATCTACTGTGGGACTGTCTGAAATTTCTTGGGCAAACATCTCTTTCCTTTCTTTGTTTGTAAATTAGTCAAATTCTTTGATATTCCTCATAAACTCTTTGCCTCTTTCCTCACCAGTCTCTGCACAATCAGCCACTCTCCTTCGTAGAGCCCGCTCATTCTTTGCCCCCAAGACATTACCCTCACTAGGTATTTCTTCTTCTTTTGGCTGCTGTTCTCTGAGGGCTCCTGCTCATTTGTCCTCAAATGCTGGCCTCTTCGGAGTTCTACCCTCCACGTTCTTCTTGCTCTAAACTCTCCCGCAAGGGTCCCTCTCCAGACCCACATGTGTGCATCGGCCCAGCTGAGACCTCACTCAAGTTCTAGACCTATGTCTCCTGGACGACTCCCCTTGCACACCTTCCAAATGTCTCAGATTCCGCATAAACAAGCACATCATTTTCCCCATACGTCCCCATCTTAGTGAACAGTTATCCAAGGAAGAACCACAGGAGACATTCTAAACTAATTCTTCTATAAGCTACTGTGTCATGGCAATTCAGTTTTCTAAGTATCTTTTGAATGTGTCTGTTTTTCTCCTTCTCTTTCCTCATCAGCTTGGTTCAGGTGACCATTAGCCTTCACCTGACAGCTACAATCATCTCCTAATACATCACGCTGCTTCTAGCGTGGCCCTCTCCTAGCAATAGTCACAATAACACTGCATACTCAAAATTTCAACATCTCATAAAAACAAAGACAGTCATTCCTCTCTTAGGAGTTGGTGGGGCAGCTGGGCTGGCTGTGCTTCAGGCTGCAGCAGCTGGGTGGCTGTGCTCCATTTGTCTCCCATCTTCCTTCTGGGCCCCAATGGAGGCCCTGGCAAAGGCAGAGATACCAGAGGGCAGGTGGAAACACCCAAGGCTTCTTAATGCCTGGGCTTAGAAATGGCACATGGTTGCTTCTGCCACCTGCCACTGGCCAGAACAGATTGGATGGCCTGGCCCAAAGCCAAGCAGTAGAAAGTGTCCTCAGTTCACTGGGAGGCCATGGCAAGGGTGTGGATGCAGGGGACAGTGAGCATTGGGGCCAGCAATGCAAATCACCGCTCATCCTCTCTGATCTATTTTCCACCTGGTAACTGGATTTCTAACAAGCGAATCTGATGATGTTTCTCCCCATTGTCCTTGCGGTAGAGTCTAAATTCATGATGTGACCCTAGCCTGTCTTCTTACACCACCAGTCACACTCTACTCCTGCCCCAGTGAATTATATTTATTTTCAAATTTTGTCTGAGTGCTCTTGCCTCTAAATCTTTGCACAGCTAGTTCCTTTGCCTGGAACACTTCCTCATCTTTTTCTCACCCACAGCCGAGTCCCCATCCCATGCATCATCCAGCCACTTCACTTGTCCTTCAGATCTCTCTCTTGTCTTTTTAAATTTATTTATTTGGCTGCACTGGGTCTTAGTTGTGGCACTCAGGATCTTCAATCTTCACTGATGCATGTGGGATCAGTTTTTTTAAGTTGCGGCATGTGAGAGCTAGTTCCCTGACCAGGGATTGAACCTGGGCCCGTGCACTGGGAGCGTGGAGTCTTAGCCACTGGACCACCAGAGAAGTCCCTTTCAGATCTCTTTAAATGTCACATCTTCCAAAACTCTCCCTAACCCCAGGAGAGGGCTCTCCCTAGACATATTCCCTGGTCTCATGTACTTGTACCTGTAATAATACTTAATCATCCTAATTATAGTCACCCAAGGAGAGGGACTATATCTTAGTCCTGATACTTAGCCACTGTGCCAGAGGTATGGTAGCACTAAATAAATAACTTTTTAGTGGATGACTACTTCATGGGAATCTGTCCATGAATACAAATTTTAATACCCTCCTCTTCTAACATAAAATCAGATAAATTTAGGGTAATTGTATGCATGAACCAAAATGGTTCTGATTCAGTCAATAAGATTAGTCTGATAAATATCTCAGATCTGAGCATACAGCTTGCCATATTTTGAATGGAGATCCACCTATTTATGCATTAACACGTTTAAAAATAGATAAAACTTTATGTGACAGACACTTTTGATTGCCTACCCGACAGCAATTCCCTTTCTTCTCTTTTAGCAAAACCTCGACTCTACTCAGAGTGTCAATGGGCTCCCCACCATCCACCCTCAGAGGACAACCTCTGATTGATCTATGCCAGTTATAGAATCCCATTCCTTTTTTCCAGAGAATACCAGTGACCTCAATGGCCAGTGATATCTGAGCTGAAGTCCTGGGAAAGGTTTTCTGTCTGTTAAAAGAGAGAGCAGCAAGAAGAGAAACAGTCCTCCTCCACATGCTTGCCCTTTGTTCTTGGGATGATATTTTGGGAAGACATGATTCTTGGAATGTGGCAGCCATCTTACCACCATGTGGGAAGACATTACTGATCTACCAATAAAGACAGAGGAGAAAGATGGACAGAGCCTGGGTCCTTGCTGACCCTTTCCTGCTGCCCATATATTAGAACCACCTACCTCTAAGCTTTCTGTAACGTGAAATAGTTAAATGTCTTTATTACTTTAGCCTGATACATGGTTATTCTGTAGTTCGCAGTGGAAACAATTCCTGACACAACTGGCTTTGAAATTTACTTCTGAATACCCCAAATTTGTTGTTAGCAAATATCAGAGACTGCAAATCACTCCAACCTGTTATTTAACATAGTTTTCTCAGGGCCTGAAGTGTTTTCACAGGTGACTGATTGACTGGTGGCTGACATGCTAGAGAATGAGACTCATTGCCATTAGGATTCTGCCACTCCTTTTGTTTATTGATCAGTGTTCCAATCCCCAGTTCTTTCTTGTTATATTCCCTGACTCTTCAAAGGAACTGGCAGGGTAAAGCTACTAACTCTTTATCTGTTTCTTGAGATTGGGAATAACACTTTGGGCTACTCATCCTGTGAGCACTCCTGCTGAGAGGAAGACCCTCAGCCCAGGTTGTGGAGCAGAGAGTACTCAGATTCTGGCCCACTGGAAAGATATAGTCTTTTCTTTTTATCAACAGCAGCAAATGATAGGTTATTCTTCAGCAAATATGAATTAACTGTCCATTCACTGTATGATGTGAGATGTTGGGGGCACCGTGTTATACAAAATAAATACAGCCTTCATATTCTTCCCTGTCATAGTCAGCTTGGGCTGCTTTAACAAAAATACCATAGACTGGCCAGTTTGCTGCTAAGTCGCTTCAGTCGTGTCCGACTCTGTGCGACCCCATAGACGGCAGCTCACCAGGCTCCGCCGTCCCTGGGATTCTCCGGGCAAGAATACCGAAGTGGGTTGCCATTTCCTTCTCCAGTGCATGAAAGTGAAAAGTGAAAGTGAAGTCGCTCAGTCGTGTCTGACTCTTCGCGACCCCATGGACTGCAGCCTACCAGGTTCCTCCATCCATGGGATTTTCCAGGCAAGAGTACTGGAGTGGGGTGCCATTGCCTTCTCCAACTGGCCAGTTTAGACCCACAAATATTTATTTCTTACAGTTCTAGAGGCTGGAATTCCAAGGTCAGGGTTCTGAAATGATCACATTCTGGGGAGGACCCTGTTTCTAACTTGTAGACAGTCTCCTTCTCCTGTGTCCCCATGCAGCAAAGGGAGAGCCCTGATCATTTCATTCTTTACAGGGACACTGATTCCCTCACGGAGCCTCCATCCCCATGACCTCACCCAAAACTAATTACTTCCCAAAGATCCCATCTCCAAATGCCATCACACTTCGAAACAGGCTTCAACATAAGAATTGGAGGTGGGGGGTAGGGGTGGGAGTGGGGTGGAATTTCTCTGGTGGTCCAGTGGTTAACAGTCCACCTTCAAATGCAGGAGATATGGGTTTGATCCCTGGTCTGGAAACTAGGATCCTGTATGCCATGGGGCAGCTAAGCCCCAATGTTGCAACTACTGAGCCTGAGCTCTGGAGCCTAAGCACCACAGCTAGACTGAAGCCCTGGCACCTCAATGAAACAGCCCATGTGCCCCAACTAAGACCTGACACAGAAAAATAGAATTAATTAATTAATTAATTGAATTAAATACAAAAAGGAGAATTTGAGGGGCGACACTAACATTCAGTTCACAGTAGTCCCTAAATTCCTCTGGGGAAGATGGACATTAAACCAAAAGTAAAAAAATAAGTATATAGTGACATTTATGATAAGTGTGGAAAAGAAGGAGACTAATCTATGAAATTAGTCTATAATCTATAAAATTAGAGACTAATCTATAAAATTAGAGACTATACTAAAAAATAATAAAACAGGAAACTAATTTAGATCAGGGAGTCAAGAGAGACTATAGACCAAAGATAGGTAGGAATTTATCAGGGGTGAGCTGAGGAAAGAGAAATCCAGGCCCAAGGAGCATCATGTGCAAAGGCCCTGAGGCCAGAAGGTAGGGGCAAGTTACTGTGGCAGTTGTGCCGTATGTAAAGGAGAGAGGGCACAAGAGGGGCTGGTGCCCTTTAAATATCTTTGATGGTTTCAGACTAAAGTTTTGGTTTCCTTTTGTTAAGCTTTCTGATGCAATAACTATGAATGCTCATTCACTGAAGAAAAGCCAGCAGAGAACAAGTCCCAGGTCCCCAAGTTCCACAGTCCCAATCAGCCTGCAGCCTGTGTCTCTCTAGAGGGTGCAGAGTGAGGCAGCACCATTCCTGTCCTTTCCGTCCATCTTTCTGGCTCAGCTTCTTAGCCATAACTGTTGGAGATTTTCAAAATTGGATCATTACCCATATGGGGAGCCTGCAATGCAAGTCAAATGAGAGGCTGCCATAGGCTAATGAAGACCAGTGACCTGGCGACCTAATGAAGATAAATGATTCTGTTACAGGTAGAGGACGCCACTGCATCACGTGCTGCTTGGAGCAGAAAGAGGAGAATTCACGATTTTTACTGCACTGGACAAAGCCTAGTAAAATTGAAATATATATCTCTATTTCTGTTTTTATCTGTTTACCTGTAGCTACATCTGTATCTCTATGTTTGCATGTCTATATCTGTATCTATCTATATATCTGTGTGGCAAGGGGAAAAAATAACATTTAAATTCCTTGACCGGCAAAGGACTCTTCTTAAGTGGCCCGGTTAATAGAGTTTCCCCCATTCTCATTCTTCAGATGATGAGGTCACTAAAGGTCAACAATGAGCCTCAGAAAGCAATCCAGAGGAACATACCTTGGAATGGCTGTATACACTCAAACTGAGGTGAAGAATTAATAGACAAAGAATGCAAAATAAGAAAATATTTTGTCTTTTTATGTGTAATGAAGTATAAATATATTATGCATGTGTACTTTAAAACTGTAAAGCTAATTTACTCATTAAGAATCACTTATTGAACACCTGATATGTGCCAGAAATTATTCTATGAATAGGTCTGGTTTTTCTCCATCTTGGATGTTTGAAAAACATAAGTAGTTTCCTAATTTCACTTGATTACAAGTTTTGTGACAGTTTTGGAAAGTGCTTGCCAATAGAATTGGTAGATTATCATCCTCAGAATTTATTTTAGTTGGTTTTCAATTTCAGAATTTAGTGAGATCCAGGCTAGTAGCCTCTGTGTGTGTGGTTCCCTTTTAAGGCACTGAGGTTATATGATCTTGGTTTTCTGGAATTTCAATCATTTGAGGAATGCTAATGAGTGAAGATGAGGTCCATGGATAGCATGGTGAAGATGGCAATTAAGGTCAAACTCTCAGTGAGCTTACAATAGGCTGGAAATTTGGGGAATAATTTTCTCCATTAAACAATTTCAAGAAAGTCTTGGAGATTCAGAACGAGGAAACATTAAGTTGAAAATCACTTACTCAGGGTAAGTCAATTAAGCTTGTATTTTCTCAACTCATCCAGTTTTGATGGTAGCGTTTGTTTGTTCATTTTCATGAAAATTCAGCTCTGACTTTTATTGTCAATAAGTTAATAGATTTTATTTTTATATCCTTTTATTCTGGCACATAATTCTTTATGTTCATAGATCAATATTAGGGGAAATTTCTTTGCCAAGTAATGATCCATAGAGTCATAATAAAAGGGAAAATTTTCAAAGGTTTTCAGAGCCAGAAAGAATTATTGCGGATACAAGTGGGTCTATAACTGTGTTGTCCAAATATCCCACCAAATTTATTAGCCATTTTCAGCTCTTTCATGACTAAGAGTAAACATCTTGGTAATTGAAGCCAGGAAATAATCTGTTGAGTGTTAGACCTAGAAGGGATCTTGGATACCATATAATCCAATCCATGCATTTAGAAATGAGGAGACTGTGGCCAGGCTTATTGACAGTTCCTGCCTATTCAAAATCTAGAAGATTTTGAAGATCTAGAAGATCATGGTCATTGGTTTCATAAATTACAAACAGGTTTCTTGACCCTTTCCACCAGTCTAAGATTGGTTCTTGAAAAAGAAAGGCTGAAAGAAATCCATTTGCTTCAGACAATGCAGTCATGATAGAATTAAGACTAGAGTTCACAAGAATGCAATGAAGCATAATTTCTTATAGTCAAAAAGCACCTGTAAAATGGGAGTAATAGTACTTCCCCTGCTGTACTTTCATGAGAGTCCAACAGGATGGACTATGTGAAATCATTATATTTACCTAGAGTTCATTTTTCAGGAAGTAACTTGCCTAATCAAAAAGGTGGATTTCTCAAACCACCCGAAGGTGGATTTGCAGTTGGACTTCATGAAAGGGCTTCCCAGGTGGCACAGTGGTAAAGAATCTGCCTGCCAATGCAGGAGAAAAAAGAAATGTGGGGTTCCATCCTCGGGTCGGGAAGATCTCCTGGAGGAAGTCACAGCAACCCACTCCAGTATTCTTGCCTGGAAAAGCCCATGGACAGAGGAGCCTGCCGGGCTACAGTCCATGGGGTCTTAAAGAGTTGTACATGACCAAGTGACTGAGCATGCACACACTTCATAAAAGAGCTGTAATCAAAGACTGGAACCATCAGGGCTGTCTATCCACCTCTCCTTAGGCCTTCCCTTCTTTATCTGAAGACAGATTTCTTCTGCTTTTCTTACCCATAGATCATGGTCATCCAATTTGTGTGTAGGAGGGGCTGAATCTCTCTCTTGGTTTCTATTGGGTGTCTCAGGGGAGGGATTTTATTTGGTCACAGTCAAGTGTGGACCAACTAACTTGATGTTTTGGGGGTGCTGAGGAGTGGAGACAGCAGTAGGGTTACCATAAGTTTAGGAAGTGTCGAGGTGTAGATCGTTCTATAGATAGTTCTCCTTAAGGGAGAGGAAAACTTACATGAGATGAAAGACAGCACAAGCCCCCACTGGCTTGGAGTTCTAAACCTTCTTTTAAGACTTCAGAAATCCAGATGCTGTACTCTGTTGATCTTTCATCCCACTTCCCCCTTCCCACCTCTTTTTTTCTTTTTTCCTTGCCAGTGTGGTGCCCAGAGTACTACTTATTATATAAGTGCCCACTTATATCCTGTGAATAGACCTTCTGTGCAGTTACTGAAAACTTGCCTTAGCTCAGGCTGCTGTAACAAAATACCACAAATGAGGTGACTTATAAATGACAAAGTTTATTTCTCCCCATTCTGGAGACTGGACGTTAGAGGTCACGGCATCAGCTCTGTTGGGTTCTGGTGAGAGCCCTCCTCTGGGTTGCAGACTGCAGCCTTCTCACTGTGTCCTCACCAGGCAGTAGGGAGCATCTCTGAAGTTTCCTTCATAAGGGCATGAATCCTGGTCACGAGGGCTCCCTGCTCATGACCTAATCACTTCCCAAAGGCCTACCTCTTTATACCATCACCCTGAAGGGGTTAGGATTTCAACAAATGAATTTGAAAGAAGCACAAACATTTAGTCCATAACAGGAGTTCAGTTCAAGTTGCAGAGTGGGAGTGTGTTTGCACTCTGGCCCACTGGAAAGATAGCAGCCTTTTCTTTAACCAGCAGCACAAAGGATAGTCATTCATTCAACAAATATCAACTAAGTGCCAACTCCCTGCACAGTGTCTGATGTCAGGGATAGAGTTCGTACAAAATACATAAGGTCCCCCTGCTCTTACCCTAAATTCTTCTAGGGAAGATGTACATTAAGCCAAAAGACAACAAATAAAAATGTAATGGCACTTATGATATATATGATGAAGGAGAAGCATAGAATACTGAGAGGATAATAGAGGGAACTAGTTTATATTGGAGGACACAGGAATGTGCTTCTTAGGAAATGATATGTAAATTGAGATCTGGGAAATAAATAGGAATTAACAAGGGAGATGGAGGAAGAGACACCTAGGTCCAGAAAGCAGCAAATACTTGGGGCTCATGTGCAAATGTCCTGAGGCTGGAAAGGAGTAGGCCCTCCTTGAGCTCCTGTCATTCGGGATGTGATTCCTAGAAGTGGGGAGGAATAATGCTCAGAAAATGAGGATTGACCAAATAGTCCAGTAGGTATTTTTTATTACTATAAAATACTGTACACATGAGGATTTCATTAGAATCTCTACTCTCACATAGGCAGACTCATTATGTAATTAACAACCCGGCATATTAAAGCACTATATAAATGGAGAGGGGCACTGTGTGGGGTCCTGCAGTGGTGGGAGAAGATGGCAGGATCTGTAGATTCCAGGACTCAGCTCTGGACTCATCATGGGCCCTGTGGGACAGAGGTGAGTGGTTGCCAATTTGCTCATCAAGTGAGTCAACAGCAATTTTGTTTTTGGTCTTTCCCCTTTCTTCCCTTCATGAATGTAGAGCAATTTGTTTCTAAATAAAAAACATTCACTCGGAACATATATGCTTGTGAACATCTGTTATTAATCTGGGATGTGAGGCAAATGTCTTGAGAGTTAGGGGTAGAGAATTGAAGTGATCCAGCCCCTTTCTCTCAGTTTCTTCCTCACTCAATTTGGAGTTCTCATACAGGGCTATAGAGTGGAGGAGACTGCTGACGGGGCTATCCCAAGGGTGGGCAAGCAATAGCCCATGGGCCAAATCTGGCCTGCTACCTGTTCTTGTAAATAAAGCTTTATGGGAGCACAGTCATACCTATTGGTTTGCTGCTGCTAAGTCGCTTCAGTTGTGTCCGACTCTGTGCGACCCCATAAACGGCAGCCCACCAGGCTCTGCCGTCCCTGGGATTCTCCAGGCAAGAATACTGGAGTGGGTTGCCATTTCCTTCTCCAGTGCATTAAAGGGAAAAGTGAAAGTGAAGTCGCTCAGTCGTGTCCGACTCTTAGCGACCCCATGGACTGTAGTCTACCAGGCTCCTCCGTCCATGGGATTTTCCAGGCAAGAGTACTGGAGTAGGGTGCCATTGCCTTCTCCAACCTATTGGTTTACCTATCATCTATTGCTGCTTTTTCACTTGGCCAAATGGCCCACAAAGCCTAACTTATCTAAACCTTTATAGGAAAAGGTAACTGACCCCTGGACTATACCATGGATTATCCATCCATCACTATGTGAATGATAATTTTACCATAAAAAGCTAGGAACAAGAACCAAGGGAAAGTGTAAGGCCACTTAGATTATCTTCTTTATTTGAGAAAACAGTTCCGTATTGAAATGAAGGAAAAGTAAAAGGAAAGAAGGAAGGGAGAAAAAAAGAAAGGAAAAGGAAAGGGGAAAAAAAAGGCACTGATTAGATCTGATCTCTTAATTTACACATGAGAATGTGAGGATCAGAGAGGTAACAGGTCCTGCCCAAGCTCTGAGGGCTAGTGGACCACTCCCAGCATCAGATTGCTACTGTTCTTTGCTCTGACCTCCATTTTATTTTAAATCAATGTGGACCATTTTTAAAGTCTCTATTGAATTTATTACAATATTGCTTCTGTTGTTTATGTTCTAGTTTTTCAGCAGAGAGACATGTAGGATTTTAGCTCCCAAACCAGGGATTAAACCCCTTGCACTGGAAGGCGAAGTCTTAAACACTGGACCACTAGGGAAGTCCCTCCAGCCTCCATTTAAGATGTTCATAAAGAATTATGTATTTTCCTCCCTTGGGAAGTTCGGGAATTAATAACACACAATCCTGGCCTTTGGATTGTTCGAGAGTTGCCTGAATCACTAAGACAGTCCCCTTTCACTCTTCCACAATCAGGAAGAAGTGGAGGAAGTGCATTCAGAACTGCCTGGAGCAGGGGCGGCAGCGCGAGGGCTAGGCAACTGTGAGCCCTGACACATTTACTCTGTGGCTCCCTGGGCTCCTCACAGGCGTCTGCTGACACTAATCAGGCTTCCCAAACAGGGCTGATGGATCTAAATAAATAATTTCAAGTACCCCGAACTCCAGCTTGCTGAATGCAGTTGAGTCGAGTGCTATTGGAGCTTGCATTCAGCGCATGCCACTCATCCCATCTTATCTGCCGCTGTCAGCAACGTGTCAGCAGCTGGAGGTGCTTAATCCACATTCTTCAGTCTCTCCCGTTTCCTCTCAGTGCTGGGAAGGGCTAGACAAAAACCCTGAATACAGTTGGCCAAATTGCTCGAGGCTAGGCCACTTGGCAGAAGCCTCTTCTCTAAAGAACAAGTTACAAGATGAAAGTCTGGGACCTGGGCTGATTGCCTCCCCGTCAGAAGGCTAGTGGCCCAGCTTGCTGGGGGTGGGCAGCCTCACGCTAGGTGAGTCACATGACTCACTGCCATTGTCTCTGTTCTACTGCACTGCTGTCTCTGTTCTACTGCACTGCTCACTGCTCTTGCTTCCCCTCACTGGGGACACTATGGCTCTGAATATTTGTCCCAGCCCCTAAGTGGTCATAGCCCTTTTGAGCTCCCAGATGTTGGCTTGGACCTTTCAGTTCATGGTCATTGCTGTCAGGTAGTTTAGAAGGAAGCCTCCAGTACTGGGTCCGAGAGCATTTGAGGCTAAGCAGCTATCCTGGCCAGTAGTCTAGGTCATCTATCCAAAAAGGCCACAGCATGTGCTGACTCTCTTTGACCTTGGGTGAGTCCGTGGCCTCATTTCTTTTTACGACTGCTCCTTTCCCCCCAGCTTCTGAGATCAGAGCAGCCCTTTGTTCCAGATGCCATTCTAGCCTCAAGCTCTCCTTCGCTAAATCTCCCACCAGACTTAAAAGTTTTATGCAAAAAGGACTTGTATAACTTGGCCCTACCAAGTCTAAGGGTCTCAAACTCTGCCTTCCCTAAGGCCTCATGTTCCATCATCCTCAACAGAGAGGCTGCAGTATTTGGTAATATTAGTCTTCTCCAGACACCAAATTCATTAACAGAGATCCATACAGCACATGCTTGCTCAAAATGAGACCACTCCCACCCCCATACACTCTTTCATCCTCCTAAATGACTCTCAAACTCCCCACAGCCCCTTCTCCATCCTTGCTCTTGACAGACGACCTCATTTGCAATTTTCTGAGAAAGTGAAGTTATCAGAATAGAATTTCTACAGATCTCCACCACCACACCTACCCCGACCAGCATCTCGTATATACTCTGCCTCTGTGTACCTTAGCTCAGATGAACATCCATCTCCTTTTTTCTTTCCAAGGACACTGTTCTAACAATCTATCTTTTTCTCTCCTGTGTCATCAATGTTCCCTCTCTACTGAGTCATTCCCCTGAGTGTGTAAGCATGCAATTATGGCTCCCACATAAAAATTTAAAAGTCCTAAACAACACAAACAGTACTTCACCCTTTTCTGTACTCTTCTTTCCCCCACCAGCTACCATCTCATTTCTCTGCAACAAAATTCCCTGGAGAGATGTAGGTACTAGCTATCTTCGGTTCCTTTCCTCCTGTCTCTCCTAAACTCATTCCATCAAATTCATCTTGTTAAGATCACAGGTGACCTCCAAATGGTTGAATCTGAAGAAAACCACAGTCCTTACTTTACTTGACCTATGAGCATCATTTGACATGAGTGAACCCTCTCTCCTTGCTGTTTTCTTCACGTGGCTTCCAGGACCCCATGCTCTTGAGTTTCTGCCTCAGTCTTTTCTGATTCATCCTCTTCTCCCCACCTTTTCAGGGTTAGTAGGCCCCGGGGCTCCAACTTCTTTTCTTTTCTCTCTGACTTCATTTCCTTGATGATCTCATCATGCCTTTTGGCTTTAAATACCATCTACAGATCTCTATCCCAGTCCTCAGTCCTGAGCTCCACACTATCATACACAACTGCCTGCTCTGCATCTCTGCCTCAGACTTAACTTGTCCAAATGCACTGTCATTCTTTTCATTCAAGCCTGCTCCACTGGCAGCCCTGAACCGTCTCAGTCAACAGCAGCTCCATTTTTCTAGTTAACCAGGCGGCAAACTTTGAAGTCACCTTTGACACCTGTCTTTCTTTTATCCTTGGTTTCTAATTTTTTTAGTGGATTCCACTATTTCTACTTTTTAAAATATAGTCACAAACTGATCGTTTCTTACTATCTCTACTGCCACCACCCTTGAATTATCAAGGGCATCTCACTTGAATTATCCAAACAGCCTTCCTGCTCCTATATGATTCCTGCTTCAAAACTTTCCCTCACTACCAAAGGGATCCCTTTGTGTTTTGAAAAGGGAAATCAGATTAGGTTTGCTCAAAACCCCACAATGGCCCCTGTGCTACTGCTGCTAAATCAAGTCAGTCGTGTCCGACTCTGTGCGACCCCATAGACGACAACCCACCAGGCTCCTCCATCCCTAGGATTCTCCAGGCAAGAATACTGGAGTGGGTTGCCATTTCCTTCTCCAGTGCATTAAAGGGAAAAGTGAAAGTGAAGTCACTCAGTCGTGTCCGACTCTTAGCAACCCCATGGACTGCAGCCTACCAGGCTCCTCGGTCCATGGGATTTTCCAGGCAAGAGTACTTGAGTGGGGTGCCATTGCCTTCCCCAACAGTGGCCCCTGTGGTTCACTGCAAAATGGTCCCCCAAAGTATATCCATGCCCTAATCTCAGCAACCTGTGAGAGTCTTATTTGGAAAAAGGGAGAGCCTTTGTTGATATAATTAAGGATCTTGAGATGGAGAGATGATCCTGGACTATCTGAAAGTGAAAGTGAAGTCACTCAATCGTGTCCGACTCTTTGCAATGCCATGGACTGTAGCCCACCAGGCTCCTCCATCCATGGAATTTTCTAGGCAAGAGTAGTGGAATGGGTTGCCATTTCCTTCTCCAGGGGATCTTCCCAATCTGGGAAAGCCCTAAATATAATCACATGTGTCCTTACAAGAGGGAGGCAGAGGAGATTTGCCAACAAGCAAAAAAGAAGGTAATGTGGCCACGAGGCAAAGACTGGAGCAATGTAGCCCCAGGGCTGGACAAGACAAGGAGCACATCCTCGCCTAGAGCTTTGGAGGGCACAGCCATACTGATGCTTTGACTGGAACTGTGAGAAAATAAATTTCTGATGTTTTCAGTTATCAAGTTTGTGGTAGTTTGCTATATAGCAGCCACAGGAAATGAATACATCTCCCATTTTATTCAGAGTGAATGCCTATAAAATCCTTCATGATCCAGTCCCTATTAACTCCCTGACTCCACTATCCCCATTGTCCCCCGATAACTGGGTCTGGGCGCATTGGCCTCCTCCCTGTCCTTGTCTTTAAACAAACAGCAACATGCAAGGCTATTCATCTAGTTGTTCCCTCAACCTGATGCTCGGGGACCTTCCTCCTTTCCTTCAGTCTTTACTCAGATAAGGTCTCTCCTGCTCCTTATTTAATATCTCCACCTGCTCTGCCCTCTGCCTCCTACTCCTGATCCTTTGCATCCTGATCTACTTTTTTCCTTTTCTAAGCACTCATCTCTTTCTAACCTGCAATGCAGTTTACTTGTTTATTACTTACTTATCACTTATTATCCTCTTCCGCTGCTAGAATATAAGATTCACAAGGACAGCTGATCACCTATTTTGTTCTCTGCTGTGTCTCAAGTACCTGAAATAGAGCCTAACACATGCAAGCATTTAATTAATGTGTGTTGAAAGCATGAGTTGATGTCCTCAGCGTTCCATTAGCAATCATTAGGGACGCCCTTTTTTCTCTCCTTCACCCACCTCCTTCCCTCCATGTACGTGCATGCTCAGTCACTTTAGTCGTGTCCAACTCTTTGAGATGCTATAGATGGTAGCCCACCAGACTCCTCTGCCCATGGAATTCTCCAGGCAAGAATACTGGAGTGGGTTGCTGGAGTAGGTTGCCATGCCCTCCTCCAGGGGATCTTCCTGACCCAGGGATCGAACCCGTGTCTCCTGCATCACAGGCAGATTCTTTACCACTGAGCCACCATGGAAGCCCTCCTTCCCTCCATGGCCCTTGTTATACTGACAAAGCAAATAAACATGGTAAGGCACAGAATATTCAGTTCAAGATGGCGGAGAACAACTGGGTAGGTTAGTGAAAGCGAAATGGCAACCTTCTCCACTGACCCTGGTGGCCTTTTATACACATTAATATGCAACACTCATGACCTAACAACATTTGATGGTTAGCCTAGAGAATTGTTTATGCAGAAAGTAAAATAATTTCAGGCCATATATCTCAGATGTCCAAAACATAATTTTAAGATTTTTCTTTAACTGTGTTGAGTTTCATTTTACATGGTATCAGAAAACACAATCTCACCAATTCAAGATCAGCTCCGTTACTTCAAGGTTATTTCCTTTCCTCACTTTTCTTGGCATGAGCTCTATTCCTAAAGGGCTAACATAATTTTGAGGTATCAGAAACTGGGCCATGGAGGTGCCTAGCCAAGCTGTTAGTTCCTAAAATGCCCACCCTCCTTCTTTCTTCTTAGCAATTACAATTAATCCTAAATCCAATAAGGGCATCTGGTCCCAGTTATGAGGCCAGATCCAAGTATCACACCTGTGCTACTCTCAGCCACAAGAGAGAACAGCAGGCTGCCTCAGCTAGGCTGCCTGAGCACCTAGGTGATCTGAGAGTATTCATGGAGCAGCACCATAATCCAGGTACCAGAAAGGGCAGTGCCCAAGTCCAAGAGTCCTGCTCTGAGAAATTATATTCTAGACAGGGAAGCCAGGTAATAGACAAGAAAACAAAATAAATGAAAAGAGGTGAGATGAAGGTACTGTGAAGGGAGCAAGGAAGGGGGAAGGTCTTTGTAAGCATGGCATTTGAGTTGGAACAGAATAACGAGAAAGAAGTAACCTAGCAAAAATCTGGAGAAGTAGATTTTCAATAGGAGGAAGCAAAAGCACAAAGTCTCCAAGATAGGGATGAATTTGTCCTGTATGGTGGACAGAAAGAAGCTAGACTAGCTAGAGTATGCAGAAGGAAGAGAGATTGGAGAGAGGTGGGGCGTGAGCAGATCTGATAGGCCATGATAGAGTTGGGATTTTATTCTGTGCAAAGAGATCCTGTGAAACCATTTCTATACCATCTCTGCATCTTTCCTGCTATGGCCTGTGAGAAAACATTGGTGGTCCTTGTCTCCTTCCAGGGAACAAGAGAGAATCCTAGCATATATGCTATCTACTTGCCAGGTCCCCACATCTTCTGGTGTTTATGTTGCCCTGCCTTTGGCTTAGTTAGGAGCAGGGGCAGGACACAGAGTCCCTGCTTAGGGCCATCCGTTATATCTAACCATCTTGTCAGGAAAAATGTGTGAAAGACTTTGGAAACAGACAAAATTGATTGCTAGGTGTCCTGTTCATACCACCCTTCTGATTCATCTTTCTTCGTCTAAAGCTATTTTACAACCCTGTCAAGGTGTGGAATACTGGTAGTAATGCAAGTGATTTTTGCCCATAGAAATGCAAACTGTGTCCAGAAGAGAGGCAATTGATCACTGCCCTACAATACCGTTTGTATCTTTCTGTATTTATTTCAGCATTCTTTTTTAAATTTGTATTGAAATATAGTTGATTCACAATGTTGTGTTAATTTCAGTTGTACAGTAAAGTGATTCAGTTATATCTCAGCATTCTTGATGATCTGTATGTGTTTTCTTGAATCCTCCCCTGAACTAGCTGCAACATCTGACTAGTTTCATCATTAATAATGGCATATGTTCATTTTATATTTGTGTGAGGATCATGATTTTACCTTTTGTGAAAAAATATCCTTTGGAAATCTTAACCACTCTATTCTTCTTCCCGCGACTGCTTTTCTCTTCTTCTGTTGTTCTGAACAATCACAGGTTAAGCCAGAAGTAGCTGGCACTCTCCTCTGTATACAGAGGGAACAACTGGGGTTTGAAGAAGGAAGGACTTACCCTTGGATTCCTGACTCCTGTTCTGGTACCCCACATAGACGGTGGTACCACCTCTATGAGTTCTTTAGGAAGTGCATTGAAGTATTTGGACAATGGAAAGGGGTCCGTTCTGAGAGATATAAATGTTCTGCCATGCACAGAACAGTCCCCTCAAATGAAGATACCCTGCCCCACATGCCAGAGCACCTCCAGGGAGAAACATATAAGATGTTGCTCACGGATATGGTGGTCTTAATGACTGCCCCCCAAGAATCCTGCTGG
Source organism: Giraffa tippelskirchi (assembly GCF_054371585.1). Classification (NCBI taxonomy): domain Eukaryota; kingdom Metazoa; phylum Chordata; class Mammalia; order Artiodactyla; family Giraffidae; genus Giraffa; species Giraffa tippelskirchi. Next base: position 138,379,987 of record NC_137281.1, on the reverse strand, counting down.
GACTCGTCTATTCATTTACCAAATGACTAAACCAGAGCTACTTTAGTGGTACTATTTCCCCCCGTCATGCAGAAATGTTTATGGCCTTCAATAAAGACTGTTCTCTATTGAGAACTGAGCTGGGTGTATACTGTTGTAAACTTCAGCATGCTCCAGTAAGATTTATATTCTTATTTTGCTTAATATTCACACTTTAATGTGGCAATAAAAACAAGTGAGATTGTCTCATTGCAAAGGATCCTACTTAGTTAATTATCAGGCCCCATGCCACAAATCACTGTGTTGGGTTTCTGATATCCAAAGAAGTCTGCTTTTTATCCCTCTCCTCACGTGAGTCACATGAGCCTGTATTGACAAGTTGAGCTGGAGTTAGAGGTGGTGGGGAAGGGAGAGTAGGAGAGAGTTACCTTCCCTATAATGTGGGACCCCCAAGCGTCCAGCCCTGTATACATCAATTTAGGAGGCAGTGAAGTGAACAGATGATGTCCAGATTCTAGGGTCAGATCTTAAATCCCAGCTCTGCCATCTACCAGCTCTCTGACCTCATGCATGTTATTTAATGTCTCTGAATCTCCGGTCCCCTCTCACTCCCCCATACAGGTTACAATGGTGCTGTCTCAACCTCTTGACTTTGTTTTGAAAATTAAATTAGGTAATGGATTTAAAGAAGCTGGCACAAAAAAAAGCAGGCAATAAATGTTGGCTGTTTCCCCAGTAAAGGCTGACAACCTTGAGAAGCATCCAGCGTGATGTGCTTGATGCTTCCAGGGGTCATCAGAGCTAAGGCAAATATCCAGGACACTGGAAACAGACAAGAAGATGTCAGAGGATTAGGGATTCAGGCAAGATTCTGATCAGCAGGGAGCAAGGTGTCAGAGGCCACATGAGGTCAGAAGCTACACAGAAAGAGTTATTGACACACAAGCGAAGAACAAGAGTGGGGCTTGTTATTAACCTGCGTAACTTCTGGGGGTGGGGGTAGGGGTAGAAGTTTTGGACCAAGACCAGGAAGGCTAGAGACTGCAGGTGGAAGACAATGGGCTTCTTCACTTGTGAAGAAAGTAGGGTGGGCAGGGTCAAAGACTGCCAGGCATAAGTAAACCAAATAAGAAGTCCCTCTGCAGGGCCCTTTGGCAAAAAGCACGGTCTGCCCTTAGTCAGACTTCACTTTCCTAGCCTTTTCTAACCACAGTACTAGGCAAATTGAGGGCAGTCCTGACTACCCATGGTGCCAGCTATGATGAATCAGTGATTCAAACATAAGTTCATGGGGAGCCTTTACGCACTGGCCGTGATATGGATAGCCTTGGAGATTTCAAATGGATTTTATCTCTGGTGTCAACTCTAAACACAGTGGCTGCCTGGAACATTGTCTTGAGAAACATTTTGAAGGTCATATTTGGGAAGAATACTGTGATTGATTATTTATGTCTGCCAAGGGCTTAGAAACAATGAGTAGAAGTATACTTGCTATGCAGCTAGTTCCTATTAGCTAATATGCAGCTGGAGCATACCTGTAAGATGTTGGTGGTGGATTTTATTCATTCATGTATTCAGCATTCCCAGAATAGCCTCCATGAGCAGCACTCCTGCCCTAGAGAAAGTGAGGATATGTGTAGGGAGACGTTCCAGAGATTCAGTTCAGTTCAGTCACTCAGTCGTGTCCGACTCTTTGCGACCCCATGAACCGCAGCACGCCAGGCCACCCTGTCCATCACCAACTCCCGGAGTCTACCCAAACTCATGTCCATTGAGTCAGTGGTGCCATCCAACCATCTCACCCTCTGTCGTCCCCTTCTCCTCCCGCCCTCAATCTTTCCCAAAATCAGGGTCTTTGCAAATGAGTCAGCTCTTCACATCAGGTGGCCAAAGTATTGGAGTTTCAGCTTCAACATCAGTCCTTCCAAAGAACACCCAGGACTGATCTCCTTTAGGATGGACTGGTTGGATCTCCTTGCAGTCCAAGGGACTCTCAAGAGTCTTCTCCAACACCACAGTTCAAAAGCATCAATTCTTCGGCGCTCAACTTTCTTTGTAGTCCAACTCTCACATCTATACATGACCATTGGAAAAACCATAGCCTTGACTAGACAGACTTTGTTGGCAAAGGAATGTCTCTGCTTTTTAATATGCTGTCTAGGTTGGTCATATCTTTCCTTCCAAGGAGTAAGCGTCTTTTAATTTCATGGCTGCAATCACCATCTGCAGTGATTTTGGAGCCCAGAAAAATAAAGTCAGCTACTGTTTCCCCATCTATTTGCCATGAAGTGATGGGACCAGATGCCATGATCTTAGTTTTCTGAATGATGAGCTTTAAGCCAACTTTTTCACTCTCCACTTTCACTTTCATCAAGAGCCTCTTTAGTTCTTCTTCACTTTCTGCCATAAGGGTGGTGTCATCTGCATATCTGAGGTTATTGATATTTCTCTCGGCAATCTTGATTCCAGCTTGTGCTTCTTCTAGCCCAGTGTTTCTCATGATGTACTCTGCATATAAGTTAAATAAGCAGGGTGACAATATACAGCCTTGACGTACTCCTTTTCCTATTTGGAACCAGTCTGTTGTTCCATGTCCAGTTCTAACTGTTGCTTCTTGACCTGCATACAGGTTTCTCAAGAGGCAGGTCAGGTGGTCTGGTATTTCCATCTCTTTCAGAATTTTCCACAATTTATTGTGATCCACACAGTCAAAGGCTTTGGGATAGTCAATAAAGCAGAAATAGATGTTTTTCTGGAACTCTCTTGCTTTTTTGATGATCCAGCGGGTGTTGGCAATATGATCTCTGGTTCCTCTGCCTTTTCTAAAACCAGCTTGAACATCTGAAAGTTCACGGTTCACATATTGCTGAAGCCTGGCTTGGAGAATTTTGAGCATTACTTTACTAGTGTGTGAGACGAGTGCAATTGTGCAGTAGTTTGAGCATTCTTTGGCATTGCCTTTCTTTGGGATTGGAATGAAAACTGACCTTTTCCAGTCCTGTGGCCACTGTTGAGTTTTCCAAATTTGCTGACATATCCAGAGATCCTAGGAGCTGTTTTGAATATCTAAGAATGCCTTGGCACCTCATTTAGATTCAGCATCAGCAAATAGCCCCTGGGAAGTAGAAATTATTATTGTTGTTCAATCACTAAGTCATGTCTGATTGTGATCCCGTGGACTGCAGCACGCCAGGCTTCTCTGTCCTTCACTATCTTCCAGAGTTTGTTCAAATTCCTGTCCTTTGAGTCAGTGATGCAATCCAAATGTCTCATCCTCTGTCTTCTCCCCTTCTCCTCTTGCCCTCAATCTTTCCCAGCATCAGGGTATTTTCTAATAAGTCGGCTCTTTGCATCAGGTGGCTAAAGTACTTGTGTTTCAGTTTCAGCATCAGTCCTTCCAATGAATATTCAGGGTTGATTTCCTTTAGGATTAACTGGTTTGATCTCCTTGAAGTCCAAAGGACTCTCAAGAGTCTTCTCCAACACCACAGTTTGAAAGCATCAGTTCTTTGGTGCTCAGCCTTCTTTATGGTCCAACCCTCACATTAGTACATGCCTACTAGAAAAACCATAGCTTTAACTATATTGACCTTTGTCAGCAAAGTGATGTCTCTTTTTTTCAATACACTGTCTAGGTTTGTCATAGCTTTTCTTCCAAGGAGCAAGTGTCTTTTAATTTCATGGTTGCAGTCACCAAAATTATTATTATCATTCTATTTTCTCAGGCTCAAAAACTGAGGTTCCTCTCAGTTTTAGAAGCAACTGGATTAATAATTTCTACTGTAATAATTTTGCACCTTTCACTGAAGGCCCAGAAAAAGCATGATCATGTGCATACAAAACCATTTGCCCTCTGTGTTATTTAAGGGCAGCCTTCCTGACACACTGACCAGCCCTTGGTCAAGCTCCGAGCATTACCTAAACTCTGGGAATGTGTATTCAATGAAATTGGCCCACATTTTATCTTCCTACAAAATAGCTATTTAAATATCCCTCGAATATGCACTTTCTGAATCATTAAGGCCTCAGGGTGCATCAATTACACTAATTTGGGAAAGTGATCAAATTCATGCAGGGCTGTTATTTTTAAAGAAAAGACATTTCAGTGTATTGATGGGGAATTTGTGTCTGGAGTATATAGATTTCCAGTTATCTCCTGTCATGGCAGGAATTCATTGGTTTCCTTTAAGAGATGGAGAACACATTATGCCTGGTATTAACAAAAATCAATTTCAGTAAAGGAAGACATTCAGCACAAGGGAATTGAACTGAGCTGGGAATAAATGACGTAATATTTGAAGCGATAAGGAATATGTCATGCTGGGACTCCAAGTCCTTGTATAAATGATGATTAAATGGAATTTTTGTCCCTGCCTTTTGCTAAAGGTGTCATTTCTTTACCGTAAAGTATAACGGATCTATTTTGGCATTGTCGGTGAAGTATGCAGTTAATAATTGGGCTTCTTAAAGATTTCAGAACTCTTCAGTTTTAACGTGAAAGGAGGGCCTTATCTTTACTGCCAACTCATTTCTACTCTTCAAACCCAAGCGACAGTCTTTTATAAGAATTTAGCTGTGGGTGTTATCTTTCAAGAAAACTGTATTCCAAACTTCAATACAGTGAATAGAGTTACAAAGACACCACGAGGGTAATATGGAAGATTTGGGAAATAGAGTAAAGATAAGCTCTCTGCTGAGATATGAGAGGCAAGGAATAAAAAGAAAAAAAGATGACGTGAAGAGGAAAAACACTGGTGCAGGATTTCTATCAGTGTTTCCAAGGAAAAAAATCAAGCCAAACCAGACTTTTTCTTTTTCTCTGTGAACAAATTTCTTTAGGGGTCCATAAAAGCTACTTAGTTATTTACATATAGATGTTTAAAGCTGGAAGACACTTCAGATGTTTCAATGCATGGGAAAGCAAAAGCCTGGGGAGGAAAGAAGGGTAATTCACGAAGATGGCAGTTTCCCTTCCTTCTAGCCTTTTTTTTTTTTTTCATTTTGGAAAAAAAACACTGTTCCAGTTCTTCCTATTTGGTTTGTGATGGTGGTATTGACTTTTGAATATGCACCAAAACCTTGGACCATGATTGGACGCCAAAAGTTCTAACTTGGAACTAAACTGAATGCTTAGTTTCTGACCCCGTGTTGCTTGGAGAAGGTATGGCAAGGATGCAAAAAGCACATTTTCAAATGGAATCATTTATAGGTCACGCAAGAGCAAGAGAAACAGTTGTAGAAGAAAATTAGTTTTGATTCATCAAGTAATAGCTCTTCCCTTACCAGAACCATTGCTAGACAAAGAAGACCAAGAGGTGAAAAGAGAGGAGCTGATCTACCTGAGGGCTGGTGCTTATGACATCTCCAGCTCAGACACAGACCCGTAGAGGAGCCAAGACCTAAACTAGGAGAAAATAACTGAGAACCTTCTTTATATTTTTGTCCATTTTATCTTTTTTTTTTTTCCATGCCAGCCTCAAGGCAGGCACTTTTAAGGACTTAGTGCCAGTATGAGGAGGTTGATGGGGGCCAGGATTCTCAACCCCAGGGTTTTCTTGAACAGGGAAGGAGCTGTCATCGCAACCCTTGGAATTAGAGGTCTAAGTGAGGCTTCATGAAGCTTTCTTCGTTGTGAACTGTTTCCAGCGTGGTGGTTACCAGGAGGGGTGGGCAGTTTTTTACTAAAGGGGAACACATGAAAAATGGTAGCTCAAGGACTTCCCTGGCAGTCTCTGCCTAAGACTCTGTGCTTCCATTGCAGGGGGTGTGGGTTTGATTCCTGACTGGGGAACTGAAATCCCACATGTCATGCAGCAAGGCCAAAATACATAAATAAATGTACTGTGCTTGTGCTCAGCTGTGTCTGACTCTTTGCCATCCCATGGACTATAGCCCACCAGGCTCCTCTGTCCATGGGATTATCCTGGCAAGAAGACTAGAGTGGGTTGCCATTTCCTCCTCCAGAGGATCTTCTAGACCCAGGGATCAAACCTGAGTCTCCTGCATTGGCAGGTGGATTCTTAGCACTTGAGTCATCTGATATAATAAAAAATAATAAAACTTTCCTAAAAATATATATATATAGGTAGCTTGGAGGCTTGGGCTCTGATTACAGCACTGCTGTTAGCAGCTCCATGTTCTCTGGCAAGATCTATTTTCTGACATTAGGCTAATTGACCTCAAGATCTACAAGGACAGGTCATCTAACAGCTAAGTCCAGACCCCTCACTTCTCTCTTCCCCTCTACCTTGCCCACTAACTGTCACAGCCACACCCTGAACCAGTCACCTGCCTCCCTCTCCGTTCATCTTGCCTTAAATTTGGAATTTCTGCTCTTGGTCTTTTCCCTATTTCTCCCCATATCACCAGTCCCACCAGACATGCTCTTTCATCCTTCAAGCTCTCCAGTTCCTAACTCTGCCAGGCTTCCTGGCATCAACGCTTTCTGAGTTTCTCTTCTTTGCTACCATTATGTTTTTCATCAGTAGTCACTTCACTAAGACTATTCTCGTTACCCTCCCTGCCTCCTGAGCTGTCACCCCTCCACTGACAATTAACACCCTGACAATCCCAACTCTAGATAAATCCAACCACCCACTTCTTCAAGTCCCGCTGCTTAGCGATGCCTGTGAAAGTCCATCATGGTGTCATCCTTATGCATTATAGATGTCAACCCTTAGCCCCTGAACCTCTTCGGTTTGGTTTCATAATGACTCATTTAAACTTTATCACCCTCCTGAAGCACTCTACCCCATCACTCCTTCTAGGTTTCATCCCCTCATTTGCAGCAGATGTCTTGGTTTTCTGTTTCCTGAGAAAAACATCAGCAGGGCAGTTCCTAATTATCCTGAAGTTTCATGGAGTCTGAATGACCTGCACTGGAACACAGGGCAATTCGGATGAGTGTAGTGCAAGCCAGAGAGAAGACAAGACAAGCCATGGCAGAGGATGGGAGACCAATTAGTAGTCAAGGTGTGTTCCCATGCAAGACATCCTTTGAGGCTGAGGGAGCTGGATTTGTTTAGATCTTCTTTGGGAGGACTATATCTGGGCCCCTTGTTGAACTTCTAGTTTATTTCAAATCTCTACTAAAGGCTTCAGTGTCTTCTTTGGATGAAACTCTTAAAATGCACAAATCACAAATAAATTTGCTCTGAAAGGCATTTTTGGATAGAGTGAAAGATGCTGCATAATTAAGTTGTGTTTTTTATACTGAGTTAGGCTAAGAAAGCCCATCTCTGAAATTTTCTAACTCAAATGGAGCTCACCCAATTATTTTCCCTTTTATTTTCATCATCTGACTTCCAAAGCAGGTATAGAATTTAAGCCTGGAGAAAGATTTTTGGTCAGATAACCTGCTCAAGGCATGGAATAGTGAAGAGTCTGACAGATCAGGGGTGTGCTGGGTGGAGTAGCTTGTTTATGGTTAGCTTTACTCCCCAATCTTACTTTGTCTTTACACCACTTATTTTTGGTAATTTACAGAATCCTTAAGCAGGCTGAAGAAAGTAATGACCCAGAGCAAAGAGCATCTGCTCATTTTATGTTTCTTGGTCATAAGATTTTGATGTCTTTTGGTTCTCCTCTAACACAGGGACATAATCAACAGCAAGTTATTTTTTAAATGCAGTTCTTGGGAATCAATTCCTTATGGAAAAAGCTTGATGCACAGACAGGCCCCAGGAACCCCTTGGCCAATGAGAAGGGCTTTATCTTGCATAAAATTTCCTGGGCGAAATACTGCTGCTGCTGCTGCTGCTAAGTCGCTTCAGTCGTGTCCGACTCTGTGCGACCCCATAGACGGCAGCCCACCAGGCTCCGCCGTCCCTGGGATTCTCCAGGCAAGAATACTGGAGTGGGTTGCCATTTCCTTCTCCAGTGCATGAAAGGGATAAGTGAAAGTGAAGTTGCTCAGTCGTGTCCGACTCCTAGCGACCCCATGGGTCTGCAGCCTACCAGGCTCCTCCACCCATGGGATTTTCCAGGCAAGAGTACTGGAGTGGGGTGCCATTGCCTTCTCCAGGGCGAAATAAAGTTGAGTCTTTTTTAAGCAGTAGCAAGGGCATGTGTGGGCTTCCCTCGTGGTTCAATGGTGAACAATCTTCCTGCCAATGCAGGAGACGCAGGTTTGATCCCTGGGTCAGGAAGATGCCCCTGGAGAAGAGAATAGCAACCCACTCCAGTATTCTTGCCTTGGAAATCCCTTGGACAGAGGAGACTGGTGGGCTGCAGTCCATGAGGTCACAAAAGAGTTAGGCACAACTTAGTGCCTAAACAACTACAAGGGCATGTGTAGTGAGAGAAAGATAGTGAAGTGGATAAAAGAAAGCTTATAAATAGGTGAGTCACAAGCTTATGCCCAATATTTTAGCTCAGTCAGCAACCTGACCACTTAGCTGGATCACTGGGCCTCCTTTCTTAAAAGCTGCATGAGGGCTAATATAAGGAATAGTTTAATAGGGTAGTGGTCAGTGGGCAGATGGACCCACCACTAAAGGCAAGAGCTGTTGGTCATTGGGAGAGCTGTGGGCCAGGGCTTCTTATAAGACTTATTTATCTAGCCATCAATTTAAGTTAAAAAAAAAAAGACACCAAAGTCTTTAATTGAGTTATATTCTTTAATAAAGCAAAATGTTGGTTATTTACAGAACCCTGGACAAATTATTCTGGAATAAAATTTACCAAATTTTGTGTTGTTGTTGTTGTTGTTTTATGTTTCATGATAAATATCCTAATGTTTATCCATTAGAATGATTGATTTATAAGAGATACCTTCACCTACCTACTTCCAAAGAGGGTTTAAGGAGAAATAACAAAGTTGTGTGGTGGCATTTTCCGCTGCCTATCCTCTGGGATTTTTTGAAGTGGAGCTGAGTTCCTTGCTCAGAGTGACCTGAAGTGGCCCTTGGCCCATGGTTTCATCTCTCACGGGGCTCTGGTCAGAAGCCTGGAGGTGGTAGTGGGTCCTGGGTGCCTCAGCATGCCTGCAGTTTCCCTTGTCCCTGTTCACATCTTTAAGAAGGCTCTTTACAAGTGCATCCTCATGGAATTCTGCTTCTTGCTGGGACTGTCACTGTTATAATCTACAACATGCTGGTAAAATTATAATGCTTAATCGTTTTTTAGGACCATAAACCACCAACTTACAAATAAAAACAAATCTAGCTCTGATGTGGTGCGTGGCACTCACTCTATGTGACATCTGTTGAGTCTTTCATTCATGCTGCCTCCCTGGGTGGTGCAGGCATCATCTGTCCCAACTCGCAGGAAAGGAAATGGAGTCACTGCACTTCTTCAAGGTCTGTGACTCTCTAGGGTTCAGGTGGTCACGATCTCAGGCTTCCATGGTCTCTTCTGGCCCAGATTGTTCTGACCCTTGGCAGCCAAAGGGAAGTGGGTGCTTTGCCTTATTATTTACTCCTGATCAGTTTCTGAAGGCTTGACAGAAATGTTGCTGTCCAAGGGCCATCCTTACCATCACTTCCAACTTCAAAATAACAGGCCTCCTTTCAAGACCATGTGGTCATCTCCCCCCTTTTACCTCCCCATGGGAATCCCTGCTGCTTTTACAAGTCATCAGCCTTTTACATTAGGTTCTGTTTCAAATATCTTTTAGAAATCCTGCCTGGAAAGGGCAGCCTGAGTTTAGCAAAGGAAAAGCATTCTTTCATCATTTCAAGTATGTTTCTCTCTTTCTCTGTCTTGCTCTCTGCCTGTTTCCCGGATCATGTGTCCTTTTCTCTTTCCTCCTTTCTTCATGCCTTCCTTTCATTAGAGGCCTATGGGACAAGCTGACCATCCTTGCATGTTGAGGCTCCCACAAGCCACTAACTGTGCGAAGCCCTCACCATCTCTAGGCCTGTGAGAGGTGGAGTCAGGGAAAAATGACTGCTCAGCTCCTGCTGGAACTGTGGGACTGACGCAGGGAGAGAACAGGGAAGAAATATCCTAGTCTCTCCCTCTTTTCACCTTCTGATCTTCTACAGGTGCTTCCCATTGGCCAAGACCAACTGTAGGCCAGACGGCAAGGGAGCCTGGGTACTGCAGCCTGAGGGGTAGCCTTTGGGCAAACAGCAGGGTAGAGATGGCAGAAAGTTGATGGAACCAGTGTTAGGGGCTAAAGACTTAGTCAGTCATGTACGACTCTTTGTAACCCCATGGACTATAGCCTGCCAGGCTCCTCTGTCCATGGAATTCTCCAGGCAAGAATACTGGAGTATATTGCCATTTCCTTCTCCGGGGTATCTTCCCAACCCAGGAATTGAACCTGGGTCTCCTGCATTGCAGGCAGATTCTTTACCATCTGAGCCACCAGGGAAGCCCATTAGGGCTTGAGATGGGAGCAAAGAGAAAATAGCCAACTTAGGAATGAACCTACCTGCCTACTTAGAGCAGTGAGACTTGTTAGTGTGATGAGTGAAAGATATTTTTGCTCATTACTTCACCCCTCCTCTTGCTGCCTCCAAAACAATGTTGATTCATCTCTTCATGAGTTTTAGAAGCAAGACCCCCCATGTCCTTTTCTGGATATTTCTGTTTTCTCCACTCTATCTCTTTGTCATGTGTTCTGTTGACCAGAACAATCTATGAATGCCTTGGCTTTTCTCTTTAGTAAAGTGGAATTGGAAGTTGCATCTCTTTCTTTCTCCTACATTCTTCTCCTTTGCTGAGTGTTAAAAAGGAAGACCAATCTTCATGAGTAGGAAACCAAACAAGCCGTAGCAAATTCTACTCAAATGGCAACCCTGCTTGCGTGCATCTGTCAATCACCTGACACAAGACACACTCTTACCATGAAATTAATAAACCTGAATCATCAGTACCCTTGCTTCCAGTGGTCCCCTACAAGGGCCGAGAAATTTCACATTCGTAATGTGGTATTCTTTTCCTTGAAGAGGGCCCTCATAATTGTACAAACTTTAGGGCCCACCAAGCCTGGATCTGTCCCTTCCTCTGTATCCTTGTCACTGAAGATACCTTTTCTACCTATGACTGGCCTGGCAGTGCTTGCAGAATCCAAAGCCGAGGTAATTACTATACGATAGATCTACTGGCAGAGACTCCTAAGACATATGGTCCAGTCAATGGGCCTAAACAAAGGAGCAATTACAAGGTGTCACCGCAGCCTAATAAAGCTGTGGCAGCGACATAGCCGGTGATATGGATGACAAAGGCAGGCTGCTGAGGACCAGCCAGGCACAAGCAAAGCTCCGGTGCTCTGCAGTGTAATAAACCTTGTGTGTGACAGCTGCAGGACACTCACCTCTTCTGCTGGCTGGCTGACTTGTACACCTGCTTTCTGGGGAGGCGTGGTGAGGAGAGCATGGATGGGCCTGCTCCATTGGCCTTTCCAGAGCAGAACCTGGTCCAGGTCGGGGGAAGTCCACATGGGCTCTGCACCTGGGCATATTTGTGGATGCCAGCCTGGGACGCTGTGCCCTGGGTCAGATCACGGGGATGGAACTGCAGTTCATCAGTCCCAGCCCCAGCTGACACTGCCTAGCCCTAGGTTAGGTCCCAGCTAGCCAGTCACAAAGCACCTGTGATGACTTTGACTGTTGGCTTCAAAATGCAGCTGCCTTAATGCTGATCCCTCCCTTCTCAGAAACACCAGCCAAAGACCCATTCTAGATGGAGAATCCGCACTAGAGATGAAAGAAAAAGCAATTCATGTTTTCCTTCTGTTGATTTATCATTTCAGTACTTACCAGGCCCTTATTTAGAGACAGAAGGAAAGAGAGAGCAGAGGGATGGTGGTGTGGTGGAGAAAGTAAAAGAGAGTGAAAAAATATATGTGTAAAGGGAATTAAGAACAAAGGCTCTGGAGGGTTTGATCCCAGCCAATCTACCAACCCTATGACTTTGGGCAAGAAACAGCTTCTCTGGGCCTTAGCTTTCTAATTTTGTAGAATAAGAATAAAAATAGTACCTATTCCCTGGGGCAACTGTGAGGATTAATTAGATGGGTTAACAGTGTAAACCCAGGAAGTACTTGGCAAACGCCAACTAATACTATTTTATATGCACGCATAACAGCTCAGGCTCAGAGCATCATCTTTGTGGGATAAAGCTCTGACTGTGCACAGAAGGACTAGGCCTCTGAGCTTACCAGCCACAGGACCTTGGTCCTCCAACTTCTCCCTGAGCATCCTTCATTTATAAAGTAGGGATGCCAATCTCTACCTCACCAAGTCATTTCTAAGAATCACATGGGCTAAGCATCACACCTGAGCTTTTGCTCTCTGTGAAGGACCATGGAATGGTGGTGTGATCAGGAATCATAAAATCACTTAGACACTTCAGGTTTGCCTGCCTTGTTGGCATGTGGGTGACTATCCATCAGCACCCGTCCTTCATCCTGAGGTCAGTGTTGCCTTCGAGGATGGTCAAGACCCCCAAGCAAGTCCAGTCCTCCCTGCAGAACCTTCCAGGATGCTGAGGGATTCAATCTTGGCACAGAGTGCCTTCAGCACCTCCCGGGGCGGGGACTGAGGACCAGCCCAGAGTTCTGGCTTCATGTGATACTTAACACACTGGCGCACTGGTCCATGGGCTACCTAAGCAGTTGAGCCATGAGGAGGGCAGGGAGCGGCATCTGTGCTCATGGCCTCAAGGCCAAGCCAGCCCTGGCACAGCTCTGCCTGCTCCTTTCCAGCTGGCAGCTCTGCTTCATGCGCTGTGCTCAGAGCAACAGAGAAAGGGGCTTTGATGGGCAGAGTTATTCGTGCTCTGTTTTAATTATGCCTCCTGGTGTTTTCCCCACAGCTTCCCTTCTCTTTACCTGTCAGTGCTTCCAGTGTCACCCAAACACCAAATGCTGATGAGCCAATTGACCTACTGTGAATGGCAACGAATATCAGGCTGGTTGGAAAATAAAGGTTGTTAGTCATCTCTTTCTTGTGTCACCTGAGTGGGACCTTCTGGTCTTGCCTTGCTGGGAGCCCAGGAGGTGCCTCGAATCTGAGATTTGCTGATGTCTGGATGAAATCTAATTTCTAACATTTGGTGCAGAGGGCCCATTTGGGAAAGGCAAAGAACAACTTGTCAGGAGCTCCTCATATAGTTCAGCAACATGAGAAGTGAAGGGAGAGGAGAAAAGGACCTGACCCGTCCAGGTAGCTCTGGGCACGTGGGGACCAGTAGGAGATGGGTCGTGGGAGGGGAGGAGATGGGAGGGGACCGACTTCTGTAGAAATCACTCCTGATGCTTCTCAGGACCAGCGTTGTGATGGAGAACTGTTCTCTGAGAATGAGGATGGATCTCTCAAAGATGAGAAGATTATTTAGAGAGGTTCTGTTGGTGGTCATCTCTTCTGACTATTGTCTGAGAATATTTTTCCTTTTGTGTTCTCAAAAGATGTTTTCACAGGATAGACCGTTCTCGATTCTCAGCCTTTTAGAGGGAGCACCCCTCCCATTCTGGCTCCTGCTGTGGATCTATGGTCTGAGTTTCCTCTCTGGTTGCTCTTTGCAACTCCTTACATATGCATAGATTGCAACTACGCAGCTATTGCAAATATGCAACTATTGCAACTATGAAATCAATTTCACTACAGCTGTGTGTCAACATATGGATTTATCTTTATTACCCTGCTTGGGGTTTGTTGCAATTCCAAATCTGGAAAATTTTCAGCCTGTATTCTTCAGATATTGCCACTTCCCATTTTCTGTATTATTGTTCTTGGGAACTCCACTTAGATCTATGTTTGGCCTCCTCTTCTCCACATGCTCCGGTTTCTCAAGTCTTTATCTGTGAAAATCCTAGGAAACTGGGGTTGAAGTTCTTCCTCTAGAGAAAATCTGTTATTTGTTTCTGCCATCCACCAGGGGTGCTTTCATCACTGGCCTGCTTTGAACTAATTTCTTGTTAATTAATCTCATTTGCTTTTTGGTACATGCAGATTGCTTGAATTCCAACCACAAACCTGCATGGGAACAGGCTTGTGGTTACACGTATTTGGGAGAGATTTTTCTTTTCCAAGGGCCAAGGCATAGACAGACAAGTTTGTGTCCTCGTGATGCAGAATTTTTTCCTCCTGTGTCATTTCTCTGATACCGTAGCATGGAGGGGGTCCCTGCCCTTCCAACTCTCCACCTCCCAAACATGGCCATGAAACCCAAGGCACTAGAACGGATGATGGGGGTCGAAACCCTTGAGGGAATTGCTGTCTTCCATGGCCACTGTATTTCTACGATCTGTGTCTTTCTCCACTATTCTGAAGGTTCTGAATTTTTTAAGCATTTTATTCACCATTTTAAGTTGTTGCTGTGTGTTTATTTTGGAGTGGAAATGTTTTCAGAATTTCTGTTGTTGTTGTTCAGTCGCCCAGTCATGTCCAACTCTTTGCAACCCTGTGGACTGCAGCATGCCAGGCCTCCCTGTCCCTCACCATCTCCTGAAGTTTTCCCAAGTTCATGTCCTTTGCATCAGAGTACAGCGTATTTCCAGAAATGTACGTCCACATCTCCATATCGATGAATCCCCTCTTTGACGAATTTGATCTTCCTTCTGTTCTCTGTAGGTTTTTGTGTGCATAATTGAAGTGATTTTTCCTCTTAGTTGGGACACACGGTCACACAACAGGAGGGAAAGAGGCACATTTACTATAGCGTGGGAAGAAAACGTTGTGTTAGGATGTCTGCTTGTGTATTTACCTCATACATTGCTTAGCTTCTATGCTTCATATATGCTTTACCATGTGCACATTATATTAGTAGAGGAGCACATGCTTACAATGTATTAATGAATATATACACATTTTTAAACTGATAGAGGTATGTGATCACAAGAGTTTGGAGACTGCACTACCTTTTAAAGCCATAGGAAGCCATTGTCTGCCTTCTTACCATTTTTATAGCTGGAGAGAAAACATCCAGAAGTTTGCACACATTTGAACTCTACCTCTTCAGACCAGAAACAAAAGGTTTGGTGTGGGTAATGAAAAAAGGCCAGGTATCCCAAGGCTCTGGGGATGGTAAGGTGCTTGCCAGGCCCACAGCTGGAAGACTGTGGCTGACTGTCTAATAGATCCACTACTAAGTTTCATTTCTGCTCTTCTGCTATAGCACATCTTATTTCAGGATTTTTCTCTACTGCCTAATATGCTTTTCCAAAGTTTTTGACTCACCCTGTGGATTCCACAAAGGTTTAGTTTCTCTGGTTAAAGGGGAAAAAAAAATAGAACTGACATAAATACATATATATCTCAGCACCTACAAAAGCAACTGACATTTCATTGCCCCAGTTCAGCATTTCAAGTTCTCCTCCAGGGAGCTTGCATGGGTGTGATTGGGCTGAGACCCCACTGCCCTTCCAACTACCCCACGCCACCCCCCTCTCTGCCCCAATGCATTCCTCTGCCTGTCTCTCTGCTTTCCCTGTGTTATGTTCTCAAGCCTCTGAGAACATGTTTCGTCCTGGCAGTGGACACAGTGATCAGGCCTCAAGGAAACCGCCTGGCTGAATGACCCTCTATGTGCAACCACCTCAGTAAAAGGATAGAAGAGGGAAAAATTCTGTCTCACAAGGACACAAACAAGGTCATTTGTAGTCCACAAATAGGAGTTACAGAGTCAGAGCTTTCTTGCCCATCTTGAAACTGGGTTCCAGCCGTGAAGTACTTTTCTGATGATGATTCCAGGAGCCTCAGTTCCCAACATGACCCCAAATGAGTCCTGTTGCAGGAAAGTGCTCTGTCTGGGGCTGTTTACCGTTTACAATAATAGGTAGGTAGGTAGGTTTAGTCGCTAAGTTGAGTCCGACTCTTGCAACCCTATGGACTGTAGCCTGCCAGGCTCCTCTGTCCATGCATTTCCCAGGCAAGAATACTGGAGTGGGTTGCCAAGAAGATACTGAATAGAAGGCTTGGATAATTTAAAAATATAAGTGTGTGTGTGTCTAAATTGGTGTAATCCACAGATTTCATACAGTCAAAGGAAAATTTTTAGAGGCAGAATTGTGATACCCTGGGGACTTCCCTGGCGGTCCAGTGGTTAAGACTCTGCGCTTCCATGGCTTCCACTGCAGGGGATGCAGGTTCGATCCCTTATCAGGGGAATGAAGGTCCCCCATGTCTTGCAGCGCGGCCAGAGAAAAGAATTGTGATATTCTGGTTTAGTAGTTTGGAGGAGAGTGAGTGAGTGAAGTCACTCAGTCATGTCTGACTCTTTGCGACCTCATGGACTGTAGCCTACCAGGCTCCTCCGTCCACGGGATTTTCCAGGCAAGAATACTGGAGTGGGTTGCCATTTCCTTCTCCAGGAGATCTTCCTGACCCAGGGACTGAACCTGGGTCTCCTGCATTGTAGGCAGACGCTTTACCATCTGAGCCACCAGGGAAGTCTGGAGGAACCATGACACAAACAAGATGAACAAAAAAAAAATCATATTTCAATGCTTGTCTAACACACCATCACCACCATCACATGGACACATGAGTTGTGCACATGTCATAGCCGAGTCACTCCCCAAGTCATTCAAAGCTGAAGCTTGTGTCGTTGTTTCTAAGAATCTTTGAGAGCTCTGGTCAATTAGTGTGGACGGAAACAGATTTAGACCGCACTGTGCCAACGGGCATTATTACCTCCTGTGCGGTCAAGTGAAACAAACTGGGTCTCCAAATAGGCCTGTGTTTGCTGAGCTAGAAACCCTCTCCTGTTTATATTTTCTCCTTGAAGAGGATATTTTTTAAAAGAATATTTCACAGAATCAATTTTAGTGGGCCGTTTAAAATGGGAAGTGAGCTGGAGAAAGTTCAGTTTGTTTTAACGATAACTCCAGCTTACTGAAACAAGTATTAGTGCATCATGTCCCCATATGGCACTCATTAGAGACAGGGGAAGCTTGAGAAGCTTATTGCTCTGAGACAGCTAGTAAAAGAAATTGGAGATATTTTTATAGGACCTAAAGATAGTACCAATAAAATAAGGACAGAAACCCATTTGTAGATGATAGGTGAGAGAAGGAAATCTTTGAGGAACTAAAAGGTCTTCACTCCACAAGATGAAGAAGCTCTCAGATCTATGATTCATGTGCATCTTAATTTATTTACTTATTTTCTCAGTTGCTCAGTCAACAAACATTCATTGAGCACCATCTCTGTTCCCAAATGTGGCAGGTTCCAGGGAAAAAGTGTTGAACAAGACACAACCCCTGCTTCAAGGCCCTTCAATATGGATGATACACCAGAAAAGAGGCCTTAGAGTGCAGGGGCTGGATGAGTGTAGAGGAGGCAGGGGTGATGTGTTAGTGCATGTGGGGGAGCAAGAATGCTTCCTACCCAACCTGCCAGGACAAGTCTCGGTTGTGAGCTGTTCCAGACAGGTGGAGTTAGAGGTACAAAAGCTGCAAAGATAAAGAAAATAGGAAATCTTTGAGTAACTGCAAGTAGCTCTTTATGGCTTCTTCTGGTTCAAGAAAAGTTATGTTAAGATGTAAAGCTGGAGAGGTAACCAGGGATCCAGATCAGAAAGAGCTTTCTTGTGATTCCTGGCAATGGGAACCACTAAAAGTTTCTAAGCAGGGCGAGTGATGTGATCAAATTTCCATATTAGAAAGGTGGTGTTGGTACCAGTATGGGAAATGGCTTGGAGGTGGGAAAGGTGAGGCTAGGAGGCAAGTTAAGAGCCTGGTAAAGTAATCAGTCAAAGGATAAAAGTGACCTTAGCTCAGGTAGCTGACATGGGATAGAGACAAGTAAACAGAGTGAAGATATATTGCTGCTGCTGCTAAGTCGCTTCAGTCATGTCCGACTCTGTGCGACTCCATAGATGGCAGCCCACCAGGCTTCCCCGTCCCTGGGATTCTCCAGGCAAGAACACTGGAGTGGGTTGCCATTTCCTTCTCCAATGCATGAAAGTGAAAAGTGAAAGGGAAGTTGCTCAGTTGTGTCCGACTCTTAGCAACCCCATGGACTGCAGCCTACCAGGCTCCTCTGTCCATGGGATTTTTCAGGCAAGAGTACTGGAGCGGGTTGCGATTGCCTTCCCCAGAGATATATTAGGAAGATAGAATTAACGGGACATGAGAATGCAGCTGTATATGAAAGATGGAAGAAAGAAACTAAGGACAGTACTGAGGATGCCAGCTTATGTTACTGGATGGGAGAGATGGTACTACTCACTGAGACAGTGAATACTGGGGAAAGAGGGAGTTTAAAGGAAACAGCAGTGAGTTAATTTTAGATATTTCAGGTTTGCCTGTGTCCTATTCAATAGACTCTTAGATGTATGTATCTGGAGCTCAGTACAAGGAGCTGGGAAGACTTAGAAATCTGGGGGGGCATCAGCCTATTGTTGGCAACAGAGACTATGAAATATAATGAAATTATCCCAGGTAGAGAGTGAAGAGTTCCTAGAAAAGCCCATGGAAACCAACCAATGTCAAAGGGATGGAATGAGGATGAAAAGCCCAGAGGCAGTGTGAGGGTGAGCAGTGAAGCAGGAGACCTGGGAGAGCCTGTGTTGGAGGGACTGGAAAGGGCGAAGGATAAGGGCGTGGATACGGACATGGAGGAGGAGGAGGGAAAGTAGCCATTATATTCAATAGCAAGCAGATTCTTGGAGTCCTGGATAAAAGTAGTTTCCCTGTGGTGGGAAAGTGGGTTGAGAGTTGATGGGAGGTGGAAAGCAGAATCTAGGACTAGGTATAACCTTTCTCTTTCAAGATTCTACCTGTGAAGGAAGAGGGGAGATGAGGTGATAAGTGGACAAGGGGAGTAATAGGACAGAAGACAATTATTTAGGACCTACATGATGGGAAGGTCTTGAGAGGATTCAAATGCTAATGAGTAATAGCTACTGAGGAAGAAAATGTTCATGAAAGAGGTGTCAGAGGGGGTGATCATTAGAGAGGGCCCCTGTCGAGGGGACATGCCTGGTTCCAGGGTATAGTGGTAGGGACAGGCCTTAGATAGGATAGATCAAGCACCCATTAACAAACGACCATGAAACCCAGGAACATACATCAGTGTCTATGCTCCTATTTTTGGAATCAACTGGGAGTCAGGTGGCGCTAATGGTAAAGAATCTGCCTGCCAGTGCAGGAGATGCGAGAGATGTGGGTTTGATCCCTGGGTCAGGAAGATCCCCTAGAGTAGGAAATGGCAACCCAACCCAGCTGCCTGAAAAATCCTATGGACAGAGGAGCCTAGTGGGCTACAGTACATGGGATGGCAAAGAGTCAGACATGACTAAGCAATCGAGCACATAGCTGCTCAAATTACTCAACGAATAAAGGAGGTCAGCTAAGTGGCTCCCCCGACCTTGATTGGACTTACCTGTCTGAGACTCCAGGGATGCCAGCTACTCTGGATGAATCTGTGGTAATGGATGACTGGGGTGACTGGGCTCTGCTCACACAACCCTTGGCCCCATCCTGGGACCTGTGGGCTAGCTTTGGTTTGCCATTCTCAGGGTGAGAGCAGAGACAAGGGGAGCCAGCGCTGATGCCCACACCCCTTCATAGCCTCCATCTGTCAGGTCTGCTAATATCCCTCTGGTCAGGGCATGTCTCTCATCTGAGCCCAGCCAGGGTCAAGTAACCCCACCCGTGTGGCAAAGTTAAATGGCAGAGGGCACAGGTTCAGGAGAGGATGAAGAATTTCTTAGCACAGATAAAGAGAAATACAGTTTTGACATTTTGTCAAACACAAGAAGAGAAAGAAGTTTGCAAATATCCAAGGGGAAAAGACAAAGTAAAGCCCTGGCCATTTCCTCCCTTCTGTTCAGGCCAAGGTGCTGCTATATTATTTATGTCTGGAAAGGTTAACGCTCGACTGTGGTTAATGAGTAAAGCAGTCTGGAGGAGAACACTTCATGACAGGGTCAGCGTTACCTTATAAAACTTAATGACAGCTAAGTCAGCTTTATTGCTTTTGTAGAGGGAAACGCCCTCTACCACCTCAACAGAGCGGGTAGAATCTGCTCCCTGGGTGAAAGGAAAAGAATATTTGCTTCAAATCTTATTTATGGAGAA
Source organism: Giraffa tippelskirchi (assembly GCF_054371585.1). NCBI lineage: Eukaryota > Metazoa > Chordata > Mammalia > Artiodactyla > Giraffidae > Giraffa > Giraffa tippelskirchi. Next base: position 138,360,033 of record NC_137281.1, on the reverse strand, counting down.
GCACACTGGGCTGTAAAGGAGTTTGATTTCAGTGTTTGGGGAGACAAAAGTGTTTGTGAAGGGGAGAGCAAGACAGCTGTGGGTTCTGTCTGTATTACACCTAGATGGGTGAGACGAACTCCTGGATGGAGGAAGTCAGGCTTCCCAGGACCACACTGAAAAGCGGGAGTCCAGGGAGCAGGGACGTGAGTCTGCCATAGGGGGCGCTCTCCCTCATCTGCTCAACCGTCTCCAAGGTCCTCATCACCTGTCCTTCTCCTCCTCTCTGCTTGCAGTCAGAACCATTCTACAGACACCACCGCCCTGCTTTGGAAGCAGAACTGAAGCATGATGCTGTGAGTTTTATAAACAGCTGGCCGAGGCATACATCGTTATCACCCATAGAGCTTGCACTTCCATAAACCAGAGGTCTACACATGGCACCCCCTCTTCTTTCGTTTCAGTGTAGTGTGAAGTATTTCCTGTTAGGGGTATTGAGGAAATATAGTATCTAATTTTAACTACACTAACTCTCAGAAAATAGATACAGGGCTTTAAAAATTTCATGCAAAGAAATAGCAGTTGAAAAATTTACACAGACAGACAATGCAGAAATGGCCGAGCTGACCGTTACTCAAGGACGAGCCCTGGGTCAGTCATACTGTGAAGTGAAACAGCAGTGATCGGATCCCTTCTGGTGAAAAGCCAGCAAATTTTAAAAATGAAAATAATGAAGATTATTTATAATATATCATTAACTATCATTAATTTGCCCCAGGTGTGTGTTGTACCTGATATTATACCAAGTGTAAGAAGGCAGCATGAGTAGTGGGATATCCAAAAGTTAAGCATCCAGAATATAAACACAAATCTCTACAGTAGCCTTAGCAATATTTTAGGTCAGGTGATACCGAATCCAATATTTTTTTAAATGTTACTGAACAATCAAGAAACATCTTTAAGGGTCTCTTAGAAGAAGCAAAAGACCACACATCATTTTATGTTCTTCCTTCCTTCCGTGGTAAAAATGGCTGAAACAAGTGTGGAAAAGAGTATGGAGCAAACCAAAATGAATTCCTTTAACAGCAAATTATATTAAGAGATGCACAGAAGACATTGTTAAATGTTATAAGAAATGGGTACGGAACAAACTACACCAAGCAGGAGGTTGTTATGCTTTGGGGTGAAAATACAGATGTTTACATTAATGGTATAATAAGGTCCTTTTTTCAATAACTGTGTAAAGACATACAGTATTTTTTGTGAGTCACTAAGGGTAAGTGGGACTTCCTTGATAGCTCAGCTGGTAAAGAATCTGCCTGCAATGCAGGATACCCCAGTTTGATTCCTAGGTCAGGAAGATCCCCTGGAGAAGTGATAGGATATCCACTCCAGTATTCTTGGGCTTCCTCGGTGGCTCAATTGCTAAAGAATCTGCCTGTAATGCGGGAGCCCTGGATTCAATCCCTGGGTTGGGAAGACCCCCTGGAGGAGGGCATGGCAACCCACTCCAGTATTCTTGCCTGGAGAATCCCCCCATGGACAGAGAAACCTGGTGGGCTACAGTCCATGGGGTCACAAAGAGTCGGCACAACTGAGCAACTAATCACAGAACAGAACAAGGGGAAGAGACATTAAAGAAAATGCATTCTCTACAGAAAATGACTTCTCGAAAACTTGGCGAATGTTACCACACCAAAGGCGCAGGTGGGTCAACTGGGGGGAAAAATGAATTCAGAAGTCAGGCTACAGCTTGCCCCATGTGTGAAATTCATTCACTTCATTTTTTCCTAAACTAGCTATTGAAGCGAAAAAGTAGAAGTTAGAATTTCATAGGGCAGTATTCTGGATTCTGTCAGTGTGTGTGAGTCACCTGGGGTCTCGTTAAAATGCAGATTCTGATTCAGTAGGTCTGTCCTGTCCTGAGAGTCTTCATTTCTAAAAGCTCCCAAGTGATGCTGCTGCTGCTGGTCAGTGAACCACTCTTTGAGTTGTGAGACTATAAAGAAATAGAGAATGTTAGAGTTGGTTTTAATTTATAAAAATAGGTTCATTTACAGTATACAGAAAGCTTTAGATTATTTTGTGATAACATGTGGAGTGATCATGCAAATCATCTGTACCACAGCAAGGTTTACTGGTTATCTTGTGGTAAAGTCCTTAAGAGTTGTCATACATGAGGATGTGCTGATGATTGTGCTTTAGCAAAATTGCAAGTTTGTGACCTTTTAAATAATGGCAAATACCCACACACCTACAGTCAATTATTCTTTGACAAAGGAGGCAAGAATATACAGTGGAGAAAAGACAACCTCTTCAGTAAGTAGTGTTGGGAAAGCTGGACAGCCACATGTAAATCAGTGGAGTTAGAATATTCTCTAATACCACACACAAAAATAAACTCAACATGGCTTAAAGATATAAATATAAGACATGACACCATTAAGTTCCTGGAAGAGAACATAGGCAAAACTTTCTCTGACATGAATCGTAGCAACTTTTTCTTAGGTTGGTCTCCCAAGGCAATAGAAATAAACGCAAAAATAAACAAAATGGGACCTCATCAAACTTAAAAGCTTTTGCACAGTCAGGGAAACCATAAAAAAAAAAAAAGCAACCAATGGACTGGGAGAAAATATTTGCAAATTATGAGAACAACAAGGGCTTAATTTCCAAAATACACAAACAGTTCATACTACTCAATAACAAAGAAACAAACAATCCAATCAAAAAGTGAGCAGAAAACCTAAACAGACTTTTCTCCAAAGAATACATACAGATGGTCAGCAGGTACATGGCAAGATGCCCAATATCGCTGATTATTAGAGAAATGCAAATCAAAACTACAAGGTGTCACCTCACACGAGTCAGAAGTGTGTGCGTGCTAGCCGCCCAGTCATGGGACTCTTTGTGACCCCATGGACTGTAGCTCGCCAGGCTCTTCTGTCCTTGGAATTTTCCAGGTAAGAAAACTGGGGTGAGTTGCCATTTCCTACTCCATGGAATCTTTCTGAGCCAGGGATAGAACATGTGTCTCTTTCATCTCCTGCGTTGGCAGGTGGATTCTTTACCAACTGCACCACCCGAAAATTTCATCAGTCAGAAGAGCCAGCATCAAAAAGTCTACAAATAATAAATGCTAGAGAGAGTCTGGAGAAAAGGGAACCCTCCTACACTGTTTGTGGGAATGTAAATTAGGTGCAGCCATTATAGAAAACAGTATGAAGGTTACTCAAAAAAAATAAAAATTAGAATTGCCATATGATCCAGCAACCCCACTCCTGGGTATCTATTCAGAGAAAATTCTAATTCATAAAGATACCTGCACCTCAGTGTTCATTGCAGTACTATTTACAATAGCCAAGACATGGAAGCAACCTAAATGTCCCTTGACAGATGATAACAGATAAAGAAGATGTGGTATGCATATATATATAATACCTAAACACACGATGGAATATTACTCAGCCACAAAAAAGAATGAAATAATGCCACTTGCAGAAAAATGGTTGGTCCTAGAGAATATCGTACTAAGTGAAGTAAATCAAAGACAAATATATATCACTTATATGTGGAATCTAAAAAAATGATAGAAATGAACTTATTTATAAAATAGGAATAGCCTCACAGACACAGAAAACAAAATTATAGTTACCAAAGGGAAAAGGCAGAGTAGGAGGTTTAAATTAGGAGTTTGGTATTAGCAGATACAAATTACTATATATAAAATAGATAAACAACAAAGTCCTACTCTATAGCACAGGGAAGTATATTCAATATCTTCTTTAAACTATAATGGTAAAGAATACAAAAAAGAATATATATACATATGTATAATTGAATTGCTTTGCTGCGCACCAGAAACTAACACAACATTGTAAATTAACTATACCTGAATTAAATAAATAAGTAAATAATGACAGATAGCTATTAATGAAATTCTACTTAACAGATATTAAATAAATACATACATACACACCTACACATGTACATACACCTAAATCTGCCCCTTAGAGTAAAAGGCACAATTTACCAATAAGTAGGAAAGTATTTGCTCCTCAAAACAAACCTGTGCTATGAAGAGAGCATTGTTTTCATCATTATGTGATTTTATTGTTGAAAATGACACTGTAGCTCTTATAAAAACATTTATCTCTTCACACTAAGAGATAGAATTTTCTAGCATTTAAAAATCATTCACATAGTTTGGATACATTTTACAAAAATATAACTATAGTCTACCAACGCCTCTTCTGATTCATTTCTAAGAAAATGAGGTTGATATCAGAGAATATAGAAAGGTATTAGTGAATTTCCACAAAAACCTTTGCATATTTGGTGAATATGATTAAACAATGATCACTATTGTTTGGTAAGAGAAGCCAATGGTAAAAGATTTCTATTTGGATCTATAAAGTAGCTTTATTATCTTCTGATAGCAACTAAAACCAAGTAAGGTGGGTGGGGGGTCCAGGAAGGGGAACACATGTAAACCCATGGCTGATTCATGTCAATGTATGGCAAAAACTATTACAATATTGTAAAGTAATTAGCCCCCAACTAAAATAAATAAATTTATAAAATAAAAAAAAAAAAAGATACATTATGAAGTAAAAAAAAAAAGAAAAAAAATCAAACTTAAAACTAGACCACTGAATGATTACATCACAAAGTCCTAAACCAAAATTTTAAAATATAAAGAAGCATAATCAATTGCATTGTTCTCACTAGACTATTAGTAATGTGTAAAATATTATACTTAGAATAAAAGTACATCAATAATAAATAAAGCAATCACTTAAATGCATTATTTATTTCTTTTTTACCTTATCCTTTTAAAAGTTTGCATTTTTGTGTATATTTTCATGTACATAAAACATTGGTATAGTAGTACATTTGAATAACTTTAAATAATATACAGTTTAAGAGTTATTTATTTTTCAACTAATGAGATATGCAATCCAAAATATCAGAGAACACTGATGTAAATTAACATATGTATAGACTATGAACTCAAAATGGTCATTTTCCTTCATTCATTCAATGAACCTTCCTTATACACAAATATTGCCTTAATGAGTTCTGATTGTATATATATTCTAAAAGACATTTAACCTCAGGGTGGTCAGACTTTGTTAGCAATATTATACATAGGTCATTTCCATAGAAAGAAGAAAGGTATTATCTTTACACTGGACTAAGCATCTGTAATGTGGATGCCCTGGGTCTGGATCATCCCTGTATTCAGTAGCATTTATTGCATCCCTAGCATACCTGGGGAAGAAATGTGAACTAAGGAGAGGATGTGGTCCTAGAGATCTTACTGTGACTCACAGTGGGGTCCCTACAAGCTGACCTACGAGGTCCACCCTTTGGGTCTGGCACTTTTCAGAAGAGCTGTGCAGAAAAGCTTAAATGCCCAGTCAGGAGCTTTGTCTAAATGTTGCTTCATTGTTCTGTTTAAGAGCTTGATCTCTTTCTTTAGAAAAAGAGTTTCTAAAGAACCCTTATCACAGAAACAGTTTGTATAAACTGCCTCTTGCCGATCATTGCAATGGCTTCGCTAAGATACATCCTATTGCACATAACCACTAGTTTAAAGAACTCCCAGTGAGAAAACTGAATGAAGGGAGATATTTGACTCTTGTTTAAGGACAATTACTTTCTTTGTATTGGAAAGAATCTGGGGCAGAATCGTGTGTCCAAGATAAAGGAATAGGTGTTCTTTTCTCTCTCTTCCTAATTCTGATACAAGGAAGAGAAATAAAAGAGCTAGTGCTGAGAAAAGGGGAGTTGAAACACAAGGAACTAAGTCATCAGCAGGCATTAAATGAGGGTAGAGCTCACAGCTGAGAGAAGTCAGAAAGCTTTGCAATGTAAATCTAGCCTGAAGGCCCAGCTTCACATGTCAGCCTTGAGACACAAGGCCTCTATGGTGGCATTCATGTCAAATTTCTAATCAGAATATTGCTACGGGAAAAGAGTAGATTTAATGATAAATTAATGTATACACAGAGAAAAAACTGTTTCTCTAAGAATAAGCAGCTTTACTATTCATTGTTGTTTCAAGCAGTACTTTTAAAAAGTATTTTAAATAATTAATAATATGCAAATAGAAAGTAAATGATTATAAATCTGTTAATTTGGACTTAGACAAACACCATTTGAATCTAAGGAAAAGCCCTTGCCCACTTGATTGCACAAAATGATTAAGGCACTTACTGCTGCTTGCTGGCATTCGTGAGTGCTAAGTCACTTCAGTTGTCCCCAACTCTTTGCAATCTTATGGACCATAGATTACCAGGCTCCTCTGTCCATAGGATTATCTCACGTATGGATGTGAGAGTTGGACCATAAAAAGTTCTGAGTGATGAAGAATTGAAGCTTTCAAACTGCAGTGTTGGAGAAGACTCTTGAGAGTCCCTTGAACTGCAAGGAGATCCAACCAGTCAATCCTAAAGGAAATCAACCCAGAATATTCATTGGAAGGACTGATGCTTAAGCAGAAGCTCCAATACTTTGACCACTTGATGCAAAGAGCTGATGGGATTATCCAGGCAAGAATATTGGAGTGGGTTGCCATGCCCTCCTCCAGGGGATCTTCCTGACCCAGGAATCGAACCCCAATCTCTTAGTCTCCTGCACTGGTAGGCATATTCTTTACCACTAGCACCACCTGGGAACACTTGCTTGTTGGCTATATACCCTAATTACAGGAAAAGAGCCTAAATATTTTTTTAAATTCCAACTTTGAGGATGGAGATTCATTTTTTCCATCCACTTTTGTCCTGTCTTCTAAGGGGATACACACTTTCAAAGCTATAAAGGCAAATATTGCAAGGTTCATTGCTTCCACAAATCATCACTGAGCATCTGCTTGGTATCAGGCACCATTCTAGGCACTGGGGATACAGAGATGAAATGGCGGGAAAATGGTTATGCTCTCATGGTGTTTAAATTCTAGTAAGAAGATAAGTAATGAATGCATGAATAAGAAAACTTTTGATGCTGCTAAGTACCATAAGGAAAGAAAACAGAGTAATGTGGTCAGAAGTGGCCATAAACTGTAGGTAATTTAAATGTTACACAAAGTGCAATAGGAAGCTGTGAGAAACTGAAAAATAAGGGCATCAGTTTTGCAGTTGGAGTGCATTTTCCCATCTTTGAAATCTGGACTGGCCTTAGGACTTGCTTTGATCCCAGAGTAAACAGACATGACCTGATATTTACAAAGGCTCATCCTCAAGAGGTCCAGTGACTTCCACCTTCATCTTGGAACACTTCTGCAACTATGTACAAAACCCAAGTTGGACTATTAAGTGGTAAATGACCACAGGAGAACAAGCTTTAGCCAATAATCCAGATGTATGAATAAGGGAAGACTTAAATTTATGAACCCCTGTGGAATCACCAGGCAATTCTAACAGAAGAACTTCCCAGTTTTTTTCAAATCAACAAAAGTGAAAGTGAAGTCGGTTATCCATGTCCGACTCTTTGTGACCCCATGGAATGTAGCCTACCAGGCTCCTCTGTCCATGGGATTTTTCTAGGCAAGAGTACTGGAGTGGGTTGCCATTTCCTTCTCCAGGGGATCTTCCCAACCCAGGGATCGAACTCTGGTCTCCCACATTGCGAGCAGACGTTTTACTATCTGAGCCATGAGGGAAGCCCAACAAAAGATGTAAGTGAACACTTAACCAAGAAACATATCCAACAACAACATGAAAAAGTGTTCAACATTCTTAGTCATCAAGACAATACAAGTGAAAAGCCTGATAAGACACCTACCAGAATGGCTCACGTGAAGAAGACTGACTGCTCAAAATGACAGTAAAGATTTGCAGCAACTGAACTCTCAAACGTTGGTGGTGGGAGTTCAAAGTGGTTCATCGCTTCGAAAACTGTTTCACAGTTTCCAATTATACACTTATCCTATGACCCAGAAGGCTGTATATTATCACCCTGCTTATTTAACACATATGCAGAGTACATCATGAGAAACGCTGGGCTGGATGAAGCACAAGCTGGAATCGAGATTGCCGGGAGAAATGTAGATAACCTCAGATATGCAGATGACACCACCCTTGTGGCAGAAAGTGAAGAAGAACTAAAGAGCCTCTTGATGAAAATGAAAGAGGAGAGTGAAAAAGTTGGCTTAAAGCTCAACATTCAGAAAACTAAGATCATGGCATCCGGTCCCATCACTTCATGGCAAATAGATGGGGAAACAGTGGAAACAGTGGCTGACTTTATTTTTCTGGGCTCCAAAATCACTGCAGATGGTGACTGCAGCCATGAAATTAAAAGACGCTTACTCCTTGGAAGGAAAGTTATGACCAACCTAGATAGCATATTGAAAAACAGAGACATTACTTTGCCAACAAAGGTCCGTCTAGTCAAGGCTATAGTTTTTCCAGTGGTCATGTATGGATATGAGAGTTGGACTATAAAGAAAGCTGAGCGCCAAAGAATTGATGCTTTTGAACTGTGGCGTTGGAGAAGGCTCTTGAGAGTCCCTTGGACTGCAAGGAGATCCAACCAGTCCATCCTAAAGGAGATCAGTCCTGGGTGTTCATTGGAAGGACTGATGTTGAAGTTGAAACTCCAATACTTTGGCCACCTGATGTGAAGAGCTGACTCATTTGAAAAAACCCTGATGCTGGGAAAGATTGAGGGCAGGAGGAGAAGGGGACAACAGAGCATGAGATGGCTGGATGGCATCACCGACTCGATGGACATGGGTTTGGGTAGACTCTGGGAGTTGGTGATGGACAGGGAGGCCTGGCATGCTGCGATTCATAGGGTCGCAAACAGTCGGACATGACTGAACGACTGAACTGAACTGATGACCCAGAAATTCTGCTTCTACATATTTACATAAAATAAATTAAAACATATGTCCATGAAAAGATTTGTATAAAAATGTCCATAACAGCTTTATTCACAATAGCTCCAAACTGGCAACCCAAATGTCCATCAAAAGGAAAATGGATAAACAAGTTGTAGATTATTCATAGATAATATATTCAATAATAATAGGAAGAGAGAAACTATAGATACACCAACAACATGGATGATCTCAAAGGCATTCTGCTGAGAGGTGGGGATTGTGGACTCCCTACTTAAGGATTTGAAGGTCTGGGAATTAAACAATGTGACCCTTGCCACCTTGAATTACATCATCTCCAAAATTACCTTATCTCTTAATTACCAGTGATAAGTAAGTAATTACAGTGCACATTGCTTGTGGTAAAACGTTCATCTTTCTTTCTGTTGATGTTCAGAGTCTATAAAAACCTAGTTACTAACGAGCTGACCTAATAGCCCTGAATGTTGGAGAAGAACTCCAAACTATGATAACTGGTAAAACCCAGATTCTTCCATACTCGTTTGAAGATGGCCAAGATCTCCTCAGGGGTTCATGTTAGCAGACATCTTTGAGAACAGAATGAGGATCACAATAGCAGACTAACTCACCCTATCTTTCCTAGTAAGAACCCCTCTCCTTCCCTGCCACACAACATGGGCGATGTATCTGGAGGTAGCTGGACTGGAGGAAGTTTGCCTCTTCTTCCATAAACCTTGTTCAAAGAGTGTCCTTCCTGCAGTGAGATGGGAAACCCCCAAATCCTCATTCCCTTGGTATGGCAGGCACTATTCCCTTCACAGACCCCTCCTAAGATTCCACAAGATTCCTCTTAAAACCTGGGTTCATTTGAAGTTACCTCGACATCCTAGAGTCACAACTGCTGAAAAGCAGAGTCCTCACGTCATTAATAGAGCCTCCTTGGTGGCTCAGATGGTAAAGCATCTGCCTGCAATGCGGGAGACCTGGGTTTGATCCCTGGGTCAGGAAGATCCCTTGGAGAAGGAAATGGCAACCCATTCTAGTATTCTTGCCTGGAAAGTCCCATGGACCGAGGAGCCTGGTAGGCTACAGTCCATGGAGTCTGAAAGAGTCAGACATGACTGAGCGACTTCCCTTTCATTTTCTTTCACATCATTAATAATGACAACCTGCTCCCCAGCCATTCAACCCAGCCCAACCCAAAGTCTCTCTTGCCCATCCCTTGGACTACATCTTCTGTGTTTCGGGGTAGGGGGAATCTTTCTGCTGTGTGTTCCCTCTGCCCCTGCCCTTGGCAGCCTCTCCCACTCATCTCTGGTCACATCCTGCAATGGCTTCACAGCTTCTCTGTTTAACAGATTCTCTTCTCCACCTGTGTGGAAAATGTTAGGAGCAGCCTCCACACCAGACCTGGCCTCAGGGACTCTGGGTCTGACACTGACATCTCTTTCTCCTCTCTCTATTCTGTTGTCTCTGGATCTGATTCCACTTGAGCAGTTTCCAGCCTCCTCTTTGGCAGCATGGTTTGTTTTAAGGTTTGGCTGCAAACGGGCAGACAGATGTGCAGAAACACCTCGTCCCTGGGGGCGGCCCTGCTTTGTCTTCCTGACATTCCCTCTAGGAGGGAGGCAGATGGGCGCTCTCCCAGAGGAAAGTGTTGTCAGGCCAGGAGAAAGGGGAGGTGAGTGATTGGTAGCTACAGGAAAGGGTAGAGAGATTAGAAAAGGGGAAAGTAGGAAGAGAAGCATCAGTGACTGGCTAAGCGCAAACTGCTGGTATTTTTTTTAAAAAAGGCAAAACATTTTTTTGTGTGTCTTCGGAACTTGAGACCCAATTAACCATTCGAACTTCATCCAATATCTACTATGTGTTTAGCATAGTCCATGCCAATAGAGAAAATCTGTCCAATAGAAAAAACATATTTAAATTTAAAAATTATGATGCAGAGTAGAAGTTGAGTAAACTTGTCTGGGAGCTCAGAGTCATTCTGAAAGGGGAAAGGGAAGGTACCTCAGAAAATGATGCTAGAACCAAGTCCAGAAGTCAGCATATGAAAAGCACTGTGTGTGTGTGCCGTATCAAGGAGTTTAGACTTCACTCTGTAGCAAGTGGGTGTGAAGCAAAAGTTTTTAAGCAAAGGAGTGACATGAAGAGATGTGCTTTAGAAAGATGGTGACAGTATGGCTTGGAGGATAAGAGAAAGCAGGGAGCTATTTAAGTTACTCCAGCATGCCACAGAGGAAAGCACCTGTTCTAAACTAAGACAGGGCAGTGAGTTGGGACTGGAGGAGACAGACTCTTGAGAGTCAGTTGAGAGGTTGAATCAACACAACTTGTCCAACCAGAAGTGTGCAGTGTGGGGGAGAGGGAAGGAAGGATCATTTCAAGTTTCCAACCTTGGATACTTCCATGAACCTTTGTGCCACCAATTAACATCAGAAATACAGGAAAAGGAGCAGGTGGCTAGGGACATTACAAATTCACTTTCCCCATGAGAAAATAGTTTGGGAATTCCAGAGTTACAAGGCACCCCATTTTTGATGGAGGGACATGCCATATCCCACCCCCAATTCTGTCCCACTTTTCTATGAGCAAAGAGAAGAGTGAAGAACAAGAGCAAAGTGAAGAACAGGTAAATGTGAATATCTATTTAATCTAAGTCATTAATTCACTTAGCGGCTGAGGGGAAATATACATTCAAAGTCTCACAAACCTTTCAAGTCATCGGTGTCCCCTTTGTCAAAAGAATACCATCTTTTTCCTTTTCCTCTCCTTCCATCTGCCACATCCCCACCCCACTGAAGTCAGGAGGGATTACAGAAGGAAAGGAAAAGGGAGTGTGCTGCTCAGCCCTCGCGTGAGAGCAGCCAGGAAGTGTCTACAAAATAGGGAGTCTGTTTCTCCTGGAGCAGTCAGCAAGGATGAAGCAAGGATTCATTAAATTCAAAAACTGCATCTCAAGAAGGAATTCTCCTTTCTAGAACTTTAGGGACTGTGCTCCAAAGAAATAATCTTCCCATCTGTGCCCTGATGTTGGAGAGAAGTCACTTTCTCTCTCAGAGTCATTCTTCCTCACCCCCATGGAGTCTATTGACCTGAACAGGCTCCCTTAGGGCCTAGGCCAGGGCCCAGGAGGTGAGGCCCCAGGCATGAGGAAGTCTTTTCCTCCAGACCAAGGCCTCAGTATGGTTGATGTTTGTGCTAGCAGGCCTCTCACTCCCACTCGCCCCCTCACTCTCACCCCACAGGGGGCTTACCATAGTGCCCTCGATCAAGGAAAGAATAGATTAGTTTTATAAGGATTTAGTTTTATAAATTTCATAAATATAATACTTTTGAAATGTGAACTGATGATCTTTCCCCAGTCTCCCATCATCCAATGGACTTTAACCCACATTCCATTTAGGGAGCCAGGCTGTTCAATATTCATTTTCCTGGGGAAGAGATGTAACAGCAGAAAGCAGGAAGGAGAACAAGCAAGGACTCATTCAGACTTTTGAATTTTAAACACCTGGGCCCTAGGAAACAAGATGGGATTCGTGTCATAGGTGAAAAACTTAGGAGAACATATTAGCAAATTAAATAATTCCTGGGCTGGTGAAAATGGAGGGAGGGGTGAGGATAAGAAAGGATGAGGAGATGAGTGAATAATGGGAATGTATTTATTGGTGAGTTCCTAAGAAATAGGGAGGAGGAAGAAAACCCCCTTCCTGCTGAAATCTTGTTGTTCAAAGAAAGAGGGCTGTTGCCAAAATACTGATATTTAGAGAAAGCAAAAATTTGAGATACTAATGCTTAAATATTTCTACCAGATTCAAGTCTCCCTTCCATTCTCAGCAAATGTGACCCCATGCCTTGACCTCTACAGTCTGTGATCAGCTTATTTTTTTACCTGACTTGCCTCTTGCCCATTAGCAGAAAATTGGATTAAAGAGTTACTGAACATGGCCCTGCCCATCAAAATAAGACCCAGTTTCCCCCTCAGTCAGTCTCTCCCATCAGGAAGCTTCCATAAGCCTCCTATCCTTATCCATCAGAGGGCAGACAGAATGAAAACCACAATCACAGAAAACTAACCAAACTGATCACATGGACCAGAGCCTTGTCCAACTCAATGAAACTATGAGCCATGCCGTGTAGGGCCACCCAAGATGGATGGGGTAGGGCAGAGAGTTCTGACAAAACGTGGTCCCCTGGAGAAGGGAATGGCAAACCACTTCAGTATTCTTGCCTTGAGAACCCCATGGACAGTATGAAAAGGCAAAAAAGTATGACACTGAAAGATGAACGCCCCGGGTGGGTAGGTGCCCAATATCCCACGGGAGAAAAGTGGAGAAATAACTCCAGAAAGAATGAAGAGACAGAGCCAAAGCAAAAACAACACCCAGTTATGGATGTGACGGGTAATAGAAGTAAAGTCTGATGTTGTAAAGATCAATATTTCATGGGAACCTAGAATGTTAGGTCCATGAATCAAGGCAAATTGGTAGTGGTCAAACAGGAGATGGCAAGAGTGAACGTCGACATTCTAGGAATCAGTGAACTAAAATGGACTGGAATGGGTGAATGTAACTCAGATAACCATTTTATCTACTACTGTGGGCAAGAATCCCTTAGAAGAAATGGAGTAGCCATCATAGTCAACAAAAGAGTCCAAAAGGCAGTACTTGGATGCAATCTCAAAAATGACAGAATGATCTCTGTTCATTTTCCAGGGCAAACCATTCAATATCACAGTAATCCAAATCTATGCCCTGACCAGTAATGCTAAAGAAGCTGAAGTTGAATGGTTCTATGAAGACCTACAAGATCTTCTAGAACTAACACCCAAAAAAGATGTCCTCTTCATTATAGGGGACTGGAATACAAAAGTAGGAAATCAAGAAACACCTGGAGTAACAGGCAAATTTGTCCTTGGAGTACAAAATGAAGTGGGTCAAAGAAAATGTACTGGCCATAGCAAACACCCTCTTCCAACAACACAAGAGAAGACTCTACACATGGACATCACCAGATGGTCAATACCAAAATCAGATTGATTATATTCTCTGCAGCCAAAGATGGAGAAGCTCTACACAGTCAGCAAAAACAAGACTGGGAGCTGACTGTGGCTCAGATCATGAACTCCTTATTGCCAAATTCAGACTTAAATTGAAGAAAGTAGGAAAAACTAGTAGACCATTCAGGTATGACCTAAGTCAAATCCCTTACGACTATACAGTGGAAGTGACAAATAGATTCAAGGGATTAGATCTGAGTACCTGAAGAACTATGGACAGAGGTTCATGACATTGTATACGAGGCAGTGATCAAGACCATTCCCAAGAAAAAGAAGTGCAAAAAGGCAAAATGGTTATCTGATGAGGCCTTACAAATAGCTAAGGAAAGAAGAGAAGTGAAAGGCAAAGGAGAAAAGGAAAAATATACCAGTTTGAATGCAGAGCTACAAAGAATAGCAAGGAGAGATAAGAAAGACTTCCTCAGAGATCAATGCAAAGAAATAGAGGAAAAAAACAGAATGGGAAAGATTAGAGATCTCTTCAAGAAAATTAGAGATACCAAGGGAACATTTCATGCAAAAATGAGTGCAATAAAGGACAGAAAATGTATGGACCTAACAGAAGCAGAGGATATTAGGAAGAGGTGGCACGAATACACAGAACTGTACAAAAAAGATCTTCATGACCCAGATAACCATGATGGTGTGATCACTCACCTAGAGCCAGACATCCTGGAATGCAAAGTCAAGTGGGCCTTTGGAAGCATCACTATGAACAAAGCTAGTGGAGGTGAGGGAATTCCAGTTGAGCTATTTCAAATCTTAAAAGATTATGCTGTGGAAGTGCTGCGCTCAGTATGCCAGCGAATTTGGAAAACTCAGCAGTGGCCACAGGACTGGAAAAGGTCAGTGTTCATTCCAATCCCAAAGAAAGGCAATGCCAAAGAATGCTCAGACTATTACACAATTGCAGTCATCTCACACGCTAGCAAAGCAATGCTCAAAATTCTCCAAGCCAGGCTTCAGCAGTATGTGAACTGTGAACTTCCAGATGTTCAAGCTGGATTTGGAAAAGGCAGAGGAACCAGAGATCAAATTGCCAACATCTGCTGAATCATCACAAAAGCAAGAAAGTTTCAGAAAAACATCTATTTTTGCTTTATTGACTACACCAAAGCCTTTGACTGTGTGGATCACAACAAACTGTGGAAAATTCTTAAAGAGATGGGAATACCAGACCGCCAACCTGCCTCTTAAGAAATCTGTATGCAGATCAAGAAGCAACTGTTAGAACTGGACATGGAACAACAGACTGGTTCCAAATTGGGAAAGGAGTACATCAAGGCTGTATATTGTCACCCTGCTTATTTAACTTATATATAGAGTACATCCTGTGAAATGCCAGGCTGGATGAAGCACAACCTGGGATCAAGATTGCCGGGAGAAATATCAGTAACCTCAGATATGCAGATGACACCATCCTTATGGCAGAAAGTGAAGAAGAACTGAAGAGCCTCTTGATGAAAGTGAAAGAGGAGAGTGAAAAAGTTGGCTTAAAACTCAACATTCAGAAAACTAAGATCATGGCATCCAGTCCCATCCCTTCATGGCAAATAGATGGGGAAACAGTGGAAACAGTGTCAGTCTTTATTTTTCTGGGCTCCAAAATCACTGCAGATGGTGATTGCAGCCATGAAATTAAAAGACGCTTGCTCCTTAGAAGAAAAGCTATGACCAACCTAGACAGCATAGTAAAAAGCAGAGACATTACTTTGCCAGCAAATGTCCGTCTAGTCAGAGCTATGGTTTTCCCACAGTCATGTATGAATGTGAGAATTGGACTATAAAGAAAACTGAGTACTGAAGAATTGTTGCTTTTGAACTGTGGTGTTGGAGAAGACTCTTGAAAGTCCCTTGGACTGCAAAGATATTCAACCAGTCCATCCTAAAGGAAATCAGTCCTGAATATTCATTGGAAGGACTGCTGTTGAAGCTGAAACTCCAAAACTTTGGCCACCTGATGTGAAGAAACAACTCATTGAAAAAGACCCTGATTCTTGGAAAGGTTGAAGATGAGAGGAGAAGGGGATGACAGAAGATGAGATGGTTGGATGGCATCACTTACGTGATGGACATGAGTTTGAGTAGGCTCTGGGAGTTGATGCTGCAGTCCATGGGGTCACAGGGAGTCGGACACGCATGAGTGACTGAACTTACTGACTGCCTCTTGCCACCCCACCACTCCCACCACCCAGGGTGAATTGATAATTAAAATGAGAGGCCCAGGTAGACTTTCCTGGTGGTCCAGCTGTTAAGACTCTGCATTCCCAAAGCAGGGGACCCAAGTTCACTCCCTGGTCAGAGAATTAGATCCCACATGTCACAACTAAGATCTGATTCAGTCAAACATATTAAAAAAAAAAAAAAAAAAGGCAGGGGGAGGCCCAGAGTGAGAAGTAGACAGAATTCTCCACATCCCAGGGCTCTGTATCCCCTCCCTCCCCTTCTTTCCTCATACTCAGTTTCCTCTGCTGACTGCAGGCATATCCAGTGCAGCCTGCCCACATTTCTGTTTATGACTCAAATTCCATTATTCCCAGGAGTGTCTTCTGCAAAACTGACCCAGAAAATGAACTAGCCATGCTGAGGTGGGTGTTGCTTCTCCCCAGGGAAGCTCTTGTCCCTGAGCCCTGCTTCCCAGGCCACCAGGGGCTTCCTTGTACCAGAAAGGGGTCTGTGATACCAGGGCCCCAAGTGTTCAGGTGTTGAGCAGTTGGATTCCTAGACAGCTTCGGTGAACAAATCCAAATCCAGACTGCCTGGGGCTGCACCACCTCTTTGTTCTCCAATTAACAAGGTCATGTCTCACCGTTGATCAGTGAAAAGGCAGAAACAGCAATGGAGCTAGGTACCCTGGCACCAGCACATCTCGGGTGGATTAATGGTTGATGGAAGCCTTTTTTTTTTTCCCTCTCTTCTCTGGTTTACCTGAGACTGTTTCCTTTTCTACACAAAGCTATTGCTTACCCCATGTCAAGACACTGAGCAGGGACTTCCTTGGTGGTCCGGTGGCTAAGGCTCTGTGCTCTCATTGCAGGGGGACTGAGTTCAATCCCTGGTCAGGGAACTAGATCCCACATGCAGCCACTAAGACCTGATGCACCCGAATAAATAAATTAAAAAAAAAAAAGGTGCTGAGCCATTTGGCCCAAACCTGGTACATAAGAGGTAGTGAACCAGATGGAACCCAATTAGCAGGATGGCACACTTAAGAAATTAAGAAGTCATAAAATGTGGATGGTATTACATAGGCTTTGATCATAGATTTCCAGGCTAGCTGTGCTCTTAACTGTCCTATATTAGGCAAATTTATTTCCCAGCATCCATTTCTACATGTATAACATGGACAAAATTAACATCAGATTCAATAGAATGTGGTGAAGATTATATGAGAGAATGCTCCCAGGGGCGTGGCACAGTAACATCCTCACAATTAAGAAGTTGACGCTGGGGAAGCATGCTTTGGTCTGGGTATGGTTCCTCCCTCTCCTGGGAAGTCATGCAGTTTCTCTGCACTGATCAGTTTCTATCATGGTATTTGTTAGAACCATGTAACTGTTCTCCTGGTGATCTAATTGACCCCTCTGTGAAATGGCACACTTTGAAGACTGGTCAGGAGTCACATGCAGTCACTCATCTTGGGGTGTAATCTCTCACCTGTTAACCTTGCCCAACTGGACCCCAACCCCAGCTGCTCTAGAAGACGGTGACAAGGGCCCATTAGCAGCCACAGTAGCATTCCAAGGTCCAATCATCACAGTTCACAAGAGCAGGGAGCAAAACTTCCCAGGGTTTGGAAGAAAAAGTCCGTGCTTTAAAAGCAGAGATGTATTTAAATCCAATTTCTATCATTTGGGAGCTGTGTGACCTTGGAAAAGTTGCTCACCTTCTTCGAGGCACAGTTTCTTACATTTAATCAGGGTGAAATAATGTGGTGAGGATTGGAGATAATGTTCTCAGCCCATAGAAGGCCCTTAATAACAGGGGCTATTATTATTTCAATGAGGTCAGCCTCCTCCAGCCCTTGGTGATTCTAATGGTCAGTAACACACGTTACACAACTGTAAGTCTGCGCCTCTAACCATTTGATCAGCAGGTTCAAACAACACCAAACAGTGTTCTTAGTCCTGGCTGCATATTAGAATCACCTAGGGAATTCCTAACACCTGCCACACCTTCAGTGGCCTCAACACAGCCCAGACCAATCACGTCAAAGCACTGGGGCCCCAGTATTGTAATGCTCTCTAGGTGATACCAGTGTGCAAGCCAAGGTTGAGACCCATTGGGCTGCTTCTCCAATATTAAAGTGCAGATTTAGCACATAGCTGTTGGAGAAGGGATAAGCCTATCTCACTCCAGTATTCTTGGGCTTTCCTGGTGGCTCAGCTGGTAAAGAATCCACCTGCAATGCTGGAGACCTGTGTTCAACCCCTGGGTTGGGAAGATCCCCTGGAAAAGGGAAAGGCTACCCACTCCAGTATTCTGGCCTGGAGAATTCTACGAACTATATAGTCCATGGGGTCACACAAAGTTGGACATGACTGAACCACTTTCACTTTCACTGCTACTGCTTAGTTGCTTTAGTCGTGTCTGACTCTGTGCGACCTGATGCACTGTAGTCTACCAGGCTTCTCTGTTCAGGGGACTCTCCAGGCGCGAATGCTGCCATGCCCTCCTCTGAGGTATCTTCCCAACCCAGGGATCAAACCCCGGGTCTCCAGCATTGCAGGCAGATTCTTTACCAGGGAAGCACCTAGAGACCTTCCTAAAATGCAGAATCTGATGGAGAAGGCCTGGATGGGGTCCAGATTCTGAATGTCTAGTAAGTTTCCAGGTGATGCTGATGCTACTGAGTAAGGAGGGCTAGAGGAAGATTTGTTCTCATTATCATGATATGATAGCTGAGACCCTAGTGTTATGAGAAGAGACCAGATGGCATCTTGGGCTCCAAAAGCAGGGACTTTAATGAAAAGGCCCACAGCCCTCTATTTATTGGTGTCCTTAGGAGTATTACCATATTGTAAAAAGTTGACGGTCATACCATCAATACCAAGTTGGTGGTCATAATTGTAACCCCAAACCTCTGAGAAAACCTCTACATTGTGTGCAGGAGCATTTGTTTAAGAGGGCCAGGAAGTATATCATATATTTTGGAGAATCTAAGAAGAAAAATATGTCTCCAATTGTAAGAGGTGAACTTTTAGATAAATCTTCCAATGAGAAATAGTCAATGTGTTGATGCTAATTATTGGGCTTACCCTTAGGTTGTCACTCAAAAGGCATGTGACTCTTCAACCACAGTTGTGAAATGAGATAGATAATATCATTGTTCTCAATTATTCACTCTCCTCTCCCTATACAAGGATGCAGTTTCTCACTCCATCGACAGGAGATTGGCCATATAACGCTTTGGCCCATAGAGTGTGAGCGCAATAGAGTGTGTCGTGCAACATGCTACACACCTCTTCCAAGTGGAAGTTTCAGGAGCCATCTCGTAGTTCCTTTCCCTCTGTCACAAGACTGTATTAGCAGATGCTCCTGCATCCTGGCTCACAGGAGTGAAAATTAAGGATTTTGAGACTATGCCATTGAGATATTTGACATATTTGTTACCACCTGGTAGCTGACTAACACATGAGCAATGGAGAGAGGGCTGCAGAACACAGAGAAGATGCTGTTCTTCCCAAGTGCCATCCTTCCCATATAGTATGAAATGGAATGTGAGTGTGCCCAGGAGGAAGTGTGGCTCAGTGTATATAGATCCTGAAGGGAGAGATAAATGGCCGGCCGAGGAGAGGACAGATAACTCCTGGTAGAGTTAGGGAGGTCTATCAGAGAAAACACTTTCTTTGAAATGAAGGGAGGATCTAGCACGACAGGGCAGCCTAAGGGTAGATCTAGGAGCAATTCTGAATTAATTAATTAACGTTAAAGCACAAGGGCTTTGGTTAAATATTATATTCAAAGCCCAACTTTAGAGTTAGGCTGAGGGAGGAAACTGAGGGGGACAAGAAGTGGCTGAGGGCTTTGACAAGTATTTTTCTCCTTAAGAGACATCAAGCTTTCAAGATGCTTCTTTTCTGGTCTTCAGAAGAAGGTATCTGGGACCACTTTCAACTCCTCTTCACTCTCTGGCAAGGAACACATGGACTGATTGGCCAGATTCCAGGGCATTGATTTGGCTTTTTCTTGCTCTTTCTGGTTTTATTTTTCCTGTTGCTGGTGGGTATGGGTTGGGGATAACAAGGTCATTTAATTCTCTAGCCTGGGACAAAGAAGGTACCCCAGGACCTAATCTAGCTCCCTTAAGTCCACCTGGGGTCCTAGAGTCATAGCCTCCACTGTCATGAAGTATCTGCTTGGCCAGCCATTGTCCTGTGCATATAATCTCCCTTGTAGACCTCACTTGCAGAAAGACGTGATTAACATGGGTGGGCTTCAGATATTCCTGTGTCCTCTGGCCAGAACTCTATCTTTGGCACCACTTTAATACCCAGCCTTCTTGTGACCTTTAAGACTACCTATTGTACTCATGCCTGCAGTCTTTGTGACTATCTCCTGATACCAGAGTGATATTTTCTGCCAGAGTCAAGTTTTAGATAATTGTGTGTGTGTGTGTGTGTGTGTGTGTGTGTGTGTATCCTTTAAGAGCACCATGACATGCCATAATTATACTAACAGAGAAACTGTTTCCTAAAGCTTCCTCACTGTTTATCAGAATCCACTGGGAAATCTAAGATCTGAAAATAGGTGAATTCAGCTCAGCTATTCTGGACATAAAAATAGGGAAACCCTCCCCCCAAAAAAGTGAAGGAAAAAGTAAATCCCACAGAAGTAGAAATGGTGACAGGAAAAGGACAAGTACAAAGAAAAGAGAAAGTCTTAAAATGAGAAAATCAGCTAGGGACCTGATGACTTGAGCCTCTACCCGGCTTCTTTCACCACATCTCTCCTTCATTTGACAAAGCAGCCAATTTTAGCTGGTAAGATGGTTGGACTGAGGAGACTGAGTCTTTGTGTCTCAAGTCAACAGAGAAAAGAGTCTCACAAAATCATTTTCATTCCCTTCTCTGCATGTGAAATCTATTCTAAAGCTTGAGGCCATCTCTCTACTCTAGAGAAAAGGAAAGTATTTACAAAGAAGACAGAAGAATGTCTTCACACATGTACACAAACAAGAATGCCAATTAAAGCCTTCAGTAGGGGGAGGGTTTTCTAAGCTTATTTCTGTCAGGAACCAAGAAAAAAAAAAAATCTGGCCATGTACCAGTTTCCTTCAGACAAAGAACAAAATCAGAGTCATAGTCATAAGAGACCTGAAGAGCTGGTCAGAATTTAACTCCCCCTGGCTTGTTCTCCATCATGTTCCCCCAGGCCTCATCTTGGGGGCACCAGATAGAATGGCCCAAGGGAAGCAGAACTCTCCTGCAGCCGCAGAGGTGCTTCATCATTTAGGACGGTGAGAACAGAGGACACAGTCTAATTCTGTCTCCATTCACAGAGCCACCTACTTTCCCCTCTGCACTCCTCATTCCTTTTCTACTTTTCTGTTCCCCACTTCACCTTTTTATCCTCAAAAAATAAAATCCTTTTACTTCCTTCTAATCACGGACTCTGGAGAAGGCAATGGAAACCCACTCCAGTACTCTTGCCTGGAAAATCCCATGGACGGAGGAGCCTGGTAGGCTGCAGTCCATGGGGTCGCTAAGAGTCGGACACGACTGAGCAACTTCACTTTCACTTTTCACTTTCATGCATTGGAGAAGGAAATGGCAACCCACTCCAGTGTTCTTGCCTGGAGAATCCCAGGGACGGCAGAGCCTGGTGGGCTGCCGTCTGTGGGGTCGCACAGAGTCGGACACGACTGAAGCGACTTAGCAGCAGCAGCAGCAATCACGGACTCTGTGGTTAAAGGGAAGGTGTGCTAAGTCACTTCAGTCATTTCTGACTCTTTGTGACACTAGGGACCATAGCCTGCTAGGTTCCTCTGTCCATGGAATTCTCCAGACGAGAATACTGGAGTGGGTTGCCATGCCCTCCTCCAGGAATCTTCCCGACCCGCATCTCTTTTGTCTCCTGCATTGGCAGGCAGATTCTTTACCTCTAGCACCACCTGGGCAGCCTGAAAGGGAAGGGATCTCCCCCAGTTAACTACTGTCTCCAAAGTGAGATCAGCAGGTCAGGCACCATGTGGGTCATGCGTTATAAGGAGGAGCAGGGTGGGACCCAGGCCCAGAAGCAGGGAAGGGTATGGATGGAGTTGAACTTGTTGAGAAGGCCACACAAGAAGGAACAACCTGCTGGGTGAAAAGTGGGGCACAGGGGTGGGAAGTTTAAGAAGCATGTGAGTCACACTTTACAGGCAGAAAGCTGGCCCACGTCTCATACCAGTCGGGAGATCATTGTCTTGGCAAAGGAGTCAGACACCAGTTTTTGATGTTTGGCTGCTGGCAGTTTCTGAGCCTCTCCCCTCCCTCTTTCCCTTGTACCTACAGCAGCTGATAAGAAAGCCTGGATGCTCCCTCCTTTGGGAAGGGTGGAGATTCAAGCACAGCCAGTGATGCCGGTGCAGGAACTCTCACCCTGGCTCCATCCCCACACCCCCACCCCAGACCACAATAGAAACCCTGAGCCCTCTCATTTGCTTATTCTCAGCCATTTCAGACCTGCCTGGGTTGCCTGCCCTGCTACTCTCAGAGACCTCAGTTATGTGATCCAAACCTTCTCATCTCTCTTGGTATGTGAGGCCATTATCAACCTCTATATCTGAAGCAAATTTTGGGTGGTCGTCCACCTGCTTCTGCAGGTAATCAGAGAAAAATAGATCTATGAAGTAAGGTACTATCATCAACGAAGATACCTGGTACTGATAAGTTTTGGCAAAATTATTATCGAAAAAAACAAACAAACCCAACTTCAGAAAAGCTGGGCCAAGTTGACAAGGAGATGGGCAAGGCAATATTTGATGAGGATAAGGGCTTCCCTGGTGGCTCAGACCGTAGAGTCCACCCTCAGTGCAGGAGACCTGAGTTCGGTCCCTGGGTTGGGGAGATCCCCTGGAGGAGGGCATGACAACCCACTCCAGTATTCTTGCCTGGAGAATCCCCACGGACAGAGGAGCCTGGCAGGCTACAGTCCATGGGCTCACAAAGAGTTGGATGCGACTGAGTGACTAAGCACAGACAGAGGATAAAGACGGAGTGGTTTGAGTATTTTTAATCTCAGCATATTGGTCAGGATCTCTCAGTTGGGCCACTTCCACACATCTGTGCTATCCACAAAATCACATCCTACAAGCACATAAAACACGAGTTGGCTGCATTGCTACAGTTCTAGGACAACTCAAAACCGGCATTAAGCTCGTGTGTTCTGACCCTCTTTGTTCTCTCCAAGTTTTCAGTCTCCATCTGGTTCTCTCTCTGCCTCCAATCCTTATTTTCTGTGCTCCTCGTTTGATTACTTGCTTTGGATATGATAATCTGACTTGAGCTGGTATTTTCCCTCAGATTTCATCCAGAATTTGTTTTTTTTCTATCACACATTAAGATTCTAGGTGAATAAATCTCTACACACACACACATACTCACAATCACAAACACACATCAGAACTGGATAGCTGGCTAGTGAAAACAGAGAGTTATTGAGATACATTTGGAAACCAAGCTTGGATATCTTCCATAGACCCTGGGTGCACTGTGAAGCCTTAGTGAATTTCTTGGGACCCCCTCCTTGCACAATGAGTCCAGTTTGCAGGAGAAGAAAAAGAGTGTTGGAGCAGATTCACCTGCAGCCTAGGGTTCCATAGGGAAATTACAGACTACACAGGAGTCCTCCCTCCAAGTCCTAGAATAAATCTTGCTGGTTGTTGCCTTTATAATCTTAACAAATTTGGCTTCACAAGGCATTAAAGGGCCCAGGAGACATGGAGAGGAAAGGAAGAAAAATGGAGTGGTTTTGCAGGTAGCAATTCTGGTTTTCTTTAGGCTGAGAGTTCAGCCATCTCTGTCTCTTCCAAAAGATCCATTGGGGAATGTTTTCGAAGGGCAGCCTCCTCTTTGCTTTACTGAATGGCTATCTAGAAAACTAGCTGTCTCCCTAGGCAACACTCAACTCATCTAGATGACACCATATATAGCTGCTTGTGGGGAAGTCACTTTTATAAAGCAGGTGGGGGTAAGTTCTCAGATGCTGGATCACTGAGTTGCATTTGCTGAGGCTGGAGACTCCTGTGCTCTCCTTCCCATCCCCCCACCCGCTGCCCACCCCCACCCCCCGCCCCCCACTGCCCTGCCATGGGCTCCATTGTTCAGAAAGTTCCCCAATTCATTAGAAGAATGGCTGGAGTAAGAAGATTCTGTTGGGTCCAAAGTCTGTGGTTAAGTTGTCTAACTCATGGAGTGGGCTGAATAAGTCTATTAAGAATTGTCCTAGGAGATCATCCATTCTCAAAATATAAGAGCCAGAAACAACAAGCTTAACCCTTTAGGAAAACCTTAGTGGCTGAGGCTCTGAATTCCTCTTAGGGCCAACTGTGTGATTTTATTTTCCAACCAGCCCTTTTGAACTCATGTCAGTCTGATACTATGATTAGGAACCATTTAGTGATCAAGAAATGTGCTGGTCACTCTACCAGGTGCATTTTTGTGTAGAATAAGAGCTAATTCTTAATAACGTACCAAGAATGCAATTAAACATTGTCAAAAAGGGAAAGGTGTATATTTATGAGCTAAAATGGGCAGTTTATGGAGTTTTCTGAGGACTTTAGCCCAGCAGACCACCAGTAGCCTGGCTGTTGCCACACACACACAGGAATATGGGTGAAGCTCAGACTATGCCTGTGGATATGCAGGGTGCCTGAAATTTGGGGGAAGTCTGAGTTATCAATATGGCCTCGTTGTTTTGAGTAGGTCATTAATTTTCAATTGCTGATTTTGAATTAATTAAGAAATCTGCAGACTCGCATTTGTTTATCATTTTGTTTAACTCATGCAGGAGTGCATTCTGGTTATCAGTATGTTATTCTCCAATGCCTACTTGTCACCCAGTTCTTTCTCCACTTGAAAGTGGTACCAGGTCACACAGATGTTCTTGTCCCCATTTTAGGAGCTGGCTTCAGAGATGAAGGAACCCCAAGTACAAATACCTGTGTAAACATCCAGGTGAGCTAGTTTGACAAGAAAAGTTGTTTGAGCCAAAATGGAAACTAATTTGGTCACTAAGATCCTGAGTAAAGAGGGTCTGATGTCAGGACTTGAAACCCTGCCTGGGGAAAAACCACCAAGTCACTGAGTGAATGTTGGCAACATGAAACCAAAACCTTCCTCAGAACACATAGCCATCCCCCATACCTGTGGGAAAGGAATGATCACTTCTGGACAGATGCCCCTCACCCCAACCCCACCTTCCACTCATCACCACGCTTTTTGCTTTCCCTCCACCCTTCACTCACTTCCTCCTGACATCTGGTCTCCATCCTCACCTTTTGAGCCAAATAGCTTTCTCATAAACCTTACCAGCCACCTCCTAACTACCAAACTGAACAGTCTGTGTTTGGTCCTTCTTTGGGGTTGAATTATGTCCCCTCAGAACACATGATGAAGTCCTGATCTCTAGTACCTCAGAAAGTGACCTAATTTGCAGATATAACTAGTTAAGATGAGGTCATACTAGAGTAAAGTGGCCCTTATTCCAGTATGGCTTGTGTTCTTATAAGAGAACAACAAGAAGACACAGGGACACACAGGGAGAAGACTCCTCCCTTGTGTGATGATGGGGGCAGAGACAGAGATGTCCAAGGAACCCTGGGGCCACCAGGAGCTGGAAGAGACAAGGAAAGATCCTCTCCTAGAGGCTTCAGAGGGAGCATGGCCCTGCCCACACTTTGACTTTGAACTTCTAACTTGCTGAAGTGCAGGAGAATAAATTTCCTTTTTAAGCCATCCAGCTTGTGGTACTTTGCTGTGGCAGCTACTAAAGTCCTCCTCTTGCATCTTCAATCTATTCTGTTTACAACTTGTGCAAATCAACACTATCCTGTCTTGACCTCCTTCACTCAGCATTACCTTCCTCCTCTACTGCTCTGCTCTTTCCTCCTCTCTGGCTCACGTCCCTCGATGTCTCATCCCTAAATGCGTTTGTAGGTCCCTTACAGTTTTACCCCCGTACTATTTTTTTTGTGTGAGAAGCTTCTCCTTAGGTTTCAGTTATCATAATCATAGAGATTGAGAGCATTCCAATTGCGAGCATTCATATATTGAGCACCTATTATGTATTAAGCATAGAATTAGATGTTGCAGATGTAGGAGAAAATAACACAGCTGCAGGACTAGTAAGATAGTCTTAATTTCCTGTCCTCCAGCTCCGTGTTACCTGTATCTCTATCTAGGACTTCAACCCCGATTCACCAGCCTCCACAAGCTGTTCCTCCACTTGGTTTACTATTTCGGTTAATTGCTCCATCAGTCTTCTAGTCCCCTAGGCTGGTGACCTTGGCTTCATCTTTGATTACTCCTTTTCCCAGAACAATCAATTATCATGTCCCCTAGATTCTGCCATTATCCTGTTCCCCAAATCCACCCTTGAAACCCACATTAATTCTCATCTGGAATAGTCTGGAGACTTCGTCTCTTGTCTCCCTACCCATCTCTCTTCCTTCTGAGTCATTTTATGAGAATAATTACTCTTCTTCAAGCACAGCTGTGATTAGATGTCCTTTTACCAAACCTTCAATGACTCCCCACTGATGAACAAATTAAGTATAAATTGCTCACCCTTGCTTCTCAGGTCTTTTATGGCAAAGCCCCGATCTAGCTTATCCCAACTCTTTCTCACACAATCGTACCTTACACATCAATCAAATTAGATGACTCTTGGGACATTTCCATCTTCATTTTTCTGCTATTCCCTCTATGTAAAAAGTCTGGAAAGCTTTTTCCTTTTTAGATCTCTAGCTCCACTTGATGAAATCTTATCTGGCATTCTTCAAAGGTCTACCTTGACCATCATCACCTTCACATGGCCTTTCCACCAGATGGGATCTTTGCCTTCTTTGACCTCTCATTACCCCACGGCCTATACTTCTCTTTTTTTTTTTTTAAGATTTTTTTTTAAAATATGGACTATTTTTAAAGTGTTTATTGGATTTACTACAATATTGTTTCTGTTTTATGTTTTGATTTTTTGGCCACAGTTTATGTGGGATCTTAGCTTCCTGACCAGAGATCAAACTGGCACCCCTCACATTGGAGGGCAAAGTCTTAACCACTGGACCACCAGGAAAGTCCCCGTACTTCTCTTGAGTTTGATTGTATTATACCATTTGCATCTTTGTCTTGTTCCCATATCTGGACTGTCTCCTACCCATCATGACAGATATAAAGTCCTCAGATATATGGAGAATATACTGGGAATGGATAGTGTGAGTTTATTGAATTGATGACGCTCGAGGAGTGAAAACACTCTGGGGCACAGTGATATCTCTAAAATACCTTCATTAAAACACAGAGAAAGGACTTGATGTGGATCTGAGACGCCATAGTGACCTGTTATTTGGGATTTACTGGGATCTGAAAGGAAAGGAAAACCAAATTAAAAAAAAAAAATGTGTGTCCCATAGAAGGTTTTCTTCACAGCATAAAATCCTAAAATAGCAGCCAATATTACATGCCAAACATTATTCTAAATGCTCCACATATGTCAATTATTTAATCCTCAAAAATATATTTTACTGATAAGGTGACTGAGCGCAAAAAGGTTAAGCGTCTTGCCCGAGATCACAGCTAATTAGTGATGAAGTTGAATCCAAGCAGACTGGCCTCCCAATGCATGCTTGATGTGCCATATCAGTGTGAATTTAGTCACACAAATATGCACATTTAAAACGATGCATTACTCAGAGTAGCAAATTAATTTAGAAACATTGCTTTTTCCATTCTCACATCCCATAAAACAACTTAATTTGAACTTCTCACATGCATCTGCATTTTTGTTTTCCCAACTCTGAAGTCACATTTAGTGACATTTGTAGAGGTTTCTGGTGGACATCAACCACATGGCTGTTCACTGATTGAAACATACCAGTTTATCAATACAGGTAGGTATCACATGGTCACTGGGAACTACCTCATATCATACACACACACACAAATGCTTTTTTCATAACATCAGGACAATTGGTTGAACATGTGTGTTGTGGGTAGGGCTAGTATTCGCTGGTATATGAGGCTTATCCTTGTACTCTGTTCTGAGAAATTGTTAGATATTTCAAATATTATTCCTGTAGACACATTCTTGATTTTTATAACCTACCAGCCCCTTGCCATATTGCCTCTTAAAGTGAATCTTTAGAAGGCTTATTTGCAAGGACAACCACACTTGCAATTGTGAGGTTACACACTCAGCAATAATAAATGGAGCTAAAACTAATAACTAAGAGCTCAATCATAATGGAGCTAAAATTGTGAGATTACTCACTCAGCAATTTAAAGGAGCTAAAATGCCATTATATTTCTTTGCTTCCTGTTTCTTTTTCTTAACTGAGCCCATCAGAGGTGACCTCTGCAATGTTAGCTGGGTAATTTCTCAGTGTTTTAGGTTCAAAATAAGGTAACCAATGGCTGTGTACTCTGAGGTAAAACACTCTGTAAGGGTCGCTTTATAAGGTGACTGACCGTCTTCTAAAAAGTGCTTCAGAGAGAAGGGGATGTCACTTTTTATCCAAGCATAGACAGTCTTTATTGAACACCAATTGCTAAGTAAGGCCCTGTTACTCATTTTCCTACACCCATCGGCTCCAGCAACTTTGAGCCTTGAATGGCTTCACGTTTCTTTCCCTTCTCTCAATATCCTGGACGCAGGTGACAGAGGCCAGCGAGCTCTCCTCCTCCCCCCGCACACCTCTCCCGCCCCCTCCCCGCCGGCACCACCTCTCCAGGCCTCAGGCCCCCTCTGGCCTGTGATGTGGCCCCACAGTGTCTGGAACGTGCCGTGTTTGAGCAGGGATGAGGCAGACCTCCTTAAGCTGCTTACTCTAAGTTGGATATTGTTCCTCCTAGTCAATTGATACTGAAAATAATTACTTCTTAGAATCTTTGAAAACCAAATGTGTAAAGAGAAATTAAAATCTAATTAAATGGATGTAGGCAATTCTGTCTGAGCTGACAACGCTTAAGCCACTGCAGTTTGTCAAAGGTTACATTATCTCCCTGTCCCTGGGTGCTACAGGCTCTGCTTGGCTCTGAGCCTGGCATTCCCTCTCCAACACCCTTCTGTCTGCCCTGTCTTGGACCTGCATCCTCTTTGTTCTCGGGCAGGGACATGGGCTAACGGGGCTAATGAGGCCATCCATCAGCAGGAATGCTAAAGAATCTCCTGCAGAGGACAGGGTCTCCCTGATCTTAAAGCTCCAAACCACTGCTTCTCAGCAGGGGTGCTTCTGGTTTTGTGGCAGGACAATTTCTTTTAGTGCCTCTCTGGCAGGGCTGGAGGGCAAGGCCACTCCCCGGTTGCGAGCTACCACTTGAAGCCAACTCTATTCAGCCACCAGCATGTAGCTGGCAGCCCATAACCATAAGCCTTTGACCCTCCCAGCTCCTCTATGATGATATCTTACATCAGTGTTACCCCAGTATGTGCACATGCTACCAGGTGAAATCCCTGAGCTAAGAGGCTAGAAGTTTTTGTAGCAATCTGACCTTCAGTTCAGTTCAGTCGCTCAGTTGTGTCCGACTCTGCAACTCCATGAACTGCAGCACATCAGGCCTCCCTGTTCATCACCAACTCCCGGAGTCCACCCAAGCCCATGTCCATTGAGTCGGTGATGCCATCCAACCATCTCATCCTCTGTTGTCCCCTTCTCCTCCCACCCACAATCTTTCCCAGCATCAGGGTCTTTTCAAATGAGTCAGCTCTTTGCATCAGGTGGCCAAAGTATTGAAGTTTCAGCTTCAACATCAGTCCTACCAATGAACACCCAGGACTGATATCCTTTAGGATGGACTGGTTGGATCTTCTTGCAGTCCAAGGGACTCTCAAGAGTCTTCTCCAACACCACAGTTCAAAAGCATCAATTCTTTGGCTCTCAGCTTTCTTTATAGTCCAACTCTCACATCCATACATGACCACTGGAAAAACCATAGCCTTGACTAGATGGACATTTGTTGACAAAGTAATGTCTCTGCTTTTTAATATGCTGTCTACGTTGGTCATAACCTTCCTTCCAAGGAGTAAGTGTCTTTTAATTTCATGGCTGCAATCACCATCTGCAGTGATTTTGGAGCCCAGAAAAATAAAGTCAGCCAGTGTTTCCACTGTTTCCACATCTATTTGCCATGAAGTGATGGGGCTGGATGCCATGATCTTAGTTTTCTGAATGTTGAGCTTTAAGCCAACTTTTTCACTCTCCTCTTTCACTTTCATCAAGAGGCTCTTTAGTTCTTCACTGTCTGCCATAAGGGTGGTGTCATCTGCATATCTGAGGTTATTGATATTTCTCCTGGCAATCTTGATCCCAGCTTGTGCTTCATCCAGCCCAGCGTTTCTCATGATGTAGTCTGCATATAAGTTAAATAAGCAGGGTGACAATATACAGCCTTGATGTACTCCTTTCCCAATTTGGAACCAGTCTGTTGTTCCATGTCCAGTTCTAACTGTTGCTTCCTGACCTGCATACAGGTTTCTCAAGAGGCAGGTCAGATGGTCTGGTATTTCCATCTCTTTCAGAATTTTCCACAATTTATTGTGATCCACACAGTCAAAGGCTTTGGCATAGTCAATAAAGCAGAAATAGATGTTTTTCTGGACCTCTCTTGCTTTTTCAGTGATCCAGTGGATGTTGGCAATTTGATCTCTGGTTCGTCTGCCTTTTCTAAAACCGGCTTGAACATCACAACATTTTTATTGCATTTTACAGATTGAAAAATCAGTTTGCAGTGGGTTGGAGGGAAGAAAAGTGGGCCATCACCACACATGGTTTGCAAAGTTCTGTCCTCCTCAGATAACCAGGACCCTTCTTGCCTGTTCTGGACCTTACTCCCATCAGCTCCAGCCTCTCCATGCTCAAGCCCAGGGTCTTTGTCTTCATGTCTGAATGTGATTTTTCTGACTTTATGTGAAATGTGTTTTTTTTTTCTTCCCCTGGCCACATTCTTCCACAGAGGCATTTTGGGTTGCAAGAAAGAGAGGCTCATTCATGTCACCTGGAGAAAATGCAGGGTGGAGTGGTCACTGCAAAGGTTCACACGCATGGAGAGAGGCTGAATGTGTGCCTGCAAGAATGGACTGGCTCTGAGGGAGGTGAGATCCAGGGAGCAGCTGCTCTCTCAACCTCCTTCCAAGGCCACCTGACCCTTCCTGGCATCTCCGCTCTGCTCTGTTCTCTCTCTCCCTGCTGCTACCCCATCTGTGCGCTCATGACTTCCACTCCTTCTCCACTTTGTCCTGCTCTGGCCCATCACGGCCTTTTTCAGCCTTATGACTCACTCCACCTGCCTACAGCCTGGGCTCCGACATCCTATAGCTTAAGGTAACATGAGAGGGAATCCAATGGGCTCTGGTCACCTTTTCTTCCTGCCAGGCCAATCTGAGCAGCCTCATGGGGGCAGTTGTGCTTAGGTCAATGCCTGCTTTCAGGCCTGTCGATTCCCTCCTAAAAGGGAGGTGAACAGAGTCACTTGGTTAAAAGCAGACCCTCTAAGCAGCAGGAGCTTCTGAAGGAGTGCTTTCCCTTGAAGGTATCCTGGGTGCTATCTGTCCAAAACACTCTTGTTTTTTCTCCTGTTACCCAAAGCAGGTGGTATGAAACGGTCTGGCTGACTCCTGACCCACCTGGGTCCTGGTGGGTACCACTACTGGGTACCAGACGACTGCAGGGTTATCACCTATAAGGGTGTGTGGCTTTCATGGGCATCTCTCCCTCGGAACCATGCCAGCTCCAGGGCTGAGCTGGTGGAAGGGGAATGTTGGAGATTGCTGGAGGCACTTCCCACTACCCAGCTCTGTGTGGTAGACAGCTCCTTGGGGGTTAATGGTTTTTGGCTGATGAAATCACAGCAGAGTCATTCATTGTCAAAGCTCTTCGACAGCATAACAGTTATTACTCCCTGGACACCTCCCCATTCCCTTCTGAGCCATTTCATTTTCTCAGTCTTGTCGGAAATGAGCATTTGCATCAACATGTCAGTGCCCCCTTGTAATAATGGCATAATGTTATTGTTTTCTCATCACTGTGAAGAGTGGGTGCTGCAGAGGCAGCTACACACTCATACCGGTTCGCTGCCTGAGCCCCACTGAGAGTTCAGGGGCATCACTTAGTGGGATGCGTAGGTGGAGAGGCCGGTCTGCCCCCAAGGGCCCTCTCCCATAGTCAGGACCAGCACACAGTGTGGGTGCTCCTGTCCCCATGGCCAGACACTAGGGGGTTAGACCTCATCCCTTGCCCTTCTCTGAATTAGGGACAAAACTCCAGTGGTGGGCAGGATGCTATGTTGCTCCAACAGATGCTCCATCTGTTATGTGCATGCTCAGCTAACAAGCCAGGTGTCTCCTCCACCCTGTTAAGGCTCATTCTGGCCCCAAGGGGGAACTAAGGTTCCCTCACTTCTTTTCCAGTGGAGAGGTCGCTGCTGCTTCTAGCCCGTAGTGATAAGACAGGATCAAGATCAGACTTGGAGCCTAGGGATAAAAGTGAAAGGAGGACCCTAGTACTGTGCTTGGTCTGGGCTTCAGGGACCTGCAAAAGCTTTGTCTACTGCAAAAGTGTTTATGGAGGTGACCTTGCTGGCCTTGTCCTCTGTGCATAGAACCCAGAGGTCCTCTCTCAGGAACTTCAAGGGCGGCCGTGCCACCTCCTCTTTCTCGGTGTCTTTTCACCTCAGACAGTTAGTAGACACTTCGTGCCCCGCCTCTTGCCCCACTCCTTTCTCCTAGTTTCGAAGACATCGAAGACTAGATTTCTTTTGGCATCTCTCGGGCCAGTGCCTTCCATTCTAGCTCCTCCCTTTCTAGAAGGAAGTGAGTCCCAGGACCATCTGTTATGTGCATGCTCAGTCGCTTTAGTCATGTCCGACTCTTTGCGTCCCTATGGACTCTCTGTTACCATATCCCCAAATTCTCCCATAACGCAATCCAGTGCCTGACCTTCAGATAACACCCTACACTTTTCCTGATTTTCTTTATACAGCAGTAAGATGGGTACCAAACAAAATGGCTGGAAAGAATGCTTTTGCTATATATTATCAACTTAGAATGAGGCCATCTAGGTAGATTCTCTAAAATTGCGAGGAGGAGAGAACTAAGGGGCTCTTGGATCCAGTTTCAAGCCGTGGGGGTACACTGGAGGCCTCACACTGAGGTGCTTGATAAAGCCTCTGGTGTCAAGAGCTGGTGGCTGGAAGTATGCTGGGGTTCTGGAGGACTGTTTCTGAGCCCAGACATCTGCTATTTAGCATAGATGGACAGAGACAGTCAGAACATAGCTCTCTGCAGGGGAACCACCCCCAAGGACAAGATCTAGTCAAGGACACTAGGGCCAGGTAATCTGTTACCTCTGAGCAGTATATAGCAGTGACTAATTACCCCTATGGTTATGAATGCATTTATGTATAATATTAACATCCAATACATTATTTATGGCCCCAAATATGAATAATTCAGTGTGTCCACATTTAGCAGGTTTCTGCTTAAAAACCGGCTTTGCACTGGGTCTTGACATTGATCAGGGAAGGACTAGGAGAGAAGCAGCTCAGCTCATGTTCTGATCCCAAGGACACTGGGCTGCTCACTGTAGGGGGTGTTTCAGCCCAGGCCCCACCCAACATGGGGTACTCACTCAGCACCCTCTTTTGGTTACTCACCCACTTAGTGATGATAGACAGGCTCAGTGATTGCTAAGACTCATTCCAGACTTGAGATTCTGAGAAGGAGAAAAAGAACTCAAGAAAGTGCTAGTATTCCTGATCCAGAAGGGTTGCAGTTGACTGCTCTGATCCTGGAGTGAGCTGTGCCCAGGTTATTGGCTCTGGCTGGGACTTGCCAGTGTCTCAGGAACAGAGCTGGGGCTGTTTGATGTCTTAGTGTCCCTTCTGTCCAAAAGTTACTTGAAATCAAAGACTTATTTATCTTTGTCTATCACAGCAGTGAGCAGAGTGCCCAGCATGTAGTGGGTCCTCCTATATAAGTGTTAAATGAAAGAACTAATGAGGCAGGGACTTCCCTGGTGGTACAGTGGATAAGAATTTGCCTGCCAGTGCAGGGGCAAGATTCCACCCCTGCTCCAGGACGATTCTGCATGCTGCAGAACAACTAAAAGCCCAAGTGCCACAACTCCTGAGCCAGTGCTCTAGAGCTCACGCACTGCAACAAGAGAAACCACTGTAATGAGAAGCCCAAGCATCGCAAGGAAGAGTAGCCCCCACTCGCTGCAACTAGAGGAAATCCATGCAGCAACAACAAAGACCCAGCACTGCCAAAAATAAATAAACAGATGAAAGAGTGAATGAGGCAAGGATGTGGATTAGCACCTACTCCTTTGCCATTTTAGTCCATCTCCATGATGAGGAAGAAGAAATTTGCCTTTTGGATTTTTCTAGAAGTTCAGACCTCTGTCCTTCAATCCAGTAGAGGCATTCTATCCCTTTTACTCTTTCAAGTCAGGGGGACTTCATGGCAAAAAATAGTAACCTTGCATCTGCAAAACTCTTTCATCTTTTGCCTGTAGCTAGAGTCGAGCTGATTTCCATTCAGCCTAAGACTTGCCTTGGCTATTGAAATAGGAGGCAGGGAGTAGCTTAGGCAGTAGCAGAAACTTGCCAGCGTCTTGGCCTTGGCAGACACTTGGCCCTGGGCAGGTCAATTCCCCAAGCCTGTTTGTTTATCTGCACAATGAAAGGGTCAGACTCAAAGATTTACCAACCCAAAATTCTTTGTGAAAAATGAGTGGGGGGAAAGACGCAGTGGACCTGCTTGAGGAACCCTGGGTTTAGTGGCACACGGAGTGTGAAATGTGAAGTTGTTCATAATGGCTTAGATGGTGAAAGAATAATGCCATCAGCCCTGGACCCAGTGAGCCAATTCCTCTGCCCATAGCCAGAGCCAC
Source organism: Giraffa tippelskirchi (assembly GCF_054371585.1). Lineage (NCBI taxonomy): Eukaryota > Metazoa > Chordata > Mammalia > Artiodactyla > Giraffidae > Giraffa > Giraffa tippelskirchi. Next base: position 138,325,056 of record NC_137281.1, on the reverse strand, counting down.
AGCTGTAAACTCAGATTTGAACTGATATCTGAGAGCCAAGCAAGTGACTGCTAAGTCACTCCTGCTCAGTACAAACAGCCCAGTGCATTTCTGTAGGGATAGGTAGGGGCTGAAGGCACCCACTGTGTGACTTGTTAGCACTGAACAAGGGACAGCATTTAGGAGTGGTAGAGCATTTAGAGCTGAAAGTCACCTGGTTTAGCCAAACGTCCCTAAACGTACCTGTTCTTAGATCACGTACAGGAGACTGGAAATCATTCTGCTTTCAAAGACTTGAGCCAGTGAAGGCACAATGACCTTTTGAGAGCCTATTCTGGCTTTTGATCATGGGCACAGTTTTCTTCTAATTGAAATCTCTCTTGATGAGGCCCATTTCTTATTCTTTAATCTTCCAAGTTGATGGCAAAGATGCATAGTTACAAACCGGCCTTTTAATGGGATCTTCTCTTTCTCCAGGAAAAAACACCGTTATTACTTTAGGTTTAGAAGCCATTCCCCTATTTTCCATGTCTCTTCACCACCATTTTCAATTGCTGTACCTTCTTTTCAAAATACAGGGATCCAATATTCAGGGTAGTGGCCCCTCCCATAAACGTAAGTGTGTTTTCCTTTACCCTGCCCCCAAATTGCATATTTGCTTTTAAATAGCTGCAATTCCTAACTTAATTCAGCTGCTGTTTACTGTGATTCTGCCCAAAAATGCCTGTTTATTTTGTATGGTGCTCAGCTTATTTACATATAATGGCTTCTAATGATGCTGAGAAATAGAGGACAAAATGATCGTGAAGATCCTAATGAAGATGAAAAAGGAATGGGGATGAACTAGCATTGTTGGCAGTGAGTGGGATTCCTGGGCTGCACAAATGCTTGCAGAGCAGCCGGCCCCTCGGCCTGAGTGCTCTAGTCCCAGGAAGCTTTGGATGGTTTCAGGCAATTGCCTGCACTCAGCATTATCCTATGACAATTTGTTTAGTCACAATTATCTTTAATCTCCTGGGGCATTAATGCTTATTGTGAAGCACTAACACATTCTGATCTTATTCAAACACTTAGGACTTTCTTGCTGGTCTCAGATGCAGAGACAAAAGCCAGAGAGGATTAGGAAGCCCTCTTCAGCTGCCCTGAAAGGGCTACCTGGGCAAGTGGCTGACTTTTTGTGAGGTGGACCTGAGTGGGTTACCATGACAACCAAGGAAGCCCATACCCGGGACTCAGCCTGCCTGGGCCCCTCTCCAGGCCTCAGTCTTCCTACACATGGAAAGGAGAAGACTGTCCCTATCTCAGAAGTTTCTTCTCCATGGGTGGTTGGGGGTGTGGGCAGCTGGTGGGTTTTGTGAAAGATACTTTTAATGTATCCTGGTATCGCTTTCCATGTAATTCAGTAAATGTTTACTGAACACCAGCCAGGCAGTGTGCAAAACATCAAGGGGTCCTGAGGACAAAGTTTCACTGCAAGGCACTGACAGATTGTGGGGAAGGAGGGAATGGAAGGTAAGAGCACAGAGAAACACAAAGAAGGAGAACTCTGTTGTGAGTCTGGAGCAAAGGAAGCTGTATGAGGCAACTGAGGAGAAAAAGATCAGCTTTGATTCGAGTCAGGTGGCATTTAAATTGTACCTTAAAAGCAGAACTTTTAAAAAAATTATAGATGTTTCCAATCATACATGAAAGTAGACAGAATAGTATAATGGATTCCCATGGGCACATCAACCAGCCTCAAACCCCAAAACATGCTTCCACGTAAGACCCCATCCACTTTCCAGTATAACCCCCACCGGGTCATTTCCATTAAAATCCCAGAAAGCAGAGCATTTCATAGGAATCTATCTCAATAAAGACTATTTTAATACAAGCACAATACAAGTATTATATTTAAAACAATTTCCTTGATGTCATCAAATATTCAATCAACACCCAATTGTCTCATAAATATATTTTACAGTTGGTTGGTTCAAATCGGGATCCATGCTAGTCTGATAGGTCTCTTAAGTGGTCTCTCCTATCTTTTTTCCTTGCAATTTGGTGGTGGTGTTGAAGAATCTACATCATTTGTCCTCCAGAGATTCCCCCAACCTGAATTTTGCTGATTGCTTCTCTAGAACTTTAATGTTCCTCTTTCTCCTGTATGGTTGTGTACACTGGCAGTTCAATCCAGAGCTTCATCTGACTTGGGTTCAGTGTTCTTGGTAAGACTTCTTTTTAAGTGAAGTTGGGGACTTCCATCAGAGGGTCATAAAGCCTGATGATCTCTTTTTGTGATGTCAGCAGATGCTAAGAATCTTCACCTAGACACAAAAGCTCTATGTGGGGGATTGACACAGATGATTGCTTTGTAATTATTTTATAACTTGGACGTGTGTCTCATGAAATTTCTAGTGTGTGTGTTCTATGGCATTAGAAAAAAAGAATACGGGCATTTTAATAGGCCATAGGGCTTTGTGAAGGGTAGTGACCAGTCAAATCCATGAGATAAAGCACAGTGTCTAGAAGATTGAAGCTGGGCTTTAACAGCTAAAACTTTAACAGTTTTAGTTTTTGAAATCCAGAGGCCAAGTAAACGGTGGTATAACTGAGGCCTACACCCATGAGCCTACTCTTTGGGGCCCTTACTATTGTTAAATAGATGCTTCGGCCTCCCACCAGGGTCATTTCAGAGGATGCCAAGCAGCCGTAGTCAGGAGATATGTGAGAGAGCCCTCATCTGCTGTGTTTATAATAATTGAGAGCATTTCTTCAAGTGGGGCTTTCCAGCAGTTAATTAGGTAAGAGTGAACCTCAGCTGGAGAAGTTTGTGCATTTTGTCCAATTAATATGTGGCCCTGGGGACACTCCCCAGTATAAGGGATGGAGTGGTGTCATCTACCTGAATTCAAATCCTAGAGTCGCCTCTTACAAGCTGGGACACTGTAGGCAAATTACTTAACATTTTCAAGCCTCAGTTTACTCAAATGTAAAAAGGGGTAATAATCGTACCTAACTCCTAGTGTTGTTTTGATGATTAAATGGGTAGATATTTACAAATCAGCAGGCACATGGTAAGAAACCTGTAAATGTTGGCTGTGATTATCATGCAGTGCATGATTCCTTTGACATTTGCTTCCTCAGCCTCTGCACAGCAAATCTTGCAGTGGAGTCTTAAGAAATATTAATTAATGAAGCTAGTATTAAAAAAAAAAAATCACTAATTTCTTAGATCTCTGAAAGGACTTGGCCTTTCACATCAATGTGGGTCAAGTAGTTTCTTTTTTCCTTCATTTCTTCTAATAAGGAGACTTTGTGTATTTGGGAAACTCGTGAACTTTCTGAGAGTCTGAGCAGGAAATAAATTATGGTGATCATACTGATTGCCAGCCTGCTTCTTGGACCCTTTGCCAGAACCCTGCCAATGCCCCCATGGGGACTGTAAAGTTATTAGAAACAAAGATATAATTAGCATCCCGAAATAGGCAAGGATAAAAATTGTCAAACTTTGTGATCTACAAATGACCAAGAGGCTAAAATCACTGAAAAGAAAATTAAAACAGCAAAAGCCAAATTTTTCTGACTCAGCCTTCACTTTGGTTTAGTGAAATTCTGGCTTGAAGCTCGCTGATGAGGATCGGGGCATGATGGGCTTAGAGCATCTCTAAATTAGATCTCTCAGTTTAGATGTAATTTCCAAATGAGATATTTTCCAGGAATCTCTTAACATTGCTGCGTTGTCAGTGATCCATCAAGAAATATGTATTGAGCACCTACGGTGTATGGGCCTTAGGGGACTTACATTCTAAGAGTAGAGACAAATAAATGAGCAATTATAATAGGAAGAGAGCTCAGTTTAATTAATAGGGTTTAAAAGGCAGTCCATGAGTTACTGGCCAAGTATTTAATAAAGACCAAGAGATGGAAAAGAGGAATAGAGTGAGGAAAGAAGGAGTAACAGAGGAGAGACTGACTGATTATGAGAAACTCCAGAGATATGTTATGCTTTTTAGAAACTCAGTTAAACTGAAGATGAATGAGAGCCTAAGAGATTAAAACTAGTGATTAAAACAAAATTTTGATATCCATGTATTTCATTTATCAAGAACACATTGATACATGTGACACTGATGATCAGAGTGAAAAAATGAATGATTGCATTGCCTACTTGTGTTAGTTTCATATTGCCATGTAACAAATTACCACAAACTTTCTTAAAACAACAGGCTTCCCAGGTGGCTCAAGAAATTTGGTATCACTAAAGAATCTGCCTGCCAATGCAGGTGACCTGGGTTTGATCCCTGGGTTGGGAAGATGCCCTGGAGAAGGAGATGGCAAACCACTTCCGTATTCTTGTCTGTAGAATCCCCGTGGACAGAGGAGCCTGGCGGGCCACTGTCCATGGTGTCGCAAAGAGTCGGACGTGACTGAGCAACTGAGCAACACCCAACAATGGATATCATGTCTACCCCTGCTGCCATTATCTTAGTTTCTCACCAGTTTGTGCTTAGACTTTCATAAGGGTTTCCCAACTCTGCACAAATAACAAATCCCTCTTTTCTGGAAGATCACTTCTACCGTGTCAGATCCCTGCTCAAAAACTTTCTGGGACTTTCCACACTGACAAGGTTAAGTTTGAGTTCTTTACCCTGGATCATGAAGTTTAAATACAAATTAGCAAGGAGATAAGGAAAATGGGGGTGGGGGAGTGGATTCATTGCACAGGTTTGTTGCAGGGATTTGTTGGGAAAGAAATAAGACCAAGTGAGACAGATGGACTCAGTGACCTTTTCTTATTCTGTCCTCTCCTGGTGAGCTTTTGGCATCCTCTGAGCTTATGCACCTGCCCCTGAGAGGCTGCAGGGACCTGAACTGTACCAGGTCCCAGCACTGAGACTGGCTGGATTCTCTTTCATGTCAGAACTCATAGATCAGATGAACATCAAAATGATACAGAGCTTGCACGTCAGTTATAAGCAATTGTGTTGGCCCCAGTTAATGAATGTCATCTAGGTATTGAAATGACCACTGATCCTACAGAACCAAAGGAAAAAAATGTTAACCCAAGTAGGCTGAATTTGTCCTAAGCAAAATGTACAACTCCTCAATTCCAGTGGTTTTTCTATTTTTTATGTCAATTCTCCAAACTTAAATATTATTGCGTTTTAATCACCTCTCTCCTTGCCACCCCCCTGGTCCTGCAGACTGTGGAGTCTTCATCTTTTAAACAAAAGCACCTGGCATAAAATTTGTTACACAATAAGCACTCAATAAGTACTCAATTCCAAGTGAATTACTTGGAAGAAAAGTTATGACCTAGACAATATATTAAAAATCAGAGACATTACTTTGCCAATAAAGGTCCATCTAGGCAAAGCTATGGTTTTTCCAGTGGTCATGTATGGATGTGAGAGTTGGACTATAAAGAAAGCTGAGCACCAAAGAATTGATGCTTTTGAACTGTGGTGTTGGAGAAGACTCTTGAGAGTCCATTGGACAGCAAAGAGATCCAACCAGTCCATCCTAAAGGAAATTAGTCCTGACTATTCATTGGAAGGACTGATGCTGAAGCTGAAACTCCAATACTTTGGCCACCTGATGTGAAGAACTGACTCATTGGAAAAGACCCTGATGCCGGGAAAGATTAAAGGCAGGAGGAGAAGGGGATGACAGAGGATGAGATGGTTGGATGGAATCACCGACTCAATGGACATGAATTTGAGTAAGCTCTGGGAGTTGGTGATGGACAGGGAAGCCTGGCGTGCTGCAGTCCATGGGGTCGCAAAGAGTCGGACATGACTGAGCAACTGAACTGAAGCACACAATAAATTGTAAGTGAATTCCATTCCATTGTCTTATAAGTCCATTTCTGAGAACCTGAGGTCATGACAATTTGTCTTTGAAGTTTCAGGGAAGTGATCTGTCTTATTTATATATTTTTTTTTTCATTTTTACAAATTTTAAAAAAGTTCTAAAATTTCATTGGAAGGTTCTCTGCTCACAGAAAGAAATATTATAAATGTTGTCATTGCTTAAGCTAATCCCTAAATCCTATTTTTGTACCATCATATTCAACTCAGCAAACATTTATTGAACACTTGCCCTGGGCAAGGCTCTAGAATAGGCACTGGACATCAAGAGTAGATTTTGTCTTCAAGAAGCTTATGATCCAAGGCGTAAGATAAATAATGATAGCACAGTTTGGTAAAATATAGCTATACTTACACTGGTGGTGAAGATGAAGGCTTCACAGAGGTGAGAGCAGAAGAAGGCCGCTGCATACAGCCCAGGTGAGAAATAGAGAAGATTACACACAAGCAGCGTTAGTGATGCGAGGGTATCTGTGTTGGTGTGTAGATATGGATGTTTGCAAGTCTGCTGTTTATTAATGGAGACCCCTCCAGTATGTCTTATCTCCTGCTAACCCTCTTAGCCACTTGAGGGTAAATGCTGCATTTTCTATGTCTCTGTTCCACTCTCCCCCTGACCCCAGCACAGTGCTCTGTGTATGTCCAGGCCAATGAGGATCTGTGAATTCAGATGCATTGATTAATCCATATATTTTGCCTAGAATATACATTTTGTGGGGAGGGTCCGTGTCAAATGAGTATTTCGTTCACTACTGACATGCTATATAAATACACACGCTAATGAAAACTACACAGTATTAGCAATTATAGTCTAACAGATGACATGGCATGAAGGCCGGGCACAGATACAGCCTGGACTGGGGCCTGAGCCTCACTTTGGCCCTGATTCAATCCCGCTGCCCAGCATGGGTTTAGTTAATTTCTTCAAGATGCAGAGTAGGCTGCTGGTAACAGCTCCTGTGAAACTCCACAGTAAGAAACGGGCAACGAACGGTCAAGTTTACTGGTCACACTTGGCTAACAACCATAGTGTTTTTTTCCCCCTATTTTTAATTTGACAAGAAGAGTTCTCTAATATGCTATGCAGGATACACAGTGCCAGGAATTTCAAAGAGGGCAAGTTGAACTGAAAAGCATTGGCTCTGTGGATTTAGGAGGTGCTTTGGGATCTTGCTGCACCCTAGGGTTCCCATTAAGAATCTAGTTTTCATTGTTTTGTGGAAGGGTGTGGCAAACCTGCCTCCCTGAGAGAATCCTGCAACTGAAAGCTCACTGAAGGGGCCTGTACTGGGTGCCAGAATGAACCAATAAAGCAATGGTGAATCTTGCAGTTATGCACTAAACCAACATCGATGGACCAACAATGTTTTAAGCACAAAGGTGCAAATCAAAGAAATAATGGAAAGAATCAAACAGCTCTGGATTGATTCTGGCTCCCCCTTTCTCAGTTACTAATCTATAGAATGGGGACAGTAAAATGCCCTCTGTAAAAAAGTAAAAACCTCTGTGGGTTGTGATTAGGATTAATGAAGGGCCTCACCCAGCTCACAGGAGTTCAGAAAGTGAGTTCTCATCCCTTCCTTGCAGGGATCTTAAAATCCACAGGCAAATGCAAACATCAAATAACTAGAGAATCACCTAAAAGCAACATATAATGCTGCAGTAATTTATAGCAAAGTGCTCAGCGTCAAACAAGGGAGCCTGCAGCTGTCTCGAGAGGAACTGTTCGGATACTCAGTTTAGAGAGCAATTTCACAGTTGACGATTCAAGCCTTCCTATTTGATGAAAATTCACATTTCCTCAGGGTGGAGGAGGAGACGAGGACACAGACAATGGCACCTGAATCAGGAAGGTGAGAAGTTGGACAAGAGGCTCAGACATGTACCTGCTGCTGCAGGAAGATGGATGCCATTTTCTGAGGCTTTAATTGGCCATGTGATAATCTTGGTTACAGAATCAAGGAATGTGAGTTAACCTCCCACACTTGGAATCCTGCTGGTGACACAGATCTGGAGGTATGGTTGTCCTGTGGCTCTCCAGCATTTGGGGGGGGTCTCCCACTTGTGCCCCCACTCCCTGCCATGTTGCAGCCCCCTCTCCTACGACCATTGGATCCCATCGCCTCCCCTTGTTGCCTATTTTAGGATCATTATTAAATGCGTGGGGTGCTTTGGAAAATATGTCAGAAGATGGAGCTGCTGGTCATCAGCAGGAGATGAATTTGGAGCTACTTATCCAGCAGCAGAGAGGAATTCAGGCCAAGCTTTCCATGTGCCCCGGTCTGTCCATCTATGGGATGGGAACCAGCAGAAAAAAGAGCCCAAGGCCACTCTGGGTTATCAGTGGGAGACTGGGCCCTGGACTTGGTCTTCATCTAAGAGACAGAGTGGATCTGGGCTGTGTGTCAGCGATTCTAAGGAGAGAATCAGAAACCTGAAGGGCCTGGCTTGGAGCCAGAGAAGGACAGAACCACATCTTGTGAAGGAAGCCAAGGTGGTAATGAGAAGGGGCTGCATCACATGGGGACTTCAGGCTGGAGTGTTTTAACAAGCCTCACAGATTGCTGCTGGCCAGCTGCAGGGACTTTCCCTCTACTGGTGTCTCAGGGGCAGTGAGCAGTCCTTAGCTGGCCCACCCAGCCCTTAGGAACAAGCTCAACAGTCTTCCAGGGCTTAGGGCTTTAGCGTTCACAAAGCATATTACACACACTATAATATCCCAGCCTTATGAAAACCCATTATTAGCCTGCATTTTACAGCTGAAGGATAATGAAGATGAGAGACTTGCCCAAGGTCACCCAGCCTTTCAGTTGTGGAGCCTGGTCTTGGACCCCTTCCTTCCTATCTCACTTGACTGTATCCACACCATTTTCCATTTAATCTACTTGGAAACCTGGTGCTACTCATTACTCTTGCCTCCTAACTTGAGTGACAGTCTTGTTGAGTGGCCCAATAATTAGTCATTTCCCTATTTCTGTCCCACCCAGACATCAGAGCCCATGGTGTCCATGAAGATACAATATAACTATTTCAGTCATTTACCACCTACCAAGGCTGTGAGTTAACTGCTGGTAGGGCTGCCCAGGTGGCACTAGTGGTAAAGAATCCACCTGCCAATGCAGGAGACTTAAGAGACACCAGTTCCATCCCTGGGTTGGGAAGATCTCCTGGAGGAGGAAATGGCAACCCACTCCAGTATTCTTGCCTGGAGAATCCCATGGACAGAGGAACCTGATGGGCTACAGTCTATAGGGTCGCAAAGAGTCAGACATGACTGACGCGACTTAGCATGTGCGCACGCACAGTGACCTCACCATGACTCTTCACATATCCAAACTTCATTTTCTTTAATCTCTCTGACCTTTCTTTAGCGTAGCTGTTCATTTTCTGTATGATATCATGTAGCTCTTCAAGAAATCGTGGCACGAGTTTTAATAGCTCTCCTATTATTGAATAATCACCTGTGTGAATCTCAACAAATACAGGTAGCAATCAATCTGCAATTAATTAATATAAAGCAACCGGTCCCATTAAATTCAAATGTTGCAACGGACATGGTTGGTTGGCTAAATATCAATCCATTTATAAGTACATCCTTCTTGGGATTGTTCTGGACTTGAAAATATTTTTTATTAACTAGTTGGTATTTAACAGAAATTAATTGTTTGCTATGCATCATCAATTTCATTCCCTTGAAGTAAGGCCTAGAGCTGCCTTGGGATAGCTGGGTAGTTCTCTAAGACACACCACGTTCTCTCCCCTTACTCCCTAATTCTCATCTCACTTCTACATCCCCCTACCTAGCATTTTAATGAGGCTTCTTCTAATCAAGCTGGAATTTTGCAAGCTGTTCCTTAATTTCTGTGTTTGGAATTGGTTATTATTCCAAAATATATTATTATTTGCTAATACCCAGCTGGACACAGATACTAACATAGTGAGAGAATCAGAATCATGAGAGAAATAGAGGAGTAAAGGACTGGAAGAACTCTGAATGAGGCTGTTCTTCTTATACCTTCATTGTTAAAATAATAATAAAAACATATGCTAGCAACCTGCCCATTAGTCAGGAGTCCTTTAACTGAAGTGACAAAAGCTAACTAAAATAATAAATGAGTTGATAAATGACATTTATTGCCTCATATCAGTGAGTCCAAGGGAATTCAGGCATGGCTGCATCCAGATATTTAAACAATATCATCAGGACTCTTTCTTTCTCTCTCTCTCTCTATATATATACCTATATTAGCTTCCTAGAGCTGCTCTAATAAAGTACCACAAGTTGGTGGCTTAAAACAACAGAATTTTTTGCATAACAATGTGAATGTACTTAATATTATGTTTAAGTGGTTAGAATAACAAATTTTATGTTATGCATATTTTACCACAATTAAAAACAAACACATTTTTAAAACCTAGATATTTATTCTCTCACAGTTCTAGAAGCTAGAAGTCCAAAATCAACATGCCATCAGAACACAGGAGATGCCTGATAGAGGGAGCAGGAAAGGAAAGAGTATACCATGCCTTCCTCCTCAGGTCCTTATCCTTGAGTGGAAGAGAAGAGATAATTAATTAAGTAAGGCAGAGACTCAGTCATGATAAACTGGAATAACCAGCACACAATGAGAACTCCCAAAGAGAGGAAAAGTCTTCAAAACTTGACTGACAGCAGTGACTGGGGCATCAGCATCATTCAGGGTCCCAGCAGGAAGCAGACAGTTAAAAACAAATCAAACTACTGGCAGAGCCAGGCTCTCTGAAGGCTCTGGGGGGGATCCTTCCTTGCCTCTTCCAGCTGCTGGTGGCTGCCAGCAGTCCCTGGCCCTCCTCCCCTTGTGGATGCATCACTCCTATCTCTGTTCCTGTCGTCACTTGGCATGCTCCTTATGTGTTTGTCTCCGTATCTTCTCATCTTTTAAAAAGAAAATGGAAACCAGTCACTGGGACTCACTCTAATGCCATGTGACCTTGTCTTAACGAATTATATCTGCAGTGACTCTGTTTCCAAATAAGTCTATGGAGATGTCTCTACCACCACCCCCTACCACCCACAGCATCCATCACACACTCTGATCGGCTCTGCTTGAATCAGGTGCTCAACCCTGGACCAGTCACTGCGGAGGCAATGGGAGTTTCAGACCACTCCTGAGGTGGGCAGGCAGGGCCATGTGACTGACACATGGTCTTTCCAGAATCTAATGGAGATACAGGATAGACACAAAGAGCATTTGTTCCTTACATTATTTCTCTTTTCAAATAATTTTTTTTATAAATGAATGGGCTTCCCTGGTGACTCAAATGGTAAAGAATCCACCTGCAGTGCAGGAGATCTGGGTTCAATCCCTCGGTTGGGAAGATGCCCTGGAGGAGGGCATGGCTACCCATTTCAGTATTTTGGGCTTCCCTGGTGTCTCAGATGGTAAAGAATCTGCCTGAAATGCGGGAAACCTGGGTTCGATACCTGGGTCAGGAAGATCCTCTGGAGGAGGGCATGGCAACCCACTCTAGTATTCTTGCCTGGAGAATCCCCATGGACAGAGGAACCTGGCAGGCTACAGTCCATGGGGTCACAGAGTCAGACACGACTGGGCGACTCACACTTCCACTTTCAAGTTTCTGATATTAAAGAAAAGAACTTATATCATTTTAAAGTACTATTTTCATCTGCAGAACCTGATCCACTGAACATGATGGCTTTGATTTAGAAACCATTAAATTAAGAGTTTCTTCAAGGTTAGGAATGGAAATGTGTATATTCAACCAAGATTTATAGCAAAATTATAATTTACAAAAATTTGTAAATCCTCCTCATTCACAAAATTAAATCAGAAATTCAGAAGAAGGGATCCTTACATGGCACAAAAAGGTGACATGTGACATTCAGATACTTTTAGAGCTATGAGATATTCTGAGCATGAGTCATTTGTTAAAGAAAGAACTAACGTGGATTTCAAAATCCCTCCCTCCAGCCCCACCTGACTGAATTCTATTCTGTGCAAGTGTTAGTAGCTTAGTCGTGTCCGACCCTTTGCTACTCCATGGACTGTAGTCCACCAGGTTACTCTGTCAGTGGAGTTCTCCAGGCAAGAATACTGGAGTGGGTAGCCATTCCCTTCTTCAGGAGATCTTCCTGACACAGGGGCTGAACCTGGGGCTCCTGCATCACAGGCAGATTCTTTACTGTCTAATCACTAGTGTTTCTATTTTGTAGCTTTTCTATTGTCATTAAGAGGTCATCTCATATTCATTGACAGAGTACTACCTTCAACCTGAAGTTGCCAGAACAAACTCACAGTCACAGTTGGATCTGCTCAACATCGTCTCCATACAACTCCCTCCCTCTTATTTGTGACCTGTAAGTAGGATAATGACCATTACTCCCCTTGACCTGACGGGCAAGGTCAAAGGCTTTACTGGAAGAAATTCTGTCATCCAGGGTGGGGAGAGTAAAATATGTTCCATCTCCTCTAGGCTATGACATTTGCGGCACAAGGCTAGCAATATTTTCTGGCAGTTTGCACCTTGAATGACTTTTCTAAATGCTTGCTTATGTCAATGAGAAAGATTTATCCAGCAGACATGACAGCTGTCATTTCATTCATTTGCTTAGTCAGCACACGGGTAGCACAAGCCCATCCGTTACATCTGGCAGAATTTGAGCATCTCTGTGGGGCCTCCATTTGCCTGGCCCTGCTTAGGCAGCAGTTAACGACCTGCTTTTCCAGAACCCTGACGCGTGAACAATGGTTTGGACTTCAGCACCACACAAACACTTCAAGTCTCCATTCCCTGCCCCTGCCTCACCTCACACCTTAGGGAAGAGGGTTATGAAATAGTCTTTTATTGCTACATCTGAGCTGACAGTGGTGTTGACAGTTTCCAAACTAATTCAGGGGCAAAATCCTCAGCAATAACAAAGCAGGAAGCAGATGGTGTCAAACTGTGGTGCCTGGGACACCTGGAGAGACCGGGCAGCCTCACGAGCCAGAGACAGAGGTCTGCAAGCAGGGGAAGGAGAAGAGGAGACTGGAGGATAAGGGAAGAAATAAAGATCATTAATATCACCAAAGGGGTGAAAAAAAGACAAACTGCCACTGGCAGTGCCATTAGTAACAGGGTGACTAACACATCCTGATTTGACTGGCTATTTCCCAGTTTTAAAACCCAAAAGTCCCACATCCTGGGAGCACCCTCGTTCCTGGGAAAGCCAGGCTGGTTGGTCACCTTCAGTAGGTATAACTTGGGCTTTAATTGTGTAGAGCAGATGGTGAAGAGCCGAAAATGCACTCTGGCATCACTTTGGAGCTGAGTAGATTTAAAACCTGAAAAGTGCCACTGTGACTCTGTGGGCCTGGCCCCAGGAAGCAGAGCCTGCAGCAAGTCATGGGTGGGACCAGACTTCTCAGCCTTGAAGGCAGCTCCTATGGTGAATGTCAGTCTCCCTGCTTCTCTGAAGTTCCATTAAGAGGCTAGCAACATGTTGCTCTCAACACATCAAGCTCCCAGCACACTCCAAGTACAGAATGGGTGGCCAATACATATCGCCAACTGGTTGGACCAGTATTTTTTTTTTTTTATGGTGCATTGGCCTGGCTTTTTTATTCTTTACTTAGATTTCTACTAAAAAAAAAAATATCTAGATGACAAAGGTGTGCCCCTAAGTGAGAGCGGCTAGAAGGCTAAACCTAAAAGCAAGTCTCAGAATAATGGTAGCAGTGGGAATCAGAACACTGGCCCTGGAGTCAGACCCCACGTACCCACAAAGGGAGAGTCTGGCCTTCGAAGGTTCCTCAGGCACAGACAACCACGATCCCATGAAGCTGGCCCACACTTCCCACAGCCCAGGTCTGGCTTCCATATCTTCTTGTTCCTCACTCTGCTCTGTTGCAGACCTCAGACTGTGCTGAGGCTGATCTCAGCCTGGCCTCCCTGGACCAGGCATCTCACACCTCCTTCCACTCCCTGTGCTGCTGCTGGACTAGGCTCAGACCTTGCTATTCCTCCCTCCCGCTGGTCCTTGACGTTGGCCTCCTGGCCAGGCGTTGACAACTTGCCTTAATCCAGCAACACGCAGCCCAGAATACACACAGAGTGTCTACTTTGCCAACAAAGAAGCTCTCCTGTGGCCCCCATGCTCCTGGCCGCCCATCTTGCAAACGTGGAATGAGACCATATGTCAAGATACTCTTTCAGGAGCAAAAGGAAACACTTAGGTCTGAGTTTTCCTACTGTGCTCATTTCTCAACGTCACACAGATTCACAAACTCATTAACTTATTTTAAAAAAATATTAATGAGAAGTCAGCACATGCCAGACATTAATGTACACACTAGGTATACAGCAGAGAAGAAGACAGGCAAGGCCCTTTGCTCATGGAGCTTATATCCTAAAAGAGGGAGAGAAAAGTAATAAATGAGAAACTAAACAAACGAACAATGACATTTCAGAAAGGAATAAGCACTGTGAAGACAATAAAAAAGGGTGCAGTCTTCCTGGGGAGATTACTTGGCTCACTTTACCTTTAGGGACCTTCCCATAGGAAAGGTGTGTGTATGCTTGCTCAGCCGTCTGTGTCCTACTCTGCGACCCTATGGACCATAGCCCACCAGGCTCCTCTGTCTATGGGATTCTCCAGGCAAGAATATCGAAATGGTTGCCATGCCCTCCTCCAGGCGATCTTCCTGACCCAGGGATCCAACCGGGCTCTCTTATGTATCCGGCTTTGGGAGGCGGGTTCTTCACCACTAGCGCCACCTGGCAAGGGTACAGTCTACCAACGCCGAAAAGAGCCTCGCACTGCCCCCTGCTGGTCAGAATCATCAAGGCGTGTCAGACTTCCCTGGGGCTGCTTTGGTTTCTAAACTAGTCACTGTGTCTGTTTTGCCTCCCTCCTCCCATTTGTGGAGAAGGAAATGGCAACCCTCTCCAGTACTCTTGCCTGGAAAATCCCATGGACGTAGGAGCCTGGTAGGCTACACTCCATGGGGTCACAAAGAGTCGGATACAACTGAGCGACTTCACTTTCACTCACTTTCCATTTGTGTAAGAGAAGTCTTAGCACTGTTCAAGGGGGTGTGGGCTCCAGGAAAAGAGCTTCTCTTGATGAGTCCCCTCTTGAGATGTTCCCTGTCAATACAGATCCTTGGAGGCCATATGGCCTGCAGCTTGGGGTCTGGGCCTTGGTGTCAGCCAGCCTGAGTTTCCCTCCCTTGCCGCCATCTGTCTGGCTAACTGGCACTGGTCCTTCAAAACCCAACTCAAATGTTTGCCCTGGAAAGCTTTTCTGGTCCCTGCAACACGAGTCCCCTGCAACGTGAGTCTGTGAATGTCACATGGGCATAGTCAAGTCTCATTAATTTGATACCAAGCAGAGTGTCTGAGGTGCAGATGGGACTCAATACACTTTTATTGAATACATGCTTGAATAAATGAATGAATCTGAAGTTCAGCAGACAAGCCTGGATCTGATAAACGTGGTCTCCCAGCTCACTGCAGAACCCAGAAGTCCATGATGAAAAGAACGTAAACTTATTTTCTCACAAATCGCATCATTAAAAAAAAAATGATGGAAAAGCACCTCTCAGGTGGATCAGCTCAGCTCTCCCAGGGGCAAGAAGCACAACTGTTTTCATTAGAGCCACACGAACACAAGCACCCCCTTAACGGACTGCTTTGAAACATCTATTTATCTTTAAGAAAAGTGCTGCTTCCAGCCCCTTGTCTCATTCCATGAATTCTCTCCATGAATTTCCAGCTGTGGTATGAAACTTGATTGTGTTCTCTGCCCCAGCAATGGTGAACTCCCTAACTCACTGCTGGGTTGGTGGGCGAAAGTTGTCTTCACTGTTCTCTCTGGACAAGATGTCATTGGACAGCAAGGAGATTCCACCAGTCCATCCTAAAGGAAATCAACCCTGAATATTCATTAGGAGGACTGATGCTGAAGCTGAAGCTCCAATACTTTGGCCACTTGATGAGAAGAGCTGACTCATTGGAAGAGACCCTGATGCTGGGGAAGACTGAGGACAAGAGGAGAAGGGGGCGACAGAGGATGAGATGATTGGATGGCATCACTGACTCAAAGGACATGAGTTTGAGCGAACTCCAGGAGATAATGAAGAACAGGAAAGCCTGGCGTGCTGCAGTCCATGGGGTCACAAAGAGTCAAACATGACTTAGCGACTGAACAACACCAAGCAGCTCAGACCTCCCTGGGTCTGCTGGAGTGGAAGTATCATGAAGATTCACCCCAACAAGCCCTGACTCAAGGCCCAGACCTGGGTCGTCTCCTGCGGGCTGTCACCAGCCGAGCAGAGAAGGAGGTTTTCACAGTTGTTTGAGGAATAAAGGAAATGGCAGAGCAGCATCAGCTCTCACTAAATGCTCTTTGTTGTGGATAAGAAGAAACTGGCTCCAGTCTCTGGTATTGAAGGATGATAATACTCTTTCAGAAAACTTCTCTCTCTTGGCCTGGGAACCCTAAGAGAACATCATCATCAAGCTTACAGTGTGCTGAAATGTAACCTCCCTGTTCCCTTCATGGTTAAGGAAATTGATTTTCTGCTCAACCCCTTTCTGGTTAAATAGCAAGATGTCTCTACTATGATGATAAGAACACTCAACCTGCTGAACTGGCTACAGCAAGTCATGGTCATTAAGAGTCTCCATTTTCTAGTTGGAATAATCCTCTCATTAGCCTATAAAATAACCCAGCCCTATAAAAAGTGGCAATGCCATACCCTGGCACCTCTCATCTTCCGAGATGGCCCACACTCTGCCTATTGGCGTGTGTATCTCCCTGCATAGACCATCTTTCACTTAGAAAAAAAAATTTTCCATTTTCAGTGGATCACAGTATGATGGTGAGGTTCAGTTATGAAGTCATGTGTGAACATGATTTATAAACTGTAAAATACTACAATTACAAAAAAATATTATTATGGGCCACCTGCAGATTACTAATTTTGAAGAAAAGTTTGCTGAATGTCATTTAATATCTTCTTAATGTCTCATAAAATATAACGTTTTGATGGTTCAGTAGCATAATTTTGAATTTTGCTTATTATTGTCATAGGCTGAATTCCTAAGCTCTTAAGTGCAAAAGACTGAGGTATTTGGGCAGCTCACACTTGAAAGTGGTAATGGTAGATCTCACCACAAGATGGCACTATTGATGACATTTCTTGGCCTTGATTAACACAGACCTGACATTTGAGGGGTCCAGGTCGAGTACAAAGGAAGCCTGCTTGCCACATGTTTAATCATTTAAAAGTTAAACAATCTGATATCCAAAGTAAATGAAATGTTTCTCACTTTTGAAAACATCTTCCCAATGAAATGGAAGGCCAGGTGCAAATTTAGAATTCTGAAATCTTCCGGGTTCTGGGCAGAAAATGTGATTCAGAGAAGGTGGGCATTCAGCCCTTTTCCTTCAGCTCCATCCTGCACTTGAAGCCCCTCCACACTCATTCACACTCCTGTTTCCTCCACCTTAGAGGCCAGACCAGAGGAGAGGCCTCTGCCTGCTCTGGAAGGAAGCTCAGAACTGTCGGGAAGACACTTAAAGACGTCCTGGGGACTTGCAGCCTGTCTGGAAGAGAGGTCTGCTGACTTGCCTGTAAAAGGTCCCTCAGTAAATATTTTAGGCTCTGTGGGCCTTACAGTCTCTGTTGCAGCTGTTCAACTTTGCTACTGTATCACAAGCCGGTATAGATAATATAAAAATAAATGGGTGTGGCTGTGTGCCAATAAAACAATTGACAAAAATAGGCAGCAAATCAAATTTGCTTGACAAGCCAAAGTTTAAAGACCCCTGATCTAGAAGCTGGGGCTGGGGTGGCCAAATAAAACAGGATATCTGGTCAAACTTGAATTCCAGATGTTTAGTGTAAAGAAAGTGAAAAGTGAAAGTGAATTCACTCAGTCATGTCCGACTCTTTGCGACCCCATGGACTGACTGTAGCCTATGAGGTTCCTTCAGTCATGGAATTTTCCAGGCAAGAGTACCGGGGTGGGTTGCCATTTCCTTCTCCAGGGGATCTTCCCAACCCAGGGATCGAACCTGGGTCTCCCGCATTGCAAGCAGTCGCTTTTACCATCTGAGCCACCAGGGAAGCTCATACAGCCCTTTCAGTGTGTAATTATCCATTTATTTACATGGGAACAGGTATGATGTCTGCTTCCTTATATTTAGTGTGAGTATGTCCCAAATATTTCATGGAACATTGTTGTTGCTCAGTTGCTCAATCGTGTCCGACTCTTTGTGACCCCATGGACTGCAGCACATCAGGCTTCCCTGTCCATCACCATTTCCCAGAGCATGGGACATACTCACAATGAAAAAAAATTAATGGTTGTTTATCTGAAATTCAAATTTAACTGTGATTCATATATTTTTATTTGCTAAATCTGGCCACCCTAGCTGGGGCAGGAGCTCTGGGTAGGACCATCCCATGGGGCCCAGGGACTCCTTAACCCAAGAGGAGGCCACAGCTAGAGGGGAGGCCAGACTGTAGCCTCAACAGCACAGGTCCCAGGCCACTCTTTCCTGGATGAGGACTTCTGGTTTGCTGACAATTATCATGCTATAAAAGAATGGATAGGATGTGTATATTTTGGAATTTAAATACCTGATTTTGTATAGTTTGGACATTTAATTTTTGCACAAATATTTGTTGAGTTCCTGCTCTCTCCTGGACACTGAGGGGAAAGGCTAATCCCTCTTTCATGGGGCTTATACAGGAAGCAGACATCGTACCAATTCACATGTAAATAAATGGACGATTACACACTGGAAGGGCTGTATGAGGATCACAAGGGAGATACATAAATTGGGAGGCAAAGCAACGCCCACCTGAGGAGTGACGTTGGGTCTGAGATAGAAAAGAGAAAAGATTGTGGGTGCCAAGTGGAGACCCCGAGTTGGCACCTGAGAGAGGCTGGAGGGGTGAGGCGAATAGAGCGGGAGGGGCAGGGCAGAGAGGGCAAACCTTGCCTCCGCCTTCCTGTGAGCAGCCTGCACTGGCATACAGTGCAGCAGGAAGGCCCCCAAGCTTTCAAACAGGGCAGGGGGACTGTGATCAGAATCTCACACTGCTGCTTCTTCCTGCAGAGAGATGAGTGGGGAGGCTTGGCCTGGGGGCTGCTGCAGTGATTCTGGAAGGAGGATGGTTAGAGCTGCACAGCTCTGAGAAGACTGCACAGGTGGTGGATGGGGTGGTGGGTGGGAGAGAGGGGAGGCTCAAGATCACCTCCTGGATTTCTGGTTTTGCCAAAAGTGAGAAGGTGCAGGAGTGAGAAGAAGATGGACATCGCCATCGTTGGCGTGCAAAGCTGGAGATGCTTTTCATTCTTCCCGGTGGACAAGTCAAGTGAGAAGGTAGATAAACTTGTCTGTAGCTCAGAGGAGAGGTCAGGCTAGAAATGGAAGTGGGTGGTGGGCAGCCTGGGGAAGACATTTCCAGCCAGAGAACAGCTGGGACCTTCTTGGTGAAAAGAGAGCGGAGCCTGGGACAGACCCCTGAGGTGTTTCAACGCTTTAAAGAAGGATAACAAAGGTGAAAAACGAAGAGGGTGCGGCCGTAGAAGCCAAAAGTGGGAAGTTACAAAAAGTTCTATTTCTGATGATTACCAAAAGCATCCTTTTTCCTTTAGAACTTGTGGGGCCCCTCCTGTGGGGTCCCTCCTTATAACGACCTCCCTTACCACATCTCTTTCTACATTTATCATGATAGAAAGATGAAGCAGATGAAGCATATACATAAACATATGCAGTCACTCCCATTAGTACTTGCACAGTATGTGCTCACCATTAAAGGAGTGAGTAGAAATATGAATGGGTGACTTTTGAATGAGTGGAGAAATATCTTCATCCCACTTCCTTGTTGATTAGGAAATAGATTTTGAAACTTCCAGAATTTTCTTTAAAACAGTGGCAGCGAGTGAAGGAAGAGGCTCCTTGAATAAATCAAACGTGCGTTGGCATTTCCCAACCTGAGGTGGTTGTCCTCCCGTCAGACCTTGGTCAAGCACACCGGGCCTGGGAGCCCAGGGAGGTCAGTGCCTGTGCTAAGTTGCCGGAGTGATGGGCACCGTGCGTTGTTCGGAATCCCTGCAGGGAAACCATGGGGCTCCCACAGTTCATATTAGTGACATTTCCCATTCCTAGTTAATAACCTTATGTTTTGACCTGCAACAATGTGAAATGCTAACAAAACCACAAGGAAATTAAAATCCCTTGATGTGGCTTGGAGGCTGCCTGTGTGGATCCTGTCCAGGTGATGAAAGGTCTGCTAGACCCTGGAAAGAAAGAAAGGAAGGAAAAGGTCACAGAGGAAGTAGCTGTGTGGTGAAATGCCAATGTACAAGAGTTTATCTAGACCAAAGAGGTACCCTTTACATCAAAGAATTCAAAGCCAAGGGTCGCTAACAGGTCTGAGCACGAGTAATACAAGTAAAATGGAAATGGATGATTAAAAGAAGACCTGAGCTCTGATTGCTATATTGGGACAAAATCTGGAGTATGGTAGGATTTTACCTTTACTTAGCACTTTACATTTTTCAAAATGCTTTTTCAAAATATATATCACCTTATTTGAATTTTCCAGAAACCTGGCAAAGTAGACATGACAGGGATTAATATTCCCATTTGGCAGATGGATGGCATAGGAAAGATCAGAGAAATTAAACACTTTGATGAAGATTACACAGCATCCTGGTCAGGTGGTGGTCAGCACCCAGGTCTCCTGAGTATGGTTCATTGATCACTGTATCACTCAGAACAGTATCAGGTTGCAAAATGCAATCAATATAAGGCCTCACTGAATCCAGAAAGAATTTTCTGCCCAGCAGTTAGCAGATTCTTGTGGCTCAATGTCTGTGTCCTGCAACATTAAGAATCTGCAGAAATAGAAGCCCTCAGTTAAGAGATGGCAATAGGATCCTAAAAAAAGTGTTATATGGAAAGCTCAAGTCTTCCAAGCCAAGCAAGTACTGACTACTACTGGAAGGCATGAAGTGAGGCGGCATCAATATCAACTTGTTGCTCCTGACTGTTGTCATCCGTTTCTGGGAGGAGGGAGTGGCAAGCAGGCTGCTCCACAGTGCAGCTCCCTCTCTGATCCGTGAAGTGGGATGGAGTCAGTAATGCCTCGTTGATCTCACATCATTGGATCCTGTCTCCTTGATTCTTTCATGGAAACCTGAAAAAGAGCTAACCACAGAGCTTCAGGAAATCAACCTGACCCCTGCCTCACCAGGCCAAGCTTTGGTGTGGACAGGATGGGAGGGAGAGGAATTCTGGCCGGCAATGGGGCAGGAGGTCTCGATTCCAAAATACAAGGACTCACTCTCAGGGGCAAAGAGTGAGCTTTGGCCCTCATTCCTCTATGCATCCCCTGTCCCTGACATAGTCAGATCTATGGCACTCATTAAGGCTCAACTGAATTACTCTATGAATAGATTTTAAAGGGACAAAGTGGAGAATGAGATTACTCTGAAAGACAGCTTCTCCTACAAACCCATAAGGAACAGACAGGCGACTCATGGAAAACAGGCAAAACAACTGAACAGGTACTTCACAAAATGGATATCTAACTGATCAATAACCATATGAAGGACTTCCCTGTTGGTTCAGTCATTAAGACTTCACCTTCCAATGCAGGGGGTGTGGGTGCCATCCCTGGTCAGGGAGATAACATCCTACATGCCTTGCAGCCAAAAAACCAAAGCATAAAACAGAAGTAATATTGCAACAAATTTAACAAAGACTTCAAAAATGGCCCACATGAAAAAAAATTTTTTTTTAAATATCCATATGAATAGACGCTCAACTTGTGTATCAGGGAAATGCTCATTAAAACCACCTGAACTGCCACTGCAGGCCTGTTGGAATGGCTAACATGAAGGAGATTGACCACCCAGAGGACGTGGAATCACCAGGAGTCTCAGACTAGTTCAGTTCATCAGTTCAGTTCAGTCGCCCAGTCGTGTCCAACTCTTTGCAATTCCATGGACTGCAGCACGCCAGGCCTCCCTGTCCATCACCAACTCCCGGAGTATACTCAAACTCATGTCCATTGAGTCGGTGATGCCACCCAACCATCTCATCCTTTGTTGTCTCCTTCTCCTCCTGCCTTAAATCTTTCCCAGCATCAGGGTCTTTTCCAGTGAGTCAGTTGTTTGCATCAGGTGGCCAAAGCATTTGAGTTTCAGCTTCAACATCAGTCCTTCCAATGAATATTCAGGACTGATTTCCTTTAGGATTGACTGATTGGATCTCCTTGCTGTCCAAGGGACTCTCAAGAGTCTTCTCCAACACCACAGTTCAAAAGCATCAATTCCTCGGCGCTCAGCTTTCTTTATAGTCCAACTCTTACATCCATACATGACTACTGGAAAAACCACAGCTTTGACTAGACCGAACTTTGTTGGCAAAGTAATGTTTCTGCTTTTTAAGATGCTGTCTAGGTTGGTCATAACTCCTCCAAGGAGTAAGCGTCTTTTAATTTCATGGCTGCAGTCACCATCTGCAGTGATTTTGGAGCCCCCAAAAATAAAGTCAGCCACTGTTTCCACTGTTTGCCCATCTATCTGCCATGAAGTGATGGGACTGGATGCCATGATCTTAGTTTTCTGAATGTTGAGCTTTAAGCCAACTTTTTCACTCTCCTCTTTCACTTTCATCAAGAGGCTCTTTAGTTCTTCTTCACTTTCTGCCATAAGGGTGGTGTCACCTGCATATCTGAGGTTATTGATATTTCTCCCTGCAATCTTGATTCCAGCTTGTGCTTCTTTCAGCCCAGCGTTTCTCATGATGTACTCTGCATGCAAGTTAAATAAGCAGGGTGACAATATGCAGCCTTGATGTACTCCTTTCTCTATTTGGAACCAGTCTGTTGTTCCATTTCCAGTTCAAACTGTTGCTTCTTGACTTGCATACAGAATCCTCAGGAGGCAGGTCAGGTGGTCTGGTATTCCCATCTCTTAAAGAATCTTCCAGAGTTTGTCGTGATCCACACAGTCAAAGGCTTTGGCATAGTCAATAAAGCAGGAGTAGATGTTTTTCTGGAACTCTCTTGCTTTTTCGATGATCCAGCGGATTTGGCAATTTGATCTCTGGTTCCTCTGCCTTTTCTAAATCCAGCTTGAACGTTTGGAAGTTCACAGTTCACGTACTATTGAAGCCTGGCTTGGAGAATTTTGAGCATTACTTTGCTAGCATGTGAGATGAGTGCAATTGTGCAGTAGTTTGAGCATTCTTTGGCATTGCCTTTCTTTGGGATTGGAATGAAAACTGACCTTTTCCAGTCCTGTGGCCACTGCTGAGTTTTCCAAATTCGCTGGCATACTGAGTGCAGCACTTCCACAGCATAATCTTTTAAGATTTGAAATAGCTCAAGTGGAATTCCGTCACCCCCACTAGCTTTGTTCGTAGTGATGCTTCCTAAGGCCCACTTGACTTCACATTCCAGGATGTCCGACTCTAGGTAAGTGATCATACCATTGTGATTATCTGGATTGTGAAGATCTTTTTTGTATAGTTCTTCTGTGTATTCTTACCACCACTTCTTAACATCTTCTGCTTCTGTTAGGTCCATACCATTTCTGTCTTTTATTGTGCCCATCTTTGCATGAAATATTCCCTTGGTATCTCTAATTTTCTTGAAGAGATCTCTAGTCTTTCCCATTCTATTATTTTCCTCTATTTCTTTGCACTGATCACTGAGAAAGGCTTTCTTATCTCTCCTTGCTATTCTTTGGAACTCTGCATTCAAATGGGCATATCCTTCCCTTTCTCCTTTGCTTTTAGCTTCTCTTCTTTCCTCAGCTATTTGTAAGTCCTCCTCGGACAACCATTTTGCCTTTTTGCATTTATTTTTCTTGGGGATGGTCTCGATCCCTGCCTCCTGTACAACCTCCTGTCACGAACCTCCATCCACAGTTTTTCAGGCACTCTGTCTATCAGATATAATCCCTTGAATTCATTTGTCACTTCCACTGTATAATTGTAAGGGATTTGATTTAAGTCCTACCTGAACAGTCTAGTGGTTTTCCCTATTTTCTTCAATTCAAGTCTGAATTTGGCAATAAGGAGTTGATGATCTGAGCCACAGTCAGCTCCCAGTTTTGTTTTTGCTGATTGTATATATCTTCTCCATCTTTGTTTCAGTTCATACACATTGGAAAACAATTTGACAGCAGCTACTACAGCTGAACATATCCAGTTCCCACAGCCCAGGGTCGATGCTAATCTGCAAGATGTCATACACATCTTCACCAAAAGACATGAACCAGAATGCTCATAGCAGCATTTTTATAATAGCCCCAAACTGGAAATTACCCAAATGAGCATTAGCAGTGGACCGGGTAAAGACTGGTATATTTGCATAATTGAATATTATATAGCAAGGAGAACGAACCACCTGTAAGGACATGGTTGAATCTTACCAACACAGTGTTTAGCAAATGAAGCTGGATACCAAAGGTGTCTTCTGAAGGCTTATAATGACATAAAGTTCAAAAATGGGCAGAAGGCTCTAGAGTCTTGGTGGCCAGTATGGTCACCTTGGCATGAGTAGTGACTCCCAGGAGCACCAGTCGGTTCTCTGTCTCCGTCTGGGTGCTGCTGATATGAGCGTGTTTAGTTTGTGAACATTCTGTGGGCTATATACTGATGATTTATGCATGTTTTCTGAATGTCTTTTATACTTCCATAAAAGCCAAAGAAGAAAAAATTAAAGGAAAAAAGGAGCACACTTCACCAGCATTCCTAATTCAGCTACTTCTGTGGCTGCCGTCATCCAACGTGGTGCAGAAAAGTGTTCTTTCTCTCTGTTATGTCCCATTGCACAGCCTTTCTTGGTAGGTCATCTCTTTTTCCTTCTCCTTTATTTATTTTTCAACTTTAGATGTTTGCTCTTTTGGAAGACCTGGTGAGAGGCAATTTTTCAGACTGGGCATGGTGTTAGGAACCTGAGTCCAGGGAAGAAGGCCAGGTCACCCCACACTCTGGTGGTAGATTGGATCATAGGGATGAGAGGCAGGGTTAAATCCCAGAGGCCTTGCTTGGGATGCAGCATAAGAGCTGCCAGCATCAGGCACCGTCACATTTACATCTTAGAGAGATATCTTGAGCAGCAGCTGTGTGGAGGTGAAGAGGGACAGAATTAGAGCCAGAGAGGTAGGTTGGGAGCCAGGGAGGTAGGTTCAACTTAAGCAAGAAATCATATATGCGTCGAAAATGAAGCTTCGTTGTTTCCTCCCATTCTCTCCACCTTATCCACATATAAGGGATTATAATACAGTGGAAGATATAACTGCCAGGAAAGGATGGAGATGAGGATGGAGGCAAGGGGCTGGGGTCAGGTGAGAAGAGGATGTAGCCAAGGGGAAGCAAGGAAGGCAGACATCAGTAACTAACCACGGCCTGGGGTTTAACCTAGCAATGCATCCAGTTACAAACTTCAAGGAGTTTTCTTCCTTCTGTGATTACTAAAGCCAGCTTTGATCATTTCAAAATCTTCTTTTGTTTTCCTGGAGAAGTTTGGTCTTTATTCTTTAAATAAACATTGATTTCTTTCCTCTTTTCTGGACAAAGATTCCTCTAGTTTAACAGCTCTGGCTAAAACAACTCTTTTTTGTACTCCCAAGTCTGGGAAGCCTGCTTATGGAAAGACAATATGTTAGTCTCCTGCAGCTGCAAAGACAGGTGAATAGAAGGTAGAGAAAAGACTGCCATGCCCACCCGCAGGTTGGGAGCCATCAGAAACTGGAGCTGGGACTTTATAAATAGTCCAAGACAGGAGCAGAAGCATCACATGAAGAAAAACCACTCCACCACTGCAGTCTTTAAAATCCTTGTTTGGATAACCTGAGACAACAGTATATCCCATCAAGGTCAAAATCCAGACCTTGAAGGTGTGGCAGAATCCAGTGGTCTTTATCTGAAACTGCAAACAGTAGGACTCCTCCATGTGGGAGGTTGGGTTTCTTGAGGGCTTGAGATCCCAGTTTGGGGAAACTCCTCCTAGAAAAGGGAAAAAGAAGGCAGAACTAGGGGGTCGAAGGAAGGTCCCTTGGGCTTTTCAGAGGGGTGTGGCAGACTCTGCTTCCTCCAAGCAGAGATGGTCTGGAGGCTGCCAGTAAACCCCCCATGGAGGCTGGTGAACCTGCCAGAGAGCCCTGGTCTGCCCCTGGAATGGGGACAGCATCTCAATCATGCATGGTTCTTTATGTGTTCTAAAGATGCTTCTTCCCCAGACTTCTGGCTTGGACTTACACGTGGCAGCAACAGTGTGTTTGATTAGCATTAGAGGAAGGGCCCTGCTGCCTCATGAAAGGGTCTTAGTGCTGTCCTGCAGCTAGTGGAAGCAGGGCTGGGACACCCCACTCCAGCCACTGGGGTTCTGCAGAAGGGAGCCACTAGGGTCCCAGGGAGTCCTATTGCTGTCAGAATTCAGGTCCACAGACCATTCAAAACCTTCAGCCGTTTCTCCCTCCTGTTGACCAGAATCCCTGCTGTGTGCCGGGCACTGTAATAGGCTCCAGGGTAAAACATGATCAAGATCCTCTCTTGCTTTTGCCTTCAGCTAACTAGTGGGGCAGACAAACAGACACATCAAACCACATTCTCATGGGATGGGCTAAGCACGCTGATGGACGTCCTACTGGGAGGAGGAGGGCTGGGCAGGGCAGCTGGGAGAGCCTCTCATGAGCCTTTATTTGTTGAATTAATGAGTTGATTAAATTAAGAGGTAACATTTGATGTGGATCTTGAAGTATAAATAGGAGTTCTTCACCTCAAGAAAGGATGGCACCCCAAGCAGGAAAAAACGAGCAAAAATATACAGCTCAAGCATTAATATAGGGCAGTGCCTCCCAAGCTGGATGCCTGCTGGGGTCCCCATGGCTGTGGGTCACGTTCACACTCAAAGCCCCAGAATAAGTAAGGTGTGTCTTCCAGTGATGTTCATTTTGCTTAAGTATTTGGGTACACTGAGGTATATAAGAAGAGACTAAATGCACTTTTTAATTAAAAGAAGCATGAATATTATACAGTAGAAGGTAAAATCAGCATCAGTTTTTAAGATGAAACATTAGCCCTCAAAGAAATATTGTGTGTCATTGGGTCCTCTCTTTTGCTACCAATGGAGATCTTAGGATCTTGGTCTCTCTCATCTGTCATTCAGGGTGCACTGGAGGGAAGAAGGGGAAACCTGGGGTACACACAAGGGGGGGTGCCTGGGTGTGGTGTGAGAGGGCTTGTGGGGGAGGGCACGAGTGGGTTGGGTCATCCTTGTAGGTAGCGGAGAGCCCCAGGGGCCTGCCTGGACAGGTGGATATGCTGCTGAGGCAACACTAGGACCCTCACTCCACAGTCTTGCTGTCTGGGCAGGACAACAGTGCCCACCTACTTCTCATTCCACTGCACAGAGCCTTCCTGAGGGCTTCTCATGGCTGCTGGGTCAATTCCAAGCTGCACGCCAACCCTTGCTGCAGCCTGGAAAAGGGATGACAAGGCTCTAGGCTGGAGGCGGGAGAAGGTAAGGCCCTGATGAGTCATCAGAGGCTGCATTCAGGAAGCATCAGGGAGCGGGTGGCCTCTGAGCTCCTCCGTATTCTCCAGCCTGCCACCTCCATCACTCCCACGCTGCTGCCTGCGTCTCCATCGAGCTGAATGACCCACGTTCCTCATGCTTTCCTGAAAAGGTACTTCTGGCTCCTTCCTTCCCTTCCCCTAGGAACATCCACCGACCCATCTCCCACTGCTGGAGGCGTGCCTTTCCCTCAGGGCCCCACCCAAGTAACGTGGGAGGCCCCACCCTGAGGGTGGCTGTGGGCCAAGCCCAGCTCCATGTGGCTTGAGTGATCTCTACCCTCCCTCCCTGTGAACTGTAGTAGTTCCTGTTTGCAGATGAGGAAACAGAACACCACAGCCGAGCCTGGACTCTGAGGTGAGTGAACTAGGATGTCCCATGGGGGCCACCCTCCTCAGGGCTGTGGTCTACACCTTGCCCAGTGCTCGCAGAGGTTCACATTCACTCCTCCTCTCTACCAGTCACCCGGTCCTGTGGCTCCTACCACCCACTCCCACTGCCATCTGTGGTCCGGGCCTCTCTCAGCTCCCTACCTCCCACCTCCAGCACCACTGCCCTGAAATCCATTGTCTGCATGGCAATCCGGGTGGCAGTTCTAAAAGGCAGAACTTGATAGAGCTTATCTCTGCTTAAAATCTTTCTGTGCTCACCACTTATTCAAGCACAGATACGTCCCAAGCCTCCACTCTGTGCTGCGGGGGGATGCAGCAGTGAACAAAACAAGGCCTCCCTTTGTGAAGTTCAGACCCTTCAAATGCCAGCATCTGGGCCCACCTTGAGGTGCCCACCACCCCCTTGGCGTTTCCCCCTCAGTCACGCTGAACCACCTGTGGTCTCACAGACACAGCTGGCTCCTTCCCACCTCTGGGCCTCCGGGCATGCCCTTCCCCTGCATGGGGACCCCACTGACCATCCCCTCTTCTTCCTCACAGTCTCAGCCTCATGGCCACCTCCTCCAGAGAGCCCTCCTTCACCTCCCAAGCTATGAGGTGCCCTACGATGTACATCTACGGTACCTTGTGTTTGCTTGACTCTCTTCCAGGGCAGAGACCTTGTTTTACTTATTTTCTTTATCTTTGTCGGCTCCAGGGACAGCACAGTATCTGGGGCCTCTGTGCTGCTTGTTGGCTACACGAATATTGAAGCAGCTAGTCCCGTCTGTGACATCACGTGTGGTGAGACCTCCCCAGGGATGAACACCCCGAGGGAGCCTCCCCTGGGCAATGAAGCTTCTGACGGGCCAATAGGGAAAAGAATGGAGCCGAGAGACCGTGAAAATGGATGCTAGGCTGTCCCCTTGCCTCCCTCCTGCTTCTCATCTCCCTGCAGCCTCCAAACTGCAGTATGAATCCAAATTCATTGTGAATCCAGCCCAAGCACCTGGCTCATCCAGGCATCTGGATGATGGAAATGGAGTTTTCTTTCTTGCCAGACCATTAGGGCTCATCCTTTCTATCAGTTTGTCATGGATTTTTTCATGGGAATTTGTATCCTTGGGGGAGGTTTCTGGGGTCTCTCTGCCTGAAGATGGGCTCTAGGAGATGGAAGGGAAGAGGGGAGAGTGAGGCCACGAAGAGTCAGGTCTGGAGGCTGACCTTCAGTCTTTTCATCCTGGCAAGCATTTTTTTGGTCTGCTGGGTTTGGGCACCTATCAGCAAGGCTATTTTAAAGTGCATAAAGCCTGAAAGTCAACAGAGTAGGGCTGGGACAGAGGAAGCCTGGTTTGGCAAGGACTGCTGCTCAGGAAGTGCTGGAGGGCTCGGCAGTTGGGAGGGCGCTGCAGAAAGTCGGGGAAGGGAGGGGTCGTGGCCATACCCTCAGCCTCTGCCCCCTCGCTGAAGTAGATACTCATGTTCCACACCCAGGGACTTCTCCTGCAAGACAAGGGTGCAGGGAGATGAGCCATAGGAAGCAGCTAATTTCACTGTAAGGGAGGGAGAGATGCTAACACCCAATTTATCTCCCCATCCCAGACCCCAACTAGCACCTGCATACAGGTAGCCTCTCCCTAACCCAGGTGGCCAACACCCAGTAGGAGGAAGCTACTGGCCCTTTGCCTTATTCTCAGCCCACACCCCAGCCCCATTCTTCCCCACATGCCCTGCAGTCCTGTTCCTGGTCATCCTGGAACTTGACCTCTGACCTCACACTCTGTATCTGGCTCTGCTCCTGTCATGTATGTCTGACCTTCTGGTCCTGCCTTTTTCTACCTTCCTTGAAGATACTTTGCACTTATGTCCCACACCATATGCTTTAGAAGGGAAGGAATCCACCTGAGGCACCTGGGCCAGACGCCCTGTAAATCCTGGCTTTGCTGTGAGCCAGATCACCATGGAGAGTTCTGAACCTCTCCAAGCCTTGGCTTCATTCTTGGTGTTTTGAAGTATAGTTGATTTACAACCTTGGCTTCTCTGTTTGTGCAATGGAGATCAGAATAGCACCAGCCTCATAAAATTGCTGGAGAGACTCGCTGAGCTAATTTAAATGGAAGTGTTTAGCAAAGCGCCTGACCCAGAGTGAGCACTCCACGTGTGTTAGATAAAAGAAGACACTCAGGTCCCACAGCCCTACCGCCCTTCATGAGTGAGAAATGGCTGCTTATCACATGCACCACCAAAAAATACAAACTAAAAAATGTTTGGAATAGTGATGCCTTTGTCTGACCTGATCACCTGCGTTCAGAAAAGGAAACCAGAGCTCCAAGGAGAGTCCAAGGATTACACTGGCTCAGGGTGACTGAGGAGCGGGCGGGGCTTTCAGGAGCAGAAATTCCTCGTTGGACAGAGGGTGGAGAGTGGGGGCCTATAGGCAGGAGTGCAGAGGCAGGGTCCAGGGGGCGGGTCCCGAGCTTCCCAGAGGAGCCCGGCACACAGGAGAATGCAGAATCAGCTGCAGTTTGTGCCCCTCAAACACAACAGGGCCACAAAGGCTACAGGAGGGCCAGGAGCCAAAGGAGCACTGCATGCCTGACAAAGCCGGTGAGCATCGTGTGTGTGTGTGTGTGTGTGTGCACGCTAGACACTCAGGCGTGTCCAACTCTTTGCAACCCCATGGACTGTAGTCCACCAGGCTCCTTTCTCCATGGGATCTTCCAGGCCTTTAGGGCTAAGCAAACAGCAGTTTTCGGGTGTGAAAGGTGTCCTGCTTGTGAAGCATGTCCTGGCAAACCCAGGAGAGTCAGCAGGGCACTTTCAGGGGCACCTGCCAGGGTGAAGCAAGCCCAGGTACTGTTCTCTTCCCTTTTACTGAAGTTTGGGCTTGGTTCTGGGGCAGTGAATGCCATGACATTCCTGCCCCTTTCTAAGACTTCTGTCTTCCCCTTGACTGCCAAGCTCAGCAATGATGGAAATGCCAGGACCTTCCATAGGTCTCCAGGGAGGACAGGCCCATTCCTCCCAGGGAGGCACGATCGTTTGTGTCATCTCATTAAACTGAAAACTGCTACTGACTCAGGCTGGAGCAGCGAAGAGGGCTGCCCTCCTGCCTCCTCAGCATGACCTCCCCTGGGAGCGCCACGTGGTAGGATGAAAATGCAGAAAGGGACCGGCCGGGAAGGGGTCCTGCTCAGGCAGCAAGGGTACTGAGAGGAGGGTATCATTAGGGTAAAATTTTGGCTGTTCCCACAGTCCATGGGATCACGAAAGTTGGACATGACTGAGTGACCGAGCACGCACACACGGAGACACCAAGTACAGTGGTTTAAACAAGGTAGAAGTATTTCTCTTGTCCCCAAGGGTCTGGGGCCAGTTCGGAGGCCCCACTGCATGGGGAACCCAGCCTCCTCTCTCCTGTTAATCCACTCTTCCTAGGGCGCCGCACTCACTCCCCGTTGCCAAAGAGGAATTCCCTCTTGGCTGGTGTGGGGGGGAGGAAGAAGTGGAAAATACGGTGCTTACATCACAGTAACGGTATCCCTTTGTCCAGAACTTACTCATGTGCTCTGTCAAAAAAAAAAAGGCTGGAAAAGCTTGTTTTTATCAGGGGTAGTCATGTGCCCAGGTAAAACTTGGAGGCTTTTTGTAGGAGAAAACAGACACGACAGTGTCTATGATCATGACCTGCCCATGGACTGCACAGGTACAAAGACAGAGCCATCCAGAACAGTGCACAATCAAAGAAGCGCCATCCCGCACTTATCAAAAAATGTTTGTTGCAGGTTATAGGCATTGAGGAAACAGAAGTACAAGCACGACCCTTTCCCCCCAGTAGGTTCACAGTCATGGGGAAGGAAAAAATCATCCAATGTACTTCGTGCTATAAAGGAAACAAGTGTTGATGCATTAACACCTCCTTATGCCCTTGCTACATACTGGTCATACCAGGTCTAGAGACAGCTCAGAGAAGATGCAGGCCCTGTTCTCAAGCTGTTGGGTCTTTTGAAGGGGAGTCAGACCCCTTCCCCCAGTGGGAAAACTACAGTGTGGGTGTCAGTGCTGTGATTGTGATAAGAGAAGAGACTACCCCCCAACATGGCCAGGAGGTCTCAGCAGGACCAAAAAGCCTTGGTAAGTCTCTGGCACCAGATGAGCCCCAGAGCCTTGGCACAGCCCTGGAGAGCAGCCCCCAGATGGCTGAAATTGAGTCTCCCACAAGCTCAGGTGAGAAGGTAAGAGCTGGATTAAGCTGGTGTTTTAAACAATATGGAAACAAGCTATTTCTGGCTCATTGGGTTATGCACAAAGATTTATCTCCACCAGGCAATGTTTCGTTCCAGGAAGCGATGAGATCTAGAGGCAGAACTTGGGAAGATCACCAAAAGCGGAAGGCGGATTTGGAGTATCCTAAGGATAAAAAGCAATTTCTTTGCCTCCTGACCCACCATCTTTTCCCCATCAGCCAAGATTCTGACAGCTGTTTGTTGTTGGTGAGGTCATCACTGGGCACCCTGAGCTGCCCACTCCTTTTTGAAACTCCCCCAAGGACAGAGTCCGCAGTGCCCCAGATAACTGTTTCTGAGTTTTATTATCTCAATGGCCAAAAATGTGCTTTGTCCCACCCAAATCACTGTTACTTGAATTAAAATTCATTTTCTTTTATCTGGGCTTTGGAGGGCTAGGACAACCATGGTTTATCAACCTAAATCATGAAAAGATGCTTTCTAAGCTGTGAAGACTCATAAAAATAGGAGTTGTTTTATTTCTATCATATGTAAGATCACATAGCAGGTGAGGTGGAATTAAATTTTACTGAATAACCAGTCTGTGTCAGGAACAGTGCTAAGCACATGACATGTGTTATCTCCCTGTAAACCTAGCTCCGCACTGCCAGGTCAGCATTATTTTTCTCATTTTACAGATGGAAAACTGAGGCACAGAGAGGTCAGGTAACTTTCCCATGGTCACACAGCTAGTTTGTGGCAAAGCCAGGACTAGAACTCAAGCTTGTATGACTCTTTCAACTCTTCTACAATCCTAGAAGATTGTAATTAGCTCATCCATAGCCTTTTCCTTTCCAATTTATTCAATTTTTAGCCCCTTTTATAATGGACACTTCATCTTGTAGAATATTTGACAGTTTTTGAAGATCAAGAACTTTGTTGAAGGATACAAACAGATGGACTTATTTTAGGGGCTAGAGTATCGTAACCTCTGCGAAGAATTTTTTCTTGAGATCCCACTAGTACTGTGGTCTTACAACAGTTGTGGCCAATTTAAGCCTGTGGGGTCGAGAAGTACTTAAAACAAGAGTGAAGACACATATTATGCATTTTCTTGTGTCATAATAAGAAGAGGTTGAAAGTCTATGAAAGGTTTAAAATTATATTAACATAGAGTTACATGAGGGTAGTAGAGACAATGGCAGTGGAGAAAAAAATTTATCCATCACTCTGTTCATTCATTCAAATATCAGATTATCTCTATGTTGAAGACTGGAGCAAGGCACTTTGGAAGACACAAAGTATGTATCTGTGTGTATTATGTTTGGGAAGGGGGAATTATTGCATATGTTTGTTATGATTAGTTGTCCTTTTCTTTTTGGCCATGTTGTACAGCCTACAGAATCCTAGTTCCCTGATCAGGGATCGAACCCAGGTCCTCTTCAGTGAGAGCACGGAGTCCTAGCCATTGGCCTATCAGCAAATTTCCTGTTATGGCTAATTATGCCTCCTTACCTTAATTAGGCTAACTTTATCCTGTGCTTTTTGTCTAATTGTGAGAAAAACATCAAATTCCAGTAAAGGAGTATCCTATGACATATCTGACCACTATTCCTCAAAACCATCAAAGTCATCAAAAACCAGAAAGTCTGAGAAACTGCCCCAGCCAGGAGGAGCCTCAGGGACATGACAACTAAAGGTAACATAGTGCTATGTGCTAAATCGCTTCAGTCGTGTCCGACTCTTTAAGATCCTGTGGACTGTAGCCTCCCAGGCTCCTCTGTCCATGGCATTCTCCAGGCAAGAGTACTGGAGTGGGTTGCCATTTCCTTCTCCAAAAGGTAACATGGTATCCTGGATAAATCCTAGAAGAGAAAAAGGACATTGGGTAAAAACTAAGGAAATCTGAATAAACTATGGACTTCAGTTAATAATAATGTTTAGAAAAAAAAAAATCCCTCCTCAGTTCCAGTTAGGTACTATTGTCTTTCCTCATCAAGGGTGGGGCCCAAATGTTAGATAAAGAGAGATTCTGAGGTCACGGGAGGGGAGCAGATGTGCACGAGCCCACAGAGGGGACCTCGGCCCTGCTTGGCCATTATTTCAGGCTTAAACTCATCATCTCTCAGAAGAACCCTCAGGCCAGTGAAAATCAAGGGTGCTTGACCAGACGAGGTCTCCCATGGGACCCAAGCTCATCCCAGACCAATTGTTTTAGGCCATCTCTTAAGACAAGCCCTTCATGTCTCATTTACCACCTCTCAAATGGCCATAGATTTTACCTGGCAAGATTTTAAAACAATCCCCTTCACCTTGTTACACTCTCCTCTTAATTAGCAGAGGAAGAAATGCTGTTATTGGAAGCAACCTCTCTGCAGCACACTTCCCTCTGTTTGGCAAATTAAAAGCATTTGGATGAAACCCTTTTGTGGTCCCAATCAATAGCTCAAGCCATAATTATTCAGTGGTGCTTGCAGTTTTCTCTGCTGACAGCCGGCTGGGTGTGCTGATCTGTAATTGTTTCGTACGCTTATGTGGCTTTCTCATCCCATGTTTGTGGTCTGCAGCAGATTAATCAATAGCATCTTTGGGAAAACAGGGGGATAGACTTGCCCGCATCTGAACCCCTCAGGCCTCTCCATGTCTTTAGGAATCAGATGGGTCCTCTTACTTCCTTGTTAACCTACCTGATACAAAGCCAAGCAGTACATTTGGGAGACCAAAAATAAATAAATAACTCCAACTTTATAGAATAATCATGTAGTACCAGGCTTTAGATTGAAGATAATGGTTATGTGCTGCTGCTGCTGCTAAGTCGCTTCAGTTGTGTCTGACTCTGTGCGACCCCATAGACAGCAGCTCACCAGGCTCCCCCGTCCCTGGGATTCTCCAGGCAAGAACACTGGAGTGGGTTGCCATGTCCTTCTCCAAGGCATGAAAGTGAAAAGTGAAAGTGAAGTCGCTCAGTCATGTCAGACTCTTCGTGACCCCATGGACTGCAGCCTACCAGGCTCCTCCGTCCATGGGATTTTCCAGACAAGAGTACTGGAGTGGGGTGCCATTGCCTTCTCCAGGTTATGCGTTAAGGGATGGTAAATAATAAAATTTTATTAGATTTCACTAATTTCAGAATTACTGATCATTTGGATGGGATGTGGATAGTGCTCAAGCAGATCTTTTCCTAAAGGAAACAAAACTGAAGGGGTCGATGTTTAAGGTAATTCAGAGGGTTAATTATTTTCAATATCACCTGTCTTTTAAAAGTGCAAACAGTCACATTCAAACAGCTGTTTTATTCCTTCCAAATCCTTTTGGAGTCTACTAGTTGAGAGACTAAACTCCCATCCTGTATTTCTGTATTTCTCTAGACAGTTTACTTAGCTTGCTTTCTTAGTTGTTTTCATTTTGTTTTGTTTTTCTGTAAAGTAGAAATATGACTTGTCAGTTTCACAGGCATACTGTAAAAATAAATGAAATGAAAGCTATGACAATGAAATGCTGCAGTCAGTTAATTATTTGACGCATTAAGAGTATTTTAAATACCTGAGGTTACTTTTTGGGTTTTTGCCATTTTTTTTTAAATGTCTTTACTTTAGGTTTACTCCATGTTCTTGAAAGTGATCAAATTAATTCTTTTAAGTCCATATAGACTAAATTTGGCTCTATTCCAAATCATGAACAATTAGGTCTAAAAAGATAATCTTTTCGGGGAACATAAAACCAGTGGTCCCTGTGTGAACCTAAGCCTAGGTAGCTCTCACCATTACACTGATTATTAAGTGTTACAAGACACTACATTAGACCAAAGGCATTAAGACTCTTCTGGAGCATCCTAAAAGTGATACCATGAATCACTGATGTCATGATTGGGTTCAGCGCTGAGAAGCATCTGAAATAATGGATGCACCTCTTAGGAAGCTGAGGTTTCTGAGGATCCAGTCTTTTCTCTGTAGGAGAAAATGGACTGAAAGTTGATCAGGGCTCTGGGCCCATTCAGTCATGGAATCTCTTTCTAATCATTTTGAAAGCGTCTGAGGTTCACCTCAGTTATCAATATCCACACCTAGTTTTAACAAATGCTCACGTGCTTGTGGTTCTGTAAAAAAGCAAGCTGCCCAGGGACCTAACTTGATCATGCCAGTGGGGGACATCCCATCATGCTGATCTGAGCCCCTTGCTGAACATACACTTCACCAGCCCTTTAGAAGGGCTACATCAGTGTACCTTGACATCATCTGCTTGTTTTCTCAAGAACTGAACCACCTTGAATGGGGTTCAAGAAGAACCTGCCTTATTCCAAATCCCAGAGGCATTCTAGTATCTGTGCAGGAAGACCTATTCTGAGTCCACAGAGATGATTCATCATCATGCTTGCTCTGTCTTCATTTTCTCACATCCAACCTTCATCCACCACCACCCATTCATCACATTTTAAAAAATTCAATGTGAACCATATTGAATATCTTTTGAGTTTCTCCTTATGTCACAGGAGAAATTAAAGCAAACCAGTAAAAAGTCTCTGGAAACATAGAGTGGATTGGGAATTACTGTCTCTTTAAATGAAAAAGAACATGAAAGCTGACAGTTTCAATCTGAGCATGAGCCATACTTTATCCTGGAAGAATTATTAGAAAGAAAGGGACATATATTTCTGTTGACACTGTATATTAAGTGAACTTTCTAAACCCTCTTTGTCTGCATTAAATAAATAGGCTCAGTTTCCTACCATGTCCTGTATTTCTTCTGGTTTTAAATAAAAAGGATTAAGACTCCTAATTAAGACACTGGAGGAAGGCCTGATCAGTTTTGCCAGTGCAAATTGGTTCAGAGGCCCAAAGCTGCTCCTTTCTGTTTGCTGGTATGGGAGGTTTGTTTGATTTAACATGATTGAGGAAATGAAATATCCCTAAGACAAAGAACCAATATTGCACTTCTACAGAGTGGCTGGAGGGAAATTGGAAACTCATGCACATTAGCAGTGGATCCAAAATACAATCAGAAGCAGAAATGTTATTTAGAAGGAAAGTGATGTGACTAGACTAATCCTTTGAAACAGATTGTACCTTCTTATTCTTTTAAAGGAACGTAAATGAAATAGAATCTCAATTTTCTAACAAGATCCCATGAGCTTGGGACATTATCTTTCCTTCCTTGAGTATAGGCCAAGTTTGTCTATGCATTAATTACTAATGTTAACAACATCTCTATGAAATAGTTATCATTACCCCTATTTTACAGGTAAGTCATCTCATTCTCCCAAGGCAGAGACTGATCTAAAGACAAGTAATCTTTGAGACTCTTGGTGTTTGTTTCTGGTTCCATCAACTCTGAGCCACTTGGTAAGTCTAAAGAGAAGAGAGATCTCAGTCACGGAAAGTAACGTGCTTGCCCAATCCTAGTGTTGCACTAGGTTGGGTTGGGGTGGGTTCCTATTCAGTGGATCTGGTCAGGCCAGGACAATTTCCCAAAGGCAATGGAAAAGTGAGCAAGGGGCCAAGAAAGCTATCAAAGGTCATCAGTTGAAGTCAAGCAACAAAAACGGCCTGAAATGGACCTCCCTTGTCCCAGTCCCAGTTTGGTCTTGCCTTCTGTGTCAGAGCATATTTTTCCATCTCCCCTCTTTCTTGGGGTGCACGATTCTTCACTTACCTACTCCAGACTTTCTGCTCAACTTCTACTCTCAACAATTTCAGTTGTTTGTATTTTATTTACATAACAATATTTAAGAAAAATCCAAAGTCTTGTGTTGTCTGCAGGAAGGGGAGATTAGGTCTTCTGCGCGGTTGTCTGCTGCACGTGTGGGGTACTAGCACCTGTGTCATGGGACTGTCTCTAATCCCTCAAAAGCCGATCCCATTTTATGTCTGAGACGGCCAGTCAGACTTTAAGGAAGAAGAGGAGGAAGGATGGATTGCTTTAAATTTGTCAAGCTAGACTTTGTTATGCAGAGCAAATCCAATTCACCCAGTTCCTACTAGGTACCTCTATGACTGATGAACCAAAAATGCAATACATTTGTGTGTGTGTGTGTGTGTGTTTATATGGCATGTGATACCCTGGAAATGTTAAGGCCCAGGTATTCTTGGGTCACTCATAATGGAGGTAGAAATGGGTGGTAGTTACATGTGAGCAAAGCAGTTCTGAAAAATCTATCCATAACTGTCAGATCCGGGAGTCTTGGAGAAAATACTCACAGAATCATAAAAGCACTGATTTCTTTGATTATCTGTGATGTCTGGCAATGTGTAGACTTTATGCTAAGATAATTTGGCAAATAACGTCTTTGTACTCAAATACGTTATTAGTTCTTCAGTATAAATTTCCACAAGTGGGATTTCTGAGTCAAACAGCATGCAAAATATCAATGCCAAACTTATGTGTCATCAGATCACCGAAGTCTGTGCTTTGTTGAGTCCCAGATTCTTAACTTGAGACTGAGGACAAGTCTGGCCAGTTCTGTTGATTAGAGAACAGAATAAACAAAGCCAGGGCTGTGGGTGTGTTCTCTGCCTGATCAGCTCTGTGTCCTCTTTTCAGCCAGCTTGTGAATGTCCATCCTTGACCATGAGGCAGCGGAAGGAGGAAATGTGGCCATTTGAGTGCTTTTCCTTCAGGTCTCACTCAAACATCACTTCCTGGGGGAGGCCCCTTGACCACCTGCTAAGACAGGCCAGTGGGTCTTTGTCTATCTTGGCCATGAGCCAGAAGCTCTCTGAGGGCAGGCACAGTATCTAACTTGCTCAACCTTGTGTCCCAGCACCTGCATAGTACCAGGAAAATGCATATGTGCTGAATGACTGAATAAAAAACAAATTAATATTATTGAGAGAAAAAAATTAAAATCAGTCTTAATCATGTTGAGCTGGACACAAAGGGAACACAGGTATGAACGATGACTGCAAATAGAGACAATACAGTGACCAAATGCACCAACCCTCTGCTGTCCAAGAAGGAAAGGGAGGAAGCTCACACGATTGCGTGTCCATTGTGTGCTCTGCAGACATCATTGCATTTAGCCCTCACCACAGTGACACCTCGGAGAAGGCGATGGCACCCCACTCCAGTACTCTTGTCTGGAAAATCCCATGGATGGAGGAGCCTGGTAGGCTGCAGTCCATGGGGTCGCGAAGAGTCAGACACGACTGAGCGACTTCATTTTCACTTTTCACTTTCATGCATTGGAGAAGGACATGGCAACCCACTCCAGTGTTCTTGCCTGGAGAATCCCAGGGACGGCGGAGCCTGGTGCGCTGCCGTTTATGGGGTTGCACAGAGTCAGACACGACTGAAGCAACTTAACAGCAGCAGCAGCAACAGTGACACCTGGGGCTTCCCAGGTGGTGCAGTGGTCAAGAACCTACATTCCAATGCAGCAGACTCGAGAGACGAGAGTTTGATCCCTGGGTCGGGAAGATCTCCTGGAGTAGGAAGTGGCAACCCACTCCAGTATTCTTGCCTGGAAAATTCCAGCACAGAGGGGCCTGGTGGTCTGCAGTTCGTGGGGGTCACAAAGAGTCGGTCAGGACAGTGCACACTTACACACACACACACAGTAACACCTATAGACTAGATTTTATTATCCCTATTTTAGAGATGAAATCACTGAGAGCAAGAGAAGTTCAATTTCTCTCCCAAGATCTCACATCCACAAAGAGTCAGCGTCCCACGCCAGATCTTCCTGCCTGTAGAACCCTTCCTTTTTCCACCGTAATGCTACATTCCTTTATTCCAGAAAGCTGAGAATCGAACCTGACCAGGTAAGGTCTGAGCAAAACTCTAAGACCTTATATATGGCTCCAGATGAGACCGACGTGGTCTTAAAATGACACCATCGAGACACCAAACTAGAGATGGCCTGACAGGTCTCAAAGGGCCTTGTCCTGGGAGGCCAGTTCGGCCAATGCTCCTGTCAGAGGGGCACCTATTTAGGACACGGGTCACGGTGACTCCCCAGGGCTGATGCAGGGGTAATGTACAGGCTGCCTGGCCTCCTCACAGCAGTCAGGAGAGCGATATATCTGCCAGATAAGAATTCTGAGAGCCGTTTTCCCTTCATGGAGATTTGTGACCTTCCTGGGTCCTGTAGGCACATTTAAACAATGAAAGGAGATTACC
Source organism: Giraffa tippelskirchi (assembly GCF_054371585.1). Lineage (NCBI taxonomy): Eukaryota > Metazoa > Chordata > Mammalia > Artiodactyla > Giraffidae > Giraffa > Giraffa tippelskirchi. The sequence goes on along the minus strand of NC_137281.1, from coordinate 138,284,914 downwards.
ACTCAGCCAAAGAGACATTTTTAATGTCACCACCGTAGCACTGACTTCAAATATTCAGCTTGCTCAATTCGGTACAGGGTCACTGTGGACAGCCTTCTACCCACTGGGTCCACCAGGAGAAGTCACTCCCAGGAGCTTTCCATGTCCTGTCTCATCACAAGACAGTTGTGAGCCTGAGCCTAGCAAAGCCAGGCCAAAGTGACCCACTTTGGAATTAGGTTGGGCATCTTCCTCATTTTAAATGAAGATGAATGGTTCCTGCCCAATCACAGAGCAAAGAGCAAACTTGGCCAAGATGCAGTCAGGCCTGAGGTGGGCCGTCCCTGCCTCTTCCCCTAGAGGAGCAAGAGGCCTGGATGGATTTCTTTATGAATTTCAGAGTCTCAGACACACAATCAGTGTTTTTGAAATTTGGGGACATGTACACTAAAGCAGTTTACTGACAGGTTTGTTTTAATATTTATTCATTTTTTATTTGGCTTCACCGTATCTTTTCTACAGCACCCATGATCTTTCTTTAGTTGTGGCACTCCAGTTCTTTAGTTGAGGCATGTGGGATCTAGTTCCCTGACCAGGGACCAAACCTGGACCCCTTGTGATGGGAGCACCGAGTCTTAGCCACTGCACCAGCAGGGAAGTCCCTATTGACAGGTTTTCAAGGAGTCATGCACAGAGTTTCAAGGGTTGGAAGTAGAAGCTGATGAGACGCACCTCCCTCAGTTTGGCCAGGCTCTGTGAAGTCTGCTCTGAGACCAGAACTGAGGCTGAATGCAACTGGGTGCGACGAGAAAAGAGAACTTCAGAAATCTGCCAAGCACTTTTCCCTAATAATATTAGTGCTTTGAGATTTTAGCAACTTCAGAATCCTAAAATGCTGAGTCTCTTCTTCAAGAGCAGAAAGGAAAAATGGGGAGAAACAGAGTTGAGAGGTTTAAGAAAAGCACAGTTTTTAAATGGATTGATTTTCCGCTGCCTCCAGTCCCTTCAGTAGAATACATTTCTATGAACCATGATTCACAAGTACTCATAGATAACAATTATAGTAATGACGACATAAATCTCCCTGATGTAGGCAATGAGTAGCTCCTGAAACATCTTTAGTAAGCTGGGGAATGAGTAGGGAACAAATGATAAACTCTTTGGGGCACTTGTAATTATGAGAAGAGAAATTATTCTTATTCGTCTTTAGGATTTAGAGATACACGGATAGCTGCCATGTTGGCTCAATGGGCTCCAATATTTTTCATCCTATCTATAAAAATATTTAAGCACACATCCCCAATATGTTATATGTGATAAGCATTTGTTTATAAATGCTTCATTTGTTATATAAATTTTATAATATACAAAAGAAATTGAAACGAGCATAGAATCAGATGGAAATCAACAGACACATTATAATATTCTCTTCATCTTAAAGGATCATCTAGGTAATAACATTTTGGAGATTTTTGTTCTAAATGTCACAGAGATTGTATGGGTTTGCTTGGGACACCGAAGCAAGATACCACAGGCTAGATTTTTTCAGTTTTTTTTTTCACAGACATTTATTTTTTCAGTTTTGATGGCTGGAAGTCCAAAGTCAAGGTGTCAGCAGGGCTGGCTTCCTCTCTCCTTGACTTGAAGACATCTGCCTTCTTGCCACCTCTCTACACGTGAGCCCTCTGTGCATGCACACCTGCTGACTTTCTGTGTGTCCAAATCCCTCTTTTTATAAGGACGACGCCAGTCGGATTGGATTAGGGCCCACCCTAAGAGTCTCATTTTAGCTTAGCCACCTGTTTAAAAGTCTGGCTCCAAATACAGCCACTCAGAGGCACTGGGGTAGGACTTCACATATGAATTTTGACAGGACACAGCTCAACTCATAACAGAGCCTCTCCCAGGTAATACTCCAGCGGCCTCCACAGGAAAACAGAAAACCTGATGTCCAACACTGGGACTGAAGGGAGGGCTCTTTGGGGCTCTTCTCAAGCCATTAGCTGACCACTTGTATCCCAGCCCCTGGGCATAATGCTGCCCCTGTTGTATAACTATGAGACCCTCTTTCCCAGACACCCAGGTCAGTTCTCTAATATCAGGTAATATCAGGCCATTGGCCAACTTCCCAGAGGTTACAGATCACCACTCCCCAACCTCACAAAGGGGAAATGCAAGGGAACCCTCAAGAGTTTTGTGCCGTGCTGGACATCCGCCTACAGACTCTCCCAGCTGTGGAAGTACCAGCCAGGACACTGGGAGAGTCTGATATTGGAGACCTGGGGATGAATTAGTCCACAAAACCCTTTCCAACATGGTGACAGGGTAGGGGTCCTATGCAGGACTGGTCCTTGGAAACAGTTTCAAGGAGTGTCCTTTTATGTACTCCCTTCCCTCTTTGAACATCCTCTGCCCTCAGATCTTCCAGGGCTATCACTGTAGTTCGTGCGACTCCCTAATTCATATCCCTAGGCCTATTCATATTATTTTTTAAGAGGCTCAAGTAAAATGGGAGAAAAATCAGTCCTAAGGAATGAATATCTAATGTTGGAATTTGGAACACTGGAATTCTGCTGCTTCCAAAAGGGACTTCGGTGAGAAAGAGTTAGGATCTGCCTCCAGATGGTACCGATTCCATGCTAGGAAGCAAACTGGGGTAGTGACCTCCTGGTTGGGGAAGGGGGAGGTGGCAATCACAAGGGAACAGATGAAGGGAAGGCAGGACTCAGTGGGAGGGTGAGACAAAGCCTCTAAAGTTCTACCACCTGAGTGACTCCTGGGTCAACTGCTTCCTACTGGCTAGCTACTCTCTGCCTCAGTTTCCTCATGTTAAAGCTGAGATAACCCTAATGTCCATCTCACAGTTTTAAATGAGAGAATACCAGTAAGGGGTTTACCTCAGTGCCTGACACATAAGTACCAACAACATCAGCTGCTACCATTATACAGGGTTGTCAAATCAGGAGACTTAGAATAAGGCAAGTATATAGCAAGTTTATCTCTCTTCAAAAGTGATGGGGACCTGTGGGATGAAGGACTTCTGGTGGTGACTTTTTCCTACCACAGAATGTAAATACGCGAGGTTAGGATTTTAATTATCTCGGCAGAGTAACGAGGCTTTTCAGGGCAAGATGGGAATAAGAGTTAACAGGCAAATGCTTATTTTTAATTCTTGGCAATACTGTGAAGAGATCAGGTGAACAGATCCAAGGACTTCAGCTCTGGGACATCATGGTGATAATGAGAGTGAAAATCGGCCAGAAGAATTTTAACCTTGACGTCAAAGCCCAGACCAACCATTCTTAAGCTTTCAGGGGATCGTGAACCCTTCAGTGAACCTAACGGGTCTGTGTGCTCTTCCCAGGAAAAACCTCACATGCAATCAAACTCTACACAGAATTCCAGAGTGACCCTGGACCCCCTGAAGCCCATCCATGGATCCTGAGGGAGTCTGACAAATTAAGAATCTCTTACAGGAGAAAGAAAAGTCTGCAGACTGACAGAGCTGATGTCAGGAAGGATCTGGGAGCAAATACATCAGGGTCAGAGGCTGAGCCAGGCCACTGGGTTCCTGAGGAAGTCCTCTGGGGAGCTGCTGGGCCCTGACAGGCAGTTGGCATTCAAAAGTGATCCCCAGGACTTCCCTGGTGGTCCAAGGGATAAGAATCCACCTGCCAACGCAGGGGACATGAGTTCGATCCCTGGTCCAGGAAGATACCACATACCGTGCGTGCGCCACAACTACTGAGCCTGTGCTCTACAGCCTGTGGTCTGCAACAAGAGAAGTCACTGCAATGAGAAGCCCTTGCACTGCAACTAGAGAAAGCCCGTGCATATCAGTGAAGACCCAGTGCAGCCAAAAATAAATACAATAAACTTAAAAATGTTTAAAAAGTGATCCCCACTGTGGATATAGGCTTACATGAACACTTAAACCAATGGTGTACACAGGGCCCTGAGGATGCTGTGTAGGTGGGCAGTGGGGTGCAGACAGAGAGGAGCGGACAACAGGGGAAGGACTGAGCAGGACACAGCATCGTTCCCCATTTAGTGGAGAAACCTTCCTCGGTGACCCCAGGGGAACGGAGGAAGAGGGGGTTCAGTGCAAACACGAGTGGTGACAGAAGGAGACCTCGCCGACCTCCCCCCGCAGCCCCGCCGCTGTCCTGCTGTGCACAGATGTGGGGTTCCCAGAATCACCCTGGATCGCACCCTCTACCCCACCCTACTTCCTGCTTATCTCAAAACCATGTCCTTCTGAACTCCTGCCGCAGCCCTCATCACTCGCTGCCATGGCTCACCCAGTCTCCTAGCATTTCCCTGCTACCCCCTTGCTATCCCCCTGCCCTCTTTGATTTACACCCCACACTGCAGCCAACATGCTCTTCCTCAAAGGGAAATCTGACTGTGCCCTGAGAATGAGATGCCACCCCCTGAAAATGCCTCTAGCGGTGATGGCCTTGTTCCCACCCTCCCCATGGGCTTTCCAGGACCTGAGCCGTGCCCCCCACCCCCTGCCTGGCCAGTCCCACTCTGCCTTCAGGTCTCTGGGGGACACCCCTGGTGTCCTCCTTTAGGATGTCTCTTCTACTCTCTCCTCCACCTCCAACATAGCTCACCACGACCTCGGACTCCAGCTAGAACTACTGATCTTGCAGTTCCCTCCCAGTGTCTCTTCTCTGCTCCAGGCCACTCCCTCCTCCTGCCTCAGTGGCTGCTGATGGGCTCAGCCATCAGCATTTCCAGTGCCTTCCAGGAATGGCCCCGCCCTCCATGAGCCCTCAACCCCCAGATCTGCCCCAGCAGAGGTCTTTCCTCATCTCCTCTTTCTGGGCAGGGCCTGGGCCTTGGGCTGCCTTGTGTATTACTGCGTTCCTGCAAGGATGAGTGGATTAACATACTGACACACTTACAACAGTGCCTGGAAAATAGTAAACTCAAGAGTCGGCTATTATTACTGTTGCTGATGTTGTCATCAGGTTCATTATTATGATCATTTACAGCTATAGTCTCAGCACCTGACATGTGGTAGCATCCGATAAATTTTTGCTAAGAGAATGAATGGATGATAAAACTGGGTAAGTGTATCATTGCAATCATCTTTGCGCTTTTTACTTTTGTTTAAATGCTTTTTTTTTTTTTTTTAAAGAATCACTTTATGCTCTTCAAAATGACTAGGATAAGGAATCTGGAGCCAGCAAACCTTGAAACTGAAGTAGAGAAAGGCCAGTCCAAAGTTACACCCAAAGCTGCCAGCCGAATCTGGGCACATGACATGGCAGGTCCAGGTCTTTGCTGTCCTCTGCCCCTTCAGAATAAAGTTTCTAGCAGAATTTGCTGGGGGGGTGGGGGGGTGGGGGGAGGAGGACCTTCCAGAAGTTCTCCTCTCCTGATCCTGCTTTCTCCAGCCCCGGCTGCTGCACAGAGAGGACAGGAGGGTGGTGGAGCGCACACACTGAGGTGAGATTTCATTTACTTGCATTCATTTGTGTCACTTAATTATTGCAGTCTCGGGCCACTTCCAATAAATGTGTTTTCCTAACCCACAGCCTCTGGGCTATCATTCCCACCATATCTATTATGACTGAATGGCTTCTTGGGAACAGAGCGACCTTCTCCTCCAAATTGCAAGCTAAGTAGGGCATACTAAAGAGCTTCCTGCCCTTCATGAGAGGGAGGTGGTGGGCCAGTCCCCTGGGCTCTGGTGACCAACGCTTGTCGTTTCACTGGCTGTCACCTGCTGAAACAATGGGACTGGAGGCTTATACAACAGTGCACCCAGCTGCAGCCCAGCGAGGAGTCAAACCACAGCCTCCAGGAAGGAGCAGGAGCCTGCTTATGGCTTTAAATATTTAAGCAACTGGTGAAGCTCATCCATCTTGATCTGTTGGCTTCTCCGGTGGAATGTGAAGGTGCCGAGATTACATTAAGCAAAAAGCAGCACCACCCAGGAGACAGTTTAGATCCTAGGTGCACCAAACATTTCTATTCAACGAGAATTTGCTGCCTGTACAGGGTTTTACTTCCCTCTGCTCAACTACACTTTGCGTTAAAATTCTTTTCTCTCCTGCCCTCCAAAACAGACCGCACAGGGCAGCAGAAGCTGGGTATCTAATTGCAAACTCCACAAACAAATGAGCAGCTGTCTCTGTACTGACAAATGCATGTCTTTTGTCTTTCCAGACGCTTCCAAAAGAAATGCACAGTGAACAGAGTACTGTATGCTTTTCGGGAAACAGATTTACCTTCTTAATTATGTTTTTACTTGCCCTCGGGTTGAAATTAGTTTGCCTTGCCTGAGCTGACACCAGCTTGAGTGGAAAGAGATGGCTGGCGCGCTCTAGGGAAGGAAAGAGGATCTGATGGGAACCATCTGCTGCTGGGACTCTGTGAGGACGACGTCTCTGAGGACCTGCCTCTAAGAGCTGAGAGTTACCCGAGGTCACCATGAGGCAGGAGCCAGATGGGCCCCAGGGCGAACAGGGGTGAACAGCCAGAGTTTGCCCCGTGTGGACAGAGACCCCAAGCAAGAGGAGAGCTGGGCCCTGCCCAGGTAAGAGATAAAAGGCCACATATTCCTCATTCTGGAAGTCAAGGAGACCTTCCTGACTACACATGCGCGGAAGGGCTCCTTGAAGATGAAGAAGGGAGGGAGCGGCGCCTCATAGTGATGCCAACCTACCCATAGGCCTCTTCACTGGAATTCATCTTGGCTAAGAGATGTTCTCACACACATGGGAGGACCCTGAGATAAACCAAACCTGGGTGCAGAATCAGGCAAAGCAAGATGATCGTCCAAAGGAAACTCAGCAGAAAGGCCCTATATAACGGATTCAAACTACCACGAGGGCACAGCTTTTTCTCTGAGACCACCCGTATGCCTATCCACATGTACTCTTCTTCCTCCCAATAAACACTTGACTTGTTTCACTACTTTCTGTCTCTGTGTACAGCTGATGGGCCAGGGCCTTATCACTAGTCACTGATCCCTGGTGGTCTAGTGACTAGAATTCAGCCCTCTCTAATCTCTGGCCAGGAACTGAAATCCTGCTCCAAGCCACTGCAGGCTGAGGGCACCCGAGATCAACTACTCTCTCACTCACACAAAAGGTACTTCTAGGGTGGGTGGCAAAGACATCACTCAGCAGTTTTTGGGGGAGTTATCGTTGCTCACTGGGGACAGGTGTCTCTCCAAACTCACACATCCTCAGGATTAGCCTGTCAGTAGAGAAATGGAAATCTGGGCCCCGATCTTCATGCTCGACCAAGGATGGAGGCTTCCTTGAAACTCTCTTTAGCCAGAATCCCCTTGTGGATGTGGGAGCTGCATCTACAGTCAAATCTGATTAACTCTGCTCAACTAAGACTTGACGTTCAGCTCTAAATAAGAAACAGACACTGAGTTGGCCCTGGCATCGCAAGCCCCCACTTCCGTGCTGCCGGCAAAAGAGGTAAATCATTGGTCAAAGACAGACTGAGTCGATACCTAGAACAGTCAAATTCGTAGAGTCAGAAGGTGCATCAGTAGATGTCAGGGGCTGGGGTTAGAGGGTGGAGTGGGGACTTAGTGTTTAATGGGAACAGAGTTTCAGTTTAAGAAGGAAAAAAACTCCAGAGATGGATGATGCTGAGAGTTGCACAACAGTGTGAATCTATTTAGTGCCCCTGCACTGTACAGTTAAATATGGTTAAAATAGTATGTTTCATGGGCTTCCCTGGTAGCTCAGCTGGTAAAGAATCCACCTGCAATGCAGAAGATCCCAGTTTAATTCTTGGATTGGGAAGATTCCCTGGAGAAGGGATAGGCTACCCACTCCGGTATTCCTGGGCTTCCCTAGTGGCTCAGACGGTAAAGAATCCATCTGCAATGTGGGAGATCTGGATTTGATCCCTGGGTTGGGAAGATCTCCTGGAGGAGGGCATGGCAACCCACTCTAGTACTCTTGCCTGAAGAATCCCCATGGACAGAGGAGCCTGGTGGGTTACAGTCCGTGGAGTCACAAAGAGTCGGACACAACTGAGAGACTAAGCACACAGCACAGTATATTTCATATTATGTGACTTTTAACACAACAAAAAAACAACAACACGCACACAAAAAAAACAAAGACAGACATCATCATGCATGCCCCAAAGTCTTCACATGCCTGTAGCTGATACACTAGGCAAAGAGAAGTGCTATATGCTACCTCTAGCCTGTCACTTTCCAACCTGCCAGCTAATTTTAGAAGTTCTAGCAGATAGAAATGCTAAAGTAGGTGCTTCTGGGTCTGCAAAACTCACCATGTGAAGCCTCTTATAAAATCTGAGTGAGAAAAAACTTTCATTGCATCAAACCACTGATATTTGGAGGTCTTTTTAGCTTCCCCTGGTGGCTTAGATGGTAAAGAACCTGCCTGCGATGCAGAAGACCTGGGTTTGATCCCTGGTTTGGGAAAATACCCTAGAGAAGGGAATGGCAACCCACTCCTGTATTCTTGCCTGGAGAATTCCATGCAGAGAAGCCTGGTGGGCTACAGTCCATGGGGTTGCAAAGAGTTCGACATGACTAAGCAACTAACACTTTTACAGTAGTTAGCATTAACTTAACTAATATAACTTCATATTTATGAGGTGACAGTGACAGATTTTCATAGGTCACAGTTTCCTCCTCCATTGGAACAATATTGTGAATCCAGAAAGATACCTTCTCAGTAGATAGAAATTAGTTCATTGGTTTTGGAAAACAGACAAGATAATGAAAGAGAAGGCTACTCCTTCCAAGACTATGCTGAGAAAAAAGAAGGCAGGTGAAAGGAATCTTGAAAAGAGATTTTAAGCTTCTAATCAGTAAGAGTGATTTTATAAACCATTTCTTTATGATGCTCCTAGTATACTTGAAAGGTGATGAGTGGTGGGAAGTGACATTCCCGTGTTATGAAGGAGAAAATGAATGCTTAACTTTGCTGAGAAATTCATCAAATCAAGGCTGCTGGTTTTCTGGTTCCCATTCTACTGGTGAATGAGCTTTTGCAAATAAGACTAGAGATATTACCATATCAAAGGAGGTGGGTACACTGCTCTCCTCCACTGTGATCACACAAAGAGAAAGCTCACACTGGAATCACTACTTTTCCTACAGTCCTTTCCCAATTTAAATTCTAATTAGATAAATTCCAGTGTAGGCAAGGTAACACAGGATGGAGCCTCAGTTCCCTGCCAGAAGAATTGTCAGAGTCCTTGGAAAGAAAGGGGGTGAGGAAAGTAGAAGAGGGGTGGACAGAAAGAATGCCCCTTTCTCTTCCACAGACCATCCCATGAGGATTTGCACATGGTCCAGTGGCACTATATGCTCACTCTCTATGCAAACAAGCCTTGTGAAAAAAATTATTTATTTTTAATTAGAGGATACTTGCTTTACAATATTGTGTTGGTTTCTGCCATTCATATATCAACATGAATCAGCCATAGATATACACATGTCCCCTCGCTCTTGAACCTCCCTCCCACCTCCCACTCCACCCTATCCCGCTAGGTTGTCACAGAGCACCAGATTTGAGCTCTCTGCTTGCATCATACAGCAAATTTCTACTGCTATCTAATTTTACACATGGTAATATATATATTTCAATACTAGTCTCTCAGTTCATCCCACCCTCTCCTTTCCCAGCATGTCCACAAGTCTGTTCTCTACATCTGTGTCTCCATCGCCGCCCTGCAGTTAGGCTCATCAGTACCATCTTTCTAGGTTTCATATGTATGTGTATAGATGGCTAATAAATACATGAAAAGATGCTCAACATTGCTCATTATTAGAGAAGTACAAATCAAAGCTACAATGAAGTATCACCTCACACCAGTCAGAATGGCCATCATCAAAATATCTACAAACAATAAATCCTGGAGAGGGTGTGGAGAAAAGGGAATCATCTTGGACTGTTGGTGGGAATACAAATTAATACAGCCACGATGGAGAACAGTATGGTGATTCCTTAAAAAATCAGGAATAAAACTACCATCCCACTATTGGGCATATACCCTGAAGAAACCATAATTGAAAAAGACAGATGTGCCCCAATGTTCATCGCAGCAGTATTTACAGTAACTAGGACACTGAAGCAATTTAAATGTCCATTGACAGATGAATGAATAAAGAAGCTGTGGTACATATACACAAAAGAATATTATTCAGCCATAAAAAGGAATGCATTTGACTCAGTTCTAGTAAGGTGGATTAAGAGACTAGAGACTACTATATGGAGTGAAGTTAGTCAGAAAGAGAAAAATAAATATTGTGTATTAACACAAACAGGTCTTTAGTGGGCACCTTCCACCCCCATCTCTGCTACAATTCACATGGGGTAGGAGTAGGGAGTTGGGAGGGTACATGCCAGGCAGCTTGCTGGCCTGTTTTACCTACATTACCCTACCCAGTTTCTACTGTGCCCCTCACAGCAGTATCTACTGTGCCAGTCACAGCATGCCCAGTAGAATTTGCACAATGATGGCCATGCTCTATAATTCCTTGGTAGCCACTAGCCACATATGACTACTGAACACTTAAAATGTGACTAGTGCAATTAAGGGACAGCATTTTAAAATTTTGCTTAATTTTAATTAATTTAAAATTAAATCACCACATGTGGCTAGTGGCTACCCTACTGGACAGTGAGAAATGGAATATTTCTTGCATATCAGTAAACAAGGATGTCACAATCGTCAGCAGTTGCAGCCACCATGAACCGTGAGCTGATGAGCCCCGAGGGAACTCAGGAAGGAAAAAATGCCTGCCTTCAAGCAGCCATCAGACTGCAACCACTCCCTACCGTGAACCCTGAAGAAGCTCAGAATGTGAAAACACAGGAAACTGGCCCCAAATAGGTGAGGTACATATCAAAGAAATGATTTCAGTGAGCTCCAACTCTTGCATCTTCCCATACATAGAAAAGCGCTAAACACATTAACTTGGGGTATTTACTTTTCTTTAATAAACAATAGTCTTTTGAATGTTCTGGCTACCTGCCCTTCATTGCAAAACCTCTATATAACCTGGTTCCTCCCCTCACCTCTTCAGAGCAGTTCTCTCAGGGTTACTTGAGGTTCTGTCTCCCAGATCTGAAGTCCTAAAATTTCCCTCCAAATAAAACATAACTCTCAACTTTTAGGTTGTGAATATTTTATAAGTCCACAACAGCAGTGAGGATTAAGGTGTTGTAAGGTTACCAGTGACACTATTGCTTACCAGGAGAAAGGCCCAGCTCATCAAATATCCTTGGTGAAACTCTCATCGAAAATGCGTTGTTGAAAAATAAAGCTTCTGGAGGAAAGCTCAACTCATGAAGAAATTCTGCAGACAATTCTTGTGTCCCTCTCTGTTTCTCTCATTGGTCCATCTTGTATTGCTAAGAGACATCTGGTCTGGAAGAGTAATGCAAACGTAGACTTGAGCACTACAGGCTAGCACAGGAATGAGCATCATTCAATCTTTACCAACAACACTATGAGATAGCTACTATCTCTATTTTTCAGATAAGCAGAATGAGGACTGGAGCACTTGAATAATTTGCCAGACACTCAGCTAGTAAGTGGCAGAGCAGGAAGTTTTACCCAGATCTATCTAATTCCCTCATATTCTTAACCATATGCATGAATGTTCCATAATTCAAGCCACAAATGTGCTTTTCTCCTCTGGTTTCTTGCACACAAAACATCTGGCCCCCTGATTGTTTTCTTTCATTTCCCCTCATCACTGGTTTGATGCTAAGTGAAAGAAGTGTCTGGCACCACTGAATATTAATATGCAACATTTGCTTTGCACTTTACAGTTTGCAAAACACCCTGACATTTATTATTTCATTTGCTCGCCTCATGAAACATATGGGAAATTATTATTGCTTCCTTTTTACAGGGGAAAAATGGAAGCTCAGAGAAGTTAAGTGACCTGACAACTAGTCAGGGGTGAACTCAGGGCCTGGCAGCAGCCCTTGTGACCGGGAGGCCCAGGTTCTTCCCCTGCTCAAGGCTATGCTTCAGGCCCGAGGAAGCGTGACCCCAACTCTGGGCAGGCGGTCCTAACCTTCACAGAATACTAATAACTCCTTCACAGAATAATGCTTTTAAATACATAAAATCAAATACATGGAGTTTCAAAGGAAACCAATTTTATTGAAATAGAAAAACATTTTGAATCAAATGTGTGATACAGCGTTATACATGCACTTCTTTATTAACTCAATCTATTCTGGTAGCCAGTCTAGCAACTTTCACAATTTCAAAGCAGAGATGGGTATAAATAATATTTTAAACTATGTGCAACAACAGTAGTTATCATGTGAAAATATCTTTGATCTCTGAGAGTAACGAAGAGACAGGGTACTGCTTACTCTATTGAGCTTTTATTGCTCACATTTATAATCGAAGAAAATAACTTTAGTTAAAGGTTTAAAGAAAACAAAGATGTATTTTTTTTTTTTTTTTCTATCTAAGTACATAGAATCTTTGAATCCTATTCACGGACACACTCACTTAGGACTTCTCATTGTGGGAATTCAGAATCCTCAGAAAGTAGGCAAATGGCCTACATTTAGGATGCATTGAATGTTATCTCTAACCTCCTTCCTATAAGATCAGTGAGGAAATTTGAGGCTGTTGGCTTGGATTAAGCAAGGGATATCAGAAACATTTTAGCAGCCATAAGGGTCAACTGGAGAGCTCAACTTATAGTATGCACTCACTACATACTAGTACCTGGGAGTCAAAGTCTTCTATATGTGCCATGGTAATGACCATGAGCATCTCAACCATCCATTTTATATCCACCTTCCTGCTGCACCTTGTGGCACCACGTGGCACCTTCCTGCCCACAGCTTAGGAGGAAGTGTGTCCAAGTATGTCCAGATAGTCAGAGGCTCATGGCTTCTTCTTATATTTTCATTTTAAAGCTTCACTTCCATAATTCTCACAATCTTGTTTTGACAGTTCAAAGACTAGTATGATTATCTCTGCTTTATAAGTGGAAGAAATGAGAGACAAAGTGATTGAGCAACCTGTCACATCGTTTCACGGCAGGACTCCCAACTTTCAAAATCCTATTCAGTATTTAGAAATTCGAGGGGGTGGAGTGGAGGAAGCAGACACACGGGAAATGAGGCCAGGTAAATCAGGACAGCTGGTGTGCTTTTCACAAGACTGTGCTCAAAGTTCCCAGGGTAAACACTTGGAAGGAAGAAAAGCAAGAAAGGTGACCCTGAAGACTTGTCTTCTCAAGTTTCAAGGATCACACTGCAGATGGCCGCATGCCCAGACTTTGCAGCGGCTCTTGGCTAAAGGGAGAAGTTGGATGTCTCTAAACTCTCTCGGACAGATTTATAGTCATTTCTGGATGTACTCAAGCAGAGTGACTGGCTATCCCACACCATTCCAGAAATCATATAGAAGAACAAATAGGGGAAATGGCATTTACACAAACTCATCCTTGAGTAAATCACTTTATTATTTTTCTCAAGTATCACATGATGGGCGAGAATATCATGGAAAACCTCCTTTTTTCCTTTCATCGTTAGTCTTAGCCCATTAACTGAATGATAAACAAGGATTTAATTAAAAGCCACTGTCAGATTTAAAACTCATGACACACACCAGAAATAAGCTGAATAGTTGACAGGATCACAGTATAGAGGAGCAGGGGGAGTTCTGAGAGAGTTATTAAACTGGAAACTCATTCACAACAGTGGAAAAACCTCGAATGCTTGATTTTAACCTGTCAAGGATCCTTACTTTGCTTTTCATCCAGTGAGGGATTTGGAGTTTCTGGAGTATTTGAAGCCATCTATCATGCCCTGTCCTTTTACTTCTCTCTCTGGCCATTTAGCAAAGAAAGTCTGGAGCTAAAATATGGACATATGATTTCTGTGTGTGATGTAAATAAAAAACAAAAATGTCTTTTTCAAGCTTGGTATACAACTGTCACCAGTGTCACTACTGAAATTTCTTCAGGATTAGACTGACATAGGGGATTTTTTTGGAATTTGACAGGATATACACCTGTTTCCAAGCTTTAGCCACAACAAAAGTAATGCCTCTTACCCACAATATGTGGGCGGGAGGTGGGGTGGGCGAAATACCATGGACTTACTCAGTGGCCTGGGAGGTACCTGTCAATAATTGCCAACATGCAGAAGGGGAAAAGATCCTCATTGGAAAAGACGCTGGTGCTGGGAAAGATTGAAGGCAAAAGGAGAAGAGGGCAGCAGAGGATGAGATGATTAGATAGCATCACGGACTCAGTGGACATGAACTTGGGCATACTCCAGGACACAGTGAAGGAAGGGAGGCCTGGTGTGCTGCAGTCCATGGGGTTGCAAAGAGTCAGACCCAACTTAAGGACTGAGCAACAATATCTAAGAAGGGGGAAAATGCATGGAAATCCTTTCTCCTGAGCTGGTGGGACACAAATGGACACTTGTGCCACATGGATGTAAGATGGATGGTTGGAATGCTCATGGTCACTCTCATGGGACACAGAAAACTCAGTGACTCCCAAGAAATAGTGTTTAGTGAGAACATACTGAGGTTGAACTCCCAAGTTGACCATCATGGCCATTAAAATGTTTCTGATTCTCCCTGCTTAATCCAAGCCAACAATCTCTTCCTACGAGAGATTTAGAGAAGGGAGTAGGGAAAGTGGAAATGGAGCTGGTTATGAAAGCCCATCCTATAGTTTGAGCTTGTCAAATACACCCAGGTGAGCCCTCCACCACTCCAAGAGCAGACATCACCCGTGGAGCTCAGACACAGTCCTGAGTCCCTCCTACATGCAGCCTCCATCAGTCAGAACTGGTATAAGAAACAGAATCCCACGTGCTGTTTCAGCCTTTGCCCATCTGGTTGTATGTTTTCATTGCTGTTGTTTCTCATTTTCAGTCTCCCACACGGTAATAGTGAAATACCCAGTGGATTACACTCCAAGCTCCCTGGTGGTCTAGTGGTTAGGATTCGAGGCTCTCTACCACCCTCAATGGATTAGACTCACATGCATCATCATATAACTAGTATGGTGGTTATTATTTGACCATGCTGGCTCCCAGGCAGGAAACCATATCCAAATACAGGTAAATATCAGGGACGATATTCTAAAAGTAATATGGAAACATTTTATTTTTTAAAGTAAATAATCATCAAATTTCCTTATAAGTATTATAAGGGAAGAATACTTCTTGCCATATACCTTCACAGCTGTGGGGGGTCTTTCTATTTCCATGAATCACTATCCTTGACAAGCAGCTTCAGATCCAGGATAAGATCCTCCAGCCCTTATCCCGCAAAGCTGATGTTGCTGAAGAAAGTCAGCTTCACACCCCACTCACAGCTTAGCGATGTCGGTCTGTCCCCTTTGACCTGTTATCTGTAGGCACACCTTGAGATCCTGTGACAGAGGAGCCCTGAACGACGTAAGGGCAGGTTTGTCTGCCAACGGTTCCTCATGCTGTGCTTCAAATGGCCCTGGAGTTCTAATAAAGAGAAGCCAGGACCTGCCAACCTCTCCCTCCCTGGACCTGCATGCCCTCCCTGGACCTGCATGCCCTCCCTGGACCACACACACAGCCCACCCTGAATCCCCATGGCCTCGCATTCCACTGAGAACACAAAAATCTCCAATGAAAGCCAAAGAGACAACAAAGAGAAGCTTGAAATCAGTGGATGGCTTTACTACTCAATGTTTAACCACAGCATCTTCCAGGCAGGCAGCTTTCTTCCTCCATTTGCTGTTTACCTGAGGAATCCGAAGTTTAATAAAGGTAATGCAAGAAAGACTCATAAAAAAAAAGAAATACTCATAAATCCACAGCTGCCCAGGGACTCCCCTATGCTGGGCGGGTGGGCAGGGCCAGGATTTTAATCACAGGCTTCAACAGAGCCCTGGCAAAGGGAAGGCTGAGTAAGATAAACCCAGCTTTCCCCCTGGTCTTTGTTTCCTTCCTGTGGTTCCCAGTGGCTTCCTCAGTTTCCTCTGTGGGTGAGCAGAGAAGATTCCTGAATAATTCAGCTCATCTCCAAACTCAGTCATCTACAAAGTCGGTTCTGGGATCACAATATTTCAGGGCAGTGTTCACACAGTGAGGTCAGCTACACTCTAACCAGAACTTGAAGGGGAATCCCAGAGGAGGATCCCTAGAAGCTGAGAAAGAATGCTCTTTAATTAGAAATGCAAGAATAGGATGTTCACCTTCCCAGCAAGCCAGACAAGACTGTGGGCTTTACGGGATAACTGAAGAAATCTTGGGTCAACAGCTCCCTGGGAAAGAGGCCTGGCCTTGGCAAGACACTGGGCCTCAGTCTTCTCCTTCAGCCCGGCGGTGAGAGGAATCAATGGTCACATTGATGCCATATTTGGGGCCCACCCAGGCGTGTCACCGTGTGGTTTGTTGCATGGTGAAACTGACGCCAAGTAAAACCAGAGATGGTAAATATAGCGAAGCATGCAGTGGGTTGAACTGGGGGTCCAGATCCTGCTGACTGGACAGTGCCCAGGTCAGGTAGCTCTGAGTTCATTTCATGCTTGTCTGGTAGTTGAGGGTTTTATTGTTGCTGTCATTCCTGGAAAAAGGGAGGAGTCAGGGGTCAGGGAAGAACAGAGAGGAGATTAAAGGAAAAGGAAGATGAAGGGCAGACTTGATGTCCCTTCCTGCTCAGAGTCTTTGTACTCAGAACGTAATTCAAACCTGGCTGACCAACGAACACTTGAGAGGCTTTTTTGAGGGGGCAAGAAAAATAAATTAAGGAAAGCAAGGACAGACGGTGGAGGATCGGGGGTGGTCTGTAGAGCTGCTGCAGAGCTGGAGGCAGGCAAGGTCAGAAGGCCGGGTTCTCACCCACTCACAGGCCGGAGTAACGCCTCCACTGTGTCCTGGGTATGACTCACTCACTGCCCTCTCAAAATCCGTTTTCCAAAAACCACTTATTTTCATAATGCTGACAAAGTACATCGGAGAGACCCAACTAAAAGAGAAACTTCAATTTCTATGACTAATCTTTGATAATGATCGTGATATGACTGTTTATGGAAAATACAATTAAAAGAAACCCCTGGTACACCATTAGATGCCAGTTCCTCAAATGGTGCCTTTTCAGACAGCCTGATATGCATCCACGAACAGAAACCTCTCCCTGCATCACTCAGGTGGGCATCAGAACTACAGGAAACTCATCTAGCCCTCCAGCCCTGAGATTCACTGTGTTGTCACATAGGCTGACACTGGTACTCACATCCTATCCCAATATAGTCCCCCAAAACATCAACTGCATTTTTCTTAATATTCCAAGAATTTTTGCGTCTGGCTTGAGGAACGAATGGAGTATTAAAGGCATTAGTAAACTTTTTCTGCTACATATATCTCATTCTTGTCATAAACTGGTCTGTATCTGATCCTTGCACGACCATCCCCAACTACCATATTTTTTCCCCAGATGACCATGACTTTCTATCTCTTTCCCCTCTCTGCCACCTGCCACTTCTCTTCTTATTCTCCCCTAATGCCACAAAATATTCCTATTTTGGCCGCTACCTGGATGAGATTATACCTTGGCAGAGAGAACATTATGGCCTAATGTGTTTATTTCCCCATTCCAGAGCCAAGGCCTGGGGTTTTCTTGTCTAAAATGATGAAATGCCAAAGTTATTATGGTTAGAAGCTAAAAAGTGCTTTGGGCACATTATTCATTTGATGAATTTGGTATCTAAGTAAAAGGCACTTGACCCTGGAGATTCCTGGAACCACAGGATGATAGTCACGTCTCACGGATGCCCCAGTCACAGGACCCCCTTGCTCTATCGTCTTGCTGAGAGTAAAACATTGAGGAGAAAAATACAGACTGTATCATTTTTGAATACTAATCAGTGCTTGTCCTTGGTCAAGTGCAGAGAGCAGAACTTAGCATAATGCTGACCTCTGGATTTTTAGCTACCAAAAAGTTTAAGAAAGCTAACAGGTCAAAGAGATGAGCCAGAACATTCTTTGCAAAACTGGCAATAACAGTGGGAAAGACTTAACAGAGGGTGACAAGGGTTTTGCAGAAAAATAGTAAATAGACAATATTTTCATTGAAACTGTCATGGTGGAGAATTAAGTGGAAGATAGGAAGAAGAAAAGGAGGACGTGAGGCAGTCAAAGGAGACCACTGAGGACTGAGAAAGCTTACGCTGGAATCGAGGACAAAGGAGGCGCAGTAGTTTGAGAGAAAAGAGAAACAGCGTTGTAGAGATAAAGAAACAGGGAGCGCATGTTTGAGTCCAGCTCCTGTCACACTGCCACCCTCCCTCTCCCCCTCTTCTGCCTTTAGAACCACTCAGGTTCCCAGACACTGGTGCTGATTCACGGCTGTAAGCTTTGTTCACACTCCAGGTCTGCAACACCCCTTTCCTCTGTCTGCCTGGAGAACTCCTGTGCCTGCTTTGAAGTCTCACCACTCAGCCACTTTCTCTGATCAGCACTCGCTAAACAACCAGCCATCAGAGAAAAGTTTAGATAATATCCCATCTTTGTACCAAGAACATGCACAGTCTATAAACCACGGCACTTTGCACTGGGTATTTGGTTACATGAGCTCTTGTTACCAGATCATAATCTTCTTTAGAATGATAACTGTATCCAACAACTCTTTATATTCCAGATACTTAGTGCAGTTTCTAACATGTGGTAGCTCTCAAATATTTATAGAACAGTTAAGAACATATGACTGAGTGTTAGAAATCATAGATCTCAAGAGACTGATTTTTTAAATTTATATGTCTTCATTGATGGATAGAATTTAGGTAAGTTTGGAGTAGGGATCAGCAAACCTAGAAGCCAAACCTGGTCCATCACTTGGATTGTTTTAACAGTTATTTGGATGTATAATACACATACCATTCAATGCACCTTTTAAAGTGTACCATTCAAGGTTTTTAGTATATTTGTAGGGTTGTGCAACCAACACCATGATCCAATTTCAGAACATTTTCATCCTGCATTAAAGAGATTCCATTAACTGTCAATCCCCACTCTCTTCCCTTACCCATCCCCACTCCACTCCCACCCCAACCTAAGTAGCCTCTAATCTACTTTCTAATTTGCCCATTTTGCCCATTTCATGTAATTAGAATCTATAATTTATAGCTTTTTGTGACTAGCTTCTTTCATTTAATGTATCCAAGATTTATCCATATTTTAGCATTTATCAGTATTTCATTCCTCTATATGGCCAAATAATATTCCATTGTATGGATATGCCTCATTTTGTTTATTCATTCAATTGATGGATATTTGGGTTTTCCACCTCTTGACCATTATGAATAATGCTACTATGAACATTTGTGTATAGGTGTTTGTGTTGATGTATGTTTTCATTTCTTTTGAACAGGACTTCCCTGGTGACTCAGATGGTAAAGAATCTGCCTGCAATGCAGGAAACCTGGGTTCAGTCCTTGGGTCGGGAAGAGCCTCTGGAGAAGGAAACGGCAACCTACTCCAGTATTCTTGCCTAGAGAATCTCATGGACAGTGATATATGTTTTCATTTCTTTTGAGTCTATACCTCAAAAAGTGAAATTGCTGGGTCGTGTGCAACTTAATTATTTGTGGTACTGACAGACTCTTCCAAAATGGCTGTATTATTTTACTTATTGACAATGAATGAGGATTACAGTTCTCCACATCCTCATTGTCTCTTGTTATTATCTGACTTTTGATTCTAGCCTTCTTACTGGATGTGAAGTATTATGTCACTGTGCTTTTGATCTGCATTTCCCTAATGTCTAATGATGGTGATCATCCTTTCACGAGCTTATTGGCTATTTGTATAACTTCTTTGGAGAAATGTTTATCAAATCCTTTGCCCATTTTTAATTGGATTACTTTTCCTTTTATTATTGATTTGCAAGAGTCCTTTACACAGTTGACCTTTGAATAACGTGACCTTGAACAATGCAGGTCCAATTATATATGGATATTGTTTCATTAAGTACACACCACAGTACTACACAATCTGAGCTTGGCTGAAGCCCTAGATACAGAACTGTGGACATGACGATTGATCAAAGTTATACATAGATTTTTATAGTTATACATAGGTGCCCCAACTCCTGAGCTGTTAATGGGTCAATTGTACATCCCAGATACAAGTTCTTTATATAATATGTGATTTGCAAAAAATATTCTCCCGTTCTGCGGGTTTTCTTTTCAGTTTTTTTGATGATATTCTTCAAAGCATGAAATTTTAATCTTGATAATGTCTAATGTATCTATTTTTCTTTTGTTGTTCTTGCTTTTAGTGTTATATCTAAGAGTCTATTGCCAAAGCTGAAGTCATAGAGATGTACCCCTATGTTTTCTTCTAAGAGTTTTGTAGTTTTAGCTCTTACATTTAGGCCATTTGGAGTTTTTTTTTTTAATATGATATGAGATAAGGGTACAACTTCACTCTTTTGCATGCAGCTATGCAGTTGTTCCAGCACCATTTGTTTAAGACACTTATTTCCCCATTGTATGATCTTGGCACCTTTGCAGAAAATCAATTGCCCCTTAATTCTATTCTATTGATCTATTTGTCTATCCTTATGCTAGTAGACACTGTCTTGATTATTATAGCTTTGTAGTAAGTTTTGAAATCGGAAGGTATGAGTTCAATTCTCTAACAGTTCCTTTTTCTCAGGATTAGTTTGGCTCTTCTGAGTCCCTTGCATTTCCATATGAATTTTAAGATCCATCAGTCAATGTCTGTCAAAAAAAAGAAAAAAAAAACCCACTAGCTTTTGACAGAATGCATCGAATCTGTAGATCAGTTTGAGGAGCATAATCATCTTAATAATATTTAGTTTACAATTCATGAATATGAAATGTCTTTCTGTTTATGTAGGGCTTCTTAAAAATTTTTAACAATACTTTATAATTTTCAGTACTCTATACAAGATTTACACTTCTTTATAAAATGTATTCCTAAGTATTTTTGATATTGTTGTAAATGAAATTGCTTTCAGAATATCATTGCTAGTGTACATAAATGCAATTTATTTTTGTATATTGATCTTGTATCCTACAGTGCTTATTTATTAATACTAATAGCTTTTAATGGATTCCTTAAGATAGTCTATATGCAAATATCATATGTCTGCTTGTAATACATCATTTGCAAATAGAGCTAGTTTTACTTCTTACTTTTCAATCTGGATGTCTTTTAAGTGTTTTTCCTTGGTTAACTGTCCTGGTTGAACTCGACCGAATGGTACTAAATAGAAGGTCAATGCAGATATCCTGCTCTTCTTCCTGATCTTAAGGGAAAAGGATTCTATCTTTCACCATGAAGCATGAGATTAGCTGTGGGTCTTTTGCAGATGCCCCTTATCAGATTAAGGAAGTTCCCTTCTGTTCCTAGTTTGTCAAGCATTTTTATCTCTGCTGCCCGTTTTTGTAAATACGTTTTTTTTTTTTTTGGAACACAGTCATATTCATTCATTTACATATTTTCTACAACTGGCTGCTTTTGTCCTGTTAGTAACAGAATTAAGCAGTTGTGACAAAAAACATGTGACCCACAAAGTCTAAAATATTTACTGTCTAGTCCTTTATGGAAAAAGTTTCGTGACTGCTGATTTAGATAGAAGAAAAGAAGCAGAAGATGTTGAGGCATGCCTGCTGGGGAAAGGACATCAGCAAAATGTAGTAGAGAATATAAAATGGAAGAGCAAGAGGGAGTCAAATGATGGAGGCTGAGAAAGCCTGGCAAAAAAAATAGAGAATAAATGAGCCACTACAGGACATTCACAAGAATATAACCTTGGAGGGAGCAATATTAGGAAAATGTAAAGCAAGAAGCTTGAAGAAAAGGGCAGCCCAGGAGGATGTGGAAATAATCCCGATGGAGGTGACTGGGGCCTGGACTGGAAAGGAATGCAGAGACTGAGTGACTTCCAAGAGCCCTGCAGGTGGCACCAGGAAAGAGTACCAGGGAGGTGTCAAGAGTTCTAGCTTTGAGTCTTGACTCAAGCTCACCCTTGGGCAGTTCTCTTCATCAACATGACCTCAACTTTGTCACGAAGAAAAATGAGGGGGTAACTATGAAGGTCTCTCCACTTTTACTTGCCACAATTCTGTGCTTTAATTTCAAGGAAAATGAAGACATGTTTCCTACTTTTCCCTTTTATTCAACCTTGGAAGGCAGGCTTGATATTTACCCTCATATCTTCGTTTCAAGGTTAGTACACCCTACACAGTCCCTTTCAGCTACTTTGTTGTTTCGGTCATAAAGGCTGTGCATGTGCTAACACATGGTTCTCACACTTTTTGGTGGATCAGAAGCCCCTGGAAAGCTTATGAAAACACAAGTTGCAGAGCCCCACTCCCAGAGTCTCTGAATTAGTAGGTCTGGGGTGGGGCCCAGGAATGTGCTTTTCTAACATGTCTCCAGGTGCTCACTGTTGGTGAGACCACTGGGCTAAAACAAACACACCTCCTCCTTATCCAACCCACTGTTAAAATGGGAGGGTCAAATATTGTCTGTTTCTTTCGACTTTTTGCTATCCCACCACACCCCCCTCACCAACACGCTGTTCCATATATGTAGGATTCCTGGGACCAGACCAAGTAATCTGCAGAGAACCCCACAGCTATGACACTTCTTGAGATCTATTTTCCATATAATGCTGGGGGGAGTCACTTACCCTCCACTGACTGTTTGGGAAATGATTCAACATCACAGCATGCCGTAAGAATTGACCATCAAGACTTTGCCAAGTGCCCTGGAGGGTGCCCGATGAAAGATGGTACGAAGAATGGCAGAGTACTGAATGTGAAGGAACCCTGACTGAAGACTACGCATGGAGCGAGGAAATAGGCTCATAAAATCCCTCCTGACAAACATATAAAGAACAAAAATTGACATTTACAGCTATTTGGGAACAAGAATTGCATACTTCTGCTCTGAGGCATTAGCAATACACATTTCAAGATAGCCTTTAAAAACTTTGTTTTTTTTTACATTTTCCAATAATGGACTGAAAAGAAGTCTGTTCTTTTCTGAGACCAGCTTCTTTTCCCAGCTGCTGGAAGGGTTCATGCCCCAAGTCTCCTAATTTCAGCTTTTTTAGAGCACATCACAACTGACAGATACATCCCAGCTGGTTACTCCTCACCCTGCTTGGCTCAGGCCTCCTGCCACCAGCATCTCTGATTGTGGCACTTCTGTCTTATTCTGTTCAATAGATGCCTGAAGAAAGGAGAAGCAAAGTTGACTGTATACTGCCTGGGTGTTAAATATCAGACTAAGCACTTGGCATGCACTATTTCATCCAGTCCTTGAAAGTTTAATAGGTGGGCCTAGATCCCAATATTATCCCCCTTGGTAGAAGAGGAAACCAAAGGTAGGTAGCAATGCTATCCTTAGTCATATAACTAGTGAGGAAGAACATTGGAACTCTGACATTCCAGAGCCTGGGCTCTTAACCACTCACTCTACTGTGCTGGTGGGGAAAACAGATAAAAGATGGATAGATGTGAGACAGGGGGAGAGAGAGAGGTGACAGACTGACTTATGTGCATGCATGCTAAGTCGCTTCAGTCGGTCCAACTCTTTGCGACCCTATGGACCCTAGCCTGCCAGGCTCCTCTGTCCATGGGATTCTCCAGACTCGAATACTGGAGTGGGTTGCCATGCCCTCCTCCAGGGGATCTTCCTGACCCAGGGATCGAGCCCTTGTCTCTTATGTCTCCTGCACTGGCAGGTGGGTTCGTTACCATTAGTGCCACCTGGGAAGGCCAGACTGACTTATCCTCTACGGTTAAAGAGCGGGAAATTCAACATCCAGCAAGAAACAGGAGTCTTAGAGGGTGGTCTCAACAATGGTGAACACGTGGGGGCTCGTTAGAAAAGCACATTCCTGGACCCCACCCAGACCTACTGATTCAGAGACTGGGAGTGAGACTCCACAACTTGTGTTTTCTTAAGCTTTCCGGGGACTTCTGATCCACCATCGAGTCTGAGAACCATTTGTCAGTCAGTACACGCATACTTGCTGCACTTGCTGTCCTTGGCACTTCCTGTCACCAGCTCCTAAAAATTATTCCACAAGGGCGGTGATCATGTCTTGTCATCCCTGTGTCCCCACAGTCTAGTTCCACTTGCTCCACACAGAGCAAGAAAATGTTTAATGACTGACAGAGAAGCCAAAACACCTTATCAAAAGGAGGTACTTTCCCAGACACTTGTTTGATTGTGTATAAAGACCTATACGGTCTTATGAGTCAGTGAGAGGTTAGAACCCACACCAATTATTTAATGGTAAATGCATAAATTTAATATAAGGAGCTGTTAACTAGACAGCAAGTTGTAATCTAGGTATTTGAAAGAATAGTGAGAGAATTCTATGAGCTAGCCACTGCAGAGAGTACCCCCACCTCCCGGGCCAGGTGCCTCACTAACTGGAATGACCCTGATGGGAAGGAGAAACCAGCAGGAAGGGAATGAGAAGTACCTCCCTTCTGTCTCCTCCAGAGTCACTGTCTCCCTGTAGCACCCTCTATTGGAAAGCCTAACAGAGAGCCATCTGGCAAAGCAGAAATTGCTTTCTGAAGTCCCAGCTTCAGTATCACAAAACATTATACGGAAATGGGTTAGGAGTGAGAGACAATAGCTTAATAGCTGAAACAGCTCATGAGAGCGGTGGTTAGGGAATGCACACTTTTAACATTTGCTAAAATAAGAAGTTAATTGGAGTATTTCTCTTAGCCTATAATTGTCAGTTTATGCCTTTTTCTTTCCCTTCAGCGCCTCTTCCCAGTGGTGACTCAGAAGAAACTCTTCTGTACCATTTGCCAGGCAAACCCTACGGAAACTGGCTTTTTCCATCCAGACTGGATGCAAACAATTCCAGGAGCTGCCAAAGGGAAGCCGTGGAGCCTTGAGTTATGAATAAACTCTTTTTCAGAAAGAGGTAACAGAGATTTAAGCACTCTCCTCCACACTGAAGGTTTTTTTTTTCCCCTACAACATCATAACTCTTTAGTAAAACAACCGTGTTGGGTATTTAACTTCTATACCCACTAACAAAAAATATTATTTGATTCTTGTGTTGAGGACTCTTAGAAACAGGAGCAATGTGTGAACAGGTAAATTCTGGGTGGTTCTTAGATTGAGCCCACTCTCTTCCTGTATGAGATGCAAGTCTTATCTAGAGGTTTCTTGAAACTAATTCCCTGAGCGCAGGCTTTTGTGCTTGTAGGTTCTTCATCTTGTTCTCCAAAAGGTTTCTGTTTTGGTTTTTTTTTTTCTAGTTGATCCCTGCCCCTCTCCTCAGCTAAACTCAACAGTGAAAAATCAATCTTTTATATCAGGTCCTGCTTTTATTTAAAAGCAAACTAGATCTCAAGGCCTTGAAAAACAATTCTCTTGCTGCTTGTTCTTTGCTTCATTCTATGTATTCTTTATTTCTGACTCCAGCATTTTTTTGGCAGGATCACACATATTTTTTTGCCACATCCCCCCCTGTCTCACACTCGGTGCGCAGCCTATGCTTTTCACAAGGTTTCCTTGCACAGAGTATTACACACCAGGCTATAAATACCATTATTTGCAATGAATGCATAGGGCTGACACTGTGTGGAGCCAAAAATCCAAAAAGAAAATATACCTTGGGGAGATTTTCATCACTGAAAGGTAAGGAATATTCTATTCCTGTAGAATAGTAGTGTGTATGCCAGATACTGTTTGCATTGTTGTTGTTCAGTCACTAAGTCATGTCCAACTCTTTGAGGCCCCATGGACTGTAGGACTCCAGGCTTCCCTGTCCTCCACTCTCTCCTGGAGTTTGCTCGAGTTCATGTCCATTGAGTTGGTGATGCTATCTAACCATCTCTGTTTGATAAGACTTTAAAAAAAAAAAATCAAGACAGATTATAGGAGCTATCCTTGTTGTAGTGCAAAGCCAATTTAAGCAATAAAATACATGATGTTTTCACATGGAGGCATATACTCTGTATTCATCAGTGTAGACTTTATACTTCTAGGGTCTGATCTGAATAATTATGAAATAGAAGAAAGACTGCTCCCCAAAGGGATGCTGGTAAAAACGAAACAATTTGTTCATTTTTCAATAGGCAAGGACGTTTTTTTAAAGATGAAAGCTAACGCTGTTGAGGGTGTGGTAAGATATGTACTGATTGGCACATAATCTCACAATGGTTCTGATAAACAATTTATAAGAGACTTAAAAGTGTTAACATACTTTGTCCCAGTGGTTCCGATTTCATGGCTCTATCCTAGGAAACAATCAGCAATGTTATTAAAGATTTGTGTAAAAGAATGTTCATGAAAATATTATTTATAGTAGTAAAAAGATATTAAAAGTAGAGAAATAGAGAAAAGGTCAAATAAACCATGGCACATTCATATGTTAGAATATTATTTGGTTCTTAAAACTCACATTATTACAGAAAATTTAGTAATATAAAAAGGTGCTCGTGATGTAATAATATATTTTAAAAGCAGCAGAACACAAAACTTGTGGCTGAGCCTCATGTTGCAAGAAATGAATGTAATTATATATATATTATATATATATAATATATATATATGAGTGAATGTATATCCCCCAAATATTTGATGGATTTTACTCTCTTGTTCGATCCCTGGGTTGGGAAGATTCCCTGGAGAAGGAAATGTCAACCCACTCCAGTACTCTTGCCTGGAAAATTCCATAAACAAAGGAGCCTGGTGGGCTACAGTCCATGGGGTCACAAAGAGTTGGACACAACTGAGCAACTTCACTTCACTTCTTCTTCACTCTCTTGTTAGGCTCTACTGTAATTTCAAAATTATTTTTAAATGAGAAAAAGGTCTGAATTATCTGATTATAGAAAATGATACTAGCATATTTATCATATTCTTTTAAAATATGATCTTAGTTAAGTTAGCAGAACAGTTCTCCCAGTGAGCTTTCCATTTCTTCCCTATGCATTCTTTCCTATGTGTAAAGTCCATTGACTTACGAACTTCAAAACCATATCCATTTTTCTTGTTTTCCAAGGCTGATAGATTAGGACAAGATAAAGTTCCAGTGTCAGCAGCTAGGACAGCCTGCTGGGAGCTGGCTATAAATTGGGCTGTCTTGAGATGCATCTCAGAAATGTTTGAAAACTATGAGAAAGAACTGGTTTAATTGTTTAGAATTGAAAGATGAAATTATGTGTAATAAAACACATTCCTTTTGAAGAAAATTACTAAAAAAAAAAAAAGCTATTGTTTTCTCTCAAGTCTTGCAGAGTAAATTGGATGTTTGGAGTTTTATCAGCTCTCTCTTTTGTTTTAATTTCTATCCAGAAAAATATTTCTGGTAGGGCGGGTGGAAAGAAGGAATTATTTTCTAATAAGTTGCTTAAATATTTTAATAACTATGGTGTGATGTACTTTATTTTTACAGAACTCCTCTTTACATGTCCTCTGATCTGACCATCAAAACAATCCAATGAGATAGCCAGACAGATATCACAATTTCAAATTATAGATATTAAGTACAGAAGGATGATGATATTTGCCCAAAGAATCTGAAGATTGCCTTTGAAGACAGTTAACCTGCTGTTGCCCAAGGCTTCTGCTCAGTCCTGGGGCCACTCAGAACCCAGTATTATGTTCAGTGTCCACTCCCCAGAAAGGACTCAGTTTAAGACCCATTATGCCTGAGGTGCATGTCCAAAGAGCTGGAGACTTCTCCCTGAATCCACATCAAGAACCACTCCCATCACCATGTTCTCTATTGGACTGGATCCCAGCTGAGACCTGAACCCCACCTTTCCTGGGATGCTTGCAGTGTACCTACTGTAGACTGGTCCCCTTCTATGCAGCCCATTTGGCTTAGAGTTTCCTGGTTCTGACCCTTCCCTACCTCACACACACACACACACACACACCCCAACACCACCATCACTGCCTCCACCATTCAGACTCTGGCTTATTTGGAAGCTGAGTACTGAAGGCTTGTCACCAGGTCACAGTTTAGTTGTGACTATTTAGTTGCCAGAGCTATAACAGAATCAAGCACAAGCTGGATGAAGCACAAGCTGGAATCAAGATTGCCAGGAGAAATATCAATAACCTCAGATATGCAGATGACACCACCCTTATGGCAGAAAGTGAAGAAGAACTAAAAAGCCTCTTCATGAAAGTGAAAAAGTTGGCTTAAAACTCAACATTCAAAAAACAAAGATCATGGCATCTGGTCCCATCACTTCATGGCAAATAGATGGGGAAACAGTGACAGACTTTATTTTTGGGGGCTCCAAAATTACTGCAGATGGTGACTGCAGCCGTGAAATTAAAAGACATTTACTCCTGGAAGAAAAGCTATGACCAACCTAGACAGCATATTAAAAAGCAGAGACATCACTTTGCCAACAAAGATACATCTAGTCAAAGCTATAGTTTTTCCAGTGGTCATGTATGGATGTGAGAGTCAGACTATAAGGAAAGCTGAGTGCCGAAGAACTGATGCTTTTGAACTGTGGTGTTGGAGGAGACTCTTGAGAGTTCCTTGGACTGCAAGGAGATCCAACCAGTCAATCCTAAAGGAAATCAGTCCTGAATATTCATTGGAAGAACTGATGCTGAAGCTGAAACTCGAATACTTTGACCACCTGATACGAAGAACTGATTCACTGGAAGAGACCCTGATACTGGGAAAGATTGAAGTCGGGAGAAGAAGGGGACAACAGAGGATGAGATGGTTGGATGGCATCACCGATTCAATGGACTTGAGTTTGAGTATACTCTGGGAGTTGGTGGTGGACAGGGAGGCCTGGCATGCTGTAGTTCATGGGGTCGCAAGGAGTCGGACATGACTGAGAGATTGAACTGAACTGAACTGAATTGATAACCGAATCAAGGTATGTGTCCAGATTCCTTCCTCTCTCCTGCCCTTCTTTGCTTCTTTCTTTCTGGTTATTATTTTGTTGTCCTTAAACCTCAGGTGCCTCCCTTCAAGGCGCATTGTCATCACTTGCCCATTTTATTGTCCTTTGTCTAGTTTATTGATGATTCCAGACTCACTCCCAAAGTCACCCTCTTTGTCCTCCCTCACAAGGCAACTATAAATTTAATATATTTATCCTCGATTATAAGGGGTATAATAGCACACAGATTGTTGATTTGTAGGCATATATTTTAATTGACACAAACAGTGTGGCATTATAGATCTCATTCCATTCACTTTTTTCCTGCACAATAGGTTTTTATAATCTATTCATGTAGCTAGGCGTTTCATCAAATCCAATGCTTCTAGCTGCTGCACCCATAGGTATAAACCAATGACATTTATCCATTCTCTCTCACACTCACCACTATCGAATTACCAAGATGCACACAGAATCCACTCTGCTCTTCAGTTCAGTTCAGTCGCTCAGTCATGTCCGACTCTCTGCGACCCCATGAATTGCAGCACGCCAGGCCACCCTGTCCATCACCAACTCCCGGAGTCTACCCAAACCCATGTTCATCGAGTCGGTGATGCCATCCAACCATCTCATCCTCTGTCGTCCCCTTCTCCTCCCGCCCCCAATCCTACCCAGCATTAGGGTCTTTTCCAATGAGTCAACCCTTCACATGAGGTGGCCAAAGTATTGGAGTTTCAGCTTCAACATCAGACCTTCCAATGAACACCCAGGATTGATCTCTTTTAGGATGGATTGATTGGATCTCCTTGCAGTCCAAGGGACTCTCAAGAGTCTTCTCCAACACCACAATTCAAAAGCATCAATTCTGCGGCGCTCAGCTTTCTTCACTGTCCAACTCTCACATGCATACATGACCACTGGAAAAACCATAGCCTTGACTAGATGGACTTTTGTTGGCAAAGTAATGTCTCTGCTTTTAAATATGCTATCTAGGTTGGCCATAACCTTCCTTCCAAGGAGTAAGCGTCTTTTAATTTCATGGCTGCAGTCACCATCAGCAGTGATTCTGGAGCCCAAAAAAATAAAGTCTGACACTGTTTCCACTGTTTCCCCATCTATTTCCCATGGAGTGATGGGACCAGATGCCATGATCTTAGTTTTCTGAACGTTGAGCTTTAAGCCAACTTTTTCACTCTCCTCCTTCACCTTCATCAAGAGGCTCTTTAGTTCTTCTTCACTCTCTGCCATAAGGGTGGTGTCATCCGCATATCTGAGGTTATTGATATTTCTCCCGGCAATCTTGATTCCAGCTTGTGTTTCTTCCAGCCCAGCGTTTCTCATGATGTACTCTGCATATAAGTTAAATAAGCAGGGTGACAATATACAGCCTTGACGTACTCCTTTTCCTATTTGGAACCAGTCTGTTGTTCCATGTCCAGTTCTAACTGTTGCTTCCTGACCTGCATACAGGTTTCTCAAGAGACAGGTCAGATGGTCTGGTATTCCCATCTCTTTCAGAATTTTCCACAGTTTATTGTGATCCACACAGTCAAAGGCTTTGGCATAGTCAATAAAGCAGAAATAGATGTTTTTTTGGAACTCTCTTGCTTTTTCGATGATCCAGCAGATATTGGCAATTTGATCTCTGGTTCCTCTGCCTTTTCTAAAACCAGCTTGAACATCTGGAAGTTCACGGTTCACGTATTGCTGAAGCCTGGCTTGGAGAATTTTGAGCATTACTTTACTAGCATGTGAGATGAGTGCAATTGTGCAGTAGTTTGAGCATTCTTTGGCATTGCCTTTCTTTGGGATTGGAATGAAAACTGACCTTTTCCAGTCCTGTGGCCACTGCTGAGTTTTCCAAATTTGCTGGCATATCGAGTGCAGCACTTTCACAGCATCGCCTTTGAGGATTTGAAATAGCTCAAGTGGAATTCTGTCACCTCCACTAGCTTTGTTCGTAGTGATGCTTTCTAAGGCCCACTTGACTTCACATTCCAGGATGTCTGGCTCTAGGTGAGTTATCTCACCATCGTGATTATCTGGGTCATGAAGCTCTTTTTTGTACAGTTCTTCTGTGTATTCTTGCCACCTCTTCTTAATATCTTCTGCTTCTGTTAGGTCCATACCATTTCTGTCCTTTATCAAGCCTATCTTTGCATGAAATGTTCCTTTGGTATCTCTAATTTTCTTGAAGAGATCTCTAGTCTTTCCCAATCTGTTGTTTTCCTCTATTTCTTTGCACTGATTGCTGAGGAAGGCTTCCTTATCTCTCCTTGCTATTCTTTGGAACTCTGCATCGAGATGGGAATATCTTTCCTTTTCTCCTTTGCTTTTCGCTTCTCTTCTCTTCCCAGCTATCTGTAAGGCCTCCTCAGACAGCCATTTTGCTTTTTTGTATTTCTTTTCCATGGGGATTTTCTTGATCCCTGTCTCCTGTCTCCTGTACAATCTCTCTGCCCTTACTCACTGCTAAACTCCATCATCATGTCCAGGGTATACCATGATAAGCCTGAAGTCGCTGAGAAAAAGTGCACACTAAAGTACAGCAATGTTAGGTCTTAAAACAACCACCAGACTCCATGGCCCTAAATTTCTCCTGTCTGTCTGTCTTTACTAAGACAAGTTTAGTTTTGGATGTGTCTCCAAATTGCATGTTAGACTCTGTGTTAATTTACAATAGGGATTATCAAACTTTTCCACAAACAGTCAGAGAATAAATATTTCAGGCTTTTGCAACAATTTAACTATGCTATTTTAGCATGAAAGCAACCATAGCTAATGTATAAATAAATAGAAATGGGTGTTTCAATAAGACTTAATTTACAAAAAGAGACAGTGAGCTACATTTGACCTTGAGCTGGATTTGGCCATGAGTCATCTTTGGCCACAAACTGTAGTTTGCCAGTGGGATTTTATAGCCACTGGTCTCATGGAAGAGAAATGGAAATGATTAATTTTGGGAATCTTAGTTGTTTTGCTGCCATATTACTGGCTTCAAATTACTAGATTGCCTACTGGTGAGAGGCTGTGATTAAAATACAGTCAATAGAAGATTGCTGATAAAAAATTAATACATACAAATATTTAAGTTTGGTCTTAAAGATCTCTAGAAATCCCCTCATACTTGTGCTCATGCACACACACACAAACACACACATTAGGAGAATTTCGAGCTTAGCCTGAAGAAGAAATTATCAATATTTCATGCCCGCTCAGACACAGCCCATTCCTGGATGAGGCAGTATCCTGTGCCAAGCTACCAGAGATGAACTACTGAAACACATTTCTCAGACACAAGGTGGAATACATTAGGTACTTTTTAACTTGCAGTATTTCAGTCAAGCCGCTTTAATCCACTTTCAGGCACAACATATTAGAAAAGGAAGAGAGAAGGAGAGAGAAGACTGGGAAGGAAGGAGGGGTGAAAATCTACATTTGTACCAAAAGATAATTTTGTTCCATGAATTTTGATATCCAGTGTATTTATTCAACAAATATTTATTTTAATTAGCTTTTAAAACTGGAAATGTAGTACATTCACATGGTCAGAGATTTCAAGTAGAGGTAATGAAAGAGAAGCCTTCTTCTCATCTGAGACTTTCTGTGAAAACTTCACAACAGAATTGACAAGTCTATAAAAATAATAGCTAGTAAACTATAAAATTCCTTAAAAGATGCATATAGTTCAGCATCTTGCTTTATTCACTTCAGTCCATGTCTTGGATTTAAATCTACCCATATTATTTTCTGCTTTCTAGTCGTCCTGCCTATTCTACATTCCCTTTTCTCTTCTTTTTCGCCCTATTTAGGAGGAATCAAGATTTTTGTTTTTTAACCACTCTACTTGTTTTGCTAATTTGTTAGGTATGTAACCTGTTCAGTTCAGTTCAGTTCAGTTGCTCAGTTCTTGTCCAGCCCTTTGTGATCCCATGGACTGCAGTACACCAGACTTCCCTGTCCATCACCTACTCCCAGAGTTTACTCAAACTCATGTCCATCACATCGGTGATGCCATCCAACAATCTCATCCTCTGTTGTCCCCTTCTCCTCCCACTCTCAATCTTTCCCAGCATCAGGGTCTTTTTCAATGAATCAATTCTTCACATCAGGTGGCCAAAGTGTTGGAGTTTCAGCTTCAGCATCAGTTCTTCCAATGAATATTCAGTACTGATCTCCTTTAGGATGGACTGGTTGGATCTCCTTGCAGTCCAAGGGACTCTCAAGAGCCTTCTCCGACACCACAGTTACTCTCTGTTTTTTTAGGAAGTTCCCTGTAAATGCTACATTAAACCCAAGGACACTTGTAATTACTTTGGGCCTGCCCATATAATCCAGAATAATTTCTACAACTCAAAATCGATAATTGACACTTGTGTTAAGTCCCTTTGTCACATAAGGAAACATTCACAAATTCTGGAGATTAAGATGTGGACATCTTTGTAGGGAGGCATTTCTCTGCTTCTTCTTTCTTCCAACAGTGAAAAACCTGTTCTCATTATTTATGCTTGTTTATTCAACCCTAGTATAAAGTAGTTACAGAATTGCTAAACCATGCCCCTAAGAGAAACAGATTTACTAACTGGAGTACAGTATCTGTGAGCAGTTCCTTTTGTCTTTTGTCTTATAGAATCCATCCACATAACTTTTCCAGTGTTACGAAAGTCAGGTCTTTTCTTCCCCATTCCTTTCAATGCTTTTCATCATTTAACAGTTAGGCTCATTTGTTACGGTTTGTATTTCAATTTTGGTTGTCTCAACATCCTGATACTTCTAATTATTTACTTATATTTTCAGGTGTGTGTAAAACATGCTGATTCTAAGAGCCAAGGCTGTATGAAAATGTACAGTCAGAGATGTTGCTCCCTCCTCATCCATTACCACATTCCCATTCCACTTCCTCCCACCCCTCTCCCACTTACTTCCTTAAGATAATTGATCTCATTTATCCTTCATGAATTTCATTTGCACAAATAAGCAGATATAAATCTATTTTTCTTAATACTAAGGACTCTTAAAAATTAATTAACTAATTAAATTTTGGCTGTGTTGGGTCTTCATTGCTGTTCATGGGCTTTTGCCAGTTGTGGTGACCAAGAGCTACTCTTCATTGCAGACCATGGGCTTCTCATTGCTGTGGCTTCTCTTGTGGCAGAGCACAGACTAGGTGCGCTGGCTTCAGTAATTGCAGCTCAGGTCTTTGTTGTTGTTATTCAGTCACTAAGTTGTGTCTGACTCTTTGTGACCCCATGAACTGCAGCACACCAAGCTTCCCTGTCGTTCACTATCTCCCAGAGTTTGCTCAAATTCATGCCCATTGAGTCAGTGATGCTATCAAACCATCTCACCCTTTGCCACCCCATTTTTCTCTTACCCTCAATCTTTCCCAGCATCAAGGTCTTTTCTAATAAGTGGGCTCTCCACATAAGGTAACCAAAGCCTTGGAGCTTCAGCTTTAGCATCCATCCTTCCAATGAATATGCAGGACTGATTTCCTGTAGGACTGACTAGTTTAATGTCCTTGCTGTCCAAGGGACTCTCAAGAGTCTTGTCCAGCACCACAGTTCAAAACCATCAATTCTTCAGTGCTCAGCCTTCTTTATGGTCCAACTCTCACATCCATACATGACTACTGGAAAAACTATACCTTCAACTAAATGTATCTTGTCAGCAAAGTGATGTCTCTGCTTTTTAGTAAGATGTCTAGATTTGTCATAGCTTTTCTTCCAAGGATACAGCTTCTTTTAATTTAGTGGCTGCAGTCACCATCTGCAGTGATTTTGGAGCCCAAGAAAATAAAATCTATCACTGTTTCCACATTTTCCTCATCTATTTGCCCATTGAAGTGATGGGACCAGTTTCCATGATCGTAGTTTTTTGAATGTTGAGTTTCAAACCAGCTTTTTCACTTTCTTCTTTCACCCTCTTCAAGAGACACTTTTGTTCCTCTTCACTTTCTGCCATTAGAGTGGTATCATCTGCATATCTGAGGTTGTTGATGTTTCTCCCAGCAATCTTGATTCCAGCTTGTGAGTCATCCAGCTTGGCATTTCACATGAAGTACTCTGCATTTAGGTTAAATAAGCAGGGTGAAAATATACAGCCTCGACGTATTCCTTTCCCAATTTGGAATCAGTGCATTGTTTCTCCAGTCCTAACTGTTGCCTCTTATCCTGCATACAGTTTTCTCACGGGACAGGTAAGGTGGTCTGGTATCCCCATCTCTTTAAGAATTTTCCACAGCTTGTTATGATCTACACAGTCAAAGGCTTTAGTGTAGTCATGAAGCAGAAGTAGATGTATTTCTGGAACTCTCTTGCTTTTTTGATGATCCAGTGGATATTGGTAATTTGATCTCTGGTTCCTCTGCCTTTTCTAAATCTAGCTTGTACATCTGAAAGTTCTTGGTTCACATACTATTGAAGCCCAGCTTGAAGGATTTTGAGCATTACCTTGGAAGCATGTGAAATGAGAGCAACTGTACGATAGTTTGAACATTTTTTAACATTGCCCTTCTTTGGGATTGGAATGAAAACTGACTTTTTCCAGTCCTGTGGCCACTGCTGAGTGGCTGGCATATTGTGTGCAGTGCTTTAACAGCATCATCTTTTAGGATTTGAAATAACTCAGCTGAAATTCCATACCTTCACTAGCTTTGTTCATAGTAATGCTTTCCAAGGTCCACTTGACTTCACACTCCAAGATGTCTGACTCTAGGTGAGTGACCACACCATTGTGATTATCTGTGTCATTAAGACCTTTTTTGTATAGTTCTGTATATTCTTGCCACTTCTTCTTAAACTCTTTTGCTTCTGTTAGGTCTCTAGAGCAGAAGCTCAATAATTGTGGAGCACAGGCTTAATCGCTCTGAGGCATGTGGGATCTTCCAGGATCAGGGATTCAACCCATGTTTCCTGCTTTGTCAGGCAGATTCTTTACCACTGAGCCACCAAGGAAGTCCAGATTATCAAGTATCTATTCCTACGGACTTAAAGAGATAAATAAGTGCTTGTGTATCCAACTCTTTGGGACCTTATGGACTGTAACTCTCCAGGCTCCTCTGTCCATGGGATTCTCCAGGCAAGAATACTGGAGTGGGTTGCCATGCCCTCCTCCAGGGGAATCTTCCCAACCCAGGGATCGAACCTGCATCTCTTACATCTCCCGCATTGGCAGGCAGGTTCTTTACATAAATAAAATATTCCTAAAATTTTAATAACATGAGATTTAATTTCTAATGTATTAAGTATGCTACACTAATAAGAAATTTCTTCAGAAACGAACTCAGAAACATTTTAAGAATCCATGTTCACATAATTAAGGTAAATCTTTGGCCAATGTGACTGATTTGATATGTCTGGTTTAACAGAACAATTACATCTTCTCTGATTTATCAGTGTTGAGTATAATAGGAACATATTTTATTTCAATTAGGTTTATTTTTCCTATAGTTATACAAGTTACTGATCAAATAAACTAACATTACTGTTACATAATGTAAATTTGTGTCCAAAGTTTTCGTAACTTCAAGAATAATTATGCTTTGTAGCATGTCAGCTTAAAGATAATTTCCAACATTCCTAGGTGGCTTAAAACTTTCAACTGGTATTAAATTGAGTTAATTAATAGATATTCACTGAATATCTAGATTATTTCTAAGATAGTATATTGAAACATAATAGTATTCTCTAGAGGAGCTATATCTATGGGTCATGTTAATGAACATGTTCATTTTTTCTATTTTAAGAACATGTAAAAGAGAAGACTTTTGCAAAAAAGTGTGGTAATAGAAAAGTATATTCACGAACTTTTCTAGTTTGTTGTATTGTTGGTGTATGACCAATTTCTCAATTACCCACCCTACACTTTTCTCTATGAGTGAGAAGTTAGTTGTTTTGGTTAAAGGTTATAGGTAGTATGCATGCGTGCTCAATCATGTCCAACTCTGTGACCAATGGACTGTAGCCCTCCAGGCTCCTCTGTCCATGGGATTTTACAGGCAAGAATACTGGAGTGCGTTACCATTTCCTTCTCCAGGGCAGTTTCCCAACCTGACTGAACTCAGGTCTCCTGCATCCCCTGCACTGGCAGGCAGATTCTTTACCACTGTACCACCTGGGAAGCCCCTGTAGTTAGTATAAATGGTTGCAATTACCCTTAGGAGCAATAATAATAATAATAACAGAGAATCCAACTGTAGATATGTTCTGATTTTTCAAAGAAAAACAAAGTAGTTTTATCACAAAACTATAGACCTCAGTTTTGTCGGTCTCCAGATCATTTTACTCGTGAGACTTATTCAGGCCCCCAAAGGGCTTCTGTGTATGTAGGTTATAACTATCAATATCATTTTAGAAACTGAAACTGAGAATTTCTAAAATACTGGTTTATTATTAAATTTGAGGATAGCAGCAATAAACAAATCACCTGTTTATGTAAATAGCATCTCAGAATTCTAAGAAAATTTGTTTTGATCTTGCGGGCCTCCTGAGATCTGTTCTAATGCAAAGTATCAGTATGTTTCAGAATATGAACAAGGATAATAAAGAAAAAACTCAGAAATGAATTCTATTTGCCTCAGTTGATAAAAATCAAGTCTGAAAAAGAAGTTATGAAATGTGTTAATATCTCAGCAAAGTTCACTCTATTTTTATGGGTTTGCTTCCTTGGCTTACTGACAAGTGCCTTTGTTTTTTTACAATATAAATGATGATTCTTTATTTTCTGTGTAAAT
Source organism: Giraffa tippelskirchi (assembly GCF_054371585.1). Classification (NCBI taxonomy): domain Eukaryota; kingdom Metazoa; phylum Chordata; class Mammalia; order Artiodactyla; family Giraffidae; genus Giraffa; species Giraffa tippelskirchi. The sequence goes on along the minus strand of NC_137281.1, from coordinate 138,247,313 downwards.
TGTCTAGAAAGAAAAAGTTCTGTGTCTTATGACAATAATTTTCTATGTTTTATGTGGATTTTATTATGTCCTTGATTATCTAAAGAAAAAAAAGCAAAGATTCCTAATTTATAAAAGAAATAAGGTTCTTTCCAATTGCACCGCTGCCAGTGTATGTTTTTAAATATTTTATTATTGCTTTGATTAACTAGGTAATCAAATACTGTTTCTCAGGCATCCATGAGCCTAGCTTAATCAACTGTCTGAACTCTCTTGAAAACTTTTCTAAACTGTTCCTTCCCAGAATGGGTAAACAAGCAAAACTGTCAGGATATTTTTTACATCTAAAACTGTCTTTACTATTTCCCAGAAAGCCCCTGGAAAAACTCACAAAGTAATTTTTTCTTTTATTTTATAAAAAGGAAAGTAATAGAAATAATTAAGTTTGCTTGATATGTGACTAATGTAAGAGTTTCAGGGGAAGTACTGTCAGCAGAGACACTCAGCCTGCCCCAGGTTAAATTTCTTTAAGTAAAATGGTATTAAAATAATACACTTGAGAAAGGGTATGCTTTATGGGAAGTCCTTGGAAATTTGTCAGTATTAATTCTTTCTACAATATGCTTTCACCTTAGAGGAAGCACTGATTAAAACTCTTAAGAAATTTTTCCTTTCAAGTTTTCTTATATTTTATTAGTGTCCCAGAGATGCTTTACGTGATGATATTAAGCCACAGCAGTATGGTATTATCTGTTATAAATTCAATTATTATTTGAAATATCTACTCAGTCAAAGCCTTACTTCTTTAATTTGAATCTAGAGGCTGCTAGGCCAATGGTTCTCAGTCGAAAAATACATCAATTTTACCAATGGAGTGTAGACATATAAACTGGGAATATAAATGTCCATTTATATATTTTATAAAATACAAAATAAAATCCAGACATATTGACTCTTTCTACTTGATATGCTTGATGTAGTGTGTATATGTCTCACAATTGTTAATTATATGCTATATCTCAAGATTTTTTCATTATTGAAATCATATTTATACATTTGTATAAACCAAATATAGCATTCACTGACTTCTTTAGAGATAAGTTTAATAAATATCCTAAGCAATATTTTGCCTAAATTTTAAAACTTACTTAATTATCTATGTTTGCATATCACCAGACATTTTAAATTTCAAAATGATCAGTAATAAATTAAAGACAGCCATTCTTAGTCTTTTGTATCTACAGATGGTTTTTGTTTTACTCTGATGCTTCTCAGAAGTGATGCTATAAGATGCAGCCAGGGACTTCCCTCTTGGTCCACTGGTTAAGACTCTGCACTTCCAATGCAGGGGACACAGGTTCAATCCCTGTTTGTTCAGAGAACTAAGATCCCACAGGCTGCACGGTGTAGCCAAAAGTTAAAAAATAAAAAGAAGCAGGCCAGAATTCCCCCATCGAAAAAGAGGACAGTCTGAGTCTTGTGGGAAAAGACTTTACAAAGTACTTCAAACTACTGACATTTCAAAAAAATAGACTCTTGGGTGCAGTGTTCTGAGGCGACATGCCTTAGACAACTCTCAGGGGGTACTAGTGGGCTGAGTCAAGATTTCCAGAACCCTTTTCCAGTTGAGAAGCAGAAGACTTCATGCAATTGCTAACCCAAGACCCACCAGAACAAGAATTAATTATAGTACTGAATAAACTGATAAGGGAAAACTTATTGGCTATCTGGAATATTGTTGATTTTTTAAAATTGCTCCACTTTTTGGATCTATAAGGAAGTTATTTCTCTTTCCTTTTACATTTCTGAAACCCACAACAATTTAGTAAACTTTGGTTTTGTAAATTGAAATGAAACAAATTTTAAATGATATCTGGTTCTCACTGGGTCTGCAGTGAGAACTAAATCTCCTCACTTTTCAAGGCAAGGTTGTTATTTCATAGTTTCCATAAGAATTGGTCCTCCTTTCTACTGGGTATAATCAGACAAATTGATTGTGCAATAAAGATCTTATCTGAAGTGTTATATTTGAGAATCGTGTTTACTTAATCAGATATGACCACCACTTTGTTTTAGGAAACAAATGTTGGCTGTGTTTATAGAACTAATACCTATAAAACCCTCCTTGTAAAGCTGGTTCAGTTCCTGGCTGACAGGGTCCCAGCCTTTCAGGTGATTAGTAAGGTTATATCCTTACTAATAAATAAGGCAAAGACTCTGAAAATTCAGTGAGTTACTTTTTAAAATGATAACAATGCAAATAATTATCTATGAACATGCAAATTAATTCTGTCTGGGGGAGAAACAATTGATCCCTTCCTCTTCTCCATCATGGAAAAAGTCAGTTTTGCATTTATTTGTAAAGTCATTTCATGACCCACTTATGTCTCTGCTCTTTGAATGCTCCTTTGAACAAGTTATAACATTTTATTGAATTACTCATTAGTTAATAAGTTAAATAAAATACTTAATTTATATTTACTTTGTATATTTATTTGACAATCATGATTTTATCTTTAAAAAATTATCCTTTAACATATTAAATTCTTCCCATCATTCATGTGGTATAAACTCTATTATCTTTATTATTTATACATAACTCTAAGAGTTTAATTGTTAACGGTTCACTGATACAATGTTAGTTTACTGCACATTTAATTAAGCATTTATTAATTTTGAATCCACAGGAAGTTATTTCCTATCTTGGAGTTAATAATTTTATTATTTTAGGTGTTAAATATTCTTGTAGGCACTTGAAAAGCTCTTAAGTCCTAGGCACTATGTTTATGGGGTAAAATCAATAAAATGATTGTATAGTCACTCAGTAAATACTTATGAATTGCAATAATATCTACCATTTTGTTGGTCCATGTGCCATGTTTGGAGAAGGAAATGGCAACCCACTCCAGTATTCTTGCCTGGAGAATCCCAGGGACAGAGGAGCCTGGTGGGCTGCCATCTATGGGGTCACACAGAGTCGGACACGACTGAAGCAACTTAGCAGCAGCAGCAGCAATACCATGTATGCATACTTATCCTAGAAATAGGGAAAACAACACAAGAAGCAAATTAGGCAGAGAGATCTGTTGGAAAAAATAATAATAATGACTATTACTATTATTAATATTTCCAGTTGATAGTTGAGGAACAGGCTAACTGAGGGTGAATACCTTGCCTGTGGTTGCTCAGCTCTAGACACCAGAGGCAATATTGAACCCACGTCTCTGATTTCAGAGTCTTTGCCTTCTCTAAATCCCCAGATATGGTACTGGGTCTTCTACTTGCTTTTCTGGAGGAATCCAACCAAGGTGACTCAAATCTTCCCCTTTTGGTTCACCTACACCAGAGCCCCATATCCTTGAACTTGGCTAAGGAGACATCTTAACTGGAAAGCATAGTACTCCTGGGCACCGGGTTTCAGTTCTACATGTGGAAGACAACCCTGACCCTGCCGGAAGCCGTGTACTCTGAAGCAAGTTATTCAATCTTTCTGTTAAAATAAGAATATTAATAATATCTAACCCTAAGAGTTGTTGTGAAAGAAAAGGAGAGAACGCATACAGTGATCTTGACACAGTCCCTGGCACAAAGTAAGTGCCCAACAAGCGGTCGTCATGGCAACATCTGCCCCAGATTTCTGCTCCTCTGTGGATCAAGCATGCTGTGAACCGCAGCAATCAGAGTGGCAGAGACTGGATTGGGAAGGAGGAACTGGTCGTGGGAAGACACAATTTGCATAAGCATTTACATATTAAGAAAACACTTTTTATTTCACAATGGAATGAGTCTTTTGAAGCAAAGCTGTACAATCTAGTGACAATTTAAACAAATTCAAATTAGAAAGTTACAAGGAAGATTACAGAAGGAAACAGGAGGAGTCCGGCCTTAATGGGTTTAAATCCCAGAGGCTCTGAGCCAAGCCGGCTCCAAAATCAGCCTTAACTCCTGCCTGTGCTGGGTGGGAATCCTTCCCCAGGCTCAATAGTGGCTGAAATGAAGCAGGAGTGGAGATCACAGGGCCTGGGGGCCAGGATCTACACCAGGCTCCAAACTCCAGTCTGGATCCCACTCTCTGTTCCTGAAGAAGTTATTTGTCAGCAAATGCAGGGAAACTGTAAGGGACTTGTGTTGTTGAAAACACGAGCCCATCTCTCATGTAGCCAAGTCCTGAAGTAGAGCTCAGCAGAAGCAGCCACCGTGTTTTGGCCTGTCCCTGTGGTTTTCACTGCTGTGTCTGAATCCAGGGCAGCTCTGGGTAAGTGCTGACGTCTAAGGTGGGAAAGGACCCTTCACTCACTGCTGAGGGAATAGGATCACAACCAGGGGTGTCATTGAGCTGGCCTTGCTGTACTTAGCAATTGCCTCTGAAAAGAGTTTGAGACTGTGCACGGGGAACTGGGGATACAGGTGCCACCCCACAGACACAGAGCTGGGTGACAACAACAGCACAGTGCAGTCTGGCTCAGAGGAGGTGCCAGGGCTCTGTTTGCTATAGAGCCAATAGCCAATCAATAGAACAGGGTTCACACCCAGCTCTGTCCCTGGCTAGCAGAGTGACTTAGTTTACCGAAATTCTCTAAACATCAGTTTCTTCCTCTCTAAGGCCCAGTTCTTCATCCCATAAGGTCCAGTGGTTAAGAATCCACCTGCCCATGCAGGAGACACAGGTTTGATCCTTGGGCCTGGAAGATCCCCTGGAGGAGGAAAGAGCAACCCACTCTAGTATTCTTGCCTGGAAAATTCCAGAGACAGAGGAGGCTGACAGGCTACAGTTCATGATGTCTCAAAAGAGTCAGATACAACTGAGTGACTGAGCACACACAAAGGAAGATTAAACACACTTGACTCCCAGGGTGTTTTGATGTGAAATGAGATAATGTATGAAAACCCCAGGCCCTAACTGGCAGCTGGGTTGGTCTGAAGGAGGGCAGTAAATCCCCCATTCTCCCTTCTGTGATCTGAGCCAACTGAGATCTAGAAATAAGTGTCAGAAAAATGGAGATAAAAGCATTAGCTTTGCAGCCATTAGTTCACATTCATGTGTGCTAAGTCAATTCAGTCGTGCCAGACTCTTTACAATCCTATGGACTGTAGCCCACCAGGCTCCTCTGTCCATGGGATTGTCTAGGCAAGAATACTGGAGTGGGTTGCCATGGCCTCCTCCATGGGGTCTTCCTGACCCAGGGATGGAACCTGCATCCCTTATGTCTCCTGTACTGGGACAGGTTCTTTACCACTAGACCTGCAGCCAAATGGCTTCCGAACATTTCATCTGAGAATCATCATGGATAGGAAGTGTCACTTGGACTATTTCCTTAAGGAAGCCTGAGATGAGGAGTTAAGTCCTTCTGACAATCATACATAGAACTGTAGTGTGGACTTTCCTAACCCAAACCCTAAGCTTTCCACTTGTGGTTCTGAAACATTTCCATCACTCACCTATAAACTAACATCTTAGTAAGAGAAGTCTTCACAGATCAGCTTTCAGAGGAGCTCAGTGCTCTGAGCCAAAGATTCCTGAGTGATCAATTTCTCTTCCCCAAACTTAAAACCACATCCAGACTTTCTATTTTCATCTGCAGTCCTGTAAACATCACAGCCATGTTTGAAATACATCCTTAGATTTTTCTCTCCTCACCTATCATTCCTGAGGCCAAGTGTGATACAAAGGGAAAGACGTAAACCATACTCAAGAAGACCTAGCCTCCTTGTCTCTCTTCAAAAGGTGCTGAAGTCCCATCCATAATCCTGGCAATGGACCAGGACTAGGCTCCTTCTGATCCAGAAGACAAAACTCCTATCAGTTAGAACTTTCTATGTTACACTTGGTTATTTCAAATCTTCTAGGCTTTCCTCAAAATGCTGATGAGCATATGAGCTCACTCGCTCTCTCTCTCTCTCTCTCTCACACACACACACACACACACACACTTACAGTTCACTCTAAGTAGGTGACTTTCTTATGAAGACTCCTACTCCATGTAGACATAGAAGCCATCTTTTGGAAAGTTCCTCCAGCTTCACATGTTAAAAGTTACAATCCACACATATCTGATTGTGCACGCATTTTCTCTTCCTTTCCCTCTGCTTTATTAACAAAGGAGTTGCTCCTCCAATCTAAGTCAAGTTCTTCCACTGTTTTTCAGATGCCATCATCTTCCTCCTTCTCAGGAATCTTTACTCTCAGTGATCCCTCTCTCTTTTGTACATGCAGTCTCTATATTTCCATTGGATTTTCCTCCATAAGTGTTCTCCCATTAAAAAGCAAATTCACACTCAACCCCACCTCCTCCAGTTAACACCTCACCTCTGTCCACCCCGTAGCCCAGTCACAGCCAAGCTTCTCAGAAGAGGCAGTCTACATGGCTACGTCTGTTCACCTCTCACTCACTCCTTACCACCACAATCTAGCTCTTTGCTCCCCACAAACAACTCACACAAAGGCTACCAATGATCTCTAATTGTTAAATCTAGTGGGCAGTTTTCAGTCCTCATCTCGTTTAATGTCTGAGTAGTATTTCATACTTTGGAGACTCCCTTGGATGTCTGAAGGCAACTGATTTCTCAGTCTCGCCTCTAAATTGGTCCTGATCTGTTTCAAGCTCAGAAGAAGTATTATCATCTAACCAGCTGCACCAGCCAAACAATCTGGAGTCATCCACAACACTCCCTTCTTTCCTACCCTCTACATCTAATCCATCAACAAGTACTGCTGATTTTACTCTATAAATACTTGCTAAATCTATCCACTCCCATCCTTTGGCATTTCTCACTGAGCCACCATCTTTTTTCACTTGGTCAATAACACACTTAACCAGTCTTCTCTACGTATCCTTTAGCCCTAAGTGAATACTGAAAGATATTTGAAAACTAAAAGCTGAATGATGTCTCAAAATGCAAATCTGATTTCTTCTCTCTCTCGCATATGCATGCACACACACACACACACATATACACACATCATTCACCCTTCTTAAAACTCTTTAACTGTTTTTCATTACTCTTAGAATCCAGATTGCAATCCTTAGCGTGGCTTATAAGATCCAGCAGTTTCTGCCACAATGTTGTCTAATTCCAGGGGCCACCATTCACATAATAGTCTGGGTAGAGTCTCCCTTAGAAGTCGTGCAGTACGCAACCTGCCCAGCTGTACACCAGGCCCTGGGCCCTGACCTATCTCTCCAGCCTCAATCTGTATCAGTCTCACCCTAGCTCTCTGCACTCAGCCACATTCTAGTTTTCAAATGTGTCTGGCCCATACTAGCCAACAGAATTTGAATCTATTCTTTCTACCTGATACATGCTCCTCCCTACCCCAATTCCTTTTCTTGGTTAATTTTTAATCAAAAGACTTCCTTACAGCAACCTTTAATATTGGTCAGAGTCCCAGCAGAAAACAGACAGTACATCCCAAGAAGGGTCAGCTTGAAGGGAGTTTAATGAAGGGACTAGTTACAAGGTAAAGGCATGGTTAAGGGACCAACAATGGCTGATGAAGCATTCCTGGGTCTCAAGGGGCAAAGGGAGGGAGCAGTGGTTGTAAGAGAGGAGCCTCCTGACAGGGCTGTGACTTCCAGTAGAGGAACACAAATCACTGCCAAACTACAGTCCAGCAGGGAAGGTACCAGGGCACAAACACCTCCACCTCTCTCCCCTTCCACTCCTCGCTGGTGTCTTCCATGGGCCAAAACCACCCTAAGTCCGAGGACCAAGAGGTCCATGGATGCAGTCATTAGGGGTCAGAGCAACCTGAGAAAGAGGTAAGAGTGGGTCTTGAGGGGCCAGAGGAGAATATTCTACATTCCCTCCTCCTTCCCCACCAGTTCAGCTCTCTTTGATCTTTGCATTTTTAACACAGTATTCTTTTCCATCAGAGTTCTCTTCATTTGTAATTATGATTTCTCTGTAAGTATTTGATTCATAGAAAATCATTGCTAAATAATTATTTTGGTGCCAATGATTATTAATTTTAAGTTATGAACAAACTGGTTCATAAGTTCATGAGAGTAGGTACTATTAGACACCCAGTGTCTGGCATAGTACCTGATGTTGAGTAGGAGATCCATGAGCACCTGCTGAATGAATAAATGAAGGCTTATGAGGAGGAGTAATCACTACTTTTAGCTATTCATTATGTTAAGTTTATGTACTTTTTGAAAAAATCATTTATTGATTGATTTTGCTGCCTTGGGTCTTAATTGTGGCACACAGGATCCTTCATGCAGGATCTTTTGTTGAGGTGTGCGGACTCTCTAGTTGTGGCACATGGGCTCCAGATAGCGCAGGCTTCAGTGCATGAGCTTAGTTGCTCTGAGGCATGTGGGGTCTTAGTTCCCTTACCAGGGATTAAATCTGAGTCCCCTGCATTGCAAGGCAAATTCTTAACTGCTGGGCCACCAGGGAAGTCCTAAGTTTATGTATTTTGACCACTGGGTGTCTACTCAGGTTTGTAAAGACAAGGGAGAGTAGATCTGGCATTAATTGGAAGGAAAACACCTTAGCCCAGGCTGATGAAACAAATACCTTAGACTGCGAGGCTCAAACATCAAACATTTATTTCTCACAGTTCAAGAGGCTTGGAGGGCCAAGATCAAGGTGCCAACCTATGCAATGCCTAGTGAGGAACTTCTTCCTGGTTTGTAGACAGCCACCTTCTCTGTGTCCTTAAATGGCAAATAGGGCAACCATCTCTTTCATGTCTCTTCTTATAAGGGCACTAATCCTGGACATGGAATGACAAACTGGTTCCAAATAGGGAAAGGAGTACGTCAAGGTTGTATATCATCACCCTGCTTATTTAACTTACATGCAGAGTACATCATGAGAAATGCTGGGCTGGATGAAGCACAAGCTGGAATCAAGATTGCCGGGAGAAATACCAATAACCTCAGATATGCAGATGATCCCACCCTTATGGCAGAAAGCAAAGAAGAACTAAAGAGCCTCTTGATGAAAGTGAAAGAGGAGAGTGAAAAAGTTGGCTTAAAGCTCAACATTCAGAAAACAAAGATCATGGCGTCTGGCCCCATCACTTCATGGCAAATAGATGGGGAAACAATGGAAACAGTGAAAGATTTATTTTGGGGGGCTCCAAAATCACTGGAGATGGTGACTGCAACCATGAAATTAAAAGACGCTTGCTCCTTGGAAGAAAAGCTAAGACCAACCTAGACAGCATATTAAAAACAGAGACATTACTTTGCCAACAAAGGTCCATCTAGTCAAAGCTATGGTTTTTCCAGTAGTCATGTATGGATGTGAGAGTTGGACTGTAAAGAAAGCTGAGTGTCAAAGAACTGATGCTTTTGAACTATGGTGTTGGAGAAGATTCTAGAGAGTCCATTGGACTGCAAGGAGATCCAACCAGTCCATCTTAAAGGAAATCAATCCTGAATATTCATTGGAAGGACTGATGCTGAGGCTGAAACTTCAGTCCTTTGGCCACCTGATGCGAAGAACTGACTTATTGGAAAAGGCCCTGTTGCTGGGAAAGATTGAAGGCAGGAGAAGGGGATGACAGAGGATGAGATGGTTGGATAGCATCACCGACTCAATGGACATGAGTTTGAGCAAGCTTTGGGAGTTGGTGATGGACAGGGAGGCCTGGCATGCTTCAGTCCAGAGGTCCCAAAGAGTCGGACACAACTGAGCGACTGAACTGAATCCTGTTCATGAGGGCTCCACCCTCATGACCTAATCACATCTCAAACACTCCACCTCCAAATACCATCACATTGGGAGTTAGGACTTTAATAAAGGAATTTGGTGGAGTCAGACATTCAGTCCATAACAGGAGAGGATCAGGGTGAATGTTAACAGCACAGAGAAGGGTCCTCATCAGACAGTATCAGAGAGGTCTGAGCCTTTGCTACTACATTTCGTCTTAATGAAGTCTCCCTTGACTGTATGACTTTGGATAGTCACACGAATCCCCTGGGTCTTGGTTTTCTCACCTGTCAAATAGGCTTGTTGCGCTGCTGCTAAGTCACCTCAGTTGTGTCTGACTCTGTGCGACCCCATAGACGGCAGCCCACCAGGCTCCCCCATCCCCAGGATTCTCCAGGCAAGAACACTGGAGTGGGTTGCCATTTCCTTCTCCAATGCATGAAAGTGAAAAGTGAAAGTGAAGTCGCTCAGTCGTGTCCGACTCTTAGCAACCCCATGGACTGCAGCCTACCAGGCTCCTCCGTCCATGGGATTTTCCAGGCAAGAGTACTGGAGTGGGGTGCCAGTGCCTTCTCTGTCAAGTAGGGTTAATGGATGGCTAATTTCCCTTCACAATTGCTGAGAGGATCACATGAGGTCATGTGCGTTATGTAACAGATAGTTTCCACACAATGGTTGGTCCCTGGGTTCCAGAGGTACTCAGGATAATTTTAATAAAGCTCACTTTCTAATCTTTGTCAGGGAGAATATTCATTCTGGATGCAGAATCCTCACCACTGATACTTCTGAGCTTCACGGGACCTTGTTCACAGAGCTGTTCCTTGGAGAGGCTCTTTCCCCAGTGGCAAGAAGGACAATAAGACTATTGTAAGGACACACCTTGCCACTCCAAATTTAGGAAAATCTCTCCGCTGCTTCTCACCACACCCCTTCCCTTCCTCAGCCTGAGAAAATTCCCAAAGTTCAGCCAAAACCATTGCCCCTGGCTGTCTCTAAGCCCACACACAGAAAGACCTCCCTGCCTTCCCATCAATCACTTGTCATTTATGAATATGCAATTATGAAAATGTGAACTCATCATTTCCAGTTATGCTCTTTTTAATTTGCAATAGTGGCAAAGGGGTTGGTCTTCCATGACCTAACACTTGCTCCCTGATCGTTGGTTACTATCCTTTATCCTTGTAATCTTTTTTTAATTATTATTGAAGTATAGTTGCTTTACAATGTTGTGCTAGATTTTACTGTACAACAAAGGGAATCAGCTATACATATACATATATCCCCTCTTTTTTGAATTTCCTTCCCATTTAGATCACCACAGTATATCGAATAGAGTTCCCTGAGCTCTCCAATAGGTTCTCATCAGTCATATATTTTATACATAGTATCAGTAGTGTATATATGTCAATTCCAATCTCCTAATTCATCCTATCCCCCTTTCCCCCTCCCCTTGGTGTCTGTATGCTTGTTGTCTGTGTCGGTAACATTGACATAATATCTATAAGGCAGACATGTTCTTTTCCTTTCTTCTTTTATTTCTTTTTTCTCCCTGTGGTCGATCCTTCCTGTGGATTTCCAATGTCTCCTCCTGGCTAAGTCATCATGGATTTCCTCATTTCTCCAAACGGACGGCTCAGTACCATTAACTTTGTAGTTCTGTCTTTGATAGATCCAGTCTTTGTATTCCCTCCTCTGCTTTCCTTAACTTTTTAATAACAGAGACATGTCAGAACAGAAATTGCTTCTAGTCTGGTACAGGTTGTGCTCTCCACGGTGCGTACATTACTGAGGCGGGGGTGGCTTCACTTCTACTTGACACAAACCCAATCAGGATATGAAGCTCTGAAGATATTTGTCTTTATCAGGGGCCTCACAGTTGTTAGGAAAGTAGGAATGATATTGATGCATATATATCTCCTTGTAGTCCACACCAAAGAGAGAGAGAGAAACCCCTGACATTCATCTCTTAAATAAGACATGTGAGCAGCCAAATGCCGTTTGACAGGACAAATATTTACTGTGCCTGCAAACAGCCCTGAAAGTCGGTGCAGAGAACACTAAGGCTGATCAACGTTCAACGGAGACACCAGACCCCAAGAGCTGGGGATTAAGGGCATCATTTAACACTGAACTATGGGCAAGATTTGTCTAGCTGGCCCTGCATCCAAACTGGGCATTTCATTTTCATTTCCTGGATTCTCCATGGGCTCATGTTCTTCTGGGTGAGTAGCTGTGAGCCCTTTTCATTCCCCTAAACTCTGATCTTTCACAAAGTTGTAGAGTTTTTCTTTCAGCTGAGCTGTAGGGTTGTAGAATTCTTGGGAAGATTTGCTAGTTCTCCTCCAAAAAGAAAATTGGACTCCTGAAGATCCACAGAAACAGCACCACTAATAGCAAATGAGAACAGAGACCCGACTGGAGACCTTGGCGAGAAAAAGCACTCGAAGGCGTTTTTGCAGCAGCGTCAGCAGCAAACCACATAGAGGGGGCGGGACGGGGATGGGGGAATTTCCACTAACAAGTTTGACGGTTATTCTGTAACTCTAGAGAAGCCCTGTTTACTTCAGCAGCATGACTTTTTTAGACAGAAGTGTCTGATTAAGAACCTCATAGAGCAATGGTGTTTAATTGACACTGGCCACAAAGGCATCTGAGAAGCTTTATCTTCTGCCTTTCACAGACACTGCTTCAAGTTTCTCTGCTGCTGCAGGCAACATTTGAAAACAACTCTTTATCTGTCTGCCCCACTGAGGTCCTCATAAGCCTTCTTTTCCAGAGAAACAGCCTGCAACTGAAGTCAGACTGCTTGCTTCCTTCACTTCCTGGTTTGGTTATATTTAACCTCTCATGCCTCAGTTTCCTCAACCATCTCCTTTTTTTAATCCAATTATCCTTTGTGGCAAGGCTTCATTAATGTTCAGTTCAGTTCAGCTGCGCAGTCGTATCTGACTCTGCGACCCCACGGACTGCAGCATGCCAGGTTTCTCTGTCTGCCACCAACTCCCGGGGCTTGGTCAAATTCATGTCCGTCGAGTTGGCAATGCCATCCAACCATCTTATCCTCTTTCGTCCCCTTCCCCTCCTGCCATAAATCTTTGCAAGCATCAGGGCCTTTTCCAATGAGTCAGTTCTTTGCATCAATAAATGTTAGCTCTTCTGATTATCATTTTGAACAAATGCCACAGTAGTGCTGTGCTGAGGAATTATCCTACCTTGGTCAGGATAAAAGATGCTGGATACAGACTTTCAGTTTTACAAGATGAAAACTTGTGAAGACGGATGGTGGTGACAGTTGGACAACATTATGAATGTATTTAATACCATTGAACTGTATACTTGACAATGACTATGATGGTCAATTTTATGTATGTGTAGTTTATACAATAAAAAAGCAAAAAGGATGAAAACAAACAAAAAAAATTTTTTTTAAGGAGTTGGGTATGGCAGACAGAATCCTGCTTCCCCTAAAAGGTCACCCTCCTAATCCCCAGAAACTGTGAATGCTATTTTACATGATAAAAGGGTTTTACAGTAGTGATTCTGTTAAGAACCTAAAGGACTGGGGATTATGACAGATTATCCAGGTGAATCCAGACACAAGGGTCCTTACAAGAGAGAGACAGGAGGGTCAGAGTCAGAGAAGTGGATGTGACGACAAAAGCAGGGGTCAGAGAGGAGAGAAGGTGCTATGATGCCGGCTTCTCAGATGGAGAAAGAAGGTCAGGAACCATGGGCTCAGAATGCCTCTGGAAGCTGGCAAAGACAAGGAAACAGATTCTCCCCTGGGGCCTCCGGAAGGAACCCAGCCCTGCAGACACCAGGGTTTTCAGACTAGTGAGACTTCTGCCCTTCAGAACTGCAAGATAATAAACTCATTTTAAGCCACTAAGTTTGTGCTCATTTGTTGCAGCAGCCCTAGGGAACAAATGCATTGGATATTTGTGGAGATGTGGGCCTGGTCAGGAGAGAAGGCAGGAACACAGAGAAGGCTCTGTGGGGGGACACAACTGGGCATCATTCCATCCTGCCAGAGGGCGCCTCGTGGAGGCCACAGCCCAGCGGGAAAGAGCAGCCACTCTTCATTTTTTCTTTATTTCCTTTTTATTTTTTTTCTTTTTTTAAAAAAAATTTTTGTTTAAAAAAAAACTTTAGAGTATAGTTGCTTTACAATGTTGTGCTAATTTTTGCTGTACAGTGAAGTGAATCAGCTATACATATACATATATCCCCTCCCTCTTGGACCTCCCACCCCTCCCCCATCCCTCTCCTCTAGGTCGGCACAGAGCACCTAGCTGAGCTCCCTGAACTATACAGCAGCTTCCCACTAGCTGTTTTTCTTATATATGTCTACCCATGAAGTCTTGATCAGTGGAGGCACATTTCAAGGCCAAAGCATGTTGAGGGGTTATGGGCCATCCCCAAATGGAAGATGGTGTGTGAGAACTAACTGAAAGTCCTTTGGCTGCGGCCTTCTCTTCCCCTGGAAAGCCTCAGAGGAAGGGCCCGGTGTGAGGCTGTGGCTGCAGCCGCCGGCTCACAGTTTCCACATCTGCTCGGGAGCTCCTGAGATGAAGCAGAGATAGCTCTCACATGAGGCTAGGGCTCCTCTTTCTAGAGTCTCTGTAGTTTCCTCATTTGCCCCACAAGCCAGTCCTCCAAAATACTCATTGAATGAATAAGCAAATGAACAAATAGGCAAGGACAACGTAATTGTGATCACAAAATATCACTGTTTTTCTTAGCTTGGGGGTGTGGGACTGGAGGGAGATGAAGACGGGGTGAAGATCCTTTCTCTCTTTTCATCGCTCTAGAAAGGCCAGACAGAGTGGTCCCCTCCTCAGTCACACACACGCAGGTGTCCTTCGTTCCAGAATAGAAAGGTGGCTCAGAGCCCTGCGCTGCTGAAAACAGCAGCCTGCAAACGCCCCCAGAGCATCCAAAATCCGAGGGGTGCATGCTAATAACCCATCATCGATGTTGCCTTTGCTGACGCCCAAAGAAAAAGAAACATTTAATTGAGCAAAATCCGGCATCAATCAATGATGTGACTTTAGTCAAGCAAAAACGACAGATTCCTGAGTCGGACATCCAACTGTGAGAATTGTTCTCTTCTGGGGCAGAGAATGCAAAATGTGTATATATAGCGTCTCTTACCCAGCCCAGGACCACAACTCAGTGTGGGGAAATAAAAAAAATCCTCTCTGTTTTTAAAATCTTCCTGAGTTTAAGTTGTGTTGTGGCAAACCTTATTGTATAACTCCAAACCCTTTCACAGAATTGTTGTGATTTATTATATGCTAATGATAATTTGTTTCTAAGAGACAGTTGGAGATGATTGAATCAGCAGAGACCTAACCAGAGAGAAAGAGGAACCTGAAGTTACAGCAGCAGGTCAGAGAATTCTGACAAGATGGCAGTGATGTGGACGCACAGGTTTGGGACCTTCTTGAATCCCCACAGAAAAACAGATCTGCTAAGTAGGAAAACCAACTAACCTGGCCACAGGGGACATTTATGACGAAACCAGCTGAATAAGTATTCTCATAAACCCCAAATGCAAACAAATTGGGATAAACCCCAATAGTTGTAGCCCCAGGAGGTCTCAGCACCTGTAGGGAAGCAGAAGGGGGCCACCAGGCATCTACAGACCTAGAACAGGAAAACCCCAAGTAGCTGACAGGTGGGAGCACTTGTGGGCCTGCGGAGAACAGCTGGTGCTGGGAAGGGCTTTGCCCCATCCAGCCAGGGGGTGGGGAGTGGCAGGCAGCTGCAGCCGGCTCTGAACCATGACCTTTCCAAGCTGAGTAGTCAGGGCTCTCCTTTAGGATGAGATCCACATCAAGGAACTTGCTGGGAGAGGAATCAAAACCCAGCGGGACAGCTCTTTAGACTGATCCAGCCTGACCACAAAAGCAGGTAAAAACCCAGCTGCTGACATTTGCATCCATCCCCCTCCCTCCCACCTGTTCAGGCAGCTGGGCTGGCTCCACTGCTCTGGGGTCACTGCTTTGTTGACCTATCTGGACATAATTCTGCCCTTGTCACGCTTTCAGACACAGTTTTGCCACCACCCTCTGGCTTCGTGTGTAATTTGAAACAATTAGTCCTGCTACTGCCCTCTGGAGCCTTTAAAATATCTCCTCCCTCCTCCTACGACAAGTTTCAAATATTTGGCAACAGCTATCATAGACCCCCTTAAAGCATCTCTTTTTGAGGCATCTCTGGTTTCTTCAAAAGCACCTTATGGAATGTGGCTTCCAGAACCCTCATTTCTGGTCCCTGCCTCTGGTCTTCTTGCAATTCAGTCCATGGAATGGCAGAGAAAATACCAGTCATGGAGCCAAAGAGCTTGTATCTAAGTTCTGGAACCTCACCTCCTGGCCAGTCTCTTACCCTCTCTGGGCCTCAGTTTTCCCATCTGCAGTATGGGGATATTATTAAATCATAGACTTACAATATTTTGAGGAATAGTGAGATAATAAATGGAGCCACTTGGAGAACTCTAGTACATTGTTGCTCTTCAGTCACTAAATCATGTCCGAGTCTTTGTGACCCCACGAACTGCAGCACGCCAGGCTTCCCTGTTCATCACTATCTCCTGGAGTTTGCTCAAACTCATATCCATTAAGTCAGTGATGACATCCAACCCTCTCATCCTCTGTCGCCCCCTTCTCCTCCTGTCCTCAATCTTTCAAAGCATCAAGATCTTTTTCAGTAAGTCAGCTCTTCACGTAAAGTGGCCCAAGTATTGGGCTTCAGCTTCAGTCCTTCCAGTGAATATTTAGAGTTGATTTCCTTTGGGATTGACTGGTTTGATCTCCTTGCTGTCCAAGGGACTCTAGCACATGGACAAAATATATAGAAATGTTTAGGTATTATTTCTCAAACTTGGAAATCATTGGCACCCCAAGTTGCATTCCAGAAGTGATCTGTTTACAAGAGGATCCAATGGAGCTATCTTCTCCCTCACTTTAGTCTCTAGGTTTCTCTTAATGAAATTTAAAGCCAATCCTCACAGAGCTGGCGCTGAGCTGAGTGACAACCTCTCCACTGATGCTGAGTTTCTTATCATCGTCATATTACACAGCATATGGATGAGGAAAGCTACTGTCAACTTATACAAAAGGTCTTCTATGTGGAATCAGTTCAGTCCATCATTCTTTCTCCAACATGATTCCAAGAAATATTTTTTTCTGGGGGAGGGAACATATAATAGGGAAGAATCTTTGTATTCTATTACAAGTTAATCAGTAAAAGGATGCTGCCCATAAGCTCAAATTATACAAGATGGCCCATCTCTAGGAACCAGGTGGTGAGCATTAAGCTAAAATACCTTTGTTTAGCTCACAGGAAACATCCTGACCAGGCCCACATGTGAATGATTGTAGGAGAAAAGAAATTAACACATCCCCTCTGGAGGCTGACCAAAGCCAGGATATGTTTGACTTGACTTCCTCCCCTTTTAGTATAAAAGAAGCCTAAAATCTAATTCAGGTAAGATGGTTCTTTAGGACATAGGTCTACCATCTTCTCTGTCTGCAGACCATCCTCATAAAGTCATTATTCCCTGACCCAACGAAGTGTCTCTTGATTTTTTGACCTGTCCTGTGGTGAGCAGTACAAGTTTGGGCTTGGTAACAAATGTACAGAAATCTCTGCTCTTTCATCATTTAGAAATATTACAGTCCTATGTGTCCAATCGTCATCTTCCTCAGTATGATTCTATCGATCTTCTTCAACCCAAAAACCAATATACCATTTTAAGTTCTTTTTATCTTCCACCTATTCTATTAATATCTCCTCTGGATAACAAACTCCATATGCCAAACTTGGGATATATACATCATTTTACTTGAATTCTCTTTGCCTTTCAAGTTTCATGGGGTATCCCCTAACAATGTGCCAAGATTTTCTACACAGGTCAATCATGTGGCCCATAGGTTTTCGTTGTTTCCTTAATCATTGTTCCAAAATTCAGCCATCTTTAAAAGTAAGCAGTAAAGTTTTAGAAAGTGCATGTGAATCACTGTTTTAATGAAAGAGTGTTTAAAAAAAAAATAAGAGGCAAAGCATGTTATTCACTTTGGTTAAATAAACAGAACCTCTTGGGAGCCTGGCTGCATGGCTTCCAAAGCCAGAATTGACAGGCCAAGGCCCATGTGGTTCCAGGTACCTTGAATGACCAACCAAGAACAAAGAAAAAATGAATAGTCACATGTGGACTAATGTTGAAAATCAAAACATTCACCCTCTATTGGGGTCATTAATCCTGTCACATACTGAGAATTCGCATAAGCTTTAAATACTATATGCCCTTTAACCATACACTCATATACTCTCTCCAGCATACATATATCCAGAAATATGATTGTCCTTATACCCAACAAAAGCACTAACCTCACACACCTTCTTGGCAAAATGGTAGCAACAATGTATTCATGTGTAATAATATCATACAATCACAGCAGAAAAAAGAAGACGGTGACTCTTGCTGAGCTTTTGCTTAACAGTCTTATTGGTGAAAGTCCCCAAGTGATATTGATAGAACTAAACTGCTATTGGCATTGGAGAAGCTAAGCAGATCAGAGACCCTCATGAGATACTTACGTCCATACGGCTAGATCCTGAACTTGATTGGATGTATCATAACACTGAATGTGTTTATGAAATGTCCCAGACAAGGTGGATGAATTTTCACTGTCTCAGTCTCTCCCTTCTGTGTTCCTTATGCTGCTGGTATTTGGTATAATAGTTTATGATTTCAGATAATTACTTTTCAACTGCTTGACCTGCAGGATATCTCCCAATGAGATCGCAAACTCTGCGAATGCAAGAACCAGGTCTTCAGATTTCTTTCTCTCCCCACTTAGTTCTTAATCCTATGCCTTTCACAAAGCAGACATCCAATAGACATCGCCTGACCAAATGGCCTAATGTGGCCTTGGAAGATTGACATGGAATCAGTCCCGAATTGCATGGCACTGTATGAAAAGAGCTGTTAAGAGGGGCTGAGGTTTGGACCTTTTCCTGTAAAACCATCTCTCCCTGCACTTATTGCAGACCCTGTGATTTATTCATCCTTTGATGTATTTGTGCCTTGGTTGTTTTTTTTTTTTTTTTAAACCATGCCATTAGGGTTTTGTTACTCATTCAGGTAGTAAATTGAAGAAAAAACCCTTTCTAAATTGCTAGCATTCCAGTCATGGGTTTGAGGCCAAAAGTTTCTCCTATGTAAGAAAAGGTCAAGTGCGGTTGCTCACCCAAGAAGCAGAACAGGGTAAGCCACTTGCCCCCAGTCAGAGATGGTCCCGTGAAGCACAGGGAAGACGGCTTTTCTGAAACCTGGTCATTGCCTGAGGTCTGAGTCTTGATATTAATATTTTCCCCTCACTTTCCAAGTGTCTGCTTATTTAAATTTCTTAATCATCTGGTTACAAACTCCCAGGGATTTCAAGGAAGAAAACAACAGGTCAGCTTAAAGAAGTTAAAGGAGATAAATGAATGTAGGCCAGGGGAATAAGAGCCACTTCCCACTGAAGACTCAGCTAGCCTTGTGTCACGGGGCACCAGCCTGATTGCATGAGGTAGCTGGCTGTATTCCAAACTTGGACACATCTGGAAATGATCATTTTGCAGTTTGCTTGGCCTCTTCCAGATGGTGAGACCTCACTGCCTTGCCTTATGCAAACCACAAACTCACACATTTCTGGCCAAAGGGGCCGATTTACTTGGCCCGGCATGTCCCTGAGGAGGACATCAATTTGGAGTTAGCTGGTCACCAAACATATAAACAAGATCTCAGACACAGAAGGAACATGCTAAAGAGGGAGACAGGGTCATCACCCATGGTCACTATGCTTAGTGTGCCTTCAGCCAAAAGCAGCGTGACAACAGAGACATTGCTTCACCCCAAGTCCCTCTTCAGGCTGGCTGGCAGCTCCCCAGTAGTCTAGATCAGGACTATCTACTCACTTAACAGACAGTGGCCATTGGTTGATTTGACCAGGGCTTGGCCTCAAAGATCCCAAGTCTAGAGCCTGGAGTAAGGATGTGAGTGATGCTTCTGCTTTTCCTCCCCTATCATTTAGGCAGGAAATTTGGAAGATCCCTTTCATTGGACCCACAGTGCCAATCATCCCCTTTACAGAAACTGAGTCCAGTGGACTCCTGGCACACACCCTGGTAGACAGGTTTGTTAAAAATGTGTGAAAATAAATAAGCAAAAGAAATCAAACCAAATAAAACCAAAAGGACATACCTCTTCTCCAGCTGGCTGGGCCCTCCCTAGGTGCTCTCCTCCACCAAAGCCTGGCTCCATGGCTCCAAGTCTGAGCCCAGCTGCATCCTGGATGGAGGACGGTCCAGGTCCCAACCCACCTCTGCCATGAAAGGCATCACTGCTCTTTAAGCCACCTTCTTGTAAAAGCAGGAAAAACAAAGGGTACAATTAGTACTCGATCCATTTAGTGTAATGATCCAAACACCACTGAGTGGGCAAGCCCACATACTGGAAAAAACATTAGCCTCAAGATTTCAAGACACTGACAGTGTGAGCTTCCCTAGTGGGTAGAGCGCAGGTTAAAGGCTTCAGATAAATTCCCACTTCATTCCTTCGGAACTTGACTGTAGTTCTAGCTCAGGAACGTTTTGCCTAGTAAAGGGCTGGACATCTGAACTTTCAGGATTTGGGGGATAGTCATGGTCAAGGAAGTGACGTGGTTTCCGTGATTTTCCTTTGGGGAAGGAAATGATGTAAGAGAAGGGACCAGAGAGGAATCATTTGGCTGCCTAGAAAGCATTCATGCAAATATAAACAAAGGGGCTTTTACTCAAAAGATTCAGAGTAAGTGGGATCCAATGAGAAGGTGACCAACTAGATTCTGGAGCCAGGACCATGATGAGGGCATCTGAGGAGTACCTTAACCTTTACCCCAGCCTGTTTGTTGATATCATTCTGCTCCCTGAGCCCTCCCTCTTCATTTCTGAGAGAGAATCTGATGGCTTCTGACCAACCTTCATTTTTTATTGAAATATAGTTAATTTACTATGTTTCATGTATACAGCAAAGTGATTCAGTTAGATATATATATGTATATATATATACATATCTAATA
Organism: Giraffa tippelskirchi; assembly: GCF_054371585.1. Classification (NCBI taxonomy): domain Eukaryota; kingdom Metazoa; phylum Chordata; class Mammalia; order Artiodactyla; family Giraffidae; genus Giraffa; species Giraffa tippelskirchi. The sequence goes on along the minus strand of NC_137281.1, from coordinate 138,226,554 downwards.
ATAATTTTAGATTGTTTTCCATTATAGGTTATTACAAAATATTGAATATAGTTCCCTGTACTATATATTAGGTCCTTGTTGTTTATCTGTTTTATATATAGTAGTGCATATCTGTTAATCCCAAATTTCTAACTTATCCCTCCCTCCCCTTTCCCCTTTGGTAACTATAAATTTTCTTTCTACGCCTGTGAGTCTATTTATGTTTTGTAAATAAGTTCCTTTGTATCTTTCTTTAGAGTCCACTTGTAAGTGATACTATATGATACTTGTCTTTCTCTGACTCACTTTGCTTAGTATGAAAATCTCTAGGTCCATCTGTGTTACTGCAAATGGTGTTATCATTCTTTTTTATGGCTAGGTAGTATTCCATTGTGTATATGTACCACATCTTCTTTATCCATTTATCTGTCAATGGACATTTATGTTGCTTCCCTGTCTTTGGCTATTGTGAATAGTGTGGCTATGAACATTGGGTTGACCAACCTTCCTAGTCAACTTCCATCAAGGTAGAAGGGAAGATACACAGTAGAAGAACTTGGCTAAGGGGTAGGAGGGTCATATAATTCCTTTAAGAAGGGGTTGTGGAGGTAGGAAGGGACTGATAAACAATTCTTCTAGGGAAGATCCCCTCCTATTTACCTCTTTAGTGATGGGGAAAGATCCTTAGTTGCATCACATCAATATGAATCAGAAGGGTAGACCTGGAGCAGGGGACTCCTTCCCAATCTGGTAATAAAGCAGTCTGAAGCAACATCTGGTGTCTTCAGGTCAATAAGTACATAGAACATCTGGGAGAGCTAGAATAAGAATAGAGGGAAAGGGCTAGAAGATGTACACATTGCAGACTGTTTTTCAGTCCCTAAGTCATGTCTGACTCTTTGTGACCCCATGGACTGCAGCACACCAGGCTTTCCTGTCTTTCACTATCTTCTGGAGTTTGCTCAAATTCATGTCCATTGAGTTAGATTCTGCACCCTCTTGTGCAGCTCCTATCCCCCAATTCCTGTCCACTCATAGGCAAATTATTCCTGCAGAGCCTACACAGACTAGATCCTAGGTTTTTGCCATGTTTAATTATCATGGGATGGATGGATGGATAGATATCTATTCTGCCTAAATCTATGCCTAAATCCAACCGTCTCATCCTGTCACCCACTTCTCCTTTTGCCTTCAATCTTTCCCAGCATCAGGGTCTTTTCCAATGAGTCAGCTCTTCACATCAGGTGGCCAGAGTATTGGAGCTTTAGATTCAGCATCAGTCCTTCCAATGAATATTCAGGGTTGATTTCCTTTAGAATTGACTGGTTTGATTACATTGCAGATTATTTAAATATCTTTAAAGATTAAACTTCCTTGCCCTCCCTCAGACCCTGTCTCAACTGCATTCCCACCCAGAGGAACGGCTAATTGGCAGGAGGTCAGTGCATTTACACAGACTCACTCCAATTCACCAGAGAGGCAGGAAGGGCCAGGGAGGAGTGGCTGGATGACACACTATTATGCAATCATCTGAAAATCTAATTTATGGAACCAGTAGCCATCTGTTCCTTGGGTAATGTGCCAAGGTACCTGCCAACATCAGAACAAGCTTTCTGCTGTTGGGTAACTAATTGCATCAATGGGACTAACACAGCATGAGACTCAACTTATGAAACGTGATCTTCCACCAAATTATTATTTCCTGCTTGGATTTTTCTCTGAGTTGGTAAGCATAGCACTGAGTTTCTGACACATCAGGAGAATGATGGTGAGGTTGGGGCAGCCCTGCGCCCCCAAGATGCAGTAGGTCAGCAGGTATGAGGGGCAAGCACATTCTTGGAGCCATGCAGGAGGCTGTGGTTCAGCCATGGCCCATTTTGCCTTCTGAGAAACAGGGAAGCCTGACTCAGGATGAAACTGGGAAAGGAGGATGCCCTAGAAGGGCTTATAAGTTGTTATCAGTGGTTCTTTCAACACCTTTTGAATATTTTCTCTTTTAAAGCACCTTGTTTAGAGACTAGAGGGAATAGAATATGCAGGAGGTGTGAAATCTATGTCTCCACCCCTGTCACTGTGGATGACATGGTGGCCAACAGCTTAGATGCTGAGATCCTCTGCTGTAACAAACTCCTCACAGGGAAAGACCTCTTGTTCTTTGGTATCACCCACAACAACCAGCACCCAAAAGGGAGCAAGCTGATAATAAGTAGATTCTGCACCCTATTCTGCAGTTCCTATCCCCCAATCACTGCCACTCATAGGCAAATTGTTCCCACAGAGCCTACACAGACTAGATCCTAGGTTTTTGCAATGTTTATCATGGGATGGGTGGATAGATAGGTATCTATTCTGCCTAAAAAGACTTACACTCAAAGCCCAAGTGACAGCATATTTTTCACTGCTGTTTTTTTTAAACTGTATCAGCATCATCAAAAATGTACCAAGAACACTGGGCATTGTACAGGTCTCTCGGCACCAGCTAATTCTAGCCTTGAAATGGGACAGGCAAGGAACCAAGAATCCTGTCTCCTGGGCTCCTTCTAACCTCTCATTCAATCCCTATCATACTGGATTGGCTCTGAGCTTTACTGAAAAACAACAACAACAACAAAACACTTTCTATCTTCCCAGCAGACCAGTACCTAGCACACTGCCCACATGAATGATGAATATTTAATGATAATCTTAGTGCAACCAATAGGATAAAACAAGGGATTTAACCAGCAGGGGGAAGAATGCTCAGCACTAAAGCTAAGCGAAAAGCGTGAGGTAGTGAGTGTTAGCAGCAGCAGCAGCAGCAGTGAGTGTTAGTCACTCAGTCATGTCCGACTCTCTGCAACCCTATGAGCCATAGCCTTCCAGGCTCCTCTAGCCATGGAATTTCTCAAGCAAGAATGCTGGAGAGGGTTGCCATATACTGCTCCAGGGGATCTTCCTGACCCAGGGATCAAACCTGTGTCTCCTGCATTGGCAGGCAGGGTCTTTACCTCTGAGCCACCTGGGAGGCTCATTGGAAAAGATAAACAAGAAATATTCGAGAAGATTGATTTGGCTTTCAAGAGATGTCTCCATTATATATGAGAATGGAGGTTTCTAAGAATATGGATAATCCCTCAAACTAAAATATTCAAGATTATAATTAACAATTGTGGAATGGTTTCTATGAGGCTTTGGGGCGGGGGGGGTCATTTTTTTTTTTTTTTTTGAAAAAATGGTTCTAAATTACCTTTCTTTTTGTGTTTTGCTTGGATAAACTGGAGAATTAAGTATATGCCCTGGGCGAACATAAGCTAGGTGGTAAATAACAGTGGAAGGAAAGTTGGCTTAGGATTCATGGTTCCCGGTGATAACAGTGATGACATCTGCCCAGGGATATGCTGGTAAATGTCTAACAACTGGCTCTACAATAAAAGCCCTGATTTACAGTGCTTGCCATGTTGATTGACGTGAATACTCCTACTGCAGCTTGTTCCAAGGTACTAGTATTATCACTGAACATGAAGTTGGGAAGAGAGCCAACCCCAACATACCACTGTACCTTCCAGTACAGGCTGGATTCAGGGGACAGAAACCAGAATATCCACCAGAGTTGGTAGGGCTGGAATCTTACATTTTTTATATCTAGTATCATGATTACAGGCTTCCCAGGTGGCTCTAGTAGTAAAGAACCTCCCTGCTAAAGCAAGAGATGGAAGAGATGCAGGTTTGATCCCTGGGTTGGGAAGATCACCTGGAGGAGGGCATGGCAACCCACTCTAGTATTCTTGCCTAGAGAATCCTATGGAAAGAGGAGCCTGGCGGGCTACAGTCCATAGGGTCACAGAGTCGGATTCAACTGAAGCAATATAGCAGGCACGCATCATGGTTACATTCAAAACTTAATTACTCTTAATAAAAATTGTTATATAAAAAAATGATGTCAAGGAATACCTAAAGCGTATAACTTAGTCCACCATCTAGAAAAAATATTTGTCAATGAAGTTCTCAAGTTGGGAGAGCATTGATTTCTAAAGGCTTATAATCACATTTAATATGTAACAGAAATTACAGTGCTGAATTGTTTACAACAGTCAAGAATAGAAGCAACCTAAATGTCCACTGATGAATGAATAAAGATGTGCTGTATATATATGCAACGGAATATTCAGTTCAGTTCAGTTCAGTCGCTCAGTCGTGTCCGACTCTTTGTGACCCCATCAATCGCAGCACACCAGGTCTCCCTGTCCATCAGCAACTCCCAGAGTCTACCCAAACTCGTCCATTGAGTCAGTGATGCCATCCAACCATCTCATCCTCTGTCGTACCCTTCTCCTCCTGCCCCCAATCCTTCCCAGAATCAGGGTCTTTTCCAATGAGTCAACTCTTTGCATGAGGTGGTCAAAGTATTGGAGTTTCAGCTTCAACATCAGTCTTTCCAATGAACACCCAGGACTGATCTCCTTTAGGATGGACTGGTTGGTTCTCCTTGCAGTCCAAGGGACTCTCAAGAGTCTCCTCCAACACCACAGTTCAAAAGCATCAATTCTGCGGCACTCAGCTTTCTTCACCATCCAACTCTCACATCCATACATGACCACTGGAAAAACCATAGCCTTGACTAGACCTTTGTTGGCAAAGTAATGTCTCTGCTTTTAAATATGCTATCTAGATTAGTCATAACTTTCCTTCCAAGGAGTAAGCGTCTTTTAATTTCATGGCTACAATCACCATCTGCAGTGATTTTGGAGCCCCGAAAAATGAAGTCTGTCACTGTTTCCACTGTTTCCTCATCTATTTCCCATGAACTGATGGGACCAGATGCCATGATCTTAGTTTTCTGAATGTTGAGCTTTAAGCCAACTTTTTCACTCTCCTCTCTCCCTTTCATCAAGAGGCTCTTTAGTTCTTCTTCACTTAGCCATAAAAAAGAATGACCAATGCCATTTGCAGTAACAAGGGTGCACCTAGAGATTATCATACTAAGCGAAGTAAGTCAGAAAGAGATAGACAAATACCATATGATATCACTTATATGTGGAATTTAAAATACAGCAAATGAACATATCTATGAAACAAAGATATACTCACAGACGTTAAGTACAGACTTGTGGTTGCCAAGGGGGACGGGTTATGGGGGAGGGATGGATTGGGAGTTTGGGAATAACAGATGCAAGTTTGTATATATGGGACGGATAAACAACATGGTCCTACTGTATAGCACAGGGAACTATATCCAATATCCTTTGATAAACCATAATGGAAAAGAATATTAAAAGAATATATATATGTAAAAAAAAGAAATTAAAGTGCTGAAAAATTGCACTAAAGTGATCCATCATTAACTCTAAATTTATCTTAAAACCTTAGATTTTAAGAATAATAAGAATTTTTCAGAATCTCTTAATTTATATTTCATTCTCAATTTTATTGAGTAAGTTTTAAAAATAAATCATGCCTTTTCTTATAAATAAATGTCTCTGAGAGCCCCTGAGGGTATTTGTTTTTGTACAAAGGGGGAAGGTAAAGAGACATTTTCCTCTCCAAAAGTCAGGTACAAGTAAAACTCTAAACAACAAGGCAGAACAAGGCATGCTTTTATGTTGATGACAAATTGAAATTATAATGGAGTGATCACAGTTCAGATATACAAAATTGGAGTCGGGCTGCAATTAAGGATCTGGTCTCAGACATGTGGCTGCACCACCAATAACCCGAACTTTCTTTGAACTGTACCAGACCCAAGGACAACACCAGCCGTCTGCAGAACAGCACCTGCCAGCTGCAACCTTATGGTCTCCACGTTTCCCCTTGTAACTATGCAACCATTCTGGCCCCCAACCAGTCGTGACTTAACAAGCACCTTTAATTCTTGCCAGCTTCAATTATAATTCTTGATAAACAACGCATGTAACTACCCATAATCTTGTAGTTTTTATCTTTGTAAGCCTCCCCCGTTTTGTAGCTGAGCAGAACACAATTCAGATGCTTCCTTTAAATCTGTGCCTTGAAGGCTACAGTCCTAACAAACCCCAAATAAACACCTTTTCGTTCCAATCAGGTCTTCATTTCTGAAATTTTGGTTAATACTCTTCCATATTTTTGATCTGGAAGAGTCTCTTCCAGCTCTAGAATTCTGTGAGTCTCCATTTCTATTTAAAGGCCAAAGAAATGTCCTTTTGATGTGGTCCTTGCTGACAGAGTTTGCTTTGGAGACCTGTCCTTCAGTGATGACAGAGTTTCCTCTGTCAAGTTCAGCGGGGCTGTGAAGAAGGCACTGGCACCCCACTCCAGTACTCCTGCCTGGAAAATCCCATGGACGGAGGAGCCTGGTGGGCTGCGGTCCATGGGGTCACCAAGAGTCGGACACGACTGAGCGACTTCACTTTCACTTTTCACTTTCATGCATTGGAGAAGGAAATGGCAACCCACTCCAGTATTCTTGCCTGGAGAATCCCAGGGACGGGGGAGCCTGGTGGGCTGCCGTCTATGGGGTAGCATAGAGTCAGACACGACTGAAGTGACTTAGCAGCAGCAGCAGAGTCAAGATACATGAACAAGCCCTATCCTTGCACCTTCTCCCTGGGAATACTCTGTGAGCTTTCACCCCTTCCAATCAGACAGTTGCTTGGTGAGGTGGAAAGAAGTGGTAAGAGAAATAGAAACAAACTATCAATTTTTTTTTCTATGTCAGGAAATACAGAATGCAAGTCTCCTGGAACTAATCTCCAGAGACAAAGTAGACTCCAGTGAAGTGGAGCAAGTCTGCAGGGTTGAAGCTCAGATAACTCATCTGCCCACCTGAGTTAAGAACCCTAAAACTTTCTGGGCCAGGTGTGACTGGGAAATTGCTTGATTTCGTACTTCAAGTGTAGGGTTCTATTGCCCTCCTCTCTCTCTCCCTGAGTCTGTCTTTTGTCTCTTCACTCATCACTGTCCAACTCCAACTCCTAGGAAAAGTCGTATGCTCAAGTCCCTAAAATCTGATGCTTCTTGCATTTCCACACATCCACCTTTGTTAGGTTCTGGGAAAGGAAATCACTTCAGATCTTTGCTCAGAAGTCATGTTTCAAATATAATTCTATGTGGTGAAATTTTACCTTAAGCTGGTATTTATTTAACTCATTTTTTCTAAAGAAGTAAAGTCTGCTACAAAAAAGCAGAGTTAGCTGATTCTCATCTAGTGGTGGTTGCTAGGAAACCAAATTAGAATCGCATAAGCTCTGACTTCCCTGTCTTGGGAACTCCTGGAGAATTAATGCAGGCACAATTGATTCAATGATGAATCAGCATTATCCAGTGAGATCTTTTCTTTCTTACTGTTAAATTGTTATTAAATAATTAACTTTAGCCTATAGTTTGTCTAAGCTCCTCAGTTAATCTTTAAACTCTCAGAAAATAAGTCTTCTTGCACACATAGCTTTGAATCCCAAATGCCTGGTCACCAGAGCCTAGCCAATATACACTGATTATATTTGAAGGTAGGTGGTCCATGGGAGAAACACCCCTGGATGGAAAAATAAGCCTGAGGTAAGTTCCACTGATCATTAAATGCATTCTCAAAGCTGTTTTCTTACTTTGGCTTGTATTTCTCTTTTCTGTTCTTCAGTTTGAGCCCTCAGAAAGGAAAACTTGCTGGAATATTCAAGAAGTGGTTATGGGAATTGGTGCAATCTCTTTGCAGAATAATTTGGCAAGATCTATCAAAGCTGCAGATGTGCACACACGGCAACCCACAGGTCCAGTCCTAGATGTAGAAAAACCACACAGCAGGAGAAATTCACCAAAAAAGTTCACTTCAACATTGTCTGTGATTGTTAAAAGAAAGGGGGGGGGGACAGCTTAAATGTCCTTTCGGGGGGGAAGAAAAGATAAAAGTGGGACTACATTCATACAACAGCAACCTATTAATACTGTACTGCTGCTGCTAAGTCGCTTCAGTCGTGTCCGACTCTGTGCGACCCTATAGACAGCAGCCCACCAGGCTCCACCATCCCTGGGATTCTCCAGGCAAGAATACTGGAGTGGGTTGCCATTTCCTTTTCCAGTGCATGAAAGGGAAAAGTGAAAGTGAAGTCGCTCAGTCATGTCCAACTCTTAGCGACCCCATGGACTGTAGCCTACCAGGCTCCTCCGTCCATGGGATTTTCCAGGCAAGAGTACTGGAGTGGGGTGCCATTGCCTAGTAATCCTATTATATACTACCATTCTCCATGATACAGTGCTATACCACGCCAGGCCATACTATATGGCAGTTGAATGAGCTGGAGCTGCATATGTTAACATGATAAATCATTGAGGAAAACATATCTATTAGCAAAGAAATGCATACCCTATGATGCCATTTGTATAAAGTTTAAAATGTCAAACCAAATTGTGTAAGAATACATTATACAGTCATACACAAATATTTATGGGAATAAAATCACTAAATTCAGTTCCACGGTTACCTTTGGGAAGGGAGAAGGAAGGATGGGTCACAGAAGGCTACACAATTTTTTTCTAGAATGTTTTATTTATAGAAGTGTATATTCAAAGAAAGTATAACAAAATGTTACAACTGAGTGAAGCTGAGAGGTAAGAGCATGGAGGGCTATCCTCCAATCTATTTTTAATATTTGATATATTGCATTTTGTTCTCAGAAACCTGCTTTGGGATGACAAAAGATCCAAGATTCTTTTGCCAAGACAGGTCAGCATCTGCACAAAGCAAGGATGAGAAAAGGTACCAAGGTGTTTTCAGTTCAAGGAATGACAGCTTCATTGCAAGTTTTGTGTGCACATTACAAAGTTCACATGAATTTCGTCTTATACTGGCAATAAAGCGAAGGAAGGTCAGACACTGAGGCATGATTTTTTTATAGGTAGCAAATAATAAATCTCGCTTTGTTTTGCTTTGTTTGAAGAATAGTTAATTATAAAAGCAGTACATCACTTTGGCAGCTAACAATGCCTAGAGCAACAGTTCTGAAGCTGTAATGAGCATAACAATGCAGATTCCAAAGTCCTACCCCTCCCCCCACTGATGCTAGTTTCGAATCCCAGGCTGGAGCCTGTCATTTCCACTTAGATCAATCACTTCTGATGGTCAGTGAACAGGGTGACCACAGAGTAAACTGGGACTCTCCCAGGCAGGTCATTTCACCCCCAAACCAGAGAACGTAAGTGGTTCTGATTATGACAACACACTGCAGGCACTGCTGGGTCATGGTAATATTAATCAATAAATCGGTCCTTGAAAATCCCAATCTACAAAATTATCACATCAAACAGACTATCCAATGTTCATTCATTCACCAGATATTTTTTGTGAATGTATTCACCCATACAGACATTGTTGAATGTCTATATGGGCACAGTACTATTTTTATCTACCTTACTTGTTCTGCCTGTTAATTTCTTGACATATATATGTAAATTTTTACATAAATGCATAAATGTGGTTGGCTAGTTCATCCTCTTTGCTTTCTTTTGCCCCCAAAGTTGAACTGATATACTAGGAATGTCTTCTTTCTTAAAGTGTAGTCTTTTTTGTCCTTTTTCTTTGTTACCCACCTTCCCACTCTTCTTTTCATCCATATACCCACACCTCACCCACATAACCTGTGTTAACAACCTAGTAGGTACCCATCCATATGCTTCTTAACACCCATATGATTTTTTTCCAAAATTTATATATTTGGCTGCACCTCATCTTAGGTGTGGCACACAGGTTCTTCCAGCTCTGTTGCAGCATCCAGGATCTTTAGTGGCGGCATGCAAACTCTTCGTTGCAGCATGTGGGATCTAGTTCCCTGAGCAGGGATCGAACCTGGGCCCCCTGCATTCAAAGCATGGAGTCTTAGCCACTGGACCACCAGGGACGTCCCTATGCCCATATGATCTTATACAGATCTGTCTGCACTTACGCCTAAATGTAGCCCATCAACATGACTCAGTGCAGTAAAAGATACAGTCTCCCTGCACCAGCAGCTTATCGCCTTTGGAAAAGACAATACACTTATATGAAAATATCAAGACAAAAGAGTGGTCCAGTACAATGAAAAATAGATGGACAAGGTCTATCACCTCATGTGTTGTAGGCTAATGAGAGGCAAATACAGAAAGTGTAAGGACTCACTATCATTGCCTCCATGTCACGGACCACCAGATCAGAATTAGTTTAATATCTGCATTCTGTGTGTGTTAAGAGATGTGTTCTCCCAGGTCAAGAAGGAAGCATCTCACCCTCAGAGGGCAGAGCTGAGGGGAGAGTCCCTCCTCAGTGTGGAGCTCCCAGACCCAGAATCATCTTGGAGCTGGAATAAGGTGAAGGTCAGGCAAGCAAGAGCGTGTGTTTAACTTAGCAAATGCCATGGTGATATTTGCAGGCATAATCGTGCAAACGTTATTTGCTGTGAGAAGGCATTTCAAAGCAGATGCGTCCCACCATCTCTCCACTTGGCTGCCTTGCAGTGAAGCAACCCCTTCCTCAGCCTCCCAGGAGAGTGCCGTTTATTGGGACCCTGGGACCGAGACTTGGCAGCCAGACCACAGGAACAGCTAAAATCCTTCTTTTGGCTGGTGAGGCGGGCTTCTGATCTAGGCTTTGCAGAGCTTGGCACTGCTCAGTTGGCAGTGTCCCAACTGAGAAGGGAAGTGAGGCTTTGGGGTAAAGTGACCCTCTTTAATGAACCCAGAATTAGAATCTGAAGTGAGCAGTGGGGTAATGAAAAGATAGAAAACAAAGGACACAGAAACCAACAAACTAGGAAAAGCAGCTGGGATGCATGAGACAAAAGGAGTCTGCTTCTATTTGAAGATCTTTGCTTCTCCTTGTTTACTGGGTAACTTCATTTACCCAAGTGGTTATTATTTTTTCAATCTTCTTGACAGAACAGATATGTTGCATCACAGGGCTTTCCTAGCGCTTGACTTGTCCAGTATCATGGAAAAATAAAGAAACCAACTAAGCAAAGGAGCCTATGGCACAACCTTTACTGTTACCAGGGTTAGCGCCATATCCACTCAGCAGGGATTCTAGGAACTCGCTCAAATCTTCTGAGAAACACTTATTGCAATACTGCCCAGGAAGGTGATTAAAAGCCACTGCACTTAAAACTGACTATCTAGAAAGAAGGCATACAGTACAGTGGAATGAAAATCAGACATGAGTGGCTTGTGTTCCAGATCCTCTACTCGTCCATGGGGTGACTCTGGGTCACCTTAACTCCCTGAGCCTTTGTTTCTTTGTCTGTAGAACGAGGTGTTCCCACTTACCTCACATGACTGATGTGATGAGGATCGTGTGTGGTGATGATGGCTAACGCATTTAGAAATGCTGAAGGTTATAGAATAATAAGGAAGGTAGCTCTAGTGGTAAAGAATCTGCCTGCCAATACAGGAGATGCAGAAGACTTGGTTTCGATCCCCGGGTCAGGAAGATCTCCTGGAACAGGAAATGGCAAGCCGTTCCAGTATTTTTGTCTGGGCAATCCCACAGACAGAGGAGCCTGGCGGGCTACAGTCCATGGGATCACAAAGAGTGAGACACAACTGAGTGGCTAAGCACACGCACACACACACACACACACGTACACACACAGAGAGAATGATAAAGTCCTCATGGCACTGTATCACATCTTTTGCTACTAAAGATTTGAGAGGAGCCTATAAGGGGCCCCAGGAGAGATGTATAATAGGGGAGCATATAGCAAAGACACTAAGGCAATGCCTAATTACCTGCTAAACGGGGAGAAGAAGAAAGGACCTTTGTCATTCAGAGAAGCAAATGATGATTCTGATCTACAAGATATAGTTTTAGAAAGAGGTTGGGAGTTAAATCAGTCCTTGAGAATTTGAATAACTGGACAATTCAAGAACCCAGGTGAATAAAAGCATACAGATGACGTTTTCAGAAAGCAGAAAAAAGTTGTCTGCATCCCAAGTAGGAGGGTATCTGTGAAGCTGACCCCCTTAGTAAGGGGCATCAAGGTGTCCTCTATTGACCCTCAGCTGCCACTTAATTTTGAGATAAGAGATAAGGCCAAGAGAGAACCCTCCAATCCTTCATTCCCTCACATGACTTTCATTAGGTTTTTCCTATGCAGACTCAATGTTATGAAAGATATTTTATAATTTAAAAAATCAAGCAGTAATTCAGCCACCTCCAATTTTCTGTGTGACAGGACAGGGTGTAAATGACAAATAAGTAGATATAATTATTCTCGTGGCTCATTATTTATTCATAATCTAGATATCTGCCAATCAACTTTACCTGTTAGCATGAGGATAACCAGTGTTGCCACACCAAGCTAATAATACAATTCTAGCCCAAAGGCTCGGAGAAGGCAATGGCACCCCACTCCAGTACTCTTGCCTGGAAAATCCCATGGACGGAGGAGCCTGGTGGGCTGCAGTCCATGGGGTCGCTAAGAGTCAGACACGACTGAAGCAACTTAGCAGCAGCAGCAGCCCAAAGGCTAGGAGGAGAAGGGGATGACAGGATGAGATGGTTGGATGGCATCACCGACTCAATGGACATGAGTTTGAGCAAGCTCTAGGAGACGGTGAAGGACAGGGAAGCCAGGAGTGCTGCAGTCCATGGGGTTGCAGAGAGTTGGACATGACTGAGTGACTGAACAACAAGCCCAAAGGCAAAGGAACTGAACATTTTTGTTAGCACGAGCATTATCATCTCTGTAAACGTACAACTTCCTATAAACTTTATGAAATATTGAAAATAGTTCAAATATCTCTAATGAGACCTAGAAGTTCAGATCTCTAGGTCAGCAATCACTTTCCCAGAAGGTAATTTATTTATCAACAATAGGAGAGTTGAAGAACATTGACTGGACTACCTTAGGGCAGAATGCTTAGAAGTGACATGAAGGTGACCCACAGAGATGTCCGCATCAACCATGTCTATCTCAGCTCCTGTTCTTGTTTCCTGCATGCCTCAAAGTCTGGACAGTGGCTGCCATCAATCAGCGAAGTTTCTTCTGAGGGGTTCTCAGGGGTGAACCCTCAGTTGCAGGAAGCTCTTCACTTAAAACAGCTCAGAAAGTGCACCTCTGTAGGGAACTGTTTTATCTCCCCTCCTGGTCATCATTATCCTGAGCCCCGCTCTCCCCCTTTCTCTCAGACTCTCCAGCCAGGGGTCTTAATTTTCTCTCCATCCCAGTCCAGGCAGGAGTATATGCTGAGCTTCATCCACTGCATGGGTTGGACCATCTCTAGTCCTTTTAGTCAGTGGGCTGACTTGCCCTGAGACTGGCTTCCAGCTTCCTGCCTCCTAATGCTTTTCTCCTTCCAATTCTTTGGAAGGCAGAAACTTTAATATCATGGTATAAAATGTATCTCAACCTCAGAAATGCTACCATGATTTTCTTAAAGCAGTGTTGTGATAATGGAAGTTGAGGGCAGGGGGGCCTAAGGAGGAGTACAGGAAAACAAAACGCCAAGTTAGAATGTATTGAACCATCACCAGTAAAGATCAAGAATGAAGGTACTCTGACTTCCAAAGACCAGAACCAATGCACCAGGCAGGAAGATCCCTCAAAAAGAGAAGAGCTGCTCACTGCTGGAAATGTCTCCTGAGCAACGTTCGGATCTGCTGGGTGGCCTCCTGAGCAGACCGCCTACCCAGAGGGATTACCATAGCGATGGTGGTTGTGGGACCTTTGCCGACAAAGGTCTGTCTAGTCAAAGCTAGGGTTTTTCCGGTAGTCATGTAAGGATGTGAGAGCTGGACTATAAAGAAAGTTGAGCACAGAAGAATTGATGCTTTTGAAATGTAGTGTTGGAGAAGACTCTTGGGAGTCCCTTAGACTGCAAGGAGATCAAACCAGTCAATCCTAAAGGGAATCAGTCCTGAATATTCATTGAAAGGACTGACGCTGAAGCTGAAGTGCCAATACTTTGGCCACCTGATGCAAAGAATTGACTCATTGGAAAAGACCCTGATGCTGGGAAAGATTGAAGGCAGGAGAAGGGGAAGACAGAGGATGAGATAGTTGGATGGCATCACCGACTCAATGGACATGAGTTTGGGCAAGCTTCGGGAGTTGTTGATGGACCAGGAAGTCTGGCGTACTGCAGTCCATGGGGTCACAAAGAGACACGACTGAGCGACTGAGCTGAACTGAACTGGTGGGTGTGGGTCACCTTGGATATGAACCTCTGGATTCCAGTGTCCTGATCCTTCTTTGAGATCAGTAGGAATTCTTGGCCCCAGACCCAACCCCACCCCCTCTAAATAAATGATAACAGACCTTCTGAATCCACAGTGCCAAAACCCAGACCAGGTCTTGAAAGTCCCGTAGGATACAAATCCAGCCTGATGTTGGGCCCAAAGTAGCCTCTCAGCTGCTGCTCTTGGATCCCCTTATCTGCACTGAGGGGTCCTTAGCACCAAGGACTCTGGAGGAAGGCAGTGTAGAGCAGAAGATAAGGATGTGAGCTTTGGCATCAGAATCTAGCCCTGCTGTGTAACCAGGGCAAGGAGTTCAGCCTGTCTTAGTGTCTTTGTCCTCGTCCAAGTGTTGGCAGGGGCAATAATAATAAGATCTTCTTCAGAGGGTCATCGTGAGGATTAAATGGTGCTTAGCACAGCAGCTGGCACACTGTAAGTGCCCCATAAATGTTAGCTGTTGCTATTAATACCCAGCATGCTCCCACCGTGTTGCTTTGGCAAGGGCACTGCCCTGTGCTTTGCACAACTCAAAGACAGATTTCCCCTCTTAACAATCTGTCCTTCAGCACCTTGGCCAGAGACTCCAGAATCCCTGTGATGCTGTTTTACTGGACTTTACCAGATGGGATCAGAGGGCACTCTGCCTGCACCATGGTCTTCAGCCCACATCACTAGCCTGTGGGCTTGCCTATCTCTCTGAGCCACTGGGAGCTCAGAACTTCAATCGCCTATAAATGGCAACAGATCAAGAAGCAAAACCAATGCACCCTCTTTCTCTGTGATTCTTCCAAAGAAAGGAAGCCTTTTGATGCCAAGGGGAAGCCCTTGATTCTAACCTCTGTTCTGGGCAAATCTCAAGGTGGTGCAGCAAGGTCTGCTTAATTCAGTGGGGAAACAAAAACTAACCAGAGAAGTGTGATTGAGGACTGCCCCAGCCTCTCACGATTCTTCCCTCACTGCTCCCAGAGGGAATTCAGGTTGGAAAACATTGATTTAGTATCACAAAGCCAGCTTAATGAAAGCTCTTAGAGACAACTGAGGTAGCTGTGACTTCTGAGAAAAAGGAGAGGTGACAAAAATCCCCCCTGGGCATTATTTCAAGTTGTTTTCTTGAAACTCCCAGAGCAGTCAAGCAATTATTTCTTTGTAAAATACAGGAAAAGCTAGAGAGATAGACTCCATGGGAAAACAGGATTCATTCTATAGAAAGTGTTATTCAGTCGTTTCCAGCTCTTTTCAACCCCATGGTCAGTACATGGAATTCTCTAGGCAAGAATCCTGGAGTGAGTTGCCATTCCCTTTCCAGGGGATCTTCGCAACCCAGGAAACCAACTGGGATCTTCTGAATTACAGAGAGATTCTTTGCCATCTTAGCTACCAGGGAAGTCCGCTCTATATTCTACAGGAAAGCAGGGACAAGATGAACAAAGAGCACGAAGATTACAATTAGAAGGGAGATTTCAGATAATTTGTATTTTACAGACAAGGAAACTGAGACTTTAAAAAGCAAGGTACATTTCCCCAGATCACAACAGTCAGAGGCAGACATGAATTAAAAACAGAAATAAGCAACTGGTGCTTATTATAAAGCTTACCGTGTTTCATGCTTCATAGCAACCTTGAGCATGTGATTTAGCCTCTCTGAGCCTCAGTTTTTCCCATCTGTGAAATGCGGATAGTTATACTGCCTACTTCAATTTTATGGGGTTATTTTAAGGATTAAGTGAGTTCTCTGTGTGAAGATCTCAGAACAGTGCCAAGCTCACAGTAAGCATGGTCTGTGTAAGTTCTTACTATTGTCACAAAAATGATTGACATTGTTAACTTTTTAGGTTAATGTCAGGGAGAAGTGACCATGTTGCCTCTCACGACAAGGGCAAAGCCCTTGACTGACTCAAAGACAAAGGCAAAGCCTTCATCAGCCAAAATAAGTGTGGTTAACACCTCTCTGGCAAGGAAACAGCTGTGACCCTGCATACAAGGGCAGGAATGTCACCTGCCAAGAAAACAGAGGACTCCCGTCAAACAAAGGCCACTCCATCGTGGCCACCCCACAGCCAATCCAGACAGGGCAGAAGTCCCACCCAGCAGGAGGGAGAGACAGCCAAGAAGATGTGGAACATGAGGAAGGTCAACACAGAGCCTGTGAAGAAGAGAACGAGGAGGAGGAGGGAAGGGATGACAGCGAGGGAGGGTGGCAGTGAGCAGAGAGCTGTAGATGCTATAGGAGCCAGAGAGGTGAGATCTCCCACTGGGAAAGCTCCCCACAGGACGGAGGCCTAGAGGGGTCTGGATGGTGAGGGGTCCAACAGAAATGGCCAGGGAAATGAGCTCTAAAGAAAATTCAAGAAGTCGATATGAGTTTACCTATGTCTGTGCATGTCTATGGAGTAATCTCATTTATTAAAGTGTCTTCCCCCCAGCATATACTTCTGCATAATGTTTGCCTGCTTCAGCAGCCTGATTTGGGATCCAGTGAGGCTCTTCAACTGGTTAAATACTGGGTGGGAGCTAAGGGGGTGCCCGAACACATGTGGCATAGTGCAACTGAAGCTTGGGGACCCCTAAGGTTATAGGGTTGGTGCCCCCATTTCAGTCCTCAAGTCAAAGAGCATACTCCAATGAGGGGTCAGCAAGCCCTCTTGTGCCAAATTTCTGTCCTACACCCTCTCCCCTGGTCGCTCAGAGCCACCTGGCCATCTGGCAAGGAGCAGCAGCCAACCGCTTTCTCACCCAAACACAGAGGCTGTGACCTTGAAGTGGGGCTCAGCTGGCCCTGGGATTCCCTCCCTGCTCTTCATCCAGAATGAAGGGCCTGTTAGGTAGCATTTTAAGGCAAAAAGCACCAGGTTCCTGTATACAGGAGGGGTTCCCTTAGCCCCTCTCCACGTAGGTTTCCATGCCTGGTGTCTGCGTAGCAACAAAATCCTGCATCCACAGGGACCAGCCATTGACATCTATCAACTTGTGTTTGGTGTTTAGGTCTTTTTCTGAATCTGACTGATTAGGGATGTTGTCGGGAGGCTGCGTTACCAAGGGGTTTTAATACATGAAAGTGGATCTTGTCGAATAGGCTGGAAACCATTAGACTCAGGAGGATAAATACAAGCACAGCTTGTTCTGTAATAGCTTCAATACACAGGCTGCGATTGTCTTCTGCTGTCTCCCCTTGGCTGCCCTCCTCCTTCTGTTTCCTCTCCATCCATTCCCTTGATGATCTCATCAACTCCTGTGTCTGCAGCCATCACCTGCAGACACATGATGTCAAATGCACATTCTAGCTCCTCTTTTTCCCTGACCTTGGTTCCATGCCTCCAAACTTCTCCTGAAGTGTTGCCAGTTTCTCAAGCTCAACAATACAGAACGAAATTCACCATCTACACTTCCAAAGCCTGCTGCCCCTTCTGAGTCTCCTTCCTTATACTTCATTGCTATTGTACAGTTCAGTTCAATTGCTCAGTCGTGTCCGACTCTTTGCGACCCCGTGGACTGCAGTACGCCAGGCTTCCCTGTCCATCACCAACTCCTAGAGCTTACTCAAACTCATGTCCATTGAGTTGGTGATTCCATCCAACCATCTCATCCTCTGTCGTCCCCTTCTCCTCCTGCCTTCAATCTTTCCCAGCCTCAGGGTCTTTTCCAATGAGTCAGTTCTTCGCATCAGGTGGCTAAAGGATTGGAGTTTCAGCTTCAGCATCAGTCCTTCCAATGAATATTCAGAACTGATTTCCTTTAGGATGGACTGGTTTGATCTCCTTGCAGCCCAAGGGACTCTCAAGAGTCTTCTCCAACACCACAGTTCAAAAGCATCAATTCTTCGGTGCTCAGCTTTCTTTATAGTCCAACTCTCACATCCATACATGACTACTGGAAAAACTATAGCTTTGACTAGACAGACCTTTGTTGGCAAAGTTGGCTGTTGTACTCTGAGCTGTAAATTGGAGTCTTCCGATCTCTCCCCTCCCAGCCCCCAGTATTTGGTGAGCTTCCCAGCTACGCCAGTCCTATTCTCCTGCTTCTGCTCTCCTCATCCCTGCCACTTCTCTATTCATGATGGTCACTTCTTACTCAACTCTTGCAATAGCCTCCTGATGGGCCTCCCAGCCTCAGCTACTCCTTGCCCCCATCCCCTTTTCAGACTCTGTTGTCAGATTAATCATTCAAAACATTGTGTTTGATTACATCACCCCTTCAATTGGGGGAGTGGGGAGAGAAGGGGAGGAAAGACTGTTGCCCCCAGTCATTTTCTCCAGAATAAAATGAGAATTCCTTGACCTTCAAAAAGACAAAGAGGGGCATGGAATGAATTTTCCTTCATGAGCCAACTGCAACTGATTGGGGTTGACTGAATAGGGCTTCCCAGGTGGTACCAGTAGTAAAGAACCTGCCTCCTAATGCAGGAGACATAAGAGACACAGGTTTGATCCCCATGTTGGGAAGATCCCCTGGAGAAGGGCATGGCAACCCACTCCAGTATTCTTGCCTAGAGAATCCCATGGACAGAGGAGCCAGGCAGGCTGCAGCCCATGGGGTCACACAGAGTCAGGCATGACTGAAGTGACTTAGCATGCACACACAAGCAGAGCACAGTGCGGAAAAAACTCGAAAGCTGTATCCAGAGTTAATGGAAAAGATGCTCAGGATCAGTTGGTCATATCTCTCATGAGCACTGGAATTGGGCAATAGGACACCCATGCCTCCTATGGGCCAACCCACGTCTAGGCCTCTCATTCTTTGGTGACCTTTCATCTTATTAACATTAGAGCTTTCCAATCTCTTGGTTAAAATATAAACAAGTCACTGCACTGCTCCCCAAACCTACTGTTTAGCCACCAACTTCTGTGCTTTATTCATACTGTCATTTCTCCTCCCCATTGCCATTAAGCTGTGTGTGTGTGTGTTTCCTCAGTCACTAAGTCATGTCCAACTCTTTGCAACCTCATGAACTGTAGCCCACCAGTCTCCTCTGTCCATGGGATTCTCCAGGCAAGAATACTGGAGTGGGTAGCCATTTCCTTCTCCAAGGGATCATCCTGACCCAAGAGTCAAACCTGCATCTCCTGAATTGGCAGGCAGATTCTTTACCAAGCCACCTAGCAAGCCCTGCCATTAAGCTACCCTTCTATAAATCCAACCTGTTTCTCAAAGCTCTTCTCAAATTCATCATCCTTATTTTTCCCTGAACAATATCTCCTCAAAATCTTCAATTAGTATCTCCTTTCTGACATCACACCTTCCTTTCTATAAGCAATTGGACAGTAGGAGCCATACAGCTTGTCCAGTATTTTGCACGTGACAGACAAATATTTGTCAGAAATGAACGAGTGGATATTCATATGCAATATGTGTCCGTAAAAGGATGCTGTCCACCAGTTATTTTTCGATTAGGTCAATAATGTAAGTATCACAACTGAATCATTGGCTAATTATTAGCAATCAAATTTATAACAGGAATGCAAGCTGAGCTCTGATTCACCTGCCCTTCCCTTTATTCAAAGCTCTGGGAACTTTACTATCGAGCACTCCAGTCCTTTCTCTTGCCAAGCTCCCTAAGAGCACACATGTGGAGATAATTGAACCTCTCCAGGGCCCATGCTCTACGGAGGCAGAGAGTGAAGGCTTGGAGAGTTGTCTTGGCAGCCCGATGCCATCTGGGAACTATATGCTGATGTTGCTACAGATGGCATGCTGTTCAGTTTACCCCCTGTAAGTTCACATTCATTGTTCTCCGTCTGGTTTTCAAAGATTCAAAAGTTAGTTGACTCGGAGTGCCCCCAAATTTACAAAAAAATGCATACCTGGAGTAAGTATACTAAAAGAACAGTCATAGATAGTGATCCTAGAGTGCTACTTTAAGAACCGTTTGCCTGTTGGTGTCACCTGCGTGTGACCCTGAGTGGGTAGAGCCCAGTGGTTCCCTAACCTGATTGAGAATCAAAATCCACTGGGGGGACTTCCCTGGTGGTCCAGTGGTTAGGACTTCACTTTCCAACACAGAGAGTACAGGTTCCATCCCTGGTTAGGGAGCTAAGATGCCACATGCCTCGAGGCCAAAAGTCCAAAACATAAAACCGAAGCAATATTGTAACAAATTCAATACAGACTTTATAAATGGTCCAAACCTTACAAAACACACACACACACACACACACACACACACACACACTGTTAAATTTTAAAAACTCCACTGGGGATATTTTTTCCCTAAAAATACATAGGCAGTCTTGAGCCCCATCCTATGAGTCCTATGAGTCCTATGAGTTTCTGATTTAGGCTCTGATGGGACCAGCAGCTCTTCCCTCATCTCAAAGTGGGTATCAACTCTCCTCCTCTATGACCTTCTCTCTGTAAGGGCTGTCCTTACTCTGAACTCTTTGAGAATGATCTCTTCTACTTAGAGGCTTTGAATTCCTTTTTTTTCTGTTTTGGCTGCTCTGGGTCTTTGTTGCTGCACCTCGGGTTTCTCTAGTTGCAGTGGGCAGATTCTCCCTGCAGCTTCTCTCCTTGTGGAGCAGGGGGGCTCGAGGGCATGCAGGCTTCAGAGTGCAGGCTCAATAGTGTGGCACGTGGGCTTAGTTGCCCTGTGGCCTGTGGGATCTTTCCGCACCAGGCATCAAACCTGTGTTCCCTGCACTGGCAGGCAATTTCTTATCCACTGGACCACCAGGGAAGCCCTGTATTTCTCTTAATAATGGTGAGGGTTCAGCCACTCTGGAGCTCCACTTTAGGCAAATCCAGGCCTGTATTCCTAATGGTGGGCCCAGCCACCCTCCCATGCTTCACCCAGACACAGGCCTGCTATGGACCTGTAGTCACTGAGTCCTCCCCACCCTGGGCAATAAAAGTCCTGTAAACTCCTATCTTGAGGCTCATGGGGGTCCCCCAGGAGGTAAGAAAGTCACCAGTGGGCTTGTGGTGGGACATCCAGCAGAATGAGGTGTGCATAGCATCGTAGGAGTTGAGGGAGCACCTGGGATCAGACCCACTCTGTACTCCCACCCCCAGCCCTAGACAACTGAAGGCTCCTGGGTGCCAGCTCCTTTCCTTCGAGGTGACACTGACTTGTTCCCCTTGATACAACTCTGGGCTCCCACTCCCTCCCTCTGGTTATGGTTCACAGTGGCCCTCTGAAGGCAGCACCTGTTGTTGAAGCTGGTGTAGCGTGGTGGGTGATCTCTGTACCCTGCAAACCAGGCAAGCTGTGTTCAAACCCCAGCTCTGTCACTTAGGAACAGCTCGACCTGGGGCAGGTCAGTCACCTTGCCTGTCCCCACCGTCCTCTGCAAAACTGAGAACAATTGTCATTGCATCACATGTGTGATGAAAACACAAATGAGAAAATGAGTGCATGGTGACCACTTTAAGAGGTCAACTCATGACTCTCATGGGGAGAATTCCAGACGTGGGGCAGAGAAGAGCAGGGCTTCAGCAGGGTTTTGAGAAAGCAGGAATTGTGTGGTCCACCCCACACCCCAAGTTGTCAAGGGCTCTGCCTCCTCTCTGCCTAGGCCTGGGTTGGAGCCACAGTCCCAGCAGCACGAGTGACAGCTCACCCCCTGCTGTGAGGGACATGTGGTGCTTTCCTGAGCCCTTCACCCATCAGGAGCCGTGATAAGCTCCTGAGCAAAGGTAGGAGCCACCCCACCTGCAGCTCCATGTCCTTTAGGCAGGCCTCCTGGTCCTGAAGCACTGGAGACCCTCCTCTCCACCAGCAGCTATGAACCCTTCTTCTAGGTGGTTGCCAGGCCCAGGTCCACAGACCACGGAGGTGGGCAGTAAGGGGATGGGTGGTGGGGGTGCTGTCAATAAGACTGAAGATGTGTCTGTTGGATACCTGGCTAGCAAACAGCATTAGACAGCGTAATACGGTGTGTCAGTTATAGTGACTCTCTATTCCTCCTAAAAGTCTGGCCGCAGTGAGTAGCAGCCCTGTTTTAACTATCCAAAGTGGGCTGGTTTCTCAGGAATCATGCCACAACTTCCTTACCATCCCATGTCCCCAGCTGACAGATATCACTGAAACTCCTGGTAACAAGAAATTCTTCCAGGCTTGGTGGACAGATTCTGCCTTGCCTACTCATTGCTAAAACTGCATTTGTCACTATTGCTGTGTAACAAACCATCCTGAAAGCTAGTGGCTCAAAACAGTAAGCACTGA
Organism: Giraffa tippelskirchi; assembly: GCF_054371585.1. NCBI lineage: Eukaryota > Metazoa > Chordata > Mammalia > Artiodactyla > Giraffidae > Giraffa > Giraffa tippelskirchi. The sequence goes on along the minus strand of NC_137281.1, from coordinate 138,204,268 downwards.
TTATTGGTTACAAGCCTATAAGTCAGCAGGGAAGTCTCCTGGCCTCACACATGCACCAACAGTCCCCTCTAGGTGGGGGAGGCAGCTCTCCCTATCATGGCTGGATTCTCATGTGTCTAGGGGTCAGCAGTTGAAAGATGATCTATGATGGCCTCGAGCTGGGACAAACGGTGCTTGATTCCTCCATGTGACCTCTATTCTTCTGCCAGAGAGTAACCCTGTCCTGGGCTTGTCTGCAAGGTGGCAGGGTTCTGAAAGAGAGCAGAGTTGTCCAGGGACTCTGGAGGCCCAGCTCTGAACTGGTGTTATCATTTCTGCCACATTCTAAGTCCAAGGAAGTGGCAGGACCAGTCCAGATTCAAGGGCAAAAAAAAAAAAAAAAAAGGTTCCTTCTATTCAAGGAGAAAAATGCAAAACCATATTTAACACTATATATGGATGCAGGGAGGGAAAGAATTGGGACCCTTTTCACCAATAATTTATCACAACATGGACAGAGTCATCCCTGTGAAACAATTTTCCTTAAAAGCCACATGGACTCACTTTGCAATATATTACTATTAGTAGAACAAATTTCTAGTTAGGTTAATGCCTCAAGAATGAGTGAGAGAAGGTGAGAATGAATGAATGAACGAACGAATTTTAGTCCCTTGGACATGGACTAGGCACCCCTTCCCCCTGCATCCCCAACCTTGCATAATCCAGGATTCCAGTCTCATAGCTGGAGCTCCACTCCTCCCTCCAGGAATCCCTTCACAAGGGAAGCTCCCGTGATTCCTGATTCATGACTCAGGGCTTTCCGAAGGCCAGCAGGGTAAAGTCAGGTCAGTGGGAATGCGGTCCAGGCATTGTAATCCAATGCCAGGGAGATGCCTCAAACCTCAGGGCACTCAGCTGCTTCAGGACTCCTCCCTGGAGCTCAGCAACCCCAGAAGTTGCTGAGCCTGGAGAATAAGCACACAATGGTGTCTTTTTAAAAAAACAAGTGGCCAGATTGAGGTCAACAAGGGAACATAAAACATAAATATGAATTGTCTCTGGGAACACAATGCTAATGCCTGCCCCAGGGGAGAAGCTGAGTTGCCAGCAGGTAGGGAACAGAAGAGTGAAAAATTTGGCTTAAAACTCAACATTCAGAAAACTAAGATCATGGCATCCGGTCCCATCACTTCATGGCAAATAGATGGGGAAACAATGGAAACAGTGAGAGACTTTATTTTGGGGGGCTCCAAAATCACTGCAGATGGTGACTGCAGCCATGAAATTAAAAGATGCTTGCTCCTTGGAAGAAAAGTTATGACCAACCTAGACAGCATATTAAAAAGCAGAGACATTACTTTGATGACAAAGGACCGTCTAGTCAAAGCTATGGTTTTTCCAGTAGTCATGTATGGATGTGAGAGTTGGACTATAAAGAAAGCTGAGCGCCGAAGAATTGATGCTTTTGAACTGTGGTGTTGGAGAAGGATCTTGAGCTTTCCTTGGACTGCAAGGAGATCCAACCAGTCCATCCTAAAGAAGATCAGTCCTGGGTGTTCATTGGAAGGACTAATGTTGAAGCTGAAACTCCAATACTTTGGCCACCTGATGCGAAGAGCTGACTCATTTGAAAAGACCCTGATGCTGGGAAAGATTGAAGGAAGGAGAAGGGGATGACAGAGGATGAGATGGTTGGATGGCATCACAGATTCAATGGACATGAGTTTGAGCAAGCTTTGGGAGTTGGTGATGGACAGGGAGGCTTGGTGGGCTGCTGTCCATGGGGTCTCAAAGAGTCGGACACGACTGAGCAACTGAACTCAACTGAACTCAACTGAGGGAACAGGGAGGCCTGTAGGGGGCGCCCGAGAGCCTTCCGCACACTCTGCCTCTCCCTCTGGGCCACAGAATCACACAGACTCAGGGCTGTGTGGTTTCTCATTTGCCCTCTTCCGTGGCTCACTGTGGAATGGTTTCCTGCATGAATGTTCCATATTCTCTCCGTGGATGTGGGTTGTTGGTCCTGGGAGCGCGAGGAGGCTCCATGTAGAAGGTAGGATCCCTCAGTGCACTAGACGGCAGGGCCAGGGAAACTGCAGCCACCACACCCTCGCACAGGCTGGAATACTGCAGCCACCACACCCTTCCTCTTACCCCCTGTGCCAAACCCGGTGCCTAAGGGAACCCAACAAACGGTGAATCTCTCTCAGTTTTGTGTTTCATTGTGCAGCTCTGAGCCGAGGCAGTATCTATCTTTCTTTTCTAAAAACACCAGCAGGGGGAGCAGCAAAGCCCTGGGGCCTTGTTTTAATTTTATTTCTAACGTTCGTCTCTTACATACATTGTACATAATCCCTTCATCCCCTGCATTACTGTGATCATTTTGTTCTTTTTGGAAACAAGACTGTGAAGAAAAAAAAAAAAACTAAATAATTAACTCAAGGACATCTTCCAAGAAAAATACAAGAATTCAAAAGAGTAATCTTCCACTTGAATGATTTGGGCCTCTATTAATTATAACTTCCTATTCATTGTGATGAATGATTGCCAGGATGACATTTAGAACAGAAAGTTGGGGAAGAATAACAAGGGGAGAGTTGTCTGTGTGATAAGATCTAACCATGGAATCGTCTCTCCCCAGGGGAGGTGGCAGGACCTCACTTCAGGATCCTTTTAAAACTAGCCCTAGAAAAGCCTAGAAGAACATGCTGGAAGGAACAACTGTCCCCTAGAGAGAGATCAGAAATGCCCTCAACGGTTACTTCCATCTGGGCTTTCTGAAGTGACTGACAGCTGTGAAAATGCTGGTGACAACAGCAATGGCAAACACAGACAATACAAATTAGGAGAGAAGTTTATTTTTTAAAAGAAATTATTGCAACCAGCTTAATGACTTGATAGAAGGGAGCCATCAGTGAGCCCTCAATACTCAGCAGTTTCAGAAACCTTTCCTCCATGATTTTTATTGGATCTATTTAATTTTTCTCCATGGGCTCAATTATGCATCATTTGGATCACCTGCTAAGCTCATTACCAAATGGGCCTGCATGCCTCAGATGGCAGCCTATAATTTAGGAGGAAATTCTCCAGAGATACAGTCGTCATTATCTTTGGGACATGCCACAGTTCTGTGGCACCTTCTCCAGGGTGGTGAGGACCTGTGGGTAACTCAGAGCTGCTGAGAATGAAGCTGCACCTGACCTACATGGTATTTGGTGGTAAGTCTTGCAAATAAGCAGCAGTCTGAAGCTCAGTAGCCCCAACCTCCCCCCAGTTTCCTAGCAGGAGCCATCTCTGCCAGGTTTCTGAGGGTCCCTCACCTTACTGTAGCCTGCTGGGGAGCCAAGACCCCAGAGGGGCCCCTGGAGGCTCCACACCCTCGCTCTGCCTCACGAGCTCCTCCAAAGGAATTCAGTGTCTCAGGCACCCCCCTGCCCAGCTCCGGTGGAGGAGACAGAAGCAGTGTTCAGACTCAGCATTCACCCAGACACAGCCCACCCACTGCACAGGGCACTGCCCAAGACACTGCTGGAGGCTCAGGGTGAGCTCCCAGGAGGGCACAGCTCCTCCTGCTCATGCATCTGCAGCCACATTAATTGGAACACACCCTGGTCGCTGAACAAGCCCACTCCAACCTAACAGATGTAGAGGGGGGTTTCCCTCCATCACATGCTGGTTAACACAGATTTGGGGCTACCTACTAAACCTACCATAGAACATGCCACAATTTCGGAGGCCCAGCCAAGAGAGACACCACCCCCTCCCTTGATGGAGCTGGCTGTGGACGGGTACCGCCTGTCAGATCAGTGGCGGCATTCGATTAGAAATAAAGTGCCCAATAAACGTAATGCTCTTGCATGCTAAGTCGCTCCAGTCATGTCTGACTCTTTGCGACCCTATGGACTGTAGCCCACCAGGCTCCTCTGTCCATGGGATTCTCCAGGCAAGAACACTGGAGTGGGTTGCCCTGCCCTCCTCCAGGGAATATTCCCAACCCAGGGATCAAACCCAGGTCTCTTATGTCTCCCGCACTGGCAGGCAGGTTCTTTACCACTAGCGCCACCTGGGTTATGCTCTTGAATCATCCCAAAACCATCCCCCCACCCCTGATCTGGGAAAACATTTTCTTCCATGGAATCAGTCCCTGGTGCCAAAAAGGTTGGGGACTGCTGCTCTAAGGGACCCTGTGGTCATTTTCTGGTTGAAGAAAACTGTCAGACCTGCCTTTCTGTCATTGCGCTTCTGTGTGTGTGTTTGTGTGAGTAGTTATCACAATGATAGTGAAGAGTTGAGAATAAGTTCTCTCTCAGGACCCTGATCTCTTCTTTCTCAAGCATCTTTGCCTTTATACAGCCAGGAAGATGCAAATAGAGGCAGTTCTATCAAGCATCAAATGCAAATGGGCATGTGCGGAATAACCTACTTTGTTGGTTTGGCTTCAGTAAGAGTCAGAAATGGGGGACACTTTCTCTTCTCCCATCCCGAGGCCTTTGTGTTAAACAGCTGGGCTCCCTAGTCTCCAGGGAGTTTCCCTGGCATTTGCCGCTCAGAACTACAGCCAGAAGTTATAACTACCAAGGAGACAGCCACGCACGGGCAGGCAGGCACACGTTTCCTCCCCTCCCGCATCTATGAAACACCCCTGATGAGGAAGCACTTGGTAGGGAAGACCTGGTCAATGAAGGGAGGCGGTGAAGGAGATGAAGTAGGGGGAACGGCCTTTCCAGAAAGAGAAATGGGTGATTTCTTCAAAGCCGAGGGGTGGCAAAGGATGACGATAACACAGGAGGTGGGAACTGGAGCCCTCTCTCCCACACAGCCCCCAGCGATGGTGAGATCTCTCTCTCTGAAGAGCGCCATTATGTGGATGGCCTGAAGATGGCCATCAGACCTGGCAGCTTGGGAGTCACAGCCAAGAGCCTACCTGACCCAGAAGCAGCAGGCCACCCCGTCCTTTCCTCAGCAGTGACCCTAAGGCTATGGTGACCAGAGGCCCTGCCCCCGAAGACCATGCTCTGCCCAAATAGTCTAGGGTTTCCAAAAGACACTGAGGGAGGGGTGGGGCTGACCCTGAACCCATCTTGACTTCTTACCACTGATGAGTGGGAGCTAGGAGACAGATTCCATTTTCTTCGGAACAAATAATATGGTGTGATGCCCCTTGTTCCCGAATGTGGTGGAGAAACTCGGAGAGATGTGATATTTAACTTCAGCACTACAACTCCCAGCAGCTTCCCTGGTGGCTCAAACAGTCAAGAATTCAGCCGGAAAGGCAGGAGACCTGGATTCCATCCCTGGGTCGGGAAGATTCCCCTGGAGAAGGGCATGGCAACCCACTCCAGTATTCCTGCCTGGAGAATTCCATGGACAGAGGAGCCTGGTGGGCTACAGTCCATGTGGTCACAAAGAGTCGGACACGACTGAGTGACTAACACGTTCACTTTCATCGTCCCGCCCACCCCCGCCATGGAGACCTGAGAAGAGCCCACAGGTCCTGTCCCACGGGTGAACCAGGGCCGGCGCCACATCCTAAGTTACATCCCAGTCCTATGCAGCAGATGAAAACCAGCCTCTGCCTTGTTGACCCTCTGCCTTCCCTCCTCTCTTCTCGTCACCCACTCACAGGTAAGCCTTGGCTGGGCCTCGGGGAGGTGGCCTGAGCAGCACTGGAATCACAGGGACAGGAAAGTACTTGCAGCTTTATCTCCTTCCTCTCATCCGTCCTGCTGAGTCCCACCCAGAGTGGTTCCCAGCAGGTATTGTGAGTGATAAATTGGCCAATTTATCTCTTTTTAGCCCTAAGACCTAAGCCAAGCTCCTCCCCCATCCCCCAGAGACCCCACCGCGATGAGCCCTACTTCTCTTCACTGCAGCTCCTCTTCCCACCCCGAGTCCTTCTCTGGACTGTCTGGGTTGCTTTATTTATGGTTTCTCTTATACAAGGCACGAGGAACATTACTAGACATTTTTGATGGCATTTGCTGGTGATTTGCTAGTTGACCAGATGCTCCCCACAGGGCAAGACCACACCCTGTACTTCGGTGACCCCTCCCACTGACGCCAATGTAAACACAGGTCTCCATCTCTAAAGCCCCACCCACTCCTACACACAGAAGAGGGGTGTCTGGGACCTGCAACTGAACCCTCACGGCCAGCCCTCATCTTTCCCCCTGCCTTTTCTACTTAAAGCCAAAGTTACACTGGCTTTTCATCCAGGTTTGAGAGGGGTTTGGGAAACAAAAGTGCCTTAAATCAATATTCTGTGAACGGCACCAAATTCAAGAATAGAAGCATCCAACCAGCTTCAGTCTATTAAGGCCAGACTTGCTCGGCTTGGTGCTGGAAGTAAACAGTTTTCTCAGTTGGGATGGATTTATGGTCCTGCCAAGAACTTGCACAGGAAACTCGACAAGCCTCTGAATCTCTGCTTTTGGCTTCCCCCTAGGACCTCACCCTTTATGTGAAGGAGAAGAGATTATCAACTTTGCCCCCAAATCACCTGGCCTCTTCCGAAGCCAGGGCTCCCCTTTTCCCCTGGCTTAGTCCTCAGCCTGGAATTTCTTGCCAATCCATTTCTCCAAACTCCAAGTGCTGAGCAGAGGTGAAAGTGAAAGTGTTAGAGGCTCAGTCATGTCTGACTCTTTGCGACCCCATGGACTGTAGCCTGCCAAGCTCCTCTGTCCATGGGATTTCCCAGGCAAGAATACTGGAGTGGGTTGCCATTTCCTTCTCCACGGGATCTTTCCGACCCAGGGATCAAACCCAGGTCTTCTGCATTGCAGGCAGATTCTCTACCATCTGAGCTACATGGGAAGCCCAAAGGCGAGCCTAAAAGGACACTCAGGCTTGCCAAAGATGTTTTCAAGGCGCTTCAGATGGGAACCAGGGAAGACATCAGCTGACCAGGGATTTCAGTAATTCCATGTCCTGTACTTGACTATCGCATCCCAAGCTAAACAGCTTAAGGCTGACCCAGTATATTCTCAGATCATCAGCGTTTGTTCATGGCTATTTTTTCACACCTGATCCATTCATGGCAATTAATTCCAGATGACACCTTGAAGCCACCACACAGCTGTGTCTTTTTAAAAGGACCCCAGGTTCCCAGCAAAGGTGTCTGCTTTCTGCAGCTAATTCAACCCTCCTTCCTTCTCACGCTGCTCAAGCCAACGGGAGACAGAGCTGTCGATTAACCAAAAAAGAGAGAAAACCAGGAGAGGGATAAAAATCCCCACAGGTAGATTTCTCATCTGTCCCTCCTCTGGCTGCCCGAGACCAAGCTTGGGTGTGCAGGGTCACTGGCCCTGTCCTCCTCTTTGCCTCCCCGCAGACAGCCCTGCTCAGATGAGCACTGCTTGGCCAGGCTGCCCGCCCTGACTCCCTTCAGGAGATTGTTCATCACTTGAGAGCTTGGGCATCTTCGTGAGTGCACAGCGGGCTCTCAGGGACCAGCCTTCCCAGGTGGAGCCAGAGGACTTCACCTGGTTGGGTGCTTGAACTTTATCTCCCGGCCTCACCTGCTGCCACTTCATAGTTGCTCAGCTGCCTTTGCTGCTCCTTGTATTCTGGGCTCAATCTGTTACAACCATATCCCACCATGTCCATGTAGTCATAGCAGTCGGTCTATCAAAGGGAGAGGGGGGACATCCCTCTCCCAGTTCTATGGTAATGACTGTCTGTGCCATTAGCAGATGGTCTACCCACCTACTCCTAGCCTCTGGGTCAGACAGAGATCAGCCCTGACCAGTTAGAGGGTGCATTCCTCTGGACATGGTGATTGGTTGACTTGGGGAGTGAGGGTCATCTGGGTGTTGGGAGGGGAAGAGCCCTTCTCCTTCTGCACTGTGAGAACCAGGGACCTTCCTTGCACGTCTGTGGCTCCTAAGTGGGCCGGGTATGAGGTGGAGGAGATTTGCCACCGAGCAGAGAACCATACTGAGAATAAAACTAGGACTGAGCAAGGCGGAAGGGAGGGTTGGAAAAAAATTCAGATCCTGAAGATACCATCTGAGCATCTAAAACAAGAGCCTCTCCTGGGCACGCTGGCTCCCTGAGCCAATACAATGAAGCTAATTGAAGATGGAATTTCATCGCTCACAACTACTGCCTCACTAATGTGTCTTCAGACCCTAGAGTCGCTTCTGTATTATTCAAAGGTCCTTCAGTTACAAGTAACAGAAACTCAATTCCAGTTAACTTACACCAAAAGGGGGAGAAAACAGTAAACTGCAAGAAAGGATTTGGGAATAGATAAACAATAAGGACCTACAGTATAGCACAGGGAACTAAATTCAATATCTTATAATAACCTATAATGGAAAAGAATCTGAAAAAGAATATATTATATACATAAAACTGAATCACTTTGCTGTACATCTGAAACTAACACAGCATTGTAAATTAATTATACTTCAACTGAAAAGAAAGAAAGTGAGAGTCTTAGTCACTTAGTCATGTCTGGCTCTTTGCAACCCTATGGACTGTAGCCGGCCAGGCTCCTCTGTCCATGGAATTCTCCAGGCAAGAATACTGGAGTGGGTTGTCATTCCCTTCTCCAGGAGATCTTTCTGACCTGAGGATCAAACCCTGGTCTCCTGCATTGCAGGCAGATTCTTTAACCTCTGAGCTACTAGGGAACTCCATACTTCAATTAAAAGTGGTTACAGTAATACAATAATAAACAAGACAGAAAAAAAAGGGTTTAGGTACAGCTGGCATGGGGGACAGCAGCACTGAGACATTCTTTCTTTCTGAGATGCAGTCTCTGGCGGTGTCTGCAAATCTCCACAAAGCTGATTCTGTGGCAAGACTGCCACTCCAGTCTGGACCTAGGTCCTCACAGCCCCGTGAAGAGAGAACAGTATCAGGGAAGGACCCTGACTGCCCTGCCCTGTGAGTGCCTGGACCCATCCCTGCAGCTGAGAATGAGGGCTGTGATGGATCTGTCCTGGGTCCCACACTCTCCCTTACAAGCAGAGAGGAAGTCTGTCCCTAGATGAAGGGACAGGAAAAGGAACAGACTGAAAACAAGGCCACCTTGATTTCCTTTCTCATGAGCACCCTTGAGAAATCCCACTCAGAAACTCCACACCTGGCAGTTGACTCGGCCCTGGACCGCAGGCTCAAACAGATCCTTCCATTAACCTGGCAATAAAGCTCCCCTCCAATTTGTGTGACAGAACTTTTTGGGTCACACTTGAGTAGTAAAGTAGGGTTTACTCTGTATGTTAAAGCCATAAAAATGTTTCTTTGCAGGTGAATTTTCTCCTCTCTGTTATTTGGCAGCTTCCCTTTAAAAGGAGTCAGGAGATGAGAGGTGTCCCCAGACACCTGTCTAAGGCTGAGCTGCAGGGGAAAGCAGCCAGCATGGAGATCCACAGCCCGGGCCCACCTCTCCTCTAAGACCTGGCTCCATCCAGCCACCTGGATGGCTTCCTGTCTTTCGGCTCTCGGAATGCACGTGCCTGTGTGTTCCTGGACGAGGAGGGGTGTGGAAGGAGAGGGAAGAGCTGGTGGATGGAGGCGGGCAGCAGGGGAGAGCCACGCAGAACCACCTCTCCACATGCTGCAGAGCGCAGGGGGCTCCCCTCAATGCCCTGTGGTGACCTGGATGGGAAGGCAGTCCAAAAGGGGGGGGATGTATCTACACACACGCGCACGCATAGATATACGGCTGATTCATTTGTGTTGGTAGAGTAGAAACCAACACATTTTAAAGCAACTCTTCGCCAATAAAAATTAATTAAAAAAAAAACCCTCTTCTCCTCTCTGTGTACTCTGACCTATTTGTCACATGCCAACAAGAGCTGCGAACACGGTAGAAGGCTCTTATTTGTAAATATCATTCGTGTTTTTAGATGGATTTTATAAGGTCAGAGAGTGAGGTCCAAAGACTGCCAACGAATCTCCCTCCAATGATCTTGCCAATATTTTACACCCTAACACGGGGCCTGGCTAAAATACTGAAAGACTGGACATGCTTCTTTCAAGGGAACACAGAAATTATAATGGATGAGGGCTGAAATATAGATATATATGTCAGAAAGGTCAACACAAAAATTATTTATCATTACTATATGATTTAGTGAATTAACATATTAATAGCACCAAAATAAAATTTCAACTTGTCATTTGCAATAATATTTAGCAATTGTCATTATTCCAAGTAAAGTAATTATTCATTCTTTTGCTGAATCATGTGTTAGCTAATTTAATTGGCCTTAAAAAATTTATATCTCTTTGTAATTTAAACATTTCAATTAGTTACAAGGACTTTTTTTGTGATTCAAGTCTATTAAAAACAATTTAATAATCAAACTCTAAATACAGTCTTATTCTAATTTCAGAACTATTTTAAAGACTTTTCTTAACAATATGGTGTGCTGTGCTTAGTTGCTCAGTCATGTCCGACTCTTTGCGACCCCATGGACTGTAGCCCGCCAGGCTTCTCTGACATAGGGATTCTTCAGGCAAGAATACTGGACTTTGTTGCCATACCCTCCTTCAGGGGATCTCCCCAGCCCAGGGATCGAACAATATTGAAGTTGAAGCCTTTATATTAACTGGTTATTCCTGTTGATATGATTTGCTCTTGTTAGCAGCTGCTGATATCAAAATATAGGCCAGATAATGTCAATAAACAATACATAAATATTTGTGAAGTCTGTATGCAACCTGATGGCATACATGCAGTAACTAATGACAGACGCTAGAGGGAGGTAAACAGAGAGGGTAAGAAGGAAGACGGGACACAGAGACGTACTCGAATGAAGAATGTATTTGGATTTGACCCCTTTGGTGCTCATTTCCTGGAGGCTATGTCCAGGAACCTGATTAGAAATGTGATGTGTGATTCATGTAACCCAAATTTTCTTTATTGGAAAGAGGCCTGAGCAAGTCAGGCTTGTCTCAGAAGAAAGAAATCTCATTATCACGCTCTCTCCCCATTCCATTCCCCACCCAGTACTTGCATAATACATTCCAGTTTTCAAAATGATTTCATATACATTATCTTATTTGAGAGGCAATGTGGTGTAGCAGAAGGAAAATTAGACTTGAGTCAGGGAACCTAAATTGTAGTCTGGTCCTTTCCCCTGGAGGCCGGTGACCTTGGACAAGGTACTTAACCTGTCTGGGAAGAAACTTCCTCATATGTGACTTGCCAGTGTTAGAACAGATGACCTCTAAGGACCTTTCAATTCTAAAACTCCACAATTTTATGATATAGCCTGTTTAAGAAAGTGAGAAAGAAAGAGTGTATATGTGTGTGTGTGTGTACCTAAGAATGTGTGTCCCACCTTAAATGTGAATTTTTTTTCAAATAAAAACACTATTCACTGAAAACATTTCCTTCTTCTGCCTTGGAGGAATAATGCAAATGTCAGGGAACTCCCAAGTAGTGAAACAGCTCCTCTGGGACTCAGCAAGTACCAAAATTGGGTTACAAAACCTAATGTGTATATGAAATGTTTCCATCAACTTATAAAATAGAATCCCAATAAAAGCAGTGGCTTTTTATTATTATTTAGATTTAGATCATCCCCTGCAGTGCTGAAAACCTGAAGGCGACCTCCCGAGTATAGTAAGATGTTGGAATGAAATGGAAACTGAAAGTAGCAAGGGAAATAGATGCATTAGACATCATCACCCAAACCTAAAAGGCAATTTTCGTTCTTTATTTCCTTGTTTCTTTAAGCCCAGGAAACAGCACAAATGCTGAAAGCTCATTAGAATTTTAAAGAATTCTTAACCTGCTGATCAATTCTAATTTTTAGATTTTCTGAATTATTTTTTGGCTTAACTCTGCCTCCTACGTGTCATTTTCATTAAATTAGTGCCAAGTAATTCTCATCTCCAGCCTGGAAGAAATCCTTTAACTCTCTTGTCTGAGAGTGGATGGATGCATGCCCTGTTTCTCATCTGTGTCTCTCAGTTCCCAAACGTCTAACTCAAGTGGGGGGAAAAAACAGAGACTATAGGAAGGCTAGAATCGTGCATCCAGGAGTCTGGCTCAGGGATGAGAGGGGCTCTGTTTCATGGATTGTCAGGTCCAGACTTGCTCAGGAGACCAGGAAGCTTGTAAAACAGGCTGGAAGAAGCTGTCCCATGGTTCCCCAGAGCAATGCTGTAAGCTGGCCAAGCTGAGCTCCAAAGGCCATTCCCTGGGTCAGTGCAACCTAAAATGAGAAGCAGAGGAAGCTGGCGAGGTTGTGCAGAGGGTTCTAGATTCTCAGGCGCTGTGCCATACAGGAAATCATTTGAAAGCATCCACACATCCTCCTTTCCTGAAAGGAGGACCAGCAAGTACAAACATGAGAAGCACTGGGAAGCATTTTGATCAGATCCCTAGGGCCCCTTTCTCCAGACAAATTCCAACTGAAGGGAAATATTTCATTCAGCAGTGGTTGTTAAGATCCTACTGGCACAGCTCTAGGCACTAGGCACAGTGAACAAATCTCACAAAAATCTCTGCTCTTATGAGCTTACGTCCTTGTGAGGGGAAGGAGTCTAAATATATGAAATAAATACATCTAGTAGGTTACATGGAGAAGGCAATAGCATCCCACTCCAGTACTCTTGCCTGGAAAATTCCATGGATGGAGGAGCCTGGTAGGCTACAGTCCATGGGGTCGCTAAGAGTCAGACACGACAGAGCGACTTCACTTTCACTTTTCCCTTTCATGCACTGGAGAAGGAAATGGCAACCCACTCCAGTATTTTTGCCTGGAGAATCCCAGGGACGGTGGAGCCTGGTGGGCTGCCGTCTATGGGGTCGCACAGAGTCGGACACGACTGAAGCGACTTAGCAGCAGCAGCAGCAGCAGCAGCAGCAGCAGCAGCAGGTTACATGCTGGTGACAACTGTTATGGAAAAAAAAAATAAAGGTAAGGAGGATAAGAAGTACTGGGAATCAGGGAAGAACTGTTTGCAGTTTGAAGAGTAGTCAGGGGAGCTTCACTAAAAAGGTGACATTTCAACAAAGATTATAAAAAGGTGGGAGAGTGAGAGAACCTTGCGTGTATGTAGAGGAAGAGAAGGCACTCCAGGTAGACAAACAGTGCAAAGGTCCTGAGGCAGCAGCAGTATGTTCCAGGGAGAGAAATGCGGCTGGACCAGAGTGAGTGAGGGGCAGCTAGGAGGAGGTGAGGTCAAAGTTAGCATCTCCAAACAGGCATTTAATGCCACTGTGAGAATATTGCTTTTTGTGCGTATGTGCTGTCACTCAGTGGTGTCCAACTCTTTATGACCCCATGGACTGTAGCCCACCAGGCTCCTCTGTCCATGGGATTCTGCAGGCAAGAATACTGACGTCGGTTGCCATGCCCTTCTCCAGGGGATCTTCCTGACCCAGGGATTGAAACTGTATCTCTTGCATCTCCTGCATTGGCAGGCAGATTCTTTACCAATGTGCCACCAGGAGCTTTTTACTTTGTCTAAAATAAGGAACCAATGCAGAGTTTTAAGTAGTGGAGTGACAAGATCTGATTTATATTTTAATAGGATCATTCTGGCAACTGCCTTGAAATTAGTCTAAATATAATTCAGAGTTAAATGTGACTTTCTCTGTGAATGCCCTCCCAAACAGGGCAACCTCCTAAAACCCCTCATGCTAACATTAGAGCTGCTCCTACAACACCCCTCTCTTAGAGCGGTCTTTGGTGCCAAGGGGATCCTGCCATGAGGTGAAGGGGTCAGCTCCTCCTCGGCTGAGGCCACTGTGAGATGGTGTGGAAGCATCTGTGGCCCCTTCTCAGACACGCTCCACCTACTCAGCCTCCTCCAGGTCAAGGCCAGGGCAGACAGCAATCTCACTGAGCAGCCGGCTGTGAGAAAGCAGAACTTGAACTTACAGAGGAGAGCCTCCACAAACTTGATCTTTCCCGAAGGCCCCCTTCCCCAGACCTGGGTCTCTCTTCCCTTCTCCCTTCACATCCCTTCCCTGCATGCCTTCCCTGGGGTCCCCAGTCCAGTGTCCTTCTCCTCATCACAGTGGAGACTCCGGCCTCCTCCACAAAAGGAGGTGCTACTATCCCCCCCAGATCCTTCCCGTGCCTTTCAGACTCTACACTCAGCCTCCAGCAAGATGCCCTCTCATTAGGTTTAAGGGGGTTGGGGTGGGAGGGGAGTCTGGGTCAGTCACAAGGACTGGACATTCTCCACATTTATTGCCAGGGAAGCTAATCCTCTAGCGATGGTCATTTGATCATGGTCGTATGAGATGTTCCATCTCAAATGCCAATAATCCCAATAGAAATCACTCGAGCACATGAGACAAGGGCTAGACCCCTGGCTGTTCCCACCAGTGATGGGGTCAAAGCTGACTTTCTCACTGGTTTGTTTGCCTGACAAGCAAGCGTGTTTCTCCAACATGAACTTTCACAGAATATTCATTTCTCTTGTGAAAACACAGTCTAATCTCACATGAGGAAGGCTTATTCCTCCTGACAGCCTGCCTTTGACCTTGCCCCTGATGACAGTAACCCCCAGCATCAGAGTGCTGGACCACAGCTCGGGTGGCACAAGTTCTGGAGCTGAGCTGCCTGGTGGCATGCCTGACCCCACCACTGATTACTAACATGACCTGAGTGAGCAGGTCACTTGTCTCAGTTTTGTCATCTGTAAAATGGGGAGAATAACAGCACCCATTTCATGTGGATGTGGAGTGTGTGTCAGGATTGAGCCCAATAGTGCTCAAGAAACTACATCCCCTCCTTGGAAGGGTGGACACTCCTGCTCATTCTGCCCCCAAAGATTATAACATGTAACACAAAATATGCCTGTATGTTGCATGTGGGTATATTTTACATTGTCTGGTTATTTTTCACATTGACTAGGGTTTTCAATGGTAGTTCAGTGTGAATCTAAACACGCTGCTATTTTGCCAAAGCTCACGGGGTTGACAAGAGCAGATGGCTGTCAGCCGTGACACATCCCCAGCGTTGTTCCCTAATCACATATAACAACAGTCAAGGCGTTCTGGAGACTATAACGCTCTGCACAATGTTAAGGCAATGCTACTGTTGTGGTTCTCATCTCTTCTGGGGAGTCATCTGAGTTAAACAAGGAGCCAATTGCACTTACCTGGGAAAGGAAGCAAGTCATCACCCCCAAGCCCTTACTTTTTTAGGCACTTTTTTGACCTGCTATTCCCCAAGATGTTTTTGCCAGAACTACAACCAAAACAGTGATGGGTTTTTTAATTCATTTTTTTGAAACTTTTTCCTGAGCTGTGACTTTGTTCTTTCCCCTCCATTTACTTTCTTGAACTTCTCAGGTAGAGTAGTGAAACTGTGTCCTTTTCTCTCAGAGAAATCAGAATGGCCATCAACACATTCAAATTCAGCAGAGATTCTCCTTTTGGCCAGGTCAGATGAGCAGATGAGAAACCACCTACAAAATGATGTGTGCGTGTGTGTGTGTGTGTGTGTGTGTGTGTGTGTGTGTGTTTGTATGGTGGATGTATGTATGTGTGATGGGGGAAGTGTATGTATGTGGGGAGTATGTGTCTGTGTGGCTATGTGTGTTGGGCAAAGCAGTCGGCCAAGAATAAAAAGAGCTCTCCTTCAGGCCCTCACCTGGCTTTGGTCAGAGCAGTGCCTGACTTTTGAGTGATTCACATACATTATCTCTAAACTGCGCAGGGACTCCACTAGAGTTCTTTACAAATGAGGACAGTGAGTGTTGGAGAGGTGAAGGGTGGTACGTACCTTGCCCAAGGTCACACAGCCAGTAAGTGGAGTAACTGATTCAACTAGATCCAGAAATTCACTCCTAGAGAAATTCTCAAATGCATACACAATGACACAGGCAAGGACGTTCATCACAGCACTGTTTGTAATACTGGAAAACTGGAAATAACCAGAATGCACATCAACCAGAAAATGGGTAAGTAAATTGTGGTGTGGGCTTGCCAGGTGGTGCAGTGGCAGGTTTTGCTGGAAGGTTTGGGTGCGTCCCACCCCCAGAAACCAAGGAGGAGCTAGGTGACCCCATGAGGTCTCCTCATCCCAGGGAGCCAGGATCCCGTCTCATGGGCCCAGAGTACCTAAAGTGAAACATGAAAGTCACTCAGTCATGTCCAACTCTTTGCGACCCCATGAACTATACAGTCCAGGGAATTCTCCAGGCCAGAATAATGGAGTAGGTAGCCATTCCCTTCTTCAGGAGATCTTCCCAACTCAGGGATCAAACCCAGGTCTCCCACACTGCAAGCAGATTCTTTACTGTCTGAGCCACCAGTGAAGCCTAAAACCAGGGCAATACTTGCCAGTAGCAATTCCTGGAGCACAGAAATGCCAGCATCATTTCCGAAAAGAATGTGGGTTGCGGAAGCCTTACAAAGACAAATGAGGCTTCCTCTGGCTGGTGTTGGATGGAGAGGCCTGCAGAGGCACATCTGTTTGGCTCAAGTACAGGGACCAGACTATGATATCAAAGCCCATCAGCTTTGCCAGCCTGAGCAAATGACCCTGAATGAGCCCTCTTCCAACCTTGAGCAGAACAGACTGGCACCTTTTCCATAGAACCAGCCTCCAAAATGCTGAATGCATGTCTTCATTACACTCAAGACTGAACAAATCACCTGGTAAATGTTTTCAGTGGGTGCCAGAAATGGCAGTGTGGATTTTTTTTTAAGGGTGGAGGAAAGGCAAGAAAGAGCTGAAGACGATTAACAATCAAAGGCTAGAGGAAAAAACACACCAGCCAATTTATGCTGATTTTCTTGTCTGAAAATGGGGAAAACCCATGGATTATTCAAGCTTAATTGATGTTTTTGTAGCAAAGGAGATGAAAGATGCTTAATTCACACACACACTGTCAGAGACCCATTACCAAGCTGTCACCCTCACCAGCCAGGCCAGTAGGCTTTCCCAGAGCCCTCCTGTCTGTGGGCACATAAATCTGCTCCCAGCTTCATGTCAATACCTGAGCAACCAGCTGGATGAGTTGTTTAAGAGGAGAAGGTAGATTGAGAAAGAGTTGAAAGAATAATCTGGACAGAAAATCAACACTTTGAGTCTTTGCAATTTAACAAAATTTAATTTGTTCTCCTCAAGTTGCAACTTTTCTGACCCTAGCCCTGAAATAGTATTTAAGAACTTATCCAAAGTCACAGCAGGGCTTCCCTGGTGGCTCAGATAGTAAAGAATCCGCCTGCCAATGCAAAAGACATGATTCCATCCCTGGGTTGGGAAGATTCCCCAGAGAAGGAAATGGGAATCCACTCCAGCATTCCCAGATTCTGGGAAATCCCATGGATAGAGGAGCCTGGTGGGCTATAGTCCATGGAGTCACAAAAGGGTCAGACACAACTTAGTGACTAAACAACAGCAACAACCAGAGTTGCACCAGCTCTGATGACTGAATTTGGAATTCTTGGGCAGGTACTTAACCTCTCTGATTCCCAGGTTCTTCATCTATATACCAGGGACGTGTATTCAAATGAGAACAGTATTTTTCTCAAAGAGTCCTAGTGAAGATTATGCATTGTGCAAGATGTGTGAATGATAGAAATAGGATGTTTCATAAATGTTATTCTTTTCTCCATGGCATTTATGAGAACAGGTTATTTTCACATGTATGACCCATAGCACTTAAGGAGTTCAGGAGAAGGAAAAAGGTAGAGAAAATGTGTACTATGTGATAATAATTGGGCTTTGTTAACTACCTAATTATCCCTACTTCTGAATGAATGTAAGCACAATGCGCTTGCATACTCAGAAACCAAAGCATGTGCCCAATAAAACCAGCACACGAAGGAATTACAAAATTTTACACAAATGAGGTAGCCCTTCAAATCACATGTGAGCTGTCAAAGTGGACAGCACACAACAAGAAAGCCACAGAGCCCCTCCAGGACTGCATTCTCTGGTAAGTGAATGCCTTTTAATTCCAGCTGTTATTGCTAAAAGCATGTTTAAAAGTGGGGGACAAAAAAACAACTCTAAGGGAAGGATGTTTGCATGATGAGAAAGGTTGTCCAGGCAGCACTCAGCTGTGAATTCCTGTTTCCCCAGAAATCCTTTCACCCACAGAGGCTGCACAGAACGAATTTGCATTCAAGGAGAGCCGCCCCCCAGCATCTCCCAAATTGGCCAGATGGGCATTCACAGGGAATGCAAATTTACGATAAAAGCTCTAGAAAATCATTTGAGTTCTACAATGGGCATGTATTTCTTTTGTAATCAGAAGACAATAGATCTCATAAAAAGAAATAAAGAAAGCCAAATTGATTAAGGCTATACAATTGAGGCAGAAGTCTGTGTAGATTAAAGCCTGATTTTTACAAACAGTTGTGGACAGAGAGACAGAGTACACAACCATCCTTCCATACGTTCTGATGCAGGCGAGCAACCAGCACAGCGTTGACCAGCAGGGGCTGGCAAGGCACATGGGTAAGAATGGGCTTTCCACAAACCACAAAACTAAACAGGAGACAAATGAAGATGTTTGGATCCAGAATAAAACCACCTTACCATTGTTATTATATCTAGAAGACAGGGGAGATTGGTAGTCATCAACAGAACTGCACTAAAGGGACAACACCCATAAACCAAAATATCCTCTAGGTCCTCCCCTTGGCAAGGTCACTTTCCTCATTTGTAGTTTGTCCTCTAGATCAATTTCACCTTTCTGCCAAGTTGCATGATCTCAGCCTGCTGCCTTTTTGTATTTTCTTAAGAATCTTCAAAGGAACGAAGGACCTTTAGATGGGATATTTCCATTTATCATCAACCTCTCTTCCCTGTTCCATCCTCTGTTCACTCCTCCACTTCACTGTCCACTGTCACTCTCCTGGCCCTCGTTAGTGCCATATGCTGGGTGCACCTCAATCTACCAGGTTGCCAACCTGGATGTTCTTCCAGCCATGGCCACTGCCAGTTGCCTCTGAAAGGCTAGTCTCTGCTCTGCTCTGTACTATTGGTGATGACCTGCCACGTTTCAAGACCACTGATGCTCCTGACACTATGCCCAGTCTACTTATCCTTGACTTCCAAAAGCCCTCAGGGCCTGACCCACCAGGCACTGGTCCTGAGCTTTACTCTCACAACTGCACTGCTTGCCTGTCTCACCAGCCACTATTGGTTCCTTACTGGCTTAGAGGAACCAACTTTCCTCTTTCCTCGCTCCTCACTTGCAGAGGTGTTCCCAAAAGTGAGCTGCTTGGGCTCCCATCACACAGTGCTTTCAGTTGCATCACACATTCTTCTTGCAGGAGTGTCTTCTACAGAGATTCTACAGGGACAAAGATGGACAAATAAAGCCAGCGGATGCTAAAGAAGCCCACAGTCCAGTGGAACAGATAGTCACACAAATGACAACGTTACAAGATCAGTTCCATTGTAGCACAAACAACGTTGACACACACATACTTAGAATAAATGCATAAATAAAAAAATAAACAAAACCTCTGTGCCATCCTTCAATATTCACTTGAGATCCAGTTTATAAGCAAATCCTATCTCGTCAGCCTCTATTCTTATCCAGGTCACCATCAGCTCCCAACTGGTCCTCGGGTTCAGCCTTGGCCCCTGTAACGTATCCTCAACACGGCAGCTGGAGCAGCCCCACCCAAACGCGAGTCAGGTCCTGTCACTGCTCTGCTGAGTTCTCCAATGCTCCCACCTCACACACCCTCCCTCTGACCCTTATGTGACCAGGTGCCCTGGGCTGCTTCTTTTTAACTTCATTTCCTGTTGCTCAGCTTTCACTCACCTACCAGGTCAGCTACAGCCTTGGCATGGGCTGCTTCCTTTTCTGGATGCTATTAACGGATGACTGCCCAGGTACTTCTCTCCCTCTCTTTAGGTCTTTGGTTAGAAAATCTGCTCTGATCACATTATCTAAAATATCCCAGTCTCCCCAGATATTTACTACTATCTACATTAAGTATTTGTCTTGTTTACTGTCTGTCTCTCCTATTAGAATGCAAGCCCGATAAGAGCAAGGGTTTTTCTCAGTTTTTTCACTATGTGTACCCAAGCGCTTGGTAAACAATCATTGAGTGAATGAGGAAAGAGGAGGAGGAGCTATTGCACATGGTTCTTGAAGAATGAAGAAATGAAAGGGTGTTGATACTCACATGGCTATATATTACATCTGGTTGTTCTCCATGGAAAAAGGCCCAGAGGCCGCATCAACCACCCTGGTCAATTTTCCACAATCTGGAATCTGACCCTCAGTCTTTTAAGTCAGAAACCCAATTTGCACCTTCTTAAAGGAATCAGGCTCAGGGCAATCAAATTAAAAAAGCAGAAAAACACATTTACTTTCTTACAGTTAAAATAAAACTGTTATTTGGGTGAGAAAAAGCTATGAACATATATAGTCAGAACATTTACTTCCCCTGGGAAGAGCACTTGAAAAATCAACAATAATCAGAAGGCGGCTTGATAATAATTAAATGAAATCAAGGAAAGTGAGAAGAAACAAATGTGTAATTGCCATCAGGCTTAGAAGTTTTGATGTACAAGTGGCTATTAGAATTTCTGTGGTTTCAAGTGACAGAAAACCCAAACCAACTGGCTTAAGCAAAAAAAGGGATTTATTGTTTCATACAACTGAAAAATCCAGGAGAACTGACCTCAGGCAGGACTTAACGCAAGAGCTCAAAGGGATTCAGTTTCTCTCCCAACGTCTCTTCTCTCTCCTTTCTCTTGGTTGACTCCTTTCTCAGACAAATTCCTTCCACATAGTAGCAAAGTGGCTGCCTCAGCTCCAGCCTCAAATGTACAACTCCAAAACTAGGTAAGGACACAGCCTCTTTTCTAGGAGTTCTGTAAAAGCCTGAGATTCATATACTGTGATCAGGGAAATGAAGTATATTGACTGGCCTAGGTTTATCCCATGCTCTATGCCTTGATGTGGGGGTAGGACCATACCTAAAATATGTGGCCTTAGAATGAGGGATGGTGAATCTCAAACACTAATTGAGAAACAAACACTGTTAACGAAAATGAAATCAGCAAATACTATGAGGAAAATTTTTAAATTTCCCCTGCAGCCTACTTACTATTGTATGCTCTTGTCAGTGGTGTGGGGATGCTCACGGTTGGCTGGATATGCCTTCTCACCTAGTCTTCACATTACACATGCCTTTGTCACAGGCCCAGATGTTTACTGGCCAAGACTCCCCCTTCTGTGGTCAGTGCATAGAAGTACACGCCTTTTCCTGGGGCTCCAGCGCTAGCCAACCCTAGCTAACACATTCAGTCAGTTACCACCAAGGGCTGCTGGTTGGGAACTCTTTCATTCTCTCTTCTACAGATGACTTTGCATACCTATGTTCCAATCCAAGGTAACTCAAGTTCTTTATGGAAAGAGCACATTTGTACCCCATGGGTAACTGGGGGGCATAGTCTAAGTCAGCTTTTGCAGACACTTTGTTTCAAAGTATTAAGTTCCACCTTAATTTTAAATACAGATTTTGTATCCTATTCTATGGTATTTTACTTGCTTTCCTGTAAAAATAAAACCTCCAGGAATATGTATCATGCCCACCCTCTGAGCTCCAGTCACCTGAGTCATTTTACAGACTTGGATGAAATATCATCCTGTGAAACACACAATCTGGCTCCCAAATGTAGACCAAAATGTAGGAGAAACAATGAGTGCGATCTGGGCTGTTTGGGGTATGAGGTTCATGTGGGACATGCAGGTGAACCTGTCTAGTAGACAGCCGGAGATACGGGCAGGTGACTCAGGAGAGAGGCGAGGATGGAGATAGAAGATCCGGTAGCATCAACATGATGGGATGGTAGAGCCAAGGTGGTGGGTGGGACTGCCAATGGGCCATGAAGAGAAAAGAGAAGGGCCAGCAGCCCACACAGTTGAATGATGGAGAAGGAAATGGGACCAGGCAGGTAGAATTGGGAATATCTGCCAAAAGGCAAAGAAAATCTCAAAGACTCCAAGAAGTTGCCCAAGAGAAGCAATCACGCTTTCACATAGGGTAGTTTGAGGTTTCTGGAGCCAGTGCAAAGCACCCCTCGATGCGGAGGCTGTCCTAACAAACCAGGATTGATGGCCTGCTCCACACAGAACTGGCAGTACTAACTTACTTCGGTCACCATGGGGCTCTCTGCTGGCAAGGCTACTTGGCATCCCCTCAGATCTTCAGTGATGCAGCCCTCCACAGAGGGGCCACCTAAGCCAGCACAGGTGGACAGAGCCCCGTATGGGAGGCAGGTCCTTGAGGGTCCTCTCTGCTGGCTTCACACCATTTGTCATCTGCTCCTCACTTGCCCAGGCTTCCCTGATGGCCCAGAGAATCCACTTGCCAATGCAGGAGACATGAGTTCCATCCCTAGGTCAGGAAGATCCCCTGAAGGAGGAAATGGCAACCCACTCCAGTATCCTTGTCTGAAAAATTCCACGGACAGAGGAGCCAGGTAGGCTGCAGTCCATGGGGTCGCAAACAGTCAGACACCACTGAGCAACTAAACAACAACCTCACTTGCCCTGATTGGGAGCCCAGAAAGGAGGAAGGGGAAGTCAGAATAGACTGCTGTCTGCACGACAGTTCGCTAGAGGGCTTGAGCTGTCTCTTTAAGGATCTCTATCTGCTTGCGAATTGCTGGACTGGACAGGTGACCTAAGGCTACTTTAATTCTTAGATCCTCTCCAGAGGTGACAGTCACCAGAGTGTGTATAATAGAATCTTTTGCTAACAAGGCTTCAAACTTTCCTGGTGACAGAGCTTTGCATCTTTAGAGGAGGAAGAACATGGATTCTACTCACGCCAGGAGCCGGCCCCATATCAGAGACATCACAAGCAGTGCCTGGCTTCATCTCCAGAATGACCCCACACGACAGGCACTGTTATGATCTCGGTTTTACAGATAAGGAAACGGAGCTCAAAGCACTAGTCAGGGGAGAGGCACGTCAGACAGCATTTTTCAGTTGTCACGAACAACTTTAAAGTTGACAAAGCTCTTCAGCATAGAATATTTTCTTTTGACTTCAGAGCTTCACACTGCCTGCAAGAATTAACCCATTTTACAAATGAGAAAACTGAGACGATGAGAGTTTAAGTGATTTGTCCGAGATCCAAAGGTTGAGCCACCAGACCTCTGAATGCAGCATTCTTTTCACAACGCTTTCTATGCATTCCAGGAGAAAGCCAGGAAGGTACAGTTAGGCAATTTTCCCATAGTTGACAAACAACTTCCTAAACCAGAGAGCTTCTTTCTTGAAAGACTTAGCAGGAGATCTCAGAATCTGCCCAGAGTGAACTCTGAAGTAGAAGTTACAAGGGGGCAGGAGGAAAGAGTTCTCTGGGTTTAATGACGACTCTGTGACCTCCCTTCTTCATCAGCCACCTGGACCTCTGGGTATGGGGCCCCGGCAAGGTTGCCATCGCAGCTTCTTGCTGTCCTTAAAAATCAAGCTTCATGAGCCTGGCTCCCAGCAACACCTCTGTTCCCATCCTCACAGACCCCTCTCCACCAGCCCGCCATTCACCAACTAGCCACAGAACACCTGCAAGTCCCATGGACTTTTCACTGTATTCTCATTTAACTTGTCTTTTTTTTTAAAAAAAATTAATTTTGGCTGGGTTGGATCTTTGGTGCTGCAAGTGGGCTTTCTCTAGTTGCAGCAACTGGGAGCTACTCTTTGTTCTGGCTCACAGGCTCTAGAGTGTGGGCTCAGTAGTTGCAGCACACGGGCTTCGTTGCCCCGTGGCATGTGAAATCTTCCCTGACCAGGGATTGAACCTGTGTCCCCTGCATTGACAGGTGGATTCCTAACCATTAGACCACCAGGGAGGCCCTTAACTTACTTTTATTGCATGCCTCAAGCTCAGATGTCCTGCTTTCCCAGCAGGAGTGTAAGGGACCTTGTCTTTCCCCTCTCTATAACCCCACATGAGACCACACTTAGAGGATGTATTTTTTTTTAATTGATCTAGCCAAAAGCCAAATTATTATTATTTTTTTTTACTGTAGTATCCATTCCTCACCAAAAATACTCTTTTTGCTGTTAAAATGAGTTGCAATAACTTGTCAGGGGGAGATGCTGGCAGTCTCCTTATGATTCACTTGGTTGCGGAAGTCTCCTTTTCATGCAGGTTTCTTGGAATCATTCCACTGGCTGGTCATCAATTTTCAGCTGCCTTGCTTCTTCTGGCTAAGAATTGGCCATTGGAGAAGAAAAAGCGGGGTGGTTAGTACCTTAGCAAGATCTTTAGCTGACAGTTTGGAATAACAACAGCAATAATGATATGAACTATTTGTATCATAATTTTTCATTTTTTGAAATAGCTGTTGGATTTAGGGGCTGGAAGTGTCCTTGAGACTAAGCCCAATTCTCTCATCTACAGATGAAGCTGCGAGCACCTAAAATCCTGAGTGACCCTCACAACTCTCCTCATGGGTCAACCAGCCCCCATTTCACAGATAAGGAAACCGAGACCCAGGCAGTGACTTGTCCCAAGTGACTCGGCTGACTCAAGCAGAGCTGGGCCCTGTCTTCCAGTTTCCCAGCCCATAATCTAGCACTTTCCCCTCAAGTGAAGACTCTCTTAACCAAGGAACCACTGGAATTGGTACTAAAGAACCTGGGTCATCCGTGACATTGTCTCTGACCTTAAGTAAGTAAGTAAGTGTTAGTTGCTCAGTCATGCCCGACTCTTTGAGACCCCATGGACTGCAGCCCACCAGGCTCCTCTGTCCACGAGATTTTCCAGGCAAGGATACTGGAGTGGGTTGCTATTTCCTTCTCCAGAGGATCTTCCCAACCCAGGGATCGAACCCGGGTCTCCTGCACTGCAGATTCTTTACCGACTGAGCTACAAGGGAAGTCTGGCTCTGAACTTGGCTGCTGAAATGGTGCTTCCAAAGGCCTCCCTGCTCCAAGAGCTTATCTCTGCTGCACTCCCAACCCACTCCCCTTCCCAGTCCACCTTGAGCCATGAAGTGTGAAAACCCTGAATACCTCCATCATCTGTTAAGAGGCAACTCAGAGCTGAGGGCTGAATAGTTTCCTGTCACTTTAATTAACGACAAGGCCGCGTCTGCAGCTCCCTACAGCAGCAATTCCCATACATCAGAAGACGTTTTAACTCTGAATCTCTATGCGGCTGTGCTCGGCCCTATCTGGCTGGAGGAGGTGGTGAGGATCAGGATGTGGACCCAGCTAGGTCTCCAGAGACAGCTGCTCCTCAGCAGGACAGTGAGGGCGCCCCCTGGTAGAAAGGCTCAAAGTGCTTACTGCCCCTGGGGCACAAAGGGAGAGCCAGTGAAAGACCAAGAAGGTTAGACTTCAAGGACGATTCCCCAGCCTCTTCTCAGCCAAGTCGGTGTTGATGGCTGCTTCTCACGTGGCCCCACACTGTAGCTGAAGACCAGGGTGATTCTGCAGCAAGTGTTTATGTCACGGAATCAAGACAAACCCATGGGGTGGGGCGGTTTCAGGGGGGCGGGGCTTCCCTGGTGGCTCAGTGGTAAAGAATCCACCTACCAATGCAGGAGACATGGGTTCAATCCCTGGTCTGGGAAGATCCCACATGCCGCGGGGCAACTAAGCTCATGCACCACAACTACTGAAGCCAACACTCTAGAGCCAGCGCTCTGCAACAAGAGAAGCCACCACAATGAGAAGCCCTCGCACCGCAACGAAGAGTAGCCCCCGTTCACTGCAACTAGAGAAAGCCCATGCACCACAATGAAGACCCAGAGCAGCCAAAAATAGAATAAATAAATAAATAAAAATAATACTTAAGAAAAAAAGACCAACTCAAGGAACTCACATCTCATTGAGAATTCAAGACATAAAACTCTGCTCCTGGTTTTGCCTGCCTGACATGCATTTCCCTGTCTTCTCTCATAGAGCCCCAGTTTTCCTCAAGGCCCCCCTCACTCAGTCTGTGCCGTTCCCCTCCCACATAGGATAACCTTAGGGAGGGGTCTCCAACCTAGACCACGCAAGAAGCGCCTAGAGGGTCCTTTAAAATCCAGAGAAATGATCTTCTGCCTCTCTAGAAAGCCTTTCTTGACCCTCAGAAGCAGGTGTCCACCTTCCCTTGGAACAGCTTCATGTCCATCTCCGACTTCTTTGTACTGCAACTGCATGCCTCTGTGTCAGTCTTCCCCTCCAGACTCTGGGCTTTTAAGAGCTGAGGGTGTCTTTCAGCTTTTTTAGATCAGCAGGATGGTGCCTGGCACATGGTAGGTGTTCAATAAATGCTGGATAAAGAGTGAGAGTCAAGACTCACACCCAAACTGTAAATAATCATGTAAGTACCAGGTGGGCAGATCTGATCCTACAGTCTTGTAGATATCTTATCAACCCTGAGTGCTACAAATCACAATACACAGAGGCATAACAGTTTTGCATTTATTGGTGAGGTGAGATAAACCCCATCTGACAAGTCCCCATACTCATATACCAGCCAGATGGTGCACGATAAATAAGCAGCTCTGGCGTACACCACAGCGACCCCAGGCTCAGGCGGTATCTGGTAGTAAGAGGCTGGGTAAGAGAGCTTTCACTGCTGGATTGGGATGGGGCTGGGGGAATGGAACTTGCAGAGGAAGAGGGTTACACATCTCCCCTAACTTTTCTTAGTTTCTTGTTTAGAAAAACAAAATACATGCCTGAGGCAATTGAAGAGCGCCAGGCTATGCAGAGGGGCTTTCTTGACGGCTCAGCAGGTAAAGAATCCACTTACCAGTGCAGGAGACACAGGAGATGTGGGTTCGATCCCTGGGTCGGGAAGATTCCCTGGAGCAGGGCATGGCAACCCACTCCAGTATTCTTGCCTGGAGAATCCCATGGACAGAAGAGCCTGGTGAGTTACTATCCAAAAGGTCGCAAAGAGTCAGACCCGACTGAGTGACTAAGCATGCGTGCAGGCTACGTGGAGCTGATGCTGAAAAACAAAATACTTACCTATAAGAAACAATTAACACTAAAATAAATTCAGAGTAATCCAGGGCATTTCTGCCCTTGTAAAATGCATGAACTCAATCAATAAACATTCTTCCTCCACCGCTTAGGAGCCCCAGGACAACCTTGCCTCAATGGAAGAATTTCACCTTGAGTGAAAAGGAGGCAAACTCAGCCATGTTCTCAAGCCAATTCCAACTGAGATGCAGTTTTTCTCCTCCTTTTCTGTCCCCCCTCTAGTTTAGGGGAACTAGTACATGGGCTGGCTCCCCAGGTTAGAATTCAGAGGAAACTAAAGAGTTGTTTTTCCATTGCCCCTCCATATTCCTCTAAATCCACTTTCTGTTGCCCCCAAGCCAAAAGCAGTTATCTTGGGATGGAAGGAAATTATTTCAGTGTTAATATGATTTGTATCTAGCATATCCAGGCACCCTACTAATAATCATCATATTCCTGCCCTTCAGTTCTTTTCAAAATGACGGTCTATTGATCCAGCCATCTCCCAGGTTTTGAAGTTCGTGGAAAAGGACGTCTCCACCGTACTGTTCATTCTCATTGTTCCTCATGCTGCAGGGGTGGAGTGTTGACTTTCATATTTCATGTACTTTTTCAGCTCCTTCAAATGAGGACCAATCACCAAGGATCTTTTGATGCCTACGAGGCACAATTCCAAGCCCGGAGCTGGCCCTCAGAGATTGCTGAGCAGAACAGATCTGTGTACACCTGTCTCTCCCACCCTCCACTGAGATTGTGCCCTTTAAATTAAGTGTTAGCATGGTGGCTTCTCCCTGCAGAGGTAGGCAGAAGGACATCTTGCATTCTTGATGTCTCTTCTGTTTCGTTTGAGCCTTATAACCATCCCTTGAGGCTGGGTGAGAACAAAAGTAGTTTGGAGCAACTCACCAGAGCTGGGATTGGGCGCTGGGTGTTCTGGCTCCAGGCCAACTGCTCTTTCCTCTCTCTCTTATCCTCATACCCCTCTCAGGCAGCATCCCATTTCAGGCAGCATGGCCCCACCAGGACTTACATGGCATCTTGGCCATGCCGTTCATGTGCTGTGGGACCTTGAACAGGTTTTATCTAAGCCTCAGTTTTTTTGTTTTTTTTTTAATCATTTTTTTAAAAAAGATTTATTTATTTATTTGGCTGCACTGGGTCTTAGTTGTGGCTTGTATGATCTTCAATCTTAGTTGCAGCATGTGGGATCTTTAGCATGCCAACTCTTAGTCACAGTTTGTGGGATCTAATTCCCCAACCAGGGATGAACCTGGGCCCCCTGCATTGGGAGTGTGGAGTCTTAGCCACTGGACCACTAGGGATGTTCTTCATCCAATAACAAGAGCTAAGAAGACTCCAGTCAGCATTGCTCAGAGCCAGTGCACGAGTTAAACGAGATGAAGCTTCTAACTCAGTCTTTATCCCTGAGTTGGTGCCCAATCGTTCTCACTGTGAGTATTGTTGATCTTATTGCTATTTGGCTGAAACTGTTGTATGATTATTTCTGAGCCAAAACAAATCATTCAGCAGGTAGGTTTCCCTCTGTCTTGGTCTTGATGGCATCATCATTCCTGTATCTACCTTCCTTTCTTATTTTAACAACTAAAGAACCTGTCCTTTCAGCTTAGAGGATTTGGCTTCCCCGGTGGATCAGCTGGTAAAGAATCCACCCACAATACGGGAGAACTGGCTTTGATCCTTGGGTTGGGAAAATCCCCTGGATAAAGGAAAGGCTACCCACTCCAGTATTCTGGCCTGGAGAATTCCATGGACCGTATAGTCCATGGAGTCACAAAGAGTCAGACACGACTGGGCAACTTTCACTTTCACTTTTTAACCAAGTTTCTAAGATATTTAGAAAGCTTCTAAATAAGAGAGAATCCTTAGAGACATAGTGAAGAGAAGGGTTTAGACCAGACACTACTCTGATGAGGAGGCCAGGCCTCTGATCGACCAACTCGTCCCTCATCTCCCCTCGTGGAGTAGAAACTTCACTGAAGACACTGTGTCGGGCCAGCCCCTGGGTCCTGACATGGCACTGCCCTGCTGTTCTCCATCCCCTCCCCATCCATCTGGTACCAAGTCCTAGTAATTCTGCCCCATGACGCATTGGGCTCTCAGGTCACACTCACTGCCACCACCTCAGACCATGTACCTCTTACTCAGACAATTAACTAGCCACTAACTGGTCCTTTTGCCTTCAGGTTCCTAAGGGACCCAGCATTCTAGACCAGATTGACCTTCCTGGAGCTTGGCTCCACTGATGAGTCTTCTTAGCTGACTCCCACTTTATAAAGCAAACTTGGAAGTCCCACGCACACACCATGCAGAATCTAGCTGCACCCTGCCTCAAGCTACTGTCCTATGTAATGGGTCCACTAACACTTCCAAAACACTCATCCAAGGGGAAGACACGCAGGTGCTTTGAAAAATGAGTGTTCCCAGGCCTGAGTCAAACTTACTGAGACTTACTGGGGGTGGATCTCAGGAATCTGTATTTATAAAAAGTTTCAGGCTACTGAAACACTGCCAGGTGTAGGAACCACAGCCCTACACAGCCACCTGGGAGATCTGTGCCCAGCCCCCCACATTCATCACACACCCCCACTCTCTCTGCCACCCAGGATCTGCCTGCTGAATTCTCTCCATCCTTCAAAGCCCACGTCCAATACCCACTCGTCCAGGAGGTTTCTCCACATTCCTTCAGCCAGAAGTCTGCTCCCCCTTCTCTGAACACTCATCACATCTTGCCCTCCCTCTCTGCCATCTTCTAGTCATTCCTTAAAGTCAGCCTCCATCGCCTCATCTCCTGGCCCTGAGTCAACTGCTCTCTGGGTCCTCTCCATCTATTTGTGGATAATAATATATATGTCATAGGATTATTTTAAGGATTAATGAATTATCCATGTAGAGTATTTCAAACTGTCCCAAGAAATGTTAGCTCTTATAATCATCACTGCCATCACGTCATCTTCATTCATGTTTTTATGGTTATTTGTATGCCTGCGTTTCCTCACCTGAGTTCCTGTTGAAAGCAAGAATATCTCCTATTCATCTTCCTCCCCTCTGTGGCACTTGGCACAGTGCCGTCCACCTACAGGACATGCATAACCTCTGCATGGATGGATGACAGACTCTGATGCAGCTAATTGCATCCCGGCCACTCTGTTTTCTCCCCATCCATCCCTACTACCGAAATTCACCCTCAAAGAACTAATCACTATCAGAATTTGTAATTGTATGTTTATTTTTTGCAATTATTTATCATCTGACATTTTCACTAGGTTCTAAGTTCCTTGAGGCAGGGGTTTTATTTTAAATTAATTAATTAGCAAATCCTAATTAATCCAAAAGTGATTCATAAACCTACCAATGGACCTTTTTTTAAAAAAAGTTCTCTTGATTATACTAATGTAATAGATTGGGTTATGAATATTACAGCAGTTACAGTAAGTGTGTCCTGCTAGTAGCGTAGTGTTAATCACTCCGTCACGTCTGACTCTTTGCGGCCCCACGGACTGTAGCCAGCCAGGCTCCTCTGTCCATGGGATTTCCCAGGCAAGAATACTGGAGTGGGTGGCCATTTCCTTCTCCAGAGATAATGAAATGGTCCTATTAGTAGATAGAACTATTCAGTGACCACATAGAGTCTAGATCAATGAGCAGTTAACTGGGTTATCGACTGAGGTATAAGGTAGGCATTCAGAGCATGGGCTCTGCAGACAGGTGGGCTAGTTTGGGACACACTCTCTTCTTACCTGTGTGACTATAAACAAGGGAGTGGCCTTACTCTTCTCATCTCTAAGATGGAGATAAGAGGAGCTCAACCTCAAAGGGTTACCAGGCCTATGAAATGCTTACTCAGGAAGTTAGTTATTTAATGAAGATAGTAGTTCTGGCTTCCAAATAACATCAGACTAGCCTAACTATATTTTTAGGGGTTAGATCATGTGCTTCAGTTTTCTTATCTATGAAGTAGTACACCAGAGTTCTTATTTTAGTATTAAAATGATGAGCTGTTTACAAGGGAAATTTAGGGCCCATCCACGTACATCCTAGCCCCTAACCAGAAATACACTCACTTTATAGAAAAGTCACTGAAGGTTTTACCTCCTTAAGGAAAGTTTAAGCTGGTTTAAATTTTTCCTCATGGAAAAACTAAAATAAAGAATTCTAGGACAGAACTAAGAAGGGAATGGATCAATTCAACTACACTCACCTGCCTCTCCTTCCACCTGCTTCCCCAGAACTTTGACGACAAACACAAAACATCAGTGTGACCCTAATAAAACCCAGAGCTCTACACAATCAGTCTATGGAAAGAGTCACATGCAAAATCACAGCGTGCAGGGCCCACACGTAACTAAAAGGGAATTGCTCATCTTCACTTGTATCTCGCAAAGTACAGTCCGCCTTCTGTGTCCGTGGGTTTCAGACCTGAAATTTTGATCCAAGCTTGGTTGATCCGGGAGTTGACTGTGGCTTGGATCATGAACTCCTTATTGCCAAATTCAGACTGAAATTGAAGAAAGTGGAGAAAACCACTAGACCATTCAGGTATGACCTAAATCAAATCCTTTATGACTACACAGTGGAAGTGAGAAATAGATTTAAGGGACTAGATTTGATAGACAAAGTGCCTGATGAACTATGGATGGAGGTTCGTGACATTGTACAGGAGACAGGAATCAAGACCATCCCCATGGAACAGAAATGCAAAAAAGCAAAATGGCTGTCTGAGGAGGCCTTACAAATAGCTGTGAAAAGACGGGAAGTGAAAAGCAAAGGAGAAAAGGAAAGATATACCCATTTGAACACAGAGTTCCAAAGAATAGCAAGCAGAGATAAGAAAGCCTTCCTCAGCGATCAATGCAAAGAAATAGAGGAAAACAATAGAATGGGAAAGACTAGAGATCTCTTCAAGAAAATTAGAGATACCAAGGGAATACTTCATGAAAAGATGGGCTCAATAAAGGACAGAAATGGTATGGATCTAACAGAAGCAGAAGATATTAAGAAGAGGTGGCAAGAATACACAGAAGAACTGTACAAAAAAGAACTTCACAACCCAGATAATCACGATGGTGTGATCACTCACCTAGAGCCAGACATCCTGGAATGTGAAGTCAGGTGGGCCTTAGGAAGCATCACTACGAGCAAAGCTAGTGGAGGTGATGGAATTCCAGTTGAGCTATTTCAAATCCTGAAAGATGACACTGTGAAAGTGCTGCACTCAATATGCCAGCAAATCTGGAAAACTCAGCAGTGGCCACAGGACTGGAAAATGTCAGTTTTCATTCCAATCCCAAAGAAAGGCAATGCCAAAGAATTCTCAAACTACTGCACAATTGCACTCATCTCACACGCTAGTAAAGTAAAGCTCAAAATTCTCCAAGCCAGGCTTCAGCAATACGTGAACCGTGAACTTCCGGATGTTCAAGCTGGTTTTAGAAAAGGCAGAGGAACCAGAGATCAAATTAGTAACATCCGCTGGATCATCGAAAAAGCAAGAGATTTCCAGAAAAACATCTACCTCTGCTTTATTGACTATGCCAAAGCCTTTGACTACGTGGATCACAATAAAGTGTGGAAAATTCTGAAAGAGATAGGAATACCAGACCACTTGACCTGCCTCTTGAGAAACCTGTATGCAGGTCAGGAAGCAACAGTTAGAACTGGACATGGAACAACAGACTGGTTCCAAATAGGAAAAGGAGTACATCAAGGCTGTATATTGTCACCCTGCTTATTTAACTTATATTCAGAGTACATCATGAGAAACGCTGAGCTGGAGGAAGCACAAGCTGGAATCAAGATTGCTGGGAGAAATATCAATAACCTCAGATATGCAGATGACTCCACCCTTATGGCAGAAAGTGAAGAAGAACTAAAGAGCCTTTTGACGAAAGTGAAAGAGGAGAGTAAAAAAGTTGGCTTAAAGCTCAACATTCAGAAAACTAAGATCATGGCATCTGGTTCCACCACTTCATGGCAGAGAGATGGGCAAACAGTGGAAACAGTGGCTGACTTTATTTTTCTGGGCTCCAAAATCACTGCAGATGGTGATTGCAGCCATGAAATTAAAAGATGCTTACTCCTTGGAAGGAAAGTTATGACCAACCTAGATAGCATATTAAAAAGCAGAGACATTACTTTGCCAACAAAGGTCCGTTTAGTCAAGGCTATGGTTTTTCCAGTGGTCATGTATGGATGTGAGAGTCGGACTATAAAGGAAGCTGAGCGCTGAAGAATTGATGCTTTTGAACTGTGGTGTTGGAGAAGACTCTTGAGAGTCCCTTGGACAGCAAGGAGATCCAACCAGTCCATCCTAAAGGAGATCAGTCCTGGGTGTTCATTGGAAGAACTGATGTTGAAGCTGAAACTCCAATACTTTGGCCACCTCATGCGAAGAGCTGGTCATTTGAAAAGACCCTGATGCTGGGAAAGATTGAGGGCAGGAGGAGAAGGGGACGACAGAGGATGAGATGGTTGGATGGCATCATCGACTTGATGGACACAGGTTTGGGTGGACTCTGGGAGTTGGTGATGGACAGGGAGGCCTGGCGTGCTGTGGTTCATGGGGTCACAAAGAGTTGGACATGACTGAGCGACTGAACTGAACTGAACTTGGTTGATCCATGGCTGTGACTCATGAGGTCACATGGGGGTGGCTGTATTCACTGTAGTCCACCGTTTTATAGAAGGGACATGGGCATCTATGGATTTGTGGGCTCCTCAAATCAATCCCCCAGGAATCCTGAGGGACGACCGTCTATTAAAAGTGATTCGTTTCATAACTCACCACAACACGCCTCAGGAACACTTCCTCTCTGCCTGACGAGATGTTGTTTGGAAATACTTCAGACCCCCAATTCTTCCTCAAGCCCCTCACGCAGATCTTTCTCTTCCTGCCTCCCTACTTACTTCTCTACTGATTGACCCAATCCCTTTACCTTCACTACCACCTTCAATGCTTTCCACCTATCCACCCCTCTCTTCCCACATCACAAAAGCATTATTAAAAGGCTCTCTTGTAAATGTAGATGTCTTAGAGATTTTTTTTGAACAAAAGTTTTGAGGAACCAGTGTTCCTTTCTTCGTTAGGAATTTTAGGTGGGTCCCTAAAATTTTGTTGAGGAATGTGCAAAGGTAACAGAAAGCAAATTTAGTGGAGGCTAACTTTTGACTGTGATTTGCAATCAATTATTTCAGTTAAGTTTAGGTTCATTGGTCCAGGGCTGCAGCCACAATCTTAGAAATAGAGATGTTGACAAGATTTGTTAATACATGAGTTTTAGGTACTAGTTAGTATTCTTTGGGGCTTCCCCAAAGAATGGTTGCTCAGTGGTAAAAGAATCTGCCTGCCAATGCAGGAGACACAAGAGACATGGGTTCAATCCCTGGGTTGGGAAGATCCCTTGGAGGAGGAAATGGCAACCCATTCCAGTATTCTTGCCTGGAGATTCCTGTGGACAGAAGAGCCTGGTGGGCTGCAGTCCATGGGGTTGCAAAAGAGTCAGACGCTATTGAAGTGACTAAGGAATAACAACATTATTAAAAGGATAATGACCCATTATCTCTCTGCACTAATTTTTCCAAGTATAAAAATAATATGTGTTCATAACAGAATATTTATAAATATATGGAGAATAAAATTTAAATGATCCATTAAAAATTAAATAAATAAAGCCTATGTTCATCTTATAGAGGCTACTGGTAGCAATAAAAAAAAAACACAATATGTAGCAAAGAGTCAAACCATATTGGCCTCTCTCATTTACTGACGGCGTCTTCAACTCAATCACTAATCTCACTGAACTTCATTTATCTTGTGTATGAAAATAAATATAAACATACCAGGTCTTTCAACTTCTCAAGGTTGTTGTGAGGCCAGAATAAAAAAAAAAATTTTTTTTAATTAAAATAAAAGACAAAAAACACCTTGAGAATCACTAAATCTGTGGTCCAGGCAAAAATGAAAGCCAATCATGGGCATTATCGTCTCCTAACTGGTTCTTCCTCCTCCTTACATCCCTGACTTACCAAATCTTCGTACTTCTCCTCTCTCCCAGGTAAGTAAAAGTGTTCTTTCTCAGCTACCACTACAGGGCTGGATAAAATGCACCCTGATGGATGTGTAAATACCAGTGGTGTCATTCTTTTAAACTGTGAATTCCTAGTTAGACTGTGCCCATCCCGATTTTGTGTGTGTGTGAATTTGTGTACAGTATCCATCCTAGGACCGCAGCGTGAGGGCATGTAGTCAATGCAACCAGGAACAGCAGTGATGGGCTCACTCAGAGACGACTCCCTGGATTTGTGAGACCTGAAAGTGCCTCACTCTTCACTTTTTCTTTTCTTCAATTAGACATCAAGCTGGAGGCAAAGTTCTCCCTACTTGAAAGTAAGGAATCATTACTCCAGTGCAACGTGACTAGCTAGAGCTCTTGACCAAAATCTGTAACTGTGAAAGATTTCTACTCAAATTTCTGTTAAAATTTTGAAGAAAAATATATGCAGAAGAACAGAGGAGTGCCTGGAGGAGTGAGGAGCTGAGGCAGAAAGGAAAGATGTGAACCAAAGAGGAAAGGAAAGATGTGAACCAAAGAGGAGAAGCTCCGGATGTCCTGAGGCTGGAGGCAGGCCAGGCCACAGGGCTGTCAGGGAGGGGCGGGATCTTCACTCTCTCAGGGGTTTGTGCTCAAAAAACAAGCTCCTGGCTCCACTGCTTTTTCACCTTTCCAGTGACAAACTACTCAATGAGAGAGATGGAGCTTTTCCTAGGTAACTACTCAATGAGAGAGATGGAGCTTTTCCTAGGTGCGACCAGCAAACTGCCTTCCAGGGCACTGCAGCCTGTTACTAATAGCACTGGCTATCATTCGGGGCTCTCACCATGTGCCAGGATGCTGTGGGAAGTGCTTCTAAAGCCCTCAAGGCAGGTACGGGGCTGGATGGTGGTGGTGGTTTAGTCGCTAAATCGTGTCTGACTCTCGCGACCCCGTGGACTGTAGCCTGCCAGGCTCCTCTGTCCATGGAATTCTCCAGACAAGAATACTGGAGTGGGTTGCCATTTCCTTCTCCAGGAGATCTTCCTGACCCAGGGATCAAACCCCTGTCTCCTGCATTGCAAGCAAATTCTTTACCGACTGAGCCACCACTGTGGTTCAAATATTTACTTCCTTTCACCAGGGTGGGGGATTATATTTGGGTTGGCCAAAAAGTTCATTCTGATTTGTCTGTAAAAACCCAAACAAACTTTCTGGCCAATCCAGTACTCCTCTCCCGTTCACTGGGACAGGAATCAGTGACAGTCTCACTCTCCTTCTCTCCCTTCCCTTCTCCCTCTCTCTGTCCCCCAGGAGCAGGGGCTGCTCTATCACTCTGGCGCACCGTGAACGTGGCAGGGAGCAGTAGCACTGACGCCAGGCCACGGTGAACATGGAACACAGAAAAGAATGAACTTCTGTGGTGATGGTTTAACACAGTGTAACTTAATTTCGCCTTTCTTGGGTGGTGGCTCAGTGGTAAAGAATTCACCTGCAATGCAGGAGACATGGGTTCAATCCCTGGGTCAGGAAGATCCTCTGGAGAAGGAAATGGCAACCATTCCAGTATTCTTGCCTGGGAAACCCCATGGACAGAGGAGACTGGTGGGCTCCAGTCTCTGGGGTCGCAGAGAATCAGACATGACTGTGCCTACACATACACACATACCCACCCACCCACGTACACACATACACACACACACACAACTTAGTTTCAGCTGCCATGATCATATGGGAAGGGCTCCAAGAGGGTAACTGCCCAAGATGACATGACCAACAGCGTCCCTCTAACTGCAGAGCCCACAGTCTTCTGGCCCCACTTCCACCCCCCAGCCCTCCTCCAGCCACTTGCCATCCTTTGCCGATTGACCTTGTCTCTCCCTCGCAGCCTGATCCTGGGCAGCAAGGTCCCTCTGGCAACTGCAAAGGAAGCTCCCACTTCCCTTTACCAGGTTCTCCCTCACATCAGCCCTGTTAGCCACCTTCCCATTCCTCAGACATTTTTTTGGGGGGGACTTCCAGGACCATACACCTCTCCCTGCCTCCTCCTGGGCATTTCTCTTTATGCCCCAGGGAGCCTGACTTGGCAGTTACAGCACAGTCTTCAGAATCAGACAGGATCCCAAAGGTCAAATCCAGTCTCTTCCTTTCACCAGCTGTGTTCCTAGGCAAGTGATTCATCTCTCTGAGCCCCTGTTTTTTAAATGGAAGACTGGAATAACAACCCCTCCCTCTCGGGCTGCTGCGAACATCATTAAATGATTTGGCCTGAGTGAAGGAAACAGTCCAACTGCACGGCCACGTGTCGCTTAGTTCACTCGCTTGCCTGAGAGTTGCTCGGTACCACTTGCCCTGCCCTTCTCCCTCTCTGCTTGGTTCATTAAGAGGCTTCTCTAGGCCCATAAGACTCCCTCTGTCAACAAACTGAACACAAAGATCCAGAAACAAGTCAGCTAGATCCATTA
The DNA here is from genome assembly GCF_054371585.1 of Giraffa tippelskirchi. NCBI lineage: Eukaryota > Metazoa > Chordata > Mammalia > Artiodactyla > Giraffidae > Giraffa > Giraffa tippelskirchi. The sequence continues at coordinate 138,166,890 of NC_137281.1, read as the reverse complement.
GCAATTATCCAGCCTTGAAACTCCTCCAGAATCTGACCTCTTCTCATTACCTCCACAGCTTCCACTCTAGTTCAGATCGCCATCACCCCTCACCTGGATCACTGCTTTCGTCTCCTATCTGCTCCCTCCGCCCCCTTCCCTCCACTCAATAGTCTGTCTCCACACAGCACTCCCAGCATGTCACACAGAAGTCACACCAGGCCCTTCCTTGACTCCCAATCTCCCAAAGACCCTCCGGCCCTTCCCTCTGTGCTCGGAGCTGCCACGTTCTATGCTGTGCATGCGTGTGTGCTACGTTGCTCAGTTGTATCCGACTCTCTGAGAGCCAATGGACTGCAGCCTACCAGGCTCCTCTGTCCATGGATCCTTCAGGCAAGAATACTAGAGTGAGTTACCATGCCCTCCTTCAGGGGATCTTCCCGACCTAGGGATCGAACCTGTATCTCTTATATCTACCTGCATTGGCAGGAGGGTTCTTTACCACTAGCATCAACTGGGAAGCCCCATTCTACGCTGCTTCCCCTGCAAATGGACTCCCCACCCCCCAACCTCCCTGTCTGACAAGAGCATCTTTGATTTTCAGTTACTCCTGTTGGAAACTTAGAAATCATCTAGTCATTTTTAACACCCCTGTTCTTCACCCCTGCATACGTCCACACAGCTTTTTCATTCTTTCCAAACACTTCCTAGAGTAACCTCTCTTTTCTATGCTCATGATGGAGCTATAGCTCCCCTTCATTCGGAGATCCTCCTCTGACCCTTGGACAAACCACGTCCCCATTTATGCTCTACTAGCTCCTGACTTTGCACTGCATTGACTGTTAGCAGCTGCACATGTGTGATAGCATTGGATTCCTCTCTCTCTCCCCCACTGACTATAAACTCCACAAGGGCAGCTCTCAATAAATGCCATTAGATGGATGAATTGAGCTACGTTGTTTCTTTGTCCTTGTCCCTACCTATCGTGGAAGCTTCTGGAAGGACAGAGCTGCGTTCGTCACTACTTGTATCATCCTCACTCCCCACCGCCCCCCTCCCACCCCCGCCTCCTCCCAGCCACAGCACTTAGTGCAAAACGAAGAGCACACTACAGCGAAGATTGATCGCCGTGTCCCCTTCGCTTATTCAGATGTTGGGTTTGGGGCAAAAGCAAGCCCTCACTTCCAAGTGACCAGTCAGGCAGCCAGGCCCTGCCAGCCCCAGGAACCCAACAACCACGACCGTCTGTTTCCACAGCGGCCCACCAGGCTGGCAGCGCTTCTCGCCTTTGCCTCCTGATTCTGCAGTAATTAGAAACAGCAGTCCTCGCCACGTCGCGCTCCCCGGAGCACCCGGCTGGATGCGCGGAACACATGTAGCTGCGAGACCACCTGCCGGGAAGAGAATAGAAGAATCATTTGCTGAACATGGCAGGGGCGATGGCTAAGGGGATGAGCCGCTGCATAGCAAATAGCCTCCCCATCTTCCCCAAAGCCCTAAATAATTTCTCCACTTGAAAAAAAAAAAGAGAAAATACACGATTAATTTTTCATGTAGATCATCCCACTTGGAAGCGTAGGGAAGGGCTGCAGCATACTAACAGCCAGACTTGAGCTGCCAAGTCACTGGCTAAGACACAGCCAGGGAGAGGGAAGAAAAAAGAAAACCCACGGCGTCTACTTGTGGTGCGTGGTGCCCAGGGGGAAGGGACAGAAAGGAGGGCTCCCGCTTGCTCTCTCTCGCCTTTTAGGGTCCTGCTTCAGGCCCTGGCGTGGTCCCTTCCACTGTCACTTTTGGTACCATAACACTGTGGGTTAGGTCGTCTTCCTTTTCTACACGAGGAAAGCGAGGCGCGGGGTGATGGGGCCCAGAGGAGGCCCAGCAGGATTCTGAGCCCAGCGCCCACTTGCCTTCCACACACCCACCACCACCGGCCGAGTCCCAGCTGGTATTCAGGGAGCCGCTGGGTGACCATCCGTCCAACAGTGTGGCAGGCTCGCCTTCATTGCCTCCACGTGGTCCAATTCAGATTTCTCTGTCCACGCGTTAACTGTTTATCACCAGCTTGAGCCCTGACCAACGCTAAGCAGAGTGGAGAGGAGCAGAGACAGCAACTTGGATTCCCCTTCTGAGCATCCCTGAATCCGATTAGGGTCCTTCCAATGTAAAATCTGGGCTTCCCAGATAGCTCAGTGGTAAAGAATCTGCTTGCAATGCAGGAGATGCAGGTTCGATCCCTGGGTTGGGAAGATCCCCTGGAGGAGGTCATGGCAACCCACTCCAGTATTCTTGCCTGGAGAATTCCACGGACAGAGGAGCCTGGCGGGCTACGGTCCATGGGGTCACACAGAGTCAGAAATGACTGAAGTGACTTAACACACACAGCAACATAAAACCCGGAGCCTGGCGGGCTACCGTCCACGTGTCACAGAGAGTCAGACACAACTGAGTGACTGAGCACGCGAGTACTTCCACCTTCGAAGAGAGAAAGTTGCATCAAATCCCTAATCCTCCACCACGTGCCTTGTAACTATCCATCAACCTCCTTCTCCTATGACCCAGGTGCTTTTCCAGCTGTTGCCAGTGTGTGCTGGGACTTTTGAGCAAGTGAGTTTGTGCGCAACTCCCTCAAAACTGTCTTGGTTTCCCACAGCCCTTGGGCTCTCCCAGACATAAGCCCCTGTTGGTTTTCAAGGCCAGATATCGGGCTCCCTGGGCTGGGGAGCCCAATGTGGGGCTCAGACCTCTCGCTCCTCATGGGAAACCTCCATGACTGTGATATCCCTCCTGTTTGTGGGTGGCTACACTGAGGCTATGGGTTCTGGCTAGATTGTGTCTGTCCCTCCTAGCCATCCTGGTGTGACCTTTTCTCTGTATCTTTAGTTGAAAAAATCTGTTCTGTTCTGCTAATTTTCAGGTTGTTCTCAGAAAGATTTGTTCAATATGTAGATGCAGTTTTGGTGTGTCCATGGGAGGAGACAAGCTCAGGATGCTCTACTCCGCCATCTTCATCTGGACCTTATTTCTGTTTCTTAAGCACAGTAAGCCTGTGACCTTCTCAAGACCTCTGCACGTACCTGATGCTTAAAACGTCTTTCCCCAAGGTCTCCACTCTTTCTCGTCATTCGGATCTCAGCTCAAATGCCACTCGCCTCCCAAGAGAGTCCTTCCCTGACCTCCTTATCTAATGGCTGTGCCTGTCACCAACCCCAGTCACATTTTATCCCATCATCCAATTGTCATTTCTTCACAGAGATTATCTGGTTTTATCTTGTCAGTTTATGGGCTTACTTAGTTATTTTCAATCTACTCTCCACAGACATAAGCCTCATGACAGCAAAGACCTTATTTGTCTTACTTACCCTGATACCCCCTATGCCCAGAGCAAAGCCTGATATATCACAGATACTAATAAATATTGACAGAAGGAATACATCTATGAATAAATCAATTCTGAACCTAGTTTCCCATGAATGGTAGAGTCAGAAGTTTCTCTTTGCTTTGGATAGTGCCATTGGTGATCCTTTCTAATCTTGTACCACTTGCTCCAGCTTGCCAACAAGATATTTTCAGCTTCTGCTGTACTATTAGCTTCTCAGTCCCTCTTCTCAGATAAAGCGTATGTCTTTATTTTTTTAAAAAGCCTTATATCAGGCATTTTTCCTCTATTGCCCTGGCTTTGTTTTACCCAATTGCCAGTAGTAGATTTCTTCACTTACGATTTTAAACATCACAAAACATTTATGAAGATCAAAGCCAAGCTAGCCTTTTCTCCCTTTAGTCCTGTGCAATCACACACATTCTCCATTCCTACAGTTTATTGTCTAATTTTATTATCACCCAAGGATGCAAGATGATTTATTTGTTAACAAAGGTTCAGATTATTCAAATACTCCTTTATCTGCTCTGGAATAGCCATTCTTTTTCTATTGCCTTAATTGTGTATTATTAGACATCTTGGTTTTGTTTTATGATATGTGGCCTTGCTGCTGCTGCTGCTGCTGCTAAGTCGCTTCAGTAGTGTCCAACTCTGTGCGACCCCACAGACGGCAGCCCACCAGGCTCGCCCGTCCCTGGGATTCTCCAGGCAAGAGTACTGGAGTGAGGTGCCATTGCCTTCTCTGATATGTGGCCTTAGGATATACTAATGAGTTTAGACATTCTCACACATATTTTAATAAAAGTCATTTAAACTCATAACTTGTCTACGAGCTAAGAAAACATCATGGATTACTCTCTTGGGAAGAAAAACTGAATTAAGTGAGTTTTTCCTGCATCCTGATATGAAGACAACCCAAGCTGTTGAATGTCCTCTTTTTGCTTATCTTTCCATACTGACCCAATCCTATCACCCTTCAAGAGAAAGGAGAAACCCCCTCAAATATCAAATTTTGAGCAGCACAGCAGCCTGAAGTGTCCAGGCACCCTCAGAAAGGATTTTGCAAAATCTTGCCGATTACAAACATTAATTGGTCTCTAGTCTTCACAGCACACAGAAGAGAAAAGCAGTCTAAGGAATTACACTGCCCCAGTTTCACTGTAGCTTGCTTTCCTTAGCTGTTTTGTTTTGTTTTTCAGTTTGGTTTCTGTGGGTTTGTTTAACATTTCCCCTCTGTGAGCCACAAGTTGCTGAATAATCCATCTGCAAAATTAGGGGACTAAGCTAAGGTCGGATTTTCTATTTGAAAGAAAATAGTCTCCCACCAGAATCATGAAGGTCTCCCAGGGCCTTCTGTTGGGCTCCCTTTATGCATCTCCAGAAACTGTCTTGTTCTATGACTTCCTCTTCATCCCCTGTGTGTGTGTGTGTGTGTGTTAGTCACTTAGTCATGTCTGACTCTCTGGAACCCCATGGACTGTAGCCCACCAGCTTCCTCCCTGTCCATGGAATTTTCCAGGCAAGAATACTGGAGTGGGTTGCCATTCCCTTCTCCAAAGAATCTTCCCAACCCAGGGATCAAACCCAAGTCTCTTGCATTACAGGCAGATTCTTTACCATCTGAGCCACTGTACCTCTCTATAGCTGACAGATGTGGCTGTGTGAGTCTTAATCCAGAGAGCCTGGGATCTCTGAGACCTCACTGAGATGCAGAAATGGATGAATGCCCTGAGCAGCCACCTCACTTCAGTAGAGAAGACCTGAAGCAGCTTAGTCTGACCTGAAATTAATTCCTCTTTTTAATGAATTGCCCAAGGGACTTCCTTTCCCAATTTTCCTTCTGGTTTTATAGCTTTCTTTAGAGTCCCTGCCCTTCATTGTTCTCTCCATCCCTCCTGGGTCTGGCACTGGGGAAATTGTTTCTTCTTGGGCTGGACCCTCACGGTTTACGGTCATCGGTACTGAAACTTCCCTGCGGCTCCTGAGTTCCCCACTCATTTTCTTCCCAACAGGAAGCAGCGGGTTTAAAGTGGTTGCATTGTCTTCTTTCCAAGTCATAAAATTTTGTTCCCTGTGATTTAAGAACCTCTCATAAGCTGCATGGGTCTCCCAATGGACAACAGTGGTTAAATCCCAGCAAGCATCCTGGTATTAGATTCTGGGTTTATGATGACGTGTGACCCCAGCAACCAAGCCATCACCAGCTGGCATTGGCAAAATTTTCAAAGCACTTTAAAAATCTAGCTCTCCCTACACACCAATGAAGTGTTGATTAATATGGCTAACTTTAATGTAGTCAATTAAGGCCATAAAATCTATAAAGGTCTGTGTAGCTGACCCAGGCCCCTTCATTTAGCCCAAAGACAGATCATTTTTGCTGTATTGCAAGCCCTGCAGGAGGAAACAAGAAAAGCTTTATTCTCTGTGTCCTTGAGCTATTTGGAGGCTGTTCCCTTTGCTTTTCTCCTTCCAACTCCTCCCACTTAGCCCCACACTCCCTAGAATATAGAGAATGGAAAGCATAACTTTCCTAACATTAAAGAAAAATGTAGATATGGATGCATTATTTTTTGTTTGGAAAGAGCCCTTCCTCAGTGAACACAAAGCCTTTTACAAAACAGCCATTTCCTGGACTTCCCTGGTGGTCCAGTGGTTAAGACTCTTCACTTCCAATGGAGGGGGACACAGGTTCTATTCCTGGTCTGGAAAATGAGATCCCACTTGCCGTGTGGCCAAAAATACAAACACAATAAACCCTACCATTTCCTAACATGGAGGAGGAGAAGAACTTGTATAAAGATGGTAGAACTCAGATACAGCTAGAGATAAGATGGTCCAAGGTCTCACATTTGGGAGTCAGGGGTAGAATAAGAAAAGGTTGTTGGACTTGCCCAGAACTCCATGGTGTGGGGCACAAGCTATAGTGATGTCGGTCTCTGAACACCCACTGCAGAGTAGGCAGCGGTTGGGGGTCACCGAGAGCTGGCCTCAGATCCTTCTCTTTGCATTTTCTCAGGACTCTTAGGGCTGATGGGGCCTTTTCCAGGTCCAGGTCCACACTGTCAGTTTCCAAGGATTAGTCAGAAGCTCCTGTGTGTTGAATGAACTGCCAAGTCATCACTCAGCCTTGGCTCGCAACACTGAAGTCATAATTATCCCAACACAGGTGACCACTGGGGGCCCAAACTAGGATGCTTGACATTTACAGATAGCAATAGTGTGATTGCTTATGTAAATTATATCATAAAATGCAAAGGAATTTAATTATTTTCTGTTGCTTTGGCTGCAACACAAAATGATTTTTAACAAAATTTTTAAGAAGGATTTTTTTCATGTTGAGTCCTGAGAGATTTTCTTTTTGGAGTAGCTATCCATTCTTAAACAGTTAAAAGAAAATCTATGTAAATACAACCTTATATTCATAATTAAGTAGAGTAAAATGTTAATTTTAAAAGCTGCCTGTTTAGTGTGTTTAAGCAGTGTGTGGTGCTGTACGCGAAATAGCTTCTGTGCTTCATTTTGTTAAAACTTTTCATCATGATACTATAGTGAACCATGTAAGGTGAAGGTAGTCTGGGGAGTAGCCCAAATCCAGGCTTCGGAGTCAGTCTCCAGGGGTCCAATCCCATTTCTGCCACTTATCAGTTTAGGGACCCTGAGCATTAAAGTGGCCAAAATGGGACTGGACCCCTGGAGACTGACTCCAAAGAGGACCCTGCCTCTCTGAACCTCAGCTTTGTCTTATGTAGAATGACAATAATCCTCCTCTAATCTATAGAGTGGAAGCTTCAATAAATAAATTGTGTGAATCTCTTAGTCCCATTCCTGCCACATAATAAGCACTTGAGAAACAGAATGCGACAAATTTCAGATATGTCCATGCAAATCATGATGGAGGTGGGGTGCGGGGGAGGAAGAATCTGGAAGGGGAAGAATCACTCGCTATGCTAGGCTGCTGCAGTGGGAGGAGGGTTATTTCACTTACAAAATGTGGACAATGCCAGAGAAAGATGGGTATTGACTTAGAAGAAAGTACCATTCAGCAGCTTTAGAGGGACAGGGAGCCAGATTCTTCGAAGGACATAAGCACACGACCTAAGGAGAGGACTCTGTTGTGCAAAAGTGAGAGAGAGAAGGAAAATGTGAACAGTTGCTCAGACCACTGTCGCCCTTCACTGGTACCACTGGCATGTTATCTAAAGCAAAAATATTTGGGGACAGGCTTTTCCACTTAGGGCCACAGGCCCCTCTGTCCTCTGGAGCTCATCCTGGAAGCCTGCCACCTGCATCAGGTCACCCTGTCTCATATGGCTGGAGCTGGATGTCAGAGGATTTTCCGGAATGGAACAGCATCTGTCGCCCCCTCGTCTATAATTGAGGCAGGGCAATGCACTCTGGAAAACTGAGGTGCTTGTAGGATGTTCAGACATCACTGGTTTGAGCAGGTCATGGAATGCTCAGTTTCCATGAGACGGGACCATATGGCTCAAAGGTGCCTTGATTGCTCAGTTCTTACTCCAAAAAGACATAACTGGCCTTGACCAGAAACAACCGTTTGCATTTCCTTCCACAATATGAACAACTTTGGCAGTGGGACCAGAATGTTGGAAGTTCATCAGCCAAGGACATCAGCCAAGCTCATTAGCCAAGGACATCTTGACTGAGGCAAAGCCCTGTGTTCTTCCCCCTTAGAAAGCAAGGGACTCTCCGGGGGCATGTGGATGGTTTAACGGATCCACGACATAAACTAGTCTTGGTCCTTAAGGGCACCCTTGTGTTAGGTTCAGCAGATGAACCTGTCTTCTTGGCAGGAACAGTAGCCCAGGAACCAAGTCTGTTACGTGGAAGACTCCACCTGTGTTTTAATTTTCCCACCTAGCATGAGGATAACCCTAGCATACACTTCCTAGGATTATCTCGAGAATGAGCTGGTATATCTGATGTGCTTAGAACAGTGTCTAGCATACCCAATGTGTCAATAAATAAGTTTCACTCAATAGATAGCTCTCAATAAATTTCAGTGATAATGACAATGAAGAAGGACAGGAGGGGAAGGAAGGATAGGTGATTCAATGTCAACTAAATCCAAATCCCCCCAGAGAATTCTCTTAGAATTTAGTAAGACAAAAATTGATTTCCAAGAGAAATCAATAAGAATCTAAAAATTTTGTCCTTGTGTTTAGGATTCTCAAAGTTAAATTTGAATCCTCAGTTAGCATCATGTTAACACTCATGATTAGAATGTTTGCTTTGTTCTTTCTTTGGTCTTGGTTTTCTATTTTATTAGTCTCATCTTTTATGCCCTTGATTGTAAGCTATCTGGAATTCCTGTTGGAAGAGGTGAGTTATAAAAGATAAAATAAAAATAAAGAGAAGACACTCCATAAAAGCTTGCTGAATTTATCGAATTGTTGAATCTTTCCACATAAACCAGATTGTTTCTGAAAAAACAAGGAAGCACAAGAGAGAGCGATAACAGAAAAACATAATTCTTATTTTCTTGTTTATGTATCAAAATTCTACCTATGAGAGCAATCCCATTTCTCTTATTTCCTGTTGCCATAGTGCAAATCCCCTCTTCCTTTTGAGAGGGTCTGAGAATCTGTGTGAGGGCAGATGCTTCAAGAGGCTGATAATACCAGTTACCATCAGTCACACACCATCTGTTCACCTCTGCCTCGAGGCATGTGCCGTTTCTTGTGGGAGTGGGCAAATTCAACAACTAATTCCAGGTTCATCTTTTATCATCATTTCACCACTGCCCTACCCTGCCTCATGGAGAAAAGAAGAAAAGAAAAGAAGGGAATGGAAAGGAAAGGAAAAGAGAAGAAAAGAGAAGCACACCTGCATCCTCAAAGATCAAAGAGATCTCATTTGGAGCCATTCTTGAGGTTGCTATGGTGATGGACAATTCTGACCATCAGGGTGCAGAAGTCACTGGTGCTGAGGAAAGCACTGAGTTGCAGAGTTATGGACACACAGGTGCAGAGAGAGCACCAGAGGGCCTCCCCATTTGAGAAAATGACTGGCTTGTTCAGCCCACTCTCCATACTTCCGCAAAGCCTTTCTGATGGAGAGCCAGCCTCTCCACATTCAGGTGGAACATTACCTGACCCTCCTCACAACTCTCAGTATTCTCTGGGGCTCTGGTGGAGTCCTTTTTCCATCACGCTCCAATGGGCCCTCCAATGAACAATTTGAAGGCGTGAGCAATTGCCTCTGAGGCGTCTGAGTTCAGATAATTCAAAGAGGAGCCCAATTTCCCCTCTGCTGTGTCCCTAGGGGACATTCTTCCCTACTGCACCCCCAAAGCTGTAAGCTTCTGAGTCTGTTTCACACCAGGACTGGCTTTCACCTGTTTGGAGAGTGACAAAGAGTATTTCAGGCAGACATGTTTCAATGTCTAACCATTCAGAGAATATCCTCCCCCAAAGTTTTTCTCCACTTTTTTTTTCTCACGCAGTCTTCTTTGCACGTCTCTGTCCCCTATACAACTGTGTGCTGTTCTCATTTAGAGAAATGTTTGTTAATTCCATTAGATAAAGTTCACCTGGCCTAAAAACTGAGCTGACTGGTTTGTGCTAACTAAAGTGAACTGGCAAAAACAGCAGGGAAACATAACAGAGGACAAGAATGTCTCAGATCCAAGGCTGTGGGTCTCCATGGAAAACTGAAAAGCGGGAGAACCAACACACAGTCCCAGCCACGTTCTCCAACTGGTGCTCCTACAAAGTTAAGAAGGCTAAAGTCTCTTTTTTCCCAGTCTCCTTTGAATGTAGGATTGGTGTGTGCCATCATTCTGGCCAATAATCTCTGTAGAAACTTCTAGAAGGTGACTGTTTTCCCCAGTTAAAAAAAAAAAGTACCACCTTTCTGTTCCTCCTGCCTTCCTACCCTCCTTTCTTGCGTGGAGGTATGATGGCTTGAGTAGCCACGTGACAACCATGAGAGAAGTGCCAAGAGGTCCCTACGGTCTTAGCCCTGGCACCATCAAACCTCTAAACAACACTAGCAAGGGCCTATTTCCAGATTTCTTGTTGGAGAGAAAAATAATCCCCATTTTTTAAAACCATCACAGTCAGATTTTTCTTTTACTGGCAGCTGAATGCTTTCCTCAGTGATATAGACCCTCTCATTTTCACGTTCTGACTCTTTCTCAAAATGTGTAGGGAGAGGCAGAGGCCAAGGCCAGTGAAAGGCTACTTCTTGGAAAATTTAAACTCAGTTACCTCATTCAAATCATTTGACAGTGCCCGCTGGTATTCTGTGCATCATTTCTGTTGTTTATAAAAGTTGATCAGGTTAGGGTTTTCTGAGAGCTTCAGAAATTCTGCTGTTCGCTATGACAAATGGAGTAGTTTCCCAATTTCTTCTGACCAAACCATTTCAAAATGGAGGAGGGGAAGGGGGATGGGACAGGCTGCCCAGCAGAATGATAAAGCAGCTTAGCCCTATAATTTTCTGCAGGTGTAGATGAAAGGCCCCTTCAGTAAGAAAAATTCCTAAAGGGCACAATAATGAAGAGAGAAATGGGATCTTAATTTCCTTTTTCCTTTTTATATAATAAGCCTCAATCCTCAGAACTCAATCTTGGGTCCCTTTGAGAAATTTTCCACAAAGAAGAAAATGGAACAAGGATAAATCTAACCCCCAAGGATGACAATGAAAGATATACAAGACATTTTTCCAAACCACTTTGATTGCATTATATTCTCCAGTGACGTTGGCCAATGTTTTGATCTCTTCATTCCCTGGAGCTGTAGTTCATTAGAAGGTAGAGGTAATTTCCTCCAAAGCGGCAAAGGAAACGGGATCCGAGCACTTCCTACTTCCCCAACATTGCCTCTCCACCACATCCCCAGACTATGCAAGAACAAAGTGAATCACACTCTGATCCCCCAGGTTCCTCATCACTTTCATGCTTCTTCAAAACTCTTTTTCAGTTTTCTTCAAGGGACATTTTTCTCTTTGAAGTTGTATGGGTTCATCTGGAATTTTTTTTTTTTCTTTGCAAATTTGCCACCCCATATCTGATCCAAGGTTCTGAGAGAAACCAAGGAAGTCACAGACCACCTACCTAAACCTTTTTCTTTGTCCCCATCTCAGACCTAGAGGAAAATCTTTTCATACATTATATCAGGCCCCCACCCTGAGCTTTAAATAAAGAAGCAAAGAAGACTTGCTGGCTTTGGACCTAAAGAGATGGAAAGTCTGGAAGATGGGCCATTTGGACAATTCTTCATAGGGGATCTTCATATGCAATTCTTCATGCAGGGTGGGGACTGCTATCAGAGTGACTTCTCCTTTTGCAGAGCCTCTCGATAAAGGAAAAATCTGACACAAGATACACAGGTCTTATGACCTAGTCATGAAAGGAAAAGATAACACTTCAAATGACTTAACAATAGATATTCATCTATTTCTTTGTTCAGTAAAATATCTTGAATGATTAGTGCCTTCATGTGTCAGACACTAGGAATAATAAGCAAGGTACAGCCCTCAGGTAGCTCACAATAGGATGGAAGATGGAGGAAGAGACACATCACAATATGGTGTGATAAGCATGTAGAGATGAACATACAGGAGGAGTATATAGGCTTCAACAGTGCTGAGTCAAGGCAACTAACCCAAAGTGGAGAGGGACACAGTTCTGATGCAAGGGGCACTGAGCTAGGACTGTGGTCCTGGAGTGGGAAAGGATGCTCAGGATGTGTGGGTGAGGGGCTCTTTCATTTCCCAGGAGCTGCGTGGGGTCAGAGTCCACACCTGCCAACACTAGAGCTTTCTATTACCTACACTCCAGAAAACTGGACTTTCTCTTCATTTAGACCAAGCTACCTACAGTAGGAGCAAAGCCCATCTACATCAAGTTTCTGTGTGTCTTCACTCTGCCACTTTCTAATTATCCTAGGGAGTACCTCTCTGCAGTGCCAGCCTGGGCAACTGTAAGGTTTAAGAAAGACATGTAGGCAGGGTGGTGAATAATACTAGTTACGTCTGCCATGTCTTTAATGGCAGAATAGCCAATTTCCCTTGTATTGATGTGTCACACATTATTGAACCAGTTCCCCAGTTGTTGGACATTCACTTTGTTTATGGTTAACGATGCTGTGATGAACATCCATTAAAGGAATTTTAAGCAATAGTTTAAGTGAGATAAAAAATTACCCATTTTAAAGGTCTTTATATTTCATCAGTCTTTAAAAATCCACCTTAAGGTCAATATAATTTATACAAAAATGAGCAGTGAACTCCATCTCTGTCCTGTGGATCAGAGATTTGACTTTGTCTCACTGTCCTGCACAAGCTAATGGTTTGATTGTTCATTATAGGAACTTCTCAAAGACCATCAGCTCTTCAATAAACAACATCAAGGGACTTCCCTAATGGTCTAGTGGTTAAGAATCTGCTGTGCAGGGGGGATGGGTTTGATCCCTGGTTGGGGAACTAAGATCCCATATGTCTGCATGCCACAGCTAAGACCCAACACAGCCAGATAAATAAATAAATATTTTTTAAAATAAATAAAGAATGTCAATAGTCAGAGAGTGCCCTGACATTATTCTTGCTGTTTTTACCCACCCTGGATGGTTGTGGTGTGGTTCTGACCCAATCCCAATTAAGTGTCATCTCCCTCCCCATCCTCCACTGAAAGACCTACCTTAAACTAAACTTCATTCTCATTAAGTTCTGACTTTACTTCCCCTTTCTGAGACATTGCCAAAGATTTTCAAGACAGTGGCCTCCTTCACAGTGGTAAACAATAAACTCAGCTGTGTCTTAGCAGCAGGCTGTGTTGGTGATATTTGGGGAGCCAACTTTTGACGGGGAACATCTTATGACATTTTGCATTGTGATGTCCTCAAGCTTCCCGTTGGAAAGGTTGTACTAGTTGGTACTCCCAGCAAAACTGCACAGTCATACCCATTTCCCGTCTCTCACACATAGCAGTTTCTTCACTGTCTTTTATAGTTGCTAATTTAAGAGGCTAAAGAGCCAAATTCTCATTTCTATTTGCATTTCTTTACTATTTGGTTAGCTTTGAAGTCAGTCTTGTCCCACTTACCACAGCTCTGACCATAGCTCTGTAAATCTTGGCTCTGTGCCTTAGAACCCACTTCTGTGAAGTGGGGTGTGTTAGTCTGAGTTCTCTAGAGAAATAGAACCCACAAGACATATGTTTTTCAGAGATACATATATTTTTCAAAGAAAGAAAAATAGAAAGATTGATTGATTTCCTATGAAGAATTGGCTCATACAATCACGGAGGTTGAGAAGTTTCAAGATCTGCAGTCAGCAAGCTGGAGACACAGGAAAGTCAGTGGTGTAAGGTCCAGTCTGGGTCTAAGTCCAAAGGCAGGAGAAAATGGATGCCCCAGCTCAAAGACTGTTAAGTAGATAGAGAGAATTCCTTCTTACTCAGCCTTTATTCTATTCAGTCCTTCAGTTGATTAAGTGAGGCCCACCAACACTGGGGAGGGCAATCTGCTTTGCTCAGTCTACCAATTCAAATGTTAACATCATTCAGAAACAGTCTTATCGACATATCAGAAATAATGCTAACCAACTATCCAGGTATCACTGGTCCAGTCAAGTTGACATAAAATTAACCATCATGTGGGAGTCATAATAGTCTCTATTAAAGAGAGGGTTGCTGTGAGAATTAAATAACACAGGCAAAGAGCTTAGAATGCTGCCTGGCACATAGTAGGCACACAATAAAATATTTATGAAATTTATCTGGGAAAGTCACTTGGTATCAGAGGAAGAAGATTCTATTGCAAATGTTGAGTTTAGCTTTAAATTCTTGAAAGATTTTTATTTCATCATTTTCGAATTGCTTTAACGGCATTCGTATTTCACAATGGCATGATTAATCTACCAATTCTACACCTTTGCTTAGAGGGTGAACGTGGCTTAATCACAGGAGGTCAGTGTCTGAGTGGAAGGTGAGGTGCTCCCCAGCAGCCTGGCTGAGCCCGGAGGTTCTATCCCACTGAGAAATGGAGAATTGTATGATGAGCCCTGTTGATTTACCAGCCAATTGTTCTAGTTAAAAACTCAAATAGCAATTTTCTTCTAAATGCAAATCATAAGCCCATTCACTCCATGAATTAATTTGAATGACAATACCGCAGCGAAGAATTGCGAACTCTGCTTTTTCATCCCAGGCTAGACCTCTATTTCTTAAAGAAAAAGCAAGGAGGAAGGGGAGGAATGAAGAGGGTCAAGCCAGGCAGGATCCTTGATGATGATTTCATGACACTCAGCTCCCAGAAATTACAATAAAGGGACATAAAATAATGGCACCAATTTCTTCAAAATGGCACTGTATTCCTTCAGGGATGGTTGGAGACTTTGAGGTGTTCGTATGCATAGTCTTTGAACTAGAAAAGATACTTGAGATCTCAGCCCTCCCTCTGTTGAAAACCATCCTGTGACTCCCAGTCCCCCTGCGCCAGAATTGAAATTCAAAGTGAAAAAGGTTTCTAACCATCCCTGCATCCAGCCCTGCTCCCACCCTGCCCACCGCCCCCCCCAGAGGAAGCCCCACAGGAGTCACATTCCCAGCCACCTCAGAAGCACGTGGCCTGGGGGACCTGTGGGAGGCTGCGGGTATTCTGACACTCTTTCTGCTCTGTGACACCCTCCAGGTGACACCCACCTACATTCTAAGAAAGAAGGAGGCCATCTCAGATATTCTACAGAAGACAAGAATTTTAAGTGACGCAACTCCAGGCATCTTATTATCATTTTACTTGTTAATTAATGGATTCAAGAATTTCTCATTACTAAGCCCTGGCCTCATTCTCCCATTTCAGAGCTCAGACTAAGCTGAGTCATGGGGGAGAGCCTCCAGCATTTATTTTGAATAACAAGACTGTTCAATGAGGGAAAGGAGAAAATTAGAGACCACAAGATGGTGAGGGGAAGTTCTGGAGGCAGAAGTTTGGGCATTTGTGAAGTTAAGAGAATTTGTGGGCATTTAGCAATTTGCCAGCTTTCACCCCAACTCCTACCCCCTCTTCCTCCTTCCCTAGGAAGTCAGGGTCTCCAAGACCACCCCATGTTCAGTGTTTTCTGGGAAGACTCATGTGGTTCATGGCTGAGGTTTGTTACAGTGGAAAGATACAAGGTAAAATCAAGAAAAGGCACAAGCTTCCAAAAACCGTTTCTTGGGAGTCATGCAGGACACAGTTCCTCCAGCAGCAAATCATGACAACTCGTATGGTTCAGTGCCACCCAGGCAAGCTCGATAGACACTCAGGGCCCCAGTTTTACTGGGGGACTGGTCATGTAGGCACACTCTGCCTACCATGGCTACAAATACCAGACTCCCAGAAGGAAAGCAGTTGTTGAGTGTGAACCCCATTGTTTGCACAGATGGACGCAGCAAGCCTCTCTCATCAGGCAGGGTGGTAGGAACCCTCCTGAGAGTCAAGTTCCCAGTGTCAGGCTTACGAGCAGTCCTTTCAAAAGACAATAGTCTCAGATCTGCTCTGTGTCCCCTGTGCTACTATACCCACCAAGAGGCCCACTCAGGGGGCTGAGGCCACTGCAGGACCTCTCGGAAAAGAACAGACAAATCTGCTCACATACATTCACTTCAAGTGACCTTCTCTTCCTGGGATGTCAGAGCTTCTCACAAGATCTCTTTGCCACACTTCACCTGACCCAGCTTCTCCCCGCTGACCCCACCCTCCATTCCTGGGGGTCAGCCACATTGGCTGGGCGGGTATTGTGGTCTGTCTGGCCTTTGGGAGTGAGTATGGAAGACCTCTGGCCACTCCTCCTCTAGAGAAGGAAGAATTCACTAATCAGAAGATAAGATCCTAACATCTTGGGACATATATAAGGGCTACAGAAATCATAGAGAATGGGGCTGGACACTGCAAGAGCTCTAGCAGGAAGGGCCCTGATTTGAGAGTAAATTACTCTGAAAGTCACACCCGGGAGCATAAGGCAGGGCTGAGAGTCCCTGGTTTGGGTTCAGAGTCTGGCTCTGCTTCTTGCTAACTGTGGGGCCCCAAGCTTCATGTTTGCAAAGTAGGGGGTGATAAGCTCCACTTCATCTTGGGAGGATTAAATGAGCTACTCAGCATAAGTATGTATACATAAGTGCTAGATCTCTTGTGTTTCATTTTTTTTCAGCTCTAAAGGGCTCCAAACCTTTCCTGGTTCTCTCAATAGCTGAATTCCAACATTAAAGACATTAGAAGTCAGCTTTATAGTATAAACAGTAACCTTGCCTCACCCTCCCAGCAAGGATTATTGACCCAGACAAGGTCTGTTTGCTCAGCAGGAAAAGACTCTGAATAGAAAGTCTCCCACAGAAATCCCAGAGCCTCAGAAAGCTGGGCTGAAAGAGAAAAAGTTTAAATAAGTTGAAGGTGAGAGTTGATCATAATCAACAAATATGTATTATAGCTCTAGTCCTGGGGATGGGTACAGCAGGGCTTATAAGAGAAGTAGGGAACAAGAACTGGTGGTCTTTGCCCCTAGGGAATCAGAATTCTATAAAGAAGAGAAGCCTCAAACACTTGGGTGATAAGACAGGTGTACAGAATAGGGTAAAATCAAAAGGTTCATTATAGGGAAAACCGACTCTAGAGTGTGCTTAAGGAGTGGTTAGGAAAGACGTGAGAGGTTGGCTGGATTTGGGGGGCAGGCAGCCTCTAATATGGCCCCAATATCCCCCTACTCCTCCTTGTATACAGACCCTTGGTCTCCCCTTCCTATGTATGCTGGGCTTAATCAGTGATAATAGTCAGTCATGTCTGACTCTCTGCCACCCCACGGACTATAGCTTGCCAGGCTCCTCTGTCCATGGAATTCTCCAAGCAAGACTACTGGAGTGGGTTGTCATTTCCTTCTCCAGGAGATCTTCCAGACCCAGGGATCAAATACTGGTCTCCTGCATTGCTGGCAGATTCTATATCATCTAAGCTACCAGGGAAGCTTACTATTAAGAGACATTTCTAAGTATAAAGACAGGTCAACTTCAAAAGCATCAGCAGATACATGCTTGACTTAATCTTATAATCTATAGACAATACACTAGAATACGTAACAAATCCATACACCTTTTCCAAAGGAATACCCGAGACAGAAGTAGCAATCAAGTTATAAATGACAATCATCAATCAGATAAAATAATTTAGATGAAGCTTGTCTCTCTCGAAGAGATGGGGACCGGCTAAGTGGTCAGGAAGGAAATACAATGTGCTTTTAACTTTGTATGAAAAATAATGTTCAGTTCCATGTTGCTGAATATAGCTCTGTTTTTGCCACATAAATCGTCTACTTCAAGTTACTGTCCAAATGCTTTATTACATCTCTGCTTCTGGCCTTTGTTTGGGCTTAATGACTTGGTTCTAAAAAGCAGAAGTTAATGGGATGCCACTTCTGACATTATGTTATAAAAAGACTGTACCTTCCATCTTGGTCGCTGTCTCACTTGCTCACTTGCCCACAGGGAAACCAGTTGCCATGTTGTAAGATGCCCTAAGGACAGGCTTACATGGCAAGGA
This sequence comes from Giraffa tippelskirchi, assembly GCF_054371585.1. Classification (NCBI taxonomy): domain Eukaryota; kingdom Metazoa; phylum Chordata; class Mammalia; order Artiodactyla; family Giraffidae; genus Giraffa; species Giraffa tippelskirchi. The sequence goes on along the minus strand of NC_137281.1, from coordinate 138,149,001 downwards.
GCTTAAGAAGGCCTCTTGCTAATGACTAACAAGGACCAAACGCTGCCAATGCCCATGTGAGTTAGCTTGGACATGGTCCCATTAGCTGAGATGAAACTTGCAGCCCCGGCTGATGGTTTTCAACCTTATGAAAGGCCTTGAGCCAGAGGTATGTATGTAAGCCCCACCTTGATTTCTGACTTACAGAAACTGAGCTAATAAATGTTTGTTGTTTTAAGCCACTAAGTTTTGAGGGTAATTTGTTGTGCAATAATGGGGAACTCATACAGCTGAGAAACGTGAGTAGGGTGGCAGGGGGTAGTGCCTGTGGCGGCAAAGGAGGTAGGGAGAGAGGGACAGAGACAGGTAGGCAGAGGAGGAATCAATACGAGTGAATTTCAAGTGAACACTTTAGGGAGAAAAACTACTGAAGAGTCTAGCTCCTGGTTAAAAATCTAGGTGTGATTGGGTGAGTTTTTAAACCCAACCATAGGCAAGTTGAAAAGCTTTGCCTGGCAGGCCTAGGGAGAGCTGCCCTCCCCACTGTGGCCTTGGAGCACAGCCTATGTCATCCTAGTCTCTGGAGGGAGCTGCAGTCAAGGACTCAGGCCTCCCCTCCCCCATGCAGGTCATGCTTTTCGCGTATTTATATTCCTAACTCAGAGGCACCTTCCTTTCTAGGTCTCTCCATCTGAGGTCTTGAGCAGAGGTCCTTTTCAGGTGCCTGACTCTGCTGAGACTTCCTTGTAGGGGTAGGAGTGGGGAAGGAAGGGGAAACCAGGTCAGACTCAGGACCCAGTACTTTTCCACTCCTCACCCTTTCCCACTTCCCCAGCCTCAGGATGCACAAAACTGAAGTCTCATATGCTTGGAGCTCCCTCATCAGCTACGCTGATCCACCCGACCCTGGGCTAGTGTGCCCCTCCACAGGGGAAATGGGAGCAGGAGAAGCTGGCATCCAGCTTTAGACCCTTGCTTATTACATTGCAGTAAGTGATTAACAGCATCACTCTTTCAGTTCTGACTTGTTGCTGTAATCAGCTGCTGGGACACCTGGCACAGCTCAATGCTCTCTCCCAGCTCACGTGAGCTCCTGACAACTCGCACAGAGGTATGGAGGGAGCAGTGTTTGTGGCTTAGGTTAGACTCCCGCTGGAGAAAATGAGAGATCAGAGCTTCAGAAAAGCTCAGCCCGTCACTGAAGAAGATGACTCAGAGGAGGGGACCAGAGCTGCTGAACAGAAGTGATGATACCAAGCATGTTCCTCGCCATCCGATTGTCACTTTCAGGAAGTCTCCACTTGTGTTTTAGGACTTTGTCCCCTTAAGGACAGGGCAACATCTGCTCTCGAGGACCCTACTGTCCTGATGACTTTGCTGTGTCAGATATGCTCCATGGACGAGCAGCATGAGCATCACCTGGGAGCTGCTTAGGAATGCAGAGTGCCAGGCTCCACACAGACTTGCTGAATCACGATCTGTGTACTCACAGATTCCTCGGCACATGAAAGTGTGAGCAGCTCTGGTCTAAAACAGGCTGACAGACTCACACAGTGAAAAACAAACAAAAACAAAACTCGAAAATTATTCAGTTAATCAGGGAAAGTTGAGAACTAGGCTCAACTAATTTAATCACTCATTCAATTGTTTACTAAGAAGACATTTATTAAGCACTTGCACTTTCAGCATACAAAGCTGAAAAAAATACAGAGCCTTGTCCCCAAAGAACCTATAGCTGGAAGGAGTGTCAGTCATAAAACCAACCAAAGAAAACTAGGTGTTACAAGTACTATTGTGAGCACAAAAGAGGGGACATTCCACTGCATGAAATGTGTGAAGGATCAAGAGAAGCTTGAATTGGGTCTTGAATATGGATAAGCTTTAACCTGGGCAGGGATAGATATTCTAGGCTCAGGTTCAGGTCGGTCCGTTTACCATATAGTTTGGTGTGGCTAGGGGATGGGAATAGAAGGTGGGTTTGGCAGGAAAAAAAAAAAGACTCTGGAACAGGACACAGGGCACACTTGTGAAAGCCTTATGTACCCATGCTAAGGAGCTTAGACTTTCTCCTGTAGAGATCTGTAGGCCATGTCTTAGGTCACTTTTGCCTGTAACAAAAATAGGTCCATCTAAATGTGGCTTGAATGATGAGGAAATTTAATTTTCTTGTATAATACAAAGTCCAGCAGTAGAAAGCTTCAGGAACTCATCAAGGCATGGCTTTGTGTCAGCTTCCATCCATGATCACATCCAGATCCAGGCGTCATGGCTTCAACGCACAAAATCCAGAACAAGACAAAAAGGAGTTTCTCCCATTTGTGTCTTTTATATTAAGGAGGAACATATTTCTCAGAAACCTTCAGAAGGTCCAGTTGATCAGAACTGGATCATATCCCTGTGCTCTAGTTGCAAGGCTGGGAGGGTGGATATTTGCCCTTTTTGCATCTTTCCCAGGAGGTCAGCTCTGCCAACAAGGGAGAAGCCTGTGGGGGATGACTGAGGAATGGCAACTATTAGCACATGCCAAGGATGGGTGTTGAGCAGGTGAATCATGTGATAAGATGGGCACTTGGAAGATGGCTCTGGTGGCAGCTTGGCAGGAGGACTAGGTGGGGAGATAGGAAAGTTGAAGAGCGGCATTTTCAGAGGCTGAGGTGCTAGATGAGCTGGTGACTTCTGTACAATCCCTGTAATTCCATCTCCACCTGTCAATGAAGAGGCTGGGGAAATTAGGACTATATAACACCCATTGGAATTCATTTAAAACTATCAGTTCAGTTCAGTCGCTCAGTCGTGTCCGATTCTTTGCGACCCCGTGAATTGCAGCACGCCAGGCCTCTCTGTCCATCGCCAACTCCCGGAGTCTACCCAAACCCATGTCCATCGAGTCGGTGATGCCATCCAACCATCTCATCCTCTGTTGTCCCCTTCTCCTCCTGCCCCCAATCCTACCCAGCATTAGGGTCTTTTAAAACTATAATGACAGTTAATACTGAGTAGCTTTAGGTTGGAAGGCTCAAAAAGGCTTCCTCGGGGCAAATTGATGTAAATATTTAAAAGGGTTTATAGAACTGGATCCCCAGAAAGTCTTTCAGCTCAACCTTTCACCAGATGTCATATGTACAAGTTAACTGGAAAAGGTTTTCAAAAGACTAAGATGTAAATGTCTGGGCTTTGAGAGCTTGTTCCTGGTTTGAGGAACAAGATCTACACATGCGTATGGTACGAGATAATGTTCTGATTAAGGATTCTGTGGTTGGAGGGGACTAAAGCCAACAAAAATAAAGGACAGAGGATAGGAGACTGAAACTTTATTCTGGCCAAAGGTAGGAAATAAGTAAAACAGAGCCTATGACACCAGAAATCAACAAGAGCCTAGACCCTTCTTCCCTTCTCCCATTGGATCATGGATCTTACAGCCATGAGTCTGTATTGAAACCATTCTCCCACTTCTTTAAAAACCAAACCAAACCGAAACAAAAACTAGGGTGAAGACTAGTTGCTTACTATTACTAAAAATAGGTGCTCACTATTTCTGCACAAAGCCCAATATGGCCACCTGGATCCAAGTCCATCATCTACTGCCAACAACCACACTTTCGGTATCTGGAACCAGGCCATGTCGCGGGCAGATGACCAGTCTATGAATGGGGCTGCCCAGGGTCAGGTGTCTATCTCGGGGTTTCCCGTTAGCTGTACCTGGGGTTTCCATAAAGGTGGGAGAGAGGGGGCAAGACTGGATGTGTCTAGCAGAGTCGGCCTGGATTCAGCGCATGTCAACAGGGACACCCAGAAGGCCCAAGGCACTGGAACCAGGGGTGGAGGGTATGTGGAGCCGGTGAGGGGACCCTGAGTTGGAAATAGTACTCTCTTTTTCACATCCTCCATGTTTGGTTGATGTCCTTCCAAGATGACAGAGTCAGACCCCAGAACATAAAGAGCATGTAACTCTCCCCAGGTCACAGAGAAGGGGGAGCAGGGTCACTGGGAACCACATTTCTAAGGTCATATTTTCTGAAAATTCAAGTCACTTCACCCTCTGAACCTCATTCCCTCAGCTTGAAAAGCAGAGAATGATTTCTAAGGTTCCTTCCAGCCATGTCATTCCATGACTCTGGGCTCTTTCCTTCGAGAGGGATCAGAAAAATGAAGAAGTGAGGAGAAAGTTTTCCATCATAGAAGGAGGGCATCGTCACTCATCTGAGGCGGTACAACGTTTGGTCAGCATCACCACCTCTCATTTTAGAGAAGAATGTGACACAGGAGAAACTAAGATCTTAACTCTGAAGTGTAATTAAACAAAACAAAAACTAGTGAGCCAGAAGGAAACCTCTGTTCCCTACTGCAGTCTGTTCTGATGATAATGGAAGAAGAGATGCTGGAAAATCATCTGTACACGACAACCTGAAATGATAACCCTCCATGTCACTAGGCAGAAAAAGCTGAGGGCAGTTCCGGGGTCTGGAGCCTGAGAGAACTGAGGGGCTGGGTTGCTCGCGAGTGACTCTGGAGGTTGAGGAAAGCATGAGGACTGGATGGATGGGGTTGCCATGAAATGATAATCAGGAGGGTTCGTGGAGGGGGCAGCTATTACCATGGGCCTTGGAACTTTCACTTGGACTCAACCTCTCATCCTGAGGCAGCCAAGCCCCCTGGTCACTTCCTTTGGAGGAGGTATTGCAACCACTTGACATCCATCAGAGCCCTCAGCCGTTTATGACAAGCACACTGGGACTGTCTCATGTGGGAGCAAATTAGCTTGACCCCTACCTGCAATGTGGGAGACCCGGGTTCGATCCCTGGGTCAGGAAGATCTTCTGGAGAAGGAAATGGCAACCCACTCCAGTACCCTCACCTAGAAAATCCCATGGACGGAGGAGCCTGGTATGCTACAGTCCATGGGGTCACAAAGAGTCGGACATGACTGAGCGACTTCACTTTCCTTTCCTTTTCCTTTAGGAGAAGAGGGAAATATATCACCTTCCTTACACAGGCAAATAGTCAGATGGCCCCTGTTATGAAAAATAACCACACTGTAGAGTTTTTAAGCAGGTAGAGAAAGGCCCTTAAGAAGAGCTGGGAATGAAGCATCGAGATCAGAGCAAGGGTACATGGCACGAAGTTTAATTCCCACTCGCTTTCCACAGGGTTCTGACAAGTACTATTTTCTTGGAATCTGATTTCTCTCCTTTCCTTCTAACCTTTCTTGGACATGTGATTAGCTTAGAAAGAGAGCCAGGGTCTTTTGTGTCATTAAACTGGATTTGGCAGGGAGGTCAGTAGCGCCCTTTTAGGGGATGGGATGCAAAGGGGCAGATTTCTTTCTAAGCATGTGTCCAGGACAGCTTCCTTGGTGGTCTTCGTGGGAAGGATGATAAGGGGGGATGCCAGATCCAGGGATACACTCACCCCCTGCAACCTACGCATGAATGAGCATCAGGAGACACACGGAAAGCAATTCCTCAGACTACAGAGGAGACTGTCCCAGGTGGCCTCGAGGTGGTGCTGTTTCCGTCAGCGCACTCCTGGGCTGGAGACTCTGCTGGTTCCTTGATGCAGTTGTGTCACGTCTCGGGGCGAGAAGAGGGGCTGAGACCCCTTGGTAAGAAATTCTTCCACCCTGATGAATCGAGAAAGGTCACCAGCTGTCAGGATGGGGGTTAGAGTCGTGAGAACAAGAAGAGAACATCCTTCCCAGGCTCACCTCTTCCATGAAAGCTTCTTTGACCACTTCACCCCCAACTTATCTGTCCCTCTTCTGAGCTGCTAATGGAATTATCATCTGAACACTTATGGGCTCACAGAGCTGGGAGAATGCTTTTCAGAGATCATTCAGTGTGTTGGGGGTTGGGATGAGCGCATTCCACAGATGAGGAAACTGAAGCCCAGAAAGATGAAACGACTTACCTAAGGTATACCAGCTAGTTAGGGGCAGATCTGGAACTAAAGCCAAGCTTTCCTGATCACGCAGTCCCTCCCTATCACAGAGCATATACGTCCATGGATCATCAGTGGTCTTCTCATGTGTGTCTCATCTCCCACTTTGTCTTGTATAAGTGTCTTTGAGAGGGCAAAGGAAGGCCTTACTGGCCTGAGTGGAAAGACCTGTGTAATGAGGCCTCCAATCTCAGCATCAAGCTGAAGGGAAGGCCAGTGACTCAAAGACTCCCAGTTGTCTCCAAGGAAGACCTAGATGTGGCAACTCACTGATGCCCCAAGAAGCCTCAGATAAAAGAATCACAACCTCCCTCTTTACCGTGGCCTTTCCGGGGGCCCCCAACTCAATGTGGATGCCTGAGGTCCCTCCTGGTCCTTATGCCAGGCTCATGTTTGGATCCAGAGTCTCGGATGGCATGGATCCCCCCCATCTCCCAGGTATGGGATAGGGGAAAACTTCTCACCTCCAAGGCCTGGTTTTATCTCCTTTCCTTTATTTTGTGGGTTATCTCTCTCCACTAAAGAAGAAAAAATCTGCCCCAGCCTTCTTTTCTAAAAGAAAAGGAATTTACTAGTTTAATCCAAAGGATGCTTTGGTAACAGCCCATCCTTACTGAGTACCTATAATGTGCCAAGCACTGTTGTAAGACTTTACATATACTAACTCATTTTGTCCTCCAACAATCCTCTGAGGAGGAGAGCATCATCCTCTCACTTGGCAGACAATGGAACTGAAGCTCAAGCATGTGAACTTGCCTGAGGTCACATAGCTGCTAAATGGCAGAACTAAGATTTATTTCCAGGCTGTCTGGTTCCAGAATCCGGTGGCTTAACCATGATTCAATACTGCCTTGCAATCCAGTGTACAATGTAAAGTAATAATAATAATATACATATCTATGTGGCAGGGCCCCAAATTGCTTGTTCCTCTATCCCAAAAGGCTATTGGGATATTTTAGTACTTTTCTTGAATAAGGGTATTAAAAGCCCTCCTGGGGCCTCTGAATACTTCTGAGTCCAGTATCCAGGATCAGGTGAAGAGTTTGTTCTTACCTGGATGAGATAACAACAGCTAACATTTCCTGAGCACTTGCTCTATGTCAGACACTGTGTTTATTAGGGCTTTATAGAAAGTGTCATTTCCTATTTATCGCAACTTTATCATGATATTATTCCCCTCGTTTTATGGATGGGGAAACTGATGCTTGGAGAAGTTAAATAACTTGGCTGAGTGTCCACGGGGAGTAAACGTCAGAACCCGGGCTCTAAGCCCCTCCATGGTATCTGCCTCATCCCGAGAGGCAAGCTGAGCGGCAGCACAACTGGACAGCTCTGAAAAGAGGGTCAACGATCCTGTAGGGTCAGGACTTCCTGTCCCTCACCAAACCATTGATTTGCCCCACTCACCTTCTTGGTTACCTAGCAGGGCAGGCAGTGAAAGCGTGGACTGTAGCTATGGCTACAGCAGAGATCAGTGAGCAGACTCTAGCTCTGACTGTGACCTTGGACAGCCCTATAAGCCATGAAGATAGTACTGATTCAGAGAGGCTGGATAAGGCCCGAGTTCAGTTCAGTCACTCAGTTGTGTCCGACTCTTTGCGACCCCATGGACTGCAGCGCGCTGGGCCTCCTGAAGAGCAATTCCCTTCTGGCCATGGTTCAATTACAGGTGGGCAAGAGAAAGCAGTGATACAGGGAAGCAGTATAATGTAATGGCTAAGCATAAGGGTTCTGGAGCCTGATTTTTGAGTTTCTAAATCGTAGGTCTGCTACTCAGTAGCTACATGATTTTGAGAAAATAATTTCGTCTCTGGGCTTCAGTGTCCTCATTCACAAAGTGGGAATGGTAATAGTACCTATTTCATGAGATTGTTTTGAGGGTAAAAGTATGCAGTATTTATAAAGCTTTTAAAATACTATATGACACACAGTAAGTGCCATGTAATGTCTGTTAAGTAAAGATGGACAGCCAACCACACCTTAACTTAGAATTTTACACTTTATTGCTGTTGGGATTGAAGTGTTGGGGTACAGAGTAGGGGTTGGCTTGGGGAGTAAACTAACTTATGCTGTGTGTTCATAAGGGGGAGAGTTTAGCAAGGACAAGCTTTCCTTGACTGATTCATCCCTCAAGTCATATTCCAACACCTAGGAGGAATATTTGTGTTTCTCAGGAGTTTTCATCCCCCCACAGTGACTGACAGATGGTTAATAGATACGTAATAAATACATGTTGAATGATTCCATCCAATATTCTTCTCACCTAGTTTAGTCCCACATTAAGGTTTATCTGGATGACTGCAGGTCTTCCAATTGGCTTCCTCACCTTTGTATCCTGCTGTCTCTGACAGGTGTTGAACACAGCTTCTCAACTGACCTTCCCAGGGCACACGCCACCCCGGTGCTCAGAAACCTTTGATGACCTTTCTCTGTCCTCATCACAAGCCTTTTGGCCTAAACTTCAGGCTCTGCACAATCTGTTTTCAGGTGACATTTCTAAAATTGTTTCCTCCAACTCTGCTTTTGGCAGTTATATTCCAGCCAGACTATTATCCAGCTCACTTCAATCCCAAGTGGTGATTTCCCCACGGTCTCTTCCGCTTTCCAATGTCTGACCCTCCTCTCATGTCCATATGTTCAAATCCTGCCCTGCTTTCAAAATTTACTCAAATGTTCCCCGATCCCTCCAGGCAGAAGAGGGGTTAACTTCCTTTGAAGTCCATAGAACTTGGAACTTGCCTTCCATGCTTATCACATCCTGATCTGTCTTGTAGTTATTTTATGAAGATAAATTATCTTCTGCAAGAATTTCAGCTCTTCAGAGCAGGATGTGTCTAATGCATCTTTGTATCTACTATAGGGCCTAGAAGTGTTTCTCACATAGGGTAGGCACTAAACAATTATTTGTTGGATAGATGAATGGATTGATGGATGAGCAGAGAAGCTCTCATGAAGCTGAAAAAATTTCTGTGGGGATTCCTTTCTCTTTCCTTTTCCAAAGACACTTTAGTCCCAGGATTCATACTCATTCAAAAGTCCTTCACTGGGACTCTGAAGTCTCAATTTTGCTGACTTGGCACATGTGTTAGGTGGCCTGCAGATTTTAAGATGGGGCCCTGGAGGGCAGAGAACTGAAAGACTTAATGCCTAAAAGGGAATCCCTCTGTACTTGTCAATATTCAAACCACTTAACAGTATACTCAGGATAATTGTCCTCTGCCATTAGAAATTAGGAACCAGATGACCACAAAGTCAAAATTACCAATCACCGGAGGCACTGGATTTAGAATTTACAGTCAAGAGCGGAAAAAGAGGGAAATGTATTGTTATCAACTATGTCTTATAACAATAAGTCTGCTAAGTCGCTTCAGTCGTGTCCGACTCTGTGCGACCCCATAGACGGCAGCCCACCAGGCTCCGCCGTCCCTGGGATTCTCCAGGCAAGAATACTGGAGTGGGTTGCCATTTCCTTCTCCAGTGCATGAAAGGGAAAAGTGAAAGTGAAGTCGCTCAGTCGTGTCCGACTCTTAGCGACCCTATGGACTGTAGCCTACCAGGCTTCTCCGTCCATGGGATTTTCCAGGCAAGAGTACTGGAGTGGGGTGCCATTGCCTTCTCCAACAATAAGTCACCTATCCGCAAAAGAACCTTGTGAGATAAGCACTGTTTTCCCCATTTTACACGTAAGAAAACTAAAAAGTAAAGTGAAGATCACATAGCAGGAAGTGGTGAAGCCTGGATTTAAACTCCACTCGGATATCCAAATCCCTGGTCCTTTCACAAAGCAATAATGTTGCTCTCTTTGTTAGCCTTCACTGTGGTCTCACCCAATCTAGAAAATTATACTTATGTCTTGAATACTCCATCATTCTAGGGGGCCTCTTCATTTAACACCTCCACCGAATTAGTCAAAGCAATCAACCTTAATTGTGGGAACAAACCACTCTTAAAACCTCAGTGGTACAACACAATAAAGGCTTATTTCTCACTCATATTTAGTTGACTTCAGTTGGGCAATTCTCCAAACAGTCACTTAGGAATCCAAGTGACTTCCAGCGGGAGACACTCTAACAAGCAGCTTCCAATATCACCTTGGGAGAAGAGGGGGATGGGGACAATTGCACAGGGGTTTATGGCCAGACTTGGAAGTGGCTTCCCTGGTGGCTCAGATGGTAAAAGCGTCTGCCTACAATGTGGGAGACTCGGGTTCAATCCCTGGGTCGGGAAGATCCCCTGGAGAAGGAAATGGCAACCCACTCCAGTACTCTTGCCTGGAAAATCCCATGGACGGAGAAACCTGGTAGGCTACAATCCATGGGGTCGCAAAAAGTCAGACACAACTGAGCGACTTCACTTTCTTTCTTTCTTTCTTTGGAAGTGTCACACATGATCCCATTGACCAGAACCCAGTTGCACAACCTCAACCTGGGTGCGAGTAAGATTGGAAAATGTAGTCTTCCTATGTGTTCAGGAAAAGGAAATAGGATGGGCAGGCCTTAGTCAGTCTCTGACACATCCACTGTATCAATCAGGTTTCTTGTAGGAAACAGATGGCACACCTAACTGGGATTCTGAATTTAATGAAGGTGCTATTTTACAAAGGTGTGAATGGGGTGACGAGAATCTATAAGGGATTTTGACACAACCAGGGACTAGCAAAAACAGGAATTTTATGTCTCCCTTGTTTATGAAGTTTATAGTCCAAGGGCAAGGAGAAGAAAGCATATTATTAGAGCTGAAAAGAGCTGGAGCCATGGAAGAAGGGCTTCCTGGCAGAAGCTATGGTTGTAGAAGGATGCTACCAGTGCCAGAAGTGCAATATCTAAGCAGGAAGGGAATGGAGGAGGAAATAACCTGATCCCTCTCTCCTTCAACCCTCAGACCTCTGGTCAAAGCCAGTTGCGAGCCAGAGGGCAAGAGAGCCTGGGTGATGCAGTCCACAGAGGTCATCTTCCCAGGGCACAGAGAATAGCAGGCAGATTCACAAGAATAACCCACATCCTAGCCACTCCACCTGAACATCTGCTGTCCCTAGGAGGTGTCTCTCTCAGATCCTTCCCTGTGTGCTCTCTCCCCATAATCCTGCCTGTCCAGATTCATCCACCCCAGCTGGGCACACTGTACCACACACCCCACACCCTTCCCTGCCCCCACCACGTCCTCCTAAATGGGATGGGAGAGAACGTAGGACTACCAAGAAAACTTAGTTTTTTCCAATATGACTTGCAAAACCCAACAGAAAGAAGGCTTTATAGCAAATTACATTTCACCCTGTAAGTCAGCTATTCTCTGTGAGGAGAGAGGAGAGGGCCAGGGTGGAGAGAACCCCTCTTCTGAGAGACTTGACCCTCTGGGCCTTGAATGACACAGGCCTTCACTGCTTCCCCCAGTCACTCCCCCTCCCTCACCCTGTCCCTGTCCTTTTCCACCTTCAGTAACCGCCACCACCCCCGAATCTGCATCAGACCTGGCTCAGGGCTGATTGTGATGAACTGTGCAGATACGTTCACAGGAACTCAGTGCTCTGGCAGGGCTTGGAGAAGCAGCTGCAGTAATTACAGTGGATTTCTGAAATGGAAACTAATGATGCAGGTTCAGATCTAAAATACTTTTGATCCTCTTCATCATTAAAAGACCATTAAAGCTACAACACATATATTATTGGACATCAAATCTACATTGATGTAAAAAGAAATTAGGCTGATAATTGTTCCCAAGGCCATTATCTCCAGTGAGTGAGGGCACATTGTACCCGGTGTGGCTCTGCAGAAGGGCTTTCACTGACCCTGATCGGTTCAGTTTAGACGACATTGATTACACACATTCTCCATGCCATCCTAGTCAGAGGTCTACTTCTGTGACTGCCCTGATTGAAACTGACTTTCAAGGACTTACACTCTGCTTTCAGAGCCCCAGGGGAAAAATAAACTCATAGGCCTTGAAAGACCACAAAAGTTCATGGCAACACGAAAGAAAGGGACAGCATGTCTTAGTGACTCCAGCAAAAGAGGAAAAATCACAACGTGTACAATGAGAACCAAAACAAAACAGAACAGAGACTGTAGAACCATCTAATAGGGTGCTTTGCATGCAATCGATATTCAATCAATATGAGTATAATTAAGAAATTAACCAATGACCTAAAAGATCTTTTTTAAAAATATATAGACTTCATGTAAGGATGGGGATTAAACCATTCTTACTGGCTTTTAGATCCTAACTACTTCCCCTGAACCACCACCAAAGAGATTCTCATTCAGAAGTCCTACCATAGGCTAAACCCTCCTCACTTAACCCCATGGGTCCACATTCCTAATTATCTGACAGGGCTCATAGATCCAGCTACCACCCCCTTGAGTCACCACGGCACTCCTGGCCTGGTGCCTCATTGTCACTACGCTCCATTTGTCATCCAGGGTGTGAGGTTAGGTGGCAACACCACAGTCCTATTTCCAGGTCCTCAATAAAGAGGACGAGGAAAATAATGATGCGGGAGATCGGGCCACTGACTTCTCCAGAAGTAAGACTGAGAGTGGGAGATGGGGTGGAAATTAACAGGCTTGTTGTTGTTCAGTCGCTCAGTTGTGTCTGGCTTTTTGTGAACCCATGGACTGTAGCACGCCGGGCTTCACTGTCCTCACTATCTCCCGGAGTTTGCTCAAACTCATGTCCATTTGAGTCAGTGATGCCATCCAGCCATCTCATCCTCTGTCGCCACCTTCTCCTCTTGCCCTCAATCTTTCCCAGCATCAGGATCTTTTCCAGAGAGTCAGCTCTTCCTATTTGGTGGCCAAAGTATTGGAGCTTCAGCTTCTTCAGCACCAGTCCTTCCAATGAGTATTCAGGGTTGATTTCCTGAAATAAGACTGAGTGTGGGAGATGGTGTGGAAGTCAACAGTGGTACAGAGAGTCTCAGAGACAGGCCAGGTTATTTAAAACATGGCACATGGCTTATCATCATTTCTGAGATCCTGGACAAGAATATCTTCAGTACCATGCCTGATTCAGTCACAGCCAAAAAAAGAAATAGGTAAAAAGATTATGACTAGTACAGGGTCTCCTGAAGCCCCTCGGCCTCAGAAGCTGGGAGCAAGATGTGAGAGTAATTTAGGGAGAAGATGATGATTGCAAGGGCAGAAGACACCAGGGGCATTAAGGTCATTCTTAAGGTGCAGGCTGTTCTATCCAAGGCCACCTTCAGAAGGCATCACCAAGTTTAATGTTAACCAATGGGGAACTGGTTAAATAAAGGATAGTACAGTTACCAATTATTGTATTGTCTGTATATTTGATATGGAAAGGTCATCAATAAAAGGAAAATAAAAATACAAAGGGGCATAAAGTTGTATAATCTATTTGTATAAAGAAGGAGTGAAAAGAATGGATAATTTTATATGCTTGCTAATAAAGCATACATTTTCTCTATAAGATATGGAACAAACCAAATAATGTTGATTTCCCATAGGAAAAGGCAGTGAGTGGCTGGATGTCTGATGAAGGAGGAAGAATTTACATTTTTGGATGTGACTATTATATATTCAAAAATATAAAAGTAACACCATTCTTAAGTGAATGGGAGAGGGAACTATCATTTGTTGAAAGTGTATCAGGAACTTTGCAAGTATCGTCTAACTTATTTCTCTCACTGTTTTTGAATCCTACTTTTTATTTTTACATGTATTTTTAATTTGTAAAAGTAATACATACTCAATGCAGATAGTCTGAGAAATTTACACACACGTGAAAAACAAACAAAAAATCCCTAGCTGTAATCCCAACTACATTTAGAGATAACTACTGTTAAAATTCTGGTGTAAAGTCTTTCACTGGTATAGTTATTTTTATAAAAATGGAATCCTATTGAGTAGAGTCCTGAGTGTACAGTAAAAACTAGCACAACACTGTAAAGCAACTATACTCCAATAAAAACTTTTAAAAATGTAATGTCATAGAGAACAGACTTGTGGTTGCCAAGGAAAGGGAGGTGTTAGGGAGGGAATGACTAGGATTGGGATTAGTGATGCAAACTAATACATATAGGTTGGATAAACAACAAGGTCCTACTATATATCACAGGGCACTATATTCAGTATGCTGTGATAAACCATAATGGAAAAAAAAAATATATATATATATATATACAGTTGCTGTTGTTCAGTTGCTCAGTCGTGTCTGACTCTTTGCGACCCACGGACTGCAGTACAACAGACTTCCCTGTCCTTTACCATCTCCCGGAGCTTGCTCAAACTCATGTGCATTGAGTCGGTAATGCCATCCAACCATCTCATCCTCTGTCATCCCCTTCTCCTCCTGACTTCAATCTTTCCCAGCATCAGGGTCTTTTCTAATGACTCAGCTCTTTGCATCAGGTGGCCAGGGTATTGGAGCTTCAGCTTCAGCATCAGTCCTTCCGATGAATATTCAGGATTGATTTCCTTTTGGATGGACTGGTTTGATCTCCTTGCAGTCCAAGGGACTCTCAAGAGTCTTCTCCAACACCACAGTTCAAAAGCATCAATTCTTTGTCGCTCAGCCTTCTTTATGGTCCAACTCTCACATCCATACATGACCACTGGAAAAACCATAGCTTTGACTAGATGGATCTTTGTTGGCAAAGTAATGTCTCTGCTTTTTAATATGCTCTCTAGGTTGGTCATAGCTTTTCTTCCAAGGAGTAAGCAACTTTTAATTTCATGGCTTCACTCACCATCTGCAGAGATTTTGGAGCCCAAGAAAATATAGTCTGTCACTGTTTCCATTGTTTCCCTATCTATTTGCCATGAAGTGATGGGAGCAGATCCCATGAACTTCGGTTTTTTAATGTTGAGTTTTAAGCCAGCTTTTTCACTCTCCTCTTTCACCCTCATCAAGAGGCTCTTTAGTTCCTATTCACTTTCTGTTGGTATCATCTGCACATCTGAGGTTATTGATATTTCTCCTGGCAATCTTGATTCCAGTTTGTGCTTCACCCAGCCCAGTATTTCACATGATGTACTCTGCATGTAAGTTAAATAAGCAGGGTGACAACATACAGCCTTGATGTACTCCTTTCCCAGTTTGGAACCAGTCTGTTGTTCCATGTCTGGTTCTAACTTTTGCTTCTTGACCTGCATACAGGTTTAGCAGGAGGCAGGTAAGGTGACCTGGTATGCTCATCTCTTTAAGAATTTTTATACACATGTATATGATAACTGAGTCACTACACTGTATGGCAAAAATTAACACAACATTGTAAATCAACTATGCTTCAATACAATTTTTTAAAATGCAAAAAAAGGAATCCCAGTGTTCACTGTTTTGTAACTTGCTTTTCTCACTTCTCACCATAACATGAATATTTTCTCATGTCAACATTATTCTTGTATAAGATAATTTTAAGTGATGTATGATACTATTTAATATGGGGATATTATAATTTATGTAACAAATTCTCTACAAATACTGTTGTAAACATTCTTTTATATGTATTTTTATACATAGCTCTGATTATTTTATAATCCTCATTTTTTTTTTCCAGAAGAGCTAAATAACTCTTTGAATTCACATAGCAAATAAACAGTACATCTGAGATCAGCATTTGGTCTATCTGCCTCCAAAATTGGAATCTTTTCTGCCACTTGAAACTGCCTGGGTTCTGCTTACTACACAGCAGATTTTCATGAGTTGGTTGTATGGAAATGTTGTAAGTGTTGTACTGTTCCAGCAGGAAGACATTTGAATCAAACATGACAGCTTTCTAGAGGTAGGGAAAGTAAAAGTAGATGTTCCCAGAGCTGCGCAAACCTCTGTTCTCAAAGATGAGACGTGGGGAAGCCATCTGTGCCGTGCTATCTGTTGTCGGTGCAGCATAGTCACTGCCTTCTCCTAAAATCTCCTCTTCAATGCAGGAGGGAAGTCTGGAACTACATTGCTGAGGATCTTTCTTCCTAAAAGGTTCTGGCTTATATGCTGCCAAGGAGAAGTGATTATGAGAGATTAAGAGAAGTAGTTTTTGTCTGGTGGCACCTGGGGGGAAATATATAGGCAGATGGCAGAACTAAAATTTGCATTGATTTCTGGGCAAGTTTCTGCAAACCACCTGCTTTGGTAGTGCGAGCCACGGAGATGGGAAGTGGCTTCTTTGAGAGCCCGGCACATTTTGATCTTGTAACCTCCAGCAGTGTTTTCCCTGACCTTCACTTCTCGAGCTTATCCAAAGTTAGTCTAAGTCTCTAATTCCCCATTTTAAACCCTTCCTACTTGGAATAGCAAGAGTGGCTTCTGTCTCCTGACCATCCATCAGCAAGGCTTTAGATTATAAAGCTAGTATGTCTTTCCATTTGCCACTTCGGGTCACTTTTTAAATATATTCTGCTTCTTTTTTCCTGATAAAAATTAAGAGAGCAGTTAACATGTATCAGGGGGCTTCCCTGCTGGTTCATTGGTAAAGAATCTGAATGCCAATACAGGAGACATGGGTTCGACCCCTGGGTCGGGAAGATCCCCGGGAGTAGGAAATGGCAATCCACTCCAGTTCTTGCCTGGAGAATTCCATGGACAGAGGAGCCTGGTGGGCTACAATCCATAGGATCGCAGAGTTGGACACAACTGAAGTGACTCAGCACTTTGCTGTACATCTGAATTTAACACAACACTGTAAATCAACGGTACTCCAATAAAAACTTAAAAAAAGAATCTTTTTGTCTTCTGTTCTATCTCTAAGGCTTAGAACAGATGTCGAGCACATAGTATGCATTTAATAAATACTTGTTCAATTGTTTCCAAAATCCTTCCAAATACCACCATGTTCTTGGTCACATTTAAAGTAACAAGGGAGCACTGTTCTGCTGCTCACTAGGTACATACACTGGCAGTGGGGATTGTCAACCACTACCTTATTTGTGCAGGACTAAGGGGAACAAGGAAGGGGAGGATAGGGAAGGTGACGTGAGGTGTGAAGAGCTCTGGGCCATCAAGCACACCCAGCCTTCCCTAGAGGTACCAAGACCTGCCTTATTAATACTTAGTCCTGCATTATTAATCACATCAGTGTCTTAAGAATATATTTCAAGAAGGAAAACAAAAAAACAATTGTTCCATCAAAGCTTATTACTTTTTTGTTGGTGGCTGCTTCCACAAAAATGCTTGGGATTGACTTTTCTGGGCTACGTGGCATTGGAGGAGTGCTGGGTTCTAGGAGACCTCTGGAGGGTAGGAACAACTCCAGGATAACTAATAAAATCTCAGATAGCCTGGTTTTCTTAAAAATTGGTTTTGTGTCATGACTCAGAGGGAACTGTCTTGGAACAGTTGACTTTCCACTTTGACTTTCCAACAGTTGTCTTGGAACCACTTGCTGGAGGGGTTCCAGGTGGGCTTGGAAGGCTTGGGCCCAGGAAACCATGAGATTGGAGAAAGGGAAGAAATAAGTTAAAAAGTTGGGCAAAAGCCACCAGAAAAGAACAGTTTTGGAGCAGAACAATCAATCAGCTGGGCAAGTATCTTTTCTGGGGGGGGTCTTGAGGTATCTTGGATGTAAATTGCCTTGGTACGGGAAGCATGAAGCATAATGGACTTGATAGGATAGGACTTTATCCTCCTGGCCCCTGAACAACTTCTTCCAGTTGTTCAGCCTCACTGGAAAGCCAGGATGAAATAACATCATCAATGTTCGGGGCTGAACAATCCTTCTTCCCCAGGTAGGCTGTGAGGTGAGCTGACAGGGGCACTCAGCTGCCCTGCCAGGGCACAGGCCCAAAGAGAAGCAGCCTTGAAAGGCCAACTCTGTTGGTCAGTTGTCCCTCACCCCAGCTTCTCTTAATTTTTAGGTCTTTCTGTCCTTTTACCTTTTTCTGCCACTGCTAGCTCTATGACTCTGAACAAGTTACTTACGTTCTTTCTCTGAGCTATAGCTCCCTCATCTATATAAGAGTGCATAAATATACAGCTCATGGATTGTTGCGTGGATCAAATGAGATGTGTGTAAAGCACACAGTAGGTACTTAATAAATGAGTGGCAGATGATGGTGATGGTGATACCAGGCATAGAAATAAGACAGAAGGGGGCTGTTTGGCAGAAATGATCTTAGGGTCTTCCTGGAGGCTCACAGCCTCAGTCCACAAGCAGGTCTTTGCATTTAGGCTGAGGACACAGAGGTGCCTGTTTGTGCCACCATCATGATGCCCACCCCCTGCCTCCTCCACTGTGCGTGAGCTATGCACTGCCCTGTCTCACAGCCTTTCCTCTCTACCCCATTTCCCTATGAAAGCAGCTGAAGACGCAGACGTTATGGCCCCTCTGAGCTCAGTCTAATTGCCAAGCTCATAAGTGCTCAGCACCGTGCTGGCAAACGAGGCAGTGGGGATGCATAATGTTTAAGCTCTGGTATATTAATAAGGAGACACAGCCAAGTGATAAATAAGCCAACTCAAGAAGAAAAATAATATTAGGGAGGATAATACAGGAGAATAAAGGAAAGACTGAGGTAGAGAAGGAGGGAGGAGTGGAGGAGGGGGTGGGAGGCAGTGCAGAGCTCAGCTTGCTTCAGCGGAAGCCTGCACGGACAGTGGAAAGGGCACAAACTCAGGAGTCAGACTGTTTCAATTCTGCCTCAGACATGTCAGCTATGTGATCCTGGAAAAGTTGCTTAAATTTAGTTTTCTCACCTAAGAAAATAGGACTAATCAGAATATACCTCCACTAAATGGCTGTGGGGATTAAGTGTTGTAAAGAGCCCTGCAGGTTCCAGGAACATGGTAGGTGCTCAGCACATGTTATATTCCTCTGCATGCTCTGAATTCCCATAGCCTCACAGTCAAGCCCAGAAGAGGTACCCCAGATGCTTAACCTCAACCCTATCTTGGGACGAAGAGAGGAGCTCAGCCTCTGGGAAATGAAGTAGGTAAGAAAGCCAGGAGGCAGTGGTCAGGGTTACTGCCATGTCCAGATAGAGCTAAGGCTGCTCATCCTTTTAAGCAACCCCCAGCCCTTGGTTACAAAGATGGATAAAAATGTGGACTCTCTCCCAAAGGAGCCAGAGGTTGGGAGGAATAGACAGATACATAAACACAATAGCTATGGCGGGAGTAAGGGTTTCACTTATTTACGTATCCTGGCTTCAAAGAATCTGCTTTATTGTCCCTACCGTCTAATGTGATTCAGAGTTTGGAAAAAAATCCCGACAGTTTCCCCAGAGATCTGAGCAAAGTGTTTCAAAAGTGCAGAGAATATGGAATTCTGCTTAGGAGAAGCAGGAGGCATTTGATCAGGGTAACAGCAATGATGAGAGCTCATGTCGATCCATGTTC
Organism: Giraffa tippelskirchi; assembly: GCF_054371585.1. NCBI lineage: Eukaryota > Metazoa > Chordata > Mammalia > Artiodactyla > Giraffidae > Giraffa > Giraffa tippelskirchi. The sequence goes on along the minus strand of NC_137281.1, from coordinate 138,129,798 downwards.
ACTGAGCACTAACATGTCGGGTGCCGAGTGCTTTATACATACTAACTCATTTAAGCCTCATAACAGCCTAACGAGGGAAATAATATTCCTATTTTACAAGGATAAGGCCATACAGTTTCAAAGTGGCAGGATTTGAAGCCAGGGGGTCTTATTTTGCTTCCCAGGTGGCACTAGTGGTAAAGAGACTGCTTGCCAATGCAATGCAGGAGACTTAAGAGATGCAGGTTTGATTTCTGGGTCAGGAAGATCCCCTGGAGGAGGGTATGGCAACCCACTCTAGTATTCTTTCCTGGAGACTCTCATGGACAGAGGAGCCTGGCGGGCTACAGTCCATAGGGTCACAAAGAGTCAGTAGGACACGACTGAAGTGACTTAGCACATGGTCTTATTTTAGATCCTACATTCTTAACGTCTATGCCAAATTGCCTCTCTGAATCTTGCCGAATAAATATTGTGACCATTCTGAGATCAAGACCAGTTTCCTATCCTCCCACTGGAACTACACCCCAACAGAGATCAAACCATCCATCTATTCTTCTCATATTCACTAAGCACCTCCTCTAGGCAAGGCATTGTAAGACTCAGAACTGTGGGACTTGTAGGGAGAGCAGCAACCGGTGGCCCCTTTCTCCACCCATGAGCTCTGCTTTGCTGCAATTTTCCTTGGCTCCAGAGCCTAGAGAGTGGAACTGGGACAGTCATCTGGGCTTCTTTCCACTTCTGTTCCTGGTAGGCAGGAATGGTGGGACCTGAGAGGCACATAACTAAAGAAGGGCTCAAAGGTTTGGCAACTCAAAGGAACTTCCAAGGATTTTTTTTTTTCTATTTCCAGAGTGGAACAATTCTCTCCAGGCAATCTTACATGAGCAGACAAAGTGAAATTGCTGTGATAGAAGCTGAGTTAGGGGTTTTATTTCCCCACTCATTTAACGTTCTCTGCATCTTCTCCCACGTTCTCAGGTGACTCCTAAAGCCTCTCCATAGAATGCAGTTTAAACCCCTGTCCTGGGTAGCTTGACGGTGCCCCCTTCTCAGCTCTGCTGGCTGTTGAGGACTGGCAGCATCTGCAGCAGGCAGCTGAGGTCAGAAAGCAAGGCAGTTATCAGTTACTACCATCATTTGAGGGTTTAATGAGCATTAACATGATTCTCTGCCCCAACATATGCCCTGAATAGCCTGGGGAGGAGGAGAGACATAGGTTCTGGGTTGGGATCAAGGAGAGAGAGGGTCACAATGGTGGCCAGGTGGGGCCTGTGGGCAAGTAGGGCTTATGGGTGGAGCAAACGGCAGACATGTTCTCCTTGTGGCAAATACCGGAGAGGTGAAGGTTGAGAGGAGACCAAAGAGAATTATCTGAGAGAGCAATTTGGAGTGAATGAAACCCTCACACTTGGTTTTATCCCAGATGATCAAGGATCCTATCATTAAATTCTGCCCATCAGGACACCATTTAAAAGGGCAGGGGAAGAACAGACTTTGGTTCTTTTCTGTTCTGTGTACTCTTTCCCAGAATGAGGGTCTGGCACTGCTTCTATTGGTGATACATCATGCTGCTCAGAAATGATTAATACTTCATGTCAGTAGTCATTCCCCATGGGGTGGTCCAAAATATTTAGGCAGTATTACAGGCTGGTGCAGAGACAGAGCTTGAGAGTCAGACCTGAATTTGAATCTTGGCTTTGTTACATAATTTCTTTGACTTAGGCAAGTTACTTATTCTTTCAGTTCCCTCCTCTACAAATGGGAATACTAGTTTCTCCTTTATAGCGTTGTTTTGTAGAATAAATGAGTTAACACATATAAAGCACTACCTGGCATATAGTGGTAAACAGTAAATGTTATCATCAAAGCTAAAAGGTCAAATAACTAAAAGCTCTCCTATGTCTAAAATAGCTAACCTGGCTGGCCAGATTAATGGCAATTCAAAGCTGTATTTTTTTTTTTTTTAAAGCATGATAAAGGCTTATCTCTCAGTCACATCACATCTACTGCAGGCTCCTCGGCAGTGTGGGAGGTGGTTTTGTTCCATGAAGTCACACAGAGGTCCAGGCTCACTCACCTAGACTCCATCCTTACTTAGGAGCCAGAGTTCTTCACTAACTTGCATCCAGCCTGGAGGCTAGGGATGACAGAGAGCTTAGAGGACGGGGCAGGATTAGGTTCACACTTGGAAGGGCCTTTACATTCTATTGGCCAGAATCTAAGTCATATGGCCTGACTACAAAGTGCAATCTAGCAAGGAAAGCAAGCTAGGCTTGGAAAAAGATGAGATGTTAGGAGAGCACTGGGCCAGTCTTAGCTTCATTTTTCAACAATTTTTATATTTAATTCAGATATTCATAAAAAGTTTTCATATGGAAAATACTGAACAAAACTGGAGAGAATAGTATAACAAAGACCCATGACCTACCATGCAGCTTAAACAGCTTTCATCTCATGACCAATCTTGTTTTATCTATACTCCCACCCAATTCTCCCTTCCTCCTGTATTACTTTAAAGCAAATTCAGGATAGTGCATCGTTAAATCTATGGTAATTTCAGCACAGTACATTTTCAAGCACTTACTATGTGCCAGTCACCATGCATGCAGTAGGAATATGATAATGAATAAGACACAATTTGTGCCTTTAAGGAGCTGCAGCTGAGTGAGGAGCTTATAGGCTATAGCTTATTGAGATAAGCTAGACTGAATCACAATAGAAAATAGAACTCTTTACTTGGGAGGATACATCCTCTAGCATGGGCTCAAAAAAAAAAAAAAATCACCCTTGAAACAGGCCAAGTGACCACAATAATTAATAAGCTTATTTTCCCTGGCCTCTTTGCCTCACTAGTGGTTTTCCATAAGCATCTTCCCTCTTCCTTGAGAAGCTGCTCCTCTGAGAGCCATTTTCACTTAGGAGCTCTGTAAATCACAGGGCATGAGCTCACCTGTCAGTAGGGGAGTCTGATGATGGAGTGGCTGCCGAGAGAGGCTAAGAGAGGCCCTTTCTGGCCAAATCAGCTCCTGGGGCTTCCACTAAGCAATGACCTCAGGCTTTAACTCTGTCTTTTCTTGGAGGTGGGAAGGATAAGTGGCCTCCAGGGGTTAAGAGGCAGAATCTTAATCAAAAAGATACTGAGTGTTGACAGCTCTGCTGGCTCCAAGCTCTCTCTAATCGGAGCTCAGGACACCTTAATGGGTGACTAACCTTGCCCCAGATGTCCTGCCACATATCATTGCCTGCACACCAGTCATTCAGCATGCCAGACAAAGCCAGGAATAAAATACCATCCTTATCTTCCACCTCCTTCAGCTCTCCTACTGTGCAGGAGGCTGGAGAATGAAGTTCAAAAGCAAGTAGGCTTGGAAATTAGACAAACCATCATTAGGTAAAACCTACATGCAATATCAATGGCATTCCTGGTAGCTCAGATGGTAAAGAATCTGCCTGCAATGAAGGAGACCAGGGTTCGATCCCTGGATCAGGAAGGTCCTCTGGAGAAGGGATTGGCAATCCACTCCATATTCTTGCCTGGAGAATTCCATGGACTGAGAAGCCTGGCGGGCTAGAGTTCTTGAGGTCGCAAAGACTGAGCAACTAACACACAGAGAGTGAATAGAAAGAAGTATGGAACGCTAGTTCCAAAACCATCAGGGGGAACTTGGTAGGGGAAATTTAGGTTAACTGAAGACCATGGTTAATTATAAGCTTCCCCTTAGTGTAAGTCTGGATGATCAAACTATCCAATAATCAAATATGCTAAGGATAAATGGGGTCTGGGTCTCATAGTTTGGCTCTTCACAGAAGAACGGCAAGATTGCACAGAGGCTAGAAGAACAGACTGAAGAGTCGGTTCTGGATTCAAGACTTGATTCTACCTAGCCACTCACCAGCCGTTTGCTTTGTAAAGAAATCAAAACGAAACAAAAATCTCAGAGTTTGCCAGGTTGTAGGAGTATCACAAAATGCTGTCAGTTGTAAGTTTTCTTATAATTATAAAATACTTAAAAGCATTTTTAAAAACTATTCAACAATTTATAACAGTTGAAGTTATACTTAAACAATATTCATACAGCTCCTTGTGATATTTCTTGAATATGGAAATTGTTCTTTTACTGCATACTACTTATACCTAGTACCCACTGCCAGTGAGCAATGAATTACTACATCATGTATACCCTTCCCGATCCTCCACTAAATATCTTATCAAATTTTTAATATAGATGCACTGAAGTTTTCATCTAACCCATACAGACACTCTAAAATGCCTCAAATGCCAAACAAATATTTTTTTATGTGTGCCATCTTATGAAAAATATTGGAAAGCATTGATTTAATCTCTGAATAAGTTTCCTCTATGGGAATAATAGTACATATAGGGTAGTGTGAGGATGAAGCAAAATACATAAAGTACTAGAATAGTGTCTGGAACGTAATAAATGAATAATAAATGCTAGCTATTATTTTCCCTTTTCTTTAAAGATGATAATAACATCAACCACACATGGCTAATGTGGAGATTATGCATGTGAGATAAAGCATATTAAGGGCTTAGTCCAACATATGGCACATAGTAGGAGGTCAATAAACACCAAGGATTACTAAGTTACTCGTGCTCTAATTATTCAAATGTACATAGCTTTTTATGTTAGGTTGTAACTTTCCAGTGCAGTTCATATGTGTACAGCTTTCCAGGTTAGACTGTAAGCTCTTTAAACTAATTTCATTCTAGTCAGGAACTATCAGAGTTCTAGAACCATAGTAGCTGTCCAAAAAAATGACTATAGAGATTGATTTTGCAGAGCTGTAAGCCTTTACAAAGCAAATTCATGTCTACTCTTCTTATTTTCTCAAAACAACAACTAACAGCTAACTAACTTACCTACATTTTAAAGGTAAGAAAATCGAGGCCTAGACAGATTATGCAGCTTGCCTAAGGGATCAGCAGGTTAGGTCCTGAGCTAGGGGCAGAACCCAGGTCTGTTGACTACAAGCAGAGTGTCCTTTCCATTTTGGCACTGGGACTGCTGCATATGGCTATATGGGGGGAGTGTGACGCATGTTGTAGACATTGCAGATTTGTAGCCTTAAGTAATTTTCCTGGCAGATAGCAGTAAGAGTTTTGTTATACAAATAAATATATTACAATAACTGTCTACAGGGGCACCTTCATCTAATTTGCACAAGGGCTTCCCAGGTGGTGCTAGTGGTAAAGAATCCGCCTGCAATGCAGGAGACGTAAGGGACTCAGGTTCAATCCCTGGGTCAGGAAGATACTCTGGAGGAGGCATGGCAACCCACTCCAGTATTCTTGTTTGGAGAATCCCTGTGGACAGAGGAGCCCGGTGGGCTACAGTCCATGGGGTCACAAACAGTTGGACACAACTGAAGTGACTTAGCACACATCTTATAGATTAGTGGAGGGTTTAATATACTACTCCCACAGCTTCCCAGGTAGTGCAGTGGTAAAGAACTCACCTCCCAATGCAGGAGATGCGGGAGACGTGGGTTTGATACCTGGGTTGGGAAGATCTCCTGGAGGAGGAAATGGCAATCTGCACTAGTATTTTGCCTGGAAAATTCCATGGGCAGAGGAGCCTGGCGGGCTACAGTTCATGGAGTTGCCAAGAGTCAGATACAACTGAGGACACATACACACACACTATACTACTTCCAGATTTTCCTTTGATGACTCAAACAGTATTTTGGAATATTGAACTCCTCTGGATTATCAACTTGAAGCTAAAGACAGGACTGCTTAGAGCAGGGGTAAACAAACTTTTTCTGTAAAAAGGTCAGACAGTAACTATTTTAGCCTTGTGGGCCACACAATCAGTCTTTGTCAGAACTACTAAACTTTGCTGTTGTAGTCTTTGAAAGCAGACATAACAATATGTAAATGAACAGGTGTGTCTGGGTTACAGTAAAATTTGACTTACAAAAAAAAAGGGCCTTAGGGTATAGCTTGCCAATTACTGACTTATAGAACTCTGGTTATCTGAATTATAAGTGAGAATTTCTTGAAAGAGCATTACCTCGGTCAAATCGAACCTGAACAGATCAACAGATGTGTCCTCAACAGATGTGAAGCCAGAACCTGAAACTAGAGTTATCTGATTTCAAACTCCTTCTTAACGCGAACACACATATGTCCTTATCCTTGGTGTGGTCACCCACCTGTATATGGTGATCAATTGTGAGGTATGCCTGCAAACAGTTACCAATGTTTATGGATATTACTTTAAAATAATGAGGTAGGTCAGAAGGGACTCACGCTTGTTTTCTTGAATGGAAGGAAAAGTCAGGTCTAGTCCAGAGGGGGATGTCACCTCCACTCCTGGCCTCCAAGGAAACTCTTGACTTCTCAGTTCTTTTGGCTTTTGTTTCTACAAATTCCTCTTCCCTTGACTTAGATGAAAATAAAGCTGTGATTCTATGAAAGAAGCTTTACCAGCAAACAAAGGTAGGAAAGAAAACAAACAAAAGAGGAGTTTCTAAATTTAAACAGATAGATTTACAAAGCCTGTTGTGTTACATAAGAAGTTAAGTCTCTTGATTGTAACTGAGATCCAGAAAAAGACCCAGTCAGCTGGTCTAGCAAATAGATAGGCCCTTGTTCTTCTTTGCTACCAGATTAAGCTGTCCAGTCTTCCAACCAGGCAACTTCAGGCTGGCACCACTTATGACCCGGATGGAATTTCAGTCTCTACAATGTGACTATAAATCAATGACCATTTTAGAAACTGAGGGCCGGAAGGAACTTGGAGATTATCTAACCCCTGTTACATGCTTGAAGTTCCCTTCAGCATCCAGTTCTGCTTGGACGCCCCTGAAAGGACAGGGAACTGTCATCTAAATTAACTTGTGTCATGATCAACAACTTTACTTTTTTTTATTGGCAACTAAATTCTCTAAGTCTTTAGTTACATCTCCAACAGGCTGACCTGAAGCACCACTGACGTTCTAGCTGTAAGCATAAACTATGTTTGTAAGCTGTACACCATGTTAAAAGTGAAAGTGTTAGTTGTTCAGTTGTGTCCAATTCGTTGCGACTTGCTAGGCTGCTCTGTCTATGAGTTCTCCTGGCAAGAATAGTGGAGTGGGTATCCATTCCCTTCTCCAGGGGATCTTCCAGACCCAGGGAGTGTACCTGGGTCTCCTGCACTGCAGGCAGATTCTTTACTGTCTAAGCCACCAGGGAAGCCCATACAGTATGTTAAGTGCTCTAGTATTTATTATTCAATGCAGTGATTCTCAGCCCTGAGTATATGCTAGATTTACCTTTTAATTTCAATTTTTAAGCAACTTTTAGGGACCTTAATTCTCCCAAACAATATAATTTGCTATTATTTCAGTTTTTAGTCACTAAAACTTATGATTAATAATGCAAAAAGAGTAGTGGTAATAGCTCACATTTGTTGAGCTTTGTGCCAGGCACAAGCTAAGAGATTTTCATGTGTTAATTTGTTTAACCCTCACAAAAACTTTATGAAGTAGTTATGTACTAGTACTATTTTTATTTAATAGATGGTTAAGCAAAGGCGCAGAAAAGTTTCTTGCTCAAGATCACAGTGCCGATCGGTAGAGGACCCAGGATTTGAACCCAACAAAATTGGCAGGAGAACAAAAATGACAGGAGAACTCATACTTTTAACTGCTACATCACACTGTTCCCATCACTGTCCTTTCTCAAAGCATTAATAAACTATGCGAACAAGTCAGCCTAGAGCTCTATGACAAACCAGCAGACAGTGAGTTAATCAAACCTTTTGAATAAATGCTCATGTAGCCTCAGCTGCTCTAGTTTGTCCACAACAATAGTTACTGCCAAGCTGAAATCCTAGAGACAGTAGAAAGCAACACAGCATTCCTTGAGTGGTTAAAAGCCAGGCATTCTGCATTTGCATCCTGGCTTTGTCACAGGCAAAGCTTCAGTTTCCTAGTTAATAAAGTGCAGTGATGGTAGTACCTACTTTATGATTATAGTGATCGTAAGTTAAGTACCTGAAGAAACCCCAGGTACACAGAAAGTGCTCAATAAATGTTAGCTATTATTATAATGCTCATTACTCTAAAGTGCATGAAAGTAAGAAATAGGATTAGTCTGATATGCCTGGTTTTGACATAGTTATCACTATTAACTTTTTAATAATCTAGTTTGAAACCTTACTTAGGACTTGTCAAATTTATCAATATATATGGTGGTAGTCTCCTTCTTGTTTTTAAAAATAAAAATATCTGCTCATTTTCAAGCATTTAGCACCTCTTAGTTCACCATACTTTCTTAAAGACTACCAAAAATCCCCGTAAAAATTCCCCAGTTTGCATTTGGCATTTAAAAAATTCCCCAGAGTCTGCATCTGGCATAAATTAGGGTGTTATTGACAAGTTCCCAACCTCTCTACACTGTGAACCAGAGACTTGAGGCATACTCTGATATCTTGATATTTGGATGTAATGGAGAAGAACAGCAGGGACTCCCTGAGGTGACAGCTCAGTTTATGGGCTGTAGAGTCATCACCAGTCTGTAAACCTGACTGCAGGAAAGCAAGACTGGTGGTCAGGGTAGCTGGAACACAGCCATTGAGGATCCTCAAGACCAAGTCTGAGAGGGACTCAGGGTTTGAGCTATTACAGCAACAGCTGTCTTCAGCACGTTAAGTTACTTCTGAGCCCAGGATGAGAGCCAGCCAAGTAGACACGGCCCAAGAATTGGGACATACACAGCAACTGAACCTGAAAGCACTATACAGCTGTTAGCCATCTGACCAATCCTCCCCAGAGACAGAGTCTTGACATTAGCACTTTCCAGATCTAGCCGAGATTGTAAACTAATGGACCAGGGACTGAAAGTAGCCACTGATGTCTCTTCTATACTCTTTAGTGTCTTACATTTTTTAAATTAGACACTAGTATTTAAAATTTTGTATAAAAATAGATTGGGCTTCTCTTGAAAAACAAGGATCTGGCCACATTATGCCTTAGCACAATAATCCACTGAGGCTTAGTAGTAGCTACTCAATTTAGACACGTGGAACCCAAACAGACGGTAACATTTACAAACTCTGATTAAATCCAAACAATTCAGTTCACAGACGAAGAAAATGGAACTCTGAGATTGATGTGACATTCAATGACAGAGACAAAATGGAAGGCCAGTTGTTCTCAATCCCAGTTCAGAGATTTTCAGTATTACTGATCTTTCCTCTAGAGACTCTGAGGTACAGGGACTTACCAGCTTGTAGGCCCTATGACAAGGAGAAACAAAATGGAGAACTGGTCTTCTGACTTTGCACACACTTAACTTCCCTTCATTTTCTATGCTGGGCCAGGAAATTCTTAGGGGCTGCAATCCACTAGGGAGCTTAAGACTAGCCGGAAACCCCAGGTCCCAGCATTCCTCAGACTGCTGACCACACCCACAGTCCAAACTATCGGTCCTCTCTGTACAAAGCAGTGCACATTCCCAGCCTCCACGAGATGCTCTCATGCCCAGCTGGGTGATAAACAAACATGCTGCTTTTCCTTGGTTAATGGCCTTTTCTCTACCCACACAGGCAGTTAGGGAACAACAGCCTCCACAGGACACTGACTGAAAAAGAGGAGAGGTTACAGTTACAGATGACAGGAGGTCAGTAGGAGCTCTGAACTCTCTTCCTGGCTCTCTTCCCAAAACATCAAATGGCTATGGCCATGACCTTCAATACACTGCTTTTTAAAAAATGCAGGTTTTGTTCTGATTGACATAGTTTTTAAGCAAAGGATGCTCTGGCCACATTCCCCTTGAGTATAAGGACACTGACTTGTTAAAAACCTTGGAAATCTTTAGCTTAAGTTAAACGCCCCAATACACAGTATTAACAGCACCATTATATCTCAGATTCAGGCCTTTATTACCTCAAACTGTCCAAGGGGGCTGATGTTTCCTTGTTATCTGGGAGATGCCAATGACAAAACTATAGTCTAAGTAATTAGCATAGGAACTGCATGAACAATGGAACACTAACAAAGGAACCACTCACATGAGATCACTTTCTGTAGACAGACAAACTCAAGATTGTCTTAAGAATAAGGAGAGGAAAAAGCAGGTGGCAACTTAACTGGACTGCAGATGGCAAGGCTGAACAGCTGATTAGGTACTCAGAGATTCTGACTTGTATGAAGGAACCAAAAGTGAATGTACTGTTGAAGGGCAACTTCAAACATGCCTAACGTCAGTGAAAGTTGAAGCCAAAGAACTTGCCGTGGCCTGCGTCTGCCCTGCTAAGGATCCTGGAACAGCTTCTCCCTGTTTCCAAGACAGAGACTGCTGTCAGGAACCAGTAATTGCAGAGGCAACTTCTCCTTCGTGCTTCCTTCTGGGCACCGCATTTAAAAAATTACCCAGCGTCTGCATCTGGCATAATTTAGGGTGTTATTGCCAAGTTCCCAAGCCATACAACTATTCTGTACAGACTATTGATCCTGGCTATTGTACAGCCTCCCAGGAGAACAAATGAAGTATCAGGCAGTTGGCTGTGGTCAAAGAGGACATGTCTGCTGCACCTCAAGTAAAGAGATTTATTCTCACTGAGGCAGAGGACATTTTTCTAGAGGTACCATTTGGACTCCAATACTCTTCCTGCTTAAAGAATACACAGTGATTGCATTCAAACTAAAAGATGATGACAATAATCACTCCGTGAGATAGCTTTTTAGATGTGCTTTTTCTCTTATAACTCTCAAGCCCCTCAGAAGCTGAGGCCATTCATGTTCTCAACAGGCTACACTCTAGAGAACAGGAAAAAACCTAAAGATCAGAGAGGGAAGCAATGAGTCTCATTCACTCGGGACATAAAGAAATCCTGGAAGAGGGCTGAGAGCACTCTGACGACAGGCACGAACTCTTTAAGCTCAGCTCAGCACTAAATCAGACTTGAGTGGCAGGACCAGGAAGAACTTTTGTAGCTGTTTTGTCTTAAGTGTGCAGGATGCTGGTATCCAAATTCAATGAGCCCAGGCTAATAACTTTGTTCTAGGTAAGGCTCTTTCAGAAATGGGTCTAGTAACAAGGAAAAGACCTAAATCTTCTTAATTTTGCCTTAGCCACTTGATCCAAAACCATGCAGACTTTAAAGTACCAGATTTTCATGGATAAATTACAACAGTGGTGAAGAAATGTCAGTCCTCCCAACGGGGCAGCCTGTATGGCATGTACTTGATGATTTGCAAACATGTGGCTCAGAAAAGCTTTTCAGAAGACAGTGAGTGGTCAGCGGTATTCATTAGCCATTCACACCTGCAGGTTGAACAATTTGGTAGTTTTTTGTTTTGCTTCCTGCTTAAAGCTATTGGCTGCTTAGCTATTAAGGTCAGAATCTAAACAGAGACTCTTCCCTCCCCCACCATACTTTTTTATTTTAAATCTCTGCTTCAGAGCTTCACTAGGAAGTGAAACTGACTTAGTGTATGACAGAGTTTTAGCACCTACTGAACAGATCTTCCAATGGATAACAATGATCAACACTTGACAAAATACAAAAAAGCTACTCAAAGCCACTGAAGTAGCAGACGGACTCTGGAAAGAGGCTGAAACTTGGAAGAAGGGAAAGGTACAAGATGAGTTTTCCATTTTTATGGCTTTTAGGTGGATAGAAAACTGCCATCTTTCTGGCTGAAGAAACAGAGGACGTCACAGAATCAGAGCAATGACAGCTGCTGGAAAGTGAGGCTGGCCTCAGAAGATAGAAAGCCAAAGAAAGGGCTTCAAATTCTATGTGTAAAATCTACCCTCATCTCTAGTTGACTCCTAAACCATATACGTGTGGGGCAGACTCCAGCTAAAGATAAAATAATTTAGATTTGTGCTGTTGCCCCAAACACAGTTTATAGTTTGAGTCCAATGAAGTTAAATGTCTGCACAAACAAAAACATCAGTGCTTTTCAGAGGAATATAACAGAATCTACAACATAAACACTTACAATATTCAAGATACAATCTAAATTTACTTAACATTTGAATAACCAGAAAAATGTGATTCTTTCTCTAGAGAAAAGACAAATAGAGATCAACTTTGAGATTAATTAGGTATTAGACTTAGCAGAAAAGGATTTTAAAGCAATTATAACTATGTTCAAAGAAGCAGAGGACAATGAGCTCATAATGAATAAAAACAAGAGATCTCAGCAGAGGAACTAAAAACCCATGGTTACTGATGCTCTGATGACAAGTGAGATGAGAATTAGAAAATAACTCGCATTTCAAAATACCTCTGCTCAGTTGGAAATTTTTGTCTCAAATGACTTACTTGTACCAAAACTAAATTGAAAATTACTTACTGATACTAGACAGTTAGATCTGGGAGACTTGACTGGAAAAGTAGGAAGAATTTAGGGAAGTTTGGTGGGGATATTTTATATACAGGCATTTTCATTTAGAGATGATGTGAAGGACAGGATTTTTTTTTGTCTAGGATTCCTAAAATTTAATACCAGGCCTGCTACTGGTTCCTACATGGATCAAAATTTTCTTTCAGAAGGTAAAACGATGCTATGAAATACTCCTACCAGGCATCTAAAAAGAGGCAGGCTGCTGAAAAGAGGAAGTGATCTTATAAGGAGAAAAGTAACGTTCAGAGAGAAAGCATAGGGGGCATACAAGTCTTGTCTTTTGAATTGATTCTGATGTAGAATTACTAAAAAGAAATACTTGGATGAGATAATCCCAAGTTCATTTTTGGTCTCATACTGGTTCCCCTCTACTTTGTTCACCAAACTCTATACACTGTTGGACATGTACTTCAGAAACAGAGCCAGCTTCCCACCACCACAGATCCCTGGTAGTCTCAAAAGCAGGACATGATAGCAAAGGGCACAAAATCATTTCTTGGCTGAAATAACAGGACTCAACTCACAAAAAGTGACAACAGCCCCAATAAGAAAGAACAAGCCTGAAATTATTAGTTTGGAAATGGAGAGGATAGTTCCTCTGACAGCAAGGAGTATGATTATTTGATTAATTAAAACAAATAAATGATGTCCAAAATATTAATAATCAAATAAAAACTCCCAAAGAGTGTTCTAAGCAACTCTATAATGTGCACCAACTAAACTCAGTGTTCAGTGTTAAAATGGACCAATGACTCTCTGAGCTACGCCATTCAATCCAAAACAGAAAAATAAAAAAGTAAAGCAGAAAAACTGTAAAACTCTTTTTATCATCATTTTCCATTATAATGCTGGCTACATCATCATCTGATATAAAATTCTAGAAACTCCACAAAATTCCTCTTTTTAAAATTTATTTTTTGTTATCAAAGAGAATGTCCAGAAACATTGAGTACTAAAGAATCTGTTCAGGGCATTGTTTTACAAAAGTTCCTAATGGAGTGTGAATATTTTATTTTCTGTTGTATCCTTCACTTATTAATGATGAGGTGGATGAACAGGTGCAATTACTTAAAAAAAAAAAAAATTCCAGACAAAAACATCCATTCTCATTCTGAATCTGTTGACTGGAGTGAATTCAGTGGTTACAATACTACCACTGGCTAAGAATCAAGCTCCCCACAAGAGGGAACTATTCAAGTCATCTCATTTGGTCACACAGGTCTCTCAGGTATAGGCACCATGTTTGAAGTCTCACACAAAATGTCTGTGTCACTTAAATTACACAATGTGGCAGTGTTTGTTTCATGGGGACATAGTCTTGAAAGAAGGGGTAACGTAGAAAACAATCTGTTTCCATGTTATACGTGAGTACATTATTGGACTGTGCATGGGTTTAAGGGCATTGTAGCCCTTGTTAAAGAGGAATTCCACCAATGAAGCATCTGTCAGATCCCAGCTGCTCCTGATGCTGAAGATGTAGACTCATTTTAACCATGGGCTGTTAGGTTCAGGCCTTCTTCATCTACTGTTTGGCTCACATGGTTTGAACTGAGTTTGGTGGTCTTTCTGGTCCATCTAAGCTTTATTTCTCAGCCTCAGGGTATGTGGGGTACTTGACTGTTTCTATCTTCTCTCGAACTTTGTAGGAGGGATACAGGCCCGTCCTTCCCAGTTTTCTGTTGACACCTTTCGAATAGCCATCCCAATGATTTCCAGCCACACCAATGATATCTCCAGGTTCCATGGGGATTTCATCCGCAGTTCGAGGTTCGTGAGGATAAATGGCAATCTGGTTGTGGGCATTTTGGCCTCCAAAATAGTAGATGTCATCCAAAGAATGGAAGTTTGCAGAGGCATCGGGATGCAGTGTCTGCATGATCTCATAAGCAACTCGACAGACCTTGGGAAAGCATGAAAAAAAAACTTGTTAGTACGTGTAAGATCTCCTCCGCAGCAATCTGACAGCCCTTGCCAAAGAGACGAGGACTAAACTAGGACTGGGACTGAGAGAATGAGTAGTAGATTCTAGTCACAGGTTTTCAGTCCACTTGCTCTCAGATGATGGTACAAAAAGTCATTCTTCATTTCTTTGCCTGAATCTTCTTTTTAAACATAAAAGATAATTACAATTAGGATCCTGCAGAGAAAAAAAAGTATGTGTATATATAGTGCAAAGTATTTTGAGAATAAACACGTATTAAGAGAAACAGAGTGCTGGGCAAAAATAACATAGTCTGTGCCCTTGGTGAACTTAAGGTTCAGGATTATAAATACTTTACACAAATGCTGCTGCTCCCTTTCTTTCATTCAGTGTTAATTTCTGCTAATTTAGATCTGGTCTCAGAAGTCTTCTCAACAGAAACTCATGTAATTACTGACAATCAACTATTGCCAAATGAGCTAAAAACATATCTGCCACTTCTGAAGAGTTTTATGTGTGATGTGCAGATAGCAGCAGTCTAGACTGAAACAAGATGAACTAGCCTTTGGGGAAGGTGCATCTACCTGATGCATTTTAAGGCTACTTAAAGGATTCCTCTGTCCAAAGAACACCTACCATTCTCAGTGGATGGCAGCTGAAATGCCACAGTCTAAGCTTCATTCCTTGAGCTTCAGACTTGCTAATAAAGCTAAACTATCTTAACGGAGGTATAACATTTTAAGCAACTAACAAATACATTCATTATGTAGTAAATGGGTTTCAGAAACTTTTTTAAGAATAAGTGAAAACAAAAGAGAATACTATCATTTTGGTTAGAAAATTCTTCCATTATATACTATGAACACAGGACTCAACTGAGGTCAAATTTTTCTACATCTCCAGTTCTAGTTATCTCAGTTAGTGAAGTTTTATTGTCCCTATATCAATACTTTTGCACATATTTAAAATGATGCGAATAATAATTGTTAATCTTCTCAGTGGAGCAATTTAAGATACCCAGTAGTTCTTAAAAACTTTGGCATTCACGATATCAAAACTGAATTCTTAAGTGTTATGACTAAATGGAATCTGATTAGGTTAATCATCAACTTAAAGTCTTTAAAAATATATGAATTTCAGGAACTGGAGGGGCACTTTTTAAATGCCATATGTAATTTGCAAATAAAGCTAAGTTTAGATAGTATTTTTAATTTTGCAGATAGGGACTAATTCTAGTGCTAGGATTTCAACTAGACATAGAACCAAGAGAATAAGTTTGCTTTGAAATCTGCTACTTTGTCAACAAACTAGTTTTATGTTGGGAATGTCACAGTATGATTGACGTCACTGGTAGAATACTGAAACTGTAACAAAATGAGGCTAAAAAAGATTTTGAACTTGAACTTCATATTTAGTCAAAGGCCCATACAGGGCACGCAAAATCAAGTGAAGACTTTGGAAAGAAAGAATCTAAATAATTAAAACAAAGCAGCTCCAATAATAGCAAAGTATACTAACAATGACAGAGGTTAATATTTACTGAGTTTTACTTAGTTTTTTCTGTCGGACATTGCTTCTAAGGTCTAATTTAATTGTTAGGAGTCCCATAATATTCTATCATGTTTGTTTTATGGATGTCAAAGATCAGTTAAGGAAAATGGCCAGAGTTAAACTATTATTAAGTGGCATATTCAGGTTTTGAACCTAGGCAGAAAGTGTATACTTGTTAAATGCTAAGCATATTTTTTCTTGCAGATCCTATTCTCTATGCTCACATTTTAGATAGCGTAGGCCAAGGCAGGTCTTGGGAAAACCCGAGTCGTATTTCCAGGGCCCCTCCACCCCCTTTTCAATTATCCCTAGTCAGGGATGCTAGAGCTTGTACTGCCTTGGGATGACCACAATGTCCATCCTGGCAATGGACCCTGATGTGTCTTCTCCTTTCACTAATCAACTTCTCATTCTCATAAAAACAACAGTGCCTTCAGTCCCACACCCTTAGGAATGTGCTTTCTTTTGAGGGTATTCTTAATGATCAGTTTATGTTTGGTAGCAATAGTTGCTCCGATACTTTGGCCACCTGATGCAGAGAGCCAACTAACTGGAAAAGACCCTGATGCTGGGAAAGATCGAAGGCAAAAGGAGAAGGGAGTGGCAGAGGAATGAGATGGTCAGACAGCATTATTAATTCAATGGACATGAATTTGAGCAAACTCCAGGAGATAGTGGAGGAGAGAGGAGCCTGGCATAATGCAGTCCACACAGTTGCAGGGTCAGTCCTGACTTAAGTGTCGGAACAACAACAACAACAATCAATAGTTGTTGATGTATTAACCTGCTGGATAACATACATAGTTTCTTAAGCCAAAGAAAGTACGAGTGGTAGAGCTTTCAGATACAGAGATGGGCCAATAAAAGGCTCCTTCTTATAATAAAGGCAATAATGAGAGCAGCTGAGCCTACTGACCACTGTTCTAATAGCTGGGACTCAACTCACTTAAATCTCACAACAACCCTATGAGCTGGTTACTATTATTATTTATATTTTATAGCTGAAGAAACTATACCAAAGAATGATTAATTTTCAAAAATTAAACAAAATGAATAAAGGGGTTAGTAAATGGCAGAATACTTTGGCCACCTGAATGTGAAGAACTGACTCATTGGAAAAGACCCTGATGCTGGGGAAGATTGAAGGCGGGAGGAGAAGGGGACAACAGAGAATGAGATGGTTGGACGGCATCACTGACTCAATGGACATGAGTTTGAGTAAGCTCTGGGAGTTGGTGATGGACAGGGAAGCCTGGCATGCTGCAGTCCATGGGGTTGCAAAGAGTTGGATACAACTGAGCAACTAAACCGAACTGACTGAAATGGCAGAAATGTAATTAGGACGCTGTCTCTAAACCACACACTGAACTGCCTTAGAGTGTTAGGATAAGAACCTAGAATAGTGCCTGCTTCAAAGGAGCCATTCAATAAGTACCTTCTGAATGAATACTGCTCCATGTATAATACCAGTCTAGCAGCTGAGATGCAAGTCCATTGGTGATGTTAATCCTTAAGATCCATATATAACATTCTGAGTAATTAAATTTTTTCTCTATGTTAACCAGGGGGCAATTTACTGTAAAGAGTTAGAAGGCTGACTATAGTGACAATGTTTACATTTAATCACTCTAGGCATCCTCTCTGCGATTTACAAATCCAAATCACATGGCAGGTAAATGCCACCTTCCAGCTGATGTCAATACTCATCTTTGATACTTGACAGGTAGCATGATTGAGAGGAGTAGTCTCTACGGTTTGCAAAGCAGCGGATGGCCACACGTAGTATGCTTTATTTCACTCCTGTTGATGTGTCACTGTATTGTTTTTAGAATACTACTAAGCACACAGTTATGAGTAAGAGCAAAAACCCTGCCAAAGGATAAAACACAGATATGACTGTATTTTAAAAAAATTTAAAAAGGAAGGAAAGTCTGAATTTTGTCCCTAACAACCAGCTGAGCTTTGCATGAACTTCCAAAGCTTTCTGAGAGCAGATGGGATATTGGCTTTTTGTCAAAATAGACGGGACCAGAAAGATCTCCCAAGTGTGAAAAGTTGGAAGTGGGCTTGTGTCTCTCTGTGTGAGGCTGGGTATCTGTGCATTTTTACTCTAAACTGCTCTGTTTTGCTCTTCAGCGAGAGGACAGTCAGTATCCACTGCTGTTTCATAACCACACCTCCATGGAGATCCCTATCCAGAGCTGTCTGTCTGGAAATAAAATCAATCAGTGTCTGGTTTCTCCTTCTGGGCTTTCCAAAATCTGATGCAAAGTGTGATGAAGCCAGTTGTGTTGTGTGTGATTTGGAATGAAACAACAGAAAATGCCACAAGAATGTCGCATTAAGTGCCACACGAAGTGTTGCAGGGGGAAAAAATTTGTCCTATGGTGATTTTAATGACTGAGAAACTACTGAACAAATATTGACTGTTCCTTAAAATACGTCGATTACCTATAGTCTTTAAAATGGACATCTACAACCATTTTTGTAAATGAGATTTCAAGTGATAAAACCTGATTCTAAAACTTGATAGGCAGTATTAAAAAAAACAAAACCCTTCTGATATTTTGCCCATCTACAACTGAGTGAGCTGTCAACTGCTGTTATTTCTCCAAATGTAATTTCTTTGCTTCAGATTTAAGATGGTTTCATTAAATATGAAAATAAATGACATAGTAGATGCTTAGGGCATACACAACTTCCAGTAACACAGAACAATGTTAGAGTATTTGGTAGAATAGTCTGGAATGTGACTCACTGAATAGCTTTCAAAACTTAGTTGATGTTCTTGAAAAACACTGCCTCTAAATTTCAGACTAAATCCTAAAGCTTGTTTTCTTCACTTTATGAAGCTTTTAGGACAAACCTGGCTTTGAGAAACAGCTTTGATGAAGGAATTCAGAAAACTAAGAGTAGTAACAAAAGTAACAAAATTAGAGAGCAGAGTCATATTCTTGGCTTTTAAAAAACTTTTCACTTAAGGAGAGAGAATTCCCAGACTTTATTTGTGGATATAAAACCAAGGATGTTTAGAAGCCCTTAGGCTGAGAAGAATGGATCCAAAATCTTATAAAGAATCCTGATTAAGGAGTCATGACATTTCTGCCTGTAGTTTCTCAAACATCAACCAGGCCTTGCAATTTCCTTCCAACAATGCATTTTATTCTTCCAGGATTTTCTACAATAGCACACGGTCAACAGATAAACTCTCACTTATTATATAGCATAAAGGCTCTCAAAGGGTAGTAGCATACAGGAGACATAAAGTTTACATGACTGAAACTGAGAGAGTGCCAAAGCATTATGAAGAAGAGTCTAAACTTTTATTCCTTCTCACCATCTCTTGAAATGAGATTGTCATCAAGGAAAATCTGAAAGTTGGTTGTCCATGTTTTATTCTGGGCTGAGATTCGGTTCTCATTGTTTTATTTTCTTGTCCCCCTTCCCACTTTCTAGCATGCCTGTGGCATATATAAGAAAGCCTGCAGATTAATTTCCCCAAAGTCAAAACTATACACAAGTTCACCTACATTTGCTACAGTAAATACTGTTACTTATCATTCACCCTTTGGGAATGAAGAGTTTATGTTTTTTAAAATTCATTATATGGTGACGCTGTCCTTCAATAAGCTAAATAAAGTTAAGATGGTGCCTTGGCATAGAAATTAATATGCTGAATGTTACTGTTTGTTCTTCTTTATGAAGAAATGTTACATGCATCAATGCACACAATGATTATGTGGACCCTACACATCACCTGTGATCATAAGTAGAGGTAACGGTGTCCTTGAAGAGCATGTTTCATGTTCCTTCTAAAATGTGAGAACATACAGTCTGAAATGGGGCCATGTGAACAAGTGTAGCTCAAATAAATACTGTAGAGTCTGACAGGCAAAGACAGTCCTACACCTATTCCTACGTAAATAACAGCAGCTAACATTGCATTTAACGTATTGTTCAGTACTATTCTTAGTGCTTTTTACCTACAATAACTCTTCAATCCTCACAAAAACTTTATGCAGTAGGTATTATTATCACTATTTTTACAGGGAGAGGAAAAAAGAGTCAGTGATAGTCTAAGCAATTTGTTCAAATGCCACAGTCACTAAGTGGTCAAAGTTGGATTTAAAACCCAGCTAGTGTGACCCCAGAACCTACAATGCCTCATTCTTGTTCCCTGCCTTGTGAAGTTAAAGGCTCGACACTTATGCCATCAGTGAGTTTTTCTCAAACTCCACTGCTGCTGTTGTTGAGACATTTTGGGGGCATTTTTCAAAAAAATCCAAATTTTGATTTACGGCAAGGAAACCTCTATGAGCCAGCAACCAACTTCATTCACACTACAAAAATATTAAACTGTATCAAATGCCTTTATACTAAAGCTATTTTCAAAAAATACTGAAGTGCAAGTAAGCTCAAAGATTTATCACCAAATGTGGAATTATTCCACAATATCAAACACTAGAGCCATTAGTCATCAAGAAAGGAGGTTATCACATTCAGCAAACTGCTGCTGCTGCTGCTGCTGCTAAGTCGATTCAGTCGTGTCAGACTCTGTGTGACCCCAAAGACGGCAGCCCACCAGGCTCCCCCGTCCCTGGGATTCTCCAGGCAAGAACACTGGAGTGGGTTGCCATTTCCTTCTCCAATGCATGAAAGTGAAAAGTGAAAGTGAAGTCGCTCAGTCATGTCCGACTCTTCGCGACCCCATGGACTGCAGCCTACCAGGCTCCTCCATCCATGGTATTTTCCAGGCAAGAGTACCGGAGTGGGTTGCCATTGCCTTCTCCGAGCAAACTGCTACTCATTATATAAATATAAGGTATTTTTACTATTAATCTTTTATTCTGAACCCTAACATAAAATGTCTGAGATATTCAAATCTATTCTGGGACACAAAATATTGGTTCAAATGAGGAGAGTTCTTTTGGATGAGCTTTGATGTGCCATGAGTTTTAACAAACAATATAATATATAATCACGAATCTTATTCCTTTGGACACAGTCAGCCCTCTCAGCACTCTTTCTTCATATAAATTGTCCTTCTGGATCTGAGGTCTGAAGAACACACTGAGGTTGATATTATGCATAAAACAGAACAAAGTATGAACAATATGCTCTTCAAATCTGGACAGGTTTCCATTATCATGAAGTGACAGAGCTCCTGACTTTTAGGTCAAAGAGTTATGTATGAGGTTATAAGGATCAAAAATTCTATAGCACATCACTGAAAAGGAAAAAAGAAAGATTTCCTTTCCAGAATGAGCCTAAGGGCCTAATTAAAGAGAGTTAGAAGAAAGGAAGCAAAACACAGAGCACTTATAAGTCTCACTGTCTATCTACATGTAAGATTTGCCAATGTTTAGTTCAGTTGCTCAGTCGTGTCCGACTCTTTGCGACCCCATGAATTGCAGCACGCCAGGCCTCTCTGTCCATCACCAACTCCCAGAGTCTACCCAAACCCATTTCCGTCGAGTCAGTGATCCAATCATCTCATCCTCTGTCGTCCCCTTCTCCTCCTGCCCCCAATCCTACCCAGCATTAGGGTCCTGTCCAATGAGTCAACTCTTCGCATGAGGTGGCCAAAGTATTGGAGTTTCAGCTTCAACATCAGTCCTTCCAATGAACACCCAGGATTGATCTCCTTTAGGATGGATTGATTGGATCTCCTTGCAGTCTAAGGGACTCTCAAGAGTCTTCTCCAACACCACCGTTCAAAAGCATCAATTCTGCGGTGCTCAGCCCTCTTCACTGTCCAACTCTCACATCCATACATGACCACTGGAAAAACCATAGCCTTGACTAGATGGACTTTTGTTGGCAAAGTAATGTCTCTGCTTTTAAATATGCTATCTAGGTTGGCCATAACCTTCCTTCCAAGGAGTAAGCGTCTTTTAATTTCATGGCTGCAATCACCATCAGCAATGATTTTGGAGCCCCCTAAAAATAAAGTCTGACACTGTTTCCACTGTTTCCCCATCTATTTCCCATGAAGTGATGGGACCAGATGCCATGATCTTACTTTTCTGAACAATGAGCTTTAAGCCAACTTTTTCACTCTCCTCTTTCACTTTCATCAAGAGGCTCTTTAGTTCCTCTTCACTTTCTGCCACAAGGGTGGTGTCATCTGCATATCTGAGGTTATTGATATTTCTCCTGGCAATCTTGATTCCAGCTTGTGTTTCTTCCAGTCCAGCATTTCTCATGATGTACTCTACATATAAGTTAAATAAGCAGGGTGACAATATACAGCCTTGACGTACTCCTTTTCCTATTTGGAACCAGTCTGTTGTTCCATGTCCAGTTCTAACTGTTGCTTCCTGACCTGCATACAGGTTTCTCAAGAGACAGGTCAGATGGTCTGGTATTCCCATCTCTTTCAGAATTGTCCACAGTTTATTGTGATCCATACAGTCAAAGGCTTTGGCATAGTCAATAAAGCAGAAATAGATGTTTTTCTGGAACTCTCTTGCTTTTTCGATGATCCAGCGGATATTGGCAATTTGATCTCTGGTTCCTCTGACTTTTCTAAAACCAGCTTGAACATCCGGAAGTTCACGGTTCACGTATTGCTGAATCCTGGCTTGGAGAATTTTGAGCATTACTTTACTAGCATGTGAGATGAGTGCAATTGTGTGGTAGTTTGAGCATTCTTTGGCATTGCCTTTCTTTGGGATTGGAATGAAAACTGATCTTTTCCAGTCCTGTGGCCACTGCTGAGTTTTCCAAATTTGCTGGCATATCGAATGCAGCACTTTCACAGCATCATCTTTCAGGATTTGAAACAGCTCAACTGGAATTCCATCACCTCCACTAGCTTTGCTCGTAGTGATGGTTTCTAAGGCCCACTTGACTTCACATTCCAGGATGTCTGGCTCTAGGTGAGTGATCACACCATCATGATTATCTGGGTCGTGAAGATCTTTTTTGTACAGTTCTGTGTATTCTTGCCACCGCTTCTTAATATCTTCTGCTTCTGTTAGGTCCATACCATTTCTGTCCTTTATCGAGCCTATCTTTGCATGAAATGTTCCTTTGGTATCTCTAATTTTCTTGAAGAGATCTCTAGTCTCTCCCATTCTGTTGTTTTCCTCTATTTCTTTGCATTGATCGCTGAGGAAGGCTTTCTTCTCTCTCCTTGGCCAATGTTTAGACATGCTTATATTTAATTTTGAGTGTGTGTGTATGTGTTCAGTCGCTCAGTTGTGTTCGACTCTTTGCGACCCCATGGGATTATCTAGGCAAAGATAAGCTCCTCTGTCCATGGGGTTATCTAGGCAAAAATATTGGAGTAGGGTGTCATTTCCTCCTTTAGGGGAGTCTTTCTGATCCAGGTATTGAACTGGCGTCTCCTACGTCAGCAGGTGGATTCTTTTACCAGTTAGCCACCTGGAAAGCCCTTTATTTAGAGCTTTATAATTAGAGCACTGGTTCTCACAAGGACGATTTTGCCCTCCCACTTCCCCCACCTGAGACATTTGGCAATGGTCTGGAAACATCGTTGACTGTTACAACTTGAGATGAGGGTCTACTGGCCACGGATGCTGCTAAGCATGCTATAGTGCACAATACAATGGCCCACAACAACTTATCCAGCCCCCCCAAGTCAATGGTGCCAGGTTGAGAAACCTGGGACTGAAGGAACAGACTTTAGGCCTAAAATTTATGCCTAAGGAGGAGGTGGTGCATCTGGAAAAGTCATTCTTGATTCAATTGCTCTAACAACAACCATTTGAAAATGTGTTATTTGCACCTGTTGATCACATAAGCACACAGCCAGATTATCAAAAGCAGTTGAGAGGGACTAGGTAGTTACAACTCCTCCCCCACACCTCCCATAAGAATAGAAAAGGGATCTTCTCAACGACAGGATCCTAATCGCACTTAGGGAGAAATATCAGCTATGTATGCCTTCATGTTTCCCTTTTGATGAGGACTGCTGCTTTGTGACTCCTGTTCTGGGTAGCTGTCTTTGGATCTTAAATTGTAGTCTTATTCCACACTGAAGGAGCTCATACAGCCTCTGTTGGGGTAAGCATCTTTCCAACAATCATAACACCACACCATTGTGATGAAGTACACTGTCACATAATAAACACGGGCTATTTTCTTTATACTCTCTGCAGTGTATTCCCACGCAAATGATGTGACTTTCCTTCCCACATTTTCTTTTCTCTGCTTCTTCAAGCTTTCAGGCATATATTTATCTTACATGGTTTATATTTTTTGGTAATTATTCTCTAGTTATTTCATGTGAATATTTTGCTCACTAGATTCTGGACCAGGCTAAGATCTGTATCTTCAATCCTATGAAATTCCCTCTACCCCAGCATAGATCTGAGCACAAACAACCATTTAATCGCTTGTTGAATAAACTAACCAATAATATGCACATAAATAAGAGAGCTGAATAAAATCCACAACAAATATTTCTATGTTGATATTCCACTGGGCAAATCAGGCTGATTGGACACTCATAAAAACACATACACCAAACCAATAACATAATTCTTCTGTAACAGTTAAACTCAAAGAATGACTATAATATGGTATTGCTTAAATATATTGTACTGTTTCTTGCTAGGTAGAAATGTAAAAGGACTTGAAGAGGAATTACATTTCCTTTTTATTATTTTCTACAAAGCAATGAAGTAAGGCAAAATGCTGAGCATTTAAGTCTCTCAGTATCAGTGTACTGACGAGTAGAAATGGATGGATTCCGGTTACATATTGATTGTATGCAAAATCAGAAAGTACTATGTAAACTTACTTGCTGTTTCTGTTAAATGCTGTGAATAAGCCAAATACTTTACAACAACCCCAGCAGCTAGCTTCATTAGAGATGTATCCAACAATTGTTTGCAAACAACTAAATGTTCAATGTAATCAAAAGCTATGCTTTCTGGAATCTTCTCATCTTTTCACAAAAGAGATCATTTCCCAATATTAAAACACTGCACTTGACTCATGATAATTAACATTTTTAAAAAAGATCCAAGAACTTCCTGACCTAATATAACCACAGAGTATTGACCATTTAAAAATGCTTACCTGGGATGAAAAAGTACACACCAGGAAGTCTGCCTGGGAGAGAAAGTGTATATCCAGGATCACACCTCGAAGTGAATTTTCTGTGTATCGATTGTGTAGTCCAGCTGACCAAGAGATAGAGTTATCACTAATAAATTCATAATTGGGGTACCTGGAAAAAGAAACAAAATCACTGAAATCATAGAAATCTATCAGGAAGTAGTATCCTATCAACAGGAGGTGGAACTCCTTTACACAGGTGTGCCTCTCTTTCCAACAGTAAGGAGAGCTTTAACTCTGGCACTCAATAGAGTAGCTGACAAAGCATCTTTGAATCCACCGATGGGGCAGAAACCATTCTGGGGTGTCCTGTATGTTAAAAGTTATTGGCATGTCATATAAAGTGCACATATGCATCAGAATGTCCCTTTCAGTTCATGAAATAATTGAAAACAGAAAGCTCTTTGTAACGAGTGACCTTGAAGAGCTTTTTCAACCTGCTTTCATTTTTTTTTTTCCACATCAACACATTTTCATTTTATGCATTCCTTTCTCACTTTTATCCTTAAACTATCCTTTCCATCTTTTTAAAAGTGTAATTTATATACTGTCTTTCTCTTCCAGTTTTATTGATACATAATTGACATACAGTACCGTATAAGTGTAAGGCACAATGAACTGACTTACACACATCATGAAATGGTTACCACAATGAGTTCAGTCACTATCCCTCATCTCCTAAAGAGACAACATTTTTTAAAAAGGAAAAAAAAATTTTTCCTTGTGATGAAAACTCTTGGGATATAATGTCTTAACAACTTTCAATTGCTGTGGCTAGGACATTCAATACTACGTTGAATAAAAGTGGTGAGAGTGGCCATCTCTGTCTTCTTCCTGATCTCAGAGGAAAAACTTCCAGCTTTTCACTGCTGAGTATTATGCTAGCTGTGGGATTGTCATATATTGCACCCTTTGTTATGCTGAGGTACGTTTCTTCTATGCCCACTTAGTTCAGAGTTTTATTATAAATAAATGTAGAA
This sequence comes from Giraffa tippelskirchi, assembly GCF_054371585.1. Classification (NCBI taxonomy): domain Eukaryota; kingdom Metazoa; phylum Chordata; class Mammalia; order Artiodactyla; family Giraffidae; genus Giraffa; species Giraffa tippelskirchi. Next base: position 138,103,902 of record NC_137281.1, on the reverse strand, counting down.
TTTTGTCAAATGCTTTTTCTGCATTTATTGAGACGATCATATGATTTTTACCCTTTGTTTTGTTAATGTGGTGTGTTGCACTGATGGATTTGCAAATATTGAACTATCCCTACATCCACACGATCACGGTGTATGATCCTTTTAATGCATTGTTGGATTCAGCTTGCTAACATTCTGTTAAGGGTTTTTGTATCTTATCAATGATATTGGTCTGTAAGTTTCTATTTTTGTGGCATCTTCATCTGGTTTTTGAATCAGGGTGACCTCTGCCTTGTAGAATGAATTCAGAAGTCTACTTTCTTCAATTTTTTGGAAGTACAGGCATTAATTCTTCTTTAAATATTTCATAAAATTCACTGATGGGGCCACCTGGTCCTCGACTTTTGTTTGTTGGAAGTTTTCTGATTAATCTTGATTCAGTTCCATTACTGGTAATTGATTTGTTCATATTTTCTATTTCTTCCTAATTTAGTCTTGGGAAACTGAAAATTTCTAGGAATTTATCCATTTCTTCTAGGTTGTCCATTTATTCACATATAGTTGCAGTAATCTCATTTGATCCTTTGATTTCTGTGGTGTTGTGGATAGATTGCTCATCTATGCTTTGCTTAGTACTTTTGGGGTTTGTTCTTTTGTTTGAAACACATTATTTGTCACCTCATTTTTGCTTAATTCTCTGTATTTATTTCTATATATTATTAGGCAGCCAGTTATGTTTTCTGTTCTTGGAGAAGTGAGCTTATGTAGGAGATGTCCTATGGGGTCCAGCTACATACTCCCCTCTGGTTAACAGAGGTTGTATGTGGGCTGAGGGGGCACTTCTGTTGTGGTGGGGCCAACTACTGTGGGCAGGCCGGTAGGGAGGGCTAGCCCTCAGCTTGGTTGGCTGCCAAGTCCTGCCTTATGTGGGGGCTGCTAGTGGCTGGTGGGTGGGTCTGAACAGCTGGCTACATGGTCTGGGGAATCTTAGGGCTGGTGCCAGCCCACTGGTGGATTGGGCTAGGTTCTGTTGCTCCTGACTGCAGGTCTGCAGGCCCTAAAGCTGGTCTGGTCTTGGTGGGCAGTGCTAGGTCCCAGCACAGCTGGCTTTGGGGCCTGGGGATCCCAGTACTGGAGGCAATCAACTAGTGGGCACATAAGCCCCCAGTGCTAATAGGCTAGAAGGAGGACTTGAAAATGGAGCTTGCTAGCACCCGGGGCTCTGAGGTAGAATGAGCTCCCCACTGCGTATGGCCAGGGTCTGTATCCTCAGGGGGAGTCCCAGTTGCCTTCTGCCTCTCTAGGAGGCTCCAACCTGCTTTCAAATTTGGTCACTGAGCTTTTCCTTTAGAATATAAATATCATGATTAAATCTCATTTAAATTTTTAGTTTAGAATTTGTGATACTTCAGACTTGTCTCCTTTAACCTCCATATGCAGGTCTGGCACACATGCATGCTCAATTGCTTCAGTCGTATCCGACTCTTTGCAACCCCAGGGACTGCAGTCCGCCAGGCTCCTCTGTCCATGGATTTCCCAGGCAAGAATACTGGAGTGGGTAGCCATTTCCTCCTCCAAGGAATATTCCCAACCTAGGGATCGATTCCGTGTCTCCTGCATTGCAGGTGGATTCTTTACCGCTGAGCCACTGGTGAAGCCCTAATCCCCATAAGCACCATCTTAACAAATAATGGTGATAAAGAAACCATTCTAATAAATTTACGTAAGTAAATTCCCTGTAGATGTCCACCAACTAATATTGTGGTACTCCTGAGAGGATATGTGTTAAAAATATTGAAACAGGATGTCTTTAAAAAGTCTACCATACATTCAAATGATTCTACTCTGAATCAGAGGTTTAATCATATTTTAATATAGAGTGAATAAATTTTCTCAGTACGCGTGATAGATCAGAGTTAAGTTGTAAACTTTGGGAAGTTACATGCAAAAGGGATAATCACTGTACCTACTTTATATAGTTTTTTTAATAATTAAGCACTGTAAACAGCTTAGAAGAGTATCTGGTATACAGTAAATGCTCAATAAATTTAGCTAATCAACTAGCTGTGACTGTCAAACATTCTTTCCCCAGACATTCACTTGGTTTTATCTCTTACTTCCTCCTTGTATCTGCTCAAAGGCTGCCTTGTTAGTGAGGAGTTTGGCAAACCTTAACCTTTCTACTTGCTTAATTTTTCTCCATGGCTCTTATTATCACTGGAAATAATATATATTTACTGTTTATTTTAGGCTTCCCTGGTGGCTCAGTGGTAAAGAACCTCCCTGCTAAGCAGGAGATCTGGGTTCAATCCCTGGGTCGGAGAGATCCCTTGGAGAAGGAAATGGCAACCCATTCCAGTATTTTTGCCGGGAGTATCCCATGGACAGGTGAGGCTGGCAGGCTACAGTCCATGGGGTCACAGAAGAGTCAGACATGACTTAGGCACTAAATAACAACTGTTTACTGTCTGCAATCATTCCCACCTCCATCATCCCTAATTAGAATGTACACTCTATAAAAAGAGAGGTATTTCTTCTGCTCTGTTTACTGTTATTCTCAGCACCTAAAAGAGAATCTAGAAGGTAACAGAAGATCAATAAATATTTGTTGAACGAACAACAGTTCCTATTCATAAGCCCTGAGACAGCAAGAGTCAGTTTATGTGGCTTTTTCCACACAGTATTTCCCAGAGGTTAGAACTATGCCTTATTTTCCTTTGCATCACAGCATCTAGAACTCCACATAAAGTCACATGGATAAACACATGGACAAGTGAGTGCTACCCATGACTGGGACATTCTCCTAATTCCCTAACAGCTACTTCAGATTTCTCTTCATTCCACAGCCTCCAAGGAGTTTCCTCTCATTGCCTCTAATAATGACTGTGAAGAAAAAGTCTCTGAGCACTGTTTCAGACTGGTATTCAGTGATCCGATCCATTTGGTCTCATTATTTTTGACGTTTTGCCCTCCTAGCTCTGAATCAGGGAGATGAAGGAAATGTCACATTTGTTCTGTAAAGAAAACATCCAAAGAGACTTTCAATGTGATTCCTGTGAAAATGCATATATCCAGGCACGGGACTAAAACAGAAGCAAATAAATATGAAAAGGCTGGAGGGTGAAGGAGGAGGGAAATTGTTAAAACACACCAGTACAGGTTGTATCCTCCAGTAAAGACTAACTCTGTCGGTGTGGTACGGGTACTCAGGGGAACAGACAGAGTGAGCCTTTTACTGAGAAGTGACACTAACACTATGCCCTTCCGAATTTAAAGGCCTCTTCCTGGCACCAAACCAAAAGGGCACCTAAGTTCCTCAGGCCTTATCTCTATATGCCAAAGAGCTTGATGAAGGATACTGAGTGTTAAAAAAAAAAACAGAAACAATGGAAATAATGAAGGAAGGAGATACTGTACTTCCAACAATGAGCACGGAAAACTCCACACAGACATGCTTCTTTCTTGTCTTATGCCCGCAAGTATGCAGCAGAAGAGGTCTTCTACTGTGAGGTTGCAGAGACTGGCAATGATTTAAAAAAGTATCTTTTCTTCAATCATGTTGTAAAAATTTATTTTTTATATCACCAACAAAGAACTAACTTGAAATTAAAAATAGTATCAAATTTTCTTTTGTGAAGTCTTTCTTCAGACTGAGGGAAAGACTCCTCCTCTTGACTTCACTAGCTAGTATACAATGCCTTCAGGACAAGTACTGATATATGATGACACTGTGATTAATGGTTACATGTATACTGCCTATCAGTTAGACAGATACTCCCGGAGAGGAGGAGCCACATATTATCTTTGGTTTCTTTGTGTATTCCTAATGTGAGAAATGCCAGGCTGGATGAAGGCACAAGCTGGAATCAAGATTGCCAGGAGAAATATCAATAACCTCAGATATGCAGATGACACCACCCTTATGGCAGAAAGTGAAGAGGAACTAAAGAGCCTCTTGATGCAAGTGAAAGAGGAGAGTGAAAAAGCTGGCTTAAAACTCAACATTCAGAAAAATGAAGATCATAGCATCCAGTCCCATCACTTCATGGCAAATAGATGAGAAAACAATGGAAACAGTGACAGATTTTATTTTCTTGGGCTCCAAAATCACTGCAGATGGTGACTGCAGCCATGAAATTAAAAGATGCTTTTTCCTTGAAAGAAAAGCTATGACCAATTTAGACAGCATATTAAAAAGCACAGACATTACTTTGCCAACAAATGTCCATCTAGTCAAAGCTATGGTTGTTCCAGTAGTCATATACAGATGTGAGAGTTGGACTATACAGAAAGCTGAGCACCAAAGAACTGAACCTTTCGAACTGTAGTGTTGGAGAAGACTCTGGAGAGTCCCTTGGACTGCAAGGAGATCCACCAGTCCATCCTAAAGGAAATCAGTCCTGAATATACATTGGAAGAAGATGTTGAAGCTGAAACTCCAATCCTTTGGCCACCTGATGCAAAGAACTGACTCACTGGAAAAGACCCTCATGCTGGGAAGGAGGAGAAGGGGACAACAGAGGATGAGATGGTTGGGTGGCATCACTGACTCGATGGACATGAGTCTGAACAAGCTCTGGGAGTTGGTGATGGACAGGGAAGCCTGGAGTGCTGCAGTCCACGGGGTGCAAAGAGTCGGACACGACTGAGTGACTGAACTGAACTGAATGCCCTGTAACTGTGTCTAGCAAATTGTATGTAGTTCGATAAAATAGTGAAAACATTTACCACTATGGCTGATTCTTCATTTCACATGGCAACCAAATGCTTTAGAAAACCTTTTTAACAGATTTCTCTTGCTTCTATTCATTTAAATAAACTTAATTTTAGGAAGAGCTCATCCAGCATTTTTCATCAAGAGTAAAATAAATATATAAATATTTAATCTGAGAGATTTTTAATGGCTTATTTTTTTCTTCTGTTTCATTCCTACCCTCAATCTCCATTATCTTAGAATATAATATTGGATAGACAATTTTAATAGTTCTTATTTCTTTGACTGCCAAAGATTTTTAGATTTAAACACTCTAATACTGAATTACCTGAAGAGATCTCCACGTTAGCAATAGCTGTCATGGTCACTGGGATGCTGGTGCTAAAATCTCGTGAATGAAAGAGAAACCTAGGTGTAATACTAAGCAACAAATCATTAACTACTGGAGTCACAGACACAAATTAATCTTGACCCCTTTTACAAAGAACAAATTACTCAGAAAAAAGGTTTCTTCTCTGTATGAATCTTATGCATCACTTAAGTTTAATTCTCCATCTCTTCACCCTCTTGAAGCAGAAAAGTCTTATAATCACCTTGGATACTATATACCTTGTTGAGAAATTAATTCATGTTTTTGGTCTCCTGAAACAATAACAGAGGTTTTATGATTTGTTTAGGATCAAAACCAGTCATGAGAGGTCAAAAGCAGAGTTAATTCAGAGTGGAAAAAAACATTTACGTAAAATAATGAAGGCAAGACACAGCATTTAAATTCCCAAGAAAATCTTTAAATTGACTCAGAAAAACCAAAGGATTTCCAAAGAGGAACAAATATGCATAAAATGCAATTGCTACATTTATAACAGGAATATGGAGGAAAATGCTGCCTGACTACCATGGGGAGAGGAGTTACTAGCTACTGACCAAAAAAAACAAAAAATCATGGAGAAGGAAATGGCAACCCACTCTAGTGTTCTTGCCTGGGAAATCCCATGGATAGAGGAGCCTGGCGGGCTACAGTCCACAGCATCACGAGAGTTGGACCCAACTTAGCCAACTTAACAACAACATGCGTGTTCGGCTTACTTCTCAAGAGTGCGTGAAAACTGTTTATCTCAAGAGATGGGGGTGTCAGACTCTGAGATGAAAGGGAGACTTTATCTCTTGTGTGTTCTGTTCAAAATTGGACTCCTGCCATGTGTGTGTATTACTGTTTCAAGGAAATAAATGTTTAAAGAATCAAAAAAAAAAAAAAAAAAAACCAAACAAACAAAAAATCAAGTTTTTCTATTTCCACAATCCAAGTAGATACTACTGCCAACTGTACTATAAGGATTGCTTGGTGTAAGAATACCATGCTGTGCTATGGATCACAGCTGTAAAACGTTCATATTCTTTTATCTAAATACATTCAAGCCCAGAAATCTAGATTAAGGAAATAATATGGATAATTTTAGGCATACCTCACCACACTGGAAATAACCTGTGAAATATTAGGAGAATGGTAAAGTAAGCAATGGTATTTTAATTCACTGGATATTTAATCACTAAAAAAAAAAAGAGAGACTGACAATGGCTTTTTTTTTTTTTTAGCAACCTGTGAAAAGGGATCTATTGCTGTATTAAGAAAAAGAGTTCAAATTATATAGAATATGATCAACTATTAAAATGTATAACTATATAAATATCTGAAGGAAATATGTTGACATTTAAATAGTGGTTACCACTGAGTAATGAGATTATGAGTAATACTTTTTCCTTATTTGTATACCCACCAACTCCATATTTTCTAATGAGCATGAACTATTTTGTTAAACAAGGAGAAAATTTATGATGCATTCAAGAACAAGTAAAAGAGTAAATAAAGTAATATTTTAATATTTTTTCAACTAAGCTACAAATTCAGCCAGGTATTTTAAAATGAAGGACTAAGATGAACTATTTCTACTTTGTTTCTAATAGGTCTGCATATCAAACTGGAATAGTATCTGTGGAATTTTCTTCTTATGTTTTATGTCCAAATCTTCCTTTAATCCCTAACTCATATAAGAATTATAATATATAACTTGGCTTATATTTGGCTGATGAATTTCTTGGCCTTTTGGCTTGTATGTATGTATATGTGTGTGAGAGAGAGTGTGTGTCTGTGTGTATAATCCATAGAGGAAGCCTTAAAGAAAAAGCAATTTATACCAGGTTAATTTGCATTCTTGCAAGGTAGAAATAGGGTTTAAAGGATTATTCAGTGATTTGGATAAATACTTGCATTATAGTATTCATTCCAGATTTGTTTTTCTTCCCAACATTTGTTTTTCTTTGTGACATAAAAAGGATTGAGACACTAATTAAAAGTCAAATACGTCAAATGACTAACTGCTAATAAAATGTTTTCAAACTGACTGGGCTGAAATGAACATAACTCAGTACTTACTGAACACTTACTAGAACTAGGTATAGTTTCAAAGTACTTATAATGTGAGGGAACCAGAAATAAGCAAGTGCTAAATACTAAGATAAATGCACTTAGGGGAGGAACACTTAGTCAAGGGTTCAGGGATGATTTCTGGAGTAGATGGTATTACTGAACTGCAAGGAAACAAAAACAGTCAATCCTAAAGGAAATCAACCTTGATTATTCATTGGAAGGACTGATGCTGAAGCTGAAGCTCCAATACTTTGGCCACCTGATGCAAAGAGCCAACTCATTGGAAAAGACCTTCACGCTAGGAAACACTGAGGGTAGGAGGAGAAGGGGACGACAGAGGATGAGATAGCTGGATGGCATCACCGACTCAACGGACATGAGTCTGAGCAAACTCTGGCAGACAGCAAAGGATAGGGAAGCCTGGCGTGCTGCAGGCCACAGGGTCACAAAGAGTCGGACACAACTCAGTGACAGAACAACAAAAGCACTACTCACACTGTCCGTTCCCCTACGAGATTAGGAATTCCTTGAGAGCAGAGAGTGTCTTGCGTATCATGGACTCCCCAGCACCTAGCACAGTGCCTGAAATACGGCAGTGGGCTCAGTGACGATGGTGTTGCTCAGTACAAGCTAGCAGTCCTTATTCTTTCATGGACAAAACTCCTCTTTTGATTCTCTTTTTAAAAAATATAATCTCCAAATTGCAGACGTTTTTACAAGGTGAACTGCTGCTGCTGCTGCTTAGTCGCTTCAGTCGTGTCCGACTCTGTGCGACCCCATAGATGGCAGCCCACCAGGCTCCGCCGTCCCCAGGATTCTCCAGGCAAGAATACTGGAGTGGGGCACCATTGCCTTCTCCATACAAGGTGAACACTTGTATCTTAAACATGGTTTCCGTTGCCTTCGATTCTTAGTGAAGACTGTGAGAGCAAAAGGACAAGTACGTGGTGTGTTTCATTTTTAACAGTCTTGTGAATTGGTTAGTGTTATGGACTGAATGTTTGTGTCCCCTCAGAATTCATGTGTAAGCCCTAACCCCCAGTGTGATAATATTTGGAGATGGGGCCTTTGGGAAATCTTTAGTGTGGGGCCCTCATGATGGAATGAGCGTCCTTATAAGAGACACCAGAAAGCTTGCCCTCTGCCTTCCAAGCACACAAAGGTCGTGTGAGTGTATTACGAGATGACTGCTGCCTACAAGTCAAGAGAAGGGGCTTCAGAATGAAGTCTACACCTTGCTGGCACCACAAATATGCTCTGATCATAATAACAGTTGCACGAGCACACAGTTGTTTGAATTTAAAACCCCCAATAATCAGTAATAACATTCAATGTAACAAGAATCACCAGTCATGGGAATTAAGGATTCATTTTGACTGAAAAGAGATGGTCCACTGTAGAATCATTAGTTCATCTAACTTACTTTGTTTTTGCCTCCTTTAATAAAGAAGGGTCATCTGTGGCCAAATACACTCTTTTTTTATCCACTTGCATTCTGCGAGCAAGAAGCTGAAAATGTTCTTCAACATGCACCATGTATTCCTCAATGGGATGGAAGGCTGCTTCTGTTCCCACTTTGTCTGTGCGTCTGACGTGGACTCTGCAGGGACAAAGAGATAAAGTCAGATTCTGCTGAAAATGCTCTGATCCACAGAGCACTTTTAGGATATTCAGTTTTATACCTCTATTCATGGTGGCATTATGGACATTTCCTTTTCTTTTTTTAAACAATTTATTTATTTTAATTGGAAGATAATTACTTTACAATATTGTGATGGTTTTTGCCATACATCAATATAAATCGGCCCTTCTCTCACATCCCTTCCCACCCGATCCCTCCAGGTTGTCACAGAGCACTGGCTTTGGGTGCCCTGCGTCATACATCAAACTTGCACTGGTTATCTGTTTTACACTTGGTAATGAATATGTTTCAATGCTATTCTTTCAAATCATCCCACCCTCTCCTTCCACTGAGTCCAAAAGTCTGTTCTTTATGTCTGTGTCTCCTTTGCTGCCCTGCAAGTAGGATCCTCACTACCATCTTTCTAGATTCCATATATACGTGTTAATATACAATATCTGTCTGACTTATTTCACTCTGTATAGTAGGCTTTAGGTTCATCCACTTCATTAGAACTGACTCAAATGTGTTCCTTTTTATAGCTGAGTAATATTCCACTGTGTATATGCACCACAACTGTCTTATTCTGTGGATGGACATCTAGGTCGCTTCCATGTCCTAGCTATTGTAAATAGTGCTGCAGTGAACATGGGTACATGTGTCTTTTTCAATTCTGGTTTCCTCATTTATGTACATTTAAACCAATTTTTCTTTCATTTTCAACATTAGAAAAAATAAAACCAATATTAAAAAATTCAAACACATGTATTCTAAATATATTTGCATATTACTACCAGGGGAATTAGAAAATAAGTCTTTGGAAAATGCTTTAAAGACAAAGTAATTAGCAAATCAGAAGTAAATGGGAGATTCTAGAGTTAGACTGTATATAAGGCAGCAAATACCAACCAAAAAACTAGAAATAATTTTTAATATTTTTGACAATAAAGGATGCTAAGATTCACAGTTATTATTATAGAACATTAAAGATGTCATTTGCAATGTTCTGATGCCAAGTTTTCTTTTTCTTCATTTTATCCTGTATCATCACTGTAACACCAGCTTGTAGAGCTTAAAGCTAAGGAAAACACAGACCTGCAAGGATAGTCCCTATAGCACAATCAAGGCAAGGCAAACCTTTTAAGAGTTCTTACTATTTTAAGTTCATGGAACCATTCCAAACTTTTTTTGTTGTAGGTATAATGAATTTCCTTTCTCTGTTGTTTTGCCCTACCAAATACAAACAGATAATAATCGCACCAGTCCTATTTAAGAAAAGCTCAAATATTGTGAAATTGTAGAACTGGGGACACAGAGTTACACTGTCTTGCACTGAATAAGGCCTCGACTTTCAACAGTATTTTAATGAAAATAAGAATAATAGTAATCATAGTTGGTTTTCATAAGTTAAAACACTCCTTACATCTGCCCTTTCTACAACCCCTCTCTTGCCAAGTTACTAAACCACTGTTCATAAAAAGAAAAGAACAAGGTAGATTTGTTCCCTTTTAGGTCATAATATATGAGCACGTCTTAAGTCAAGTCTGGGCTTCCCTGGTGGCTCAGATGGTCAAGGATCTGCCTGCAATGCAGGAGACCCAGGTTCAAATCTCTGGGTTGGGAAGATCCCTGGAGAAGAGAATGGCAACCCACTCCAGTATTCTTGCCTGGAGAATTCCATGGACAGAGGAGCCTGGCGGGCTATAGTCCATGGGGTCACGGAGTCAGACAAGACTGAGTGACTAACACTTTCACAGTAAGTCAAGCCTAGGGCCAGCCATTTATTATGAATCTGGAGTGAGGATTCAATTTCATTGGAGTTACTCTGTCATCTTCACGGCTATTCTTTACTTTGCACTTCAGATGATAGTCCAGATGTGAATACTAGCATATGAGCACCTACTGTATCACATCTTTTCCTTTTCACAATCTTCTTAGTCCCGGTTCTCTCAGGAAATTTGGAATTGTTCTTTGTGTTCCAGAGATGAAATGGGACAGAAAGAACAATTCGCTGAATTCAACGAGAAGTTTCATAAGAAGAAACACTACTTGAAATTCTGATTTTACCATGCATTTATTTTAGTACCATTTAGAACAGGGGTCAGTAACTTATATACATATGAAGACGAAGACACAAGTGGAAAAATGGAATGGGAGATATGAAGCTAAAAACAAAAACAAAGGAGATCTATAACAAAAAGGAACAATCAAAGGAAGAGGAGCAGAGTACTACTAAGCAATTCTCTCAATTCTCCAAGTATTCCTAAAAATAGGCCTGGACCAATAATTTGAGAGAGGACCTTAAATGGAATATAATGAAAGAATTAGAATGTTAGATCTGTGAAGGACATTAGAATGTAACTCTTTCATCTAACAGTTAAAGAAACTGATGCCTCTGAAGGCATTTCAGGGAACAAAATGACAACTAAGGCAAAAAGGAATGTTGGTTTCTTTCACTTGCATTTTAGCCCAGTCTTGTAAAGTAAAAGTTATTTGTGTACTTGCCTGATTTTCATTATCACAGCTCCTCTAGGGCAAGGAATCTGATTTTATTTTTTCCCAATTCCACCAAACACAGCAAATAAATGAATGAATGAATGCTGGGTAGACACAAAACTCTATTATTGTGTTAACAGATACCTATTATCTAACCCAGTGTTTTTTTAAAAAAAAAACCCACAAAGAAAGAGTGACAATTAACGAAGGCTGAGAATGGCCAAGTAAGTTGCCACAGTCACATAACTTGCTAGTGGTAGAAACTACTCTGGACTCCTAGATTCTTGAACTCTAGTGCACCCCTCTTTCAGACATAACACTACCTCAGTGTGCAAATAACTTAGTTGTCTGTAGAACTTCAAGTTCCTGTATTTGGCCAGTTCTCAATGTGGGGGATGCTCCATGAAAAATTAATAAAGGTAGCTTTCTACTATGTAAAACTACAGGTTATGCAAACAAAGTTAAGAAGCTTTAAGTCCTAGTTTTGCCTTTATAAACTCTGGAACTTCGGGAAGAGATTTTCTGTAAAATGGTTATCTCTGCCTACTTCACTGGACTGTGTTACAGGATCACTGAGATAATGTAGTTGAAATTATTTTGGTAGTGTAACTACTACCCTGTATCTTTCTCCACTTTGAAAATCCTGTTCTAACACTGTGGTTCTGAAGGCTTTCTTGGTCCAGAAAGTACATTTCCCCTTCCCTGACTTCTCATAAGACTTTTATGCTTTTCCTCAGGGCATTAATCACATTCTCCCAGTATAATGTTAGTTGTTAAGTCTCTTTTCCCATGGACTGTAATGAGTTGAAAGGAGTCATTTAAAAAAAATTAATCTTGGTCCCCCACAGTAGCAGGTACTCAATAAATGTTCTGCAGATAAGTGAATGAACCAACACATGTATTAATATTAATCAATAGCTGACTTTATTACAAACGATAGAAGCTGCAGAATGTCATAGTCTAGCCTACAAATCTATTTTCAGGAATTACTTAAGCATCAGTCTCTCTGAAAGGTAATAACATTTTACAGTGTATTGTTCCCCTACAGAACCAAAATCCTTTTTCATTCTTACATTATCATATCATCATTTTTAGGGGAGGTATTACCTTCCCTATTTTACAAATGGAAAAAAATCAAAGTTCAATAATACTATTATTAAGTAACTTGACCCAGAATTAGGGAACAGGCAGGAGTATTACCAAGGTCACTTAATTCTCATATTCTTTCTTTTAGGCAAAGAATATTTCCTGTGGTGTGAAATCTGGCATGAGGACACAGAAAAACTCCTTATTCATAACTTTTTATGTATGGGTATAGGACAGAGCACATGCTTGTAAGCAAAGGTGTTCTTTTGGATTTCTTTTGCTTCCAGGATTTCCTGATACATTTCCCTTAACATAAGCATGAGACTGAATATATATATATATACATGGTAATTACTAAGTGGGCTAAGAGACAACTTTAAATAACAATGTTAACATTATCTACATTACAAATGAAATCTTTATTCTCAAAATGGCTTCCAAAACAAAAAATAAAACAGAACATCAAAAATGCAAAATAATCACCAGTGGCAATGAAAGAAACCTAAGAATAAGGTGTAAAAGAAAAGCTATAAATGTGAGCGCCCCATCTCATGGCCCTGTTAGAGTAAGATAGGAAGCAGGTATAGTATCTAAAATACTCCTAACAAAATAAAATATTGCTCATTTCCCCAGGAGAGACAGCTAATTTCAGAAATATGTTTTAATTATTTGCTGAATGAATAAATGAACAAACTATTAAGTGACTAAATTATGATGACTCAGCTGTTCTAAGTGAACAAAGGAAGAATGACCTCCCTGTGGCCTAAGGTGAACACTGGAACCTCTGTTTTGGGGTGTGGCTATGAAAATTATACTAAACCTTGTAACATTCATACTATACTCTGAAGTTATGCACCCCTGTTACTACATATCACTTTAGGAGGTACAAATCAGGTTCTTACCCAATAACTGGATGTTTGAAGCCTAGCTTCTTGGTGGCCTCTTCTATTTCCTTTTCTAGCCAAGGTTGTGGGCGGATCAAGTATTTGACAAACTGGGACACCCACCACACTGCAGGATCACCATGGACTCGTACAAGTCGATCTGCAAGGTCTTCTGGTACAGCCAGGGGTAAATATGGAGGACGAGGATGAAGACTGTCCACAATGGGGAGCTCGACTACCTGTACATTTTTGTCCTTTACTTCACCTGAGGGAATATCAAAGCATATCATCACATTGTATTGTGTGTACAACTACCATTTGATAAGAACTCACTCTGGGTGCTTTTATTGTCACAGAAACTCTAAAGTATTATAATTTTCATTTTATAGAGGAAGTTAAGTAACTTGCCCTAGGTACCAGAGTAAAACTGACAGAGCTGAAATTCACATTCAGGTTGGTCTGCCTCTCAAGCATGTGGCCTTTTCTTTTCTACCATAATGGGCTGCCATATCAATACCTCACAACCCACATAAAGATGGTTTCCAGCACTCCAACCATCTAATCAGATAATAACCATATGGTCAGTGGGCATGTTCCCCTAGGCAAAGTCCTGTTTTTCATAACTTTTTTTTTTTTTTTAATTTGTATTGCAGTACAATACTTATAATGTTGTGTTACTTTCTGCTGTGAGAAGGACAAATATCAATGATAGCGCTTATGTGTAGAATCTATAATTGTTTGTTTGGAATGAGACAAAGAGTTCTCAAAACTTCCAGCATGTCATGATAGCAAATGGCTCTCACATACTTTCATGACAGAGCACAATGACGCTGCTGCTGCTGCTGCTGCTAAGTTGCTTCAGTCGTGTCCGACTCTGTGTGACCCCATAGACGGCAGCCTACCAGGCTCCCCCGTCCCTGGGATTTTCCAGACAAGAGTACTGGAGTGGGTTGCCATTGCCTTCTCCAACAAAGATGCTAGAGATATCTAAAGATTACAATTTTAAGACAAGCATCTCTCTTTTAAAGAAACAAGATAAGACAGTTCTAAAATCTTTTTTTTTGCCTGGCCAAAATTAGACCTATTATATTTTCAATATAGAAATTGATATTTAGAAATATCAATATAGAAAAACTGTTATATTTTCAATAATAAATCTGTGTTGATTGCATACCTGAATAATTTTAATTTCAAGTTAGAAAAGAGATAGATAATTGCTGTAAATTATGATTAGTTTTGAAATTCAACTTCTTTGTACCATTAATGTTACTGCTGTTCTATCAACTTTATAATGCATTGAGAACAAACCAAGATGTTATAACCAGCATCCTCAGAGTTTATGTCACATTTTAAAGACAACAAAGTATTAATAATAATTAGAAAACACAAAGATACTACACAGAAAGATTTCACAAATATAAAATACACTGACTTAAATTTTCAGTAACAAAACATATTAACCTAAACATACAAAATAACTTCAGTTAAGATGTTGTCATTGTGCATAATAAATTACAATCACAGTTAATCACTGGGCCATTAAAGAAAGAATGTACTTGTAGTGAGCAGACCTAGAATATGTTTGAAATATATTCACCAAAATGAAACACAGTCCTTAAATTTTGTTTTTCTATATATGGAAAAAGTGTTTTAAAATAAATTACATGATCTGGGTATGTCACTCAAACCAACTGCATGGTTATTACAAAGTCAGTTGTAAAACTAAGGATTAGAAGCATCTGGTTAATATTCTCACTGATATGTAAAACTCATTTCAGGAGTCTTAGAACAAAACCCTTGACACATAATATATGTTGAGTGAATAAATTAGAATAAACAAATTTACCACCAGTATTGCAGTTCACCTCGTATGCCAGTTAAGAAAGAGCTGAGCACCTTTATCAGATGAAAAACTGTAATTAAGAGTGTTTAGGGAAACAGTGAACTGTATTTTAAATTAAGCTCTAATATTTCCCTAAGGCAAGGAAAATTAGGGTGCTTTCCCCAGTGTGGAGATGATAAGTAGTATATGTATGAGAGAGAAAAAAAGTAAGGTAGAAAGCTAGCCTTTTCTTATAAAAAAGAGAGAAAAAAGAAAGGAAAATCCTAGCTTCTCCTATATGACCACAAACAAAAGCAAAATTAGTAGAGCTAGTTTCTTTTTGTAATTTCTTCCTGAAAACGTTATGCTAAATTTCCCATGTAACTAGCTCCAAACTTCACTCAAGAGAAAGTACTGCCTTCTATAAATAATTGTCCCAAGGCCTTAATTCCCGTATAGCTAGCTCTATTGACTATTTCATTTCAGAAATGAAAACTATGCTTGTACCTTCAAGACATAGAACTCAGTTTATTTGTATTGACTTATTTATTCATTCACTTGCTCAAATACTTACTGAATACTACACTATGCCAAACGCTGTACTAGTCAGAGTACAGCCTATAGAGTGATGACATGGTTACTGACTTTCCAGATTTCCAGTTCAAAAACCTCACTCAGAACTAGACTGCTTTTGGTGAAACAAATAAACAAAGGAACAACACAACACCATCATCACCAACAAACATGCTCTCCAAAACATATCAATACTCAGTGATCCAGTGAAATATTAAGAAAGGGATGGGAGGGGGAGGGAGGTCCAGGAAGGGGAACACATGTAAACCCATGGATGATCCATGTCAATGTACGGCAAAAACTACTACAATATTGTAAAGTAAGTAGCCCCCAACTAAAATTAAGACAAAAAAAGAAAAAAGAAAGGGATATTCATATTTATAAATGAAAAAAAAACTGTCACAGAATAAAATTTTAGCCTCCTCAATAATGATGTATTTCAAAATGAAAGAAAATTACATAGTACATGCTAAGTTGGAAGTTCTTTTCTTTTACTTGGTTTGCCATAAAACATTTTTATTCTATTGGAATACACATTCAAAAGAATTTAAAACTGGAACAGATCCTAGAGATAATCTTATTCACAGTTTTCTAAACTTTAGTCATTTATGTATCACCTTTGTAATTTCTGCCATATCCATATGTACCATCTGTACTATTTAATGTTTAAAAACTCACTTTTTAAAACTTAAATTGATTTATTTTATAGATGGTAACTGAAACTATAACTTTGCTAACAAACAAAACTATGTTATTAAATTCTATACAAATTCTCTTGCTTATAAAGGGCTCCAAGTTCAAGCCAGATTTCTATTGTTTTTAAAATTTATTTGGCTGCATGTGGCACACCGGATCTTTGTTGGATCATGCAAGATCTTTTGTCGAAGTGCCTGGAATCTCTAGTTGTGGCAGGTGAGCTCCAGAGGGTGCGGGCTTCAGTAGTTGGCATGTGAGCTCTCTAGCTGTGGCACACAGGCTCTGGGGTGCGGGCTCAGCAGTTGTGGTGCGTGGGGTTAGCTACTCTGCAGCACAAGGGATCCTAGTTCCCTGACCAGGGATCGACCTGCATAACTCTGCATTGCAAGGCAGATTCTTAACCACTGGATCACCAGGGAAGTCCCCAGATTCTATTTAAAAAAAAGGCTTAGTGAGGTTTTAAGGGTTGGTAATTGCCTCTCCCTTAACATCTCCTATGAGTCTGAAACCAAATGAAAAGCAGAGAGAGGAATAAAAAGGCAATCAAAATATCAGCTTGATTACCAATAAGGATGAATTGAAGAACGTAGTTTCGCGTCCTGTACTGATGGCCTCATGGGTTTCCCAATAGTTCCCACCCAGTCCTACACAGAGTTTGTCAACCAAGGGCTTCTATGTACATGGTAGAGGAAGGTGTCTTCTGAGAATGGGAAGCACCATGAGAGGAGCCAGAAAAGGCTTTACCTCACATTTGGTGGTTCTTCTTCAACTCATCAGTTGTGTAACATAGGACTTTCCTCCCAAGTAGAAGAAAAATAAGGTAGATAGAGAGCATAAAAGCACTTCTGTCCTCTTCCCTTCTGGGGAATAAACTTTCCTTCTATAGAGATTCTTAAGGAATAAATGATTCACAGTATTTGTCTTCATCCCCAACAACTAAATCCAGTATTATAGAACTATTAAAGATATTTTGATATCAAATTGAGACTTTGACAGATTCAGAAAGACTGAATAAGGAATAACTCAGCTATGTGATTCCATGTTTAATTTTTTTTTTTCTTCAGAAAACTGCCTGACATTATCTTACATGCCACCTAAAGTCACCTCTATTAATCTGTGGTAGGTTTCAGAATTTTGGGAAACACACATTTCTAGTGCTTATTCTACTATAGTACATTCTGCTTTCTGGAACATGCATTTTTAGAAAAAGCATTGAAGTACGTCCCTGTTACCAATGAAGAGTGCTCTGCCACTCTATTAAGACTTGTTTAGCTGCTAAATTGTGTCTGACTCTGCAACCCCATGGACTGTAGCCCATCAGGCTCCTTTGTCCATGGGGTCTCCCAGGCAAGAATACTGGGGTGGGTTGCCATTTCCCTCTCTAAGGGATCTTCCGGACCCAGGGACTGAACTCTCATCTCCTGTGTTGCAGGTAGATTCTTTACCAGTGAGCCATGACGGAAGCCCAGATTAAGACTTCAGCATTGGTTTAAAAAAAAGAAAAATGCTGCATCAGTCTTTTAGCAAGAGAATATTTTAGATATACAAATTATACGTTAAGTTAGCACTATTCATCTGTAAAGAACCAGTGCAAACTAGCCTGGGTGTTACACAACTGACTGCCCAGTCTGACCTGAATTGATACGGTCATTATTAATTATCTCATATTTCAGATGAACTCTCTGGTTGATAATCCTATTTTATCAGGTCATTCTCTTTGCCAAGGGCAGATTAAGACTCAAAAATCTTGTTAGTACACAACAAGCCTGTTCTCTGGCAGGAGCATAGGTAGCTCTTTGTAAGGGATGATCTTCACAGCTACAAGGAAGTATCTCTAGAAGAGCTTTCCTCCCTGCTAATCAATTCATAACAGCTCCGTTTAAAAGCATTACTCTGCTACTATATTATGTAACATAAGTCGGAGACACTAGCCCTGCAGATAGTCAATTAGAATTATTAGTCTTCAAAAGAAAGGGCTTTAGAAGCTTAATATCCACCATTCCTAGACAGCATATTAAAAAGCAGAGACATTACTTTGCCAACAAAGGTCTGTCTAGTCAAGGCTATGGTTTTTCCAGTGGTCATGTATGGATGTGAGAGTTAGACCACAAAGAAAGCTGAGCGCTGAAGAATTGATGCTTTTGAACTGTGGTGTTGGAGAAGACTCTTAAGAGTCCCTTGGACTGCAAGGAGACCAAACCTGTCAATCCTAAAGGAAATCAGTCCTGAATATTCATTGGAAGGACTGATGCTGAAGCTGATACTCCAATAGTTTGGCCACCTGATGTGAAGAACTGACTCATTGGAAAAGACCTTGATGCTGGGAATGTTTGAAGGTGGGAGGAAAAGGGGATGACCGAGAATGAGATGGTTGGATGGCATCACTGACTCGATGGACATGAGTTTGAGTAAGCTCTGGGAGTTGTTGAAGGACAAGGAAGCCTGGCGTGCTGCAGTCCATGGGGTCGCAGAGTCGGACACGACTGAGTGACTGAACCGAACTGATAAATTAATGGGCTTTGCTGTAATGAAAAATGTTCCACGGATGGAAAGATTTTGGGCTCCAGTCCATAAGACTTCTGTAATTACTGTCTTGTTGTGAGAAAAGCAGAACTCAGGAAGGGGAACTCTCCTAAAAACAGAATTCATAGAGCTCAGAATGGCCAAAGCAAAGAGGTCTGGAATAGGGTTGCCAGTTGAGAAAAATCTTCAATAAGACATCACTATCTAGAACTTAAATTCACTTGGGGGGAGAAGGGAGTTATTAGTAACTTTTTGGTGATTCTGAACCAGAAAACCTGTCTACTTTTTGGACTCAAGCTTCTTAAAGAGATTTCCCTCGGTACCCTCATAGGTTCTGGCTTCCTCCAAATAAGTACAGAGAGGTAGAATAAGGTTTTAATTCTCCTCCTAAGTGCGGTCTTGAATGGGTCTAACAGCTAGGTGCCATCCCATTCCACAGCCATTCCAAAGACTGTGCCAACTGCTGGAACTCACGCCTCCACTGGAGGCTAGGGCAGGGAGTGACATCAGACAAAATATAGCAAAGCAAGTGCCTATTCATACAGTACCATGACTGTGTGCATAGTGATTAAGAGTATAGGCTCTGGAGTCATAAAAATTGGAGTTCAAATTCTCTATCACATAACTGTTGTGTGATCTTGGATACGTTATATTTAACTTCACCCCTTTTTCTTCATCTGGAAAATGGCACTGATAACAGCAATTTTCTTATATGTAAAACAAGGTTAATAATAGTATCTTACTCATCAAGTTATTCTGTGGATGAGATATTGCATGGAGAAAGCTCAATACAATGCCTGATTCACAGTAATTCTCAAAAAATGTTAGCTCTTATCCTGGGACCAATTCTGCTGAACAATTCTCAAGAACCTGCCTATCGTTAGGTCCAGTAAGAGATTATTTGCCAAAATATCATATTCTCTGAAAAACATATCAAAGTGCCCCATTTCAGTGAGCCAAAGATATGCTCCCAAATAGAGCAGATAAGGACATATAAGATATACACCCAAAGTAAATCTCATTCATACTGTTTACTACGGGCAATAACAATTGAACACAGAGTGAATAGCAATTCTGGTCTATGTGAAAGTTCTGATATTCTGTCATCATTATCTTGACCAAAATTCTGTGCTATACTGAAAGCTCAGAATAGCAGTAAGTTGTCTAAACTGGTAATACTTTCTGCTCATGTCACAGTAAGGAATTATATACTTAAATTATATCCACAAAGACTATCTGGACTTTGGGGATTTACATTTTCTTTGCCACAGTGTGGCCAAATATGACTGATTAAATTCTTACTCAGCTCTCTGAGACTTGTTAGAGAAGGCATAAGTAAAAAGACCAAAAGTTAACCACCTGTGTTGATACCTCTAGAGGCACGGGGGTGGGGGGGTGGTTTCTTTGATTTTAATTTATAGGTGGCCGTTTAAAAAAAAAATCACATAAACGTGTGAGCTCTGTTCTTTGGGATTTTAACATGACAACATTAATATTTATATCCTCATTTAACGGATGAGCTCTGTTCTCATTTAAAATATGAAGGAAAGATATACTATTAAAAAATGAACATCTGGGCCACTTTCCTTTTGTGTTTCAACCACTGCGGCTGATAGAGATCTCTTCCTGAACTTGAATGAACAACTGTCACCTGTCATATGAATTCCGTCACTGCTCTACTTAAGCAACAACTCAAAAGACTGTTATTACTGCCAGTTTGAATGCTTGAACCAGTTGAGTGAAAAGTTCCAAATTCAATCATATGAAACACACTGCAGTGTTAGCAACATTCTTAAGAATTAGCATATCACTATGTGAACGACTATGCAGCATTCTTATGAGGTGCTTGCTGCTTTTACTAGCTACAGAAATGCCTTGCAAAAGCTATCAGGCTCATGGTTCACTGACCTCAATGATATTTTGACAGACTTAACTCTGGATCGAGGACTAAAAGAACAGCTAATGGAAAATATGTAATATCTTAGTGAATTATGCAGTTCAGGATAAGATAGGCAGGACAGTGTCAAAAGAAAAAAGACCAAAGATATTTGCTTGCTTCATGGCACTAAACAGGATTCCTGAAGTCGTTCTTAATGTTTCTGAAACAAATTTAGTCATTTAACTTTTACATACATATATGTTACTTTGCCAAGAGGTTCCAGACAGTCCACAAACAGTATGTTCATAAAGGGGATGCTGACAACAGTTTTTTTTTGATGATTCACATTGCACAGGTCCTATAACTCCATGACTAGAGGTTTGGGGGAGTTTTTTTTTCAGGAATAATTTCTTCTAACTTAGAACCTCCTTCTAACCCAAAGGATCCCAGAGAATCCTAGAATACTAGAACAGCTTTTCTCATTGGTAAGAAACACGAGAACGGAGAAGAGAAAAGCAGTAGAAACAAAGACAAACCTTAATTTCATCATATTTAGTAAAGAGCCAAACCCCAACCTCTCTTTCCCCCATGATTGGAAAAAAAAAAAAAAAATCACGATTCCACTCTCATATTCCTCTTATTCTTTCATCACATGTCATGCCTCCTTGAAAGAAAGAGCCAGGAGAAAGGACCTCAAGGTACTAATAGCCTTTCATTCCTTGAGAATCCCTGGAAGAAGTGACGGCGTGAGCAGGTGTGCTGTCAGGATCTTGCAGGATAGAGCTGTCAGTTGGCACGCTGTACTCCCTTTTGCTGTGGTGGAGTTTTATAGCTGTCTCTGTGGTCAGCACAGAGTTGAAGAGCTAGGAATGCAATGTTTCATGTTGGCTTTACAGCTACTTGTAATTTTACACTAAGTTATCATCTAATTATGTTACATCAGAAAGGCCTAATTAAGGTTCCCTGGTGATAGGGTAACGGTCCACCCTAAAACCCTAAGATGCAAAAATTATAACAAGAAATTTTGGTTATTTTACGAGAGAAAAAAATGAAAATACAATCATGTTGGAAGAAGGAAATAATAACAAAACAGTTAAGACTTTTGTAGGATGTGAGGAAAGAAGACAACTTAATCAAATATGGTGCTGTGTTAAAAGTACTACAAATTACTGATAAAACAGACAAATACCTTGGCTTACTAAAATAGGAACAACAAACCTTCCTTACAGTGTATGCTGTGTGCTTAGTTGCTCAGTCGTGCTGGACTGTTTGTGACCCCGTGGACTATAGCCGGCTTCCCTGGTGGCTCATATGGTAAAGAATCTACCCGCAATGCAGGATACCTGGAGTTTGCTCAAACTCATGTCCACTGAGTCGGTGATGCGATCCAACCATCCCATCCTTTGTCATCCCCTTCTCCTCCTGCCTTCAATCTTTCCCAGCATCAGGGTCTTTTCCAATGAGATGATCCCTACTGTTTCCTATTATATGCAATATATTTTTCAACCTGTAGACAGTTATCTTCAATAGGCCACGAAGTCTTAATCTGGTAGACTTCTAAATCAGAGGTCATTATTTATCATAATCCTATCTTCATTTCAACTGATAAAGAGTCTGGCAGGAATGAAGGTCCAGAGTCTGTTCTTCCCATATGCTTTGCTCCTTCTCAATGACCTCTGCCATAAGCCATTTCTAAAATAGCTCCCACATCCACCCTCTCCTCACTGGACCTCTCCATCAGCATCTTGAATCAAGAGGTGACACTTGCTGAACACCAACCATATGTCAGGTTCTACACTAAACATTTTCCATAACATTATCCCAATTAGTCTACAAAGTCCTAATGTGGTAAACACTTGCTTATTCCCATTTTACAGATGAAGTTAAGTAACCTATCTAAGGTCATTTAGCAAGCACTTAGGAGTTGAACTTAGACATTCTGATTCCAGAGTTTAAAGTCTTACTCCATCCCTATTCCACTCCCTTAAAGTTTCAGAGAAGGCCAAAATACCTCTCATGGAATGAAAGAGAGAGGGGAGAGGGCCAGGCTCCAGGTGTGAGTTTAAATAGCAAGACAAAGGAAGAGGTAAGGCAACTCCCATGGATAAGATCTAGATCTATCTCTGCAGAGTGCACTGGATCTAGAAATTTAATGTTTAGTGAAGGACATAAAACACTGATCATGTGTACTC
This sequence comes from Giraffa tippelskirchi, assembly GCF_054371585.1. Lineage (NCBI taxonomy): Eukaryota > Metazoa > Chordata > Mammalia > Artiodactyla > Giraffidae > Giraffa > Giraffa tippelskirchi. Next base: position 138,081,012 of record NC_137281.1, on the reverse strand, counting down.
CTAAAACTATCACAAGACATGAGTTGTGGCTTAACAAAACGATATCATTCATTGTCATTTTGGGTTCACACTTGGGATCTCCCAAGAAATGAAACAGTAACTAAAGACAGCTGATCTCAACTTTAAATTATTCATATGAAATCAAGTGTTTGTTAGTCAATTTAAAGCTCATGGTTAAGAGTTAATAATATCTTCACAATTTGACTGTAAAAAGAAAATATGAATTAGCCAACCAGTGACAGTCTTATTTCTTAATAATGACAAAATAAGCTTTCCATGAAGAAGAAATAGAATATGGAAGCAAAGTTGTTATAAAAGATTTATTAAACTTATAAATCATTCTCTTATTATTTATATACTTTCGATTAAACATTAAAACAAAAAATATTCTGCAATCTAAAATACTTCTGTCCTTAAAAAAGCTTCTACTTTTAATTTCTTAAGTGGTATATTAGGGATAAATAAAAGTAAACAAATTTCAACTTATTCACGAAAAACTTATAAACTGACTGAAGTATCTACCGTTGATGATACGATCCAAGAGTTATGGTATAATAACTGATGGCATCCAAAATAAGTCATAAAATAAATACAAGTATTTGTATTTTCAGAAACATTTCCAGCCTTGATTATTATAATAATTAACTTTATTCATGTCAGTGGAATTTCTGAAAAATTAAAAAATATCACAAAAAGAACTTCTAGAGGTGATACAAAGTAATTTTTACTAGGCTGAACATACATGAAAGAGGAAATCACAATTATGTTTGTATGTGAATGAATCTGAAGTTCAACTACTCCATCTTGAGAATAAGGAGAAATAATGTTTTGTAAGAGGACAGAGATCTTCCAAATGACAAGAGGAGAAGAAGAGAATCATTCTCTTCTATCTGAAAAAATGAGAGCTAAGAGGGGATATGTTCAAAGCCTATAAAAATCATGAAAGATTTAGATAATGTGTTCAAGATGTACTCCCCAAATCTTAGAATTAGGAATGTTTCACTGGTGCTTGAAAAAATAACTTCAAGAATAAATAAAGTCTAATTTTACACAATAGGTGAACTTCTTACAGAACTCATTACCCCAAGAGAAGACAAAAGTCAGAAATAGTATGTTTGGGGAAAAATATAAATGTTCAGACCTTGATAACATGGATGGCAGCTATATCTCTTATGACATGTCAGTGAGAACTGCTGCTAAATCAGAGTTCTGAATTGGATGAATCAATAATATGACCCCAAATGCCCTTTTTAGGCTTCAATGCACGGGAAACAATATATACAAGATAATAAGACTACATTACATTTTGGTTCTAAAGGATGCTTTTTCTTTGTGTACTAACAAACTGTTATTTCTTTTTCTTTCAGTGGAGATAAGGGGTAGATATACCATTGACACAGAAGAAGATAAAAGGAGGAAGAATATAATATTGCTTATGCCTCCTAATACTGCTTACTTGGTTAGAAAAGATTATAAAATTCATAAAATAAAGGATATTGGAATTCTGACATTGGTACTTCATAGTTAAGTTTTGTAGGACAAAACTTGTACATGATAATTTGCTTTCGTCAGTATCAAAAAAACCAGAAAAAGGATTCACTGAGAGGTCACTGGTAGCAGGACTAGAAACCTGGTCAAACTAGGTCAAGTGAAAAGGAAAGAATACAAGGGAATTGCCAAAAAAACAAGAAGTACAACTGTATTTTACAGAAAATGAGAAACCTGCAATTTTTTTTACCATGGTCTGTGCACGTCAGCTACACTCTTTGCTAAGCGACTGCTCTGTTGCTCAATGCCCCATCTTGTAGCCATCAGCTTGACTGTACAGGATTTTACAACTTAAGTCTCATCCTCAGATAAGCAGAGTCTCTTGTAAGGATACTAACGTTCACTGAGATCATGTGCTGAAATACTGTGCTAAATGCCTATGAATATTATTTTTCTTAATTAGAAAAATTACCCTACAGGGCAAGTACATTTACAGATGACCAGTGAAGGAGTTAGAAGACAGACCCATCAGACTCCAGAGCTGATGTGCTCAAGTGCAAGATTAGATTACCTGCCAATAGGTAACTTGTTGGCACAGCCCAGCCTAAAGGGTTAGTTTCTCAGAGTCAGATATTCATTCTGGCCTCTACATCTGTGAATATACCTGTGTGCATGTGTGTGTATGGGAGTATGCAGGAGGGGAGGAGTGGTTACACGATATCTGTGAGACAGTAAAGGGCTGTATTGCCCAAACAGATGTTTTCAGATGAAGTGTGGGGAGATAATAACTGATGTATAGTAAATCTTTGACTTTTAGGAATTTATTATTTTTTCTTGTTTCAAAAATTTTATTTTTTTCTCATAGAAAAAATGTATTATAGGCATGAATCACATTATCATCTCAACAGTGTTCATGTAGATTTGTTCCTATTATCATAATCATAAAAATATGATTATAAATGTCTATATATAAGTTGCTCTCCTAACCTAAACTGAAGATCAGTAAAGAGGAAAAACATCTACTTCTACATTTCAGAAAAACATCTACTTCTGCTTCACTGACTATGCAAAAGCCTTTGACTGTGTGGATCACAACAAACTGTGAAAAATTCTTAAAGAGATGGGAACACTAGACCCAGGTTAGGGACAGGAGGAGACAGGGTGACAGAGGATGAGACAGTTGGATGGCATCAGAGACTCAATGGACACGAATTTGGACAAACTCCGGGAGATAGTGAAGGGCAGGGAAACCTGTGTGCTGCAGTCCATGGGGTCACAAAGAGTTGGACACGACTTAAGAGACTGAAACAACAACAACAGCTAAAAGAACTGCCTATTTAAGGAGTGTCTAAGAACATCTAAAAACAAGGGAGACAAAAAATGAGGATACTAGAGGAAAATTTAACAATGGATACCACAGCTACCACAATTTAATAGTAAACACAGCCTAAATCCTAGCCAGATTAACATAAAACCTCACACTAAAGGCCTATTTCAGTTCTGCTTTTACATAATTTATTATGTTCAGTTTTCAACACAAAATTGTAAGATATGCTAAAAGGCAAAATAAAGAAAAAAAAATCAGATTGAAGGAACAAAGCAACCACTGGATCCAGATTTATATATGGCAGATATTTCAGAATTATCAGACCAGGAATTTTAAGTAACTATGATTAACATGTTAAGAATTCTAATGAAAAAAGTGAACAATTTGCAAGAAGAGATAAGTAACATAAGCAAAGAGATGGAGACTCTAAGAAAGAACCAAAAGAAAATGCTAGAAATGAAAAACACTAACAGAAATGAATGTGTTTAATGGGTTCATCAGTAAACTGGACATGACTGAATGAAAGAATCAATGAGCTTGAAGATAAGGACAATATAAACTTACAAAACTGACTGGAAAGAGAAAAAAATGAAAAGAATGAAACAGAATATCCAAAAACTGAGAAAATTACAAAAGGAGAACATACATGTAATAGGAATGCCAGAGGAGAAAAAAGAGAGAAAGAGAAGAAATATTTGAAGTAATAATGCCATAGAAATTTCCAAAATTAATGACAACAACAATCCACAGATCTAGAAAGTTCAGAGAACATACTAAGCAGGATAAATAAATTAAAAACCTATATCATGAATGTTATATTCAAACTATAGAAAATCAAAGAAAAAATCTTGAAGTTGAGGAGGTAGGGGGGAATCTTATCAATAAAGGAACAAGAATAAGAATTATATAGGCCTTCTTTTCAAAAACCATGCAAGCAAGAAGGGACTGGAGTAAAATACTTTGCTTTTAAACAATGAAAAATCAGCTGCTTAGAATTCTGTATTCAGTAAAACTGCTTTCATCAAAAAGAGACTTTCTCAGACAAAAATTGAGGGAAAATGTTGCTAGCTTCAGAGAGAAGAAAATATGTCAAAAACTCATATATACAAACACACATATATAGCAAAGAGTGTTAAAGAAGGAATAAATGAAAGTAAAATAGAATCTTTTCCTTTTCTTATTCTTTATTAATCTAATAGATAACAGTTTGTTCAAAGTAATAACAGCAACAAAATATTTCGTGATCATAACTTATGGATAAGCTATGCTTCAAAAAACTAAGATCATAGCATTCAGTTCCACCACTTCATGGTATATAGGTGGGGAAAAAAATGGAAACATTGACAGACTTTATTTTCTTGGGCTTCAAAATCACTGCAGAAGGTGACCGCAGCCATAAAATTAAAAGATGCTCGCTCCTTGGAAGCAAAGCTATGATAAACCTAGACAGCGTACTCAAAAGCAGAGATATCACTTTGCTGACAAAGGTCCATATAGCCAAAGTTATGGTTTTTCCAGTAGTCATGTACAGATGTGAGAGTTGGATCATAAAGAAGGCTAAGCGCCGAAGAACTGATGCATTTGAAACCTGATGTTGGAGAAGACTCTTGAGAGTCTCTTAGACAGCAAGGAGATTAAACTAGTTAATCCTAAAGGAAATCTACCCTGAATATTCATTGGAAGGACTGATGCTAAGGCTCCAATACTTTGACCACCTGACATGAAGAGCCCACTCACTGGAAAAGACCCTGATGATGAGAAAGACTGAAGGCTGGAGGAGAAGGGGATGACAGAGGATGAGACGGTTGGATGGCATCACCAATTCAATGGATATGAGTTTGAGCAAACTCCAGGAGATAGTGAAGGACAGGGAAGCCTGGCGTGCTGCCAACCATGGGATCGCAAAGACTCGGGCATGACTGGGTGACTGCACAATAACAACAAGCTTATGGATAAGTGAAATAAATGATAACAATGCTTTAAGGAATGGGAGGGAAGATTTGGGACTACTCTGTTATAAGGTATTTGAAGCGCCCATGAAGTGGTGGTATAGTGTTATTTGAAAGTAGACTTGTCGTAGTTATAAATGTGTGTTATAATCTTTAGGGCAACTACTTAAAAGAGAAGTTGTAATTTATATGCTAAGATAAGAGAGAAAATGGGGTCATTATATAATGATCAATTAAAACCAGAGAAGGTAGATGAATAGAGGAAAGTAATAAAGAAACAAGGTCAACAAATAGAAAAGTCACAAGTATGGTTTACATTAATCCAACTTTATCAATAATCACTTTAAATGTATGTGGCCTAAATACACTAATTAAAAGACAAGAACTGTCAGAGTGGATCAAAAAGCAAGACCCAACTACATGCTGTCTACAAGAAACCTACTTTAGGTTTAGAAACATTAAAAGTGAAGGTATAGAGAAATATATACTGTGCCAGTATTAATCAAAAGAAAGCTGGAGTATCTCTGAATTTCAGACACAGCAATGAAAATTATAAGTGATAGAGAAGTGTTGTGTAATGTTCAGGCATACAGTCATGTTCGACTCTTTGCAATCCCAAAATGACAGGGGGTCCGTTCTCCAGAAAGACATTATGATCCTTAAAATGTATGTGCCTAATAAACAGGTGTAAGATTATATGAGGCAAAACCTGTTAGAACTGCAAGAATTCGTTATTTATTTTAATTCAAAGCTTACTCACAAATTCACTATTATAGAGACTTCAACATCACTCATTCAGTTACTAACAGAACGAGGAGGCAGAAAATCAGTAAAGATATAATTGAACAGGATAGTATCATCCATCAACTGGATTTAATTGACATTTATGGAATACTTCATCCAGTAACAGTAGAATGCATGGTCTTCTTAAGCTCAAAGGGAAGATTCACCAAGTTAGATCATACTCTAGGCCATAAAGCACACCTTAACAAATTTAAAAGAATAGATATCATAAGAAGTATGCTCTCAGACAACAATGAAATTAGATGAGAGATCATTAACAGAAACACAGCTAGAAAATCCTGAGATATTTGGAGATTAAACATCACACATAAATAATACAAAAATCAAAGAAGTCTCTGGAAATTAAAAAACTTTTTGAGCTAAATGAAAAAAAGACATCAAAATTTGTGGGATGCAGCAAGAGCAGTACTTAGAGAAAAATGTATAGCATTAAATGCATTAAAAATAAAAAAGAAGAGCCAAAATCAATCATCCAACTTAGGAAACTGGAAAAAGGAGAATAAATTAAGTCCAAAGTAAGAAGAAAAAATATCAAAGAAATTGAAAGCAGGAGAAAATAGAGAAAAATCAACAAAATTAAAAGCTTATTCTTTGAGAAGGGCAAAGAAATGGACAAACCTCTCGTCAGGGTAAAAAGAAAAAAAGAAGAGAAGACACAAATAATATCAGTAATGAAAGAGGGACCATTACAACTGAACCCATGAACAGTCAAAGGATAATAAAGGAATATTATGAACAACTCTATATCCACAAATTTGGTAACTTAGATAAAACGGAGCAATTCTTTGAAAGACACATTTACCAAAATTCATACAAGGAAAATAGGCCTATATTGATCAAAGAAGTTGAATAAATAGTTGATAACTTTCCAAGACAGAAAGCACCAAACCCACATAGTTTCACTGGTGAATAATACCAAATATTTAAGGAACAAATGATATCAGTTCTCTACAATTTGCTACAAAAAACAGACACAGAGTGAACACTTCCTAACTCATTTTATGAGGCCATCATTATACTAACACCAAAACTGCACAAATACATTATAAAAAAAGAAAGAGACCAACATTTCTCATTAACATAGATGCAAAATTCTCAAGAAAACATTAGCAAATCAAATCTAACAATATATAAAAAGTATTATACAACATGACTTAGTGGGATATACTTCAGGTTATTCAAGGCTGGTTCAACATTTGAAAATCAACTAATGTAATCCATCACGTCAACATATTAAAATATAAAAATCATATATAATATCAGCAGATACAGAAAAAGTATTCCACAAAATCCAAAATCCATTCATGATAAAACTCTTGGTATGGGGAATTTTCTCAACTTGGTAAAGAATACCTAAAAACAACCTACAGCTACGTTCATATATAATGGTGAGAAACTTGATGTCTTTTCCCTAAGAGAGGAACAAGGCAAGATGTCCCCTCTCACCACTTCTATGCAACACTGTACTGTAAGTCCTAGCTAATGCAATAACACAAGAAAAGGAAATAAAAGATGAACAGATTGGGAAGGAAGATACAGAAGGATCTTTTTTTCACAGATGATATGACCATTATGCAAAAAATTCCAAGGAATCACCAAAAGAACTGCTGGACCAAATAAGTGATTAAGTCAAGGCTGCAGGATGCAAGGTTAATATATGAAAGTCAACAGCTTTCCTATATACCACCAATAAACAACTGGAATTTGGAATTAAAAATACACTACCATTTACAAATGGATAGAGGAAGGGAGTGAAAGAGTGTTGGAGGAGGAAGAAGGAAGTGAAGATGGAAGGGAGGAAGGAAAAAAATTTAAGTCAAACAAAATATATATGAGATCCATAGGAAGAAAACTATAAAACTCTGAACAAGGAAACCAAAGAATATGTAAATAAATGAAAATGATAGTCTATATTCATAGATAGGAAGATGAAATATTGTTATGATGTCAATTCTTCCAACTCAATCTATAGATTTAGCCCAACCCCAATAAAAACCCCAGCATACTACCTTTTGAATAGCAACAAAATGATTCTAAAGTTTATATGGAGAGGCAAAAGACCAAAAATAGCCATCACTGTTGAAGGAAAAGGACAAAGAGGACTGATACTACTTGACTCACTAAAAAGTGACAGTAATCAAGACTGTGGTACCAGTGAAAGAATACACAAATATATGAATGGAACACAGCAAAGAGCCCAGAAAAAGACCCACACAAATAAAGTCAACTGGTCTTTGACAAAGGAGCAGAGGTAATCCAATAGAGAAAGGATAGTCTTCTCAACAAATGGTGCTGGAACAACTGCATACCCACATGAAAAAAAAAATCTAGACACTGACCTTGTATCTTTCACAAAAAATAACTCAACATAGATCTAATGTAAAATGCAAAACAGTTTGAGAAGATAAACAAGGGGAAAAATCTAAGTGGTCTCTGGTTTGCCAATGAGTTTTCAGATGTAACACCAAGAGCACAATCCATAAAAGAAAAAATTGAAAAGCTGGACTTCATTAAAAATTTCTACTCTGTGAAAGACACTGTTAAAAGAATAAAATGAAACCCACAAATGGAAGAAAATATCTGATAAAGGACTTATATCCAAAAATTTAAAGGAGCTCTTAAAACTCGACAATAAGAAAACAATCCTATGATAAAATGGATAAAGAACTGAACAGACATCTCAACAAAGAAGATATATAGATGGTGAATTAGCATATGAACTGATGTTTGACATTAGAGGTCATTAGACATTGCAAATCAAAACGGGATACCATTACATGCCTATTAGAATGGCTAAAATCTAAAACAGTGACAAATACTGGGGACAATGTGGAGCAATAGAAACTCTCATTCACTGTTTCTGGGAATGTAAAATGGTACAGCTACTGTTATGGACTCAGTGCTGTGTCCCCTCGAAATTGATACACTGAAGCTCTAACTCCCAGTGTGATGATATTCAGAAGTAAGGTCTTTGGGAAGGTAATTATGTTTAAATGAGGTGATGATTCAGGGCCCCAATGATGGGATTAGTGCCCTTAAGAAGAAGAAGAGACAACAGAGATTTTTCACTCTATCACATAAGGACACAGCAAGAAGGCAACTGCCCACAAGACAGAAGAGGACCCTTAAGAAGAACCAAGTTTGCTGGCGTTTTCATTCTGGACTTCCTAGCCTCCAGAACTGCAAAAAATGTTTTGTTTAAGCCACCCAGTCTGTGGTATTTTGTGACAGCAGCCTAAGGAGACTAACACAGCCACTTTGGAAAACAATTTGGCAGTTGCTTACAGAGCTAAACATAGGCTTACCATACAACTCAGCAATCCCTCTCTTAGGTCTTTATCCAAATTAGTTAAAAATTTACACCAACCCAAAAACCTGCACATGAATGTTTATACCAGCTTTATTCATGATTGCCAAAACTGAAAGCAGCAAAGACGTCCCTCAACAGGTGAATGGATAAACAAACTGTGGTACTTCCAGTGTTATCAGCAATAAAAACAAACGAGCTGTCAAAACACAAAAAGACACAGAGGAATCATTTATTTTAAAAAAAAAGCAATCAGAAAAGACTTCATAACATGTGATTCCAACTATCTGACATTCTAGGAAGCAAAATCATAAAGACAGAAAAATCAGCGATTGGCAGAGATGGTAGGTAAAGACAGGAGTGAACAGGTGGAACATGGAATTTTTAGGGCAGTGAAACTATTCTGTATGAATATGTAATGGCTGATTCAAGACATTATGCATTCAGCAAAACTCACAGAACTATACTACAGGAAGACTGAACCCCAATGTAAGTTATGGACTTTAGTTAATAATATGTATCAATATTGGTTTATCAATTGTAACAAATGTACTGCATCAGAGCAAATGTTAATAATAGGGGAACTGGACCATGGAGGGAGATAAGGGGAGGAAAAAGAGCAAACATTGTACTTTCTAATAAATATTTTTATAAACCTAAAACTTCTCTAAGAAATGAAGTCTATAAATTAAAAAATACAGCCATTGAAAGCAGACTAAAAGAATACACACTAAAATAATTTAAAAATTATTTTAAAATAATTATTTCAAGTAGAATGAATAAATTAAGCATTAAGAGAACAACAATATGATCCAAATGAAATTATATCCAGAAAATTCTAATTGCTGGTACTTTATCCAGTTAACACAATCTCTAATCCTAAAAAAGGATTGTTTTATATTAAAAAAGTTGTTTTATATTAATTAAAAATCATGCTACCTCCTCTTGGTGTTGTTTTCTAGAGAGAACAAATGAAGAAAATGCATTAAAAATTAAAAAAGAGGTATCATAGAAACTATTAAAGATTATTAATGATGAGAAAAGATAAGATGTTTCCTTTGAATGAAGAGGGAGTTAGGCTTGGGAAGGATTCAATGAAACCTCTAACTAACTAATGAAGGCTAACCTTATCACAAATTACAAGCACAAAGAGAGTGTTCTATTAAATCAAAGGCTTTTTCAGTCGAACTGGAAGGCTACGTGGGGAAGCAGCTTAAATTCAATAAAGTATGAGTCACAGGTTATCCGAAACCTCTTCCCTGGGAAGAAACTTGTTCTATCTGGAGGTATTTAATTTCTGCATCAGTGTAGATACTTTTAAGTTCACGACCTTAAGAATTTTCTGGTCAATATTGATACGAAGGCTATAATTTGATATGAGTAGAAAAACAGCTTTCTCTTTCTTCTATGGCAAACAGACACAAAACACTTGCCCTTATATATAATAGTTCCTTTTTGCTAATTGATAGAATTTTAAGGCTTAAAAGAAATCAGAGATAATCAAGCCCCTTTATTTACTGTCTCCAGACTCTTGTTAATAAAACAAAACAACTCTTAAAATTAACAACACGAATCCTTTATTGAAATGGCTTTCATGCATTAATAGACCTCAGCCATTCACTTAAGCCCATCTAAGTAGCTTGATCAGATTTCATTAAAATAATGTATGATTTCTTTAATTCCAACATGACTTAGCTATAGATTTATTTCATATTGAACTTAAAAAAAAAATGGATTCAAGAACAGGTGTCTCAGGCTAGATTTGGGGCTGCATAAATAAGCTTTGTGTTAGGGGATGATAAGAATACATTTAAAATTTTAATTGAAGGAAGCCAGGCACCAGAGGCAAAGAGCGCGCAATTTTTTTAAATGCTAAATAAAGCCAGCTGCCAAAAAGGGCAAGCTCACTGAGATTACAGCTGTTCACTATCATGCAACAATAATACAAAAGCTCTCTATTTCTTGAGGTCTGTCTTATCCACTTGGTGGACTATGGCCTCTGCACATCATTTCTGTACCCTGGGGTTAGGTTACCATAGCATGGCATAAAACTATTCAAAGTGAAGGAAAAGTGACTTTTTGCATATCTACCATTTAATATTACCTATATTCATATCTCTTCTAATTAATTTAGGAGATTGAAAATATGTGTTGTCTCTCATTCCATTAACAAAAGAGACTGTAAAATAACAAGTAAGGGGGAAAAAAAGAGCCTGAGCTTTTCACCTTCTCCTTATTTCTGGTAGTCACTAATCAAACCACAGAAAGGAGAAAGGACAGCAGAATAAGAAATAGCCTTTCAAAAATTCCACAAATCAAAGTCTTTTTTTTAAGTAGCTCTTACCTGTGGTCCCTGTTACAAATTAAACTAGTTAAACATGGAATTGAGTAACAACATATTATGCTTTATACTAAAAAAGCAATAACTTTAAAATGTTAGTTTGCTCTTGACAACAGATAATTTTCTCAAAATACAGCTTGTGGAATCATTTATTTCCCTGTTATTTTAAAGAATGACATAACAAGATAGAGGGTTCAGGCTGTTTCTTAGCCACAATGCAAAGATTTCATTCAAACTTTTCCCAAATGATTCTTTTCCCTCTTTTTCCTTTAATCTGCTCAGCATACTCTAAAGACCCAGGCAATTCATTTCAATGAGATAGAACTGCAAGGCAGTCTATAAGAAATGGTATGGCAAATGGATCAATTTACATAAGAGTTTTCTTATGCATCTTTGGCCACTCCTGATTTTATTCAAATACATAGATAATTCTCCTACTAAAACAGAGAGAAACATGTTTAAATAGTTAAGGACATATTACAGTTGTTATAGTAAAATATGTATTAGTCTTTTTGTTAAACAACTGAAAATGCTATTGAATATAGTTTTATATAAAACTAATTCTAAACATCTATATCAACATAGAACATAGAAACTACAATCGCTATTTATCACTAACGTATATTTCTTTTCAGGCTGAAAAAAAAAGTTCAAAGAAGAGATTTCATTTAATCAAATGAGAAACATTTAAATTATCCACAGCAGACCAGCAAACAGTGATTTGTCCATATATACATTAATTAGTTCAATACTAACATATTAATATTAATGACCCAGAAAAAGAAGGAGCTTAAAGCTATTATCAGATTTTAAAAATGTCACAAATATAGACATAACATTTACTATTCATATAATGGATACCAATCTGCACATACTACAAAATTAGGGAATCTTTACGCCTCCCTTGCCTTTATTTTTGGCGTCTGGAATACTGTTCAACTGACATGGAGCAATTTACCCTTTTTTCTCTTTGAAAAAATTCCCCCATATCCAACCATTTGATTAATAATTTAACGCCATATTCTAAATTACGTTAGCAGAAAATGCACCTCTTGATGTAGTTTAATACGTTCATGTGTGTTTAATTTAAAAAGTACAAATCTTTCAGAGTGACATTCATTGTTTATATTCTTGGCACTATTTATAACACAGGGTTGAGTAATAACAACAATGTCAATCCTATGTCATATCCTCAATTTAATTAAAACACTTCCTAACAAGTAATTCTATATTAACTTAATTACTTTTGCTGATATTCTTCAAAAGCATGGTTACATTTATTTATTGTTTGCCACAAACCATTGCTAATGAATTATAAAGTTATGTGTTGAATTCCTATAAATACAAAACCTAGCAATTACTCTGAATGTAAACACTGATTTTCAGTTTTACCTATTCAATGACAGTAGTGAATGAATGTAAAATGTAAGGTTTTATTTAACTAAAGCACAAACATTTTCAGACCTTTATAGCTGAAAAAATAACTGCATCTAAGCATCTTCTATCAAATTTGTTTTGGAGTCCCTTGAGAAACACAACATAATTAGCTATCCAACTGATTTTTCAGTCACATTCTACTAAACTGAGAAGCAGATGGTTTAATGCTCTCTTCCACATAACTCAGCAAATCACGGGCAGAAGGGGAAACAATGCCCAAGAGTTCTGATACTTGGGCACTGCTCTAAGTAAGATATAATAGGCACAGAGCATTAAAAAAAAATACATCATTCCAAGCACTTCAAGTGTGCAGAATTCTACATCTAAGATTTCTGGTCATTTTACAGCTTTTCCAAGACCAGTTCAAATGCCATTTTTTTTTCATTATTTTGGCTGGACTGACTGTACTTCCCAGTCTTGGGAAGGTTTGTACCCTGGTTTCTTATAAGCCACTAACCACATGTTGCCTCATGAAACACATTTTGAAAAATGTTTGTGTTAATCTGTTATTTAGACTGAAAGCTTCTTGAGAACAGGGACTCTGTCTTAATTATTTACACTGAGATTGGCAAAATTTTCAGGTTCTGAGGTCAGACTGGGGATTTCTTATTATCTCTGGCAAATGATTAATCTATATAAAATGTGAATAATGATGGCACCTATCATAAAGGTTTATTGTGAATATTAAGTAAATAACATATTCAAAGTTCTTAAGCACTGTTACGTAGTAAGGTTCACTAAATGTTAGCTATTGTTGTATGTAATATTGTTTTCATAATACCTGAACTGAGGAAGTATTCCATAAATATTTACTGAATCAAAGATATCCAAAGAGACAGACATACACATATAGCTGAGATCTCATATGGGAAAATGCTTTAGTCCATAAAGTACTTTTAAACTTTGCTATTTTTTAAATTAGCATTTTTTCAGTATAACAACAATTAGGCCATCATATTTTAAAAACATTTTCCAAATATTACCATGCCTATGATCTCATGTGCTCTGCATCAAGAGCCTGTGAATCATATAGATTAGGCTATATTTCCTTTAGTTGATATAACTGGAAATGGAAAGTAAAATTTTTCAAGGTTCATTTTGCTTAGTAGTAGTAGTTTAGTTGCTAAGTCGTGTCCGACTCTTTCGACCCCACAGACTGTAGCCTGCCAGGCTCCTTTGTCCACGTAATTCTCCAGGCAAGAATACTGGAGTGGGTTGCCATTTCCTTCTCCAAGGGATCTTCCTGACCCAGGAATCGAACTTGGGTCTTCTGCATTACAGACAGATTCTTTACCGACTGAGCTATGAGGGAAGCTACCTCATTTTGCTTACAGGTGATTTAATTAAAAAAAAAAAAAAGGCTCCACAACAACTGAGTAACAATTATTGGCTAGGCATTATTAGGTAAAAAGGGGACAGAACAAATCAGACAAGAATCTCAAAAAAGTCACAACATACTTAAATAGACAAGTAAACAATCTATTTAAAGACTATATTCTTAAGTGAGAACATGAGGTCAACTGGAGAGAAAGATCACAAAGGCAGTGATACTAAAAGATAAACAGGATTTCATGGGATGAAAGAGGAAAGATTTCTAGAAAGAATAAGTATGTTCCCAGCATAAAATAAAAGTGCACAGAACTTTGAAGGAATAAATTTGTAGTTGGGCTGATGAGACCAGGAATCCAGGGCAAATTTTGAGAAGTGGGTAGTACAAAAGAAGGAGCTTAATTTTATGCTTTCTAAATAAGGAGTTAATATGCATCTGTCTAGAAACTGCACAGCCGTGGAACTTTTTAAGAAACAAAGTCATGTTTAATTTTGGAACTATCACTCTGCTGGCAGGCTGGAGAATGGATTAAAAGGGGATAGCTTCTGAAAGCAAAGGGGATAGTTAGGAGACAGAGAGAGATTAGGGATATGAAGATAACTTAGAGATAAATATACTTCACTATGACCTAGCAACACACTTCTAGGCACATGTACAGCTTTCCAATCAATATGTTGCAAAATATTTGACAGAAGATAAAAACTTAAGGAGTAAAGACAGATATAAAAAGAACAGAAGAGAGAGAGAGTGCAGAAATAGATCCATACATTGTCAATAGATTTTTGACAAAGGCACCAAGATGATTTGATACTGAAAGGCCAGTTTTTCAACATGTAAGTCTGGAACAACGGATAACATATAGAAAACAATAAACCTCAACCCTTACCTCACACTTCACACAAAAATCAATATGAAAGGGATCACAGACATAAACATAAAAGCTAAAAGCATAAGGCTTCTGGAAGAAAACATAAAACAATATCTTCGCAATCTTAAGATAGGCAAAGATTTCTTAGAACACAAAACGCACCAATTTATATAGTCACAGAAAAAAAATCAATTACCTGGATTTTAGTAAAGTTAAAAATTTTGATCTTCTAAAGATACTATTAAGAAAATGAACACTGAGAGAAAATATTTGTAAATTATGTTTCTGATAAAGAATCTGTATCTAGAATACACACACCCCTCCTATAAGTTAAAAATAAAAAGTAAATATAACCCCATTTTAAGAATTAGAAAAGACTTGAACAGACTGAGGTGTTGGTTGCATTATCAAAACTCATTGAATTATACATTTAAGATCTGTTTACTATAAATTGTTTATATCTCAAATTAAGAAGTACATGAAAAAGACCAAAGAAAATGTATTCACAAATTTACAATGGTTGAAACTATATATCTGGTAATTATTATCTTAGAGTAGGAGTCAGCAAACTTTTTTTGTAAAAAGCTACAGAGTAAACACTTAACTAACGCTTTGCAGCCAGATGGTCTCTACTGCAACTATTCGACTCTGCCACTGCAGTATGAAAGCGGTCATAGATAATATGTTAACAAATGGATGTGGCTGTGTTCTAGTGAAACTTTATTTGCAAAACAGGTGGAGGGCTAAGTTTCTCTGAGGACGACTGCCTCCTAGCCTCATTTTTAGAGTATAAGATTTTATTTGTAACACTCCGCCATAGAGAACTCTGTGGCTTTGCCATATGTCATCATCTCCCAGGTGGTAATACGGGCAGGAAAAACATCTTCTACACACAGTATGATGTGGAAAAGTTTGATAAGCACTGCCCTAGAGAAACTAACACATATGAACAAAGAGACATACACAAAGGTATTCAAAGATATATCTGTTTATAATGGCAAAAACATGAATAATTTAAATGTCCATCAATGTGGGAATCATGATACAAAGGTACAACAGACACAGTAGGTGAATGAACTAAATGTCCACTTATTAACATATATATAATACAAATGGGAGCTTCTAAAATGGTCATTCATGACAAGCCATAAGATAATAATCTTTCCTCTGAAACAGATCTACTACATCCCTTTAAAACGCAGATACCATATTCTTAAAAGACTATCTGACCTTCTAGAGTCAATCCAGGTACTACTGGCTAGACATTTCCAAAGGATGCTGCATATGGACTGCTCTATATATTCTAACATCTAAATTTGTGTTAGTCGCTCAGCATGGGTGGCACCATGGTTGGTACTGAATATAATCTAGAAAAAAAGGGGACACAGAATGCAAGGTCTACTTTTGTCAATCCTATTATTAGGTATTCTGAACCACATGGATCAAGACTGACAAGATGTGGCAGTAGAAGCAGTATTCTTAATATTAAATGAATCAATTAATTCTTGATTCCCTTAGTATTACCTACTTATTAGCGCTCCAAGACAGCATGTTTTATTCCACATCCGCTCGGAGAGCTAAAGAACTAATAGAAGACTAATGTTTTGTCAGGGAAGTTGTGACTGGGGTCAGCGATGGCTTTAGCTAAGAAGGCAACACAGTCCCCCAAATTAAAGGGAAAAAGGTTAGGTCTCCTTGACAGGAGCATATTTCTAGTCCCTAATCAGCCTAGACACTGGAATTTCATTGGGCCAATGAGATAAAACCCAGAGGAATGGAGGAATGACATTCAATTGGGCTGGGACTGCAGTGGAGCTAAACTGGTTCTCAGTGAGAGGATGAGCAAAGGAGGGGGTGGATGTCTTCACCTTGCTCCTCTATCATAATTTCCCTCTTCTCTTTTTATTTACATTTCTGAACGAGTTTCACAAAAAGCCATCAAATGCTTCTAAGTTTCATTAATGTTGGTTGTTAAATTTTCTTAAAAGAAGCCCTGCTGAAATCCCATGACCCAATTAGGCTATTCTGCTTTGTTCCCATAAAACCAAAGTGATAGTAACAACAAACAGGGTGATTTGGAACATATAAAGAACTGTTAAAGACAGTATCACTTTGAATCCTCATAATGACTCTGTAGGGTACATAGAACCAGTCTGGATTCCAAGTCAAAGACACTGATCTGTTCCTATAAACTATGCCCTTCTCCATTCCTTAAAGGCCCAGCTTACGCTCCCAGTTCAGCTCAGTTCAGTCACTCAGTTGTGTCTAACTCTTTGCAACCCCATGAACCGCAGCACGCCAGGCCTCCCTGTCCATCACCAACTCCCAGAGTTTATCCAAACTCATGTCCATTGAGTCAGTGATGCCATCCAACCATCTCATCCTCTGTCGTCCCCTTCTCCCTCTGTCCTCAATCTTTCTCAGCATCAGGGTCTTTTCAAGTGAGTCAGCTCTTCACATCAGGTGGCCAAACTATTGGAGTTTCAGCTTCAACATCAGTCCTTCCAATGAACACCCTGACTGATCTCCTTTAGGATGGACTCGTTGGATCTCCTTGCAGTCCAAGAGACTCTCAAGAGTCTTCTCCAACACCACAGTTCAAAAGCATCCATTCTTCTGCGTTCAGCTTTCTTTATAGTTCAACTCTCACATCCATATATGACCACTGGAAAAACCATAGCCTTGACTAGACGGACCTTTGTTGACAAAGTAATATCTCTGCTTTTTAATATGCTGTCTAGGTTGGTCATAACTTTCACTCCCAGTGATGTCTTTAATACTTCAGCCAGAAAGTTTCTTGGATTTCTGATGACCCACAAAATTCCAAACCTTTCTTATGGCACTTAACATATCCTACCTTTGTCACATTTACAGATTTCTGTGTTTTAACATACTCAATGCAAGTTCCTAAAGGGCAGAGGATGGATCTTATTCCCTTTAGCATCTAGAAACACTCAAATTTTTACATGATGACTAATGCACTTCCCTGCTTTTGAAGGTGACTCACGTATGTATAATTCCACTACAGACGATGGCCTATTATTATTTCTGACTCCATGGAATTAGTCTACAATCTATAAAAACCAATGGAAGAGAGAGAAAGAAATTCTAGATTTCTATCATACTTAGAGCTCTGGCACATAAAACTTGCCAAAAAGGTTAGTAGGCATTTAGCTTTCTTTAGCATTTCAACAATTATCTTAATTATAGAATCATTCTAAACTTGAATGTGATCTACAGACTGTAAACAAATAAGACTCTTATCACAATGTAATCAATTGATTGCATTTTAAAGAGAATATGAGAGGGAGAAGAAGAAAGAGAGCCAGGGGACTAAGAGCTCATATTAGAAAAAAAGAGTCTTTACTTTATGAAAAGATTTCCTTTGGAATTCTTTACATAGTCCCACTGGAATATTTAAAACATAAGTTAATTATAACAATTCAATTTACAGCAAATTTTAAGAACACACTTTTAACATAAAAGGTGTATAAGTACTTACAAAAACACTGATAATTTCTGATACAGGTATCAAGGTCGGGGCCAGACGTTCCCACAGGAAATTTAGAGAGCCTGGATTCTATTTTTAGCAAACTTGGGTAGGTTCTAAAGAGACTTAAGAGGATTTTTCAAAAACTTTTCCAATGAAAGTATTTCCACTCCACAATGACTTCTGATGCTAATTGTGTATTGCTGCTTCCTAAATCATACCTCTTTTCATCTCTGAACTCATTCTGCCGGATCTTTGTACAAAAGGGACAGGATATATTGCTAAAAACAATTCATTCTTAGCAACAGACCATTTAAAAAAATTGAAAATTTAGTAAAAGTGCCTCACACAGCTTGCAGGGTAACAGTCAAATTGGACCAGGATACAGAAGAGATGCCTGCAATGCAGGAGACCCGGGTTCAATTCCTGGGTCAAGAAGATCCCCTGGAGAAGGAAATGGCAACCCACTCCAGTATTCTTGCCTGAAGAATCCCATGGACAGAGGAGCCTGGCAGGCTACAGTCCATGGGGTCGCAAAAGTCGGACATGACTTAACAACTAAACCACCACCACCACAAAAGAGATGGGTTTTGTTTTTTTATTACATTTATTGTGTGTTGGTCAAGTGGTTGACATTGTGTAAATAATCCAGAAGATCTAGGCCCTGCTGCCATCTGTAATCGCCTTCAAGATAAGATAAATAGCTAAAAAAATGCAAATATACTGGGTTGGCCAAAAAGTTCATTGGGGTTCTTCTGCAAGATGTTAGGGAAAATGTGAACAGACCTTTTGGCCAACGCAACAGAACGGTACTGCTTTAAGTTTTCCTCAAAATGCTCTCAACAGCAAAGGAGGGTAAACTTCTACTACTAAGGATATGAAGGCTGGACTAAACCTATGGATTGAATTTGATGCTTCATCAAAATTATATATCCTGTTTGTTTTATCATCTGAAAATGATTTAGCTTACATACTAGCAAATAAAATTGGCAGTGCAGAAAAATGTACCCTGTTTATCCTGGCAGTTTGCAAACCTCTGACTCACTTTCTCTATGTTTACTCATATCTCAACATAAGAAGCATTTGTAGGACAAATATGGAAATAAACATCGACAGCCATGTTTAAGATGTGGGCGCACTCTGGGCAAAACTGTTGTGTGGACAAAGCTTCAGCTCTCTATTCCTGTATTTCGTAACTATAAATAAGATACCATAGATTTCTTTCTCTCCACAGGTGGGAAGCTGAAGATAAAGAAGGTATCAGAGGGAAAGGTAATTTGAGTTCTTCTGAGATACACATATATTCTAACTGGCATTTTTTATTCCTGAGACAAAAATCTTCCTTTCTTTTGTGGACCATGAACAGCAAAAGAAGTCTTGCAAAGGATGAAATGAAAGTCTTTATGTACCTGCAAATGACATGTGTTTAAGTCAGTAGTTGTCAAAAGAGTAGAGTGCAGGGCAGAGAGACCTATTAGAATCTTGAAGTAGGGATAGTTAGCTCAGTCTTCAGATCATCTCCCTGTACCACCTTCCCGTTTCCAAAGACACAGCCAATTTTAAAATCACTAATTATAGCGAGCCACTGTTATAGGTAGGAGTATACCTTCTATCTCAGGTATAATGGTATAGAAAAAATATTAAGGCAGCTGCAGAGAGACTATCTGACTGGTCCAGAATTTTACTATGTTTAATTGGTGGGTTTATTAAGCAGAGTGAGTCTAGTGCTTAGAGGTTATTCTCAGAAGTTATTTCTCCTCTCTGGATCTCTTTCAATTTTTCCATGTAACTTCATAATTTTAAAAGGGAAAACTGTCTATGAAGTCCTTATAAAGGCTTAGTTTTCATCTCAGAATAAAGGATAACTTTTTTCCTTTTGCAAATTATAATCTAATAATATCTTCCATTACAACATTTTTGTTTTAAAACTTGGGGACCAAACACAGACAATGAAAAGAAACTGTGTGAAAATCATCTTAATACCTTTTATAGCTCTTAATCACTTTCCTTTATGACTGCTGCTACTGCTGCTAAGTCTCTTTAGTCGTGTCAGACTCTGTGTGACCCCACAGATGGTAGCCCACCAGGCTCCGCCGTCACTGGGATTCTCCAGGCAATAACACTGGAGTGGGTTGCCATTTCCTTCTCCAATGCATGAAAGTGGAAAGTGAAAGTGAAGTCGCTCAGTCCTGTCCGACTCTTCGCGACCCCATGGACTGCAGCCTACCAAGCTCCTCCGTCCATGGGATTTTCTAGGCAAGAGTACTGGAGTGGAGTGCCATTGCCTTCTCCTTTATAACTACAGTCCCATAAAAATGGGTAGGGAGAAAAGTATTGAATATCATGGGCTTTATTAAAGCAAATCTGAGGTTCAGAAGTGATAATTAACTGCTTAAGTTCAGAAGGCTAAAAACTACAGAACTGAGATCAGACACAGTTAAACTCATAGACCAGTACCTCTCCTCTTCCTCACATTACCTAAACAGAGAAATAAAAGATATTTTTGCAGCACAGTTCAGTTCAGTCACTCAGTCGTGTCCAGCTCTTTGCGACCCCATGAACCGCAGCACGCCAGGCCTCCCTGTCCATCACTAACTCCTGGAGTTTACCCAAACTCATGTCCATTGAGTCAGTGATGCCATCCAACCATCTCATCCTCTGTTGTCCCCTTGTCCTCCTGCCCTAAATCTTTCCCAGCATCAGGGTCTTTTCAAGTGAGTCAGCTCTTCGCATCAGGTGGCCAGAGTATTGAAGTTTCAGCTTCAACACCCAAGACCAGTCTCCTTTAGGATGGACTGGTTGGATCTCCTTGCAGTTCAAGGGACTCTCAAGAGTCTTCTCCAACACCACAGTTCAAAAGTATCAATTCTTCTGTGCTCAGCTTTCTTTATAGTCCAACTCTCACATCCATACATGACCACTGGAAAAATCATACCCTTGACTAGACGGACCTTTGTTGACAAAGTAATGTCTCTGCTTTTTAATATGCTGTCTAGGTTGGTCATAACTTTCCTTCCAAGGAGTAAGCGTCTGTTAATTTCATGGCTGCAATCACCATCTGCAGTGACTTTGGAGCCCAGAAAAATAAAGTCAGCCACTGTTCCCACTATTTCCCCATCTATTTGCCATGAAGCAATGGGACCGGACGCCATGATCTTAGTTTTCTGAATGTTGAGCTTTAAGCCAACTTTTTCAAGCAAGCAGCAATCTATCTAAACATACACTTAAATCAGATACCTCTAGGCCATTAAATTTTTTCATATTTATAAACACTGTTTCTTACTAGTCATTATTTTCATTTAAAAGAAAGTTTTTCAATTAGATTTATCAAATTAAGTAATTCAGTTCAATTTATGACAATGAAAGACAAGAGAAGGAAATGCAAAACACCCAAATGGTTTAATTGCTCATCTGAATATGAAGGGAAAAAAATAATGGAGGACTGAGTTTAAATGGCTTAAGTTCCCTACTGCTAAATCAGTGTATTCAAGAGTAAATAGCAACTAGAAAAGTATCTTGGAAACAGGTAGTCATACATAGCCTAAAACAGTCAACAAAATTTAACAGATCAATTACTGTTGAAAGAGACTTCGAACTATTAAATGCCAAGATTCCCATTCTAAATTATCATAAGGAATCTATTTGGAAGAATCAAGTCTACTACATGTAGTTCAGGTTTAGGAAACATTTTGCAATATAGAAAAATAACTGACCATTTTATCAACAACTTTAGAACTGACATAACAGCTATAGGTAACAAGGAAAGATAATTATTTTCAATTGGAAGCATAATTTTTATATTTTGCTTCACTAAACCAAATTTTTGGAGAAGGAAATGGCAACCCACTCCAGTATCTTCCCTGGGAAATACCACGGACAGAGGAGCTTGGCAGGATATAGTCCATGGGATCACAAAGAGTCAGAAACGACTTAGCAACTAAACAGCAGCAAACCAAATTTTACTACAAAGGATATGGTTTCATATACAAATACAAAAAAATGAAGGGGAAAAACAAAGAATTCAACTTACAACACGGTATGATTTGGCTATTCAAATGATCAAATGTGCATACTAATTACTATACTGGTGACAGATTTGCACAGAAATCACCAAATTCCACCTGCAGGCACATCGTATCAAGTGAGTACAAACAGTAATAATTTCATGGCAGTCGTGTCATAATATCCTATAAATCTTTGTACAAGTCAGAACAATAACAGATTTAGTTGACTTATGGTTAACTGAAGGATTAATGTCAAAGAGCTTATTAAAATTCATTCTGATTTCTCTAATTCTATAAATAAGCTCCTCCAAAAGTACATATATAGATAGTGTATATAAACAGACATAGAAGTGGATGGCAATCATACTTTTCATAAAAATTAAAGTATTCCAGGTTCTAAAATAAACCTCTTCTTTTGGATATAAGATTAGCATTTAAATTATTTTACTTATAATAAATTCTGAAAGAACATTGAAAATAACTACTAGTTTAATTAAAGATGTCCAACAGGCGTAGGTTAATTCATTAGCATGAAGAAAGATGTATGATTTTATACAGTATCTGTAGTGAAAAAAGCAAAGATATATTTAATTAAAATTATACTTCTATGATACCATGATAAAATGATTTCTTTAATCAGGGACAGCAAATGACTAAGAAGAAAATACCACTGGTAACTCTTCAGTACCTAAAATTATATGAAAGATTCAGGAAAAGTTACAGGATAGAGGGAGGAAAGAGGATAGTTATTAAATTCATCATACTATTTAGTTCCCAGACATTAAAGACAGTTCTATGCTTCTAATCATTATTCTGCTAGGTAAGGCATTTGACAATAGCGTGCTAGGAAGGACTTAGACTGGAGGTGGTAGAGTGAATGTATTAACCAGAGTTCTGTCACTTATAAGCTGTGTGATTGTGGATAAGCCACTTAGTATCTACCAGGTCTTAGAGTCCACATAAAAAAAGTAAGGATGATTTTGAGAGTCTGTTTAACTGTAACATGAAGAAATTCTGAATGTTTCAAATTCAAGCCTTTTCATCAAAATATTTTATTGGCGTATAGTTGCTTCACAATGTTATTTTTTGCTGTACAGCAAAGTGAATTAGCCATATGTGGACATATAACCCCCTTTTTTGGATTTCCTTCCCATTTACATCACAACAGAGCATTAAGTAGATTTCCATATGCTATACAGTAGGTTCTCATTAGTTGTCTATTTTATATATATATATATATATACATACACTTTTTTTTTCTATTTATTTTGGTCATCTTTATTGGCTGTCAATAGCACTTTATAATTTCCAGCGTAACAGTCGTCCTTAGCTTTTGTTAATTATTATTCCTGAGAACATTATATTTTTTGTGCAAAAGCAACTACATTTTCTAACTATTGCTTTTAGGTGCATAAAAATACAATTGACTCTTTTCCAATAATATCATGTCTACTATAACAGGTATTGTTCAAAGTAAAGTGAAAGTCTCAATCATTCAGTCATGTCCAATTCTTTCCGACCCCATGGATTGTAGCCCACCAGGCTCCTCTGTCTATGGAATTCTCTGGGCAATAATACTGGAGTGGGTTGCCATTCCCTTCTTCATATTTTATATCTTTAACCTTCATGTTCTGTAGTTGCTACTACAGACTACAAAATATATAAGGAAGGCTTACACTCAAACAAACCAAATAACTACTTGTAGCATATTGGCACGGCCAACTTATATACTAAATTGGTAAGTCTAGTGAGGCTAACTTTTCACTTTTTTAATTAACTGACTGCTACTCATAAAGTTCAGTCAGTTCAGTCACTCAGTCCTGTGCAACTCTTTGCGACCCCACGAACCGCAGCATGCCAGGCCTCCCTGTCCCCCTCTCCTTTGAAACAGTGAAACTTATTTTTTGCAGGCTATATGCTTCCACAATCAAAGAAGCTTGAAACTGAACTAAGTACACAAAATGAACAAGTTAGCCACAGTGAGACTGATAAGAGTTGCTTTTCCTGTATCTTTCTAACCTTGACACCTAATCTGTGTGTACCAGCTATAAACCACAGACCAGATCAATGGAAGCGCACATGTGTTCAGTCGCTCAGTCATGTCTGACTCTTTGTGACTCCATGGACTGAAGCCCACCAGGCTCTTCTGTCCATGGGATTTTCCAGGCAAGAATACCAGAGTGGGTTGCTATCTCCTCCTCCAGGAGATTGAATGTCTCCTGTGTCTCCTGCACCAGCAGGCAGATTCTTTACCACTGAGTGACCTGAGAAGCCGGATCAATGGAAGAGGAAACCTCAAAACTAAAGCTCAGCTAAATTTTAGATTAGAGGTTCACTTTAAAATTTGAAGTGAGCTACAAAGAAAAAACAAATGCTGATATACAGAATAAGGCTCCTAAAGAAGACAAAATTCATATCACAAGATGATATTTTAAATCCATAAAGGACATTTTATAGAGTAACTTAAAGCATTTTATAGAAGAAATTACCCAATTAACTTTCTTGACACTTCTGTGAAGTATTACCTGTATTTCTCAAAGGAGGCAAAAAGAAACAAAGGAACTAAAGTTACTCACTTTGCCAATGACATAGCTTCTTATTTCACATCTAGTGTTTTAACGTTGTGTGAAAAAAGGTGCTCAGCTCCATAAGAAATTATATTAATTGAAATGTCTCAGCATTTTGAAAAATATTAGACTTCTCATAAGATGTGAGTGCAGAGATAGTGTACTGACTTACTACGCATTTCACCTAATCACTTAGTTCCGTATATGTCACACTGTTGGCACTCAATGAATATAGGCTATTAAAGACATCTAACAATTACTTGAGCTCATATGTCAGGTACTGTGCTAAGTGCGTTATACATATTAGTACATTTAATCCTATCAACAACTCAAAGAGGTAAGTAAATTGTTACTCTTTATTTTACAGATGAGGAAATGAAGTCCTAGGTTAAGTTTACTTGCCCAAGATTACAAAAAGATACAGCAAAGATTTTAACAAAGGCAGCCCAACTTTGGACCTTATTTAAAGATCATCACTGTAGAAGAGACTAGTGGTAAGAAACTCTATCTATACTCTATCCCTTCTATCACCAAGTCCTTGGAGAGAAATTTCTTGCTCATCTTTGCCTCTCTTCTCATGCCTAGCATTGTACCTTAAACACATTATTCCTCATTGAATGTTTCCTGAATAAAATTAAAATCACATAAATAAATTAGGCTTCATTGTCCTCAACTATAAAATGGAGATAAAGGTACCTGCACTGTCTAGGTGGTTCTCATGGTATGGTCCCTGAACCTGGAAACTTTGTTAGAAATACAAATTTCAGGCCCTGTGTCAGGCTTACTGAATCAGAAAATAGTATTTTAAGAAGCTTTCCAGATAATTCTCATGCATACTTAAGTCTGAGAACCGGCAATCTATAATTATGAGGATCAAATGAGTACAATAATGTGAAAGCACCCCAAAAAGAGAAGGTACATCATCATCATTGAAATAATAAATTATGTTCCTTGAAAAAACGTAGTGATTTTGCTAGATCCAGATAAAAATGAACATTAGAAATGAAACTGATCATGAGGGAATTCCCTGGCAGTCTGGTGGTTAGGACTCTGCACTTCCATGGCAGAGGGTACAGGTTCAATTCCTGGTTGGGGAACTAAGATTCCTGCATGCTGTGTGGTGCAGCCAAAAAGTAAGACACTTACCATGAAACACTTTGTGAATAAAATGTTACTATTCCAGATTTTATCTGGATAATGTATAGCACTCACAATGCAGAGAAAAATACTATGATCCATAAGGTTGTAAGTAGAAATCCGATAACTTAGTTACGCAGTAGTTCAACCCAGAGAGATGACAAGTTGCACAGGCTTCTTACCTGACCAGTGTCCAGTGGAGACACCATATCTGTCTGTGCAGGTCTCACTCACAGGTCTGAACACAGTTTCCCACCCTCCCGTAGCATAGCGCCAATTGTGAGATTCCAAGATGAGTGTCCGCTGGGTGCCATATGCGATCATGAAGCAGTAGACCACGTGGTGGAGCTGGCAGCCATAGCCGCAGCCTTTGTTGATGTTACACACCAGCTTCTTGGCTTTGCTGCAGTCCTTGGGGTTCTGTCAGTAAGGAAGAGAGACAAAGGCGACAATACACTACATGCAGAGGTCAACTTCTCTTTGTAGGTGGCAAATGTCAAAAATCAATATAATAAGCTAGGACCAGTCTAGTGTATCTTATTAAGCGAGGAATTTAGTTTTTAAGATTAGATTTCAAAGAATCCACTGAAAATTTTACGTGCGTACTTACGGAGATGGCAGTGAAAAAGACCAGTTACTTCAGAAACATCACCAACAAATGTGAAATTAAGCAGTTACATAATAAAAAACCAAAAAACACTCTTTCACTTCTCTATCACTCGGAACATGCAAGTATGATCCTCTTTGAATTCAAAGTTGCACACATTGAAATCTTTATAAAAGGAGCAAAATAGTTCGTTTACTCCAGCTGCACTTCAGCATTCTGAGCTTATTACCTGCACAGATGAAACTCAAATTATCTTAAAGGAAAAACTATAATTTATCTAATAATTCTACCTATCCCAGATTTCGAGACGTCACCAACAAAATGGACTTTTTCATTATGGAAGTAAAGCCACTGAATACTGTAAAAGGATACCTGAGTTCAACAGTTAAAAAATATCAGTCATGGGATTTTAAGAAAACAAAATTGATGTTATTGGTAATTTTCAAAATAAAATGTAGAACATGCTTCATATCAGATATATTGAGCATGTGTTATGTCAATTTTTAATCAGGCGATCCATTTTTTCTTATTTATATACTTTGATATAAGATGACTAGCAAGTGGTTAAAACACTTTAATATTATTTGTATTATCTAAGAATGAGTCCAGTGGGGTTAAGCAAATATGAAAAATTCTTTTTTCCCATTCTAAGGTTTCAGTCCCATTGTAATTCATTTGGGCTGTTTATAAATACCCTAGGCAGCATAGTTCTTCAAATAAAAATTTGTTTTGGCAAGGACTCCTTAGCCTGAGAAAATTTTCAAGCTATTCTGTCTGCAGGTCCGGGAGAGAAAGGATGTGTACTTTCAGGAACAGTGTCTTTTCTTCCACACAGCAATAAGCAAGGTAATCAGTTCTCAATTTATATCAGCCTTTAATAAAGCAGCTGTCAAACCACAAATCTACAACTATTTTCTAGGGAATCATCTTGTCATGTCATCATCATACTTGTCATGTCAAGTAGAGCCCTAGAAACAAAAGCTAGGATGATTAGGCTATAAAATGATTCGGGGAGGGGAGGGGAAAGCTGAGAAGGGAAAATGCACAATTACTTTCAGAATTATCTTTCCTATTCAGATATGCCACTGCAGGCTAGTCCTTTCAGATCAAAGAAGAACCTGTATCATCAAGAGTCTTGAAAAGTGTTAGACCCCTTAAGAATTCAAGAAAGCCAAGATAAAATTCAGCAAGATGTGGTCAATGCTGTTTCCTCAATCAAGTTCTAGAGTTGCTGATTCTCTTTGCTTGAGACTAAACTCATGGACAGACTCCTCAGGCTATAAAGATTCCCACTTCAGCCACAGAAGATTTGAGAGGAACAGAGGGGGTCTGATGTCGGGCGACCAATTTATCATTTACTTTCTTACAATATTATACAAAGATCTGGGAGTAAATAATGTTCTAAAACTGATTCAAAGCTTTATTATTAATTCAATAGTTAAGAGAGCAAGAGTATTAGATTTTTCATGATTTGTAAGAAATAAAATACCCTGAATGTTTCTGAAATTCATATGAATGAAAATGCCCTTCACATATTTTTCAATAAACATTTTCTTTTAGAACTGCTTTGAGATGTACAGAATTATTGCAAAGTTAGTACAGAGATCCCACATACCTCACAACCAGTTTTCCATATTATATCTTATATTAGTTTTCATTTTTTAAGGAAAAAAGAGTAAAGGAATACAATAATTAAAACATCTGACCTTTAGTTTTCAAATTGTAAATTTTTTTGCTGAAAAGAAGACTCACATCTACATTAAAAAATATATCTGTATTTCTTGAGAAAAGAGTTTAATTAGAACCCAATGTTTCAAGAACTGAAGTCTAAGGAAAAGAGGATAATTTATGAAATGAAACATAATTCAAGAGTCTTAATGTGTCTCCAAGTAAGCTGGTGACAGAATATATTAAATCTTTCTGTAATGTCAAAGATAACACAGAGAAAGGGAAAAAAGTCTATTATGTTTGGTTTTGGAATGAGAAAGGCCCACATATACATGTAACCAATGGAAGACTCTAAGGCAGAGAGTGATAAGAGAAAATGAATGGCTGTTTGGAATGATAATAGTTAGACAAAACACTGAAAAGACTCAGAGCTATAGCCACCCCCCTTTTTTAACCAAAATGATATTTAAAAGTCTGCAAAATTCAAAGGGTCTTGTTCATAAAATATTCAGAAAAAAAGAGAGAGATAGCAAGAAACAGAAAAAGTTTATGTTCTAACACAAGATTAGGCTCATCGGAATAAATATCTAGAAAAAAAAAAGCAGATATATAATAGGTAAACAAAGCAACAACTGTGAGATGGACAGGGACTTATTCTGATGGAAAGGAACCTTATATAAGAAAACCTCGAATAGCCAAAGCAATCTTGAGAAAGAAGAATGGAACTGGAGGAATCAACCTGCCTGACTTCAGGCTCTACTACAAAGCCACAGTCATCAAGACAATATGGTACTGGCACAAAGACAGAAATATAGATCAATGGAACAAAATAGAAAGCCCAGAGATAAACCCATGCACCTATGGACACCTTATCTTCGACAAAGGAGGCAAGAATATACAATGGAGAAAAGACAATCTCTTTAACAAGTGCTGCTGGGAAAACTGGTCAACCACTTGTAAAAGAATGAAACTAGAACACTTTCTAACACCATACACAAAAATAAACTCAAAATGGATTAAAGATCTAAACATAAGACCAGAAACTATAAAACTCCTAGAGGAAAACATAGGCAAAACACTCTCCGACATAAATCACAGCAGGATCCTCCATGACCCACCTCCCAGAATATTGGAAATAAAAGCAAAAATAAACAAATGGGACCTAATTAAAATTAAAAGCTTTTGCACAACAAAGGAAACTATAAGCAAGGTGAAAAGGCAGCCTTCAGAATGGGAGAAAATAATGGCAAACGAAGCAACAGACAAACAATTAATCTCAAAAATATACAAGCAACTCCTGCAGCTGAATTCCAGAAAAATAAACGACCCAATCAAAAAATGGGCCAAAGAACTAAACAGACATTTCTCCAAAGAAGACATACAGATGGCTAACAAACACATGAAAAGATGCTCAGCATCACTCATTATTAGAGAAATGCAAATCAAAACCACAATGAGGTACCATTTCACACCAGTCAGAATGGTTGCTATCTAAAAGTCTACAAGCAATAAATGCTGGAGAGGGTGTGGAGAAAAGGGAACCCTCTTACACTGTTGGTGGGAATGCAAACTAGTACAGCCACTATGGAGAACAGTGCGGAGATTCCTTTAAAAACTGGGAATAGAACTGCCATATGACCCAGCAATCCCACTGCTGGGCATACACACCGAGGAAACCAGAATTGAAAGAGACACGTGTACCCCAATGTTCATCGCAGCACTGTTTACAATAGCCAGGACATGGAAGCAACCTAGATGTCCATCAGCAGACTAATGGATAAGGAAGCTGTGGTACATATACACAATGGAATATTACTCAGCCATTAAAAAAATACATTTAAATCGGTTCTACTGAGATGGATGAAACTGGAGCCCATTATACAGAGTGAAGTAAGCCAGAAAGAGAAACAACAATACAGTATACTAATGCATATATATGGAATTTGAAAGATGGTAATGATAACCCTATATGCGAGACAGAATAAGAGACACAGATGCATAGAACAGTCTTATGGACTCTGAGGGAGAAGGTGAGGGTGGGACGTTCTGGGACAATAGCATTGAAACATTTATATTATCATATGTGAAACAGAACACCATTCCAGGTTCAATGCATGAGACAAATGCTCAGGGCTGGGGCAATGGGATGACCCAGAGGGATGGGATGGGGAGGGAGGTGGGAGGGGGGTTCAGGACAGGGAACACATGTAAACCTATGGCTGATTCATGTCAAAGTATGGCAAAAACCACTACAATATTGTAAAGTAATTAGCCCCCAACTAAAATAAATAAATTAAAAAAAAAAAAGAAAGAAAGAAAACCCCTTATCAGAGCTAAGTCTTTGTTATCCACCACTGTTACGAAGTAGCAACAAATAAAGAGATTTATGGAATTCTATAAAAGTGAAACAGAGCCATTGTTATACATACATACATTCATATACATAATCTCCGAATTTCTTATTAAACAGACTTTGTCAATTACCACTGATCCTGGTTTTAGACTTTTCTGTTGATATCTGCAAAAAAACTTGAAGTGTGTATGTCTCATTTGTAAGCAAGAATATAGAGATGGGCTTCATTACTAAAAGCTTTACTTTAATCATGTTATCATTCTATCAGGGTAGCTATTTCTGATGATAAAATATGTTTTTTGTTTGCTTCTCGTGTGCCTAATGCACTCTCTTCTATATTTCTCTACTACGAATGCCAAAATGCAGGCAGATAATTCTGTTCTACGCTGTGATTCTTTTGCTTTTTCCCCTCCTTATGGTTTTATGCTGCTCCCTCCACTCATCTCTCCCTCTCTCATTCCCTATCTCCCTTTCTCTCTCTCTCTCACACACACACACACCACATGCACACACTTGGAATATGATGCACTTCCAGCAGATGGAGGCTCACTAAGAAGCAATTCTTGTTGGTGAGTGGGAGATGGGGAAATATAGAATAAAAATGTTCCCCCATAAGTCCCCTGGGAGACAGTCTTACTTCTCCCTCCTTTTGCCTTGATTATCACTGAGTGATCAAGTATAGGTGAAACTTCGTTCATTTAATAAATATTTATTAAGCACTTACTGTATACAAGGAAACATGGGATATGACAATCCAATAGAATAAGAAATTCTACACATAAATAACCACAATAGTAGACAATTTAAATATTTTAAGATCGTGGTAAACAAGGAATTAAGGAACAGAAGAGGGAAAAATCACTTTCAGCTGGACTGAAAGGGTTATGACTAAAACTGCATTTAAAATAGACCTTTAAGATATAATTTATTGTGTTTGTGAAATGCTAAGTAAATGTGCTTTTTCCATTATTCAATGGAAGCCCATAATGCAAAGAATAATTGTGAAGGGCAAAGTGAAATTACTTTACAAACTCTATAAATTATATTTATAATGTAGGGTTTTGTACACCAGGTCTTCTTAAAGTCAGACTCATCAATAGACACGTGTATTCTTGCTCCTTTCAACGATGATGTTATTTAAGTTTCAGAATAGGAGGTAAATTTGTCAAAATTACTTAAGACATCGTGTTCTACTTGAAAAATTGCAGAGAGGTTTAAGATACAAGTTTTTTCTAATTCAAGCTCTGTTACAAATTCAATTTTGTGATTTTGCTTCAATTTGGTAATGTATAATTGAGATAAAAATTACCTCTCTCCATAACCTCTCCCTGCTCACCCATTCTTCTATCTCAGAGATAATATGAGACTAAAATACATGTATACTCTCTAAGCTAATTCAAATATACTATCTCATTTATCCTCATAATCTCAAGAGACATTACTCTGCACTGGATAAATGCCATACTATTTGTATTTAGTGCTATGAGGTGGCCCAATCACGGGCCCTTATAAGCTAACAATGTTATGTAACAATTTTACAGTTATAATTCTGCAGTAAAGCTGTTACCACAGTGCATATAAGAAATAAGGACTTGAGATAAAACAGAGTTCTTCTTTATTCCTTTTGTTCAGCTCTTTTTTTTTTAAATACTACCTGAGGCATTTCTTCTGACACTCTTACTTTCTAAGAATGACCCTATCTCAACAGAACTGAAATCTGCATTTGCTTTCACTGTCCTGTAAATAAACATTGGGAAGCATATTTAAATCAATATTCCTCTAACTAATACAGTATCTTAAAGAAAACAGCATCTCTTAAGCCTACATGATTACTAATTCACTAAAGGCACCATCAAAATGCTAAAATACTTATTTTACTTGGGTTACAACACAAAAACTCTGGGATGTGAAGAGCCAGTTTAATTAGGAAGCCAGTTCAATTTCTATTTTGCTAAAAAAAAAAGAATAATTTTGAATCAACTAGTAAAATATAAGCATTATTATATGACTTATGCACTGCTAGGATTGAGAGATTTCTACTTCCTTCACTTAGTAAATTAGTAGTAATTGAGAATTGATGTAATATTACAAAATAGTATCAATTCTATGGCTTTTAAATCACAGATAAAACCTTCTGCCAACACTATTTAGATTTTCCATATAAATAAAAGCCTCTTCAAAGGAAAATTTTCCAGTCACAGTGTAATTTCCTGGACCAAAACACGTAGAAAAAGGCTAAATCAACAACAAACAAAAGCATTTAGTCAATATAAACTGGATATATCTCCAAGGCATCTCTTGCAAAGAATAAGTGCTCAATAACTATTAGTTCAACAGGACTGCATGTACAAGACAAAGGTGATGTCAAATCCATTGTCACAAAAATATACTAATTGGTGGCAAGCCAAAATTTAGAATTCAGGTCTTGATCCATTGCTCAGTGCTCTTATCTGTCCCCTCCCCATGAAGTCTTCAACAAAAGAAGCAGTGGAAAGTGCGGGCTCACAGCATTTAACTGGTCATTGTTTTCTCAGCTTCATGAATGTCTACTTGACAAGTAAGAACTGAATATATTTAAGGTGTACAATAGGATGCTTTAAAATATGTAAACACTGAAATGATCACCAAAGTTAAATTAATTAACATATCCATCATCTCACACAGTTACAATTTAGTTTTTGGTGGGGAGAACAGTTAAGATCAACTCTCTTAGCAAATTTCAAGTACACAATATAGTATTAACAACTACAGTTACCATGCTGTACATTAACTCTTTAGAATCTATTCATCCCAGGTAACTGAACTTTTGTACCATCTGATCAACATCTCCACTTTCCCCATCTTCCTGACTTTGGTAACTACTGTTCTACTCTCTGCTTACATGAATTTGAGTTTTTTAGATTGCACATATATGTGAGCATTTGTAGTATGTGTCTTTTTGTGTCATATGTCATTTACCATAGTGTCCTTCAGGTTCATCCATGCTGTTGTAAATAGCAGGATTTTCTCTTTTACTATGGCTGAAAAATATTCCATTGCTGTTTGTATATACACACACTTTCTCTATCCCTTCCTCCACTGACAGAACCATAGGTTGTTGCCATATCTTGGCTATTGTGAATAATGATGAAATGAACATGTGTGTACAAATATCTCTTTGAGACACTGATTTTATTTTCTTCAGATACTTACTCAGAAGTGGGATTGCTGGAGTCATATGGTAGTTCTATTTCTAATTTTTTGAGGAACATCTTGTTTTCCATAATGGCTATACCAATTTACATTTCCACCAATAGGAATGGGCATAAAGGTTTTCTTTTCTCCACATACTCCACAACATTTACTATCTTTTGTCTTTCTTGATGATAGCCATTCTAACAATTATAAGGTGATCTGGCTTATCATGGTTTTGAGTTGCATTTTCCTAATATTAGGAATATTGAGCACCTTTGCATATACCTGTTGACGCCTCATATGTCTTCTGATGTGCAGAAGTTTAGTTTTATATTGTCCCACTTATTGATTTGTTGTTGCTTCTTGGGCTTATGGTGTCGTATCTGAAAAAAATCACTGCCAAGACCAATCTCAAAGAGCTTTTCCCCTCTGTTTTCTTCTATTTGTTTTACAGTTTCAAGTCTTACACTTAAGAATCAAAACCATGGGAAAGCTTCCAGTTTCTCTCTAATAACATTACTTCTATAGGGAGGAATTAAACAACAGATAGCTCCTATTTCCAATAAAGTTCAGTTCAGTTCAGTTCAGTCGCTCAGTCATGTCCGACTCTTTGCAACCCCATGAATTGCAGCACGCCAGGCCTCTCTGTCCATCACCAACTCCTGGAGTCTATCCAAACCCATGTCCATTGAGTCGGTGATGCCATCCAACCATCTCATCCTCTGTCGTCCCCTTCTCCTCCCGCCCCCAATCCTACCCAGCATTAGGGTCTTTTCCAATGAGTCAACCCTTCGCATGAGGTGGCCAAAGTATTGGAGTTTCAGCTTCAACATCAGACCTTCCAATGAACACCCAGGATTGATCTCTTTTAGGATGGATTGACTGGATCTCCTTGCAGTCCAAGGGACTCTCAAGAGTCTTCTCCAACACCACAGTTCAAAAGCATCAATTCTTTGGCGCTCAGCTTTCTTCACCGTCCAACTCTCACATCCATACATGACCACTGGAAAAACCATAGCCTTGACTAGACGGACTTTTGTTGGCAAAGTAACGTCTCTGCTTTTAAATATGCTATCTAGGTTGGTCATAACCTTCCTTCCAAGGAGTAAGCGTCTTTTAATTTCATGGCTGCAGTCACCATCAGCAGTGATTCTGGAGCCCAAAAAAATAAAGTCTGGCACTGTTTCCACTGTTTCCCCATCTATTTCCCGTGAAGTGATGGGACCAGAAGGTCAGTAAAAACTAGAGGACTGAGTCAGATAAGTTAAATTTTATTGTGCTCTTTGTTTACTATAATCACAAGACTAAATAGTTTTTAATTTGCTTATTTAAAAACATTTGCAACATCTAGGTTTGTGGTGGTAATGAAGAAAAGATTCATTAATAGTGTGGTGAAAACACTTCATTGTACTGGAAACAATTTGCTTTTATTTCTCTAAAATTATTTTCAGAAACCAAAGCAGAGAACATAATGAAGGTAACAGCAGAATTAAAGTACTGTATAGTGGTAATTAAATTAAAGACTCTGGGCAGAGTTAACCATGAAAGAGAAAGCTAAAAAGCATTCTCATTTTCAAAAGCCAACACCGGAAATCATTGTCTTTTAACATATTAAGAATATTTTCATAGCAAAGTTAAGGTAGTATTGAGGTGTGCTTTTCACACCTCTAGATGCCTGCCAATGCAGGAGACATGGGTTTGATCCCTGGGTCGGGAAGATCCCCTGGAGTAGGAAATGGCAACCCTCTCCACTATTCTTGCCTGGAAAATTCCACGGACAGAAGATCCTGGAGGGCTACAGTCTATAAGGCTGAAAAGAGTTGGAAAAGACTGAGCGCATACACACAGTGAAGAACAATCTGTTGTAAATATTAATAGTAAGGAAAAAACTAGCTACCCACAAGTAGGCCACCCAGTGCTTCAGGAAATCAATTTCCCTGTGGGTATTTTGTAACATTTTAAGAGTAAGAGATCAAGATACACAGTTCACAGACTGTTATCCTGATAGACTGAAGCAAAAGGTAGGTAGTTATTACACAGTTATAGAGGAGGAAAGCTCTTCTTGGTAAGTAAAGCCAGTAATTGGCTTACTTTAGAAGGATTTTTTAAACTTTTGCCCTTTGCCTAGAAATCTCTATTGAATGTCTGAAAATCATTTTTAAAAAGATGGAAATTCTACAGATCCAGTAGAAAGCAACAAAGTGGAGAATTTCTTCCACTGATAGTCTCTGAGACAGTGTCCTGTCACCTCTGGGTATTCCAGGTAGTCCCTAAAAGACCTCTGTGTCAAGTTCAGTACACCAGGGCAACCTTAGGTTCCTAAGGTTCCTGTCTGCTTCCATAAGGGCCACAGAGGAAAGACAGAAAAAATGAGATACATCCAGGCTTAATTCTCTCATTCAAAATCGAATGTAAACACAACTCCCTTCAAGGCTAGAAAGGAAAAGTTGTTATCTGAGGAGCCTGATTCTGCCAATCCTACATGAATGCGTAGAAGATGAATTTCCTCAAGTACCTTCAATATTTCTTCTTAAGTTTACAGCTTGATTCCCAGGTCTCAGAACCACCTGAACTGGTCAGGTTAAAACTAGCATGCTTTACAAAATTAAGGTTGAATTTCGGAAAGCCCTTCCATCCACCATTATTTTTACTTAACAAGACTCATGGGGCTTTCCTCCTCAAAATCAAAATACAGGGATGATACTGGCAGATAGTCTCTATTAAAAAAAAAAAAAAAAGAGGGAGAGAGGAAAAAGGGGGAGAAGGCAGTAGTATGTGAAAGGGGGAAGAGAAAAGGAGAAGGGAAGAGAGAGGAAGAAGGGAAGAGAGAAGGAGGGAAGCTAGAGGGCTGAGGGAATGGGGTGGGAGTGGGAAAAGAAGAGGGAAGAAGGGGAAAGAAGGATAAAAATAAAGGCAAGCTCCAGAAAGGTTAGCTGTGTCTTATATAGGATTCAAAACTAAAATAGATTAGCAGACACAAAAGAGAAACAGTAGCTGGATTTTGTTCTTGTGCAAGGGCTGTTTCATGTGCTTTGTTTTGTTTTAAATACAAGTCAGAATAACTTAACACTGTTAAGCCAGCTCTTACACTCTGCAAAATGCCATTCTTTGGGGTAGAAACGATACTTACAGCACTTGTCCCTCACTGATTTTTAAATCAAACCATCAACAATAACTAAACCAGACGTCAAATCTTGCTACTACTTCTCCTGGATAGAGGCTTTGTCCCACTTTTCCATGTAGCTGGCCAAGCACTGAGAATCTACTATTAGCAGAATAGAAATTTCTTTGAAATCCTTAGTTATTATTACTTTAATTAAAAAACCTCTTTAGATCACTTTTTTCACTGCCTCAGTATAACAACGCTCTAACCAATTCATGTTATTTTCTTTACTTTTAAAAATCTTTAACTCTACATTTTTTGATGTTTATTTGTAAATAATTTAAGACCCAAAATAGACTGCAAAAACAGTAGTTAACGTGTACCTTCCACACAGCTTTCCTCAATGAACACATCTTACTTATCCACAACACATTATCAACATCAGGAAATTGATGTTAAACATTATTAACTACAATATAGATTTTTAAGAGAGACAGGAATATCAGACCACGTTACCTGCTTCCTGAGAAACCTGTATAAAGGTCAAGAAGCAACAGTTAGAACCGGACGTGGAACAACAGACTGGTTCTAAATTGGGAAAGGAGTACATCAAGGGTGTATTTTGTCACCCTGTTTATTTAACTTATATGCAGAGTACATCATGTGAAATGCCAGGCTGGATGAAGCATAAGCTGGAATCAAGATTGCTGGGAGAAATATCAATAACCTCAGATATCAGATGACACCACCCTACTGGCAGAAAGCAAAGAGGAACTAAAAGAGCCTCTTAATGAAGGTGAAAGAGGAGAGTGAAAAAGTTGGCTTAAAACTCAACATGCAAAAAACTAAGATCATAGCATCTGGTCCCATCACTTCATGGCAAATAGATGGGGAAAAAATGGGAAAAAATGGAAACAGTGACAGATCTTATTTACTTGGCCTCCCAAATCACTGCAGATGGTCCCTGAAATTAAAATATGCTTGTTCCTTGGAAGAAAACCTATGACAAACCTAGATAGCATATTAAAAAGCAGAGACATCACTTTGTTGACAAAGGTCTGTAAAGTCAAAGCTATGGTTTTTCCCACAGTCATGTATGGGTGTGAGAGCTGGACCATAAAGAAGGCTGAGCGCTGAAGAATCGATGCTTTCAAACTGTGGTGCCAGAGTAGACTCTTGAGAGTCCCCTGGACAGCAAGATCAAACTAGTCAATCCTAAAGGAAATCAACCTTAACATTCACTGGAAGGACTGACACTGAAACTCTAATACTTTGGCCACCTGATGTGAAGAGCCAGCTCACTGAAAAAGACCCTGATGCTGGGAAAGATTGAGGGCAGGAGGAGAAGGGGACGACAGAGGATGAGATGGTTGGATGGCATCACCGGCTCAATGGACATGAGTTTGAGCAAATTGCAGGAGATAGTGAAAGACATGGAAGCCTGGCATGCTGCAGTTCATGGGATTGCAAAAAGTCAGACACAACTGAGTGACTGAATAACAACAAAAATAGATCTTATTTGGATTCACTGGTTTTTACATGCACTCCTTTGTGTGTGTGTGTGTGTAGTACTTTCAAAACCTGTACAGACTCATGTAACTACTACATAATCAGTACACAAACTGTTTTATCAACACAAAGAAATTCTTGTACACTACCCCCTTTAGAGTCACACCCTTCTTCAAACCTTAATCTCCAGAACCAATGATCTCTTTTTTATCACTTAGCATAATGCTCTTGGGATCCATCCAAGTTACTGTGTGCATTAATATAGTTCATTCTTTTTTATTGCTGAGTAGTGCTCTGTTATGTGGAATATACCACAGTTAATTTATCCATTAAAGGACATCTGGGTTGTTTTCAAGGTTTGATCATTACAGTTAAGTTGCCATGTATGTGAATATATACATTTTTGTGTGTCTGTGAGTTTTCATTTCTCTAGGATG
Organism: Giraffa tippelskirchi; assembly: GCF_054371585.1. Classification (NCBI taxonomy): domain Eukaryota; kingdom Metazoa; phylum Chordata; class Mammalia; order Artiodactyla; family Giraffidae; genus Giraffa; species Giraffa tippelskirchi. Next base: position 138,042,112 of record NC_137281.1, on the reverse strand, counting down.
AATGTACAGCAGTATGATTGCTGAATCACACGATAAGGCGACAAGGACAAGTTTAAGTTTATAGCAAACTGCCAAACTGTTTCCCAGAATGGTTGTAACATTTACATTCCCATGAAGAATCTATGAGAGGGCTCATGTAGTGGTATCTCATCGTGTTGTTAAGTTGCATCTTTTTAAATAGTTAATGATTTAAACATCTTTTCATGTGCTTATCTGTCATTCATATTTACTCTTTGGTAAAGTTGTCCAAAACTTTTACCCATTTTTTAAACTGAATTAAACTGATTATTGAGATTAGAAAATTCTTAATACATTCTGGATACAAGACCTTTCTTGGACATGTGATTTGCAGACTTCCTCCTAGTCTATGGCCTGCCTTTTCATCTTCTTTAAAGGGTCACATTCCCAGATCAAAAGTGTTTAATTTTTATAAAGTCCAATTTATTTCCTTTTCTTTTATGAACCATTTTGGTGTCATGTTTAAGAACTTTTTAGCCTAAGTTATAAAGACTTATTCCTAAGTTTTTCTTTATAGTTTCACATATAGAAAGCTCTATAGTTTGACATATCACATTTATTTTATCTGTCAGATTTACTATCCATTTTGAGTTAAGTAATTTTAAGTAAAGTGTGAGGTTTAGGCCAAGGTTGATTTTTTGTTTATGAGGTGTCCAATTATTCCAACATCATTCATTGAAAAGACTGTGCTTCCTACATTGAATTGCTTCTACACCCCTCTCAAAAATCAATTGCCCATCCATAGGTATATACTCAAAAGAACTGAAAACTGATACTCAAACAAATACACACAGAGGCATGTCTTAGCAGTACTCAAATAATAAAAGGCAGAAACAGCCGAAATGTCCATCAACAAACGAATGGACAAATACTGGAATATCGATACAAGGAATGAAGTACTAAAACAAGCTACAGCATGTATGAAACTTGAAAATATTATGTCAAGTGAAAGAAGCAGACAGGTTACATATTGTATGATTCCCTTTATATTAAATATTCATATATCAAATTATTTATCATTTACACACACACACATATAAATATATATCATGACCAAGTAGGGTTATTCTAGGAAAGCAAAGCTGGTTAAGTCTTCCAAATTCATTCAGTGTAACCATTAACAGTTTAAAGAACTACACAACCACACTAATTAATAAAGAAGAAGCACTTGACAAAATGTAACATCCATTTCTGCTTTCCTGTGCATGCTCTGAACTTCTTTTAGTATTCAATATTGACTTGTCTATAGTGTTGTTTTTTTTTTTCTAAAGTTCATCTTGTCATAGAATATTTTAAATAGCAGCACTGGGTATTATAGTTTATGTACACAGAGTTTATTATAGTCTACTCATACCAACATTTTACTATTTTAAGTGGAATGTAGAAATCCTACTAACTTTTAGTTCCCTTTATCGCTCTTCTTTTACAATATAGTTGTCTTAAAAATTACCTTTGTATCTCAGGAAAAACTGAGAATGAAAAAAGTTACCTTTACATATGTTGAAAACTATATCAAACAATGTTATAAATTTTGATTTTCACCATCAAAAATTTTAAAAATATAAGGGGAGAAAACCAGTCATTTACCCTGCATCTATCTCTCATTTGTACTTTTTTTATTCCTGACAGTCCACGTTTCTTTCTGTTATTATTTTCTGCCTGAAGAATTTCCTTTTCTAGAGCAAGTCTGCTGGCAAAAAACTCTCTTAGTTTTCCTTCATCTGAAAATGTCTTTATTTCATCTTATATTTTCACTGCATGAAGAATTCTGGGTTGTTAGTTCTTTCATTTTGACACTTTAAAAATATCTTACCACTTCTTCTGGCTTCCATGTTTTCTGATTCAGAAGCATTGTAGCTAATAAAATGCTCTTCTCCAGTTGCTCTGAAGAATTTTCTCTTTGTCTTAGTTTTCAGCAAATTACTTATAAAGTGTCTGGGAATACATTACTTTGGGTTTTTCCCTTTAGGGGTTTACCAAATTTAGGAAGTTTTCAAATCACTGCTTCAATCCTAAGATACAAACGTACAATTTTTGTTGTTGCTGTTATTGCCCACAGGTCCCTGAGGCCCTGTTTACTTTCTAAAAAATCTTTATTCTCTCTGTTGTCATAGTGGATAATTTCTATTGATCTAACTTTAAGCGCAGTCATTCTTCCCTGTTATAGCTATTCTACTATGAGCCAGTTTTTTACTTACGTTATTATATTTTTCAGTTCTAAAATTTCCACTTGATTTTTTGTATATCATCTATTTCTTTACTGAGACTTTAAATGTTTTCACTTGTTTTGAGCCTGTAAGAGCTTTTTGAAGCATTTTCATTACTATAGCATCTTTAAAATCCTTGTCAGGTAGTTCCAACATCTGTGTCATCTCAGTGTGATGTCTGCTGATTATCTTCTGTCATGTGAATTATGGTTTTCCTGGTTCTTGGTATGATGATGAGTATTATGTTCTGAGACTCTGTTTTCCATTTAAATTACCTAGTTTAGTAGGCAAACTGTTTTGGACTCCAAGCTCACCTTTATGAGCTGTGGCTCAAATGTCAATTTAATTGTTAATGCCTTTTCAGTGATTTGTTCTGCTCCACTTGTGGACTAATCCAGAGGCCAGTTTGAAGCCTGATGGATACCACACCAGAGCTCAGTTCTCAAACCTTTTTCTTTATTGATTCTGATCACTTTCAGAGGTCTGTCCAGGGTTTTAAACACCGATTGTAGGAAATCTCTTTATCTAACTCCCTTCTCTTCATAATCTTTCCTCTACTTTAGATGAGAGGGAAAGGAGAACTGCCTCATTATTGCAGTGTGGTGATAGTGAACAAGGCTTTGTCCACAGTCTCTGGAATTGTAACACCAGTTGAGAGAGGTAGGGGTGCCCTTTTTACTGCAGGGCAGGCATGGAGGACATCACTGTGTGTGCAACCTCTACAACTCTGACACCTGATGAGAGCAGTGAGGAAATATTTCTCATGATGTTCACCTGGAATAGGGTAGATACAATAAAAATTGGGACTTCCTTGGTGGTTCAGTGGTAGAGAATCCGCCTGCCAACGCAGGAGTTGTGGGTTCTGTCCCTGAGTGCAGACGATCCCCTGAAGAAGGAGATAGTACCTCACTCCAGTATTCTTGCTGGAAAATCCCATGGACATAGAAGCCTGGTGGGCTACAGTCCATGGGGTGACCAAGAGTCGGACACAACTGAAGTGACTTAGCATGCATGCATGTTCCAATAAAACTTTATTTACAAAAACAGTTGAGCTGAATTTGGCTAGAGGGCAGTACTTTGCTGACCTCTAGTCTAGGCCTGCAAATCTGTAAAAATAGTGTGGCTAAAGGAAAAGCAACACTGGACAAGATGGGTAGGAATACATGTTCCATAAAGATATAAGAAATTATATCTTGCTCTATTTTGTATTCTACTTTGATAAAACTTTGGAGACTTTCTACCATTAGTGAGTACATGGATTTAGTCTTTCAATAAACCTAAGGAGATTTTCTAATGCCCATATTACTTTCTACTTATATGAGCATCATTATTTTCCTAACGTCTGAGTTGCTAAAATTCAGACTCATCTTTCTGATGACTAGTTTTACCTAGTCAAACTGAGTACCCCTACCACCAAGTTTCCCTGCCAAGGGTATGATTAACTTATCTATCCAAAACTGTATTCTTTTCTTGTCCTGCTCATGTTTCCCTTTGGGATTAAGGAATTATCAAATAAAAGAGGGACTGAAACTGAGTAAGACCCTGAGGAGCCCTCCTGGGTACCACATTCCCTCTCTGTCCCCCATCTGTTTGTAGAAAAAGGCTGTAGTCTCCTAGGCCTTGGGGCTAGTGATAAAGAATCTGCCTGCCAATGCAGAAGATGCAGGTTTGATGCCTGGGTGGGAAGATCCCCTGGAGAAGGAAATGGCCACTCCAGTGTTCTTGCCTGGAGAATTCCATGAACAGAGAAGCATGGCGGGCTGCAGACCATGGGGTTGCGAAAGAGTTGGAGATGACTTAGCAACTAAACAACAACAACTCCTAGGCCTTCTGAGTTCCAAAGAGCAGACTTAAAACAGTTACTAAGTAGGGAAGTGAGGGAATGCAGAAATAAAGCAAAAGCAGCAAGTAAAGTGATTATTCAACAGAGCCCTAGTTCCTCCTCAACGGATATACATAACAATCTGATGCATATCTTTGAGTTGTTTGGCAAAAACTAAGACCCTCACCCAGGTGGAGGATGGCGACCACAAGCACACAGACCCTAGATTAGCTAGAATCATTGCTGATTAAGAGTGCTGAAACAGCCTGTCACCTCACCACCAACCAATAGAAGCAAGTCCACAAGCTGCAACCACCACTCAAATGTTGCCTTTAAAAATGCTCCCCAGAAAACCATTGGTGGGTTCAGGTCTTCTGAGCAGGAGGTGTCTGTTCTCCTTGCTTCGTGTCCTGTAATGAATGCTGTACTTTCCTTCACCACAATCCAGCGTCCCTAGATGGATCTGCTGCATGTCAAGTGAGCAGATCCATGTTTAGTTTGGTAACAACAATCCATAAGTGTACTTGGAATATTGAAGGACTTGTTCTATTATGTATAGAACAAAATGGAAAACTGGATGGAATGGAAAAGATATTCATCTTTTATCAGCTGGAAAGAAAGATGCATGATAGATATAATGGGCAGCTCAGGGTGTGTTTGTCACTTCCACTGTATAATCATAAGAGACTTGATTGAGGTCTTATTTGAATGGCCTAGTGGTTTTCCCTACTTTCTTCAATTTAAGTCTGAATTTTGCTAGCAAGGTAATGCTCAGATCCTTCAAGCTAGGTTTCAACAGTATGTGAACTAAGAAATTCCAGATGGACAAACTGGTTTTAGAAAAGGTAGAGGAACCAGAGATCAGATTGCCAATATCCGCTGGATCACAGAAAAAGCAAGAGAATTCCAGAAAAACATCTACTTCAGTTTCACTGACTATGTTAAAGCCTTTGACAGTGTGGATGACAATGAACTGTGGAAAATTCTTAAAGAGATGGGAATACCAGATCACCTTACCTGCCTCCTGAGAAACCTGTATGCAGGTCAAAAAGCAACAGTTAGTACTGGACATGGAACAATGGACTGGTTCAAAACTGGGAAAGGAGTACATTAAGGCTGTATATTGCAACCCTGCTTATTTAACTTCTGTGCAGAGTATATCATGTGAATTTCTGGGTTGGATGAATAAAAAGCTGGAAATAAGACTGTCAGGAGAAGTATCAAAAACCTCAGATGTGCAGATGATACCACTTTAACGGTAGAAAGGGAAGAGGAACTAAAGAACCTCTTGATGAAGGTGACACAGGAAAGTGAAAGAGCTGGCTTAAAAGTGAACATTCAAAAAAACTAGATTATGGAATCTGGTCTTACCACCTCATGGCAAATAGATGGAGAAAAAATGGAAACGATGACATATTTTATTTTCTTGGGCTCCAAAATCACTGTGGATGGTAACTGCAGCCATGAAATTAAAAGCTGCTTGCCCTTTGGAAGTAAAGCTATGGCAAACCTAGACAGTGCATTAAAAAGCACAGACATTACTTTGCTGACAAAGGTCCATATAGTCAAAGCTATGGTTTTTTCCAGTAGTCATGTATGGCTGTGAGAGTTAGACCATAAAGAAGTCTGAGCACCAAAGAATTGATGCTTTTGAATTGCGGGGCTGCAGAAGACTCTTGAGAATCCCCTGGACAGTAAGGAGATCAAACCAGTCAGTCCTAAAGGAAATCGACCCTAAATATTCATTGGAAGGATTGATGCTGAAGCTGAGGCTCCAATCCTTTGGCCACCTGATGTGAAGAGCAGACTCACTGGAAAAGACCCTAATGCTGGGAAAGACTGGGGGCAGGAGAAGGAAGCAACAGAGGATAAGATGATTGGATGGCATCATCAACTCAAAGGACATGAGTTTGAGTAAATTCTGGGAGAAAGTAAAGGACAGAGAAGCCTGGCATGCTGCAGTGCATGGGGTCACAAAGAGTCAGACATGACTTAATGACTGAACAACAACACGATGTGTTTAACATTTCTTCTGTGAAAAAATAAGGGTTTTTCCTCATACCTCTGAGTTTTAATTTACTTATTACATAAGTGTATATTCTACCACCACTGAGAAACATTTTATAATCCAGAGAAAGAAAATCACCTCTTAAGACAACTTCTATGATTAAAGACAGTGTCATATCTTTTTGTCTTTTTATACTGTACATGGGGCTCTCAAGGTAAGCATGCTAAAGTGGTTTGCCATTCTATTCTCCAGTGGACCACGTTTTGTCAGTCGACTCATTGGAAAAGACCTGATGCTGAGAAAGATTGAAGGCAGGACGAGAAGTGGACGACAGAGGATGAGATGGATGGATGGCATCACTGACTTGATGGACATGAGTTTGAGCACGCTCCGGGAGATGGTGAAGGACAGGGAAGCCTGGCGTGCCACAGTCCATGGGGTCACAAAGAGTCGGACACGACTAGAGCGACTGAACAACAACTACAGTACCATAATGGATGTGAGAAAACAATTACGCTCATTTTCAAGGATTAGAGCATACCTATATAGATTTTAATTGATTACACAGACATGTAGTTTTATGTTCTTATGACATCACTGAGCCATATTTATGACTTATTTGACCTTAGATTCTTAGTCAACACTCTATCCTGAGCTAAGCAATTATGGGAAGGGAGAAGGAGAAGGGGCAGTGAGGCTTACTGGACATACACAAAAAAGTCAGGGGAAAAGTTGCTCAGTTTTGGTCTACAATAACCAGGACTCACACCAAGAACACAGCTGCCCTTCATAAACATTGTTAGCAGTCAGTGAACAGAGATTGATAATTTTGGGGTGGTCAACAAGAGAAAATTCTGCATACTCTAGGGAGTCCTGGAGATGAAAGTGAATGTTCTAGTCAGAAGTTACAGCTCTTTAATGGAAAGCTGCTGTTCTAATATCAAATTAAAGCAAAATTTTAATTGCAAGCAACCTAGTTTTTACTGTAATTATGTGCTTGAGACAGAACCCATTGAATCTTAAAGGTCAGCATTTATCATTTTTCATCTAATTTTGCAATGCCTTTCTCTATTTCAGGCTGCTTACCATTAAGTGTTCTTGAGTAATCTCACATCTGGAGCAGGACTGAAAACCCCTAAGTGACTTCAGGTTCCTTCCTAGTTCAATGAGAAGGACTTCCTTGTGGGTGCAGTGGATTTACTGAAATGTATGCTTCAGGGAGCCTCATTTAGACAGATTCTTTCAAAGACCCTGGGAGGAGGTGGACTTGTGCAGCATGTTCAACTGGTTAAAATTTGCAAAATCTGTCCACAGAGAGAAAGATAGCTGTCTCTTCCCACTTGAAACTCCCTCCCATTCACCTCACGTCCCCAGTGTTGGTATCAATCTTGGGAGGAAATAAAGTGGTTTTCAACATGGTCTTAATAAACCATGTTGAATAAAATAAAATAAACTTATAAATAAAATAAACTTATTAAGTGGTCTTCCCTGAGGTCCTGTTATGGGAAAATTAAGCAAGGAATTAATTTAGTTTAGATTTAGAGGTATATATTTATGTGCTCATGGTTGCTTTTGCACAGTTATTTTTGTGACATAAATATAGGTACACGACAGGAGGTTGCATTGTGATATGAATGTGCCCCATGGAAAAGTGGAATCAGTTCTCAGTGATGCCTAATCAACACAAAAGTTCTCTTCTATTATTAATAACCTCAAAAATGTAACATATACAATTAAAATTGTAGCATAAAACAGCTATACGCTCCATTCTTTTTTATTGGATGAGAATCACATGAAATAAAACTTACACAAATTCCCTTATGTAAGGCACTAGCTTATAGCAGTACTACAAACACTAGGTATGTCCGTATGTGAAGTTGAAAATGTTATGTATCACAAATATGAATAATTAAAAACAAAATTTTGTTGATAAAAAATCTGATTTAATCTTTCCATTCTCTTTATTAAAAAATTACAAAATCATTGTCAATTCACTTTATAGAAAATATGACAAACTGTAATCAAAGAGTATGCAGCTAAGAAATGTGAGGAAACAGTATTATAAAGTGTTAGGCTGATAATAAAAATTTTTAATTTTTCTGGAATTTTGTGTTTGCGGTATTTGTCAACTTCATAAAATTGGTAATTTGTTGGGATTTTTTTTCATTATACATAGTTGATCCTTATTATCACAGATTCTATATTTGCAAATTTGCCTGCTAGCTAAAATTTATTTGTAACCTCAAAATCAATATTTTATATGCTTTCAGGTCACTTGTGGACAAGTGTAATACAGTGAAAAATGGGAGCCTCCTAAACACAAACTCTCTGCTAAGGTCAAATAAAGTGCCATTTACCTTCTTGTTTCAGTTCTCATACTATGAACAAGGGTCTTTTTTACGGTCTATTTAGTGACTTTTTTTTTTCCTGCATTTTTGTGCTTTTTGTTGGCAATTTCACTGTTTAAAATGGCCCATAAGTGTGGTGCTGAAGTATTCCTAAGCTGTTCAGGGTTCCTAAGTACTAGAAAGCTATGAGATGCCTCCCAGAGAAAAATATGTGTTAGGCAAGTTCTACTCAAGTATGAGTTATTGTGTTGTAAGTTATGAGTTCAACGCTGAGTCAACAATACATATTTGGTGTTTTCAAAGAGAAAAACACATAGAACAAGTTTATACACTGATTAACTGATCAGAGACTTAAAGGCACTTAGGAGGAATGTGTCAGTATTCACTAATTCTGTGTGACTCTATAGAACACAACTGAAGCAAATAATGAGAATCGAGTGTATTTATTCTAATATCCAGTTTTATACTTGTATTTCTTTACATAAAAGAGAGTATTAAAAACTAGAGGCTTCAAGCCCATTCCTTAAATCTGGATCCATGTCTGGTCAAGAGCCTTCATTTCCCTCTCATGAGAGCTTTGCTACTTTCCAGTTATTGCCTCACTGGAATTGAGACTAGGATTCTAGAAGAGGAATCTACAGCCTGGGACTTCATAGTCAGGGCCCAAATCCCCAATTATTGCACTATAACTATGGGAAACCCAGATTTATTTTAAAATTTGGAAAATTGTTTCTATAATTATGCTATGTATATTGTGATTTAGGGCAGAGTCAAACTATAATAAAATTTTCCCTTTCTTAGGAAGAAAAGAGTATATTTCTAGAAACAGAAAATTACTGAGGAAACGGAGCAACATTGGGGCCGATATACCTAAATTAAATAGAGTCAAATCTAAGTTCAACTTACATTCAAGAAAGTAAAAAGATACTTTATTAGGTGGTGCTACTCTCAAAAGATAAAATGATTTTAGGGAACAGCATCTAGATTTCCATCAGCTGCTCATTTTATTTCTAGATAGTAAATGTTAAGGATCTCATATGCATTCACATATATCTCTAATAAGGAATGATGTTTTAAAAACCTGTATTATTGATAATCAAGATGATATAAATACAAGAAATATTTAAACTTCAAAATGACAAAATGTAGATAGAATTGTGCTAAGTGCATTGCTAGGAATTTAATAAATTCCTCTACAGCCATCAGATATCTCAAGATGATTTTAAACTCTTGTGAAGAAACCTAAAATCCCAAATCAGATGCTGTCAAGGATTTTAAAAGAAGGAACTAAATTTTCAGTTTACTAACATTAAGTGGTTTGCTAGTAACAATTATACTAACTAAGGTGAATGACTATTAAGCAACTACAGCAAAATGGCATCCAGATTGGGAATGAAGAGATAAAGATGTTAATGAGCATATGACATGAAAATTTATATAGAAAATCTAATGTGATCTACCAAAAAAAAGCTGTTAGAATATATGAGTTTAGTAAAGCTGCAGGATACAAGATCAACATTAAAAAATTAGGCTTTTATTATGTTGAAGCAGTTCCTTCTATTCCTACTTTGCTGAGTGTTTTTATCATGAAGGGTACAGAATTTTGTCAAATGCTTTCTCTGCATCAGTTGAAATGATCATGCGTTTTTTTTCCTTTATTTGTTGATGTGGCATACTACAATGATCAGTTTTCATATGTTGAACCACCTATGCATTTCAGGAAGAGGTGCACTGTTGTCTATCACAGATCTGAGGCTGGGAATGGATAGCTTCTACTGTGCTGAGAGCTGAAACTGACAAAAATTAACTGCAATTTATGGTCCAAACTTTCCCCTGGAGCTGTAAGCCTTCAACAGACTTCAAAGTTCCAAAGTAGTTATATCAGATGGTTTCTGCCAGTGCAACAGTCTAGGTAGGGAGACAAATTCCTGGTGCTTCCTACTCCACCATCTTTTTGGAATCCCTCTGCAGATAATCAGTTTTTAAATAGCACACTAAAATGTGTTTGATAATCAGGGGTATATGATCACTACATGATTATTTTGATGATATTAAAGAACTACTGTTAGTAATCTTAGATATGATTAGCATGTGGCTATTCTTTTAAAAAGTAAAAATTCATCCTGAAATATTTACAAATGAAATGATAAAATGTCTGGGATTTGCTTCAGAATGATCCTGGATATGCAAGGGGTGTGGTAGAAGAGATGAAACAAAGTTGACCAAGAAATGGTAACTGTTAAAGCTGGGTTATGGGTACTAGGGGTTCAATGGTCTCTCACTTTACATAAGTTGAAGTTTCCACAACAAAAGCCTTTTTTTTTTTTTTTAATTTAAGGAGTGATAAAGGTGGCTGGTGGCTCAGTTGGTAAAGAATCTGAGTGCAATGAGGGAGACCTGGGTTCCATCCTTGGGTTGGGAAGATCTCCTAGAGGAGAGCATGGCAACTCACTCCAATATTCTTGCTTGAAGAATTCCATAGACACAGGAGCCTGGCAGGGGGCAGTCCACGGGGTCGCAAAGAATTGGACATGACTGAGTGACCATGTACATAGGAAAAATGTGTATAATAGCAATAGGGGAAGTAGTAAAATACCCAAATGATGAGTCAGAGATACAAATATCAAAACAACAAAATGGAGGGATAAAATAAATTGTGTGTGTCTGTTTGAAGATACTCTCAGAATGTTACCAGACTTTAAGCTTTCTGAGGGCAGACACCATACCATGTCCATTTGGTTGACCCTAAGTCCCTAACAATGTACCTAATGCCTAGGATATCCAATACATCCAAATACTTGTTGAATAAATGAAAAAATAAACAATTCTATGAGACCTACACACCCACATGCAAGGGCTCCATAAAATCTGTAAGATTCCAAATAATGTAGCTTTTAATAATGCTTAGAAAGCTTCCTTTAATAAATCTTTTTTACTTTCTATCACCACCTTTGTCCTCAGCTGACTTCCAGTAGAGTAATCCCCTCTTTCATTTCATGAAAGCTACCCTTGCCACCATATTCACTTACCACTTCTTTTTCTTTCCTCATTGAACCTGTTTATAATATCTTGGGAAAGATATTCTTTGTCAGTATATTCTTAGGTCTTAATTCTGAAAAACTCTTTCCTTTTCCCTAACTGATTTCACCTCAAACTAACATCTTTCAAACAGGGAAAAGTCCTGAAAGTTTCTCTTTACTCCAATTGTTTTAAGCATTTAATGAATATCTTAATATAGCTAGAAAGAGAAGTTGCTGAGTCATGTCCAACTCTTTGCGACCGCATGGACTGTAGCCTACCAGGCTTCTACGTCCCTGAGGTTTTCCAGGCAAGAGTACTGGAGTGGGTTGCCATTTCCTTCTCCAGGGGATCTTCCTGACCCAGGGATTGAACCCAGGTCCCCTGCATTGCAGACAGACGCTTTACCATCTGAGCCACCAGGGAAGCCTTAATATAGCTAAGTTAATGACATTTTTGAATGAGTTATAATTATTACCACTTCTGGTTTTATTTTGGTTCTCATTTGGGCAGAAATACACTGAATTACTCAGTAAAACACACAACTCTGAAGGCACTAGATAAAAGATCTGATCTCATGGTGAGTATACTAGTGCACGAATGAAGTTTATAGTTATAGTCTGGCTTTAAATCTATGTAAAAAAATTGTCCTGTTGAAGAGAAAGGGGGTTAGACACATCCTGTGTTAGAGTGGAGGGTTACCCCATAATCTGAAAAATATGTTAACAGCCTCAACAATGCATTCCTAGTGTGACTTGGCCACTTTCCATTCCAAAGACCATACACAGTCACTGGAATCCATATAGGAAAAGAGAAATCTACATTATCTCCAACCAGTCTACTTTTGAAAGGAAAAACAAAGCTCTATTCTCTTTTAAAAAGTAAAATATTCTCTATTTTCACAGCTTTTAGTTTTCTTTCTCTCAATAAAGGGAAAATTATCAACCTACCAATTTCCAAGAAAAGTTCTATTCAAAACACAAATAAACAAAGCAAAGCAAAGCCCCCGAAGCAAGCCACACACACACAAAAAACAAAACCCACTTTCAACTATTGCTACTTTCTACATACTTAGATTCTATAACTGGATGGAAATCTAATATTGAAACCAAACTTCACTGTACTATATGACTGTAAGTCAAGTAGGATTTTCATGAAACATGATGGATATTTGCTCAATTCAGAGGACTGGAATACTGCAGAAGGAAAGGTTCAGATTTTAAAATGAAACCTATTATGGATTAAGACAGGGGTTTAATCTAGGTTTTTTTTTCTTTGTACTAGGTCTTGCATTATACCAAAATATATCAGGATTTTAAAAAAATGCTTGCTGTGAAAATGAGAAGTCACAAGTTTCATGAGTAGTGTAAGTAAAAATCTAGTAAAACTGAAAATGTTTTCACCTATTCAAACAAACCATTAAAAGTAAATTATAAAATTATCTGAATTATTTATGACTACAGCAAGATATTTCAATGACTAAAATCTCCCAGAGATTTAAAATGTTGAAAATATTTGTTTCTATTGAACCTTTTCCTTATTATTTTCTACTTAGATAAAAATTATTAGCATCTTTATATAATAGTTGGCTGATGGGCTAAAGAAGGAAAGCCTTCTAAAATCTCCATCTATAAGTTATATGAAGTGCTTGTTTTTACTTTGAATATAGGTACCAAAAAGACCTGATGCTGGGAAAGATTGAGGGCAGGAGGAGAAGGGGGCGACAGAGGATGAGATGGTTGGATGGCATCACTGACTCAATGGACATGAGTTTGGGTGGACTCCGGGAGATGGTGGTGGACAGGGAGGCCTGGCGTGCTGCGGTTCATGGGGTCGCAAAGAGTCAGACACGACTGAGAGACTGAACTGAACTGAACCAAAAGTCAAAGATTTTGTCTTTTATCCCCTTTTAGCTTTATTTCCTAGTATATTACTCATTTTCTAAGCCCTGTTGAAGTCTTTTAGAATCTAAGCTGCTTAAATTGCCTTTTAACAGTAATAAAAGGCTTAAAAGTAATAATATGGAAACACCAATAGATTTGAATACCAAGAAAAGATGTAATGGGAAAAAACACAATTACTCTAAAACATCTGTATAAACAGCTCAGCTATTCTGAATAATTCTCTAATCCATTAAGTTAAACCAGTGATAAATCATTCCTTTTTTTAAAATACAATTTATTTATTTATTTGGCTGTACCTGGTCTTAGTTGCAGCATGTGTGATCTGGTTGCCTGACCAAGGATTGGACCTGGGCCCTCCCCTGCACTGGGAGCATAGAGTCTTAGTCACCGGACCACCAGGGAAGTCCCCAAATCATTCTTTTTTAAAAGGAATAAAAATCCAAGTCAGAGAAAGGATCCCTTATGATTTACTGCTCTTGTTTAGTCTCTCAGTCATGTCCAGCTCTTTTATTACCCCATGGACTGCAGCCTGCTGGACTCTTCTGTCCATGGGATTTCCTAGGCAAGAATACTGGAGTGGGTTGCCATTTCCTTCTTCAGGTGATCTCCCCAACCCAGGGATGAAACTGGCATCTCCTGCATTGCAGGCGGATTCTTTACTGCTGAGCCACTGGGGAAGTCCTCCTTACAAATATATATCTTTAATTTTGTTGGAATGGGCGAGAGGATGCTTATTCACCTATATCCAAAGAAGTTGAACACTGAGCGACTGGCAACTTTAACCTCTAAAAAAATAATATGTTAAAAATACAGTTCTTTAAAAATGGAAAAAAATGATCATAAATATATTAAATAATTAAAGAAAAATATTTTTTCTAAAACACATTTTTTCCTATTGAGATTTTCCCCCATCTCCTTGAATATTAAAAAAAAAAAATCACATTGTCTTTTCCAATAGAAAAAAAAAAAAAAAGCAAAAAAGCAAGAATTTTTTAAATAGGTAGTACTTGAATACCTATGCAAAGTTAGGTCCATGTGAAATGATGTTTTGCTATAAGTGATTTACAAGTGAAATTCTCTAAAACAGAACCACTGAAAACAGCACACAGAAGATGAACTCCATGCTACTGGTGAGAGCACTTGGCCACTTAAAAACCAAAAGGAAAAAAGAAACTAGAGCAAGTGTAGGTACTCGTTACAGTGAGGGGAGCTAAACTATGGCCAAATCATAGTTTAAATATAACTTTCGTGGGGTGAAAACTTAATGAATATGTGGAAATGGAAGAAACTCAGAAACCATAGTTATTTCCATTTTAAATGAGGATGATAGTTCTGCACCACCAGCTGTTTATAGTTCACTGAATGAGGTTCTAGTTGATAGGAGATAATTACCTCTTCCCTACAGGAGGCAAATGTTGCTCATTCTACAGACACCTCTGATGAATGGCCATGGGGGCATGAGACAAGAGAGCATGCCAAGATCAGTTTTGTTTTTAATGATCTCTTGAAGCACTTGATTTTCTACTTTTTTCCTATTTAAGTATATGAAAATGCGCATCTTAAAATATACAAAATAAAGTCACTGGCTATTATTCTGCTTTTATAAGACACCTTAATTTTCAAAGGGAAACAGAGTGAGTATACACAGAAAGCATACCATCACTAGAAATGGATGGGGATGATCATCTCAACTTCAAGCATTTGGAGTGTTACAGAATTCTGTTTACTAATTCATTGTTTTCCCCTGATGACTGCATTCTAACTTTAAGTTTCTTTTCAGTTAATAATACCCTATTACCCCAGTCCTTCCAGTTCCTTCAGCCTCTTGGAAAGTCTCATCTATTCAATCTTCCCAAACTCGCTCAAATTCCTTTCTTCCCTTCCAATGCAAAGTGCCACATACTTAAATATTTCTCACCTGCAATATTGTCTTTATATCCTAACCAGTGACCCCCAACCTTTCTGGCACCAGGGACTGGTTCAGTGGAAGAAAATTCTTCCACTGATCCAGGGGGAGGAGAGATGGTTTCAGAATGATTCAAGCACATTACATTTATTGTGCACTTTATTTCTAACCTAATGACAAAGGTACTGATTGGGGTTGCTGTTGTTTTAGTTGCTAAGTTGTGTCCAACTCTTTGTGACCCCGTGGACTGTAGCCCACTATGCTCCTCTGTCCATGGGACTTCCCAGGCAAGAATACTGGAGTAGGTTTTCATTTCCTCCTCCAGGGAACTTTCCAACCCAGGGATCGAACCTGTGTCTCCTGCATTGGCAGGCAAATTCTTTACTGCTGAGCCACCAGGGAAGCCCCTGGAGGTTGGGGACTCCTGTCCTAGACAGTCGCCTTCTTTCAGTCTCTGCCAATGAATCCAGTTCCAGCAAAATTCCACTTTTCAGATTAGTATAACTAAAGCACCACTCTTATCATGATACTCTTATGTACAAAAATTTTTCAAAAGTAGGTTGTGGCTCTAAAATAGAAAAGGTATATGGTATATTAAGCCAAAAAAAAAATTCAAAAGTAAATCAATTCCATCTTTACAAACGTTTTAAGACTGGGTAAGCATGTAAAAGAACTAGAAGAAAACACACACAGAATGAAGAGAGAACATTTAAAAGGGCCTGGGACTTGGAGTTTACCCTTGATTTATATTTCCTGTTTGTTGTTATAATGATGTTAGGCAATAAGTAAAATCTTTAGGCAACCATTTGCCGCTTATGCACCATAAAGCTTAACCTGTACACAAGGACCTCGGCAATCTGGCTCCCAAACCTACCTTTTCCAACTCCCCTTTTCACACAACCAAAACCCCAGACAAACTGAAATATCCTGTTTCTCATTGGGTTCCTGTACTGCTCTTTCCCAGGCAGGAGCTTTACTCACATCATCTGAAGTCGGACGTAACTGAGCGAATGAACACCAGCACACAGCATGCCGTAGCTAGTACACTCTTCTCCATTTCTGACGTCTAAATCCTACATGTGTATCCTTTACAGCTCGGTCAAATAATATCTTTTCCACAAAGCTATCTGTGACATCTTCCTCCAATGAGCATTTCATCATATCTCATATGTGCAGCACTTCCTACCTTGCACTATAGTTTTTGTGTGGGCATGTGTCAGAAGTAGCCCCTATGAGGGCAGGGATCTTGTTTTAGCCATCTTTATATTCCATTCAAGGCACGACATAGTGTCTTTTTGAATAAACATGTAAAATGAATGGACAAATACTTTCAAAAAGCAAGGGCTAGAAAGACTAAAAACCAGCAGCAGCTCTTAGTTTTAATGTTTCTCCTCCTATTTTTTCACTCGAATTTATTTATTAACCTAACCTTCTTACCTGAAGATACGTTATTCTCCGCTGCACCAGCTCTGTCAGATCTTTGGCCTCTTTTTCCCGCCAATCACCTGCTCCATCTGTTTGACTGAGGTAGTATAAATCCGTCATTATAGACCTATAAAAACCAAACAACAATGGGGGTCTAACTTATTTGTACTTCATCTGTACAGGATTATACAAAAATCATAAGATAAGATGAGTCAAATTCTTCATAAAGATTGATGCTCATGCTGATGCTGGTACTTACCTTTTATTTTCTATCAAGATTGCGAAATTCAACAATCTAGTTTCTAGCATCCAAGATTCATTCCTACAGTAAATCTTTACTATTGAGAAAAATAAATCTTTCTTTTTCTAGGCCAGTTATGTATACTTATATCTCAACACAGAGCACTTCAGAGATTAGAGAGAAGTGGATATCCACAGCAAAGAAACAGGCAGATTAACATAAGGGAGAGAAACACGTTGGTGCCAGTATTTGAATATTACCTTTTTGTTCCCTCTATTGTCACTTTCTGTACCCTGTTAAATTTCCTCTTCATACTTGGAAAAAGATGAGAGGAAAATCTCGGCACAACTCTGACACAATAGTTGAAACCAAAGGTCAGCAAACATTTTTCTATAAAGGGCCAGTCAGTAAATATTTTAGGCTTCCTGGGCTTCTGCTGCTTTTGAAGCAGGAAAGCTGCCATGGACAATAGGCAGGAAAAAAATGTGTGTATGTTCCAATAAAACTTTATTCACAAAACCAGGCTATGAGCCAGATTTGGCCCTTGGGGCATAATTTGACAATTCTTGGTCTAAATTAATAAAATGATTGTTAAGATACTTTGCCATTCTGCATAGAATTGGTAGTGTCAATTAAAACATGCTGAATTTCCTTCAAAGTAAACTAAAATGCTCAGTATACTAGGTAAGAGAAACTTGATGGCTGGTGCAGATGGTTTTACTTACATTACATTAAATACACGCTATGACTTACCTTTACCAATAAAGAAAAGTAAAAAGCAAGTCCCCTCCTTCTCTAACAACCCCCAACAACCTATCAGCAAAAATTGAAACAGGTTTTGACTAGGCATTACCATTGGCATTGCTATCAACTGAGCCACCATCTTCTCTCACCTGAATTGTTACAGTAACCTCTGAACAGGTGGAGGAAGAGATTGTAGACAATCTCTACAGTCTACTCTCAACATAGCAGCCAGATCCTGTCAAAATGCCAGTCAAATGATGTTATATCTTTGCTCTTATGAACTGGCTCTTCATCTCACTTAGTCAAACTCGAAGTTATTACTTTGAATTACAAGACCGCAGACAATATGGCCTCCTTTACCATATCTCATTCCTACTACTGTCCTCACTGTGGACTCTATTTCAGCCACGTAATCTTGTTATTAACCCCAGAACACGTCAGCCTTGTTCCTATTTCAGGGCCTTTGCATTTGCTCTTCTTGCTCCTGGAATGTTGCTTTCCCAGATATCCATCCACACGGCTCACCCAAATATCCTTTAAATCTGTGCTCACTTTCTGTTTTAAAAGGCTTTCCAGACTCCCAATTAAAATTAATTCAATACCCAGTTACCATCATATCCCTTGATTTTCCTTCTTTTCCTTCCCTGCTTTATTTTTCTCCAAGCAATTATCATCTTTTGATATACATCGCTTACTTCTTTATTTTATTATCTTTCTCCACCTTCTAGCAGAGAAGGCAATGGCACCCCACTCTAGTACTCTTGCCTGGAAAATCCCATGGACGCAGGAGCCTGGAAGGCTACAGTCCATGGGGTTGCTAAGAGTCAGACACGACTGAGCGACTTCACTTTCACTTTTCCCTTTCATGCACTGGAAAAGGAAATGGCAACCCACTCCAGTGTTCTTGCCTGGAGAATCCCGGGGACGGCGGAGCCTGGTGGGCTGCCGTCTATGGGGTCGCACAGAGTCGGACACGACTGAAGCGACTTAGCAGCAGCAGCAGCAGCAGCAGCCACCTTTTAGAACTTAAGCTCCATGATAGCAGAGTACTTTTCAAACCCGCCAACCACCACAAATCAGCCGACAGAACAGTGCTGATCACATAGAAAATGTCCAGTAGACATTTTTGAATGGATAATTAAATGAAAAAGTAGCAAAAAATTCTTCAAGAATTTTAGATGAGATAATATTGATAGTTTTTATCTTTTGCAAATCCAATTTTGTGCTAGAGAACTTCTGGGAATAATCCTTAACTAACTATAACTCCAGCTTTATTCCTTTACCATATTTTGTATTAACTCTTCCATTTAGAGAATGCTTATTAAGTATGTACTATTTGTTTCTGAAAATTATAAAATTAGACATTTATTTCTGTTTATCAGAAAAGTATACAGTTGGTCCTTGAGAAACTCAGAGATTAGGGGTACCCACGCCACACACAGTTGAAAATGCATTTAACTTTTTGATTTGCCCAAAGCTTAACTATTAATAGCACTAGCACTACTGTTGACCAGAAGCCTTACTGAGCACATAAACATATTTTGTATGTTACACATACAACAAATATCAAAGTAAGGAGTCCAGAGTACAAAAATGTGGACACCATTCATTGTAAATATGCAAATCAGAAAGATTCCAAATCAGAGGAGAAAAAGCTTTGAGAGCCAGATAGGTCTCTCAGTTTGGGATCTACCTCTTACTAGCTTTTTTTTTGACATCTTTGAGATATAGTTACTTCATTTTAAAATAAGTATTATAATACCTGCCATATAGTTTTTTAATATCTGCCATAGTTTTTTAAAGGATTAATGATAATATAAACAAAGTAGTAATATATGTGGTGGTTGCTTGCTGCAAACTGAACGTCTGTGGTCCCCTTAAATGCATACATTGAAACAATGCCCAGTGTGATGGTATTCAAGAGTCGGACCTGTGGGAAGTGCTTAGGTCATGAGAGTAGAGCCCTTATGAATGAGATTAGTGCTATTATAAAACAGACCCAACAGAACTCTCTAGCCTCTCTGCCACACTGAGGGCATGGTGAGAAGGCACCCTCTATGAAGCAGAAAGAGGTCACTCATCAGACACCAAATCAGCCAGTATCTTGATCTAGGACTTCTCGGCCTCCGGAATTGTGAGAAATAAATCTCTGTTGTTCATAAGTCATGTATCTGTGGTATTTTTGTCACAGTAACCCAAATACACTAAGACATTGCTATTTATGCTAAAATGACTCAGAGAGTTGCTTCAGAGCTTTTACCTTGTGTCTGAGGAGGACCTACTAATGATTCTACAACTAAGAGGAAGGATCCATTGGGTATGAGGATGACAGTATATGTGGGACTAATGGCCAGTCAGAAAAATGACCCAATAGAGAGTGCTTTATAGCACCCTGAAGAAAGGGACTGATCAGTAAGGACTCATTTAACAGATAATGAAACCAGCCCTTAACAACTATGACTTCTGTAGGAGTATATGACAGCCTCAGTTCTCTTTTATTCCTGGTTCTTAACTAAATGATAAACCATTTAGGAACAAAGAAATGGTAGCTCAGTGGAAAAGTTAAATTTTTATTTACTGTCATAGAAAACCATCAGAACTATATACAATAAACAGAGAATATCTGGTAATAGACCCTTTGAATAAAGCAAAATATTAATAATATACAAATAAAAATTCAAAATCATAGCTACAGTTTAGAATATTCACCCAACTAAGAGTGCAACAGTTTTATACAATGCTTTGGAATAACAGGGTCATCTGTGAACCATTTCAGGCATTTGTTGAATGTGTCAACATTATTCACACACAGGACACTTCACAGCTTGACTATTTCCATGTTTACCCTTTTAAAATAGGGCAAGAATCTAATACGTGATGCTTTATCTATTTTTATACTTATTATTCCAACCTAAGATTCAAAACACTTCTTTTCATTGAAAGAGTAATTTTAGTTGGAAAAACCATATCTACAACGTAATGCCTCCCTAAGAAATTAACTTACAGCCTTATACACTGAACAGAGGTTCAGGTTTTTTTCAGATTACAAAACTGAGGCGCCTATGGACTATCATGTAGTCTACAATATCATTTTATAGTTTCTAGGGGAAAAGTCACCATTCGTATGAAATTGTGTGACTTGATCATGGAAACAGGAGATGTCTTTAACTATAATGGTGTTATAGGGCTCTTGAATTTTATTTAAATTATTTTCTCGGTTTTATAAGGCCTCTTTTCCATTACTCTCATATTATTTTTTACATTTCATAGGTCTCATCATATCCAAACACGGTCATTTGCTTTTTCCTATCCATTAAATAGGAGTAATCACAATTTTTCTTGCAAATCTCAACTTTAAATAACAGTGTTGTTTCTGGAGAGGTAATACAGCGGGATAAATAACCAGTCTATCAGCAAATGTTGAAGGAATAAAGGAAATTCAATATGCTCTGCATGGTGTTACATTAAAGATAAACATACACACAGACAAATAGCAATACATTCCATGACAGTCACTATACAGTCTCAAGCAGGTAAAAACTACATTAGGTATAATTTAGAGGGGAAAATTCTTTGAAATGTAAAAATTGGCATGGTTCATGCTTTCATGTCATAGTAATCAAATCATTACTTTACCACTGGGAATGAAAGCTGATCTCTACAGTTTTTTAATAAATTAGAAAACATAAAAGTGAATGTTTTTACCAAGCTACATCAGTACTAAGTCTTAGCAATCAATTATTCATATTCATCTTAATCTCTGTCAAGAAAGCAGAAACCAGTCTCATAACTAGAAGACCAAAGACCAAAAACATAGGACACTAATTTTTTATGATGATGCAGTCAGAATCACAAAATAAGTCACTCTATTCCTACAGTCAACTAAACTGAGCTTGCTTTGTAAATTGTTTTTTCTTGGCCTCCCCACGCAGATCACGTAAAGAAGACAAGTCCAGGAAATGACTTTAAATTCAACCTACAGTTTGCCCTTGAACAACACAATTTGAATTGTGCAAGTAGTCCAGTTATATGCAGGTTTTTTAAAATAAATATTAGAAAAATTTTTTCAGTCCAGTTATATGCAGGCTTTTTAAAATAAATATTTGAAAATTTTTTTCAGATTTGAGATGATTTGAAAAAACTCACAGATGAACCACATACTATGGAAACAGCAAAAAAAAGTTTTGAGAAAAAGATGTATCATAAATGTGTAAAATATATGCTGGTACTCGTCCATGCTTACATAGGCATAAAGTGAATGATATTTAATATAAAATTAATAATGTGCTAGTTTTCTTACTGTTTTATAACTTTGCTTTCAAAGAATTATATTATTATAGAGTATTCCTTCTTCATAATTAGAGAAACTGCATATTAGCCTATTATCATAGGTTTTTAAAAAAATGTAATATTTCTAATACTGTGTTATGTATATGGCTGTAAAACTGTATGCTATAAAAATTTTATAACAATTCATTTATTAGTCTATAGTCTAGGCTACCACAAAGCAATTATATTGATTATATTCCTCCTTTAAAGCAACCATTATAGCTGTAAATAAATGAATTTTTACACTATCTTTTCATTTTTGCTTTCTACCATAATATGTATAATACTTATAGTGTTTTGTATCTTGTAAAACAGTATAGATGTAGCTACTGAGAGACAATTCATCTTGTAAACAGAGGACATAAACTTCTGGTATCAATATAGTACAGTACTGTAAATGTATTTTGTTTATGATTTCCTTAATAACATTTCCTTTTCTCTAGTTTACTTAATTGTAAGACTACAGTACATAATATTGATACACAACACACAGAACATGGGTTAATCAACTGTTTACATTATCAGTAAGGCTTCTGGTCAACAGAAGGCTATTTATTAGTGACATTTTAGGGAAGTCAAAATGTGAATTTTTGACTGTGCAATGGATTGGTGTCCCAAACCTCCACATTTTTTAAAGGGTCAACTGTAGTTCTTTGCTAATCCAATACTGTTTAGAAGTTACCATCCTGCAAAATTTGTCACCTGTTAGCCAAAGACATGAGGATAATCAAACAGAAAGATTCAGTTTCCCAGCCCGTTACTGGGAAACGTGGTGCCTGAAAACCATTCCATAGAAATTCTGGATTTTCAGTGACTCCATCCTAAAATCAAATCTCCTAGAAGTGTCCCAAAAGCTGATAATCTGGCTGACTTGGTTTTGACTATGAAGATTACCAAAAATCTAGGAGGTGGATAGTGAATCTAAAGTCCTGAGGTATTAAAGCCCGGGAAATATTAATACAAATCCAAGCAAAGGACCAGCAGAACAGCATTGGTCATTTGAGGGTAGAATACACATGTCTGAAGATAAGCAAAAGACCAGACAAACATCTCTGACTCTAAGAGCTGACTCATAGCTGACAAATATCAAACCCTTCTTCCAAAGCTGGCCTACATTTATATTCTTTATGTTTGCTGTTAATTTTCCTATTTTTATACATATTAATATTCACAAAACTGTTTTTAAACGTTCAAGTCTCTCTCAATTATGCCAATGAAGAACCACAAGCAGAGTATTGTTGATATCTGATTCAAAATGCTAAAGAGGGAAACTCCCCCAGACGGCTGGCACAGAAGATGTAATTCAAGCAAGAAAAGCCCAAGGTGAAGGAACTGGCATTTATTAAAGCAAATGTGACTAAGGGAGGGTACACCATGAAACCTAATCCACAGGTCAATATGCATCAGGGGCAATACTTTGGTTTGCTCCTGGGGCAGAAGCAAACAGTGTAAAGGATAAAACTGTGACCAGGAGACAGATAGGCAGACAGTGCTCCTACTGCCTCCCATGTTGTCTCAGGAGGAATTTTAGAATACTGACATTCTGACAGCCCACACGGGCAGAGGGGAGTCCAGAAGGGCAGCAATAAAAACAGTTCATACCACCACATTGGGCAATAATTATGCTATTTGGTGAGTGAGGTCCATTAGGCTTATGTTTAGGTTTCAGACCTTGAAATTCTTCCTGTTAAGCACTGTGACAATCTCCCCTTAACAGTGCCTTCCTTGCAGGACCTAGGAATTTTCTATATGTATCCTCTATGGGACTTTCCTTGGGCAGGTCTGACTACAGTCTACCAGATTCTACAATGTGTTAGTGACTGTGGAAAGTGTTTTATATATTTTCCCACATTTAATCATCACAATGCTACTATTGCAGGAATTATATCCCCATGTGTGGAAGAGAAAAATAAAGCTCAGAGAAGTATTTAGCAATTAAGAGAAAGAAATTTAGATAGAACAGTTCTGCTACTTAATTGCATAAGCTATCTAAATTCTCTAGGCCTGAGTATAGCTTTTTTATAAAATAAGGAGGTTTGCCACATAGTATTGCTCGTGCATGTTCAGTCGTGTCTGACTCTTTGCAACCCCTTGGACTGTAGCCCGCCAGGCTCCTTGTCCATGGAATTTTCCAGGCAAGAATACTGGAGTGGGTTGCCATTTCCTTCTCCAGGGTATCTTCCTGACCCAAGGATCAAACCTGTGTCTCTTGCGTCTCCTGTTATGTTGATAAAACAAGAAAATGAATACAGAGCCTTTATCACAGTGACCGGCACATAGGAAATCCTTAGTAAGTTTTTTTAATGTCAAAAAATTTTTGAGCTTAGAAACCACACCCAAGGAGATGTAAGGTGGGGACAGGTAAAACAAGAGCTAGGGCCGCTAGATGAGACACACTTTTCCACCAGATTCTCCTTCCAATGCAAATTTTATTTCAGGACAGAATGTTCCCTTACAGAAGATGGAGAACCACAATCTGGCTGATAGAAATTCAGTAACAAGCCGAATAAGAGTAACTTCATATGACAATGTCTCCCTTTGTCCAAGGATATTAAGAGGAATGTTCTAGTATCACTTAAATTCCTTAGTAGCGAAACAATCATACAAAAACGTTTTGCCTAAAGATACTAAAAACTGGAGAAAGAATATCTATTCCACCTTCATGTAAGAATCAAAACATATGTGAAAAAAATTAAGTGTATGTATATAATAAAACACAAAGAATGATAGATTTGAAGGTTCACAAAACTTAACTATTCAAGAATGAAAATTTCAGTTCTTGGACCTTTCAAAGACAGTTGAGGAGAGTCTACTTTATAAAGAGAGGGAAAAAAAAACAACAAGCTATTGGACCACAATGGTTATGACTAGCAATTCTGATCAAATAAACCTGTAAGATATTAACCTACCAATATTCCCCTATAACCAGTCAGATATCGCACCCCTTGCCTGATTTGAAGTATTTTTGTTACATATTCCCCTACACACAGTAGCAAAAAGCTAATCAGCTTAATTAGTTGTAAGTATCATTCATCATTTAGGAAACATAGCTGTTCTCAGTCTCAGCAAAGCTGCTTTACAAATTACTGGTAATGAGATGATGCAAACCAGGCAGGAGCAATGAGACTGCTACTTTACTAGACTGCTTCTCAACAGTTGCAGTCAACTTAACTTAGAAACAGCTCATCAGTTCTGTGAGCCCTCTTGTCCTTTAATAATTGGCATGATTTAAAATAAAAAAGAAGCAACTCCAGTTAACTATTTCATAAACCAGTGTCTGGAACCATAAAGATGACAAAAAGAGCCAAAGCAACAATGATTAAGTGAAATGTATTTCTGAACAAGCAAAAAGAGTGGTAAGATAAAACTTTCCATGATATCCTCAGAAACTAAGGGCCAAATATAAAAAAATCACAAATCCAAGCACTGAACTTAAAACTACTACATAAATAATCAAGTCATAATGACAAAAATAACCATTCCAAACTGCTGATTTCCCTCTCACTATTTCAAAGAGGCCAGGGTCAATTCATGATCAATGATATCAGAAGCATCAAGTAAATGTGATGGTATTACTATGAAGCATGGTCACATACAATCATTAGAATGATCATCTACTGAAAGATCAAATGATATTAATGCTTGAGATCAATATACCAGGTAATAATAATATTCTACTCTGTATTTATTTATTATACCATCAGCCCCTCTAAATTCTTAAAAAATAAAAACTCCTAAAAGTCAAAGAGTATTATTAATTAACTAGCTCCCAAGTAATAGGCTAATCAGGTCAACAGCATTTTCCTAAAACTCTCAGGAGAACTGAAACCCACATGATATTTGGAATCCAGGCTGCATTAATGGTAGGTATTTTGAGTAATGAACAACGAGAGCCACATTCTAGAAAGGAAATATGGTCCCCTCACTAAAAGAAACAGCATCAAGTGGGGAGCAAAAGAAAAGGGTTTTTTTTCCCACAGTTTACTGATAAGGCACACCAACCTATAGAGACATGTGATTTTTTCCAAGAAACTTAACATAGCCTCTATCAGTGGTGAATCAATAAAGAGAACCAGGGATTCTGTAAAGCCTTTGTTCTCAAAGACCAACAATATCACTTAGGAAGAAGGGGGAACACATGTACACCCATGGTGGATTCATGTCAATGTATGGCAAAACCAATACAATATTGTAAAGTTAAAAAATAGATAAATAAACTAATTAAAAAAAGAAAAAAAAGAAATGCAAATTCCCGGGCCCCACTCCAGAACTACTGAATTAGGAACTCTGAGGATGGGATATAGTAATCTGTGTTTTAAGATGCCCTCAGGTGCTCTTGATGCCTTGCTGAAGCTTTAAAAAGACTAGGGTAATGACGACACACAAAAATTATTAACAATTGGCACAGAGCACTTTTGACTTTCCCACTGACTTTCTAATTTACCTGTATGTTGAGAAGAGATTGTTGTGAGATATGCCTCTATTTATCAGATGATAAGTACTGAATTTCAAATATCTTCATAATATCTATGACCATGACTTTACAAGTTAAAATGTTTAAAAACTATATTTTTTTCTACTTAGCATGACAACTGAAGACATTGGCAATATTTGTGATTTACTCAACATTTAGTGTTTTATATTAGGATTCTAGGAAGTTTATTCACTGAGTAAGGAGTTCTGCTCTTAGAATTGACTTATTTAAAATATACTTTCCATAATAACATTGCTATAAACCATTCATATTGTTCACACAAATAAAAAGAAATCTAATATACACTAATAAACATATACAAAAGGACTTCTGATTTATATACTTTCAGTATGGTGTATTACTTTTTGAAGAATTAAAATGAAAGATGTGCAATTTTACTTATCATATTAAACTATAAGGCCCAAGAGACAATAAAAGCTGAGTATGAAAAAATGTGTAAAAGCTACAAAGGATACATATTTTTTCCTTTTCAATATTAAATTGAATTTCCAGTTTTGTCTGAAAAATAAATAGATTGGAACCAAGAGCTCACAGTCATCAAAAGAAAATAATGTTCCATATTCATTTCACTTTCTCTTCTTCTTTCAAGGAAGAGTAGCACTATGGAATAAAACATAAAATCTAAACTAGTTCTCTGACTCTAACAACCCTAATAAGTTTATGATGAGGCAAAGTGGGTTTTTTCCCCCTCAATTTCAACATATTTTTAGATGCATTTAAAAAATTACTGAACACAAGGTCCATGAAATATAAACAAATGACCAGATATATTTGGTAAGCAACATTATTTTTTGCCATTCACATTCGAAGAAGTTCATACTTCATTGCTTAGAATCAGAATTACACTCCAAATTGGAAACACTATATTTTTAGTGATTCATGGATAACTGAAGTCTCATGACTACTTTTAGATAAAGGGATCACTTAAATCCTCCAAAGTAAATCAAACATGAAGTCAAGGGCAGTGAGTACAAAAATACAAAATATCAGGTTTTATTCTGGTCCCACAGGCTTCCTTTCAGCATGACCCTGATAATACTTTAGATCCCCACCTCCGTTTCCTCCCCTATATACTCCGTTACTTCTAACAGATACTATGTTTTGCAGCATCCACTGTTAAACTCAACTGGGGCTTCTAGCTTTATACTCAGAGATGTAAATGACTTTTCTCCTGTAACTCACCCTTCATAGCTTTTGTGATTCTCAATTACAAGAGAATATTTTGACCTCAGTTATATAATTTTCTTTCTCAGTTGTATAATTTTCTTTAGTTACACAAAATTAATAAATCTTTCGATGGAATAGGATTTTGTTTTTGCACAGGGTGCAAAAGTAGAGTGTGAAATAATCAAAGAATGCACATACTAAATAAAAAAGACATAACTTACTGAATGCAAACTAAATAATGAGTGCTTAGCACTGCAGGGTAGAGAAAGTATTGAATTTAGAGTTCCAGTCTTCAGGAGACTACACTTTGTCAGGGAAAAAAATCAAATTACTACACAAGAAACAATGATCTTCATTTATGAAAGCTATCCTTCCAGCAAATTACAAAGTCCTCAATTACTTTTGAGTCCCCCATCTCCCTACACTGGATCAGTCACCAAGTTCTGTTGCTTCTATTTTTCCCACATTTACCTCTTTCTATTCCTACTGCCAACTACCCATGTCCAGAAGCTCATTATCACTTACTTGGACTTCTGTAAAATCTTTCTAATTTCCTGACAACAGACTTTCCTTCACATGGCTCTCAAAAAGAGCTCTCTAAAATGCACCAGTAAGACTTGTATCCAGAATAAAATGAAGAATGCTTATAACTCAATAAAAAGATAATTCCCCAAAATTAAGCATGTGATTTAGAAAAAACACTAAGACAAAGATGATATATGGATGGCAATTAAGCACATTAAGAGATGCTCAATAACATTAGTAAGGAATTGCAAATTAAAACCATAATGATATACCACTACACTATTAGAATGGAGGGGAGAAAATATAAAAATTGACTATCAAGTGCAACAAAGATATGGAACAACTGGAAATCTTACACATTGCTGGTGAGAATAGAAAATAGTACTACTCTTTAGGAAAGCTTGGTGATGTCTTACATAATTAAACATACACTCCATACATGACCCATCAAACCCACTCCTGCGTATTAATTCAAAAGAAATAAAAACATGTTTCCACAAAAAAGTATATGTTAATGTCTATAGTAGCTTCATATACACATAATCGCCAAAAAATAGAAAACTCCAGTGTCCTTCAACTGGTGAATGGAAAAACCAACTATGGTACATCCATACTATGCTTATTACTTAACCAAAAAAGGAATGAACTATTAATACACAAAACATGTGTGAATCCCACATGCATTATGCGAAGTGAAAGAAACCACACTCAAAAATCAACATAGTATGATTCCATTTACATAAAATTCTGGAAAAGGCAAAATTATATGGACAGGAGACAGATCTGGTGACTGTAAGTGAAGAAGAACTAAAGAGCCTCTTGATGAAAGTGAAAGAGGAGAGTGAAAAAGTTGGCTTAAAGTTCAACATTCAGAAAACTAAGATCATGGCATCTGGTCCCATCACTTCATGGCAAGTAGATGGGGAAACAGTGGCTGACTTTATTTTTCTGGGCTCTAAGATCACTGCAGATGGTGACTGCAGCCATGAAATTAAAAGACACTCCTTGGAAGGAAAGTTATGACCAACCTAGACAGCATATTAAAAAGCAGAGACATTACTTGTCAACAAAGGTCTGTCTAGTCAAGGCTATGATTCTTCCAGTGGTCATGTATGCATGTGAGAGTTGGACTATAAAGAAAGCTGAGTGCCGAAGAATTGATGCTTTTGAACTGTGGTGTTGGAGAAGACTCTTGAGAGTCCCTTGGACTGCAAGGAGATCCAACCAGTCCATCCTAAAGGAGATCAGTCCTGGGTGTTCATTGGAAGGACTGATGTTGAAGCTGATACTTTGGCCACCTGATGCGAAGAGCTGACTCATTGGAAAAGACCCTGATCCTGGGAAAGATTGAGGGCAGGAGGAGAAGGGGATGACAGAGGATGAGATGGTTGGATGGCATCACTGACTCAATGGACATGGCTTTGGGTTGACTCCGGGAGTTGGTGATGGACAGGGAGGCCTGGCATGCTGTGGTTCACGGGGTCACAAAGAGTCAAACACGACTGAGCGACTGAACTGAAGGGACTGGAGTTGGGGGTGGGAAGGTGTTGACTATAAAGGAGCAGAAGGAATTTTCCTAGGGCAGTAGCAATTCTGTATCTTGATTGCAGTGGTGGTTATAAAACTAGGAGCATTTGTCAAAACCCACAGAACTATAGACTACATTATGTACACTTCATTGTAAATAAATTATGACACAATAAAGTTGATTTAGAAAGTAAAAAAAAAGGAGATCAGAGTTTCTATGAGAACAAAATTTTAAGACATAAAGAAAGCTCTTCTGAAACAACAAAAGCCCGTAAGTAATTTTGCTATAACTGATGTCTTTCTGAACCAAAAAATGATGAGTGATTCAAAGGGAAATCTGAACAAAAAAACTGATAGACTCAACCTCTAACTAATTTTTCAGAGAACATAGACTTTCAGTCCAGAGAAAACTTGTACACTATAATTTGGGCCAGCATAAAAAGAAAATGGGGATTTTGTGTAATGTAAAAATCACCAGAGACAAAGGTCTGTTTTAATTCTTATACTTAAAGATCTTGGAAATTAACTGTAAGATGGCGTATGCTACACACATACAAATCCTCTCTATCTGTACATTCATTACTTTAAAAGTTATTTCTCTAATTTTTGGTTGTCCTTTGTTCATTATTTGTAATACAGCATTCTAATCTGGCTGCCTGGAATTAAATTAATACCCTGTGAAGTTGTATCCCAAGTTCATTATAAATTCTGCATAAGATAGCAAAAGAAACTGAGTATTTTGGGTATCTTTCCTTTTTTGTTTTCAGCAAAATATTATTACTTAACATTTACTAAAAGGTAGTAATCAAGAAACAAAATGTATTTAAGATTGAACTCACAAAAAAATTAACATTGATTTACATCAACTTTTCAGGGCCCAACATTTTTTATTTGAACATATTTTTTCAGTTCCTACATATAGCCACAGAACCTAAGCACAAAATAATTTTTAAATAATTATTTTAATTTGGAAAAGGCCAAAAAATAAAATGGCATCACCGACTCAATGGACATGAGTTTGAGCAAGCTCTAGGAGTTGGTGACAGACAGGAAAGCCTGGCGTGCTGTAGTCCATGGGGTCACAAAGAGTCGGACATGACTGAGCTACTGAACGGAACTGAAAAAAATGAACTTCTCAAGTAATTAAATCACTCAAACTTTAAAATTAAATATTCTATCAGAAGAGCCAAAATTTATCCTTTAAAATACCATATAGTCTGCCCAACTCAAATCCTCTTCAGATCTGCATTTTCCTAAAAAACTGCAATAAGCAAAGCACACAAGCACAAAGCTCCAATTAGCAGAACCTTGGTGCCCAGAATCAGCTTAGGGTGGAGAAGCATTAAGGGCAGAATCAGTCCATATTTGGTCTAAAGGTCTAAGTAGGGCCTGACTACAAGTTAGGCAAAAACTTCAAAGGGACTGCTGAATCTGTGTCCTAGTAAATCAATGCCCCTTGAAATTTATGCTATCTTAAACTGCTATAGATTCACTAATACTAAAATGATTCCAATAAACTGACAGAGTTTATTTGTAATTTCACTTAAAACAGCAAAGCAATATTTCAAAATAACTACAATATTGCTGATGATGTTAATATATATGAATCTCTAAGTTGTGGGGTAATTCTTTTCCTCTTCACAGTGGTAGGCTGTGTTAATACAATTTTTCTTTTATTGTTCACTAATGAGACAGTAATTGCCATCAGAATCCCACTGGGAATATAGACTTTCAAATATAATAGGCCTACAGACAGGTTTTACATATCTATAAAGATTCTCAGATACATTTTGTTCTACATGAACACACCAGACCAAAATGTGTCCTTTGCCATGGAAGATAAACTCCACATTTTCAGAAATGTGCAAACAGGAGAAACAAATTTAGGCAGATTTTAGATTCTTCTTTCTAGCAACTAAATGGAAGAGCAATTAACAGAATGCTCCTTTTTATCAAAAACTTATTAACCTTTCACTAGAAACCCTAAAAAGTTGCTAAAGTTTTCAGTGTTTCAATTCAAAACATAACTGCCAGCCTCAGTATGTGTTCCAATGAATGTACTGTAATGTAAACTGCACACTCTACTTCAAATGTTAGTTGTATAACAAGGAGATTTAAAGGCAGATATTTTAATATATTGCTAGCTGACTGAGCACCACCTTCGGAGTTTATTCAGGGCATAAAGATTTCTAGAAATTCATTTAAAGTAATATTTTATGGCGATGAACTACATTTGGTGATTATCGTCCATTGAGCCCTCAAGCACTCTACTGCTTCTAAACATTCAGTTCGGTTCAGTTGCTCAGTTGCGTCCGACTCTTTGCGACCCCATGAACCGCAGCACGCCAGGCCTCCCTGTCCATCACCAACTCCCAGAGTTTACCCAAACTCATGTCCACTGAGTCGGTGATGCCATCCAACCATCTCATCCTCTGTTGTCCCCTTCTCCTCCTGCCCTCAATCTTTCCCATCATGGAAGGTATCATTTACCATTCAGCAGGGAAATTAACAAAGGTTTCCATTTCCCATTCTTATATTATAATCTTTACTAAGTCCCAAATGAAATGCAAAGGAAGTACCTTTCATGATGTCCCAAATCTGACAGAAATTCATCTGCATGTCTTTGGAGTTCATTTCCTTCTAAATTCTTTAATTTCTTCAACTCACTTTGTAAAAAAAACCAAAGCTCTTTAGCTCCATTTTCAATCCTCCTCCTTAGGATTTCATGATCCTTCCCCAGACCTGCTGTCAAGCAATGGAGAGTATTAGCATTTCCAACATTCTGATGAAAGGGAACTTTCAATTATTTGTACTAATATCAGTATATTGAAGAGGAGAAACAATGTATGATTACCTACCATTTCTAGTTTGTTTCTTATAATTTTCAATCTGTTCTTTGGCCTTCACAAGCTGCTCTTCTAAAGCACGAATTCTTCCTGAGGCTGGCCCTTGATCAATGGGGCCTTCTGGTATTCTGTAGTTCAAGGAAGAAAATGTAAACATTTAGCTTATACGTTATGCAACAAAATACATGCTTACTTCGCTAAAACATATTTATTGGTAACTCTAGAAGTCGCTGGACCATAACACATATTAGAAGTACCAAATAAAATTTTCTCTCCAAAGGTAAGGGTAAGACATAAACACTAGAATGATATTGAACACAGAAAAAAATAATCTAGCTCAGAGATGTATGATTTTTGAAGAATTAAGGAACCTTTAGAATTGTCTCCTAAAAATTCATCATACTACTCAGAATAACACCATTAGTGCCAAAGTGATCAATTCTTTCACTAGTGTTGAGAACAACAAAGTTGAAGGAGAGGGTGACAAAAAGGCTTAAAAGGAGTACGAAAGCATGTAATTGAAAACGTGTCTATGTTCAAATATCAAATGCAAATTATTTCTAAATTAATCACAATATCAGGCCATGCAAACCTGTGCTCCAGTTCATGAACTTATAACCTTAGATTACTAAGCATTGGTTTTACAAGGAAAGGAAAGACAAGAATAGAAGATGAATAATACCAGAAAAAACACCTGACGATTAATGTACTGATTATGTTGGGAATGAAAATTACCAGTCAACAATATAAAATGTTGGAACATAGCAGAGGAACTCCAGGATCTCTTGCTTATATTATCAACCTGTACAACCTTTTTCCAAACTGTACTTATTTCTAACATATTTTGTTTTTATGTGACTTTTGACAGTATTCTATACTCCAGTTTTGCCTTAAAAGATACTCACATTCTAATCCTGGAATCTGTAATGCTATCTTAGGTGTCAGAAAACTATATGTGTGATTAAGGATCCTGATATGGGGAAACAGGCTTGGATTACCCAAGAGAACCATAAGTTGTAACCACAAGTGTTCTTCTAAAAGGCAGTAGAAGGAAATTTTATTACAAAAGAGGAGAAGGCCATGCCTATTACTTTGAAGATGGCGGAATGGGTCATGAGCAACAAATGCAAGAATGGCATCTTTAGGAGCTGGTAAAGGCAAGGACACAGATTCTCCCCTGGACTTTCTCTAGTGAATATGCCCCACAGACACCTAGGTTTTGGCCCCATGTAACTCATTTCTGACTTCTGCCTTCCCAAACTGTAAGATAATAAATTTCTACTATTTTAAGCCACAAAATTTATGGTATGTGTTACAGCAGCAATAGGAAACTAATACATACCCACATATTTACATACATATATATAAATGTGCACATATACTTGTGGAAAAATATTGAGAAGATTAAAAAATGGCTCATTTTTTCTTCCATAACCTATTTAAATGAGAAAATGTCTCTAAATAGCTAGCACAGTGCCTGTCAATAAACCTTATCAGGACTATTGTATCTGGGCTCAGTCATTTTAGAGATGAGCTGTAATCTTGAAATGCCTGGGATACCTATTTGTACCATCGGAATCTTTCCAGGAAAACAATTTTTAAACTATACTTGACAGAACTTAAATTTAGATTATCAACCTGATGAAAAAAGTAATACAAAACTTTTTAATACCTTTTCTAGCATTTTTATATAACAGATAAAGCCAAATTAACTTCAGAATGAATGCTTAGTAAAGAAGCTCTTGTTACAGTTATAAAGAAAGAAAGAAAGAAAGTGAAGTTGCTCAGTCGTGTCCGGCTCTTTGCGACTGCGGGGACTGTAGCCTACCAGGCTCCTTCATCCATGGGATTTTCCAGGCAAGAGTACTGGAGTGGGTTGCCATTTCCTTCTCCAGGGGATCTTCCCAACCCAGCGATCGAACCCGGGTCTCCTGCATTGCAGGCAGACGCTTTACCATCTGAGCCACCAGGGAAGCTAGAGTTATACCAGAGTAAATAAAATATTCTACAATTTCACTGAAATTGTATGCATTAATACTGAACAGAAGTAGAAATGATAGTCATCCAATAATCATGAATGTTCCAGGCTACAGAATTTGAATTAAAAAAAACCTTCATTTGTATACAAACAACAGAATAATGGTAAAATGAAGAGAGTTGTTAGGTGCACAATTACCCAATTTATGAGCACAAATACGTATACATTCATAAATGAGGCATTTCCTGGTACATAATTTTTAAAACTTGGCTCTTAATCACTTTCTGAATTAGATGGCTGGTTTGTAGGAAATAATTTGAAAACAAAATAAAATTACCACCTCTTGTAATTTATTATGGCAGCAATATACCATAGGATTAGGATGTCCTTTTCCAGAATACATTTTAGTGATACAAAATTTCAGTCAATAGAAAGATACGTCCAGGTTCTCCTTTTTATCTCATTTCTTCATACTTTGATGGAATAATGTTAGGGGAAAATAGGCATGAAAAAAACAGCATAAGGTCTTTTCAGCAGAGTTTCAATAAGTATTAAATCTGATCTAATTCTAACAGAACAGAAAAGAATTAGTGATTTATGTTACATTATTATATGTAATAATGTAATCCAACTGTGGGTAAACTATAGATAAAGAAAAGTAATAGAGAAGTCAATGCAAAAAATGAACACAGTAATAAGGGCTTTTCTTTCCAAATCCCATACAGAAAAGAATAAATCTGTAAGAACAATCTCTTTACCTGAATATTTAGGTAATTGAATGTTTTATTACGTTCACTGTGCAAAAACATATATATAGAATATCTTCTGGACAAGATGAAGTAACAGGTCAGATTTATCATTAAGCCTGGAACAAGTGAAAACCCGAGACAGGGAGGCCTGGTGTGCTGCGGTCCATGGGGTTGCAAAGAGTCAGACATGACTTGGCAACTGAACAACAACAACAACAAAAACAACAAGTGAAAACCCCGATAAAACATAAGACACACGGTTTAATAAAACTAGAATCTGGAGAAAGATGGAGGGCAAAATAGGTGATTCTTGACTTCAGTACTCCTCAGGGAAAGAGTAATTAGCAACTATTCACAGACTAGATACCTTTTTGAAGATCCCAGAACGAAAAGGTGAGTATGAAGTATCCCCTTCAACCATAAAAACTGAGAAAAAGAGCATTAGAAGAGCAAGAGGAGTGGTTTCACTTTGACCACCTCCCCGACCCCAACCCCCCCAGCTCAGTGCAGTGCTGCACTGAAGAGATCCCCTGGGCCTAAAGTTTCTCCTGCAGGAAAAGAAGAGTGTAAGAGGACATGAAGCTTCCCCAGCATTCCAGATGCTTCCTGGAAGGCCCACTTAAGTACTTCATGGGGACTATTAGGAGAATCAGCTAGAGAGAGAGAAGGCGGAAGGGGCTCACAGCAGTCAGTGTGCAGATCTTGGCAGACTGCATTCCTACTAGTAGTTGGGCCTGAGCTGAGATCCTGAACAGTGACTCTGACCACTTGCAGAGCTGAGCTTGTAACCCCAGCTGGTCTGGGAATTTGGTTGGCAGTTCTGCCTGGTTGGTTCCTCAGCCAGAGGGCTGTCTTGGAGGAGGAGCAAATTCTAGGGCTCTGCCGATACAGGGAA
Organism: Giraffa tippelskirchi; assembly: GCF_054371585.1. Lineage (NCBI taxonomy): Eukaryota > Metazoa > Chordata > Mammalia > Artiodactyla > Giraffidae > Giraffa > Giraffa tippelskirchi. The sequence continues at coordinate 138,005,960 of NC_137281.1, read as the reverse complement.
GCAAGTCAGCAGCCCTACTCAACTGCTGAGCATAGCCTTCAACCCCCTCACTCCCACCCCCACCTTGAGCAGGAAGCCTGGCCTGAGATGCTCGGCAGTAACTTAGCACATTGTATGGCCACCCAAGCAGGGAAGAAAGTCACTGGCCACACACAACCACTGAGCATAGCCTCCAATCCCATACAACAGTGAAGACTGGCAAAAGATGCCAGGCAGTTGTGGGCAGCCATGAAGAACATCCTAAGGCCTACTTAGGAGGAAAGCAAGTCAGTAGGCTCACACAACTGCGAAGCCCAGTGTACTGCCAAACTGACCAGGAAGCCTGGCCAGGGACCTCAGGCAGCCACAGAGCCCATTCTGTAGGTCTGTTCAAGTGGAGAGCTGAGCCAGAAGCACCACTCTACTGTTGAACATAGTTTCCAGCCTCATAAGTGACTGGAGACCTTGGTCTCTAAAACCTGTCCTACAAACTCATCCAGGTGAAAAGCCAAGCCAGCAGCCTTGCCCAACTGCAGAGCATGACCACTGGTCCTGTTTGAGGAAGTCCAGTGTCCTTCGACAGCTTTGAAGCCTAGCCCCTGGTACTGACTATGTGGAGACCAGCCCTTAGCACTATACAGCAGCACAGCATAGCCTACAACCCATTCATTTGCTGAGCACGGCCTGAAAACCCACCCAGTTTGAATGCCCAGGTAGCCACCTCACCTAATCACAAAGCATAGCCTATGACTCCACCCAACCAGTAAGCCCCAAAAGCAACCCCTCAACCACTGAGCATAGCCTCCAGCTCCACCCAACTGTGGGGTACAACTGGCAGCCTACCTGGCCAAGAAGCCCAGCAAGAGACTATCAAACAGCAGAGTACAGACAATAGCCATCTAAATTGCAGAATCCAGCCTATAGGCCCACCCAGTTTTGGGGCACAGTGTACGTCCCAATCTGATCTAGGAGTACACCTTGAGTTCCCATCTGATCATAGAGCTCTGTGCATGGCTTTAACTGAATACAGTCTTGCCAATGGTGTCATCAAGTCAGGGGGCACAGCTTGAGGCCCCATCCAACTATGGATGAATGTGGAGCTCAGTTTATGGCCCTGCATTCCCAGAATGCAACCAACAGCACTCCCTGGACAGCAGGCCAGAGAACATGGCCCACAACCCTGCCTGACTAGGTGACTTCAGAGCCCAGCAAGTAGCCCTAGCTGAACGCAGATCTCAGCCAGTAGTTCAGTTTGAAAATGTGAAGCCCAGCTCTGAGACCTACCCAAATGCAGAAAAATAACAGTTGCTCTGTCCCTCAAGCTCAGAGCACATGCAGTAGCCTTCTCTAACTCGAGACCCTGAATGTAAGCACTCCTTGCCTAAGGCTGCTACCAGCTGCCAATCCAGAACCTTAAGCTGAGCTGACTGGTGAAGGTCTCTCCCTGCTTAAGTAATTCAGTAAAGGCTAGAAAAGAGACCACTTTCTCAAAGGAGAATATATCCACACAAGGACAGAAGGATCATGAGGAATCAAGTAAATATAAAAACACCAAATGAAACTAATAAAGCTCCAATCACTACACCCAAAGAAATGAAGATCTATTAACTGTCTAACAAAGAATTGAAAGCAATACTCTTAAAAAAAATTCAGTGAACTGTGAAAAAACATAGACAGCTAATAAAAATTAGGAAAACAATGCATATAACAAAATTGTGAATTCAATAAGAAAACAGAAATCATAACAACAACAACAAAACAATCAGGAAACCTAGACCTGAAAAATACAATGACTAAAGAATTCAACAAAAAGCTTCAACAACAGACTGGATCAAGCAAAGAATTAGTGAACCTGAAGACAGCTCATTTGAAATTATCTAGTCAGAGGAGCAAAAAGAAACAAAAAGAAAAAGAGTGAAGAAAGACTAAGGAAATTATATATTCCCAAAATCAAATTATAAATTCCATAAGCAGAGCAATCTATGATTACCGGAGTTCTAGCAGGAAAAGAAAAAGAGAAAGGGGCAGAAGGCTTATTTTTAAAAATAATATCCAACTCTGGTGCGTTATTTGAACATCTAAATTCATGAAACTTGTAAGTCCCCAAGTAGAAAACCGAGGGAATTTAATAAGGCTGCAGAATTCAAAATCAACATATAAAGTTCACTGTATTTCTATATTTAGGAAAAAACAATGGGAAATTGATATTTCAAAGCACACTATTACTTATAGTAACAAAATCATGAAAAAATTAAATATGATACAGTAAAAGAGATATAAAATCTGCAAAGTAAAAATGATGAACTTTGCTTAGAAACTGACAGGCCAATTCTAAAATTCATATGGAATGGCAAACACCTAAAACAAATCTGTGAAAGACTAAGAAAACTGAAAGGCCAACTCTATCTGATACTAAGACTGTAAAGTTACAATCATCAATATAGCGAGGTACTGGCATAAAGATAAAGAAAGAAATCAATGAAACAGAATAGGGTCCAGGAATAGGACCATACATAGTACACAAAACTGATTTATTATAAAGTCACAGTAATTTAGTGGAGAAAGAATAGCTTTTACAACAATAAAACTCATAGAAGAAAAGAAGAAATATACCTTTATGATCATCAGTTAGGCAAAGTTTTCTTAGATATGATACCAAAGCATGATCCATAAAAGAAATAACTGATAAATCAGACTTCATTGAAATTAAAAACTCTTTATTTAAAAAGACACTGTTAAGACAATGGTGACACATGACATAGACTAGAAGAAAATATTTGAAAATCCTATATCTGTTAAAAGATTTCTGTCTAAATTATATAAAGGATACAATCATCAGAACACAAGCCAAGCGGGGGAAAAAAAAAAAAAATGAGAAAAGATTTGAATAGATACTTCACACACACACAAAATAAATTTAAAAAACATATAAGCATATTAAAAGATTAAACATCATTAGTCATCAGAGAATGAAAGGAAAGCAGACTGTGTGGCTGGCCTATTTCACTGATTATATTTAATGTCACGGAATATGAAATAGGGTTTCCTGTAGATAATCTTCACTTCCTATTAAAAATGCCAACATGTTCACGTTTTCTAATATTATGCATATTTCAAAAATTATAAAATTCTCTGGAATAAAACATCTGAAGAAAATCTTTCAAACATGACGCTGTCCTTCCAATACACAAACATAAGCCACTTTTCAGGGAATTCAGTGGCTCTGTTCAAAAACATAAAAATCAGTAAATTCCTGCTTTGTGGTCAGAACACAAAAAAACAGTGAATCTGTAGCCTAAGTGTTATGATTATACAGCCCTCTCAGATAAATTAAACTTTTCTCATCAGAAATATATTTAATAGTTCATTTAAAATAGGTTGCCTTTCTTAAATATTAATACTTCCAATGATTTTGCCATGAATGTTGAAACAATAAAAATCTTTATTAAGAAAAAGAACCTAAGTACAAATAAACAATATTAGGAATGAAAAGAGAATTACAAGCACAGATAAAGAATTTTAATTCATCACAAAATACTACACTTTCAGGCACTTAATGTTAAGGTATGGAAAAAAATAACTTCTAGAGGAAACTGAAATATCAAAATAGATTCAAGAAGAAACAGAAATTTAATCAGTAATCAAAAAGCTATTTAAGTAAAGAAACTCTAGGACCAGGCATTTCTATATATGAGTTTCACAAATATTCATAGAACAATTACACAAATTTTTTCCTATGGAATATAAAGAGAGGAAGTTCCAAACTCCCACTCCTGAAATTAGTATAAAATTGATAGAAAAGTGGTATAAAGGTCAAGAAAAGGAAAATTAAAGGTCAACTAAAAATTTGTTTTCAAAATCCTAAGTGATATATTACCATCACAATATTTTAAAAAATACACCATGACTAGACTTAGTATTATTGCCTTGAGAACCCCATGAACCATATGAAAGGGCAAAAAGATAGGATACTGAAAGATGAACTCCACAGGTCGGTAGGTACCCAATATGCTACTGGAGATGAGTGGAGAAATAACTCCAGAAAGAATGATGGGATGGAGCCAAAGCAAAAACGATACCCAGCTGTGGATGCGACTGGTGATAGAAGCAAAGTCCGATGCTGTAAAGAGCAATATTGCATAGGAACCTGGAATGTTAGGTCCATGAATCAAGGCAAATTGGAAGTGGTCAAACAGGAGATGGCAAGAATGAACATCGACATTCTAGGAATCAGCGAACTAAGATGGACTGGAATGGGTGAATTTAACTCAGATGACCATTATATATACTACTGTGGGCATGAATCCCTTAGAAGAAATGGAGTAGCCATCATGGTCAACAAAAGAGTCCGAAATGCAGTACTTGGATGCAATCTCAAAAACGACAGAATGATCTCTGTTCATTTCCAAGGCAAACCATTCAATATCACGGTAATCCAAGTCTATGTCCCGACCAGTAACACCGAAGAAGCTGAACTTGAACGGTTCTAAGAAGACCTACGAGACCTTTTAGAACTAACACCCAAAAAAGATGTCCTTTTCATTATAGGGGACTGGAATGCAAAAGTAGGAAATCAGGAAACACCTGGCGTGACAGGCAAATTTGGCCTTGGAGTACAGAATGAAGCAGGGCAAAGGCTAATAGAGTTTTGCCACGAGAATGCACTGGTCATGGCAAACACCCTCTTCCAACAACACAAGAGAAGACTCTACACATGGACATCACCTGATGGTCAACACTGAAATCAGACTGATTATATTCTTTGCAGCCAAAGATGGAGAAGCTCTATACAATCAGCAAAAAAAAGACAGGAAGCCGACTGTGGCTCAGATCATGAACTCCTTCTTGCCAAATTCAGACTTAAATTGAAGAAAGCAGGGAAAACCACTAGAACATTCAGGTATGACCTAAATCAAATACCTTATGATTATACAGTGGAAGTGACAAATAGATTTAAGAGACTAGATCTGACAGACAGAGTGCCTGATGAACTATGGACAGAGGTTCGTGACATTGTACAGGAGACGGGATCAAGACAATCCCCATGGAAAAGGAATGCAAAAAAGCAAAATGGCTGTCTGAGGAGGCCTTACAAATAGCTGGGAAAAGAAGAGAAGTGAAAAGCAAAGGAAAAAAGGAAAGATATTCCCATCTGAATGCAGAGTTCCAAAGAATAGCAAGGAGAGATAAGAAAGCCTACCTCAGCGATCAATGCAAAGAAATAGAGGCAAACAACAGAATGGGAAAGACTAGAGATCTCTTCAAGAAAATTAGAGATACCAAGGGAACACTTCATGCAAAGATGGGCTCGATAAAGGACAGAAATGGTATGGACCTAACAGAAGCAGAAGATATTAAGAAGAGGTGGCAAGAATACACAGAAGAACTGTACAAAAAAGAGCTTCATGACCCAGATAATCACGATGGTGTGATCACTCACCTAGAGTCAGACATCCTGGAATGTGAAGTCAAGTGGGCCTTAGAAACCATCACCACGAACAAAGCTAGTGGAGGTGATGGAATTCCAGGTGAGCTATTTCAAATCCTCAAAGGTGATGCTGTGAAAGTGCTGCACTCGATATGCCAGCAAATTTGGAAAACTCAGCAGTGGCCACAGGACTGGAAAAGGTCAGTTTTCGTTCCAATCCCAAAGAAAGGCAATGCCAAAGAATGCTCAAACTACCGCACAATTGCACTCATCTCACACGCTAGTAAAGTAATGCTCAAAATTCTCCAAGCCAGGCTTCAGCAATATGTGAACTGTGAACTTCCAGATGTTCAAGCTGGTTTTAGAAAAGGCAGAGGAACCAGAGATCAAATTGCCAACATCCGCTGGATCATCGAAAAAGCAAGAGAGTTTCAGAAAAACATCTATTTCTGCTTTATTGACTATGCCAAAGCCTTTGACTGTGTGGATCACAATAAACTGTGGAAAATTCTGAAAGAGTTGGGAATACCAGACCATCTGACCTGTCTCTTGAGAAACCTGTATGCAGGTCAGGAAGCAACAGTTAGAACTGGACATGGAACAACAGACTGGTTCCAAATTGGGAAAGGAGTACATCAAGGCTGTATATTGTCACCCTGCTTATTTAACTTATATGCAGACTACATCATGAGAGAAACACTGGGCTGGAAGAAACACAAGCTGGAATCAAGACTGCCGGGAGAAATATCAATAACCTCAGATATGCGGATGACACCACGCTTATGGCAGAAAGTGAAGAAGAACTAAAGAGCCTCTTGATGAAGGTGAAGGAGGAGAGTGAAAAAGTTGGCTTAAAGCTCAACGTTCAGAAAACTAAGATCATGGCATCTGATCCCATCACTCCATGGGAAATAGATGGGGAAACAGTGGAAACAGTGTCAGACTTTATTTTTTTGGGCTCCAAAATCACTGCTGATGGTGATTGCAGCCATGAAATTAAAAGACGCTTACTCCTTGGAAGGAAGGTTATGGCCAACCTAGGTAGCATATTTAAAAGCAGAGACATTACTTTGCCAACAAAAGTCCGTCTAGTCAAGGCCAAGGTTGTTCCGGTGGTCATGTATGGATGTGAGAGTTTGACGGTGAAGAAAGCTGAGCGCCAAAGAATTGATGCTTTTGAACTGTGGTGTTGGAGAAGACTCTTGAGAGTCCCTTAGACTGCAAGGAGATCCAATCAATCCATCCTAAAAGAGATCAATCCTGGGTGTTCATTGGAAGGTCTGATGTTGGGGCTGAAACTCCAATACTTTGGCCACCTCATGAGAAGAGTTGACTCATTGGAAAAGACCCTAATGCTGGGTAGGATTGGGGGTTGGAGGAGAAGGGGACGACAGAGGATGAGATGGTTGGATGGTATTACCGACTCGATGGACATGGGTTTGGGTAGACTCCAGGAGTTGGTGATGGACAGAGAGGCCTGGCGTGCTGCAATTCATGGGGTCGCAAAGAGTCAGACACGACTGAGCGACTGAACTGAACTGAAACTGGCTGAAAATTAGGATTATACTGAGTAACTCACAGATGCTCATTTTTTTTATTTGTCTGTTGTTTTTTTCAGTTAGAATTTTAAATGGGCACTCATAGGACTGAAATATTTCCAGCAAAACCACAAAAAATAAATATATTTATTCAAATGTCAAGCTTTGTCAAATTAGATAGTTGGAAGAGATCTATCTATTGAGAGAAAATATCATTTTATTCAAATGAACTGCTTCTTGTGGTTATGCTTATTCATTTTACAGAGTATGTAAAAATGTAAATGCAACCCAAAGATTGGTAGAAGGGTCGAGCAACAACATCAGGTTTAACAGAATAATCACATGGGAAAATCTGGATTGCAATTCAGCTCTAAGATACTGTGATACCAACATTAAGTAGGTCTCAGGCTCAATTCTCCAAGGAAATCTGTGACGATGTTTATTTTGACAAGTGAAATATAAAGTGTAAACAAGACCACAGTTTCATTATCCAGCAGCCAAAAACAGAAAAATCTAGACTGACAGTTGTCCCTGCTCACTTCAAATATGAGAAAAGCATCCTTGTTAACAGAAAGGATTTTGGGCAAGATTTACAAATCAGGTTAAACTGAGGGGGTGGAAAAAGATTCCATGCAAAAGAAAATCAGAAGAAAGTGGAGTAGCAATACTTATATCAGAAAAAAAATAGATTTTAAAATAATGACTGTTACAAGAGACAAGAAAGGATGCTACATAATGATCAAAGGATAAATCCAAGAAGACAACATAACAATTGTAAATATATATGCACCCAACATAGGACTTCCCTGGTGGCTCAGACGGTAAAGAATCTGTCTGCAATGCAGGAGACCTGGGTTTGATTCCTGGATAGGGAAGATCCCCTGGAGAAAGGAATGGCAACCCACTCCAGTATTCTTGCCTGGAGAATTCCATGGACAGAGAAGCCTGGCAGCTACAGTCCATGGGGTCACAAAGAGTCAGACACGACTAAGCAATTTAATACTTCCACACTATGCACCCAACAGAGGCGTACCTTAATATATAAGGCAAGTGTTAACAGCCATAAAAGGGGAAACTGACAGTGACACAATAATAGTGGGGGATTTTAACACCTTACCTACACCAATAGACAAATCATTCAGACAGAAAATTAATACGAAAACACAAGCCTTAAATGACATATTAGACCAGAGAGACTTAACTAATACTTATAGGACATTCCATCTGAAAGCAGCAGGATACACTTTCTTCTCAAGTACACACGGAACATTCTCCAGGATAGATCACATTTTGGGTCATATATCAAGCCTCAGTAAATTTAAGAAAACTGAAACCATATCAAGCATCTTTTCTGACCATAGCACTGTGAAATTAGAAATCAGTTACAGGGAAAAAAAAAAACCCACAAACACACGGAGACTAAATAATATGCTACCAAATAATCAAGAGATCATAGAAGAAATCAAAGAGGAAATAAAAAATTCCTAGAAATAAATGACAATGAAAACACAATTCAAAATCTATGAAGTGAAGTCGCTCAGTCGTGTCTGACTCTTTGCGACCCCAGGGACAGTAGCCTACCAGGCTCCTCTGTCCATGGAAAATTCCAAGGTAAGAGGACTGGAGTGGGTTGCCATTTCCTTCTCCAGAGGATCTTCCCCACCCAAGGAAAGAACCTGGGTCTCCCGCATTGTAGGCAGATGCTTTACCGTCTGAGCCGCCAGAGAAGTCAAAATCTATAGGACACAGCAAAAGCAATTCTAAAGGTGAAGTTTAAAGCAATCTAATCCTACCTCAAGAAACAAGAAAAATCTCAAATAAACAACCTATCCTTACACCTTAAGCAACTAGAGAAAGTAAACAAACAAAACCCAAAGTTAGTAAAAGGAAAGACATCATAAAGATCCTAGCAGAAATAAATGAAATAGAGATGAAGAAAACAATAGCAAAGATCAATGAAAATAAAAATCTAGTTCTTTGAGAAAATAAACAAAATTAATAAATGTTTAGTCAGACTCATCAAGAAAAAAAAAAGGAGAGGATCCAAATCAATAAAATTAGAAATGAAAAAGGAGTTACAATGGAGACTATGGAAATGCAAAGGATCATATGAGATTATTACAAACAACTATATGCCAATAAAATGAACAACCTAGAAGAAATAGATAAATGCTTAAAGAACAACCTTCCAAGACTGAACCAGGAAGAAATAGAAAATATGAACAGACCATGGTTCTAGCCACGGTTATCAGTTATCAAGTTATTCTACTTTTAATGTTTATTGGGTTTTGGAGAAATTTGTACATTTCAACAACATTTCTCAATAGTAACAGCTAATTTACCTCATATTCTCAAGTGGGCAAGGGTCTGGTGAGAATATTTTCTGGGCACTTCATTTACAGCAGATTATTGAATTTTTGTCAGAGTTTATGTACCAAGTAGACCCACTAAAATAAACTATTATTGGAAAGCTCTTCTTACAAATTAAGAAAGCAGTGAATGACAATATTAAGAAATGCAAAGACCTTGGTTGTCTGCCAGTTCAAATCTACTGCAAATCTTTTAGATTTGTCAGATTCAAAGGATAAAATGATAATACTGTTATTACTAGCTCAGTAAGTGAAACAGAATCCATACAACAAAACACTGAAAACCTTGCAAACCACAGAGTATCTCTGGATGTCTGGCCCAGGAACATATCCCCAAATCCTTCTAAGCAGATACTCCCTGTAACACAGTGGTAAGGTCTTAATACGACAAGGGCACAAACTTGAATAGCTTGCTGATAACCCATTACCAGCAATTTCTGAGGATGAGTAAAAATTTAGAACTTAGAAAACACTCATTTTGGAAAACACATTTCCCAAAGAGTACTTTTGTCTCCTTTTCAGGCACACCTCCGATTTTTAAGAAATGCTTTAAGATAAGGCAGAGTTGAACCACTTAAAAGTATACGCATGGAAAGGAGAGTAAACACACAAATAATTCTCAGTGAGTTTAGGTTTTCTCTTTTCTCCTCTCCTCCAACTTTTTCAGAAAAATTATCTTATTTATAGTCCTGATATAGAGTGGATACCATATTCTGAAAACATATATTTTTCTCTTTTTGCTGATGACTGGTTCTATTTTTGCTTATTTCCCAGTTATAAGGTGGGAAACTGGGCTTAGGTAAAAATTAAGTTTTCATATAAAATGGCTTGCTTACAAAAAGTTCAAAAATTACAAAAATTCTTAAGATATATGTAAATTTTTACTAAAATTCTAAGTAAACTATATCTTCAAATAATATTTCAGTCTTTGGAGTAAGTAAGAATACTGTTATAGAAACATAACAGTATTTTCCTCCACAATTCAACAATGAAAATAAACTAAGTGGAACTAAAGAAAAATAAGGATAAGACCCCTCAACCAAACAAACTAGTCTAGATTTAAACAAATGCATACATATACTTTTTCAAACACACACACACATACATGCACACAGACACATCTAAAGATACAAACATGTATACTTAGAAACTCTTTTAAATTAAACAAATTGACAGATTGCAAGGACTATAATATTTGGGGGGTTCTGTTTGTTTACTTGCTTATTTGAGCAGAGAAAGGCTTATTGTAAACACCAAGCAAGGAGACTAGGCAGCTTTCACTAAAAAACCCTGATCTCCAGGACTATAATGTTTTTAAAGTAAGGGTAGGTCTCATTAGTCCATCTGAATGCTTATCACCGAACTGCTGGTTTCCAAAACACTCAACTTTGCAAAGCAAGTTCTGTTGTTTTTTTTTAAATTTACTCCTTGCTCTTGTTCTACATCAATAATGAAAATAATAGCTATTATCATATATGATACTCTCATTATCTTCAATGTACTATGATTAACATTTAAGATAACTATTTCATTTACAATCAACTCAGAACAATCAAGAAAAAAGAGGTATCCTTATAGCTATGAAAGTAATGTTCAGAGAGGTTAAGCAACTTTGTTCAAGGTTCCAAAGCTAATAATTGGTGTAGCCAGAACTGGAATCCAGGCTTCTGTTATTCTTCCCTTCTGTTAGTTAACAGAATAAATCACAATACATGAAGGACAAATTCACTGTGAGATGGCATAAGCTATAAATATCCATCTCAATGTTACCAGGATATATTTGTCCATGTAGGGCAGTGATGGTAGAGCTAATTCTCCTCAGTTGTTTTAAGATATAGATAAAGAGTCTCTAGGCCTCCGAAGAAAACTTTTGTTACACTAGCATGTCCTTTACTCCAAGCCAAGCCACTCTGGGATACATAACATTCTAGTAAGTTTGAATAATTCAGATTAATTCATCACCCTCATTGTAAAGATCGTTTGTATCAGTGCCTTCTTAACTGCTGGTTAGGGTAGCCATACAGAGGTTAAAACCATAGGTTCTAGAGGAAGACGGACTTTGATTAGGGTCCTACTAGCTGTGTGACTTTAAACAAGTTATTTGACCTTAGAAAGGTTATTCATATATTTATAATAATTTCCTAAGGTTAAATAACCATAATATTTATAATAATTTCCCTATCTGCACTATGAAAATAACAATCACACCATAAAGACTCATGTTGAAGAAGAAATGCTTCAAAATAGTGGGGGCACAATAAATGTTACCTATTAACATTTTTACCATATTCTATTGTAGAACAGCACATACTACTATGGAATATCTTTATAGTACCTTCCTAAAATTTTATAAAGATTATAAGTAATATGAAGTTTTGTCATACGAATTCAGCTGCTGCGATAACTAGAAAGACCGATCTTTTAAAAAAAAGTAGTAATAAAATTCTCCATATCAAAGTAAGTGTTTACACAGGACCTTGCTTGGAAAACTCAATAAACTAAAATATGATAAGTCCTATGAGAGAAATTTTCACAAATTTTAAGCTATGATCTACTTTTTAAAAAATAATATCATAAGTCTTCAAAGAATTGCATAATTTCTTATCTGGTTTCTTAATATGCTATCTTGGAGACATTAGCTGAACACTATCAAGACAATAAGTAAGATTTAGTAACTTCCCTAGCTATTCTGCACACTCACACCATAGTCTCCAAAGAAACTCTAAAGGAATATGAAAGAAGGGTGGCTTTTAAAAATTTTGGTCACATTTAAATAGCTTATCATATGAAGAAAGGAATACAATCCTTCCCCAGAACACCAGCCTTGATAGCTGCTGCAAGTGAATTAATAGCTTTGGAAAGAATTCTATAAAGATTATACACCAGTATCAAGAATTCTGATTGAACAATGCTGCTGTCAAAGCAATGACTAATAAGTACATTTAATCTTCATGCATACTCACACCAAGTAAAAACTGTGATTTTTCTAATATAGATCTATAGTTAAAAATCATACCACATCAAAATTATACATTTCCATTCTGCATATGCATTTACATGGAATCATCTCTGTGTATATTTATTTACGCTAAGTTAAGAAATATCATTCCAAGGTCAAAAAAATCAACACAATCTAAGTGGAACAGAAATTAATTTCAATTCTACTGACAACGATTAGATTCAAGATCAGCAATTCGTCAGTTTATTTTACAAACTTCATTTCCATTGTTTCTTATTGATGTTCAGTTGCTCAGTCATGTCCAACTCTTTGCAATCCCATGGACAGCAGCATGCCAGGCTTCCCTGTCCTTCAACATCTCCCTGAGTTTGCACAAACTCATGTTCATTGAGTTGATGATGCCATCCAACCGTCTCATCCTTTATCACCCCCTTCTCCTCCTGTCCTCAATCTTTCCCAGAATCAGGTTCTTTTCCAATGAATCGGCTCTTCGCATCAGCTGGCCAAGGATTGGAGCTTCAGCTTCAGCATCAGTCCTTCAAATGAATATTCAGGGTTGATTTCCTTTAGGATTGATTGGTTTGATCTCCTTGCAGTTCAAGGGATGCTCAAGAGTCTTCTCCAGCACCACAGTTTGAAAGCATCAGTTCTTCAGGACTCAGCCTTCTTTATGGTCCAGCTCTCACATATGTACAAGACTCCTGGGAAAACCATAGCTTTGACTAGATGGACCTTTGTCGGCAAAATGATGGCTCTGCTTTTTAATATGCTGTCTAGTTTTACCATAGCTTTTCTTCCAAGGAGCAAGCATCTTTTAACTTCACGGCTGCAGTCACCATCCACAGTGATTTTGGAGTCCAAGGAAATAAAGTCTGTCACTGTTTTCATTGTTTCCCCATCTATTTGTCATGAAGTGATGGGACTGGATGCCCTGATCTTAGTTTTTTGAATGTCGAGTTTTAAGTCAGCTTTTTCACTCTCCTCTTTCACCTTCATCAAGAGGCTCTTTAATTCCTCTTTGCTTTCTGCCATTAGAGTGGTGCCATTTGCATATCTGAGGTTGTTGATATCTCTCCCAGCAATAAATCTTCATTCCAGTTTGTGATTCATCCAGCCCTGCATTTCACATGATGTACTCTGCATATAAGTTAAATAAGCAGGGTGACAATATACAGCCTTGATGTACTCCTTTCCCAATTTTGAACCAGCCCAGGGTTCCCTGTCTGGTTCTAACTCCTGTTTCTTGATCTGCATATATGTTCCTGCATTCAGGTAAGGTGGGCTTCCCTTGTGGCTCAGCTGGTAAAGAATCCACCTGCAATGTGGGAGACCTGGGTTCGATCCCTGCGTTGGGAAGATCCCCTAGAAAAGGGAAAGGCTACCCACTCCAGTATTCTGGCCTAGAGAATTTCATGGACTGTACAGTCCATGGAGTCACAAAGAGTCAGACAAGACTGAGCGACTTACACTTTCACAGGTAAGGTGGTCTGGTATTCCATTGTTATTAAGTTTATATAGCCCAGATGATATTACAGTACACTGATACTTTAAGACACATAGAAGGACAAAGTAAATATGGTGTTTGAAAACAAAAAGCACTTTATAAAACAGTAACCATTTTATCATTGCTAAGGAATTTCTGGAAGACTCAGTGAAGATATGCTACAGTATCAGGTGAAACATATTAATAAAACAACCACAAATATTATCTGTTGCTTTGAAAGAAAAAGGAAGGGAGGTGGAGAAGGGAGGAATCTTGGGAAGGAATGAGTGCAAAACACCCAATACATCCACAAATGAAAATTCTCCACTCAGACAGTAGTTACCATATCATATTCATATCAGTAAATATGTCATGACCCAGCCCAAGTGCTGACTTATAGTAAATGCTCAAGAAATGGCTGTCAAATGAATGATGCATTAAAGAATGACTGGAGATAGTTTCCCAACAAGTGAGAGAGGAATATCTCTCCCCTCCCCCAAAAAAGACATAAAATGTGTTATTTCCAATGCTAATAACCCACTCAGGTTCAAACAAAATTGTAGTAAATCACTGGATGGCAGGTTCACAGGGATTATTTTAGAGGAAAAGGTGATTAACATGTCTGCAAACTTTCACTAGTATCATCATTAGAAACTGTCGGTGTTAAGTCACTAAGTCAGTCGTGTCTCTTTTTGCAACCCCATGAACTGGAGTCTGCCAGGATCCTTTGTCCATGGGATTTCCCAGGCATGAATACTGGAATGGGTTGCCATTTCCTCCTCCAGGGGATATCTCCTGCATTGATAGGCATATTCTGTACCACTGAGCCACCAGGGAAGCTCTCATTATTAAGACAGAACTAAGCTACCTGCATGAAAGAATGACATTTCCCAAATGCAAGTCCATCCTCTAGCAGAGTCTTTTTTCCTTTCCACCACAGGCTGAAGTTTGAACAGATCTTTGTCTTTGATAATTAATGAAGACCTCATCACATGTGTATTCATTCTCTAAAAGAAAACAATCACATTCCCTATCAGAAGCCATTGCTAGAATAAAGGGAACCCAATCATTCTTCTGTCCATAAATTATAAATGCATACTTTACTTCAAGTCACACTCACACAATGATTTTTTGTGAACGATTTTTCAGCAAAGAAACAATGATGACACAAAACCAAAGTGAAAAATCCTCATATATATCCAAAGGCATTCAGTGCCTATTTTAAGAATGGAGCTGGCAAAACATCAACTGCACATACGGCTGCAAATGCACAAAGCTGCAGAAAAGCTCTCATAATGAATCCCTCAGTTAATAAGCAACTGGAAATTTCCTGAAGAACTAGGAGGTGAGATGTAGAAACAATGACCTTTGTTTATTCCCAGTTAAAATTTTTTTTTTATTATTATCTTGCAATAGATTTTATACCTTTTTAGTCACAACCAAGTCATGTAAAGAATTGTTATAATTAATCTGAGACTTGTTTGCACTGTGAACTGTATCTGTAAAGTACACTGCTACTAGGTTACACAACCCCCCTCCCTGCAACACACACAGCACAAAAGTCCGCTTTAAAAGTATACATTTGCCTTGGTTATACACCAGAAGAGTTTAAGAGAAAGGCAACAACTGATTTTCAGCTGATATATTAAAGACAAGACCTACTTCATAAAGCATTCTAGACTCAAACCACACTATATCTCAGCTTCCCTCCATGTCACCAATGAAAAAATGATCACTGGTTTGCAACATCACCATCATAACAGCACTACCAAACCTTTAATAACTGTCTTTCATTCAGCGATATTAAGTTGCTTTGCCAGCGCTAAGGATGCTATACAACACCCCAGTAAGGTAAACATTATCAACAACCGAGTGTTAATCCTTTCAGAGCTGTTGAGTTTTTCTTGTATCCCGTCCTGCCTTGTCAGAACAAGGAAGCTGAAGTTAAAAGACATAATGTATTTTAAGCTTTCAGAGGTAGAATCTTATGCCACTTTCATGTTCTTAAATACTTCAATCTAAACCTGAACGAAATATAAACTTTTTTTGGCCTTTCATCAAAGACAGTCATAGGCCACAGACTACTAATATCAAGTTCAAAGGTAAAGAAATTTGAATTTCTTCATACTGAAATGGTAAATGTTAAACTAATACTACACTCAAATGTATTCACACAACTAATCTTATGAAGGAACAATTCATCTTATGCTCTAGGCTTTGTTTTCAGGTATCAACAAAGTACTTTCTATTTTCTTCTATTATTTATTGTACTACACTATGTGCTAAATATGTGTGTGTGTGTTAACAAAGCATAGATAAAATAACCCAAGCTGCAGGATGTAACATTTTCCCAAGTCAATACTGAAACGCTTTTGTTTGTTTTCCCCCTCCAATGAAATTACAAATGTGTCAAATTCCCAAAATATAGCACTAACAACACTTCTTCCCACAGAGATTTTTATCAAGGCAGATGGAGTGGCATAAGGAGGTGAAAGATTACTATCCTTTGCCCTCAGGCATATAAATTCCAGCCTGATGCATGAAATCTATTTCCAAAAAATACCAGGAAACTAGGAAAACAACATCTTAAGTAGGATTTCACTGAGGTATTGAACCCTATAGTTACATGGTAGTATCTTGAAACCTTTTCTCTGGAGGAAAAATTACAGGTTTCACAGAAGAACTGTAACTTCTTCATATGCCTAATATATTCTGGACACCAATCCACACTTAGGAAATAGACAAGCGAGCATACTGGGTGCCACCATGCTGCCATCTAGCTAATGAAACCATTTCATTCCCCAGTGTTTGCTGAAGAGGAAAGAGAGAGAGAGAGACATTTCGAGGGATTTCCCCAATGGCATCTATTTTTTGGTCCCATGAAGCAAAGGTACAAGAACAACTCTTCAGTTAGGTCAAGGTGTTCAGACTTCAGCAAAGGCACAAACTCTGCCCCCTTCCTGTCTCTTTTTATCCCATGTGAAAAATGAATTGGCTTTGTTGGGTTGAAGAGACTCACTGTAAAGTCATCCCCAATTCCAGAGTCTTAGAATTAACGTTTTTCATGTTTTAAGTGGCTATTAAAATATCACATTTTCTACCTGTGAACTCATGGTGAACAAAGTGATTTTTATACAGTCATGAAGAAAAAAAATATAAACTCATAAGGACAAAATCAAGTAGGCAGAGCTCTCAAATACCAAACACACAGCTAGGAGATCATTCTAACCAGAGAAGTAATATATTGGTATGCATGTATTTGTTTCTTTCCTCCCAGACAGGGAGATATCTCTGAACGGATACACAAAGGGAAGGGGAATCCAGGAGTTGGAGGCTGAATTGGTGCGGGAAATTAGTTGCCGGTGTATACCTCGTTGTAGTATTTGAACATTTTACTGTGTCTATGGATCATCTTTTAAAAACCTGGACTCTCTTCTGTCTGGCAAACACCTACTACTTAAATTTCTTGTCTTCTGTATATCATTGCGGAGAAGGCAATGGCACCCTACTCCAGTACTCTTGCCTGGAAAATCCCATGGACAGAGGAGCCTGGTAGGCTATAGTCCATAGGGTCGCTAAGAGTCGGACACGACTGAGCGACTTCACTTCAACTTTTCCCTTTCATGCACTGGAGAAGGAAATGGCAACCCACTCCAGTATTCTTGCCTGGAGAATCCTAGGGACGGCGGAGCCTGGTGGGCTGCCGTCTATAGGGTCGCACAGAGTCGGACACGACTGAAGCGACTTAGCAGCAGCAGCAGCAGCAGTATATCACTGATGAAGAAAAAAAAAAAACAGAATGAGGGAAAGAGAAAGAGAGTGAAAGAAATGCTGGAGAAAGACAAGAAGGAGGGAAAGAAAGGAAAGAAAGAAAATCTTATAATATGATCTCTGTAGGAGCAAGAGTCATAGTTTAATCAAAAAAAAATTTAGGGCTTGTTACATGACAGAAGGACACAAACAAGAATCAGAAACATCTACTACACTTAAGGAGTTCATAAGCAGGTGGAAGAGTCAGACACAAATTCTGAAATATTAATTGTATTATATAATAACAGTTATGATTTGGATATAAGAGTTTGGACGAGAGCAAGAAGAGATAACCTCTGGTGTAGCTAAGAACTTAAAAAGAGCAGCCACACCCAACCCATTCTAAACTTCAAGGATTTTGGATGAGGAAGGAAGGGAAAGTCACCTTAAGCAGAAGGAAGAGCTGTATGAAAGAGCACACTCTATTCAAGAAAATGTGGAAATAATTTTATATGGCTGTAGTATATGGCACATAGGGGAATAAAAGTACTGGATGGGGCAAAAAGTTTGTTTGGGTTTTTAAACCGAACAACTTTTTGGCCAAAGGAATAGTAGGAAATTAAGCTAAATGAGTGAGTAGGGTCAGTTTTCTTAAACCGTAGAGGAATATTTGTTTTAAAAGTTAATTGTATAAAAGTTCACTGGGGCAAAGGTTGGCGTTAGAATTTTAGAGAAAAAATAAATTTCATCAGAACACAAGTACAATAATAATTGATGTATAAATAGATAGTACTATATATCAGGTTCAGAGGGCTTTCTAATTAGAAACAGTTTTTGAGACTTCTTCTGGCTCACACAAACTCAAGAGCAGTATAGTTGTATTTATCTTCACTATATAATTCACAGTTGTCATTCATTCAGATTGATTACCTTTCCCCAAAACAAGCAAATTAGTAATGTTACCACACAACTAATATTGGTACATTTGCTTTTATAAAATTGGGCAAGCATACATCAAGTAACTGTGCAAATCTAAGTTCCAATAATACTGATATTTAGCAATATTTTAACAGCCCAAGAATGCATGAGATTCAGTGTTAAGACTGTGCTGCCATCTTTTATGCCTAATTTGTAATGTCTTCTAAATGCTATCTAAATAATACAATTTTATTCAGAAAATATGCATAGCACATGTACTAAAATAGGTAAATTTGCCTAAATAAAAAAAATCTAGCATACACAGACACACATACATGGATATGCAATGCACACACACAGTGCCTATGATTTGTTCTTTCTGTAACACAGTGTGGCTCTATATTCCACTACCCCAGAAACATCTTAATTTCATCCACTATTACTTGTATAAGAGAGTGAAAAGAGCAGTAGACAAAAAGACGACTTGGACGTTCTTCTAGCTATAAAACAAACTAAATATCTGACTTACACCATTAATGGGCCCTGCTTCTTTTTTTCCTAATCTCTTAGTTGTAACTTTTTCCTAAATAAGTAAATATTTATTTTAATAATTTTTATAAAAGTTAGTACACAGTAAACTGTGGAAAATTCTGAAAGAGATGGGAGAATACCAGACCATCTGACCTGTCTCTTGAGAAACCTGTATGCAGGTCAGGAAGCAACAGTTAGAACTGGACATGGAACAACAGACTGGTTCCAAATAGGTAAAGGAGTACGTCAAGGCTGTATATTGTCACCCTGCTTATTTAACTTCTATGCAGAGTACATCATGAGAAATGCTGGGCTGGAAGAAACACAAGCTGGAATCAAGATTGCCGGGAGAAATATCAATAACCTCAGATATGCGGATGACACCACCCTTATGGCAGAAAGTGAAGAACTAAAGAGCCTCTTGATGGAGGTGAAAGAGGAGAGTGAAAAAGTTGGCTTAAAGCTCAACGTTCAGAAAACTAAGATCATGGCATCTGGTCCCATCACTTCATGGCAAATAGATGGGGAAACAGTGGAAACAGTGTCAGACTTTATTTTTTTGGGCTCCAGAATCACTGCAGATGGTGACTGCAGCCATGAAATTAAAAGACGCTTACTCCTTGGAAGGAAGGTTATGGCCAACCTAGATAGCATATTTAAAAGCAGAGACATTACTTTGCCAACAAAAGTCCATCTAGTCAAGGCTATGGTTTTTCCAGTGGTCATGTATGGATGTGAGAGTTGGACGGTGAAGAAAGCTGAGCACAGAAGAATTGATGCTTTTGAACCGTGGTGTTGGGAAGACTCTTGAGAGTCCCTTGGACTGCAAGGAGATCCAATCAATCCATCCTAAAGGAGATCAGTCCTGGGTGTTCATTGGAAGGACTGATGTTGAAGCTGAAACTCCAATACTTTGGCCACCTCATGCGAAGAGTTGACTCATTGGAAAAGACCCTAATGCTGGGTAGGATTGGGGGCAGGAGGAGAAGGGGATGACAGAGGATGAGATGGTTGGATGGCATCACTGACTCGATGGACATAGGTGTGGGTAAACTCCGGGAGTTGATGATGGACAGGGCGGCCTGGCATGCTGCAATTCATGGGGTCGCAAAGAGTCAGACATGACTGAGCAACTGAACTGAACTGAACTGAACAAGAAGTATGAAGAGAGATACCTCAAATACGATTACACAGAAAGTTAAAATAGGCTAACATTTATGTTAACATAATTCTAGGAGAAGGCAATGGCACTCCAGTACTCTTGCCTGGAAAATCCCAAGGACGGAGGAGCCTGGTAGGCTGCAGTCCATGGGGTCGCTAAGAGTTGGACACCACTGAGCGACTTCACTTTCACTTTTCACTTTCATGCATTGGAGAAGGAAATGGCAACCCACTCCAGTGTTCTTGCCTGGAGAATCCCAGGGACGGCGGAGCCTGGTGGGCTGTGTGACCCGTCTATGGGGTCGCACAGAGTCGGACACAACTGAAGCGACTTAGCAGCAGCAGCCATTTTAATGCCCGTATGAAAACAGATTTTAAAAGCTTTCATAAAAATTGGATGATATTGTCTGTACTTTTAAAATATAATACATTTAATTTTACCTGAATTTAACAGAAACATGTCAGTGAAAATATATGAATTTCTCAATTTCAAATGGATATTTTCTAAAAGCTCCAAGGTTAAAAAAATATGAAAATATTTGTACACTAATATCTTTATAAGTATATTTAAAATTTTAGATGTTATTAACTAAAATACGAGACTATTCATACATCCTATGAAAACAAAATTTTGTTGGCATATTATTTTTCGCAGTCAAACTTTATAACTTATCAGATCCACAATCATAAACTGCATAAATGTCTTATATTTCATATTAAATAGAGTCACTGCCAATCTTGTTACCAATTTGTTTTACCTTTTAATTGGCTGGATTTCATTATTAAGTGATTTTTTTTTTCTCAAGAGGGACTCATGAGTATTTGAGAATGTCTGCCTGCTGACTTTATACATGAATGGTATCTTGGCTACAAACAATATTTCTGGATCACATCCTCTTTATTTCAGAAGTGCTTAGCTATTGCTACATTGATCTCCAGCACTGGCTGTCCCTGAGAAGAGGTTTACTAAGAGTCTTATTCTGCCTTTCTCCTCTGAAATAATATGTCTTTTTTTTCTGAATACCTGGAGAAATGTCAAAGTTCTATCAATTAACCCAGGTATGCCAAGCACTCAAAATCCCTAGGACTCAAAATATCATTTTGACTTGAGGATTCAATTGTTAATTCTTCTCAGAGAAAACTTTATTACATCTTTGAATAATTTTTCTCCTCCACATTTTCCATTCTCTACTTCATGTAATTATCTTAATGTTGTATCTTTGCTGGACCTCCATTATCTATTACATTCTCTGTTTTAATTTCTTGCCTTTTCTTCTTCACTCTGACAGGAGTCAAGCTTTACTTCAGTGTCAGTAATTTAATTTTTAGCTACTATTTCTATCCCTTGCTATTTCCACTTTACTTATTTCAGTAATTATGTTTTAAGATACCATGAAGCACAGTATCTTCTGAGGCAAGGCAGTCTTACTTCCATATGCTGAGTCTTGTCAGTTTTGAGGAAATCAGAAGCCATTATTTCCAAAGGGAACTATGGTAACTAGACATGCCACTCCTCAGTCTTCATTGTTATGTAACAACTTTTTAAATCCCTTTAATAATATTTACTCTTTGTTTTTTGCTTCTAGTATAAAGTTTTAATAAAAAATATAAATAATTATAAAGGGGAGCAGCTTAAATTATCCAGATTTACAACTGCATGTTAATGCTATTTCCTACTATTTCATATTATATACAGCTAGAATCTTACTTTGGCTATCATTTCAAATCAACCATTACTCAGGTCAGGAAACCATAAAACTGACAGAGGAAGATGGAATGAAAGAGAGGGAGAATATTCTATGAGCTGATATGGGAAGAAAATGAAACAGAAGTGCTTTTAAATAAGTTAATTAAGAAATATAAGAAGAAGTAGGAATATTGATACCTATTAAAATAAATAGTTTCCACATATCCTCTAACTGCAATACATTACTACAGGCAATGGTGACATTATAAGGTCTAAAAGAACAAAGCAAAGAAGAACTAAAGAGCCTCTTGATGAAAGTGAAAGAGGAGAATGAAAAAGTTGGCTTAAAGCTCAACATTCGGAAAACTAAGATCATGGCATCCGGTCCCATCACTTCATGGCAAATAGATGGGGAAACAATGGAAACAGTGACAGACGTTATTTTGGAGGGCTCCAAAATCACTGGAGATGGTGACTGCAGCCATGAAATTAAAAGATGCTTGCTCCTTGGAAGAAAAGCTATGACCAACCTAGACAGCATATTAAAAAGCAGAGACATTACTTTGCCAACAAAGGTCCATCTAGTCAAAGCTATGGTTTTCCAGTAGTCATGTATGGGTATGAGAGTTGGACTATAAAGAAAGCTGAGCACCGAAGAATTGATGCTTTTGAACTGTGGTGTTGGAGAAGACTCGAGAGTCCCTTGGACTGCAAGGAGATCCAACCAGTCCATCCTAAAGGAAATCAGTCTTGAATACTCATTGGAAGGACTGATGTTGAAGCTGAAACTCCAATACTTTGGCCACCTGATGTGAAGAACTGACTCACTTGAAAAGACCCTGAAGCTGGGAAAGATTGAGGGCAGAAGGAGAAGGGGACGACAGAGGATGAGATGGTTGGATGGCATCACCAACTCAATGGACACGAGTTTGAGTAAGCTCCGGGAGTTGGTGATGAACAGGGAGGCCTGGTGTGCTGCAGTCCAGGGGGTCGCAAAGAGTCGGACACGAGGTATGGTAGGCAGCCTCCAAAATGGCCCCAAGAGCCTTGCCTCCCAGTGTGCACTCTCTTGCACAGGTCCCCTCTCACAGTGAACAGCGATGATCTGTGTAGTAACTGATACAATACTGCATAGTGATGAGTGTGACTTCTAATGCAGCTTCCAATTTACTCTTTTCTACTTGTTCTGGGGGACTCCAGATGTCATGACATTAAAACACCTAAATATAATTCCAGCATAAAAATAGATAACTAAAGAACTAGGCCAATGGAACAATATATGCTTTGAGCAGCTTATTCTTTTTTCTTGCCTGAAAAATTTAACCCACCTCTCAAATAGGCACTATTCAAAGAGAGAGAAAGGAATCAATAAGACAGGTACTTAGAGGTATACAAGATGAAGAATGCTATCTCTAATCATAAAAGAGAATTTCTCTATATATAAATCTAACAGTTTGGGGCGTGGATTCAAATTGTGGCTGCTTTCTTTAAAATCATGCTCTTTGACACCAACTAGGCGAAATGACTCAAACTCTATATCATTATGATAAACAGCCTGAATTAAAAGGTAATATGCCATTCTAACAGTGTTTCAGAAGCAAACTTTGGTAGTTATTTTTGTAGGAAATAATGTTAGATTGTTTTTTATTCTGCAAGTTATAAGAATTTATATGAGACTGAATTAAATACCTAAGCGTGGTTTACAAAAACTGTCAGGGGGGCTCTTTACACCTCAGATGATGGATATAATTTGGGGCAGAGGTCTGCAATTTAAGAAATTCTAAAAGATTACTTGGCTAGGAATTTTGCGTTTGTCCTCTCTGATGGAAAACTGCCTCTCCTCATTTCAAAGCTAAGGCGGTTTGTTAGTAAAAGTTTAAAGGGATATTCTTCATAAAATGATATACTGCCCTTGAGCCATAACCCTCAACTAACTGACGCCGCTGCTATACTTTGTCAACATTAATGTCTTTATCAGCCAGAGGCACAGTCACAGAGTCACTGGGCTCATATTACTGTAGGTCATAGATTTGCAGCTAACTATATGATCCCTAAAACCATAAATATGCCTTTAACTTCATGGAGGGCTACCTGTTTTATAAACCTGGTGGAATTATATTTGCCTTTTATGCAGAAGGTAATGAATGGTTTAGTAATAATTACTCACAAACCAACTAAATTTTTTGGCTTCAATAGAGAAGGAAAAGTGCTATAGCAGCATGCTTACTCCAGCCTCCAAATTCCCATTTTCTTTACATATTCAAATTTCCTTCATACAAATATCCAATTAACAAATTTTTATATGTCATTTCCATATTAATTCCTTCATCAATAATTTTAACGTGGTCAAAACTGCATATGATATGTCACATGCAACAAATATTTTGAAGGTATATAACATCCAAAGAGTCCCAAAATACCATCTAACTGGAGGGGAAAAAAACATCTGTGATTGATAATCTATTCAAAAACATGAATAATTTTTTCTAAAGCTTTAAATATTAATTTTAGATAATGAATTTGTATCTTCTATTCTGTTTTAATATGGGGCTAAACTTCTATTTTAATCATATCTAAAACTCAGAACTTCTTTATACTAATATATAAGCTCTCTTGAAGTCTTATATAAGTGAAAGTGAAAGTTGCTTGGTCGAGTCCAACTCTTTGTAACCCCATGGACTGTAGCTGCCAGGCTTCTCTGTCCATGGAATTCTCCAGGCCAGAATACTAGAGTGGGTAGCTTTTCCCTTCTCTGGGGGATCTTCCCAACCCAGGGATCAAACCCAGGTCTCCTGCATTGCAGGTGGATTCTTTACCAGCTGAGCCACAAGGGAAACCCAAAAGTACTGGAATGGGTAGCCTATCCCTTCTCCAGCAAATCTTCCCAACCCAGGAATCAAACTGGAGTCTCCTGCATTGCAGGCAGATTCTTTACCAACTGAGCTATCAGGGAAGCCTATATAAAATGCTACTACTACTACTAAGTCGCTTCTGTCATGTCCGACTCTGTGCAACCCCATAGACGGCAGCCCACCAGGCTCTGCCGTCCCTGGGATTCTCCAGGCAAGAACACTGGAGTGGGTTGCCATTTCCTTCTCCAATGCGTGAAAGTCAAAAGTGAAAGTGAAGTCGCTCAGTCGTGTCCAACTCTTCGCGACCCAATGGACTGCAGCCTACCAGGCTCCTCCATCCGTGGGATTGTCCAGATCACCAATTAAAAAGAATTAGCCTTTACATCAGACTTTACTCTTTCCAGGGATAGAAGCCACATACCTTTGTGCAGATTTACCTTAAATTTGCTGCATATACAATAGCAACATATAAGCTAATGAAATAATCTGCCTCCTGTTTTGTAAATTGGTCACTTTTAGACCTGCTACAGAAACACCTGAAAACTGTTTCATAATACTCAGCCACAGCAAACCATTTTAGTGAATTCATCAAGAATGCTTCAACTTTTCATTTGATTATGGATTGCCATTTCCTTCTCCAAAAGAAATCAATACTTGATGTTATTTTCTTAATATTTCTGAAGAGGATAATATTCTCTTACATCTTGAAAACAGTCTCTAACTAGTCCTTTTAGAGTGCCAGAAAACTCTTTAAAGGAATTTTACTCCAATGATGCAAGCATGTTTTGAGAATGATAGATGATTTATTCTCTGCTACCACAAATGCCAAAAATACCTTCAAGGTTAGGTTTCTACCAGTTTACACATTAACTTACACAATGAATACATACAAATTAATTGACACTATCTTAATGACTAAAAGCAATCAATGACAGTGCCTACATATGACTTATTAGTTCACTGAGTTTATTACTCCACTTTCATATTGTTAAAGCAGACAGGGACAGCATGAGCAATGCAACTAATACTCCACTAGGCCCATCTCTTTATCTTCTGTCCCTTCAAAGACTGCCTGGCAATGAAGTAGCTAAGAAATTCCACAGCCTTTGGTTACTAACTTATGTTTTGCAACTTTAAATAATCACTCATATTTTGAATCTGATATATATATATATGTGTGTGTGTGTGTGTGTTTGTATATACACACACACATATATATATATGGTCTGTGTGTATGCGCCATTAAGTGGACAGCCACCAGCTATCACCCACTTTAATACTAACCCCTGCCACCACCTATAGAGTAGCTATGTTTGTATTATGGAACCCTTCCTCCTTAACCCACAGTGGACTGGACAGGGTACACACCCCCTGACACAAGCTGGATCAATTAGTTTCTTTCTCCTGGAGATTTAGTATATAAACTAAGGGCCACCATTTAGTCTCAGTTGGTCACTCAAACTGAAGTTATACAAATTTAGAAGCTGTCAGGCTCCTGTGTTTGGCTAAATGCACACTAAAACAACGAAAGCTGATCTGCAGGGGAAGAGAGAAGAGTAAGGCAGATATAAAAAGAGAGTCAGAAATCAGAGATAAGGAGAAAACAAATATGGAAAAGACAGAGAGAGACACAAAGAGAGACAGAGACAGAAATTAAAAGTCTGGGTTTCTACCAGCTTTCCAATTCCATTTCTAGAGTCTTATGAGGTCTTGACTTGCTTCCTGATTTTACTGTGAGTTCCAAAAAAATCCATGTATTCCTACAAAATAATCCCATTTTGTGGTTAAGTGGAATTCTGGAGCCTGAAACCAAAATAAGCTTTAACCAAGAAGTTTAATTTCTTGGTTTATGAATGAAGAAACTAAGGCTCAGAGGATAAGTAATTCACCTAGCTAAAAACTGAACAACAGAGATGAAATAATAAGTCCAGAATTCTCTGACTACAAAGGCTAAGTGTATAAATAAATGAGCAAAATTTGACCAACCAATATGTCAAATGCAAACATATATAAACTAAAAAGCTAACCATTGAAATGATGTAAAAGAAGAGCCTATGGCAAAATAAACTACTACCATGGCAAAATTTTCACTTGAGATTAGATAAGTTAAAAGTAACATAAGTGAAAGTACCTAGATTATGGCATACAGAATACACTAAAATATTAGAATGTGACTTTGAATTAACACACCTTCAAAATCTTGACTTATTCTCTCTACTTGCTCTTTGTTAACACCCTAACCTTTCCATCTTAGCTCCAATTTTTAAAAATAAATGTTCTTAGTAAGCAAATAGCAACAGTTATAGACAGCAATTCAGTTCCCTGAATAAGAAGTTTCAAGGTTTGGTATTTAGAAGAAAACAAAAACTCCTAGCTAATTCAGATCTAATCCAAAAAATTTAAAGGAAATAAATATGAAACATGTCTTCCTAAATATCTTCCTATTCTCACACAACAAAGGAGATGACTAATATATAAATAAGGAGTTGGAAAAAAAAAAAAACAATGATCTCTATGTGCTCTCTGATTAATCATTAAAAATCCAAGTATTGTATATGCTGAGTGAATTACATTTCACTCTGGGTTCTCCTTTTTCTTTCTACGCTTCTTGTGTTCAACAATCCAAATCAATTCAATATTGCTTAAGGTGCTAGAGACTATAAGTCACTTATTAGGTCTTCCTGTTGGTTATGAATAACAGGGTATGTGTTTATATTTTATAACATGGATAACTATCATAGTTAACTGAACTACAAAACTATTATGTCTAATATCTACCATAATGATATGAGAACACAGAATTTCAGAGGAAACTACTATATGATATTAACAAGAATCTTCTATCTAGGTCACAAAATAATCCACAATGCAATGGAACCCACAACTCCAAACAGAACCCAAATATGCAAGTAAAATACTTAGACCAATGGGGATAAGGCAGATCAACAAATCCTTAAAAGAGGCCTCTAAGAAGATTACACTTTAATTATAAAATGCCTAAATCTAAAGATAAATATGTCATTGTATGATTTTATACAAAATATAGTCCTAAAGTCCAATTCACTTATGTAACAACATTCACCAGGTCCAAGGTATGGGATCAAAGACATAAGAGGCATGGATTAGCACATCTAAAATAACAAATATCAATTGATAATACAGGAATGAGTTTCAGTCAAATACAAATGCCCCCCCCAAAATCAACCAGTATTATTCACTCATGTATTTGTTCCTCATTCATTTGATGGGCATTTTATTAAATGTACTAGGTTCTGAGCTCAGCACTGTAATACAACAAAGATATGGTCCATTACTTCAAAAGACTGAAGATTCAAAGAGAAAGCTGTATAAAGTTTTCACACTGTGATAAGTACAATGACAGTAGTTAGCCAAGTGCAGGAACAGACAGAAAGAGGACCTTAACCAGATGAGAAGGATCAAGAAAGGATTCTCAGACAAAGACATGGTTGGGTTGAGTAACAAAAACTACTTGCTGTTGTTGTTCAGTCACTCAGTCGTGTCCAACTCTTTGAAACCCATGGACGGCAGCATGCCAGCCTTCCCTGTCCTTCACCATCTCCCGGAGCTTGCTCAAACTCATGTCCATTGAGTCAGTGATGTCATCCAACCATCTCATCCTGTTGTCCCCTTCTCCTTCTGCCTTCAATCTTTCCCAGCATCAAGGTCTTTTCTAATGACTCAGCTCATCGCATGAGGTGGCCAAAGTATTGGAGATTCACATTTAGCATAAGTCCTTCCAATGAATATTCAAGACTGATTTTCTTTAGGATTGACTGGCTTTAAGTCCAAGGGACTCTCAAGAGTCTTCTCCAGCACCACAGTTCGGAAGAATCAATTGTTTGGTGCTCAGCCTTCTTTATGGTCCAACTTGCACATCCATACATAACTACTGGAAAAACCATAGCTTTGACTATATGGACCTTTGTCAGCAAAGTAATGTCTCTGCTTTTTAATATGCTGTCTAGGTTTGGCATATCTTTTCTTCCAAGGAGCAAGCATATTTTAATTTTGTGGCTGCAGTCACCATTTGCAGTGATTTTGGAGCTCAAGAAAATAAAGTCTGTCACTGTTTCCATTGTTTCCCCATCTATTTGCCATGAAATGATGGGGCTGTATACCATGATCTTAGAGTTTTGAATGTTGAGTTTTAAGTCAACTTTTTCACTCTCCTCTTTCACCTTCAAGGCTGTATATTGTCACCCTGCTTATTTAACTTATATGCAGAGTATATCATGCAAAATGATGGGCTTGATGAAGCCCGGGCTGGAGTCCAGACTGCTGGAAAAGGTGTCAGTGGCCTCAGATATGCAGATGACACTATCCTTATGGCAGAGAGTGAGGAAGAACTAAGGAAACTCTCGATGAAGGTGAAAGAGGAGAGTGAAGAAGCTGGCTTAAAACTCAACATTCAGAAAACAAAGATCATGGCATCCGGTCCCATCACTTCATAGCAATAGGTGGGGAAACAATGGAAACAGTGACAGACTTTATTTTCTTGGACTCCAAAATCACTGCAGATGGTGACTGCAGCCATGAAATTAAAAGACACTTGCTCCTTGGAAGAAAAGCTATGACCTCTGTTTATTAATAGGCTGTATATTTAATATATACAGCATATTAAAAGGCAGAGACATTACTTTGCTGATAAGGTCTGTCTAGTCAAAGCTATGGTTTTTCCAGTAGTCATGTATGGATGTGAGAGTTGGACTATAAAGAAAGCTGAGTGCTGAAGAATTGATGCTTTTGAACTGTGGTGTTGGAGAAGACTCTTGAGAGCCCCTTGGACAGCAAGGAGATCCAACCAGTCAATCCTAAAGGAAATCAGTCCTGAATATTCATTGGAAGGACTGATGCTGAAGCTGAAACTCCAATACTTTGGCCACCTGATGCGAAAAACTGACTTATTGGAAAAGACCCTGATGCTGGGAAAGACTGAAGGCGGGAGGAGAAGGGGATGACAGAGGATGAGATGATTGGATGGCATCACCAACTCAATGGATATGAGTTTGAGTAAGCTACGGGAGTTGGTGATGGACAGGGAAGCCTGGCATGCTGCAGTCCATGGGGTCACAAAGAGTTGGACACGACTGAGCGACTGAACTGAACTTTCACCTTCATCAAGAGGCTTGTTAGTTCCTTTTCGCTTTCTGCCGTAAGGGTGGTGTCATCTGCATATCTGAGGTTATTGATATTTCTCCTGGCAACCTTGATTCCAGCTTGTGCTTTATCCAACCTGAAATTTCGCATGATACACTTTGCATAGAAGTTAAATAACCAGGGTGACAATATACAGCCTTGACGTACTCCTTTCCCAGTTTGGGACCAGTCCATTGTTTCATGACCCATTCTGTGACATACTAAAAATGCTCAGCAGAGATGAGAGTGGGGGCTGAATCACCAAAGTAGTAAAATATAAAAGGGAACAAAGTCAGAAAGTACAGTGTTTTTGAAGAACTACTAAATGCTCAACAAAGCAGAAGTTTAGTATGCAAACCAGAAAGTACTAAGAGTAAAGGTTAGTGAGGTAAGCAGAGATCATGAAATGGCAACATTATTAAATTATCTAAAAATATCAAGGTAAATACATTTTATATTAAAATATCTCAGGATAGCATAAAATTTCCAGGAAAAATTACATAAATTTAAATGAAAGAAATACTATGGAAAAAAGCTGGTTATATTTACCACATTAACATTTATGCTCCTTTTAGGCTACACCCCTTTGAGGCAAAGTACACTCAAGTATACGGTTCTGATTTTTATACCTCAAAGGGAAATTTAACACTATGACTTACAGTTTCAGCAACAAGACTCTAATGGTCTCAGTCAGATGTAATAGACAAAATAAGGTGTAATCAGCCAAGACTGAGAAAATAAAAATGTCAAAACTGTCAATGCACAGGCAGCTACTTTAACTATGATTTTTATGTAAATATGCAAAAGTCCTATTTGAAAACAGAGAAATCATAAATAAATCTATCCTTGCTGATTTGGAAATAAAGGCATCATTCAAGGAAGGAAAAATGGGTAGAACAAAAAAGTAAAAATAGTTGGTATCTATATATTTATTACTATTAATAATAAAACATACCAACTCACATATGGATGAATTATTGAAAGAAAAAGATCTTAGTAGGTTTTAACTGGAAAACAAGGCTGGAATGGGTAAGCTAAAATTTACTCATATTGGTTTATATTTTTTTGACATAAATATACACAACAATAATCAATTTACACTCTTCTTTCAAGGCCTGTGCTATTATATAACAGCTCTGGCTATATAAATGAGTCAATACAGGTCTTAACAAAATCTATCCTCTTAAGGTGAATACATAGAAACTGCCCAATAAATGCTTTTGAACTGATCTGAGCATCACTTCTATCATATTGCATGAAGTGCTACACTTAACAGGAAACAAGATATACATGTTCTATTTCATTTGTAAATTCTTCCAGATGTCCAAGACTAACACTGTCATGATAAATTCCCAAAGATGACTCATGCATTGGTAGTATTTGTTTCCTTTTCTGTTATGAAGTTTCTCTGTCAGGAATTTAAATATCAAATTTTTATACTTCAGGGCAGTGGTTGAAGATTTTACTATGTATCAGATCCACCAAAAGAGCTTGCTAAAGTAAAGAACACTGAGCCACAACTCCACAGTCTATGATACAATAACTTTGGGACAGGGCTTAAACATGTTGGAATTCTAAGAATTTTTGATGCTATTTTCAAATGTCCACACTGAAAGCCACTACTTTTGGGTGTTCCATGAAAACAGAAGTCTAGCTATAAACTATTCTAGCATAATTCTCTTTCCAAATTTTATATTTAAAAAACTGCTCTATTAAAGAACAAAATTACAGAGTATGAAATTATTTTCAAGTTTTTTTTT
Source organism: Giraffa tippelskirchi (assembly GCF_054371585.1). Taxonomy (NCBI): domain Eukaryota; kingdom Metazoa; phylum Chordata; class Mammalia; order Artiodactyla; family Giraffidae; genus Giraffa; species Giraffa tippelskirchi. The sequence continues at coordinate 137,974,388 of NC_137281.1, read as the reverse complement.
TAAACACTAAACATGCAAAACATCCATTTCTCATTTATAAATGTGGAATCTATATTTATAAATCTACCCTGGTTTGATTCCTGGGTCGGGAAGATCTGTGAGAAAGAACAGGCTACCCACTCCAGTATTCTTGGGCTTCCCTGGTGGCGCAGCTCATGAAGAATCTGTCTGCAATGCAGGAAACCTGGGTTCAATCCCTGGATTGGGAAGATCCCCTGGAGAAGGTAATGGGTACCCACTCCAGTATTCTGGAATGGAGCTCCATCATTTAGAAGGCTTCCCTGGTGGCTCAGACGATAAAAAATCTGCCCACAATGCAGGAGACCAGGTTCAATCCCTGGGTCAGAAAGATCCCCTGGAGAAGGAAATGGCAACCTACTCCAATATTCTTGCCCAGAAAATCTCATGGACAGAGGAGCCTAGAGGGCTACAGTCCATGGGGTCACAAAGAGTCAGACACGACTGAGCAACTAACACTTTCACTTTCAAACATAACATGCAAAGCATCTATTTCTCATTTATAAATGTGGAATCTAAAAAAATAAAGGCTATAAATGAACTTATTTACAAAAACAGAAACAGACTTATAGATGTAGAAAATAAACTTAGAGTTACCAGGGAGTAAGGAGAGAAGGAGAGGGATAAACTGGAAGATTGGAACTGACATATATACACTACTATATAAATATAAATAATTAATAAGGACCTACTATATAACACAGGGAACTCTATTCAATACTCTGTAATGGCCTATCTGGGAAAAGAATCCAAAAAAGAGTGGATGTATGTATGTGTGTAAAACAGATTCACTTTGCTGTACACCTGAAACTAATACAACAGTGTAAATCAACTATACCCCAATTAAAAAATTTTAATTACTCTTAAAGAAATTAGAGTATCAAATTATTTTTAATTTTTCTTTTGCATTAAACATCACATGTAAACCATCCTGTTTCTCATTTATAAAATAACAAAAGTAGTCATCAACTGAAGTACAGATCATAGTCTATTATAAAGTTTTTAAACATCATTAATAATCTAAGCAGTTAAAGTCAAAGAAACAACTCCAGGCCCACTATTTCCTAGTGACTGAATATGTGGAAAAGAGAAAGGTAGAATTCAGTACAGAGAGAAGAGGCAAAATGGCCACCTATATGGTATACACTTTAAACACCCATCTTCCTACAGCTACCATCAATTCTTGTCAATTTTTACACTTTACATATATTTTTTTTTCTAAAAGTTCAAATATTATTCATAGAAAATGTCAGGGTGCTTCCCAAACTAATTAGTCTCAAGAATTTTGCCTTGAAGCAGTTTGGATTCAACAAAAGAGAAATAGAGAACAGGTAGAACAATTAGTGAAAAAAAAAATAATCCTTACAGTGAATTTCTCTGAAATATTTTGGTGTTAGAACTCTGAATAAATGCTTTCCTAAAAACATATTCAAAGTTACTGTGAAGAAGGTGCTATGTTTAATACTGCAGAATATACAGAGATGAATGAAACAGTCCCTTCTTTAAGGGAGTTACAAAGGAAGGAAAGAGTTAATATAAAACAGTCCATTAATGTTTTTAATACAATGTCTAGTAACTCAGGTCAGGGGAGAAGAGTATGAATGTATGGACATTTAGACATGCATAGACACATTTAATATATACAGAAACTTCATTCTCTTGAGGTTTGAATCTTGAAAGCAAAATGCATTTTTTAGTTTGTTTGGTTCTCTAAATATAGAAGCTTAAAATATTATTAAATTAAGTCTGTTTTATCTTTGCACATTAATACAACCCATAATTCAATTCAGCAAATACTTGCTTGTTTTCACTTACTAGACTAGTAAGAATTATTCATCTAACTTAAGATTTCTTACCTCACTACAGATAATCACTTTACAGACAACTGCTCTACAGGTGTAACAATTTTATACTACAGTGGAACTAAAGTGCTCATTAAAAAAAAATTTATATAATTTATGATTTCTGCAAAACTTTTTATTTCTTTTAGATGAGTAGATCAGGCAAATATACATCTGATCTAAAACAGAAATTCTATGTATACAAATGCTATTAGAAACATAACAGAAACAAGATAAAAACCATAATTTACACAGGGCTATTGATAATAGTCAGTCTCTATACAACTATGCCACACTGTCAGTAAAATACTTTAAAATACCTTAGCACATGTGCTTCTGTATACTGGTGTATGCTCTAATTTACACTCTAGGAATAGTGATTTCACTCTTTATTAGGCAAATATCTCACTCTTTATTAGGGAATAAATACTTAAAGATATGTTTTGTTGTTGTTGACAATTTTTACACATTCATCAGAGACAGCGGTCAGTAGCTTTCTGCTTTGCTTCATTTATCTGGCTTTGATATCAGGGTAATGCTGACCTCAGATGGTGATTGCAGCAATGAAATTAAAAGAGGCTTGCTCCTTGGAAGGAAGGTTATGACCAACCTAGAGAATAGCAGAGACATTACTTTGCCAACAAATGTCTGTCTAGTCAAGGCTATGGTTTTTCCAGTGGTCATGTATGGATGTGAGAGTTGGACTATAAAGAAAGCTGAGTGCCGAAGAATTGATGCTTTTGAACTGTGGTGTTGGAGAAGACTCATGAGAGTCCCTTGGACTGCAAGGAGATCCAACCAGTCCATCCTAAAGGAGATCAGTCCTGGGTGTTCACTGGAAGGACTGATGTTGAAGCTGAAACTCCAATACTTTGGCCACCTGATGCGAAGAGCTGACTCATTTGAAAAGACCCTGATGCTGGGAAAGATTGAGGGCAGAAGGAGAAGGGGATGACAGAGGATGAGATGGTTGGATGGCATCATCGACTCGATGGACATGGGTTTGGGTGAACTCCGGGAGTTGGTGACGGACAGGGAGGCCTGGCATGCTGCGGTTCATGGGGTCACAAAGAGTCGGACTCGACTGAGCAACTGAACTGAACTGAACTGAATGCTGACCTCACAAAATGAGTTGGGAGTATCTGTTCTCCAATATTTTGGCCCATACAGATATTAAGATGGCATTAGTAAATCCTTACATATCAATGACTGTTCTTATTGTAAATATACTGAATTCTCCAATCAAAAGACACTACATATCAATGATTGTTCTAATTGTAAATATACTGAATTCTTCAATCAAAAGACACAGAATGACTAGATTCAAATTGTTTTTAAGCCGGCTAACAAAGTTTTACTCTTTAAGACATACATTTTGTAAGGCTATAGATGCCATAGACAGTGATTCCTCTGATGGATCTGGGCAAAGTCAACTGAAAACCTTCTGAAAAGGATTCACCATTCTAGATGCCATGAAGAACATTCATGATTCACGGGAAGAGGTCAAAATATCAACAGGAGTTGACTCCTTTTTCCAGGAGTCTGGAAAAAGCTGATTCAAATCTTCATGGATGACTTTGAGGGGTTCAAGACTCCAATGGAAGAAGTCCCTGCAGATGTGGCAGAAATAGCAAGAGAACTACAATCAAAAGGGGAGCCTGAAGATGTGACTGAATTGCTGCAATCTCCTGAAAAACTTGAATGAATGGATGAGGAGCTGCCTCTTATGAATGAGTAAAGACAGTGGTTTCCTGAGATGGAATCTACTTCTGGTGAAGATGCTATAAACTTCATTATTGACTTATTTTAAGAAACTGTCACAGTCACCTCAACCTTCAGCAACCACCACCCTGATCAGTCAGCAACCATCAATATCGAGGGAAGACTTTCCACTGGCAAAAAGATTACAATTTGCTGAAGGCTCTGATGATGGTTAGGAGTTTTTAGAAATAAAGTACTTTTAAATTAAGGTATATACATATTTTTTAGATATAATGCTATTGTATACTTAATGGACTACCATATAGTATAAACTTTATAACTGGCAAACCAAAAAATTTGTGTGATTGCTTTACTGCATTATTTGCTTTCTTGTGGTGGTCTAGAATTGAACCTGAGATTCTTAAGGTATGCCTATATATGCTGCCTACAAGAGACTCATTTCAGTTTTAGGGACACACACAGGCTCAAAGTGACGAAACGGAAAGGACACTACATCTAAAGATTTGATGCAATACCCATCAAAATGTCAGTGATACTTTCCACAGAAGTAGCAAAAACGGTCTGAAAAGTTGTATGGAACCAGAAGATATCCTGAACAGCCAAAGCTACCCTAAGAAAGAAAAACAAAGTGGGAGGCATCACATTTCATGATTTCAAACTATGTTACAAAGCTGTAGTCATCCTAACAGCATGTGTTTGCATAAAAACAAACACATAGATCAATGGAAAAGAATCAAGAGCCCAGAAATAAACCCCTGAATATGTAGTCAACTAACATTTAACAAGAGAGCCAAGAATACTCATGAGGAAGGGTTATTTCTTCAATAAATAGTGTTAGAAAACTGGATAGCCATATGCAGTGGGTTAATAGTCAAAAATAGATAACAAACTCATGAACTCGATAACAAAAATCAAAAATCTGATTTAAAAATAGGCAGAGGCACATGGAACTCTGCTCAATGTTATATGCCAGCCTGGATGGGAGGGGGGTTTGGAAGAGAATGGATACATGTGTATGTATACCTGTTCACTTGAAACTACCATATATTGTTAATCGGCTATACCCCAATACAAAATGCTTTTGGTGTAAAAAAATAAATTAAAAAAAATTAAGATTGAAAATGAATACATAAATAAAAATGGGTAGAGAAACTGAATAGACATTTTTCAAAACACATAAAAATTGACAAGTACATGAAAAAGTGCTCAACATCACTAATTATCATATCAAAAACATGAAATCAGTATCTCCAAGAGATATCTGAATTCCCATGTTCTCTGCAGCATTGTTCACAATACCAAAGACATGGAAGCAACCTAAGTGCCTGTCCACAGATGAATAAATAAAGAACATGTAATGTATATACATACAATCAAATATTATTCAGCCATGATAAAATACAGAAATTCTACTATTTGTGACAACACAGATAAGCCTTGAAGGCATGGCTTCAGGGTCAAACAGATCAGAGAAAGAAAGACAAATATTGTATGATCTCACTTATGTATAGACTCTAAAAAAGTTGAACTCATAGTAACAAAGAGTATATTGGTGGTTTCCAGAATCAGGGATAGGGGAGTGAGGGTGAGGTAATGGATGAAGGTAATTAAAGAGAACAAACTTCAAGTTATAAGATGAATAAGTTTTGGGGAGCTAATGTACAATATGATGGCTGTGATTAAGAATACTGTATTATATACCTGAAAGCTGCTAATAGAGTAATCTTGAAAATCTTACACTATACACACAGACACAAAAGATAACTATGTTGTGAGGTGATAAACGTGTAACTAACCTAATTACGGTAAAAATTTCACAATATATACATATATCAAATCGTCATGTTGGGGACTTCCCTGGTGGTCCAGTGGTTAAGAATTCACCTTCCAATGCGGAGGAGGTGGGTTCAATCCCTCAGCAAACTAAGATCCCACATGCCATGGGACAACTAAGCCTGCACACAACTACTGAGCCCACACACCACAACTAGGGAAAAGCCTGTGTGCCACAACAAAGATCCCATGTACAACAATTAAGACCCAATGTAGCCTTTCCCATTCCCCCCAAAACTCATCTCACTACACATCTTAAATTTACACAATATGTGTCAACTGTATGTCAGTAAAGCTGGGGAAAAGTTCATACTACCAGGGCAGTGATTGATATTAAGTTCTTTAGCCAGTTTTATTTCTAATCAAGGGCTTCCCAGGTGGCGCAGTGGTAACGAATCTGCCTGTCAATGCAGGAGATGCAGGTCTGATTCCTGGGTTGGGAAGATCCCCTGGAGAAGGAAAAGGCAACCCACTCCAATATTCTTGCCTGGAAAATCCCATGGACAGAGTAGTCTGGCAGTCCATGGGGCTGCAGAGTTGGCCATGACTGAGCACACAGGCATGTCATGTCATGCATTTACAATCAAAGGTAGTTTGTTATCAGCTAGGCAGATACTACAAATATTATTTAACTGGTAAAATTAATTCAATATATATGAAAATGGGAACCGAGAAATGTTGTAGAAGCATTTTGCAAACAATTTTGTGAACAATATGTACAAACATAGTAAATCCAGTAGATCACAACCTTTGGAATTACACGCTAGGTCTAGGTTTCAAAACCATATGTTGTCCAGGGGCTCATTCAGACATTCTTTAAACACCTGAACAGAACGTACACCAAAACATGTTATCAGAACTGTCACAACTGCCTCAAGAGAGCCCTTCACAAAAGACACTATAAAAGCAACTAAAAAAGACAAGAGAATGCCCTCTGACAAAAACACAGAACAGATTGTGACTGTTTTTTCACCTGTTTACAAACATTTGTGTGTGGCAGGATTCGATCTGAGTCTTGCCAACACTGTAACATATTAAAGTGAGCAAAATTATGGAGGAGAGGTTTATCTTCTTTACTGACCTCTGCTTTTTGAAAGCTACCAATAGCTCTAAAGAAAAAAAAAAAATCAAATAATGATGACTTGCCTGGTGTACAACAAACTTCTATGCATGCACGTGTGTGTGTGTGTGTGTGTGTGTGTGTGTGTGTACGCATGCATGCAAAGGCACAGTACCTACCATTATCAGTATGTGGACAAATGTACTATTCATAATGCTAGGAAGTACACTGATATTGAGATACATTGAAATGACTTTTGTATTCTTCTCAATGGTCAGAATAAGGACAGATGCTAAGTTTGGCTCAAAAACTAATAAATCTCAGTTTGTACACATCTCCTTAAATGGAAACACATAGTTTGTGTACAGTCTTCTAAAAACAGTGACACTGGGCCCAAATATAAGGATTATTATAGCATAACAAGAAATGAACCCAGATATGGCAAGATATTACCTAATGTGGACAACTGCACAAGCAGTTTATGACTCTATCAGGAACTCTAAAGGGCCAAAGGAAGCTACATTTAGATGCATTACATCTATTCCCACTCCATATGGTCATATCACTTTCAGAAAATTTATGTATGGTTGGTCAAATAAATTAGAACTTAAACTTACAGTATGTGGTTTCTTTCCACAGATTCTATGACCCTCATTAAACACTGCAGTACTGTGATCATAGCAAACTGTGTAAAATGTGCCATCTGTATTTATTTATACAGACTATAAATTATTACTAAAGTTCAATAAACATGAAACACCATCACTGTAGCTTACACAGGTGCATTTCTATAACTAAAAGATGTAACAGTTCTCTAATACTGGTATATGGAAATCTTTGACCACATTTAACAATTATCACAAGTAATCATAATAATAAATAGGATAGTTTTTCATTATCTGTAGGCTAGTAAAACCTATTGTCCTGAAGATAATATTTAACCGAAGAGAAACATGAGAAGGTATTAAAAAATGATCAATAGGGAGTGTACTGAAAATTAGATACAAACTCCTAATTCCTCAGAAGATTCTGCTTTTACTTCTGTCACTGACTTACAGAAAAATGACTAAGTCATTTTAGCTTCTGTACATATCATTTGGTAACAGATAATATTTTTGAAGTGTTACTGAATATAAATGAGAAATAACACTAAACTATACTTTTGAGTGTCCTTTTTGTCTTTACTGAAGATACAGTATTCTATATTTATTAAGTGTACCTCAGCTTCTCTCCAAGCATTATACTCTCTTATGCATTTCTGATGTACAATTATCTCTGCCAAGCAACCGTGTTTGCATACATTTTAAAAGAACAAAAAGACTATAGTAAGATCAAATTTATGCTATTTGAACCAGCAACAAGATAAGCACAGTGTGCCATTTTACACTGTACCGCCTTCTAGCTACTGTAATTCATAAGTTAACTAATACATTGAAGACTTTTTTACATTCATTCTCTTTCAGACAGCTTTGTCTAGAATCCTGATCAAGCTAAGCAACCACTTTGTTTCATGATTTTACCTAAATGAATTATAAAATGGCAATATGACATCTCAAAAACATTAAAAAAAAACTTCCAAGTGCAATAAAAGTACACCTAAAAGAAATGAGAGAAATAGCTCAGGAAAGTTTTTTTCCTTGTACACTGTTTATAGCACATTAGGCATCATCTATAAATGCTGCTGCTGCTGCTGCTAAGTCGCTTCAGTCGTGTCCGACTCTGTGCGACCCCATAGACGGCAGCCCACCAGGCTCCGCCGTCCCTGGGATTCTCCAGGCAAGAACACAGGAGTGGGTCGCCATTTCCTTCTCCAGTGCATGAAAGGGAAAAGTGAAAGTGAAGTCGCTCAGTCGTGTCCGACCCTTAGCGACCCCATGGGCTGCAGCCTACCAGGCTTCTGCGTCCATGGGATTTTCCCACTGGAGTAGGGTGCCATTGCCTTCTCCATCTATAAATGAAGTAACACTAAAACTGATGAATCACTATGGCCATATTTCCTATTATTATTTATCTTTAATTATCAGTAATATGTGTTTGAAACCATTATCAGTTCAGTAATACTAACATAAAAGAATAAAAGATTAAAAAAATGCTTAATCAAGCCCCTAATTCAAATATTCAAACATTATAAAATATTTAATGCATACTCACTTTGTCTATGACAAAACTCAATCACAAAGTTTAAATAATTTCAGCTTGGTTATTTAAGATTTTAATATCTTTATTCATGTGACACCTTTCTCAAAAAACGGCCTGATGTTCCCTAAATGCCTTTCTGAGTAGTTATAATGAATAATTTAAATTTCTGTATTTTAAATAAAGCTCATGGTCAGTTCAGTTCAGTTCAGTTCAGTTGCTCAGTTGTGTCCGACTCCTTGCAATCCCATGGACTGTAGCATGCCAGGCTTCCTTGTCCATCACCAACTCCCAAGGCTTGCTCAAACTCATGTCCATCAAGTCGGTGATGCCATCCAACCATCTCATCCTCTGTCGTCCCCTTCTCCTCCTGCCTTCAATCTTTCCCAGCATCAGGGTCTTTTCAAATGCATCAGTTCTTCGCATCACGTGGCCAAAGTACTGGAGTTTCAGCTTCAGCATCAGTCCTTCCAATGGATATTCAGGATTTTAATATCTTTATTCATGTGACACCTTTCTCAAAGAATGGTGCAGTCTCCCCTAAACGCCTGAGTAGTTATAATGAATAATTAAAATTTCTGTATTTTAAATAAAGCTCATGGTGGGCAAACATAATTCCCACATGTAAAAGCAACAATCATCTTAAAAAAATTCATATAATTGTTACGAAAGCCAAATCCTAAGGAACAAAACCTATTCGATACTCCTTCATGACCTAGTACATTATGCAACTATTTTGTCTCTGTAAAGACTTACAAATTTATTGAATATGATCATCTATCCCAATCAACTTTCTCTACTTTTGTATTCTAGGCCAAAAAAAGTCAACTGATTTTCTCAGGGTGAATGGTCACTCTGAAGAACATGTACATTTTATGAAATCTAGTCTGTTATGCTAAATATTTAATATGAATTTTTTTCCTTTCTATTAAAGAGAAACAAGTATTCTAAGTTCTAGGAAAGTATTTAAATTATGTTTTTTTAAATTATCAACTACGATTACCTAAAGAGCTATTTATTGACAAACTACTAATAGAAAGGACTTCTTCTAGATATGCTTTAAAATCTCCTTTAAAACTATTCCCACACTTCCTTCTCTCCAAACCTATGATGACCGTGAGTCACCCGAAATAAACATAGAAATTTTACCTTGTGCAACACATTTTCTGGCAATCACTTCTATGTAGATGATTCCCAATGGTATCTTTCTCTCTCATCCTTTTTCCCTGACTTCTAGATTAACTTTCCAACCTTCTACTGGATAGGTTTAGAAAGCACATCAAGCTCAATCTGTCCAGATTTCACCTTGATCTCTTTCTCCTAAGAGATTCACTATATTGGTCAATGAAGCAGAGTTTACTGATATTAGTAAAAAAAAAAAAAAAAATTCCAACCTGCCCAAACTCCTACTTTCCTTTACCACACAACAGAGGGTATAATGGGAGAAAAAATTAAAAACAAATCAAAAGAAAACCTGAACACCCAGACCTTAAAATGGGCAAGAAACAGAACAGCTCTAGGGACCTAAATACAGGAACTAATGGGAATCTCTTTATAGCAGCTATATTAAGATAAATGAATACCAAAAATTTTCAATCTAGGTAGTTTTGGTTTCAGGTAGAATATAATAGTTAATGGCAAACCCTACTCTACTCGTGGACTGTAGGCCCAACAGACAACTCCATCCATGGAATTCTCCAGGCAAGAATACTGGAGTGTGTACCCATTCTCTTTTCTAGGAGATCTTCCCAACCCAAGGATCAAACCCAGGTCTGCAATGCAGGCAGATTCTTTACTGTCTGAGCAACCAGGGAAACCCTGTTGTAATAATAACAATAAAAATAATTTAAAAAACAAGTAACTTGAAAACTCACTTAAAGCCATCAGAAAAAGTATTTTTAAATGCAGGATTAAATTAACTAACAGTCTGAGAACAGCACTGTATAACGAGCCCATGTTTTTATCTAGGGAGCACTTGCTGATTCTAGGTACGATGTGAGGTACAGGTTTGGATTCTACAAAAGATTTTGAAAATTTGGAAACTATAGGAACAACGAATTTATAGCTAGTTTTGTCCATGCTACAGTAGCTTAATTTGAAGGGATGCTTGTTGTTATTCAGTCACTAAGCCTTGTCTGACTCTTTGTGACCCCATGAACTGCAGCACGCCAGGCTTCCCTGTCTATCACTACCTTCCAGAGTTTACTCAAACTCATATTCATTGAGTCAGAGATGCCATGCAACCATCTCACCATCTGTTGCCCCCTTCTCCTCTTGCCCTCAATCTTTCCCAGCATCAGGGTCTTTTCAAATGAGTCAGCTCTTTGAATCAGGTAGCTAAAGTACTAGAGTTTCACTTCAGCACCAGTCATTCCAATGAATATTCAGGAATGATTTGCTTTAGGATGGACTGGTTGGATCTCCTTGCAGTCCATGGGACTCTCAAGAGTCTTCTCCAACACAACAGTTCAAAAGCATCAATTCTTTAGTGCTCAGTATTCTTTATAGTCCAACTCTCGCATCTATACATGACTACTGGAAAAATCACAGCTTTAGATTATATGGAATTGTATATTCCAATTTTTGTATTTTTAATACACTGTCTAGGTTGTCATAGGTATTCTTCCAAGGAGCAAGAGTCTTTCAATTCATGGCTGCAGTCACTGTCCATATTGATTTTGGAGTCCAAGAAAATGAAATCTAACACTGTTTCCACATTTCCCCCATCTATTTGCCATGAAGTGATAGAACCAGATGCCATGATCTTAGTTTTGAATGCTGTTTTAGGTCAGCTTTTTCATTCTCCTCTTTCACCTTTATCCAGAGGCTCTTTAGTTCCTCTTCACTTTCTGCCATTAAAGTAGTATCATCTACATGTCTGAGAGTGTTAATATTTCTCCTGGCAATCTTGATCCTAGCTTGTGATTCATCCAGCCCAGTATTTCATATGATGTACTCTTCATATACGTTAAATAAGCAGGGTGACAATATACAGTCTTGACATACTCCTTTTCCAATTTTGACCCAGTCCATTGTTTAATGTCCACTTCTAACTATTGCTTCTTGTCCTGCATACAGGATTCTCCGGAGGCAGGTAAGGTGGTCTGGTAATGCCATCTCATTAAGAATATTCCACAGTTCGTTGTGATCCACACAATCAAAGGCTTTAGCATAGTCAATGAAGCAGAAGTAGATTTTCTTTTGGAACTCTCTTGCTTTTTTTATGATCCAGTGGATGTTGGCAATTTGATCTCTGGTTCCTCTGCCTTTTCTAAACTCAGCTTATACATCTGGAAGTTCTCAGTTCACGTACTGTTGAAGCCTAACTTGAAGGATTATGAGGATAATCTTGCTGGCATGTGAAATGAGTGCAACTGTATGGTAATTTGAACATTCTTAGGCATTGTCTTTCTTTGGGATTGGAATGAAAACTGATCTTTTCCAGTCCTGTGGCCACTGCTGAGTTTTCCAAATGTGCTGGCATATTGAGTGTAGCACTTTCACAGCATCATCATTTAGGATTTGAAATGGCTCAGCTGGAATTCCATCATCTCCACTAGCTTTGTTCGTAGTGATGCTTCCTAAGACCCACTTGACTTCACATCACAGGATGTCTGGCTTAGATGAGTGAGCATACCATCGTTGTTATCTGGGCCATTTAAGATCTTTTTGTATAGTTGTGTATATTCTTGCCACCTCTTCTTAATCTCTTCTGCTTATGTTAGGTCCTTGCTGTATCTGTCCTTTTTTGTGCCCATCTTTGCATGAAATGTTCCCTTGGTATCTCCAATTTTCTTGAAGAGATCTCTAGTCTTTCCCATTATATTGCTTTCCTCTATTTCTTTGTATTGTTCACTTAAGAAGGCTTTCCTATCTCTCCTTCTCAGTTGGGAATATTTTTCCCTTTCTCCTTTGCCTTTCACTTCTCTTCTTTTCTCAGCTATTTGTAAGACCTACTAAGACAACCACTTTGTCTTGGAGATCGTTTTGGTCACCACTTTCTGTACAATGTTTGAACCTCCATCCATAGTTTTTCAGGCACTCTATCAGGTCTAGTCCCTTGAATCCATTTGTTACTTCCACTGTATAATCATTAGGGATTTGATTTAGGTTACAGCTGAATGGATTGGTGGTTTTCCCTACTTTCTTTAATTTGAGCCTGAATTTTACAATAAGGAGCTGATGATCTGAGCCACAGTCAGTTCCAGGTCTTGTTTTTTCTGACTGTAAAGAGCTTCTCCATCTTCATCTGCAAAGAATATAATCAATCTGATTTCAGTACTGACCTTCTGGTGATGTGTTCCAGGTCTTGTTTTTTCTGACTGTAAAGAGCTTCTCCATCTTCGTCTGCAAAGAATATAATCAATCTGATTTCAGTACTGACCTTCTGGTGATGTCCATGTGTAAAATTGCCTCTTGTGTTGTTAGAAGAGAGTGTTTACTATGACCAATGGTGATGGGATGCTAGAGAGTAATTTTAAGACAGACTAAAATTTCTCAGTCCTGGATATTACTAGACAAAGTCCTATTTGAGACCTACCTTAAAGTCATATTCGTATTTTTTTTCAGTGTTTGCTATATTTATATGATACATCGTTTAAGATGCCAACGAGCAAGGCTTAACACATCTAAAAGGCAGATTAAATTTCCCACAGTATTTTAAGTCCTGAAAGAAATCCATCAAGTCCTCAATTAAAAAGCATGGAAGATTTATGCCTAAGTAACAGGCAAGAAAAAGAAGTGGGCGAAGTATTACTAAAATCATAATGTATCCATGACCCAGCTCAATCCCTAATTGCACCAGATGAAATAATAGTCCCAGAAATAATATATCCATATCAGAGGGAAGTTTCCATAATTTCCAAACTACTTTTAGACAACATATTTTCAAAATACTTTGTCACACTATCTAACAAAAATAAAGATCCCCTGAAGTGGGAAATGGCAACCCACCCCAGTATTCTTAAAAAAGAGAAAAAAAAAACTTCCTGGACAGGAAAAAATCTGACCAATAATCAAAAAGAAAAGATGAACAAAAGATGATCCAGATATCATCCAGGTATTAGCAGACAATATAATAGTTATGTTAGAATAATGACCTAAGGAAATTATTTAAAAAACATGGAAAAAATTGATGAAAAATAGAAAATTTACAAAAAATTTTAAAATCATAAAAAGAATGAACTAGATATTTTGGTATCAAAATACATAAAAAGTTACTAATTGGGTGTGCTTAACATCAGAATGAGTGCAGAAGACAGATTAAATAAATTGGAAGACAGTTCGAAAGAAAGCACATAAAATGAAGTATGAACACAAATTAGATTGTGAAAGACACATAAAAGGCATGTGAGACACCATAAAAGGAAATGTACTAATACATGTAAATGGAGCTCCAAGAGAAAAGAGAAAAAATAGTCCAGAAGCAGTATTTAAAGAGGTAATAGCTGAGGATTTTCTAAAACTGACGACATCAAATCTCAGAATTGAGCTCAGTGGATTTCAAACTAGATAAAACAAAGTCATATCTGGGCATCACGGTCAACTTGTATAACACCAAGACAAAAATTAAAATGCAAAAGTAGCCAAAGAAAAAGATAAACTTCAAGCAAAATTGCTGACTTCTCAACAAAAACTGTGTTAAGTTAGAAAACAATAGAATGACATGTTTAAAGTGCTAAAAAGATTAAATTCTAATGTGCCAAATTAAATTCTATACAAGCCAAAATTATCTCAACACTGCATATGTTTTACAAGTTTTCAGAAAAAGAAAATCAAAAAACATTTATTGCCATCAAATCCGCGCTAACGGATATTCTCCAGACTGAAGGGAAATGATCAGCACGGAAGAAACAAACAGCAGGAATAAACAACATTAGAAAGAATAAATATGTAGTCAGTTATAGAGGAATATGATTAATTTAAATCAAAATTATAATAATATAATGTGCACTTTATAACAGACGCTGGGTTAAAATACAGTCCTAAATAACTAGCAAGTTAAAAAGAAAAATCACAAAAGAAATTTGAAACTATTTTTGACTGAATATCAATTAAAATAAGTCATTGACAGAATTGGCAAGATGCAACTGTGCTCTCTACAGCTATGATTAGTGTGAAATTTATAGCTCTTCAGGCATGTGTTAGGAAAAAAGCAAGGCTTAAAATCAATAATATAAAATTCTTTTTGAAAAAGCTTTAAACAGAAAAAGAAACCTCCAAAGATACTACAAGAAGGACATTAACAAACTAAGAGTAGAAATCAATAAAATACAAACAAACATACAATAGGGAAAAAAAAAAACATAAGAAATTCTTTGAAAAATAAATAAAGTCAATAAACTGCTTGCAAGATAAAAGGAGAAAATATAAACAAATCAAGCATGAAAAAGGAAACAGTACTACAGATATTATAGGTATAAAGTAGAAAAGTAAAAAGGAATTATGAACAGCTTTTATGCTAATATATTTGAAAATCTTGCTAAAACGGACACATTTCTTGAAAAACACATTTTACCAAAACTGACATAAAAAAAATAGAAAATATGCATGGTCCAATTTCTATTAAAAAAAAAAAAAAAAACAAATGTAGAATCTGAAGCCCTCCCACATGTCTTCTCTCTCTACAAAAACCAACCTATGTTCCTCCCTCCCTGCCCCCCCAAAAAAAGACTTCAGGCCCAGACAGCTTCACTGGTGAAATTCTAACAAAGATATAAAATAGAATGGATTCCAATTTTATACAAACACTTTCTGAGAATAAAATTTTTCTGTATAACCTTAATACTAAAACCCAAAAGACACTATAAGATGGAAATATTACAGGTAAGCATGTCTTGTTACCATAGAAAACAATCCACTAGCAAATTTAATACAGCAATATATGAAAAGGTTAATATAAATTCCAGGGAGAAAGCATCTGATTGTCAGACTGAGAAGGCTAGGAATATTGACTAAAAATCTCACTAAGATATTCTAACATAGGAAAGGAATATTTTCCATATGGAAAAGTAAGACATTCTTGATAGCACAAAGAATAATGGATGGAGGATTGAAAAAATAAAAGTAAAAAAAAAAAAAGTGGGGGGAAGGTTATAGCTAGATGCTCTATATACTCCAATCCATTAACTTGCTATAAGAATAGAAGTAGTACACTCTTTTAATGAAAAGACTTGCTCCTTGGCAGAAAAGCTATGACAAACCTAGACAGCATATTCTAAAGCAGAGACATCACTTTTCTGACAAAGGTCCATATAGTCAAATCTATGGTTTTTCCAGTAGTCATGTACAGATGTGAGAGTTGGACCATAAAGAAGGATAAGCACCAAAGAATTGATGCTTTTGAACTGTGGTGTTGGAGAAGACTCTTGAGAGTCCCCTGGACAGCAAGGAGATCCAACCAGTCAATCCTAAAGGAAATCAACCCTTTATTCATTGGAAGGGACTGATGCTAAGGCTGAAGCTCCAGTACTTTGGCTACCTGATGCATAAAGCTGACTCATTGGAAAAGACTCTGATGCTGGAAAAGACCGAAGGCAGGAGGAGAAGGGGACGATGGAAGATGAGTAGTTGGATAGCATCACCAACTCAATGGACATGAGTTTGAATAAACTCCGGGAGACGGTTGATGGACAGGGAAGCCTGGCATGCTACAGTCTATGAGGTCACAAAGAGTCATACACGACTGAGCGACTGAACACAAGTCTCTCTTTACAAATGAGACAAGCATTTATGGAGAAGATTGCCTACAGCAAATCCTCCAAGCAACCAACAGGAACCAAGGCATCTCCAATTTCTAATACCAGTTCCTCAAACCAAAGTAAGATATGACCTATGAAAAACTGCATCAGTTTCCTTCCTACCCATGGCAGTGTATCATACTTTTGTTACATCAGACAAATTTTTCCACTGGAAGATTCATGATTTGGCTCTAATCCAACTGAGGAGACTAATATGTAGCTCAAAAACACAGACAACCATAAGTTAATTATACCTTCATGGTCTGTAAAATTTAGCTTATAGCTAATATCTAAATTCCAGAAGAAATCTTTTCTTTCCTAGACCAGGAAAAGGCTACAAAGTCACACTGAATTTTTTTAAATTATGCTCCCCAAAATAAATGTAACTAGAATAAAGAATTAAGAGGAAAGCTTTCAATTAAGCACTCCTTAAATTTTACAAGTTCTGTCCAGTTCTGACATCTGTCAATGAGGTTCACTGCTCACGGGGTTTCAGAACAAGTTTCAGTAATTTTCCAGGTGTTTTCTGCTAATTTTGGAAAAAGTTTCAGTAATTTTCCAAGTGTTTTCTGCTAATTTCTGCTAAGGCAGAACGGCCGGTTCAAATCCTAAGAATAAGAAGCAAAGATTCTGTGAACTGATAGCAGCAGCTTCACATTAGTAAAAGTTGAGACAAAACAGATATGAAATTTGAAAAGGCATTCCTGTTGGGTGGCATGCTAAAAAAGCAATGACTTCTAAGATTTTAAAGAAAGATATTACATGTATATTCAACATGCTGGCAATCAACAAGTAAGAAAAGGATGTTTGGGGAAAGCCAAATAAAAGCATGAAGGAAACATGGGAAAATAAGCAGATGTACCTTGGTACCAAAGCCATGCAATTTAATCATTAATTAAGGTCAGCAACACCTCATGTCTAGATTAATACTGTATTTCCCAGTTAATTTCATTCCAGTCAAGCACGTGGCCAAATCCACCTTAAAATGTAAATCTTCCTCAACCATTTTCATAGTGTCACTCCTCTGCTGAAAACCCAATTATGATTTCCTATTATCTATCAACCAAGCCTACACTAAACTTGCTGTTCAAGACCACTACAATATGACCTAGTCGATTCAACATTACCTCTAGAAATGAGAACTGTGGGTAAAATGGCTACAAATTCTTTGCAGTTCCTACTTCCATTCCCTACATGTGGAAAGTCCCTTTGACTTGCAAAGATTAGCAGAATGTGGCAGAAGTGATACTGTGTAACTTTTCATGCTTGGCCTCAAGAGGATTTGCAGTTTCTACTTTTGCCCTCTTAGAACACGGCAAGGTAAGAAACCTGGGCTATCCTTCTAGAGAAGCCAGATAGAGGGGAACCAGCTAAGGGCCCCTTAATCACCGAACATGTGTGAGGTCATCACACTGCCCAATCACAGTGGAGCCACCAGATGGCTGCAACCACATCAGTGACCCCAGATATAATTAGAAAAACAGTCCAGCTGAGGCCAACTGAAATTGAATAATCAGAAGCAAATAAATGTTTATTGGTTTATGCTACTGTGATTTTATTTTATATCTATGCATATATATATATAGAATACATTTTGTTATATATGAAACCCTAGTTTTTAAAAAGAATTCAATAAGAAAACAAATAACTCAATTTTTAAATAAGCAACAAATCTGACTAGATAACTTCACCAAAGCACAAATATGAATAGCAAATAAGAACATAAAAAATGCTCACCATCATTAATCATTAAAGAAATGCCAACTGAAACTATAATGAGGTAACACTACAGATCTATTAAAACAGCTAAAGTAAAAACACCTGACAACAGCATGTGCTAGCAAGGGTGAGAGCTGTAACTCTCAAGCACTGCTGGTGGACAGTTCCCGTACTCTGGAAAACATTCGGGTAGCCTCTTATATAAAGTTAAAATGCACTCACACATGACCCAGCAATTCCACTACAAGGTATTTACCCAAGAGAAATAAAAACTCACACACAGAAACTCAGGACAAATGCTTTTAACAGCTTCATTCACAATAGCCCCCAAAATGGAAATATTAACATCTTTCAACTGGTGAATGCATTTAAAGACAACAACAACATTGACACAAACATACTATGGAATACTGCTCAAAAGTGAACTACCAATACACCAAGTGGCACTGATGAATCTCAAATATATCATGCTAAATGAGAAAAAAAAAAAAGACTCAAAGGCTACCTATTGCATGATTCTAGTTATATGACATTTTGGAACAGAAAAGAAACACAGAATAGAAAATAGATCAGTAGATGCCAGAGACAGAAGGTAGAATATAATTTTAACTACAAAAGGGAATGACAGAATTATGGAGTGAGACAGAATTCTTCTATAATTTAATTGTGGTGCTGGCTACATGACTGTAAGGATCTGTCAAAATTCATAGACATTTATGCTAAAAGGAGTGAATTTTACCATATGGAAATTATTCATCAACAATTCAGAATTAAATATACATACAGATACACACAGAGATACACACAGCATGATGCTTTTGAACTGTGGTATTGGAGAAGACTCTTGAGAGTCTCTTGGACTACAAGGGGATCAAATCAGTCAATACTAAAGGAAATAAACCCTGAATATTCATTGGAAGGACTGATGCTGAACATGAAGTTTCAATACTTTGGCCATCTGATGCGAAGAGCCAACTCACTGAAAAAGACCACAATGCTGGGAAATACTAAAGGTAACAGAAGCGGGTGGCAGAAAATGAGATGGTTGGATAGCATTACTGATTGAATGGACATGAATTTGAGCAAACTCCGGGAGATAGTGGAAGACAGAAGAGCCTGGCATGCTGCAGTCCATGGTGTTGCAAAGAGTCAGATATGACTTAGCAACTGAAAAACAACAACATACAGCAACCTCCCCACATTGTACTAAAGGCATTTGTATCCCTCAGAGTAATAATCTTCAAATTATTTTCCTAAATTTGCAGTCCTATCAACAAGATTAGCAAACACAAGCTAGAGGGTTGGGTAATTGCTTTTAAAAAATGACTGTCCTGAATGTTTAAAAATTGTAGTTTCAGACTTCTGACTTCCTTTCCAACTTCAAGCCACATACCATATCTCAAAGAAATAATCTTAACTTTACAAGACATCTGAATTAGGTGGCTCCAGTGGTAACGAATCTGCCTGCCAATGTAGGAGACACAGGAGATGCAGGTTTGATACCTGGGTCAGGAAGATCTCCTGGAGGAGGAAATGGCAACCTACTCCAGTATTCTTGCAGGGATAATCCCAGGGACAAAGGAACCTGGTGGGCTATAGTCCACAGGGTTGCAAAGAGTCTGACGTGACGGAGCATGCACACGTGCAGGCTTCTGGGTTACTTTCTAATTCCGATCCACAAACCATATCTCAAAAAAATAATCTAGCTTTACAGACATCTGAATTAATTCTACATAGTCTACCTTCTGGACATATTTTCTTATTAAAAAAGACACAGAAAACTGAGTATGAAATATTACAATAAAGGGAGAAAAAGAAACCAATGTCACTAGCACCTCTACTGCTCTTCCTTTGATATTAGGGACTTTAAAATAAAATCTCTTCGGCGAAAACACAAATGGTCCTACCAATAAAGTTGATGGAAAGGCCTGAGGAAGCTTTATTCCCTAATTAATTACATATTTTCTTGAAATTATTTGTGTGTGTGTGTGTGTGTATACAGGCTCATTTGCTCCATCTGTGCTTTCAGATTGTATATATGCTATAACATGACATATTAAATGTCTACACTCTTAGAAGTTATCTCTACATTTGAGAAGCTGAGAACTTAATTCTTCAGCAACATGAAAGACTACAAAGAAAGTGACTTAAGAAACTCAAAGATTATTTTGCAGAAGGAATAACTTTTATTAAGGCAAGTTTTCCTTCATGCAATAGAAACAAACACTGGACTGGCTGAAAAGTTCATTTGGATTTTTCCATAACACCTTAAAGAAAATCCTAAATGAACTTTTTGGCCAACCTAACGCCTGGCAGTTAGAAATAAGCCAACTGAAGTGTCAGTATTTAAGTTGAAATTAGGGGGAAAATTAGCAAACTTTTATAAGCCTAAATTAAGAGGCAACATCTTTTTCAAGGAGTAAAACTCTTATAATGTAGAATAAGATCTTACTACAAGGATTCTCCAAAGTTAACTACTCTTGCTGATCTGCTATATGAGATGTTTAGATGAGATTTCTGAATCATTTACTTCTCACTGGTTTCTATTCAGAGTGAAAATGAAAGTCACTCAGTTAGTCCACAGAATTCTCCAGGCCAGAATACTGGAACGGGTAGCTGTTCCCTTCTCCAGGGGAATCTTCACAACCCAGGTTTCTCACATTGTAGGCGGATTCTTTACCAGCTGAGCCACAAGGGAAGCCCCTCCATTCAGAGAGGCAAAACAATTCACCAGTTCCCTGGCTTTCCACTCAAACTGCCAGGATTCAAAGTAAGTGCCATCATTTGTGAAAACTGTGATCTTGGGAAAAATTAAATCACTTAATATTCTGTTGATTCCTTATCCGTAAAATGGTTATACAATTAGAACCAGCATCCCATCAAAAAGTTGTGGAATTCAATGAGATAATCCATATAAAGTCCTTGGCAAAGTACTTGGCACAAAATAAACTCTCAACAAATGACAGCTATTATTACTAACTTCTAATTATCAATCTTTGGTTCCCATAACAAATGAGTAGGACTCTACTGAAAGACCATCCTTTCCATGATCCTCCCTGGCTCTTCTCAACAAGGAAATAAAATGATACACAAATTTCAAAGTTATCCATCTGCTTTCTAATTCCTGACGACTTTGTACTTTGCTGATTGGTACTACTCTTACAAATGATAGGGATGATATTTCATTCATTGCTGTAAAACTCATAACACATATCACAGCTTTCCAAAGAATATAAAGAGATCAAAAATAATATCAGGGTGAAGAAAAGTTATGGAACTAAACAAAAGGAAAGAACTGAGTTCTAAATAAAGAGTGAAGGGCAGTTAGGGCAGGGAAGCACCAAGGGTGGATGATGCTGCCAACTACATTTTGTCATAGAACACTCCTCAGCCTCCACAGCATCACTCTCTCCAGTTCTCCTTCTCCAATTACTCTGAAGGCTCTATGCACAACAGAACGCTTCCATTTTCAACTCCTCGGTTTATTTGTTTCTCAAAAAAGAAATGACTTTGTATTCTTTTTCTCTACACTACTTCCCTTAGAGTCAATTACCACCTGTAGATGAGTCTCACTTTTTCATCTTCTCAAATCTTCGACTGCTCTCTTGAGAGACAGCAAGCACTAAATATACAATCACCTTCATATTTAAGTATGAGGAATTAGAAGATACTAAAGAACTTCTAAATTCAATAACTTTGAAAACAAATATAGAGATTATCTATTTAACACTATGTTCACTTGCTCCCAAAAATACAGAACTTTGTTTTTCCCAAAAGTTGATGATTTCTAATAGATATTTGTCACATTTTTTAATAGACTAGAAGTAGCAATTATAATAAATCTCTAGATTCCATATACAGTTGTTTTAAGAATGAATTTTTTTCATAAGTTACAGTTAGACTAACTTAGTCTCTCAATTATTATAATGTGTTTATTATAGTCCATGATGAAAATTTTAATATGGACTAATTCAAATCATACAAAGCTTAATTTATTAAAATTATCAAAATGCTGAAGATAATTTGAAACAAAATATAAGTACATGAACTGAACAGCACAGTTTTTCTAGACTAAAATTCATATGTAAAACAAGATCTGCTAGAGTAACTCTCTATGTTAACTACATAGAGAAGCAGTACAAAAAGTACCTTACTAAGATATTTAAATTTTTGCAAAAATAGCAGTTTATAGAAATCATTAAGTATTTTTTTAATAGCTGACTGAAGCCCTACACCTAAAAACAAAGTACAATATTTCACCATTCTTCCCTCAGTTTCTTAGAACCTACCGGAGAGATTCAGCCATTCGCCTCAAGTCTTCATTTTGCTGTTTTAAGCGTTCAAGCTTTGCCAAAATCTTGGACAGTTCTCTGCTAGAGTGATCAGGGTGGTCATTATCTCGTACCAAGTGACCACCTATATAAAATAGCAAGGTCCCCCAGGCAAAAAGAATGAGCATGATCCAACGCCAGGAACCAGTCCATGGCCGCATTTTCAGAGTTTGAACTCACTCTCCTGGGGTCCTGGAGCTCAAAGAATTAAAAACATCGTTACTCTGTTTCTAACCAGTGCAAAGGTTGTAGTCTTCTGTTGTTTCAACACATGATGCTTCAGACAAATTAGTCTCTCCTGTAGTCCTATGGTGACTCTTCTCAAGAGATTTTCCTGGTGGTATGAGTAGGAAGTTTTATTTTCCTGTGCTTCATGGACTCTACATGCTGTGGAAAGAGAAAGAAATGTATTTAAATTATTTAGGATGAGTAAAATAGCGTAAGCTGAGATTCATGGAGTTAAAAGAAACATATTGGTTTTAAGTAGCCAACAGGCTGGCAAAAAATGTACAGGAAAAAAGGAAAAGCTTTTACATCTCCATATTAAATCAAGGCTCTACAACATAAATTAATTAGCTCTAAGAATGAAAGTCCTTCAAATGCGATTATTACTTCTCCTTCTAACATCACTGTGCAATATAAATATAGCACATATACTGAGATTAAAAGATTGTATCTTTGAAAACCCACTCAAAACCAAATAAAATGTACTCAACTACATATTCTGGGCTAATATTCCCATTATCTCAAACTGAAAAAATTGACACATGTTCTCTGTATGAGTGAATTCATTTCTACAAAATTTCAACTCCACCCTCTTCTCACTGCTCAGCTGTCATCACACTATTTCACTCTGCAGATGACAGCCAATTAGCCAAGTAAAGGTTATCACAGCCATTACACAGCTGGCAACCACTCCAAACATCATAAGCAAAGATTCATATGGATTATGGTGGATTATTCCTTCCTCAAATTTATTTTAAAATATCAACAATTGCAACAGAAGTCTAATACCAGTTAAATTTTAGTTACTGTGTATCTTACACTACAAAATGGATATGTTTTCTCAGGCTAGGTTATTGGTTTCATTTGTCACTTCTACATCATTAAGCTTTGAATTTTTTGGAAACAAAACAATTTTCTCCCCAAGGAAAAAATTTGTAGGCAAAGATGTAACTTTAATGCCATCTGATAATTCCAGAGCTATGTAAGAAAAGTCTTATTTCCAGGCACAGAGGTCCTTGTAAAAGAGAAGAGAGAAAAGAAACAGTTTCTATATACATTAACATGAATCTGCCATGGGTTTACATGTGTTCCCCACACTATTGCAATGTTGTGAAGTGATTGGCCCCCAACTAAAATAAATAAATTTATAAAAATAAATAAATAAATAAATAAATAAAGAAAGAAAGAAAGAAAGAAAGAAAGAAAGAAAGAAAAGAAACAGTTTCTATATACAAAACAATGTGATGGGTGCTTAACCATTAATTAAATAGTTGTGAAAGACTAGACAGAAAAGTTGAAGAAATGGTTTAAACAATTAAAGACCACGACTACTATTTTTGTCTCTTTGAACCCCAAATCTCAATTAAAAAATCCACTCTGATGGCCTAAGGGATGTATTTAATTCAGTAAGTTGACAAAAGAAGTATTAACATTTGTGTTAGTAATACTGTCTGACAATACATGCACCATTGTAAAATGCTGTCTTACCATAAGTTAAACCTATAATACATTCTACTCAATACTGCTGCTGCTGCTGCTGCTAAGTCGCTTCAGTCGTGTCCGACTCTTTGCGACCCTATAGACGGCAGCCCACCATGCTCTGCCGTCCCTAGGATTCTCCAGGCAAGAATACTGAAGTGGGTTGCCATTTCCTTCTCCAGTGCATGAAAGGGAAAAGTAAAAGTGAAGTCGCTCAGTCGTGTCCGACTTGCAGCGACCCCATGGACTGTAGCCTACACCAGGCTCCTCCATCCACGGGATTTTCCAGGCAAGAGTACTGGAGTGGGATGCCATTGCCTTCTCCGCTACTCAATACTAAGCTATACCAATAAGACATTAAAAGTGTTTACTCTTCCCCTTCATAGAAAAAGCTAACCTAGAAAGACAAATGTGATAAACAAAAGTACTGAGTTTTCTAAACAAGAATCACCTCAACAACAAATAATAAAAGACGTGCTGTAACATTTTACTCAAAATTATAACAATTATCATAAATATTCAAAGCCAGCAAAAGTATAAAATAATTTGAACAGTAACAAGTTTACAGAAACATAAATTTTGTCATACCAAGTGCTTTGGGATTTTATAAACCATCAAAAACATTTAAGATATTAAATTACTACATGGAAGAGGAGAAATTGTGCTCAGTTGCTCAGTGGTGTCTGACTCTTTGTGACCCCATGGACTGTAGACCGCCAGGCTCCTCTGTCCATGGAATTTTCCAGGCAAGAATACTGGAGTGGTTTGCCATTTCCTCCTCCAGGGAATATTTCTGACCCAAGGATTGAACCTGTGTCTGCGGCAACTCCTGCATCGGCAGGCAGATTCTTTACTACTGAGCCACCTGGGAAGCCCATTAAATTACTGCACTTTACAGTAATATTGATATTGCATATGAAAAACAAGAAATTATTGTAGGAGCAAAACATGGTCATTTCTAAATTAATAGCATGATTTTAATTCTGTCTTTAGAAAGAATATTTCCCCAAAGTTTGTTGTCTTAACCAATATTTTAAAAAGTGATCAACAAAAATCAGCTGAAAACCAAGTAGCTTTCTAGGTAATTTTCTTTAGTATGGTTTAAAAGAGCACATATATAACTTTTTTCTTATCTATAATGAATGTGTGCTTACTTACCTATAATGTTTATTGTTCATTTTTGAACCATACCAACCAAGATTTTAACTTAATGATTTTGACCCATGTTCACTGACATATATATCCAAAGTACTTAGAACAGTATTTAAAACTTAGTTACAAATATTTTTTAATAAATAAATGAATGAGTGAATGAAGATGTCATAATGGCATGTGCCTCTATGATACATGATACAAAATCTGAGCACATCAACCTCAACTGCATTTTGTGCCCCGGAAAGCAAATACGAATGTAGGATGCAGGGGACAGTGCCATTATAAGGAAAATAAACTCATTCAACAAATTTAGGGTTTATTATTATCAACATATAT
The DNA here is from genome assembly GCF_054371585.1 of Giraffa tippelskirchi. Lineage (NCBI taxonomy): Eukaryota > Metazoa > Chordata > Mammalia > Artiodactyla > Giraffidae > Giraffa > Giraffa tippelskirchi. The sequence continues at coordinate 137,948,794 of NC_137281.1, read as the reverse complement.
TTTACAAGACACTCCTTAAGTATTAAAATAAACTGGTGTAAAAAGCCAATAAGATCAGCAATCTTATGGTTACCTTTCAGTCATTAAAAATAATTCTCTATGTCTTAATTCTCCTCATCTAGAAGATTCACTTTACAAAGACAATGGGATAGCTGAAGGAAGTACGTACAGCCTTTGATATGAAAGCCACTCAGTTTATTTGTGGATGAATTTATTAGTGAAAATATTTCAACATTAACTACATGAGCTAATTTTGGACTAAAATTTATTAGCATTTGCTGAGATTTCTTCTTCGAGTGGGTTGTTTTCTTGTCAAGTGTTTATGAATTCATTTCTGTTTGAGATTCACATACTACCCTTCATCTGAAAAACAGCAAATGGATTGAAATGTGGCAGGCTTCCTTCTGAAACTTTATTCCTTTATAAAATAAAACATTATTTTATAGACACAATTATAACATTTTATGCAATTTATATACCATGTGTTATTAAGGCAATTTCTAAAATGGCTATTAACGATCCTCGTGTCCTATATCCGTATCTTTGTGTAATCTCCTCCTTCTGAGTGTGGGCAGGACCTAAGGACTTACTTCTTAAATGGAATACAGTGAAAATGACAGAATTTCACTTCTGAGATAAGGTTACAAGAGATATAAGCTACCACCCTGTGAGCTGCCCTGTCAAGAGGCCTGTGTGGAAAGGAACTGATTCCTGCCAACAGCCATGTGAGTGAACTTGGAAATGGATCCTCCACCAGTCAAGCCTTGATACCACTGTAGCTTGACTGACATTTTAATTTCAGGTTTTTGAAAGATCCTGAACCAGAAGATCCAGCTAAAGCCATGGCCAGATTCCTGGCCAAGAGATTAAGTTTTTAAACCACTTAGTCTTAGGGTAATCTGTCATGCAGCAATAGATAATACAGAGGTCTACTCTCCCTACCAGACTGAGTATCTGGCCTTCAATTCAAGTGGTACTTTTTCTGCCCCCAGAAAGATGTACAAAGTCTGAGACACAGAGTAGGCATCCAAGATGTAGGACAGAACTGAATCTTAATCACAGTTTTCTTAATATTCTGCTAATACCTCTTACAAATACTATAAAAATTAAACTCAATTTACAACAAATAAGATATTTGACAAAAGTATAATTATTAGTTTATAATATATCAAAAGTCTAAAAGCATTTCTATCAATGTTTACTAAACAGACTTCTTAAAAGATGCTTGCTCCTTGGAAGTAAAGTTATGACCAACCTAGACAGCATATTAAAAAGCAGAGACATTACTATGCCAACAAAGGTCCATCTAGTCAAGGCTATGGTTTTTCCAGTAGTCATGTATGGATGTGAGTGTTGAACTACAAAGAAAGCTGAGCACTGAAGAACTGATGCTTTTGAACTGTGGTGTTGGAGAAGACCTTGAGAGTGTCTTGAGAGTCCCTTGGACTGCAAGGAGATCCAACCAGTCCATCCTAAAGGAAATCAGTCCTGAATTTTCATCGGAAGGACTGATGCTGAAGCTGAAACTCCAATACTTTGGCCACCTGATGCGAAGAACTGACTCACTGGAAAAGACCCTGATGCTGCGAAAGACTGAAGGCGAGAGGAAAAGAGGATGACAAGGATGAGATAGTTGGATGGCAACACCAACTCAATGGACATGAGTTTGAGTAAGCTCTGGGAGCCGGTGATGGACAGGGAGGCCTGGCGTGCTGCAGTCCATGGGGTCGCAGAGTTGGACACGACTAAACAACTGAACTGAACTGAAACAGACCTTCCGCTTCTAACCGTGAAAGAATAACTGATACTAGATTTGCCTTCACATATAAACAACTGGAAAACTAAAAGAAAAAGAAAAAAATTTAGGAATACAGTTTTCAGACATTGGGCAAAGGTCAGACCAGACTGCAATGCCTGAGAGAAGGTCAACAACCAAATGTAAGCCCTATGTTCACTGCAGGTTTCTAAACTTTATTGAACACCAGGACAAAAATGGATAATTCAAGCAAAGCACAGCTATCTTCTTGAGGTGAAAAGATAAGAGACAAAAAAAGTTTAGAGTATAATCAATTAACAATGTTTTAATAGTTTCAGGTGCAAAACAGAGTGACTCAGTCATACATAAAATAAAAAGTTAAAAAAAAAACACAAAAAACAGTATGATAACCAGCATAAAAACAGACACCAATGGGATAGAATAGAGTGTCCAGAAATAAACCCAGAAATACACGGTCAACTCATTTTTTTAAAACTTAACTTTGGTTAAAAAATATATTATATTAAAACATTATCTTATTTTAAAATAAATAAAATTAAAATTAAAAAAGTTAAGGGAATGTAAGGTGGCTGGAATCTGTGAGACAGTGTACCAAAGTGAAGACAGCTACCCAGAGAAAAGACTCCAGAAATGTGCAGAGGTGATCCTTTGAGTCTCCAGCTAGATACTAAGTTCTGCATGCATAGTACAACCTCATGAGACTTGCAAAGAATACCAAGGAAAGAAAAATTAAATATAGCTGAAAGCTGTACACCTTTCAGAGATTTTACAAAGGGGAGACATATGAGTTCCAATCAAACAGAATGAAAATATCACAGAAAACCTGGGGTATTCAGTAGAAAGCCAAGAAATAAAACAGCTTATAATTTAGGGTTAAGCAAGTCTTAGAGCAAAGTTCAGAAAATGTTTTCTATAAAGGGCAAGACAGTAAATATCTCAGACTATGTGGGACACATACAGTCTCTACCACATATTCTTAGCTTTTATTCTCGTTTCTTTACAACTGTTTAAAAATGTAAAGTCCATTCTTAGCTCAAGGGCTGTAGCCCAGATCTGCTCATGAGACAAGTCTAATGACTCCAGCCACAGAATAAAGGCTATGCTAACAAGATTCACAACAAAACTTAAAACAAGCTGTAAAAGCAAGCTCAAAGTGATCCAAAAGGAAATAAATGCCTATCAAAATAGAACTCAATGTTCTTTAAAGAAAGATAACAAAATACAGACACTTAATGACATAAAGTTCACACTGTCCAGCAACTAACCAAAAATTACAAAGAACATGGAGAAAGATCACCTGAAATGCAGGTATTCAAAAGGCTGTTAAAGGCTAAGGGGTGACTAGAAAAAAGAGCAAACACTCCAGCACTTCAAGCCCCAAACCAAAAATAAGGCAGCAGTAATTCACTACCTTGGCAATTTTAAGTTTCTGCAATAACAAGACAGACAAAAAAATTTCTACCCTTGAGGATAATATTCTGCTGCTGCTGCTGCTAAGTCGCTTCAGTCGTGTCCGACTCTGTGCGACCCCATAGATGGCAGCCCACCAGGCTCCGCCGTCCCCAGGATTCTCCAGGCAAGAACACTGGAGTGGGTTGCCATTTCCTTCTCCACTGCATGAAAGGGAAAAGTGAAAGTGAAGTCGCTCAGTCGTGTCCGACTCTTAGCGACCCCATGGACTATAGCCTACCAGGCTCCTCCGTCCATGGGATTTCCCAGGCAAGAGCACTGGAGTGGGGTGCCATTGCCTTCTCCGGATAATATTCTAGTGGATTCTAATTGCAAGAGCAGTAATGTCACTAAAACAAGCCCTCCAAAAAGCCTCTTCTTGCAGCAATTAACATTCTGATTAATTCAGTAAAAACTGAATATAAAAAATAATCACCAAATTAATTTCTTAAAAATAGTGTAACCATTCCATTAGAAGGAACAACAACAACAGAATGTAGTACTATTACAACACTATCAAATTAACTTTTCTTATACTCAGTGTATCTGGAGAAGGAAATAGCAACCCACTCCAGTATTCTTGTCTAGAGAATCCCATGGACAGAGGAGTCTGGCGGGCTACAGTCCACAGGGTCGCAAAGAGTCGGACAACAGTCCACAGGGTCGCAAAGAGTCGGACAACGACCGAAGCAACTTAGCACACACGCATATTCAAAATATAAGAAAATGACCACAATAGCTACTTCTTTTAGCATCTGACTATGTGAAAGTTTCCAAGAGTTACATTCAAGTGGCTTTACTAAGGTTAAGGCCAAAAGATGAATCTGTGACAACGTGCTACAGAATCAAATCTCTAGGAGCCTGGCGTGTTCTGCCATGAACCATGTTCATTAGAGGATTTTCTTCTAAACTTAAAAATAATTCAGTACTTATTAACTAGTATAAAATATGTATACCCTATGCAAAGGGCAATATGGCATAATATGTCAAATATTTGCATAAACATGTCCTTTGATGAGAAATTCCACTAGCAGAAATTTACACTAAGATGCACTTTAACATGTGAACAAAACACAGTAGAAGGGTATTCATTAAAACATTGTTTGCAACAATTTTAAACTGGAAAAAACATAATTGCTCACCAATAGAAACATGGTTGAAGAAATTATGAATTACTTTTCCAGAAGTGTATATTTTTTTCTATGAGGCCAACAAGTAGGAAAATGTGGCCCACAACCAAGAAGAAAATCAGTCAATTTAAAACAGACCCAGAAGACAAAGGGATGATAAGAGCAGATAAGGATCCTAAAACAATTACTAAAAATATATGCTAGGATTTAAATTTTAGAAAATGAATACATTGATAAAAGAAATAAGAACTAACAAAAAGGCAACATCTATAATTTTTTAAAAAATCTAGAATTTTAAAAAATTCTCTCATAATGATTAAGAGCATATTAGATACTGCAGAGGAAAAGTTAAGTGAATTTGAAGACAAACAGAAGATATTTTCATCACAAGAAAAATATTGTAACTATATATGGTGACAGATGTTAACCAGATTTCATACAGTAATCATTTCACAATGTATACATGTATCAAATCATAATGTTGTATACCTGAAACTAATATAACATTATATGCCAATTTTTTAAAATATTACTCTAAGAGAAAATTATACAGAAAGAAAAAAATTGGAAAGTTTGATTTAAAAAAAAGTAAAATTTTAAAGCAGCCATTGTTTACAGCACTTATCTTCAGATACTACAGTGTTTGACAGCTTTCAGCACAGTCATGTCACCTTAAACTATCATCATGAACTAAAACCTGTTCAGGTGCTAAAACTTTAAAGTCACTCATCCTCATTAGCAAGAAAACAATTTACATTAATGGCTTTGGGGCCAGTTGGAAATGTACAGGCATTCCCCCCATTTTGGCATTCAGTTTGAAAAAGGACTTCTCAAAACAAAACCTACCGTGAAACTTGAAGTAACATGTTAAAAACTAGCTTAGTCACGGGCATACACAGAATTTCCAATGTATTTTTAAATACAAATAAAACCATAATTTGGAGAAGAAGATTAGTCACACGGGGGAAATACACAGGTGCTACAAAAAGAATTTGGCTTATCAGAAAAACATACAAGCTAGTGGGCAACAGAATAATGTCTTTAAAAAGTGCTGAAATAAAAAGAAACAGCAAAATTACCCTTTGCTATCCACTGACAATACCTTCAAACACAAGAGCAGGTTTCTGTAATCTTTCATTTAACTTGGGTAAATACCTAGGATTGAGATTGCTGGGTCATATGAAAAATGTGCATTTATAAGAAAATGCCAAATTGTATTCCAAAGCAACTTCTTCATCCTTAATCTACATCCTAAATTGTTACCAGCAAAAAATAAGTGTTCCTATACTCTGCAATTTCTCCAGCATTTGGTATTTTCAATTTTTTAAAGCAATTCTGATAGTTGTGTAGTGGTATCTCAATGTAGATTTCATTTGCATTCAATTTCTCTAAGCATGTAATCATCTATTCCTCTGCCTGTTTTCCATCCATATAGCTTCTTTGGTGAAATGTCATTTGAGATGTTTTGTCCATTTATATATTAGATCGTTTACATTTGAGATTTAAGAGTTCTTTATATATTCTTGATACATGTCTATAATCAGATATGTGACTTTTCAAGTGTTTACCACCAGTCTGTAACTTGTCTTTGCATTTTAACAGTGTCCTGCATCCAGCAAAATTTAATCTTTTGATTGAATATAATTTTTTAATAGACTGTGGTTTGGCTATTATGTCTAAAACTTCAATGCCAAATCCACAGTCAATATATTTTCTCCTATGTTTGCTTTAAGAAGTTTAAGGTTTCAAAGTTAAAAACAGACTTACCCAGTATTCCCACTCCTATCTAGGCATCACCTCAAGAAAAATTAAAGCTCATATTCCTACAAAAACTGATACACAAATGTTTATAGCAGCTTCATATATAAATAGACAAAAATTGGAGAGAAAATCCCATGGACTTCAACAAGTAAATGAGAACATTCATTTATCAAAACAAATGATAATGTATCAAAAACAAAGGGCTACTACTCAGCAATAAAAAGGAACAAACTATTGGCCCACTCAACAAAATGGGTGAATCTTAAAAAGACATTTTGCTAGGTGAAGGAAGCTAGAACCATAAGACACATATTGTGTGATTCATTTATCCGATATTATGGAAAAAAGAAAACTACAGGGTGAAAAACAGATCAGCTGTTGCCAAGGTCAGAACATATAAGTAAGGGCTGATTACCAAGGGGGTTCAGGGAAATTTTCTACAGTGATGAAACAACTCTAATTGGTACTGAATGATGGCACATTATCTCTGTGGTATTCAACCCCCAAACCCAAATTCCAGTCTAAAAATGGGAAAAATACCAAAAAGCCCCAAACTGAGAGACATCCAACCAAATATTAATACCTGACCCTAACATACTCTTCAAAATTATCAAGGTCGTAAAAAAAAATGAAACAACTAAGAAAACTGTCACAGATTAGAGCAGTCTAAGGAGATATGGTATCAAGGATTAGATTTTGGAAAGGAAAAGGGACACTGTGGAGAAACTGGTAAAATTCAAATACAGTGTGTAGTCTAGCAAATAATATTGCACCCTGTTAATTCATCATTTTTCGCAAACGCACTATGACTAGGTAAGATGTTAACATTAGGCTAACTGGCAAAAAGTGTATGAAAACACTCCTTTCTTTGCAAATTTTCTGTAAATCTAAAATAAAAAGTGTTTAAAAGATAAAAGCAAAATAAATACATTTTCTGGAAACATAAGCTGAAAGAACTTGTTACCAACAGATACACACTACAAGATATACTTAAAAGGATGCTTTTCAGACTGAAAGAAAATGGTAGGTGGAAACTTGAATGTAAACAATGAATAAATGTATGAATAAGTATAAATGAAATGTTTTCTAATTTTTAATCTCTTTTAAAATAAATTTGATTCCAAAATAAAATAAATTTGATTCTTTACAACTAAAATGACAAATACAGAGTTTATAACAAAGTTATAAGATGTATGTATGACAGGCAGAAAAAACAATATGGTTTTAAAGTCTACATTATACTTCAAGAAGTAGGCAAGCATTTGAAAGTCTGGTGAAATAGGTAAAAGCTTCACCCTACTTATTTAACTTATATGCAGAGTACATCATGGGAAAGGCCAGACTGGATGAAGCACAAGCTGGAATCAAGATTGCCTGGAGAAATATCAGTAACCTCAGATATCCAGATAACACCATCCTTATGGCAGAAAGTGAAGAGGAACTAAAGAGTCTCTTGATGAAAGTGAAAGAGGAGAGTGAAAAGGCTGGCTTGAAACTCAACATAAAAAAACTTAAGATCATGGCATCTGGTTCCATCACTTCATGGCAAATATATGGGGAAAAAATGGAAACAGTGAGAAACTTTATTTTCTTGGGCTCCAAAATCACTGCAGATGGTGACTGCAGCCATGAAATTAAGATACCTGCTCTTTAGAGAAAAGCTATAGCAAAGTTAGACAGCATATTAAAAAACAAAGTCATCACTTTTCCAACAAAAGTCCGTCTAGTCAAAGCTATGGTTTTTCCAGTAGTCACGAACAGATGTGAGATTTGGACCATAAAGAAGGGTGAGAGCCGAAGAACTGATGCTTTCGAACTATGGTGCTGGAGAAGACTTGAGAGTCTCTTGGACTGCAAGGACATCAAATCAGTTAACCCTAAAGGAAATCAACCCTGAATATTCATTGGGAGGACAGATGGCTGAAGCTGAAGCTCCAATACTTTGGCACCTGGTGCAAAGAGCTGATTCACTGGAAAAGACCTTGATGCTGGGAAAGACTGAGGGCAGGAGGAGAAGGGGCAACAGAGGATGAGATGGTTGGATGGCATCATTGACTCAATGGACATGAGCTTGAGCCAAGTCCAGGAGGTAGTGAAGGACAGGGCAGCCTGAAGTGCTGCAGTCCATGGGGTAGCAAAGAGTCAGACACAACTGAATGACTAAACAACAAAAAAGCTTCACAATGTAAACTCTTATCAATAAAATATAAAACAGATAAACAATACAAGAAAAAAACTGATGAAACTAAAAACTAGTTCCTTGAAAATATCAATAAAATTAATAATATTCTATATGAACTAATCTAGGAAAAAAAGAAGACATAAGTTGCCAATATAAGGGAGGAAAAAGGAAGCATCATTACAGATCCTACAAAAGGATAATAACAAAATATTATGAACAACTTTGGGTCAATGTATATGAAATCAGACCTGAAATGGATAAATTTCTTAAAATAAACAACTGCCAGTGCCAACTGCTATTCAAGAAAGAACAGATAACCTGAATAAGCATATAGCCTTATATCTATTAAAGATAATGAATGTATATTAGTAACCTTCCCAGAAATAAAACTCTAGACCCACATGGCTCTATGTGTGAATTCCACCAAATACTTATAGAAGACACCACAGCCACTTTATCAATGAATCAAACTTCAAAAAAAATCCCAGTGTCTAATCAACAGGTAACAGTTTCATATAAATGGAATATTATTCTGCAGTAAACAGGAACTAGCTTCCCTGGTAGCTCAGATGCAAAAGAACCGCCTGCAATGCAGGAGACCTAGGTTCAATCCCTGGGTTGAGAATATTCCCTGGAGAAGGGAATCGCCACTCACTCAGTATTCTTGCCTGGAGAATCCCCATGGACAGAGGAGCCTGACAGGCTATAGCCTATTGGATCACAAACAGTTGGACATGACTGAGCAACTAACAAATGGAACTACTGATTTACATAACAACATGGATGAATCTCAAAAATAAGCCTGGTGAAAGATGCTAGGGACAAAAACACACATTTATGAAGTTCTACAACAGAGAAACTAACATAGAGTGACTAAAATCAGATGACTGATTGCCAGGGAGAATGCATACAACTGATTAAAAGGGGGAATGACAGTTTTATGAAGGTACAGATTTAAGAAAAGTCATCTAAGTGTACACTTACTATATGTACATTTTGCTGATGTAGGTAATGCCTCAATAGAGTTGAAAAATCTATTAGAAAAATTTTAACAGAAAATTTAAACTGTCTCTATTCTGTGAATATAACTGAAAATGTCAATAACTGAAGAATGCTAATGCATTAAATGGTTAAATTATGTGCTTGCATTTTGAGTTTCTATGAGATTTTTTTCTTTGTACATACTTACTTTCAATGAAAAAAATCAAAAGTAATTATTCTATAGATACGATCAACTTCAATCCAATTGTTAATGTGAAAATTTTATTTTTTACACATTTCAAAGACAATGAGAATCAGCTAAAGTAACTATAAAAATAATTAACAAACTATAATGAAACTTTTCTGAATCTTCCTAGGAACCTAACTTCTTCTCATTCCTAAAGAAAGGATCATAAATATTCCAATAATAATGATTCCTTAGATTACAATAAATGTATACTCTAGTTTAGAGAGCTATCATGTTTAGAATGATCTTTTAAGTAACTGGAAAGAGTAAAAGACAAATCATTGTTACAGAGTGCTTCTTAAAGTAAGTCAATGTAATAGAATAAACCTAAAATTTCAACAGAAAAATAAAATCATTTTCAACAAATTTAAAGAATGACTACTATAATGTAACAAAGGTTAAGCTTAACTGTTATATTTTAAAGGCATCAGGTTGATGAAAGGAAATCAAAAGAAACTTTTAGAGAAAAGCTAATTATCAATTATAAAGTACAAATATTTAAAAAGTCCTATTATATATAATCCAAGTCAATTCTAGATTAATACAAGTCCACAACTATTTATTTAAATATCTTCTCAACTGATCTTAATTCATTTTCAAATTAAGTAGTTAAAGATTTTACCTAAAATCTTTCTTACTGTCTACTGCTACTGCTACTGCTAAGTCGCTTCAGTTGTGTCCGACTCTGTGCGACCCCATAGATGGCAGCCCACCAAGCTCCGCCATCCCTGGGATTCTCCAGGCAAGAATACTGGAGTGGGTTGCCATTTCCTTCTCCAATGCATGAAAGGGAAAAGTGAAAGTGAAGTCGCTCAGTCGTGTCCGACTCTCAGTGACCCCATGGACTGTAGCCTACCAGGCTCCTCCGTACTCTCCATATATGTAAAAAGAGCAGTAATAACATTTTGTTTAATAATGTAAGGAAGAAGTAGAAAAAAGCAAGTAAAAATTGAATCATAAATTAAAATGGTCCTTTAATGATAGCCGAAATCTAAATAACTAAACTGATAAGTGGAATGAAGGGAGAAGAGGAGGAGAGGAAGGGAAGACAGAAAGGGAGAGAAGGGAAAAAGCATGGAAGGGAAACAGAGGGAGTGACAGGAAAGGAAAGAAAAGGAAATTTTCATATAGCAATTACCAAGATTACAAAATTCAATTTTTATTCATTACTTACAGAGTTATCTAGCATGCTTTCACAGTACACTTATCAGTAAGGTCACAGTATATGCACACATGAATTTAAAATGCAAGGCACCCTGAATACATGAGCACAAAGTACTCTATTAATTCACTAAAACCAGCTAATATCTTAGAAATTAACCTTCCTAGTTATGAAGTGCAAACACATAATCACATTTATATGGTTTCTATCAGGAGCATGTCACTCACCTTAATTCAACACAGGTTGTGTTTACTGATGCAACTAATTTATACTATTCAAATAGATCCAGAAAACTGGCCTTGGCATCTGTTCCTTCGGCCCTGAACAAATCAATACTGCCAAAAAGTGGTAACACTAACAAATTCAAATAAAACATATATCTTACCATTTTATCTGGTTATCAAATGTATACGTAACGTATGTGTGCTGTGTGCTGTCACGTCAGCCGTGTTTGACTCTTTGTGACCCTATGGGGCTGTAGCCTGCCAGGTTCCTCTGCCCATGGGATTCTCCAGGCAAGAATACTGGAGTGGGTTTCCACGCCCTTCTCCAGGGGATTTTGGACATAACATATACTCATATGTCAACATGATATAGTAGAAAGAGCAACCATTTCAAATCAATCATTGGCTATAAATATATGGGCAGTTTACCGAGCTATAAGACGGTAGTAACAGTATATCCTCATTTAACTGTGAAGATCACATTAAATAATATAAGTAAAAATAAACCATGATGCTCAGAAAGAAATATACCCAAATATAATTTCAAATCAAAGACTTACATTTAAGCCAACTCTTGATAACCTGCAGAGTCCTCCACCATTACATTTAATAAGGGCCAGGAGACGTATGGCAAAAATTCCAAGTCTCATACAACACAACTGAATAAAGATGCACAATCTTTCTACAGAATTCTTTCTAAATAACAATAACAATAAAGATTCAAAAATTCAGATTCAAAAAAATTTAAAGCAGTTTCTACAGAACAACAGAGATTCAAAAGTATAATAAACATAATATGCTACTGAAACTTTTTAGTGGGATATACATTTTCATAAAACACATTTCTATCTTCATATAAAAGGCATGAAGCCCTTTAAAGGTCAATCGTTACTACTGCATTATAAAAAATAATATACTGATATTGGCAAGCATTCATTAATACATGAGCCAGATGGGTGACAGAGAGACAATTTATATCCAAAAGTAAGAGAAGGTTAGATAAATTATGGTACAATGATTGGTGAGATGTTACGCCTTGGGTTAAAATGTCAAGTATGACGAGAAATATACATAATGCTAGGTGAAAATGCAGGATGCAGAGGGATTTGATGATGTTGATGGATAGCATCATACCTTGGAAAGCATACATTGTAAGGTCAGACAGCTCTGGGTTTATATCCTAAGAATACCCATATAGAACTGGGCCAGAAAAGAACCAGGCAAGGTATCTTACTCTCTCTGAGCCTGGATTTTTTATTCTTAAAATGACTGTAATAATGCCTATCATATGGGTCTATTATTCTAAGAATAATGAAGATAACAGCTACATTCATACAGTTCTTCCTGAATGTATTTTTTCTCATTACTTCACAATTATAATACCATTTAATCTTCTCAACAACCTTTCAAGTACTATTATCCCCATTTTACAGTGGAGGAAATTAAGGCACATTGAGAATAAATAACGTTCCCAAAGTCATAAAGTCAATAAATGGCAGAACCAAAATCAATGATAGCTATTTTTTTATTATTATTGTTATTAAGAAACTGCTCACTTCCAAGAATTGCAAAGGGAAGCTAGAGGATCTCCTTTATATGTACTTTTTTAATCCCAGTGATGGGCAACTTTATCACTAGGATATGTCAAATAGAATTCAATCCAGAGATTTAAAGGCCCCAAGCTTTTTCCTCCCAAATAGCACACTATCAGGAAAACCAGATAAAACTCCAGCATAGCCAATTTTTTAATATATATATTGAAAGTACAATGAAGTAACTTTTAGTTCCAGACCAAGATAGAAAACATGCACTTCTCCCCATCCCTCCCACTAAGAACAGCTAAAAACCCTGGCCACTATATTAAAAAATATAAGATAACTGTTTAAGGCTTGGAAACCAAAGGCAGCCCTGCAAGGATCTAGGGACTAAAGGAACAACACAGCAGTAAGTTCTCTTGAGTTTTCTTTTTGCCTCATAAATCCCAGAAGGAAGAAAGAGCATAAAAAAGAGCAAAAACATGGGTAAATATAATAGACTTAACCTCTATTCTTGAGTTTTCTACACTATGTTTGACAAGTGAAGCAGAAAGTGTAACTGTTGTGGTTTTAAATATATGTAGAGGAGATATTTTAAGACCATCATATTATAAATGAGAGGAGGGCAAAAGGAACTTTAGAGGCAAAGTTTCTACACTTCATATTAGTAAAACTTCAATAACAGTAGATTGTAACAAGTGACATATATTTTTAATGCAATACTTAAAGTGTGAGACTGAAAGTTGCTCAGTCGTGTCCGACTCTTTGCAACCCCATGGACTATACAGTCCATGGAATTCTCCAGGCCAGAATACTGGAGTGGGTAGCCTTTCCCTTCTCCAGGGGATCTTCCCAACCCAGGTCTCCCGCATTGTGGGCAGATTCTTTACCAGCTGAGCCACAAGGGAAGCCCAAGAATACTGGAGTGGGTAGCCTATTTCTTCTCCAGCGGATCTTTCCAACCCAGGAATCGAACTGGGGTCTCCTGCATTGCAGGCGGATTCTTTACCAACTGAGCTATCAGGGAAGCCTTAAAGCTACTACTAAAATATCTATACAAGGAGATACACTCAATAATATTTAGCAATGTAATAACTGGAGAATTAATAGAGAGTTTTAGAGTCACTAAGAACAATTTTTGCCTATTTCCTCAACTTTCTAGCTGTGTGACTATGGCCAAAATTTTACCTCTTTGTAAATTAGTTAATAACATTCATTATGGACCAATTAAAATTAAAATATAATAATTATAATTATAGCTATTATTATTATATTTTGGTTAAGTCAGACTATTAACTCTATTTACTTTTGCTAGTTTAAATTAATGCTTAAAGTAGTCTTGAACTAAGATATGTATATAAGTGCTAGTTATGGTGGCTAGCATGTAGTATGGGTTTGATAAATAAAAGCTACAACTAATTATTAGTACAATAAATAAAGGAGTTACCAGCCTTTCCTTAATTCCATTGACTTTGCACCATAAAATTTTAACGCCTCCTTGACATCAGTCTTGGCAATGATTTTTTTTAATTTGACACCAAATGAAAAAAAGGCAATGAAAGCAAAAATAATCAAGTGAGACTACACTCAACTAAAAAACGTCTGCATAGCAAAGGAAACCATCAACAAAATAAAAAGGCAACCTATAAAATATTTGGAAGCCATATATACATAAGGGGTTAACATCCAATATATATTAAGAACTCATACAACTCAATAGAAAAAATAAACAATCCATTTTAAAAACAGACATAGGATCTAAACAGACATTTCTCCAAAGACAATATACAAATGGCCAACAGATAAAGGAAGAGGTGCTCAACACCACTAATCAGCAAATGCAAATCAAAACCACAAAATACCACCTTACATGTTTTTACCAAAAAGACAAGAAATAACAAGTGTTTGTGAGGATGTTGAGAAAAAGGAACCCTCGGGTACTGTTTAGGAGTATAAATTGGTGCAGCCACTATGGAAAATAGTATGGCAGTTCCTCAAAAAATATACATACATTCACACATATATTCACTCATACACACACACAACAGATTTTATACACATACACACACACACACGTATACAAACACACACATACAATGGAATCATATACAATCATAAAAAAGAAAATCTTGCCATCTGCAGCAATATGGATGAATTGAGGGCATTATGCAAAGTAAAATAAGGCAGACAAACACAAATACTGTAGTATCTCACTCACATGCAGAATCTTAAAAAAAAAAAACAACCCAAACTCATAGATATAGAGAATAGATTGATGGTTGCTAGAGGCTGCAAATGTGGGAAGTAGGCAAGTTGAATGAAAAGGGTCAAACAAATACGAACTTCCAGTTGTAAGATAAAAAATCCAAGGGAAAAAAAAATCTTATAATAAAATATTCTTGATTTTTTAAGTGAAGATAAAGTATTTTAATGTTTTATATTTCTGTAGTGCTATATAATTATTTCAATTTATTCCTCAAAAAAAAAAACCCTCTAATTATGATTTGAAATCCCTTTACAGATGAGAAACTGTAGCTCACAGCTATTAAGTAATTTGCTTAAAGCATTTACAAAGCTAGTATAAGCTAAGGTCAGAGTCAAGGTCTTTTATCTATAAAAGTAATGCCTTTATCACAACACTATGCTCCCAATCAATCACAGAAACATATTCAAGGTCACATAATTAGTAACTAGAAGACACAGGGGTCAAAATCAAGTAAGTTAAGCTCTTGTGCCTAAGAGTGTATTATGCTGTTGATACAAATGATTATAATATAAACAGACAGATGTTCAAGCTCATTAATAAGATATATTAAAACACATCATATTACACACATTAGATACACCAAATTAGCAAACATTTACATTAAAGACAGTAAAGTCTTTCTAGGTCTGGAATTCCACACTATCCAATAAAACCAAGTCATAAATTAGGCAACATTATTAGAGAGATTATCACATTTTCAGCTCAGGCATCTAAACCTTTGTCTATCCAAAGCTATTAAATTAAATGTCAAACAATTATTTTGGTGTCACACAAGCCATTTAAAAGTGAGGGCCCAAGTATTAATACACAAACAATTTTTTAGAATAATCTTTATGTAAAAGAGTGAATAAATCTTAAACATTTGCTGTTTAGGCTCCAAAATAATCTTTTCTCAACCTATTTTAGAGAAAATGGCTAACCTAATGTTTTCTAACTTTTTTTTTCATATTTGCCAATCCAAAATTTTTAGAGACATATGAAATATCATTAATTAGAAAAAATTTACCAGAAAAAGAATCTACTAAGTTATAAATACTTCATTTAACAATGGCATAACAACCTAGCAATATAAAAGACTATTAATGTTCTAAAGACAAAAATTATTTATGCTCCCTCATCAGTTTTACCAGCTCTTCCAACCACGCCCTATAGCCAACAAAATATAATTTAATAAGTAGTTTACAAATGTCACTGTTTGAAATATTTACCCAAAAAGTTTCATATTTCCCAATATCATAAAATTTCACCAGTATAATCAAAGTAGAGCCACAACCTTCTCAATTTCTTAATCATTTATGCTACTGCCCTTCAACCTCCTTTATGTTTAAATCCTCTTACACACCCCACCCTCTACACCAGTGATTAAATCTCAATAGTGCTTTAATATTTATTCCTTCTCCTCAGTATAATATATTCTGCACAAGACAGAATACCTAAACACAGCAGTAACTTAAACAACTTTGAGATTTATTTTTCTTTTGTAAAAGCTGTCTAGAGACAGGTGATGTAGAGATGGTGGTTGCAAGTATCCTCAGGGACCAAAGTTCCTAACTTCTCCACCACTCTAAGGTCCCGGGCTTCCATCACCAAGATCACCTCATGGCCCAAAATGTTTACTAAAGCTCCAGATACCATGCCTTCAATACAGGTCAAAAAGAAGAAGAGAAACTGAATGGCAAAATGGGGTCTCTTACAGTTGAGTCAGTGCCTTTTCTAAGCACACACATAATGCTTCTGTTTTTACCTCTTTTGCCAGAACTTAGTCACATAGCTGGGAAATAGTCTTTTATTCTAGGCATCAATGTGCCTAGCTAAAAACAAAACGTCAGGATTCTGTGACTAAAGAAGAAGGGTAAAATTTAGAATTGACTAGAATATGAGATTTAGGATTAAGTAGAATATGAGGAGCCTGTATCATGACTCGCTTTCTGTTTTTCAAAACTTCTAATAATCCTTCATATTGGGAAAAGTTTGATATCGTGTCTTTAGTGGCTGATGTAAAAGCTTTTCCCAATAAATGCGTTTACTTTCTTGGCCAGCTGTGGGCAGTGGCCAATCCCAAACTGTATCACAACAGGTACACCAAGACTGCAATTCTGAAATCTCTGTTGTTGCTGTTCAGTCACTCAGTCATGTCTGACTCTTTGCGACACCATGGACTGCAGCACATCAGGCTTCCCTATCCTTCACCACCTCCCAGAGCTTGCTCAAACTCATGTCCATTAGGTGATGCCATCAAACCATCTCATCCTCTGTCGTCCTCTTCTCCTCCTGCCTTCAATCTTTCCCAGCATCAGGGTCTTTTTTAAAGAGTCAGTTCTTCGCATCAGGTGGCCAAAGTACTGGAGCTTCAGCTTAAGCATCAGTCCTTCCAATGAATATTGAATATGAATATTGAATAATGAATATGAATATACTAGATGGACCTATGTTGGCAAAGTAATGTCTCTGTTTTTTAATACGCTGTCTAGGTTAAGGTATGTCTAGTAAAAGCTATGGTTTTTCCAGTGGTCATGTATGGATGTGAGAGTTGGATCATAAAGAAAGCTGACGGCCAAAGAATTGATGCTTTTGAACTGTGGTGTTGGAGAAGACTCTTGAGAGTCCCTTGGACTGCAAGGAGATCCAACCAATCAATCCTAAAAGAAATCAGTCCTGAATATTCATTGGAAGGACTGATGCTGAAGCTGAAGCTCCAGTACTTTGGCCACCTGATGCAAAGAGTTGACTCACTGGAAAAGACCCTGATGCTGGGAAAGATTGAAGGCAGGAGGAGAAGGGGATGACAGAGGATGAGATGGTTGGATGGCATCACCGACTCAATGCACATGAATTTGAGCAAGCTCCGGGAGTTGGTTGGTGATGGACAGGGAGGCCTGGCGTGCTACAGTCCATGGGGTCACAAAGAGTTGGACAAGATTGAGTGACTGAACTGAACTGAGGTTTGTCATAGCTTTCCTTCTAGGAAGCAAGTGTCTTTTAATTTCATGGCTGCAGTCACCACCTGCAGTGATTTTGGAACCCAAGTATATAAAGTCTGTCATTGTTTCCATTTTTCCCCATCTATTTGCCAAGTGATGGGACCGGATGCCATGATCTTAATTTTTTGAATGTTGAGTTTTAATCCAGCTTTTTCACTCTCCTCTTTCTCCTTCATCAAGAGGCTGTTTAGATCCTCTTTGCTTTCTGCTATGAAGGTGTGGTCATCCACATATCTGAGGTTATTGATATTTCTTCCGGCAATCTTGATTCCAGCTTGTGCTTCATCCAGCCCAGCACTGGATAGGATTTTTTCATCTGCCCCATCTGTGCACCAGTTGGGATAGAAAAGTTGATTTGTTCTGTACAAGTGACCTAACAGAATGCTGGAATTCATTGTTGTCCTAACCAATTAGCAATGGAGTTCCAGTGTGGTCTCTTTAATTACAAATCCTGGATCTATGCTTACTCCACAGATATATCTGCTGCATCATATTAATTTCCTTATGTGCTGCTGCTGCTGCTGCTAAGTCGCTTCAGTCGTGTCCGACTCTGTGTGACCGCATAGACAGCAGCCCGTCAGTCTCCCCCATCCCTTGGATTCTCCAGGCAAGAACACTGGAGTGGGTTGCCATTTCCTTCTTCAGTGCACGCAAGTGAAAAGTGAAAGGGAAGTCGCTCAGTCGTGTCCGACTCCTAATGACCCCATGGACTGCAGGCCACCAGGCTCCTCCATCCATGGGCTTTTCCAGGCAAGAGTACTGGAGTGGGGTGCCATTTCCTTCTCCTTATGTGCATGCATGCTAAAGAGCTTCAGTCACGTCTGTCTCTGTGCAACCCCTATGGACCATAGCTGGCCAGGCTCCTCTATCCAAGGGATTCTCCAGAGAAGAATATTGGAGTGGGTTGCCATGCCCTCCTCCAGGGGATCTTCCTAACCCAGGATTCAAACCCGAGTCTCATGCCTCCTACACTGGCAGGCAGGTTCTTTAGCATTCGCGCCACCCAGGAAGCCCCCATCTCCTTATAGTACCATCATTCACTGAATATTACTAAGTCCCAGTGTGAAGTGCTTTATTTACTTTACCATTCAGGCCTCATAACAGCCTTCTTATGTTATTTCAGTCCTCATTTTTATATACATGTACTAGTATACATGTATTGAGTGCTTATTACATTTCAGGTAGGTTTAAAAAACTCAAAGTGTTTACAGATAAGCACTATTCTTATCTCTAATTTACAGATAAGAAAGAGGAGGCAGAAAGTTAGAAACATGTCTGAAGTCACCCAGCTTATAAGCAGCACAACCAGGATTCAAATCCCCACAAACTAGCTCCCGAGTTCACACATTTAAACTAGTAAACTATACTAATATAGTTAGTATATTAACCATATACTTATGGCTAAGTATACTTAACCATCAGCAGAGGTTAAGTAATTCACCTAAGGTCACAAAACCAGGAGGACCAGAGATTCATAGTTAGATCTATTTCACTACAGAGTCCCTGTTCTCAACTCCAAACGAATTAAAACAATATGGCTTGGCTGACCACAACCATTATTGTTGAGGGATTATTACACTTTAGTAGCAAAGTGACAAGGGAACATGCAACCAAAATAACAAACCGAATCCATGAATTTCAGTGGTAAGCCATCTCAGGGGAAGAAATGCAATGCATTCATGTGGCCTAGGTCACTCTATGGTAAGACCCATCGCTTTTAGTAATAACAGACCAAAATCTAAAGCCGGTTTGGCAGATGGATCTAGTGACTGTCACATACCAGCTTAAATTTTCTCACAAGTAAATAGCATTAGTGTCTAAAAGATTCTGAATAATTAGATGTCTGCACTTTGTATCTGCTATCAAAAAAATTAAAGAGTAAACCGTCTATTGCTATACCAAACTCAATAGCTGTAACTAAAAACAGTGATTTTAAAGATAATAGAAATCAGTTTTTAAGAAATAACAAAAGTAACAAAAATTTGGACATTTTGCTACCATCTGTTAGAATTAGTGCCTTTATAGTTCTCTCACCTATAATTATAATCCTAAGCCTCATCCCTTGAGAGACATGTAAATTAGGGCTATAAATTTCTCTAGGATTTTTTTTAAAAGATTTACTTATATGTAATTCTGATGCTAGAGACAAAAATACCTTCCTTAAGCCTCAGCATAGGACATTCAAATCACAATGCTACTACTGACTCATTTTCAAACATTCCCCTAAGAATTTCAAGTCTCTCTTCTTAGGACACAACAGACACAAAATGACTACTAGATAGGGTACCTTGTACCTAGTATAGTAACTGAAACGTTAATGATAAAGAATGAAGTTCACATTGCCAACTGAATCAACCATAACCATGAGAGTTGTTAACTCTTTCATGAACATCTCAGATCCTTAAAACAAACAAAAACAACAACAAAATTTGTATTGTTCTTCACCAAACACATCCTTTACTTTCTTAATTCCAAACTTAATGAGACATTCTCAATTAAATTCTACTACCACTTACCAATGCTTTTAAACTAACTGAAAGAATTTCAAAGAAATAATTAGTACTAAATGTATACTTTTTCACTGTATCTCGATAGGTGGAATATAAAACAGATTTTTTATTAGTAAAAAGTTTCTATATTAAGTAAGAGTTATGTTAAGGTTACTGCTTTTGTTTTTTTCTTTTAGCTATATTGAATCATGTTTAAAAGAAAAGAAGTACCATAAAACAGTCAGTGCTCTTCAGTGAGGCAAAGCAGTATCAAAAAGTATCAGCTATCATAAATCATTAGGGTTACACCAACTTTAATTTAATGCATCAGTTGACTGATAACTAATATTAGAAGAAAAGCAGCCAAAGCAGATTTTATTTACAGCTACGTGTAGAAGAAATGTTGTTACTAAGATAAATTTAATTTAGGCAGCACTTTTAAAAATGAATTTTTACACATAATAGTATTTGAAAACAATTTGAGCAGGATATATCACTCACTAAGAATATCATTCTCCAATTTAAAAGTGTTAAGAAATCTCTACTTTCACCCATGAGGGAGTAATAGAATCCAGAATTAACTTCCATATGTAAGCAACTGGGGCCTCCCTGGTGGCTCAGATGGTAAAGAATCTGCCTGCAATGCAGGAGACCTGGGTTCAATCCCTGGGTCAGGAAGATCCCCTGGAGAAGGGAATGGCAACCCACTCCACTATTCTTGCCTGGAGAAGAATCCCATGGACAGAGAAGCCTGACTGGCTACCGTCCTGAACTGAGAGCAACACAAAGGCCTATTTAAAAAGGGGGGAAAAGATCTATTTAAATTTTATCTGAATATCAATTTTTCATATGCATAAAATGAGATGGTTGAACAAAAAAAACTTTTGGGCAAGAAAAATTACCAGGTAACAAAAGAGAGATAATTCCCAGGGCTTACACAGGGCCAGGAATCATCCAAGTTCTCACAAGCAAGATAACAAGTCCTCACGGAATCCTTGGGATATTCAGTAAAGACCCAAGAAGAGAGGTTAGTAATGAGGCTAGAAAAGCTAAGAGTAAAGATAACCTGCCCTCCCCACCCAAAAAAAAAAAAAAAAACCTTAAAAACATTAACACACACAGAAAGGGAAGAAGGAAGGAAAGAATTTTGATGCTGCTAAGTATATTCTTGGAAAAATTCAGTCAAAACTTGTCCACATATGTGGTTCCATCTGCACTATATGCTACTTTGTCCCATGTGCCACTCAAAGAGCAGCCACCACTGCCACCACAAGAAATGAATCTGAGATGTTGGGAGGCACTGCCATGCCCAAGAATAAGGTAAAGGAGGTTAAACAGATGCAAGGGTAAGACAAACAATGAATAAAAAAAGTTGGTGTATGAAGAGTGTGAATGAAGAAGAGTATACTCAGGAAATCAAAATGTTGGGAAATGAGTGAGTAGAAGCAATGTGTTTTGATGTGTAAAGAGGCTATGCTGTAACAAAGGAAAGTTGAGAAAAATGATTTAAAGAAATACTTCAGATATTTTATTGGTTGGTCTGCCAGACTAACAGGGTAACAAAGCTGATGTAATTTTAAAATACAATGCAGATAAAGCTTTAACTCTGAAGGCATATAGCAAGCTTCCAAACCATGCTAAAATCAATGAAACTGATATATTTGATGATACTGGAGATGATGATAAAGACCATGATGATATTTAAATTGAACTCACTGCTTTACATTCCAAGTTTCCAAGGTGATATGGCTTCCTTTTCCTTCAGAAAGTTGATGAGACTTCTGTGTGGCTTAGCAATTTTATCTTGGCATCCCTTTCCTAAATGAATACAAGAACTCCTGATGCTCAAAAACTCTTAGAAGCAGTTCTTTGGTCTTCCTGATTGTTCCCTCATTAATTAGATAAAACTCTAACACATGTTAACAGATAACTTTTACAAAGTACGCTTTTATGGAACCCAAGAATGTCTGATTCCAAAGTCTCCACTATCTCTCAAGACATTTTACATAAATGTAAATAATCTCAAAAGAATCATTCCATACATCCTATTCTATAGCCTACTTTGCTTAATTTGACATTAGGTAAAGAACATCTTTTATGTTAGCCAACATATTCAATGTATGTCATTATTTTTAAGGGCTCCAATGTATTACATTCTATGTATTACCATAACTAAGTCATTTTCCCCATTAATAAGTATTTTGTTTCCAGTTTTTAAATGAGGTATCTCAAATACAATGAACAGGACACTTCATACTTTTGCACTGAAATGTCATTTACCCCCAAATTCTTCTCCACAATATAGACATTCATTTATTCAAGTTATTTTTAAGAGCCTATTATGTTCTACTCACTCTTACCAGCAATTAAAGTTCCAGGAGTGGTATTGATCCTATTTTATTCATTGCTTTATTTCCAGTGTTTAGTGGTGTGTCTGGTACACAGTAGACTTTCATGTATGTGCTGAATGGATGATCATCCTTGTTCATTCATCCTTCCTCACTTCTACAATTATCTCCTTTTTCCTAAGTTTTAACTTTGAAATTAGCTTTTTCCTTTTTTTTCACCCTACAGAGTAATGAGAATTCAGGCTCAGTACTGAGTCAAGAAAATAAATATGGAGAAAGTAGTAGTATTACAGTATTGCCTCTTGGAAACTGCTCAGCTGTGTCTAAAATTTTCAAAGTTCCTTTCCTGAACTTCAAAACATCATCCAAAGGAAACATGAATCTAACAGCTGGTTGTATGTCTTCCTTTGGTCTTTCTAACATTTCAGTTAGAAATGTTAGGAAATAGGAAAAAGAGAGTGGTATCTAAAAGGTCCAGCTGGAGCATCCAAAAAAACCTTAAAAATCAACTAAACTGGAAAATTATGACTGAATTCACAAAGGATTAGTTTTGTTTTTCCAGAAGAAAACAGCTTGAGAGAGGGGGAAATATCACTGAAACAGCAAAGCACACCAAAATGTTTTTATTCCAATCAAATTCTTGCCTTTTAAATTATTATGAAATAGATCTGTTGAGAAACCTCTAGACTTGCTTATTCTGTTTTCTTTTACCTGGAAATCCAGGTACTATAGGGATAAAATTAGAATCATTTAAGCCTGGAAAGAAACTTGAAACACATACAGAGTTCATCATTTCACCTTTTACTCACCTACACTTAAGTCAGTTTACATGTATAATAAACATATCCACAACAAAAAACTATACAACTCAAGGTGGAGGTGGAGATAGGAGATTAACTCAGAGTTAAGGTAGGAGTTTGGATAAAAGAATATAAGCCATTCTAAGGGTGTTGTTATTGGAGAAGACTGTTTTGCAGAGTGTCATGATGGATCACTCCAAAATTTATGCTTGAATGTTAAATACATATACTTGAATGGAATATGCTTGTTGATTATGGTCATGTATTTTGCCTCTTAACTGATTAGGATGACATGCAAAAATCTTAGCATGAGAAGATGCTGGTTTGGATCAGATTGTGAACATCTCTTCAGCTTCAAAAAGTGTATGCTACCAGGTTGTTCTGTTTTTATATACACATCCTATCATTCTTATTAGATTGCTAGTTCTTCAAAAACGGTAACATGGTTTTATTACTCTTTATGTCCCTAATCTCCAATTCACAGTAAGTATTCAATAAATATTCTCTTTATATCTCTTAGAACAGTAGTCCTCAACCATTTTAGCACTAGGAACCAGTTTTGTGGAAAACAGTTTTTCCACAAACA
This sequence comes from Giraffa tippelskirchi, assembly GCF_054371585.1. NCBI lineage: Eukaryota > Metazoa > Chordata > Mammalia > Artiodactyla > Giraffidae > Giraffa > Giraffa tippelskirchi. The sequence goes on along the minus strand of NC_137281.1, from coordinate 137,924,876 downwards.
TGGGTGGGGGTGGTTTCAAGATGATTCAAGTGCATTACATTTATTGTGCACTTATTTCTATTATCATCACTACACTGTGATATATGAGAATCTGAGAGAATCTAATGCTGCTGCTGATCTGACAGGAAGCAAAGCTCAGGTGGTAATGTGAACAATGGCGAGTGACTGTAAACACTGATTACACTTCACTCCTTTGCACATCTCACCTCCTGCTGTGTGGCCCAGTTCCTAACTGGTCAGGGACTGTCTGTGGCCTGCGGCCCAGGGGCTGGAATACATGATGGGTATTCAATAAACAACCACTGATACCACTGAAAACACAGATATTTATGCAGTCCATTTAAAGAGAATTTCATTACCTCAAATACCTTTAAATGTTAAAACATATATTAAAAATACACATAACCACCATTGAACAAATATTTGCACATCACTGTTCACAGCAGCATTATTCACAACTGCCAAAAGGTAGAAACAACCCAAACATTCATTGACAGATAAATGGATAAACAAAATGTGGCATATACATAAAGAAATATTAGTCTTAAAAAGACTGAAATTCTGATACGTGGGACAACATGGGTGAACCCTAAAGACACTATGCTAAGTAAAAGGAGTCAATTACAAAAGGGAAAATACTGTATAATTCAACTCACATAAGAAACCAAGAGTAGCCAAATTCAGAGACAGAATAGTAGTTAAGGGCCTGGGTGTTAGGGAGAATGTGAATTCTTTGTTTTTTTGCTTTTCATTATTTTGATATTTTTTACTAAGATTTAGTTGTACAATATTATGTAAGTTTCAGGTGCGTAACATAGTGATACATTTTTTTAAAGTTATATAATTCATTTACAGTTATTATAAAACATCAGTTATATTCCCCGTGCTATTCAATATATCCTTATAGCTTATTTATTTTATACATAGTAGGTTGTACCTCTTAATCCCCTAGACCCTATATTGTTCCTCCCCCACACCATCCTTCTCCCACTAGTAACTACTAGTTTGCTCTCTGTATCTGTGAGTCTGTTTCTTTTTGTTATATTCACTAATTCGTTTTATTTTTTAGATTCCAAATATAAGTGATAAAATTCAGTATTTGTCTTTCTCTGTCTGATTTATTTCACCTACCATAATATCCTCCAACTCCATCCATGTTCTCGCAAATGGTAAAATTTCATTCTTTTTTATGGCTGAGTAGCATTCTTGTATGTGTGGGTATGTGTCTGTGAACACACCGTATCTTCTTGATCCATTCTTCTGTTGATGTACACTTAGGCTGCTTCCATATCTTGGCAATTGTAAATAATGCTGCTAAGAACATTGCCATGCACATATTGTTTTCAAATTAGTGTTTTCGATTTTTCAGATATATACCCAGGAGTGGAATTTCTGAGTCATATAGTAGTTCTATTTCTAGCTTTTTGAGAAACTGAGAAACTCCCATACTCCTTTCCACAATGGCTGCACCAATTTACACTCTCATCAACAATGTAAAAGGGTACCCTTTTCTCCACATCCTTGCCAATTATTTATTTCTGTTCTTTTTGATGACTGCCATCCTGACAGGCTTGAGGTAATGTCTCATTGAGGCTTTGACTTGCATTTCTCTGATAATTAACAATACTGGGCATTTTTTCATGTATTATCTGTTCAGATCATCTGCCCATTTTTCAACAGGGCTGTTCGTTTTTCTGATGTTGAGTTTTATGAGCTCTTTATATATTTTGGGTATCAACTCCATGTGACAGGGGCTTGAAGTCAGGAAGAATGGGGAGTTAATGTTTAATGTGCATAGTTTTACTCAGAATGATGACGAAGTTCTGGAGATGGACAGTGGCTGCACAACAATGTGAACATACTTAACACTACTGAATTATACACTTTAAATGGTTAAATGGTGAGTTTTGTTATATATATTTTACCACAATAAAAAAGAAAAGTATATGAATCATACTACTTCATAAATGACTTGTCCAAATAATATCTTATAAATGTACAATCACAGAAATCTAATTGTTCTTAACATTAAATTATTACCAGAAAAGTAGATAAATTACCCAGTATTATACAAAAGTATCTGGCTTCTTAAAAAACAAACACAATGCTGGGACTTCCCTGGTGATAGAGTGGCTAAGACTCCAAGCTCCCAATGCACTGGGCCTAGGGTTTGATTCCTGTTCAAGGAACTAGGTCCCACATGCTACAACTAAGAGATGGCATGCTTCAACTGAAGACCTCACGTGCCACAACTAGATTTCGCATGTCACAACTAAAAGATCGTGCATGCTGCAACTAAGACCCAGCGCAGCTGAATATTTTTTAAAAAATACCAAAAAACAAAAAAACTTTGAACAAATTAATGTTATTTTGATCCCAGCCATACCCATAATGATAATGCATTTAACCTAACTCTGCAAATCATTTGCTTTACAACAATACTAACAGTTGCTATAATCAACATTCCTTAACATTCACACACAAATTCACTTCCATTTTGTCAGCAGAAACTTGTCTGCACTCAATGCTTTCACAATTTAGTTTTTATTATATTTTCTTCTATTCCTTTTCCTGTAGGTAAAGACTGCATGCAGAGACTATTCTCTACTTTGTAGGATATTTTCAGGGTTGTTGCTGCTGCTGCTGCTGCTAAGTCGCTTCAGTCGTGTCCAACTCTGTGTGACCCCATAGACGGCAGCCCACCAGGCTCCCCCATCCCTGGGATTCTCCAGGCAAGAACACTGGAGTGGGTTGTCATTTCCTTCTCCAATGCATGAAAGTGAAAAGTGAAAGTAAAGTCGCTCAGTCGTGTCCGACTCTTCGTGACCCCATGGACTGTAGCCTACCAGGCTCCTCTGTCCATGGGATTTTCCAGGCAAGAGTACTGGAGTGGGTTGCCATTTCCTTCTCCATTAAGGAGCTACATATTGTCAAATAAAATGATAAACCGGGAATTCTTAAAAGTAATTAACACTCTATATGCTACATCATTTCCTAAACTTTGGGAAACATGTAAGAAAATAAGTTAAATTTTACATTCATTTGATTATATGCAAAAGCTGACACAACTGCTACAGAATACGAAAGCAATGATATTTTGCTGCTGATTTTTACAAAAGTGACTCATATTCAAGTAAATCTAACTGAAATTCATGGATTTATAACATCATTAAAAATACCATTTTCCCAGTTCATCAATTTGCAACCCTTCAATAAAATATACCATACCTACATCAATTTCTATTCTGTGATTATGTCACAGAATTTATATTGATTTAACACACAGCTGAATTCACCAATAATATCGACCTAATTCAAACTCATTTAACATGATTCATTTATGAGTCTTAATTTACCAACTAAAGTTTAATATTAAATTTTAATAACAGTTTATTAGTTCTTTCTTTGGTAATTAACAAGCCAGAAATTTTCAGTACTTAATAATTTTCCAATCTGTGTAGTTACTAAGTCAGGTCTGACTCTCTACAACCCCATGGACTGTAGCCTGCCAGGCTCCTCTGTCCATGGGATTCTCCAGACAAGAATACTGGAGTGGGTTGCCATTTCCTCCTCCAGGGGATGGAATCCACATCTTCTACATTGGCAGGCAGGTTCTTTATCAGTGAGCCACCAGTGAAGCCCCTAAACCTGAGTTTGTTTCTGTTTTGCATGTGTATTCATTTGTATTGTCTTTAAATTGTACATAAAAATATCATACAGTATCATTTTCTAGTATCTGCCCACAAAACCATTACTGTATGCTGAAGTCTCATTTCAAAATAATGTCACCTAAGATAAAAAGAACAAAAACAAAGAAAGAGGTACATTCAAGTGTTTGGACTCCCTAACTTGGTGCCCTATGTATATCCTTTCTAGAAGTAGCTATTTCAAGTGAAAATAAATCCTTCAATCCATAATTTCCCCACTTTCCCAATGAATTATATTAAGCAAAAATTAAGTAAGCTAGTATAGAGTCCTCCCATTAAAAAAAAAACAAAACTAGAGATTTACTTTTCATTATTATATTCCTATTATATATTCCTTAAAAAAAAAAATGTGAATTTGGTGTCCAAAAGATCTATTCAGTAAAGCTCACATATTTATATAGGATTTTAGCAGTTTAACATCAGATTTAGATTCAACGAAAATCTCCTAGATGATACAAGGAAATGAATTACAACCACAACTTTATAACATGGATATTAATGATCTTATGCCAAAGGAAAATAAGGCTCGGAGAGACAAAATAATTTGATCTTATAAAGATCTCACGACAAGTAACTAGTGAATTCAAGGACTGAAGTCCAGATATTACTACTGATGCTGAAAGGAACTAGAAGTAACCCTGGTGCCTGCCCAGTATGAGACGGGCACTGTGCACACATTTTCTCAATTAATTCTTACCAGTGCTTTGTAAGGCAGGCACTCTATCCATTTTGAAGATGAGGAAACAAGGTAAGAAGTGATTTGACTTAATCAAGGTTTGTACAGCTTGTCTTCATACCACTACTTGTGATCCAAAGGGGAAAAGTTCATTTGATGTGTTTTATTTTTGGTTTTGTTTTGTTTTTAATTCTACAGGGATGGGAACAATTACTGAATCTATTTTAACAAGATATCTATATCCTTTAGAGAATCCTATGTTATTAATCACTTTGGTTTCACCATCATAAGTCTACCCGGCAGATAAATGATAATAATAAATATTTTCTTCCTTTTACAAACTCTCCCCTGGCCTTTCTTATCTGCTTCTGCTCTTCCTGCTATATTACTCAAAACAATCTGGATATCTAGAGGTCTATTATTCAGGAGCAAAAGTCAATAATTATCAAATACTGGCCAGGTCATGAGGGATTCAGTTTTCAAATTTTACTATATGGAACCAAGGAGTTGTAGGAGGTATTCCTTCATAATATCAATAAATGAAAAAGTGTCAGACAGGTTTCGTTTGGAAAAGTAACCCCCACAACTCTTTCAATCATTATACCAAATTTGAGGCAAGAAAAATGTTGCAGTGTCTTAAAAGATCAAAATTTTAAAATTCATACCCTAAAATATGTAAGAAGTAGAGGCGAGGCAGGTAACAGCTTGTTGTATTTTTTAAAATGAGTTCCTCGTCTTTCCCAACCATGTATGGATGCAAATCCTATTAAAAAAAAAATCAAAAACTAAAAAGAACTCTGAATTTTCTCAGAATTCTTTAATTCTATCTTTCTTCTTGAGAAAAATATGTAGTCCTTGTTGTTGCTGGATGATAAGTGTCAATCATATCCAGTTGATTGATATTGCTGTTGCATTCAAATATGTCCTTACTGATTTTCTGTCCAATTCTGGCAGAAGTGCTGAAGTATCACCTCCTATAATAGAGGACTGATCGATTTATTTTTGCAATTCTGTTGGCTGCTGCATCACATATTTTGATGACCTGTTGTTAGGTGCACACATATTAAGGATTATTATATCTTCTTGAAGAACTGACTCTTTTATATTATATAATGCTCCTATTAGGACTTTCCTGGTGGCTCAGATAGTAAAGAATCTGCCTGCAGTGTGGGAGACCTGGGTTCAATCCCTGGGTCTGGAAGATCACCTGGAGAAGGAAAGGCTATTCACTCCATTATTCTTGCCTGGATAACTCCACTGACGGAGGAGTCTGGGGGGCTATAGTCCATGGAGCCACACAGTCAGACACAACTGAATGACTAACACTTTCACCTTTAATGCTCCTATTTATTACCCTTGAAATTCTTCCCTGCTCTGCAGTCTGCTCTGTGGAACCTAATATAGTTACTTCAGCTTTTTTTTAAATTAATGTTAGCATGGTGTATCTTTCTCCATCTCTTTATGTCTAATCTATATGTGTCTTCATATATAAAGAGTTTCTGAACACAATGTATCTTGACTTTTGATCCAATCTGACAGTCTCTGTCTTTTAGTGTATTTAAACCACTGATATTTAAAGCAATTATTGATATACTTGGGTTAATATCTACTATATTTGTTACTGTTTTCTACTCATTGCCTTTGTTAAATAAGCAGGGTGACAGTATACAGCCTTGATGTACTCGTTTCCCAATTTTGAACTAGTCCATTGTTCCTTGTCTAGTTCTAACTGCTGCTTCTTGACCTGCGTACAGGAGTCAGATAAGGTGGTCTGGTATTCTCATTTTCTTAGGAACTTTCCACAGTTTGTTGTGATCCACACTGTCAAAGGCCTTAGTGTAGTCAATGAAGCAGAAGTAGTTTTTCTGGAATTCTCTTGCTTTTTCTATGATCCAATGGATGTTGGCCATTTGATCTCTGGTTTCTCTGCCTTTTCTAAGTCCAGCTTGAACATCTGGAAGTTCTCAGTTCACATACTGTTGAAGCCGAGCTTGGAGGATTTTGAACATTACTTTGCTAGCATGTGAAATGAGTGCAATTGTGTGGCAGTCTGAACATTCTTTGGCATTGCCCTTCTTTGGGACTAGAATGAAAACTGACTTCCAGTTCCGTGGCCACTGCTGAGTTTTCCAAATTTGATGGCATACTGAGAGCAAGTACTTTAACAGCATCGTCATTTAGGATTTGAAATAGCTCATTTGGAATTCCATCACCTCCACTAGCTTTGTTTGTAGTGATGCTTGCTAAGGCCCACTTGACTTCTCACTACAGGATGCCCAGCTCTAGGTGGGTGATCACACCATAGTGGTTAACTGAGTCATTAAGATCTTTTTTGTATAGCACAGTTGTTCTAAATCCCTTGTTTCATAATTCCAATATTACTGTCAAATTTGAGTCTGATTCTGATGCTTGCTCTCTTTAAACTGTGTTTTTTGCTTTTTAGTCTGCCTTGCAGTTTTTTGCTGATGGTCAGACATCATGCACAGAATAAAAGGAACTACAGCAAATAGGAATTTACTAATGTCGTAAGATGTGGTGGGAGTAGAAGTTAGGTCTCTGTCTTTCAGTGGAACTGTTCCTCAAGCCGTGAACTTCACAAGTTCTTTTCAGTCTTGTGCTCCCCTCCTAGGTGGAACAGGATGGCTACAAGGGGCTAGAATTGGATATTTCTCTCCTTCCAACATGGAAGGCTAGAGTTGGGTATTTCGCTTCTTCTAGGTCAGTTAGTGTCTGATAACACTCTAATAGATTAGGCTCTGGTAAAATACTTTCTCTTGATAGCAGATCTTGTTAAGAAAAGTAAGATACCTTGGCATATCTCAGAATGGTTATTTTCTCCTCCCCCTGTAGTAAGCACCAGGGGATTTTTCTCAGACAGTCACTGTGAGGACCTGAGAGAGCTCCTAGAAGTAAAATCACAAAAACATGGGGATTCCCTATGACCAGGTCCCCCTGGAGTTTTCATGTCAGGTTTGCCCACATGGAGCTTCCTGTAATTTGTCAATCACACTTTAGACTTTTCCTACACAGTAGTGGTTTCTTTTGAGGTTTCTGCTAAGCTGTCATTCTCTACCTGCCTGTCTCTTCAATTTGAGAGCAGTGGTTTGCCCTGTGACCTCACTTCTCTGATGGATCTAAGAAGAGTTTTGATTTTTTAGTTTGTTCACTATTTTACTTGTTGTTGAGACACCTGTACGCAGGTGAGGAAGCAACAGTTAGAACTGGACATGGAACAACAGACTGGTTCCAAATAGGAAAAGGAGTACGTCAAGGCTGTATATTGTCACCCTGCTTATTTAACTTATATGCAGAGTACATCATGAGAAACGCTGGGCTGGATGAAGCACAAGCTGGAATCAAGATTGCCGGGAGAAATATCAATAACCTCAGATATGCAGATGACACCACTCTTATGGCAGAAAGTGAAGAAGAACTAAAGAGCCTCTTGATGAAAGTGGAAGAGGAGAGTGAAAAAGTTGGCTTAAAGCTTAACATTCAGAAAACTAAGATCATGGCATCTGGTCCCATCACTTCATGGGAAACAGATGGGGAAACAGTGGAAACAGTGTCAGACTTAAATTTTGGGGGCTCCAAAATCACTGCAGATGGTGACTGCAGCATGAAATTAAAAGACACTTACTCCTTGGAAGGAAAGTAATGACCAACCTAGATATCATATTAAAAAGCAGAGACATTACTTTGCCAACAAAGGTCCGTCTAGTCAAGATTATGGTTTTTCCATTGGTCATGTATGGATGTGAGAGTTGGACTGTGAAGAATGTTGAGCACTGAAGAATCGATGCTTTTGAACTGTGGTGTTGGAGAAGACTCTTGAGAGTCCATTGGACTGCAAAGAGATCCAACCAGTCCATCCTAAAAGATCAGTCCTGGGTGTTCATTGGAATGACTGATGTTGAAGCTGAAACTCCAATACTTTGGCCACCTCATGCAAAGAGTTGACTCATTGGAAAAGACCCTGATTCTGGGAAGGACTGGGGGTAGGAGGAGAAGGGGACAACAGAGGATGAGACGGCTGGATGGCATCACTGACTCGATGGACATGAGTTTGGGTAGACTCTGGGAGTTGGTGATGGACAGGGAGGCCTGGTGTGCTGCGATTCATGGGGTTGCAAAGAGTCAGACATGAATGAGCAACTGAACTGAACTAAACTGAAGATGGAATAATGACTTCTAAGCTTCTTACATGCCAGACCAGAAACAAACAAACAAAAAGCCATTTTCATTTGTTACCTTTTCACTAACTGACAGAGTGATAATATAACCCTCTTATGATACAAAGGAGCAAAGAAACAAATGGAGATCTAAATTTCTCTCACTGGCATACAAATTACCTAAGATATGATTACTCATGGTGTTTACCCTATAAATAATACCAAAAGGCAAACTATTAAACAATCCACTTCATCCTTTCTTTCTGAAACGATGAAAACACATAGGTGAATATCACGGGTTATCATTTAGATCCCACATCATTATTACAAACTAAAATATTTTCTAAGTAAACACTTGAATATTAAATTTCCATAAGAGCTTTATAAAAATCTATCAACGAGTACTGTAATGCACTGTTAAATTATAGAAAAATAAAGCCAGTTTCTTATTCCTAAAACAGCATTATAGTGTCTTCTAAACAAATTATAAGTTTTAAGATTTATCCTCTAGGGGGAAAAGAAAAGTCAGTAGAAAGCTAGGATTTGTATGTGAAATTTGACATTTGGATGCCAATTCCCAACATTTTCTATTGTCGTGAAATTAACTTTTACCAAAATTACTTTCTTAGAAAATGTTAGTTGTGCTATCTGCTTTCTTATAGCAAGAAGTACAGCTAATTTTCTTCCAAATCACACTGTAGAACAGCTCATTACTTTTTATATTACTAACTTAAATTTTATTCAACTTGAGTTTTAACATACTTAACCAAAAGCAAGCTGATTATAAGATGAACATATCTAATTCACCTTGAAAAATTTGAAAGTATGTTGCAAAATAAGTCTCCAAACATAGCAAGAATATCAGAATGGCCAAACCCAAGGGAATATATTAACACCATCTTTTCTTGGCATAAATGTAAATTTCATTTTGTTATTATTTCCACATCCCTCATACATTAGGTATAACAGATACTTCTGAGTCCTTTATACAGTAAACAGATGATGAACCACTACAAAACTAGAAGCAAGCATAACATCTTAAGGAATTATTAAGAATCTTACTCCTCATTCGGAGGATTACCACAGAGTTGGACAAATAATTTTCATAGGAGGATCATGAGGAATTAGGGTAAGAAATATACTGGAAATGATAATAGAGATGGTCACAAAAAGAACTCAGAAAAGAGATCTTAGTAATAAGTGAACAATAATACAAACACTCCTAGAAAAAAAAATCTACACAAAAAAGAACTGTCCAAAGAGAATGAAGATGGATGTTTGTGAAAAAAACGGAAAAGAATGCTCTGTAAGCTCCACTCAATTTGCTGAATGTAAAATATATTCCTGAGACCCCCACATTCCTGAAACCCCAAAATAAAGTCAAGATCTAAGTAAAACTGAGACTTAGTACTTGACATAGTTTCTAACAAAAGTAATAACCAACAAAATAGATCCAATTATGTCAGTTTACAAGAGATAAAGAAACGAAAACATCAAAAGCAAGAAAACAAAAACATTAAGACTATCTAGTCATGTCAGTGGTTATACATGTAAAAACAGAAATTCAGGTGAGAATAGCTATGTAAAAGGGACAAGACAGCCCAGTAGATACAGCACAGAATGTAGCCCTGCTTCAAAAAGCTGTCGTATGATTTTTAGAAAGTCATCATATTATCTCTAGAGCTGAAATAATGTAGATTCAGTAGAATCTTTTGAGGAATAGTGACATGATGTAAATAAATAACAGTGTTTTCTGCGTGAGAAAATACTACCTAAAGAGAAAAGGGTTTTTTAACTTTTTTAGAAGAGAAAAATTTGACCTATTTACAAAGTTACTAAATATTAAGTATGAAAAATGGCTTATCTTTTTTCCCCTAGGACGTAAGAAGTTGATGAAATCACATATTTCCAATGGAAGATATTAATGCTTGAAACCAGGTCACTATAATTATCAACTGTTTAAAATGAGACAAAAGAAAGGGGTAACATTAATTATCTACAATTATACATTTCTTTGTTAACAAGAAACTTATGTCACACAAAACCTCAAGCCTTGAAGAGATACATGTCCCTAGGTTTGAACTCCAGGGAAGTTTCTTTGAGCAAAGATTGGACAAATAGTTGAAAACTATTTAAATAATCGCTGATCACTACATGTAAATAGATTTTTTAACTAAAAAAAATTTTTTTATTTTATTTACTGTTATCACCCTATTTTTCCCCCAAAAAACAAAAACATGAAAGTTCAGTTAATATAAAAAGGCCCCACTATTTAAAAAAATAAAAGAGGGTAATATTCAAACAGCTTCAAGGACAAAAAGTATGTTCCAGACTAGATCATATTTACAGTTCCTCATCTAGAATTCAACTAACATTCAACTGCAGCAATCAGCCAAGCTTGGCAAATTAAAATAACAGTAATTTTGACAGATTATCTTCTATAAATATTCAAATACGGACGTCTGTGTGCATGCAAGGGTCTCTATATGCCAATCAAAATGCTTTGTTTAGGATCCTAAAATTGAGCATTTTTTTACTCTCCATTTCTGTAGGGGTCCCCTGGATCCTTAACTTTCATTTTAACTTTCACCTCTACTGATAAAGCGGCCAATTATTTCAATTCCATGCCCTGAATTATATTACTTATAGCCTGAATTTAAAAATTTTGAGAGTAACATTCATATAAATATAAAGCACCAATAGACAAGAAGAAACAACCTAGGGTCTTAAAAAAATCTAGGTTTGTAAAGACAAAAAGAAAAATCCAGGAATTGGGGGTAATGAAGATAAGGAAAGCAGGGACAGGAGCTTGACAGTTAGCAACTGAATAAAAGATTAACTTTTTATTCATGTAATCAGGTATGCCTTGGTAAAGTAAAATCCAAATATAAAGAGCAATTAACAACTTCATAAATTTGAGCTGTATGCAAAGTTCAATTAGGATAGACTACTATTTATTTGGCTCAAGGAAGACCTTATACTTTAAGTATACCAAAGTGTCAAAAGTGGGAAAATGCATTTAGTGTGAAATTGAAACCAAATTTTTTAAATGCATAGATAGCCCTAAATTTAATCAAGGATAATGGCTTTAAAGAACACAAGCTATCTGATACATGAATTTTCTAACTGTCCTCCTCTCCTGTCTCCCATATTGTTTAGTTTCCCTTAAACATGTATACCGTTACTGAAAAGCCTCAGATATTCCAGGAAAACTACAAGTGATAGGCATGCTTCTTCTACATCTAGGAGCAACAAAATTATAGAAGATAAGTCAACCTATTTGGAGGCACTGCCCTTCTAAGCCCACCTGGAAAGAAACAGCTATAAATACCTCTAGTAAAATTGCTCAAAACATCTCTGGAAAATAGTCTTGAATGCAACTCTACTTCATGATCCACTCACCATTCAACCACCCAAAACCAGGTCCAACAGTGGATCCAAGCCAGACCAAAGGTTCTCAATGCAGTGAAAGTGAAAGTCACTCAGTCGTGTCTGATTCTTTGTGACCCGATGGACTGTAAGTCCAGGGAATACTCCAGGCCAGAATACTGGGGTGGGTAGCCATTCCCTTCTCCAGGGATCTTCCCAACCCAGGGATCGAACCCAGGTCTCCTGCATTGCAGGTGGATTCTTTCCCAGCTGAGCCACCAGGGAAGGGAAGACAGAAAAAAAGTCTGGTCCAGGGACCAGCAGCTTCAGGCTCTGCTGGGAGTTTGTTAGAAATTCAGAATCTCAGGCCCTAACCAATGACATATTGGATCAGAATCTGCATTTTAACAAGATCTCCTAATAATTCATATACATATTAAAATTTGAGAAGCTCTGCTGGAAGAAGATTAGAATGAGAGAGAAAGTATAATTCCTCTGTTTAAAGATTGGTTCCCACTATAGACCACAGTTTGGCCAATAAGCAACCAATTTTAATCTCTGCTTTATCATTACTCCTACAATTTTTATATTTTGAATAAGGGATCTTGAAATACAGAAACCCCTTGTGAGTCAAAGTAATGAGTAATCATTAAATCTCAGGTCCCAAGAAAGGCTGTGACAGTTATCAAATCATATTAGCTACACAACTAATTTAAAATAATAATAACTCCTTTCATTCTAAATCCTAGACACCAAGAACATGCAGGGTTCCTGTCGCTAAGAGGGAGATCAAGAGACCAAAAGCCTATGCTATCTTATAACCAGAAGAGAAAGCTATACATATTGGTTATTCAGCTATGGTCTCTTAGCAACAAATCCACCCTTTACTACTCAGCTCAGTAATGCTGATAATAATAGAACTGTGGAAACTACTTTTCTCTTTTGCCAGCTAGCTTCCTCATGCTGCCAATAAGGAGAAGCTTGTTTTTTCCACTCAGCACTGACCTAGCACAAGCCCTCCATCCCAACAGCAGCAGTTGGTGAGAGCCACAAGTGTTTTCTGACACTCTAAGAAGTACCAGCAATAGTCAGACAGTACCCCATCTAGAAGTTCTGAGCCCAAACTCTACTCTAAGCTCTTCTTAGTCCCCCTGCACTCTGGATGATTGATGCTTTCTGCAATTATTGTCTCTGTGTTACTCCAGTATTCCACTTTGGCCTCTAATACCTGTATAACCGACTCCCCGTATTAAATTTTATGGCAGAAATATAGTATAGACTGCTTCCCTGTCTAGATACTAACTGATATGTAAATGGAATAAAAATTTAGCATGATTTGATCAATCTGGAAAACTACTTTCCCAAAACATGATAACCCACGAGAAAATATGTACTGATGCTGTCCAAATACGTACAAGGGAAATGGTGGCAAAAAGTACAATTGAGAAAGAAAAAAGAGGGAATATAACCTAAGAAAGTAATATACTAAAACAAACATCATGGTAGAAAACACATTTTGACTCCCCAAAGCATAAAGAAAAGGCCAATAAAAAGTCTGAAACAAATATATTTTCCACTTTAATAAAAATCACAAAATTTAAGAAGTAGAAGGAACTTTATTATGCTGTTTCTGCCACTGTTCAGTTTTGTTAATTTTATAGTGAGTTTGGATTACTATACTTTAAAGAAGCTTTTGAGAAATTAGGGAGAATCTATAGAAGATTACAAAAATTATGACAGCACTAGGAAAGCCATGAAGAAGGGTTGAAGGAGTCAAACTTTTCAGTCCAGTATATTGTGAAGAAAACTTCAAGTCAACATTATTAGCTGCCTCCCAGTTAAAGAGTTCTGGCCAGTTTACGCTTGATTATCCTTCAGATGCTTAAAATGATAGAGGATAATAGTAAATGAAGACACAAAATGGAGTTACCTAGCTTAATGACTCTCCTTCACATTAATAAGCTAGCAGCTCTTAATGCTACTCATATGAGAATGACTTAGAATATTTTTTAAAAAAACAATGATGATGATAATGTCCAGAACACTACAGCCAGAGATCTGACTTAACTGGTCTGAGGTAGAGTCTAGGCATGTTTGAAAAAAACAAAAAAAAAACCCCACACCCAAGTGTTTATAATGTACTGACAGAGGGATTTGGAACCACTATTGGGATATTCTATGACTTTAATACTCAAGATATGATCTAAAGACTAGCTATATCCAGAGCTGGCTTAAAACTGAACATTCAAAAACTAAGATCATGGCATCCGGTCCCATCACTTCATGGCAAATAGATGGGGAAAAAATGGAAACAGTGACAGACTTTAGTTTCTTGGGCTCCAAAATCATTGTGGACGGTGACTGCATCCATGAAATTAAAAGATGCTTGCTCCTTGGAAGAAAAGCTATGACCAACTTAGACAATGTATTAAAAAGCAGAGACATTACTTTGCCAACAAAGGTCTGTATAGTCAAAGCTATGGTTTTTTCCAGTAGTCAGGCATGGATGTGAAAGTAGGACCATAAAGAAGGCTGAAGAATTGATGCTTTTGAACTGTGGTGTTGGAGAAGACTCTTAAGAGTCCCTTGGACTGCAAGGAGATCCAACCAGTCCATCCTAAAGGAAATCAGTCCTGACTATTCATTGGCAGGACTGATGCTGAAGCTGAAGCTCCAATACTTTGGCCACCTGACGCAAAGAACTGACTCACTGGAAAAGACCCTGATGCTGGGAAAGATTGAAGGCAGGAGAAGAAAGGGACGATAAAGGATGAGATGGTTGGATGGCATCACTGATTCGATGGACACGCTCCATGAGTTGGTAATAGACAGGGTAGCCTGACATTCTGCAGTCCATGGGGTTGCAGAGAGTCAGATACAACTCAGCGACTGAACTGAACTGACTGACCAAAACATGTTGAAATAATTCAGAAGGAAGTATACTTATTGGAAATAAAAATACTATAAGAAAGAAGGAAAAAATCAGTGTGCTTTACTCTGGTTTAAAAAGAAAAATTATTACAATAGTAATATAATCATATCAACACTGTTATGATTAAGTGTGGTAGCCTTAATCATAAGTGTGGTAGCCTTTAAGTCTGTAGCCCACACTTAAAACAGAAAGGAGTATGGCACAAAAGCAGTAATTCAGATCACCTATAACACCAACGTTGTCAATATTCTAGGTGAATTATAAATATACCAACACTGCAGATAGGGTTCCTATGAATGAAAAATTTCTGGAAAGAACCACTTTACTATCTACCTTTGGGAAATAATTAAAGCCCTATGTTAGGAGACATATTTTCCTTAATGTCTCCTTAATTCACCCTATACGCTTCCTATAACCACCACCACCACTCTCGGAAAAGGACAAAAGGTTATGATTTTTTTTTGCAATGAAACAACACGATGTATAATTTAGTCTGATTTTTCTCTTCTTCTGTCCCCCACTACGACTAACTTCCAAAAAGTTCACTCTCTGCTTCTGTCATTACAGAAGCAAAATCTCCAGCCCCAGAAAGACCCAGATGATTCTTTTGAAAATGCTGAAGACAACTTTAAAGAAGAGGTCAGATAAAAGGCTATCAATA
Organism: Giraffa tippelskirchi; assembly: GCF_054371585.1. Taxonomy (NCBI): domain Eukaryota; kingdom Metazoa; phylum Chordata; class Mammalia; order Artiodactyla; family Giraffidae; genus Giraffa; species Giraffa tippelskirchi. The sequence continues at coordinate 137,909,359 of NC_137281.1, read as the reverse complement.
AAAGGCCTACTAGAAAGTTTTAATAATTCATTTGAATTCTAAACAGCACAATAGAAAAGCCAGAGTTTCCAGAAATAAATATATTATTATACTGGCAAATAGATTGAGCTTAAAATAAGCAAAATTATATTCTATGAGTATTTAAAGCAGAACAACAATGTCTATGTTTTAGCTTCATTCAGTCCAAAGATACTCCTAAAAAATAAGGTGTACCGTTTTTCATTTGGCAAAGCCCGGTGGACCTAGTTTCTGAGAATGAACAAAACTACAGATATTAAAAATAGCACTGCTTAACCCATAGAGTTATTAAAGTGGATGCTGGAGCCAGAAAGATTTGGGGGCTAAAAATGCAAATGCAAAGACTCACTGAACTGGAGTCTTCTAAAGACCTAAGTTTAAAATTATGACTTGAATTCATTGGCTCCTTTGGGTAAGGTTTTACCTGAAGAATCTAAGAAAGCTGAGGTGCATGTGAAGCACTGTAGGGATGGATTCTGATTTCCCAAACTGTGGATCTGGAATAAGACTTCCCAAGAAGCCAACACAGACAAAACCCAAAAGAAGAGTGTTCTTAGGAGAGAAAGCAACCATGAAAAAACAACAGAAGCTGAGCGTTCCTGATATGACTCTGTCATTAACTAATATGACTAATAAAGTAACCCATACCAAAACTCCTTGAAAATTTCCATCAGATTTAATCATTCGAGTTAGTTATACAAATTATTTACAGCTATTTTTTCCTTTCTAGTTAGTACCAGAAAATACTCTCTTTGTGTTTCTACCTCTCTTCATAATAGTATGTTCCTCATAAAAGTATGCATCTCTACCTATCTTCATAATAGGCATAAAAGTATGCCTTACTTTCTTATCCTATTCAAAAAGACTATATTATTTGAATAATAAAGTAAAATATCCAATATTTATGAAAAAATTAAAATATACCTCAAAGAAGTGATATTTACTAAAAATAGTTGAATGAACAAATAGCAATCACTACCTTCCTACCCTCATAACACGGAAAAATTTTAATGGAAAAAGTTTACCAGCTCCATCATCAATAAAATAGAAAGCTTATTATATCAAAGAAACACAACTATTTAAAATCACTAGAATCATTTTTTAATCATCAGGAAGAATAAATTAAAAATATGATTCTCAAACTTCATATTGAATCAGAATTACTTACTAAGCTTGTAAAACTACAGAACCTGGGCTCCATGGCCTGAGATCCTGTTTCATAAAGTCTGAGTTTCTGAAGATGAACACCAAACTCTACATTTTAACAGGCTTCCTAAATCCTTACCATGTGGATTTTCCTTGAACTACAATTTACTATACACTTTACCTTCAATCCACTGTCAACTTTGTAATAAGTCATTGAGGTCTGACCAGAATGCCCACTGTCAGTCTCATCTTAACAGCCTCAATTTCTACTTAAACTACATGCTTAGAACTAACACAAAGATAAAATATTAGCAATCAGTTATTGGACATATATTACTATGGGCTGTAAATTCTTCACAATCTATTATACATACATAAGCCTGGCGTGCTGTAATCCATGGGGTCACAAAATAGTTGGATATGACTGAGTGACTAAACAACAAGAATTAAATGATATTTTGCATATAAAATATAGTACAGTGTCTGGCTAAAATAAATAAATGCTCAATAAAAGTAGCTGCTAGTTGAAAACTAATGGCCACACAAAAACCTACACATAGATGTTCAGAGTAGCTTTATTTATAATTGCCAAAACTAGGAAGCAACCTTAACAGAATTTCCTTCAGTAGGCAAATGGATAAGTAAACTTTGGTACTCTCAGATGATGAAATATTATTCAGTACTAAAACGGAATGAGCTATCAAGTCATGAAAAGACATGGGGGGAACCTTAAAGTAAACGAAGTCAATCTGAGAAGGCTACATAACTGTATGATTCCAACTAATACGCCATTTTGGAAAACAAAAAACTATGGAGACGGTAAAAAGATTAGGAATAGTCCAGGGTTGGAAGTTGGGGAGAAGGGATGAAAAGGCACAGAGGATATGGGGGGGAGGGGTGCAGTGAATATATTCTTTATGGTTTTATAATTATACATACATGTCATTACACATTTGTCCAAACTCACAGAATGTATAACCTAGAGTCAATCCTAAAATACCTTGTTATTTGTCAATCCTAAGATACTATGTTATTTCTGATTACAATGTGTCAATGTAGGTTCATCAACTGTAACAAATGTACCACTCTGGTGGGAGCTGTTGATAAATGGAGGAGGCTACACATGTGCAGGGGCAAAGGGCATATAGGAAACCTCTATACCTTCCTCTCAGTTTTGTTGTGAACCTAAAACCACTCTAAAAAAAAAATCTTTATTAAAAAACAAACTAACAAACGGTAAACTGCTATCATCCCTAATAGTAGAGAAATTATTTTATGGGGGCCCTCCTAACAACCCTAAAAGGCAGTTGCTATTATTTCCAAATTGCAGTTAAGGAAACTAAGGTTTAACAACTTGCCGGGGCAAGTAACTTGCCTAGAGATGGTGAAGGAGAAGAGACAGGATTCATGAGAAACCAAGTTAACTCCAAAATCTGAACTCTTTAACCTAAGCTAACTTCCTCAAGAAGCCAGGCAGAATGCAACAGTCAATGCAAAACCGTTCTACAGTCATAACCACCCTTCACAAGAATTTTCCTGAGTTATCCCCAGGTCAGTCATGGGGAATGACCTAAGCACACACTCACAAATGATCCTACAAGGCTAAGAACTAAAGAAGGACAGGCACAGGACTATGACATATGTCTGAGAACAGGTAATTATAGTAACCAAAACTAAGTAGGGGTTGATGAACAAACTACTTTGTATTAAGGAATGTTCAAATAAGTATAACACTTAAGAGTGTTTAATGCTTTCACAGCACTTTAGAATTATAAATTACTAATAACTCCTTGACAAGGGTCAATATGACTGTTAACCTTCCAGCAGAAAATATGAAGATACAGATTGATAAAATCTAAACAGCTAACACTGAATGACTTTAGATTCATTAACCTGACAAACTCAGTCTTGGAACTCTCCACACATAAAGACTATGATCCTTAGTTAAGAGTCTAAGCCGCCGCAAGGGGGTCAATTCAAAACAAGACTTCTATATTTCATCCACACAAAATATGAACATAATAAATATGAAATTCAAAGTTCTCTAATGCTCTTTAATGTTTCCTACTCAAATTTTATAAAATTTGATTATATTCCTAATGATTAAGTTTTGTACATTTTTTAAAACACTGTAACTTTTCTCAAAATATGTATTTGCCAGTATCTCAAATTGCTCCAATGTGGCTATTGTCTTATCTCTCAAGTATTAATATATTTCTCGCTTGCTTCTTCCCGCAACCAATCCCCGAAATGGTAAGCAATGGTTTCCACAAACATCCCTTACCCTGCTCCCACCTGAACCACAACTACATTCACAAGTAAAACACAATTCACTGATAACATCAAAAAAAATGAAAGCAAGTATTAGTTGCTCAGTTCAGTTCAGTTGCTCAGCCGTGTCTAACTCTTTGCGATCACATGGACTGTAATCCACCAGGATCCTCTGTCTATGGGATTTTCTGGGCAAGAATACTTGCCAGGAGGTTGCCATTTCCTCCTCCAGGGGATCTTTCCTACCCAGGGATTGAATCTAGGTCTCCCGCACTGTGGGCAGATTCTTTACCATCTGAGCCACCAGGGATACCCGATAACATCAGCATACCACTAAAACTACAAACTTAGAAAATGAAAATTACTAATTATGATAACGTGTACACTATTCTGTTCAACTGTACAGAACAGAATTTGTATTTTAACCAGGTATCTCTCAACAAGTTAATGAAACTCTTGTAGTTACTCAGTTTTATAAATCTTAGTTATACAGATAACTAAGAAGATTTTTAATGAAATGCATTCAAATTAGGCTCTTAGTCAAATAAAATATGATACATAATACAGAACAATATACATATATAACTCAGGCAGAAAGAACACATACCTCTCATTTGTTCACTGTCTCTTAAAGGAAATAAACTCTTCACTACCTGTCCCATACAGGGAGTCTGATTCACCGGAGAGCTACTGCCCAAAGAATCTTATTACGGCAGGACAAGCCAAAGACTGAACACTAGAGATCTGTTCATTAAACATATAAAAGTAGCTAACTCCATTATCTAGATTTTTACAAAGAATGCATATTCACTTTAATAGTTAACAAAAGATTTAGTCATTTTTTTTAATGTGGTAAGTTTATTTAGTGGGAGCTTTTCTCTCTTTTTTTCCTAAGGAAAAAGCAGATTTTAGAAATCCCTGCCTGAGGAATAATGCAACTTTAAACGTATCAAATCCCATAAAAGCAAATCAGTGAAATCAGTGAGGTTGTCAAGGGTTCTAGATGGTGGCACAGAGTCCCTGAACCAACAGACACCACGTTTCAAGAACTGTGTGCTTCTCTTCCAAAGCTCTGTCTACAGAAAAAGCACTCTGCTCTTTATAATGGAAACCAGAGCCCAGAACTAATATGACCACAGAAATTATTTGGAACAACCTAGAAGTCCCTCTAACTGTGTAACACCCACGCACCTCAAATGATAGGAAACCTAAACATTTGGTCAATCTTTCCCCACTCTCTTCGTATTAAGTATAAAAAAATATGTTCCCCGTAATGAGCAGATTCTCTGGATACAACTGAATAGGAATACCTTTAGGCCCCAGACTGCCCTCCACTCCTTCACAGAGGAAGAATAAGCCATCTAGTTGTAATTCAATCAGAAACTTTTTAAAGAACCTATCTTTTAATGGTATAAAAATGCACTGTCCAGTAAGGCAGTCAGTAGCCAAATGTGGCCACTGAGCTTGTGAAATATGGCTAGTTTAAACTGAGAAATGCCCTAAATGTAAACTACACACTGACTTCAAAGACTCAGTAGGAATAAAAGAATGCAAAATATTTCATTATTTTTTATTAATTATTTTAAATAATATTTAAATAAGATACATTATTAAAACTAATTTAACCTATTTATTTTTACCTTATTTAATGTGGCTACCAGAAAATTTTAAATTACATGCATGGTTCACATTGTATTTCTATTGTCGAGTGCTGATCTACCTAAACCAGTGACCATAAGCCCTTACTAAACTTCCTATATCGAGCTTTCATGCTTCTATAGCATTACAAAATCTGGTCCTCACCAAAATTCCCTTTCCCCCTGATTTTCACAGTAGATTATATTCAGATTCCTTCCTTTCTGATAATATCATTCAGTCTTAAAATGCTGAATAAATTCTGTAATATTTCACCTCCTCCACCAGCATCATCACCCAACCTAAGTTACCAGCCTTAAAATACTCACCTTTTATCGCTAATGGCTATCACATTTAGAGAAGAAAAGGCAGAGAATTTTTCACAAAGGGGCCTCCAGGTTATCTTTAAGAAGCAATCTGTGATAGTGCTAAGGGTTTAGTCTCTAGAATCAAAAATCAGGAACCCTGCCTTCCACTGTGCAAAGCATTATAGCTCAGCTCCCTTACCTGTAACATGGGTAAATACTATTATGTTTCATTTAACTCATTTCATTATTAATATAAGAAAAGCATTTAGAATAGCATCTGGGACTTCAGTGCTTATAAGTATTAGTTATCACTGTTATTATAATTTCCTTTCTTGTCCTGCTTCCTGAACCTATCATTCTCCTCTTTCTACTCCTGGGTGCTCCATCAATAGGTTCTCGCTTCAGCCAAACCTGCAGCATATGCAACAAAAGGTAAAGAATACACAACAACGGGAAGGAGGTCATTTGGAGCCAAAAAATAAAAAAACAACAAAGACTACCAAACACAAGAGCCCATAAAAAAGTGTACTATGTGACATAACCAGAAGATTCCTCAGCATGATAAATATAGTCAAGCTAATTCTGGGACCCTGTAAAAGGTATCTTTCAAGGGGGTTGAAACAGATGTTCCTAAAGTCCCCTTTTAATCCTCTATGCCCCTATCAAAGTATCCAACCCAGACGTTAAAACCTGGAACATATCTCCTTGATAATACTGAGCAAGACTAAAAATTGTACGTTCTTTGTAACTTTGAGTCAGCTACAGACTCGTATCTGTACACCTGAAAATTAACAAGTTCCTATCTGCATCTATTGGAGAGCCTAAGTTTAGATCTCTATCACATGGCAACCCATGTTAAAATCTGTCCACTGTTACCTAAACGCCCAAGAAACAGAACACATATACATCCAAGGTCAAAATCCTCACTTTGACACTTGTGGCGTACTGAGTCTCAGGGACCTGGAGTAGATTCAGGTAAATAGCTCTTTAACTTGAAGCCAAAATTCAGTTTAGCTTAACCTCTCATTACCCTTTTCACATTCTGTCATATACTGTAGATAATTGCCCTATATATTTTATTTCCTACTTTCCCAAATTAGACAGAAGGCATCTTAAAGGCCAGTACTATATCTTCCCTAATTCAAAATTACAACCTTAATTCTGACATATTGGATAGACAAATATTTGTCTTGCTAGACTGAATTTATAATTACAGCATAAAACAATATTATTTACCTTTGTGAAGTCTTCAGTTTTTAGAACAATTTCACGTGATTTCACTTGATTATTCCGATGGTCCTATAGTCACAGCAAAGACATAGTCTCATTTTTTTATGAAGTACCTGAATTTCAAATGTCTGATTAACTAAAAATTATTCACTTTAGTAGGTCTTAATAAGCAAATTTTTAGTCCAAGACCACGCTGGTCATAAGTGACAAAGACAGAACGGCACCGCACTATGTCACACCACACTAGGGCCTTTCTCGGGGAGAACCAGAAAAGGAAGGGAGAAAGTGAAAGAAGACACTGACAACAAGTTTTGATAATGAGATAAATGTATGACCAATCCCTAAATAAAGCTGAACTGCTTTATTTACACATTTCCTTTTGCCTATCTTATTAAAGTCTCAAAGTTTTATTTTCCTTCCTAAAAGTTTGTGTTGAGTTTCTTCCTTTATTCTCAGTTCCTTTATTCTCACATAATTAGTTGTACTTTCATCATTAAAATTATATTCCATCTCAAATTTTACCTGCTATCTGCCTTCATACCTATAAGCCAAACTGTGTTTTAAAAATTATGCAATTTTGTAAATAGTTTCTTTATTCTCTCTTAAAGAATGTTTTATTATTCACTTGAATTTGCCAGTATTCTCTAAAATGGCTTTTGTTCAAAGCTATGCTCTCTAAAAATAACCTATATAAGTCCACATTCTGCTAACATATACAGTATACTTTTGTGAGAAAAGAATTGGCAGCTTCTCTAGAAAAGAACTTACACTGAACAATCAACCAACATTAGCTGACACTAAAATAATAATAAAAGCATTAACTTGCTACCTATTTCACTACTGAGTTCATATTTAGAATGTCCTATAAACCCATTTAATCAATGACAATGTAATTCACTCAACTTCTCTGAATCTGTTTAATTGTGTCTGATAATAAAAACATTGGTCTAGATCTTTGGAACTTCTTTTAAATTCTAAAGAGTTCCTGAGATTGGGGATTTAAGTCCAAGTTTATTTAGGCTATAAAAGTTGATTTATTATTTTAATGCACATATCTGCACCTTTTCTGCTTTGCTTAAAGGTAAGAACTATACATCTTTGTAGCCTTATCCTTTTGGATAAGAGATGCTTATGGTGCTAACATGGCGCTATGCATATGCAGGCATGTTTCAGTTGCCTTTCTACCTGAAGTGTTAAATTGTTAGCACTGACAGAAGACTCTCAATTCCCTATGTGTGTGTGATTCAACAGCAAATCACTTCAACTTCTGAGAAGATATAGTAAAATTGGTTAGAACCCAAGTTAAGTTATTACAGCCCATGATCAATATTCAGCATAACGAGTATCTGCAAAAGAGATGGTAATCAATTGGGACAGGGAGACTGGCCTGAAACTTTGTGCTTAGCCACAGTTCTTCATAACCCTTAGAGTCATTTCCCAACTGATGATGTGAAAACCTGACCTCAGAATGACATCCACATCCCCAGATCATAAAACTAGAGGAAGGGAAGAATAAGGGAAACATTAACATGGATATGTATTTTACTTCTGATTCACTATCTAACAGAACTTGCTTCAAGAAATTTACCAAATTTGTTTTCAGACAAGGTGAAAGGCAATTTTATATTACAGTAAAATTTGAGGAAATAATTTTTTAAACACAGACATACGGTTTTTCAGGTATTTCCAATCAACGTGTAATAATGTCAACACTAGCTTAACTTTAGATTGAAACCTATTTTCCCTCTAAATATTCTTAGTAGATGCGTAGGCCTTGATAAAAATCACTAACCTGTGTTTGGAATACTCATGTATCTATAAAATTCAATGCAGAAACAGGCAGAACAGACAACAAATATATAACTGTGCACAGAGCGGCGGGAAAATGAAAAAGTTTCTGGGAACCTTAATAAAGAGTCACAGATAATCATCACATCTACACGCAGTTAAACATATGGCACTCCGGTTTCGGGAATCCTGAGCTTACCAAAACTTTGACAACTAAATTTGGGTTGCTTGGGGTGAGGGAAAGAGATGCGAAAGGGGAGTGAGGAGCCTTTAAAAACCCCTATTTTGACTAAGACTGCAGCTGTAATTACAGCTGTTCTGAAGCTTTTCTTGAAACTGCTAAATAACAGTTTTTTTAAATAATAATAACCAAAAGTAGGTTTAATGAACTGAAGAATTTGATAGGAGGACTTCATAGTTAAAGGTTTTTTTTTTTTACTATATAATTAATTTTCTATTGTTTTTGCTCTGCAACTAGTAGATAAGAATTGTTACAAAATGCAAGAAGCTTTCTCAGCTTTCTTAGATGTCCAAGTTTTCAATGTTTTTTTGACATAAAAAAAAAAACACATTAGAAAGTGCACACTGCACTTCCTTCAGTATCTTTACATAAACTCACATTTTACATTTCTTCTCCCTCACCATGCCATGTACTTGGCATACTTATGAAACAAATATGTGAATCAAACTAGAAATAGGTATGATATCAATAAACAATACACTGAGTCCTTTTGATAACATTCCAAATATATTCTCTAATAGTGTACTTACATTAAAAAAGATTACATTACACAGAAGCACAAATGAAGTTATACACATTGTAGACTCATTTTTGTGTCATATTTAAGATATGAACAGCATCTCATTTCTCTGGATAATTATTCATTCAATGTTTAAAAATCACAAATCTCACTCTGCTCAAAAACAGCTACATAAGAGGCTCTCCAACTCACTGCCTCCCTCAGACACACTGAATCTACATCCAAACATGCAAGTTCCTCTGAAAGAAAATCAGGGACTAGCGAGTGACTACCACAAAGAGGGTGAATAAGAAAAAAACCTACATCAAATGAGAGGAAAAGCTGAGAAACATTCTCTTCATAAACTCCAATCCCTGTACAGCAACATACAACTGGGAAGGAATTCACTACTACTGCTTCTCCCTGAAGAATGAAGAGTTTACACCCAACGTCTACCACTCCAACTTTTAAGACTTCATCTGAGGGACTGGGCCCCAAATCATCTAGCTCTGACAGCCAATGGAACTCTACACATTATAGGAGTCCCAGGAGAAGAAAAAGAGGCAGAAAGTTTCTTTGAAGAAATAAAGGCTGAAAACTTCCCTAACCTGAGGAAAGGAATAGATACCCAGACACAGGGAGTCCATCTGAAGTGTTTTCAAATAAGAAGAGTCTAAACCAAGTCCCATTAAATTAAATTATCAAAAGGTAAAGACAAAGACAGAATGTTAAAAGCAGTTAGAGAAAAACCACATGCTAAGTAAAACAAAACCTCAATAGGGTATTCAGCAGATTTTTTCAGCAAAATCTGAAAATTTTTATAGGCCAGAAGGAAGTAAAATAATCTATTCAAAGTGCTAAGAGAAAAAAATGCCAACCAAGAATACTCTACCCAGCGAAGCTGTCCTTCAAAATTGAACAAGAGATAAAGGGTTTTCCAGGCAAATAAAAGCTGAATGAGTTTGAGGAGAGTTCACCAAGACGGCTGAATAGAAAGACTCTGACTTCACCTCCTCTCATGGTTTCTATCATTGATAATGGGGCTTCCCTGGTAACTCAGCCATTGTCAAAAAATCCATCTGCCAATGCAGGAGACATGGGTTCAATCCCTGGGTTGGGAAGAGCCCCTGGAGAAGGAAAGGGCAACCCACTCCAGTATTCTTGCCTGGGAAATCCCAAGGACAGAGGAACCTGGTTGGCTACAGATAAGGGGGTTGCAAACAGCCAGATATGACTAAGTGACTAAACAACAACAACAACAACACTCATTAATAACACTGTATTATATAACCGAAATTTGCTAAGAGAGAATCTAAATGTTCTCACATACACACAAAAAAAAGATAAACAGATAAAATAGGTGAGGTGATGGATATGTGAATTAACTAGATGGTGGGACTTCTTTCACAATTCACACATAGATCAAGTCACAACATACACTTTAAATATCCTACAATTTTATTTGACAAGTATCCCTCCGTAAAGTTGGCAGCGGTGTTGGGGGGGGGGGGTGCTAAAAAAAAAAATCACACATCTAATGGAACTTTTTAAATAAACTGACTTGGTAATTTTAAAAACGTCCTAAATGGCTGAGATTTTACATTTGCATATTTTGCTTTCTATCTGTGGGTAGCAGGAATTCTAGAAAACCATCAAGAGTAAATGAAGATACTTTCTTGAGAAGAAATAAAAAAGGATGTCTTTCAGAGTTCCCAACATTTAAAGATATAGAGGCTAAAAAAAATACTTTCCAGAAAATTAAAGAAAGCTAGAACAGTGAACATTTACTTTATAAGTATCAAACATTACAAGTGGAGGAAAACGTCATTTAAGGAGCAAAGTAGGGTTCATTAAGGAAAGGTTCTTACCAGTGACTGGCAAGATGTAGACAAATTTAAATAAAATTATATAAATGTAGATAAATCTGTTCTCTAACTTCCTCTGAATATCAAAAAGAGAAAGCTCCATTACTGAAATTTTCATGATCTTTTGCAGAACAAAAAATAAATAAATAAAGTTCTCATAAGTTATGGAAAAGTACTGAAGTATATATGATAATACTAAAATATTGATTATATCTGACATATTTACCCTAAAAGAGCTTTTCACAGTAAATCAAATATATTTTCCATAGTTATGGTAAGCATATCCATGTAGAAATAACAGCTATACTATACTTCATATTGTTTTTCATTCAAGCTGGTTTGAAAAGTACAAGATCTTGATTAGGAAAGAGATTAGAGAGCTTGATTAGGAAAGAATAGGAAATTTGATTCGTTTTCTATATTCTGAAAAGTTAGGCAGAAACACCCCAATAATCCTAAATATGATGGCCAAATAATTATATTTCCCTAAAATCTAAACAGACCAAAGTCTTTTAGTACTTAAACTAAAAGGTGAGCAAGCATTATAAGAACATAGGGAGTCACAAAACAAGAGGCAAACTCAGATAATAAGATGATTTGCATATTCAAAGAGGACAAGGATAATTTAATTTCAAAGCATAGATTATATTTACAGAAGACTATATCCACCTGTTGTCAAAAAGTACCACATAAAAGCAAAGAAATCACAGGAAGCACAGATAAGTCACCAAACTCAAAACGGAACAGTGTTAAGTACCAGCTGCTAGACACCAGTAATGCATTAAAAAGATACAAGAGAATAGCTGATCCATTCAGTCACAAACCGAGCTCCGGAAATGCACAGGTAGGCTTTGAAAGGTTGCTTGCACATACCGAAGTTTGCAAACTAGCTATTAAAAATTATCTCATTCAACTTCTTATAAGACAAAAAAAAAGCTGCCGCAAAACTCTATTCAAATCTCCCTTCCAGCCATATGTCTACTTAGAAGCTTTTCATTATTATACATTATTGTTTCGTCTACTGCACAGCAGATATATAACAAGATCAAAAACACACAGTGCAAAGAAGACAGGAAGACTTAAAGGACTTTTTAACACTACAAAATACTTAACTACTCGTTCTTAGAAGTTTCATAAAGATATTCCTTCTAAGATCAAGAGCTAGAAAGGCCTAAAATCATAACCAGGGTAAACGGCCCTCATACTTGGGGTTTGGGGAAGAGGAGTGTGGGGTTGGGAAAAGACTTCAGGAGCCAATGATAGAAAAATCTACTATGACGACTCTAAAAATCTGGGAAGTTTTCATTGGCCCTTTCATGCCCCAGAGGCTGCTTCTCCCCAACCCTGTTGATAAAATCTAAATTGTCCAATGGCTGCTCATCTACAAGATCAATTCTCTTGAGAGTTATACTTAACCAACTATTCCCCCAAACTAATTGTACTATGCCTGCACCCATCCTACTAAAGCATTATAAAAAAATTCTACCATCCTTCCCCAAGTCAGAACTCTCTTTCAGAGCCTTCTCAGCTCAGCATTTTCTAATAGGTTTAATTTTCTTTCAAACTGTGAAAAGTTCCAGAAGCAGGAGTTTGCTTTATTTTCTTGATGGGTTCCAAGATAACTTTCATTAGTCACTTAGAAGAAAATAAAAGACAAAAACATTTATTAAGTGCCTAACAACACTGCTATGTACTTTTATGCAGTTGATTCTATTTAACCATCACTATAACCCTTGGGATGAATATTTTTATATTCACTTGAAAGATGAGATAGCAGAAACTTAGTTTAAGAAACTTATCAAGTTAGCAACTGGTAAATATAAGACTTAAACCCAACTATCCCAGGACAACTCATTCATAAAAAAGCTTAAGTATCCTATAGCTATCTCCCATCAGTAATGCTGAACATAATGAGTACAATGTTTCAACTGTAAGTTAACAATTACCTCAGTATATCAGTTTTTCCAAACATTTCTTAGTTTTTCTCTACTTTTTCACAACATAGTTCAATAATTAGTTTATATTTTAAACAATTAGAAATGATATTTGAAAATAAAATACTTTTTAAAACCCAGGTGTTATACATGCAGAATGATTGCTTTCATGAAGGGAGTGTTTTATGGGGGAAAAAAAAACTGCCAATACAGAACTGTGCGCAACAGATATTTGCATTAGCTAGGGCTAGAACCGGAGAAGGCAATGGCAACCCACTCCAGTACTCTTGCCTGGAAAATCCCATGGATGGAGGAGCCTGGTGGGCTGCACTCCATGGGGTCTCTAGGAGTAGGACACGACTGAGCGACTTTACTTTCACTTTTCACTTTCATGCATTGGAGAAGGAAATGGCAACCCACTCCAGTGTTCTTGCCTGGAGAATCCCAGGGATGGAGGAGCCTGGTGGGCTGCTGTCTATGGGGTCGCACAGAGTCAGACACGACTGAACCGACTTAGCAGCAACAGCAGGGCTAGAACATAAACAGTAACCCTCATCTCAATAAACACACCAAAAAATTATTTGACAAAACCCAGTATCTGTCCCTGATTTGAAGTCTGCAAATTAGGAATAGAAAGGAAAGCAATCTAATAAAGGGGTCTAGGAAAAAAATCTATAATCAATATCATACTTCATTAGAAAGAAAAGATGCTTTCCCCCTAAGACTAGAAGCAAGACCAGAATATCCACTATCACCAGTTCTATCCAACATTATACTAGAGGGTCCAACCAGTGAAGTCAGTAAAAAAAAAAAAAAAAAAGAAGAAAGAAAGAAAGAAAAGGCATCTGTACTGGACTGAAAGAAATGCAACTCTCTTTATTCACGGAAGATATGATTGTCTGTGTAGACAATCCAATGGAATTGACAAAAACAAATAAAAAAAACTAGAACTGAAAAGTTCACTTAGCAAGGTTGCAAAATTCAAGGCCAACATACAAAAATAAATTGTACTTTTATATATTAGCAATGAACAAACGGAAATGGAATTTTTAAAAATATCATTTATAAATGGCATAAAATACCATTATAAAAACATTGAATTTTTTTAAAAAATACCATTTATAAAATACCATTTTAAAATACCTTTTATAAAACACCACATATAAAAGAAAAAATAGCATACTTGATAAATCTGGCAAAATGTTGGAAAGATCTGTACACTGAAAACTATAGAACACTACTGAAAGAAATTAAAAATCTAAGAAAATGTTAAAAATCGAAGTAAATGGAGACAGCTTTATTCATGTGTTAAAGACAACACTGTTAAGATTTCAATATCGAGCCTATGCAATTCCCCCAAATTTATCTACAGATTCAACAAAAATCCCAATAGCCTTTTTTCAGATAGACATTTACAAATTGCTTCTAAAATTCATAAAGAAATGTAAACGACATAGCATACTTGCATCCCTCTGGATTGAATCAGGAGAGTAGCTACAGAGAATTTGAAAACTGAAAGTGAAGTATATAGAATCATTAACTATATAACAAGAGGTTGAAGTAATAGCAGTTAACTAGTGAGAAATAAACAGAATTCTAAAGAACACAAGAGCAGCCAATACCTCCTAGGGCTCAGACAGAGTGGCTAAGCAAGAACCTCTACCAACTCCTCTCAGGCCATTTCAGGGCTGACATTCAGATCTTGGAGAGGGCACAGGTCTATCTCACTGAATGGTAGAGAAGGTGCTCTGGTGACATGCCAGCAGAACCTGCTGAAAATCTGCCTGTGGATCTTGCCAGAAATCCAGACTTTAGGGAGCTATGAAAAAAGCTGTTGACCTGGAAGTGTACCACCAAGGCAATCTGCTACAAACCATACGAAGGAGAGATACAAAGAGAAGCTGCTAGCCCTGGGCTGATGGCTGCAGTTACCACTGCTCTCTCCACACTGCAGGGAGCCTAGTGCAGGAAAAGCCCCACACGCTCAGGAGATGCAGGCTAGGAGAGCTATGTGGGCTGACACTGGAGAAGAGGAGTATGCTGCTGGAGACCACAAAGCAAGCACATAAGAACCAAGAAGCAAAACTCTCCTGCAATGTCTCTCCAGCATTCTCTATTGACAAAGCTTAACACTGCACAAGCTAGCAAAAGAAAAATATTTAAAGGACCTGACACATTTTCACAGAGCAGGCAAAAAAAGGATAAATCTGGAGCTGAGAGGCAATAAATTGACAACCAGTACAATAGCCAATATCTTATAGACCGTAAAAGAACAAATTTAGAGGGGTAGCATGACCTGGTTTCATGACTTCTTATAAAGTCACAGTAATCAAAATGATAGCAGCATCGAGACAGACACAGAGTTCAGTAGAACAAATCTGGTCGTCAGAAATAAACCCACACATATATGACAAACTAATTTTTGACAAATATCAAAAGGACAACCTTTTCAACAAACGATGCTAAAATTGGATATCACTATGTAAAAATATGAACCTCCACGCAGCTTTTGATCCATATTTTAAAGAACAATTCAAAATTCATCATAGAATGAAGCATAAGACCTAAAACCATAAAACGTCTAGAAGATAACTTTGTAGAAAATCTTTTTAAGCTTGGATTAGGCAAATGCATCTTAGACACAAAAACAAAATCATCCATATAAAAATATATTGATTGCCTGGGCCTCATCAAAATTAAACATGTGTGCTCCTCAAAAGACACTGTTAAGAGAATTAAACGACAAACCACAATCTAGGAGAAAATGTCTGCAAAGCATAGAATAAAAAATATATAAAGAGTGCTCAAAATTCAATAATGAGGAATTAAATCAATTAAAATAAAAGGTAAAAGATCTGAACATTTTACCACAGAAAATCTACAAATGGTAAATAAACACATGAATTAATACTCAATATCATTAGCCATTAGAGAAATGCAAATTAAAACCACAAGGAGATACGACCACACAAACACACCAGTTAGAATGGCTAAAATTTAAAAGAAGGACCATACCAGATGTTGGTAAGATATAGAAGAACTATACACTGCCAACAAAATCAAAAACAAAATGAGCTCCCTTTTTTTTTTTTTGGTAAAGCCACTTTGGAAAACTATTTGGTAATTTCCCAAAAAAGTTATATACACTCCTACTCTATGACCCAGTCATTCTACACTTAGGTATTTACCGAAGAGAAATGAAAATATGTGTTCATACAAAAACTTGTACATTAAATGTTCATGGCAGCTTTACTTGTAAGAACCAATAACTAAAAAAGAACCCAAAATGCCCATCAACAGATGAATGGAAAAATAAACTGTGATATATCCACGTGTGTCACTTATCAACTTATTGCCCTTCAGCTCTGAATGCATCCATCAATATATGCTGTATGACAGACAAGAAAATTCCTTCAGTATGCTCATTCCTTCAACATGCCCCATGTTCAGCTCTCTCAGTAGAGGGCACTCAAGAGACACTGAAGTAGAAAGAGGCTCTTCAGCAGTTACTGAAGAGACTTAAGGAGGAAAAGAATGTTAGGTGCAGATATGAGGACTTCCAATAGCGTACTGTCTTAGCCACCTGCAGAGAAAACAATCCTTCTGTGACCTTGAAGCCTCAACCTGGTATAATAAAGTGTCAATGTCCCTTACGGGCTTGGTTTCTTACCAGCACCAGCATCTATACTCCCCCTACAAGCCCCTACTGAGACTGAACATAGCTGCCTGTGGCCCAGATGGATACACATCAAGATCTCTCTCCTGCAAGCCACCAAGGCAGCGCACTCACTCCAAAAGTTTCCTGCCTCTGCTGGTACCTGGACTCCCGCTACACACCCATTCTGTCAGTTGCTGTTTCCGTGCTCTCCTCTTACACTCCAGTGAGTTGCCTACTGCTCATCCAGCAACTTCAGACCACCTCTGGCCTATACAAACCATGAACTTCTCTGCTATCCAGTGGACTGAACCCCATCTTCTCCAATAACCTCTTAACCCCTTAACCCCTTCCAAATCTGTCCTCCTTGGGTACTCTCCCAAAGCCCTACAGTACTATCTATATAAAGTTTCCTTATTATCTTATAGTTAACTCTTTAGTCATAATTAATAATTCTTGATACTAAACTTTCCTTACTTAACCAACTGTATGGTTTCCATCTCCTTACTGGACCCAGATTGCCACACCATTCAAAAGAATACCTGAGTGGGAGAAGGTGAGGGTGGGACATTCTGGGAGAATAGCATTGAAACATGTATATTATCATATGTGAAACAGAACACCATTCCATGTTCGATGCATGAGACAAATGCTCAGGGCTGGGGCAATGGGATGACTCAGAGGGATGGGATGGGGAGGGAGGTGGGAGGAGGGTCCAGGAAGGGGAACACATGTAAACCCATGGCTGATTCATGTCAATGTATGGCAAAAACTACTACAATATTGTAAAGTAATTAGCCCCCAACTAAAATAAATAAATTTATTTAATAAAAAATAAATAAATAAATAAAAGTGAAAAAAAAAAAAAAAAGAATACCTGAGTGGTACAAAAAGAAGAGAAATAAGGATGCAACAACATGGATGAATCTCAAAATAATTATGCTAAGTGAAAAAATCAACTTCTTCCCAAAAGGACATACTACAGATTTCACTTTTTAAAACTTTAGAAAATGTACTGATTAATAGTGACAGAAAGTATATCAGTATTTCCCTGAAAGGGGGGAAGATCAGAAGGGGGTAAGGGAAGGAATTACAAAGGGACAGGAAGAAATTTTGGAAGGTGATAGATATGTTCACTACTTTAATTGTGGCAATGGGCTCACAGATGTATACATATGTCAAAACTTATCACATTGCATATTTCAAATATATTCAGGGCTTAGAATGTCAGTCATATATCAATAAATCTGTTCTAAAAAAATAAAACCATATTTCCTCATCACCCCCCCAAATATACTATATTGAAGTCTATAAGAAAAATGAAATACATGCTACAGAATTATAAAACACTTAGAAGAGAATGTGTAATTAATGTGAGAATTAATATCCAGATACATAGAATTAGATTAATATCCAACATGTAAAGAATATTCCTAAAACAAAAAATGGGCAAAGGATTTGCTTGAATAGACATTTCTCCAAAGAAGATGTACAAATGGCCAATAAGTACATGAAAATATGCTCAATATCACTAGTCATTATGGAAATGAAAAATCAAAACCATAATGAAATACTACAGCACACTCATTAAGATGGCAATTATTGAAAAACAGAAAATAAGTGTTGGCAAGGATGTAGAGAAATTAGAACCCAGTGCACTGCTGGTAAAAATATAAAATGGGGCAGCCAATATTAAAAACACTATGGTGGTTTCTCAAAAAATTAAGAACAGTATTACGATATGACTCAACAATTCCACGTCCAGGTTTATATCCAAAAGAATTAAATACAGGGTCTCAAAGAGATATCTGTAATACCCATGTTCACAGCTGCATTATTCATGATAATCAAAAGACAGAAGCAATGCAAGTGTCCACTGACATAAAAACTGATAAACAGAATACAGTATAATATGCACAATGGAATATTATTCAGGCTTAAATGGGAAGGAAATTCTGACCCTCGCACAACACGGATGAACCTCGAAGACACTACACTAAGTGAAATAAGCTAGGCAGAAAAGGATAAATACTATATGATTTCACTCATATGAAGAACACAGAGTAGTCAAATTCAGAAACAGAAAGTAGAACGGTGGTTAACAGGGGTTGAGGGCAGGGGAATGGGGATTTACCACCCAACGGTACTAGCTTTGCAAATGAAAAAAGTTCTATCAGTGGATGATGGTGATAAGTGCATTAAGAATGTAAATCTACTCAATGCCACTGAACTGTACACTTTAAAATGGTTACAATGGCAAATTCTAGGTTTTATATGTATTTTATCATGATTTTTAAATTTTAAATAAATAATTTTAAAAGAGAAAAGCAGAGATTATTTCTACACTTTGTTATAGTTTTATTAGTCCCCAAATGGAGATGTTACCATAATAATAGGGTAGAAAGAGTAGATTCAGATAAAAAGGCAATCACATCAACAAGCATTCTTAAATCCCCCCAATCATGGTGTGACATAATAAGAAACATATTCATAGGTCTCTGTCTCTGGTTCCTAATACAGAGCTCTAAACCCTTATAATTGCTTGAGTGACAGGGGTGGTAGGAGCAATTTTTTTTTTCCTGATATTTAGTCTTTGACACTAGTTTCTGACACAGCACTCCCAAAATCCTAGTAATTATCTGAGTGATGGGAGTGATAGAAGATCTTACACAGAACTCCTGAGTCCCTTGGAATTTCTTTTATTTTAATGAGGCTACTCTTGGTGGGCTCCTGGATAGCTTCAGGATAGAGGCTGGTCACCAGAAAGACCATGTCATGATTAGAAGCTTGGAACTTTCAGCTGCACCTCCTATCCTCCATGGAGAAGAGAGGGGCTGGAGATTGAGTTAATAATCCATCACATCTACATGATGACATCTCCATAAAAAATCCATAAACTAAAGGTTTGGAGAGCTTCCAAACTGGTGAACACACCCATGTACTGGGAGGGGGCACACCCATCCCAGACCTAGTCCTATGTACCTCATCATCTGGCTATTCATCTTTATCTTTTACTTTATCCTTTAAAATAAACTAGCAAGCATGTTTCCCTGAGTTCTGTGGACCATGACAGCAAATTATCAAACCTGAGGAGATTGCAGGAGTCTCCCACCCCCCGATTTATAGCCAAGTCAAACAAAAGTACAGGTAACCTGGGCACCCACTACTGGTAGTTGATATCTGAAGTAAGGGTAGTCTTGTGGGACTGAGCCCTTAATCTGTGGAGTCTGTGCTCACTCTCAGTTGGTGTTCTTAGAGAATTATAGAATTTCTTGGTGTGGAAAACCCACATGTCTGGTATCAGAAGTGTAGTGACTAAAGTAAATGAGTTTTCTTTTAAAGGGCCAGATACTATGAGCCACTAGGGACAGAAAGATAAACAGTCCCAAAATTAAGGGGATTCTACTGAAATCATATTTATACATGGGCAAGAAAGTAAAACAAATAGTTTTGTCAGATGGCATTATTAAGGGTATTATTTCAAACTAATTACAATACCACCCAGAACCAACTGTAATGATGTTTTCAAATGATAGTAGCAAAATATTTGGTTTCTTCATATCAGAAAATTTTAATCCAATTCCCCCACACTCATACTGAAAATGATCACTCCTGAAACATCATTTATGAGAGAACAGATTGAAATATGTAAAAGAATCCTGCAGATATGTGACAGATTTAACATCATGGCCATATTTGCATAGTAATCTAAATCACCTCATCTTCCAGACAGCAATTCTTGTTTTTAGGCATTGCCTTCTAAGCCCTATCATTCAATTTATTCCTTATCAAAGCTAAGAATTTTAGGTTTATGAGAACAGATATCAAAAACATACAACTCACCAAAATATTTTTTTAAAAAGAGGAGGAATAAAGAAAAATGCACTTCAAAAAAACTTATGAGAAATGTTAACTCGCACTCATAAAGAAATACAGACTAAAATAAGAGATCCTTTTCATCCACTGAGAAATCTTAAAAGTTCAATAACACCCAGTGTAGAGAAAATGTGAGGGAAAGTTTGTAAATTGATACAACCTTTCTGAAGGGGATTTGTTTCTGTGAATAAAGAATCTCAAATGATTAAATCTTTTGAGTCAACAATTCTCTCTCAAGGAGTTAATGCTAAGGAAAAATTAGACAAAATCCTTTTGTATACTAATACACATGCTATATATAATACATAGGCCATATGTCATGGATATCTGTATTGTCAAAAAGCTTCTCAGGGAATTCTTATGATCATCTGGTTTTGGAACCATGACCCAGTGAATGAATGCATGTATTGAAAGAACCAACACCTAATCAGAAACTTTTGTAAGCCTGGCACTATACTGAAAAATACATTATCATGTTTAACCAAAAGAACTAGAGGCAATTTTTAAAAGCCCCATATTCCTAAAATACTAATAGTAAAAACCTTAAAAGGAATTTTCACTGTTCTATTCATTACCTTACTTAACAGAATTGATGCTTTTCGTTAACTGGAAGGACAAGCTCCAGTTACCATTTCAAATTTTTCCATTAATTTATATTATAAATGGGAGCTACTCTCAAAATTAGATTAAAATAACATTTAAAAACACAAAATAACAATTAAAAATTAGTGGAGTATCCATGAGAAAACTGAAAAATCAAAATAAATTTCTCAATACAAATATTAAACTAAAAAATCCTAAGGATCTTATCTTAAAAATTATAATTATATGGATCATTAAAATCTTTGAGAAAATGTCTATATCTGCTATATCTACAATGAGGAAGTGTTCTATATATATTTTTTTCAATATGGTATCGAATATATATACCACTAGCTATAGTGGCCACAGAGCACTTGAAATATGGCTAGTGAAACTGAAAAATTAAACTTTTAACTTTCAAAATTTAAATAACCACATGTGGCTATTGGCTACCATATTAGACAGCACTTGTTTATATAATCTCTGGTTCCTGGCAATTAACAGCTCAAACAACCCTGTTTCCTGTTCCTCTGTTCCTTCCCCAACATTCTCTGAAATCCCTCCACTAACAAACTAGCAGTCACATACCACTCATTATGTACTGACTGCCTCTTACAGGACAAATAATGTGAAGAACACACATAACCTTCTTACAGCACTCACAGCCTGGACTATCAAACAATCCCACCTCTGGCAGTATCTTAGTCTTAACTTATGTTTATTCTTTTTGTTCTTGTTAAAATGGTTTAATCTAGTATTTACTATATCTCTTACTAATATGTATACTCTGGCTACCAGAACTCAAAAAACCAGGGAGGCCTGCCCTCTAACTTTCATGAAAATAAGGGTCCAGCTACAGATAAGAACAAAGCAGAAAACAATTAAAAGCATATTACAGTTGACCCTTGAACAACATTACACTTACACTTATTTTTTTCAATAAATAATACTGAAAAAGTTTTTGGAGATTTGTGACAATTTGAAAAAACTCATAGATGAACTATGTAGCCTAGAAATATTAAAAAAATTAAGAAAAATTTAGGTATGAATACCTAAAATATATGTAAATCTGAATCTACTTTGTCATTTATGACTATAAAATATGCACAAATTTAATATAAAAAGTTAAAATTTATCAAAACTTAGGCACACAAACACAGACCGTACATGGTGACTTTCACAGTAGAGGAAAATGCAAACAAATATATAAAGACACAGCAGTAAAGCATAACTGTATAAAATTAACCGCAGTACATACTGTATTACTATAATAATTTCAGAGTCACCTCCTATTGCCACTGTGATGAGTTCAGGTATTGTTGAGTAATCTGCTTAAAATGCCATGTGATGCTAATCACCTCTGCATGAGCAGTTTGTCTCTCCAGGAAACTGCACATTGCAGTAAAAAGTGATCTCTCCTGGTTTCCACATATTTTTTATCATGTTCAATACAATACCATAAACTTAGAAAAACAACATGGAACTCATACGAAGTGCCACTAGTGATGCTAGAAGCACTCCCAAGAAGCCAAGTCATGACATTACAAAAAAAAGTTGAATTGCCCAATATGCCCCATAGATTGAAGTCTGCAGCTGCCAATGCTTGCCATTTCAAGATAAATGAATCCACTGTAACAATCACTGTAAAAAGAAAAGAAAATTCATGACGTCATCGCTGCAATAAAGCCAGCAGGTGCAAAAACCTTGCACTTTTTGCAAAATACCTTTTTATCACATATTGAAAATGCAGCTTTTATTTGAGTACAGGATTGCTATAAGAAAGGCATATCTATAGAATGTAATATGATTAGAGAAAAATCAAAGTCATTATATGACAACTTTAAGCAAAAGAAAGTCGAAGGCCCTAAAACTAGAGAATTTAATGCCAAGTTCCATTGATGTTTTGTCTCTAAAGTCAGGGAGTACCTTGCCAGTAAGTGATTGACTTTTAAAGTTCTTTTGATATTGGGCAATGTTCACATGGCCACCCAGAACCCCATCAGTTCAACATCAAAGGCGTCAAAATGGTCCACTTGCCTGCAAATGCCTCTCTAGTAAAGACATTTAAGGCTTATAGCATGCGGGACTCTATGGAAAGGACTGTCAAAGCTATGGAAGAGAACCCAACAGATCATGAAAGTCTGAAAGGATTACACCACTGAAAATGCTATCATTGTTACAGAAAAAGTCATTAAGCCCAAAACAAATTCCTCCTGCAGAAAACTGTGTCCAGATGTCACACGACTTCACAGGATTTGTGACAGAGCCAATCAAGGACTCGAAAGCAATTCTGAGAGATCATGAAAGAGATGGCAAAAAAAGTTTGCAGGTGAAAGAGTTTCAAGATAAGGATTTTGGAGTAATTCAAGAGCTTACAGACACAAAACCAGAGCAATTAATAAGAACATGACTTGATAGAGATGAGTACTTCTGAACCAGTACCAGACAATGAGGAAGAAGACATAGAAGAAGACCAGAATACTACTCAAAGCAATCTACAAACTTAATGCGACCCCTACCAAATTACCCATGACATTTTTCACAGAACTAGAACAAATAATCCTGAAACTTATACGGTACCATAAACGACCCAGAACAGTCAAAGCAATCCTGAAAAAAAGAAAACAAAGCCAGAGGCATAACCCTCCCAAAACTTCAGACAATACTACTAAGCTACAGTAATCAAAACAGCATGGTACTGATCAAAAAATAGATACATGGATCAGTGGACAGACCAGAGAGCCCAGAAATAAACCCATACAGCTCTGGGCAGTTAATCTTTGAAAAGGAGATAAGAATATACAATGGAGAAAAAACAGTCTCTTCAGTAACTGGGTTTAGGAAAGCTGGACAGCTACATGTAAATCAATGAAGTTAGAACATTCCCTCAAGCCATACACAAAAATAAACTCAAAATGGCTTAAAAGATTTAAATACAAGACATGACACCATAAAACTCCTAGAAGAAAACATAGGCAAAACATTCTCTGACATAAATCATAATACCATTTTCTCAAATAAGTCTCCCAAGGCAACAGAAATAAAAGCAAAAAATTAACAAATGGGATATAACCAAACTTGTAAGTGTTTGCACTGTAAAAGAAACCATAAATAAAACAACCTACAAACTGGGAGAAAATATTTGCAAACAATGTGACCAACAAGGGCTTAATTCCCAAGATATACAAATAATTGCTCATACAACTCAGTAACAAAAACAACAGCAGTAGCAACCCAATCAAAGGCAGAAGACCTAATCAGATACTTCTCCAAAGAAGATATATAGGTGGCCAATAGGTATATGAAAAGGTGCTCAACACTGCTAATTATTAAAGAAATGCCGATTAAAACTTCAGTGAGGCATCACCTCATACTAGTCAGAATGGCCATCATCAAAAAGTCAACAGATAATAAATGCTGGAGATGGTATAGAGAAAAGGAAACTCTCCTACACTGTTGGTGGGAATGTAACTTGGCTCAGCCACTATAAAGAACAGTACAGAGGTTCCTCAGAAAACTAAAAACCAAAATTGCCATATGATCCAGCAATCCCACCTCTGGGCATATGTCTAGAGAAAACTCTAATTTGAAAACATGTGCACTCCAATGTTCACAGCAGCACCATTTACAAGAGCCAAGACATGGAGGTAACCCAAATATTCATCAACAGATGAATGAGTAAAGAAGATGTGATATAAACGTATGTGCATGCTTAGTCGCTTCAGTCATGTCCGACTCTCAGTGACCCTATGGACTGTAGCCCATCAAGCTCCTCTGTCCATGCAATTTTGTTGGCAAGAATACTGCAGTGGGTTGCCATTCTCTTCTCCAGGAGATCTTCCTGATCCAGGGATCAAACCCACATCTCCGTGTCCCTCCTGCCTTGCGGATGGATTCTTTACTGCTGAGCTACCAGGGAAGCCCATACACAATGTACTACACAGCCATAAGAAAGAATGAAAAAATGGCATTTGCAGCAATTGGGGTGGATGTAGAGATTATCATACTAAGTGAAGTAAGTTAGATAGAAAGACAGATATCACATGACATCACTTATATGTGGAATCTAAAATATGACACAAATGTAATAATTTACAAAACAGACTTACAGAAAAAGAAAACAAACTTATGGCTATCAAAGAGGAATGGGGGGGAGGGGACAAATCAGGAATTTGAAATTAGCAGATACAAAAACTATATATAAAATAGATAAACAACAATGTCCTACTGTATAGCACAGGGAACTATATTCAATTATCTTATAATAAACCATAAAGGAAAAGAATACAAAAAAGAATACATATATAAAGCTGAATCACTTTGCTGTACACCAGAAACTCACACAACACTGTAAATCAACTATACTTCAATTAAAGAGAGAGAGAGAAGAATGAGTGCCAGAAAACAAACAGACATTAGACAGAATCCAATGTCTGGCAGATAAGGTCTGGTTATTCAAGACTTCTTTTGACTTCTTTTTTACAACATGGGCCCTTTTATGATACAGGAACTGAAATTAAGCAAATGGTAGGAAAGTGAAAGTGAAAGTCTCTCAGTCATGTCCAATTCTTTGCAACCCCATGGACTATACTGTCCATGGAATTCTCCAGACCAGAATACTGCAGTGGGTAGCCATTCCCTTCTCCAGGGGAATCTTCCCAAAATGGTAGAAAGATGGGTACCATATAGAAAGTTTCAGAAAGATGAAAAAGCAAAAAAGACAGAAATTATGAAATATTTCTATAAAGTTATACCAAGTGCCTGCTACTCCTGCTCCCCTTCTACCTCCTCTACCTCTGCCTCCCCTGAGACAGCAAGACTAACTTCTTATCTTTCTCTTCCTCATCAGGCTACCCAATGTGAAGACAACAAGGATGAAGACCTTTCTGACGATCCACTTCCACTTAAATAGTAAATGCTGATCATGCCATACAGTTAACAAACTCAACTAATGCATATGTATGGTCTTCTTTTGAAAAATTTAGTAACTACACAGCAAGAACTGTATGAGATTTTCCTGTATTCATCACCCAAGTATTCACTGGGTAGAACATTATATGCAAAACTTGTAATGAAGTGGATAGCCTGTTCTTATACAGGCATAAGGTAAGTGGTATTCAAAATTAACAATGTGTTAGTTTTCTTACTGTTTTATAACTTTGCTTTCAAAGAATTACATTACCATAGAGCAAAACACTCTCTCATAATTGGAGAAACTGCTTATCATCACAAGTAAGTGGGGTGTTTTTAATGTAACAATGTTTCTAATACTATATTATGAATATGACTGAAACACTTCATGCCATAAAAATTTTATAATGATACATTCATTAGTGTAAGGTTAGGCTACTACAAAGCAATCATATCAATTATACCAGGCTATAATAAACCAATCATATTGCTACCTCGTTATCAGTGCATGAACTGTTATAGCTATAAATAAATATGAATTTCTTTTTTGTATTATCTTTTCATTTTTGATGTCTAGTCTTAGTATCTGACAGACAATTTAGGTTTATCTTGTAAACAGACAACATAAACTTAAGATATTTACGGGGAGGGGACAGTCAGTGCTGCTGATCCCTGCATTGTTCAAGGGTCAACTGTATTAGCAAGAGCCATAGGCACAAGTTCTGATCCTAAAAGGTTGAAAGAATTAAAAAAAAATTATATATAGCTAAAAACCTACCACAATCTGGGATTAAAGATACTTCTAAAATGTCTGAAATCAGCTCTCAGGAATTTACTACCTACATATTAATGCAGTTCTCAGGAAAAATTTTTATGCAGAGAATACTAAGTGCCAGACACTGTGTTGGACATAGAAGATTGCACTGAACAAGGAGAGTCCATGATGGATCCAACACAATCTAAGTCAACAGCAACTTACAGGTTTTACTTCTGGGTTCCTCCATCTAACATCTGTTCTAGGGCATTTTTCCTGGCTGACAACATTTAGCCTCGGACTGGCCTGCTCTGGCAATCTTTATCCTATTTAAAATCTACTTTATACTTCTTTTTTCCTCCAGATTCTAGAATAAAGGTCTGCTTCAGAGATTTTTCCTTTAATTTTTATTTTTTAGTGATTTCATGTTATTCAAGTTTTTCTAAAATTTTAATTGTATTTATAACTTTTATCACAAATGTATTATCACTTCATCAACCAAAATTTCTCTTGAATTCTCAATTTAATTATCACAATTTATATTTTCGTTAAAGAGTTACAATGATGAAAATCAGCAAGCCTTAAAACTAAGGAGTTCTTAATTCATCATTTTTAAATTGTTAAATGTATTCTTTAGTAAGCAGAAATATTTTCCTGGCACAGTCTTTATGAAAATGAATTCAAGTTATTTATATTGCACTCAAATCTGATCCTGCTACTCCTCCCTCAAAAAAAAAAAGAAAGAGAAAAGAAAATCCTCCATCCACCACAAAACACTTATTGACCACCCACTATGAGCCAGAAGCTATAATTTAGGTGCTCAGGTTATGTCCTAAGGGGTTAACTAGAAGGGATGGCTCAGTGTCCATCCCCCTGGTATTATTCCACTTCAGCATAGTCTTGCTCTGGGATATTTATCCTGTCCTTTGCATGCCATAGGACTGACCCAACTATGAACAGTAGACGCTCTGAAAACAGGATAAAGGCCAACAGTTTTCCTGGCTTCAGCCAAGTACTTAAGCTTTAAACTGCACATACATAGTTCAGGCCATGTGCATTTAGACACTTAATAAAGGTTTTCATGAAAAAGAAGAAAAGGTTTCTCATTGAATTTTCATTCCAGCATGAAAATAATCACCAAATACAAATACACACACACACACACACACACACACACACAAATACACGAGGGAAACAAGAGTGCTACACATAAGATAATATGACAAAAAGTTACAAGATATTTATTTTAGTCTGAGTGATCAGGAAAAGCTTATCTGACGCTGCCTACTAATACAGTCTCCTTGACAAAGTGTCACTGTATAACACTATCACTCCACAAATTCTGATTTTTAACAATACGTATGAAAAATACCACTGTATTAATTTTTTTTGGCTGTACTCCGAAGCATGTAGAACTTCCCGATTAGGGATCCAATAAGTGCCCCCTGCAGTGGAAGCACCGAGTCTTAACCACTGGACCTCCAGGAAAGTCCACCACTGTACTAATTGACTAACCAGGCATTTCTGTAAAGCATTCTCTAGAATCTAAAATTAGATCAACTAAAAACCCTTTCAATCACAATAAATCAAACTGTCAGGTAATTTACTGGTGTTTAAAAGAAACTTGTTTTTAAGCCATCTCCTTTCCCATTTAAAAAAGTAGCACTTTCTTAAAACCTCAAAACTACACAGTGTATACAATAAATTAAACTATCATCAAAAGATAACTCCCCTAGGATTTTTAAGAATGCATCTGTATTATGAGGCACTAGTACTATTTGGTGGCACAGGAAGTAATAAATACTTTTTAAGTAAGACTTACCTATTCTGCAACTGTCTATACCATATTCCAAGTCAGGAACTCAGAACTTAAAAACACAATAACATAATTGTTCTAAAAATATAAGTATCCAAGAGAAACACTATCTGGGTGGAAGGTGGAATATTTCTTTTCAGAACATTAATCATACAAAAAAAAGGTTTCGTGACCCTGAATGCATTTTCAACCTCCACTGCCCAAGAAAGAAAGACAAAGATATCAATCACTTGACTATCAGTGGGCTCCCTTAGAAGGTCCCTCAATATTTTACAAACCTGGTTCTAGAGCCTAGGACTCCTGACTGAAAAGATTATAGGAGATAGGATCTAGATTTGACTACATTTGTCTCTTGACTTTTCTGCTGCCTTCATCGGGTATCACTGATAACACCTAAAGTAAGGTACTTTTTAAATAAAGAACTTAAAAAAAAAAAAAAAAAGACATCTCTCCCTACAGTTTGGCAACACAGTTCAGATTACTCTAACTTATTCCAAGTGAGTCAACTTACGTAGACTGCTGCTGCTGCTGCTGCTGCTAAGTCGCTTCAGTCGTGTCCGACTCTGTGTGACCCCATAGGCGGCAGCCCACCAGACTCCACCGTCCCTGGGATTCTCCAGGCAAGAACACTGGAGTGGGTTGCCATTTCCTTCTCCAATGCATGAAAGTGAAAAGTGAAAGTGAAGTCGCTCAATCGTGTCTGACTCTCAGTGACCCCATGGACTGTAGCCTACCAGGCTCCTCAGTCCATGGGATTTTCCAGGCAAGAGTACTGGAGTGAGGTGCCATTGCCTTCTCCGTACGCAGACTAGAAGCTGTGGAAAGGTTCTCTCATCAACTCTTGCTATAACGTAACACCTACACCACAAGAAGGGGCTCCCCACGTGGGGCTATTGGTAAAGAACTGGCCTGCCAATGCAGGAGACATAAGAGATGCCAAGTTCGATTTCTGGGCCGGGAAGATCCCCCTGGAGGATGAGATGGCAACCCACTCCAATATTCTTGCCTGGAGAAACCCATGGACAGATAAGCCTAGCAGTCTATAGTTCATGGTGTCGTGAAGAATTGGACACAACTGAAGCAACTTAGCACATATACACACATATCACAGGGAAACCTATACAATCTGTGGTCTCATCCTATGCCAGAATTTAAACATAAACTAAGAGCCTATTCTTCTGTACTGTGCTAAGTGAAGTGTACTACTGTTCTACAATATTAAGGTTCTCTGAAAATTATTTTACAAAATCTGTAGACACTAGGTTAGCTTCAGGTCAGAAAGGCACATGAGAACTGGTCATTCTATAAGCAATCTTCTCTATAAAAATATATACGCAAAGAAATAAAAAGAATTATCTTATGTATTTTGCTAAAGTTAAAAAATGCAAAAAAACCCCCCAAAACCACGCTTTATGGATAAATAAAAAGGTACCTCCTAAAATCTAGTCTTGGCTCGAAGTGGCCCCAAGATATTAATATTTATATTCTCCAAGATCCATACGTTTGAGGCTTGAAACTTAAGGAATGCCTATTCAGTTAACAATAATAATAGTTAACATTTATTTAGTCATTACTTCATGCATACGCCAGGCACTGTGCTAAAGACTCGTATTATTATTTATCCACATCTTACAGATTTGGAAACTCAGCATCAAATTTAACTATCCAAGCACAGCCAGCAAATCCATATCAGGAATCAGACCACATCTGCCTTACTGCATAGGTTATACTCTCTACAGAAATTCTAGGACTCACCCTACAAACACCTAGAACTCTCCCTACAAACACCCTAGAACTCACCTTAGAAATATCCTGATTGACCTGAATGCTCAGAGAAATAATCAGAATCCCCAGGAATAACAGAAATAACAACAACAAAAGCATACATTTAACTAGAGTAATGCTTCACATTTAGGTTGATTTTTATTTGGAATAAATCTAATCATAAAAGTTCAATCATACTATCATGCATAAAGTAATACCTACCAAGAAACATATAGAAAGGGGAAACACAGGATAACCATTCATAAGCAGAACTTGAAATTACCAGAATACTTCTTGAAAATGGGGAGTAATTTTAAGTTTTTGTGAAAACAATCCCTTTTTTCTCTTGAAAACCGTACCTAAAACACGATCTAATCTCCCATCTTAAATCTGTCCTAAGGAACATGAAGTTGTCCCTGGTAAAAACAAGTATCACTTGGTACAAGTAGTAGCGGAGGTAGCAGCAGCAGTATAGTTGGCAGTAGAAGGAACAGGAGGAGTAGGAGCACTAGCTTTAGAAACAGCACTGTGGCAACAACAGTAGTGACAGCAGTGAGAGGCAGCTGCAATGGCGGTAGTAGAGCAGTCATAGCATTACTAGTAAGCATAATATGCCAAGAAAAATATAATTTTGGTTTGTTGATCCTGAACCACGCAAAATATCAGGGTCCTTACTAGAAGCTGTACTTTTCTTCATATAGATCTGTAACAATGCTATGGTACACTGTAACTTCACCAGAGAAGTCTAGAGTTGAAGAAGTTTTGGAGAACAGATACTTGAATTTTAGCTTTAAAAATATCTCTGCCATAACTCAACTGTCACCTCCTTCAGGTGTCATTCTCAAATTCCTTACTTTTCCACTCTGGGGACAGCATGACTCCCTCCCTATGTTCACAAAGCATCTTTTATATGAGCGTAGTTCCCTGTTTGGCATAATTGCAGAGCAGTATGTCTTTCCTTCGGACTTTTGCCTCCTCAAGACTTTAATTTGTATCTTATCCATGCGGTTGTCTTGGGCACTCAAGAGAGTAAAAGTTCAATTAACAATTTTCCCATTTAAAAAACACTCAATAATCTAGTGTATAATTTACAATGAAAATTAACAAGTGGTTGCTGAGAAGCTGCTAAAGATTGTGCATGAAGAATTAGGTAGGTTCAGAATCATCAGACTCGGCAGAAGTTTCTATAAGTTTCTCTGAGTACTGACTTTCCATTCAAATGACTAGACCCAACTGAGCTCTAAGCCCAAACGACAGGACAGAGGAAAAGTCAGAAACCACAGAAAATCTAAGAAGGAATCCTGACATGGAAATCATATTAAACCCATAAATATGAGGAAAGAAAAAATCTAATTTGTAAAATATTAAATTATTTGAAAAAAAATTATTTGAATAAAGACAATTTATTAATACAACCTAAGGGTGAGAGTCTAGAATACCAAATTTGACATATCTAGGGGATCATTTTATCATCTGGTTGAAAATCTTCAACTTTTTAGAACAAAACTGTGTGAATCACTGTGGCAATATAAGTCTGAAAGCATTGTTTTCAGGTCATATGAGAAAAAAATCCATTTTTCAAGATCCAGTAAAAACTAATTAGCACTGTGGAGGAGAACATGAAATATATAAAATACTCCTTGAAAGATAGAGAGATAAACTGAAAGAAAGAGAAACTGAGACTTCTGAAAAGCCAGGCAAGGAAATAGCACAGAGAAAAGCTAAACCATGGAAAAGCTAAATGCACATACAGTTCATGACAATGATAGGTACAATAAACTGTCAGTCTGATCAATCTAATAATACCTTACTCAATGAAAAAAATATTATTTTTGAAACACAATGATGCAGAATGAGAGAATGTACTACTAACTACAAAAAGAAAAGCACACATTTAAAAATAAATTTTGACCACAACTATGTAAAAAAGTCTATATACAAAAAAGTACTAGAAGGCACATACATCCACCTGTAACTACAGTCATGTTACACTAGTGGGATTAAAAGTGATTCTCTTACTTTAAGAAAAAGTTGTCTAAATTTTCTCTAACAGAGTAATTTTTTAGTATGAAGGTTCTGCAAAAGAAACTACATTTTATGTATAATTTAAACCAATTTCTTTTTATATCTCAATTTCTACCAAAATATCTAATATGAAAGATGTACATTAAGTTTTTTACCATATCAGAGAAAATTTAAGGATTAACATTACCTTATTCTACTCATAAAAATAATTGGTGGGAAATCTAATTAACACACTCAACATAAATAGGTCATCCAATTAATTGGTTCCATAAATACAAAAATATCAGTACAAGGTTTTAATAACCACTCCTAGAATCATCACTATAGTTATTCGAGTGCAAACTGGTGTAACTTGACATGACCCTATTCTGAAACAGGTTGTAAAATCAGATATTTTTTGTAAGGTATAAAAATGAAACTCTATCAAAACAGGAAACAAAGGCTGCTGTTGCCCCCAAACCACACTTGCAAAGAGAGCTGCTGTTGCCCCCAAACCAAATTTTCAGCGTAACAGTAAATGGGCTCAGAACGAACCATCTTACCAATAATGAAAATCAGTCCTAATAACTTCCCTCAGGAAAAGTTCTTTACTCATCCTTGCAAATTACAATGCATGATCTCAAAATGTGCAAACCTGACTGCAGAAGGAAATCACATTCCAAATGAGTAATACTGCCAAATCAGACAAAGAGTATTGTACCAAGTCTTTACCATTACTAAACTGTCAAAAAGATTAAAAAATAACCTTCAGTCAGGTCCAACATGTAAAGAACTTGAAATTCATCACACTTGTCCTTATAGCAATAAAAAAGCTGAAGAGAAAAAATGAAAACCAACCACTCTTCTTAAATTAATCAGAGAATTGAAGCCAGAGGGCAAACCTCTACCCTAAAAACTACAGAGACAGGTAGATACAGAAAATCACACTGTGCAAGAAGCAAAGCCTGGGAAGATAAATCTTCAGCTGGAGCCAGTATCAGTAGGAACACTTTAAACAGTAAACGACAAACTGCTGGAAACTCAGTGTAGATTAGCGTAGAATGAAAACTGTGAGAGAACTCAGTCTTTGAAAGGCCCCAACAGTTTCTCGAGTTTTACTTCCAGGAGCCCTACCAGGTTCTCAACTGTGATAATCTGAGAAAATTTTCTTTATTTCGAGCAGGGGGAAGGGAGACATAATAATTCTTAAAATATACCCAAAGCTTTCTGTTCTTCTTAAAAAGGACAGTCTGAAAAGAAAATTATTTTAACAGAACCTAGCCTACCAGGAAGTACCTTACCTAACTCCAGCTCCCTCCAGCCTTCAAACAATAGAAGAGATACACAAATCAAGTTTAAAAAACTGAGACCTAATCACAGTACCACAGAACTCCCAACCACCTTACCTCCATATTAATACAACTCTATACAATATCAGAGCATTACAGGTAAAAAGAACTTCAAAGTCTGAGACCCCATTTAAACATTCCCTACATATCCCAAAGACAAAAGAGCAAGCCAAAATAAGGACACTGCAAGAAATGTTAGCCTCTGACACCAAACACAGGCTTCCCAGGTGGCTCAGTGGTAAAGAATCCACCTGCCAATGGAGACAAGGGTTGGATTCCTGGATCAGGAAGATCCCAAGAGGAACTGGAAACCCATTCCAATATTCTTACCTGGAAAATCTCATGAACAGAGGAGCCTGGCAGGAGTCCATCAGGTTGCAAAGAGTCAGACACAACTAAGAGTCAGACACAACTGAACATATATGCACAGCATGGCATCTTAGTCAGATAAACATAAAACCTCACACTAAAGATCTATTTACCTCCTCTTTTTTTATCTAATATGCCATGTTTGGATAGCAACAAAAAATTACAAAGCATTGTAAAGGAAAAAAACACAATCTGAAGAAACAAAGCATGCCTCAAAACCAGACTCATACAGCAGAGGTTTTAGAATTAGCAATGGGTTAAAAAAAGCTATGGTAAATATGCAAAGGGTTCTAATGGAAAAAGTGAACAACATGTAAGAACAAATGGGTAATAAAAGCAGAACATGGAAACTCTAAGAAAAGATCAATAGGAAATGTTACAAATCAACAACAATGTAACAGAAAACAAAAATGTCTTTAGTAATAAACACCAAACCAGATCCAGGAAGCTCAATGTACACCAAATAGGACAAATACTAAAATACTTACACCTAGGCATATCATGTTAAAACTACAGAAGAACAGATGAGCAAATCAACAAAAAAAAGAAGAGAAAAAAACAAAGAGAGGGAAAAAAATAAACCTTATCTAGAAAGAAGCAAAATAAGAATTACATTGAACTTTCTCTTCAGAAACCATGCAAACAAAATGAGTGAAATAAACACCAACCTAGAATTCTATACCCAACAAAATTATCCTTCAAAAGTGGGGGAGGGAAAAACAAACCTTCTCAGACAAAAACTGAGAGAACTGAAAACCTGAGAAAATTGAGAAAAACTGAAAATTGAGAGATCTGCCTTGCAAGAAATGTAAAAACAAGTTCTTCAGACAGAAAGAAAATTATATACTGGTAAGAAACATGGATTATATAAAGAAACGATGAGCATAAGAAAAGCAATATATAAAGGCAAAATTAAAACTCTTATTTTTCTTATTCTTAATCTAACAAATAATGTGTTCAAAACCATGTATTTTGTGATCACAGCTTATAGAAAACTTAAATGAATGATAGAAATGCTATAAAGGATGGGAGAAAGGAATTGAGAATACTCTGTTATAAAGTACTTGTGCATCCATGAAGTAGTGTAGTATTATTTGAAAATGAACTTGGATTATCTAGAAATGTATAAATGTTAACTCTGAGGCAACCATTCAAAAAAGTTGCTTAAGAAATATAATGATATACTATAACAGGATAGAAAATGGGAGCATATAAAATGCTCAATTAAAATGAGAGAAAGCAAAAACAGAGTGGAAGGCCACAAAAAAAAAAGAAATACGGAAAAGAAAAAAAAAACTAAGAATTAGAGCAAGGAATAGAAAACATTTAAGATATGGTAAATACTAACAAGTATATCAACAATTACTTTAAATGTCAGTGATCTACATACAACAATTCAGAGTGACAAGACCCAATTATAGGTTGTCTGCAAAAACCCACTTATAAAGGCATAGATATATTACAGGAAAAGGGATAAAGTAAGATATATTATGCTAACACTAACCAAAAGAAAACAGAAAGAGCTGACTTCAAAGCAAGGAAGATTTCCAGAATAAGGAGAGACAGTATATAATGATAGAGGGTTGATTCTCCAAGAAGATATAACTATCCTTATATACATGCGGCTAACAACAGAACTAAATACTTGAGGTAAAAACTAGTAGAACTGAAAAAAGAAATACATAAATTCACTATTATATCTGAAGATTTCAATACCCTGCTATCAGTAAATGAACCAACAGGCTGAAAATCAGTAAGAACATCACAGAACTGAACAGCACCATCAATTAACTGGATCTAATTGACATCCATAGAGGCTTTCCAGGTGGCACAGTGGTAAAGAATCCCCCTGCCAATGCAGGAGACACAGAGACATGGGTTCAATGCCTGGGTCGGGAAGAACCCTTGGAGCAGCAACCTGCTCCAGTATTCTTGCCTGGAAAATTCCATAGACAGAGGAGCCTGGTAGGCTACAGTCCATGGTCTTGCAAAGGAGTTAGACATAACTGAACACAGCACACAACTGACATCTATAGACTACTTCATTCAACAACAGCAGAATATACATTCTGCTCAAGCTCAGGGGGAACATTCACCAAGCAGACTATATTCTGGGCTAGGAAATACACCTTAACAAATTTAAAAGAACAGACATCAAATGAAATATGGTCTCAGACCACAATGAAATTAAGCTATAAATTAATAACAGTAGACAGCCAGAAAATCCCCAAGTATGTAGATATTAACAACATATACAAATAATACATGAATCAAAGTGTTGAGGATTTTTTTTAATTTTTTAACTAAATAAAAATGAAAATACAGCATAAAAATCTGTGGGATACAGCAAATGCCATACTATATTTTCTCTCTCAGAAAGAAACTTAAATAACACTGGATGCATATATTTAAATTAAAAAAGTGAAGTTGACCACTCAAGTTGCTGCCTTAAGAAACAAGGAAAACAAAAAATTAAATTCAAAATAAGCAGCAGAAAATAAATAATAAAAATCAGAGCAGAAATCAGTGAAATTGAAAACAGGGTAAACAAGAAAATCAACAAAACTAAAAGCTGGTTCTTTGAGAAGATCAATAAAATGAATAAGCTCCTAGCCAAGCTTCCTAAGGAGAAAAGGAGAGAAGAAGTCAATTACTAGTATCAGACATGAAAGAGGGGCCGTGACTAGCAATCCTACAGATATTAAAAGGATAATAAGGAAATATTTGAATAATTCTATGCCCACAAATTTGCTAACTTAGAAGAAATGGACCAATTCCTTGAAAGACACACTCTGCCAAAGCAAACACAAGGAGAAACAGATCATGTGAATAGGCCTATACTGACCAAAGAAACTGAATAAACAAATAATCATTTTCCACTAGTACATTGTAAGTCAATTATACTTCAATAAAAAATAAAGAAAATTTTAAAAAAGGAAAATGTGTTCAACATGGTCTTCCTTCCTTGCTTTTTTTTCTACGGAATTGCAGGAGTAGCTGGGGAGGAGGGGAAAGAAATCCTCTAGATTTCACAGTCTAGAGACTGCGAGAGTTTCATGCTAGAACAAAAAGCAACTAGCCACACACAGATTGAACACAGAACTGAAACCATATACTCTGCAATGCATTTAATACTACCCACGCCCCAAATTTATAACCACTGGAACATGTGAATTTGACCTCACTTGGAAACAGGATCTCTGCAGATGTAATCAAGGTAACATAAGGTCATACTGGATTAGGGTGGGCTCTAATCCAATGACTGGTATCCTTATAAAAATAAGGAAATCTGGAGACAGATACAGAGAGAAGATCCCCTAGAGGAGGGCACGGCAACCCATTCCAGTATTCTTGCCTGGAGGATCCCATGGACAGAGGAGCCTGGCAGGCTACAGTCCATAGAGTAACAAAGAGTCACGCACACATAGAGGGAAGACCACCATGTGAAGATGGAGGTACAGATTAAAGGGCCGCTGCCACAAGCCAAGAAACACCAAAGATTGCTTAAAGAGAGGAACAAATTATTCCCCTAGAGGCTATTCTTTTAAGTGACTAATTTGTCACTAATTATACGGCAATTTGTTATAGCATCCCTAGGAAACTAAAACACCTACACACATACACACAGACACCCCTTTCTGTGTACATGAGCCTGGCTTTACTAGTCCAGTGTCTTCGTTAGCATACTCTACTATTCCAGGAGATTTTTGCAGGAATATAACTTGACTGTTCATTACAGAAATTTCACAAAAGACTCATCAAGACTCCAACAGAAAGCATCAACAGTTTTTTAAATCCTTGCATCGCTGTTTTGATCAATTCTAAATTTTTGTATTGATATACATGATACTTACTCAATATTAATCGAGCTCCATTATCACCATTGCAAGACTCAAATAAAATCAAACTTCAAATTCTAAAATTTTTACCTTGACTTTGCCCTTTTAAGGCATTATCAAAGTTCTGTCAAGGTGGTATTCTCCTGTACTACAGTAAGCAACAAACTCAACTTTTTTTTATCAATAGGTTGTGTTAGTGATATTTGGTGAGCCAGTATCAGATAATCCTGGCAGAAAATATGACACCCCTGGGTCAGAAACAAAGAGAAGTTTACTACTCAAAACAACAGCTGTAGCCAGTGTATCATCTTTTGCACTGGTTCCCCAAGCTTCAATTCCTAAAAGGCAATACAATGAAAGCCAGGTGATGCCTGCACACACAGTGGGTTACATTACAGGAGAAGAAAGCTGAAACCTAGGAACCGTCAATATTTTAAAGGAGTTGCAAGCAAGAGCATCCCACCTTTTTCCAAGAGAGATTATCTTGATTATCCTGGACAGTAAGGAAATCTGCCCTCTGCTGTTATGAAAATACAATTTCTATCTTCTCAGGCTGTCTGCGATGCAAATTTCTTTCAAAAGAGGGCCCTCAACAAAAGCTGCCAATGCCTCTGGCTCACAAGATGTGCTGAAGCATAAGAGACTCATGGAGAATCATCTCTCAATAGGTATCTCCCTTGTCCTAAAGGGCTAGAGACTTTAGGAAATCAGGATGAAGTTAGTATACAGCAATGAGTAGAAAATGCTCCAGGAAGAAAACATTTAGACAAAGAGGTATACT
The DNA here is from genome assembly GCF_054371585.1 of Giraffa tippelskirchi. Classification (NCBI taxonomy): domain Eukaryota; kingdom Metazoa; phylum Chordata; class Mammalia; order Artiodactyla; family Giraffidae; genus Giraffa; species Giraffa tippelskirchi. Next base: position 137,870,724 of record NC_137281.1, on the reverse strand, counting down.
ACCTGTATAACCTAAAACCACTTTGTGTGTCTTAAACAGTCTCTCTCAACAAGCCTGTATATCAAATACGCAAAAGTAAATAATTATATGTTTGATTCTTACTTTTATTTTAAACTATTTCATTTCCAAAAGAGTATACTGAACGAGGGTTTTTGTTTTGTTTGCTAATTTTATAGGTTTAGTAGTGCTCATGAAACAAAAGAAAAACAGGGACTTGCCTGGAGGTTCAGTGGTTAATACTCGGCACTTCCACGACAGGGGGCACAGGTTCAGTCCCTGGTCAGGACACTTAATATCCTCCTGCTGTGCAGTGCAGCCAAAAATTTAAAAAAAAAAGAAAACTGTTTACTAGTTCTGAACTTCACCAATTTTACCTGTAAATACGATTATTAAAAGAAATCAAGAGCAGAATATAATCCACATTTTAGAGTACTTAGATTTTTAACCCAGAAATCTAAGGTCCAAATTTATCTAAAATTTGCAAAAACTTTGGGTCTTATTTAATATTATACATTTTAAATTAATCCACATAAAAATTTAAGGTTGTTGAAAAATAAAAAATAATTTGCTAGATTTTTCTAGCTATATATTTAATATCAGCATATTTTTTGCATCTGTTTGAAAATGAAGATATCTCATATCCTTTCAACAGTAACCTGTTTTAACTTAAAATCAGTTGAAAGAGAAATTAAAACTGAGTTTTGTAAATAAACAATCTTAAATTGAGTAATTTAAGTTTATTTCAACTCTAAGATCAAGCAATGATCCCTGCAGAAACAGAAGCAGGATGATGAGTAAAATGAGCACTGCATAACATGTCTCCAGCTAGCTGTGTGACTAAATCATATCACCTCACCTCTCCAGATCTCCATTTTCCTATTTACAAAAAAAAAAAAAGGTATTAGACTAAATGTTCCTTAAGGTCCATGTCACTTAACAGTTCTACAAGTACAGTTTTCACAGTTCTGATTGATTCTATTTTCTCATAATTTCAGAGAATTAACTTCCTACTTCTTGCCCTGACAAGCTTGAAGAATCCACAGATGCAATGTGCTCTAATGAACTCAAAGAAGTTCACTAATGGGTGGGACTAAGTCATTCGTTCAGCAAGTAGTAATACTTGCGGTAGAAATAATTCTTTCAGAAAACACCAAAATCTAAAATGACCCTCAATAGAAGTTCAATAGTCTACTTGAGAATGTAGGTGCATGAAATTCTAATAGACTTTAGAAATTATATAATATTTGCCTTAAAATTTCTTGCCATGCTCTTCAGCAAATGGAATCAGTATTCCTACAAACTAGTAATTCATTCCTTTTTCTAATATTTGGCTTTCAATAATGTTTTTGAAACATTGGAAAAGACCCTGATGCTGGGAGAGATAGAAGGCAGGAGGAAAAGGGGACAACAGAGGACAAGATGGTTGGATGGCATTACTGACTCAACGGACATGAGTTTGAGCAAGCTCTGGGAGATGGTGACGGACAGGGAAGCCTGGAGTGCTGCAGTCCACGCAGTAGCAAAGAGTCAGACACGACTGAGCGACTGAACAACAACAAATGTTTTTTATGTTTATTATAAAGTTATGCCAGATAACTAATATAATTAACAAGACACTCACAAAAGAGCTCAAATCCTGAAGAACTTCTGAGCATAGCATCATCTTTGACTCTGTGTTGAATCTGCCCAATGAACAAATATTCTCTCAGGAACATCTTTAAAACGCTCAGTGTCTGCCTAAAATGTTTTATCTATTTCTGAAACATTCCCTGAGAACATAATATAGCATACCACTTATCTAACAGAGACTATGAAAGTTATATAATTTATCTAAAGATACGCAGAAACAAGAAAACAGTTCAAAGTTGCACTGATTCTTTTTTCAGTGTTCAGGCTTAGGAGTTGAAATTGAAACCAACATTTTCTGAATCTAAGCATGACATTTTGCTCAAAATATTTTTATTTCTATAGCACATAATGAACTAGATATTCCTTATAAATATTCAAATAGCTTTTTGATACCACTGAATAAGCTAATCTTTCATGTTACTAATTTCCCCAAGGCAGAATGACAGTTTCCATCATTTTCATCCCAAATATTCATTCAAGAAAGTTTAAATTGACTTTTCATGCCCAACCTTTGTCCTTTTTACATACATTTTTAAGACAGAAGACTTCTTATAATTACTTGATTTTTCTAAACAGATAACTCTTGTAGCTCCCTATATAGGGTTAACTACATAAAAACTTCTACATTTCTGATCTACCACTATACTCAGGAAAGCTACCTGATTTTTCCATAATGAGGATAACACATAAGTTCCAATATACCCCCATCTTATAATTTTGCATCACCTCTCTTTCTGTACTCAAAATGATCATTAAAAAAAAAAAAGATCATAAATTGCAAGTCTCTTCCCATACCCATAAGATCTGTTAATTTTTTTCTAGTTAACTTTTAATGACATTTTAAAAAAGAAATGCAACCCCAATCCAAAAAGGCAACAGTTAAATCATTGTGATCTCTTTAAAAACACGTAACATTGTTTTAATAAAGAATATATAATCACATTATTATTTTACACTGTATGACTCCACAGTAAATATATCATATACCATGACAAGTAGAATTTATTCCTGAAACTAATGAAAGCACAGCATACAAAAATTAATGTAATATTCCACATCAACATAATGAAGGAAAAACTCACATGATCATCTCAACTAACACATAAAAAGTGTTTTACAAAATTCAACATACTTTCATGATAAAAACACTCAATTAAATAGGAATAGAAGGAAACTACCTCAACATAATAAAGCCATATATGAAAAGCTCACAGCAAACAACATACTCAATGGTGAAAGACTAAAAGCTTTTCCTGTGAGATCAGGAAAAAGGTAAGGATGCTCACTTTCATGACTTTTGTTGGCTATAGTACTGAAAGCTCAAGTGAGAGCAATTAAGAAAAAGAATACAAGGCATTCAAACTGAAAAGGATAAAATAAAATTATCTCTGCTTGCAGATAATGTGGTCTTCTATGTAGAAAACCCTCAAGACTTCACCAAAACAACTGTTAGAAGTAATAAATGAATTCAGCAAAAAAAAAGATACAAAGACTAAAGTCAGTTGCATTTCTATACGCAAACAATGAACAAATTGAAAAGAAAATTATAAAAATAACTTAATTGACAATAGCATAAAAAAGAACAAAATACTTAGGAAATAACTTAACCAAGGAGGTGAAAGGCTTGTACAATGACAACTATAAAACATTGCTGAAAGAAATTAAAGAAGACATAAATAAACGGAAACAAACCTCATGTTAATATTCTGAAAGACTTAATATTGCTAAAATGTCAACACTATTCAAAGCAATCTACAGGTTCTATGCAATGCTTATCAAAATCCCAATGAATTTTGCACAAACAGAGAAAAAAGTATCCTAAAATTCACATAGACTCTCAAGGGACCTCGAATAGCCATGAAAATCTTGAAAAAGAACAGAAAAACTGGAGGATTCACCCTTCCTGATTTCAAAATTTCACTGGAATGCTATAGTAATCAAAACTGTGCAGCACTGTCATACAGACTAGTGAAAGAGAGCTTAGAAATAAACTCTCACGTATATGCTCAAATGATTTTTGATAAGGGTGTTAAGACCATTCAATGGGGAAAAAGTAACAGTCTTTTGAACAAATGAGTGCTGGGGAAACTGGTCCACATACCTAATGCCATATACAAAAATTAACTGAAAAGAGATCAAGAACCTAAATGTGAGACTTAAATAATAAAACCCTTAGAAGAAACAAAGCACAAAAGCATCAGGACACTGAATTTCACAGTGATCTCTTGGATAGGGGGACACCAAAGGCACATGTAAAAAGAAATTAAAAAACAAATTTGACTTCATGAAAATTAAAAATTTTGTGCACAAGATACTATGCATAGAATAAAAAGGCAAACCACAGAATAGGATAAAATACTTGCAAATCATATATCTGATAAGAAATTGATATCCAGAATATATCAGAACTACCCTAGAACTCAACAACAACAAACCAGCATGACTCAAAATTGAGAAAAGGACTTGAAACAACATTTCTCCAAAGATATGTAAATTACCAACATGAAATGACATGAAAAGATGCTCAATGTCAGCAGTCATTAGGGCAACGCAAATGAAAACTAAAGTACAATACTACCTCATACCCATTAAGATGGCTACTTAAAAAAAAAAAAAAGAAAATCCTTGCATTGGCAAGGATGTGAAGAAACTGGAAGCTTTGTGCACTACTGGCGGAAATATAAAATGGTATAGCTCCTGTGGAAAACAGTACGGTGGTTTCTCAAAAACTTAAAAATAGAATTATCTTATGATCTAACAATTTCACTTCTGAGTATATACACAAAGAGAAATAAAAGCAGAGCCTTGAAGAGATCACTGTATACCCATGTTCACGGCCACACTATTCACAGTAGCTAAAACATGGAAGCAACCCAACTATTCATCAGCTGATGAGCAGATAAGCAAAATGTGATATATGCACACAATGAAATATTATTCAAACTTAAAAAGGAAGAAAATTCTGCAATATGCTACAAATGGATGTACCCTGGGCACACTACACTAAGTGAAATGAGTCAGTCATAGAAAGAAAATTACTGTATAATTCCACTCATATAAAGTACTTAGAGTGGTCAAAATAAAGACAGAAAGTATCGTGCTGGTTGCCAGGGACTAGGGGAGCAGAGAATGGAAAGTTATTGTTTAATGGGTATAGAGTTTCAGTTTTACAAGATGAAAGGTTATGAAGATGGATGGTGGTGACGGCTACACAACAATGTGAATATATTTAACACCACTGAACTGTACATTTAAAAATGGTTAAGAAGGTAAATTTTATGTGCATTTTATCACAGGATTAAAATAGAAGAAAGTGCGACTGCAATCATCATCAAAAACTAGAAACTCCCCACATGTTCATCAGATGGTGAATGGATAAACTAACTGTATACGTATATAGAGAGATAGATAGTGTTAGTCACTCATCATGTCTGACTCTTTGCCACCCCATGGACCCCAGGCTCCTATGTCCACAGAATTCTCCAGGCAAGAATACTGGAGTGGATACCCATTCCGCTCTCCAGGGGATCTTCCGGACTCAGGGACTGAAACCGGGTTCTCCTGCCCTGCAGGAGGATTCTTTACTGTCTGAGCCACCAGGAAACTAACTGCAGTATATCCATACAATAGAACACTACTCAGGAACAAAAAAGAATGAACTACTGGTACACAACGTGGATAAACCCAAATGCATTATGCTAAGTGAAAGAAGCTAGATTTTAAAAGCTACACATTAAATGATTTCATTTAAATGGTATGCTGGAAAAAGTAAACTACAGGGACAAAAAAACAGATCTGTGGTTGCTAGGGATTGAGATGGAGAGAGGTTGACTACAAAAAGGCAACAAGAGTGAATTTAGAAGATTATGGTAATGAATATATATTTGTCAAAATTCACAGACTTAAAAAAACAAATAAAAATTTGAATGTATAACTGAAATATGAATAAGAATGAAACTTTTCAAAATAAGCTACTAAAAGTTTCAAACAATTTTAAGATGAGTAGTTTATTTTCAGCACTAAAGATGCCACATGATGAAAAGGTACAGTGTACAATATTCAGCCACAACTTATCTAGCAGCACCTTACTTTAAAGTAAAAAACTATTATATAGGAAATAAAACATTTTTCATTTTATGCACTGCAAATTGTACATAATAGGTAGCGTGGTAGGTACATAATTCAGTTAGAGTTTAAACTGACTTGGCCTTTCTACTTCACTGGTGTATATATATGTAACTTCAAATACAAAATTATTCATTTCTAAAAATATTAACATATAATTGGAAAAGAGAAGTGCTGTCCACAAAATCTACTAACCTGAATTTGTTCAGTTAATCAATAACTGCAATAGAACTCTTTATCAAAACTGGAAACACCATCAGAGTCATGAGTGCTCTCTTAGAAAAAGCAGCAACCTGGAACAAAAAATATATATATACAATATGAACTTCAGTCCTATTCAAACTTTAGTTACCGTTACTATATACTTTTCTAAAGTCTCCTTTTTTTCCCTTATGTAGCCACTCATAACATGTAAAAATTTTGCATATTCACTTATTCTGCAAGCCACGCCTTTCAATATGCCTCAGATACGCAGATGATACCACCCTTATGGCAGAAAGTGAAAAGGAACTAAAGAGCCTCTTGATGAAGGTGAAAGAGAAGAGTGAAAAAGCTGGCTTAAAACTCAACATTAAAGAAACTTAAGATCACGGCATCTGGTCCCATCAGTTCATGGCAAATAAATGGGGAAACAATGGAAGCAAAGACATTTTATTTTCTTGGCCTCCAAAATCACTGCGGACATTGACTGCAGCCATGAAATTAAAAGATGCTTGCTCCTTGGAAAAAAAGATATGACAAACCTAGACAGCGTATTAAAAAACAGAGTGATTACTTTTCTGACAAAAGTCCGTATAGTCAAAGCTATGGTTTTTCCAGTAGTCACATATGGGTGTGAGAGTTGGACCATAAAGAAGGCTGAGCACCAAAGAACTGATGCTTTTGAACTGTGGTGTCAGAGAAGACCCTTGAGAGTCCCTTGGACTGCAAGGAGATCAAACCAGTCAATCCTAAAGGAAATCAAACCTGAATACTCATTGAAAGGACTGATGCTGAAGCTGAAGCTCCAATACCCTGGCCACCTGATGCAAAGAGCCAACTCATTGGAAAAGACCCTGATGCTGGCAAAGATTGAAGACAGGAGGAAAAAGGGACAACAGAGCATGAAATGGTTTGGATGGCTCCGCCGACTCAGTGGACATGAGTCTGAGCAAACTCCAGGAGAAGGTGAAGGACAGGGAAACCTGGTGTGCTGCAGTCCATGGGGTCGCAGAGTCGGACATGTCTGAACAATAGCAACAATGCCTTTCAAATCCCACTAAAAAACAGGCTTTCATTTTGCAAATTATATTCAAACACAGTAACACTCAGTGTCTTAATTTGCTTCATAGTTCATCTTAAGATAAATCTACACCTATAAAACTGCTTTGTGAACACAAAATTCTTAATTTTGTCTACATCTTAACACAAGGTCAATCAGAAACATCTTTTTCCAGACCAAAGCTCGAAATCATCTACATCCCTATATCTCAATTAGCTCTACAATCTAATTTCTGACTATATTCTACATAAACTTTCATTCAATTTAATTTGCTTGCTTTCCACAGAACAATTCTGTCATTCTCAGCTGTCACCATGCAACACACCATTCCTTCTTTTTAAAAGAAGTATTTTTCCTCCCTTATCCTCTTTGTTAATCAATGCATATTCATCAGCTTTCTCAAAATGCAGCTCCTCATTCCTGCCTGAGAGCTGATAAAATCATTCTGTACTCCATTAATCTCTGAAAGAATATTTTGTATCCTTTGATATGTGTCATCTCATATAGTCTTCTGGTTAGCAACACTATCTCCTACTTCTTTTGTCACCTCTTCTCCATCACCTAGCAACATGTTTGACACACAGAAAGTAATCACTATGATTGACTGACAAGTGAAATGGTCTTAATGAAGATTCATATGTCATATGTTCACTGAGTGTGTACATACGTGCAGCTCACCAAGTAGAAAAACCCAAGAATAACATATAGACTCAAAACAGTCTATGGAAACATATCTTTCTGCCAGTTAATTTACTGTTGTTACTACACGAGATTATTCTCAAATTGTCAGATGTAGTCTTTCTCCAATGACAGCAAAGCCTATTGAAACCAATTTCTGATGATTAGAAATAATACAGAAGTATCATTACCAGTTCCATCTCCCCAAAAGTAATCCAATTATGTTCATTCTAAATTCCAAGAGTCAAAAATTTATTCTGAGACAGAAGAGCCTATAAAAACATTTAATAAATAATTCTAAACCAAAAGCAAGCACATTTGTATATTGTCTTATGGTAAAGAATCTGTCAGCAATGCGGGAAACCGGGGTTCGATCCCTGGGTCAGGAATATGCCCTGGAGAAGAAAATGGCAACCCACTCCAGTATTTTTGCCTGGGAAATCCCATGGACAGATGAGCCTGGCAGGGTACATTCCATGGAGTCCAAAGACTCAGATACAACTGAGCGACTGACACTTTACAATTTACATTATCTCTTCTGAAAATTCTCATTGAAAAGGACAAACCACTCCCAAGTCAACTACCCCCAGGGCCCATAAACTGACAATTCTTAAATGGCCATTAACTACAAAATCAGTCAAGGCTCATTGTGATTCCTTCACAAAACTTCACAAACCTCCCACAATAATTCAGTATTATGGGATTTATACTTCATCATGAAGTAATTGGTACCAGATTTCTCTTTAGTCAGTAAACACCTGCAAAACTAGGCAAAATAGGTGACAGGACAGTTTCCAGACACTGGACAACAATTAGTGTAGATCTGCATTCTCTGAGAGAAGAAAACAAGCTAGATAAGCCTACACATACCTTGACTTTCTGCCAAGAGACATGTTACAGACAATACTGCAGGCAGGGAGATTCAAAGGAGAGCACAGCAGGGTCACCAACATGAAAAGACAAACATCAGAGTTCAGAAGAGATATATGGCAATTATTACTGGAATTCTGTACCAGAGAGGAGGCAGTAATGAAGAAACAAGTTTCAGACATCTCCTCTTGAGTCTTTGGCTTCATGCTAATTTGCACTTACTTGGGATAAAACTCCCAGTGGGCTATGGTCTATAGGGTCGCAAAGAGTCAGACATAACTGAAGTGACTTAGCATGTACGCACACAGGGTCAAACTCCATAAGGCAAAGGTGGGGGCGTGGGAACCTGCTGGGGAGCTAAGAAAAATGACTAATTCATTCAGAGCTACAGACATGTGAGTTGCACCTAACAAGAGGAGAGAAACCTTGCATACTCTGGACAGTAAGTAAAGGCCTCAGCAGGGCTGAATTAGTCCCAGAATAAAGATTAATCGATGATGATGCCAGCAGAGCTTAAAAACAAACCCTGAAGGAAAAACCTGATCCTCAACTTAACATCTGTAAACAGATGGTGAGCTAAATGGAAAACCTCATAATTCACAGGGCATCAGGTAAAGTATTCAAAAAGTTTCTGCCTCAGGAATACAGCAGAATTATATTAAATGGTCCTAATAAGGAATACCTTAAAGGATTAAATATTTCCCAAGTAACCTAAATACATTTTAGGAAAAGCTTCAAGAACACTTAGAGGAATACAAAAATATCCAGCACCCAACAAAGCATAATTTACAATGTCTTCTGTTACATACCTAACAAGCATTAACTAATTTGCCAAGCAGGTTTCAAGAAAAAAAGCCAAGAAAATAAGAGACAAATGAGGAGAAGTATCAATCAAAACCAACCCAGAAAGGACACAGTTTTTTACAAAACTAGGAAACCAAGATTAAAAGTTATTATAAATGTACTCTATATGCTCTGAAGCTAGAGAAAAGACTGAGTGCACTTTAAGTTAAAAACACAGAAAAAAGACCCAAATCGAACATCTAAAATGAAAGCTAGAATGTTAGAGATGCTCTACCTGACACTCAGTGAATTAGGCTCTATTCCTAACGTTGCGTAAGCTCTGAGTACTGTATTCCTTTTAGGTGATTTCCTTTGACCGCACATAGTTGCCTCACAGGCATGTACTGATCAGTACTCAACTGAATTCTTGGAAGGGACTTCCGCAGATCCGTAAAACTCTCTTGCATACTCTGCCCAGTGAGCTCTAGCTGCCTTGGCTTCTCAGGCTCCCAGCACCACCTCCTCAATTCAGGAAGGTCGCTAGCCTTCTCTGGGGTTCTACTGCTCTACTACTCCACGCCTAAAAACACTCCCCAGGCTAGACCAAGCATAGGTCTCAGCTGGTTCCTGCCTCTCAGGGATCAATGTCTTGGGTTGCCTGATGGCAAATGCCTCAAAAACTGCTGTTTCATGATTTTTGCCTAGTTATTTCAAGTAAAAGGATACCAATCCCTGTCACTCCAACTTGGCTGGAAGCACTATTTTAATTATTTTAAAGGAAAACTATGAGTTAATCTAACTTTGTGGTTGCACTGAAAGCTGAAATTTTCCAAAAATTAGATGTACTGTTAACACCACTCACCGTGTTAATAAGTTATCCTTAACCATATAATAAATGCAGACTATGTGGTTGAATTTCAGAACAGTAACCATGAAAGTGAAATAGGCAATTAGTACACATACAATATTAAGAGAGAATACATAAAGAGGTGGAAAGTAAGCCCCAAAGGAGAAGAACATACTATGTTGTCTCTTTCCCTGTAGCATTAATACATACATCAATGAATCTGGTATAACAAGGGAAGTTGCTGCTTCTAGCATACATTTTATACTAGCAAATAGACATCAGTAAGTAGATAATAATATGCACCCAGAGGCTCAGACCTCCGCGACAATCAGCCGTCCCACCAGAGGTAAGGAAGATCTGGGTTTGCAGTCTTCAAATGGGAATAGTTTCACCTTTCCCTAGGCGGCTGAGAGTAGTTCACAGCAAATCTTTTGATTATAGCATGGAGTACGGAAAACAAAAAACTTCAGCTATTGCTTTGGTTTCATCAGAAATTCTATAGGTATGTGACTTATAAGCAGTATATGGCAGAATTTTAAGCCAATCTGAGAGTCTCTGTTTTTCAGTAGAAATTCCAAGTGTTATTTTTGACTACTTCTTACTACTGAATGTTCTGTTGGTGAAACTGAAGGTCTTTCGTTCAGAAGGAATAAATCAAGAAGATCATAGATGGCTGAGATTAAATGAAGCCCCTAGGGTTGAGCGGTGTCTAGCAGCCAGAACCCGAGGCTCATGGGCTGCTGAGTGGCTGTAAATACCTGCAGTGCTCCACCCTTCCAGGTAGGATGTCACTGAGATCCCTCCAATGAAGCCTCCTGCTGCCGTTGCTCTTCCGTTTCCTGGTGATGTGGCACCTCAGTCTGCCTCACCACCATGTGACAATGTGTGAACTGGATGTACTTCTATGAGTCCATTTACAGACAAGACTTCCACTTCACAGTTCAAGAGCATTCAAACTACTCTCATCAAAACCCATTTCTTGTCATCCTAGTGATTTTGCACCCCTCGGATGAGAAGATCAGACAGGCCATTAGAGTCACTTGGGGTGAAAAGAAGTCTTGGTGGGGATATGAGGTTCTTACATTTTTCTTACTGGGCCAACAGGCTGAAAGGGAAGACAAAGTGTTAGCGTTATCTTTAAAGGATAAACACCTTTGATATGGCAATATAATACAAGAGTTTTTATAGTCACATACAATAACCTGGGGCTTTCCACATAGCTCAGCGGTAAAGAATCTACCTGCCAAGCAGGAGATGTGGGTTCAATCCCTGGGTCAGGAAGATTCTTTGGAGAAGGAAATGGCAGGCTACAGTCCATGCGGTGGCAGAGTCAGACACAACTTAGCAACTAAACGACAACAACAATAATCTGATCTTGAAGATGATTATGGCATTTAGATGGATAACTGAGTTTTGCCCCAATGCTAGGTACATCATGAAGACAGACACTGATGTTTTCATCAATACTGGCAAGTTAGTGAATTATCTTTTAAATTTAAACCACTCAGAGAAGTTTTTCACAGGTTATCCTCTAATTGATATTTATCCCTATAGAAGATTTTACCAAAAAGCCCACATTTCATACTCGGAGTATACCTTCAGTGGTCAAGAATCCGCCTGCTAATGCATGAGACATAAGATCCCTGGGTCAGAAAGAGCCACTGGAGGAGGACATAGCAACCCACTGCAGTAATCTTGTCTGGAGAATCCCCATGGACAGAGGAGCCTGGTGGGCTACAATCTATAGGGTCGCAAAGAGTCAGACACGACTGAAGTGACTTAGCATGCATACCTTCCAGGTGTTTCCTCCCAATTGCAGTGGATTGGGTTATATAATGTTCAGAGATCTGGTGCCGATAAAATTTGTAAAATGACAAGGCACATAAAATCCATCAAGTCTGAAGATATTTATGTTCAGATCTGTTTGAATTTATTAAAAGCGGACATTCATATTCCAGAAAACACCAATCTTTTCTTTTTATATAGGAATCACTTGGATGTCTGTCAACTCAGATCTGTGACTGAAGCCCATGACTTTTCTTCCAAGGAAATTATCACATTTTGGCAGGTATGCTAAGGAACACCACATGCCATTATTAATCTGACATTCTACCCAAAGCCTAGACAAGGGAGCGATACTTTGTGGAAAGTGTTGAAGTTAGGACCGTGAAATCTCCATCAGAAAACTTGTGGGCAAGTTACTGTGTTGGACAGAAATTCACGACAAGCCCATAGACTGAAGATGGGAGGGTTGCACTTGACCTACAGTTTATACTGACAACTATCAAGTCAGGCCTTTTAAAGATGATATTCAGAGGAATTAAACATCATAGCTCAGTCAGGAAAGAATCTGCCTGCAATCCAAGAGACCCAAGTTTGATTCTGGGTCAGGAAGATCCCCTGGAGAAGGAAATGGCAACTCACTCTAGTATTCTTGCCAGAGAAATCCCATGGGCAGAGGAGACTTCCAGGCTACATACAGTCCATGGGATCACAAGAGTTGGACATGATTTAGTGACTAAACCACCACCACCACCAAGAAGGAATGGAAAGGTTTTTTTAATAAAACTAATAGGACCAAATAATTTGAAGACATCACTCTACAGACTAGAACTTCTTAAAAGGGTTTCAATGAATTATAAAGCTCATTTGTCCGTAACAACAAAGCAGTGTGGAGTATTATTTATTCACTCAACAATCTAGTCAGTTCAGGATTTTGTATATATCTTACATGGATTACCAGTATTTTTAATATATAGTTCTATGGAAAAAAACTAAAGTTATACCAAAATTTTATTTGTTTTTGGTCATTCACAAGATACTTGAAGATGTTGCAGTATTTCGAAGCTATCAATCTTCATTTAATAATAGTGTTTTGTACTTCCTGGGTGTTTGAATGCTATGGTTGTTTCAATACTATATAAACAGAACAGTGAAAAATCACTCTTTAAATTTTTTTCACTCTTTAAATTTTTACTTCACTGATGAGTTTATTATGAATAGCTCTATTAGTATGAAGTCATTGGTCACTACTGTGTATCAGTAATCTCTTGGACTTTGATAAATATTTCATTGTGGTAAAACAGAGAAGAATTAAAGCAAGAAGATCTGAATTACTGTCTTGTTTGCAGAAATATAATCCCATTGTTTTTAGATGTCACCTCATCTGGCTGATGATTCCACCTAGAAATCAGGAGTAATACAGAATGCCAGGCAGCATATTTCCTTTGGAAAGGACTCTGACGCCAAAAAGAAAAGAGAGAACATGATGGCCAGAAAAAATATCATGAAAGGAATGCCACATTTCAGTACTTGAGGGAAAGAGAAGACTAAAGATTCAAGTGGCATCATTAACTGCCCCATGTTTTTTCTCATTAACAATCATTCTGAGAATAAATAGGAAAACAGAACAAAAAAGAAAATATTTTGAACTGATAACCAAAATGAATTTGAAAAATAAAAACACTGAAAAGCCTGTTCAGTTCACTGTTACAACAAAAATGAATTCACTATTCTAAGAATGTTAAACCCATAATTGTTGGTAAGCAAGATTTCCTATAATGATCTTGAAATGTAACATTCCTTTGAAGCAAAATAAAAAACCAAGTTAGTAACAAGGAGAAGTCCTCACTACTTCCTCTCCTATTCTGAAGTTGTCTACATTGACAACATAAACTAATAACCCATCAACTTTAATTTTATCTATTTTCTTACCAGTTAATAGGGCCCACTTAAATTTTTATTCATATTTTGGTCTAGGTAAATTTGTAAGTTCCATTTGACAGTATAATGTCAATTACCATTTTTTCTTCCTCTTCCTCCAGCCAGCCCTATATGCCAAAAATTATTGGAACAGAAATTTAAGTGACTTCTGTTGTCTTTAATTCAAAACTTTCTTCAGACAAGCTTTGCAGAATCACAAAAAATAAAAATAATATTTCTGAGAAATTAGAAATAAAAATTATACATTTATCTATATAGTAAATATCCTTTTAGTTATCATCCTTTCAGCTAGTCTGAAATCAGAAGACAAAGTACTGAAATTTCCATTGGTTATAACACCGTCATTCCTTTTAAATTCCCATGTCAAATAACTTGACTTTCTCTTTTTCAATGTGCCTTACGTTAATGCCTTAACAGACCTAACAGAAGCAGAAGAGATCAAGAAGGGATGGCATGAATAGAACTGTACAAAAAAAGATCTTAATGACCCGGATAACCACAATGCTGTGGTCATTCACCCAGAGCCAGACATTTGGAGTGTAAAGTAAGAGGGCCTTAGGAAGCACTGCTGCCAATAAAGCTAGCAGAGGTGATGGAATTCCAGCAGAGCTATTTAAAATCCAAAAAGATGATGATATTAAATGCTGCACTCAATATATCAGCAAACTTGGAAAACCCAGCAGGGGCCACAGGACTGGAAAAGGTCAGTTTTCATCACAATTCCCAAGAAGGGCAGTACTAAAGAATGTTCAAGCTACCAGACAGTTGCACTCCTTTCTCATGCGAGTAAGGTTATGCTCAAAATCCTTCAAGCTAGGCTTCAGCATTATGTGAATCATGATCCTCCACATGTTCAAGTTGGGTTTAGGAAAGACAGAGGAACCAGAGATCAAATTGCCAATATCCACTGGATCACAGTGAAAGCAAGGGAATTCCAGAAAAACATCGACCTCTATTTCACTGACTACACTAAAGCCTTCGACTGTGTGGATCATAACAAACCGCAGAAAACTCTCAAAGAGATGGGAATACCAGACCACCTTACCTATCTCCTGAGAAACCTGTATACGGGTCAAGAAACAACAGCTAGAACCACACATGAAACAACTAACTGGTTCAAAAGTGGGAAAGGGTACAGCAAGATTGTATATTGTCACCCTGTTTATTTAACTTATATTCAGAGTACATCATGTGAAATGCCAGGTTGGATGAATCACAAGCTGGAATCAAGACTGCCAGGAGAAATATCAACAACCTCAGATATGCAGATAATACCACTCTAATGGCAGAAAGTGAAGAGGAACTAAAGAGCCTCATGATGAGGGTGAAAGAGGAGGGTGAAAAAGCTGGCTTGAAACTCAACATTCAAAAAACGAAGATCATGGCATCCAGTCCTATCACTTCATGGCAAGTAGATGGGGAAACAGTGACAGATTTTATCTTCTTGGGCTCCAAAATCACTGAGGATGGTGACTTCAACCATGAAATTAAAAGACGCTTGCTCCTTGGAAACAAAACTATGACAAATCTAGATAGCATATTAAAAAGCAGAAACATCACTTTGCTGACAAAGGTCTGTATAGGCAAAGCTATGGTTTTTCCAGTAGTCATGTACAGCTGTGAGAGCAGGACCATAAGGAAGGCTGAGCGCCAAAGAATTGATACTTTTGAACTGTAATGCTGGAGAAGACTTTTGAGAGTCCCTTGGACTGCAAGGAGATCAAACCAGTCAATCCTAAAGGAAGTCAACCCTGAATATTCATTGGAAGGACTGATGCCAGAGCTAAATTTCCAATACTTTGGCCAACTGATGCAAAGAGTCAACGCATTGTAAAAGACTCTGAAGCTGGAAAAGATTGAAGGCTAAAGGAGAAGGGGGTAGCTGAGAATGAGATGGTTCAATAGCATCACTAACTCAATGGACAAGAGTCTGAGAAAACTCTAGGAGACAGCGGAGGACAGACGAGCCTGGTGTGCTACAGTCCATGAGGTCACAAAGAGTCGGACACGACTGAGCAACTGAACAACAACAAACAAAATTTATATACCAAACTTATAAATATATTCACCTTTTGACTTAGCAATTTTACTTTAGAAATTTACCATTAAAAAAATAAATAGTATACAAACATATATGGACAAGGTTATTCCCCACATCACTGCTTTCAACTACAAATTAATGGAAAAACCCTAAATGCAAAAAATTTTAAACTGGAGTGTGGTTGGTTAAATTATCACAACAACACAATTAAGTAATATGTTGTTCTAGAAAGATGAGAAAGATCTTCCAAGATATAATAAAAGAAAACAAAATAAAGGGCAGATGATTTACTGTATACAACTTTTGAGTATGAAATAAGAAATAAGAAATACCCATGAATCAGAACAAAATATTTAACCAAGAAAATAATAAGACTGGTTACCAACAAGGCGTGTGTAGTGGTTTACTGTGGCTGCTGTAACAAATTACCACCAACCTGGTGGCTTACAACAACAGAAATTTATTCTCTCATCATTCTGAAGGTCTGAAGTCTGAAGTCAGTTTCACTGAACTAAAATTAAGGTGTAAATAAGGCCTCACTCCCTTAGGAGGCTCTAGGAAGGAATCTGTTCCTTGTCTCTTACAACATCTGGTAGTTGTTAATACTCTGTGACTTGTGGCTCCAATCCAGCTTCTGCCTTTATGATCACATTGCCTTCTCCTTTCTTATGTCAAATCTCTTGTCTGCTTCCCTCTTAAGAAGAATATCCATGACTGTATTTAGGGCCCACCCAGAATAATCTACCTCAAGAGTCTTAGTCAAATCTGCAAAAATGCTTTTTTCAAATTAACAGATTTCAGAGATTAGCACTTGAATGTCATCCATGAGACCACATTTCAGCCTATTGGGAATAACTGAAAATGGAGTGGAAGAGATGGGAGAATGACTTTCAAACTATATAGTTCTGACTCCTGTTAGAACAGTAATTCCTATAGTTCTGAACCATATGAATGTTTCACATACTCAAAAAATAAAGAAAATCAACAAGGATACAGGAGGAATAACCCGTAAGGTGCTATATAGACAGAAAGAACTAGACCTAAAAGTATTTCAAATAGTTATACTGAATATATCCACACTGAAAGATGTGGATAGAGCCACTGGGAAAGAACTAACTAAAGTAACTTTGGAACATGTTATTTTGCCTATATACTGTCAAGCTGAAAACAGAAAGACCACTAGTTAATTTTTACCACTAGTGTGACTGATCAACTTTGAGACTACCTTTTAAGCATACTAGAATTGATTTACTAAGTGAATGTATTGTAAGTAATAAAAGTCAGGTCTATCACTGTTAGCGAAGGGAATCAGAAATGCTGAAAAAGTTATGAATCTTATGATGCTGGACTGAAACTGAAGGTATCAACTTGAACTATATATGTAGCTATACATACACATAAATAGAGAGATAAGAACATGTGAGTGCGTGTATCTCCTAACTCTATCAACTGAGGGAACTTGGAAGCAATGACACCCCATTAACAATGAACAGGACAACTAGCACCCAGACCTTTCATCTAAATTCTATTCTCTTCTAATGGAGAAGGCAATGGCACCCCACTCCAGTACTCTTGCCTGGAAAATCCCAGGGACGGAGGAGCCTGGTAGGCTGCAGTCCATGGGGTCGAGAAAAGTTGGACACGACTGAGCGACTTCACTTTCACTTTTCACTTTCATGCATTGGAGAAGGAAATGGCAACCCACTCCAGTATTCTTGCCTGGAGAATCCCAGGGACGGAGGAGCCTGGTGGGCTGCTGTCTATGGGGTCGCACAGAGTCGGACACAACTGAGCGACTTAGCAGCAGCAACAGCATTCTCTTCTAATAGGAATTGAGACTTCTGGGAAAAACAGCTCATTCCATTTCAAGGGGTGGAACAGTACAAGAGAGACCAAGAGCATCTTATGCCGGAAACTAAGGAAATGTTCAAAGATGGAAATATGTCTTAAGGATACAGGAGTCAGTCTGAAGGGACCAAATCTGGGACAACCCGAGAATCAAAATAAATGGTATCAATTTGACAGTACTAAGTAAAATAAGAATACATGTGTATGTACATGCTAGAATGTCAGCTAATTAAAGGAGAAATTCACCAATTGGCAACCACCATATTAATAACGGGCTTCCCCAGTTGCTCAGACAGTAAAGAATCCACCTGCAACGCAGGAGACCTGGGTTCAATCCCTGGGTCAGGAAGATCCTCTGGAAGAGGGCATGGCAACCCATTACAGTATTCTTGGGCTTCCCTGGTGGCTCAGACGATAATGAATCCACCTGCAATGCGGGAGACTCGGGTTCGATCCCTGGGTTGGGAAAATCCCCTGGAGGAGGGCATGGCAACCCACTACAGTTTTAATTTTTGGGTTTCCCTGTAGCTCCGTTGGTAAAGAATCTGCCTGCAATGCAGGAGACCCCAGTTCGATCCCTGGGTAGGGAAGATCCACTGTAGAAGGGAGAGGCTACCCACTCCAGTATTATTGGGCTTCCCTGGGGGCTCAGCTGGTAAAGAATCCGCAGAAGCACCTGGAGAAGGGCATGGCAATCCACTCCAGTATTTTTGACTGGAGAATCCCATGGACAGAGAAGCCTACAGTCCATAGGGTCGCAAAGAGTCGGACATGACTGAAGTGACTGAGCACATACTAATAATATTGATTCAATCAAACCTCCTCCTCCTTGAGAAGGAAATGGCAACCCACTCCAGTATTTTTGCCTGGAAAATCCCATGGACAAAGGAGCCTAGTGGGCTACAGTCAAGGGGTTTGCAAAGTGTTGGCCACAACTGAGCAACTCAGCAGACACAGCATACAAACTTCCTCAAACGAATGCAGAAGTAGTTAATAAAAGTCTGATGAGAAACAGAATATTCATAGTCTCAAGTATTTCCTCATAACATACTTATTAATTACAAAGGGAAAATACAGCACTTCTAGAGTGGGGAATAAAAAATAAAACTGGCAGGTGATCAAAACAGGGATCACCAATAAAGCGACAAACCAACATCATATGTCTCCAGATAAACCTCCTGAGAAGGACACAACCATAGCCCTGAAAAAATGTATAATCAGTTTCTAAGATGAAACATTAGACAAACCCAAACCAAGAGACACTCTACAAAATAACTGGACTACATTTTTAAAAAGTCAGTGTCATAAAAGAAACTTTTCCAAATTAAAGAGAACAAAAGTAACTCATGATTCTGAATTTGATCTTGAACTAGAGAAAAATATTTTTTCTTTTGCTATATTATTTGGTCAGTTGGTAAAATTTAAATTCATAGACAAAGTAAATAAGACTTAACAAATATAGATAGATTAAATCAATAATTATTATTCATTATTCATTCATTATTATTCCTCACTTATTATTCATTTACGGACAGGTTGATGTCCTTTAGTTACTTCAGGAGATTGTCTTACATTTCATAAATTAAACACTGAGTTTCAGAGAATCGTATTTGTGACTTTCAAATAGTTCAGGAAAAGAGAATAACAGAAATAAAATAAAAAGAAAATTATAAGAAAATGTAAAATATTAAATCTGGGAAACTAGACAAAAGGTACAGGAGAATTTTTTACATATAATTCTATTTGCTTGTTTGTAGCTGCACTGGGTCTTTACTCTCCGCACGGGCTTTCCCTAGTTACAGTGAGTGGGGCTACTCTCTAGTTGCAGGGTGCAGGCATCTCAGTGTGGTGCCTTCTTTTGTCTCAGAGCACCAGCACCAGGGGCTTTAGTAGTTGCGGGTCATGGGCTCTAGAGCATAGCCTTCAGCAGCTGTGGCTCACAAGCCTAACTGCTCCATGGCATGTAGAATCCTCCTGGATCAGTGTCTCCTGCACTGGCAAATGGATTCTTTACCACTCAGCCACCAGGGAAGCCCCAGAGGAATTGTTTATACTGTTCTTGCACCATTCTTTTTTGTGAGTCTGAAATTATTTTAAAAATACAAAACTTTAAAGGTCACTGACTGGGGTAATAATTTTGAAATTGGAAAACATAGGGAAAATATAGGAAAACATTTGAAACATATGTTTCAAAACATATTGAAAATATAGAGAACCTGACCCAGGACCAGATGAAGGATGGAGAAGATTCTGCTTGAATGTAAGGTCCAAAATTGTACAGTATATACATGATTGGAAATAGAATCATGTCTGTCAATGTCTGCCTTCTGTCTTAACTCATTCCTATATTCAACCAGTGACTGCCACACAGTGTATACTCTAATAAATGTATTAAATGGATGAACCCATATGTAAATAACAACCAGCAATAATAATCTGCATATGAAGATGCATCAAGCTATTCAGAAATAAGTCCTAAAAATAAACATGAAGTTTCTAACATATTTTAGCCACAGAATACTTTTTCTTACTAAAATTCTAAACAGAACCTCAACAGGAAAAAAAAAAAATTTAAGTGCAGTGACTCGAGTTTTGGTGTAAATCTAATGAAGGTTTGGAAACCCTTAACTTCCATTCTTCCAACACCAAAACCCAACACCAATTCTCAAGATTCCAGAGCTCTGAGAATGTAAAGATGAAAGGAAAGGCTTAATTTTGAAGTTATTGCACCACCCTCTATTCATAAAAAAACTCTCTTCCTCTCTAAACCTTGATCTAAAGAACCATTCAAAACCAAGGCAAAATTATTTCCTCTCACTGTTCTAAAGTCTTTGGAACTGTTAAATAATCAATATTTGAACCTGGTTCTCCTCAAGAACCTTCTACATCTGGATTCCTTAAAAATGGACAGTTGTTTAAAGCTATGAAATTTAATTTAAGACAAGTTGAACAGGAAAATTCAGGTAACAAAAATCAGTAAATAACTATCCTCTAATAATTAAGATAAATCCAAAAATTGGCTTACTGCATACAAAGTATGATTAACGAATCAACTGGTATCCCACAAATCCTTTCAAGGATTCACAAGGCCAAAACTCTTCATGGTAACACTGAGATGGTAATTGCCTTTATCATAAAATTAGCATGTGCATGCACAGTGCAAAAACAAAGTTGGATGAAACTGATGGTGTCTTAGAATGAACAAAGGCCCTGGTATCAAACTGTACTAGTAGTCAGTGTACGTTTTACTGACAAACAACTGGCAAGGAGTTGGGGGGAAGCCAGAAAGGCGTGAGTATTACTGAAGAATATCCTTAATAAGGAGTTAAAATTATTTTTATTTTCTAAAATCTCAAACATTCACATCTTTTTAATAGTCTGTGTACTTTCAATTCAGCTCACTTGTGTCCGAATCTTTGCAATCCCATGGACTGCAATACGCCAGGCTTCCCTGTCCTTCACCATCTCCTGGAGTTTGCTCAAACTCATGTTCATTGAGTCAGTGATGCCATCCAACCAACTCATCCTCTGTTGTCCCCTTCTCCTCCTGCCTTCAATCTTTCCCAGCATCAGGGTCTTTTCTAATGTGTCAGCTCTTCACATCAGGTAACCAAAGTATTGAAGCTTCAGCATCAGTCCTTTCAGTGAATATTCAGGACTGATCTCCTTTATGATGGACTGGTTGGATCTCCTTGCAGCCCAAGGAACTCTCAGGAGTATTCTCCAGCACTGCAGTTCAAAAGCATCAATTCTTTAGCACTCAACCTTCTTTATAGTCCAACTCTCACATCCATACATGACTATAGGAAAAAAACACAGCTTTGACTACACAGACCTTTGTTGGCAAAGTAATGTCTCTGATTTTTAATATGTTGTCTAGGTTTGTCATAACTTTTTTCCAAGGAGCAAGCGTCTTTTAATTTCATGGCTGCAGTCACCATCTGTAGTAATTTTGGAGCCCAAGAAAATAAAGTCTGTCACTGTTTCCATAAAATAGCCGTATTTTATTCATATACTTCAGCCAAAACAATACATTACAATATAATAAATGCAGAAGCAAATATAAAAACCCAGACATCTTCTACTAAGAGTTTGCAAAACTAAAAAGTTTTGCAAAAATGTAAAACAAAGGCAATCTAATTTTTTTTGCTGTTTTGGAAATTATTTTTAATTAAATGTTATTTACATAAACATGTAATGAGCTTATTATTGGTATTTTTAATGAATAGTTACATTAAATTTGTTTTACTCTAATGTGGCAAGTATCAATATAATCACCAAAAAAATTTCTTGTCTCCCTCAATAATTTTTAATAATGTAAAATGGGTCTTAAGAACAAGTTTGAGAACTACTACTATTAAGCAGCAAACTGATTTGTCAGAAAACTTCCTCTAATCTCTACAGAATTAGAAATAAGAAAAAAACTGATTATTATCAGCATGTGCCTGTATGCATGCTAAGCCACCTCAGCCATGTCCGACTCTTGGAGACCCTATGGACTGTAGCCCCCAGGCTCCTCCATCCATGGGATTTTCCAGGCAAGAATGCTGGAGTAGGTTGCCATTTCCTTCTCCAGGGGATCTTCCCAACCCAGGGATCAAACTCAGGTCTCCCGAATTGCAGGCAGACTCTTTACCATCTGAGCCACCAGGAAATCCCAAATGCTAGAGTGGGTTGCCATTTCTTCCCCAGGGGATCTTCCCAAGGGATAGAACCCATGTCCCCTGTGGCTCCTGCATAGGAAGACAAATTCTTTACCACGGAACCACTTGGGAAGAGCTCCACTCAATTCAGTACAAGTAAAACAAATGTTCCTCAAATACAACACTGCTATTAATCTTCAAACATTTTCCCTCACTTAATTTTTTCCAATATAAAAGAAGGAAATTTTAGAACCCCTACTTATTTTCTCATTCCAAATTTCTCTATTCCTACTGTATCATTAATGTGGAAAAATAGTCAATCGTTTTAGACGGAATGGAATGCATTAATTTCAGTGGTGGATAATGTCTGCTATCTGATATACTGTATCTTTTAATATGTCTGAAATGTTCCACAGGTTAAAAAAGTCTCAGCAAAGACTACAGAAGTAAAGGGAAATGGGGAAAGAATAGGGGAGAAAAAAGGAGGAAGAAAAGGGAAAAGAAAAGAGGAGGGATGAGGAGAAGTGGGCAAGGAGAAGGAGTGAGGAGAGGGGGGAAAAAAGGAGAGGAGAAGCATGAACGACCTGCTAACTCTACCTTCCACAAAGCTGGCTGGACATTTTAAGTATATGATACCCATAAACAAATTTTCTCTAGGTATCTCGTACTTACTATGGCCTACCCAAAGAGCACTGCTTAAATGAAGCACTTGATATCTAGGACAAACTTTCTCACAAACCATATTCAATGTCCAAGGCCAAAAACATTCTTCTTTTTTGTTAAATTATGCTGTTTATTAACCTGAAACCAAATTGTAAACATTATTATACTAACTCAACTTTCATATTTTTATCATCAGGTTCATGTAAGAACAATTATCAAGTTCATCTACATTTTAAGGTTTCCTTGCTACTTTCACTGAAAATAGCTTTATAGGGGTCAGTTCTGGCTTGTTGTTCAGTCACTAAGTCATGTCCAACTCTTTGCAACCCCATGGACTGCAGCACACCACGCATCCCTGTTCTTCACTATCTCCCAGAGTTTGCTCAAGTTCAGGTCCACTGAGTTGGTGATGCTATATCCATCTACACTGGACAGCAGTTCTGGCTACT
Source organism: Giraffa tippelskirchi (assembly GCF_054371585.1). Taxonomy (NCBI): domain Eukaryota; kingdom Metazoa; phylum Chordata; class Mammalia; order Artiodactyla; family Giraffidae; genus Giraffa; species Giraffa tippelskirchi. The sequence goes on along the minus strand of NC_137281.1, from coordinate 137,847,164 downwards.
AATAAACTAATTTGCATTTCAGAAGCATATATACAATTCAAAAGTTGACGATTTCAAAACAGGAAATAAAAATTCAACCAATGTCCCTATAAAATAAGACTTCCTGGCAAAGCAAACATTACTATATAAAATAATAATCTGAACAAAAAACAGCACACTACTTTATTCACTGTTTTTACTTGCTACTTGAGCTTTCCTTTACAAATAAGTACTTAATAAGTGGTGTTTATGATGTTATAAAAATGCGAAAAATTAAAAAGCCATCTTTTATTCAACATAGCCAAAGAAATATCAACATATACTATCACACCTATTTACTATTATGCCTTTTACACATAATTCCATGCTGTAGCTCAGAAAAATGTTTGCTTTACACAAGTCTTTATGTGAAAAAAACTTAATGTGAGGAATTAAGGATCTAATGGTATGCTATTGAGTATTTAATGTGTATCAAGTGCTTTGACTAAGCATTTTACATGGGCTACCACTAAATCACTTGAAATCTCATAACCACTCTGTAATTATCATCTCCATTTTACAGCTAAGGAAACAAATTCTGTTAGTAACTAGTCGGGCTAAAATTTGAACTCAGATCTGACGCTAAACCATAGTTTTTTCCACTCTACCAAGTTACACAGATTAAAAATTACAGCTCGCAATCATTCATTAACTAAATATCAGCAACAGTATCATTCAGTCTCAATTACATAAAAATGTAAATCATTTGCAGTACATGGCTTAAAGCCAAACTCCGATATATAATCCCTAATGATTACAGACTAGTAAATGTACCAAACATTTCATGCTTGGGCCCTGACAAGCAAAAAGGTCCTCATATATAAACAGTCCACTATGAACAGGCTATTCCAAAACCTATTCAGAACTTAGAATGCACTTTCCTTTTATACAGAAGTACGCTAAATGGTAACTCTAGTCCCAGGCCAACCCATATTTAAATGGTAATTTATCAACTATACTTAGCCACTATTTATAAATATAGAGAAATGTACATGTTGGGGTAGGGTGGGCAATGTGGGTGTATTAATATTCGGAGTTCCAAGTTGTGACCTCAAGAAGTCATTTGTCTCCCTGTTTGTCAGTGAAAGCAGAGACGTCCCTGACACGCAAGGCAGTATGGCAGCCTTGCAGAGAGGCAAGGATTCTGCAGCAGATTCCAGGGTCAGAGAAGATTAATTAATAGTCCCTGCTGGAAAACCTAAACAATCACATAAGAGACAGCACTTCTCCACACAGAGATCACTCACTTCAGGCAATCTCTATTCTACAGAGCACTTAAATCTAGAATGTAAGTCAAAAACCAACCATGCTACAAGTTAATTTGGTGTACTGCAGAAAACACATCTTTACGTCGCTTTTTAATCTATTTCTACTTGAGGAGCATAGAACTATAAACACAATGCTTAATAGCCAATTTGGCGAACATTATAGCTTAAATTATTAATACATCAACCATTATAACTACATTCATTTGTGAAAGGAAATCTATACTAACAAGTTAATTTTTGTTACCCATATTGCTGTTGGGCTGCTTTCACCCACCATTAGTATATATATATATTATATATATATATATAATATATATATATATTCCATGTATTCAGTATTTTATTTTGATACTAAATAAAATATAATGAGATAATTAGTTGAAGAAAATATATAAACCTAATAACAACAGTCACTAATGAGAGCTAAATTCTACTAAGCATCTACCATGTAACAGCCATTATGTTGACTATTAAAATTATTGGGTGGCATTAAATTATTTCAATTAAACTTCATAATAACAATGCTAGTTATTAACCCATTTAACAGACAGAGAGATAGAAATCTGGTAAATTTACTTCTCTCTTCAAGATCGTACCATTAATATTTGGTGGAATGAGGTCTGCTATCAAAGTTCAGTTCAGCTCAGTTCAGTCGCTCAGTCATGTCCAACTATTTGTGACCCCATGAACTGCATGCCAGGCCTCCCTGATCATCACCAACTCCCAGAGCTTGCTCAAACTCATGTCCAGTGAGTTGGTGATACCATCCAATCATCTCATCCTCTGTCATCCCCTTCTCCTCCTGCCTTCAATCTTTCCCAGCATCAGGGTCTTTTCCAATGAGTCAATTCTTCACATCAGGTGGCCAAAGTATTGGAGTTTCAGCTTCAACATCAGTCCTTCCAATGAACACCCAGGACTGATCTCCTTTAGGATGGACAGGCTGGATCTCCTTGCAGTCCAAGGGACTCTCAAGAGTCTTCTCCAACACCACAGTTCAAATGCATCAATTCTTCACGCTCAGCCTTCTTTATAGTCCAACTCTCACATCCATACATGACTACGGGAAAACCATAGCCTTGACTAGACGGACCTTTGTTAACAAAGTAACGTCTGTGCTTTTTAATATGCTATCAAAGGCCATGATCTTATTCATTATTCACTTCACTACATTTACTGAGTACCTCTGAGTCAGCCACTGAGGGAAAAAGAAGAGGTACAAAATCACAGAGGTAAAGATATTCACATCCCAATATCCATTCAACAAATATTTCTTGAGTTCCTATTATATTCCAGGCCCTGTTGTTGAGGCTCTCCTTAACTAGTATTAACTCTATTATATAGTCATCTCCATCACCAGGGAATTATGGAGAAATGAGTGACTCCACAGAATCAATAGAAAATTACAAAATAAGCTAGAACAACTATCATATCAACAGCAAGAAAGTAATTAAAGACAACTACGGACATATAACAGAGAAGGCAATGGCAACCCACTCCAGTACTCTTGCCTGGGAAATCCCATGGATGGAGGAGCCTGGTAGGCTGTAGTCCATGGGGTCGCAAAGAGTCGGACACGACTGACCGACTTCACTTTCACTTTTCACTTTCATGCATTGGAGAAGGAAATGGCAACCCACTCCAGTATTCTTGCCTGGAAAATCCCAGGGACAGAGGAGCCTGGTGGGCTGCCGTCTATGGGGTCGCACAGAGTCGGACACGACTGATGCGACTTAGCAGCAGCAGCAGCAGCAGCAGGGACATATAAAAGGATTCAAAACACTCCTAAAGAGGTTCCCACTGGTCAAAGATGGGACAATTAGAGCTTCATTAACCGTATTAATTGCAATGTATTAAAATCGAAATATGTATAAATCCATGAGCTCAAAATGATCCTTAAATAACTAAAACACTTTCAGAAGTTTTTACAGCACATATTCACTATCTTGAAAACTGGTAATTAAAAATAAAGAATTAGGCATTTATCCTGCCTTTCCTTGTAAATAGTGACCTCCTTCAAAAGGCCCCATGCACGCACTGCCACACTCAGTGCCCCTGACCTTGCAGCAGGCCATCATCAATGCACGCCTCCTTCGGAGACTCACGGACACTCATAGGCAAGTCAGGGTCAGTCTCCTTTGCAGTCACTGTTCCTTCCTCCTGGGTACTGGTGCACACAAGGTTTTGTTCCAAGTTTTCATTCCAATCCCAAAGAAAGGCAATGCCAAAGAATGTTCAAACTACTTCACAATTGCACTCATCCCACATGCTAGTAAAGTAACACTCAAAATTCTCCAAGTCAGGCTTCAACACTATGTGAAATGAGAACTTCCAGATGTTCAAGCTGGATTTAGAAAAGGCAGAGGAACCAGAGATCAAATTGCCAACATCCACTGGATCATAGAAAAAGCAAGAGAGTTTCAGAAAAACATATGCTTCTGCTTTATGGACTACGCCAAAGCCTCTGACTGTGTGGATCACAACAAAATGTGGAAAATTCTTAAAGAGATGGGAGTACCATGCCACCTAACCTGCCTCCTGAGAAATCTGTATGCAGGTCAAGAAGCAACAGTTAGAACCAGACATGGAATAACGGACTGGTTCCGGGAAAGGAGTACGTCAAGGCTGTATATTGTCACCCTGCTTATTTAACTTATATACAGAGTACATCATGTGAAATGCCGGGCTGGATGAAGCACAAGCTGGAATCAAGATTGCCAGGAGAAATATCAGTAACCTCAGATATGCAGCCAGTACTCCTGCCTGGAAAATCCCATGGACGGAGGAGCCTGGTAGGCTACAGTCCAGCTAAAGGTTGGATACGACTGAGTGACTTCACTTTCACTTTTCCCTTTCATGCACTGGAGAAGGAAATGGCAACCCACTCCAGTATTCTTGCCTGGAGAATCTCAGGGACGGTGGAGCCTGGTGAGCTGCCGTCTATGGGGTAGCACAGAGTCGGACACGACTGAAGCGACTTAGCAGTAGCAGCAGTAGCAGATATGCAGATGACACCAGCCTTATGGCAGAAAGTGAAGAACTAAAGAGCCTCTTGATGAAAGTGAAAGAGGAGAGTGAAAAAGTTGGCTTAAAGCTCAACATTCAACAAACGAAGATCATGGCATCCGGTCTTATCACTTCATGGTAAATAGATGGGAAAACAATGGAAACAGAAACAGACTTTATTTTCTTGGGCTCCAGAATCACTGGAGATGGTGACTGCAGCCATGAAATTTAAAGATGCATGCTCCCTGAAAGAAAAGCTATGACCAACCTAGATAGCATATTAAAATGCAGAGACATTACTTTGCCTACAAAGGTTTGTCTGGTCAAAGCTACGGTTACTCCAGTAGCCATGTATGGATGTGAGAGTTGGACAATAAAGAAAGCTGAGTGCCGAAGAATTGATGCTTTTGAACTGTGGTGTTAGAGAAGACTCTTGAGAGTCCCTTGGACTGCAAGGAGATCCAATCAGTCCATCCTAAAGAAAATCAATCCTGAATATTCATTGGAAAGACCTATGCTGAAGCTGAAACTCCAATACTTTGGCCACTTGATGCGAAGAATTGACTCATTGGAAAAGACCCTGATGCTGGGAAAGATTGAAGGCAGGAGGAGAAGGGGACGACAGAGGATGAGATGGTTGGATGGCATCATTGACATAATGGACAGGAGTTTGAGCAAGCTCCAGGAGTTAGTCATGGACAGAGAAGCATGGCGTGCTGCAGTCCATGGGGTCAGAAAAAGTCGGACACAACTGACCAACTGAACTTCCTTGTAAATTGTACTGATAACAAAATAACAGTTGAAGATAATATTTTATGGAGGTACCCTAAATCATAAATAAAAATTACTTAGAATATCACCATTTTTGCAATCCCCAATGAATTATTGGATGTAGGTATTAAATGGGCTTCCCTGGTGGCTCAGTGATAAAGACTCTTCCTGCAAAGACCCGGGTTCAATCCCCGGGTCAGGAAGATCTCCTGGAAGAGGGCATGGCAACCTACTCTAGTACTCTTGCCTAGAGAATCCCTTGGACAGAGAACCCTGTCAGGCTGTGGCCCATAGGGTCGCACAGAGTCAGACACGACTGAAGCAACTAAGCAGCAGCAAGCAGGTATTAAATATCCATGGCTGGTAACATCACAAAAAAGACTCACACAGATATCAAGTCTCCCTAATAAATATAACCTCATATAGTCTTGTCAGGATTATACCTGATTCTGATCAAGACTCTAGATCCCACAGAAAACCTGCAGGACACATGAAAAAGACAAAGGCATGCTGAATTAACCATTAGTATGAGATCAGCAGAACCAAACTGTGGGAAACTCTACAAGTCAACCAGGGTTCAGCAGCTAAACTGTGCAGAAAAGAAATGAGAGGGGAACCTACAGATTAAAAGGCTCAAAAGGTATACCAAATTCAAAACTGAAATAGGTAAGATTAAAGTGTACTATCTAGAAACACACACACACTAGTGATAAAACTATATTACCACAAAAATCAAAATAATTGTTACTATTGGGAGGGAAACAGTTACAGGTTTCTGAGGTGGTGGCTATAATTGTGTTAGTTTATAATACATTAAATAGACTTGTTCTGTGTGGTCTTTTTTTGAATTTGTACTTTATTTTTACAATCATAATAATCTGTACATTTTGTTGTATAATAAATTGTAAAAAAAAAAAAAAGGAATTTTGGTTCTGACACAGTTGAAATTTCAACTCTATCACATTCCTGTTGTGTGATCCTAGGCAAGTCATTTAATAACTCTATGCTTCAGTCTCCTCATGAGTGAAACAGAGAAAATAATAAACATAATACTGAGCAAAACATATAGTTAAAATGTTTCGCAAAGTGCTCACTGGACAGTGTTATGATTTCAGTAAAAAATTACTACCTATTCAAAAATGTGACATTGTACTGTTAGGTCAAATTCTTTGCACAGAATGATTATAGTACTAACTCTTTTGATATACATTTTTTTTTATTATCAGTCACTTCTTGTATAAATCCTTGAAAGTGAAAAAAATCTAATAAAGAAAATGTCAAATAATACTTAACATAAGTTTATTTAGCCAACACTTAGACCAAATGCCTTATAAAGCAGACATGTATATAATTTGAAGAAACATAAATTCATTCCTCTTGGGCAAAAACCTACTGGTGAGATTTCTTGGCCACATGTTAAGTGTATGTTTAATTTTATATAAGAAACTGCGAAGCTATTATCCGAAGTGACTGTACAATTTTGCATTCCTATCAGCAATGTACACGAGTTTCAGCTGCTTCTCACCCCTGCCAGCTTGGTATTGTCAAAGTTTTGTGTCTTTGTTTTGCCATTCTAAAAGGTACCTAGTAGTATTTATTTCTGGTTTTAAGCTGCATTTCCCTAACGGCTAATAATGTTGAAATACTCAGGGTTTTTTTTTATATTATTTAATTCTTCTTATTAAAGGACTAGTTTTAATGTTTAGCACTAAGCCTGTTAATGGAATGAAACAGTTTCATAAACTAAATAAAGCTTGATGCAGAATCATTTACAATACTGAAAACTTCAAACTGGCCTCAAGAAAAAATAGAAAGCTTATGCAGACATTTTTAATTCATTCAGTATAAAGTGTATTCAAATAAAATCAACTCAAATTTTTGGCAACTTTTTAATAAAAATTAAGAAAATTAAATAGCTTCTTTATCAATTTTCTGCTTCTCATCTTCCCAAAAATCCTTCCACAAAATAACCTAAGTGTAACAATGTCACACAACATTTATTGAGTGCTTCTTCTTTATGCTTACAAATATTAATATCAAATGACCCTGTTCTCAAGCAGTTAATATTATTCATAATTTTAAAAAATTAACTTTCTCAAAGAGTCTTTCTCTTTTAGAGTAGTTCTAAATTTAAAGAAAAATTCAGAAGATAACAGAGTTCCCATATACTGCCCTCCCATTCAGTTTCCCCTAATAGTAACATCTTACAGTCTGTCTGTCTGTGAAAGCTGCTCAGTTGTGTCTAACTCTTTGTGACCCCATGGACTATACAGTCCATGGAATTCTCTAGGCCAGAATACTGGAGTAGGTAGCCTTTCCCTTCTCCAGGGGATCCTCCCAACCCAGGGATCGAACCCACACTGCAGGCGGATTCTTTCACCAGCTGAGCCACAAGGGAAGCCCCGTATAGTACATTTGTTAAAATTAATAAACAAATGCTGATGTATTATTATTAACTAAAGCCCATAGCTTATGCAGATTACCTAAACCTCTATTTCTGTTTCAGGATCCCAGTTAATATACTAAATTATATTTAGTTGTCATATCTCTTTAGGTTCCTCCTGGCTGTGACAGTTTTTCAAACCTTCCTTCTCTTCAACAACTCAAGTTCTGAGATATTTTGTAGGTATGATACCTCTCTCAGTTTTATGCCATACTCAGTTTTAAACTTAAAATTTTTTACTTATTAAACAAATTTCATTGTCATCCAAAGCTTGGTTCAAATTTTTGAACTACTAATAACATGTATATTTTTCTACAAATATATGAAAATATTCTAAGGTACAGTACTATAAACTGTAATTAAAACGACATCTACGTTTCAACAATCCCGATCTCTAACTGCATCACCAAAGTGTATAATAGGTCTCCATGTATGAAATAAGGAAGTAAATTCCCAAAATTATAATGAAAATTAGTTACCTGTCAATGTACTGTCTCTGTAAAAAAATTATCTTGCCACTTATCCAAGATACCATCTTAATAAAAAAAAGAATCACTTAAAATGTGTGAAAATACATTTCTTTCTGTATAACTTGCTCATTACATTCATTCACTTTTTTCTTCTTTTAAAGGCAGATGTGGTTTGATTATGAAATACAGTTCCCATTTTGTTATCTTGGGTCTAAAATAATTACTACAAGATTCAGTTGTTATAAATTGTTGCACAGATAAGGAAGTTTCTCCTCAATCTCATTTAGGTCAAGGGTACTTCTCCTCTACAACAAAAGAGATCATTGGACTATGGTAAAATGTTCCCCTAATATGTACAGTATCTCACTTCACGCTTTTATTGATTCTTCATGGGCCCTAATGAACTCTTGTTAATACTTGTGACTTACATACTAGTCACAAATGTCATAAAAATCTAAGAGTTGGTTGTTTTTTTAAAGGCCTTAAATCACCAGGGAAGTTAAGTTCTTTCCCAGGGAGAAGGACTCTGGATAGATGCATGCTTGCATCTTAAGGCAGTTGTTCAGAGAATTCAGTGAAGACACAGAAGTCCATTATGGTAACTAACTGACAACCTGGAAAGCTAGGTTTTATCAGATGGAAGTAATACAGATAAAATGTGTTAGAGCAAGTGCTAATTATTCCAAATCCAACTAAATTCTATCAGAAAAACACCACCAAAATAAAACTTTTTTTTCAACAAGTCAATAGCATAGGGAAAAATAGAGAGCCAGACTATCCTTGTTTCAAAGAAACAAAACACATTACACAACCAATTATAGTAAGTAGATTTTTTTTAAAGAAATTTAAAACAGATGTTACACAACCAATTATAGTGACTGGATCATTTTGGGATCCTGATTTAAACAAACCAAATGCAAAAAGACTTTTTGTACATAATTGGGGAGTATCAGTTAATTTTAAGAATTACAGTTGTTTTTAGGTATAACAATAGCATTGTAATTACACTAAAAAAGGAATTCAAGTTTCATCCTAAAGTATTCATGGATAAAACAGCATGATTTCTGGAATTTTCATCAAGATATATCATCAAAAAAAGTGTTGAGGAAAGAGACAAAATGGAGTCATTTGGGCTAAGACCCATGTCTGCAAACCAAGACTTAATACCTAACCTAAAAACAATTTCAATCTCTCACAGGAATGCAATCTTAAACAAGTCAATCTGGAATTTCCTGGTTAGCAGTAGAGAGATAATCCACCTGACAGACCTCTTGAATTACCCCAAAGAAAGATGAGGCAACTCTGCTCTTTCTTTGACCCTGTCCCTGTTCCCTTCTCCCATTTTGCTCAACTCTTCAGAGCTCCTTTCTATTTGCTAGATAGAGTGGAACACTGCCCAGTTCACAAATCACTGAAAAAAGCCAATCAAATTTTCAAATTTACTTAGCTGAATTTTGTTTTCTTACAAAGGCCAGAGGTTGAAATCAGATGATGTTACATGGGAATTCGATGTAATCTCTGTTTTTGTTTTTGCAGTTTAAAGTTACAAATAGAATGAAAAAATAAGTTAAAACTTTAGTACAGAGAGATTACGGTGCCTTCCCTTTGAGCATTTTCATTTCTGTTGACATAATTGGGGCCTACAGTGTCTGCCATACAGTACTTTCTCAATAAACATCTGATGAACATATTATTAAACTGCCTAACAAAGAGGAAAACAGATGTCTAAGACAATAAAAGTGTCCCTATTCAAAACAGGTGACATAAATTTCTAAGAAAATGTGCCTCTCTGTCAAGTTTCAGCAGCAATACTGACAAGTTTACAAGGAGGGTATTAGTGAGACATAATCACTAGAGGAGTTGCTGGTGGCTACTTAACCACACTAATCTATGTCAACCACCACTGGGGGGCAGAGAAGAGGGGGTGGGGGTAGTACTCACTGGCTACACATTATCTGGGGAGAATTATATCTTTTTCAGTAGAAAATAAAATACCAGCAACTACATTTACACATTCATTTATATACTCGTTTAAACAATTTCTTTAAAACTAATTAAAACTTAGGAAACCACGTAACTAGCCCTTACAACTGCTTCTAACTGTAATCCTGTGTCAGTGAAAAAATATACCAAAAAATGTTGAAAGTAGAGACTGGGAATTTAAGAAATGCAAAAGTGAAATGGTACCAAGAGTTTAACCACAGAGGGAGAAGCAGGAGAAGGGGAGCTGCCTTAGGATGGAGGTTGGCAGCAGCAACCGGAGACAGTGCTAAATATCTAGGTTTTGTTAACTTGAAAAAAACAGACAACGTGACACAGTAGATCAAAGGGAAGAAAAGGCAGATGAAGGAAGGACATGTGAATGCAAATCTTCCTTCTCTAAGCTACAAAGTGACTAGAATGAAATATTAGCTGAGAGAGAAGAAATGGAGAAAGAGAAGGACCTTTAATTCTATTTCTTAAGCTATTTCTTATTTCTCCTCATATTGTTACCCAAAAAAAATCACGTGGAAAGTAACAAAACTGTGAGCCCAAACAGTGTGATTCAAAGTTGTGAAACTTCCTTACTATACGGAAGTAGAAACCAATAAGTCTAACAGAAAACACCAAGGTAAGAGAGATGGCTTAAAACCAAACCAAAAAAACCAGCAAGCAAGTGAACAAAATCATACTATGACTCTTCTTCTACAGTTAAGACTTAAAAGTTACTTCCCAGGTCCAGAAACTCAATCTAAACTCCTTTCCATACTCACTCTACTGTTTGGTAAACCTCTCTCTTTGTATCCAGAATCTCCCTGGTTCTCCTGGCTTGCTGTTTTAAGGATTTACTGTAGTCACCATGGAATCACAACAAGAAATTATAAAGTTTAGAAAAATCTTATAAAGTTCACTGGAGCCTCAAATATCCTGACTTCACTGGACAGAACTAATGGTATCCAGAAGTATTCAGTCACTTATCTTCTTGTCTCAAGTAAAGTGCATTTCTCAGTCCCTAAACAGTTGCTATATTTCAAAGTCTTTTTTTTATAACACACAGAAGAGGACGACAGAGGATGAGATGGTTGGATGGCATCACCGACTCGATGGACAAGAGTTTGTGCAAGCTCCAGGAGTTGGTGATACAAGGAAGCCTGGCATGCTGCAGTCTATGGGGTTGCAAAGAATCGGACACAACTGAGCAACAGAACTGACATGATTACAGAGGTGGCAGTGGTGACAATGGTGGTGGCACGACCAAATTAAGAATGTCAGAAGCTCCAAGTACAGAAAATATAATATAATCCTCAACCTCCTCCCAATGAAATACTGCTGCTGCTGCTGCTAAGTCACCTCAGTCATGTCCAACTCTGTGCGACCCCATAGATGGCAGCCCACCAGGCTCCCCCGTCCCTGGGATTCTCCAGGCAAGAACACTGGAGTGGGTTGCCATTTCCTTCTCCAATGCATGAAAGTGAAAAGTGAAAGTGAAGTCGCTCAGTCGTGTCCGACTGGTAGTGACCACATGGACTGCAGCCTACCAGGCTCCTCCGTCCATGGGATTTTCCAGGCAAGAGTACTAGAGTGGGGTGCCATTGCCTTCTCCACAACTAAATTAGCCCAACAAATTCTTACTTTTTATCCAATTACTACTCCAAAAAAACTTTTTAATATTAAGCACTTTTAATGTTGTTTTTCTTTTTAAATTTTTTTTCCCTTTGCTTTGCTGGTACCTCATGCATTTGTTGGATATGCCTTTGGATAATCAGCACTAAGTATGGTAAGAAATAGATTAAAGGCAGCTGCAACTTGAGGACTGTGGTTTTGGAGAAGACTCTTGAGAGTCCCTTGGACTGCAAGGAAATCCAAACAGTCCATCCTAAAGGAAATCAGTCCTGAATATTCATTGGAAGGACTGATGCTGAAGCTGAAACTCCAATACTTTGGCCACCTGATGCAAAGAACTGACTCACTGGAAAAGACCCTGATGCTGGCAAAGGTTGAGGGCAGGAGGAGAAGGGGATGACAGAGGATGAGTTGGTTGGATGGCATCACCGACTCACTGGACATGAGTTTGAGCAAGCTCTGGGAGTTGGTGATGGACAGGGAAGCCTGGCATGATGCAGGCCATGGGGTCGCAAAGAGTCGGACACAACTGATCAACTGAACTGAAATGACCCTGTATCAGGTATTTTGCATGCATTACTGATAATTCTTATCACATCATCTATAAAAGGGAGATATTATCAATGCTGTTTTGCTGAAAAAACATGGCTTCAGAGAAGCCAGAAAAGATGCCCAAAGTCACTGTAAATGCTGTAAATGGAGGAGCTGAGAATTTGAAATCAGGCTTTCTGTCTCCCAAGTCTGATCCATTAGCCATACTCCCTGTAGGGCATTTCTTCAGAACCTGTTCCTGGACAAAATTTCATTTCAGGGAAACCCTGAAAAATTATTTTGAAATGCATCAGTTGATACTACTCAAATTTTCCATGGAAACTAATCACCAATAACTCAAGATAATAGCTGTAAATACACAGCCAGGACTGCTACACTGCACAACTCCACAGAGCACTTTTTTTTTTTTGTGAATGGTGTCCTCCAGATTGTGTGATGTAGGAGCAATAACCCAAATGATCATCAAAGGCCTTGTCAAAGCCATTTACTGTATGACTCTGGGAAAAAATGCAATCATTTTTTAAAAAACAAATACACATTCTCAGAATGTTAAAGAAATGCATTTTAAAGCACACATATACTCAGCATCATGAGTCATTAGGAAAATACAAATTAAAAGCACAATGACATAAATCTATGAAAAGAGCTTTAAAAAAAAAAACTGACAATACCAAGTGCTAGCAAGGATGAAGATCAACTGGAACTCACATAATATGTTGTTCATGGGAATACAAAATGGTAAAGTCAACTTTAGAAAATATTTTGGCAGTTTCTTATAAAAGTAAACATACATTTACCATCTGATTTGGCAATCCCACTCCTAGGTATTTACCGAAAGGAAATGAAAATTTATGTTCATACAAAGTTATTCTCAAATGTTTTCAGCAGCTTTATTTATAACTGCCAAGAACTAGAAGCAACCCAAACTTCTAAACAGATGAATAAACAAACTCTTTATTTCCTCTAAGCTTTCTGCCATTAGAGTGGTATCATCTGCATATCTGAAGTTGTTGATATTTCTCCCAGAAATCTTGATTTCAGCTTGTGACTCATCCAACCAGTTATTTTGCATGTTGTAAACTACATAAAAGTTAAATAAGCAGGATGACAATAAACAGCCTTGATGGACTCCTTTCCCAATTTCGAATCAGTCCATTGCTCCACGTTTGGTTCTAACTGTTGCTTCTTGACCCGCATACAGGTTTCTCAGGAGACAGATAAGTTTGTCTAATATCCTATCTCTAAGAATTTTACAGTTTGTTGTGATCCACACAGTCAAAAGCTTTAGAGTAGTCAATGAAGCAGAAGTAGATGTTTTTCTGGAACTCCCTTGCTCTCTCCATGATCCAACAAATGTTAACAATTTGATCTCTGGTTCCTCTGCCTTTTCTAAACCCAGCTTGTACATCTAGAAGTTCTCGGTTCAGGCACTGCTGAAGCCTAGCTTGAAGGATTTCGAGTATTACCTTGCTAGCATGTGAAATGAACACAACTGTATGGTATTAATAGTTTGAACTTTCTTTGGCATTGCCCTTGGAATTGAAATGAAAACTGACCTTTTCCAGTCCTCTGGCCATTGCTGGAATCAAGATTGCTGGGAGAAATATCAATAACCTCAGATATGCAGATGACACCACCTTATGGCAGAAAGTGAAGAACTAAAGAGCCTCTTGATGAAAGTAAAAATGAAAGAGGAGACTGAAAAAGTTAGCTTAAAGCTCAACATTCAGAAAACAAAGATCTTGGCATCCGATCCCATCACTTCATGGCGAATAGATGGGGAAACAGTGGAAACAGTGGCTGATTTTATTTTTCTTGGCTCCAAAAATCACTGCAGATGGTGACTGCAGCCATGAAATTAAAAGATGCTTACTCCTTGAAAGGAAAGTTATGACCAACCTAGGTAGCATATTAAAAAGCAGAAACATTACTTTGCCAACAAAGGTCCATCTTGTCAAGGATATGGTTCTTCCAGTAGTCATGTGTGGATGTGAGAGTTGACTATAAAGAAAGCTGAGCGCCAAAGAATTGATGCTTTTGAACTGTGGTGTAGAAGACTCTTGAGAGTCCCTTGGACTGCAAGGAGATCCAACCAGCCCATCCTAAAGGAAATCAGTCCTGAGTGTTCATTGGAAGGACTGATGCTGAAGCTGAAACGCTAATACTTTGGCCACCTGATGCAAAGAACTGACTCATTGGAAAAGACCCTGAGGCTGGGAAAGATTGAGGACAGGAGAAGGGTACGACAGAGGATGAGATGGTTGGATGGTATCACCAACTCAACGGAGATGAGTCTGAGTAAACTCAAGACGTTGGTGATCAACAGGGAGGTCTGGCATACTGTGCTCCACGGGGTCGCAAAGAGTCGGACACGACTGAGCGACTGAACTGAACTGAACTAGTCATTGCTGAGTTTTCCAAATTTGCTGACACATTGACTGCAGCACTTTAACAGCATCATTTTGGGGGATTTTAAATAGCTCAGCTGGATTTCTGTCATCTCCTCTACCTTTGTTGGTAGTAATACTTCCTAAGGCCCATTTGACCTCACATTCCAGAATGTCTAGCTCTAGGTGAATGACCACACCATCATGGTTATCCAAGTCATTGAGACCTCTTTTGTACAGTTCATCTGTGTATTCTTGCTACCTCTTCTTAATCTCTTCTACTTCAGTTAGGTCCTTAAAATTTCTGTCCTTTATCATGTTCATCCTTGCATGAAATGTTCCCTTGATATCTCCAATTTTTTTTGAAGAGATCTCTAGTCTTTCCCATTCTATTGTTTTCCTCTATCCCTTTGCACTGTTCATTTAAGAAGGGCTTCTTATCTCTTCCTGTTATTCTCTGGAACTCTCCATTCAGTCCTGTATATCTTTCCCTTTGCCCCTTGTCTTTCATCTCTTCTTTCCTCAGTTATTTATAAAGCCTCCTCAGATAACCACTTCATCTTCTTGCATTTCTTTTCCTTTGGGATGGTTTTGGTCATTGCCTCCTATACGGTGTTAGGAACCTCTATCCATAGTTCTTCAGGCACACTACCTGATCTGTCTACAAGATCTAATCCTTTGAATTTATTCATCACCTCCACTGTATAATGATAAGGGATTTGATTTAGGTCTTACCCAAATGGCCTGGTGGTTTTCCATGATTTCTCCAATTTAAGCCTGAATTTTGCAATATGGAGCTCATGATCTGAGCCACAGTCAGCTCCAGGTCTTGTTTTGCTGACTGTATAGAGCTTCTCCATCTTCAGCTGCAAAGAACATTGTTGCTGCTGTTTAGTCGCTAAGTCGTGTCCAACTCTTTTGCAAGATGGGAGCCCTCTAGGTTCCTCTGTCCATGGAATTCCCTAGGCAAGAATACCAGAGTGGGTTGCCATTTCCTTCTCCAAGGTATCATCCCAACCTAGGTACTGCACCCGAGCCTCCTGCACTAGCAGGTGGGTTCTATACCACTGAGCCACAAGGGAAGTAATCTGATTTCAGTATTGACATCTGGTGATGTCCATGTGTAGAGCTGTCTCTTGTACTGTTGGAAAAGGGTGTTTGCTATGACCAGCATGTTCTTTTAACAAAACTCTGTTGGCCTTTGCCCTGCTTCATTTGCCAAACTTGCCTGTTATTCTGGGTATCTCTTGACTTCCTCCTTTTGCATTCCAATCCCCTATGATGAAAAGGGCATCTTTTCTTTTGGTATTAGTTCTAGAAGGTGTTGTATGTATGTCTTCACAGAACTTGTCAACTTCAGCTTTTTCGGCATCAGGGGTTGGGGCATAGACTTGGATTACTCTAATGCTGCCTTAGAAATGAACTGAGATCACTGTGTTGTTTTTGAGGTTTCACCCAAGTACTGCATTTAGGACTCTTTTGTTGACTATGAGGACTACTCCATTTCTTCTAAAGGATTTTGCTCACAGTAGTAGGTGTAACGGTCATCTGAATTAAATTTGCCCATTCTCGTCCATTTTAGTTCACTGATTTCTAAGATGTTGATGTCCAATCTTGCCATCTCCTGCTTGACCACGTCTTGTTTACCTTTATTCATGGACCTAACATTCCACGTTCCTATGAATATTGTTCTTTACAACATCGGCCTTTTCTCTCACCAACACATACAACCAGCACTGAGTGTTGTTTTCACTTTGGCACAGCCACTTCATTCTTTCTGAAGTTATTAGCAATTGCCCTCTGCTCTTCCTCAGCAGCATACTGGACACCTTTCAACCTCATCTTCAGCAGGGGTCTCATCTTCAGGTATCATATCATTTTGCCTTTTCATACTGTTCATGGGGTTCTCTAGGCAAGAATCCTGGAACAGGTTGCCATTTCCTCCTCCAGTGGACCCCACTGTGTCAGAACTCTTCACTATGACTAGTCTGTCTTGGGTGGCCCTGCATGGCATGGCTCATAGCATCACTGAGGTATGCAATCCCCTTAGTCACGACAAGGTTGTGATCGATGATACGGAATCCAAGGCTTAGCACACAGTAAACTCTCAACTAATAATAGTTCCTTTCCCTTAACCTGCTTCTCTCCCCTGTATATGCATTTTCCTTTCCCTGTATCTCCTACTCCCTTCCTTTCCTCCTCCTCTCTAATGATTATAGATGGTTTTTGCCTACTCCTCATTCCTTCTCCCATTTCTCTGGATTATAGTATTCCCATCCTTTGGGGAACTGACCCTCTGCCATTTTATGTGGTTCTGGTGACAATGACAATTCTCCAAGGATGGGTCTAATTACAGGCCTTCCTTCAGAAATTTAAGTTCTCAGTAGTCTGAGTCCATGCATTTCTGTCGAAAAAAGCCTTCTAACATAAGCAGATGACAAGACTAACACAAAGAAAGAAGTCAAGAAATGGAGAAGATCCAGAAGACATTTAAATTTTTGGATCTGGCTGTTCTTGGACTGCTCTACCTCCATTCTCAGTTCAGTTCAGTTCAGTCACGTCTGACTCTCTGCGACCCCATGGACCGCAGCACACCAGGCCTCCCTGTCCATCGCCAACTCCCACAGTTTACTCAAATTCACGTCCATTGAGTCGGTGATGCCATCCAACCATCTCATCCTCTGTCGTCCCCTTCTTCTCCTGCCTTCCATCTTTCCCAGCATCAGGGTCTTTTCCAATGAGTCAGTTCTTCGCATCAGGTGGCCAAAGTATTGGTGTTTCAGCTTCAGCATCAGTCCTTCTAATGAATATTCAGGACTGATTTCCTTTAGGATGGACTGTTTGGATCTCCTTGCAGTCCAAGGGACTCTCAAGAGTCTTCTCCAACACCACAGTTCAACAGTATCAATTCTTCGGCACTCAACTTTCTTTATAGTCCAACTCTCACATCCATACATGACTACTGGAAAAACCATAGCTTTGGCTAGATGGACCTGTGTTAGCAAAGTAATGTCTCTGTTTTTTAATATGCTGTCTAGGTTGTTCCTACTTGCAAAGTCAGAAAGTCACATTTTCGTTCAATCATTTTAAAAATGTTGTTATTTTTAGTGTTTCCCATTTGAAAAGCACAAAACATCTTGCTTCTCTAAGAGAACAGAAATAGTAAATAATTTCTTTACTTGCTGTGACCTTCAGTTAATTTACTTTTGTTATTAGTGGCTATTAATATAAAGATATTACCAAGTCCTACTGTAGGGCAATCAAACATGTGCAGAAAGAGACAAAAATAAAAGATAAAGCCATATGGAATTACATTTGACCCTTGAACAACGTGTGGGGGTTAATCCAAGTGTAATTTATAGTCAGACCTCTGTAACTGCAGTTCCTCCACATTCACAAACTCAGTCAACCACAGACCTTATAGTACTGTAGTATTTACTACTGAAAAATATAAAGTATAAGCGGACCTGAACAGTTCCAACCTGAGTTGTTTAAGGGTCAACGGTAGACTGAAAACAGCTGCCCACTGAAGATTTACATTCCAAGTACCAGGGACCTTCAAGACAACTTCCAGTCATCAGTGCAAACGGTACTCACTTTTCACCCCTTCACATTTTTACCACTCTTCTTACTCAAAGCTAGGTAATATAAGATATACATTATTTTGTGTCACTCTGGCTTTACATTATTCATTCTCCGGATCTTCAATATCTGAAGAAAGGCAACAGCACGTGCCAATAGGAAAAAGACCCACATGCAGTAAGGATTAAAGCAAAAGTCTTCTGAGCTGACAACATACAATAAACTTTGAATAAGTCTTTCTTCAGTTTGCCTGCCCAGAATTTCCCTACTATTCTTTGGTGCTAAGCTTAAATGTCACTTTCTTTCCCTACCGATCACATCCTAGTAGAACTGCCTCTTCCTCCTCTCCCTCTATTACAGCAATTACAAAATTATAATTATTTATGTTAGTAGTAATGAGAACTTAAACTTCTGTAGTTAAAATAAAAAAAAGGAAATAGAATAGAGCAGATGAAGTACAGAAACACCATAGTAATGGAATTCACAGCTTGACAATGGAAAGGATCCGATGGGGAGGGAATTCAAAGATAACTCAGAGTTTAAGTTTGGACAATGAGAGGGATGAGCCAATAATAGAGAAAGGGAAGTTAGAAAGAATAATACATTTGGATGAGAGAAAATTCAGAACTGAGTACATTGAGCTTGATGGAATAAGAAACAAGTGGCGCTCTCAAGCTGGAAACTTAAGCAGCTTCTGTATGGGGTGGGAGTTGTCTGAAAGAGGTATTTACTGGAGCTAAAAAACACTGTAACATTACAAGGAAAAAGGTCTAGATTAAGAAAAATGTATAAGGCTAATACTTAATAAAGAAGTTGACCTTGTGAATGAAAAGAAGAGTTGCTAGAATATATAGGAGAACCAGGACTACTGAGTTATAAGGAAAATCAAGAGAAGGGATTCACACTGTCTAATCTGAAGAATTAAAAAGCTAAAACTAATACTAGAAATGCCTCTGTTTGGCAGTTCAGAAGGTCATTAATAAAGACAAGGAGAATAGTTTTACTGAAAAAGAAGGTAGACAAATTAAAACAAGAGACATACTGCTTTTTCTTTGGGTTGTGGGTAACATGAAAAGAAGTGGGGGGGGGGCAGGGAGCAGGGAATGGAGGAAGTGGCAGAAAGAATAAGGAAAAGTGGTTTAGGGTTTTGTTGTTTTTTTTAGACCAGTGAAGATGCTGTCAGGAGAAACTGAAATTAAAATGATAAAGGAATGAACTTAATGAACCTATATATTCTAAAGGTACCTGAACATGCACAGCTTCATCTTGTTACAGAATGTTTGACACTGAATTTTGTTTTTAATCTCTTGTGTGCTCAGTAGCTCAGTCATGCTCAATTCTTTGTGACCCCATGGACAGTAGCCCACCAGGCTCCTCTGTCCATGGAATTTTCCAGGCAAGAATACTGGAGTGGGTTGCCATTTCCTTCTCCAGGGGATCTTTCCAATCCAGGGATCAAACCCACATTTCCTGCATTACAGGCAGATTCTTCACCACTGAGCCACCAGGGAAGCCCCATTCTAAAGAGCAGCTGGGATACAAGTGGTCATGAAGTAGTCACGAAAGCCTAACGGACACATCCCTGACACCAAATGGTACAGGGGAGGGGAAATTACACAATTAACTGATAAAGAAAAGCAAAGCTGAGGAAGCCTCTGTTTGATGGTCTTAACTGTCTTACACTTTTCAAAAAAAAAAGTAAGTGAAATAACCTGCAAAGTCTGAGAGCAGTATACCGTTACAGGCTAGGAAAGAGGTAGAAAAGGTCTGAAATAGCCCCTGTAGGAAGTCAGTCAGAAAAGAATTGTTAAACAAATGTTAAGTATTTTGCAGCACCCTTTAAGAATTTATTAAACCTTAGAAATTAATCATTTTTATTGCTTTAATGTAGTTCCCAGTCTTGCTTGGTGTTTTGCTTAAATATCAAAGTAGTACCTGATTATTCAACAAATCCCTAATAGCTATTTTCTAAGGACAAGTATTTGAGAGAACTATGCTTCCCTGGTGGCTCAGATGATAAAGAATCTACCTGCAATGTGGGAGACCCAATTTGATCCCTCAGTCAGGAAGATGCCCTGGAGAAGGGAATGGCAACCTACTCCAGTTTTCTTGCCTGGAGAATCCCATGGACAAAGGAGCCTCGAGGACTACAGTCCACGGCGTTGCAAAGAGTCAGACATGACTGAGCAACTAACACTTTCACTTTCTTTCATATAAAGAAAAAGAATTCTAAATGTCGAAATGGCTATACCTTCTGACAGCTGCTCACTTATTATTATGATTGAAAATTAAAATTCCCTGGGAACATATGAATGATGATTACCTTTAACATTTTGAGGCTTTATAAGTTATAGAAAGAAGTTTCCCCTTCCTTTACACTGAAATTTTTCCAATTACATAATTTATATTTAGGTATTTTTTATGTGGGCTTCCCTGGTGGCTTAGATGATAAACAATCTGCCTACAATGCAGGAGACCCGGGTTCAATCCCTGGGCAGGAAAGATACCCTGGAGAAGGAAATCGCAGCCCACTCCAGTATTGTTGCCTGGAGAATCCCATGGACAGAGGAGCCTGGTAGGCTACAGTCCATGAGGTCGCAATTTCAGTGGGACATTTAAAAATACATGGTATAGCATATATTCAAAAGAATATTATTGTGATAAAAACAGTCACCTTAGAAAACTTTATATTTATTCCTAGAATGCTGCCATTGTACAATAAGCTTTGGGATTCTACTTTTGGAACTCCTTTAAAGTTTTAACACAACCTTTATAATACTGTCAAAAGTGAAAAATCTTCATTTAATACAGATTTGATTTGGGGATATTTTTGGTTATCATAAGATGATTTATCTAAAATAAAAATACTATTTCAAGCAAAAAGTGTAACTATAAAGCATGAACAAATTTTTTTATGCTGCTCTAATGACACCATCAGTAAAATATATTTACAGCTACATTCCCCTCCTCTACAAAGCCTGCTTTGCAGGTCACCACTCATACATTCTACTAGTTGGATAAAAATAAAGGTTCAATCATTTTATAGCCATACTTCCTACTACTGCAGATGATATAAGAAGCTCTGATGGTTTCTAACAGTCAAAATTATTGAATATTTAAAAGTAGTCACAGCACTCTCATTTTTAAATTTAGCTAGTTGTTTTTCAATGCCCTATCTTTTACTATACTATACTGAAAATTACACCCTTGGTATATACCTGATACCAGCCTACTCAGTCTGTGGTCTATACCTGCTACACATACACATACGCACACCCCTAATTTTTAATTCCCTATATACATATTTTTTCCCTAATTTGTCACCTGAATGTTATCTGTCAGCTTTGCCTCCAGATGAGCCCTAGGATATACTTTCCAACAGTAGCCATATATCTCCTTTGGCTCTTCTTCCTGGAGCCCAACTTGGCTCAAACTTCACTAAAAATGCTCTACTCCACTTTCTACTTCCAGAACAAAAAATAACTAAAAAGCATAATTTTTTTCTATGTTCCTAAGAAGCTTCCATCACTTTTAAAGCTCTACCTGACAAGTATTCAACTTTGCTTTTATTCTCTTCGAAAGTCTTAATTATTAACTCAGCAATTAAGACTATCCCTATTCTCAAAGTTGTACACATGAATTAAAAAATGCCCAAGAAAAAGTTTAATAAGTCATCCTGATGCTTCGAGGCAGTCTCAGATTTGTCCATTGCTGAGTCACCTCTTAAGACCATAAGCCTTGTTTTTGATTCAGAAAAAACGTATGTGGACATAAAGTGTTAAGGGAGAGTTAAGGTACGTTCCAGGGAAAGGTCAGCGAATATCTACCAAGGGGTGAAAACCGAAATAGAAGAAAATCAAAATAATTCACTTTATGGAGAAAGAAGCAGAGGCCCAGAGAGGGCAAATGGCTTACCCAAGTTTATACATTTGGGTGGCAGAGATAATACTCATATCCAGGTCTCCTGATTCCAAGCTCAAAGCTTTTATACTTTATCCATTCTTAATCCATACTAAATGAAAAGAGCCAGACACAAAAGACCATTTACTGTACGATTCCGTTAATGTCTAATTTCTACAAATGGCAAAACTACAAAGACAAAATACAGGCAAGTGGTTGCCTGGAGCTGAGCGCAGGAATAGGGGTTGGGCAAATGGGCAAGAGGATGCTTTTTGGAAGGTAAAAATGTTCTAAAATTGGATTGTGATAACTGTTGTATGACTATATTATTGTTGTTTAGTCACGAAGTCGTGTCCGACTCTTTGCAACCCCATGGACTGTAGCCCAGCAGGCTCCTCTGTCCATGGGATTCTCCAGGCAAGAATACTGGAGTGGGTTGCCATTTTCTTCTCTAGTGGGTCTTCCCGACCCAGGGACTGAACCACATCTCCTGCATGGGCAGGCAGCTTCTATACCACTGAGACACCAACTATATAAATTTACTAAAATCTGAATGGTGAATTTTATGGTATATAAATTAAACTTCAACAAAGCAATCCAAAAAATTACTTAGAACTCACTCAGATTTTAGCTTTACAACTGTGGCACTCTCAGAAAATTTTATGTCAAAAAGGAGTACTAAAACATGAAGAAACCAGCCTTTTTCCAAACTTCAGATCCTTTTCCCTTCAGTATTTTCAAAAGTTAAATACCTTACTTTCTAATCTTATATTTGACATGGAAAGAGAAGGTGACGGGCACTGTGCAAATACACACAGAAAAAACATGCCCATTTCCTTCAAAAATACTTTAGTCGTTGATCATCATTTCCTTTTAGGTAGGATTCTGCATGGCTCTAAGGGAACCTCTGCAGACAGTTACAGAACAGAGAATGTGCTCTTATATCTGTTATCTACCAAACTGCTCCAAAACAGAATTCTTCGCTGATTTCATTTTCACCATTATAATTTGTGCCATTATAAACACTAATAAGAGGAACCATTCCTAACTGCATATTAGCAAGTTTCTTTATTATTTGTACATCCTTATTAGGTATACAACTCTTTAGCCTACTCAGCACAAGAAGCATAGTCCTCATTTACTTACAAATTAAAAATAACATTATATCATTCATTCCATGAATGCTTTACACCTGTTAAGTATCAAGCTGGTAATCTAATGCTTGGATCTTAAACACAAACAGTTCTAACCGGTGAAGACCCAGATGTCCGTAATCATGTCAGAGGAAGCAGTCAGAATTACTCAGTAAATCTACCTTTCTCATGCCACTGAGGCTTATTTCACCAATGCTAAAGAAAGACTTTTTGACTCAAGAGCTTCAATTACCACCTTCTAAACCCTAAAATTTCAATAACTTTCTAAAAGATAAAGAAAAATCTGAAACTTGCAAAAAGAAAACAAAATATTTACCATGGCTTAAGTTCTAATTTTAAAGAATAGACTTTTCTCAAAATTACAACCTTTTGCCATTTGGTAACTGACTGAATTAAGTAGTTATTCACAAAACTCAACACATACAAAAAAAATTACAATCTCTGTTGAATATATCTCTTTCAGGTACAAGTACAACTCCATACATTAGAGAAATTGAGTCAGTTAGATCTCTAATGACTAGGGCCCTCATCATCAAATATACACTTTCTCCTTGTGAACATTCCATAATAACTGGCTTAAATCTGCTAAAACTACTCCCATGAAAGGAGAACATTACTGTCCATTTTAGTTTCAAACCTAGTTCTCTTCAATGGACATAGGTTCCTATTGTTTGGGTTTGTTAGTTTTTTGTTTGTTTGTTTTAACATTAAATTATTCCAATGAGGCAGACAAAGGAGGTAACGAGACATTCTAAAAAGCAATTCCCTGTAGTCAGAAACTCCATAGACGAAGACAGAAATAACAGAGAAGGCATAAGACTGCATTTCAAGAAATGGAAGAAGGGACTGCCATGTATTTAATAGTAAGCAGAACAATAATATGACTGACACAGGACTCCTAACAATGAACCAACATCTCCCATATCCCTTTTTATACAAAATCATTAATAAATGGTTAATAATGAATTGGGATTCCCTGGTAGCTCAGCTGGTAAAGAATCCGCCTGCAATGCAGGAGACCCCGGTTCAATTTCTGGGTCAGGAAGATCCGCTCCAGAAGGGATAGACTACCCACTCCAGTATTCTTGGGCTTCCCTGGTGGCTCAGCTGGTGAAGAATCCGCCTGCAATGCAGAAGACCTGTGCTCCATCCCTGGGTTGGGAAGATCCCCTGGAAAGGGAACAGCTACCCACTCCAGTATTTTGGCCTGGAGAATTCTACAGACTATATAGCCCATGGGATCACAAAGAGTCAGACACAACTGAGTGACTTTCAATAATTAAACCCCATATCAACCTGAATTTCTCCCAGTCTCTTGCCTACTGCTGCAAAAGAGAATGAAGCCATCATAAATAAACTTATTGTTAACATAAAAGCTAATGTTTTACCAGGAAATAGTCTATGAACTCTAAGAAAGAAAAAAAAAAATCCTGCAAAGGTGGTAAACTCCCACATTTTTCACCACTGTTGGAACAGAAGACAGATGATAACAGGGAGATGAAGGGAGTGGATGAAGAGGAAAAAACTGAAGAAGAAATCTCCCTCACCTCTAAAGAAAGCGGGTTCATCAACTAGTACATCCCCTCTCTCAGTCTCCCGCCCTTCACTGGTCCCAAGCATACCTAAGGCTGAGACAATGAATGAAATATAAAAGCTACAAACTATATTTTTCCACCTTTACTACTTATCAAGATAAAACAATAAATTAATTTTAAAAACTATAAAAGTGATTTTAAAAGCTAGCTTATGGAATATTAACTCATTTAATAATATTGGGATGCTTTTACAGTTTGATGGTTTGTAAATACCATTTTTACTACAGACAAATTTATTCTAAAGCTCTACGTATTAAGGCATATTAAATGGCATTTATCTCATCTAAGGGATACAAAAAGCCAGCCATAAATTAGTAAAAATTTAAAACTCATTCATAGTTCATTAACAGTCTTAAAAAAATAAGAAGATTTACAAAGACACAAAACAGGTTCATTTTAGTTATATATTTGGGGTAAATCAAATAGAACAATCTTCCATTTTCCCTTCACTTTTGTTCATTTACAAACAGAAAGCTACAGCATTTACAACTCACATGATATAACACTTCTCATAACTGAGATGCTAAAATAAACATGAGCTTAATGTCCCATTTACATCAAAGATTAACATCAATAGTTTATTATTTATTTTCTAATATGAACTTTATTTACACCTACCAGTCACTGAGACTGTGACAAGTAGAAACGTTAAGCCTGATCTTCTTAATGTAAATATGTTAAATCATGTTTATTCAGTTTATCCCTGAATTAGTTTAATTTCCAAAAAAAAACCCAAGTTCTTAGATACGACAAATACAGGAGAGCATTTCAGGAGTGATCTTCAAAGCTTTATTCCAGTGCTTAAATGAAGAAGTTATACTATAGAACCAATACAAATGAAAAGAGAATGATAGCAAAGAATGAATTACATCTGTTCTAGTCTTATTTGTCAATTTGTCAATTTTTTTTAACTTAAAATTCAACACATTTCCTCTTCACATGTTCTTTTCTGACAAAAAATTATCACAAAAAGATATTTTTAAAAAGTAGTAAATGAGTGTAATATTGGGTTTTTAGCAAATAAAGCCTATATCTTAAAAAATGTAAATGAAATTAACTCTATAGCTCTACTTTCTGTAAAGAGCATGAATAACTCTTGTATTGAAATACACAGCATAATCCCATAGGCCCTATTTGCTCTTCTCCCATTAAAAGAAAAATCTACAGTATTGCATAAAGTCCATATGGGCTTTATCTTTAAAATATTATACGGACTGATATAAAGTCATTTAATCAAGGAAGAAAAAACTATGCCAAGTGAATGATATGGTTCATTTTATTGGTTTGATTCCTAACTATCCCAAAGAGAAAATTGCAGGATGATGGAGGATGGTTGGAGAAGGGGAGATATAATCAAGAAAGTAGAATGTAGAGAGAAAGGAAGGTTGAGACTTGAGACTAATCTGTTAGAAATTTATATACATATATATAAAATACATATATATCCCCATATAACCTTCTTCTACTCAGGATTTTAAAAGCTCTTTTTTAAAAGAATCAGTTGTAATTATTCCTTACTTTTAGACATGTTCCTTTCATTATAACAAGCTACAATTCAATAGCAATTCAAACTGCAAAACCATATACTATATGGTACAAAAATATAAGCCAGAGAATCATCAACAGGAGAACCAAGGGAAACTTGGTATTGATCCTCTAAATCCTATACCTACAATACTACTGTTGACGACAGAAGACTGGAGATTGACATCTCATTTGAAAAGTACCAACAGGACCAGTATTGATGCCTGAGTAGAAAAATTATGCTGGTTTCAGAGTTGCTTAGAACCTCATTTTGTTTTAGTAAAGAAACTTAATTACATGTTTATTTTTACATTTGCTTTTATGATTATGAAATGAAAATGCTTTTACTTTTATAAGTGTGCTGTAATATGAAATGGGTATGTTCACCATTTAATTAAACCAAGAGACTTACTAAATGTACTGTGCAGCGACTCAAAAAGAACCATTAAAGAAATGAAAAAGGTATATGCAAATATTCTAGAATATCTTATAAAACTGATTTATAGCATTAACTTTTTAAATACAGTAAACACCTCACTATTCTGTATCTCACAGATATTTTCATTCCTTTCATAGAATCTATTTTTTTATTTTACCACCACCAAAATTCTATTTACACAATGAATAGCAATGGGGAACAGCCCAACTACTACCCTCATAAAACAAAATATTCTGATTTTAATATACACACAATCAATCCTAACCTCAAATTTGAAGAATATGTGAACTGTAAGAAGTAAAATCAAAAAAAAAGAAAAAGAAGTAAAATCAAAACTGATTGCAGCTCAGAAACCTAAATAAAGTGCCACAGACAAAAAAAATTACTGCTTCATATTCAAAGGCACAAGTTCAGTTCACTGCATTATATTGCAGGAGAGAGATGTTAAGAAGTGACCTTGGGATCCTGCTCTCCAGATGTTTCAAGGACCCATTTTTTTATTGCAATTACCTCTACTTCTGATAAATACCTAGCTTACTACACACTTGATATCTCTGCTCTTATAAGACTCTACTTGAAGCTCTTTTGAAATTTTAGGACTGTAGATAATACAAAGAAAAAACTTAAGAAGATACAACATGCACAAAGGGTTAACAAATACTGCTTCCTTTCTGATGCAATGCATAAGAAGGTTAAGAAACTATCATCATATACCCTAAGTTTGAGGACATACTTTCAGAGGTTTAAAATGAGAAATTCAACAAACCTTATGCATTTATTTTCAGATCACAAAAAAAACTTCTAACTAATTTGTAATATACAATATATATACTCCACAAGTAACTATGGACAGATAAGATATATATCCATTATCAATTCCCTTACTCTTTTAACTAAAAATTAAGTTTCTCTTTCTTCTGGTCATAAAAATCTGGTTTGGGGTGTTTTACAAAGTTCAAACATATATTAAGCCATGCTTTGCTTTAGCACTAGCTCCCCCTCCAGACCAACCTACTGATATAACTGCACTTAAAAAAATAAACAAGAACACAAGTTTTTCCAAGCCACTAGTGATTTAAAAATTCACCACTTTTAAAGACACTCCAATGCCTTAAAATAACTAGTTAAAACTTGTAACCAAACACTGCAGAATGTAATCTAAGTTACTGTTTTTCAATTCTATGTCTCAAAACTGACTTGAAGGAAAACAACTTCAAGTGTCTATTTCAGTTTAAGAACATCCTAAAATACAACCTATATAATGCTATGTTTTATGGAAATTATTTTGAATCACTGTCTTAATAAACCACAAGATATTCTTCATGTTAACTCACTACTTGATCAAAGACACATTTTTGCATCTGTTTCTGCAATCTATGCAACTTTCATTCCAGCTGTTCAGCAATTCAAGTAGAATTCTCAGTTTATAAAGCAGGAAAAGGAAAATTCACGCCTCCAAACCACCCTTCTATGTTCCTTAAATCCTATTCATTTCTAACACCCTGCATTTTTACATATTAAGCTATAAAATCATAATTTCAAATCTTTGAATTCCCACCTTATCCTTACTATTGTAGTAGGTATAAATCAAACTAAGATTTACTATGTGCATTTTATGGTATATTTCACAAGGCTAGCAATGTACAAGGCTTTATTATACAGCATAGGATTTCAGGTTAATTTTAAGTTACTTTCAAGAAGACAGAATACAACTTACTCCACTACTTCAGCATAACTCTGTAGTGCTGCAAATCTCTCTCCTAAAAAGTTTTCTATATGATGCATTCTTTAAAAGAAATATGCATAAAAACAAAATTTAATCAAGAAAATAAATATGCACTTATCCCCAAGAATAACAAGGGAGCGAAAAAACTGCAATTAAACCTTGCCTGCAGTTTCTAAAGAGAACCAAGCCAAAGTTCAATCAGTGACTTGTGATGAGTTTAACTGTAAACTGAGAGAAAACTTTTGTCGAAATTTAGTCTGCGTTACCTTGAGGTTTGGGGTTTTTCTATAGGAGATTATGGCTTGCCTAGGTCCACACTCTTGAGCCGGATTAAGTCAACTGTAAACTAACTCAAACATGGGAATAAGAAATAACACCCTGCTCTATCCAAGGCCTCACTCAAACGCTAAAGCTCACCAGGGATAAATTCTAACCATGACACTGCCATTTAACTTAAGAAATACACTGCGTCTCTGACGTGTGGCTGAAGATCGCAATCCCTACTGTGAGAAAAAAAACAGGTGCTGCACACGACAGCCCACTCACTCTTGCAGGACAAACCTCCTTTAACTGGAGGTTAAATAAATACTTACGGACTCATTTAACCTTCCCAAATAAGTTTGGAGCTCTAAAGCCGCCAGCTCATCATTTCCACATCAACCGAGGGTGCAGCGGCACTCAAGCCGTGAAACTGCCCTGGCACTGGCCCCTCGCCGGGAGCGGATCTTTGCACGGGTCCACTCCCCGATTTCCTGCCGGAGAACCCCTCAGGAAAGCCCTTAACGCACAAGCATACTCCTCCCCACAGTCTGTGACACCAGGGAGCGAGTTGCTGGCGAAAGGGCAGGTAAGAGCAGAGGAGAAGAGGGACACCTCCCACCCCCGCCCCCATCTCCTTTCCTCGGTTTCTGCCCCTGCCCTAACCAAGGATGCGCGACGCTGAAGGCAGCAGCCCAGCCCCTCCACGCCCCGGCCGAGGCGGCAGGCGTCCCTAGTCCCCTGCCCGCGGCCCCCACCCCCCGCAACCCCCGCGGCCGCGCAAAAGCACCCATCAGATGGTCCCGGGGGCTCCCTCCCCACTTTGCCCGGAGCCGCTGCATAAGCAGCAGCAGTGGCAGCAACAGGCCCGGGGGTCGCCTCGCGGGGAAGAGAGCTGCGACGGCAAGCAGGCACCTCCCCGGAGCCTCCTGAGATCCCGCGCTCGCCCACCTCCAGACCCCGGGGCGCGCGGGGCCCGGCTCCCAAACGACCCCTTACCCGAGGCGGGAGCAGAGGCGGTCTCCGCCGTTCCCCAGCAGCCACCGCCGCTACAGCCCTCAGCCGCAGCTGCCCCGCGTTGGGGAAGTGGGAGGGGTGGCTGGGTGGAGGATGCTACTCCCTACTGAAGGGAGAGGAAGAAACGGAAACAGGAACCGCCGCCGTCTCTGCTTAACGGAGCCTTCGGCGCCACTGACTGAGGGAAAGCGCGAGGCGGCGCGAGCCAGGCAGTCGCTGACAGCGCGAGATCGAGCGCGAGCCGGGTCCCGGGCGCGCCACCCCGAGCAGCGCCGGCCCCATTCCGCGAGGAGAGGAAGGGGACGGGTCGGCCAGGGGGCGGCGAGGGGCGGGGGCCTGGAGCGAAGAGAACCGGCTACTCGGGTCTGCCTGAGATAACACGCGCACGCGCCGGAGCGGCTCTGACCGCGAGCGCAGGCGGGGAAGCCTCTGCTAGCGCAAGCGTGCCCGCGCGACTGGGAGAGCGCGCCCCCTCAGCGTCCCAAGCTTCTGGAAGAAGGCGCGCATGCGCTGGCCACTGCCTCCTACGACGACCCCCGCCGGTGCCAGGGCTTCTCCCCGCCCCCTTCTCGCCGCGCCCGTGGACCGCGTAGCCGCAGCGTCCGACTGCCGGGCTGAGCCGCGGGTCACAGCGGGACGAAGAGACTTCCAGCAGGGGCAGCAGGGCTGTGCGCACGGGCGCCGATTCTGACACGAGTGTAGGCCGCCCTCTACCGCTTGAAGGCCAGAGGCTGAAGGAGGCGCGAGAGGAGCCAGGCTTCCCCACTCCCGGGAGCGCCACCTCCGGGGAATGCCGTATTCTCAACCGCCGGGAAACGGATCGGCCCGTGCCACTTCAGCCCGCGGCCCTTAAGTGCCACTGGTACTGGAAATATGAAGCAGGCTCCTTGCTACTTTTTAGAGGAGTGATCGCTGCTGCTCAGCCCCCGTAGCGCAGGTCTGGCCGCTCCGCTGCAGCTTGCAAAGCACGATCATAGAATGGCATCGCACTCCCATGCGAATAGCGAAGCCCGGTTTAATCTTGTGAGAGCTGGTCTTCCACATTCGCCCGGACAGAAAGACCCCTCCCCCATGAGAGCCTGGGTTCGGTGCCTGGGCTCTCCCCCCGACCCGCGGCTGCAACAACCCCTCCAAGGCGGAAGTTTATTCGGTACGGAAAAGAGAACATGGGGCGGGGGAGGGAGCTTTTCCCTAGGATGCTTCCTACCCGGCTCGGACTCGGGAAAATTCCTGGCGCCTGCGATGCAGTGGGCCGAAGAGCTAGCCCCAGTCCAGCCCTGACGGCGAGCTGAGCCGGAGGAGCTGAGCGCGCCGCCCCGGCACACAAAGTAGTCGCGAGCCGAGGCGGGGGTGCTACGATGGCCAATGAGAGACACGAACCGCGTGAGTGGAGTGCGAGTCAGCGAATCGGAGGGCGGGAGGATGAGCTTCCCGTACCGAACTCTTCCCTGTAGCCTCCGGACCCAGATCCCTAGCCTGGGTGCAATACCTTGAGAAAGCGAAATGGTGCCCCTAAAGACAAGAATGACTTCTCTAGACTTGGATATTTTTAAGTAAATGCCTTGGGAACCCATCACAGAGCGAAGATGGGCGGCCTTTTAGATGCCAAGTATGAAAGGATCACAGAAAAGAGATTTAAGAGGCAGTGGTGGGCTGCCAAGACTGCAATCTGCCTAATAACATTAATAAATTTACAATATTTATTGACACCTTTTTAGAGTCCAGAAGCTGTATTACAGAAATACAAATAAGATGCTGCTGATTAAAAAAACAAAGTTTCCTGTCTTCAAGAAGTTTAGTTTCCTCTGAAAGAGGTTTGTTGGACCTTGCGACTGGGTTTTATCATCAGCCCTTTAAAGAAAAAGCTCTCAGTGAAGTGGTAGTTTCCAGTCATTTTTATGACTGGCTCCCTGTAAGAAGAGAAATTTGAGAAAAAAGTAAAGTGACTGATCTAAGGTTACACAAAAATATATACTGGCAGAGCCAGAACTATATTCTAGCTTAGCGTTTATATTCCATCATTAAACCATCATTTATCCTATGCGTGGTTGCTATCGCTTACTGCAGAGGTTTCCGCACCAAGTTAATAAACTGAACAAAAGTCTGCTATAATGGCTACATACTTTAGTTGTTGGAATTGAACAGAAATTTTGGACTTATGCCATAGTAAGATAGATTAAAGGCCAAAGTTTTATCAAACTCTAGGTACTTTTTAGAAGTCAGAGGTGAGGTCGATATCTGCTTTTTTAATTCAAACAGTACTTTTTAACAATACTTTTAGCAAGCATGTTTAACTTTAAGATCTCCAGTTTCAAAGCTTTCCTTTACATTTGCCTTAAAACTCCTGGGTTTTTAAATATTGCCTTCATTTTTCCTTTCCAAAAGCCTAGGAAGTGAAATACTTATATTCTCTACCTCTTTCTGCTCAAAAAAAAAAAATCCAAAGAATGTTTGTCCGAAATTTCTTGCACATTTATAGGATGGTTCCTGTCTTGTTTAGTGGCTAAATCATGTCTGACTCTTTTGCAACCCCATGGACTATAGCCCACAAGGCTCCTCTTTTCATGGCATTTCCCAGGGAAGAATACAGGAGTGAGTTGCCATTTCCTTCTTCAGGGGATCTCCCCCACCCAGGGACTGAACCCACTCACCGGCATTGGCAGGCTGATTCTTTACTGTGGAGCCATCAGGGAAGCCCAAACCAGATAATTTGCTGTCTATAAAATACACTCAGAAACTAGTCCTTTAGCAATTTGGATTGCATTCTGTTGAGTTAACCCCACTCCAGTACTCTTGCCTGGAAAATCCCATGGACGGAGGAGCCTGGTGGGCTGCCGTCTATGGGGTTGCACAGAGTCGGACACGACTGAGCGACTTCACTTTCACTTTTCACTTTCATGCATTGGAGAAGGAAATGGCAACCCACTCCATTGTTCTTGCCTGGAGAATCCCAGGGACGGGGGAGCCTGATGGGCTGCCGTCTATGAGGTTGCACAGAGTCGGACACGACTGAAGCGACTTAACAGCAGCTGTTGAGTTAATGGACATCTCAGTCACTGACAGAACACAGCCCTTTCCAGGACATGCCCAGCATTTAGTGGCCACCTCATAACTGGAAATATCAGTTACACAACTGATCTTTGAGAACCAATGTTTACACATTAAGGTCTGGGCCAATAATGAATTTCAAGAAAATTCCCAACAGTTCCAGCTTTTAAAAAACACATTTCTTTTATTCTTACAAAAGAGGTTACTACTGAAACTCTGCCTTCTTGCTGGGTTAAATTTCTGACAGAAAAAAATCCCCTGAAGATTCTAAACATCTCTGGCTACCAGTAGACATCTCTGTCAAAGGCTGATTTCTCCATAAGCTCCAGCCTCCCTCTATGCTTCTGGACCCTCCATCGCTTCTTACTCCATCTGCTTCTCATCATGCCTGGTGTCTGATATTTGCTTGAGCAAGTAGGACTGCTCCACAATGTCCGTGGCTCCATCACCAGTGAGGCGTTAGGCCTACCTTTGCTTATCTGAAAACTTACAGGCAAGTTCTGTTCAACAAAACACTGTACAGAACATTCTTTATGATATGTTTTAGTAAGAACTAATAGAACCTTGTCAGTACTTTATATTCTTTTTCACAGCCTAAATTCTTTCATCAACCAGAACTTGTGGGGTCTTGCAGGTGGGGTGAGGAGGAGTCAACCATTAGACAATAGAAAAGATCAAAATGAAAGGTAGTGAGTACATGAGAAGCTATTGTATCAAGAGATTAGCTAGATCAAAGTTAATGAACGTGAATACCATCACATTTCCAAAATCCTGAACTTTCATGTAGGAGCTAGTTTGAAATTGACTACCATTTCATTAATGAAAATAATAAAAATAATAGACAAGTTGTAATATTGCTGAGTGCCAGGTCTCATGATAAACTGTTTATCTCCATTATTTAATTTTAAAATCAACCCTTTGAGGTGGGGCCCTTATTACAGTGGTGGGAGGGATCAGAGAGAAAGATTGAGGAGACTCTCAGGAGGTTCAGAGCAACTACTTACCAAACAGTTTAGAAAATTTTCCATCTTTACCAATGTGGACCAACTGAGTATCAGTCCTGGAAACTTTCTTATAAATTAAAAAAAAATTTAAACAAATTTTTAATCTTGTTTTCTAATTGTTATTCTAGCTACATTTTACTCAGAAGATTCCATTTTACAGAAACTCATCCAAAAGACAGCACTGTTACTGCTACATGCAAAAAGGTGTGACCTTGAAATAATAATTTTACCCATTTGGGCCTTAGGTTTCTCATCTGCAAAATAAAAAAGTTGGACTAGATAAACTTTAGTTGTTTGTCAGTTCTGAAACAATACATTTAGCTAGCCTGATACCCAATTGGCAGAAACTACAATAATATATGGAAAAACAGTCCATACTTCCAAATCCAATAAAATTTTAAGTCACTTTTGAGCCATAGAAATTCCAACTACATCCACTCATTAAAGAACCAAAGTCAATCTTTCCAATCAAAAGAATAAATGAAGCGATTGATTTAAAGACCAATGAAATTAGCCAAACTATCCCTCTCTATGACTTGCCTCCATGGCTGAAATTTCTGTATTCTCCATTAAGGTAAAATGTTAGGTAGTTCACACTGTTGGTTTCTTATTCAGCATCTACTCTTGTTCCTTCCTTATTAATAGAGTTCCATGTTTTTGTTTTTATCTGTTTGTTTTTTAGATAACCATCCAACCTCCAGCTACAGAAGGGCAATTTAATTAGTCTGAATCAATCTGTCTTTCCAGGCATATACAGAGATTACATCCCTGCCACCTACCCCAACTCTTGTAGTTGGATGGACCATGTGACTAATTAAAGTCATTAGTCTATAGTGGGTTGTGGATAGAAGTGATATGTGTCACTTCCAGGTAGAACACTTAATTGGAAGTATAAGTTCATCTAGTGTTTACTCTTCCCCAGTCTCAAGATGAGTATTGTTGAAGATGATAAAGCCTTAGTTAACTTAGCTCCCTAAGAGGACAATGTGGAACAGCCCACCTCCTTCCTTCATCAAGTCAGGATGGATACATAGTTTGAGTAAAAGCTACACCTTTGTTGTTTAAGCTACTGAGATTTGGTTTTGGTTTTTGGTTTTTTACTGTGGTATGACCTAGACTCTAAGTTATGCCAGATCCTAGACTATTCTAATTATTGCACCTGAAAACTGTGTAGTCCTGGGGTAAACTGACCCAATCAGAAGGATTTTTAGCCCATGCTTTGCAGAGAAGATTCTCTCCTTCCTACCAAGTATGAGCAAGTCAGCCTATAACCCAAATTGCCACTGGCAGCAATCTAACACGGAGAAGGCAATGGCACCCCACTCCAGTACTCTTGCCTGGAAAATCCCATGGACGGAGGAGCCTGGTAGGCTGCAATCCATGGGGTCTCGAAGAGTTAGACACGACTAAGCGACTCACTTTCACTTTTCACTTTCATGCACTGGAGAAGGAAATGGCAACCCACTCCAATATTCTTGCCTGGAGAATCCCAGGGACAGGGGAGCCTGGTGGGCTGCCGTCTATGGGGTCGCACAGAGTCGGACACAACTGAAGCAACTTAGCAGCAGCAGCAGCAATCTAACAGCCGTAAGAGGGACTAACTTAGAATGAACTTGACACACTAAGAATGGCAAACAGAGAGCAGAACCTTGAAGATATAGCTGAGCTGATGGTTATATCACTTCTGAAGGCTAATCTTCTCTGGACTTCTAAATCTGCAAAATAACGATTCTGTTTGTTTGTCCAAAATACTGTAACCAGAAAATACGTCTTAAAAATTTTTAATTTAATCACAGTTCCTAGCACAGATCTAGCTCAGGAAACACTCAAAACTATTGAATGAAATAAAATTTATAAAAAATATAATAGCTCTTGTCTTCAGAAATAAACTCTTACCTGCATTAACAAAGGGAAAAATGTTATTTGAATCAACTCAATCTTTTTACAGGTGAAGAGATTTAGACTCAGATATGTTACAAAACTCATGAAGTTCACATAGCATTGTTATGGCAGAATCGAAGGGGAAAAAAAATAACTAATAATCACTTCATCAAAAATGACCATAAAAAAAAAAAGACCATAGTTTTCAACTCAAGATGGAGAAGTAATAGACAGTAGATTACTCTAGTAGTTAAAAATGTGAAAGTTAAGACAACTGTAGCTTACTTATTAGCTGGATGATCTTGAACATGGTACTTAACCTCCTCGAGCCCTAGTTTTTCCGTCTATAAAAGAGGCTAACAATCTCTAGCTCATAGAGTTGTGAGGAATAAACAACATGTAAAAAGCACTGAACAAAATGCCAGACATATAGTAAATTTTCTATATATTGCAGCCATATCAAAAGTTGTTTGTGTGTGTATGTGTGTTAGTCACTCAGTTGTGTCCAACTCTGTGCAGTCCGACCCCACGGACTGCAGCCCTCCAGGCTCCCCTGTCCATGGAATTCTCCAGGCAAGAATACTGGAGTGGGTTGCCATTGTTTATTCATAGCTAAATTAACTTTTGTTTTCATTAGGATAGATATTGTTCTCCTTTATCATTTATTTAATTCAGGCCACTGACCTATGTTTCTCCATCTTGTATAATTATAGTGTAGTCTATACAGTTGTGTAGCCAGCATACACCTTTCATAGAGAAATGCTTTTCCCATTTCCACATTTCTGTCATATGATAGCAGCCAAAGAAGTCATATTTGGACTGTCCCTTTGGCCACAGCTAACTGATCAAGAGGTGAATTTCTGACGCAAGATGAACTGAGGAAGCCATTCCTCCAAGTTTTTTAGACTTTGGAAGAGAGGTCATGTCAAGCCTCACCTAGAATAAAATCTGGGAGACGTCATTGGACATTTTTTTGTCAAGTGGAAAAAAAAACATCCTACATTGGGGAGATAAAGCCAATGGACAGAAGGAAGCAAAGAGTATGAAGAAAATGTCATTGTTATACTGGAATTCCCAGTTTCAGTTTTTCTTGACCAATGGCAGAATCTTGCCTTTCTTCTTCTTAAGCTTGCCTCGTCCAAGGATTTCTCCCATATTCTTCCAATATATTTCCCATTTTGCATAAGCTAATTCCAGGTGGATTTATTTTATATGCAGTTAATGTAACAATATACTATATGAAATAATAAAGTAAAAATAATAATAAAAGGAAAAGTCTAGGATTACCTATCTTTATTAACAACTTGAGTGATGCCCTCTAAGAATATGACTGTCAAGTTTATAAAAATCAATCAATAAATTTTTTCAAATGCCAACTATATGAAAAGTACCTGTGGCAGAGACTTCAAATTACCCCCTTTTAAATATTCTCTTGGGATAACATGGCAGTGGCAGCCTGAAGAGGTGGCCAAGAAAAAGAAATGCAAGAAGGCAAAGGGGTTATCTGAGAAGGCCTTACAAATAGCTGAGAAAGGAAGAGAAGTAAAAGGCAAAGGAGAAAGGGAAAGATATACCCAACTGAATGCAGAGTTCCCGAGAATAACAAGAAGAGAGAAGAAAGCCTTCTTAAGTGAACAGTGCATAGAAATAGAGGAATCTCTTCAAGAAAATTGGATATACCAAGGGAACATTTCATGCAAAGATGGGCACAATAAAGGACAGAAATGGCAAGGACCTAACAAAAGCAGAAGAGATTAAGAAGAGGAGGCAAGAATACACAAAAGAATTATACAAAAACGGTCTTAATGACTTGCTTAACCATGATGGTGTGGTCACTCACTTAGATCCAGACATTTTGGAATGTGAAATCAAGTGGGCCTTAGGAAGCATTACTATAAACAGCTAGTGCAGGTGAAGGAATTCCAGCTGAGCTATTTCAAATCCTAAAAGATGGTGCTGCTATCATCTATACCCCAATACAAAATGGTTTTTGTGTTAAAAAAATAAGAATTAAACTAAAAAAAAGATGATGCTATTAAAGTGCTGCACTCAATGTGCCAGCAAATTTGAAAAACTCAGCAGTGGCCACAGGACTGTAAAAGGTCAATTTTCATTCCAATCCCAAAGAATGTTCAAGTTACCTTACAATTGCGCTCATTTCACGTGCTAGAAAGATTATGCTCAAAATCCTTCAAACTAGGCTTCAGCAGTATGTGAACTGAGAACTTCCAGATGTACTTCCAGATATATTCAGAAAAAGCAGAGGAACTAGAGGTCAAATTGCCAACATCTGTGGATCATAGAAAAAGGAGGGAATTCCAAAAAAATCTACTTCTGCTTTATTGACTATGCTAAAGCCTTTGACTGTGTAGATCACAACAAACTGTGGAAAATTCTTAAAACAGATGGGAATGCCAGACAATCTTACGTGTCCCCTGAGAAACCTGTATGCAGGACAAGAAGCAACAGTTAGAATCTTACATGGAACAACAGACTGGTTCCAAATTGGAAAAGGAGTACATACATGCAGAGTGAAATTTCTCACAAGCTGTAATCAAAATTGCCAGGAGAAATATCAACAACCTCAGATATGCAGATGATACCATTTTAATGGCAGAAAATGAAGAGGAACTAAAGAGCCTCTTGATGAAGATGAAAGAGGAAAGTGAAAAAGCTGGCTTAAAACTCTACATTCAAAAAACAAAGATTATGTCATCTGGGCCCATCATTTAATGGCAAATAGATGGAGAAAAAAGTGGAAACAGTGACAGACTTTATTTTCTTGGGCTCCAAAATCACTGCGGACAATGACTGCAGGCATGAAATTAAAAAACTTGCTCATTGGAAGGAGAACTATGACAAACCCAGACAACGTATTAAAAAGCAGAGACATCACTTTGTGACAAAGGCCCCACTAGTCAAAGCTATGGTTTTTTCCAATAGTCATGTACAGATGTGAGAGTGGGACCATAAAGAAGGCTGAGCGCCAAAGAATTGATGCTTTTCATCTGTGGTGTTGGAGAAGAATCCCGAGAGTCCCTTGGACAGCAAGGAGATCAAACCAGTCAACCCTAGAGGAAATCAACCCAAATATCCATTGGAAGGACTGGTGCTGAAGCTGAATCGCCAATACTTTGGCTACCTAATGCAAAGAGCCAATTCATTGGAAAAGACCCTGTTGCTGGGAAAGATGAGGGCAAGAGGAGAAGGGGGTAACAGAGAATGAGATGACTGGATGGCATCACCAACTGAATGGACATGAGATTGAGCAAGTTCCAGGAGACAGTGAAAGAGAAGACTGGTGCGCTGCAGTTCATGGGGTTGCAAAGAGTTAAACACAACCTAGCCACTGAACAACAACATATATTTTCTTATTCCTTCATGGTCCTATTGCCACTTAAATAAAATCTTACATTTCCTAGTCTCCTTTGAAATGGGTATGAACACATTACTAAATTCTGGATGTTGAGATCTAAACATTGTATGGGACTTCTGTTTTTTTTTTTTTTTAAAGTCATAAAAAGAATGGAGATACAGTCTTCTGCCTACTCTCCATCCTATTACCTAGGGTATGATGTGATGATTAGTGCCCTTTCAGCCATCTTGGACCACAAGGAGGATAGCCATACACTAGGAATACCATAAATGAATAGGAAAGAGCCTGGCTCCTGACAACTTTGTGAAACCACCATGCCAATCCTGGACTGCCTACCTCCAAAATTCTTTTATGTAAAGATATATGTAAGTTTCTATCTTATTTAAGCCACTATAATCTAGATTTTCCTGTCACGTGTCACTGAATCTAATCCTGGTACAATTCCATAGTAGCTTGATAAATTATATTAAGTTCGTTGTTAATGCTTTACAAAAAGAGAAACAAATCCCCAAAAGTTTGAAAAGATTTGAGAGAAATGTAACAAAGACAAGTACATGCTAGTGTTACATTTTGAATTTTTAAACCAAAATTAACAGTGCAGTCTTTGAAAGGATGGGATAGGTGCAAGAGAAAAAAATGTTCAAAGGGAAAAATTCCAGCCAAAAAAATAATTATCCCTGTCAAAATGTTACAAATACTTGCTCTAGTAAAAGTGAGTTTTGCTGAAGTCACCAAAGTTACAATGCTCCACTTTGCAGTAGCAAAAACTCATTGAGTTCATCCCAGGAAACATTGGGTTCTAAGGGGAAAAACCAACTCTAACCAAACTGACAAAAGTCTGAAATACCAGAAGGCCCCTTCGGGGCAGAGATCCTGCCTATCTGTCTTGATCACCATTATGTAGCATATTTATCAAATGAGTTAATTAATTTTCATTGCTGTATAACTGCCAAGGGGAAAATCAAGAAACTAATAACCTCTGGTTAGTCAGGATCTTCTACAGTTTCCATGGGAACAAGGAAGTATAGAGTTGTGGTTCAGAACATAGACTAACTATATTTGATTCTTGCTCTGACACTTAATAGTGATGAGATGTTGGGAAACTTTTTAAATCTCCCTCTGTTTTGTTTTTTCACTCATGTAAAATGGGAATGACAACATTATCTACCTCATCAGTTTGCTGTGACTGCAAAATGAGTTATTAATATTACATATAAGGCTCTTAAAAGCAGTGCCTGGCACAGGGTAAGCACACAATAAATGTTTGCTGTTTACAGCTCTACAAAAACCCTAAGTTAAAGCAAGCCTTTGTGAACACTACTGTTATTATCTGATCTAAGTTCAAAGTTAAGATAACATGAAAACAGAATCTCAGGAAGAAAAAAAAAAAACAAAAAACCATGATTGACAAGATTTCCTGGACCAAAGGCTGAATGTCATTTCAGTTCTGCACTACATATTCCAACACAACTGCTGGCATTTAAGACAAAGGGTAAAGGTTCTAAAAACAACCCCCTATAAATTATGCTGGCATGATTACAAGTAGACTTGTAAACTTACACAGACAGGGTCAAGTGGGGCTAACTTACATGTATTTCAAGGCTGATCATTT
Source organism: Giraffa tippelskirchi (assembly GCF_054371585.1). Lineage (NCBI taxonomy): Eukaryota > Metazoa > Chordata > Mammalia > Artiodactyla > Giraffidae > Giraffa > Giraffa tippelskirchi. The sequence goes on along the minus strand of NC_137281.1, from coordinate 137,806,530 downwards.
AAGTTTAAAATATACTCCCAGTCTTCCGGACTCTTACAATCACATGTCAAACAGCTGAGAAGTCTATCCAAATTCCAGAGAGGGAAGTCTTGTTGCGTCTTGTCCTTCTTTACTAAGTCACATCATAGGTCTTCTGGCCTTCAGTAAGGTGTTATTTCCAATTTACTTTGTCAAGCTGGTGGCGGCTGCCCTTCTGCAGGGGCTATGAGCATGAACATGGCAGACCATTGCGTAGAGGCAGGAGGTGAACAGACCCAAGAATTGACATATTAGGTACTCTGCTATACTCCTCTTCCTTGCTTTCTCCTTCAATTTTTCACAACCCTACTAATCCCTCTAATATTCATATATAGATCTTATCATTCTATCCTTCTATTCTTGGTACTTAGCAATTCAACTCAATCTCATCCTTCATAGTGGGCTTTGAAAATTCCCCAGTCCATTGTTTCCACTAAATTTCAGTCTTGGTTTTGTTTATGAAGTTAGGTGGGCTGTGTTGGAGTTTATCTCCATGTGGAGCATCGAACTTCTCATCAACAAAATAACTTGCCCACCTTACAATGGTCTGATCACAACGTGAATTCTGTTCACAAGGAGAAACCATGATCTATGTAATGCAACACTCGTGGCTCCTCTTAAAAGCAAAAAAGTGAAAGCCGTATGATAATGGGACAAAACTGTCTTCACATACGAAAGACAGACATTTCAAAAGCTAATCTCTAGACAAGTTTTATTAAAAGCTAATGCTATCATGTGGTGATATCAAGCACTTATGAATGTCTAATATATAAATAGTAGAAATGGAAGTCATATAGGTCTGAATTAACAACAGGAGAGACTGGGACTAATGTCTCTGCCACACACAACAGATGACCTACACGATCATATATGGCATGGCTCTGGATGCAATGGTTTAAGAAATAACCAAGAGATGAAGTGGATAGCAGCAGGTGAATTTCAAAAATTTTTAAAGACATGATGACTGATTAGGTGAAAAAGTGACTAAAGATAAGTGAGATCTGAGACAAATAAATCGTTATTTGATATCATTAATATAACTGATGGTTGAATATTACCACAGTTGGATTCCCAGGTGGCACAGTGGTAGAGAATCCACCTGCCAACTCAGGAGATGCAAGAGACACGGGTTCAATCCCTGGATCAGGAAGATGCCCCAGAGTAGAAAATGGCAACCCACTCCAGTATTCTTGCCTGGAAAATTCCATGGACAGAGGAGGCGGGTGGGCTATCATCCATGGGATCAAAGAGAGTCATACACGACTGAGCGACTGAGCACACACATAACCACAATTAGAATTCAGATCTTCTGATTCCAAACCAAATATTCTTTGCATTCTGTCAGGCTCAATATTTCATTTATTTAAAAACAAAATCCTAACAAACCATCATAGAATCAGATGGATTTATCATTGCTACCTCCAGCACCTAGAATAGTGCCTGGCCTCTAGGAGATATTCAACACATAGTAATTGAATGAATGGATGAGTAAAGGAACGAATGAAGAAAGTGGCATTTGTTTCCACAGAAAAGATCTGACTAAATGAAAGAACTCTTGTCTTTACGTGTTGCTAGATCTTGAAAATGGTTTCCAAGGAAGTTCTAAGAGCTTTTAATAGCTATTTTTAAAGGATAATAGGAAAACCTTACACATACTTATGTCCACATTCCTAAATAATAGAAGAAATCCAATTAACTTTGTCTTTCCTTTTATAGGCGTATTATTCATTTTAAAAATAAGTGCCTAATAAAATAATCTATGCAGTCTTCTCACTTTTAATATTCTGTGCGCCTCTAAGAGAAAAGTGCTTGATTAGTTCTCCTCCACAACGTACAATGAATGAATTTACCAACTCCTCCCAGATAGATATGCAGTGGCCATATTTTTTCACCAAATAGAGTGAAACTAAATCTAACAACCAAGCCTAATACTTAAAATCTGAATTTTCCTGAAAGGTCTAAAACATATGGATATCATAGGTTAAGTCTGAAGTATGTAAAACCTGCATTATAGTTAAGATTCCTCACGATCATGCCCTTAAAGTGTCCTTGGCAGTATATCAGATCTGATGTTTGCCAATATGGCAAAATTCTGATTATTCAGGAATCTATTTTGATAGTATGAGCCCATGTAATAGTATTTTGAATATTCAAAGAATATCTTTGCCTTCTATGAGCTTAACTTAGTAACAGGGAGGCTAAGTGAAGTGCTGGTAAATAAGATTGTGCACATATCATTTTGATTTTGTGGTAGGAGAGATTTTCATCTTTCTTCCCTGTCTCCCAATTACCACTTACCACTTTGCTCATCAAAGGACATGGGATAAATTTTACATTCATCATATCAAATCTAGAATTCCAACATCATGTGCAGATGAAGTAAGACATTTTTTAAAAAAAATTTTATTGGCATATAGTTTATTTACAATGTTGTATTAGTTTCTGCTGTACAGCAAAGTGAATCAGCTCTCTATATACACATATCCACTCTTTTTGAGATTCTTTTCCTATATAGGCCATTACAGAGCATTGACTAGAGTTCTTTGTGCTATATAATACATCCTTATTAGTTATCTATTTTATATATAGTAGTGTGTATATGTCAATCCCAATCTTCCTTCCCATCCCTCATTTCCCCCGGGTGATAAGTTTGTTTTCTACATCTGTGACTCTACTTCTGTTTTGTAAATAAGTTCATTTGTATCATTTCTTAGATTCCACATATAAATGATATTATATGATAGTCATGAAGTAAGACAAATTTTACAAATTTTTACAGAAACTAGCCTGTGTAGTTTTGAGGGTTTTTGTTTGTTGGTTGATTGGTTGGTTTTAGGCTTAAATCAGTCATGCTCTGACAGTATCAAAGACCATATAATGTCTAAAGATTCCTCTTGTATTAATGACTCATAATTTCCCACATATATAGTCCTAAAACAAACCCCAAACTGCTAGTTATGGATGCTCATTAAATTGCTTTGCACGAGGGAAAGGATATTACTTTTATTACAGTCAAAATCAAAACTGAATAAAGTGCATCAGATTTTCCCTAATATCCCTACAATCCTCTCCAACTGCTAGAATCATCTTCCAAAGCTTTTCTAGAGTCAAGCACACCACAAGTTATTGTCCTCCTTTATCTCTCCCATCCTCTTTGGTAGTCAGATTGGAGTCATGTTCTAGCCAATGGGATGAGGTCAGAACTTAAGTCACTTCCAAGTCTGGTCATAAATGACCCTGTAAGAATCTCCAGCTCTTTCTTTCCCCAACCCCCCACCTTGGTGATCTTCGAGGCTCATATTCAACATGGTCTCACTCTCAGACAAGGTAGGCATCCCAGATCCCTGAGTGTCCATTGGAAGGAAAACCACCCTACAGGCATTGAACTGTGACATAAGCACAGAATAAATCTTTATTGCTTTAAGCTACTAGTGTTAATTAACCAACTACCATACTATTTGGGAAGATCAGTTCAGTTCAGTTGCTCAGTCGTGTCTGATTCTTTGCGACCCCATGGACTGGAGCACGCCAGGCTTCCCTGTCCATCACCAACTCCCGGAGTTTGTTCAAATTTATGTCCACCGAGTCGGTGATGCCATCCAACCATCTCATCGTCTGTCATCCCAGGAAGATAATGGGAAAGCTAAAAATCCATCTCCCGACTTAGTCACCAAACCACGTGTCTTGGCAGTCTTTTACCAGAATGAGTGCCCCGGGCTACATCTCCTCAGGGGAGGTACCTTTTCTAATTCACTTATGGATGCCATAGGACCAGAGTGGCCTGACTGAATCCCCTCTCAACTGATAATCCTCCCTCCACTTTCTTCCCTTTGCCCATTGCAAGCACTCTATAAGAGGCTGCCAGATTAATATCTCTAAAGAACAACTCTGATCATGCCAACCCCCAAAGGAGCCCCACTGCTTCATGGATTAAGGCTCCAATCCTTAACATGGTCTGCAAGACCCTCCACGATTCATTGAAAAAATCCACCTTTGCATCCTCTGTCCTCTCACCCCCAACCCCGTTTTCTCTGGCTCTGGAAGCCTGCATGACGTGAAGGCTTCTCTCAGCCTGACACCACAGAGCAGGTATACCCCATCTCATTTCCAGCATTCATTTACCTAGTTTGTGGAACCTCCACCTTCACTAACTCCAAGAATTTTGAAGTATAGAATTTCTTCAAGACTTCCAAGCCTTCTGGAGTCAGCTTTTCCTTTAATATCCACATTCAAAAGCTCAACTTTCATCATCTGTGTTATAAGCATGCTTCCATCTGTGTATTTGTGGGGGAAGGGGGAATCTGTCTCACAGTTGTTCTTGAGTTAATTCATATAGCCTTTTCCTCCATTCTGGCTCCAACATAGCAAGAAATCAGCTGTCTTCTTACTCCTGGTTGGCTCCTATTTGTGTGCAGGGTGTCACTAGCAATTCATCTTACCAAGAGGTGAGGAAAAGACAATAATATATAATACATCTACTTTTACTCCATGTAGCAGCTAGGATTGGCAGATGAAATACAAGATGTCTAATTAAATTTGACTGAGATAATCAGCAAATCATTAATATCAGCACATCCCAAATATTACATAACATCCTTATGCTAAAAAATTATTTGTTTATCTGAAATTCAAATTTAACTGAGCATCCTGAATTTTTATTTGCTAAATCTAGACCCACCTAGTAAAGGGCCCCCCTTTTTGTTAAATTCTTGACCTTTGGTTCAGACTGGGGAAGTGGCTGGAAGCAGGACTCTTCCTGCTGATTCATAATCCACCAAAAACACTGCCATTTTACCTAACATTTCCCCCCTCAATGAATGTTTTAATCCCTGTTATTTGTCTTATAGTAATTTCTGCACAATAATATCCCACATATGACAAAAATAAGCTTTGTGGAGTCGGGAATCTTATTCTTCCTATTCTTTTATTGACTGACTGGAACTTGGAGGCATCTTTCTGGCACTGACTGTCTACTTGCTACATTAGCACTTCAAGAATTCAAAACCAGCAATGGCACCAGAAATTTTAAAGCAGACAATAGTCAGAAGAAAATGCCTTGGGCATCATAGCACTTTTTCTGACTTACATTATGAGCCATGGATTTTTAATTTTGAATTTCCACATATGTTTCCAAATCTCTCTCCATGTCTTCCAGGAAATATTTGGCTGGGTCATACCTGAGGTGCATCAGACACTCACAGGAACACAGGTTATGACTAGAAGTCATTCTTTCATGATAGTTTGCCAGAGATATAACTCTCTTCCTAAAACATAAAAAGTTTTTTTTATGGTGGATGTTATTTCACACTCTTCTAACCACCTCAGTCGTTCACTTTCACTTTTCCCTTTCATGCACTGGAGAAGGAAACGGCAACCCACTCCAGTGTTCTTGCCTGGAGAATCCCAGGGACGGCGGAGCCTGGTGGGCTGCCGTCTATGGGGTCGCACAGAGTCGGACATGACTGAAGCGACTTAGCAGCAGCAGCAGCATAGCATTGGAAAGTAGCAAACTAAGGGAGAACATCTTGTGAATCTCACAGCCTCCCTGTCCAGCTCCTGTATCCCATGCTTCCTTGATTGCTCATCTGGAAGCCAGAAAGATGGGTGGGGTATATTATAAAGGCTAATTAAATACTATAAAATGTATATAGGATCATTAGAAACAAATGGCCTTGTTCTGTCTCTCAAGCACCCATATTCAAGCAGGCATTAAGCTCCACAGTCATTAGGTATCTAGCATGATGATTCTTTTCACAAGGAATGGGAAATTAATCACAGCTGTGGAGGGGCCTTGTACTTTGCTGTAGTAATGTAGAAAGAGTAAGTGTGCTCTAGTTCCTTTAAACACAAAACCTAGAGATGGGGAAATTTCCCAGACAGCTTTATGGAAATCTAGCCCTTTTAGAGACTTTCAGTTACTTCACTGAAAAAAGTGTACATATACATCCAATAGCAACATTTTTTAAACTAGATAACATATACACATGATAAAAAAAAATTAAAGGATGTATAAAAGGACATAAATTCAAAACATATGAAAAAGTCCCACTTCACACTGTCTCCAAGTCTTCTTCCCCTGTGGTATCAGGGCCACCAGTTTGTGTGTCCTTCTAGATGTCTTCTCTGAATGTAGAAGCATGCATGTATATATTACCTTAAAACAGATCTAATCCCTTTTAAAATGTTTTTTATTGTAAGAGTATAAAATACATAGAGTGATCTTGTTTTTTATTATTTAGCACTATGTCTTTGGAAGCATTCCATATTAGTGCATAGCATTCTGCCTCAGTATTTTTGACTGTTGTGTAATATTTCATAACATGAATGTACCACTAACCAATCCCAATATTGAAAGATTTTTCATTTTTTTCCAACTTTTGCTATAATAAAAGCTTTTCAGTTGCTTTTCCCTGTTAGGAAAATGGCTTCAAATACCACTGAATTGTTGAACAGATATTTATTGAACACCTACTATGTCCAATACACAGTGCCAGGCCCTGTAAACAATAATG